>NW_027362764.1:319141489-329141489 GCF_046119375.1 Phyllobates terribilis | reverse complement strand
CCCAAATTCATGTCGCATGTCATAGGGGCCCCACGTGCATGCCGCATGTCATGGGGGCCCAAATGCATGACGCATGTCATGGGGGCTCCACGTGCATGCCGCATGTAATGGGGCTCCCAAATTCATGTCGCATGTCATAGGGGCCCCACGTGCATTCCGCATGACATGGGGGCCCCAAATGCATGCCGCATGTCATGGGGGCCCCACGTGCATGCCGCATGTAATGGGGGATTCAAATGCATGCCGCATGTCATGGGGGTCCCACATGCATGCCACATGTCATTGGGGCCCCGCAGGCATTCCGCATGTCATGGGGGACTCACGTGCATTCCGCATGTCATGTGGGCCCCACATGCATGCTGCATGTCATTGTGGCCCCACGTGCATGCCGCATGTCACGGGGGCCCCGCAGGCATTCCACATGTCATGGGGGCCCCAAATAAATGCCGCATTTCATGGGGGCCCCACATGCATGCCGCATGTCACGGGGTCCCCTCAGGCATTCGCATGTCATGGGGGCCCCAAATACATGGCGCATTTCATGGGGACCCCATGTGCATGCCACATGTCTTGGGGCCCACAAATGCATGCCGCATGTCATAGGGGCCCCACATGCATGGCGCATTTCATGGGGGCCCTACATGCATGCCGCATGTCATGGGGGACCCCAATGCATGCCTCAAGTCATGGGGGCCCCAAATGCATGCAGCATGTCATAGGGGCCCCACATGCATGGTGCATGTCATGGGGGCCCCACATGCATGCCTCAAGTCATGGGGGCCCCAAATGCATGCCACATATCATGGGGGCCCCACATGCATGCCGCATATATTGGGGGCCTCAAATGCATGCCGCATGTCATAGGGGTACCACATGCATGGCGCATTTCATGGGGGTCCCACATGCATGCGCATGTCATGGGGGCCCCAAATGCGTGAAGCATATCATGGGGGCCCCAAATGCATGCCGCATGTCATAGTGGCCCCACATGCATGGCGCATGTCATGGGGGCCCCACATTCATACCGCATGTCATGGAGGCCCCAAATGGATGCCGCATGTAATGGGAGCCCCCATGCATGCCACATGTCATGGGGGCCCCAAATGAATGTCGCATGTCAAGGGGGCCCCAAATGCATGCCGCATGTACAGGGGGCCCCACGTGCATGCCGCATTTCATGGGGGACCCAAATGCATGCCACATGTCAAGGGGGCCATAAATGCATGCGGCATGTCATAGGGGCCCCACGTGCATACCACATGTCATGGGGGCCCCAAATGCATGCCGCATGTACTGGGTGGGCCCACGTGCATGCTGCATGTCATGGGGCCCCAAATGCATGCCGCATGTCATGGAAGCCCCACGTGCATGCCGCATGTCATGGGGCCCCCCAAATGCATGCAGCATGTCTTGGCGCCCTCAAATGCATGCCGCATGTCATAGGGGTCCCACATGCATGCCGCATGGCTTGGGGGCCCCAAGTGCGTGCCCCATATCATGGGGGCCCCAAATGCATGCAGCATGTCATGGGGGCCCAACGTGCATGCCACATGTATTGGGGGCCCCAAATGCATGCCGCATGTCATGGGGGAACCACCTGCATGCCGCATGTCATGGGGGAACCACCTGCATGCCGCATGTAATGGGGGATTCAAATGCATGCCGCATGTCATGGGGGTCCCACATGCATGCTGCATGTCATGGGGGCCCCAAATGCATGCCGCATATCATGGGGGCCCCGCAGGCATGCCGCATGTCATGGGGGCCTCACGTGCATGCTGCATGTATTGGGGGCCCCAACTGCATGCCGCATGTCTCAGTTACCCCAAATGCATGCAGCATGTTATGCAGGCCCCAAATGCATGCCGCATGTCATGGGGGCCCAAATGCATTCCGCATGTCATGTGGGCCCCACGTGCATGCTGCATGTCATTGTGGCCCCACGTGCATGCCGCATGTCACGGGGGCCCCGCAGGCATTCCACATGTCATGGGGGCCCCAAATAAATGGCGCATTTCATGGGGGCCCCACATGCATGCCGCATGTCACGGGGTCCCCGCAGGCATTCCACATGTCATGGGGGCCCCAAATAAATGGCGCATTTCATGGGGACCCCATGTGCATGCCACATGTCTTGGGGCCCACAAATGCATGCCGCATGTCATAGGGGCCCCACATGCATGGCGCATTTCATGGGGGCCCTACATGCATGCCGCATGTCATGGGGGCCCCCAATGCATGCCTCAAGTCATGGGGGCCCCAAATGCATGCAGCATGTCATAGGGGCCCCACATGCATGGTGCATGTCATGGGGGCCCCACATGCATGCCTCAAGTCACGGGGGCCCCAAATGCATGCCACATATCATGGGGGCCCCACATGCATGCCGCATATATTGGGGGCCTCAAATGCATGCCGCATGTCATGAGGGCCCCGCATGCATGCCACATGTCATTGGGGCCCCGCAGGCATTCCGCATGTCATGGGGGCCTCACGTGCATTCCGCATGTCATGGGGGTCCCACGTGCATGCTGCATGTCATTGGGGCCCCACGTGCTTGCCGCATGTCATGGGGGCCCCACGTGCATGCCTCATGTTACGGGGGCCACGAATGCATGCCGCATGTCAAAGGGGCCCCACATGCATGGAGCATGTCATGGGGGCCCCAAATGCATGCCGCATGTCATAGGGGCCCCACGTGCATACCACATGTCATGGGGGCCCCAAATGCATGCCGCATGTCATGGGAGCCCCACATGCATGTCGCATGCCATGGGGCCCCCAAATGCATGCCACATGTCATGGGGGCCCCACATGCATGCCGCATGTCATGGGGGCCCAAATGCTTGCCGCTTGTCATGAGGGCCATAAATGCATGCCGCATGTCATGGGAGCCCCACATGCATGCCACATGTCATGGAGGCCCCCATGACATGCGGCAAGCATTTGGGCCCCACATGCATGCCGCATGCCATGGGGCCCCCAAATGCATGCCGCATGTCATGGGGCCCCCAAATGCATGCGGCATGTCATAGGGGCCCCACGTGCATACTACATGTCATGGGGGCCCCAAATGCATGCCGCATGTCATGGGAGCCCCACATGCATGCCACATGTCATGGGGGCCCCAAATGAATGTCGCATGTCAAGGGGGACCCACGTGCATGACGCATGTCATGGGGACCCACATGCATGCCAAATGTCATGGAGGCCCCCATGACATGCAGCAAGCATTTGGGCCCCACATGCATGACGCATGCCATGGGGCCCCCAAATGCATGCCGCATGTCATGGGGGCCCCACATGCATGCCGCATGTCATGGGGGCCCAAATGCTTGCCGCTTGTCATGAGGGCCATAAATGCATGCCGCATGTCATGGGAGCCCGACATGCATGCCACATGTCATGGAGGCCCCGATGACATGCGGCAAGCATTTGGGCCCCAAATGCATGCCGCATGTCATGGGGGCCCCACGTGCATACCACATGTCATGGGGGCCCCAAATGCATGCCACATGTCATGGGAGCCCCACATGCATGCCAGATGTCATGGGGGCCCCAAATGAATGTCGCATGTCAAGGGGGCCCCACGTGCATGACGCATGTCATGGGGACCCACATGCATGCCGCATGTCATGGAGGCCCCCATGACATGCGGCAAGCATTTGGGCTCCACATGCATGCCGCATGTCATGGGGGCCCAAATGCTTGCCGCATGTCATGAGGGCCATAAATGCATGCCGCATGTCATGGGAGCCCCACATGCATGCCACATGTCTTGGAGGCCCCCATGACATGCGGCAAGCATTTGGGCCCCACATGCATGCCGCATGTCATGGGGCCCCCAAATGCATGCCGCATGTCATGGGGGCCCCATGTGCATGCCACATGTCTTGGGGCCCACAAATGCATGCCGCATGTCATAGGGGCCCCACATGCATGGAGCATTTCATGGGGGCCCTACATGCATGCCGCATGTCATGGGGGCCCCAAATGCATGCCTCAAGTCATGGGGGCCCCAAATGCACGCAGCATGTCATAGGGGCCCCACATGCATGGTGCATGTCATGGGGGCCCCACATGCATGCCTCAAGTCATGGGGGCACCAAATGCATGCCACATATCATGGGGCCCCCACATGCATGCCGCATATATTGGGGGCCTCAATTGCATGCCGCATGTCATGAGGGCCCCGCATGCATGCCGCATGTCATTGGGGCCCCGTAGGCATTCCGCATGTCATGGGGGCCTCACGTGCATTCCGCATGTCATGGGGGTCCCACGTACATGCTTCATGTCATTGGGGCCCCACGTGCTTGCCGCTTGTCATGGGGGCCCCACGTGCATGCCTCATGTTACGGGGGCCACGAATGCATGCCGCATGTCATAGGGGCCCCACGTGCATACCACATGTCATGGGGGCCCCAAATGCATGCCGCATGTCATGGTTGCCCCAAATGAATGTCGCATGTCAAGGGGGCCCCACGTGCATGACGCATGTCATGGGGACCCACATGCATGCCGCATGTCATGGGGGCCCAAATGCTTGCCGCATGTCATGAGGGCCATAAATGCATGCCGCATGTCATGGGAGCCCCACATGCATGCCAAATGTCATGGGGCCCCCAAATGCATGCCGCATGTCATGGGGGCCACACGTGCATGGCGCATTTCATGAGGGCCCCGCATGCATGCCGCATGTCATTGGGGCCCCGTAGGCATTCCACATGTCATGGGGGCCTCACGTGCATTCCGCATGTCATGGGGGTCCCACGTACATGCTTCATGTCATTGGTGCCCCACGTGCTTGCCGCTTGTCATGGGGGCCCCACGTGCATGCCTCATGTTACGGGGGCCACGAATGCATGCCGCATGTCATAGGGGCCGCACGTGCATACCACATGTCATGGGGGCCCCAAATGCATGCCGCATGTCATGGGGGCCCCACATGCATGCCACATGTCATGGGGGCCCCAAATGAATGTCGCATGTCAAGGGGGCCCCACGTGCATGACGCATGTCATGGGGACCCACATGCATGCCGCATGTCATGGGGGCCCAAATGCTTGCCGCATGTCATGAGGGCCATAAATGCATGCCGCATGTCATGGGAGCCCCACATGCATGCCAAATGTCATGGGGCCCCCAAATGCATGCCGCATGTCATGGGGGCCCCACGTGCATGGCGCATTTCATGAGGGCCCAAATGCATGCCGCATGTCAAGAGGCCATAAATGCATGTCGCATGTCATTGATGCCCAAAGTGCATGCCTCATGTCACAGGGGCCCCGCAGGCATTCCACATGTCATGGGGCCCCAAATAAATGCCGCATTTCATGGGGGCCCCACATGCATGCCACATGTCATGGGGGCCCCAACTGAATGTCGCATGTCAAGGGGGCCCCACGTGCATGCCGCATGTCATGGGGGCCCCAAATGCATGCCGCATGTCATGGGGGGCCAAATGCTTGCCGCATGTCATGAGGGCCATAAATGCATGCCGCATGTCATGGGAGCCCCACATGCATGCCACATGTCATGGGGGCCCCAAATGAATGTCGCATGTCAAGGGGGCCCCACGTGCATGCCGCATGTCATGGGGGCCCCAAATGCATGCCGCATGTCATGGGGGCCCCAAATGCATGCCGCATGTCATGGGGGCCCCAAATGCATGCCGCATGTCATGGGGCCCCCAAATGCATGCCGCATGTCATGGGGGCCCCACGTGCATGGCGCATTTCATGAGGCCCCAAATGCATGCCGCATGTCATGGGGGCCCCAAATGCATTCCACATGTCATGGGGCCCCAAATAAATGCCGCATTTCATGGGGGCCCCACATGCATGCCACATGTCATGGGGGCCCCAAATGAATGTCGCATGTCAAGGGGGCCCCACGTGCATGCCGCATGTCATGGGGGCCCCAAATGCATGCCGCATGTCATGGGGGGCCAAATGCTTGCCGCATGTCATGAGGGCCATAAATGCATGCCGCATGTCATGGGAGCCCCACATGCATGCCACATGTCATGGGGGCCCCAAATGAATGTCGCATGTCAAGGGGGCCCCACGTGCATGCCGCATGTCATGGGGGCCCCAAATGCATGCCGCATGTCATGGGGGCCCCAAATGCATGCCGCATGTCATGGGGGCCCCAAATGCATGCCGCATGTCATGGGGCCCCCAAATGCATGCCGCATGTCATGGGGGCCCCACGTGCATGGCGCATTTCATGAGGGCCCAAATGCATGCCGCATGTCATGAGGCCATAAATGCATGTCGCATGTCATGGGTGCCCAAAGTGCATGCCTCATGTCACGGGGGCCCCGCAGGCATTCCAAATGTCATGGGGCCCCAAATAAATGCCGCATTTCATGGGGGCCCCACGTGCATGCCGCATGTCACGGGGGCCCCGCAGGCATTACACATGTCATGGGGGCCCCAAATAAATGCCGCATTTCATGGGGGCCCCATGTGCATGCCACATGTCTTGGAGCCCACAAATGCATGCCGCATGTCATAGGGGCCCCACATGCATGGCGCATTTCATGGGGGCCCTACATGCATGCAGCATGTCATGGGGGCCCCAAATGCATGCCTCAAGTAATGGGGGCCCCAAATGCATGCCACATATCATGGGGGCCCCACATGCATGCCGCATATATTGGGGGCCTCAATTGCATGCCGCATGTTATGAGGGCCCCGCATGCATGCCGCATGTCATTGGGGCCCCGTAGGCATTCCACATGTCATGGGGGCCTCACGTGCATTCCGCATGTCATGGGGGTCCCACGTACATGCTTCATGTCATTGGGGCCCCACGTGCTTGCCGCTTGTCATGGGGGCCCCACGTGCATGCCTCATGTTACGGGGGCCACGAATGCATGCCGCATGTCATAGGGGCCGCACGTGCATACCACATGTCATGGGGGCCCCAAATGCATGACGCATGTCATGGGGACCCACATGCATGCCGCATGTCATGGAGGCCCCCATGACATGCGGCATGCATTTGGGGGCCCCACATGCATGCCGCATGTCATGGGGGCCCAAATGCTTGCCGCATGTCATGAGGGCCATAAATGCATGCCGCATGTCATGGGAGCCCCACATGCATGCCAAATGTCATGGGGCCCCCAAATGCATGCCGCATGTCATGGGGGCCCCACGTGCATGGCGCATTTCATGAGGGCCCAAATGCATGCCGCATGTCAAGAGGCCATAAATGCATGTCGCATGTCATGGGTGCCCAAAGTGCATGCCTCATGTCACGGGGGCCCCGCAGGCATTCCACATTTCATGGGGGCCCCAAATAAATGCAGCATTTCATGGGGGCCCCGTGTGCATGCCACATGTCTTGGGGCCCACAAATGCATGCCGCATATCATAGGGGCCCCACATGCATGGCGCATTTCATGGGGGCCCTACATGCATGCCTCATGTCATGGGGGCCCCAAATGCATGCCTCAAGTCATGGGGCCCCAAATGCATGCAGCATGTCATAGGGGCCCCACATGCATGGTGCATGTCATGGGGGCCCCACATGCATGCCTCAAGTCACGGGGCCCCAAATGCATGCCACATATCATGGGGGCCCCACATGCATGCCGCATATATTCGGGGCCTCAATTGCATGCCGCATGTCATGAGGACCCCGCATGCATGCCGCATGTCATTGGGGCCCCGTAGACATTCCGCATGTCATGGGGGCCTCACGTGCATTCCGCATGTCATGGGGGTCCCACGTGCATGCTTCATGTCATTGGGGCCCCAAGTGCTTGCCGCTTGTCATGGGGGCCCCACGTGCATGCCTCATGTTACGGGGGCCACAAATGCATGCCGCATGTCATAGGGGCCCCACGTGCATACCACATGTCATGAGGGCCCCAAATGCATGCCGCATGTCATGGGGGCCCCACATGCATGCCACATGTCATGGGGGCCCCAAATGAATGTCGCATGTCTTGGGGCCCCACGTGCATGACGCATGTCATGGGGACCCACATGCATGCCGCATGTCATGGAGGCCCCCATGACATGCGGCATGCATTTGGGGTCCCCACATGCATGCCGCATGTCATGGGGGGCCAAATGCTTGCCGCATGTCATGAGGGCCATAAATGCATGCCGCATGTCATGGGAGCCCCACATGCATGCCACATGTCATGGGGGCCCCAAATGAATGTCGCATGTCAAGGGGGCCCCACGTGCATGCCGCATGTCATGGGGGCCCCAAATTCATGCCGCATGTCAAGGGGGCCCCACGTGCATGCCGCATGTCATGGGGGCCCCAAATGCATGCCGCATGTCATGGGGGCCCCAAATGCATGCCGCATGTCATGGGGCCCCCCAAATGCATGCAGCATGTCTTGGGGCCCACAAATGCATGCCGCATGTCATAGGGGTCCCACATGCATGGTGCATTTCATGGGGGTCCCACATGCATGACGCATTTCATGGGGGCCCCAAATGCATGCCGCATGTCATGAGGCCATAAATGCATGTCGCATGTCATGGGGGCCCCACATGCATGCCGCATGTCATGGGGCCCAAAAGCTTGCCGCATGTCATGGGGGCCATAAATGCATGCCGCATGTCATGGGAGTCCCACATGAATGTCGCATGTCAAGGGGGCCCAACGTGCATGCCGCATGTATTGGGGGCCCCAAATTCATGCCGCATATCATGAGGGCCCTGCATGCATGCCGCATGTCATGGGTGCCCCACATTCATACCGCATGTCATGGAGACCCCACATGCATGCCGCATGTCATGGGAGCCCCACATGAATGTCGCATGTCAAGGGGGCCCAACGTGCATGCCGCATGTATTGGGGGCCCCAAATTCATGCCGCATATCATGAGGGCCCTGCATGCATGCCGCATGTCATGGGTGCCCCACATTCATACCGCATGTCATGGAGACCCCACATGCATGCCGCATGTAATGGGAGCCCCCATGCATGCCACATGTCATGGGGGCGCCAAATGAATGTCGCATGTCAAGGGGGCCCCACGTGCATGCCGCATGTCATGGGGGCCATAAATGCATACGGCATAAATGCATGCGGCATGTCATAGGGGCCCCACGTGCATACCACATGTCATGGGGGCCCCAAATGCATGCCGCATGTACTGGGGGCCCCACGTGCATGCTGCATGTCATGGGGCCCCAAATGCATGCCGCATGTCATGGAGGCCCCAAATGCATGCCGCATGTCATGGGGCCCCCCAAATGCATGCAGCATGTCTTGGGGCCCACAAATGCATGCCGCATGTCATAGGGGTCCCACATGCATGGCGCATTTCATGGGGGTCCCACATGCATGCGCATGTCATGGGGGCCCCAAATGCATGCCGCATATCATGGGGGCCCCAAATGCATGCCGCATGTCATAGGGGCCCCAAATGCATGCAGCATGTCATAGGGGTCCCACATGCATGCCGCATGGCATGGGGGCCCCAAGTGCGTGCCCCATATCATGGGAGCCCAAAATGCATGCAGCATGTCATGGGGGCCCAACGTGCATGCCGCATGTATTGGGGGCCCCAAATGCATGCAGCATGTCATGGGGAACCACCTGCATGCCGCATGTCATGAGGGAACCACCTGCATGCCGCATGTAATGGGGGATTCAAATGCATGCCGCATGTCATGGGGGTCACACATGCATGCTGCATGTCACGGGGGCCCCAAATGCATGTCGCATATCATGGGGCTCCGCAGGCATTCCGCATGTCATGGGGGCCTCACGTGCATGCCGCATGTCATGGGGGCCTCACGTGCATGCCGCATGTATTGGGGGCCCCAACTTGCATGCCGCATGTCTCAGGTACCCCAAATGCATGCAGCATGTTATGCAGGCCCCAATTGCATGCCGCATGTCATGGGGGCCCAAATGCATGACGCATGTCATGGGGGCCCCAAATGAATGTCGCATGTCAAGGGGGCCCCACGTGCATGCCGCATGTCATGGGGGCCCCAAATGCATGCCGCATGTTCAGGGGGCCCCACGTGCATGCCGCATGTCATGGGGCCCCCCAAATGCATGCAGCATGTCTTGGCGCCCTCAAATGCATGGCGCATGTCATAGGGGTCCCACATGCATGACGCATGGCATGGGGGCCCCAAGTGCGTGCCCCATATCATGGGGGCCCCAAATGCATGCAGCATGTCATGGGGGCCCAACGTGCATGCCGCATGTATTGGGGGCCCCAAATGCATGCCGCATGTCATGGGGGAACCACCTGCATGCCGCATGTCATGGGGGAACCACCTGCATGCCGCATGTAATGGGGGATTCAAATGCATGCCACATGTCATGGGGGTCACACATGCATGCTGCATGTCATGGGGGCCCCAAATGCATGCCGCATATCATGGGGCCCCGCAGGCATTCCGCATGTCATGGGGGCCTCACGTGCATGCCGCATGTCATGGGGGCCTCGCGTGCATGCCGCATGTATTGGGGCCCCCAACTTGCATGCCGCATGTCTCAGGTACCCCAAATGCATGCAGCATGTTATGCAGGCCCCAATTGCATGCCGCATGTCATGGGGGCCCAAATGCATGACGCATGTCATAGGGGCTCCACGTGCATGCCGCATGTAATGGGGCTCCCAAATTCATGTCGCATGTCATAGGGGCCCCAAGTGCATTCCGCATGACATGGGGGCCCCAAATGCATTCCGCATGTCATGGGGGCCTCACGTGCATTCCGCATGTCATGGGGGTCCCACGTGCATGCTGCATGTCATTGGGGCCCAACGTGCTTGCCGCATGTCATGGGGGCCCCACGTGCATGCCTCATGTTACGGGGGCCACGAATGCATGCCGCATGTCATAGGTGCCCCACATGCATGGAGCATGTCATGGGGGCCCCAAATGCATGCGGCATGTCATAGGGGCCCCACGTGCATACCACATGTCATGGGGGCCCCAAATGCATGCCGCATGTCATGGGAGCTCCACATGCATGCCACATGTCATGGGGGCCCCAAATGAATGTCGCATGTCAAGGGGGACCCACATGCATGCCGCATGTCATGGAGGCCTCCATGACATGCGGCAAGCATTTGGGCCCCACATGCATGGCGCATGCCATGGGGCCCCACCTGCATGGCACATTTCATGAGGGCCCAAATGCATGCCGCATGTCATGAGGCCATAAATGCATGTCACATGTCATGGGTGCCCAACGTGCATGCCTCATGTCACGGGGGCCCCGCAGGCATTCCACATGTCATGGGGGCACCAAATAAATGCCGCATTTCATGGGGGCCCCACGTGCATGCCGCATGTCACGGGGGCCCCGCAGGCATTCCACATGTCATGGGGGCCCCAAATAAATGCCGCATTTCATGAGTTCCCCATGTGCATGCCACATGTCTTGGGGCCCACAAATGCATGCCGCATGTCATAGGAGCCCCACATGCATGGCGCATTTCATGGGGGCCCTACATGCATGCCGCATGTCATGGGGGCCCCAAATGCATGCCTCAAGTCATGGGGGCCCCAAATGCATGCAGCATGTCATAGGGGCCCCACATGCATGGTGCATGTCATGGGGGCCCCACATGCATGCCTCAAGTCATGGGGGCCCCAAATGCATGCCGCATATCATGGGGGCCCCACATGCATGCCGCATATATTGGGGGCCTCAATTGCATGCCGCATGTCATGAGGGCCCCGCTTGCATGCCGCATGTCATTGGGGCCCCATGTGCATGCCACATGTCTTGGGGCCCACAAATGCATGCCGCATGTCATAGGGGCCCCACATGCATGGCGCATTTCATGGGGGCCCTACATGCATGCCGCATGTCATGGGGGCCCCAAATGCATGCCTCAAGTCATGGGGCCCCAAATGCATGCAGCATGTCATAGGGGCCCCACATGCATGGTGCATGTCATGGGGGCCCCACATGCATGCCTCAAGTCACGGGGGCCCCAAATGCATGCCACATATCATGGGGGCCCCACATGCATGCCGCATATATTGGGGTCCCCAATTGCATGCCGCATGTCATGAGGGCCCCGCATGCATGCCGCATGTCATTGGGGCCCCGTAGGCATTCCGCATGTCATGGGGGCCTCACGTGCATTCCGTATGTCATTGGGGTCCCACGTGCATGCTTCATGTCATTGGGGCCCCACGTGCTTGCCGCTTGCCATGGGGGCCCCACGTGAATGCCTCATGTTACGGGGGCCACGAATGCATGCCGCATGTCATAGGGGCCCCACGTGCATACCACATGTCATGGGGGCCCCAAATGCATGCCGCATGTCATGGGGGCCCCACATGCATGCCACATGTCATGGGGGCCCCAAATGAATTTCGCATGTCAAGGGGGCCCCACGTGCATGACGCATGAAATGGGGACCCACATGCATGCCGCATGTCATGGAGGCCCCCATGACATGCGGCATGCATTTGGGGGCCCCACATGCATGCCGCATGTCATGGGGGGCCAAATGCTTGCCGCATGTCATGAGGGCCATAAATGCATGCCGCATGTCATGGGAGCCCCACATGCATGCCACATGTCATGGGGGCCCCAAATGAATGTCGCATGTCAAGGGGGCCCCGCGTGCATGCCGCTTGTCATGGGGGCCCCAAATGCATGTCGCATGTAATGGGAGCCCCCATGCATGCCACTTGTCATGGGGGCCCCAAATGAATGTCGCATGTCAAGGGGGCCCCACGTGCATGCCGCATGTCATGGGGGCCCCAAATGCATGCCGCATGTTCAGGGGGCCCACGTGCATGCCGCATGTCATGGGGCCCCCCAAATGCATGCAGCATGTCTTGGCGCCCTCAAATGCATGCCGCATGTCATAGGGGTCCCACATGCATGCCGCATGGCATGGGGGCCCCAAGTGCGTGCCCCATATCATGGGGCCCCCAAATGCATGCAGCATGTCATGGGGGCCCAACGTGCATGCCGCATGTATTGGGGGCCCCAAATGCATGCCGCATGTCATGGGGGAACCACCTGCATGACGCATGTAATGGGGGATTCAAATGCATTCCGCATGTCATGGGGGCCTCACGTGCATGCCGCATGTCATGGGGGCCTCACGTGCATGCCGCATGTATTGGGGGCCCCAACTTGCATGCCGCATGTCTCAGGTACCCCAAATGCATGCAGCATGTTATGCAGGCCCCAATTGCATGCCGCATGTCATGGGGGCCCAAATGCATGACGCATGTCATGGGGGCTCCACGTGCATGCCGCATGTAATGGGGCTCCCAAATTCATGTCGCATGTCATAGGGGCCCCAAGTGCATTCCGCATGTCATGGGGGCCCCAAATGCATGCCACATGTCATGGGGGCCCCACGTGCATGCCGCATGTAATGGGGGATTCAAATGCATGCCGCATGTCATGGGGGTCACACATGCATGGCGCATTTCATGGGGGCCCCAAATGCATGCCTCAAGTCATGGGGGCCCCAAATGCATGCAGCATGTCATAGGGGCCCCACATGCATGGTGCATGTCATGGGGGCCCCACATGCATGCCTCAAGTCATGGGGGCCCCAAATGCATGCCACATATCATGGGGGCCCCACGTGCATGCCGCATATATTGGGAGCCTCAAATGCATGCCGCATGTCATGAGGGCCCCGCATGCATGCTGCATGTCATTGGGGCCCCGCAGGCATTCCGCGTGTCATGGGGGCCTCACGTGCATTCCGCATGTCATGGGGGTCCCACGTGCATGCTGCATGTCATTGGGGCCCAACGTGCTTGCCGCATGTCATGGGGCCCCACGTGCATGCCTCATGTTACGGGGGCCACGAATGCATGCCGCATGTCATAGGTGCCCCACATGCATGGAGCATGTCATGGGGGCCCCAAATGCATGCGGGATGTCATAGGGGCCCCACGTGCATACCACATGTCATGGGGGCCCCAAATGCATGCCGCATGTCATGGGAGCTCCACATGCATGCCACATGTCATGAGGGCCCAAATGCATGCCGCATGTCATGAGGCCATAAATGCATGTCACATGTCATGGGTGCCCAAAGTGCATGCCTCATGTCACGGGGGCCCCGCAGGCATTCCACATGTCATGGGGGCACCAAATAAATGCCGCATTTCATGGGGGCCCCACGTGCATGCCGCATGTCACGGGGGCCCCGCAGGCATTCCACATGTCATGGGGGCCCCAAATAAATGCCGAATTTCATGGGTGCCCCATGTGCATGCCACATGTCTTGGGGCCCACAAATGCATGCCGCATGTCATAGGAGCCCCACATGCATGGCGCATTTCATGGGGGCCCTACATGCATGCCGCATGTCATGGGGCCCCCAAATGCATGCCTCAAGTCATGGGGGCCCCAAGTGCATGCAGCATGTCATAGGGGCCCCACATGCATGGCGCATTTCATGGGGGCCCTACATGCATGCCGCATGTCATGGGGCCCCCAAATGCATGCCTCAAGTCATGGGGGCCCCAAATGCATGCCACATATCATGGGGGCCCCACATGCATGCCGCATATATTGGGGGCCTCAATTGCATGCCGCATGTCATGAGGGCCCCGCATGCATGCCGCATGTCATTGGGGCCCCATGTGCATGCCACGTGTCTTGGGGCCCACAAATGCATGCCGCATGTCATAGGGGCCCCACATGCATGGCGCATTTCATGGGGGCCCTACATGCATGCCGCATGTCATGGGGGCCCCAAATGCATGCCTCAAGTCATGGGGCCCCAAATGCATGCAGCATGGAATAGGGGCCCCACATGCATGGTGCATGTCATGGGGGCCCCACATGCATGCCTCAAGTCACGGGGGCCCCAAATGCATGCCACATATCATGGGGGCCCCACATGCATGCCACATATATTGGGGGCCTCAATTGCATGCCGCATGTCATGAGGGCCCCGCATGCATGCCGCATGTCATTGGGGCCCGTAGGCATTCCGCATGTCATGGGCTCCTCACGTGCATTCCGCATGTCATGGGGGTCCCACGTGCATGCTTCATGTCATTGGGGCCCCACGTGCTTGCCGCTTGTCATGGGGGCCCCACGTGCATGCCACATGTCATGGGGGCCCCAAATGCATGCCGCATGTCATGGGGGCCCCACATGCATGCCACATGTCATGGGGGCCCCAAATGAATGTCGCATGTCAAGGGGGCCCCACGTGCATGACGCATGTCATGGGGACCCACATGCATGCCGCATGTCATGGAGGCCCCCATGACATGCGGCATGCATTTGGGGGCCCCACATGCATGCCGCATGTCATGGGGGGCCAAATGCTTGCCGCATGTCATGAGGGCCATAAATGCATGCCGCATGTCATGGGAGCCCCACATGCATGCCACATGTCATGGGGCCCCAAATGAATGTCGCATGTCAAGGGGGCCCCTCGTGCATGCCGCATGTCATGGGGGCCCCAAATGCATGCCGCATGTCATGGGGGCCCCAAATGCATGCCGCATGTCATGGCCCCCCCAAATGCATGCAGCATGTCTTGGGGCCCACAAATGCATGCCGCATGTCATAGGGGTCCCACATGCATGGCACATTTCATGGGGGTCCCACATGCATGGCGCATTTCATGGGGGCCCCAAATGGATGCCGCATGTCATAGGGGCCCCACATGCATGGCGCATGTCATAGGGGCCCCACATTCATACCGCATGTCATGGAGGCCCCAAATGCATGCCGCATGTAATGGGAGCCCCAATGCATGCCACATGTCATGGGGGCCCCAAATGAATGTCGCATGTCAAGGGGGCCCCACGTGCATGCCGCATGTCATGGGGGCCCCAAATGCATGCCGCATGTACAGGGGGCCCCACGTGCATGCCACATTTCATGGGGGACGCAAATGCATGCCGCATGTCATGGGGCCGCCAAATGCATGCAGCATGTCTTGGGGACCACAAATGCATGCCGCATGTCATAGGGGTCCCACATGCATGGCGCATTTCATGGGGGTCCCAAATGCATGCGCATGTCATGGGGGCCCCACGTGCATACTGCATGTCATGGGGGCCCCAAATGCATGCTGCATGTCATGGGGGCCCCAAATGCATGCCGCATGTCATGGGGGCCCCACGTGCATGCCGCATGTCATGGGGGCCCCGCAGGCATTCCGCATGTCATGGGGGCCCCAAATGCATGCCGCATTTCATGGGGGCCCCAAATGCATGCCGCATGTCATGGGGGCCCCACGTGCATGCCGCATGTCATGGGGGCCCCGCAGGCATTCCGCATGTCATGGGGGCCCCAAATGCATGCCACATTTCATGGGGGCCCCCAAATGCATGCAGCATGTCTTGGTGCCCTCAAATGCATGCCGCATGTCATAGGGGTCCCACTTGCATGCCGCATGTCATGGGGGAACCACCTGCATGCCGCATGTAATGGGGGATTCAAATGCATGCCGCATGTCATGGGGGTCCCACATGCATGCCTCATGTCATGGGGGCCCCAAATGCATGCCGCATATCATGGGGGCCCCGCAGGCATTCCGCATGTCATGGGGGCCTCACGTGCATGCCGCATGTCATGGGGGCCCCAACTGCATGACGCATGTCTCAGGTACCCCAAATGCATGCAGCATGTTATGCAGGCCCCAAATGCATGCCGCATGTCATGGGGGCCCAAATGCATGACGCATGTCATGGGGGCTCCACGTGCATGCCGCATGTAATGGGGCTCCCAAATACATGTCGCATGTCATAGGGGCCCCACGTGCATTCCGCATGACATGGGGGCCGCAAATGCATGCCGCATGTCATGGGGGCCCCACATGCATGCGGCATGTAATGGGGGATTCAAATGCATGCCGCATGTCATGGGGGTCCCACATGCATGCCACATGTCATTGGGGCCCCGCAGGCATTCCGCATGTCATGGGGGACTCACGTGCATTCCGCATGTCATGTGGGCCCCACGTGCATGCTGCATGTCATTGTGGCACCACGTGCATGCCGCATGTCACGGGGGCCCCGCAGGCATTCCACATGTCATGGGGCCCCCAAATAAATGCCGCATTTCATGGGGGCCCCACATGCATGCCGCATGTCACGGGGTCCCCACAGGCATTCAACATGTCATGGGGGCCCCAAATAAATGCCGCATTTCATGGGGACCCCATGTGCATGCCACATGTCTTGGGGCCCACAAATGCATGCCGCATGTCATAGGGGCCCCACATGCATGGCGCATTTCATGGGGGCCCCAAATGCGTGTCGCATATCATGGGGGCCCCAAATGCATGCAGCATGTCATGGGGCCCCACGTGCATGCCACATGTCATTGGGGGCCCACATGCATGCCGCATGTCATGGGGGCCCCACTTGCATGCAGCATGTAATGGGGATCCAAATGCATGACGCATGTCATGGGGGTCCCACGTGCATGCCGCATGTCATGGGGGCCCCACATGCATGCCGCATGTCATGGGGGCACCACTTGCATGCAGCATGTAATGGGGGATCCAAATGCATGACGCATGTCATGGGGGTCCCACATGGATACCACATGTCATGGGGGAACCAAATGCATGCCACATGTCCTGGGGGCCCCACATGCATGACACATTTCATGGGGGACCCAAATGCATGCTGCATGTCATGAGGGCCCCACGTGCATGCTGCATGTCATGGGGGCCCCACTTGCATGCCGCATGTCATGGGGGCCCCACGTGCATGTCGCATGTCATGGGGGCCCAAAATGCATGCCGCATGTCATGAGGGTGCCGCATGCATGCCGCATGTCTTGGGGCCCACAAATGCATGCCGCATGTCATAGGGGCCCCACATGCATGGCGCATTTCATGAGGGCCCAAATGCATGCCGCATGTCATGGGAGCCCCACATGAATGTCGCATGTCAAGGGGGCCCAACGTGCATGCCGCATGTATTTAGGGCCCCAAATTCATGCCGCATATCATGAGGGCCCTGCATGCATGCCGCATGTCATGGGTGCCCCGCAGGCATTCCGCAAGTCATGGGGGGCCCAAATGCATGCCGCATGTCATGGGGGCCCCACATGCATGCCGCATGTAATCATAGAATCATAGAATCATAGAATGGAAGAGTTGGAAGGGACCTCCTGGGTCATCTGGTCCAACCCCCTGCTCAAAGCAGGATTCACTAGATCATCTCAGACAGATGTCTGTCCAGCCTCTGTTTGAAGACGTCCATTGAAGGGGAACTCACCACCTCTCGTGGCAGCCTGTTCCTCTCATTAATCACCCTAACTGTCAAAAAGTTTTTTCTAATATCTAATCTGTGTCTCCTCCCATTTAGTTTCATCCCATTGCTTCTAGTCTTTCCCCGTGCAAATGAGAATAAAGATGATCCTTCTACAATGTGACAGCCCTTGACATATTTGTAGACAGCTATTAAGTCTCCTCTCAGTCTTCTTTTTTGCAAGCTAAACATTCCCAAATCCTGCAACCGTTCCTCATAGGACATGGTTTGCAGACCAGTCACCATTCTGGTCGCTCTTCTCTGAACTTGTTCCAGTTTGTCTATGTCTTTTTTAAAATGTGGTGGCCAAAACTGTACACAGTATTCCAGATGAGGTCTGACCAAAGAGGAGTAAAGACCGATAATGACTTCACGTGATCTAGACTGTATGCTTCTGTTAATACATCCCAGAATTGTATTTGCCTTTTTTGCTGCTGCATCACACTGTTGACTCATGTTCAGTCTATGATCTATTAGTATACCTAAGTCTTTTTCACATGTACTGTTGCTTAGCTCTATTCCTCCCATTCTGTATATGCTTTTTTCATTTTTATTGCCCAGATGTAGTACTTTGCATTTTTCCCTGTTAAAAACCATTCTGTTGGTTGCTGCCCACTGCTCCAGTTTATTTAGGTCTTTTTGAATCCTCTCTCTCTCTTCTCTAGTATTAGCTATCCCTCCTAGCTTTGTGTCATCAGCAAATTTAATCAGTTTACCCTCAATTCCTTCATCTAAATCATTGATGAAGATGTTGAACAATACAGGTCCCAGGACAGAGCCCTGTGGTATCCCACTTGAGACATTCATCCAGCTGGATGTGAAGCCATTTACAACCACCCTTTGAGTCCGATCACTAAGCCAGTTATGAATCCACCTAACAGTTGCCTGGTCCATTGCATACTTGGTCATTTTTTCAATAAGGATGTTGTGAGATACTTTGTCAAATGCTTTGCTGAAGTCAAGATATACTATATCTACAGCATTTCCCTGATCCACCCAGTCAGTGATTCTGTCATAGAAGGAAATTAAGTTAGTCTGACATGACTTGTTAGTTACAAACCCATGCTGACTCTGGTTAATCACTTCATTCTTATCCAGGTACTTACATACATGATGTTTAATAATTTGTTCAAAGATCTTTCCTGGTATAGAAGTCAGACTCACCGGCCTATAGTTCCCTGGGTCCACCTTCTTCCCCTTTTTGAAGATAGGAACAACATTTGCTCTTCTCCAGTCTTCTGGGACTTCTCCTGTTCTCCAAGAATTTTCAAAGATTATGGAGAGTGGTTCTAAAATTTCTTCTACGATCTCCTTCAGTACTCTGGGGTGTAATTCATCTGGACCTGGAGACTTGAACTCATTTATGTTAGCTAAATATTCCCTCACAATCTTTCTGTTTACAGATAACTTGGATTCTTCTATTCCTTTAAAAGGACAGTGAAAATCAGTTGATGTTACATTTTCTTTCTGAGAGAAAACAGATGCAAAATAGGAATTAAAAAGTTCGGCCTTCTCAACATCCTCTCTTACTATTTCTCCATTTTCATCCTGTAAAAATCCTATAGCATCTTTGACTTTTCTTTTACTTTTGACATACCCCCAATATCCTTTTTTATTGCTTTTGACATCTCTTGCAAGCCTTAATTCATTGTCAGCTTTAGCTAACCTGATACGTGCCCTGCAGGATCTGCAGACTGCATTATAATCTTCTTTAGATATGCCTCCCTCTTTCCATTTAATAAACATTTCTTTCTTTCTTTTTAGCATGTGTTTAAGTTCTGTGTTCATCCATCCTGGTTTCCTTAAATGCTTCCCATTCTTCCTACTTTTCGGGATTGTTAACGATTGTGCTTTGAGAATCTAATTTTTAAAAATTTCCCATCCTTCGTGGACATTTTTGTCCTTAAGGACATCCAGCCATTGGATCCCTCCTATTCTCTTTCTGAGTCTCTTAAAATCTGCCTTTCTAAAATCTAACCTTGAAGTTTGAGTCTTCACATGTCTTCCTCCTCTAGTTATCCAAAATTCTATAATAGCATGATCGCTGCCTCCTAGGGTCCCAGCCACCTTTACCTCCTCAACCATTTCCTCCCTGTTTATAAGGATTAGATCCAAAGTAGCAGATCCCCTTGTTTTCTCCCCTACCTTTTGGAAGATAAAGTTGTCAGCAAGAGAGGATAAGAATTTGCTTGACCTGTTAGTTTTACTTGAGAGAGATTCCCAACAAATGTCTGGATAGTTGAAATCTCCCATGACCACTACGTCATATTTTTTGGAGAACTTGGTCATTTGATACATAAAGAGTTCATCCATATCTTCAGCTTGCCCAGGTGGCCTGTAGTAAATGCCTACAATGGTGTCCTTTCCGTTGTTCTCTCCTTGTATTCTTACCCAAACAGTTTCCACAGAACTCCCAGTCTCTGAAGCATCAATCTCTGTGCAGATATACGCTTTTCTAACATACAATGCGACACCTCCTCCTCGTTTATCAATTCTGTTTCTTGCAAATAAGTTGTATCCTTTTAGCCTTTTATTCCAATCATGTGTATCGTCCCACCAAGTTTCAGTGATTCCAATGACATCATATTTCTTTTCCTGCATTAGTAGTTCCAATTCTCCTTGTTTGTTGCCCATGCTTTGTGCATTTGTATAAAAACATTTTAGTTTGTGATTGGTTTCTCTTCCTCCCATATTTTTATTTAGATTTTTTTGTCTTTGTTCTTTCTTTCCACTTCCAGTAGCAGAGATCTCAATAGTATTTGTCAGCTGTATGGCTTTTTCTGGCCTTTTGCTTCCCTTCCCACATTGTTCTAGTTTAAAGCTCTCCTGATGAGTGTAGCAAGGCGACTTCCAAATACATGTTTTCCAGTCTTCGTAAGGTGCACCCCATCTCTAGCAAGTAGTCCATCGTATAGGTAATTCATCCCGTGATCCAGAAATCCAAATCCTTGTTGACGGCACCATCGACGTAGCCAGTTGTTCACCTGTAGAATCTTATTCCACCTCATTGTTCCATGGCCATCCACAGGGAGGATGGATGAGAAGACCACCTGCGCTCCCAATTCTTTCACTTTCTTGCCTAAGTCTTCAAAGTCACTGCAGATGGTTTCCAGGTCCTTTCTTGCGGTGTCATTTGTCCCCACATGTATTAGCAGGAATGGGTAGTGATCTGTAGGTCTGAAGAGTCTTGATATCCTGTCAGACACATCTTTAATTTTTGCTCCTGGAAGACAGCACATTTCTCTTGAGGTTATGTCTGGTCTGCAGATAGCGGCCTCTGTTCCTCTTAACAGGGAATCCCCCATGACCACCACTCTCCGTTTTTTCTTCACAACATTCTTCTTTCTCCATCCAGGAGGATTCTGAGGGCTTACAAGTTTATTCATTGCTGGCAAAGTCTTATTTTGCTGTATTTCTTCATGGTTCTCCTGCGTGAGAGCCTGGTACTGGTTCCTGAGCAGTATGGGTGCTGACTGCCTCTCGATCCTCCTGCTTCTGTGGGTCACATGCTTCCATTCCTCTGTTTCGTCAGGTGCAGTTCGAATTTCTTCTCTTTCTGAATCATGAAGAGATAATTCTGCTCTGTCTAAGAACTCTTCACCTTCCTTAATGATTTTCAAGGTAGTTAATGGGGGATTCAAATGCATGCCGCATGTCATGGGGGTCCCACATGCATGCCGCATGTCATGGGGGCCCCAAATGCATGCCTCAAGTCATGGGGGCCCCAAATGCATGCCGCATGTCATGGGGTCCCCACATGCATGCCGCATGTCATGGGGGCTCAAATGCTTGCCGCATGTCATGGGGGCGATAAATGCATGCCGCATGTCATGTGAGCCCAACAAGCATGCCGCATGTATTGGGGGCCCCAAATTCATGCAGCATGTCATAGGGGCCCCACATGCATGGTGCATTTCATGGGGGCCCCACTTGCATGCAGCATGTAATGGGGGATCCAAATGCATGCTGCACGTCATGGGGGCCCCACATGCATGCCGCATGTCATGGGGGCCCCCGCAGGCATTCCACATGCCATGGGGGCCCCAAATAAATGCAGCATTTCATGGGGGCCCCACGTGCATGCTGCATGTCATGGGACCCCCCAAATGGATGCCGAATGTCATAGGGGCCCCACATGCATGCCGCATATCTTGGGGCCCACAAATGCATGCCGCATGTCATGGGTGCCCCACATGCATGCCGCATGTCATTGGGGCCCCAAATGCATGCCGCATGTAATGGGGGCCCCACGTGCATGCCGCATGTCATGGGGGCCCCAAATGCATGCAGCATGTCATTGGGGCCCTCAAATTCATGCCGCATGTCATAGGGGCCCCACGTGCATGGCGCATGTCATGGGGGCCAAAAATGAATGCCACATGTCATGGGGGCCACACGTGCATGACACATGTCATGGGGGCTCCACGTGCATGCCACATTTCATTGGGGGCCACAAATGCATGCTGCATGTCATGGGGCCCCACATGCATGCCCCATGTCTTGGGGGCCTCAAATGCATGCTGCACGTGATGGGGGACCCAAATGCATGGCACATGTCATGGTAGCCGACACGCATGTCATGGGGGCCCCAAATGCGTGCCGCATATCATGGGGGCCCCAAATGCATGCCGCATGTCATAGGGGCCCCACATGCATGGCGCATGTCATGGGGGGCCCACATTTATACCGCATGTCATCGAGGCCCCAAATGTATGCCGCATGTAACGGGAGCCCCCATGCATGCCACATATCATGGGGGCCCCAAATGAATGTCGCATGTCAAGGGGGCCCCACGTGCATGCCGCATGTCATGGGGGCCCCAAATGCATGCCGCATGTACAGGGGGCCCCACGTGCATGCCACATTTCATGGGGACCCCAAATGCATGCCGCATGTCATGGGGGCCCCACATGCATGCTGCATGTCATGGGGCCCAAAACATTGCCGCATGTCATGGGAGCCATAAATGCATGCCGCATGTCATGGGAGCCCCACATGAATGTCGCATGTCAAGGGGCCCAACGTGCTTGCCGCATGTATTGGGGGCCCCAAATTCATGCAGCATGTCATAGGGGCCCCACATGCATGGCGCATTTCATGGGGGCCCCAATTGCATTCAGCATGTAATGGGGGATCCAAATGCATGCTGCACGTCATGTTGACCCCACGTGCATGCCGCATGTCATGGGGGCCCCACGTGCATGCCTCATGTCACGAGGGCCACAAATGTATGCCGCATGTCATGGGGGCCCCGCATGCATGACGCATGTCATGGGGGCCCCACATGAATGCCGCATGTCATGGGGGCCCCACATGAATGCCGCATGTCATGGGGACCCCAAATG
This sequence comes from Phyllobates terribilis, assembly GCF_046119375.1. Classification (NCBI taxonomy): domain Eukaryota; kingdom Metazoa; phylum Chordata; class Amphibia; order Anura; family Dendrobatidae; genus Phyllobates; species Phyllobates terribilis. The sequence continues at coordinate 329,117,914 of NW_027362764.1, read as the reverse complement.
CATGCCATATGTCATGGGGTCCTCACATGCATGCCGCATGTCTTGGGGCCCCCCAAATTCATGCCGCATATCATAGGGGCCCCCCCTGCATGGAGCATGTCATGTGGGCCCCAAATGCATGACGCATGTCATGGGGGTCCCACATGCATGCCGCATGTCATGGGGGCCCCAAATGCATGCCGCTTGTCATGGCGGCCCCAAATGCATGACTCATGTCATGGAGGCCCCACGTGCATGCCACATGTCATGGGGGATCCAAACTCATGCCGCATGTCATTGGGGCCCCAAACGTATGCCACATGTCATGGGCGCCCCATGTGCATGCCACATGTCTCGGGCACCCCAAATGCATGCATCATGATATGGGGGCCCCACGTGCATGCTGCATGTCTCAGGTACCCCAAATGCATGCAGCATGTTATGCAGACCCCAAATGCAAGTCGCATGTCATGGGGGCCCAAATGCATGCCGCATGTCATGGGGGCCCACATGCATGCCACATGTCATGGGTGCCCCAAATGCATGACGCATGTCATGGGGGCTCCACGTGCATGCCGCATGTCATGGGGGCCCCAAATGCATGTCACATGTCATGGGGGCCCCACGTGCATGCTGCATGTCATGGGGGCCCCAAATGCATGCCTCATGGCATGGGGGGCCCAAATGTATGCCGCATATCATGGGGCCCCCCAAATGCATGCAGCATGTCTTGGGGCCCACAAATGCATGCCGCATGTCAGAGGGGCCCCACATGCATGGCGCATTTCATGGAGGCCCCACATGCATGCGCATGTCATGGGGGCCCCAAATGCGTGCCGCATATCATGGGGGCCCCAAATGCATGCAGCATGTCATGGGGGCCCCACGTGCATGCCACATGTCATGGGGGCCCCACTTGCATGCAGCATGTAATGGGGATCCAAATGCATGATGCATGTCATGGGGGTCCCACATGCATGCCGCATGTCATGGGGACCCCAAATGCATGGCTCAAGTCATGGGGGCCCCCAAATGCATGCCGAATATCAAGGGGGCCACAAATGCATGCAGCATGTCATGGGGGCCCCACGTGCATGTCACATGTCATGGGGCCCCCCAAATGCATGCCGCATGTCATGGGGCCCCCCAAATGCATGCAGCATGTCTTGGGGCCCACAAATGCATGCCGCATGTCATAGGGGCCCCACATGCATGGCACATTTCATGGGGGCCCCACATGCATGCGCATGTCATGGGGGCCCCAAATGCATGCCGCATATCATGGGGGCCCCAAATGCATGCAGCATGTCATGGGGCCCCACGTGCATGCCGCATATCATTGGGGGCCACATGCATGCCGCATGTCATGGGAGCCCCACATGAATGTCGAATGTCAAGGGGGCCCAACGTGCATGCCGCATGTATTGGGGGCCCCAAATTCATGCCGCATGTCATGAGGGCCCTGCATGCATGCCGCATGTCATGGGGGCCCCGCAGGCATTACGCATGTCATGGGGGCCCAAATGCATGCCGCATGTCATAGGGGCCCCACGTGCATGCCGCATGTAATGGGGGATTCAAATGCATGCCTCAAGTCATGGGGCCCCAAATGCATGTCGCATGTCATGGGGGCCCCATGTGCATGCCACATGTAATGGTGGCCCCAAATGCATGCCGCATGTACTGGGGGCCCCACATGCATGCCGCATTTCATGGGGGACCCAAATGCATGCCGCATGTCATGGGGGCCCCAAAAGCATGTGGCATGTCATAGGGGCCCCACATGCATGCCGCATGTCTTGGGCACCCCAAATGCATGCAGCATGTCATAGGGGCCCCACGTGCATACCACATGTCATGGGGGCCCCAAATGCATGCCGCATGTACTGGGGGCCCCACGTGCATGCCGCATTTCATGGGGGACCCAAATGCATGCTGCATGTCATGGGGGCCCCAAATGCATGTTGCATGTCATGGGGGTCCCACGTGCATGCCGCATGTTATGGGGCCCCCAAGTGCATGCAGCATGTCTTGGGGCCCACAAATGCATGCCGCATGTCATAGGGGCCCCACATGCATGGCGCATTTCATGGGGGCCCCACATGCATGCGCATGTCATGGGGGCACCACATGCATGCCGCATGTCATGGGGCCCAAAAGCTTGCCGCATGTCATGGGGGCCATAAATGCATGCCGCATGTCATGGGAGCCCCACATGAATGTCGCATGTCAAGGGGGCCCAACGTGCATTCCGCATGTATTGGGGCCCCAAATTCATGCCGCATGTCATGAGGGCCCTGCATGCATGCCGCATGTCATGGGGGCCCCGCAGGCATTCCGCATGTTATGGGGGCCCAAATGCATGCCGCATGTCATGGGGGCCCCACGTGCATGCCGCATGTAATGGGGGATTCAAATGCATGCCTCAAGTCATGGGGGCCCCAAATGCATGCCGCATATCATGGGGGTCCCACATGCATGCCGCATATCATGGGGGTCCCACATGCATGCCGCATGTCATGGGGGCCCCGAATGCATGCCGCATGTCACATTGGCCCCAAATGCATGATGCATGTCATGAGGGCCCCACGTGCATACCGCATGTCATAGGGGCCCCACGTACATGGCACATGTCATCGGTGCCCCACATGCATGCCGCATGTCATTGGGCCCGAAATGCATGCCGCATGTAATGGGGGCCCCACGTGCATGCTGCATGTCATGGGGGCCCCAAATGCATGCCGCATGTAATGGGGGCCCCAAAAGCATGTGGCATGTCATAGGGGCCCCACGTGCATGCCGCATGTCTTGGGCACCCCAAATGCATGCAGCATGTCTTGGGGCCCACAAATGCATGCCGCATGTCATAGGGGCCCCACATGCATGGCACATTTCATGGGGGCCCCACATGCATGTGCATGTCATGGGGGCACCACATGCATGCCGCATGTCATGGGGCCCAAAAGCTTGCCGCATGTCATGGGGGCCATAAATGCATGCCGCATGTCATGGGAGCCCCACATGAATGTCGCATGTCAAGGGGGCCCAACGTGCATGCCGCATGTATTGTTGGCCCCAAATTCATGCCGCATGTCATGAGGGCCCTGCATGCATGCCGCATGTCATGGGGGCCCCGCAGGCATTCCGCATGTCATGGGGGCCCAAATGCATGCCGCATGTCATGGGGGCCCCACGTGCATGCCGCATGTAATGGGGGATTCAAATGCATGCCTCAAGTCATGGGGGCCCCAAATGCATGCCGCATATCATGGGGGTCCCACATGCATGCCGCATATCATGGGGGTCCCACATGCATGCCGCATGTCATGGGGGCCCCGAATGCATGCCGCATGTCACATTGGCCCCAAATGCATGATGCATGTTATGAGGGCCCCACGTGCATACCGCATGTCATAGGGGCCCCACGTACATGGCACATGTCATCGGTGCCCCACATGCATGCCGCATGTCATTGGGGCCCTAAATACATGCCGCATGTAATGGGGCCCCCAAATGCATGCCGCATGTAATGGGGGCCCCATGTGCATGCCACATGTAATGGGGGCCCCAAAAGCATGCAGCATGTCATGGGGGCCCCACGTGCATGCCGCATGTCTTGCATGTCATTGGGCACCCCAAATGCATGCAGCATGTCATAGGGGCCCCACGTGCATACCACATGTCATGGGGGCCCCAAATGCATGCCGCATGTACTGGGGGCCCCACGTGCATGCCGCATTTCATGGGGGACCCAAATGCATGTCGCATGTCATGGGGGCCCCACGTGCATGCCGCATGTTATGGGCCCCCCAAATGCATGCAGCATGTGTTGGGGCCCACAAATGCATGCCGCATGTCATAGGGGCCCCACATGCATGGCGCATTTCATGGGGGCCCCACATGCATGCGATGTCATGGGGGCCCCAAATGCGTGCCGCATATCATGGGGGCCCCACGTGCATGCCACATGTCATGGGGGCCCACATGCATGCTGCATGTCATGGGGGCCCCACTTGCATGCAGCATGTCATGGGGATCCAAATGCATGACGCATGTCATCGGGGTCCCACGTGCATGTCGCATGTCATGGGGCCCCACATGCATGCCGCATGTCATGGGGGGACCACATGCATGCTGCATGTCATGGGGGCCCCACTTGCATGCAGCATGTAATGGGGATCCAAATGCATGACGCATGTCATCGGGGTCCCACGTGCATGCCGCATGTCATGGGGGCCCCACATGCATGCCGCATGTCATGGGGGAACCACTTGCATGCAGCATGTAATGGGGGATCCAAATGCATGACGCATGTCATGGGGGTCCCACATGCATACCACATGTCATGGGGGAACCAAATGCATGCCGCATGTCCTGGGGGCCCCACATGCATGACACATTTCATGGGGGACCCAAATGCATGCCGCATGTCACGGGGTCCCCAAATGCATGCTGCATGTCATGAGGGCCCCACGTGCATGCTGCATGTCATGGGGCCCCAAATGCATGCCGCATGTCATGGGGGCCCACAAATGCATGCCGCATGTCATGGGTGCCCCACATTCATGCCGCATGTCATTGGCGCCCCAAATGCATGCCGCATGTAATGGGGGCCCCGCGTGCATGCCGCATGTCACGGGGCCCCAAATGCATGCCGCATGTAATGGGGGCCCCACGTGCATGCCGCATGTCTTGGGGCCCACAAATGCATGCCGCATGTCATGGGTGCCCCACATGCATGCCGCATGTCATTGGGGCCCCAAATGCATGCCGCATGTAATGGGGGCCCCGCGTGCATGCCGCATTTCACGGGGGCCCCAAATGCATGCCGCATGTAATGGGGGCCCCACGTGCATGCCGCATGTCATGGGGGCCCCAAATGCATGCAGCATGTCATTGGGGCCCTCAAATTCATGCCGCATGTCATAGGGGCCCCACGTGCATGGCGCATGTCATGGGGGCCCCACATTCAAACCGCATGTCATGGAGGCCCCAAATGCATGCCGCATGTAATGGGAGCCCCCATGCATGCCACATGTCATGGGGGCCCCAAATGAATGTCACATGTCAAGGGGGCCCCACGTGCATGCCGCATGTCATGGGGGCCATAAATGCATGCGGCATGTCATAGGGGCCCCACGTGCATGCCGCATGTCATGGGGCCCCCCAAATGCATGCAGCATGTCTTGGGGCCCACAAATGCATGCCGCATGTAATAGGGTACCACATGCATGGCACATTTCATGGGGGTCCCACATGCATGCGCATGTCATGGGGGCCCCAAATGCGTGCCGCATATCATGTGGGCCCCAAATGCATGCCGCATGTCATAGTGGCCCCACATGCATGGCGCATGTCATGGGGGCCCCACATTCATACCGCATGTCATGGAGGCCCCAAATGCATGCCGCATGTAATGGGAGCCCCCATGCATGCCACATGTCATGGGGGCCCAAAATGAATGTCGCATGTCAAGGGGGCCCCAAATGCATGCCGCATGTACAGGGGGCCCAACGTGCATGCCGCATTTCATGGGGGACCCAAATGCAAGCCACATGTCATGGGGGCCATAAATGCATGTGGCATGTCATAGGGGCCCCACGTGCATACCACATGTCATGGGGGCCCCAAATGCATGCCGCATGTACTGGGTGGGCCCACGTGCATGCTGCATGTCATGGGGCCCCAAATGCATGCCGCATGTCATGGAAGCCCCACGTGCATGCCGCATGTCATGGGGCCCCCCAAATGCATGCAGCATGTCTTGGCGCCCTCAAATGCATGCCGCATGTCATAGGGGTCCCACATGCATGCCGCATGGCATGGGGGCCCCAAGTGCGTGCCCCATATCATGGGGGCCCCAAATGCATGCAGCATGTCATGGGGGCCCAACGTGCATGCCGCATGTAATGGGGGATTCAAATGCATGCCGCATGTCATGGGGGTCCCACATACATGCCACATGTAATGGGGGCCCCGCGTGCATGCCGCATGTCACGGGGCCCCAAATGCATGCCGCATGTAATGGGGGCCCCAAATGAATGTCGCATGTCAAGGGGGCCCACGTGCATGACGCATGTCATGGGGACCCACATGCATGCCGCATGTCATGGCGGCCCCCATGACATGCGGCATGCATTTGGGGGCCCCACATGCATGCCGCATGTCCTGGGGGCCCAAATGCTTGCCGCATGTCATGGGGTCCCCAAATGCATGCCGCATGTCATGGGGCCCCCCAAATGCATGCAGCATGTCTTGGGGCCCACAAATGCATGTCGCATGTCATAGGGGTCCCACATGCATGGCGCTTTTCATGGGGGTCCCACATGCATGCGCATGTCATGGGGGACCCAAATGCGTGTCGCATATCATGGGGGCCCCAAATGCATGCCGCATGTCATAGGGGCCCCACATGCATGGCGCATGTCATGGGGGCCCCACATTCATACCGCATGTCATGGAGGCCCCAAATGCATGCCGCATGTAATGGGAGCCCCCATGCATGCCACATGTCATGGGGGCCCCAAATGAACGTCGCATGTCAAGGGGGCCCCACGTGCATGCCGCATGTCATGGGGGCCCCAAATGCATGCCGCATGTACAGGGGGCCCTACGTGCATGCCGCATGTCATGGGGACCCCAAATGCATGCTGCATGTCATGGGGGCCCCACATGCATGCTGCATGTCATGGGGCCCAAAAGATTGCCGCATGTCATGGGAGCCATAAATGCATGCCGCATGTCATGGGAGCCCCACATGAATGTCGCATGTCAAGGGGCCCAACGTGCTTGCCGCATGTATTGGGGGCCCCAAATTCATGCAGCATGTCATAGGGGCCCCACATGCATGGCGCATTTCATGGGGGCCCCAATTGCATTCAGCATGTAATGGGGGATCCAAATGCATGCTGCACGTCATGGGGGCCCCACGTGCATGCCGCATGTCATGGGGGCCCCGCAGGCATTCCACATGTCATGGGGGCCCCAAATAAATGCCGCATTTCATGGGGGCCCCACGTGCATGTCGCATGTCATGGGGCTCCCCAAATGGATGCCGCATGTCATAGGGGCCCCAAATGCATGCCGCATCTCTTGGGGCCCACAAATGCATGCCGCATGTCATAGGGGCCCCACATGCATGGCACATTTCATGGGGGCCCCAAATGCATGCCGCATATCATGGGGGTCCCACATGCATGCCGCATATCAAGGGGGTCGCACATGCATGCCGCATGTCATGGGGGCCCCAAATGCATGCCGCATGTCACAGTGGCCCCAAATGCATGCTGCATGTCATGAGGGCCCCACTTGCATACCGCATGTCATAGGGGCCCCACGTACATGCCGCATGTCATGGGGGCCCCAAATGCATGCCGCATGTAATGGGGGCCCCACGTGCATGCCGCATGTCATGGGAGCCCCACATGAATGTTGCATGTTAAGGGGCCCAACGTGCTTGCCGCATGTATTGGGGGCCCCAAATTCATGCAGCATGTCATAGGGGCCCCACATGCATGGCGCATTTCATGGGGGCCCCAATTGCATTCAGCATGTAATGGGGGATCCAAATGCATGCTGCACGTCATGGGGGCCCCACGTGCATGCCGCATGTCATGGGGGCCCCGCAGGCATTCCACATGTCATGGGGGCCCCAAATAAATGCCGCATTTCATGGGGGCCCCACGTGCATGTCGCATGTCATGGGGCTCCCCAAATGGATGCCGCATGTCATAGGGGCCCCAAATGCATGCCGCATCTCTTGGGGCCCACAAATGCATGCCGCATGTCATAGGGGCCCCACATGCATGGCACATTTCATGGGGGCCCCAAATGCATGCCTCAAGTCATGGGGGCCCCAAATGCATGCCGCATATCATGGGGGTCCCACAAGCATGCCGCATATCAAGGGGGTCGCACATGCATGCCGCATGTCATGGGGTCCCAAATGCATGCCGCATGTCACAGTGGCCCCAAATGCATGCTGCATGTCATGAGGGCCCCACTTGCATACCGCATGTCATAGGGGCCCCACGTACATGCCGCATGTCATGGGGGCCCCAAATGCATGCCGCATGTAATGGGGGCCCCACGTGCATGCCGCATGTCATGGGGGCCCCAAATGCATGCAGCATGTCATGGGGGCCCCACGTGCATGCCACATGTCTTGGGGGGCCCACATGCATGCCGCATGTCATGGGGGCCCCACTTGCATGCATCATGTAATGGGGGTCCCACATGCATGCAGCATGTCATGGGGGCCCCAAATGCATGCGGCATGTCATAGGGGCGCCACGTGCATACCACATGTCATGGGGGCCCCACATGCATGCCGCATGTCATGGGGGTCCCACGTGCATGCTGCATGTCATTGGGGCCCCACGTGCTTGCCGCATGTCATGGGGGCCCCACGTGCATGCCTCATGTCACGAGGGCCACAAATGTATGCCGCATGTCATGGGGGCCCCGCATGCATGACGCATGTCATGGGGGCCCCACATGAATGCCGCATGTCATGGGGGCCCCACATGAATGCCGCATGTCATGGGGACCCCAAATGCATGCCATATGTCATGGGGTCCTCACATGCATGCCGCATGTCTTGGGGCCCCCCAAATTCATGCCGCATATCATAGGGGACCCACATGCATGGAGCATGTCATGGGGGCCCCAAATGCATGACGCATGTCATGGGGGTCCCACATGCATGCCGCATGTCATGGGGGCCCCAAATGCATGCCGCTTGTCATGGCGGCCCCAAATGCATGACTCATGTCATGGAGGCCCCACGTGCATGCCGCATGTCATGGGGGATCCAAACTCATGCCGCATGTCATTGGGGCCCCAAATGTATGCCGCATGTCATGCGGGCCCCATGTGCATGCCACATGTCTCGGGCACCCCAAATGCATGCATCATGATATGGGGGCCCCACGTGCATGCTGCATGTCTCAGGTACCCCAAATGCATGCAGCATGTTATGCAGGCCCCAAATGCAAGTCGCATGTCATGGGGGCCCAAATGCATGCCGCATGTCATGGGGGCACACATGCATGCCGCATGTCATGGGTGCCCCAAATGCATGACGCGTGTCATGGGGGCTCCACGTGCATGCCGCATGTCATGGGGGCCCCAAATGCATGTCGCATGTCATGGGGGCCCCACGTGCATGCTGCATGTCATGGGGGCCCCAAATGCATGCCTCATGTCATGGGGGGCCCAAATGCATGCCGCATATCATGGGGCCCCCAAATGCATGCAGCATGTCTTGGGGCCCACAAATGCATGCCGCATGTCATAGGGGCCCCACATGCATGGCGCATTTCATGGAGGCCCCACATGCATGCGCATGTCATGGGGGCCCCAAATGCTTGCTGCATATCATGGGGGCCCCAAATGCATGCAGCATGTCATGGGGGCCCCACGTGCATGCCGCATGTCATGGGGGCCCCACTTGCATGCAGCATGTAATGGGGATCCAAATGCATGATGCATGTCATGGGGGTCCCACATGCATGCCGCATGTCATGGGGACCCCAAATGCATGGCTCAAGTCATGGGGGCCCCCAAATGCATGCCGCATATCAAGGGGGCCACAAATGCATGCAGCATGTCATGGGGGCCCCACGTGCATGTCACATGTCATGGGGCCCCCCAAATGCATGCCGCATGTCATGGGGCCCCCCAAATGCATGCAGCATGTCTTGGGGCCCACAAATGCATGCCGCATGTCACAGGGGCCCCACATGCATGGCACATTTCATGGGGGCCCACATGCATGCGCATGTCATGGGGGCCCCAAATGCATGCCGCATATCATGGGGGCCCCGAATGCATGCAGCATGTCATGGGGCCCCACGTGCATGCCGCATATCATTGGGGGCCACATGCATGCCGCATGTCATGGGAGCCCCACATGAATGTCGAATGTCAAGGGGGCCCAACGTGCATGCCGCATGTATTGGGGGCCCCAAATTCATGCCGCATGTCATGAGGGCCCTGCATGCATGCCGCATGTCATGGGGGCCCCGCAGGCATTCCGCATGTCATGGGGGCCCAAATGCATGCCACATGTAATGGGGGATTCAAATGCATGCCTCAAGTCATGGGGCCCCAAATGCATGTCGCATGTCATGGGGGCCCCATGTGCATGCCACATGTAATGGGGGCCCCAAATGCATGCCGCATGTACTGGGGGCCCCACGTGCATGCCGCATTTCATGGGGGACCCAAATGCATGCCGCATGTCATGGGGGCCCCAAAAGCATGTGGCATGTCATAGGGGCCCCACGTGCATGCCGCATGTCTTGGGCACCCCAAATGCATGCAGCATGTCATAGGGGCCCCACGTGCATACCACATGTCATGGGGGCCCCAAATGCATGCCGCATGTACTGACGGCCCCACGTGCATGCCTCATTTCATGGGGGACCCAAATGCATGCCGCATGTCATGGGGGCCCCAAATGCATGTTGCATGTCATGGGGGTCCCACGTGCATGCCGCATGTTATGGGGCCCCCAAGTGCATGCAGCATGTCTTGGGGCCCACAAATGCATGCCGCATGTCATAGGGGCCCCACATGCATGGCGCATTTCATGGGGGCCCCACATGCATGCGCATGTCATGGGGGCACCACATGCATGCCGCATGTCATGGGGCCCAAAAGCTTGCCGCATGTCATGGGGGCCATAAATGCATGCCGCATGTCATGGGAGCCCCACATGAATGTCGCATGTCAAGGGGGCCCAACGTGCATGCCGCATGTATTGGGGGCCCCAAATTCATGCCGCATGTCATGAGGGCCCTGCATGCATGCCACATGTCATGGGGGCCCCACGTGCATGCCGCATGTAATGGGGGATTCAAATGCATGCCTCAAGTCATGGGGGCCCCAAATGCATGCCGCATATCATGGGGGTCCCACATGCATGCCGCATATCATGGGGGTCCCACATGCATGCCGCATGTCATGGGGGCCCCGAATGCATGCCGCATGTCACATTGGCCCCAAATGCATGATGCATGTCATGAGGGCCCCACGTGCATACCGCATGTCATAGGGGCCCCACGTACATGGCACATGTCATCGGTGCCCCACATGCATGCCGCATGTCATTGGGGCCCGAAATGCATGCCGCATGTAATGGGGGCCCCACGTGCATGCTGCATGTCATGGGGGCCCCAAATGCATGCCGCATGTAATGGGGGCCCCACGTGCATGCAACATGTCATGGGGGCCCCAAATGCATGCAGCATGTCATTGGGGCTCCACGTGCATGCCGCATGTAATGGGGCCCCCAAATGCATGCCGCATGTCATGGGGGCCCCAAGAGCATGCCACATGTAATGGGGGCCCCAAAAGCATGTGGCATGTCATAGGGGCCCCACGTGCATGCCGCATGTCTTGGGCACCCCAAATGCATGCAGCATGTCATAGGGGCCCCACGTGCATACCACATGTCATGGGGGCCCCAAATGCATGCCGCATGTACTGGGGGCCCCACGTGCATGCCGCATTTCATGGGGGACCCAAATGCATGCCGCATGTCATGGGGGCCCCAAATGCATGTTGCATGTCATGGGGGTCCCACGTGCATGCCGCATGTTATGGGGCCCCCAAGTGCATGCAGCATGTCTTGGGGCCCACAAATGCATGCCGCATGTCATAGTGGCCACACATGCATGGCGCATTTCATGGGGGCCCCACATGCATGCGCATGTCATGGGGGCACCACATGCATGCCGCATGTCATGGGGCCCAAAAGCTTGCCGCATGTCATGGGGGCCATAAATGCATGCCGCATGTCATGGGAGCCCCACATGAATGTCGCATGTCAAGGGGGCCCAACGTGCATGCCGCATGTATTGGGGGCCCCAAATTCATGCCGCATGTCATGAGGGCCCTGCATGCATGCCGCATGTCATGGGGGCCCTGCAGGCATTCCGCATGTCATGGGGGCCCAAATGCATGCCGCATGTCATGGGGGCCCCACGTGCATGCCGCATGTAATGGGGGATTCAAATGCATGCCTCAAGTCATGGGGGCCCCAAATGCATGCCGCATATCATGGGGGTCCCACATGCATGCCGCATATCATGGGGGTCCCACATGCATGCCGCATGTCATGGGGGGGCCGAATGCATGCCGCATGTCACATTGGTCCCAAATGCATAATGCATGTCATGAGGGCCCCACGTGCATACCGCATGTCATAGGGGCCCCACGTACATGGCACATGTCATCGGTGCCCCACATGCATGCCGCATGTCATTGGGGCCCCAAATACATGCCGCATGTAATGGGGGCCCCACGTGCATGCTGCATGTCATGGGGGCCCCAAATGCATGCCGCATGTAATGGGGGCCCCACGTGCATGCAGCATGTCATGGGGGCCCCAAATGCATGCAGCATGTCATTGGGGCTCCACGTGCATGCCGCATGTAATGGGGCCCCCAAATGCATGCCGCATGTAATGGGGGCCCCATGTGCATGCCACATGTAATGGGGGCCCCAAAAGCATGCGGCATGTCATAGGGGCCCCACGTGCATGCCGCATGTCTTGGGCACCCCAAATGCATGCAGCATGTCATAGGGGCCCCACGTGCATACCACATGTCATGGGGGCCCCAAATGCATGCCGCATGTACTGGGGGCCCCAGTCTATCACAATTGCACAATCTCAAGCCCAATATTAATGTGAAATTTCCATTGGCTCTAAAGGAAGCTTATTAGTAAGTAAATGAAAAAACACTCTGAGAATATGAACTCATGTTTATAAAACAGGTTAATTAAGGCAGTAAGCCACTGGAACAACACAGCTGCCAAGTGATGTCAAGAAAGGCAGTGAACAATGAATCACTATTAGGTAAGTTCAAAAAGAAATCCATTGGTTTTACTATGTTATTCTTAAAGCCAATCTAAACAGCTTGTGATGACATATTGTTCTTTATGAAAACTTACTACAGATTCTATCTCACAATTGCACTATCTCAAGCCCAAAATCAATGCAAATTTGCTTTTACTTTATAGGAAACTTATTAGTAAGTAAATGAAAAAGGCTCTCCAAGGGATAGAACTCATGAACTGCTGTTTACAAGACAGGTGCATAAACCCAGTAAGCCACTGGAACATCACAGGTGCAAAGCTTTGTCAAGAAGGGCAGTGAACAATGAATCACTATTAGGTAAGTTCAAAAAGAAATCCATTGGTTTTACTGTGTTATTCTTAATGCCAATCTAAACAGCTTGTAATGACATATTGTTCTTTATGAACACTTACTGTACTTCAAATTCTATCTCACAATTGCACAATCTCAAGCCCAAAACCAATGCAATTTCCACTGACTCCATAGGAAGAATATTAGTAAGTAAATGAAAAAGACTCTCCAAGGATAAGAACTCATGAAATCCTTTTTACAAAACAGGTGCATCAACCCAGTAAGCCACAGGAATATCACAGGTGCAAATTGATGTCAAGAAGGGCAGTGAGTAATGAATCACTATTAGGAAAGTTCAAAAAGACATCCATTGGTTTCACGTTATTCTTAATGCCAATCTTTGATCGTAAGATGACATATTGTTCTTTATGAACACTTAATACAGATTCTATCTCACAATTGCACAATCTCAAGCCCAATATCAATGCAAATTTCCATTGGCTCTAAAGGAAGCTTATTAGTAAGTAAATGAAAAAACTCTCTGAGAAATAGAACTCATGTTTATAAAACAGGTTAATTAAGGCAATAAGCCACTGGAACAACACAGATGCCAAGTGATGTCAAGAATGGCAGTGAACAATGAATCACTATTAGGTAAGTTCAAAAAGAAATCCATTGGTTTTACTATGTTATTTTTAAAACCAATCAAAACAGCTTGTGATGACATATTGTTCTTTATGAACACTTACTACAGATTCTATCTCACAATTGCACTATCTCAATCCCAAAATCAATGCAAATTTACTTTGACTCTATAGGAAGCTTATTAGTAACTAAATGAAAAAGGCTCTCCAAGGATTAGAACTCATGAACTGCTGTTTACAAGACAGGTGCATAAACCCAGTAAGCCACTGGAACATCACAGGTGCAAAGTTATGTCAAGAAGGGCAGTGAGTAATGAATCACTATTAGGAAAGTTCAAAAAGACATCCATTGGTTTCACTTTTTTATTCTTAATGCCAATCTTTGATCGTAAGATAACATATTGTTCTTTATGAACACTTACTACAGATTCTATCTCACAATTGCACTATCTCAAGCCCAAAATCAATGCAAATTTCTATTGGCTCTATAGGAAGCTTATTAGTAAGTAAATAATAAAACTCTCTGAGAATTAGAACTCATGAACTCCTGTTTACAAGACATGTGCATTAACCCAGTAAGCCACTGGAACATCACAGGTGCAAAGAGATGTCAAGAAGGGCAGTGGCCAATGAATCACTATTAGGTAAGTTCAAAAAGAAATCCATTGGTTTCACTATGTTATTCTTAATGCCAATCTTTGAGCGTATAACGACATATTGTACTTTATGAACACTTACTGAAGTTCAAATTCTATCTCACAATTGCACAATCTCAAGCCCAATATCAATGCAAATTTCCATTGGCTCTAAAGCAAGCTTATTAGTAAGTAAATGAATAAACTCTCTGAGAATTTGAACTCATGATTATAAAACAGGTTAATTAAGGCAGTAAGCCACTGGAACAACACAGCTGCCAAGCGATGTCAAGAAGGGCAGTGAACAACGAATCACTATTAGGTAAGTTCAAAAAGAAATCCATTGGTTTTACTATGTTCTTCTTAATGCCAATCTAAACAGCTTGTAATGACATATTGTTCTTTATGAACACTTAGTACAGATTCTATCTCACAATTGCACTATCTCAATCCCAAAATCAATGCAAATTTCCATTGGCTCTATAGGAAACTTATTGGTAAGTAAATGAAAAATAGCTCTCTGAGGACTAGAACTCATAAACTCTTGTTTAAAAGACAGGGGCATTAACCCACTAAGCCATTGGTACATCACAAGTGCAAAGGGTTGTCAAGAAGGGCAGTGAACAATGAATCACTATTAGGTAAGTTCGAAAAGAAATCCATTGGTTTCACTATGTTATTCTTAATGCCAATCTTTGAGCCTATAATGACATATTGTACTTTATTAACACTTACTGTAGTACAAATTCTATCTCACAATTGCACAATCTCAAGCCCAAAATCAATGCAAATTTACATTGGCTCTATAGGAAGCTTATTAGTAAGTAAATAATAAAACTCTCTGAGAATTTGAACTCATGTTTATAAAACAGGTTAATTAAGGCAGTAAGCCACTGGAACAACACAGCTGCCAAGTGATGTCAAGAAGGGCAGTGAACAACGAATCACTATTAGGTAAGTTCAAAAAGAAATCCATTGGTTTTACTATGTTATTCTTAATGCCAATCTAAACAGCTTGTAATGACATATTGTTCTTGATGAACACGTAATACAGATTCTATCTCATAATTGCACTATCTCGAGCCAAAAATCAATGCAAATTTACATTGGCTCTATAGGAAGCTTATTAGTAAGTAAATGAAAAAGGCTCTCCAAGAATTAGAACTCACGAACTCCTGTTTACAAGACAGTTGCATAAACCCAGTAAGCCACTGGAACATCACAGGTGCAAAGTTATGTCAAGAAGGGCAGTGACCAATGAATCACTATTAGCTAAGTTCAAAAAGAAATCCATTGGTTTTACTATGCTATTCTTAATGCCAATCTTAACAGCTTGTAATGACATATTGTTCTTTATGAACACTTAGTACAGATTCTATCTCACAATTGCACTATCTTAATCCCAAAATCAATGCAAATTTCCATTGGCTCTATAGGAAACTTATTGGTAAGTAAATGAAAAAGAGCTCTCTGAGGACTAGAATTCATGAACTCCTGTTTAAAAGACAGGGGCATTAACCCACTAAGCAATTGGAACATCACAAGTGCAAAGTGATGTCAAGAAGGGCAGCGAACATTGAATCACTATTAGTTAAGTTCAAAAAATAATCCATTGGTTTCACTATGTTATTCTTAATGCCAATCTTTGCAGCGCATCATGACGTATTGTTCTTGATGAACACGTAATACAGATTCTATATCTCACAATTGCACTATCTCAATCCCAAAATCAATGCAAATTTACATTGGCTCCATAGGAAGCTTATTAGTAAGTAAATGAAAAAGACTCTCCAAGGATTAGAACTCATGAAATCCTTTTTGCAAGACAGGTGCATTAACCCAGTAAGCCACTGGAACATCACAGGTGTAAAGTGATGTCAAGAAGGGCAGTGAGTAATGAATCACTATAAGGAAAGTTCAAAAAGAAATCCATTGGCTTCACTATGTTATTCTTAATGCCAATCTTTGAGCGTATAATGACATATTGTACTTTATGAACACTTACTGTAGTACAAATTCTATCTCACAATTGCACAATCTAAATCCCAAAATCAATGCAAATTTCCATTTGCTCTATAGGAAACTTATTGGTAAGTAAATGAAAAAGAGCTCTCTGAGGACTAGAACTCATGAAATTCTATTTACAAGACAGGTGCATTGACCCAGTAAGCCACTGGAACATCACAGGTGTAAAGTGATGTCAAGAAGGGCAGTGTCCAATGAATCACTATTAGGTAAGTTCAAAAAGAAATCCATTGGTTTTACTATGTTTTTCTTAATGCCAATTTTTGCAGCGCATCATGACGTATTGTTCTTGATGAACACGTAATACAGATTCTATCTCATAATTGCACTATCTCAAGCACAAAATCAATGCAAATTTCCATTGGCTCTATAGGAAGCTTATTAGTAAGTAAATGAAAAAGACTCTCCAAGGATTAGAACTCATGAAATCCTTTTTACAAGACAGGTGCATTAACCCAGTAAGCCACAGCAACATCACAGGTGCAAACTTATGTCAAGAAGGGCAGTGACCAATGAATCACTATTAGGTAAGTTCAAAAAGAAATCCATTGGTTTCACTATGTTAGTCTTAATGCCAATCTTTGAAGCGCATAATGACGTATTGTTCTTGATGAACACGTAATACAGATTCTATATCTCAAAATCAATGCAAATTTCCATTGCTCCATAGGAAGCTTATTAGTAAGTAAATGAAAAAGACTCTCCAAGGATTAGAACTCATGAAATCCTTTTTACAAGACAGGTGCATTAACCCAGTAAGCCACAGCAACATCACAGGTGCAAATTTATGTCAAGAAGGGCAGTGACCAATGAATCACTATTAGGTAAGTTCAAAAAGAACTCCATTGGTTTTACTATGCTATTCTTAATGCCAATCTAAACAGCTTGTAATGACGTATTGTTCTTTATGAACACTTAGTACAGATTCTATCTCACAATTGCACTATCTCAATCCCAAAATCAATGCAAATTTCCATTGGCTCTATAGGAAACTTATTGGTAAGTAAATGAAAAACAGCTCTCTGAGGACTAGAATTCATGAACTCCTGTTTAAAAGACAGGAGCATTAACCCACTAAGCCATTGGAACATCACAAGTGCAAAGTGATGTCAAGAAGGGCAGTGAACATTGAATCACTATTAGGTAAGTTCAAAAAGAAATCCATTGGTTTCACTATGTTATTTTTAATGCCAATCTTTGCAGCGCATCATGACGTATTGTTCTTGATGAACATGTAATACAGATTCTATATCTCACAATTGCACTATCTCAATCCCAAAATCAATGCAAATTTACATTGGCTCCATAGGAAGCTTATTAGTAAGTAAATGAAAAAGACTCTCCAAGGATTAGAACTCATGAAATCCTTTTTACAAGACAGGTGCATTAACCCAGTAAGCCACAGGAACATCACAGGTGCAAAGTGATGTCAAGAAGGGCAGTGAACAATGAATCACTATTAGGTAAGTTCAAAAAGAAATCCATTGGTTTTACTATGTTATTCTTAAAGCCAATCTAAACAGATTGTGATGACATATTGTTCTTTATGAACACGTACTACAGATTCTATCTCACAATTGCACTATCTCAATCCCAAAATCAATGCAAATTTCTATTGGCTCTATAGGAATCTTATTGGTAAATAAATGAATATCAGCTCTCTGAGGACTAGAACTCATGAACTCCTGGTTAAAAGACAGGGGTATTAACCCACTAAGCCATAGGAACATCACAAGTGCAAAGTTATGTCAAGAAGGGCAGTGAACATTGAATCACTATTGGTAAGTTCAAAAAGAAATCCATTGGTTTCACTATGTTATTCTTAATGCCAATCTTTGCAGCGCATCATGACGTATTGTTCTTGATGAACACGTAATACAGATTCTATATCTCACATTTGCACTATTTCAAGCCCAAAATCAATGCAAATTTCCATTGGCTCTATAGGAAGCTTATTAGTAAGTAAATGAAAAACTCTCTGAGAATTAGAACTCATGAACTCCTGTGTATAAGACAGGCGCAATAACCAAGTAAGCCACTGGAACATCACAAGTGCAAAATGTTGTCAAGAAGGGCAATGACCAATGATTCACTATTAGGTAAGTTCAAAAAGAAATCCATTGGTTTCACTATGTTATTCTTAATGCCAATCTTTGCAGCGCATCATGACGTATTGTTCTTGATGAACACGTAATACAGATTCTATATCTCAAAATCAATGCAAATTTCCATTGCTCCATAGGAAGCTTATTAGTAAGTAAATGAAAAAAACTCTCCAAGGATTAGAACTCATGAAATCCTTTTTACAAGACAGGTGCATTAACCCAGTAAGCCACAGCAACATCACAGGTGCAAATTTATGTCAAGAAGGGCAGTGACCAATGAATCACTATTAGCTAAGTTCAAAAAGAAATCCATTGGTTTTACTATGCTATTCTTAATGCCAATCTTAACAGCTTGTAATGACATATTGTTGTTTATGAACACTTAGTACAGATTCTATCTCACAATTGCACTATCTCAATCCCAAAATCAATGCAAATTTCCATTGGCTCTATAGGAAACTTATTGGTAAGTAAATGAAAAAGAGCTCTCTGAGGACTAGAATTCATGAACTCCTGTTTAAAAGACAGGGGCATTAACCCACTAAGCCATTGGAACATCACAAGTGCAAAGTGATGTCAAGAAGGGCAGCGAACAATGAATCACTATTAGTTAAGTTCAAAAAGAAATCCATTGGTTTCACTATGTTATTCTTAATGCCAATCTTTGCAACGCATCATGACGTATTGTTCTTGATGAACACGTAATACAGATTCTATATCTCACAATTGCACTATCTCAATCCCAAAATCAATGCAAATTTACATTGGCTCCATAGGAAGCTTATTAGTAAGTAAATCAAAAAGACTCTCCAAGGATTAGAACTCATGAAATTCTTTTTACAAGACAGGTGCATTAACCCAGTAAGCCACTGGAACATCACAGATGTAAAGTGATGTCAAGAAGGGCAGTGAGTAATGAATCACTATTAGGAAAATTCAAAAAGAAATCCATTGGTTTCACTATGTTATTCTTAATGCCAATCATTGAGGGTATAATGACATATTGTACTTTATGAACACTTACTGTAGTACAAATTCTATCTCACAATTGCACAATCTAAATCCCAAAATCAATGCAAATTTCCATTTGCTCTATAGGAAACTTATTGGTAAGTAAATGAAAAAGAGCTCTCTGAGGACTAGAACTCACGAAATTCTTTTTACAAGACAGGTGCATTAACCCAGTAAGCCACTGGAACATCACAGGTGTAAAGTGATGTCAAGAAGGGCAGTGTCCAATGAATCACTATTAGGTAAGTTCAAAAAGAAATCCATTGGTTTTACTATGTTTTTCTTAATGCCAATTTTTGCAGCGCATCATGACGTATTGTTCTTGATGAACACGTAATACAGATTCTATATCTCAAAATCAATGCAAATTTCCATTGCTCCATAGGAAGCTTATTAGTAAGTAAATGAAAAAGACTCTACAAGGATTAGAACTCATGAAACCCTTTTAACAAGACAGGTGCATTAACCAAGTAAGCCACAGCAACATCACGGGTGCAAATTTATGTCAAGAAGGGCAGTGACCAATGAATCACTATTAGGTAAGTTCAAATAGAAATCCATTGGTTTTACTATGTTATTCTTAATGCCAATCTAAACAGCCTGTAATGACATATTGTTCTTTATGAACACTTAGTACAGATTCTATCTCACAATTGCACTATCTCAATCCCAAAATCAATGCAAATTTCCATTGGCTCTATAGGAAACTTATTGGTAAGTAAATGAAAAACAGCTCTCTGAGGACTAGAATTCATGAACTCCTGTTTAAAAGACAGGAGCATTAACCCACTAAGCCATTGGAACATCACAAGTGCAAAGTGATGTCAAGAAGGGCAGTGAACATTGAATCACTATTAGGTAAGTTCAAAAAGAAATCCATTGGTTTCACTATGTTATTTTTAATGCCAATCTTTGCAGCGCATCATGACGTATTGTTCTTGATGAACATGTAATACAGATTCTATATCTCACAATTGCACTATCTCAATCCCAAAATCAATGCAAATTTACATTGGCTCCATAGGAAGCTTATTAGTAAGTAAATGAAAAAGACTCTCCAAGGATTAGAACTCATGAAATCCTTTTTACAAGACAGGTGCATTAACCCAGTAAGCCACAGGAACATCACAGGTGCAAAGTGATGTCAAGAAGGGCAGTGAACAATGAATCACTATTAGGTAAGTTCAAAAAGAAATCCATTGGTTTTACTATGTTATTCTTAAAGCCAATCTAAACAGATTGTGATGACATATTGTTCTTTATGAACACGTACTACAGATTCTATCTCACAATTGCACTATCTCAATCCCAAAATCAATGCAAATTTCTATTGGCTCTATAGGAATCTTATTGGTAAATAAATGAAAATCAGCTCTCTGAGGACTAGAACTCATGAACTCCTGGTTAAAAGACAGGGGCATTAACCCACTAAGCCATAGGAACATCACAAGTGCAAAGTTATGTCAAGAAGGGCAGTGAACATTGAATCACTATTGGTAAGTTCAAAAAGAAATCCATTGGTTTCACTATGTTATTCTTAATGCCAATCTTTGCAGCGCATCATGACGTATTGTTCTTGATGAACACGTAATACAGATTCTATATCTCACATTTGCACTATTTCAAGCCCAAAATCAATGCAAATTTCCATTGGCTCTATAGGAAGCTTATTAGTAAGTAAATGAAAAACTCTCTGAGAATTAGAACTCATGAACTCCTGTTTATAAGACAGGCGCAATAACCAAGTAAGCCACTGGAACATCACGAGTGCAAAATGTTGTCAAGAAGGGCAATGACCAATGATTCACTATTAGGTAAGTTCAAAAAGAAATCCATTGGTTTCACTATGTTATTCTTAATGCCAATCTTTGCAGCGCATCATGACGTATTGTTCTTGATGAACACGTAATACAGATTCTATATCTCAAAATCAATGCAAATTTCCATTGCTCCATAGGAAGCTTATTAGTAAGTAAATGAAAAAGACTCTCCAAGGATTAGAACTCATGAAATCCTTTTTACAAGACAGGTGCATTAACCCAGTAAGCCACAGCAACATCACAGGTGCAAATTTATGTCAAGAAGGGCAGTGACCAATGAATCACTATTAGCTAAGTTCAAAAAGAAATCCATTGGTTTTACTATGCTATTCTTAATGCCAATCTTAACAGCTTGTAATGACATATTGTTGTTTATGAACACTTAGTACAGATTCTATCTCACAATTGCACTATCTCAATCCCAAAATCAATGCAAATTTCCATTGGCTCTATAGGAAACTTATTGGTAAGTAAATGAAAAACAGCTCTCTGAGGACTAGAATTCATGAACTCCTGTTTAAAAGACAGGAGCATTAACCCACTAAGCCATTGGAACATCACAAGTGCAAAGTGATGTCAAGAAGGGCAGTGAACATTGAATCACTATTAGGTAAGTTCAAAAAGAAATCCATTGGTTTCACTATGTTATTTTTAATGCCAATCTTTGCAGCGCATCATGACGTATTGTTCTTGATGAACATGTAATACAGATTCTATATCTCACAATTGCACTATCTCAATCCCAAAATCAATGCAAATTTACATTGGCTCCATAGGAAGCTTATTAGTAAGTAAATGAAAAAGACTCTCCAAGGATTAGAACTCATGAAATCCTTTTTACAAGACAGGTGCATTAACCCAGTAAGCCACAGGAACATCACAGGTGCAAAGTGATGTCAAGAAGGGCAGTGAACAATGAATCACTATTAGGTAAGTTCAAAAAGAAATCCATTGGTTTTACTATGTTATTCTTAAAGCCAATCTAAACAGATTGTGATGACATATTGTTCTTTATGAACACGTACTACAGATTCTATCTCACAATTGCACTATCTCAATCCCAAAATCAATGCAAATTTCTATTGGCTCTATAGGAATCTTATTGGTAAATAAATGAAAATCAGCTCTCTGAGGACTAGAACTCATGAACTCCTGGTTAAAAGACAGGGGCATTAACCCACTAAGCCATAGGAACATCACAAGTGCAAAGTTATGTCAAGAAGGGCAGTGAACATTGAATCACTATTGGTAAGTTCAAAAACAAATCCATTGGTTTCACTATGTTATTCTTAATGCCAATCTTTGCAGCGCATCATGACGTATTGTTCTTGATGAACACGTAATACAGATTCTATATCTCACATTTGCACTATTTCAAGCCCAAAATCAATGCAAATTTCCATTGGCTCTATAGGAAGCTTATTAGTAAGTAAATGAAAAACTCTCTGAGAATTAGAACTCATGAACTCCTGTTTATAAGACAGGCGCAATAACCAAGTAAGCCACTGGAACATCACGAGTGCAAAATGTTGTCAAGAAGGGCAATGACCAATGATTCACTATTAGGTAAGTTCAAAAAGAAATCCATTGGTTTCACTATGTTATTCTTAATGCCAATCTTTGCAGCGCATCATGACGTATTGTTCTTGATGAACACGTAATACAGATTCTATATCTCAAAATCAATGCAAATTTCCATTGCTCCATAGGAAGCTTATTAGTAAGTAAATGAAAAAGACTCTCCAAGGATTAGAACTCATGAAATCCTTTTTACAAGACAGGTGCATTAACCCAGTAAGCCACAGCAACATCACAGGTGCAAATTTATGTCAAGAAGGGCAGTGACCAATGAATCACTATTAGCTAAGTTCAAAAAGAAATCCATTGGTTTTACTATGCTATTCTTAATGCCAATCTTAACAGCTTGTAATGACATATTGTTGTTTATGAACACTTAGTACAGATTCTATCTCACAATTGCACTATCTCAATCCCAAAATCAATGCAAATTTCCATTGGCTCTATAGGAAACTTATTGGTAAGTAAATGAAAAAGAGCTCTCTGAGGACTAGAATTCATGAACTCCTGTTTAAAAGACAGGGGCATTAACCCACTAAGCCATTGGAACATCACAAGT
Organism: Phyllobates terribilis; assembly: GCF_046119375.1. Classification (NCBI taxonomy): domain Eukaryota; kingdom Metazoa; phylum Chordata; class Amphibia; order Anura; family Dendrobatidae; genus Phyllobates; species Phyllobates terribilis. Next base: position 329,094,402 of record NW_027362764.1, on the reverse strand, counting down.
GCAAAGTGATGTCAAGAAGGGCAGCGAACATTGAATCACTATTAGTTAAGTTCAAAAAGAAATCCATTGGTTTCACTATGTTATTCTTAATGCCAATCTTTGCAACGCATCATGACGTATTGTTCTTGATGAACACGTAATACAGATTCTATATCTCACAATTGCACTATCTCAATCCCAAAATCAATGCAAATTTACATTGGCTCCATAGGAAGCTTATTAGTAAGTAAATCAAAAAGACTCTCCAAGGATTAGAACTCATGAAATTCTTTTTACAAGACAGGTGCATTAACCCAGTAAGCCACTGGAACATCACAGATGTAAAGTGATGTCAAGAAGGGCAGTGAGTAATGAATCACTATTAGGAAAGTTCAAAAAGAAATCCATTGGTTTCACTATGTTATTCTTAATGCCAATCTTTGAGGGTATAATGACATATTGTACTTTATGAACACTTACTGTAGTACAAATTCTATCTCACAATTGCACAATCTAAATCCCAAAATCAATGCAAATTTCCATTTGCTCTATAGGAAACTTATTGGTAAGTAAATGAAAAAGAGCTCTCTGAGGACTAGAACTCACGAAATTCTTTTTACAAGACAGGTGCATTAACCCAGTAAGCCACTGGAACATCACAGGTGTAAAGTGATGTCAAGAAGGGCAGTGTCCAATGAATCACTATTAGGTAAGTTCAAAAAGAAATCCATTGGTTTTACTATGTTATTCTTAATGCCAATCTAAACAGCCTGTAATGACATATTGTTCTTTATGAACACTTAGTACAGATTCTATCTCACAATTGCACTATCTCAAGCACAAAATCAATGCAAATTTCCATTGGCTCCATAGGAAGCTTATTAGTAAGTAAATGAAAAAGACTCTCCAAGGATTAGAACTCATGAAATCTTTTTTACAACACAGGTGCATTAACCCAGTAAGCCACAGGAACATCACAGGTGCAAAGTGATGTCAAGAAGGGCAGTGAACAATGAATCACTATTAGGTAAGTTCAAAAAGAAATCCATTGGTTTTACTATGTTATTCTTAAAGCCAATCTAAACAGATTGTGATGACATATTGTTCTTTATGAACACGTACTACAGATTCTATCTCACAATTGCACTATCTCAATCCCAAAATCAATGCAAATTTCTATTGGCTCTATAGGAATCTTATTGGTAAATAAATGAAAATCAGCTCTCTGAGGACTAGAACTCATGAACTCCTGGTTAAAAGACAGGGGCATTAACCCACTAAGCCATAGGAACATCACAAGTGCAAAGTTATGTCAAGAAGGGCAGTGAACATTGAATCACTATTGGTAAGTTCAAAAAGAAATCCATTGGTTTCACTATGTTATTCTTAATGCCAATCTTTGCAGCGCATCATGACGTATTGTTCTTGATGAACACGTAATACAGATTCTATATCTCACATTTGCACTATTTCAAGCCCAAAATCAATGCAAATTTCCATTGGCTCTATAGGAAGCTTATTAGTAAGTAAATGAAAAACTCTCTGAGAATTAGAACTCATGAACTCCTGTTTATAAGACAGGCGCAATAACCAAGTAAGCCACTGGAACATCACAAGTGCAAAATGTTGTCAAGAAGGGCAATGACCAATGATTCACTATTAGGTAAGTTCAAAAAGAAATCCATTGGTTTCACTATGTTATTCTTAATGCCAATCTTTGCAGCGCATCATGACGTATTGTTCTTGATGAACACGTAATACAGATTCTATATCTCAAAATCAATGCAAATTTCCATTGCTCCATAGGAAGCTTATTAGTAAGTAAATGAAAAAGACTCTCCAAGGATTAGAACTCATGAAATCCTTTTTACAAGACAGGTGCATTAACCCAGTAAGCCACAGCAACATCACAGGTGCAAATTTATGTCAAGAAGGGCAGTGACCAATGAATCACTATTAGCTAAGTTCAAAAAGAAATCCATTGGTTTTACTATGCTATTCTTAATGCCAATCTTAACAGCTTGTAATGACATATTGTTGTTTATGAACACTTAGCACAGATTCTATCTCACAATTGCACTATCTCAATCCCAAAATCAATGCAAATTTCCATTGGCTCTATAGGAAACTTATTGGTAAGTAAATGAAAAAGAGCTCTCTGAGGACTAGAATTCATGAACTCCTGTTTAAAAGACAGGGGCATTAACCCACTAAGCCATTGGAACATCACAAGTGCAAAGTGATGTCAAGAAGGGCAGCGAACATTGAATCACTATTAGTTAAGTTCAAAAAGAAATCCATTGGTTTCACTATGTTATTCTTAATGCCAATCTTTGCAACGCATCATGACGTATTGTTCTTGATGAACACGTAATACAGATTCTATATCTCACAATTGCACTATCTTAATCCCAAAATCAATGCAAATTTACATTGGCTCCATAGGAAGCTTATTAGTAAGTAAATCAAAAAGACTCTCCAAGGATTAGAACTCATGAAATTCTTTTTACAAGACAGGTGCATTAACCCAGTAAGCCACTGGAACATCACAGGTGTAAAGTGATGTCAAGAAGGGCAGTGAGTAATGAATCACTATTAGGAAAGTTCAAAAAGAAATCCATTGGTTTCACTATGTTATTCTTAATGCCAATCTTTGAGGGTATAATGACATATTGTACTTTATGAACACTTACTGTAGTACAAATTCTATCTCACAATTGCACAATCTAAATCCCAAAATCAATGCAAATTTCCATTTGCTCTATAGGAAACTTATTGGTAAGTAAATGAAAAAGAGCTCTCTGAGGACTAGAACTCATGAAATTCTTTTTACAAGACAGGTGCATTAACCCAGTAAGCCACTGGAACATCACAGGTGTAAAGTGATGTCAAGAAGGGCAGTGTCCAATGAATCACTATTAGGTAAGTTCAAAAAGAAATCCATTGGTTTTACTATGTTTTTCTTAATGCCAATTTTTGCAGCGCATCATGACGTATTGTTCTTGATGAACACGTAATACAGATTCTATATCTCAAAATCAATCCAAATTTCCATTGCTCCATAGGAAGCTTATTAGTAAGTAAATGAAAAAGACTCTACAAGGATTAGAACTCATGAAACCCTTTTAACAAGACAGGTGCATTAACCAAGTAAGCCACAGTAACATCACGGGTGCAAATTTATGTCAAGAAGGGCAGTGAGCAATGAATCACTATTAGGTAAGTTCAAATAGAAATCCATTGGTTTTACTATGTTATTCTTAATGCCAATCTAAACAGCCTGTAATGACATATTGTTCTTTATGAACACTTAGTACAGATTCTATCTCACAATTGCACTATCTCAAGCACAAAATCAATGCAAATTTCCATTGGCTCCATAGGAAGCTTATTAGTAAGTAAATGAAAAAGACTCTCCAAGGATTAGAACTCATGAAATCTTTTTTACAAGACAGGTGCATTAACCCAGTAAGCCACAGGAACATCACAGGTGCAAAGTGATGTCAAGAAGGGCAGTGAACAATGAATCACTATTAGGTAAGTTCAAAAACAAATCCATTGGTTTTACTATGTTATTCTTCAAGCCAATCTAAACAGATTGTGATGACATATTGTTCTTTATGAACACTTACTACAGATTCTATCTCACAATTGCACTATCTCAATCCCAAAATCAATGCAAATTTCTATTGGCTCTATAGGAAACTTATTGGTAAGTAAATGAAAAAGAGCTCTCTGAGGACTAGAACTCACGAACTCCTGGTTAAAAGACAGGGGCATTAACCCACTAAGCCATTGGAACATCACAAGTGCAAAGTGATGTCAAGAAGGGCAGTGAACATTGAATCACTATTGGTAAGTTCAAAAAGAAATCCATTGGTTTCACTATGTTATTCTTAATGCCAATCTTTGCAGCGCATCATGACGTATTGTTCTTGATGAACACGTAATACAGATTCTATATCTCACAATTGCACTATCTCAAGCCCAAAATCAATGCAAATTTCCATTGGCTCTATAGGAAGCTTACTAGTAAGTAAATGAAAAAACTTTCTGAGAATTAGAACTCATGAACTCCTGTTTATAAGACAGGCGCAATAACCAAGTAAACCACTTGAACATCACAAGTGCAAAAGGTTGTCAAGAAGGGCAATGACCAATAAATCACTATTAGGTAAGTTCAAAAAGAAATCCATTGGTTTCACTATGTTATTCTTAATGCCAATCTTTGCAGCGCATCATGACGTATTGTTCTTGATGAACACGTAATACAGATTTTATATCTCAAAATCAATGCAAATTTCCATTGCTCCATAGGAAGCTTATTAGTAAGTAAATGAAAAAGACTCTCAAAATATTAGAACTCATGAAATCCTTTCTACAAGACAGGTGCATTAACCCAGTAAGCCACAGCAACATCACAGGTGCAAATTTATGTCAAGAAGGGCAGTGACCAATGAATCACTATTAGGTAAGTTCAAATAGAAATCCATTGGTTTTACTATGTTATTCTTAATGCCAATCTAAACAGCTTGTAATGACATATTGTTCTTTATGAACACTTAGTACAGATTCTATCTCACAATTGCACTATCTCAATCCCAAAATCAATGGAAATTTCCATTGGCTCTATAGGAAACTTATTGGTAAGTAAATGAAAAAGAGCTCTCTGAGGACTAGAATTCATGAACTCCTGTTTTAAAGACAAGGGCATTAACCCACTAAGCCATTGGAACATCACAAGTGCAAAGTGATGTCAAGAAGGGCAGCGAACATTGAATCACTATTAGGTAAGTTCAAAAAGAAATCCATTGGTTTCACTATGTTATTCTTAATGCCAATCTTTGCAGCGCATTATGACGTATTGTTCTTGATGAACACGTAATACAGATTCTATATCTCACAATTGCACTATCTCAAGCCCAAAATCAATGCAAATTTCCATTGGCTCTATAGGAAGCTTATTAGTAAGTAAATGAAAAAACTTTCTGAGAATTAGAACTCATGAACTCCTGTTTATAAGACAGGCGCAATAACCAAGTAAACCACTTGAACATCACAAGTGCTAAAGGTTGTCAAGAAGGGCAATGACCAATAAATCACTATTAGGTAAGTTCAAAAAGAAATCCATTGGTTTCACTATGTTATTCTTAATGCCAATCTTTGCAGCGCATCATGACGTATTGTTCTTGATGAACACGTAATACAGATTCTATATCTCAAAATCAATGCAAATTTCCAATGCTCCATAGGAAGCTTATTAGTAAGTAAATGAAAAAGACTCTCCAAAGATTAGAAGTCATGAAATCCTTTCTACAAGACAGGTGCATTAACCAAGTAAGCCACAGCAACATCACAGGTGCAAATTTATGTCAAGAAGGGCAGTGACCAATGAATCACTATTAGGTAAGTTCAAATAGAAATCCATTGGTTTTACTATGTTATTCTTAATGCCAATCTAAACAGCTTGTAATGACATATTGTTCTTTATGAATACTTAGTACAGATTCTATCTCACAATTGCACTATCTCAATCCCAAAATCAATGGAAATTTCCATTGGCTCTATAGGAAACTTATTGGTAAGTAAATGAAAAAGAGCTCTCTGAGGACTAGAATTCATGAACTCCTGTTTTAAAGACAAGGGCATTAACCCACTAAGCCATTGGAACATCACAAGTGCAAAGTGATGTCAAGAAGGGCAGCGAACATTGAATCACTATTAGGTAAGTTCAAAAAGAAATCCATTGGTTTCACTATGTTATTCTTAATGCCAATCTTTGCAGCGCATCATGACGTATTGTTCTTGATGAACACGTAATACAGATTCTATATCTCACATTTGCACTATTTCAAGCCCAAAATCAATGCAAATTTCCATTGGCTCTATAGGAAGCTTATTAGTAAGTAAATGAAAAACTCTCTGAGAATTAGAACTCATGAACTCCTGTTTATAAGACAGGCGCAATAACCAAGTAAGCCACTGGAACATCACAAGTGCAAAATGTTGTCAAGAAGGGCAATGACCAATGATTCACTATTAGGTAAGTTCAAAAAGAAATCCATTGGTTTCACTATGTTATTCTTAATGCCAATCTTTGCAGCGCATCATGACGTATTGTTCTTGATGAACACGTAATACAGATTCTATATCTCAAAATCAATGCAAATTTCCATTGCTCCATAGGAAGCTTATTAGTAAGTAAATGAAAAAGACTCTCCAAGGATTAGAACTCATGAAATCCTTTTTACAAGACAGGTGCATTAACCCAGTAAGCCACAGCAACATCACAGGTGCAAATTTATATCAAGAAGGGCAGTGACCAATGAATCACTATTAGCTAAGTTCAAAAAGAAATCCATTGGTTTTACTATGCTATTCTTAATGCCAATCTTAACAGCTTGTAATGACATATTGTTGTTTATGAACACTTAGTACAGATTCTATCTCACAATTGCACTATCTCAATCCCAAAATCAATGCAAATTTCCATTGGCTCTATAGGAAACTTATTGGTAAGTAAATGAAAAAGAGCTCTCTGAGGACTAGAATTCATGAACTCCTGTTTAAAAGACAGGGGCATTAACCCACTAAGCCATTGGAACATCACAAGTGCAAAGTGATGTCAAGAAGGGCAGCGAACATTGAATCACTATTAGTTAAGTTCAAAAAGAAATCCATTGGTTTCACTATGTTATTCTTAATGCCAATCTTTACAACGCATCATGACGTATTGTTCTTGATGAACACGTAATACAGATTCTATATCTCACAATTGCACTATCTCAATCCCAAAATCAATGCAAATTTACATTGGCTCCATAGGAAGCTTATTAGTAAGTAAATCAAAAAGACTCTCCAAGGATTAGAACTCATGAAATTCTTTTTACAAGACAGGTGCATTAACCCAGTAAGCCACTGGAACATCACAGATGTAAAGTGATGTCAAGAAGGGCAGTGAGTAATGAATCACTATTAGGAAAGTTCAAAAAGAAATCCATTGGTTTCACTATGTTATTCTTAATGCCAATCTTTGAGGGTATAATGACATATTGTACTTTATGAACACTTACTGTAGTACAAATTCTATCTCACAATTGCACAATCTAAATCCCAAAATCAATGCAAATTTCCATTTGCTCTATAGGAAACTTATTGGTAAGTAAATGAAAAAGAGCTCTCTGAGGACTAGAACTCACGAAATTCTTTTTACAAGACAGGTGCATTAACACAGTAAGCCACTGGAACATCACAGGTGTAAAGTGATGTCAAGAAGGGCAGTGTCCAATGAATCACTATTAGGTAAGTTCAAAAAGAAATCCATTCGTTTTACTATGTTTTTCTTAATGCCAATTTTTGCAGCGCATCATGACGTATTGTTCTTGATGAACACGTAATACAGATTCTATATCTCAAAATCAATGCAAATTTCCATTGCTCCATAGGAAGCTTATTAGTAAGTAAATGAAAAAGACTCTACAAGGATTAGAACTCATGAAACCCTTTTAACAAGACAGGTGCATTAACCAAGTAAGCCACAGCAACATCACGGGTGCAAATTTATGTCAAGAAGGGCAGTGACCAATGAATCACTATTAGGTAAGTTCAAATAGAAATCCATTGGTTTTACTATGTTATTCTTAATGCCAATCTAAACAGCCTGTAATGACATATTGTTCTTTATGAACACTTAGTACAGATTCTATCTCACAATTGCACTATCTCAAGCACAAAATCAATGCAAATTTCCATTGGCTCCATAGGAAGCTTATTAGTAAGTAAATGAAAAAGACTCTCCAAGGATTAGAACTCATGAAATCTTTTTTACAAGACAGGTGCATTAACCCAGTAAGCCACAGGAACATCACAGGTGCAAAGTGATGTCAAGAAGGGCAGTGAACAATGAATCACTATTAGGTAAGTTCAAAAAGAAATCCATTGGTTTTACTATGTTATTCTTAAAGCCAATCTAAACAGATTGTGATGACATATTGTTCTTTATGAACACGTACTACAGATTCTATCTCACAATTGCACTATCTCAATCCCAAAATCAATGCAAATTTCTATTGGCTCTATAGGAATCTTATTGGTAAATAAATGAAAATCAGCTCTCTGAGGACTAGAACTCATGAACTCCTGGTTAAAAGACAGGGGCATTAACCCACTAAGCCATAGGAACATCACAAGTGCAAAGTTATGTCAAGAAGGGCAGTGAACATTGAATCACTATTGGTAAGTTCAAAAAGAAATCCATTGGTTTCACTATGTTATTCTTAATGCCAATCTTTGCAGCGCATCATGACGTATTGTTCTTGATGAACACGTAATACAGATTCTATATCTCACATTTGCACTATTTCAAGCCCAAAATCAATGCAAATTTCCATTGGCTCTATAGGATGCTTATTAGTAAGTAAATGAAAAACTCTCTGAGAATTAGAACTCATGAACTCCTGTTTATAAGACAGGCGCAATAACCAAGTAAGCCACTGGAACATCACAAGTGCAAAATGTTGTCAAGAAGGGCAATGACCAATGATTCACTATTAGGTAAGTTCAAAAAGAAATCCATTGGTTTCACTATGTTATTCTTAATGCCAATCTTTGCAGCGCATCATGACGTATTGTTCTTGATGAACACGTAATACAGATTCTATATCTCAAAATCAATGCAAATTTCCATTGCTCCATAGGAAGCTTATTAGTAAGTAAATGAAAAAGACTCTCCAAGGATTAGAACTCATGAAATCCTTTTTACAAGACAGGTGCATTAACCCAGTAAGCCACAGCAACATCACAGGTGCAAATTTATGTCAAGAAGGGCAGTGACCAATGAATCACTATTAGCTAAGTTCAAAAAGAAATCCATTGGTTTTACTATGCTATTCTTAATGCCAATCTTAACAGCTTGTAATGACATATTGTTGTTTATGAACACTTAGTACAGATTCTATCTCACAATTGCACTATCTCAATCCCAAAATCAATGCAAATTTCCATTGGCTCTATAGGAAACTTATTGGTAAGTAAATGAAAAAGAGCTCTCTGAGGACTAGAATTCATGAACTCCTGTTTAAAAGACAGGGGCATTAACCCACTAAGCCATTGGAACATCACAAGTGCAAAGTGATGTCAAGAAGGGCAGCGAACATTGAATCACTATTAGTTAAGTTCAAAAAGAAATCCATTGGTTTCACTATGTTATTCTTAATGCCAATCTTTGCAACGCATCATGACGTATTGTTCTTGATGAACACGTAATACAGATTCTATATCTCACAATTGCACTATCTTAATCCCAAAATCAATGCAAATTTACATTGGCTCCATAGGAAGCTTATTAGTAAGTAAATCAAAAAGACTCTCCAAGGATTAGAACTCATGAAATTCTTTTTACAAGACAGGTGCATTAACCCAGTAAGCCACTGGAACATCACAGGTGTAAAGTGATGTCAAGAAGGGCAGTGAGTAATGAATCACTATTAGGAAAGTTCAAAAAGAAATCCATTGGTTTCACTATGTTATTCTTAATGCCAATCTTTGAGGGTATAATGACATATTGTACTTTATGAACACTTACTGTAGTACAAATTCTATCTCACAATTGCACAATCTAAATCCCAAAATCAATGCAAATTTCCATTTGCTCTATAGGAAACTTATTGGTAAGTAAATGAAAAAGAGCTCTCTGAGGACTAGAACTCATGAAATTCTTTTTACAAGACAGGTGCATTAACCCAGTAAGCCACTGGAACATCACAGGTGTAAAGTAATGTCAAGAAGGGCAGTGTCCAATGAATCACTATTAGGTAAGTTCAAAAAGAAATCCATTGGTTTTACTATGTTTTTCTTAATGCCAATTTTTGCAGCGCATCATGACGTATTGTTCTTGATGAACACGTAATACAGATTCTATATCTCAAAATCAATCCAAATTTCCATTGCTCCATAGGAAGCTTATTAGTAAGTAAATGAAAAAGACTCTACAAGGATTAGAACTCATGAAACCCTTTTAACAAGACAGGTGCATTAACCAAGTAAGCCACAGTAACATCACGGGTGCAAATTTATGTCAAGAAGGGCAGTGAGCAATGAATCACTATTAGGTAAGTTCAAATAGAAATCCATTGGTTTTACTATGTTATTCTTAATGCCAATCTAAACAGCCTGTAATGACATATTGTTCTTTATGAACACTTAGTACAGATTCTATCTCACAATTGCACTATCTCAAGCACAAAATCAATGCAAATTTCCATTGGCTCCATAGGAAGCTTATTAGTAAGTAAATGAAAAAGACTCTCCAAGGATTAGAACTCATGAAATCTTTTTTACAAGACAGGTGCATTAACCCAGTAAGCCACAGGAACATCACAGGTGCAAAGTGATGTCAAGAAGGGCAGTGAACAATGAATCACTATTAGGTAAGTTCAAAAACAAATCCATTGGTTTTACTATGTTATTCTTCAAGCCAATCTAAACAGATTGTGATGACATATTGTTCTTTATGAACACTTACTACAGATTCTATCTCACAATTGCACTATCTCAATCCCAAAATCAATGCAAATTTCTATTGGCTCTATAGGAAACTTATTGGTAAGTAAATGAAAAAGAGCTCTCTGAGGACTAGAACTCACGAACTCCTGGTTAAAAGACAGGGGCATTAACCCACTAAGCCATTGGAACATCACAAGTGCAAAGTGATGTCAAGAAGGGCAGTGAACATTGAATCACTATTGGTAAGTTCAAAAAGAAATCCATTGGTTTCACTATGTTATTCTTAATGCCAATCTTTGCAGCGCATCATGACGTATTGTTCTTGATGAACACGTAATACAGATTCTATATCTCACAATTGCACTATCTCAAGCCCAAAATCAATGCAAATTTCCATTGGCTCTATAGGAAGCTTACTAGTAAGTAAATGAAAAAACTTTCTGAGAATTAGAACTCATGAACTCCTGTTTATAAGACAGGCGCAATAACCAAGTAAACCACTTGAACATCACAAGTGCAAAAGGTTGTCAAGAAGGGCAATGACCAATAAATCACTATTAGGTAAGTTCAAAAAGAAATCCATTGGTTTCACTATGTTATTCTTAATGCCAATCTTTGCAGCGCATCATGACGTATTGTTCTTGATGAACACGTAATACAGATTTTATATCTCAAAATCAATGCAAATTTCCATTGCTCCATAGGAAGCTTATTAGTAAGTAAATGAAAAAGACTCTCAAAATATTAGAACTCATGAAATCCTTTCTACAAGACAGGTGCATTAACCCAGTAAGCCACAGCAACATCACAGGTGCAAATTTATGTCAAGAAGGGCAGTGACCAATGAATCACTATTAGGTAAGTTCAAATAGAAATCCATTGGTTTTACTATGTTATTCTTAATGCCAATCTAAACAGCTTGTAATGACATATTGTTCTTTATGAACACTTAGTACAGATTCTATCTCACAATTGCACTATCTCAATCCCAAAATCAATGGAAATTTCCATTGGCTCTATAGGAAACTTATTGGTAAGTAAATGAAAAAGAGCTCTCTGAGGACTAGAATTCATGAACTCCTGTTTTAAAGACAAGGGCATTAACCCACTAAGCCATTGGAACATCACAAGTGCAAAGTGATGTCAAGAAGGGCAGCGAACATTGAATCACTATTAGGTAAGTTCAAAAAGAAATCCATTGGTTTCACTATGTTATTCTTAATGCCAATCTTTGCAGCGCATTATGACGTATTGTTCTTGATGAACACGTAATACAGATTCTATATCTCACAATTGCACTATCTCAAGCCCAAAATCAATGCAAATTTCCATTGGCTCTATAGGAAGCTTATTAGTAAGTAAATGAAAAAACTTTCTGAGAATTAGAACTCATGAACTCCTGTTTATAAGACAGGCGCAATAACCAAGTAAACCACTTGAACATCACAAGTGCTAAAGGTTGTCAAGAAGGGCAATGACCAATAAATCACTATTAGGTAAGTTCAAAAAGAAATCCATTGGTTTCACTATGTTATTCTTAATGCCAATCTTTGCAGCGCATCATGACGTATTGTTCTTGATGAACACGTAATACAGATTCTATATCTCAAAATCAATGCAAATTTCCAATGCTCCATAGGAAGCTTATTAGTAAGTAAATGAAAAAGACTCTCCAAAGATTAGAAGTCATGAAATCCTTTCTACAAGACAGGTGCATTAACCAAGTAAGCCACAGCAACATCACAGGTGCAAATTTATGTCAAGAAGGGCAGTGACCAATGAATCACTATTAGGTAAGTTCAAATAGAAATCCATTGGTTTTACTATGTTATTCTTAATGCCAATCTAAACAGCTTGTAATGACATATTGTTCTTTATGAATACTTAGTACAGATTCTATCTCACAATTGCACTATCTCAATCCCAAAATCAATGGAAATTTCCATTGGCTCTATAGGAAACTTATTGGTAAGTAAATGAAAAAGAGCTCTCTGAGGACTAGAACTCATGAACTCCTGTTTAAAAGACAGGGGCATTAACCCACTAAGATATTGGAACATCACAAGTGCAAAGTGATGTCAAGAAGGGCAGTGAACATTGAATCACTATTGGTAAGTTCAAAAAGAAATCCATTGGTTTCACTATGTTATTCTTAATGCCAATCTTTGCAGCGCATCATGACGTATTGTTCTTGATGAACACGTAATACAGATTATATATCTCACAATTGCACTATCTCAAGCCCAAAATCAATGCAAATTTCCATTGGCTCTATAGGAAGCTTACTAGTAAGTAAATGAAAAAACTTTCTGAGAATTAGAACTCATGAACTCCTGTTTATAAGACAGGCGCAATAACCAAGTAAACCACTTGAACATCACAAGTGCAAAAGGTTGTCAAGAAGGGCAATGACCAATAAATCACTATTAGGTAAGTTCAAAAAGAAATCCATTGGTTTCACTATGTTATTCTTAATGCCAATCTTTGCAGCGCATCATGACGTATTGTTCTTGATGAACACGTAATACAGATTTTATATCTCAAAATCAATGCAAATTTCCATTGCTCCATAGGAAGCTTATTAGTAAGTAAATGAAAAAGACTCTCCAAAGATTAGAACTCATGAAATCCTTTCTACAAGACAGGTGCATTAACCCAGTAAGCCACAGCAACATCACAGGTGCAAATTTATGTCAAGAAGGGCAGTGACCAATGAATCACTATTAGGTAAGTTCAAATAGAAATCCATTGGTTTTACTATGTTATTCTTAATGCCAATCTAAACAGCTTGTAATGACATATTGTTCTTTATGAACACTTAGTACAGATTCTATCTCACAATTGCACTATCTCAATCCCAAAATCAATGGAAATTTCCATTGGCTCTATAGGAAACTTATTGGTAAGTAAATGAAAAAGAGCTCTCTGAGGACTAGAATTCATGAACTCCTGTTTTAAAGACAAGGGCATTAACCCACTAAGCCATTGGAACATCACAAGTGCAAAGTGATGTCAAGAAGGGCAGCGAACATTGAATCACTATTAGGTAAGTTCAAAAAGAAATCCATTGGTTTCACTATGTTATTCTTAATGCCAATCTTTGCAGCGCATTATGACGTATTGTTCTTGATGAACACGTAATACAGATTCTATATCTCACAATTGCACTATCTCAATACCAAAATCAATGCAAATTTACATTGGCTCCATAGGAAGCTTATCAGTAAGTAAATGAAAAAGACTCTCCAAGGATTAGAACTCATGAAATCCTTTTCACAAGACAGGTGCATTAACCCAGTAAACCACAGCAACATCACAGGTGCAAATTTATGTCAAGAAGGGCAGTGACCAATGAATCAATATTAGGTAAGTTCAAAAAAAAATCCATTGGTTTTACTATGCTATTCTTAATGCCAATCTAAACAGCTTGTAATGACATATTGTTCTTTATGAACACTTAGTACAGATTCTATCTCACAATTGCACTATCTCAATCCCAAAATCAATGGAAATTTCCATTGGCTCTATAGGAAACTTATTGGTAAGTAAATGAAAAAGAGCTCTCTGAGGACTAGAACTCATGAACTCCTGTTTAAAAGACAGGGGCATTAACCCACTAAGCTATTGGAACATCACAAGTGCAAAGTGATGTCAAGAAGGGCATTGAACATTGAATCACTATTGGTAAGTTCAAAAATAAATCCATTGGTTTCACTATGTTATTCTTAATGCCAATCTTTGCAGCGCATCATGACGTATTGTTCTTGATGAACACGTAATACAGATTCTATATCTCACAATTGCACTATCTCAAGCCCAAAATCAATGCAAATTTCCATTGGCTCTATAGGAAGCTTATTAGTAAGTAAATGAAAAAACTTTCTGAGAATTAGAACTCATGAACTCCTGTTTATAAGACAGGCGCAATAACCAAGTAAACCACTTGAACATCACAAGTGCAAAAGGTTGTCAAGAAGGGCAATGACCAATAAATCACTATTAGGTAAGTTCAAAAAGAAATCCATTGGTTTCACTATGTTATTCTTAATGCCAATCTTTGCAGCGCATCATGACGTATTGTTCTTGATGAACACGTAATACAGATTTTATATCTCAAAATCAATGCAAATTTCCATTGCTCCATAGGAAGCTTATTAGTAAGTAAATGAAATAGACTCTCCAAAGATTAGAACTCATGAAATCCTTTCTACAAGACAAGTGCATTAACCCAGTAAGCCACAGCAACATCACAGGTGCAAATTTATGTCAAGAAGGGCAGTGACCAATGAATCACTATTAGGTAAGTTCAAATAGAAATCCATTGGTTTTACTATGTTATTCTTAATGCCAATCTAAACAGCTTGTAATGACATATTGTTCTTTATGAACACTTAGTACAGATTCTATCTCACAATTGCACTATCTCAATCCCAAAATCAATGGAGATTTCCATTGGCTCTATAGGAAACTTATTGGTAAGTAAATGAAAAAGAGCTCTCTGAGGACTAGAATTCATGAACTCCTGTTTTAAAGACAAGGGCATTAACCCACTAACCCATTGGAACATCACAAGTGCAAAGTGATGTCAAGAAGGGCAGCGAACATTGAATCACTATTAGGTAAGTTCAAAAAGAAATCCATTGGTTTCACTATGTTATTCTTAATGCCAATCTTTGCAGCGCATTATGACGTATTGTTCTTGATGAACACGTAATACAGATTCTATATCTCACAATTGCACTATCTCAATACCAAAATCAATGCAAATTTACATTGGCTCCATAGGAAGCTTATCAGTAAGTAAATGAAAAAGACTCTCCAAGGATTAGAACTCATGAAATCCTTTTTACAAGACAGGTGCATTAACCCAGTAAGCCACAGCAACATCACAGGTGCAAATTTATGTCAAGAAGGGCAGTGACCAATGAATCAATATTAGGTAAGTTCAAAAAGAAATCCATTGGTTTTACTATGCTATTCTTAATGCCAATCTAAACAGCTTGTAATGACATATTGTTCTTTATGAACACTTAGTACAGATTCTATCTCACAATTGCACTATCTCAATCCCAAAATCAATGGAAATTTCCATTGGCTCTATAGGAAACTTATTGGTAAGTAAATGAAAAATACAATCCAAGGATTAGAACTCATGAAATCCTTTTTACAAGACAGGTGCATTAACCCAGTAAGCCACAGGAACATCACAGTTGCAAAATGATGTCAAGAAGGGCAGTGAACAATGAATCACTATTAGGTAAGTTCAAAAAGAAATCCATTGGTTTTACTATGCTATTCTTAATGCCAATCTAAACAGCTTGTAATGACATATTGTTCTTTATGAACACTTAGTACAGATTCTATCTCACAATTGCACTATCTCAATCCAAAAATCAATGCAAATTTCCATTGGCTCTATAGGAAACTTATTGGTAAGTAAATGAAAAAGAGCTCTCTGAGGACTAGAATTCATGAACTCCTGTTTTAAAGACAAGGGCATTAACCCACTAAGCCATTGGAACATCACAAGTGCAAAGTGATGTCAAGAAGGGCAGCGAACATTGAATCACTATTAGGTAAGTTCAAAAAGAAATCCATTGGTTTCACTATGTTATTCTTAATGCCAATCTTTGCAGCGCATCATGACGTATTGTTCTTGACGAACACGTAATACAGATTCTATATCTCACAATTGCACTATCTCAAGCCCAAAATCAATGCAAATTTCCATTGGCTCTATAGGAAGCTTATTAGTAAGTAAATGAAAAAACTCTCTGAGAATTAGAACTCATGAACTCCTCTTTATAAGACAGGCGCAATAACCAAGTAAGCCACTGGAACATCACAAATGCAAAAGGTTGTCAAGAAGGGCAATGACCAATGAATCGCTTTTAGGTAAGTTCAAAAAGAAATCCATTGGTTTCACTATGTTATTCTTAATGCCAATCTTTGCAGCGCATCATGACGTATTGTTCTTGATGAACACGTAATACAGATTCTATATCTCAAAATCAATGGAAATTTCCATTGCTCCATAGGAAGCTTATTAGTAAGTAAATGAAAAAGACTCTCCAAGGATTAGAACTCATGAAATCCTTTCTACAAGACAGGTGCATTAACCCAGTAAGCCACAGCAACATCACAGGTGCAAATTTATGTCAAGAAGGGCAGTGACCAATGAATCACTATTAGGTAAGTTCAAATAGAAATCCATTGGTTTTACTATGTTATTCTTAATGCCAATCTAAACAGCTTGTAATGACATATTGTTCTTTATGAATACTTAATACAGATTCTATCTCACAATTGCACTATCTCAATCCAAAAATCAATGCAAATTTCCATTGGCTCTATAGGAAACTTATTGGTAAGTAAATGAAAAAGAGCTCTCTGAGTACTAGAATTCATGAACTCCTGTTTTAAAGACAAGGGCATTAACCCACTAAGCCATTGGAACATCACATGTGCAAAGTGATGTCAAGAAGGGCAGTGAACATTCAATCACTATTGGTAAGTTCAAAAAGAAATCCATTGGTTTCACTATGTTATTCTTAATGCCAATCTTTGCAGCGCATCATGACGTATTGTTCTTGATGAACACGTAATACAGAATCTATATCTCACAATTGCACTATCTCAATCCCAAAATCAATGCAAATTTACATTGGCTCCATAGGAAGCTTATCAGTAAGTAAATGAAAAAGACTCTCCAAGGATTAGAACTCATGAAATCCTTTTTACAAGACAGGTGCATTAACCCAGTAAGCCACAGGAACATCACAGTTGCAAAGTGATGTCAAGAAGGGCAGTGAACAATGAATCACTATTAGGTAAGTTCAAAAAGAAATCCATTGGTTTTACTATGTTATTCTTAAAACCAATCTAAACAAATTGTGATGACATATTGTTCTTTATGAACACTTACTACAGATTCTATCTCACAATTGCACTATCTCAATCCCAAAATCAATGCAAATTTCTATTGGCTCTATAGGAAACTTATTGGTAAGTAAATGAAAAAGAGCTCTCTGAGGACTAGAACTCATGAACTCCTGGTTAAAAGATAGGGGCATTAACCCACTAAGCCATTGGAACATCACAAGTGCAAAGAGATGTCAAGAAGGGCAGTGAACATTGAATCACTATTGGTAAGTTCAAAAAGAAATCCATTGGTTTCACTATGTTATTCTTAAAGCCAATCTTTGCAGCGCATCATGACGTATTGTTCTTGATGAACACGTAATACAGATTCTATATCTCACAATTGCACTATCTCAATACCAAAATCAATGCAAATTTACATTGGCTCCATAGGAAGCTTATCAGTAAGTAAATGAAAAAGACTCTCCAAGGATTAGAACTCATGAAATCCTTTTTACAAGACAGGTGCATTAACCCAGTAAGCCACAGCAACATCACAGGTGCAAATTTATGTCAAGAAGGGCAGTGACCAATGAATCAATATTAGGTAAGTTCAAAAAGAAATCCATTGGTTTTACTATGCTATTCTTAATGCCAATCTAAACAGCTTGTAATGACATATTGTTCTTTATGAACACTTAGTACAGATTCTATCTCACAATTGCACTATCTCAATCCAAAAATCAATGCAAATTTCCATTGGCTCTATAGGAAACTTATTGGTAAGTAAATGAAAAAGAGCTCTCTGAGGACTAGAATTCATGAACTCCTGTTTTAAAGACAAGGGCATTAACCCACTAAGCCATTGGAACATCACAAGTGCAAAGTGATGTCAAGAAGGGCAGCGAACATTGAATCACTATTAGGTAAGTTCAAAAAGAAATCCATTGGTTTCACTATGTTATTCTTAATGCCAATCTTTGCAGCGCATCATGACGTATTGTTCTTGACGAACACGTAATACAGATTCTATATCTCACAATTGCACTATCTCAAGCCCAAAATCAATGCAAATTTCCATTGGCTCTATAGGAAGCTTATTAGTAAGTAAATGAAAAAACTCTCTGAGAATTAGAACTCATGAACTCCTCTTTATAAGACAAGCGCAATAACCAAGTATGCCACTGGAACATCACAAATGCAAAAGGTTGTCAAGAAGGGCAATGACCAATGAATCGCTTTTAGGTAAGTTCAAAAAGAAATCCATTGGTTTCACTATGTTATTCTTAATGCCAATCTTTGCAGCGCATCATGACGTATTGTTCTTGATGAACACGTAATACAGATTCTATATCTCAAAATCAATGGAAATTTCCATTGCTCCATAGGAAGCTTATTAGTAAGTAAATGAAAAAGACTCTCCAAGGATTAGAACTCATGAAATCCTTTCTACAAGACAGGTGCATTAACCCAGTAAGCCACAGCAACATCACAGGTGCAAATTTATGTCAAGAAGGGCAGTGACCAATGAATCACTATTAGGTAAGTTCAAATAGAAATCCATTGGTTTTACTATGTTATTCTTAATGCCAATCTAAACAGCTTGTAATGACATATTGTTCTTTATGAACCCTTAGTACAGATTCTATCTCACAATTGCACTATCTCAATCCCAAAATCAATGCAAATTTCCATTGGCTATATAGGAAACTTATTGGTAAGTAAATGAAAAAGAGCTTTCTGAGGACTAGAATTCATGAACTCCTGTTTAAAAGACAGGGGCATTAACCCACTAAGCCATTGGAACATCACAAGTGCTAAGTGATGTCAAGAAGGGCAGCGAACATTGAATCACTATTAGGTAAGTTCAAAAAGAAATCCATTGGTTTCAATATGTTATTCTTAATGCCAATCTTTGCAGCGCATCATGACGTATTGTTCTTGATGAACACGTAATACAGATTCTATATCTCACAATTGCACTATCTCAATCCCAAAATCAATGCAAATTTACATTGGCTCCATAGGAAGCTTATCAGTAAGTAAATGAAAAAGACTCTCCAAGGATTAGAACTCATGAAATCCTTTTTACAAGACAGGTGCATTAACCCAGTAAGCCACAGCAACATCACAGGTGCAAATTTATGTCAAGAAGGGCAGAGACCAATGAATCGCTATTAGGTAAGTTCAAAAAGAAATCCATTGGTTTTACTATGCTATTCTTAATGCCAATCTAAACAGCTTGTAATGACATATTGTTCTTTATGAACACTTAGTACAGATTCTATCTCACAATTGCACTATCTCAATCCCAAAATCAATGGAAATTTCCATTGGCTCTATAGGAAACTTATTGGTAAGTAAATGAAAAAGAGCTCTCTGAGGACTAGAATTCATGAACTCCTGTTTAAAAGACAGGGGCAATAACCCACTAAGCCATTGGAACATCACAAGTGCAAAGTGATGTCAAGAATCGCAGTGAACATTGAATCACTATTGGTAAGTTCAAAAAGAAATCCATTGGTTTCACTATGTTATTCTTAATGCCAATCTTTGCAGCGCATCATGACGTATTGTTCTTGATGAACACGTAATACAGATTCTATATCTCACAATTGCACTATCTCAATCCCCAAATCAATGCAAATTTACATTGGCTCCAAAGGAAGCTTATTAGTAAGTAAATGAAAAAGACACTCCAAGGATTAGAACTCATGAAATCCTTTTTATAAGACAGGTGCATTAACCCAGTAAGCCACAGCAACATCACAGGTGCAAATTTATGTCAAGAAGGGCAGTGACCAATGAACCACTATTAGGTAAGTTCAAAAAAAAATCCATTGGTTTTATTATGCTATTCTTAATGCCAATCTAAACAGCTTGTAATGACATATTGTTCTTTATGAACCCTTAGTACAGATTCTATCTCACAATTGCACTATCTCAATCCCAAAATCAATGCAAATTTCCATTGGCTATATAGGAAACTAATTGGTAAGTAAATGAAAAAGAGCTCTCTGAGGACTAGAATTCATGAACTCCTGTTTAAAAGACAGGGGCATTAACCCACTAAGCCATTGGAACATCACAAGTGCTAAGTGATGTCAAGAAGGGCAGCGAACATTGAATCACTATTAGGTAAGTTCAAAAAGAAATCCATTGGTTTCAATATGTTATTCTTAATGCCAATCTTTGCAGCGCATCATGACGTATTGTTCTTGATGAACACGTAATACAGATTCTATATCTCACAATTGCACTATCTCAATCCCAAAATCAATGCAAATTTACATTGGCTCCATAGGAAGCTTATCAGTAAGTAAATGAAAAAGACTCTCCAAGGATTAGAACTCATGAAATCCTTTTTACAAGACAGGTGCATTAACCCAGTAAGCCACAGCAACATCACAGGTGCAAATTTATGTCAAGAAGGGCAGTGACCAATGAATCACTATAAGGTAAGTTCAAAAAGAAATCCATTGGTTTTACTATGCTATTCTTAATGCCAATCTAAACAGCTTGTAATGACATATTGTTCTTTATGAACACTTAGTACAGATTCTATCTCACAATTGCACTATCTCAATCCCAAAATCAATGGAAATTTCCATTGGCTCTATAGGAAACTTATTGGTAAGTAAATGAAAAAGAGCTCTCTGAGGACTAGAATTCATGAACTCCTGTTTAAAAGACAGGGGCATTAACCCACTAAGCCATTGGAACATCACAAGTGCAAAGTGATGTCAAGAATCGCAGTGAACATTGAATCACTATTGGTAAGTTCAAAAAGAAATCCATTGGTTTCACTATGTTATTCTTAATGCCAATCTTTGCAGCGCATCATGACGTATTGTTCTTGATGAACACGTAATACAGATTCTATATCTCACAATTGCACTATCTCAATCCCAAAATCAATGCAAATTTACATTGGCTCCATAGGAAGCTTATTAGTAAGTAAATGAAAAAGACACTCCAAGGATTAGAACTCATGAAATCCTTTTTATAAGACAGGTGCATTAACCCAGTAAGCCACAGCAACATCACAGGTGCAAATTTATGTCAAGAAGGGTAGTGACCAATGAACCACTATTAGGTAAGTTAAAAAAAAAATCCATTGGTTTTATTATGCTATTCTTAATGCCAATCTAAACAGCTTGTAATGACATATTGTTCTTTATGAACCCTTAGTACAGATTCTATCTCACAATTGCACTATCTCAATCCCAAAATCAATGCAAATTTCCATTGGCTATATAGGAAACTAATTGGTAAGTAAATGAAAAAGAGCTCTCTGAGGACTAGAATTCATGAACTCCTGTTTAAAAGACAGGGGCATTAACCCACTAAGCCATTGGAACATCACAAGTGCTAAGTGATGTCAAGAAGGGCAGCGAACATTGAATCACTATTAGGTAAGTTCAAAAAGAAATCCATTGGTTTCAATATGTTATTCTTAATGCCAATCTTTGCAGCGCATCATGACGTATTGTTCTTGATGAACACGTAATACAGATTCTATATCTCACAATTGCACTATCTCAATCCCAAAATCAATGCAAATTTACATTGGCTCCATAGGAAGCTTATCAGTAAGTAAATGAAAAAGACTCTCCAAGGATTAGAACTCATGAAATCCTTTTTACAAGACAGGTGCATTAACCCAGTAAGCCACAGCAACATCACAGGTGCAAATTTATGTCAAGAAGGGCAGTGACCAATGAACCACTATTAGGTAAGTTCAAAAAGAAATCCATTGGTTTTATTATGATATTCTTAATGCCAATCTAAACAGCTTGTAATGACATATTGTTCTTTATGAACCCTTAGTACAGATTCTATCTCACAATTGCACTATCTCAATCCCAAAATCAATGCAAATTTCCATTGGCTATATAGGAAACTTATTGGTAAGTAAATGAAAAAGAGCTTTCTGAGGACTAGAATTCATGAACTCCTGTTTAAAAGACAGGGGCATTAACCCACTAAGCCATTGGAACATCACAAGTGCTAAGTGATGTCAAGGAGGGCAGCGAACATTGAATCACTATTAGGTAAGTTCAAAAAGAAATCCATTGGTTTCAATATGTTATTCTTAATGCCAATCTTTGCAGCGCATCATGACGTATTGTTCTTGATGAACACGTAATACAGATTCTATATCTCACAATTGCACTATCTCAATCCCAAAATCAATGCAAATTTACATTGGCTCCATAGGAAGCTTATCAGTAAGTAAATGAAAAAGACTCTCCAAGGATTAGAACTCATGAAATCCTTTTTACAAGACAGGTGCATTAACCCAGTAAGCCACAGCAACATCACAGGTGCAAATTTATGTCAAGAAGGGCAGTGACCAATGAATCAATATTAGGTAAGTTCAAAAAGAAATCCATTGGTTTTACTATGCTATTCTTAATGCCAATCTAAACAGCTTGTAATGACATATTGTTCTTTATGAACACTTAGTACAGATTCTATCTCACAATTGCACTATCTCAATCCAAAAATCAATGCAAATTTCCATTGGCTCTATAGGAAACTTATTGGTAAGTAAATGAAAAAGAGCTCTCTGAGGACTAGAATTCATGAACTCCTGTTTTAAAGACAAGGGCATTAACCCACTAAGCCATTGGAACATCACAAGTGCAAAGTGATGTCAAGAAGGGCAGCGAACATTGAATCACTATTAGGTAAGTTCAAAAAGAAATCCATTGGTTTCACTATGTTATTCTTAATGCCAATCTTTGCAGCGCATCATGACGTATTGTTCTTGACGAACACGTAATACAGATTCTATATCTCACAATTGCACTATCTCAAGCCCAAAATCAATGCAAATTTCCATTGGCTCTATAGGAAGCTTATTAGTAAGTAAATGAAAAAACTCTCTGAGAATTAGAACTCATGAACTCCTCTTTATAAGACAAGCGCAATAACCAAGTATGCCACTGGAACATCACAAATGCAAAAGGTTGTCAAGAAGGGCAATGACCAATGAATCGCTTTTAGGTAAGTTCAAAAAGAAATCCATTGGTTTCACTATGTTATTCTTAATGCCAATCTTTGCAGCGCATCATGACGTATTGTTCTTGATGAACACGTAATACAGATTCTATATCTCAAAATCAATGGAAATTTCCATTGCTCCATAGGAAGCTTATTAGTAAGTAAATGAAAAAGACTCTCCAAGGATTAGAACTCATGAAATCCTTTCTACAAGACAGGTGCATTAACCCAGTAAGCCACAGCAACATCACAGGTGCAAATTTATGTCAAGAAGGGCAGTGACCAATGAATCACTATTAGGTAAGTTCAAATAGAAATCCATTGGTTTTACTATGTTATTCTTAATGCCAATCTAAACAGCTTGTAATGACATATTGTTCTTTATGAACCCTTAGTACAGATTCTATCTCACAATTGCACTATCTCAATCCCAAAATCAATGCAAATTTCCATTGGCTATATAGGAAACTTATTGGTAAGTAAATGAAAAAGAGCTTTCTGAGGACTAGAATTCATGAACTCCTGTTTAAAAGACAGGGGCATTAACCCACTAAGCCATTGGAACATCACAAGTGCTAAGTGATGTCAAGAAGGGCAGCGAACATTGAATCACTATTAGGTAAGTTCAAAAAGAAATCCATTGGTTTCAATATGTTATTCTTAATGCCAATCTTTGCAGCGCATCATGACGTATTGTTCTTGATGAACACGTAATACAGATTCTATATCTCACAATTGCACTATCTCAATCCCAAAATCAATGCAAATTTACATTGGCTCCATAGGAAGCTTATCAGTAAGTAAATGAAAAAGACTCTCCAAGGATTAGAACTCATGAAATCCTTTTTACAAGACAGGTGCATTAACCCAGTAAGCCACAGCAACATCACAGGTGCAAATTTATGTCAAGAAGGGCAGAGACCAATGAATCGCTATTAGGTAAGTTCAAAAAGAAATCCATTGGTTTTACTATGCTATTCTTAATGCCAATCTAAACAGCTTGTAATGACATATTGTTCTTTATGAACACTTAGTACAGATTCTATCTCACAATTGCACTATCTCAATCCCAAAATCAATGGAAATTTCCATTGGCTCTATAGGAAACTTATTGGTAAGTAAATGAAAAAGAGCTCTCTGAGGACTAGAATTCATGAACTCCTGTTTAAAAGACAGGGGCAATAACCCACTAAGCCATTGGAACATCACAAGTGCAAAGTGATGTCAAGAATCGCAGTGAACATTGAATCACTATTGGTAAGTTCAAAAAGAAATCCATTGGTTTCACTATGTTATTCTTAATGCCAATCTTTGCAGCGCATCATGACGTATTGTTCTTGATGAACACGTAATACAGATTCTATATCTCACAATTGCACTATCTCAATCCCCAAATCAATGCAAATTTACATTGGCTCCAAAGGAAGCTTATTAGTAAGTAAATGAAAAAGACACTCCAAGGATTAGAACTCATGAAATCCTTTTTATAAGACAGGTGCATTAACCCAGTAAGCCACAGCAACATCACAGGTGCAAATTTATGTCAAGAAGGGCAGTGACCAATGAACCACTATTAGGTAAGTTCAAAAAAAAATCCATTGGTTTTATTATGCTATTCTTAATGCCAATCTAAACAGCTTGTAATGACATATTGTTCTTTATGAACCCTTAGTACAGATTCTATCTCACAATTGCACTATCTCAATCCCAAAATCAATGCAAATTTCCATTGGCTATATAGGAAACTAATTGGTAAGTAAATGAAAAAGAGCTCTCTGAGGACTAGAATTCATGAACTCCTGTTTAAAAGACAGGGGCATTAACCCACTAAGCCATTGGAACATCACAAGTGCTAAGTGATGTCAAGAAGGGCAGCGAACATTGAATCACTATTAGGTAAGTTCAAAAAGAAATCCATTGGTTTCAATATGTTATTCTTAATGCCAATCTTTGCAGCGCATCATGACGTATTGTTCTTGATGAACACGTAATACAGATTCTATATCTCACAATTGCACTATCTCAATCCCAAAATCAATGCAAATTTACATTGGCTCCATAGGAAGCTTATCAGTAAGTAAATGAAAAAGACTCTCCAAGGATTAGAACTCATGAAATCCTTTTTACAAGACAGGTGCATTAACCCAGTAAGCCACAGCAACATCACAGGTGCACATTTATGTCAAGAAGGGCAGTGACCAATGAATCACTATAAGGTAAGTTCAAAAAGAAATCCATTGGTTTTACTATGCTATTCTTAATGCCAATCTAAACAGCTTGTAATGACATATTGTTCTTTATGAACACTTAGTACAGATTCTATCTCACAATTGCACTATCTCAATCCCAAAATCAATGGAAATTTCCATTGGCTCTATAGGAAACTTATTGGTAAGTAAATGAAAAAGAGCTCTCTGAGGACTAGAATTCATGAACTCCTGTTTAAAAGACAGGGGCATTAACCCACTAAGCCATTGGAACATCACAAGTGCAAAGTGATGTCAAGAATCGCAGTGAACATTGAATCACTATTGGTAAGTTCAAAAAGAAATCCATTGGTTTCACTATGTTATTCTTAATGCCAATCTTTGCAGCGCATCATGACGTATTGTTCTTGATGAACACGTAATACAGATTCTATATCTCACAATTGCACTATCTCAATCCCAAAATCAATGCAAATTTACATTGGCTCCATAGGAAGCTTATTAGTAAGTAAATGAAAAAGACACTCCAAGGATTAGAACTCATGAAATCCTTTTTATAAGACAGGTGCATTAACCCAGTAAGCCACAGCAACATCACAGGTGCAAATTTATGTCAAGAAGGGTAGTGACCAATGAACCACTATTAGGTAAGTTAAAAAAAAAATCCATTGGTTTTATTATGCTATTCTTAATGCCAATCTAAACAGCTTGTAATGACATATTGTTCTTTATGAACCCTTAGTACAGATTCTATCTCACAATTGCACTATCTCAATCCCAAAATCAATGCAAATTTCCATTGGCTATATAGGAAACTAATTGGTAAGTAAATGAAAAAGAGCTCTCTGAGGACTAGAATTCATGAACTCCTGTTTAAAAGACAGGGGCATTAACCCACTAAGCCATTGGAACATCACAAGTGCTAAGTGATGTCAAGAAGGGCAGCGAACATTGAATCACTATTAGGTAAGTTCAAAAAGAAATCCATTGGTTTCAATATGTTATTCTTAATGCCAATCTTTGCAGCGCATCATGACGTATTGTTCTTGATGAACACGTAATACAGATTTTATATCTCACAATTGCACTATCTCAATCCCAAAATCAATGCAAATTTACATTGGCTCCATAGGAAGCTTATCAGTAAGTAAATGAAAAAGACTCTCCAAGGATTAGAACTCATGAAATCCTTTTTACAAGACAGGTGCATTAACCCAGTAAGCCACAGCAACATCACAGGTGCAAATTTATGTCAAGAAGGGCAGTGACCAATGAACCACTATTAGGTAAGTTCAAAAAGAAATCCATTGGTTTTATTATGATATTCTTAATGCCAATCTAAACAGCTTGTAATGACATATTGTTCTTTATGAACCCTTAGTACAGATTCTATCTCACAATTGCACTATCTCAATCCCAAAATCAATGCAAATTTCCATTGGCTATATAGGAAACTTATTGGTAAGTAAATGAAAAAGAGCTTTCTGAGGACTAGAATTCATGAACTCCTGTTTAAAAGACAGGGGCATTAACCCACTAAGCCATTGGAACATCACAAGTGCTAAGTGATGTCAAGGAGGGCAGCGAACATTGAATCACTATTAGGTAAGTTCAAAAAGAAATCCATTGGTTTCAATATGTTATTCTTAATGCCAATCTTTGCAGCGCATCATGACGTATTGTTCTTGATGAACACGTAATACAGATTCTATATCTCACAATTGCACTATCTCAATCCCAAAATCAATGCAAATTTACATTGGCTCCATAGGAAGCTTATCAGTAAGTAAATGAAAAAGACTCTCCAAGGATTAGAACTCATGAAATCCTTTTTACAAGACAGGTGCATTAACCCAGTAAGCCACAGCAACATCACAGGTGCAAATTTATGTCAAGAAGGGCAGTGACCAATGAACCACTATTAGGTAAGTTCAAAAAGAAATCCATTGGTTTTATTATGATATTCTTAATGCCAATCTAAACAGCTTGTAATGACATATTGTTCTTTATGAACCCTTAGTACAGATTCTATCTCACAATTGCACTATCTCAATCCCAAAATCAATGCAAATTTCCATTGGCTATATAGGAAACTTATTGGTAAGTAAATGAAAAAGAGCTTTCTGAGGACTAGAATTCATGAACTCCTGTTTAAAAGACAGGGGCATTAACCCACTAAGCCATTGGAACATCACAAGTGCTAAGTGATGTCAAGGAGGGCAGCGAACATTGAATCACTATTAGGTAAGTTCAAAAAGAAATCCATTGGTTTCAATATGTTATTCTTAATGCCAATCTTTGCAGCGCATCATGACGTATTGTTCTTGATGAACACGTAATACAGATTCTATATCTCACAATTGCACTATCTCAATCCCAAAATCAATGCAAATTTACATTGGCTCCATAGGAAGCTTATCAGTAAGTAAATGAAAAAGACTCTCCAAGGATTAGAACTCATGAAATCCTTTTTACAAGACAGGTGCATTAACCCAGTAAGCCACAGCAACATCACAGGTGCAAATTTATGTCAAGAAGGGCAGTGACCAATGAACCACTATTAGGTAAGTTCAAAAAGAAATCCATTGGTTTTATTATGATATTCTTAATGCCAATCTAAACAGCTTGTAATGACATATTGTTCTTTATGAACCCTTAGTACAGATTCTATCTCACAATTGCACTATCTCAATCCCAAAATCAATGCAAATTTCCATTGGCTATATAGGAAACTTATTGGTAAGTAAATGAAAAAGAGCTTTCTGAGGACTAGAATTCATGAACTCCTGTTTAAAAGACAGGGGCATTAACCCACTAAGCCATTGGAACATCACAAGTGCTAAGTGATGTCAAGAAGGGCAGCGAACATTGAATCACTATTAGGTAAGTTCAAAAAGAAATCCATTGGTTTCAATATGTTATTCTTAATGCCAATCTTTGCAGCGCATCATGACGTATTGTTCTTGATGAACACGTAATACAGATTCTATATCTCACAATTGCACTATCTCAATCCCAAAATCAATGCAAATTTACATTGGCTCCATAGGAAGCTTATCAGTAAGTAAATGAAAAAGACTCTCCAAGGATTAGAACTCATGAAATCCTTTTTACAAGACAGGTGCATTAACCCAGTAAGCCACAGCAACATCACAGGTGCAAATTTATGTCAAGAAGGGCAGTGACCAATGAACCACTATTAGGTAAGTTCAAAAAGAAATCCATTGGTTTTATTATGATATTCTTAATGCCAATCTAAACAGCTTGTAATGACATATTGTTCTTTATGAACCCTTAGTACAGATTCTATCTCACAATTGCACTATCTCAATCCCAAAATCAATGCAAATTTCCATTGGCTATATAGGAAACTTATTGGTAAGTAAATGAAAAAGAGCTTTCTGAGGACTAGAATTCATGAACTCCTGTTTAAAAGACAGGGGCATTAACCCACTAAGCCATTGGAACATCACAATTGCTAAGTGATGTCAAGAAGGGCAGCGAACATTGAATCACTATTAGGTAAGTTCAAAAAGAAATCCATTGGTTTCAATATGTTATTCTTAATGCCAATCTTTGCAGCGCATCATGACGTATTGTTCTTGATGAACACGTAATACAGATTCTATATCTCACAATTGCACTATCTCAATCCCAAAATCAATGCAAATTTACATTGGCTCCATAGGAAGCTTATCAGTAAGTAAATGAAAAAGACTCTCCAAGGATTAGAACTCATGAAATCCTTTTTACAAGACAGGTGCATTAACCCAGTAAGCCACAGCAACATCACAGGTGCAAATTTATGTCAAGAAGGGCAGTGACCAATGAATCACTATAAGGTAAGTTCAAAAAGAAATCCATTGGTTTTACTATGCTATTCTTAATGCCAATCTAAACAGCTTGTAATGACATATTGTTCTTTATGAACACTTAGTACAGATTCTATCTCACAATTGCACTATCTCAATCCCAAAATCAATGGAAATTTCCATTGGCTATATAGGAAACTTATTGGTAAGTAAATGAAAAAGAGCTTTCTGAGGACTAGAATTCATGAACTCCTGTTTAAAAGACAGGGGCATTAACCCACTAAGCCATTGGAACATCACAATTGCTAAGTGATGTCAAGAAGGGCAGCGAACATTGAATCACTATTAGGTAAGTTCAAAAAGAAATCCATTGGTTTCAATATGTTATTCTTAATGCCAATCTTTGCAGCGCATCATGATGTATTGTTCTTGATGAACACGTAATACAGATTCTATATCTCACAATTGCACTATCTCAATCCCAAAATCAATGCAAATTTACATTGGCTCCATAGGAAGCTTATCAGTAAGTAAATGAAAAAGACTCTCCAAGGATTAGAACTCATGAAATCCTTTTTACAAGACAGGTGCATTAACCCAGTAAGCCACAGCAACATCACAGGTGCAAATTTATGTCAAGAAGGGCAGTGACCAATGAATCACTATAAGGTAAGTTCAAAAAGAAATCCATTGGTTTTACTATGCTATTCTTAATGCCAATCTAAACAGCTTGTAATGACATATTGTTCTTTATGAACACTTAGTACAGATTCTATCTCACAATTGCACTATCTCAATCCCAAAATCAATGGAAATTTCCATTGGCTCTATAGGAAACTTATTGGTAAGTAAATGAAAAAGAGCTCTCTGAGGACTAGAATTCATGAACTCCTGTTTAAAAGACAGGGGCATTAACCCACTAAGCCATTGGAACATCACAAGTGCTAAGTGATGTCAAGAAGGGCAGCGAACATTGAATCACTATTAGGTAAGTTCAAAAAGAAATCCATTGGTTTCAATATGTTATTCTTAATGGCAATCTTTGCAGCGCATCATGACGTATTGTTCTTGATGAACACGTAATACAGATTCTATATCTCACAATTGCACTATCTCAATCCCAAAATCAATGCAAATTTACATTGGCTCCATAGGAAGCTTATCAGTAAGTAAATGAAAAAGACTCTCCAAGGATTAGAACTCATGAAATCCTTTTTACAAGACAGGTGCATTAACCCAGTAAGCCACAGCAACATCACAGGTGCAAATTTATGTCAAGAAGGGCAGTGACCAATGAACCACTATTAGGTAAGTTCAAAAAGAAATCCATTGGTTTTATTATGATATTCTTAATGCCAATCTAAACAGCTTGTAATGACATATTGTTCTTTATGAACCCTTAGTACAGATTCTATCTCACAATTGCACTATCTCAATCCCAAAATCAATGCAAATTTCCATTGGCTATATAGGAAACTTATTGGTAAGTAAATGAAAAAGAGCTTTCTGAGGACTAGAATTCATGAACTCCTGTTTAAAAGACAGGGGCATTAACCCACTAAGCCATTGGAACATCACAAGTGCTAAGTGATGTCAAGAAGGGCAGCGAACATTGAATCACTATTAGGTAAGTTCAAAAAGAAATCCATTGGTTTCAATATGTTATTCTTAATGGCAATCTTTGCAGCGCATCATGACGTATTGTTCTTGATGAACACGTAATACAGATTCTATATCTCACAATTGCACTATCTCAATCCCAAAATCAATGCAAATTTACATTGGCTCCATAGGAAGCTTATCAGTAAGTAAATGAAAAAGACTCTCCAAGGATTAGAACTCATGAAATCCTTTTTACAAGACAGGTGCATTAACCCAGTAAGCCACAGCAACATCACAGGTGCAAATTTATGTCAAGAAGGGCAGTGACCAATGAATCACTATTAGGTAAGTTCAAAAAGAAATCCATTGGTTTTACTATGCTATTCTTAATGCCAATCTAAACAGCTTGTAATGACATATTGTTCTTTATGAACACTTAGTACAGATTCTATCTCACAATTGCACTATCTCAATCCCAAAATCAATGGAAATTTCCATTGGCTCTATAGGAAACTTATTGGTAAGTAAATGAAAAAGAGCTCTCTGAGGACTAGAATTCATGAACTCCTGTTTAAAAGACAGGGGCATTAACCCACTAAGCCATTGGAACATCACAAGTGCAAAGTGATGTCAAGAATCGCAGTGAACATTGAATCACTATTGGTAAGTTCAAAAAGAAATCCATTGGTTTCACTATGTTATTCTTAATGCCAATCTTTGCAGCGCATCATGACGTATTGTTCTTGATGAACACGTAATACAGATTCTATATCTCACAATTGCACTATCTCAATCCCAAAATCAATGCAAATTTACATTGGCTCCATAGGAAGCTTATTAGTAAGTAAATGAAAAAGACACTCCAAGGATTAGAACTCATGAAATCCTTTTTATAAGACAGGTGCATTAACCCAGTAAGCCACAGCAACATCACAGGTGCAAATTTATGTCAATAAGGGTAGTGACCAATGAACCACTATTAGGTAAGTTAAAAAAAAAATCCATTGGTTTTATTATGCTATTCTTAATGCCAATCTAAACAGCTTGTAATGACATATTGTTCTTTATGAACCCTTAGTACAGATTCTATCTCACAATTGCACTATCTCAATCCCAAAATCAATGCAAATTTCCATTGGCTATATAGGAAACTAATTGGTAAGTAAATGAAAAAGAGCTCTCTGAGGACTAGAATTCATGAACTCCTGTTTAAAAGACAGGGGCATTAACCCACTAAGCCATTGGAACATCACAAGTGCTAAGTGATGTCAAGAAGGGCAGCGAACATTGAATCACTATTAGGTAAGTTCAAAAAGAAATCCATTGGTTTCAATATGTTATTCTTAATGCCAATCTTTGCAGCGCATCATGACGTATTGTTCTTGATGAACACGTAATACAGATTCTATATCTCACAATTGCACTATCTCAATCCCAAAATCAATGCAAATTTACATTGGCTCCATAGGAAGCTTATCAGTAAGTAAATGAAAAAGACTCTCCAAGGATTAGAACTCATGAAATCCTTTTTACAAGACAGGTGCATTAACCCAGTAAGCCACAGCAACATCACAGGTGCAAATTTATGTCAAGAAGGGCAGTGACCAATGAACCACTATTAGGTAAGTTCAAAAAGAAATCCATTGGTTTTATTATGATATTCTTAATGCCAATCTAAACAGCTTGTAATGACATATTGTTCTTTATGAACCCTTAGTACAGATTCTATCTCACAATTGCACTATCTCAATCCCAAAATCAATGCAAATTTCCATTGGCTATATAGGAAACTTATTGGTAAGTAAATGAAAAAGAGCTTTCTGAGGACTAGAATTCATGAACTCCTGTTTAAAAGACAGGGGCATTAACCCACTAAGCCATTGGAACATCACAAGTGCTAAGTGATGTCAAGGAGGGCAGCGAACATTGAATCACTATTAGGTAAGTTCAAAAAGAAATCCATTGGTTTCAATATGTTATTCTTAATGCCAATCTTTGCAGCGCATCATGACGTATTGTTCTTGATGAACACGTAATACAGATTCTATATCTCACAATTGCACTATCTCAATCCCAAAATCAATGCAAATTTACATTGGCTCCATAGGAAGCTTATCAGTAAGTAAATGAAAAAGACTCTCCAAGGATTAGAACTCATGAAATCCTTTTTACAAGACAGGTGCATTAACCCAGTAAGCCACAGCAACATCACAGGTGCAAATTTATGTCAAGAAGGGCAGTGACCAATGAACCACTATTAGGTAAGTTCAAAAAGAAATCCATTGGTTTTATTATGATATT
Organism: Phyllobates terribilis; assembly: GCF_046119375.1. Taxonomy (NCBI): domain Eukaryota; kingdom Metazoa; phylum Chordata; class Amphibia; order Anura; family Dendrobatidae; genus Phyllobates; species Phyllobates terribilis. Next base: position 329,061,128 of record NW_027362764.1, on the reverse strand, counting down.
CTTAATGCCAATCTAAACAGCTTGTAATGACATATTGTTCTTTATGAACCCTTAGTACAGATTCTATCTCACAATTGCACTATCTCAATCCCAAAATCAATGCAAATTTCCATTGGCTATATAGGAAACTTATTGGTAAGTAAATGAAAAAGAGCTTTCTGAGGACTAGAATTCATGAACTCCTGTTTAAAAGACAGGGGCATTAACCCACTAAGCCATTGGAACATCACAAGTGCTAAGTGATGTCAAGAAGGGCAGCGAACATTGAATCACTATTAGGTAAGTTCAAAAAGAAATCCATTGGTTTCAATATGTTATTCTTAATGCCAATCTTTGCAGCGCATCATGACGTATTGTTCTTGATGAACACGTAATACAGATTCTATATCTCACAATTGCACTATCTCAATCCCAAAATCAATGCAAATTTACATTGGCTCCATAGGAAGCTTATCAGTAAGTAAATGAAAAAGACTCTCCAAGGATTAGAACTCATGAAATCCTTTTTACAAGACAGGTGCATTAACCCAGTAAGCCACAGCAACATCACAGGTGCAAATTTATGTCAAGAAGGGCAGTGACCAATGAACCACTATTAGGTAAGTTCAAAAAGAAATCCATTGGTTTTATTATGATATTCTTAATGCCAATCTAAACAGCTTGTAATGACATATTGTTCTTTATGAACCCTTAGTACAGATTCTATCTCACAATTGCACTATCTCAATCCCAAAATCAATGCAAATTTCCATTGGCTATATAGGAAACTTATTGGTAAGTAAATGAAAAAGAGCTTTCTGAGGACTAGAATTCATGAACTCCTGTTTAAAAGACAGGGGCATTAACCCACTAAGCCATTGGAACATCACAAGTGCTAAGTGATGTCAAGGAGGGCAGCGAACATTGAATCACTATTAGGTAAGTTCAAAAAGAAATCCATTGGTTTCAATATGTTATTCTTAATGCCAATCTTTGCAGCGCATCATGACGTATTGTTCTTGATGAACACGTAATACAGATTCTATATCTCACAATTGCACTATCTCAATCCCAAAATCAATGCAAATTTACATTGGCTCCATAGGAAGCTTATCAGTAAGTAAATGAAAAAGACTCTCCAAGGATTAGAACTCATGAAATCCTTTTTACAAGACAGGTGCATTAACCCAGTAAGCCACAGCAACATCACAGGTGCAAATTTATGTCAAGAAGGGCAGTGACCAATGAACCACTATTAGGTAAGTTCAAAAAGAAATCCATTGGTTTTATTATGATATTCTTAATGCCAATCTAAACAGCTTGTAATGACATATTGTTCTTTATGAACCCTTAGTACAGATTCTATCTCACAATTGCACTATCTCAATCCCAAAATCAATGCAAATTTCCATTGGCTATATAGGAAACTTATTGGTAAGTAAATGAAAAAGAGCTTTCTGAGGACTAGAATTCATGAACTCCTGTTTAAAAGACAGGGGCATTAACCCACTAAGCCATTGGAACATCACAAGTGCTAAGTGATGTCAAGAAGGGCAGCGAACATTGAATCACTATTAGGTAAGTTCAAAAAGAAATCCATTGGTTTCAATATGTTATTCTTAATGCCAATCTTTGCAGCGCATCATGACGTATTGTTCTTGATGAACACGTAATACAGATTCTATATCTCACAATTGCACTATCTCAATCCCAAAATCAATGCAAATTTACATTGGCTCCATAGGAAGCTTATCAGTAAGTAAATGAAAAAGACTCTCCAAGGATTAGAACTCATGAAATCCTTTTTACAAGACAGGTGCATTAACCCAGTAAGCCACAGCAACATCACAGGTGCAAATTTATGTCAAGAAGGGCAGTGACCAATGAACCACTATTAGGTAAGTTCAAAAAGAAATCCATTGGTTTTATTATGATATTCTTAATGCCAATCTAAACAGCTTGTAATGACATATTGTTCTTTATGAACCCTTAGTACAGATTCTATCTCACAATTGCACTATCTCAATCCCAAAATCAATGCAAATTTCCATTGGCTATATAGGAAACTTATTGGTAAGTAAATGAAAAAGAGCTTTCTGAGGACTAGAATTCATGAACTCCTGTTTAAAAGACAGGGGCATTAACCCACTAAGCCATTGGAACATCACAAGTGCTAAGTGATGTCAAGAAGGGCAGCGAACATTGAATCACTATTAGGTAAGTTCAAAAAGAAATCCATTGGTTTCAATATGTTATTCTTAATGCCAATCTTTGCAGCGCATCATGACGTATTGTTCTTGATGAACACGTAATACAGATTCTATATCTCACAATTGCACTATCTCAATCCCAAAATCAATGCAAATTTACATTGGCTCCATAGGAAGCTTATCAGTAAGTAAATGAAAAAGACTCTCCAAGGATTAGAACTCATGAAATCCTTTTTACAAGACAGGTGCATTAACCCAGTAAGCCACAGCAACATCACAGGTGCAAATTTATGTCAAGAAGGGCAGTGACCAATGAACCACTATTAGGTAAGTTCAAAAAGAAATCCATTGGTTTTATTATGATATTCTTAATGCCAATCTAAACAGCTTGTAATGACATATTGTTCTTTATGAACCCTTAGTACAGATTCTATCTCACAATTGCACTATCTCAATCCCAAAATCAATGCAAATTTCCATTGGCTATATAGGAAACTTATTGGTAAGTAAATGAAAAAGAGCTTTCTGAGGACTAGAATTCATGAACTCCTGTTTAAAAGACAGGGGCATTAACCCACTAAGCCATTGGAACATCACAAGTGCTAAGTGATGTCAAGAAGGGCAGCGAACATTGAATCACTATTAGGTAAGTTCAAAAAGAAATCCATTGGTTTCAATATGTTATTCTTAATGCCAATCTTTGCAGCGCATCATGACGTATTGTTCTTGATGAACACGTAATACAGATTCTATATCTCACAATTGCACTATCTCAATCCCAAAATCAATGCAAATTTACATTGGCTCCATAGGAAGCTTATCAGTAAGTAAATGAAAAAGACTCTCCAAGGATTAGAACTCATGAAATCCTTTTTACAAGACAGGTGCATTAACCCAGTAAGCCACAGCAACATCACAGGTGCAAATTTATGTCAAGAAGGGCAGTGACCAATGAATCACTATTAGGTAAGTTCAAAAAGAAATCCATTGGTTTTACTATGCTATTCTTAATGCCAATCTAAACAGCTTGTAATGACATATTGTTCTTTATGAACACTTAGTACAGATTCTATCTCACAATTGCACTATCTCAATCCCAAAATCAATGGAAATTTCCATTGGCTCTATAGGAAACTTATTGGTAAGTAAATGAAAAAGAGCTCTCTGAGGACTAGAATTCATGAACTCCTGTTTAAAAGACAGGGGCATTAACCCACTAAGCCATTGGAACATCACAAGTGCAAAGTGATGTCAAGAATCGCAGTGAACATTGAATCACTATTGGTAAGTTCAAAAAGAAATCCATTGGTTTCACTATGTTATTCTTAATGCCAATCTTTGCAGCGCATCATGACGTATTGTTCTTGATGAACACGTAATACAGATTCTATATCTCACAATTGCACTATCTCAATCCCAAAATCAATGCAAATTTACATTGGCTCCATAGGAAGCTTATTAGTAAGTAAATGAAAAAGACACTCCAAGGATTAGAACTCATGAAATCCTTTTTATAAGACAGGTGCATTAACCCAGTAAGCCACAGCAACATCACAGGTGCAAATTTATCTCAAGAAGGGTAGTGACCAATGAACCACTATTAGGTAAGTTAAAAAAAAAAATCCATTGGTTTTATTATGCTATTCTTAATGCCAATCTAAACAGCTTGTAATGACATATTGTTCTTTATGAACCCTTAGTACAGATTCTATCTCACAATTGCACTATCTCAATCCCAAAATCAATGCAAATTTCCATTGGCTATATAGGAAACTAATTGGTAAGTAAATGAAAAAGAGCTCTCTGAGGACTAGAATTCATGAACTCCTGTTTAAAAGACAGGGGCATTAACCCACTAAGCCATTGGAACATCACAAGTGCTAAGTGATGTCAAGAAGGGCAGCGAACATTGAATCACTATTAGGTAAGTTCAAAAAGAAATCCATTGGTTTCAATATGTTATTCTTAATGCCAATCTTTGCAGCGCATCATGACGTATTGTTCTTGATGAACACGTAATACAGATTCTATATCTCACAATTGCACTATCTCAATCCCAAAATCAATGCAAATTTACATTGGCTCCATAGGAAGCTTATCAGTAAGTAAATGAAAAAGACTCTCCAAGGATTAGAACTCATGAAATCCTCTTTACAAGACAGGTGCATTAACCCAGTAAGCCACAGCAACATCACAGGTGCAAATTTATGTCAAGAAGGGCAGTGACCAATGAACCACTATTAGGTAAGTTCAAAAAGAAATCCATTGGTTTTATTATGATATTCTTAATGCCAATCTAAACAGCTTGTAATGACATATTGTTCTTTATGAACCCTTAGTACAGATTCTATCTCACAATTGCACTATCTCAATCCCAAAATCAATGCAAATTTCCATTGGCTATATAGGAAACTTATTGGTAAGTAAATGAAAAAGAGCTTTCTGAGGACTAGAATTCATGAACTCCTGTTTAAAAGACAGGGGCATTAACCCACTAAGCCATTGGAACATCACAAGTGCTAAGTGATGTCAAGGAGGGCAGCGAACATTGAATCACTATTAGGTAAGTTCAAAAAGAAATCCATTGGTTTCAATATGTTATTCTTAATGCCAATCTTTGCAGCGCATCATGACGTATTGTTCTTGATGAACACGTAATACAGATTCTATATCTCACAATTGCACTATCTCAATCCCAAAATCAATGCAAATTTACATTGGCTCCATAGGAAGCTTATCAGTAAGTAAATGAAAAAGACTCTCCAAGGATTACAACTCATGAAATCCTTTTTACAAGACAGGTGCATTAACCCAGTAAGCCACAGCAACATCACAGGTGCAAATTTATGTCAAGAAGGGCAGTGACCAATGAACCACTATTAGGTAAGTTCAAAAAGAAATCCATTGGTTTTATTATGATATTCTTAATGCCAATCTAAACAGCTTGTAATGACATATTGTTCTTTATGAACCCTTAGTACAGATTCTATCTCACAATTGCACTATCTCAATCCCAAAATCAATGCAAATTTCCATTGGCTATATAGGAAACTTATTGGTAAGTAAATGAAAAAGAGCTTTCTGAGGACTAGAATTCATGAACTCCTGTTTAAAAGACAGGGGCATTAACCCACTAAGCCATTGGAACATCACAAGTGCTAAGTGATGTCAAGAAGGGCAGCGAACATTGAATCACTATTAGGTAAGTTCAAAAAGAAATCCATTGGTTTCAATATGTTATTCTTAATGCCAATCTTTGCAGCGCATCATGACGTATTGTTCTTGATGAACACGTAATACAGATTCTATATCTCACAATTGCACTATCTCAATCCCAAAATCAATGCAAATTTACATTGGCTCCATAGGAAGCTTATCAGTAAGTAAATGAAAAAGACTCTCCAAGGATTAGAACTCATGAAATCCTTTTTACAAGACAGGTGCATTAACCCAGTAAGCCACAGCAACATCACAGGTGCAAATTTATGTCAAGAAGGGCAGTGACCAATGAACCACTATTAGGTAAGTTCAAAAAGAAATCCATTGGTTTTATTATGATATTCTTAATGCCAATCTAAACAGCTTGTAATGACATATTGTTCTTTATGAACCCTTAGTACAGATTCTATCTCACAATTGCACTATCTCAATCCCAAAATCAATGCAAATTTCCATTGGCTATATAGGAAACTTATTGGTAAGTAAATGAAAAAGAGCTTTCTGAGGACTAGAATTCATGAACTCCTGTTTAAAAGACAGGGGCATTAACCCACTAAGCCATTGGAACATCACAAGTGCTAAGTGATGTCAAGAAGGGCAGCGAACATTGAATCACTATTAGGTAAGTTCAAAAAGAAATCCATTGGTTTCAATATGTTATTCTTAATGCCAATCTTTGCAGCGCATCATGACGTATTGTTCTTGATGAACACGTAATACAGATTCTATATCTCACAATTGCACTATCTCAATCCCAAAATCAATGCAAATTTACATTGGCTCCATAGGAAGCTTATCAGTAAGTAAATGAAAAAGACTCTCCAAGGATTAGAACTCATGAAATCCTTTTTACAAGACAGGTGCATTAACCCAGTAAGCCACAGCAACATCACAGGTGCAAATTTATGTCAAGAAGGGCAGTGACCAATGAACCACTATTAGGTAAGTTCAAAAAGAAATCCATTGGTTTTATTATGATATTCTTAATGCCAATCTAAACAGCTTGTAATGACATATTGTTCTTTATGAACCCTTAGTACAGATTCTATCTCACAATTGCACTATCTCAATCCCAAAATCAATGCAAATTTCCATTGGCTATATAGGAAACTTATTGGTAAGTAAATGAAAAAGAGCTTTCTGAGGACTAGAATTCATGAACTCCTGTTTAAAAGACAGGGGCATTAACCCACTAAGCCATTGGAACATCACAAGTGCTAAGTGATGTCAAGAAGGGCAGCGAACATTGAATCACTATTAGGTAAGTTCAAAAAGAAATCCATTGGTTTCAATATGTTATTCTTAATGCCAATCTTTGCAGCGCATCATGACGTATTGTTCTTGATGAACACGTAATACAGATTCTATATCTCACAATTGCACTATCTCAATCCCAAAATCAATGCAAATTTACATTGGCTCCATAGGAAGCTTATCAGTAAGTAAATGAAAAAGACTCTCCAAGGATTAGAACTCATGAAATCCTTTTTACAAGACAGGTGCATTAACCCAGTAAGCCACAGCAACATCACAGGTGCAAATTTATGTCAAGAAGGGTAGTGACCAATGAACCACTATTAGGTAAGTTAAAAAAAAAAATCCATTGGTTTTATTATGCTATTCTTAATGCCAATCTAAACAGCTTGTAATGACATATTGTTCTTTATGAACCCTTAGTACAGATTCTATCTCACAATTGCACTATCTCAATCCCAAAATCAATGCAAATTTCCATTGGCTATATAGGAAACTAATTGGTAAGTAAATGAAAAAGAGCTCTCTGAGGACTAGAATTCATGAACTCCTGTTTAAAAGACAGGGGCATTAACCCACTAAGCCATTGGAACATCACAAGTGCTAAGTGATGTCAAGAAGGGCAGCGAACATTGAATCACTATTAGGTAAGTTCAAAAAGAAATCCATTGGTTTCAATATGTTATTCTTAATGCCAATCTTTGCAGCGCATCATGACGTATTGTTCTTGATGAACACGTAATACAGATTCTATATCTCACAATTGCACTATCTCAATCCCAAAATCAATGCAAATTTACATTGGCTCCATAGGAAGCTTATCAGTAAGTAAATGAAAAAGACTCTCCAAGGATTAGAACTCATGAAATCCTTTTTACAAGACAGGTGCATTAACCCAGTAAGCCACAGCAACATCACAGGTGCAAAGTTATGTCAAGAAGGGCAGTGACCAATGAACCACTATTAGGTAAGTTCAAAAAGAAATCCATTGGTTTTATTATGATATTCTTAATGCCAATCTAAACAGCTTGTAATGACATATTGTTCTTTATGAACCCTTAGTACAGATTCTATCTCACAATTGCACTATCTCAATCCCAAAATCAATGCAAATTTCCATTGGCTATATAGGAAACTTATTGGTAAGTAAATGAAAAAGAGCTTTCTGAGGACTAGAATTCATGAACTCCTGTTTAAAAGACAGGGGCATTAACCCACTAAGCCATTGGAACATCACAAGTGCTAAGTGATGTCAAGAAGGGCAGCGAACATTGAATCACTATTAGGTAAGTTCAAAAAGAAATCCATTGGTTTCAATATGTTATTCTTAATGCCAATCTTTGCAGCGCATCATGACGTATTGTTCTTGATGAACACGTAATACAGATTCTATATCTCACAATTGCACTATCTCAATCCCAAAATCAATGCAAATTTACATTGGCTCCATAGGAAGCTTATCAGTAAGTAAATGAAAAAGACTCTCCAAGGATTAGAACTCATGAAATCCTTTTTACAAGACAGGTGCATTAACCCAGTAAGCCACAGCAACATCACAGGTGCAAATTTATGTCAAGAAGGGCAGTGACCAATGAATCACTATTAGGTAAGTTCAAAAAGAAATCCATTGGTTTTACTATGCTATTCTTAATGCCAATCTAAACAGCTTGTAATGACATATTGTTCTTTATGAACACTTAGTACAGATTCTATCTCACAATTGCACTATCTCAATCCCAAAATCAATGGAAATTTCCATTGGCTCTATAGGAAACTTATTGGTAAGTAAATGAAAAAGAGCTCTCTGAGGACTAGAATTCATGAACTCCTGTTTAAAAGACAGGGGCATTAACCCACTAAGCCATTGGAACATCACAAGTGCAAAGTGATGTCAAGAATCGCAGTGAACATTGAATCACTATTGGTAAGTTCAAAAAGAAATCCATTGGTTTCACTATGTTATTCTTAATGCCAATCTTTGCAGCGCATCATGACGTATTGTTCTTGATGAACACGTAATACAGATTCTATATCTCACAATTGCACTATCTCAATCCCAAAATCAATGCAAATTTACATTGGCTCCATAGGAAGCTTATTAGTAAGTAAATGAGAAAGACACTCCAAGGATTAGAACTCATGAAATCCTTTTTATAAGACATGTGCATTAACCCAGTAAGCCACAGCAACATCACAGGTGCAAATTTATGTCAAGAAGGGTAGTGACCAATGAACCACTATTAGGTAAGTTAAAAAAAAAAATCCATTGGTTTTATTATGCTATTCTTAATGCCAATCTAAACAGCTTGTAATGACATATTGTTCTTTATGAACCCTTAGTACAGATTCTATCTCACAATTGCACTATCTCAATCCCAAAATCAATGCAAATTTCCATTGGCTATATAGGAAACTAATTGGTAAGTAAATGAAAAAGAGCTCTCTGAGGACTAGAATTCATGAACTCCTGTTTAAAAGACAGGGGCATTAACCCACTAAGCCATTGGAACATCACAAGTGCTAAGTGATGTCAAGAAGGGCAGCGAACATTGAATCACTATTAGGTAAGTTCAAAAAGAAATCCATTGGTTTCAATATGTTATTCTTAATGCCAATCTTTGCAGCGCATCATGACGTATTGTTCTTGATGAACACGTAATACAGATTCTATATCTCACAATTGCACTATCTCAATCCCAAAATCAATGCAAATTTACATTGGCTCCATAGGAAGCTTATCAGTAAGTAAATGAAAAAGACTCTCCAAGGATTAGAACTCATGAAATCCTTTTTACAAGACAGGTGCATTAACCCAGTAAGCCACAGCAACATCACAGGTGCAAAGTTATGTCAAGAAGGGCAGTGACCAATGAACCACTATTAGGTAAGTTCAAAAAGAAATCCATTGGTTTTATTATGATATTCTTAATGCCAATCTAAACAGCTTGTAATGACATATTGTTCTTTATGAACCCTTAGTACAGATTCTATCTCACAATTGCACTATCTCAATCCCAAAATCAATGCAAATTTCCATTGGCTATATAGGAAACTTATTGGTAAGTAAATGAAAAAGAGCTTTCTGAGGACTAGAATTCATGAACTCCTGTTTAAAAGACAGGGGCATTAACCCACTAAGCCATTGGAACATCACAAGTGCTAAGTGATGTCAAGAAGGGCAGCGAACATTGAATCACTATTAGGTAAGTTCAAAAAGAAATCCATTGGTTTCAATATGTTATTCTTAATGCCAATCTTTGCAGCGCATCATGACGTATTGTTCTTGATGAACACGTAATACAGATTCTATATCTCACAATTGCACTATCTCAATCCCAAAATCAATGCAAATTTACATTGGCTCCATAGGAAGCTTATCAGTAAGTAAATGAAAAAGACTCTCCAAGGATTAGAACTCATGAAATCCTTTTTACAAGACAGGTGCATTAACCCAGTAAGCCACAGCAACATCACAGGTGCAAATTTATGTCAAGAAGGGCAGTGACCAATGAACCACTATTAGGTAAGTTCATAAAGAAATCCATTGGTTTTATTATGATATTCTTAATGCCAATCTAAACAGCTTGTAATGACATATTGTTCTTTATGAACCCTTAGTACAGATTCTATCTCACAATTGCACTATCTCAATCCCAAAATCAATGCAAATTTCCATTGGCTATATAGGAAACTTATTGGTAAGTAAATGAAAAAGAGCTTTCTGAGGACTAGAATTCATGAACTCCTGTTTAAAAGACAGGGGCATTAACCCACTAAGCCATTGGAACATCACAAGTGCTAAGTGATGTCAAGAAGGGCAGCGAACATTGAATCACTATTAGGTAAGTTCAAAAAGAAATCCATTGGTTTCAATATGTTATTCTTAATGCCAATCTTTGCAGCGCATCATGACGTATTGTTCTTGATGAACACGTAATACAGATTCTATATCTCACAATTGCACTATCTCAATCCCAAAATCAATGCAAATTTACATTGGCTCCATAGGAAGCTTATTAGTAAGTAAATGAGAAAGACACTCCAAGGATTAGAACTCATGAAATCCTTTTTATAAGACATGTGCATTAACCCAGTAAGCCACAGCAACATCACAGGTGCAAATTTATGTCAAGAAGGGTAGTGACCAATGAACCACTATTAGGTAAGTTAAAAAAAAAAATCCATTGGTTTTATTATGCTATTCTTAATGCCAATCTAAACAGCTTGTAATGACATATTGTTCTTTATGAACCCTTAGTACAGATTCTATCTCACAATTGCACTATCTCAATCCCAAAATCAATGCAAATTTCCATTGGCTATATAGGAAACTAATTGGTAAGTAAATGAAAAAGAGCTCTCTGAGGACTAGAATTCATGAACTCCTGTTTAAAAGACAGGGGCATTAACCCACTAAGCCATTGGAACATCACAAGTGCTAAGTGATGTCAAGAAGGGCAGCGAACATTGAATCACTATTAGGTAAGTTCAAAAAGAAATCCATTGGTTTCAATATGTTATTCTTAATGCCAATCTTTGCAGCGCATCATGACGTATTGTTCTTGATGAACACGTAATACAGATTCTATATCTCACAATTGCACTATCTCAATCCCAAAATCAATGCAAATTTACATTGGCTCCATAGGAAGCTTATCAGTAAGTAAATGAAAAAGACTCTCCAAGGATTAGAACTCATGAAATCCTTTTTACAAGACAGGTGCATTAACCCAGTAAGCCACAGCAACATCACAGGTGCAAAGTTATGTCAAGAAGGGCAGTGACCAATGAACCACTATTAGGTAAGTTCAAAAAGAAATCCATTGGTTTTATTATGATATTCTTAATGCCAATCTAAACAGCTTGTAATGACATATTGTTCTTTATGAACCCTTAGTACAGATTCTATCTCACAATTGCACTATCTCAATCCCAAAATCAATGCAAATTTCCATTGGCTATATAGGAAACTTATTGGTAAGTAAATGAAAAAGAGCTTTCTGAGGACTAGAATTCATGAACTCCTGTTTAAAAGACAGGGGCATTAACCCACTAAGCCATTGGAACATCACAAGTGCTAAGTGATGTCAAGGAGGGCAGCGAACATTGAATCACTATTAGGTAAGTTCAAAAAGAAATCCATTGGTTTCAATATGTTATTCTTAATGCCAATCTTTGCAGCGCATCATGACGTATTGTTCTTGATGAACACGTAATACAGATTCTATATCTCACAATTGCACTATCTCAATCCCAAAATCAATGCAAATTTACATTGGCTCCATAGGAAGCTTATCAGTAAGTAAATGAAAAAGACTCTCCAAGGATTAGAACTCATGAAATCCTTTTTACAAGACAGGTGCATTAACCCAGTAAGCCACAGCAACATCACAGGTGCAAATTTATGTCAAGAAGGGCAGTGACCAATGAACCACTATTAGGTAAGTTCAAAAAGAAATCCATTGGTTTTATTATGATATTCTTAATGCCAATCTAAACAGCTTGTAATGACATATTGTTCTTTATGAACCCTTAGTACAGATTCTATCTCACAATTGCACTATCTCAATCCCAAAATCAATGCAAATTTCCATTGGCTATATAGGAAACTTATTGGTAAGTAAATGAAAAAGAGCTTTCTGAGGACTAGAATTCATGAACTCCTGTTTAAAAGACAGGGGCATTAACCCACTAAGCCATTGGAACATCACAAGTGCTAAGTGATGTCAAGAAGGGCAGCGAACATTGAATCACTATTAGGTAAGTTCAAAAAGAAATCCATTGGTTTCAATATGTTATTCTTAATGCCAATCTTTGCAGCGCATCATGACGTATTGTTCTTGATGAACACGTAATACAGATTCTATATCTCACAATTGCACTATCTCAATCCCAAAATCAATGCAAATTTACATTGGCTCCATAGGAAGCTTATCAGTAAGTAAATGAAAAAGACTCTCCAAGGATTAGAACTCATGAAATCCTTTTTACAAGACAGGTGCATTAACCCAGTAAGCCACAGCAACATCACAGGTGCAAATTTATGTCAAGAAGGGCAGTGACCAATGAACCACTATTAGGTAAGTTCATAAAGAAATCCATTGGTTTTATTATGATATTCTTAATGCCAATCTAAACAGCTTGTAATGACATATTGTTCTTTATGAACCCTTAGTACAGATTCTATCTCACAATTGCACTATCTCAATCCCAAAATCAATGCAAATTTCCATTGGCTATATAGGAAACTTATTGGTAAGTAAATGAAAAAGAGCTTTCTGAGGACTAGAATTCATGAACTCCTGTTTAAAAGACAGGGGCATTAACCCACTAAGCCATTGGAACATCACAAGTGCTAAGTGATGTCAAGAAGGGCAGCGAACATTGAATCACTATTAGGTAAGTTCAAAAAGAAATCCATTGGTTTCAATATGTTATTCTTAATGCCAATCTTTGCAGCGCATCATGACGTATTGTTCTTGATGAACACGTAATACAGATTCTATATCTCACAATTGCACTATCTCAATCCCAAAATCAATGCAAATTTACATTGGCTCCATAGGAAGCTTATCAGTAAGTAAATGAAAAAGACTCTCCAAGGATTAGAACTCATGAAATCCTTTTTACAAGACAGGTGCATTAACCCAGTAAGCCACAGCAACATCACAGGTGCAAATTTATGTCAAGAAGGGCAGTGACCAATGAATCACTATTAGGTAAGTTCAAAAAGAAATCCATTGGTTTTACTATGCTATTCTTAATGCCAATCTAAACAGCTTGTAATGACATATTGTTCTTTATGAACACTTAGTACAGATTCTATCTCACAATTGCACTATCTCAATCCCAAAATCAATGGAAATTTCCATTGGCTCTATAGGAAACTTATTGGTAAGTAAATGAAAAAGAGCTCTCTGAGGACTAGAATTCATGAACTCCTGTTTAAAAGACAGGGGCATTAACCCACTAAGCCATTGGAACATCACAAGTGCAAAGTGATGTCAAGAAGCGCAGTGAACATTGAATCACTCTTGGTAAGTTCAAAAAGAAATCCATTGGTTTCACTATGTTATTCTTAATGCCAATCTTTGCAGCCCATCATGACGTATTGTTCTTGATGAACACGTAATACAGATTCTATATCTCACAATTGCACTATCTCAATCCCAAAATCAATGCAAATTTACATTGGCTCCATAGGAAGCTTATTAGTAAGTAAATGAAAAAGACACTCCAAGGATTAGAACTCATGAAATCCTTTTTATAAGACAGGTGCATTAACCCAGTAAGCCACAGCAACATCACAGGTGCAAATTTATGTCAAGAAGGGCAGTGACCAATGAACCACTATTAGGTAAGTTCAAAAAGAAATCCATTGGTTTTATTATGATATTCTTAATGCCAATCTAAACAGCTTGTAATGACATATTGTTCTTTATGAACCCTTAGTACAGATTCTATCTCACAATTGCACTATCTCAATCCCAAAATCAATGCAAATTTACATTGGCTCCATAGGAAGCTTATTAGTAAGTAAATGAAAAAGACACTCCAAGGATTAGAACTCATGAAATCCTTTTTATAAGACAGGTGCATTAACCCAGTAAGCCACAGCAACATCACAGGTGCAAATTTATGTCAAGAAGGGCAGTGACCAATGAACCACTATTAGGTAAGTTAAAAAAAAAATCCATTGGTTTTATTATGCTATTCTTAATGCCAATCTAAACAGCTTGTAATGACATATTGTTCTTTATGAACCCTTAGTACAGATTCTATCTCACAATTGCACTATCTCAATCCCAAAATCAATGCAAATTTCCATTGGCTATATAGGAAACTAATTGGTAAGTAAATGAAAAAGAGCTTTCTGAGGACTAGAATTCATGAACTCCTGTTTAAAAGACAGGGGCATTAACCCACTAAGCCATTGGAACATCACAAGTGCTAAGTGATGTCAAGAAGGGCAGCGAACATTGAATCACTATTAGGTAAGTTCAAAAAGAAATCCATTGGTTTCAATATGTTATTCTTAATGCCAATCTTTGCAGCGCATCATGACGTATTGTTCTTGATGAACACGTAATACAGATTCTATATCTCACAATTGCACTATCTCAATCCCAAAATCAATGCAAATTTACATTGGCTCCATAGGAAGCTTATCAGTAAGTAAATGAAAAAGACTCTCCAAGGATTAGAACTCATGAAATCCTTTTTACAAGACAGGTGCATTAACCCAGTAAGCCACAGCAACATCACAGGTGCAAATTTATGTCAAGAAGGGCAGTGACCAATGAACCACTATTAGGTAAGTTCATAAAGAAATCCATTGGTTTTATTATGATATTCTTAATGCCAATCTAAACAGCTTGTAATGACATATTGTTCTTTATGAACCCTTAGTACAGATTCTATCTCACAATTGCACTATCTCAATCCCAAAATCAATGCAAATTTCCATTGGCTATATAGGAAACTTATTGGTAAGTAAATGAAAAAGAGCTTTCTGAGGACTAGAATTCATGAACTCCTGTTTAAAAGACAGGGGCATTAACCCACTAAGCCATTGGAACATCACAAGTGCTAAGTGATGTCAAGAAGGGCAGCGAACATTGAATCACTATTAGGTAAGTTCAAAAAGAAATCCATTGGTTTCAATATGTTATTCTTAATGCCAATCTTTGCAGCGCATCATGACGTATTGTTCTTGATGAACACGTAATACAGATTCTATATCTCACAATTGCACTATCTCAATCCCAAAATCAATGCAAATTTACATTGGCTCCATAGGAAGCTTATCAGTAAGTAAATGAAAAAGACTCTCCAAGGATTAGAACTCATGAAATCCTTTTTACAAGACAGGTGCATTAACCCAGTAAGCCACAGCAACATCACAGGTGCAAATTTATGTCAAGAAGGGCAGTGACCAATGAATCACTATTAGGTAAGTTCAAAAAGAAATCCATTGGTTTTACTATGCTATTCTTAATGCCAATCTAAACAGCTTGTAATGACATATTGTTCTTTATGAACACTTAGTACAGATTCTATCTCACAATTGCACTATCTCAATCCCAAAATCAATGGAAATTTCCATTGGCTCTATAGGAAACTTATTGGTAAGTAAATGAAAAAGAGCTCTCTGAGGACTAGAATTCATGAACTCCTGTTTAAAAGACAGGGGCATTAACCCACTAAGCCATTGGAACATCACAAGTGCAAAGTGATGTCAAGAAGCGCAGTGAACATTGAATCACTCTTGGTAAGTTCAAAAAGAAATCCATTGGTTTCACTATGTTATTCTTAATGCCAATCTTTGCAGCCCATCATGACGTATTGTTCTTGATGAACACGTAATACAGATTCTATATCTCACAATTGCACTATCTCAATCCCAAAATCAATGCAAATTTACATTGGCTCCATAGGAAGCTTATTAGTAAGTAAATGAAAAAGACACTCCAAGGATTAGAACTCATGAAATCCTTTTTATAAGACAGGTGCATTAACCCAGTAAGCCACAGCAACATCACAGGTGCAAATTTATGTCAAGAAGGGCAGTGACCAATGAACCACTATTAGGTAAGTTCAAAAAGAAATCCATTGGTTTTATTATGATATTCTTAATGCCAATCTAAACAGCTTGTAATGACATATTGTTCTTTATGAACCCTTAGTACAGATTCTATCTCACAATTGCACTATCTCAATCCCAAAATCAATGCAAATTTACATTGGCTCCATAGGAAGCTTATTAGTAAGTAAATGAAAAAGACACTCCAAGGATTAGAACTCATGAAATCCTTTTTATAAGACAGGTGCATTAACCCAGTAAGCCACAGCAACATCACAGGTGCAAATTTATGTCAAGAAGGGCAGTGACCAATGAACCACTATTAGGTAAGTTAAAAAAAAAATCCATTGGTTTTATTATGCTATTCTTAATGCCAATCTAAACAGCTTGTAATGACATATTGTTCTTTATGAACCCTTAGTACAGATTCTATCTCACAATTGCACTATCTCAATCCCAAAATCAATGCAAATTTCCATTGGCTATATAGGAAACTAATTGGTAAGTAAATGAAAAAGAGCTCTCTGAGGACTAGAATTCATGAACTCCTGTTTAAAAGACAGGGGCATTAACCCACTAAGCCATTGGAACATCACAAGTGCTAAGTGATGTCAAGAAGGGCAGCGAACATTGAATCACTATTAGGTAAGTTCAAAAAGAAATCCATTGGTTTCAATATGTTATTCTTAATGCCAATCTTTGCAGCGCATCATGACGTATTGTTCTTGATGAACACGTAATACAGATTCTATATCTCACAATTGCACTATCTCAATCCCAAAATCAATGCAAATTTACATTGGCTCCATAGGAAGCTTATCAGTAAGTAAATGAAAAAGACTCTCCAAGGATTAGAACTCATGAAATCCTTTTTACAAGACAGGTGCATTAACCCAGTAAGCCACAGCAACATCACAGGTGCAAATTTATGTCAAGAAGGGCAGTGACCAATGAACCACTATTAGGTAAGTTCAAAAAGAAATCCATTGGTTTTATTATGATATTCTTAATGCCAATCTAAACAGCTTGTAATGACATATTGTTCTTTATGAACCCTTAGTACAGATTCTATCTCACAATTGCACTATCTCAATCCCAAAATCAATGCAAATTTCCATTGGCTATATAGGAAACTTATTGGTAAGTAAATGAAAAAGAGCTTTCTGAGGACTAGAATTCATGAACTCCTGTTTAAAAGACAGGGGCATTAACCCACTAAGCCATTGGAACATCACAAGTGCTAAGTGATGTCAAGAAGGGCAGCGAACATTGAATCACTATTAGGTAAGTTCAAAAAGAAATCCATTGGTTTCAATATGTTATTCTTAATGCCAATCTTTGCAGCGCATCATGACGTATTGTTCTTGATGAACACGTAATACAGATTCTATATCTCACAATTGCACTATCTCAATCCCAAAATCAATGCAAATTTACATTGGCTCCATAGGAAGCTTATCAGTAAGTAAATGAAAAAGACTCTCCAAGGATTAGAACTCATGAAATCCTTTTTACAAGACAGGTGCATTAACCCAGTAAGCCACAGCAACATCACAGGTGCAAATTTATGTCAAGAAGGGCAGTGACCAATGAATCACTATTAGGTAAGTTCAAAAACAAATCCATTGGTTTTACTATGCTATTCTTAATGCCAATCTAAACAGCTTGTAATGACATATTGTTCTTTATGAACACTTAGTACAGATTCTATCTCACAATTGCACTATCTCAATCCCAAAATCAATGGAAATTTCCATTGGCTCTATAGGAAACTTATTGGTAAGTAAATGAAAAAGAGCTCTCTAAGGACTAGAATTCATGAACTCCTGTTTAAAAGACAGGGGCATTAACCCACTAAGCCATTGGAACATCACAAGTGCAAAGTGATGTCAAGAAGCGCAGTGAACATTGAATCACTATTGGTAAGTTCAAAAAGAAATCCATTGGTTTCACTATGTTATTCTTAATGCCAATCTTTGCAGCGCATCATGACGTATTGTTCTTGATGAACACGTAATACAGATTCTATATCTCACAATTGCACTATCTCAATCCCAAAATCAATGCAAATTTACATTGGCTCCATAGGAAGCTTATTAGTAAGTAAATGAAAAAGACACTCCAAGGATTAGAACTCATGAAATCCTTTTTATAAGACAGGTGCATTAACCCAGTAAGCCACAGCAACATCACAGGTGCAAATTTATGTCAAGAAGGGCAGTGACCAATGAACCACTATTAGGTAAGTTCAAAAAGAAATCCATTGGTTTTATTATGCTATTCTTAATGCCAATCTAAACAGCTTGTAATGACATATTGTTCTTTATGAACCCTTAGTACAGATTCTATCTCACAATTGCACTATCTCAATCCCAAAATCAATGCAAATTTCCATTGGCTATATAGGAAACTAATTGGTAAGTAAATGAAAAAGAGCTCTCTGAGGACTAGAATTCATGAACTCCTGTTTAAAAGACAGGGGCATTAACCCACTAAGCCATTGGAACATCACAAGTGCTAAGTGATGTCAAGAAGGGCAGCGAACATTGAATCACTATTAGGTAAGTTCAAAAAGAAATCCATTGGTTTCAATATGTTATTCTTAATGCCAATCTTTGCAGCGCATCATGACGTATTGTTCTTGATGAACACGTAATACAGATTCTATATCTCACAATTGCACTATCTCAATCCCAAAATCAATGCAAATTTACATTGGCTCCATAGGAAGCTTATCAGTAAGTAAATGAAAAAGAATCTCCAAGGATTAGAACTCATGAAATCCTTTTTACAAGACAGGTGCATTAACCCAGTAAGCCACAGCAACATCAGAGGTGCAAATTTATGTCAAGAAGGGCAGTGACCAATGAATCACTATTAGGTAAGTTCAAAAAGAAATCCATTGGTTTTACTATGCTATTCTTAATGCCAATCTAAACAGCTTGTAATGACATATTGTTCTTTATGAACACTTAGTACAGATTCTATCTCACAATTGCACTATCTCAATCCCAAAATCAATGGAAATATCCATTGGCTCTATAGGAAACTTATTGGTAAGTAAATGAAAAAGAGCTCTCTGAGGACTAGAATTCATGAACTCCTGTTTAAAAGACAGGGGCATTAACCCACTAAGCCATTGGAACATCACAAGTGCAAAGTGATGTCAAGAAGCGCAGTGAACATTGAATCACTATTGGTAAGTTCAAAAAGAAATCCATTGGTTTCACTATGTTATTCTTAATGCCAATCTTTGCAGCGCATCATGACGTATTGTTCTTGATGAACACGTAATACAGATTCTATATCTCACAATTGCACTATCTCAATCCCAAAATCAATGCAAATTTACATTGGCTCCATAGGAAGCTTATTAGTAAGTAAATGAAAAATACTCTCCAAGGATTAGAACTCATGAAATCCTTTTTACAAGACAGGTGCATTAACCCAGTAAGCCACAGCAACATCACAGGTGCAAATTTATGTCAAGAAGGGCAGTGACCAATGAACCACTATTAGGTAAGTTCAAAAAGAAATCCATTGGTTTTATTATGATATTCTTAATGCCAATCTAAACAGCTTGTAATGACATATTGTTCTTTATGAACCCTTAGTACAGATTCTATCTCACAATTGCACTATCTCAATCCCAAAATCAATGCAAATTTCCATTGGCTATATAGGAAACTTATTGGTAAGTAAATGAAAAAGAGCTTTCTGAGGACTAGAATTCATGAACTCCTGTTTAAAAGACAGGGGCATTAACCCACTAAGCCATTGGAACATCACAAGTGCTAAGTGATGTCAAGAAGGGCAGCGAACATTGAATCACTATTAGGTAAGTTCAAAAAGAAATCCATTGGTTTCAATATGTTATTCTTAATGCCAATCTTTGCAGCGCATCATGACGTATTGTTCTTGATGAACACGTAATACAGATTCTATATCTCACAATTGCACTATCTCAATCCCAAAATCAATGCAAATTTACATTGGCTCCATAGGAAGCTTATCAGTAAGTAAATGAAAAAGACTCTCCAAGGATTAGAACTCATGAAATCCTTTTTACAAGACAGGTGCATTAACCCAGTAAGCCACAGCAACATCACAGGTGCAAATTTATGTCAAGAAGGGCAGTGACCAATGAACCACTATTAGGTAAGTTCATAAAGAAATCCATTGGTTTTATTATGATATTCTTAATGCCAATCTAAACAGCTTGTAATGACATATTGTTCTTTATGAACCCTTAGTACAGATTCTATCTCACAATTGCACTATCTCAATCCCAAAATCAATGCAAATTTCCATTGGCTATATAGGAAACTTATTGGTAAGTAAATGAAAAAGAGCTTTCTGAGGACTAGAATTCATGAACTCCTGTTTAAAAGACAGGGGCATTAACCCACTAAGCCATTGGAACATCACAAGTGCTAAGTGATGTCAAGAAGGGCAGCGAACATTGAATCACTATTAGGTAAGTTCAAAAAGAAATCCATTGGTTTCAATATGTTATTCTTAATGCCAATCTTTGCAGCGCATCATGACGTATTGTTCTTGATGAACACGTAATACAGATTCTATATCTCACAATTGCACTATCTCAATCCCAAAATCAATGCAAATTTACATTGGCTCCATAGGAAGCTTATCAGTAAGTAAATGAAAAAGACTCTCCAAGGATTAGAACTCATGAAATCCTTTTTACAAGACAGGTGCATTAACCCAGTAAGCCACAGCAACATCACAGGTGCAAATTTATGTCAAGAAGGGCAGTGACCAATGAATCACTATTAGGTAAGTTCAAAAAGAAATCCATTGGTTTTACTATGCTATTCTTAATGCCAATCTAAACAGCTTGTAATGACATATTGTTCTTTATGAACACTTAGTACAGATTCTATCTCACAATTGCACTATCTCAATCCCAAAATCAATGGAAATTTCCATTGGCTCTATAGGAAACTTATTGGTAAGTAAATGAAAAAGAGCTCTCTGAGGACTAGAATTCATGAACTCCTGTTTAAAAGACAGGGGCATTAACCCACTAAGCCATTGGAACATCACAAGTGCAAAGTGATGTCAAGAAGCGCAGTGAACATTGAATCACTCTTGGTAAGTTCAAAAAGAAATCCATTGGTTTCACTATGTTATTCTTAATGCCAATCTTTGCAGCCCATCATGACGTATTGTTCTTGATGAACACGTAATACAGATTCTATATCTCACAATTGCACTATCTCAATCCCAAAATCAATGCAAATTTACATTGGCTCCATAGGAAGCTTATCAGTAAGTAAATGAAAAAGACTCTCCAAGGATTAGAACTCATGAAATCCTTTTTACAAGACAGGTGCATTAACCCAGTAAGCCACAGCAACATCACAGGTGCAAATTTATGTCAAGAAGGGCAGTGACCAATGAACCACTATTAGGTAAGTTCAAAAAGAAATCCATTGGTTTTATTATGATATTCTTAATGCCAATCTAAACAGCTTGTAATGACATATTGTTCTTTATGAACCCTTAGTACAGATTCTATCTCACAATTGCACTATCTCAATCCCAAAATCAATGCAAATTTACATTGGCTCCATAGGAAGCTTATTAGTAAGTAAATGAAAAAGACACTCCAAGGATTAGAACTCATGAAATCCTTTTTATAAGACAGGTGCATTAACCCAGTAAGCCACAGCAACATCACAGGTGCAAATTTATGTCAAGAAGGGCAGTGACCAATGAACCACTATTAGGTAAGTTAAAAAAAAAATCCATTGGTTTTATTATGCTATTCTTAATGCCAATCTAAACAGCTTGTAATGACATATTGTTCTTTATGAACCCTTAGTACAGATTCTATCTCACAATTGCACTATCTCAATCCCAAAATCAATGCAAATTTCCATTGGCTATATAGGAAACTAATTGGTAAGTAAATGAAAAAGAGCTCTCTGAGGACTAGAATTCATGAACTCCTGTTTAAAAGACAGGGGCATTAACCCACTAAGCCATTGGAACATCACAAGTGCTAAGTGATGTCAAGAAGGGCAGCGAACATTGAATCACTATTAGGTAAGTTCAAAAAGAAATCCATTGGTTTCAATATGTTATTCTTAATGCCAATCTTTGCAGCGCATCATGACGTATTGTTCTTGATGAACACGTAATACAGATTCTATATCTCACAATTGCACTATCTCAATCCCAAAATCAATGCAAATTTACATTGGCTCCATAGGAAGCTTATCAGTAAGTAAATGAAAAAGACTCTCCAAGGATTAGAACTCATGAAATCCTTTTTACAAGACAGGTGCATTAACCCAGTAAGCCACAGCAACATCACAGGTGCAAATTTATGTCAAGAAGGGCAGTGACCAATGAACCACTATTAGGTAAGTTCAAAAAGAAATCCATTGGTTTTATTATGATATTCTTAATGCCAATCTAAACAGCTTGTAATGACATATTGTTCTTTATGAACCCTTAGTACAGATTCTATCTCACAATTGCACTATCTCAATCCCAAAATCAATGCAAATTTCCATTGGCTATATAGGAAACTTATTGGTAAGTAAATGAAAAAGAGCTTTCTGAGGACTAGAATTCATGAACTCCTGTTTAAAAGACAGGGTCATTAACCCACTAAGCCATTGGAACATCACAAGTGCTAAGTGATGTCAAGAAGGGCAGCGAACATTGAATCACTATTAGGTAAGTTCAAAAAGAAATCCATTGGTTTCAATATGTTATTCTTAATGCCAATCTTTGCAGCGCATCATGACGTATTGTTCTTGATGAACACGTAATACAGATTCTATATCTCACAATTGCACTATCTCAATCCCAAAATCAATGCAAATTTACATTGGCTCCATAGAAAGCTTATCAGTAAGTAAATGAAAAAGACTCTCCAAGGATTAGAACTCATGAAATCCTTTTTACAAGACAGGTGCATTAACCCAGTAAGCCACAGCAACATCACAGGTGCAAATTTATGTCAAGAAGGGCAGTGACCAATGAATCACTATTAGGTAAGTTCAAAAAGAAATCCATTGGTTTTACTATGCTATTCTTAATGCCAATCTAAACAGCTTGTAATGACATATTGTTCTTTATGAACACTTAGTACAGATTCTATCTCACAATTGCACTATCTCAATCCCAAAATCAATGGAAATATCCATTGGCTCTATAGGAAACTTATTGGTAAGTAAATGAAAAAGAGCTCTCTGAGGACTAGAATTCATGAACTCCTGTTTAAAAGACAGGGGCATTAACCCACTAAGCCATTGGAACATCACAAGTGCAAAGTGATGTCAAGAAGCGCAGTGAACATTGAATCACTATTGGTAAGTTCAAAAAGAAATCCATTGGTTTCACTATGTTATTCTTAATGCCAATCTTTGCAGCGCATCATGACGTATTGTTCTTGATGAACACGTAATACAGATTCTATATCTCACAATTGCACTATCTCAATCCCAAAATCAATGCAAATTTACATTGGCTCCATAGGAAGCTTATCAGTAAGTAAATGAAAAAGACTCTCCAAGGATTAGAACTCATGAAATCCTTTTTACAAGACAGGTGCATTAACCCAGTAAGCCACAGCAACATCACAGGTGCAAATTTATGTCAAGAAGGGCAGTGACCAATGAACCACTATTAGGTAAGTTCAAAAAGAAATCCATTGGTTTTATTATGATATTCTTAATGCCAATCTAAACAGCTTGTAATGACATATTGTTCTTTATGAACCCTTAGTACAGATTCTATCTCACAATTGCACTATCTCAATCCCAAAATCAATGCAAATTTACATTGGCTCCATAGGAAGCTTATTAGTAAGTAAATGAAAAAGACACTCCAAGGATTAGAACTCATGAAATCCTTTTTATAAGACAGGTGCATTAACCCAGTAAGCCACAGCAACATCACAGGTGCAAATTTATGTCAAGAAGGGCAGTGACCAATGAACCACTATTAGGTAAGTTAAAAAAAAAATCCATTGGTTTTATTATGCTATTCTTAATGCCAATCTAAACAGCTTGTAATGACATATTGTTCTTTATGAACCCTTAGTACAGATTCTATCTCACAATTGCACTATCTCAATCCCAAAATCAATGCAAATTTCCATTGGCTATATAGGAAACTAATTGGTAAGTAAATGAAAAAGAGCTCTCTGAGGACTAGAATTCATGAACTCCTGTTTAAAAGACAGGGGCATTAACCCACTAAGCCATTGGAACATCACAAGTGCTAAGTGATGTCAAGAAGGGCAGCGAACATTGAATCACTATTAGGTAAGTTCAAAAAGAAATCCATTGGTTTCAATATGTTATTCTTAATGCCAATCTTTGCAGCGCATCATGACGTATTGTTCTTGATGAACACGTAATACAGATTCTATATCTCACAATTGCACTATCTCAATCCCAAAATCAATGCAAATTTACATTGGCTCCATAGGAAGCTTATCAGTAAGTAAATGAAAAAGACTCTCCAAGGATTAGAACTCATGAAATCCTTTTTACAAGACAGGTGCATTAACCCAGTAAGCCACAGCAACATCACAGGTGCAAATTTATGTCAAGAAGGGCAGTGACCAATGAACCACTATTAGGTAAGTTCAAAAAGAAATCCATTGGTTTTATTATGATATTCTTAATGCCAATCTAAACAGCTTGTAATGACATATTGTTCTTTATGAACCCTTAGTACAGATTCTATCTCACAATTGCACTATCTCAATCCCAAAATCAATGCAAATTTCCATTGGCTATATAGGAAACTTATTGGTAAGTAAATGAAAAAGAGCTTTCTGAGGACTAGAATTCATGAACTCCTGTTTAAAAGACAGGGTCATTAACCCACTAAGCCATTGGAACATCACAAGTGCTAAGTGATGTCAAGAAGGGCAGCGAACATTGAATCACTATTAGGTAAGTTCAAAAAGAAATCCATTGGTTTCAATATGTTATTCTTAATGCCAATCTTTGCAGCGCATCATGACGTATTGTTCTTGATGAACACGTAATACAGATTCTATATCTCACAATTGCACTATCTCAATCCCAAAATCAATGCAAATTTACATTGGCTCCATAGAAAGCTTATCAGTAAGTAAATGAAAAAGACTCTCCAAGGATTAGAACTCATGAAATCCTTTTTACAAGACAGGTGCATTAACCCAGTAAACCACAGCAACATCACAGGTGCAAATTTATGTCAAGAAGGGCAGTGACCAATGAATCACTATTAGGTAAGTTCAAAAAGAAATCCATTGGTTTTACTATGCTATTCTTAATGCCAATCTAAACAGCTTGTAATGACATATTGTTCTTTATGAACACTTAGTACAGATTCTATCTCACAATTGCACTATCTCAATCCCAAAATCAATGGAAATATCCATTGGCTCTATAGGAAACTTATTGGTAAGTAAATGAAAAAGAGCTCTCTGAGGACTAGAATTCATGAACTCCTGTTTAAAAGACAGGGGCATTAACCCACTAAGCCATTGGAACATCACAAGTGCAAAGTGATGTCAAGAAGCGCAGTGAACATTGAATCACTATTGGTAAGTTCAAAAAGAAATCCATTGGTTTCACTATGTTATTCTTAATGCCAATCTTTGCAGCGCATCATGACGTATTGTTCTTGATGAACACGTAATACAGATTCTATATCTCACAATTGCACTATCTCAATCCCAAAATCAATGCAAATTTACATTGGCTCCATAGGAAGCTTATTAGTAAGTAAATGAAAAATACTCTCCAAGGATTAGAACTCATGAAATCCTTTTTACAAGACAGGTGCATTAACCCAGTAAGCCACAGCAACATCACAGGTGCAAATTTATGTCAAGAAGGGCAGTGACCAATGAACCACTATTAGGTAAGTTCAAAAAGAAATCCATTGGTTTTATTATGATATTCTTAATGCCAATCTAAACAGCTTGTAATGACATATTGTTCTTTATGAACCCTTAGTACAGATTCTATCTCACAATTGCACTATCTCAATCCCAAAATCAATGCAAATTTCCATTGGCTATATAGGAAACTTATTGGTAAGTAAATGAAAAAGAGCTTTCTGAGGACTAGAATTCATGAACTCCTGTTTAAAAGACAGGGGCATTAACCCACTAAGCCATTGGAACATCACAAGTGCTAAGTGATGTCAAGAAGGGCAGCGAACATTGAATCACTATTAGGTAAGTTCAAAAAGAAATCCATTGGTTTCAATATGTTATTCTTAATGCCAATCTTTGCAGCGCATCATGACGTATTGTTCTTGATGAACACGTAATACAGATTCTATATCTCACAATTGCACTATCTCAATCCCAAAATCAATGCAAATTTACATTGGCTCCATAGGAAGCTTATCAGTAAGTAAATGAAAAAGACTCTCCAAGGATTAGAACTCATGAAATCCTTTTTACAAGACAGGTGCATTAACCCAGTAAGCCACAGCAACATCACAGGTGCAAATTTATGTCAAGAAGGGCAGTGACCAATGAATCACTATTAGGTAAGTTCAAAAAGAAATCCATTGGTTTTACTATGCTATTCTTAATGCCAATCTAAACAGCTTGTAATGACATATTGTTCTTTATGAACACTTAGTACAGATTCTATCTCACAATTGCACTATCTCAATCCCAAAATCAATGGAAATTTCCATTGGCTCTATAGGAAACTTATTGGTAAGTAAATGAAAAAGAGCTCTCTGAGGACTAGAATTCATGAACTCCTGTTTAAAAGACAGGGGCATTAACCCACTAAGCCATTGGAACATCACAAGTGCAAAGTGATGTCAAGAAGCGCAGTGAACATTGAATCACTCTTGGTAAGTTCAAAAAGAAATCCATTGGTTTCACTATGTTATTCTTAATGCCAATCTTTGCAGCCCATCATGACGTATTGTTCTTGATGAACACGTAATACAGATTCTATATCTCACAATTGCACTATCTCAATCCCAAAATCAATGCAAATTTACATTGGCTCCATAGGAAGCTTATTAGTAAGTAAATGAAAAAGACACTCCAAGGATTAGAACTCATGAAATCCTTTTTATAAGACAGGTGCATTAACCCAGTAAGCCACAGCAACATCACAGGTGCAAATTTATGTCAAGAAGGGCAGTGACCAATGAACCACTATTAGGTAAGTTCAAAAAGAAATCCATTGGTTTTATTATGCTATTCTTAATGCCAATCTAAACAGCTTGTAATGACATATTGTTCTTTATGAACCCTTAGTACAGATTCTATCTCACAATTGCACTATCTCAATCCCAAAATCAATGCAAATTTCCATTGGCTATATAGGAAACTAATTGGTAAGTAAATGAAAAAGAGCTCTCTGAGGACTAGAATTCATGAACTCCTGTTTAAAAGACAGGGGCATTAACCCACTAAGCCATTGGAACATCACAAGTGCTAAGTGATGTCAAGAAGGGCAGCGAACATTGAATCACTATTAGGTAAGTTCAAAAAGAAATCCATTGGTTTCAATATGTTATTCTTAATGCCAATCTTTGCAGCGCATCATGACGTATTGTTCTTGATGAACACGTAATACAGATTCTATATCTCACAATTGCACTATCTCAATCCCAAAATCAATGCAAATTTACATTGGCTCCATAGGAAGCTTATCAGTAAGTAAATGAAAAAGACTCTCCAAGGATTAGAACTCATGAAATCCTTTTTACAAGACAGGTGCATTAACCCAGTAAGCCACAGCAACATCACAGGTGCAAATTTATGTCAAGAAGGGCAGTGACCAATGAACCACTATTAGGTAAGTTCAAAAAGAAATCCATTGGTTTTATTATGATATTCTTAATGCCAATCTAAACAGCTTGTAATGACATATTGTTCTTTATGAACCCTTAGTACAGATTCTATCTCACAATTGCACTATCTCAATCCCAAAATCAATGCAAATTTACATTGGCTCCATAGGAAGCTTATTAGTAAGTAAATGAAAAAGACACTCCAAGGATTAGAACTCATGAAATCCTTTTTATAAGACAGGTGCATTAACCCAGTAAGCCACAGCAACATCACAGGTGCAAATTTATGTCAAGAAGGGCAGTGACCAATGAACCACTATTAGGTAAGTTCAAAAAGAATTCCATTGGTTTTATTATGCTATTCTTAATGCCAATCTAAACAGCTTGTAATGACATATTGTTCTTTATGAACCCTTAGTACAGATTCTATCTCACAATTGCACTATCTCAATCCCAAAATCAATGCAAATTTCCATTGGCTATATAGGAAACTAATTGGTAAGTAAATGAAAAAGAGCTCTCTGAGGACTAGAATTCATGAACTCCTGTTTAAAAGACAGGGGCATTAACCCACTAAGCCATTGGAACATCACAAGTGCTAAGTGATGTCAAGAAGGGCAGCGAACATTGAATCACTATTAGGTAAGTTCAAAAAGAAATCCATTGGTTTCAATATGTTATTCTTAATGCCAATCTTTGCAGCGCATCATAACGTATTGTTCTTGATGAACACGTAATACAGATTCTATATCTCACAATTGCACTATCTCAATCCCAAAATCAATGCAAATTTACATTGGCTCCATAGGAAGCTTATCAGTAAGTAAATGAAAAAGACTCTCCAAGGATTAGAACTCATGAAATCCTTTTTACAAGACAGGTGCATTAACCCAGTAAGCCACAGCAACATCACAGGTGCAAATTTATGTCAAGAAGGGCAGTGACCAATGAACTACTATTAGGTAAGTTCAAAAAGAAATCCATTGGTTTTATTATGATATTCTTAATGCCAATCTAAACAGCTTGTAATGACATATTGTTCTTTATGAACCCTTAGTACAGATTCTATCTCACAATTGCACTATCTCAATCCCAAAATCAATGCAAATTTACATTGGCTCCATAGGAAGCTTATTAGTAAGTAAATGAAAAAGACACTCCAAGGATTAGAACTCATGAAATCCTTTTTATAAGACAGGTGCATTAACCCAGTAAGCCACAGCAACATCACAGGTGCAAATTTATGTCAAGAAGGGCAGTGACCAATGAACCACTATTAGGTAAGTTAAAAAAAAAATCCATTGGTTTTATTATGCTATTCTTAATGCCAATCTAAACAGCTTGTAATGACATATTGTTCTTTATGAACCCTTAGTACAGATTCTATCTCACAATTGCACTATCTCAATCCCAAAATCAATGCAAATTTCCATTGGCTATATAGGAAACTAATTGGTAAGTAAATGAAAAAGAGCTCTCTGAGGACTAGAATTCATGAACTCCTGTTTAAAAGACAGGGGCATTAACCCACTAAGCCATTGGAACATCACAAGTGCTAAGTGATGTCAAGAAGGGCAGCGAACATTGAATCACTATTAGGTAAGTTCAAAAAGAAATCCATTGGTTTCAATATGTTATTCTTAATGCCAATCTTTGCAGCGCATCATGACGTATTGTTCTTGATGAACACGTAATACAGATTCTATATCTCACAATTGCACTATCTCAATCCCAAAATCAATGCAAATTTACATTGGCTCCATAGGAAGCTTATCAGTAAGTAAATGAAAAAGACTCTCCAAGGATTAGAACTCATGAAATCCTTTTTACAAGACAGGTGCATTAACCCAGTAAGCCACAGCAACATCACAGGTGCAAATTTATGTCAAGAAGGGCAGTGACCAATGAACCACTATTAGGTAAGTTCAAAAAGAAATCCATTGGTTTTATTATGATATTCTTAATGCCAATCTAAACAGCTTGTAATGACATATTGTTCTTTATGAACCCTTAGTACAGATTCTATCTCACAATTGCACTATCTCAATCCCAAAATCAATGCAAATTTCCATTGGCTATATAGGAAACTTATTGGTAAGTAAATGAAAAAGAGCTTTCTGAGGACTAGAATTCATGAACTCCTGTTTAAAAGACAGGGGCATTAACCCACTAAGCCATTGGAACATCACAAGTGCTAAGTGATGTCAAGAAGGGCAGCGAACATTGAATCACTATTAGGTAAGTTCAAAAAGAAATCCATTGGTTTCAATATGTTATTCTTAATGCCAATCTTTGCAGCGCATCATGACGTATTGTTCTTGATGAACACGTAATACAGATTCTATATCTCACAATTGCACTATCTCAATCCCAAAATCAATGCAAATTTACATTGGCTCCATAGGAAGCTTATCAGTAAGTAAATGAAAAAGACTCTCCAAGGATTAGAACTCATGAAATCCTTTTTACAAGACAGGTGCATTAACCCAGTAAGCCACAGCAACATCACAGGTGCAAATTTATGTCAAGAAGGGCAGTGACCAATGAATCACTATTAGGTAAGTTCAAAAACAAATCCATTGGTTTTACTATGCTATTCTTAATGCCAATCTAAACAGCTTGTAATGACATATTGTTCTTTATGAACACTTAGTACAGATTCTATCTCACAATTGCACTATCTCAATCCCAAAATCAATGGAAATTTCCATTGGCTCTATAGGAAACTTATTGGTAAGTAAATGAAAAAGAGCTCTCTAAGGACTAGAATTCATGAACTCCTGTTTAAAAGACAGGGGCATTAACCCACTAAGCCATTGGAACATCACAAGTGCAAAGTGATGTCAAGAAGCGCAGTGAACATTGAATCACTATTGGTAAGTTCAAAAAGAAATCCATTGGTTTCACTATGTTATTCTTAATGCCAATCTTTGCAGCGCATCATGACGTATTGTTCTTGATGAACACGTAATACAGATTCTATATCTCACAATTGCACTATCTCAATCCCAAAATCAATGCAAATTTACATTGGCTCCATAGGAAGCTTATTAGTAAGTAAATGAAAAAGACACTCCAAGGATTAGAACTCATGAAATCCTTTTTATAAGACAGGTGCATTAACCCAGTAAGCCACAGCAACATCACAGGTGCAAATTTATGTCAAGAAGGGCAGTGACCAATGAACCACTATTAGGTAAGTTCAAAAAGAAATCCATTGGTTTTATTATGCTATTCTTAATGCCAATCTAAACAGCTTGTAATGACATATTGTTCTTTATGAACACTTAGTACAGATTCTATCTCACAATTGCACTATCTCAATCCCAAAATCAATGGAAATATCCATTGGCTCTATAGGAAACTTATTGGTAAGTAAATGAAAAAGAGCTCTCTGAGGACTAGAATTCATGAACTCCTGTTTAAAAGACAGGGGCATTAACCCACTAAGCCATTGGAACATCACAAGTGCAAAGTGATGTCAAGAAGCGCAGTGAACATTGAATCACTATTGGTAAGTTCAAAAAGAAATCCATTGGTTTCACTATGTTATTCTTAATGCCAATCTTTGCAGCGCATCATAACGTATTGTTCTTGATGAACACGTAATACAGATTCTATATCTCACAATTGCACTATCTCAATCCCAAAATCAATGCAAATTTACATTGGCTCCATAGGAAGCTTATTAGTAAGTAAATGAAAAATACTCTCCAAGGATTAGAACTCATGAAATCCTTTTTACAAGACAGGTGCATTAACCCAGTAAGCCACAGCAACATCACAGGTGCAAATTTATGTCAAGAAGGGCAGTGACCAATGAACCACTATTAGGTAAGTTCAAAAAGAAATCCATTGGTTTTATTATGATATTCTTAATGCCAATCTAAACAGCTTGTAATGACATATTGTTCTTTATGAACCCTTAGTACAGATTCTATCTCACAATTGCACTATCTCAATCCCAAAATCAATGCAAATTTCCATTGGCTATATAGGAAACTTATTGGTAAGTAAATGAAAAAGAGCTTTCTGAGGACTAGAATTCATGAACTCCTGTTTAAAAGACAGGGGCATTAACCCACTAAGCCATTGGAACATCACAAGTGCTAAGTGATGTCAAGAAGGGCAGCGAACATTGAATCACTATTAGGTAAGTTCAAAAAGAAATCCATTGGTTTCAATATGTTATTCTTAATGCCAATCTTTGCAGCGCATCATGACGTATTGTTCTTGATGAACACGTAATACAGATTCTATATCTCACAATTGCACTATCTCAATCCCAAAATCAATGCAAATTTACATTGGCTCCATAGGAAGCTTATTAGTAAGTAAATGAAAAATACTCTCCAAGGATTAGAACTCATGAAATCCTTTTTACAAGACAGGTGCATTAACCCAGTAAGCCACAGCAACATCACAGGTGCAAATTTATGTCAAGAAGGGCAGTGACCAATGAACCACTATTAGGTAAGTTCAAAAAGAAATCCATTGGTTTTATTATGATATTCTTAATGCCAATCTAAACAGCTTGTAATGACATATTGTTCTTTATGAACCCTTAGTACAGATTCTATCTCACAATTGCACTATCTCAATCCCAAAATCAATGCAAATTTCCATTGGCTATATAGGAAACTTATTGGTAAGTAAATGAAAAAGAGCTTTCTGAGGACTAGAATTCATGAACTCCTGTTTAAAAGACAGGGGCATTAACCCACTAAGCCATTGGAACATCACAAGTGCTAAGTGATGTCAAGAAGGGCAGCGAACATTGAATCACTATTAGGTAAGTTCAAAAAGAAATCCATTGGTTTCAATATGTTATTCTTAATGCCAATCTTTGCAGCGCATCATGACGTATTGTTCTTGATGAACACGTAATACAGATTCTATATCTCACAATTGCACTATCTCAATCCCAAAATCAATGCAAATTTACATTGGCTCCATAGGAAGCTTATCA
Organism: Phyllobates terribilis; assembly: GCF_046119375.1. Classification (NCBI taxonomy): domain Eukaryota; kingdom Metazoa; phylum Chordata; class Amphibia; order Anura; family Dendrobatidae; genus Phyllobates; species Phyllobates terribilis. The sequence continues at coordinate 329,028,100 of NW_027362764.1, read as the reverse complement.
GTAAGTAAATGAAAAAGACTCTCCAAGGATTAGAACTCATGAAATCCTTTTTACAAGACAGGTGCATTAACCCAGTAAGCCACAGCAACATCACAGGTGCAAATTTATGTCAAGAAGGGCAGTGACCAATGAACCACTATTAGGTAAGTTCATAAAGAAATCCATTGGTTTTATTATGATATTCTTAATGCCAATCTAAACAGCTTGTAATGACATATTGTTCTTTATGAACCCTTAGTACAGATTCTATCTCACAATTGCACTATCTCAATCCCAAAATCAATGCAAATTTCCATTGGCTATATAGGAAACTTATTGGTAAGTAAATGAAAAAGAGCTTTCTGAGGACTAGAATTCATGAACTCCTGTTTAAAAGACAGGGGCATTAACCCACTAAGCCATTGGAACATCACAAGTGCTAAGTGATGTCAAGAAGGGCAGCGAACATTGAATCACTATTAGGTAAGTTCAAAAAGAAATCCATTGGTTTCAATATGTTATTCTTAATGCCAATCTTTGCAGCGCATCATGACGTATTGTTCTTGATGAACACGTAATACAGATTCTATATCTCACAATTGCACTATCTCAATCCCAAAATCAATGCAAATTTACATTGGCTCCATAGGAAGCTTATCAGTAAGTAAATGAAAAAGACTCTCCAAGGATTAGAACTCATGAAATCCTTTTTACAAGACAGGTGCATTAACCCAGTAAGCCACAGCAACATCACAGGTGCAAATTTATGTCAAGAAGGGCAGTGACCAATGAATCACTATTAGGTAAGTTCAAAAAGAAATCCATTGGTTTTACTATGCTATTCTTAATGCCAATCTAAACAGCTTGTAATGACATATTGTTCTTTATGAACACTTAGTACAGATTCTATCTCACAATTGCACTATCTCAATCCCAAAATCAATGGAAATTTCCATTGGCTCTATAGGAAACTTATTGGTAAGTAAATGAAAAAGAGCTCTCTGAGGACTAGAATTCATGAACTCCTGTTTAAAAGACAGGGGCATTAACCCACTAAGCCATTGGAACATCACAAGTGCAAAGTGATGTCAAGAAGCGCAGTGAACATTGAATCACTCTTGGTAAGTTCAAAAAGAAATCCATTGGTTTCACTATGTTATTCTTAATGCCAATCTTTGCAGCCCATCATGACGTATTGTTCTTGATGAACACGTAATACAGATTCTATATCTCACAATTGCACTATCTCAATCCCAAAATCAATGCAAATTTACATTGGCTCCATAGGAAGCTTATTAGTAAGTAAATGAAAAAGACACTCCAAGGATTAGAACTCATGAAATCCTTTTTATAAGACAGGTGCATTAACCCAGTAAGCCACAGCAACATCACAGGTGCAAATTTATGTCAAGAAGGGCAGTGACCAATGAACCACTATTAGGTAAGTTAAAAAAAAAATCCATTGGTTTTATTATGCTATTCTTAATGCCAATCTAAACAGCTTGTAATGACATATTGTTCTTTATGAACCCTTAGTACAGATTCTATCTCACAATTGCACTATCTCAATCCCAAAATCAATGCAAATTTCCATTGGCTATATAGGAAACTAATTGGTAAGTAAATGAAAAAGAGCTCTCTGAGGACTAGAATTCATGAACTCCTGTTTAAAAGACAGGGGCATTAACCCACTAAGCCATTGGAACATCACAAGTGCTAAGTGATGTCAAGAAGGGCAGCGAACATTGAATCACTATTAGGTAAGTTCAAAAAGAAATCCATTGGTTTCAATATGTTATTCTTAATGCCAATCTTTGCAGCGCATCATGACGTATTGTTCTTGATGAACACGTAATACAGATTCTATATCTCACAATTGCACTATCTCAATCCCAAAATCAATGCAAATTTACATTGGCTCCATAGGAAGCTTATCAGTAAGTAAATGAAAAAGACTCTCCAAGGATTAGAACTCATGAAATCCTTTTTACAAGACAGGTGCATTAACCCAGTAAGCCACAGCAACATCACAGGTGCAAATTTATGTCAAGAAGGGCAGTGACCAATGAACCACTATTAGGTAAGTTCAAAAAGAAATCCATTGGTTTTATTATGATATTCTTAATGCCAATCTAAACAGCTTGTAATGACATATTGTTCTTTATGAACCCTTAGTACAGATTCTATCTCACAATTGCACTATCTCAATCCCAAAATCAATGCAAATTTCCATTGGCTATATAGGAAACTTATTGGTAAGTAAATGAAAAAGAGCTTTCTGAGGACTAGAATTCATGAACTCCTGTTTAAAAGACAGGGGCATTAACCCACTAAGCCATTGGAACATCACAAGTGCTAAGTGATGTCAAGAAGGGCAGCGAACATTGAATCACTATTAGGTAAGTTCAAAAAGAAATCCATTGGTTTCAATATGTTATTCTTAATGCCAATCTTTGCAGCGCATCATGACGTATTGTTCTTGATGAACACGTAATACAGATTCTATATCTCACAATTGCACTATCTCAATCCCAAAATCAATGCAAATTTACATTGGCTCCATAGGAATCTTATCAGTAAGTAAATGAAAAAGACTCTCCAAGGATTAGAACTCATGAAATCCTTTTTACAAGACAGGTGCATTAACCCAGTAAGCCACAGCAACATCACAGGTGCAAATTTATGTCAAGAAGGGCAGTGACCAATGAATCACTATTAGGTAAGTTCAAAAACAAATCCATTGGTTTTACTATGCTATTCTTAATGCCAATCTAAACAGCTTGTAATGACATATTGTTCTTTATGAACACTTAGTACAGATTCTATCTCACAATTGCACTATCTCAATCCCAAAATCAATGGAAATTTCCATTGGCTCTATAGGAAACTTATTGGTAAGTAAATGAAAAAGAGCTCTCTAAGGACTAGAATTCATGAACTCCTGTTTAAAAGACAGGGGCATTAACCCACTAAGCCATTGGAACATCACAAGTGCAAAGTGATGTCAAGAAGCGCAGTGAACATTGAATCACTATTGGTAAGTTCAAAAAGAAATCCATTGGTTTCACTATGTTATTCTTAATGCCAATCTTTGCAGCGCATCATGACGTATTGTTCTTGATGAACACGTAATACAGATTCTATATCTCACAATTGCACTATCTCAATCCCAAAATCAATGCAAATTTACATTGGCTCCATAGGAAGCTTATTAGTAAGTAAATGAAAAAGACACTCCAAGGATTAGAACTCATGAAATCCTTTTTATAAGACAGGTGCATTAACCCAGTAAGCCACAGCAACATCACAGGTGCAAATTTATGTCAAGAAGGGCAGTGACCAATGAACCACTATTAGGTAAGTTCAAAAAGAAATCCATTGGTTTTATTATGCTATTCTTAATGCCAATCTAAACAGCTTGTAATGACATATTGTTCTTTATGAACCCTTAGTACAGATTCTATCTCACAATTGCACTATCTCAATCCCAAAATCAATGCAAATTTCCATTGGCTATATAGGAAACTAATTGGTAAGTAAATGAAAAAGAGCTCTCTGAGGACTAGAATTCATGAACTCCTGTTTAAAAGACAGGGGCATTAACCCACTAAGCCATTGGAACATCACAAGTGCTAAGTGATGTCAAGAAGGGCAGCGAACATTGAATCACTATTAGGTAAGTTCAAAAAGAAATCCATTGGTTTCAATATGTTATTCTTAATGCCAATCTTTGCAGCGCATCATGACGTATTGTTCTTGATGAACACGTAATACAGATTCTATATCTCACAATTGCACTATCTCAATCCCAAAATCAATGCAAATTTACATTGGCTCCATAGGAAGCTTATCAGTAAGTAAATGAAAAAGACTCTCCAAGGATTAGAACTCATGAACTCCTTTTTACAAGACAGGTGCATTAACCCAGTAAGCCACAGCAACATCACAGGTGCAAATTTATGTCAAGAAGGGCAGTGACCAATGAATCACTATTAGGTAAGTTCAAAAAGAAATCCATTGGTTTTACTATGCTATTCTTAATGCCAATCTAAACAGCTTGTAATGACATATTGTTCTTTATGAACACTTAGTACAGATTCTATCTCACAATTGCACTATCTCAATCCCAAAATCAATGGAAATTTCTATTGGCTCTATAGGAAACTTATTGGTAAGTAAATGAAAAAGTGCTTTCTGAGGATTAGAACTCATGAACTCCTGTTTAAAAGACAGGGGCATTAACCCACTAAGCCATTGGAACATCACAAGTGCTAAGTGATGTCAAGAAGGGCAGCGAACATTGAATCACTATTAGGTAAGTTCAAAAAGAAATCCATTGGTTTCAATATGTTATTCTTAATGCCAATCTTTGCAGCGCATCATGACGTATTGTTCTTGATGAACACGTAATACAGATTCTATATCTCACAATTGCACTATCTCAATCCCAAAATCAATGCAAATTTACATTGGCTCCATAGGAAGCTTATCAGTAAGTAAATGAAAGACTCTCCAAGGATTAGAACTCATGAAATCCTTTTTACAAGACAGGTGCATTAACCCAGTAAGCCACAGCAACATCACAGGTGCAAATTTATGTCAAGAAGGGCAGTGACCAATGAATCACTATTAGGTAAGTTCAAAAAGAAATCCATTGGTTTTACTATGCTATTCTTAATGCCAATCTAAACAGCTTGTAATGACATATTGTTCTTTATGAACACTTAGTACAGATTCTATCTCACAATTGCACTATCTCAATCCCAAAATCAATGGAAATTTCCATTGGCTCTATAGGAAACTTATTGGTAAGTAAATGAAAAAGAGCTCTCTGAGGACTAGAATTCATGAACTCCTGTTTAAAAGACAGGGGCATTAACCCACTAAGCCATTGGAACATCACAAGTGCAAAGTGATGTCAAGAATCGCAGTGAACATTGAATCACTATTGGTAAGTTCAAAAAGAAATCCATTGGTTTCACTAGGTTATTCTTAATGCCAATCTTTGCAGCGCATCATGACGTATTGTTCTTGATGAACACGTAATACAGATTCTATATCTCACAATTGCACTATCTCAATCCCAAAATCAATGCAAATTTACATTGGCTCCATAGGAAGCTTATTAGTAAGTAAATGAAAAAGACACTCCAAGGATTAGAACTCATGAAATCCTTTTTATAAGACAGGTGCATTAACCCAGTAAGCCACAGCAACATCACAGGTGCAAATTTATGTCAAGAAGGGCAGTGACCAATGAACCACTATTAGGTAAGTTAAAAAAAAAATCCATTGGTTTTATTATGCTATTCTTAATGCCAATCTAAACAGCTTGTAATGACATATTGTTCTTTATGAACCCTTAGTACAGATTCTATCTCACAATTGCACTATCTCAATCCCAAAATCAATGCAAATTTCCATTGGCTATATAGGAAACTAATTGGTAAGTAAATGAAAAAGAGCTCTCTGAGGACTAGAATTCATGAACTCCTGTTTAAAAGACAGGGGCATTAACCCACTAAGCCATTGGAACATCACAAGTGCTAAGTGATGTCAAGAAGGGCAGCGAACATTGAATCACTATTAGGTAAGTTCAAAAAGAAATCCATTGGTTTCAATATGTTATTCTTAATGCCAATCTTTGCAGCGCATCATGACGTATTGTTCTTGATGAACACGTAATACAGATTCTATATCTCACAATTGCACTATCTCAATCCCAAAATCAATGCAAATTTACATTGGCTCCATAGGAAGCTTATCAGTAAGTAAATGAAAAAGACTCTCCAAGGATTAGAACTCATGAAATCCTTTTTACAAGACAGGTGCATTAACCCAGTAAGCCACAGCAACATCACAGGTGCAAATTTATGTCAAGAAGGGCAGTGACCAATGAACCACTATTAGGTAAGTTCAAAAAGAAATCCATTGGTTTTATTATGATATTCTTAATGCCAATCTAAACAGCTTGTAATGACATATTGTTCTTTATGAACCCTTAGTACAGATTCTATCTCACAATTGCACTATCTCAATCCCAAAATCAATGCAAATTTCCATTGGCTATATAGGAAACTTATTGGTAAGTAAATGAAAAAGAGCTTTCTGAGGACTAGAATTCATGAACTCCTGTTTAAAAGACAGGGGCATTAACCCACTAAGCCATTGGAACATCACAAGTGCTAAGTGATGTCAAGAAGGGCAGCGAACATTGAATCACTATTAGGTAAGTTCAAAAAGAAATCCATTGGTTTCAATATGTTATTCTTAATGCCAATCTTTGCAGCGCATCATGACGTATTGTTCTTGATGAACACGTAATACAGATTCTATATCTCACAATTGCACTATCTCAATCCCAAAATCAATGCAAATTTACATTGGCTCCATAGGAAGCTTATCAGTAAGTAAATGAAAAAGACTCTCCAAGGATTAGAACTCATGAAATCCTTTTTACAAGACAGGTGCATTAACCCAGTAAGCCACAGCAACATCACAGGTGCAAATTTATGTCAAGAAGGGCAGTGACCAATGAATCACTATTAGGTAAGTTCAAAAAGAAATCCATTGGTTTTACTATGCTATTCTTAATGCCAATCTAAACAGCTTGTAATGACATATTGTTCTTTATGAACACTTAGTACAGATTCTATCTCACAATTGCACTATCTCAATCCCAAAATCAATGGAAATTTCCATTGGCTCTATAGGAAACTTATTAGTAAGTAAATGAAAAAACTCTTTGAGAATTAGAACTCATGAACTCCTCTTTATAAGACAGGTGCAATAACCAAGTAAGCCACCGGAACATCACAAGTGCAAAAGGTTGTCAAGAAGGGCAATGACCAATGAATCGCTTTTAGGTAAGTTCAAAAAGAAATCCATTGGTTTCACTATATTATTCTTAATGCCAATCTTTGCAGCGCATCATGACGTATTGTTCTTGATGAACACGTAATACAGATTCTATATCTCAAAATCAATGGAAATTTCCATTGCTCCATAGGAAGCTTATTAGTAAGTAAATGAAAAAGACTCTCCAAGGATTAGAACTCATGAAATCCTTTCTACAAGACAGGTGCATTAACCCAGTAAGCCACAGCAATATCACAGGTGCAAATTTATGTCAAGAAGGGCAGTGACCAATGAATCACTATTAGGTAAGTTCAAATAGAAATCCATTGGTTTTACTATGTTATTCTTAATGCCAATCTAAACAGCTTGTAATGACATATTGTTCTTTATGAATACTTAGTACAGATTCTATCTCACAATTGCACTATCTCAATCCAAAAATCAATGCAAATTTCCATTGGCTTTATAGGAAAGTTATTGGTAAGTAAATGAAAAAGAGCTCTCTGAGGACTAGAATTCATGAACTCCTGTTTTAAAGACAAGGGCATTAACCCACTAAACCATTGGAACATCACATGTGCAAATTGATGTCAAGAAGGGCAGTGAACATTGAATCACTATTGGTAAGTTCAAAAAGAAATCCATTGGTTTCACTATGTTATTCTTAATGCCAATCTTTGCAGCGCATCATGACGTATTGTTCTTGATGAACACGTAATACAGATTCTATATCTCACAATTGCACTATCTCAATCCCAAAATCAATGCAAATTTACATTGGCTCCATAGGAAGCTTATCAGTAAGTAAATGAAAAAGACTCTCCAAGGATTAGAACTCATGAAATCCTTTTTACAAGACAAATGCATTAACCCAGTAAGCCACAGAAACATCACAGGTGCAAATTTATGTCAAGAAGGGCAGTGACCAATGAATCACTATTAGGTAAGTTCAAAAAGAAATCCATTGGTTTTACTATGCTATTCTTAATGCCATTCTAAACAGCTTGTGATGACATATTGTTCTTTATGAACACGTACTACAGATTCTATCTCACAATTGCACTATCTCAATCCCAAAATCAATGCAAATTTCTATTGGCTCTATAGGAAACTTATTGGTAAGTAAATGAAAAACAGCTCTCTGAGGACTAGAACTCATGAACTCCTGTTTAAAAGACAGGGGCATTAACCCACTAAGCCATTGGAACATCACAAGTGCAAAGAGATGTCAAGAAGGGCAGTGAACATTGAATCACTATTGGTAAGTTCAAAAAGAAATCCATTCGTTTCACTATGTTATTCTTAATGCCAATCTTTGCAGCGCATCATGACGTATTGCTCTTGATGAACACGTAATACAGATTCTATATCTCACAATTGCACTATCTCAATCCAAAAATCTATGCAAATTTCCATTGGCTCTATAGGAAACTTATTGGTAAGTAAATGAAAAAGAGCTCTCTGAGGACTAGAACTCATGAACTCCTGTTTAAAAGACAGGGGCATTAACCCACTAAGCCATTGGAACATCACAAGTGCAAAGTGATGTCAAGAAGGGCAGTGAACATTGAATCAATATTGGTAAGTTCAAAAAGAAATCCATTCGTTTCACTATGTTATTCTTAAGGCCAATCTTTGCAGCGCATCATGACGTATTGTTCTTGATGAACACGTAATACAGATTCTATATCTCACAACTGCATTATCTCAATCCCAAAATCAATGCAAATTTACATTGGCTCCATAGGAAGCTTATCAGTAAGTAAATGAAAAAGACTCTCCAAGGATTAGAACTCATGAAATCCTTTTTACAAGACAGGTGCATTAACCCAGTAAGCCACAGCAACATCACAGGTGCAAATTTATGTCAAGAAGGGCAGTGACCAATGAATCACTATTAGGTAAGTTCAAAAAGAAATCCATTGGTTTTACTATGCTATTCTTAATGCCAATCTAAACAGCTTGTAATGACATATTGTTCTTTATGAACACTTAGTACAGATTCTATCTCACAATTGCACTATCTCAATCCCAAAATCAATGGAAATTTCCATTGGCTCTATAGGAAACTTATTAGTAAGTAAATGAAAAAACTCTTTGAGAATTAGAACTCATGAACTCCTCTTTATAAGACAGGTGCAATAACCAAGTAAGCCACCGGAACATCACAAGTGCAAAAGGTTGTCAAGAAGGGCAATGACCAATGAATCGCTTTTAGGTAAGTTCAAAAAGAAATCCATTGGTTTCACTATATTATTCTTAATGCCAATCTTTGCAGCGCATCATGACGTATTGTTCTTGATGAACACGTAATACAGATTCTATATCTCAAAATCAATGGAAATTTCCATTGCTCCATAGGAAGCTTATTAGTAAGTAAATGAAAAAGACTCTCCAAGGATTAGAACTCATGAAATCCTTTCTACAAGACAGGTGCATTAACCCAGTAAGCCACAGCAATATCACAGGTGCAAATTTATGTCAAGAAGGGCAGTGACCAATGAATCACTATTAGGTAAGTTCAAATAGAAATCCATTGGTTTTACTATGTTATTCTTAATGCCAATCTAAACAGCTTGTAATGACATATTGTTCTTTATGAATACTTAGTACAGATTCTATCTCACAATTGCACTATCTCAATCCAAAAATCAATGCAAATTTCCATTGGCTTTATAGGAAAGTTATTGGTAAGTAAATGAAAAAGAGCTCTCTGAGGACTAGAATTCATGAACTCCTGTTTTAAAGACAAGGGCATTAACCCACTAAACCATTGGAACATCACATGTGCAAATTGATGTCAAGAAGGGCAGTGAACATTGAATCACTATTGGTAAGTTCAAAAAGAAATCCATTGGTTTCACTATGTTATTCTTAATGCCAATCTTTGCAGCGCATCATGACGTATTGTTCTTGATGAACACGTAATACAGATTCTATATCTCACAATTGCACTATCTCAATCCCAAAATCAATGCAAATTTACATTGGCTCCATAGGAAGCTTATCAGTAAGTAAATGAAAAAGACTCTCCAAGGATTAGAACTCATGAAATCCTTTTTACAAGACAAATGCATTAACCCAGTAAGCCACAGAAACATCACAGGTGCAAATTTATGTCAAGAAGGGCAGTGACCAATGAATCACTATTAGGTAAGTTCAAAAAGAAATCCATTGGTTTTACTATGCTATTCTTAATGCCATTCTAAACAGCTTGTGATGACATATTGTTCTTTATGAACACGTACTACAGATTCTATCTCACAATTGCACTATCTCAATCCCAAAATCAATGCAAATTTCTATTGGCTCTATAGGAAACTTATTGGTAAGTAAATGAAAAACAGCTCTCTGAGGACTAGAACTCATGAACTCCTGTTTAAAAGACAGGGGCATTAACCCACTAAGCCATTGGAACATCACAAGTGCAAAGAGATGTCAAGAAGGGCAGTGAACATTGAATCACTATTGGTAAGTTCAAAAAGAAATCCATTCGTTTCACTATGTTATTCTTAATGCCAATCTTTGCAGCGCATCATGACGTATTGCTCTTGATGAACACGTAATACAGATTCTATATCTCACAATTGCACTATCTCAATCCAAAAATCTATGCAAATTTCCATTGGCTCTATAGGAAACTTATTGGTAAGTAAATGAAAAAGAGCTCTCTGAGGACTAGAACTCATGAACTCCTGTTTAAAAGACAGGGGCATTAACCCACTAAGCCATTGGAACATCACAAGTGCAAAGTGATGTCAAGAAGGGCAGTGAACATTGAATCAATATTGGTAAGTTCAAAAAGAAATCCATTCGTTTCACTATGTTATTCTTAAGGCCAATCTTTGCAGCGCATCATGACGTATTGTTCTTGATGAACACGTAATACAGATTCTATATCTCACAACTGCATTATCTCAATCCCAAAATCAATGCAAATTTACATTGGCTCCATAGGAAGCTTATCAGTAAGTAAATGAAAAAGACTCTCCAAGGATTAGAACTCATGAAATCCTTTTTACAAAACAGGAGCATTAACCCAGTAAGCCACAGCAACATCACAGGTGCAAATTTATGTCAAGAAGGGCAGTGACCAATGAATCACTATTAGGTAAGTTCAAATAGAAATCCATTGGTTTTACTATGTTATTCTTAATGAAAATCTAAACAGCTTGTAATGACATATTGTTCTTTATGAACACTTAGTAAAGATTCTATCTCACAATTGCACTATCTCAATCCCAAAATCAATGGAAATTTCCATTGGCTCTATAGAAAACTTATTGGTAAGTAAATGAAAAAGAGCTCTCTGAGGACTAGAACTCATGAACTCCTGTTTAAAACACAGGGGCATTAACCCACTAAGCCATTGGAACATCACAAGTGCAAAGTGATGTCAAGAAGGGCAGTGAACATTGAATCACTATTGGTAAGTTCAAAAAGAAATCCATTGGTTTCACGATGTTATTCTTAATGCCAATCTTTGCAGCGCATCATGACGTATTGTTCTTGATGAACACGTAATACAGATTCTATATCTCACAATTGCACTATCTCAAGCCCAAAATCAGTGCAAATTTCCATTGGCTCTATAGGAAGCTTATTAGTAAGTAAATGAAAAAACTCTCTGAGAATTAGAACTCATGAACTCCTGTTTATAAGACAGGCGCAATAACCAAGTAAGCCACTGGAACATCACAAGTGCAAAAGGTTGTCAAGAAGGGCAATGACCAATGAATCACTATTAGGTAAGTTCAAAAAGAAATCCATTGGTTTCACTATGTTATTCTTAATGCCAATCTTTGCAGCGCATCATGACGTATTGTTCTTGATGAACACGTAATACAGATTCTATATCTCACAACTGCATTATCTCAATCCCAAAATGAATGCAAATTTACATTGGCTCCATAGGAAGCTTATCAGTAAGTAAATGAAAAAGACTCTCCAAGGATTAGAACTCATGAAATCCTTTTTACAAGACAGGTGCATTAACCCAGTAAGCCACAGCAACATCACAGGTGCAAATTTATGTCAAGAAGGGCAGTGACCAATGAATCACTATTAGGTAAGTTCAAATAGAAATCCATTGGTTTTACTATGTTATTCTTAATGCCAATCTAAACAGCTTGTAATGACATATTGTTCTTTATGAACACTTAGTACAGATTCTATCTCACAATTGCAATATCTCAATCCAAAAATCAATGCAAATTTCCATTGGCTCTATAGGAAACTTATTGGTAAGTAAATGAAAAAGAGCTCTCTGAGGACTAGAATTCATGAACTCCTGTTTAAAAGACAGGGGCATTAACCCACTAAGCCATTGGAACATCACAAGTGCTTTGTAATGCCAAGAAGAGCAGCGAACATTGAATCACTATTAGATAAGTTCAAAAAGAAATCCATTGGTTTCACTATGTTATTCTTAATGCCAATCTTTGCAGCGCATCTTGACGTATTGTTCTTGATGAACACGTAATACAGATTCTATATCTCACAATTGCACTATCTCAATCCAAAAATCAATGCAAATTTCCATTGGCTCTATAGGAAACTTATTGGTAAGTAAATGAAAAAGAGCTCTCTGAGGACTAGAACTCATGAACTCCTGTTTAAAAGACAGGGGAATTAACCCACTAATCCATTGGAACATCACAAGCGCAAAGTGATGTCAAGAAGGGCAGTGAACATTGAATCAATATTGGTAAGTTCAAAAAGAAATCCATTGGTTTCACTATGTTATTCTTAATGCCAATCTTTGCAGCGCATCATGACGTATTGTTCTTGATGAACACGTAATACAGATTCTATATCTCACAACTGCATTATCTCAATCCCAAAATGAATGCAAATTTACATTGGCTCCATAGGAAGCTTATCAGTAAGTAAATGAAAAAGACTCTCCAAGGATTAGAACTCATGAAATCCTTTTTACAAGACAGGTGCATTAACCCAGTAAGCCACAGCAACATCACAGGTGCAAATTTATGTCAAGAAGGGCAGTGACCAATGAATCATTATTAGGTAAGTTCAAAAAGAAATCTATTGGTTTTACTATGCTATTCTTAATGCCAATCTAAACAGCTTGTAATGACATATTGTTCTTTATGAACACTTAGTACAGATTCTATCTCACAATTGCACTATCTCAATCCCAAAATCAATGGAAATTTCCATTGGCTCTATAGGAAACTTATTGGTAAGTAAATGAAAAAGAGCTCTCTGAGGACTAGAACTCATGAACTTCTGTTTAAAAGACAGGGGCATTAACCCACTAAGCCATTGGAACATCACAAGTGCAAAATGATGTCAAGAAGGGCAGTGAACATTGAATCACTATTGGTAAGTTCAAAAAGAAATCCATTGGTTTCACTATGTTATTCTTAATGCCAATCTTTGCAGCGCATCATGACGTATTGTTCTTGATGAACACGTAATACAGATTCTATATCTCACAATTGCACTATCTCAATCCCAAAATCAATGCAAATTTCCATTGGCTATATAGGAAACTAATTGGTAAGTAAATGAAAAAGAGCTCTCTGAGGACTAGAATTCATGAACTCCTGTTTAAAAGACAGGGGCATTAACCCACTAAGCCATTGGAACATCACAAGTGCTAAGTGATGTCAAGAAGGGCAGCGAACATTGAATCACTATTAGGTAAGTTCAAAAAGAAATCCATTGGTTTCAATATGTTATTCTTAATGCCAATCTTTGCAGCGCATCATGACGTATTGTTCTTGATGAACACGTAATACAGATTCTATATCTCACAATTGCACTATCTCAATCCCAAAATCAATGCAAATTTACATTGGCTCCATAGGAAGCTTATCAGTAAGTAAATGAAAAAGACTCTCCAAGGATTAGAACTCATGAAATCCTTTTTACAAGACAGGTGCATTAACCCAGTAAGCCACAGCAACATCACAGGTGCAAATTTATGTCAAGAAGGGCAGTGACCAATGAACCACTATTAGGTAAGTTCAAAAATAAATCCATTGGTTTTATTATGATATTCTTAATGCCAATCTAAACAGCTTGTAATGACATATTGTTCTTTATGAACCCTTAGTACAGATTCTATCTCACAATTGCACTATCTCAATCCCAAAATCAATGCAAATTTCCATTGGCTATATAGGAAACTTATTGGTAAGTAAATGAAAAAGAGCTCTCTAAGGACTAGAATTCATGAACTCCTGTTTAAAAGACAGGGGCATTAACCCACTAAGCCATTGGAACATCACAAGTGCAAAGTGATGTCAAGAAGCGCAGTGAACATTGAATCACTATTGGTAAGTTCAAAAAGAAATCCATTGGTTTCACTATGTTATTCTTAATGCCAATCTTTGCAGCGCATCATGACGTATTGTTCTTGATGAACACGTAATACAGATTCTATATCTCACAATTGCACTATCTCAATCCCAAAATCAATGCAAATTTACATTGGCTCCATAGGAAGCTTATTAGTAAGTAAATGAAAAAGACACTCCAAGGATTAGAACTCATGAAATCCTTTTTATAAGACAGGTGCATTAACCCAGTAAGCCACAGCAACATCACAGGTGCAAATTTATGTCAAGAAGGGCAGTGACCAATGAACCACTATTAGGTAAGTTCAAAAAGAAATACATTGGTTTTATTATGCTATTCTTAATGCCAATCTAAACAGCTTGTAATGACATATTGTTCTTTATGAACCCTTAGTACAGATTCTATCTCACAATTGCACTATCTCAATCCCAAAATCAATGCAAATTTCCATTGGCTATATAGGAAACTAATTGGTAAGTAAATGAAAAAGAGCTCTCTGAGGACTAGAATTCATGAACTCCTGTTTAAAAGACAGGGGCATTAACCCACTAAGCCATTGGAACATCACAAGTGCTAAGTGATGTCAAGAAGGGCAGCGAACATTGAATCACTATTAGGTAAGTTCAAAAAGAAATCCATTGGTTTCAATATGTTATTCTTAATGCCAATCTTTGCAGCGCATCATGACGTATTGTTCTTGATGAACACGTAATACAGATTCTATATCTCACAATTGCACTATCTCAATCCCAAAATCAATGCAAATTTACATTGGCTCCATAGGAAGCTTATCAGTAAGTAAATGAAAAAGAATCTCCAAGGATTAGAACTCATGAAATCCTTTTTAAAAGACAGGTGCATTAACCCAGTAAGCCACAGCAACATCACAGGTGCAAATTTATGTCAAGAAGGGCAGTGACCAATGAATCACTATTAGGTAAGTTCAAAAAGAAATCCATTGGTTTTACTATGCTATTCTTAATGCCAATCTAAACAGCTTGTAATGACATATTGTTCTTTATGAACACTTAGTACAGATTCTATCTCACAATTGCACTATCTCAATCCCAAAATCAATGGAAATATCCATTGGCTCTATAGGAAACTTATTGGTAAGTAAATGAAAAAGAGCTCTCTGAGGACTAGAATTCATGAACTCCTGTTTAAAAGACAGGGGCATTAACCCACTAAGCCATTGGAACATCACAAGTGCAAAGTGATGTCAAGAAGCGCAGTGAACATTGAATCACTATTGGTAAGTTCAAAAAGAAATCCATTGGTTTCACTATGTTATTCTTAATGCCAATCTTTGCAGCGCATCATGACGTATTGTTCTTGATGAACACGTAATACAGATTCTATATCTCACAATTGCACTATCTCAATCCCAAAATCAATGCAAATTTACATTGGCTCCATAGGAAGCTTATTAGTAAGTAAATGAAAAATACTCTCCAAGGATTAGAACTCATGAAATCCTTTTTACAAGACAGGTGCATTAACCCAGTAAGCCACAGCAACATCACAGGTGCAAATTTATGTCAAGAAGGGCAGTGACCAATGAATCACTATTAGGTAAGTTCAAAAAGAAATCCATTGGTTTTACTATGCTATTCTTAATGCCAATCTAAACAGCTTGTAATGACATATTGTTCTTTATGAACACTTAGTACAGATTCTATCTCACAATTGCACTATCTCAATCCCAAAATCAATGGAAATTTCTATTGGCTCTATAGGAAACTTATTGGTAAGTAAATGAAAAAGTGCTTTCTGAGGATTAGAACTCATGAACTCCTGTTTAAAAGACAGGGGCATTAACCCACTAAGCCATTGGAACATCACAAGTGCTAAGTGATGTCAAGAAGGGCAGCGAACATTGAATCACTATTAGGTAAGTTCAAAAAGAAATCCATTGGTTTCAATATGTTATTCTTAATGCCAATCTTTGCAGCGCATCATGACGTATTGTTCTTGATGAACACGTAATACAGATTCTATATCTCACAATTGCACTATCTCAATCCCAAAATCAATGCAAATTTACATTGGCTCCATAGGAAGCTTATCAGTAAGTAAATGAAAGACTCTCCAAGGATTAGAACTCATGAAATCCTTTTTACAAGACAGGTGCATTAACCCAGTAAGCCACAGCAACATCACAGGTGCAAATTTATGTCAAGAAGGGCAGTGACCAATGAATCACTATTAGGTAAGTTCAAAAAGAAATCCATTGGTTTTACTATGCTATTCTTAATGCCAATCTAAACAGCTTGTAATGACATATTGTTCTTTATGAACACTTAGTACAGATTCTATCTCACAATTGCACTATCTCAATCCCAAAATCAATGGAAATTTCCATTGGCTCTATAGGAAACTTATTGGTAAGTAAATGAAAAAGAGCTCTCTGAGGACTAGAATTCATGAACTCCTGTTTAAAAGACAGGGGCATTAACCCACTAAGCCATTGGAACATCACAAGTGCAAAGTGATGTCAAGAATCGCAGTGAACATTGAATCACTATTGGTAAGTTCAAAAAGAAATCCATTGGTTTCACTATGTTATTCTTAATGCCAATCTTTGCAGCGCATCATGACGTATTGTTCTTGATGAACACGTAATACAGATTCTATATCTCACAATTGCACTATCTCAATCCCAAAATCAATGCAAATTTACATTGGCTCCATAGGAAGCTTATCAGTAAGTAAATGAAAAAGACTCTCCAAGGATTAGAACTCATGAAATCCTTTTTACAAGACAGGTGCATTAACCCAGTAAGCCACAGCAACATCACAGGTGCAAATTTATGTCAAGAAGGGCAGTGACCAATGAACCACTATTAGGTAAGTTCAAAAAGAAATCCATTGGTTTTATTATGATATTCTTAATGCCAATCTAAACAGCTTGTAATGACATATTGTTCTTTATGAACCCTTAGTACAGATTCTATCTCACAATTGCACTATCTCAATCCCAAAATCAATGCAAATTTCCATTGGCTATATAGGAAACTTATTGGTAAGTAAATGAAAAAGAGCTTTCTGAGGACTAGAATTCATGAACTCCTGTTTAAAAGACAGGGGCATTAACCCACTAAGCCATTGGAGCATCACAAGTGCTAAGTGATGTCAAGAAGGGCAGCGAACATTGAATCACTATTAGGTAAGTTCAAAAAGAAATCCATTGGTTTCAATATGTTATTCTTAATGCCAATCTTTGCAGCGCATCATGACGTATTGTTCTTGATGAACACGTAATACAGATTCTATATCTCACAATTGCACTATCTCAATCCCAAAATCAATGCAAATTTACATTGGCTCCATAGGAAGCTTATCAGTAAGTAAATGAAAAAGACTCTCCAAGGATTAGAACTCATGAAATCCTTTTTACAAGACAGGTGCATTAACCCAGTAAGCCACAGCAACATCACAGGTGCAAATTTATGTCAAGAAGGGCAGTGACCAATGAATCACTATTAGGTAAGTTCAAAAAGAAATCCATTGGTTTTACTATGTTATTCTTAATGCCAATCTTTGCAGCGCATCATGACGTATTGTTCTTGATGAACACGTAATACAGATTCTATATCTCACAATTGCACTATCTCAAGCCCAAAATCAATGCAAATTTCCATTGGCTCTATAGGAAGCTTATTAGTAAGTAAATGAAAAAACTCTTTGAGAATTAGAACTCATGAACTCCTCTTTATAAGACAGGTGCAATAACCAAGTAAGCCACTGGAACATCACAAGTGCAAAAGGTTGTCAAGAAGGGCAATGACCAATGAATCGCTATTAGGTAAGTTCAAAAAGAAATCCATTGGTTTCACTATAT
Source organism: Phyllobates terribilis (assembly GCF_046119375.1). NCBI lineage: Eukaryota > Metazoa > Chordata > Amphibia > Anura > Dendrobatidae > Phyllobates > Phyllobates terribilis. The sequence goes on along the minus strand of NW_027362764.1, from coordinate 329,010,093 downwards.
TATTCTTAATGCCAATCTTTGCAGCGCATCATGACGTATTGTTCTTGATGAACACGTAATACAGATTCTATATCTCAAAATCAATGGAAATTTCCATTGCTCCATAGGAAGCTTATTAGTAAGTAAATGAAAAAGACTCTCCAAGGATTAGAACTCATGAAATCCTTTCTACAAGACAGGTGCATTAACCCAGTAAGCCACAGCAATATCACAGGTGCAAATTAATGTCAAGAAGGGCAGTGACCAATGAATCACTATTAGGTAAGTTCAAATAGAAATCCATTGGTTTTACTATGTTATTCTTAATGCCAATCTAAACAGCTTGTAATGACATATTGTTCTTTATGAATACTTAGTACAGATTCTATCTCACAATTGCACTATCTCAATCCAAAAATCAATGCAAATTTCCATTGGCTTTATAGGAAAGTTATTGGTAAGTAAATGAAAAAGAGCTCTCTGAGGACTAGAATTCATGAACTCCTGTTTTAAAGACAAGGGCATTAACCCACTAAACCATTGGAACATCACATGTGCAAATTGATGTCAAGAAGGGCAGTGAACATTGAATCACTATTGGTAAGTTCAAAAAGAAATCCATTGGTTTCACTATGTTATTCTTAATGCCAATCTTTGCAGCGCATCATGACGTATTGTTCTTGATGAACACGTAATACAGATTCTATATCTCACAATTGCACTATCTCAATCCCAAAATCAATGCAAATTTACATTGGCTCCATAGGAAGCTTATCAGTAAGTTAATGAAAAAGACTCTCCAAGGATTAGAACTCATGAAATCCTTTTTACAAGACAAATGCATTAACCCAGTAAGCCACAGAAACATCACAGGTGCAAATTTATGTCAAGAAGGGCAGTGACCAATGAATCACTATTAGGTAAGTTCAAAAAGAAATCCATTGGTTTTACTATGCTATTCTTAATGCCATTCTAAACAGCTTGTGATGACATATTGTTCTTTATGAACACGTACTACAGATTCTATCTCACAATTGCACTATCTCAATCCCAAAATCAATGCAAATTTCTATTGGCTCTATAGGAAACTTATTGGTAAGTAAATGAAAAACAGCTCTCTGAGGACTAGAACTCATGAACTCCTGTTTAAAAGACAGGGGCATTAACCCACTAAGCCATTGGAACATCACAAGTGCAAAGAGATGTCAAGAAGGGCAGTGAACATTGAATCACTATTGGTAAGTTCAAAAAGAAATCCATTCGTTTCACTATGTTATTCTTAATGCCAATCTTTGCAGCGCATCATGACGTATTGCTCTTGATGAACACGTAATACAGATTCTATATCTCACAATTGCACTATCTCAATCCAAAAATCTATGCAAATTTCCATTGGCTCTATAGGAAACTTATTGGTAAGTAAATGAAAAAGAGCTCTCTGAGGACTAGAACTCATGAACTCCTGTTTAAAAGACAGGGGCATTAACCCACTAAGCCATTGGAACATCACAAGTGCAAAGTGATGTCAAGAAGGGCAGTGAACATTGAATCAATATTGGTAAGTTCAAAAAGAAATCCATTCGTTTCACTATGTTATTCTTAAGGCCAATCTTTGCAGCGCATCATGACGTATTGTTCTTGATGAACACGTAATACAGATTCTATATCTCACAACTGCATTATCTCAATCCCAAAATCAATGCAAATTTACATTGGCTCCATAGGAAGCTTATCAGTAAGTAAATGAAAAAGACTCTCCAAGGATTAGAACTCATGAAATCCTTTTTACAAAACAGGAGCATTAACCCAGTAAGCCACAGCAACATCACAGGTGCAAATTTATGTCAAGAAGGGCAGTGACCAATGAATCACTATTAGGTAAGTTCAAATAGAAATCCATTGGTTTTACTATGTTATTCTTAATGAAAATCTAAACAGCTTGTAATGACATATTGTTCTTTATGAACACTTAGTAAAGATTCTATCTCACAATTGCACTATCTCAATCCCAAAATCAATGGAAATTTCCATTGGCTCTATAGAAAACTTATTGGTAAGTAAATGAAAAAGAGCTCTCTGAGGACTAGAACTCATGAACTCCTGTTTAAAACACAGGGGCATTAACCCACTAAGCCATTGGAACATCACAAGTGCAAAGTGATGTCAAGAAGGGCAGTGAACATTGAATCACTATTGGTAAGTTCAAAAAGAAATCCATTGGTTTCACGATGTTATTCTTAATGCCAATCTTTGCAGCGCATCATGACGTATTGTTCTTGATGAACACGTAATACAGATTCTATATCTCACAATTGCACTATCTCAAGCCCAAAATCAGTGCAAATTTCCATTGGCTCTATAGGAAGCTTATAAGTAAGTAAATGAAAAAACTCTCTGAGAATTAGAACTCATGAACTCCTGTTTATAAGACAGGCGCAATAACCAAGTAAGCCACTGGAACATCACAAGTGCAAAAGGTTGTCAAGAAGGGCAATGACCAATGAATCACTATTAGGTAAGTTCAAAAAGAAATCCATTGGTTTCACTATGTTATTCTTAATGCCAATCTAAACAGCTTGTAATGACATATTGTTCTTTATGAACACTTAGTACAGATTCTATCTCACAATTGCAATATCTCAATCCAAAAATCAATGCAAATTTCCATTGGCTCTATAGGAAACTTATTGGTAAGTAAATGAAAAAGAGCTCTCTGAGGACTAGAATTCATGAACTCCTGTTTAAAAGACAGGGGCATTAACCCACTAAGCCATTGGAACATCACAAGTGCTTTGTGATGCCAAGAAGAGCAGCGAACATTGAATCACTATTAGATAAGTTCAAAAAGAAATCCATTGGTTTCACTATGTTATTCTTAATGCCAATCTTTGCAGCGCATCTTGACGTATTGTTCTTGATGAACACGTAATACAGATTCTATATCTCACAATTGCACTATCTCAATCCAAAAATCAATGCAAATTTCCATTGGCTCTATAGGAAACTTATTGGTAAGTAAATGAAAAAGAGCTCTCTGAGGACTAGAACTCATGAACTCCTGTTTAAAAGACAGGGGAATTAACCCACTAAGCCATTGGAACATCACAAGCGCAAAGTGATGTCAAGAAGGGCAGTGAACATTGAATCAATATTGGTAAGTTCAAAAAGAAATCCATTGGTTTCACTATGTTATTCTTAATGCCAATCTTTGCAGCGCATCATGACGTATTGTTCTTGATGAACACGTAATACAGATTCTATATCTCACAACTGCATTATCTCAATCCCAAAATGAATGCAAATTTACATTGGCTCCATAGGAAGCTTATCAGTAAGTAAATGAAAAAGACTCTCCAAGGATTAGAACTCATGAAATCCTTTTTACAAGACAGGTGCATTAACCCAGTAAGCCACAGCAACATCACAGGTGCAAATTTATGTCAAGAAGGGCAGTGACCAATGAATCATTATTAGGTAAGTTCAAAAAGAAATCCATTGGTTTTACTATGCTATTCTTAATGCCAATCTAAACAGCTTGTAATGACATATTGTTCTTTATGAACACTTAGTACAGATTCTATCTCACAATTGCACTATCTCAATCCCAAAATCAATGGAAATTTCCATTGGCTCTATAGGAAACTTATTGGTAAGTAAATGAAAAAGAGCTCTCTGAGGACTAGAACTCATGAACTTCTGTTTAAAAGACAGGGGCATTAACCCACTAAGCCATTGGAACATCACAAGTGCAAAATGATGTCAAGAAGGGCAGTGAACATTGAATCACTATTGGTAAGTTCAAAAAGAAATCCATTGGTTTCACTATGTTATTCTTAATGCCAATCTTTGCAGCGCATCATGACGTATTGTTCTTGATGAACACGTAATACAGATTCTATATCTCACAATTGCACTATCTCAAGCCCAAAATCAATGCAAATTTCCATTGGCTCTATAGGAAGCTTATTAGTAAGTAAATGAAAAAAACTCTCTGAGAATCAGAATTCATGAACTCCTGTTTATAAGACAGGCGCAATAACCAAGTAAGCCACTGGAACATCACAAGTGCAAAAGGTTGTCAAGAAGGGCAATGACCAATGAATCACTATTAGGTAAGTTCAAAAAGAAATCCATTGGTTTCACTATGTTATTCTTAATGCCAATCTTTGCAGCGCATCATGACGTATTGTTCTTAATGAACACGTAATACAGATTCTATATCTCAAAATCAATGCAAATTTCCATTGCTCCATAGGAAGCTTATTAGTAAGTAAATGAAAAAGACTCTCCAAGGATTAGAACTCATGAAATCCTTTTTACAAAACAGGAGCATTAACCCAGTAAGACACAGCAACATCACAGGTGCAAATTTATGTCAAGAAGGGCAGTGACCAATGAATCACTATTAGGTAAGTTCAAATAGAAATCCATTGGTTTTACTATGTTATTCTTAATGCCAATCTAAACAGCTTGTAATGACATATTGTTCTTTATGAACACTTAGTACAGATTCTATCTCACAATTGCAATATCTCAATCCAAAAATCAATGCAAATTTCCATTGGCTCTATAGGAAACTTATTGGTAAGTAAATGAAAAAGAACTCTCTGAGGACTAGAATTCATGAACTCCTGTTTAAAAGACAGGGGCATTAACCCACTAAGCCATTGGAACATCACAAGTGCTTTGTGATGTCAAGAAGGGCAGCGAACATTGAATCACTATTAGATAAGTTCAAAAAGAAATCCATTGGTTTCACTATGTTATTCTTAATGCCAATCTTTGCAGCGCATCATGACGTATTGTTCTTGATGAACACGTAATACAGATTCTATATCTCACAATTGCACTATCTCAATCCCAAAATCAATGCAAATTTACATTGGCTCCATAGGAAGCTTATTAGTAAGTAAATGAAAAAGACTCTCCAAGTATTAGAACTCATGAAATCCTTTTTACAAGACAGGTGCATTAACCCAGTAAGTCACAGCAACATCACAGGTGCAAATTTATGTCAAGAAGGGCAGTGACCAATGAATCACTATTAGGTAAGTTCAAATAGAAATCCATTGGTTTTACTATGTTATTCTTAATGCCAATCTAAACAGCTTGTAATGACATATTGTTCTTTATGAACACTTAGTACAGATTCTATCTCACAATTGCAATATCTCAATCCAAAAATCAATGCAAATTTCCATTGGCTCTATAGGAAACTTATTGGTAAGTAAATGAAAAAGAGCTCTCTGAGGACTAGAACTCATGAACTCCTGTTTAAAAGACAGGGGCATTAACCCACTAAGCCATTGGAACATCACAAGTGCAAAGAGATGTCAAGAAGGGCAGTGAACATTGAATCAATATTGGTAAGTTCAAAAAGAAATCCATTGGTTTCACTATGTTATTCTTAATGCCAATCTTTGCAGCGCATCATGACGTATTGTTCTTGATGAACACGTAATACAGATTCTATATCTCACAATTGCACTATCTCAAGCCCAAAATCAATGCAAATTTCCATTGGCTCTATAGGAAGCTTATTAGTAAGTAAATGAAAAAACTCTCTGAGAATTAGAACTCATGAACTCCTGTTTATAAGACAGGCGCAATAACCAAGTAAGCCACTGGAACATCACAAGTGCAAAAGGTTGTCAAGAAGGGCAATGACCAATGAATCACTATTAGGTAAGTTCAAAAAGAAATCCATTGGTTTCACTATGTTATTCTTAATGCCAATCTATGCAGCGCATCATGACGTATTGTTCTTGATGAACACGTAATACAGATTCTATATCTCAAAATCAATGCAAATTTCCATTGCTCCATAGGAAGCTTATTAGTAAGTAAATGAAAAAGACTCTCCAAAGATTAGAACTCATGAAATCCTTTTTACAAGACAGGAGAATTAACCCAGTAAGCCACAGCAACATCACAGGTGCAAATTTATGTCAAGAAGGGCAATGACCAATGAATCACTATTAGGTAAGTTCAAATAGAAATCCATTGGTTTTACTATGTTATTCTTAATGCCAATCTAAACAGCTTGTAATGACATATTGTTCTTTATGAACACTTAGTACAGATTCTATCTCACAATTGCAATATCTCAATCCAAAAATCAATGCAAATTTCCATTGGCTCAATAGGAAACTTATTGGTAAGTAAATGAAAAAGAGCTCGCTGAGGACTAGAATTCATGAACTCCTGTTTAAGAGACAGGGGCATTAAACCACTAAGCCATTGGAACATCACAAGTGCAAAGTGATGTCAAGAAGGGCAGTGAACATTGAATCACTATTGGTAAGTTCAAAAAGAAATCCATTGGTTTCACTATGTTATTCTTAATGCCAATCTTTGCAGCGCATCATGACGTATTGTTCTTGATGAACACGTAATACAGATTCTATATCTCACAATTGCACTATCTCAATCCCAAAATCAATGCAAATTTACATTGGCTCCATAGGAAGCTTATTAGTAAGTAAATGAAAAAGACTCTCCAAGGATTAGAACTCATGAAATCCTTTTTACAAGACAGGTGCATTAACCCAGTAAGCCACAGCAACATCACAGGTGGAAATATATGTCAAGAAGGGCAGTGACCAATGAATCACTATTAGATAAGTTCAAAAAGAAATCCATTCCTTTCACTATGTTATTCTTAATGCCAATCTTTGCAGCGCATCATGACGTATTGTTCTTGATGAACACGTAATACAGATTCTATATCTCACAATTGCACTATCTCAATCCCAAAATCAATGCAAATTTCCATTGGCTCTATAGGAAGCTTATTAGTAAGTAAATGAAAAAACTCTCTGAGAATTAGAACTCATGAACTCCTGTTTATAAGACAGGCGCAATAACCAAGTAAGCCACTGGAACATCACAAGTGCAAAAGGTTGTCAAGAAGGGCAATGACCAATGAATCACTATTAGGTAAGTTCAAAAAGAAATCCATTGGTTTCACTATGTTATTCTTAATGCCAATCTTTGCAGCGCATCATGACGTATTGTTCTTGATGAACACGTAATACAGATTCTATATCTCAAAATCAATGCAAATTTCCATTGCTCCATAGGAAGCTTATTAGTAAGTAAATGAAAAAGACTCTCCAAGTATTAGAACTCATGAAATCCTTTTTACAAGACAGGTGCATTAACCCAGTAAGTCACAGCAACATCACAGGTGCAAATTTATGTCAAGAAGGGCAGTGACCAATGAATCACTATTAGGTAAGTTCAAATAGAAATCCATTGGTTTTACTATGTTATTCTTAATGCCAATCTAAACAGCTTGTAATGACATATTGTTCTTTATGAACACTTAGTACAGATTCTATCTCACAATTGCAATATCTCAATCCAAAAATCAATGCAAATTTCCATTGGCTCTATAGGAAACTTATTGGTAAGTAAATGAAAAAGAGCTCTCTGAGGACTAGAACTCATGAACTCCTGTTTAAAAGACAGGGGCATTAACCCACTAAGCCATTGGAACATCACAAGTGCAAAGTGATGTCAAGAAGGGCAGTGAACATTGAATCAATATTGGTAAGTTCAAAAAGAAATCCATTGGTTTCACTATGTTATTCTTAATGCCAATCTTTGCAGCGCATCATGACGTATTGTTCTTGATGAACACGTAATACAGATTCTATATCTCACAACTGCATTATCTCAATCCCAAAATCAATGCAAATTTACATTGGCTCCATAGGAAGCTTATCAGTAAGTAAATGAAAAAGACTCTCCAAGGATTAGAACTCATGAAATCCTTTTTACAAGACAGGTGCATTAACCCAGTAAGCCACAGCAACATCACAGGTGCAAATTTATGTCAAGAAGGGCAGTGACCAATGAATCACTATTAGGTAAGTTCAAAAAGAAATCCATTGGTTTTACTATGCTATTCTTAATGCCAATCTAAACAGCTTGTAATGACATATTGTTCTTTATGAACACTTAGTACAGATTCTATCTCACAATTGCACTATCTCAATCCCAAAATCAATGGAAATTTCCATTGGCTCTATAGGAAACTTATTGGTAAGTAAATGAAAAAGAGCTCTCTGAGGACTAGAACTCATGAACTCCTGTTTAAAAGACAGGGGCATTAACCCACTAAGCCATTGGAACATCACAAGTGCAAAGTGATGTCAAGAAGGGCAGTGAACATTGAATCACTATTGGTAAGTTCAAAAAGAAATCTATTGGTTTCACTATGTTATTCTTAATGCCAATCTTTGCAGCGCATCATGACGTATTGTTCTTGATGAACACGTAATACAGATTCTATATCTCACAATTGCACTATCTCAAGCCCAAAATCAATGCAAATTTCCATTGGCTCTATAGGAAGCTTATTAGTAAGTAAATGAAAAAACTCTCTGAGAATTAGAACTCATGAACTCCTGTTTATAAGACAGGCGCAATAACCAAGTAAGCCACTGGAACATCACAAGTGCAAAAGGTTGTCAAGAAGGGCAATGACCAATGAATCACTATTAGGTAAGTTCAAAAAGAAATCCATTGGTTTCACTATGTTATTCTTAATGCCAATCTATGCAGCGCATCATGACGTATTGTTCTTGATGAACACGTAATACAGATTCTATATCTCAAAATCAATGCAAATTTCCATTGCTCCATAGGAAGCTTATTAGTAAGTAAATGAAAAAGACTCTCCAAAGATTAGAACTCATGAAATCCTTTTTACAAGACAGGAGAATTAACCCAGTAAGCCACAGCAACATCACAGGTGCAAATTTATGTCAAGAAGGGCAATGACCAATGAATCACTATTAGGTAAGTTCAAATAGAAATCCATTGGTTTTACTATGTTATTCTTAATGCCAATCTAAACAGCTTGTAATGACATATTGTTCTTTATGAACACTTAGTACAGATTCTATCTCACAATTGCAATATCTCAATCCAAAAATCAATGCAAATTTCCATTGGCTCTATAGGAAACTTATTGGTAAGTAAATGAAAAAGAGCTCTCTGAGGACTAGAACTCATGAACTCCTGTTTAAAAGACAGGGGCATTAACCCACTAAGCCATTGGAACATCACAAGTGCAAAGTGATGTCAAGAAGGGCAGTGAACATTGAATCAATATTGGTAAGTTCAAAAAGAAATCCATTGGTTTCACTATGTTATTCTTAATGCCAATCTTTGCAGCGCATCATGACGTATTGTTCTTGATGAACACGTAATACAGATTCTATATCTCACAACTGCATTATCTCAATCCCAAAATCAATGCAAATTTACATTGGCTCCATAGGAAGCTTATCAGTAAGTAAATGAAAAAGACTCTCCAAGGATTAGAACTCATGAAATCCTTTTTACAAGACAGGTGCATTAACCCAGTAAGCCACAGCAACATCACAGGTGCAAATTTATGTCAAGAAGGGCAGTGACCAATGAATCACTATTAGGTAAGTTCAAAAAGAAATCCATTGGTTTTACTATGCTATTCTTAATGCCAATCTAAACAGCTTGTAATGACATATTGTTCTTTATGAACACTTAGTACAGATTCTATCTCACAATTGCACTATCTCAATCCCAAAATCAATGGAAATTTCCATTGGCTCTATAGGAAACTTATTGGTAAGTAAATGAAAAAGAGCTCTCTGAGGACTAGAACTCATGAACTCCTGTTTAAAAGACAGGGGCATTAACCCACTAAGCCATTGGAACATCACAAGTGCAAAGTGATGTCAAGAAGGGCAGTGAACATTGAATCACTATTGGTAAGTTCAAAAAGAAATCTATTGGTTTCACTATGTTATTCTTAATGCCAATCTTTGCAGCGCATCATGACGTATTGTTCTTGATGAACACGTAATTCAGATTCTATATCTCACAATTGCACTATCTCAAGCCCAAAATCAATGCAAATTTCCATTGGCTCTATAGGAAGCTTATTAGTAAGTAAATGAAAAAACTCTCTGAGAATTAGAACTCATGAACTCCTGTTTATAAGACAGGCGCAATAACCAAGTAAGCCACTGGAACATCACAAGTGCAAAAGGTTGTCAAGAAGGGCAATGACCAATGAATCACTATTAGGTAAGTTCAAAAAGAAATCCATTGGTTTCACTATGTTATTCTTAATGCCAATCTATGCAGCGCATCATGACGTATTGTTCTTGATGAACACGTAATACAGATTCTATATCTCAAAATCAATGCAAATTTCCATTGCTCCATAGGAAGCTTATTAGTAAGTAAATGAAAAAGACTCTCCAAAGATTAGAACTCATGAAATCCTTTTTACAAGACAGGAGAATTAACCCAGTAAGCCACAGCAACATCACAGGTGCAAATTTATGTCAAGAAGGGCAATGACCAATGAATCACTATTAGGTAAGTTCAAATAGAAATCCATTGGTTTTACTATGTTATTCTTAATGCCAATCTAAACAGCTTGTAATGACATATTGTTCTTTATGAACACTTAGTACAGATTCTATCTCACAATTGCAATATCTCAATCCAAAAATCAATGCAAATTTCCATTGGCTCAATAGGAAACTTATTGGTAAGTAAATGAAAAAGAGCTCGCTGAGGACTAGAATTCATGAACTCCTGTTTAAGAGACAGGGGCATTAAACCACTAAGCCATTGGAACATCACAAGTGCAAAGTGATGTCAAGAAGGGCAGTGAACATTGAATCACTATTGGTAAGTTCAAAAAGAAATCCATTGGTTTCACTATGTTATTCTTAATGCCAATCTTTGCAGCGCATCATGACGTATTGTTCTTGATGAACACGTAATACAGATTCTATATCTCACAATTGCACTATCTCAATCCCAAAATCAATGCAAATTTACATTGGCTCCATAGGAAGCTTATTAGTAAGTAAATGAAAAAGACTCTCCAAGGATTAGAACTCATGAAATCCTTTTTACAAGACAGGTGCATTAACCCAGTAAGCCACAGCAACATCACAGGTGGAAATTTATGTCAAGAAGGGCAGTGACCAATGAATCACTATTAGATAAGTTCAAAAAGAAATCCATTGGTTTCACTATGTTATTCTTAATGCCAATCTTTGCAGCGCATCATGACGTATTGTTCTTGATGAACACGTAATACAGATTCTATATCTCACAATTGCACTATCTCAATCCCAAAATCAATGCAAATTTCCATTGGCTCTATAGGAAGCTTATTAGTAAGTAAATGAAAAAACTCTCTGAGAATTAGAACTCATGAACTCCTGTTTATAAGACAGGCGCAATAACCAAGTAAGCCACTGGAACATCACAAGTGCAAAAGGTTGTCAAGAAGGGCAATGACCAATGAATCACTATTAGGTAAGTTCAAAAAGAAATCCATTGGTTTCACTATGTTATTCTTAATGCCAATCTTTGCAGCGCATCATGACGTATTGTTCTTGATGAACACGTAATACAGATTCTATATCTCAAAATCAATGCAAATTTCCATTGCTCCATAGGAAGCTTATTAGTAAGTAAATGAAAAAGACTCTCCAAGGATTAGAACTCATGAAATCCTTTTTACAAAACAGGAGAATTAACCCAGTAAGCCACAGCAACATCACAGGTGCAAATTTATGTCAAGAAGGGCAGTGACCAATGAATCACTATTAGGTAAGTTCAAATAGAAATCCATTGGTTTTACTATGTTATTCTTAATGCCAATCTAAACAGCTTGTAATGACATATTGTTCTTTATGAACACTTAGTACAGATTCTATCTCACAATTGCAATATCTCAATCCAAAAATCAATGCAAATTTCCATTGGCTCTATAGGAAACTTATTGGTAAGTAAATGAAAAAAAGCTCTCTGAGGACTAGAATTCATGAACTCCTGTTTAAAAGACAGGGGCATTAACCCACTAAGCCATTGGAACATCACAAGTGCAAAGTGATGTCAAGAAGTGCAGTGAACATTGAATCACTATTGGTAAGTTCAAAAAGAAATCCATTGGTTTCACTATGTTATTCTTAATGCCAATCTTTGCAGCGCATCATGACGTATTGTTCTTGATGAACACGTAATACAGATTCTATATCTCAAAATCAATGCAAATTTCCATTGCTCCATAGGAAGCTTATTAGTAAGTAAATGAAAAAGACTCTCCAAGGATTAGAACTCATGAAATCCTTTTTACAAGACAGGTGCATTAACCCAGTAAGCCACAGCAACATCACAGGTGCAAATTTATGTCAAGAAGGGCAGTGACCAATGAATCACTATTAGGTAAGTTCAAAAAGAAATCCATTGGTTTTACTATGCTATTCTTAATCCCAATCTAAACAGCTTGCAATGACATATTGTTCTTTATGAACACTTAGTACAGATTCTATCTCACAATTGCACTATCTCAATCCCAAAATCAATGCAAATTTACATTGGCTCCATAGGAAGCTTATTAGTAAGTAAATGAAAAAGACTCTCCAAGGATTAGAACTCATGAAATCATTTTTACAAGACAGGTGCATTAACCCAGTAAGCCACAGCAACATCACAGGTGGAAATATATGTCAAGAAGGGCAGTGACCAATGAATCACTATTAGATAAGTTCAAAAAGAAATCCATTCCTTTCACTATGTTATTCTTAATGCCAATCTTTGCAGCGCATCATGACGTATTGTTCTTGATGAACACGTAATACAGATTCTATATCTCACAATTGCACTATCTCAATCCCAAAATCAATGCAAATTTCCATTGGCTCTATAGGAAGCTTATTAGTAAGTAAATGAAAAAACTCTCTGAGAATTAGAACTCATGAACTCCTGTTTATAAGACAGGCGCAATAACCAAGTAAGCCACTGGAACATCACAAGTGCAAAAGGTTGTCAAGAAGGGCAATGACCAATGAATCACTATTAGGTAAGTTCAAAAAGAAATCCATTGGTTTCACTATGTTATTCTTAATGCCAATCTTTGCAGCGCATCATGACGTATTGTTCTTGATGAACACGTAATACAGATTCTATATCTCAAAATCAATGCAAATTTCCATTGCTCCATAGGAAGCTTATTAGTAAGTAAATGAAAAAGACTCTCCAAGTATTAGAACTCATGAAATCCTTTTTACAAGACAGGTGCATTAACCCAGTAAGTCACAGCAACATCACAGGTGCAAATTTATGTCAAGAAGGGCAGTGACCAATGAATCACTATTAGGTAAGTTCAAATAGAAATCCATTGGTTTTACTATGTTATTCTTAATGCCAATCTAAACAGCTTGTAATGACATATTGTTCTTTATGAACACTTAGTACAGATTCTATCTCACAATTGCAATATCTCAATCCAAAAATCAATGCAAATTTCCATTGGCTCTATAGGAAACTTATTGGTAAGTAAATGAAAAAGAGCTCTCTGAGGACTAGAACTCATGAACTCCTGTTTAAAAGACAGGGGCATTAACCCACTAAGCCATTGGAACATCACAAGTGCAAAGTGATGTCAAGAAGGGCAGTGAACATTGAATCACTATTGGTAAGTTCAAAAAGAAATCTATTGGTTTCACTATGTTATTCTTAATGCCAATCTTTGCAGCGCATCATGATGTATTGTTCTTGATGAACACGTAATACAGATTCTATATCTCACAATTGCACTATCTCAAGCCCAAAATCAATGCAAATTTCCATTGGCTCTATAGGAAGCTTATTAGTAAGTAAATGAAAAAACTCTCTGAGAATTAGAACTCATGAACTCCTGTTTATAAGACAGGCGCAATAACCAAGTAAGCCACTGGAACATCACAAGTGCAAAAGGTTGTCAAGAAGGGCAATGACCAATGAATCACTATTAGGTAAGTTCAAAAAGAAATCCATTGGTTTCACTATGTTATTCTTAATGCCAATCTATGCAGCGCATCATGACGTATTGTTCTTGATGAACACGTAATACAGATTCTATATCTCAAAATCAATGCAAATTTCCATTGCTCCATAGGAAGCTTATTAGTAAGTAAATGAAAAAGACTCTCCAAAGATTAGAACTCATGAAATCCTTTTTACAAGACAGGAGAATTAACCCAGTAAGCCACAGCAACATCACAGGTGCAAATTTATGTCAAGAAGGGCAATGACCAATGAATCACTATTAGGTAAGTTCAAATAGAAATCCATTGGTTTTACTATGTTATTCTTAATGCCAATCTAAACAGCTTGTAATGACATATTGTTCTTTATGAACACTTAGTACAGATTCTATCTCACAATTGCAATATCTCAATCCAAAAATCAATGCAAATTTCCATTGGCTCTATAGGAAACTTATTGGTAAGTAAATGAAAAAGAGCTCTCTGAGGACTAGAACTCATGAACTCCTGTTTAAAAGACAGGGGCATTAACCCACTAAGCCATTGGAACATCACAAGTGCAAAGTGATGTCAAGAAGGGCAGTGAACATTGAATCAATATTGGTAAGTTCAAAAAGAAATCCATTGGTTTCACTATGTTATTCTTAATGCCAATCTTTGCAGCGCATCATGACGTATTGTTCTTGATGAACACGTAATACAGATTCTATATCTCACAACTGCATTATCTCAATCCCAAAATCAATGCAAATTTACATTGGCTCCATAGGAAGCTTATCAGTAAGTAAATGAAAAAGACTCTCCAAGGATTAGAACTCATGAAATCCTTTTTACAAGACAGGTGCATTAACCCAGTAAGCCACAGCAACATCACAGGTGCAAATTTATGTCAAGAAGGGCAGTGACCAATGAATCACTATTAGGTAAGTTCAAAAAGAAATCCATTGGTTTTACTATGCTATTCTTAATGCCAATCTAAACAGCTTGTAATGACATATTGTTCTTTATGAACACTTAGTACAGATTCTATCTCACAATTGCACTATCTCAATCCCAAAATCAATGGAAATTTCCATTGGCTCTATAGGAAACTTATTGGTAAGTAAATGAAAAAGAGCTCTCTGAGGACTAGAACTCATGAACTCCTGTTTAAAAGACAGGGGCATTAACCCACTAAGCCATTGGAACATCACAAGTGCAAAGTGATGTCAAGAAGGGCAGTGAACATTGAATCACTATTGGTAAGTTCAAAAAGAAATCTATTGGTTTCACTATGTTATTCTTAATGCCAATCTTTGCAGCGCATCATGACGTATTGTTCTTGATGAACACGTAATACAGATTCTATATCTCACAATTGCACTATCTCAAGCCCAAAATCAATGCAAATTTCCATTGGCTCTATAGGAAGCTTATTAGTAAGTAAATGAAAAAACTCTCTGAGAATTAGAACTCATGAACTCCTGTTTATAAGACAGGCGCAATAACCAAGTAAGCCACTGGAACATCACAAGTGCAAAAGGTTGTCAAGAAGGGCAATGACCAATGAATCACTATTAGGTAAGTTCAAAAAGAAATCCATTGGTTTCACTATGTTATTCTTAATGCCAATCTATGCAGCGCATCATGACGTATTGTTCTTGATGAACACGTAATACAGATTCTATATCTCAAAATCAATGCAAATTTCCATTGCTCCATAGGAAGCTTATTAGTAAGTAAATGAAAAAGACTCTCCAAAGATTAGAACTCATGAAATCCTTTTTACAAGACAGGAGAATTAACCCAGTAAGCCACAGCAACATCACAGGTGCAAATTTATGTCAAGAAGGGCAATGACCAATGAATCACTATTAGGTAAGTTCAAATAGAAATCCATTGGTTTTACTATGTTATTCTTAATGCCAATCTAAACAGCTTGTAATGACATATTGTTCTTTATGAACACTTAGTACAGATTCTATCTCACAATTGCAATATCTCAATCCAAAAATCAATGCAAATTTCCATTGGCTCAATAGGAAACTTATTGGTAAGTAAATGAAAAAGAGCTCGCTGAGGACTAGAATTCATGAACTCCTGTTTAAGAGACAGGGGCATTAAACCACTAAGCCATTGGAACATCACAAGTGCAAAGTGATGTCAAGAAGGGCAGTGAACATTGAATCACTATTGGTAAGTTCAAAAAGAAATCCATTGGTTTCACTATGTTATTCTTAATGCCAATCTTTGCAGCGCATCATGACGTATTGTTCTTGATGAACACGTAATACAGATTCTATATCTCACAATTGCACTATCTCAAGCCCAAAATCAATGCAAATTTCCATTGGCTCTATAGGAAGCTTATTAGTAAGTAAATGAAAAAACTCTCTGAGAATTAGAACTCATGAACTCCTGTTTATAAGACAGGCGCAATAACCAAGTAAGCCACTGGAACATCACAAGTGCAAAAGGTTGTCAAGAAGGGCAATGACCAATGAATCACTATTAGGTAAGTTCAAAAAGAAATCCATTGGTTTCACTATGTTATTCTTAATGCCAATCTATGCAGCGCATCATGACGTATTGTTCTTGATGAACACGTAATACAGATTCTATATCTCAAAATCAATGCAAATTTCCATTGCTCCATAGGAAGCTTATTAGTAAGTAAATGAAAAAGACTCTCCAAAGATTAGAACTCATGAAATCCTTTTTACAAGACAGGAGAATTAACCCAGTAAGCCACAGCAACATCACAGGTGCAAATTTATGTCAAGAAGGGCAATGACCAATGAATCACTATTAGGTAAGTTCAAATAGAAATCCATTGGTTTTACTATGTTATTCTTAATGCCAATCTAAACAGCTTGTAATGACATATTGTTCTTTATGAACACTTAGTACAGATTCTATCTCACAATTGCAATATCTCAATCCAAAAATCAATGCAAATTTCCATTGGCTCAATAGGAAACTTATTGGTAAGTAAATGAAAAAGAGCTCGCTGAGGACTAGAATTCATGAACTCCTGTTTAAGAGACAGGGGCATTAAACCACTAAGCCATTGGAACATCACAAGTGCAAAGTGATGTCAAGAAGGGCAGTGAACATTGAATCACTATTGGTAAGTTCAAAAAGAAATCCATTGGTTTCACTATGTTATTCTTAATGCCAATCTTTGCAGCGCATCATGACGTATTGTTCTTGATGAACACGTAATACAGATTCTATATCTCACAATTGCACTATCTCAATCCCAAAATCAATGCAAATTTACATTGGCTCCATAGGAAGCTTATTAGTAAGTAAATGAAAAAGACTCTCCAAGGATTAGAACTCATGAAATCCTTTTTACAAGACAGGTGCATTAACCCAGTAAGCCACAGCAACATCACAGGTGGAAATTTATGTCAAGAAGGGCAGTGACCAATGAATCACTATTAGATAAGTTCAAAAAGAAATCCATTGGTTTCACTATGTTATTCTTAATGCCAATCTTTGCAGCGCATCATGACGTATTGTTCTTGATGAACACGTAATACAGATTCTATATCTCACAATTGCACTATCTCAATCCCAAAATCAATGCAAATTTCCATTGGCTCTATAGGAAGCTTATTAGTAAGTAAATGAAAAAACTCTCTGAGAATTAGAACTCATGAACTCCTGTTTATAAGACAGGCGCAATAACCAAGTAAGCCACTGGAACATCACAAGTGCAAAAGGTTGTCAAGAAGGGCAATGACCAATGAATCACTATTAGGTAAGTTCAAAAAGAAATCCATTGGTTTCACTATGTTATTCTTAATGCCAATCTTTGCAGCGCATCATGACGTATTGTTCTTGATGAACACGTAATACAGATTCTATATCTCAAAATCAATGCAAATTTCCATTGCTCCATAGGAAGCTTATTAGTAAGTAAATGAAAAAGACTCTCCAAGGATTAGAACTCATGAAATCCTTTTTACAAAACAGGAGAATTAACCCAGTAAGCCACAGCAACATCACAGGTGCAAATTTATGTCAAGAAGGGCAGTGACCAATGAATCACTATTAGGTAAGTTCAAATAGAAATCCATTGGTTTTACTATGTTATTCTTAATGCCAATCTAAACAGCTTGTAATGACATATTGTTCTTTATGAACACTTAGTACAGATTCTATCTCACAATTGCAATATCTCAATCCAAAAATCAATGCAAATTTCCATTGGCTCTATAGGAAACTTATTGGTAAGTAAATGAAAAAAAAGCTCTCTGAGGACTAGAATTCATGAACTCCTGTTTAAAAGACAGGGGCATTAACCCACTAAGCCATTGGAACATCACAAGTGCAAAGTGATGTCAAGAAGTGCAGTGAACATTGAATCACTATTGGTAAGTTCAAAAAGAAATCCATTGGTTTCACTATGTTATTCTTAATGCCAATCTTTGCAGCGCATCATGACGTATTGTTCTTGATGAACACGTAATACAGATTCTATATCTCAAAATCAATGCAAATTTCCATTGCTCCATAGGAAGCTTATTAGTAAGTAAATGAAAAAGACTCTCCAAGGATTAGAACTCATGAAATCCTTTTTACAAGACAGGTGCATTAACCCAGTAAGCCACAGCAACATCACAGGTGCAAATTTATGTCAAGAAGGGCAGTGACCAATGAATCACTATTAGGTAAGTTCAAAAAGAAATCCATTGGTTTTACTATGCTATTCTTAATCCCAATCTAAACAGCTTGCAATGACATATTGTTCTTTATGAACACTTAGTACAGATTCTATCTCACAATTGCACTATCTCAATCCCAAAATCAATGGAAATTTCCATTGGCTCTATAGGAAACTTATTGGTAAGTAAATGAAAAAGAGCTCTCTGAGGACTAGAACTCATGAACTTCTGTTTAAAAGACAGGGGCATTAACCCACTAAGCCATTGGAACATCACAAGTGCAAAATGATGTCAAGAAGGGCAGTGAACATTGAATCACTATTGGTAAGTTCAAAAAGAAATCCATTGGTTTCACTATGTTATTCTTAATGCCAATCTTTGCAGCGCATCATGACGTATTGTTCTTGATGAACACGTAATACAGATTCTATATCTCACAATTGCACTATCTCAATCCCAAAATCAATGCAAATTTACATTGGCTCCATAGGAAGCTTATTAGTAAGTAAATGAAAAAGACTCTCCAAGGATTAGAACTCATGAAATCCTTTTTACAAGACAGGTGAATTAACCCAGTAAGCCACAGCAACATCACAGGTGGAAATTTATGTCAAGAAGGGCAGTGACCAATGAATCACTATTAGATAAGTTCAAAAAGAAATCCATTGGTTTCACTATGTTATTCTTAATGCCAATCTTTGCAGCGCATCATGACGTATTGTTCTTGATGAACACGTAATACAGATTCTATATCTCACAATTGCACTATCTCAATCCCAAAATCAATGCAAATTTCCATTGGCTCTATAGGAAGCTTATTAGTAAGTAAATGAAAAAACTCTCTGAGAATTAGAACTCATGAACTCCTGTTTATAAGACAGGCGCAATAACCAAGTAAGCCACTGGAACATCACAAGTGCAAAAGGTTGTCAAGAAGGGCAATGACCAATGAATCACTATTAGGTAAGTTCAAAAAGAAATCCATTGGTTTCACTATGTTATTCTTAATGCCAATCTTTGCAGCGCATCATGACGTATTGTTCTTGATGAACACGTAATACAGATTCTATATCTCAAAATCAATGCAAATTTCCATTGCTCCATAGGAAGCTTATTAGTAAGTAAATGAAAAAGACTCTCCAAGGATTAGAACTCATGAAATCCTTTTTACAAAACAGGAGAATTAACCCAGTAAGCCACAGCAACATCACAGGTGCAAATTTATGTCAAGAAGGGCAGTGACCAATGAATCACTATTAGGTAAGTTCAAAGAGAAATCCATTGGTTTTACTATGTTATTCTTAATGCCAATCTAAACAGCTTGTAATGACATATTGTTCTTTATGAACACTTAGTACAGATTCTATCTCACAATTGCAATATCTCAATCCAAAAATCAATGCAAATTTCCATTGGCTCTATAGGAAACTTACTGGTAAGTAAATGAAAAAGAGCTCTCTGAGGACTAGAACTCATGAACTCCTGTTTAAAAGACAGGGGCATTAACCCACTAAGCCATTGGAACATCACAAATGCAAAGTGATGTCAAGAAGGGCAGTGAACATTGAATCAATATTGGTAAGTTCAAAAAGAAATCCATTGGTTTCACTATGTTATTCTTAATGCCAATCTTTGCAGCGCATCATGACGTATTGTTCTTGATGAACACGTAATACAGATTCTATATCTCACAACTGCATTATCTCAATCCCAAAATCAATGCAAATTTACATTGGCTCCATAGGAAGCTTATCAGTAAGTAAATGAAAAAGACTCTCCAAGGATTAGAACTCATGAAATCCTTTTTACAAGACAGGTGCATTAACCCAGTAAGCCACAGCAACATCACAGGTGCAAATTTATGTCAAGAAGGGCAGTGACCAATGAATCACTATTAGGTAAGTTCAAAAAGAAATCCATTGGTTTTACTATGCTATTCTTAATGCCAATCTAAACAGCTTGTAATGACATATTGTTCTTTATGAACACTTAGTACAGATTCTATCTCACAATTGCACTATCTCAATCCCAAAATCAATGGAAATTTCCATTGGCTCTATAGGAAACTTACTGGTAAGTAAATGAAAAAGAGCTCTCTGAGGACTAGAACTCATGAACTCCTGTTTAAAAGACAGGGGCATTAACCCACTAAGCCATTGGAACATCACAAGTGCAAAGTGATGTCAAGAAGGGCAGTGAACATTGAATCAATATTGGTAAGTTCAAAAAGAAATCCATTGGTTTCACTATGTTATTCTTAATGCCAATCTTTGCAGCGCATCATGACGTATTGTTCTTGATGAACACGTAATACAGATTCTATATCTCACAACTGCATTATCTCAATCCCAAAATCAATGCAAATTTACATTGGCTCCATAGGAAGCTTATCAGTAAGTAAATGAAAAAGACTCTCCAAGGATTAGAACTCATGAAATCCTTTTTACAAGACAGGTGCATTAACCCAGTAAGCCACAGCAACATCACAGGTGCATATTTATGTCAAGAAGGGCAGTGACCAATGAATCACTATTAGGTAAGTTCAAAAAGAAATCCATTGGTTTTACTATGCTATTCTTAATGCCAATCTAAACAGCTTGTAATGACATATTGTTCTTTATGAACACTTAGTACAGATTCTATCTCACAATTGCACTATCTCAATCCCAAAATCAATGGAAATTTCCATTGGCTCTATAGGAAACTTATTGGTAAGTAAATGAAAAAGAGCTCTCTGAGGACTAGAACTCATGAACTTCTGTTTAAAAGACAGGGGCATTAACCCACTAAGCCATTGGAACATCACAAGTGCAGAATGATGTCAAGAAGGGCAGTGAACATTGAATCACTATTGGTAAGTTCAAAAAGAAATCCATTGGTTTCACTATGTTATTCTTAATGCCAATCTTTGCAGCGCATCATGACGTATTGTTCTTGATGAACACGTAATACAGATTCTATATCTCACAATTGCACTATCTCAAGCCCAAAATCAATGCAAATTTCCATTGGCTCTATAGGAAGCTTATTAGTAAGTAAATGAAAAAACTCTCTGAGAATCAGAACTCATGAACTCTTGTTTATAAGACAGGCGCAATAACCAAGTAAGCCACTGGAACATCACAAGTGCAAAAGGTTGTCAAGAAGGGCAATGACCAATGAATCACTATTAGGTAAGTTCAAAAAGAAATCCATTGGTTTCACTATGTTATTCTTAATGCCAATCTTTGCAGCGCATCATGACGTATTGTTCTTGATGAACACGTAATACAGATTCTATATCTCAAAATCAATGCAAATTTCCATTGCTCCATAGGAAGCTTATTAGTAAGTAAATGAAAAAGACTCTCCAAGGATTAGAACTCATGAAATCCTTTTTACAAAACAGGAGCATTAACCCAGTAAGACACAGCAACATCACAGGTGCAAATTTATGTCAAGAAGGGCAGTGACCAATGAATCACTATTAGGTAAGTTCAAATAGAAATCCATTGGTTTTACTATGTTATTCTTAATGCCAATCTAAACAGCTTGTAATGACATATTGTTCTTTATGAACACTTAGTACAGATTCTATCTCACAATTGCAATATCTCAATCCAAAAATCAATGCAAATTTCCATTGGCTCTATAGGAAACTTATTGGTAAGTAAATGAAAAAGAACTCTCTGAGGACTAGAATTCATGAACTCCTGTTTAAAAGACAGGGGCATTAACCCACTAAGCCATTGGAACATCACAAGTGCTTTGTGATGTCAAGAAGGGCAGCGAACATTGAATCACTATTAGATAAGTTCAAAAAGAAATCCATTGGTTTCACTATGTTATTCTTAATGCCAATCTTTGCAGCGCATCATGACGTATTGTTCTTGATGAACACGTAATACAGATTCTATATCTCACAATTGCACTATCTCAATCCCAAAATCAATGCAAATTTACATTGGCTCCATAGGAAGCTTATTAGTAAGTAAATGAAAAAGACTCTCCAAGTATTAGAACTCATGAAATCCTTTTTACAAGACAGGTGCATTAACCCAGTAAGTCACAGGAACATCACAGGTGCAAATTTATGTCAAGAAGGGCAGTGACCAATGAATCACTATTAGGTAAGTTCAAATAGAAATCCATTGGTTTTACTATGTTATTCTTAATGCCAATCTAAACAGCTTGTAATGACATATTGTTCTTTATGAACACTTAGTACAGATTCTATCTCACAATTGCAATATCTCAATCCAAAAATCAATGCAAATTTCCATTGGCTCTATAGGAAACTTATTGGTAAGTAAATGAAAAAAAGCTCTCTGAGGACTAGAACTCATGAACTCCTGTTTAAAAGACAGGGGCATTAACCCACTAAGCCATTGGAACATCACAAGTGCAAAGTGATGTCAAGAAGGGCAGTGAACATTGAATCAATATTGGTAAGTTCAAAAAGAAATCCATTGGTTTCACTATGTTATTCTTAATGCCAATCTTTGCAGCGCATCATGACGTATTGTTCTTGATGAACACGTAATACAGATTCTATATCTCACAACTGCATTATCTCAATCCCAAAATCAATGCAAATTTACATTGGCTCCATAGGAAGCTTATCAGTAAGTAAATGAAAAAGACTCTCCAAGGATTAGAACTCATGAAATCCTTTTTACAAGACAGTTGCATTAACCCAGTAAGCCACAGCAACATCACAGGTGCAAATTTATGTCAAGAAGGGCAGTGACCAATGAATCACTATTAGGTAAGTTCAAAAAGAAATCCATTGGTTTTACTATGCTATTCTTAATGCCAATCTAAACAGCTTGTAATGACATATTGTTCTTTATGAACACTTAGTACAAATTCTATCTCACAATTGCACTATCTCAATCCCAAAATCAATGGAAATTTCCATTGGCTCTATAGGAAACTTATTGGTAAGTAAATGAAAAAGAGCTCTCTGAGGACTAGAACTCATGAACTCCTGTTTAAAAGACAGGGGCATTAACCCACTAAGCCATTGGAACATCACAAGTGCAAAGTGATGTCAAGAAGGGCAGTGAACATTGAATCACTATTGGTAAGTTCAAAAAGAAATCCATTGGTTTCACTATGTTATTCTTAATGCCAATCTTTGCAGCGCATCATGACGTATTGTTCTTGATGAACACGTAATACAGATTCTATATCTCACAATTGCACTATCTCAAGCCCAAAATCAATGCAAATTTCCATTGGCTCTATAGGAAGCTTATTAGTAAGTAAATGAAAAAACTCTCTGAGAATTAGAACTCATGAACTCCTGTTTATAAGACAGGCGCAATAACCAAGTAAGCCACTGGAACATCACAAGTGCAAAAGGTTGTCAAGAAGGGCAATGACCAATGAATCACTATTAGGTAAGTTCAAAAAGAAATCCATTGGTTTCACTATGTTATTCTTAATGCCAATCTATGCAGCGCATCATGACGTATTGTTCTTGATGAACACGTAATACAGATTCTATATCTCAAAATCAATGCAAATTTCCATTGCTCCATAGGAAGCTTATTAGTAAGTAAATGAAAAAGACTCTCCAAAGATTAGAACTCATGAAATACTTTTTACAAGACAGGAGAATTAACCCAGTAAGCCACAGCAACATCACAGGTGCAAATTTATGTCAAGAAGGGCAATGACCAATGAATCACTATTAGGTAAGTTCAAATAGAAATCCATTCGTTTTACTATGTTATTCTTAATGCCAATCTAAACAGCTTGTAATGACATATTGTTCTTTATGAACACTTAGTACAGATTCTATCTCACAATTGCAATATCTCAATCCAAAAATCAATGCAAATTTCCATTGGCTCAATAGGAAACTTATTGGTAAGTAAATGAAAAAGAGCTCGCTGAGGACTAGAATTCATGAACTCCTGTTTAAGAGACAGGGGCATTAACCCACTAAGCCATTGGAACATCACAAGTGCAAAGTGATGTCAAGAAGGGCAGTGAACATTGAATCACTATTGGTAAGTTCAAAAAGAAATCCATTGGTTTCACTATGTTATTCTTAATGCCAATCTTTGCAGCGCATCATGACGTATTGTTCTTGATGAACACGTAATACAGATTCTATATCTCACAATTGCACTATCTCAATCCCAAAATCAATGCAAATTTACATTGGCTCCATAGGAAGCTTATCAGTAAGTAAATGAAAAAGACTCTCCAAGGATTAGAACTCATGAAATCCTTTTTACAAGACAAATGCATTAACCCAGTAAGCCACAGAAACATCACAGGTGCAAATTTATGTCAAGAAGGGCAGTGACCAATGAATCACTATTAGGTAAGTTCAAAAAGAAATCCATTGGTTTTACTATGCTATTCTTAATGCCATTCTAAACAGCTTGTGATGACATATTGTTCTTTATGAACACGTACTACAGATTCTATCTCACAATTGCACTATCTCAATCCCAAAATCAATGCAAATTTACATTGGCTCCATAGGAAGCTTATTAGTAAGTAAATGAAAAAGACTCTCCAAGGATTAGAACTCATGAAATCCTTTTTACAAGACAGGTGCATTAACCCAGTAAGCCACAGCAACATCACAGGTGGAAATTTATGTCAAGAAGGGCAGTGACCAATGAATCACTATTAGATAAGTTCAAAAAGAAATCCATTGGTTTCACTATGTTATTCTTAATGCCAATCTTTGCAGCGCATCATGACGTATTGTTCTTGATGAACACGTAATACAGATTCTATATCTCACAATTGCACTATCTCAATCCCAAAATCAATGCAAATTTCCATTGGCTCTATAGGAAGCTTATTAGTAAGTAAATGAAAAAACTCTCTGAGAATTAGAACTCATGAACTCCTGTTTATAAGACAGGCGCAATAACCAAGTAAGCCACTGGAACATCACAAGTGCAAAAGGTTGTCAAGAAGGGCAATGACCAATGAATCACTATTAGGTAAGCTCAAAAAGAAATCCATTGGTTTCACTATGTTATTCTTAATGCCAATCTTTGCAGCGCATCATGACATATTGTTCTTGATGAACACGTAATACAGATTCTATATCTCAAAATCAATGCAAATTTCCATTGCTCCATAGGAAGCTTATTAGTAAGTAAATGAAAAAGACTCTCCAAGGATTAGAACTCATGAAATCCTTTTTACAAAACAGGAGAATTAACCCAGTAAGCCACAGCAACATCACAGGTGCAAATTTATGTCAAGAAGGGCAGTGACCAATGAATCACTATTAGTTAAGTTCAAATAGAAATCCATTGGTTTTACTATGTTATTCTTAATGCCAATCTAAACAGCTTGTAATGACATATTGTTCTTTATGAACACTTAGTACAGATTCTATCTCACAATTGCAATATCTCAATCCAAAAATCAATGCAAATTTCCATTGGCTCTATAGGAAACTTATTGGTAAGTAAATGAAAAAAAGCTCTCTGAGGACTAGAATTCATGAACTCCTGTTTAAAAGACAGGGGCATTAACCCACTAAGCCATTGGAACATCACAAGTGCAAAGTGATGTCAAGAAGGGCAGTGAACATTGAATCACTATTGGTAAGTTCAAAAAGAAATCCATTGGTTTCACTATGTTATTCTTAATGCCAATCTTTGCAGCGCATCATGACGTATTGTTCTTGATGAACACGTAATACAGATTCTATATCTCAAAATCAATGCAAATTTCCATTGCTCCATAGGAAGCTTATTAGTAAGTAAATGAAAAAGACTCTCCAAGGATTAGAACTCATGAAATCCTTTTTACAAAACAGGAGCATTAACCCAGTAAGACACAGCAACATCACAGGTGCAAATTTATGTCAAGAAGGGCAGTGACCAATGAATCACTATTAGGTAAGTTCAAATAGAAATCCATTGGTTTTACTATGTTATTCTTAATGCCAATCTAAACAGCTTGTAATGACATATTGTTCTTTATGAACACTTAGTACAGATTCTATCTCACAATTGCAATATCTCAATCCAAAAATCAATGCAAATTTCCATTGGCTCTATAGGAAACTTATTGGTAAGTAAATGAAAAAGAACTCTCTGAGGACTAGAATTCATGAACTCCTGTTTAAAAGACAGGGGCATTAACCCACTAAGCCATTGGAACATCACAAGTGCTTTGTGATGTCAAGAAGGGCAGCGAACATTGAATCAGTATTAGATAAGTTCAAAAAGAAATCCATTGGTTTCACTATGTTATTCTTAATGCCAATCTTTGCAGCGCATCATGACGTATTGTTCTTGATAAACACGTAATACAGATTCTATATCTCACAATTGCACTATCTCAATCCCAAAATCAATGCAAATTTACATTGGCTCCATAGGAAGCTTATTAGTAAGAAAATGAAAAAGACTCTCCAAGTATTAGAACTCATGAAATCCTTTTTACAAGACAGGTGCATTAACCCAGTAAGTCACAGGAACATCACAGGTGCAAATTTATGTCAAGAAGGGCAGTGACCAATGAATCACTATTAGGTAAGTTCAAATAGAAATCCATTGGTTTTACTATGTTATTCTTAATGCCAATCTAAACAGCTTGTAATGACATATTGTTCTTTATGAACACTTAGTACAGATTCTATCTCACAATTGCAATATCTCAATCCAAAAATCAATGCAAATTTCCATTGGCTCTATAGGAAACTTATTGGTAAGTAAATGAAAAAGAGCTCTCTGAGGACTAGAACTCATGAACTCCTGTTTAAAAGACAGGGGCATTAACCCACTAAGCCATTGGAACATCACAAGTGCAAAGTGATGTCAAGAAGGGCAGTGAACATTGAATCAATATTGGTAAGTTCAAAAAGAAATCCATTGGTTTCACTATGTTATTCTTAATGCCAATCTTTGCAGCGCATCATGACGTATTGTTCTTGATGAACACGTAATACAGATTCTATATCTCACAACTGCATTATCTCAATCCCAAAATCAATGCAAATTTACATTGGCTCCATAGGAAGCTTATCAGTAAGTAAATGAAAAAGACTCTCCAAGGATTAGAACTCATGAAATCCTTTTTACAAGACAGTTGCATTAACCCAGTAAGCCACAGCAACATCACAGGTGCAAATTTATGTCAAGAAGGGCAGTGACCAATGAATCACTATTAGGTAAGTTCAAAAAGAAATCCATTGGTTTTACTATGCTATTCTTAATGCCAATCTAAACAGCTTGTAATGACATATTGTTCTTTATGAACACTTAGTACAGATTCTATCTCACAATTGCACTATCTCAATCCCAAAATCAATGGAAATTTCCATTGGCTCTATAGGAAACTTATTGGTAAGTAAATGAAAAAGAGCTCTCTGAGGACTAGAACTCATGAACTCCTGTTTAAAAGACAGGGGCATTAACCCACTAAGCCATTGGAACATCACAAGTGCAAAGTGATGTCAAGAAGGGCAGTGAACATTGAATCACTATTGGTAAGTTCAAAAAGAAATCCATTGGTTTCACTATGTTATTCTTAATGCCAATCTTTGCAGCGCATCATGACGTATTGTTCTTGATGAACACGTAATACAGATTCTATATCTCACAATTGCACTATCTCAAGCCCAAAATCAATGCAAATTTCCATTGGCTCTATAGGAAGCTTATTAGTAAGTAAATGAAAAAACTCTCTGAGAATTAGAACTCATGAACTCCTGTTTATAAGACAGGCGCAATAACCAAGTAAGCCACTGGAACATCACAAGTGCAAAAGGTTGTCAAGAAGGGCAATGACCAATGAATCACTATTAGGTAAGTTCAAAAAGAAATCCATTGGTTTCACTATGTTATTCTTAATGCCAATCTATGCAGCGCATCATGACGTATTGTTCTTGATGAACACGTAATACAGATTCTATATCTCAAAATCAATGCAAATTTCCATTGCTCCATAGGAAGCTTATTAGTAAGTAAATGAAAAAGACTCTCCAAAGATTAGAACTCATGAAATCCTTTTTACAAGACAGGAGAATTAACCCAGTAAGCCACAGCAACATCACAGGTGCAAATTTATGTCAAGAAGGGCAATGACCAATGAATCACTATTAGGTAAGTTCAAATAGAAATCCATTCGTTTTACTATGTTATTCTTAATGCCAATCTAAACAGCTTGTAATGACATATTGTTCTTTATGAACACTTAGTACAGATTCTATCTCACAATTGCAATATCTCAATCCAAAAATCAATGCAAATTTCCATTGGCTCAATAGGAAACTTATTGGTAAGTAAATGAAAAAGAGCTCGCTGAGGACTAGAATTCATGAACTCCTGTTTAAGAGACAGGGGCATTAACCCACTAAGCCATTGGAACATCACAAGTGCAAAGTGATGTCAAGAAGGGCAGTGAACATTGAATCACTATTGGTAAGTTCAAAAAGAAATCCATTGGTTTCACTATGTTATTCTTAATGCCAATCTTTGCAGCGCATCATGACGTATTGTTCTTGATGAACACGTAATACAGATTCTATATCTCACAATTGCACTATCTCAATCCCAAAATCAATGCAAATTTACATTGGCTCCATAGGAAGCTTATCAGTAAGTAAATGAAAAAGACTCTCCAAGGATTAGAACTCATGAAATCCTTTTTACAAGACAAATGCATTAACCCAGTAAGCCACAGAAACATCACAGGTGCAAATTTATGTCAAGAAGGGCAGTGACCAATGAATCACTATTAGGTAAGTTCAAAAAGAAATCCATTGGTTTTACTATGCTATTCTTAATGCCATTCTAAACAGCTTGTGATGACATATTGTTCTTTATGAACACGTACTACAGATTCTATCTCACAATTGCACTATCTCAATCCCAAAATCAATGCAAATTTACATTGGCTCCATAGGAAGCTTATTAGTAAGTAAATGAAAAAGACTCTCCAAGGATTAGAACTCATGAAATCCTTTTTACAAGACAGGTGCATTAACCCAGTAAGCTACAGCAACATCACAGGTGGAAATTTATGTCAAGAAGGGCAGTGACCAATGAATCACTATTAGATAAGTTCAAAAAGAAATCCATTGGTTTCACTATGTTATTCTTAATGCCAATCTTTGCAGCGCATCATGACGTATTGTTCTTGATGAACACGTAATACAGATTCTATATCTCACAATTGCACTATCTCAATCCCAAAATCAATGCAAATTTCCATTGGCTCTATAGGAAGCTTATTAGTAAGTAAATGAAAAAACTCTCTGAGAATTAGAACTCATGAACTCCTGTTTATAAGACAGGCGCAATAACCAAGTAAGCCACTGGAACATCACAAGTGCAAAAGGTTGTCAAGAAGGGCAATGACCAATGAATCACTATTAGGTAAGCTCAAAAAGAAATCCATTGGTTTCACTATGTTATTCTTAATGCCAATCTTTGCAGCGCATCATGACATATTGTTCTTGATGAACACGTAATACAGATTCTATATCTCAAAATCAATGCAAATTTCCATTGCTCCATAGGAAGCTTATTAGTAAGTAAATGAAAAAGACTCTCCAAGGATTAGAACTCATGAAATCCTTTTTACAAAACAGGAGAATTAACCCAGTAAGCCACAGCAACATCACAGGTGCAAATTTATGTCAAGAAGGGCAGTGACCAATGAATCACTATTAGTTAAGTTCAAATAGAAATCCATTGGTTTTACTATGTTATTCTTAATGCCAATCTAAACAGCTTGTAATGACATATTGTTCTTTATGAACACTTAGTACAGATTCTATCTCACAATTGCAATATCTCAATCCAAAAATCAATGCAAATTTCCATTGGCTCTATAGGAAACTTATTGGTAAGTAAATGAAAAAAAGCTCTCTGAGGACTAGAATTCATGAACTCCTGTTTAAAAGACAGGGGCATTAACCCACTAAGCCATTGGAACATCACAAGTGCAAAGTGATGTCAAGAAGGGCAGTGAACATTGAATCACTATTGGTAAGTTCAAAAAGAAATCCATTGGTTTCACTATGTTATTCTTAATGCCAATCTTTGCAGCGCATCATGACGTATTGTTCTTGATGAACACGTAATACAGATTCTATATCTCAAAATCAATGCAAATTTCCATTGCTCCATAGGAAGCTTATTAGTAAGTAAATGAAAAAGACTCTCCAAGGATTAGAACTCATGAAATCCTTTTTACAAAACAGGAGCATTAACCCAGTAAGACACAGCAACATCACAGGTGCAAATTTATGTCAAGAAGGGCAGTGACCAATGAATCACTATTAGGTAAGTTCAAATAGAAATCCATTGGTTTTACTATGTTATTCTTAATGCCAATCTAAACAGCTTGTAATGACATATTGTTCTTTATGAACACTTAGTACAGATTCTATCTCACAATTGCAATATCTCAATCCAAAAATCAATGCAAATTTCCATTGGCTCTATAGGAAACTTATTGGTAAGTAAATGAAAAAGAACTCTCTGAGGACTAGAATTCATGAACTCCTGTTTAAAAGACAGGGGCATTAACCCACTAAGCCATTGGAACATCACAAGTGCTTTGTGATGTCAAGAAGGGCAGCGAACATTGAATCACTATTAGATAAGTTCAAAAAGAAATCCATTGGTTTCACTATGTTATTCTTAATGCCAATCTTTGCAGCGCATCATGACGTATTGTTCTTGATGAACACGTAATACAGATTCTATATCTCACAATTGCACTATCTCAATCCCAAAATCAATGCAAATTTACATTGGCTCCATAGGAAGCTTATTAGTAAGAAAATGAAAAAGACTCTCCAAGTATTAGAACTCATGAAATCCTTTTTACAAGACAGGTGCATTAACCCAGTAAGTCACAGGAACATCACAGGTGCAAATTTATGTCAAGAAGGGCAGTGACCAATGAATCACTATTAGGTAAGTTCAAATAGAAATCCATTGGTTTTACTATGTTATTCTTAATGCCAATCTAAACAGCTTGTAATGACATATTGTTCTTTATGAACACTTAGTACAGATTCTATCTCACAATTGCAATATCTCAATCCAAAAATCAATGCAAATTTCCATTGGCTCTATAAGAAACTTATTGGTAAGTAAATGAAAAGAGCTCTCTGAGGACTAGAACTCATGAACTCCTGTTTAAAAGACAGGGGCATTAACCCACTAAGCCATTGGAACATCACAAGTGCAAAGTGATGTCAAGAAGGGCAGTGAACATTGAATCAATATTGGTAAGTTCAAAAAGAAATCCATTGGTTTCACTATGTTATTCTTAATGCCAATCTTTGCAGCGCATCATGACGTATTGTTCTTGATGAACACGTAATACAGATTCTATATCTCACAACTGCATTATCTCAATCCCAAAATCAATGCAAATTTACATTGGCTCCATAGGAAGCTTATCAGTAAGTAAATGAAAAAGACTCTCCAAGGATTAGAACTCATGAAATCCTTTTTACAAGACAGTTGCATTAACCCAGTAAGCCACAGCAACATCACAGGTGCAAATTTATGTCAAGAAGGGCAGTGACCAATGAATCACTATTAGGTAAGTTCAAAAAGAAATCCATTGGTTTTACTATGCTATTCTTAATGCCAATCTAAACAGCTTGTAATGACATATTGTTCTTTATGAACACTTAGTACAGATTCTATCTCACAATTGCACTATCTCAATCCCAAAATCAATGGAAATTTCCATTGGCTCTATAGGAAACTTATTGGTAAGTAAATGAAAAAGAGCTCTCTGAGGACTAGAACTCATGAACTCCTGTTTAAAAGACAGGGGCATTAACCCACTAAGCCATTGGAACATCACAAGTGCAAAGTGATGTCAAGAAGGGCAGTGAACATTGAATCACTATTGGTAAGTTCAAAAAGAAATCCATTGGTTTCACTATGTTATTCTTAATGCCAATCTTTGCAGCGCATCATGACGTATTGTTCTTGATGAACACGTAATACAGATTCTATATCTCACAATTGCACTATCTCAAGCCCAAAATCAATGCAAATTTCCATTGGCTCTATAGGAAGCTTATTAGTAAGTAAATGAAAAAACTCTCTGAGAATTAGAACTCATGAACTCCTGTTTATAAGACAGACGCAATAACCAAGTAAGCCACTGGAACATCACAAGTGCAAAAGGTTGTCAAGAAGGGCAATGACCAATGAATCACTATTAGGTAAGTTCAAAAAGAAATCCATTGGTTTCACTATGTTATTCTTAATGCCAATCTATGCAGCGCATCATGACGTATTGTTCTTGATGAACACGTAATACAGATTCTATATCTCAAAATCAATGCAAATTTCCATTGCTCCATAGGAAGCTTATTAGTAAGTAAATGAAAAAGACTCTCCAAAGATTAGAACTCATGAAATCCTTTTTACAAGACAGGAGAATTAACCCAGTAAGCCACAGCAACATCACAGGTGCAAATTTATGTCAAGAAGGGCAATGACCAATGAATCACTATTAGGTAAGTTCAAATAGAAATCCATTGGTTTTACTATGTTATTCTTAATGCCAATCTAAACAACTTGTAATGACATATTGTTCTTTATGAACACTTAGTACAGATTCTATCTCACAATTGCAATATCTCAATCCAAAAATCAATGCAAATTTCCATTGGCTCAATAGGAAACTTATTGGTAAGTAAATGAAAAAGAGCTCGCTGAGGACTAGAATTCATGAACTGCTGTTTAAGAGACAGGGGCATTAACCCACTAAGCCATTGGAACATCACAAGTGCAAAGTGATGTCAAGAAGGGCAGTGAACATTGAATCACTATTGGTAAGTTCAAAAAGAAATCCATTGGTTTCACTATGTTATTCTTAATGCCAATCTTTGCAGCGCATCATGACGTATTGTTCTTGATGAACACGTAATACAGATTCTATATCTCACAATTGCACTATCTCAATCCCAAAATCAATGCAAATTTACATTGGCTCCATAGGAAGCTTATCAGTAAGTAAATGAAAAAGACTCTCCAAGGATTAGAACTCATGAAATCCTTTTTACAAGACAGTTGCATTAACCCAGTAAGCCACAGCAACATCACAGGTGCAAATTTATGTCAAGAAGGGCAGTGACCAATGAATCACTATTAGGTAAGTTCAAAAAGAAATCCATTGGTTTTACTATGCTATTCTTAATGCCAATCTAAACAGCTTGTAATGACATATTGTTCTTTATGAACACTTAGTACAGATTCTATCTCACAATTGCACTATCTCAATCCCAAAATCAATGGAAATTTCCATTGGCTCTATAGGAAACTTATTGGTAAGTAAATGAAAAAGAGCTCTCTGAGGACTAGAACTCATGAACTCCTGTTTAAAAGACAGGGGCATTAACCCACTAAGCCATTGGAACATCACAAGTGCAAAGTGATGTCAAGAAGGGCAGTGAACATTGAATCACTATTGGTAAGTTCAAAAAGAAATCCATTGGTTTCACTATGTTATTCTTAATGCCAATCTTTGCAGCGCATCATGACGTATTGTTCTTGATGAACACGTAATACAGATTCTATATCTCACAATTGCACTATCTCAAGCCCAAAATCAATGCAAATTTCCATTGGCTCTATAGGAAGCTTATTAGTAAGTAAATGAAAAAACTCTCTGAGAATTAGAACTCATGAACTCCTGTTTATAAGACAGACGCAATAACCAAGTAAGCCACTGGAACATCACAAGTGCAAAAGGTTGTCAAGAAGGGCAATGACCAATGAATCACTATTAGGTAAGTTCAAAAAGAAATCCATTGGTTTCACTATGTTATTCTTAATGCCAATCTATGCAGCGCATCATGACGTATTGTTCTTGATGAACACGTAATACAGATTCTATATCTCAAAATCAATGCAAATTTCCATTGCTCCATAGGAAGCTTATTAGTAAGTAAATGAAAAAGACTCTCCAAAGATTAGAACTCATGAAATCCTTTTTACAAGACAGGAGAATTAACCCAGTAAGCCACAGCAACATCACAGGTGCAAATTTATGTCAAGAAGGGCAATGACCAATGA
Organism: Phyllobates terribilis; assembly: GCF_046119375.1. Taxonomy (NCBI): domain Eukaryota; kingdom Metazoa; phylum Chordata; class Amphibia; order Anura; family Dendrobatidae; genus Phyllobates; species Phyllobates terribilis. Next base: position 328,975,590 of record NW_027362764.1, on the reverse strand, counting down.
ATCACTATTAGGTAAGTTCAAATAGAAATCCATTGGTTTTACTATGTTATTCTTAATGCCAATCTAAACAACTTGTAATGACATATTGTTCTTTATGAACACTTAGTACAGATTCTATCTCACAATTGCAATATCTCAATCCAAAAATCAATGCAAATTTCCATTGGCTCAATAGGAAACTTATTGGTAAGTAAATGAAAAAGAGCTCGCTGAGGACTAGAATTCATGAACTGCTGTTTAAGAGACAGGGGCATTAACCCACTAAGCCATTGGAACATCACAAGTGCAAAGTGATGTCAAGAAGGGCAGTGAACATTGAATCACTATTGGTAAGTTCAAAAAGAAATCCATTGGTTTCACTATGTTATTCTTAATGCCAATCTTTGCAGCGCATCATGACGTATTGTTCTTGATGAACACGTAATACAGATTCTATATCTCACAATTGCACTATCTCAATCCCAAAATCAATGGAAATTTCCATTGGCTCTATAGGAAACTTATTGGTAAGTAAATTAAAAAGAGCTCTCTGAGGACTAGAACTCATGAACTCCTGTTTAATAGACAGGGGCATTAACCCACTAAGCCATTGGAACATCACAAGTGCAAAGTGATGTCAAGAAGGGCAGTGAAAATTGAATCACTATTGGTAAGTTCAAAAAGAAATCCATTGGTTTCACTATGTTATTCTTAATGCCAATCTTTGCAGCGCATCATGACGTATTGTTCTTGATGAACACGTAATACAGATTCTATATCTCACAATTGCACTATCTCAATCCCAAAATCAATGCAAATTTACATTGGCTCCATAGGAAGCTTATTAGTAAGTAAATGAAAAAGACTCTCCAAGGATTAGAACTCATGAAATCCTTTTTACAAGACAGGTGCATTAACCCAGTAAGCCACAGCAACATCACAGGTGGAAATTTATGTCAAGAAGGGCAGTGACCAATGAATCACTATTAGATAAGTTCAAAAAGAAATCCATTGGTTTCACTATGTTATTCTTAATGCCAATCTTTGCAGCGCATCATGACGTATTGTTCTTGATGAACACGTAATACAGATTCTATATCTCACAATTGCACTATCTCAATCCCAAAATCAATGCAAATTTCCATTGGCTCTATAGGAAGCTTATTAGTAAGTAAATGAAAAAACTCTCTGAGAATTAGAACTCATGAACTCCTGTTTATAAGACAGGCGCAATAACCAAGTAAGCCACTGGAACATCACAAGTGCAAAAGGTTGTCAAGAAGGGCAATGACCAATGAATCACTATTAGGTAAGTTGAAAAAGAAATCCATTGGTTTCACTATGTTATTCTTAATGCCAATCTTTGCAGCGCATCATGACGTATTGTTCTTGACGAACACGTAATACAGATTCTATATCTCAAAATCAATGCAAATTTCCATTGCTCCATAGGAAGCTTATTAGTAAGTAAATGAAAAAGGCTCTCCAAGGATTAGAACTCATGAAATCCTTTTTACAAAACAGGAGAATTAACCCAGTAAGCCACAGCAACATCACAGGTGCAAATTTATGTCAAGAAGGGCAGTGACCAATGAATCACTATTAGTTAAGTTCAAATAGAAATCCATTGGTTTTACTATGTTATTCTTAATGCCAATCTAAACAGCTTGTAATGACATATTGTTCTTTATGAACACTTAGTACAGATTCTATCTCACAATTGCAATATCTCAATCCAAAAATCAATGCAAATTTCCATTGGCTCTATAGGAAACTTATTGGTAAGTAAATGAAAAAAAGCTCTCTGAGGACTAGAATTCATGAACTCCTGTTTAAAAGAAAGGGGCATTAACCCACTAAGCCATTGGAACATCACAAGTGCAAAGTGATGTCAAGAAGGGCAGTGAACATTGAATCACTATTGGTAAGTTCAAAAAGAAATCCATTGGTTTCACTATGTTATTCTTAATGCCAATCTTTGCAGCGCATCATGACGTATTGTTCTTGATGAACACGTAATACAGATTCTATATCTCACAATTGCACTATCTCAATCCCAAAATCAATGCAAATTTACATTGGCTCCATAGGAAGCTTATTAGTAAGTAAATGAAAAAGACTCTCCAAGGATTAGAACTCATGAAATCCTTTTTAAAAGACAGGTGCATTAACCCAGTAAGCCACAGCAACATCACAGGTGGAAATTTATGTCAAGAAGGGCAGAGACCAATGAATCACTATTAGGTAAGTTCAAAAAGAAATCCATTGGTTTTACTATGCTATTCTTAATGCCAATCTAAACAGCTTGTAATGACATATTGTTCTTTATGAACACTTAGTACAGATTCTATCTCACAATTGCACTATCTCAATCCAAAAATCAATGCAAATTTCCATTGGCTCTATAGGAAACTTATTGGTAAGTAAATGAAAAAGAGCTCTCTGAGGACTAGAATTCATGAACTCCTGTTTAAAAGACAGGGGCATTAACCCACTAAGCCATTGGAACATCACAAGTGCGAAGTGATGTCAAGAAGGGGAGCGAACATTGAATCACTATTAGATAAGTTCAAAAAGAAATCCATTGGTTTCACTATATTATTCTTAATGCCAATCTTTGCAGCGCATCATGACGTATTGTTCTTGATGAACACGTAATACAGATTCTATATCTCACAATTGCACTATCTCAATCCCAAAATCAATGGAAATTTCCATTGGCTCTATAGGAAACTTATTGGTAAGTAAATTAAAAAGAGCTCTCTGAGGACTAGAACTCATGAACTCCTGTTTAATAGACAGGGGCATTAACCCACTAAGCCATTGGAACATCACAAGTGCAAAGTGATGTCAAGAAGGGCAGTGAAAATTGAATCACTATTGGTAAGTTCAAAAAGAAATCCATTGGTTTCACTATGTTATTCTTAATGCCAATCTTTGCAGCGCATCATGACGTATTGTTCTTGATGAACACGTAATACAGATTCTATATCTCACAATTGCACTATCTCAATCCCAAAATCAATGCAAATTTACATTGGCTCCATAGGAAGCTTATTAGTAAGTAAATGAAAAAGACTCTCCAAGGATTAGAACTCATGAAATCCTTTTTACAAGACAGGTGCATTAACCCAGTAAGCCACAGCAACATCACAGGTGGAAATTTATGTCAAGAAGGGCAGTGACCAATGAATCACTATTAGATAAGTTCAAAAAGAAATCCATTGGTTTCACTATGTTATTCTTAATGCCAATCTTTGCAGCGCATCATGACGTATTGTTCTTGATGAACACGTAATACAGATTCTATATCTCACAATTGCACTATCTCAATCCCAAAATCAATGCAAATTTCCATTGGCTCTATAGGAAGCTTATTAGTAAGTAAATGAAAAAACTCTCTGAGAATTAGAACTCATGAACTCCTGTTTATAAGACAGGCGCAATAACCAAGTAAGCCACTGGAACATCACAAGTGCAAAAGGTTGTCAGAAAGGGCAATGACCAATGAATCACTATTAGGTAAGTTCAAAAAGAAATCCATTGGTTTCACTATGTTATTCTTAATGCCAATCTTTGCAGCGCATCATGACGTATTGTTCTTGATGAACACGTAATACAGATTCTATATCTCAAAATCAATGCAAATTTCCATTGCTCCATAGGAAGCTTATTAGTAAGTAAATGAAAAAGACTCTCCAAGGATTAGAACTCATGAAATCCTTTTTACAAAACAGGAGAATTAACCCAGTAAGCCACAGCAACATCACAGGTGCAAATTTATGTCAAGAAGGGCAGTGACCAATGAATCACTATTAGTTAAGTTCAAATAGAAATCCATTGGTTTTACTATGTTATTCTTAATGCCAATCTAAACAGCTTGTAATGACATATTGTTCTTTATGAACACTTAGTACAGATTCTATCTCACAATTGCAATATCTCAATCCAAAAATCAATGCAAATTTCCATTGGCTCTATAGGAAACTTATTGGTAAGTAAATGAAAAAAAGCTCTCTGAGGACTAGAATTCATGAACTCCTGTTTAAAAGACAGGGGCATTAACCCACTAAGCCATTGGAACATCACAAGTGCAAAGTGATGTCAAGAAGGGCAGTGAACATTGAATCACTATTGGTAAGTTCAAAAAGAAATCCATTGGTTTCACTATGTTATTCTTAATGCCAATCTTTGCAGCGCATCATGACGTATTGTTCTTGATGAACACGTAATACAGATTCTATATCTCACAATTGCACTATCTCAATCCCAAAATCAATGCAAATTTACATTGGCTCCATAGGAAGCTTATTAGTAAGTAAATGAAAAAGACTCTCCAAGGATTAGAACTCATGAAATCCTTTTTACAAGACAGGTGCATTAACCCAGTAAGCCACAGCAACATCACAGGTGGAAATTTATGTCAAGAAGGGCAGTGACCAATGAATCACTATTAGGTAAGTTCAAAAAGAAATCCATTGGTTTTACTATGCTATTCTTAATGCCAATCTAAACAGCTTGTAATGACATATTGTTCTTTATGAACACTTAGTACAGATTCTATCTCACAATTGCACTATCTCAATCCCAAAATCAATGCAAATTTCCATTGGCTCTATAGGAAACTTATTGGTAAGTAAATGAAAAAGAGCTCTCTGAGGACTAGAATTCATGAACTCCTGTTTAAAAGACAGGGGCATTAACCCACTAAGCCATTGGAACATCACAAGTGCAAAGTGATGTCAAGAAGGGCAGCGAACATTGAATCACTATTAGATAAGTTCAAAAAGAAATCCATTGGTTTCACTATGTTATTCTTAACGCCAATCTTTGCAGTGCATCATGACGTATTGTTCTTAATGAACACGTAATACAGATTCTATATCTCACAATTGCACTATCTCAATCCCAATATCAATGGAAATTTCCATTGGCTCTATAGGAAACTTATTGGTAAGTAAATGAAAAAGAGCTCTCTGAGGACTAGAACTCATGAACTCCTGTTTAATAGACAGGGGCATTAACCCACTAAGTCATTGGAACATCACAAGTGCAAAGTCATGTCAAGAAGGGCAGTGAACATTGAATCACTATTGGTAAGTTCAAAAAGAAATCCATTGGTTTCACTATGTTATTCTTAATGCCAATCTTTGCAGCGCATCATGACGTATTGTTCTTGATGAACACGTAATACAGATTCTATATCTCACAATTGCACTATCTCAAGCCCAAAATCAATGCAAATTTCCATTTGCTCTATAGGAAGCTTATTAGTAAGTAAATGAAAAACTCTCTGAGAATTAGAACACATGAACTCCTGTTTATAAGACAGGCGCAATAACCAAGTAAGCCACTGGAACATCACAAGTGCAAAAGGTTGTCAAGAAGGGCAATGACCAATGAATCACTATTAGGTAAGTTCAAAAAGAAATCTATTGGTTTCACTATGTTATTCTTAATGCCAATCTTTGCAGCGCATCATGACGTATTGTTCTTGATGAACACGTAATACAGATTCTATATCTCAAAATCAATGCAAATTTCCATTGCTCCATAGGAAGCTTATTAGTAAGTAAATGAAAAAGACTCTCCAAGGATTAGAACTCATGAAATAATTTTTACAAGACAGGAGAATTAACCCAGTAAGCCACAGCAACATCACAGGTGCAAATTTATGTCAAGAAGGGCAGTGACCAATGAATCACTATTAGGTAAGTTCAAATAGAAATCCATTGGTTTTACTATGTTATTCTTAATGCCAATCTAAACAGCTTGTAATGACATATAGTTCTTTATGAACACTTAGTACAGATTCTATCTCACAATTGCAATATCTCAATCCAAAAATCAATGCAAATTTCCATTGGCTCTATAGGAAACTTATTGGTAAGTAAATGAAAAAGAGCTCTCTGAGGACTAGAATTCATGAACTCCTGTTTAAAAGACAGGGGCATTAACCCACTAAGCCATTGGAACATCACAAGTGCGAAGTGATGTCAAGAAGGGGAGCGAACATTGAATCACTATTAGATAAGTTCAAAAAGAAATCCATTGGTTTCACTATGTTATTCTTAATGCCAATCTTTGCAGCGCATCATGACGTATTGTTCTTGATGAACACGTAATACAGATTCTATATCTCACAATTGCACTATCTCAATCCCAAAATCAATGGAAATTTCCATTGGCTCTATAGGAAACTTATTGGTAAGTAAATTAAAAAGAGCTCTCTGAGGACTAGAACTCATGAACTCCTGTTTAATAGACAGGGGCATTAACCCACTAAGCCATTGGAACATCACAAGTGCAAAACGATGTCAAGAAGGGCAGTGAACATTGAATCACTATTGGTAAGTTCAAAAAGAAATCCATTGGTTTCACTATGTTATTCTTAATGCCAATCTCTGCAGCGCATCAAGACGTATTGTTCTTGATGAACACGTAATACAGATTCTATATCTCACAATTGCACTATCTCAAGCCCAAAATCAATGCAAATTTCCATTGGCTCTATAGGAAGCTTATTAGTAAGTAAATGAAAAAACTCTCTGAGAATTAGAACTCATGAACTCCTGTTTATAAGACAGACGCAATAACCAAGTAAGCCACTGGAACATCACAAGTGCAAAAGGTTGTCAAGAAGGGCAATGACCAATGAATCACTATTAGGTAAGTTCAAAAAGAAATCTATTGGTTTCACTATGTTATTCTTAATGCCAATCTATGCAGCGCATCATGACGTATTGTTCTTGATGAACACGTAATACAGATTCTATATCTCAAAATCAATGCAAATTTCCATTGCTCCATAGGAAGCTTATTAGTAAGTAAATGAAAAAGACTCTCCAAAGATTAGAACTCATGAAATCCTTTTTACAAGACAGGAGAATTTACCCAGTAAGCCACAGCAACATCACAGGTGCAAATTTATGTCAAGAAGGGCAATGACCAATGAATCACTATTAGGTAAGTTCAAATAGAAATCCATTGGTTTTACTATGTTATTCTTAATGCCAATCTAAACAACTTGTAATGACATATTGTTCTTTATGAACACTTAGTACAGATTCTATCTCACAATTGCAATATCTCAATCCAAAAATCAATGCAAATTTCCATTGGCTCAATAGAAAACTTATTGGTAAGTAAATGAAAAGAGCTCGCTGAGGACTAGAATTCATGAACTCCTGTTTAAGAGACAGGGGCATTAACCCACTGAGCCATTGGAACATCACAAGTGCAAAGTGATGTCAAGAAGGGCAGTGAACATTGAATCACTATTGGTAAGTTCAAAAAGAAATCCATTGGTTTCACTATGTTATTCTTAATGCCAATCTTTGCAACGCATCATGACGTATTGTTCTTGATGAACACGTAATACAGATTCTATATCTCACAATTGCACTATCTCAATCCCAAAATCAATGCAAATTTACATTGGCTCCATAGGAAGCTTATTAGTAAGTAAATGAAAAAGACTCTCCAAGGATTAGAACTCATGAAATCCTTTTTACAAGACAGGTGCATTAACCCAGTAAGCCACAGCAACATCACAGGTGGAAATTTATGTCAAGAAGGGCAGTGACCAATGAATCACTATTAGATAAGTTCAAAAAGAAATCCATTGGTTTCACTATGTTATTCTTAATGCCAATCTTTGCAGCGCGTCATGACGTATTGTTCTTGATGAACACGTAATACAGATTCTATATCTCACAATTGCACTATCTCAATCCCAAAATCAATGCAAATTTCCATTGGCTCTATAGGAAGCTTATTAGTAAGTAAATGAAAAAACTCTCTGAGAATTAGAACTCATGAACTCCTGTTTATAAGACAGGCGCAATAACCAAGTAAGCCACTGGAACATCACAAGTGCAAAAGGTTGTCAAGAAGGGCAATGACCAATGAATCACTATTAGGTAAGTTCAAAAAGAAATCTATTGGTTTCACTATGTTATTCTTAATGCCAATCTTTGCAGCGCATCATGACGTATTGTTCTTGATGAACACGTAATACAGATTCTATATCTCAAAATCAATGCAAATTTCCATTGCTCCATAGGAAGCTTATTAGTAAGTAAATGAAAAAGACTCTCCAAGGATTAGAACTCATGAAATAATTTTTACAAGACAGGAGAATTAACCCAGTAAGCCACAGCAACATCACAGGTGCAAATTTATGTCAAGAAGGGCAGTGACCAATGAATCACTATTAGGTAAGTTCAAATAGAAATCCATTGGTTTTACTATGTTATTCTTAATGCCAATCTAAACAGCTTGTAATGACATATAGTTCTTTATGAACACTTAGTACAGATTCTATCTCACAATTGCAATATCTCAATCCAAAAATCAATGCAAATTTCCATTGGCTCTATAGGAAACTTATTGGTAAGTAAATGAAAAAGAGCTCTCTGAGGACTAGAATTCATGAACTCCTGTTTAAAAGACAGGGGCATTAACCCACTAAGCCATTGGAACATCACAAGTGCGAAGTGATGTCAAGAAGGGGAGCGAACATTGAATCACTATTAGATAAGTTCAAAAAGAAATCCATTGGTTTCACTATGTTATTCTTAATGCCAATCTTTGCAGCGCATCATGACGTATTGTTCTTGATGAACACGTAATACAGATTCTATATCTCACAATTGCACTATCTCAATCCCAAAATCAATGGAAATTTCCATTGGCTCTATAGGAAACTTATTGGTAAGTAAATTAAAAAGAGCTCTCTGAGGACTAGAACTCATGAACTCCTGTTTAATAGACAGGGGCATTAACCCACTAAGCCATTGGAACATCACAAGTGCAAAACGATGTCAAGAAGGGCAGTGAACATTGAATCACTATTGGTAAGTTCAAAAAGAAATCCATTGGTTTCACTATGTTATTCTTAATGCCAATCTCTGCAGCGCATCAAGACGTATTGTTCTTGATGAACACGTAATACAGATTCTATATCTCACAATTGCACTATCTCAAGCCCAAAATCAATGCAAATTTCCATTGGCTCTATAGGAAGCTTATTAGTAAGTAAATGAAAAAACTCTCTGAGAATTAGAATTCATGAACTCCTGTTTAAAAGACATTGGGATTAACCCACTAAGCCATTGGAACATCACAAGTGCAAAGTGATGTCAAGAAGGCAGCGTACATTGAATCACTATTAGATAAGTTCAAAAAGAAATCCATTGGTTTCACTATGTTATTCTTAATGCCAATCTTTGCAGCGCATCATGACGTATTGTTCTTGATGAACACGTAATACAGATTCTATATCTCAAAATCAATGCAAATTTCCATTGCTCCATAGGAAGCTTATTAGTAAGTAAATGAAAAAGACTCTCCAAGGATTAGAACTCATGAGATCCTTTTTACAAGACAGGAGCATTAACCCAGTAAGCCACAGCTACATCACAGGTGCAAACTTATGTCAAGAAGGGCAGTGACCAATGAATCACTATTAGGTAAGTTCAAATAGAAATCCATTGGTTTTACTATGTTATTCTTAATGCCAATCTAAACAGCTTGTAATAACATATTGTTCTTTATGAACACTTAGTACAGATTCTATCTCACAATTGCAATATCTCAATCCAAAAATCAATGCAAATTTCCAATGGCTCTATAGGAAACTTATTGGTAAGTAAATGAAAAAGAGCTCTCTGAGGACTAGAATTTATGAACTCCTGTTTAAAAGACAGGGGGATTAACCCACTAAGCCATTGGAACATCACAAGTGCAAAGTGATGTCAAGAAGGCAGCGAACATTGAATCACTATTAGATAAGTTCAAAAAGAAATCCATTGGTTTCACTATGTTATTCTTAATGCCAATCTTTGCAGCGCATCATGACGTATTGTTCTTGATGAACACGTAATACAGATTCTATATCTCACAATTGCACTATCTCAATCCCAAAAGCAATGCAAATTTACATTGGCTCCATAGGAAGCTTATCAGTAAGTAAATGAAAAAGACTCTCCAAGGATTAGAACTCATGAAATCCTTTTTACAAGACAGGAGAATTAACCCAGTAAGCCACAGCAACATCACAGGTGCAAATTTATGTCAAGAAGGGCAGTGACCAATGAATCACTATTAGGTAAGTTCAAATAGAAATCCATTGGTTTTACTATGTTATTCTTAATGCCAATCTAAACAGCTTGTAATGACATATTGTTCTTTATGAACACTTAGTACAGATTCTATCTCACAATTGCACTATCTCAATCCCAAAATCAATGCAAATTTCCATTGGCTCTATAGGAAACTTATTGGTAAGTTAATGAAAAAGAGCTCTCTGAGGACTAGAATTCATGAACTCCTGTTTAAAAGACAGGGGCATTAACCCACTAAGCCATTGGAACATGACAAGTGCAAAACGATGTCAAGAAGGGCAGCGAACATTGAATCACTATTAGATAAGTTCAAAAAGAAATCCATTGGTTTCACTATGTTATTCTTAATGCCAATCTTTGCAGTGCATCATGACGTATTGTTCTTGATGAACACGTAATACAGATTCTATATCTCACAATTGCACTATCTCAATCCCAAAATCAATGGAAATTTCCATTGGCTCTATAGGAAACTTATTGGTAAGTAAATGAAAAAGAGCTCTCTGAGGACTAGAACTCATGAACTCCTGTTTAATAGACAGGGGCATTAACCCACTAAGCCATTGGAACATCACAAGTGCAAAGTGATGTCAAGAAGGGCAGTGAACATTGAATCACTATTGGTAAGTTCAAAAAGAATTCCATTGGTTTCACTATGTTATTCTTAATGCCAATCTTTGCAGCGCATCATGACGTATTGTTCTTGATGAACACGTAATACAGATTCTATATCTCACAATTGCACTATCTCAATCCCAAAAGCAATGCAAATTTACATTGGCTCCATAGGAAGCTTATCAGTAAGTAAATGAAAAAGACTCTCCAAGGATTAGAACTCATGAAATCCTTTTTACAAGACAGGAGAATTAACCCAGTAAGCCACAGCAACATCACAGGTGCAAATTTATGTCAAGAAGGGCAGTGACCAATGAATCACTATTAGGTAAGTTCAAATAGAAATCCATTGGTTTTACTATGTTATTCTTAATGCCAATCTAAACAGCTTGTAATGACATATTGTTCTTTATGAACACTTAGTACAGATTCTATCTCACAATTGCACTATCTCAATCCCAAAATCAATGCAAATTTCCATTGGCTCTATAGGAAACTTATTGGTAAGTTAATGAAAAAGAGCTCTCTGAGGACTAGAATTCATGAACTCCTGTTTAAAAGACAGGGGCATTAACCCACTAAGCCATTGGAACATCACAAGTGCAAAGTGATGTCAAGAAGGGCAGTGAACATTGAATCACTATTGGTAAGTTCAAAAAGAAATCCATTGGTTTCACTATGTTATTCTTAATGCCAATCTTTGCAGCGCATCATGACGTATTGTTCTTGATGAACACGTAATACAGATTCTATATCTCACAATTGCACTATCTCAAGCCCAAAATCAATGCAAATTTCCATTGGCTCTATAGGAAGCTTATTAGTAAGTAAATGAAAAAACTCTCTGAGAATTAGAACTCATGAACTCCTGTTTATAAGACAGACGCAATAACCAAGTAAGCCACTGGAACATCACAAGTGCAAAAGGTTGTCAAGAAGGGCAATGACCAATGAATCACTATTAGGTAAGTTCAAAAAGAAATCCATTGGTTTCACTATGTTATTCTTAATGCCAATCTTTGCAGCGCATCATGACGTATTGTTCTTGATGAACACGTAATACAGATTCTATCTCACAATTGCACTATCTCAATCCCAAAATCAATGCAAATTTCCATTGGCTCTATAGGAAACTTATTGGTAAGTAAATGAAAAAGAGCTCTCTGAGGACTAGAACTCATGAACTCCTGTTTAATAGACAGGGGCATTAACCCACTAAGCCATTGGAACAACACAAGTGCAAAGTGATGTCAAGAAGGGCAGTGAACATTGAATCACTATTGGTAAGTTCAAAAAGAAATCCATTGGTTTCACTATGTTATTCTTAATGCCAATCTTTGCAGCGCATCATGACGTATTGTTCTTGATGAACACGTAATACAGATTCTATATCTCACAATTGCACTATCTCAATCCCAAAATCAATGGAAATTTCCATTGGCTCTATAGGAAACTTATTGGTAAGTAAATGAAAAAGAGCTCTCTGAGGACTAGAACTCAGGAACTCCTGTTTAATAGACAGGGGCATTAACCCACTAAACCATTGGAACATCACAAGTGCAAAGTGATGTCAAGAAGGGCAGTGAACATTGAATCACTATTGGTAAGTTCAAAAAGAAATCCATTGGTTTCACTATGTTATTCTTAATGCAAATCTTTGCAGCGCATCATGACATATTGTTCTTGATGAACACGTAATACAGATTCTATATCTCACAATTGCACTATCTCAATCCCAAAAGCAATGCAAATTTACATTGGCTCCATAGGAAGCTTATCAGTAAGTAAATGAAAAAGACTCTCCAAGGATTAGAACTCATGAAATCCTTTTTACAAGACAGGTGCATTAACCCAGTAAGCCACAGCAACATCACAGGTGCAAATTTATGTCAAGAAGGGCAGTGACCAATGAATCACTATTAGGTAAGTTCAAAAAGAAATCCATTGATTTTACTATGCTATTCTTAATCCCAATCTAAACAGCTTGTAATGACATATTGTTCTTTATGAACACTTATTACAGATTCTATCTCACAATTGCACTATCTCAATCCCAAAATCAATGGAAATTTCCATTGGCTCTATAGGAAACTTATTGGTAAGTAAATGGAAAAGAGCTCTCTGAGGACTAGAACTCATGAACTCCTGTTTAATAGACAGGGGCATTAACCCACTAAGCCATTGGAACAACACAAGTGCAAAGTGATGTCAAGAAGGGCAGTGAACATTGAATCACTATTGGTAAGTTCAAAAAGAAATCCATTGGTTTCACTATGTTATTCTTAATGCCAATCTTTGCAGCGCATCATGACGTATTGTTCTTGATGAACACGTAATACAGATTCTATATCTCACAATTGCACTATCTCAATCCCAAAATCAATGGAAATTTCCATTGGCTCTATAGGAAACTTATTAGTAAGTAAATGAAAAAACTCTCTGAGAATTAGAACTCATGAACTCATGTTTATAAGACAGGCGCAATAACCAAGTAAGCCACTGGAACATCACAAGTGCAAAAGGTTGTCAAGAAGGGCAATGACCAATGAATCACTATTAGGTAAGTTCAAAAAGAAATCCATTGGTTTCACTATGTTATTCTTAATGCCAATCTAAACAGCTTGTAATGACATATTGTTCTTTATGAACACTTAGTACAGATTCTATCTCACAATTGCAATATCTCAATCCAAAAATCAATGCAAATTTCCATTGGCTCTATAGGAAACTTATTGGTAAGTAAATGAAAAACAGCTCTCTGAGGACTAGAATTCATGAACTCCTGTTTAAAAGACAGGGGGATTAACCCACTAAGCCATTGGAACATCACAAGTGCAAAGTGATGTCAAGAAGGCAGCGAACATTGAATCACTATTAGATAAGTTCAAAAAGAAATCCATTGGTTTCACTATGTTATTGTTAATGCCAATCTTTGCAGCGCATCATGACGTATTGTTCTTGATGAACACGTAATACAGATTCTATATCTCACAATTGCACTATCTCAATCCAAAAGCAATGCAAATTTACATTGGCTCCATAGGAAGCTTATCAGTAAGTAAATGATAAAGACTCTCCAAAGATTAGAACTCATGAAATCCTTTTTACAAGACAGGTGCATTAACCCAGTAAGCCACAGCAACATCACAGGTGCAAATTTATGTCAAGAAGGGCAGTGACCAATGAATCACTATTAGGTAAGTTCAAAAAGAAATCCATTGGTTTTACTATGCTATTCTTAATGCCAATCTAAACAGCTTGTAATGACATATTGTTCTTTATGAACACTTAGTACAGATTCTATCTCACAATTGCACTATCTCAATCCCAAAATCAATGGAAATTTCCATTGGCTCTATAGGAAACTTATTGGTAAGTAAATGAAAAAGAGCTCTCTGAGGACTAGAACTCATGAACTTCTGTTTAATAGACAGTGGCATTAACCCACTAAGCCATTGGAACAACACAAGTGCAAAGAGATGTCAAGAAGGGCAGTGAACATTGAATCACTATTGGTAAGTTCAAAAAGAAATCCATTGGTTTCACTATGTTATTCTTAATGCCAATCTTTGCAGCGCATCATGACGTATTGTTCTTGATGAACACGTAATACAGATTCTATATCTCACAATTGCACTATCTCAATCCCAAAATCAATGGAAATTTCCATTGGCTCTATAGGAAACTTATTGGTAAGTAAATGAAAAAGAGCTCTCTGAGGACTAGAACTCATGAACTCCTGTTTAACAGACAGGGGCATTAACCCACTAAACCATTGGAACATCACAAGTGCAAAGTGATGTCAAGAAGGGCAGTGACCATTGAATCACTATTGATAAGTTCAAAAAGAAATCCATTGGTTTCACTATGTTATTCTTAATGCAAATCTTTGCACCGCATCATGACGTATTGTTCTTGATGTACACGTAATACAGATTCTATATCTCACAATTGCAATATCTCAAGCCCAAAATCAATGCAAATTTCAATTGGCTCTATAGGAAGCTTATTAGTAAGTAAATGAAAAAACTCTCTGAGAATTAGAACTCATGAACTCCTGTTTATAAGACAGGCGCAATAACCAAGTAAGCCACTGGAACATCACAAGTGCAAAAGGTTGTCAAGAAGGGCAATGACCAATGAATCACTATTAGGTAAGTTCAAAAAGAAATCCATTGGTTTCACTATGTTATTCTTAATGCCAATCTTTGCAGTGCATCATGACGTATTGTTCTTGATGAACACGTAATACAGATTCTATATCTCAAAATCAATGCAAATTTCCATTGCTCCATAGGAAGCTTATTAGTAAGTAAATGAAAAAGACTCTCCAAGGATTAGAACTCATGAGATCCTTTTTACAAGACAGGAGCATTAACCCAGTAAGCCACAGCAACATCACAGGTGCAAATTTATGTCAAGAAGGGCAGTGACCAATGAATCACTATTAGGTAAGTTCAAATTTAAATCCATTGGTTTTACTATGTTATTCTTAATGCCAATCTAAACAGCTTGTAATTACATATTGTTCTTTATGAACACTTAGTACAGATTCTATCTCACAATTGCAATATCTCAATCCCAAAATCAATGGAAATTTCCATTGGCTCTATAGGAAACTTATTGGTAAGTAAATGAAAAAGAGCTCTCTGAGGACTAGAACTCATGAACTCCTGTTTAATAGACAGGGGCATTAACCCACTAAACCATTGGAACATCACAAGTGCAAAGTGATGTCAAGAAGGGCAGTGAACATTGAATCACTATTGGTAAGTTCAAAAAGAAATCCATTGGTTTCACTATGTTATTCTTAATGCAAATCTTTGCAGCGCATCATGACAAATTGTTCTTGATGAACACGTAATACAGATTCTATATCTCACAATTGCACTATCTCAATCCCAAAAGCAATGCAAATTTACATTGGCTCCATAGGAAGCTTATCAGTAAGTAAATGAAAAAGACTCTCCAAGGATTAGAACTCATGAAATCCTTTTTACAAGACAGGTGCATTAACCCAGTAAGCCACAGCAACATCACAGGTGCAAATTTATGTCAAGAAGGGCAGTGACCAATGAATCACTATTAGGTAAGTTCAAAAAGAAATCCATTGATTTTACTATGCTATTCTTAATCCCAATCTAAACAGCTTGTAATGACATATTGTTCTTTATGAACACTTATTACAGATTCTATCTCACAATTGCACTATCTCAATCCCAAAATCAATGGAAATTTCCATTGGCTCTATAGGAAACTTATTGGTAAGTAAATGAAAAAGAGCTCTCTGAGGACTAGAACTCATGAACTCCTGTTTAATAGACAGGGGCATTAACCCACTAAGCCATTGGAACAACACAAGTGCAAAGTGATGTCAAGAAGTGCAGTGAACATTGAATCACTATTGGTAAGTTCAAAAAGAAATCCATTGGTTTCACTATGTTATTCTTAATGCCAATCTTTGCAGCGCATCATGACGTATTGTTCTTGATGAACACGTAATACAGATTCCATATCTCACAATTGCACTATCTCAATCCCAAAATCAATGGAAATTTCCATTGGCTCTATAGGAAACTTATTAGTAAGTAAATGAAAAAACTCTCTGAGAATTAGAACTCATGAACTCCTGTTTATAAGACAGGCGCAATAACCAAGTAAGCCACTGGAACATCACAAGTGCAAAAGGTTGTCAAGAAGGGCAATGACCAATGAATCACTATTAGGTAAGTTCAAAAAGAAATCCATTGGTTTCACTATGTTATTCTTAATGCCAATCTAAACAGCTTGTAATGACATATTGTTCTTTATGAACACTTAGTACAGATTCTATCTCACAATTGCACTATCTCAATCCCAAAATCAATGGAAATTTCCATTGGCTCTATAGGAAACTTATTGGTAAGTAAATGAAAAAGAGCTCTCTGAGGACTAGAACTCATGAACTCCTGTTTAATAGACAGGGGCATTAACCCACTAAACCATTGGAACATCACAAGTGCAAAGTGATGTCAAGAAGGGCAGTGAACATTGAATCACTATTGGTAAGTTCAAAAAGAAATCCATTGGTTTCACTATGTTATTCTTAATGCCAATCTTTGCAGCGCATCATGACGTATTGTTCTTGATGAACACGTAATACAGATTCTATATCTCACAATTGCACTATCTCAAGCCCAAAATCAATGCAAATTTCCATTGGCTCTATAGGAAGCTTATTTAGTAAGTAAATGAAAAAACCATCTCTGAGAATTAGAACTCAAGAACTCCTGTTTATAAGACAGGCGCAATAACCAAGTAAGCCACTGGAACATCACAAGTGCAAAAGGTTGTCAAGAAGGGCAATGACCAATGAATCACTATTAGGTAAGTTCAAAAAGAAATCCATTGGTTTCACTATGTTATTCTTAATGCCAATCTAAACAGCTTGTAATGACATATTGTTCTTTATGAACACTTAGTACAGATTCTATCTCACAATTGCAATATCTCAATCCAAAAATCAATGCAAATTTCCATTGGCTCTATAGGAAACTTATTGGTAAGTAAATGAAAAACAGCTCTCTGAGGACTAGAATTCATGAACTCCTGTTTAAAAGACAGGGGGATTAACCCACTAAGCCATTGGAACATCACAAGTGCAAAGTGATGTCAAGAAGGCAGCGAACATTGAATCACTATTAGATAAGTTCAAAAAGAAATCCATTGGTTTCACTATGTTATTCTTAATGCCAATCTTTGCAGCGCATCATGACGTATTGTTCTTGATGAACACGTAATACAGATTCTATATCTCACAATTGCACTATCTCAATCCCAAAAGCAATGCAAATTTACATTGGTTCCATAGGAAGCTTATCAGTAAGTAAATGATAAAGACTCTCCAAAGATTAGAACTCATGAAATCCTTTTTACAAGACAGGTGCATTAACCCAGTAAGCCACAGCAACATCACAGGTGCAAATTTATGTCAAGAAGGGCAGTGACCAATGAATCACTATTAGGTAAGTTCAAAAAGAAATCCATTGGTTTTACTATGCTATTCTTAATGCCAATCTAAACAGCTTGTAATGACATATTGTTCTTTATGAACACTTAGTACAGATTCTATCTCACAATTGCACTATCTCAATCCCAAAATCAATGGAAATTTCCATTGGCTCTATAGGAAACTTATTGGTAAGTAAATGAAAAAGAGCTCTCTGAGGACTAGAACTCATGAACTCCTGTTTAATAGACAGTGGCATTAACCCACTAAGCCATTGGAACAACACAAGTGCAAAGAGATGTCAAGAAGGGCAGTGAACATTGAATCACTATTGGTAAGTTCAAAAAGAAATCCATTGGTTTCACTATGTTATTCTTAATGCCAATCTTTGCAGCGCATCATGACGTATTGTTCTTGATGAACACGTAATACAGATTCTATATCTCACAATTGCACTATCTCAAGCCCAAAATCAATGCAAATTTCCATTGGCTCTATAGGAAGCTTATTTAGTAAGTAAATGAAAAAACCATCTAAGAGAATTAGAACTCAAGAACTCCTGTTTATAAGACAGGCGCAATAACCAAGTAAGCCACTGGAACATCACAAGTGCAAAAGGTTGTCAAGAAGGGCAATGACCAATGAATCACTATTAGGTAAGTTCAAAAAGAAATCCATTGGTTTCACTATGTTATTCTTAATGCCAATCTAAACAGCTTGTAATGACATATTGTTCTTTATGAACACTTAGTACAGATTCTATCTCACAATTGCAATATCTCAATCCAAAAATCAATGCAAATTTCCATTGGCTCTATAGGAAACTTATTGGTAAGTAAATGAAAAAGAGCTCTCTGAGGACTAGAGTTCATGAACTCCTGTTTAAAAGACAGGGGGATTAACCCACTAAGCCATTGGAACATCACAAGTGCAAAGTGATGTCAAGAAGGCAGCGAACATTGAATCACTATTAGATAAGTTCAAAAAGAAATCCATTGGTTTCACTATGTTATTCTTAATGCCAATCTTTGCAGCGCATCATGACGTATTGTTCTTGATGAACACGTAATACAGATTCTATATCTCACAATTGCACTATCTCAATCCCAAAAGCAATGCAAATTTACATTGGCTCCATACGAAGCTTATCAGTAAGTAAATGAAAAAGACTCTCCAAGGATTAGAACTCATGAAATCCTTTTTACAAGACAGGTGCATTAACCCAGTAAGCCACAGCAACGTCACAGGTGCAAATTTATGTCAAGAAGGGCAGTGACCAATGAATCACTATTAGGTAAGTTCAAAAAGAAATCCATTGGTTTTACTATGCTATTCTTAATGCCAATCTAAACAGCTTGTAATGACATATTGTTCTTTATGAACACTTAGTACAGATTCTATCTCACAATTGCACTATCTCAATCCCAAAATCAATGGAAATTTCCATTGGCTCTATAAGAAACTTATTGGTAAGTAAATGAAAAAGAGCTCTTTGAGGACTAGAACTCATGAATTCCTGTTTAATAGACAGGGGCATTAACCCACTAAGCCATTGGAACAACACAAGTGCAAAGTGATGTCAAGAAGGGCAGTGAACATTGAATCACTATTGGTAAGTTCAAAAAGAAATCCATTGGTTTCACTATGTTATTCTTAATGCAAATCTTTGCAGCGCATCATGACGTATTGTTCTTGATGAACACGTAATACAGATTCTATATCTCACAATTGCACTATCTCAATCCCAAAAGCAATGCAAATTTACATTGGTTCCATAGGAAGCTTATCAGTAAGTAAATGATAAAGACTCTCCAAAGATTAGAACTCATGAAATCCTTTTTACAAGACAGGTGCATTAACCCAGTAAGCCACAGCAACATCACAGGTGCAAATTTATGTCAAGAAGGGCAGTGACCAATGAATCACTATTAGGTAAGTTCAAAAAGAAATCCATTGGTTTTACTATGCTATTCTTAATGCCAATCTAAACAGCTTGTAATGACATATTGTTCTTTATGAACACTTAGTACAGATTCTATCTCACAATTGCACTATCTCAATCCCAAAATCAATGGAAATTTCCATTGGCTCTATAGGAAACTTATTGGTAAGTAAATGAAAAAGAGCTCTCTGAGGACTAGAACTCATGAACTCCTGTTTAATAGACAGTGGCATTAACCCACTAAGCCATTGGAACAACACAAGTGCAAAGAGATGTCAAGAAGGGCAGTGAAGATTGAATCACTATTGGTAAGTTCAAAAAGAAATCCATTGGTTTCACTATGTTATTCTTAATGCCAATCTTTGCAGCGCATCATGATGTATTGTTCTTGATGAACACGTAATACAGATTCTATATCTCACCATTGCACTATCTCAATCCCAAAATCAATGGAAATTTCCATTGGCTCTATAGGAAACTTATTGGTAAGTAAATGAAAATGAGCTCTCTGAGAACTAGAACTCATGAACTCCTGTTTAATAGACAGGGGCATTAACCCACTAAACCATTGGAACATCACAAGTGCAAAGTGATGTCAAGAAGGGCAGTGAACATTGAATCACTATTGGTAAGTTCAAAAAGAAATCCATTGGTTTCACTATGTTATTCTTAATGCAAATCTTTGCACCGCATCATGACGTATTGTTCTTGATGTACACGTAATACAGATTCTATATCTCACAATTGCACTATCTCAAGCCCAAAAACAATGCAAATTTCCATTGGCTCTATAGGAAGCTTATTAGTAAGTAAATGAAAAAACTCTCTGAGAATTAGAACTCATGAACTCCTGTTTATAAGACAGGCGCAATAACCAAGTAAGCCACTGGAACATCACAAGTGCAAAAGGTTGTCAAGAAGGGCAATGACCAATGAATCACTATTAGGTAAGTTCAAAAAGAAATCCATTGGTTTCACTATGTTATTCTTAATGCCAATCTTTGCAGCGCATCATGACGTATTGTTCTTGATGAACACGTAATACAGATTCTATATCTCAAAATCAATGCAAATTTCCATTGCTCCATAGGAAGCTTATTAGTAAGTAAATGAAAAAGACTCTCCAAGGATTAGAACTCATGAGATCCTTTTTACAAGACAGGAGCATTAACCCAGTAAGCCACAGCAACATCACAGGTGCAAATTTATGTCAAGAAGGGCAGTGATCAATGAATCATTATTAGGTAAGTTCAAATAGAAATCCATTGGTTTTACTATGTTATTCTTAATGCCAATCTAAACAGCTTGTAATGACATATTGTTCTTTATGAACACTTAGTACAGATTCTATCTCACAATTGCAATATCTCAATCCCAAAAGCAATGCAAATTTACATTGGCTCCATACGAAGCTTATCAGTAAGTAAATGAAAAAGACTCTCCAAGGATTAGAACTCATGAAATCCATTTTACAAGACAGGTGCATTAACCCAGTAAGCCACAGCAACGTCACAGGTGCAAATTTATGTCAAGAAGGGCAGTGACCAATGAATCACTATTAGGTAAGTTCAAAAAGAAATCCATTGGTTTTACTATGCTATTCTTAATGCCAATCTAAACAGCTTGTAATGACATATTGTTCTTTATGAACACTTAGTACAGATTCTATCTCACAATTGCACTATCTCAATCCCAAAATCAATGGAAATTTCCATTGGCTCTATAAGAAACTTATTGGTAAGTAAATGAAAAAGAGCTCTCTGAGGACTATAACTCATGAACTCCTGTTTAATAGACAGGGGCATTAACCCACTAAGCCATTGGAACAACACAAGTGCAAAGTGATGTCAAGAAGGGCAGTGAACATTGAATCACTATTGGTAAGTTCAAAAAGAAATCCATTGGTTTCACTATGTTATTCTTAATGCAAATCTTTGCACCGCATCATGACGTATTGTTCTTGATGAACACGTAATACAGATTCTATATCTCACAATTGCTATATCTCAAGCCCAAAATCAATGTAAATTTCCATTGGCTCTATAGGAAGCTTATTAGTAAGTAAATGAAAAAACTCTCTGAGAATTAGAACTCATGAACTCCTGTTTATAAGACAGGCGCAATAACCAAGTAAGCCACTGGAACATCACAAGTGCAAAAGATTGTCAAGAAGGGCAATGACCAATGAATCACTATTAGGTAAGTTCAAAAAGAAATCCATTGGTTTCACTATGTTATTCTTAATGCCAATCTTTGCAGCGCATCATGACGTATTGTTCTTGATGAACACGTAATACAGATTCTATATCTCAAAATCAATGGAAATTTCCATTGCTCCATAGGAAGCTTATTAGTAAGTAAATGAAAAAGACTCTCCAAGGATTAGAACTCATGAGATCCTTTTATCAAGACAGGAGCATTAACCCAGTAAGCCACAGCAACATCACAGATGCAAATTTATGTCAAGAAGGGCAGTGACCAATGAATCACTATTAGGTAAGTTCAAATAGAAATCCATTGGTTTTACTATGTTATTCTTAATGCCAATCTAAACAGCTTGTAATGACATATTGTTCTTTATGAACACTTAGTACAGATTCTATCTCACAATTGCAATATCTCAATCCAAAAATCAATGCAAATTTCCATTGGCTCTATAGGAAACTTATTGGTAAGTAAATGAAAAAGAGCTCTCTGAGGACTAGAATTCATGAACTCCTGTTTAAAAGACAGGGGGATTAACCCACTAAGCCATTGGAACATCACAAGTGCAAAGTGATGTCAAGAAGGCAGCGAACATTGAATCACTATTAGATAAGTTCAAAAAGAAATCCATTGGTTTCACTATGTTATTCTTAATGCCAATCTTTGCAGCGCATCATGACGTATTGTTCTTGATGAACACGTAATACAGATTCTATATCTCACAATTGCACTATCTCAATCCCAAAAGCAATGCAAATTTACATTGGCTCCATAGGAAGCTTATCAGTAAGTAAATGAAAAAGACTCTCCAAGGATTAGAACTCATGAAATCCTTTTTACAAGACAGGTGCATTAACCCAGTAAGCCACAGCAACATCACAGGTGCAAATTTATGTCAAGAAGGGCAGTGACCAATGAATCACTATTAGGTAAGTTCAAAAAGAAATCCATTGGTTTTACTATGCTATTCTTAATGCCAATCTAAACAGCTTGTAATGACATATTGTTCTTTATGAACCCTTAGTACAGATTCTATCTCACAATTGCACTATCTCAATCCCAAAATCAATGGAAATTTCCATTGGCTCTATAAGAAACTTATTGGTAAGTAAATGAAAAAGAGCTCTCTGAGGACTAGAACTCATGAACTCCTGTTTAATAGACAGGGGCATTAACCCACTAAGCCATTGGAACAACACAAGTGCAAAGTGATGTCAAGAAGGGCAGTGAACATTGAATCACTATTGGTAAGTTCAAAAAGAAATCCATTGGTTTCACTATGTTATTCTTAATGCCAATCTTTGCAGCGCATCATGACGTATTGTTCTTGATGAACACGTAATACAGATTCTATATCTCAAAATCAATGGAAATTTCCATTGCTCCATAGGAAGCTTATTAGTAAGTAAATGAAAAAGACTCTCCAAGGATTAGAACTCATGAGATCCTTTTATCAAGACAGGAGCATTAACCCAGTAAGCCACAGCAACATCACAGATGCAAATTTATGTCAAGAAGGGCAGTGACCAATGAATCACTATTAGGTAAGTTCAAATAGAAATCCATTGGTTTTACTATGTTATTCTTAATGCCAATCTAAACAGCTTGTAATGACATATTGTTCTTTATGAACACTTAGTACAGATTCTATCTCACAATTGCAATATCTCAATCCAAAAATCAATGCAAATTTCCATTGGCTCTATAGGAAACTTATTGGTAAGTAAATGAAAAAGAGCTCTCTGAGGACTAGAATTCATGAACTCCTGTTTAAAAGACAGGGGGATTAACCCACTAAGCCATTGGAACATCACAAGTGCAAAGTGATGTCAAGAAGGCAGCGAACATTGAATCACTATTAGATAAGTTCAAAAAGAAATCCATTGGTTTCACTATGTTATTCTTAATGCCAATCTTTGCAGCGCATCATGACGTATTGTTCTTGATGAACACGTAATACAGATTCTATATCTCACAATTGCACTATCTCAATCCCAAAAGCAATGCAAATTTACATTGGCTCCATAGGAAGCTTATCAGTAAGTAAATGAAAAAGACTCTCCAAGGATTAGAACTCATGAAATCCTTTTTACAAGACAGGTGCATTAACCCAGTAAGCCACAGCAACATCACAGGTGCAAATTTATGTCAAGAAGGGCAGTGACCAATGAATCACTATTAGGTAAGTTCAAAAAGAAATCCATTGGTTTTACTATGCTATTCTTAATGCCAATCTAAACAGCTTGTAATGACATATTGTTCTTTATGAACACTTAGTACAGATTCTATCTCACAATTGCACTATCTCAATCCCAAAATCAATGGAAATTTCCATTGGCTCTATAAGAAACTTATTGGTAAGTAAATGAAAAAGAGCTCTCTGAGGACTAGAACTCATGAACTCCTGTTTAATAGACAGGGGCATTAACCCACTAAGCCATTGGAACAACACAAGTGCAAAGTGATGTCAAGAAGGGCAGTGAACATTGAATCACTATTGGTAAGTTCAAAAAGAAATCCATTGGTTTCACTATGTTATTCTTAATGCCAATCTTTGCAGCGCATCATGACGTATTGTTCTTGATGAACACTTAATACAGATTCTATATCTCACAATTGCACTATCTCAATCCCAAAATCAATGGAAATTTCCATTGGCTCTATAGGAAACTTATTGGTAAGTAAATGAAAAAGAGCTCTCTGAGGACTAGAACTCATGAACTCCTGTTTAATAGACAGGGGCATTAACCCACTAAACCATTGGAACATCACAAGTGCAAAGTGATGTCAAGAAGGGCAGTGAACATTGAATCACTATTGGTAAGTTCAAAAAGAAATCCATTGGTTTCACTATGTTATTCTTAATGCAAATGTTTGCACCGCATCATGACGTATTGTTCTTGATGAACACGTAATACAGATTCTATATCTCACAATTGCACTATCTCAAGCCCAAAATCAATGCAAATTTCCATTGGCTCTATAGGAAGCTTATTAGTAAGTAAATGAAAAAACTCTCTGAGAATTAGAACTCATAAACTTTTGTTTATAAGACAGGCGCAATAACCAAGTAAGCCACTGGAACATCACAAGTGCAAAAGGTTGTCAAGAAGGGCAATGACCAATGAATCACTATTAGGTAAGTTCAAAAAGAAATCCATTGGTTTCACTATGTTATTCTTAAGTCCAATCTTTGCAGCGCATCATGACGTATTGTTCTTGATGAACACGTAATACAGATTCTATATCTCAAAATCAATGCAAATTTCCATTGCTCCATAGGAAGCTTATTAGTAAGTAAATGAAAAAGACTCTCCAAGGATTAGAACTCATGAGATCCTTTTTACAAGACAGGAGAATTAACCCAGTAAGCCACAGCAACATCACAGATGCAAATTTATGTCAAGAAGGGCAGTGACCAATGAATCACTATTAGGTAAGTTCAAATAGAAATCCATTGGTTTTACTATGTTATTCTTAATGCCAATCTAAACAGCTTGTAATGACATATTGTTCTTTATGAACACTTAGTACAGATTCTATCTCACAATTGCAATATCTCAATCCAAAAATCAATGCAAATTTCCATTGGCTCTATAGGATACTTATTGGTAAGTAAATGAAAAAGAGCTCTTTGAGGACTAGAATTCATGAACTCCTGTTTAAAAGACAAGGGGATTAACCCACTAAGCCATTGGAACATCACAAGTGCAAAGTGATGTCAAGAAGGCAGCGAACATTGAATCACTATTAGATAAGTTCAAAAAGAAATCCATAGGTTTCACTATGTTATTCTTAATGGCAATCTTTGCAGCGCATCATGACGTATTGTTCTTGATGAACACGTAATACAGATTCTATATCTCACAATTGCACTATCTCAATCCCAAAAGCAATGCAAATTTACATTGGCTCCATTGGAAGCTTATCAGTAAGTAAATGAAAAAGACTCTCCAAGGATTAGAACTCATGAAATCCTTTTTACAAGACAGGTGCATTAACCCAGTAAGCCACAGCAACATCACAGGTGCAAATTTATGTCAAGAAGGGCAGTGACCAATGAATCACTATTAGGTAAGTTCAAAAAGAAATCCATTGGTTTTACTATGCTATTCTTAATGCCAATCTAAACAGCTTGTAATGACATATTGTTCTTTATGAACACTTAGTACAGATTCTATCTCACAATTGCACTATCTCAATCCCAAAATCAATGGAAATTTCCATTGGCTCTATAGGAAACTTATTGGTAAGTAAATGAAAAAGAGCTCTCTGAGGACTAGAACTCATGAACTCCTGTTTAATAGACAGGGGCATTAACCCACTAAGCCATTGGAACAACACAAGTGCAAAGTGATGTCAAGAAGGGCAGTGAACATTGAATCACTATTGGTAAGTTCAAAAAGAAATCCATTGGTTTCACTATGTTATTCTTAATGCCAATCTTTGCAGCGCATCATGACGTATTGTTCTTGATGAACACGTAATACAGATTCTATATCTCACAATTGCACTATCTCAATCCCAAAATCAATGGAAATTTCCATTGGCTCTATAGGAAACTTATTGGTAAGTAAATGAAAAAGAGCTCTCTGAGGACTAGAACTCATGAACTCCTGTTTAATAGACAGGGGCATTAACCCACTAAACCATTGGAACATCACAAGTGCAAAGTGATGTCAAGAAGGGCAGTGAACATTGAATCACTATTGGTAAGTTCAAAAAGAAATCTATTGGTTTCACTATGTTATTCTTAATGCAAATCTTTGCACCGCATCATGACGTATTGTTCTTGATGAACACGTAATACAAATTCTATATCTCACAATTGCACTATCTCAAGCCCAAAATCAATGCAAATTTCCATTGGCTCTATAGGAAGCTTATTAGTAAGTAAATGAAAAAACTCTCTGAGAATTAGAACTCATGAACTCCTGTTTATAAGACAGGCGCAATAACCAAGTAAGCCACTGGAACATCACAAGTGCAAAAGGTTGTCAAGAAGGGCAATGACCAATGAATCACTATTAGGTAAGTTCAAAAAGAAATCCATTGGTTTCACTATGTTATTCTTAATGCCAATCTTTGCAGCGCATCATGAAGTATTGTTCTTGATGAACACGTATTACAGATTCTATATCTCAAAATCAATGCAAATTTCCATTGCTCCATAGGAAGCTTATTAGTAAGTAAATGAAAAAGACTCTCCAAGGATTAGAACTCATGAGATCCTTTTTACAAGACAGGAGCATTAACCCAGTAAGCCACAGCAACATCACAGATGCAAATTTATGTCAAGAAGGGCAGTGACCAATGAATCACTATTAGGTAAGTTCAAATAGAAATCCATTGGTTTTACTATGTTATTCTTAATGCCAATCTAAACAGCTTGTAATGACATATTGTTCTTTATGAACACTTAGTACAGATTCTATCTCACAATTGCAATATCTCAATCCAAAAATCAATGCAAATTTCCATTGGCTCTATAGGAAACTTATTGGTAAGTAAATGAAAACAGCTCTCTGAGGACTAGAATTCATGAACTCCTGTTTAAAAGACAAGGGGATTAACCCACTAAGCCATTGGAACATCACAAGTGCAAAGTGATGTCAAGAAGGCAGCGAACATTGAATCACTATTAGATAAGTTCAAAAAGAAATCCATTGGTTTCACTATGTTATTCTTAATGCCAATCTTTGCAGCGCATCATGACGTATTGTTCTTGATGAACACGTAATACAGATTCTATATCTCACAATTGCACTATCTCAATCCCAAAAGCAATGCAAATTTACATTGACTCCATAGGAAGCTTATCAGTAAGTAAATAAAAAAGACTCTCCAAGGATTAGAACTCATGAAATCCTTTTTACAAGACAGGTGCATTAACCCAGTAAGCCACAGCAACATCAAAGGTGCAAATTTATGTCAAGAAGGGCAGTGACCAATGAATCACTATTAGGTAAGTTCAAAAAAAAATCCATTGGTTTTACTATGCTATTCTTAATGCCAATCTAAACAGCTTGTAATGACATATTGTTCTTTATGAACACTTAGTACAGATTCTATCTCACAATTGCACTATCTCAATCCCAAAATCAATGGAAATTTCCATTGGCTCTATAGGAAA
The DNA here is from genome assembly GCF_046119375.1 of Phyllobates terribilis. Classification (NCBI taxonomy): domain Eukaryota; kingdom Metazoa; phylum Chordata; class Amphibia; order Anura; family Dendrobatidae; genus Phyllobates; species Phyllobates terribilis. The sequence continues at coordinate 328,947,601 of NW_027362764.1, read as the reverse complement.
CTTATTGGTAAGTAAATGAAAAAGAGCTCTCTGAGGACTAGAAGTCATGAACTCCTGTTTAATAGACAGTGGCATTAACCCACTAAGCCATTGGAACAACACAATTGCAAAGTGATGTCAAGAAGGGCAGTGAACATTGAATCACTATTGGTAAGTTCAAAAAGAAATCCATTGGTTTCACTATGTTATTCTTAATGCCAATCTTTGCAGCGCATCATGACGTATTGTTCTTGATGAACACGTAATACAGATTCTATATCTCACAATTGCACTATCTCAATCCCAAAATCAATGGAAATTTCCATTGGCTCTGTAGGAAACTTATTGGTAAGTAAATGAAAAAGAGTTCTCTGAGGACTAGAACTCATGAACTCCTGTTTAATAGACAGGGGCATTAACCCACTAAACCATTGGAACATCACAAGTGCAAAGTGATGTCAAGAAGGGCAGTGAACATTGAATCACTATTGGTAAGTTCAAAAAGAAATCTATTGGTTTCACTATGTTATTCTTAATGCAAATCTTTGCACCGCATCATGACGTATTGTTCTTGATGAACACGTAATACAAATTCTATATCTCACAATTGCACTATCTCAAGCCCAAAATCAATGCAAATTTCCATTGGCTCTATAGGAAGCTTATTAGTAAGTAAATGAAAAAACTCTCTGAGAATTAGAACTCATGAACTCCTGTTTATAAGACAGGCGCAATAACCAAGTAAGCCACTGGAACATCACAAGTGCAAAAGGTTGTCAAGAAGGGCAATGACCAATGAATCACTATTAGGTAAGTTCAAAAAGAAATCCATTGGTTTCACTATGTTATTCTTAATGCCAATCTTTGCAGCGCATCATGACGTATTGTTCTTGATGAACACGTAATACAGATTCTATATCTCAAAATCAATGCAAATTTCCATTGCTCCATAGGAAGCTTATTAGTAAGTAAATGAAAAAGACTCTCCAAGGATTAGAACTCATGAGATCCTTTTTACAAGACAGGAGCATTAACCCAGTAAGCCACAGCAACATCACAGATGCAAATTTATGTCAAGAAGGGCAGTGACCAATGAATCACTATTAGGTAAGTTCAAATAGAAATCCATTGGTTTTACTATGTTATTCTTAATGCCAATCTAAACAGCTTGTAATGACATATTGTTCTTTATGAACACTTAGTACAGATTCTATCTCACAATTGCAATATCTCAATCCAAAAATCAATGCAAATTTCCATTGGCTCTATAGGAAACTTATTGGTAAGTAAATGAAAAGAGCTCTCTGAGGACTAGAATTCATGAACTCCTGTTTAAAAGACAAGGGGATTAACCCACTAAGCCATTGGAACATCACAAGTGCAAAGTGATGTCAAGAAGGCAGCGAACATTGAATCACTATTAGATAAGTTCAAAAAGAAATACATTGGTTTCACTATGTTATTCTTAATGCCAATCTTTGCAGCGCATCATGACGTATTGTTCTTGATGAACACGTAATACAGATTCTATATCTCACAATTGCACTATCTCAATCCCAAAAGCAATGCAAATTTACATTGACTCCATAGGAAGCTTATCAGTAAGTAAATGAAAAAGACTCTCCAAGGATTAGAACTCATGAAATCCTTTTTACAAGACAGGTGCATTAACCCAGTAAGCCACAGCAACATCAAAGGTGCAAATTTATGTCAAGAAGGGCAGTGACCAATGAATCACTATTAGGTAAGTTCAAAAAAAAATCCATTGGTTTTACTATGCTATTCTTAATGCCAATCTAAACAGCTTGTAATGACATATTGTTCTTTATGAACACTTAGTACAGATTCTATCTCACAATTGCACTATCTCAATCCCAAAATCAATGGAAATTTCCATTGGCTCTATAGGAAACTTATTGGTAAGTAAATGAAAAAGAGCTCTCTGAGGACTAGAAGTCATGAACTCCTGTTTAATAGACAGTGGCATTAACCCACTAAGCCATTGGAACAACACAATTGCAAAGTGATGTCAAGAAGGGCAGTGAACATTGAATCACTATTGGTAAGTTCAAAAAGAAATCCATTGGTTTCACTATGTTATTCTTAATGCCAATCTTTGCAGCGCATCATGACGTATTGTTCTTGATGAACACGTAATACAGATTCTATATCTCACAATTGCACTATCTCAATCCCAAAATCAATGGAAATTTCCATTGGCTCTGTAGGAAACTTATTGGTAAGTAAATGAAAAAGAGTTCTCTGAGGACTAGAACTCATGAACTCCTGTTTAATAGACAGGGGCATTAACCCACTAAACCATTGGAACATCACAAGTGCAAAGTGATGTCAAGAAGGGCAGTGAACATTGAATCACTATTGGTAAGTTCAAAAAGAAATCTATTGGTTTCACTATGTTATTCTTAATGCAAATCTTTGCACCGCATCATGACGTATTGTTCTTGATGAACACGTAATACAAATTCTATATCTCACAATTGCACTATCTCAAGCCCAAAATCAATGCAAATTTCCATTGGCTCTATAGGAAGCTTATTAGTAAGTAAATGAAAAAACTCTCTGAGAATTAGAACTCATGAACTCCTGTTTATAAGACAGGCGCAATAACCAAGTAAGCCACTGGAACATCACAAGTGCAAAAGGTTGTCAAGAAGGGCAATGACCAATGAATCACTATTAGGTAAGTTCAAAAAGAAATCCATTGGTTTCACTATGTTATTCTTAATGCCAATCTTTGCAGCGCATCATGACGTATTGTTCTTGATGAACACGTAATACAGATTCTATATCTCAAAATCAATGCAAATTTCCATTGCTCCATAGGAAGCTTATTAGTAAGTAAATGAAAAAGACTCTCCAAGGATTAGAACTCATGAGATCCTTTTTACAAGACAGGAGCATTAACCCAGTAAGCCACAGCAACATCACAGATGCAAATTTATGTCAAGAAGGGCAGTGACCAATGAATCACTATTAGGTAAGTTCAAATAGAAATCCATTGGTTTTACTATGTTATTCTTAATGCCAATCTAAACAGCTTGTAATGACATATTGTTCTTTATGAACACTTAGTACAGATTCTATCTCACAATTGCAATATCTCAATCCAAAAATCAATGCAAATTTCCATTGGCTCTATAGGAAACTTATTGGTAAGTAAATGAAAAGAGCTCTCTGAGGACTAGAATTCATGAACTCCTGTTTAAAAGACAAGGGGATTAACCCACTAAGCCATTGGAACATCACAAGTGCAAAGTGATGTCAAGAAGGCAGCGAACATTGAATCACTATTAGATAAGTTCAAAAAGAAATACATTGGTTTCACTATGTTATTCTTAATGCCAATCTTTGCAGCGCATCATGACGTATTGTTCTTGATGAACACGTAATACAGATTCTATATCTCACAATTGCACTATCTCAATCCCAAAAGCAATGCAAATTTACATTGACTCCAAAGGAAGCTTATCAGTAAGTAAATGAAAAAGACTCTCCAAGGATTAGAACTCATGAAATCCTTTTTAAAAGACAGGTGCATTAACCCAGTAAGCCACAGCAACATCAAAGGTGCAAATTTATGTCAAGAAGGGCAGTGACCAATGAATCACTATTAGGTAAGTTCAAATAGAAATCCATTGGTTTTACTATGTTATTCTTAATGCCAATCTAAACAGCTTGTAATGACATATTGTTCTTTATGAACACTTAGTACAGATTCTATCTCACAATTGCAATATCTCAATCCAAAAATCAATGCAAATTTCCATTGGCTCTATAGGAAACTTATTGGTAAGTAAATGAAAAAGAGCTCTCTGAGGTCTAGAACTCATGAACTCCTGTTTAATAGTCAGGGGCATTAACCCACTAAGCCATTGGAACAACACAAGTGCAAAGTGATGTCAAGAAGGGCAGTGAACATTGAATCACTATTGGTAAGTTCAAAAAGAAATCCATTGGTTTCACTATGTTATTCTTAATGCCAATCTTTGCAGCGCATCATGACGTATTGTTCTTGATGAACACGTAATACAGATTCTATATCTCACAATTGCACTATCTCAATCCCAAAATCAATGGAAATTTCCATTGGCTCTATAGGAAACTTATTGGTAAGTAAATGAAAAAGAGCTCTCTGAGGACTAGAACTCATGAACTCCTGTTTAATAGACAGGGGCATTAACCCACTAAACCATTGGAACATCACAAGTACAAAGTGATGTCAAGAAGGGCAGTGAACATTGAATCACTATTGGTAAGTTCAAAAAGAAATCCATTGGTTTCACTATGTTATTCTTAATGCAAATGTTTGCACGGCATCATGACGTATTGTTCTTGATGAACACGTAATACAGATTCTATATCTCACAATTGCACTATCTCAAGCCCAAAATCAATGCAAATTTCCATTGGCTCTATAGGAAGCTTATTAGTAAGTAAATGAAAAAACTCTCTGAGAATTAGAACTCATAAACTCCTGTTTATAAGACAGGCGCAATAACCAAGTAAGCCACTGGAACATCACAAGTGCAAAAGGTTGTCAAGAAGGGCAATGACCAATGAATCACTATTAGGTAAGTTCAAAAAGAAATCCATTGGTTTCACTATGTTATTCTTAAGTCCAATCTTTGCAGCGCATCATGACGTATTGTTCTTGATGAACACGTAATACAGATTCTATATCTCACAATTGCACTATCTCAATCCCAAAAGCAATGCAAATTTACATTGGCTCCATAGGAAGCTTATCAGTAAGTAAATGAAAAAGACTCTCCAAGGATTAGAACTCATGAAATCCTTTTTACAAGACAGGTGCATTAACCCAGTAAGCCACAGCAACATCACAGGTGCAAATTTATGTCAAGAAGGGCAGTGACCAATGAATCACTATTAGGTAAGTTCAAAAAGAAATCCATTGGTTTTACTATGCTATTCTTAATGCCAATCTAAACAGCTTGTAATGACATATTGTTCTTTATGAACACTTAGTACAGATTCTATCTCACAATTGCACTATCTCAATCCCAAAATCAATGGAAATTTCCATTGGCTCTATAAGAAACTTATTGGTAAGTAAATGAAAAAGAGCTCTCTGAGGACTAGAACTCATGAACTCCTGTTTAATAGACAGGGGCATTAACCCACTAAGCCATTGGAACAACACAAGTGCAAAGTGATGTCAAGAAGGGCAGTGAACATTGAATCACTATTGGTAAGTTCAAAAAGAAATCCATTGGTTTCACTATGTTATTCTTAATGCCAATCTTTGCAGCGCATCATGACGTATTGTTCTTGATGAACACTTAATACAGATTCTATATCTCACAATTGCACTATCTCAATCCCAAAATCAATGGAAATTTCCATTGGCTCTATAGGAAACTTATTGGTAAGTAAATGAAAAAGAGCTCTCTGAGGACTAGAACTCATGAACTCCTGTTTAATAGACAGGGGCATTAACCCACTAAACCATTGGAACATCACAAGTGCAAAGTGATGTCAAGAAGGGCAGTGAACATTGAATCACTATTGGTAAGTTCAAAAAGAAATCCATTGGTTTCACTATGTTATTCTTAATGCAAATGTTTGCACCGCATCATGACGTATTGTTCTTGATGAACACGTAATACAGATTCTATATCTCACAATTGCACTATCTCAAGCCCAAAATCAATGCAAATTTCCATTGGCTCTATAGGAAGCTTATTAGTAAGTAAATGAAAAAACTCTCTGAGAATTAGAACTCATAAACTTCTGTTTATAAGACAGGCGCAATAACCAAGTAAGCCACTGGAACATCACAAGTGCAAAAGGTTGTCAAGAAGGGCAATGACCAATGAATCACTATTAGGTAAGTTCAAAAAGAAATCCATTGGTTTCACTATGTTATTCTTAAGTCCAATCTTTGCAGCGCATCATGACGTATTGTTCTTGATGAACACGTAATACAGATTCTATATCTCAAAATCAATGCAAATTTCCATTGCTCCATAGGAAGCTTATTAGTAAGTAAATGAAAAAGACTCTCCAAGGATTAGAACTCATGAGATCCTTTTTACAAGACAGGAGAATTAACCCAGTAAGCCACAGCAACATCACAGATGCAAATTTATGTCAAGAAGGGCAGTGACCAATGAATCACTATTAGGTAAGTTCAAATAGAAATCCATTGGTTTTACTATGTTATTCTTAATGCCAATCTAAACAGCTTGTAATGACATATTGTTCTTTATGAACACTTAGTACAGATTCTATCTCACAATTGCAATATCTCAATCCAAAAATCAATGCAAATTTCCATTGGCTCTATAGGATACTTATTGGTAAGTAAATGAAAAAGAGCTCTTTGAGGACTAGAATTCATGAACTCCTGTTTAAAAGACAAGGGGATTAACCCACTAAGCCATTGGAACATCACAAGTGCAAAGTGATGTCAAGAAGGCAGCGAACATTGAATCACTATTAGATAAGTTCAAAAAGAAATCCATAGGTTTCACTATGTTATTCTTAATGGCAATCTTTGCAGCGCATCATGACGTATTGTTCTTGATGAACACGTAATACAGATTCTATATCTCACAATTGCACTATCTCAATCCCAAAAGCAATGCAAATTTACATTGGCTCCATTGGAAGCTTATCAGTAAGTAAATGAAAAAGACTCTCCAAGGATTAGAACTCATGAAATCCTTTTTACAAGACAGGTGCATTAACCCAGTAAGCCACAGCAACATCACAGGTGCAAATTTATGTCAAGAAGGGCAGTGACCAATGAATCACTATTAGGTAAGTTCAAAAAGAAATCCATTGGTTTTACTATGCTATTCTTAATGCCAATCTAAACAGCTTGTAATGACATATTGTTCTTTATGAACACTTAGTACAGATTCTATCTCACAATTGCACTATCTCAATCCCAAAATCAATGGAAATTTCCATTGGCTCTATAGGAAACTTATTGGTAAGTAAATGAAAAAGAGCTCTCTGAGGACTAGAACTCATGAACTCCTGTTTAATAGACAGGGGCATTAACCCACTAAGCCATTGGAACAACACAAGTGCAAAGTGATGTCAAGAAGGGCAGTGAACATTGAATCACTATTGGTAAGTTCAAAAAGAAATCCATTGGTTTCACTATGTTATTCTTAATGCCAATCTTTGCAGCGCATCATGACGTATTGTTCTTGATGAACACGTAATACAGATTCTATATCTCACAATTGCACTATCTCAATCCCAAAATCAATGGAAATTTCCATTGGCTCTATAGGAAACTTATTGGTAAGTAAATGAAAAAGAGCTCTCTGAGGACTAGAACTCATGAACTCCTGTTTAATAGACAGGGGCATTAACCCACTAAACCATTGGAACATCACAAGTGCAAAGTGATGTCAAGAAGGGCAGTGAACATTGAATCACTATTGGTAAGTTCAAAAAGAAATCTATTGGTTTCACTATGTTATTCTTAATGCAAATCTTTGCACCGCATCATGACGTATTGTTCTTGATGAACACGTAATACAAATTCTATATCTCACAATTGCACTATCTCAAGCCCAAAATCAATGCAAATTTCCATTGGCTCTATAGGAAGCTTATTAGTAAGTAAATGAAAAAACTCTCTGAGAATTAGAACTCATGAACTCCTGTTTATAAGACAGGCGCAATAACCAAGTAAGCCACTGGAACATCACAAGTGCAAAAGGTTGTCAAGAAGGGCAATGACCAATGAATCACTATTAGGTAAGTTCAAAAAGAAATCCATTGGTTTCACTATGTTATTCTTAATGCCAATCTTTGCAGCGCATCATGAAGTATTGTTCTTGATGAACACGTATTACAGATTCTATATCTCAAAATCAATGCAAATTTCCATTGCTCCATAGGAAGCTTATTAGTAAGTAAATGAAAAAGACTCTCCAAGGATTAGAACTCATGAGATCCTTTTTACAAGACAGGAGCATTAACCCAGTAAGCCACAGCAACATCACAGATGCAAATTTATGTCAAGAAGGGCAGTGACCAATGAATCACTATTAGGTAAGTTCAAATAGAAATCCATTGGTTTTACTATGTTATTCTTAATGCCAATCTAAACAGCTTGTAATGACATATTGTTCTTTATGAACACTTAGTACAGATTCTATCTCACAATTGCAATATCTCAATCCAAAAATCAATGCAAATTTCCATTGGCTCTATAGGAAACTTATTGGTAAGTAAATGAAAAGAGCTCTCTGAGGACTAGAATTCATGAACTCCTGTTTAAAAGACAAGGGGATTAACCCACTAAGCCATTGGAACATCACAAGTGCAAAGTGATGTCAAGAAGGCAGCGAACATTGAATCACTATTAGATAAGTTCAAAAAGAAATCCATTGGTTTCACTATGTTATTCTTAATGCCAATCTTTGCAGCGCATCATGACGTATTGTTCTTGATGAACACGTAATACAGATTCTATATCTCACAATTGCACTATCTCAATCCCAAAAGCAATGCAAATTTACATTGACTCCATAGGAAGCTTATCAGTAAGTAAATGAAAAAGACTCTCCAAGGATTAGAACTCATGAAATCCTTTTTACAAGACAGGTGCATTAACCCAGTAAGCCACAGCAACATCAAAGGTGCAAATTTATGTCAAGAAGGGCAGTGACCAATGAATCACTATTAGGTAAGTTCAAAAAAAAATCCATTGGTTTTACTATGCTATTCTTAATGCCAATCTAAACAGCTTGTAATGACATATTGTTCTTTATGAACACTTAGTACAGATTCTATCTCACAATTGCACTATCTCAATCCCAAAATCAATGGAAATTTCCATTGGCTCTATAGGAAACTTATTGGTAAGTAAATGAAAAAGAGCTCTCTGAGGACTAGAAGTCATGAACTCCTGTTTAATAGACAGTGGCATTAACCCACTAAGCCATTGGAACAACACAATTGCAAAGTGATGTCAAGAAGGGCAGTGAACATTGAATCACTATTGGTAAGTTCAAAAAGAAATCCATTGGTTTCACTATGTTATTCTTAATGCCAATCTTTGCAGCGCATCATGACGTATTGTTCTTGATGAACACGTAATACAGATTCTATATCTCACAATTGCACTATCTCAATCCCAAAATCAATGGAAATTTCCATTGGCTCTGTAGGAAACTTATTGGTAAGTAAATGAAAAAGAGTTCTCTGAGGACTAGAACTCATGAACTCCTGTTTAATAGACAGGGGCATTAACCCACTAAACCATTGGAACATCACAAGTGCAAAGTGATGTCAAGAAGGGCAGTGAACATTGAATCACTATTGGTAAGTTCAAAAAGAAATCTATTGGTTTCACTATGTTATTCTTAATGCAAATCTTTGCACCGCATCATGACGTATTGTTCTTGATGAACACGTAATACAAATTCTATATCTCACAATTGCACTATCTCAAGCCCAAAATCAATGCAAATTTCCATTGGCTCTATAGGAAGCTTATTAGTAAGTAAATGAAAAAACTCTCTGAGAATTAGAACTCATGAACTCCTGTTTATAAGACAGGCGCAATAACCAAGTAAGCCACTGGAACATCACAAGTGCAAAAGGTTGTCAAGAAGGGCAATGACCAATGAATCACTATTAGGTAAGTTCAAAAAGAAATCCATTGGTTTCACTATGTTATTCTTAATGCCAATCTTTGCAGCGCATCATGACGTATTGTTCTTGATGAACACGTAATACAGATTCTATATCTCAAAATCAATGCAAATTTCCATTGCTCCATAGGAAGCTTATTAGTAAGTAAATGAAAAAGACTCTCCAAGGATTAGAACTCATGAGATCCTTTTTACAAGACAGGAGCATTAACCCAGTAAGCCACAGCAACATCACAGATGCAAATTTATGTCAAGAAGGGCAGTGACCAATGAATCACTATTAGGTAAGTTCAAATAGAAATCCATTGGTTTTACTATGTTATTCTTAATGCCAATCTAAACAGCTTGTAATGACATATTGTTCTTTATGAACACTTAGTACAGATTCTATCTCACAATTGCAATATCTCAATCCAAAAATCAATGCAAATTTCCATTGGCTCTATAGGAAACTTATTGGTAAGTAAATGAAAAGAGCTCTCTGAGGACTAGAATTCATGAACTCCTGTTTAAAAGACAAGGGGATTAACCCACTAAGCCATTGGAACATCACAAGTGCAAAGTGATGTCAAGAAGGCAGCGAACATTGAATCACTATTAGATAAGTTCAAAAAGAAATACATTGGTTTCACTATGTTATTCTTAATGCCAATCTTTGCAGCGCATCATGACGTATTGTTCTTGATGAACACGTAATACAGATTCTATATCTCACAATTGCACTATCTCAATCCCAAAAGCAATGCAAATTTACATTGACTCCATAGGAAGCTTATCAGTAAGTAAATGAAAAAGACTCTCCAAGGATTAGAACTCATGAAATCCTTTTTACAAGACAGGTGCATTAACCCAGTAAGCCACAGCAACATCAAAGGTGCAAATTTATGTCAAGAAGGGCAGTGACCAATGAATCACTATTAGGTAAGTTCAAATAGAAATCCATTGGTTTTACTATGTTATTCTTAATGCCAATCTAAACAGCTTGTAATGACATATTGTTCTTTATGAACACTTAGTACAGATTCTATCTCACAATTGCAATATCTCAATCCAAAAATCAATGCAAATTTCCATTGGCTCTATAGGAAACTTATTGGTAAGTAAATGAAAAAGAGCTCTCTGAGGTCTAGAACTCATGAACTCCTGTTTAATAGTCAGGGGCATTAACCCACTAAGCCATTGGAACAACACAAGTGCAAAGTGATGTCAAGAAGGGCAGTGAACATTGAATCACTATTGGTAAGTTCAAAAAGAAATCCATTGGTTTCACTATGTTATTCTTAATGCCAATCTTTGCAGCGCATCATGACGTATTGTTCTTGATGAACACGTAATACAGATTCTATATCTCACAATTGCTATATCTCAAGCCCAAAATCAATGTAAATTTCCATTGGCTCTATAGGAAGCTTATTAGTAAGTAAATGAAAAAACTCTCTGAGAATTAGAACTCATGAACTCCTGTTTATAAGACAGGCGCAATAACCAAGTAAGCCACTGGAACATCACAAGTGCAAAAGATTGTCAAGAAGGGCAATGACCAATGAATCACTATTAGGTAAGTTCAAAAAGAAATCCATTGGTTTCACTATGTTATTCTTAATGCCAATCTTTGCAGCGCATCATGACGTATTGTTCTTGATGAACACGTAATACAGATTCTATATCTCAAAATCAATGGAAATTTCCATTGCTCCATAGGAAGCTTATTAGTAAGTAAATGAAAAAGACTCTCCAAGGATTAGAACTCATGAGATCCTTTTAACAAGACAGGAGCATTAACCCAGTAAGCCACAGCAACATCACAGATGCAAATTTATGTCAAGAAGGGCAGTGACCAATGAATCACTATTAGGTAAGTTCAAATAGAAATCCATTGGTTTTACTATGTTATTCTTAATGCCAATCTAAACAGCTTGTAATGACATATTGTTCTTTATGAACACTTAGTACAGATTCTATCTCACAATTGCAATATCTCAATCCAAAAATCAATGCAAATTTCCATTGGCTCTATAGGAAACTTATTGGTAAGTAAATGAAAAAGAGCTCTCTGAGGACTAGAATTCATGAACTCCTGTTTAAAAGACAGGGGGATTAACCCACTAAGCCATTGGAACATCACAAGTGCAAAGTGATGTCAAGAAGGCAGCGAACATTGAATCACTATTAGATAAGTTCAAAAAGAAATCCATTGGTTTCACTATGTTATTCTTAATGCCAATCTTTGCAGCGCATCATGACGTATTGTTCTTGATGAACACGTAATACAGATTCTATATCTCACAATTGCACTATCTCAATCCCAAAAGCAATGCAAATTTACATTGGCTCCATAGGAAGCTTATCAGTAAGTAAATGAAAAAGACTCTCCAAGGATTAGAACTCATGAAATCCTTTTTACAAGACAGGTGCATTAACCCAGTAAGCCACAGCAACATCACAGGTGCAAATTTATGTCAAGAAGGGCAGTGACCAATGAATCACTATTAGGTAAGTTCAAAAAGAAATCCATTGGTTTTACTATGCTATTCTTAATGCCAATCTAAACAGCTTGTAATGACATATTGTTCTTTATGAACACTTAGTACAGATTCTATCTCACAATTGCACTATCTCAATCCCAAAATCAATGGAAATTTCCATTGGCTCTATAGGAAACTTATTGGTAAGTAAATGAAAAAGAGCTCTCTGAGGACTAGAACTCATGAACTCCTGTTTAATAGACAGGGGCATTAACCCACTAAGCCATTGGAACAACACAAGTGCAAAGTGATGTCAAGAAGGGCAGTGAACATTGAATCACTATTGGTAAGTTCAAAAAGAAATCCATTGGTTTCACTATGTTATTCTTAATGCCAATCTTTGCAGCGCATCATGACGTATTGTTCTTGATGAACACGTAATACAGATTCTATATCTCACAATTGCACTATCTCAATCCCAAAATCAATGGAAATTTCCATTGGCTCTATAGGAAACTTATTGGTAAGTAAATGAAAAATAGCTCTCTGAGGACTAGAACTCATGAACTCCTGTTTAATAAACAGGGGCATTAACCCACTAAACCATTGGAACATCACAAGTGCAAACTGATGTCAAGAAGGGCAGTGAACATTGAATCACTATTGGTAAGTTCAAAAAGAAATCCATTGGTTTCACTATGTTATTCTTAATGCAAATCTTTGCACCGCATCATGACGTATTGTTCTTGATGAACACGTAATACAGATTCTATATCTCACAATTGCACTATCTCAAGCCCAAAATCAATGCAAATTTCCATTGGCTCTATAGGAAGCTTATTAGTAAGTAAATGAAAAAACTCTCTGAGAATTAGAACTCATGAACTCCTGTTTATAAGACAGGCGCAATAACCAAGTAAGCCACTGGAACATCACAAGTGCAAAATGTTGTCAAGAAGGGCAATGACCAATGAATCACTATTAGGTAAGTTCAAAAAGAAATCCATTGGTTTCACTATGTTATTCTTAATGCCAATCTTTGCAGCGCATCATGACATATTGTTCTTGATGAACACGTAATACAGATTCTATATCTCAAAATCAATGCAAATTTCCATTGCTCCATAGGAAGCTTATTAGTAAGTAAATGAAAAAGACTCTCCAAGGATTAGAACTCATGAGATCCTTTTTACAAGACAGGAGAATTAACCCAGTAAGCCACAGCAACATCACAGATGCAAATTTATGTCAAGAAGGGCAGTGACCAATGAATCACTATTAGGTAAGTTCAAATAGAAATCCATTGGTTTTACTATGTTATTCTTAATGCCAATCTAAACAGCTTGTAATGACATATTGTTCTTTATGAACACTTAGTACAGATTCTATCTCACAATTGCAATATCTCAATCCAAAAATCAATGCAAATTTCCATTGGCTCTATAGGATACTTATTGGTAAGTAAATGAAAAAGAGCTCTCTGAGGACTAGAATTCATGAACTCCTGTTTAAAAGACAAGGGGATTAACCCACTAAGCCATTGGAACATCACAAGTGCAAAGTGATGTCAAGAAGGCAGCGAACATTGAATCACTATTAGATAAGTTCAAAAAGAAATCCATAGGTTTCACTATGTTATTCTTAATGGCAATCTTTGCAGCGCATCATGACGTATTGTTCTTGATGAACACGTAATACAGATTCTATATCTCACAATTGCACTATCTCAATCCCAAAAGCAATGCAAATTTACATTGGCTCCATTGGAAGCTTATCAGTAAGTAAATGAAAAAGACTCTCCAAGGATTAGAACTCATGAAATCCTTTTTACAAGACAGGTGCATTAACCCAGTAAGCCACAGCAACATCACAGGTGCAAATTTATGTCAAGAAGGGCAGTGACCAATGAATCACTATTAGGTAAGTTCAAAAAGAAATCCATTGGTTTTACTATGCTATTCTTAATGCCAATCTAAACAGCTTGTAATGACATATTGTTCTTTATGAACACTTAGTACAGATTCTATCTCACAATTGCACTATCTCAATCCCAAAATCAATGGAAATTTCCATTGGCTCTATAGGAAACTTATTGGTAAGTAAATGAAAAAGAGCTCTCTGAGGACTAGAACTCATGAACTCCTGTTTAATAGACAGGGGCATTAACCCACTAAGCCATTGGAACAACACAAGTGCAAAGTGATGTCAAGAAGGGCAGTGAACATTGAATCACTATTGGTAAGTTCAAAAAGAAATCCATTGGTTTCACTATGTTATTCTTAATGCCAATCTTTGCAGCGCATCATGACGTATTGTTCTTGATGAACACGTAATACAGATTCTATATCTCACAATTGCACTATCTCAATCCCAAAATCAATGGAAATTTCCATTGGCTCTATAGGAAACTTATTGGTAAGTAAATGAAAAAGAGCTCTCTGAGGACTAGAACTCATGAACTCCTGTTTAATAGACAGGGGCATTAACCCACTAAACCATTGGAACATCACAAGTGCAAAGTGATGTCAAGAAGGGCAGTGAACATTGAATCACTATTGGTAAGTTCAAAAAGAAATCCATTGGTTTCACTATGTTATTCTTAATGCAAATGTTTGCACCGCATCATGACGTATTGTTCTTGATGAACACGTAATACAGATTCTATATCTCACAATTGCACTATCTCAAGCCCAAAATCAATGCAAATTTCCATTGGCTCTATAGGAAGCTTATTAGTAAGTAAATGAAAAAACTCTCTGAGAATTAGAACTCATAAACTTCTGTTTATAAGACAGGCGCAATAACCAAGTAAGCCACTGGAACATCACAAGTGCAAAAGGTTGTCAAGAAGGGCAATGACCAATGAATCACTATTAGGTAAGTTCAAAAAGAAATCCATTGGTTTCACTATGTTATTCTTAAGTCCAATCTTTGCAGCGCATCATGACGTATTGTTCTTGATGAACACGTAATACAGATTCTATATCTCAAAATCAATGCAAATTTCCATTGCTCCATAGGAAGCTTATTAGTAAGTAAATGAAAAAGACTCTCCAAGGTTTAGAACTCATGAGATCCTTTTTACAAGACAGGAGAATTAACCCAGTAAGCCACAGCAACATCACAGATGCAAATTTATGTCAAGAAGGGCAGTGACCAATGAATCACTATTAGGTAAGTTCAAATAGAAATCCATTGGTTTTACTATGTTATTCTTAATGCCAATCTAAACAGCTTGTAATGACATATTGTTCTTTATGAACACTTAGTACAGATTCTATCTCACAATTGCAATATCTCAATCCAAAAATCAATGCAAATTTCCATTGGCTCTATAGGATACTTATTGGTAAGTAAATGAAAAAGAGCTCTTTGAGGACTAGAATTCATGAACTCCTGTTTAAAAGACAAGGGGATTAACCCACTAAGCCATTGGAACATCACAAGTGCAAAGTGATGTCAAGAAGGCAGCGAACATTGAATCACTATTAGATAAGTTCAAAAAGAAATCCATAGGTTTCACTATGTTATTCTTAATGGCAATCTTTGCAGCGCATCATGACGTATTGTTCTTGATGAACACGTAATACAGATTCTATATCTCACAATTGCACTATCTCAATCCCAAAAGCAATGCAAATTTACATTGGCTCCATTGGAAGCTTATCAGTAAGTAAATGAAAAAGACTCTCCAAGGATTAGAACTCATGAAATCCTTTTTACAAGACAGGTGCATTAACCCAGTAAGCCACAGCAACATCACAGGTGCAAATTTATGTCAAGAAGGGCAGTGACCAATGAATCACTATTAGGTAAGTTCAAAAAGAAATCCATTGGTTTTACTATGCTATTCTTAATGCCAATCTAAACAGCTTGTAATGACATATTGTTCTTTATGAACACTTAGTACAGATTCTATCTCACAATTGCACTATCTCAATCCCAAAATCAATGGAAATTTCCATTGGCTCTATAGGAAACTTATTGGTAAGTAAATGAAAAAGAGCTCTCTGAGGACTAGAACTCATGAACTCCTGTTTAATAGACAGGGGCATTAACCCACTAAGCCATTGGAACAACACAAGTGCAAAGTGATGTCAAGAAGGGCAGTGAACATTGAATCACTATTGGTAAGTTCAAAAAGAAATCCATTGGTTTCACTATGTTATTCTTAATGCCAATCTTTGCAGCGCATCATGACGTATTGTTCTTGATGAACACGTAATACAGATTCTATATCTCACAATTGCACTATCTCAATCCCAAAATCAATGGAAATTTCCATTGGCTCTATAGGAAACTTATTGGTAAGTAAATGAAAAAGAGCTCTCTGAGGACTAGAACTCATGAACTCCTGTTTAATAGACAGGGGCATTAACCCACTAAACCATTGGAACATCACAAGTGCAAAGTGATGTCAAGAAGGGCAGTGAACATTGAATCACTATTGGTAAGTTCAAAAAGAAATCTATTGGTTTCACTATGTTATTCTTAATGCAAATCTTTGCACCGCATCATGACGTATTGTTCTTGATGAACACGTAATACAAATTCTATATCTCACAATTGCACTATCTCAAGCCCAAAATCAATGCAAATTTCCATTGGCTCTATAGGAAGCTTATTAGTAAGTAAATGAAAAAACTCTCTGAGAATTAGAACTCATGAACTCCTGTTTATAAGACAGGTGCAATAACCAAGTAAGCCACTGGAACATCACAAGTGCAAAAGGTTGTCAAGAAGGGCAATGACCAATGAATCACTATTAGGTAAGTTCAAAAAGAAATCCATTGGTTTCACTATGTTATTCTTAATGCCAATCTTTGCAGCGCATCATGAAGTATTGTTCTTGATGAACACGTATTACAGATTCTATATCTCAAAATCAATGCAAATTTCCATTGCTCCATAGGAAGCTTATTAGTAAGTAAATGAAAAAGACTCTCCAAGGATTAGAACTCATGAGATCCTTTTTACAAGACAGGAGCATTAACCCAGTAAGCCACAGCAACATCACAGATGCAAATTTATGTCAAGAAGGGCAGTGACCAATGAATCACTATTAGGTAAGTTCAAATAGAAATCCATTGGTTTTACTATGTTATTCTTAATGCCAATCTAAACAGCTTGTAATGACATATTGTTCTTTATGAACACTTAGTACAGATTCTATCTCACAATTGCAATATCTCAATCCAAAAATCAATGCAAATTTCCATTGGCTCTATAGGAAACTTATTGGTAAGTAAATGAAAAGAGCTCTCTGAGGACTAGAATTCATGAACTCCTGTTTAAAAGACAAGGGGATTAACCCACTAAGCCATTGGAACATCACAAGTGCAAAGTGATGTCAAGAAGGCAGCGAACATTGAATCACTATTAGATAAGTTCAAAAAGAAATCCATTGGTTTCACTATGTTATTCTTAATGCCAATCTTTGCAGCGCATCATGACGTATTGTTCTTGATGAACACGTAATACAGATTCTATATCTCACAATTGCACTATCTCAATCCCAAAAGCAATGCAAATTTACATTGACTCCATAGGAAGCTTATCAGTAAGTAAATGAAAAAGACTCTCCAAGGATTAGAACTCATGAAATCCTTTTTACAAGACAGGTGCATTAACCCAGTAAGCCACAGCAACATCAAAGGTGCAAATTTATGTCAAGAAGGGCAGTGACCAATGAATCACTATTAGGTAAGTTCAAAAAAAAATCCATTGGTTTTACTATGCTATTCTTAATGCCAATCTAAACAGCTTGTAATGACATATTGTTCTTTATGAACACTTAGTACAGATTCTATCTCACAATTGCACTATCTCAATCCCAAAATCAATGGAAATTTCCATTGGCTCTATAGGAAACTTATTGGTAAGTAAATGAAAAAGAGCTCTCTGAGGACTAGAAGTCATGAACTCCTGTTTAATAGACAGTGGCATTAACCCACTAAGCCATTGGAACAACACAATTGCAAAGTGATGTCAAGAAGGGCAGTGAACATTGAATCACTATTGGTAAGTTCAAAAAGAAATCCATTGGTTTCACTATGTTATTCTTAATGCAAATCTTTGCACCGCATCATGACGTATTGTTCTTGATGAACACGTAATACAGATTCTATATCTCACAATTGCTATATCTCAAGCCCAAAATCAATGTAAATTTCCATTGGCTCTATAGGAAGCTTATTAGTAAGTAAATGAAAAAACTCTCTGAGAATTAGAACTCATGAACTCCTGTTTATAAGACAGGCGCAATAACCAAGTAAGCCACTGGAACATCACAAGTGCAAAAGATTGTCAAGAAGGGCAATGACCAATGAATCACTATTAGGTAAGTTCAAAAAGAAATCCATTGGTTTCACTATGTTATTCTTAATGCCAATCTTTGCAGCGCATCATGACGTATTGTTCTTGATGAACACGTAATACAGATTCTATATCTCAAAATCAATGGAAATTTCCATTGCTCCATAGGAAGCTTATTAGTAAGTAAATGAAAAAGACTCTCCAAGGATTAGAACTCATGAGATCCTTTTAACAAGACAGGAGCATTAACCCAGTAAGCCACAGCAACATCACAGATGCAAATTTATGTCAAGAAGGGCAGTGACCAATGAATCACTATTAGGTAAGTTCAAATAGAAATCCATTGGTTTTACTATGTTATTCTTAATGCCAATCTAAACAGCTTGTAATGACATATTGTTCTTTATGAACACTTAGTACAGATTCTATCTCACAATTGCAATATCTCAATCCAAAAATCAATGCAAATTTCCATTGGCTCTATAGGAAACTTATTGGTAAGTAAATGAAAAAGAGCTCTCTGAGGACTAGAATTCATGAACTCCTGTTTAAAAGACAGGGGGATTAACCCACTAAGCCATTGGAACATCACAAGTGCAAAGTGATGTCAAGAAGGCAGCGAACATTGAATCACTATTAGATAAGTTCAAAAAGAAATCCATTGGTTTCACTATGTTATTCTTAATGCCAATCTTTGCAGCGCATCATGACGTATTGTTCTTGATGAACACGTAATACAGATTCTATATCTCACAATTGCACTATCTCAATCCCAAAAGCAATGCAAATTTACATTGGCTCCATAGGAAGCTTATCAGTAAGTAAATGAAAAAGACTCTCCAAGGATTAGAACTCATGAAATCCTTTTTACAAGACAGGTGCATTAACCCAGTAAGCCACAGCAACATCACAGGTGCAAATTTATGTCAAGAAGGGCAGTGACCAATGAATCACTATTAGGTAAGTTCAAAAAGAAATCCATTGGTTTTACTATGCTATTCTTAATGCCAATCTAAACAGCTTGTAATGACATATTGTTCTTTATGAACACTTAGTACAGATTCTATCTCACAATTGCACTATCTCAATCCCAAAATCAATGGAAATTTCCATTGGCTCTATAGAAAACTTATTGGTAAGTAAATGAAAAAGAGCTCTCTGAGGACTAGAACTCATGAACTCCTGTTTAATAGACAGGGGCATTAACCCACTAAGCCATTGGAACAACACAAGTGCAAAGTGATGTCAAGAAGGGCAGTGAACATTGAATCACTATTGGTAAGTTCAAAAAGAAATCCATTGGTTTCACTATGTTATTCTTAATGCCAATCTTTGCAGCGCATCATGACGTATTGTTCTTGATGAACACGTAATACAGATTCTATATCTCACAATTGCACTATCTCAATCCCAAAATCAATGGAAATTTCCATTGGCTCTATAGGAAACTTATTGGTAAGTAAATGAAAAATAGCTCTCTGAGGACTAGAACTCATGAACTCCTGTTTAATAAACAGGGGCATTAACCCACTAAACCATTGGAACATCACAAGTGCAAACTGATGTCAAGAAGGGCAGTGAACATTGAATCACTATTGGTAAGTTCAAAAAGAAATCCATTGGTTTCACTATGTTATTCTTAATGCAAATCTTTGCACCGCATCATGACGTATTGTTCTTGATGAACACGTAATACAGATTCTATATCTCACAATTGCACTATCTCAAGCCCAAAATCAATGCAAATTTCCATTGGCTCTATAGGAAGCTTATTAGTAAGTAAATGAAAAAACTCTCTGAGAATTAGAACTCATGAACTCCTGTTTATAAGACAGGCGCAATAACCAAGTAAGCCACTGGAACATCACAAGTGCAAAATGTTGTCAAGAAGGGCAATGACCAATGAATCACTATTAGGTAAGTTCAAAAAGAAATCCATTGGTTTCACTATGTTATTCTTAATGCCAATCTTTGCAGCGCATCATGACGTATTGTTCTTGATGAACACGTAATACAGATTCTATATCTCAAAATCAATGCAAATTTCCATTGCTCCATAGGAAGCTTATTAGTAAGTAAATGAAAAAGACTCTCCAAGGATTAGAACTCATGAGATCCTTTTTACAAGACAGGAGAATTAACCCAGTAAGCCACAGCAACATCACAGATGCAAATTTATGTCAAGAAGGGCAGTGACCAATGAATCACTATTAGGTAAGTTCAAATAGAAATCCATTGGTTTTACTATGTTATTCTTAATGCCAATCTAAACAGCTTGTAATGACATATTGTTCTTTATGAACACTTAGTACAGATTCTATCTCACAATTGCAATATCTCAATCCAAAAATCAATGCAAATTTCCATTGGCTCTATAGGATACTTATTGGTAAGTAAATGAAAAAGAGCTCTCTGAGGACTAGAATTCATGAACTCCTGTTTAAAAGACAAGGGGATTAACCCACTAAGCCATTGGAACATCACAAGTGCAAAGTGATGTCAAGAAGGCAGCGAACATTGAATCACTATTAGATAAGTTCAAAAAGAAATCCATAGGTTTCACTATGTTATTCTTAATGGCAATCTTTGCAGCGCATCATGACGTATTGTTCTTGATGAACACGTAATACAGATTCTATATCTCACAATTGCACTATCTCAATCCCAAAAGCAATGCAAATTTACATTGGCTCCATTGGAAGCTTATCAGTAAGTAAATGAAAAAGACTCTCCAAGGATTAGAACTCATGAAATCCTTTTTACAAGACAGGTGCATTAACCCAGTAAGCCACAGCAACATCACAGGTGCAAATTTATGTCAAGAAGGGCAGTGACCAATGAATCACTATTAGGTAAGTTCAAAAAGAAATCCATTGGTTTTACTATGCTATTCTTAATGCCAATCTAAACAGCTTGTAATGACATATTGTTCTTTATGAACACTTAGTACAGATTCTATCTCACAATTGCACTATCTCAATCCCAAAATCAATGGAAATTTCCATTGGCTCTATAGGAAACTTATTGGTAAGTAAATGAAAAAGAGCTCTCTGAGGACTAGAACTCATGAACTCCTGTTTAATAGACAGGGGCATTAACCCACTAAGCCATTGGAACAACACAAGTGCAAAGTGATGTCAAGAAGGGCAGTGAACATTGAATCACTATTGGTAAGTTCAAAAAGAAATCCATTGGTTTCACTATGTTATTCTTAATGCCAATCTTTGCAGCGCATCATGACGTATTGTTCTTGATGAACACGTAATACAGATTCTATATCTCACAATTGCACTATCTCAATCCCAAAATCAATGGAAATTTCCATTGGCTCTATAGGAAACTTATTGGTAAGTAAATGAAAAAGAGCTCTCTGAGGACTAGAACTCATGAACTCCTGTTTAATAGACAGGGGCATTAACCCACTAAACCATTGGAACATCACAAGTGCAAAGTGATGTCAAGAAGGGCAGTGAACATTGAATCACTATTGGTAAGTTCAAAAAGAAATCCATTGGTTTCACTATGTTATTCTTAATGCAAATGTTTGCACCGCATCATGACGTATTGTTCTTGATGAACACGTAATACAGATTCTATATCTCACAATTGCACTATCTCAAGCCCAAAATCAATGCAAATTTCCATTGGCTCTATAGGAAGCTTATTAGTAAGTAAATGAAAAAACTCTCTGAGAATTAGAACTCATAAACTTCTGTTTATAAGACAGGCGCAATAACCAAGTAAGCCACTGGAACATCACAAGTGCAAAAGGTTGTCAAGAAGGGCAATGACCAATGAATCACTATTAGGTAAGTTCAAAAAGAAATCCATTGGTTTCACTATGTTATTCTTAAGTCCAATCTTTGCAGCGCATCATGACGTATTGTTCTTGATGAACACGTAATACAGATTCTATATCTCAAAATCAATGCAAATTTCCATTGCTCCATAGGAAGCTTATTAGTAAGTAAATGAAAAAGACTCTCCAAGGATTAGAACTCATGAGATCCTTTTCACAAGACAGGAGAATTAACCCAGTAAGCCACAGCAACATCACAGATGCAAATTTATGTCAAGAAGGGCAGTGACCAATGAATCACTATTAGGTAAGTTCAAATAGAAATCCATTGGTTTTACTATGTTATTCTTAATGCCAATCTAAACAGCTTGTAATGACATATTGTTCTTTATGAACACTTAGTACAGATTCTATCTCACAATTGCAATATCTCAATCCAAAAATCAATGCAAATTTCCATTGGCTCTATAGGATACTTATTGGTAAGTAAATGAAAAAGAGCTCTTTGAGGACTAGAATTCATGAACTCCTGTTTAAAAGACAAGGGGATTAACCCACTAAGCCATTGGAACATCACAAGTGCAAAGTGATGTCAAGAAGGCAGCGAACATTGAATCACTATTAGATAAGTTCAAAAAGAAATCCATAGGTTTCACTATGTTATTCTTAATGGCAATCTTTGCAGCGCATCATGACGTATTGTTCTTGATGAACACGTAATACAGATTCTATATCTCACAATTGCACTATCTCAATCCCAAAAGCAATGCAAATTTACATTGGCTCCATTGGAAGCTTATCAGTAAGTAAATGAAAAAGACTCTCCAAGGATTAGAACTCATGAAATCCTTTTTACAAGACAGGTGCATTAACCCAGTAAGCCACAGCAACATCACAGGTGCAAATTTATGTCAAGAAGGGCAGTGACCAATGAATCACTATTAGGTAAGTTCAAAAAGAAATCCATTGGTTTTACTATGCTATTCTTAATGCCAATCTAAACAGCTTGTAATGACATATTGTTCTTTATGAACACTTAGTACAGATTCTATCTCACAATTGCACTATCTCAATCCCAAAATCAATGGAAATTTCCATTGGCTCTATAGGAAACTTATTGGTAAGTAAATGAAAAAGAGCTCTCTGAGGACTAGAACTCATGAACTCCTGTTTAATAGACAGGGGCATTAACCCACTAAGCCATTGGAACAACACAAGTGCAAAGTGATGTCAAGAAGGGCAGTGAACATTGAATCACTATTGGTAAGTTCAAAAAGAAATCCATTGGTTTCACTATGTTATTCTTAATGCCAATCTTTGCAGCGCATCATGACGTATTGTTCTTGATGAACACGTAATACAGATTCTATATCTCACAATTGCACTATCTCAATCCCAAAATCAATGGAAATTTCCATTGGCTCTATAGGAAACTTATTGGTAAGTAAATGAAAAAGAGCTCTCTGAGGACTAGAACTCATGAACTCCTGTTTAATAGACAGGGGCATTAACCCACTAAACCATTGGAACATCACAAGTGCAAAGTGATGTCAAGAAGGGCAGTGAACATTGAATCACTATTGGTAAGTTCAAAAAGAAATCCATTGGTTTCACTATGTTATTCTTAATGCAAATGTTTGCACCGCATCATGACGTATTGTTCTTGATGAACACGTAATACAGATTCTATATCTCACAATTGCACTATCTCAAGCCCAAAATCAATGCAAATTTCCATTGGCTCTATAGGAAGCTTATTAGTAAGTAAATGAAAAAACTCTCTGAGAATTAGAACTCATAAACTTCTGTTTATAAGACAGGCGCAATAACCAAGTAAGCCACTGGAACATCACAAGTGCAAAAGGTTGTCAAGAAGGGCAATGACCAATGAATCACTATTAGGTAAGTTCAAAAAGAAATCCATTGGTTTCACTATGTTATTCTTAAGTCCAATCTTTGCAGCGCATCATGACGTATTGTTCTTGATGAACACGTAATACAGATTCTATATCTCAAAATCAATGCAAATTTCCATTGCTCCATAGGAAGCTTATTAGTAAGTAAATGAAAAAGACTCTCCAAGGATTAGAACTCATGAGATCCTTTTCACAAGACAGGAGAATTAACCCAGTAAGCCACAGCAACATCACAGATGCAAATTTATGTCAAGAAGGGCAGTGACCAATGAATCACTATTAGGTAAGTTCAAATAGAAATCCATTGGTTTTACTATGTTATTCTTAATGCCAATCTAAACAGCTTGTAATGACATATTGTTCTTTATGAACACTTAGTACAGATTCTATCTCACAATTGCAATATCTCAATCCAAAAATCAATGCAAATTTCCATTGGCTCTATAGGATACTTATTGGTAAGTAAATGAAAAAGAGCTCTCTGAGGACTAGAATTCATGAACTCCTGTTTAAAAGACAAGGGGATTAACCCACTAAGCCATTGGAACATCACAAGTGCAAAGTGATGTCAAGAAGGCAGCGAACATTGAATCACTATTAGATAAGTTCAAAAAGAAATCCATAGGTTTCACTATGTTATTCTTAATGGCAATCTTTGCAGCGCATCATGACGTATTGTTCTTGATGAACACGTAATACAGATTCTATATCTCACAATTGCACTATCTCAATCCCAAAAGCAATGCAAATTTACATTGGCTCCATTGGAAGCTTATCAGTAAGTAAATGAAAAAGACTCTCCAAGGATTAGAACTCATGAAATCCTTTTTACAAGACAGGTGCATTAACCCAGTAAGCCACAGCAACATCACAGGTGCAAATTTATGTCAAGAAGGGCAGTGACCAATGAATCACTATTAGGTAAGTTCAAAAAGAAATCCATTGGTTTTACTATGCTATTCTTAATGCCAATCTAAACAGCTTGTAATGACATATTGTTCTTTATGAACACTTAGTACAGATTCTATCTCACAATTGCACTATCTCAATCCCAAAATCAATGGAAATTTCCATTGGCTCTATAGGAAACTTATTGGTAAGTAAATGAAAAAGAGCTCTCTGAGGACTAGAACTCATGAACTCCTGTTTAATAGACAGGGGCATTAACCCACTAAGCCATTGGAACAACACAAGTGCAAAGTGATGTCAAGAAGGGCAGTGAACATTGAATCACTATTGGTAAGTTCAAAAAGAAATCCATTGGTTTCACTATGTTATTCTTAATGCCAATCTTTGCAGCGCATCATGACGTATTGTTCTTGATGAACACGTAATACAGATTCTATATCTCACAATTGCACTATCTCAATCCCAAAATCAATGGAAATTTCCATTGGCTCTATAGGAAACTTATTGGTAAGTAAATGAAAAAGAGCTCTCTGAGGACTAGAACTCATGAACTCCTGTTTAATAGACAGGGGCATTAACCCACTAAACCATTGGAACATCACAAGTGCAAAGTGATGTCAAGAAGGGCAGTGAACATTGAATCACTATTGGTAAGTTCAAAAAGAAATCCATTGGTTTCACTATGTTATTCTTAATGCAAATGTTTGCACCGCATCATGACGTATTGTTCTTGATGAACACGTAATACAGATTCTATATCTCACAATTGCACTATCTCAAGCCCAAAATCAATGCAAATTTCCATTGGCTCTATAGGAAGCTTATTAGTAAGTAAATGAAAAAACTCTCTGAGAATTAGAACTCATAAACTTCTGTTTATAAGACAGGCGCAATAACCAAGTAAGCCACTGGAACATCACAAGTGCAAAAGGTTGTCAAGAAGGGCAATGACCAATGAATCACTATTAGGTAAGTTCAAAAAGAAATCCATTGGTTTCACTATGTTATTCTTAAGTCCAATCTTTGCAGCGCATCATGACGTATTGTTCTTGATGAACACGTAATACAGATTCTATATCTCAAAATCAATGCAAATTTCCATTGCTCCATAGGAAGCTTATTAGTAAGTAAATGAAAAAGACTCTCCAAGGATTAGAACTCATGAGATCCTTTTCACAAGACAGGAGAATTAACCCAGTAAGCCACAGCAACATCACAGATGCAAATTTATGTCAAGAAGGGCAGTGACCAATGAATCACTATTAGGTAAGTTCAAATAGAAATCCATTGGTTTTACTATGTTATTCTTAATGCCAATCTAAACAGCTTGTAATGACATATTGTTCTTTATGAACACTTAGTACAGATTCTATCTCACAATTGCAATATCTCAATCCAAAAATCAATGCAAATTTCCATTGGCTCTATAGGATACTTATTGGTAAGTAAATGAAAAAGAGCTCTTTGAGGACTAGAATTCATGAACTCCTGTTTAAAAGACAAGGGGATTAACCCACTAAGCCATTGGAACATCACAAGTGCAAAGTGATGTCAAGAAGGCAGCGAACATTGAATCACTATTAGATAAGTTCAAAAAGAAATCCATAGGTTTCACTATGTTATTCTTAATGGCAATCTTTGCAGCGCATCATGACGTATTGTTCTTGATGAACACGTAATACAGATTCTATATCTCACAATTGCACTATCTCAATCCCAAAAGCAATGCAAATTTACATTGGCTCCATTGGAAGCTTATCAGTAAGTAAATGAAAAAGACTCTCCAAGGATTAGAACTCATGAAATCCTTTTTACAAGACAGGTGCATTAACCCAGTAAGCCACAGCAACATCACAGGTGCAAATTTATGTCAAGAAGGGCAGTGACCAATGAATCACTATTAGGTAAGTTCAAAAAGAAATCCATTGGTTTTACTATGCTATTCTTAATGCCAATCTAAACAGCTTGTAATGACATATTGTTCTTTATGAACACTTAGTACAGATTCTATCTCACAATTGCACTATCTCAATCCCAAAATCAATGGAAATTTCCATTGGCTCTATAGGAAACTTATTGGTAAGTAAATGAAAAAGAGCTCTCTGAGGACTAGAACTCATGAACTCCTGTTTAATAGACAGGGGCATTAACCCACTAAGCCATTGGAACAACACAAGTGCAAAGTGATGTCAAGAAGGGCAGTGAACATTGAATCACTATTGGTAAGTTCAAAAAGAAATCCATTGGTTTCACTATGTTATTCTTAATGCCAATCTTTGCAGCGCATCATGACGTATTGTTCTTGATGAACACGTAATACAGATTCTATATCTCACAATTGCACTATCTCAATCCCAAAATCAATGGAAATTTCCATTGGCTCTATAGGAAACTTATTGGTAAGTAAATGAAAAAGAGCTCTCTGAGGACTAGAACTCATGAACTCCTGTTTAATAGACAGGGGCATTAACCCACTAAACCATTGGAACATCACAAGTGCAAAGTGATGTCAAGAAGGGCAGTGAACATTGAATCACTATTGGTAAGTTCAAAAAGAAATCCATTGGTTTCACTATGTTATTCTTAATGCAAATGTTTGCACCGCATCATGACGTATTGTTCTTGATGAACACGTAATACAGATTCTATATCTCACAATTGCACTATCTCAAGCCCAAAATCAATGCAAATTTCCATTGGCTCTATAGGAAGCTTATTAGTAAGTAAATGAAAAAACTCTCTGAGAATTAGAACTCATAAACTTCTGTTTATAAGACAGGCGCAATAACCAAGTAAGCCACTGGAACATCACAAGTGCAAAAGGTTGTCAAGAAGGGCAATGACCAATGAATCACTATTAGGTAAGTTCAAAAAGAAATCCATTGGTTTCACTATGTTATTCTTAAGTCCAATCTTTGCAGCGCATCATGACGTATTGTTCTTGATGAACACGTAATACAGATTCTATATCTCAAAATCAATGCAAATTTCCATTGCTCCATAGGAAGCTTATTAGTAAGTAAATGAAAAAGACTCTCCAAGGATTAGAACTCATGAGATCCTTTTCACAAGACAGGAGAATTAACCCAGTAAGCCACAGCAACATCACAGATGCAAATTTATGTCAAGAAGGGCAGTGACCAATGAATCACTATTAGGTAAGTTCAAATAGAAATCCATTGGTTTTACTATGTTATTCTTAATGCCAATCTAAACAGCTTGTAATGACATATTGTTCTTTATGAACACTTAGTACAGATTCTATCTCACAATTGCAATATCTCAATCCAAAAATCAATGCAAATTTCCATTGGCTCTATAGGATACTTATTGGTAAGTAAATGAAAAAGAGCTCTTTGAGGACTAGAATTCATGAACTCCTGTTTAAAAGACAAGGGGATTAACCCACTAAGCCATTGGAACATCACAAGTGCAAAGTGATGTCAAGAAGGCAGCGAACATTGAATCACTATTAGATAAGTTCAAAAAGAAATCCATAGGTTTCACTATGTTATTCTTAATGGCAATCTTTGCAGCGCATCATGACGTATTGTTCTTGATGAACACGTAATACAGATTCTATATCTCACAATTGCACTATCTCAATCCCAAAAGCAATGCAAATTTACATTGGCTCCATTGGAAGCTTATCAGTAAGTAAATGAAAAAGACTCTCCAAGGATTAGAACTCATGAAATCCTTTTTACAAGACAGGTGCATTAACCCAGTAAGCCACAGCAACATCACAGGTGCAAATTTATGTCAAGAAGGGCAGTGACCAATGAATCACTATTAGGTAAGTTCAAAAAGAAATCCATTGGTTTTACTATGCTATTCTTAATGCCAATCTAAACAGCTTGTAATGACATATTGTTCTTTATGAACACTTAGTACAGATTCTATCTCACAATTGCACTATCTCAATCCCAAAATCAATGGAAATTTCCATTGGCTCTATAGGAAACTTATTGGTAAGTAAATGAAAAAGAGCTCTCTGAGGACTAGAACTCATGAACTCCTGTTTAATAGACAGGGGCATTAACCCACTAAGCCATTGGAACAACACAAGTGCAAAGTGATGTCAAGAAGGGCAGTGAACATTGAATCACTATTGGTAAGTTCAAAAAGAAATCCATTGGTTTCACTATGTTATTCTTAATGCCAATCTTTGCAGCGCATCATGACGTATTGTTCTTGATGAACACGTAATACAGATTCTATATCTCACAATTGCACTATCTCAATCCCAAAATCAATGGAAATTTCCATTGGCTCTGTAGGAAACTTATTGGTAAGTAAATGAAAAAGAGCTCTCTGAGGACTAGAACTCATGAACTCCTGTTTAATAGACAGGGGCATTAACCCACTAAACCATTGGAACATCACAAGTGCAAAGTGATGTCAAGAAGGGCAGTGAACATTGAATCACTATTGGTAAGTTCAAAAAGAAATCTATTGGTTTCACTATGTTATTCTTAATGCAAATCTTTGCACCGCATCATGACGTATTGTTCTTGATGAACACGTAATACAAATTCTATATCTCACAATTGCACTATCTCAAGCCCAAAATCAATGCAAATTTCCATTGGCTCTATAGGAAGCTTATTAGTAAGTAAATGAAAAAACTCTCTGAGAATTAGAACTCATGAACTCCTGTTTATAAGACAGGCGCAATAACCAAGTAAGCCACTGGAACATCACAAGTGCAAAAGGTTGTCAAGAAGGGCAATGACCAATGAATCACTATTAGGTAAGTTCAAAAAGAAATCCATTGGTTTCACTATGTTATTCTTAATGCCAATCTTTGCAGCGCATCATGACGTATTGTTCTTGATGAACACGTAATACAGATTCTATATCTCAAAATCAATGCAAATTTCCATTGCTCCATAGGAAGCTTATTAGTAAGTAAATGAAAAAGACTCTCCAAGGATTAGAACTCATGAGATCCTTTTTACAAGACAGGAGCATTAACCCAGTAAGCCACAGCAACATCACAGATGCAAATTTATGTCAAGAAGGGCAGTGACCAATGAATCACTATTAGGTAAGTTCAAATAGAAATCCATTGGTTTTACTATGTTATTCTTAATGCCAATCTAAACAGCTTGTAATGACATATTGTTCTTTATGAACACTTAGTACAGATTCTATCTCACAATTGCAATATCTCAATCCAAAAATCAATGCAAATTTCCATTGGCTCTATAGGAAACTTATTGGTAAGTAAATGAAAAGAGCTCTCTGAGGACTAGAATTCATGAACTCCTGTTTAAAAGACAAGGGGATTAACCCACTAAGCCATTGGAACATCACAAGTGCAAAGTGATGTCAAGAAGGCAGCGAACATTGAATCACTATTAGATAAGTTCAAAAAGAAATCCATTGGTTTCACTATGTTATTCTTAATGCCAATCTTTGCAGCGCATCATGACGTATTGTTCTTGATGAACACGTAATACAGATTCTATATCTCACAATTGCACTATCTCAATCCCAAAAGCAATGCAAATTTACATTGACTCCATAGGAAGCTTATCAGTAAGTAAATGAAAAAGACTCTCCAAGGATTAGAACTCATGAAATCCTTTTTACAAGACAGGTGCATTAACCCAGTAAGCCACAGCAACATCAAAGGTGCAAATTTATGTCAAGAAGGGCAGTGACCAATGAATCACTATTAGGTAAGTTCAAATAGAAATCCATTGGTTTTACTATGTTATTCTTAATGCCAATCTAAACAGCTTGTAATGACATATTGTTCTTTATGAACACTTAGTACAGATTCTATCTCACAATTGCAATATCTCAATCCAAAAATCAATGCAAATTTCCATTGGCTCTATAGGAAACTTATTGGTAAGTAAATGAAAAAGAGCTCTCTGAGGTCTAGAACTCATGAACTCCTGTTTAATAGTCAGGGGCATTAACCCACTAAGCCATTGGAACAACACAAGTGCAAAGTGATGTCAAGAAGGGCAGTGAACATTGAATCACTATTGGTAAGTTCAAAAAGAAATCCATTGGTTTCACTATGTTATTCTTAATGCCAATCTTTGCAGCGCATCATGACGTATTGTTCTTGATGAACACGTAATACAGATTCTATATCTCACAATTGCACTATCTCAATCCCAAAATCAATGGAAATTTCCATTGGCTCTATAGGAAACTTATTGGTAAGTAAATGAAAAAGAGCTCTCTGAGGACTAGAACTCATGAACTCCTGTTTAATAGACAGGGGCATTAACCCACTAAACCATTGGAACATCACAAGTACAAAGTGATGTCAAGAAGGGCAGTGAACATTGAATCACTATTGGTAAGTTCAAAAAGAAATCCATTGGTTTCACTATGTTATTCTTAATGCAAATGTTTGCACGGCATCATGACGTATTGTTCTTGATGAACACGTAATACAGATTCTATATCTCACAATTGCACTATCTCAAGCCCAAAATCAATGCAAATTTCCATTGGCTCTATAGGAAGCTTATTAGTAAGTAAATGAAAAAACTCTCTGAGAATTAGAACTCATAAACTCCTGTTTATAAGACAGCCGCAATAACCAAGTAAGCCACTGGAACATCACAAGTGCAAAAGGTTGTCAAGAAGGGCAATGACCAATGAATCACTCTTAGGTAAGTTCAAAAAGAAATCCATTGGTTTCACTATGTTATTCTTAAGTCCAATCTTTGCAGCGCATCATGACGTATTGTTCTTGATGAACACGTAATACAGATTCTATATCTCACAATTGCACTATCTCAATCCCAAAAGCAATGCAAATTTACATTGGCTCCATAGGAAGCTTATCAGTAAGTAAATGAAAAAGACTCTCCAAGGATTAGAACTCATGAAATCCTTTTTACAAGACAGGTGCATTAACCCAGTAAGCCACAGCAACATCACAGGTGCAAATTTATGTCAAGAAGGGCAGTGACCAATGAATCACTATTAGGTAAGTTCAAAAAGAAATCCATTGGTTTTACTATGCTATTCTTAATGCCAATCTAAACAGCTTGTAATGACATATTGTTCTTTATGAACACTTAGTACAGATTCTATCTCACAATTGCACTATCTCAATCCCAAAATCAATGGAAATTTCCATTGGCTCTATAGGAAACTTATTGGTAAGTAAATGAAAAAGAGCTCTCTGAGGACTAGAACTCATGAACTCCTGTTTAATAGACAGTGGCATTAACCCACTAAGCCATTGGAACAACACAATTGCAAAGTGATGTCAAGAAGGGCAGTGAACATTGAATCACTATTGGTAAGTTCAAAAAGAAATCCATTGGTTTCACTATGTTATTCTTAATGCAAATGTTTGCACCGCATCATGACGTATTGTTCTTGATGAACACGTAATACAGATTCTATATCTCACAATTGCACTATCTCAAGCCCAAAATCAATGCAAATTTCCATTGGCTCTATAGGAAGCTTATTAGTAAGTAAATGAAAAAACTCTCTGAGAATTAGAACTCATAAACTCCTGTTTATAAGACAGGCGCAATAACCAAGTAAGCCACTGGAACATCACAAGTGCAAAAGGTTGTCAAGAAGGGCAATGACCAATGAATCACTATTAGGTAAGTTCAAAAAGAAATCCATTGGTTTCACTATGTTATTCTTAAATCCAATCTTTGCAGCGCATCATGACGTATTGTTCTTGATGAACACGTAATACAGATTCTATATCTCACAATTGCACTATCTCAATCCCAAAATCAATGGAAATTTCCATTGGCTCTATAGGAAACTTATTGGTAAGTAAATGAAAAAGAGCTCTCTGAGGACTAGAACTCATGAACTCCTGTTTAATAGACAGGGGGATTAACCCACTAAGCCATTGGAACATCACAAGTGCAAAGTGATGTCAAGAAGGCAGCGAACATTGAATCACTATTAGATAAGTTCAAAAAGAAATCCATTGGTTTCACTATGTTATTCTTAATGCCAATCTTTGCAGCGCATCATGACGTATTGTTCTTGATGAACACGTAATACAGATTCTATATCTCACAATTGCACTATCTCAATCCCAAAAGCAATGCAAATTTACATTGACTCCATAGGAAGCTTATCAGTAAGTAAATGAAAAAGACTCTCCAAGGATTAGAACTCATGAAATCCTTTTAACAAGACAGGTGCATTAACCCAGTAAGCCACAGCAACATCAAAGGTGCAAATTTATGTCAAGAAGGGCAGTGACCAATGAATCACTATTAGGTAAGTTCAAAAAAAAATCCATTGGTTTTACTATGCTATTCTTAATGCCAATCTAAACAGCTTGTAATGACATATTGTTCTTTATGAACACTTAGTACAGATTCTATCTCACAATTGCACTATCTCAATCCCAAAATCAATGGAAATTTCCATTGGCTCTATAGGAAACTTATTGGTAAGTAAATGAAAAAGAGCTCTCTGAGGACTAGAAGTCATGAACTCCTGTTTAATAGACAGTGGCATTAACCCACTAAGCCATTGGAACAACACAATTGCAAAGTGATGTCAAGAAGGGCAGTGAACATTGAATCACTATTGGTAAGTTCAAAAAGAAATCCATTGGTTTCACTATGTTATTCTTAATGCCAATCTTTGCAGCGCATCATGACGTATTGTTCTTGATGAACACGTAATACAGATTCTATATCTCACAATTGCACTATCTCAATCCCAAAATCAATGGAAATTTCCATTGGCTCTGTAGGAAACTTATTGGTAAGTAAATGAAAAAGAGCTCTCTGAGGACTAGAACTCATGAACTCCTGTTTAATAGACAGGGGCATTAACCCACTAAACCATTGGAACATCACAAGTGCAAAGTGATGTCAAGAAGGGCAGTGAACATTGAATCACTATTGGTAAGTTCAAAAAGAAATCTATTGGTTTCACTATGTTATTCTTAATGCAAATCTTTGCACCGCATCATGACGTATTGTTCTTGATGAACACGTAATACAAATTCTATATCTCACAATTGCACTATCTCAAGCCCAAAATCAATGCAAATTTCCATTGGCTCTATAGGAAGCTTATTAGTAAGTAAATGAAAAAACTCTCTGAGAATTAGAACTCATGAACTCCTGTTTATAAGACAGGCGCAATAACCAAGTAAGCCACTGGAACATCACAAGTGCAAAAGGTTGTCAAGAAGGGCAATGACCAATGAATCACTATTAGGTAAGTTCAAAAAGAAATCCATTGGTTTCACTATGTTATTCTTAATGCCAATCTTTGCAGCGCATCATGACGGATTGTTCTTGATGAACACGTAATACAGATTCTATATCTCTAAATCAATGCAAATTTCCATTGCTCCATAGGAAGCTTATTAGTAACTAAATGAAAAAGACTCTCCAAGGATTAGAACTCATGAAATCCTTTTTACAAGACAGGAGAATTAACCCAGTAAGCCACAGCAACATCACAGATGCAAAATTATGTCAAGAAGGGCAGTGACCAATGAATCACTATTAGGTAAGTTCAAATAGAAATCCATTGGTTTTACTATGTTATTCTTAATGCCAATCTAAACAGCTTGTAATGACATATTGTTCTTTATGAACACTTAGTACAGATTCTATCTCACAATTGCAATATCTCAATCCAAAAATCAATGCAAATTTCCATTGGCTCTATAGGAAACTTATTGGTAAGTAAATGAAAAAGAGCTCTCTGAGGACTAGAACTCATGAACTCCTGTTTAATAGACAGGGGCATTAACCCACTAAGCCATTGGAACATCACAAGTGCAAAGTGATGTCAAGAAGGGCAGTGAACATTGAATCACTATTGGTAAGTTCAAAAAGAAATCCATTCTTTTCACTATGTTATTCTTAATGCAAATCTTTGCACCGCATCATGACGTATTGTTCTTGATGAACACGTAATACAGATTCTATATCTCACAATTGCACTATCTCAAGCCCAAAAGCAATGCAAATTTCCATTGGCTCTATAGGAAGCTTATTAGTAAGTAAATGAAAAACTCTCTGAGAATTAGAACTCATGAACTCCCGTTTATAAGACAGGCGCAATAACCAAGTAAGCCACTGGAACATCACAAGTGCAAAAGGTTGTCAAGAAGGGCAATGACCAATGAATCACTATTAGGTAAGTTCAAAAAGAAATCCATTGGTTTCACTATGTTATTCTTAATGCCAATCTTTGCAGCGCATCATGACGGATTGTTCTTGATGAACACGTAATACAGATTCTATATCTCTAAATCAATGCAAATTTCCATTGCTCCATAGGAAGCTTATTAGTAAGTAAATGAAAAAGACTCTCCAAGGATTAGAACTCATGAAATCCTTTTTACAAGACAGGAGAATTAACCCAGTAAGCCACAGCAACATCACAGGTGCAAAATTATGTCAAGAAGGGCAGTGACCAATGAATCACTATTAGGTAAGTTCAAATAGAAATCCATTGGTTTTACTATGTTATTCTTAATGCCAATCTAAACAGCTTGTAATAACATATTGTTCTTTATGAACACTTAGTACAGATTCTATCTCACAATTGCAATATCTCAATCCAAAAATCAATGCAAATTTCCATTGGCTCTATAGGAAACTTATTGGTAAGTAAATGAAAAAGAGCTCTCTGAGGACTAGAACTCATGAACTCCTGTTTAATAGACAGGGGCATTAACCCACTAAGCCATTGGAACATCACAAGTGCAAAGTGATGTCAAGAAAGGCAGTGAACATTGAATCACTATTGGTAAGTTCAAAAAGAAATCCATTCTTTTCACTATGTTATTCTTAATGCAAATCTTTGCACCGCATCATGACGTATTGTTTTTGATGAACACGTAATACAGATTCTATATCTCACAATTGCACTATCTCAAGCCCAAATGCAATGCAAATTTCCATTGGCTCTATAGGAAGCTTATTAGTAAGTAAATGAGAAAACTCTCTGAGAATTAGAACTCATGAACTCCTGTTTATAAGACAGGCGCAATAACCAAGTAAGCCACTGGAACATCACAAGTGCAAAAGGTTGTCAAGAAGGGCAATGACCAATGAATCACTATTAGGTAAGTTCAAAAAGAAATCCATTGGTTTCACTATGTTATTCTTAATGCCAATCTTTGCAGCGCATCATGACGGATTGTTCTTGATGAACACGTAATACAGATTCTATATCTCTAAATCAATGCAAATTTCCATTGCTCCATAGGAAGCTTATTAGTAAGTAAATGAAAAAGACTCTAAAAGGATTAGAACTCATGAAATCCTTTTTACAAGACAGGAGAATTAACCCAGTAAGCCACAGCAACATCACAGGTGCAAAATTATGTCAAGAAGGGCAGTGACCAATGAATCACTATTAGGTAAGTTCAAATAGAAATCCATTGGTTTTACTATGTTATTCTTAATGCCAATCTAAACAGCTTGTAATGACATATTGTTCTTTATGAACACTTAGTACAGATTCTATCTCACAATTGCAATATCTCAATCCAAAAATCAATGCAAATTTCCATTGGCTCTATAGGAAACTTATTGGTAAGTAAATGAAAAAGAGCTCTCTGAGGACTAGAGTTCATGAACTTCTGTTTAAAAGACAGGGGCATTAACCCACTAAGCCATTGGAACATCACAAGTGCAAAGTAATGTCAAAAAGGGCAGTGAACATTGAATCACTATTGGTAAGTTCAAAAAGAAATCCATTGGTTTCACTATGTTATTCTTAATGCCAATCTTTACAGCGCATCATGACGTATTGTTCTTGATGAACACGTAATATAGATTCTATATCTCACAATTGCACTATCTCAAGCCCAAAATCAATGCAAATTTCCATTGCTCCATAGGAAGCTTATTAGTAAGTAAATGAAAAAGACTCTCCAAGGATTAGAACTCATGAACTCCTGTTTATAAGACAGGAGCATTAACCCAGTAAGCCACAGCAAAATCACAGGTGCAAATTTATGTCAAAAAGGGCAGTGACCAATGAATCACTATTAGGTAAGTTCAAATATAAATCCATTGGTTTTACTATGTTATTCTTAATGCCAATCTAAACAGCTTGTAATGACATATTGTTCTTTATGAACACTTAGTACAGATTCTATCTCACAATTGCAATATCTCAATCCAAAAATCAATGCAAATTTCCATTGGCTCTATAGGAAACTTATTGGTAAGTAAATGAAAAAGAGCTCTCTGAGGACTAGAATTCATGAACTCCTGTTTAAAAGACAGGGGCATTAACCCACTAAACCATTGGAACATCACAAGTGCAAAGTGATGTCAAGAAGGAAGCGAACATTGAATCACTATTAGATAAGTTCAAAAAGAAATCCATTGGTTTCACTATGTTATTCTTAATGCCAATCTTTGCAGCGCATCATGACGTATTGTTCTTGATGAACACGTAATACAGATTCTATATCTCAAAATCAATGCAAATTTCCATTGCTCCATAGGAAGCTTATTAGTAAGTAAATGAAAAAGACTCTCCAAGGATTAGAACTCATGAAATCCTTTTTACAAGACAGGAGAATTAACCCAGTAAGCCACAGCAACATCACAGGTGCAAATTTATGTCAAGAAGGGCAGTGACCAATGAATCACTATTAGGTAAGTTCAAATAGAAATCCATTGGTTTTACTATGTTATTCTTAATGCCAATCTAAACAGCTTGTAATGACATATTGTTCTTTATGAACACTTAGTACAGATTCTATCTCACAATTGCAATATCTCAATCCAAAAATCAATGCAAATTTCCATTGTCTCTATAGGAAACTTATTGGTAAGTAAATGAAAAAGAGCTCTCTGAGGACTAGAGTTCATGAACTCCTGTTTAAAAGACAGGGGAATTAACCCACTAATCCATTGGAACATCACAAGTGCAAAGTGATGTCAAGAAGGGCAGTGAACATTGAATCACTATTGGTAAGTTCAAAAAGAAATCCATTGGTTTCACTATGTTATTCTTAATGCCAATCTTTGCAGCGCATCATGTTGTATTGTTCTTGATGAACACGTAATACAGATTCTATATCTCACAATTGCACTATCTCAATCCCAAAATCAATGCAAATTTACATTGGCTCCATAGGAAGCTTATTAGTAAGTAAATGAAAAAGTCTCTCCAAGGATTAGAACTCATGAAATACTTATTACAAGACAGGTGCATTAACCCAGTAAGCCACAGCAACATCACAGGTGCAAATTTATGTCAAGAAGGGCAGTGACCAATGAATCACTATTAGGTAAGTTCAAAAAGAAATCCATTGGTTTTACTATGCTATTCCTAATGCCAATCTAAGCAGCTTGTAATGACATATTGTTCTTTATGAACACTTAGTACAGATTCTATCTCACAATTGCACTATCTCAAGCCCAAAATCAATGCAAATTTCCATTGGCTCTATAGGAAGCTTATTAGTAAGTAAATGAAAAAACTCTCTGAGAATTAGAACTCATGAACTCCTGTTTATAAGACAGGCGCAATAACCAAGTAAGCCACTGGAACATCACAAGTGCAAAAGGTTGTCAAGAAGGGCAATGACCAATGAATCACTATTAGGTAAGTTCAAAAAGAAATCCATTGGTTTCACTATGTTATTCTTAATGCCAATCTTTGCAGCGCATCATGACGGATTGTTCTTGATGAACACGTAATACAGATTCTATATCTCTAAATCAATGCAAATTTCCATTGCTCCATAGGAAGCTTATTAGTAAGTAAATGAAAAAGACTCTCCAAGGATTAGAACTCATGAAATCCTTTTTACAAGACAGGAGAATTAACCCAGTAAGCCACAGCAACATCACAGGTGCAAAATTATGTCAAGAAGGGCAGTGACCAATGAATCACTATTAGGTAAGTTCAAATAGAAATCCATTGGTTTTACTATGTTATTCTTAATGCCAATCTAAACAGCTTGTAATGACATATTGTTCTTTATGAACACTTAGTACAGATTCTATCTCACAATTGCAATATCTCAATCCAAAAATCAATGCAAATTTCCATTGGCTCTATAGGAAACTTATTGGTAAGTAAATGAAAAAGAGCTCTCTGAGGACTAGAGTTCATGAACTCCTGTTTAAAAGACAGGGGCATTAACCCACTAAGCCATTGGAACATCACAAGTGCAAAGTGATGTCAAGAAGGGCAGTGAACATTGAATCACTATTGGTAAGTTCAAAAAGAAATCCATTGGTTTCACTATGTTATTCTTAATGCCAATCTTTGCAGTGCATCATGACGTATTGTTCTTGATGAACACGTAATACAGATTCTATATCTCACAATTGCACTATCTCAATACCAAAATCAATGGAATTTTCCATTGGCTCTATAGGAAACTTACTGGTAAGTAAATGAAAAAGAGCTCTCTGAGGACTAGAACTCATGAACTCCTGTTTAATAGACAGGGGCATTAACCCACTAAGCCATTGGAACATCACAAGTGCAAAGTGATGTCAAGAAGGGCAGTGAACATTGAATCACTATTGGTAAGTTCAAAAAGAAATCCATTCTTTTCACTATGTTATTCTTAATGCAAATCTTTGCACCGCATCATGACGTATTGTTCTTGATGAACACGTAATACAGATTCTATATCTCACAATTGCACTATCTCAAGCCCAAAAGCAATGCAAATTTCCATTGGCTCTATAGGAAGCTTATTAGTAAGTAAATGAAAAACTCTCTGAGAATTAGAACTCATGAACTCCTGTTTATAAGACAGGCGCAATAACCAAGTAAGCCACTGGAACATCACAAGTGCAAAAGGTTGTCAAGAAGGGCAATGACCAATGAATCACTATTAGGTAAGTTCAAAAAGAAATCCATTGGTTTCACTATGTTATTCTTAATGCCAATCTTTGCAGCGCATCATGACGGATTGTTCTTGATGAACACGTAATACAGATTCTATATCTCTAAATCAATGCAAATTTCCATTGCTCCATAGGAAGCTTATTAGTAACTAAATGAAAAAGACTCTCCAAGGATTAGAACTCATGAAATCCTTTTTACAAGACAGGAGAATTAACCCAGTAAGCCACAGCAACATCACAGATGCAAAATTATGTCAAGAAGGGCAGTGACCAATGAATCACTATTAGGTAAGTTCAAATAGAAATCCATTGGTTTTACTATGTTATTCTTAATGCCAATCTAAACAGCTTGTAATGACATATTGTTCTTTATGAACACTTAGTACAGATTCTATCTCACAATTGCAATATCTCAATCCAAAAATCAATGCAAATTTCCATTGGCTCTATAGGAAACTTATTGGTAAGTAAATGAAAAAGAGCTCTCTGAGGACTAGAACTCATGAACTCCTGTTTAATAGACAGGGGCATTAACCCACTAAGCCATTGGAACATCACAAGTGCAAAGTGATGTCAAGAAGGGCAGTGAACATTGAATCACTATTGGTAAGTTCAAAAAGAAATCCATTCTTTTCACTATGTTATTCTTAATGCAAATCTTTGCACCGCATCATGACGTATTGTTCTTGATGAACACGTAATACAGATTCTATATCTCACAATTGCACTATCTCAAGCCCAAAAGCAATGCAAATTTCCATTGGCTCTATAGGAAGCTTATTAGTAAGTAAATGAAAAACTCTCTGAGAATTAGAACTCATGAACTCCCGTTTATAAGACAGGCGCAATAACCAAGTAAGCCACTGGAACATCACAAGTGCAAAAGGTTGTCAAGAAGGGCAATGACCAATGAATCACTATTAGGTAAGTTCAAAAAGAAATCCATTGGTTTCACTATGTTATTCTTAATGCCAATCTTTGCAGCGCATCATGACGGATTGTTCTTGATGAACACGTAATACAGATTCTATATCTCTAAATCAATGCAAATTTCCATTGCTCCATAGGAAGCTTATTAGTAAGTAAATGAAAAAGACTCTCCAAGGATTAGAACTCATGAAATCCTTTTTACAAGACAGGAGAATTAACCCAGTAAGCCACAGCAACATCACAGGTGCAAAATTATGTCAAGAAGGGCAGTGACCAATGAATCACTATTAGGTAAGTTCAAATAGAAATCCATTGGTTTTACTATGTTATTCTTAATGCCAATCTAAACAACTTGTAATGACATATTGTTCTTTATGAACACTTAGTACAGATTCTATCTCACAATTGCAATATCTCAATCCAAAAATCAATGCAAATTTCCATTGGCTCTATAGGAAACTTATTGGTAAGTAAATGAAAAAGAGCTCTCTGAGGACTAGAGTTCATGAACTCCTGTTTAAAAGACAGGGGCATTAACCCACTAAGCCATTGGAACATCACAAGTGCAAAGTGATGTCAAGAAGGGCAGTGAACATTGAATCACTATTGGTAAGTTCAAAAAGAAATCCATTGGTTTCACTATGTTATTCTTAATGCCAATCTTTGCAGTGCATCATGACGTATTGTTCTTGATGAACACGTAATACAGATTCTATATCTCACAATTGCACTATCTCAATACCAAAATCAATGGAATTTTCCATTGGCTCTATAGGAAACTTACTGGTAAGTAAATGAAAAAGAGCTCTCTGAGGACTAGAACTCATGAACTCCTGTTTAATAGACAGGGGCATTAACCCACTAAGCCATTGGAACATCACAAGTGCAAAGTGATGTCAAGAAGGGCAGTGAACATTGAATCACTATTGGTAAGTTCAAAAAGAAATCCATTCTTTTCACTGTGTTATTCTTAATGCAAATCTTTGCACCGCATCATGACGTATTGTTCTTGATGAACACGTAATACAGATTCTATATCTCACAATTGCACTATCTCAAGCCCAAAAGCAATGCAAATTTCCATTGGCTCTATAGGAAGCTTATTAGTAAGTAAATGAAAAACTCTCTGAGAATTAGAACTCATGAACTCCTGTTTATAAGACAGGCGCAATAACCAAGTAAGCCACTGGAACATCACAAGTGCAAAAGGTTGTCAAGAAGGGCAATGACCAATGAATCACTATTAGGTAAGTTCAAAAAGAAATCCATTGGTTTCACTATGTTATTCTTAATGCCAATCTTTGCAGCGCATCATGACGGATTGTTCTTGATGAACACGTAATACAGATTCTATATCTCTAAATCAATGCAAATTTCCATTGCTCCATAGGAAGCTTATTAGTAACTAAATGAAAAAGACTCTCCAAGGATTAGAACTCATGAAATCCTTTTTACAAGACAGGAGAATTAACCCAGTAAGCCACAGCAACATCACAGATGCAAAATTATGTCAAGAAGGGCAGTGACCAATGAATCACTATTAGGTAAGTTCAAATAGAAATCCATTGGTTTTACTATGTTATTCTTAATGCCAATCTAAACAGCTTGTAATGACATATTGTTCTTTATGAACACTTAGTACAGATTCTATCTCACAATTGCAATATCTCAATCCAAAAATCAATGCAAATTTCCATTGGCTCTATAGGAAACTTATTGGTAAGTAAATGAAAAAGAGCTCTCTGAGGACTAGAGTTCATGAACTCCTGTTTAAAAGACAGGGGCATTAACCCACTAAGCCATTGGAACATCACAAGTGCAAAGTGATGTCAAGAAGGGCAGTGAACATTGAATCACTATTGGTAAGTTCAAAAAGAAATCCATTGGTTTCACTATGTTATTCTTAATGCCAATCTTTGCAGTGCATCATGACGTATTGTTCTTGATGAACACGTAATACAGATTCTATATCTCACAATTGCACTATCTCAATACCAAAATCAATGGAATTTTCCATTGGCTCTATAGGAAACTTACTGGTAAGTAAATGAAAAAGAGCTCTCTGAGGACTAGAACTCATGAACTCCTGTTTAATAGACAGGGGCATTAACCCACTAAGCCATTGGAACATCACAAGTGCAAAGTGATGTCAAGAAGGGCAGTGAACATTGAATCACTATTGGTAAGTTCAAAAAGAAATCCATTCTTTTCACTATGTTATTCTTAATGCAAATCTTTGCACCGCATCATGACGTATTGTTCTTGATGAACACGTAATACAGATTCTATATCTCACAATTGCACTATCTCAAGCCCAAAAGCAATGCAAATTTCCATTGGCTCTATAGGAAGCTTATTAGTAAGTAAATGAAAAACTCTCTGAGAATTAGAACTCATGAACTCCCGTTTATAAGACAGGCGCAATAACCAAGTAAGCCACTGGAACATCACAAGTGCAAAAGGTTGTCAAGAAGGGCAATGACCAATGAATCACTATTAGGTAAGTTCAAAAAGAAATCCATTGGTTTCACTATGTTATTCTTAATGCCAATCTTTGCAGCGCATCATGACGGATTGTTCTTGATGAACACGTAATACAGATTCTATATCTCTAAATCAATGCAAATTTCCATTGCTCCATAGGAAGCTTATTAGTAAGTAAATGAAAAAGACTCTCCAAGGATTAGAACTCATGAAATCCTTTTTACAAGACAGGAGAATTAACCCAGTAAGCCACAGCAACATCACAGGTGCAAAATTATGTCAAGAAGGGCAGTGACCAATGAATCACTATTAGGTAAGTTCAAATAGAAATCCATTGGTTTTACTATGTTATTCTTAATGCCAATCTAAACAGCTTGTAATGACATATTGTTCTTTATGAACACTTAGTACAGATTCT
The DNA here is from genome assembly GCF_046119375.1 of Phyllobates terribilis. NCBI lineage: Eukaryota > Metazoa > Chordata > Amphibia > Anura > Dendrobatidae > Phyllobates > Phyllobates terribilis. The sequence continues at coordinate 328,903,890 of NW_027362764.1, read as the reverse complement.
ATCTCACAATTGCAATATCTCAATCCAAAAATCAATGCAAATTTCCATTGGCTCTATAGGAAACTTATTGGTAAGTAAATGAAAAAGAGCTCTCTGAGGACTAGAACTCATGAACTCCTGTTTAATAGACAGGGGCATTAACCCACTAAGCCATTGGAACATCACAAGTGCAAAGTGATGTCAAGAAAGGCAGTGAACATTGAATCACTATTGGTAAGTTCAAAAAGAAATCCATTCTTTTCACTATGTTATTCTTAATGCAAATCTTTGCACCGCATCATGACGTATTGTTCTTGATGAACACGTAATACAGATTCTATATCTCACAATTACACTATCTCAATACCAAAATCAATGGAAATTTCCATTGACTCTATAGGAAACTTATTGGTAAGTAAATGAAAAAGAGCTCTCTGAGGACTAGAACTCATGAACTCCTGTTTAAAAGACAGGGGCATTAACCCACTAAGCCATTGGAACATCACAAGTGCAAAGTGATGTCAAAAAGGGCAGTGAACATTGAATCACTATTGGTAAGTTCAAAAAGAAATCCATTGGTTTCACTATGTTATTCTTAATGCCAATCTTTGCAGTGCATCATGACGTATTGTTCTTGATGAACACGTAATACAGATTCTATATCTCACAATTACACTATCTCAATACCAAAATCAATGGAAATTTCCATTGACTCTATAGGAAACTTATTGGTAAGTAAATGAAAAAGAGCTCTCTGAGGACTAGAACTCATGAACTCCTGTTTAATAGACAGGGGCATTAACCCACTAAGCCATTGGAACATCACAAGTGCAAAGTGATGTCAAGAAGGGCAGTGAACATTGAATCACTATTGGTAAGTTCAAAAAGAAATCCATTGGTTTCACAATGTTATTCTTAATGCCAATCTTTACAGCGCATCATGACGTATTGTTCTTGATGAACACGTAATATAGATTCTATATCTCACAATTGCACTATCTCAAGCCCAAAATCAATGCAAATTTCCATTGCTCCATAGGAAGCTTATTAGTAAGTAAATGAAAAAGACTCTCCAAGGATTAGAACTCATGAAATCCTTTTTACAAGACAGGAGCATTAACCCAGTAAGCCACAGCAAAATCACAGGTGCAAATTTATGTCAAAAAGGGCAGTGACCAATGAATCACTATTAGGTAAGTTCAAATATAAATCCATTGGTTTTACTATGTTATTCTTAATGCCAATCTAAACAGCTTGTAATGACATATTGTTCTTTATGAACACTTAGTACAGATTCTATCTCACAATTGCAATATCTCAATCCAAAAATCAATGCAAATTTCCATTGGCTCTATAGGAAACTTATTGGTAAGTAAATGAAAAAGAGCTCTCTGAGGACTAGAATTCATGAACTCCTGTTTAAAAGACAGGGGCATTAACCCACTAAACCATTGGAACATCACAAGTGCAAAGTGATGTCAAGAAGGCAGCGAACATTGAATCACTATTAGATAAGTTCAAAAAGAAATCCATTGGTTTCACTATGTTATTCTTAATGCCAATCTTTGCAGCGCATCATGACGTATTGTTCTTGATGAACACGTAATACAGATTCTATATCTCAAAATCAATGCAAATTTCCATTGCTCCATAGGAAGCTTATTAGTAAGTAAATGAAAAAGACTCTCCAAGGATTAGAACTCATGAAATCCTTTTTACAAGACAGGAGAATTAACCCAGTAAGCCACAGCAACATCACAGGTGCAAATTTATGTCAAGAAGGGCAGTGACCAATGAATCACTATTAGGTAAGTTCAAATAGAAATCCATTGGTTTTACTATGTTATTCTTAATGCCAATCTAAACAGCTTGTAATGACATATTGTTCTTTATGAACACTTAGTACAGATTCTATCTCACAATTGCAATATCTCAATCCAAAAATCAATGCAAATTTCCATTGTCTCTATAGGAAACTTATTGGTAAGTAAATGAAAAAGAGCTCTCTGAGGACTAGAGTTCATGAACTCCTGTTTAAAAGACAGGGGCATTAACCCACTAATCCATTGGAACATCACAAGTGTAAAGTGATGTCAAGAAGGGCAGTGAACATTGAATCACTATTGGTAAGTTCAAAAAGAAATCCATTGGTTTCACTATGTTATTCTTAATGCCAATCTTTGCAGCGCATCATGACGGATTGTTCTTGATGAACACGTAATACAGATTCTATATCTCTAAATCAATGCAAATTTCCATTGCTCCATAGGAAGCTTATTAGTAAGTAAATGAAAAAGACTCTCCAAGGATTAGAACTCATGAAATCCTTTTTACAAGACAGGAGAATTAACCCAGTAAGCCACAGCAACATCACAGGTGCAAAATTATGTCAAGAAGGGCAGTGACCAATGAATCACTATTAGGTAAGTTCAAATAGAAATCCATTGGTTTTACTATGTTATTCTTAATGCCAATCTAAACAGCTTGTAATGACATATTGTTCTTTATGAACACTTAGTACAGATTCTATCTCACAATTGCAATATCTCAATCCAAAAATCAATGCAAATTTCCATTGGCTCTATAGGAAACTTATTGGTAAGTAAATGAAAAAGAGCTCTCTGAGGACTAGAGTTCATGAACTCCTGTTTAAAAGACAGGGGCATTAACCCACTAAGCCATTGGAACATCACAAGTGCAAAGTGATGTCAAGAAGGGCAGTGAACATTGAATCACTATTGGTAAGTTCAAAAAGAAATCCATTTTTTTCACTATGTTATTCTTAATGCCAATCTTTGCAGTGCATCATGACGTATTGTTCTTGATGAACACGTAATACAGATTCTATATCTCACAATTGCACTATCTCAATACCAAAATCAATGGAAATTTCCATAGGCTCTATAGGAAACTTATTGGTAAGTAAATGAAAAAGAGCTCTCTGAGGACTAGAACTCATGAACTCCTGTTTAATAGACAGGGGCATTAACCCACTAAGCCATTGGAACATCACAAGTGCAAAGTGATGTCAAGAAGGGCAGTGAACATTGAATCACTATTGGTAAGTTCAAAAAGAAATCCATTGGTTTCACTATGTTATTCTTAATGCCAATCTTTGCAGCGCATCATGACGTATTGTTCTTGATGAACACGTAATACAGATTCTATATCTCACAATTGCACTATCTCAAGCCCAAAATCAATGCAAATTTCCATTGGCTCTATAGGAAGCTTATTAGTAAGTAAATGAAAAAACTCTCTGAGAATTAGAACTCATGAACTCCTGTTTATAAGACAGGCGCAATAACCAAGTAAGCCACTGGAACATCACAAGTGCAAAAGGTTGTCAAGAAGGGCAATGACCAATGAATCACTATTAGGTAAGTTCAAAAAGAAATCTATTGGTTTCACTATGTTATTCTTAATGCCAATCTTTGCAGCGCATCATGACGTATTGTTCTTGATGAACACGTAATGCAGATTCTATATCTCAAAATCAATGCAAATTTCCATTGCTCCATAGGAAGCTTATTAGTAAGTAAATGAAAAAGACTCTCCAAGGATTAGAACTCATGAAATCCTTTTTACAAGACAGGAGCATTAACCCAGTAAGCCACAGCAAAATCACAGGTGCAAATTTATGTCAAAAAGGGCAGTGACCAATGAATCACTATTAGGTAAGTTCAAATATAAATCCATTGGTTTTACTATGTTATTCTTAATGCCAATCTAAACAGCTTGTAATGACATATTGTTCTTTATGAACACTTAGTACAGATTCTATCTCACAATTGCAATATCTCAATCCAAAAATCAATGCAAATTTCCATTGGCTCTATAGGAAACTTATTGGTAAGTAAATGAAAAAGAGCTCTCTGAGGACTAGAATTCATGAACTCCTGTTTAAAAGACAGGGGCATTAACCCACTAAACCATTGGAACATCACAAGTGCAAAGTGATGTCAAGAAGGCAGCGAACATTGAATCACTATTAGATAAGTTCAAAAAGAAATCCATTGGTTTCACTATGTTATTCTTAATGCCAATCTTTGCAGCGCATCATGACGTATTGTTCTTGATGAACACGTAATACAGATTCTATATCTCAAAATCAATGCAAATTTCCATTGCTCCATAGGAAGCTTATTAGTAAGTAAATGAAAAAGACTCTCCAAGGATTAGAACTCATGAAATCCTTTTTACAAGACAGGAGAATTAACCCAGTAAGCCACAGCAACATCACAGGTGCAAATTTATGTCAAGAAGGGCAGTGACCAATGAATCACTATTAGGTAAGTTCAAATAGAAATCCATTGGTTTTACTATGTTATTCTTAATGCCAATCTAAACAGCTTGTAATGACATATTGTTCTTTATGAACACTTAGTACAGATTCTATCTCACAATTGCAATATCTCAATCCAAAAATCAATGCAAATTTCCATTGTCTCTATAGGAAACTTATTGGTAAGTAAATGAAAAAGAGCTCTCTGAGGACTAGAGTTCATGAACTCCTGTTTAAAAGACAGGGGCATTAACCCACTAATCCATTGGAACATCACAAGTGCAAAGTGATGTCAAGAAGGGCAGTGAACATTGAATCACTATTGGTAAGTTCAAAAAGAAATCCATTGGTTTCACTATGTTATTCTTAATGCCAATCTTTGCAGCGCATCATGTTGTATTGTTCTTGATGAACACGTAATACAGATTCTATATCTCACAATTGCACTATCTCAATCCCAAAATCAATGCAAATTTACATTGGCTCCATAGGAAGCTTATTAGTAAGTAAATGAAAAAGTCTCTCCAAGGATTAGAACTCATGAAATACTTTTTACAAGACAGGTGCATTAACCCAGTAAGCCACAGCAACATCACAGGTGCAAATTTATGTCAAGAAGGGCAGTGACCAATGAATCACTATTAGGTAAGTTCAAAAAGAAATCCATTGGTTTTACTATGTTATTCTTAATGCCAATCTAAACAGCTTGTAATGACATATTGTTCTTTATGAACACTTAGTACAGATTCTATCTCACAATCGCAATATCTCAATCCAAAAATCAATGCAAATTTCCATTGGCTCTATAGGAAACTTATTGGTAAGTAAATGAAAAAGAGCTCTCTGAAGACTAGAATTCATGAACTCCTGTTTAAAAGACAGAGGCATTAACCCACTAAGCCATTGGAACATCACAAGTGTGAAGTGATGTCAAGAAGGGCAGCGAACATTGAATCACTATTAGATAAGTTCAAAAAGAAATCCATTGGTTTCACTATGTTATTCTTAATGCCAATCTTTGCAGCGCATCATGTTGTATTGTTCTTGATGAACACGTAATACAGATTCTATATCTCACAATTGCACTATCTCAATCCCAAAATCAATGCAAATTTACATTGGCTCCATAGGAAGCTTATTAGTAAGTAAATGAAAAAGTCTCTCCAAGGATTAGAACTCATGAAATACTTTTTACAAGACAGGTGCATTAACCCAGTAAGCCACAGCAACATCACAGGTGCAAATTTATGTCAAGAAGGGCAGTGACCAATGAATCACTATTAGGTAAGTTCAAAAAGAAATCCATTGGTTTTACTATGCTATTCCTAATGCCAATCTAAGCAGCTTGTAATGACATATTGTTCTTTATGAACACTTAGTACAGATTCTATCTCACAATTGCACTATCTCAATCCCAAAATCAATGGAAATTTACATTGGCTCTATAGGAAACTTATTGGTAAGTAAATGAAAAAGAGCTCTCTGAGGACTAGAACTCTTGAACTCCTGTTTAAAAGATAGGGGCATTAACACACTAAGCCATTGGAACATCACAAGTGCAAAGTGATGTCAAGAAGGGCAGTGAACATTGAATCACTATTGGTAAGTTCAAAAAGAAATCCATTCTTTTCACTATGTTATTCTTAATGCAAATCTTTGCACCGCATCATGACGTATTGTTCTTGATGAACACGTAATACAGATTCTATATCTCACAATTGCACTATCTCAAGCCCAAAATCAATGCAAATTTCCATTGGCTCTATAGGAAGCTTATTAGTAAGTAAATGAAAAAACTCTCTGAGAATTAGAACTCATGAACTCCTGTTTATAAGACAGGCGCAATAACCAAGTAAGCCACTGGAACATCACAAGTGCAAAAGGTTGTCAAGAAGGGCAATGACCAATGAATCACTATTAGGTAAGTTCAAAAAGAAATCCATTGGTTTCACTATGTTATTCTTAATGCCAATCTTTGCAGCGCATCATGACGGATTGTTCTTGATGAACACGTAATACAGATTCTATATCTCTAAATCAATGCAAATTTCCATTGCTCCATAGGAAGCTTATTAGTAAGTAAATGAAAAAGACTCTCCAAGGATTAGAACTCATGAAATCCTTTTTACAAGACAGGAGAATTAACCCAGTAAGCCACAGCAACATCACAGGTGCAAAATTATGTCAAGAAGGGCAGTGACCAATGAATCACTATTAGGTAAGTTCAAATAGAAATCCATTGGTTTTACTATGTTATTCTTAATGCCAATCTAAACAGCTTGTAATGACATATTGTTCTTTATGAACACTTAGTACAGATTCTATCTCACAATTGCAATATCTCAATCCAAAAATCAATGCAAATTTCCATTGGCTCTATAGGAAACTTATTGGTAAGTAAATGAAAAAGAGCTCTCTGAGGACTAGAGTTCATGAACTCCTGTTTAAAAGACAGGGGCATTAACCCACTAAGCCATTGGAACATCACAAGTGCAAAGTGATGTCAAGAAGGGCAGTGAACATTGAATCACTATTGGTAAGTTCAAAAAGAAATCCATTGGTTTCACTATGTTATTCTTAATGCCAATCTTTGCAGTGCATCATGACGTATTGTTCTTGATGAACACGTAATACAGATTCTATATCTCACAATTGCACTATCTCAATACCAAAATCAATGGAAATTTCCATAGGCTCTATAGGAAACTTATTGGTAAGTAAATGAAAAAGAGCTCTCTGAGGACTAGAATTCATGAACTCCTGTTTAAAAGACAGGGGCATTAACCCACTAAACCATTGGAACATCACAAGTGCAAAGTGATGTCAAGAAGGCAGCGAACATTGAATCACTATTAGATAAGTTCAAAAAGAAATCCATTGGTTTCACTTTGTTATTCTTAATGCCAATCTTTGCAGCGCATCATGACGTATTGTTCTTGATGAACACGTAATACAGATTCTATATCTCACAATTGCACTATCTCAAGCCCAAAATCAATGCAAATTTCCATTGGCTCTATAGGAAGCTTATTAGTAAGAAAATGAAAAAACTCTCTGAGAATTAGAACTCATGAACTCCTGTTTATAAGACAGGCGCAATAACCAAGTAAGCCACTGGAACATAACAAGTGCAAAAGGTTGTCAAGAAGGGCAATGACCAATGAATCACTATTAGGAAAGTTCAAAAAGAAATCTATTGGTTTCACTATGTTATTCTTAATGCCAATCTTTGCAGCGCATCATGACGTATTGTTCTTGATGAACACGTAATACAGATTCTATATCTCAAAATCAATGCAAATTTCCATTGCTCCATAGGAAGCTTATTAGTAAGTAAATGAAAAAGACTCTCCAAGGATTAGAACTCACGCAATCCTTCTTACAAGACAGGAGCATTAACCCAGTAAGCCACAGCAACATCACAGGTGCAAATTTATGTCAAGAAGGGCAGTGACCAATGAATCACTATTAGGTAAGTTCAAAAAGAAATCCATTGGTTTTACTATGCTATTCTTAATGCCAATCTAAACAGCTTGTAATGACATATTGTTCTTTATGAACACTTAGTACAGATTCTATCTCACAATCGAAATATCTCAATCCAAAAATCAATGCAAATTTCCATTGGCTCTATAGGAAACTTATTGGTAAGTAAATGAAAAAGAGCTCTCTGAGGACTAGAATTCATGAACTCCTGTTTAAAAGACAGGGGCATTAACCCACTAAGCCATTGGAACATCACAAGTGTGAAGTAATGTCAAGAAGGGCAGCGAACATTGAATCACTATTAGATAAGTTCAAAAAGAAATCCATTGGTTTCACTATGTTATTCTTAATGCCAATCTTTGCAGCGCATCATGACGTATTGTTCTTGATGAACACGTAATACAGATTCTATATCTCACAATTGCACTATCTCAAGCCCAAAATCAATGCAAATTTACATTGGCTCCATAGGAAGCTTATTAGTAAGTAAATGAAAAAGTCTCTCCAAGGATTAGAACTCATGAAATACTTTTTACAAGACAGGTGCATTAACCCAGTAAGCCACAGCAACACCACAGGTGCAAATTTATGTCAAGAAGGGCAGTGACCAATGAATCACTATTAGGTAAGTTCAAAAAGAAATCCATTGGTTTTACTATGCTATTCTTAATGCCAATCTAAACAGCTTGTAATGACATATTGTTCTTTATGAACACTTAGTACAGATTCTATCTCACAATTGCACTATCTCAATCCCAAAATCAATGGAAATTTCCATTGGCTCTATAGGAAACTTATTGGTAAGTAAATGAAAAAGAGCTCTCTGAGGACTAGAACTCATGAACTCCTGTTTAAAAGATAGGGGCATTAACACACTAAGCCATTGGAACATCACAAGTGCAAAGTGATGTCAAGAAGGGCAGTGAACATTGAATCACCATTGGTAAGTTCAAAAAGAAATGCATTGGTTTCACTATGTTATTCTTAATGCAAATCTTTGCAGCGCATCATGACGTATTGTTCTTGATGAACACGTAATACAGATTCTATATCTCACAATTGCACTATCTCAAGCCCAAAATCAATGCAAATTTTCATTGGCTCTATAGGAAGCTTATTAGTAAGTAAATGAAAAAACTCTCTGAGAATTAGAACTCATGAACTCCTGTTTATAAGACAGGCGCAATAACCAAGTAAGCCACTGGAACATCACAAGTGCAAAAGGTTGTCAAGAAGGGCAATGACCAATGAATCACTATTAGGTAAGTTCAAAAAGAAATCCATTTGTTTCACTATGTTATTCTTAATGCCAATCTTTGCAGCGCATCATGACGTATTGTTCTTGATGAACACGTAATACAGATTCTATATCTCAAAATCAATGCAAATTTCCATTGCTCCATAGGAAGCTTATAAGTAAGTAAATGAAAAAGACTCTCCAAGGATTAGAACTCATGAGATCCTTTTTACAAGACAGGAGCATTAACCCAGTAAGCCACAGCAACATCACAGGTGCAAATTTATGTCAAGAAGGGCAGTGACCAATGAATCACTATTAGGTAAGTTCAAATAGAAATCCATTGGTTTTACTATGTTATTCTTAATGCCAATCTAAACAGCTTGTAATGACATATTGTTCTTTATGAACACTTAGTACAGATTCTATCTCACAATTGCAATATCTCAATCCAAAATTCAATGCAAATTTCCATTGGCTCTATAGGAAACTTATTGGTAAGGAAATGAAAAAGAGCTCTCTGAGGACTAGAATTCATGAACTCCTGTTTAAAAGACAGGGGCATTAACCCACTAAGCCATTGGAACATCACAAGTGCAAAGTGATGTCAAGAAGGGCAGTGAACATTGAATCACTATTGGTAAGTTCAAAAAGAAATCCATTGGTTTCACTATGTTATTCTTAATGCCAATCTTTGCAGCGCATCATGACGTGTTGTTCTTGATGAACACGTAATACAGATTCTATATCTCACAATTGCACTATCTCAATCCCAAAATCAATGCAAATTTACATTGGCTCTATAGGAAGCTTATTAGTAAGTAAATGAAAAAGTCTCTCCAAGGATTAGAACTCATGAAATACTTTTTACAAGACAGGTGCATTAACCCAGTAAGCCACATCAAAATCACAGGTGCAAATTTATGTCAAGAAGGGCAGTGACCAATGAATCACTATTAGGTAAGTTCAAAAAGAAATCCATTGGTTTTACTATGCTATTCTTAATGCCAATCTAAACAACTTGTAATGACATATTGTTCTTTATGAACACTTAGTACAGATTCTATCTCACAATTGCACTATCTCAATCCCAAAATCAATGGAAATTTCCATTGGCTCTATAGGAAACTTATTGGTAAGTAAATGAAAAAGAGCTCTCTGAGGACTAGAACTCATGAACTCCTGTTTAAAAGATAGGGGCAATAACACACTAAGCCATTGGAACATCACAAGTGCAAAGTGATGTCAAGAAGGGCAGTGAACATTGAATCACCATTGGTAAGTTCAAAAAGAAATCCATTGGTTTCACTATGTTATTCTTAATGCCAATCTTTGCAGCGCATCATGACGTATTGTTCTTGATGAACACGTAATACAGATTCTATATCTCAAATTCAATGCAAATTTCCATTGCTCCATAGGAAGCTTATTAGTAAGTAAATGAAAAAGACTCTCCAAGGATTAGAACTCATGAGATCCTTTTTACAAGACAGGAGCATTAACCCAGTAAGCCACAGCAACATCACAGGTGCGAATTTATGTCAAGAAGGGCAGTGACCAATGAATCACTATTAGGTAAGTTCAAATAGAAATCCATTGGTTTTACTATGTTATTCTTAATGCCAATCTAAACAGCTTGTAATGACATATTGTTCTTTATGAACACTTAGTACAGATTCTATCTCACAATTGCAATATCTCAATCCAAAAATCAATGCAAATTTCCATTGGCTCTATAGGAAACTTATTGGTAAGTAAATGAAAAAGAGCTCTCTGAGGACTAGAATTCATGAACTCCTGTTTAAAAGACAGGGGCATTAACCCACTAAGCCATTGGAACATCACAAATGCAAAGTGATGTCAAGAAGGCAGCGAACATTGAATCACTATTAGATAAGTTCAAAAACAAATCCATTGGTTTCACTATGTTATTCTTAATACCAATCTTTGCAGCGCATCATGACGTATTGTTCTTGATGAACACGTAATACAGATTCTATATCTCACAATTGCACTATCTCAATCCCAAAAGCAATGCAAATTTACATTGGCTCCATAGGAAGCTTATCAGTAAGTAAATGAAAAAGACTCTCCAAGGATTAGAACTCATGAAATCCTTTTTACAAGACAGGTGCATTAACCCAGTAAGCCACAGCAACATCACAGGTGCAAATTTATGTCAAGAAGGGCAGTGACCAATGAATCACTATTAGGTAAGTTCAAAAAGAAATCCATTGGTTTTACTATGCTATTCTTAATGCCAATCTAAACAGCTTGTAATGACATATTGTTCTTTATGAACACTTAGTACAGATTCTATCTCACAATCGAAATATCTCAATCCAAAAATCAATGCAAATTTCCATTGGCTCTATAGGAAACTTATTGGTAAGTAAATGAAAAAGAGCTCTCTGAGGACTAGAATTCATGAACTCCTGTTTAAAAGACAGGGGAATTAACCCACTAAGCCATTGGAACATCACAAGTGTGAAGTAATGTCAAGAAGGGCAGCGAACATTGAATCACTATTAGATAAGTTCAAAAAGAAATCCATTGGTTTCACTATGTTATTCTTAATGCCAATCTTTGCAGCGCATCATGACGTATTGTTCTTGATGAACACGTAATACAGATTCTATATCTCACAATTGCACTATCTCAAGCCCAAAATCAATGCAAATTTACATTGGCTCCATAGGAAGCTTATTAGTAAGTAAATGAAAAAGTCTCTCCAAGGATTATAACTCATGAAATACTTTTTACAAGACAGGTGCATTAACCCAGTAAGCCACAGCAACACCACAGGTGCAAATTTATGTCAAGAAGGGCAGTGACCAATGAATCACTATTAGGTAAGTTCAAAAAGAAATCCATTGGTTTTACTATGCTATTCTTAATGCCAATCTAAACAGCTTGTAATGACATATTGTTCTTTATGAACACTTAGTACAGATTCTATCTCACAATTGCACTATCTCAATCCCAAAATCAATGGAAATTTCCATTGGCTCTATCGGAAACTTATTGGTAAGTAAATGAAAAAGAGCTCTCTGAGGACTAGAACTCATGAACTCCTGTTTAAAAGATAGGGGCATTAACACACTAAGCCATTGGAACATCACAAGTGCAAAGTGATGTCAAGAAGGGCAGTGAACATTGAATCACCATTGGTAAGTTCAAAAAGAAATCCATTGGTTTCACTATGTTATTCTTAATGCCAATCTTTGCAGCGCATCATGACGTATTGTTCTTGATGAACACGTAATACAGATTCTATATCTCACAATTGCACTATCTCAAGCCCAAAATCAATGCAAATTTCCATTGGCTCTATAGGAAGCTTATTAGTAAGAAAATGAAAAAACTCTCTGAGAATTAGAACTCATGAACTCCTGTTTATAAGACAGGCGCAATAACCAAGTAAGCCACTGGAACATAACAAGTGCAAAAGGTTGTCAAGAAGGGCAATGACCAATGAATCACTATTAGGTAAGTTCAAAAAGAAATCTATTGGTTTCACTATGTTATTCTTAATGCCAATCTTTGCAGCGCATCATGACGTATTGTTCTTGATGAACACGTAATACAGATTCTATATCTCAAAATCAATGCAAATTTCCATTGCTCCATAGGAAGCTTATTAGTAAGTAAATGAAAAAGACTCTCCAAGGATTAGAACTCACGAAATCCTTCTTACAAGACAGGAGCATTAACCCAGTAAGCCACAGCAACATCACAGGTGGAAATTTATGTCAAAAAGGGTAGTGACCAATGAATCACTATTAGGTAAGTTCAAATAGAAATCCATTGGTTTTACTATGTTATTCTTAATGCCAATCTAAACAGCTTGTAATGACATATTGTTCTTTATGAACACTTAGTACAGATTCTATCTCACAATCGCAATATCTCAATCCAAAAATCAATGCAAATTTCCATTGGCTCTATAGGAAACTTATTGGTAAGTAAATGAAAAAGAGCTCTCTGAGGACTAGAATTCATGAACTCCTGTTTAAAAGACAGGGGCATTAACCCACTAAGCCATTGGAACATCACAAGTGTGAAGTGATGTCAAGAAGGGCAGCGAACATTGAATCACTATTAGATAAGTTCAAAAAGAAATCCATTGGTTTCACTATGTTATTCTTAATGCCAATCTTTGCAGCGCATCATGACGTATTGTTCTTGATGAACACGTAATACAGATTCTATATCTCACAATTGCACTATCTCAAGCCCAAAATCAATGCAAATTTACATTGGCTCCATAGGAAGCTTATTAGCAAGTAAATGAAAAAGTCTCTCCAAGGATTAGAACTCATGAAATACTTTTTACAAGACAGGTGCATTAACCCAGTAAGCCACAGCAACATCACAGGTGCAAATTTATGTCAAGAAGGGCAGTGACCAATGAATCACTATTAGGTAAGTTCAAAAAGAAATCCATTGGTTTTACTATGCTATTCTTAATGCCAATCTAAACAGCTTGTAATGACATACTGTTCTTTATGAACACTTAGTACAGATTCTATCTCACAATTGCACTATCTCAATCCCAAAATCAATGGAAATTTCCATTGGCTCTATAGGAAACTTATTGGTAAGTAAATGAAAAAGAGCTCTCTGAGGACTAGAACTCATGAACTCCTGTTTAAAAGATAGGGGCATTAACACACTAAGCCATTGGAACATCACAAGTGCAAAGTGATGTCAAGAAGGGCAGTGAACATTGAATCACCATTGGTAAGTTCAAAAAGAAATCCATTGGTTTCACTATGTTATTCTTAATGCAAATCTTTGCAGCGCATCATGACGTATTGTTCTTGATGAACACGTAATACAGATTCTATATCTCACAATTGCACTATCTCAAGCCCAAAATCAATGCAAATTTTCATTGGCTCTATAGGAAGCTTATTAGTAAGTAAATGAAAAAACTCTCTGAGAATTAGAACTCATGAACTCCTGTTTATAAGACAGGCGCAATAACCAAGTAAGTCACTGGAACATCACAAGTGCAAAAGGTTGTCAAGAAGGGCAATGACCAATGAATCACTATTAGGTAAGTTCAAAAAGAAATCCATTTGTTTCACTATGTTATTCTTAATGCCAATCTTTGCAGCGCATCATGACGTATTGTTCTTGATGAACACGTAATACAGATTCTATATCTCAAAATCAATGCAAATTTCCATTGCTCCATAGGAAGCTTATTAGTAAGTAAATGAAAAAGACTCTCCAAGGATTAGAACTCATGAGATCCTTTTTACAAGACAGGAGCATTAACCCAGTAAGCCACAGCAACATCACAGGTGCAAATTTATGTCAAGAAGGGCAGTGACCAATGAATCACTATTAGGTAAGTTCAAAAAGAAATCCATTGGTTTTACTATGCTATTCTTAATGCCAATCTAAACAGCTTGTAATGACATATTGTTCTTTATGAACACTTAGTACAGATTCTATCTCACAATCGAAATATCTCAATCCAAAAATCAATGCAAATTTCCCTTGGCTCTATAGGAAACTTATTGGTAAGTAAATGAAAAAGAGCTCTCTGAGGACTAGAATTCATGAACTCCTGTTTAAAAGACAGGGGCATTAACCCACTAAGCCATTGGAACATCACAAGTGTGAAGTAATGTCAAGAAGGGCAGTGAACATTGAATCATCATTGGTAAGTTCAAAAAGAAATCCATTGGTTTCACTATGTTATTCTTAATGCCAATCTTTGCAGCGCATCATGACGTATTGTTCTTGATGAACACGTAATACAGATTCTATATCTCACAATTGCACTATCTCAAGCCCAAAATCAATGCAAATTTACATTGGCTCCATAGGAAGCTTATTAGTAAGTAAATGAAAAAGTCTCTCCAAGGATTAGAACTCATGAAATACTTTTTACAAGACAGGTGCATTAACCCAGTAAGCCACAGCAACATCACAGGTGCAAATTTATGTCAAGAAGGGCAGTGACCAATGAATCACTATTAGGTAAGTTCAAAAAGAAATCCATTGGTTTTACTATGCTATTCTTAATGCCAATCTAAACAGCTTGTAATGACATATTGTTCTTTATGAACACTTAGTACAGATTCTATCTCACAATTGCACTATCTCAATCCCAAAATCAATGGAAATTTCCATTGGCTCTATAGGAAACTTAT
The DNA here is from genome assembly GCF_046119375.1 of Phyllobates terribilis. Classification (NCBI taxonomy): domain Eukaryota; kingdom Metazoa; phylum Chordata; class Amphibia; order Anura; family Dendrobatidae; genus Phyllobates; species Phyllobates terribilis. The sequence continues at coordinate 328,888,733 of NW_027362764.1, read as the reverse complement.
TGGTAAGTAAATGAAAAAGAGCTCTCTGAGAACTAGAACTCATGAACTCCTGTTTAAAAGATAGCGGCATTAACACACTAAGCCATTGGAACATCACAAGTGCAAAGTGATGTCAAGAAGGGCAGTGAACATTGAATCACCATTGGTAAGTTCAAAAAGAAATCCATTGGTTTCACTATGTTATTCTTAATGCCAATCTTTGCAGCGCATCATGACGTATTGTTCTTGATGAACACGTAATACAGGTTCTATATCTCAAAATCAATGCAAATTTCCATTGCTCCATAGGAAGCTTATTAGTAAGTAAATGAAAAAGACTCTCCAAGGATTAGAACTCACGAAATCCTTCTTACAAGACAGGAGCATTAACCCAGTAAGCCACAGCAACATCACAGGTGGAAATTTATGTCAAAAAGGGCAGTGACCAATGAATCACTATTAGGTAAGTTCAAATAGAAATCCATTGGTTTTACTATGTTATTCTTAATGCCAATCTAAACAGCTTGTAATGACATATTGTTCTTTATGAACACTTAGTACAGATTCTATCTCACAATCGCAATATCTCAATCCAAAAATCAATGCAAATTTCCATTGGCTCTATAGGAAACTTATTGGTAAGTAAATGAAAAAGAGCTCTCTGAGGACTAGAATTCATGAACTCCTGTTTAAAAGACAGGGGCATTAACCCACTAAGCCATTGGAACATCACAAGTGTGAAGTGATGTCAAGAAGGGCAGCGAACATTGAATCACTATTAGATAAGTTCAAAAAGAAATCCATTGGTTTCACTATGTTATTCTTAATGCCAATCTTTGCAGCGCATCATGACGTATTGTTCTTGATGAACACGTAATACAGATTCTATATCTCAAAATCAATGCAAATTTCCATTGCTCCATAGGAAGCTTATTAGTAAGTAAATGAAAAAGACTCTCCAAGGATTAGAACTCATGAAATCCTTTTCACAAGACAGGAGAATTAACCCAGTAAGCCACAGCAACATCACAGGTGCAAATTTATGTCAAGAAGGGCAGTGACCAATGAATCACTATTAGGTAAGTTCAAATATAAATCCATTGGTTTTACTATGTTATTCTTAATGCCAATCTAAACAGCTTGTAATGACATATTGTTCTTTATGAACACTTAGTACAGATTCTATCTCACAATTGCAATATCTCAATCCAAAAATCAATGCAAATTTCCATTGGCTCTATAGGAAACTTATTGGTAAATAAATGAAAAAGAGCTCTCTGAGGACTAGAGTTCATGAACTCCTGTTTAAAAGACAGGGGCATTAACCCACTAAGCCATTGGAACATCACAAGTGCAAAGTGATGTCAAGAAGGGCAGTGAACATTGAATCACTATTGGTAAGTTCAAAAAGAAATCCATTGGTTTCACTATGTTATTCTTAATGCCAATCTTTGCAGCGCATCATGACGGATTGTTCTTGATGAACACGTAATACAGATTCTATATCTCTAAATCAATGCAAATTTCCATTGCTCCATAGGAAGCTTATTAGTAAGTAAATGAAAAAGACTCTCCAAGGATTAGAACTCATGAAATCCTTTTTACAAGACAGGAGAATTAACCCAGTAAGCCACAGCAACATCACAGGTGCAAAATTATGTCAAGAAGGGCAGTGACCAATGAATCACTATTAGGTAAGTTCAAATAGAAATCCATTGGTTTTACTATGTTATTCTTAATGCCAATCTAAACAGCTTGTAATGACATATTGTTCTTTATGAACACTTAGTACAGATTCTATCTCACAATTGCAATATCTCAATCCAAAAATCAATGCAAATTTCCATTGGCTCTATAGGAAACTTATTGGTAAGTAAATGAAAAAGAGCTCTCTGAGGACTAGAGTTCATGAACTCCTGTTTAAAAGACAGGGGCATTAACCCACTAAGCCATTGGAACATCACAAGTGCAAAGTGATGTCAAGAAGGGCAGTGAACATTGAATCACTATTGGTAAGTTCAAAAAGAAATCCATTGGTTTCACTATGTTATTCTTAATGCCAATCTTTGCAGTGCATCATGACGTATTGTTCTTGATGAACACGTAATACAGATTCTATATCTCACAATTGCACTATCTCAATACCAAAATCAATGGAAATTTCCATAGGCTCTATAGGAAACTTATTGGTAAGTAAATGAAAAAGAGCTCTCTGAGGACTAGAACTCATGAACTCCTGTTTAATAGACAGGGGCATTAACCCACTAAGCCATTGGAACATCACAAGTGCAAAGTGATGTCAAGAAGGGCAGTGAACATTGAATCACTATTGGTAAGTTCAAAAAGAAATCCATTGGTTTCACTATGTTATTCTTAATGCCAATCTTTGCAGCGCATCATGACGTATTGTTCTTGATGAACACGTAATACAGATTCTATATCTCACAATTGCACTATCTCAAGCCCAAAATCAATGCAAATTTCCATTGGCTCTATAGGAAGCTTATTAGTAAGTAAATGAAAAAACTCTCTGAGAATTAGAACTCATGAACTCCTGTTTATAAGACAGGCGCAATAACCAAGTAAGCCACTGGAACATCACAAGTGCAAAAGGTTGTCAAGAAGGGCAATGACCAATGAATCACTATTAGGTAAGTTCAAAAAGAAATCTATTGGTTTCACTATGTTATTCTTAATGCCAATCTTTGCAGCGCATCATGACGTATTGTTCTTGATGAACACGTAATGCAGATTCTATATCTCAAAATCAATGCAAATTTCCATTGCTCCATAGGAAGCTTATTAGTAAGTAAATGAAAAAGACTCTCCAAGGATTAGAACTCATGAAATCCTTTTTACAAGACAGGAGCATTAACCCAGTAAGCCACAGCAAAATCACAGGTGCAAATTTATGTCAAAAAGGGCAGTGACCAATGAATCACTATTAGGTAAGTTCAAATATAAATCCATTGGTTTTACTATGTTATTCTTAATGCCAATCTAAATAGCTTGTAATGACATATTGTTCTTTATGAACACTTAGTACAGATTCTATCTCACAATTGCAATATCTCAATCCAAAAATCAATGCAAATTTCCATTGGCTCTATAGGAAACTTATTGGTAAGTAAATGAAAAAGAGCTCTCTGAGGACTAGAATTCATGAACTCCTGTTTAAAAGACAGGGGCATTAACCCACTAAACCATTGGAACATCACAAGTGCAAATTGATGTCAAGAAGGCAGCGAACATTGAATCACTATTAGATAAGTTCAAAAAGAAATCCATTGGTTTCACTATGTTATTCTTAATGCCAATCTTTGCAGCGCATCATGACGTATTGTTCTTGATGAACACGTAATACAGATTCTATATCTCAAAATCAATGCAAATTTCCATTGCTCCATAGGAAGCTTATTAGTAAGTAAATGAAAAAGACTCTCCAAGGATTAGAACTCATGAAATCCTTTTTACAAGACAGGAGAATTAACCCAGTAAGCCACAGCAACATCACAGGTGCAAATTTATGTCAAGAAGGGCAGTGACCAATGAATCACTATTAGGTAAGTTCAAATAGAAATCCATTGGTTTTACTATGTTATTCTTAATGCCAATCTAAACAGCTTGTAATGACATATTGTTCTTTATGAACACTTAGTACAGATTCTATCTCACAATTGCAATATCTCAATCCAAAAATCAATGCAAATTTCCATTGTCTCTATAGGAAACTTATTGGTAAGTAAATGAAAAAGAGCTCTCTGAGGACTAGAGTTCATGAACTCCTGTTTAAAAGACAGGGGCATTAACCCACTAATCCATTGGAACATCACAAGTGCAAAGTGATGTCAAGAAGGGCAGTGAACATTGAATCACTATTGGTAAGTTCAAAAAGAAATCCATTGGTTTCACTATGTTATTCTTAATGCCAATCTTTGCAGCGCATCATGTTGTATTGTTCTTGATGAACACGTAATACAGATTCTATATCTCACAATTGCACTATCTCAATCCCAAAATCAATGCAAATTTACATTGGCTCCATAGGAAGCTTATTAGTAAGTAAATGAAAAAGTCTTTCCAAGGATTAGAACTCATGAAATACTTTTTACAAGACAGGTGCATTAACCCAGTAAGCCACAGCAACATCACAGGTGCAAATTTATGTCAAGAAGGGCAGTGACCAATGAATCACTATTAGGTAAGTTCAAAAAGAAATCCATTGGTTTTACTATGTTATTCTTAATGCCAATCTAAACAGCTTGTAATGACATATTGTTCTTTATGAACACTTAGTACAGATTCTATCTCACAATCGCAATATCTCAATCCAAAAATCAATGCAAATTTCCATTGGCTCTATAGGAAACTTATTGGTAAGTAAATGAAAAAGAGCTCTCTGAAGACTAGAATTCATGAACTCCTGTTTAAAAGACAGGGGCATTAACCCACTAAGCCATTGGAACATCACAAGTGTGAAGTGATGTCAAGAAGGGCAGCGAACATTGAATCACTATTAGATAAGTTCAAAAAGAAATCCATTGGTTTCACTATGTTATTCTTAATGCCAATCTTTGCAGCGCATCATGTTGTATTGTTCTTGATGAACACGTAATACAGATTCTATATCTCACAATTGCACTATCTCAATCCCAAAATCAATGCAAATTTACATTGGCTCCATAGGAAGCTTATTAGTAAGTAAATGAAAAAGTCTCTCCAAGGATTAGAACTCATGAAATACTTTTTACAAGACAGGTGCATTAACCCAGTAAGCCACAGCAACATCACAGGTGCAAATTTATGTCAAGAAGGGCAGTGACCAATGAATCACTATTAGGTAAGTTCAAAAAGAAATCCATTGGTTTTACTATGCTATTCCTAATGCCAATCTAAGCAGCTTGTAATGACATATTGTTCTTTATGAACACTTAGTACAGATTCTATCTCACAATTGCACTATCTCAATCCCAAAATCAATGGAAATTTACATTGGCTCTATAGGAAACTTATTGGTAAGTAAATGAAAAAGAGCTCTCTGAGGACTGGAACTCTTGAACTCCTGTTTAAAAGATAGGGGCATTAACACACTAAGCCATTGGAACATCACAAGTGCAAAGTGATGTCAAGAAGGGCAGTGAACATTGAATCACTATTGGTAAGTTCAAAAAGAAATCCATTCTTTTCACTATGTTATTCTTAATGCAAATCTTTGCACGGCATCATGACGTATTGTTCTTGATGAACACGTAATACAGATTCTATATCTCACAATTGCACTATCTCAAGCCCAAAATCAATGCAAATTTCCATTGGCTCTATAGGAAGCTTATTAGTAAGTAAATGAAAAAACTCTCTGAGAATTAGAACTCATGAACTCCTGTTTATAAGACAGGCGCAATAACCAAGTAAGCCACTGGAACATCACAAGTGCAAAAGGTTGTCAAGAAGGGCAATGACCAATGAATCACTATTAGGTAAGTTCAAAAAGAAATCCATTGGTTTCACTATGTTATTCTTAATGCCAATCTTTGCAGCGCATCATGACGGATTGTTCTTGATGAACACGTAATACAGATTCTATATCTCTAAATCAATGCAAATTTCCATTGCTCCATAGGAAGCTTATTAGTAAGTAAATGAAAAAGACTCTCCAAGGATTAGAACTCATGAAATCCTTTTTACAAGACAGGAGAATTAACCCAGTAAGCCACAGCAACATCACAGGTGCAAAATTATGTCAAGAAGGGCAGTGACCAATGAATCACTATTAGGTAAGTTCAAATAGAAATCCATTGGTTTTACTATGTTATTCTTAATGCCAATCTAAACAGCTTGTAATGACATATTGTTCTTTATGAACACTTAGTACAGATTCTATCTCACAATTGCAATATCTCAATCCAAAAATCAATGCAAATTTCCATTGGCTCTATAGGAAACTTATTGGTAAGTAAATGAAAAAGAGCTCTCTGAGGACTAGAGTTCATGAACTCCTGTTTAAAAGACAGGGGCATTAACCCACTAAGCCATTGGAACATCACAAGTGCAAAGTGATGTCAAGAAGGCAGCGAACATTGAATCACTATTAGATAAGTTCAAAAAGAAATCCATTGGTTTCACTATATTATTCTTAATGCCAATCTTTGCAGCGCATCATGACGTATTGTTCTTGATGAACACGTAATACAGATTCTATATCTCACAATTGCACTATCTCAAGCCCAAAATCAATGCAAATTTCCATTGGCTCTATAGGAAGCTTATTAGTAAGAAAATGAAAAAACTCTCTGAGAATTAGAACTCATGAACTCCTGTTTATAAGACAGGCGCAATAACCAAGTAAGCCACTGGAACATAACAAGTGCAAAAGGTTGTCAAGAAGGGCAATGACCAATGAATCACTATTAGGTAAGTTCAAAAAGAAATCTATTGGTTTCACTATGTTATTCTTAATGCCAATCTTTGCAGCGCATCATGACGTATTGTTCTTGATGAACACGTAATACAGATTCTATATCTCAAAATCAATGCAAATTTCCATTGCTCCATAGGAAGCTTATTAGTAAGTAAATGAAAAAGACTCTCCAAGGATTAGAACTCACGAAATCCTTCTTACAAGACAGGAGCATTAACCCAGTAAGCCACAGCAACATCACAGGTGCAAATTTATGTCAAGAAGGGCAGTGACCAATGAATCACTATTAGGTAAGTTCAAAAAGAAATCCATTGGTTTTACTATGCTATTCTTAATGCCAATCTAAACAGCTTGTAATGACATATTGTTCTTTATGAACACTTAGTACAGATTCTATCTCACAATCGAAATATCTCAATCCAAAAATCAATGCAAATTTCCATTGGCTCTATAGGAAACTTATTGGTAAGTAAATGAAAAAGAGCTCTCTGAGGACTAGAATTCATGAATTCCTGTTTAAAAGACAGGGGCATTAACCCACTAAGCCATTGGAACATCACAAGTGTGAAGTAATGTCAAGAAGGGCAGCGAACATTGAATCACTATTAGATAAGTTCAAAAAGAAATCCATTGGTTTCACTATGTTATTCTTAATGCCAATCTTTGCAGCGCATCATGACGTATTGTTCTTGATGAACACGTAATACAGATTCTATATCTCACAATTGCACTATCTCAAGCCCAAAATCAATGCAAATTTACATTGGCTCCATAGGAAGCTTATTAGTAAGTAAATGAAAAAGTCTCTCCAAGGATTAGAACTCATGAAATACTTTTTACAAGACAGGTGCATTAACCCAGTAAGCCACAGCAACACCACAGGTGCAAATTTATGTCAAGAAGGGCAGTGACCAATGAATCACTATTAGGTAAGTTCAAAAAGAAATCCATTGGTTTTACTATGCTATTCTTAATGCCAATCTAAACAGCTTGTAATGACATATTGTTCTTTATGAACACTTAGTACAGATTCTATCTCACAATTGCACTATCTCAATCCCAAAATCAATGGAAATTTCCATTGGCTCTATAGGAAACTTATTGGTAAGTAAATGTAAAAGAGCTCTCTGAGGACTAGAACTCATGAACTCCTGTTTAAAAGATAGGGGCATTAACACACTAAGCCATTGGAACATCACAAGTGCAAAGTGATGTCAAGAAGGGCAGTGAACATTGAATCACCATTGGTAAGTTCAAAAAGAAATCCATTGGTTTCACTATGTTATTCTTAATGCAAATCTTTGCAGCGCATCATGACGTATTGTTCTTGATGAACACGTAATACAGATTCTATATCTCACAATTGCACTATCTCAAGCCCAAAATCAATGCAAATTTTCATTGGCTCTATAGGAAGCTTATTAGTAAGTAAATGAAAAAACTCTCTGAGAATTAGAACTCATGAACTCCTGTTTATAAGACAGGCGCAATAACCAAGTAAGCCACTGGAACATCACAAGTGCAAAAGGTTGTCAAGAAGGGCAATGACCAATGAATCACTATTAGGTAAGTTCAAAAAGAAATCCATTTGTTTCACTATGTTATTCTTAATGCCAATCTTTGCAGCGCATCATGACGTATTGTTCTTGATGAACACGTAATACAGATTCTATATCTCAAAATCAATGCAAATTTCCATTGCTCCATAGGAAGCTTATAAGTAAGTAAATGAAAAAGACTCTCCAAGGATTAGAACTCATGAGATCCTTTTTACAAGACAGGAGCATTAACCCAGTAAGCCACAGCAACATCACAGGTGCAAATTTATGTCAAGAAGGGCAGTGACCAATGAATCACTATTAGGTAAGTTCAAATAGAAATCCATTGGTTTTACTATGTTATTCTTAATGCCAATCTAAACAGCTTGTAATGACATATTGTTCTTTATGAACACTTAGTACAGATTCTATCTCACAATTGCAATATCTCAATCCAAAATTCAATGCAAATTTCCATTGGCTCTATAGGAAACTTATTGGTAAGGAAATGAAAAAGAGCTCTCTGAGGACTAGAATTCATGAACTCCTGTTTAAAAGACAGGGGCATTAACCCACTAAGCCATTGGAACATCACAAGTGCAAAGTGATGTCAAGAAGGGCAGTGAACATTGAATCACTATTGGTAAGTTCAAAAAGAAATCCATTGGTTTCACTATGTTATTCTTAATGCCAATCTTTGCAGCGCATCATGACGTGTTGTTCTTGATGAACACGTAATACAGATTCTATATCTCACAATTGCACTATCTCAATCCCAAAATCAATGCAAATTTACATTGGCTCTATAGGAAGCTTATTAGTAAGTAAATGAAAAAGTCTCTCCAAGGATTAGAACTCATGAAATACTTTTTACAAGACAGGTGCATTAACCCAGTAAGCCACATCAAAATCACAGGTGCAAATTTATGTCAAGAAGGGCAGTGACCAATGAATCACTATTAGGTAAGTTCAAAAAGAAATCCATTGGTTTTACTATGCTATTCTTAATGCCAATCTAAACAGCTTGTAATGACATATTGTTCTTTATGAACACTTAGTACAGATTCTATCTCACAATTGCACTATCTCAATCCCAAAATCAATGGAAATTTCCATTGGCTCTATAGGAAACTTATTGGTAAGTAAATGAAAAAGAGCTCTCTGAGGACTAGAACTCATGAACTCCTGTTTAAAAGATAGGGGCAATAACACACTAAGCCATTGGAACATCACAAGTGCAAAGTGATGTCAAGAAGGGCAGTGAACATTGAATCACCATTGGTAAGTTCAAAAAGAAATCCATTGGTTTCACTATGTTATTCTTAATGCCAATCTTTGCAGCGCATCATGACGTATTGTTCTTGATGAACACGTAATACAGATTCTATATCTCAAAATCAATGCAAATTTCCATTGCTCCATAGGAAGCTTATTAGTAAGTAAATGAAAAAGACTCTCCAAGGATTAGAACTCATGAAATCCTTTTTACAAGACAGGAGAATTAACCCAGTAAGCCACAGCAACATCACAGGTGCAAATTTATGTCAAGAAGGGCAGTGACCAATGAATCACTATTAGGTAAGTTCAAATAGAAATCCATTGGTTTTACTATGTTATTCTTAATGCCAATCTAAACAGCTTGTAATGACATATTGTTCTTTATGAACACTTAGTACAGATTCTATCTCACAATTGCAATATCTCAAGCCCAAAATCAATGCAAATTTACATTGGCTCCATAGGAAGCTTATTAGTAAGTAAATGAAGAAGTCTCTCCAAGGATTAGAACTCATGAAATACTTTTTACAAGACAGGTGCATTAACCCAGTAAGCCACAGCAACACCACAGGTGCAAATTTATGTCAAGAAGGGCAGTGACCAATGAATCACTATTAGGTAAGTTCAAAAAGAAATCCATTGGTTTTACTATGCTATTCTTAATGCCAATCTAAACAGCTTGTAATGACATATTGTTCTTTATGAACACTTAGTACAGATTCTATCTCACAATTGCACTATCTCAATCCCAAAATCAATGGAAATTTCCATTGGCTCTATAGGAAACTTATTGGTAAGTAAATGTAAAAGAGCTCTCTGAGGACTAGAACTCATGAACTCCTGTTTAAAAGATAGGGGCATTAACACACTAAGCCATTGGAACATCACAAGTGCAAAGTGATGTCAAGAAGGGCAGTGAACATTGAATCACCATTGGTAAGTTCAAAAAGAAATCCATTGGTTTCACTATGTTATTCTTAATGCAAATCTTTGCAGCGCATCATGACGTATTGTTCTTGATGAACACGTAATACAGATTCTATATCTCACAATTGCACTATCTCAAGCCCAAAATCAATGCAAATTTTCATTGGCTCTATAGGAAGCTTATTAGTAAGTAAATGAAAAAACTCTCTGAGAATTAGAACTCATGAACTCCTGTTTATAAGACAGGCGCAATAACCAAGTAAGCCACTGGAACATCACAAGTGCAAAAGGTTGTCAAGAAGGGCAATGACCAATGAATCACTATTAGGTAAGTTCAAAAAGAAATCCATTTGTTTCACTATGTTATTCTTAATGCCAATCTTTGCAGCGCATCATGACGTATTGTTCTTGATGAACACGTAATACAGATTCTATATCTCAAAATCAATGCAAATTTCCATTGCTCCATAGGAAGCTTATAAGTAAGTAAATGAAAAAGACTCTCCAAGGATTAGAACTCATGAGATCCTTTTTACAAGACAGGAGCATTAACCCAGTAAGCCACAGCAACATCACAGGTGCAAATTTATGTCAAGAAGGGCAGTGACCAATGAATCACTATTAGGTAAGTTCAAATAGAAATCCATTGGTTTTACTATGTTATTCTTAATGCCAATCTAAACAGCTTGTAATGACATATTGTTCTTTATGAACACTTAGTACAGATTCTATCTCACAATTGCAATATCTCAATCCAAAATTCAATGCAAATTTCCATTGGCTCTATAGGAAACTTATTGGTAAGGAAATGAAAAAGAGCTCTCTGAGGACTAGAATTCATGAACTCCTGTTTAAAAGACAGGGGCATTAACCCACTAAGCCATTGGAACATCACAAGTGCAAAGTGATGTCAAGAAGGGCAGTGAACATTGAATCACTATTGGTAAGTTCAAAAAGAAATCCATTGGTTTCACTATGTTATTCTTAATGCCAATCTTTGCAGCGCATCATGACGTGTTGTTCTTGATGAACACGTAATACAGATTCTATATCTCACAATTGCACTATCTCAATCCCAAAATCAATGCAAATTTACATTGGCTCTATAGGAAGCTTATTAGTAAGTAAATGAAAAAGTCTCTCCAAGGATTAGAACTCATGAAATACTTTTTACAAGACAGGTGCATTAACCCAGTAAGCCACATCAAAATCACAGGTGCAAATTTATGTCAAGAAGGGCAGTGACCAATGAATCACTATTAGGTAAGTTCAAAAAGAAATCCATTGGTTTTACTATGCTATTCTTAATGCCAATCTAAACAGCTTGTAATGACATATTGTTCTTTATGAACACTTAGTACAGATTCTATCTCACAATTGCACTATCTCAATCCCAAAATCAATGGAAATTTCCATTGGCTCTATAGGAAACTTATTGGTAAGTAAATGAAAAAGAGCTCTCTGAGGACTAGAACTCATGAACTCCTGTTTAAAAGATAGGGGCAATAACACACTAAGCCATTGGAACATCACAAGTGCAAAGTGATGTCAAGAAGGGCAGTGAACATTGAATCACCATTGGTAAGTTCAAAAAGAAATCCATTGGTTTCACTATGTTATTCTTAATGCCAATCTTTGCAGCGCATCATGACGTATTGTTCTTGATGAACACGTAATACAGATTCTATATCTCAAAATCAATGCAAATTTCCATTGCTCCATAGGAAGCTTATTAGTAAGTAAATGAAAAAGACTCTCCAAGGATTAGAACTCATGAAATCCTTTTTACAAGACAGGAGAATTAACCCAGTAAGCCACAGCAACATCACAGGTGCAAATTTATGTCAAGAAGGGCAGTGACCAATGAATCACTATTAGGTAAGTTCAAATAGAAATCCATTGGTTTTACTATGTTATTCTTAATGCCAATCTAAACAGCTTGTAATGACATATTGTTCTTTATGAACACTTAGTACAGATTCTATCTCACAATTGCAATATCTCAATCCAAAAATCAATGCAAATTTCCATTGGCTCTATAGGAAACTTATTGGTAAGTAAATGAAAAAGAGCTCTCTGAGGACTTGAGTTCATGAACTCCTGTTTAAAAGACAGGGGCATTAACCCACTAAGCCATTGGAACATCACAAGTGCAAAGTGATGTCAAGAAGGGCAGTGAACATTGAATCACTATTGGTAAGTTCAAAAAGAAATCCATTGGTTTCACTATGTTATTCTTAATGCCAATCTTTGCAGCGCATCATGACGTATTGTTCTTGATGAACACGTAATACAGATTCTATATCTCACAATTGCACTATCTCAAGCCCAAAATCAATGCAAATTTCCATTGGCTCTATAGGAAGCTTATTAGTAAGAAAATGAAAAAACTCTCTGAGAATTAGAACTCATGAACTCCTGTTTATAAGACAGGCGCAATAACCAAGTAAGCCACTGGAACATAACAAGTGCAAAAGGTTGTCAAGAAGGGCAATGACCAATGAATCACTATTAGGTAAGTTCAAAAAGAAATCCATTTGTTTCACTATGTTATTCTTAATGCCAATCTTTGCAGCGCATCATGACGTATTGTTCTTGATGAACACGTAATACAGATTCTATATCTCAAAATCAATGCAAATTTCCATTGCTCCATAGGAAGCTTATTAGTAAGTAAATGAAAAAGACTCTCCAAGGATTAGAACTCATGAGATCCTTTTTACAAGACAGGAGCATTAACCCAGTAAGCCACAGCAACATCACAGGTGCGAATTTATGTCAAGAAGGGCAGTGACCAATGAATCACTATTAGGTAAGTTCAAATAGAAATCCATTGGTTTTACTATGTTATTCTTAATGCCAATCTAAACAGCTTGTAATGACATATTGTTCTTTATGAACACTTAGTACAGATTCTATCTCACAATTGCAATATCTCAATCCAAAAATCAATGCAAATTTCCATTGGCTCTATAGGAAACTTATTGGTAAGTAAATGAAAAAGAGCTCTCTGAGGACTAGAATTCATGAACTCCTGTTTAAAAGACAGGGGCATTAACCCACTAAGCCATTGGAACATCACAAATGCAAAGTGATGTCAAGAAGGCAGCGAACATTGAATCACTATTAGATAAGTTCAAAAACAAATCCATTGGTTTCACTATGTTATTCTTAATACCAATCTTTGCAGCGCATCATGACGTATTGTTCTTGATGAACACGTAATACAGATTCTATATGTCACAATTGCACTATCTCAATCCCAAAAGCAATGCAAATTTACATTGGCTCCATAGGAAGCTTATCAGTAAGTAAATGAAAAAGACTCTCCAAGGATTAGAACTCATGAAATCCTTTTTACAAGACAGGTGCATTAACCCAGTAAGCCACAGCAACATCACAGGTGCAAATTTATGTCAAGAAGGGCAGTGACCAATGAATCACTATTAGGTAAGTTCAAAAAGAAATCCATTGGTTTTACTATGCTATTCTTAATGCCAATCTAAACAGCTTGTAATGACATATTGTTCTTTATGAACACTTAGTACAGATTCTATCTCACAATCGAAATATCTCAATCCAAAAATCAATGCAAATTTCCATTGGCTCTATAGGAAACTTATTGGTAAGTAAATGAAAAAGAGCTCTCTGAGGACTAGAATTCATGAACTCCTGTTTAAAAGACAGGGGCATTAACCCACTAAGCCATTGGAACATCACAAGTGTGAAGTAATGTCAAGAAGGGCAGCGAACATTGAATCACTATTAGATAAGTTCAAAAAGAAATCCATTGGTTTCACTATGTTATTCTTAATGCCAATCTTTGCAGCGCATCATGACGTATTGTTCTTGATGAACACGTAATACAGATTCTATATCTCACAATTGCACTATCTCAAGCCCAAAATCAATGCAAATTTACATTGGCTCCATAGGAAGCTTATTAGTAAGTAAATGAAAAAGTCTCTCCAAGGATTATAACTCATGAAATACTTTTTACAAGACAGGTGCATTAACCCAGTAAGCCACAGCAACACCACAGGTGCAAATTTATGTCAAGAAGGGCAGTGACCAATGAATCACTATTAGGTAAGTTCAAAAAGAAATCCATTGGTTTTACTATGCTATTCTTAATGCCAATCTAACCAGCTTGTAATGACATATTGTTCTTTATGAACACTTAGTACAGATTCTATCTCACAATTGCACTATCTCAATCCCAAAATCAATGGAAATTTCCATTGGCTCTATCGGAAACTTATTGGTAAGTAAATGAAAAAGAGCTCTCTGAGGACTAGAACTCATGAACTCCTGTTTAAAAGATAGGGGCATTAACACACTAAGCCATTGGAACATCACAAGTGCAAAGTGATGTCAAGAAGGGCAGTGAACATTGAATCACCATTGGTAAGTTCAAAAAGAAATCCATTGGTTTCACTATGTTATTCTTAATGCCAATCTTTGCAGCGCATCATGACGTATTGTTCTTGATGAACACGTAATACAGATTCTATATCTCACAATTGCACTATCTCAAGCCCAAAATCAATGCAAATTTCCATTGGCTCTATAGGAAGCTTATTAGTAAGAAAATGAAAAAACTCTCTGAGAATTAGAACTCATGAACTCCTGTTTATAAGACAGGCGCAATAACCAAGTAAGCCACTGGAACATAACAAGTGCAAAAGGTTGTCAAGAAGGGCAATGACCAATGAATCACTATTAGGTAAGTTCAAAAAGAAATCTATTGGTTTCACTATGTTATTTTTAATGCCAATCTTTGCAGCGCATCATGACGTATTGTTCTTGATGAACACGTAATACAGATTCTATATCTCAAAATCAATGCAAATTTCCATTGCTCCATAGGAAGCTTATTAGTAAGTAAATGAAAAAGACTCTCCCAGGATTAGAACTCACGAAATCCTTCTTACAAGACAGGAGCATTAACCCAGTAAGCCACAGCAACATCACAGGTGGAAATTTATGTCAAAAAGGGTAGTGACCAATGAATCACTATTAGGTAAGTTCAAATAGAAATCCATTGGTTTTACTATGTTATTCTTAATGCCAATCTAAACAGCTTGTAATGACATATTGTTCTTTATGAACACTTAGTACAGATTCTATCTCACAATCGCAATATCTCAATCCAAAAATCAATGCAAATTTCCATTGGCTCTATAGGAAACTTATTGGTAAGTAAATGAAAAAGAGCTCTCTGAGGACTAGAATTCATGAACTCCTGTTTAAAAGACAGGGGCATTAACCCACTAAGCCATTGGAACATCACAAGTGTGAAGTGATGTCAAGAAGGGCAGCGAACATTGAATCACTATTAGATAAGTTCAAAAAGAAATCCATTGGTTTCACTATGTTATTCTTAATGCCAATCTTTGCAGCGCATCATGACGTATTGTTCTTGATGAACACGTAATACAGATTCTATATCTCACAATTGCACTATCTCAAGCCCAAAATCAATGCAAATTTACATTGGCTCCATAGGAAGCTTATTAGTAAGTAAATGAAAAAGTCTCTCCAAGGATTAGAACTCATGAAATACTTTTTACAAGACAGGTGCATTAACCCAGTAAGCCACAGCAACATCACAGGTGCAAATTTATGTCAAGAAGGGCAGTGACCAATGAATCACTATTAGGTAAGTTCAAAAAGAAATCCATTGGTTTTACTATGCTATTCTTAATGCCAATCTAAACAGCTTGTAATGACATACTGTTCTTTATGAACACTTAGTACAGATTCTATCTCACAATTGCACTATCTCAATCCCAAAATCAATGGAAATTTCCATTGGCTCTATAGGAAACTTATTGGTAAGTAAATGAAAAAGAGCTCTCTGAGGACTAGAACTCATGAACTCCTGTTTAAAAGATAGGGGCATTAACACACTAAGCCATTAGAACATCACAAGTGCAAAGTGATGTCAAGAAGGGCAGTGAACATTGAATCACCATTGGTAAGTTCAAAAAGAAATCCATTGGTTTCACTATGTTATTCTTAATGCAAATCTTTGCAGCGCATCATGACGTATTGTTCTTGATGAACACGTAATACAGATTCTATATCTCACAATTGCACTATCTCAAGCCCAAAATCAATGCAAATTTTCATTGGCTCTATAGGAAGCTTATTAGTAAGTAAATGAAAAAAATCTCTGAGAATTAGAACTCATGAACTCCTGTTTATAAGACAGGCGCAATAACCAAGTAAATCACTGGAACATCACAAGTGCAAAAGGTTGTCAAGAAGGGCAATGACCAATGAATCACTATTAGGTAAGTTCAAAAAGAAATCCATTTGTTTCACTATGTTATTCTTAATGCCAATCTTTGCAGCGCATCATGACGTATTGTTCTTGATGAACACGTAATACAGATTCTATATCTCAAAATCAATGCAAATTTCCATTGCTCCATAGGAAGCTTATTAGTAAGTAAATGAAAAAGACTCTCCAAGGATTAGAACTCATGAGATCCTTTTTACAAGACAGGAGCATTAACCCAGTAAGCCACAGCAACATCACAGGTGCAAATTTATGTCAAGAAGGGCAGTGACCAATGAATCACTATTAGGTAAGTTCAAAAAGAAATCCATTGGTTTTACTATGCTATTCTTAATGCCAATCTAAACAGCTTGTAATGACATATTGTTCTTTATGAACACTTAGTACAGATTCTATCTCACAATTGCACTATCTCAATCCCAAAATCAATGGAAATTTCCATTGGCTCTATAGGAAACTTATTGGTAAGTAAATGAAAAAGAGCTCTCTGAGGACTAGAACTCATGAACTCCTGTTTAAAAGATAGGGGCATTAACACACTAAGCCATTGGAACATCACAAGTGCAAAGTGATGTCAAGAAGGGCAGTGAACATTGAATCACCATTGGTAAGTTCAAAAAGAAATCCATTGGTTTCACTATGTTATTCTTAATGCCAATCTTTGCAGCGCATCATGACGTATTGTTCTTGATGAACACGTAATACAGATTCTATATCTCAAAATCAATGCAAATTTCCATTGCTCCATAGGAAGCTTATTAGTAAGTAAATGAAAAAGACTCTCCAAGGATTAGAACTCATGAAATCCTTTTTACAAGACAGGAGAATTAACCCAGTAAGCCACAGCAACATCACAGGTGCAAATTTATGTCAAGAAGGGCAGTGACCAATGAATCACTATTAGGTAAGTTCAAATAGAAATCCATTGGTTTTACTATGTTATTCTTAAAACCAATCTAAACAGCTTGTAATGACATATTGTTCTTTATGAACACTTAGTACAGATTCTATCTCACAATTGCACTATCTCAATCCCAAAATCAATGGAAATTTCCATTGGCTCTATAGGAAACTTATTGGTAAGTAAATGAAAAAGAGCTCTCTGAGGACTAGAACTCATGAACTCCTGTTTAAAAGATAGGGGCATTAACACACTAAGCCATTGGAACATCACAAGTGCAAAGTGATGTCAAGAAGGGCAGTGAACATTGAATCACCATTGGTAAGTTCAAAAAGAAATCCATTGGTTTCACTATGTTATTCTTAATGCCAATCTTTGCAGCGCATCATGACGTATTGTTCTTGATGAACACGTAATACAGATTCTATATCTCAAAATCAATGCAAATTTCCATTGCTCCATAGGAAGCTTATTAGTAAGTAAATGAAAAAGACTCTCCAAGGATTAGAACTCATGAAATCCTTTTTACAAGACAGGAGAATTAACCCAGTAAGCCACAGCAACATCACAGGTGCAAATTTATGTCAAGAAGGGCAGTGACCAATGAATCACTATTAGGTAAGTTCAAATAGAAATCCATTGGTTTTACTATGTTATTCTTAATGCCAATCTAAACAGCTTGTAATGACATATTGTTCTTTATGAACACTTAGTACAGATTCTATCTCACAATTGCAATATCTCAATCCAAAAATCAATGCAAATTTCCATTGGCTCTATAGGAAACTTATTGGTAAGTAAATGAAAAAGAGCTCTCTGAGGACTAGAGTTCATGAACTCCTGTTTAAAAGACAGGGGCATTAACCCACTAAGCCATTGGAACATCACAAGTGCAAAGTGATGTCAAGAAGGGCAGTGAACATTGAATCACTATTGGTAAGTTCAAAAAGAAATCCATTGGTTTCACTATGTTATTCTTAATGCCAATCTTTGCAGCGCATCATGACGTATTGTTCTTGATGAACACGTAATACAGATTCTATATCTCACAATTGCACTATCTCAAGCCCAAAATCAATGCAAATTTCCATTGGCTCTATAGGAAGCTTATTAGTAAGAAAATGAAAAAACTCTCTGAGAATTAGAACTCATGAACTCCTGTTTATAAGACAGGCGCAATAACCAAGTAAGCCACTGGAACATAACAAGTGCAAAAGGTTGTCAAGAAGGGCAATGACCAATGAATCACTATTAGGTAAGTTCAAAAAGAAATCTATTGGTTTCACTATGTTATTCTTAATGCCAATCTTTGCAGCGCATCATGACGTATTGTTCTTGATGAACACGTAATACAGATTCTATATCTCAAAATCAATGCAAATTTCCATTGCTCCATAGGAAGCTTATTAGTAAGTAAATGAAAAAGACTCTCCAAGGATTAGAACTCACGAAATCCTTCTTACAAGACAGGAGCATTAACCCAGTAAGCCACAGCAACATCACAGGTGGAAATTTATGTCAAAAAGGGCAGTGACCAATGAATCACTATTAGGTAAGTTCAAATAGAAATCCATTGATTTTACTATGTTATTCTTAATGCCAATCTAAACAGCTTGTAATGACATATTGTTCTTTATGAACACTTAGTACAGATTCTATCTCACAATCGCAATATCTCAATCCAAAAATCAATGCAAATTTCCATTGGCTCTATAGGAAACTTATTGGTAAGTAAATGAAAAAGAGCTCTCTGAGGACTAGAATTCATGAACTCCTGTTTAAAAGACAGGGGCATTAACCCACTAAGCCATTGGAACATCACAAGTGTGAAGTGATGTCAAGAAGGGCAGCGAACATTGAATCACTATTAGATAAGTTCAAAAAGAAATCCATTGGTTTCACTATGTTATTCTTAATGCCAATCTTTGCAGCGCATCATGACGTATTGTTCTTGATGAACACGTAATACAGATTCTATATCTCAAAATCAATGCAAATTTCCATTGCTCCATAGGAAGCTTATTAGTAAGTTAATGAAAAAGACTCTCCAAGGATTAGAACTCATGAAATCCTTTTCACAAGACAGGAGAATTAACCCAGTAAGCCACAGCAACATCACAGGTGCAAATTTATGTCAAGAAGGGCAGTGACCAATGAATCACTATTAGGTAAGTTCAAATATAAATCCATTGGTTTTAAATGTTATTCTTAATGCCAATCTAAACAGCTTGTAATGACATATTGTTCTTTATGAACACTTAGTACAGATTCTATCTCACAATTGCAATATCTCAATCCAAAAATCAATGCAAATTTCCATTGGCTCTATAGGAAACTTATTGGTAAATAAATGAAAAAGAGCTCTCTGAGGACTAGAGTTCATGAACTCCTGTTTAAAAGACAGGGGCATTAACCCACTAAGCCATTGAAACATCACAAGTGCAAAGTGATGTCAAGAAGGGCAGTGAACATTGAATCACTATTAGGTAAGTTCAAATAGAAATCCATTGGTTTTACTATGTTATTCTTAATGCCAATCTAAACAGCTTGTAATGACATACTGTTCTTTATGAACACTTAGTACAGATTCTATCTCACAATTGCACTATCTCAATCCCAAAATCAATGGAAATTTCCATTGGCTCTATAGGAAACTTATTGGTAAGTAAATGAAAAAGAGCTCTCTGAGGACTAGAACTCATGAACTCCTGTTTAAAAGATAGGGGCATTAACACACTAAGCCATTGGAACATCACAAGTGCAAAGTGATGTCAAGAAGGGCAGTGAACATTGAATCACCATTGGTAAGTTCAAAAAGAAATCCATTGGTTTCACTATGTTATTCTTAATGCAAATCTTTGCAGCGCATCATGACGTATTGTTCTTGATGAACACGTAATACAGATTCTATATCTCACAATTGCACTATCTCAAGCCCAAAATCAATGCAAATTTTCATTGGCTCTATAGGAAGCTTATTAGTAAGTAAATGAAAAAACTCTCTGAGAATTAGAACTCATGAACTCCTGTTTATAAGACAGGCGCAATAACCAAGTAAGTCACTGGAACATCACAAGTGCAAAAGGTTGTCAAGAAGGGCAATGACCAATGAATCACTATTAGGTAAGTTCAAAAAGAAATCCATTTGCTTCACTATGTTATTCTTAATGCCAATCTTTGCAGCGCATCATGACGTATTGTTCTTGATGAACACGTAATACAGATTCTATATCTCAAAATCAATGCAAATTTCCATTGCTCCATAGGAAGCTTATTAGTAAGTAAATGAAAAAGACTCTCCAAGGATTAGAACTCATGAGATCCTTTTTACAAGACAGGAGCATTAACCCAGTAAGCCACAGCAACATCACAGGTGCAAATTTATGTCAAGAAGGGCAGTGACCAATGAATCACTATTAGGTAAGTTCAAAAAGAAATCCATTGGTTTTACTATGCTATTCTTAATGCCAATCTAAACAGCTTGTAATGACATATTGTTCTTTATGAACACTTAGTACAGATTCTATCTCACAATCGAAATATCTCAATCCAAAAATCAATGCAAATTTCCCTTGGCTCTATAGGAAACTTATTGGTAAGTAAATGAAAAAGAGCTCTCTGAGGACTAGAATTCATGAACTCCTGTTTAAAAGACAGGGGCATTAACCCACTAAGCCATTGGAACATCACAAGTGTGAAGTAATGTCAAGAAGGGCAGTGAACATTGAATCACCATTGGTAAGTTCAAAAAGAAATCCATTGGTTTCACTATGTTATTCTTAATGCCAATCTTTGCAGCGCATCATGACGTATTGTTCTTGATGAACACGTAATACAGATTCTATATCTCACAATTGCACTATCTCAAGCCCAAAATCAATGCAAATTTACATTGGCTCCATAGGAAGCTTATTAGTAAGTAAATGAAAAAGTCTCTCCAAGGATTAGAACTCATGAAATACTTTTTACAAGACAGGTGCATTAACCCAGTAAGCCACAGCAACATCACAGGTGCAAAT
This sequence comes from Phyllobates terribilis, assembly GCF_046119375.1. NCBI lineage: Eukaryota > Metazoa > Chordata > Amphibia > Anura > Dendrobatidae > Phyllobates > Phyllobates terribilis. The sequence continues at coordinate 328,867,366 of NW_027362764.1, read as the reverse complement.
TTATGTCAAGAAGGGCAGTGACCAATGAATCACTATTAGGTAAGTTCAAAAAGAAATCCATTGGTTTTACTATGCTATTCTTAATGCCAATCTAAACAGCTTGTAATGACATATTGTTCTTTATGAACACTTAGTACAGATTCTATCTCACAATTGCACTATCTCAATCCCAAAATCAATGGAAATTTCCATTGGCTCTATAGGAAACTTATTGGTAAGTAAATGAAAAAGAGCTCTCTGAGGACTAGAACTCATGAACTCCTGTTTAAAAGATAGGGGCATTAACACACTAAGCCATTGGAACATCACAAGTGCAAAGTGATGTCAAGAAGGGCAGGGAACATTGAATCACCATTGGTAAGTTCAAAAAGAAATCCATTGGTTTCACTATGTTATTCTTAATGCAAATCTTTGCAGCGCATCATGACGTATTGTTCTTGATGAACACGTAATACAGATTCTATATCTCACAATTACACTATCTCAAGCCCAAAATCAATGCAAATTTTCATTGGCTCTATAGGAAGCTTATTAGTAAGTAAATGAAAAAACTCTCTGAGAATTAGAACTCATGAACTCCTGTTTATAAGACAGGCGCAATAACCAAGTAAGTCACTGGAACATCACAAGTGCAAAAGGTTGTCAAGAAGGGCAATGACCAATGAATCACTATTAGGTAAGTTCAAAAAGAAATCCATTTGTTTCACTATGTTATTCTTAATGCCAATCTTTGCAGCGCATCATGACGTATTGTTCTTGATGAACACGTAAAACAGATTCTATATCTCAAAATCAATACAAATTTACATTGCTCCATAGGAAGCTTATTAGTAAGTAAATGAAAAAGACTCTCCAAGGATTAGAACTCATGAGATCCTTTTTACAAGACAGGAGCATTAACCCAGTAAGCCACAGCAACATCACAGGTGCAAATTTATGTCAAGAAGGGCAGTGACCAATGAATCACTATTAGGTAAGTTCAAATAGAAATCCATTGGTTTTACTATGTTATTCTTAATGCCAATCTAAACAACTTGTAATGACATATTGTTCTTTATGAACACTTAGTACAGATTCTATCTCACAATTGCAATATCTCAATCCAAAAATCAATGCAAATTTCCATTGGCTCTATAGGAAACTTATTGGTAAGTAAATGAAAAAGAGCTCTCTGAGGACTAGAATTCATGAACTCCTGTTTAAAAGACAGGGGCATTAACCCACTAAGCCATTGGAACATCACAAATGCAAAGTGATGTCAAGAAGGCAGCGAACATTGAATCACTATTAGATAAGTTCAAAAAGAAATCCATTGGCTTCACTATGTTATTCTTAATGCCAATCTTTGCAGCGCAACATGACGTATTGTTCTTGATGAACACGTAATACAGATTCTATAGATCACAATTGCAGTATCTCAATCCCAAAAGCAATGCAAATTTACATTGGCTCCATAGGAAGCTTATCAGTAAGTAAATGAAAAAGACTCTCCAAGGATTAGAACTCATGAAATCCTTTTTACAAGACAGGTACATTAACCCAGTAAGCCACAGCAACATCACAGGTGCAAATTTATGTCAAGAAGGGCAGTGACCAATGAATCACTATTAGGTAAGTTCAAAAAGAAATCCATTGGTTTTACTATGCTATTCTTAATGCCAATCTAAACAGCTTGTAATGACATATTGTTCTTTATGAACACTTAGTACAGATTCTATCTCACAATTGCACTATCTCAATCCCAAAATCAATGGAAATTTCCATTGGCTCTATAGGATACTTATTGGTAAGTAAATGAATTAAAAGCTCTCTGAGGACTAGAACTCATGAACCCCTGTTTAAAAGATAGGGGCATTAACACACTAAGCCATTGGAACATCACAAGTGCAAAGTGATGTCAAAAAGGGCAGTGAACATTGAATCACTATTGGTAAGTTCAAAAAGAAATCCATTGGTTTCACTATGTTATTCTTAATGCCAATCTTTGCAGCGCATCGTGACGTATTGTTCTTGATGAACATGTAATACAGATTCTATATCTCACAATTGCACTAACTCAAGCCCAAAATCAATGCAAATTTCCATTGGCTCTATAGGAAGCTTATTAGTAAGTAAATGAAAAAACTCTCTGAGAATTAGAACTCATGAACTCCTGTTTATAAGACAGGCGCAATAACCAAGTAAGCCACTGGAACAATACAAGTGCAAAAGGTTGTCAAGAAGGGCAATGACCAATGAATCACTATTAGGTAAGTTCAAAAAGAAATACATTGGTTTCACTATGTTATTCTTAATGCCAATCTTTGCAGCGCATCATGACGTATTGTTCTTGATGAACACGTAATACAGATTCTATATCTCACAATTGCACTATCTCAAGCCCAAAATCAATGCAAATTTCCATTGGCTCTATAGGAAGCTTATTAGTAAGTAAATGAAAAAACTCTCTGAGAATTAGAACTCATGAACTCCTGTTTATAAGACAGGCACAATAACCAAGTAAGCCACTGGAACATCACAAGTGCAAAAGGTTCTCAAGAAGGGCAATGACCAATGAATCACTATTAGGTAAGTTCAAAAAGAAATCCATTGGTTTCACTATGTTATTCTTAATGCCAATCTTTGCAGCGCATCATGACGTATTGTTCTTGATGAACACGTAATGCAGATTCTATATCTCAAAATCAATGCAAATTTCCATTGCTCCATAGGAAGCTTATTAGTAAGTAAATGAAAAAAACTCTCCAAGGATTAGAACTCATGAAATCCTTTTTACAAGACAGGAGAATTAACCCAGTAAGCCACAGCAACATCACAGGTGCAAATTTATGTCAAGAAGTGCAGTGACCAATGAATCACTATTAGGTAAGTTCAAACAGAAATCCATTGGTTTTACTATGTTATTCTTAATACCAATCTAAACAGCTTGTAATGACATATTGTTCTTTATGAACACTTAGTACAGATTCTATCTCACAATTGCAATATCTCAATCCAAAAATCAATGCAAATTTCCATTGGCTCTATAGGAAACTTATTGGTAAGTAAATGAAAAAGAGCTCTCTGAGGACTAGAATTCATGAACTCCTGTTTAAAAGACAGGGGCATTAACCCACTAAGCCATTGGAACATCACAAGTGCAAAGTGATGTCAAGAAGGGCAGTGAACATTGAATCACTATTGGTAAGTTCAAAAAGAAATCCATTGGTTTCACTATGTTATTCTTAATGCCAATCTTTGCAGCGCATCATGACGTATTGTTCTTGATGAACACGTAATACAGATTCTATATCTCACAATTGCACTATCTCAAGCCCAAAATCAATGCAAATTTCCATTGGCTCTATAGGAAGCTTATTAGTAAGTAAATGAAAAAACTCTCTGAGAATTAGAACTCATGAACTCCTGTTTATAAGACAGGCGCAATAACCAAGTAAGCCACTGGAACATCACAAGTGCAAAAGATTCTCAAGAAGGGCAATGACCAATGAATCACTATTAGGTAAGTTCAAAAAGAAATCCATTTGTTTTACTATGTTATTCTTAATGCCAATCTTTGCAGCGCATCATGACGTATTGTTCTTGATGAACACGTAATACAGATTCTATATCTCACAATTGCACTATCTCAAGCCCAAAATCAATGCAAATTTCCATTGGCTCTATAGGAAGCTTATTAGTAAGTAAATGAAAAAATTCTCTGAGAATTAGAACTCATGAACTCCTGTTTATAAGACAGGCACAATAACCAAGTAAGCCACTGGAACATCACAAGTGCAAAAGGTTCTCAAGAAGGGCAATGACCAATGAATCACTATTAGGTAAGTTCAAAAAGAAATCCATTGGTTTCACTATGTTATTCTTAATGCCAATCTTTGCAGCGCATCATGACGTATTGTTCTTGATGAACACGTAATACAGATTCTATATCTCACAATTGCACTATCTCAATCCCAAAATCAATGCAAATTTACATTGGCTCCATAGGAAGCTTATTAGTAAGTAAATGAAAAAGTCTCTCCAAGGATTAGAACTCATGAAATACTTTTTACAAGACAGGAGCATTAACCCAGTAAGCCACAGCAACATCACAGGTGGAAATTTATGTCAAAAAGGTCAGTGACCAATGAATCACTATTAGGTAAGTTCAAATAGAAATCCATTGGTTTTACTATGTTATTCTTAATGCCAATCTAAACAGCTTGTAATGACATATTGTTCTTTATGAACACTTAGTACAGATTCTATCTCACAATCGCAATATCTCAATCCAAAAATCAATGCAAATTTCCATTGGCTCTATAGGAAACTTATTGGTAAGTAAATGAAAAAGAGCTCTCTGAGGACTAGAATTCATGAACTCCTGTTTAAAAGACAGGGGCATTAACCCACTAAGCCATTGGAACATCACAAGTGTGAAGTGATGTCAAGAAGGGCAGCGAACATTGAATCACTATTAGATAAGTTCAAAAAGAAATCCATTGGTTTCACTATGTTATTCTTAATGCCAATCTTTGCAGCGCATCATGACGTATTGTTCTTGATGAACACGTAATACAGATTCTATATCTCAAAATCAATGCAAATTTCCATTGCTCCATAGGAAGCTTATTAGTAAGTAAATGAAAAAGACTCTCCAAGGATTAGAACTCATGAAATCCTTTTCACAAGACAGGAGAATTAACCCAGTAAGCCACAGCAACATCACAGGTGCAAATTTATGTCAAGAAGGGCAGTGACCAATGAATCACTATTAGGTAAGTTCAAATATAAATCCATTGGTTTTACTATGTTATTCTTAATGCCAATCTAAACAGCTTGTAATGACATATTGTTCTTTATGAACACTTAGTACAGATTCTATCTCACAATTGCAATATCTCAATCCAAAAATCAATGCAAATTTCCATTGGCTCTATAGGAAACTTATTGGTAAATAAATGAAAAAGAGCTCTCTGAGGACTAGAGTTCATGAACTCCTGTTTAAAAGACAGGGGCATTAACCCACTAAGCCATTGGAACATCACAAGTGCAAAGTGATGTCAAGAAGGGCAGTGAACATTGAATCACTATTGGTAAGTTCAAAAAGAAATCCATTGGTTTCACTATGTTATTCTTAATGCCAATCTTTGCAGCGCATCATGACGTATTGTTCTTGATGAACACGTAATACAGATTCTATATCTCACAATTGCACTATCTCAAGCCCAAAATCAATGCAAATTTACATTGGCTCCATAGGAAGCTTATTAGTAAGTAAATGAAAAAGTCTCTCCAAGGATTAGAACTCATGAAATACTTTTTACAAGACAGGTGCATTAACCCAGTAAGCCACAGCAACATCACAGGTGCAAATTTATGTCAAGAAGGGCAGTGACCAATGAATCACTATTAGGTAAGTTCAAATATAAATCCATTGGTTTTACTATGTTATTCTTAATGCCAATCTAAACAGCTTGTAATGACATATTGTTCTTTATGAACACTTAGTACAGATTCTATCTCACAATTGCAATATCTCAATCCAAAAATCAATGCAAATTTCCATTGGCTCTATAGGAAACTTATTGGTAAATAAATGAAAAAGAGCTCTCTGAGGACTAGAGTTCATGAACTCCTGTTTAAAAGACAGGGGCATTAACCCACTAAGCCATTGGAACATCACAAGTGCAAAGTGATGTCAAGAAGGGCAGTGAAGATTGAATCACTATTGGTAAGTTCAAAAAGAAATCCATTGGTTTCACTATGTTATTCTTAATGCCAATCTTTGCAGCGCATCATGACGTATTGTTCTTGATGAACACGTAATACAGATTCTATATCTCACAATTGCACTATCTCAAGCCCAAAATCAATGCAAATTTACATTGGCTCCATAGGAAGCTTATTAGTAAGTAAATGAAAAAGTCTCTCCAAGGATTAGAACTCATGAAATACTTTTTACAAGACAGGTGCATTAACCCAGTAAGCCACAGCAACATCACAGGTTCAAATTTATGTCAAGAAGGGCAGTGACCAATGAATCACTATTAGGTAAGTTCAAAAAGAAATCCATTGGTTTTACTATGCTATTCTTAATGCCAATCTAAACAGCTTGTAATGACATACTGTTCTTTATGAACACTTAGTACAGATTCTATCTCACAATTGCACTATCTCAATCCCAAAATCAATGGAAATTTCCATTGGCTCTATAGGAAACTTATTGGTAAGTAAATGAAAAAGAGCTCTCTGAGGACTAGAACTCATGAACTCCTGTTTAAAAGATAGGGGCATTAACACACTAAGCCATTGGAACATCACAAGTGCAAAGTGATGTCAAGAAGGGCAGTGAACATTGAATCACCATTGGTAAGTTCAAAAAGAAATCCATTGGTTTCACTATGTTATTCTTAATGCAAATCTTTGCAGCGCATCATGACGTATTGTTCTTGATGAACACGTAATACAGATTCTATATCTCACAATTGCACTATCTCAAGCCCAAAATCAATGCAAATTTTCATTGGCTCTATAGGAAGCTTATTAGTAAGTAAATGAAAAAACTCTCTGAGAATTAGAACTCATGAACTCCTGTTTATAAGACAGGCGCAATAACCAAGTAAGTCACTGGAACATCACAAGTGCAAAAGGTTGTCAAGAAGGGCAATGACCAATGAATCACTATTAGGTAAGTTCAAAAAGAAATCCATTTGTTTCACTATGTTATTCTTAATGCCAATCTTTGCAGCGCATCATGACGTATTGTTCTTGATGAACACGTAATACAGATTCTATATCTCAAAATCAATGCAAATTTCCATTGCTCCATAGGAAGCTTATTAGTAAGTAAATGAAAAAGACTCTCCAAGGATTAGAACTCATGAGATCCTTTTTACAAGACAGGAGCATTAACCCAGTAAGCCACAGCAACATCACAGGTGCAAATTTATGTCAAGAAGGGCAGTGACCAATGAATCACTATTAGGTAAGTTCAAAAAGAAATCCATTGGTTTTACTATGCTATTCTTAATGCCAATCTAAACAGCTTGTAATGACATATTGTTCTTTATGAACACTTAGTACAGATTCTATCTCACAATCGAAATATCTCAATCCAAAAATCAATGCAAATTTCCCTTGGCTCTATAGGAAACTTATTGGTAAGTAAATGAAAAAGAGCTCTCTGAGGACTAGAATTCATGAACTCCTGTTTAAAATACAGGGGCATTAACCCACTAAGCCATTGGAACATCACAAGTGTGAAGTAATGTCAAGAAGGGCAGTGAACATTGAATCACCATTGGTAAGTTCAAAAAGAAATCCATTGGTTTCACTATGTTATTCTTAATGCCAATCTTTGCAGCGCATCATGACGTATTGTTCTTGATGAACACGTAATACAGATTCTATATCTCACAATTGCACTATCTCAAGCCCAAAATCAATGCAAATTTACATTGGCTCCATAGGAAGCTTATTAGTAAGTAAATGAAAAAGTCTCTCCAAGGATTAGAACTCATGAAATACTTTTTACAAGACAGGTGCATTAACCCAGTAAGCCACAGCAACATCACAGGTGCAAATTTATGTCAAGAAGGGCAGTGACCAATGAATCACTATTAGGTAAGTTCAAAAAGAAATCCATTGGTTTTACTATGCTATTCTTAATGCCAATCTAAACAGCTTGTAATGACATATTGTTCTTTATGAACACTTAGTACAGATTCTATCTCACAATTGCACTATCTCAATCCCAAAATCAATGGAAATTTCCATTGGCTCTATAGGAAACTTATTGGTAAGTAAATGAAAAAGAGCTCTCTGAGGACTAGAACTCATGAACTCCTGTTTAAAAGATAGGGGCATTAACACACTAAGCCATTGGAACATCACAAGTGCAAAGTGATGTCAAGAAGGGCAGGGAACATTGAATCACCATTGGTAAGTTCAAAAAGAAATCCATTGGTTTCACTATGTTATTCTTAATGCAAATCTTTGCAGCGCATCATGACGTATTGTTCTTGATGAACACGTAATACAGATTCTATATCTCACAATTGCACTATCTCAAGCCCAAAATCAATGCAAATTTTCATTGGCTCTATAGGAAGCTTATTAGTAAGTAAATGAAAAAACTCTCTGAGAATTAGAACTCATGAACTCCTGTTTATAAGACAGGCGCAATAACCAAGTAAGCCACTGGAACATCACAAGTGCAAAAGGTTGTCAAGAAGGGCAATGACCAATGAATCACTATTAGGTAAGTTCAAAAAGAAATCCATTTGTTTCACTATGTTATTCTTAATGCCAATCTTTGCAGCGCATCATGACGTATTGTTCTTGATGAACACGTAAAACAGATTCTATATCTCAAAATCAATACAAATTTCCATTGCTCCATAGGAAGCTTATTAGTAAGTAAATGAAAAAGACTCTCCAAGGATTAGAACTCATGAGATCCTTTTTACAAGACAGGAGCATTAACCCAGTAAGCCACAGCAACATCACAGGTGCAAATTTATGTCAAGAAGGGCAGTGACCAATGAATCACTATTAGGTAAGTTCAAATAGAAATCCATTGGTTTTACTATGTTATTCTTAATGCCAATCTAAACAACTTGTAATGACATATTGTTCTTTATGAACACTTAGTACAGATTCTATCTCACAATTGCAATATCTCAATCCAAAAATCAATGCAAATTTCCATTGGCTCTATAGGAAACTTATTGGTAAGTAAATGAAAAAGAGCTCTCTGAGGACTAGAATTCATGAACTCCTGTTTAAAAGACAGGGGCATTAACCCACTAAGCCATTGGAACATCACAAATGCAAAGTGATGTCAAGAAGGCAGCGAACATTGAATCACTATTAGATAAGTTCAAAAAGAAATCCATTGGCTTCACTATGTTATTCTTAATGCCAATCTTTGCAGCGCAACATGACGTATTGTTCTTGATGAACACGTAATACAGATTCTATAGATCACAATTGCAGTATCTCAATCCCAAAAGCAATGCAAATTTACATTGGCTCCATAGGAAGCTTATCAGTAAGTAAATGAAAAAGACTCTCCAAGGATTAGAACTCATGAAATCCTTTTTACAAGACAGGTACATTAACCCAGTAAGCCACAGCAACATCACAGGTGCAAATTTATGTCAAGAAGGGCAGTGACCAATGAATCACTATTAGGTAAGTTCAAAAAGAAATCCATTGGTTTTACTATGCTATTCTTAATGCCAATCTAAACAGCTTGTAATGACATATTGTTCTTTATGAACACTTAGTACAGATTCTATCTCACAATTGCACTATCTCAATCCCAAAATCAATGGAAATTTCCATTGGCTCTATAGGAAACTTATTGGTAAGTAAATGAATAAAAGCTCTCTGAGGACTAGAACTCATGAACCCCTGTTTAAAAGATAGGGGCATTAACACACTAAGCCATTGGAACATCACAAGTGCAAAGTGATGTCAAGAAGGGCAGTGAACATTGAATCACTATTGGTAAGTTCAAAAAGAAATCCATTGGTTTCACTATGTTATTCTTAATGCCAATCTTTGCAGCGCATCGTGACGTATTGTTCTTGATGAACATGTAATACAGATTCTATATCTCACAATTGCACTAACTCAAGCCCAAAATCAATGCAAATTTCCATTGGCTCTATAGGAAGCTTATTAGTAAGTAAATGAAAAAACTCTCTGAGAATTAGAACTCATGAACTCCTGTTTATAAGACAGGCGCAATAACCAAGTAAGCCACTGGAACAATACAAGTGCAAAAGGTTGTCAAGAAGGGCAATGACCAATGAATCACTATTAGGTAAGTTCAAAAAGAAATCCATTGGTTTCACTATGTTATTCTTAATGCCAATCTTTGCAGCGCATCATGACGTATTGTTCTTGATGAACACGCAATACAGATTCTATATCTCAAAATCAATGCAAATTTCCATTGCTCCATAGGAAGCTTATTAGTAAGTAAATGAAAAAGACTCTCCAAGGATTAGAACTCATGAAATCCTTTTTACAAGACAGGAGCATTAACCCAGTAAGCCACAGCAACATCACAGGTGCAAATTTATGTCAAGAAGTGCAGTGACCAATGAATCACTATTAGGTAAGTTCAAACAGAAATCCATTGGTTTTACTATGTTATTCTTAATACCAATCTAAACAGCTTGTAATGACATATTGTTCTTTATGAACACTTAGTACAGATTCTATCTCACAATTGCAATATCTCAATCCAAAAATCAATGCAAATTTCCATTGGCTCTATAGGAAACTTATTGGTAAGTAAATGAAAAAGAGCTCTCTGAGGACTAGAATTCATGAACTCCTGTTTAAAAGACAGGGGCATTAACCCACTAAGCCATTGGAACATCACAAGTGCAAAGTGATGTCAAGAAGGGCAGTGAACATTGAATCACTATTGGTAAGTTCAAAAAGAAATCCATTGGTTTCACTATGTTATTCTTAATGCCAATCTTTGCAGCGCATCATGACGTATTGTTCTTGATGAACAGGTAATACAGATTCTATATCTCACAATTGCACTATCTCAAGCCCAAAATCAATGCAAATTTCCATTGGCTCTATAGGAAGCTTATTAGTAAGTAAATGAAAAAATTCTTTGAGAATTAGAACTCATGAACTCCTGTTTATAAGACAGGCACAATAACCAAGTAAGCCACTGGAACATCACAAGTGCAAAAGGTTCTCAAGAAGGGCAATGACCAATGAATCACTATTAGGTAAGTTCAAAAAGAAATCCATTGGTTTCACTATGTTATTCTTAATGCCAATCTTTGCAGCGCATCATGACGTATTGTTCTTGATGAACACGTAATACAGATTCTATATCTCACAATTGCACTATCTCAATCCCAAAAGCAATGCAAATTTACATTGGCTCCATAGGAAGCTTATCAGTAAGTAAATGAAAAAGACTCTCCAAGGATTAGAACTCATGAAATCCTTTTTACAAGACAGGTGCATTAACCCAGTAAGCCACAGCAACATCACAGGTGCAAATTTATGTCAAGAAGGGCAGTGACCAATGAATCACTATTAGGTAAGTTCAAAAAGAAATCCATTGGTTTTACTATGCTATTCTTAATGCCAATCTAAACAGCTTGTAATGACATATTGTTCTTTATGAACACTTAGTACAGATTCTATCTCACAATTGCACTATCTCAATCCCAAAATCAATGGAAATTTCCATTGGCTCTATAGGAAACTTATTGGTAAGTAAATGAAAAAGATCTCTCTGAGGACTAGAACTCATGAACTCCTGTTTAAAAGATAGGGGCATTAACACACTAAGCCATTGGAAAATCACAAGTGCAAAGTGATGTCAAGAAGGGCAGTGAACATTGAATCACCATTGGTAAGTTCAAAAAGAAATCCATTGGTTTCACTATGTTATTCTTAATGCCAATCTTTGCAGCGCATCATGACGTATTGTTCTTGATGAACACGTAATACAGATTCTATATCTCACAATTGCACTATCTCAAGCCCAAAATCAATGCAAATTTACATTGGCTCCATAGGAAGCTTATTAGTAAGTAAATGAAAAAGTCTCTCCAAGGATTAGAACTCATGAAATACTTTTTACAAGACAGGTGCATTAACCCAGTAAGCCACAGCAACATCACGGGTGCAAATTTATGTCAAGAAGGGCAGTGACCAATGAATCACTATTAGGTAAGTTCAAAAAGAAATCCATTGGTTTTACTATGCTATTCTTAATGCCAATCTAAACAGCTTGTAATGACATATTGTTCTTTATGAACACTTAGTACAGATTCTATCTCACAATTGCACTATCTCAATCCCAAAATCAATGGAAATTTCCATTGGCTCTATAGGAAACTTATTGGTAAGTAAATGAAAAAGAGCTCTCTGAGGACTAGAACTCATGAACTCCTGTTTAAAAGATAGGTGCATTAACACACTAAGCCATTGGAACATCACAAGTGCAAAGTGATGTCAAGAAGGGCAGTGAACATTGAATCACTATTGGTAAGTTCAAAAAGAAATCCATTGGTTTCTCTATGTTATTCTTAATGCCAATCTTTGCAGCGCATCGTGACGTATTGTTCTTGATGAACACGTAATACAGATTCTATATCTCACAATTGCACTATCTCAAGCCCAAAATCAATTCAAATTTCCATTGGCTCCATAGGAAGCTTATTAGTAAGTAAATGAAAAAACTCTCTGAGAATTAGAACTCATGAACTCCTGTTTATAAGACAGGCGCAATAACCAAGAAAGCCACTGCAACATCACAAGTGCAAAAGGTTGTCAAGAAGGGCAATGACCAATGAATCACTATTAGGTAAGTTCAAAAAGAAATCCATTGGTTTCACTATGTTATTCTTAATGCCAATCTTTGCAGCGCATCATGACGTATTGTTCTTGATGAACACGTAATACAGATTCTATATCTCACAATTGCACTATCTCAAGCCCAAAATCAATGCAAATTTCCATTGGCTCTATAGGAAGCTTATCAGTAAGTAAATGAAAAAACTCTCTGAGAATTAGAACTCATGAACTCATGTTTATAAGACAGGCACAATAACCAAGTAAGCCACTGGAACATCACAAGGGCAAAAGGTTCTCAAGAAGGGCAATGACCAATGAATCACTATTAGGTAAGTTCAAAAAGAAATCCATTGGTTTCACTATGTTATTCTTAATGCCAATCTTTGCAGCGCATCATGACCTATTGTTCTTGATGAACACGTAATGCAGATTCTATATCTCAAAATCAATGCAAATTTCCATTGCTCCATAGGAAGCTTATTAGTAAGTAAATGAAAAAGACTCTCCAAGGATTAGAACTCATGAAATCCTTTTTACAAGACAGGAGCATTAACCCAGTAAGCCACAGCAACATCACAGGTGCAAATTTATGTCAAGAAGTGCAGTGACCAATGAATCACTATTAGGTAAGTTCAAATAGAAATCCATTGGTTTTACTATGTTATTCTTAATGCCAATCTAAACAGCTTGTAATGACATATTGTTCTTTATGAACACTTAGTACAGATTCTATCTCACAATTGCAATATCTCAATCCAAAAATCAATGCAAATTTCCATTGGCTCTATAGGAAACTTATTGGTAAGTAAATGAAAAAGAGCTCTCTGAGGACTAGAATTCATGAACTCCTGTTTAAAAGACAGGGGCATTAACCCACTAAGCCATTGGAACATCACAAGTGCAAAGTGATGTCAAGAAGGGCAGTGAACATTGAATCACTATTGGTAAGTTCAAAAAGAAATCCATTGGTTTCACTATGTTATTCTTAATGCCAATCTTTGCAGCGCATCATGACGTGTTGTTCTTGATGAACACGTAATACAGATTCTATATCTCACAATTGCACTATCTCAAGCCCAAAATCAATGCAAATTTCCATTGGCTCTATAGGAAGCTTATTAGTAAGTAAATGAAAAAATTCTCTGAGAATTAGAACTCATGAACTCCTGTTTATAAGACAGGCGCAATAACCAAGTAAGCCACTGGAACATCACAAGTGCAAAAGGTTCTCAAGAAGGGCAATGACCAATGAATCACTATTAGTTAAGTTCAAAAAGAAATCCATTGGTTTCACTATGTTATTCTTAATGCCAATCTTTGCAGCGCATCATGACGTATTGTTCTTGATGAACACGTAATGCAGATTCTATATCTCAAAATCAATGCAAATTTCCATTGCTCCATAGGAAGCTTATTAGTAAGTAAATGAAAAAGACTCTCCAAGGATTAGAACTCATGAGATCCTTTTTACAAGACAGGAGCATTAACCCAGTAAGCCACAGCAACATCACAGGTGCAAATTTATGTCAAGAAGGGCAGTGACCAATGAATCACTATTAGGAAAGTTCAAATAGAAATCCATTGGTTTTACTATGTTATTCTTAATGCCAATCTAAACAGCTTGTAATGACATATTGTTCTTTATGAACACTTAGTACAGATTCTATCTCACAATTGCAATATCTCAATCCAAAAATCAATGCAAATTTCCATTGGCTCTATAGGAAACTTATTGGTAAGTAAATGAAAAAGAGCTCTCTGAGGACTAGAATTCATGAACTCCTGTTTAAAAGACAGGGGCATTAACCCACTAAGCCATTGGAACATCACAAATGCAAAGTGATGTCAAGAAGGCAGCGAACATTGAATCACTATTAGATAAGTTCAAAAAGAAATCCATTGGTTTCACTATGTTATTCTTAATGCCAATCTTTGCAGCGCATCATGACGTATTGTTCTTGATGAACACGTAATACAGATTCTATATCTCACAATTGCACTATCTCAATCCCAAAATCAATGCAAATTTACATTGGCTCCATAGGAAGCTTATTAGTAAGTAAATGAAAAAGTCTCTCCAAGGATTAGAACTCATGAAATACTTTTTACAACACAGGTGCATTAACCCAGTAAGCCACAGCAACATCACAGGTGCAAATTTATGTCAAGAAGGGCAGTGACCAATGAATCACTATTAGGTAAGTTCAAAAGGAAATCCATTGGTTTTACTATGCTATTCTTAATGCCAATCTAAACAGCTTGTAATGACATATTGTTCTTTATGAACACTTAGTACAGATTCTATCTCACAATTGCACTATCTCAATCCCAAAATCAATGGAAATTTCCATTGGCTCTATAGGAAACTTATTGGTAAGTAAATGAAAAAGAGCTCTCTGAGGACTAGAACTCATGAACTCCTGTTTAAAACATAGGGGAATTAACACACTAAGCCATTGGAACATCACAAGTGCAAAGTGATGTCAAGAAGGCAGCGAACATTGAATCACTATTAGATAAGTTCAAAAAGAAATCCATTGGTTTCACTATGTTATTCTTAATGCCAATCTTTGCAGCGCATCATGACGTATTGTTCTTGATGAACACGTAATACAGATTCTATATCTCACAATTGCACTATCTCAATCCCAAAAGCAATGCAAATTTACATTGGCTCCATAGGAAGCTTATCAGTAAGTAAATGAAAAAGACTCTCCAAGGATTAGAACTCATGAAATCCTTTTTACAAGACAGGTGCATTAACCCAGTAAGCCACAGCAACATCACAGGTGCAAATTTATGTCAAGAAGGGCAGTGACCAATGAATCACTATTAGGTAAGTTCAAAAAGAAATCCATTGGTTTTACTATGCTATTCTTAATGCCAATCTAAACAGCTTGTAATGACATATTGTTCTTTATGAACACTTAGTACAGATTCTATCTCACAATTGCACTATCTCAATCCCAAAATCAATGGAAATTTCCATTGGCTCTATAGGAAACTTATTGGTAAGTAAATGAAAAAGAGCTCTCTGAGGACTAGAACTCATGAACTCCTGTTTAAAAGATAGGGGCATTAACACACTAAGCCATTGGAACATCACAAGTGCAAAGTGATGTCAAGAAGGGCAGTGAACATTGAATCACTATTGGTAAGTTCAAAAAGAAATCCATTGGTTTCTCTATGTTATTCTTAATGCCAATCTTTGCAGCGCATCGTGACGTATTGTTCTTGATGAACACGTAATACAGATTCTATATCTCACAATTGCACTATCTCAAGCCCAAAATCAATGCAAATTTCCATTGGCTCTATAGGAAGCTTATTAGTAAGTAAATGAAAAAACTCTCTGAGAATTAGAACTCATGAACTCCTGTTTATAAGACAGGCGCAATAACCAAGAAAGCCACTGCAACATCACAAGTGCAAAAGGTTGTCAAGAAGGGCAATGACCAATGAATCACTATTAGGTAAGTTCAAAAAGAAATCCATTGGTTTCACTATGTTATTCTTAATGCCAATCTTTGCAGCGCATCATGACGTATTGTTCTTGATGAACACGTAATACAGATTCTATATCTCACAATTGCACTATCTCAAGCCCAAAATCAATGCAAATTTCCATTGGCTCTATAGGAAGCTTATTAGTAAGTAAATGAAAAAACTCTCTGAGAATTAGAACTCATGAACTCCTGTTTATAAGACAGGCACAATAACCAAGTAAGCCACTGGAACATCACAAGGGCAAAAGGTTCTCAAGAAGGGCAATGACCAATGAATCACTATTAGGTAAGTTCAAAAAGAAATCCATTGGTTTCACTATGTTATTCTTAATGCCAATCTTTGCAGCGCATCATGACGTATTGTTCTTGATGAACACGTAATGCAGATTCTATATCTCAAAATCAATGCAAATTTCCATTGCTCCATAGGAAGCTTATTAGTAAGTAAATGAAAAAGACTCTCCAAGGATTAGAACTCATGAAATCCTTTTTACAAGACAGGAGAATTAACCCAGTAAGCCACAGCAACATCACAGGTGCAAATTTATGTCAAGAAGTGCAGTGACCAATGAATCACTATTAGGTAAGTTCAAATAGAAATCCATTGGTTTTACTATGTTATTCTTAATGCCAATCTAAACAGCTTGTAATGACATATTGTTCTTTATGAACACTTAGTACAGATTCTATCTCACAATTGCAATATCTCAATCCAAAAATCAATGCAAATTTCCATTGGCTCTATAGGAAACTTATTGGTAATTAAATGAAAAAGAGCTCTCTGAGGACTAGAATTCATGAACTCCTGTTTAAAAGACATGGGGCATTAACCCACTAAGCCATTGGAACATCACAAGTGCAAAGTGATGTCAAGAAGGGCAGTGAACATTGAATCACTATTGGTAAGTTCAAAAAGAAATCCATTGGTTTCACTATGTTATTCTTAATGCCAATCTTTGCAGCGCATCATGACGTGTTGTTCTTGATGAACACGTAATACAGATTCTATATCTCACAATTGCACTATCTCAATCCCAAAATCAATGCAAATTTACATTGGCTCCATAGGAAGCTTATTAGTAAGTAAATGAAAAAGTCTCTCCAAGGATTAGAACTCATGAAATACTTTTTACAACACAGGTGCATTAACCCAGTAAGCCACAGCAACATCACAGGTGCAAATTTATGTCAAGAAGGGCAGTGACCAATGAATCACTATTAGGTAAGTTCAAAAAGAAATCCATTGGTTTTACTATGCTATTCTTAATGCCAATCTAAACAGCTTGTAATGACATATTGTTCTTTATGAACACTTAGTACAGATTCTATCTCACAATTGCACTATCTCAATCCCAAAATCAATGGAAATTTCCATTGGCTCTATAGGAAACTTATTGGTAAGTAAATGAAAAAGAGCTCTCTGAGGACTAGAACTCATGAACTCCTGTTTAAAACATAGGGGCATTAACACACTAAGCCATTGGAACATCACAAGTGCAAAGTGATGTCAAGAAGGCAGCGAACATTGAATCACTATTAGATAAGTTCAAAAAGAAATCCATTGGTTTCACTATGTTATTCTTAATGCCAATCTTTGCAGCGCATCATGACGTATTGTTCTTGATGAACACGTAATACAGATTCTATATCTCACAATTGCACTATCTCAATCCCAAAAGCAATGCAAATTTACATTGGCTCCATAGGAAGCTTATCAGTAAGTAAAAGAAAAAGACTCTCCAAAGATTAGAACTCATGAAATCCTTTTTACAAGACAGGTGCATTAACCCAGTAAGCCACAGCAACATCACAGGTGCAAATTTATGTCAAGAAGGGCAGTGACCAATGAATCACTATTAGGTAAGTTCAAAAAGAAATCCATTGGTTTTACTATGCTATTCTTAATGCCAATCTAAACAGCTTGTAATGACATATTGTTCTTTATGAACACTTAGTACAGATTCTATCTCACAATTGCACTATCTCAATCCCAAAATCAATGGAAATTTCCATTGGCTCTATAGGAAACTTATTGGTAAGTAAATGAAAAAGAGCTCTCTGAGGACTAGAACTCATGAACTCCTGTTTAAAAGACAGGGGCATTAACCCACTAAGCCATTGGAACATCACAAGTGCAAAGTGATGTCAAGAAGGGCAGTGAACATTGAATCACTATTGGTAAGTTCAAAAAGAAATCCATTGGTTTCACTATGTTATTCTTAATGCCAATCTTTGCAGCGCATCATGACGTATTGTTCTTGATGAACACGTAATACAGATTCTATATCTCACAATTGCACTATCTCAAGCCCAAAATCAATGCAAATTTCCATTGGCTCTATAGGAAGCTTATAAGTAAGTAAATGAAAAAACTCTCTGAGAATTAGAACTCATGAACTCCTGTTTATAAGACAGGCGCAATAACCAAGTAAGCCACTGGAACATCACAAGTGCAAAAGGTTCTCAATAAGGGCAATGACCAATGAATCACTATTAGTTAAGTTCAAAAAGAAATCCATTGGTTTCACTATGTTATTCTTAATGCCAATCTTTGCAGCGCATCATGACGTATTGTTCTTGATGAACACGTAATGCAGATTCTATATCTCAAAATCAATGCAAATTTCCATTGCTCCATAGGAAGCTTATTAGTAAGTAAATGAAAAAGACTCTCCAAGGATTAGAACTCATGAAATCCTTTTTACAAGACAGGAGCATTAACCCAGTAAGCCACAGCAACATCACAGGTGCAAATTTATGTCAAGAAGGGCAGTGACCAATGAATCACTATTAGGTAAGTTCAAATAGAAATCCATTGGTTTTACTATGCTATTCTTAATGCCAATCTAAACAGCTTGTAATGACATATTGTTCTTTATGAACACTTAGTACAGATTCTATCTCACAATTGCACTATCTCAATCCCAAAATCAATGGAAATTTCCATTGGCTCTATAGGAAACTTATTGGTAAGTAAATGAAAAAGAGCTCTCTGAGGACTAGAACTCATGAACTCCTGTTTAAAACATAGGGGCATTAACACACTAAGCCATTGGAACATCACAAGTGCAAAGTGATGTCAAGAAGGCAGCGAACATTGAATCACTATTAGATAAGTTCAAAAAGAAATCCATTGGTTTCACTATGTTATTCTTAATGCCAATCTTTGCAGCGCATCATGACGTATTGTTCTTGATGAACACGTAATACAGATTCTATATCTCACAATTGCACTATCTCAATCCCAAAAGCAATGCAAATTTACATTGGCTCCATAGGAAGCTTATCAGTAAGTAAATGAAAAAGACTCTCCAAGAATTAGAACTCATGAAATCCTTTTTACAAGACAGGTGCATTAACCCAGTAAGCCACAGCAACATCACAGGTGCAAATTTATGTCAAGAAGGGCAGTGACCAATGAATCACTATTAGGTAAGTTCAAAAAGAAATCCATTGGTTTTACTATGCTATTCTTAATGCCAATCTAAACAGCTTGTAATGACATATTGTTCTTTATGAACACTTAGTACAGATTCTATCTCACAATTGCACTATCTCAATCCCAAAATCAATGGAAATTTCCATTGGCTCTATAGGAAACTTATTGGTAAGTAAATGAAAACGAGCTCTCTGAGGACTAGAATTCATGAACTCCTGTTTAAAAGACAGGGGCATTAACCCACTAAGCCATTGGAACATCACAAATGCAAAGTGATGTCAAGAAGGCAGCGAACATTGAATCACTATTAGATAAGTTCAAAAAGAAATCCATTGGTTTCACTATGTTATTCTTAATGCCAATCTTTGCAGCGCATCATGACGTATTGTTCTTGATGAACACGTAATACAGATTCTATATCTCACAATTGCACTATCTCAATCCCAAAATCAATGCAAATTTACATTGGCTCCATAGGAAGCTTATTCGTAAGTAAATGAAAAAGTCTCTCCAAGGATTAGAACTCATGAAATACTTTTTACAACACAGGTGCATTAACCCAGTAAGCCACAGCAACATCACAGGTGCAAATTGATGTCAAGAAGGGCAGTGACCAATGAATCACTATTAGGTAAGTTCAAAAAGAAATCCATTGGTTTTACTATGCTATTCTTAATGCCAATCTAAACAGCTTGTAATGACATATTGTTCTTTATGAACACTTAGTACAGATTCTATCTCACAATTGCACTATCTCAATCCCAAAATCAATGGAAATTTCCATTGGCTCTATAGGAAACTTATTGGTAAGTAAATGAAAAAGAGCTCTCTGAGGACTAGAACTCATGAACTCCTGTTTAAAACATAGGGGCATTAACACACTAAGCCATTGGAACATCACAAGTGCAAAGTGATGTCAAGAAGGCAGCGAACATTGAATCACTATTAGATAAGTTCAAAAAGAAATCCATTGGTTTCACTATGTTATTCTTAATGCCAATCTTTGCAGCGCATCATGACGTATTGTTCTTGATGAACACGTAATACAGATTCTATATCTCACAATTGCACTATCTCAATCCCAAAAGCAATGCAAATTTACATTGGCTCCATAGGAAGCTTATCAGTAAGTAAATGAAAAAGACTCTCCAAGGATTAGAACTCATGAAATCCTTTTTACAAGACAGGTGCATTAACCCAGTAAGCCACAGCAACATCACAGGTGCAAATTTATGTCAAGAAGGGCAGTGACCAATGAATCACTATTAGGTAAGTTCAAAAAGAAATCCATTGGTTTTACTATGCTATTCTTAATGCCAATCTAAACAGCTTGTAATGACATATTGTTCTTTATGAACACTTAGTACAGATTCTATCTCACAATTGCACTATCTCAATCCCAAAATCAATGGAAATTTCCATTGGCTCTATAGGAAACTTATTGGTAAGTAAATGAAAAAGAGCTCTCTGAGGACTAGAACTCATGAACTCCTGTTTAAAAGACAGGGGCATTAACCCACTAAGCCATTGGAACATCACAAGTGCAAACTGATGTCAAGAAGGGCAGTGAACATTGAATCACTATTGGTAAGTTCAAAAAGAAATCCATTGGTTTCACTATGTTATTCTTAATGCCAATCTTTGCAGCGCATCATGACGTATTGTTCTTGATGAACACGTAATACAGATTCTATATCTCACAATTGCACTATCTCAAGCCCAAAATCAATGCAAATTTCCATTGGCTCTATAGGAAGCTTATTAGTAAGTAAATGAAAAAACTCTCTGAGAATTAGAACTCATGAACTCCTGTTTATAAGACAGGCGCAATAACCAAGTAAGCCACTGGAACATCACAAGTGCAAAAGGTTCTCAAGAAGGGCAATGACCAATGAATCACTATTAGTTAAGTTCAAAAAGAAATCCATTGGTTTCACTATGTTATTCTTAATGCCAATCTTTGCAGCGCATCATGACGTATTGTTCTTGATGAACACGTAATGCAGATTCTATATCTCAAAATCAATGCAAATTTCCATTGCTCCATAGGAAGCTTATTAGTAAGTAAATGAAAAAGACTCTCCAAGGATTAGAACTCATGAGATCCTTTTTACAAGACAGGAGCATTAACCCAGTAAGCCACAGCAACATCACAGGTGCAAATTTATGTCAAGAAGGGCAGTGACCAATGAATCACTATTAGGTAAGTTCAAATAGAAATCCATTGGTTTTACTATGTTATTCTTAATGCCAATCTAAACAGCTTGTAATGACATATTGTTCTTTATGAACACTTAGTACAGATTCTATCTCACAATTGCAATATCTCAATCCAAAAATCAATGCAAATTTCCATTGGCTCTATAGGAAACTTATTGGTAAGTAAATGAAAAGGAGCTCTCGGAGGACTAGAATTCATGAACTCCTGTTTAAAAGACAGGGGCATTAACCCACTAAGCCATTGGAACATCACAAATGCAAAGTGATGTCAAGAAGGCAGCGAACATTGAATCACTATTAGATAAGTTCAAAAAGAAATCCATTGGTTTCACTATGTTATTCTTAATGCCAATCTTTGCAGCGCATCATGACGTATTGTTCTTGATGAACACGTAATACAGATTCTATATCTCACAATTGCACTATCTCAATCCCAAAATCAATGCAAATTTACATTGGCTCCATAGGAACTTATTAGTAAGTAAATGAAAAAGTCTCTCCAAGGATTAGAACTCATGAAATCCTTTTTACAAGACAGGTGCATTAACCCAGTAAGCCACAGCAACATCACAGGTGCAAATTTATGTCAAGAAGGGCAGTGACCAATGAATTACTATTAGGTAAGTTCAAAAAGAAATCCATTGGTTTTACTATGCTATTCTTAATGCCAATCTAAACAGCTTGTAATGACATATTGTTCTTTATGAACACTTAGTACAGATTCTATCTCACAATTGCAATATCTCAATCCCAAAATCAATGGAAATTTCCATTGGCTCTATAGGAAACTTATTGGTAAGTAAATGAAAAAAAGCTCTCTGAGGACTAGAACTCATGAACTCCTGTTTAAAAGACAGGGGCATTAACCCACTAAGCCATTGGAACATCACAAGTGCAAAGTGATGTCAAGAAGGGCAGTGAACATTGAATCACTATTGGTAAGTTCAAAAAGAAATCCATTGGTTTCACTATGTTATTCTTAATGCCAATCTTTGCAGCGCATCATGACGTATTGTTCTTGATGAACACGTAATACAGATTCTATATCTCACAATTGCACTATCTCAAGCCCAAAATCAATTCAAATTTCCATTGGCTCTATAGGAAGCTTATTAGTAAGTAAATGAAAAAACTCTCTGAGAATTAGAACTCATGAACTCCTGTTTATAAGACAGGCGCAATAACCAAGTAAGCCACTGGAACATCACAAGTGCAAAAGGTTCTCAAGAAGGGCAATGACCAATGAATCACTATTAGTTAAGTTCAAAAAGAAATCCATTAGTTTCACTATGTTATTCTTAATGCCAATCTTTGCAGCGCATCATGACGTATTGTTCTTGATGAACACGTAATGCAGATTCTATATCTCAAAATCAATGCAAATTTCCATTGCTCCATAGGAAGCTTATTAGTAAGTAAATGAAAAAGACTCTCCAAGGATTAGAACTCATGAGATCCTTTTTACAAGACAGGAGTATTAACCCAGTAAGCCACAGCAACATCACAGGTGCAAATTTATGTCAAGAAGGGCAGTGACCAATGAATCACTATTAGGTAAGTTCAAATAGAAATCCATTGGTTTTACTATGTTATTCTTAATGCCAATCTAAACAGCTTGTAATGACATATTGTTCTTTATGAACACTTAGTACAGATTCTATCTCACAATTGCAATATCTCAATCCAAAAATCAATGCAAATTTCCATTGGCTCTATAGGAAACTTATTGGTAAGTAAATGAAAAAGAGCTCTCTGAGGACTAGAATTCATGAACTCCTGTTTAAAAGACAGGGGCATTAACCCACTAAGCCATTGGAACATCACAAATGCAAAGTGATGTCAAGAAGGCAGCGAACATTGAATCACTATTAGATAAGTTCAAAAAGAAATCCATTGGTTTCACTATGTTATTCTTAATGCCAATCTTTGCAGCGCATCATGACGTATTGTTCTTGATGAACACGTAATACAGATTCTATATCTCACAATTGCACTATCTCAAGCCCAAAATCAATGCAAATTTACATTGGCTCCATAGGAAGCTTATTAGTAAGTAAATGAAAAAGTCTCTCCAAGGATTAGAACTCATGAAATACTTTTTACAAGACAGGTGCATTAACCCAGTAAGCCACAGCAACATCACAGTTGCAAATTTATGTCAAGAAGGGCAGTGACCAATGAATCACTATTAGGTAAGTTCAAAAAGAAATCCATTGGTTTTACTATGCTATTCTTAATGCCAATCTAAACAGCTTGTAATGACATACTGTTCTTTATGAACACTTAGTACAGATTCTATCTCACAATTGCACTATCTCAATCCCAAAATCAATGGAAATTTCCATTGGCTCTATAGGAAACTTATTGGTAAGTAAATGAAAAAGAGCTCTCTGAGGACTAGAACTCATGAACTCCTGTTTAAAAGATAGGGGCATTAACACACTAAGCCATTGGAACATCACAAGTGCAAAGTGATGTCAAGAAGGGCAGTGAACATTGAATCACCATTGGTAAGTTCAAAAAGAAATCCATTGGTTTCACTATGTTATTCTTAATGCAAATCTTTGCAGCGCATCATGACGTATTGTTCTTGATGAACACGTAATACAGATTCTATATCTCACAATTGCACTATCTCAAGCCCAAAATCAATGCAAATTCTCATTGGCTCTATAGGAAGCTTATTAGTAAGTAAATGAAAAAACTCTCTGAGAATTAGAACTCATGAACTCCTGTTTATAAGACAGGCGCAATAACCAAGTAAGTCACTGGAACATCACAAGTGCAAAAGGTTGTCAAGAAGGGCAATGACCAATGAATCACTATTAGGTAAGTTCAAAAAGAAATCCATTTGTTTCACTATGTTATTCTTAATGCCAATCTTTGCAGCGCATCATGACGTATTGTTCTTGATGAACACGTAATACAGATTCTATATCTCAAAATCAATGCAAATTTCCATTGCTCCATAGGAAGCTTATTAGTAAGTAAATGAAAAAGACTCTCCAAGGATTAGAACTCATGAGATCCTTTTTACAAGACAGGAGCATTAACCCAGTAAGCCACAGCAACATCACAGGTGCAAATTTATGTCAAGAAGGGCAGTGACCAATGAATCACTATTAGGTAAGTTCAAAAAGAAATCCATTGGTTTTACTATGCTATTCTTAATGCCAATCTAAACAGCTTGTAATGACATATTGTTCTTTATGAACACTTAGTACAGATTCTATCTCACAATCGAAATATCTCAATCCAAAAATCAATGCAAATTTCCCTTGGCTCTATAGGAAACTTATTGGTAAGTAAATGAAAAAGAGCTCTCTGAGGACTAGAATTCATGAACTCCTGTTTAAAATACAGGGGCATTAACCCACTAAGCCATTGGAACATCACAAGTGTGAAGTAATGTCAAGAAGGGCAGTGAACATTGAATCACCATTGGTAAGTTCAAAAAGAAATCCATTGGTTTCACTATGTTATTCTTAATGCCAATCTTTGCAGCGCATCATGACGTATTGTTCTTGATGAACACGTAATACAGATTCTATATCTCACAATTGCACTATCTCAAGCCCAAAATCAATGCAAATTTACATTGGCTCCATAGGAAGCTTATTAGTAAGTAAATGAAAAAGTCTCTCCAAGGATTAGAACTCATGAAATACTTTTTACAAGACAGGTGCATTAACCCAGTAAGCCACAGCAACATCACAGGTGCAAATTTATGTCAAGAAGGGCAGTGACCAATGAATCACTATTAGGTAAGTTCAAAAAGAAATCCATTGGTTTTACTATGCTATTCTTAATGCCAATCTAAACAGCTTGTAATGACATATTGTTCTTTATGAACACTTAGTACAGATTCTATCTCACAATTGCACTATCTCAATCCCAAAATCAATGGAAATTTCCATTGGCTCTATAGGAAACTTATTGGTAAGTAAATGAAAAAGAGCTCTCTGAGGACTAGAACTCATGAACTCCTGTTTAAAAGATAGGGGCATTAACACACTAAGCCATTGGAACATCACAAGTGCAAAGTGATGTCAAGAAGGGCAGGGAACATTGAATCACCATTGGTAAGTTCAAAAAGAAATCCATTGGTTTCACTATGTTATTCTTAATGCAAATCTTTGCAGCGCATCATGACGTATTGTTCTTGATGAACACGTAATACAGATTCTATATCTCACAATTGCACTATCTCAAGCCCAAAATCAATGCAAATTTTCATTGGCTCTATAGGAAGCTTATTAGTAAGTAAATGAAAAAACTCTCTGAGAATTAGAACTCATGAACTCCTGTTTATAAGACAGGCGCAATAACCAAGTAAGCCACTGGAACATCACAAGTGCAAAAGGTTGTCAAGAAGGGCAATGACCAATGAATCACTATTAGGTAAGTTCAAAAAGAAATCCATTTGTTTCACTATGTTATTCTTAATGCCAATCTTTGCAGCGCATCATGACGTATTGTTCTTGATGAACACGTAAAACAGATTCTATATCTCAAAATCAATACAAATTTCCATTGCTCCATAGGAAGCTTATTAGTAAGTAAATGAAAAAGACTCTCCAAGGATTAGAACTCATGAGATCCTTTTTACAAGACAGGAGCATTAACCCAGTAAGCCACAGCAACATCACAGGTGCAAATTTATGTCAAGAAGGGCAGTGACCAATGAATCACTATTAGGTAAGTTCAAATAGAAATCCATTGGTTTTACTATGTTATTCTTAATGCCAATCTAAACAACTTGTAATGACATATTGTTCTTTATGAACACTTAGTACAGATTCTATCTCACAATTGCAATATCTCAATCCAAAAATCAATGCAAATTTCCATTGGCTCTATAGGAAACTTATTGGTAAGTAAATGAAAAAGAGCTCTCTGAGGACTAGAACTCATGAACTCCTGTTTAAAACATAGGGGCATTAACACACTAAGCCATTGGAACATCACAAGTGCAAAGTGATGTCAAGAAGGCAGCGAACATTGAATCACTATTAGATAAGTTCAAA
Organism: Phyllobates terribilis; assembly: GCF_046119375.1. Taxonomy (NCBI): domain Eukaryota; kingdom Metazoa; phylum Chordata; class Amphibia; order Anura; family Dendrobatidae; genus Phyllobates; species Phyllobates terribilis. The sequence continues at coordinate 328,840,841 of NW_027362764.1, read as the reverse complement.
AAGAAATCCATTGGTTTCACTATGTTATTCTTAATGCCAATCTTTGCAGCGCATCATGACGTATTGTTCTTGATGAACACGTAATACAGATTCTATATCTCACAATTGCACTATCTCAATCCCAAAAGCAATGCAAATTTACATTGGCTCCATAGGAAGCTTATCAGTAAGTAAATGAAAAAGACTCTCCAAGGATTAGAACTCATGAAGTCCTTTTTACAAGACAGGTGCATTAACCCAGTAAGCCACAGCAACATCACAGGTGCAAATTTATGTCAAGAAGGGCAGTGACCAATGAATCACTATTAGGTAAGTTCAAAAAGAAATCCATTGGTTTTACTATGCTATTCTTAATGCCAATCTAAACAGCTTGTAATGACATATTGTTCTTTATGAACACTTAGTACAGATTCTATCTCACAATTGCACTATCTCAATCCCAAAATCAATGGAAATTTCCATTGGCTCTATAGGAAACTTATTGGTAAGTAAATGAAAAAGAGCTCTCTGAGGACTAGAACTCATGAACTCCTGTTTAAAAGACAGGGGCATTAACCCACTAAGCCATTGGAACATCACAAGTGCAAACTGATGTCAAGAAGGGCAGTGAACATTGAATCACTATTGGTAAGTTCAAAAAGAAATCCATTGGTTTCACTATGTTATTCTTAATGCCAATCTTTGCAGCGCATCATGACGTGTTGTTCTTGATGAACACGTAATACAGATTCTATATCTCACAATTGCACTATCTCAAGCCCAAAATCAATGCAAATTTCCATTGGCTCTATAGGAAGCTTATTAGTAAGTAAATGAAAAAATTCTCTGAGAATTAGAACTCATGAACTCCTGTTTATAAGACAGGCGCAATAACCAAGTAAGCCACTGGAACATCACAAGTGCAAAAGGTTCTCAAGAAGGGCAATGACCAATGAATCACTATTAGTTAAGTTCAAAAAGAAATCCATTGGTTTCACTATGTTATTCTTAATGCCAATCTTTGCAGCGCATCATGACGTATTGTTCTTGATGAACACGTAATGCAGATTCTATATCTCAAAATCAATGCAAATTTCCATTGCTCCATAGGAAGCTTATTAGTAAGTAAATGAAAAAGACTCTCCAAGGATTAGAACTCATGAGATCCTTTTTACAAGACAGGAGCATTAACCCAGTAAGCCACAGCAACATCACAGGGGCAAATTTATGTCAAGAAGGGCAGTGACCAATGAATCACTATTAGGAAAGTTCAAATAGAAATCCATTGGTTTTACTATGTTATTCTTAATGCCAATCTAAACAGCTTGTAATGACATATTGTTCTTTATGAACACTTAGTACAGATTCTATCTCACAATTGCAATATCTCAATCCAAAAATCAATGCAAATTTCCATTGGCTCTATAGGAAACTTATTGGTAAGTAAATGAAAAAGAGCTCTCTGAGGACTAGAATTCATGAACTCCTGTTTAAAAGACAGGGGCATTAACCCACTAAGAAATTGGAACATCACAAATGCAAAGTGATGTCAAGAAGGCAGCGAACATTGAATCACTATTAGATAAGTTCAAAAAGAAATCCATTGGTTTCACTATGTTATTCTTAATGCCAATCTTTGCAGCGCATCATGACGTATTGTTCTTGATGAACACGTAATACAGATTCTATATCTCACAATTGCACTATCTCAATCCCAAAATCAATGCAAATTTACATTGGCTCCATAGGAAGCTTATTAGTAAGTAAATGAAAAAGTCTCTCCAAGGATTAGAACTCATGAAATACTTTTTACAACACAGGTGCATTAACCCAGTAAGCCACAGCAACATCACAGGTGCAAATTTATGTCAAGAAGGGCAGTGACCAATGAATCACTATTAGGTAAGTTCAAAAAGAAATCCATTGGTTTTACTATGCTATTCTTAATGCCAATCTAAACAGCTTGTAATGACATATTGTTCTTTATGAACACTTAGTACAGATTCTATCTCACAATTGCACTATCTCAATCCCAAAATCAATGGAAATTTCCATTGGCTCTATAGGAAACTTATTGGTAAGTAAATGAAAAAGAGCTCTCTGAGGACTAGAACTCATGAACTCCTGTTTAAAACATAGGGGAATTAACACACTAAGCCATTGGAACATCACAAGTGCAAAGTGATGTCAAGAAGGCAGCGAACATTGAATCACTATTAGATAAGTTCAAAAAGAAATCCATTGGTTTCACTATGTTATTCTTAATGCCAATCTTTGCAGCGCATCATGACGTATTGTTCTTGATGAACACGTAATACAGATTCTATATCTCACAATTGCACTATCTCAATCCCAAAAGCAATGCAAATTTACATTGGCTCCATAGGAAGCTTATCAGTAAGTAAATGAAAAAGACTCTCCAAGGATTAGAACTCATGAAATCCTTTTTACAAGACAGGTGCATTAACCCAGTAAGCCACAGCAACATCACAGGTGCAAATTTATGTCAAGAAGGGCAGTGACCAATGAATCACTATTAGGTAAGTTCAAAAAGAAATCCATTGGTTTTACTATGCTATTCTTAATGCCAATCTAAACAGCTTGTAATGACATATTGTTCTTTATGAACACTTAGTACAGATTCTATCTCACAATTGCACTATCTCAATCCCAAAATCAATGGAAATTTCCATTGGCTCTATAGGAAACTTATTGGTAAGTAAATGAAAAAGAGCTCTCTGAGGACTAGAACTCATGAACTCCTGTTTAAAACATAGGGGAATTAACACACTAAGCCATTGGAACATCACAAGTGCAAAGTGATGTCAAGAAGGCAGCGAACATTGAATCACTATTAGATAAGTTCAAAAAGAAATCCATTGGTTTCACTATGTTATTCTTAATGCCAATCTTTGCAGCGCATCATGACGTATTGTTCTTGATGAACACGTAATACAGATTCTATATCTCACAATTGCACTATCTCAATCCCAAAAGCAATGCAAATTTACATTGGCTCCATAGGAAGCTTATCAGTAAGTAAATGAAAAAGACTCTCCAAGGATTAGAACTCATGAAATCCTTTTTACAAGACAGGTGCATTAACCCAGTAAGCCACAGCAACATCACAGGTGCAAATTTATGTCAAGAAGGGCAGTGACCAATGAATCACTATTAGGTAAGTTCAAAAAGAAATCCATTGGTTTTACTATGCTATTCTTAATGCCAATCTAAACAGCTTGTAATGACATATTGTTCTTTATGAACACTTAGTACAGATTCTATCTCACAATTGCACTATCTCAATCCCAAAATCAATGGAAATTTCCATTGGCTCTATAGGAAACTTATTGGTAAGTAAATGAAAAAGAGCTCTCTGAGGACTAGAACTCATGAACTCCTGTTTAAAAGATAGGGGCATTAACACACTAAGCCATTGGAACATCACAAGTGCAAAGTGATGTCAAGAAGGGCAGTGAACATTGAATCACTATTGGTAAGTTCAAAAAGAAATCCATTGGTTTCTCTATGTTATTCTTAATGCCAATCTTTGCAGCGCATCGTGACGTATTGTTCTTGATGAACACGTAATACAGATTCTATATCTCACAATTGCACTATCTCAAGCCCAAAATCAATGCAAATTTCCATTGGCTCTATAGGAAGCTTATTAGTAAGTAAATGAAAAAACTCTCTGAGAATTAGAACTCATGAACTCGTGTTTATAAGACAGGCGCAATAACCAAGAAAGCCACTGCAACATCACAAGTGCAAAAGGTTGTCAAGAAGGGCAATGACCAATGAATCACTATTAGGTAAGTTCAAAAAGAAATCCATTGGTTTCACTATGTTATTCTTAATGCCAATCTTTGCAGCGCATCATGACGTATTGTTCTTGATGAACACGTAATACAGATTCTATATCTCACAATTGCACTATCTCAAGCCCAAAATCAATGCAAATTTCCATTGGCTCTATAGGAAGCTTATTAGTAAGTAAATGAAAAAACTCTCTGAGAATTAGAACTCATGAACTCCTGTTTATAAGACAGGCACAATAACCAAGTAAGCCACTGGAACATCACAAGGGCAAAAGGTTCTCAAGAAGGGCAATGACCAATGAATCACTATTAGGTAAGTTCAAAAAGAAATCCATTGGTTTCACTATGTTATTCTTAATGCCAATCTTTGCAGCGCATCATGACGTATTGTTCTTGATGAACACGTAATGCAGATTCTATATCTCAAAATCAATGCAAATTTCCATTGCTCCATAGGAAGCTTATTAGTAAGTAAATGAAAAAGACTCTCCAAGGATTAGAACTCATGAAATCCTTTTTACAAGACAGGAGCATTAACCCAGTAAGCCACAGCAACATCACAGGTGCAAATTTATGTCAAGAAGTGCAGTGACCAATGAATCACTATTAGGTAAGTTCAAATAGAAATCCATTGGTTTTACTATGTTATTCTTAATGCCAATCTAAACAGCTTGTAATGACATATTGTTCTTTATGAACACTTAGTACAGATTCTATCTCACAATTGCAATATCTCAATCCAAAAATCAATGCAAATTTCCATTGGCTCTATAGGAAACTTATTGGTAATTAAATGAAAAAGAGCTCTCTGAGGACTAGAATTCATGAACTCCTGTTTAAAAGACAGGGGCATTAACCCACTAAGCCATTGGAACATCACAAGTGCAAAGTGATGTCAAGAAGGGCAGTGAACATTGAATCACTATTGGTAAGTTCAAAAAGAAATCCATTGGTTTCACTATGTTATTCTTAATGCCAATCTTTGCAGCGCATCATGACGTGTTGTTCTTGATGAACACGTAATACAGATTCTATATCTCACAATTGCACTATCTCAATCCCAAAATCAATGGAAATTTACATTGGCTCTATAGGAAACTTATTGGTAAGTAAATGAAAAAGAGCTCTCTGAGGACTAGAACTCATGAACTCCTGTTTAAAACATAGGGGCATTAACACACTAAGCCATTGGAACATCACAAGTGCAAAGTGATGTCAAGAAGGCAGCGAACATTGAATCACTATTAGATAAGTTCAAAAAGAAATCCATTGGTTTCACTATGTTATTCTTAATGCCAATCTTTGCAGCGCATCATGACGTATTGTTCTTGATGAACACGTAATACAGATTCTATATCTCACAATTGCACTATCTCAATCCCAAAAGCAATGCAAATTTACATTGGCTCCATAGGAAGCTTATCAGTAAGTAAAAGAAAAAGACTCTCCAAAGATTAGAACTCATGAAATCCTTTTTACAAGACAGGTGCATTAACCCAGTAAGCCACAGCAACATCACAGGTGCAAATTTATGTCAAGAAGGGCAGTGACCAATGAATCACTATTAGGTAAGTTCAAAAAGAAATCCATTGGTTTTACTATGCTATTCTTAATGCCAATCTAAACAGCTTGTAATGACATATTGTTCTTTATGAACACTTAGTACAGATTCTATCTCACAATTGCACTATCTCAATCCCAAAATCAATGGAAATTTCCATTGGCTCTATAGGAAACTTATTGGTAAGTAAATGAAAAAGAGCTCTCTGAGGACTAGAACTCATGAACTCCTGTTTAAAAGACAGGGGCATTAACCCACTAAGCCATTGGAACATCACAAGTGCAAAGTGATGTCAAGAAGGGCAGTGAACATTGAATCACTATTGGTAAGTTCAAAAAGAAATCCATTGGTTTCACTATGTTATTCTTAATGCCAATCTTTGCAGCGCATCATGACGTATTGTTCTTGATGAACACGTAATACAGATTCTATATCTCACAATTGCACTATCTCAAGCCCAAAATCAATGCAAATTTCCATTGGCTCTATAGGAAGCTTATTAGTAAGTAAATGAAAAAACTCTCTGAGAATTAGAACTCATGAACTCCTGTTTATAAGACAGGCGCAATAACCAAGTAAGCCACTGGAACATCACAAGTGCAAAAGGTTCTCAAGAAGGGCAATGACCAATGAATCACTATTAGTTAAGTTCAAAAAGAAATCCATTGGTTTCACTATGTTATTCTTAATGCCAATCTTTGCAGCGCATCATGACGTATTGTTCTTGATGAACACGTAATGCAGATTCTATATCTCAAAATCAATGCAAATTTCCATTGCTCCATAGGAAGCTTATTAGTAAGTAAATGAAAAAGACTCTCCAAGGATTAGAACTCATGAGATCCTTTTTACAAGACAGGAGCATTAACCCAGTAAGCCACAGCAACATCACAGGTGCAAATTTATGTCAAGAAGGGCAGTGACCAATGAATCACTATTAGGTAAGTTCAAATGGAAATCCATTGGTTTTACTATGCTATTCTTAATGCCAATCTAAACAGCTTGTAATGACATATTGTTCTTTATGAACACTTAGTACAGATTCTATCTCACAATTGCACTATCTCAATCCCAAAATCAATGGAAATTTCCATTGGCTCTATAGGAAACTTATTGGTAAGTAAATGAAAAAGAGCTCTCTGAGGACTAGAACTCATGAACTCCTGTTTAAAACATAGGGGCATTAACACACTAAGCCATTGGAACATCACAAGTGCAAAGTGATGTCAAGAAGGCAGCGAACATTGAATCACTATTAGATAAGTTCAAAAAGAAATCCATTGGTTTCACTATGTTATTCTTAATGCCAATCTTTGCAGCGCATCATGACGTATTGTTCTTGATGAACACGTAATACAGATTCTATATCTCACAATTGCACTATCTCAATCCCAAAAGCAATGCAAATTTACATTGGCTCCATAGGAAGCTTATCAGTAAGTAAATGAAAAAGACTCTCCAAGAATTAGAACTCATGAAATCCTTTTTACAAGACAGGTGCATTAACCCAGTAAGCCACAGCAACATCACAGGTGCAAATTTATGTCAAGAAGGGCAGTGACCAATGAATCACTATTAGGTAAGTTCAAAAAGAAATCCATTGGTTTTACTATGCTATTCTTAATGCCAATCTAAACAGCTTGTAATGACATATTGTTCTTTATGAACACTTAGTACAGATTCTATCTCACAATTGCACTATCTCAATCCCAAAATCAATGGAAATTTCCATTGGCTCTATAGGAAACTTATTGGTAAGTAAATGAAAAAGAGCTCTCTGAGGACTAGAATTCATGAACTCCTGTTTAAAAGACAGGGGCATTAACCCACTAAGCCATTGGAACATCACAAATGCAAAGTGATGTCAAGAAGGCAGCGAACATTGAATCACTATTAGATAAGTTCAAAAAGAAATCTATTGGTTTCACTATGTTATTCTTAATGCCAATCTTTGCAGCGCATCATGACGTATTGTTCTTGATGAACACGTAATACAGATTCTATATCTCACAATTGCACTATCTCAATCCCAAAATCAATGCAAATTTACATTGGCTCCATAGGAAGCTTATTCGTAAGTAAATGAAAAAGTCTCTCCAAGGATTAGAACTCATGAAATACTTTTTACAACACAGGTGCATTAACCCAGTAAGCCACAGCAACATCACAGGTGCAAATTGATGTCAAGAAGGGCAGTGACCAATGAATCACTATTAGGTAAGTTCAAAAAGAAATCCATTGGTTTTACTATGCTATTCTTAATGCCAATCTAAACAGCTTGTAATGACATATTGTTCTTTATGAACACTTAGTACAGATTCTATCTCACAATTGCACTATCTCAATCCCAAAATCAATGGAAATTTCCATTGGCTCTATAGGAAACTTATTGGTAAGTAAATGAAAAAGAGCTCTCTGAGGACTAGAACTCATGAACTCCTGTTTAAAACATAGGGGCATTAACACACTAAGCCATTGGAACATCACAAGTGCAAAGTGATGTCAAGAAGGCAGCGAACATTGAATCACTATTAGATAAGTTCAAAAAGAAATCCATTGGTTTCACTATGTTATTCTTAATGCCAATCTTTGCAGCGCATCATGACGTATTGTTCTTGATGAACACGTAATACAGATTCTATATCTCACAATTGCACTATCTCAATCCCAAAAGCAATGCAAATTTACATTGGCTCCATAGGAAGCTTATCAGTAAGTAAATGAAAAAGACTCTCCAAGGATTAGAACTCATGAAATCCTTTTTACAAGACAGGTGCATTAACCCAGTAAGCCACAGCAACATCACAGGTGCAAATTTATGTCAAGAAGGGCAGTGACCAATGAATCACTATTAGGTAAGTTCAAAAAGAAATCCATTGGTTTTACTATGCTATTCTTAATGCCAATCTAAACAGCTTGTAATGACATATTGTTCTTTATGAACACTTAGTACAGATTCTATCTCACAATTGCACTATCTCAATCCCAAAATCAATGGAAATTTCCATTGGCTCTATAGGAAACTTATTGGTAAGTAAATGAAAAAGAGCTCTCTGAGGACTAGAACTCATGAACTCCTGTTTAAAAGACAGGGGCATTAACCCACTAAGCCATTGGAACATCACAAGTGCAAACTGATGTCAAGAAGGGCAGTGAACATTGAATCACTATTGGTAAGTTCAAAAAGAAATCCATTGGTTTCACTATGTTATTCTTAATGCCAATCTTTGCAGCGCATCATGACGTATTGTTCTTGATGAACACGTAATACAGATTCTATATCTCACAATTGCACTATCTCAAGCCCAAAATCAATGCAAATTTCCATTGGCTCTATAGGAAGCTTATTAGTAAGTAAATGAAAAAACTCTCTGAGAATTAGAACTCATGAACTCCTGTTTATAAGACAGGCGCAATAACCAAGTAAGCCACTGGAACATCACAAGTGCAAAAGGTTCTCAAGAAGGGCAATGACCAATGAATCACTATTAGTTAAGTTCAAAAAGAAATCCATTGGTTTCACTATGTTATTCTTAATGCCAATCTTTGCAGCGCATCATGACGTATTGTTCTTGATGAACACGTAATGCAGATTCTATATCTCAAAATCAATGCAAATTTCCATTGCTCCATAGGAAGCTTATTAGTAAGTAAATGAAAAAGACTCTCCAAGGATTAGAACTCATGAGATCCTTTTTACAAGACAGGAGCATTAACCCAGTAAGCCACAGCAACATCACAGGTGCAAATTTATGTCAAGAAGGGCAGTGACCAATGAATCACTATTAGGTAAGTTCAAATAGAAATCCATTGGTTTTACTATGTTATTCTTAATGCCAATCTAAACAGCTTGTAATGACATATTGTTCTTTATGAACACTTAGTACAGATTCTATCTCACAATTGCAATATCTCAATCCAAAAATCAATGCAAATTTCCATTGGCTCTATAGGAAACTTATTGGTAAGTAAATGAAAAGGAGCTCTCGGAGGACTAGAATTCATGAACTCCTGTTTAAAAGACAGGGGCATTAACCCACTAAGCCATTGGAACATCACAAATGCAAAGTGATGTCAAGAAGGCAGCGAACATTGAATCACTATTAGATAAGTTCAAAAAGAAATCCATTGGTTTCACTATGTTATTCTTAATGCCAATCTTTGCAGCGCATCATGACGTATTGTTCTTGATGAACACGTAATACAGATTCTATATCTCACAATTGCACTATCTCAATCCCAAAATCAATGCAAATTTACATTGGCTCCATAGGAACTTATTAGTAAGTAAATGAAAAAGTCTCTCCAAGGATTAGAACTCATGAAATCCTTTTTACAAGACAGGTGCATTAACCCAGTAAGCCACAGCAACATCACAGGTGCAAATTTATGTCAAGAAGGGCAGTGACCAATGAATTACTATTAGGTAAGTTCAAAAAGAAATCCATTGGTTTTACTATGCTATTCTTAATGCCAATCTAAACAGCTTGTAATGACATATTGTTCTTTATGAACACTTAGTACAGATTCTATCTCACAATTGCAATATCTCAATCCCAAAATCAATGGAAATTTCCATTGGCTCTATAGGAAACTTATTGGTAAGTAAATGAAAAAAAGCTCTCTGAGGACTAGAACTCATGAACTCCTGTTTAAAAGCCAGGGGCATTAACCCACTAAGCCATTGGAACATCACAAGTGCAAAGTGATGTCAAGAAGGGCAGTGAACATTGAATCACTATTGGTAAGTTCAAAAAGAAATCCATTGGTTTCACTATGTTATTCTTAATGCCAATCTTTGCAGCGCATCATGACGTATTGTTCTTGATGAACACGTAATACAGATTCTATATCTCACAATTGCACTATCTCAAGCCCAAAATCAATTCAAATTTCCATTGGCTCTATAGGAAGCTTATTAGTAAGTAAATGAAAAAACTCTCTGAGAATTAGAACTCATGAACTCCTGTTTATAAGACAGGCGCAATAACCAAGTAAGCCACTGGAACATCACAAGTGCAAAAAGTTCTCAAGAAGGGCAATGACCAATGAATCACTATTAGTTAAGTTCAAAAAGAAATCCATTAGTTTCACTATGTTATTCTTAATGCCAATCTTTGCAGCGCATCATGACGTATTGTTCTTGATGAACACGTAATGCAGATTCTATATCTCAAAATCAATGCAAATTTCCATTGCTCCATAGGAAGCTTATTAGTAAGTAAATGAAAAAGACTCTCCAAGGATTAGAACTCATGAGATCCTTTTTACAAGACAGGAGTATTAACCCAGTAAGCCACAGCAACATCACAGGTGCAAATTTATGTCAAGAAGGGCAGTGACCAATGAATCACTATTAGGTAAGTTCAAATAGAAATCCATTGGTTTTACTATGTTATTCTTAATGCCAATCTAAACAGCTTGTAATGACATATTGTTCTTTATGAACACTTAGTACAGATTCTATCTCACAATTGCAATATCTCAATCCAAAAATCAATGCAAATTTCCATTGGCTCTATAGGAAACTTATTGGTAAGTAAATGAAAAGGAGCTCTCGGAGGACTAGAATTCATGAACTCCTGTTTAAAAGACAGGGGCATTAACCCACTAAGCCATTGGAACATCACAAATGCAAAGTGATGTCAAGAAGGCAGCGAACATTGAATCACTATTAGATAAGTTCAAAAAGAAATCCATTGGTTTCACTATGTTATTCTTAATGCCAATCTTTGCAGCGCATCATGACGTATTGTTCTTGATGAACACGTAATACAGATTCTATATCTCACAATTGCACTATCTCAATCCCAAAATCAATGCAAATTTACATTGGCTCCATAGGAACTTATTAGTAAGTAAATGAAAAAGTCTCTCCAAGGATTAGAACTCATGAAATCCTTTTTACAAGACAGGTGCATTAACCCAGTAAGCCACAGCAACATCACAGGTGCAAATTTATGTCAAGAAGGGCAGTGACCAATGAATTACTATTAGGTAAGTTCAAAAAGAAATCCATTGGTTTTACTATGCTATTCTTAATGCCAATCTAAACAGCTTGTAATGACATATTGTTCTTTATGAACACTTAGTACAGATTCTATCTCACAATTGCAATATCTCAATCCCAAAATCAATGGAAATTTCCATTGGCTCTATAGGAAACTTATTGGTAAGTAAATGAAAAAAAGCTCTCTGAGGACTAGAACTCATGAACTCCTGTTTAAAAGACAGGGGCATTAACCCACTAAGCCATTGGAACATCACAAGTGCAAAGTGATGTCAAGAAGGGCAGTGAACATTGAATCACTATTGGTAAGTTCAAAAAGAAATCCATTGGTTTCACTATGTTATTCTTAATGCCAATCTTTGCAGCGCATCATGACGTATTGTTCTTGATGAACACGTAATACAGATTCTATATCTCACAATTGCACTATCTCAAGCCCAAAATCAATTCAAATTTCCATTGGCTCTATAGGAAGCTTATTAGTAAGTAAATGAAAAAACTCTCTGAGAATTAGAACTCATGAACTCCTGTTTATAAGACAGGCGCAATAACCAAGTAAGCCACTGGAACATCACAAGTGCAAAAGGTTCTCAAGAAGGGCAATGACCAATGAATCACTATTAGTTAAGTTCAAAAAGAAATCCATTAGTTTCACTATGTTATTCTTAATGCCAATCTTTGCAGCGCATCATGACGTATTGTTCTTGATGAACACGTAATGCAGATTCTATATCTCAAAATCAATGCAAATTTCCATTGCTCCATAGGAAGCTTATTAGTAAGTAAATGAAAAAGACTCTCCAAGGATTAGAACTCATGAGATCCTTTTTACAAGACAGGAGTATTAACCCAGTAAGCCACAGCAACATCACAGGTGCAAATTTATGTCAAGAAGGGCAGTGACCAATGAATCACTATTAGGTAAGTTCAAATAGAAATCCATTGGTTTTACTATGTTATTCTTAATGCCAATCTAAACAGCTTGTAATGACATATTGTTCTTTATGAACACTTAGTACAGATTCTATCTCACAATTGCAATATCTCAATCCAAAAATCAATGCAAATTTCCATTGGCTCTATAGGAAACTTATTGGTAAGTAAATGAAAAAGAGCTCTCTGAGGACTAGAATTCATGAACTCCTGTTTAAAAGACAGGGGCATTAACCCACTAAGCCATTGGAACATCACAAATGCAAAGTGATGTCAAGAAGGCAGCGAACATTGAATCACTATTAGATAAGTTCAAAAAGAAATCCATTGGTTTCACTATGTTATTCTTAATGCCAATCTTTGCAGCGCATCATGACGTATTGTTCTTGATGAACACGTAATACAGATTCTATATCTCACAATTGCACTATCTCAATCGCAAAAGCAATGCAAATTTACATTGGCTCCATAGGAAGCTTATCAGTGAGTAAATGAAAAAGACTCTCCAAGGATTAGAACTCATGAAATCCTTTTTACAAGACAGGTGCATTAACCCAGTAAGCCACAGCAACATCACAGGTGCAAATTTATGTCAAGAAGGGCAGTGACCAATGAATCACTATTAGGTAAGTTCAAAAAGAAATCCATTGGTTTTACTATGCTATTCTTAATGCCAATCTAAACAGCTTGTAATGACATATTGTTCTTTATGAACACTTAGTACAGATTCTATCTCACAATTGCACTATCTCAATCCCAAAATCAATGGAAATTTCCATTGGCTCTATAGGAAGCTTATTAGTAAGTAAATGAAAAAACTCTCTGAGAATTAGAACTCATGAACTCCTGTTTATAAGACAGGCGCAATAACCAAGTAAGCCACTGGAACATCACAAGTGCAAAAGGTTGTCAAGTAGGGCAATGACCAATGAATCACTATTAGGTAAGTTCAAAAAGAAATCCATTTGTTTCACTATGTTATTCTTAATGCCAATCTTTGCAGCGCATCATGACGTATTGTTCTTGATGAACACGTAATACAGATTCTATATCTCAAAATCAATGCAAATTTCCATTGCTCCATAGGAAGCTTATTAGTAAGTAAATGAAAAAGACTCTCCAAGGATTAGAACTCATGAGATCCTTTTTACAAGACAGGAGCATTAACCCAGTAAGCCACAGAAACATCACAGGTGCAAATTTATGTCAAGAAGGGCAGTGACCAATGAATCACTATTAGGTAAGTTCAAATAGAAATCCATTGGTTTTACTTTGTTATTCTTAATGCCAATCTAAACAGCTTGTAATGACATATTGTTCTTTATGAACACTTAGTACATATTCTATCTCACAATTGCAATATCTCAATCCAAAAATCAATGCAAATTTCCATTGGCTCTATAGGAAACTTATTGGTAAGTAAATGAAAAAGAGCTCTCTGAGGACTAGAATTCATGAACTCCTGTATAAAAGACATGGGCATTAACCCACTAAGCCATTGGAACATCACAAATGCAAAGTGATGTCAAGAAGGCAGCGAACATTGAATCACTATTAGATAAGTTCAAAAAGAAATCCATTGGTTTCACTATGTTATTCTTAATGCCAATCTTTGCAGCGCATCATGACGTATTGTTCTTGATGAACACGTAATACAGATTCTATATCTCACAATTGCACTATCTCAAGCCCAAAATCAATGCAAATTTCCATTGGCTCTATAGGAAGCTTATTAGTAAGTAAATGAAAAAACTCTCTGAGAATTAGAACTCATGAACTCCTGTTTATAAGACAGGCGCAATAACCAAGTAAGCCACTGGAACATCACAAGTGCAAAAGGTTCTCAAGAAGGGCAATGACCAATGAATCACTATTAGTTAAGTTCAAAAAGAAATCCATTGGTTTCACTATGTTATTCTTAATGCCAATCTTTGCAGCGCATCATGACGTATTGTTCTTGAAGAACACGTAATGCAGATTCTATATCTCAAAATCAATGCAAATTTCCATTGCTCCATAGGAAGCTTATTAGTAAGTAAATGAAAAAGACTCTCCAAGGATTAGAACTCATGAGATCCTTTTCACAAGACAGGAGCATTAACCCAGTAAGCCACAGCAACATCACAGGTGCAAATTTATGTCAAGAAGGGCAGTGACCAATGAATCACTATTAGGTAAGTTCAAATAGAAATCCATTGGTTTTACTATGTTATTCTTAATGCCAATCTAAACAGCTTGTAATGACATAGTGTTCTTTATGAACACTTAGTACAGATTCTATCTCACAATTGCAATATCTCAATCCAAAAATCAATGCAAATTTCCATTGGCTCTATAGGAAACTTATTGGTAAGTAAATGAAAAAGAGCTCTCTGAGGACTAGAATTCATGAACTCCTGTTTAAAAGACAGGGGCATTAACCCACTAAGCCATTGGAACATCACAAATGCAAAGTGATGTCAAGAAGGCAGCGAACATTGAATCACTATTAGATAAGTTCAAAAAGAAATCCATTGGTTTCACTATGTTATTCTTAATGCCAATCTTTGCAGCGCATCATGACGTATTGTTCTTGATGAACACGTAATACAGATTCTATATCTCACAATTGCACTATCTCAATCCCAAAATCAATGCAAATTTACATTGGCTCCATAGGAAGCTTATTAGTAAGTAAATGAAAAAGTCTCTCCAAGGATTAGAACTCATGAAATACTTTTTACAACACAGGTGCATTAACCCAGTAAGCCACAGCAACATCACAGGTGCAAATTTATGTCAAGAAGGGCAGTGACCAATGAATCACTATTAGGTAAGTTCAAAAAGAAATCCATTGGTTTTACTATGCTATTCTTAATGCCAATCTAAACAGCTTGTAATGACATATTGTTCTTTATGAACACTTAGTACATATTCTATCTCACAATTGCAATATCTCAATCCAAAAATCAATGCAAATTTCCATTGGCTCTATAGGAAACTTATTGGTAAGTAAATGAAAAAGAGCTCTCTGAGGACTAGAATTCATGAACTCCTGTATAAAAGACATGGGCATTAACCCACTAAGCCATTGGAACATCACAAACGCAAAGTGATGTCAAGAAGGCAGCGAACATTGAATCACTATTAGATAAGTTCAAAAAGAAATCCATTGGTTTCACTATGTTATTCTTAATGCCAATCTTTGCAGCGCATCATGACGTATTGTTCTTGATGAACACGTAATACAGATTCTATATCTCACAATTGCACTATCTCAAGCCTAAAATCAATGCAAATTTCCATTGGCTCTATAGGAAGCTTAATAGGAAGTAAATGAAAAAACTCTCTGAGAATTAGAACTCATGAACTCCTGTTTATAAGACAGGCGCAATAACCAAGTAAGCCACTGGAACATCACAAGTGCAAAAGGTTCTCAAGAAGGGCAATGACCAATGAATCACTATTAGTTAAGTTCAAAAAGAAATCCATTGGTTTCACTATGTTATTCTTAATGCCAATCTTTGCAGCGCATCATGACGTATTGTTCTTGATGAACATGTAATGCAGATTCTATATCTCAAAATCAATGCAATTTTCCATTGCTCCATAGGAAGCTTATTAGTAAGTAAATGAAAAAGACTCTCCAAGGATTAGAACTCATGAGATCCTTTTTACAAGACAGGAGCATTAACCCAGTAAGCCACAGCAACATCACAGGTGCAAATTTATGTCAAGAAGGGCAGTGACCAATGAATCACTATTAGGTAAGTTCAAATAGAAATCCATTGGTTTTACTATGTTATTCTTAATGCCAATCTAAACAGCTTGTAATGACATATTGTTCTTTATGAACACTTAGTACAGATTCTATCTCACAATTGCAATATCTCAATCCAAAAATCAATGCAAATTTCCATTGGCTCTATAGGAAACTTATTGGTAAGTAAATGAAAAAGAGCTCTCTGAGGACTAGAATTCATGAACTCCTGTTTAAAAGACAGGGGCATTAACCCACTAAGCCATTGGAACATCACAAATGCAAAGTGATGTCAAGAAGGCAGCGAACATTGAATCACTATTAGATAAGTTCAAAAAGAAATCCATTGGTTTCACTATGTTATTCTTAATGCCAATCTTTGCAGCGCATCATGACGTATTGTTCTTGATGAACACGTAATACAGATTCTATATCTCACAATTGCACTATCTCAATCCCAAAATCAATGCAAATTTACATTGGCTCCATAGGAAGCTTATTAGTAAGTAAATGAAAAAGTCTCTCCAAGGATTAGAACTCATGAAATACTTTTTACAACACAGGTGCATTAACCCAGTAAGCCACAGCAACATCACAGGTGCAAATTTATGTCAAGAAGGGCAGTGACCAATGAATCACTATTAGGTAAGTTCAAAAAGAAATCCATTGGTTTTACTATGCTATTCTTAATGCCAATCTAAACAGCTTGTAATGACATATTGTTCTTTATGAACACTTAGTACAGATTCTATCTCACAATTGCACTATCTCAATCCCAAAATCAATGGAAATTTCCATTGGCTCTATAGGAAACTTATTGGTAAGTAAATGAAAAAGAGCTCTCTGAGGACTAGAACTCATGAACTCCTGTTTAAAACATAGGGGCATTAACACACTAAGCCATTGGAACATCACAAGTGCAAAGTGATGTCAAGAAGGCAGCGAACATTGAATCACTATTAGATAAGTTCAAAAAGAAATCCATTGGTTTCACTATGTTATTCTTAATGCCAATCTTTGCAGCGCATCATGACGTATTGTTCTTGATGAACACGTAATACAGATTCTATATCTCACAATTGCACTATCTCAATCCCAAAAGCAATGCAAATTTACATTGGCTCCATAGGAAGCTTATCAGTAAGTAAATGAAAAAGACTCTCCAAGGATTAGAACTCATGAAATCCTTTTTACAAGACAGGTGCATTAACCCAGTAAGCCACAGCAACATCACAGGTGCAAATTTATGTCAAGAAGGGCAGTGACCAATGAATCACTATTAGGTAAGTTCAAAAAGAAATCCATTGGTTTTACTATGCTATTCTTAATGCCAATCTAAACAGCTTGTAATGACATATTGTTCTTTATGAACACTTAGTACAGATTCTATCTCACAATTGCACTATCTCAATCCCAAAATCAATGGAAATTTCCATTGGCTCTATAGGAAACTTATTGGTAAGTAAATGAAAAAGAGCTCTCTGAGGACTAGAACTCATGAACTCCTGTTTAAAAGACAGGGGCATTAACCCACTAAGCCATTGGAACATCACAAGTGCAAAGTGATGTCAAGAAGGGCAGTGAACATTGAATCACTATTGGTAAGTTCAAAAAGAAATCCATTGGTTTCACTATGTTATTCTTAATGCCAATCTTTGCAGCGCATCATGACGTATTGTTCTTGATGAACACGTAATACAGATTCTATATCTCACAATTGCACTATCTCAATCCCAAAATCAATGCAAATTTACATTGGCTCTATAGGAAGCTTATTAGTAAGTAAATGAAAAAACTCTCTGAGAATTAGAACTCATGAACTCCTGTTTATAAGACAGGTGCAATAACCAAGTAAGCCACTGGAACATCACAAGTACAAAAGGTTGTCAAGAAGGGCAATGACCAATGAATCACTATTAGGTAAGTTCAAAAAGAAATCCATTAGTTTCACTATGTTATTCTTAATGCCAATCTTTGCAACGCATCATGACGTATTGTTCTTGATGAACACGTAATACAGATTCTATATCTCACAATTGCACTATCTCAAGCCCAAAATCAATGCAAATTTCCATTGGCTCTATAGGAAGCTTATTAGTAAGTAAATGAAAAAACTCTCTGAGAATTAGAACTCATGAACTCCTGTTTATAAGACAGGCGCAATAACCAAGTAAGCCACTGGAACATCACAAGTGCAAAAGGTTGTCAAGAAGGGCAATGACCAATGAATCACTATTAGGTAAGTTCAAAAAGAAATCCATTAGTTTCACTATGTTATTCTTAATGCCAATCTTTGCAACGCATCATGACGTATTGTTCTTGATGAACACGTAATGCAGATTCTATATCTCAAAATCAATGCAAATTTCCATTGCTCCATAGGAAGCTTATTAGTAAGTAAATGAAAAAGACTCTCCAAGGATTAGAACTCATGAAATCCTTTTTACAAGACAGTAGCATTAACCCAGTAAGCCACAGCAACATCACAGTTGCAAATTTATGTCAAGAAGTGCAGTGACCAATGAATCACTATTAGGTAAGTTCAAATAGAAATCCATTGGTTTTACTATGTTATTCTTAATGCCAATCTAAACAGCTTGTAATGACATATTGTTCTTTATGAACACTTAGTACAGATTCTATCTCACAATTGCAATATCTCAATCCAAAAATCAATGAAAATTTCCATTGGCTCTATAGGAAACTTATTGGTAAGTAAATGAAAAAGAGCTCTCTGAGGACTAGAATTCATGAACTCCTGCTTAAAAGACAGGGGCATTAACCCACTAAGCCATTGGAACATCACAAGTGCAAAGTGATGTCAAGAAGGGCAGTGAACATTGAATCACTATTGGTAAGTTCAAAAAGAAATCCATTGGTTTCACTATGTTATTCTTAATGCCAATCTTTGCAGCGCATCATGACGTGTTGTTCTTGATGAACACGTAATACAGATTCTATATCTCACAATTGCACTATCTCAATCCCAAAATCAATGCAAATTTACATTGGCTCCATAGGAAGCTTATTAGTAAGTAAATGAAAAAGTCTCTCCAAGGATTAGAACTCAAGAAATACTTTTTACAACACAGGTGCATTAACCCAGTAAGCCACAGCAACATCACAGGTGCAAATTTATGTCAAGAAGGGCAGTGACCAATGAATCACTATTAGGTAAGTTCAAAAAGAAATCCATTGGTTTTACTATGCTATTCTTAATGCCAATCTAAACAGCTTGTAATGACATATTGTTCTTTATGAACACTTAGTACAGATTCTATCTCACACTTGCAATATCTCAATCCCAAAATCAATGGAAATTTCCATTGGCTCTATAGGAAACTTATTGGTAAGTAAATGAAAAAGAGCTCTCTGAGGACTAGAACTCATGAACTCCTGTTTAAAAGATAGGGGCATTAACACACTAAGCCATTGGAACATCACAAGTGCCAAGTGATGTCAAGAAGGGCAGTGAACATTGAATCACTATTGGTAAGTTCAAAAAGAAATCCATTGGTTTCACTATGTTATTCTTAATGCAAATCTTTGCAGCGCATCATGACGTATTGTTCTTGATGAACACGTAATACAGATTCTATATCTCACAATTGCACTATCTAAAGCCCAAAATCAATGCAAATTTTCATTGGCTCTATAGGAAGCTTATTAGTAAGTAAATGAAAAAACTCTCTGAGAATTAGAACTCATGAACTCCTGTTTATAAGACAGGCAAAATAACCGAGTAAGCCACTGGAACATCACAAGTGCAAAAGGTTTTCAAGAAGGGCAATGACCAATGAATCACTATTAGGTAAGTTCAAAAAGAAATCCATTGGTTTCACTATGTTATTCTTAATGCCAATCTTTGCAGCGCATCATGACGTATTGTTCTTGATGAACACGTAATGCAGATTCTATATCTCAAAATCAATGCAAATTTCCATTGCTCCATAGGAAGCTTATTAGTAAGTAAATGAAAAAAACTCTCCAAGGATTAGAACTCATGAAATCCTTTTTACAAGACAGGAGCATTAACCCAGTAAGCCACAGCAACATCACAGGTGCAAATTTATGTCAAGAAGTGCAGTGACCAATGAATCACTATTAGGTAAGTTCAAATAGAAATCCATTGGTTTTACTATGTTATTCTTAATGCCAATCTAAACAGCTTGTAATGACATATTGTTCTTTATGAACACTTAGTACAGATTCTATCTCACAATTGCAATATCTCAATCCTAAAAAAAATGGAAATTTCCATAGGCTCTATAGGAAACTTATTGGTAAGTAAATGAAAAAGAGCTCTCTGAGGACTAGAACTCATGAACTCCTGTTTAAAACACAGGGGCATTAACCCACTAAGCCATTGGAACATCACAAGTGCAAAGTGATGTCAAGAAGGGCAGTGAACATTGAATCACTATTGGTAAGTTCAAAAAAAAATCCATTAGTTTCACTATGTTATTCTTAATGCCAATCTTTGCAGCGCATCGTAACGTATTGTTCTTGATGAACACGTAATACAGATTCTATATCTCACAATTGCACTATCTCAAGCCCAAAATCAATGCAAATTTCCATTGGCTCTATAGGAAGCTTATTAGTAAGTAAATGAAAAAACTCTCTGAGAATTAGAACTCATGAACTCCTGTTTATAAGACAGGCGCAATAACCAAGTAAGCCACTGGAACATCACAAGTGCAAAAGGTTGTCAAGAAGGGCAATGACCAATGAATCACTATTAGGTAAGTTCAAAAAGAAATCCATTGGTTTCACTATGTTATTCTTAATGCCAATCTTTGCAGCGCATCATGACGTATTGTTCTTGATGAACACGTAATGCAGATTCTATATCTCAAAATCAATGCAAATTTCCATTGCTCCATAGGAAGCTTATTAGTAAGTAAATGAAAAAGACTCTCCAAGGATTAGAACTCATGAAATCCTTTTTACAAGACAGGAGCATTAACCCAGTAAGCCACAGCAACATCACAGGTGCAAATTTATGTCAAGAAGTGCAGTGACCAATGAATCACTATTAGGTAAGTTCAAATAGAAATCCATTGGTTTTACTATGTTATTCTTAATACCAATCTAAACAGCTTGTAATGACATATTGTTCTTTATGAACACTTAGTACAGATTCTATCTCACAATTGCAATATCTCAATCCAAAAATCAATGCAAATTTCCATTGGCTCTATAGGAAACTTATTGGTAAGTAAATGAAAAAGAGCTCTCTGAGGACTAGAATTCATGAACTCCTGTTTAAAAGACAGGGGCATTAACCCACTAAGCCATTGGAACATCACAAGTGCGAAGCGATGTCAAGAAGGGCAGCGAACATTGAATCACTATTAGATAAGTTCAAAAAGAAATCCATTGGTTTCACTATGTTATTCTTAATGCCAATCTTTGCAGCGCATCATGACGTATTGTTCTTGATGAACACGTAATACAGATTCTATATCTCAAAATCAATGCAAATTTCCATTGCTCCATAGGAAGCTTATTAGTAAGTAAATGAAAAAGACTCTCCAAGGATTAGAACTCATGAGATCCTTTTTACAAGACAGGAGCATTAACCCAGTAAGCCACAGCAACATCACAGGTGCAAATTTATGTCAAGAAGGGCAGTGACCAATGAATCACTATTAGGTAAGTTCAAAAAGAAATCCATTGGTTTCACTATGTTATTCTTAATGCCAATCTTTGCAGCGCATCATGACGTATTGATCTTGATGAACACGTAATACAGATTCTATATCTCACATTTGCACTATCTCAATCCCAAAATCAATGCAAATTTACATTGGCTCCATAGGAAGCTTATTAGTAAGTAAATGAAAAAGGCTCTCCAAGGATTAGAACTCATGAAATACTTTTTACAAGACAGGTGCATTAACCCAGTAAGCCACAGCAACATCACAGGTGCAAATTTATGTCAAGAAGGGCAGTGACCAATGAATCACTATTAGGTAAGTTCAAAAAGAAATCCATTGGTTTTACTATGCTATTCTTAATGCCAATCTAAACAGCTTGTAATGACATATTGTTCTTTATGAACACTTAGTACAGATTCTATCTCACAATTGCACTATCTCAATCCCAAAATCAATGCAAATTTCCATTGGCTCTATAGGAAGCTTATTAGTAAGTAAATGAAAGAACTCTCTGAGAATTAGAATTCATGAACTCCTGTTTATAAGACAGGCGCAATAACCAAGTAAGCCACTGGAACATCACAAGTGCAAAAGGTTGTCAAGAAGGGCAATGACCAAAGAATCACTATTAGGTAAGTTCAAAAAGAAATCCATTGGTTTCACTATGTTATTCTTAATGCCAATCTTTGCAGCGCATCATGACGTATTGATCTTGATGAACACGTAATACAGATTCTATATCTCACATTTGCACTATCTCAATCCCAAAATCAATGCAAATTTACATTGGCTCCATAGGAAGCTTATTAGTAAGTAAATGAAAAAGGCTCTCCAAGGATTAGAACTCATGAAATACTTTTTACAAGACAGGTGCATTAACCCAGTAAGCCACAGCAACATCACAGGTGCAAATTTATGTCAAGAAGGGCAGTGACCAATGAATCACTATTAGGTAAGTTCAAAAAGAAATCCATTGGTTTTACTATGCTATTCTTAATGCCAATCTAAACAGCTTGTAATATATTGTTCTTTATGAACACTTAGTACAGATTCTATCTCACAATTGCACTATCTCAATCCCAAAATCAATGGAAATTTCCATTGGCTCTATAGGAAACTTATTGGTAAGTAAATGAAAAAGAGCTCTCTGAGGACTATAACTCATGAACTCCTGTTTAAAAGATAGGGGCATTAACCCACTAAGCCATTGGAACATCACAAGTGCAAAGTGATGTCAAGAAGGGCAGTGAACATTGAATCACTATTGGTAAGTTCAAAAACAAATCCATTGGTTTCACTTTGTTATTCTTAATGCCAATCTTTGCAGCGCATCATGACGTATTGTTCTTGATGAACACGTAATACACATTCTATATCTCACAATTGCACTATCTCAAGCCCAAAATCAATGCAAATTTCCATTGGCTCTATAGGAAGCTTATTAGTAAGTAAATGAAAAAACTCTCTGAGAATTAGAACTCATGATCTCCTGTTTATAAGACAGGCGCAATAACCAAGTAAGCCACTGGAACAACACAAGTGCAAAAGGTTGTCAAGAAGGGCAATGACCAATGAATCACTATTAGGTAAGTTCAAAAAGAAATCCATTGGTTTCACTATGTTATTCTTAATGCCAATCTTTGCAGCGCATCATGACAGATTGTTCTTGATGAACACGTAATACAGATTCTATATCTCAAAATCAATGCAAATTTCCATTGCTCCATAGGAAGCTTATTAGTAAGTAAATGAAAAAGACTCTCCAAGGATTAGAACTCATGAAATCCTTTTTACAAGACAGGTGCATTAAGCCAGTAAGCCACAGCAACATCACAGGTGCAAATTTATGTCAAGAAGGGCAGTGACCAATGAATCACTATTAGGTAAGTTCAAAAAGAAATCCATTGGTTTTACTATGCTATTCTTAATGCCAATCTAAACAGCTTGTAATGACATATTGTTCTTTATGAACACTTAGTACAGATTCTATCTCACAATTGCAATATCTCAATCCAAAAATCAATGCAAATTTCCATTGGCTCTATAGGAAACTTATTGGTAAGTAAATGAAAAAGAGGTCTCTGAGGACTAGAATTCATGAACACCTGTTTAAAAGACAGGGGCATTAACCCACTAAGCCATTGGAACATCACAAGTGCAAAGTGATGTCAAGAAGGGCAGTGAACATTGAATCACTATTGGTAAGTTCAAAAAGAAATCCATTGGTTTCACTATGTTATTCTTAATGCCAATCTTTGCAGCGCATCATGACGTATTGATCTTGATGAACACGTAATACAGATTCTATATCTCACAATTGCACTATCTCAATCCCAAAATCAATGCAAATTTACATTGGCTCCATAGGAAGCTTATCAGTAAGTAAATGAAAAAGACTCTTCAAGGATTAGAACTCATGAAATCCTTTTTACAAGACAGGTGCATTAACCCAGTAAGCCACAGCAACATGACAGGTGCAAATTTATGTCAAGAAGGGCAGTGACCAATGAATCACTATTATGTAAGTTCAAAAAGAAATCCATTGGTTTTACTATGCTATTCTTAATGCCAATCTAAACAGCTTGTAATGACATATTGTTCTTTATGAACACTTAGTACAGATTCTATCTCACAATTGCAATATCTCAATCCCAAAATCAATGCAAATTTCCATTGGCTCTATAGGAAACTTATTGGTAAGTAAATGAAAAAGAGGTCTCTGAGGACTAGAATTCATGAACTCCTGTTTAAAAGACAGGGGCATTAACCCACTAAGCCATTGGAACATCACAAGTGCAAAGTGATGTCAAGAAGGGCAGTGAACATTGAATCACTATTGGTAAGTTCAAAAAGAAATCCATTGGTTTCACTATGTTATTCTTAATGCCAATCTTTGCAGCGCATCATGACATATTGTTCTTGATGAACACGTAATACAGATTCTATATCTCACAATTGCACTATCTCAATCCCAAAATCAATGCAAATTTACATTGGCTCCATAGGAAGCTTATTAGTAAGTAAATGAAAAAGTCTCTCCAAGGATTAGAACTCATGAAATACTTTTTACAAGACAGGTGCATTAACCCAGTAAGCCACAGCAACATCACAGGTGCAAATTTATGTCAAGAAGGGCAGTGACCAATGAATCACTATTAGGTAAGTTCAAAAAGAAATCCATTGGTTTTACTATGCTATTCTTAATGCCAATCTAAACAGCTTGTAATGACATATTGTTCTTTATGAACACTTAGTACAGATTCTATCTCACAATTGCACTATCTCAATCCCAAAATCAATGCAAATTTCCATTGGCTCTATAGGAAGCTTATTAGTAAGTAAATGAAAGAACTCTCTGAGAATTAGAATTCATGAACTCCTGTTTATAAGACAGGCGCAATAACCAAGTAAGCCACTGGAACATCACAAGTGCAAAAGGTTGTCAAGAAGGGCAATGACCAAAGAATCACTATTAGGTAAGTTCAAAAAGAAATCCATTGGTTTCACTATGTTATTCTTAATGCCAATCTTTGCAGCGCATCATGACGTATTGTTCTTGATGAACACGTAATACAGATTCTATATCTCAAAATCAATGCAAATTTCCATTGCTCCATTGGAAGCTTATTAGTAAGTAAATGAAAAAGACTCTCCAAGGATTAGAACTCATGAAATCCTTTTTACAAGACAGGTGCATTAACCCAGTAAGCCACAGCAACATCACAGGTGCAAATTTATGTCAAGAAGGGCAGTGACCAATGAATCACTATTAGGTAAGTTCAAAAAGAAATCCATTGGTTTTACTATGCTATTCTTAATGCCAATCTAAACAGCTTGTAATGACATATTGTTCTTTATGAACACTTAGTACAGATTCTATCTCACAATTGCACTATCTCAATCCCAAAATCAATGCAAATTTACATTGGCTCCATAGGAAGCTTATTAGTAAGTAAATGAAAAAGACTCTCCAAGCATTAGAACTCATGAAATCCTTTTGACAAGACAGGTGCATTAACCCAGTAAGCCACAGCAACATCACAGGTGCAAATTTATGTCAAGAAGGGCAGTGACCAATGAATCACTATTAGGTAAGTTCAAAAAGAAATCCATTGGTTTTACTATGTTATTCTTAAAGCCAATCTAAACAGCTTGTAATGACATATTGTTCTTTATGAACACTTAGTACAGATTCTATCTCACAATTGCAATATCTCAATCCAAAAATCAATGCAAATTTCCATTGGCTCTATAGGAAACTTATTGGTAAGTAAATGAAAAAGAGCTCTCTGAGGACTAGAATTCATGAACTCCTGTTTAAAAGACAGGGGCATTAACCCACTAAGCCATTGGAACATCACAAGTGCGAAGCGATGTCAAGAAGGGCAGCGAACATTGAATCACTATTAGATAAGTTCAAAAAGAAATCCATTGGTTTCACTATGTTATTCTTAATGCCAATCTTTGCAGCTCATCATGACGTATTGTTCTTGATGAACACGTAATACAGATTCTATATCTCAAAATCAATGCAAATTTCCATTGCTCCATAGGAAGCTTATTAGTAAGTAAATGAAAAAGACTCTCCAAGGATTAGAACTCATGAGATCCTTTTTACAAGACAGGAGCATTAACCCAGTAAGCCACAGCAACATCACAGGTACAAATTTATGTCAAGAAGGGCAGTGACCAATGAATCACTATTAGGTAAGTTCAAAAAGAAATCCATTGGTTTCACTATGTTATTCTTAATGCCAATCTTTGCAGCGCATCATGACGTATTGATCTTGATGAACACGTAATACAGATTCTATATCTCACATTTGCACTATCTCAAGCCCAAAATCAATGCAAATTTCCATTGGCTCTATAGGAAGCTTATTAGTAAGTAAATGAAAAAACTCTCTGAGAATTAGAACTCATGATCTCCTGTTTATAAGACAGGCGCAATAACCAAGTAAGCCACTGGAACAACACAAGTGCAAAAGGTTGTCAAGAAGGGCAATGACCAATCAATCACTATTAGGTAAGTTCAAAAAGAAATCCATTGGTTTCACTATGTTATTCTTAATGCCAATCTTTGCAGCGCATCATGACAGATTGTTCTTGATGAACACGTAATACAGATTCTATATCTCAAAATCAATGCAAATTTCCATTGCTCCATAGGAAGCTTATTAGTAAGTAAATGAAAAAGACTCTCCAAGGATTAGAACTCATGAAATCCTTTTTACAAGACAGGTGCATTAACCCAGTAAGCCACAGCAACATCACAGGTGCAAATTTATGTCAAGAAGGGCAGTGACCAATGAATCACTATTAGGTAAGTTCAAAAAGAAATCCATTGGTTTTACTATGCTATTCTTAATGCCAATCTAAACAGCTTGTAATGACATATTGTTCTTTATGAACACTTAGTACAGATTCTATCTCACAATTGCACTATCTCAATCCCAAAATCAATGGAAATTTCCATTGGCTCTATAGGAAACTTATTGGTAAGTAAATGAAAAAGAGCTCTCTGAGGACTAGAACTCATGAACTCCTGTTTAAAAGATAGGGGCATTAACCCACTAAGCCATTGGAACATCACAAGTGCAAAGTGATGTCAAGAAGGGCAGTGAACATTGAATCACTATTGGTAAGTTCAAAAAGAAATCCATTGGTTTCACTTTGTTATTCTTAATGCCAATCTTTGCAGCGCATCATGACGTATTGTTCTTGATGAACACGTAATACAGATTCTATATCTCACAATTGCACTATCTCAAGCCCAAAATCAATGCAAATTTCCATTGGCTCTATAGGAAGCTTATTAGTAAGTAAATGAAAAAACTCTCTGAGAATTAGAACTCATGATCTCCTGTTTATAAGACAGGCGCAATAACCAAGTAAGCCACTGGAACAACACAAGTGCAAAAGGTTGTCAAGAAGGGCAATGACCAATGAATCACTATTAGGTAAGTTCAAAAAGAAATCCATTGGTGTCACTATGTTATTCTTAATGCCAATCTTTGCAGCGCATCATGACAGATTGTTCTTGATGAACACGTAATACAGATTCTATATCTCAAAATCAATGCAAATTTCCATTGCTCCATAGGAAGCTTATTAGTAAGTAAATGAAAAAGACTCTCCAAGGATTAGAACTCATGAAATCCTTTTTACAAGACAGGTGCATTAACCCAGTAAGCCACAGCAACATCACAGGTACAAATTTATGTCAAGAAGGGCAGTGACCAATGAATCACTATTAGGTAAGTTCAAAAAGAAATCCATTGGTTTCACTATGTTATTCTTAATGCCAATCTTTGCAGCGCATCATGACGTATTGATCTTGATGAACACGTAATACAGATTCTATATCTCACATTTGCACTATCTCAAGCCCAAAATCAATGCAAATTTCCATTGGCTCTATAGGAAGCTTATTAGTAAGTAAATGAAAAAACTCTCTGAGAATTAGAACTCATGATCTCCTGTTTATAAGACAGGCGCAATAACCAAGTAAGCCACTGGAACAACACAAGTGCAAAAGGTTGTCAAGAAGGGCAATGACCAATCAATCACTATTAGGTAAGTTCAAAAAGAAATCCATTGGTTTCACTATGTTATTCTTAATGCCAATCTTTGCAGCGCATCATGACAGATTGTTCTTGATGAACACGTAATACAGATTCTATATCTCAAAATCAATGCAAATTTCCATTGCTCCATAGGAAGCTTATTAGTAAGTAAATGAAAAAGACTCTCCAAGGATTAGAACTCATGAAATCCTTTTTACAAGACAGGTGCATTAACCCAGTAAGCCACAGCAACATCACAGGTGCAAATTTATGTCAAGAAGGGCAGTGACCAATGAATCACTATTAGGTAAGTTCAAAAAGAAATCCATTGGTTTTACTATGCTATTCTTAATGCCAATCTAAACAGCTTGTAATGACATATTGTTCTTTATGAACACTTAGTACAGATTCTATCTCACAATTGCACTATCTCAATCCCAAAATCAATGGAAATTTCCATTGGCTCTATAGGAAACTTATTGGTAAGTAAATGAAAAAGAGCTCTCTGAGGACTAGAACTCATGAACTCCTGTTTAAAAGATAGGGGCATTAACCCACTAAGCCATTGGAACATCACAAGTGCAAAGTGATGTCAAGAAGGGCAGTGAACATTGAATCACTATTGGTAAGTTCAAAAAGAAATCCATTGGTTTCACTTTGTTATTCTTAATGCCAATCTTTGCAGCGCATCATGACGTATTGTTCTTGATGAACACGTAATACAGATTCTATATCTCACAATTGCACTATCTCAAGCCCAAAATCAATGCAAATTTCCATTGGCTCTATAGGAAGCTTATTAGTAAGTAAATGAAAAAACTCTCTGAGAATTAGAACTCATGATCTCCTGTTTATAAGACAGGCGCAATAACCAAGTAAGCCACTGGAACAACACAAGTGCAAAAGGTTGTCAAGAAGGGCAATGACCAATGAATCACTATTAGGTAAGTTCAAAAAGAAATCCATTGGTTTCACTATGTTATTCTTAATGCCAATCTTTGCAGCGCATCATGACAGATTGTTCTTGATGAACACGTAATACAGATTCTATATCTCAAAATCAATGCAAATTTCCATTGCTCCATAGGAAGCTTATTAGTAAGTAAATGAAAAAGACTCTCCAAGGATTAGAACTCATGAAATCCTTTTTACAAGACAGGTGCATTAACCCAGTAAGCCACAGCAACATCACAGGTACAAATTTATGTCAAGAAGGGCAGTGACCAATGAATCACTATTAGGTAAGTTCAAAAAGAAATCCATTGGTTTCACTATGTTATTCTTAATGCCAATCTTTGCAGCGCATCATGACGTATTGATCTTGATGAACACGTAATACAGATTCTATATCTCACATTTGCACTATCTCAAGCCCAAAATCAATGCAAATTTCCATTGGCTCTATAGGAAGCTTATTAGTAAGTAAATGAAAAAACTCTCTGAGAATTAGAACTCATGATCTCCTGTTTATAAGACAGGCGCAATAACCAAGTAAGCCACTGGAACAACACAAGTGCAAAAGGTTGTCAAGAAGGGCAATGACCAATCAATCACTATTAGGTAAGTTCAAAAAGAAATCCATTGGTTTCACTATGTTATTCTTAATGCCAATCTTTGCAGCGCATCATGACAGATTGTTCTTGATGAACACGTAATACAGATTCTATATCTCAAAATCAATGCAAATTTCCATTGCTCCATAGGAAGCTTATTAGTAAGTAAATGAAAAAGACTCTCCAAGGATTAGAACTCATGAAATCCTTTTTACAAGACAGGTGCATTAACCCAGTAAGCCACAGCAACATCACAGGTGCAAATTTATGTCAAGAAGGGCAGTGACCAATGAATCACTATTAGGTAAGTTCAAAAAGAAATCCATTGGTTTTACTATGCTATTCTTAATGCCAATCTAAACAGCTTGTAATGACATATTGTTCTTTATGAACACTTAGTACAGATTCTATCTCACAATTGCACTATCTCAATCCCAAAATCAATGGAAATTTCCATTGGCTCTATAGGAAACTTATTGGTAAGTAAATGAAAAAGAGCTCTCTGAGGACTAGAACTCATGAACTCCTGTTTAAAAGATAGGGGCATTAACCCACTAAGCCATTGGAACATCACAAGTGCAAAGTGATGTCAAGAAGGGCAGTGAACATTGAATCACTATTGGTAAGTTCAAAAAGAAATCCATTGGTTTCACTTTGTTATTCTTAATGCCAATCTTTGCAGCGCATCATGACGTATTGTTCTTGATGAACACGTAATACAGATTCTATATCTCACAATTGCACTATCTCAAGCCCAAAATCAATGCAAATTTCCATTGGCTCTATAGGAAGCTTATTAGTAAGTAAATGAAAAAACTCTCTGAGAATTAGAACTCATGATCTCCTGTTTATAAGACAGGCGCAATAACCAAGTAAGCCACTGGAACAACACAAGTGCAAAAGGTTGTCAAGAAGGGCAATGACCAATGAATCACTATTAGGTAAGTTCAAAAAGAAATCCATTGGTTTCACTATGTTATTCTTAATGCCAATCTTTGCAGCGCATCATGACAGATTGTTCTTGATGAACACGTAATACAGATTCTATATCTCAAAATCAATGCAAATTTCCATTGCTCCATAGGAAGCTTATTAGTAAGTAAATGAAAAAGACTCTCCAAGGATTAGAACTCATGAAATCCTTTTTACAAGACAGGTGCATTAACCCAGTAAGCCACAGCAACATCACAGGTGCAAATTTATGTCAAGAAGGGCAGTGACCAATGAATCACTATTAGGTAAGTTCAAAAAGAAATCCATTGGTTTTACTATGCTATTCTTAATGCCAATCTAAACAGCTTGTAATGACATATTGTTCTTTATGAACACTTAGTACAGATTCTATCTCACAATTGCAATATCTCAATCCCAAAATCAATGCAAATTTCCATTGGCTCTATAGGAAACTTATTGGTAAGTAAATGAAAAAGAGGTCTCTGAGGACTAGAATTCATGAACTCCTGTTTAAAAGACAGGGGCATTAACCCACTAAGCCATTGGAACATCACAAGTGCAAAGTGATGTCAAGAAGGGCAGTGAACATTGAATCACTATTGGTAAGTTCAAAAAGAAATCCATTGGTTTCACTATGTTATTCTTAATGCCAATCTTTGCAGCGCATCATGACATATTGTTCTTGATGAACACGTAATACAGATTCTATATCTCACAATTGCACTATCTCAATCCCAAAATCAATGCAAATTTATATTGGCTCCATAGGAAGCTTATTAGTAAGTAAATGAAAAAGTCTCTCCAAGGATTAGAACTCATGAAATACTTTTTACAAGACAGGTGCATTAACCCAGTAAGCCACAGCAACATCACAGGTGCAAATTTATGTCAAGAAGGGCAGTGACCAATGAATCACTATTAGGTAAGTTCAAAAAGAAATCCATTGGTTTTACTATGCTATTCTTAATGCCAATCTAAACAGCTTGTAATGACATATTGTTCTTTATGAACACTTAGTACAGATTCTATCTCACAATTGCACTATCTCAATCCCAAAATCAATGCAAATTTCCATTGGCTCTATAGGAAGCTTATTAGTAAGTAAATGAAAGAACTCTCTGAGAATTAGAATTCATGAACTCCTGTTTATAAGACAGGCGCAATAACCAAGTAAGCCACTGGAACATCACAAGTGCAAAAGGTTGTCAAGAAGGGCAATGACCAAAGAATCACTATTAGGTAAGTTCAAAAAGAAATCCATTGGTTTCACTATGTTATTCTTAATGCCAATCTTTGCAGCGCATCATGACGTATTGTTCTTGATGAACACGTAATACAGATTCTATATCTCAAAATCAATGCAAATTTCCATTGCTCCATTGGAAGCTTATTAGTAAGTAAATGAAAAAGACTCTCCAAGGATTAGAACTCATGAAATCCTTTTTACAAGACAGGTGCATTAACCCAGTAAGCCACAGCAACATCACAGGTGCAAATTTATGTCAAGAAGGGCAGTGACCAATGAATCACTATTAGGTAAGTTCAAAAAGAAATCCATTGGTTTTACTATGCTATTCTTAATGCCAATCTAAACAGCTTGTAATGACATATTGTTCTTTATGAACACTTAGTACAGATTCTATCTCACAATTGCACTATCTCAATCCCAAAATCAATGCAAATTTACATTGGCTCCATAGGAAGCTTATTAGTAAGTAAATGAAAAAGACTCTCCAAGGATTAGAACTCATGAAATCCTTTTGACAAGACAGGTGCATTAACCCAGTAAGCCACAGCAACATCACAGGTGCAAATTTATGTCAAGAAGGGCAGTGACCAATGAATCACTATTAGGTAAGTTCAAAAAGAAATCCATTGGTTTTACTATGTTATTCTTAAAGCCAATCTAAACAGCTTGTAATGACATATTGTTCTTTATGAACACTTAGTACAGATTCTATCTCACAATTGCAATATCTCAATCCAAAAATCAATGCAAATTTCCATTGGCTCTATAGGAAACTTATTGGTAAGTAAATGAAAAAGAGCTCTCTGAGGACTAGAATTCATGAACTCCTGTTTAAAAGACAGGGGCATTAACCCACTAAGCCATTGGAACATCACAAGTGCGAAGCGATGTCAAGAAGGGCAGCGAACATTGAATCACTATTAGATAAGTTCAAAAAGAAATCCATTGGTTTCACTATGTTATTCTTAATGTCAATCTTTGCAGCGCATCATGACGTATTGTTCTTGATGAACACGTAATACAGATTCTATATCTCAAAATCAATGCAAATTTCCATTGCTCCATAGGAAGCTTATTAGTAAGTAAATGAAAAAGACTCTCCAAGGATTAGAACTCATGAGATCCTTTTTACAAGACAGGAGCATTAACCCAGTAAGCCACAGCAACATCACAGGTGCAAATTTATGTCAAGAAGGGCAGTGACCAATGAATCACTATTAGGTAAGTTCAAAAAGAAATCCATTGGTTTCACTATGTTATTCTTAATGCCAATCTTTGCAGCGCATCATGACGTATTGATCTTGATGAACACGTAATACAGATTCTATATCTCACATTTGCACTATCTCAAGCCCAAAATCAATGCAAATTTCCATTGGCTCTATAGGAAGCTTATTAGTAAGTAAATGAAAAAACTCTCTGAGAATTAGAACTCATGATCTCCTGTTTATAAGACAGGCGCAATAACCAAGTAAGCCACTGGAACAACACAAGTGCAAAAGGTTGTCAAGAAGGGCAATGACCAATCAATCACTATTAGGTAAGTTCAAAAAGAAATCCATTGGTTTCACTATGTTATTCTTAATGCCAATCTTTGCAGCGCATCATGACAGATTGTTCTTGATGAACACGTAATACAGATTCTATATCTCAAAATCAATGCAAATTTCCATTGCTCCATAGGAAGCTTATTAGTAAGTAAATGAAAAAGACTCTCCAAGGATTAGAACTCAAGAAATCCTTTTTACAAGACAGGTGCATTAACCC
Organism: Phyllobates terribilis; assembly: GCF_046119375.1. Lineage (NCBI taxonomy): Eukaryota > Metazoa > Chordata > Amphibia > Anura > Dendrobatidae > Phyllobates > Phyllobates terribilis. The sequence goes on along the minus strand of NW_027362764.1, from coordinate 328,807,046 downwards.
AGTAAGCCACAGCAACATCACAGGTGCAAATTTATGTCAAGAAGGGCAGTGACCAATGAATCACTATTAGGTAAGTTCAAAAAGAAATCCATTGGTTTTACTATGCTATTCTTAATGCCAATCTAAACAGCTTGTAATGACATATTGTTCTTTATGAACACTTAGTACAGATTCTATCTCACAATTGCACTATCTCAATCCCAAAATCAATGGAAATTTCCATTGGCTCTATAGGAAACTTATTGGTAAGTAAATGAAAAAGAGCTCTCTGAGGACTAGAACTCATGAACTCCTGTTTAAAAGATAGGGGCATTAACCCACTAAGCCATTGGAACATCACAAGTGCAAAGTGATGTCAAGAAGGGCAGTGAACATTGAATCACTATTGGTAAGTTCAAAAAGAAATCCATTGGTTTCACTTTGTTATTCTTAATGCCAATCTTTGCAGCGCATCATGACGTATTGTTCTTGATGAACACGTAATACAGATTCTATATCTCACAATTGCACTATCTCAAGCCCAAAATCAATGCAAATTTCCATTGGCTCTATAGGAAGCTTATTAGTAAGTAAATGAAAAAACTCTCTGAGAATTAGAACTCATGATCTCCTGTTTATAAGACAGGCGCAATAACCAAGTAAGCCACTGGAACAACACAAGTGCAAAAGGTTGTCAAGAAGGGCAATGACCAATGAATCACTATTAGGTAAGTTCAAAAAGAAATCAATTGGTTTCACTATGTTATTCTTAATGCCAATCTTTGCAGCGCATCATGACAGATTGTTCTTGATGAACACGTAATACAGATTCTATATCTCAAAATCAATGCAAATTTCCATTGCTCCATAGGAAGCTTATTAGTAAGTAAATGAAAAAGACTCTCCAAGGATTAGAACTCATGAAATCCTTTTTACAAGACAGGTGCATTAACCCAGTAAGCCACAGCAACATCACAGGTGCAAATTTATGTCAAGAAGGGCAGTGACCAATGAATCACTATTAGGTAAGTTCAAAAAGAAATCCATTGGTTTTACTATGCTATTCTTAATGCCAATCTAAACAGCTTGTAATGACATATTGTTCTTTATGAACACTTAGTACAGATTCTATCTCACAATTGCAATATCTCAATCCAAAAATCAATGCAAATTTCCATTGGCTCTATAGGAAACTTATTGGTAAGTAAATGAAAAAGAGCTCTCTGAGGACTAGAACTCATGAACTCCTGTTTAAAAGATAGGGGCATTAACCCACTAAGCCATTGGAACATCACAAGTGCAAAGTGATGTCAAGAAGGGCAGTGAACATTGAATCACTATTGGTAAGTTCAAAAAGAAATCCATTGGTTTCACTTTGTTATTCTTAATGCCAATCTTTGCAGCGCATCATGACGTATTGTTCTTGATGAACACGTAATACAGATTCTATATCTCACAATTGCACTATCTCAAGCCCAAAATCAATGCAAATTTCCATTGGCTCTATAGGAAGCTTATTAGTAAGTAAATGAAAAAACTCTCTGAGAATTAGAACTCATGATCTCCTGTTTATAAGACAGGCGCAATAACCAAGTAAGCCACTGGAACAACACAAGTGCAAAAGGTTGTCAAGAAGGGCAATGACCAATGAATCACTATTAGGTAAGTTCAAAAAGAAATCCATTGGTTTCACTATGTTATTCTTAATGCCAATCTTTGCAGCGCATCATGACAGATTGTTCTTGATGAACACGTAATACAGATTCTATATCTCAAAATCAATGCAAATTTCCATTGCTCCATAGGAAGCTTATTAGTAAGTAAATGAAAAAGACTCTCCAAGGATTAGAACTCATGAAATCCTTTTTACAAGACAGGTGCATTAACCCAGTAAGCCACAGCAACATCACAGGTGCAAATTTATGTTAAGAAGGGCAGTGACCAATGAATCACTATTAGGTAAGTTCAAAAAGAAATCCATTGGTTTTACTATGCTATTCTTAATGCCAATCTAAACAGCTTGTAATGACATATTGTTCTTTATGAACACTTAGTACAGATTCTATCTCACAATTGCAATATCTCAATCCCAAAATCAATGCAAATTTCCATTGGCTCTATAGGAAACTTATTGGTAAGTAAATGAAAAAGAGGTCTCTGAGGACTAGAATTCATGAACTCCTGTTTAAAAGACAGGGGCATTAACCCACTAAGCCATTGGAACATCACAAGTGCAAAGTGATGTCAAGAAGGGCAGTGAACATGGAATCACTATTGGTAAGTTCAAAAAGAAATCCATTGGTTTCACTATGTTATTCTTAATGCCAATCTTTGCAGCGCATCATGACATATTGTTCTTGATGAACACGTAATACAGATTCTATATCTCACAATTGCACTATCTCAATCCCAAAATCAATGCAAATTTATATTGGCTCCATAGGAAGCTTATTAGTAAGTAAATGAAAAAGTCTCTCCAAGGATTAGAACTCATGAAATACTTTTTACAAGACAGGTGCATTAACCCAGTAAGCCACAGCAACATCACAGGTGCAAATTTATGTCAAGAAGGGCAGTGACCAATGAATCACTATTAGGTAAGTTCAAAAAGAAATCCATTGGTTTTACTATGCTATTCTTAATGCCAATCTAAACAGCTTGTAATGACATATTGTTCTTTATGAACACTTAGTACAGATTCTATCTCACAATTGCACTATCTCAATCCCAAAATCAATGCAAATTTCCATTGGCTCTATAGGAAGCTTATTAGTAAGTAAATGAAAGAACTCTCTGAGAATTAGAATTCATGAACTCCTGTTTATAAGACAGGCGCAATAACCAAGTAAGCCACTGGAACATCACAAGTGCAAAAGGTTGTCAAGAAGGGCAATGACCAAAGAATCACTATTAGGTAAGTTCAAAAAGAAATCCATTGGTTTCACTATGTTATTCTTAATGCCAATCTTTGCAGCGCATCATGACGTATTGTTCTTGATGAACACGTAATACAGATTCTATATCTCAAAATCAATGCAAATTTCCATTGCTCCATTGGAAGCTTATTAGTAAGTAAATGAAAAAGACTCTCCAAGGATTAGAACTCATGAAATCCTTTTTACAAGACAGGTGCATTAACCCAGTAAGCCACAGCAACATCACAAGTGCAAATTTATGTCAAGAAGGGCAGTGACCAATGAATCACTATTAGGTAAGTTCAAAAAGAAATCCATTGGTTTTACTATGCTATTCTTAATGCCAATCTAAACAGCTTGTAATGACATATTGTTCTTTATGAACACTTAGTACAGATTCTATCTCACAATTGCACTATCTCAATCCCAAAATCAATGCAAATTTACATTGGCTCCATAGGAAGCTTATTAGTAAGTAAATGAAAAAGACTCTCCAAGGATTAGAACTCATGAAATCCTTTTGACAAGACAGGTGCATTAACCCAGTAAGCCACAGCAACATCACAGGTGCAAATTTATGTCAAGAAGGGCAGTGACCAATGAATCACTATTAGGTAAGTTCAAAAAGAAATCCATTGGTTTTACTATGTTATTCTTAAAGCCAATCTAAACAGCTTGTAATGACATATTGTTCTTTATGAACACTTAGTACAGATTCTATCTCACAATTGCAATATCTCAATCCAAAAATCAATGCAAATTTCCATTGGCTCTATAGGAAACTTATTGGTAAGTAAATGAAAAAGAGCTCTCTGAGGACTAGAATTCATGAACTCCTGTTTAAAAGACAGGGGCATTAACCCACTAAGCCATTGGAACATCACAAGTGCGAAGCGATGTCAAGAAGGGCAGTGAACATTGAATCACTATTAGATAAGTTCAAAAAGAAATCCATTGGTTTCACTATGTTATTCTTAATGCCAATCTTTGCAGCGCATCATGACGTATTGTTCTTGATGAACACGTAATACAGATTCTATATCTCAAAATCAATGCAAATTTCCATTGCTCCATAGGAAGCTTATTAGTAAGTAAATGAAAAAGACTCTCCAAGGATTAGAACTCATGAGATCCTTTTTACAAGACAGGAGCATTAACCCAGTAAGCCACAGCAACATCACAGGTGCAAATTTATGTCAAGAAGGGCAGTGACCAATGAATCACTATTAGGTAAGTTCAAAAAGAAATCCATTGGTTTCACTATGTTATTCTTAATGCCAATCTTTGCAGCGCATCATGACGTATTGATCTTGATGAACACGTAATACAGATTCTATATCTCACATTTGCACTATCTCAAGCCCAAAATCAATGCAAATTTCCATTGGCTCTATTGGAAGCTTATTAGTAAGTAAATGAAAAAACTCTCTGAGAATTAGAACTCATGATCTCCTGTTTATAAGACAGGCGCAATAACCAAGTAAGCCACTGGAACAACACAAGTGCAAAAGGTTGTCAAGAAGGGCAATGACCAATCAATCACTATTAGGTAAGTTCAAAAAGAAATCCATTGGTTTCACTATGTTATTCTTAATGCCAATCTTTGCAGCGCATCATGACAGATTGTTCTTGATGAACACGTAATACAGATTCTATATCTCAAAATCAATGCAAATTTCCATTGCTCCATAGGAAGCTTATTAGTAAGTAAATGAAAAAGACTCTCCAAGGATTAGAACTCAAGAAATCCTTTTTACAAGACAGGTGCATTAACCCAGTAAGCCACAGCAACATCACAGGTGCAAATTTATGTCAAGAAGGGCAGTGACCAATGAATCACTATTAGGTAAGTTCAAAAAGAAATCCATTGGTTTTACTATGCTATTCTTAATGCCAATCTAAACAGCTTGTAATGACATATTGTTCTTTATGAACACTTAGTACAGATTCTATCTCACAATTGCACTATCTCAATCCCAAAATCAATGGAAATTTCCATTGGCTCTATAGGAAACTTATTGGTAAGTAAATGAAAAAGAGCTCTCTGAGGACTAGAACTCATGAACTCCTGTTTAAAAGATAGGGGCATTAACCCACTAAGCCATTGGAACATCACAAGTGCAAAGTGATGTCAAGAAGGGCAGTGAACATTGAATCACTATTGGTAAGTTCAAAAAGAAATCCATTGGTTTCACTTTGTTATTCTTAATGCCAATCTTTGCAGCGCATCATGACGTATTGTTCTTGATGAACACGTAATACAGATTCTATATCTCACAATTGCACTATCTCAAGCCCAAAATCAATGCAAATTTCCATTGGCTCTATAGGAAGCTTATTAGTAAGTAAATGAAAAAACTCTCTGAGAATTAGAACTCATGATCTCCTGTTTATAAGACAGGCGCAATAACCAAGTAAGCCACTGGAACAACACAAGTGCAAAAGGTTGTCAAGAAGGGCAATGACCAATGAATCACTATTAGGTAAGTTCAAAAAGAAATCCATTGGTTTCACTATGTTATTCTTAATGCCAATCTTTGCAGCGCATCATGACAGATTGTTCTTGATGAACACGTAATACAGATTCTATATCTCAAAATCAATGCAAATTTCCATTGCTCCATAGGAAGCTTATTAGTAAGTAAATGAAAAAGACTCTCCAAGGATTAGAACTCATGAAATCCTTTTTACAAGACAGGTGCATTAACCCAGTAAGCCACAGCAACATCACAGGTGCAAATTTATGTCAAGAAGGGCAGTGACCAATGAATCACTATTAGGTAAGTTCAAAAAGAAATCCATTGGTTTTACTATGCTATTCTTAATGCCAATCTAAACAGCTTGTAATGACATATTGTTCTTTATGAACACTTAGTACAGATTCTATCTCACAATTGCAATATCTCAATCCAAAAATCAATGCAAATTTCCATTGGCTCTATAGGAAACTTATTGGTAAGTAAATGAAAAAGAGCTCTCTGAGGACTAGAATTCATGAACTCCTGTTTAAAAGACAGGGGCATTAACCCACTAAGCCATTGGAACATCACAAGTGCAAAGTGATGTCAAGAAGGGCAGTGAACATTGAATCACTATTGGTAAGTTCAAAAAGAAATCCATTGGTTTCACTATGTTATTCTTAATGCCAATCTTTGCAGCGCATCATGACGTTTTGATCTTGATGAACACGTAATACAGATTCTATATCTCACAATTGCACTATCTCAATCCCAAAATCAATGCAAATTTACATTGGCTCCATAGGAAGCTTATCAGTAAGTAAATGAAAAAGACTCTTCAAGGATTAGAACTCATGAAATCCTTTTTACAAGACAGGTGCATTAACCCAGTAAGCCACAGCAACATGACAGGTGCAAATTTATGTCAAGAAGGGCAGTGACCAATGAATCACTATTATGTAAGTTCAAAAAGAAATCCATTGGTTTTACTATGCTATTCTTAATGCCAATCTAAACAGCTTGTAATGACATATTGTTCTTTATGAACACTTAGTACAGATTCTATCTCACAATTGCACTATCTCAATCCCAAAATCAATGCAAATTTCCATTGGCTCTATAGGAAACTTATTGGTAAGTAAATGAAAAAGAGCTCTCTGAGGACTAGAATTCATGAACTCCTGTTTAAAAGACAGGGGCATTAAGACACTAAGCCATTGGAACATCACAAGTGCAAAGTGATGTCAAGAAGGGCAGTGAACATTGAATCACTATTGGTAAGTTCAAAAAGAAATCCATTGGTTTCACTATGTTATTCTTAATGCCAATCTTTGCAGCGCATCATGACATATTGTTCTTGATGAACACGTAATACAGATTCTATATCTCACAATTGCACTATCTCAATCCCAAAATCAATGCAAATTTACATTGGCTCCATAGGAAGCTTATTAGTAAGTAAATGAAAAAGTCTCTCCAAGGATTAGAACTCATGAAATACTTTTTACAAGACAGGTGCATTAACCCAGTAAGCCACAGCAACATCACAGGTGCAAATTTATGTCAAGAAGGGCAGTGACCAATGAATCACTATTAGGTAAGTTCAAAAAGAAATCCATTGGTTTTACTATGCTATTCTTAATGCCAATCTAAACAGCTTGTAATGACATATTGTTCTTTATGAACACTTAGTACAGATTCTATCTCACAATTGCACTATCTCAATCCCAAAATCAATGCAAATTTCCATTGGCTCTATAGGAAGCTTATTAGTAAGTAAATGAAAGAACTCTCTGAGAATTAGAATTCATGAACTCCTGTTTATAAGACAGGCGCAATAACCAAGTAAGCCACTGGAACATCACAAGTGCAAAAAGTTGTCAAGAAGGGCAATGACCAAAGAATCACTATTAGGTAAGTTCAAAAAGAAATCCATTGGTTTCACTATGTTATTCTTAATGCCAATCTTTGCAAGCGCATCATGACGTATTGTTCTTGATGAACACGTAATACAGATTCTATATCTCAAAATCAATGCAAATTTCCATTGCTCCATTGGAAGCTTATTAGTAAGTAAATGAAAAAGACTCTCCAAGGATTAGAACTCATGAAATCCTTTTTACAAGACAGGTGCATTAACCCAGTAAGCCACAGCAACATCACAGGTGCAAATTTATGTCAAGAAGGGCAGTGACCAATGAATCACTATTAGGTAAGTTCAAAAAGAAATCCATTGGTTTTACTATGCTATTCTTAATGCCAATCTAAACAGCTTGTAATGACATATTGTTCTTTATGAACACTTAGTACAGATTCTATCTCACAATTGCACTATCTCAATCCCAAAATCAATGCAAATTTACATTGGCTCCATAGGAAGCTTATTAGTAAGTAAATGAAAAAGACTCTCCAAGGATTAGAACTCATGAAATCCTTTTGACAAGACAGGTGCATTAACCCAGTAAGCCACAGCAACATCACAGGTGCAAATTTATGTCAAGAAGGGCAGTGACCAATGAATCACTATTAGGTAAGTTCAAAAAGAAATCCATTGGTTTTACTATGTTATTCTTAAAGCCAATCTAAACAAATTGTGATGACATATTGTTCTTTATGAACACCTACTACAGATTCTATCTCACAATTACACTATCTCAATCCCAAAATCAATGCAAATTTCCATTGGCTCTATAGGAAACTTATTGGTAAATAAATGAAAAAGCTCTCTGAGGACTAGAATTCATGAACTCCTGTTTAAAAGACAGGGGCATTAACCCACTAAGCCATTGGAACATCACAAGTGCAACGTGATGTCAAGAAGGGCAGTGAACATTGAATCACTATTGGTAAGTTCAAAAAGAAATCCATTGGTTTCACTATGTTATTCTTAATTAGAGATGAGCGTTGTTCTACTCGAACTGTTCGCCAATCTCAAATTTGAGCGGTTTTGGGAGGTGTTCGAGCCGTTCGGCGAACACGAACAATTTGAGAAAAATTCGGCTGTTCGACGTTATGTTCGATATCTGTTCGTGCACCAAAATCATAACTGGATTTTTTCTCAGTAATGATGAAAATTAATGTTAATACGCAGTTTGAGTGTACAGCGGGGTGGGGGGAGGGGCATGGGATGGATCTCTGCAGGAACAATGAAGATCTCTATTTTTTTTTCTCTTTCCCGCATTTACAGTGGGGAGGTGCAATCTGTCAGCCTATCAGCAGCGCACACACGGAGCGAAGTGCTTTTTTTCACACAAGCAAGGGCATGTGTCATTGGCAGTGTATGTCACATGTCCTTGCCCTATAAGACCAAGCCATTTTCCCCGTCGCCATCATTTTCTCACTGCTGCAGCTGCGTGTTAGACGGCACCGCTGTTGCTGTGTGCGCTATACCTTGTTAATTTCAAGCCAATTTTCGCACAAATATACAGATAGCTTGGGAGTAGGGAATAGTTGTGATTGCAGTCCTTTTAAGGACTAGGTTACAGCATTTCCTATGACTTTTATCAGGCAGGTCTGTGCTCTTAAATAGATAGGTTGTGGGAGTAAAGACTAATTGTAATTGGAGTCCTTTTCAGGACTAGGTTACATCAGTTCCTATCAGTTTTTGCCAGGGAAGTCTGTGCCAGTGCTGTGCAAGTTTTTTTCACAGCATTTGGCTGAATCTAGCAAAGCTAATCCTTTTTGGCCTATTGCAGAGTGTGTTAGTCAGTGGAGTAGCCTATCTGTGTTGCAAGATATACCACCTGTGTATAGAATACCAATTTTTTTACTGCACCTAGTGAAGTAAAATCTTTTGGGCATAGCATCATTTTATTTATCCATCTATACTGACCTCCATCAGGTTGCAAACTGAATATAATTTTTTCTGCATCTAGCTCTGAAAAAATATTTGGCCTTCTAGCAGTGTGTCGGACTTTCTCTATTAGTACATCTATACTGACCTCCATCAGGTTGCAAATTCAAAATAATTTTTATCTGCATCTACAGTACCTCTGAAAAAATATTTGGGCTTCTAGCTGTGTGTGGGACTTGTTGTATTAGTCCATCTATACTGACCTCCATCAGGTTGCAAACTGAATATATTTTTTTCTGCATCTACCTCTGAAAAAATATTGGGCTTCTAGCTGTGTGTGGGTCTTGTTCTATTAATCCATCTATACAGACCTCCATCAGGTTGCAAACTGAATATAATTTTTTTCTGCATCTAGCTCTGAAAAAATATTTGGCCTTCTAGTAGTGTGTGGGACTTTCTCTGTTAGTCCATCTATACTGACCTCCATCAGGTTGCAAACTGAATATATTTTTTTCTGCATCTACCTCTGAAAAAATATTGGGCTTCTAGCTGTGTGTGGGTCTTGTTCTATTAATCCATCTATACTGACCTCCATCAGGTTGCAAACTGAATATAATTTTTTTCTGCATCTAGCTCTGAAAAAATATTTGGGCTTCTAGTAGTGTGTCGGACTTTCTCTATTAGTCCTTCTATACTGACCTCCATCAGGTTGCAAACTGAATCTAATTTTTTTCTGCATCTAGCTCTGAAAAAATATTTGGCCTTCTAGCAGTGTGTCAGACTTTCTCTATTAGTCCATCTATACTGACCTCCATCAGGTTGCAAATTAAAAATAATTTTTGTCTGCATCTACAGTACCTCTGAAAAAATATTTGGGCTTCTAGCTGTGTGTGGGACTTGTTGTATTAGTCCATCTATACTGACCTCCTTCAGTTTGCAAACTGAATATATTTTTTTCTGCATCTACCTCTGAAAAAATATTGGGCTTCTAGCTGTGTGTGGGACTTGTTGTATTAGTCAATCTATACTGACCTCCATCAGGTTGCAAACTGAATATATTTTTTTCTGCATCTACCTCTGAAAAAATATTGGGCTTCTAGCTGTGTGTGGGTCTTGTTCTATTAATCCATCTATACAGACCTCTATCAGGTTGCAAACTGAATATAATTTTTTTCTGCATCTAGCTCTGAAAAAATATTTGGCCTTCTAGCAGTGTGTGGGACTTGTTCTATTAGTCCACCTATACTGACCTCCATCAGGTTGCAAATTCAAAATAATTTTTTGTATGTATCTAGCTCTGAATAAATATTTGTCTTTCTAGCAGTGTGTGGGACTTTCTCTATTAGTCCATCTATACTGACCTCCATCAGGTTGCAAACTGAATCTAATTTTTTTCTGCATCTAGCTCTGAAAAAATATTTGGCCTTCTAGCAGTGTGTCGAACTTTCTCTATTAGTCCATCTATACTGACCTCCATCAGGTTGCAAATTAAAAATAATTTTTATCTGCATCTACAGTACCTCTGAAAAAATATTTGGGCTTCTAGCTGTGTGTGGGACTTGTTGTATTAGTCCATCTATACTGACCTCCATCAGGTTGCAAACTGAATATATTTTTTTCTGCATCGACCTCTGAAAAAATATTGGGCTTCTAGCTGTGTGTGGGTCTTGTTCTATTAATCCATCTATACAGACCTCCATCAGGTTGCAAACTGAATATAATTTTTTTCTGCATCTACCTCTGAAAAAATATTGGGCTTCTAGCTGTGTGTGGGACTTGTTGTATTAGTCCATCTATACTGACCTCCATCAGGTTGCAAACTGAATATATTTTTTTCTGCATCTACCTCTGAAAAAATATTGGGCTTCTAGCTGTGTGTGGGACTTGTTCTATTAATCCATCTATACAGACCTCCATCAGGTTGCAAACTGAATATATTTTTTTCTGCATCTACCTCTGAAAAAATATTGGGCTTCTAGCTGTGTGTGGGTCTTGTTCTATTAATCCATCTATACAGACCTCTATCAGGTTGCAAACTGAATATAATTTTTTTCTGCATCTAGCTCTGAAAAAATATTTGGCCTTCTAGCAGTGTGTGGGACTTGTTCTATTAGTCCACCTATACTGACCTCCATCGGGTTGCAAATTCAAAATAATTTTTTGTATGTATCTAGCTCTGAATAAATATTTGTCCTTCTAGCAGTGTGTGGGACTTTCTCTATTAGTCCATCTATACTGACCTCCATCAGGTTGCAAACTGAATCTAATTTTTTTCTGCATCTAGCTCTGAAAAAATATTTGGCCTTCTAGCAGTGTGTCGAACTTTCTCTATTAGTCCATCTATACTGACCTCCATCAGGTTGCAAATTAAAAATAATTTTTATCTGCATCTACAGTACCTCTGAAAAAATATTTGGGCTTCTAGCTGTGTGTGGGACTTGTTGTATTAGTCCATCTATACTGACCTCCATCAGGTTGCAAACTGAATATATTTTTTTCTGCATCGACCTCTGAAAAAATATTGGGCTTCTAGCTGTGTGTGGGTCTTGTTCTATTAATCCATCTATACAGACCTCCATCAGGTTGCAAACTGAATATAATTTTTTTCTGCATCTACCTCTGAAAAAATATTGGGCTTCTAGCTGTGTGTGGGACTTGTTGTATTAGTCCATCTATACTGACCTCCATCAGGTTGCAAACTGAATATATTTTTTTCTGCATCTACCTCTGAAAAAATATTGGGCTTCTAGCTGTGTGTGGGACTTGTTCTATTAATCCATCTATACAGACCTCCATCAGGTTGCAAACTGATTATATTTTTTTCTGCATCTACCTCTGAAAAAATATTTTGCTTCTAGCTGTGTGTGGGACTTGTTGTATTAGTCCATCTATACTGACCTCAATCAGGTTGCAAACTGAATATATTTTTTTCTGCATCTACCTCTGAAAAAATATTGGGCTTCTAGCTGTGTGTGGGACTTGTTGTATTAGTCCACCTATACTGACCTCCATCAGGTTGCAAATTCAAAATAATTTTTTGTATGCATCTAGCTCTGAAAAAATATTTGGCCTTCTAGCAGTGTGTGGGACTTTCTCTATTAGTCCATCTATACTGACCTCCATCAGGTTGCAAACTGAATCTAATTTTTTTCTGCATCTAGCTCTGAAAAAATATTTGGTCTTCTAGCAGTGTATCGGACTTTCTCTATTAGTCCATCTATACTGACCTCCATCAGGTTGCAAATTAAAAATAATTTTTATCTGCATCTACAGTACCTCTGAAAAAATATTTGGGCTTCTAGCTGTGTGTGGGACTTGTTGTATTAGTCCATCTATACTGACCTCCATCAGGTTTCAAACTGAATATATTTTTTTCTGCATCTACCTCTGAAAAAATATTGGGCTTCTAGCTGTGTGTGGGACTTGTTGTATTAGTCCATCTATACTGACCTCCATCAGGTTGCAAACTGAATATATTTTTTTCTGCATCTACCTCTGAAAAAATATTGGGCTTCTAGCTGTGTGTGGGTCTTGTTCTATTAATCCAACTATACAGACCTCCATCAGGTTGCAAACTGAATATAATTTTTTTCTGCATCTACCTCTGAAAAAATATTGGGCTTCTAGCTGTGTGTGGGACTTGTTGTATTAGTCCTTCTATACTGACCTCCATCAGGTTGCAAACTGAATATATTTTTTTCTGCATCTACCTCTGAAAAAATATTGGGCTTCTAGCTGTGTGTGGGACTTGTTCTATTAATATATCTATACAGACCTCCATCAGGTTGCAAACTGAATATATTTTTTTCTGCATCTACCTCTGAAAAAATATTGGGCTTCTAGCTGTGTGTGTGACTTGTTGTATTAGTCCATCTATACTGACCTCCATCAGGTTGCAAACTGAATATATTTTTTTCTGCATCTACCTCTGAAAAAATATTGGGCTTCTAGCTGTGTGTGGGACTTGTTGTATTAGTCCATCTATACTGACCTCCATCAGGTTGCAAACTGAATCTAATTTTTTTCTGCATCTAGCTCTGAAAAAATATTTGGTCTTCTAGCAGTGTATCGGACTTTCTCTATTAGTCCATCTATACTGACCTCCATCAGGTTGCAAATTAAAAATAATTTTTATCTGCATCTACAGTACCTCTGAAAAAATATTTGGGCTTCTAGCTGTGTGTGGGACTTGTTGTATTAGTCCATCTATACTGACCTCCATCAGGTTTCAAACTGAATATATTTTTTTCTGCATCTACCTCTGAAAAAATATTGGGCTTCTAGCTGTGTGTGGGACTTGTTGTATTAGTCCATCTATACTGACCTCCATCAGGTTGCAAACTGAATATATTTTTTTCTGCATCTACCTCTGAAAAAATATTGGGCTTCTAGCTGTGTGTGGGACTTGTTGTATTAGTCCATCTATACTGACCTCCATCAGGTTGCAAATTCAAAATAATTTTTTGTATGCATCTAGCTCTGAAAAAATATTTGGCCTTCTAGCAGTGTGTGGGACTTTCTCTATTAGTCCATCTATACTGACCTCCATCAGGTTGCAAACTGAATCTAATTTTTTTCTGCATCTAGCTCTGAAAAAATATTTGGCCTTCTAGCAGTGTGTCGGACTTTCTCTATTAGTCCATCTATACTGACCTCCATCAGGTTGCAAATTAAAAATAATTTTTATCTGCATCTACAGTACCTCTGAAAAAATATTTGGGCTTCTAGCTGTGTGTGGGACTTGTTGTATTAGTCCATCTATACTGACCTCCATCAGGTTGCAAACTGAATATATTTTTTTCTGCATCTACCTCTGAAAAAATATTGGGCTTCTAGCTGTGTGTGGGTCTTGTTCTATAAATCCATCTATACAGACCTCCATCAGGTTGCAAACTGAATATAATTTTTTTCTGCATCTACCTCTGAAAAAATATTGGGCTTCTAGCTGTGTGTGGGACTTGTTGTATTAGTCCATCTATACTGACCTCCATCAGGTTGCAAACTGAATATATTTTTTTCTGCATCTACCTCTGAAAAAATATTGGGCTTCTAGCTGTGTGTGGGACTTGTTCTATTAATCCATCTATACAGACCTCCATCAGGTTGCAAACTGAATATATTTTTTTCTGCATCTACCTCTGAAAAAATATTGGGCTTCTAGCTGTGTGTGGGACTTGTTGTATTAGTCCATCTATACTGACCTCCATCAGGTTGCAAACTGAATATATTTTTTTCTGCATCTACCTCTGAAAAAATATTGGGCTTCTAGCTGTGTGTGGGACTTGTTGTATTAGTCCATCTATACTGACCTCCATCAGGTTGCAAATTGAATATAATTTTTTTCTGCATCTAACCCAGCCAATAATTTTGGCCTAATACCACAGTTTGGCCACTCAGCTCTGCTCGGTTACCATCCATTGTTTTTTTGTGCAAACAACTCCAGAGTTGTGAATTAGTTAACCACCAAAATGAGTGGAAAAAGGCCTGCTGCTGGTGGAAAGGGGAATAGGCGTGTTGGGAAGGGGAAAAAAGGTTGTGTCCGTGGGGTAGGTGTTAAAGCAACAGTAACATCTGCAGAAGAAAGACCATCTTCCAGCCAAACTAAAATGTCTACTTCTTTTAGCGGACAATGTGATAAGATCCCTTTCTTACGGCCACGCCAATCGCTACAAATTCCAGATGAGGCACAAAAACAGCAGGTGCTTCAACGGATATCATGTGCTCCTTTAAGTGGGCTCTCCTCCACATCAACTTCAACATCACAAATACTCCAGTCCTCAAAGGTGTCACCCAAATCGCACTTGCTTCCTCACAGCTCCCAAATCTCCAGCTGCCCGTCTGAGTATGAGGTAGAACAGATGGTTGAGTCTGCAGAGATGTTTGCTCATACTATAGCCTGGGAATCAGAGGTCGACTCCAGCGCTTCTGTGAATCCAGACGAGGAAATGATCTGCACTGATGCCCAGAATCTTTATGAGTCGGATCCAGGACCAGACGCAGAAGGTTCTGACCATAATGTAGACCCTCATTCCCAAACTGTAACTCCTGTTGGTGGAGACAATGAGGAAGACGATGATAAGACTCAAATACCTGATTGGAGCGACAACTTTAGTTTTTTGTCAGGGCAGGAACAGGTTGGCTCTGAGGACGACGGGTGTGATAACACACAGGGTGATGATGATGAGGTTGGAGATCCCACTTACTGTCAACCCACAGTCAGCCAAGAGATGAGGTCAGCAGAGGAGGTGGAGGAAGATGCTAGTGACGACGAGGCCAGGTTGCGCCTTCCTGGACAGAGACGTAGTACTGGAAGCACGTCAACAACTGCATCCTCAAACACAACTCTGCCTCTCACCACAAGTCGTGGTGGCTCTTCAGGTCGCATGGGTGCTAAGCCTTGCATAGCCTGGGCATTTTTTCAGATCGATAAAGATGACCCAACTCGTGTTATCTGTAACATTTGTCAGCAAAAGCTAAGTAGAGGCCAAAAAATACATAGTTTGAGTACTTCATGCATGAACCGGCACATGGACATGAGGCATAAGTTGCAGTGGGAAGCTCAGTGTGCTACAATGCGGCCTAGCCGGCCGGGCCAACCACCGTCTGCCATATCTTGTGCATCCGCGGCCTCTTCATCCTCTGTGACTGGGGGGACAGCAGTCACACCTGTTTTGGGGCGCAGACCTGCCACCTCTTTACCCGCAACAGCCAGCGTGATTGGCAGGTCATCATTTTCTTTGGAGGTGGTAACACCAGCTGGTGTTGAGCGCTGTCCGACATCGATAGCACCACCTTTGGATCAAGGCAACCTAACATGTCCGCCTGCATCTTCCTCACAGACCGGCAGTTTGCCGGGGACACCCTTATCAACCCCGTCTAAGCACAATAGCCAGCCCTCGGTCCCTCAGATGTGGACAAGTAAAAGACCATTTCCTCCTAGCCATGAGAAAGCTAAGAGGTTGAATTTCACCATCTGCAAGCTCTTGCCTACAGAAATGCTGCCTTTCCGCCTGGTGGACACAGAGGATTTTCGAGACCTTATGTCCGTCGCAGTGCCCCAGTACCAGATGCCCAGTCGGCACTACTTCTCAAAGAAAGGTGTGCCTGCGCTCCACCAGCATGTCGCACACAACATCACCGCTTCTTTGAGAAACTCTGTGTGTGACAGGGTGCATTTCACCACAGACACTTGGACGAGTAGGCATGGACAGGGGCGTTACATGTCGCTGACTGGGCACTGGGTAACTATGGTGACAGCAGGACAAGGGGCTGCTGTCCAAGTCTTGCCGTCCCCACGAGTTGTGCGTCAATCCTCTTTATGTCAAAGTTCCTCCACTGCTTCTGCCTCCTCAACCTCCTCTCGGTCTTCCACCTGCACCCAAAGCCTGTCTGGTCATGCCACAAGCTTTCTAACTGCGCAGAAGGGATCCTGCACACCTCCTTACTATGCTGGCAGTAGGGCTCAACGTCATCAGGCGGTTTTTACATTGAAATGTCTGGGAAATGTGAGTCACACAGCTGAGGAGTTGTGGTCAGCTCTGGAGAACCAATTTCATGAATGGTTGTCTCCACTGGACCTGAAATCAGGGAAGGCCGTGTGCGACAATGCTGCAAACCTGGGTGCGGCCCTTCGCCGGGGCAATGTCACACACGTGCCTTGTATGGCTCACGTGTTGAACCTGGTTGTCCAGCAATTTTTAGCCCACTATCCCAGACTAGATGGCCTTCTGCAGAGGGCACGGTTGCTGTGTGCTCACTTCCGCCGTTCGCATCCCGCAGCTCAGCGACTTACATCTCTACAGAAGTCGTTGGGCCTGCCACTTCACCGGCTAAAATGCGATGTGCCTACCCGGTGGAATTCAACTCTGCACATGTTGCAGCGACTGTGGCAGCACCGACAAGCCCTGGTGCAATACATTCTGACGTATAGCCTGGGCCAACGAGATTCAGAGGTGGGGCAAATCACGCTGGAGGAGTGGTCTCAGATCAGGGACCTATGCACCACGAAGATGTTTAGTGCTGACGATGCCATTATCAGCATGACTACTCCGGTGATTTACATGCTGGAGCACATGTTAAACAGAATTCGGAGTCAGGTGGTGGCACAAGAGGAGGTGGAGGAAGTAGAGGAGGAGGAGTTGTATGCGGAAGGGCTAACATCTGCAAGGTCCAGAAGGTCGGCAGCACCAAGGCGGCAGGCATGTGAGGGTGGGGGAGATGGTTTTACCAGGGCGCATGGTAGCAGCCAAACTAGTGAGGAAGGTGCAGGAGCCCAGGAAGAAGTGGAGGACGAACTGATGGAAGACTCATTAGATGAGGGAGACCTTGATCACATTTCTGTTGTGCGAGGTTGGGGGGAGAGGACAGAGGAAGGAAGCATGATTGTTACCTCGCCACCAACACAACAGGGACTTGGTGCTCCTGGATGCGCAACACACATGAGTGCCTTCTTGCTGCACTACCTGCAACATGACCCTCGAATTGTGGGTTGCCACACTGTTAGATCCCCGGTACAAAAGTAAATTTGCAGAAATTATTCCTGCCATAGAAAGGGATGCACGCATGCAGGAGTATCAGCAGAGACTGTTGCAGAATCTTACATGTGCTTTTCCACAAAATACCAGTGGTGCACGTAGTGAATCTCACAGTTCCAACTTGCCAACCGTGGGACCGTCAAGTGTTCAGCACTCAAACCGTAACAGAACCACAGTATCTGCTGGTAACATCAATTTTGCGGAATCATTTCACCACTTTTTTAGCCCATCCTTTGCAAGGCCACAGGAGACAAGAAGTCTGACACATAGTAAACGCCTAGAGACGATGGTACAGGAGTATCTCCAAGTAAACATTGAAGCCACGACTGTGTCACTGGACCCTTGCTCTTTTTGGGCTTCCAATCTGGATAAATGGCCGGAGCTAGCCACTTACGCCTTGGAGATCATGTCATGCCCCGCAGCCAGCGTTCTGTCTGAACGTGTGTTCAGCGCTGCTGGTGGTGTGCTGACAGATAAGCGCACGCGGCTCTCCACTGATAATGTAGACAGACTCACGTTCATAAAGATGAACAAATCATGGATCCGAAACGACTTTTCTACCCCTGTGTCATCCTGGGGAGAGTAAAAGCTTGATGATTGGTTAAAATCACCCTACCAACCGTTTTAAGCTTTCAAATTACTAATCATGTTTATCTGTATCTTGACTGGAAAATAATTTGGGCTTTGTAGCAGTGTGCAGCACTGATCCTATTAGGCCATCTATAATAAGCTCCACCAGATTTAAAATTAAAAATAATTTTTAGCTGCATCTAGCCCGGAAAATAATTTTGGGGCTCCGAGATGCGCAAGACACATAAGTGCCTTCTTGCTGCACTACCTGCAGCATGACCCTCATATTGTCAGAATTCGAAGTAATCATGACTACTGGGTTGCCACACTCTTAGATCCCCCAAACTTTTCGATCAACCTTTTCATTTTAATAAAGACCAAAAAAATGGTCATTTTTGAAATTATAAGCATTAGCAGGTTGTTAGAAACTGAAATCAAACAGTTTTCAACTCAAAACTTTATTCTAGGTGATGTTACATTTTCACATAGGACCCCTTGTTCGAAAGGAGCTTCTGAACTCTCTCGTCCATTGAATTTGTCAGGTTTTGGATGGTTTCTGCTTCAATTGTTTTGCATGAGGACAGAATACCCTCCCAGAGCTGTTGCTTAGATGTGAACTGCCTCCCGCCATCATAGACACTCCTTTTAATGATGCTCCAAAGGTTCTGAATGGGGTAGAGGTCAGGGGAGCATGGGGGTCACACCATAAGTTTGTCCCCTTTTATGCCCATATCAGCCAGAGATGCAGATGTTTTATGTGCAGCATGAGATGGTGCATTATCATGCAGAAAAATGATCTTGCTGTGAAATACACGGTTCTTCTTCTTGAACCATTGCAGGAAGTGCTGTTTGAGAAAATCCACATACATTATGGAGTTCATCTTTAGCGCCTTCAGGGATCCTAAAGGGGCCGACAATCTCTCTCCCCATGATTCCAGCCCAAAACATTACTCCACCTCCTCCTTGTTGGCGCTGTAGCCGTGTTTGCGTGCGGTGTCCATCAACCAGCCATCCTCCACTCCATCCATCTGGACCATCGAGCGCTGCACGGCACTCATCCGTGAACAAAACAGTTTTGAAATCAGTCTTCATGTAATGTTTGGCCCACTGGAGCCGTTTCTGCTTGTGTGAAGTGGATAGAGGAGGTCGACAGGATGGCGTATGCACAGCTGCAAACCTCTGAAGGACCCTGCATCTTGTTGTTCGGGGGACGTTGGAGGCACAAGCAGCTTCAAAAACTTGTCTGCTGCTATGACAAGGCTTTTTTGCCGCTGCTCTTTCAACCTGACGTAATTGCCTGTAGGAAAGAGTCCTCAATTTGCCCTTATCAGCACGCACACGTGTGTACTGTGAATCAGCTACATACTTCTTGATTGCCAAGACACTTCATCCTGATCATCGCACAATGTTGATTGTAGTCATGCCTTGACCTAAACACTCCACAATTTGTTGCTTCTCAGCAGCCGACACATCCTTTTTCTTTCCCATTTTGGCAGAAAATGTAGGCTGCTTAATAATGTGAGAGAGCCTTCTTAAGTAGTCTTGCCTTTCATTGGACACACCTGCCAAACTAATTAGCACAGGTGTCTGCAATTGCTTACAGTGATATAAAGAGCCCTGACACACATCACCATCAATGAGTTCAACTGACAAACAAACAAATTCTTCCCTTATCACTCCTAAACACTTTTTGCATAATAATTTGGAACGCAGTGTACATGTGCTTTTCCACAAAACACCAGTGGTTCACGTAGTGAATCTTACAGTTCTAACTTGCCAACCGTGGTCTGTATGGAATTGTTCAATAAAGGGCCCAAAATTAAGATAACATAGATGGGAGAGGTCTCTATGAATCGGAATTCCTAAGTATTTGATACCCTGTGAGGGCCAGGCAAAGGGAAAGTTGGACTGGATGGAATCCTATATGGATTTGGGGAGGGAGACATCGAGGGCCTCAGACTTCGCTGCATAGATTTTAAAATTTTACCATGTAACAAAGTGATCTATTTCAGCCATAACAGCAGGGATGGATATATGTGATTGAGTGATATATACTAGGACATCATCAGCAAATAGAGAGCACTTGTACTCGGTGCCTCCCACCTCAATCCACCTAATATTGGGGTTATGGCGAATTGATGAGAGCAGGTGCTCCGTCACTAGGATGTATAAGAGAGGGGACAGAGGACATCCCTGCCTTGTCCCATTGGTGATTGTGAAAGGTGATGAAAATGTTCTGACGCACCCCCTGGGCCTTGGGACACCCGGAGCCGGACCCTTTTTGGTGGATGCTGGTGGTTGTAGTCTTCGTGGCGGCGACCCGGTTCCGTGGCTCAGGGCGGTCAAACCAGTGGCGGAACTATTTATGTGGTTTTGATGTTTAAATGTCCGACTACGCCACCCGTGGATTGCGGTCAGAGTGAACCGCCGCTACAGGGCAGACCGCTGAGGCTGGTGTTGTGGGTGCAGCAGAGCGTAGCATAACTCCCCACGGGAGGAGTATAGCCTCAGGGCAGTGTATGCGGAGGATGGGGGTGATGGTGCAGGGCAGCAGCAGTAACGACACGGAGTCAGTGATGCAGTCCAGGGCCTTTACTCACAGTTCTTATTATCCAGACCACGTCTGCAGGTAACGGCTGCCCACGTCGTACTGTGCTCACCAGGTGAGGGGCTCAGACAACTCCCAGATAACTTTGGAGCACTTCACAGGACCCCCTTTGTGTGTCCTTTGTCTGGCCTTTCTTACCAACACTTCTGTCCGGCTGCCTCGGGCCTCCTCTTGGTAAACTTGGCGCCAGTTTCCCTGACCCTATGTGGTGCCTTCCTAGCGGGTGTAGCGAGGGGCTGCGCCACATAAAATGTCAGAGCCTCCGGTTTCTAGCTGAGGGTCGTTTCCTGCCTCCACTAGTTCGGGGACCGGTCTCCCCCTTTGGCCTGACCCCTCCACGCAGGTGGATTCGGGCGTGCGGTGGCGACTCGCCCGTCCGCACCCCTGGGATCCCTTCATTCCTCGTTCCTGGAGCCTTCTCCGCTCCTCTTCCTTCCTTCTCCCTCTTCCAGGCCTGGGCCTCTGTTACTAGGCCCACCTCCGGAGCAGACCTCATGCAGAGCCCCTGCTCCCTGCCACTTCTGCTCAGACTTCTCTGCACTGAACTAAGATGGTGCCCACCTTTTATACTCCCTTCTCAATGCACCCAGGAACTGCTTCCTCCCTGCTCCTGCACTACAGGGTTCCCCTTCCTCAGTGTTCCCTCCCCCCACTCCAGCCAGGGACAGGGACTGTCGTGCCCATCTCAGGGGCATATTGGTCGCTCTGCCCCACGGCAATGTGGTGTAATGCATGCAGGTGTCGGGTCCTGATCCACACTCCATCCTTACCTGAGAGTGAGATATCACACCTCTGGGTGAGGTGCAATACGTCTGTAGCAACCGAGCCCTCAGGGTGCTACAGTTCCATTTATCTTCAGCCTAGGTGACGTATTGCGATACAGGGCCGTGATTTTGGCTATAAAAGGGTCCCCTAGACCCCTACCCCAAGCTTTTTAAGAGAATCATATATGGCGTGCCAGGAGACTCTATGGAATGCTTTCTCAGCATCCAACGAGAGTATCTAATTACAAATTTTTAACTGCATCTAGCCCAGGAAATACTTTGTGCCTAGTAGCAGTGTCTGCTAGTCAGCGGATTATCCCGGCTGTTAAGCAAGCTACACCACCTGTAGTTTAGACACTTAATTTTTTCAAAGGAAATGCTTCGGGACCATGGGATACTTAGTGAAGAGCATCAGGAGGCACCCCAAGGCATAGGAGCTGGGACTGGCAGTAGGATGCCTTGCGCTGGACAGCCGAGCTCGATCCTTATAAAAGCTTTTTAACTGCAGCAGCTTTAGTGGACGCTACTGGAGCTGGAATTACCGCGGCTGCTGGCATGAGACTTGCCCTCCAATAGATCCTTGTAAATGGATTTAAAGTGTATTCATTCAAATTAGAGAGACAATTTAAATTAAAAAGCTTAGAGCTGCCTCCACCACAGGGGGGCTCGCTCGACCCACCAGCGGACAGGCACCAGTATTGGGAGAGGGGGGCTGGCCGTCAGGGTTCACCGCGGCTCTGGCACAAACCCGGCGACACGGAGGTGGCACGGGCAGGAGCGGACTGGCCGTGTCGGCTTCTCACTTTTTGGATTTTAGAAGGGCATGACATGCCTATATCTGTGTCTCCCCCTCCTTTTACTCCTCCGCCTCTTTTATTTTCGCATGACTATATGTACTTGTCACTTTTCCATGTGTTAGTTATGTCTTCTGAGCAGTTTGTCAGCTTTTGGACACCTTTGAAGGTGTTTTCTATGTGTTTCTATGTGTTTTTGTTTGCCTGCCATTGGTTTTAACGGTGATCGAAGGTATTCGACGAACACACGGGTGTTCGACGAACCGAACCGAACTCGAACACTACGTGGGTGGCTCAACACTATTCTTAATGCCAATCTTTGCAGCGCATCATGATGTATTGTTCTTGATGAACACTTAATACAGATTCTATATCTCACAATTGCACTATCTCAAGAACAAAATCAATGCAAATTTCCATTGGCTCTATAGGAAGCTTATTAGTAAGTAAATGAAAAAACTCTCTGAGAATTAGAACTCATGAACTCCTGTTTATAAGACAGGCGCAATAACCAAGTAAGCCACTGGAACATCACAAGTGCAAAAGGTTGTCAAGAAGGGCAATGACCAATGAATCACTATTAGTTAAGTTCAAAAAGAAATCCATTGGTTTCACTATGTTATTCTTAATGCCAATCTTTGCAGCGCTCATGACGTATTGTTCTTGATGAACACGTAATACAGATTCTATATCTCAAAATCAATGCAAATTTCCATTGCTCCATAGGAAGCTTATTAGTAAGTAAATGAAAAAGACTCTCCAAGGATTAGAACTCATGAAATCCTTTTTACAAGACAGGTGCATTAACCCAGTAAGCCACAGCAACATGACAGGTGCAAATTTATGTCAAGAAGGGCAGTGACCAATGAATCACTATTAGGTAAGTTCAAAAAGAAATCCATTGGTTTTACTATGTTATTCTTAAAGCCAATCTAAACAGATTGTGATGACATATTGTTCTTTATGAACACTTACTACAGATTCTATCTCACAATTGCACTATCTCAAGCCCAAAATCAATGCAAATTTCCATTGGCTCTATAGGAAGCTTATTAGTAAGTAAATGAAAAAACTCTCTGAGAATTAGAACTCATATTTATAGGACAGGCGCAATAACCAAGTAAGCCACTGGAACATCACAAGTGCAAAAGGTTGTCAAGAAGGGCAATGACCAATGAATCATTTTTAGGTAAGTTCAAAAAAATATCTATTGGTTTCACTATGTTATTCTTAATGCCAATTTTTGCAGGGCATCATGACGTATTTTTCTTGATGAACACGTAATACAGATTCTATAACTCAAAATCAATGCAAATTTCCATTGCTCCATAGGAAGCTTATTAGTAAGTAAATGAATAAGACTCTCCAAGGATTAGAACTCATGAAATCCTTTTTACAAGACAGGTGCATTAACCCAGTAAGCCACAGCAACATCACAGGTGCAAATTTATGTCAAGAAGGGCAGTGACCAATGAATCACTATTAGGTAAGTTCAAAAAGAAATCCATTGGTTTTACTATGCTATTCTTATTGTCAATCTAAACAGCTTGTAATGACATATTGTTCTTTATGAACACTTAGTACAGATTCTATCTCACAATTGCACTATCTCAAGCACCAAAATCAATGCAAATTTACATTGGCTCCATAGGAAGCTTATTAGTAAGTAAATGAAAAACACTCTCCAAGGATTAGAACTCATGAAATCCTTTTTACAAGACAGGTGCATTAACCCAGTAAACCACAGGAACATCACAGGTGCAAAGTGATGTCAAGAAGGGCAGTGAACAATGAATCACCTTTAGGTAAGTTCAAAAAGAAATCCATTGGTTTTACTATGTTATTCTTAAAGCCAATCTAAACAGATTGTGAAGACATATTGTTCTTTATGAACACTTACTACAGATTCTATCTCACAATTGCACTATCTCAAGCCCAAAATCAATGCAAATTTCCATTGGCTCTATAGGAAGCTTATTAGTAAGTAAATGAAAAAACTCTCTGAGAATTAGAACTCATATTTATAGGACAGGCGCAATAACCAAGTAAGCCACTGGAACATCACAAGTGCAAAAGGTTGTCAAGAAGGGCAATGACCAATGAATCCTTTTTAGGTAAGTTCAAAAAGAAATCTATTGGTTTCACTATGTTATTCTTAATGCCAATTTTTGCAGGGCATCATGATGTATTTTTCTTGATGAACACGTAATACAGATTCTATATCTCAAAATCAATGCAAATTTCCATTCCTACATAGGCAGCTTATTAGTAAGTAAATGAATAAGACTCTCCAAGGATTAGAACTCATGAAATCCTTTTTACAAGACAGGTGCATTAACCCAGTAAGACACAGCAACATCACAGGTGCAAATTTATGTCAAGAAGGGCAGTGACCAATGAATCACTATTAGGTAAGTTCAAAAAGAAATCCATTGGTTTTACTATGTTATTCTTAAAGCCAATCTAAACAGCTTGTAATGACATATTGTTCTTTATGAACACTTAGCACAGATTCTATCTCACAATTGCACTATCTCAATCCCAAAATCAATGCAAATTTCCATTGGCTCTATAGGAAACTTATTGGTAAGTAAACGAAAAAAAACTCTCTTAGAACTAGAACTCATGAACTCCTGTTTAAAAGACAGGGGCATTAACCCACTAAGCCATTGGAATATCACGAGTGCAAAGTGATGTCAAGAAGGGCAGTGAACATTGAATCACTATTAGGTAAGTTCAAAAAGAAATCCATTGGTTTCACTATGTTATTCTTAATGCCAATCTTTGCAGCGCATCATGACGTATTGTTCTTGATGAACACGTAATACAGATTCTATATCTCACAATTGCACTATCTCAAGCCCAAAATCAATGCAAATTTCCATTGGCTCTATAGGAAGCTTATTAGTAAGCAAATGAAAAAACTCTCTGAGAATTAGAACTCATGAACTCCTGTTTATAAGACAGGCGCAATAACCACGTAAGCCACTGGAACATCACAAGTGCAAAAGGTTGTCAAGAAGGGCAATGACCAATGAATCACTATTAGGTAAGTTCAAAAAGAATTCCATTGGTTTCACTATGTTATTCTTAATGCCAATCTTTGCAGCGCATCATGACGTATTGTTCTTGATGAACACGTAATACAGATTCTATATCTCAAAATCAATGCAAATTTACATTGCTCCATAGGAAGCTTATTAGTAACTAAATGAAAAAGACTCTCCAAGGATTAGAACTCATGAAATCCTTTTTACAAGACAGGTGCATTAACCCAGTAAGCCACAGCAACATCACAGGTGCAAATTTATGTCAAGAAGGGCAGTGACTAATGAATCACTATTAGGTAAGTTCAAATAGAAATCCATTGGTTTTACTATGTTATTCTTAATGCCAATCTAAACAGCTTGTAATGACATATTGTTCTTTATGAACACTTAGTACAGATTCTATCTCACAATTGCACTATCTCAGTCCCAAAATCAATGCAAATTTCCATTGGCTCTATAGGAAACTTATTGGTAAGTAAACGAAAAAAAACTCTCTGAGGACTAGAACTCACAAACTCCTGTTTAAAAGACAAGGACATTAACCCACTAAGCCATTGGAACATCAGAAGTGCAAAGTGATGTCAAGAAGGGCAGTGAACAATGAATCACTATTAGGTAAGTTCAAAAATAAATAGATTGGTTTCACTATGTTATTATTAATGCTAATCTTTGCAGCGCATTATGACATATTGTTCTTGATGAACACGTAATGCAGATTCTATATCCCAAAATCAATGCAAATTTCCATTGGCTCTATAGGAAACTTATTGGTAAGTAAATGAAAAAGAGCTCTCTGAGGACTAGAACTCATGGACTCCTGTTTAAAAGACAGGGGCATTAACCCACTAAGCCATTGGAACATCACAAGTGCAAAGTGATGTCAAGAAAGGCAGTGAACATTGATTCACTATTAGGTAAGTTCAAAAAGAAATCCATTGGTTTCACTATGTTTTTCTTAATGCCAATCTTTGCAGCGCGTCATGACGTATTGTTCTTGATGAACACGTAATGCAGATTCTATATCCCAAAATCAATGCAAATTTCCATTGGCTCTATAGGAAACTTATTGGTAAGTAAATGTAAAACAGCTCTTTGAGGACTTAAATTCATGAACTCCTGTTTAAAAGACAGGGGCATTAACCCACTAGGCCATTGGAACATCACAAGTGCAAAGTGATGTCAAGAAGGG
Source organism: Phyllobates terribilis (assembly GCF_046119375.1). Lineage (NCBI taxonomy): Eukaryota > Metazoa > Chordata > Amphibia > Anura > Dendrobatidae > Phyllobates > Phyllobates terribilis. The sequence continues at coordinate 328,780,391 of NW_027362764.1, read as the reverse complement.
CAGTGAACATTGAATCACTATTAGGTAAGTTCAAAAAGAAATCCATTGGTTTCACTATGTTATTCTTAATGCCAATCTTTGCAGCGCATCATGACGTATTGTTCTTGATGAACATGTAATACAGATTCTATATCTCACAATTGCTCTATCTCAATCCCAAAATCAATGCAAATTTACATTGGCTCCATAGGAAGCTTATTAGTAAGTAAATGAAAAAGACTCTCCAAGGATTAGAACTCATGAAATCCTTTTTACAAGACATGTGCATTAACCCAGTAAGCCACAGGAACATCACAGTTGCAATGTGATGTCAAGAAGGGCAGTGAACAATGAATCACCTTTAGGTAAGTTCAAAAAGAAATCCATTGGTTTTACTATGTTATTCTTAAAGCCAATCTAAACAGATTGTGATGACATATTGTTCTTTATGAACACTTACTACAAATTCTATCTCACAATTGCACTATCTCAATCCCAAAATCAATGCAAATTTCTATTGGCTCTATAGGAAACTTATTGGTAAGTAAATGAAAAAGAGCTCTCTGAGTACTAGAACTCATGAACTCCTGTTTAAAAGACAGGGGCATTAACCCACTAACCCATTGGAACATCACAAGTGCAAAGTGATGTCAAGAAGGGCAGTGAACATTGAATCACTATTAGGTAAGTTCAAAAAGAAATCCATTGGTTTCACTGTTATTCTTAATGCCAATCTTTGCAGCGCATCATGACGTATTGTTCTTGATGAACACGTAATACAGATTCTATATCTCAAAATCAATGCAAATTTCCATTGCTCCATAGGAAGCTTATTAGTAAGTAAATGAAAAAGACTCTCCAAGGATTAGAACTCATGAAATCCTTTTTACAAGACAGGTGCATTAACCCAGTAAGCCACAGCAACATCACAGGTGCAAATTTATGTCAAGAAGGGCAGTGACTAATGAATCACTATTAGGTAAGTTCAAATAGAAATCCATTGGTTTTACTATGTTATTCTTAATGCCAATCTAAACAGTTTGTAATGACATATTGTTCTTGATGAACACGTAATACAGATTATATATCTCACAATTGCACTATCTCAATACCAAAAACAATGCAAATTTCAATTGGCTCCATAGGAAGCTTATTAGTAAGTAAATGAAAAAACTCTCTGAGAATTAGAACTCATGAACTCCTGTTTATAAGACAGGCGCAATAACCAAGTAAGCCACTGGAACATCACAAGTGCAAAAGGTTGTCAAGAAGGGCAATGACCAATGAATCACTATTAGGTAAGTTCAAAAAGAAATCCATTGGTTTCACTATGTTATTCTTAATGCCAATCTTTGCAGCGCATCATGACGTATTTTTCTTGATGAACACGTAATACAGATTCTATATCTCACAATTGCACTATCTCAATCCCAAAATCAATGCAAATTTACATTGGCTCCATAGGAAGATTATTTGTAAGTAAATGAAAAAGACTCTCCAAGGATTAGAACTCATAAAATCCTTTTTACAAGACAGGTGCATTAACCCAGTAAGCCACAGGAACATCACAGGTGCAAAGTGATGTCAAGAAGGGCAGTGAACAATAAATCACTATTAGGTAAGTTCAAATAGAAATCCATTGGTTTTACTATGTTATTCTTATAGCCAATCTAAACAGATTGTGATGACATATTGTTCTTTATGAACACTTACTAAAGATTCTATCTCACAATTGCACTATCTCAATCCCAAAATCAATGCAAATTTCTATTGGCTCTATAGCAAACTTATTGGTAAGTAAATGAAAAAGAGCTCTCTGAGTACTAGAACTCATGAACTCCTGTTTAAAAGACAGGGGCATTAACCCACTAAGCCATTGGAACATCACAAGTGCAAAGTGATGTCAAGAAGGGCAGTGAAAATTGAATCACTATTAGGTAAGTTCAAAAAGAAATCCATTGGTTTCACTATGTTATTCTTAATGCCAATCTTTGCAGCGCATCATGACGTATTGTTCTTGATGAACACGTAATACAGATTCTATATCTCACAATTGCACTATCTCAATCCCAAAATAAATGCAAATTTACATTGGCTCCATAGGAAGCTTATTAGTAAGTAAATGAAAAAGACTCTCCAAGGATTAGAACTCATGAAATCCTTTTTACAAGACAGGTGCATTAACCCAGTAAGCCACAGCAACATCACAGGTGCAAATTTATGTCAAGAAGGGCAGTGACCAATGAATCACTATTAGGTAAGTTCAAAAAGAAATCCATTGGTTTTACTATGTTATTCTTAAAGCCAATCTAAACAGCTTGTAATGACATATTGTTCTTTATGAACACTTAGTACAGATTCTATCTCACAATTGCACTATCTCAATCCCAAAATCAATGCAAATTTCTATTGGCTCTATAGGAAACTTATTGGTAAGTAAATGAAAAAGAGCTTTCTGAGTACTAGAACTCATGAACTCCTGTTTAAAAGACAGGGGCATTAACCCACTAACCCATTGGAACATCACAAGTGCAAAGTGATGTCAAGAAGGGCAGTGAACATTGAATCACTATTAGGTAAGTTCAAAAAGAAATCCATTGGTTTCACTATGTTATTCTTAATGCCAATCTTTGCAGCGCATCATGACGTATTGTTCTTGATGAACACGTAATACAGATTCTATATCTCAAAATCAATGAAAATTTCCATTGCTCCATAGGAAGCTTATTAGTAACTAAATGAAAAAGACTCTCCAAGGATTAGAACTCATGAAATCCTTTTTACAAGACAGGTGCATTAACCCAGTAAGCCACAGCAACATCACAGGTGCAAATTTATCTCAAGAAGGGCAGTGACTAATGAATCACTATTAGGTAAGTTCAAATAGAAATCCATTGGTTTTACTATGTTATTCTTAATGCCAATCTAAACAGCTTGTAATGACATATTGTTCTTTATGAACACTTAGTACAGATTCTATCTCACAATTGCACTATCTCAGTCCCAAAATCAATGCAAATTTCCATTGGCTCTATAGGAAACTTATTGGTAAGTAAACGAAAAAAAGCTCTCTGAGGACTAGAACTCACGAACTCCTGTTTAAAAGACAGGGGCATTAACCCACTAACCAATTGGAACATCACAAGTGCAAAGTGATGTCAAGAAAGGCAATGAACATTGATTCACTATTATGTAAGTTCAAAAAGAAATCCATTGGTTTCACTATGTTTTTCTTAATGCCAATCTTTGCAGCGCATCATGACGTATTGTTCTTGATGAACACGTAATGCAGATTCTATATCCCAAAATCAATGCAAATTTCCATTGGCTCTATAGGAAGCTTATTGGTAAGTAAATGAAAAACAGCTCTTTGAGGACTAGAATTCATGAACTCCTGTTTAAAAGACAGGGACATTAACCCACTAAGCCATTGGAACATCACAAGTGCAAAGTGATGTCAAGAAGGGCAGTGAACTTTGAATCACTATTAGGTAAGTTCAAAAAGAAATCCATTGGTTTCACTATGTTATTCTTAATGCCAATCTTTGCAGCGCATCATGACGTATTGTTCTTGATGAACATGTAATACAGATTCTATATCTCACAATTGCTCTATCTCAATCCCAAAATCAATGCAAATTTACATTGGCTCCATAGGTAGCTTATTAGTAAGTAAATGAAAAAAACTCTCCAAGGATTAGAACTCATGAAATCCTTTTTACAAGACATGTGCATTAACCCAGTAAGCCACAGGAACATCACAGGTGCAAAATGATGTCAAGAAGGGCACTGAACAATGAATCACCTTTAGGTAAGTTCAAAAAGAAATCCATTGGTTTTACTATGTTATTCTTAAAGCCAATCTAAACAGATTGTGATGACATATTGTTCTTTATGAACACTTGCTACAAATTCTATCTCACAATTGCACTATCTCAATTCCAAAATCAATGCAAATTTCTCTTGCCTCTATGGGAAACTTATTGGTAAGTAAATGAAAAAGAGATCTCTGAGGACTAGAACTCATGAACTCCTGTTTAAAAGACATGGGCATTAACCCACTAAGCCATTGGAAGATCACAAGTGCAAAGTGATGTCAAGAAGGGCAGTGAACATTGAATCACTATTAGGTAAGTTCAAAAAGAAATCCATTGGTTTTACTATGTTATTCTTAATGCCAATCTTTGCAGCGCATCATGACGTATTGTTCTTGATGAACACGTAATACAGATTATATATCTCACAATTGCACTATCTCAAGCCCAAAATCAATGCAAAATTCCATTGCCTCTATAGGAAGCTTATTAGTAAGTAAATGAAAAAACTCTCTGAGAACTAGAATTCATGAACTCCTGTTTATAAGACAGGCGCAATAACCAAATAAGCCACTGGAACATCACAAGTGCAAAAGGTTGTCAAGAAGGGCAATGACCAATGAATCACTATTAGGTAAGTTCAAAAAGAAATCCATTGGTTTCACTATGTTATTCTTAATGCCAATCTTTGCAGCGCATCATGACGTATTTTTCTTGATGAACACGTAATACAGATTCTATATCTCGCAATTGCACTATCTCAATCCCAAAATCAATGCAAATTTACATTGGCTCCATAGGAAGCTTATTAGTAAGTAAATGAAAAAGACTCTCCAAGGATTAGAACTCATGAAATCCTTTTTACAAGACAGGTGCATTAACCCAGTAAGCCACAGGAACATCACATGTGCAAAGTGATGTCAAGAAGGGCAGTGAACAATGAATCACTATTAGGTAAGTTCAAAAAGAAATCCATTGGTTTTACTATGTTATTCTTAAAGCCAATCTAAACAGATTGTGATGACATATTGTTCTTTATGAACACTTACTACAGATTCTATCTCACAATTGCACTATCTCAATCCCAAAATCAATGCAAATTTCTATTGGCTCTAAAGGAAACTTATTGGTAAGAAAATGAAAAAGAGGTCTCTGAGTACTAGAACTCATGAACTCCTGTTTAAAAGACAAGGGCATTAACCCACTAAGCCATTGGAACATCACGAGTGCAAAGTGATGTCAAGAAGGGCAGTGAACATTGAATCACTATTAGGTAAGTTCAAAAAGAAATCCATTGGTTTCACTATGTTATTCTTAATGCCAATCTTTGCAGCGCATCATGACGTATTGTTCTTGATGAACACGTAATACAGATTCTATATCTCACAATTGCACTATCTCAGTCCCAAAATCAATGCAAATTTCCATTGGCTCTATAGGAAACTTATTGGTAAGTAAACGAAAAAAAGCTCTCTGAGGACTAGAACTCACGAACTCCTGTTTAAAAGACAGGGACATTAACCCACTAAGCCATTGGAACATCACAAGTTCAAAGTAATGTCAAGAAGGGCAGTGAACAATGAATCATTATTAGGTAAGTTCAAAAAGAAATCCATTGGTTTCACTATTTTATTCTTAATGCTAATCTTTGCAGCGCATCATGACATATTGTTCTTGATGAACACGTAATGCAGATTCTATATCCCAAAATCAATGCAAATTTCCATTGGCTCTATAGGAAACTTATTGGTAAGTAAATGAAAAAGAGCTCTCTGAGGACTAGAACTCATGGACTCCTGTTTAAAAGACAGGGGCATTAACCCACTAAGCCATTGGAACATCACAAGTGCAAAGTGATGTTAAGAAAGGCAGTGAACATTGATTCACTATTAGGTAAGTTCAAAAAGAAATCCATTGGTTTTACTATGTTTTTCTTAATGCCAATCTTTGCAGCGCATCATGACGTATTGTTCTTGATGAACACGTAATGCAGATTCTATATCCCAAAATCAATGCAAATTTCCATTGGCTCTATAGGAAACTTATTGGTAAGTAAATGAAAAACAGCTCTGTGAGGACTAGAACTCATGAACTCCTGTTTAAAAGACAGGAGCATTAACCCACTAAGCCATTGGCACAACACAAGTGCAAAGTGATGTCAAGAAGGGCAGTGAAAATTGAATCACTATTAGGTAAATTCAAAAAGAAATCCATTGGTTTCACTATGTTATTCTTAATGCCAATCTTTGCAGCGCATCATGACGTATTGTTGTTGATGAACACGTAATACAGATTCTATATCTCACAATTGCACTATCTCAATCCCAAAATCAATGCAAATTTACATTGGCTCCATAGGAAGCTTATTAGTAATTAAATGAAAAAGACTCTCCAAGGATTAGAACTTATGAAATCCTTTTTACAAGACAGGTGCATTAACCCAGTAAGCCACAGCAACATCACAGGTGCAAATTTATGTCAAGAAGGGCAGTGACCAATGAATCACTATTAGGTAAGTTCAAAAAGAAATCCATTGGTTTTACTATGTTATTTTTAAAGCCAATCCAAACAGCTTGTAATGACATATTGTTCTTTATGAACACTTAGTACAGATTCTATCTCACAATTGCACTATCTCAGTCCCAAAATCAATGCAAATTTCCATTGGCTCTATAGGAAACTTATTGGTAAGTAAACGAAAAAAAGCTCTCTGAGGACTAGAACTCACGAACTCCTGTTTAAAAGACAAGGGCATTAACCCACTAAGCCATTGGAACATCACGAGTGCAAAGTGATGTCAAGAAAGGCAGTGAACATTGATTCACTATTAGGTAAGTTCAAAAAGAAATCCATTTGTTTCACTATGTTTTTCTTAATGCCAATCTTTGCAGCGCATCATGACGTATTGTTCTTGATGAACACGTAATGCAGATTCTATATCCCAAAATCAATGCAAATTTCCATTGGCTCTATAGGAAACTTATTGGTAAGTAAATGAAAAACAGCTCTTTGAGGACTAGAATTCATGAACTCCTGTTTAAAAGACAGGGGCATTAACCCACTAAGCCATTGGAACATCACAAGTGCAAAGCGATGTCAAGAAGGGCAGTGAACATTGAATCACTATTAGGTAAGTTCAAAAAGAAATCCATTGGTTTCACTATGTTATTCTTAATGCCAATCTTTGCAGCGCATCATGACGTATTGTTCTTGATGAACACGTAATGCAGATTCTATATCCCAAAATCAATGCAAATTTCCATTGGCTCTATAGGAAACTTATTGGTAAGTAAATGAAAAAGAACTCTCTGAGGACTAGAACTCATGGACTCCTGTTTAAAAGACAGGGGCATTAACCCACTAAGCCATTGGAACATCACAAGTGCAAAGTGATGTCAAGAAAGGCAGTGAACATTGATTCACTATTAGGTAAGTTCAAAAAGAAATCCATTGGTTTCACTATGTTTTTCTTAATGCCAATCTTTGCAGCGCATCATGACGTATTGTTCTTGATGAACACGTAATGCAGATTCTATATCCCAAAATCAATGCAAATTTCCATTGGCTCTATAGGAAACTTATTGGTAAGTAAATGAAAAACAGCTATTTGAGGACTAGAATTCATGAACTCCTGTTTAAAAGACAGGGGCATTAACCCACTAAGCCATTGGAACATCACAAGTGCAAAGCGATGTCAAGAAGGGCAGTGAACATTGAATCACTATTAGGTAAGTTCAAAAAGAAATCCATTGGTTTCACTATGTTATTCTTAATGCCAATCTTTGCAGCGCATCATGACGTATTGTTCTTGATGAACATGTAATACAGATTTTATATCTCACAATTGCTCTATCTCAATCCCAAAATCAATGCAAATTTACATTGGCTCCATAGGAAGTTTATTAGTAAGTAAATGAAAAAGACTCTCCAAGGATTAGAACTCATGAAATCTTTTTTACAAGACATGTGCATTAACCCAGTAAGCCACAGGAACATCACAGGTGCAAAGTGATGTCAAGAAGGGCAGTGAACAATGAATCACCTTTAGGTAAGTTCAAAAACAAATCCATTGGTTTTACTATGTTATTCTTAAAGCCAATCTAAACAGATTGTGATGACATATTGTTCTTTATGAACACTTACAACAGATTCTATCTCACAATTGCACTATCTCAATCCCAAAATCAATGCAAATTTCTATTGGCTCTATAGGAAACTTAATGGTAAGTAAATGAAAAAGAGCTCTGTGAGGACTAGAACTCCTGTTTAAAAGACAGGGGAATTAACCCACTAAACCATTGGCACAACACAAGTGCAAAGTGATGTCAAGAAGGTCAGTGAAAATTTAATCACTATTAGGTAAATTCAAAAAGAAATCCATTGGTTTCACTATGTTATTCTTAATGCCAATCTTTGCAGCGCATCATGACGTATTGTTGTTGATGAACACGTAATACAGATTCTATATCTCACAATTGCACTATCTCAATCCCAAAATCAATGCAAATTTACATTGGCTCCATAGGAAGCTTATTAGTAAGTAAATGAAAAAGACTCTCCAGGGATTAGAACTCATGAAATCCTTTTTACAAGACAGGTGCATTAACCCAGTAAGCCACAGCAACATCACAGGTGCAAATTTATGTCAAGAAGGGCAGTGACCAATGAATCACTATTAGGTAAGTTCAAAAAGAAATCCATTGGTTTTACTATGTTATTTTTAAAGCCAATCCAAACAGCTTGTAATGACATATTGTTCTTTATGAACACTTAGTACAGATTCTATCTCACAATTGCACTATCTCAGTCCCAAAATCAATGCAAATTTCCATTGGCTCTATAGGAAACTTATTGGTAAGTAAACGAAAAAAAGCTCTCTGAGGACTAGAACTCACGAACTCCTGTTTAAAAGACAAGGGCATTAACCCACTAAGCCATTGGAACATCACGAGTGCAAAGTGATGTCAAGAAGGGCAGTGAACATTGAATCACTATTAGGTAAGTTCAAAAAGAAATCCATTGGTTTCACTATGTTGTTCTTAATGCCAATCTTTGCAGCGCATCATGACGTATTGTTCTTGATGAACACGTAATACAGATTCTATATCTCACAATTACACTATCTCAATCCCAAAATCAGTGCAAATTTAAATTGGCTCCATAGGAAGCTTATTAGTAAGTAAATGAAAAAGACTCTACAAGGCTTAGAACTCATGAAATCCTTTTTACAAGACAGGTGCATTAACCCAGTAAGCCACTGGAACATCACAGGTGCAAATTTATGTCAAGAAGGGCAGTGACCAATGAATCACTATTAGGTAAGTTCAAAAAGAAATCCATTGGTTTTACTATGTTATTTTTAAAGCCAATCCAAACAGCTTGTAATGACATATTGTTCTTTATGAACACTTAGCACAGATGCTATCTCACAATTGCACTATCTCAATCCCAAAATCAATGCAAATTTCCATTGGCTCTATAGGAAACTTATTGTTAAGTAAATGAAAAAGAGCTCTCTGAGGACTAGAACTCATGAACTCCCGTTTAAAAGACAGGGGCATTAACCCACTAAGCCATTGGAACATCACGAGTGCAAAGTGATGTCAAGAAGGGCAGTGAACATTGAATCACTATTAGGTAAGTTCAAAAAGAAATCCATTGGTTTCACTATGTTATTCTTAATGCCAATCTTTGCAGCGCATCATGACGTATTGTTCTTGATGAACACGTAATACAGATTCTATATCTCACAATTGCACTATCTCAGTCCCAAAATCAATGCAAATTTCCATTGGCTCTATAGGAAACTTATTGGTAAGTAAACGAAAAAAAGCTCTCTGAGGACTAGAACTCACGAACTCCTGTTTAAAAGACAGGGACATTAACCCACTAAGCCATTGGAACATCACAAGACCAAAGTGATGTCAAGAAGGGCAGTGAACAATGAATCACTATTAGGTAAGTTCAAAAAGAAATCCATTGGTTTCACTATTTTATTCTTAATGCTAATCTTTGCAGTGCATCATGACATATTGTTCTTGATGAACACGTAATGCAGATTCTATATCCCAAAATCAATGCAAATTTCCATTGGCTCTATAGGAAACTTATTGGTAAGTAAATGAAAAAGAGCTCTCTGAGGACTAGAACTCATGGACTCCTGCTTAAAAGACAGGGGCATTAACCCACTAAGCCATTGGAACATCACAAGTGCAAAGTGATGTCAAGAAAGGCAGTGAACATTGATTCACTATTAGGTAAGTTCAAAAAGAAATCCATTGGTTTCACTATGTTTTTCTTAATGCCAATCTTTGCAGCGCATCATGACGTATTGTTCTTGATGAACACGTAATGCAGATTCTATATCCCAAAATCAATGCAAATTTCCATTGGCTCTATAGGAAGCTTATTAGTAAGTAAATGAAAATACTCTCTGAGAATTAGAACTCATGAACTCCTGTTTATAGGACAGGCGCAATAACCAAGTAAGCCACTGGAACATCACAAGTGCAAAAGCTTGTCAAGAAGGGCAATGACCAATGAATCACTATTAGGTAAGTTCAAAAAGAAATCCATTGGTTTCACTATGTTATTCTTAATGCCAATCTTTGCAGCGCATCATGACGTATTTTTCTTGATGAACACGTAATACAGATTCTATATCTCAAAATCAATACAAATTTCCATTGCTCCATAGGAAGCTTATTAGTAAGTAAATGAATAAGACTCTCTAAGGATTAGAACTCATGAAATCCTTTTTACAAGACAGGTGCATTAACCCAGTAAGCCACAGCAACATCACAGGTGCAAATTTATGTCAAGAAGGGCAGTGACCAATGAATCACTATTAGGTAAGTTCAAATAGAAATCCATTGGTTTTAATATGTTATTCTTAATGCCAGTCTAAACAGCTTGTAATGACATATTATTCTTTATGAACACTTAGTACAGATTCTATCTCACAATTGCACAATCTCAAGCCCCATATCAATGCAAATTTCCTTTGGCTCTAAAGGAAGCTAATTAGTAAGTAAATGAAAAAACTCTCCGAGAATTTGAACTCTTGTTTATAAAACAGTTTAATTAAGGCAGTAAGCCACTGGAACAACACAGCTGCCAAGCGATGTCAAGAAGGGCAGTGAACAATGAATCACTATTAGGTAAGTTCAAAAAGAAATCCATTGTTTTTACTGTTATTCTTACAGCCAATCTAAACAGCTTGTGATGACATATTGTTCTTTATGAACACTTACTACAGATTGTATCTCACAATTGCAGTATATCAAGCCCAAAATCAATGCAAATTTCCATTGGCTCTATAGGAAGCTTATTAGTAAGTAAATGAAAAAACTCTCTGAGAATTAGAACTCATGTTTATAAGACAGGCGCAATAGCCAAGTAAGCCACTGGAACATCACAAGTGCAAAAGGTTGTCAAGAAGGGTAATGACCAATGAATCACTATTAGGTAAGTTCAAAAAGAAATCCATTGGTTTCACTATGTTATTCTTAATGCCAATCTTTGCAGCGCATCATGACGTATTGTTCTTGATGAACACGTAATACAGATTCTATATCTCAAAATCAATACAAATTTCCATTGCTCCAAAGGAAGCTTATTAGTAAGTAAATGAAAAAGACTCTCCAAGGATTAGAACTCATGTTTACAAGACAGGTACATAAACCCAGTAAGCCACTGGAACATCACAGGTGCAAATTTATGACAAGAAGTGCAGTGAACAATGATTCACTATTTGGAAAGTTCAAAAAGAAATCCATTGGTTTTACTATGTTATTCTTAATGCCAATCTAAACAGCTTGTAATGACATATTGTTCTTTATGAACACTTAGTACAGATTCTATCTCACAATTGCACAATCTCAAGCCCCATATCAATGCAAATTTCCTTTGGCTCTAAAGGAAGCTTATTAGTAAGTAAATGAAAAAACTCTCCGAGAATTTGAACTCTTGTTTATAAAACAGGTTAATTAAGGCAGTAAGCCACTGGAACAACACAGCTGCCAAGTGATGTCAAGAAGGGCAGTGAACAATGAATCACTATTAGGTAAGTTCAAAAAGAAATCCATTGGTTTTACTATGTTATTCTTACAGCCAATCTAAACAGCTTGTAATGACATATTGTTCTTTATGAACACTTAGTACAGATTCTATCTCACAATTGCACTATCTCAATCCCAAAATCAATGCAAATTTCCATTGGCTCTGTAGGAAACTTAATGGTAAGTAATTGAAAAAAAGTTCTCTGAGGACTAGAACTCACAAACTCCTGTTTAAAAGACCGGGATATTAACCCACTAAGCCATTGGAACATCACAAGTACAAAGTGATGTCAAGAAGGGCAGTGAACAATGAATCACTATTAGGTAAGTTCAAAAAGAAATCCATTGGTTTCACTATGTTATTCCTAATGCTAATAATTGCAGCGCATCATGACATATTGTTCTTGATGAACACGTAATACAGATTCTATATCTCACAATTGCACTATCTCAATCCCAAAATCAATGAAAATTTACATTGGCTCTATAGGAAGCTTATTAGTAAGTAAATGAAAAAACTCTCTGAGAATTAGAACTCATGAACTCCTGTTTATAAGACAGGCGCACTAACCAAGTAAGCCACTGGAACATCACAAATGCAAAAGGTTGTCAAGAAGGGCAATGACCAATGAATCACTATTAGGTAAGTTCAAAAAGAAATCCATTGGTTTCACTATGTTATTCTTAATGCCAATCTTTGCAGCGCATCATGACGTATTGTTCTTGATGAACACGTAATACAGATTCTATATCTCAAAATCAATGCAAATTTCCATTGCTCCATAGGAAGCTTATTAGTAAGTAAATGAAAAAGACTCTCCAAGGATTAGAACTCATGAAATCCTTTTTACATGTCAGGTGCATAAACCCAGTAAGCCACTGGAACATCACAGGTGCAAATTTATGTCAAGAAGGGCAGTGAACAATGAATCACTATTTGGTAAGTTCAAAAAGAAATCCATTGGTTTTACTATGTTATTCTTAATGCCAATCTAAACAGCTTGTAATGACATATTGTTCTTTATGAACACTTAGTACTGATTCTATCTCACAATTGCACTATCTCAGTCCCAAAATCAATGCAAATTTCCATTGGCTCTATAGGAAACTTATTGGTAAGTAAACAAATAAAAGTTCTCTGAGGACTGGAACTCACAAACTCCTGTTTAAAAGACAGGGACATTAATCCACTAAGCCACTGGAACATCACAAGTGCAAGTCATGTCAAGAAGGGCAGTGAACATTGAATCACTATTAGATAAGTTCAAAAAGAAATCCATTGGTTTCACTATGTTATTCTTAATGCCAATCTTTGCAGCGCATCATGACGTATTGTTCTTGATGAACACGTAATACATATTCTATATCTCACAATTGCACTATCTCAATCCCAAAATCAATGCAAATTTCCATTGGCTCTATAGGAAGCTTATTAGTAAGTAAATGAAAAAACTCTCTGAGAATTAGAACTCATGAACTCCTGTTTATAAAACAGGCGCAATAACCAAGTAAGCCACTGGAACATCACAAGTGCAAAAGGTTGTCAAGAAGGGCAATGACCAATGAATCACTATTAGGTAAGTTCAAAAAGAAATCCATTGGTTTCACTATGTTATTCTTAATGCCAATCTTTGCAGCGCATCATGACGTATTGTTCTTGATGAACACGTAATACAGATTCTATATCTCAAAATCAATGCAAATTTCCATTGCTCCATAGGAAGCTTATTAGTAAGTAAATGAAAATGACACTCCAAGGATTAGAACTCATGTTTACAAGACAGGTGCATAAACCCAGTAAACCACTGGAACATCACAGGTGCAAATTTATGTCAAGAAGGGCAGTGAACAATGAATCACTATTTGGTAAGTTCAAAAAGAAATCCATTGGTTTTACTATGTTATTCTTAATGCCAATCTAAACAGCTTGTAATGACATATTGTTCTTTATGAACACTTAGTACTGATTCTATCTCACAATTGCACTATCTCAGTCCCAAAATCAATGCAAATTTCCATTGGATCTATCTATTAAACTTATTGGTAAGTAAACAAAAAAAAGCTCTCTGAGGACTAGAACTCACAAACTCCTGTTTAAAAGACAGGGACATTAACCCACTAAGCCACTGGAACATCACAAGTGCAAAGTGATGTCAAGAAGGGCAGTGAACATTGAATCACTATTGGTAAGTTCAAAAAGAAATCCATTGGTTTCACTATGTTATTCTTAATGCCAATCTTTGCAGCGCATCATGACGTATTGATCTTGATGAACACGTAATACAGATTCTATATCTCACAATTGCACTATCTCAATCCCAAAATCAATGCAAATTTACATTGGCTCCATAGGAAGCTTATTAGTAAGTAAATGAAAAAGGCTCTCCAAGGATTAGAACTCATGAAATACTTTTTACAAGACAGGTGCATTAACCCAGTAAGCCACAGCAACATCACAGGTGCAAATTTATGTCAAGAAGGGCAGTGACCAATGAATCACTATTAGGTAAGTTCAAAAAGAAATCCATTGGTTTTACTATGCTATTCTTAATGCCAATCTAAACAGCTTGTAATGACATATTGTTCTTTATGAACACTTAGTACAGATTCTATCTCACAATTGCACTATCTCAATCCCAAAATCAATGGAAATTTCCATTGGCTCTATTGGAAACTTATTGGTAAGTAAATGAAAAAAAGTTCTCTGAGGACTAGAACTCACAAACTCCTGTTTAAAAGACCGGGACATTAACCCACTAAGCCATTGGAACATCACAAGTACAAAGTGATGTCAAGAAGGGCAGTGAACAATGAATTACTATTAGGTAAGTTCAAAAAGAAATCCATTGGTTTCACTATGTTATTCCTAATGCTAATAATTGCAGCGCATCATGACATATTGTTCTTGATGAACACGTAATACAGATTCTATTTCTCACAATTGCACTATCTCAATCCCAAAATCAATGCAAATTTACATTGGCTCTATAGGAAGCTTATTAGTAAGTAAATGAAAAAACTCTCTGAGAATTAGAACTCATGAACTCCTGTTTATAAGACAGGCGCACTAACCAAGTAAGCCACTGGAACATCACAAATGCAAAAGGTTGTCAAGAAGGGCAATGACCAATGAATCACTATTAGGTAAGTTCAAAAAGAAATCCATTGGTTTCACTATGTTATTCTTAATGCCAATCTTTGCAGCGCATCATGACGTATTGTTCTTGATGAACACGTAATACAGATTCTATATCTCAAAATCAATGCAAATTTCCATTGCTCTATAGGAAGCTTATTAGTAAGTAAATGATAAAGACTCTCCAAGGATTAGAACTCATGAAATCCTTTTTACAAGTCAGGTGCATAAACCCAGTAAGCCACTGGAACATCACAGGTGCAAATTTATGTCAAGAAGGCCAGTGAACAATGAATCACTATTTGGTAAGTTCAAAAAGAAATCCATTGGTTTTACTATGTTATTCTTAATGCCAATCTAAACAGCTTGTAATGACATATTGTTCTTTATGAACACTTAGTACTGATTCTATCTCACAATTGCACTATCTCAGTCCCAAAATCAATGCAAATTTCCATTGGCTCTATAGGAAACTTATTGGTAAGTAAACAAATAAAAGTTCTCTGAGGACTAGAACTCACAAACTCCTGTTTAAAAGACAGGGACATTAATCCACTAAGCCACTGGAACATCACAAGTGCAAGTCATGTCAAGAAGGGCAGTGAACATTGAATCACTATTAGGTAAGTTCAAAAAGAAATCCATTGGTTTCACTATGTTATTCTTAATGCCAATCTTTGCAGCGCATCATGACGTATTGTTCTTGATGAACACGTAATACATATTCTATATCTCACAATTGCACTATCTCAATCCCAAAATCAATGCAAATTTCCATTGGCTCTATAGGAAGCTTATTAGTAAGTAAATGAAAAAACTCTCTGAGAATTAGAACTCATGAACTCCTGTTTATAAGACAGGCGCAATAACCAAGTAAGCCACTGGAACATCACAAGTGCGAAAGGTTGTCAAGAAAGGCAATGACCAATGAATCACTATTAGGTAAGTTCAAAAAGAAATCCATTGGTTTCACTATGTTATTCTTAATGCCAATCTTTGCAGCGCATCATGACGTATTGTTCTTGATGAACACGTAATACAGATTCTATATCTCAAAATCAATGCAAATTTCCATTGCTCCATAGGAAGCTTATTAGTAAGTAAATGAAAATGACACTCCAAGGATTAGAACTCATGTTTACAAGACAGGTGCATAAACCCAGTAAACCACTGGAACATCACAGGTGCAAATTTATGTCAAGAAGGGCAGTGAACAATGAATCACTATTTGGTAAGTTCAAAAAGAAATCCATTGGTTTTACTATGTTATTCTTAATGCCAATCTAAACAGCTTGTAATGACATATTGTTCTTTATGAACACTTAGTACTGATTCTATCTCACAATTGCACTATCTCAGTCCCAAAATCAATGCAAATTTCCATTGGATCTATAGGAAACTTATTGGTAAGTAAACAAAAAAAAGCTCTCTGAGGACTAGAACTCACAAACTCCTGTTTAAAAGACAGGGACATTAACCCACTAAGCCACTGGAACATCACAAGTGCAAAGTGATGTCAAGAAGGGCAGTGAACATTGAATCACTATTGGTAAGTTCAAAAAGAAATCCATTGGTTTCACTATGTTATTCTTAATGCCAATCTTTGCAGCGCATCATGACGTATTGATCTTGATGAACACGTAATACAGATTCTATATCTCACAATTGCACTATCTCAATCCCAAAATCAATGCAAATTTACATTGGCTCCATAGGAAGCTTATTAGTAAGTAAATGAGAAAGGCTCTCCAAGGATTAGAACTCATGAAATACTTTTTACAAGACAGGTGCATTAACCCAGTAAGCCACAGCAACATCACAGGTGCAAACTTATGTCAAGAAGGGCAGTGACCAATGAATCACTATTAGGTAAGTTCAAAAAGAAATCCATTGGTTTTACTATGCTATTCTTAATGCCAATCTAAACAGCTTGTAATGACATATTGTTCTTTATGAACACTTAGTACAGATTCTATCTCACAATTGCACTATCTCAATCCCAAAATCAATGGAAATTTCCATTGGCTCTATAGGAAACTTATTGGTAAGTAAATGAAAAAGAGCTCTCTGAGGACTAGAACTCATGAACTCCTGTTTAAAAGATAGGGGCATTAACCCACTAAGCCATTGGAACATCACAAGTGCAAACTGATGTCAAGAAGGGCAGTGAACATTGAATCACTATTGGTAAGTTCAAAAAGAAATCCATTGGTTTCACTTTGTTATTCTTAATGCCAATCTTTGCAGCGCATCATGACGTATTGTTCTTGATGAACACGTAATACAGATTCTATATCTCACAATTGCACTATCTCAAGCCCAAAATCAATGCAAATTTCCATTGGCTCTATAGGAAGCTTATTAGTAAGTAAATGAAAAAACTCTCTGAGAATTAGAACTCATGAACTCCTGTTTATAAGACAGGCGCAATAACCAAGTAAGCCACTGGAACAACACAAGTGCAAAAGGTTGTCAAGAAGGGCAATGACCAATGAATCACTATTAGGTAAGTTCAAAAAGAAATCCATTGGTTTCACTATGTTATTCTTAATGCCAATCTTTGCAGCGCATCATGACGTATTGTTCTTGATGAACACGTAATGCAGATTCTATATCTCAAAATCAATGCAAATTTCCATTGCTCCATAGGAAGCTTATTAGTAAGTAAATGAAAAAGACTCTCCAAGGATTAGAAGTCATGAAATCCTTTTTACAAGACAGGAGCATTAACCCAGTAAGCCACAGCAACATCACAGGTGCAAATTTATGTCAAGAAGTGCAGTGACCAATGAATCACTATTAGGTAAGTTCAAATAGAAATCCATTGGTTTTACTATGTTATTCTTGATGCCAATCTAAACAGCTTGTAATGACATATTGTTCTTTATGAACACTTAGTACAGATTCTATCTCACAATTGCAATATCTCAATCCAAAAATCAATGCAAATTTCCATTGGCTCTATAGGAAACTTATTGGTAAGTAAATGAAAAAGAGCTCTCTGAGGACTAGAATTCATGAACTCCTGTTTAAAAGACAGGGGCATTAACCCACTAAGCCATTGGAACATCACAAGTGCGAAGCGATGTCAAGAAGGGCAACGAACATTGAATCACTATTAGATAAGTTCAAAAAGAAATCCATTGGTTTCACTATGTTATTCTTAATGCCAATCTTTGCAGCGCATCATGACGTATTGTTCTTGATGAACACGTAATACAGATTCTATATCTCAAAATCAATGCAAATTTCCATTGCTCCATAGGAAGCTTATTAGTAAGTAAATGAAAAAGACTCTCCAAGGATTAGAACTCATGAGATCCTTTTTACAAGACAGGAGCATTAACCCAGTAAGCCACAGCAACATCACAGGTGCAAATTTATGTCAAGAAGGGCAGTGACCAATGAATCACTATTAGGTAAGTTCAAAAAGAAATCCATTGGTTTTACTATGCTATTCTTAATGCCAATCTAAACAGCTTGTAATGACATATTGTTCTTTATGAACACTTAGTACAGATTCAATCTCACAATTGCAATATCTCAATCCAAAAATCAATGCAAATTTCCATTGGCTCTATAGGAAACTTATTGGTAAGTAAATGAAAAAGAGCTCTCTGAGGACTAGAATTCATGAACTCCTGTTTAAAAGACAGGGGCATTAACCCACTAAGCCATTGGAACATCACAAGTGCAAAGTGATGTCAAGAAGGGCAGTGAACATTGAATCACTATTGGTAAGTTCAAAAAGAAATCCATTGGTTTCACTATGTTATTCTTAATGCCAATCTTTGCAGCGCATCATGACGTATTGATCTTGATGAACACGTAATACAGATTCTATATCTCACAATTGCACTATCTCAATCCCAAAATCAATGCAAATTTACATTGGCTCTATAGGAAGCTTATTAGTAAGTAAATGAAAAAACTCTCTGAGAATTAGAACTCATGAACTCCTGTTTATAAGACAGGCACAATAACCAAGTAAGACACTGGAACATCACAAGTGCAAAATGTTGTCAAGAAGGGCAATGACCAATGAATCACTATTAGGTAAGTTCAAAAGGAAATCCATTGGTTTCACTATGTTATTCTTAATGCCAATCTTTGCAACGCATCATGACGTATTGTTCTTGATGAACACGTAATACAGATTCTATATCTCAAAATCAATGCAAATTTCCATTGCTCCATAGGAAGCTTATTAGTAAGTAAATGAAAAAGACTCTCCAAGGATTAGAACTCATGAACGCCAGTTTACAAGACAGGTGCATAAGCCCAATAAGCCACTGGAACGTCACAGGTGCAAATTTATGTCAAGAAGGGCAGTGACCAATGAATCACTATTAGGTAAGTTCAAAAAGAAATCCATTGGTTTTACTATGTTATTCTTAATGCCAATCTAAACAGCTTGTAATGACATATTGTTCTTTATGAACACTTAGTACAGATTCTATCTCACAATTGCACTATCTCAATCCCAAAATCAATGCAAATTTCCATTGGCTCTGTAGGAAACTTAATGGTAAGTAATTGAAAAAAAGTTCTCTGAGGACTAGAACTCACAAACTCCTGTTTAAAAGACCGGGACATTAACCCACTAAGCCACTGGAACATCACAAGTGCAAGTCATGTCAAGAAGGGCAGTGAACATTGAATCACTATTAGGTAAGTTCAAAAAGAAATCCATTGGTTTCACTATGTTATTCTTAATGCCAATCTTTGCAGCGCATCATGACGTATTGTTCTTGATGAACACGTAATAGATATTCTATATCTCACAATTGCACTATCTCAATCCCAAAATCAATGCAAATTTCCATTGGCTCTATAGGAAGCTTATTAGTAAGTAAATGAAAAAACTCTCTGAGAATTAGAACTCATGAACTCCTGTTTATAAGACAGGCGCAATAACCAAGTAAGCCACTGGAACAACACAAGTGCAAAAGGTTGTCAAGAAGGGCAATGACCAATGAATCACTATTAGGTAAGTTCAAAAAGAAATCCATTGGTTTCACTATGTTATTCTTAATGCCAATCTTTGCAGCGCATCATGACGTATTGTTCTTGATGAACACGTAATGCAGATTCTATATCTCAAAATCAATGCAAATTTCCATTGCTCCATAGGAAGCTTATTAGTAAGTAAATGAAAAAGACTCTCCAAGGATTAGAACTCATGAAATCCTTTTTACAAGACAGGAGCATTAACCCAGTAAGCCACAGCAACATCACAGGTGCAAATTTATGTCAAGAAGTGCAGTGACCAATGAATCACTATTAGGTAAGTTCAAATAGAAATCCATTGGTTTTACTATGTTATTCTTGATGCCAATCTAAACAGCTTGTAATGACATATTGTTCTTTATGAACACTTAGTACAGATTCTATCTCACAATTGCAATATCTCAATCCAAAAATCAATGCAAATTTCCATTGGCTCTATAGGAAACTTATTGGTAAGTAAATGAAAAAGAGCTCTCTGAGGACTAGAATTCATGAACTCCTGTTTAAAAGACAGGGGCATTAACCCACTAAGCCATTGGAACATCACAAGTGCGAAGCGATGTCAAGAAGGGCAACGAACATTGAATCACTATTAGATAAGTTCAAAAAGAAATCCATTGGTTTCACTATGTTATTCTTAATGCCAATCTTTGCAGCGCATCATGACGTATTGTTCTTGATGAACACGTAATACAGATTCTATATCTCAAAATCAATGCAAATTTCCATTGCTCCATAGGAAGCTTATTAGTAAGTAAATGAAAAAGACTCTCCAAGGATTAGAACTCATGAGATCCTTTTTACAAGACAGGAGCATTAACCCAGTAAGCCACAGCAACATCACAGGTGCAAATTTATGTCAAGAAGGGCAGTGACCAATGAATCACTATTAGGTAAGTTCAAAAGGAAATCCATTGGTTTTACTATGCTATTCTTAATGCCAATCTAAACAGCTTGTAATGACATATTGTTCTTTATGAACACTTAGTACAGATTCAATCTCACAATTGCAATATCTCAATCCAAAAATCAATGCAAATTTCCATTGGCTCTATAGGAAACTTATTGGTAAGTAAATGAAAAAGAGCTCTCTGAGGACTAGAATTCATGAACTCCTGTTTAAAAGACAGGGGCATTAACCCACTAAGCCATTGGAACATCACAAGTGCAAAGTGATGTCAAGAAGGGCAGTGAACATTGAATCACTATTGGTAAGTTCAAAAAGAAATCCATTGGTTTTACTATGTTATTCTTAATGCCAATCTAAACAGCTTGTAATGACATATTGTTCTTTATGAACACTTAGTACAGATTCTATCTCACAATTGCAATATCTCAATCCAAAAATCAATGCAAATTTCCATTGGCTCCATAGGAAGCTTATTAGTAAGTAAATGAAAAAACTCTCTGAGAATTAGAACTCATGAACTCCTGTTTATAAGACAGGCACAATAACCAAGTAAGACACTGGAACATCACAAGTGCAAAATGTTGTCAAGAAGGGCAATGACCAATGAATCACTATTAGGTAAGTTCAAAAGGAAATCCATTGGTTTCACTATGTTATTCTTAATGCCAATCTTTGCAACGCATCATGACGTATTGTTCTTGATGAACACGTAATACAGATTCTATATCTCAAAATCAATGCAAATTTCCATTGCTCCATAGGAAGCTTATTAGTAAGTAAATGAAAAAGACTCTCCAAGGATTAGAACTCATGAACGCCAGTTTACAAGACAGGTGCATAAGCCCAGTAAGCCACTGGAACGTCACAGGTGCAAATTTATGTCAAGAAGGGCAGTGACCAATGAATCACTATTAGGTAAGTTCAAAAAGAAATCCATTGGTTTTACTATGTTATTCTTAATGCCAATCTAAACAGCTTGTAATGACATATTGTTCTTTATGAACACTTAGTACAGATTCTATCTCACAATTGCACTATCTCAATCCCAAAATCAATGCAAATTTCCATTGGCTCTGTAGGAAACTTAATGGTAAGTAATTGAAAAAAAGTTCTCTGAGGACTAGAACTCACAAACTCCTGTTTAAAAGACCGGGACATTAACCCACTAAGCCACTGGAACATCACAAGTGCAAGTCATGTCAAGAAGGGCAGTGAACATTGAATCACTATTAGGTAAGTTCAAAAAGAAATCCATTGGTTTCACTATGTTATTCTTAATGCCAATCTTTGCAGCGCATCATGACGTATTGTTCTTGATGAACACGTAATACATATTCTATATCTCACAATTGCACTATCTCAATCCCAAAATCAATGCAAATTTCCATTGGCTCTATAGGAAGCTTATTAGTAAGTAAATGAAAAAACTCTCTGAGAATTAGAACTCATGAACTCCTGTTTATAAGACAGGTGCAATAACCAAGTAAGCCACTGGAACATCACAAGTGCAAAAGGTTGTCAAGAAGGGCAATGACCAATGAATCACTATTAGGTAAGTTCAAAAAGAAATCCATTGGTTTCACTATGTTATTCTTAATGCCAATCTTTGCAGCGCATCATGACGTATTGTTCTTGATGAACACGTAATACAGATTCTATATCTCAAAATCAATGCAAATTTCCATTGCTCCATAGGAAGCTTATTAGTAAGTAAATGAAAATGACACTCCAAGGATTAGAACTCATGTTTACAAGACAGGTGCATAAACCCAGTAAACCACTGGAACATCACAGGTGCAAATTTATGTCAAGAAGGGCAGTGAACAATGAATCACTATTTGGTAAGTTCAAAAAGAAATCCATTGGTTTTACTATGTTATTCTTAATGCCAATCTAAACAGCTTGTAATGACATATTGTTCTTTATGAACACTTAGTACTGATTCTATCTCACAATTGCACTATCTCAGTCCCAAAATCAATGCAAATTTCCATTGGATCTATAGGAAACTAATTGGTAAGTAAACAAAAAAAAACTCTCTGAGGACTAGAACTCACAAACTCCTGTTTAAAAGACAGGGACATTAACCCACTAAGCCACTGGAACATCACAAGTGCAAAGTGATGTCAAGAAGGGCAGTGAACATTGAATCACTATTGGTAAGTTCAAAAAGAAATCCATTGGTTTCACTATGTTATTCTTAATGCCAATCTTTGCAGCGCATCATGACGTATTGATCTTGATGAACACGTAATACAGATTCTATATCTCACAATTGCACTATCTCAATCCCAAAATCAATGCAAATTTACATTGGCTCCATAGGAAGCTTATTAGTAAGTAAATGAAAAATTCTCTCCAAGGATTAGAACTCATGAAATACTTTTTACGAGACAGGTGCATTAACCCAGTAATCCACAGCAACATCACAGGTGCAAATTTCTGTCAAGAAGGGCAGTGACCAATGAATCACTATTAGGTAAGTTCAAAAAGAAATCCATTGGTTTTACTATGCTATTCTTAATGCCAATCTAAACAGCTTGTAATGACATATTGTTCTTTATGAACACTTAGTACAGATTCTATCTCACAATTGCACTATCTCAATCCCAAAATCAATGGAAATTTCCATTGGCTCTATAGGAAACTTATTGGTAAGTAAATGAAAAAGAGCTCTCTGAGGACTAGAACTCATGAACTCCTGTTTAAAAGATAGGGGCATTAACCCACTAAGCCATTGGAACATCACAAGTGCAAAGTGATGTCAAGAAGGGCAGTGAACATTGAATCACTATTGGTAAGTTCAAAAAGAAATCCATTGGTTTCACTTTGTTATTCTTAATGCCAATCTTTGCAGCGCATCATGACGTATTGTTCTTGATGAACACGTAATACAGATTCTATATCTCACAATTGCACTATCTCAAGCCCAAAATCAATGCAAATTTCCATTGGCTCTATAGGAAGCTTATTAGTAAGTAAATGAAAAAACTCTCTGAGAATTAGAACTCATGAACTCCTGTTTATAAGACAGGCGCAATAACCAAGTAAGCCACTGGAACAACACAAGTGCAAAAGGTTGTCAAGAAGGGCAATGACCAATGAATCACTATTAGGTAAGTTCAAAAAGAAATCCATTGGTTTCACTATGTTATTCTTAATGCCAATCTTTGCAGCGCATCATGACGTATTGTTCTTGATGAACACGTAATGCAGATTCTATATCTCAAAATCAATGCAAATTTCCATTGCTCCATAGGAAGCTTATTAGTAAGTAAATGAAAAAGACTCTCCAAGGATTAGAACTCATGAAATCCTTTTTACAAGACAGGAGCATTAACCCAGTAAGCCACAGCAACATCACAGGTGCAAATTTATGTCAAGAAGTGCAGTGACCAATGAATCACTATTAGGTAAGTTCAAATAGAAATCCATTGGTTTTACTATGTTATTCTTGATGCCAATCTAAACAGCTTGTAATGACATATTGTTCTTTATGAACACTTAGTACAGATTCTATCTCACAATTGCAATATCTCAATCCAAAAATCAATGCAAATTTCCATTGGCTCTATAGGAAACTTATTGGTAAGTAAATGAAAAAGAGCTCTCTGAGGACTAGAATTCATGAACTCCTGTTTAAAAGACAGGGGAATTAACCCACTAAGCCATTGGAACATCACAAGTGCGAAGCGATGTCAAGAAGGGCAACGAACATTGAATCACTATTAGATAAGTTCAAAAAGAAATCCATTGGTTTCACTATGTTATTCTTAATGCCAATCTTTGCAGCGCATCATGACGTATTGTTCTTGATGAACACGTAATACAGATTCTATATCTCAAAATCAATGCAAATTTCCATTGCTCCATAGGAAGCTTATTAGTAAGTAAATGAAAAAGACTCTCCAAGGATTAGAACTCATGAGATCCTTTTTACAAGACAGGAGCATTAACCCAGTAAGCCACAGCAACATCACAGGTGCAAATTTATGTCAAGAAGGGCAGTGACCAATGAATCACTATTAGGTAAGTTCAAAAAGAAATCCATTGGTTTCACTATGTTATTCTTAATGCCAATCTTTGCAGCGCATCATGACGTATTGATCTTGTTGAACACGTAATACAGATTCTATATCTCACATTTGCACTATCTCAATCCCAAAATCAATGCAAATTTACATTGGCTCCATAGGAAGCTTATTAGTAAGTAAATAAATAAGGCTCTCGAAGGATTAGAACTCATGAAATACTTTTTACAAGACAGGTGCATTAACCCAGTAAGCCACAGCAACATCACAGGTGCAAATTTATGTCAAGAAGGGCAGTGACCAATGAATCACTATTAGGTAAGTTCAAAAAGAAATCCATTGGTTTTACTATGCTATTCTTAATGCCAATCTAAACAGCTTGTAATGACATATTGTTCTTTATGAACACTTAGTACAGATTCTATCTCACAATTGCACTATCTCAATCCCAAAATCAATGGAAATTTCCATTGGCTCTATAGGAAACTTATTGGTAAGTAAATGAAAAAGAGCTCTCTGAGGACTAGAACTCATGAACTCCTGTTTAAAAGATAGGGGCATTAACCCACTAAGCCATTGGAACATCACAAGTGCAAAGTGATGTCAAGAAGGGCAGTGAACATTGAATCACTATTGGTAAGTTCAAAAAGAAATCCATTGGTTTCACTTTGTTATTCTTAATGCCAATCTTTGCAGCGCATCATGACGTATTGTTCTTGATGAACACGTAATACAGATTCTATATCTCAAAATCAATGCAAATTTCCATTGCTCCATAGGAAGCTTATTAGTAAGTAAATGAAAAAGACTCTCCAAGGATTAGAACTCATGAACTCCAGTTTACAAGACAAGTGCATAAGCCCAGTAAGCCACTGGAACGTCACAGGTGCAAATTTATGTCAAGAAGGGCAGTGACCAATGAATCACTATTAGGTAAGTTCAAAAAGAAATCCATTGGTTTTACTATGTTATTCTTAATGCCAATCTAAACAGCTTGTAATGACATATTGTTCTTTATGAACACTTAGTACAGATTCTATCTCACAATTGCACTATCTCAATCCCAAAATCAATGCAAATTTCCATTGGCTCTGTAGGAAACTTAATGGTAAGTAATTGAAAAAAAGTTCTCTGAGGACTAGAACTCACAATCTCCTGTTTAAAAGACCGGGACATTAACCCACTAAGCCACTGGAACATCACAAGTGCAAGTCATGTCAAGAAGGGCAGTGAACATTGAATCACTATTAGGTAAGTTCAAAAAGAAATCCATTGGTTTCACTATGTTATTCTTAATGCCAATCTTTGCAGCGCATCATGACGTATTGTTCTTGATGAACACGTAATACATATTCTATATCTCACAATTGCACTATCTCAATCCCAAAATCAATGCAAATTTCCATTGGCTCTATAGGAAGCTTATTAGTAAGTAAATGAAAAAACTGTCTGAGAATTAGAACTCATGAACTCCTGTTTATAAGACAGGCGCAATAACCAAGTAAGCCACTGGAACATCACAAGTGCAAAAGGTTGTCAAGAAGGGCAATGACCAATGAATCACTATTAGGTAAGTTCAAAAAGAAATCCATTGGTTTCACTATGTTATTCTTAATGCCAATCTTTGCAGCGCATCATGACGTATTGTTCTTGATGAACACGTAATACAGATTCTATATCTCAAAATCAATGCAAATTTCCATTGCTCCATAGGAAGCTTATTAGTAAGTAAATGAAAATGACACTCCAAGGATTAGAACTCATGTTTACAAGACAGGTGCATAAACCCAGTAAACCACTGGAACATCACAGGTGCAAATTTATGTCAAGAAGGGCAGTGAACAATGAATCACTATTTGGTAAGTTCAAAAAGAAATCCATTGGTTTTACTATGTTATTCTTAATGCCAATCTAAACAGCTTGTAATGACATATTGTTCTTTATGAACACTTAGTACTGATTCTATCTCACAATTGCACTATCTCAGTCCCAAAATCAATGCAAATTTCCATTGGATCTATAGGAAACTAATTGGTAAGTAAACAAAAAAAAACTCTCTGAGGACTAGAACTCACAAACTCCTGTTTAAAAGACAGGGACATTAACCCACTAAGCCACTGGAACATCACAAGTGCAAAGTGATGTCAAGAAGGGCAGTGAACATTGAATCACTATTGGTAAGTTCAAAAAGAAATCCATTGGTTTCACTATGTTATTCTTAATGCCAATCTTTGCAGCGCATCATGACGTATTGATCTTGATGAACACGTAATACAGATTCTATATCTCACAATTGCACTATCTCAATCCCAAAATCAATGCAAATTTACATTGGCTCCATAGGAAGCTTATTAGTAAGTAAATGAAAAATTCTCTCCAAGGATTAGAACTCATGAAATACTTTTTACGAGACAGGTGCATTAACCCAGTAATCCACAGCAACATCACAGGTGCAAATTTCTGTCAAGAAGGGCAGTGACCAATGAATCACTATTAGGTAAGTTCAAAAAGAAATCCATTGGTTTTACTATGCTATTCTTAATGCCAATCTAAACAGCTTGTAATGACATATTGTTCTTTATGAACACTTAGTACAGATTCTATCTCACAATTGCACTATCTCAATCCCAAAATCAATGGAAATTTCCATTGGCTCTATAGGAAACTTATTGGTAAGTAAATGAAAAAGAGCTCTCTGAGGACTAGAACTCATGAACTCCTGTTTAAAAGATAGGGGCATTAACCCACTAAGCCATTGGAACATCACAAGTGCAAAGTGATGTCAAGAAGGGCAGTGAACATTGAATCACTATTGGTAAGTTCAAAAAGAAATCCATTGGTTTCACTTTGTTATTCTTAATGCCAATCTTTGCAGCGCATCATGACGTATTGTTCTTGATGAACACGTAATACAGATTCTATATCTCACAATTGCACTATCTCAAGCCCAAAATCAATGCAAATTTCCATTGGCTCTATAGGAAGCTTATTAGTAAGTAAATGAAAAAACTCTCTGAGAATTAGAACTCATGAACTCCTGTTTATAAGACAGGCGCAATAACCAAGTAAGCCACTGGAACAACACAAGTGCAAAAGGTTGTCAAGAAGGGCAATGACCAATGAATCACTATTAGGTAAGTTCAAAAAGAAATCCATTGGTTTCACTATGTTATTCTTAATGCCAATCTTTGCAGCGCATCATGACGTATTGTTCTTGATGAACACGTAATGCAGATTCTATATCTCAAAATCAATGCAAATTTCCATTGCTCCATAGGAAGCTTATTAGTAAGTAAATGAAAAAGACTCTCCAAGGATTAGAACTCATGAAATCCTTTTTACAAGACAGGAGCATTAACCCAGTAAGCCACAGCAACATCACAGGTGCAAATTTATGTCAAGAAGTGCAGTGACCAATGAATCACTATTAGGTAAGTTCAAATAGAAATCCATTGGTTTTACTATGTTATTCTTGATGCCAATCTAAACAGCTTGTAATGACATATTGTTCTTTATGAACACTTAGTACAGATTCTATCTCACAATTGCAATATCTCAATCCAAAAATCAATGCAAATTTCCATTGGCTCTATAGGAAACTTATTGGTAAGTAAATGAAAAAGAGCTCTCTGAGGACTAGAATTCATGAACTCCTGTTTAAAAGACAGGGGAATTAACCCACTAAGCCATTGGAACATCACAAGTGCGAAGCGATGTCAAGAAGGGCAACGAACATTGAATCACTATTAGATAAGTTCAAAAAGAAATCCATTGGTTTCACTATGTTATTCTTAATGCCAATCTTTGCAGCGCATCATGACGTATTGTTCTTGATGAACACGTAATACAGATTCTATATCTCAAAATCAATGCAAATTTCCATTGCTCCATAGGAAGCTTATTAGTAAGTAAATGAAAAAGACTCTCCAAGGATTAGAACTCATGAGATCCTTTTTACAAGACAGGAGCATTAACCCAGTAAGCCACAGCAACATCACAGGTGCAAATTTCTGTCAAGAAGGGCAGTGACCAATGAATCACTATTAGGTAAGTTCAAAAAGAAATCCATTGGTTTTACTATGCTATTCTTAATGCCAATCTAAACAGCTTGTAATGACATATTGTTCTTTATGAACACTTAGTACAGATTCTATCTCACAATTGCACTATCTCAATCCCAAAATCAATGGAAATTTCCATTGGCTCTATAGGAAACTTATTGGTAAGTAAATGAAAAAGAGCTCTCTGAGGACTAGAACTCATGAACTCCTGTTTAAAAGATAGGGGCATTAACCCACTAAGCCATTGGAACATCACAAGTGCAAAGTGATGTCAAGAAGGGCAGTGAACATTGAATCACTATTGGTAAGTTCAAAAAGAAATCCATTGGTTTCACTTTGTTATTCTTAATGCCAATCTTTGCAGCGCATCATGACGTATTGTTCTTGATGAACACGTAATACAGATTCTATATCTCACAATTGCACTATCTCAAGCCCAAAATCAATGCAAATTTCCATTGGCTCTATAGGAAGCTTATTAGTAAGTAAATGAAAAAACTCTCTGAGAATTAGAACTCATGAACTCCTGTTTATAAGACAGGCGCAATAACCAAGTAAGCCACTGGAACAACACAAGTGCAAAAGGTTGTCAAGAAGGGCAATGACCAATGAATCACTATTAGGTAAGTTCAAAAAGAAATCCATTGGTTTCACTATGTTATTCTTAATGCCAATCTTTGCAGCGCATCATGACGTATTGTTCTTGATGAACACGTAATGCAGATTCTATATCTCAAAATCAATGCAAATTTCCATTGCTCCATAGGAAGCTTATTAGTAAGTAAATGAAAAAGACTCTCCAAGGATTAGAACTCATGAAATCCTTTTTACAAGACAGGAGCATTAACCCAGTAAGCCACAGCAACATCACAGGTGCAAATTTATGTCAAGAAGTGCAGTGACCAATGAATCACTATTAGGTAAGTTCAAATAGAAATCCATTGGTTTTACTATGTTATTCTTGATGCCAATCTAAACAGCTTGTAATGACATATTGTTCTTTATGAACACTTAGTACAGATTCTATCTCACAATTGCAATATCTCAATCCAAAAATCAATGCAAATTTCCATTGGCTCTATAGGAAACTTATTGGTAAGTAAATGAAAAAGAGCTCTCTGAGGACTAGAATTCATGAACTCCTGTTTAAAAGACAGGGGAATTAACCCACTAAGCCATTGGAACATCACAAGTGCGAAGCGATGTCAAGAAGGGCAACGAACATTGAATCACTATTAGATAAGTTCAAAAAGAAATCCATTGGTTTCACTATGTTATTCTTAATGCCAATCTTTGCAGCGCATCATGACGTATTGTTCTTGATGAACACGTAATACAGATTCTATATCTCAAAATCAATGCAAATTTCCATTGCTCCATAGGAAGCTTATTAGTAAGTAAATGAAAAAGACTCTCCAAGGATTAGAACTCATGAGATCCTTTTTACAAGACAGGAGCATTAACCCAGTAAGCCACAGCAACATCACAGGTGCAAATTTATGTCAAGAAGGGCAGTGACCAATGAATCACTATTAGGTAAGTTCAAAAAGAAATCCATTGGTTTCACTATGTTATTCTTAATGCCAATCTTTGCAGCGCATCATGACGTATTGATCTTGATGAACACGTAATACAGATTCTATATCTCACATTTGCACTATCTCAATCCCAAAATCAATGCAAATTTACATTGGCTCCATAGGAAGCTTATTAGTAAGTAAATAAATAAGGCTCTCGAAGGATTAGAACTCATGAAATACTTTTTACAAGACAGGTGCATTAACCCAGTAAGCCACAGCAACATCACAGGTGCAAATTTATGTCAAGAAGGGCAGTGACCAATGAATCACTATTAGGTAAGTTCAAAAAGAAATCCATTGGTTTTACTATGCTATTCTTAATGCCAATCTAAACAGCTTGTAATGACATATTGTTCTTTATGAACACTTAGTACAGATTCTATCTCACAATTGCACTATCTCAATCCCAAAATCAATGGAAATTTCCATTGGCTCTATAGGAAACTTATTGGTAAGTAAATGAAAAAGAGCTCTCTGAGGACTAGAACTCATGAACTCCTGTTTAAAAGATAGGGGCATTAACCCACTAAGCCATTGGAACATCACAAGTGCAAAGTGATGTCAAGAAGGGCAGTGAACATTGAATCACTATTGGTAAGTTCAAAAAGAAATCCATTGGTTTCACTTTGTTATTCTTAATGCCAATCTTTGCAGCGCATCATGACGTATTGTTCTTGATGAACACGTAATACAGATTCTATATCTCAAAATCAATGCAAATTTCCATTGCTCCATAGGAAGCTTATTAGTAAGTAAATGAAAAAGACTCTCCAAGGATTAGAACTCATGAACTCCAGTTTACAAGACAAGTGCATAAGCCCAGTAAGCCACTGGAACGTCACAGGTGCAAATTTATGTCAAGAAGGGCAGTGACCAATGAATCACTATTAGGTAAGTTCAAAAAGAAATCCATTGGTTTTACTATGTTATTCTTAATGCCAATCTAAACAGCTTGTAATGACATATTGTTCTTTATGAACACTTAGTACAGATTCTATCTCACAATTGCACTATCTCAATCCCAAAATCAATGCAAATTTCCATTGGCTCTGTAGGAAACTTAATGGTAAGTAATTGAAAAAAAGTTCTCTGAGGACTAGAACTCACAATCTCCTGTTTAAAAGACAGGGACATTAACCCACTAAGCCACTGGAACATCACAAGTGCAAGTCATGTCAAGAAGGGCAGTGAACATTGAATCACTATTAGGTAAGTTCAAAAAGAAATCCATTGGTTTCACTATGTTATTCTTAATGCCAATCTTTGCAGCGCATCATGACGTATTGTTCTTGATGAACACGTAATACATATTCTATATCTCACAATTGCACTATCTCAATCCCAAAATCAATGCAAATTTCCATTGGCTCTATAGGAAGCTTATTAGTAAGTAAATGAAAAAACTCTCTGAGAATTAGAACTCATGAACTCCTGTTTATAAGACAGGCGCAATAACCAAGTAAGCCACTGGAACATCACAAGTGCAAAAGGTTGTCAAGAAGGGCAATGACCAATGAATCACTATTAGGTAAGTTCAAAAAGAAATCCATTGGTTTCACTATGTTATTCTTAATGCCAATCTTTGCAGCGCATCATGACGTATTGTTCTTGATGAACACGTAATACAGATTCTATATCTCAAAATCAATGCAAATTTCCATTGCTCCATAGGAAGCTTATTAGTAAGTAAATGAAAATGACACTCCAAGGATTAGAACTCATGTTTACAAGACAGGTGCATAAACCCAGTAAACCACTGGAACATCACAGGTGCAAATTTATGTCAAGAAGGGCAGTGAACAATGAATCACTATTTGGTAAGTTCAAAAAGAAATCCATTGGTTTTACTATGTTATTCTTAATGCCAATCTAAACAGCTTGTAATGACATATTGTTCTTTATGAACACTTAGTACTGATTCTATCTCACAATTGCACTATCTCAGTCCCAAAATCAATGCAAATTTCCATTGGATCTATAGGAAACTTATTGGTAAGTAAACAAAAAAAAGCTCTCTGAGGACTAGAACTCACAAACTCCTGTTTAAAAGACAGGGATATTAACCCACTAAGCCACTGGAACATCACAAGTGCAAAGTGATGTCAAGAAGGGCAGTGAACATTGAATCACTATTGGTAAGTTCAAAAAGAAATCCATTGGTTTCACTATGTTATTCTTAATGCCAATCTTTGCAGCGCATCATGACGTATTGATCTTGATGAACACGTAATACAGATTCTATATCTCACAATTGCACTATCTCAATCCCAAAATCAATGCAAATTTACATTGGCTCCATAGGAAGCTTATTAGTAAGTAAATGAAAAATTCTCTCCAAGGATTAGAACTCATGAAATACTTTTTACAAGACAGGTGCATTAACCCAGTAAGCCACAGCAACATCACAGGTGCAAATTTATGTCAAGAAGGGCAGTGACCAATGAATCACTATTAGGTAAGTTCAAAAAGAAATCCATTGGTTTTACTATGCTATTCTTAATGCCAATCTAAACAGCTTGTAATGACATATTGTTCTTTATGAACACTTAGTACAGATTCTATCTCACAATTGCACTATCTCAATCCCAAAATCAATGGAAATTTCCATTGGCTCTATAGGAAACTTATTGGTAAGTAAATGAAAAAGAGCTCTCTGAGGACTAGAACTCATGAACTCCTGTTTAAAAGATAGGGGCATTAACCCACTAAGCCATTGGAACATCACAAGTGCAAAGTGATGTCAAGAAGGGCAGTGAACATTGAATCACTATTGGTAAGTTCAAAAAGAAATCCATTGGTTTCACTTTGTTATTCTTAATGCCAATCTTTGCAGCGCATCATGACGTATTGTTCTTGATGAACACGTAATACAGATTCTATATCTCACAATTGCACTATCTCAATCCCAAAATCAATGCAAATTTCCATTGGCTCTATAGGAAGCTTATTAGTAAGTAAATGAAAAAACTCTCTGAGAATTAGAACTCATGCACTCCTGTTTATAAGACAGGCGCAATAACCAAGTAAGCCACTGGAACATCACAAGTGCAAAAGGTTGTCAAGAAGGGCAATGACCAATGAATCACTATTAGGTAAGTTCAAAAAGAAATCCATTGGTTTCACTATGTTATTCTTAATGCCAATCTTTGCAGCGCATCATGACGTATTGTTCTTGATGAACACGTAATACAGATTCTATATCTCAAAATCAATGCAAATTTCCATTGCTCCATAGGAAGCTTATTAGTAAGTAAATGAAAATGACACTCCAAGGATTAGAACTCATGTTTACAAGACAGGTGCATAAACCCAGTAAACCACTGGAACATCACAGGTGCAAATTTATGTCAAGAAGGGCAGTGAACAATGAATCACTATTTGGTAAGTTCAAAAAGAAATCCATTGGTTTTACTATGTTATTCTTAATGCCAATCTAAACAGCTTGTAATGACATATTGTTCTTTATGAACACTTAGTACTGATTCTATCTCACAATTGCACTATCTCAGTCCCAAAATCAATGCAAATTTCCATTGGATCTATAGGAAACTTATTGGTAAGTAAACAAAAAAAAAGCTCTCTGAGGACTAGAACTCACAAACTCCTGTTTAAAAGACAGGGACATTAACCCACTAAGCCACTGGAACATCACAAGTGCAAAGTGATGTCAAGAAGGGCAGTGAACATTGAATCACTATTGGTAAGTTCAAAAAGAAATCCATTGGTTTCACTATGTTATTCTTAATGCCAATCTTTGCAGCGCATCATGACGTATTGATCTTGATGAACACGTAATACAGATTCTATATCTCACAATTGCACTATCTCAATCCCAAAATCAATGCAAATTTACATTGGCTCCATAGGAAGCTTATTAGTAAGTAAATGAAAAATTCTCTCCAAGGATTAGAACTCATGAAATACTTTTTACAAGACAGGTGCATTAACCCAGTAAGCCACAGCAACATCACAGGTGCAAATTTATGTCAAGAAGGGCAGTGACCAATGAATCACTATTAGGTAAGTTCAAAAAGAAATCCATTGGTTTTACTATGCTATTCTTAATGCCAATCTAAACAGCTTGTAATGACATATTGTTCTTTATGAACACTTAGTACAGATTCTATCTCACAATTGCACTATCTCAATCCCAAAATCAATGGAAATTTCCATTGGCTCTATAGGAAACTTATTGGTAAGTAAATGAAAAAGAGCTCTCTGAGGACTAGAACTCATGAACTCCTGTTTAAAAGATAGGGGCATTAACCCACTAAGCCATTGGAACATCACAAGTGCAAAGTGATGTCAAGAAGGGCAGTGAACATTGAATCACTATTGGTAAGTTCAAAAAGAAATCAATTGGTTTCACTTTGTTATTCTTAATGCCAATCTTTGCAGCGCATCATGACGTATTGTTCTTGATGAACACGTAATACAGATTCTATATCTCACAATTGCACTATCTCAAGCCCAAAATCAATGCAAATTTCCATTGGCTCTATAGGAAGCTTATTAGTAAGTAAATGAAAAAACTCTCTGAGAATTAGAACTCATGAACTCCTGTTTATAAGACAGGCGCAATAACCAAGTAAGCCACTGGAACAACACAAGTGCAAAAGGTTGTCAAGAAGGGCAATGACCAATGAATCACTATTAGGTAAGTTCAAAAAGAAATCCATTGGTTTCACTATGTTATTCTTAATGCCAATCTTTGCAGCGCATCATGACGTATTGTTCTTGATGAACACGTAATGCAGATTCTATATCTCAAAATCAATGCAAATTTCCATTGCTCCATAGGAAGCTTATTAGTAAATAAATGAAAAAAAATCTCCAAGGATTAGAACTCATGAAATCCTTTTTACAAGACAGGAGCATTAACCCAGTAAGCCACAGCAACATCACAGGTGCAAGTTTATGTCAAGAAGTGCAGTGACCAATGAATCACTATTAGGTAAGTTCAAATAGAAATCCATTGGTTTTACTATGTTATTCTTAATGCCAATCTAAACAGCTTGTAATGACATATTGTTCTTTATGAACACTTAGTACAGATTCTATCTCACAATTGCAATATCTCAATCCAAAAATCAATGCAAATTTCCTTTGGCTCTATAGGAAACTTATTGGTAAGTAAATGAAAAAGAGCTCTCTGAGGACTAGAATTCATGAACTCCTGTTTAAAAGACAGGGGAATTAACCCACTAAGCCATTGGAACATCACAAGTGCGAAGCGATGTCAAGAAGGGCAACGAACATTGAATCACTATTAGATAAGTTCAAAAAGAAATCCATTGGTTTCACTATGTTATTCTTAATGCCAATCTTTGCAGCGCATCATGACGTATTGTTCTTGATGAACACGTAATACAGATTCTATATATCAAAATCAATGCAAATTTCCATTGCTCCATAGGAAGCTTATTAGTAAGTAAATGAAAAAGACTCTCCAAGGATTAGAACTCATGAGATCCTTTTTACAAGACAGGAGCATTAACCCAGTAAGCCACAGCAACATCACAGGTGCAAATATATGTCAAGAAGGGCAGTGACCAATGAATCACTATTAGGTAAGTTCAAAAAGAAATCCATTGGTTTCACTATGTTATTCTTAATGCCAATCTTTGCAGCGCATCATGACGTATTGATCTTGATGAACACGTAATACAGATTCTATATCTCACATTTGCACTATCTCAATCCCAAAATCAATGCAAATTTACATTGGCTCCATAGGAAGCTTATTAGTAAGTAAATGAAAAAGGCTCTCCAAGGATTAGAACTCATGAAATACTTTTTACAAGACAGGTGCATTAACCCAGTAAGCCACAGCAACATCACAGGTGCAAATTTATGTCAAGAAGGGCAGTGACCAATGAATCACTATTAGGTAAGTTCAAAAAGAAATCCATTGGTTTTACTATGCTATTCTTAATGCCAATCTAAACAGCTTGTAATGACATATTGTTCTTTATGAACACTTAGTACAGATTCTATCTCACAATTGCACTATCTCAATCCCAAAATCAATGCAAATTTACATTGGCTCCATAGGAAGCTTATTAGTAAGTAAATGAAAAAGACTCTCCAAGGATTAGAACTCATGAAATCCTTTTGACAAGACAGGTGCATTAACCCAGTAAGCCACAGCAACATCACAGGTGCAAATTTATGTCAAGAAGGGCAGTGACCAATGAATCACTATTAGGTAAGTTCAAAAAGAAATCCATTGGTTTTACTATGTTATTCTTAAAGCCAATCTAAACAAATTGTGATGACATATTGTTCTTTATGAACACCTACTACAGATTCTATCTCACAATTACACTATCTCAATCCCAAAATCAATGCAAATTTCCATTGGCTCTATAGGAAACTTATTGGTAAATAAATGAAAAAGCTCTCTGAGGACTAGAATTCATGAATTCCTGTTTAAAAGACAGGGGCATTAACCCACTAAGCCATTGGAACATCACAAGTGCAAAGTGATGTCAAGAAGGGCAGTGAACATTGAATCACTATTGGTAAGTTCAAAAAGAAATCCATTGGTTTCACTATGTTATTCTTAATTAGAGATGAGCGTTGTTCTACTCGAACTGTTCGCCAATCTCAAATTTGAGCGGTTTTGGGAGGTGTTCGAGCCGTTCGGCGAACACGAACAATTTGAGAAAAA
Source organism: Phyllobates terribilis (assembly GCF_046119375.1). Lineage (NCBI taxonomy): Eukaryota > Metazoa > Chordata > Amphibia > Anura > Dendrobatidae > Phyllobates > Phyllobates terribilis. Next base: position 328,743,136 of record NW_027362764.1, on the reverse strand, counting down.
TTCGGCTGTTCGATAACTGTTCGTGCACCAAAATCATAACTGGATTTTTTCTCAGTAATGATGAAAATTAATGTTAATACGCAGTTTGAGTGTACAGCGGGGTGGGGGAAGGGGCATGGGATGGATCTCTGCAGGAACAATGAAGATCTCTATTTTTTTTTCTCTTTCCCGCATTTACAGTGGGGAGGTGCAATCTGTCAGCCTATCAGCAGCGCACACACGGAGCGAAGTGCTTTTTTTCACACAAGCAAGGGCATGTGTCATTGGCAGTGTATGTCACATGTCCTTGCCCTATAAGACCAAGCCATTTTCCCCGTCGCCATCATTTTCTCACTGCTGCAGCTGCGTGTTAGACGGCACCGCTGTTGCTGTGTGCGCTATACCTTGTTAATTTCAAGCCAATTTTCGCACAAATATACAGATAGCTTGGGAGTAGGGAATAGTTGTGATTGCAGTCCTTTTAAGGACTAGGTTACAGCATTTCCTACGACTTTTATCAGGCAGGTCTGTGCTCTTATATAGATAGGTTGTGGGAGTAAAGACTAATTGTAATTGGAGTCCTTTTCAGGACTAGGTTACATCAGTTCCTATCAGTTTTTGCCAGGGAGGTCTGTGCCAGTGCTGTGCAAGTTTTTTTCACAGCATTTGGCTTAATCTAGCAAAGCTAATCCTTTTTGGCCTATTGCAGAGTGTGTTAGTCAGTGGAGTAGCCTATCTGTGTTGCAAGATATACCACCTGTGTATAGAATACCAATTTTTTTACTGCACCTAGTGAAGTAAAATCTTTTGGGCATAGCATCATTCTATTTATCCATCTATACTGACCTCCATCAGGTTGCAAACTGAATATAATTTTTTCTGCATCTAGCTCTGAAAAAATATTTGGCCTTCTAGCAGTGTGTCGGACTTTCTCTATTAGTCCATCTATACTGACCTCCATCAGGTCGCAAATTCAAAATAATTTTTATCTGCATCTACAGTACCTCTGAAAAAATATTTGGGCTTCTAGCTGTGTGTGGGACTTGTTGTATTAGTCCATCTATACTGACCTCCATCAAGTTGCAAACTGAATATATTTTTTTCTGCATCTACCTCTGAAAAAATATTGGGCTTCTAGCTGTGTGTGGGTCTTGTTCTATTAATCCATCTATACAGACCTCCATCAGGTTGCAAACTGAATATAATTTTTTTCTGCATCTAGCTCTGAAAAAATATTTGGCCTTCTAGTAGTGTGTGGGACTTTCTCTGTTAGTCCATCTATACTGACCTCCATCAGGTTGCAAACTGAATATATTTTTTTCTGCATCTACCTCTGAAAAAATATTGGGCTTCTAGCTGTGTGTGGGTCTTGTTCTATTAATCCATCTATACTGACCTCCATCAGGTTGCAAACTGAATATAATTTTTTTCTGCATCTAGCTCTGAAAAAATATTTGGGCTTCTAGTAGTGTGTCGGACTTTCTCTATTAGTCCTTCTATACTGACCTCCATCAGGTTGCAAACTGAATCTAATTTTTTTCTGCATCTAGCTCTGAAAAAATATTTGGCCTTCTAGCAGTGTGTCGGACTTTCTCTATTAGTCCATCTATACTGACCTCCATCAGGTTGCAAATTAAAAATAATTTTTATCTGCATCTACAGTACCTCTGAAAAAATATTTGGGCTTCTAGCTGTGTGTGGGACTTGTTGTATTAGTCCATCTATACTGACCTCCTTCAGTTTGCAAACTGAATATATTTTTTTCTGCATCTACCTCTGAAAAAATATTGGGCTTCTAGCTGTGTGTGGGACTTGTTGTATTAGTCAATCTATACTGACCTCCATCAGGTTGCAAACTGAATATATTTTTTTCTGCATCTACCTCTGAAAAAATATTGGGCTTCTAGCTGTGTGTGGGTCTTGTTCTATTAATCCATCTATACAGACCTCTATCAGGTTGCAAACTGAATATAATTTTTTTCTGCATCTAGCTCTGAAAAAATATTTGGCCTTCTAGCAGTGTGTGGGACTTGTTCTATTAGTCCACCTATACTGACCTCCATCAGGTTGCAAATTCAAAATAATTTTTTGTATGTATCTAGCTCTGAAAAAATATTTGTCCTTCTAGCAGTGTGTGGGACTTTCTCTATTAGTCCATCTATACTGACCTCCATCAGGTTGCAAACTGAATCTAATTTTTTTCTGCATCTAGCTCTGAAAAAATATTTGGCCTTCTAGCAGTGTGTCGGACTTTCTCTATTAGTCCATCTATACTGACCTCCATCAGGTTGCAAATTAAAAATAATTTTTATCTGCATCTAGAGTACCTCTGAAAAAATATTTGGGCTTCTAGCTGTGTGTGGGACTTGTTGTATTAGTCCATCTATACTGACCTCCATCAGGTTGCAAACTGAATATATTTTTTTCTGCATCGACCTCTGAAAAAATATTGGGCTTCTAGCTGTGTGTGGGTCTTGTTCTATTAATCCATCTATACAGACCTCCATCAGGTTGCAAACTGAATATAATTTTTTTCTGCATCTACCTCTGAAAAAATATTGGGCTTCTAGCTGTGTGTGGGACTTGTTGTATTAGTCCATCTATACTGACCTCCATCAGGTTGCAAACTGAATATATTTTTTTCTGCATCTACCTCTGAAAAAATATTGGGCTTCTAGCTGTGTGTGGGACTTGTTCTATTAATCCATCTATACAGACCTCCATCAGGTTGCAAACTGATTATATTTTTTTCTGCATCTACCTCTGAAAAAATATTTTGCTTCTAGCTGTGTGTGGGACTTGTTGTATTAGTCCATCTATACTGACCTCAATCAGGTTGCAAACTGAATATATTTTTTTCTGCATCTACCTCTGAAAAAATATTGGGCTTCTAGCTGTGTGTGGGACTTGTTGTATTAGTCCACCTATACTGACCTCCATCAGGTTGCAAATTCAAAATAATTTTTTGTATGCATCTAGCTCTGAAAAAATATTTGGCCTTCTAGCAGTGTGTGGGACTTTCTCTATTAGTCCATCTATACTGACCTCCATCAGGTTGCAAACTGAATCTAATTTTTTTCTGCATCTAGCTCTGAAAAAATATTTGGTCTTCTAGCAGTGTGTCGGACTTTCTCTATTAGTCCATCTATACTGACCTCCATCAGGTTGCAAATTAAAAATAATTTTTATCTGCATCTACAGTACCTCTGAAAAAATATTTGGGCTTCTAGCTGTGTGTGGGACTTGTTGTATTAGTCCATCTATACTGACCTCCATCAGGTTTCAAACTGAATATATTTTTTTCTGCATCTACCTCTGAAAAAATATTGGGCTTCTAGCTGTGTGTGGGACTTGTTGTATTAGTCCATCTATACTGACCTCCATCAGGTTGCAAACTGAATATATTTTTTTCTGCATCTACCTCTGAAAAAATATTGGGCTTCTAGCTGTGTGTGGGTCTTGTTCTATTAATCCAACTATACAGACCTCCATCAGGTTGCAAACTGAATATAATTTTTTTCTGCATCTACCTCTGAAAAAATATTGGGCTTCTAGCTGTGTGTGGGACTTGTTGTATTAGTCCTTTTATACTGACCTCCATCAGGTTGCAAACTGAATATATTTTTTTCTGCATCTACCTCTGAAAAAATCTTGGGCTTCTAGCTGTGTGTGGGACTTGTTCTATTAATCCATCTATACAGACCTCCATCAGGTTGCAAACTGAATATATTTTTTTCTGCATCTACCTCTGAAAAAATATTGGGCTTCTAGCTGTGTGTGTGACTTGTTGTATTAGTCCATCTATACTGACCTCCATCAGGTTGCAAACTGAATATATTTTTTTCTGCATCTACCTCTGAAAAAATATTGGGCTTCTAGCTGTGTGTGGGACTTGTTGTATTAGTCCATCTATACTGACCTCCATCAGGTTGCAAATTCAAAATAATTTTTTGTATGCATCTAGCTCTGAAAAAATATTTGGCCTTCTAGCAGTGTGTGGGACTTTCTCTATTAGTCCATCTATACTGACCTCCATCAGGTTGCAAACTGAATCTAATTTTTTTCTGCATCTAGCTCTGAAAAAATATTTGGCCTTCTAGCAGTGTGTCGGACTTTCTCTATTAGTCCATCTATACTGACCTCCATCAGGTTGCAAATTAAAAATAATTTTTATCTGCATCTACAGTACCTCTGAAAAAATATTTGGGCTTCTAGCTGTGTGTGGGACTTGTTGTATTAGTCCATCTATACTGACCTCCATCAGGTTGCAAACTGAATATATTTTTTTCTGCATCTACCTCTGAAAAAATATTGGGCTTCTAGCTGTGTGTGGGTCTTGTTCTATAAATCCATCTATACAGACCTCCATCAGGTTACAAACTGAATATAATTTTTTTCTGCATCTACCTCTGAAAAAATATTGGGCTTCTAGCTGTGTGTGGGACTTGTTGTATTAGTCCATCTATACTGACCTCCATCAGGTTGCAAACTGAATATATTTTTTTCTGCATCTACCTCTGAAAAAATATTGGGCTTCTAGCTGTGTGTGGGACTTGTTCTATTAATCCATCTATACAGACCTCCATCAGGTTGCAAACTGAATATATTTTTTTCTGCATCTACCTCTGAAAAAATATTGGGCTTCTAGCTGTGTGTGGGACTTGTTGTATTAGTCCATCTATACTGACCTCCATCAGGTTGCAAACTGAATATATTTTTTTCTGCATCTACCTCTGAAAAAATATTGGGCTTCTAGCTGTGTGTGGGACTTGTTGTATTAGTCCATCTATACTGACCTCCATCAGGTTGCAAATTGAATATAATTTTTTTCTGCATCTAACCCAGCCAATAATTTTGGCCTAATACCACAGTTTGGCCACTCAGCTCTGCTCGGTTACCATCCATTGTTTTTTTGTGCAAACAACTCCAGAGTTGTGAATTAGTTAACCACCAAAATGAGTGGAAAAAGGCCTGCTGCTGGTGGAAAGGGGAATAGGCGTGTTGGGAAGGGGAAAAAAGGTTGTGTCCGTGGGGTAGGTGTTAAAGCAACAGTAACATCTGCAGAAGAAAGACCATCTTCCAGCCAAACTAAAATGTCTACTTCTTTTAGCGGACAATGTGATAAGATCCCTTTCTTACGGCCACGCCAATCGCTACAAATTCCAGATGAGGCACAAAAACAGCAGGTGCTTCAACGGATATCAAGTGCTCCTTTAAGTGGGCTCTCCTCCACATCAACTTCAACATCACAAATACTCCAGTCCTCAAAGGTGTCACCCAAATCGCACTTGCTTCCTCACAGCTCCCAAATCTCCAGCTGCCCGTCTGAGTATGAGGTAGAACAGATGGTTGAGTCTGCAGAGATGTTTGCTCATACTATAGCCTGGGAATCAGAGGTCGACTCCAGCGCTTCTGTGAATCCAGACGAGGAAATGATCTGCACTGATGCCCAGAATCTTTATGAGTCGGATCCAGGACCAGACGCAGAAGGTTCTGACCATAATGTAGACCCTCATTCCCAAACTGTAACTCCTGTTGGTGGAGACAATGAGGAAGACGATGATAAGACTCAAATACCTGATTGGAGCGACAACTTTAGTTTTATGTCAGGGCAGGAACAGGTTGGCTCTGAGGACGACGGGTGTGATAACACACAGGGTGATGATGATGAGGTTGGAGATCCCACTTACTGTCAACCCACAGTCAGCCAAGAGATGAGGTCAGCAGAGGAGGTGGAGGAAGATGCTAGTGACGACGAGGTCAGGTTGCGCCTTCCTGGACAGAGACGTAGTACTGGAAGCACGTCAACAACTGCATCCTCAAACACAACTCTGCCTCTCACCACAAGTCGTGGTGGCTCTTCAGGTCGCATGGGTGCTAAGCCTTGCATAGCCTGGGCATTTTTTCAGATCGATAAAGATGACCCAACTCGTGTTATCTGTAACATTTGTCAGCAAAAGCTAAGTAGAGGCCAAAAAATACATAGTTTGAGTACTTCATGCATGAACCGGCACATGGACATGAGGCATAAGTTGCAGTGGGAAGCTCAGTGTGCTACAATGCGGCCTAGCCGGCCGGGCCAACCACCGTCTGCCATATCTTGTGCATCCGCGGCCTCTTCATCCTCTGTGACTGGGGGGACAGCAGTCACACCTGTTTTGGGGCGCAGACCTGCCACCTCTTTACCCGCAACAGCCAGCGTGATTGGCAGGTCATCATTTTCTTTGGAGGTGGTAACACCAGCTGGTGTTGAGCGCTGTCCGACATCGATAGCACCACCTTTGGATCAAGGCAACCTAACATGTCCGCCTGCATCTTCCTCACAGACCGGCAGTTTGCCGGGGACACCCTTATCAACCCCGTCTAAGCACAATAGCCAGCCCTCGGTCCCTCAGATGTGGACAAGTAAAAGACCATTTCCTCCTAGCCATGAGAAAGCTAAGAGGTTGAATTTCACCATCTGCAAGCTCTTGCCTACAGAAATGCTGCCTTTCCGCCTGGTGGACACAGAGGATTTTCGAGACCTTATGTCCGTCGCAGTGCCCCAGTACCAGATGCCCAGTCGGCACTACTTCTCAAAGAAAGGTGTGCCTGCGCTCCACCAGCATGTCGCACACAACATCACCGCTTCTTTGAGAAACTCTGTGTGTGACAGGGTGCATTTCACCACAGACACTTGGACGAGTAGGCATGGACAGGGGCGTTACATGTCGCTGACTGGGCACTGGGTAACTATGGTGACAGCAGGACAAGGGGCTGCTGTCCAAGTCTTGCCGTCCCCACGAGTTGTGCGTCAATCCTCTTTATGTCAAAGTTCCTCCACTGCTTCTGCCTCCTCAACCTCCTCTCGGTCTTCCACCTGCACCCAAAGCCTGTCTGGTCATGCCACAAGCTTTCTAACTGCGCAGAAGGGATCCTGCACACCTCCTTACTATGCTGGCAGTAGGGCTCAACGTCATCAGGCGGTTTTTACATTGAAATGTCTGGGAAATGTGAGTCACACAGCTGAGGAGTTGTGGTCAGCTCTGGAGAACCAATTTCATGAATGGTTGTCTCCACTGGACCTGAAATCAGGGAAGGCCGTGTGCGACAATGCTGCAAACCTGGGTGCGGCCCTTCGCCGGGGCAATGTCACACACGTGCCTTGTATGGCTCACGTGTTGAACCTGGTTGTCCAGCAATTTTTAGCCCACTATCCCAGACTAGATGGCCTTCTGCAGAGGGCACGGTTGCTGTGTGCTCACTTCCGCCGTTCGCATCCCGCAGCTCAGCGACTTACATCTCTACAGAAGTCGTTGGGCCTGCCACTTCACCGGCTAAAATGCGATGTGCCTACCCGGTGGAATTCAACTCTGCACATGTTGCAGCGACTGTGGCAGCACCGACAAGCCCTGGTGCAATACATTCTGACGTATAGCCTGGGCCAACGAGATTCAGAGGTGGGGCAAATCACGCTGGAGGAGTGGTCTCAGATCAGGGACCTATGCACCCTTCTGCACAGTTTTGAAATGGCGACGAAGATGTTTAGTGCTGACGATGCCATTATCAGCATGACTACTCCGGTGATTTACATGCTGGAGCACATGTTAAACAGAATTCGGAGTCAGGTGGTGGCACAAGAGGAGGTGGAGGAAGTAGAGGAGGAGGAGTTGTATGCGGAAGGGCTAACATCTGCAAGGTCCAGAAGGTCGGCAGCACCAAGGCGGCAGGCATGTGAGGGTGGGGGAGATGGTTTTACCAGGGCGTATGGTAGCAGCCAAACTAGTGAGGAAGGTGCAGGAGCCCAGGAAGAAGTGGAGGACGAACTGATGGAAGACTCATTAGATGAGGGAGACCTTGATCACATTTCTGTTGTGCGAGGTTGGGGGGAGAGGACAGAGGAAGGAAGCATGATTGTTACCTCGCCACCAACACAACAGGGACTTGGTGCTCCTGGATGCGCAACACACATGAGTGCCTTCTTGCTGCACTACCTGCAACATGACCCTCGAATTGTGGGTTGCCACACTGTTAGATCCCCGGTACAAAAGTAAATTTGCAGAAATTATTCCTGCCATAGAAAGGGATTCACGCATGCAGGAGTATCAGCAGAGACTGTTGCAGAATCTTACATGTGCTTTTCCACAGAATACCAGTGGTGCACGTAGTGAATCTCACAGTTCCAACTTGCCAACCGTGGGACCGTCAAGTGTTCAGCACTCAAACCGTAACAGAACCACAGTATCTGCTGGTAACATCAATTTTGCGGAATCATTTCACCACTTTTTTAGCCCATCCTTTGCAAGGCCACAGGAGACAAGAAGTCTGACACATAGTAAACGCCTAGAGACGATGGTACAGGAGTATCTCCAAGTAAACATTGAAGCCACGACTGTGTCACTGGACCCTTGCTCTTTTTGGGCTTCCAATCTGGATAAATGGCCGGAGCTAGCCACTTACGCCTTGGAGATCTTGTCATGCCCCGCAGCCAGCGTTCTGTCTGAACGTGTGTTCAGCGCTGCTGGTGGTGTGCTGACAGATAAGCGCACGCGGCTCTCCACTGATAATGTAGACAGACTCACGTTCATAAAGATGAACAAATCATGGATCCGAAACGACTTTTCTACCCCTGTGTCATCCTGGGGAGAGTAAAAGCTTGATGATTGGTTAAAATCACCCTACCAACCGTTTTAAGCTTTCAAATTACTAATCATGTTTATCTGTATCTTGACTGGAAAATAATTTGGGCTTTGTAGCATTGTGCAGCACTGATCCTATTAGGCCATCTATAATAAGCTCCACCAGATTTAAAATTAAAAATAATTTTTAGCTGCATCTAGCCCGGAAAATAATTTTGGGGCTCCGAGATGCGCAAGACACATAAGTGCCTTCTTGCTGCACTACCTGCAGCATGACCCTCATATTGTCAGAATTCGAAGTAATCATGACTACTGGGTTGCCACACTCTTAGATCCCCCAAACTTTTCGATCAACCTTTTCATTTTAATAAAGACCAAAAAAATGGTCATTTTTGAAATTATAAGCATTAGCAGGTTGTTAGAAACTGAAATCAAACAGTTTTCAACTCAAAACTTTATTCTAGGTGATGTTACATTTTCACATAGGACCCCTTGTTCGAAAGGAGCTTCTGAACTCTCTCGTCCATTGAATTTGTCAGGTTTTGGATGGTTTCTGCTTCAATTGTTTTGCATGAGGACAGAATACCCTCCCAGAGCTGTTGCTTAGATGTGAACTGCCTCCCGCCATCATAGACACTCCTTTTAATGATGCTCCAAAGGTTCTGAATGGGGTAGAGGTCAGGGGAGCATGGGGGTCACACCATAAGTTTGTCCCCTTTTATGCCCATATCAGCCAGAGATGCAGATGTTTTATGTGCAGCATGAGATGGTGCATTATCATGCAGAAAAATGATCTTGCTGTGAAATACACGGTTCTTCTTCTTGAACCATGGCAGGAAGTGCTGTTTGAGAAAATCCACATACATTATGGAGTTCATCTTTAGCGCCTTCAGGGATCCTAAAGGGGCCGACAATCTCTCTCCCCATGATTCCAGCCCAAAACATTACTCCACCTCCTCCTTGTTGGCGCTGTAGCCGTGTTTGCGTGCGGTGTCCATCAACCAGCCATCCTCCACTCCATCCATCTGGACCATCGAGCGCTGCACGGCACTCATCCGTGAACAAAACAGTTTTGAAATCAGTCTTCATGTAATGTTTGGCCCACTGGAGCCGTTTCTGCTTGTGTGAAGTGGATAGAGGAGGTCGACAGGATGGCGTATGCACAGCTGCAAACCTCTGAAGGACCCTGCATCTTGTTGTTCGGGGGACGTTGGAGGCACAAGCAGCTTCAAAAACTTGTCTGCTGCTATGACAAGGCTTTTTTGCCGCTGCTCTTTCAACCTGACGTAATTGCCTGTAGGAAAGAGTCCTCAATTTGCCCTTATCAGCACGCACACGTGTGTACTGTGAATCAGCTACATACTTCTTGATTGCCAAGACACTTCATCCTGATCATCGCACAATGTTGATTGCAGTCATGCCTTGACCTAAACACTCCACAATTTGTTGCTTCTCAGCAGCCGACACATCCTTTTTCTTTCCCATTTTGGCAGAAAATGTAGGCTGCTTAATAATGTGAGAGAGCCTTCTTAAGTAGTCTTGCCTTTCATTGGACACACCTGCCAAACTAATTAGCACAGGTGTCTGCAATTGCTTACAGTGATATAAAGAGCCCTGACACACATCACCATCAATGAGTTCAACTGACAAACAAACAAATTCTTCCCTTATCACTCCTAAACACTTTTTGCATAATAATTTGGAACGCAGTGTACATGTGCTTTTCCACAAAACACCAGTGGTTCACGTAGTGAATCTTACAGTTCTAACTTGCCAACCGTGGTCTGTATGGAATTGTTCAATAAAGGGCCCAAAATTAAGATAACATAGATGGGAGAGGTCTCTATGAATCGGAATTCCTAAGTATTTGATACCCTGTGAGGGCCAGGCAAAGGGAAAGTTGGACTGGATGGAATCCTATATGGATTTGGGGAGGGAGACATCGAGGGCCTCAGACTTCGCTGCATAGATTTTAAAATTTTACCATGTAACAAAGTGATCTATTTCAGCCATAACAGCAGGGATGGATATATGTGATTGAGTGATATATACTAGGACATCATCAGCAAATAGAGAGCACTTGTACTCGGTGCCTCCCACCTCAATCCACCTAATATTGGGGTTATGGCGAATTGATGAGAGCAGGTGCTTCGTCACTAGGATGTATAAGAGAGGGGACAGAGGACATCCCTGCCTTGTCCCATTGGTGATTGTGAAAGGTGATGAAAATGTTCTGACGCACCCCCTGGGCCTTGGGACACCCGGAGCCGGACCCTTTTTGGTGGATGCTGGTGGTTGTAGTCTTCGTGGCGGCGACCCGGTTCCGTGGCTCAGGGCGGTCAAACCAGTGGCGGAACTATTTATGTGGTTTTGATGTTTAAATGTCCGACTACGCCACCCGTGGATTGCGGTCAGAGTGAACCGCCGCTACAGGGCAGACCGCTGAGGCTGGTGTTGTGGGTGCAGCAGAGCGTAGCATAACTCCCCACGGGAGGAGTATAGCCTCAGGGCAGTGTATGCGGAGGATGGGGGTGATGGTGCAGGGCAGCATCAGTAACGACACGGAGTCAGTGATGCAGTCCAGGGCCTTTACTCACAGTTCTTATTATCCAGACCACGTCTGCAGGTAATGGCTGCCCACGTCGTACTGTGCTCACCAGGTGAGGGGCTCAGACAACTCCCAGATAACTTTGGAGCACTTCACAGGACCCCCTTTGTGTGTCCTTTGTCTGGCCTTTCTTACCAACACTTCTGTCCGGCTGCCTCGGGCCTCATCTTGGTAAACTTGGCGCCAGTTTCCCTGACCCTATGTGGTGCCTTCCTAGCGGGTGTAGCAAGGGGCTGCGCCACATAAAATGTCAGAGCCTCCGGTTTCTAGCTGAGGGTCGTTTCCTGCCTCCACTAGTTCGGGGACCGGTCTCCCCCTTTGGCCTGACCCCTCCACGCAGGTGGATTCGGGCGTGCGGTGGCGACTCGCCCGTCCGCACCCCTGGGATCCCTTCATTCCTTGTTCCTGGAGCCTTCTCCGCTCCTCCTCCTTCCTTCTCCCTCTTCCAGGCCTGGGCCTCTGTTACTAGGCCCACCTCCGGAGCAGACCTCATGCAGAGCCCCTGCTCCCTGCCACTTCTGCTCAGACTTCTCTGCACTGAACTAAGATGGTGCCCACCTTTTATACTCCCTTCTCAATGCACCCAGGAACTGCTTCCTCCCTGCTCCTGCACTACAGGGTTCCCCTTCCTCAGTGTTCCCTCCCCCCACTCCAGCCAGGGACAGGGACTGTCGTGCCCATCTCAGGGGCATATTGGTCGCTCTGCCCCACGGCAATGTGGTGTAATGCATGCAGGTGTCGGGTCCTGATCCACACTCCATCCTTACCTGAGAGTGAGATATCACACCTCTGGGTGAGGTGCAATACGTCTGTAGCAACCGAGCCCTCAGGGTGCTACAGTTCCATTTATCTTCAGCCTAGGTGACGTATTGCGATACAGGGCCGTGATTTTGGCTATAAAAGGGTCCCCTAGACCCCTACCCCAAGCTTTTTAAGAGAATCATATATGGCGTGCCAGGAGACTCTATGGAATGCTTTCTCAGCATCCAACGAGAGTATCTAATTACAAATTTTTAACTGCATCTAGCCCAGGAAATACTTTGTGCCTAGTAGCAGTGTCTGCTAGTCAGCGGATTATCCCGGCTGTTAAGCAAGCTACACCACCTGTAGTTTAGACACTTAATTTTTTCAAAGGAAATGCTTCGGGACCATGGGATACTTAGTGAAGAGCATCAGGAGGCACCCCAAGGCATAGGAGCTGGGACTGGCAGTAGGATGCCTTGCGCTGGACAGCCGAGCTCGATCCTTATAAAAGCTTTTTAACTGCAGCAGCTTTAGTGGACGCTACTGGAGCTGGAATAGATCCTTGTAAATGGATTTAAAGTGTATTCATTCAAATTAGAGAGACAATTTAAATTAAAAAGCTTAGAGCTGCCTCCACCACAGGGGGGCTCGCTCGACCCACCAGCGGACAGGCACCAGTATTGGGAGAGGGGGGCTGGCCGTCAGGGTTCACCGCGGCTCTGGCACAAACCCGGCGACACGGAGGTGGCACGGGCAGGAGCGGACTGGCCGTGTCGGCTTCTCACTTTTTGGATTTTAGAAGGGCATGACATGCCTATATCTGTGTCTCCCCCTCCTTTTACTCCTCCGCCTCTTTTATTTTCCCATGACTATATGTACTTGTCACTTTTCCATGTGTTAGTTATGTCTTCTGAGCAGTTTGTCAGCTTTTGGACACCTTTGAAGGTGTTTTCTATGTGTTTCTATGTGTTTTTGTTTGCCTGCCATTGGTTTTAACGGTGATCGAAGATGTTCGACGAACACACGGGTGTTCGACGAACCGAACCGAACTCGAACACTACGTGGGTGGCTCAACACTATTCTTAATGCCAATCTTTGCAGCGCATCATGACGTATTGTTCTTGTTGAACACGTAATACAGATTCTATATCTCACAATTGCACTATCTCAAGAACAAAATCAATGCAAATTTCCATTGGCTCTATAGGAAGCTTATTAGTAAGTAAATGAAAAAACTCTCTGAGAATTAGAACTCATGAACTCCTGTTTATAAGACAGGCGCAATAACCAAGTAAGCCACTGGAACATCACAAGTGCAAAAGGTTGTCAAGAAGGGCAATGACCAATGAATCACTATTAGGTAAGTTCAAAAAGAAATCCATTGGTTTCACTATGTTATTCTTAATGCCAATCTTTGCAGCGCTCATGACGTATTGTTCTTGATGAACACGTAATACAGATTCTATATCTCAAAATCAATGCAAATTTCCATTGCTCCATAGGAAGCTTATTAGTAAGTAAATGAAAAAGACTCTCCAAGGATTAGAACTCATGAAATCCTTTTTTCAAGACAGGTGCATTAACCCAGTAAGCCACAGCAACATCACAGGTGCAAATTTATGTCAAGAAGGGCAGTGACCAATGAATCACTATTAGGTAAGTTCAAAAAGAAATCCATTGGTTTTACTATGCTATTCTTAATGTCAATCTAAACAGCTTGTAATGACATATTGTTCTTTATGAACACTTAGTACAGATTCTATCTCACAATTGCACTATCTCAAGCCCCAAAATCAATGCAAATTTACATTGGCTCCATAGGAAGCTTATTAGTAAGTAAATGAAAAAGACTCTCCAAGGATTAGAACTCATGAAATCCTTTTTACAAGACAGGTGCATTAACCCAGTAAGCCACAGGAACATCACAGGTGCAAAGTGATGTCAAGAAGGGCAGTGAACAATGAATCACCTTTAGGTAAGTTCAAAAAGAAATCCATTGGTTTTACTATGTTATTCTTAAAGCCAATCTAAACAGATTGTGATGACATATTGTTCTTTATGAACACTTACTACAGATTCTATCTCACAATTGCACTATCTCAAGCCCAAAATCAATGCAAATTTCCATTGGCTCTATAGGAAGCTTATTAGTAAGTAAATGAAAAAACTCTCTGAGAATTAGAACTCATATTTATAGGACAGGCGCAATAACCAAGTAAGCCACTGGAACATCACAAGTGCAAAAGGTTGTCAAGAAGGGCAGTGAACATTGAATCACTATTAGGTAAGTTCAAAAAAAAATCCATTGGTTTCACTATGTTATTCTTAATGCCAATCTTTGCAGCGCATCATGACGTATTGTTCTTGATAAACACGTAATACAGATTCTATATCTCACAATTGCACTATCTCAAGCCCAAAATCAATGCAAATTTCCATTGGCTCTATAGGAAGCTTATTAGTAAGTAAATGAAAAAACTCTCTGAGAATTAGAACTCATGAACTCCTGTTTATAAGACAGGCACAATAACCACGTAAGACACTGGAACATCACAAGTGCAAAAGGTTGTCAAGAAGGGCAATGACCAATGAATCACTATTAGGTAAGTTCAAAAAGAATTCCATTGGATTCACTATGTTATTCTTAATGCCAATCTTTGCAGCGCATCATGACGTATTGTTCTTGATGAACACGTAATACAGATTCTATATCTCAAAATCAATGCAAATTTCCATAGCTCCATAGGAAGCTTATTAGTAACTAAATGAAAAAGACTCTCCAAGGATTAGAACTCATGAAATCCTTTTTACAAGACAGGTGCATTAACCCAGTAAGCCACAGCAACATCACAGGTGCAAATTTATGTCAAGAAGGGCAGTGACTAATGAATCACTATTAGGTAAGTTCAAATAGAAATCCATTGGTTTTACTATGTTATTCTTAATGCCAATCTAAACAGCTTGTAATGACATATTGTTCTTTATGAACACTTAGTACAGATTCTATCTCACAATTGCACTATCTCAGTCCCAAAATCAATGCAAATTTCCATTGGCTCTATAGGAAACTTATTGGTAAGTAAACGAAAAATAACTCTCTGAGGACTAGAACTCACGAACTCCTGTTTAAAAGACAGGGACATTAACCCACTAAGCCATTGGAACATCACAAGTGCAAAGTGATGTCAAGAAGGGCAGTGAACAATGAATCACTATTAGGTAAGTTCAAAAATAAATCCATTGGTTTCACTATGTTATTCTTAATGCCAATTTTTGCAGCGCATCATGACGTATTGTTCTTGATGAACACGTAATACAGATTCTATATCTCACAATTGCACTATCTCAAGCCCAAAATCAATGCAAATTTCCATTGGCTCTATAGGAAGCTTATTAGTAAGTAAATGAAAAAACTCTCTGAGAATTAGAACTCATGAACTCCTGTTTAAAAGACAGGCGCAATAACCAAGTAAGCCACTGGAACATCACAAGTGCCAAAGGTTGTCAAGAAGGGCAATGACCAATGAATCACTATTAGGTAAGTTCAAAAAGAAATCCATTGGTTTCACTATGTTATTCTTAATGCCAATCTTTGCAGCGCATCATGACGTATTGTTCTTGATGAACACGTAATACAGATTCTATATCTCAAAATCATTGCAAATTTCCATTGCTCCATAGGAAGCTTATTAGTAAGTAAATGAAAAAGACTCTCCAAGGATTAGAACTCATGAAATCCTTTTTACAAGACAGGTGCATTAACCCAGTAAGCCACAGCAACATCACAGGTGCAAATTTATGTCAAGAAGGGCAGTGACTAATGAATCACTATTAGGTAAGTTCAAATAGAAATCCATTGGTTTTACTATGTTATTCTTAATGCCAATCTAAATAGTTTGTAATGACATATTGTTCTTTATGAACACTTAGTACAGATTCTATCTCACAATTGCACTATCTCAATCCCAAAATCAATGCAAATTTCAATTGGCTCCATAGGAAGCTTATTAGTAAGTAAATGAAAAAGACTCTCCAAGGATTAGAACTCATGAAAACCTTTTTACAAGACAGGTGCATTAACCCTGTAAGCCACTGGAACATCACGGGTGCAAAGTTATGTCAAGAAGGGCAGTGAACAATGAATCACTATTAGGTAAGTTCAAAAAGAAATCCATTGGTTTCACTATGTTATTCTTAATGCTAATCTTTGCAGCGCATCATGACATATTGTTCTTGATGAACACGTAATGCAGATTCTGTATCCCAAAATCAATGCAAATTTCCATTGGCTCTATAGGAAACTTATTGGTAAATAAATGAAAAAGAGCTCTCTGAGGACTAGAACTCATGGACTCCTGTTTAAAAGACAGGGGCATTAACCCACTAAGCCATTGGAACATCACAAGCGCAAAGTGATGTCAAGAAAGGCAGTGAACATTGATTCACTATTAGGTAAGTTCAAAAAGAAATCCATTGGTTTCACTATGTTTTTCTTAATGCCAATCTTTGCAGCGCATCATGACGTATTGTTCTTGATGAACACGTAATGCAGATTCTATATCCCAAAATCAATGCAAATTTCCATTGGCTCTATAGGAAACTTATTGGTAAGTAAATGAAAAACAGCTCTTTGAGGACTAGAATTCATGAACTCCTGTTTAAAAGACAGGGGCATTAACCCACTAAGCCATTGGAACATCACAAGTGCAAAGTGATGTGAAGAAGGGCAGTGAACGTTGAATCACTATTAGGTAATTTCAAAAAGAAATCCATTGGTTTCACTATGTTATTCTTAATGCCAATCTTTGCAGCGCATCATGACGTATTGTTCTTGATGAACATGTAATACAGATTCTATATCTCACAATTGCTCTATCTCAATCCCAAAATCAATGCAAATTTACATTGGCTCCATAGGAAGCTTATTAGTAAGTAAATGAGAAAGACTCTCCAAGGATTAGAACTCATGAAATCCTTTTTACAAGACATGTGCATTAACCCAGTAAGCCACAGGAACATCACAGGTGCAAAGTGATGTCAAGAAGGGCAGTGAACAGTGAATCACCTTTAGGTAAGTTCAAAAAGAAATCCATTGGTTTTACTATGTTATTCTTAAAGCCAATCTAAACAGATTGTGATGACATATTGTTCTTTATGAACACTTACTACAGATTCTATCTCACAATTGCACTATCTCAATCCCAAAATCAATGCAAATTTCTATTGGCTCTATAGCAAACTTATTGGTAAGTTAATGAAATAGAGCTCTCTGAGTACTAGAACTCATGAACTCCTGTTTAAAAGACAGGGGCATTAACCCACTAACCCATTGGAACATCACAAGTGCAAAGTGATGTCAAGAAGGGCAGTGAAAATTGAATCACTATTAGGTAAGTTCAAAAAGAAATCCATTGGTTTCATTATGTTATTCTTAATGCCAATCTTTGCAGCGCATCATGACGTATTGTTCTTGATGAACACTTACTACAGATTCTATCTCACAATTGCACTATCTCAATCCCAAAATCAATGCAAATTTCTATTGGCTCTATAGCAAACTTATTGGTAAGTAAATGAAAAAGAGCTCTCTGAGTACTAGAACTCATGAACTCCTGTTTAAAAGACAAGGGCATTAACCCACTAACCCATTGGAACATCACAAGTGCAAAGTGATGTCAAGAAGGGCAGTGAACATTGAATCACTATTAGGTAAGTTCAAAAAGAAATCCATTGGTTTCACTATGTTATTCTTAATGCCAATCTTTGCAGCGCATCATGACGTATTGTTCTTGATGAACACGTAATACAGATTCTATATCTCACAATTGCACTATCTCAAGCCCAAAATCAATGCAAATTTCCATTGGCTCTATAGGAAGCTTATTAGTAAGTAAATGAAAAAACTCTCTGAGAATTAGAACTCATGAACTCCTGTTTATAGGACAGGCGCAATAACCAAGTAAACCACTGGAACATCACAAGTGCAAAAGGTTGTCAAGAAGGGCAATGACCAATGAATCACTATTAGGTAAGTTCAAAAAGAAATCCATTGGTTTCACTATGTTATTCTTAATGCCAATCTTTGCAGCGCATCATGACGTATTGTTCTTGATGAACACATAATACAGATTCTATATCTCAAAATCAATGCAAATTTCCATTGCTCCATAGGAAGCTTATTAGTAACTAAATGAAAAAGACTCTCCAAGGATTAGAACTCATGAAATCCTTTTTACAAGACAGGTGCATTAACCCAGTAAGCCACAGCAACATCACAGGTGCAAATTTATGTCAAGAAGGGCAGTGACTAATGAATCACTATTAGGTAAGTTCAAATAGAAATCCATTGGTTTTACTATGTTATTCTTAATGCCAATCTAAACAGCTTGTAATGACATATTGTTCTTTATGAACACTTAGTACAGATTCTATCTCACAATTGCACTATCTCAGTCCCAAAATCAATGCAAATTTCCATTGGCTCTATAGGAAACTTATTGGTAAGTAAATGAAAAAGAGCTCTTTGAGGACTAGAATTCATGAACTCCTGTTTAAAAGACAGGGGCATTAACCCACTAAGCCATTGGAACATCACAAGTGCAAAGTGATGTCAAGAAGGGCAGTGAACTTTGAATCACTATTAGGTAAGTTCAAAAAGAAATCCATTGGTTTCACTATGTTATTCTTAATGCCAATCTTTGCAGCGCATCATGACGTATTGTTCTTGATGAACATGTAATACAGATTCTATATCCCACAATTGCTCTATCTCAATCCCAAAATCAATGCAAATTTACATTGGCTCCATAGGAAGCTTATTAGTAAGTAAATGAAAAAGACTCTCCAAGGATTAGAACTCATGAAATCCTTTATACAAGACATGTGCATTAACCCAGTAAGCCACAGGAACATCACAGGTGCAAAGTGATGTCAAGAAGGGCACTGAACAATGAATCACCTTTAGGTAAGTTCAAAAAGAAATCCATTGGTTTTACTATGTTATTCTTAAAGCCAATCTAAACAGATTGTGATGACATATTGTTCTTTATGAACACTTGCTACAAATTCTATCTCATAATTGCACTATCTCAATCCCAAAATCAATGCAAATTTCTCTTGGCTCTATAGGAAACTTATTGGTAAGTAAATGAAAAAGAGCTCTCTGAGGACTAGAACTCATGATCTCCTGTTTAAAAGACATGGGCATTAACCCACTAAGCCATTGGAACATCACAAGTGCAAAGTGATGTCAAGAAGGGCAGTGAACATTGAATCACTATTAGGTAAGTTCAAAAAGAAATCCATTGGTTTTACTATGTTATTCTTAATGCCAATCTTTGCAGCGCATCATGACGTATTGTTCTTGATGAACACGTAATACAGATTATATATCTCACAATTGCACTATCTCAAGCCCAAAATCAATGCAAATTTCCATTGGCTCTATAGGAAGCTTATTAGTAAGTAAATGAAAAAACTCTCTGAGAATTAGAACTCATGAACGCCTGTTTATAGGACAGGCGCAATAACCAAGTAAGCCACTGGAACAACACAAGTGCAAAAGGTTGTCAAGAAGGGCAATGACCAATGAATCACTATTAGGTAAGTTCAAAAAGAAATCCATTGGTTTCACTATGTTATTCTTAATGCCAATCTTTGCAGCGCATCGTGACGTATTTTTCTTGATGAACACGTAATACAGATTCTATATCTCAAAATCAATGCAAATTTCCATTGCTCCATAGGAAGCTTATTAGTAAGTAAATGAATAAGATTCTCTAAGGATTAGAACTCATGAAATCCTTTTTACAAGACAGGTGCATTAACCCAGTAAGCCACAGGAACATCACAGGTGCAAAGTGATGTCAAGAACGGCAGTGAACAATGAATCACTATTAGGTAAGTTCAAAAAGAAATCCATTGGTTTCACTATGTTATTCTTAATGCTAATCTTTGCAGCGCATCATGACATATTGTTCTTGATGAACACTTAATACAGATGCTATATCTCACAATTGCACTATCTCAATCCCAAAATCAATGCAAATTTACATTGGCTCCATAGGAAGCTTATTAGTAAATAAATGAAAAAGACTCTCCAAGGATTAGAACTCATGAAATCCTTTTTACAAGACAGGTGCATTAACCCAGTAAGCCACAGGAACATCACAGGTGCAAAGTGATGTCAAGAACGGCAGTGAACAATGAATCACTATTAGGTAAGTTCAAAAAGAAATCCATTGGTTTCACTATGTTATTCTTAAAGCCAATCTAAACAGATTGTGATGACATATTGTTCTTTATGAACACTTACTACAGATTCTATCTCACAATTGCACTATCTCAAGCACAAAATCAATGCAAATTTCCATTGGCTCTATAGTAAACTTATTGGTAAGTAAATGAAAAAGAGCTCTCTGAGGACAAGAACTCATGAACTCCTGTTTAAAAGACAGGGGCATCAACCCACTTAGCCATTGGAACATCACAAGTGCAAAGTGATGTCAAGAAGGGCAGTGAACAATGAATCACTATTAGGTAAGTTCAAAAAGAAATCCATTGGTTTCACTATGTTATTCTTAATGTTAATATTTGCAGCGCATCATGACATATTGTTCTTGATGAACACGTAATACAGATTCTATATCTCACAATTGCACTATCTCAAGCCCAAAATCAATGCAAATTTCCATTGGCTCCATAGGAAGCTTATTAGTAAGTAAACGATAAAGACTCTCCAAGGATTAGAACTCATGAACTCCTGTTTACAAGACAGGTGCATAAACCCAGTAAGCCACTGGAACATCAGAGGTGCAAAGTGATGTCAAGAAGGGCAGTGAACAATGAATCACTATTAGGTAAGTTCAAAAAGAAATCCATTGGTTTCACTATGTTATTCTTAATGCCAATCTTTGCAGCTCATCATGACGTATTGTTCTTCATGAACACGTAATACAGATTCTATATCTCAAAATCAATGCAAATTTCCATTGCTCCATAGGAAGCTTATTAGTAAGTAAATGAAAAAGACTCTCCATGGATAGAACTCATGAACTTCTGTTGACAAGACAGGTGCATAAACCCAGTAAGCCACTGGAACATCACAGGTGAAAATTTGCGTCAAGAAGGGCAGTGAACAATGAATCACTATTAGGTAAGTTCAAAAAGAAATCCATTGGTTTTACTATGTTATTCTTACAGCCAATCTAAACAGCTTGTGATGACATATTGTTCTTTATGAACACTTACTACAGATTGTATCTCACAATTGCAGTATCTCAAGCCCAAAATCAATGCAAATTTACCTTGGCTCTATAGGAAGCTTATTAGTAAGTAAATGAAAAAGGCTCTCCAAGAATTAGAACTCATGAACTCCTGTTTACAAGACAGGTGCATAAACCCAGTAAGCCACTGGAACATCACAAATGCAAAGCGATGTCAAGAAGGGCAGTGAACAATGAATCACTATTAGGTAAGTTCAAAAAGAAATCCATTGGTTTCACTATGTTATTCTTAATGCCAATCTTTGCAGCGCATCATGACGTATTGTTCTTGATGAACACGTAATACAGATTCTATATCTCACAATTGCACTATCTCAAGCACAAAATCAATGCAAATTTCCATTGGCTCTATAGGAAGCTTATTAGTAAGTAAATGAAAAAACTCTCTGAGAATTAGAACTCATGAACTCCTGTTTATAAGACAAGCACATTAACCCAGTAAGCCACAGGAAGATCATAAGTGCAAAAGGTTGTCAAGAAGGGCAATGACCAATGAATCACTATTAGGTAAGTTAAAAAAGAAATCCATTGGTTTCACTATGTTATTCTTAATGCTAATATTGGCAGCGCATCATGACATATTGTTCTTGATGAACACGTAATACAGATTCTATATCTCACAATTGCACTATCTCAAGCCCAAAATCAATGCAAATTTCCATGGGCTCCATAGGAAGCTTATTAGAAAGTAAATGAAAAACACTCTCCAAGGATTAGAACTCATGAAATCCTTTTTACAAGACAGGTGCATTAACCAAGTAAGCCACAGCAACATCACAGGTGCACATTTATGTCAAGAAGGGCAGTGACCAATGAATCACTATTAGGTAAGTTCAAAAAGAAATCCATTGGTTTTACTATGTTATTCTTAATGCCAATCTTTGCAGCTCATCATGACGTATTGTTCTTCATGAACACGTAATACAGATTCTATATCTCAAAATCAATGCAAATTTCCATTGCTCCATAGGAAGCTTATTAGTAAGTAAATGAAAAAGACTCTCCATGGATAGAACTCATGAACTTCTGTTGACAAGACAGGTGCATAAACCCAGTAAGCCACTGGAACATCACAGGTGAAAATTTGCGTCAAGAAGGGCAGTGAACAATGAATCACTATTAGGTAAGTTCAAAAAGAAATCCATTGGTTTTACTATGTTATTCTTACAGCCAATCTAAACAGCTTGTGATGACATATTGTTCTTTATGAACACTTACTACAGATTGTATCTCACAATTGCAGTATCTCAAGCCCAAAATCAATGCAAATTTACCTTGGCTCTATAGGAAGCTTATTAGTAAGTAAATGAAAAAGGCTCTCCAAGAATTAGAACTCATGAACTCCTGTTTACAAGACAGGTGCATAAACCCAGTAAGCCACTGGAACATCACAAATGCAAAGCGATGTCAAGAAGGGCAGTGAACAATGAATCACTATTAGGTAAGTTCAAAAAGAAATCCATTGGTTTCACTATGTTATTCTTAATGCCAATCTTTGCAGCGCATCATGACGTATTGTTCTTGATGAACACGTAATACAGATTCTATATCTCACAATTGCACTATCTCAAGCACAAAATCAATGCAAATTTCCATTGGCTCTATAGGAAGCTTATTAGTAAGTAAATGAAAAAACTCTCTGAGAATTAGAACTCATGAACTCCTGTTTATAAGACAAGCACATTAACCCAGTAAGCCACAGGAAGATCATAAGTGCAAAAGGTTGTCAAGAAGGGCAATGACCAATGAATCACTATTAGGTAAGTTAAAAAAGAAATCCATTGGTTTCACTATGTTATTCTTAATGCTAATATTGGCAGCGCATCATGACATATTGTTCTTGATGAACACGTAATACAGATTCTATATCTCACAATTGCACTATCTCAAGCCCAAAATCAATGCAAATTTCCATGGGCTCCATAGGAAGCTTATTAGAAAGTAAATGAAAAACACTCTCCAAGGATTAGAACTCATGAAATCCTTTTTACAAGACAGGTGCATTAACCAAGTAAGCCACAGCAACATCACAGGTGCACATTTATGTCAAGAAGGGCAGTGACCAATGAATCACTATTAGGTAAGTTCAAAAAGAAATCCATTGGTTTTACTATGTTATTCTTAATGCCAATCTAAACAGCTTGTAATGACATATTGTTCTTTATGAACACTTAGTACAGATTCTATATCACAATTGCACTATCTCAATCCCAAAATCAATGCAAATTTCAATTGGCTCCATAGGAAGCTTATTAGTAAATAAATGAAAAAAGCTCTCCAAGGATTAGAACTCATGAAATCCTTTTTACAAGACAGGTGCATTAACCCTGTAAGCCACTGGAACATCACGGGTGCAAAGTTATGTCAAGAAGGGCAGTGAACAATGAATCACTATTAGGTAAGTTCAAAAAGAAATCTATT
The DNA here is from genome assembly GCF_046119375.1 of Phyllobates terribilis. Lineage (NCBI taxonomy): Eukaryota > Metazoa > Chordata > Amphibia > Anura > Dendrobatidae > Phyllobates > Phyllobates terribilis. The sequence continues at coordinate 328,719,482 of NW_027362764.1, read as the reverse complement.
GGTTTCACTATGTTATTCTTAATGCCAATCTTTGCAACGCATCATGACATATTGTTCTTGATGAACACGTAATACAGATTCTATATCTCAAAATCAATGCAAATTTCCATTGCTCCATAGGAAGCTTATTAGTAAGTAAATGAAAAAGACTCTCCATGGATTAGAACTCATGAACTCCTGTTTACAAGACAGGTGCATAAACCCAGTAAGCCACTGGAACATCACAGGAGCAAATTTATGTCAAGAAGGGCAGTGAACAATGAATTACTATTTGGTAAGTTCAAAAAGAAATCCATTGGTTTTACTATGTTATTCTTAATGCCAATCTAAACAGCTTGTAATGACATATTGTTCTTTATGAACACTTAGTACAGATTCTATCTCACAATTGCACTATCTCAATCCCAAAATCAATGCAAATTTCCATTGGCTCTATAGGAAACTTATTGGTAAGGAAATGAAAAAAAGCTCTCTGAGGACTAGAACTCACGAACTCCTTTTTAAAAGACAGGAACATTAACCCACTAAGCCATTGGAACATCACAAGCGCAAAGTGATGTCAAGAAGGGCAGTGAACAATGAATCACTATTAGGTAAGTTCAAAAAGAAATCCATTGGTTTCACTATGTTTTTCTTAATGCTAATCTTTGCAGCGCATCATGACATATTGTTCTTGATGAACACTTAATACAGATGCTATATCTCACAATTGCACTATCTCAATCCCAAAATCAATGCAAATTTACATTGGCTCCATAGGAAGCTTATTAGTAAATAAATGAAAAAGACTCTCCAAGGATTAGAACTCATGAAATCCTTTTTACAAGACAGGTGCATTAACCCAGTAAGCCACAGGAACATCACAGGTGCAAAGTGATGTCAAGAAGGGCAGTGAACAATGAATCACTATTAGGTAAGTTCAAAAAGAAATCCATTGGTTTCACTATGTTATTCTTAATGTTGATATTTGCAGCGCATCATGACATATTGTTCTTGATGAACACGTAATACAGATTCTATATCTCACAATTGCACTATCTCAAGCCCAAAATCAATGCAAATTTCCATTGGCTCCATAGGAAGCTTATTAGTAAGTAAATGATAAAGACTCTCCAAGGATTAGAACTCATGAACTCCTGTTTACAAGACAGGTGCATAAACCCAGTAAGCCACTGGAACATCAGAGGTGCAAAGTGATGTCAAGAAGGGCAGTGAACAATGAATCACTATTAGGTAAGTTCAAAAAGAAATCCATTGGTTTCACTATGTTATTCTTAATGCCAATCTTTGCAGCTCATCATGACGTATTGTTCTTCATGAACACGTAATACAGATTCTATATCTCAAAATCAATGCAAATTTCCATTGCTCCATAGGAAGCTTATTAGTAAGTAAATGAAAAAGACTCTCCATGGATAGAACTCATGAACTTCTGTTGACAAGACAGGTGCATAAACCCAGTAAGCCACTGGAACATCACAGGTGAAAATTTGTGTCAAGAAGGGCAGTGAACAATGAATCACTATTAGGTAAGTTCAAAAAGAAATCCATTGGTTTTACTATGTTATTCTTACAGCCAATCTAAACAGCTTGTGATGACATATTGTTCTTTATGAACACTTACTACAGATTGTATCTCACAATTGCAGTATCTCAAGCCCAAAATCAATGCAAATTTCCATTGCTCCATAGGAAGCTTATTAGTAAGTAAATGAAAAAGACTCTCCATGGATAGAACTCATGAACTTCTGTTTACAAGACAGGTGCATAAACCCAGTAAGCCACTGGAACATCACAGGAGCAAATTTATGTCAAGAAGGGCAGTGAACAATGAATTACTATTTGGTAAGTTCAAAAAGAAATCCATTGGTTTTACTATGTTATTCTTAATGCCAATCTAAACAGCTTGTAATGACATATTGTTCTTTATGAACACTTAGTACAGATTCTATCTCACAATTGCACTATCTCAATCCCAAAATCAATGCAAATTTCCATTGGCTCTATAGGAAACTTAATGGTAAGTAATTGAAAAAGAGCTCTCTGAGGACTAGAACTCATGAACTCCTGTTTAAAAGACAGGGGAATTAACCCACTAAGCCATTGGAACATCACAAGTGCAAAGCGATGTCAAGAAGGGCAGTGAACATTGAATCACTATTAGGTAAGTTCAAAAAGAAATCCATTGGTTTCACTATGTTATTCTTAATGCCAATCTTTGCAGCGCATCATGACGTATTGTTCTTGATGAACACGTAATACAGATTCTATATCTCACAATTGCACTATCTCAGTCCCAAAATTAATGCAAATTTCCATTAGCTCTATAGGAAACTTATTGGTAAGTAAACAAATAAAAGTTCTCTGAGGACTAGAACTCACAAACTCCTGTTTAAAAGACAGGGACATTAATCCACTAAGCCACTGGAACATCACAAGTGCAAGTCATGTCAAGAAGGGCAGTGAACATTGAATCACTAATAGGTAAGTTCAAAAATAAATCCATTGGTTTCACTATGTTATTCTTAATGCCAATCTTTGCAGCGCATCATGACGTATTGTTCTTGATGAACACGTAATACATATTCTATATCTCACAATTGCACTATCTCAATCCCAAAATCAATGCAAATTTCCATTGGCTCTATAGGAAGCTTATTAGTAAGTAAATGAAAAAACTCTCTGAGAATTAGAACTCATGAACTCCTGTTTATAAGACAGGCGCAATAACCAAGTAAGCCACTGGAACATCACAAGTGCAAAAGGTTGTCAAGAAGGGCAATGACCAATGAATCACTATTAGGTAAGTTCAAAAAGAAATCCATTGGTTTCACTATGTTATTCTTAATGCCAATCTTTGCAGCGCATCATGACGTATTGTTCTTGATGAACACGTAATACAGATTCTATATCTCAAAATCAATGCAAATTTCCATTGCTCCATAGGAAGCTTATTAGTAAGTAAATGAAAATGACACTCCAAGGATTAGAACTCATGTTTACAAGACAGGTGCATAAACCCAGTAAACCACTGGAACATCACAGGTGCAAATTTATGTCAAGAAGGGCAGTGAACAATGAATCACTATTTGGTAAGTTCAAAAAGAAATCCATTGGTTTTACTATGTTATTCTTAATGCCAATCTAAACAGCTTGTAATGACATATTGTTCTTTATGAACACTTAGTACTGATTCTATCTCACAATTGCACTATCTCAGTCCCAAAATCAATGCAAATTTATATTGGATCTATAGGAAACTTATTGGTAACTAAACAAAAAAAAGCTTTCTGAGGACTAGAACTCACAAACTCCTGTTTAAAAGACAGGGACATTAACCCACTAAGCCACTGGAACATCACAAGTGCAAAGTGATGTCAAGAAGGGCAGTGAACATTGAATCACTATTAGGTAAGTTCAAAAAGAAATCCATTGGTTTCACTATGTTATTCTTAATGCCAATCTTTGCAGCGCATCATAACGTATTGTTCTTGATGAACACGTAATACAGATTCTATATATCACAATTGCACTATCTCAAGCCCAAAATCAATGCAAATTTCCATTGGCTCCATAGGAAGCTTATTAGAAAGTAAATGAAAAAGACTCTCCAAGGATTAGAACTCATAAAATCCTCTTTACAAGACAGGTGCATTAACCCAGTAAACCACAGGAACATCACAGGTGCAAAATGATGTCAAGAAGGGCAGTGAACAATGAATCACTATTAGGTAAGTTCAAAAAGAAATCCATTGGTTTTACTATGTTATTCTTAAAGCCAATCTAAACAGATTGTGATGACATATTGTTCTTTATGAACACTTACTACAGATTCTATCTCACAATTGCACTATCTCAAGCACAAAATCAATGCAAATTTCCATTGGCTCTATAGGAAACTTATTGGTAAGGAAATGAAACAGAGCTCTCTGAGGACAAGAACTCATGAACTCCTGTTTAAAAGACAGGGGCATCAACCCACTTAGCCATTGGAACATCACAAGTGCAAAGTGATGTCAAGAAGGGCAGTGAACAATGAATCACTATTAGGTAAGTTCAAAAAGAAATCCATTGGTTTCACTATGTTATTCTTAATGTTAATATTTGCAGCGCATCATGACATATTGTTCTTGATGAACACGTAATACAGATTCTATATCTCACAATTGCACTATCTCAAGCCCAAAATCAATGCAAATTTCCATTGGCTCCATAGGAAGCTTATTAGTAAGTAAATGATAAAGACTCTCCAAGGATTAGAACTCATGAACTCCTGTTTACAAGACAGGTGCATAAACCCAGTAAGCCACTGGAACATCAGAGGTGCAAAGTGATGTCAAGAAGGGCAGTGAACAATGAATCACTATTAGGTAAGTTCAAAAAGAAATCCATTGGTTTCACTATGTTATTCTTAATGCCAATCTTTGCAGCGCATCATGACGTATTGTTCTTGATGAACACGTAATACAGATTCTATATCTCACAATTGCACTATCTCAAGCACAAAATCAATGCAAATTTCCATTGGCTCTATAGGAAGCTTATTAGTAAGTAAATGAAAAAACTCTCTGAGAATTAGAACTCATGAACTCCTGTTTATAAGACAAGCGCATTGACCCAGTAAGCCACTGAAACATCACAAGTGCAAAAGGTTGTCAAGAAGGGCAATGACCAATGAATCACTATTAGGTAAGTTCAAAAAGAAATCCATTGGTTTCACTATGTTATTCTTAATGCCAATCTTTGCAGCGCATCATGACGTATTGTTCTTGATGAACACGTAATACAGATTCTATATCTCACAATTGCACTATCTCAAGCCCAAAATCAATGCAAATTTCCATTGGCTCTATTGGAAGCTTATTAGTAAGTAAATGAAAAAACTCTCTGAGAATTAGAACTCATGAACTTCTGTTTATAAGACAGGCGCAATAACCCAGTAAGCCACTGGAACATCAGAGGTGCAAAGTGATGTCAAGAAGGGCAGTGAACAATGAATCACTATTAGGTAAGTTCAAAAAGAAATCCATTGGTTTCACTATGTTATTCTTAATGCTAATCTTTGCAGCACATCATGACATATTGTTCTTGATGAACACGTAATACAGATTCTATATCTCAAAATCAATGCAAATTTCCATTGCTCCATAGGAAGCTATTAGTAAGTAAATGAAAAAGACTCTCCAAGGATTAGAACTCATGAAATCCTTTTTACAAGACAGGTGCATTAACCCAGTAAACCACAGCAACATCACGTGTGCAAATTTATGTCAAGAAGGGCAGTGACCAATGAATCACTATTTGGTAAGTTCAAATAGAAATCCATTGGTTTTACTATGTTATTCTTAATGCCAATCTAAACAGCTTGTAATGACATATTGTTCTTTATGAACACTTAGTACAGATTCTATCTCACAATTGCACTATCTCAATCCCAAAATCAATGCAAATTTCCATTGGCTCTATAGGAAACTTATTGATAAGGAAATGAAAAAAAGCTCTCTGAGGACTAGAACTCACGAACTCCTTTTTAAAACACAGGGACATGACCCACTAAGCCATTGGAACATCACAAATGCAAAGTGATGTCAAGAAGGGCAGTGAACAATGAATCACTATTAGGTAAGTTCAAAAAGAAATCCATTGGTTTCACTATGTTTTTCTTAATGCTAATCTTTGCAGCGCATCATGACATATTGTTCTTGATGAACACGTAATACAGATGCTATATCTCACAATTGCACTATCTCAATCCCAAAATCAATGCAAATTTACATTGGCTCCATAGGAAGCTTATTAGTAAATAAATGAAAAAGACTCTCCAAGGATTAGAACTCATGAAATCCTTTTTACAAGACAGGTGCATTAACCCAGTAAGCCACAGGAACATCACAGGTGCAAAGTGATGTCAAGAAGGGCAGTGAACAATGAATCACTATTAGGTAAGTTCAAAAAGAAATCCATTGGTTTTACTATGTTATTCTTAAAGCCAATCTAAACAGATTGTGATGACATATTGTTCTTTATGAACACTTACTACAGATTCTATCTCACAATTGCACTATCTCAAGCACAAAATCAATGCAAATTTCCATTGGCTCTATAGGAAACTTATTGGTAAGGAAATGAAACAGAGCTCTCTGAGGACAAGAACTCATGAACTCCTGTTTAAAAGACAGGGGCATCAACCCACTTAGCCATTGGAACATCACAAGTGCAAAGTGATGTCAAGAAGGGCAGTGAACAATGAATCACTATTAGGTAAGTTCAAAAAGAAATCCATTGGTTTCACTATGTTATTCTTAATGTTAATATTTGCAGCGCATCATGACATATTGTTCTTGATGAACACGTAATACAGATTCTATATCTCACAATTGCACTATCTCAAGCCCAAAATCAATGCAAATTTCCATTGGCTCCATAGGAAGCTTATTAGTAAGTAAATGATAAAGACTCTCCAAGGATTAGAACTCATGAACTCCTGTTTACAAGACAGGTGCATAAACCCAGTAAGCCACTGGAACATCAGAGGTGCAAAGTGATGTCAAGAAGGGCAGTGAACAATGAATCACTATTAGGTAAGTTCAAAAAGAAATCCATTGGTTTCACTATGTTATTCTTAATGCCAATCTTTGCAGCGCATCATGACGTATTGTTCTTGATGAACACGTAATACAGATTCTATATCTCACAATTGCACTATCTCAAGCACAAAATCAATGCAAATTTCCATTGGCTCTATAGGAAGCTTATTAGTAAGTAAATGAAAAAACTCTCTGAGAATTAGAACTCATGAACTCCTGTTTATAAGACAAGCGCATTGACCCAGTAAGCCACTGGAACATCACAAGTGCAAAAGGTTGTCAAAAAGGGCAATGACCAATGAATCACTATTAGGTAAGTTCAAAAAGAAATCCATTGGTTTCACTATGTTATTCTTAATGCCAATCTTTGCAGCGCATCATGACGTATTGTTCTTGATGAACACGTAATACAGATTCTATATCTCACAATTGCACTATCTCAAGCCCAAAATCAATGCAAATTTCCATTGGCTCTATTGGAAGCTTATTAGTAAGTAAATGAAAAAACTCTCTGAGAATTAGAACTCATGACCTTCTGTTTATAAGACAGGCGCAATAACCAAGTAAGCCACTGGAACATCACAAGTGCAAAAGGTTGTCAAGAAGGGCAATGACCAATGAATCACTATTAGGTAAGTTCAAAAAGAAATCCATTGGTTTCACTATGTTATTCTTAATGCTAATCTTTGCAGCGCATCATGACATATTGTTCTTGATGAACACGTAATACAGATTCTATATCTCAAAATCAATGCAAATTTCCATTGCTCCATAGGAAGCTATTAGTAAGTAAATGAAAAAGACTCTCCAAGGATTAGAACTCATGAAATCCTTTTTACAAGACAGGTGCATTAACCCAGTAAACCACAGCAACATCACGTGTGCAAATTTATGTCAAGAAGGGCAGTGACCAATGAATCACTATTTGGTAAGTTCAAATAGAAATCCATTGGTTTTACTATGTTATTCTTAATGCCAATCTAAACAGCTTGTAATGACATATTGTTCTTTATGAACACTTAGTACAGATTCTATCTCACAATTGCACTATCTCAGTACCAAAATCAATGCAAATTTCCATTGGCTCTATAGGAAACTTATTGGTAAGTAAACGAAAAAAATCTCTCTGAGGACTAGTACTCATGAACTCCTGTTTAAAAGACATTGGCATTAACCCACTAATCCATTGGAACATCACAAGTGCAAAGCGATGTCAAGAAGGGCAGTGACCAATGAATCACTATTAGGTAAGTTCAAAAAGAAATCCATTGGTTTTACTATGTTATTCTTAATGCCAATCTAAACAGCTTGTAATGACATATTGTTCTTTATGAACACTTAGTACAGATTCTATCTCACAATAGCACTATCTCAATCCCAAAATCAATGCAAATTTCCATTGTATCTATAGGAAACTTATTGGTAAGTAAATGAAAAAAAGCTCTCTGAGGACTAGAACTCACGAACTCCTGTTTAATAGACAGGGACATTAACCCACTAAGCCATTGGAACATCACAAGTGCAAAGTGATGTCAAGAAGGGCAGTGAACAATGAATCACTATTAGTTAAGTTCAAAAAGAAATCCATTGGTTTGACTATGTTATTCTTAATGCTAATCTTTGCAGCGCATCATGACATATTGTTCTTGATGACCACGTTATACAGATTCTATATCTCACAATTGCACTATCTCAAGCCCAAAATCAATGCAAATTTCCATTGCTCCATAGGAACTTATTAGTAAGTAAATGAAAAAGACTCTCCATGGATAGAACTCATGAACTTCTGTTGAAAAGACAGGTGCATAAACCCAGTAAGCCACTGGAACATCACAGGTGAAAATTTGTGTCAAGAAGGGCAGTGAACAATGAATCACTATTTGGTAAGTTCAAAAAGAAATCCATTGGTTTTACTATGTTATTCTTAATGCCAATCTAAACAGATTGTGATGACATATTGTTCTTTATGAACACTTACTACAGATTCTATCTCACAATTGAACTATCTCTATCCCAAAATCAATGCAAATTTCCATTTGCTCTATAGGAAACTTATTGGTAAGTAAATGAAAAAGAGCTCTCTGAGGACTAGAACTCATGAACTCCTGTTTAAAAGACAGGGGCATTAACCCACTAAGCCATTGGAACTTCACAAGTGCAAAGTGATGTCAAGAAGGGCAGTGAACATTGAATCACTATTAGGTAAGTTCAAAAAGAAATCCATTGGTTTCACTATGTTATTCTTAATGCCAATCTTTGCAGCGCATCATGACGTATTGTTCTTGATGAACACGTAATACAGATTCTATATCTCACAATTGCACTATCTCAAGCCCAAAATCAATGCAAATTTCCATTGGCTCTATTGGAAGCTTATTAGTAAGTAAATGAAAAAACTCTCTGAGAATTAGAACTCATGAACTTCTGTTTATAAAACAGGCGCAATAACCAAGTAAGCCACTGGAACATCACAAGTGCAAAAGGTTGTCAAGAAGGGCAATGACCAATGAATCACTATTAGGTAAGTTCAAAAAGAAATCCATTGGTTTCACTATGTTATTCTTAATGCTAATCTTTGCAGCGCATCATGACATATTGTTCTTGATGAACACGTAATACAGATTCTATATCTCAAAATCAATGCAAATTTCCATTGCTCCATAGGAAGCTATTAGTAAGTAAATGAAAAAGACTCTCCAAGGATTAGAACTCATGAAATCCTTTTTACAAGACAGGTGCATTAACCCAGTAAACCACAGCAACATCACGTGTGCAAATTTATGTCAAGAAGGGCAGTGACCAATGAATCACTATTTGGTAAGTTCAAATAGAAATCCATTGGTTTTACTATGTTATTCTTAATGCCAATCTAAACAGCTTGTAATGACATATTGTTCTTTATGAACACTTAGTACAGATTCTATCTCACAATTGCACTATCTCAGTACCAAAATCAATGCAAATTTCCATTGGCTCTATAGGAAACTTATTGGTAAGTAAACGAAAAAAATCTTTCTGAGGACTAGAACTCATGAACTCCTGTTTAAAAGACATTGGCATTAACCCACTAATCCATTGGAACATCACAAGTGCAAAGTGATGTCAAGAAGGGCAGTGAACATTGAATCACAATTAGGTAAGTTCAAAAAGAAATCCATTGGTTTCACTATGTTATTCTTAATGCCAATCTTTGCAGCGCATCATGACGTATTGTTCTTGATGAACACGTAATACAGATTCTATATCTCACAATTGGACTATCTCAAGCACAAAATCAATGCAAATTTCCATTGGCTCTATAGGAAGCTTATTAGTAAGTAAATGAAAAAACTCTCTGAGAATTAGAACTCATGAACTCCTGTTTATAAGACAAGCACATTAACCCAGTAAGCCACAGGAAGATCATAAGTGCAAAAGGTTGTCAAGAAGGGCAATGATCAATGAATCACTATTAGGTAAGATCAAAAAGAAATCCATTGGTTTCACTATGTTATTCTTAATGCTAATATTTGCAGCGCATCATGACATATTGTTCTTGATGAACACGTAACACAGATTCTATATCTCACAATTGCACTATCTCAAGCCCAAAATCAATGCAAATTTCCATGGGCTCCATAGGAAGCTTATTAGAAAGTAAATGAAAAACACTCTCCAAGGATTAGAACTCATGAAATCCTTTTTACAAGACAGGTGCATTAACCAAGTAAGCCACAGCAACATCGCAGGTGCACATTTATGTCAAGAAGGGCAGTGACCAATGAATCACTATTAGGTAAGTTCAAAAAGAAATCCATTGGTTTTACTATGTTATTCTTAATGCCAATCTAAACAGCTTGTAATGACATATTGTTCTTTATGAACACTTAGTACAGATTCTATCTCACAATTACACTATCTCAATACCAAAATCAATGCAAATTTCAATTGGCTCCATAGGAAGCTTATTAGTAAGTAAATGAAAAAAGCCCTCCAAGGATTAGAACTCATGAAATCCTTTGTACAAGACAGGTGCATTAACCCTGTAAGCCACTGGAACATCACGGGTGCAAAGTTATGTCAAGAAGGGCAGTGAACAATGAATCACTATTAGGTAAGTTAAAAAAGAAATCCATTGGTTTCACTATGTTATTCTTAATGCCAATCTTTGCAGCGCATCATGACATATTGTTCTTGATGAACACGTAATACAGATTCAATATCTCAAAATCAATGCAAATTTCCATTGCTCCACAAGAAGCTTATTAGTAAGTAAATGAAAAAGACTCTCCATGGATTAGAACTCATGAACTCCTGTTTACAAGACAGGTGCATAAACCCAGTAAGCCACTGGAACATCACAGGTGCAAATTTATGTCAAGAAGGGCAGTGAACAATTAATCACTATTTGGTAAGTTCAAAAAGGAAACCATTGGTTTTACTATGTTATTCTTAATGCCAATCTAAACAGCTTGCAATGACATATTGTTCTTTATGAACACTTAGTACAGATTCTATCTCACAATTGCACTATCTCAATCCCAAAATCAATGCAAATTTCCATTGGCTCTATAGGAAACTGATTGGTAAGTAAATGAAAAAAAGCTCTTTGAGGACTAGAACTCACGAACTCCTTTTTAAAAGACAGGGACATTAACCCACTAAGCCATTAGAACATCACAAGTGCCAAGTGATGTCAAGAATGGCAGTGAACAATGAATCACTATTAGGTAAGTTCAAAAAGAAATCCATTGGTTTCACTATGTTATTCTTAATGCTAATATTTGCAGCGCATCATGACATATTGTTCTTGATGAACACGTAATACAGATTCTATATCTCACAATTGCACTATCTCAAGCCCAAAATCAATGCAAATTTCCATTGGCTCCATAGGAAGCTTATTAGTAAGTAAATGAAAAAGGCTCTCCAAGGATTAGAACTCATGAACTCCTGTTTACAAGACAGGTGCATAAACCCAGTAAGCCACTGGAACAACACAGGTGCAAAGTTATGTCAAGAAGGGCAGTGAACAATGAATCACTATTAGGTAAGTTTAAAAAGAAATCCATTGGTTTCACTATGTTGTTCTTAATGCCAATCTTTGCAGCGCATCATGACATATTGTTCTTGATGAACACGTAATACAGATTCTATATCTCAAAATCAATGCAAATTTCCATTGCTCCACAGGAAGCTTATTTGTAAGTAAATGAAAAAGACTCTCCATGGATTAGAACTCATGAACTCCTGCTTACAAGACAGGTGCATAAACCCAGTAAGCCACTGGAACATCACAGGTGCAAATTTATGTCAAGAAGGGCAGTGAACAATGAATCACTATTTGGTAAGTTCAAAAAGAAATCGATTGGTTTTACTATGTTATTCTTAATGCCAATCTAAACAGCTTGTAATGACATATTGTTCTTTATGAACACTTAGTACAGATTCTATCTCACAATTGCACTATCTCAATCCCAAAATCAATGCAAATTTCCATTGGCTCTATAGGAAACTGATTGGTAAGTAAATGAAAAAAAGCTCTTTGAGGACTAGAACTCACGTACTCCTTTTTAAAAGACAGGGACATTAACCCACTAAGCCATTGGAACATCACAAGTGCAAAGTCATGTCAAGAAGGGCAGTGAACAATGAATCACTATTAGGTAAGTTCAAAAAGAAATCCATTGGTTTCACTATGTTATTCTTAATGCTAATATTTGCAGCGCATCATGACATATTGTTCTTGATGAACACGTAATACAGATTCTATATCTCACAATTGCACTATATCAAGCCCAAAATCAATGCAAATTTCCATTGCTCCACAGGAAGCTTATTAGTAAGTAAATGAAAAAGACTCTCCATGGATTAGAACTCATGAACTACTGTTTACAAGACAGGTGCATAAACCCAGTAAGCCACTGGAACATCACAGGTGCAAATTTATGTCAAGAAGGGCAGTGAACAATGAATCACTATTTGGTAAGTTCAAAAAGAAATCCATTGGTTTTACTATGTTATTCTTAATGCCAATCTATACAACTTGCAATGACATATTGTTCTTTATGAACACTTAGTACAGATTCTATCTCACAATTGCACTATCTCAATCCCAAAATCAATGCGAATTTCCATTGGCTCTATAGGAAACTTATTGGTAAGTAAATGAAAAAGAGCTCTCTGAGGACTAGAACTCATGAACTCCTGTTTAAAAGACAGGGGCATTAACCCACTAAGCCATTGCAACATCACAAGTGCAAAGTGATTTCAAGAAGGGCAGTGAACATTGAATCACTATTAGGTAAGTTCAAAAAAAAATCCATTGGTTTCACTACGTTATTCTTAATGCCAATCTTTGCAGCGCATCATGACGTATTGTTCTTGATGAACACGTAATACAGATTCTATATCTCACAATTGAACTATCTCAAGCCCAAAATCAATGCAAATTTCCATTGGCTCTATAGGAAGCTTATTAGTAAGTAAATGAAAAAACTCTCTGAGAATTAGAACTCATGAACTTCTGTTTATAAGACAGGCGCAATAACCAAGTAAGCCACTGGAACATCACAAGTGAAAAAGGTTGTCAAGAAGGGCAATGACCAATGAATCACTATTAGGTAAGTTCAAAAAGAAATCCATTGGTTTCACTATGTTATTCTTAATGCTAATCTTTGCAGCGCATCATGACATATTGTTCTTGATGAACACGTAATACCGATTCTATATCTCAAAATCAATGCAAATTTCCATTGCTCCATAGGAAGCTATTAGTAAGTAAATGAAAAAGACTCTCCAAGGCTTAGAACTCATGAAATCCTTTCAACAAGACAGGTGCATTAACCCAGTAAAAAACTGGAACATCACAGGTGCAAATTTATGTCAAGAAGGGCAGTGACCAATGAATCACTATTTGGTAAGTTCAAATAGAAATCCATTGGTTTTACTATGTTATTCTTAATGCCAATCTAAACAGCTTGTAATGACATATTGTTCTTTATGAACACTTAGTACAGATTCTATCTCACAATTGCACTATCTCAGTCCCAAAATCAATGCAAATTCCATTGGCTCTATAGGAAACTTATTGGTAAGTAAACGAAAAAAATCTTTCTGAGGACTAGAACTCATGAACTCCTGTTTAAAAGACATTGGCATTAACCCACTAAGCCATTGGAACATCACAAGTGCAAAATGATGTCAAGAAGGGCAGTGAACAATGAATCACTATTAGGTAAGTTCAAAAAGAAATCCATTGGTTTCACTATGTTATTCTTAATGCTAATATTTGCAGCGCATCATGACATATTGTTCTTGATGAACACGTAATACAGATTCTATATCTCACAATTGCACTATCTCAAGCCCAAAATCAATGCAAATTTCCATTGACTCCATAGGAAGGTTATTAGTAAGTAAATGAAAAAAACTATCCAAGGATTAGAACTCATGAAATCATTTTTACAAGACAGGTGCATTAACCCAGTATGCCACAGCAACATCACAGGTGCAAATTTATGTCAAGAAGGGCAGTGACCAATGAATCACTATTAGGTAAGTTCAAAAAGAAATCCATTGGTTTTACTATGTTATTCTTAATTCCAATCTAAACAGCTTGTAATGACATATTGTTCTTTATGAACACTTAGTACAGATTCTATCTCACAATTGCACTATCTCAATCCCAAAATCAATGCATATTTCCATTGGCTCCATAGGAAGTTTATTAGTAAGTAAATGAAAAAAACTCTCCAAGAATTAGAACTCATGAAATCCTTTTTACAAGACAGGTGCATTAACCCAGTAAGCCACTGGAACATCACAGGTGCAAAGATATGTCAAGAAGGGCAGTGAACAATGAATCACTATTAGGTAAGTTCAAAAAGAAATCCATTGGTTTCACTATGTTATTCTTAATGCCAATCTTTGCAGCGCATCATGACATATTGTTCTTGATGAACACGTAATACAGATTCTATATCTCAAAATCAATGCAAATTTCCATTGGCTCCATAGGAAGCTTATTAGTAAGTAAATGAAAAAAGCTCTCCAAAGATTAGAACTCGTGAACTCCTGTTTACAAGACAGGTGCATAAACCCAGTAAGCCACTGGAACATCACCGGTGCAAAGTTATGTCAAGAAGGGCAGTGAACAATGAATCACTATTAGGTAAGTTCAAAAACAAATCCATTGGTTTCACTATGTTATTCTTAATGCCAATCTTTGCACCGCATCATGACATATTGTTCTTGATGAACACATAATACAGATTCTATATCTCAAAATCAATTCAAATTTCCATTGCTCCATAGGAAGCTTATTAGTAAGTAAATGAAAAAGACTCTCCATGGATTAGAACTCATGAACTCCTGTTTACAAGAAAGGTGCATAAACCCAGTAAGCCACTGGAACATCACAGGTGCAAATTTATGTCAAGAAGGGCAGTGAACAATGAATCACTATTTGGTAAGTTCAAAAAGAAATCCATTGGTTTTACTATGTTATTCTTAATGCCAATCTAAACAGCTTGTAATGACATATTGTTCTTTATGAACACTTAGTACAGATTCTATCTCACAATTGCACTATCTCAATCCCAAAATCAATGGAAATTTCCATTGGCTCTATAGGAAACTGATTGGTAAGTAAATGAAAAAAAGCTCTTTGAGGACTAGAACTCACGAACTCCTTTTTAAAAGACAGGGACATTAACCCACTAAGCCATTGGAACATCACAAGTGCAAAGTCATGTCAAGAAGGGCAGTGAACAATGAATCACTATTAGGTAAGTTCAAAAAGAAATCCATTGGTTTCACTATGTTATTGTTAATGCTAATATTTGCAGCGCATCATGACATATTGTTCTTGATGAACACGTAATACAGATTCTATATCTCACAATTGCACTATATCAAGCCCAAAATCAATGCAAATTTCCATTGCTCCACAGGAAGCTTATTAGTAAGTAAATGAAAAAGACTCTCCATGGATTAGAACTCATGAACTCCTTTTTACAAGACAGGTGCATTAACCCAGTAAGCCACAGGTGCAAATTTATGTCAAGAAGGGCAGTGAACAATGAATCACTATTAGGTAAGTTCAAAAATAAATCCATTGGTTTTACTTTGTTATTCTTAATGCCAATCTAAACAGCTTGTAATGACATATTGTTCTTTATGAACACTTAGTACAGATTCTATCTCACAATTGCACTATCTCAGTCCCAAAATCAATGCAAATTTCCTTTGGCTCTATAGGAAACTTATTGGTAAGTAAACGAAAAAAAGCTCTCTGAGGACTAGAACTCACGAACTCCTGTTTAAAAGACAGGGACATTAACCCACTAAGCCATTGGAACATCACAAGTGCAAGGTGATGTCAAGAAGGGCAGTGAACAATGAATCACTATTAGGTAAGTTCAAAAAGAAATCCATTGGTTTGACTATGTTATTCTTAATAGTAATCTTTGCAGCGCATCATGACATATTGTTCTTGATGAACACGTAATACAGATTCTATATCTCACAATTGCACTATCTCAAGCCCAAAATCAATGCAAATTTCCATTGGCTCCATAGGAAGCTTATTAGTAAGTAAATGAAAAAGGCTCTCTAAGGATTAGAACTCAAGAACTCCTGTTTACAAGACAGGTGCATAAACCCAGTAAGCCACTGGAACAACACAGATAAAAAGTTATGTCAAGAAGGGCAGTGAACAATGAATCACTATTAGGTATGTTCAAAAAGAAATCCATTGGTTTCACTTGGTATTATTAATGCCAATCTTTGCAGCGCATCATGACATATTGTTCTTGATGAACACGTAATACAGATTCTATATCTCAAAATCAATGCAAATTTCCATTGCTCCATAGGAAGCTTATTAGTAAGTAAATGAAAAAGACTCTCCATGGATTAGAACTCATGAACTCCTGTTTACAAGACAGGTGCATAAACCCATTAAGCCACTGGAACATCACAGGTGCAAATTTATGTCAAGAAGGGCAGTGACCAATGAATCACTATTAGGTAAGTTCAAAAAGAAATCCATTGGTTTTACTATGTTATTCTTAATGCCAATCTAAACAGCTTGTAATGACATATTGTTCTTTATGAACACTTAGTACAGATTCTATCTCACAATTGCACTATTTCAGTCCCAAAATCAATGCAAATTTCCATTGGCTCTATAGGAAACTTATTGGTAAGTAAACGAAAAATATGCTCTATGAGGACTAGAACTCACGAACTCCTGTTTAAAAGACAGGGACATTAACCCACTAAGCCATTGGAACATCACAAGTGCAAAGTGATGTCAAGAAGGGCAGTGAACAATGAATCACTATTAGGTAAGTTCAAAAAGAAATCCATTGGTTTCACTATGTTATTCTTAATGCTAATATTTGCAGCGCATCATGACATATTGTTCTTGATGAACACGTAATACAGATTCTATATCTCACAATTGCACTATCTCAAGCCCAAAATCAATGCAAATTTCCATTGGCTCCATAGGAAGCTTATTAGTAAGTAAATGAAAAAGGCTCTCCAAGGATTAGAACTCATGAACTCCTGTTTACAAGACAGGTGCATAAACCCTGTAAGCCACAGAAACATCACAGGTGCAAAGTTATGTCAAGAAGGGCAGTGAACAATGAATCACTATTAGGTATGTTCAAAAAGAAATCCATTGGTTTCACTATGTTATTCTGAATGCCAATCTTTGCAACGCATCATGACATATTGTTCTTGATGAACACGTAATAAAGATTCTATATCTCAAAATCAATGCAAAATTTCCATTGCTCCATAGGAAGCTTATTAGTAAGTAAATGAAAAAAACTCTCCAAGGATTAGAACTCATGAAATCCTTTTTACAAGACAGGTGCATTAACCCAGTAAGCCACAGCAACATCACTGGTGCAAATTTATGTCAAGAAGGGCAGTGACCAATGAATCACTATTAGGTAAGTTCAAAAAGAATTCCATTGGTTTTACTATGTTATTCTTAATGCCAATCTAAACAGCTTGTAATGACATATTGTTCTTTATGAACACTTAGTACAGATTCTATCTCACAATTGCACTATCTCAATCCCAAAACCAATGCAAATTTCCATTGGCTCTATAGGAAACTTATTGGTAAGTAAGTCATGGGGGGTCCACATGCATGCTGCATGTCATGGGGGCCCCATGTGCATGTCGCATTTCATGGGGGCCCCAAATGTATGCCGCATGTCATGAGGGCCCCAAATGCATGCCGCATGTCATGGAGGCCCCAAATGTATGCCGCATGTCATGGGGGCCCCAAATACATGCCGCATGTCATGGGGGCCCCCGTGCATGCCGCATGTCATGGGGGCCACAAATGCATGTCACATGTTTTGGGGCCCCCAAATACGTGCCACATGTCATGGGGGCCCCACGTGCTTGCCGCATGTTATGGAGTCCCCAAATGCATGCCGCCTGTCATGGGGGCCCCACGAGCATGCCGCATTTCCTTGGGGGCCCCAAATGCATGCTACATGTCAGGGGCCCCAAATGCTTGCTGCATGTCATGGAAGCCCCAAATACGTGCCGCTTGTAATGGGGGCCCCAAATGCATGCCGCATGTCATGGGGGCCCACATGCATACCGCTTGTCATGGGGGCAACACGTGCATACCGCATATCATGGGGCCCCACGTGCATGCCGCATGTCATGGGGGCCCCACATGCATGCCGCATGTCATGGGGGCCCCACTTGCATGCCGCTTGTCATTGGACCCCGAATGCATGCCGCATGTCATGGGGGCCCCAAATGTATGCCGCAAGTCATGGGGGCCCCACATGCATGTCGCATGTCATGTGTGCCCCACGTGCATGACACATGTCATGGTTGCAACACGTGCATTCTGCATGTCAAGGCGGCCCTAAGTGCACGGCGCATGTCACGATTACCCCAAATGCATGTCACATGTCATGAGGGCCCCACGCGCATGCCGCATGTCATAAGGGGCCCCACATGCATTCCGCATGTCATTGGGGCCCCACGTGCATGCCGCTTGTCAAGGGGGCTCCAAATGCATGCCGCATATCAAGTGGGCCCCACGTGCATGCCGCATGTCATGGGGCCCCATGTGCATGCTGAATGTCAAAGGGGTCCCACGTGCATGCCGCATGTCACGGGTACCCCAAATGCATGCCACATGTCATGGTGGCCCCACATGCATGCCTCATGTCAAGGGGGGCCCAAATGCATGCCTCATGTCACGTGTACCCCAAATGCATGCCGCATGTCATGTGGCCCCAAGTGCATGCAGCAGGTCATGGGACCCCATGTGCATGCCGCATGCCATGGGTGTCCCACCCGCATGCCGCATGTCATGGGGACCCACATGCATGCCGTATGTCATTTGGGCCAACATGCATGCCGCATGTCATGGCGGCACCACATGCATACCGCATGTCATGGGGCTCCACGTGCATAGCACATGTCATGGGGCCCCAGGTGCAAGCCGCTTGTCATGAGGGCCAAGAAAGCATGCCGCATTTCATAGGGGCCCCAAATGCATGCCTCATGTCATGGGGGCCCCAAATGCATGCCTCATGTCGTGGGTGCCCCACGTGCATGCCGCATGTCATGGGGGCCCCACATGCATGCCACATGTCATGGGGGACCCATGTGCATGCCGCATGTCATGGGGGCCCCAAATGCATGCCACATGTCATGGGTACCCCAAATGCATGTTCCATGTCATGGGGTTCCCAAATGCATGCTGCTTGTCTTGAGAACCCAAAATGCATGCCGCATGCCATGGGGACCCTAAATGCATGCCTCATGTCATGGGGGCCCCATGTGCATGCCGCATGTCATGGGGCCCCATGTGCATGCCGAATGTCCTGGGGGTACCACGTGCATGCCACATGTCATGGGGGCCCCACATGCATGCTGCATGTCATGGGGGCCCCAAATGCAAAGTGCATGTCATGGGGGCCTCACGTGCATACCGCATGTCATGGGGACCCCCAAAGCTCGACTCATGTCATAAGGCCCCAAATGCATACTGCATGTCATGGGAGCTGCACATGCATGCCGCATGTCATGGGGGACCCACATGCATACCACATATCATTGGGGCAACACATGTATACCGCATATCATGGGGCCCCACGTGCATAACGCATGTCATTGGGGCCCCAAATGCATGCTGCATGTCATGGGGCCCCATGTGCATGCCACACGTCATGGGGGCCCACATGCATAATGCATGTCATGGGGGCAACACGTGCATGTCGCAAGTCCTGGGGCACCATGTGAATGCCACATGTCATGGGGGCCTCAAATGCATGCCACATGTCATGGAGGCCCCAAATGCATGCCGAATGTCATTGGGGCCCCAAATGCATACTGCCTGTCATGGGATCTCCATATGCATGCCGCATGTCATGTGGCCCCATGTGCATGCCGCATGTCATGGGGGCCCCACATGCATGCCGCATGTCATGGGGGCCCACATGCATGCCGCATGTCATGGAGGCACCAAATGCATACCGCATGTCATGGGGCTCCACGTGCATACCGCATGTCTTGGGCCCCCAAGTGCATGCCGCATGTCATGGATGCCCCAAATGCATGCCGCATGTCATGGGGGCCTAAAAAACATGCCGCTTGTCATAGGGGCCCCAAATGCATGCCGCATGTCATGGGGGTCACACGTGCATGCCCCTTGTCATGGGGGCTCCACATGCATGCCACATGTCATGTAGGCCCCACATGCATGCCACATTTCATTGGGGGCCCAAAATGCATGCTGCATGTCAGGGGACACAAATGCATGCTGCATGTCATGGGGGCCCCAAATACGTGCCACATATCATGGGGGCACCAAATGCATGGGCCATGTCATAGGGGCCCCACATGCATGCCGCATGTCATGGGGCCCCAAATGCATGCTACATGTCATGGGGGCCTCAAATACATGCTGCATGTGATGGGAGACCCAAATGCATGCCACATGTCATGGTAGCTCCACATGCATGCCAAATGTCATGGGGGCCCCAAATACGTGCCACATTTCATGAGGGCCCCACATGCCTGGTGCATGTCATAGGGCCCCACATTCATGATGCATGTCATGGAGGCCCCACATGCATGCTGCATGTCATGGGGCCTCACATGCATGCCGCATGTCATGGGGGCCCCAAATGTATGCTGCATGTCATGGGGGCCCTAAATGCATGCCACATGTCATGTGGTCCCCACGTGCATTCCGCATGTCATGGGGGCTCTACATGCATGCCGCATGTCATGGGGGCACCAAGTGCATGCCTCATGTCATGGGGGCCCCAAATGCATGCCGCATGTCATGGTGGCTCCAAAAGCATGCCGCATGTCATGGGGGCCCCAAATGTATGCCACATGTCATGGGGGCCCCAAGAGCATACCGCATGACATGGGGGCCCCAAGTGCTTGAGGCATGTCATGGGGGCCCAGCATGCATGCCGCATGTCTTGGGTACCCCAAATGCATGTCGCATGTCATTTGGGCCCCACATGCATGAAGCATGTCATGGTGGCACCAAATGCATTCTACATATCATGGAGGCCCCACGTGCATGCCACATGTCATGGGGGCCCCAAATGCAAGCCACATGTCTTGGGGGCCAAAAAAGCATGCCGCGTGTCATAGGGGCCCCAAATGCATTCCGAATGTCATGGGGGTCACACATTCATGTCGCATGTCATGGGGGCCCCACGTGCATTCCACATTTCATTGGGGGCCCCAAATGCATGCTGCATGTCTGGGGCCCCAAATGCATGCTGCATGTCTGGGGCCCCAAATGCATGCTGCATGTGATGGGGGCCCCAAATGCATGCTGCATGTGATGGGGGCCCCAAATGCATGCAACATGTCATGGTAGCCCCACATGCATGCCACATGTCATGGGGGACCCACGTGCATGCCGCATGTCATGAAAGCCCCACATGCATGCCGCATGTCATGGGGGCCCCACATGCATGCCACATGTCATAGGGGCCCCAAATGCATGCCACATGTCAGGGGGGCCCCAAATGCATGCCGTATGTCATGGGTGCCCCAAATGCATGCCGCTTGTCATGGGGGCCCCAAATGCATGCCGCATATCATGTGTACCCCAAATGCATACCCCATGTCATGGGGGAACCACGTGCATACCGCATGTCATGGGGACCCCCTATGCATGCCTCATGTCATGGGGGCCCCAAATGCATACTACATGTCTTGGGAGCTCCACATGCATGCCGCATGTCTTGTGGCCCCACGTGCATGCCGCATGTCATGGGGCCCCATGTGGATGCCGAATGTCATGGGGGTACCAATTTCATGCCGCATGTCATGGGGGACACTCATGCATACCGCATGTAATGGGGGCAACACGTGCATACCGCATATCATGGGGCCCCACGTGCATACCGCATGGCATTGGTCCCAAAATGCATGCCGCATGTCATGGGGCCCCATGTGCATGCCACATGCCATGGGGTCCACATCCATAACGCATGTCATTGGGGGAACATGTGCATACCGCAAATCATGGGCCCCACATGCATACCGCATGTCATAGGTGCCCCAAATGCATGCCGCATGTCATGGGGCCCCATGTGCATGCCACATGTCATGGGGGCCCCAAATGCATGCCACATGTCATGGAGGCCCCAAATGCATGCCGCATGTCATTGGGGCCCCAAATGCATACTGCCTGTCATGGGACCTCCACATGCATGCCGCATGTCATGGGGCCCCATGTGCATGCTGCATGTCATTGGGGCCCCAAATGCATGCCGCATGTTATGTGGCCCCAAGTGCATGACGTATGTTATGGGGCCCCATGTGCATGCCGCATGTCATGGGGGCCCACATGCATGCCACATGTCATGGGGGCACCACATGCATTCCGCATGTCATGGGGCTCCACGTGCATACCGCATGTCATGGGGCCCCACGTGCATGACGCATGTTATGGGTGCCCCAAATGCATGCCGCATGTCATGGGGGCCAAAAATGCATGCCACATGTCATGGGGGCCACACGTGCATGACACATGTCATGTGGGCTCCACATGCATGCCACATGTCAACGAGGCCCCATGTGCATGCCACATTTCATTGGGGGCCCAAATGCACGCTGCATGTCAGAGGCCACAAATGCATGCTGCATGTCATGGGGCCCCACATGCATGCCCCATGTCTTGGGGGCCTCAAATGCATGCTGCACATGATGGGGGACCCAAATGCATGCCACATGTCATGGGGGCCCCAAATGCATGCCGCATGTCATGTGGCCCCAAGTGCATGACGCATGTCATGGGGCCCCTTGTGCATGCCACATGTCATGAGGGCCCACATGCATGCCACATGTCATGGGGGCCCCAAATGCATGCCGCATGTCATGTGGCCCCAAGTGCATGACGCATGTCATGGGGCCCCTTGTGCATGCCGCATGTCATGAGGGCCCACATGCATGCCACATGTCATGGGGGCACCACATGCATACCGCATGTCATGGGGCTCCACGTGCATACCGCATGTCATGGGGCCCCACGTGCATGACGCATGTTATGGGTGCCCCAAATGCATGCCGCATGTCATGGGGGCCAAAAATGAATGCCACATGTCATGGGGGCCACACGTGCATGACACATGTCATGGGGGCTCCACGTGCATGCCACATTTCATTGGGGGCCCAAATGCATGCTGCATGTCAGAGGCCACAAATGCATGCTGCATGTCATGGGGCCCCACATGCATGCCCCATGTCTTGGGGGCCTCAAATGCATGCTGCACGTGATGGGGGACCCAAATGCATGGCACATATCATGGTAGCCGACACGCATGCCGCATGTCATGGGGGCCTCAAATACATGCCACATGTCATGGGGGCCCCACATGCATGGTGCATGTCATAGGGGCCCCACATGCATGCCGCATGTCATGGGGCCCCACATGCATGCCGCATGTCATGGGGGCCTCAAATGTATGCTGCATGTCATGGGAGCCCCAAATGCATGCCGCATGTCATGGGGTCCCCACATGCATTCCGCATGTCATGGGGGCTCTACATCCATGCCGCATTTCATGAGGGCACCAAGTGCATGCCGCATGTCATGGGGGCCCCAAATGCATGCCGCATGTCATGGGGGCTTCAAATGCATGCCGCATGTCATGGGGGCCCCAAATGCATGCCACATGTCATGGGGGCCCCAAGAGCATGCCGCGTGACATGGGGGCCCCACGTGCTTGACGCATGTCATGGGGGCCCCACATGCATGCCGCATGTCTTGAGTACCTCAAATGCATGTCGCATGTCATTTGGGCCCCACATGCATGACGCATGTCATGGTGGCCCCAAATGCATTCTACATATCATGGAGGCCCCACATCCATGCCGCATGTCATGGGGGCCCCAAATGCAAGCCGCCTGTCATGGGGGCCAAAAAAGCATTCCGCATGTCAAGGGGACCCCAAATGCATGCCTCATGTCATGGGGGCCACAAATGCATGCTGCATGTCATGGGGCCCCACATGCATGCCCCATGTCTTGGGGGCCTCAAATGCATGCTGCACGTGATGGGGGACCCAAATGCATGGCACATGTCATGGTAGCCGACACGCATGCCGCATGTCATGGGGGCCTCAAATACGTGCCACATGTCATGGGGGCCCCACATGCATGGTGCATGTCATAGGGGCCCCACATGCATGCCGCATGTCATGGGGCCCCACATGCATGCCGCATGTCATGGGGGCCTCAAATGTATGCTGCATGTCATGGGGGCCCCAAATGCATGCCGCATGTCATGGGGTCCCCACATGCATGTCGCATGTCATTTGGGCCCCACATGCATGACGCATGTCATGGTGGCCCCAAATGCATTCTACATATCATGGAGGCCCCACGTCCATGCCGCATGTCATGGGGGCACCAAATGCATGCTGCGTGTCTTGGGAACCCCAAATGCATGTCGCATGTCATGTGGCCCCACGTGCATGCCGCATGTCATGGGGACCCATGTGCATGCCGAATGTCATGGGTGTACCACGTGCATGCCACATATCATGGGGTCCCCACATGCATGCCTCATGTCATGGGGGCCCCAAATGCAAAGTGCATGTCATGGGGGCCTCACGTGCATACCGCATGTCATGGGGACCCCCAAAGCTTGACTCATGTCATGGGGGCCCCAAATGCATACTGCATGTCATGGGAGCTCCACATGCATGCCGCATGTCATGTGGCCCCACGTGCATGCCGCATGTCATGGGGGACCCAAATGCATACCGCATATCATGGGGGCAACACGTGTATACCGCATATCATGGGGCCCCACGTGCATACCGCATGTCATGGGGGTCACACGTGCATGCCCCATGTCATGGGGGCTCCACATGCATGCCACATGTCATGTAGGCCCAACGTGCATGCCGCATTTCATTGGGGGCCCCAAATGCATGCTGCATGTCAGGGGCCACAAATGCATGCTGCATGTCATGGGGGCCCCAAATACGTGCCACATATCATGGGGGCACCAAATGCATGGGCCATGTCATAGGGGCCCCACATGCATGCTGCATGTCATGTGGTCCCCACTTGCATTCCGAATATCATGGGGGCTCTACATGCATGCCGCATGTCATGGGGGCACCAAGTGCATGCCTCATGTCATCGGGGCCCCAAATGCATCACGCATGTCATGGTGGCTCCAAATGCATGCCGCATGTCATGGGGGCCCCAAATGCATGCCACATGTCATGGGGGCCCCAAGAGCATGCCGCATGACATGGGGGCCCCACGTGCTTGAGGCATGTCATGGGGGCCCAACATGTATGCCGCATGTATTGGGTACGATAAATGCATGTCGCATGTCATTTGGGCCCCACATGCATGAAGCATGTCATGGGGGCCCCAAATGCAAGCCACATGTCATGGGGGCCAAAAAAGCATGCCGCATGTCATAGGGGCCCCAAATGCATTCCGCATGTCATGGGGGCTCCACGTGCATGCCGCATTTCATTGGGGGCCCCAAATGCATGCTGCATGTCTGGGGCCCCAAATGCATGCTGCATGTGATGGGGGCCCCAAATGCATGCAACATGTCATGGTAGCCCCACATGCATGGGCCATGTCAAGGGGCCCCACATGAATGCCGCATGTCATGGAAGCCCCACATGCATGCCGCATGTCATGGGGGCCCCACATGCATGCCACATGTCATGGGGGCCCCAAATGCATGCCACCTGTCATGGGGGCCCCAAATGCATGCCACATGTCATGGGTGCCCAAAATGCATGTCGCATGTCATGGGTACACCAAATGCATGCCGCATGTCATGTGTACCCCAAATGCATGCCCCATGTCATGAGGGACCCACGTGCATACTGCATGTCATGGGAGCTCCACATGCATGCCGCATGTCATGTGGCCCCACGTGCATGCCACATGTCATGGGGCCCCATGTGCATGCCGAATGTCATGGTGGTACCAATTTCATGCCGCATGTCATGGGGGACACTCATGCATACCGCATGTCATGGGGGCAACACGTGCATACCGCATATCATGGGGCCCCACGTGCATACCGCATGGCATTGGGGCCCAAAATGCATGCCGCATGTCATGTGGCCCCATGTGCATGCCACATGCCATGG
Organism: Phyllobates terribilis; assembly: GCF_046119375.1. NCBI lineage: Eukaryota > Metazoa > Chordata > Amphibia > Anura > Dendrobatidae > Phyllobates > Phyllobates terribilis. Next base: position 328,693,246 of record NW_027362764.1, on the reverse strand, counting down.
GGGCCCACATGCATACCGCATGTCATGGAGTGAACATGTGCATACCGCATATCATGGGCCCCACGTGCATACCGCATGTCATAGGTGCCCCAAATGCATGCCGCATGTCATGGGCCCCATGTGCATGCCACATGTCATGGGGGCCCCAAATGCATGCCACATGTCATGGAGGCCCCAAATGCATACCGCATGTCATGTGGCTCCACGTGCATACCGCATGTCATGGGGCCCCACGTGTATGACGCATGCCATGTGTGCCCCAAATGCATGCCGCATGTCATGGGGGCCAAAAAAGCATGCCGCATGTCATAGGGGCCCCAAATGCATGCCACATGTCATGGGGGCCGCAAGAGCATACCGCATGACATGGGGGCCCCAAGTGCTTGAGGCATGTCATGGGGGCCCAACATGCATGCCGCATGTCTTGGGTACCCCAAATGCATGTCGCATGTCATTTGGGCCCCACATGCATGAAGCATGTCATGGGGGCCCCAAATGCATTCTACATATCATGGAGGCCCCACGTGCATGCCGCATGTCATGGGGGCCCCACATGCATGCCACATGTCATGGGGGCCCCAAATGCATGCCACATGTCATGGGGGCCCCAAATGCATGCCACATGTCATGGGTGCCCAAAATGCATGTCGCATGTCATGGGTACACCAAATGCATGCCGCATGTCATGTGTACCCCAAATGCATGCCCCATGTCATGAGGGACCCACGTGCATACTGCATGTCATGGGAGCTCCACATGCATGCCGCATGTCATGTGGCCCCACGTGCATGCCACATGTCATGGGGCCCCATGTGCATGCCGAATGTCATGGTGGTACCAATTTCATGCCGCATGTCATGGGGGACACTCATGCATACCGCATGTCATGGGGGCAACACGTGCATACCGCATATCATGGGGCCCCACATGCATACCGCATGGCATTGGGGCCCAAAATGCATGCCGCATGTCATGTGGCCCCATGTGCATGCCACATGCCATGGGGGCCCACATGCATACCGCATGTCATGGAGTGAACATGTGCATACCGCATATCATGGGCCCCACGTGCATACCGCATGTCATAGGTGCCCCAAATGCATGCCGCATGTCATGGGCCCCATGTGCATGCCACATGTCATGGGGGCCCCAAATGCATGCCACATGTCATGGAGGCCCCAAATGCATACCGCATGTCATGTGGCTCCACGTGCATACCGCATGTCATGGGGCCCCACGTGTATGACGCATGCCATGTGTGCCCCAAATGCATGCCGCATGTCATGGGGGCCAAAAAAGCATGCCGCATGTCATAGGGGCCCCAAATGCATGCCACATGTCATGGGGGCCGCAAGAGCATACCGCATGACATGGGGGCCCCAAGTGCTTGAGGCATGTCATGGGGGCCCAACATGCATGCCGCATGTCTTGGGTACCCCAAATGCATGTCGCATGTCATTTGGGCCCCACATGCATGAAGCATGTCATGGGGGCCCCAAATGCATTCTACATATCATGGAGGCCCCACGTGCATGCCGCATGTCATGGGGGCCCCAAATGCAAGCCACATGTCATGGGGGCCAAAAAAGCATGCCGCATGTCAAAGGGGCCCCAAATGCATTCCGCATGTCAACAGCTGGACCTTTGGATTTTGGAAATGTTTGCGTTTTTTGACCAGATTCGCGTCAGGCGCTCCCACACTCGTCCCGAGGGGACGAGCATCTCCGGAATTTGCGATTAAGCCTCGGCGTCCGCGCTACAGTTTTCTGGCTCTGGAACGCACGCGGTTTGGAGCTGGACGCCGATATTCGGCGTGCTGCACTCCTATCACATGCCGGACGCGCTGTACTTTTTTCGTAACGTTTCGAGATGAAAAGATTTTTCCAAAGAAATCCTCTCTGCCATCTTCTTTAATAGCCAGCTCTCACCTACAATAGCCAGCCCTCACGAAAAAACTTTGCCGCTGGACGACGCAACGCTCGCCATTTTACAGATCCAGCCCGGGAGATGCTCTGCACGCCGCCCCGGGTCGATCCGACGCCATTAAGGCTCCGAAAAAAGGCTTGCAAAAACCTCGTCTGTTCCAGGTCCGAAAAACAAGCCATTTAGCCAGCCCTCACAACATTTCATCACTTGGAAATGACCACCAGATGGCATCTGTGCTTTAAATATCATTCATTACTTGTCAGCCAGAATTCAGCTGCATTTCTGGAAATTGAACACTGGATGGCAGCTGTGCTTTAAAAGCCATTCACTCGTTCATGATAGACCCTCACAGGAAACACACAATAAGGAGATTTTTCACTTATCCTTCGGTGGAAAGGCTGTGATGGGGGGAGGGGATGATGATGTAGCATTTTTGTCTCTGTTGTTTCACTGAGATTAGGACTTTCAATGTGCTGCTGCCTGACCTTGTAAAACACTAACTCTTTTAACACAGATTGTGACCATATAATCAAATGAGAATAAGGAGTTTAATTAAAGGCATTTAAAAAGTTGCAATTTTATTACATCATTATTTAAAAAGACACAAAAATGGCAGCAATAATCACTGGTATTGAGGCCAATAATCACATCCATAGATGGAGCCCATATTTCATATCAAAAATAGGTAAAAGTAAATAGAGCATGTGACCATGTTGTAAAACACTTAAAGTTGTGTAAAAACCGTGGCGTAGGAACGGGCGGTGAAATAAGCGCGCCAAAAAAACTATAAAGTTTAAGTTTTTTTTCCGTAATTCATCAGATGAGCGTGATAACGGACGCTGCACTGAATGGCGGCGCGTAGGAACGGGCGGTGAAATAAGCGCGCCTAAACAACTATAAAGTTTACGTTTTTTTTCCGTAATCCATCAGATGAGCGTGATAACGGTTGCTGTGCTGAACGGCGGCACGTAGGAACGGGCGGTGAAATAAGTGCGCCAAAAAAACTATAAAGTTTACGTTTTATTTCTGTAATTCATCAGATGAGCGTGATAACGGACGCTGCGCTGAACGGCGGCGCGTAGGAACGGGCGGTGAAATAAGCGCGCCAAAAAAACTATAAAGTTTACGTTTTTTTTCCGTAATTCATCAGATGAGCATGATAACGGATGCTGTGCTGAACAGCGGCACGTAGGAACGGGCGGTGAAATAAGTGCACCAAAAAAACGATAAAGTTTAGGTTTTTTTTCTGTAATTCATCAGATGAGCGTGATAACGGACGCTGCGCTGAACGGCGAAGCGTAGGAACGGGCGGTGAAATAAGCGCGCCAAAAAAACTATAAAGTTTACGTTTTTTTTCCGTAATTCATCAGATGAGCGTGATAACGGAAGCTGCGCTGAACGGTGGCGCGTAGTAACAGGCGGTGAAATAAGCGTGCCAAAAAACTATAAAGTTTACTTTTTTTCCATAATTCATTAGATGAGCGTGATAACGGAAGCTGCGCTGAACGGCGGCGCGTAGGAACGGGCGGTGAAATAAGCGCGCCAAAAAAACTATAAGGTTTACGTTTTTTTTCCGTAATTCATCAGATGAGCGTGATAACGGAAGGTGCGCTGAACCGCGGCGCGTAGGAACGGGCGGTGAAATAAGCGCGCCAAAGAAACTATAAAGTTTACGTTTTTTTCCATAATTCATTAGATGAGCATGATAACGGAAGCTGTGCTGAACGGCGGCGCGTAGGAAAAGGCAGTGAAATAAGCGCGCCAAAAAAACTATAAAGTTTACGTTTTTTTTCCGTAATTTATCTGATGAGCGTGATAACGGACGCAGCCCTTAACGGCGGCGTCAGAGCGACTTTTTTTTGTTGCAGATTGAATTTTAAGTGCTTTTGGTATCATCAAACCTGTAGCCAGCTCTCATCCTCATTGAGCTATTCCAAGGGTGAGGGCTGGCTACGGGTCGCCCTGGAGGCACCTGTAGCCAGCTCTCATCCTCATTGAGCTATTCCAAGGGTAAGGGCTGGCTAGGGGTCGCCCTGGAGGCACCTGTAGCCAGCTCTCATCCTCATTGAGCTATTCCAAGGGTAAGGGCTGGCTAGGGGTCGCCCTGGAGGCACCTGTAGCCAGCTCTCATCCTCATTGAGCTATTCCAACGGTGAGGGCTGGCTAGGGGTCGCCCTGGAGGCACCTGTAGCCAGCTCTCATCCTCATTGAGCTATTCCAAGGGTGAGGGCTGGCTAGGGGTCGCAATGGAGGCACCTGTAGCCAGCTCTCATCCTCATTGAGCTATTCCAACGGTGAGGGCTGGCTAGGGGTCGCCCTGGAGGCACCTGTAGCCAGCTCTCATCCTCATTGAGCTATTCCAAGGGTGAGGGCTGGCTAGGGGTCGCAATGGAGGCACCTGTAGCCAGCTCTCATCCTCATTGAGCTATTCCAAGGGTGAGGGCTGGCTACGGGTCGCCCTGGAGGCACCTGTAGCCAGCTCTCATCCTCATTGAGCTATTCCAAAGGTGTGGGCTGGTTTCGGGTCGCCCTGGAGGCACCTGTAGCCAGCTCTCATCCTCATTGAGCTATTCCAAGGGTGAGGGCTGGCTACGGGTCGCCCTGGAGGCACCTGTAGCCAGCTCTCATCCTCATTGAGCTATTCCAAGGGTGAGGGCTGGCTAGGGGTCGCCCTGGAGGCACCTGTAGCCAGCTCTCGTCCTCATTGAGCTATTCCAAGGGTGAGGGCTGGCTACGTGTCGCCCTGGAGGCACCTGTAGCCAGCTCTCATCCTCATTGAGCGTGATAACGGACGCTGCGCTGAACGGCGGCGCATAGGAACGGGCGGTGAAATAAGCGCGCCAAAAAAACTATAAAGTTTACGTTTTTTTTCCGTAATTCATCAGATGAGGGTGATAACGAACGCTGCGCTGAACGGCGGCGCGTAGGAACGGGCGGTGAAATAAGCGCGCCAAAAAAACTATAAAATTTACGTTTTTTTTCCGTAATTCTTCAGATGAGCGTGATAACGGAAGCTGCGCTGAACGGCGGCGCGTAGGAACAGGCGGTGAAATAAGCGCGCCAAAAAAGCTATAAAGTGTACGTTTTTTTTCCATAATTCATTAGATGAGCGTGATAACGGAAGCTGCGTTGAACGGCGGCGCGTAGGAACGGGCGGTGAAATAAGCGCGCCAAAAAAACTATAAAGTTTACGTTTTTTTTCCATAATTCATCAAATGAGCGTGATAACGGACGCTGCACTGAATGGCGGCGTGTAGGAACGGGCGGTGAAATAAGCGCGCCAAAAAACTATAAAGTTTACGTTTTTTTTCCGTAATTCATCAGATGAGCGTGATAAAGGATGCTGTGCTGAACGGCGGCACGTAGGAACGGGCGGTGAAATAAGTGCGCCAAAAAAACGCTAAAGTTTACGTTTTTTTTCTGTAATTTATCAGATGAGCGTGATAACGGACGCAGCCCTTAACGGCGGCGTCAGAGAGACTTTTTTTTGTTGCAGATTGAATTTTAAGTGCTTTTGGTATCATCAAACCTGTAGCCAGCTCTCATCCTCATTGAGCTATTCCAAGGGTGAGGGCTGGCTAAGGGTCGCCCTGGAGGCACCTGTAGCCAGCTCTCATCCTCATTGAGCTGCTCCAAGGGTGAGGGCTGGCTACGGGTCGCCCTGGAGGCACCTGTAGCCAGCTCTCATCCTCATTGAGCGTGATAACGGACGCTGCGCTGAACGGCGGCGCGTAGGAACGGTCGGTGAAATAAGCGCGCCAAAAAAACTATAAAATTTACGTTTTTTTTCCGTAATTCATCAGATTAGCGTGATAACGGAAGCTGCGCTGAACGGCGGCGCGTAGGAACGGGCGGTGAAATAAGCGCGCCAAAAAAGCTATAAAGTGTACGGTTTTTTTCCATAATTCATTAGATGAGCGTGATAACGGAAGCTGCGTTGAACGGCGGCGCGTAGGAACGGGCGGTGAAATAAGCGCGCCAAAAAAACTATAAAGTTTACGTTTTTTTTCCGTAATTCATCAGATGAGCGTGATAACGGACGCTGCGCTGAATGGCGGCACGTAGGAACGGGCGGTGAAATAAGCGCGCCAAAAAAACTATAAAGTTTACGTTATTTTTCCGTAATTCATCAGATGAGCGTGATAACGGATGCTGTGCTGAACGGCGGCACGTAGGAACGGGCGGTGAAATAAATGCGCCAAAAAAACGATAAAGTTTACGTTTTTTTTTTGTAATTTATCAGATGAGCGTGATAACGGACGCAGCCCTTAACGGCGGCGTCAGAGCGAATTTTTTTTGTTGCAGATTGAATTTTAAGTGCTTTTGGTATCATCAAACCTGTAGCCAGCTCTCATCCTCATTGAGCTATTCCAAGGGTGAGGGCTGGCTAAGGGTCGCCCTGGAGGCACCTGTAGCCAGCTCTCATCCTCATTGAGCTGCTCCAGGGGTGAGGGCTGGCTACGGGTCGCCCTGGAGGCACCTGTAGCCAGCTCTCATCCTCATTGAGCTGCTCCAGGGGTGAGGGCTGGCTAGGGGTCGCCCTGGAGGCACCTGTAGCCAGCTCTCATCCTCATTGAGCTGCTCCAAGGGTGAGGGCTGGCTAGGGGTCGCCCTGGAGGCACCTGTAGCCAGCTCTCATCCTCATTGAGCTGCTCCAAGGGTGAGGGCTGGCTAGGGGTCGCCCTGAAGGCACCTGTAGCCAGCTCTCATCCTCATTGAGCTGCTCCAAGGGTGAGGGCTGGCTAGGGGTCGCCCTGGAGGCACCTGTAGCCAGCTCTCATCCTCATTGAGCTGCTCCAAGGGTGAGGGCTGCCTAGGGGTCGCCCTGAAGGCACCTGTAGCCAGCTCTCATCCTCATTGAGCTGCTCCAAGGGTGAGGGCTGGCTAGGGGTCGCCCTGGAGGCACCTGTAGCCAGCTCTCATCCTCATTGAGCTGCTCCAAGGGTGAGGGCTGGCTAGGGGTCGCCCTGGAGGCACCTGTAGCCAGCTCTCATCCTCATTGAGCTGCTCCAAGGGTGAGGGCTGGCTAGGGGTCGCCCTGGAGGCACCTGTAGCCAGCTCTCATCCTCATTGAGCTGCTCCAGGGGTGAGGGCTGGCTAGGGGTCGCCCTGGAGGCACCTGTAGCCAGCTCTCATCCTCATTGAGCTGCTCCAGGGGTGAGGGCTGGCTAGGGGTCGCCCTGGAGGCACCTGTAGCCAGCTCTCATCCTCATTGAGCTGCTCCAAGGGTGAGGGCTGGCTAGGGGTCGCCCTGGAGGCACCTGTAGCCAGCTCTCATCCTCATTGAGCTGCTCCAATGGTGCGGGCTGGCTAGGGGTCGCCCTGGAGGCACCTGTAGCCAGCTCTCATCCTCATTGAGCTGCTCCAAGGGTGAGGGCTGGCTAGGGGTCGCCCTGGAGGCACCTGTAGCCAGCTCTCATCCTCATTGAGCTGCTCCAAGGGTGAGGGCTGGCTAGGGGTCGCCCTGGAGGCACCTGTAGCCAGCTCTCATTCTCATTGAGCTGCTGCAAGGGTGAGGGCTGGCTAGGGGTCGCCCTGGAGGCACCTGTAGCCAGCTCTCATCCTCATTGAGCTGCTCCAAGGGTGAGGGCTGGCTAGGGGTCGCCCTGGAGGCACCTGTAGCCAGCTCTCATCCTCATTGAGCTGCTCCAAGGGTGAGGGCTGGCTAGGGGTCGCCCTGGAGGCACCTGTAGCCAGCTCTCATCCTCATTGAGCTGCTCCAAGGGTGCGGGCTGGCTAGGGGTCGCCCTGGAGGCACCTGTAGCCAGCTCTCATCCTCATTGAGCTGCTCCAAGGGTGCGGGCTGGCTAGGGGTCGCCCTGGAGGCACCTGTAGCCAGCTCTCATCCTCATTGAGCTGCTCCAAGGGTGCGGGCTGGCTAGGGGTCGCCCTGGAGGCACCTGTAGCCAGCTCTCATCCTCATTGAGCTGCTCCAAGGGTGCGGGCTGGCTAGGGGTCGCCCTGGAGGCACCTGTAGCCAGCTCTCATCCTCATTGAGCTGCTCCAAGGGTGCGGGCTGGCTAGGGGTCGCACTGGAGGCACCTGTAGCCAGCTCTCATCCTCATTGAGCTGCTCCAAGGGTGAGGGCTGGCTTGGGGTCGCCCTGGAGGCACCTGTAGCCAGCTCTCATCCTCATTGAGCTGCTCCAAGGGTGAGGGCTGGCTAGGGGTCGCCCTGGAGGCACCTGTAGCCAGCTCTCATCCTCATTGAGCTGCTCCAAGGGTGAGGGCTGGCTAGTGGTCGCCCTGGAGGCACCTGTAGCCAGCTCTCATCCTCATTGAGCTGCTCCAAGGGTGAGGGCTGGCTAGGGGTCGCCCTGGAGGCACCTGTAGCCAGCTCTCATCCTCATTGAGCTGCTCCAAGGGTGAGGGCTGGCTAGGGGTCGCCCTGGAGGCACCTGTAGCCAGCTCTCATCCTCATTGAGCTGCTCCAAGGGTGAGGGCTGGCTAGGGGTCGCCCTGGAGGCACCTGTAGCCAGCTCTCATCCTCATTGAGCTGCTCCAAGGGTGAGGGCTGGCTAGGGGTCGCCCTGGAGGCACCTGTAGCCAGCTCTCATCCTCATTGAGCTGCTCCAAGGGTGAGGGCTGGCTAGGGGTCGCCCTGGAGGCACCTGTAGCCAGCTCTCATCCTCATTGAGCTGCTCCAAGGGTGAGGGCTGGCTAGGGGTCGCCCTGGAGGCACCTGTAGCCAGCTCTCATCCTCATTGAGCTGCTCCAAGGGTGAGGGCTGGCTAGGGGTCGCCCTGGAGGCACCTGTAGCCAGCTCTCATCCTCATTGAGCTGCTCCAAGGGTGAGGGCTGGCTAGGGGTCGCCCTGGAGGCACCTGTAGCCAGCTCTCATCCTCATTGAGCTATTGCAAGGGTGAGGGCTCGCTATGTGTCGCCCTGGAGGCACCTGTAGCCAGCTCTCATCCTCATTGAGCGTGATAACGGACGCTGCGCTGAACGGCGGCGCATAGGAACGGGCGGTGAAATAAGCGCGCCAAAAAAACTATAAAATTTACGTTTTTTTTCCGTAATTCATCAGATGAGCGTGATAACGGAAGCTGCGCTGAACGGCGGCGCGTACTAAGCGGCGGTGAAATAAGCGCGCCAAAAAATCTATAAAGTGTAAGTTTTTTTTCCATAATTCATTAGATGAGCGTGATAACGGAAGCTGCGTTGAACGACGGCGCGTAGGAACGGGCGGTGAAATAAGCGCGCCAAAAAAACTATAAAGTTTACGTTTTTTTTCCGTAATTCATCAGATGAGCGTGATAACGGACGTTGCGCTGAATGGCGGCGCGTAGGAACGGGCGGTGAAATAAGCGCGCCAAAAAAACTATAAAGTTTACGTTTTTTTTCCGTAATTCATCAGATGAGCGTGATAACGGATGCTGTGCTGAACGGCGGCACGTAGGAACGGGCGGTGAAATAAGTGCGCCAAAAAAACGATAAAGTTTACGTTTTTTTTCTGTAATTTATCAGATGAGCGTGATAACGGACGCAGCCCTTAACGGCGGCGTCAGAGCGACTTTTTTTTGTTGCAGATTGAATTTTAAGTGCTTTTGGTATCATCAAACCTGTAGCCAGCTCTCATCCTCATTGAGCTATACCAAGGGTGAGGGCTGGCTAAGGGTCGCCCTGGAGGCACCTGTAGCCAGCTCTCATCCTCATTGAGCTGCTCCAAGGGTGAGGGCTGGCTACGGGTCGCCCTGGAGGCACCTGTAGCCAGCTCTCATCCTCATTGAGCTGCTCCAAGGGTGAGGGCTGGCTAGGGGTCGCCCTGGAGGCACCTGTAGCCAGCTCTCATCCTCATTGAGCTGCTCCAAGGGTGAGGGCTGGCTAGGGGTCGCCCTGGAGGCACCTGTAGCCAGCTCTCATCCTCATTGAGCTGCTCCAAGGGTGAGGGCTGGCTAGGGGTCGCCCTGGAGGCACCTGTAGCCAGCTCTCATCCTCATTGAGCTGCTCCAAGGGTGAGGGCTGGCTAGGGGTCGCCCTGGAGGCACCTGTAGCCAGCTCTCATCCTCATTGAGCTGCTCCAAGGGTGAGGGCTGGCTAGGGGTCGCCCTGGAGGCACCTGTAGCCAGCTCTCATCCTCATTGAGCTGCTCCAAGGGTGAGGGCTGGCTAGGGGTCGCCCTGGAGGCACCTGTAGCCAGCTCTCATCCTCATTGAGCTGCTCCAAGGGTGAGGGCTGGCTAGGGGTCGCCCTGGAGGCACCTGTAGCCAGCTCTCATCCTCATTGAGCTGCTCCAAGGGTGAGGGCTGGCTAGGGGTCGCCCTGGAGGCACCTGTAGCCAGCTCTCATCCTCATTGAGCTGCTCCAAGGGTGAGGGCTGGCTAGGGGTCGCCCTGGAGGCACCTGTAGCCAGCTCTCATCCTCATTGAGCTGCTCCAAGGGTGAGGGCTGGCTAGGGGTCGGCCTGGAGGCACCTGTAGCCAGCTCTCATCCTCATTGAGCTGCTCCAAGGGTGAGGGCTGGCTAGGGGTCGCCCTGGAGGCACCTGTAGCCAGCTCTCATCCTCATTGAGCTGCTCCAAGGGTGAGGGCTGGCTAGGGGTCGCCCTGGAGGCACCTGTAGCCAGCTCTCATCCTCATTGAGCTGCTCCAAGGGTGAGGGCTGGCTAGGGGTCGCCCTGGAGGCACCTGTAGCCAGCTCTCATCCTCATTGAGCTATTCCAAGGGTGAGGGCTGGCTACGGGTCGCCCTGGATGTACCTGTAGCCAGCTCTCATCCTCATTGAGCTATTCCAAGGGTGAGGGCTGGCTAGAGGCAGCCGTGGACACACGATAGCCAGCCCTCATGGTGTTTGTGTTATTAAAGAAAAAAAATAAATTTGAGGGCTGGCTAGAGGCAGCCGTGGACACATGATAGCCAGCCCTCATGGTGTTTGTGTTATTAAAGAAAAATAATAAATTTGATGGCTGGCTAGAGGCAGCCGTGGACACACTATATATATATATATATATATATATATATATATATATATATATATTTCTGCAGTATCTGTGCATTATGAATCGTGATATGTGTTAAAGGGGCCCACTGAGACTTTCGCCTAGGGCCCACATAAACCTGGAGCCGGCCCTGCCCATGTGTGGTGATTATTGATTCCAGTACTAATAGGAATAGCAGGGGCACTAACAGCATGAATGGGGTGTTTATTTATTTGTATTTTGGATATTGTTTCTTCTGGTGTGTGAATATATGGCACTGACCAGTTTAATGCCCTGTATTTGTGTGGTTTTTGCCTTGGATTCTTACATTTTATTATATTGTCTGCTATAGTATATATTTTGTGCTATAGTGCATTACCTCTAATACTGGTGGCGGATTTGCCAGTCAGTATATTAATGTGCAAAATTGATCACCAGGGACAGCCTAAGTGTATATTTGATCTTTACTTGATCTATTACAATCATGTGTTTTTCTGGGATGGATTTTGGAGTAGGTGGGCTTTCCATTAGTGGGTAATTCCACTATATTAACTTTTACTTGTGTTTTCATGAATTGGATTGTGACATTGATTGTATGTATTTATAAAAAATATAATTCATTGTAATTTATTGAAGTATTGTCTAGATTGGGTGATCACTGCACAAGAGCATACCCCTTTTCTTCTTGCCGATGTTTATATATATTTCGTATGCTGCATGTTGATCCCATAGTGATTAGATGGTGCCCTCCATAACTTTGAGTTTGTGACAAAAGTATTCTTGGGGTGATACCTTTATCGACTAACCAGAAAAAAAATATATATATATGCAAGCTTTCAGAGCATTAGAGGCTTCTTCTTCAGGCAACATTACAAATGATTTCATAAGATAAAAGGCACAGCATTGGAGAGATGTTACAAGAAGACATTTGTTCATGAGGTGTAAGTTGCAAAAGGCCTTGGGAATGTTTAATTATCTGGAGGTGTGAATTGTGTCCATGTAGTGAGTCATAAAGCTATGTTTTATCGTTAGTCCTGTTGTCAGTGAATTGAACATCCTTATCAATTTGAATTCCCAAATGTTTCTTTCTCTGTTGCCCTTGAAGTGACCTTTTAGTATCAAAACTTTTAGATTTTTCATACAGTGTCCCCTTCAGTGTCCAATTCAGACCTTCAGATAATTAAACATTCCCAAGGCCTTTCATTCATACAAAAAAACTAATTTGCTCTCCCTAACATATCAGTAGAAGACATCACAACTTACACCTCATGAAGAAATGTCTTGTTGTAACATCTCAAGTCCTTCTGCAGCCTTATCTCAATTGAATTAACATACAAACCAAAGCTTTTTTTTTTTTCTTTTTTCAAATGTTTCCTCAGGGTATATGAGAGCCTACAGTAGTTGGTGTATCTGAGTCTATATTCTGGCTTTTGAAGGAGCAACTTGCTAATTCTTACTATTGCTAGAAAATGGACTCTCCTGGAAATCCAGACCTGTTTCTCTGCAATATATGCCTGAAGCTCTATAAAAACCTGCGCAGGCATCTAAAGACCGTATGCATGAAAACCCGTCAGGCGGAGATCGACAATGAAATCAAGAATACAAAAAGGAACATGCACAAGGTGGCTGAATCCCTTTCTGTTGTGCCTTATGACAGCCTCGATTTCAAAAACAGCCAATTTACAAGTGCTCAGGACTTCTTCACAGAATTTTTGGAAAGTCGAGGTTGCATCGTGACCGGAAAACCATCTGAAAGGTATGTATATGTTTTTTCATAATATTTCAGGGTTTTCTAGCATTTACCTATTTATTACCTATCCTAATTTTGCACGTAATTTTGTTTTTTACCTATATACATCTTATGCAATATATCTTAGTTGAGTGCTATCAAAATGGCTGAAAGACATGCCAACATAGTGCCAAAAAGTCTACCCCTACCCATCTAAGTAAGCTTCATACTTTATACTTTTATTTTTCTGTTAATCTAGATAGAAAAAAGGCTTGTTTTTTTTCAGTGAGCTAGTGTTACTTTTACCATATATTGTACTGTAAAATTGGGAAAAAATTCTATGTGCGCTTAAATTGCAAAACTGTGCAATTGCACTTTTTAACACTGCGTTCACTACATGGAGTGATGCCTCAGCTCAGCTCAGTATAACTTTGCGGATACCAAAAATGTATACTTTTGCTTTTATCTAAGTGCTGGAGAAAATTCTGAATTTTTTTTAAAAAAAAGTTTTGCACTTTGTGGTCATTTTTTCCAACCTATAGCATTATTTTTTGTGATCCATGTGATGACATTTTTTTGTGGCTAGGAGTGATGTATTCAAAGATATCATTTTTAGGTAGACAGTGTTTTGATCACCCAGTATTGAATTTTATTGGCGCATGTGTGTGCATATATATATATATATATAATTTTTTTTTTTCTTCAATATAATAAAATATAATAACATAATGTAATTACCTTATAATAATGTAAATATAATATGGCATACTATAATAATATATTAATAATATAATTAATACACTATAAAAATATAAAATTGTATCTAATACAAGATAATATACATATAATATAACAATATAATATATTATATAATATTAAATATAATATAATGCTATATTAAATAATATATTACTAATATAATATGATATAATTAAAATGTATATAATCTAATATTGTAAATATAATATAATGTAGTAATAATAGAATTATAGTATGATATAATTACAATATAATAAGAATATCGTTTATGTGACAGCTGGCTACTGATGGTCCTAGATGTCCCTGTAGCTGGCTCTCACTTCTACTCCTAACTCAGATGTCTCAAAGCTCTCCTTTGCTATTGGGTCAAAACTAAGATTGTTGTCACTAGAATGGCCCTACAGGCACCACAATAGTGGTAAAGGGCCTTGACCAACCATCCAAGTCGCCTGCAAAGTTCTATATGTTGATACTCTCAATTATAGAGGAATTAATGCAGATTTTGGGTTTCTTTTTTAGGCCATCCACTGAAGAAGAGGAGCCTATGACACTTCCTCCTGAGGTTGAAGAAGCTAGGTAAGAACTATGCACCAGATTTCTAAAAACATTTGTAACAGCTTTACTATTATTAGTAAAGGAAGCTTATGATGTCAATAATCACCCTAATATATTCTTGCCTCTTTCAGTTCGAATGCCACGATGCCCATGCGGAAAAAACTTGCTGTGGTTGGGTTTCATAAGATGCACAGCTTAAGTTCCTCAATTTTACTGGCTTTTAAAAACTATTTAAAGGGAAAATGTACCGAATCGACCATAACACCGATGGTAAGTGTAATTTTATCATTTTGCGTGTGTTTGAGGAATCCTTACAGATGTGAACCCTGATGCATGATCATTTTTTTAAATTTTAGATACGAATCGTTTCTCGCTTTCTTTATTATGTAAACCCGGAAGACATCTCTGCTGACTTTTTAAAGAACTTGAAGGCCACTAGAGAATATTTTATTTCCTTGGAAAGCTTAAAGACCAATGAAGAAACAATAAAAAAGCATATTAGTCACCTGCGGAGATTTGTAACTTTTGTATGCTCAAAGGACTACCCCTATCTCCTTGACGAAGAAGCAAAAAATGCAGTTGAGCCCTTTAAGGAGACTTTGAGTGTTGTAGTAAAGAGATTAAACAAGAAGCTTGCAAAAGGCAGGAAGAGGGGGTAAGTAGCTCAAGTTTATACTACACCTGCAATTTAAATTTTTACTGTCATGGGGATGTAAAATGCCATAAAAACATCATGGGAAAGGTTGATTATTAGAAAGTCTAGATTTATTTATTACTTGTTCTGCCATGCAAGGTTGGAACAAAGTAATATTTAGCTCTTAGAAGCTCAGGCAAATCCCATATTTCCATTTCAATTGAATTCAAAATATTTTAACTTGCTAAAATGAGTTCATAATCACAAATGCGCAGAGGTTACATCTTCTGGCTCCATTATGGGATCGGTAAAATGGAACCCCTAGATAAAAGATTTGTCGAATGATGGAAACAAAGAATGCTAAATGTATCTAATGGGCTAACATGCAAAAAAAATAAATAAAAAGAACGAACCTGTAACATAACTCATTTTATCATCCACAGATTGGAATCCACGCCTGTGACTATGGCTGATTGCTGCAAAATTTTGAAAGTGGCAAAGCCTCACGTGACTGATATTTTTACACAGGCAGAAATTAGTAAGATGTTGAGTGATAAGGAGAAGACCCTAGCATGTTATTATCTTCAGGCTGTTATTATCTATAAGCATCTACGTAAGCCATCTGAGGCAAAAAATCTAATGGTAGGTTTAATTTAATTAACCAACTTAGCATATTGCTGACAGATGCTGCTTCACCATATCTTATGTATTTTCAATGTTTTTCTCTTAGTTAAAAGACTGGCTTGAAAGGGAGAAGTTAGATGTTGATGGACAGACCTTAACAGTGGTAAAGACAAAAAAAAATCTTTTGATACTGCAGGAGGAGGATGAGAAGGTAAAATGTTAAAAACATAACTCCTATAAAGCTGTGCTGTAGGTTCTTCAAGGTTTTGCCATTTGCAATCGCATCTTTAACACAGAGTTTCACTTTGACAGAATTTCAATACATATTTCGAAAAGATTAGGACAACTAATTAACCCAAGGATGCAGATACGGTGCCTACATTCTTTGTGTCCTGCAATGGACAACACATCAAGAATCCCGGCAAAGACATGGAGCGCTTCCATAATAAGTTCGTAAAAAATGAGGCCCTCCTTCTCTGCACTACCAAGCATTTAACAAGACTAACAAATGTTTTATCCACAGGTATCAGCTGCCCGTAAAAATATGGGTGATGGCAATAGACGCATACAAAAAGTGGGCTGAAGAATGTCTTTCACAGGTGGAAAGAGACCAGGCCAATGCGTACGTGCACTTTGTGTCCAGACCCGACATGGTGGATAAATCTCCATTTGCTGCAGGGATGTTAATTGTGGCTACACTGAAGGGAGATGAGCAAGCAGGAACCTCTGTGTAAGAGACCTAACTTTATCCCCACAGGCATTCCCAAAATCCATCTTTTTATTGCATGAGACTTAAGTAATTATGCCTTATTGTATATATGATTTCAACCAAATTCTTGGTTAAGTCGTCTAGTAGGTAACAATGCCTTTATCAGTTTTTCCTAACTTAACTGTTTTTTTTTTAACTTCACAGATGTACATTGCCCAAGAGAAGGAGGATCAGGGGAGAAGAGGACTGCGAGGGACAAGCAGATGAGGAAGAGACAGAAGGCGCTGGGTAGGAGAGTGAACAGACACCCTATGATGCCACCACAATTAATTTCTCCACAGTACCATCCACACACAGTATGATGACCCAACTGTGCCTCCCTCCACTACCCTGGTGATGAATGGTGATCCCAGCACAGTATAATCCTCAATTGTGATTCCCATACAGCCCTCCATGCAGTACATGGGGCCTACGTGCAGTATCATGGCCCCTACTATCACTGTACGTCGTATTAATACCCCCACACAGCCTTCCGCACAGTGTGATGGACCCCACGCAGACCTTCACACTGTATATTTGCTGGCATACAATATAGTGGCCCTCAAATAGTCATCCATAAGATATAAAGGCTCCTTCATAGCCATCCACATATTATAATGCCCTCCATAAATTCATTCAAATATTATAATGGCCCCGCATACCTTATGGATGGGAAATGGGCCCTACATAGTAGTTCTCCATATGGTATAATGCACCTCCCATTGCCTTCTATATAGAATAATACTTTCCCATAGTTTTCTGTATATTACAATGCATCACCCATAGTCCTCCATATAACTTATTGTAACCTCCATATAACATATTGCAGCCTTTATGCAATATTATGTAATCTCCATACTACTCAATATATAAAGCAGCCTCTATAGTTCATCATATTGTATAATGTAGGCTCTATAATCCTCCATATAGTATAATGTAGCTTCTTTAATTATCCATATTGCATAATGTAGCCTCTATAATCCTCTGTATAGCATACAGCTTCTATATTCCTTCATATAGCATAATGTAGCATCTGTCATCTTGCATATAGGATAATGTGGCCCTACAGTCCTGTCCTCCATATCATAATGGGGCCCCATAGTTAATGGTTAATATATTTAATTTTGTATTAAGCAAAAAATCATTCTCTAACCAATAATCTATTATACAAATAAATAGCGGCACTTTCCGTAAAGTAATTCTGCCTTTTAGTATATGATGAATTCCAAATTCTTGGTTAAGTAGTCCGGTGAGGAACAACACCATTTTTAGTATATTCTAATTTACCATCTATCCATTAAACTTTACAGAAGTTCCATTGACATCACAGGAGAAGGCGGCGGCAATCGGAGACATTCTGAAGCGGCAGAAATCCATGAGGAAGAGGCAGTCCAGCAGACTGACAATGCTCAAAAAGAGCTCTATTTCAACAGATTAATTGAAAAGTACCCTGTAGGAGTAAACACCCAATTACCATCCCTGTCCACCTGCAGTCAGTACACAGAGCGTTTCGCACACTACTGTCGGGACAAGTGGAGGCGAGACCAATACAATCTACGCGTTTCAAGTGCTGTCGGTAAGTTTTTTTTCTCTTTCTTTAAATTTAAATCTGTCTACTTGATGTTATTGTATTCTTTGGGATGTGCTGCCTGAATATTTTTTTTGCTGAATATTTTACAGTATTTTCTCTTTTTTAGATTATTTCAGGCTTTTCCCCAAAGAAGATGATTTAAAGCACTATCTGAATCAACAGCATTGGACGTCCAACCTACCTGTCCTAGTAGATGTCCAACGTGGATGGAAGCCCAAACCAAAAAGAGGGGATACAGAGAACATTGCCAGACTTCAAGAAAAGCTAAAATTGCAAACGTGGACAGGCCTAATGATTGTAAATGAACGAGGCAAAGGTGAAGGACTGTGCACAACTCGTGCTTTTAGTAAAGGAGAAGTCATTTGTGACTATCATGGAGTGCTTAGAGAAGGAGCTGAGGCTTGCAAAATACAGGCAACTCTGAACGAGGATGAATGTTATATGTTTTTTTTCTTCATTGGTGAAAAGCAGTGGTGTATTGATGCCAGGGAGGTTCCGTGCAGTTGTCACCCAGACATGCCTTCCACATTTGGGCGAAAAATGAATCATTCTTATAAAAATTACAACGTCAAACCAATCCTTAAATTTATAATTGATGGTAACACGCCATCAATACTATTTCTGGCTAATTGCGATATCAAACCAGGGACAGCGCTTTTGTTCGATTATGGAGTGAAACCTAATGACTATGGAGAAGGTTCAGATATCCCATGGCTGACAACGTGACATTTAAGGTACCATTACACTCTTCAATATCGTGTGCGATATTGCACAAGCGTCAGGTGTTTCACATCGCACACACTATCCTTAATTGATTGTACGTGCGCTGTTACATGCTATATCGTAGATAACGCATGTACAATGTTGCGATGCAGCGCTATTCTGTACCATGCTGCGATTCTGCAAATTCAATGCAAAGTATAGGTGAATCGTATGGTTCCATGCTTCAATGCTGCAGCCTGCACGATGGTTAATTACACGACGATCGTGAGATTTGAGGTCAGGATCTCAAATCAAACAAATAATACTGGATAAATAAATATCCAGTTCTACATGCAGACATGCTATACACATCTACTCCCATTCACACTTAAATGATATCACAGCAGACCTCGGTCATATCAGACCTGCCAACTTATACCACTCTAAGTGCCCAGAAAATGTAATGTTATTATTTATATCAGGCGGAGAGCACCAATCGAACCTAGGGTCACAACAAGGTCCATGAAGACAGTGATGCAGTTGAGGAAAAGGAAACACCCAGGGTAATTGGTCAATATACTCATTCACATTGTCCTTGAACAATAAACATTTCTGTTTTAACATATGTATTCCCCTTCTTTCCTTTAAAGAGATTAAGAAGACGGCAGTGATCAGCTCCCAAGAAAGAATGAGGCGTTTCGGAGACTAAAGTTCCGGTCTTGTTAAAGTTTTTGAATTCATGTTTTATTTGTTTCTTTTCTGTTCTAGGTTGTTCTACAATTCCAGGTGAACGGGGCCCTCGAAGCAATGGGAGAAGATTTTCTTTATTATAAACATTTGTACTGTTTGTATTAGTGTTAAAGGGATTCTGTCACCAGGTTTTAGCCATCTCATCTGAGCGCACCATAATGTGGACACAGAGATCTTTATTCCAGTGATGTATCACTTACTAGGCTGCTCAGTGTAGTTTGCATTAAAACACTGTTAAATCATCTGGAGATTATCATTAGAGCACTACTCCAGTAGTCCAGTCATACTTGGGAGCTGCCAAATCTGCAACAGAGAAAACAGTAATTTTATCAAAATGACAGCAAGGAGCTCAGTAAGTGAAACATTGCTGGATCAGGATTTCTATTTCTACATTATGCTGCTGTCAGATGGGATGTCAAAAACCTGGTGACACAGTCCCTTTAATAACTATTTTAAAGCTAAATATAAATAGTCCTATGGCTATGATGAAACAATTCTGACAACTGTTCAAATGGCACAATCATTTACTACCGTCAGGTTTCTGAGCCGTTTAGTCTAATGCTTTGTCAGTATTACTAGAATCCATAATAATTTAAAGGTCAGGTAGCCATAAAAGTGCTCCTGCCAGTCAGAGCAGTGCAGTCCCTGGAAATCGGGCCTAGGGAAGCAGAATATATTACCATCCCTAACAACGGTAAGCATGACCCCTAGCTGTCCAGCAACCCGACATGTAGAACTGCCTATAAAAATGACCATTTGTCCAGTCAGTGCATCACTCTCTGGTGCCCTTTTACACTGGCACACTGCTTTCTGTCTCTCTCTCTCTTTCTCTCTCCGCAGTGCAATGCTCTCTGGTGCTCCTTCACTCTCTCTCCAGTGCACCACTCTCTGACGTGTTCTCTTTCTCCCTACTGCACCGCTCTCTGGCACTCCTCTGTCTTTATAGTGCACTGCTCTCTTTTGTGCTCTCTCAGTCTCCAGTGCATCACTGGCGCTCGCTTTTGATCTCTCCCCATTGCACCACTCTCTCACATGCTCTCTCTCTGGTGCTCTCTTTCCGTCCAAAGTGCCTTTTTTTGTCTCTGTGCCTTCACGAGCTTCTCAATCTCTGTCTTTGCCCATCTGTGGCTCTCTATCGGTCTCTGTGCCTCTCTGTCCCTCCCTGTGCTTCTATTTACCTTTTGCATCCCTCTATGTGCCTACCTTTGTCCCTTTGCTCCCTTCTTTGCCTCTATGTGCCTCTTAATGACTCTCTCACGAGCACACCTCTTTCTGTAGGTCAAAGGTAAGAAGCACTACTCAAGTTGCAGCAGAGAAGATGAATTGGTAAGTAACCACAAAGCTACACAGTGTTTAACACTTGTGTATTTTTTAAGAATCTTGTTGGTGTAGGATGCTTCCTGAACATTAAAGTGAATGGTCAGGAAACATCTTTAAGCTACAGGATCCTTGAAAAATATGCAAGTTTTTATGGGATGATTTGTCAGGCTATCAACAATCACACAGGGCCACATGCCCGTCAACAGGGCAATAGCCGACTCCACAAGGCCAATGACCCTTTGCAAAGGGCCAGAGGTCCCTTTCCGCAGGGCCATAGGCATTTCCACAGGGCCATAACCCCCTCCAACTCTCTCCACAGGACCACAGGCTACTACCGGGCCACAGGCTTTTCCACAGTGCCACAAGCCCCATCCAGCTCTCTTCACAGGCAATCATGTTGCACTTTTGCAACAAAAGAGTCAATCTTTGTTGCAGTTGCAGCTCTCTTCACAGGCAATCATGTTGCACTTTTGCAACAAAAGAGTCAATCTTTGTTGCAGTTCGGCAACATTAGAGTCAACCCTGTTGCAGATCGGACACAAAGCTTGAAAATTTAGATGTTTACTGCAGAGAACTTCATAGGCCCCCATCTTACTCCAGAGCCTTCCACAGGCCCCTCCAGCCCGCTCCACAGGCCACAACTCCCTCCAGCTCGCTTTACATCGCCACATGCCCATCTGCGGGGCAACAGACCCCTATGCAGGGTCACAGGCCTTTCCACAGGGCCGCAACCCCTTCAGCTCTCTCCAAAGGACCACTGGCTCCTTCTGCCGGGCCACAAGCCTTTCCACAGGGCCACAATCCCCTCCAATTCCACAGGACAACAGGCTCTCTTTACAGGGCCATAGCTCCCCTCCACAGGGCCAAATGCACTTTCCACATGGCCACAACCCCCTCCAGCTCTCTACACAGAGTCATGGGGCCCGTCTGCAGGGCACAAGCCCCTTCATCAAGGCCAAGGGGCCTTTCTACAGGGCCACTGGCATTTAAATAGTGCCACAACCTCCTCTGGCTCTCTCAAGAGGGCCACAGGCTCCTTCTACAGGGCAAGGGCCCCCTCCACAAGGCCAAAGGCCCTTTGCAAAGAGCCATAGGTCCATTCCACAGGGCCATAGTCATTTCCATAGGGCCATAACCCCCTCAAGCTCTCTCCACAGAACAACAGGCTCCTTCTACAGGTTTACAGGCATTTATACAGGGCCACAACCGCCTTCACCTCTCTCCACAGGGCCCTTTCACTGTGTCATAGGCTTTTCCATAAGGCCACAACCCCCTCTGTCTCTCTCAAAAAGGACAGAGGCTCCCTTTACAAGGCCACAGCCCCCTCCACAAGTCCAAAGGCCTTTTTCAAAGGGCCACAGGTCCCTTCCACAGAGCCATAGGCATTTCCCCAAGGCAATAACCCCCTCCAGCTCTCTCCACAGGCTCCTTCTACAAGGCTACAACCCTTTTCAGCTCTTTCATCAGGGCCACAGCCTCCTCCACCCCCCTTTAGTCAGTTAAAAGGACTCATTTGAGTGACCTATTGACCATTGGTCAGCTCGAGTAAAGGAACCTGATATAGTATACTGCACTGTTTAATATTCTTTTTTTCTTTACACAGGTTGAATGCTTGCAAAGAAATGTCACCTATGCCATGCTCCTTTATACCAGTTTTCTTGATTGACATGTTATTTTTGGAGCCAAATGAGAAAATTGGGAAATGGAAAGCTCCCCCCTCCTTCCAATCAGTGGATCCGGTCAGGTGCTCAGTGGCGGTAGGCCACCGCCTGAAAGCCAAACATGAAAAAAGGAATGCTGGCACCGGTTTCCATATGATGAATTTTACTTTATTCCATGAAGATCAATACATTAAAAAGAAGGCATCTTTACAGGCAATCCGCCCCATCATGTCATTTTTGGTTTAAGCCTAATTTCTTTCAATAAATAAAATGGAATAAATGTGTCACTTTTTTGCCTCTACTAATAGTTGTGGGGTATTATGACATCACAATAGAATTAATACTTACCCTTTCCGATGCCTTTTAGGGCTATCCGGTGCAGAACCAAGGCCAAATACCAACCGACAGGACCTTCCTGTAACATCATGGAAGGTCCTGTCGCTCAGGACGTGGCCTTGGCTCTGCACCGGATAGACCGAAAAGCGTCTGAAAGGGTAAGTATTAATTCTTTATTATTTTTAATACATCTTGATTTATTTAATTTTGATTTCGTACTGTATAGTAATATATTACAAAATGAAAGGGGGGCTGGCAGACATGTCACAAAGGGGAGGAGGAACAGGATTCTTCATCCTCCTCTGTGACATCACTTCTCCTCCGGGCCGGAAAAAAGCGTGGTGTGTGAACACAGCCTCAGGCTGCGTGCCCACGTAGCGATTTACAAGCGTATATGTTGCGTAATTTACGCAGCGGAAACGCTTGTGAAACACTTGTTAATCCGCACCCCATGGTACTTAGTGGCATTCCGCAATGTTAATGCCCATGCTGCGGATTTTTCCGCAGCGTTTCTGCTGCGCTTAAAAATCCTTTCCACAGGGCCACAACGCCTTCAGCTCTCTCCACAGGACCACAGGCTCCTACTGGGCCACAGGCCTTTCCACAGTGTCACAAGCCCCTCCATCTCTCTCCACAGGCTATCATGTTGCATGTCGTTTACTGCAAAGGACTTCATAGGCCCAAATCTTACTCCAGAGCCTTCCACAGGCCTCTCCAGCCTGCTCCACATGGCCTTTTCCTCAGGCCACAACTCCCTCCAGCTCTCTTTACATCGCCACATGCCCCTCTGCGGGGCCACAGACCCCTATACAGGGTCACAGGCCTTTCCACAGGGCCTCAACCCCTTCAGCTGTCTCCACAGGACCACAGGCTTTTCCACAGCCCACAACTCCTTCCAGCTCTCACCACACGGCCACAGCCCCTTCCACAAGGCTAAAGGGCCTATCCATAGGGCCACAGACCTTTCCACAGGGCCACAACACCCTCCAGCTCTCTCCACAGGAAAAGAAGCTCTCTTTACAGGGCCATAGCTCACCTCCACAGGGCCAAATGCACTTTCCACACGGCCACAACTCCCAACAGCTCTCTCCACAGAGTCACAGGACCCGTCTGCAGGGCACGAGCCCCCTCTTCAAGGCCAAAAGGCCTTTCTACATGGCCATAGTCATTTCCATAGGGCACGAGCCCCTCCAGCTCTCTCCACAGGGCAACGGACACCTATACAGGGTCAGAGGCCTTTCCACAGGGCCACAACACTTTCAGATCTCTCCACAGGACCACAGGCTCCTACTGGGCCACAGGCCTTTCCACAGTGCCACAAGCCCCTCCAGCTCTCTCCACAGGCAATCATGTTGCATGTTGTTTACTGCAAAGGACTTCATAGGCTCAAATCTTACTCCAGAGCCTTCCACAGGCCCCTCCAGCCCGCTCCACATGGCCTTTTTCGTCAGGCCACAACTCCCTCCAGCTCTCTTTACATCGCCACATGCCCCTCTGCGGGGCCACAGACCCCTATACAGGGTCACAGGCCTTTCCACAGGGCCTCAACCCCTTCAGCTCTCTCCACAGGACCACTGGCTCCTTCTGCCGGGCCACAAGCATTTCCACAGGGCCACAATCCCCTCCAACTCTTCTCCACAGGACAACAAGCTCTCTTTACAGAGCCATAGCTCCCCTCCACAGGGCCAAATGCACTTTCTGCACGGCCACAGCCCACTTTAGCTCTCTCCACAGAGACACGGGGCCTGTCTGCAGGACACAAGCCCCCTCTTCAAGGCCAAAGGGCCTTTCTACATGGCCATAGTCATTTCCATAGGGCACAAGCCCCTCCAGCACTCTCCACAGGGCAACGGACCCCTATACAGGGTCACAGGCCTTTCCACAGGGCCACAACACCTTCAGCTCTCTCCACAGGACCACAGGCTACTACCGGGCCACAGGTCTTTCCACAGTGCCACAAGCACCATCCAGCTCTCTCCACAGGCAATCATGTTGCACTTTTGCAACAAGAGTCAATTTTTGTTGCAGTTCGGCAACATTGGAGTCAACCCTGTTGCAAATCGGACACGAAGATTGAAAATTTAGATGTTTACTGCAAAGGACTTCATAGGCCCCCATCTTACTCCAGAGCCTTCCACAGGCCCCTCCAGCACGCTCCACATGGCCTTTTCCACAGGCCACAACTCCATCCAGCTGTCTTTACATCGCCACATGCCCCTCTGCGGGGCAAGAGACCCCTATACAGGGTCACAGGCCTCTCCACAGGGCCTCAACCCTTTCAGCTCTCTCCACAGGACCACTGGCTCCTTCTGCCGGGCCACAAGCCTTTCCACAGGGCCACAATCCCCTCCAATTCCACAGGACAACAGGCTCTCTTTACAGGGCCATAGCTCCCCTCCACAGGGCCAAATGCACTTTCCACATGGCCACAACCCCCTACAGCTCTCTACACAGAGTCATGGGGCCCGTCTGCAGGGCACAAGCCCCTTCATCAAGGCCAAGGGGCCTTTCTACAGGGCCACTGTCCTTTAAATAGTGCCACAACCTCCTCTGGCTCTCTCAAGAGGGCCACAGGCTCCTTCTACAGGGCAAGGGCCCCCTCCACAAGGCCAAAGGCCCTTTGCAAAGGGCCATAGATCCATTCCACAGGGTCATAGTCATTTCCATAGGGCCATAACCCCCCTCAAGCTCTCTCCACAGAACCGCAGGCTCCTTCTACAGGTTTACAGGCATATACACAGGGCCACATCCGCCTTCACCTCTCTCCACAAGGCGACAGGGCCCTTTCACTGTGTCATAGGCCTTTCCATAAGGCCACAACCCCCTCTGTCTCTCTCAAAAAGGACAGAGGCTCCCTTTGCAAGGCAACAGCCCCCTCCACAAGGCCAAAGGCCTTTTTCAAAGGGCCACAGGTCCCTTTCGCAGGGCCATAGGCATTTCCCCAAGGCAATAACCCCCTCCAGCTCTCTCCAGAGGACCACAGGCTCATTCTACAAGACTACAACCCCTTTGAGCTCTTTCATCAGGGCCACAGCCTCCTCCGCCCCCCTTTAATCAGTTAAAAGGGCTCAATTTAGTGACCACAACACCTTCAGCTCTCTCCACAGGACCACAGGCTCCTACTGAGCCACAGGACTTTCCACAGTGCCACAAGCCCCTCTAGCTCTCTCCACAGGCAATCATGTTGCATGTTTTTTAGTGCAAAGGACTTCATAGGCCCAAATCTTACTCCAGAGCCTTCCACAGGCCCCTCCAGCCGGCTCCACATGGCCTTTTCCTCAGGCCACAACTCCCTCCAGCTCTCTTTACATCGCCACATGCCCCTCTGCGGGGCCACAGACCCCTATACAGGGTCACAGGCCTTTCCACAGGGCCTCAACCCCTTCAGCTCTCTCCACAGGACCACAGGCTTTTCCACAGCCCACAACTCCTTCCAGCTCTCACCACAGGGCCACAGCCCCTTCCACAAGGCTAAAGGGCCTATCCATAGGGCCACAGACCTTTCCACAGGGCCACAACACGCTCCAGCTCTCTCCACAGGACAAGAAGCTCTCTTTACAGGGCCATAGCTCACCTCCACAGGGCCAAATGCACTTTCCACACGGCCACAACTCCCAACAGCCCTCTCCACAGAGTCACAGGGCCCATCTGCAGGGCACAAGCCCCTCTTCAAGGCCAAAAGGCCTTTCTACATGGCCATAGTCATTCCCATAGGGCACGAGCACCTCCAGCTCTCTCCACAGGGCAACGGACCCCTGTACAGGGTCAAAGTCCTTTCCACAGGGCCACAACAGCTTCAGCTCTCTCTCCACAGGCAATCATGTTGCATGTTGTTTACTGCAGAGGACTTCATAGGCCCAAACCTTACTCCAGAGCCTTCCACAGGCCCCTCCAGCCCGCTCCACATGGCCTTTTCCTCAGGCCACAACTCCCTCCAGCTCTCTTTACATCGCCACATGCCCCTCTGTGGGGCCACAGACCCCTATACAGGGTCACATGCCTTTCCACAGGGCCTCAACCCCTTCAGCTCTCTCCACAGGACCACTGCCTCCTTCTGCCGGGCTACAAGCCTTTCCACAGGGCCACAATCCCTTCCAACTCTTCTCCACAGGACAACAAGCTCTCTTTACAGGGCCATAGCTCCCCTCCACAGGGCCAAATGCACTTTCTGCATGGCCACAGCCCCCTTTAGCTCTCTCCTCAGAGACACAAGGCCCGTCTGCAGGGCACAAGCCCCCTCTTCAAGGCCAAAAGGCCTTTCTACATGGCCATAGTCACTTCCATAGGGCACGAGCCCCTCCAGCTCTCTCCACAGGGCAACGGACCGCTATACAGGGTCACAGGCCTTTCCACAGGGCCACAACACCTTCAGCTCTTCCACAGGACCACAGGCTCCAGCCCGGCCACAGGCCTTTCATCAGTGCTACAAGTCCCTCCAGCTCTCTCCACAGGCAATCATGTTTCATGTTGTTTACCGCAAAAGGACTTCATAGGCCCAAATCTTACTTCAGACCCTTCCACAGGCCTTTCCAGCCCACTCCACATGGCCTTTTCCTCAGGCCACAACTCCCTCCAACTCTCTTTACATCACCACATGCCCCTCTACGGGGCCACAGACCCCTATACAGAGTCACAGGCCTTTCCACAGGGCCTCAACCCCTTTAGCTGTCTACACAGGACCACAGGCTTTTCCATAGCCCACAACTCCTTCCACCTCTCACCACAGGGCCACAGCCCCTTCCACAAGGCCAAAGGGCCTATCCATAGGGCCACAAACCTTTCCACAATTCCACAACACCCTCCAGCTCTCTCCACAGGACAAGAAGCTCTCTTTACAGGGCCATAGCTCACCTCCACAGTGCCAAATGCACTTTAAACACGGCCACAACTCCCAACAGCCCTCTCCACAGAGTCACAGGGCCCGTCTGCAGGGCACAAGCCCCCTCTTCAAAGCCAAAAGGCCTTTCTGCATGGCCATAGTCATTTCCATAGGGCACGAGCCCCTCAAGCTCTCTCCACAGGGCAACGGACCGCTATACAGGGTCACAGGCCTTTCCACAGGGCGACAACACCTTCAGCTCTCTCCACAGGACCACAGGCTCCTACTGTCACGCTGTCTCTGTATACTGGAGGTAGGGGGCCTAAGCTGACCCTAAGCTGGGGCCCTGACTAATCCCTCAACCTGGAGGTACTGTTAAAGGTACAGAGGTCCAGGCCGCCAGCGTAACCCCTACCTCCTGAAGATCCCTGCACCTCAGTAATCTAGTCCTGAGAAGGACCCCGATCACAACCAAAGGGAACAAGAAATAATATGCCCAAACACAGTATTTAGACGAACGAGACAGTACAAGGGAAAAACCAAAACCACCTTGCATACAAACAACTTCTCAACTACAACAGAGGGAAAACCAACGGGAAAGGAGAAAAATGATAAAGCGAGGAAAGGGAAAAAACACTTCCAAATACACTTATCTCAGCAACTCCAAACACCACGATCCGCTCTGTCAGTCTGAATGAAATGCTTTCACCGACACCTCCCAAACAGACCAGCAGGTATATGAAGGAGTCTCACTACAGAAGTATTGATTGCAGCTGGGCGAGGCTGGACCTCATCTAGCCCAGAGAGAGAGAGAGAATTAACTCCCTCACTGCCGAGAAACACAAAGCACCAACAAGTCAGCTGCGAGAAGTCAGGCTGTGTACTCGTGACGATCTTCGTGGCAACACACCCGTGACACCTACCCGGCAACAGGCTTTTCCACAGTGCTACAAGTCCCTCTAGCTCTCTCCACAGGCATTCATGTTGCATGTTGTTTACCGAAAAAAGGACTTCATAGGCCCAAATCTTACTTCAGACCCTTCCACAGGCCCCTCCAGCCCACACCACATGGCCTTTTCCGCAGGCCACAACTCCCTCCAGCTCTCTTTACATCGCCACATGCCCCTCTGCGGGGCCACAGACCCCTATACAGGGTCACAGGCCTTTCCACAGGGCCTCAACCCCTTCAGCTCTCTCCACCGGACCACTGGCTCCTTCTGCCGGGCCACAAGCCTTTCCACAGGGCCACAATACCCTCCAACTCTTCTCCACAGGACAACAAGCTCTCTTTACAGAGCCATAGCTCCCCTCCACAGGGCCAAATGCACTTTCTGCACGGCTACAGCCCCCTTTAGCTCTCTCCACAGAGACACAGGGCCCGTCTGCAGGACACAAGCCCCCTCTTCAAGGCCAAAGGGCCTTTCTACTTGGCCATAGTCATTTCCATAGGGCACAAGCCCCTCCAGCTCTCTCCACAGGGCAACGGACCCCTATACAGGGTCACAGGCCTTTCCACAGGGCCACAACACCTTCAGCTCTCTCCACAGGACCACAGGCTCCTACCCGGCCACAGGCTTTTCCACAGTGCTACAAGTCCCTCTAGCTCTCTCCACAGGCAATCATGTTGCATGTTGTTTACCGAAAAAAGGACTTCATAGGCCCAAATCTTACTTCAGACCCTTCCACAGGCCCCTCCAGCCCGCTCCACATGGCCTTTTCTGCAGGCCACAACTCCCTCCAGCTCTCTTTACATCGCCACATGCCCCTCTGCAGGGCCACAGACCCCTATACAGGGTCACAGGCCTTTCCACAGGGCCTCAACCCCTTCAGCTCTCTCCACAGCACCACTGCCTACTTCTGCCGGGCCACAAGCCTTTCCACAGAGCCACAATCCCCTCCAACTCTTCTCCACAGGACAACAAGCTCTCTTTACTGGGCCATAGCTCCCCTCCACAGGGCCAAATGCACTTTCTACACGGCCACAGCACCCTTTAGCTCTCTCCACAGAGACACAAGGCCCGTATGCAGGGCACAAGCCCCCTCTTCAAGGCCAAAAGGCCTTTCTACATGGCCATAGTCATTTCCATAGGGCACGAGCACCTCCAGCTCTCTCCACAGGGCAACGGACCCCTATACAGGGTCACAGGCCTTTCCACAGGGCCACAACAGCTTCAGCTCTCTCCACAGGACCACAGGCTCCTACCCGGCCACACGCCTTTCCACAGTGCTACAAGTCCCTCCAGCTCTCTCCACAGGCAATCATGTTGCATGTTGTTTGCCGCAAAAAGACTTCATAGGCCCAAATCTTACTTCAGACCCTTCCACAGGCCCCTCCAGCCCGCTCTACATGGCCTTTTCCGCAGGCCACAACTCCCTCCAGCTCTCTTTACATCGCCACATGCCCCTCTGCGGGGCCACAGACCCCTATACAGGGTCACAGGCCTTTCCACAGCGCCTCAACCCCTTCAGCTCTCTCCACAGGACCACTGGCTCCTTCTGCCGAGCCACAAGCATTTCCACAGGGCCACAATCCGCTCAAACTCTTCTCCACAGGACAACAAGCTAACTTTACAGGGCCATAGCTCCCTTCCTCAAAGCCAGCCCTCATGGTGTTTGTGTTATTAAAGAAAAAAAAAATTTGAGGGCTGGCTAGAGGCAGCCGTGGACACACGATTGCCAGCCCTCATGGTGTTTGTGTTATTAAAAAAAAAATAATAATTTTAGGGCTGGCTAGAGGCAGCCGTGGACACAACATAGCAAGCCCTCATGGTGTTTGTGTTATTAAAGAAAAAAAATAAATTTGAGGGCTGGCTAGAGGCAGCAGTGGACACACGATAGCCAGCCCTCATGGTGTTTGTGTTATTAAAGAAAAAAAATTAATTTGAGGGCTGGCTAGAGGCAGCCGTGGACACACGATAGCCAGCCCTCATGGTGTTTGTGTTATTAAAGAAACTAAATAAATTTGAGGGCTGGCTAGAGGCAGCCGTGGACACACGATAGCCAGCTCTCATGGTCTTTGTGTTATTAAAGAAAAAAAGTAAATTTGAGGGCTGGCTAGAGGCAACCGTGGACACACGATAGCCAGCCCACATGGTGTTTGTGTTATTAAAGAAAAAAAATAAATTTAAGGGCTGGCTAGAGGCAGCCGTGGACACACGATAGCCAGCCCTCATGGTGTTTGTGTTATTAAAGAAAATAAATAAATTTGAGGGCTGGCTAGAGGCAACCGTGGACACACGATAGCCAGCCCACATGGTGTTTGTATTATTAAAGAAAATAAATAAATTTGAGGGCTGGCTAGAGGCAGCCATGGACAAACGATAACCAGCCCTCATGGTGTTTGTGTTATTAAAGAAAAAAAATAAATTTGAGGGCTGGCTAGAGGCAGCCATGGACACACGATAGCCAGCCCACATGGTGTTTGTGTTATTAAAGAAAAAATATAAATTTGATGGCTGGCTAGAGGCAGCCGTGGACACACTATATATATATATATATATATATATATATATATATATATATATATATATATATATTTCTGCAGTATCTGTGCATTATGAATCGTGATATGTGTTAAAGGGGCCCACTGAGACTTTCGCCTATGGCCCACAAAAACCTGGAGCCGGCCCTGCCCATGTGTGGTGATTATTGATTCCAGTACTAAAAGGAATAGCAGGGGCACTAACAGCATGAATGGGGTGTTTATTTATTTGTGTTTTGGATATTGTTTCTTCTGGTGTGTGAATATATGGCACTGACCAGTTTAATGCCCTGTATTTGTGTGGTTTTTGCCTTGGATTCTTACATTTTATTATATTGTCTGCTATAGTATATATTTTGTGCTATAGTGCATTACCTCTAATACTGGTGGCGGATTTGCCAGTCAGTATATTAATGTGCAAAATTGATCACCAGGGACAGCCTAAGTGTATATTTGATCTTTACTTGATATATTACAATCATGTGTTTTTCTGGGATGGATTTTGGAGTAGGTGGGCTTTCCATTAGTGGGTAATTCCACTATATTAACTTTTACTTGTGTTTTCATGAATTGGATTGTGACATTGTTTGTATGTATTTATAAAAAATATAATTCATTGTAATTTATTGAAGTATTGTCTGGATTGGGTGATCACTGCACAAGAGCATACCCCTTTTCTTCTTGCCGATGTTTATATATATTTGGTATGCTGCATGTTGATCCCATAGTGATTAGATGGTGCCCTCCATAACTTTGAGTTTGTGACATGGACAGATTTTTCACACTTCTACAATTGAGTTCACTCTCAACTTTTCAGACGTCTGCAGACGGAGTCTCTTATCTTTTCTGTACTACAAGATGTTTTGCTGACAATTGGCCAAATACACAAGTCCTTCTGCAGCCTTATCTCAAATGAAATAACATACAAACCTTAGCTTTTTTTTTTCTTTTTTCAAATGCTTCCTCAGGGCTGGCTGGAGACAGCCATTGGCACATGAGAGCCAGCCCTCGTGGTTTTAATGTTATTAAAAAAAATAAAAAAATTTGAGGGCTGGCTGGTGACAGCCATGGGCACATGATAGCCAGCCTTCATGGTTGCATTTCTTATAAATAAAAATATAAACCTTTAGGGCTGGCTGGCGAGAGCCGTGTGCACGCGGATAGCCAGCCTTCATGGGGGTGTTATATTTATATCCCACCAAGGACAACATCTGAAACGAGTTTGTATGTTCTCCCCGTGTTTGCATGGGTTTCCTCCGGGTTCTCCGGTTTCCTCCCACACTCCAAAGACACACTGATAGGGAATCTAGATTGTGAGCCCCAATGGGGACAGCGACAATAATGTATGTAAAGCGCTGTGGAATATGTAAGCGCTATATAAAAATAAAAATAAGATGATGATAAAAAATATAAACCTTGAGGGCCGGCTGGAGACAGCCGTGGGCACACGATAGCCAGCCCTCATGCTCTTTACAGAGCCATAGCTCCCCTCCACAGGGCCAAATGCACTTTCCACATGGCCACAATCCCCTCCAGCTCTCTCCACAGAGTCACTGGGCCCGTCTGCTGGGCACAAGCCCCTTCATCAAGGCCAAGGGGCCAGTCTACAGGGCCACTGGCCTTTAAATAGGGCCACAACCCCCTCTGGCTCTCTCAACAGGGCCACAGGCTCCTTCTGCAGGGCAACAGCCCCCTCCACAAGGCCAAAGGCCCTTTGCAAAGGGCTATAGGTCCATTCCACAGGGCCATAGTCATTTCCATAGGGCCATAACCCCCCTCAAGCTCTCTCCACAGAACCACAGGCTCCTTCTACAGGTTTACAGGCATTTACACAGGGCCACAACCGCCTTCACCTCTCTCCACAGGGCCCTTTCACTGTGTCATAGGCCTTTCCATAAGGCCACAACCCCCTCTGTCTCTCTTAAAAAGGACAGAGGCTCCCTTTACAAGGCAACAGCCCCCTCCAAAAGGCCAAAGGCCTTTTTCAAGGGGTCATAGGTCCCCTCCGCAGGGCCATAGGCATTTCCCCAAGGCAATAACCCCCTCCAGCTCTCTCCAGAGGACCACAGGCTCCTTCTACAAGGCTACAACCCCTTTCAGCTCTTTCATCAGGGCCACAGCCTCCTCCACCCCCCTTTAATCAGTTAAAAGGGCTCATTTGCGTGACCACAACACCTTCAGCTCTCTCCACAGGACCACAGGCTCCTACCCGGCCACAGGCCTTTCCACAGTGCTACAAGTCCCTCCAGCTCTCTCCACAGGCAATCATGTTGCATGTTGTTTACCGCAAAAGGACTTCATAGGCCCAAATCTTACTTTAGACCTTTCCACAGGCCCCTCCAGCCCGCTCCACATGGCCTTTTCCGCAGGCCACAACTCCCTCCAGCTCTCTTTACATCGCCACATGCCCCTCTGCGGGGCCACAGACCCCTATACAGGGTCACAGGCCACAGGGCCACAATCCCCTCCAACTCTTCTCCACAGGACAACAAGCTCTCTTTACCGGGCCATAGCTCCCCTCCACAGGGCCAAATGCACTTTCTGCACGGCCACAGCCCCCTTTAGCTCTCTCCACAGAGACACAAGGCCCGTCTGCAGGGCACAAGCCCCCTCTTCAAGGCCAAAAGGCTTTTCTACATGGCCATAGTCATTTCCATAGGGCACGAGCCCCTCCAGCTCTCTCCACAGGGCAACAGACCCCTATACAGGGTCACAGGCCTTTCCACAGGGCCACAAGCCCCTCCAGCTCTCTCCACAGGCAATCATGTTGCATGTTGTTTACTGCAAGGGACTTCATAGGCCCAAATCTTACTCCAGAGCATTCCACAGGCCTCTCCAGCCCGCTCCACATGGCCTTTTCCTCAGGCCACAACTCCCTCCAGCTCTCTTTACATCGCCACATGCCCCTCTGCGGGGCCACAGACCCCTATACAGGGTCACAGGCCTTTCCACAGGGCCTCAACCCCTTCAGCTGTCTCCACAGGACCACAGGCTTTTCCACAGCCCACAACTCTTTCCAGCTCTCACCACAGGGCCACAGCCCCTTCCACAAGGCTAAAGTGCCTATCCATAGGGCCACAGACCTTTCCACAGGGCCACAACACCCTCCAGCTCTCTCCACAGGACAAGAAGCTCTCTTTACAGGGCCATAGCTCACCTCCACAGGGCCAATTTCACTTTCCACACGGCCACAACTCCCAACAGCTCTCTCCACAGAGTCACAGGGCCCGTCTGCAGGGCACAAGCGCCCTCTTCAAGGCCAAAAGGCCTTTCTACATGGCTATAGTCATTTCCATAGGGCACGAGCCCCTCCAGCTCTCTCCACAGGGAAACGGACCCCTATACAGGGTCACAGGCCTTTCCACAGGGCCACAACACCTTCAGCTCTCTCCACAGAACCACAGGCTCCTACTGGGCCACAGGCCTTTCCACAGTGCCACAAGCCCCTCCAGCTCTCTCCACAGGCAATCATGTTGCATGTTGTTTACTGCAAAGGACTTCATAGGCTCAAATCTTACTCCAGAGCCTTCCACAGGCCTCCAGCCGGCTCCACATGGCCTTTTCCTCAGGCCACAACTCCCTCCAGCTCTCTTTACATCACCACATGCCCCTCTGCGGGGCCACAGACCCCTATACAGGGTCACAGGCCTTTCCACAGGGCCTCAACCCCTTCAGCTGTCTCCACAGGACCACAGGCTTTTCCACAGCCCACAACTCCTTCCAGCTCTCACCACAGGGCCACAGCCCTTTCCACAAGGCTAAAGGGCCTATCCATAGGGTCACAGACCTTTCCACAGGGCTACAACACCCTCCAGCTCTCTCCACAGGACAAGAAGCTCTCTTTACAGGGCCATAGCTCACCTCCACAGGGCCAAATGCACTTTCCACACGGCCACAACTCCCAACAGCTCTCTCCACAGAGTCACAGGGCCCGTCTGCAGGGCACAAGCCCCCTCTTCAAGGCCAAAAGGCCTTTCTACATGGCCATAGTCATTTCCATACGGCACGAGCCCCTCCAGCTCTCTCCACAGGGCAACGGACCCCTATACAGGGTCACAGGCCTTTCCACAGGGCCACAACACCTTCAGCTCTCTCCACAGGACCACAGGCTCCTACTGGGCCACAGGCCTTTCCACAGTGCCACAAGCCCCTCCAGCTCTCTCCACAGGCAATCATGTTGCATGTTGTTTACTGAAAAGGACTTCATAGGCCCAAATCTTACTCCAGAGCCTTCCACAGGCCTCTCCAGCCCGCTCCACATGGCCTTTACCTCAGGCCACAACTCCCTCCAGCTCTCTTTACATCGCCACAAGCCCCTCTGCGGGGCCACAGACCCCTATACAGGGTCACAGGCCTTTCCACAGGGCCTCAACCCCTTCAGCTGTCTCCACAGGACCACAGGCTTTTCCACAGTCCACAACTCCTTCCAGCGCTCACCACAGGGCCACAGCCCCTTCCACAAGGCTAAAGGGCCTATCCATAGGGCCACAGACCTTTCCACAGGGCCACAACACCCTCCAGCTCTCTCCACAGGACAAGAAGCTCTCTTTACAGGGCCATAGCTCACCTCCACAGGGCCAAATGCACTTTCCACACGGCCACAACTCCCAACAGCTCTCTCCACAGAGTCACAGGGCCCGTCTGCAGGGAACAAGCCCCCTCTTCAAGGCCAAAAGGCCTTTCTACATGGCCATAGTCATTTCCATAGGGCACGAGCCCCTCCAGCTCTCTCCACAGGGCAATGGACCACTATACAGGGTCAGAGGCCTTTCCACAGGGCCACAACACCTTCAGCTCTCTCCACAGGACCACAGGCTCCTACTGGGCCACAGGCCTTTCCACAGTGCCACAAGCCCCTCCAGCTCTCTCCACAGGCAATCATGTTGCATGTTGTTTACTGTAAAGGACTTCATAGGCCCAAATCTTACTCCAGAGCCTTCCACAGGCCTCTCCAGCCCGCTCCACATGGCCTTTTCCTCAGGCCACAACTCCCTCCAGCTCTCTTTACATCACCACATGCCCCTCTGCGGGGCCACAGACCCCTATACAGGGTCACAGGCCTTTCCACAGGGCCTCAACCCCTTCAGCTGTCTCCACAGGACCACAGGCTTTTCCACAGTCCACAACTCCTTCCAGCGCTCACCACAGGGCCACAGCCCCTTCCACAAGGCTAAAGGGCCTATCCATAGAGCCACAGACCTTTCCACAGGGCCACAACACCCTCCAGCTCTCTCCACAGGACAAGAAGCTCTCTTTACAGGGCCATAGCTCACCTCCACAGGGCCAAATGCACTTTCCACACGGCCACAACTCCCAACAGCTCTCTCCACAGAGTCACAGGGCCCGTCTGCAGGGAACAAGCCCCCTCTTCAAGGCCAAAAGGCCTTTCTACATGGCCATAGTCATTTCCATAGGGCACGAGCCCCTCCAGCTCTCTCCACAGGGCAATGGACCACTATACAGGGTCAGAGGCCTTTCCACAGGGCCACAACACCTTCAGCTCTCTCCACAGGACCACAGGCTCCTACTGGGCCACAGGCCTTTCCACAGTGCCACAAGCCCCTCCAGCTCTCTCCACAGGCAATCATGTTGCATGTTGTTTACTGTAAAGGACTTCATAGGCCCAAATCTTACTCCAGAGCCTTCCACAGGCCTCTCCAGCCCGCTCCACATGGCCTTTTCCTCAGGCCACAACTCCCTCCAGCTCTCTTTACATCGCCACATGCCCCTCTGCGGGGCCACAGACCCCTATACAGGGTCACAGGCCTTTCCACAAGGCCTCAACCCCTTCAGCTGTCTCCACAGGACCACAGGCTTCTCCACAGCCCACAACTCCTTCCAGCTCTCACCACAGGGCCACAGCCCCTTCCACAAGGCTAAAGGGCCTATCCATAGGGCCACAGACCTTCCCACAGGGCCACAAAACCCTCCAGCTCTCTCCACAGGACAAGAAGCTCTCTTTACATTGCCATAGCTCACCTCCACAAGGCCAAATGCACTTTCCACATGGCCACAACTCCCAACAGCTCTCTCCACAGAGTCACAGGGCACGTCTGCAGGGCACAAGCCCCCTCTTCAAGGCCAAAAGTCCTTTCTACATGGCCATAGTCATTTCCATAGGGCACGAGCCCCTCCAGCTCTCTCCACAGGGCAACGGACCCCTATACAGGGTCACAGGCCTTTCCACAGGGCCTCAACCCCTTCAGCTGTCTCCACGGGACCACAGGCTTTTCCACAGCCCACAACTCCTTCCAGCTCTCACCACAGGGCCACAGCCCTTTCCACAAGGCTAAAGGGCCTATCCATAGGGCCACAGGCCTTTCCACAGTGCCACAAGCCCCTCCAGCTCTCTCCACAGACAATCATGTTGCATGTTGTTTACTGCAAAGGACTTCATAGGCCCAAATCTTACTCCAGAGCCTTCCACAGGCCTCTCCAGCCCGCTCCACATGGCCTTTTCCTCAGGCCACAACTCCATCCAGCTCTCTTTACATCGCCACATGCGCCGCTGCGGGGCCACAGACCCCTATACAGGGTCACAGGCCTTTCCACAGGGCCTCAACCCCTTCAGCTCTCTCCACAGCACCATTGCCTACTTCTGCCGGGCCACAAGCTTTTCCACAGAGCCACAATCCCCTCCAACTCTTCTCCACAGGACAACAAGCTCTCTTTACAGGGCCATAGCTCCCCTCCACAGGGCCAAATGCACTTTCTGCACGGCCACAGCCCCCTTTAGCTCTCTCCACAGAGACACAAGGCCCGTATGCAGGGCACAAGCCCCCTCTTCAAGGCCAAAAGGCCTTTCTACATGGCCATAGTCATTTCCATAGGGCACGAGCACCTCCAGCTCTCTCCACAGGGCAACGGACCCCTATACAGGGTCACAGGCCTTTCCACAGGGCCACAACACCTTCAGCTCTCTCCACTGGACCACAGGCTCCTACCCGGCCACACGCCTTTCCACAGTGCTACAAGTCCCTCCAGCTCTCTCCACAGGCAATCATGTTGCATGTTGTTTGCCGCAAAAAGACTTCATAGGCCCAAATCTTACTTCAGACCCTTCCACAGGCCCCACCAGCCCGCTCTACATGGCCTTTTCCGCAGGCCACAACTCCCTCCTGCTCTCTTTACATCGCTACATGCCCCTCTGCGGGGCCACAGACCCCTATACAGGGTCACAGGCCTTTCCACAGGGCCTCAACCCCTTCAGCTCTCTCCACAGTACCACTGGCTCATTCTGCCGAGCCACAAGCATTTCCACAGGGCCACAATCCCCTCAAACTCTTCTCCACAGGACAACAAGCTAACTTTACAGGGCCATAGCTCCCTTCCTCATAGCCAGCCCTCATGGTGTTTGTGTTATTAAAGAAAAAAAAAATTTGAGGGCTGGCTAGAGGCAGCCGTGGACACACGATAGCCAGCCCTCATGGTGTTTGTGTTATTAAAGAAAAAAAAAAAATTGAGGGCTGGCTTGAGGCAGCCGTGGACACATGATAGCCAGCCCTCATGGTGTTTGTGTTAAGAAAAAAAAAATTTGAGGGCTGGCTAGAGGCAGCCGTGGACACATGATAGCCAGCCCTCATGGTGTTTGTGTTATTAAAGAAAAATTAATAATTTTAGGGCTGGCTAGAGGCAGCCGTGGACACATGATAGCCAGCCCTCATGGTGTTTGTGTCATAAAAGAAAAAATAATAATTTGAGGGCTGGCTAGAGGCAGCCGTGGACACACGATAGCCAGCCCTCATGGTGTTTGTGTTATTAATGAAAAAAAAATTGGGGGGCTGGCTAGAGGCAGCCGTGGACACACCATAGCAAGCCCTCATGGTGTTTGTGTTATTAAAGAAAAAAAAAATTTAAGGGCTGGCTAGAGGCAGCCGTGGACACACGATAGCCAGCCCTCATCGTGTTTGGTTATTAAAGAAAAAAAATAAATTTGAGGGCTGGCTAGAGGCAGCCGTGGACACACGATAGCCAGCCCTCATGGTGTTTGTGTTATTAAAGAAAAAAAAAATTGGGGGGCTGGCTAGAGGCAGCCGTGTAAACATGATAGTCAGCCCTCATGGTGTTTGTGTTATTAAAGAAAAAAAAATTGGGGGGCTGGCTAGAGGCAGCCGTGGACACACGATAGCCAGCCCTCATGGTGTTTGTGTTATTAAAGAAAAAAAAAAATTGGGGGGCTGGCTAGAGGCAGCCGTGAACACACGATAGCCAGCCCTCATGCTGTTTGTGTTATTAAAGAAAAAAAAAATTGGGGGGCTGGCTAGAGGCAGCCGTGGACACATGATAGCCAGCCCTCATGGTGTTTGTGTTATTAAAGAAAAAAAAAATTGGGGGGCTGGCTAGAGGCAGCCGTGAACACACGATAGCCAGCCCTCATGGTGTTTGTGTTATTAAAGAAAAAAAAAATTGGGGGGCTGGCTAGAGGCAGCCGTGGACACACGATAGCCAGCCCTCATGGTGTTTGTGTTATTAAAGAAAAAAAAAATTGGGGGTCTGGCTAGAGGCAGCCGTGAACACACGATAGCCAGCCCTCATGGTGTTTGTGTTATTAAAGAAAAAAAAAATTGGGGGGCTGGCTAGAGGCAGCCGTGGACACACGATAGCCAGCCCTCATGGTGTTTGTATTATTAAAGAAAAAAAAAATTGGGGGGCTGGCTAGAGGCAGCCGTGAACACACGATAGCCAGCCCTCATGGTGTTTGTGTTATTAAAGAAAAAAAAATTGGGGGGCTGGCTAGAGGCAGCCGTGGACACACGATAGCCAGCCCTCATGGTGTTTGTGTTATTAAAGAAAAAAAAAAATTGGGGGGCTGGCTAGAGGCAGCCGTGGACACACGATAGCCAGCCCTCATGGTGTTTGTGTTATTAAAGAAAAAAAAAATTGGGGGGCTGGCTAGAGGCAGCCGTGAACACACGATAGCCAGCCCTCATGGTGTTTGTGTTATTAAAGAAAAAAAAATTGGGGGGCTGGCTAGAGGCAGCCGTGGACACACGATAGCCAGCCCTCATGGTGTTTGTGTTATTAAAGAAAAAAAAAATTGGGGGGCTGGCTAGAGGTAGCCATGGACACACGATAGCCAGCCCTCATGCTGTTTGTGTTATTAAAGAAAAAAAAAATTGGGGGGCTTGCTAGAGGCAGCCGTGGACACACGATAGCCAGCCCTCATGCTGTTTGTGTTATTAAAGAAAAAAAAAATTGGGGTGCTGGCTAGAGGCAGCCGTGGACAAATGATAGCCAGCCCTCATGGTGTTTGTGTTATTAAAGAAAAAAAAAATTTGAGGGCTGGCTAGAGGCAGCCGTGAACACACGATAGCCAGCCCTCATGGTGTTTGTGTTATTAAAGAAAAAAAAATTGGGGGGCTGGCTAGAGGCAGCCGTGGACACACGATAGCCAGCCCTCATGCTGTTTGTGTTATTAAAGAAAAAAAAAAATTGGGGGGCTTGCTAGAGGCAGCTGTGGACACACGATAGCCAGCCCTCATGCTGTTTGTGTTATTAAAGAAAAAAAAAATTGGGGGGCTGGCTAGAGGCAGCCGTGGACACACGATAGCCAGCCCATATGCTGTTTGTGTTATTAAAGAAAAAAAAAATTGGGGGGCTGGCTAGAGGCAGCCGTGGACACATGATAGCCAGCCCTCATGGTGTTTGTGTTATTAAAGAAAAAAAAAAATTTGGGGGCTGGCTAGAGGTAGCCGTGAACACAATGCTTCATTTCTGCATCGTGGTTACATAGCCTTAGTGTTATTAAAGCAAAAAAAATTTGAGAGTTGGCTATAGACATTATATGCCCAATATGAGGGCTGGCTGCAGGTAATCCAGGACAACCAGAAGCAAGCTCTCATGCTTGCTTGCACATTAGAAAGAGAAACATCGCCATCTGGTGTTTTTACAATCCTACAATAAAAAATTAAAAAGTTGGACAACATTGCCACCCGGTGGAGTTTCCTCAGAACACACAATGTCAAGAAAAAAGTCAATGAGGGCTGGCTATTGGTCAATCAGGTAAGTGATTTAGCCAGCTCTAATGTTACATTTTTTTTGCATTTTTATTGCGTAGACCCCCTTAGGAGCGATATTTCAGGCCGCAGAGCGTGCAGTTTCGAGCAGAAATTTTGCCTTAACCCTGAAAAAAATTTAGCGCATCCCACCGCGTGCGTAAGTGTCCCAAATGCCAAAAAACAAATTTCCCCCATCAGTCCCTATATATTACTATAGTACAGAAGGTCATACTACCATATTGACTCTTTAATCCAGTTCCAATGTATCAAGGTCAAGCCTGTTGCACAAATGCAACAAATGTTGCATTCCGGCAACAAAAGTCGGCCATCTTGTGTCCCGTTTGCAACAAAAGGTCAACTTTTGTTGTATTCGGCAACATTTCAGGTCAAGCCTGTTGCAAATGGGACACGAAGCCTCTGATTTTGACCAAAGGTGCACCTCATGGGGCTCCACGTGCATACCGCATGTCATGGGGCCCCACGTGCATGTCGCATGTTATGGGTGCCCCAAATGCATGCCGCATGTCATGGGGGCCAAAAATGAATGCCACATGTCATGGGGGCCACACGTGCATGACACATGTCATGGGGGCTCCTCGTGCATGCCACATTTCATTGGGGGCCCAAATGCATGCTACATGTCAGAGGCCACAAATGCATGCTGCATGTCATGGGGCCCCACATGCATGCCCCATGTCTTGGGGGCCTCAAATGCATGCTGCACGTGATGGGGGACCCAAATGCATGGCACATGTCATGGTAGCCGACACGCATGTCATGGGGGCCCCAAATGCGTGCCGCATATCATGGGGGCCCCAAATGCATGCCGCATGTCATAGGGGCCCCACATGCATGGCGCATGTCATGGGGGCCCCACATTTATACCGCATGTCATGGAGGCCCCAAATGCATGCCGCATGTAATGGGAGCCCCCATGCATGACACATGTCATGGGGGCCCCAAATGAATGTCGCATGTCAAGGGGGCCCCACGTGCATGCCGCATGTCATGGGGGCCCCAAATGCATGCCGCATGTACAGGGGGCCCCACGTGCATGCCACATTTCATGGGGTGCCCAAATGCATGCCGCATGTCATGGGGGCCATAAATGCATGCGGCATGTCATAGGGGCCCCACGTGCATACCACATGTCATGGGGGCCCCAAATGCATGCAGCATGTACTGGGGGGGCCCACGTGCATGCTGCATGTCATGGGGCCCCAAATGAATGCCACATGTCATGGGGGCCCCAAATGCATGCCGCATGTCATGGGGCCCCCAAATGCATGCAGTATGTCTTGGGGCCCACAAATGCATGCCGCATGTCATAGGGGTCCCACATGCATGGCGCATTTCATGGGGGTCCCACATGCATGCGCATGTCATGGGGGCCCCACGTGCATGTCGCATGTCATGGGGCCCCCCAAATGCATGCAGCATGTCTTGGCGCCCTCAAATGCATGCCGCATGTCATGGGGGTCCCACATGCATGCCGCATGGCATGGGGGCCCCAAGTGCGTGCCCCATATCATGGGGGCCCCAAATGCATGCAGCATGTCATGGGGGCCCAACGTGCATGCCGCATGTATTGGGGCCCCAAATGCATGCCGCATGTCATGGGGGAACCACCTGCATGCCGCACGTCATGGGGGAACCACCTGCATGCCGCATGTAATGGGGGATTCAAATGCATGCCGCATGTCATGGGGGTCCCACATGCATGCTGCATGTCATGGGGGCCCCAAATGCATGCCGCATATCATGGGGGCCCCGCAGGCATTCCGCATGTCATGGGGGCCTCACGTGCATGCCGCATGTCATGGGGGCCTCACGTGCATGCCACATGTATTGGGGGCCCCAACTGCATGCCGTATGTCTCAGGTACCCCAAATGCATGCAGCATGTTATGCAGGCCCCAAATGCATGCCGCATGTCATGGGGGCCCAAATGCATGACGCATGTCATGGGGGCTCCACGTGCATGCCGCATGTAATGGGGCTCCCAAATTCATGTCGCATGTCATAGGGGCCCCACGTGCATTCCGCATGACATGGGGGCCCCAAATGCATGCCGCATGTCATGGGGGCCCCACGTGCATGCCGCTTGTAATGGGGGATTCAAATGCATGCCGCATGTCATGGGGGTCCCACATGCATGCCACATGTCATTGGGGCCCCACAGGCATTCCGCATGTCATGGGGGACTCACGTGCATTCCGCATGTCATGTGGGCCCCACGTGCATGCTGCATGTCATTGTGGCCCCACGTGCATGCCGCATGTCACGGGGGCCCCGCAGGCATTCCACATGTCATGGGGGCCAGAAATAAATGCCGCATTTCATGGGGGCCCCACATGCATGCCGCATGTCACGGGGTCCCCGCAGGCATTCCACATGTCATGGGGGCCCCAAATAAATGGCGCATTTCATGGGGACCCCATGTGCATGCCACATGTCTTGGGGCCCACAAATGCATGCCGCATGTCATAGGGGCCCCACATGCATGGCGCATTTCATGGGGGCCCTACATGCATGCCGCATGTCATGGGGCCCCCAAATGCATACCTCAAGTCATGGGGGCCCCAAATGCATGCAGCATGTCAAAGGGGCCCCACATGCATGGTGCATGTCATGGGGGCCCCACATGCATGCCGCATATATTGGGGGCCTCAAATGCATGCCGCATGTCATGAGGGCCCCGCATGCATGCCGCATGTCATTGGGGCCCCGCAGGCATTCCGCATGTCATGGGGGCCTCACGTGCATTCCGCATGTCATGGGGGTCCCACGTGCATGCTGCATGTCATTGGGGCCCCACGTGCTTGCCGCATGTCATGGGGGCCCCACGTGCATGCCTCATGTTACGGGGGCCACGAATGCATGCCGCATGTCATAGGGGCCCCACATGCATGGAGCATGTCATGGGGGCCCCAAATGCATGCCGCATGTCATGGGAGCCCCACATGCATGCCACATGTCATGGGGGCCCCAAATGAATGTCGCATGTCAAGGGGGACCCACGTGCATGACGCATGTCATGGGGGCCCAACATGCATGCCGCATGTCATGGGGGCCCAAATGCTTGCCGCTTGTCATGAGGGCCATAAATGCATGCCGCATGTCATGGGAGCCCCACATGCATGCCACATGTCATGGAGGCCCCCATGACATGCGGCAAGCATTTGGGCCCCAAATGCATGCCGCATGTCATGGGGGCCCAAATGCATGACGCATGTCATGGGGGCTCCACGTGCATGCCGCATGTAATGTGGCTCCCAAATTCATGTCGCATGTCATAGGGGCCCCACGTGCATTCCGCATGTCATGGGGGGCCCAAATGCATGCCGCATGTCATGGGGGCCCCACGTGCATGCCGCATGTAATGGGGGAGTCAAATGCATGCCGCATGTCATGGGGGTCCCACATGCATGCCACATGTCATTGGGGCCCCGCAGGCATTCCGCATGTCATGGGGGCCCCAAATGCATGCCTCAAGTCATGGGGTCCCAAATGCATGCAGCATGTCATAGGGGCCCCACATGCAAGGTGCATGTCATGGGGGCCCCACATGCATGCCTCAAGTCATGGGGGCCCCAAATGCATGCCATATACCATGGGGGCCCCACATGCATGCCGCATATATTGGGGGCCTCAAATGCATGCCGCATGTCATGAGGGCCCGCATGCATGCCGCATGTCATTGGGGCCCCACAGGCATTCCGCATGTCATGGGGGCCTCACGTGCATGCCGCATGTCATTGGGGCCCCGCAGGCATTCCGCATGTCATGGGTGCCTCACGTGCATTCCGCATG
The DNA here is from genome assembly GCF_046119375.1 of Phyllobates terribilis. Lineage (NCBI taxonomy): Eukaryota > Metazoa > Chordata > Amphibia > Anura > Dendrobatidae > Phyllobates > Phyllobates terribilis. The sequence continues at coordinate 328,648,885 of NW_027362764.1, read as the reverse complement.
TCATGGGGGTCCCACGTGCATGCTGCATGTCATTGGGGCCCCACGTGCTTGCCGCATGTCATGGGGGCCCCACGTGCATGCCTCATGTTACGGGGGCCACAAATGTATGCTGCATGTCATAGGGGCCCACATGCATGGAGCATGTCATGGGGGCCCCAAATGCATGCGGCATGTCATAGGGGCCCCACGTGCATACCACATGTCATGGGGGCCCCAAATGCATGCCGCATGTCATGGGAGCCCCACATGCATGCCACATGTCATGGGTGCCCCAAATGAATGTCGCATGTCAAGGGGGCCCCACGTGCATGACGCATGTCATGGGGACCCACATGCTTGCCGCATGTCATGAGGGCCATAAATGCATGCCGCATGTCATGGAGGCCCCCATGACATGCGGCAAGCATTTGGGCCCCATATGCATGCCGCACGTCATGGGGACCCCAAATGCATGCCGCATGTCATGGGGGCCCTACGTGCATGGCGCATTTCATGAGGGCCCAAATGCATGCCGCATGTCATGAGGCCATAAATGCATGTCGCATGTCATGGGTGCCCAAAGTGCATGCCTCATGTCACGGGGGCCCCGCAGGCATTCTACATGTCATGGGGGCCCCAAATAAAGGCCGCATTTCATGGGGGCCCCACGTGCATGCCGCATGTCACGGGGGCCCCGCAGGCATTACACATGTCATGGGGGCCCCAAATAAATGCCGCATTTCATGGGGGCCCCATGTGCATGCCACATGTCTTGGGGCCCACAAATGCATGCCGCATGTCATAGGGGCCCCACATGCATGGCGCATTTCATGGGGGCCCTACATGCATGCCGCATGTCATGGGGGCCCCAAATGCACGCAGCATGTCATAGGGGCCCCACATGCATGATGCATGTCATGGGGGCCCCACATGCATGCCTCAAGTCATGGGGGCCCCAAATGCATGCCACATATCATGGGGGCCCCACATGCATGCCGCATATATTGGGGGCCTCAATTGCATGCCGCATGTCATGAGGGCCCCGCATGCATGCCGCATGTCATTGGGGCCCCGTAGGCATTCCGCATGTCATGGGGGCCTCACGTGCATTCCGCATGTCATGGGGGTCCCACGTGCATGCTTCATGTCATGGGGGCCCCACGTGCTTGCCGCTTGTCATGGGGGCCCCACGTGCATGCCTCATGTTACGGGGGCCACGAATGCATGCCGCATGTCATAGGGGCCCCACGTGCATACCACATGTCATGGGGGCCCCAAATGCATGCCGCATGTCATGGGGGCCCCACATGCATGCCACATGTCATGGGGGCCCCAAATGAATGTCGCATGTCAAGGGGGCCCCACGTGCATGACGCATGTCATGGGGACCCACATGAATGCCGCATGTCATGGAGGCCCCCATGACATGCGGCATGCATTTGGGGGCCCCACATGCATGCCGCATGTCATGGGGGCCCAAATGCTTGCCGCATGTCATGGGGTCCCCAAATGCATGCCGCATGTCATGGGGCCCCCCAAATGCATGCAGCATGTCTTGGGGCCCACAAATGCATGTCGCATGTCATAGGGGTCCCACATGCATGGCGCTTTTCATGGGGGTCCCACATGCATGCGCATGTCATGGGGGACCCAAATGCGTGCCGCATATCATGGGGGCCCCAAATGCATGCCGCATGTCATAGGGGCCCCACATGCATGGCGCATGTCATGGGGGCCCCACATTCATACCGCATGTCATGGAGGCTCCAAATGCATGCCGCATGTAATGGGAGCCCCCATGCATGCCACATGTCATGGGGGCCCCAAATGAACGTCGCATGTCAAGGGGGCCCCACGTGCATGCCGCATGTCATGGGGGCCCCAAATGCATGCCGCATGTACAGGGGGCCCCACGTGCATGCCGCATGTCATGGGGACCCCAAATGCATGCCGCATGTCATGGGGCCCCCACATGCATGCTGCATGTCATGGGGCCCAAAAGATTGCCGCATGTCATGGGAGCCATAAATGCATGCCGCATGTCATGGGAGCCCCACATGAATGTCGCATGTCAAGGGGCCCAACGTGCATGCCGCATGTATTGGGGGCCGCAAATTCATGCAGCATGTCATAGGGGCCCCACATGCATGGCACATTTCATGGGGGCCCCAATTGCATTCAGCATGTAATGGGGGATCCAAATGCATGCTGCACGTCATGGGGGCCCCACGTGCATGCCGCATGTCATGGGGGCCCCGCAGGCATTCCACATGTCATGGGGGCCCCAAATAAATGGCGCATTTCATGGGGGCCCCACGTGCATGCCGCATGTCATGGGGCCCCCCAAATGGATGCCGCATGTCATAGGGGCCCCAAATGCATGCCGCATCTCTTGGGGCCCACAAATGCATGCCGCATGTCATAGGGGCCCCACATGCATGGCACATTTCATGGGGGCCCCAAATGCATGCCTCAAGTCATGGGGGCCCCACTTGCATGCATCATGTAATGGGGGTCCCACATACATGCAGCATGTCATGGGGGCTCCAAATGCATGCGGCATGTCATAGGGGCTCCACGTGCATACCTCATGTCATGGGGGCCCCACATGCATGCCGCATGTCATGGGGGTCCCACGTGCATGCTGCATGTCATTGGGGCCCCACGTGCTTGCCGCATGTCATGAGGGCCCCACGTGCATGCCTCATGTCACGAGGGCCACAAATGTATGCCGCATGTCATGGGGGCCCCGCATGCATGACGCATGTCATGGGGGCCCCACATGAATGCCGCATGTCATGGGGGCCCCACATGAATGCCGCATGTCATGGGGACCCCAAATGCATGCCATATGTCATGGGGTCCTCACATGCATGCCGCATGTCATGGGGCCCCCCAAAATTAATGCCGCATATCATAGGGGCCCCACATGCATGGAGCATGTCATGGGGGCCCCAAATGCATGACGCATGTCATGGGGGTCCCACATGCATGCCGCATGTCATGGGGGCCCCAAATGCATGACGCTTGTCATGACGGCCCCAAATGCATGACTCATGGAGGCCCCACGTGCATGCCGCATGTCATGGGGGATCCAAACTCATGCCGCATGTCATTGGGGCCCCAAACGTATGCCGCATGTCATGGGGGCCCCATGTGCATGCCGCATGTCATGGGTGCCCCAAATGCATGCCGCATGTCATGGGGGCTCCACATGCATGCCGCATTTCATGGGGGACCCAAATGCATGCCGCATGTCATGGGGGCCCCAAATGCATGTCACATGTCATGGGGGCCCCACGTGCATGCTGCATGTCATGGGGGCCCCAAATGCATGCCTCATGTCATGGGGGGCCCAAATGCATGCCGCATATCATGGGGCCCCCTAAATGCATGCAGCATGTCTTGGGGCCCACAAATGCATGCCGCATGTCATAGGGGCCCCACATGCATGGCGCATTTCATGGAGGCCCCACATGCATGCGCATGTCATGGGGGCCCCAAATGTGTGCCGCATATCATGGGGGCCCCAAATGCATGCAGCATGTCATGGGGGCCCCACGTGCATGCCGCATGTCATGGGGGCCCCACTTGCATGCAGCATGTAATGGGGATCCAAATGCATGACGCATGTCATGGGGGTCCCACATGCATGCCTGCATGTCATGGGGACCCCAAATGCATGCCGCATGTCATGGGGGCCCCACTTGCATGCAGCATGTAATGGGGATCCAAATGCATGGCGCATGTCATGGGGGCCCCACATTCATACCGCATGTCATGGAGGCCCCAAATGCATGCCGCATGTAATGGGAGCCCCCATGCATGCCACATGTCATGGGGGCCCCAAATGAATGTCGCATGTCAAGGGGGCCCCACGTGCATGGCGCATGTCATGGGGGCCCCACATTCATACCGCATGTCATGGAGGCCCCAAATGCATGCCGCATGTAATGGGAGCCCCCATGCATGCCACATGTCATGGGGGCCCCAAATGAATGTCGCATGTCAAGGGGGGCCCACGTGCATGCCGCATGTCATGGGGGCCATAAATGCATGCGGCATGTCATAGGGGCCCCACGTGCATGCCGCATGTCATGGGGCCCCCCAAATGCATGCAGCATGTCTTGGGGCCCACAAATGCATGCCACATGTCATAGGGGTACCACATGCATGGCGCATTTCATGGGGGTCCCACATGCATGCGCATGTCATGGGGGCCCCAAATGCGTGCCGCATATCATGGGGGCCCCAAATGCATGCCGCATGTCATAGTGGCCCCACATGCATGGCGCATGTCATGGGGGCCCCACATTCATACCGCATGTCATGGAGGCCTCAAATGCATGCCGCATGTAATGGGAGCCCCCATGCATGCCACATGTCATGGGGGCCCCAAATGAATGTCGCATGTCAAGGGGGCCCCAAATGCATGCCGCATGTACAGGGGGCCCCACGTGCATGCCGCATTTCATGGGGGACCCAAATGCATGCCACATGTCATGGGGGCCATACATGCATGCGGCATGTCATAGGCGCCCCACGTGCATACCACATGTCATGGGGGCCCCAAATGCATGCCGCATGTACTGGGTGGGCCCACGTGCATGCTGCATGTCATGGGGCCCCAAATGCATGCCGCATGTCATGGAAGCCCCACGTGCATGCCGCATGTCATGGGGCCCCCCAAATGCATGCAGCATGTCTTGGCGCCCTCAAATGCATGCCGCATGTCATAGGGGTCCCACATGCATGCCACATGTCATGGGGGCCATAAATGCATGCGGCATGTCATAGGGGCCCCACGTGCATACCACATGTCATGGGGGCCCCAAATGCATGCCGCATGTACTGGGTGGGCCCACGTGCATGCTGCATGGCATGGGGGCCCCAAGTGCGTGCCCCATATCATGGGGGCCCCAAATGCATGCAGCATGTCATGGGGGCCCAACGTGCATGCCGCATGTATTGGGGGCCCCAAATGCATGCCGCATGTCTCAGGTATCCCAAATGCATGCAGCATGTTATGCAGGCCCCAAATGCATGCCACATGTCATGGGGGCCCAAATGCATGACGCATGTCATGGGGGCTCCACGTGCATGCCGCATGTAATGGGGCTCCCAAATTCATGTCGCATGTCATAGGGGCCCCACGTGCATTCCGCATGACATGGGGGCCTCAAATGCATGCCGCATGTCATGGGGGTCCCACGTGCATGCCGCATGTAATGGGGGATTCAAATGCATGCCGCATGTCATGGGGGTCCCACATGCATGCCACATGTCATTGGGGCCCCGCAGGCATTCCGCATGTCATGGGGGACTCACGTGCATTCCGCATGTCATGTGGGCCCCACGTGCATGCTGCATGTCATTGTGGCCCCACGTGCATGCCGCATGTCACGGGGGCCCCGCAGGCATTCCACATGTCATGGGGGCCCCAAATAAATGCCGCATTTCATGGGGGCCCCACATGCATGCCGCATGTCACGGGGTCCCCGCAGGCATTCCACATGTCATGGGGGCCCCAAATAAATGGCGCATTTCATGGGGACCCCATGTGCATGTCACATGTCTTGGGGCCCACAAATGCATGCCGCATGTCATAGGGGCCCCACATGCATGGCGCATTTCATGGGGGCCCTACATGCATGCCGCATGTCATGGGGGACCCCAATGCATGCCTCAAGTCATGGGGGCCCCAAATGCATGCAGCATGTCATAGGGGCCCCACATGCATGGTGCATGTCATGGGGGCCCCACATGCATGCCTCAAGTCATGGGGGCCCCAAATGCATGCCACATATCATGGGGGCCCCACATGCATGCCGCATATATTGGGGGCCTCAAATGCATGCCGCATGTCATAGGGGTACCACATGCATGGCGCATTTCATGGGGGTCCCACATGCATGCGCATGTCATGGGGGCCCCAAATGCGTGCCGCATATCATGGGGGCCCCAAATGCATGCCGCATTTCATGGGGGACCCAAATGCATGCCACATGTCATGGGGGCCATAAATGCATGCGGCATGTCATAGGGGCCCCACGTGCATACCACATGTCATGGGGGCCCCAAATGCATGCCGCATGTACTGGGTGGGCCCACGTGCATGCTGCTTGTCATGGGGCCCCAAATGCATGCCGCATGTCATGGAAGCCCCACGTGCATGCCGCATGTCATGGGGCCCCCCAAATGCATGCAGCATGTCTTGGCGCCCTCAAATGCATGCCGCATGTCATAGGGGTCCCACATGCATGCCGCATGGCATGGGGGCCCCAAGTGCGTGCCCCATATCATGGGGGCCCCAAATGCATGCAGCATGTCATGGGGGCCCAACGTGCATGCCGCATGTATTGGGGGCCCCAAATGCATGCCGCATGTCATGGGGGAACCACCTGCATGCCGCATGTCATGGGGGAACCACCTGCATGCCGCATGTAATGGGGGATTCAAATGCATGCCGCATGTCATGGGGGTCCCACATGCATGCTGCATGTCATGGGGGCCCCAAATGCATGCCGCATATCATGGGGGCTCCGCAGGCATGCCGCATGTCATGGGGGCCTCACGTGCATGCTGCATGTATTGGGGGCCCCAACTGCATGCCGCATGTCTCAGGTACCCCAAATGCATGCAGCATGTTATGCAGGCCCCAAATGCATGCCGCATGTCATGGGGGCCCAAATGCATTCCGCATGTCATGTGGGCCCCACGTGCATGCTGCATGTCATTGTGGCCCCACGTGCATGCCGCATGTCACGGGGGCCCCGCAGGCATTCCACATGTCATGGGGGCCCCAAATAAATGCCGCATTTCATGGGGGCCCCACATGCATGCCGCATGTCACGGGGTCCCCGCAGGCATTCCACATGTCATGGGGGCCCCAAATAAATGGCGCATTTCATGGGGACCCCATGTGCATGCCACATGTCTTGGGGCCCACAAATGCATGCCGCATGTCATAGGGGCCCCACATGCATGGCGCATTTCATGGGGGCCCTACATGCATGCCGCATGTCATGGGGGCCCCCAATGCATGCCTCAAGTCATGGGGGCCCCAAATGCATGCAGCATGTCATAGGGGCCCCACATGCATGGTGCATGTCATGGGGGCCCCACATGCATGCCTCAAGTCATGGGGGCCCCAAATGCATGCCACATATCATGGGGGCCCCACATGCATGCCGCATATATTGGGGGCCTCAAATGCATGCCGCATGTCATGAGGGCCCCGCATGCATGCCACATGTCATTGGGGCCCCGCAGGCATTCCGCATGTCATGGGGGCCTCACGTGCATTCCGCATGTCATGGGGGTCCCACGTGCATGCTGCATGTCATTGGGGCCCCACGTGCTTGCCGCATGTCATGGGGGCCCCACGTGCATGCCTCATGTTACGGGTGCCACGAATGCATGCCGCATGTCATAGGGGCCCCACATGCATGGAGCATGTCATGGGGGCCCCAAATGCATGCCGCATGTCATAGGGGCCCCACGTGCATACCACATGTCATGGGGGCCCCAAATGCATGCCGCATGTCATGGGAGCCCCACATGCATGCCACATGTCATGGGGGCCCCAAATGAATGTCGCATGTCAAGGGGGACCCACGTGCATGACGCATGTCATGGGGACCCACATGCATGCCAAATGTCATGGAGGCCCCCATGACATGCAGCAAGCATTTGGGCCCCATATGCATGCCGCATGCCATGGGGCCCCCAAATGCATGCCGCATGTCATGGGGGCCCCACATGCATGCCGCATGTCATGGGGGCCCAAATGCTTGCCGCTTGTCATGAGGGCCATAAATGCATGCCGCATGTCATGGGAGCCCCACATGCATGCCACATGTCATGGAGGCCCCCATGACATGCGGCAAGCATTTGGGCCCCACATGCATGCCGCATGCCATGGGGCCCCCAAATGCATGCCGCATGTCATGGGGGCCCCAAATGCATGCGGCATGTCATAGGGGCCCCACGTGCATACCACATGTCATGGGGGCCCCAAATGCATGCCGCATGTCATGGGAGCCCCACATGCATGCCACATGTCATGGGGGCCCCAAATGAATGTCGCATGTCAAGGGGGACCCACGTGCATGACGCATGTCATGGGGACCCACATGCATGCCAAATGTCATGGAGGCCCCCATGACATGCAGCAAGCATTTGGGCCCCACATGCATGACGCATGCCATGGGGCCCCCAAATGCATGCCGCATGTCATGGGGTCCCCACATGCATGCCGCATGTCATGAGGGCCCAAATGCTTGCCGCTTGTCATGAGGGCCATAAATGCATGCCGCATGTCATGGGAGCCCCACATGCATGCCACATGTCATGGAGGCCCCGATGACATGCGGCAAGCATTTGGGCCCCAAATGCATGCCGCATGTCATGGGGGCCCAAATGCATGACGCATGTCATGGGGGCTCCACGTGCATGCCGCATGTAATGTGGCTCCCAAATTCATGTCGCATGTCATAGGGGCCCCACGTGCATTCCGCATGTCATGGGGGCCCCAAAATGCATGCCGCATGTCATGGGGCCCAACGTGCATGCCGCATGTAATGGAGGATTCAAATGCATGCCGCATGTCATGGGGGTCCCACATGCATGCCACATGTCATTGGGGCCCCGCAGGCATTCCGCATGTCATGGGGGCCCCAAATGCATGCCTCAAGTCATGGGGGCCCCAAATGCATGCAGCATGTCATAGGGGCCCCACATGCATGGTGCATGTCATGGGGGCCCCACATGCATGCCTCAAGTCATGGGGGCCCCAAATGCATGCCACATACCATGGGGGCCCCACATGCATGCCGCATATATTGGGGGCCTCAAATGCATGCCGCATGTCATGAGGGCCCCGCATGCATGCCGCATGTCATTGGGGCCCCGCAGGCATTCCGCATGTCATGGGGGCCTCACGTGCATGCCGCATGTCAATGGGGCCCCGCAGGCATTCCGCATGTCATGGGGGCCTCACGTGCATTCCGCATGTCATGGGGGTCCCACGTGCATGCTGCATGTCATTGGGGCCCCACGTGCTTGCCGCATGTCATGGGGGCCCCACGTGCATGCCTCATGTTACGGGGGACACGAATGCATGCCGCATGTCATAGGGGCCCCACATCCATGGAGCATGTCATGGGGGCCCCAAATGCATGCGGCATGTCATAGGGGCCCCACGTGCATACCACATGTCATGGGGGCCCCAAATGCATGCCACATATCATGGGAGCCCCACATGCATGCCACATGTCATGGGGGCCCCAAATGAATGTCGCATGTCAAGGGGGCCCCACGTGCATGACGCATGTCATGGGGACCCACATGCATGCCGCATGTCATGGAGGCCCCCATGACATGCGGCAAGCATTTGGGCTCCACATGCATGCCGCATGTCATGGGGGCCCAAATGCTTGCCGCATGTCATGAGGGCCATAAATGCATGCCGCATGTCATGGGAGCCCCACATGCATGCCACATGTCTTGGAGGCCCCCATGACATGCGGCAAGCATTTGGGCCCCACATGCATGCCGCATGTCATGGGGCCCCCAAATGCATGCCGCATGTCATGGGGGCCCCATGTGCATGCCACATGTCTTGGGGCCCACAAATGCATGCCGCATGTCATAGGGGCCCCACATGCATGGCGCATTTCATGGGGGCCCTACATGCATGCCGCATGTCATGGAGGCCCCAAATGCATGCCTCAAGTCATGGGGGCCCCAAATTCACGCAGCATGTCATAGGGGCCCCACATGCATGGTGCATGTCATGGGGGCCCCACATGCATGCCTCAAGTCATGGGGGCACCAAATGCATGCCACATATCATGGGGCCCCCACATGCATGCCGCATATATTGGGGGCCTCAATTGCATGCCGCATGTCATGAGGGCCCCGCATGCATGCCGCATGTCATTGGGGCCCCGTAGGCATTCCGCATGTCATGGGGGCCTCACGTGCATTCCGCATGTCATGGGGGTCCCACGTACATGCTTCATGTCATTGGGGCCCCACGTGCTTGCCGCTTGTCATGGGGGCCCCACGTGCATGCCTCATGTTACGGGGGCCACGAATGCATGCCGCATGTCATAGGGGCCCCACGTGCATACCACATGTCAAGGGGGCCCCACGTGCATGACGCATGTCATGGGGACCCACATGCATGCCGCATGTCATGGAGGCCCCCATGACATGCGGCATGCATTTGGGGGCCCCACATGCATGCCGCATGTCATGGGGGCCCAAATGCTTGCCGCATGTCATGAGGGCCATAAATGCATGCCGCATGTCATGGGAGCCCCACATGCATGCCAAATGTCATGGGGCCCCCAAATGCATGCCGCATGTCATGGGGGCCACACGTGCATGGCGCATTTCATGAGGGCCCAAATGCATGCCGCATGTCAAGAGGCCATAAATACATGTCGCATGTCATGGATGCCCAAAGTGCATGCCTCATGTCACGGGGGCCCCGCAGGCATTCCACATGTCATGGGGCCCCAAATGAATGTCGCATGTCAAGGGGGCCCCACGTGCATGACGCATGTCATGGGGACCCACATGCATGCCGCATGTCATGGAGGCCCCCATGACATGCGGCATGCATTTGGGGGCCCCACATGCATGCCGCATGTCATGGGGGCCCAAATGCTTGCCGCATGTCATGAGGGCCATAAATGCATGCCGCATGTCATGGGAGCCCCACATGCATGCCAAATGTCATGGGGCCCCCAAATGCATGTCGCATGTCATGGGGGCCACACGTGCATGGCGCATTTCATGAGGGCCCAAATGCATGCCGCATGTCAAGAGGCCATAAATGCATGTCGCATGTCATGGATGCCCAAAGTGCATGCCTCATGTCACGGGGGCCCCGCAGGCATTCCACATGTCATGGGGCCCCAAATAAATGCCGCATTTCATGGGGGCCCCACATGCATGCCACATGTCATGGGGGCCCCAAATGAATGTCGCATGTCAAGGGGGCCCTACGTGCATGACGCATGTCATGGGGCCCCACATGCATGCCGCATGTCATGGGGGGCCAAATGCTTGCCGCATGTCATGAGGGCCATAAATGCATGCCGCATGTCATGGGAGCCCCACATGCATGCCACATGTCATGGGGGCCCCAAATGAATGTCTCATGTCAAGGGGGCCCCACGTGCATGCCACATGTCATGGGGGCCCCAAATGAATGTCGCATGTCAAGTGGGCCCCACGTGCATGCCGCATGTCATGGGGGCCCCAAATGCATGCCGCATGTCATGGGGGCCCCAAATGCATGCCGCATGTCATGGGGCCCCCCAAATGCATGCAGCATGTCTTGGGGCCCACAAATGCATGCCGCATGTCATAGGGGTCCCACATGCATGGCGCATTTCATGGGGGTCCCACATGCATGGCGCATTTCATGGGGCCCCCAAATGCATGCTGCATGTCATAGGGGCCCCACATGCATGGCGCATGTCATGGGGGCCCCACATTCTTACCGCATGTCATGGAGGCCCCAAATGCATGCCGCATGTAATGGGAGCCCCCATGCATGCCACATGTCATGGGGGCCCCAAATGAATGTCGCATGTCAAGGGGGCCCCACGTGCATGCCGCATGTCATGGGGGCCCCAAATGCATGCCGCATGTACAGGGGGCCCCACATGCATGGAGCATGTCATTGGGGCCCCACATGCATGCCGCATGTCATGGGGGCCCCACGTGCATACTGCATGTCATGGGGGCCCCAAATGCATGCTGCATGTCATGGGGGCCCCAAATGCATGCCGCATGTAATGGGGGATTCAAATGCATGCCGCATGTCATGGGGGTCCCACATGCATGCCTCATGTCATGGGGGCCCCAAATGCATGCTGCATATCATGGGGGCCCCGCAGGCATTCCGCATGTCATGGGGCCTCACGTGCATGCCGCATGTCATGGGGGCCTCACATGCATGCCGCATGTATTGGGGGCCCCAACTGCATGACGCATGTCTCAGGTACCCCAAATGCATGCAGCATGTTATGCAGGCCCCAAATGCATGCCGCATGTCATGGGGGCCCAAATGCATGACGCATGTCATGGGGGCTCCACGTGCATGCCGCATGTAATGGGGCTCCCAAATTCATGTCGCATGTCATAGGGGCCCCACTTGCATTCCGCATGACATGGGGGCCGCAAATGCATGCCGCATGTCATGGGGGCCCCACGTGCATGCTGCATGTAATGGGGGATTCAAATGCATGCCGCATGTCATGGGGGTCCCACATGCATGCCACATGTCATTGGGGCCCCGCAGGCATTCCGCATGTCATGGGGGACTCACGTGCATTCCGCATGTCATGTGGGCCCCACGTGCATGCTGCATGTCATTGTGGCACAATGTGCATGCCGAATGTCACGGGGGCCCCGCAGGCATTCCACATGTCATGGGGGCCCCAAATAAATGCCGCATTTCATGGGGGCCCCACATGCATGCCGCATGTCACGGGGTCCCCGCAGGCATTCAACATTTCATGGGGGCCCCAAATAAATGCCGCATTTCATGGGGACCCCATGTGCATGCCACATGTCTTGGGGCCCACAAATGCATGCCGCATGTCATAGGGGCCCCACATGCATGGTGCATTTCATGGGGGCCCCAAATGCGTGCCGCATATCATGGGGGCCCCAAATGCATGCAGCATGTCATGGGGGCCCCACGTGCATGCCACATGTCATTGGGGGCCCACATGCATGCCGCATGTCATGGGGCCCCACTTGCATGCAGCATGTAATGGGGATCCAAATGCATGACGCATGTCAAGGGGGTCCCACGTGCATGCCGCATGTCATGGGGGCACCACTTGCATGCAGCATGTAATGGGGGATCCAAATGCATGACGCATGTCATGGGGGTCCCACATGCATACCACATGTCATGGGGAAACCAAATGAATGCCGCATGTCCTGGGGGCCCCACATGCATGACACATTTCATGGGGGACCCAAATGCATGCCGCATATCATGAGGGCCCTGCATGCATGCCGCATGTCATGGGTGCCCCGCAGGCATTCCGCATGTCATGGGGGGCCCAAATGCATGCCGCATGTCATGGGGTCCCCACATGCATGCCGCATGTCACGGGGGCTCAAATGCTTGCCGCATGTCATAGGGCGATAAATGCATGCCGCATGTCATGTGAGCCCAACAAGCATGCCGCATGTATTGGGGGCCCCAAATTCATGCAGCATGTCATAGGGGCCCCACATGCATGGTGCATTTCATGGGGGCCCCACTTGCATGCAGCATGTAATGGGGGATCCAAATGCATGCTGCACGTCATGGGGGCCCCACATGCATGCCGCATGTCATGGGGGCCCCCGCAGGCATTCCACATGCCATGGGGGCCCCAAATAAATGCAGCATTTCATGGGGGCCCCACGTGCATGCTGCATGTCATGGGGCCCCCCAAATGGATGCCGAATGTCATAGGGGACCCACATGCATGCCGCATATCTTGGGGCCCACAAATGCATGCCGCATGTCATGGGTGCCCCACATGCATGCCGCATGTCATTGGGGCCCCAAATGCATGCCGCATGTAATGGGGGCCCCACGTGCATGCCACATGTCATGGGGGCCCCACATTCATACCGCATGTCATGGAGGCCCCACATGCATGCCGCATGTAATGGGAGCCCCCATGCATGCCACATGTCATGGGGGCGCCAAATGAATGTCGCATGTCAAGGGGGCCCCACGTGCATGCCGCATGTCATGGGGGCCATAAATGCATGCGGCATGTCATAGGGGCCCCACGTGCATACCACATGTCATGGGGGCCCCAAATGCATGCCGCATGTACTGGGGGCCCCACGTGCATGCTGCATGTCATGGGGCCCCAAATGCATGCCGCATGTCATGGGGCCCCCCAAATGCATGCAGCATGTCTTGGGGCCCACAAATGCATGCCACATGTCATAGGGGTCCCACATGCATGGCGCATTTCATGGGGGTCCCACATGCATGCGCATGTCATGGGGCCCCCAAATGCATGCCGCATATCATGGGGGCCCCAAATGCATGCCACATGTCATAGGGGCCCCACATGCATGGCGCATGTCATGGGGGCCCCACATTCATACCGCATGTCATGGAGGCCCCAAATGCATGTCGCATGTAATGGGAGCCCCCATGCATGCCACATGTCATGGGGGCCCCAAATGAATGTCGCATGTCAAGGGGGCCCCACGTGCATGCCGCATGTCATGGGGGCCCCAAATGCATGCCGCATGTTCAGGGGGCCCCACGTGCATGCCGCATTTCATGGGGGACCCAAATGCATGCCGCATGTCATGGGGGCCATAAATGCATGCGGCATGTCATGGGGCCCCACGTGCATACCACATGTCATGGGAGCCCCAAATGCATGCCGCATGTCATGGGGGCCCCACATGCATGCCACATGTCATGGGGGCCCCAAATGAATGTCGCATGTCAAGGGGGCCCCACGTGCATGACGCATGTCATGGGGACCCACATGCATGACTCATGGAGGCCCCACGTGCATGCCGCATGTCATGGGGGATCCAAACTCATGCCGAATGTCATTGGGGCCCCAAACGAATGCCGCATGTCATGGGGGCCCCATGTGCATGCCGCATGTCATGGGTGCCCCAAATGCATGCCGCATGTCATGGGGGCTCCACGTGCATGCCGCATTTCATGGGGGACCCAAATGCATGCCGCATGTCATGGGGGCCCCAAATGCATGTCACATGTCATGGGGGCCCCACGTGCATGCTGCATGTCATGGGGGCCCCAAATGCATGCCTCATGTCATGGGGGGCCCAAATGCATGCCGCATATCATGGGGCCCCCTAAATGCATGCAGCATGTATTGGGGCCCACAAATGCATGCCGCATGTCATATGGGCCCCACATGCATGGCGCATTTCATGGAGGCCCCACATGCATGCGCATGTCATGGGGGCCCCAAATGTGTGCCGCATATCATGGGGGCCCCAAATGCATGCAGCATGTCATGGGGGCCCCACGTGCATGCCGCATGTCATGGGGGCCCCACTTGCATGCAGCATGTAATGGGGATCCAAATGCATGACGCATGTCATGGGGGTCCCACATGCATGCCTGTATGTCATGGGGACCCCAAATGCATGGCTCAAGTCATGGGGGCCCCCAAATGCATGCCGCATATCAAGGGGGCCACAAATGCATGCAGCATGTCATGGGGTCCCCATGTGCATGTCACATGTCATTGGGCCCCCCAAATGCATGGGGGCCCCCAAATGCATGCGCATGTCATGGGGGCCCCAAATGCATGCCGCATATCATGGGGGCCCCAAATGCATGCAGCATGTCATGGGGCCCCACGTGCATGCCGCATATCATTGGGGGCCACATGCATGCCGCATGTCATGGGAGCCCCACATGAATGTCGAATGTCAAGGGGGCCCAACGTGCATGCCGCATGTATTGGGGGCCCCAAATTCATGCCGCATGTCATGAGGGCCCTGCATGCATGCCGCATGTCATGGGGGCCCCGCAGGCATTCCGCATGTCATGGGGGCCCAAATGCATGCCGCATGTCATAGGGGCCCCACGTGCATGCCGCATGTAATGGGGGATTCAAATGCATGCCTCAAGTCATGGGGGCCCCAAATGCATGCCGCATGTCATGGGGGCCCCATGTGCATGCCACATGTAATGGGGGCCCCAAAAGCATGTGGCATGTCATAGGGGCCCCACGTGCATGCCGCATGTCTTGGGCACCCCAAATGCATGCAGCATGTCATAGGGGCCCCACGTGCATACCACATGTCATGGGGGCCCCAAATGCATGCCGCATGTACTGGGGGCCCCACGTGCATGCCGCATTTCATGGGGGACCCAAATGCATGCCGCATGTCATGGGGGCCCCACATGCATGGCGCATTTCATGGGGGCCCCACATGCATGCGCATGTCATGGGGGCACCACATGCATGCCGCATGTCATGGGCCCCAAAAGCTTGCCGCATGTCATGGGGACCATAAATGCATGCCGCATGTCAAGGGGGCCCAACGTGCATGCCGCATGTATTGGGGCCCCCAAATGCATGCCTCAAGTCATGGGGGCCCCAAATGCATGCCGCATATCATGGGGGTCCCACATGCATGCCGCATATCATGGGGGTCCCACATGCATGCCGCATGTCATGTGGGCCCCAAATGCATGCCGCATGTCACATTGGCCCCAAATGCATGATGCATGTCATGAGGGCCCCATGTGCATACCGCATGTCATAGGGGCCCCACGTACATGGCACATGTCATCGGTGCCCCAAATGCATGCCGCATGTCATGGGGGCCCCATGTGCATGCCACATGTAATGGGGGCCCCAAAAGCATGTGGCATGTCATAGGGGCCCCACGTGCATGCCGCATGTCTTGGGCACCCCAAATGCATGCAGCATGTCATAGGGGCCCCACGTGCATACCACATGTCATGGGGGCCCCAAATGCATGCCGCATGTACTGGGGGCCCCACGTGCATGCCGCATTTCATGTAATGGGGATCCAAATGCATGACGCATGTCATGGGGGTCCTACGTGCATGCCGCATGTCATGGGGGCCCCACATGCATGCCGCATGTCATGGGGGAACCACTTGCATGCAGCATGTAATGGGGGATCCAAATGCATGCCGCATGTAATGGGGGCCCCGCGTGCATGCCGCATGTCACGGGGACCCCAAATGCATGCCGCATGTCATGGGGGCCCCAAATGCATGCAGCATGTCATTGGGGCCCCCAAATGCATGCAGCATGTCATAGGGGCCCCACGTGCATGGCGCATGTCATGGGGGCCCCACATTCATACCGCATGTCATGGAGGCCCCAAATGCATGCCGCATGTAATGGGAGCCCCCATGCATGCCACATGTCATGGGGGCCCCAAATGAATGTCGCATGTCAAGGGGGCCCCACGTGCATGCCGCATGTCATGGGGGCCATAAATGCATGCGGCATGTCATAGGGGCCCCACGTGCATGCCGCATGTCATGGGGCCCCCCAAATGCATGCAGCATGTCTTGGGGCCCACAAATGCATGCCACATGTCATAGGGGTACCACATGCATGGCGCATTTCATGGGGGTCCCACATGCATGCGCATGTCATGGGGGCCCCAAATGTGTGCCGCATATCATGGGGGCCCCAAATGCATGCCGCATGTCATAGTGGCCCCACATGCATGGCGCATGTCATGGGGGCCCCACATTCATACCGCATGTCATGGAGGCCCCAAATGCATGCCGCATGTAATGGGAGCCCCCATGCATGCCACATGTCATGGGGGCCCCAAATGAATGTCGCATGTCAAGGGGGCCCCAAATGCATGCCGCATGTACAGGGGGCCCCACGTGCATGCCGCATTTCATGGGGGACCCAAATGCATGCCACATGTCATGGGGGCCATACATGCATGCGGCATGTCATAGGCGCCCCACGTGCATACCACATGTCATGGGGGCCCCAAATGCATGCCGCATGTACTGGGTGGGCCCACGTGCATGCTGCATGTCATGGGGCCCCAAATGCATGCCGCATGTCATGGAAGCCCCACGTGCATGCCGCATGTCATGGGGCCCCCCAAATGCATGCAGCATGTCTTGGCGCCCTCAAATGCATGCGGCATGTCATAGGGGCCCCACGTGCATACCACATGTCATGGGGGCCCCAAATGCATGCCGCATGTACTGGGTGGGCCCACGTGCATGCTGCATGGCATGGGGGCCCCAAGTGCGTGCCCCATATCATGGGGGCCCCAAATGCATGCAGCATGTCATGGGGGCCCAACGTGCATGCCGCATGTATTGGGGGCCCCAAATGCATGCCGCATGTCATGGGGGAACCACCTGCATGCCGCATGTCATGGGGGAACCACCTGCATGCCGCATGTCATGGGGGAACCACCTGCATGCCGCATGTAATGGAGGATTCAAATGCATGCCGCATATCATGGGGGCCCCGCAGGCATGCCGCATGTCATGGGGGCCTCACGTGCATGCTGCATGTATTGGGGGCCCCAACTGCATGCCGCATGTCTCAGGTACCCCAAATGCATGCAGCATGTTATGCAGGCCCCAAATGCATGCCGCATGTCATGGGGGCCCAAATGCATGACGCATGTCATGGGGGCTCCACGTGCATGCCGCATGTAATGGGGCTCCCAAATTCATGTCGCATGTCATAGGGGCCCCACGTGCATTCCGCATGACATGGGGGCCCCAAATGCATGCCGCATGTCATGGGGGCCCCACGTGCATGCCGCATGTAATGGGGGATTCAAATGCATGCCGCATGTCATGGGGGTCCCACATGCATGCCACATGTCATTGGGGCCCCGCAGGCATTCCGCATGTCATGGGGGACTCACGTGCATTCCGCATGTCATGTGGGCCCCACGTGCATGCTGCATGTCATTGTGGCCCCACGTGCATGCCGCATGTCACGGGGGCCCCGCAGGCATTCCACATGTCATGGGGGCCCCAAATAAATGCCGCATTTCATGGGGGCCCCACATGCATGCCGCATGTCACGGGGTCCCCGCAGGCATTCGCATGTCATGGGGGCCC
Source organism: Phyllobates terribilis (assembly GCF_046119375.1). Taxonomy (NCBI): domain Eukaryota; kingdom Metazoa; phylum Chordata; class Amphibia; order Anura; family Dendrobatidae; genus Phyllobates; species Phyllobates terribilis. The sequence goes on along the minus strand of NW_027362764.1, from coordinate 328,630,263 downwards.
CAAATAAATGGCGCATTTCATGGGGACCCCATGTGCATGCCACATGTCTTGGGGCCCACAAATGCATGCCGCATGTCATAGGGGCCCCACATGCATGGCGCATTTCATGGGGGCCCTACATGCATGCCGCATGTCATGGGGGACCCCAATGCATGCCTCAAGTCATGGGGGCCCCAAATGCATGCAGCATGTCATAGGGGCCCCACATGCATGGTGCATGTCATGGGGGCCCCACATGCATGCCTCAAGTCATGGGGGCCCCAAATGCATGCCACTTATCATGGGGGCCCCACATGCATGCCGCATATATTGGGGGCCTCAAATGCATGCCGCATGTCATAGGGGTACCACATGCATGGCGCATTTCATGGGGGTCCCACATGCATGCGCATGTCATGGGGGCCCCAAATGAATGTCGCATGTCAAGGGGGCCCCAAATGCATGCCGCATGTACAGGGGGCCCCACGTGCATGCCGCATTTCATGGGGGACCCAAATGCATGCCACATGTCATGGGGGCCATAAATGCATGCGGCATGTCATAGGGGCCCCACGTGCATACCACATGTCATGGGGGCCCCAAATGCATGCCGCATGTACTGGGTGAGCCCACGTGCATGCTGCATGTCATGGGGCCCCAAATGCATGCCGCATGTCATGGAAGCCCCACGTGCATGCCGCATGTCATGGGGCCCCCCAAATGCATGCAGCATGTCTTGGCGCCCTCAAATGCATGCCGCATTTCATAGGGGTCCCACATGCATGCCGCATGGCATGGGGGCCCCAAGTGCGTGCCCCATATCATGGGGGCCCCAAATGCATGCAGCATGTCATGGGGGCCCAACGTGCATGCCACATGTATTGGGGGCCCCAAATGCATGCCGCATGTCATGGGGGAACCACCTGCATGCCGCATGTCATGGGGGAACCACCTGCATGCCGCATGTAATGGGGGATTCAAATGCATGCCGCATGTCATGGGGGTCCCACATGCATGCTGCATGTCATGGGGGCCCCAAATGCATGCCGCATATCATGGGGGCCCCGCAGGCATGCCGCATGTCATGGGGGCCTCACGTGCATGCTGCATGTATTGGGGGCCCCAACTGCATGCCGCATGTCTCAGGTACCCCAAATGCATGCAGCATGTTATGCAGGCCCCAAATGCATGCCGCATGTCATGGGGGCCCAAATGCATTCCGCATGTCATGTGGGCCCCACGTGCATGCTGCATGTCATTGTGGCCCCACGTGCATGCCGCATGTCAGGGGGGCCCCGCAGGCATTCCACATGTCATGGGGGCCCCAAATAAATGCCGCATTTCATGGGGGCCCCACATGCATGCCGCATGTCACGGGGTCCCCGCAGGCATTCCACATGTCATGGGGGCCCCAAATAAATGGCGCATTTCATGGGGACCCTATGTGCATGCCACATGTCTTGGGGCCCACAAATGCATGCCGCATGTCATAGGGGCCCCACATGCATGGCGCATTTCAAGGGGGCCCTACATGCATGCCGCATGTCATGGGGGCCCCCAATGCATGCCTCAAGTCATGGGGGCCCCAAATGCATGCAGCATGTCATAGGGGCCCCACATGCATGGTGCATGTCATGGGGGCCCCACATGCATGCCTCAAGTCATGGGGGCCCCAAATGCATGCCACATATCATGGGGGCCCCACATGCATGCCGCATATATTGGGGGCCTCAAATGCATGCCGCATGTCATGAGGGCCCCGCATGCATGCCATATGTCATTGGGGCCCCGCAGGCATTCCGCATGTCATGGGGGCCTCACGTGCATTCCGCATGTCATGGGGGTCCCACGTGCATGCTGCATGTCATTGGGGCCCCACGTGCATGCCTCATGTTACGGGGGCCACGAATGCATGCCGCATGTCAAAGGGGCCCCACATGCATGGAGCATGTCATGGGGGCCCCAAATGCATGCCGCATGTCATAGGGGCCCCACGTGCATACCACATGTCATGGGGGCCCCAAATGCATGCCGCATGTCATGGGAGCCCCACATGCATGCCGCATGCCATGGGGCCCCCAAATGCATGCCACATGTCATGGGGGCCCCACATGCATGCCGCATGTCATGGGGGCCCAAATGCTTGCCGCTTGTCATGAGGGCCATAAATGCATGCCGCATGTCATGGGAGCCCCACATGCATGCCACATGTCATGGAGGCCCCCATGACATGCGGCAAGCATTTGGGCCCCACATGCATGCCGCATGCCATGGGGCCCCCAAATGCATGCCGCATGTCATGGGGGCCCCAAATGCATGCGGCATGTCATAGGGGCCCCACGTGCATATCACATGTCATGGGGGCCCCAAATGCATGCCGCATGTCATGGGAGCCCCACATGCATGCCACATGTCATGGGGGCCCCAAATGAATGTCGCATGTCAAGGGGGACCCACGTGCATGACGCATGTCATGGGGACCCACATGCATGCCAAATGTCATGGAGGCCCCCATGACATGCAGCAAGCATTTGGGCCCCACATGCATGACGCATGCCATGGGGCCCCCAAATGCATGCCGCATGTCATGGGGGCCCCACATGCATGCCGCATGTCATGGGGGCCCAAATGCTTGCCGCTTGTCATGAGGGCCATAAATGCATGCCGCATGTCATGGGAGCCCCACATGCATGCCACATGTCATGGAGGCCCCGATGACATGCGGCAAGAATTTGGGCCCCAAATGCATGCCGCATGTCATGGGGGCCCAAATGCATGACGCATGTCATGGGGGCTCCACGTGCATGCCGCATGTAATGTGGCTCCCAAATTCATGTCGCATGTCATAGGGGCCCCACGTGCATTCCGCATGTCATGGGGGCCCCAAATGCATGCCGCATGTCATGGGGCCCAACGTGCATGCCGCATGTAATGGAGGATTCAAATGCATGCCGCATGTCATGGGGGTCCCACATGCATGCCACATGTCATTGGGGCCCCGCAGGCATTCCGCATGTCATGGGGGCCCCAAATGCATGCCTCAAGTCATGGGGGCCCCAAATGCATGCAGCGTGTCATAGGGGCCCCACATGCATGGTGCATGTCATGGGGGCCCCACATGCATGCCTCAAGTCATGGGGGCCCCAAATGCATGCCACATACCATGGGGGCCCCACATGCATGCCGCATATATTGGGGGCCTCAAATGCATGCCGCATGTCATGAGGGCCCCGCATGCATGCCGCATGTCATTGGGGCCCCGCAGGCATTCCGCATGTCATGGGTGCCTCACGTGCATGCCGCATGTCATTGGGGCCCCGCAGGCATTCCGCATGTCATGGGGGCCTCACTTGCATTCCGCATGTCATGGGGGTCCCACGTGCATGCTGCATGTCATTGGGGCCCCACGTGCTTGCCGCATGTAATGGGGGATTCAAATGCATGTCGCATGTCATAGGGGCCCCACGTGCATTCCGCATGACATGGGGGCCCCAAATGCATGCCGCATGTCATGGGGGCCCCACGTGCATGCCGCATGTAATGGGGGATTCAAATGCATGCCGCATGTCATGGGGGTCCCACATGCATGCCTCATGTCATTGTGGCCCCGCAGGCATTCCGCATGTCATGGGGGACTCACGTGCATTCCGCATGTCATGTGGGCCCCACATGCATGCCGCATTTCATGGGGGCCCCACATGCATGCCGCATGTCACGGGGTCCCCGCAGGCATTCGCATGTCATGGGGGCCCCAAATAAATGGCGCATTTTATGGAGACCCCATGTGCATGCCACATGTCTTGGGGCCCACAAATGCATGCCGCATGTCATAGGGGCCCCACATGCATGGCGCATTTCATGGGAGCCCTACATGCATGCCGCATGTCATGGGGGACCCCAATGCATGCCTCAAGTCATGGGGGCCCCAAATGCATGCAGCATGTCATAGGGGCCCCACATGCATGGTGCATGTCATGGGGGCCCCACATGCATGCCTCAAGTCATGGGGGCCCCAAATGCATGCCACATATCATGGGGGCCCCACATGCATGCCGCATATATTGGGGGCCTCAAATGCATGCCGCATGTCATAGGGGTACCACATGCATGGCGCATTTCATGGGGGTCCCACATGCATGCGCATGTCATGGGTTCCCCAAATGCGTGCCGCATATCATGGGGGCCCCAAATGCATGCCGCATGTCATAGTGGCCCCACATGCATGGCGCATGTCATGGGGGCCCCACATTCATACCGCATGTCATGGAGGCCCCAAATGCATGCCGCATGTAATGGGAGCCCCCATGCATGCCACATGTCATGGGGGCCCCAAATGAATGTCGCATGTCAAGGGGGCCCCAAATGCATGCCGCATGTACAGGGGGCCCCACGTGCATGCCGCATTTCATGGGGGACCCAAATGCATGCCACATGTCATGGGGGCCATAAATGCATGCGGCATGTCATAGGGGCCCCACGTGCATACCACATGTCATGGGGGCCCCAAATGCATGCCGCATGTACTGGGTGGGCCCACGTGCATGCTGCATGTCATGGGGCCCCAAATGCATGCCGCATGTCATGGAAGCCCCACGTGCATGCCGCATGTCATGGGCCCCCCAAATGCATGCAGCATGTCTTGGCGCCCTCAAATGCATGCCGCATGTCATAGGGGTCCCACATGCATGCCGCATGGCATGGGGGCCCCAAGTGCGTGCCCCATATCATGGGGGCCCCAAATGCATGCAGCATGTCATGGGGGCCCAACGTGCATGCCACATGTATTGGGGGCCCCAAATGCATGCCGCATGTCATGGGGGAACCACCTGCATGCCGCATGTCATGGGGGAACCACCTGCATGCCGCATGTAATGGGGGATTCAAATGCATGCCGCATGTCATGGGGGTCCCACATGCATGCTGCATGTCATGGGGGCCCCAAATGCATGCCGCATATCATGGGGGCCCCGCAGGCATGCCGCATGTCATGGGGGCCTCACGTGCATGCTGCATGTATTGGGGGCCCCAACTGCATGCCGCATGTCTCAGGTACCCCAAATGCATGCAGCATGTTATGCAGGCCCCAAATGCATGCCGCATGTCATGGGGGCCCAAATGCATTCCGCATGTCATGTGGGCCCCACGTGCATGCTGCATGTCATTGTGGCCCCACGTGCATGCCGCATGTCACGGGGGCCCCGCAGGCATTCCACATGTCATGGGGGCCCCAAATAAATGCCGCATTTCATGGGGGCCCCACATGCATGCCGCATGTCACGGGGTCCCCGCAGGCATTCCACATGTCATGGGGGCCCCAAATAAATGGCGCATTTCATGGGGACCCCATGTGCATGCCACATGTCTTGGGGCCCACAAATGCATGCCGCATGTCATAGGGGCCCCACATGCATGGCGCATTTCATGGGGGCCCTACATGCATGCCGCATGTCATGGGGGCCCCCAATGCATGCCTCAAGTCATGGGGGCCCCAAATGCATGCAGCATGTCATAGGGGCCCCACATGCATGGTGCATGTCATGGGGGCCCCACATGCATGCCTCAAGTCATGGGGGCCCCAAATGCATGCCACATATCATGGGGGCCCCACATGCATGCCGCATATATTGGGGGCCACAAATGCATGCCGCATGTCATGAGGGCCCCGCATGCATGCCACATGTCATTGGGGCCCCGCAGGCATTCCGCATGTCATGGGGGCCTCACATGCATTCCGCATGTCATGGGGGTCCCACGTGCATGCTGCATGTCATTGGGGCCCCACGTGCTTGCCGCATGTCATGGGGGCCCCACGTGCATGCCTCATGTTACGGGGGCCACGAATGCATGCCGCATGTCAAAGGGGCCCCACATGCATGGAGCATGTCATGGGGGCCCCAAATGCATGCCGCATGTCATAGGGGCCCCACGTGCATACCACATGTCATGGGGGCCCAAAATGCATGCCGCATGTCATGGGAGCCCCACATGCATGCCGCATGCCATGGGGCCCCCAAATGCATGCCACATGTCATGGGGGCCCCACATGCATGCCGCATGTCATGGGGGCCCAAATGCTTGCCGCTTGTCATGAGGGCCATAAATGCATGCCGCATGTCATGGGAGCCCCACATGCATGCCACATGTCATGGAGGCCCCGATGACATGCGGCAAGCATTTGGGCCCCAAATGCATGCCGCATGTCATGGGGCCCCAAATGCATGCCGCATGTCATGGGGGCTCCACGTGCATGCCGCATGTAATGTGGCTCCCAAATTCATGTCGCATGTCATAGGGGCCCCACGTGCATTCCGCATGTCATGGGGGCCCCAAATGCATGCCGCATGTCATGGGGCCCAACGTGCATGCCGCATGTAATGGAGGATTCAAATGCATGCTGCATGTCATGGGGGTCCCACATGCATGCCACATGTCATTGGGGCCCCGCAGGCATTCCGCATGTCATGGGGGCCCCAAATGCATGCAGCATGTCATAGGGGCCCCACATGCATGGTGCATGTCATGGGGGCCCCACATGCATGCCTCAAGTCATGGGGGCCCCAAATGCATGCCACATACCATGGGGGCCCCACATGCATGCCGTATATATTGGGGGCCTCAAATGCATGCCGCATGTCATGAGGGCCCCGCATGCATGCCGCATGTCATTGGGGCCCCGCAGGCATTCCGCATGTCATGGGGGCCTCACGTGCATGCCGCATGTCATTGGGGCCCTGCAGGCATTCCGCATGTCATGGGGGCCTCACGTGCATTCCGCATGTCATGGGGGTCCCACGTGCATGCTGCATGTCATTGGGGCCCCACGTGCTTGCCGCATGTCATGGGGGCCCCACATGCATGCCACATGTCATGGGGGCCCCAAATGAATGTCGCATGTCAAGGGGGCCCCACGTGCATGACGCATGTCATGGGGACCCACATGCATGCCACATGTCATGGAGGTCCCCATGACATGCGGCAAGCATTTGGGCTCCACATGCATGCCGCATGTCATGGGGGCCCAAATGCTTGCCGCATGTCATGAGGGCCATAAATGCATGCCGCATGTCATGGGAGCCCCACATGCATGCCACATGTCTTGGAGGCCCCCATGACATGCGGCAAGCATTTGGGCTCCACATGCATGCCGCATGTCATGGGGGCCCAAATGCTTGCCGCATGTCATGAGGGCCATAAATGCATGCCGCATGTCATGGGAGCCCCACATGCATGCCACATGTCTTGGAGGCCCCCATGACATGCGGCAAGCATTTGGGCCCCACATGCATGCCGCATGTCATGGGGCCCCCAAATGCATGCCGCATGTCATGGGGGCCCCATGTGCATGCCACATGTCTTGGGGCCCACAAATGCATGCCGCATGTCATAGGGGCCCCACATGCATGGAGCATTTCATGGGGGCCCTACATGCATGCCGCATGTCATGGGGGCCCCACATGCATGCCTCAAGTCATGGGGGCACCAAATGCATGCCACATATCATGGGGCCCCCACATGCATGCCGCATATATTGGGGGCCTCAATTGCATGCCGCATGTCATGACGGCCCCGCATGCATGCCGCATGTCATTGGGGCCCCGTAGGCATTCCGCATGTCATGGGGGCCTCACGTGCATTCCGCATGTCATGGGGGTCCCACGTACATGCTTCATGTCATTGGGGCCCCACGTGCTTGCCGCTTGTCATGGGGGCCCCACGTGCATGCCTCATGTTACGGGGGCCACGAATGCATGCCGCATGTCATGGGGGCCCCACGTGCATGCCGCATGTAATGGGGGATTCAAATGCATGCCGCATGTCATGGGGGTCCCACATGCATGCCACATGTCATTGTGGCCCCGCAGGCATTCCGCATGTCATGGGGGACTCACGTGCATTCCGCATGTCATGTGGGCCCCACATGCATGCTGCATGTCATTGTGGCCCCACATGCATGCCGCATGTCACGGGGCCCCCGCAGGCATTCCACATGTCATGGGGGCCCCAAATAAATGCCGCATTTCATGGGGGCCCCACATGCATGCCGCATGTCACGGGGTCCCCGCAGGCATTCGCATGTCATGGGGGCCCCAAATAAATGGCGCATTTCATGGAGACCCCATGTGCATGCCACATGTCTTGGGGCCCACAAATGCATGCCGCATGTCATAGGGGCCCCACATGCATGGCGCATTTCATGGGGGCCCTACATGCATGCCGCATGTCATGGGGGACCCCAATGCATGCCTCAAGTCATGGGGGCCCCAAATGCATGCAGCATGTCATAGGGGCCCCACATGCATGGTGCATGTCATGGGGGCCCCACATGCATGCCTCAAGTCATGGGGGCCCCAAATGCATGCCACATATCATGGGGGCCCCACATGCATGCCGCATATATTGGGGGCCTCAAATGCATGCCGCATGTCATAGGGGTACCACATGCATGGCGCATTTCATGGGGGTCCCACATGCATGCGCATGCCATGGGGGCCCCAAATGCGTGCCGCATATCATGGGGGCCCCAAATGCATGCCGCATGTCATAGTGGCCCCACATGCATGGCGCATGTCATGGGGGCCCCACATTCATACCGCATGTCATGGAGGCCCCAAATGCATGCCGCATGTAATGGGAGCCCCCATGCATGCCACATGTCATGGGGGCCCCAAATGAATGTCGCATGTCAAGGGGGCCCCAAATGCATGCCGCATGTACAGGGGGCCCCACGTGCATGCCGCATTTCATGGGGGACCCAAATGCATGCCACATGTCATGGGGGCCATAAATGCATGCGGCATGTCATAGGGGTCCCACGTGCATACCACATGTCATGGGGGCCCCAAATGCATGCCGCATGTACTGGGTGGGCCCACGTGCATGCTGCATGTCATGGGGCCCCAAATGCATGCCGCATGTCATGGAAGCCCCACGTGCATGCCGCATGTCATGGGGCCCCCCAAATGCATGGAGCATGTCTTGGCGCCCTCAAATGCATGCCGCATGTCATAGGGGTCCCACATGCATGCCGCATGGCATGGGGGCCCCAAGTGCGTGCCCCATATCATGGGGGCCCCAAATGCATGCAGCATGTCATGGGGGCCCAACGTGCATGCCACATGTATTGGGGGCCCCAAATGCATGCCGCATGTCATGGGGGAACCACCTGCATGCCGCATGTCATGGGGGAACCACCTGCATGCCGCATGTAATGGGGGATTCAAATGCATGCCGCATGTCATGGGGGTCCCACATGCATGCTGCATGTCATGGGGGCCCCAAATGCATGCCGCATATCATGGGGGCCCCGCAGGCATGCCGCATGTCATGGGGGCCTCACGTGCATGCTGCATGTATTGGGGGCCCCAACTGCATGCCGCATGTCTCAGGTACCCCAAATGCATGCAGCATGTTATGCAGGCCCCAAATGCATGCCGCATGTCATGGGGGCCCAAATGCATTCCGCATGTCATGTGGGCCCCACGTGCATGCTGCATGTCATTGTGGCCCCACGTGCATGCCGCATGTCACGGGGGCCCCGCAGGCATTCCACATGTCATGGGGGCCCCAAATAAATGCCGCATTTCATGGGGGCCCCACATGCATGCCGCATGTCACGGGGTCCCCGCAGGCATTCCACATGTCATGGGGGCCCCAAATAAATGGCGCATTTCATGGGGACCCCATGTGCATGCCACATGTCTTGGGGCCCACAAATGCATGCCGCATGTCATAGGGGCCCCACATGCATGGCGCATTTCATGGGGGCCCTACATGCATGCCGCATGTCATGGGGGCCCCCAATGCATGCCTCAAGTCATGGGGGCCCCAAATGCATGCAGCATGTCATAGGGGCCCCACATGCATGGTGCATGTCATGGGGGCCCCACATGCATGCCTCAAGTCATGGGGGCCCCAAATGCATGCCACATATCATGGGGGCCCCACATGCATGCCGCATATATTGGGGGCCACAAATGCATGCCGCATGTCATGAGGGCCCCGCATGCATGCCACATGTCATTGGGGCCCCGCAGGCATTCCGCATGTCATGGGGGCCTCACATGCATTCCGCATGTCATGGGGGTCCCACGTGCATGCTGCATGTCATTGGGGCCTCACGTGCTTGCCGCATGTCATGGGGGCCCCATGTGCATGCCTCATGTTACGGGGGCCACGAATGCATGCCGCATGTCAAAGGGGCCCCACATGCATGGAGCATGTCATGGGGGCCCCAAATGCATGCCGCATGTCATAGGGGCCCCACGTGCATACCACATGTCATGGGGGCCCCAAATGCATGCCGCATGTCATGGGAGCCCCACATGCATGCCGCATGCCATGGGGCCCCCAAATGCATGCCACATGTCATGGGGGCCCCACATGCATGCCGCATGTCATGGGGGCCCAAATGCTTGCCGCTTGTCATGAGGGCCATAAATGCATGCCGCATGTCATGGGAGCCCCACATGCATGCCACATGTCATGGAGGCCCCCATGACATGCGGCAAGCATTTGGGCCCCACATGCATGCCGCATGCCATGGGGCCCCCAAATGCATGCCGCATGTCATGGGGGCCCCAAATGCATGCGGCATGTCATAGGGGCCCCACGTGCATACCACATGTCATGGGGGCCCCAAATGCATGCCGCATGTCATGGGAGCCCCACATGCATGCCACATGTCATGGGGGCCCCAAATGAATGTCGCATGTCAAGGGGGACCCACGTGCATGACGCATGTCATGGGGACCCACATGCATGCCAAATGTCATGGAGTCCCCCATGACATGCAGCAAGCATTTGGGCCCCAAATGCATGCCGCATGTCATGGGGCCCCAAATGCATGCCGCATGTCATGGGGGCTCCACGTGCATGCCGCATGTAATGTGGCTCCCAAATTCATGTCGCATGTCATAGGGGCCCCACGTGCATTCCGCATGTCATGGGGGCCCCAAATGCATGCCGCATGTCATGGGGCCCAACGTGCATGCCGCATGTAATGGAGGATTCAAATGCATGCTGCATGTCATGGGGGTCCCACATGCATGCCACATGTCATTGGGGCCCCGCAGGCATTCCGCATGTCATGGGGGCCCCAAATGCATGCAGCATGTCATAGGGGCCCCACATGCATGGTGCATGTCATGGGGGCCCCACATGCATGCCTCAAGTCATGGGGGCCCCAAATGCATGCCACATACCATGGGGGCCCCACATGCATGCCACATATATTGGGGGCCTCAAATGCATGCCGCATGTCATGAGGGCCCCGCATGCATGCCGCATGTCATTGGGGCCCGCAGGCATTCCGCATGTCATGGGGGCCTCACGTGCATGCCGCATGTCATTGGGGCCCCGCAGGCATTCCGCATGTCATGGGGGCCTCACGTGCATTCCGCATGTCATGGGGGTCCCACGTGCATGCTGCATGTCATTGGGGCCCCACGTGCTTGCCGCATGTCATGGGGGCCCCACATGCATGCCTCATGTTACGGGGGACACGAATGCATGACGCATGTCATAGGGGCCCCACATTAATGGAGCATGTCATGGGGGCCCCAAATGCATGCGGCATGTCATAGGGGCCCCACGTGCATACCACATGTCATGGGGGCCCCAAATGCATGCCACATGTCATGGGAGCCCCACATGCATGCCACATGTCATGGGGGCCCCAAATGAATGTCGCATGTCAAGGGGGCCCCACGTGCATGACGCATGTCATGGGGACCCACATGCATGCCGCATGTCATGGAGGCCCCCATGACATGCGGCAAGCATTTGGGCTCCACATGCATGCCGCATGTCATGGGGGCCCAAATGCTTGCCGCATGTCATGAGGGCCATAAATGCATGCCGCATGTCATGGGAGCCCCACATGCATGCCACATGTCTTGGAGGCCCCCATGACATGCGGCAAGCATTTGGGCCCCACATGCATGCCGCATGTCATGGGGCCCCCAAATGCATGCCGCATGTCATGGGGGCCCCATGTGCATGCCACATGTCTTGGGGCCCACAAATGCATGCCGCATGTCATAGGGGCCCCACATGCATGGAGCATTTCATGGGGGCCCTACATGCATGCCGCATGTCATGGGGGCCCCACATGCATGCCTCAAGTCATGGGGGCACCAAATGCATGCCACATATCATGGGGCCCCCACATGCATGCCGCATATATTGGGGGCCTCAATTGCATGCCGCATGTCATGACGGCCCCGCATGCATGCCGCATGTCATTGGGGCCCCGTAGGCATTCCGCATGTCATGGGGGCCTCACGTGCATTCCGCATGTCATGGGGGTCCCACGTACATGCTTCATGTCATTGGGGCCCCACGTGCTTGCCGCTTGTCATGGGGGCCCCACGTGCATGCCTCATGTTACGGGGGCCACGAATGCATGCCACATGTCATAGGGGCCCCACGTGCATACCACATGTCATGGGGGCCCCAAATGCATGCCGCATGTCATGGTTGCCCCAAATGAATGTCGCATGTCAAGGGGGCCCCACGTGCATGACGCATGTCATGGGGACCCACATGCATGCCGCATGTCATGGGGGCCCAAATGCTTGCCGCATGTCATGAGGGCCATAAATGCATGCCGCATGTCATGGGAGCCCCACATGCATGCCAAATGTCATGGGGCCCCCAAATGCATGCCGCATGTCATGGGGGCCACACGTGCATGGCGCATTTCATGAGGGCCCAAATGCATGCCGCATGTCAAGAGGCCATAAATGCATGTCGCATGTCATGGATGCCCAAAGTGCATGCCTCATGTCACGGGGGCCCCGCAGGCATTCCACATGTCATGGGGCCCCAAATAAATGCCGCATTTCATGGGGGCCCCACATGCATGCCACATGTCATGGGGGCCCCAAATGAATGTCGCATGTCAAGGGGGCCCCACGTGGATGACGCATGTCATGGGGACCCACATGCATGCCGCATGTCATGGAGGCCCCCATGACATGCGGCATGCATTTGGGGGCCCCACATGCATGCCGCATGTCATGGGGGGCCAAATGCTTGCCGCATGTCATGAGGGCCATAAATGCATGCCGCATGTCATGGGAGCCCCACATGCATGCCACATGTCATGGGGGCCCCAAATGAATGTCGCATGTCAAGGGGGCCCCACGTGCATGCCGCATGTCATGGGGGCCCCAAATGCATGCCGCATGTCATGGGGGCCCCAAATGCATGCCGCATGTCATGGGGCCCCCCAAATGCATGCAGCATGTCTTGGGGCCCACAAATGCATGCCGCATGTCATAGGGGTCCCACATGCATGGCGCATTTCATGGGGGTCCCACATGCATGGCGCATTTCATGGGGCCCCCAAATGCATGCCGCATGTCATAGGGGCCCCACATGCATGGCGCATGTCATGGGGGCCCCACATTCTTACCGCATGTCATGGAGGCCCCAAATGCATGCCGCATGTAATGGGAGCCCCCATGCATGCCACATGTCATGGGGGCCCCAAATGAATGTCGCATGTCAAGGGGGCCCCACGTGCATGCCGCATGTCATGGGGGCCCCAAATGCATGCCGCATGTACAGGGGGCCCCACATGCATGGAGCATGTCATTGGGGCCCCACATGCATGCCGCATGTCATGGGGGCCCCACGTGCATGCCGCATGTCATGGGGGCCCCGCAGGCATTCCGCATGTCATGGGGGCCCCAAATGCATGCCGCATTTCATGGGGGCCCCACGTGCATGTCGCATTTCATGGCCCCCCCCCAATGCATGCAGCATGTCTTGGTGCCCTCAAATGCATGCCGCATGTCACAGGGGTCCCACCTGCATGCCGCATGTCATGGGGCCCAAAAGATTGCCGCATGTCATGGGAGCCATAAATGCATGCCGCATGTCATGGGAGCCCCACATGAATGTCGCATGTCAAGGGGCCCAACGTGCATGCCGCATGTATTGGGGGCCGCAAATTCATGCAGCATGTCATAGGGGCCCCACATGCATGGCACATTTCATGGGGGCCCCAATTGCATTCAGCATGTAATGGGGGATCCAAATGCATGCTGCACGTCATGGGGGCCCCACGTGCATGCCGCATGTCATGGGGGCCCCGCAGGCATTCCACATGTCATGGGGGCCCCAAATAAATGCCGCATTTCATGGGGGCCCCACGTGCATGCCGCATGTCATGGGGCCCCCCAAATGGATGCCGCATGTCATAGGGGCCCCAAATGCATGCCTCATCTCTTGGGGCCCACAAATGCATGCCGCATGTCATAGGGGCCCCACATGCATGGCACATTTCATGGGGGCCCCAAATGCATGCCTCAAGTCATGGGGGCCCCACTTGCATGCATCATGTAATGGGGGTCCCACATACATGCAGCATGTCATGGGGGCTCCAAATGCATGCGGCATGTCATAGGGGCTCCACGTGCATACCACATGTCATGGGGGCCCCACATGCATGCCGCATGTCATGGGGGTCCCACGTGCATGCTGCATGTCATTGGGGCCCCACGTGCTTGCCGCATGTCATGAGGGCCCCACGTGCATGCCTCATGTCACGAGGGCCACAAATGTATGCCGCATGTCATGGGGGCCCCGCATGCATGACGCATGTCATGGGGGCCCCACATGAATGCCGCATGTCATGGGGGCCCCACATGAATGCCGCATGTCATGGGGACCCCAAATGCATGCCATATGTCATGGGGTCCTCACATGCATGCCGCATGTCATGGGGCCCCCCAAAATTAATGCCGCATATCATAGGGGCCCCACATGCATGGAGCATGTCATGGGGGCCCCAAATGCATGACGCATGTCATGGGGGTCCCACATGCATGCCGCATGTCATGGGGGCCCCAAATGCATGACGCTTGTCATGACGGCCCCAAATGCATGACTCATGGAGGCCCCACGTGCATGCCGCATGTCATGGGGGATCCAAACTCATGCCGCATGTCATTGGGGCCCCAAACGTATGCCGCATGTCATGGGGGCCCCATGTGCATGCCGCATGTCATGGGTGCCCCAAATGCATGCCGCATGTCATGGGGGCTCCACGTGCATGCCGCATTTCATGGGGGACCCAAATGCATGCCGCATGTCATGGGGGCCCCAAATGCATGTCACATGTCATGGGGGCCCCACGTGCATGCTGCATGTCATGGGGGCCCCAAATGCATGCCTCATGTCATGGGGGGCCCAAATGCATGCCGCATATCATGGGGCCCCCTAAATGCATGCAGCATGTCTTGGGGCCCACAAATGCATGCCGCATGTCATAGGGGCCCCACATGCATGGCGCATTTCATGGAGGCCCCACATGCATGCGCATGTCATGGGGGCCCCAAATGTGTGCCGCATATCATGGGGGCCCCAAATGCATGCAGCATGTCATGGGGGCCCCACGTGCATGCCGCATGTCATGGGGGCCCCACTTGCATGCAGCATGTAATGGGGATCCAAATGCATGACGCATGTCATGGGGGTCCCACATGCATGCCTGCATGTCATGGGGACCCCAAATGCATGGCTCAAGTCATGGGGGCCCCCAAATGCACGCCGCATATCAAGGGGGCCACAAATGCATGCAGCATGTCATGGGGGCCCCACGTGCATGTCACATGTCATTGGGCCCCCCAAATGCATGGGGGCCCCCAAATGCATGCGCATGTCATGGGGGCCCCAAATGCATGCCGCATATCATGGGGGCCCCAAATGCATGCAGCATGTCATGGGGCCCCACGTGCATGCCGCATATCATTGGGGGCCACATGCATGCCGCATGTCATGGGAGCCCCACATGAATGTCGAATGTCAAGGGGGCCCAACGTGCATGCCGCATGTATTGGGGGCCCCAAATTCATGCCGCATGTCATGAGGGCCCTGCATGCATGCCGCATGTCATGGGGGCCCCGCAGGCATTCCGCATGTCATGGGGGCCCAAATGCATGCCGCATGTCATAGGGGCCCCACGTGCATGCCGCATGTAATGGGGGATTAAAATGCATGCCTCAAGTCATGGGGGCCCCAAATGCATGCCGCATGTCATGGGGGCCCCATGTGCATGCCACATGTAATGGGGGCCCCAAAAGCATGTGGCATGTCATAGGGGCCCCACGTGCATGCCGCATGTCTTGGGCACCCCAAATGCATTCAGCATGTCATAGGGGCCCCACGTGCTTACCACATGTCATGGGGGCCCCAAATGCATGCCGCATGTACTGGGGGCCCCACGTGCATGCCGCATTTCATGGGGGATCCAAATGCATGCCGCATGTCATGGGGGCCCCACATGCATGGCGCATTTCATGGGGGCCCCACATGCATGCGCATGTCATGGGGGCACCACATGCATGCCGCATGTCATGGGGGCCCAAATGCTTGCCGCTTGTCATGAGGGCCATAAATGCATGCCGCATGTCATGGGAGCCCCACATGCATGCCACATGTCATGGAGGCCCCCATGACATGCGGCAAGCATTTGGGCCCCACATGCATGCCGCATGCCATGGGGCCCCCAAATGCATGCCGCATGTCATGGGGGCCCCAAATGCATGCGGCATGTCATAGGGGCCCCACGTGCATACCACATGTCATGGGGGCCCCAAATGCATGCCGCATGTCATGGGAGCCCCACATGCATGCCACATGTCATGGGGGCCCCAAATGAATGTCGCATGTCAAGGGGGACCCACGTGCATGACGCATGTCATGGGGACCCACATGCATGCCAAATGTCATGGAGGCCCCCATGACATGCAGCAAGCATTTGGGCCCCACATGCATGACGCATGCCATGGGGCCCCCAAATGCATGCCGCATGTCATGGGGGCCCCACATGCATGCCGCATGTCATGGGGGCCCAAATGCTTGCCGCTTGTCATGAGGGCCATAAATGCATGCCGCATGTCATGGGGGCTCCACGTGCATGCCGCATGTAATGTGGCTCCCAAATTCATGTCGCATGTCATAGGGGCCCCACGTGCATTCCGCATGTCATGGGGGCCCCAAATGCATGCCGCATGTCATGGGGCCCAACGTGCATGCCGCATGTAATGGAGGATTCAAATGCATGCTGCATGTCATGGGGGTCCCACATGCATGCCACATGTCATTGGGGCCCCGCAGGCATTCCGCATGTCATGGGGGCCCCAAATGCATGCAGCATGTCATAGGGGCCCCACATGCATGGTGCATGTCATGGGGGCCCCACATGCATGCCTCAAGTCATGGGGGCCCCAAATGCATGCCACATACCATGGGGGCCCCACATGCATGCCGCATATATTGGGGGCCTCAAATGCATGCCGCATGTCATGAGGGCCCCGCATGCATGCCGCATGTCATTGGGGCCCCGCAGGCATTCCGCATGTCATGGGGGCCTCACGTGCATGCCGCATGTCATTGGGGCCCCGCAGGCATTCCGCATGTCATGGGGGCCTCACGTGCATTCCGCATGTCATGGGGGTCCCACGTGCATGCTGCATGTCATTGGGGCCCCACGTGCTTGCCGCATGTCATGGGGGCCCCACATGCATGCCTCATGTTACGGGGGACACGAATGCATGCCGCATGTCATAGGGGCCCCACATTAATGGAGCATGTCATGGGGGCCCCAAATGCATGCGGCATGTCATAGGGGCCCCACGTGCATACCACATGTCATGGGGGCCCCAAATGCATGCCACATGTCATGGGAGCCCCACATGCATGCCACATGTCATGGGGGCCCCAAATGAATGTCGCATGTCAAGGGGGCCCCACGTGCATGACGCATGTCATGGGGACCCACATGCATGCCGCATGTCATGGAGGCCCCCATGACATGCGGCAAGCATTTGGGCTCCACATGCATGCCGCATGTCATGGGGGCCCAAATGCTTGCCGCATGTCATGAGGGCCATAAATGCATGCCGCATGTCATGGGAGCCCCACATGCATGCCACATGTCTTGGAGGCCCCCATGACATGCGGCAAGCATTTGGGCCCCACATGCATGCCGCATGTCATGGGGGCCCCATGTGCATGCCACATGTCTTGGGGCCCACAAATGCATGCCGCATGTCATAGGGGCCCCACATGCATGGAGCATTTCATGGGGGCCCTACATGCATGCCGCATGTCATGGGGGCCCCACATGCATGCCTCAAGTCATGGGGGCACCAAATGCATGCCACATATCATGGGGCCCCCACATGCATGCCGCATATATTGGGGGCCTCAATTGCATGCCGCATGTCATGACGGCCCCGCATGCATGCCGCATGTCATTGGGGCCCCGTAGGCATTCCGCATGTCATGGGGGCCTCACGTGCATTCCGCATGTCATGGGGGTCCCACGTACATGCTTCATGTCATTGGGGCCCCACGTGCTTGCCGCTTGTCATGGGGGCCCCACGTGCATGCCTCATGTTACGGGGGCCACGAATGCATGCCGCATGTCATGGGAGCCCCACATGCATGCCAAATGTCATGGGGCCCCCAAATGCATGCCGCATGTCATGGGGGCCACACGTGCATGGCGCATTTCATGAGGGCCCAAATGCATGCCGCATGTCAAGAGGCCATAAATGCATGTCGCATGTCATGGATGCCCAAAGTGCATGCCTCATGTCACGGGGGCCCCGCAGGCATTCCACATGTCATGGGGCCCCAAATAAATGCCGCATTTCATGGGGGCCCCACATGCATGCCACATGTCATGGGGGCCCCAAATGAATGTCGCATGTCAAGGGGGCCCCACGTGCATGACGCATGTCATGGGGACCCACATGCATGCCGCATGTCATGGAGGCCCCCATGACATGCGGCATGCATTTGGGGGCCCCACATGCATGCCGCATGTCATGGGGGGCCAAATGCTTGCCGCATGTCATGAGGGCCATAAATGCATGCCGCATGTCATGGGAGCCCCACATGCATGCCACATGTCATGGGGGCCCCAAATGAATGTCGCATGTCAAGGGGGCCCCACGTGCATGCCGCATGTCATGGGGCCCCCCAAATGCATGCAGCATGTCTTGGTGCCCTCAAATGCATGCCGCATGTCACAGGTGTCCCACCTGCATGCCGCATGTCATGGGGGAACCACCTGCATGCCGCATGTAATGGGGGATTCAAATGCATGCCGCATGTCATGGGGGTCCCACATGCATGCCTCATGTCATGGGGGCCCCAAATGCATGCCGCATATCATGGGGGCCCCGCAGGCATTCCGCATGTCATGGGGCCTCACGTGCATGCCGCATGTCATGGGGGCCTCACATGCATGCCGCATGTATTGGGGGCCCCAACTGCATGACGCATGTCTCAGGTACCCCAAATGCATGCAGCATGTTATGCAGGCCCCAAATGCATGCCGCATGTCATGGGGGCCCAAATGCATGACGCATGTCATGGGGGCTCCACGTGCATGCCGCATGTAATGGGGCTCCCAAATTCATGTCGCATGTCATAGGGGCCCCACTTGCATTCCGCATGACATGGGGGCCGCAAATGCATGCCGCATGTCATGGGGGCCCCACGTGCATGCCGCATGTAATGGGGGATTCAAATGCATGCCGCATGTCATGGGGGTCCCACATGCATGCCACATGTCATTGGGGCCCCGCAGGCATTCCGCATGTCATGGGGGACTCACGTGCATTCCGCATGTCATGTGGGCCCCACGTGCATGCTGCATGTCTTGGGGCCCACAAATGCATGCCGCATGTCATAGGGGCCCCACATGCATGCCGCATTTCATGGGGGCCCCAAATGCGTGCCGCATATCATGGGGGCCCCAAATGCATGCAGCATGTCATGGGGGCCAAACGTGCATGCCACATGTCATTGGGGGCCCACATGCATGCCGCATGTCATGGGGCCCCACTTGCATGCAGCATGTAATGGGGATCCCAAATTGATGTCGCATGTCATAGGGGCCCCACTTGCATTCCACATGACATGGGGGCCGCAAATGCATGCCGCATGTCATGGGGGCCCCACATGCATGCCGCATGTCATGGGGGCCCCACATGCATGCCGCATGTCATGGGGGCACCACTTGCATGCAGCATGTAATGGGGGATCCAAATGCATGACGCATGTCATGGGGGTCCCACATGCATACCACATGTCATGGGGGAACCAAATGCATGCCGCATGTCCTGGGGGCCCCACATGCATGACACATTTCATGGGGGACCCAAATGCATGCCGCATGTCATGGGGTCCCCAAATGCATGCCGCATGTCATGAGGGCCCCACGTGCATGCTGCATGTCATGGGGGCCCCACTTGCATGCCGCATGTCATGGGGGCCCCACGTGCATGTCGCATGTCATGGGGGTCCAACATGCATGCCGCATGTCATGAGGGTGCCGCATGCATGCCGCATGTCTTGGGGCCCACAAATGCATGCCGCATGTCATAGGGGCCCCACATGCATGGTGCATTTCATGAGGGCCCAAATGCATGCCGCATGTCATGGGAGCCCCACATGAATGTCGCATGTCAAGGGGGCCCAACGTGCATGCCGCATGTATTGGGGGCCCCAAATTCATGCCGCATATCATGAGGGCCCTGCATGCATGCCGCATGTCATGGGTGCCCCGCAGGCATTCCGCATGTCATGGGGGGCCCAAATGCATGTCGCATGTCATGGGGGCCCCACATGCATGCCGCATGTAATGGGGGGATTCAAATGCATGCCGCATGTCATGGGGGTCCCACATGCATGCCGCATGTCATGGGGGCCCCAAATGCATGCCTCAAGTCATGGGGGCCCCAAATGCATGCCGCATGTCATGGGGTCCCCACATGCATGCCGCATGTCATGGGGTCTCAAATGCTTGCCGCATGTCATGGGGCGATAAATGCATGCCGCATGTCATGTGAGCCCAACAAGCATGCCGCATGTATTGGGGGCCCCAAATTCATGCAGCATGTCATAGGGGCCCCACATGCATGGTGCATTTCATGGGGGCCCCCGCAGGCATTCCACATGCCATGGGGGCCCCAAATAAATGCAGCATTTCATGGGGGCCCCACGTGCATGCTGCATGTCATGGGGCCCCCCAAATGGATGCCGAATGTCATAGGGGCCCCACATGCATGCCGCATATCTTGGGGCCCACAAATGCATGCCGCATGTCATTGGGGCCCCAAATGCATGCCGCATGTAATGGGGGCCCCACGTGCATGCCACATGTCATGGGGGCCCCACATTCATACCACATGTCATGGGGGCCCCAAATGCATGCCGCATGTACTGGGGGCCCCACGTGCATGCTGCATGTCATGGGGCCCCAAATGCATGCCACATGTCATAGGGGTCCCACATGCATGGCGCATTTCATGGGGGTCCCACATGCATGCGCATGTCATGGGGCCCCCAAATGCATGCCGCATGTCATAGGGGCCCCACATGCATGCCGCATGTTCAGGGGGCCCCACGTGCATGCCGCATTTCATGGGGGACCCAAATGCATGCCGCATGTCATGGGGGCCATAAATGCATGCGGCATGTCATGGGGCCCCACGTGCATACCACATGTCATGGGGGCCCCAAATGCATGCCACATGTCATGGGCCCCCAAATGCATGCAGCATGTCTTGGGGCCCACAAATGCATGCCGCATGTCATAGGGGTCCCACATGCATGGCACATTTCATGGGGTCCCACATGCATGCGCATGTCATGGGGGCCCCACGTGCATGCCGCATGTCATGGGGCCCCCCAAATGCATGCAGCATGTCTTGGCGCCCTCAAATGCATGCCGCATGTCATAGGGGTCCCACATGCATGCAGCATGTCATGGGGTCCCAACGTGCATGCCGCATGTATTGGGGGCCTCAAATGCATGCCGCATGTCATGGGGGAACCACCTGCATGCCGCATGTAATGGGGGATTCAAATGCATGCCGCATGTCATGGGGGTCACACATGCATGCTGCATGTCATGGGGGCACCAAATGCATGCCGCATATCATGAGGGCCCCGCAGGCATTCCGCATGTCATGGGTGCCTCACGTGCATGCCGCATGTCATGGGGGCATCACGTGCATGCCGCATGTATTGGGGGCCCCAACTTGCATGCCGCATGTCTCAGGTACCCCAAATGCATGCAGCATGTTATGCAGGCCCCAAATGCATGCCGCATGTCACGGGGGCCCAAATGCATGACGCATGTCATGGGGGCTCCACGTGCATGCCGCATGTAATGGGGCTCCCAAATTCATGTCGCATGTCATAGGGGCCCCACGTGCATTCTGCATGACATGGGGGCCCCAAATGCATGCCGCATGTCATGGGGGCCCCACGTGCATGCCGCATGTAATGGGGGATTCAAATGCATGCCGCATGTCATGGGGGTCCCACATGCATGGCGCATTTCATGGGGGCCCTACATGCATGCCGCATGTCATGGGGGCCCCAAATGCATGCCTCAAGTCATGGGGGCCCCAAATGCATGCAGCATGTCATAGGGGCCCAACATGCATGGTGCATGTCATGGGGGCCCCACATGCATGCCTCAAGTCATGGGGGCCCCAAATGCATGCCACATATCATGGGGGCCCCACGTGCATGCCGCATATATTGGGAGCCTCAAATGCATGCCGCATGTCATGAGGGCCCCGCATGCATGCTGCATGTCATTGGGGCCCCGCAGGCATTCCGCATGTCATGGGGGCCTCACGTGCATTCCGCATGTCATGGGGGTCCCACGTGCATGCTGCATGTCATTGGGGCCCAACGTGCTTGCCACATGTCATGGGGGCCCCACGTGCATGCCTCATGTTACGGGGGCCACGAATGCATGCCGCATATCATAGGTGCCCCACATGCATGGAGCATGTCATGGGGGCCCCAAATGCATGCGGCATGTCATAGGGGCCCCACGTGCATACCACATGTCTTGGGGGCCCCAAATGCATGCCACATGTCATGGGGGCCCCAAATGAATGTCGCATGTCAAGGGGGACCCACATGCATGCCGCATGTCATGGAGGCCCCCATGACATGCGGCAAGCATTTGGGCCCCACATGCATGGCGCATGCCATGGGGCCCCCAAATGCATGCTGCATGTCATGGGGGCCCCACATGCATGCCGCATGTCATGGGGGCCCCACCTGCATGGCACATTTCATGAGGGCCCAAATGCATGCCGCATGTCATGAGGCCATAAATGCATGTCACATGTCA
Organism: Phyllobates terribilis; assembly: GCF_046119375.1. NCBI lineage: Eukaryota > Metazoa > Chordata > Amphibia > Anura > Dendrobatidae > Phyllobates > Phyllobates terribilis. The sequence continues at coordinate 328,607,099 of NW_027362764.1, read as the reverse complement.
TGGGTGCCCAATGTGCATGCCTCATGTCACGGGGGCCCCGCAGGCATTCCACATGTCATGGGGGCACCAAATAAATGCCGCATTTCATGGGGGCCCCACGTGCATGCCGCATGTCACGGGGGCCCCGCAGGCATTCCACATGTCATGGGGGCCCCAAATAAATGGCGCATTTCATGGGTGCCCCATGTGCATGCCACATGTCTTGGGGCCCACAAATGCATGCCGCATGTCATAGGAGCCCCACATGCATGGCGCATTTCATGGGGGCCCTACATGCATGCCGCATGTCATGGTGGCCCCAAATGCATGCCTCAAGTCATGGGGCCCCAAATGCATGCAGCATGTCATAGGGGCCCCACACGCATGGTGCATGTCATGGGGGCCCCACATGCATGCCTCAAGTCATGGGGGCCCCAAATGCATGCCACATATCATGGGGGCCCCACATGCATGCCGCATATATTGGGGGCCTCAATTGCATGCCGCATGTCATGAGGGCCCCGCATGCATGCCGCATGTCATTGGGGCCCCGCAGTCATGGAGCATGTCATGGGGGCCCCAAATGCATGCCGCATGTCATGGGAGCCCCACATGCATGCCACATGTCATGGGGGCCCCAAATGAATGTCGCATGTCAAGGGGGCCCCACGTGCATGACGCATGTCTTGGGGACCCACATGCATGCCGCATGTCATGGAGGCCCCCATGACATGCGGCAAGCATTTGGGCCCCACATGCATGCTCCATGCCATGGGGCCCCCAAATGCATGCCATATTTCATGGGGGCCCCACATGCATGCCGCATGTCATAGGGGCCCAAATGCTTGCCGCATGTCATGAGGGCCATAAATGCATGCCGCATGTCATGGGAGCCCCACATGCATGCCACATGTCATGGAGGCCCCCATGACATGCGGCAAGCATTTGGGCCCCACATGCATGCCGCATGTCATGGGGCCCCCAAATGCATGCCGCATGTCATGGGGACCCCACGTGCATGGCGCATTTCATGAGGGCCCAAATGCATGCCGCATGTCATGAGGCCATAAATGCATGTCGCATGTCATGGGTGCCCAAAGTGCATGCCTCATGTCACGGGGGCCCCGCAGGCATTCCAAATGTCATGGGGCCCCAAATAAATGCCGCATTTCATGGGGGCCCCACGTGCATGCCGCATGTCACGGGGGCCCCGCAGGCATTACACATGTCATGGGGGCCCCAAATAAATGCTGCATTTCATGGGGGCCCCATGTGCATGCCACATGTCTTGGGGCCCACAAATGCATGCCGCATGTCATAGGGGCCCCACATGCATGGCGCATTTCATGGGGGCCCTACATGCATGCAGCATGTCATGGGGGCCCCAAATGCATGCCTCAAGTAATGGGGGCCCCAAATGCATGCCACATATCATGGGGGCCCCACATGCATGCCGCATATATTGGGGGCCTCAATTGCATGCCGCATGTCATGAGGGCCCCGCATGCATGCCGCATGTCATTGGGGCCCCGTAAGCATTCCACATGTCATGGGGGCCTCACGTGCATTCCGCATGTCATGGGGGTCCCACGTACATGCTTCATGTCATTGGGGCCCCACGTGCTTGCCGCTTGTCATAGGGGCCCCACGTGCATGCCTCATGTTACGGGGGCCACGAATGCATGCCGCATGTCATAGGGGCCGCACGTGCATACCACATGTCATGGGGGCCCCAAATGCATGCCGCATGTCATGGGGGCCCCACATGCATGCCACATGTCATGGGGGCCCCAAATGAATGTCGCATGTCAAGGGGGCCCCACGTGCATGACGCATGTCATGGGGACCCACATGCATGCCGCATGTCATGGAGGCCCCCATGACATGCGGCATGCATTTGGGGGCCCCACATGCATGCCGCATGTCATGGGGGCCCAAATGCTTGCCGCATGTCATGAGGGCCATAAATGCATGCCGCATGTCATGGGAGCCCCACATGCATGCCAAATGTCATGGGGCCCCCAAATGCATGCCGCATGTCATGGGGGCCCCACGTGCATGGCGCATTTCATGAGGGCCCAAATGCATGCCGCATGTCAAGAGGCCATAAATGCATGTCGCATGTCATGGGTGCCCAAAGTGCATGCCTCATGTCACGGGGGCCCGCAGGCATTCCACATGTCATGGGGCCCCAAATAAATGCCGCATTTCAGGGGGGCCCCACGTGCATGCCGCATGTCACGGGGGCCCCGCAGGCATTCCACATGTCATGGGGGCCGCAAATAAATGCAGCATTTCATGGGGGCCCCATGTGCATGCCACATGTCTTGGGGCCCACAAATGCATGCCGCATATCATAGGGGCCCCACATGCATGGCGCATTTCATGGGGGCCCTACATGCATGCCTCATGTCATGGGGGCCCCAAATGCATGCCTCAAGTCATGGGGCCCCAAATGCATGCAGCATGTCATAGGGGCCCCACATGCATGGTGCATGTCATGGGGGCCCCACATGCATGCCTCAAGTCACGGGGGCCCCAAATGCATGCCACATATCATGGGGGCCCCACATGCATGCCGCATATATTCGGGGCCTCAATTGCATGCCGCATGTCATGAGGACCCCGCATGCATGCCGCATGTCATTGGGGCCCCGTAGACATTCCGCATGTCATGGGGGCCTCACGTGCATTCCGCATGTCATGGGGGTCCCACGTGCATGCTTCATGTCATTGGGGCCCCAAGTGCTTGCCGCTTGTCATGGGGGCCCCACTTGCATGCCTCATGTTACGGGGGCCACAAATGCATGCCGCATGTCATAGGGGCCCCACGTGCATACCACATGTCATGAGGGCCCCAAATGCATGCCGCATGTCATGGGGGCCCCACATGCATGCCACATGTCATGGGGGCCCCAAATGAATGTCGCATGTCTTGGGGCCCCACGTGCATGACGCATGTCATGGGGACCCACATGCATGCCGCATGTCATGGAGGCCCCCATGACATGCGGCATGCATTTGGGGTCCCCACATGCATGCCGCATGTCATGGGGGGCCAAATGCTTGCCGCATGTCATGAGGGCCATAAATGCATGCCGCATGTCATGGGAGCCCCACATGCATGCCACATGTCATGGGGGCCCCAAATGAATGTCGCATGTCAAGGGGGCCCCACGTGCATGCCGCATGTCATGGGGGCCCCAAATGCATGCCGCATGTCAAGGGGGCCCCACGTGCATGCCGCATGTCATGGGGGCCCCAAATGCATGCCGCATGTCATGGGGGCCCCAAATGCATGCCGCATGTCATGGGGCCCCCCAAATGCATGCAGCATGTCTTGGGGCCCACAAATGCATGCCGCATGTCATAGGGGTCCCACATGCATGGTGCATTTCATGGGGGTCCCACATGCATGGCGCATTTCATGGGGGCCCCAAATGCATGCCGCATGTCATGAGGCCATAAATGCATGTCGCATGTCATGGGGGCCCCACATGCATGCCGCATGTCATGGGGCCCAAAAGCTTGCCGCATGTCATGGGGGCCATAAATGCATGCCGCATGTCATGGGAGCCCCACATGAATGTCGCATGTCAAGGGGGCCCAACGTGCATGCCGCATGTATTGGGGGCCCCAAATTCATGCCGCATATCATGAGGGCCCTGCATGCATGCCGCATGTCATGGGTGCCCCACATTCATACCGCATGTCATGGAGACCCCACATGCATGCCGCATGTCATGGGAGCCCCACATGAATGTCGCATGTCAAGGGGGCCCAACGTGCATGCCGCATGTATTGGGGGCCCCAAATTCATGCCGCATATCATGAGGGCCCTGCATGCATGCCGCATGTCATGGGTGCCCCACATTCATACCGCATGTCATGGAGACCCAACATGCATGCCGCATGTAATGGGAGCCCCCATGCATGCCACATGTCATGGGGGCACCAAATGAATGTCGCATGTCAAGGGGGCCCCACGTGCATGCCGCATGTCATGGGGGCCATAAATGCATGCGGCATAAATGCATGCGGCATGTCATAGGGGCCCCACGTGCATACCACATGTCATGGGGGCCCCAAATGCATGCCGCATGTACTGGGGGCCCCACGTGCATGCTGCATGTCATGGGGCCCCAAATGCATGCCGCATTTCATGGTGGCCCCAAATGCATGCCGCATGTCATGGGGCCCCCCAAATGCATGCAGCATGTCTTGGGGCCCACAAATGCATGCCGCATGTCATAGGGGTCCCACATGCATGGCGCATTTCATGGGGGTCCCACATGCATGCGCATGTCATGGGGGCCCCAAATGCATGCCGCATATCATGGGGGCCCCAAATGCATGCCGCATGTCATAGGGGCCCCAAATGCATGCAGCATGTCATAGGGGTCCCACATGCATGCCGCATGGCATGGGGGCCCCAAGTGCGTGCCCCATATCATGGGGGCCCAAAATGCATGCAGCATGTCATGGGGGCCCAACGTGCATGCCGCATGTATTGGGGGCCCCAAATGCATGCAGCATGTCATGGGGGAACCACCTGCATGCCGCATGTCATGAGGGAACCACCTGCATGCCGCATGTAATGGGGGATTCAAATGCATGCCGCATGTCATGGGGGTCACACATGCATGCTGCATGTCATGGGGGCCCCAAATGCATGCCGCATATCATGGGGCCCCGCAGGCATTCCGCATGTCATGGGGGCCTCACGTGCATGCCGCATGTCATGGGGGCCTCACGTGCATGCCGCATGTATTGGGGGCCCCAACTTGCATGCCGCATGTCTCAGGTACCCCAAATGCATGCAGCATGTTATGCAGGCCCCAATTGCATGCCGCATGTCATGGGGGCCCAAATGCATGACGCATGTCATGGGATCTCCACGTGCATGACGCATGTCATGGGGACCCACATGCATGACTCATGGAGGCCCCACGTGCATGCCGCATGTCATGGGGGATGAAAACTCATGCCGCATGTCATTGGGGCCCCAAAAGTATGCCGCATGTCATGGGGGCCCCATGTGCATGCCGCATGTCATGGGTGCCCCAAATGCATGCCGCATGTCATGGGGGCTCCACGTGCATGCCGCATTTCATGGGGGACCCAAATGCATGCCGCATGTCATGGGGGCCCCAAATGCATGTCACATGTCATGGGGGCCCCACGTGCATGCTGCATGTCATGGGGGCCCCAAATGCATGCCTCATGTCATGGGGGGCCCAAATGCATGCCGCATATCATGGGGCCCCCTAAATGCATGCAACATGTCTTGGGGCCCACAAATACATGCCGCATGTCATATGGGCCCCACATGCATGGCGCATTTCATGGAGGCCCCACATGCATGCGCATGTCATGGGGGCCCCAAATGTGTGCCGCATATCATGGGGGCCCCAAATGCATGCAGCATGTCATGGGGGCCCCACGTGCATGCCGCATGTCATGGGGGCCCCACTTGCATGCAGCATGTAATGGGGATCCAAATGCATGACGCATGTCATGGGGGTCCCACATGCATGCCTGTATGTCATGGGGACCCCAAATGCATGGCTCAAGTCATGGGGGCCCCCAAATGCATGCCGCATATCAAGGGGGCCACAAATGCATGCAGCATGTCATGGGGTCCCCATGTGCATGTCACATGTCATTGGGCCCCCCAAATGCATGGGGGCCCCCAAATGCATGCGCATGTAATGGGGGATTCAAATGCATGCCGCATGTCATGGGGGTCCCACATGCATGCCACATGTCATTGGGGCCCCGCAGGCATTCCGCATGTCATGGGGGACTCACGTGCATTCCGCATGTCATGTGGGCCCCACGTGCATGCTGCATGTCTTGGGGCCCACAAATGCATGCCGCATGTCATAGGGGCCCCACATGCATGCCGCATTTCATGGGGGCCCCAAATGCGTGCCGCATATCATGGGGGCCCCAAATGCATGCAGCATGTCATGGGGGCCAAACGTGCATGCCACATGTCATTGGGGGCCCACTTGCATGCAGCATGTAATGGGGATCCCAAATTGATGTCGCATGTCATAGGGGCCCCACTTGCATTCCGCATGACATGGGGGCCGCAAATGCATGCCGCATGTCATGGGGGCCCCACATGCATGCCGCATGTCATGGGGGCCCCACATGCATGCCGCATGTCATGGGGGCACCACTTGCATGCAGCATGTAATGGGGGATCCAAATGCATGACGCATGTCATGGGGGTCCCACATGCATACCACATGTCATGGGGGAACCAAATGCATGCCGCATGTCCTGGGGGCCCCACATGCATGACACATTTCATGGGGGACCCAAATGCATGCCGCATGTCATGGGGTCCCCAAATGCATGCCGCATGTCATGAGGGCCCCACGTGCATGCCGCATGTCATGGGGGCCCCACGTGCATGTCGCATGTCATGGGGGTCCAAAATGCATGCCGCATGTCATGAGGGTGCCGCATGCATGCCGCATGTCTTGGGGCCCACAAATGCATGCCGCATGTCATAGGGGCCCCACATGCATGGTGCATTTCATGAGGGCCCAAATGCATGCCGCATGTCATGGGAGCCCCACATGAATGTCGCATGTCAAGGGGGCCCAACGTGCATGCCGCATGTATTGGGGGCCCCAAATTCATGCCGCATATCATGAGGGCCCTGCATGCATGCCGCATGTCATGGGTGCCCCGCAGGCATTCCGCATGTCATGGGGGGCCCAAATGCATGCCGCATGTCATGGGGGCCCCACATGCATGCCGCATGTAATGGGGGGATTCAAATGCATGCCGCATGTCATGGGGGTCCCACATGCATGCCGCATGTCATGGGGGCCCCAAATGCATGCCTCAAGTCATGGGGGCCCCAAATGCATGCCGCATGTCATGGGGTCCCCACATGCATGCCGCATGTCATGGGGTATCAAATGCTTGCCGCATGTCATGGGGCGATAAATGCATGCCGCATGTCATGTGAGCCCAACAAGCATGCCGCATGTATTGGGGGCCCCAAATTCATGCAGCATGTCATAGGGGCCCCACATGCATGGTGCATTTCATGGGGGCCCCCGCAGGCATTCCACATGCCATGGGGGCCCCAAATAAATGCAGCATTTCATGGGGGCCCCACGTGCATGCTGCATGTCATGGGGCCCCACAAATGCATGCCGCATGTCATTGGGGCCCCAAATGCATGCCGCATGTAATGGGGGCCCCACGTGCATGCCACATGTCATGGGGGCCCCACATTCATACCGCATGTCATGGAGGCCCCACATGCATGCCGCATGTAATGGGAGCCCCCATGCATGCCACATGTCATGGGGGCGCCAAATGAATGTCGCATGTCAAGGGGGCCCCACGTGCATGCCGCATGTCATGGGGGCCATAAATGCATGCGGCATGTCATAGGGGCCCCACGTGCATACCACATGTCATGGGGGCCCCAAATGCATGCCGCATGTACTGGGGGCCCCACGTGCATGCTGCATGTCATGGGGCCCCAAATGCATGCCACATGTCATAGGGGTCCCACATGCATGGCGCATTTCATGGGGGTCCCACATGCATGCGCATGTCATGGGGCCCCCAAATGCATGCCACATGTCATAGGGGCCCCACATGCATGCCGCATGTTCAGGGGGCCCCACGTGCATGCCGCATTTCATGGGGGACCCAAATGCATGCCGCATGTCATGGGGGCCATAAATGCATGCGGCATGTCATGGGGCCCCACGTGCATACCACATGTCATGGGGGCCCCAAATGCATGCCGCATGTCATGGGCCCCCAAATGCATGCAGCATGTCTTGGGGCCCACAAATGCATGCCGCATGTCATAGGGGTCCCACATGCATGGCACATTTCATGGGGTCCCACATGCATGCGCATGTCATGGGGGCCCCACGTGCATGCCGCATGTCATGGGGCCCCCCAAATGCATGCAGCATGTCTTGGCGCCCTCAAATGCATGCCGCATGTCATAGGGGTCCCACATGCATGCAGCATGTCATGGGGGCCCAACGTGCATGCCGCATGTATTGGGGGCCTCAAATGCATGCCGCATGTCATGGGGGAACCACCTGCATGCCGCATGTCATGGGGGAACCACCTGCATGCCGCATGTAATGGGGGATTCAAATGCATGCCGCATGTCATGGGGGTCACACATGCATGCTGCATGTCATGGGGGCACCAAATGCATGCCGCATATCATGAGGGCCCCGCAGGCATTCCGCATGTCATGGGTGCCTCACGTGCATGCCGCATGTCATGGGGGCATCACGTGCATGCCGCATGTATTGGGGGCCCCAACTTGCATGCCGCATGTCTCAGGTACCCCAAATGCATGCAGCATGTTATGCAGGCCCCAATTGCATGCCGCATGTCATGGGGGCCCAAATGCATGACGCATGTCATGGGGGCTCCACGTGCATGCCGCATGTAATGGGGCTCCCAAATTCATGTCGCATGTCATAGGGGCCCCACGTGCATTCTGCATGACATGGGGGCCCCAAATGCATGCCGCATGTCATGGGGGCCCCACGTGCATGCCGCATGTAATGGGGGATTCAAATGCATGCCGCATGTCATGGGGGTCCCACATGCATGGCGCATTTCATGGGGGCCCTACATGCATGCCGCATGTCATGGGGGCCCCAAATGCATGCCTCAAGTCATGGGGGCCCCAAATGCATGCAGCATGTCATAGGGGCCCAACATGCATGGTGCATGTCATGGGGGCCCCACATGCATGCCTCAAGTCATGGGGGCCCCAAATGCATGCCACATATCATGGGGGCCCCACGTGCATGCCGCATATATTGGGAGCCTCAAATGCATGCCGCATGTCATGAGGGCCCCGCATGCATGCTGCATGTCATTGGGGCCCCGCAGGCATTCCGCATGTCATGGGGGCCTCACGTGCATTCCGCATGTCATGGGGGTCCCACGTGCATGCTGCATGTCATTGGGGCCCAACGTGCTTGCCACATGTCATGGGGGCCCCACGTGCATGCCTCATGTTACGGGGGCCACGAATGCATGCCGCATATCATAGGTGCCCCACATGCATGGAGCATGTCATGGGGGCCCCAAATGCATGCGGCATGTCATAGGGGCCCCACGTGCATACCACATGTCTTGGGGGCCCCAAATGCATGCCACATGTCATGGGGGCCCCAAATGAATGTCGCATGTCAAGGGGGACCCACATGCATGCCGCATGTCATGGAGGCCCCCATGACATGCGGCAAGCATTTGGGCCCCACATGCATGGCGCATGCCATGGGGCCCCCAAATGCATGCTGCATGTCATGGGGGCCCAAATGCATGCCGCATGTCATGGGGGCCCCAAATGCATGCCTCAAGTCATGGGGGCCCCAAATGCATGCCGCATGTCATGGGGTCCCCACATGCATGCCGCATGTCATGGGGTCTCAAATGCTTGCCGCATGTCATGGGGCGATAAATGCATGCCGCATGTCATGTGAGCCCAACAAGCATGCCGCATGTATTGGGGGCCCCAAATTCATGCAGCATGTCATAGGGGCCCCACATGCATGGTGCATTTCATGGGGGCCCCCGCAGGCATTCCACATGCCATGGGGGCCCCAAATAAATGCAGCATTTCATGGGGGCCCCACGTGCATGCTGCATGTCATGGGGCCCCCCAAATGGATGCCGAATGTCATAGGGGCCCCACATGCATGCCGCATATCTTGGGGCCCACAAATGCATGCCGCATGTCATTGGGGCCCCAAATGCATGCCGCATGTAATGGGGGCCCCATGTGCATGCCACATGTCATGGGGGCCCCACATTCATACCGCATGTCATGGAGGCCCCACATGCATGCCGCATGTAATGGGAGCCCCCATGCATGCCACATGTCATGGGGGCGCCAAATGAATGTCGCATGTCAAGGGGGCCCCACGTGCATGCCGCATGTCATGGGGGCCATAAATGCATGCGGCATGTCATAGGGGCCCCACGTGCATACCACATGTCATGGGGGCCCCAAATGCATGCCGCATGTACTGGGGGCCCCACGTGCATGCTGCATGTCATGGGGCCCCAAATGCATGCCACATGTCATAGGGGTCCCACATGCATGGCGCATTTCATGGGGGTCCCACATGCATGCGCATGTCATGGGGCCCCCAAATGCATGCCACATGTCATAGGGGCCCCACATGCATGCCGCATGTTCAGGGGGCCCCACGTGCATGCCGCATTTCATGGGGGACCCAAATGCATGCCGCATGTCATGGGGGCCATAAATGCATGCGGCATGTCATGGGGCCCCACGTGCATACCACATGTCATGGGGGCCCCAAATGCATGCCGCATGTCATGGGCCCCCAAATGCATGCAGCATGTCTTGGGGCCCACAAATGCATGCCGCATGTCATAGGGGTCCCACATGCATGGCACATTTCATGGGGTCCCACATGCATGCGCATGTCATGGGGGCCCCACGTGCATGCCGCATGTCATGGGGCCCCCCAAATGCATGCAGCATGTCTTGGCGCCCTCAAATGCATGCCGCATGTCATAGGGGTCCCACATGCATGCAGCATGTCATGGGGGCCCAACGTGCATGCCGCATGTATTGGGGGCCTCAAATGCATGCCGCATGTCATGGGGGAACCACCTGCATGCCGCATGTCATGGGGGAACCACCTGCATGCCGCATGTAATGGGGGATTCAAATGCATGCCGCATGTCATGGGGGTCACACATGCATGCTGCATGTCATGGGGGCACCAAATGCATGCCGCATATCATGAGGGCCCCGCAGGCATTCCGCATGTCATGGGTGCCTCACGTGCATGCCGCATGTCATGGGGGCATCACGTGCATGCCGCATGTATTGGGGGCCCCAACTTGCATGCCGCATGTCTCAGGTACCCCAAATGCATGCAGCATGTTATGCAGGCCCCAAATGCATGCCGCATGTCATGGGGGCCCAAATGCATGACGCATGTCATGGGGGCTCCACGTGCATGCCGCATGTAATGGGGCTCCCAAATTCATGTCGCATGTCATAGGGGCCCCACGTGCATTCTGCATGACATGGGGGCCCCAAATGCATGCCGCATGTCATGGGGGCCCCACGTGCATGCCGCATGTAATGGGGGATTCAAATGCATGCCGCATGTCATGGGGGTCCCACATGCATGGCGCATTTCATGGGGGCCCTACATGCATGCCGCATGTCATGGGGGCCCCAAATGCATGCCTCAAGTCATGGGGGCCCCAAATGCATGCAGCATGTCATAGGGGCCCAACATGCATGGTGCATGTCATGGGGGCCCCACATGCATGCCTCAAGTCATGGGGGCCCCAAATGCATGCCACATATCATGGGGGCCCCACGTGCATGCCGCATATATTGGGAGCCTCAAATGCATGCCGCATGTCATGAGGGCCCCGCATGCATGCTGCATGTCATTGGGGCCCCGCAGGCATTCCGCATGTCATGGGGGCCTCACGTGCATTCCGCATGTCATGGGGGTCCCACGTGCATGCTGCATGTCATTGGGGCCCAACGTGCTTGCCACATGTCATGGGGGCCCCACGTGCATGCCTCATGTTACGGGGGCCACGAATGCATGCCGCATATCATAGGTGCCCCACATGCATGGAGCATGTCATGGGGGCCCCAAATGCATGCGGCATGTCATAGGGGCCCCACGTGCATACCACATGTCTTGGGGGCCCCAAATGCATGCCACATGTCATGGGGGCCCCAAATGAATGTCGCATGTCAAGGGGGACCCACATGCATGCCGCATGTCATGGAGGCCCCCATGACATGCGGCAAGCATTTGGGCCCCACATGCATGGCGCATGCCATGGGGCCCCCAAATGCATGCTGCATGTCATGGGGGCCCCACATGCATGCCGCATGTCATGGGGGCCCCACCTGCATGGCACATTTCATGAGGGCCCAAATGCATGCCGCATGTCATGAGGCCATAAATGCATGTCACATGTCATGGGTGCCCAACGTGCATGCCTCATGTCACGGGGGCCCCGCAGGCATTCCACATGTCATGGGGGCACCAAATTAATGCCGCATTTCATGGGGGCCCCACGTGCATGCCGCATGTCACGGGGGCCCCGCAGGCATTCCACATGTCATGGGGGCCCCAAATAAATGCCGCATTTCATGGGTGCCCCATGTGCATGCCACATGTCTTGGGGCCCACAAATGCATGCCGCATGTCATAGGAGCCCCACATGCATGGCGCATTTCATGGGGGCCCTACATGCATGCCGCATGTCATGGTGGCCCCAAATGCATGCCTCAAGTCATGGGGCCCCAAATGCATGCAGCATGTCATAGGGGCCCCACACGCATGGTGCATGTCATGGGGGCCCCACATGCATGCCTCAAGTCATGGGGGCCCCAAATGCATGCCACATATCATGGGGGCCCCACATGCATGCCGCATATATTGGGGGCCTCAATTGCATGCCGCATGTCATGAGGGCCCCGCATGCATGCCGCATGTCATTGGGGCCCCGCAGTCATGGAGCATGTCATGGGGGCCCCAAATGCATGCCGCATGTCATGGGAGCCCCACATGCATGCCACATGTCATGGGGGCCCCAAATGAATGTCGCATGTCAAGGGGGCCCCACGTGCATGACGCATGTCTTGGGGACCCACATGCATGCCGCATGTCATGGAGGCCCCCATGACATGCGGCAAGCATTTGGGCCCCACATGCATGCTCCATGCCATGGGGCCCCCAAATGCATGCCATATTTCATGGGGGCCCCACATGCATGCCGCATGTCATAGGGGCCCAAATGCTTGCCGCATGTCATGAGGGCCATAAATGCATGCCGCATGTCATGGGAGCCCCACATGCATGCCACATGTCATGGAGGCCCCCATGACATGCGGCAAGCATTTGGGCCCCACATGCATGCCGCATGTCATGGGGCCCCCAAATGCATGCCGCATGTCATGGGGGCCCCACGTGCATGGCGCATTTCATGAGGGCCCAAATGCATGCCGCATGTCATGAGGCCATAAATGCATGTCGCATGTCATGGGTGCCCAAAGTGCATGCCTCATGTCACGGGGGCCCCGCAGGCATTCCAAATGTCATGGGGCCCCAAATAAATGCCGCATTTCATGGGGGCCCCACGTGCATGCCGCATGTCACGGGGGCCCCGCAGGCATTACACATGTCATGGGGGCCCCAAATAAATGCCGCATTTCATGGGGGCCCCATGTGCATGCCACATGTCTTGGGGCCCACAAATGCATGCCGCATGTCATAGGGGCCCCACATGCATGGCGCATTTCATGGGGGCCCTACATGCATGCAGCATGTCATGGGGGCCCCAAATGCATGCCTCAAGTAATGGGGGCCCCAAATGCATGCCACATATCATGGGGGCCCCACATGCATGCCGCATATATTGGGGGCCTCAATTGCATGCCGCATGTCATGAGGGCCCCGCATGCATGCCGCATGTCATTGGGGCCCCGTAAGCATTCCACATGTCATGGGGGCCTCACGTGCATTCCGCATGTCATGGGGGTCCCACGTACATGCTTCATGTCATTGGGGCCCCACGTGCTTGCCGCTTGTCATAGGGGCCCCACGTGCATGCCTCATGTTACGGGGGCCACGAATGCATGCCGCATGTCATAGGGGCCGCAAATGAATGTCGCATGTCAAGGGGGCCCCACGTGCATGACGCATGTCATGGGGACCCACATGCATGCCGCATGTCATGGAGGCCCCCATGACATGCGGCATGCATTTGGGGGCCCCACATGCATGCCGCATGTCATGGGGGCCCAAATGCTTGCCGCATGTCATGAGGGCCATAAATGCATGCCGCATGTCATGGGAGCCCCACATGCATGCCAAATGTCATGGGGCCCCCAAATGCATGCCGCATGTCATGGGGGCCCCACGTGCATGGCGCATTTCATGAGGGCCCAAATGCATGCCGCATGTCAAGAGGCCATAAATGCATGTCGCATGTCATGGGTGCCCAAAGTGCATGCCTCATGTCACGGGGGCCCGCAGGCATTCCACATGTCATGGGGCCCCAAATAAATGCCGCATTTCAGGGGGGCCCCACGTGCATGCCGCATGTCACGGGGGCCCCGCAGGCATTCCACATGTCATGGGGGCCGCAAATAAATGCAGCATTTCATGGGGGCCCCATGTGCATGCCACATGTCTTGGGGCCCACAAATGCATGCCGCATATCATAGGGGCCCCACATGCATGGCGCATTTCATGGGGGCCCTACATGCATGCCTCATGTCATGGGGGCCCCAAATGCATGCCTCAAGTCATGGGGCCCCAAATGCATGCAGCATGTCATAGGGGCCCCACATGCATGGTGCATGTCATGGGGGCCCCACATGCATGCCTCAAGTCACGGGGGCCCCAAATGCATGCCACATATCATGGGGGCCCCACATGCATGCCGCATATATTCGGGGCCTCAATTGCATGCCGCATGTCATGAGGACCCCGCATGCATGCCGCATGTCATTGGGGCCCCGTAGACATTCCGCATGTCATGGGGGCCTCACGTGCATTCCGCATGTCATGGGGGTCCCACGTGCATGCTTCATGTCATTGGGGCCCCAAGTGCTTGCCGCTTGTCATGGGGGCCCCACATGCATGCCTCATGTTACGGGGGCCACAAATGCATGCCGCATGTCATAGGGGCCCCACGTGCATACCACATGTCATGAGGGCCCCAAATGCATGCCGCATGTCATGGGGGCCCCAAATGCATGCCACATGTCATGGGGGCCCCAAATGAATGTCGCATGTCTTGGGGCCCCACGTGCATGACGCATGTCATGGGGACCCACATGCATGCCGCATGTCATGGAGGCCCCCATGACATGCGGCATGCATTTGGGGTCCCCACATGCATGCCGCATGTCATGGGGGGCCAAATGCTTGCCGCATGTCATGAGGGCCATAAATGCATGCCGCATGTCATGGGAGCCCCACATGCATGCCACATGTCATGGGGGTCCCAAATGAATGTCGCATGTCAAGGGGGCCCCACGTGCATGCCGCATGTCATGGGGGCCCCAAATGCATGCCGCATGTCAAGGGGGCCCCACGTGCATGCCGCATGTCATGGGGGCCCCAAATGCATGCCGCATGTCATGGGGGCCCCAAATGCATGCCGCATGTCATGGGGCCCCCCAAATGCATGCAGCATGTCTTGGGGCCCACAAATGCATGCCGCATGTCATAGGGGTCCCACATGCATGTTGCATTTCATGGGGGTCCCACATGCATGGCGCATTTCATGGGGCCCCAAATGCATGCCGCATGTCATGAGGCCATAAATGCATGTCGCATGTCATGGGGGCCCCACATGCATGCCGCATGTCATGGGGCCCAAAAGCTTGCCGCATGTCATGGGGGCCATAAATGCATGCCGCATGTCATGGGAGCCCCACATGAATGTCGCATGTCAAGGGGGCCCAACGTGCATGCCGCATGTATTGGGGGCCCCAAATTCATGCCGCATATCATGAGGGCCCTGCATGCATGCCGCATGTCATGGGTGCCCCACATTCATACCGCATGTCATGGAGACCCCACATGCATGCCACATGTCATGGGAGCCCCACATGAATGTCGCATGTCAAGGGGGCCCAACGTGCATGCCGCATGTATTGGGGGCCCCAAATTCATGCCGCATATCATGAGGGCCCTGCATGCATGCCGCATGTCATGGGTGCCCCACATTCATACCGCATGTCATGGAGACCCCACATGCATGCCGCATGTAATGGGAGCCCCCATGCATGCCACATGTCATGGGGGCGCCAAATGAATGTCGCATGTCAAGGGGGCCCCACGTGCATGCCGCATGTCATGGGGGCCATAAATGCATGCGGCATAAATGCATGCGGCATGTCATAGGGGCCCCACGTGCATACCACATGTCATGGGGGCCCCAAATGCATGCCGCATGTACTGGGGGCCCCACGTGCATGCTGCATGTCATGGGGCCCCAAATGCATGCCGCATTTCATGGTGGCCCCAAATGCATGCCGCATGTCATGGGGCCCCCCAAATGCATGCAGCATGTCTTGGGGCCCACAAATGCATGCCGCATGTCATAGGGGTCCCACATGCATGGCGCATTTCATGGGGGTCCCACATGCATGCGCATGTCATGGGGGCCCCAAATGCATGCCGCATATCATGGGGGCCCCAAATGCATGCCGCATGTCATAGGGGCCCCAAATGCATGCAGCATGTCATAGGGGTCCCACATGCATGCCGCATGGCATGGGGGCCCCAAGTGCGTGCCCCATATCATGGGGGCCCAAAATGCATGCAGCATGTCATGGGGGCCCAACGTGCATGCCGCATGTATTGGGGGCCCCAAATGCATGCAGCATGTCATGGGGGAACCAGCTGCATGCCGCATGTCATGAGGGAACCACCTGCATGCCGCATGTAATGGGGGATTCAAATGCATGCCGCATGTCATGGGGGTCACACATGCATGCTGCATGTCATGGGGGCCCCAAATGCATGCCGCATATCATGGGGCCCCGCAGGCATTCCGCATGTCATGGGGGCCTCACGTGCATGCCGCATGTCATGGGGGCCTCACGTGCATGCCGCATGTATTGGGGGCCCCAACTTGCATGCCGCATGTCTCAGGTACCCCAAATGCATGCAGCATGTTATGCAGGCCCCAATTGCATGCCGCATGTCATGGGGGCCCAAATGCATGACGCATGTCATGGGGTCTCCACGTGCATGACGCATGTCATGGGGACCCACATGCATGACTCATGGAGGCCCCACGTGCATGCCGCATGTCATGGGGGATGAAAACTCATGCCGCATGTCATTGGGGCCCCAAACGTATGCCGCATGTCATGGGGGCCCCATGTGCATGCCGCATGTCATGGGTGCCCCAAATGCATGCCGCATGTCATGGGGGCTCCACGTGCATGCCGCATTTCATGGGGGACCCAAATGCATGCCGCATGTCATGGGGGCCCCAAATGCATGTCACATGTCATGGGGGCCCCACGTGCATGCTGCATGTCATGGGGGCCCCAAATGCATGCCTCATGTCATGGGGGGCCCAAATGCATGCCGCATATCATGGGGCCCCCTAAATGCATGCAACATGTCTTGGGGCCCACAAATGCATGCCGCATGTCATATGGGCCCCACATGCATGGCGCATTTCATGGAGGCCCCACATGCATGCGCATGTCATGGGGGCCCCAAATGTGTGCCGCATATCATGGGGGCCCCAAATGCATGCAGCATGTCATGGGGGCCCCACGTGCATGCCGCATGTCATGGGGGCCCCACTTGCATGCAGCATGTAATGGGGATCCAAATGCATGACGCATGTCATGGGGGTCCCACATGCATGCCTGTATGTCATGGGGACCCCAAATGCATGGCTCAAGTCATGGGGGCCCCCAAATGCATGCCGCATATCAAGGGGGCCACAAATGCATGCAGCATGTCATGGGGTCCCCATGTGCATGTCACATGTCATTGGGCCCCCCAAATGCATGGGGGCCCCCAAATGCATGCGCATGTCATGGGGGCCCCAAATGCATGCCGCATATCATGGGGGCCCCAAATGCATGCAGCATGTCATGGGGCCCCACGTGCATGCCGCATATCATTGGGGGCCACATGCATGCCGCATGTCATGGGAGCCCCACATGAATGTCGAATGTCAAGGGGGCCCAACGAGCATGCCGCATGTATTGGGGGCCCAAATGCATGCCGCATGTCATAGGGGCCCCACGTGCATGCCGCATGTAATGGGGGATTCAAATGCATGCCTCAAGTCATGGGGGCCCCAAATGCATGCCGCATGTCATGGGGGCCCCATGTGCATGCCACATGTAATGGGGGCCCCAAAAGCATGTGGCATGTCATAGGGGCCCCACGTGCATGCCGCATGTCTTGGGCACCCCAAATGCATGCAGCATGTCATAGGGGCCCCACGTGCATACCACATGTCATGGGGGCCCCAAATGCATGCCGCATGTACTGGGGGCCCCACGTGCATGCCGCATTTCATGTAATGGGGATCCAAATGCATGACGCATGTCATGGGGGTCCTACGTGCATGCCGCATGTCATGGGGGCCCCACATGCATGCCGCATGTCATGGGGGAACCACTTGCATGCAGCATGTAATGGGGGATCCAAATGCATGACGCATGTCATGGGGGTCCCACATGCATACCACATGTCATGGGGGAACCAAATGCATGCCGCATGTCCTGGGGGACCCACATGCATGACACATTTCATGGGGGACCCAAATGCATGCCGCATGTCACGGGGTCCCCAAATGCATGCTGCATGTCATGAGGGCCCCACATGCGTGCTGCATGTCATGGGGCCCCCAAATGCATGCCACATGTAATGGGGGCCCCACTTGCATGCCGCATGTCATGGGGGCCCCACGTGCATGTCGCATGTCATGGGGGCCCAAAATGCATGCCGCATGTCATGAGGGCGCCGCATGCATGCCGCATGTCTTGGGGCCCACAAATGCATGCCGCATGTCATGGGTGCCCCACATGCATGCCGCATGTCATTGGGGCCCCAAATGCATGCCGCATGTAATGGGGGCCCCGCGTGCATGCCGCATGTCACGTGGACCCCAAATGCATGCCGCATGTCATGGGGGCCCCAAATGCATGCAGCATGTCATTGGGGCCCCCAAATGCATGCAGCATGTCATAGGGGCCCCACGTGCATGGCGCATGTCATGGGGGCCCCACATTCATACCGCATGTCATGGAGGCCCCAAATGCATGCCGCATGTAATGGGAGCCCCCATGCATGCCACATGTCATGGGGGCCCCAAATGAATGTCGCATGTCAAGGGGGCCCCACGTGCATGCCGCATGTCATGGGGGCCATAAATGCATGCGGCATGTCATAGGGACCCCACGTGCATGCCGCATGTCATGGGGCCCCCCAAATGCATGCAGCATGTCTTGGGGCCCACAAATGCATGCCGCATGTCATAGGGGTACCACATGCATGGCGCATTTCATGGGGGTCCCACATGCATGCGCATGTCATGGGGGCCCCAAATGCGTCCCGCATATCATGGGGGCCCCAAATGCATGCCGCATGTCATAGTGGCCCCACATGCATGGCGCATGTCATGGGGGCCCCACATTCATACCGCATGTCATGGAGGCCCCAAATGCATGCCGCATGTAATGGGGGCCATACATGCATGCGGCATGTCATAGGCGCCCCACGTGCATACCACATGTCATGGGGGCCCCAAATGCATGCCGCATGTACTGGGTGGGCCCACGTGCATGCTGCATGTCATGGGGCCCCAAATGCATGCCGCATGTCATGGAAGCCCCACGTGCATGCCGCATGTCATGGGGCCCCCCAAATGCATGCAGCATGTCTTGGCGCCCTCAAATGCATGCGGCATGTCATAGGGGCCCCACGTGCATACCACATGTCATGGGGGCCCCAAATGCATGCCGCATGTACTGGGTGGGCCCACGTGCATGCTGCATGGCATGGGGGCCCCAAGTGCGTGCCCCATATCATGGGGGCCCCAAATGCATGCAGCATGTCATGGGGGCCCAACGTGCATGCCGCATGTATTGGGGGCCCCAAATGCATGCCGCATGTCATGGGGGAACCACCTGCATGCCGCATGTCATGGGGGAACCACCTGCATGCCGCATGTCATGGGGGAACCACCTGCATGCCGCATGTAATGGGGGATTCAAATGCATGCCGCATATCATGGGGGCCCCGCAGGCATGCCGCATGTCATGGGGGCCTCACGTGCATGCTGCATGTATTGGGGGCCCCAACTGCATGCCGCATGTCTCAGGTACCCCAAATGCATGCAGCATGTTATGCAGGCCCCAAATGCATGCCGCATGTCATGGGGGCCCAAATGCATGACGCATGTCATGGGGGCTCCACGTGCATGCCGCATGTAATGGGGCTCCCAAATTCATGTCGTATGTCATAGGGGCCCCACGTGCATTCCGCATGACATGGGGGCCCCAAATGCATGCCGCATGTCATGGGGGCCCCACGTGCATGCCGCATGTAATGGGGGATTCAAATGCATGCCGCATGTCATGGGGGTCCCACATGCATGCCACATGTCATTGGGGCCCCGCAGGCATTCCGCATGTCATGGGGGACTCACGTGCATTCCGCATGTCATGTGGGCCCCACATGCATGCTGCATGTCATTGTGGCCCCACGTGCATGCCGCATGTCACGGGGGCCCCGCAGGCATTCCACATGTCATGGGGGCCCCAAATAAATGCCGCATTTCATGGGGGCCCCACATGCATGCCGCATGTCACGGGGTCCCCGCAGGCATTCGCATGTCATGGGGGCCCCAAATAAATGGCGCATTTCATGGGGACCCCATGTGCATGCCACATGTCTTGGGGCCCACAAATGCATGCCGCATGTCATAGGGGCCCCACATGCATGGCGCATTTCATGGGGGCCCTACATGCATGCCGCATGTCATGGGGGACCCCAATGCATGCCTCAAGTCATGGGGGCCCCAAATGCATGCAGCATGTCATAGGGGACCCACATGCATGGTGCATGTCATGGGGGCCCCACATGCATGCCTCAAGTCATGGGGGCCCCAAATGCATGCCACATATCATGGGGGCCCCACATGCATGCCGCATATATTGGGGGCCTCAAATGCATGCCGCATGTCATAGGGGTACCACATGCATGGCGCATTTCATGGGGGTCCCACATGCATGCGCATGTCATGGGGGCCCCAAATGCGTGCCGCATATCATGGGGGCCCCAAATGCATGCCGCATGTCATAGTGGCCCCACATGCATGGCGCATGTCATGGGGGCCCCACATTCATACCGCATGTCATGGAGGCCCCAAATGCATGCCGCATGTAATGGGAGCCCCCATGCATGCCACATGTCATGGGGGCCCCAAATGAATGTCGCATGTCAAGGGGGCCCCAAATGCATGCCGCATGTACAGGGGGCCCCACGTGCATGCCGCATTTCATGGGGGACCCAAATGCATGCCAGATGTCAAGGGGGCCATAAATGCATGCGGCATGTCATAGGGGCCCCACGTGCATACCACATGTCATGGGGGCCCCAAATGCATGCCGCATGTACTGGGTGGGCCCACGTGCATGCTGCATGTCATGGGGCCCCAAATGCATGCCGCATGTCATGGAAGCCCCACGTGCATGCCGCATGTCATGGGGCCCCCCAAATGCATGCAGCATGTCTTGGCGCCCTCAAATGCATGCTGCATGTCATAGGGGTCCCACATGCATGCCGCATGGCATGCGGGCCCCAAGTGCGTGCCCCATATCATGGGGGCCCCAAATGCATGCAGCATGTCATGGGGGCCCAACGTGCATGCCACATGTATTGGGGGCCCCAAATGCATGCCGCATGTCATGGGGGAACCACCTGCATGCCGCATGTCATGGGGGAACCACCTGCATGCCGCATGTAATGGGGGATTCAAATGCATGCCGCATGTCATGGGGGTCCCACATGCATGCTGCATGTCATGGGGGCCCCAAATGCATGCCGCATATCATGGGGGCCCCGCAGGCATGCCGCATGTCATGGGGGCCTCACGTGCATGCTGCATGTATTGGGGGCCCCAACTGCATGCCGCATGTCTCAGGTACCCCAAATGCATGCAGCATGTTATGCAGGCCCCAAATGCATGCCGCATGTCATGGGGGCCCAATGCATTCCGCATGTCATGTGGGCCCCACGTGCATGCTGCATGTCATTGTGGCCCCACGTGCATGCCGCATGTCACGGGGGCCCCGCAGGCATTCCACATGTCATGGGGGCCCCAAATAAATGCCGCATTTCATGGGGGCCCCACATGCATGCCGCATGTCACGGGGTCCCCGCAGGCATTCCACATGTCATGGGGGCCCCAAATAAATGGCGCATTTCATGGGGACCCCATGTGCATGCCACATGTCTTGGGGCCCACAAATGCATGCCGCATGTCATAGGGGCCCCACATGCATGGCGCATTTCATGGGGGCCCTACATGCATGCCGCATGTCATGGGGGCCCCCAATGCATGCCTCAAGTCATGGGGGCCCCAAATGCATGCCGCATGTCATAGGGGCCCCACGTGCATACCACATGTCATGGGGGCCCCAAATGCATGCCGCATGTCATGGGAGCCCCACATGCATGCCGCATGCCATGGGGCCCCCAAATGCATGCCACATGTCATGGGGGCCCCACATGCATGCCGAATGTCATGGGGGCCCAAATGCTTGCCGCTTGTCATGAGGGCCATAAATGCATGCCGCATGTCATGGGAGCCCCACATGCATGCCACATGTCATGGAGGCCCCCATGACATGCGGCAAGCATTTGGGCCCCACATGCATGCCGCATGCCATGGGGCCCCCAAATGCATGCCGCATGTCATGGGGGCCCCAAATGCATGCCGCATGTCATGGGAGCCCCACATGCATGCCACATGTCATGGGGGCCCCAAATGAATGTCGCATGTCAAGGGGGGCCCACGTGCATGACGCATGTCATGGGGACCCACATGCATGCCAAATGTCATGGAGGCCCCCATGACATGCAGCAAGCATTTGGGCCCCACATGCATGACGCATGCCATGGGGCCCCCAAATGCATGCCGCATGTCATGGGGTCCCACATGCATGCCGCATGTCATGGGGGCCCAAATGCTTGCCGCTTGTCATGAGGGCCATAAATGCATGCCGCATGTCATGGGAGCCCCACATGCATGCCACATGTCATGGAGGCCCCGATGACATGCGGCAAGCATTTGGACCCCAAATGCATGCCGCATGTCATGGGGGCCCAAATGCATGACGCATGTCATGGGGGCTCCACGTGCATGCCGCATGTAATGTGGCTCCCAAATTCATGTCGCATGTCATAGGGGCCCCACGTGCATGCCTCATGTAATGGAGGATTCAAATGCATGCCGCATGTCATGGGGGTCCCACATGCATGCCACATGTCATTGGGGCCCCGCAGGCATTCCGCATGTCATGGGGGCCCCAAATGCATGCCTCAAGTCATGGGGGCCCCAAATGCATGCAGCATGTCATAGGGGCCCCACATGCATGCCTCAAGTCATGGGGGCCCCAAATGCATGCCACATACCATGGGGGCCCCACATGCATGCCGCATATATTGGGGGCCTCAAATGCTTGCCGCATGTCATGAGGGCCCCGCATGCATGCCGCATGTCATTGGGGCCCCGCAGGCATTCCGCATGTCATGGGGGCCTCACGTGCATGCCGCATGTCATTGGGGCCCCGCAGGCATTCCGCATGTCATGGGGGCCTCACGTGCATTCCGCATGTCATGGGGGTCCCACGTGCATGCTGCATGTCATTGGGGCCCCACGTGCTTGCCGCATGTCATGGGGGCCCCACGTGCATGCCTCATGTTACGGGGGACACGAATGCATGCCGCATGTCATAGGGGCCCCACATCCATGGAGCATGTCATGGGGGCCCCAAATGCATGCGGCATGTCATAGGGGCCCCACGTGCATACCACATGTCATGGGGGCCCCAAATGCATGCCACATGTCATGGGAGCCCCACATGCATGCCACATGTCATGGGGGCCCCAAATGAATGTCGCATGTCAAGGGGGCCCCACGTGCATGACGCATGTCATGGGGACCCACATGCATGCCGCATGTCATGGAGGCCCCCATGAGGGCCATAAATGCATGCCGCATGTCTTGGGAGCCCCACATGCATGCCACATGTCTTGGAGGCCCCCATGACATGCGGCAAGCATTTGGGCCCCACATGCATGCCGCATGTCATGGGGCCCCCAAATGCATGCCGCATGTCATGGGGGCCCCATGTGCATGCCACATGTCTTGGGGCCCACAAATGCATGCCGCATGTCATAGGGGCCCCACATGCATGGAGCATTTCATGGGGGCCCTACATGCATGCCGCATGTCATGGGGGCCCCAAATGCATGCCTCAAGTCATGGGGGCCCCAAATGCACGCAGCATGTCATAGGGGCCCCACATGCATGGTGCATGTCATGGGGGCCCCACATGCATGCCTCAAGTCATGGGGGCACCAAATGCATGCCACATATCATGGGGCCCCCACATGCATGCCGCATATATTGGGGGCCTCAATTGCATGCCGCATGTCATGAGGGCCCCGCATGCATGCCGCATGTCATTGGGGCCCCGTAGGCATTCCGCATGTCATGGGGGCCTCACGTGCATTCCGCATGTCATGGGGGTCCCACGTACATGCTTCATGTCATTGGGGCCCCACGTGCTTGCCGCTTGTCATGGGGGCCCCACGTGCATGCCTCATGTTACGGGGGCCACGAATGCATGCCGCATGTCATAGGGGCCCCACGTGCATACCACATGTCATGGGGGCCCCAAATGCATGCCGCATGTCATGGTTGCCCCAAATGAATGTCGCATGTCAAGGGGGCCCCACGTGCATGACGCATGTCATGGGGACCCACATGCATGCCGCATGTCATGGGGGCCCAAATGCTTGCCGCATGTCATGAGGGCCATAAATGCATGCCGCATGTCATGGGAGCCCCACATGCATGCCAAATGTCATGGGGCCCCCAAATGCATGCCGCATGTCATGGGGGCCACACGTGCATGGCGCATTTCATGAGGGCCCAAATGCATGCCGCATGTCAAGAGGCCATAAATGCATGTCGCATGTCATGGATGCCCAAAGTGCATGCCTCATGTCACGGGGGCCCCGCAGGCATTCCACATGTCATGGGGCCCCAAATAAATGCCGCATTTCATGGGGGCCCCACATGCATGCCACATGTCATGGGGGCCCCAAATGAATGTCGCATGTCAAGGGGGCCCCAAGTGCATGACGCATGTCATGGGGACCCACATGCATGCCGCATGTCATGGAGGCCCCCATGACATGCGGCATGCATTTGGGGGCCCCACATGCATGCCGCATGTCATGGGGGGCCAAATGCTTGCCGCATGTCATGAGGGCCATAAATGCATGCCGCATGTCATGGGAGCCCCACATGCATGCCACATGTCATGGGGGCCCCAAATGAATGTCGCATGTCAAGGGGGCCCCACGTGCATGCCGCATGTCATGGGGGCCCCAAATGCATGCCGCATGTCATGGGGGCCCCAAATGCATGCCGCATGTCATGGGGCCCCCCAAATGCATGCAGCATGTCTTGGGGCCCACAAATGCATGCCGCATGTCATAGGGGTCCCACATGCATGGCGCATTTCATGGGGGTCCCACATGCATGGCGCATTTCATGGGGCCCCCAAATGCATGCCGCATGTCATAGGGGCCCCACATGCATGGCGCATGTCATGGGGGCCCCACATTCTTACCGCATGTCATGGAGGCCCCAAATGCATACCACATGTCATGGGGGCCCCAAATGCATGCCGCATGTAATGGGAGCCCCCATGCATGCCACATGTCATGGGGGCCCCAAATGAATGTCGCATGTCAAGGGGGCCCCACGTGCATGCCGCATGTCATGGGGGCCCCAAATGCATGCCGCATGTACAGGGGGCCCCACATGCATGGAGCATGTCATTGGGGCCCCACATGCATGCCGCATGTCATGGGGGCCCCACGTGCATGCCGCATGTCATGGGGGCCCCGCAGGCATTCCGCATGTCATGGGGGCCCCAAATGCATGCCGCATTTCATGGGGGCCCCACGTGCATGCCGCATGTCATGGGCCCCCCCAATGCATGCAGCATGTCTTGGTGCCCTCAAATGCATGCCGCATGTCACAGGGGTCCCACCTGCATGCCGCATGTCATGGGGGAACCACCTGCATGCCGCATGTAATGGGGGATTCAAATGCATGCCGCATGTCATGGGGGTCCCACATGCATGCCTCATGTCATGGGGGCCCCAAATGCATGCCGCATATCATGGGGGCCCCGCAGGCATTCCGCATGTCATGGGGCCTCACGTGCATGCCGCATGTCATGGGGGCCTCACATGCATGCCGCATGTATTGGGGGCCCCAACTGCATGACGCATGTCTCAGGTACCCCAAATGCATGCAGCATGTTATGCAGGCCCCAAATGCATGCCGCATGTCATGGGGGCCCAAATGCATGACGCATGTCATGGGGGCTCCACGTGCATGCCTCATGTAATGGGGCTCCCAAATTCATGTCGCATGTCATAGGGGCCCCACTTGCATTCCGCATGACATGGGGGCCGCAAATGCATGCCGCATGTCATGGGGGCCCCACGTGCATGCCGCATGTAATGGGGGATTCAAATGCATGCCGCATGTCATGGGGGTCCCACATGCATGCCACATGTCATTGGGGCCCCGCAGGCATTCCGCATGTCATGGGGGACTCACGTGCATTCCGCATGTCATGTGGGCCCCACGTGCATGCTGCATGTCTTGGGGCCCACAAATGCATGCCGCATGTCATAGGGGCCCCACATGCATGCCGCATTTCATGGGGGCCCCAAATGCGTGCCGCATATCATGGGGGCCCCAAATGCATGCAGCATGTCATGGGGGCCAAACGTGCATGCCACATGTCATTGGGGGCCCACATGCATGCCGCATGTCATGGGGCCCCACTTGCATGCAGCATGTAATGGGGATCCAAATGCATGACGCATGTCATGGAGGTCCCACGTGCATGCCGCATGTCATGGGGGCCCCACATGCATGCCGCATGTCATGGGGGCACCACTTGCATGCAGCATGTAATGGGGGATCCAAATGCATGACGCATGTCATGGGGGTCCCACATGCATACCACATGTCATGGGGGAACCAAATGCATGCCGCATGTCCTGGGGGCCCCACATGCATGACACATTTCATGGGGGACCCAAATGCATGCCGCATGTCATGGGGTCCCCAAATGCATGCCGCATGTCATGAGGGCCCCACGTGCATGCTGCATGTCATGGGGGCCCCACTTGCATGCCGCATGTCATGGGGGCCCCACGTGCATGTCGCATGTCATGGGGGTCCAAAATGCATGCCGCATGTCATGAGGGTGCCGCATGCATGCCGCATGTCTTGGGGCCCACAAATGCATGCCGCATGTCATAGGGGCCCACATGCATGGTGCATTTCATGAGGGCCCAAATGCATGCCGCATGTCATGGGAGCCCCACATGAATGTCGCATGTCAAGGGGGCCCAACGTGCATGCCGCATGTATTGGGGGCCCCAAATTCATGCCGCATATCATGAGGGCCCTGCATGCATGCCGCATGTCATGGGTGCCCCGCAGGCATTCCGCATGTCATGGGGGGCCCAAATGCATGCCGCATGTCATGGGGGCCCCACATGCATGCCGCATGTAATGGGGGGATTCAAATGCATGCCGCATGTCATGGGGGTCCCACATGCATGCCGCATGTCATGGGGGCCCCAAATGCATGCCTCAAGTCATGGGGGCCCCAAATGCATGCCGCATGTCATGGGGTCCCCACATGCATGCCGCATGTCATGGGGGCTCAAATGCTTGCCGCATGTCATGGGGCGATAAATGCATGCCGCATGTCATGTGAGCCCAACAAGCATGCCACATGTATTGGGGGCCCCAAATTCATGCAGCATGTCATAGGGGCCCCACATGCATGGTGCATTTCATGGGGGCCCCCGCAGGCATTCCACATGCCATGGGGCCCCCAAATAAATGCAGCATTTCATGGGGGCCCCACGTGCATGCTGCATGTCATGGGGCCCCCCAAATGGATGCCGAATGTCATAGGGGCCCCACATGCATGCCGCATATCTTGGGGCCCACAAATGCATGCCGCATGTCATTGGGGCCCCAAATGCATGCCGCATGTAATGGGGGCCCCAAATGCATGCCACATGTCATGGGGGCCCCACATTCATACCGCATGTCATGGAGGCCCCACATGCATGCCGCATGTAATGGGAGCCCCCATGCATGCCACATGTCATGGGGGCGCCAAATGAATGTCGCATGTCAAGGGGGCCCCACGTGCATGCCGTATGTCATGGGGGCCATAAATGCATGCGGCATGTCATAGGGGCCCCACGTGCATACCACATGTCATGGGGGCCCCAAATGCATGCCGCATGTACTGGGGGCCCCAAATGCATGCCGCATGTCATGGGGCCCCCCAAATGCATGCAGCATGTCTTGGGGCCCACAAATGCATTCCACATGTCATAGGGGTCCCACATGCAAGCACATTTCATGGGGTCCCACATGCATGCGCATGTCATGGGGGCCCCACGTGCATGCCGCATGTCATGGGGCCCCCCAAATGCATGCAGCATGTCTTGGCGCCCTCAAATGCATGCCGCATGTCATAGGGGTCCCACATGCATGCAGCATGTCATGGGGGCCCAACGTGCATGCCGCATGTATTGGGGGCCCCAAATGCATGCCGCATGTCATGGGGGAACCACCTGCATGCCGCATGTCATGGGGGAACCACCTGCAATCCTCATGTAATGGGGGATTCAAATGCATGCCGCATGTCATGGGGGTCACACATGCATGCTGCATGTCATGGGGGCACCAAATGCATGCCGCATATCATGAGGGCCCCGCAGGCATTCCGCATGTCATGGGTGCCTCACGTGCATGCCGCATGTCATGGGGGCATCCCGTGCATGCCGCATGTATTGGGGGCCCCAACTTGCATGCCGCATGTCTCAGGTACCCCAAATGCATGCAGCATGTTATGCAGGCCCCACGTGCATTCCGCATGACATGGGGGCCCCAAATGCATGCCGCATGTCATGGGGGCCCCACGTGCATGCCGCATGTAATGGGGGATTCAAATGCATGCCGCATGTCATTGGGGTCCCACATGCATGGCGCATTTCATGGGGGCCCTACATGCATGCCGCATGTCATGGGGGCCCCAAATGCATGCCTCAAGTCATGGGGGCCCCAAATGCATGCAGCATGTCATAGGGGCCCAACATGCATGGTGCATGTCATGGGGGCCCCACATGCATGCCTCAAGTCATGGGGGCCCCAAATGCATGCCACATATCATGGGGGCCCCACGTGCATGCCGCATATATTGGGAGCCTCAAATGCATGCCGCATGTCATGAGGGCCCCGCATGCATGCTGCATGTCATTGGGGCCCCGCAGGCATTCCGCATGTCATGGGGGCCTCACGTGCATTCCGCATGTCATGGGGGTCCCACGTGCATGCTGCATGTCATTGGGGCCCAACGTGCTTGCCACATGTCATGGGGGCCCCACGTGCATGCCTCATGTTACGGGGGCCACGAATGCATGCCGCATATCATAGGTGCCCCACATGCATGGAGCATGTCATGGGGGCCCCAAATGCATGCGGCATGTCATAGGGGCCCCACGTGCATACCACATGTCTTGGGGGCCCCAAATGCATGCCACATGTCATGGGGGCCCCAAATGAATGTCGCATGTCAAGGGGGACCCACATGCATGCCGCATGTCATGGAGGCCCCCATGACATGCGGCAAGCATTTGGGCCCCACATGCATGGCGCATGCCATGGGGCCCCCAAATGCATGCTGCATGTCATGGGGGCCCCACAGGCATGCCGCATGTCATGGGGGCCCCACCTGCATGGCACATTTCATGAGGGCCCAAATGCATGCCGCATGTCATGAGGCCATAAATGCATGTCACATGTCATGGGTGCCCAACGTGCATGCCTCATGTCACGGGGGCCCCGCAGGCATTCCACGTGTCATGGGGGCACCAAATAAATGCCGCATTTCATGGGGGCCCCACGTGCATGCCGCATGTCACGGGGGCCCCGCAGGCATTCCACATGTCATGGGGGCCCCAAATAAATGCCGCATTTCATGGGGACCCCATGTGCATGCCACATGTCTTGGGGCCCACAAATGCATGCCGCATGTCATAGGGGCCCCACATGCATGGCGCATTTCATGGGGGCCCAAATGCATGCCGCATGTCATGGGGGCCCAAATGCATGACGCATGTCATGGGGGCTCCACGTGCATGCCGCATGTAATGGGGCTCCCAAATTCATGTCGCATGTCATAGGGGCCCCACGTGCATTCCGCATGACATGGGGGCCCCAAATGCATGCCGCATGTCACGGGGGCCCCACGTGCATGCCGCATGTAATGGGGGATTCAAATGCATGCCGCATGTCATGGGGGTCCCACATGCATGCCACATGTCATTGGGGCCCCGCAGGCATTCCGCATGTCATGGGGGACTCACGTGCATTCCGCATGTCATGTGGGCCCCACATGCATGCTGCATGTCATTGTGGCCCCACGTGCATGCCGCATGTCACGGGGCCCCCGCAGGCATTCCACATGTCATGGGGGCCCCAAATAAATGCCGCATTTCATGGGGGCCCCACATGCATGCCGCATGTCACGGGGTCCCCGCAGGCATTCGCATGTCATGGGGGCCCCAAATAAATGGCGCATTTCATGGGGACCCCATGTGCATGCCACATGTCTTGGGGCCCACAAATGCATGCCGCATGTCATAGGGGCCCCACATGCATGGCGCATTTCATGGGGGCCCTACATGCATGCCGCATGTCATGGGGGACCCCAATGCATGCCTCAAGTCATGGGGGCCCCAAATGCATGCAGCATGTCATAGGGGCCCCACATGCATGGTGCATGTCATGGGGGCCCCACATGCATGCCTCAAGTCATGGGGGCCCCAAATGCATGCCACATATCATGGGGGCCCCACATGCATGCCGCATATATTGGGGGCCTCAAATGCATGCCGCATGTCATAGGGGTACCACATGCATGCCGCATGTCATGGGGGCCCCAAATGCGTGCCGCATATCATGGGGGCCTCAAATGCATGCCGCATGTCATAGTGGCCCCACATGCATGGCGCATGTCATGGGGGCCCCACATTCATACCGCATGTCATGGAGGCCCCAAATGCATGCCGCATGTAATGGGAGCCCCCATGCATGCCACATGTCATGGGGGCCCCAAATGAATGTCGCATGTCAAGGGGGCCCCAAATGCATGCCGCATGTACAGGGGGCCCCACGTGCATGCCGCATTTCATGGGGGACCCAAATGCATGCCACATGTCATGGGGGCCATAAATGCATGCGGCATGTCATAGGGGCCCCACGTGCATACCACATGTCATGGGGGCCCCAAATGCATGCCGCATGTACTGGGTGGGCCCACGTGCATGCTGCATGTCATGGGGCCCCAAATGCATGCCGCATGTCATGGAAGCCCCACGTGCATGCCGCATGTCATGGGGCCCCCCAAATGCATGCAGCATGTCTTGGCGCCCTCAAATGCATGCCGCATGTCATAGGGGCTCCACATGCATGGCGCATTTCATGGGGGCCCCCAATGCATGCCTCAAGTCATGGGGGCCCCAAATGCATGCAGCATGTCATAGGGGCCCCACATGCATGGTGCATGTCATGGGGGCCCCACATGCATGCCTCAAGTCATGGGGGCCCCAAATGCATGCCACATATCATGGGGGCCCCACATGCATGCCGCATATATTGGGGGCCTCAAATGCATGCCGCATGTCATGAGGGCCCCGCATGCATGCCACATGTCATTGGGGCCCCGCAGGCATTCCGCATGTCATGGGGGCCTCACATGCATTCCGCATGTCATGGGGGTCCCACGTGCATGCTGCATGTCATTGGGGCCCCACGTGCTTGCCGCATGTCATGGGGGCCCCACGTGCATGCCTCATGTTACGGGGGCCACGAATGCATGCCGCATGTCAAAGGGGCCCCACATGCATGGAGCATGTCATGGGGGCCCCAAATGCATGCCGCATGTCATAGGGGCCCCACGTGCATACCACATGTCATGGGGGCCCCAAATGCATGCCGCATGTCATGGGAGCCCCACATGCATGCCGCATGCCATGGGGCCCCCAAATGCATGCCACATGTCATGGGGGCCCCACATGCATGCCGCATGTCATGGGGGCCCAAATGCTTGCCGCTTGTCATGAGGGCCATAAATGCATGCCGCATGTCATGGGAGCCCCACATGCATGCCACATGTCATGGAGGCCCCCATGACATGCGGCAAGCATTTGGGCCCCACATGCATGCCGCATGCCATGGGGCCCCCAAATGCATGCCGCATGTCATGGGGGCCCCAAATGCATGCGGCATGTCATAGGGGTCCCACGTGCATACCACATGTCATGGGGGCCCCAAATGCATGCCGCATGTCATGGGAGCCCCACATGCATGCCACATGTCATGGGGGCTCCAAATGAATGTCGCATGTCAAGGGGGACCCACGTGCATGACGCATGTCATGGGGACCCACATGCATGCCAAATGTCATGGAGGCCCCCATGACATGCAGCAAGCATTTGGGCCCCACATGCATGACGCATGCCATGGGGCCCCCAAATGCATGCCGCATGTCATGGGGGCCCCACATGCATGCCGCATGTCATGGGGGCCCAAATGCTTGCCGCTTGTCATGAGGGCCATAAATGCATGCCGCATGTCATGGGAGCCCCACATGCATGCCACATGTCATGGAGGCCCCGATGACATGCGGCAAGCATTTGGGCCCCAAATGCATGCCGCATGTCATGGGGGCCCAAATGCATGACGCATGTCATGGGGGCTCCACGTGCATGCCGCATGTAATGTGGCTCCCAAATTCATGTCGCATGTCATAGGGGCCCCACGTGCATTCCGCATGTCATGGGGGCCCCAAATGCATGCCGCATGTCATGGGGCCCAACGTGCATGCCGCATGTAATGGAGGATTCAAATGCATGCTGCATGTCATGGGGGTCCCACATGCATGCCACATGTCATTGGGGCCCCGCAGGCATTCCGCATGTCATGGGGGCCCCAAATGCATGCCTCAAGTCATGGGGGCCCCAAATGCATGCAGCATGTCATAGGGGCCCCACATGCATGGTGCATGTCATGGGGGCCCCACATGCATGCCTCAAGTCATGGGGGCCCCAAATGCATGCCACATACCATGGGGGCCCCACATGCATGCCGCATATATTGGGGGCCTCAAATGCATGCCGCATGTCATGAGGGCCCCGCATGCATGCCGCATGTCATTGGGGCCCCGCAGGCATTCCGCATGTCATGGGGGCTTCACGTGCATGCCACATGTCATTGGGGCCCCGCAGGCATTCCGCATGTCATGGGGGCCTCACGTGCATTCCGCATGTCATGGGGGTCCCACGTGCATGCTGCATGTCATTGGGGCCCCACGTGCTTGCCGCATGTCATGGGGGCCCCACATGCATGCCTCATGTTACGGGGGGCACGAATGCATGCCGCATGTCATAGGGGCCCCACATCCATGGAGCATGTCATGGGGGCCCCAAATGCATGCGGCATGTCATAGGGGCCCCACGTGCATACCACATGTCATGGGGGCCCCAAATGCATGCCACATGTCATGGGAGCCCCACATGCATGCCACATGTCATGGGGGCCCCAAATGAATGTCGCATGTCAAGGGGGCCCCACGTGCATGACGCATGTCATGGGGACCCACATGCATGCCGCATGTCATGGAGGCCCCCATGACATGCGGCAAGCATTTGGGCTCCACATGCATGCCGCATGTCATGGGGGCCCAAATGCTTGCCGCATGTCATGAGGGCCATAAATGCATGCCGCATGTCATGGGAGCCCCACATGCATGCCACATGTCTTGGAGGCCCCCATGACATGCGGCAAGCATTTGGGCCCCACATGCATGCCGCATGTCATGGGGCCCCCAAATGCATGCCGCATGTCATGGGGGCCCCATGTGCATGCCACATGTCTTGGGGCCCACAAATGCATGCCGCATGTCATAGGGGCCCCACATGCATGGAGCATTTCATGGGGGCCCTACATGCATGCCGCATGTCATGGGGGCCCCAAATGCATGCCTCAAGTCATGGGGGCCCCAAATGCACGCAGCATGTCATAGGGGCCCCACGTACATGCTTCATGTCATTGGGGCCCCACGTGCTTGCCGCTTGTCATGGGGGCCCCACGTGCATGCCTCATGTTACGGGGGCCACGAATGCATGCCGCATGTCATAGGGGCCCCACGTGCATACCACATGTCATGGGGGCCCCAAATGCATGCCGCATGTCATGGTTGCCCCAAATGAATGTCGCATGTCAAGGGGGCCCCACGTGCATGACGCATGTCATGGGGACCCACATGCATGCCGCATGTCATGGGGGCCCAAATGCTTGCCGCATGTCATGAGGGCCATAAATGCATGCCGCATGTCATGGGAGCCCCACATGCATGCCAAATGTCATGGGGCCCCCAAATGCATGCCGCATGTCATGGGGGCCACACGTGCATGGCGCATTTCATGAGGGCCCAAATGCATGCCGCATGTCAAGAGGCCATAAATGCATGTCGCATGTCATGGATGCCCAAAGTGCATGCCTCATGTCACGGGGGCCCCGCAGGCATTAAACATGTCATGGGGCCCCAAATAAATGCCGCATTTCATGGGGGCCCCACATGCATGCCACATGTCATGGGGGCCCCAAATGAATGTCGCATGTCAAGGGGGCCCCACGTGCATGACGCATGTCATGGGGACCCACATGCATGCCGCATGTCATGGAGGCCCCCATGACATGCGGCATGCATTTGGGGGCCCCACATGCATGCCGCATGTCATGGGGGGCCAAATGCTTGCCGCATGTCATGAGGGCCATAAATGCATGCCGCATGTCAGGGGAGCCCCACATGCATGCCACATGTAATGGGGGCCCCAAATGAATGTCGCATGTCAAGGGGGCCCCACGTGCATGCCGCATGTCATGGGGGCCCCAAATGCATGCCGCATGTCATGGGGGCCCCAAATGCATGCCGCATGTCATGGGGCCCCCCAAATGCATGCAGCATGTCTTGGGGCCCACAAATGCATGCCGCATGTCATAGGGGTCCCACATGCATGGCGCATTTCATGGGGGTCCCACATGCATGGCGCATTTCATGGGGCCCCCAAATGCATGCCGCATGTCATAGGGGCCCCACATGCATGGCGCATGTCATGGGGGCCCCACATTCTTACCGCATGTCATGGAGGCCCCAAATGCATGCCGCATGTAATGGGAGCCCCATGCATGCCACATGTCATGGGGGCCCCAAATGAATGTCGCATGTCAAGGGGGCCCCACGTGCATGCCGCATGTCATGGGGGCCCCAAATGCATGCCGCATGTACAGGGGGCCCCACATGCATGGAGCATGTCATTGGGGCCCCACATGCATGCCGCATGTCATGGGGGCCCCACGTGCACGCCGCATGTCATGGGGGCCCCGCAGGCATTCCGCATGTCATGGGGGCCCCAAATGCATGCCGCATTTCATGGGGGCCCCACGTGCATGCCGCATGTCATGGGGCCCCCCAATGCATGCAGCATGTCTTGGTGCCCTCAAATGCATGCCGCATGTCACAGGGGTCCCACCTGCATGCCGCATGTCATGGGGGAACCACCTGCATGCCGCATGTAATGGGGGATTCAAATGCATGCCGCATGTCATGGGGGTCCCACATGCATGCCTCATGTCATGGGGGCCCCAAATGCATGCCGCATATCATGGGGGCCCCGCAGGCATTCCGCATGTCATGGGGCCTCACGTGCATGCCGCATGTCATGGGGGCCTCACATGCATGCCGCATGTATAAGGGGCCCCAACTGCATGACGCATGTCTCAGGTACCCCAAATGCATGCAGCATGTTATGCAGGCCCCAAATGCATGCCGCATGTCATGGGGGCCCAAATGCATGACTCATGTCATGGGGGCTCCACGTGCATGCCGCATGTAATGGGGCTCCCAAATTCATGTCGCATGTCATAGGGGCCCCACTTGCATTCCGCATGACATGGGGGCCGCAAATGCATGCCGCATGTCATGGGGGCCCCACGTGCATGCCGCATGTAATGGGGGATTCAAATGCATGCCGCATGTCATGGGGGTCCCACATGCATGCCACATGTCATTGGGGCCCCGCAGGCATTCCGCATGTCATGGGGGACTCACGTGCATTCCGCATGTCATGTGGGCCCCACGTGCATGCTGCATGTCTTGGGGCCCACAAATGCATGCCGCATGTCATAGGGGCCCCACATGCATGCCGCATTTCATGGGGGCCCCAAATGCGTGCCGCATATCATGGGGGCCCCAAATGCATGCAGCATGTCATGGGGGCCAAACGTGCATGCCACATGTCATTGGGGGCCCACATGCATGCCGCATGTCATGGGGCCCCACTTGCATGCAGCATGTAATGGGGATCCCAAATTGATGTCGCATGTCATAGGGGCCCCACTTGCATTCCGCATGACATAGGGGCCGCAAATGCATGCCGCATGTCATGGGGGCCCCACGTGCATGCCGCATGTAATGGGGGATTCAAATGCATGCCGCATGTCATGGGGGTCCCACATGCATGCCACATGTCATTGGGGCCCCGCAGGCATTCCGCATGTCATGGGGGACTCACGTGCATTCCGCATGTCATGTGGGCCCCACGTGCATGCTGCATGTCTTGGGGCCCACAAATGCATGCCGCATGTCGTAGGGGCCCCACATGCATGCCGCATTTCATGGGGGCCCCAAATGCGTGCCGCATATCATGGGGGCCCCAAATGCATGCAGCATGTCATGGGGGCCAAACGTGCATGCCACATGTCATTGGGGGCCCACATGCATGCCGCATGTCATGGGGGCCCCACATGCATGCCGCATGTCATGGGGGCACCACTTGCATGCAGCATGTAATGGGGGATCCAAATGCATGACGCATGTCATGGGGGTCCCACATGCATACCACATGTCATGGGGGAACCAAATGCATGCCGCATGTCCTGGGGGCCCCACATGCATGACACATTTCATGGGGGACCCAAATGCATGCCGCATGTCATGGGGTCCCCAAATGCATGCCGCATGTCATGAGGGCCCCACGTGCATGCTGCATGTCATGGGGGCCCCACTTGCATGCCGCATGTCATGGGGGCCCCACGTGCATGTCGCATGTCATGGGGGTCCAAAATGCATGCCGCATGTCATGAGGGTGCCGCATGCATGCCGCATGTCTTGGGACCCACAAATGCATGCCGCATGTCATAGGGGCCCCACATGCATGGTGCATTTCATGAGGGCCCAAATGCATGCCGCATGTCATGGGAGCCCCACATGAATGTCGCATGTCAAGGGGGCCCAACGTGCATGCCGCATGTATTGGGGGCCCCAAATTCATGCCACATATCATGAGGGCCCTGCATGCATGCCGCATGTCATGGGTGCCCCGCAGGCATTCCGCATGTCATGGGGGGCCCAAATGCATGCCGCATGTCATGGGGGCCCACATGCATGCCGCATGTAATGGGGGGATTCAAATGCATGCCGCATGTCATGGGGGTCCCACATGCATGCCGCATGTCATGGGGGCTCCAAATGCATGCCTCAAGTCATGGGGGCCCCAAATGCATGCCGCATGTCATGGGGTCCCCACATGCATGCCGCATGTCATGGGGGCTCAAATGCTTGCCGCATGTCATAGGGCGATAAATGCATGCCGCATGTCATGTGAGCCCAACAAGCATGCCGCATGTATTGGGGGCCCCAAATTCATGCAGCATGTCATAGGGGCCCCACATGCATGGTGCATTTCATGGGGGCCCCCGCAGGCATTCCACATGCCATGGGGGCCCCAAATAAATGCAGCATTTCATGGGGGCCCCACGTGCATGCTGCATGTCATGGGGCCCCCCAAATGGATGCCGAATGTCATAGGGGCCCCACATGCATGTCGCATATCTTGGGGCCCACAAATGCATGCCGCATGTCATTGGGGCCCCAAATGCATGCCGCATGTAATGGGGGCCCCACGTGCATGCCACATGTCATGGGGGCCCCACATTCATACCGCATGTCATGGAGGCTCCACATGCATGCCGCATGTAATGGGAGCCCCCATGCATGCCACATGTCATGGGGGCGCCAAATGAATGTCGCATGTCAAGGGGGCCCCACGTGCATGCCGCATGTCATGGGGGCCATAAATGCATGCGGCATGTCATAGGGGCCCCACGTGCATACCACATGTCATGGGGGCCCCAAATGCATGCCGCATGTACTGGGGGCCCCACGTGCATGCTGCATGTCATGGGGCCCCAAATGCATGCCGCATGTCATGGGGCCCCCCAAATGCATGCAGCATGTCTTGGGGCCCACAAATGCATGCCACATGTCATAGGGGTCCCACATGCATGGCGCATTTCATGGGGGTCCCACATGCATGCGCATGTCATGGGGGCCCCAAATGCATGCCGCATGTCATAGGGGCCCCAAATGCATGCCGCATGTCATGGGGGAACCACCTGCATGCCGCATGTCATGGGGGAACCACCTGCATGCCGCATGTAATGGGGGATTCAAATGCATGCCGCATGTCATGGGGGTCACACATGCATGCTGCATGTCATGGGGGCACCGAATGCATGCCGCATATCATGAGGGCCCCGCAGGCATTCCGCATGTCATGGGTGCCTCACGTGCATGCCGCATGTCATGGGGGCATCACGTGCATGCCGCATGTATTGGGGGCCCCAACTTGCATGCCGCATGTCTCAGGTACCCCAAATGCATGCAGCATGTTATGCAGGCCCCAAATGCATGCCGCATGTCATGGGGGCCCAAATGCATGACGCATGTCATGGGGGCTCCACGTGCATGCCGCATGTAATGGGGCTCCCAAATTCATGTCGCATGTCATAGGGGCCCCACGTGCATTCTGCATGACATGGGGGCCCCAAATGCATGCCGCATGTCATGGGGGCCCCACGTGCATGCTGCATGCAATGGGGGATTCAAATGCATGCCGCATGTCATGGGGGTCCCACATGCATGGCGCATTTCATGGGGGCCCTACATGCATGCCGCATGTCATGGGGGCCCCAAATGCATGCCTCAAGTCATGGGGGCCCCAAATGCATGCAGCATGTCATAGGGGCCCAACATGCATGGTGCATGTCATGGGGGCCCCACATGCATGCCTCAAGTCATGGGGGCCCCAAATGCATGCCACATATCATGGGGGCCCCACGTGCATGCCGCATATATTGGGAGCCTCAAATGCATGCCGCATGTCATGAGGGCCCCGCATGCATGCTGCATGTCATTGGGGCTCCGCAGGCATTCCGCATGTCATGGGGGCCTCACGTGCATTCCGCATGTCATGGGGGTCCCACGTGCATGCTGCATGTCATTGGGGCCCAACGTGCTTGCCACATGTCATGGGGGCCCCACGTGCATGCCTCATGTTACGGGGGCCACGAATGCATGCCGCATATCATAGGTGCCCCACATGCATGGAGCATGTCATGGGGGCCCCAAATGCATGCGGCATGTCATAGGGGCCCCACGTGCATACCACATGTCTTGGGGGCCCCAAATGCATGCCACATGTCATGGGGGCCCCAAATGAATGTCGCATGTCAAGGGGGACCCACATGCATGCCGCATGTCATGGAGGCCCCCATGACATGCGGCAAGCATTTGGGCCCCACATGCATGGCGCATGCCATGGGGCCCCCAAATGCATGCTGCATGTCATGGGGGCCCCACATGCTTGCCACATGTCATGGGGGCCCCACGTGCATGCCTCATGTTACGGGGGCCACGAATGCATGCCGCATATCATAGGTGCCCCACATGCATGGAGCATGTCATGGGGGCCCCAAATGCATGCGGCATGTCATAGGGGCCCCACGTGCATACCACATGTCTTGGGGGCCCCAAATGCATGCCACATGTCATGGGGGCCCCAAATGAATGTCGCATGTCAAGGGGGACCCACATGCATGCCGCATGTCATGGAGGCCCCCATGACATGCGGCAAGCATTTGGGCCCCACATGCATGGCGCATGCCATGGGGCCCCCAAATGCATGCCTCATGTCACGGGGGCCCCGCAGGCATTCCACATGTCATGGGGGCACCAAATAAATGCCGCATTTCATGGGGGCCCCACGTGCATGCCGCATGTCACGGGGGCCCCGCAGGCATTCCACATGTCATGGGGGCCCCAAATAAATGCCGCATTTCATGGGTGCCCCATGTGCATGCCACATGTCTTGGGGCCCACAAATGCATGCCGCATGTCATAGGAGCCCCACATGCATGGCGCATTTCATGGGGGCCCTACATGCATGCCGCATGTCATGGTGGCCCCAAATGCATGCCTCAAGTCATGGGGCCCCACATGCATGGTGCATGTCATGGGGGCCCCACATGCATGCCTCAAGTCATGGGGGCCCCAAATGCATGCCACATATCATGGGGGCCCCACATGCATGCCGCATATATTGGGGGCCTCAAATGCATGCCGCATGTCATGAGGGCCCCGCATGCATGCCACATGTCATTGGGGCCCCGCAGGCATTCCGCATGTCATGGGGGCCTCACATGCATTCCGCATGTCATGGGGATCCCACGTGCATGCTGCATGTCATTGGGGCCCCACGTGCTTGCCGCATGTCATGGGGGCCCCACGTGCATGCCTCATGTTACGGGGGCCACGAATGCATGCCGCATGTCAAAGGGGCCCCACATGCATGGAGCATGTCATGGGGGCCCCAAATGCATGCCGCATGTCATAGGGGCCCCACGTGCATACCACATGTCATGGGGGCCCCAAATGCATGCCGCATGTCATGGGAGCCCCACATGCATGCCGCATGCCATGGGGCCCCCAAATGCATGCCACATGTCATGGGGGCCCCACATGCATGCCGCATGTCATGGGGGCCCAAATGCTTGCCGCTTGTCATGAGGGCCATAAATGCATGCCGCTTGTCATGGGAGCCCCACATGCATGCCACATGTCATGGAGGCCCCCATGACATGCGGCAAGCATTTGGGCCCCACATGCATGCCGCATGCCATGGGGCCCCCAAATGCATGCCGCATGTCATGGGGGCCCCAAATGCATGCGGCATGTCATAGGGGTCCCACGTGCATACCACATGTCATGGGGGCCCCAAATGCATGCCGCATGTCATGGGAGCCCCACATGCATGCCACATGTCATGGGGGCTCCAAATGAATGTCGCATGTCAAGGGGGACCCACGTGCATGACGCATGTCATGGGGACCCACATGCATGCCAAATGTCATGGAGGCCCCCATGACATGCAGCAAGCATTTGGGCCCCACATGCATGACGCATGCCATGGGGCCCCCAAATGCATGCCGCATGTCATGGGGGCCCCACATGCATGCCGCATGTCATGGGGGCCCAAATGCTTGCCGCTTGTCATGAGGGCCATAAATGCATGCCGCATGTCATGGGAGCCCCACATGCATGCCACATGTCATGGAGGCCCCGATGACATGCGGCAAGCATTTGGGCCCCAAATGCATGCCGCATGTCATGGGGGCCCAAATGCATGACGCATGTCATGGGGGCTCCACGTGCATGCCGCATGTAATGTGGCTCCCAAATTCATGTCGCATGTCATAGGGGCCCCACGTGCATTCCGCATGTCATGGGGG
This sequence comes from Phyllobates terribilis, assembly GCF_046119375.1. Taxonomy (NCBI): domain Eukaryota; kingdom Metazoa; phylum Chordata; class Amphibia; order Anura; family Dendrobatidae; genus Phyllobates; species Phyllobates terribilis. Next base: position 328,565,477 of record NW_027362764.1, on the reverse strand, counting down.
CCCCAAATGCATGCCGCATGTCATGGGGCCCAACGTGCATGCCGCATGTAATGGAGGATTCAAATGCATGCTGCATGTCATGGGGGTCCCACATGCATGCCACATGTCATTGGGGCCCCGCAGGCATTCCGCATGTCATGGGGGCCCCAAATGCATGCCTCAAGTCATGGGGGCCCCAAATGCATGCAGCATGTCATAGGGGCCCCACATGCATGGTGCATGTCATGGGGGCCCCACATGCATGCCTCAAGTCATGGGGGCCCCAAATGCATGCCACATACCATGGGGGCCCCACATGCATGCCGCATATATTGGGGGCCTCAAATGCATGCCGCATGTCATGAGGGCCCCGCATGCATGCCGCATGTCATTGGGGCCCCGCAGGCATTCCGCATGTCATGGGGGCTTCACGTGCATGCCGCATGTCATTGGGGCCCCGCAGGCATTCCGCATGTCATGGGGGCCTCACGTGCATTCCGCATGTCATGGGGGTCCCACGTGCATGCTGCATGTCATTGGGGCCCCACGTGCTTGCCGCATGTCATGGGGGCCCCACATGCATGCCTCATGTTACGGGGGACACGAATGCATGCCGCATGTCATAGGGGCCCCACATCCATGGAGCATGTCATGGGGGCCCCAAATGCATGCGGCATGTCATAGGGGCCCCACGTGCATACCACATGTCATGGGGGCCCCAAATGCATGCCACATGTCATGGGAGCTCCACATGCATGCCACATGTCATGGGGGCCCCAAATGAATGTCGCATGTCAAGGGGGCCCCACGTGCATGACGCATGTCATGGGGACCCACATGCATGCCGCATGTCATGGAGGCCCCCATGACATGCGGCAAGCATTTGGGCTCCACATGCATGCCGCATGTCATGGGGGCCCAAATGCTTGCCGCATGTCATGAGGGCCATAAATGCATGCCGCATGTCATGGGAGCCCCACATGCATGCCACATGTCTTGGAGGCCCCCATGACATGCGGCAAGCATTTGGGCCACACATGCATGCCGCATGTCATGGGGCCCCCAAATGCATGCCGCATGTCATGGGGGCCCCATGTGCATGCCACATGTCTTGGGGCCCACAAATGCATGCCGCATGTCATAGGGGCCCCACATGCATGGAGCATTTCATGGGGGCCCTACATGCATGCCGCATGTCATGGGGGCCCCAAATGCATGCCTCAAGTCATGGGGGCCCCAAATGCACGCAGCATGTCATAGGGGCCCCACGTACATGCTTCATGTCATTGGGGCCCCACGTGCTTGCCGCTTGTCATGGGGGCCCCACGTGCATGCCTCATGTTACGGGGGCCACGAATGCATGCCGCATGTCATAGGGGCCCCACGTGCATACCACATGTCATGGGGGCCCCAAATGCATGCCGCATGTCATGGTTGCCCCAAATGAATGTCGCATGTCAAGGGGGCCCCACGTGCATGACGCATGTCATGGGGACCCACATGCATGCCGCATGTCATGGGGGCCCAAATGCTTGCCGCATGTCATGAGGGCCATAAATGCATGCCGCATGTCATGGGAGCCCCACATGCATGCCAAATGTCATGGGGCCCCCAAATGCATGCCGCATGTCATGGGGGCCACACGTGCATGGCGCATTTCATGAGGGCCCAAATGCATGCCGCATGTCAAGAGGCCATAAATGCATGTCGCATGTCATGGATGCCCAAAGTGCATGCCTCATGTCACGGGGGCCCCGCAGGCATTAAACATGTCATGGGGCCCCAAATAAATGCCGCATTTCATGGGGGCCCCACATGCATGCCACATGTCATGGGGGCCCCAAATGAATGTCGCATGTCAAGGGGGCCCCACGTGCATGACGCATGTCATGGGGACCCACATGCATGCCGCATGTCATGGAGGCCCCCATGACATGCGGCATGCATTTGGGGGCCCCACATGCATGCCGCATGTCATGGGGGGCCAAATGCTTGCCGCATGTCATGAGGGCCATAAATGCATGCCGCATGTCAGGGGAGCCCCACATGCATGCCACATGTAATGGGGGCCCCAAATGAATGTCGCATGTCAAGGGGGCCCCACGTGCATGCCGCATGTCATGGGGGCCCCAAATGCATGCCGCATGTCATGGGGGCCCCAAATGCATGCCGCATGTCATGGGGCCCCCCAAATGCATGCAGCATGTCTTGGGGCCCACAAATGCATGCCGCATGTCATAGGGGTCCCACATGCATGGCGCATTTCATGGGGGTCCCACATGCATGGCGCATTTCATGGGGCCCCCAAATGCATGCCGCATGTCATAGGGGCCCCACATGCATGGCGCATGTCATGGGGGCCCCACATTCTTACCGCATGTCATGGAGGCCCCAAATGCATGCCGCATGTAATGGGAGCCCCATGCATGCCACATGTCATGGGGGCCCCAAATGAATGTCGCATGTCAAGGGGGCCCCACGTGCATGCCGCATGTCATGGGGGCCCCAAATGCATGCCGCATGTACAGGGGGCCCCACATGCATGGAGCATGTCATTGGGGCCCCACATGCATGCCGCATGTCATGGGGGCCCCACGTGCATGCCGCATGTCATGGGGGCCCCGCAGGCATTCCGCATGTCATGGGGGCCCCAAATGCATGCCGCATTTCATGGGGGCCCCACGTGCATGCCGCATGTCATGGGGCCCCCCCAATGCATGCAGCATGTCTTGGTGCCCTCAAATGCATGCCGCATGTCACAGGGGTCCCACCTGCATGCCGCATGTCATGGGGGAACCACCTGCATGCCGCATGTAATGGGGGATTCAAATGCATGCCGCATGTCATGGGGGTCCCACATGCATGCCTCATGTCATGGGGGCCCCAAATGCATGCCGCATATCATGGGGGCCCCGCAGGCATTCCGCATGTCATGGGGCCTCACGTGCATGCCGCATGTCATGGGGGCCTCACATGCATGCCGCATGTATAAGGGGCCCCAACTGCATGACGCATGTCTCAGGTACCCCAAATGCATGCAGCATGTTATGCAGGCCCCAAATGCATGCCGCATGTCATGGGGGCCCAAATGCATGACTCATGTCATGGGGGCTCCACGTGCATGCCGCATGTAATGGGGCTCCCAAATTCATGTCGCATGTCATAGGGGCCCCACTTGCATTCCGCATGACATGGGGGCCGCAAATGCATGCCGCATGTCATGGGGGCCCCACGTGCATGCCGCATGTAATGGGGGATTCAAATGCATGCCGCATGTCATGGGGGTCCCACATGCATGCCACATGTCATTGGGGCCCCGCAGGCATTCCGCATGTCATGGGGGACTCACGTGCATTCCGCATGTCATGTGGGCCCCACGTGCATGCTGCATGTCTTGGGGCCCACAAATGCATGCCGCATGTCATAGGGGCCCCACATGCATGCCGCATTTCATGGGGGCCCCAAATGCGTGCCGCATATCATGGGGGCCCCAAATGCATGCAGCATGTCATGGGGGCCAAACGTGCATGCCACATGTCATTGGGGGCCCACATGCATGCCGCATGTCATGGGGCCCCACTTGCATGCAGCATGTAATGGGGATCCCAAATTGATGTCGCATGTCATAGGGGCCCCACTTGCATTCCGCATGACATGGGGGCCGCAAATGCATGCCGCATGTCATGGGGGCCCCACGTGCATGCCGCATGTAATGGGGGATTCAAATGCATGCCGCATGTCATGGGGGTCCCACATGCATGCCACATGTCATTGGGGCCCCGCAGGCATTCCGCATGTCATGGGGGACTCACGTGCATTCCGCATGTCATGTGGGCCCCACGTGCATGCTGCATGTCTTGGGGCCCACAAATGCATGCCGCATGTCATAGGGGCCCCACATGCATGCCGCATTTCATGGGGGCCCCAAATGCGTGCCGCATATCATGGGGGCCCCAAATGCATGCAGCATGTCATGGGGGCCAAACGTGCATGCCACATGTCATTGGGGGCCCACATGCATGCCGCATGTCATGGGGGCCCCACATGCATGCCGCATGTCATGGGGGCACCACTTGCATGCAGCATGTAATGGGGGATCCAAATGCATGACGCATGTCATGGGGGTCCCACATGCATACCACATGTCATGGGGGAACCAAATGCATGCCGCATGTCCTGGGGGCCCCACATGCATGACACATTTCATGGGGGACCCAAATGCATGCCGCATGTCATGGGGTCCCCAAATGCATGCCGCATGTCATGAGGGCCCCACGTGCATGCTGCATGTCATGGGGGCCCCACTTGCATGCCGCATGTCATGGGGGCCCCACGTGCATGTCGCATGTCATGGGGGTCCAAAATGCATGCCGCATGTCATGAGGGTGCCGCATGCATGCCGCATGTCTTGGGGCCCACAAATGCATGCCGCATGTCATAGGGGCCCCACATGCATGGTGCATTTCATGAGGGCCCAAATGCATGCCGCATGTCATGGGAGCCCCACATGAATGTCGCATGTCAAGGGGGCCCAACGTGCATGCCGCATGTATTGGGGGCCCCAAATTCATGCCACATATCATGAGGGCCCTGCATGCATGCCGCATGTCATGGGTGCCCCGCAGGCATTCCGCATGTCATGGGGGGCCCAAATGCATGCCGCATGTCATGGGGGCCCCACATGCATGCCGCATGTAATGGGGGGATTCAAATGCATGCCGCATGTCATGGGGGTCCCACATGCATGCCGCATGTCATGGGGGCTCCAAATGCATGCCTCAAGTCATGGGGGCCCCAAATGCATGCCGCATGTCATGGGGTCCCCACATGCATGCCGCATGTCATGGGGGCTCAAATGCTTGCCGCATGTCATAGGGCGATAAATGCATGCCGCATGTCATGTGAGCCCAACAAGCATGCCGCATGTATTGGGGGCCCCAAATTCATGCAGCATGTCATAGGGGCCCCACATGCATGGTGCATTTCATGGGGGCCCCCGCAGGCATTCCACATGCCATGGGGGCCCCAAATAAATGCAGCATTTCATGGGGGCCCCACGTGCATGCTGCATGTCATGGGGCCCCCCAAATGGATGCCGAATGTCATAGGGGCCCCACATGCATGTCGCATATCTTGGGGCCCACAAATGCATGCCGCATGTCATTGGGGCCCCAAATGCATGCCGCATGTAATGGGGGCCCCACGTGCATGCCACATGTCATGGGGGCCCCACATTCATACCGCATGTCATGGAGGCCCCACATGCATGCCGCATGTAATGGGAGCCCCCATGCATGCCACATGTCATGGGGGCGCCAAATGAATGTCGCATGTCAAGGGGGCCCCACGTGCATGCAGCATGTCATGGGGGCCATAAATGCATGCGGCATGTCATAGGGGCCCCACGTGCATACCACATGTCATGGGGGCCCCAAATGCATGCCGCATGTACTGGGGGCCCCACGTGCATGCTGCATGTCATGGGGCCCCAAATGCATGCCGCATGTCATGGGGCCCCCCAAATGCATGCAGCATGTCTTGGGGCCCACAAATGCATGCCACATGTCATAGGGGTCCCACATGCATGGCGCATTTCATGGGGGTCCCACATGCATGCGCATGTCATGGGGGCCCCAAATGCATGCCGCATGTCATAGGGGCCCCAAATGCATGCCGCATGTCATGGGGGAACCACCTGCATGCCGCATGTCATGGGGGAACCACCTGCATGCCGCATGTAATGGGGGATTCAAATGCATGCCGCATGTCATGGGGGTCACACATGCATGCTGCATGTCATGGGGGCACCGAATGCATGCCGCATATCATGAGGGCCCCGCAGGCATTCCGCATGTCATGGGTGCCTCACGTGCATGCCGCATGTCATGGGGGCATCACGTGCATGCCGCATGTATTGGGGGCCCCAACTTGCATGCCGCATGTCTCAGGTACCCCAAATGCATGCAGCATGTTATGCAGGCCCCAAATGCATGCCACATGTCATGGGGGCCCAAATGCATGACGCATGTCATGGGGGCTCCACGTGCATGCCGCATGTAATGGGGCTCCCAAATTCATGTCGCATGTCATAGGGGCCCCACGTGCATTCTGTATGACATGGGGGCCCCAAATGCATGCCGCATGTCATGGGGGCCCCACGTGCATGCTGCATGCAATGGGGGATTCAAATGCATGCCGCATGTCATGGGGGTCCCACATGCATGGCGCATTTCATGGGGGCCCTACATGCATGCCGCATGTCATGGGGGCCCCAAATGCATGCCTCAAGTCATGGGGGCCCCAAATGCATGCAGCATGTCATAGGGGCCCAACATGCATGGTGCATGTCATGGGGGCCCCACATGCATGCCTCAAGTCATGGGGGCCCCAAATGCATGCCACATATCATGGGGGCCCCACGTGCATGCCGCATATATTGGGAGCCTCAAATGCATGCCGCATGTCATGAGGGCCCCGCATGCATGCTGCATGTCATTGGGGCCCCGCAGGCATTCCGCATGTCATGGGGGCCTCACGTGCATTCCGCATGTCATGGGGGTCCCACGTGCATGCTGCATGTCATTGGGGCCCAACGTGCTTGCCACATGTCATGGGGGCCCCACGTGCATGCCTCATGTTACGGGGGCCACGAATGCATGCCGCATATCATAGGTGCCCCACATGCATGGAGCATGTCATGGGGGCCCCAAATGCATGCGGCATGTCATAGGGGCCCCACGTGCATACCACATGTCTTGGGGGCCCCAAATGCATGCCACATGTCATGGGGGCCCCAAATGAATGTCGCATGTCAAGGGGGACCCACATGCATGCCGCATGTCATGGAGGCCCCCATGACATGCGGCAAGCATTTGGGCCCCACATGCATGGCGCATGCCATGGGGCCCCCAAATGCATGCTGCATGTCATGGGGGCCCCACATGCTTGCCACATGTCATGGGGGCCCCACGTGCATGCCTCATGTTACGGGGGCCACGAATGCATGCCGCATATCATAGGTGCCCCACATGCATGGAGCATGTCATGGGGGCCCCAAATGCATGCGGCATGTCATAGGGGCCCCACGTGCATACCACATGTCTTGGGGGCCCCAAATGCATGCCACATGTCATGGGGGCCCCAAATGAATGTCGCATGTCAAGGGGGACCCACATGCATGCCGCATGTCATGGAGGCCCCCATGACATGCGGCAAGCATTTGGGCCCCACATGCATGGCGCATGCCATGGGGCCCCCAAATGCATGCCTCATGTCACGGGGGCCCCGCAGGCATTCCACATGTCATGGGGGCACCAAATAAATGCCGCATTTCATGGGGGCCCCACGTGCATGCCGCATGTCACGGGGGCCCCGCAGGCATTCCACATGTCATGGGGGCCCCAAATAAATGCCGCATTTCATGGGTGCCCCATGTGCATGCCACATGTCTTGGGGCCCACAAATGCATGCCGCATGTCATAGGAGCCCCACATGCATGGCGCATTTCATGGGGGCCCTACATGCATGCCGCATGTCATGGTGGCCCCAAATGCATGCCTCAAGTCATGGGGCCCCAAATGCATGCAGCATGTCATAGGGGCCCCACACGCATGGTGCATGTCATGGGGGCCCCACATGCATGCCTCAAGTCATGGGGGCCCCAAATGCATGCCACATATCATGGGGGCCCCACATGCATGCCGCATATATTGGGGGCCTCAATTGCATGCCGCATGTCATGAGGGCCCCGCATGCATGCCGCATGTCATTGGGGCCCCGCAGTCATGGAGCATGTCATGGGGGCCCCAAATGCATGCCGCATGTCATGGGAGCCCCACATGCATGCCACATGTCATGGGGGCCCCAAATGAATGTCGCATGTCAAGGGGGCCCCAAGTGCATGACGCATGTCTTGGGGACCCACATGCATGCCGCATGTCATGGAGGCCCCCATGACATGCGGCAAGCATTTGGGCCCCACATGCATGCTCCATGCCATGGGGCACCCAAATGCATGCCACATTTCATGGGGGCCCCACATGCATGCCGCATGTCATAGGGGCCCAAATGCTTGCCGCATGTCATGAGGGCCATAAATGCATGCCGCATGTCATGGGAGCCCCACATGCATGCCACATGTCATGGAGGCCCCCATGACATGCGGCAAGCATTTGGGCCCCACATGCATGCCGCATGTCATGGGGCCCCCAAATGCATGCCGCATGTCATGGGGGCCCCACGTGCATGGCGCATTTCATGAGGGCCCAAATGCATGCCGCATGTCATGAGGCCATAAATGCATGTCGCATGTCATGGGTGCCCAAAGTGCATGCCTCATGTCACGGGGGCCCCGCAGGCATTCCAAATGTCATGGGGCCCCAAATAAATGCCGCATTTCATGGGGGCCCCACGTGCATGCCGCATGTCACGGGGGCCCCGCAGGCATTACACATGTCATGGGGGCCCCAAATAAATGCCGCATTTCATGGGGGCCCCATGTGCATGCCACATGTCTTGGGGCCCACAAATGCATGCCGCATGTCATAGGGGCCCCACATGCATGGCGCATTTCATGGGGGCCCTACATGCATGCAGCATGTCATGGGGGCCCCAAATGCATGCCTCAAGTAATGGGGGCCCCAAATGCATGCCACATATCATGGGGGCCCCACATGCATGCCGCATATATTGGGGGCCTCAATTGCATGCCGCATGTCATGAGGGCCCCGCATGCATGCCGCATGTCATTGGGGCCCCGTAGGCATTCCACATGTCATGGGGGCCTCACGTGCATTCCGCATGTCATGGGGGTCCCACGTACATGCTTCATGTCATTGGGGCCCCACGTGCTTGCCGCTTGTCATGGGGGCCCCACGTGCATGCCTCATGTTACGGGGGCCACGAATGCATGCCGCATGTCATAGGGGCCGCACGTGCATACCACATGTCATGGGGGCCCCAAATGCATGCCGCATGTCATGGGGGCCCCACATGCATGCCACATGTCATGGGGGCCCCAAATGAATGTCGCATGTCAAGGGGGCCCCACGTGCATGACGCATGTCATGGGGACCCACATGCATGCCGCATGTCATGGAGGCCCCCATGACATGCGGCATGCATTTGGGGGCCCCACATGCATGCCGCATGTCATGGGGGCCCAAATGCTTGCCGCATGTCATGAGGGCCATAAATGCATGCCGCATGTCATGGGAGCCCCACATGCATGCCAAATGTCATGGGGCCCCCAAATGCATGCCACATGTCATGGGGGCCCCACGTGCATGGCGCATTTCATGAGGGCCCAAATGCATGCCGCATGTCAAGAGGCCATAAATGCATGTCGCATGTCATGGGTGCCCAAAGTGCATGCCTCATGTCACGGGGGCCCGCAGGCATTCCACATGTCATGGGGGCCCCAAATAAATGCCGCATTTCAGGGGGGCCCCACGTGCATGCCGCATGTCACGGGGGCCCCGCAGGCATTCCACATGTCATGGGGGCCCCAAATAAATGCAGCATTTCATGGGGGCCCCGTGTGCATGCCACATGTCATGGGGGCCCCAAATGCATGCCTCAAGTCATGGGGCCCCAAATGCATGCAGCATGTCATAGGGGCCCCACATGCATGGTGCATGTCATGGGGGCCCCACATGCATGCCTCAAGTCACGGGGGCCCCAAATGCATGCCACATATCATGGGGGCCCCACATGCATGCCGCATATATTCGGGGCCTCAATTGCATGCCGCATGTCATGAGGACCCCGCATGCATGCCGCATGTCATTGGGGCCCCGTAGACATTCCGCATGTCATGGGGGCCTCACGTGCATTCCGCATGTCATGGGGGTCCCACGTGCATGCTTCATGTCATTGGGGCCCCAAGTGCTTGCCGCTTGTCATGGGGGCCCCACGTGCATGCCTCATGTTACGGGGGCCACAAATGCATGCCGCATGTCATAGGGGCCCCACGTGCATACCACATGTCATGAGGGCCCCAAATGCATGCCGCATGTCATGGGGGCCCCACATGCATGCCACATGTCATGGGGGCCCCAAATGAATGTCGCATGTCTTGGGGCCCCACGTGCATGACGCATGTCATGGGGACCCACATGCATGCCGCATGTCATGGAGGCCCCCATGACATGCGGCATGCATTTGGGGTCCCCACATGCATGCCGCATGTCATGGGGGGCCAAATGCTTGCCGCATGTCATGAGGGCCATAAATGCATGCCGCATGTCATGGGAGCCCCACATGCATGCCACATGTCATGGGGGCCCCAAATGAATGTCGCATGTCAAGGGGGCCCCACGTGCATGCCGCATGTCATGGGGGCCCCAAATTCATGCCGCATGTCAAGGGGGCCCCACGTGCATGCCGCATGTCATGGGGGCCCCAAATGCATGCCGCATGTCATGGGGGCCCCAAATGCATGCCGCATGTCATGGGCCCCCCCAAATGCATGCAGCATGTCTTGGGGCCCACAAATGCATGCCGCATGTCATAGGGGTCCCACATGCATGGTGCATTTCATGGGGTCCCACATGCATGGCGCATTTCATGGGGGCCCCAAATGCATGCCGCATGTCATGAGGCCATAAATGCATGTCGCATGTCATGGGGCCCAAAAGCTTGCCGCATGTCATGGGGGCCATAAATGCATGCCGCATGTCATGGGAGCCCCACATGAATGTCGCATGTCAAGGGGGCCCAACGTGCATGCCGCATGTATTGGGGGCCCCAAATTCATGCCGCATATCATGAGGGCCCTGCATGCATGCCGCATGTCATGGGTGCCCCACATTCATACCGCATGTCATGGAGACCCCACATGCATGCCGCATGTCATGGGAGCCCCACATGAATGTCGCATGTCAAGGGGGCCCAACGTGCATGCCGCATGTATTGGGGGCCCCAAATTCATGCCGCATATCATGAGGGCCCTGCATGCATGCCGCATGTCATGGGTGCCCCACATTCATACCGCATGTCATGGAGACCCCACATGCATGCCGCATGTAATGGGAGCCCCCATGCATGCCACATGTCATGGGGGCGCCAAATGAATGTCGCATGTCAAGGGGGCCCCACGTGCATGCCGCATGTCATGGGGGCCATAAATGCATGCGGCATAAATGAATGCGGCATGTCATAGGGGCCCCACGTGCATACCACATGTCATGGGGGCCCCAAATGCATGCCGCATGTACTGGGGGCCCCACGTGCATGCTGCATGTCATGGGGCCCCAAATGCATGCCGCATGTCATGGAGGCCCCAAATGCATGCCGCATGTCATGGGGCCCCCCAAATGCATGCAGCATGCGTGCCCCATATCATGGGGGCCCAAAATGCATGCAGCATGTCATGGGGGCCCAACGTGCATGCCGCATGTATTGGGGGCCCCAAATGCATGCAGCATGTCATGGGGAACCACCTGCATGCCGCATGTCATGAGGGAACCACCTGCATGCCGCATGTAATGGGGGATTCAAATGCATGCCGCATGTCATGGGGGTCACACATGCATGCTGCATGTCACGGGGGCCCCAAATGCATGCCGCATATCATGGGGCCCCGCAGGCATTCCGCATGTCATGGGGTCTCCACGTGCATGACGCATGTCATGGGGACCCACATGCATGACTCATGGAGGCCCCACGTGCATGCCGCATGTCATGGGGGATGAAAACTCATGCCGCATGTCATTGGGGCCCCAAACGTATGCCGCATGTCATGGGGGCCCCATGTGCATGCCGCATGTCATGGGTGCCCCAAATGCATGCCGCATGTCATGGGGGCTCCACGTGCATGCCGCATTTCATGGGGGACCCAAATGCATGCCGCATGTCATGGGGGCCCCAAATGCATGTCACATGTCATGGGGGCCCCACGTGCATGCTGCATGTCATGGGGGCCCCAAATGCATGCCTCATGTCATGGGGGGCCCAAATGCATGCCGCATATCATGGGGCCCCCTAAATGCATGCAACATGTCTTGGGGCCCACAAATGCATGCCGCATGTCATATGGGCCCCACATGGAGGCCCCACATGCATGCGCATGTCATGGGGGCCCCAAATGTGTGCCGCATATCATGGGGGCCCCAAATGCATGCAGCATGTCATGGGGGCCCCACGTGCATGCCACATGTCATGGGGGCCCCACTTGCATGCAGCATGTAATGGGGATCCAAATGCATGACGCATGTCATGGGGGTCCCACATGCATGCCTGTATGTCATGGAGACCCCAAATGCATGGCTCAAGTCATGGGGGCCCCCAAATGCATGCCGCATATCAAGGGGGCCACAAATGCATGCAGCATGTCATGGGGTCCCCATGTGCATGTCACATGTCATTGGGCCCCCCAAATGCATGGGGGCCCCCAAATGCATGCCGCATATCATGGGGGCCCCAAATGCATGCAGCATGTCATGGGGCCCCACGTGCATGCCACATATCATTGGGGGCCACATGCATGCCGCATGTCATGGGAGCCCCACATGAATGTCGAATGTCAAGGGGGCCCAACGTGCATGCCGCATGTATTGGGGGCCCCAAATTCATGCCGCATGTCATGAGGGCCCTGCATGCATGCCGCATGTCATGGGAGCCCCGCAGACATTCCGCATGTCATGGGGGCCCAAATGCATGCCGCATGTCATAGGGGCCCCACGTGCATGCCGCATGTAATGGGGGATTCAAATGCATGCCTCAAGTCATGGGGGCCCCAAATGCATGCCGCATGTCATGGGGGCCCCATGTGCATGCCACATGTAATGGGGGCCCCAAAAGCATGTGGCATGTCATAGGGGCCCCACGTGCATGCCGCATGTCTTGGGCACCCCAAATGCATGCAGCATGTCATAGGGGCCCCACGTGCATACCACATGTCATGGGGGCCCCAAATGCATGCCGCATGTACTGGGGGCCCCACATGCATGGCACATTTCATGGGGGCCCCACATGCATGCGCATGTCATGGGGGCACCACATGCATGCCGCATGTCATGGGCCCCAAAAGCTTGCCGCATGTCATGGGGACCATAAATGCATGCCGCATGTCAAGGGGGCCCAACGTGCATGCCGCATGTATTGGGGGCCCCAAATGCATGCCTCAAGTCATGGGGGCCCCAAATGCATGCCGCATATCATGGGGGTCCCACATGCATGCCGCATATCATGGGGGTCCCACATGCATGCCGCATGTCATGGGGGCCCCAAATGCATGCCGCATGTCACATTGGCCCCAAATGCATGATGCATGTCATGAGGGCCCCATGTGCATACCGCATGTCATAGGGGCCCCACGTACATGGCACATGTCATCGGTGCCCCAAATGCATGCCGCATGTCATGGGGGCCCCATGTGCATGCCACATGTAATGGGGGCCCCAAAAGCATGTGGCATGTCATAGGGGCCCCACGTGCATGCCGCATGTCTTGGGCACCCCAAATGCATGCAGCATGTCATAGGGGCCCCACGTGCATACCACATGTCATGGGGGCCCCAAATGCATGCCGCATGTACTGGGGGTCCCACATGCATACCACATGTCATGGGGGAACCAAATGCATGCCGCATGTCCTGGGGGACCCACATGCATGACACATTTCATGGGGCCCCCAAATGCATGCCACATGTAATGGGGGCCCCACTTGCATGCCGCATGTCATGGGGGCCCCACGTGCATGTCGCATGTCATGGGGGCCCAAAATGCATGCCGCATGTCATGAGGGCGCCGCATGCATGCCGCATGTCTTGGGGCCCACAAATGCATGCCGCATGTCATGGGTGCCCCACATGCATGCCGCATGTCATTGGGGCCCCAAATGCATGCCGCATGTAATGGGGGCCCCGCGTGCATGCCGCATGTCACGGGGACCCCAAATGCATGCCGCATGTCATGGGGGCCCCAAATGCATGCAGCATGTCATTGGGGCCCCCAAATGCATGCAGCATGTCATAGGGGCCCCACGTGCATGGCGCATGTCATGGGGGCCCCACATTCATACCGCATGTCATGGAGGCCCCAAATGCATGCCGCATGTAATGGGAGCCCCCATGCATGCCACATGTCATGGGGGCCCCAAATGAATGTCGCATGTCAAGGGGGCCCCACGTGCATGCCGCATGTCATGGGGGCCATAAATGCATGCGGCATGTCATAGGGGCCCCACGTGCATGCCGCATGTCATGGGGCCCCCCAAATGCATGCCGCATGTAATGGGAGCCCCCATGCATGCCACATGTCATGGGGGCCCCAAATGAATGTCGCATGTCAAGGGGGCCCCAAATGCATGCCGCATGTACAGGGGGCCCCACGTGCATGCCGCATTTCATGGGGGACCCAAATACATGCCACATGTCATGGGGGCCATACATGCATGCGGCATGTCATAGGCGCCCCACGTGCATACCACATGTCATGGGGGCCCCAAATGCATGCCGCATGTACTGGGTGGGCCCACGTGCATGCTGCATGTCATGGGGCCCCAAATGCATGCCGCATGTCCTGGAAGCCCCACGTGCATGCCGCATGTTATGGGGCCCCCCAAATGCATGCAGCATGTCTTGGCGCCCTCAAATGCATGCGGCATGTCATAGGGGCCCCACGTGCATACCACATGTCATGGGGGCCCCAAATGCATGCCGCATGTACTGGGTGGGCCCACGTGCATGCTGCATGGCATGGGGGCCCCAAGTGCGTGCCCCATATCATGGGGGCCCCAAATGCATGCAGCATGTCATGGGGGCCCAACGTGCATGCCGCATGTATTGGGGGCCCCAAATGCATGCCGCATGTCATGGGGGAACCACCTGCATGCCGCATGTCATGGGGGAACCACCTGCATGCCGCATGTCATGGGGGAACCACCTGCATGCCGCATGTAATGGGGGATTCAAATGCATGCCGCATATCATGGGGGCCCCGCAGGCATGCCGCATGTCATGGGGGCCTCACGTGCATGCTGCATGTATTGGGGGCCCCAACTGCATGCCGCATGTCTCAGGTACCCCAAATGCATGCAGCATGTTATGCAGGCCCCAAATGCATGCCGCATGTCATGGGGGCCCAAATGCATGACGCATGTCATGGGGGCTCCACGTGCATGCCGCATGTAATGGGGCTCCCAAATTCATGTCGCATGTCATAGGGGCCCCACGTGCATTCCGCATGACATGGGGGCCACGAATGCATGCCGCATGTCAAAGGGGCCCCACATGCATGGAGCATGTCATGGGGGCCCCAAATGCATGCCGCATGTCATAGGGGCCCCACGTGCATACCACATGTCATGGGGGCCCCAAATGCATGCCGCATGTCATGGGAGCCCCACATGCATGCCGCATGCCATGGGGCCCCCAAATGCATGCCACATGTCATGGGGGCCCCACATGCATGCCGCATGTCATGGGGGCCCAAATGCTTGCCGCTTGTCATGAGGGCCATAAATGCATGCCGCATGTCATGGGAGCCCCACATGCATGCCACATGTCATGGAGGCCCCAAATGAATGTCGCATGTCAAGGGGGACCCACGTGCATGACGCATGTCATGGGGACCCACATGCATGCCAAATGTCATGGAGGCCCCCATGACATGCAGCAAGCATTTGGGCCCCACATGCATGACGCATGCCATGGGGCCCCCAAATGCATGCCGCATGTCATGGGGGCCCCACATGCATGCCGCATGTCATGGGGGCCCAAATGCTTGCCGCTTGTCATGAGGGCCATAAATGCATGCCGCATGTCATGGGAGCCCCACATGCATGCCACATGTCATGGGGGCCCCAAATGAATGTCGCATGTCAAGGGGGACCCACGTGCATGACGCATGTCATGGGGACCCACATGCATGCCAAATGTCATGGAGGCCCCCATGACATGCAGCAAGCATTTGGGCCCCACATGCATGACGCATGCCATGGGGCCCCCAAATGCATGCCGCATGTCATGGGGGCCCCACATGCATGCCGCATGTCATGGGGGCCCAAATGCTTGCCGCTTGTCATGAGGGCCATAAATGCATGCCGCATGTCATGGGAGCCCCACATGCATGCCACATGTCATGGAGGCCCCGATGACATGCGGCAAGCATTTGGGCCCCAAATGCATGCCGCATGTCATGGGGGCCCAAATGCATGACGTATGTCATGGGGGCTCCACGTGCATGCCGCATGTAATGTGGCTCCCAAATTCATGTCGCATGTCATAGGGGCCCCACGTGCATGCCGCATGTCATGGGGGCCCAAATGCATGACGCATGTCATGGGGGCTCCACGTGCATGCCGCATGTAATGGGGCTCCCAAATTCATGTCGCATGTCATAGGGGCCCCACGTGCATTCCGCATGACATGGGGGCCCCAAATGCATGCCGCATGTCATGGGGGCCCCACGTGCATGCCGCATGTAATGGGGGATTCAAATGCATGCCGCATGTCATGGGGGTCCCACATGCATGCCACATGTCATTGGGGCCCCGCAGGCATTCCGCATGTCATGGGGGACTCACGTGCATTCCGCATGTCATGTGGGCCCCACATGCATGCTGCATGTCATTGTGGCCCCACGTGCATGCCGCATGTCACGGGGGCCCCGCAGGCATTCCACATGTCATGGGGGCCCCAAATAAATGCCGCATTTCATGGGGGCCCCACATGCATGCCGCATGTCACGGGGTCCCCTCAGGCATTCGCATGTCATGGGGGCCCCAAATACATGGCGCATTTCATGGGGACCCCATGTGCATGCCACATGTCTTGGGGCCCACAAATGCATGCCGCATGTCATAGGGGCCCCACATGCATGGCGCATTTCATGGGGGCCCTACATGCATGCCGCATGTCATGGGGGACCCCAATGCATGCCTCAAGTCATGGGGGCCCCAAATGCATGCAGCATGTCATAGGGGCCCCACATGCATGGTGCATGTCATGGGGGCCCCACATGCATGCCTCAAGTCATGGGGGCCCCAAATGCATGCCACATATCATGGGGGCCCCACATGCATGCCGCATATATTGGGGGCCTCAAATGCATGCCGCATGTCATAGGGGTACCACATGCATGGCGCATTTCATGGGGGTCCCACATGCATGCGCATGTCATGGGGGCCCCAAATGCGTGCCGCATATCATGGGGGCCCCAAATGCATGCCGCATGTCATAGTGGCCCCACATGCATGGCGCATGTCATGGGGGCCCCACATTCATACCGCATGTCATGGAGGCCCCAAATGCATGCCGCATGTAATGGGAGCCCCCATGCATGCCACATGTCATGGGGGCCCCAAATGAATGTCGCATGTCAAGGGGGCCCCAAATGCATGCCGCATGTACAGGGGGCCCCACGTGCATGCCGCATTTCATGGGGGACCCAAATGCATGCCACATGTCAAGGGGGCCATAAATGCATGCGGCATGTCATAGGGGCCCCACGTGCATACCACATGTCATGGGGGCCCCAAATGCATGCCGCATGTACTGGGTGGGCCCACGTGCATGCTGCATGTCATGGGGCCCCAAATGCATGCCGCATGTCATGGAAGCCCCACGTGCATGCCGCATGTCATGGGGCCCCCCAAATGCATGCAGCATGTCTTGGCGCCCTCAAATGCATGCCGCATGTCATAGGGGTCCCACATGCATGCCGCATGGCTTGGGGGCCCCAAGTGCGTGCCCCATATCATGGGGGCCCCAAATGCATGCAGCATGTCATGGGGGCCCAACGTGCATGCCACATGTATTGGGGGCCCCAAATGCATGCCGCATGTCATGGGGGAACCACCTGCATGCCGCATGTCATGGGGGAACCACCTGCATGCCGCATGTAATGGGGGATTCAAATGCATGCCGCATGTCATGGGGGTCCCACATGCATGCTGCATGTCATGGGGGCCCCAAATGCATGCCGCATATCATGGGGGCCCCGCAGGCATGCCGCATGTCATGGGGGCCTCACGTGCATGCTGCATGTATTGGGGGCCCCAACTGCATGCCGCATGTCTCAGTTACCCCAAATGCATGCAGCATGTTATGCAGGCCCCAAATGCATGCCGCATGTCATGGGGGCCCAAATGCATTCCGCATGTCATGTGGGCCCCACGTGCATGCTGCATGTCATTGTGGCCCCACGTGCATGCCGCATGTCACGGGGGCCCCGCAGGCATTCCACATGTCATGGGGGCCCCAAATAAATGGCGCATTTCATGGGGGCCCCACATGCATGCCGCATGTCACGGGGTCCCCGCAGGCATTCCACATGTCATGGGGGCCCCAAATAAATGGCGCATTTCATGGGGACCCCATGTGCATGCCACATGTCTTGGGGCCCACAAATGCATGCCGCATGTCATAGGGGCCCCACATGCATGGCGCATTTCATGGGGGCCCTACATGCATGCCGCATGTCATGGGGGCCCCCAATGCATGCCTCAAGT
The DNA here is from genome assembly GCF_046119375.1 of Phyllobates terribilis. NCBI lineage: Eukaryota > Metazoa > Chordata > Amphibia > Anura > Dendrobatidae > Phyllobates > Phyllobates terribilis. Next base: position 328,547,045 of record NW_027362764.1, on the reverse strand, counting down.
CATGGGGGCCCCAAATGCATGCAGCATGTCATAGGGGCCCCACATGCATGGTGCATGTCATGGGGGCCCCACATGCATGCCTCAAGTCACGGGGGCCCCAAATGCATGCCACATATCATGGGGGCCCCACATGCATGCCGCATATATTGGGGGCCTCAAATGCATGCCGCATGTCATGAGGGCCCCGCATGCATGCCACATGTCATTGGGGCCCCGCAGGCATTCCGCATGTCATGGGGGCCTCACGTGCATTCCGCATGTCATGGGGGTCCCACGTGCATGCTGCATGTCATTGGGGCCCCACGTGCTTGCCGCATGTCATGGGGGCCCCACGTGCATGCCTCATGTTACGGGGGCCACGAATGCATGCCGCATGTCAAAGGGGCCCCACATGCATGGAGCATGTCATGGGGGCCCCAAATGCATGCCGCATGTCATAGGGGCCCCACGTGCATACCACATGTCATGGGGGCCCCAAATGCATGCCGCATGTCATGGGAGCCCCACATGCATGCCGCATGCCATGGGGCCCCCAAATGCATGCCACATGTCATGGGGGCCCCACATGCATGCCGCATGTCATGGGGGCCCAAATGCTTGCCGCTTGTCATGAGGGCCATAAATGCATGCCGCATGTCATGGGAGCCCCACATGCATGCCACATGTCATGGAGGCCCCCATGACATGCGGCAAGCATTTGGGCCCCACATGCATGCCGCATGCCATGGGGCCCCCAAATGCATGCCGCATGTCATGGGGGCCCCAAATGCATGCGGCATGTCATAGGGGCCCCACGTGCATACTACATGTCATGGGGGCCCCAAATGCATGCCGCATGTCATGGGAGCCCCACATGCATGCCACATGTCATGGGGGCCCCAAATGAATGTCGCATGTCAAGGGGGACCCACGTGCATGACGCATGTCATGGGGACCCACATGCATGCCAAATGTCATGGAGGCCCCCTTGACATGCAGCAAGCATTTGGGCCCCACATGCATGACGCATGCCATGGGGCCCCCAAATGCATGCCGCATGTCATGGGGGCCCCACATGCATGCCGCATGTCATGGGGGCCCAAATGCTTGCCGCTTGTCATGAGGGCCATAAATGCATGCCGCATGTCATGGGAGCCCCACATGCATGCCACATGTCATGGAGGCCCCGATGACATGCGGCAAGCATTTGGGCCCCAAATGCATGCCGCATGTCATGGGGGCCCCACGTGCATACCACATGTCATGGGGGCCCCAAATGCATGCCACATGTCATGGGAGCCCCACATGCATGCCAGATGTCATGGGGGCCCCAAATGAATGTCGCATGTCAAGGGGGCCCCACGTGCATGACGCATGTCATGGGGACCCACATGCATGCCGCATGTCATGGAGGCCCCCATGACATGCGGCAAGCATTTGGGCTCCACATGCATGCCGCATGTCATGGGGGCCCAAATGCTTGCCGCATGTCATGAGGGCCATAAATGCATGCCGCATGTCATGGGAGCCCCACATGCATGCCACATGTCTTGGAGGCCCCCATGACATGCGGCAAGCATTTGGGCCCCACATGCATGCCGCATGTCATGGGGCCCCCAAATGCATGCCGCATGTCATGGGGGCCCCATGTGCATGCCACATGTCTTGGGGCCCACAAATGCATGCCGCATGTCATAGGGGCCCCACATGCATGGAGCATTTCATGGGGGCCCTACATGCATGCCGCATGTCATGGGGGCCCCAAATGCATGCCTCAAGTCATGGGGGCCCCAAATGCACGCAGCATGTCATAGGGGCCCCACATGCATGGTGCATGTCATGGGGGCCCCACATGCATGCCTCAAGTCATGGGGGCACCAAATGCATGCCACATATCATGGGGCCCCCACATGCATGCCGCATATATTGGGGGCCTCAATTGCATGCCGCATGTCATGAGGGCCCCGCATGCATGCCGCATGTCATTGGGGCCCCGTAGGCATTCCGCATGTCATGGGGGCCTCACGTGCATTCCGCATGTCATGGGGGTCCCACGTACATGCTTCATGTCATTGGGGCCCCACGTGCTTGCCGCTTGTCATGGGGGCCCCACGTGCATGCCTCATGTTACGGGGGCCACGAATGCATGCCGCATGTCATAGGGGCCCCACGTGCATACCACATGTCATGGGGGCCCCAAATGCATGCCGCATGTCATGGTTGCCCCAAATGAATGTCGCATGTCAAGGGGGCCCCACGTGCATGACGCATGTCATGGGGACCCACATGCATGCCGCATGTCATGGGGGCCCAAATGCTTGCCGCATGTCATGAGGGCCATAAATGCATGCCGCATGTCATGGGAGCCCCACATGCATGCCAAATGTCATGGGGCCCCCAAATGCATGCCGCATGTCATGGGGGCCACACGTGCATGGCGCATTTCATGAGGGCCCCGCATGCATGCCGCATGTCATTGGGGCCCCGTAGGCATTCCACATGTCATGGGGGCCTCACGTGCATTCCGCATGTCATGGGGGTCCCACGTACATGCTTCATGTCATTGGTGCCCCACGTGCTTGCCGCTTGTCATGGGGGCCCCACGTGCATGCCTCATGTTACGGGGGCCACGAATGCATGCCGCATGTCATACTGGCCGCACGTGCATACCACATGTCATGGGGGCCCCAAATGCATGCCGCATGTCATGGGGGCCCCACATGCATGCCACATGTCATGGGGGCCCCAAATGAATGTCGCATGTCAAGGGGGCCCCACGTGCATGACGCATGTCATGGGGACCCACATGCATGCCGCATGTCATGGGGGCCCAAATGCATGCCGCATGTCATGAGGGCCATAAATGCATGCCGCATGTCATGGGAGCCCCACATGCATGCCAAATGTCATGGGGCCCCCAAATGCATGCCGCATGTCATGGGGGCCCCACGTGCATGGCGCATTTCATGAGGGCCCAAATGCATGCCGCATGTCAAGAGGCCATAAATGCATGTCGCATGTCATTGATGCCCAAAGTGCATGCCTCATGTCACAGGGGCCCCGCAGGCATTCCACATGTCATGGGGCCCCAAATAAATGCCGCATTTCATGGGGGCCCCACATGCATGCCACATGTCATGGGGGCCCCAAATGAATGTCGCATGTCAAGGGGGCCCCACGTGCATGCCGCATGTCATGGGGGCCCCAAATGCATGCCGCATGTCATGGGGGGCCAAATGCTTGCCGCATGTCATGAGGGCCATAAATGCATGCCGCATGTCATGGGAGCCCCACATGCATGCCACATGTCATGGGGGCCCCAAATGAATGTCGCATGTCAAGGGGGCCCCACGTGCATGCCGCATGTCATGGGGGCCCCAAATGCATGCCGCATGTCATGGGGGCCCCAAATGCATGCCGCATGTCATGGGGGCCCCAAATGCATGCCGCATGTCATGGGGCCCCCAAATGCATGCCGCATGTCATGGGGGCCCCACGTGCATGGCGCATTTCATGAGGGCCCAAATGCATGCCGCATGTCATGAGGCCATAAATGCATGTCGCATGTCATGGGTGCCCAAAGTGCATGCCTCATGTCACGGGGGCCCCGCAGGCATTCCAAATGTCATGGGGCCCCAAATAAATGCCGCATTTCATGGGGGCCCCACGTGCATGCCGCATGTCACGGGGGCCCCGCAGGCATTACACATGTCATGGGGGCCCCAAATAAATGCCGCATTTCATGGGGGCCCCATGTGCATGCCACATGTCTTGGGGCCCACAAATGCATGCCGCATGTCATAGGGGCCCCACATGCATGGCGCATTTCATGGGGGCCCTACATGCATGCAGCATGTCATGGGGGCCCCAAATGCATGCCTCAAGTAATGGGGGCCCCAAATGCATGCCACATATCATGGGGGCCCCACATGCATGCCGCATATATTGGGGGCCTCAATTGCATGCCGCATGTTATGAGGGCCCCGCATGCATGCCGCATGTCATTGGGGCCCCGTAGGCATTCCACATGTCATGGGGGCCTCACGTGCATTCCGCATGTCATGGGGGTCCCACGTACATGCTTCATGTCATTGGGGCCCCACGTGCTTGCCGCTTGTCATGGGGGCCCCACGTGCATGCCTCATGTTACGGGGGCCACGAATGCATGCCGCATGTCATAGGGGCCGCACGTGCATACCACATGTCATGGGGGCCCCAAATGCATGACGCATGTCATGGGGACCCACATGCATGCCGCATGTCATGGAGGCCCCCATGACATGCGGCATGCATTTGGGGGCCCCACATGCATGCCGCATGTCATGGGGGCCCAAATGCTTGCCGCATGTCATGAGGGCCATAAATGCATGCCGCATGTCATGGGAGCCCCACATGCATGCCAAATGTCATGGGGCCCCCAAATGCATGCCGCATGTCATGGGGGCCCCACGTGCATGGCGCATTATATGAGGGCCCAAATGCATGCCGCATGTCAAGAGGCCATAAATGCATGTCGCATGTCATGGGTGCCCAAAGTGCATGCCTCATGTCACGGGGGCCCCGCAGGCATTCCACATTTCATGGGGGCCCCAAATAAATGCAGCATTTCATGGGGGCCCCGTGTGCATGCCACATGTCTTGGGGCCCACAAATGCATGCCGCATATCATAGGGGCCCCACATGCATGGCGCATTTCATGGGGGCCCTACATGCATGCCTCATGTCATGGGGGCCCCAAATGCATGCCTCAAGTCATGGGGCCCCAAATGCATGCAGCATGTCATAGGGGCCCCACATGCATGGTGCATGTCATGGGGGCCCCACATGCATGCCTCAAGTCACGGGGCCCCAAATGCATGCCACATATCATGGGGGCCCCACATGCATGCCGCATATATTCGGGGCCTCAATTGCATGCCGCATGTCATGAGGACCCCGCATGCATGCCACATGTCATTGGGGCCCCGTAGACATTCCGCATGTCATGGGGGCCTCACGTGCATTCCGCATGTCATGGGGGTCCCACGTGCATGCTTCATGTCATTGGGGCCCCAAGTGCTTGCCGCTTGTCATGGGGGCCCCACGTGCATGCCTCATGTTACGGGGGCCACAAATGCATGCCGCATGTCATAGGGGCCCCACGTGCATACCACATGTCATGAGGGCCCCAAATGCATGCCGCATGTCATGGGGGCCCCACATGCATGCCACATGTCATGGGGGCCCCAAATGAATGTCGCATGTCTTGGGGCCCCACGTGCATGACGCATGTCATGGGGACCCACATGCATGCCGCATGTCATGGAGGCCCCCATGACATGCGGCATGCATTTGGGGTCCCCACATGCATGCCGCATGTCATGGGGGGCCAAATGCTTGCCGCATGTCATGAGGGCCATAAATGCATGCCGCATGTCATGGGAGCCCCACATGCATGCCACATGTCATGGGGGCCCCAAATGAATGTCGCATGTCAAGGGGGCCCCACGTGCATGCCGCATGTCATGGGGGCCCCAAATTCATGCCGCATGTCAAGGGGGCCCCACGTGCATGCCGCATGTCATGGGGGCCCCAAATGCATGCCGCATGTCATGGGGGCCCCAAATGCATGCCGCATGTCATGGGGCCCCCCAAATGCATGCAGCATGTCTTGGGGCCCACAAATGCATGCCGCATGTCATAGGGGTCCCACATGCATGGTGCATTTCATGGGGGTCCCACATGCATGACGCATTTCATGGGGGCCCCAAATGCATGCCGCATGTCATGAGGCCATAAATGCATGTCGCATGTCATGGGGGCCCCACATGCATGCCGCATGTCATGGGGCCCAAAAGCTTGCCGCATGTCATGGGGGCCATAAATGCATGCCGCATGTCATGGGAGTCCCACATGAATGTCGCATGTCAAGGGGGCCCAACGTGCATGCCGCATGTATTGGGGGCCCCAAATTCATGCCGCATATCATGAGGGCCCTGCATGCATGCCGCATGTCATGGGTGCCCCACATTCATACCGCATGTCATGGAGACCCCACATGCATGCCGCATGTCATGGGAGCCCCACATGAATGTCGCATGTCAAGGGGGCCCAACGTGCATGCCGCATGTATTGGGGGCCCCAAATTCATGCCGCATATCATGAGGGCCCTGCATGCATGCCGCATGTCATGGGTGCCCCACATTCATACCGCATGTCATGGAGACCCCACATGCATGCCGCATGTAATGGGAGCCCCCATGCATGCCACATGTCATGGGGGCGCCAAATGAATGTCGCATGTCAAGGGGGCCCCACGTGCATGCCGCATGTCATGGGGGCCATAAATGCATACGGCATAAATGCATGCGGCATGTCATAGGGGCCCCACGTGCATACCACATGTCATGGGGGCCCCAAATGCATGCCGCATGTACTGGGGGCCCCACGTGCATGCTGCATGTCATGGGGCCCCAAATGCATGCCGCATGTCATGGAGGCCCCAAATGCATGCCGCATGTCATGGGGCCCCCCAAATGCATGCAGCATGTCTTGGGGCCCACAAATGCATGCCGCATGTCATAGGGGTCCCACATGCATGGCGCATTTCATGGGGGTCCCACATGCATGCGCATGTCATGGGGGCCCCAAATGCATGCCGCATATCATGGGGGCCCCAAATGCATGCCGCATGTCATAGGGGCCCCAAATGCATGCAGCATGTCATAGGGGTCCCACATGCATGCCGCATGGCATGGGGGCCCCAAGTGCGTGCCCCATATCATGGGAGCCCAAAATGCATGCAGCATGTCATGGGGGCCCAACGTGCATGCCGCATGTATTGGGGGCCCCAAATGCATGCAGCATGTCATGGGGAACCACCTGCATGCCGCATGTCATGAGGGAACCACCTGCATGCCGCATGTAATGGGGGATTCAAATGCATGCCGCATGTCATGGGGGTCACACATGCATGCTGCATGTCACGGGGGCCCCAAATGCATGTCGCATATCATGGGGCCCCGCAGGCATTCCGCATGTCATGGGGGCCTCACGTGCATGCCGCATGTCATGGGGGCCTCACGTGCATGCCGCATGTATTGGGGGCCCCAACTTGCATGCCGCATGTCTCAGGTACCCCAAATGCATGCAGCATGTTATGCAGGCCCCAATTGCATGCCGCATGTCATGGGGGCCCAAATGCATGACGCATGTCATGGGGTCTCCACGTGCATGACGCATGTCATGGGGACCCACATGCATGACTCATGGAGGCCCCACGTGCATGCCGCATGTCATGGGGGATGAAAACTCATGCCGCATGTCATTGGGGCCCCAAACGTATGCCGCATGTCATGGGGGCCCCATGTGCATGCCGCATGTCATGGGTGCCCCAAATGCATGCCGCATGTCATGGGGGATCCACGTGCATGCCGCATTTCATGGGGGACCCAAATGCATGCCGCATGTCATGGGGGCCCCAAATGCATGTCACATGTCATGGGGGCCCCACGTGCATGCTGCATGTCATGGGGGCCCCAAATGCATGCCTCATGTCATGGGGGGCCCAAATGCATGCCGCATATCATGGGGCCCCCTAAATGCATGCAACATGTCTTGGGGCCCACAAATGCATGCCGCATGTCATATGGGCCCCACATGCATGGCACATTTCATGGAGGCCCCACATGCATGCGCATGTCATGGGGGCCCCAAATGTGTGCCGCATATCATGGGGGCCCCAAATGCATGCAGCATGTCATGGGGGCCCCACGTGCATGCCACATGTCATGGGGGCCCCACTTGCATGCAGCATGTAATGGGGATCCAAATGCATGACGCATGTCATGGGGGTCCCACATGCATGCCTGTATGTCATGGAGACCCCAAATGCATGGCTCAAGTCATGGGGGCCCCCAAATGCATGCCGCATATCAAGGGGGCCACAAATGCATGCAGCATGTCATGGGGTCCCCATGTGCATGTCACATGTCATTGGGCCCCCCAAATGCATGGGGGCCCCCAAATGCATGCGCATGTCATGGGGGCCCCAAATGCATGCCGCATATCATGGGGGCCCCAAATGCATGCAGCATGTCATGGGGCCCCACGTGCATGCCGCATATCATTGGGGGCCACATGCATGCCGCATGTCATGGGAGCCCCACATGAATGTCGAATGTCAAGGGGGCCCAACGTGCATGCCGCATGTATTGGGGGCCCCAAATTCATGCCGCATGTCATGAGGGCCCTGCATGCATGCCGCATGTCATGGGAGCCCCGCAGGCATTCCGCATGTCATGGGGGCCCAAATGCATGCCGCATGTCATAGGGGCCCCACGTGCATGCCGCATGTAATGGGGGATTCAAATGCATGCCTCAAGTCATGGGGGCCCCAAATGCATGCCGCATGTCATGGGGGCCCCATGTGCATGCCACATGTAATGGGGGCCCCAAAAGCATGTGGCATGTCATAGGGGCCCCACGTGCATGCCGCATGTCTTGGGCACCCCAAATGCATGCAGCATGTCATAGGGGCCCCACGTGCATACCACATGTCATGGGGGCCCCAAATGCATGCCGCATGTACTGGGGGCCCCACATGCATGGCGCATTTCATGGGGGCCCCACATGCATGCGCATGTCATGGGGGCACCACATGCATGCCGCATGTCATGGGCCCCAAAAGCTTGCCGCATGTCATGGGGACCATAAATGCATGCCGCATGTCAAGGGGGCCCAACGTGCATGCCGCATGTATTGGGGGCCCCAAATGCATGCCTCAAGTCATGGGGGCCCCAAATGCATGCCGCATATCATGGGGGTCCCACATGCATGCCGCATATCATGGGGGTCCCACATGCATGCCGCATGTCATGGGGGCCCCAAATGCATGCCGCATGTCACATTGGCCCCAAATGCATGATGCATGTCATGAGGGCCCCATGTGCATACCGCATGTCATAGGGGCCCCACGTACATGGCACATGTCATCGGTGCCCCAAATGCATGCCGCATGTCATGGGGGCCCCATGTGCATGCCACATGTAATGGGGGCCCCAAAAGCATGTGGCATGTCATAGGGGCCCCACGTGCATGCCGCATGTCTTGGGCACCCCAAATGCATGCAGCATGTCATAGGGGCCCCACGTGCATACCACATGTCATGGGGGCCCCAAATGCATGCCGCATGTACTGGGGGCCCCACGTGCATGCCGCATTTCATGTAATGGGGATCCAAATGCATGACGCATGTCATGGGGGTCCTACGTGCATGCCGCATGTCATGGGGGCCCCACATGCATGCCGCATGTCATGGGGGAACCACTTGCATGCAGCATGTAATGGGGGATCCAAATGCATGACGCATGTCATGGGGGTCCCACATGCATACCACATGTCATGGGGGAACCAAATGCATGCCGCATGTCCTGGGGGACCCACATGCATGACACATTTCATGGGGCCCCCAAATGCATGCCACATGTAATGGGGGCCCCACTTGCATGCCGCATGTCATGGGGGCCCCACGTGCATGTCGCATGTCATGGGGGCCCAAAATGCATGCCGCATGTCATGAGGGCGCCGCATGCATGCAGCATGTCTTGGGGCCCACAAATGCATGCCGCATGTCATGGGTGCCCCACATGCATGCCGCATGTCATTGGGGCCCCAAATGCATGCCGAATGTAATGGGGGCCCCGCGTGCATGCCGCATGTCACGGGGACCCCAAATGCATGCCGCATGTCAAGGGGGCCCCACGTGCATGCCGCATGTCATGGGGGCCATAAATGCATGCGGCATGTCATAGGGGCCCCACGTGCATGCCGCATGTCATGGGGCCCCCCAAATGCATGCAGCATGTCTTGGGGCCCACAAATGCATGCCGCATGTCATAGGGGTACCACATGCATGGCGCATTTCATGGGGGTCCCACATGCATGCGCATGTCATGGGGGCCCCAAATGCATGCCGCATATCATGGGGGCCACAAATGCATGCCGCATGTCATAGTGGCCCCACATGCATGGCGCATTTCATGGGGGACCCAAATGCATGCCACATGTCATGGGGGCCATACATGCATGCGGCATGTCATAGGCGCCCCACGTGCATACCACATGTCATGGGGGCCCCAAATGCATGCCGCATGTACTGGGTGGGCCCACGTGCATGCTGCATGTCATGGGGCCCCAAATGCATGCCGCATGTCATGGAAGCCCCACGTGCATGCCGCATGTTATGGGGCCCCCCAAATGCATGCAGCATGTCTTGGCGCCCTCAAATGCATGCTTCATGTCATAGGGGCCCCACGTGCATACCACATGTCATGGGGGCCCCAAATGCATGCCGCATGTACTGGGTGGGCCCACGTGCATGCTGCATGGCATGGGGGCCCCAAGTGCGTGCCCCATATCATGGGGGCCCCAAATGCATGCAGCATGTCATGGGGGCCCAACGTGCATGCCGCATGTATTGGGGGCCCCAAATGCATGCCGCATGTCATGGGGGAACCACCTGCATGCCGCATGTCATGGGGGAACCACCTGCATGCCGCATGTCATGGGGGAACCACCTGCATGCCGCATGTCATGGGGGCCTCACGTGCATGCTGCATGTATTGGGGGCCCCAACTGCATGCCGCATGTCTCAGGTACCCCAAATGCATGCAGCATGTTATGCAGGCCCCAAATGCATGCCGCATGTCATGGGGGCCCAAATGCATGACGCATGTCATGGGGGCTCCACGTGCATGCCGCATGTAATGGGGCTCCCAAATTCATGTCGCATGTCATAGGGGCCCCACGTGCATTCCGCATGACATGGGGGCCCCAAATGCATGCCGCATGTCATGGGGGCCCCACGTGCATGCCGCATGTAATGGGGGATTCAAATGCATGCCGCATGTCATGGGGGTCCCACATGCATGCCACATGTCATTGGGGCCCCGCAGGCATTCCGCATGTCATGGGGGACTCACGTGCATTCCGCATGTCATGTGGGCCCCACATGCATGCTGCATGTCATTGTGGCCCCACGTGCATGCCGCATGTCACGGGGGCCCCGCAGGCATTCCACATGTCATGGGGGCCCCAAATAAATGCCGCATTTCATGGGGGCCCCACATGCATGCCGCATGTCACGGGGTCCCCTCAGGCATTCGCATGTCATGGGGGCCCCAAATACATGGCGCATTTCATGGGGACCCCATGTGCATGCCACATGTCTTGGGGCCCACAAATGCATGCCGCATGTCATAGGGGCCCCACATGCATGGCGCATTTCATGGGGGCCCTACATGCATGCCGCATGTCATGGGGGACCCCAATGCATGCCTCAAGTCATGGGGGCCCCAAATGCATGCAGCATGTCATAGGGGCCCCACATGCATGGTGCATGTCATGGGGGCCCCACATGCATGCCTCAAGTCATGGGGGCCCCAAATGCATGCCACATATCATGGGGGCCCCACATGCATGCCGCATATATTGGGGGCCTCAAATGCATGCCGCATGTCATAGGGGTACCACATGCATGGCGCATTTCATGGGGGTCCCACATGCATGCACATGTCATGGGGGCCCCAAATGCGTGCCGCATATCATGGGGGCCCCAAATGCATGCCGCATGTCATAGTGGCCCCACATGCATGGCGCATGTCATGGGGACCCCACATTCATACCGCATGTCATGGAGGCCCCAAATGCATGCCGCATGTAATGGGAGCCCCCATGCATGCCACATGTCATGGGGGCCCCAAATGAATGTCGCATGTCAAGGGGGCCCCAAATGCATGCCGCATGTACAGGGGGCCCCACGTGCATGCCGCATTTCATGGGGGACCCAAATGCATGCCACATGTCAAGGGGGCCATAAATGCATGAGGCATGTCATAGGGGCCCCACGTGCATACCACATGTCATGGGGGCCCCAAATGCATGCCGCATGTACTGGGTGGGCCCACGTGCATGCTGCATGTCATGGGGCCCCAAATGCATGCCGCATGTCATGGAAGCCCCACGTGCATGCCGCATGTCATGGGGCCCCCCAAATGCATGCAGCATGTCTTGGCGCCCTCAAATGCATGCCGCATGTCATAGGGGTCCCACATGCATGCCGCATGGCATGGGGGCCCCAAGTGCGTGCCCCATATCATGGGGGCCCCAAATGCATGCAGCATGTCATGGGGGCCCAACGTGCATGCCACATGTATTGGGGGCCCCAAATGCATGCCGCATGTCATGGGGGAACCACCTGCATGCCGCATGTCATGGGGGAACCACCTGCATGCCGCATGTAATGGGGGATTCAAATGCATGCCGCATGTCATGGGGGTCCCACATGCATGCTGCATGTCATGGCGGCCCCAAATGCATGCCGCATATCATGGGGGCCCCGCAGGCATGCCGCATGTCATGGGGGCCTCACGTGCATGCTGCATGTATTGGGGGCCCCAACTGCATGCCGCATGTCTCAGTTACCCCAAATGCATGCAGCATGTTATGCAGGCCCCAAATGCATGCCGCATGTCATGGGGGCCCAAATGCATTCCGCATGTCATGTGGGCCCCACGTGCATGCTGCATGTCATTGTGGCCCCACGTGCATGCCGCATGTCACGGGGGCCCCGCAGGCATTCCACATGTCATGGGGGCCCCAAATAAATGGCGCATTTCATGGGGGCCCCACATGCATGCCGCATGTCACGGGGTCCCCGCAGGCATTCCACATGTCATGGGGGCCCCAAATAAATGGCGCATTTCATGGGGACCCCATGTGCATGCCACATGTCTTGGGGCCCACAAATGCATGCCGCATGTCATAGGGGCCCCACATGCATGGCGCATTTCATGGGGGCCCTACATGCATGCCGCATGTCATGGGGGCCCCCAATGCATGCCTCAAGTCATGGGGGCCCCAAATGCATGCAGCATGTCATAGGGGCCCCACATGCATGGTGCATGTCATGGGGGCCCCACATGCATGCCTCAAGTCACGGGGGCCCCAAATGCATGCCACATATCATGGGGGCCCCACATGCATGCCGCATATATTGGGGGCCTCAAATGCATGCCGCATGTCATGAGGGCCCCGCATGCATGCCACATGTCATTGGGGCCCCGCAGGCATTCCGCATGTCATGGGGGCCTCACGTGCATTCCGCATGTCATGGGGGTCCCACGTGCATGCTGCATGTCATTGGGGCCCCACGTGCTTGCCGCATGTCATGGGGGCCCCACGTGCATGCCTCATGTTACGGGGGCCACGAATGCATGCCGCATGTCAAAGGGGCCCCACATGCATGGAGCATGTCATGGGGGCCCCAAATGCATGCCGCATGTCATAGGGGCCCCACGTGCATACCACATGTCTTGGGGGCCCCAAATGCATGCCACATGTCATGGGGGCCCCAAATGAATGTCGCATGTCAAGGGGGACCCACATGCATGCCGCATGTCATGGAGGCCCCCATGACATGCGGCAAGCATTTGGGCCCCACATGCATGGCGCATGCCATGGGGCCCCCAAATGCATGCTGCATGTCATGGGGGCCCCACATGCATGCCGCATGTCATGGGGGCCCCACCTGCATGGCACATTTCATGAGGGCCCAAATGCATGCCGCATGTCATGAGGCCATAAATGCATGTCACATGTCATGGGTGCCCAACGTGCATGCCTCATGTCACGGGGGCCCCGCAGGCATTCCACGTGTCATGGGGGCACCAAATAAATGCCGCATTTCATGGGGGCCCCACGTGCATGCCGCATGTCACGGGGGCCCCGCAGGCATTCCACATGTCATGGGGGCCCCAAATAAATGCCGCATTTCATGGGGACCCCATGTGCATGCCACATGTCTTGGGGCCCACAAATGCATGCCGCATGTCATAGGGGCCCCACATGCATGGCGCATTTCATGGGGGCCCAAATGCATGCCGCATGTCATGGGGGCCCAAATGCATGACGCATGTCATGGGGGCTCCACGTGCATGCCGCATGTAATGGGGCTCCCAAATTCATGTCGCATGTCATAGGGGCCCCACGTGCATTCCGCATGACATGGGGGCCCCAAATGCATGCCGCATGTCACGGGGGCCCCACGTGCATGCCGCATGTAATGGGGGATTCAAATGCATGCCGCATGTCATGGGGGTCCCACATGCATGCCACATGTCATTGGGGCCCCGCAGGCATTCCGCATGTCATGGGGGACTCACGTGCATTCCGCATGTCATGTGGGCCCCACATGCATGCTGCATGTCATTGTGGCCCCACGTGCATGCCGCATGTCACGGGGCCCCCGCAGGCATTCCACATGTCATGGGGGCCCCAAATAAATGCCGCATTTCATGGGGGCCCCACATGCATGCCGCATGTCACGGGGTCCCCGCAGGCATTCGCATGTCATGGGGGCCCCAAATAAATGGCGCATTTCATGGGGACCCCATGTGCATGCCACATGTCTTGGGGCCCACAAATGCATGCCGCATGTCATAGGGGCCCCACATGCATGGCGCATTTCATGGGGGCCCTACATGCATGCCGCATGTCATGGGGGACCCCAATGCATGCCTCAAGTCATGGGGGCCCCAAATGCATGCAGCATGTCATAGGGGCCCCACATGCATGGTGCATGTCATGGGGGCCCCACATGCATGCCTCAAGTCATGGGGGCCCCAAATGCATGCCACATATCATGGGGGCCCCACATGCATGCCGCATATATTGGGGGCCTCAAATGCATGCCGCATGTCATAGGGGTACCACATGCATGCCGCATGTCATGGGGGCCCCAAATGCGTGCCGCATATCATGGGGGCCTCAAATGCATGCCGCATGTCATAGTGGCCCCACATGCATGGCGCATGTCATGGGGGCCCCACATTCATACCGCATGTCATGGAGGCCCCAAATGCATGCCGCATGTAATGGGAGCCCCCATGCATGCCACATGTCATGGGGGCCCCAAATGAATGTCGCATGTCAAGGGGGCCCCAAATGCATGCCGCATGTACAGGGGGCCCCACGTGCATGCCGCATTTCATGGGGGACCCAAATGCATGCCACATGTCATGGGGGCCCAACGTGCATGCCACATGTATTGGGGGCCCCAAATGCATGCCGCATGTCATGGGGGAACCACCTGCATGCCGCATGTCATGGGGGAACCACCTGCATGCCGCATGTAATGGGGGATTCAAATGCATGCTGCATGTCATGGGGGTCCCACATGCATGCTGCATGTCATGGCGGCCCCAAATGCATGCCGCATATCATGGGGGCCCCGCAGGCATGCCGCATGTCATGGGGGCCTCACGTGCATGCTGCATGTATTGGGGGCCCCAACTGCATGCCGCATGTCTCAGTTACCCCAAATGCATGCAGCATGTTATGCAGGCCCCAAATGCATGCCGCATGTCATGGGGGCCCAAATGCATTCCGCATGTCATGTGGGCGCCACGTGCATGCTGCATGTCATTGTGGCCCCACGTGCATGCCGCATGTCACGGGGGCCCCGCAGGCATTCCACATGTCATGGGGGCCCCAAATAAATGGCGCATTTCATGGGGGCCCCACATGCATGCCGCATGTCACGGGGTCCCCGCAGGCATTCCACATGTCATGGGGGCCCCAAATAAATGGCGCATTTCATGGGGACCCCATGTGCATGCCACATGTCTTGGGGCCCACAAATGCATGCCGCATGTCATAGGGGCCCCACATGCATGGCGCATTTCATGGGGGCCCTACATGCATGCCGCATGTCATGGGGGCCCCCAATGCATGCCTCAAGTCATGGGGGCCCCAAATGCATGCAGCATGTCATAGGGGCCCCACATGCATGGTGCATGTCATGGGGGCCCCACATGCATGCCTCAAGTCACGGGGGCCCCAAATGCATGCCACATATCATGGGGGCCCCACATGCATGCCGCATATATTGGGGGCCTCAAATGCATGCCGCATGTCATGAGGGCCCCGCATGCATGCCACATGTCATTGGGGCCCCGCAGGCATTCCGCATGTCATGGGGGCCTCACGTGCATTCCGCATGTCATGGGGGTCCCACGTGCATGCTGCATGTCATTGGGGCCCCACGTGCTTGCCGCATGTCATGGGGGCCCCACGTGCATGCCTCATGTTACGGGGGCCACGAATGCATGCCGCATGTCAAAGGGGCCCCACATGCATGGAGCATGTCATGGGGGCCCCAAATGCATGCCGCATGTCATAGGGGCCCCACGTGCATACCACATGTCTTGGGGGCCCCAAATGCATGCCACATGTCATGGGGGCCCCAAATGAATGTCGCATGTCAAGGGGGACCCACATGCATGCCGCATGTCATGGAGGCCCCCATGACATGCGGCAAGCATTTGGGCCCCACATGCATGGCGCATGCCATGGGGCCCCCAAATGCATGCTGCATGTCATGGGGGCCCCACATGCATGCCGCATGTCATGGGGGCCCCACCTGCATGGCACATTTCATGAGGGCCCAAATGCATGCCGCATGTCATGAGGCCATAAATGCATGTCACATGTCATGGGTGCCCAACGTGCATGCCTCATGTCACGGGGGCCCCGCAGGCATTCCACGTGTCATGGGGGCACCAAATAAATGCCGCATTTCATGGGGGCCCCACGTGCATGCCGCATGTCACGGGGGCCCCGCAGGCATTCCACATGTCATGGGGGCCCCAAATAAATGCCGCATTTCATGGGGACCCCATGTGCATGCCACATGTCTTGGGGCCCACAAATGCATGCCGCATGTCATAGGGGCCCCACATGCATGGCGCATTTCATGGGGGCCCAAATGCATGCCGCATGTCATGGGGGCCCAAATGCATGACGCATGTCATGGGGGCTCCACGTGCATGCCGCATGTAATGGGGCTCCCAAATTCATGTCGCATGTCATAGGGGCCCCACGTGCATTCCGCATGACATGGGGGCCCCAAATGCATGCCGCATGTCACGGGGGCCCCACGTGCATGCCGCATGTAATGGGGGATTCAAATGCATGCCGCATGTCATGGGGGTCCCACATGCATGCCACATGTCATTGGGGCCCCGCAGGCATTCCGCATGTCATGGGGGACTCACGTGCATTCCGCATGTCATGTGGGCCCCACATGCATGCTGCATGTCATTGTGGCCCCACGTGCATGCCGCATGTCACGGGGCCCCCGCAGGCATTCCACATGTCATGGGGGCCCCAAATAAATGCCGCATTTCATGGGGGCCCCACATGCATGCCGCATGTCACGGGGTCCCCGCAGGCATTCGCATGTCATGGGGGCCCCAAATAAATGGCGCATTTCATGGGGACCCCATGTGCATGCCACATGTCTTGGGGCCCACAAATGCATGCCGCATGTCATAGGGGCCCCACATGCATGGCGCATTTCATGGGGGCCCTACATGCATGCCGCATGTCATGGGGGACCCCAATGCATGCCTCAAGTCATGGGGGCCCCAAATGCATGCAGCATGTCATAGGGGCCCCACATGCATGGTGCATGTCATGGGGGCCCCACATGCATGCCTCAAGTCATGGGGGCCCCAAATGCATGCCACATATCATGGGGGCCCCACATGCATGCCGCATATATTGGGGGCCTCAAATGCATGCCGCATGTCATAGGGGTACCACATGCATGCCGCATGTCATGGGGGCCCCAAATGCGTGCCGCATATCATGGGGGCCTCAAATGCATGCCGCATGTCATAGTGGCCCCACATGCATGGCGCATGTCATGGGGGCCCCACATTCATACCGCATGTCATGGAGGCCCCAAATGCATGCCGCATGTAATGGGAGCCCCCATGCATGCCACATGTCATGGGGGCCCCAAATGAATGTCGCATGTCAAGGGGGCCCCAAATGCATGCCGCATGTACAGGGGGCCCCACGTGCATGCCGCATTTCATGGGGGACCCAAATGCATGCCACATGTCATGGGGGCCATAAATGCATGCGGCATGTCATAGGGGCCCCACGTGCATACCACATGTCATGGGGGCCCCAAATGCATGCCGCATGTACTGGGTGGGCCCACGTGCATGCTGCATGTCATGGGGCCCCAAATGCATGCCGCATGTCATGGAAGCCCCACGTGCATGCCGCATGTCATGGGGCCCCCCAAATGCATGCAGCATGTCTTGGCGCCCTCAAATGCATGCCGCATGTCATAGGGGTCCCACATGCATGCCGCATGGCATGGGGGCCCCAAGTGCGTGCCCCATATCATGGGGGCCCCAAATGCATGCAGCATGTCATGGGGGCCCAACGTGCATGCCACATGTATTGGGGGCCCCAAATGCATGCCGCATGTCATGGGGGAACCACCTGCATGCCGCATGTCATGGGGGAACCACCTGCATGCCGCATGTAATGGGGGATTCAAATGCATGCCGCATGTCATGGGGGTCCCACATGCATGCTGCATGTCATGGGGGCCCCAAATGCATGCCGCATATCATGGGGGCCCCGCAGGCATGCCGCATGTCATGGGGGCCTCACGTGCATGCTGCATGTATTGGGGGCCCCAACTGCATGCCGCATGTCTCAGGTACCCCAAATGCATGCAGCATGTTATGCAGGCCCCAAATGCATGCCGCATGTCATGGGGGCCCAAATGCATTCCGCATGTCATGTGGGCCCCACGTGCATGCTGCATGTCATTGTGGCCCCACGTGCATGCCGCATGTCACGGGGGCCCCGCAGGCATTCCACATGTCATGGGGGCCCCAAATAAATGCCGCATTTCATGGGGGCCCCACATGCATGCCGCATGTCACGGGGTCCCCGCAGGCATTCCACATGTCATGGGGGCCCCAAATAAATGGCGCATTTCATGGGGACCCCATGTGCATGCCACATGTCTTGGGGCCCACAAATGCATGCCGCATGTCATAGGGGCCCCACATGCATGGCGCATTTCATGGGGGCCCCCAATGCATGCCTCAAGTCATGGGGGCCCCAAATGCATGCAGCATGTCATAGGGGCCCCACATGCATGGTGCATGTCATGGGGGCCCCACATGCATGCCTCAAGTCATGGGGGCCCCAAATGCATGCCACATATCATGGGGGCCCCACATGCATGCCGCATATATTGGGGGCCTCAAATGCATGCCGCATGTCATGAGGGCCCCGCATGCATGCCACATGTCATTGGGGCCCCGCAGGCATTCCGCATGTCATGGGGGCCTCACATGCATTCCGCATGTCATGGGGGTCCCACGTGCATGCTGCATGTCATTGGGGCCCCACGTGCTTGCCGCATGTCATGGGGGCCCCACGTGCATGCCTCATGTTACGGGGGCCACGAATGCATGCCGCATGTCAAAGGGGCCCCACATGCATGGAGCATGTCATGGGGGCCCCAAATGCATGCCGCATGTCATAGGGGCCCCACGTGCATACCACATGTCATGGGGGCCCCAAATGCATGCCGCATGTCATGGGAGCCCCACATGCATGCCGCATGCCATGGGGCCCCCAAATGCATGCCACATGTCATGGGGGCCCCACATGCATGCCGCATGTCATGGGGGCCCAAATGCTTGCCGCTTGTCATGAGGGCCATAAATGCATGCCGCATGTCATGGGAGCCCCACATGCATGCCACATGTCATGGAGGCCCCCATGACATGCGGCAAGCATTTGGGCCCCACATGCATGCCGCATGCCATGGGGCCCCCAAATGCATGCCGCATGTCATGGGGGCCCCAAATGCATGCGGCATGTCATAGGGGTCCCACGTGCATACCACATGTCATGGGGGCCCCAAATGCATGCCGCATGTCATGGGAGCCCCACATGCATGCCACATGTCATGGGGGCTCCAAATGAATGTCGCATGTCAAGGGGGACCCACGTGCATGACGCATGTCATGGGGACCCACATGCATGCCAAATGTCATGGAGGCCCCCATGACATGCAGCAAGCATTTGGGCCCCACATGCATGACGCATGCCATGGGGCCCCCAAATGCATGCCGCATGTCATGGGGGCCCCACATGCATGCCGCATGTCATGGGGGCCCAAATGCTTGCCGCTTGTCATGAGGGCCATAAATGCATGCCGCATGTCATGGGAGCCCCACATGCATGCCACATGTCATGGAGGCCCCGATGACATGCGGCAAGCATTTGGGCCCCAAATGCATGCCGCATGTCATGGGGGCCCAAATGCATGACGCATGTCATGGGGGCTCCACGTGCATGCCGCATGTAATGTGGCTCCCAAATTCATGTCGCATGTCATAGGGGCCCCACGTGCATTCCGCATGTCATGGGGGCCCCAAATGCATGCCGCATGTCATGGGGCCCAACGTGCATGCCGCATGTAATGGAGGATTCAAATGCATGCTGCATGTCATGGGGGTCCCACATGCATGCCACATGTCATTGGGGCCCCGCAGGCATTCCGCATGTCATGGGGGCCCCAAATGCATGCCTCAAGTCATGGGGGCCCCAAATGCATGCAGCATGTCATAGGGGCCCCACATGCATGGTGCATGTCATGGGGGCCCCACATGCATGCCTCAAGTCATGGGGGCCCCAAATGCATGCCACATACCATGGGGGCCCCACATGCATGCCGCATATATTGGGGGCCTCAAATGCATGCCGCATGTCATGAGGGCCCCGCATGCATGCCGCATGTCATTGGGGCCCCGCAGGCATTCCGCATGTCATGGGGGCTTCACGTGCATGCCGCATGTCATTGGGGCCCCGCAGGCATTCCGCATGTCATGGGGGCCTCACGTGCATTCCGCATGTCATGGGGGTCCCACGTGCATGCTGCATGTCATTGGGGCCCCACGTGCTTGCCGCATGTCATGGGGGCCCCACATGCATGCCTCATGTTACGGGGGACACGAATGCATGCCGCATGTCATAGGGGCCCCACATCCATGGAGCATGTCATGGGGGCCCCAAATGCATGCGGCATGTCATAGGGGCCCCACGTGCATACCACATGTCATGGGGGCCCCAAATGCATGCCACATGTCATGGGAGCCCCACATGCATGCCACATGTCATGGGGGCCCCAAATGAATGTCGCATGTCAAGGGGGCCCCACGTGCATGACGCATGTCATGGGGACCCACATGCATGCCGCATGTCATGGAGGCCCCCATGACATGCGGCAAGCATTTGGGCTCCACATGCATGCCGCATGTCATGGGGGCCCAAATGCTTGCCGCATGTCATGAGGGCCATAAATGCATGCCGCATGTCATGGGAGCCCCACATGCATGCCACATGTCTTGGAGGCCCCCATGACATGCGGCAAGCATTTGGGCCCCACATGCATGCCGCATGTCATGGGGCCCCCAAATGCATGCCGCATGTCATGGGGGCCCCATGTGCATGCCACATGTCTTGGGGCCCACAAATGCATGCCGCATGTCATAGGGGCCCCACATGCATGGAGCATTTCATGGGGGCCCTACATGCATGCCGCATGTCATGGGGGCCCCAAATGCATGCCTCAAGTCATGGGGGCCCCAAATGCACGCAGCATGTCATAGGGGCCCCACGTACATGCTTCATGTCATTGGGGCCCCACGTGCTTGCCGCTTGTCATGGGGGCCCCACGTGCATGCCTCATGTTACGGGGGCCACGAATGCATGCCGCATGTCATAGGGGCCCCACGTGCATACCACATGTCATGGGGGCCCCAAATGCATGCCGCATGTCATGGTTGCCCCAAATGAATGTCGCATGTCAAGGGGGCCCCACGTGCATGACGCATGTCATGGGGACCCACATGCATGCCGCATGTCATGGGGGCCCAAATGCTTGCCGCATGTCATGAGGGCCATAAATGCATGCCGCATGTCATGGGAGCCCCACATGCATGCCAAATGTCATGGGGCCCCCAAATGCATGCCGCATGTCATGGGGGCCACACGTGCATGGCGCATTTCATGAGGGCCCAAATGCATGCCGCATGTCAAGAGGCCATAAATGCATGTCGCATGTCATGGATGCCCAAAGTGCATGCCTCATGTCACGGGGGCCCCGCAGGCATTAAACATGTCATGGGGCCCCAAATAAATGCCGCATTTCATGGGGGCCCCACATGCATGCCACATGTCATGGGGGCCCCAAATGAATGTCGCATGTCAAGGGGGCCCCACGTGCATGACGCATGTCATGGGGACCCACATGCATGCCGCATGTCATGGAGGCCCCCATGACATGCGGCATGCATTTGGGGGCCCCACATGCATGCCGCATGTCATGGGGGGCCAAATGCTTGCCGCATGTCATGAGGGCCATAAATGCATGCCGCATGTCAGGGGAGCCCCACATGCATGCCACATGTAATGGGGGCCCCAAATGAATGTCGCATGTCAAGGGGGCCCCACGTGCATGCCGCATGTCATGGGGGCCCCAAATGCATGCCGCATGTCATGGGGGCCCCAAATGCATGCCGCATGTCATGGGGCCCCCCAAATGCATGCAGCATGTCTTGGGGCCCACAAATGCATGCCGCATGTCATAGGGGTCCCACATGCATGGCGCATTTCATGGGGGTCCCACATGCATGGCGCATTTCATGGGGCCCCCAAATGCATGCCGCATGTCATAGGGGCCCCACATGCATGGCGCATGTCATGGGGGCCCCACATTCTTACCGCATGTCATGGAGGCCCCAAATGCATGCCGCATGTAATGGGAGCCCCATGCATGCCACATGTCATGGGGGCCCCAAATGAATGTCGCATGTCAAGGGGGCCCCACGTGCATGCCGCATGTCATGGGGGCCCCAAATGCATGCCGCATGTACAGGGGGCCCCACATGCATGGAGCATGTCATTGGGGCCCCACATGCATGCCGCATGTCATGGGGGCCCCACGTGCATGCTGCATGTCATGGGGGCCCCGCAGGCATTCCGCATGTCATGGGGGCCCCAAATGCATGCCGCATTTCATGGGGGCCCCACGTGCATGCCGCATGTCATGGGGCCCCCCAATGCATGCAGCATGTCTTGGTGCCCTCAAATGCATGCCGCATGTCACAGGGGTCCCACCTGCATGCCGCATGTCATGGGGGAACCACCTGCATGCCGCATGTAATGGGGGATTCAAATGCATGCCGCATGTCATGGGGGTCCCACATGCATGCCTCATGTCATGGGGGCCCCAAATGCATGCCGCATATCATGGGGGCCCCGCAGGCATTCCGCATGTCATGGGGCCTCACGTGCATGCCGCATGTCATGGGGGCCTCACATGCATGCCGCATGTATAAGGGGCCCCAACTGCATGACGCATGTCTCAGGTACCCCAAATGCATGCAGCATGTTATGCAGGCCCCAAATGCATGCCGCATGTCATGGGGGCCCAAATGCATGACTCATGTCATGGGGGCTCCACGTGCATGCCGCATGTAATGGGGCTCCCAAATTCATGTCGCATGTCATAGGGGCCCCACTTGCATTCCGCATGACATGGGGGCCGCAAATGCATGCCGCATGTCATGGGGGCCCCACGTGCATGCCGCATGTAATGGGGGATTCAAATGCATGCCGCATGTCATGGGGTCCCACATGCATGCCACATGTCATTGGGGCCCCGCAGGCATTCCGCATGTCATGGGGGACTCACGTGCATTCCGCATGTCATGTGGGCCCCACGTGCATGCTGCATGTCTTGGGGCCCACAAATGCATGCCGCATGTCATAGGGGCCCCACATGCATGCCGCATTTCATGGGGGCCCCAAATGCGTGCCGCATATCATGGGGCCCCAAATGCATGCAGCATGTCATGGGGGCCAAACGTGCATGCCACATGTCATTGGGGGCCCACATGCATGCCGCATGTCATGGGGCCCCACTTGCATGCAGCATGTAATGGGGATCCCAAATTGATGTTGCATGTCATAGGGGCCCCACTTGCATTCCGCATGACATGGGGGCCGCAAATGCATGCCGCATGTCATGGGGGCCCCACGTGCATGCCGCATGTAATGGGGGATTCAAATGCATGCCGCATGTCATGGGGGTCCCACATGCATGCCACATGTCATTGGGGCCCCGCAGGCATTCCGCATGTCATGGGGGACTCACGTGCATTCCGCATGTCATGTGGGCCCCACGTGCATGCTGCATGTCTTGGGGCCCACAAATGCATGCCGCATGTCGTAGGGGCCCCACATGCATGCCGCATTTCATGGGGGCCCCAAATGCGTGCCGCATATCATGGGGGCCCCAAATGCATGCAGCATGTCATGGGGGCCAAACGTGCATGCCACATGTCATTGGGGGCCCACATGCATGCCGCATGTCATGGGGGCCCCACATGCATGCCGCATGTCATGGGGGCACCACTTGCATGCAGCATGTAATGGGGGATCCAAATGCATGACGCATGTCATGGGGGTCCCACATGCATACCACATGTCATGGGGGAACCAAATGCATGCCGCATGTCCTGGGGGCCCCACATGCATGACACATTTCATGGGGGACCCAAATGCATGCCGCATGTCATGGGGTCCCCAAATGCATGCCGCATGTCATGAGGGCCCCACGTGCATGCTGCATGTCATGGGGGCCCCACTTGCATGCCGCATGTCATGGGGGCCCCACGTGCATGTCGCATGTCATGGGGGTCCAAAATGCATGCCGCATGTCATGAGGGTGCCGCATGCATGCCGCATGTCTTGGGGCCCACAAATGCATGCCGCATGTCATAGGGGCCCCACATGCATGGTGCATTTCATGAGGGCCCAAATGCATGCCGCATGTCATGGGAGCCCCACATGAATGTCGCATGTCAAGGGGGCCCAACGTGCATGCCGCATGTATTGGGGGCCCCAAATTCATGCCACATATCATGAGGGCCCTGCATGCATGCCGCATGTCATGGGTGCCCCGCAGGCATTCCGCATGTCATGGGGGGCCCAAATGCATGCCGCATGTCATGGGGGCCCCACATGCATGCCGCATGTAATGGGGGGATTCAAATGCATGCCGCATGTCATGGGGGTCCCACATGCATGCCGCATGTCATGGGGGCTCCAAATGCATGCCTCAAGTCATGGGGGCCCCAAATGCATGCCGCATGTCATGGGGTCCCCACATGCATGCCGCATGTCATGGGGGCTCAAATGCTTGCCGCATGTCATAGGGCGATAAATGCATGCCGCATGTCATGTGAGCCCAACAAGCATGCCGCATGTATTGGGGGCCCCAAATTCATGCAGCATGTCATAGGGGCCCCACATGCATGGTGCATTTCATGGGGGCCCCCGCAGGCATTCCACATGCCATGGGGGCCCCAAATAAATGCAGCATTTCATGGGGGCCCCACGTGCATGCTGCATGTCATGGGGCCCCCCAAATGGATGCCGAATGTCATAGGGGCCCCACATGCATGTCGCATATCTTGGGGCCCACAAATGCATGCCGCATGTCATTGGGGCCCCAAATGCATGCCGCATGTAATGGGGGCCCCACGTGCATGCCACATGTCATGGGGGCCCCACATTCATACCGCATGTCATGGAGGCCCCACATGCATGCCGCATGTAATGGGAGCCCCCATGCATGCCACATGTCATGGGGGCGCCAAATGAATGTCGCATGTCAAGGGGGCCCCACGTGCATGCCGCATGTCATGGGGGCCATAAATGCATGCGGCATGTCATAGGGGCCCCACGTGCATACCACATGTCATGGGGGCCCCAAATGCATGCCGCATGTACTGGGGGCCCCACGTGCATGCTGCATGTCATGGGGCCCCAAATGCATGCCGCATGTCATGGGGCCCCCCAAATGCATGCAGCATGTCTTGGGGCCCACAAATGCATGCCACATGTCATAGGGGTCCCACATGCATGGCGCATTTCATGGGGGTCCCACATGCATGCGCATGTCATGGGGGCCCCAAATGCATGCCGCATGTCATAGGGGCCCCAAATGCATGCCGCATGTCATGGGGGAACCACCTGCATGCCGCATGTCATGGGGGAACCACCTGCATGCCGCATGTAATGGGGGATTCAAATGCATGCCGCATGTCATGGGGGTCACACATGCATGCTGCATGTCATGGGGGCACCGAATGCATGCCGCATATCATGAGGGCCCCGCAGGCATTCCGCATGTCATGGGTGCCTCACGTGCATGCCGCATGTCATGGGGGCATCACGTGCATGCCGCATGTATTGGGGGCCCCAACTTGCATGCCGCATGTCTCAGGTACCCCAAATGCATGCAGCATGTTATGCAGGCCCCAAATGCATGCAGCATGTCATGGGGGCCCAAATGCATGACGCATGTCATGGGGGCTCCACGTGCATGCCGCATGTAATGGGGCTCCCAAATTCATGTCGCATGTCATAGGGGCCCCACGTGCATTCTGCATGACATGGGGGCCCCAAATGCATGCCGCATGTCATGGGGGCCCCACGTGCATGCTGCATGCAATGGGGGATTCAAATGCATGCCGCATGTCATGGGGGTCCCACATGCATGGCGCATTTCATGGGGGCCCTACATGCATGCCGCATGTCACGGGGGCCCCAAATGCATGCCTCAAGTCATGGGGGCCCCAAATGCATGCAGCATGTCATAGGGGCCCAACATGCATGGTGCATGTCATGGGGGCCCCACATGCATGCCTCAAGTCATGGGGGCCCCAAATGCATGCCACATATCATGGGGGCCCCACGTGCATGCCGCATATATTGGGAGCCTCAAATGCATGCCGCATGTCATGAGGGCCCCGCATGCATGCTGCATGTCATTGGGGCCCCGCAGGCATTCCGCATGTCATGGGGGCCTCACGTGCATTCCGCATGTCATGGGGGTCCCACGTGCATGCTGCATGTCATTGGGGCCCAACGTGCTTGCCACATGTCATGGGGGCCCCACGTGCATGCCTCATGTTACGGGGGCCACGAATGCATGCCGCATATCATAGGTGCCCCACATGCATGGAGCATGTCATGGGGGCCCCAAATGCATGCGGCATGTCATAGGGGCCCCACGTGCATACCACATGTCTTGGGGGCCCCAAATGCATGCCACATGTCATGGGGGCCCCAAATGCATGCCGCATGTCATGAGGGCCCCACGTGCATGCTGCATGTCATGGGGGCCCCACTTGCATGCCGCATGTCATGGGGGCCCCACGTGCATGTCGCATGTCATGGGGGTCCAAAATGCATGCCGCATGTCATGAGGGTGCCGCATGCATGCCGCATGTCTTGGGGCCCACAAATGCATGCCGCATGTCATAGGGGCCCCACATGCATGGTGCATTTCATGAGGGCCCAAATGCATGCCGCATGTCATGGGAGCCCCACATGAATGTCGCATGTCAAGGGGGCCCAACGTGCATGCCGCATGTATTGGGGGCCCCAAATTCATGCCACATATCATGAGGGCCCTGCATGCATGCCGCATGTCATGGGTGCCCCGCAGGCATTCCGCATGTCATGGGGGGCCCAAATGCATGCCGCATGTCATGGGGGCCCCACATGCATGCCGCATGTAATGGGGGGATTCAAATGCATGCCGCATGTCATGGGGGTCCCACATGCATGCCGCATGTCATGGGGGCTCCAAATGCATGCCTCAAGTCATGGGGGCCCCAAATGCATGCCGCATGTCATGGGGTCCCCACATGCATGCCGCATGTCATGGGGGCTCAAATGCTGTCCGCATGTCATAGGGCGATAAATGCATGCCGCATGTCATGTGAGCCCAACAAGCATGCCGCATGTATTGGGGGCCCCAAATTCATGCAGCATGTCATAGGGGCCCCACATGCATGGTGCATTTCATGGGGGCCCCCGCAGGCATTCCACATGCCATGGGGGCCCCAAATAAATGCAGCATTTCATGGGGGCCCCACGTGCATGCTGCATGTCATGGGGCCCCCCAAATGGATGCCGAATGTCATAGGGGCCCCACATGCATGTCGCATATCTTGGGGCCCACAAATGCATGCCGCATGTCATTGGGGCCCCAAATGCATGCCGCATGTAATGGGGGCCCCACGTGCATGCCACATGTCATGGGGGCCCCACATTCATACCGCATGTCATGGAGGCCCCACATGCATGCCGCATGTAATGGGAGCCCCCATGCATGCCACATGTCATGGGGGCGCCAAATGAATGTCGCATGTCAAGGGGGCCCCACGTGCATGCCGCATGTCATGGGGGCCATAAATGCATGCGGCATGTCATAGGGGCCCCACGTGCATACCACATGTCATGGGGGCCCCAAATGCATGCCGCATGTACTGGGGGCCCCACGTGCATGCTGCATGTCATGGGGCCCCAAATGCATGCCGCATGTCATGGGGCCCCCCAAATGCATGCAGCATGTCTTGGGGCCCACAAATGCATGCCACATGTCATAGGGGTCCCACATGCATGGCGCATTTCATGGGGGTCCCACATGCATGCGCATGTCATGGGGGCCCCAAATGCATGCCGCATGTCATAGGGGCCCCAAATGCATGCCGCATGTCATGGGGGAACCACCTGCATGCCGCATGTCATGGGGGAACCACCTGCATGCCGCATGTAATGGGGGATTCAAATGCATGCCGCATGTCATGGGGGTCACACATGCATGCTGCATGTCATGGGGGCACCGAATGCATGCCGCATATCATGAGGGCCCCGCAGGCATTCCGCATGTCATGGGTGCCTCACGTGCATGCCGCATGTCATGGGGGCATCACGTGCATGCCGCATGTATTGGGGGCCCCAACTTGCATGCCGCATGTCTCAGGTACCCCAAATGCATGCAGCATGTTATGCAGGCCCCAAATGCATGCCGCATGTCATGGGGGCCCAAATGCATGACGCATGTCATGGGGGCTCCACGTGCATGCCGCATGTAATGGGGCTCCCAAATTCATGTCGCATGTCATAGGGGCCCCACGTGCATTCTGCATGACATGGGGGCCCCAAATGCATGCCGCATGTCATGGGGGCCCCACGTGCATGCTGCATGCAATGGGGGATTCAAATGCATGCCGCATGTCATGGGGGTCCCACATGCATGGCGCATTTCATGGGGGCCCTACATGCATGCCGCATGTCATGGGGGCCCCAAATGCATGCCTCAAGTCATGGGGGCCCCAAATGCATGCAGCATGTCATAGGGGCCCAACATGCATGGTGCATGTCATGGGGGCCCCACATGCATGCCTCAAGTCATGGGGGCCCCAAATGCATGCCACATATCATGGGGGCCCCACGTGCATGCCGCATATATTGGGAGCCTCAAATGCATGCCGCATGTCATGAGGGCCCCGCATGCATGCTGCATGTCATTGGGGCCCCGCAGGCATTCCGCATGTCATGGGGGCCTCACGTGCATTCCGCATGTCATGGGGGTCCCACGTGCATGCTGCATGTCATTGGGGCCCAACGTGCTTGCCACATGTCATGGGGGCCCCACGTGCATGCCTCATGTTACGGGGGCCACGAATGCATGCCGCATATCATAGGTGCCCCACATGCATGGAGCATGTCATGGGGGCCCCAAATGCATGCGGCATGTCATAGGGGCCCCACGTGCATACCACATGTCTTGGGGGCCCCAAATGCATGCCACATGTCATGGGGGCCCCAAATGAATGTCGCATGTCAAGGGGGACCCACATGCATGCCGCATGTCATGGAGGCCCCCATGACATGCGGCAAGCATTTGGGCCCCACATGCATGGCGCATGCCATGGGGCCCCCAAATGCATGCTGCATGTCATGGGGGCCCCACATGCTTGCCACATGTCATGGGGGCCCCACGTGCATGCCTCATGTTACGGGGGCCACGAATGCATGCCGAATATCATAGGTGCCCCACATGCATGGAGCATGTCATGGGGGCCCCAAATGCATGCGGCATGTCATAGGGGCCCCACGTGCATACCACATGTCTTGGGGGCCCCAAATGCATGCCACATGTCATGGGGGCCCCAAATGAATGTCGCATGTCAAGGGGGACCCACATGCATGCCGCATGTCATGGAGGCCCCCATGACATGCGGCAAGCATTTGGGCCCCACATGCATGGCGCATGCCATGGGGCCCCCAAATGCATGCCTCATGTCACGGGGGCCCCGCAGGCATTCCACATGTCATGGGGGCACCAAATAAATGACGCATTTCATGGGGGCCCCACGTGCATGCCGCATGTCACGGGGGCCCCGCAGGCATTCCACATGTCATGGGGGCCCCAAATAAATGCCGCATTTCATGGGTGCCCCATGTGCATGCCACATGTCTTGGGGCCCACAAATGCATGCCGCATGTCATAGGAGCCCCACATGCATGGCGCATTTCATGGGGGCCCTACATGCATGCCGCATGTCATGGTGGCCCCAAATGCATGCCTCAAGTCTTGGGGCCCCACATGCATGGTGCATGTCATGGGGGCCCCACATGCATGCCTCAAGTCATGGGGGCCCCAAATGCATGCCACATATCATGGGGGCCCCACATGCATGCCGCATATATTGGGGGCCTCAAATGCATGCCGCATGTCATGAGGGCCCCGCATGCATGCCACATGTCATTGGGGCCCCGCAGGCATTCCGCATGTCATGGGGGCCTCACATGCATTCCGCATGTCATGGGGGTCCCACGTGCATGCTGCATGTCATTGGGGCCCCACGTGCTTGCCGCATGTCATGGGGGCCCCACGTGCATGCCTCATGTTACGGGGGCCACGAATGCATGCCGCATGTCAAAGGGGCCCCACATGCATGGAGCATGTCATGGGGGCCCCAAATGCATGCCGCATGTCATAGGGGCCCCACGTGCATACCACATGTCATGGGGGCCCCAAATGCATGCCGCATGTCATGGGAGCCCCACATGCATGCCGCATGCCATGGGGCCCCCAAATGCATGCCACATGTCATGGGGGCCCCACATGCATGCCGCATGTCATGGGGGCCCAAATGCTTGCCGCTTGTCATGAGGGCCATAAATGCATGCCGCATGTCATGGGAGCCCCACATGCATGCCACATGTCATGGAGGCCCCCATGACATGCGGCAAGCATTTGGGCCCCACATGCATGCCGCATGCCATGGGGCCCCCAAATGCATGCCGCATGTCATGGGGGCCCCAAATGCATGCGGCATGTCATAGGGGTCCCACGTGCATACCACATGTCATGGGGGCCCCAAATGCATGCCGCATGTCATGGGAGCCCCACATGCATGCCACATGTCATGGGGGCTCCAAATGAATGTCGCATGTCAAGGGGGACCCACGTGCATGACGCATGTCATGGGGACCCACATGCATGCCAAATGTCATGGAGGCCCCCATGACATGCAGCAAGCATTTGGGCCCCACATGCATGACGCATGCCATGGGGCCCCCAAATGCATGCCGCATGTCATGGGGGCCCCACATGCATGCCGCATGTCATGGGGGCCCAAATGCTTGCCGCTTGTCATGAGGGCCATAAATGCATGCCGCATGTCATGGGAGCCCCACATGCATGCCACATGTCATGGAGGCCCCGATGACATGCGGCAAGCATTTGGGCCCCAAATGCATGCCGCATGTCATGGGGGCCCAAATGCATGACGCATGTCATGGGGGCTCCACGTGCATGCCGCATGTAATGTGGCTCCCAAATTCATGTCGCATGTCATAGGGGCCCCACGTGCATTCCGCATGTCATGGGGGCCCCAAATGCATGCCGCATGTCATGGGGCCCAACGTGCATGCCGCATGTAATGGAGGATTCAAATGCATGCTGCATGTCATGGGGGTCCCACATGCATGCCACATGTCATTGGGGCCCCGCAGGCATTCCGCATGTCATGGGGGCCCCAAATGCATGCCTCAAGTCATGGGGGCCCCAAATGCATGCAGCATGTCATAGGGGCCCCACATGCATGGTGCATGTCATGGGGGCCCCACATGCATGCCTCAAGTCATGGGGGCCCCAAATGCATGCCACATACCATGGGGGCCCCACATGCATGCCGCATATATTGGGGGCCTCAAATGCATGCCGCATGTCATGAGGGCCCCGCATGCATGCCGCATGTCATTGGGGCCCCGCAGGCATTCCGCATGTCATGGGGGCTTCACGTGCATGCCGCATGTCATTGGGGCCCCGCAGGCATTCCGCATGTCATGGGGGCCTCACGTGCATTCCGCATGTCATGGGGGTCCCACGTGCATGCTGCATGTCATTGGGGCCCCACGTGCTTGCCGCATGTCATGGGGGCCCCACATGCATGCCTCATGTTACGGGGGACACGAATGCATGCCGCATGTCATAGGGGCCCCACATCCATGGAGCATGTCATGGGGGCCCCAAATGCATGCGGCATGTCATAGGGGCCCCACGTGCATACCACATGTCATGGGGGCCCCAAATGCATGCCACATGTCATGGGAGCTCCACATGCATGCCACATGTCATGGGGGCCCCAAATGAATGTCGCATGTCAAGGGGGCCCCACGTGCATGACGCATGTCATGGGGACCCACATGCATGCCGCATGTCATGGAGGCCCCCATGACATGCGGCAAGCATTTGGGCTCCACATGCATGCCGCATGTCATGGGGGCCCAAATGCTTGCCGCATGTCATGAGGGCCATAAATGCATGCCGCATGTCATGGGAGCCCCACATGCATGCCACATGTCTTGGAGGCCCCCATGACATGCGGCAAGCATTTGGGCCACACATGCATGCCGCATGTCATGGGGCCCCCAAATGCATGCCGCATGTCATGGGGGCCCCATGTGCATGCCACATGTCTTGGGGCCCACAAATGCATGCCGCATGTCATAGGGGCCCCACATGCATGGAGCATTTCATGGGGGCCCTACATGCATGCCGCATGTCATGGGGGCCCCAAATGCATGCCTCAAGTCATGGGGGCCCCAAATGCACGCAGCATGTCATAGGGGCCCCACGTACATGCTTCATGTCATTGGGGCCCCACGTGCTTGCCGCTTGTCATGGGGGCCCCACGTGCATGCCTCATGTTACGGGGGCCACGAATGCATGCCGCATGTCATAGGGGCCCCACGTGCATACCACATGTCATGGGGGCCCCAAATGCATGCCGCATGTCATGGTTGCCCCAAATGAATGTCGCATGTCAAGGGGGCCCCACGTGCATGACGCATGTCATGGGGACCCACATGCATGCCGCATGTCATGGGGGCCCAAATGCTTGCCGCATGTCATGAGGGCCATAAATGCATGCCGCATGTCATGGGAGCCCCACATGCATGCCAAATGTCATGGGGCCCCCAAATGCATGCCGCATGTCATGGGGGCCACACGTGCATGGCGCATTTCATGAGGGCCCAAATGCATGTCGCATGTCAAGAGGCCATAAATGCATGTCGCATGTCATGGATGCCCAAAGTGCATGCCTCATGTCACGGGGGCCCCGCAGGCATTAAACATGTCATGGGGCCCCAAATAAATGCCGCATTTCATGGGGGCCCCACATGCATGCCACATGTCATGGGGGCCCCAAATGAATGTCGCATGTCAAGGGGGCCCCACGTGCATGACGCATGTCATGGGGACCCACATGCATGCCGCATGTCATGGAGGCCCCCATGACATGCGGCATGCATTTGGGGGCCCCACATGCATGCCGCATGTCATGGGGGGCCAAATGCTTGCCGCATGTCATGAGGGCCATAAATGCATGCCGCATGTCAGGGGAGCCCCACATGCATGCCACATGTAATGGGGGCCCCAAATGAATGTCGCATGTCAAGGGGGCCCCACGTGCATGCCGCATGTCATGGGGGCCCCAAATGCATGCCGCATGTCATGGGGGCCCCAAATGCATGCCGCATGTCATGGGGCCCCCCAAATGCATGCAGCATGTCTTGGGGCCCACAAATGCATGCCGCATGTCATAGGGGTCCCACATGCATGGCGCATTTCATGGGGGTCCCACATGCATGGCGCATTTCATGGGGCCCCCAAATGCATGCCGCATGTCATAGGGGCCCCACATGCATGGCGCATGTCATGGGGGCCCCACATTCTTACCGCATGTCATGGAGGCCCCAAATGCATGCCGCATGTAATGGGAGCCCCATGCATGCCACATGTCATGGGGGCCCCAAATGAATGTCGCATGTCAAGGGGGCCCCACGTGCATGCCGCATGTCATGGGGGCCCCAAATGCATGCCGCATGTACAGGGGGCCCCACATGCATGGAGCATGTCATTGGGGCCCCACATGCATGCCGCATGTCATGGGGGCCCCACGTGCATGCCGCATGTCATGGGGGCCCCGCAGGCATTCCGCATGTCATGGGGGCCCCAAATGCATGCCGCATTTCATGGGGGCCCCACGTGCATGCCGCATGTCATGGGGCCCCCCCAATGCATGCAGCATGTCTTGGTGCCCTCAAATGCATGCCGCATGTCACAGGGGTCCCACCTGCATGCCGCATGTCATGGGGGAACCACCTGCATGCCGCATGTAATGGGGGATTCAAATGCATGCCGCATGTCATGGGGGTCCCACATGCATGCCTCATGTCATGGGGGCCCCAAATGCATGCCGCATATCATGGGGGCCCCGCAGGCATTCCGCATGTCATGGGGCCTCACGTGCATGCCGCATGTCATGGGGGCCTCACATGCATGCCGCATGTATAAGGGGCCCCAACTGCATGACGCATGTCTCAGGTACCCCAAATGCATGCAGCATGTTATGCAGGCCCCAAATGCATGCCGCATGTCATGGGGGCCCAAATGCATGACTCATGTCATGGGGGCTCCACGTGCATGCCGCATGTAATGGGGCTCCCAAATTCATGTCGCATGTCATAGGGGCCCCACTTGCATTCCGCATGACATGGGGGCCGCAAATGCATGCCGCATGTCATGGGGGCCCCACGTGCATGCCGCATGTAATGGGGGATTCAAATGCATGCCGCATGTCATGGGGGTCCCACATGCATGCCACATGTCATTGGGGCCCCGCAGGCATTCCGCATGTCATGGGGGACTCACGTGCATTCCGCATGTCATGTGGGCCCCACGTGCATGCTGCATGTCTTGGGGCCCACAAATGCATGCCGCATGTCATAGGGGCCCCACATGCATGCCGCATTTCATGGGGGCCCCAAATGCGTGCCGCATATCATGGGGGCCCCAAATGCATGCAGCATGTCATGGGGGCCAAACGTGCATGCCACATGTCATTGGGGGCCCACATGCATGCCGCATGTCATGGGGCCCCACTTGCATGCAGCATGTAATGGGGATCCCAAATTGATGTCGCATGTCATAGGGGCCCCACTTGCATTCCGCATGACATGGGGGCCGCAAATGCATGCCGCATGTCATGGGGGCCCCACGTGCATGCCGCATGTAATGGGGGATTCAAATGCATGCCGCATGTCATGGGGGTCCCACATGCATGCCACATGTCATTGGGGCCCCGCAGGCATTCCGCATGTCATGGGGGACTCACGTGCATTCCGCATGTCATGTGGGCCCCACGTGCATGCTGCATGTCTTGGGGCCCACAAATGCATGCCGCATGTCATAGGGGCCCCACATGCATGCCGCATTTCATGGGGGCCCCAAATGCGTGCCGCATATCATGGGGGCCCCAAATGCATGCAGCATGTCATGGGGGCCAAACGTGCATGCCACATGTCATTGGGGGCCCACATGCATGCCGCATGTCATGGGGGCCCCACATGCATGCCGCATGTCATGGGGGCACCACTTGCATGCAGCATGTAATGGGGGATCCAAATGCATGACGCATGTCATGGGGGTCCCACATGCATACCACATGTCATGGGGGAACCAAATGCATGCCGCATGTCCTGGGGGCCCCACATGCATGACACATTTCATGGGGGACCCAAATGCATGCCGCATGTCATGGGGTCCCCAAATGCATGCCGCATGTCATGAGGGCCCCACGTGCATGCTGCATGTCATGGGGGCCCCACTTGCATGCCGCATGTCATGGGGGCCCCACGTGCATGTCGCATGTCATGGGGGTCCAAAATGCATGCCGCATGTCATGAGGGTGCCGCATGCATGCCGCATGTCTTGGGGCCCACAAATGCATGCCGCATGTCATAGGGGCCCCACATGCATGGTGCATTTCATGAGGGCCCAAATGCATGCCGCATGTCATGGGAGCCCCACATGAATGTCGCATGTCAAGGGGGCCCAACGTGCATGCCGCATGTATTGGGGGCCCCAAATTCATGCCACATATCATGAGGGCCCTGCATGCATGCCGCATGTCATGGGTGCCCCGCAGGCATTCCGCATGTCATGGGGGGCCCAAATGCATGCCGCATGTCATGGGGGCCCCACATGCATGCCGCATGTAATGGGGGGATTCAAATGCATGCCGCATGTCATGGGGGTCCCACATGCATGCCGCATGTCATGGGGGCTCCAAATGCATGCCTCAAGTCATGGGGGCCCCAAATGCATGCCGCATGTCATGGGGTCCCCACATGCATGCCGCATGTCATGGGGGCTCAAATGCTTGCCGCATGTCATAGGGCGATAAATGCATGCCGCATGTCATGTGAGCCCAACAAGCATGCCGCATGTATTGGGGGCCCCAAATTCATGCAGCATGTCATAGGGGCCCCACATGCATGGTGCATTTCATGGGGGCCCCCGCAGGCATTCCACATGCCATGGGGGCCCCAAATAAATGCAGCATTTCATGGGGGCCCCACGTGCATGCTGCATGTCATGGGGCCCCCCAAATGGATGCCGAATGTCATAGGGGCCCCACATGCATGTCGCATATCTTGGGGCCCACAAATGCATGCCGCATGTCATTGGGGCCCCAAATGCATGCCGCATGTAATGGGGGCCCCACGTGCATGCCACATGTCATGGGGGCCCCACATTCATACCGCATGTCATGGAGGCCCCACATGCATGCCGCATGTAATGGGAGCCCCCATGCATGCCACATGTCATGGGGGCGCCAAATGAATGTCGCATGTCAAGGGGGCCCCACGTGCATGCAGCATGTCATGGGGGCCATAAATGCATGCGGCATGTCATAGGGGCCCCACGTGCATACCACATGTCATGGGGGCCCCAAATGCATGCCGCATGTACTGGGGGCCCCACGTGCATGCTGCATGTCATGGGGCCCCAAATGCATGCCGCATGTCACGGGGCCCCCCAAATGCATGCAGCATGTCTTGGGGCCCACAAATGCATGCCACATGTCATAGGGGTCCCACATGCATGGCGCATTTCATGGGGGTCCCACATGCATGCGCATGTCATGGGGGCCCCAAATGCATGCCGCATGTCATAGGGGCCCCAAATGCATGCCGCATGTCATGGGGGAACCACCTGCATGCCGCATGTCATGGGGGAACCACCTGCATGCCGCATGTAATGGGGGATTCAAATGCATGCCGCATGTCATGGGGGTCACACATGCATGCTGCATGTCATGGGGGCACCGAATGCATGCCGCATATCATGAGGGCCCCGCAGGCATTCCGCATGTCATGGGTGCCTCACGTGCATGCCGCATGTCATGGGGGCATCACGTGCATGCCGCATGTATTGGGGGCCCCAACTTGCATGCCGCATGTCTCAGGTACCCCAAATGCATGCAGCATGTTATGCAGGCCCCAAATGCATGCCACATGTCATGGGGGCCCAAATGCATGACGCATGTCATGGGGGCTCCACGTGCATGCCGCATGTAATGGGGCTCCCAAATTCATGTCGCATGTCATAGGGGCCCCACGTGCATTCTGCATGACATGGGGGCCCCAAATGCATGCCGCATGTCATGGGGGCCCCACGTGCATGCTGCATGCAATGGGGGATTCAAATGCATGCCGCATGTCATGGGGGTCCCACATGCATGGCGCATTTCATGGGGGCCCTACATGCATGCCGCATGTCATGGGGGCCCCAAATGCATGCCTCAAGTCATGGGGGCCCCAAATGCATGCAGCATGTCATAGGGGCCCAACATGCATGGTGCATGTCATGGGGGCCCCACATGCATGCCTCAAGTCATGGGGGCCCCAAATGCATGCCACATATCATGGGGGCCCCACGTGCATGCCGCATATATTGGGAGCCTCAAATGCATGCCGCATGTCATGAGGGCCCCGCATGCATGCTGCATGTCATTGGGGCCCCGCAGGCATTCCGCATGTCATGGGGGCCTCACGTGCATTCCGCATGTCATGGGGGTCCCACGTGCATGCTGCATGTCATTGGGGCCCAACGTGCTTGCCACATGTCATGGGGGCCCCACGTGCATGCCTCATGTTACGGGGGCCACGAATGCATGCCGCATATCATAGGTGCCCCACATGCATGGAGCATGTCATGGGGGCCCCAAATGCATGCGGCATGTCATAGGGGCCCCACGTGCATACCACATGTCTTGGGGGCCCCAAATGCATGCCACATGTCATGGGGGCCCCAAATGAATGTCGCATGTCAAGGGGGACCCACATGCATGCCGCATGTCATGGAGGCCCCCATGACATGCGGCAAGCATTTGGGCCCCACATGCATGGCGCATGCCATGGGGCCCCCAAATGCATGCTGCATGTCATGGGGGCCCCACATGCTTGCCACATGTCATGGGGGCCCCACGTGCATGCCTCATGTTACGGGGGCCACGAATGCATGCCGCATATCATAGGTGCCCCACATGCATGGAGCATGTCATGGGGGCCCCAAATGCATGCGGCATGTCATAGGGGCCCCACGTGCATACCACATGTCTTGGGGGCCCCAAATGCATGCCACATGTCATGGGGGCCCCAAATGAATGTCGCATGTCAAGGGGGACCCACATGCATGCCGCATGTCATGGAGGCCCCCATGACATGCGGCAAGCATTTGGGCCCCACATGCATGGCGCATGCCATGGGGCCCCCAAATGCATGCCTCATGTCACGGGGGCCCCGCAGGCATTCCACATGTCATGGGGGCACCAAATAAATGCCGCATTTCATGGGGGCCCCACGTGCATGCCGCATGTCACGGGGGCCCCGCAGGCATTCCACATGTCATGGGGGCCCCAAATAAATGCCGCATTTCATGGGTGCCCCATGTGCATGCCACATGTCTTGGGGCCCACAAATGCATGCCGCATGTCATAGGAGCCCCACATGCATGGCGCATTTCATGGGGGCCCTACATGCATGCCGCATGTCATGGTGGCCCCAAATGCATGCCTCAAGTCATGGGGCCCCAAATGCATGCAGCATGTCATAGGGGCCCCACACGCATGGTGCATGTCATGGGGGCCCCACATGCATGCCTCAAGTCATGGGGGCCCCAAATGCATGCCACATATCATGGGGGCCCCACATGCATGCCGCATATATTGGGGGCCTCAATTGCATGCCGCATGTCATGAGGGCCCCGCATGCATGCCGCATGTCATTGGGGCCCCGCAGTCATGGAGCATGTCATGGGGGCCCCAAATGCATGCCGCATGTCATGGGAGCCCCACATGCATGCCACATGTCATGGGGGCCCCAAATGAATGTCGCATGTCAAGGGGGCCCCAAGTGCATGACGCATGTCTTGGGGACCCACATGCATGCCGCATGTCATGGAGGCCCCCATGACATGCGGCAAGCATTTGGGCCCCACATGCATGCTCCATGCCATGGGGCACCCAAATGCATGCCACATTTCATGGGGGCCCCACATGCATGCCGCATGTCATAGGGGCCCAAATGCTTGCCGCATGTCATGAGGGCCATAAATGCATGCCGCATGTCATGGGAGCCCCACATGCATGCCACATGTCATGGAGGCCCCCATGACATGCGGCAAGCATTTGGGCCCCACATGCATGCCGCATGTCATGGGGCCCCCAAATGCATGCCGCATGTCATGGGGGCCCCACGTGCATGGCGCATTTCATGAGGGCCCAAATGCATGCCGCATGTCATGAGGCCATAAATGCATGTCGCATGTCATGGGTGCCCAAAGTGCATGCCTCATGTCACGGGGGCCCCGCAGGCATTCCAAATGTCATGGGGCCCCAAATAAATGCCGCATTTCATGGGGGCCCCACGTGCATGCCGCATGTCACGGGGGCCCCGCAGGCATTACACATGTCATGGGGGCCCCAAATAAATGCCGCATTTCATGGGGGCCCCATGTGCATGCCACATGTCTTGGGGCCCACAAATGCATGCCGCATGTCATAGGGGCCCCACATGCATGGCGCATTTCATGGGGGCCCTACATGCATGCAGCATGTCATGGGGGCCCCAAATGCATGCCTCAAGTAATGGGGGCCCCAAATGCATGCCGCATATATTGGGGGCCTCAATTGCATGCCGCATGTCATGAGGGCCCCGCATGCATGCCGCATGTCATTGGGGCCCCGTAGGCATTCCACATGTCATGGGGGCCTCACGTGCATTCCGCATGTCATGGGGGTCCCACGTACATGCTTCATGTCATTGGGGCCCCACGTGCTTGCCGCTTGTCATGGGGGCCCCACGTGCATGCCTCATGTTACGGGGGCCACGAATGCATGCCGCATGTCATAGGGGCCGCACGTGCATACCACATGTCATGGGGGCCCCAAATGCATGCCGCATGTCATGGGGGCCCCACATGCATGCCACATGTCATGGGGGCCCCAAATGAATGTCGCATGTCAAGGGGGCCCCACGTGCATGACGCATGTCATGGGGACCCACATGCATGCCGCATGTCATGGAGGCCCCCATGACATGCGGCATGCATTTGGGGGCCCCACATGCATGCCGCATGTCATGGGGGCCCAAATGCTTGCCGCATGTCATGAGGGCCATAAATGCATGCCGCATGTCATGGGAGCCCCACATGCATGCCAAATGTCATGGGGCCCCCAAATGCATGCCGCATGTCATGGGGGCCCCACGTGCATGGCGCATTTCATGAGGGCCCAAATGCATGCCGCATGTCAAGAGGCCATAAATGCATGTCGCATGTCATGGGTGCCCAAAGTGCATGCCTCATGTCACGGGGGCCCGCAGGCATTCCACATGTCATGGGGGCCCCAAATAAATGCCGCATTTCAGGGGGGCCCCACGTGCATGCCGCATGTCACGGGGGCCCCGCAGGCATTCCACATGTCATGGGGGCCCCAAATAAATGCAGCATTTCATGGGGGCCCCGTGTGCATGCCA
The DNA here is from genome assembly GCF_046119375.1 of Phyllobates terribilis. Taxonomy (NCBI): domain Eukaryota; kingdom Metazoa; phylum Chordata; class Amphibia; order Anura; family Dendrobatidae; genus Phyllobates; species Phyllobates terribilis. The sequence goes on along the minus strand of NW_027362764.1, from coordinate 328,505,876 downwards.
CATGTCATGGGGGCCCCAAATGCATGCCTCAAGTCATGGGGCCCCAAATGCATGCAGCATGTCATAGGGGCCCCACATGCATGGTGCATGTCATGGGGGCCCCACATGCATGCCTCAAGTCACGGGGGCCCCAAATGCATGCCACATATCATGGGGGCCCCACATGCATGCCGCATATATTCGGGGCCTCAATTGCATGCCGCATGTCATGAGGACCCCGCATGCATGCCGCATGTCATTGGGGCCCCGTAGACATTCCGCATGTCATGGGGGCCTCACGTGCATTCCGCATGTCATGGGGGTCCCACGTGCATGCTTCATGTCATTGGGGCCCCAAGTGCTTGCCGCTTGTCATGGGGGCCCCACGTGCATGCCTCATGTTACGGGGGCCACAAATGCATGCCGCATGTCATAGGGGCCCCACGTGCATACCACATGTCATGAGGGCCCCAAATGCATGCCGCATGTCATGGGGGCCCCACATGCATGCCACATGTCATGGGGGCCCCAAATGAATGTCGCATGTCTTGGGGCCCCACGTGCATGACGCATGTCATGGGGACCCACATGCATGCCGCATGTCATGGAGGCCCCCATGACATGCGGCATGCATTTGGGGTCCCCACATGCATGCCGCATGTCATGGGGGGCCAAATGCTTGCCGCATGTCATGAGGGCCATAAATGCATGCCGCATGTCATGGGAGCCCCACATGCATGCCACATGTCATGGGGGCCCCAAATGAATGTCGCATGTCAAGGGGGCCCCACGTGCATGCCGCATGTCATGGGGGCCCCAAATTCATGCCGCATGTCAAGGGGGCCCCACGTGCATGCCGCATGTCATGGGGGCCCCAAATGCATGCAGCATGTCATGGGGGCCCCAAATGCATGCCGCATGTCATGGGCCCCCCCAAATGCATGCAGCATGTCTTGGGGCCCACAAATGCATGCCGCATGTCATAGGGGTCCCACATGCATGGTGCATTTCATGGGGTCCCACATGCATGGCGCATTTCATGGGGGCCCCAAATGCATGCCGCATGTCATGAGGCCATAAATGCATGTCGCATGTCATGGGGGCCCCACATGCATGCCGCATGTCATGGGGCCCAAAAGCTTGCCGCATGTCATGGGGGCCATAAATGCATGCCGCATGTCATGGGAGCCCCACATGAATGTCGCATGTCAAGGGGGCCCAACGTGCATGCCGCATGTATTGGGGGCCCCAAATTCATGCCGCATATCATGAGGGCCCTGCATGCATGCCGCATGTCATGGGTGCCCCACATTCATACCGCATGTCATGGAGACCCCACATGCATGCCGCATGTCATGGGAGCCCCACATGAATGTCGCATGTCAAGGGGGCCCAACGTGCATGCCGCATGTATTGGGGGCCCCAAATTCATGCCGCATATCATGAGGGCCCTGCATGCATGCCGCATGTCATGGGTGCCCCACATTCATACCGCATGTCATGGAGACCCCACATGCATGCCGCATGTAATGGGAGCCCCCATGCATGCCACATGTCATGGGGGCGCCAAATGAATGTCGCATGTCAAGGGGGCCCCACGTGCATGCCGCATGTCATGGGGGCCATAAATGCATGCGGCATAAATGAATGCGGCATGTCATAGGGGCCCCACGTGCATACCACATGTCATGGGGGCCCCAAATGCATGCCGCATGTACTGGGGGCCCCACGTGCATGCTGCATGTCATGGGGCCCCAAATGCATGCCGCATGTCATGGAGGCCCCAAATGCATGCCGCATGTCATGGGGCCCCCCAAATGCAGGCAGCATGTCTTGGGGCCCACAAATGCATGCCGCATGTCATAGGGGTCCCACATGCATGGCGCATTTCATGGGGGTCCCACATGCATGCGCATGTCATGGGGGCCCCAAATGCATGCCGCATATCATGGGGGCCCCAAATGCATGCCGCATGTCATAGGGGCCCCAAATGCATGCAGCATGTCATAGGGGTCCCACATGCATGCCGCATGGCATGGGGGCCCCAAGTGCGTGCCCCATATCATGGGGGCCCAAAATGCATGCAGCATGTCATGGGGGCCCAACGTGCATGCCGCATGTATTGGGGGCCCCAAATGCATGCAGCATGTCATGGGGAACCACCTGCATGCCGCATGTCATGAGGGAACCACCTGCATGCCGCATGTAATGGGGGATTCAAATGCATGCCGCATGTCATGGGGGTCACACATGCATGCTGCATGTCACGGGGGCCCCAAATGCATGCCGCATATCATGGGGCCCCGCAGGCATTCCGCATGTCATGGGGTCTCCACGTGCATGACGCATGTCATGGGGACCCACATGCATGACTCATGGAGGCCCCACGTGCATGCCGCATGTCATGGGGGATGAAAACTCATGCCGCATGTCATTGGGGCCCCAAACGTATGCCGCATGTCATGGGGGCCCCATGTGCATGCCGCATGTCATGGGTGCCCCAAATGCATGCCGCATGTCATGGGGGCTCCACGTGCATGCCGCATTTCATGGGGGACCCAAATGCATGCCGCATGTCATGGGGGCCCCAAATGCATGTCACATGTCATGGGGGCCCCACGTGCATGCTGCATGTCATGGGGGCCCCAAATGCATGCCTCATGTCATGGGGGGCCCAAATGCATGCCGCATATCATGGGGCCCCCTAAATGCATGCAACATGTCTTGGGGCCCACAAATGCATGCCGCATGTCATATGGGCCCCACATGGAGGCCCCACATGCATGCGCATGTCATGGGGGCCCCAAATGTGTGCCGCATATCATGGGGGCCCCAAATGCATGCAGCATGTCATGGGGGCCCCACGTGCATGCCACATGTCATGGGGGCCCCACTTGCATGCAGCATGTAATGGGGATCCAAATGCATGACGCATGTCATGGGGGTCCCACATGCATGCCTGTATGTCATGGAGACCCCAAATGCATGGCTCAAGTCATGGGGGCCCCCAAATGCATGCCGCATATCAAGGGGGCCACAAATGCATGCAGCATGTCATGGGGTCCCCATGTGCATGTCACATGTCATTGGGCCCCCCAAATGCATGGGGGCCCCCAAATGCATGCCGCATATCATGGGGGCCCCAAATGCATGCAGCATGTCATGGGGCCCCACGTGCATGCCACATATCATTGGGGGCCACATGCATGCCGCATGTCATGGGAGCCCCACATGAATGTCGAATGTCAAGGGGGCCCAACGTGCATGCCGCATGTATTGGGGGCCCCAAATTCATGCCGCATGTCATGAGGGCCCTGCATGCATGCCGCATGTCATGGGAGCCCCGCAGACATTCCGCATGTCATGGGGGCCCAAATGCATGCCGCATGTCATAGGGGCCCCACGTGCATGCCGCATGTAATGGGGGATTCAAATGCATGCCTCAAGTCATGGGGGCCCCAAATGCATGCCGCATGTCATGGGGGCCCCATGTGCATGCCACATGTAATGGGGGCCCCAAAAGCATGTGGCATGTCATAGGGGCCCCACGTGCATGCCGCATGTCTTGGGCACCCCAAATGCATGCAGCATGTCATAGGGGCCCCACGTGCATACCACATGTCATGGGGGCCCCAAATGCATGCCGCATGTACTGGGGGCCCCACATGCATGGCGCATTTCATGGGGGCCCCACATGCATGCGCATGTCATGGGGGCACCACATGCATGCCGCATGTCATGGGCCCCAAAAGCTTGCCGCATGTCATGGGGACCATAAATGCATGCCGCATGTCAAGGGGGCCCAACGTGCATGCCGCATGTATTGGGGGCCCCAAATGCATGCCTCAAGTCATGGGGGCCCCAAATGCATGCCGCATATCATGGGGGTCCCACATGCATGCCGCATATCATGGGGGTCCCACATGCATGCCGCATGTCATGGGGGCCCCAAATGCATGCCGCATGTCACATTGGCCCCAAATGCATGATGCATGTCATGAGGGCCCCATGTGCATACCGCATGTCATAGGGGCCCCACGTACATGGCACATGTCATCGGTGCCCCAAATGCATGCCGCATGTCATGGGGGCCCCATGTGCATGCCACATGTAATGGGGGCCCCAAAAGCATGTGGCATGTCATAGGGGCCCCACGTGCATGCCGCATGTCTTGGGCACCCCAAATGCATGCAGCATGTCATAGGGGCCCCACGTGCATACCACATGTCATGGGGGCCCCAAATGCATGCCGCATGTACTGGGGGCCCCACGTGCATGCCGCATTTCATGTAATGGGGATCCAAATGCATGACGCATGTCATGGGGGTCCTACGTGCATGCCGCATGTCATGGGGGCCCCACATGCATGCCGCATGTCATGGGGGAACCACTTGCATGCAGCATGTAATGGGGGATCCAAATGCATGACGCATGTCATGGGGGTCCCACATGCATACCACATGTCATGGGGGAACCAAATGCATGCCGCATGTCCTGGGGGACCCACATGCATGACACATTTCATGGGGCCCCCAAATGCATGCCACATGTAATGGGGGCCCCACTTGCATGCCGCATGTCATGGGGGCCCCACGTGCATGTCGCATGTCATGGGGGCCCAAAATGCATGCCGCATGTCATGAGGGCGCCGCATGCATGCCGCATGTCTTGGGGCCCACAAATGCATGCCGCATGTCATGGGTGCCCCACATGCATGCCGCATGTCATTGGGGCCCCAAATGCATGCCGCATGTAATGGGGGCCCCGCGTGCATGCCGCATGTCACGGGGACCCCAAATGCATGCCGCATGTCATGGGGGCCCCAAATGCATGCAGCATGTCATTGGGGCCCCCAAATGCATGCAGCATGTCATAGGGGCCCCACGTGCATGGCGCATGTCATGGGGGCCCCACATTCATACCGCATGTCATGGAGGCCCCAAATGCATGCCGCATGTAATGGGAGCCCCCATGCATGCCACATGTCATGGGGGCCCCAAATGAATGTCGCATGTCAAGGGGGCCCCACGTGCATGCCGCATGTCATGGGGGCCATAAATGCATGCGGCATGTCATAGGGGCCCCACGTGCATGCCGCATGTCATGGGGCCCCCCAAATGCATGCAGCATGTCTTGGGGCCCACAAATGCATGCCGCATGTCATAGGGGTACCACATGCATGGCGCATTTCATGGGGGTCCCACATGCATGCGCATGTCATGGGGGCCCCAAATGCGTGCCGCATATCATGGGGGCCCCAAATGCATGCCGCATGTCATAGTGGCCCCACATGCATGGCGCATGTCATGGGGGCCCCACATTCATACCGCATGTCATGGAGGCCCCAAATGCATGCCGCATGTAATGGGAGCCCCCATGCATGCCACATGTCATGGGGGCCCCAAATGAATGTCGCATGTCAAGGGGGCCCCAAATGCATGCCGCATGTACAGGGGGCCCCACGTGCATGCCGCATTTCATGGGGGACCCAAATACATGCCACATGTCATGGGGGCCATACATGCATGCGGCATGTCATAGGCGCCCCACGTGCATACCACATGTCATGGGGGCCCCAAATGCATGCCGCATGTACTGGGTGGGCCCACGTGCATGCTGCATGTCATGGGGCCCCAAATGCATGCCGCATGTCATGGAAGCCCCACGTGCATGCCGCATGTTATGGGGCCCCCCAAATGCATGCAGCATGTCTTGGCGCCCTCAAATGCATGCGGCATGTCATAGGGGCCCCACGTGCATACCACATGTCATGGGGGCCCCAAATGCATGCCGCATGTACTGGGTGGGCCCACGTGCATGCTGCATGGCATGGGGGCCCCAAGTGCGTGCCCCATATCATGGGGGCCCCAAATGCATGCAGCATGTCATGGGGGCCCAACGTGCATGCCGCATGTATTGGGGGCCCCAAATGCATGCCGCATGTCATGGGGGAACCACCTGCATGCCGCATGTCATGGGGGAACCACCTGCATGCCGCATGTCATGGGGGAACCACCTGCATGCCGCATATCATGGGGGCCCCGCAGGCATGCCGCATGTCATGGGGGCCTCACGTGCATGCTGCATGTATTGGGGGCCCCAACTGCATGCCGCATGTCTCAGGTACCCCAAATGCATGCAGCATGTTATGCAGGCCCCAAATGCATGCCGCATGTCATGGGGGCCCAAATGCATGACGCATGTCATGGGGGCTCCACGTGCATGCCGCATGTAATGGGGCTCCCAAATTCATGTCGCATGTCATAGGGGCCCCACGTGCATTCCGCATGACATGGGGGCCACGAATGCATGCCGCATGTCAAAGGGGCCCCACATGCATGGAGCATGTCATGGGGGCCCCAAATGCATGCCGCATGTCATAGGGGCCCCACGTGCATACCACATGTCATGGGGGCCCCAAATGCATGCCGCATGTCATGGGAGCCCCACATGCATGCCGCATGCCATGGGGCCCCCAAATGCATGCCACATGTCATGGGGGCCCCACATGCATGCCGCATGTCATGGGGGCCCAAATGCTTGCCGCTTGTCATGAGGGCCATAAATGCATGCCGCATGTCATGGGAGCCCCACATGCATGCCACATGTCATGGAGGCCCCAAATGAATGTCGCATGTCAAGGGGGACCCACGTGCATGACGCATGTCATGGGGACCCACATGCATGCCAAATGTCATGGAGGCCCCCATGACATGCAGCAAGCATTTGGGCCCCACATGCATGACGCATGCCATGGGGCCCCCAAATGCATGCCGCATGTCATGGGGGCCCCACATGCATGCCGCATGTCATGGGGGCCCAAATGCTTGCCGCTTGTCATGAGGGCCATAAATGCATGCCGCATGTCATGGGAGCCCCACATGCATGCCACATGTCATGGGGGCCCCAAATGAATGTCGCATGTCAAGGGGGACCCACGTGCATGACGCATGTCATGGGGACCCACATGCATGCCAAATGTCATGGAGGCCCCCATGACATGCAGCAATCATTTGGGCCCCACATGCATGACGCATGCCATGGGGCCCCCAAATGCATGCCGCATGTCATGGGGGCCCCACATGCATGCCGCATGTCATGGGGGCCCAAATGCTTGCCGCTTGTCATGAGGGCCATAAATGCATGCCGCATGTCATGGGAGCCCCACATGCATGCCACATGTCATGGAGGCCCCGATGACATGCGGCAAGCATTTGGGCCCCAAATGCATGCCGCATGTCATGGGGGCCCAAATGCATGACGTATGTCATGGGGGCTCCACGTGCATGCCGCATGTAATGTGGCTCCCAAATTCATGTTGCATGTCATAGGGGCCCCACGTGCATGCCGCATGTCATGGGGGCCCAAATGCATGACGCATGTCATGGGGGCTCCACGTGCATGCCGCATGTAATGGGGCTCCCAAATTCATGTCGCATGTCATAGGGGCCCCACGTGCATTCCGCATGACATGGGGGCCCCAAATGCATGCCGCATGTCATGGGGGCCCCACGTGCATGCCGCATGTAATGGGGGATTCAAATGCATGCCGCATGTCATGGGGGTCCCACATGCATGCCACATGTCATTGGGGCCCCGCAGGCATTCCGCATGTCATGGGGGACTCACGTGCATTCCGCATGTCATGTGGGCCCCACATGCATGCTGCATGTCATTGTGGCCCCACGTGCATGCCGCATGTCACGGGGGCCCCGCAGGCATTCCACATGTCATGGGGGCCCCAAATAAATGCCGCATTTCATGGGGGCCCCACATGCATGCCGCATGTCACGGGGTCCCCTCAGGCATTCGCATGTCATGGGGGCCCCAAATACATGACGCATTTCATGGGGACCCCATGTGCATGCCACATGTCTTGGGGCCCACAAATGCATGCCGCATGTCATAGGGGCCCCACATGCATGGCGCATTTCATGGGGGCCCTACATGCATGCCGCATGTCATGGGGGACCCCAATGCATGCCTCAAGTCATGGGGGCCCCAAATGCATGCAGCATGTCATAGGGGCCCCACATGCATGGTGCATGTCATGGGGGCCCCACATGCATGCCTCAAGTCATGGGGGCCCCAAATGCATGCCACATATCATGGGGGCCCCACATGCATGCCGCATATATTGGGGGCCTCAAATGCATGCCGCATGTCATAGGGGTACCACATGCATGGCGCATTTCATGGGGGTCCCACATGCATGCGCATGTCATGGGGGCCCCAAATGCGTGCCGCATATCATGGGGGCCCCAAATGCATGCCGCATGTCATAGTGGCCCCACATGCATGGCGCATGTCATGGGGGCCCCACATTCATACCGCATGTCATGGAGGCCCCAAATGCATGCCGCATGTAATGGGAGCCCCCATGCATGCCACATGTCATGGGGGCCCCAAATGAATGTCGCATGTCAAGGGGGCCCCAAATGCATGCCGCATGTACAGGGGGCCCCACGTGCATGCCGCATTTCATGGGGGACCCAAATGCATGCCACATGTCAAGGGGGCCATAAATGCATGCGGCATGTCATAGGGGCCCCACGTGCATACCACATGTCATGGGGGCCCCAAATGCATGCCGCATGTACTGGGTGGGCCCACGTGCATGCTGCATGTCATGGGGCCCCAAATGCATGCCGCATGTCATGGAAGCCCCACGTGCATGCCGCATGTCATGGGGCCCCCCAAATGCATGCAGCATGTCTTGGCGCCCTCAAATGCATGCCGCATGTCATAGGGGTCCCACATGCATGCCGCATGGCTTGGGGGCCCCAAGTGCGTGCCCCATATCATGGGGGCCCCAAATGCATGCAGCATGTCATGGGGGCCCAACGTGCATGCCACATGTATTGGGGGCCCCAAATGCATGCCGCATGTCATGGGGGAACCACCTGCATGCCGCATGTCATGGGGGAACCACCTGCATGCCGCATGTAATGGGGGATTCAAATGCATGCCGCATGTCATGGGGGTCCCACATGCATGCTGCATGTCATGGGGGCCCCAAATGCATGCCGCATATCATGGGGGCCCCGCAGGCATGCCGCATGTCATGGGGGCCTCACGTGCATGCTGCATGTATTGGGGGCCCCAACTGCATGCCGCATGTCTCAGTTACCCCAAATGCATGCAGCATGTTATGCAGGCCCCAAATGCATGCCGCATGTCATGGGGGCCCAAATGCATTCCGCATGTCATGTGGGCCCCACGTGCATGCTGCATGTCATTGTGGCCCCACGTGCATGCCGCATGTCACGGGGGCCCCGCAGGCATTCCACATGTCATGGGGGCCCCAAATAAATGGCGCATTTCATGGGGGCCCCACATGCATGCCGCATGTCACGGGGTCCCCGCAGGCATTCCACATGTCATGGGGGCCCCAAATAAATGGCGCATTTCATGGGGACCCCATGTGCATGCCACATGTCTTGGGGCCCACAAATGCATGCCGCATGTCATAGGGGCCCCACATGCATGGCGCATTTCATGGGGGCCCTACATGCATGCCGCATGTCATGGGGGCCCCCAATGCATGCCTCAAGTCATGGGGGCCCCAAATGCATGCAGCATGTCATAGGGGCCCCACATGCATGGTGCATGTCATGGGGGCCCCACATGCATGCCTCAAGTCACGGGGGCCCCAAATGCATGCCACATATCATGGGGGCCCCACATGCATGCCGCATATATTGGGGGCCTCAAATGCATGCCGCATGTCATGAGGGCCCCGCATGCATGCCACATGTCATTGGGGCCCCGCAGGCATTCCGCATGTCATGGGGGCCTCACGTGCATTCCGCATGTCATGGGGGTCCCACGTGCATGCTGCATGTCATTGGGGCCCCACGTGCTTGCCGCATGTCATGGGGGCCCCACGTGCATGCCTCATGTTACGGGGGCCACGAATGCATGCCGCATGTCAAAGGGGCCCCACATGCATGGAGCATGTCATGGGGGCCCCAAATGCATGCCGCATGTCATAGGGGCCCCACGTGCATACCACATGTCATGGGGGCCCCAAATGCATGCCGCATGTCATGGGAGCCCCACATGCATGCCGCATGCCATGGGGCCCCCAAATGCATGCCACATGTCATGGGGGCCCCACATGCATGCCGCATGTCATGGGGGCCCAAATGCTTGCCGCTTGTCATGAGGGCCATAAATGCATGCCGCATGTCATGGGAGCCCCACATGCATGCCACATGTCATGGAGGCCCCCATGACATACGGCAAGCATTTGGGCCCCACATGCATGCCGCATGCCATGGGGCCCCCAAATGCATGCCGCATGTCATGGGGGCCCCAAATGCATGCGGCATGTCATAGGGGCCCCACGTGCATACTACATGTCATGGGGGCCCCAAATGCATGCCGCATGTCATGGGAGCCCCACATGCATGCCACATGTCATGGGGGCCCCAAATGAATGTCGCATGTCAAGGGGGACCCACGTGCATGACGCATGTCATGGGGACCCACATGCATGCCAAATGTCATGGAGGCCCCCATGACATGCAGCAAGCATTTGGGCCCCACATGCATGACGCATGCCATGGGGCCCCCAAATGCATGCCGCATGTCATGGGGGCCCCACATGCATGCCGCATGTCATGGGGGCCCAAATGCTTGCCGCTTGTCATGAGGGCCATAAATGCATGCCGCATGTCATGGGAGCCCCACATGCATGCCACATGTCATGGAGGCCCCGATGACATGCGGCAAGCATTTGGGCCCCAAATGCATGCCGCATGTCATGGGGGCCCCACGTGCATACCACATGTCATGGGGGCCCCAAATGCATGCCACATGTCATGGGAGCCCCACATGCATGCCAGATGTCATGGGGGCCCCAAATGAATGTCGCATGTCAAGGGGGCCCCACGTGCATGACGCATGTCATGGGGACCCACATGCATGCCGCATGTCATGGAGGCCCCCATGACATGCGGCAAGCATTTGGGCTCCACATGCATGCCGCATGTCATGGGGGCCCAAATGCTTGCCGCATGTCATGAGGGCCATAAATGCATGCCGCATGTCATGGGAGCCCCACATGCATGCCACATGTCTTGGAGGCCCCCATGACATGCGGCAAGCATTTGGGCCCCACATGCATGCCGCATGTCATGGGGCCCCCAAATGCATGCCGCATGTCATGGGGGCCCCATGTGCATGCCACATGTCTTGGGGCCCACAAATGCATGCCGCATGTCATAGGGGCCCCACATGCATGGAGCATTTCATGGGGGCCCTACATGCATGCCGCATGTCATGGGGGCCCCAAATGCATGCCTCAAGTCATGGGGGCCCCAAATGCACGCAGCATGTCATAGGGGCCCCACATGCATGGTGCATGTCATGGGGGCCCCACATGCATGCCTCAAGTCATGGGGGCACCAAATGCATGCCACATATCATGGGGCCCCCACATGCATGCCGCATATATTGGGGGCCTCAATTGCATGCCGCATGTCATGAGGGCCCCGCATGCATGCCGCATGTCATTGGGGCCCCGTAGGCATTCCGCATGTCATGGGGGCCTCACGTGCATTCCGCATGTCATGGGGGTCCCACGTACATGCTTCATGTCATTGGGGCCCCACGTGCTTGCCGCTTGTCATGGGGGCCCCACGTGCATGCCTCATGTTACGGGGGCCACGAATGCATGCCGCATGTCATAGGGGCCCCACGTGCATACCACATGTCATGGGGGCCCCAAATGCATGCCGCATGTCATGGTTGCCCCAAATGAATGTCGCATGTCAAGGGGGCCCCACGTGCATGACGCATGTCATGGGGACCCACATGCATGCCGCATGTCATGGGGGCCCAAATGCTTGCCGCATGTCATGAGGGCCATAAATGCATGCCGCATGTCATGGGAGCCCCACATGCATGCCAAATGTCATGGGGCCCCCAAATGCATGCCGCATGTCATGGGGGCCACACGTGCATGGCGCATTTCATGAGGGCCCCGCATGCATGCCGCATGTCATTGGGGCCCCGTAGGCATTCCACATGTCATGGGGGCCTCACGTGCATTCCGCATGTCATGGGGGTCCCACGTACATGCTTCATGTCATTGGTGCCCCACGTGCTTGCCGCTTGTCATGGGGGCCCCACGTGCATGCCTCATGTTACGGGGGCCACGAATGCATGCCGCATGTCATAGGGGCCGCACGTGCATACCACATGTCATGGGGGCCCCAAATGCATGCCGCATGTCATGGGGGCCCCACATGCATGCCACATGTCATGGGGGCCCCAAATGAATGTCGCATGTCAAGGGGGCCCCACGTGCATGACGCATGTCATGGGGACCCACATGCATGCCGCATGTCATGGGGGCCCAAATGCTTGCCGCATGTCATGAGGGCCATAAATGCATGCCGCATGTCATGGGAGCCCCACATGCATGCCAAATGTCATGGGGCCCCCAAATGCATGCCGCATGTCATGGGGGCCCCACGTGCATGGCACATTTCATGAGGGCCCAAATGCATGCCGCATGTCAAGAGGCCATAAATGCATGTCGCATGTCATTGATGCCCAAAGTGCATGCCTCATGTCACAGGGGCCCCGCAGGCATTCCACATGTCATGGGGCCCCAAATAAATGCCGCATTTCATGGGGGCCCCACATGCATGCCACATGTCATGGGGGCCCCAAATGAATGTCGCATGTCAAGGGGGCCCCACGTGCATGCCGCATGTCATGGGGGCCCCAAATGCATGCCGCATGTCATGGGGGGCCAAATGCTTGCCGCATGTCATGAGGGCCATAAATGCATGCCGCATGTCATGGGAGCCCCACATGCATGCCACATGTCATGGGGGCCCCAAATGAATGTCGCATGTCAAGGGGGCCCCACGTGCATGCCGCATGTCATGGGGGCCCCAAATGCATGCCGCATGTCATGGGGGCCCCAAATGCATGCCGCATGTCATGGGGGCCCCAAATGCATGCCGCATGTCATGGGGCCCCCAAATGCATGCCGCATGTCATGGGGGCCCCACGTGCATGGCGCACTTCATGAGGGCCCAAATGCATGCCGCATGTCATGAGGCCATAAATGCATGTCGCATGTCATGGGTGCCCAAAGTGCATGCCTCATGTCACGGGGGCCCCGCAGGCATTCCAAATGTCATGGGGCCCCAAATAAATGCCGCATTTCATGGGGGCCCCACGTGCATGCCGCATGTCACGGGGGCCCCGCAGGCATTACACATGTCATGGGGGCCCCAAATAAATGCCGCATTTCATGGGGGCCCCATGTGCATGCCACATGTCTTGGGGCCCACAAATGCATGCCGCATGTCATAGGGGCCCCACATGCATGGCGCATTTCATGGGGGCCCTACATGCATGCAGCATGTCATGGGGGCCCCAAATGCATGCCTCAAGTAATGGGGGCCCCAAATGCATGCCACATATCATGGGGGCCCCACATGCATGCCGCATATATTGGGGGCCTCAATTGCATGCCGCATGTTATGAGGGCCCCGCATGCATGCCGCATGTCATTGGGGCCCCGTAGGCATTCCACATGTCATGGGGGCCTCACGTGCATTCCGCATGTCATGGGGGTCCCACGTACATGCTTCATGTCATTGGGGCCCCACGTGCTTGCCGCTTGTCATGGGGGCCCCACGTGCATGCCTCATGTTACGGGGGCCACGAATGCATGCCGCATGTCATAGGGGCCGCACGTGCATACCACATGTCATGGGGGCCCCAAATGCATGACGCATGTCATGGGGACCCACATGCATGCCGCATGTCATGGAGGCCCCCATGACATGCGGCATGCATTTGGGGGCCCCACATGCATGCCGCATGTCATGGGGGCCCAAATGCTTGCCGCATGTCATGAGGGCCATAAATGCATGCCGCATGTCATGGGAGCCCCACATGCATGCCAAATGTCATGGGGCCCCCAAATGCATGCCGCATGTCATGGGGGCCCCACGTGCATGGCGCATTTCATGAGGGCCCAAATGCATGCCGCATGTCAAGAGGCCATAAATGCATGTCGCATGTCATGGGTGCCCAAAGTGCATGCCTCATGTCACGGGGGCCCCGCAGGCATTCCACATTTCATGGGGGCCCCAAATAAATGCAGCATTTCATGGGGGCCCCGTGTGCATGCCACATGTCTTGGGGCCCACAAATGCATGCCGCATATCATAGGGGCCCCACATGCATGGCGCATTTCATGGGGGCCCTACATGCATGCCTCATGTCATGGGGGCCCCAAATGCATGCCTCAAGTCATGGGGCCCCAAATGCATGCAGCATGTCATAGGGGCCCCACATGCATGGTGCATGTCATGGGGGCCCCACATGCATGCCTCAAGTCACGGGGCCCCAAATGCATGCCACATATCATGGGGGCCCCACATGCATGCCGCATATATTCGGGGCCTCAATTGCATGCCGCATGTCATGAGGACCCCGCATGCATGCCGCATGTCATTGGGGCCCCGTAGACATTCCGCATGTCATGGGGGCCTCACGTGCATTCCGCATGTCATGGGGGTCCCACGTGCATGCTTCATGTCATTGGGGCCCCAAGTGCTTGCCGCTTGTCATGGGGGCCCCACGTGCATGCCTCATGTTACGGGGGCCACAAATGCATGCCGCATGTCATAGGGGCCCCACGTGCATACCACATGTCATGAGGGCCCCAAATGCATGCCGCATGTCATGGGGGCCCCACATGCATGCCACATGTCATGGGGGCCCCAAATGAATGTCGCATGTCTTGGGGCCCCACGTGCATGACGCATGTCATGGGGACCCACATGCATGCCGCATGTCATGGAGGCCCCCATGACATGCGGCATGCATTTGGGGTCCCCACATGCATGCCGCATGTCATGGGGGGCCAAATGCTTGCCGCATGTCATGAGGGCCATAAATGCATGCCGCATGTCATGGGAGCCCCACATGCATGCCACATGTCATGGGGGCCCCAAATGAATGTCGCATGTCAAGGGGGCCCCACGTGCATGCCGCATGTCATGGGGGCCCCAAATTCATGCCGCATGTCAAGGGGGCCCCACGTGCATGCCGCATGTCATGGGGGCCCCAAATGCATGCCGCATGTCATGGGGGCCCCAAATGCATGCCGCATGTCATGGGGCCCCCCAAATGCATGCAGCATGTCTTGGGGCCCACAAATGCATGCCGCATGTCATAGGGGTCCCACATGCATGGTGCATTTCATGGGGGTCCCACATGCATGACGCATTTCATGGGGGCCCCAAATGCATGCCGCATGTCATGAGGCCATAAATGCATGTCGCATGTCATGGGGGCCCCACATGCATGCCGCATGTCATGGGGCCCAAAAGCTTGCCGCATGTCATGGGGGCCCCCATGCATGCCACATGTCATGGGGGCGCCAAATGAATGTCGCATGTCAAGGGGGCCCCACGTGCATGCCGCATGTCATGGGGGCCATAAATGCATACGGCATAAATGCATGCGGCATGTCATAGGGGCCCCACGTGCATACCACATGTCATGGGGGCCCCAAATGCATGCCGCATGTACTGGGGGCCCCACGTGCATGCTGCATGTCATGGGGCCCCAAATGCATGCCGCATGTCATATAGGCCCCAAATGCATGCCGCATGTCATGGGGCCCCCCAAATGCATGCAGCATGTCTTGGGGCCCACAAATGCATGCCGCATGTCATAGGGGTCCCACATGCATGGCGCATTTCATGGGGGTCCCACATGCATGCGCATGTCATGGGGGCCCCAAATGCATGCCGCATATCATGGGGGCCCCAAATGCATGCCGCATGTCATAGGGGCCCCAAATGCATGCAGCATGTCATAGGGGTCCCACATGCATGCCGCATGGCATGGGGGCCCCAAGTGCGTGCCCCATATCATGGGAGCCCAAAATGCATGCAGCATGTCATGGGGGCCCAACGTGCATGCCGCATGTATTGGGGGCCCCAAATGCATGCAGCATGTCATGGGGAACCACCTGCATGCCGCATGTCATGAGGGAACCACCTGCATGCCGCATGTAATGGGGGATTCAAATGCATGCCGCATGTCATGGGGGTCACACATGCATGCTGCATGTCACGGGGGCCCCAAATGCATGTCACATATCATGGGGCCCCGCAGGCATTCCGCATGTCATGGGGGCCTCACGTGCATGCCGCATGTCATGGGGGCCTCACGTGCATGCCGCATGTATTGGGGGCCCCAACTTGCATGCCGCATGTCTCAGGTACCCCAAATGCATGCAGCATGTTATGCAGGCCCCAATTGCATGCCGCATGTCATGGGGGCCCAAATGCATGACGCATGTCATGGGGTCTCCACGTGCATGACGCATGTCATGGGGACCCACATGCATGACTCATGGAGGCCCCACGTGCATGCCGCATGTCATGGGGGATGAAAACTCATGCCGCATGTCATTGGGGCCCCAAACGTATGCCGCATGTCATGGGGGCCCCATGTGCATGCCGCATGTCATGGGTGCCCCAAATGCATGCCGCATGTCATGGGGGCTCCACGTGCATGCCGCATTTCATGGGGGACCCAAATGCATGCCGCATGTCATGGGGGCCCCAAATGCATGTCACATGTCATGGGGGCCCCACGTGCATGCTGCATGTCATGGGGGCCCCAAATGCATGCCTCATGTCATGGGGGGCCCAAATGCATGCCGCATATCATGGGGCCCCCTAAATGCATGCAACATGTCTTGGGGCCCACAAATGCATGCCGCATGTCATATGGGCCCCACATGCATGGCACATTTCATGGAGGCCCCACATGCATGCGCATGTCATGGGGGCCCCAAATGTGTGCCGCATATCATGGGGGCCCCAAATGCATGCAGCATGTCATGGGGGCCCCACGTGCATGCCACATGTCATGGGGGCCCCACTTGCATGCAGCATGTAATGGGGATCCAAATGCATGACGCATGTCATGGGGGTCCCACATGCATGCCTGTATGTCATGGAGACCCCAAATGCATGGCTCAAGTCATGGGGGCCCCCAAATGCATGCCGCATATCAAGGGGGCCACAAATGCATGCAGCATGTCATGGGGTCCCCATGTGCATGTCACATGTCATTGGGCCCCCCAAATGCATGGGGGCCCCCAAATGCATGCGCATGTCATGGGGGCCCCAAATGCATGCCGCATATCATGGGGGCCCCAAATGCATGCAGCATGTCATGGGGCCCCACGTGCATGCCGCATATCATTGGGGGCCACATGCATGCCGCATGTCATGGGAGCCCCACATGAATGTCGAATGTCAAGGGGGCCCAACGTGCATGCCGCATGTATTGGGGGCCCCAAATTCATGCCGCATGTCATGAGGGCCCTGCATGCATGCCGCATGTCATGGGAGCCCCGCAGGCATTCCGCATGTCATGGGGGCCCAAATGCATGCCGCATGTCATAGGGGCCCCACGTGCATGCCGCATGTAATGGGGGATTCAAATGCATGCCTCAAGTCATGGGGGCCCCAAATGCATGCCGCATGTCATGGGGGCCCCATGTGCATGCCACATGTAATGGGGGCCCCAAAAGCATGTGGCATGTCATAGGGGCCCCACGTGCATGCCGCATGTCTTGGGCACCCCAAATGCATGCAGCATGTCATAGGGGCCCCACGTGCATACCACATGTCATGGGGGCCCCAAATGCATGCCGCATGTACTGGGGGCCCCACATGCATGGCGCATTTCATGGGGGCCCCACATGCATGCGCATGTCATGGGGGCACCACATGCATGCCGCATGTCATGGGCCCCAAAAGCTTGCCGCATGTCATGGGGACCATAAATGCATGCCGCATGTCAAGGGGGCCCAACGTGCATGCCGCATGTATTGGGGGCCCCAAATGCATGCCTCAAGTCATGGGGGCCCCAAATGCATGCCGCATATCATGGGGGTCCCACATGCATGCCGCATATCATGGGGGTCCCACATGCATGCCGCATGTCATGGGGGCCCCAAATGCATGCCGCATGTCACATTGGCCCCAAATGCATGATGCATGTCATGAGGGCCCCATGTGCATACCGCATGTCATAGGGGCCCCACGTACATGGCACATGTCATCGGTGCCCCAAATGCATGCCGCATGTCATGGGGGCCCCATGTGCATGCCACATGTAATGGGGGCCCCAAAAGCATGTGGCATGTCATAGGGGCCCCACGTGCATGCCGCATGTCTTGGGCACCCCAAATGCATGCAGCATGTCATAGGGGCCCCACGTGCATACCACATGTCATGGGGGCCCCAAATGCATGCCGCATGTACTGGGGGCCCCACGTGCATGCCGCATTTCATGTAATGGGGATCCAAATGCATGACGCATGTCATGGGGGTCCTACGTGCATGCCGCATGTCATGGGGGCCCCACATGCATGCCGCATGTCATGGGGGAACCACTTGCATGCAGCATGTAATGGGGGATCCAAATGCATGACGCATGTCATGGGGGTCCCACATGCATACCACATGTCATGGGGGAACCAAATGCATGCCGCATGTCCTGGGGGACCCACATGCATGACACATTTCATGGGGCCCCCAAATGCATGCCACATGTAATGGGGGCCCCACTTGCATGCCGCATGTCATGGGGGCCCCACGTGCATGTCGCATGTCATGGGGGCCCAAAATGCATGCCGCATGTCATGAGGGCGCCGCATGCATGCAGCATGTCTTGGGGCCCACAAATGCATGCCGCATGTCATGGGTGCCCCACATGCATGCCGCATGTCATTGGGGCCCCAAATGCATGCCGAATGTAATGGGGGCCCCGCGTGCATGCCGCATGTCACGGGGACCCCAAATGCATGCCGCATGTCAAGGGGGCCCCACGTGCATGCCGCATGTCATGGGGGCCATAAATGCATGCGGCATGTCATAGGGGCCCCACGTGCATGCCGCATGTCATGGGGCCCCCCAAATGCATGCAGCATGTCTTGGGGCCCACAAATGCATGCCGCATGTCATAGGGGTACCACATGCATGGCGCATTTCATGGGGGTCCCACATGCATGCGCATGTCATGGGGGCCCCAAATGCATGCCGCATATCATGGGGGCCCCAAATGCATGCCGCATGTCATAGTGGCCCCACATGCATGGCGCATTTCATGGGGGACCCAAATGCATGCCACATGTCATGGGGGCCATACATGCATGCGGCATGTCATAGGCGCCCCACGTGCATACCACATGTCATGGGGGCCCCAAATGCATGCCGCATGTACTGGGTGGGCCCACGTGCATGCTGCATGTCATGGGGCCCCAAATGCATGCCGCATGTCATGGAAGCCCCACGTGCATGCCGCATGTTATGGGGCCCCCCAAATGCATGCAGCATGTCTTGGCGCCCTCAAATGCATGCTTCATGTCATAGGGGCCCCACGTGCATACCACATGTCATGGGGGCCCCAAATGCATGCCGCATGTACTGGGTGGGCCCACGTGCATGCTGCATGGCATGGGGGCCCCAAGTGCGTGCCCCATATCATGGGGGCCCCAAATGCATGCAGCATGTCATGGGGGCCCAACGTGCATGCCGCATGTATTGGGGGCCCCAAATGCATGCCGCATGTCATGGGGGAACCACCTGCATGCCGCATGTCATGGGGGAACCACCTGCATGCCGCATGTCATGGGGGAACCACCTGCATGCCGCATGTAATGGGGGATTCAAATGCATGCCGCATATCATGGGGGCCCCGCAGGCATGCCGCATGTCATGGGGGCCTCACGTGCATGCTGCATGTATTGGGGGCCCCAACTGCATGCCGCATGTCTCAGGTACCCCAAATGCATGCAGCATGTTATGCAGGCCCCAAATGCATGCCGCATGTCATGGGGGCCCAAATGCATGACGCATGTCATGGGGGCTCCACGTGCATGCCGCATGTAATGGGGCTCCCAAATTCATGTCGCATGTCATAGGGGCCCCACGTGCATTCCGCATGACATGGGGGCCCCAAATGCATGCCGCATGTCATGGGGGCCCCACGTGCATGCCGCATGTAATGGGGGATTCAAATGCATGCCGCATGTCATGGGGGTCCCACATGCATGCCACATGTCATTGGGGCCCCGCAGGCATTCCGCATGTCATGGGGGACTCACGTGCATTCCGCATGTCATGTGGGCCCCACATGCATGCTGCATGTCATTGTGGCCCCACGTGCATGCCGCATGTCACGGGGGCCCCGCAGGCATTCCACATGTCATGGGGGCCCCAAATAAATGCCGCATTTCATGGGGGCCCCACATGCATGCCGCATGTCACGGGGTCCCCTCAGGCATTCGCATGTCATGGGGGCCCCAAATACATGGCGCATTTCATGGGGACCCCATGTGCATGCCACATGTCTTGGGGCCCACAAATGCATGCCGCATGTCATAGGGGCCCCACATGCATGGCGCATTTCATGGGGGCCCTACATGCATGCCGCATGTCATGGGGGACCCCAATGCATGCCTCAAGTCATGGGGGCCCCAAATGCATGCAGCATGTCATAGGGGCCCCACATGCATGGTGCATGTCATGGGGGCCCCACATGCATGCCTCAAGTCATGGGGGCCCCAAATGCATGCCACATATCATGGGGGCCCCACATGCATGCCGCATATATTGGGGGCCTCAAATGCATGCCGCATGTCATAGGGGTACCACATGCATGGCGCATTTCATGGGGGTCCCACATGCATGCACATGTCATGGGGGCCCCAAATGCGTGCCGCATATCATGGGGGCCCCAAATGCATGCCGCATGTCATAGTGGCCCCACATGCATGGCGCATGTCATGGGGACCCCACATTCATACCGCATGTCATGGAGGCCCCAAATGCATGCCGCATGTAATGGGAGCCCCCATGCATGCCACATGTCATGGGGGCCCCAAATGAATGTCGCATGTCAAGGGGGCCCCAAATGCATGCCGCATGTACAGGGGGCCCCACGTGCATGCCGCATTTCATGGGGGACCCAAATGCATGCCACATGTCAAGGGGGCCATAAATGCATGCGGCATGTCATAGGGGCCCCACGTGCATACCACATGTCATGGGGGCCCCAAATGCATGCCGCATGTACTGGGTGGGCCCACGTGCATGCTGCATGTCATGGGGCCCCAAATGCATGCCGCATGTCATGGAAGCCCCACGTGCATGCCGCATGTCATGGGGCCCCCCAAATGCATGCAGCATGTCTTGGCGCCCTCAAATGCATGCCGCATGTCATAGGGGTCCCACATGCATGCCGCATGGCATGGGGGCCCCAAGTGCGTGCCCCATATCATGGGGGCCCCAAATGCATGCAGCATGTCATGGGGGCCCAACGTGCATGCCACATGTATTGGGGGCCCCAAATGCATGCCGCATGTCATGGGGGAACCACCTGCATGCCGCATGTCATGGGGGAACCACCTGCATGCCGCATGTAATGGGGGATTCAAATGCATGCCGCATGTCATGGGGGTCCCACATGCATGCTGCATGTCATGGCGGCCCCAAATGCATGCCGCATATCATGGGGGCCCCGCAGGCATGCCGCATGTCATGGGGGCCTCACGTGCATGCTGCATGTATTGGGGGCCCCAACTGCATGCCGCATGTCTCAGTTACCCCAAATGCATGCAGCATGTTATGCAGGCCCCAAATGCATGCCGCATGTCATGGGGGCCCAAATGCATTCCGCATGTCATGTGGGCCCCCACGTGCATGCTGCATGTCATTGTGGCCCCACGTGCATGCCGCATGTCACGGGGGCCCCGCAGGCATTCCACATGTCATGGGGGCCCCAAATAAATGGCGCATTTCATGGGGGCCCCACATGCATGCCGCATGTCACGGGGTCCCCGCAGGCATTCCACATGTCATGGGGGCCCCAAATAAATGGCGCATTTCATGGGGACCCCATGTGCATGCCACATGTCTTGGGGCCCACAAATGCATGCCGCATGTCATAGGGGCCCCACATGCATGGCGCATTTCATGGGGGCCCTACATGCATGCCGCATGTCATGGGGGCCCCCAATGCATGCCTCAAGTCATGGGGGCCCCAAATGCATGCAGCATGTCATAGGGGCCCCACATGCATGGTGCATGTCATGGGGGCCCCACATGCATGCCTCAAGTCACGGGGCCCCAAATGCATGCCACATATCATGGGGGCCCCACATGCATGCCGCATATATTCGGGGCCTCAATTGCATGCCGCATGTCATGAGGACCCCGCATGCATGCCGCATGTCATTGGGGCCCCGTAGACATTCCGCATGTCATGGGGGCCTCACGTGCATTCCGCATGTCATGGGGGTCCCACGTGCATGCTTCATGTCATTGGGGCCCCAAGTGCTTGCCGCTTGTCATGGGGGCCCCACGTGCATGCCTCATGTTACGGGGGCCACAAATGCATGCCGCATGTCATAGGGGCCCCACGTGCATACCACATGTCATGAGGGCCCCAAATGCATGCCGCATGTCATGGGGGCCCCACATGCATGCCACATGTCATGGGGGCCCCAAATGAATGTCGCATGTCTTGGGGCCCCACGTGCATGACGCATGTCATGGGGACCCACATGCATGCCGCATGTCATGGAGGCCCCCATGACATGCGGCATGCATTTGGGGTCCCCACATGCATGCCGCATGTCATGGGGGGCCAAATGCTTGCCGCATGTCATGAGGGCCATAAATGCATGCCGCATGTCATGGGAGCCCCACATGCATGCCACATGTCATGGGGGCCCCAAATGAATGTCGCATGTCAAGGGGGCCCCACGTGCATGCCGCATGTCATGGGGGCCCCAAATTCATGCCGCATGTCAAGGGGGCCCCACGTGCATGCCGCATGTCATGGGGGCCCCAAATGCATGCCGCATGTCATGGGGGCCCCAAATGCATGCCGCATGTCATGGGGCCCCCCAAATGCATGCAGCATGTCTTGGGGCCCACAAATGCATGCCGCATGTCATAGGGGTCCCACATGCATGGTGCATTTCATGGGGGTCCCACATGCATGACGCATTTCATGGGGGCCCCAAATGCATGCCGCATGTCATGAGGCCATAAATGCATGTCGCATGTCATGGGGGCCCCACATGCATGCCGCATGTCATGGGGCCCAAAAGCTTGCCGCATGTCATGGGGGCCATAAATGCATGCCGCATGTCATGGGAGTCCCACATGAATGTCGCATGTCAAGGGGGCCCAACGTGCATGCCGCATGTATTGGGGGCCCCAAATTCATGCCGCATATCATGAGGGCCCTGCATGCATGCCGCATGTCATGGGTGCCCCACATTCATACCGCATGTCATGGAGACCCCACATGCATGCCGCATGTCATGGGAGCCCCACATGAATGTCGCATGTCAAGGGGGCCCAACGTGCATGCCGCATGTATTGGGGGCCCCAAATTCATGCCGCATATCATGAGGGCCCTGCATGCATGCCGCATGTCATGGGTGCCCCACATTCATACCGCATGTCATGGAGACCCCACATGCATGCCGCATGTAATGGGAGCCCCCATGCATGCCACATGTCATGGGGGCGCCAAATGAATGTCGCATGTCAAGGGGGCCCCACGTGCATGCCGCATGTCATGGGGGCCATAAATGCATACGGCATAAATGCATGCGGCATGTCATAGGGGCCCCACGTGC
This sequence comes from Phyllobates terribilis, assembly GCF_046119375.1. NCBI lineage: Eukaryota > Metazoa > Chordata > Amphibia > Anura > Dendrobatidae > Phyllobates > Phyllobates terribilis. Next base: position 328,482,172 of record NW_027362764.1, on the reverse strand, counting down.
ATACCACATGTCATGGGGGCCCCAAATGCATGCCGCATGTACTGGGGGCCCCACGTGCATGCTGCATGTCATGGGGCCCCAAATGCATGCCGCATGTCATGGAGGCCCCAAATGCATGCCGCATGTCATGGGGCCCCCCAAATGCATGCAGCATGTCTTGGGGCCCACAAATGCATGCCGCATGTCATAGGGGTCCCACATGCATGGCGCATTTCATGGGGGTCCCACATGCATGCGCATGTCATGGGGGCCCCAAATGCATGCCGCATATCATGGGGGCCCCAAATGCATGCCGCATGTCATAGGGGCCCCAAATGCATGCAGCATGTCATAGGGGTCCCACATGCATGCCGCATGGCATGGGGGCCCCAAGTGCGTGCCCCATATCATGGGAGCCCAAAATGCATGCAGCATGTCATGGGGGCCCAACGTGCATGCCGCATGTATTGGGGGCCCCAAATGCATGCAGCATGTCATGGGGAACCACCTGCATGCCGCATGTCATGAGGGAACCACCTGCATGCCGCATGTAATGGGGGATTCAAATGCATGCCGCATGTCATGGGGGTCACACATGCATGCTGCATGTCACGGGGGCCCCAAATGCATGTCGCATATCATGGGGCCCCGCAGGCATTCCGCATGTCATGGGGGCCTCACGTGCATGCCGCATGTCATGGGGGCCTCACGTGCATGCCGCATGTATTGGGGGCCCCAACTTGCATGCCGCATGTCTCAGGTACCCCAAATGCATGCAGCATGTTATGCAGGCCCCAATTGCATGCCGCATGTCATGGGGGCCCAAATGCATGACGCATGTCATGGGGTCTCCACGTGCATGACGCATGTCATGGGGACCCACATGCATGACTCATGGAGGCCCCACGTGCATGCCGCATGTCATGGGGGATGAAAACTCATGCCGCATGTCATTGGGGCCCCAAACGTATGCCGCATGTCATGGGGGCCCCATGTGCATGCCGCATGTCATGGGTGCCCCAAATGCATGCCGCATGTCATGGGGGCTCCACGTGCATGCCGCATTTCATGGGGGACCCAAATGCATGCCGCATGTCATGGGGGCCCCAAATGCATGTCACATGTCATGGGGGCCCCACGTGCATGCTGCATGTCATGGGGGCCCCAAATGCATGCCTCATGTCATGGGGGGCCCAAATGCATGCCGCATATCATGGGGCCCCCTAAATGCATGCAACATGTCTTGGGGCCCACAAATGCATGCCGCATGTCATATGGGCCCCACATGCATGGCACATTTCATGGAGGCCCCACATGCATGCGCATGTCATGGGGGCCCCAAATGTGTGCCGCATATCATGGGGGCCCCAAATGCATGCAGCATGTCATGGGGGCCCCACGTGCATGCCACATGTCATGGGGGCCCCACTTGCATGCAGCATGTAATGGGGATCCAAATGCATGACGCATGTCATGGGGGTCCCACATGCATGCCTGTATGTCATGGAGACCCCAAATGCATGGCTCAAGTCATGGGGGCCCCCAAATGCATGCCGCATATCAAGGGGGCCACAAATGCATGCAGCATGTCATGGGAGCCCCACATGAATGTCGAATGTCAAGGGGGCCCAACGTGCATGCCGCATGTATTGGGGGCCCCAAATTCATGCCGCATGTCATGAGGGCCCTGCATGCATGCCGCATGTCATGGGAGCCCCGCAGGCATTCCGCATGTCATGGGGGCCCAAATGCATGCCGCATGTCATAGGGGCCCCACGTGCATGCCGCATGTAATGGGGGATTCAAATGCATGCCTCAAGTCATGGGGGCCCCAAATGCATGCCGCATGTCATGGGGGCCCCATGTGCATGCCACATGTAATGGGGGCCCCAAAAGCATGTGGCATGTCATAGGGGCCCCACGTGCATGCCGCATGTCTTGGGCACCCCAAATGCATGCAGCATGTCATAGGGGCCCCACGTGCATACCACATGTCATGGGGGCCCCAAATGCATGCCGCATGTACTGGGGGCCCCACATGCATGGCGCATTTCATGGGGGCCCCACATGCATGCGCATGTCATGGGGGCACCACATGCATGCCGCATGTCATGGGCCCCAAAAGCTTGCCGCATGTCATGGGGACCATAAATGCATGCCGCATGTCAAGGGGGCCCAACGTGCATGCCGCATGTATTGGGGGCCCCAAATGCATGCCTCAAGTCATGGGGGCCCCAAATGCATGCCGCATATCATGGGGGCCCACATGCATGCCGCATATCATGGGGGTCCCACATGCATGCCGCATGTCATGGGGGCCCCAAATGCATGCCGCATGTCACATTGGCCCCAAATGCATGATGCATGTCATGAGGGCCCCATGTGCATACCGCATGTCATAGGGGCCCCACGTACATGGCACATGTCATCGGTGCCCCAAATGCATGCCGCATGTCATGGGGGCCCCATGTGCATGCCACATGTAATGGGGGCCCCAAAAGCATGTGGCATGTCATAGGGGCCCCACGTGCATGCCGCATGTCTTGGGCACCCCAAATGCATGCAGCATGTCATAGGGGCCCCACGTGCATACCACATGTCATGGGGGCCCCAAATGCATGCCGCATGTACTGGGGGCCCCACGTGCATGCCGCATTTCATGTAATGGGGATCCAAATGCATGACGCATGTCATGGGGGTCCTACGTGCATGCCGCATGTCATGGGGGCCCCACATGCATGCCGCATGTCATGGGGGAACCACTTGCATGCAGCATGTAATGGGGGATCCAAATGCATGACGCATGTCATGGGGGTCCCACATGCATACCACATGTCATGGGGGAACCAAATGCATGCCGCATGTCCTGGGGGACCCACATGCATGACACATTTCATGGGGCCCCCAAATGCATGCCACATGTAATGGGGGCCCCACTTGCATGCCGCATGTCATGGGGGCCCCACGTGCATGTCGCATGTCATGGGGGCCCAAAATGCATGCCGCATGTCATGAGGGCGCCGCATGCATGCAGCATGTCTTGGGGCCCACAAATGCATGCCGCATGTCATGGGTGCCCCACATGCATGCCGCATGTCATTGGGGCCCCAAATGCATGCCGAATGTAATGGGGGCCCCGCGTGCATGCCGCATGTCACGGGGACCCCAAATGCATGCCGCATGTCAAGGGGGCCCCACGTGCATGCCGCATGTCATGGGGGCCATAAATGCATGCGGCATGTCATAGGGGCCCCACGTGCATGCCGCATGTCATGGGGCCCCCCAAATGCATGCAGCATGTCTTGGGGCCCACAAATGCATGCCGCATGTCATAGGGGTACCACATGCATGGCGCATTTCATGGGGGTCCCACATGCATGCGCATGTCATGGGGGCCCCAAATGCATGCCGCATATCATGGGGGCCCCAAATGCATGCCGCATGTCATAGTGGCCCCACATGCATGGCGCATTTCATGGGGGACCCAAATGCATGCCACATGTCATGGGGGCCATACATGCATGCGGCATGTCATAGGCGCCCCACGTGCATACCACATGTCATGGGGGCCCCAAATGCATGCCGCATGTACTGGGTGGGCCCACGTGCATGCTGCATGTCATGGGGCCCCAAATGCATGCCGCATGTCATGGAAGCCCCACGTGCATGCCGCATGTTATGGGGCCCCCCAAATGCATGCAGCATGTCTTGGCGCCCTCAAATGCATGCTTCATGTCATAGGGGCCCCACGTGCATACCACATGTCATGGGGGCCCCAAATGCATGCCGCATGTACTGGGTGGGCCCACGTGCATGCTGCATGGCATGGGGGCCCCAAGTGCGTGCCCCATATCATGGGGGCCCCAAATGCATGCAGCATGTCATGGGGGCCCAACGTGCATGCCGCATGTATTGGGGGCCCCAAATGCATGCCGCATGTCATGGGGGAACCACCTGCATGCCGCATGTCATGGGGGAACCACCTGCATGCCGCATGTCATGGGGGAACCACCTGCATGCCGCATGTAATGGGGGATTCAAATGCATGCCGCATATCATGGGGGCCCCGCAGGCATGCCGCATGTCATGGGGGCCTCACGTGCATGCTGCATGTATTGGGGGCCCCAACTGCATGCCGCATGTCTCAGGTACCCCAAATGCATGCAGCATGTTATGCAGGCCCCAAATGCATGCCGCATGTCATGGGGGCCCAAATGCATGACGCATGTCATGGGGGCTCCACGTGCATGCCGCATGTAATGGGGCTCCCAAATTCATGTCGCATGTCATAGGGGCCCCACGTGCATTCCGCATGACATGGGGGCCCCAAATGCATGCCGCATGTCATGGGGGCCCCACGTGCATGCCGCATGTAATGGGGGATTCAAATGCATGCCGCATGTCATGGGGGTCCCACATGCATGCCACATGTCATTGGGGCCCCGCAGGCATTCCGCATGTCATGGGGGACTCACGTGCATTCCGCATGTCATGTGGGCCCCACATGCATGCTGCATGTCATTGTGGCCCCACGTGCATGCCGCATGTCACGGGGGCCCCGCAGGCATTCCACATGTCATGGGGGCCCCAAATAAATGCCGCATTTCATGGGGGCCCCACATGCATGCCGCATGTCACGGGGTCCCCTCAGGCATTCGCATGTCATGGGGGCCCCAAATACATGGCGCATTTCATGGGGACCCCATGTGCATGCCACATGTCTTGGGGCCCACAAATGCATGCCGCATGTCATAGGGGCCCCACATGCATGGCGCATTTCATGGGGGCCCTACATGCATGCCGCATGTCATGGGGGACCCCAATGCATGCCTCAAGTCATGGGGGCCCCAAATGCATGCAGCATGTCATAGGGGCCCCACATGCATGGTGCATGTCATGGGGGCCCCACATGCATGCCTCAAGTCATGGGGGCCCCAAATGCATGCCACATATCATGGGGGCCCCACATGCATGCCGCATATATTGGGGGCCTCAAATGCATGCCGCATGTCATAGGGGTACCACATGCATGGCGCATTTCATGGGGGTCCCACATGCATGCACATGTCATGGGGGCCCCAAATGCGTGCCGCATATCATGGGGGCCCCAAATGCATGCCGCATGTCATAGTGGCCCCACATGCATGGCGCATGTCATGGGGACCCCACATTCATACCGCATGTCATGGAGGCCCCAAATGCATGCCGCATGTAATGGGAGCCCCCATGCATGCCACATGTCATGGGGGCCCCAAATGAATGTCGCATGTCAAGGGGGCCCCAAATGCATGCCGCATGTACAGGGGGCCCCACGTGCATGCCGCATTTCATGGGGGACCCAAATGCATGCCACATGTCAAGGGGGCCATAAATGCATGCGGCATGTCATAGGGGCCCCACGTGCATACCACATGTCATGGGGGCCCCAAATGCATGCCGCATGTACTGGGTGGGCCCACGTGCATGCTGCATGTCATGGGGCCCCAAATGCATGCCGCATGTCATGGAAGCCCCACGTGCATGCCGCATGTCATGGGGCCCCCCAAATGCATGCAGCATGTCTTGGCGCCCTCAAATGCATGCCGCATGTCATAGGGGTCCCACATGCATGCCGCATGGCATGGGGGCCCCAAGTGCGTGCCCCATATCATGGGGGCCCCAAATGCATGCAGCATATCATGGGGGCCCAACGTGCATGCCACATGTATTGGGGGCCCCAAATGCATGCCGCATGTCATGGGGGAACCACCTGCATGCCGCATGTCATGGGGGAACCACCTGCATGCCGCATGTAATGGGGGATTCAAATGCATGCCGCATGTCATGGGGGTCCCACATGCATGCTGCATGTCATGGCGGCCCCAAATGCATGCCGCATATCATGGGGGCCCCGCAGGCATGCCGCATGTCATGGGGGCCTCACGTGCATGCTGCATGTATTGGGGGCCCCAACTGCATGCCGCATGTCTCAGTTACCCCAAATGCATGCAGCATGTTATGCAGGCCCCAAATGCATGCCGCATGTCATGGGGGCCCAAATGCATTCCGCATGTCATGTGGGCCCCCACGTGCATGCTGCATGTCATTGTGGCCCCACGTGCATGCCGCATGTCACGGGGGCCCCGCAGGCATTCCACATGTCATGGGGGCCCCAAATAAATGGCGCATTTCATGGGGGCCCCACATGCATGCCGCATGTCACGGGGTCCCCGCAGGCATTCCACATGTCATGGGGGCCCCAAATAAATGGCGCATTTCATGGGGACCCCATGTGCATGCCACATGTCTTGGGGCCCACAAATGCATGCCGCATGTCATAGGGGCCCCACATGCATGGCGCATTTCATGGGGGCCCTACATGCATGCCGCATGTCATGGGGGCCCCCAATGCATGCCTCAAGTCATGGGGGCCCCAAATGCATGCAGCATGTCATAGGGGCCCCACATGCATGGTGCATGTCATGGGGGCCCCACATGCATGCCTCAAGTCACGGGGGCCCCAAATGCATGCCACATATCATGGGGGCCCCACATGCATGCCGCATATATTGGGGGCCTCAAATGCATGCCGCATGTCATGAGGGCCCCGCATGCATGCCACATGTCATTGGGGCCCCGCAGGCATTCCGCATGTCATGGGGGCCTCACGTGCATTCCGCATGTCATGGGGGTCCCACGTGCATGCTGCATGTCATTGGGGCCCCACGTGCTTGCCGCATGTCATGGGGGCCCCACGTGCATGCCTCATGTTACGGGGGCCACGAATGCATGCCGCATGTCAAAGGGGCCCCACATGCATGGAGCATGTCATGGGGGCCCCAAATGCATGCCGCATGTCATAGGGGCCCCATGTGCATACCACATGTCATGGGGGCCCCAAATGCATGCCGCATGTCATGGGAGCCCCACATGCATGCCGCATGCCATGGGGCCCCCAAATGCATGCCACATGTCATGGGGGCCCCACATGCATGCCGCATGTCATGGGGGCCCAAATGCTTGCCGCTTGTCATGAGGGCCATAAATGCATGCCGCATGTCATGGGAGCCCCACATGCATGCCACATGTCATGGAGGCCCCCATGACATGCGGCAAGCATTTGGGCCCCACATGCATGCCGCATGCCATGGGGCCCCCAAATGCATGCCGCATGTCATGGGGGCCCCAAATGCATGCGGCATGTCATAGGGGCCCCACGTGCATGCCAAATGTCATGGAGGCCCCCATGACATGCAGCAAGCATTTGGGCCCCACATGCATGACGCATGTCATGGGGGCCCAAATGCTTGCCGCTTGTCATGAGGGCCATAAATGCATGCCGCATGTCATGGGAGCCCCACATGCATGCCACATGTCATGGAGGCCCCGATGACATGCGGCAAGCATTTGGGCCCCAAATGCATGCCGCATGTCATGGGGGCCCAAATGCATGACGCATGTCATGGGGGCTCCACGTGCATGCCGCATGTAATGTGGCTCCCAAATTCATGTCGCATGTCATAGGGGCCCCACGTGCATTCCGCATGTCATGGGGGCCCCAAATGCATGCCGCATGTCATGGGGCCCAACGTGCATGCCGCATGTAATGGAGGATTCAAATGCATGCCGCATGTCATGGGGGTCCCACATGCATGCCACATGTCATTGGGGCCCCGCAGGCATTCCGCATGTCATGGGGGCCCCAAATGCATGCCTCAAGTCATGGGGGCCCCAAATGCATGCAGCATGTCATAGGGGCCCCACATGCATGCCTCAAGTCATGGGGGCCCCAAATGCATGCCACATACCATGGGGGCCCCACATGCATGCCGCATATATTGGGGGCCTCAAATGCATGCCGCATGTCATGAGGGCCCCAAATGCATGCCGCATGTCATTGGGGCCCCGCAGGCATTCCGCATGTCATGGGGGCCTCACGTGCATGCCGCATGTCATTGGGGCCCCGCAGGCATTCCGCATGTCATGGGGGCCTCACGTGCATTCCGCATGTCATGGGGGTCCCACGTGCATGCTGCATGTCATTGGGGCCCCACGTGCTTGCCGCATGTCATGGGGGCCCCACGTGCATGCCTCATGTTACGGGGGACACGAATGCATGCCGCATGTCATAGGGGCCCCACATCCATGGAGCATGTCATGGGGGCCCCAAATGCATGCGGCATGTCATAGGGGCCCCACGTGCATACCACATGTCATGGGGGCCCCAAATGCATGCCACATGTCATGGGAGCCCCACATGCATGCCAGATGTCATGGGGGCCCCAAATGAATGTCGCATGTCAAGGGGGCCCCACGTGCATGACGCATGTCATGGGGACCCACATGCATGCCGCATGTCATGGAGGCCCCCATGACATGCGGCAAGCATTTGGGCTCCACATGCATGCCGCATGTCATGGGGGCCCAAATGCTTGCCGCATGTCATGAGGGCCATAAATGCATGCCGCATGTCATGGGAGCCCCACATGCATGCCGCATGTCATGGGGCCCCCAAATGCATGCCGCATGTCATGGGGGCCCCATGTGCATGCCACATGTCTTGGGGCCCACAAATGCATGCCGCATGTCATAGGGGCCCCACATGCATGGAGCATTTCATGGGGGCCCTACATGCATGCCGCATGTCATGGGGGCCCCAAATGCATGCCTCAAGTCATGGGGGCCACAAATGCACGCAGCATGTCATAGGGGCCCCACATGCATGGTGCATGTCATGGGGGCCCCACATGCATGCCTCAAGTCATGGGGGCACCAAATGCATGCCACATATCATGGGGCCCCCACATGCATGCCGCATATATTGGGGGCCTCAATTGCATGCCGCATGTCATGAGGGCCCCGCATGCATGCCGCATGTCATTGGGGCCCCGTAGGCATTCCGCATGTCATGGGGGCCTCACGTGCATTCCGCATGTCATGGGGGTCCCACGTACATGCTTCATGTCATTGGGGCCCCACGTGCTTGCCGCTTGTCATGGGGGCCCCACGTGCATGCCTCATGTTACGGGGGCCACGAATGCATGCCGCATGTCATAGGGGCCCCACGTGCATACCACATGTCATGGGGGCCCCAAATGCATGCCGCATGTCATGAGGGCCATAAATGCATGCCGCATGTCATGGGAGCCCCACATGCATGCCAAATGTCATGGGGCCCCCAAATGCATGCCGCATGTCATGGGGGCCCCACGTGCATGGCACATTTCATGAGGGCCCAAATGCATGCCGCATGTCAAGAGGCCATAAATGCATGTCGCATGTCATTGATGCCCAAAGTGCATGCCTCATGTCACAGGGGCCCCGCAGGCATTCCACATGTCATGGGGCCCCAAATAAATGCCGCATTTCATGGGGGCCCCACATGCATGCCACATGTCATGGGGGCCCCAAATGAATGTCGCATGTCAAGGGGGCCCCACGTGCATGCCGCATGTCATGGGGGCCCCAAATGCATGCCGCATGTCATGGGGGGCCAAATGCTTGCCGCATGTCATGAGGGCCATAAATGCATGCCGCATGTCATGGGAGCCCCACATGCATGCCACATGTCATGGGGGCCCCAAATGAATGTCGCATGTCAAGGGGGCCCCACGTGCATGCCGCATGTCATGGGGGCCCCAAATGCATGCCGCATGTCATGGGGGCCCCAAATGCATGCCGCATGTCATGGGGGCCCCAAATGCATGCCGCATGTCATGGGGCCCCCAAATGCATGCCGCATGTCATGGGGGCCCCACGTGCATGGCGCATTTCATGAGGGCCCAAATGCATGCCGCATGTCATGAGGCCATAAATGCATGTCGCATGTCATGGGTGCCCAAAGTGCATGCCTCATGTCACGGGGGCCCCGCAGGCATTCCAAATGTCATGGGGCCCCAAATAAATGCCGCATTTCATGGGGGCCCCACGTGCATGCCGCATGTCACGGGGGCCCCGCAGGCATTACACATGTCATGGGGGCCCCAAATAAATGCCGCATTTCATGGGGGCCCCATGTGCATGCCACATGTCTTGGGGCCCACAAATGCATGCCGCATGTCATAGGGGCCCCACATGCATGGCGCATTTCATGGGGGCCCTACATGCATGCAGCATGTCATGGGGGCCCCAAATGCATGCCTCAAGTAATGGGGGCCCCAAATGCATGCCACATATCATGGGGGCCCCACATGCATGCCGCATATATTGGGGGCCTCAATTGCATGCCGCATGTTATGAGGGCCCCGCATGCATGCCGCATGTCATTGGGGCCCCGTAGGCATTCCACATGTCATGGGGGCCTCACGTGCATTCCGCATGTCATGGGGGTCCCACGTACATGCTTCATGTCATTGGGGCCCCACGTGCTTGCCGCTTGTCATGGGGGCCCCACGTGCATGCCTCATGTTACGGGGGCCACGAATGCATGCCGCATGTCATAGGGGCCGCACGTGCATACCACATGTCATGGGGGCCCCAAATGCATGACGCATGTCATGGGGACCCACATGCATGCCGCATGTCATGGAGGCCCCCATGACATGCGGCATGCATTTGGGGGCCCCACATGCATGCCGCATGTCATGGGGGCCCAAATGCTTGCCGCATGTCATGAGGGCCATAAATGCATGCCGCATGTCATGGGAGCCCCACATGCATGCCAAATGTCATGGGGCCCCCAAATGCATGCCGCATGTCATGGGGGCCCCACGTGCATGGCGCATTTCATGAGGGCCCAAATGCATGCCGCATGTCAAGAGGCCATAAATGCATGTCGCATGTCATGGGTGCCCAAAGTGCATGCCTCATGTCACGGGGGCCCCGCAGGCATTCCACATTTCATGGGGGCCCCAAATAAATGCAGCATTTCATGGGGGCCCCGTGTGCATGCCACATGTCTTGGGGCCCACAAATGCATGCCGCATATCATAGGGGCCCCACATGCATGGCGCATTTCATGGGGGCCCTACATGCATGCCTCATGTCATGGGGGCCCCAAATGCATGCCTCAAGTCATGGGGCCCCAAATGCATGCAGCATGTCATAGGGGCCCCACATGCATGGTGCATGTCATGGGGGCCCCACATGCATGCCTCAAGTCACGGGGCCCCAAATGCATGCCACATATCATGGGGGCCCCACATGCATGCCGCATATATTCGGGGCCTCAATTGCATGCCGCATGTCATGAGGACCCCGCATGCATGCCGCATGTCATTGGGGCCCCGTAGACATTCCGCATGTCATGGGGGCCTCACGTGCATTCCGCATGTCATGGGGGTCCCACGTGCATGCTTCATGTCATTGGGGCCCCAAGTGCTTGCCGCTTGTCATGGGGGCCCCACGTGCATGCCTCATGTTACGGGGGCCACAAATGCATGCCGCATGTCATAGGGGCCCCACGTGCATACCACATGTCATGAGGGCCCCAAATGCATGCCGCATGTCATGGGGGCCCCACATGCATGCCACATGTCATGGGGGCCCCAAATGAATGTCGCATGTCTTGGGGCCCCACGTGCATGACGCATGTCATGGGGACCCACATGCATGCCGCATGTCATGGAGGCCCCCATGACATGCGGCATGCATTTGGGGTCCCCACATGCATGCCGCATGTCATGGGGGGCCAAATGCTTGCCGCATGTCATGAGGGCCATAAATGCATGCCGCATGTCATGGGAGCCCCACATGCATGCCACATGTCATGGGGGCCCCAAATGAATGTCGCATGTCAAGGGGGCCCCACGTGCATGCCGCATGTCATGGGGGCCCCAAATTCATGCCGCATGTCAAGGGGGCCCCACGTGCATGCCGCATGTCATGGGGGCCCCAAATGCATGCCGCATGTCATGGGGGCCCCAAATGCATGCCGCATGTCATGGGGCCCCCCAAATGCATGCAGCATGTCTTGGGGCCCACAAATGCATGCCGCATGTCATAGGGGTCCCACATGCATGGTGCATTTCATGGGGGTCCCACATGCATGACGCATTTCATGGGGGCCCCAAATGCATGCCGCATGTCATGAGGCCATAAATGCATGTCGCATGTCATGGGGGCCCCACATGCATGCCGCATGTCATGGGGCCCAAAAGCTTGCCGCATGTCATGGGGGCCCCCATGCATGCCACATGTCATGGGGGCGCCAAATGAATGTCGCATGTCAAGGGGGCCCCACGTGCATGCCGCATGTCATGGGGGCCATAAATGCATACGGCATAAATGCATGCGGCATGTCATAGGGGCCCCACGTGCATACCACATGTCATGGGGGCCCCAAATGCATGCCGCATGTACTGGGGGCCCCACGTGCATGCTGCATGTCATGGGGCCCCAAATGCATGCCGCATGTCATATAGGCCCCAAATGCATGCCGCATGTCATGGGCCCCCCAAATGCATGCAGCATGTCTTGGGGCCCACAAATGCATGCCGCATGTCATAGGGGTCCCACATGCATGGCGCATTTCATGGGGGTCCCACATGCATGCGCATGTCATGGGGGCCCCAAATGCATGCCGCATATCATGGGGGCCCCAAATGCATGCCGCATGTCATAGGGGCCCCAAATGCATGCAGCATGTCATAGGGGTCCCACATGCATGCCGCATGGCATGGGGGCCCCAAGTGCGTGCCCCATATCATGGGAGCCCAAAATGCATGCAGCATGTCATGGGGGCCCAACGTGCATGCCGCATGTATTGGGGGCCCCAAATGCATGCAGCATGTCATGGGGAACCACCTGCATGCCGCATGTCATGAGGGAACCACCTGCATGCCGCATGTAATGGGGGATTCAAATGCATGCCGCATGTCATGGGGGTCACACATGCATGCTGCATGTCACGGGGGCCCCAAATGCATGTCACATATCATGGGGCCCCGCAGGCATTCCGCATGTCATGGGGGCCTCACGTGCATGCCGCATGTCATGGGGGCCTCACGTGCATGCCGCATGTATTGGGGGCCCCAACTTGCATGCCGCATGTCTCAGGTACCCCAAATGCATGCAGCATGTTATGCAGGCCCCAATTGCATGCCGCATGTCATGGGGGCCCAAATGCATGACGCATGTCATGGGGTCTCCACGTGCATGACGCATGTCATGGGGACCCACATGCATGACTCATGGAGGCCCCACGTGCATGCCGCATGTCATGGGGGATGAAAACTCATGCCGCATGTCATTGGGGCCCCAAACGTATGCCGCATGTCATGGGGGCCCCATGTGCATGCCGCATGTCATGGGTGCCCCAAATGCATGCCGCATGTCATGGGGGCTCCACGTGCATGCCGCATTTCATGGGGGACCCAAATGCATGCCGCATGTCATGGGGGCCCCAAATGCATGTCACATGTCATGGGGGCCCCACGTGCATGCTGCATGTCATGGGGGCCCCAAATGCATGCCTCATGTCATGGGGGGCCCAAATGCATGCCGCATATCATGGGGCCCCCTAAATGCATGCAACATGTCTTGGGGCCCACAAATGCATGCCGCATGTCATATGGGCCCCACATGCATGGCACATTTCATGGAGGCCCCACATGCATGCGCATGTCATGGGGGCCCCAAATGTGTGCCGCATATCATGGGGGCCCCAAATGCATGCAGCATGTCATGGGGGCCCCACGTGCATGCCACATGTCATGGGGGCCCCACTTGCATGCAGCATGTAATGGGGATCCAAATGCATGACGCATGTCATGGGGGTCCCACATGCATGCCTGTATGTCATGGAGACCCCAAATGCATGGCTCAAGTCATGGGGGCCCCCAAATGCATGCCGCATATCAAGGGGGCCACAAATGCATGCAGCATGTCATGGGGTCCCCATGTGCATGTCACATGTCATTGGGCCCCCCAAATGCATGGGGGCCCCCAAATGCATGCGCATGTCATGGGGGCCCCAAATGCATGCCGCATATCATGGGGGCCCCAAATGCATGCAGCATGTCATGGGGCCCCACGTGCATGCCGCATATCATTGGGGGCCACATGCATGCCGCATGTCATGGGAGCCCCACATGAATGTCGAATGTCAAGGGGGCCCAACGTGCATGCCGCATGTATTGGGGGCCCCAAATTCATGCCGCATGTCATGAGGGCCCTGCATGCATGCCGCATGTCATGGGAGCCCCGCAGGCATTCCGCATGTCATGGGGGCCCAAATGCATGCCGCATGTCATAGGGGCCCCACGTGCATGCCGCATGTAATGGGGGATTCAAATGCATGCCTCAAGTCATGGGGGCCCCAAATGCATGCCGCATGTCATGGGGGCCCCATGTGCATGCCACATGTAATGGGGGCCCCAAAAGCATGTGGCATGTCATAGGGGCCCCACGTGCATGCCGCATGTCTTGGGCACCCCAAATGCATGCAGCATGTCATAGGGGCCCCACGTGCATACCACATGTCATGGGGGCCCCAAATGCATGCCGCATGTACTGGGGGCCCCACATGCATGGCGCATTTCATGGGGGCCCCACATGCATGCGCATGTCATGGGGGCACCACATGCATGCCGCATGTCATGGGCCCCAAAAGCTTGCCGCATGTCATGGGGACCATAAATGCATGCCGCATGTCAAGGGGGCCCAACGTGCATGCCGCATGTATTGGGGGCCCCAAATGCATGCCTCAAGTCATGGGGGCCCCAAATGCATGCCGCATATCATGGGGGTCCCACATGCATGCCGCATATCATGGGGGTCCCACATGCATGCCGCATGTCATGGGGGCCCCAAATGCATGCCGCATGTCACATTGGCCCCAAATGCATGATGCATGTCATGAGGGCCCCATGTGCATACCGCATGTCATAGGGGCCCCACGTACATGGCACATGTCATCGGTGCCCCAAATGCATGCCGCATGTCATGGGGGCCCCATGTGCATGCCACATGTAATGGGGGCCCCAAAAGCATGTGGCATGTCATAGGGGCCCCACGTGCATGCCGCATGTCTTGGGCACCCCAAATGCATGCAGCATGTCATAGGGGCCCCACGTGCATACCACATGTCATGGGGGCCCCAAATGCATGCCGCATGTACTGGGGGCCCCACGTGCATGCCGCATTTCATGTAATGGGGATCCAAATGCATGACGCATGTCATGGGGGTCCTACGTGCATGCCGCATGTCATGGGGGCCCCACATGCATGCCGCATGTCATGGGGGAACCACTTGCATGCAGCATGTAATGGGGGATCCAAATGCATGACGCATGTCATGGGGGTCCCACATGCATACCACATGTCATGGGGGAACCAAATGCATGCCGCATGTCCTGGGGGACCCACATGCATGACACATTTCATGGGGCCCCCAAATGCATGCCACATGTAATGGGGGCCCCACTTGCATGCCGCATGTCATGGGGGCCCCACGTGCATGTCGCATGTCATGGGGGCCCAAAATGCATGCCGCATGTCATGAGGGCGCCGCATGCATGCAGCATGTCTTGGGGCCCACAAATGCATGCCGCATGTCATGGGTGCCCCACATGCATGCCGCATGTCATTGGGGCCCCAAATGCATGCCGAATGTAATGGGGGCCCCGCGTGCATGCCGCATGTCACGGGGACCCCAAATGCATGCCGCATGTCAAGGGGGCCCCACGTGCATGCCGCATGTCATGGGGGCCATAAATGCATGCGGCATGTCATAGGGGCCCCACGTGCATGCCGCATGTCATGGGGCCCCCCAAATGCATGCAGCATGTCTTGGGGCCCACAAATGCATGCCGCATGTCATAGGGGTACCACATGCATGGCGCATTTCATGGGGGTCCCACATGCATGCGCATGTCATGGGGGCCCCAAATGCATGCCGCATATCATGGGGGCCCCAAATGCATGCCGCATGTCATAGTGGCCCCACATGCATGGCGCATTTCATGGGGGACCCAAATGCATGCCACATGTCATGGGGGCCATACATGCATGCGGCATGTCATAGGCGCCCCACGTGCATACCACATGTCATGGGGGCCCCAAATGCATGCCGCATGTACTGGGTGGGCCCACGTGCATGCTGCATGTCATGGGGCCCCAAATGCATGCCGCATGTCATGGAAGCCCCACGTGCATGCCGCATGTTATGGGGCCCCCCAAATGCATGCAGCATGTCTTGGCGCCCTCAAATGCATGCTTCATGTCATAGGGGCCCCACGTGCATACCACATGTCATGGGGGCCCCAAATGCATGCCGCATGTACTGGGTGGGCCCACGTGCATGCTGCATGGCATGGGGGCCCCAAGTGCGTGCCCCATATCATGGGGGCCCCAAATGCATGCAGCATGTCATGGGGGCCCAACGTGCATGCCGCATGTATTGGGGGCCCCAAATGCATGCCGCATGTCATGGGGGAACCACCTGCATGCCGCATGTCATGGGGGAACCACCTGCATGCCGCATGTCATGGGGGAACCACCTGCATGCCGCATGTAATGGGGGATTCAAATGCATGCCGCATATCATGGGGGCCCCGCAGGCATGCCGCATGTCATGGGGGCCTCACGTGCATGCTGCATGTATTGGGGGCCCCAACTGCATGCCGCATGTCTCAGGTACCCCAAATGCATGCAGCATGTTATGCAGGCCCCAAATGCATGCCGCATGTCATGGGGGCCCAAATGCATGACGCATGTCATGGGGGCTCCACGTGCATGCCGCATGTAATGGGGCTCCCAAATTCATGTCGCATGTCATAGGGGCCCCACGTGCATTCCGCATGACATGGGGGCCCCAAATGCATGCCGCATGTCATGGGGGCCCCACGTGCATGCCGCATGTAATGGGGGATTCAAATGCATGCCGCATGTCATGGGGGTCCCACATGCATGCCACATGTCATTGGGGCCCCGCAGGCATTCCGCATGTCATGGGGGACTCACGTGCATTCCGCATGTCATGTGGGCCCCACATGCATGCTGCATGTCATTGTGGCCCCACGTGCATGCCGCATGTCACGGGGGCCCCGCAGGCATTCCACATGTCATGGGGGCCCCAAATAAATGCCGCATTTCATGGGGGCCCCACATGCATGCCGCATGTCACGGGGTCCCCTCAGGCATTCGCATGTCATGGGGGCCCCAAATACATGGCGCATTTCATGGGGACCCCATGTGCATGCCACATGTCTTGGGGCCCACAAATGCATGCCGCATGTCATAGGGGCCCCACATGCATGGCGCATTTCATGGGGGCCCTACATGCATGCCGCATGTCATGGGGGACCCCAATGCATGCCTCAAGTCATGGGGGCCCCAAATGCATGCAGCATGTCATAGGGGCCCCACATGCATGGTGCATGTCATGGGGGCCCCACATGCATGCCTCAAGTCATGGGGGCCCCAAATGCATGCCACATATCATGGGGGCCCCACATGCATGCCGCATATATTGGGGGCCTCAAATGCATGCCGCATGTCATAGGGGTACCACATGCATGGCGCATTTCATGGGGGTCCCACATGCATGCACATGTCATGGGGGCCCCAAATGCGTGCCGCATATCATGGGGGCCCCAAATGCATGCCGCATGTCATAGTGGCCCCACATGCATGGCGCATGTCATGGGGACCCCACATTCATACCGCATGTCATGGAGGCCCCAAATGCATGCCGCATGTAATGGGAGCCCCCATGCATGCCACATGTCATGGGGGCCCCAAATGAATGTCGCATGTCAAGGGGGCCCCAAATGCATGCCGCATGTACAGGGGGCCCCACGTGCATGCCGCATTTCATGGGGGACCCAAATGCATGCCACATGTCAAGGGGGCCATAAATGCATGCGGCATGTCATAGGGGCCCCACGTGCATACCACATGTCATGGGGGCCCCAAATGCATGCCGCATGTACTGGGTGGGCCCACGTGCATGCTGCATGTCATGGGGCCCCAAATGCATGCCGCATGTCATGGAAGCCCCACGTGCATGCCGCATGTCATGGGGCCCCCCAAATGCATGCAGCATGTCTTGGCGCCCTCAAATGCATGCCGCATGTCATAGGGGTCCCACATGCATGCCGCATGGCATGGGGGCCCCAAGTGCGTGCCCCATATCATGGGGGCCCCAAATGCATGCAGCATGTCATGGGGGCCCAACGTGCATGCCACATGTATTGGGGGCCCCAAATGCATGCCGCATGTCATGGGGGAACCACCTGCATGCCGCATGTCATGGGGGAACCACCTGCATGCCGCATGTAATGGGGGATTCAAATGCATGCCGCATGTCATGGGGGTCCCACATGCATGCTGCATGTCATGGCGGCCCCAAATGCATGCCGCATATCATGGGGGCCCCGCAGGCATGCCGCATGTCATGGGGGCCTCACGTGCATGCTGCATGTATTGGGGGCCCCAACTGCATGCCGCATGTCTCAGTTACCCCAAATGCATGCAGCATGTTATGCAGGCCCCAAATGCATGCCGCATGTCATGGGGGCCCAAATGCATTCCGCATGTCATGTGGGCCCCCACGTGCATGCTGCATGTCATTGTGGCCCCACGTGCATGCCGCATGTCACGGGGGCCCCGCAGGCATTCCACATGTCATGGGGGCCCCAAATAAATGGCGCATTTCATGGGGGCCCCACATGCATGCCGCATGTCACGGGGTCCCCGCAGGCATTCCACATGTCATGGGGGCCCCAAATAAATGGCGCATTTCATGGGGACCCCATGTGCATGCCACATGTCTTGGGGCCCACAAATGCATGCCGCATGTCATAGGGGCCCCACATGCATGGCGCATTTCATGGGGGCCCTACATGCATGCCGCATGTCATGGGGGCCCCCAATGCATGCCTCAAGTCATGGGGGCCCCAAATGCATGCAGCATGTCATAGGGGCCCCACATGCATGGTGCATGTCATGGGGGCCCCACATGCATGCCTCAAGTCACGGGGCCCCAAATGCATGCCACATATCATGGGGGCCCCACATGCATGCCGCATATATTCGGGGCCTCAATTGCATGCCGCATGTCATGAGGACCCCGCATGCATGCCGCATGTCATTGGGGCCCCGTAGACATTCCGCATGTCATGGGGGCCTCACGTGCATTCCGCATGTCATGGGGGTCCCACGTGCATGCTTCATGTCATTGGGGCCCCAAGTGCTTGCCGCTTGTCATGGGGGCCCCACGTGCATGCCTCATGTTACGGGGGCC
Organism: Phyllobates terribilis; assembly: GCF_046119375.1. Classification (NCBI taxonomy): domain Eukaryota; kingdom Metazoa; phylum Chordata; class Amphibia; order Anura; family Dendrobatidae; genus Phyllobates; species Phyllobates terribilis. The sequence continues at coordinate 328,463,028 of NW_027362764.1, read as the reverse complement.
ACAAATGCATGCCGCATGTCATAGGGGCCCCACGTGCATACCACATGTCATGAGGGCCCCAAATGCATGCCGCATGTCATGGGGGCCCCACATGCATGCCACATGTCATGGGGGCCCCAAATGAATGTCGCATGTCTTGGGGCCCCACGTGCATGACGCATGTCATGGGGACCCACATGCATGCCGCATGTCATGGAGGCCCCCATGACATGCGGCATGCATTTGGGGTCCCCACATGCATGCCGCATGTCATGGGGGGCCAAATGCTTGCCGCATGTCATGAGGGCCATAAATGCATGCCGCATGTCATGGGAGCCCCACATGCATGCCACATGTCATGGGGGCCCCAAATGAATGTCGCATGTCAAGGGGGCCCCACGTGCATGCCGCATGTCATGGGGGCCCCAAATTCATGCCGCATGTCAAGGGGGCCCCACGTGCATGCCGCATGTCATGGGGGCCCCAAATGCATGCCGCATGTCATGGGGGCCCCAAATGCATGCCGCATGTCATGGGGCCCCCCAAATGCATGCAGCATGTCTTGGGGCCCACAAATGCATGCCGCATGTCATAGGGGTCCCACATGCATGGTGCATTTCATGGGGGTCCCACATGCATGACGCATTTCATGGGGGCCCCAAATGCATGCCGCATGTCATGAGGCCATAAATGCATGTCGCATGTCATGGGGGCCCCACATGCATGCCGCATGTCATGGGGCCCAAAAGCTTGCCGCATGTCATGGGGGCCATAAATGCATGCCGCATGTCATGGGAGTCCCACATGAATGTCGCATGTCAAGGGGGCCCAACGTGCATGCCGCATGTATTGGGGGCCCCAAATTCATGCCGCATATCATGAGGGCCCTGCATGCATGCCGCATGTCATGGGTGCCCCACATTCATACCGCATGTCATGGAGACCCCACATGCATGCCGCATGTCATGGGAGCCCCACATGAATGTCGCATGTCAAGGGGGCCCAACGTGCATGCCGCATGTATTGGGGGCCCCAAATTCATGCCGCATATCATGAGGGCCCTGCATGCATGCCGCATGTCATGGGTGCCCCACATTCATACCGCATGTCATGGAGACCCCACATGCATGCCGCATGTAATGGGAGCCCCCATGCATGCCACATGTCATGGGGGCGCCAAATGAATGTCGCATGTCAAGGGGGCCCCACGTGCATGCCGCATGTCATGGGGGCCATAAATGCATACGGCATAAATGCATGCGGCATGTCATAGGGGCCCCACGTGCATACCACATGTCATGGGGGCCCCAAATGCATGCCGCATGTACTGGGGGCCCCACGTGCATGCTGCATGTCATGGGGCCCCAAATGCATGCCGCATGTCATGGAGGCCCCAAATGCATGCCGCATGTCATGGGGCCCCCCAAATGCATGCAGCATGTCTTGGGGCCCACAAATGCATGCCGCATGTCATAGGGGTCCCACATGCATGGCGCATTTCATGGGGGTCCCACATGCATGCGCATGTCATGGGGGCCCCAAATGCATGCCGCATATCATGGGGGCCCCAAATGCATGCCGCATGTCATAGGGGCCCCAAATGCATGCAGCATGTCATAGGGGTCCCACATGCATGCCGCATGGCATGGGGGCCCCAAGTGCGTGCCCCATATCATGGGAGCCCAAAATGCATGCAGCATGTCATGGGGGCCCAACGTGCATGCCGCATGTATTGGGGGCCCCAAATGCATGCAGCATGTCATGGGGAACCACCTGCATGCCGCATGTCATGAGGGAACCACCTGCATGCCGCATGTAATGGGGGATTCAAATGCATGCCGCATGTCATGGGGGTCACACATGCATGCTGCATGTCACGGGGGCCCCAAATGCATGTCGCATATCATGGGGCCCCGCAGGCATTCCGCATGTCATGGGGGCCTCACGTGCATGCCGCATGTCATGGGGGCCTCACGTGCATGCCGCATGTATTGGGGGCCCCAACTTGCATGCCGCATGTCTCAGGTACCCCAAATGCATGCAGCATGTTATGCAGGCCCCAATTGCATGCCGCATGTCATGGGGGCCCAAATGCATGACGCATGTCATGGGGTCTCCACGTGCATGACGCATGTCATGGGGACCCACATGCATGACTCATGGAGGCCCCACGTGCATGCCGCATGTCATGGGGGATGAAAACTCATGCCGCATGTCATTGGGGCCCCAAACGTATGCCGCATGTCATGGGGGCCCCATGTGCATGCCGCATGTCATGGGTGCCCCAAATGCATGCCGCATGTCATGGGGGCTCCACGTGCATGCCGCATTTCATGGGGGACCCAAATGCATGCCGCATGTCATGGGGGCCCCAAATGCATGTCACATGTCATGGGGGCCCCACGTGCATGCTGCATGTCATGGGGGCCCCAAATGCATGCCTCATGTCATGGGGGGCCCAAATGCATGCCGCATATCATGGGGCCCCCTAAATGCATGCAACATGTCTTGGGGCCCACAAATGCATGCCGCATGTCATATGGGCCCCACATGCATGGCACATTTCATGGAGGCCCCACATGCATGCGCATGTCATGGGGGCCCCAAATGTGTGCCGCATATCATGGGGGCCCCAAATGCATGCAGCATGTCATGGGGGCCCCACGTGCATGCCACATGTCATGGGGGCCCCACTTGCATGCAGCATGTAATGGGGATCCAAATGCATGACGCATGTCATGGGGGTCCCACATGCATGCCTGTATGTCATGGAGACCCCAAATGCATGGCTCAAGTCATGGGGGCCCCCAAATGCATGCCGCATATCAAGGGGGCCACAAATGCATGCAGCATGTCATGGGAGCCCCACATGAATGTCGAATGTCAAGGGGGCCCAACGTGCATGCCGCATGTATTGGGGGCCCCAAATTCATGCCGCATGTCATGAGGGCCCTGCATGCATGCCGCATGTCATGGGAGCCCCGCAGGCATTCCGCATGTCATGGGGGCCCAAATGCATGCCGCATGTCATAGGGGCCCCACGTGCATGCCGCATGTAATGGGGGATTCAAATGCATGCCTCAAGTCATGGGGGCCCCAAATGCATGCCGCATGTCATGGGGGCCCCATGTGCATGCCACATGTAATGGGGGCCCCAAAAGCATGTGGCATGTCATAGGGGCCCCACGTGCATGCCGCATGTCTTGGGCACCCCAAATGCATGCAGCATGTCATAGGGGCCCCACGTGCATACCACATGTCATGGGGGCCCCAAATGCATGCCGCATGTACTGGGGGCCCCACATGCATGGCGCATTTCATGGGGGCCCCACATGCATGCGCATGTCATGGGGGCACCACATGCATGCCGCATGTCATGGGCCCCAAAAGCTTGCCGCATGTCATGGGGACCATAAATGCATGCCGCATGTCAAGGGGGCCCAACGTGCATGCCGCATGTATTGGGGGCCCCAAATGCATGCCTCAAGTCATGGGGGCCCCAAATGCATGCCGCATATCATGGGGGCCCACATGCATGCCGCATATCATGGGGGTCCCACATGCATGCCGCATGTCATGGGGGCCCCAAATGCATGCCGCATGTCACATTGGCCCCAAATGCATGATGCATGTCATGAGGGCCCCATGTGCATACCGCATGTCATAGGGGCCCCACGTACATGGCACATGTCATCGGTGCCCCAAATGCATGCCGCATGTCATGGGGGCCCCATGTGCATGCCACATGTAATGGGGGCCCCAAAAGCATGTGGCATGTCATAGGGGCCCCACGTGCATGCCGCATGTCTTGGGCACCCCAAATGCATGCAGCATGTCATAGGGGCCCCACGTGCATACCACATGTCATGGGGGCCCCAAATGCATGCCGCATGTACTGGGGGCCCCACGTGCATGCCGCATTTCATGTAATGGGGATCCAAATGCATGACGCATGTCATGGGGGTCCTACGTGCATGCCGCATGTCATGGGGGCCCCACATGCATGCCGCATGTCATGGGGGAACCACTTGCATGCAGCATGTAATGGGGGATCCAAATGCATGACGCATGTCATGGGGGTCCCACATGCATACCACATGTCATGGGGGAACCAAATGCATGCCGCATGTCCTGGGGGACCCACATGCATGACACATTTCATGGGGCCCCCAAATGCATGCCACATGTAATGGGGGCCCCACTTGCATGCCGCATGTCATGGGGGCCCCACGTGCATGTCGCATGTCATGGGGGCCCAAAATGCATGCCGCATGTCATGAGGGCGCCGCATGCATGCAGCATGTCTTGGGGCCCACAAATGCATGCCGCATGTCATGGGTGCCCCACATGCATGCCGCATGTCATTGGGGCCCCAAATGCATGCCGAATGTAATGGGGGCCCCGCGTGCATGCCGCATGTCACGGGGACCCCAAATGCATGCCGCATGTCAAGGGGGCCCCACGTGCATGCCGCATGTCATGGGGGCCATAAATGCATGCGGCATGTCATAGGGGCCCCACGTGCATGCCGCATGTCATGGGGCCCCCCAAATGCATGCAGCATGTCTTGGGGCCCACAAATGCATGCCGCATGTCATAGGGGTACCACATGCATGGCGCATTTCATGGGGGTCCCACATGCATGCGCATGTCATGGGGGCCCCAAATGCATGCCGCATATCATGGGGGCCCCAAATGCATGCCGCATGTCATAGTGGCCCCACATGCATGGCGCATTTCATGGGGGACCCAAATGCATGCCACATGTCATGGGGGCCATACATGCATGCGGCATGTCATAGGCGCCCCACGTGCATACCACATGTCATGGGGGCCCCAAATGCATGCCGCATGTACTGGGTGGGCCCACGTGCATGCTGCATGTCATGGGGCCCCAAATGCATGCCGCATGTCATGGAAGCCCCACGTGCATGCCGCATGTTATGGGGCCCCCCAAATGCATGCAGCATGTCTTGGCGCCCTCAAATGCATGCTTCATGTCATAGGGGCCCCACGTGCATACCACATGTCATGGGGGCCCCAAATGCATGCCGCATGTACTGGGTGGGCCCACGTGCATGCTGCATGGCATGGGGGCCCCAAGTGCGTGCCCCATATCATGGGGGCCCCAAATGCATGCAGCATGTCATGGGGGCCCAACGTGCATGCCGCATGTATTGGGGGCCCCAAATGCATGCCGCATGTCATGGGGGAACCACCTGCATGCCGCATGTCATGGGGGAACCACCTGCATGCCGCATGTCATGGGGGAACCACCTGCATGCCGCATGTAATGGGGGATTCAAATGCATGCCGCATATCATGGGGGCCCCGCAGGCATGCCGCATGTCATGGGGGCCTCACGTGCATGCTGCATGTATTGGGGGCCCCAACTGCATGCCGCATGTCTCAGGTACCCCAAATGCATGCAGCATGTTATGCAGGCCCCAAATGCATGCCGCATGTCATGGGGGCCCAAATGCATGACGCATGTCATGGGGGCTCCACGTGCATGCCGCATGTAATGGGGCTCCCAAATTCATGTCGCATGTCATAGGGGCCCCACGTGCATTCCGCATGACATGGGGGCCCCAAATGCATGCCGCATGTCATGGGGGCCCCACGTGCATGCCGCATGTAATGGGGGATTCAAATGCATGCCGCATGTCATGGGGGTCCCACATGCATGCCACATGTCATTGGGGCCCCGCAGGCATTCCGCATGTCATGGGGGACTCACGTGCATTCCGCATGTCATGTGGGCCCCACATGCATGCTGCATGTCATTGTGGCCCCACGTGCATGCCGCATGTCACGGGGGCCCCGCAGGCATTCCACATGTCATGGGGGCCCCAAATAAATGCCGCATTTCATGGGGGCCCCACATGCATGCCGCATGTCACGGGGTCCCCTCAGGCATTCGCATGTCATGGGGGCCCCAAATACATGGCGCATTTCATGGGGACCCCATGTGCATGCCACATGTCTTGGGGCCCACAAATGCATGCCGCATGTCATAGGGGCCCCACATGCATGGCGCATTTCATGGGGGCCCTACATGCATGCCGCATGTCATGGGGGACCCCAATGCATGCCTCAAGTCATGGGGGCCCCAAATGCATGCAGCATGTCATAGGGGCCCCACATGCATGGTGCATGTCATGGGGGCCCCACATGCATGCCTCAAGTCATGGGGGCCCCAAATGCATGCCACATATCATGGGGGCCCCACATGCATGCCGCATATATTGGGGGCCTCAAATGCATGCCGCATGTCATAGGGGTACCACATGCATGGCGCATTTCATGGGGGTCCCACATGCATGCACATGTCATGGGGGCCCCAAATGCGTGCCGCATATCATGGGGGCCCCAAATGCATGCCGCATGTCATAGTGGCCCCACATGCATGGCGCATGTCATGGGGACCCCACATTCATACCGCATGTCATGGAGGCCCCAAATGCATGCCGCATGTAATGGGAGCCCCCATGCATGCCACATGTCATGGGGGCCCCAAATGAATGTCGCATGTCAAGGGGGCCCCAAATGCATGCCGCATGTACAGGGGGCCCCACGTGCATGCCGCATTTCATGGGGGACCCAAATGCATGCCACATGTCAAGGGGGCCATAAATGCATGCGGCATGTCATAGGGGCCCCACGTGCATACCACATGTCATGGGGGCCCCAAATGCATGCCGCATGTACTGGGTGGGCCCACGTGCATGCTGCATGTCATGGGGCCCCAAATGCATGCCGCATGTCATGGAAGCCCCACGTGCATGCCGCATGTCATGGGGCCCCCCAAATGCATGCAGCATGTCTTGGCGCCCTCAAATGCATGCCGCATGTCATAGGGGTCCCACATGCATGCCGCATGGCATGGGGGCCCCAAGTGCGTGCCCCATATCATGGGGGCCCCAAATGCATGCAGCATATCATGGGGGCCCAACGTGCATGCCACATGTATTGGGGGCCCCAAATGCATGCCGCATGTCATGGGGGAACCACCTGCATGCCGCATGTCATGGGGGAACCACCTGCATGCCGCATGTAATGGGGGATTCAAATGCATGCCGCATGTCATGGGGGTCCCACATGCATGCTGCATGTCATGGCGGCCCCAAATGCATGCCGCATATCATGGGGGCCCCGCAGGCATGCCGCATGTCATGGGGGCCTCACGTGCATGCTGCATGTATTGGGGGCCCCAACTGCATGCCGCATGTCTCAGTTACCCCAAATGCATGCAGCATGTTATGCAGGCCCCAAATGCATGCCGCATGTCATGGGGGCCCAAATGCATTCCGCATGTCATGTGGGCCCCCACGTGCATGCTGCATGTCATTGTGGCCCCACGTGCATGCCGCATGTCACGGGGGCCCCGCAGGCATTCCACATGTCATGGGGGCCCCAAATAAATGGCGCATTTCATGGGGGCCCCACATGCATGCCGCATGTCACGGGGTCCCCGCAGGCATTCCACATGTCATGGGGGCCCCAAATAAATGGCGCATTTCATGGGGACCCCATGTGCATGCCACATGTCTTGGGGCCCACAAATGCATGCCGCATGTCATAGGGGCCCCACATGCATGGCGCATTTCATGGGGGCCCTACATGCATGCCGCATGTCATGGGGGCCCCCAATGCATGCCTCAAGTCATGGGGGCCCCAAATGCATGCAGCATGTCATAGGGGCCCCACATGCATGGTGCATGTCATGGGGGCCCCACATGCATGCCTCAAGTCACGGGGGCCCCAAATGCATGCCACATATCATGGGGGCCCCACATGCATGCCGCATATATTGGGGGCCTCAAATGCATGCCGCATGTCATGAGGGCCCCGCATGCATGCCACATGTCATTGGGGCCCCGCAGGCATTCCGCATGTCATGGGGGCCTCACGTGCATTCCGCATGTCATGGGGGTCCCACGTGCATGCTGCATGTCATTGGGGCCCCATGTGCTTGCCGCATGTCATGGGGGCCCCACGTGCATGCCTCATGTTACGGGGGCCACGAATGCATGCCGCATGTCAAAGGGGCCCCACATGCATGGAGCATGTCATGGGGGCCCCAAATGCATGCCGCATGTCATAGGGGCCCCATGTGCATACCACATGTCATGGGGGCCCCAAATGCATGCCGCATGTCATGGGAGCCCCACATGCATGCCGCATGCCATGGGGCCCCCAAATGCATGCCACATGTCATGGGGGCCCCACATGCATGCCGCATGTCATGGGGGCCCAAATGCTTGCCGCTTGTCATGAGGGCCATAAATGCATGCCGCATGTCATGGGAGCCCCACATGCATGCCACATGTCATGGAGGCCCCCATGACATGCGGCAAGCATTTGGGCCCCACATGCATGCCGCATGCCATGGGGCCCCCAAATGCATGCCGCATGTCATGGGGGCCCCAAATGCATGCGGCATGTCATAGGGGCCCCACGTGCATGCCAAATGTCATGGAGGCCCCCATGACATGCAGCAAGCATTTGGGCCCCACATGCATGACGCATGTCATGGGGGCCCAAATGCTTGCCGCTTGTCATGAGGGCCATAAATGCATGCCGCATGTCATGGGAGCCCCACATGCATGCCACATGTCATGGAGGCCCCGATGACATGCGGCAAGCATTTGGGCCCCAAATGCATGCCGCATGTCATGGGGGCCCAAATGCATGACGCATGTCATGGGGGCTCCACGTGCATGCCGCATGTAATGTGGCTCCCAAATTCATGTCGCATGTCATAGGGGCCCCACGTGCATTCCGCATGTCATGGGGGCCCCAAATGCATGCCGCATGTCATGGGGCCCAACGTGCATGCCGCATGTAATGGAGGATTCAAATGCATGCCGCATGTCATGGGGGTCCCACATGCATGCCACATGTCATTGGGGCCCCGCAGGCATTCCGCATGTCATGGGGGCCCCAAATGCATGCCTCAAGTCATGGGGGCCCCAAATGCATGCAGCATGTCATAGGGGCCCCACATGCATGCCTCAAGTCATGGGGGCCCCAAATGCATGCCACATACCATGGGGGCCCCACATGCATGCCGCATATATTGGGGGCCTCAAATGCATGCCGCATGTCATGAGGGCCCCAAATGCATGCCGCATGTCATTGGGGCCCCGCAGGCATTCCGCATGTCATGGGGGCCTCACGTGCATGCCGCATGTCATTGGGGCCCCGCAGGCATTCCGCATGTCATGGGGGCCTCACGTGCATTCCGCATGTCATGGGGGTCCCACGTGCATGCTGCATGTCATTGGGGCCCCACGTGCTTGCCGCATGTCATGGGGGCCCCACGTGCATGCCTCATGTTACGGGGGACACGAATGCATGCCGCATGTCATAGGGGCCCCACATCCATGGAGCATGTCATGGGGGCCCCAAATGCATGCGGCATGTCATAGGGGCCCCACGTGCATACCACATGTCATGGGGGCCCCAAATGCATGCCACATGTCATGGGAGCCCCACATGCATGCCAGATGTCATGGGGGCCCCAAATGAATGTCGCATGTCAAGGGGGCCCCACGTGCATGACGCATGTCATGGGGACCCACATGCATGCCGCATGTCATGGAGGCCCCCATGACATGCGGCAAGCATTTGGGCTCCACATGCATGCCGCATGTCATGGGGGCCCAAATGCTTGCCGCATGTCATGAGGGCCATAAATGCATGCCGCATGTCATGGGAGCCCCACATGCATGCCGCATGTCATGGGGCCCCCAAATGCATGCCGCATGTCATGGGGGCCCCATGTGCATGCCACATGTCTTGGGGCCCACAAATGCATGCCGCATGTCATAGGGGCCCCACATGCATGGAGCATTTCATGGGGGCCCTACATGCATGCCGCATGTCATGGGGGCCCCAAATGCATGCCTCAAGTCATGGGGGCCCCAAATGCACGCAGCATGTCATAGGGGCCCCACATGCATGGTGCATGTCATGGGGGCCCCACATGCATGCCTCAAGTCATGGGGGCACCAAATGCATGCCACATATCATGGGGCCCCCACATGCATGCCGCATATATTGGGGGCCTCAATTGCATGCCGCATGTCATGAGGGCCCCGCATGCATGCCGCATGTCATTGGGGCCCCGTAGGCATTCCGCATGTCATGGGGGCCTCACGTGCATTCCGCATGTCATGGGGGTCCCACGTACATGCTTCATGTCATTGGGGCCCCACGTGCTTGCCGCTTGTCATGGGGGCCCCACGTGCATGCCTCATGTTACGGGGGCCACGAATGCATGCCGCATGTCATAGGGGCCCCACGTGCATACCACATGTCATGGGGGCCCCAAATGCATGCCGCATGTCATGGTTGCCCCAAATGAATGTCGCATGTCAAGGGGGCCCCACGTGCATGACGCATGTCATGGGGACCCACATGCATGCCGCATGTCATGGGGGCCCAAATGCTTGCCGCATGTCATGAGGGCCATAAATGCATGCCGCATGTCATGGGAGCCCCACATGCATGCCAAATGTCATGGGGCCCCCAAATGCATGCCGCATGTCATGGGGGCCACACGTGCATGGCGCATTTCATGAGGGCCCCGCATGCATGCCGCATGTCATTGGGGCCCCGTAGGCATTCCACATGTCATGGGGGCCTCACGTGCATTCCGCATGTCATGGGGGTCCCACGTACATGCTTCATGTCATTGGTGCCCCACGTGCTTGCCGCATGTCATGGGGGCCCCACGTGCATGCCTCATGTTACGGGGGCCACGAATGCATGCCGCATGTCATAGGGGCCGCACGTGCATACCACATGTCATGGGGGCCCCAAATGCATGCCGCATGTCATGGGGGCCCCACATGCATGCCACATGTCATGGGGGCCCCAAATGAATGTCGCATGTCAAGGGGGCCCCACGTGCATGACGCATGTCATGGGGACCCACATGCATGCCGCATGTCATGGGGGCCCAAATGCTTGCCGCATGTCATGAGGGCCATAAATGCATGCCGCATGTCATGGGAGCCCCACATGCATGCCAAATGTCATGGGGCCCCCAAATGCATGCCGCATGTCACGGGGGCCCCACGTGCATGGCGCATTTCATGAGGGCCCAAATGCATGCCGCATGTCAAGAGGCCATAAATGCATGTCGCATGTCATTGATGCCCAAAGTGCATGCCTCATGTCACAGGGGCCCCGCAGGCATTCCACATGTCATGGGGCCCCAAATAAATGCCGCATTTCATGGGGGCCCCACATGCATGCCACATGTCATGGGGGCCCCAAATGAATGTCGCATGTCAAGGGGGCCCCACGTGCATGCCGCATGTCATGGGGGCCCCAAATGCATGCCGCATGTCATGGGGGGCCAAATGCTTGCCGCATGTCATGAGGGCCATAAATGCATGCCGCATGTCATGGGAGCCCCACATGCATGCCACATGTCATGGGGGCCCCAAATGAATGTCACATGTCAAGGGGGCCCCACGTGCATGCCGCATGTCATGGGGGCCCCAAATGCATGCCGCATGTCATGGGGGCCCCAAATGCATGCCGCATGTCATGGGGGCCCCAAATGCATGCCGCATGTCATGGGGCCCCCCAAATGCATGCAGCATGTCTTGGGGCCCACAAATGCATGCCGCATGTCATAGGGGTCCCACATGCATGGCGCATTTCATGGGGGTCCCACATGCATGGCGCATTTCATGGGGCCCCCAAATGCATGCCGCATGTCATAGGGGTCCCACATGCATGGCGCATGTCATGGGGGCCCCACATTCTTACCGCATGTCATGGGGGCCCCAAATGCATGCCGCATGTACAGGGGGCCCCACATGCATGGAGCATGTCATTGGGGCCCCACATGCATGCCGCATGTCATGGGGGCCCCACGTGCATGCCGCATGTCATGGGGGCCCCGCAGGCATTCCGCATGTCATGGGGGCCCCAAATGCATGCCGCATTTCATGGGGGCCCCACGTGCATGCCGCATGTCATGGGCCCCCCCCAATGCATGCAGCATGTCTTGGTGCCCTCAAATGCATGCCGCATGTCACAGGGGTCCCACCTGCATGCCGCATGTCATGGGGGAACCACCTGCATGCCGCATGTAATGGGGGATTCAAATGCATGCCGCATGTCATGGGGGTCCCACATGCATGCCTCATGTCATGGGGGCCCCAAATGCATGCCGCATATCATGGGGGCCCCGCAGGCATTCCGCATGTCATGGGGCCTCACGTGCATGCCGCATGTCATGGGGGCCTCACATGCATGCCGCATGTATTGGGGGCCCCAACTGCATGACGCATGTCTCAGGTACCCCAAATGCATGCAGCATGTTATGCAGGCCCCAAATGCATGCCGCATGTCATGGGGGCCCAAATGCATGACGCATGTCATGGGGGCTCCACGTGCATGCCGCATGTAATGGGGCTCCCAAATTCATGTCGCATGTCATAGGGGCCCCACTTGCATTCCGCATGACATGGGGGCCGCAAATGCATGCCGCATGTCATGGGGGCCCCACGTGCATGCCGCATGTAATGGGGGATTCAAATGCATGCCGCATGTCATGGGGGTCCCACATGCATGCCACATGTCATTGGGGCCCCGCAGGCATTCCGCATGTCATGGGGGACTCACGTGCATTCCGCATGTCATGTGGGCCCCACGTGCATGCTGCATGTCTTGGGGCCCACAAATGCATGCCGCATGTCATAGGGGCCCCACATGCATGCCGCATTTCATGGGGGCCCCAAATGCGTGCCGCATGTCATGGGGCCCCACTTGCATGCAGCATGTCATGGGGGCCAAACGTGCATGCCACATGTCATTGGGGGCCCACATGCATGCCGCATGTCATGGGGCCCCACTTGCATGCAGCATGTAATGGGGATCCAAATGCATGACGCATGTCATGGAGGTCCCACGTGCATGCCGCATGTCATGGGGGCCCCACATGCATGCCGCATGTCATGGGGGCACCACTTGCATGCAGCATGTAATGGGGGATCCAAATGCATGACGCATGTCATGGGGGTCCCACATGCATACCACATGTCATGGGGGAACCAAATGCATGCCGCATGTCCTGGGGGCCCCACATGCATGACACATTTCATGGGGGACCCAAATGCATGCCGCATGTCATGGGGTCCCCAAATGCATGCCGCATGTCATGAGGGCCCCACGTGCATGCTGCATGTCATGGGGGCCCCACTTGCATGCCGCATGTCATGGGGGCCCCACGTGCATGTCGCATGTCATGGGGGTCCAAAATGCATGCCGCATGTCATGAGGGTGCCGCATGCATGCCGCATGTCTTGGGGCCCACAAATGCATGCCGCATGTCATAGGGGCCCCACATGCATGGTGCATTTCATGAGGGCCCAAATGCATGCCGCATGTCATGGGAGCCCCACATGAATGTCGCATGTCAAGGGGGCCCAACGTGCATGCCGCATGTATTGGGGGCCCCAAATTCATGCAGCATGTCATAGGGGCCCCACATGCATGGTGCATTTCATGGGGGCCCCCGCAGGCATTCCACATGCCATGGGGGCCCCAAATAAATGCAGCATTTCATGGGGGCCCCACGTGCATGCTGCATGTCATGGGGCCCCCCAAATGGATGCCGAATGTCATAGGGGCCCCACATGCATGCCGCATATCTTGGGGCCCACAAATGCATGCCGCATGTCATTGGGGCCCCAAATGCATGCCGCATGTAATGGGGGCCCCACGTGCATGCCACATGTCATGGGGGCGCCAAATGAATGTCGCATGTCAAGGGGGCCCCACGTGCATGCCGCATGTCATGGGGGCCATAAATGCATGCGGCATGTCATAGGGGCCCCACGTGCATACCACATGTCATGGGGGCCCCAAATGCATGCCGCATGTACTGGGGGCCCCAAATGCATGCCGCATGTCATGGGGCCCCCCAAATGCATGCAGCATGTCTTGGGGCCCACAAATGCATGCCACATGTCATAGGGGTCCCACATGCATGGCGCATTTCATGGGGGTCCCACATTCATACCGCATGTCATGGAGGCCCCAAATGAATGTCGCATGTCAAGGGGGCCCCACGTGCATGCCGCATGTCATGGGGGCCCCAAATGCATGCCCCATGTCATAGGGGCCCCACATGCATGGCGCATGTCATGGGGGCCCCACATTCATACCGCATGTCATGGAGGCCCCAAATGAATGTCGCATGTCAAGGGGGCCCCACGTGCATGCCGCATGTCATGGGGGCCCCAAATGCATGCCGCATGTTCAGGGGGCCCCACGTGCATGCCGCATTTCATGGGGGACCCAAATGCATGCCGCATGTCATGGGGGCCATAAATGCATGCGGCATGTCATGGGGCCCCACGTGCATACCACATGTCATGGGGGCCCCAAATGCATGCCGCATGTACTGGGGGGGCACGTGCATGCCGCATGTATTGGGGGCCCCAAATGCATGCCGCATGTCATGGGGGAACCACCTGCATGCCGCATGTCATGGGAGAACCACCTGCATGCCGCATGTAATGGGGGATTCAAATGCATGCCGCATGTCATGGGGTCACACATGCATGCTGCATGTCATGGGGGCACCAAATGCATGCCGCATATCATGAGGGCCCCCCAGGCATTCCGCATGTCATGGGTGCCTCACGTGCATGCCGCATGTCATGGGGGCATCCCGTGCATGCCGCATGTATTGGGGGCCCCAACTTGCATGCCGCATGTCTCAGGTACCCGAAATGCATGCAGCATGTTATGCAGGCCCCAAATGCATGACGCATGTCATGGGGGCTCCACGTGCATGCCGCATGTAATGGGGCTCCCAAATTCATGTCGCATGTCATAGGGTCCCCACGTGCATTCCGCATGACATGGGGGCCCCAAATGCATGCCGCATGTCATGGGGGCCCCACGTGCATGCCGCATGTAATGGGGGATTCAAATGCATGCCGCATGTCATTGGGGTCCCACATGCATGGCGCATTTCATGGGGGCCCTACATGCATGCCGCATGTCATGGGGGCCCCAAATGCATGCCTCAAGTCATGGGGGCCCCAAATGCATGCAGCATGTCATAGGGGCCCAACATGCATGGTGCATGTCATGGGGGCCCCACATGCATGCCTCAAGTCATGGGGGCCCCAAATGCATGCCACATATCATGGGGGCCCCACGTGCATGCCGCATATATTGGGAGCCTCAAATGCATGCCGCATGTCATGAGGGCCCCGCATGCATGCTGCATGTCATTGGGGCCCCGCAGGCATTCCGCATGTCATGGGGGCCTCACGTGCATTCCGCATGTCATGGGGGTCCCACATGCATGCTGCATGTCATTGGGGCCCAACGTGCTTGCCACATGTCATGGGGGCCCCACGTGCATGCCTCATGTTACGGGGGCCACGAATGCATGCCGCATATCATAGGTGCCCCACATGCATGGAGCATGTCATGGGGGCCCCAAATGCATGCGGCATGTCATAGGGGCCCCACGTGCATACCACATGTCTTGGGGGCCCCAAATGCATGCCACATGTCATGGGGGCCCCAAATGAATGTCGCATGTCAAGGGGGACCCACATGCATGCCGCATGTCATGGAGGCCCCCATGACATGCGGCAAGCATTTGGGCCCCACATGCATGGCGCATGCCATGGGGCCCCCAAATGCATGCTGCATGTCATGGGGGCCCCACATGCATGCCGCATGTCATGGGGGCCCCACCTGCATGGCACATTTCATGAGGGCCCAAATGCATGCCGCATGTCATGAGGCCATAAATGCATGTCACATGTCATGGGTGCCCAACGTGCATGCCTCATGTCACGGGGGCCCCGCAGGCATTCCACATGTCATGGGGGCACCAAATAAATGCCGCATTTCATGGGGGCCCCACGTGCATGCCGCATGTCACGGGGGCCCCGCAGGCATTCCACATGTCATGGGGGCCCCAAATAAATGCCGCATTTCATGGGTGCCCCATGTGCATGCCACATGTCTTGGGGCCCACAAATGCATGCCGCATGTCATAGGAGCCCCACATGCATGGCGCATTTCATGGGGGCCCTACATGCATGCCGCATGTCATGGTGGCCCCAAATGCATGCCTCAAGTCATGGGGCCCCAAATGCATGCAGCATGTCATAGGGGCCCCACACGCATGGTGCATGTCATGGGGGCCCCACATGCATGCCTCAAGTCATGGGGGCCCCAAATGCATGCCACATATCATGGGGGCCCCACATGCATGCCGCATATATTGGGGGCCTCAATTGCATGCCGCATGTCATGAGGGCCCCGCATGCATGCCGCATGTCATTGGGGCCCCGCAGTCATGGAGCATGTCATGGGGGCCCCAAACGCATGCCGCATGTCATGGGAGCCCCACATGCATGCCACATGTCATGGGGGCCCCAAATGAATGTCGCATGTCAAGGGGGCCCCACGTGCATGACGCATGTCTTGGGGACCCACATGCATGCCGCATGTCATGGAGGCCCCCATGACATGCGGCAAGCATTTGGGCCCCACATGCATGCTCCATGCCATGGGGCCCCCAAATGCATGCCACATTTCATGGGGGCCCCACATGCATGCCGCATGTCATAGGGGCCCAAATGCTTGCCGCATGTCATGAGGGCCATAAATGCATGCCGCATGTCATGGGAGCCCCACATGCATGCCACATGTCATGGAGGCCCCCATGACATGCGGCAAGCATTTGGGCCCCACATGCATGCCGCATGTCATGGGGCCCCCAAATGCATGCCGCATGTCATGGGAGCCCCACGTGCATGGCTCATTTCATGAGGGCCCAAATGCATGCCGCATGTCATGAGGCCATAAATGCATGTCGCATGTCATGGGTGCCCAAAGTGCATGCCTCATGTCACGGGGGCCCCGCAGGCATTCCAAATGTCATGGGGCCCCAAATAAATGCCACATTTCATGGGGGCCCCACGTGCATGCCGCATGTCACGGGGGCCCCGCAGGCATTACACATGTCATGGGGGCCCCAAATAAATGCCGCATTTCATGGGGGCCCCATGTGCATGCCACATGTCTTGGGGCCCACAAATGCATGCCGCATGTCATAGGGGCCCCACATGCATGGCGCATTTCATGGGGGCCCTACATGCATGCAGCATGTCATGGGGGCCCCAAATGCATGCCTCAAGTAATGGGGGCCCCAAATGCATGCCACATATCATGGGGGCCCCACATGCATGCCGCATATATTGGGGGCCTCAATTGCATGCCACATGTCATGAGGGCCCCGCATGCATGCCGCATGTCATTGGGGCCCCGTAGGCATTCCACATGTCATGGGGGCCTCACGTGCATTCCGCATGTCATGGGGGTCCCACGTACATGCTTCATGTCATTGGGGCCCCACGTGCTTGCCGCTTGTCATGGGGGCCCCACGTGCATGCCTCATGTTACGGGGGCCACGAATGCATGCCGCATGTCATAGGGGCCGCACGTGCATACCACATGTCATGGGGGCCCCAAATGCATGCCGCATGTCATGGGGGCCCCACATGCATGCCACATGTCATGGGGGCCCCAAATGAATGTCGCATGTCAAGGGGGCCCCACGTGCATGACGCATGTCATGGGGACCCACATGCATGCCGCATGTCATGGAGGCCCCCATGACATGCGGCATGCATTTGGGGGCCCCACATGCATGCCGCATGTCATGGGGGCCCAAATGCTTGCCGCATGTCATGAGGGCCATAAATGCATGCCGCATGTCATGGGAGCCCCACATGCATGCCAAATGTCATGGGGCCCCCAAATGCATGCCGCATGTCATGGGGGCCCCACGTGCATGGCGCATTTCATGAGGGCCCAAATGCATGCCGCATGTCAAGAGGCCATAAATGCATGTCGCATGTCATGGGTGCCCAAAGTGCATGCCTCATGTCACGGGGGCCCGCAGGCATGCCGCATGTCATGGGGGCCCCAAATGCATGCCTCAAGTCATGGGGCCCCAAATGCATGCAGCATGTCATAGGGGCCCCACATGCATGGTGCATGTCATGGGGGCCCCACATGCATGCCTCAAGTCACGGGGGCCCCAAATGCATGCCACATATCATGGGGGCCCCACATGCATGCCGCATATATTCGGGGCCTCAATTGCATGCCGCATGTCAGGAGGACCCCGCATGCATGTCGCATGTCATTGGGGCCCCGTAGACATTCCTCATGTCATGGGGCCTCACGTGCATTCCGCATGTCATGGGGGTCCCACGTGCATGCTTCATGTCATTGGGGCCCCAAGTGCTTGCCGCTTGTCATGGGGGCCCCACGTGCATGCCTCATGTTACGGGGGCCACAAATGCATGCCGCATGTCATAGGGGCCCCACGTGCATACCACATGTCATGAGGGCCCCAAATGCATGCCGCATGTCATGGGGGCCCCACATGCATGCCACATGTCATGGGGGCCCCAAATGAATGTTGCATGTCTTGGGGCCCCACGTGCATGACGCATATCATGGGGACCCACATGCATGCCGCATGTCATGGAGGCCCCCATGACATGCGGCATGCATTTGGGGTCCCCACATGCATGCCGCATGTCATGGGGGGCCAAATGCTTGCCGCATGTCATGAGGGCCATAAATGCATGCCGCATGTCATGGGAGCCCCACATGCATGCCACATGTCATGGGGGCCCCAAATGAATGTCGCATGTCAAGGGGGCCCCACGTGCATGCCGCATGTCATGGGGGCCCCAAATGCATGCCGCATGTCAAGGGGGCCCCACGTGCATGCCGCATGTCATGGGGGCCCCAAATGCATGCCGCATGTCATGGGGGCCCCAAATGCATGCCGCATGTCATGGGGCCCCCCAAATGCATGCAGCATGTCTTGGGGCCCACAAATGCATGCCGCATGTCATAGGGGTCCCACATGCATGGTGCATTTCATGGGGGTCCCACATGCATGGCGCATTTCATGGGGGCCCCAAATGCATGCCGCATGTCATGAGGCCATAAATGCATGTCGCATGTCATGGGGGCCCCACATGCATGCCGCATGTCATGGGGCCCAAAAGCTTGCCGCATGTCATGGGGGCCATAAATGCATGCCGCATGTCATGGGAGCCCCACATGAATGTCGCATGTCAAGGGGGCCCAACGTGCATGCCGCATGTATTGGGGGCCCCAAATTCATGCCGCATATCATGAGGGCCCTGCATGCATGCCGCATGTCATGGGTGCCCCACATTCATACCGCATGTCATGGAGACCCCACATGCATGCCGCATGTAATGGGAGCCCCCATGCATGCCACATGTCATGGGGGCGCCAAATGAATGTCGCATGTCAAGGGGGCCCCACGTGCATGCCGCATGTCATGGGGGCCATAAATGCATGCGGCATAAATCCATGCGGCATGTCATAGGGGCCCCACGTGCATACCACATGTCATGGGGGCCCCAAATGCATGACGCATGTACTGGGGGCCCAACGTGCATGCTGCATGTCATGGGGCCCCAAATGCATGCCGCATGTCATGGAGGCCCCAAATGCATGCCGCATGTCATGGGGCCCCCCAAATGCATGCAGCATGTCTTGGGGCCCACAAATGCATGCCGCATGTCATAGGGGTCCCACATGCATGGCGCATTTCATGGGGGTCCCACATGCATGCGCATGTCATGGGGGCCCCAAATGCATGCCGCATATCATGGGGGCCCCAAATGCATGCCGCATGTCATAGGGGCCCCAAATGCATGCAGCATGTCATAGGGGTCCCACATGCATGCCGCATGTCATGGGGGAACCACCTGCATGCCGCATGTCATGAGGGAACCACCTGCATGCCGCATGTAATGGGGGATTCAAATGCATGCCGCATGTCATGGGGGTCACACATGCATGCTGCATGTCATGGGGGCCCCAAATGCATGCCGCATATCATGGGGCCCCGCAGGCATTCCGCATGTCATGGGGGCCTCACGTGCATGCCGCATGTCATGGGGGCCTCACGTGCATGCCGCATGTATTGGGGGCCCCAACTTGCATGCCGCATGTCTCAGGTACCCCAAATACATGCAGCATGTTATGCAGGCCCCAATTGCATGCCGCATGTCATGGGGGCCCAAATGCATGACGCATGTCATGGGGTCTCCACGTGCATGATGCATGTCATGGGGACCCACATGCATGACTCATGGAGGCCCCACGTGCATGCCGCATGTCATGGGGGATCCAAACTCATGCCGCATGTCATTGGGGCCCCAAACGTATGCCGCATGTCATGGGGGCCCCATGTGCATGCCGCATGTCATGGGTGCCCCAAATGCATGCCGCATGTCATGGGGGCTCCACGTGCATGCCGCATTTCATGGGGGACCCAAATGCGTGCCGCATGTCATGGGGGCCCCAAATGCATGTCACATGTCATGGGGGCCCCACGTGCATGCTGCATGTCATGGGGGCCCCAAATGCATGCCTCATGTCATGGGGGGCCCAAATGCATGCCGCATATCATGGGGCCCCCTAAATGCATGCAGCATGTCTTGGGGCCCACAAATGCATGCCGCATGTCATATGGGCCCCACATGCATGGCACATTTCATGGAGGCCCCACATGCATGCGCATGTCATGGGGGCCCCAAATGTGTGCCGCATATCATGGGGGCCCCAAATGCATGCAGCATGTCATGGGGGCCCCACGTGCATGCCGCATATATTGGGAGCCTCAAATGCATGCCGCATGTCATGAGTGCCCCGCATGTATGCTGCATGTCATTGGGGCCCCGCAGGCATTCTGCATGTCATGGGGGCCTCACGTGCATTCCGCATGTCATGGGGGTCCCACGTGCATGCTGCATGTCATTGGGGCCCAACGTGCTTGCCGCATGTCATGGGGGCCCCACGTGCATGCCTCATGTTACGGGGGCCACGAATGCATGCCGCATGTCATAGGTGCCCCACATGCATGGAGCATGTCATGGGGGCCCCAAATGCATGCGGCATGTCATAGGGGCCCCACGTGCATACCACATGTCATGGGGCCCCAAATGCATGCCGCATGTCATGGGAGCTCCACATGCATGCCACATGTCATGGGGGCCCCAAATGAATGTCGCATGTCAAGGGGGACTCACATGCATGCCGCATGACATGGAGGCCTCCATGACATGCGGCAAGCATTTGGGCCCCACATGCATGGTGCATGCCATGGGGCCCCACTTGCATGGCACATTTCATGAGGGCCCAAATGCATGCCGCATGTCATGAGGCCATAAATGCATGTCACATGTCATGGGTGCCCAACGTGCATGCCTCATGTCACGGGGGCCCCGCAGGCATTCCACATGTCATGGGGGCACCAAATAAATGCCGCATTTCATGGGGGCCCCACGTGCATGCCGCATGTCACGGGGGCCCCGCAGGCATTCCACATGTCATGGGGGCCCCAAATAAATGCCGCATTTCATGGGTGCCCCATGTGCATGCCACATGTCTTGGGGCCCACAAATGCATGCCGCATGTCATAGGAGCCCCACATGCATGGCGCATTTCATGGGGGCCCTACATGCATGCCGCATGTCATGGGGGCCCCAAATGCATGCCTCAAGTCATGGGGGCCCCAAATGCATGCACCATGTCATAGGGGCCCCACATGCATGGTGCATGTCATGGGGGCCCCACATGCATGCCTCAAGTCATGGGGGCCCCAAATGCATGCCACATATCATGGGGGCCCCACATGCATGCCGCATATATTGGGGGCCTCAATTGCATGCCGCATGTCATGAGGGCCCCGCATGCATGCCGCATGTCATTGGGGCCCCATGTGCATGCCACATGTCTTGGGGCCCACAAATGCATGCCGCATGTCATAGGGGCCCCACATGCATGGCGCATTTCATGGGGGCCCTACATGCATGCCGCATGTCATGGGGGCCCCAAATGCATGCCTCAAGTCATGGGGCCCCAAATGCATGCAGCATGTCATAGGGGCCCCACATGCATGGTGCATGTCATGGGGGCCCCACATGCATGCCTCAAGTCACGGGGGCCCCAAATGCATGCCACATATCATGGGGGCCCCACATGCATGCCGCATATATTGGGGGCCCCAATTGCATGCCGCATGTCATGAGGGCCCCGCATGCATGCCGCATGTCATTGGGGCCCCGTAGGCATTCCGCATGTCATGGGGGCCTCACGTGCATTCCGCATGTCATGGGGGCCTCACGTGCATTCCGCATGTCATGGGGGTCCCACGTGCATGCTTCATGTCATGGGGGCCTCACGTGCATTCCGCATGTCATGGGGGTCCCACGTGCATGCTTCATGTCATTGGGGCCCCACGTGCTTGCCGCTTGTCATGGGGGCCCCACGTGCATGCCTCATGTTACGGGGGCCACGAATGCATGCCGCATGTCATAGGGGCCCCACGTGCATACCACATGTCATGGGGGCCCCGAATGCATGCCGCATGTCATGGGGGACCCACATGCATGCCACATGTCATGGGGGCCCCAAATGAATGTCGCATGTCAAGGGGGCCCCACGTGCATGACGCATGTCATGGGGACCCACTTGCATGCCGCATGTCATGGAGGCCCCCATTACATGCGGCATGCATTTTGGGGCCCCACATGCATGCCGCATGTCATGGGGGGCCAAATGCATGCCGCATGTCATGGGGGCTTCACATGCATGCCGCATCTAATGGGGCCCCCAAATTCATGCCGCATGTCATGGGGGCCCCAAATGCATGCCGCATGTACAGGTGGCCCCACGTGCATGCCACATTTCATGGGGGACGCAAATGCATGCCGCATGTCATGGGGCCGCCAAATGCATGCAGCATGTCTTGGGGCCCACAAATGCATGCCACATGTCATAGGGGTCCCACGTGCATACTGCATGTCATGGGGGCCCCGCAGGCATTCCGCATGTCATGGGGGCCCCAAATGCATGCCGCATTTCATGGGGGCCCCACGTGTATGCCGCATGTCATGGGGCCCCCCAAATGCATGCAGCATGTCTTGGTGCCCTCAAATGCATGCCGCATGTCATAGGGGTCCCACCTGCATGCCGCATGTCATGGGGGAACCACCTGCATGCCGCATGTAATGGGGGATTCAAATGCATGCCGCATGTCATGAGGGTCCCACATGCATGCCTCATGTCATGGGGGCCCCAAATGCATGCCGCATATCATGGGGGCCCCGCAGGCATTCCGCATGTCATGGGGGCCTCACGTGCATGCCGCATGTCATGGGGGCCCCAACTGCATGACGCATGTCTCAGGTACCCCAAATGCATGCAGCATGTTATGCAGGCCCCAAATGCATGCGGCATGTCATGGGGGCCCTAAATGCATGCCGCATTTAATGGTGGCCCCACGTGCATGCCGCATGTCTTGGGGGCCCCATGTGCATGCCGCATGTCATGGGGGCCCAAAATGCATGCCTCAATCATGGGGGCCCCAAATGCATGTCGCATATCATGGGGGCCCCACGTGCATGCCGCATGTCATGGGGCCCCCCAAATGCATGCAGCATGTCTTGGGGCCCACAAATGCATGCCGCATGTCATAGGGGCCCCACATGCATGGCTTATTTCATGGGGGCCCCACATGCATGCCGCATGTCATGGGGGCCCCAAATGGGGGCCGCATATCATGGGGGCCACAAATGCATGCAGCATGTCATGGGGGCCCACTTGCATGCCACATGTCTTGGGGCCCACAAATGCATGCCGCATGTCATAGGGGCACCACATGCATGGCACATTTCTTGGGGGCCCTACATGCATGCCGCATGTCATGGGGGCCCCAAATGCATGCCTCAAGTCATGGGGGCCCCAAATGCATGCAGCATGTCATAGGGGCCCCAAATGCATGCAGCATGTCATAGGGGCCCCACATGCATGGTGCATGTCATGGGGGCCCCACATGCATGCCTCAAGTCATGGGGGCCCCAAATACATGCCGCATGACATGGGGGCCATAAATGCATGCCGCATGTCATGGGTGCCCAACGTACATGCTGCATGTCATTGGGGCCCCACGTGCTTGCCGCATGTCATGGGGGCCCCACGTGCATGCCTCATGTCACGGGGGCCACAAATGTATGTGGCATGTCATGGGGGCCCCACATGCATGCCCCATGTCATGGGGGCCCCACGTGCATGCCGCATGTCAAGGGGGTCCCACATGCATGCCGCATGTCATAGGGGCCCCACATGCATGGCGCATGTCATGGGGGGGCCCACATGCGTGCCGCATGTCATGGGGACCCCACTTGCATGCAGCATGTAATGGGGGATCCAATTGCATGGCGCATGTCATGGGGGTCTCACATGCATGCCGCATGTCATGAGGGCCCAAATGCATGCCGCATGTCATGGGGGCCATAAATGCATACCGCATGTCATGGGTGCCCAACGTGCATGCCGCATGTATTGGGGACCCCAACTGCATGCCGCATATCATGGGGCCCCACATGCATGCCACATGTCATGGGGGCCCCACATGCATGCCGCATTTCATGGGGGGCCCAAATGCATGCTGCATGTTATGGGGGCCCCAAATGCATGCAGCATGTCATGGCGGCCCCAAATGCATGACTCATGTCATGGAGGCCCCACGTGCATGCCACATGTCATGGGGGATCCAAACTCATGCCGCATGTCATTGGGGCCCCAAGCGTATGCCGCATGTCATGGGGGCCCCATGTGCATGCCGCATGTAATGGGGGCCCCCCATGAAATGCGGCATGTCATAGGGGCCCCACGTGCATGCCGCATGTCTCGGGCACACCAAATGCATGCAGCATGTCATGGGGGCCCCACGTGCATGCCGCATGTCATCGGGGCCCCAATTGCAAACCGCATGTCATAGGGGCCCCACATGCATGGCGCATTTCATGGTGTCCCACATGCATGCCGCATGTCATGGGGGCCCCAAATGCATGTCGAATGTCATGGGGGCCCTAAATGCATGCCGCATGTAATTGGGGCCCCACGTGCATGCCGCATGTCATGGGGGCCCCATGTGCATGCCGCATGTCTTAGGGCCCAAAAATGCATGCCGCATGTCATTGGGGCCCCACATGCATGGCTCATTTCATGGGGGCCCCACATGCATGCCTCATGTCATGGGGGCCCGAAATGCGTGCCGCATATCATGGGGGCCACAAATGCATGCAGCATGTCATGGGGCACATGCATGCCACATGTCTTGGGGCCCACAAATGCATGCCGCATGTCATACGGGTCCCACATGCATGGCACATTTCATGGGGGCCCAACGTACATGCTGCATGTCATTGGGGCCCCACGTGCTTGTCGCATGTCATGGGGGCCCCACGTGCATGCCTCATGTCACGGTGCCACAAATGTATGCCGCATTTCATGGGGGCCCCACTTGCATGCAGCATGTAATGGGGGATCCAAATGCAAAACACATGTCATGGGGCCCGCAAATGCATGCCACATGTCATGGGGGCCCCACATGCATGCCGCATGTCATGGGGGCCCAAATGCATGCCGCATGTCATGGGGGCCATAAATGCATGCCGCATGTCATGGGTGCCCAACATGCATGCCGCATGTATTGGGGGCCCCAACTGCATGCCGCATATCATGGGGCCCCACATGCATGCCACATGTCATGGGGGCCCCACATGCATGCCGCATTTCATGGGGGGCCCAAATGCATGCCTGATGTCATGGCGGCCCCAAATGCATGACTCATGTCATGGGGCCCCACGTGCATGCCACATGTCATGGGGGATCCAAACTCATGCCGCATGTCATTGGGGCCACAAGCATATGACGCATGTCATGGGGGCCCCACGTGCATGCCACATGTCATGGGGAATCCAAACTCATGCCGCATGTCATTGGGGCCACAAGCATATGCCGCATGTCATGGGGGCCCCATGTGCATGCCGCATGTCATGGGGGCCCAAAATGCATGCCTCAAGTCATGGGGCCCCAAATGCATGCCGCATATCATGGGGGCCCGACTTGCATGCCGCATGTATTTGGCCCCCAAATGCATGCCGCATGTCATGAGGGCGCCGCATGCATGTCGCATGTCATGGGGGCCCTAAATGCATGCCGCATGTCATGGGGGCCCCAAATGCATGCCGCATTTCATGGGGGCCCCACGTGCATGCCGCATGTCATGGGGCCCCAATTGCATGCCGCATGTAATAGGGGCCCCACATGCATGGCGCATGTCATGGTGCCCCACATGTATGCCGCATGTCATGGGGGCCCCAAATGCATGCCGCATGTCATGGGGGCCCCAAATGCATGCCGCATGTAATGGGGGCCCCACGTGCTTCCCGCATGTCATGGGGGCCCAAATGCATGCCGCATGTCAAGGGGGCCATAAATGCATGCCGCATGTCATGGGTGCCCAACGTACATGCTGCATGTCATGGGGGCCCCACGTGCATGCCTCATGTCACGGGGGCCACAAATGTATGTGTCATGTCATGGGGGCCCCACGTGCATGCCGCATGTCATGGGGCCCCCCAAATGCATGCCGCATGTCATAGGGGCCCAACATGCATGGAGCATGTCATGGGGGCCCCGCATGCATGCCGCATGTCATAGGGGCCCCACGTACATGGCGCATGTCATGGGTGCCCCACATGCATGCCGCTTGTCATCGGGGCCCCAAATGCATGCCACATGTCATGGGGGAACCACATGCATGCCGCATGTCATGGGGGAACCACCTGCATGCCGCATGTAATGGGGGATTCAAATGCATGCCGCATGTCATGGGGGTCACACATGCATGCTGCATGTCATGGGGGCACCAAATGCATGCCGCATATCATGATGGCCCCGCAGGCATTCCGCATGTCATGGGTGCCTCACGTGCATGGCGCATGTCATGGGGGCCTCACGTGCATGCCGCATGTATTGGGGGCCCCAACTTGCATGCCGCATGTATTGGGGGCCCCAACTTGCATGCCGCATGTCTCAGGTACCCCAAATGCATGCAGCATGTTATGCAGGCCCCAAATGCATGCCGCATGTCATGGGGGCCCAAATGCATGACGCATGTCATGGGGGCTCCACGTGCATGCCGCATGTAATGGGGCTCCCATATTCATGTCGCATGTCATAGGGGCCCCACGTGCATTCCGCATGACATGGGGGCCCCAAATGCATGCCGCATGTCATGGGGGCCCCACGTGCGTGCCGCATGTAATGGGGGATTCAAATGCATGCCGCATGTCATGGGGGTCCCACATGCATGGCGCATTTCATGGGGGCCCTACATGCATGCCGCATGTCATGGGGGCCCCAAATGCATGCCTCAAGTCATGGGGGCCCCAAATGCATGCAGCATGTCATAGGGGCCCAACATGCATGGTGCATGTCATGGGGGCCCCACATGCATGCCTCAAGTCATGGGGGCCCCAAATGCATGCCACATATCATGGGGGCCCCACGTGCATGCCGCTTATATTGGGAGCCTCGAATGCATGCCGCATATCATAGGTGCCCCACATGCATGGAGCATGTCATGGGGGCCCCAAATGCATGCGGCATGTCATAGGGGCCCCACGTGCATACCACATGTCATGGGGGCCCCAAATGCATGCCGCATGTCATGGGAGCTCCACATGCATGCCACATGTCATGGGGGCCCCAAATGAATGTCGCATGTCAAGGGGGACCCACATGCATGGCGCATGTCATGGAGGCCCCCATGACATGCGGCAAGCATTTGGGCCCCACATGCATGGCGCATGCCATGGGGCCCCCAAATGCATGCTGCATGTTATGGGGGCCCCACATGCATGCCGCATGTCATGGGGGCCCCACCTGCATGGCACATTTCATGAGGGCCCAAATGCATGCCGCATGTCATGAGGCCATAAATGCATGCCTCATGTCACGGGGGCCCCGCAGGCATTCCACATGTCATGGGGGCACCAAATAAATGCCGCATTTCATGGGGGCCCCACGTGCATGCCGCATGTCACGGGGGCCCCGCAGGCATTCCACATGTCATGGGGGCCCCAAATAAATGCCGCATTTCATGGGTGCCCCATGTGCATGCCACATGTCTTGGGGCCCACAAATGCATGCCGCATGTCATAGGAGCCCCACATGCATGGCGCATTTCATGGGGGCCCTACATGCATGCCGCATGTCATGGTGGCCCCAAATGCATGCCTCAAGTCATGGGGCCCCAAATGCATGCAGCATGTCATAGGGGCCCCACATGCATGGTGCATGTCATGGGGGCCCCACATGCATGCCTCAAGTCATGGGGGCCCCAAATGCATGCCACATATCATGGGGGCCCCACATGCATGCCTCATATATTGGGGGCCTCAATTGCATGCCGCATGTCATGAGGGCCCCGCATGCATGCCGCATGTCATTGGGGCCCCGCAGTCATGGAGCATGTCATGGGGGCCCCAAATGCATGCCGCATGTCATGGGAGCCCCACATGCATGCCACATGTCATGGGGGCCCCAAATGAATGTCGCATGTCAAGGGGGCCCCACGTGCATGACGCATGTCTTGGGGACCCACATGCATGCCGCATGTCATGGGGGCCCCACATGCATGCCGCATGTCATGGGGGCCCAATTGCTTGCCGCATGTCATGAGGGCCATAAATGCATGCCGCATGTCATGGGAGCCCCACATGCATGCCACATGTCATGGAGGCCCCCATGACATGCGGCAAGCATTTGGGTCCCACATGCATACCGCATGTCATGGGGCCCCCAAATGCATGCCGCATGTCATGGGGGCCCCACGTGCATGGCGCATTTCATGAGGGCCCAAATGCATGCCACATGTCATGAGGCCATAAATGCATGTCGCATGTCATGGGTGCCCAAAGTGCATGCCTCATGTCACGGGGGCCCCGCAGGCATTCCAAATGTCATGGGGCCCCAAATAAATGCCGCATTTCATGGAGACCCCACGTGCATGCCGCATGTCACGGGGGCCCCGCAGGCATTACACATGTCATGGGGGCCCCAAATAAATGCCGCATTTCATGGGGGCCCCATGTGCATGCCACATGTCTTGGGGCCCACAAATGCATGCCGCATGTCATAGGGGCCCCACATGCATGGCGCATTTCATGGGGGCCCTACATGCATGCCGCATGTCATGGGGGCCCCAAATGCATGCCTCAAGTAATGGGGGCCCCAAATGCATGCCACATATCATGGGGGCCCCACATGCATGCCGCATATATTGGGGGCCTCAATTGCATGCCGCATGTCATGAGGGCCCCGCATGCATGCCGCATGTCATTGGGGCCCCGTAGGCATTCCGCATGTCATGGGGGCCTCACGTGCATTCCGCATGTCATGGGGGTCCCACGTACATGCTTCATGTCATTGGGGCCCCACGTGCTTGCCACTTGTCATGGGGGCCCCACGTGCATGCCTCATGTTACGGGGGCCACGAATGCATGCCGCATGTCATAGGGGCCCCACGTGCATACCACATGTCATGGGGGCCCCAAATGCATGCCGCATGTCATGGGGTCCCCACATGCATGCCACATGTCATGGGGGCCCCAAATGAATGTCGCATGTCAAGGGGACCCACATGCATGCCGCATGCCATGGAGGCCCCCATGACATGCGGCATGCATTTGGGGGCCCCACATGCATGCCGCATGTCATGGGGGCCCAAATGCTTGCCGCATGTCATGAGGGCCATAAATGCATGCCGCATGTCATGTGAGCCCCACATGCATGCCAAATGTCATGGGGCCCCCAAATGCATGCCGCATGTCATGGGGGCCCCACGTGCATGGCGCATTTCATGAGGGCCCAAATGCATGCCGCATGTCAAGAGGCCATAAATGCATGTCGCATGTCATGGGTGCCCAAAGTGCATGCCTCATGTCACGGGGGCCCGCAGGCATTCCACATGTCATGGGGGCCCCAAATAAATGCCGCATTTCATGGGGGCCCCACGTGCATGCCGCATTTCACGGGGGTCCCGCAGGCATTCCACATGTCATGGGGGCCCCAAATAAATGCAGCATTTCATGGGGGCCCCATGTGCATGCCACATGTCTTGGGGCCCACAAATGCATGCCGCATATCATAGGGGCCCCACATGCATGGCGCATTTCATGGGGGCCCTACATGCATGGTGCATGTCATGGGGGCCCCAAATGCATGCCTCAAGTCATGGGGCCCCAAATGCATGCCACATATCATGGGGGCCCCACATGCATGCCGCATATATTCGGGGCCTCAATTGCATGCCGCATGTCATGAGGACCCCGCATGCATGCCGCATGTCATTGGGGCCCCGTAGACATTCCGCATGTCATGGGGGCCTCACGTGCATTCCGCATGTCATGGGGGTCCCACGTGCATGCTTCATGTCATTGGGGCCCCAAGTGCTTGCCGCTTGTCATGGGGGCCCCACGTGCATGCCTCATGTTACGGGGGCCACGAATGCATGCCGCATGTCATAGGGGCCCCACGTGCATACCACATGTCATGAGGGCCCCAAATGCATGCCGCATGTCATGGGGGCCCCACATGCATGCCACATGTCATGGGGGCCCCAAATGAATGTCGCATGTCAAGGGGGCCCCACGTGCATGACGCATGTCATGGGGACCCACATGCATGCCGCATGTCATGGAGGCCCCCATGACATGCGGCATGCATTTGGGGTCCCCACATGCATGCCGCATGTCATGGGGGGCCAAATGCTTGCAGCATGTCATGAGGGCCATAAATGCATGCCGCATGTCATGGGAGCCCCACATGCATGCCACATGTCATGGGGGCCCCAAATGAATGTCGCATGTCAAGGGGGCCCCACGTGCATGCCGCATGTCATGGAGGCCCCAAATGCATGCCGCATGTCATGGGGCCCCCCAAATGCATGCAGCATGTCTTGGGGCCCACAAATGCATGCCGCATGTCATAGGGGTCCCACATGCATGGCGCATTTCATGGGGGTCCCACATGCATGGCGCATTTCATGGGGGCCCCAAATGCATGCCGCATGTCATAGGTGCCCCACATGCATGGCGCATGTCATGGAGGCCCCAAATGCATGCCGCATGTAATGGGAGCCCCCATGCATGCCACATGTCATGGGGGCCCCAAATGAATGTCGCATGTCAAGGGGGCCCCACGTGCATACCACATGTCATGGGGGCCCCAAATGCATGCCGCATGTACTGGGGGGTCCCACGTGCATGCAGCATGTCTTGGTGCCCTCAAATACATGTCGCATGTCATAGGGGTCCCACATGCATGCCGCATGTCATGGGGGCCCAACGTGCATGCCGCATGTCATGGGGGCCCCACCTGCATGGCACATTTCATGAGGGCCCAAATGCATGCCGCATGTCATGAGGCCATAAATGCATGTCACATGTCATGGGTGCCCAACGTGCATGCCTCATGTCACGGGGGCCCCGCAGGCATTCCACATGTCATGGGGGCCCCAAATAAATGCCGCATTTCATGGGTGCCCCATGTGCATGCCACATGTCTTGGGGCCCACAAATGCATGCCGCATGTCATAGGAGCCCCACATGCATGGGCATTTCATGGGGGCCCTACATGCATGCCGCATGTCATGGTGGCCCCAAATGCATGCCTCAAGTCATGGGGCCCCAAATGCATGCAGCATGTCATAGGGGCCCCACATGCATGGTGCATGTCATGGGGGCCCCACATGCATGCCTCAAGTCATGGGGGCCCCAAATGCATGCCACATATCATGGGGCCCCACATGCATGCCGCATATATTGGGGGAAAATTGCATGCCGCATGTCATGAGGGCCCCGCATGCATGCCGCATGTCATTGGGGCCCCGCAGTCATGGAGCATGTCATGGGGGCCCCAAATGCATGCCGCATGTCATGGGAGCCCCACATGCATGACACATGTCATGGGGGCCCCAAATGAATGTCACATGTCAAGGGGGCCCCACGTGCATGACGCATGTCTTGGGGACCCACATGCATGCCGCATGTCATGGAGGCCCCCATGACATGCGGCAAGCATTTGGGCCCCACATGCATGCTCCATGCCATGGGGCCCCCAAATGCATGCCGCATGTCATGGGGGCCCCACATGCATGCCGCATGTCATAGGGGCCCAAATGCTTGCCGCATGTCATGAGGGCCATAAATGCATGCCGCATGTCATGGGAGCCCCACATGCATGCCACATGTCATGGAGGCCCCCATGACATGCGGCAAGCATTTGGGCCCCACATGCATGCCGCATGTCATGGGGCCCCCAAATGCATGCCGCATGTCATGGGGGCCCCACGTGCATGGCACATGTCATGTGAGCCCAACAAGCATGCCGCATGTATTTGGGGCCCCAAATTCATGCAGCATGTCATAGGGGCCCCACATGCATGGTGCATTTCATGGGGGCCCCACTTGCATGCAGCATGTAATGGGGGATCCAAATGCATGCTGCACGTCATGGGGGCCCCACATGCATGCCACATGTCATGGGGGCCCCCGCAGGCATTCCACATGCCATGGGGGCCCCAAATAAATGCAGCATTTCATGGGGGCCCCACGTGCATGCTGCATGTCATGGGGCCCCCCAAATGGATGCCGAATGTCATAGGGGCCCCACATGCATGCCGCATATCTTGGGGCCCACAAATGCATGCCGCATGTCATGGGTGCCCCACATGCATGCCGCATGTCATGGGGGCCCCACATGCATGCCACATGTCATGGGGGCCCCAAATGAATGTCGCATGTCAAGGGGGCCCCACGTGCATGACGCATGTCATGGGGACCCACATGCATGCCGCATGTCATGGAGGCCCCCATGACATGCGGCATGCATTTGGGGGCCCCACATGCATGCCGCATGTCATGGGGGCCCAAATGCTTGCCGCATGTCATGAGGGCCATAAATGCATGCCGCATGTCATGGGAGCCCCACATGCATGCCAAATGTCATGGGGCCCCCAAATGCATGCCGCATGTCATGGGGGCCCCACGTGCATGGCGCATTTCATGAGGGCCCAAATGCATGCCGCATGTCAAGAGGCCATAAATGCATGTCGCATGTCATGGGTGCCCAAAGTGCATGCCTCATGTCACGGGGGCCCGCAGGCATGCCGCATGTCATGGGGGCCCCAAATGCATGCCTCAAGTCATGGGGCCCCAAATGCATGCAGCATGTCATAGGGGCCCCACATGCATGGTGCATGTCATGGGGGCCCCACATGCATGCCTCAAGTCACGGGGGCCCCAAATGCATGCCACATATCATGGGGGCCCCACATGCATGCCGCATATATTCGGGGCCTCAATTGCATGCCGCATGTCAGGAGGACCCCGCATGCATGTCGCATGTCATTGGGGCCCCGTAGACATTCCTCATGTCATGGGGCCTCACGTGCATTCCGCATGTCATGGGGGTCCCACGTGCATGCTTCATGTCATTGGGGCCCCAAGTGCTTGCCGCTTGTCATGGGGGCCCCACGTGCATGCCTCATGTTACGGGGGCCACAAATGCATGCCGCATGTCATAGGGGCCCCACGTGCATACCACATGTCATGAGGGCCCCAAATGCATGCCGCATGTCATGGGGGCCCCACATGCATGCCACATGTCATGGGGGCCCCAAATGAATGTTGCATGTCTTGGGGCCCCACGTGCATGACGCATATCATGGGGACCCACATGCATGCCGCATGTCATGGAGGCCCCCATGACATGCGGCATGCATTTGGGGTCCCCACATGCATGCCGCATGTCATGGGGGGCCAAATGCTTGCCGCATGTCATGAGGGCCATAAATGCATGCCGCATGTCATGGGAGCCCCACATGCATGCCACATGTCATGGGGGCCCCAAATGAATGTCGCATGTCAAGGGGGCCCCACGTGCATGCCGCATGTCATGGGGGCCCCAAATGCATGCCGCATGTCAAGGGGGCCCCACGTGCATGCCGCATGTCATGGGGGCCCCAAATGCATGCCGCATGTCATGGGGGCCCCAAATGCATGCCGCATGTCATGGGGCCCCCCAAATGCATGCAGCATGTCTTGGGGCCCACAAATGCATGCCGCATGTCATAGGGGTCCCACATGCATGGTGCATTTCATGGGGGTCCCACATGCATGGCGCATTTCATGGGGGCCCCAAATGCATGCCGCATGTCATGAGGCCATAAATGCATGTCGCATGTCATGGGGGCCCCACATGCATGCCGCATGTCATGGGGCCCAAAAGCTTGCCGCATGTCATGGGGGCCATAAATGCATGCCGCATGTCATGGGAGCCCCACATGAATGTCGCATGTCAAGGGGGCCCAACGTGCATGCCGCATGTATTGGGGGCCCCAAATTCATGCCGCATATCATGAGGGCCCTGCATGCATGCCGCATGTCATGGGTGCCCCACATTCATACCGCATGTCATGGAGACCCCACATGCATGCCGCATGTAATGGGAGCCCCCATGCATGCCACATGTCATGGGGGCGCCAAATGAATGTCGCATGTCAAGGGGGCCCCACGTGCATGCCGCATGTCATGGGGGCCATAAATGCATGCGGCATAAATCCATGCGGCATGTCATAGGGGCCCCACGTGCATACCACATGTCATGGGGGCCCCAAATGCATGACGCATGTACTGGGGGCCCAACGTGCATGCTGCATGTCATGGGGCCCCAAATGCATGCCGCATGTCATGGAGGCCCCAAATGCATGCCGCATGTCATGGGGCCCCCCAAATGCATGCAGCATGTCTTGGGGCCCACAAATGCATGCCGCATGTCATAGGGGTCCCACATGCATGGCGCATTTCATGGGGGTCCCACATGCATGCGCATGTCATGGGGGCCCCAAATGCATGCCGCATATCATGGGGGCCCCAAATGCATGCCGCATGTCATAGGGGCCCCAAATGCATGCAGCATGTCATAGGGGTCCCACATGCATGCCGCATGGCATGGGGGCCCCAAGTGCGTGCCCCATATCATGGGGGCCCCAAATGCATGCAGCATGTCATGGGGGCCCAACGTGCATGCCGCATGTATTGGGGCCCCCAAATGCATGCAGCATGTCATGGGGGAACCACCTGCATGCCGCATGTCATGAGGGAACCACCTGCATGCCGCATGTAATGGGGGATTCAAATGCATGCCGCATGTCATGGGGGTCACACATGCATGCTGCATGTCATGGGGGCCCCAAATGCATGCCGCATATCATGGGGCCCCGCAGGCATTCCGCATGTCATGGGGGCCTCACGTGCATGCCGCATGTCATGGGGGCCTCACGTGCATGCCGCATGTATTGGGGGCCCCAACTTGCATGCCGCATGTCTCAGGTACCCCAAATACATGCAGCATGTTATGCAGGCCCCAATTGCATGCCGCATGTCATGGGGGCCCAAATGCATGACGCATGTCATGGGGTCTCCACGTGCATGATGCATGTCATGGGGACCCACATGCATGACTCATGGAGGCCCCACGTGCATGCCGCATGTCATGGGGGATCCAAACTCATGCCGCATGTCATTGGGGCCCCAAACGTATGCCGCATGTCATGGGGGCCCCATGTGCATGCCGCATGTCATGGGTGCCCCAAATGCATGCCGCATGTCATGGGGGCTCCACGTGCATGCCGCATTTCATGGGGGACCCAAATGCATGCCGCATGTCATGGGGGCCCCAAATGCATGTCACATGTCATGGGGGCCCCACGTGCATGCTGCATGTCATGGGGGCCCCAAATGCATGCCTCATGTCATGGGGGGCCCAAATGCATGCCGCATATCATGGGGCCCCCTAAATGCATGCAGCATGTCTTGGGGCCCACAAATGCATGCCGCATGTCATATGGGCCCCACATGCATGGCACATTTCATGGAGGCCCCACATGCATGCGCATGTCATGGGGGCCCCAAATGTGTGCCGCATATCATGGGGGCCCCAAATGCATGCAGCATGTCATGGGGGCCCCACGTGCATGCCGCATATATTGGGAGCCTCAAATGCATGCCGCATGTCATGAGTGCCCCGCATGTATGCTGCATGTCATTGGGGCCCCGCAGGCATTCTGCATGTCATGGGGGCCTCACGTGCATTCCGCATGTCATGGGGGTCCCACGTGCATGCTGCATGTCATTGGGGCCCAACGTGCTTGCCGCATGTCATGGGGGCCCCACGTGCATGCCTCATGTTACGGGGGCCACGAATGCATGCCGCATGTCATAGGTGCCCCACATGCATGGAGCATGTCATGGGGGCCCCAAATGCATGCGGCATGTCATAGGGGCCCCACGTGCATACCACATGTCATGGGGGCCCCAAATGCATGCCGCATGTCATGGGAGCTCCACATGCATGCCACATGTCATGGGGGCCCCAAATGAATGTCGCATGTCACGGGGGACTCACATGCATGCCGCATGACATGGAGGCCTCCATGACATGCGGCAAGCATTTGGGCCCCACATGCATGGTGCATGCCATGGGGCCCCACTTGCATGGCACATTTCATGAGGGCCCAAATGCATGCCGTATGTCATGAGGCCATAAATGCATGTCACATGTCATGGGTGCCCAACGTGCATGCCTCATGTCACGGGGGCCCCGCAGGCATTCCACATGTCATGGGGGCACCAAATAAATGCCGCATTTCATGGGGGCCCCACGTGCATGCCGCATGTCACGGGGGCCCCGCAGGCATTCCACATGTCATGGGGGCCCCAAATAAATGCCGCATTTCATGGGTGCCCCATGTGCATGCCACATGTCTTGGGGCCCACAAATGCATGCCGCATGTCATAGGAGCCCCACATGCATGGCGCATTTCATGGGGGCCCTACATGCATGCCGCATGTCATGGGGGCCCCAAATGCATGCCTCAAGTCATGGGGGCCCCAAATGCATGCACCATGTCATAGGGGCCCCACATGCATGGTGCATGTCATGGGGGCCCCACATGCATGCCTCAAGTCATGGGGGCCCCAAATGCATGCCACATATCATGGGGGCCCCACATGCATGCCGCATATATTGGGGGCCTCAATTGCATGCCGCATGTCATGAGGGCCCCGCATGCATGCCGCATGTCATTGGGGCCCCATGTGCATGCCACATGTCTTGGGGCCCACAAATGCATGCCGCATGTCATAGGGGCCCCACATGCATGGCGCATTTCATGGGGGCCCTACATGCATGCCGCATGTCATGGGGGCCCCAAATGCATGCCTCAAGTCATGGGGCCCCAAATGCATGCAGCATGTCATAGGGGCCCCACATGCATGGTGCATGTCATGGGGGCCCCACATGCATGCCTCAAGTCACGGGGGCCCCAAATGCATGCCACATATCATGGGGGCCCCACATGCATGCCGCATATATTGGGGGCCCCAATTGCATGCCGCATGTCATGAGGGCCCCGCATGCATGCCGCATGTCATTGGGGCCCCGTAGGCATTCCGCATGTCATGGGGGCCTCACGTGCATTCCGCATGTCATGGGGGCCTCACGTGCATTCCGCATGTCATGGGGGTCCCACGTGCATGCTTCATGTCATGGGGGC
Organism: Phyllobates terribilis; assembly: GCF_046119375.1. Classification (NCBI taxonomy): domain Eukaryota; kingdom Metazoa; phylum Chordata; class Amphibia; order Anura; family Dendrobatidae; genus Phyllobates; species Phyllobates terribilis. The sequence continues at coordinate 328,425,446 of NW_027362764.1, read as the reverse complement.
CTCACGTGCATTCCGCATGTCATGGGGGTCCCACGTGCATGCTTCATGTCATTGGGGCCCCACGTGCTTGCCGCTTGTCATGGGGGCCCCACGTGCATGCCTCATGTTACGGGGGCCACGAATGCATGCCGCATGTCATAGGGGCCCCACGTGCATACCACATGTCATGGGGGCCCCGAATGCATGCCGCATGTCATGGGGGCCCCACATGCATGCCACATGTCATGGGGGCCCCAAATGAATGTCGCATGTCAAGGGGGCCCCACGTGCATGACGCATGTCATGGGGACCCACATGCATGCCGCATGTCATGGAGGCCCCCATTACATGCGGCATGCATTTTGGGGCCCCACATGCATGCCGCATGTCATGGGGGGCCAAATGCATGCCGCATGTCATGGGGGCTCCACATGCATGGCGCATTTCATGGGGGCCCTACATGCATGCCGCATGTCATGGGGGCCCCAAATGCATGCCTCAAGTCATGGGGCCCCAAATGCATGCAGCATGTCATAGGGGCCCCACATGCATGGTGCATGTCATGGGGGCCCCACATGCATGCCTCAAGTCACGGGGGCCCCAAATGCATGCCACATATCATGGGGGCCCCACATGCATGCCGCATATATTGGGGGCCCCAATTGCATGCCGCATGTCATGAGGGCCCCGCATGCATGCCGCATGTCATTGGGGCCCCGTAGGCATTCCGCATGTCATGGGGGCCTCACGTGCATTCCGCATGTCATGGGGGCCTCACGTGCATTCCGCATGTCATGGGGGTCCCACGTGCATGCTTCATGTCATGGGGGCCTCACGTGCATTCCGCATGTCATGGGGGTCCCACGTGCATGCTTCATGTCATTGGGGCCCCACGTGCTTGCCGCTTGTCATGGGGGCCCCACGTGCATGCCTCATGTTACGGGGGCCACGAATGCATGCCGCATGTCATAGGGGCCCCACGTGCATACCACATGTCATGGGGGCCCCGAATGCATGCCGCATGTCATGGGGGCCCCACATGCATGCCACATGTCATGGGGGCAACAAATGAATGTCGCATGTCAAGGGGGCCCCACGTGCATGACGCATGTCATGGGGACCCACATGCATGCCGCATGTCATGGAGGCCCCCATTACATGCGGCATGCATTTTGGGGCCCCACATGCATGCCGCATGTCATGGGGGGCCAAATGCATGCCGCATGTCATGGGGGCTTCACATGCATGCCGCATCTAATGGGGCCCCCAAATTCATGCCGCATGTCATGGGGGCCCCAAATGCATGCCGCATGTACAGGTGGCCCCACGTGCATGCCACATTTCATGGGGGACGCAAATGCATGCCGCATGTCATGGGGCCGCCAAATGCATGCAGCATGTCTTGGGGCCCACAAATGCATGCCACATGTCATAGGGGTCCCACGTGCATACTGCATGTCATGGGGGCCCCGCAGGCATTCCGCATGTCATGGGGGCCCCAAATGCATGCCGCATTTCATGGGGGCCCCACGTGTATGCCGCATGTCATGGGGCCCCCCAAATGCATGCAGCATGTCTTGGTGCCCTCAAATGCATGCCGCATGTCATAGGGGTCCCACCTGCATGCCGCATGTCATGGGGGAACCACCTGCATGCCGCATGTAATGGGGGATTCAAATGCATGCCGCATGTCATGAGGGTCCCACATGCATGCCTCATGTCATGGGGGCCCCAAATGCATGCCGCATATCATGGGGGCCCCGCAGGCATTCCGCATGTCATGGGGGCCTCACGTGCATGCCGCATGTCATGGGGGCCCCAACTGCATGACGCATGTCTCAGGTACCCCAAATGCATGCAGCATGTTATGCAGGCCCCAAATGCATGCGGCATGTCATGGGGGCCCTAAATGCATGCCGCATTTAATGGGGGCCCCACGTGCATGCCGCATGTCTTGGGGGCCCCATGTGCATGCCGCATGTCATGGGGGCCCAAAATGCATGTCTCAATCATGGGGGCCCCAAATGCATGTCGCATATCATGGGGGCCCCACGTGCATGCCGCATGTCATGGGGCCCCCCAAATGCATGCAGCATGTCTTGGGGCCCACAAATGCATGCCGCATGTCATAGGGGCCCCACATGCATGGCTTATTTCATGGGGGCCCCACATGCATGCCGCATGTCATGGGGGCCCCAAATGGGGGCCGCATATCATGGGGGCCACAAATGCATGCAGCATGTCATGGGGGCCCCACTTGCATGCCACATGTCTTGGGGCCCACAAATGCATGCCGCATGTCATAGGGGCACCACATGCATGGCACATTTCTTGGGGGCCCTACATGCATGCCGCATGTCATGGGGGCCCCAAATGCATGCCTCAAGTCATGGGGGCCCCAAATGCATGCAGCATGTCATAGGGGCCCCAAATGCATGCAGCATGTCATGGGGGCCCCACATGCATGCCTCAAGTCATGGGGGCCCCAAATACATGCCGCATGACATGGGGGCCATAAATGCATGCCGCATGTCATGGGTGCCCAACGTACATGCTGCATGTCATTGGGGCCCCACGTGCTTGCCGCATGTCATGGGGGCCCCACGTGCATGCCTCATGTCACGGGGGCCACAAATGTATGTGGCATGTCATGGGGGCCCCACATGCATGCCCCATGTCATGGGGGCCCCACGTGCATGCCGCATGTCAAGGGGGTCCCACATGCATGCCGCATGTCATAGGGGCCCCACATGCATGGCGCATGTCATGGGGGGGCCCACATGCGTGCCGCATGTCATGGGGACCCCACTTGCATGCAGCATGTAATGGGGGATCCAATTGCATGGCGCATGTCATGGGGGTCTCACATGCATGCCGCATGTCATGAGGGCCCAAATGCATGCCGCATGTCATGGGGGCCATAAATGCATACCGCATGTCATGGGTGCCCAACGTGCATGCCGCATGTATTGGGGACCCCAACTGCATGCCGCATATCATGGGGCCCCACATGCATGCCACATGTCATGGGGGCCCCACATGCATGCCGCATTTCATGGGGGGCCCAAATGCATGCTGCATGTTATGGGGGCCCCAAATGCATGCAGCATGTCATGGCGGCCCCAAATGCATGACTCATGTCATGGAGGCCCCACGTGCATGCCACATGTCATGGGGGATCCAAACTCATGCCGCATGTCATTGGGGCCCCAAGCGTATGCCGCATGTCATGGGGGCCCCATGTGCATGCCGCATGTAATGGGGGCCCCCCATGAAATGCGGCATGTCATAGGGGCCCCACGTGCATGCCGCATGTCTCGGGCACACCAAATGCATGCAGCATGTCATGGGGGCCCCAGGTGCATGCCGCATGTCATCGGGGCCCCAATTGCAAACCGCATGTCATAGGGGCCCCACATGCATGGCGCATTTCATGGTGTCCCACATGCATGCCGCATGTCATGGGGGCCCCAAATGCATGTCGAATGTCATGGGGGCCCTAAATGCATGCCGCATGTAATTGGGGCCCCACGTGCATGCCGCATGTCATGGGGGCCCCATGTGCATGCCGCATGTCATGGGGGCCCAAAATGCATGCCTCAAGTCATGGGGCCCCAAATGCATGCCGCATATCATGGGGCCCCACATGCATGCCGCATGAATTGGGGGCCCCAAATGCATGCCGCATGTCATGAGGGCGCCGCATGCATGCCGCATGTCATGTTGGCCCCAAATGCATGCCGCATTTCATGGGGGCCCCACGTGCATGCTGCATGTCATGGGGCCCCCCAAATGCATGCAGCATGTCTTAGGGCCCACAAATGCATGCCGCATGTCATTGGGGCCCCACATGCATGGCTCATTTCATGGGGGCCCCACATGCATGCCTCATGTCATGGGGGCCCCAAATGCGTGCCGCATATCATGGGGGCCACAAATGCATGCAGCATGTCATGGGGCACATGCATGCCACATGTCTTGGGGTCCACAAATGCATGCCGCATGTCATACGGGTCCCACATGCATGGCGCATTTCATGGGGTCCCAACGTACATGCTGCATGTCATTGGGGCCCCACGTGCTTGTCGCATGTCATGGGGGCCCCACGTGCATGCCTCATGTCACGGTGCCACAAATGTATGCCGCATTTCATGGGGGCCCCACTTGCATGCAGCATGTAATGGGGGATCCAAATGCAAAACACATGTCATGGGGCCCGCAAATGCATGCCACATGTCATGGGGGCCCCACATGCATGCCGCATGTCATGGGGGCCCAAATGCATGCCGCATGTCATGTGGGCCATAAATGCATGCCGCATGTCATGGGTGCCCAACGTGCATGCCGCATGTATTGGGGGCCCCAACTGCAAGCCGCATATCATGGGGCCCCACATGCATGCCACATGTCATGGGGGCCCCACATGCATGCCGCATTTCATGGGGGGCCCAAATGCATGCCTGATGTCATGGCGACCCCAAATGCATGACTCATGTCATGGGGCCCCACGTGCATGCCACATGTCATGGGGGATCCAAACTCATGCCGCATGTCATTGGGGCCACAAGCATATGCCGCATGTCATGGGGGCCCCATGTGCATGCCGCATGTCATTAGGGGCCCAAAATGCATGCCTCAAGTCATGGGGCCCCAAATGCATGCCGCATATCATGGGGGCCCGACGTGCATGCCGCATGTATTTGGGCCCCCAAATGCATGCCGCATGTCATGAGGGCGCCGCATGCATGTCGCATGTCATGGGGGCCCTAAATGCATGCCGCATGTCATGGGGGCCCCAAATGCATGCCGCATTTCATGGGGGCCCCACGTGCATGCCGCATGTCATGGGGCCCCAATTGCATGCCGCATGTAATAGGGGCCCCACATGCATGGCGCATGTCATGGTGCCCCACATGTATGCCGCATGTCATGCGGGCCCCAAATGCATGCCGCATGTCATGGGGGCCCCAAATGCATGCAGCATGTCATGGCGGCCCCAAATGCATGACTCACGTCATGGAGGCCCCACGTGCATGCCACATGTCATGGGGGATCCAAACTCATGCCGCATGTCATTGGGGCCCCAAGCGTATGCCGCATGTCATGGGGGCCCCATGTGCATGCCGCATGTAATGGGGGCCCCAAATGCATGCGGCATGTCATAGGGGCCCCACGTGCATGCCGCATGTCTCGGGCACACCAAATGCATGCAGCATGTCATGGGGGCCCCACGTGCATGCCGCATGTCATCGGGGCCCCAATTGCTAACTGCATGTCATAGGGGCCCCACATGCATGGCGCATGTCATGGTGTCCCACATGCATGCCGCATGTCATGGGGGCCCCAAATGCATGTCGAATGTCATGGGGGCCCTAAATGCATGCCGCATGTAATTGGGGCCCCACGTGCATGCCGCATGTCATGGGGGCCCCATGTGCATGCCGCATGTCATGGGGGCCCAAAATGCATGCCTCAAGTCATGGGGCCCCAAATGCATGCCGCATATCATGGGGCCCCACATGCATGCCGCATGAATTGGGGGCCCCAAATGCATGCCGCATGTCATGAGGGCGCCGCATGCATGCCGCATGTCATGTTGGCCCCAAATGCATGCCGCATTTCATGGGGGCCCCACGTGCATGCTGCATGTCATGGGGCCCCCCAAATGCATGCAGCATGTCTTGGGGCCCACAAATGCATGCCGCATGTCATAGGGGCCCCACATGCATGGCTTATTTCATGGGGGCCCCACATGCATGCCGCATGTCATGGGGGCCCCAAATGGGGGCCGCATATCATGGGGGCCACAAATGCATGCAGCATGTCATGGGGGCCCCACTTGCATGCCACATGTCTTGGGGCCCACAAATGCATGCCGCATGTCATAGGGGCACCACATGCATGGCACATTTCTTGGGGGCCCTACATGCATGCCGCATGTCATGGGGGCCCCAAATGCATGCCTCAAGTCATGGGGGCCCCAAATGCATGCAGCATGTCATAGGGGCCCCAAATGCATGCAGCATGTCATAGGGGCCCCATATGCATGGTGCATGTCATGGGGGCCCCACATGCATGCCTCAAGTCATGGGGGCCCCAAATACAAGCCGCATGACATGGGGGCCATAAATGCATGCCGCATGTCATGGGTACCCAACGTACATGCTGCATGTCATTGGGGCCCCACGTGCTTGACGCATGTCATGGGGGCCCCACGTGCATGCCTCATGTCACGGGGGCCACAAATGTATGTGGCATGTCATGGGGGCCCCACATGCATGCCCCATGTCATGGGGGCCCCACGTGCATGCCGCATGTCAAGGGGGTCCCACATGCATGCCGCATGTCATAGGGGCCCCACATGCATGGCGCATGTCATGGGGGGCCCACATGCGTACCGCATGTCATGGGGACCCCACTTGCATGCAGCATGTAATGGGGGATCCAATTGCATGGCGCATGTCATGGGGGTCTCACATGCATGCCGCATGTCATGGGGGCCCAAATGCATGCCGCATGTCATGGGGGCCATAAATGCATGCCGCATGTCATGGGTGCCCAACGTGCATGCCGCATGTATTGGGGACCCCAACTGCATGCCGCATATCATGGGGCCCCACATGCATGCCACATGTCATGGGGGCCCCACATGCATGCCGCATTTCATGGGGGGCCCAAATGCATGCTGCATGTTATGGGGGCCCCAAATGCATGCAGCATGTCATGGAGGCCCCACGTGCATGCCACATGTCATGGGGGATCCAAACTCATGCCGCATGTCATTGGGGCCCCAAGTGTATGCCGCATGTCATGGGGGCCCCATGTGCATGCCGCATGTAATGGGGGCCCCAAATGCATGCGGCATGTCATAGGGGCCCCACGTGCATGCCGCATGTCTCGGGCACACAAAATGCATGCAGCATGTCATGGGGGCCCCACGTGCATGCCGCATGTCATCGGGGCCCCAATTGCAAACCGCATGTCATAGGGGCCCCACATGCATGGCGCATTTCATGGTGTCCCACATGCATGCCGCATGTCATGGGGGCCCCAAATGCATGTCGAATGTCATGGGGGCCCTAAATGCATGCCGCATGTAATTGGGGCCCCACGTGCATGCCGCATGTCATGGGGGCCCCATGTGCATGCCGCATGTCTTAGGGCCCACAAATGCATGCCGCATGTCATTGGGGCCCCACATGCATGGCTCATTTCATGGGGGCCCCACATGCATGCCTCATGTCATGGGGGCCCGAAATGCGTGCCGCATATCATGGGGGCCACAAATGCATGCAGCATGTCATGGGGCACATGCATGCCACATGTCTTGGGGCCCACAAATGCATGCCGCATGTCATACGGGTCCCACATGCATGGCACATTTCATGGGGGCCCAACGTACATGCTGCATGTCATTGGGGCCCCACGTGCTTGTCGCATGTCATGGGGGCCCCACGTGCATGCCTCATGTCACGGTGCCACAAATGTATGCCGCATTTCATGGGGGCCCCACTTGCATGCAGCATGTAATGGGGGATCCAAATGCAAAACACATGTCATGGGGCCCGCAAATGCATGCCACATGTCATGGGGGCCCCACATGCATGCCGCATGTCATGGGGGCCCAAATGCATGCCGCATGTCATGGGGGCCATAAATGCATGCCGCATGTCATGGGTGCCCAACATGCATGCCGCATGTATTGGGGGCCCCAACTGCATGCCGCATATCATGGGGCCCCACATGCATGCCACATGTCATGGGGGCCCCACATGCATGCCGCATTTCATGGGGGGCCCAAATGCATGCCTGATGTCATGGCGGCCCCAAATGCATGACTCATGTCATGGGGCCCCACGTGCATGCCACATGTCATGGGGGATCCAAACTCATGCCGCATGTCATTGGGGCCACAAGCATATGACGCATGTCATGGGGGCCCCACGTGCATGCCACATGTCATGGGGAATCCAAACTCATGCCGCATGTCATTGGGGCCACAAGCATATGCCGCATGTCATGGGGGCCCCATGTGCATGCCGCATGTCATGGGGGCCCAAAATGCATGCATCAAGTCATGGGGCCCCAAATGCATGCCGCATATCATGGGGGCCCGACTTGCATGCCGCATGTATTTGGGCCCCCAAATGCATGCCGCATGTCATGAGGGCGCCGCATGCATGTCGCATGTCATGGGGGCCCTAAATGCATGCCGCATGTCATGGGGGCCCCAAATGCATGCCGCATTTCATGGGGGCCCCACGTGCATGCCGCATGTCATGGGGCCCCAATTGCATGCCGCATGTAATAGGGACCCCACATGCATGGCGCATGTCATGGTGCCCCACATGTATGCCGCATGTCATGGGGGCCCCAAATGCATGCCGCATGTCATGGGGGCCCCAAATGCATGCCGCATGTAATGGGGGCCCCACGTGCTTCCCGCATGTCATGGGGGCCCAAATGCATGCCGCATGTCAAGGGGGCCATAAATGCATGCCGCATGTCATGGGAGCCCAACGTACATGCTGCATGTCATGGGGGCCCCACGTGCATGCCTCATGTCACGGGGGCCACTAATGTATGTGTCATGTCATGGGGGCCCCACGTGCATGCCGCATGTCATGGGGCCCCCCAAATGCATGCCGCATGTCATAGGGGCCCAACATGCATGGAGCATGTCATGGGGGCCCCGCATGCATGCCGCATGTCATAGGGGCCCCACGTACATGGCGCATGTCATGGGTGCCCCACATGCATGCCGCTTGTCATCGGGGCCCCAAATGCATGCCACATGTCATGGGGGAACCACATGCATGCCGCATGTCATGGGGGAACCACCTGCATGCCGCATGTAATGGGGGATTCAAATGCATGCCGCATGTCATGGGGGTCACACATGCATGCTGCATGTCATGGGGGCACCAAATGCATGCCGCATATCATGATGGCCCCGCAGGCATTCCGCATGTCATGGGTGCCTCACGTGCATGGCGCATGTCATGGGGGCCTCACGTGCATGCCGCATGTATTGGGGGCCCCAACTTGCATGCCGCATGTATTGGGGGCCCCAACTTGCATGCCGCATGTCTCAGGTACCCCAAATGCATGCAGCATGTTATGCAGGCCCCAAATGCATGCCGCATGTCATGGGGGCCCAAATGCATGACGCATGTCATGGGGGCTCCACGTGCATGCCGCATGTAATGGGGCTCCCATATTCATGTCGCATGTCATAGGGGCCCCACGTGCATTCCGCATGACATGGGGGCCCCAAATGCATGCCGCATGTCATGGGGGCCCCACGTGCGTGCCGCATGTAATGGGGGATTCAAATGCATGCCGCATGTCATGGGGGTCCCACATGCATGGCGCATTTCATGGGGGCCCTACATGCATGCCGCATGTCATGGGGGCCCCAAATGCATGCCTCAAGTCATGGGGGCCCCAAATGCATGCAGCATGTCATAGGGGCCCAACATGCATGGTGCATGTCATGGGGGCCCCACATGCATGCCTCAAGTCATGGGGGCCCCAAATGCATGCCACATATCATGGGGGCCCCACGTGCATGCCACTTATATTGGGAGCCTCAAATGCATGCCGCATGTCATGAGGGCCCCGCATGCATGCTGCATGTCATTGGGGCCCCGCAGGCATTCCGCATGTCATGGGGGCCTCACGTGCATTCCGCATGTCATGGGGGTCCCACGTGCATGCTGCATGTCATTGGGGCCCAACGTGCTTGCCGCATGTCATGGGGGCCCCACGTGCATGCCTCATGTTACGGGGGCCACGAATGCATGCCGCATATCATAGGTGCCCCACATGCATGGAGCATGTCATGGGGGCCCCAAATGCATGCGGCATGTCATAGGGGCCCCACGTGCATACCACATGTCATGGGGGCCCCAAATGCATGCCGCATGTCATGGGAGCTCCACATGCATGCCACATGTCATGGGGGCCCCAAATGAATGTCGCATGTCAAGGGGGACCCACATGCATGGCGCATGTCATGGAGGCCCCCATGACATGCGGCAAGCATTTGGGCCCCACATGCATGGCGCATGCCATGGGGCCCCCAAATGCATGCTGCATGTCATGGGGGCCCCACATGCATGCCGCATGTCATGGGGGCCCCACCTGCATGGCACATTTCATGAGGGCCCAAATGCATGCCGCATGTCATGAGGCCATAAATGCATGCCTCATGTCACGGGGGCCCCGCAGGCATTCCACATGTCATGGGGGCACCAAATAAATGCCGCATTTCATGGGGGCCCCACGTGCATGCCGCATGTCACGGGGGCCCCGCAGGCATTCCACATGTCATGGGGGCCCCAAATAAATGCCGCATTTCATGGGTGCCCCATGTGCATGCCACATGTCTTGGGGCCCACAAATGCATGCCGCATGTCATAGGAGCCCCACATGCATGGCGCATTTCATGGGGGCCCTACATGCATGCCGCATGTCATGGTGGCCCCAAATGCATGCCTCAAGTCATGGGGCCCCAAATGCATGCAGCATGTCATAGGGGCCCCACATGCATGGTGCATGTCATGGGGGCCCCACATGCATGCCTCAAGTCATGGGGGCCCCAAATGCATGCCACATATCATGGGGGCCCCACATGCATGCCTCATATATTGGGGGCCTCAATTGCATGCCGCATGTCATGAGGGCCCCGCATGCATGCCGCATGTCATTGGGGCCCCGCAGTCATGGAGCATGTCATGGGGGCCCCAAATGCATGCCGCATGTCATGGGAGCCCCACATGCATGCCACATGTCATGGGGGCCCCAAATGAATGTCGCATGTCAAGGGGGCCCCACGTGCATGACGCATGTCTTGGGGACCCACATGCATGCCGCATGTCATGGGGGCCCCACATGCATGCCGCATGTCATGGGGGCCCAATTGCTTGCCGCATGTCATGAGGGCCATAAATGCATGCCGCATGTCATGGGAGCCCCACATGCATGCCACATGTCATGGAGGCCCCCATGACATGCGGCAAGCATTTGGGTCCCACATGCATACCGCATGTCATGGGGCCCCCAAATGCATGCCGCATGTCATGGGGGCCCCACGTGCATGGCGCATTTCATGAGGGCCCAAATGCATGCCACATGTCATGAGGCCATAAATGCATGTCGCATGTCATGGGTGCCCAAAGTGCATGCCTCATGTCACGGGGGCCCCGCAGGCATTCCAAATGTCATGGGGCCCCAAATAAATGCCGCATTTCATGGAGGCCCCACGTGCATGCCGCATGTCACGGGGGCCCCGCAGGCATTACACATGTCATGGGGGCCCCAAATAAATGCCGCATTTCATGGGGGCCCCATGTGCATGCCACATGTCTTGGGGCCCACAAATGCATGCCGCATGTCATAGGGGCCCCACATGCATGGCGCATTTCATGGGGGCCCTACATGCATGCCGCATGTCATGGGGGCCCCAAATGCATGCCTCAAGTAATGGGGGCCCCAAATGCATGCCACATATCATGGGGGCCCCACATGCATGCCGCATATATTGGGGGCCTCAATTGCATGCCGCATGTCATGAGGGCCCCGCATGCATGCCGCATGTCATTGGGGCCCCGTAGGCATTCCGCATGTCATGGGGGCCTCACGTGCATTCCGCATGTCATGGGGGTCCCACGTACATGCTTCATGTCATTGGGGCCCCACGTGCTTGCCACTTGTCATGGGGGCCCCACGTGCATGCCTCATGTTACGGGGGCCACGAATGCATGCCGCATGTCATAGGGGCCCCACGTGCATACCACATGTCATGGGGGCCCCAAATGCATGCCGCATGTCATGGGGTCCCCACATGCATGCCACATGTCATGGGGGCCCCAAATGAATGTCGCATGTCAAGGGGACCCACATGCATGCCGCATGCCATGGAGGCCCCCATGACATGCGGCATGCATTTGGGGGCCCCACATGCATGCCGCATGTCATGGGGGCCCAAATGCTTGCCGCATGTCATGAGGGCCATAAATGCATGCCGCATGTCATGTGAGCCCCACATGCATGCCAAATGTCATGGGGCCCCCAAATGCATGCCGCATGTCATGGGGGCCCCACGTGCATGGCGCATTTCATGAGGGCCCAAATGCATGCCGCATGTCAAGAGGCCATAAATGCATGTCGCATGTCATGGGTGCCCAAAGTGCATGCCTCATGTCACGGGGGCCCGCAGGCATTCCACATGTCATGGGGGCCCCAAATAAATGCCGCATTTCATGGGGGCCCCACGTGCATGCCGCATTTCACGGGGGTCCCGCAGGCATTCCACATGTCATGGGGGCCCCAAATAAATGCAGCATTTCATGGGGGCCCCATGTGCATGCCACATGTCTTGGGGCCCACAAATGCATGCCGCATATCATAGGGGCCCCACATGCATGGCGCATTTCATGGGGGCCCTACATGCATGGTGCATGTCATGGGGGCCCCAAATGCATGCCTCAAGTCATGGGGCCCCAAATGCATGCCACATATCATGGGGGCCCCACATGCATGCCGCATATATTCGGGGCCTCAATTGCATGCCGCATGTCATGAGGACCCCGCATGCATGCCGCATGTCATTGGGGCCCCGTAGACATTCCGCATGTCATGGGGGCCTCACGTGCATTCCGCATGTCATGGGGGTCCCACGTGCATGCTTCATGTCATTGGGGCCCCAAGTGCTTGCCGCTTGTCATGGGGGCCCCACGTGCATGCCTCATGTTACGGGGGCCACGAATGCATGCCGCATGTCATAGGGGCCCCACGTGCATACCACATGTCATGAGGGCCCCAAATGCATGCCGCATGTCATGGGGGCCCCACATGCATGCCACATGTCATGGGGGCCCCAAATGAATGTCGCATGTCAAGGGGGCCCCACGTGCATGACGCATGTCATGGGGACCCACCTGCATGCCGCATGTCATGGAGGCCCCCATGACATGCGGCATGCATTTGGGGTCCCCACATGCATGCCGCATGTCATGGGGGGCCAAATGCTTGCAGCATGTCATGAGGGCCATAAATGCATGCCGCATGTCATGGGAGCCCCACATGCATGCCACATGTCATGGGGGCCCCAAATGAATGTCGCATGTCAAGGGGGCCCCACGTGCATGCCGCATGTCATGGAGGCCCCAAATGCATGCCGCATGTCATGGGGCCCCCCAAATGCATGCAGCATGTCTTGGGGCCCACAAATGCATGCCGCATGTCATAGGGGTCCCACATGCATGGCGCATTTCATGGGGGTCCCACATGCATGGCGCATTTCATGGGGGCCCCAAATGCATGCCGCATGTCATAGGTGCCCCACATGCATGGCGCATGTCATGGAGGCCCCAAATGCATGCCGCATGTAATGGGAGCCCCCATGCATGCCACATGTCATGGGGGCCCCAAATGAATGTCGCATGTCAAGGGGGCCCCACGTGCATACCACATGTCATGGGGGCCCCAAATGCATGCCGCATGTACTGGGGGGTCCCACGTGCATGCAGCATGTCTTGGTGCCCTCAAATACATGTCGCATGTCATAGGGGTCCCACATGCATGCCGCATGTCATGGGGGCCCAACGTGCATGCCGCATGTCATGGGGGCCCCACCTGCATGGCACATTTCATGAGGGCCCAAATGCATGCCGCATGTCATGAGGCCATAAATGCATGTCACATGTCATGGGTGCCCAACGTGCATGCCTCATGTCACGGGGGCCCCGCAGGCATTCCACATGTCATGGGGGCCCCAAATAAATGCCGCATTTCATGGGTGCCCCATGTGCATGCCACATGTCTTGGGGCCCACAAATGCATGCCGCATGTCATAGGAGCCCCACATGCATGGGCATTTCATGGGGGCCCTACATGCATGCCGCATGTCATGGTGGCCCCAAATGCATGCCTCAAGTCATGGGGCCCCAAATGCATGCAGCATGTCATAGGGGCCCCACATGCATGGTGCATGTCATGGGGGCCCCACATGCATGCCTCAAGTCATGGGGGCCCCAAATGCATGCCACATATCATGGGGCCCCACATGCATGCCGCATATATTGGGGGAAAATTGCATGCCGCATGTCATGAGGGCCCCGCATGCATGCCGCATGTCATTGGGGCCCCGCAGTCATGGAGCATGTCATGGGGGCCCCAAATGCATGCCGCATGTCATGGGAGCCCCACATGCATGACACATGTCATGGGGGCCCCAAATGAATGTCACATGTCAAGGGGGCCCCACGTGCATGACGCATGTCTTGGGGACCCACATGCATGCCGCATGTCATGGAGGCCCCCATGACATGCGGCAAGCATTTGGGCCCCACATGCATGCTCCATGCCATGGGGCCCCCAAATGCATGCCGCATGTCATGGGGGCCCCACATGCATGCCGCATGTCATAGGGGCCCAAATGCTTGCCGCATGTCATGAGGGCCATAAATGCATGCCGCATGTCATGGGAGCCCCACATGCATGCCACATGTCATGGAGGCCCCCATGACATGCGGCAAGCATTTGGGCCCCACATGCATGCCGCATGTCATGGGGCCCCCAAATGCATGCCGCATGTCATGGGGGCCCCACGTGCATGGCACATGTCATGTGAGCCCAACAAGCATGCCGCATGTATTGGGGGCCCCAAATTCATGCAGCATGTCATAGGGGCCCCACATGCATGGTGCATTTCATGGGGGCCCCACTTGCATGCAGCATGTAATGGGGGATCCAAATGCATGCTGCACGTCATGGGGGCCCCACATGCATGCCACATGTCATGGGGGCCCCCGCAGGCATTCCACATGCCATGGGGGCCCCAAATAAATGCAGCATTTCATGGGGGCCCCACGTGCATGCTGCATGTCATGGGGCCCCCCAAATGGATGCCGAATGTCATAGGGGCCCCACATGCATGCCGCATATCTTGGGGCCCACAAATGCATGCCGCATGTCATGGGTGCCCCACATGCATGCCGCATGTCATTGGGGCCCCAAATGCATGCCGCATGTAATGGGGGCACCACATTCATACCGCATGTCATGGAGGCCCCACATGCATGCCGCATGTAATGGGAGCCCCCATGCATGCCACATGTCATGGGGGCGCCAAATGAATGTCGCATGTCAAGGGGGCCCCACGTGCATGCCGCATGTCATGGGGGCCATAAATGCATGCGGCATGTCTTAGGGGCCCCACGTGCATACCACATGTCATGGGGGCCCCAAATGCATGCCGCATGTACTGGGGGCCCCACGTGCATGCTGCATGTCATGGGGCCCCAAATGCATGCCGCATGTCATGGGGCCCCCCAAATGCATGCAGCATGTCATGGGGCCCACAAATGCATGCCACATGTCATAGGGGTCCCACATGCATGGCACATTTCATGGGGGTCCCACATGCATTCGCATGTCATGGGGCCCCCAAATGCATGCCGCATATCATGGGGGCCCCAAATGCATGCCGCATATCATGGGGGCCCCAAATGCATGCCGCATGTCATAAGGGCCCCACATGCATGGCGCATGTCATGGGGGCCCGACATTCATACCGCATGTCATGGAGGCCCCAAATGAATGTCGCATGTCAAGGGGGCCCCACGTGCATGCCGCATGTCATGGGGGCCCCAAATGCATGCCGCATGTTCAGGGGGCCCCACGTGCATGCCGCATTTCATGGGGGACCCAAATGCATGCCGCATGTCATGGGGGCCATAAATGCATGCGGCATGTCATGGGGCCCCACGTGCATACCACATGTCATGGGGGCCCCAAATGCATGCCGCATGTACTGGGGGGGGGGGCACGTGCATGCTGCATGTCATGGGGCCCCAAATGCATGCCGCATGTCATGGGGGCCCCAAATGCATGCCGCATGTCATGGGCCCCCAAATGCATGCAGCATGTCATGGGGCCCCAAATGCATGCCGCATGTCATGGGGGCCCCAAATGCATGCCGCATGTCATGGGCCCCCAAATGCATGCAGCATGTCTTGGGGCCCCCCAAATGCATGCAGCATGTCTTGGCGCCCTCAAATGCATGCCGCAGGTCATAGGGGTCCCACATGCATGCAGCATGTCATGGGGGCCCAACGTGCATGCCGCATGTATTGGGGGCCCCAAATGCATGCCGCATGTCATGGGGGAACCACCTGCATGCCGCATGTCATGGGGGAACCACCTGCATGCCGCATGTAATGGGGGATTCAAATGCATGCCGCATGTCATGGGGGTCACACATGCATGCTGCATGTCATGGGGGCACCAAATGCATGCCGCATATCATGGGGGCTTAGCAGGCATTCCGCATGTCATGGGTGCCTCACGTGCATGCCGCATGTCATGGGGGCCTCACGTGCATGTCGCATGTATTGGGGGCCCCAACTTGCATGCCGCATGTCTCAGGTACCCCAAATGCATGCAGCATGTTATGCAGGCCCCAAATGCATGCCGCATGTCACGGGGGCCCAAATGCATGACGCATGTCATGGGGGCTCCACGTGCATGCCGCATGTAATGGGGCTCCCAAATTCATGTCGCATGTCATAGGGGCCCCACGTGCATTCCGCATGACATGGGGGCCCCAAATGCATTCCGCATGTCATGGGGGCCCCACGTGCATGCCGCATGTAATGGGGGATTCAAATGCATGCCGCATGTCATGGGGGTCCCACATGCATGGCGCATTTCATGGGGGCCCTACATGCATGCCGCATGTCATGGGGGCCCCAAATGCATGCCTCAAGTCATGGGGGCCCCAAATGCATGCAGCATGTCATAGGGGCCCAACATGCATGGTGCATGTCATGGGGGCCCCACATGCATGCCTCAAGTCATGGGGGCCCCAAATGCATGCCACATATCATGGGGGCCCCACGTGCATGCCGCATATATTGGGAGCCTCAAATGCATGCCGCATGTCATGAGGGCCCCGCATGCATGCTGCATGTCATTGGGGCCCCGCAGGCATTCCGCATGTCATGGGGGCCTCACGTGCATTCCGCATGTCATGGGGGTCCCACGTGCATGCTGCATGTCATTGGGGCCCAACGTGCTTGCCGCATGTCATGGGGGCCCCACGTGCATGCCTCATGTTACGGGGGCCACGAATGCATGCCGCATATCATAGGTGCCCCACATGCATGGAGCATGTCATGGGGGCCCCAAATGCATGCGGCATGTTATAGGGGCCCCACGTGCATACCACATGTCATGGGGGCCCCAAATGCATGCCGCATGTCATGGGAGCTCCACATGCATGCCACATGTCATGGGGGCCCCAAATGAATGTCGCATGTCAAGGGGGACCCACATGCATGCCGCATGTCATGGAGGCCCCCATGACATGCGGCAAGCATTTGGGCCCCACATGCATGGCGCATGCCATGGGGCCCCCAAATGCATGCTGCATGTCATGGGGGCCCCACATGCATGCCGCATGTCATGGGGGCCCCACCTGCATGGCTCATTTCATGAGGGCCCAAATGCATGCCGCATGTCATGAGGCCATAACTGCATGACACATGTCATGGGTGCCCAACGTGCATGCCTCATGTCACGGGGGCCCCGCAGGCATTCCACATGTCATGGGGGCACCAAATAAATGCCGCATTTCATGGGGGCCCCACGTGCATGCCGCATGTCACGGGGGCCCCGCAGGCATTCCACATGTCATGGGGGCCCCAAATAAATGCCGCATTTCATGGGTGCCCCATGTGCATGCCACATGTCTTGGGGCCCACAAATGCATGCCGCATGTCATAGGAGCCCCACATGCATGGCGCATTTCATGGGGGCCCTACATGCATGCCGCATGTCATGGTGGCCCCAAATGCATGCCTCAAGTCATGGGGCCCCAAATGCATGCAGCATGTCATAGGGGCCCCACATGCATGGTGCATGTCATGGGGGCCCCACATGCATGCCTCAAGTCATGGGGGCCCCAAATGCATGCCACATATCATGGGGCCCCACATGCATGCCGCATATATTGGGGGAAAATTGCATGCCGCATGTCATGAGGGCCCCGCATGCATGCCGCATGTCATTGGGGCCCCGCAGTCATGGAGCATGTCATGGGGGCCCCAAATGCATGCCGCATGTCATGGGAGCCCCACATGCATGACACATGTCATGGGGGCCCCAAATGAATGTCGCATGTCAAGGGGGCCCCACGTGCATGACGCATGTCTTGGGGACCCACATGCATGCCGCATGTCATGGAGGCCCCCATGACATGCGGCAAGCATTTGGGCCCCACATGCATGCTCCATGCCATGGGGCCCCCAAATGCATGCCGCATGTCATGGGGGCCCCACATGCATGCCGCATGTCATAGGGGCCCAAATGCTTGCCGCATGTCATGAGGGCCATAAATGCATGCCGCATGTCATGGGAGCCCCACATGCATGCCACATGTCATGGAGGCCCCCATGACATGCGGCAAGCATTTGGGCCCCACATGCATGCCGCATGTCATGGGGCCCCCAAATGCATGCCGCATGTCATGGGGGCCCCACGTGCATGGCACATTTCATGAGGGCCCAAATGCATGCCGCATGTCATGAGGCCATAAATGCATGTCGCATGTCATGGGTGCCCAAAGTGCATGCCTCATGTCACGGGGGCCCCGCAGGCATTCCAAATGTCATGGGGCCCCAAATAAATGCCGCATTTCATGGGGGCCCCACGTGCATGCCGCATGTCACGGGGGCCCCGCAGGCATTACACATGTCATGGGGGCCCCAAATAAATGCCGCATTTCATGGGGGCCCCATGTGCATGCCACATGTCTTGGGGCCCACAAATGCATGCCGCATGTCATAGGGGCCCCACATGCATGGCGCATTTCTTGGGGGCCCTACATGCATGCCGCATGTCATGGGGGCCCCAAATGCATGCCTCAAGTAATGGGGGCCCCAAATGCATGCCACATATCATGGGGGCCCCACATGCATGCTGCATATATTGGGGGCCTCAATTGCATGCCGCATGTCATGAGGGCCCCGCATGCATGCCGCATGTCATTGGGGCCCCGTAGGCATTCCACATGTCATGGGGGCCTCACGTGCATTCCGCATGTCATGGGGGTCCCACGTACATGCTTCATGTCATTGGGGCCCCACGTGCTTGCCGCTTGTCATGGGGGCCCCACGTGCATGCCTCATGTTACGGGGGCCAAGAATGCATGCCGCATGTCATAGGGGCCCCACGTGCATACCACATGTCATGGGGGCCCCAAATGCATGCCGCATGTCATGGGGGCCCCACATGCATGCCACATGTCATGGGGGCCCCAATTGAATGTCGCATGTCAAGGGGGCCCCACGTGCATGACGCATGTCATGGGGACCCACATGCATGCCGCATGTCATGGAGCCCCCATGACATGCGGCATGCCAAGGGGGCCCCACATGCATGCCGCATGTCATGGGGGCCCAAATGCTTGCCGCATGTCATGAGGGCCATAAATGCATGCCGCATGTCATGGGAGCCCCACATGCATGCCAAATGTCATGGGGCCCCCAAATGCATGCCGCATGTCATGGGGGCCCCACGTGCATGGCGCATTTCATGAGGGCCCAAATGCATGCCGCATGTCAAGAGGCCATAAATGCATGTCGCATGTCATGGGTGCCCAAAGTGCATGCCTCATGTCACGGGGGCCCGCAGGCATTCCACATGTCATGGGGGCCCCAAATAAATGCCGCATTTCATGGGGGCCCCACGTGCATGCCGCATGTCACGGGGGCCCCGCAGGCATTCCACATGTCATGGGGGCCCCAAATAAATGCAGCATTTCATGGGGGCCCCATGTGCATGCCACATGTCTTGGGGCCCACAAATGCATGCCGCATATCATAGGGGCCCCACATGCATGGCGCATTTCATGGGGGCCCTACATGCATGCTGCATGTCATGGGGGCCCCAAATGCATGCCTCAAGTCATGGGGCCCCAAATGCATGCAGCATGTCATAGGGGCCCCACATGCATGGTGCATGTCATGGGGGCCCCACATGCATGCCTCAAGTCACGGGGGCCCCAAATGCATGCCACATATCATGGGGGCCCCACATGCATGCCGCATATATTCGGGGCCTCAATTGCATGCCGCATGTCATGAGGACCCCGCATGCATGCCGCATGTCATTGGGGCCCCGTAGACATTCCGCATGTCATGGGGGCCTCACGTGCATTCCGAATGTCATGGGGGTCCCACGTGCATGCTTCATGTCATTGGGGCCCCAAGTGCTTGCCGCTTGTCATGGGGGCCCCACGTGCATGCCTCATGTTACGGGGGCCACGAATGCATGCCGCATGTCATAGGGGCCCCACGTGCATTCCACATGTCATGAGGGCCCCAAATGCATGCCGCATGTCATGGGGGCCCCACATGCATGCCACATGTCATGGGGGCCCCAAATGAATGTCGCATGTCAAGGGGGCCCCACGTGCATGACGCATGTCATGGGGACCCACATGCATGCCGCATGTCATGGAGGCCCCCATGACATGCGGCATGCATTTGGGGTCCCCACATGCATGCCGCATGTCATGGGGGGCCAAATGCTTGCCGCATGTCATGAGGGCCATAAATGCATGCCGCATGTCATAGGGGTCCCACATGCATGGCGCATTTCATGGGGGTCCCACATGCATGGCGCATTTCATGGGGGCCCCAAATGCATGCCGCATGTCATGAGGCCATAAATGCATGTTGCATGTCATGGGGGCCCCACATGCATGCTGCATGTCATGGGGCCCAAAAGCTTGCCGCATGTCATGGGGGCCATAAATGCATGCCGCATGTCATGGGAGCCCCACATGAATGTCGCATGTCAAGGGGGCCCAACGTGCATGCCGCATGTCATGGGTGCCCCACATTCATACCGCATGTCATGGAGACCCCACATGCATGCCGCATGTAATGGGAGCCCCCATGCATGCCACATGTCATGGGGGCGCCAAATGAATGTCGCATGTCAAGGGGGCCCCACGTGCATGCCGCATGTCATGGGGGCCATAAATGCATGCGGCATAAATGCATGCGGCATGTCATAGGGACCCCACGTGCATACCACATGTCATGGGGGCCCCAAATGCATGCCGCATGTACTGGGGGCCCCACGTGCATGCTGCATGTCATGGGGGCCCCACGTGCATGGCGCATTTCATGAGGGCCCAAATGCATGCCTTATGTCAAGAGGCCATAAATGCATGCCGCATGTCATGGGGGCCCCACGTGCATGGCGCATTTCATGAGGGCCCAAATGCATGCCGCATGTCAAGAGGCCATAAATGCATGTCGCATGTCATGGGTGCCCAAAGTGCATGCCTCATGTCACGGGGGCCCGCAGGCATTCCACATGTCATGGGGGCCCCAAATAAATGCCGCATTTCATAGGGGCCCCACGTGCATGCCGCATGTCACGGGGGCCCCGCAGGCATTCCACATGTCATGGGGGCCCCAAATAAATGCAGCATTTCATGGGGGCCCCATGTGCATGCCACATGTCTTGGGGCCCACAAATGCATGCCTCAAGTCATGGGGGCCCCAAATGCATGCAGCATGTCATAGGGGCCCCACATGCATGGTGCATGTCATGGGGGCCCCACATGCATGCCTCAAGTCACGGGGGCCCCAAATGCATGCCACATATCATGGGGGCCCCACATGCATGCCGCATATATTCGGGGCCTCAATTGCATGCCGCATGTCATGAGGACCCCGCATGCATGCCGCATGTCATTGGGGCCCCGTAGACATTCCGCATGTCATGGGGGCCTCACGTGCATTCCGAATGTCATGGGGGTCCCACGTGCATGCTTCATGTCATTGGGGCCCCAAGTGCTTGCCGCTTGTCATGGGGGCCCCACGTGCATGCCTCATGTTACGGGGGCCACGAATGCATGCCGCATGTCATAGGGGCCCCACGTGCATACCACATGTCATGAGGGCCCCAAATGCATGCCGCATGTCATGGGGGCCCCACATGCATGCCACATGTCATGGGGGCCCCAAATGAATGTCGCATGTCAAGGGGGCCCCACGTGCATGACGCATGTCATGGGGACCCACATGCATGCCGCATGTCATGGAGGCCCCCATGACATGTGGCATGCATTTGGGGTCCCGACATGCATGCCGCATGTCATGGGTGCCCCACATGCATGCCGCATGTCATTGGGGCCCCAAATGCATGCCGCATGTAATGGGGGCACCACATTCATACCGCATGTCATGGAGGCCCCACATGCATGCCGCATGTAATGGGAGCCCCCATGCATGCCACATGTCATGGGGGCGCCAAATGAATGTCGCATGTCAAGGGGGCCCCACGTGCATGCCGCATGTCATGGGGGCCATAAATGCATGCGGCATGTCTTAGGGGCCCCACGTGCATACCACATGTCATGGGGGCCCCAAATGCATGCCGCATGTACTGGGGGCCCCACGTGCATGATGCATGTCATGGGGCCCCAAATGCATGCCGCATGTCATGGGGCCCCCCAAATGCATGCAGCATGTCTTGGGGCCCACAAATGCATGCCACATGTCATAGGGGTCCCACATGCATGGCACATTTCATGGGGGTCCCACATGCATTCGCATGTCATGGGGCCCCCAAATGCATGCCGCATATCATGGGGGCCCCAAATGCATGCCGCATATCATGGGGGCCCCAAATGCATGCCGCATGTCATAGGGGCCCCACATGCATGGCGCATGTCATGGGGGCCCGACATTCATACCGCATGTCATGGAGGCCCCAAATGAATGTCGCATGTCAAGGGGGCCCCACGTGCATGCCGCATGTCATGGGGGCCCCAAATGCATGCCGCATGTTCAGGGGGCCCCACGTGCATGCCGCATTTCATGGGGGACCCAAATGCATGCCGCATGTCATGGGGGCCATAAATGCATGCGGCATGTCATGGGGCCCCACGTGCATACCACATGTCATGGGGGCCCCAAATGCATGCCGCATGTACTGGGGGGGGCACGTGCATGCTGCATGTCATGGGGCCCCAAATGCATGCCGCATGTCATGGGGGCCCCAAATGCATGCCGCATGTCATGGGCCCCCAAATGCATGCAGCATGTCTTGGGGCCCACAAATGCATGCCGCATGTCATAGGGGTCCCACATGCATGGCGCATTTCATGGGGTCCCACATGCATGCGCATGTCATGGGGGCCCCACGTGCATGCCGCATGTCATGGGGCCCCCCAAATGCATGCAGCATGTCTTGGCGCCCTCAAATGCATGCCGCAGGTCATAGGGGTCCCACATGCATGCAGCATGTCATGGGGGCCCAACGTGCATGCCGCATGTATTGGGGGCCCCAAATGCATGCCGCATGTCATGGGGGAACCACCTGCATGCCGCATGTCATGGGGGAACCACCTGAATGCCGCATGTAATGGGGGATTCAAATGCATGCCGCATGTCATGGGGGTCACACATGCATGCTGCATGTCATGGGGGCACCAAATGCATGCCGCATATCATGGGGGCCCAGCAGGCATTCCGCATGTCATGGGTGCCTCACGTGCATGCCGCATGTCATGGGGGCCTCACGTGCATGCCGCATGTATTGGGGGCCCCAACTTGCATGCCGCATGTCTCAGGTACCCCAAATGCATGCAGCATGTTATGCAGGCCCCAAATGCATGCCGCATGTCACGGGGGCCCAAATGCATGACGCATGTCATGGGGGCTCCACGTGCATGCCGCATGTAATGGGGCTCCCAAATTCATGTCGCATGTCATAGGGGCCCCACGTGCATTCCGCATGACATGGGGGCCCCAAATGCATTCCGCATGTCATGGGGGCCCCACGTGCATGCCGCATGTAATGGGGGATTCAAATGCATGCCGCATGTCATGGGGGTCCCACATGCATGGCGCATTTCATGGGGGCCCTACATGCATGCCGCATGTCATGGGGGCCCCAAATGCATGCCTCAAGTCATGGGGGCCCCAAATGCATGCAGCATGTCATAGGGGCCCAACATGCATGGTGCATGTCATGGGGGCCCCACATGCATGCCTCAAGTCATGGGGGCCCCAAATGCATGCCACATATCATGGGGGCCCCACGTGCATGCCGCATATATTGGGAGCCTCAAATGCATGCCGCATGTCATGAGGGCCCCGCATGCATGCTGCATGTCATTGGGGCCCCGCAGGCATTCCGCATGTCATGGGGGCCTCACGTGCATTCCGCATGTCATGGGGGTCCCACGTGCATGCTGCATGTCATTGGGGCCCAACGTGCTTGCCGCATGTCATGGGGGCCCCACGTGCATGCCTCATGTTACGGGGGCCACGAATGCATGCCGCATATCATAGGTGCCCCACATGCATGGAGCATGTCATGGGGGCCCCAAATGCATGCGGCATGTTATAGGGGCCCCACGTGCATACCACATGTCATGGGGGCCCCAAATGCATGCCGCATGTCATGGGAGCTCCACATGCATGCCACATGTCATGGGGGCCCCAAATGAATGTCGCATGTCAAGGGGGACCCACATGCATGCCGCATGTCATGGAGGCCCCCATGACATGCGGCAAGCATTTGGGCCCCACATGCATGGCGCATGCCATGGGGCCCCCAAATGCATGCTGCATGTGATGGGGGCCCCACATGCATGCCGCATGTCATGGGGGCCCCACCTGCATGGCTCATTTCATGAGGGCCCAAATGCATGCCGCATGTCATGAGGCCATAACTGCATGACACATGTCATGGGTGCCCAACGTGCATGCCTCATGTCACGGGGGCCCCGCAGGCATTCCACATGTCATGGGGGCACCAAATAAATGCCGCATTTCATGGGGGCCCCACGTGCATGCCGCATGTCACGGGGGCCCCGCAGGCATTCCACATGTCATGGGGGCCCCAAATAAATGCCGCATTTCATGGGTGCCCCATGTGCATGCCACATGTCTTGGGGCCCACAAATGCATGCCGCATGTCATAGGAGCCCCACATGCATGGCGCATTTCATGGGGGCCCTACATGCATGCCGCATGTCATGGTGGCCCCAAATGCATGCCTCAAGTCATGGGGCCCCAAATGCATGCAGCATGTCATAGGGGCCCCACATGCATGGTGCATGTCATGGGGGCCCCACATGCATGCCTCAAGTCATGGGGGCCCCAAATGCATGCCACATATCATGGGGCCCCACATGCATGCCGCATATATTGGGGGAAAATTGCATGCCGCATGTCATGAGGGCCCCGCATGCATGCCGCATGTCATTGGGGCCCCGCAGTCATGGAGCATGTCATGGGGGCCCCAAATGCATGCCGCATATCATGGGAGCCCCACATGCATGACACATGTCATGGGGGCCCCAAATGAATGTCGCATGTCAAGGGGGCCCCACGTGCATGACGCATGTCTTGGGGACCCACATGCATGCCGCATGTCATGGAGGCCCCCATGACATGCGGCAAGCATTTGGGCCCCACATGCATGCTCCATGCCATGGGGCCCCCAAATGCATGCCGCATGTCATGGGGGCCCCACATGCATGCCGCATGTCATAGGGGCCCAAATGCTTGCCGCATGTCATGAGGGCCATAAATGCATGCCGCATGTCATGGGAGCCCCACATGCATGCCACATGTCATGGAGGCCCCCATGACATGCGGCAAGCATTTGGGCCCCACATGCATGCCGCATGTCATGGGGCCCCCAAATGCATGCCGCATGTCATGGGGGCCCCACGTGCATGGCACATTTCATGAGGGCCCAAATGCATGCCGCATGTCATGAGGCCATAAATGCATGTCGCATGTCATGGGTGCCCAAAGTGCATGCCTCATGTCACGGGGGCCCCGCAGGCATTCCAAATGTCATGGGGCCCCAAATAAATGCCGCATTTCATGGGGGCCCCACGTGCATGCCGCATGTCACGGGGGCCCCGCAGGCATTACACATGTCATGGGGGCCCCAAATAAATGCCGCATTTCATGGGGGCCCCATGTGCATGCCACATGTCTTGGGGCCCACAAATGCATGCCGCATGTCATAGGGGCCCCACATGCATGGCGCATTTCTTGGGGGCCCTACATGCATGCCGCATGTCATGGGGGCCCCAAATGCATGCCTCAAGTAATGGGGGCCCCAAATGCATGCCACATATCATGGGGGCCCCACATGCATGCTGCATATATTGGGGGCCTCAATTGCATGCCGCATGTCATGAGGGCCCCGCATGCATGCCGCATGTCATTGGGGCCCCGTAGGCATTCCACATGTCATGGGGGCCTCACGTGCATTCCGCATGTCATGGGGGTCCCACGTACATGCTTCATGTCATTGGGGCCCCACGTGCTTGCCGCTTGTCATGGGGGCCCCACGTGCATGCCTCATGTTACGGGGGCCAAGAATGCATGCCGCATGTCATAGGGGCCCCACGTGCATACCACATGTCATGGGGGCCCCAAATGCATGCCGCATGTCATGGGGGCCCCACATGCATGCCACATGTCATGGGGGCCCCAAATGAATGTCGCATGTCAAGGGGGCCCCACGTGCATGACGCATGTCATGGGGACCCACATGCATGCCGCATGTCATGGAGGCCCCCATGACATGCGGCATGCCAAGGGGGCCCCACATGCATGCCGCATGTCATGGGGGCCCAAATGCTTGCCGCATGTCATGAGGGCCATAAATGCATGCCGCATGTCATGGGAGCCCCACATGCATGCCAAATGTCATGGGGCCCCCAAATGCATGCCGCATGTCATGGGGGCCCCACGTGCATGGCGCATTTCATGAGGGCCCAAATGCATGCCGCATGTCAAGAGGCCATAAATGCATGTCGCATGTCATGGGTGCCCAAAGTGCATGCCTCATGTCACGGGGGCCCGCAGGCATTCCACATGTCATGGGGGCCCCAAATAAATGCCGCATTTCATGGGGGCCCCACGTGCATGCCGCATGTCACGGGGGCCCCGCAGGCATTCCACATGTCAT
Organism: Phyllobates terribilis; assembly: GCF_046119375.1. Classification (NCBI taxonomy): domain Eukaryota; kingdom Metazoa; phylum Chordata; class Amphibia; order Anura; family Dendrobatidae; genus Phyllobates; species Phyllobates terribilis. Next base: position 328,398,434 of record NW_027362764.1, on the reverse strand, counting down.
GGGGGCCCCAAATAAATGCAGCATTTCATGGGGGCCCCATGTGCATGCCACATGTCTTGGGGCCCACAAATGCATGCCGCATATCATAGGGGCCCCACATGCATGGCGCATTTCATGGGGGCCCTACATGCATGCTGCATGTCATGGGGGCCCCAAATGCATGCCTCAAGTCATGGGGCCCCAAATGCATGCAGCATGTCATAGGGGCCCCACATGCATGGTGCATGTCATGGGGGCCCCACATGCATGCCTCAAGTCACGGGGGCCCCAAATGCATGCCACATATCATGGGGGCCCCACATGCATGCCGCATATATTCGGGGCCTCAATTGCATGCCGCATGTCATGAGGACCCCGCATGCATGCCGCATGTCATTGGGGCCCCGTAGACATTCCGCATGTCATGGGGGCCTCACGTGCATTCCGAATGTCATGGGGGTCCCACGTGCATGCTTCATGTCATTGGGGCCCCAAGTGCTTGCCGCTTGTCATGGGGGCCCCACGTGCATGCCTCATGTTACGGGGGCCACGAATGCATGCCGCATGTCATAGGGGCCCCACGTGCATTCCACATGTCATGAGGGCCCCAAATGCATGCCGCATGTCATGGGGGCCCCACATGCATGCCACATGTCATGGGGGCCCCAAATGAATGTCGCATGTCAAGGGGGCCCCACGTGCATGACGCATGTCATGGGGACCCACATGCATGCCGCATGTCATGGAGGCCCCCATGACATGCGGCATGCATTTGGGGTCCCCACATGCATGCCGCATGTCATGGGGGGCCAAATGCTTGCCGCATGTCATGAGGGCCATAAATGCATGCCGCATGTCATAGGGGTCCCACATGCATGGCGCATTTCATGGGGGTCCCACATGCATGGCGCATTTCATGGGGGCCCCAAATGCATGCCGCATGTCATGAGGTCATAAATGCATGTCGCATGTCATGGGGGCCCCACATGCATGCTGCATGTCATGGGGCCCAAAAGCTTGCCGCATGTCATGGGGGCCATAAATGCATGCCGCATGTCATGGGAGCCCGACATGAATGTCGCATGTCAAGGGGGCCCAACGTGCATGCCGCATGTCATGGGTGCCCCACATTCATACCGCATGTCATGGAGACCCCACATGCATGCCGCATGTAATGGGAGCCCCCATGCATGCCACATGTCATGGGGGCGCCAAATGAATGTCGCATGTCAAGGGGGCCCCACGTGCATGCCGCATGTCATGGGGGCCATAAATGCATGCGGCATAAATGCATGCGGCATGTCATAGGGACCCCACGTGCATACCACATGTCATGGGGGCCCCAAATGCATGCCGCATGTACTGGGGGCCCCACGTGCATGCTGCATGTCATGGGGGCCCCACGTGCATGGCGCATTTCATGAGGGCCCAAATGCATGCCGCATGTCAAGAGGCCATAAATGCATGCCGCATGTATTGGGGCCCCCACGTGCATGGCGCATTTCATGAGGGCCCAAATGCATGCCGCATGTCAAGAGGCCATAAATGCATGTCGCATGTCATGGGTGCCCAAAGTGCATGCCTCATGTCACGGGGGCCCGCAGGCATTCCACATGTCATGGGGGCCCCAAATAAATGCCGCATTTCATAGGGGCCCCACGTGCATGCCGCATGTCACGGGGGCCCCGCAGGCATTCCACATGTCATGGGGGCCCCAAATAAATGCAGCATTTCATGGGGGCCCCATGTGCATGCCACATGTCTTGGGGCCCACAAATGCATGCCGCATATCATAGGGGCCCCACATGCATGGCGCATTTCATGGGGGCCCTACATGCATGCTGCATGTCATGGGGGCCCCAAATGCATGCCTCAAGTCATGGGGGCCCCAAATGCATGCAGCATGTCATAGGGGCCCCACATGCATGGTGCATGTCATGGGGGCCCCACATGCATGCCTCAAGTCACGGGGGCCCCAAATGCATGCCACATATCATGGGGGCCCCACATGCATGCCGCATATATTCGGGGCCTCAATTGCATGCCGCATGTCATGAGGACCCCGCATGCATGCCGCATGTCATTGGGGCCCCGTAGACATTCCGCATGTCATGGGGGCCTCACGTGCATTCCGAATGTCATGGGGGTCCCACGTGCATGCTTCATGTCATTGGGGCCCCAAGTGCTTGCCGCTTGTCATGGGGGCCCCACGTGCATGCCTCATGTTACGGGGGCCACGAATGCATGCCGCATGTCATAGGGGCCCCACGTGCATACCACATGTCATGAGGGCCCCAAATGCATGCCGCATGTCATGGGGGCCCCACATGCATGCCACATGTCATGGGGGCCCCAAATGAATGTCGCATGTCAAGGGGGCCCCACGTGCATGACGCATGTCATGGGGACCCACATGCATGCCGCATGTCATGGAGGCCCCCATGACATACGGCATGCATTTGGGGTCCCCACATGCATGCCGCATGTCATGGGGGGCCAAATGCTTGCCGCATGTCATGAGGGCCATAAATGCATGCCGCATGTTATGGGAGCCCCACATGCATGCCACATGTCATGGGGGCCCCAAATGAATGTCGCATGTCAAGGGGGCCCCACGTGCATGCCGCATGTCATGGGGGCCCCAAATGCATGCCGCATGTCAAGGGGGCCCCACGTGCATGCCGCATGTCATGGGGGCCCCAAATGCATGCCGCATGTCATGGGGGCCCCAAATGCATGCCGCATGTCATAGGGCCCCCCAAATGCATGCAGCATGTCTTGGGGCCCACAAATGCATGCCGCATGTCATAGGGGTCCCACATGCATGGCGCATTTCATGGGGGTCCCACATGCATGGCGCATTTCATGGGGGCCCCAAATGCATGCCGCATGTCATGAGGCCATAAATGCATGTCGCATGTCATGGGGGCCCCACATGCATGCTGCATGTCATGGGGCCCAAAAGCTTGCCGCATGTCATGGGGGCCATAAATGCATGCCGCATGTCATGGGAGCCCCACATGAATGTCGCATGTCAAGGGGGCCCAACGTGCATGCCGCATGTATTGGGGGCCCCAAATTCATGCCGCATATCATGAGGGCCCTGCATGCATGCCGCATGTCATGGGTGCCCCACATTCATACCGCATGTCATGGAGACCCCACATGCATGCCGCATGTAATGGGAGCCCCCATGCATGCCACATGTCATGGGGGCCATAAATGCATGCGGCATAAATGCATGCGGCATGTCATAGGGGCCCCACGTGCATACCACATGTCATGGGGGCCCCAAATGCATGCCGCATGTACTGGGGGCCCCACGTGCATGCTGCATGTCATGGGGCCCCAAATGCATGCTGCATGTCATGGGGCCCCCCAAATGCATGCCGCATGTCATGGGGCCCCCTAAATGCATGCAGCATGTCTTGGGGCCCACAAATGCATGCCGCATGTCATAGGGGTCCCACATGCATGGCGCATTTCATGGGGGTCCCACATGCATGCGCATGTCATGGGGGCCCCAAATGCATGCCGCATATCATGGGGGCCCCAAATGCATGCCGCATGTCATAGGGGCCCCAAATGCATGCAGCATGTCATAGGGGTCCCACATGCATGCCGCATGGCATGGGGGCCCCAAGTGCGTGCCCCATATCATGGGGGCCCCAAATGCATGCAGCATGTCATGGGGGCCCAACGTGCATGCCGCATGTATTGGGGGCCCCAAATGCATGCAGCATGTCATGGGGGAACCACCTGCATGCCGCATGTCATGGGGGAACCACCTGCATGCCGCATGTAATGGGGGATTCAAATGCATGCCGCATGTCATGGGGGTCACACATGCATGATGCATGTCATGGGGGCCCCAAATGCGTGCCGCATATCATGGGGCCCCGCAGGCATTCCGCATGTCATGGGGGCCTCACGTGCATGCCGCATGTCATGGGGGCCTCACGTGCATGCCGCATGTATTGGGGGCCCCAACTTGCATGCCTCATGTCTCAGGTACCCCAAATGCATGCAGCATGTTATGCAGGCCCCAATTGCATGCCGCATGTCATGGGGGCCCAAATGCATGCCGCATGTCATGGGGGTCACACATGCATGCTGCATGTCATGGGGGCCTCACGTGCATGCCGCATGTCATGGGGGCCTCACGTGCATGCCACATGTATTGGGGGCCCCAACTTGCATGCCGCATGTCTCAGGTACCCCAAATGCATGCAGCATGTTATGCAGGCCCCAATTGCATGCCGCATGTCATGGGGGCCCAAATTCATGACGCATGTCATGGGGGCCCAAATGCATGACGCATGTCATGGGGGCTCCACGTGCATGCCGCATGTAATGGGGCTCCCAAATTCATGTCGCATATCATAGGGGCCCCAAGTGCATTCCGCATGACATGGGGGCCCCAAATGCATGCCGCATGTCATGGGGGCCCCACGTGCATGCCGCATGTAATGGGGAATTCAAATGCATGCCGCATGTCATGGGGGTCCCACATGCATGGCGCATTTCATGGGGGCCCTACATGCATGCCGCATGTCATGGGGGCCCCAAATGCATGCCTCAAGTCATGGGGGCCCCAAATGCATGCAGCATGTCATAGGGGCCCCACATGCATGGTGCATGTCATGGGGGCCCCACATGCATGCCTCAAGTCATGGGGGCCCCAAATGCATGCCATATATCATGGGGGCCCCACGTGCATGCCGCATATATTGGGAGCCTCAAATGCATGCCGCATGTCATGAGGGCACCGCATGCATGCTGCATGTCATTGGGGCCCCGCAGGCATTCTGCATGTCATGGGGGCCTCACGTGCATTCCGCATGTCATGGGGGTCCCACGTGCATGCTGCATGTCATTGGGGCCCAACGTGCTTGCCGCATGTCATGGGGCCCCACGTGCATGCCTCATGTTACGGGGGCCACGAATGCATGCCGCATGTCATAGGTGCCCCACATGCATGGAGCATGTCATGGGGGCCCCAAATGCATGCGGCATGTCATAGTGGCCCCACGTGCATACCACATGTCATGGGGGCCCCAAATGCATGCCGCATGTCATGGGAGCTCCACATGCATGCCACATGTCATGGGGGCCCCAAATGAATGTCGCATGTCAAGGGGGACCCACATGCATGCCGCATGTCATGGAGGCCTCCATGACATGCGGCAAGCATTTGGGCCCCACATGCATGGCGCATGCCATGGGGCCCCACTTGCATGGCACATTTCATGAGGGCCCAAATGCATGCCGCATGTCATGAGGCCATAAATGCATGTCACATGTCATGGGTGCCCAACGTGCATGCCTCATGTCACGGGGGCCCCGCAGGCATTCCACATGTCATGGGGGCACCAAATAAATGCCGCATTTCATGGGGGCCCCACGTGCATGCCGCATGTCACGGGGGCCCCGCAGGCATTCCACATGTCATGGGGGCCCCAAATAAATGCCGCATTTCATGGGTGCCCCATGTGCATGCCACATGTCTTGGGGCCCACAAATGCATGCCGCATGTCATAGGAGCCCCACATGCATGGCGCATTTCATGGGGGCCCTACATGCATGCCGCATGTCATGGGGCCCCCAAATGCATGCCTCAAGTCATGGGGGCCCCAAATGCATGCAGCATGTCATAGGGTCCCCACATGCATGGTGCATGTCATGGGGGCCCCACATGCATGCCTCAAGTCATGGGGGCCCCAAATGCATGCCACATATCATGGGGGCCCCACATGCATGCCGCATATATTGGGGGCCTCAATTGCATGCCGCATGTCATGAGGGCCCCGCATGCATGCCGCATGTCATTGGGGCCCCATGTGCATGCCACATGTCTTGGTTCCCACAAATGCATGCCGCATGTCATAGGGGCCCCACATGCATGGCGCATTTCATGGGGGCCCTACATGCATGCCGCATGTCATGGGGGCCCCAAATGCATGCCTCAAGTCATGGGGCCCCAAATGCATGCAGCATGTCATAGGGGCCCCACATGCATGGTGCATGTCATGGGGGCCCCACATGCATGCCTCAAGTCACGGGGGCCCCAAATGCATGCCACATATCATGGGGGCCCCACATGCATGCCGCATATATTGGGGGCCCCAATTGCATGCCGCATGTCATGAGGGCCCCGCATGCATGCCGCATGTCATTGGGGCCCCGTAGGCATTCCGCATGTCATGGGGGCCTCACGTGCATTCCGCATGTCATGGGGGTCCCACATGCATGCTTCATGTAATTGGGGCCCCACGTGCTTGCCGCTTGTCATGGGGGCCCCACGTGCATGCCTCATGTTACGGGGACCACGAATGCATGCCGCATGTCATAGGGGCCCCACGTGCATACCACATGTCATGGGGGCCCCAAATGCATGCCGCATGTCATGGGGGCCCCACATGCATGCCACATGTCATGGGGGCCCCAAATGAATGTCGCATGTCAAGGGGGAACCACCTGCATGCCGCATGTCATGGGGGAACCACCTGCATGCTGCATGTAATGGGGGATTCAAATGCATGCCGCATGTCATGAGGGTCCCACATGCATGCCTCATGTCATGGGGGCCCACAAATGCATGCCGCATGTCATAGGGGCCCCACATGCATGGCTTATTTCATGGGGGCCCCACATGCATGCCGCATGTCATGGGGGCCCCAAATGGGGGCCGCATATCATGGGGGCCACAAATGCATGCAGCATGTCATGGGGGCCCCACGTGCATGCCACATGTCTTGGGGCCCACAAATGCATGCCGCATGTCATAGGGGCACCACATGCATGGTACATTTCTTGGGGGCCCTACATGCATGCCGCATGTCATGGGGGCCCCAAATGCATGCCTCAAGTCATGGGGGCCCCAAATGCATGCAGCATGTCATAGGGGCCCCAAATGCATGCAGCATGTCATAGGGGCCCCACATGCATGGTGCATGTCATGGGGGCCCCACATGCATGCCTCAAGTCATGGGGGCCCCAAATACATGCCGCATGACATGGGGGCCATAAATGCATGCCGCATGTCATGGGTGCCCAACGTACATGCTGCATGTCATTGGGGCCCCACGTGCTTGCCGCATGTCATGGGGGCCCCACGTGCATGCCTCATGTCACGGGGGCCACAAATGTATGTGGCATGTCATGGGGGCCCCACATGCATGCCCCATGTCATGGGGGCCTCACGTGCATGCCGCATGTCAAGGGGGTCCCACATGCATGCCGCATGTCATAGGGGCCCCACATGCATGGCGCATGTCATGGGGGGCCCACATGTGTGCCGCATGTCATGGGGGCCAGACTTGCATGCAGCATGTAATGGGGGATCCAATTGCATGACGCATGTCATGGGGGTCTCACATGCATGCCGCATGTCATGGGGGCCCAAATGCATGCTGCATGTTATGGGGGCCCCAAATGCATGCAGCATGTCATGGCGGCCCCAAATGCATGACTCATGCCATGGAGGCCCCACGTGCATGCCACATGTCATGGGGGATCCAAACTCATGCCGCATGTCATTGGGGCCCCAAGCGTATGCCGCATGTCATGGGGGCCCCATGTGCATGCCGCATGTAATGGAGGCCCCAAATGCATGCGGCATGTCATAGGGGCCCCACGTGCATGCCGCATGTCTCGGGCACACCAAATGCATGCAGCATGTCATGGGGGCCCCACGTGCATGCCGCATGTCATCGGGGCCCCAATTGCAAACCGCATGTCATAGGGGCCCCACATGCATGGCGCATGTCATGGTGTCCCACATGCATGCCGCATGTCATGGGGGCCCCAAATGCATGTCGAATGTCATGGGGGCCCTAAATGCATGCCGCATGTAATTGGGGCCCCACGTGCATGCCGCATGTCATGGGGGCCCCATGTGCATGCCGCATGTCATGGGGGCCACAAATGCATGCCTCAAGTCATGGGACCCCAAATGCATGCCGCATATCATGGGGCCCCACATGCATGCCGCATGAATTGGGGGCCCCAAATGCATGCCGCATGTCATGAGGGCGCCGCATGCATGCCGCATGTCATGTTGGCCCCAAATGCATGCCGCATTTCATGGGGGCCCCACGTGCATGCTGCATGTCATGGGGCCCCCCAAATGCATGCAGCATGTCTTAGGGCCCACAAATGCATGCCGCATGTCATTGGGGCCCCACATGCATGGCGCATTTCATGGGGGCCCCACATGCATGCCGCATTTCATGGGGGGCCCAAATGCATGCCTGATGTCATGGCGGCCCCAAATGCATGACTCATGTCATGGGGCCCCACGTGCATGCCACATGTCATGGGGGATCCAAACTCATGCCGCATGTCATTGGGGCCACAAGCATATGCCGCATGTCATGGGGGCCCCATGTGCATGCCGCATGTCATGGGGGCCCAAAATGCATGCCTCAAGTCATGGGGCCCCAAATGCATGCCGCATATCATGGGGGCCCGACGTGCATGCCGCATGTATTTGGGCCCCCAAATGCATGCCGCATGTCATGAGGGCGCCGCATGCATGTCGCATGTCATGGGGGCCCTAAATGCATGCCGCATGTCATGGGGGCCCCAAATGCATGCCGCATTTCATGGGGGCCCCACGTGCATGCCGCATGTCATGGGGCCCCAATTGCATGCTGCATGTAATAGGGGCCCCACATGCATGGCGCATTTCATGGGGGGCCCAAATGCATGCCTGATGTCATGGCGGCCCCAAATGCATGACTCATGTCATGGGGCCCCACGTGCATGCCACATGTCATGGGGGATCCAAACTCATGCCGCATGTCATTGGGGCCACAAGCATATGCCGCATGTCATGGGGGCCCCATGTGCATGCCGCATATCATGGGGGCCCAAAATGCATGCCTCAAGTCATGGGGCCCCAAATGCATGCCGCATATCATGGGGGCCCGACGTGCATGCCGCATGTATTTGGGCCCCCAAATGCATGCCGCATGTCATGAGGGCGCCGCATGCATGTCGCATGTCATGGGGGCCCTAAATGCATGCCGCATGTCATGGGGGCCCCAAATGCATGCCGCATTTCATGGGGGCCCCACGTGCATGCCGCATGTCATGGGGCCCCAATTGCATGCTGCATGTAATAGGGGCCCCACATGCATGGCGCATGTCATGGTGCCCCACATGTATGCCGCATGTCATGGGGGCCCCAAATGCATGCCGCATGTCATGGGGGCCCCAAATGCAAGCCGCATGTAATGGGGGCCCCACGTGCTTCCCGCATGTCATGGGGGCCCAAATGCATGCCGCATGTCATGGGGGCCATAAATGCATGCCGCATGTCATGGGTGCCCAACGTGCATGCTGCATGTATTGGGGACCCCAACTGCATGCCGCATATCATGGGGCCCCACATGCATGCCACATGTCATGGGGGCCCCACATGCATGCCGCATTTCATGGGGGGCCCAAATGCATGCTGCATGTTATGGGGGCCCCAAATGCATGCAGCATGTCATGGCGGCCCCAAATGCATGACTCATGTCATGGAGGCCCCACGTGCATGCCACATGTCATGGGGGATCCAAACTCATGCCGCATGTCATTGGGGCCCCAAGCGTATGCCGCATGTCATGGGGGCCCCATGTGCATGCCGCATGTAATGGGGGCCCCAAATGCATGCGGCATGTCATAGGGGCCCCACGTGCATGCCGCATGTCTCGGGCACACCAAATGCATGCAGCATGTCATTGGGGCCCCACGTGCATGCCGCATGTCATCGGGGCCCCAATTGCAAACCGCATGTCATAGGGGCCCCACATGCATGGCGCATGTCATGGTGTCCCACATGCATGCCGCATGTCATGGGGGCCCCAAATGCATGTCGAATGTCATGGGGGCCCTAAATGCATGCCGCATGTAATTGGGGCCCCACGTGCATGCCGCATGTCATGGGGCCCCCATGTACATGCCGCATGTCATGGGGGCCCAAAATGCATGCCTCAAGTTATGGGGCCCCAAATGCATGCCGCATATCATGGGGCCCCACATGCATGCCGCATGAATTGGGGGCCCCAAATGCATGCCGCATGTCATGAGGGCGCCGCATGCATGCCGCATGTCATGTTGGACCCAAATGCATGCCGCATTTCATGGGGGCCCCACGTGCATGCTGCATGTCATGGGGCCCCCCAAATGCATGCAGCATGTCTTAGGGCCCACAAATGCATGCCGCATGTCATTGGGGCCCCACATGCATGGCTCATTTCATGGGGGCCCCACATGCATGCCTCATGTCATGGGGGCCCCAAATGCGTGCCGCATATCATGGGGGCCACAAATGCATGCAGCATGTCATGGGGCACATGCATGCCACATGTCTTGGGGCCCACAAATGCATGCCGCATGTCATACGGGTCCCACATGCATGGCGCATTTCATGGGGGCCCAACGTACATGCTGCATGTCATTGGGGCCCCACGTGCTTGTCGCATGTCATGGGGGCCCCACGTGCATGCCTCATGTCACGGTGCCACAAATGTATGCCGCATTTCATGGGGGCCCCACTTGCATGCAGCATGTAATGGGGGATCCAAATGCATAACACATGTCATGGGGCCCGCAAATGCATGCCACATGTCATGGGGGCCCCACATGCATGCAGCATGTCATGGGGGCCCAAATGCATGCCGCATGTCATGGGGGCCATAAATGCATGCCGCATGTCATGGGGCCCCACGTGCATGCCACATGTCATGGGGGATCCAAACTCATGCCGCATGTCATTGGGGCCACAAGCATATGCCGCATGTCATGGGGGCCCCATGTGCATGCCGCATGTCATGGGGGCCCAAAATGCATGCCTCAAGTCATGGGGCCCCAAATGCATGCCGCATATCATGGGGGCCCGACTTGCATGCCGCATGTATTTGGGCCCCCAAATGCATGCCGCATGTCATGAGGGCGCCGCATGCATGTCGCATGTCATGGGGGCCCTAAATGCATGCCGCATGTCATGGGGGCCCCAAATGCATGCCGCATTTCATGGGGGCCCCACGTGCATGCCGCATGTCATGGGGCCCCAATTGCATGCCGCATGTAATAGGGGCCCCACATGCATGGCGCATGTCATGGTGCCCCACATGTATGCCGCATGTCATGGGGGCCCCAAATGCATGCCGCATGTCATGGGGCCCCAAATGCATGCCGCATGTAATGGGGGCCCCACGTGCTTCCCGCATGTCATGGGGGCCCAAATGCATGCCGCATGTCATGGGGGCCATAAATGCATGCCGCATGTCATGGGTGCCCAACGTACATGCTGCATGTCATGGGGGCCCCACGTGCATGCCTCATGTCACGGGGGCCACAAATGTATGTGTCATGTCATGGGGGCCCCACGTGCATGCCGCATGTCATGGGGCCCCCCAAATGCATGCCGCATGTCATAGGGGCCCAACATGCATGGAGCATGTCATGGGGGCCCCGCATGCATGCCGCATGTCATAGGGGCCCCACGTACATGGCGCATGTCATGGGTGCCCCACATGCATGCCGCTTGTCATCGGGGCCCCAAATGCATGACGCATGTCATGGGGGAACCACGTGCATGCCGCATGTCATGGGGGAACCACCTGCATGCCGCATGTAATGGGGGATTCAAATGCATGCCGCATGTCATGGGGGTCACACATGCATGCTGCATGTCATGGGGGCACCAAATGCATGCCGCATATCATGGGGGCCCCGCAGGCATTCCGCATGTCATGGGTGCCTCACGTGCATGCCGCATGTCATGGGGGCCTCACGTGCATGCCGCATGTATTGGGGGCCCCAACTTGCATGCCGCATGTCTCAGGTACCCCGAATGCATGCAGCATGTTATGCAGGCCCCAAATGCATGCCGCATGTCATGGGGGCCCAAATGCATGATGCATGTCATGGGGGCTCCACGTGCATGCCGCATGTAATGGGGCTCCCAAATTCATGTCGCATGTCATAGGGGCCCCACGTGCATTCCGCATGACATGGGGGCCCCAAATGCATGCCGCATGTCATGGGGGCCCCACGTGCATGCCGCATGTAATGGGGGATTCAAATGCATGCCGCACGTCATGGGGGTCCCACATGCATAGCGCATTTCATGGGGGCCCTACATGCATGCCGCATGTCATGGGGGCCCCAAATGCATGCCTCAAGTCATGGGGGCCCCAAATGCATGCAGCATGTCATAGGGGCCCAACATGCATGGTGCATGTCATGGGGGCCCCACATGCATGCCTCAAGTCATGGGGGGCCCAAATGCATGCCACATATCATGGGGGCCCCACGTGCATGCCGCATATATTGGGAGCCTCAAATGCATGCCGCATGTCATGAGGGCCCCGCATGCATGCTGCATGTCATTGGGGCCCCGCAGGCATTCCGCATGTCATGGGGGCCTCACGTGCATTCCGCATGTCATGGGGGTCCCACATGCATGGAGCATGTCATGGGGGCCCCAAATGCATGCGGCATGTCATAGGGGCCCCACGTGCATACCACATGTCATGGGGGCCCCAAATGCATGCCGCATGTCATGGGAGCTCCACATGCATGCCACATGTCATGGGGGCCCCAAATGAGTGTCGCATGTCAAGGGGGACCCACATGCATGCCGCATGTCATGGAGGCCCCCATGACATGCGGCAAGCATTCGGGCCCCACATGCATGGCGCATGCCGCGGGGCCCCCAAATGCATGCTGCATGTCATGGGGGCCCCACATGCATGCCGCATGTCATGGGGGCCCCACCTGCATGGCACATTTCATGAGGGCCCAAATGCATGCCGCATGTCATGAGGCCATAAATGCATGTCACATGTCATGGGTGCCCAACGTGCATGCCTCATGTCACGGGGGCCCCGCAGGCATTCCACATGTCATGGGGGCACCAAATAAATGCCGCATTTCATGGGGGCCCCACGTGCATGCCGCATGTCACGGGGGCCCCGCAGGCATTCCACATGTCATGGGGGCCCCAAATAAATGCCGCATTTCATGGGTGCCCCATGTGCATGCCACATGTCTTGGGGCCCACAAATGCATGCCGCATGTCATAGGAGCCCCACATGCATGGCGCATTTCATGGGGGCCCTACATGCATGCCGCATGTCATGGTGGCCCCAAATGCATGCCTCAAGTCATGGGGCCCCAAATGCATGCAGCATGTCATAGGGGCCCCACATGTATGGTGCATGTCATGGGGGCCCCACATGCATGCCTCAAGTCATGGGGGCCCCAAATGCATGCCACATATCATGGGGGCCCCACATGCATGCCGCATATATTGGGGGCCTCAATTGCATGCCGCATGTCAAGAGGGCCCCGCATGCATGCCGCATGTCATTGGGGCCCCGCAGTCATGGAGCATGTCATGGGGGCCCCAAATGCATGCCGCATGTCATGGGAGCCCCACATGCATGCCACATGTCATGGGGGCCCCAAATGCATGCCACATATCATGGGGGCCCCACATGCATGCCACATATATTGGGGGCCTCAATTGCATGCCGCATGTCATGAGGGCCCCGCATGCATGCCGCATGTCATTGGGGCCCCGCAGTCATGGAGCATGTCATGGGGGCCCCAAATGCATGCCGCATGTCATGGGAGCCCCACATGCATGCCGCATGTCATGGGGGCCCAAATGCTTGCCGCATGTCATGAGGGCCATAAATGCATGCCGCATGTCATGGGAGCCCCACATGCATGCCACATGTCATGGAGGACCCCATGACATGCGGCAAGCATTTGGGCCCCACATGCATGCCGCATGTCATGGGGCCCCCAAATGCATGCCACATGTCATGGGGGCCCCACGTGCATGGCGCATTTAATGAGGGCCCAAATGCATGCCGCATGTCATGAGGCCATAAATGCATGTCGCATGTCATGGGTGCCCAAAGTGCATGCCTCATGTCACGGGGGCCCCGCAGGCATTCCAAATGTCATGGGCCCCAAATAAATGCCGCATTTCATGGGGGCCCCTCGTGCATGCCGCATGTCACGGGGGCCCCGCAGGCATTCCACATGTCATGGGGGCCCCAAATAAATGCCGCATTTCATGGGGGCCCCACGTGCATGCCGCATGTCACGGGGGCCCCGCAGGCATTCCACATGTCATGGGGGCCCCAAATAAATGCAGCATTTCATGGGGGCCCCATGTGCATGCCACATGTCTTGGGGCCCACAAATGCATGCCGCATATCATAGGGGCCCCACATGCATGGCGCATTTCATGGGGGCCCTACATGCATGCCGCATGTCATGGGGGCCCCAAATGCATGCCTCAAGTCATGGGGCCCCAAATGCATGCAGCATGTCATAGGGGCCCCACATGCATGGTGCATGTCATGGGGGCCCCACATGCATGCCTCAAGTCACGGGGGCCCCAAATGCATGCCACATATCATGGGGGCCCCACATGCATGCCGCATATATTCGGGGCCTCAATTGCATGCCGCATGTCATGAGGACCCCGCATGCATGCCGCATGTCATTGGGGCCCCGTATACATTCCGCATGTCATGGGGGCCTCACGTGCATTCCGCATGTCATGGGGGTCCCACGTGCATGCTTCATGTCATTGGGGCCCCAAGTGCTTGCCGCTTGTCATGGGGGCCCCACGTGCATGCCTCATGTTACGGGGCCACGAATGCATGCCGCATGTCATAGGGGCCCCACGTGCATACCACATGTCATGAGGGCCCCAAATGCATGCCGCATGTCATGGGGGCCCCACATGCATGCCACATGTCATTAGGGCCCCAAATGAATGTCGCATGTCAAGGGGGCCCCACGTGCATGACGCATGTCATGGGGACCCACATGCTTGCCGCATGTCATGGAGGCCCCCATGACATGCGGCATGCATTTGGGGTCCCCACATGCATGCCGCATGTCATGGGGGCCAAATGCTTGCCGCATGTCATGAGGGCCATAAATGCATGCCGCATGTCATGGGAGCCCCACATGCATGCCGCATGTCATGGGGTCCCCACATGCATGCCGCATGTCATGGGGGGCCAAATGCTTGCCGCATGTCATGAGGGCCATAAATGCATTCCGCATGTCATGGGAGCCCCACATGCATGCCGCATGTCATGGGGCCCCCCAAATGCATGCAGCATGTCTTGGGGCCCACAAATGCATGCCGCATGTCATAGGGGTCCCACATGCATGGCACATTTCATGGGGGTCCCACATGCATGGAGCATTTCATGGGGGCCCCAAATGGATGCCGCATGTCATAGGGGCCCCACATGCATGGCGCATGTCATGGAGGCCCCAAATGCATGCCGCATGTAATGGAGCCCCCATGCATGCCACATGTCATGGGGGCCCCAAATGAATGTCGCATGTAAAGGGGGCCCCACGTGCATGCCGCATGTCATGGGGGCCCCAAATGCATGCCGCATGTACAGGGGGCCCCACGTGCATGCCACATTTCATGGGGGATGCAAATGCATGCCGCATGTCATGGGGGCCCCACGTGCATACCACATGTCATGGGGGCCCCAAATGCATGCCGCATGTACTGGGGGCCCCCACGTGCATGCAGCATGTCTTGTTGCCCTCAAATACATGTCGCATGTCATAGGGGTCCCACATGCATGCCGCATGTCATGGGGGCCCAAAGTGCATGCCGCATGTATTGGGGGCCCCGCAGGCATTCCGCATGTCATGGGGGCCTCACGTGCATGCCGCATGTCATGGGGGCCTCACATGCATGCCGCATGTAATGGGGGCCCCAACTGCATGACGCATGTCTCAGGTACCCCAAATGCATGCAGCATGTTATGCAGGCCCCAAATGCATGCCGCATGTCATGGGGGCCCAAATGCATGATGCATGTCATGGGGGCTCCACGTGCATGCCGCATGTAATGAGCTCCCAAATTCATGTCGCATGTCATAGGGGCCCCACGTGCATTCCGCATGACATGGGGCCCACAAATTCATGCCGCATGTCATAGGGGCCCCACATGCATGGCGCATTTCATGGGGGCCCCAAATGCGTGCCGCATGTCATGGGGGCCCCACTTGCATGCAGCATGTAATGGGGATCCAAATGCATGACGCATGTCATGGGGGTCCCACGTGCATGCCGCATGTCATGGGGGCCCCACATGCATGCCGCATGTCATGGGGGCACCACTTGCATGCAGCATGTAATGGGGGATCCAAATGCATGACGCATGTCATGGGGGTCCCACATGCATACCACATGTCATGGGGGAACCAAATGCATGCCGCATGTCCTGGGGGCCCCACATGCATGACACATTTCATGGGGGACCCAAATGCATGCCGCATGTCATGGGATCCCCAAATGCATGCCGCATGTCATGAGGGCCCCACATGCATGACACATTTCATGGGGGACCCAAATGCATGCCGCATGTCATGGGGGCCCCAAATTTATGCCGCATGTCATGGGGGCCCCATTTAAATGCCGCATGTCATGGGGGCCCCACGAGCATGTCGTGGGGGCCCAAAATGCATGCCGCATGGCATGAGGGCGCCGCATGCATGCCGCATGTCTTGGGGCCCACAAATGCATGCCGCATGTCATAGGGGCCCCACATGCAATGCGCATTTCACGAGGGCCCAAATGCATGCCGCATGTCATGAGGCCATAAATGCATGTCGCATGTCATGGGGGCCCCACATGCATGCCGCATGTCATGGGGCCCAAAAGCTTGCCGCATGTCATGGGGGCCATAAATGCATGCCGCATCTCATGGGAGCCCCACATGAATGTCGCATGTCAAGGGGGCCCAACCTGCATGCCGCATGTATTGGGGGCCCCAAATTCATGCCGCATATCATGAGGGCCCTGCATGCATGCCGCATGTCATGGGTGCCCCACATTCATACCGCATGTCATGGAGACCCCACATGCATGCCGCATGTAATGGGAGCCCCCATGCATGCCACATGTCATGGGGGCGCCAAATGAATGTCGCATGTCAAGGGGGCCCCACGTGCATGCCGCATGTCATGGGGGCCATAAATGCATGCGGCATAAATGCATGCGGCATGTCATAGGGGCCCCAGGTGCATACCACATGTCATGGGGGGCCCAAATGCATGCCGCATGTAATGGGGGATTCAAATGCATGCCGCATGTCATGGGGGTCACACATGCATGCTGCATGTCATGGGGGCCCCAAATGCATGCCGCATATCATGGGGCCCCGCAGGCATTCCGCATGTCATGGGGGCCTCACGTGCATGCCGCATGTCATGGGGGCCTCACGTGCATGCCGCATGTATTGGGGGCCCCAACTTGCATGCCGCATGTCTCAGGTACCCCAAATGCATGCAGCATGTTATGCAGGCCCCAATTGCATGCCGCATGTCATGGGGGCCCAAATGCATGACGCATGTCATGGGGGCTCCACGTGCATTCCGCATGTAATGGGGCTCCCAAATTCATGTCGCATGTCATAGGGGCCCCAAGTGCATTCCGCATTACATGGGGGCCCCAAATGCATGCCGCATGTCATGGGGGCCCCACTTGCATGCCGCATGTAATGGGGGATTCAAATGCATGCCGCATGTCATGGGGGTCCCACATGCATGGCGCATTTCATGGGGGCCCTACATGCATGCCGCATGTCATGGGGGCCCCAAATGCATGCCTCAAGTCATGGGGGCCCCAAATGCATGCAGCATGTCATAGGGGCCCCACATGCATGGTGCATGTCATGGGGGCCCCACATGCATGCCTCAAGTCATGGGGGCCCCAAATGCATGCCACATATCATGGGGGCCCCACGTGCATGCCACATATATTGGGAGCCTCAAATGCATGCCGCATGTCATGAGGGCCCCGCATGCATGCTGCATGTCATTGGGGCCCAACGTGCTTGCCGCATGTCATGGGGGCCCCACGTGCATGCCTCATGTTACGGGGGCCACGAATGCATGCCGCATGTCATAGGTGCCCCACATGCATGGAGCATGTCATGGGGGCCCCAAATGCATGCGGCATGTCATAGGGGCCCCACGTGCATACCACATGTCATGGGGGCCCCAAATGCATGCCGCATGTCATGGGAGCTCCACTTGCATGCCACATGTCATGGGGGCCCCAAATGAATGTCGCATGTCAAGGGGGACCCACATGCATGCCGCATGTCATGGAGGCCTCCATGACATGCGGCAAGCATTTGGGCCCCACATGCATGGCGCATGCCATGGGGCCCCACCTGCATGGCACATTTCATGAGGGCCCAAATGCTTGCCGCATGTCATGAGGCCATAAATGCATGTCACATGTCATGGGTGCCCAACGTGCATGCCGCATGTCACGGGGGCCCCGCAGGCATTCCACATGTCATGGGGGCCCCAAATAAATGCCGCATTTCATGGGTGCCCCAAATGCATGCCTCAAGTCATGGGGGCCCCAAATGCATGCAGCATGTCATAGGGGCCCCACATGCATGGTGCATGTCATGGGGGCCCCACATGCATGCCTCAAGTCATGGGGGCCCCAAATGCATGCCACATATCATGGGGGCCCCACATGCATGCCGCATATATTGGGGGCCTCAATTGCATGCCGCATGTCATGAGGGCCCCGCATGCATGCCGCATGTCATTGGGGCCCCATGTGCATGCCACATGTCTTGGGGCCCACAAATGCATGCCGCATGTCATAGGGGCCCCACATGCATGGCGCATTTCATGGGGGCCCTACATGCATGCCGCATGTATTGGGGGCCCCAAATGCATGCAGCATGTCATGGGGGAACCACCTGCATGCCGCATGTCATGGGGGAACCATGTGCATGCCTCATGTCACGGTGCCACAAATGTATGCCGCATTTCATGGGGGCCCCACTTGCATGCAGCATGTAATGGGGGATCCAAATGCATAACACATGTCATGGGGCCCGCAAATGCATGCCACATGTCATGGGGGCCCCACATGCATGCCGCATGTCATGGGGGCCCAAATGCATGCCGCATGTCATGGGGGCCATAAATGCATGCCGCATGTCATGGGTGCCCAACGTGCAAGCCGCATGTATTGGGGGCCCCAACTGCATGCCGCATATCATGGGGCCCCACATGCATGCCACATGTCATGGGGGAACCACATGCATGCCGCATTTCATGGGGGGCCCAAATGCATGCCTGATGTCATGGCGGCCCCAAATGCATGACTCATGTCATGGGGCCCCACGTGCATGCCACATGTCATGGGGGATCCAAACTCATGCCGCATGTCATTGGGGCCACAAGCATATGCCGCATGTCATGGGGGCCCCATGTGCATGCCGCATGTCATGGGGGCCCAAAATGCATGCCTCAAGTCATGGGGCCCCAAATGCATGCCGCATGTCATGAGGGCGCCGCATGCATGTCGCATGTCATGGGGGCCCTAAATGCATGCCGCATGTCATGGGGGCCCCAAATGCATGCCGCATTTCATGGGGGCCCCACGTGCATGCCGCATGTCATGGGGCCCCAATTGCATGCCGCATGTAATAGGGGCCCCACATGCATGGCGCATGTCATGGTGCCCCACATGTATGCCGCATGTCATGGGGGCCCCAAATGCATGCCGCATGTCATGGGGGCCCCAAATGCATGCCGCATGTAATGGGGGCCCCACGTGCTTCCCGCATGTCATGGGGGCCCAAATGCATGCCGCATGTCATGGGGGCCATAAATGCATGCCGCATGTCATGGGTGCCCAACGTACATGCTGCATGTCATGGGGGCCCCACGTGCATGCCTCATGTCACGGGGGCCACAAATGTATGTGTCATGTCATGGGGGCCCCACGTGCATGCCGCATGTCATGGGGCCCCCCAAATGCATGCCGCATGTCATAGGGGCCCAACATGCATGGAGCATGTCATGGGGGCCTCGCATGCATGCCGCATGTCATAGGGGCCCCACGTACATGGCGCATGTCATGGGTGCCCCACATGCATGCCGCTTGTCATCGGGGCCCCAAATGCATGACGCATGTCATGGGGGAACCACGTGCATGCCGCATGTCATGGGGGAACCACCTGCATGCCGCATGTAATGGGGGATTCAAATGCATGCCGCATGTCATGGGGGCACCAAATGCATGCCGCATATCATGGGGGCCCCGCAGGCATTCCGCATGTCATGGGTGCCTCACGTGCATGCCGCATGTCATGGGGGCCTCACGTGCATGCCGCATGTATTGGGGGCCCCAACTTGCATGCCGCATGTCTCAGGTACCCCAAATGCATGCAGCATGTTATGCAGGCCCCAAATGCATGCCGCATGTCATGGGGGCCCAAATGCATGATGCATGTCATGGGGGCTCCACGTGCATGCCGCATGTAATGGGGCTCCCAAATTCATGTCGCATGTCATAGGGGCCCCACGTGCATTCCGCATGACATGGGGGCCCCAAATGCATGCCGCATGTCATGGGGGCCCCACGTGCATGCCGCATGTAATGGGGGATTCAAATGCATGCCGCACGTCATGGGGGTCCCACATGCATAGCGCATTTCATGGGGGCCCTACATGCATGCCGCATGTCATGGGGGCCCCAAATGCATGCCTCAAGTCATGGGGGCCCCAAATGCATGCAGCATGTCATAGGGGCCCAACATGCATGGTGCATGTCATGGGGGCCCCACATGCATGCCTCAAGTCATGGGGGGCCCAAATGCATGCCACATATCATGGGGGCCCCACGTGCATGCCGCATATATTGGGAGCCTCAAATGCATGCTGCATGTCATGAGGGCCCCGCATGCATGCTGCATGTCATTGGGGCCCCGCAGGCATTCCGCATGTCATGGGGGCCTCACGTGCATTCCGCATGTCATGGGGGTCCCACGTGCATGCTGCATGTCATTGGGGCCCAACGTGCTTGCTGCATGTCATGGGGGCCCCACGTGCATGCCTCATGTTACGGGGGCCACAAATGCATGCCGCATATCATAGGTGCCCCACATGCATGGAGCATGTCATGGGGGCCCCAAATGCATGCGGCATGTCATAGGGGCCCCACGTGCATACCACATGTCATGGGGGCCCCAAATGCATGCCGCATGTCATGGGAGCTCCACATGCATGCCACATGTCATGGGGGCCCCAAATGAGTGTCGCATGTCAAGGGGGACCCACATGCATGCCGCATGTCATGGAGGCCCCCATGACATGCGGCAAGCATTCGGGCCCCACATGCATGGCGCATGCCGTGGGGCCCCCAAATGCATGCTGCATGTCATGGGGGCCCCACATGCATGCCGCATGTCATGGGGGCCCCACCTGCATGGCACATTTCATGAGGGCCCAAATGCATGCCGCATGTCATGAGGCCATAAATGCATGTCACATGTCATGGGTGCCCAACGTGCATGCCTCATGTCACGGGGGCCCCGCAGGCATTCCACATGTCATGGGGGCACCAAATAAATGCCGCATTTCATGGGGGCCCCACGTGCATGCCGCATGTCACGGGGGCCCCGCAGGCATTCCACATGTCATGGGGGCCCCAAATAAATGCCGCATTTCATGGGTGCCCCATGTGCATGCCACATGTCTTGGGGCCCACAAATGCATGCCGCATGTCATAGGAGCCCCACATGCATGGCGCATTTCATGGGGGCCCTACATGCATGCCGCATGTCATGGTGGCCCCAAATGCATGCCTCAAGTCATGGGGCCCCAAATGCATGCAGCATGTCATAGGGGCCCCACATGTATGGTGCATGTCATGGGGGCCCCACATGCATGCCTCAAGTCATGGGGGCCCCAAATGCATGCCACATATCATGGGGGCCCCACATGCATGCCGCATATATTGGGGGCCTCAATTGCATGCCGCATGTCAAGAGGGCCCCGCATGCATGCCGCATGTCATTGGGGCCCCGCAGTCATGGAGCATGTCATGGGGGCCCCAAATGCATGCCGCATGTCATGGGAGCCCCACATGCATGCCACATGTCATGGGGGCCCCAAATGCATGCCACATATCATGGGGGCCCCACATGCATGCCACATATATTGGGGACCTCAATTGCATGCCGCATGTCATGAGGGCCCCGCATGCATGCCGCATGTCATTGGGGCCCCGCAGTCATGGAGCATGTCATGGGGGCCCCAAATGCATGCCGCATGTCATGGGAGCCCCACATGCATGCCGCATGTCATGGGGGCCCAAATGCTTGCCGCATGTCATGAGGGCCATAAATGCATGCCGCATGTCATGGGAGCCCCACATGCATGCCACATGTCATGGAGGACCCCATGACATGCGGCAAGCATTTGGGCCCCACATGCATGCCGCATGTCATGGGGCCCCCAAATGCATGCCACATGTCATGGGGGCCCCACGTGCATGGCGCATTTCATGAGGGCCCAAATGCATGCCGCATGTCATGAGGCCATAAATGCATGTCGCATGTCATGGGTGCCCAAAGTGCATGCCTCATGTCACGGGGGCCCCGCAGGCATTCCAAATGTCATGGGCCCCAAATAAATGCCGCATTTCAGGGGGGCCCCTCGTGCATGCCGCATGTCACGGGGGCCCCGCAGGCATTCCACATGTCATGGGGGCCCCAAATAAATGCCGCATTTCATGGGGGCCCCACGTGCATGCCGCATGTCACGGGGGCCCCGCAGGCATTCCACATGTCATGGGGGCCCCAAATAAATGCAGCATTTCATGGGGGCCCCATGTGCATGCCACATGTCTTGGGGCCCACAAATGCATGCCGCATATCATAGGGGCCCCACATGCATGGCACATTTCATGGGGGCCCTACATGCATGCCGCATGTCATGGGGGCCCCAAATGCATGCCTCAAGTCATGGGGCCCCAAATGCATGCAGCATGTCATAGGGGCCCCACATGCATGGTGCATGTCATGGGGGCCCCACATGCATGCCTCAAGTCACGGGGGCCCCAAATGCATGCCACATATCATGGGGGCCCCACATGCATGCCGCATATATTCGGGGCCTCAATTGCATGCCGCATGTCATGAGGACCCCGCATGCATGCCGCATGTCATTGGGGCCCCGTAGACATTCCGCATGTCATGGGGGCCTCACGTGCATTCCGCATGTCATGGGGGTCCCACGTGCATGCTTCATGTCATTGGGGCCCCAAGTGCTTGCCGCTTGTCATGGGGGCCCCACGTGCATGCCTCATGTTACGGGGGCCACGAATGCATGCCGCATGTCATAGGGGCCCCACGTGCATACCACATGTCATGAGGGCCCCAAATGCATGCCGCATGTCATGGGGGCCCCACATGCATGCCACATGTCATGGGGGCCCCAAATGAATGTCGCATGTCAAGGGGGCCCCACGTGCATGACGCATGTCATGGGGACCCACATGCATGCCGCATGTCATGGAGGCCCCCATGACATGCGGCATGCATTTGGGGTCCCCACATGCATGCCGCATGTCATGGGGGGCCAAATGCTTGCCGCATGTCATGAGGGCCATAAATGCATGCCGCATGTCATGGGAGCCCCACATGCATGCCGCATGTCATGGGGTCCCCACATGCATGCCGCATGTCATGGGGGGCCAAATGCTTGCCGCATGTCATGAGGGCCATAAATGCATGCCGCATGTCATGGGAGCCCCACATGCATGCCGCATGTCATGGGGCCCCCCAAATGCATGCAGCATGTCTTGGGGCCCACAAATGCATGCCGCATGTCATAGGGGTCCCACATGCATGGCACATTTCATGGGGGTCCCACATGCATGGAGCATTTCATGGGGGCCCCAAATGGATGCCGCATGTCATAGGGGCCCCACATGCATGGCGCATGTCATGGAGGCCCCAAATGCATGCCGCATGTAATGGAGCCCCCATGCATGCCACATGTCATGGGGGCCCCAAATGAATGTCGCATGTCAAGGGGGCCCCACGTGCATGCCGCATGTCATGGGGGCCCCAAATGCATGCCGCATGTACAGGGGGCCCCACGTGCATGCCACA
Organism: Phyllobates terribilis; assembly: GCF_046119375.1. Classification (NCBI taxonomy): domain Eukaryota; kingdom Metazoa; phylum Chordata; class Amphibia; order Anura; family Dendrobatidae; genus Phyllobates; species Phyllobates terribilis. The sequence goes on along the minus strand of NW_027362764.1, from coordinate 328,374,457 downwards.
TTTCATGGGGGATGCAAATGCATGCCGCATGTCATGGGGGCCCCACGTGCATACCACATGTCATGGGGGCCCCAAATGCATGCCGCATGTACTGGGGGCCCCCACGTGCATGCAGCATGTCTTGTTGCCCTCAAATACATGTCGCATGTCATAGGGGTCCCACATGCATGCCGCATGTCATGGGGGCCCAAAGTGCATGCCGCATGTATTGGGGGCCCCGCAGGCATTCCGCATGTCATGGGGGCCTCACGTGCATGCCGCATGTCATGGGGGCCTCACATGCATGCCGCATGTAATGGGGGCCCCAACTGCATGACGCATGTCTCAGGTACCCCAAATGCATGCAGCATGTTATGCAGGCCCCAAATGCATGCCGCATGTCATGGGGGCCCAAATGCATGATGCATGTCATGGGGGCTCCACGTGCATGCCGCATGTAATGGGGCTCCCAAATTCATGTCGCATGTCATAGGGGCCCCACGTGCATTCCGCATGACATGGGGCCCACAAATTCATGCCGCATGTCATAGGGGCCCCACATGCATGGCGCATTTCATGGGGGCCCCAAATGCGTGCCGCATGTCATGGGGGCCCCACTTGCATGCAGCATGTAATGGGGATCCAAATGCATGACGCATGTCATGGGGGTCCCACGTGCATGCCGCATGTCATGGGGGCCCCACATGCATGCCGCATGTCATGGGGGCACCACTTGCATGCAGCATGTAATGGGGGATCCAAATGCATGACGCATGTCATGGGGGTCCCACATGCATACCACATGTCATGGGGGAACCAAATGCATGCCGCATGTCCTGGGGGCCCCACATGCATGACACATTTCATGGGGGACCCAAATGCATGCCGCATGTCATGGGATCCCCAAATGCATGCCGCATGTCATGAGGGCCCCACATGCATGACACATTTCATGGGGGACCCAAATGCATGCCGCATGTCATGGGGGCCCCAAATTTATGCCGCATGTCATGGGGGCCCCATTTAAATGCCGCATGTCATGGGGGCCCCACGAGCATGTCGCGGGGGCCCAAAATGCATGCCGCATGGCATGAGGGCGCCGCATGCATGCCGCATGTCTTGGGACCCACAAATGCATGCCGCATGTCATAGGGGCCCCACATGCATGGCGCATTTCACAAGGGCCCAAATGCATGCCGCATGTCATGAGGCCATAAATGCATGTCGCATGTCATGGGGGCCCCACATGCATGCCGCATGTCATGGGGCCCAAAAGCTTGCCGCATGTCATGGGGGCCATAAATGCATGCCGCATGTCATGGGAGCCCCACATGAATGTCGCATGTCAAGGGGGCCCAACGTGCATGCCGCATGTATTGGGGGCCCCAAATTCATGCCGCATATCATGAGGGCCCTGCATGCATGCCGCATGTCATGGGTGCCCCACATTCATACCGCATGTCATGGAGACCCCACATGCATGCCGCATGTAATGGGAGCCCCCATGCATGCCACATGTCATGGGGGCGCCAAATGAATGTCGCATGTCAAGGGGGCCCCACGTGCATGCCGCATGTCATGGGGGCCATAAATGCATGCGGCATAAATGCATGCGGCATGTCATAGGGGCCCCAGGTGCATACCACATGTCATGGGGGCCCCAAATGCATGCCGCATGTAATGGGGGATTCAAATGCATGCCGCATGTCATGGGGGTCACACATGCATGCTGCATGTCATGGGGGCCCCAAATGCATGCCGCATATCATGGGGCCCCGCAGGCATTCCGCATGTCATGGGGGCCTCACATGCATGCCGCATGTCATGGGGGCCTCACGTGCATGCCGCATGTATTGGGGGCCCCAACTTGCATGCCGCATGTCTCAGGTACCCCAAATGCATGCAGCATGTTATGCAGGCCCCAATTGCATGCCGCATGTCATGGGGGCCCAAATGCATGACGCATGTCATGGGGGCTCCACGTGCATGCCGCATGTAATGGGGCTCCCAAATTCATGTCGCATGTCATAGGGGCCCCAAGTGCATTCCGCATTACATGGGGGCCCCAAATGCATGCCGCATGTCATGGGGGCCCCACTTGCATGCCGCATGTAATGGGGGATTCAAATGCATGCCGCATGTCATGGGGGTCCCACATGCATGGCGCATTTCATGGGGGCCCTACATGCATGCCGCATGTCATGGGGGCCCCAAATGCATGCAGCATGTCATAGGGGCCCCACATGCATGGTGCATGTCATGGGGGCCCCACATGCATGCCTCAAGTCATGGGGGCCCCAAATGCATGCCACATATCATGGGGGCCCCACGTGCATGCCACATATATTGGGAGCCTCAAATGCATGCCGCATGTCATGAGGGCCCCGCATGCATGCTGCATGTCATTGGGGCCCAACGTGCTTGCCGCATGTCATGGGGGCCCCACGTGCATGCCTCATGTTACGGGGGCCACGAATGCATGCCGCATGTCATAGGTGCCCCACATGCATGGAGCATGTCATGGGGGCCCCAAATGCATGCGGCATGTCATAGGGGCCCCACGTGCATACCACATGTCATGGGGGCCCCAAATGCATGCCGCATGTCATGGGAGCTCCACATGCATGCCACATGTCATGGGGGCCCCAAATGAATGTCGCATGTCAAGGGGGACCCACATGCATGCCGCATGTCATGGAGGCCTCCATGACATGCGGCAAGCATTTGGGCCCCACATGCATGGCGCATGCCATGGGGCCCCACCTGCATGGCACATTTCATGAGGGCCCAAATGCATGCCGCATGTCATGAGGCCATAAATGCATGTCACATGTCATGGGTGCCCAACGTGCATGCCGCATGTCACGGGGGCCCCGCAGGCATTCCACATGTCATGGGGGCCCCAAATAAATGCCGCATTTCATGGGTGCCCCAAATGCATGCCTCAAGTCATGGGGGCCCCAAATGCATGCAGCATGTCATAGGGTCCCCACATGCATGGTGCATGTCATGGGGGCCCCACATGCATGCCTCAAGTCATGGGGGCCCCAAATGCATGCCACATATCATGGGGGCCCCACATGCATGCCGCATATATTGGGGGCCTCAATTGCATGCCGCATGTCATGAGGGCCCCGCATGCATGCCGCATGTCATTGGGGCCCCATGTGCATGCCACATGTCTTGGGGCCCACAAATGCATGCCGCATGTCATAGGGGCCCCACATGCATGGCGCATTTCATGGGGGCCCTACATGCATGCCGCATGTCATGGGGGCCCCAAATGCATGCCTCAAGTCATGGGGCCCCAAATGCATGCAGCATGTCATAGGGGCCCCACATGCATGGTGCATGTCATGGGGGCCCCACATGCATGCCTCAAGTCACGGGGGCCCCAAATGCATGCCACATATCATGGGGGCCCCACATGCATGCCGCATATATTGGGGGCCCCAATTGCATGCCGCATGTCATGAGGGCCCCGCATGCATGCCGCATGTCATTGGGGCCCCGTAGGCATTCCGCATGTCATGGGGGCCTCACGTGCATTCCGCATGTCATGGGGGCCCCACGTGCTTGCCGCTTGTCATGGGGGCCCCACGTGCATGCCTCATGTTACGGGGGCCACAAATGCATGCCGCATGTCATAGGGGCCCCACGTGCATACCACATGTCATGGGGGCCCCAAATGCATGCCGCATGTCATGGGGGCCCCACATGCATGCCACATGTCATGGGGGCCCCAAATGAATGTCGCATGTCAAGGGGGCCCCACGTGCATGACGCATGTCATGGGGACCCATATGCATGCCACATGTCATGGAGGCCCCCATGACATGCGGCATGCATTTGGGGGCCCCACATGCATGCCGCATGTCATGGGGGGCCAAATGCTTGCCGCATGTCATGAGGGCCATAAATGCATGCCGCATGTCATGGGAGCCCCACATGCATGCCACATGTCATGGGGGCCCCAAATGAATGTCGCATGTCAAAGGGGCCCCACGTGCATGCCGCATGTCATGGGGGCCCCAAATGCATGCCGCATGTCATGGGGGCCCCAAATGCATGCCGCATGTCATGGGGCCCCCCAAATGCATGCAGCATGTCTTGGGGCCCACAAATGCATGCCGCATGTCATAGGGGTCCCACATGCATGGCACATTTCATGGGGGTCCCACATGCATGGCGCATTTCATGGGGGCCCCAAATGCATGCCGCATGTCATAGGGGCCCCACATGCATGGCGCATGTCATGGGGGCCCCACATTCATACCGCATGTCATGGAGGCCCCAAATGCATGCCGCATGTAATGAGAGCCCCCATGCATGCCACATGTCATGGTGGCCCCAAATGAATGTCGCATGTCAAGGGGGCCCCACGTGCATGCCGCATGTCATGGGGGCCCCAAATGCATGCCGCATGTACAGGGGGCCCCACGTGCATGCCGCATTTCATGGGGGACGCAAATGCATGCCGCATTTCATGGGGCCGCCAAATGCATGCAGCATGTCTTGGGACCCGCAAATGCATGCCACATGTCATAGGGGTCCCACGTGCATACTGCATGTCATGGGGGCCCCGCAGGCATTCCGCATGTCATGGGGGCCCCAAATGCATGCCGCATTTCATGGGGGCCCCACGTGTATGCCGCATGTCATGGGGCCCCCCAAATGCATGCAGCATGTTTTGGTGCCCTCAAATGCATGCCGCATGTCATAGGGGTCCCACCTGCATGCCGCATGTCATGGGGGAACCACCTGCATGCCGCATGTAATGGGGGATTCAAATGCATGCCGCATGTCATGAGGGTCCCACATGCATGCCTCATGTCATGGGGGCCCCAAATGCATGCCGCATATCATGGGGGCCCCGCAGGCATTCCGCATGTCATGGGGGCCTCACGTGCATGCCGCATGTCATGGGGGCCCCAACTGCATGACGCATGTCTCAGGTACCCCAAATGCATGCAGCATGTTATGCAGGCCCCAAATGCATGCCACATGTCATGGGGCCCCAAATGAATGCCGCATGTCATGGGGGCTCCACGTGCATGCCGCATGTAATGGGGCCCCCAAATTCATGCGGCATGTCAAAGGGACCCTAAATGCATGCCTAATTTAATGGGGGCCCCACGTGCATGCCGCATGTCTTGGGGGCCCCATGTGCATGCCGCATGTCATGGGGGCCCAAAATGCATGCCTCAATCATGGGGGCCCCAAATGCATGTCGCATATCATGGGGGCCCCACGTGCATGCCGCATGTCATGGGGCCCCCCAAATGCATGCAGCATGTCTTGGGGCCCACAAATGCATGCCGCATGTCATAGGGGCCCCACATGCATGGCTTATTTAATGGGGGCCCCACATGCATGCCACATGTCATGGGGGCCCCAAATGGGGGCCGCATATCATGGGGGCCACAAATGCATGCAGCATGTCATGGGGGCCCCACGTGCATGCCACATGTCTTGGGGCCCACAAATGCATGCCGCATGTCATAGGGGCACCACATGCATGGCACATTTCTTGGGGGCCCTACATGCATGCCGCATGTCATGGGGGCCCCAAATGCATGCCTCAAGTCATGGGGGCCCCAAATGCATGCAGCATGTCATAGGGGCCCCAAATGCATGCAGCATGTCATAGGGGCCCCACATGCATGCAGCATGTCATAGGGGCCCCACATGCATGGTGCATGTCATGGGGGCCCCACATGCATGCCTCAAGTCATGGGGGCCCCAAATACATGCCGCATGACATGGGGGCCATAAATGCATGCCGCATGTCATGGGTGCCCAACGTACATGCTGCATGTCATTGGGGCCCCACGTGCTTGCCGCATGTCATGGGGGCCCCACATGCATGCCTCATGTCATGGGGGCCCCACATGCATGCCCCATGTCATGGGGGCCCCACGTGCATGCCGCATGTCAAGGGGGTCCCACATGCATGCCGCATGTCATAGGGGCCCCACATGCATGGCGCATGTCATGGGGGGCCCACATGCGTGCCGCATGTCATGGGGGCCCCACTTGCATGCAGCATGTAATGGGGGATCCAATTGCATGACGCATGTCATGGGGGTCTCACATGCATGCCGCATGTCATGGGGGCCCAAATGCATGCCGCATGTCATGGGGGCCATAAATGCATGCCGCATGTCATGGGTGCCCAACATGCATGCCGCATGTATTGGGGGCCCCAACTGCATGCCGCATATCATGGGGCCCCACATGCATGCCACATGTCATGGGGGCCCCACATGCATGCCGCATTTCATGGGGGGCCCAAATGCATGCTGCATGTTATGGGGGCCCCAAATGCATGCAGCATGTCATGGCGGCCCCAAATGCATGACTCATGTCATGGAGGCCCCAAGTGCATGCCACATGTCATGGGGGATCCAAACTCATGCCGCATGTCATTGGGGCCCCAAGCGTATGCCGCATGTCATGGGGGCCCCATGTGCATGCCGCATGTAATGGGGGCCCCAAATGCATGCGGCATGTCATAGGGGCCCCACGTGCATGCCGCATGTCATGGGGGCCCCAAATGCATGTCAAATGTCATGGGGGCCCTAAATGCATGCCGCATGTAATTGGGGCCCCACGTGCATGCCGCATGTCATGGGGTCCCCATGTGCATGCCACATGTCATGGGGCCCCAAAATGCATGCCTCAAGTCATGGGGCCCCAAATGCATGCCGCATATCATGGGGCCCCACATGCATGCCGCATGTATTGGGGGCCCCAAATGCATGCCGCATGTCATGAGGGCCCCAAATGCATGCCGCATTCCATGGGGGCCCCACGTGCATGCTGCATGTCATGGGGCCCCCCAAATACATGCAGCATGTCTTAGGGCCCACAAATGCATGCCGCATGTCATTGGGGCCCCACATGCATGGCTCATTTCATGGGGGCCCCACATGCATGCCTCATGTCATGGGGGCCCCAAATGCGTGCCGCAAATCATGGGGGCCACAAATGCATGCAGCATGTCATGGGGCACATGCATGCCACATGTCTTGGGGCCCACAAATGCATGCCGCATGTCATACGGGTCCCACATGCATGGCGCATTTCATGGGGGCCCAACGTACATGCTGCATGTCATTGGGGCCCCACGTGCTTGTCGCATGTCATGTGTCATGGGGGCCCCACGTGCATGCCTCATGTCACGGTGCCACAAATGTATGCCGCATTTCATGGGGGCCCCACTTACATGCAGCATGTAATGGGGGATCCAAATGCATAACACATGTCATGGGGCCCGCAAATGCATGCCACATGTCATGGGGGCCCCACATGCATGCCGCATGTCATGGGGGCCCAAATGCATGCCGCATGTCATGGGGGCCATAAATGCATGCCACATGTCATGGGTGCCCAACGTGCATGCCGCATGTATTGGGGGCCCCAACTGCATGCCGCATATCATGGGGGTGCCGCATGCATGCCACATGTCATGGGGGCCCTAAATGCATGCCGCATGTCATGGGGGCCCCAAATGCATGCCGCATTTCATGGGGGCCCCACGTGCATGCCGCATGTCATGGGGCCCCAATTGCACGCCGCATGTAATAGGGGCCCCACATGCATGGCGCATGTCATGGTGCCCCACATGTATGCCGCATGTCATGGGGGCCCCAAATGCATGCCGCATGTCATGGGGGCCCCAAATGCATGCCGCATGTAATAGGGGCCCCATGTGCTTCCCGCATGTCATGGGGGCCCAAATGCATGCCACATGTCATGGGGGCCATAAATGCATGCCGCATGTCATGGGTGCCCAACGTACATGCTGCATGTCATGGGGGCCCCACGTGCATGCCTCATGTCACGGGGGCCACAAATGTATGTGTCATGTCATGGGGGTCCCACGTGCATGCCGCATGTCATGGGGCCCCCCAAATGCATGCCGCATGTCATAGGGGCCCCACGTACATGGCGCATGTCATGGGTGCCCCACATGCATGCCTTTTGTCATCGGGTCCCCAATTGCATGCCGCATGTCATAGGGGCCCCACATGCATTGCACATGTCATGGGCCCCCCCAAATGCATGCCGCATGTCATACGGGCCCAACATGCATGGAGCATGTCATGGGGGTCCCAAATGCATGCGGCATGTCATAGGGGCCCCACGTGCATAACACATGTCATGGGGCCCGCAAATGCATGCCGCATGTCATGGGGGCCCCACATGCATGCCGCATGTAATGGGGGCCCCACGTGCATGCCGCATGTCATGGGGGCCCCATGTGCATGCCGCATGTCATGGGGGCACAAAATGCATGCCTCAAGTCATGGGGCCCCAAATGCATGCCGCATATCATGGGGGCCCCACGTGCATGCCGCATGTATTGGGGGCCCCAAATGCATGCCGCATGTCATGAGGGCGCCACATGCATGCAGCATGTCATGGGGGCCATAAATGCATGCCGCATGTCATGGGGGCCCCAAATGCATGCAGCATGTCATAGGGGCCCCACATGCATGGTACATGTCATGGGGGCCCCACATGCTTGCCTCAAGTCATGGGGGCCCCAAATGCATGCCGCATGTCATGGGGGCCATAAATGCATGCCGCATGTCATGGGTGCCCAACGTGCATGTTGCATGTATTGGTGGCCCCAACTGTATGCCGCATATCATGGGGCCCCACATGCATGCCACATGTCATGGGGGCCCCACATGCATGCCGCATTTCATGGGGGGCCCAAATGCAAGCCGCATGTTATGGGGGCCCCAAATGCATGCCACATGTCATGGGGGCCCAAATGCATGCCGCATGTCATGGGGGCCCCACATGCATGCCACATGTCATGGGGCCCCAAATGCATGCCGCATGTCATGGGGGCTCCACGTGCATGCCGCATGTAATGGGGCCCCCAAATTCATGCGGCATGTCAAAGGGGCCCCGCGTGCATGGTGCAAGTCATGGGTGCCCCAAATGCATGCCGCATGTCATCGGGGCCCCACGTGCATGCCGCATGTCACGGGGGCCCCAAATGCATGCCTCATGTCATGGGGGCCCTACCTGCATGCCGCATGTCATGGGGGACCCAAACGCATGCCGCATGTCATTGAGGCCCCAAGCGTATGCCGCGTGTCACGGGTGCCCCATGTGCATGCCGCATGTAATGGGGGCCCCAAATGCATGCGGCATGTCATAGGGGCCCTACATGCATGCCGCATCTCTTAGGTACCCCAAATGCATGCAGCATGTTATGCAGGCCCCAAATGCATGCCGCATGTCATGGGGGCCCAAATGCATGCCGCATGTCATGGGACCCACATTCATGCCGCATGTCATGGGGGCCCAAATGCATGCCACATGTCATGGGGGCCTCAAATTCATGCCGCATGTCATGAGGGCCCCGCATGCATGCCGCATGTCATGGGGGCCCCGCAGGCATTCCGCATGTCATGGGAGCCCCAAATGCATGCCGCATGTCATTGGGGCCCCACGTGCATCCGTCATGTAATGGGGGATTCAAATGCATGCTGCATGTCATGGGGGCCCCACGTGCATGCCGCATGTCACGGGGGCCCCAAATATATGCTGCATGTCATGAGGGCCCCACAAGCATGCCGCATGTTATAGAGGCCCCCCATGCATGCAGCATGTCTTGGGGCCCACAAATGCATGCCGCATGTCATAGGGGCCCCACGTGCATGCCACATGTGTTGGGGCCTACAAATGCATGCCGCATGTCATAGGTGCCAAAGATGCATGGCACATTTTATGGGGGCCCTACATGCATGCTTCATGTCATTGCGGCCCCACGTGCATGCCGCATGTCATGGGTGCCCACATGCATGCCACATGTCATGGGGGCCATAAATGCATGCCGCATGTCATGGGTGCCCAATGTGCATGCCGCATGTATTGGGGGCCCCAACTGCATGCTGCATGTATTGGGGGCCCCAACTGCATGCCGCATATCATGGGGCCCCACATGCATGCCACATGTCATGGGGGCCCCTCATGCATGCCGCATTTCATGGGGGGCCCAAATGCATGCCGCATGTTATGGGGGCCCCAAATGCATGCAGCATGTCATGGCGGCCCCAAATGCATGACTCATGTCATGGAGGCCCCACGTGCCTGCCACATGTCATGGGGGATTCAAACTCATGCCGCATGTCATTGGGGCCTCAAGCGTATGCCGCATGTCATGGGGGCCCCATGTGCATGCCGCATGTAATGGGGGCCCCAAATGCATGCGGCATGTCATAGGGGCCCCACGTGCATGCCGCATGTCATCGGGGCCCCAATTGCAAGCCGCATGTCATAGGGGCCCCACATGCATGGCGCATGTCATGGTGTCCCACATGCATGCCGCATGTCATGGGGGCCCCAAATGCATGTCGCATATCATGGGGACCCTAAATGCATGCCACATGTAATGGGGGCCCCACGTGCATGCCGCATGTCATGGGGGCCCCATGTGCATGCCGCATGTCATGGGGGCCCAAAATGCATGCCTCAACTCATGGGGCCCCAAAAGCATGCCGCATATCATGGGGGCCCCACGTGCATGCCTCATGTATTGGGGGCCCCAAATGCATGCCGCATTTCATGAGGGCGCCGCATGCATGCCGCATGTCATGGGGGCCCTAAATGCATGCCTCATGTCATGGGGGCCCCAAATGCGTGCCGCATATCATGGGGGCCACAAATGCATGCAGCATGTCATGGGGGCCCCACGTGCATGCCACATGTCTTGGGGCCCACAAATGCATGCCACATGTCATAGGGGTCCCACATGCATGCAGCATGTCATGGGGGCCCCACGTGCATGCCACATGTCTTGGGGCCCACAAATGCATGCCACATGTCATAGGGGTCCCACATGCATGGAACATTTCATGGGGGCCCTACATGCATGCCGCATGTCATGGGGGCCCCAAATGCATGCCTCAAGTCTTGGGGGCCCCAAATGCATGCAGCATGTCATAGGGGCCCCACATGCATGGTGCATGTCATGGGGGCCCCACATGCTTGCCTCAAGTCATGGGGGCCCCAAATGCATGCCGCATGTCATGGGGGCCATAAATGCATGCCGCATGTCATGGGTGCCCAACGTACATGCTGCATGTCATTGGGGCCCCACGTGCTTGTTGCATGTCATGGGGGCCCCGCGTGCATGCCTCATGTCACCGTGCCACAAATGTATGTGGCATGTCATGGGGGCCCCACTTGCATGCAGCATGTAATGGGGGATCCAAATGCATAACGCATGTCATAGGGGCCCCACGTGCATAACACATGTCATGGGGCCCGCAAATGCGTGCCACATGTCATGGGGGCCCCACATGCATGCCGCATGTCATGGGGACCCAAATGCATGCCAAATGTCATGGGGGCCCAACGTGCATGCCGCATGTATTGGGGCCCCAAATTCATGCCGCATGTCATGGGGGCCCCACAGGCATTCCGCATGTCATGGGGGCCCCAAATGCATGCCGCATGTCATGGGGGCCCCACGTGCATGCCGCATGTAATGGGGGCCCCAAATGCATGCCGCATGTCATAGTGGCCCCAAATGCATGCTGCATGTCATGAGGTCCCCACGTGCATGCCGCATGTCATGGGGCCCCCAAATGCATGCCGCATGTCATGGGGGCCCAAAAGGCATGCCGCATGTCTCAGGTACCCCAAATGCATGCAGCATGTTATGCAGGCCCCAAATGCATGCCGCATGTCATGGGACCCACATTCATGCCGCATGTCATGGGGGCCCCCAATGCATGCCACATGTCATGGGGACCCAAATGCATGCCACATGTCATGGGGGCCTCAAATTCATGCCGCATGTCATGAGGGCCCCGCATGCATGCCGCATGTCATGGGGGCCCCGCAGGCATTCCGCATGTCATGGGGGCCCCAAATGCATGCCGCATGTCATGGGGGCCCCACGTGCATCCGTCATGTAATGGGGGATTCAAATGCATGCTGCATGTCATGGGGGCCCCACATGCATGCCGCATGTCACGGGGGCACCAAATGTATGCTGCATGTCATGGGGGCCCCACAAGCATGCCGCATGTTATAGAGGCCCCACATGCATGCAGCATGTCTTGGGGCCATCAAATGCATGCCGCATGTCATAGGGGCCCCACGTGCATGCCACATGTCTTGGGGCCTACAAATACATGCCGCATGTCATAGGTGCCAAACATGCATGGCACATTTCATGGGGGCCCTACATGCATGCAGCATGTCATGGGGGCCCCACGTGCATGCTTCATGTCATTGGGGGCCCACGTGCATGCCGCATGTCATAGGGGCACCACGTACATGGCGGATGTCATGGGTGACCCACATGCATGCCACATGTCATCGGGGCCCCAATTGCATGCCGCATGTCATAGGGGCCCCACATGCATGGTGCATGTCATGGTGCCCCACATGCATGCAGCATGTCACGGGGGCCCCAAATGCATGCCGCATGTCATGGGGGCCCTAAATGCATGCCGCATGTCATAGGGGCCCCACGTGCATAACAAATGTCATGGGGCCCGCAAATGCATGCCACATGTCATGGGGGCCCCACATGCATGCCGCATGTCATGGGGACCCAAATGCATGCCACATGTCATGGGGGCCCAACGTGCATGCCGCATGTATTGGGGCCCCAAATTCATGCCGCATGTCATGGGGGCCCCACAGGCATTCCGCATGTCATGGGGGCCCCACGTGCATGCCGCATGTCATAGTGGCCCCAAATGCATGCTGCATGTCATGAGGTCCCCAAATGCATGCCGCATGTCATGGGGGCCCAAAAGGCATGCCGCATGTCTCAGGTACCCCAAATGCATGCAGCATGTTATGCAGGCCCCAAATGCATGCCGCATGTCATGGGACCCACATTCATGCCGCATGTCATGGGGGCCCCCAATGCATGCCACATGTCATGGGGACCCAAATGCATGCCACATGTCATGGGGGCCTCAAATTCATGCCGCATGTCATGAGGGCCCCGCATGCATGCCGCATGTCATGGGGGCCCCGCAGGCATTCCGCATGTCATGGGGGCCCCAAATGCATGCCGCATGTCATGGGGGCCCCACGTGCATCCGTCATGTAATGGGGGATTCAAATGCATGCTGCATGTCATGGGGGCCCCACATGCATGCCGCATGTCACGGGGGCCCCAAATGTATGCTGCATGTCATGGGGGCCCCACAAGCATGCCGCATGTTATAGAGGCCCCACATGCATGCAGCATGTCTTGGGGCCATCAAATGCATGCCGCATGTCATAGGGGCCCCACGTGCATGCCACATGTCTTGGGGCCTACAAATACATGCCGCATGTCATAGGTGCCAAACATGCATGGCACATTTCATGGGGGCCCTACATGCATGCAGCATGTCATGGGGGCCCCACGTGCATGCTTCATGTCATTGGGGGCCCACGTGCATGCCGCATGTCATAGGGGCACCACGTACATGGCGGATGTCATGGGTGACCCACATGCATGCCGCATGTCATCGGGGCCCCAATTGCATGCCGCATGTCATAGGGGCCCCACATGCATGGTGCATGTCATGGTGCCCCACATGCATGCAGCATGTCACGGGGGCCCCAAATGCATGCCGCATGTCATGGAGGCCCTAAATGCATGCCGCATTTAATGGGGGCCCCACGTGCATGCCGCATGTCTTGGGGGCCCCATGTGCATGCCGCATGTCATGGGGGCCCAAAATGCATGCCTCAATCATGGGGGCCCCAAATGCATGTCGCATATCATGGGGGCCCCACGTGCATGCCGCATGTCTTGGGGCCCACAAATGCATGCCGCATGTCATAGGGGCACCACATGCATGGCACATTTCTTGGGGGCCCTACATGCATGCCGCATGTCATGGGGGCCCCAAATGCATGCCTCAAGTCATGGGGGCCCCAAATGCATGCAGCATGTCATAGGGGCCCCAAATGCATGCAGCATGTCATAGGGGCCCCACATGCATGGTGCATGTCATGGGGGCCCCACATGCATGCCTCAAGTCATGGGGGCCCCAAATACATGCCGCATGACATGGGGGCCATAAATGCATGCCGCATGTCATGGGTGCCCAACGTACATGCTGCATGTCATTGGGGCCCCACGTGCTTGTCGCATGTCATGGGGGCCCCACGTGCATGCCTCATGTCACGGGGGCCACAAATGTATGCGGCATGTCATGGGGGCCCCACATGCATGTCGCATGTCATGGGGGCCCCACGTGCATGCCTCATGTCACGGGGGCCACAAATGTATGCGGCATGTCATGGGGGCCCCAAATGCATGACTCATGTCATGGAGGCCCCACGTGCATGCCACATGTCATGGGGGATCCAAACTCATGCCGCATGTCATTGGGGCCCCAAGCGTATGCCGCATGTCATGGGGGCCCCATGTGCATGCCGCATGTAATGGGGGCTCCAAATGCATGTGGCATGTCATAGGGGCCCCACGTGCATGCCGCATGTCTCGGGCACACCAAATGCATGCAGCATGTCATGGGGGCCACACGTGCATGCCGCGTGTCATCGGGGCCCCAATTGCAAACCGCATGTCATAGGGGCCCCACATGCATGGCGCATGTCATGGTGTCCCACATGCATGCCGCATGTCATGGGGGCCCCAAATGCATGTCGAATGTCATGGGGCCCCTAAATGCATGCCGCATGTAATTGGGGCCCCACGTGCATGCCGCATGTCATGGGGGCCCCATGTGCATGCCGCATGTCATGGGGGCCCAAAATGCATGCCTCAAGTCATGGGGCCCCAAATGCATGCCGCATATCATGGGGGCCCCACATGCATGCCGCATGTATTGGGGGCCCCAAATGCATGCCGCATGTCATGAGGGCGCCGCATGCATGCCGCATGTCATGGGGCCCCAAATGCATGCCGCATTTCATGGGGCCCCACGTGCATGCTGCATGTCATGGGGCCCCCCAAATGCATGCAGCATGTCTTGGGGCCCACAAATGCATGCCGCATGTCATTGGGGCCCCACATGCATGCCTCATTTCATGGGGGCCCCACATGCATGCCTCATGTCATGGGGGCCCCAAATGCGTGCCGCATATCATGGGGGCCACAAATGCATGCAGCATGTCATGGGGCACATGCATGCCACATGTCTTGGGGCCCACAAATGCATGCCGCATGTCATAGGGGTCCCACATGCATGGCGCTTTTCATGGGGGCCCTACATGCATGCCGCATGTCATGGGGGCCCCAAATGCATGCCTCAAGTCATGGGGGCCCCAAATGCATGCAGCATGTCATAGGGGCCCCACATGCATGGTGCATGTCATAGGGGCCCCACATGCTTGCCACAAGTCATGGGGGCCCCAAATGCATGCCGCAAGTCATGGGGGCCATAAATGCATGCCGCATGTCATGGGTGCCCAACGTACATGCTGCATGTCATTGGGGCCCCACGTGCTTGTCGCATGTCATGGGGGCCACACGTGCATGCCTCATGTCACGGTGCCACAAATGTATGCGGCATGTCATGGGGGCCCCACTTGCATGCAGCATGTAATGGGGGATCCAAATGCATAACGCATGTCATGGGGGTCCCACATGCATGCCGCATGTCATGGGGGCCCCAAATGCATGCGGCATGTCATAGGGGCCCCACGTGCATAACACATGTCATGGGGCCCGCAAATGCATGCCACATGTCATGGGGGCCCCACATGCATGCCGCATGTCATGGGGGCCCAAATGCATGCCGCATGTCATGGGGGCCATAAATGCATGCCGCATGTCATGGGTGCCCAACGTGCATGCCGCATGTATTGGGGGCCCCAACTGCATGCCGCATATCATGGGGCCCCACATGCATGCCACATGTCATGGGGGCCCCACATGCATGCCGCATTTCATGGGGGCCCAAATGCATGCCTGATGTCATGGCGGCCCCAAATGCATGACTCATGTCATGGGGGCCCCATGTGCATGCCGCATGTCATGGGGGCCCAAAATGCATGCCTCAAGTCATGGGGCCCCAAATGCATGCCGCATATCATGGGGGCCCGACGTGCATGCCGCATGTATTGGGGGCCCCAAATGCATGCAGCATGTCATAGGGGCCCCACATGCATGGTGCATGTCATAGGGGCCCCACATGCATGCCTCATGTCACGGTGCCACAAATGTATGCGGCATGTCAAGGGGGGCCCACTTGCATGCAGCATGTAATGGGGGATCCAAATGCATAACGCATGTCATGGGGGTCCCACATGCATGCTGCATGTCATGGGGGCCCCAAATGCATGCGGCATGTCATAGGGGCCCCACGTGCATAACACATGTCATGGGGCCCGCAAATGCATGCCACATGTCATGGGGGCCCCACATGCATGCCGCATGTTATGGGGGCCCAAATGCATGCCACATGTCATGGGGGCCCAACGTGCATGCCGCATGTATTGGGGCCCCAAATTCATGCCGCATGTCATGGGGGCCCCACAGGCATTCCGCATGTCATGGGGGCCCCAAATGCATGCCGCATGTCATGGGGGCCCCACGTGCATGCCGCATGTAATGGGGGCCCCAAATGCATGCCGCATGTCATAGTGGCCCCAAATGCATGCTGCATGTCATCAGGGCCCCACGTGCATGCCGCATGTCATGGGGCCCCCAAATGCATGCCGCATGTCATGGGTGCCCAACAAACATGCCCCATGTCATTGGGGCCCCAATTGCATGCCGCATGTCTCAGGTACCCCAAATGCATGCAGCATGTTATGCAGGCCCCAAATGCATGCCACATGTCATGGGGGCCCAAATGCATGCCGCATGTCATAGGGGCCCCACATGCATGGCGCATGTCATGGTGCCCCACATGCATGCAGCATGTCATGGGGGCCCCAAATGCATGCCGCATGTCATGGGGGCCCCACGTGCATGCCGCATGTCATAGGGGCACCACGTACATGGCGCATGTCATGGGTGCCCCACATGCATGCCGCATGTCATCGAGGCCCCAATTGCATGCCGCATGTCATAGGGGCCCCACATGCATGGCGCATGTCATGGTGCCCCACATGCATGCAGCATGTCATGGGGGCCCCAAATGCATGCCGCATGTCATGGGGGCCCCACGTGCATGCCGCATGTCTTGGGGGCCCCATGTGCATGCCGCATGTCATGGGGGCCCAAAATGCATGCCTCAATCATGGGGGCCCCAAATGCATGTCGCATATCATGGGGGCCCCACGTGCATGCCGCATGTGATTGGGCCCCCCAAATGCATGCAGCATGTCTTGGGGCCCCACATGCATGCCGCATGTCATAGTGCCCCAAATGCGTGCCGCATATCATGGGGGCCACAAATGCATGCAGCATGTCATGGGGGCACCACGTGCATGCCACATGTCTTGGGGCCCACAAATGCATGCCGCATGTCATAGGGGCACCACATGCATGGCACATTTCTTGGGGGCCCTACATGCATTCCGCATGTCATGGGGGCCCCAAATGCATGCCTCAAGTCATGGGGGCCCCAAATGCATGCAACATGTCATAGGGGCCCCAAATGCATGCAGCATGTCATAGGGGCCCCACATGCATGGTGCATGTCATGGGGGCCCCACATGCATGCCTCAAGTCATGGGGGCCCCAAATGCATGACTCATGTCATGGAGGCCCCACGTGCATGCCACATGTCATGGGGGCCCCACATGCTTGCCGCATTTCATGGGGGGCCCAAATGCATGCCGCATGTTATGGGGGCCCCAAATGCATGCAGCATGTAATGGTGCCCCAAATGCATGACTCATGTCATGGAGGCCCCACGTGCATGCCACATGTCAAGGGGGATCCAAACTCATGCCGCATGTCATTGGGGCCCCAAGCGTATGCCGCATGTCATGGGGGCCCCATGTGCATGTCGCATGTAATGGGGGCCCCAAATGCATGCGGCATGTCATAGGGGCCCCACGTGCATGCCGCATGTCATCGGGGCCCCAATTGCAAGCCGCATGTCATAGGGGCCCCACATGCATGGCGCATGTCATGGTGTCCCACATGCATACCGCATGTCATGGGGGCCCCAAATGCATGTTGAATGTCATGGGGGCCCTAAATGCATGCCGCATGTAATGGGGGCCCCACGTGCATGCCGCATGTCATGGGGGCCCCATGTGCATGCCGCATGTCATGGGGGCCCAAAATGCATGCCTCAAGTCATGGGGCCCCAAATGCATGCCGCATATCATGGGGGCCCCACGTGCATGCCGCATGTATTGGGGGCCACAAATGCATGCCGCATGTCATGAGGGCGCCGCATGCATGCCGCATGTCATGGGGGCCCTAAATGCATGCCGCATGTCATGGGGGCCCCAAATGCATGCCGCATTTCATGGGGGCCCCACATGCATGCTGCATGTCATGGGGCCCCCCAAATGCATGCAGCATGTCTTGGGGCCCACAAATGCATGCCGCATGTCATAGGGGCCCCACATGCATGGCTCATTTCATGGGGGCCCCACATGCATGCCTCATGTCATGGGGGCCCCAAATGCGTGCCGCATATTATGGGGGCCACAAATGCATGCAGCATGTCATGGGGGCCCCACGTGCATGCCACATGTCTTGGGGCCCACAAATGCATGCCGCATGTCATAGGGGTCCCACATGCATGGCGCATTTCATGGGGGCCCTACATGCATGCCGCATGTCATGGGGGCCCCAAATGCATGCCTCAAGTCTTGGGGGCCCCAAATGCATGCAGCATGTCATAGGGGCCCCACATGCTTGGTGCATGTCATGGGGGCCCCACATGCTTGCCTCAAGTCATGGGGGCCCCAAATGCATGCCGCATGTCATGGGGGCCATAAATGCATGCCGCATGTCATGGGTGCCCAACGTACATGCTGCATGTCATTGGGGCCCCACGTGCTTGTCGCATGTCATGGGGGCCCCACGTGCATGCCTCATGTCACGGTGCCACAAATGTATGCGGCATGTCATGGGGGCCCCACTTGCATGCAGCATGTAATGGGGGATCCAAATGCATAACGCATGTCATGGGGGTCCCACATGCATGCCGCATGTCATGGGGGCCCCAAATGCATGCGGCATGTCATAGGGGCCCCACGTGCATGCCGCATGTCATAGGGGCCCCACATACATGCCGAATGTCATCTGGGTCCCACGTGCATGCCGCATGTCATAGGGGCACCACATGCATGGCGCATGTCATGGGGGTCCACATGCATGCCGCATGTCATGGGGGCCCCACTTGCATGCAGCATGTCATGCCGCATGTCATGGGGGCCCCGCAGGCATGGCGCATGACATGGGGGTCCACATGCATGCCGCATGTCATGGGGGCCCCTCTTGCATGCAGCATGGAATGAGGGATCCAAATGCATGCCGCATGTCATGGGGGCCCCAAATGCATGCGGCATGTCATAGGGGCCCCACGTGCATGCCGCATGTCTCGGGCATTCCAAATGCATGCAGCATTTTATGGGGGCACCACATGCATGGCGCATGTCATGGGGGTCCACATGCATGCCGCAAGTCATGGGGGCCCCTCTTGCATGCAGCATGGAATGAGGGATCCAAATGCATGCCGCATGTAATGGGGCCCCCAAATGCATGCCACATGTCATAGGGGCCCCACGTGCATGGCGCATGTCATGGGTGCCCCACATGCATGCCGCATGTCATCGGGGCCCCACGTGCATGCCGCATGTATTGGGGCCCCAAATTCATGCCGCATGTCATGAGGGCCCCACATGCATGCCGCATGTCTTTTGGCCAACAAATGCATGCGGCATTTCATAGGGGTCCCACATGCATGGCGCATTTCATGGGGGCCCCAAATGCATGCCTTAAGTCATGGGGGGCCCAAATGCATACCGCATGTCATGAGGGCACCGCATGCATGCCGCATGTCATGGGGGCCCCGCAGGCATTCCGCATGTCATGGGGGCCCCAAATGCATGCCGCATGTCATGGGGGCCCCACGTGCATCCGTCATGTAATGGGGGACTCAAATGCATGCCGCATTTCATGGGGGCCCCACGTGCATGCCGCATGTCATGGGGCCCCAATTGCATGCCGCATGTAATAGGGGCCCCACATGCATGGCGCATGTCATGGTGCCCCAAATGTATGCCGCATGTCATGGGGGCCCCAAATGCATGCCGCATGTCATGGGGCCCCAATTGCATGCCGCATGTAATAGGGGCCCCACATGCATGGCGCATGTCATGGTGCCCCAAATGTATGCCGCATGTCATGGGGGCCCCACGTGCATGCTGCATGTCATTGGGGCCCCACGTGCTTGCCGCATGTCATGGGGGCCCAAATGCGTGCCACATATCATGGCGGCCACAAATCCATTTAGCATGTCATGGGGGCCCCACGTGCATGCCACATGTCTTGGGGCCCACAAATGCATGCCGCATGGCATAGGGGCCCCACATGCATGGCGCATTTCATGGGGGCCCTACATGCATGCCGCATGTCATGGGGGCCCCAAATGCATGCCTCAAGTCATGGGGGCCCCAAATGCATGCCACATATCATGGGGGCCCCGCATGCATGCCGCATGTCATTGGGGCCCCACAGGCATTCCGCATGTCATGGGGGCCTCACGTGCATGCTTCATGTCATTGGGGCCCCACGTGCTTGCCGCATGTCATGGGGGCCCCACGTGCATGCTTCATGTCATTGGGGCCCCACGTGCTTGCCGCATGTCATGGGGGCCCAAATGCATGCCGCATGTCATGGGGGCCATAAATGCATGCCGCATGTCATGGGTGCCCAACGTACATGCTGCATGTCAATGGGGCCCCACGTGCTTGCCGCATGTCATGGGGGCCCCACGTGCATGCCTCATGTCACGGGGGCCACAAATGTATGTGTCATGTCATGGGGGCCCCAAATGCATGCAGCATGTCTTGGGGCCCACAAATGCATGCCGCATGTCATTGGGGCCCCACATGCATGCCTCATTTCATGGGGGCCCCACATGCATGCCTCATGTCATGGGGGCCCCAAATGCGTGCCGCATATCATGGGGGCCACAAATGCATGCAGCATGTCATGGGGCACATGCATGCCACATGTCTTGGGGCCCACAAATGCATGCCGCATGTCATAGGGGTCCCACATGCATGGCGCTTTTCATGGGGGCCCTACATGCATGCCGCATGTCATGGGGGCCCCAAATGCATGCCTCAAGTCATGGGGGCCCCAAATGCATGCAGCATGTCATAGGGGCCCCACATGCATGGTGCATGTCATAGGGGCCCCACATGCTTGCCACAAGTCATGGGGGCCCCAAATGCATGCCGCAAGTCATGGGGGCCATAAATGCATGCCGCATGTCATGGGTGCCCAACGTACATGCTGCATGTCATTGGGGCCCCACGTGCTTGTCGCATGTCATGGGGGCCACACGTGCATGCCTCATGTCACGGTGCCACAAATGTATGCGGCATGTCATGGGGGCCCCACTTGCATGCAGCATGTAATGGGGGATCCAAATGCATAACGCATGTCATGGGGGTCCCACATGCATGCCGCATGTCATGGGGGCCCCAAATGCATGCGGCATGTCATAGGGGCCCCACGTGCATAACACATGTCATGGGGCCCGCAAATGCATGCCACATGTCATGGGGGCCCCACATGCATGCCGCATGTCATGGGGGCCCAAATGCATGCCGCATGTCATGGGGGCCATAAATGCATGCCGCATGTCATGGGTGCCCAACGTGCATGCCGCATGTATTGGGGGCCCCAACTGCATGCCGCATATCATGGGGCCCCACATGCATGCCACATGTCATGGGGGCCCCACATGCATGCCGCATTTCATGGGGGCCCAAATGCATGCCTGATGTCATGGCGGCCCCAAATGCATGACTCATGTCATGGGGGCCCCATGTGCATGCCGCATGTCATGGGGGCCCAAAATGCATGCCTCAAGTCATGGAGCCCCAAATGCATGCCGCATATCATGGGGGCCCGACGTGCTTGCCGCATGTATTGGGGGCCCCAAATGCATGCAGCATGTCATAGGGGCCCCACATGCATGGTGCATGTCATAGGGGCCCCACATGCATGCCTCATGTCACGGTGCCACAAATGTATGCGGCATGTCAAGGGGGGCCCACTTGCATGCAGCATGTAATGGGGGATCCAAATGCATAACGCATGTCATGGGGGTCCCACATGCATGCTGCATGTCATGGGGGCCCCAAATGCATGCGGCATGTCATAGGGGCCCCACGTGCATAACACATGTCATGGGGCCCGCAAATGCATGCCACATGTCATGGGGGCCCCACATGCATGCCGCATGTTATGGGGGCCCAAATGCATGCCACATGTCATGGGGGCCCAACGTGCATGCCGCATGTATTGGGGCCCCAAATTCATGCCGCATGTCATGGGGGCCCCACAGGCATTCCGCATGTCATGGGGGCCCCAAATGCATGCCGCATGTCATGGGGGCCCCACGTGCATGCCGCATGTAATGGGGGCCCCAAATGCATGCCGCATGTCATAGTGGCCCCAAATGCATGCTGCATGTCATCAGGGCCCCACGTGCATGCCGCATGTCATGGGGCCCCCAAATGCATGCCGCATGTCATGGGTGCCCAACAAACATGCCCCATGTCATTGGGGCCCCAAATGCATGCCGCATGTCTCAGGTACCCCAAATGCATGCAGCATGTTATGCAGGCCCCAAATGCATGCCACATGTCATGGGGGCCCAAATGCATGCCGCATGTCATAGGGGCCCCACATGCATGGCGCATGTCATGGTGCCCCACATGCATGCAGCATGTCATGGGGGCCCCAAATGCATGCCGCATGTCATGGGGGCCCCACGTGCATGCCGCATGTCATAGGGGCACCACGTACATGGCGCATGTCATGGGTGCCCCACATGCATGCCGCATGTCATCGAGGCCCCAATTGCATGCCGCATGTCATAGGGGCCCCACATGCATGGCGCATGTCATGGTGCCCCACATGCATGCAGCATGTCATGGGGGCCCCAAATGCATGCCGCATGTCATGGGGGCCCCACGTGCATGCCGCATGTCTTGGGGGCCCCATGTGCATGCCGCATGTCATGGGGGCCCAAAATGCATGCCTCAATCATGGGGGCCCCAAATGCATGTCGCATATCATGGGGACCCCACGTGCATGCCGCATGTGATTGGGCCCCCCAAATGCATGCAGCATGTCTTGGGGCCCCACATGCATGCCGCATGTCATAGTGCCCCAAATGCGTGCCGCATATCATGGGGGCCACAAATGCATGCAGCATGTCATGGGGGCACCACGTGCATGCCACATGTCTGTGGGGCCCACAAATGCATGCCGCATGTCATAGGGGCACCACATGCATGGCACATTTCTTGGGGGCCCTACATGCATTCCGCATGTCATGGGGGCCCCAAATGCATGCCTCAAGTCATGGGGGCCCCAAATGCATGCAACATGTCATAGGGGCCCCAAATGCATGCAGCATGTCATAGGGGCCCCACATGCATGGTGCATGTCATGGGGGCCCCACATGC
Organism: Phyllobates terribilis; assembly: GCF_046119375.1. Lineage (NCBI taxonomy): Eukaryota > Metazoa > Chordata > Amphibia > Anura > Dendrobatidae > Phyllobates > Phyllobates terribilis. The sequence goes on along the minus strand of NW_027362764.1, from coordinate 328,350,901 downwards.
ATGCCTCAAGTCATGGGGGCCCCAAATGCATGACTCATGTCATGGAGGCCCCACGTGCATGCCACATGTCATGGGGGCCCCACATGCTTGCCGCATTTCATGGGGGGCCCAAATGCATGCCGCATGTTATGGGGGCCCCAAATGCATGCAGCATGTAATGGTGCCCCAAATGCATGACTCATGTCATGGAGGCCCCACGTGCATGCCACATGTCAAGGGGGATCCAAACTCATGCCGCATGTCATTGGGGCCCCAAGCGTATGCCGCATGTCATGGGGGCCCCATGTGCATGTCGCATGTAATGGGGGCCCCAAATGCATGCGGCATGTCATAGGGGCCCCACGTGCATGCCGCATGTCATCGGGGCCCCAATTGCAAGCCGCATGTCATAGGGGCCCCACATGCATGGCGCATGTCATGGTGTCCCACATGCATACCGCATGTCATGGGGGCCCCAAATGCATGTTGAATGTCATGGGGGCCCTAAATGCATGCCGCATGTAATGGGGGCCCCACGTGCATGCCGCATGTCATGGGGGCCCCATGTGCATGCCGCATGTCATGGGGGCCCAAAATGCATGCCTCAAGTCATGGGGCCCCAAATGCATGCCGCATATCATGGGGGCCCCACGTGCATGCCGCATGTATTGGGGGCCACAAATGCATGCCGCATGTCATGAGGGCGCCGCATGCATGCCGCATGTCATGGGGGCCCTAAATGCATGCCGCATGTCATGGGGGCCCCAAATGCATGCCGCATTTCATGGGGGCCCCACATGCATGCTGCATGTCATGGGGCCCCCCAAATGCATGCAGCATGTCTTGGGGCCCACAAATGCATGCCGCATGTCATAGGGGCCCCACATGCATGGCTCATTTCATGGGGGCCCCACATGCATGCCTCATGTCATGGGGGCCCCAAATGCGTGCCGCATATTATGGGGGCCACAAATGCATGCAGCATGTCATGGGGGCCCCACGTGCATGCCACATGTCTTGGGGCCCACAAATGCATGCCGCATGTCATAGGGGTCCCACATGCATGGCGCATTTCATGGGGGCCCTACATGCATGCCGCATGTCATGGGGGCCCCAAATGCATGCCTCAAGTCTTGGGGGCCCCAAATGCATGCAGCATGTCATAGGGGCCCCACATGCTTGGTGCATGTCATGGGGGCCCCACATGCTTGCCTCAAGTCATGGGGGCCCCAAATGCATGCCGCATGTCATGGGGGCCATAAATGCATGCCGCATGTCATGGGTGCCCAACGTACATGCTGCATGTCATTGGGGCCCCACGTGCTTGTCGCATGTCATGGGGGCCCCACGTGCATGCCTCATGTCACGGTGCCACAAATGTATGCGGCATGTCATGGGGGCCCCACTTGCATGCAGCATGTAATGGGGGATCCAAATGCATAACGCATGTCATGGGGGTCCCACATGCATGCCGCATGTCATGGGGGCCCCAAATGCATGCGGCATGTCATAGGGGCCCCACGTGCATGCCGCATGTCATAGGGGCCCCACATACATGCCGAATGTCATCTGGGTCCCACGTGCATGCCGCATGTCATAGGGGCACCACATGCATGGCGCATGTCATGGGGGTCCACATGCATGCCGCATGTCATGGGGGCCCCACTTGCATGCAGCATGTCATGCCGCATGTCATGGGGGCCCCGCAGGCATGGCGCATGACATGGGGGTCCACATGCATGCCGCATGTCATGGGGGCCCCTCTTGCATGCAGCATGGAATGAGGGATCCAAATGCATGCCGCATGTCATGGGGGCCCCAAATGCATGCGGCATGTCATAGGGGCCCCACGTGCATGCCGCATGTCTCGGGCATTCCAAATGCATGCAGCATTTTATGGGGGCACCACATGCATGGCGCATGTCATGGGGGTCCACATGCATGCCGCAAGTCATGGGGGCCCCTCTTGCATGCAGCATGGAATGAGGGATCCAAATGCATGCCGCATGTAATGGGGCCCCCAAATGCATGCCACATGTCATAGGGGCCCCACGTGCATGGCGCATGTCATGGGTGCCCCACATGCATGCCGCATGTCATCGGGGCCCCACGTGCATGCCGCATGTATTGGGGCCCCAAATTCATGCCGCATGTCATAAGGGCCCCACATGCATGCCGCATGTCTTTTGGCCAACAAATGCATGCGGCATTTCATAGGGGTCCCACATGCATGGCGCATTTCATGGGGGCCCCAAATGCATGCCTTAAGTCATGGGGGGCCCAAATGCATACCGCATGTCATGAGGGCACCGCATGCATGCCGCATGTCATGGGGGCCCCGCAGGCATTCCGCATGTCATGGGGGCCCCAAATGCATGCCGCATGTCATGGGGGCCCCACGTGCATCCGTCATGTAATGGGGGACTCAAATGCATGCCGCATTTCATGGGGGCCCCACGTGCATGCCGCATGTCATGGGGCCCCAATTGCATGCCGCATGTAATAGGGGCCCCACATGCATGGCGCATGTCATGGTGCCCCAAATGTATGCCGCATGTCATGGGGGCCCCAAATGCATGCCGCATGTCATGGGGCCCCAATTGCATGCCGCATGTAATAGGGGCCCCACATGCATGGCGCATGTCATGGTGCCCCAAATGTATGCCGCATGTCATGGGGGCCCCACGTGCATGCTGCATGTCATTGGGGCCCCACGTGCTTGCCGCATGTCATGGGGGCCCAAATGCGTGCCACATATCATGGCGGCCACAAATCCATTTAGCATGTCATGGGGGCCCCACGTGCATGCCACATGTCTTGGGGCCCACAAATGCATGCCGCATGGCATAGGGGCCCCACATGCATGGCGCATTTCATGGGGGCCCTACATGCATGCCGCATGTCATGGGGGCCCCAAATGCATGCCTCAAGTCATGGGGGCCCCACATGCATGCCACATATCATGGGGGCCCCGCATGCATGCCGCATGTCATTGGGGCCCCACAGGCATTCCGCATGTCATGGGGGCCTCACGTGCATGCTTCATGTCATTGGGGCCCCACGTGCTTGCCGCATGTCATGGGGGCCCCACGTGCATGCTTCATGTCATTGGGGCCCCACGTGCTTGCCGCATGTCATGGGGGCCCAAATGCATGCCGCATGTCATGGGGGCCATAAATGCATGCCGCATGTCATGGGTGCCCAACGTACATGCTGCATGTCAATGGGGCCCCACGTGCTTGCCGCATGTCATGGGGGCCCCACGTGCATGCCTCATGTCACGGGGGCCACAAATGTATGTGTCATGTCATGGGGGCCCCACGTGCATGCCGCATGTCATGGGGCCCCCCAAATGCATGCCGCATGTCATAGGGGCCCAACATGCATGGAGCATGTCATGGGGGCCCCGCATGCATGCCGCATGTCATAGGGGCCCCACGTACATGGCGCATGTCATGGGTGCCCCACATGCATGCCGCTTGTCATCGGGTCCCCAATTGCATGCCGCATGTCATAGGGGCCCCACATGCATTGCGCATGTCATGGGGGCCCAAAATGCATGCCTCAAGTCATGGGTGCTCCAAATGCATGCCGCATATAATGGCGGCCCCACGTGCATGCCGCATGTATTGGGGGCCCCAAATGCATACCGCATGTCATGGGGGCCCCAAATGCATGCCGCATTTCATGGGGGCCCCACGTGCATGCCGCATGTCATGGGGCCCCAATTGCATGCTGCATGTAATAGGGGCCCCACATGCATGGCGCATGTCATGGTGCCCCACATGTATGCCGCATGTCATGGGGGCCCCACGTGCTTCCCGCATGTCATGGGGGCCCAAATGCATGCCGCATGTCATGGGGGCCATAAATGCATGCCGCATGTCATGGGTGCCCAACGTGCATGCTGCATGTATTGGGGACCCCAACTGCATGCCGCATATCATGGGGCCCCACATGCATGCCACATGTCATGGGGGCCCCACATGCATGCCGCATTTCATGGGGGGCCCAAATGCATGCTGCATGTTATGGGGGCCCCAAATGCATGCAGCATGTCATGGCGGCCCCAAATGCATGACTCATGTCATGGAGGCCCCACGTGCATGCCACATGTCATGGGGGATCCAAACTCATGCCGCATGTCATTGGGGCCCCAAGCGTATGCCGCATGTCATGGGGGCCCCATGTGCATGCCGCATGTAATGGGGGCCCCAAATGCATGCGGCATGTCATAGGGGCCCCACGTGCATGCCGCATGTCTCGGGCACACCAAATGCATGCAGCATGTCATTGGGGCCCCACGTGCATGCCGCATGTCATCGGGGCCCCAATTGCAAACCGCATGTCATAGGGGCCCCACATGCATGGCGCATGTCATGGTGTCCCACATGCATGCCGCATGTCATGGGGGCCCCAAATGCATGTCGAATGTCATGGGGGCCCTAAATGCATGCCGCATGTAATTGGGGCCCCACGTGCATGCCGCATGTCATGGGGCCCCCATGTACATGCCGCATGTCATGGGGGCCCAAAATGCATGCCTCAAGTTATGGGGCCCCAAATGCATGCCGCATATCATGGGGCCCCACATGCATGCCGCATGAATTGGGGGCCCCAAATGCATGCCGCATGTCATGAGGGCGTCGCATGCATGCCGCATGTCATGTTGGACCCAAATGCATGCCGCATTTCATGGGGGCCCCACGTGCATGCTGCATGTCATGGGGCCCCCCAAATGCATGCAGCATGTCTTAGGGCCCACAAATGCATGCCGCATGTCATTGGGGCCCCACATGCATGACTCATTTCATGGGGGCCCCACATGCATGCCTCATGTCATGGGGGCCCCAAATGCGTGCCGCATATCATGGGGGCCACAAATGCATGCAGCATGTCATGGGGCACATGCATGCCACATGTCTTGGGGCCCACAAATGCATGCCGCATGTCATACGGGTCCCACATGCATGGCGCATTTCATGGGGGCCCAACGTACATGCTGCATGTCATTGGGGCCCCACGTGCTTGTCGCATGTCATGGGGGCCCCACGTGCATGCCTCATGTCACGGTGCCACAAATGTATGCCGCATTTCATGGGGGCCCCACTTGCATGCAGCATGTAATGGGGGATCCAAATGCATAACACATGTCATGGGGCCCGCAAATGCATGCCACATGTCATGGGGGCCCCACATGCATGCAGCATGTCATGGGGGCCCAAATGCATGCCGCATGTCATGGGGGCCATAAATGCATGCCGCATGTCATGGGGCCCCACGTGCATGCCACATGTCATGGGGGATCCAAACTCATGCCGCATGTCATTGGGGCCACAAGCATATGCCGCATGTCATGGGGGCCCCATGTGCATGCCGCATGTCATGGGGGCCCAAAATGCATGCCTCAAGTCATGGGGCCCCAAATGCATGCCGCATATCATGGGGGCCCGACTTGCATGCCGCATGTATTTGGGCCCCCAAATGCATGCCGCATGTCATGAGGGCGCCGCATGCATGTCGCATGTCATGGGGGCCCTAAATGCATGCCGCATGTCATGGGGGCCCCAAATGCATGCCGCATTTCATGGGGGCCCCACGTGCATGCCGCATGTCATGGGGCCCCAATTGCATGCCGCATGTAATAGGGGCCCCACATGCATGGCGCATGTCATGGTGCCCCACATGTATGCCGCATGTCATGGGGGCCCCAAATGCATGCCGCATGTCATGGGGCCCCAAATGCATGCCGCATGTAATGGGGGCCCCACGTGCTTCCCGCATGTCATGGGGGCCCAAATGCATGCCGCATGTCATGGGGGCCATAAATGCATGCCGCATGTCATGGGTGCCCAACGTACATGCTGCATGTCATGGGGGCCCCACGTGCATGCCTCATGTCACGGGGGCCACAAATGTATGTGTCATGTCATGGGGGCCCCACGTGCATGCCGCATGTCATGGGGCCCCCCAAATGCATGCCGCATGTCATAGGGGCCCAACATGCATGGAGCATGTCATGGGGGCCCCGCATGCATGCCGCATGTCATAGGGGCCCCACGTACATGGCGCATGTCATGGGTGCCCCACATGCATGCCGCTTGTCATCGGGGCCCCAAATGCATGACGCATGTCATGGGGGAACCACGTGCATGCCGCATGTCATGGGGGAACCACCTGCATGCCGCATGTAATGGGGGATTCAAATGCATGCCGCATGTCATGGGGGTCACACATGCATGCTGCATGTCATGGGGGCACCAAATGCATGCCGCATATCATGGGGGCCCCGCAGGCATTCCGCATGTCATGGGTGCCTCACGTGCATGCCGCATGTCATGGGGGCCTCACGTGCATGCCGCATGTATTGGGGGCCCCAACTTGCATGCCGCATGTCTCAGGTACCCCAAATGCATGCAGCATGTTATGCAGGCCCCAAATGCATGCCGCATGTCATGGGGGCCCAAATGCATGATGCATGTCATGGGGGCTCCACGTGCATGCCGCATGTAATGGGGCTCCCAAATTCATGTCGCATGTCATAGGGGCCCCACGTGCATTCCGCATGACATGGGGGCCCCAAATGCATGCCGCATGTCATGGGGGCCCTACGTGCATGCCGCATGTAATGGGGGATTCAAATGCATGCCGCACGTCATGGGGGTCCCACATGCATAGCGCATTTCATGGGGGCCCTACATGCATGCCGCATGTCATGGGGGCCCCAAATGCATGCCTCAAGTCATGGGGGCCCCAAATGCATGCAGCATGTCATAGGGGCCCAACATGCATGGTGCATGTCATGGGGGCCCCACATGCATGCCTCAAGTCATGGGGGGCCCAAATGCATGCCACATATCATGGGGGCCCCACGTGCATGCCGCATATATTGGGAGCCTCAAATGCATGCCGCATGTCATGAGGGCCCCGCATGCATGCTGCATGTCATTGGGGCCCCGCAGGCATTCCGCATGTCATGGGGGCCTCACGTGCATTCCGCATGTCATGGGGGTCCCACGTGCATGCTGCATGTCATTGGGGCCCAACGTGCTTGCCGCATGTCATGGGGGCCCCACGTGCATGCCTCATGTTACGGGGGCCACAAATGCATGCCGCATATCATAGGTGCCCCACATGCATGGAGCATGTCATGGGGGCCCCAAATGCATGCGGCATGTCATAGGGGCCCCACGTGCATACCACATGTCATGGGGGCCCCAAATGCATGCCGCATGTCATGGGAGCTCCACATGCATGCCACATGTCATGGGGGCCCCAAATGAGTGTCGCATGTCAAGGGGGACCCACATGCATGCCGCATGTCATGGAGGCCCCCATGACATGCGGCAAGCATTCGGGCCCCACATGCATGGCGCATGCCGTGGGGCCCCCAAATGCATGCTGCATGTCATGGGGGCCCCACATGCATGCCGCATGTCATGGGGGCCCCACCTGCATGGCACATTTCATGAGGGCCCAAATGCATGCCGCATGTCATGAGGCCATAAATGCATGTCACATGTCATGGGTGCCCAACGTGCATGCCTCATGTCACGGGGGCCCCGCAGGCATTCCACATGTCATGGGGGCACCAAATAAATGCCGCATTTCATGGGGGCCCCACGTGCATGCCGCATGTCACGGGGGCCCCGCAGGCATTCCACATGTCATGGGGGCCCCAAATAAATGCCGCATTTCATGGGTGCCCCATGTGCATGCCACATGTCTTGGGGCCCACAAATGCATGCCGCATGTCATAGGAGCCCCACATGCATGGCGCATTTCATGGGGGCCCTACATGCATGCCGCATGTCATGGTGGCCCCAAATGCATGCCTCAAGTCATGGGGCCCCAAATGCATGCAGCATGTCATAGGGGCCCCACATGTATGGTGCATGTCATGGGGGCCCCACATGCATGCCTCAAGTCATGGGGGCCCCAAATGCATGCCACATATCATGGGGGCCCCACATGCATGCCGCATATATTGGGGGCCTCAATTGCATGCCGCATGTCAAGAGGGCCCCGCATGCATGCCGCATGTCATTGGGGCCCCGCAGTCATGGAGCATGTCATGGGGGCCCCAAATGCATGCCGCATGTCATGGGAGCCCCACATGCATGCCACATGTCATGGGGGCCCCAAATGCATGCCACATATCATGGGGGCCCCACATGCATGCCACATATATTGGGGGCCTCAATTGCATGCCGCATGTCATGAGGGCCCCGCATGCATGCCGCATGTCATTGGGGCCCCGCAGTCATGGAGCATGTCATGGGGGCCCCAAATGCATGCCGCATGTCATGGGAGCCCCACATGCATGCCGCATGTCATGGGGGCCCAAATGCTTGCCGCATGTCATGAGGGCCATAAATGCATGCCGCATGTCATGGGAGCCCCACATGCATGCCACATGTCATGGAGGACCCCATGACATGCGGCAAGCATTTGGGCCCCACATGCATGCCGCATGTCATGGGGCCCCCAAATGCATGCCACATGTCATGGGGGCCCCACGTGCATGGCGCATTTCATGAGGGCCCAAATGCATGCCGCATGTCATGAGGCCATAAATGCATGTCGCATGTCATGGGTGCCCAAAGTGCATGCCTCATGTCACGGGGGCCCCGCAGGCATTCCAAATGTCATGGGCCCCAAATAAATGCCGCATTTCATGGGGGCCCCTCGTGCATGCCGCATGTCACGGGGGCCCCGCAGGCATTCCACATGTCATGGGGGCCCCAAATAAATGCCGCATTTCATGGGGGCCCCACGTGCATGCCGCATGTCACGGGGGCCCCGCAGGCATTCCACATGTCATGGGGGCCCCAAATAAATGCAGCATTTCATGGGGGCCCCATGTGCATGCCACATGTCTTGGGGCCCACAAATGCATGCCGCATATCATAGGGGCCCCACATGCATGGCGCATTTCATGGGGGCCCTACATGCATGCCGCATGTCATGGGGGCCCCAAATGCATGCCTCAAGTCATGGGGCCCCAAATGCATGCAGCATGTCATAGGGGCCCCACATGCATGGTGCATGTCATGGGGGCCCCACATGCATGCCTCAAGTCACGGGGGCCCCAAATGCATGCCACATATCATGGGGGCCCCACATGCATGCCGCATATATTCGGGGCCTCAATTGCATGCCGCATGTCATGAGGACCCCGCATGCATGCCGCATGTCATTGGGGCCCCGTATACATTCCGCATGTCATGGGGGCCTCACGTGCATTCCGCATGTCATGGGGGTCCCACGTGCATGCTTCATGTCATTGGGGCCCCAAGTGCTTGCCGCTTGTCATGGGGGCCCCACGTGCATGCCTCATGTTACGGGGCCACGAATGCATGCCGCATGTCATAGGGGCCCCACGTGCATACCACATGTCATGAGGGCCCCAAATGCATGCCGCATGTCATGGGGGCCCCACATGCATGCCACATGTCATGGGGGCCCCAAATGAATGTCGCATGTCAAGGGGGCCCCACGTGCATGACGCATGTCATGGGGACCCACATGCATGCCGCATGTCATGGGGGGCCAAATGCTTGCCGCATGTCATGAGGGCCATAAATGCATGCCGCATGTCATGGGAGCCCCACATGCATGCCGCATGTCATGGGGTCCCCACATGCATGCCGCATGTCATGGGGGGCCAAATGCTTGCCGCATGTCATGAGGGCCATAAATGCATGCCGCATGTCATGGGAGCCCCACATGCATGCCGCATGTCATGGGGCCCCCCAAATGCATGCAGCATGTCTTGGGGCCCACAAATGCATGCCGCATGTCATAGGGGTCCCACATGCATGGCACATTTCATGGGGGTCCCACATGCATGGAGCATTTCATGGGGGCCCCAAATGGATGCCGCATGTCATAGGGGCCCCACATGCATGGCGCATGTCATGGAGGCCCCAAATGCATGCCGCATGTAATGGAGCCCCCATGCATGCCACATGTCATGGGGGCCCCAAATGAATGTCGCATGTCAAGGGGGCCCCACGTGCATGCCGCATGTCATGGGGGCCCCAAATGCATGCCGCATGTACAGGGGGCCCCACGTGCATGCCACATTTCATGGGGGATGCAAATGCATGCCGCATGTCATGGGGGCCCCACGTGCATACCACATGTCATGGGGGCCCCAAATGCATGCCGCATGTACTGGGGGCCCCCACGTGCATGCAGCATGTCTTGTTGCCCTCAAATACATGTCGCATGTCATAGGGGTCCCACATGCATGCCGCATGTCATGGGGGCCCAAAGTGCATGCCGCATGTATTGGGGGCCCCGCAGGCATTCCGCATGTCATGGGGGCCTCACGTGCATGCCGCATGTCATGGGGGCCTCACATGCATGCCGCATGTAATGGGGGCCCCAACTGCATGACGCATGTCTCAGGTACCCCAAATGCATGCAGCATGTTATGCAGGCCCCAAATGCATGCCGCATGTCATGGGGGCCCAAATGCATGATGCATGTCATGGGGGCTCCACGTGCATGCCGCATGTAATGAGCTCCCAAATTCATGTCGCATGTCATAGGGGCCCCACGTGCATTCCGCATGACATGGGGCCCACAAATTCATGCCGCATGTCATAGGGGCCCCACATGCATGGCGCATTTCATGGGGGCCCCAAATGCGTGCCGCATGTCATGGGGGCCCCACTTGCATGCAGCATGTAATGGGGATCCAAATGCATGACGCATGTCATGGGGGTCCCACGTGCATGCCGCATGTCATGGGGGCCCCACATGCATGCCGCATGTCATGGGGGCACCACTTGCATGCAGCATGTAATGGGGGATCCAAATGCATGACGCATGTCATGGGGGTCCCACATGCATACCACATGTCATGGGGGAACCAAATGCATGCCGCATGTCCTGGGGGCCCCACATGCATGACACATTTCATGGGGGACCCAAATGCATGCCGCATGTCATGGGATCCCCAAATGCATGCCGCATGTCATGAGGGCCCCACATGCATGACACATTTCATGGGGGACCCAAATGCATGCCGCATGTCATGGGGGCCCCAAATTTATGCCGCATGTCATGGGGGCCCCATTTAAATGCCGCATGTCATGGGGGCCCCACGAGCATGTCGTGGGGGCCCAAAATGCATGCCGCATGGCATGAGGGCGCCGCATGCATGCCGCATGTCTTGGGGCCCACAAATGCATGCCGCATGTCATAGGGGCCCCACATGCATGGCGCATTTCACGAGGGCCCAAATGCATGCCGCATGTCATGAGGCCATAAATGCATGTCGCATGTCATGGGGGCCCCACATGCATGCCGCATGTCATGGGGCCCAAAAGCTTGCCGCATGTCATGGGGGCCATAAATGCATGCCGCATGTCATGGGAGCCCCACATGAATGTCGCATGTCAAGGGGGCCCAACGTGCATGCCGCATGTATTGGGGGCCCCAAATTCATGCCGCATATCATGAGGGCCCTGCATGCATGCCGCATGTCATGGGTGCCCAACGTGCATGCCGCATGTATTGGGGGCCCCAAATTCATGCCGCATATCATGAGGGCCCTGCATGCATGCCGCATGTCATGGGTGCCCCACATTCATACCGCATGTCATGGAGACCCCACATGCATGCCGCATGTAATGGGAGCCCCCATGCATGCCACATGTCATGGGGGCGCCAAATGAATGTCGCATGTCAAGGGGGCCCCACGTGCATGCCGCATGTCATGGGGGCCATAAATGCATGCGGCATAAATGCATGCGGCATGTCATAGGGGCCCCAGGTGCTTACCACATGTCATGGGGGCCCCAAATGCATGCCGCATGTAATGGGGGATTCAAATGCATGCCGCATGTCATGGGGGTCACACATGCATGCTGCATGTCATGGGGGCCCCAAATGCATGCCGCATATCATGGGGCCCCGCAGGCATTCCGCATGTCATGGGGGCCTCACGTGCATGTCGCATGTCATGGGGGCCTCACGTGCATGCCGCATGTATTGGGGGCCCCAACTTGCATGCCGCATGTCTCAGGTACCCCAAATGCATGCAGCATGTTATGCAGGCCCCAATTGCATGGCGCATGTCATGGGGGCCCAAATGCATGACGCATGTCATGGGGGCTCCACGTGCATGCCGCATGTAATGGGGCTCCCAAATTCATGTCGCATGTCATAGGGGCCCCAAGTGCATTCCGCATTACATGGGGGCCCCAAATGCATGCCGCATGTCATGGGGGCCCCACTTGCATGCCGCATGTAATGGAGGATTCAAATGCATGCCGCATGTCATGGGGGTCCCACATGCATGGCGCATTTCATGGGGGCCCTACATGCATGCCGCATGTCATGGGGGCCCCAAAGGCATGCCTCAAGTCATGGGGGCCCCAAATGCATGCAGCATGTCATAGGGGCCCCACATGCATGGTGCATGTCATGGGGGCCCCACATGCATGCCTCAAGTCATGGGGGCCCCAAATGCATGCCACATATCATGGGGGCCCCACGTGCATGCCACATATATTGGGAGCCTCAAATGCATGCCGCATGTCATGAGGGCCCCGCATGCATGCTGCATGTCATTGGGGCCCAACGTGCTTGCCGCATGTCATGGGGGCCCCACGTGCATGCCTCATGTTACGGGGGCCACGAATGCATGCCGCATGTCATAGGTGCCCCACATGCATGGAGCATGTCATGGGGGCCCCAAATGCATGCGGCATGTCATAGGGGCCCCACGTGCATACCACATGTCATGGGGGCCCCAAATGCATGCCGCATGTCATGGGAGCTCCACATGCATGCCACATGTCATGGGGGCCCCAAATGAATGTCGCATGTCAAGGGGGACCCACATGCATGCCGCATGTCATGGAGGCCTCCATGACATGCGGCAAGCATTTGGGCCCCACATGCATGGCGCATGCCATGGGGCCCCACCTGCATGGCACATTTCATGAGGGCCCAAATGCATGCCGCATGTCATGAGGCCATAAATGCATGTCACATGTCATGGGTGCCCAACGTGCATGCCGCATGTCACGGGGGCCCCGCAGGCATTCCACATGTCATGGGGGCCCCAAATAAATGCCGCATTTCATGGGTGCCCCAAATGCATGCCTCAAGTCATGGGGGCCCCAAATGCATGCAGCATGTCATAGGGGCCCCACATGCATGGTGCATGTCATGGGGGCCCCACATGCATGCCTCAAGTCATGGGGGCCCCAAATGCATGCCACATATCATGGGGGCCCCACATGCATGCCGCATATATTGGGGGCCTCAATTGCATGCCGCATGTCATGAGGGCCCCGCATGCATGCCGCATGTCATTGGGGCCCCATGTGCATGCCACATGTCTTGGGGCCCACAAATGCATGCCGCATGTCATAGGGGCCCCACATGCATGGCGCATTTCATGGGGGCCCTACATGCATGCCGCATGTATTGGGGGCCCCAAATGCATGCAGCATGTCATGGGGGAACCACCTGCATGCCGCATGTCATGGGGGAACCATGTGCATGCCTCATGTCACGGTGCCACAAATGTATGCGGCATTTCATGGGGGCCCCACTTGCATGCAGCATGTAATGGGGAATCCAAATGCATAACACATGTCATGGGGCCCGCAAATGCATGCCACATGTCATGGGGGCCCCACATGCATGCCGCATGTCATGGGGGCCCAAATGCATGCCGCATGTCATGGGGGCCATAAATGCATGCCGCATGTCATGGGTGCCCAACGTGCATGCCGCATGTATTGGGGGCCCCAACTGCATGCCGCATATCATGGGGCCCCACATGCATGCCACATGTCATGGGGGCCCCACATGCATGCCGCATTTCATGGGGGGCCCAAATGCATGCCTGATGTCATGGCGGCCCCAAATGCATGACTCATGTCATGGGGCCCCACGTGCATGCCACATGTCATGGGGGATCCAAACTCATGCCGCATGTCATTGGGGCCACAAGCATATGCCGCATGTCATGGGGGCCCCATGTGCATGCCGCATGTCATGGGGGCCCAAAATGCATGCCTCAAGTCATGGGGCCCCAAATGCATGCCGCATGTCATGAGGGCGCCGCATGCATGTCGCATGTCATGGGGGCCCTAAATGCATGCCGCATGTCATGGGGGCCCCAAATGCATGCCGCATTTCATGGGGGCCCCACGTGCATGCCGCATGTCATGGGGCCCCAATTGCATGCCGCATGTAATAGGGGCCCCACATGCATGGCGCATGTCATGGTGCCCCACATGTATGCCGCATGTCATGGGGGCCCCAAATGCATGCCGCATGTCATGGGGGCCCCAAATGCATGCCGCATGTAATGGGGGCCCCACGTGCTTCCCGCATGTCATGGGGGCCCAAATGCATGCCGCATGTCATGGGGGCCATAAATGCATGCCGCATGTCATGGGTGCCCAACGTACATGCTGCATGTCATGGGGGCCCCACGTGCATGCCTCATGTCACGGGGGCCACAAATGTATGTGTCATGTCATGGGGGCCCCACGTGCATGCCGCATGTCATGGGGCCCCCCAAATGCATGCCGCATGTCATAGGGGCCCAACATGCATGGAGCATGTCATGGGGGCCCCGCATGCATGCCGCATGTCATGGGTGCCCCACATGCATGCCGCTTGTCATCGGGGCCCCAAATGCATGACGCATGTCATTGGGGAACCACGTGCATGCCGCATGTCATGGGGGAACCACCTGCATGCCGCATGTCATGGGGGAACCACCTGCATGCCGCATGTAATGGGGGATTCAAATGCATGCCGCATGTCATGGGGGCACCAAATGCATGCCGCATATCATGGGGGCCCCGCAGGCATTCCGCATGTCATGGGTGCCTCACGTGCATGCCGCATGTCATGGGGGCCTCACGTGCATGCCGCATGTATTGGGGGCCCCAACTTGCATGCCGCATGTCTCAGGTACCCCAAATGCATGCAGCATGTTATGCAGGCCCCAAATGCATGCCGCATGTAATGGGGCTCCCAAATTCATGTCGCATGTCATAGGGGCCCCACGTGCATTCCGCATGACATGGGGGCCCCAAATGCATGCCGCATGTCATGGGGGCCCCACGTGCATGCCGCATGTAATGGGGGATTCAAATGCATGCCGCATGTCATGGGGGTCCCACATGCATAGCGCATTTCATGGGGGCCCTACATGCATGCCGCATGTCATGGGGGCCCCAAATGCATGCCTCAAGTCATGGGGGCCCCAAATGCATGCAGCATGTCATAGGGGCCCAACATGCATGGTGCATGTCATGGGGGCCCCACATGCATGCCACAAGTCATGGGGGGCCCAAATGCATGCCACATATCATGGGGGCCCCACGTGCATGCCGCATATATTGGGAGCCTCAAATGCATGCCGCATGTCATGAGGGCCCCGCATGCATGCTGCATGTCATTGGGGCCCCGCAGGCATTCCGCATGTCATGGGGGCCTCACGTGCATTCCGCATGTCATGGGGGTCCCACGTGCATGCTGCATGTCATTGGGGCCCAACGTGCTTGCCGCATGTCATGGGGGCCCCACGTGCATGCCTCATGTTACGGGGGCCACAAATGCATGCCGCATATCATAGGTGCCCCACATGCATGGAGCATGTCATGGGGGCCCCAAATGCATGCGGCATGTCATAGGGGCCCCACGTGCATACCACATGTCATGGGGGCCCCAAATGCATGCCGCATGTCATGGGAGCTCCACATGCATGCCACATGTCATGGGGGCCCCAAATGAGTGTCGCATGTCAAGGGGGACCCACATGCATGCCGCATGTCATGGAGGCCCCCATGACATGCGGCAAGCATTCGGGCCCCACATGCATGGCGCATGCCGTGGGGCCCCCAAATGCATGCTGCATGTCATGGGGGCCCCACATGCATGCCGCATGTCATGGGGGCCCCACCTGCATGGCACATTTCATGAGGGCCCAAATGCATGCCGCATGTCATGAGGCCATAAATGCATGTCACATGTCATGGGTGCCCAACGTGCATGCCTCATGTCACGGGGGCCCCGCAGGCATTCCACATGTCATGGGGGCACCAAATAAATGCCGCATTTCATGGGGGCCCCACGTGCATGCCGCATGTCACGGGGGCCCCGCAGGCATTCCACATGTCATGGGGGCCCCAAATAAATGCCGCATTTCATGGGTGCCCCATGTGCATGCCACATGTCTTGGGGCCCACAAATGCATGCCGCATGTCATAGGAGCCCCACATGCATGGCGCATTTCATGGGGGCCCTACATGCATGCCGCATGTCATGGTGGCCCCAAATGCATGCCTCAAGTCATGGGGCCCCAAATGCATGCAGCATGTCATAGGGGCCCCACATGTATGGTGCATGTCATGGGGGCCCCACATGCATGCCTCAAGTCATGGGGGCCCCAAATGCATGCCACATATCATGGGGGCCCCACATGCATGCCGCATATATTGGGGGCCTCAATTGCATGCCGCATGTCAAGAGGGCCCCGCATGCATGCCGCATGTCATTGGGGCCCCGCAGTCATGGAGCATGTCATGGGGGCCCCAAATGCATGCCGCATGTCATGGGAGCCCCACATGCATGCCACATGTCATGGGGGCCCCAAATGCATGCCACATATCATGGGGGCCCCACATGCATGCCACATATATTGGGGACCTCAATTGCATGCCGCATGTCATGAGGGCCCCGCATGCATGCCGCATGTCATTGGGGCCCCGCAGTCATGGAGCATGTCATGGGGGCCCCAAATGCATGCCGCATGTCATGGGAGCCCCACATGCATGCCGCATGTCATGGGGGCCCAAATGCTTGCCGCATGTCATGAGGGCCATAAATGCATGCCGCATGTCATGGGAGCCCCACATGCATGCCACATGTCATGGAGGACCCCATGACATGCGGCAAGCATTTGGGCCCCACATGCATGCCGCATGTCATGGGGCCCCCAAATGCATGCCACATGTCATGGGGGCCCCACGTGCATGGCGCATTTCATGAGGGCCCAAATGCATGCCGCATGTCATGAGGCCATAAATGCATGTCGCATGTCATGGGTGCCCAAAGTGCATGCCTCATGTCACGGGGGCCCCGCAGGCATTCCAAATGTCATGGGCCCCAAATAAATGCCGCATTTCATGGGGGCCCCTCGTGCATGCCGCATGTCACGGGGGCCCCGCAGGCATTCCACATGTCATGGGGGCCCCAAATAAATGCCGCATTTCATGGGGGCCCCAAATGCATGCCTCAAGTCATGGGGCCCCAAATGCATGCAGCATGTCATAGGGGCCCCACATGCATGGTGCATGTCATGGGGGCCCCACATGCATGCCTCAAGTCACGGGGGCCCCAAATGCATGCCACATATCATGGGGGCCCCACATGCATGCCGCATATATTCGGGGCCTCAATTGCATGCCGCATGTCATGAGGACCCCGCATGCATGCCGCATGTCATTGGGGCCCCGTAGACATTCCGCATGTCATGGGGGCCTCACGTGCATTCCGCATGTCATGGGGGTCCCACGTGCATGCTTCATGTCATTGGGGCCCCAAGTGCTTGCCGCTTGTCATGGGGGCCCCACGTGCATGCCTCATGTTACGGGGGCCACGAATGCATGCCGCATGTCATAGGGGCCCCACGTGCATACCACATGTCATGAGGGCCCCAAATGCATGCCGCATGTCATGGGGGCCCCACATGCATGCCACATGTCATGGGGGCCCCAAATGAATGTCGCATGTCAAGGGGGCCCCACGTGCATGACGCATGTCATGGGGACCCACATGCATGCCGCATGTCATGGAGGCCCCCATGACATGCGGCATGCATTTGGGGTCCCCACATGCATGCCGCATGTCATGGGGGGCCAAATGCTTGCCGCATGTCATGAGGGCCATAAATGCATGCCGCATGTCATGGGAGCCCCACATGCATGCCGCATGTCATGGGGTCCCCACATGCATGCCGCATGTCATGGGGGGCCAAATGCTTGCCGCATGTCATGAGGGCCATAAATGCATGCCGCATGTCATGGGAGCCCCACATGCATGCCGCATGTCATGGGGCCCCCCAAATGCATGCAGCATGTCTTGGGGCCCACAAATGCATGCCGCATGTCATAGGGGTCCCACATGCATGGCACATTTCATGGGGGTCCCACATGCATGGAGCATTTCATGGGGGCCCCAAATGGATGCCGCATGTCATAGGGGCCCCACATGCATGGTGCATGTCATGGGGGCCCCACATGCATGCCTCAAGTCATGGGGGCCCCAAATGCATGACTCATGTCATGGAGGCCCCAAATGAATGTCGCATGTCAAGGGGGCCCCACGTGCATGCCGCATGTCATGGGGGCCCCAAATGCATGCCGCATGTACAGGGGGCCCCACGTGCATGCCACATTTCATGGGGGATGCAAATGCATGCCGCATGTCATGGGGGCCCCACGTGCATACCACATGTCATGGGGGCCCCAAATGCATGCCGCATGTACTGGGGGCCCCCACGTGCATGCAGCATGTCTTGTTGCCCTCAAATACATGTCGCATGTCATAGGGGTCCCACATGCATGCCGCATGTCATGGGGGCCCAAAGTGCATGCCGCATGTATTGGGGGCCCCGCAGGCATTCCGCATGTCATGGGGGCCTCACGTGCATGCCGCATGTCATGGGGGCCTCACATGCATGCCGCATGTAATGGGGGCCCCAACTGCATGACGCATGTCTCAGGTACCCCAAATGCATGCAGCATGTTATGCAGGCCCCAAATGCATGCCGCATGTCATGGGGGCCCAAATGCATGATGCATGTCATGGGGGCTCCACGTGCATGCCGCATGTAATGGGGCTCCCAAATTCATGTCGCATGTCATAGGGGCCCCACGTGCATTCCGCATGACATGGGGCCCACAAATTCATGCCGCATGTCATAGGGGCCCCACATGCATGGCGCATTTCATGGGGGCCCCACATTCATACCGCATGTCATGGAGACCCCACATGCATGCCGCATGTAATGGGAGCCCCCATGCATGCCACATGTCATGGGGGCGCCAAATGAATGTCGCATGTCAAGGGGGCCCCACGTGCATGCCGCATGTCATGGGGGCCATAAATGCATGCGGCATAAATGCATGCGGCATGTCATAGGGGCCCCAGGTGCATACCACATGTCATGGGGGCCCCAAATGCATGCCGCATGTAATGGGGGATTCAAATGCATGCCGCATGTCATGGGGGTCACACATGCATGCTGCATGTCATGGGGGCCCCAAATGCATGCCGCATATCATGGGGCCCCGCAGGCATTCCGCATGTCATGGGGGCCTCACGTGCATGCCGCATGTCATGGGGGCCTCACGTGCATGCCGCATGTATTGGGGGCCCCAACTTGCATGCCGCATGTCTCAGGTACCCCAAATGCATGCAGCATGTTATGCAGGCCCCAATTGCATGCCGCATGTCATGGGGGCCCAAATGCATGACGCATGTCATGGGGGCTCCACGTGCATGCCGCATGTAATGGGGCTCCCAAATTCATGTCGCATGTCATAGGGGCCCCAAGTGCATTCCGCATTACATGGGGGCCCCAAATGCATGCCGCATGTCATGGGGGCCCCACTTGCATGCCGCATGTAATGGGGGATTCAAATGCATGTCATAGGGGCCCCACATGCATGGTGCATGTCATGGGGGCCCCACATGCATGCCTCAAGTCATGGGGGCCCCAAATGCATGCCACATATCATGGGGGCCCCACATGCATGCCGCATATATTGGGGGCCTCAATTGCATGCCGCATGTCATGAGGGCCCCGCATGCATGCCGCATGTCATTGGGGCCCCATGTGCATGCCACATGTCTTGGGGCCCACAAATGCATGCCTCAAGTCATGGGGCCCCAAATGCATGCAGCATGTCATAGGGGCCCCACATGCATGGTGCATGTCATGGGGGCCCCACATGCATGCCTCAAGTCACGGGGGCCCCAAATGCATGCCACATATCATGGGGGCCCCACATGCATGCCGCATATATTGGGGGCCCCAATTGCATGCCGCATGTCATGAGGGCCCCGCATGCATGCCGCATGTCATTGGGGCCCCGTAGGCATTCCGCATGTTATGGGGGCCTCACGTGCATTCCGCATGTCATGGGGGCCCCACGTGCTTGCCGCTTGTCATGGGGGCCCCACGTGCATGCCTCATGTTACGGGGGCCACAAATGCATGCCGCATGTCATAGGGGCCCCACGTGCATACCACATGTCATGGGGGCCCCAAATGCATGCCGCATGTCATGGGGGCCCCACATGCATGCCACATGTCATGGGGGCCCCAAATGAATGTCGCATGTCAAGGGGGCCCCACGTGCATGACGCATGTCATGGGGACCCATATGCATGCCACATGTCATGGAGGCCCCCATGACATGCGGCATGCATTTGGGGGCCCCACATGCATGCCGCATGTCATGGGGGGCCAAATGCTTGCCGAATGTCATGAGGGCCATAAATGCATGCCGCATGTCATGGGAGCCCCACATGCATGCCACATGTCATGGGGGCCCCAAATGAATGTCGCATGTCAAAGGGGCCCCACGTGCATGCCGCATGTCATGGGGGCCCCAAATGCATGCCGCATGTCATGGGGGCCCCAAATGCATGCCGCATGTCATGGGGCCCCCCAAATGCATGCAGCATGTCTTGGGGCCCACAAATGCATGCCGCATGTCATAGGGGTCCCACATGCATGGCACATTTCATGGGGGTCCCACATGCATGGCGCATTTCATGGGGGCCCCAAATGCATGCCGCATGTCATAGGGGCCCCACATGCATGGCGCATGTCATGGGGGCCCCACATTCATACCGCATGTCATGGAGGCCCCAAATGCATGCCGCATGTAATGAGAGCCCCCATGCATGCCACATGTCATGGTGGCCCCAAATGAATGTCGCATGTCAAGGGGGCCCCACGTGCATGCCGCATGTCATGGGGGCCCCAAATGCATGCCGCATGTACAGGGGGCCCCACGTGCATGCCGCATTTCATGGGGGACGCAAATGCATGCCGCATTTCATGGGGCCGCCAAATGCATGCAGCATGTCTTGGGACCCACAAATGCATGCCACATGTCATAGGGGTCCCACGTGCATACTGCATGTCATGGGGGCCCCGCAGGCATTCCGCATGTCATGGGGGCCCCAAATGCATGCCGCATTTCATGGGGGCCCCACGTGTATGCCGCATGTCATGGGGCCCCCCAAATGCATGCAGCATGTTTTGGTGCCCTCAAATGCATGCCGCATGTCATAGGGGTCCCACCTGCATGCCGCATGTCATGGGGGAACCACCTGCATGCCGCATGTAATGGGGGATTCAAATGCATGCCGCATGTCATGAGGGTCCCACATGCATGCCTCATGTCATGGGGGCCCCAAATGCATGCCGCATATCATGGGGGCCCCGCAGGCATTCCGCATGTCATGGGGGCCTCACGTGCATGCCGCATGTCATGGGGGCCCCAACTGCATGACGCATGTCTCAGGTACCCCAAATGCATGCAGCATGTTATGCAGGCCCCAAATGCATGCCACATGTCATGGGGCCCCAAATGCATGCCGCATGTCATGGGGGCTCCACGTGCATGCCGCATGTCTTGGGGGCCCCATGTGCATGCCGCATGTCATGGGGGCCCAAAATGCATGCCTCAATCATGGGGGCCCCAAATGCATGTCGCATATCATGGGGGCCCCAAATGCATGCAGCATGTCATAGGGGCCCCACATGCATGGTGCATGTCATGGGGGCCCCACATGCATGCCTCAAGTCATGGGGGCCCCAAATACATGCCGCATGACATGGGGGCCATAAATGCATGCCGCATGTCATGGGTGCCCAACGTACATGCTGCATGTCATTGGGGCCCCACGTGCTTGCCGCATGTCATGGGGGCCCCACATGCATGCCTCATGTCATGGGGGCCCCACATGCATGCCCCATGTCATGGGGGCCCCACGTGCATGCCGCATGTCAAGGGGGTCCCACATGCATGCCGCATGTCATAGGGGCCCCACATGCATGGCGCATGTCATGGGGGGCCCACATGCATGCCGCATGTCATGGGGGCCCCACTTGCATGCAGCATGTAATGGGGGATCCAATTGCATGCCGCATGTAATGGGGCTCCCAAATTCATGTCGCATGTCATAGGGGCCCCACGTGCATTCCGCATGACATGGGGGCCCCAAATGCATGCCGCATGTCATGGGGGTCTCACATGCATGCCGCATGTCATGGGGGCCCAAATGCATGCCGCATGTCATGGGGGCCATAAATGCATGCCGCATGTCATGGGTGCCCAACGTGCATGCCGCATGTATTGGGGGCCCCAACTGCATGCCGCATATCATGGGGCCCCACATGCATGCCACATGTCATGGGGGCCCCACATGCATGCCGCATTTCATGGGGGGCCCAAATGCATGCTGCATGTTATGGGGGCCCCAAATGCATGCAGCATGTCATGGCGGCCCCAAATGCATGACTCATGTCATGGAGGCCCCAAGTGCATGCCACATGTCATGGGGGATCCAAACTCATGCCGCATGTCATTGGGGCCCCAAGCGTATGCCGCATGTCATGGGGGCCCCATGTGCATGCCGCATGTAATGGGGGCCCCAAATGCATGCGGCATGTCATAGGGGCCCCACGTGCATGCCGCATGTCATGGGGGCCCCAAATGCATGTCGAATGTCATGGGGGCCCTAAATGCATGCCGCATGTAATTGGGGCCCCACGTGCATGCCGCATGTCATGGGGTCCCCATGTGCATGCCACATGTCATGGGGCCCCAAAATGCATGCCTCAAGTCATGGGGCCCCAAATGCATGCCGCATATCATGGGGCCCCACATGCATGCCGCATGTATTGGGGGCCCCAAATGCATGCCGCATGTCATGAGGGCCCCAAATGCATGCCGCAATCCATGGGGGCCCCACGTGCATGCTGCATGTCATGGGGCCCCCCAAATACATGCAGCATGTCTTAGGGCCCACAAATGCATGCCGCATGTCATTGGGGCCCCACATGCATGGCTCATTTCATGGGGGCCCCACATGCATGCCTCATGTCATGGGGGCCCCAAATGCGTGCCGCATATCATGGGGGCCACAAATGCATGCATCATGTCATGGGGCACATGCATGCCACATGTCTTGGGGCCCACAAATGCATGTCGCATGTCATACGGGTCCCACATGCATGGCGCATTTCATGGGGGCCCAACGTACATGCTGCATGTCAATGGGGCCCCACGTGCTTGTCGCATGTCATGTGTCATGGGGGCCCCACGTGCATGCCTCATGTCACGGTGCCACAAATGTATGCCGCATTTCATGGGGGCCCCACTTACATGCAGCATGTAATGGGGGATCCAAATGCATAACACATGTCATGGGGCCCGCAAATGCATGCCACATGTCATGGGGGCCCCACATGCATGCCGCATGTCATGGGGGCCCAAATGCATGCCGCATGTCATGGGGGCCATAAATGCATGCCGCATGTCATGGGTGCCCAACGTGCATGCCGCATGTATTGGGGGCCCCAACTGCATGCCGCATATCATGGGGGTGCCGCATGCATGCCACATGTCATGGGGACCCTAAATGCATGCCGCATGTCATGGGGGCCCCAAATGCATGCCGCATTTCATGGGGGCCCCACGTGCATGCCGCATGTCATGGGGCCCCAATTGCACGCCGCATGTAATAGGGGCCCCACATGCATGGCGCATGTCATGGTGCCCCACATGTATGCCGCATGTCATGGGGGCCCCAAATGCATGCCGCATGTCATGGGGGCCCCAAATGCATGCCGCATGTAATAGGGGCCCCATGTGCTTCCCGCATGTCATGGGGGCCCAAATGCATGCCGCATGTCATGGGGGCCATAAATGCATGCCGCATGTCATGGGTGCCCAACGTACATGCTGCATGTCATGGGGGCCCCACGTGCATGCCTCATGTCACGGGGGCCACAAATGTATGTGTCATGTCATGGGGGCCCCACGTGCATGCCGCATGTCATGGGGCCCCCCAAATGCATGCCGCATGTCATAGGGGCCCAACATGCATGGAGCATGTCATGGGGGCCCCGCATGCATGCCGCATGTCATAGGGGCCCCACGTACATGGCGCATGTCATGGGTGCCCCACATGCATGCCTTTTGTCATCGGGTCCCCAATTGCATGCCGCATGTCATAGGGGCCCCACATGCATTGCGCATGTCATGGACTCCCCCAAATGCATGCCGCATGTCATACGGGCCCAACATGCATGGAGCATGTCAT
Organism: Phyllobates terribilis; assembly: GCF_046119375.1. NCBI lineage: Eukaryota > Metazoa > Chordata > Amphibia > Anura > Dendrobatidae > Phyllobates > Phyllobates terribilis. The sequence continues at coordinate 328,326,524 of NW_027362764.1, read as the reverse complement.
GGGGGTCCCAAATGCATGTGGCATGTCATAGGGGCCCCACGTGCATAACACATGTCATGGGGCCCGCAAATGCATGCCGCATGTCATGGGGGCCCCACATGCATGCCGCATGTAATGGGGGCCCCACGTGCATGCCGCATGTCATGGGGGCCCCATGTGCATGCCGCATGTCATGGGGGCACAAAATGCATGCCTCAAGTCATGGGGCCCCAAATGCATGCCGCATATCATGGGGGCCCCACGTGCATGCCGCATGTATTGGGGGCCCCAAATGCATGCCGCATGTCATGAGGGCGCCACATGCATGCAGCATGTCATGGGGGCCATAAATGCATGCCGCATGTCATGGGGGCCCCAAATGCATGCATCATGTCATAGGGGCCCCACATGCATGGTACATGTCATGGGGGCCCCAAATGCATGCCGCATGTCATGGGGGCCATAAATGCATGCCGCATGTCATGGGTGCCCAACGTGCATGTTGCATGTATTGGTGGCCCCAACTGCATGCCGCATATCATGGGGCCCCACATGCATGCCACATGTCATGGGGGCCCCACATGCATGCCGCATTTCATGGGGGGCCCAAATGCAAGCCGCATGTTATGGGGGCCCCAAATGCATGCCACATGTCATGGGGGCCCAAATGCATGCCGCATGTCATGGGGGCCCCACATGCATGCCACATGTCATGGGGCCCCAAATGCATGCCGCATGTCATGGGGGCTCCACGTGCATGCCGCATGTAATGGGGCCCCCAAATTCATGCGGCATGTCAAAGGGGCCCCGCGTGCATGGTGCAAGTCATGGGTGCCCCAAATGCATGCCGCATGTCATCGGGGCCCCACGTGCATGCCGCATGTCACGGGGGCCCCAAATGCATGCCTCATGTCATGGGGGCCCTACCTGCATGCCGCATGTCATGGGGGACCCAAACGCATGCCGCATGTCATTGAGGCCCCAAGCGTATGCCGCGTGTCACGGGTGCCCCATGTGCATGCCGCATGTAATGGGGGCCCCAAATGCATGCGGCATGTCATAGGGGCCCTACATGCATGCCGCATCTCTTAGGTACCCCAAATGCATGCAGCATGTTATGCAGGCCCCAAATGCATGCCGCATGTCATGGGGGCCCAAATGCATGCCGCATGTCATGGGACCCACATTCATGCCGCATGTCATGGGGGCCCCCAATGCATGCCACATGTCATGGGGACCCAAATGCATGCCACATGTCATGGGGGCCTCAAATTCATGCCGCATGTCATGAGGGCCCCGCATGCATGCCGCATGTCATGGGGGCCCCGCAGGCATTCCGCATGTCATGGGGGCCCCAAATGCATGCCGCATGTCATGGGGGCCCCACGTGCATCCGTCATGTAATGGGGGATTCAAATGCATGCTGCATGTCATGGGGGCCCCACGTGCATGCCGCATGTCACGGGGGCCCCAAATATATGCTGCATGTCATGAGGGCCCCACAAGCATGCCGCATGTTATAGAGGCCCCCCATGCATGCAGCATGTCTTGGGGCCCACAAATGCATGCCGCATGTCATAGGGGCCCCACGTGCATGCCACATGTGTTGGGGCCTACAAATGCATGCCGCATGTCATAGGTGCCAAAGATGCATGGCACATTTTATGGGGGCCCTACATGCATGCTTCATGTCATTGCGGCCCCACGTGCATGCCGCATGTCATGGGTGCCCACATGCATGCCACATGTCATGGGGGCCATAAATGCATGCCGCATGTCATGGGTGCCCAATGTGCATGCCGCATGTATTGGGGGCCCCAACTGCATGCTGCATGTATTGGGGGCCCCAACTGCATGCCGCATATCATGGGGCCCCACATGCATGCCACATGTCATGGGGGCCCCTCATGCATGCCGCATTTCATGGGGGGCCCAAATGCATGCCGCATGTTATGGGGGCCCCAAATGCATGCAGCATGTCATGGCGGCCCCAAATGCATGACTCATGTCATGGAGGCCCCACGTGCCTGCCACATGTCATGGGGGATTCAAACTCATGCCGCATGTCATTGGGGCCACAAGCGTATGCCGCATGTCATGGGGGCCCCATGTGCATGCCGCATGTAATGGGGGCCCCAAATGCATGCGGCATGTCATAGGGGCCCCACGTGCATGCCGCATGTCATCGGGGCCCCAATTGCAAGCCGCATGTCATAGGGGCCCCACATGCATGGCGCATGTCATGGTGTCCCACATGCATGCCGCATGTCATGGGGGCCCCAAATGCATGTCGCATATCATGGGGACCCTAAATGCATGCCACATGTAATGGGGGCCCCACGTGCATGCCGCATGTCATGGGGGCCCCATGTGCATGCCGCATGTCATGGGGGCCCAAAATGCATGCCTCAACTCATGGGGCCCCAAAAGCATGCCGCATATCATGGGGGCCCCACGTGCATGCCTCATGTATTGGGGGCCCCAAATGCATGCCGCATTTCATGAGGGCGCCGCATGCATGCCGCATGTCATGGGGGCCCTAAATGCATGCCGCATGTCATGGGGGCCCCAAATGCATGCCACATTTCATGGGGGCCCCAAGTGCATGCTGCATGTCATGGGGCCCCCCAAATGCATGCAGCATGTCTTATGGCCCACAAATGCATGCCGCATGTCATAGGGGCCCCACATGCATGGCTCATTTCATGGGGGCCCCACATGCATGCCTCATGTCATGGGGGCCCCAAATGCGTGCCGCATATCATGGGGGCCACAAATGCATGCAGCATGTCATGGGGGCCCCACGTGCATGCCACATGTCTTGGGGCCCACAAATGCATGCCACATGTCATAGGGGTCCCACATGCATGGAACATTTCATGGGGGCCCTACATGCATGCCGCATGTCATGGGGGCCCCAAATGCATGCCTCAAGTCTTGGGGGCCCCAAATGCATGCAGCATGTCATAGGGGCCCCACATGCATGGTGCATGTCATGGGGGCCCCACATGCTTGCCTCAAGTCATGGGGGCCCCAAATGCATGCCGCATGTCATGGGGGCCATAAATGCATGCCGCATGTCATGGGTGCCCAACGTACATGCTGCATGTCATTGGGGCCCCACGTGCTTGTTGCATGTCATGGGGGCCCCGCGTGCATGCCTCATGTCACCGTGCCACAAATGTATGTGGCATGTCATGGGGGCCCCACTTGCATGCAGCATGTAATGGGGGATCCAAATGCATAACGCATGTCATAGGGGCCCCACGTGCATAACACATGTCATGGGGCCAGCAAATGCGTGCCACATGTCATGGGGGCCCCACATGCATGCCGCATGTCATGGGGACCCAAATGCATGCCAAATGTCATGGGGGCCCAACGTGCATGCCGCATGTATTGGGGCCCCAAATTCATGCCGCATGTCATGGGGGCCCCACAGGCATTCCGCATGTCATGGGGGCCCCAAATGCATGCCGCATGTCATGGGGGCCCCACGTGCATGCCGCATGTAATGGGGGCCCCAAATGCATGCCGCATGTCATAGTGGCCCCAAATGCATGCTGCATGTCATGAGGTCCCCAAATGCATGCCGCATGTCATGGGGGCCCAAAAGGCATGCCGCATGTCTCAGGTACCCCAAATGCATGCAGCATGTTATGCAGGCCCCAAATGCATGCCGCATGTCATGGGACCCACATTCATGCCGCATGTCATGGGGGCCCCCAATGCATGCCACATGTCATGGGGACCCAAATGCATGCCACATGTCATGGGGGCCTCAAATTCATGCCGCATGTCATGAGGGCCCCGCATGCATGCCGCATGTCTTGGGGGCCCCGCAGGCATTCCGCATGTCATGGGGGCCCCAAATGCATGCCGCATGTCATGGGGGCCCCACGTGCATCCGTCATGTAATGGGGGATTCAAATGCATGCTGCATGTCATGGGGGCCCCACATGCATGCCGCATGTCACGGGGGCCCCAAATGTATGCTGCATGTCATGGGGGCCCCACAAGCATGCCGCATGTTATAGAGGCCCCACATGCATGCAGCATGTCTTGGGGCCATCAAATGCATGCCGCATGTCATAGGGGCCCCACGTGCATGCCACATGTCTTGGGGCCTACAAATACATGCCGCATGTCATAGGTGCCAAACATGCATGGCACATTTCATGGGGGCCCTACATGCATGCAGCATGTCATGGGGGCCCCACGTGCATGCTTCATGTCATTGGGGGCCCACGTGCATGCCGCATGTCATAGGGGCACCACGTACATGGCGGATGTCATGGGTGACCCACATGCATGCCGCATGTCATCGGGGCCCCAATTGCATGCCGCATGTCATAGGGGCCCCACATGCATGGTGCATGTCATGGTGCCCCACATGCATGCAGCATGTCACGGGGGCCCCAAATGCATGCCGCATGTCATGGGGGCACTAAATGCATGCCGCATTTAATGGGGGCCCCACGTGCATGCCGCATGTCTTGGGGGCCCCATGTGCATGCCACATGTCATGGGGGCCCAAAATGCATGCCTCAATCATGGGGGCCCCAAATGCATGTCGCATATCATGGGGGCCCCACGTGCATGCCGCATGTCTTGGGGCCCACAAATGCATGCCGCATGTCATAGGGGCACCACATGCATGGCACATTTCTTGGGGGCCCTACATGCATGCCGCATGTCATGGGGGCCCCAAATGCATGCCTCAAGTCATGTGGGCCCCAAATGCATGCAGCATGTCATAGGGGCCCCAAATGCATGCAGCATGTCATAGGGGCCCCACATGCATGGTGCATGTCATGGGGGCCCCACATGCATGCCTCAAGTCATGGGGGCCCCAAATACATGCCGCATGACATGGGGGCCATAAATGCATGCCGCATGTCATGGGTGCCCAACGTACATGCTGCATGTCATTGGGGCCCCACGTGCTTGTCGCATGTCATGGGGGCCCCACGTGCATGCCTCATGTCACGGGGGCCACAAATGTATGCGGCATGTCAAGGGGGTCCCACATGCATGCCGCATGTCATAGGGGCCCCACATGCACGGCGCATGTCATGGGGGGCCCACTTGCATGCAGCATGTAATGGGGGATCCAATTGCATGACGCATGTCATGGGGGTCTCACATGTATGCCGCATGTCATGATGGCCCAAATGCATGCCGCATGTCATGGGGGCCATAAATGCATGCCGCATGTCATGGGTGCCCAACGTGCATGCCACATGTATTGGGGGCCCCAACTGCATGCCGCATATCATGGGGCCCCACATGCATGCCACATGTCATGGGGGCCCCACATGCATGCCACATTTCATGGGGGGCCCAAATGCATGCCGCATGTTATGGGGGCCCCAAATGCATGCAGACTGTCATGGCGGCCCCAAATGCATGACTCATGTCATGGAGGCCCCACGTGCATGCCACATGTCATGGGGGATCCAAACTCATGCCGCATGTCATTGGGGCCCCAAGCGTATGCCGCATGTCATGGGGGCCCCATGTGCATGCCGCATGTAATGGGGGCTCCAAATGCATGTGGCATGTCATAGGGGCCCCACGTGCATGCCGCATGTCTCGGGCACACCAAATGCATGCAGCATGTCATGGGGGCCCCACGTGCATGCCGCGTGTCATCGGGGCCCCAATTGCAAACCGCATGTCATAGGGGCCCCACATGCATGGCGCATGTCATGGTGTCCCACATGCATGCCGCATGTCATGGGGGCCCCAAATGCATGTCGAATGTCATGGGGGCCCTAAATGCATGCCGCATGTAATTGGGGCCCCACGTGCATGCCGCATGTCATGGGGGCCCCATGTGCATGCCGCATGTCATGGGGGCCCAAAATGCATGCCTCAAGTCATGGGGCCCCAAATGCATGCCGCATATCATGGGGGCCCCACATGCATGCCGCATGTATTGGGGGCCCCAAATGCATGCCGCATGTCATGAGGGCGCCGCATGCATGCCGCATGTCATGGGGCCCCAAATGCATGCCGCATTTCATGGGGGCCCCACGTGCATGCTGCATGTCATGGGGCCCCCCAAATGCATGCAGCATGTCTTGGGGCCCACAAATGCATGCCGCATGTCATTGGGGCCCCACATGCATGCCTCATTTCATGGGGGCCCCACATGCATGCCTCATGTCATGGGGGCCCCAAATGCGTGCCGCATATCATGGGGGCCACAAATGCATGTAGCATGTCATGGGGCACATGCATGCCACATGTCTTGGGGCCCACAAATGCATGCCGCATGTCATAGGGGTCCCACATGCATGGCGCTTTTCATGGGGGCCCTACATGCATGCCGCATGTCATGGGGGCCCCAAATGCATGCCTCAAGTCATGGGGGCCCCAAATGCATGCAGCATGTCATAGGGGCCCCACATGCATGGTGCATGTCATAGGGGCCCCACATGCTTGCCACAAGTCATGGGGGCCCCAAATGCATGCCGCAAGTCATGGGGGCCATAAATGCATGCCGCATGTCATGGGTGCCCAACGTACATGCTGCATGTCATTGGGGCCCCACGTGCTTGTCGCATGTCATGGGGGCCACACGTGCATGCCTCATGTCACGGTGCCACAAATGTATGCGGCATGTCATGGGGGCCCCACTTGCATGCAGCATGTAATGGGGGATCCAAATGCATAACGCATGTCATGGGGGTCCCACATGCATGCCGCATGTCATGGGGGCCCCAAATGCATGCGGCATGTCATAGGGGCCCCACGTGCATAACACATGTCATGGGGCCCGCAAATGCATGCCACATGTCATGGGGGCCCCACATGCATGCCGCATGTCATGGGGGCCCAAATGCATGCCGCATGTCATGGGGGCCATAAATGCATGCCGCATGTCATGGGTGCCCAACGTGCATGCCGCATGTATTGGGGGCCCCAACTGCATGCCGCATATCATGGGGCCCCACATGCATGCCACATGTCATGGGGGCCCCACATGCATGCCGCATTTCATGGGGGCCCAAATGCATGCCTGATGTCATGGCGGCCCCAAATGCATGACTCATGTCATGGGGGCCCCATGTGCATGCCGCATGTCATGGGGGCCCAAAATGCATGCCTCAAGTCATGGGGCCCCAAATGCATGCCGCATATCATGGGGGCCCGACGTGCATGCCGCATGTATTGGGGGCCCCAAATGCATGCAGCATGTCATAGGGGCCCCACATGCATGGTGCATGTCATAGGGGCCCCACATGCATGCCTCATGTCACGGTGCCACAAATGTATGCGGCATGTCAAGGGGGGCCCACTTGCATGCAGCATGTAATGGGGGATCCAAATGCATAACGCATGTCATGGGGGTCCCACATGCATGCTGCATGTCATGGGGGCCCCAAATGCATGCGGCATGTCATAGGGGCCCCACGTGCATAACACATGTCATGGGGCCCGCAAATGCATGCCACATGTCATGGGGGCCCCACATGCATGCCGCATGTTATGGGGGCCCAAATGCATGCCACATGTCATGGGGGCCCAAAGTGCATGCCGCATGTATTGGGGCCCCAAATTCATGCCGCATGTCATGGGGGCCCCACAGGCATTCCGCATGTCATGGGGGCCCCAAATGCATGCCGCATGTCATGGGGGCCCCACATGCATGCCGCATGTAATGGGGGCCCCAAATGCATGCCGCATGTCATAGTGGCCCCAAATGCATGCTGCATGTCATCAGGGCCCCACGTGCATGCCGCATGTCATGGGGCCCCCAAATGCATGCCGCATGTCATGGGTGCCCAACAAACATGCCCCATGTCATTGGGGCCCCAAATGCATGCCGCATGTCTCAGGTACCCCAAATGCATGCAGCATGTTATGCAGGCCCCAAATGCATGCCACATGTCATGGGGGCCCAAATGCATGCCGCATGTCATAGGGGCCCCACATGCATGGCGCATGTCATGGTGCCCCACATGCATGCAGCATGTCATGGGGGCCCCAAATGCATGCCGCATGTCATGGGGGCCCCACGTGCATGCCGCATGTCATAGGGGCACCACGTACATGGCGCATGTCATGGGTGCCCCACATGCATGCCGCATGTCATCGAGGCCCCAATTGCATGCCGCATGTCATAGGGGCCCCACATGCATGGCGCATGTCATGGTGCCCCACATGCATGCAGCATGTCATGGGGGCCCCAAATGCATGCCGCATGTCATGGGGGCCCCACGTGCATGCCGCATGTCTTGGGGGCCCCATGTGCATGCCGCATGTCATGGGGGCCCAAAATGCATGCCTCAATCATGGGGGCCCCAAATGCATGTCGCATATCATGGGGGCCCCACGTGCATGCCGCATGTGATTGGGCCCCCCAAATGCATGCAGCATGTCTTGGGGCCCCACATGCATGCCGCATGTCATAGTGCCCCAAATGCGTGTCGCATATCATGGGGGCCACAAATGCATGCAGCATGTCATGGGGGCACCACGTGCATGCCACATGTCTTGGGGCCCACAAATGCATGCCGCATGTCATAGGGGCACCACATGCATGGCACATTTCTTGGGGGCCCTACATGCATTCCGCATGTCATGGGGGCCCCAAATGCATGCCTCAAGTCATGGGGGCCCCAAATGCATGCAACATGTCATAGGGGCCCCAAATGCATGCAGCATGTCATAGGGGCCCCACATGCATGGTGCATGTCATGGGGGCCCCACATGCATGCCTCAAGTCATGGGGGCCCCAAATGCATGACTCATGTCATGGAGGCCCCACGTGCATGCCACATGTCATGGGGGCCCCACATGCTTGCCGCATTTCATGGGGGGCCCAAATGCATGCCGCATGTTATGGGGGCCCCAAATGCATGCAGCATGTAATGGTGCCCCAAATGCATGACTCATGTCATGGAGGCCCCACGTGCATGCCACATGTCAAGGGGGATCCAAACTCATGCCGCATGTCATTGGGGCCCCAAGCGTATGCCGCATGTCATGGGGGCCCCATGTGCATGTCGCATGTAATGGGGGCCCCAAATGCATGCGGCATGTCATAGGGGCCCCACGTGCATGCCGCATGTCATCGGGGCCCCAATTGCAAGCCGCATGTCATAGGGGCCCCACATGCATGGCACATGTCATGGTGTCCCACATGCATACCGCATGTCATGGGGGCCCCAAATGCATGTTGAATGTCATGGGGGCCCTAAATGCATGCCGCATGTAATGGGGGCCCCACGTGCATGCCGCATGTCATGGGGGCCCCATGTGCATGCCGCATGTCATGGGGGCCCAAAATGCATGCCTCAAGTCATGGGGCCCCAAATGCATGCCGCATATCATGGGGGCCCCACGTGCATGCCGCATGTATTGGGGGCCACAAATGCATGCCGCATGTCATGAGGGCGCCGCATGCATGCCGCATGTCATGGGGGCCCTAAATGCATGCCGCATGTCATGGGGGCCCCAAATGCATGCCGCATTTCATGGGGGCCCCACATGCATGCTGCATGTCATGGGGCCCCCCAAATGCATGCAGCATGTCTTGGGGCCCACAAATGCATGCCGCATGTCATAGGGGCCCCACATGCATGGCTCATTTCATGGGGGCCCCACATGCATGCCTCATGTCATGGGGGCCCCAAATGCGTGCCGCATATTATGGGGGCCACAAATGCATGCAGCATGTCATGGGGGCCCCACGTGCATGCCACATGTCTTGGGGCCCACAAATGCATGCCGCATGTCATAGGGGTCCCACATGCATGGCGCATTTCATGGGGGCCCTACATGCATGCCGCATGTCATGGGGGCCCCAAATGCATGCCTCAAGTCTTGGGGGCCCCAAATGCATGCAGCATGTCATAGGGGCCCCACATGCTTGGTGCATGTCATGGGGGCCCCACATGCTTGCCTCAAGTCATGGGGGCCCCAAATGCATGCCGCATGTCATGGGGGCCATAAATGCATGCCGCATGTCATGGGTGCCCAACGTACATGCTGCATGTCATTGGGGCCCCACGTGCTTGTCGCATGTCATGGGGGCCCCACGTGCATGCCTCATGTCACGGTGCCACAAATGTATGCGGCATGTCATGGGGGCCCCACTTGCATGCAGCATGTAATGGGGGATCCAAATGCATAACGCATGTCATGGGGGTCCCACATGCATGCCGCATGTCATGGGGGCCCCAAATGCATGCGGCATGTCATAGGGGCCCCACGTGCATGCCGCATGTCATAGGGGCCCCACATACATGCCGAATGTCATCTGGGTCCCACGTGCATGCCGCATGTCATAGGGGCACCACATGCATGGCGCATGTCATGGGGGTCCACATGCATGCCGCATGTCATGGGGGCCCCACTTGCATGCAGCATGTCATGCCGCATGTCATGGGGGCCCCGCAGGCATGGCGCATGACATGGGGGTCCACATGCATGCCGCATGTCATGGGGGCCCCTCTTGCATGCAGCATGGAATGAGGGATCCAAATGCATGCCGCATGTCATGGGGGCCCCAAATGCATGCGGCATGTCATAGGGGCCCCACGTGCATGCCGCATGTCTCGGGCATTCCAAATGCATGCAGCATTTTATGGGGGCACCACATGCATGGCGCATGTCATGGGGGTCCACATGCATGCCGCATGTCATGGGGGCCCCTCTTGCATGCAGCATGGAATGAGGGATCCAAATGCATGCCGCATGTAATGGGGCCCCCAAATGCATGCCACATGTCATAGGGGCCCCACGTGCATGGCGCATGTCATGGGTGCCCCACATGCATGCCGCATGTCATCGGGGCCCCACGTGCATGCCGCATGTATTGGGGCCCCAAATTCATGCCGCATGTCATGAGGGCCCCACATGCATGCCGCATGTCTTTTGGCCAACAAATGCATGCGGCATTTCATAGGGGTCCCACATGCATGGCGCATTTCATGGGGGCCCCAAATGCATGCCTTAAGTCATGGGGGGCCCAAATGCATACCGCATGTCATGAGGGCACCGCATGCATGCCGCATGTCATGGGGGCCCCGCAGGCATTCCGCATGTCATGGGGGCCCCAAATGCATGCCGCATGTCATGGGGGCCCCACGTGCATCCGTCATGTAATGGGGGACTCAAATGCATGCCGCATTTCATGGGGGCCCCACGTGCATGCCGCATGTCATGGGGCCCCAATTGCATGCCGCATGTAATAGGGGCCCCACATGCATGGCGCATGTCATGGTGCCCCAAATGTATGCCGCATGTCATGGGGGCCCCAAATGCATGCCGCATGTCATGGGGCCCCAAATGCATGCCGCATGTCATGGGGCCCCAATTGCATGCCGCATGTAATAGGGGCCCCACATGCATGGCGCATGTCATGGTGCCCCAAATGTATGCCGCATGTCATGGGGGCCCCACGTGCATGCTGCATGTCATTGGGGCCCCACGTGCTTGCCGCATGTCATGGGGGCCCAAATGCGTGCCACATATCATGGCGGCCACAAATCCATTTAGCATGTCATGGGGGCCCCACGTGCATGCCACATGTCTTGGGGCCCACAAATGCATGCCGCATGGCATAGGGGCCCCACATGCATGGCGCATTTCATGGGGGCCCTACATGCATGCCGCATGTCATGGGGGCCCCAAATGCATGCCTCAAGTCATGGGGGCCCCAAATGCATGCCACATATCATGGGGGCCCCGCATGCATGCCGCATGTCATTGGGGCCCCACAGGCATTCCGCATGTCATGGGGGCCTCACGTGCATGCTTCATGTCATTGGGGCCCCACGTGCTTGCCGCATGTCATGGGGGCCCCACGTGCATGCTTCATGTCATTGGGGCCCCACGTGCTTGCCGCATGTCATGGGGGCCCAAATGCATGCCGCATGTCATGGGGGCCATAAATGCATGCCGCATGTCATGGGTGCCCAACGTACATGCTGCATGTCAATGGGGCCCCACGTGCTTGCCGCATGTCATGGGGGCCCCACGTGCATGCCTCATGTCACGGGGGCCACAAATGTATGTGTCATGTCATGGGGGCCCCACGTGCATGCCGCATGTCATGGGGCCCCCCAAATGCATGCCGCATGTCATAGGGGCCCAACATGCATGGAGCATGTCATGGGGGCCCCGCATGCATGCCGCATGTCATAGGGGCCCCACGTACATGGCGCATGTCATGGGTGCCCCACATGCATGCCGCTTGTCATCGGGTCCCCAATTGCATGCCGCATGTCATAGGGGCCCCACATGCATTGCGCATGTCATGGGGGCCCAAAATGCATGCCTCAAGTCATGGGGGCTCCAAATGCATGCCGCATATAATGGCGGCCCCACGTGCATGCCGCATGTATTGGGGGCCCCAAATGCATACCGCATGTCATGAGGGCAACGCATGCATGCCGCATGTTATGGGGGCCTAAAATGCATGCCGCATGTCATGGGGGCCCCAAATGCATGCAGCATGACTTGGGGCCCACAAATGCATGCCGAATGTCATAGGGGCCCCACATGCATGGCTCATTTCATGGGGGCCCCACATGCATGCCTCATGTCATGGGGGCCCCAAAGGCGTGCCGCATATCATGGGGGCCACAAATGCATGCAGCATGTCATGGGGGTTCCACATGCATGCCGCATGTCATGGGGGGCCCCACTTGCATGCAGCATGTAATGAGGGATCCAAATGCATGCTGCATCTCATGGGGGGTCCCACATGCATGCCGCATTTAATGGGGGCCCCACGTGCATGCCGCATGTCTTGGGGGCCCCATGTGCATGCCGCATGTCATGGGGGCCCAAAATGCATGCCTCAATCATGGGGGCCCCAAATGCATGTTGCATATCATGGGGGCCCCACGTGCATGCCGCATGTCTTGGGGCCCACAAATGCATGCCGCATGTCATAGGGGCACCACATGCATGGCACATTTCTTGGGGGCCCTACATGCATGCCGCATGTCATGGGGGCCCCAAATGCATGCCTCAAGTCATGGGGGCCCCAAATGCATGCAGCATGTCATAGGGGCCCCAAATGCATGCAGCATGTCATAGGGGCCCCACATGCATGGTGCATGTCATGGGGGCCCCACATGCATGCCTCAAGTCATGGGGGCCCCAAATACATGCCGCATGTCATGGGTGCCCAACGTACATGCTGCATGTCATTGGGGCCCCACGTGCTTGTCGCATGTCATAGGGGCCCCACATGCATGGCGCATGTCATGGGGGGCCCACATGCGTGCCGCATGTCATGGGGGCCCCACTTGCATGCAGCATGTAATGGGGGATCCAATTGCATGACGCATGTCATGGGGGTCTCACATGTATGCCGCATGTCATGATGGCCCAAATGCATGCCGCATGTCATGGGGGCCATAAATGCATGCCGCATGTCATGGGTGCCCAACGTGCATGCCACATGTATTGGGGGCCCCAACTGCATGCCGCATATCATGGGGCCCCACATGCATGCCACATGTCATGGGGGCCCACATGCATGCCACATTTCATGGGAGGCCCAAATGCAAGCCGCATGTTATGGGGGCCCCAAATGCATGCAGACTGTCATGGCGGCCCCAAATGCATGACTCATGTCATGGAGGCCCCACGTGCATGCCACATGTCATGGGGGATCCAAACTCATGCCACATGTCATTGGGGCCCCAAGCGTATGCCGCATGTCATGGGGGCGCCATGTGCATGCCGCATGTAATGGGGGCTCCAAATGCATGTGGCATGTCATAGGGGCCCCACGTGCATGCCGCGTGTCATCGGGGCCCCAATTGCAAACCGCATGTCATAGGGGCCCCACATGCATGGCGCATGTCATGGTGTCCCACATGCATGCCGCATGTCATGGGGGCCCCAAATGCATGTCGAATGTCATGGGGGCCCTAAATGCATGCCGCATGTAATTGGGGCCCCACGTGCATGCCGCATGTCATGGGGGCCCCATGTGCATGCCGCATGTCATGGGGGCCCAAAATGCATGCCTCAAGTCATGGGGCCCCAAATGCATGCCGCATATCATGGGGGCCCCACATGCATGCCGCATGTATTGGGGGCCCCAAATGCATGCCGCATGTCATGAGGGCGCCGCATGCATGCCGCATGTCATGGGGCCCCAAATGCATGCCGCATTTCATGGGGGCCCCACGTGCATGCTGCATGTCATGGGGCCCCCCAAATGCATGCAGCATGTCTTGGGGCCCACAAATGCATGCCGCATGTCATTGGGGCCCCACATGCATGCCTCATTTCATGGGGGCCCCACATGCATGCCTCATGTCATGGGGGCCCCAAATGCATGCCGCATATCATGGGGGCCACAAATGCATGCAGCATGTCATGGGGCACATGCATGCCACATGTCTTGGGGCCCACAAATGCATGCCGCATGTCATAGGGGTCCCACATGCATGGCACTTTTCATGGGGGCCCTACATGCATGCCGCATGTCATGGGGGCCCCAAATGCATGCCTCAAGTCATGGGGGCCCCAAATGCATGCAGCATGTCATAGGGGCCCCACATGCATGGTGCATGTCATAGGGGCCCCACATGCTTGCCTCAAGTCATGGGGGCCCCAAATGCATGCCGCAAGTCATGGGGGCCATAAATGCATGCCGCATGTCATGGGTGCCCAACGTACATGCTGCATGTCATTGGGGCCCCACGTGCTTGTCGCATGTCATGGGGGCCACACGTGCATGCCTCATGTCACGGTGCCACAAATGTATGCGGCATGTCATGGGGGCCCCACTTGCATGCAGCATGTAATGGGGGATCCAAATGCATAACGCATGTCATGGGGGTCCCACATGCATGCCGCATGTCATGGGGGCCCCAAATGCATGCGGCATGTCATAGGGGCCCCACGTGCATAACACATGTCATGGGGCCCGCAAATGCATGCCACATGTCATGGGGGCCCCACATGCATGCCGCATGTCATGGGGGCCCAAATGCATGCCGCATGTCATGGGGGCCATAAATGCATGCCGCATGTCATGGGTGCCCAACGTGCATGCCGCATGTATTGGGGGCCCCAACTGCATGCCGCATATCATGGGGCCCCACATGCATGCCACATGTCATGGGGGCCCCACATGCATGCCGCATTTCATTGGGGGCCCAAATGCATGCCTGATGTCATGGCGGACCCAAATGCATGACTCATGTCATGGGGGCCCCACGTGCATGCCTCATGTCACGGGGGCCACAAATGTATGTGTCATGTCATGGGGGCCCCACGTGCATGCCGCATGTCATGGGGCCCCCCAAATGCATGCCGCATGTCATAGGGGCCCAACATGCATGGAGCATGTCATGGGGGCCCCGCATGCATGCCGCATGTCATAGGGGCCCCACGTACATGGCACATGTCATGGGTGCCCCACATGCATGCCGCTTGTCATCGGGTCCCCAATTGCATGCCGCATGTCATAGGGGCCCCACATGCATTGTGCATGTCATGGGGGCCCAAAATGCATGCCTCAAGTCATGGGGGCTCCAAATGCATGCCGCATATAATGGCGGCCCCACGTGCATGCCGCATGTATTGGGGGCCCCAAATGCATACCGCATGTCATGAGGGCAACGCATGCATGCCGCATGTTATGGGGGCCTAAAATGCATGCCGCATGTCATGGGGGCCCCAAATGCATGCAGCATGACTTGGGGCCCACAAATGCATGCCGAATGTCATAGGGGCCCCACATGCATGGCTCATTTCATGGGGGCCCCACATGCATGCCTCATGTCATGGGGGCCCCAAAGGCGTGCCGCATATCATGGGGGCCACAAATGCATGCAGCATGTCATGGGGGTCCCACATGCATGCCGCATGTCATGGGGGGCCCCACTTGCATGCAGCATGTAATGAGGGATCCAAATGCATGCTGCATCTCATGGGGGTCCCACATGCATGCCACATTTAATGGGGGCCCCACGTGCATGCCGCATGTCTTGGGGGCCCAAAATTCATGCCTCAATCATGGGGGCCCCAAATGCATGTCGCATATCATGGGGGCCCCACGTGCATGCCGCATGTCTTGGGGCCCACAAATGCATGCCGCATGTCATAGGGGCACCAAATGCATGGCACATTTCTTGGGGGCCCTACATGCATGCCGCATGTCATGGGGGCCCCAAATGCATGCCTCAAGTCATGGGGGCCCCAAATGCATGCAGCATGTCATAGGGGCCCCAAATGCATGCAGCATGTCATAGGGGCCCCACATGCATGGTGCATGTCATGGGGGCCCCACATGCATGACTCAAGTCATGGGGGCCCCAAATACATGCCGCATGACATGGGGGCCATAAATGCATGCCGCATGTCATGGGTGCCCAACGTACATGCTGCATGTCATTGGGGCCCCACGTGCTTGTCGCATGTCATGGGGGCCCCACGTGCATGCCTCATGTCACGGGGGCCACAAATGTATGCGGCATGTCATGGGGGCCCCACATGCATGCCGCATGTCATGGGGGCCCCACGTGCATGCCGCATGTCAAGGGGGTCCCACATGCATGCCGCATGTCATAGGGGCCCCACATGCATGGCGCATGTCATGGGGGGCCCACATGCGTGCCGCATGTCATGGGGGCCCCACTTGCATGCAGCATGTAATGGGGGATCCAATTGCATGACGCATGTCATGGGGGTCTCACATGTATGCCGCATGTCATGATGGCCCAAATGCATGCCGCATGTCATGGGGGCCATAAATGCATGCCGCATGTCATGGGTGCCCAACGTGCATGCCACATGTATTGGGGGCCCCAACTGCATGCCGCATATCATGGGGCCCCACATGCATGCCACATGTCATGGGGGCCCCACATGCATGCCACATTTCATGGGGGGCCCAAATGCATGCCGCATGTTATGGGGGCCCCAAATGCATGCAGACTGTCATGGCGGCCCCAAATGCATGACTCATGTCATGGAGGCCCCACGTGCATGCCACATGTCATGGGGGATCCAAACTCATGCCGCATGTCATTGGGGCCCCAAGCGTATGCCGCATGTCATGGGGGCCCCATGTGCATGCCGCATGTAATGGGGGCTCCAAATGCATGTGGCATGTCATAGGGGCCCCACGTGCATGCCGCATGTCTCGGGCACACCAAATGCATGCAGCATGTCATGGGGGCCCCACGTGCATGCCGCGTGTCATCGGGGCCCCAATTGCAAACCGCATGTCATAGGGGCCCCACATGCATGGCGCATGTCATGGTGTCCCACATGCATGCCGCATGTCATGGGGGCCCCAAATGCATGTCGAATGTCATGGGGGCCCTAAATGCATGCCGCATGTAATTGGGGCCCCACGTGCATGCCGCATGTCATGGGGGCCCCATGTGCATGCCGCATGTCATGGGGGCCCAAAATGCATGCCTCAAGTTATGGGGCCCCAAATGCAGGCTGCATATCATGGGGGCCCCACATGCATGCCGCATGTATTGGGGGCCCCAAATGCATGCCGCATGTCATGAGGGCGCCGCATGCATGCCGCATGTCATGGGGCCCCAAATGCATGCCGCATTTCATGGGGGCCCCACGTGCATGCTGCATGTCATGGGGCCCCCCAAATGCATGCAGCATGTCTTGGGGCCCACAAATGCATGCCGCATGTCATTGGGGCCCCACATGCATGCCTCATTTCATGGGGGCCCCACATGCATGCCTCATGTCATGGGGGCCCCAAATGCGTGCCGCATATCATGGGGGCCACAAATGCATGCAGCATGTCATGGGGCACATGCATGCCACATGTCTTGGGGCCCACAAATGCATGCCGCATGTCATAGGGGTCCCACATGCATGGCGCTTTTCATGGGGGCCCTACATGCATGCCGCATGTCATGGGGGCCCCAAATGCATGCCTCAAGTCATGGGGGCCCCAAATGCATGCAGCATGTCATAGGGGCCCCACATGCATGGTGCATGTCATAGGGGCCCCACATGCTTGCCTCAAGTCATGGGGGCCCCAAATGCATGCCGCAAGTCATGGGGGCCATAAATGCATGCCGCATGTCATGGGTGCCCAACGTACATGCTGCATGTCATTGTGGCCCCACGTGCTTGTCGCATGTCATGGGGGCCACACGTGCATGCCTCATGTCACGGTGCCACAAATGTATGCGGCATGTCATGGGGGCCCCACTTGCATGCAGCATGTAATGGGGGATCCAAATGCATAACGCATGTCATGGGGGTCCCACATGCATGCCGCATGTCATGGGGGCCCCAAATGCATGCGGCATGTCATAGGGGCCCCACGTGCATAACACATGTCATGGGGCCCGCAAATGCATGCCACATGTCATGGGGGCCCCACATGCATGCCGCATGTCATGGGGGCCCAAATGCATGCCACATGTCATGGGGGCCATAAATGCATGCCGCATGTCATGGGTGCCCAACGTGCATGCCGCATGTATTGGGGGCCCCAACTGCATGCCGCATATCATGGGGCCCCACATGCATGCCACATGTCATGGGGGCCCCACATGCATGCCGCATTTCATGGGGGGCCAAATGCATGCCTGATGTCATGGCGGCCCCAAATGCATGACTCATGTCATGGGGGCCCCATGTGCATGCCGCATGTCATGGGGGCCCAAGATGCATGCCTCAAGTCATGGGGCCCCAAATGCATGCCGCATATCATGGGGGCCCGACGTGCATGCCGCATGTATTGGGGGCCCCAAATGCATGCAGCATGTCATAGGGGCCCCACATGCATGGTGCATGTCATGGGGGCCCCACATGCTTGCCTCAAGTCATGGGGGCCCCAAATGCATGCCGCATGTCATGGGGGCCATAAATGCATGCCGCATGTCATGGGTGCCCAACGTACATGCTGCATGTCATTGGGGCCCCACGTGCTTGTCGCATGTCATGGGGGCCCCACGTGCATGCCTCATGTCACGGTGCCACAAATGTATGCGGCATGTCAAGGGGGCCCCACTTGCATGCAGCATGTGATGGGGGATCCAAATGCATAACGCATGTCATGGGGGTCCCACATGCATGCTGCATGTCATGGGGGCCCCAAATGCATGCGGCATGTCATAGGGGCCCCACGTGCATAACACATGTCATGGGGCCCGCAAATGCATGCCACATGTCATGGGGGCCCCACATGCATGCCGCATGTTATGGGGGCCCAAATGCATGCCACATGTCATGGGGGCCCAACGTGCATGCCGCATGTATTGGGTCCCCAAATTCATGCCGCATGTCATGGGGGCCCCACAGGCATTCCGCATGTCATGGGGGCCCCAAATGCATGCCGCATGTCATGGGGCCCCCTCGTGCATGCCGCATGTAATGGGGGCCCCAAATGCATGCCGCATGTCATAGTGGCCCCAAATGCATGCTGCATGTCATCAGGGCCCCACGTGCATGCCGCATGTCATGGGGCCCCCAAATGCATGCCGCATGTCATGGGTGCCCAACAAACATGCTCCATGTCATTGGGGCCCCAAATGCATGCCGCATGTCTCAGGTACCCCAAATGCATGCAGCATGTTATGCAGGCCCCAAATGCATGCCACATGTCATGGGGGCCCAAATGCATGCCGCATGTCATAGGGGCCCCACATGCATGGCGCATGTCATGGTGCCCCACATGCATGCAGCATGTCATGGGGGCCCCAAATGCATGCCGCATGTCATGGGGGCCCCACGTGCATGCCGAATGTCATAGGGGCACCACGTACATGGCGCATGTCATGGGTGCCCCACATGCATGCCGCATGTCATCGAGGCCCCAATTGCATGCCGCATGTCATAGGGGCCCCACATGCATGGCGCATGTCATGGTGCAACACGTGCATGCCGCATGTCTTGGGGGCCCCATGTGCATGCCGCATGTCATGGAGGCCCAAAATGCATGCCTCAATCATGGGGGCCCCAAATGCATGTCGCATATCATGGGGGCCCCACGTGCATGCCGCATGTGATTGGGCCCCCCAAATGCATGCAGCATGTCTTGGGGCCCACAAATGCATGCGGCATGTCATAGGGGCCCCACATGCATGGCTTATTTCATGGGGGCCCCAAATTCGTGCCGCATATCATGGGGGCCACAAATGCATGCAGCATGTCATGGGGGCACCACGTGCATGCCACATGTCTTGGGGCCCACAAATGCATGCCGCATGTCACAGGGGCACCACATGCATGGCACATTTCTTGGGGGCCCTACATGCATTCCGCATGTCATGGGGGCCCCAAATGCATGCCTCAAGTCATGGGGGCCCCAAATGCATGCAACATGTCATAGGGGCCCCAAATGCATGCAGCATGTCATAGGGGCCCCACATGCATGGTGCATGTCATGGGGGCCCCACATGCATGCCTCAAGTCATGGGGGCCCCAAATGCATGACTCATGTCATGGAGGCCCCACGTGCATGCCACATGTCATGGGGGCCCCACATGCTTGCCGCATTTCATGGGGGGCCCAAATGCATGCCGCATGTTATGGGGGCCCCAAATGCATGCAGCATGTAATGGTGCCCCAAATGCATGACTCATGTCATGGAGGCCCCACGTGCATGCCACATGTCAAGGGGGATCCAAACTCATGCCGCATGTCATTGGGGCCCCAAGCGTATGCCGCATGTCATGGGGGCCCCATGTGCATGTCGCATGTAATGGGGGCCCCAAATGCATGCGGCATGTCATAGGGGCCCCACGTGCATGCCGCATGTCTCGGGTACACCAAATGCATGCAGCATGTCATGGGGGCCCCACGTGCATGCCGCATGTCATCGGGGCCCCAATTGCAAGCCGCATGTCATAGGGGCCCCACATGCATGGCGCATGTCATGGTGTCCCACATGCATACCGCATGTCATGGGGGCTCCAAATGCATGTCGAATGTCATGGGGGCCCTAAATGCATGCCGCATGTAATGGGGGCCCCACGTGCATGCCGCATGTCATGGGGGCCCCATGGGCATGCCGCATGTCATGGGGGCCCAAAATGCATGCCTCAAGTCATGGGGCCCCAAATGCATGCCGCATGTCATGAGGGCGCCGCATGCATGCCGCATGTCATGGGGGCCCTAAATGCATGCCGCATGTCATGGGGGCCCCAAATGCATGCCGCATTTCATGGGGGCCCCACGTGCATGCTGCATGTCATGGGGCCCCCCAAATGCATGCAGCATGTCTTGGGGCCCACAAATGCATGCCGCATGTCATAGGGGCCCCACATGCATGGCTCATTTCATGGGGGCCCCACATGCATGCCTCATGTCATGGGGGCCCCAAATGCGTGCCGCATATTATGGGGGCCACAAATGCATGCAGCATGTCATGGGGGCCCCACGTGCATGCCACATGTCTTGGGGCCCACAAATGCATGCCGCATGTCATAGGGGTCCCACATGCATGGCGCATTTCATGGGGGCCCTACATGCATGCCGCATGTCATGGGGGCCCCAAATGCATGCCTCAAGTCTTGGGGGCCCCAAATGCATGCAGCATGTCATAGGGGCCCCACATGCTTGGTGCATGTCATGGGGGCCCCACATGCTTGCCTCAAGTCATGGGGGCCCCAAATGCATGCCGCATGTCATGGGGGCCATAAATGCATGCCGCATGTCATGGGTGCCCAACGTACATGCTGCATGTCATTGGGGCCCCACGTGCTTGTCGCATGTCATGGGGGCCCCACGTGCATGCCTCATGTCACGGTGCCACAAATGTATGCGGCATGTCATGGGGGCCCCACTTGCATGCAGCATGTAATGGGGGATCCAAATGCATAACGCATGTCATGGGGGTCCCACATGCATGCCGCATGTCATGGGGGCCCCAAATGCATGCGGCATGTCATAGGGGCCCCACGTGCATGCCGCATGTCATAGGGGCCCCACATACATGCCGAATGTCATCTGGGTCCCACGTGCATGCCGCATGTCATAGGGGCACCACATGCATGGCGCATGTCATGGGGGTCCACATGCATGCCGCATGTCATGGGGGCCCCACTTGCATGCAGCATGTCATGCCGCATGTCATGGGGGCCCCGCAGGCATGGCGCATGACATGGGGGTCCACATGCATGCCGCATGTCATGGGGGCCCCTCTTGCATGCAGCATGGAATGAGGGATCCAAATGCATGCCGCATGTCATGGGGGCCCCAAATGCATGCGGCATGTCATAGGGGCCCCACGTGCATGCCGCATGTCTCGGGCATTCCAAATGCATGCAGCATTTTATGGGGGCACCACATGCATGCCGCATGTAATGGGGCCCCCAAATGCATGCCACATGTCATAGGGGCCCCACGTGCATGGCGCATGTCATGGGTGCCCCACATGCATGCCGCATGTCATCGGGGCCCCACGTGCATGCCGCATGTATTGGGGCCCCAAATTCATGCCGCATGTCATGAGGGCCCCACATGCATGCTGCATGTCTTTTGGCCCACAAATGCATGCGGCATTTCATAGGGGTCCCACATGCATGGCGCATTTCATGGGGGCCCCAAATGCATGCCTTAAGTCATGGGGGTCCCAAATGCATACCGCATGTCATGAGGGCTCCGCATGCATGCCGCATGTCATGGGGGCCCCGCAGGCATTCCGCATGTCATGGGGGCCCCAAATGCATGCCGCATGTCATGGGGGCCCCACGTGCATCCGTCATGTAATGGGGGACTCAAATGCATGCCGCATTTCATGGGGGCCCCACGTGCATGCCGCATGTCATGGGGCCCCAATTGCATGCCGCATGTAATAGGGGCCCCACATGCATGGCGCATGTCATGGTGCCCCAAATGTATGCCGCATGTCATGGGGGCCCCAAATGCATGCCGCATGTCATGGGGGCCCCAAATGCACGCCGCATGTAATGGGGGCCCCACGTGCATGCCCCATGTCATGGGGGCCCCACGTGCATGCCTCATGTCATGGGGGCCCCGCAGGCATTCCGCATGTCATGGGGGCCCCAAATTCATGCCACATTTCATGGGGGCCTCACATGCATTCCGCATGTCATGGGGGCCCCACGTGCATGCTGCATGTCATTGGGGCCCCACGTGCTTGCCGCATGTCATGGGGGCCCAAATGCGTGCCACATATCATGGCGGCCACAAATCCATTTAGCATGTCATGGGGGCCCCACGTGCATGCCACATGTCTTGGGGCCCACAAATGCATGCCGCATGGCAAAGGGGCCCCACATGCATGGCGCATTTCATGGGGGCCCTACATGCATGCCGCATGTCATGGGGGCCCCAAATGCATGCCTCAAGTCATGGGGGCCCCAAATGCATGCCACATATCATGGGGGCCCCGCATGCATGCCGCATGTCATTGGGGCCCCACAGGCATTCCGCATGTCATGGGGGCCTCACGTGCATGCTTCATGTCATTGGGGCCCCACGTGCTTGCCGCATGTCATGGGGGCCCCACGTGCATGCTTCATGTCATTGGGGCCCCACGTGCTTGCCGCATGTCATGGGGGCCCAAATGCATGCCGCATGTCATGGGGGCCATAAATGCATGCCGCATGTCATGGGTGCCCAACGTACATGCTGCATGTCAATGGGGCCCCACGTGCTTGCCGCATGTCATGGGGGCCCCACGTGCATGCCTCATGTCACGGGGGCCACAAATGTATGTGTCATGTCATGGGGGCCCCACGTGCATGCCGCATGTCATGGGGCCCCCCAAATGCATGCCGCATGTCATAGGGGCCCAACATGCATGGAACATGTCATGGGGGCCCCGCATGCATGCCGCATGTCATAGGGGCCCCACGTACATGGCGCATGTCATGGGTGCCCCACATGCATGCCGCTTGTCATCGGGTCCCCAATTGCATGCCGCATGTCATAGGGGCCCCACATGCATTGCGCATGTCATGGGGGCCCAAAATGCATGCCTCAAGTCATGGGGGCTCCAAATGCATGCCGCATATAATGGCGGCCCCACGTGCATGCCGCATGTATTGGGGGCCCCAAATGCATACCGCATGTCATGAGGGCAACGCATGCATGCCGCATGTTATGGGGGCCTAAAATGCATGCCGCATGTCATGGGGGCCCCAAATGCATGCAGCATGACTTGGGGCCCACAAATGCATGCCGAATGTCATAGGGGCCCCACATGCATGGCTCATTTCATGGGGGCCCCACATGCATGCCTCATGTCATGGGGGCCCCAAAGGCGTGCCGCATATCATGGGGGCCACAAATGCATGCAGCATGTCATGGGGGTCCCACATGCATGCCGCATGTCATGGGGGGCCCCACTTGCATGCAGCATGTAATGAGGGATCCAAATGCATGCTGCATCTCATGGGGGTCCCACATGCATGCCGCATGTCATGGGGGCCCCAAATGGGGGCCCCAGGTGAATGCCGCATGTCTCGGGCATCCCAAATGCATGCAGCATTTTATGGGGGCCCCACGTGCATTCCGCATGTCTCAGGTACCCCAAATGCATGCAGCATGTTATGCAGGCCCCAAATGCATGCCGCATGTCATGGGGGCCCAAATACATGCCGCATGTCATGGGGGCCCCACATGCATGCCGTATGTCATGGGTGCCCCAAATGCATGCCGCATGTCATGGGTGCTCCACGTGCATGCCGCATGTAATGGGGCCCCCAAATGCATGCCACATGTCTTGGGGCCCAAGAATGCATGCCGAATGTCATAGGGGCCCCACATGCACGGCGCATATCATGGGGGCCCCACGTGCATGCTGCATATATCGGGGGCCCAAATTCATGCCGCATATCATGAGGGCACCGCATGCATGCCGCATGTCATGGGGCCCCGCAGGCATTCCGCATGTCATGGGGGCCCCAAATGCATGCCAAATGTCATGGGGGTCCCACGTGCATGCCGCATGTCATAGGGGCATCACATACATGCCGAATGTCATGGGGGTCCCACGTGCATGCCGCATGTCATAGGGGCACCACATGCATGGCGCATGTCATGAGGGCACCACATGCATGCCACATGTCATGGGGGCCCCGCAGGCATTCGGCATGTCATGGGGGACCCATATGCATGCCGCATTTCATGGGGGACCCATATGCATGCCGCATTTCATGGGGGCCCCACGTGCATGCCGCATGTCATGGGGCCCCAATTGCATGACGCGTGCAATAGGGGCCCCACATGCATGGCGAATGTCATGGTGCCCCACATGTATGCCGCATGTCATGGGGGCCCCAAATGCATGCCGCATGTCATGGGGGCCCCAAATGCATGCCTCATGTCATGGGGGCCCCGTAGGCATTCCGCATGTCATGGGGCCCCAAATGCATGCCACATTTCATGGGGGTCACACATGCATTCCGCATGTCATGGGGGCCCCACGTGCATGCTGCATGTCATTGGGGCCCCACGTGCTTGCCGCATGTCATGGGGGCCCCAAATGCGTGCCACATATCATGGCGGCCACAAATGCATGCAGCATGTCATGGGGGCCCCACGTGCATGCCACATGTCTTGGGGCCCACAAATGCATGACGCATGGCATAGGGGCCCCACATGCATGGCGCATTTCATGGGGGCCCTACATGCATGCCTCATGTCATGGGGGCCCTAAATGCATGCCTCAAGTCTTGGGGGCCCCAAATGCATGCAGCATGTCATAGGGGCCCCACATGCTTGGTGCATGTCATGGGGGCCCCACATGCTTGCCTCAAGTCATGGGGGCCCCAAATGCATGCCGCATGTCATGGGGGCCATAAATGCATGCCGCATGTCATGGGTGCCCAACGTACATGCTGCATGTCATTGGGGCCCCAAATGCATGAGGCATGTCATAGGGGCCCCACGTGCATGCCGCATGTCATAGGGGCCCCCCATACATGCCGAATGTCATGGGGGTCCCACGTGCATGTCGCATGTCATAGGGGCACCACATGCATGGCGCATGTCATGGGGGTCCACATGCATGCCGCATGTCATGGGGGCCCCACTTGCATGCAGCATGTCATGCCGCATGTCATGGGGGCCCCGCAGGCATGGCGCATGTCATGGGGGTCCACATGCATGCCGCATGTCATGGGGGCCCCTCTTGCATGCAGCATGGAATGAGGGATCCAAATGCATGCCGCATGTCATGGGGGCCCCAAATGCATGCGGCATGTCTCGGGCATTCCAAATGCATGCAGCATTTTATGGGGGCACCACATGCATGGCGCATGTCATGGGGGTCCACATGCATGCCGCATGTCATGGGGGCCCCTCTTGCATGCAGCATGGAATGAGGGATCCAAATGCATGCCGCATGTCATAGGGGCCCCACGTGCATGCCGCATGTCTCGGGCATTCCAAATGCATGCAGCATTTTATGGGGGCACCACATGCATGGCGCATGTCATGGGGGTCCACATGCATGCCGCATGTCATGGGGGCCCCTCTTGCATGCAGCATGGAATGAGGGATCCAAATGCATGCCGCATGTAATGGGGCCCCCAAATGCATGCCACATGTCATAGGGGCCCCACGTGCATGGCGCATGTCATGGGTGCCCCACATGCATGCCGCATGTCATGGGGGCCCAAAATGCATGCCGCATGTCATGGGGGCCCCGCAGGCATTCCGCATGTCATGGGGGACCCAAATGCATGCCGCATTTCATGGGGGCCCCACGTGCATGCCGCATGTCATGGGGCCCCAGTTGCATGCCGCATGTAATAGGGGCCCCACATGCATGGCGCATGTCATGGTGCCCCACATGTATGCCGCATGTCATGGGGGCCCCAAATGCATGCTGCATGTCATGTGGGCCCCAAATTCATGCCACATTTCATGGGGGCCTCACATGCATTCCGCATGTCATGGGGGCCCCACGTGCATGCTGCATGTCATTGGGGTCCCACGTGCTTGCCGCATGTCATGGGGGCCCCGCAGGCATTCCGCATGTCATGGGGGCCCCAAATGCATGCCGCATGTCATGGG
The DNA here is from genome assembly GCF_046119375.1 of Phyllobates terribilis. Taxonomy (NCBI): domain Eukaryota; kingdom Metazoa; phylum Chordata; class Amphibia; order Anura; family Dendrobatidae; genus Phyllobates; species Phyllobates terribilis. Next base: position 328,299,575 of record NW_027362764.1, on the reverse strand, counting down.
GGCCCCAAGTGCATCCGTCATGTAATGGGGGATTCAAATGCATGCTGCATGTCATGGGGGCCCCACGTGCATGCCGCATGTCACGGGGGCCCCAAATGTATGCTGCATGTCATGGGGGCCCCACAAGCATGCCGCATATTATAGATGCCCCACATGCATGCAGCATGTCTTGGGCCCACAAATGCGTTCCGCATGTCATAGGGGCCCCACGTGCATGCCACATGTCTTGGGGCCTACAAATGCATGCCGCATGTCATAGGTGCCAAAGATGCATGGCACATTTCATGGGGGCCCTACATGCATGCCGCATGTCATGGGGGCCCCACGTGCATGCTTCATGTCATTGGGGCCCCACGTGCATGCCGCATGTCATGGGGGCCCAAATGCATGCCGCATGTCATTGGGGCCCCACGTGCATGCCGCATGTCATGGGGGCCCAAATGCATGCCGCATGTCATGGGTGCCCAACGTGCATGCCGCATGTATTGGGGGCCCCAACTGCATGCCGCATATCATGGGGCCCCACATGCATGCCACATGTCATGGGGGCCCCACATGCATGCCGCATTTCATGGGGGGCCCAAATGCATGCCGCATGTTATGGGGGCCCCAAATGCATGCAGCATGTCATGGCGGCCCCAAATGCATGCCGCATGTCATCGGGGCCCCAATTGCAAGCCGCATGCCATAGGGGCCCCACATGCATGGCGCATGTCATGGTGTCCCACATGCATGCCGCATGTCATGGGGGCCCCAAATGCATGCCTCAAGTCATGGGGCCCCATGTGCATGCCGCATGTATTGGGGGCCCCAAATGCATGCCGCATGTCATGAGGGCGACGCATGCATGCCGCTTGTCATGGGGGCCCCAAATGCATGCCGCATGTCATGGGGGCCCGAAATGCATGCCGCATTTCATGGGGGCCCCACGTGCATGCTGCATGTCATGGGGCCCCCCAAATGCATGCAGCATGTTTTGGGGCCCACAAATGCATGCCGCATGTCATAGGGGCCCCACATGCATGGCTCATTTCATGGGGGCCCCACATGCATGCCTCATGTCATGGGGGCCCCACGTGCATGCCACATGTCTTGGGGCCCACAAATGCATGCCACATGTCATAGGGGTCCCACATGCATGGCACATTTCATGGGGGCCCTACATGCATGCCTCATGTCATGGGGGCCCCAAATGCATGCCTCAAGTCTTGGGGGCCCCAAATGCATGCAGCATGTCATAGGGGCCCCACATGCATGGTGCATGTCATGGGGGCCCCACATGCTTGCCTCAAGTCATGGGGGCCCCAAATGCATGCCGCATGTCATGGGGGCCCAAATGCATGCCACATGTCATGGGGGCCCAACGTGCATGCCGCATGTATTGGGGCCCCAAATTCATGCCGCATGTCATGGGGGCCCCACAGGCATTCCGCATGTCATGTGGGCACCAAATGCATGCCGCATGTCATGGGGGCCCCAAATGCATGCCGCATGTCATAGTGGCCCCAAATGCATGCTGCATGTCATGAGGGCCCCACGTGCATGCCGCATGTCATGGGGCCCCCAAATGCATGCCGCATGTCATGGGGGCCCAACAGGCATGCCGCATGTCATTGGGGCCCCAAATGCATGCCGCATGTCTCAGGTACCCCAAATGCATGCAGCATGTTATGCAGGCCCCAAATGCATGCCACATGTCATGGGGCCCCAAATGCATGCCGCATGTCATGGGGGCTCCACGTGCATGCCGCATGTAATGGGGCACCCAAATTCATGCGGCATGTCAAAGGGGCCCCGCATGCATGGTGCAAGTCATGGGTGCCCCAAATGCATGCCGCATGTCAACGGGGCCCCACGTGCATGCCACATGTCACGGGGGCCCCAAATGCATGACTCATGTCATGGGGGCCCCACCTGCATGCCGCATGTCATGGGGGACCCAAACGCATGCCGCATGTCATTGGGGCCCCAAGCGTATGCCGCGTGTCACGGGTGCCCCATGTGCATGCCGCATGTAATGGGGGCCCCACGTGCATGCCGCATGTCTTGGGGCCCCCAAATGCATGCCGCATGTCATGGGGGCCCAACAGGCATGCCGCATGTCATTGGGGCCCCAAATGCATGCCGCATGTCTCAGGTACCCCAAATGCATGCAGCATGTTATGCAGGCCCCAAATGCATGCCACATGTCATGGGGCCCCAAATGCATGCCGCATGTCATGGGGGCTCCACGTGCATGCCGCATGTAATGGGGCACCCAAATTCATGCGGCATGTCAAAGGGGCCCCGCATGCATGGTGCAAGTCATGGGTGCCCCAAATGCATGACGCATGTCAACGGGGCCCCACGTGCATGCCACATGTCACGGGGGCCCCAAATGCATGACTCATGTCATGGGGGCCCCACCTGCATGCCGCATGTCATGGGGGACCCAAACGCATGCCGCATGTCATTGGGGCCCCAAGCGTATGCCGCGTGTCACGGGTGCCCCATGTGCATGCCGCATGTAATGGGGGCCCCAAATGCATGCGGCATGTCATAGGGGCCCCACATGCATGCCGCATCTCTCAGGTACCCCAAATGCATGCAGCATGTTATGCAGGCCCCAAATGCATGCCGCATGTCATGGGGGCCCAAATGCATGCCGCATGTCATGGGACCCACATTCATGCCGCATGTCATGGGGGCCCCCAATGCATGCCACATGTCAAGGGGACCCAAATGCATGCCACATGTCATGGGGGCCTCAAATTCATGCCGCATGTCATGAAGGCCCCGCATGCATGCCGCATGTCATGGGGGCCCCGCAGGCATTCCGCATGTCATGGGGGCCCCAAATGCATGCCGCATGTCATGGGGGCCCCACGTGCATGCCGCATGTCATGGGGGCCCCGCAGGCATTCCGCATGTCATCGGGGACCCAAATGCATGCCGCATTTCATGGGGGCCCCACGTGCATGCCGCATGTCATGGGGCCCCAGTTGCATGCCGCATGTAATAGGGGCCCAACATGCATGGCACATGTCATGGTGCCCCACATGTACGACGCATGTCATGGGGGCCCCAAATGCATGCCGCATGTCATGGGGGCCCCAAATGCACGCCGCATGTAATGGGGGCCCCACGTGCATGCCCCATGTCATTGGGGCCCCACGTGCATGCCTCATGTCATGGGGGCCCCGCAGGCATTCCGCATGTCATGGGGGCCCCAAATTCATGCCACATTTCATGGGGGCCTCACATGCATTCCGCATGTCATGGGGGCCCCACGTGCATGCTGCATGTCATTGGGGCCCCACGTGCTTGCCGCATGTCATGGGGGCCCAAATGCGTGCCACATATCATGGCGGCCACAAATGCATTTAGCATGTCATGGGGGCCCCACGTGCATGCCACATGTCTTGGGGCCCACAAATGCATGCCGCATGGCATAGGGGCCCCACATGCATGGCGCATTTCATGGGGGCCCTACATGCATGCCGCATGTCATGGGGTCCCCAAATGCATGCCTCAAGTCATGGGGGCCCCAAATGCATGCCACATATCATGGGGGCCCCACGTGCATGCCGCATATATTGGGGGCCCCAAATGCATGCCGCATGTCATGATGGCCCCGCATGCATGCCGCATGTCATTGGGGCCCCACAGGCATTCCGCATGTCATGGGGGCCTCACGTGCATGCTTCATGTCATTGGGGCCCCACATGCTTGCCGCATGTCATGGGGGCCCCACGTGCATGCTTCATGTCATTGGGGCCACAAATGTATGTGTCATGTCATGGGGCCCCACGTGCATGCCGCATGTCATGGGGCCCCCCAAATGCATGCCGCATGTCATAGGGGCCCAACATGCATGGGGCATGTCATGGGGGCCCCGCATGCATGCCGCATGTCATAGGGGCCCCACGTACATGGCGCATGTCATGGGTGCCCCACATGCATGCCGCTTGTCATCGGGTCCCCAATTGCATGCCGCATGTCATAGGGGCCCCACATGCATTGCGCATGTCATGGGGGCCCAAAATGCATGCCTCAAGTCATGGGGGCTCCAAATGCATGCCGCATATCATGGCGGCCCCACGTGCATGCCGCATGTCATGGGGACCCAAATGCATGCCACATGTCAGGGGGCCTCAAATTCATGCCGCATGTCATGAGGGCCCCGCATGCATGCCGCATGTCATGGGGGCCCCGCAGGCATTCCGCATGTCATGGGGGCCCCAAATGCATGCCGCATGTCATGGGGGCCCCAAGTGCATCCGTCATGTAATGGGGGATTCAAATGCATGCTGCATGTCATGGGGGCCCCACGTGCATGCCGCATGTCACGGGGGCCCCAAATGTATGCTGCATGTCATGGGGGCCCCACAAGCATGCCGCATGTTATAGATGCCCCACATGCATGCAGCATGTCTTGGGCCCACAAATGCGTTCCGCATGTCATAGGGGCCCCACGTGCATGCCACATGTCTTGGGGCCTACAAATGCATGCCGCATGTCATAGGTGCCAAAGATGCATGGCACATTTCATGGGGGCCCTACATGCATGCCGCATGTCATGGGGGCCCCACGTGCATGCTTCATGTCATTGGGGCCCCACGTGCATGCCGCATGTCATGGGGGCCTACAAATGCATGCCGCATGTCATAGGTGCCAAAGATGCATGGCACATTTCATGGGGGCCCTACATGCATGCCGCATGTCATGGGGGCCCCACGTGCATGCTTCATGTCATTGGGGCCCCACGTGCATGCCGCATGTCATGGGGGCCCAAATGCATGCCGCATGTCATTGGCGCCCCACGTGCATGCCGCATGTCATGGGGGCCCAAATGCATGCCGCATGTCATGGGGGCCATAAATGCATGCCGCATGTCATGGGTGCCCAACGTGCATGCCGCATGTATTGGGGGCCCCAACTGCATGCCGCATATCATGGGGCCCCACATGCATGCCACATGTCATGGGGGCCCCACATGCATGCCGCATTTCATGGGGGGCCCAAATGCATGCCGCATGTTATGGGGGCCCCAAATGCATGCAGCATGTCATGGCGGCCCCAAATGCATGACTCATGTCATGGAGGCCCCACGTGCATGCCACATGTCATGGGGGATCCAAACTCATGCCGCATGTCATTGGGGCCACAAGTGTATGCCGCATGTCATGGGGGCCCCATGTGCATGCCGCATGTATTGGGGGCCCCAAATGCATGCGGCATGTCATAGGGGCCCCACGTGCATGCCGCATGTCTCGGGCACACCAAATGCATGCAGCATGTCATGGGGGCCCCACGTGCATGCCGCATGTCATCGGGGCCCCAATTGCAAGCCGCATGTCATAGGGGCCCCACATGCATGGCGCATGTCATGGTGTCCCACTTGCATGCCGCATGTCATGGGGGCCCCAAATGCATGCCTCAAGTCATGGGGCCCCATGTGCATGCCGCATGTATTGGGGGCCCCAAATGCATGCCGCATGTCATGAGGGCGACGCATGCATGCCGCATGTCATGGGGGCCCCAAATGCATGCCGCATGTCATGGGGCCCCGAAATGCATGCCGCATTTCATGGGGGCCCCACGTGCATGCTGCATGTCATGGGGCCCCCCAAATGCATGCAGCATGTTTTGGGGCCCACAAATGCATGCTGCATGTCATAGGGGCCCCACATGCATGGCTCATTTCATGGGGGCCCCACATGCATGCCTCATGTCATGGGGGCACCACGTGCATGCCACATGTCTTGGGGCCCACAAATGCATGCCACATGTCATAGGGGTCCCACATGCATGGCACATTTCATGGGGGCCCTACATGCATGCCTCATGTCATGGGGGCCCCAAATGCATGCCTCAAGTCTTGGGGGCCCCAAATGCATGCAGCATGCCATAGGGGCCCCACATGCATGGTGCATGTCATGGGGGCCCCACATGCTTGCCTCAAGTCATGGGGGCCCCAAATGCATGCCGCATGTCATGGGGGCCATAAATGCATGCCGCATGTCATGGGTGCCCAACGTACATGCTGCATGTCATTGGGGCCCCACGTGCTTGTCGCATGTCATGGGGGCCCCACGTGCATGCCTCATGTCACGGTGCCACAAATGTATGCGGCATGTCATGGGGGCCCCACTTGCATGCAGCATGTAATGGGGGATCCAAATGCATAACGCATGTCATGGGGGTCCCACATGCATGTCGCATGTCATGGGGGCCCCAAATGCATGCGGCATGTCATAGGGGCCCCACGTGCATAACACATGTCATGGGGCCCGCAAATGCATGCCACATGTCATGGGGGCCCCACATGCATGCCGCATGTCATGGGGGCCCCACATGCATGCCGCATGTCATGGGGGCCCAAATGCATGCCACATGTCATGGGGGCCCAACGTGCATGCCGCATGTATTGGGGCCCCAAATTCATGCCGCATGTCATGGGGGCCCCACAGGCATTCCGCATGTCATGTGGGCCCCAAATGCATGCCGCATGTCATGGGGGCCCCAAATGCATGCCGCATGTCATAGTGGCCCCAAATGCATGCTGCATGTCATGAGGGCCCCACGTGCATGCCGCATGTCATGGGGCCCCCAAATGCATGCCGCATGTCATGGGGGCCCAACAGGCATGCCGCATGTCATTGGGGCCCCAAATGCATGCCGCATGTCTCAGGTACCCCAAATGCATGCAGCATGTTATGCAGGCCCCAAATGCATGCCACATGTCATGGGGCCCCAAATGCATGCCGCATGTCATGGGGGCTCCACGTGCATGCCACATGTCATGGGGGACCCAAACGCATGCCGCATGTCATTGGGGCCCCAAGCGTATGCCGCGTGTCACGGGTGCCCCATGTGCATGCCGCATGTAATGGGGGCCCCAAATGCATGCGGCATGTCATAGGGGCCCCACATGCATGCCGCATCTCTCAGGTACCCCAAATGCATGCAGCATGTTATGCAGGCCCCAAATGCATGCCGCATGTCATGGGGGCCCAAATGCATGCCGCATGTCATGGGACCCACATTCATGCCGCATGTCATGGGGGCCCCCAATGCATGCCACATGTCAAGGGGACCCAAATGCATGCCACATGCCATGGGGGCCTGAAATTCATGCCGCATGTCATGAAGGCCCCGCATGCATGCCGCATGTCATGGGGGCCCCGCAGGCATTCCGCATGTCATGGGGGCCCCAAATGCATGCCGCATGTCATGGGGGCCCAACAGGCATGCCGCATGTCATTGGGGTCCCAAATGCATGCCGCATGTCTCAGGTACCCCAAATGCATGCAGCATGTTATGCAGGCCCCAAATGCATGCCACATGTCATGGGGCCCCAAATGCATGCCGCATGTCATGGGGGCTCCACGTGCATGCCGCATGTAATGGGGCCCCCAAATTCATGCGGCATGTCAAAGGGGCCCCGCGTGCATGGTGCAAGTCATGGGTGCCCCAAATGCATGCCGCATGTCAACGGGGCCCCACGTGCATGCCGCATGTCACGGGGGCCCCAAATGCATGACTCATCTCATGGGGGCCCCACCTGCATGCCGCATGTCATGGGGGACAGAAACGCATGCCGCATGTCATTGGGGCCCCAAGCGTATGCCGCGTGTCACGGGTGCCCCATGTGCATGCCGCATGTAATGGGGGCCCCAAATGCATGCGGCATGTCGTAGGGGCCCCACATGCATGCCGCATCTCTCAGGTACCCCAAATGCATGCAGCATCTTATGCAGGACCCAAATGCATGCCACATGTCATGGGGGCCCAAATGCATGCCGCATGTCATGGGACCCACATTCATGCCGCATGTCATGGGGGCCCCCAATGCATGCCACATGTCAAGGGGACCCAAATGCATGCCACATGTCATGGGGGCCTCAAATTCATGCTGCATGTCATGAGGGCCCCGCATGCATGCCGCATGTCATGGGGGCCCCGCAGGCATTACGCATGTCATGGGGGCCCCAAATGCATGCCGCATGTCATGGGGGCCCCACGTGCATCCGTCATGTAATGGGGGATTCAAATGCATGCTGCATGTCATGGGGGCCCCACGTGCATGCCGCATGTCATGGGGGCCCCACGTGCATGCCGCATGTCATAGGGGCACCACGTACATGGCGCATGTCATGGGTGCCCCACATGCATGCCTCATGTCTTGGGGCCCACAAATGCATGCCGCATGTCATAGGGGCCCCACGTGCATGCCACATGTCTTGGGGCCTACAAATGCATGCCGCATGTCATGGGGGCCCCGCAGGCATTACGCATGTCATGGGGGCCCCAAATGCATGCCGCATGTCATGGGGGCCCCACGTGCATCCGTCATGTAATGGGGGAGTCAAATGCATGCTGCATGTCATGGGGGCCCCACGTGCATGCCGCATGTCATGGGGGCCCCACGTGCATGCCGCATGTCATAGGGGCACCACGTACATGGCGCATGTCATGGGTGCCCCACATGCATGCCGCATGTCTTGGGGCCCACAAATGCATGCCGCATGTCATAGGGGCCCCACGTGCATGCCACATGTCTTGGGGCCTACAAATGCATGCCGCATGTCATAGGTGCCAAACATGCATGGCACATTTCATGGGGGCCCTACATGCATGCCGCATGTCATGGGGGCCCCACATGCATGCTTCATGTCATTGGGGCCCCACGTGCATGCCGCATGTCATAGGGGCACCACGTACAATGCGCATGTCATGGGTGCCCCACATGCATGCCGCATGTCATCGGGGCCCCAATTGCATGCCGCATGTCATAGGGGCCCCACATGCATGGCGCATGTCATGGTGCCCCACATGCATGCAGCATGTCATGGGGGCCCCAAATGCATGCCGCATGTCATGGGGGGCCCTAAATGCATGTCACATATCATGGGGGCCCATGTGCATGCCGCATGTCATGGGGCCCCCCAAATGCATGCAGCATGTCTTGGGGCCCACAAATGCATGTCGCATGTCATAGGGGCCCCACATGCATGGCTTATTTCATGGGGGCCCCACATGCATGCTTCATGTCATTGGGGCCCCACGTGCATGCCGCATGTCATGGGGGCCTACAAATGCATGCCGCATGTCATAGGTGCCAAAGATGCATGGCACATTTCATGGGGGCCCTACATGCATGCCGCATGTCATGGGGGCCCCACGTGCATGCTTCATGTCATTGGGGCCCCACGTGCATGCCGCATGTCATGGGGGCCCAAATGCATGCCGCATGTCATTGGCGCCCCACGTGCATGCCGCATGTCATGGGGGCCCAAATGCATGCCGCATGTCATGGGGGCCATAAATGCATGCCGCATGTCATGGGTGCCCAACGTGCATGCCGCATGTATTGGGGGCCCCAACTGCATGCCGCATATCATGGGGCCCCACATGCATGCCACATGTCATGGGGGCCCCACATGCATGCCGCATTTCATGGGGGGCCCAAATGCATGCCGCATGTTATGGGGGCCCCAAATGCATGCAGCATGTCATGGCGGCCCCAAATGCATGACTCATGTCATGGAGGCCCCACGTGCATGCCACATGTCATGGGGGATCCAAACTCATGCCGCATGTCATTGGGGCCACAAGTGTATGCCGCATGTCATGGGGGCCCCATGTGCATGCCGCATGTATTGGGGGCCCCAAATGCATGCGGCATGTCATAGGGGCCCCACGTGCATGCCGCATGTCTCGGGCACACCAAATGCATGCAGCATGTCATGGGGGCCCCACGTGCATGCCGCATGTCATCGGGGCCCCAATTGCAAGCCGCATGTCATAGGGGCCCCACATGCATGGCGCATGTCATGGTGTCCCACATGCATGCCGCATGTCATGGGGGCCCCAAATGCATGCCTCAAGTCATGGGGCCCCATGTGCATGCCGCATGTATTGGGGGCCCCAAATGCATGCCGCATGTCATGAGGGCGACGCATGCATGCCGCATGTCATGGGGGCCCCAAATGCATGCCGCATGTCATGGGTGCCCAACGTACATGCTGCATGTCATTGGGGCCCCACGTGCTTGTCGCATGTCATGGGGGCCCCACGTGCATGCCTCATGTCACAGTGCCACAAATGTATGCGGCATGTCATGGGGGCCCCACTTGCATGCAGCATGTAATGGGGGATCCAAATGCATAACGCATGTCATGGGGGTCCCACATGCATGTCGCATGTCATGGGGGCCCCAAATGCATGCGGCATGTCATAGGGGCCCCACGTGCATAACACATGTCATGGGGCCCGCAAATGCATGCCACATGTCATGGGGGCCCCACATGCATGCCGCATGTCATGGGGGCCCCACATGCATGCCGCATGTCATGGGGGCCCAAATGCATGCCACATGTCATGGGGGCCCAACGTGCATGCCGCATGTATTGGGGCCCCAAATTCATGCCGCATGTCATGGGGGCCCCACAGGCATTCCGCATGTCATGTGGGCCCCAAATGCATGCCGCATGTCATGGGGGCCCCAAATGCATGCCGCATGTCACAGTGGCCCCAAATGCATGCTGCATGTCATGAGGGCCCCACGTGCATGCCGCATGTCATGGGGCCCCCAAATGCATGCCGCATGTCATGGGGGCCCAACAGGCATGCCGCATGTCATTGGGGCCCCAAATGCATGCCGCATGTCTCAGGTACCCCAAATGCATGCAGCATGTTATGCAGGCCCCAAATGCATGCCACATGTCATGGGGCCCCAAATGCATGCCGCATGTCATGGGGGCTCCACGTGCATGCCGCATGTCATGGGGGACCCAAACGCATGCCGCATGTCATTGGGGCCCCAAGCGTATGCCGCGTGTCACGGGTGCCCCATGTGCATGCCGCATGTAATGGGGGCCCCAAATGCATGCGGCATGTCATAGGGGCCCCACATGCATGCCGCATCTCTCAGGTACCCCAAATGCATGCAGCATGTTATGCAGGCCCCAAATGCATGCCGCATGTCATGGGGGCCCAAATGCATGCCGCATGTCATGGGACCCACATTCATGCCGCATGTCATGGGGGCCCCCAATGCATGCCACATGTCAAGGGGACCCAAATGCATGCCACATGTCATGGGGGCCTCAAATTCATGCCGCATGTCATGAAGGCCCCGCATGCATGCCGCATGTCATGGGGGCCCCGCAGGCATTCCGCATGTCATGGGGGCCCCAAATGCATGCCGCATGTCATGGGGGCCCCACGTGCATCCGTCATGTAATGGGGGATTCAAATGCATGCTGCATGTCATGGGGGCCCCACGTGCATGCCGCATGTCATTGGGGCCCCACGTGCATGCCGCATGTCATAGGGGCACCACGTACATGGCGCATGTCATGGGTGCCCCACATGCATGCCGCATGTCTTGGGGCCCACAAATGCATGCCGCATGTCATAGGGGCCCCACGTGCATGCCACATGTCTTGGGGCCTACAAATGCATGCCGCATGTCATAGGTGCCAAACATGCATGGCACATTTCATGGGGGCCCTACATGCATGCCGCATGTCATGGGGGCCCCACGTGCATGCTTCATGTCATTGGGGCCCCACGTGCATGCCGCATGTCATAGGGGCACCACGTACAATGCGCATGTCATGGGTGCCCCACATGCATGCCGCATGTCATAGGGGCCCCACATGCATGGCGCATGTCATGGTGCCCCACATGCATGCAGCATGTCATGGGGGCCCCAAATGCATGCCGCATGTCATGGGGGCCCTAAATGCATGTCGCACATCATGGGGGCCCCACGTGCATGCCGCATGTCATGGGGCCCCCCAAATGCATTCAGCATGTCTTGGGGCCCCACAGGCATTCCGCATGTCATGGGGGCCCCAAATGCATGCCGCATGTAATGGGGGCCCCAAGTGCATGCCGCATGTCTCAGGTACCCCAAATGCATGCAGCATGTTATGCAGGCCCCAAATGCATGCCGCATGTCATGGGGGCCCAAATGCATGACGCATGTCATGGGGGCCCCATGCATGCCGCATGTAATGGGGCCCCCAAATTCATGCCGCATGTCTTGGGGCCCACAAATGCATGCCGCATGTCATAGGGGCCCCACATGCATGGCTTATTTCATGGGGGCCCCAAATGTGTGCCGCATATCATGGGGGCCACAAATGCATGCAGCATGTCATGGGGGCCCCACGTGCATGCCACATGTCTTGGGGCCCACAAATGCATACCGCATGTCATAGGGGCACCACATGCATGGCACATTTCTTGGGGGCCCTACATGCATGCCGCATGTCATGGGGGCCCCAAATGCATGCCTCAAGTCATGGGGGCCCCAAATGCATGCAGCATGTCATAGGTGCCCAACGTACATACTGCATGTCATTGGGGCCCCACGTGCTTGCCACATGTCATGGGTGCCCCACGTGCATGCCTCATGTCATGGGGGCCACAAATGTATGCGGCATGTCATGGGGGCCCCACATGCATGCCGCATGTCATGGGGGCCCCACGTGCATGCCGCATGTCATGGGGGTCCCACATGCATGCCGCATGTCATGGGGGCCCCACATGCATGGCGCATGTCATGGGGGGCCCACATGCGTGCCGCATGTCATGTGGGCCCCACTTGCATGCAGCATGTAATGGAAGATCCAAATGCATGAGACATGGCATGGGGGTCCCACATGCATGCCGCATGTCATGAGGGTCCAAATGCATGCGGCATGTCATAGGGGCCCCACGTGCATAACACATGTCATGGGGCCCGCATATGCATGCCGCATGTCATGGGGGCCCCACATGCATGCCGCATGTCATGGGGGCCCCACATGTATGCCGCATGTCATGAGGGCCATAAATGCATGCCGCATGTCATGGGTGCCCAACGTGCATGTCGCATGTATTGGGGGCCCCAGCTGCATGCCGCATATCATGGGGCCCCACATGCATGCCACATGTCATGGGGGCCCCACATGCATGCCGCATTTCATGGGGGGCCCAAATGCATGCCTGATGTCATGGCTGCCCCAAATGCATGACTCATGTCATGGGGGTCCCACGTGCATGCCACATGTCATGGGGGATCCAAACTCATGTCGCATGTCATTGGGGCCCCAAGCATATGCCACATGTCATGAGGGCCCCATGTGCATGCCACATGTAATGGGGGCCCCAAATGCATGCGGCATGTCATAGGGGCCCCACGTGCATGCCGCATGTCTCGGGCACCCCAAATGCATGCAGCATGTTATGGGGGCCCCACGTGCATGCCGCATGTCTCGGGCACCCCAAATGCATGGCGCATGTCATGGGGGCCCCACAGGCATTCCGCATGTCATGGGGGCCCCAAATGCATGCCGCATGTAATGGGGGCCCCACGTGCATGCCTCATGTCTCAGGTACCCCAAATGCATGCAGCATGTTATGCAGGCCCCAAATGCATGCCGCATGTCATGGGGGCCCAAATGCATGACGCATGTCATGGGGGCCCCATGCATGCCGCATGTAATGGGGCCCCCAAATTCATGCCGCATGTCAAAGGGGCAACACGTGCATGCCGCATGTCATGGGGCTCCATGTGCATGCCGCATGTCATGGTGGCCCCGCATGCATGCCGCATGTCATGGGGGTCCCACATGCATGCCACATGTCATGGGGGCCCCAAATGCATGCCGCCTGTCATGGGGGCCTCACATGCATGCTGCATATCATGGGGGCCTCACATGCATGCTGCATATCATGGGGGCCCCACGTGCATGCCGCTTGTCATGGGGCTCCATGTTCATGCCGCATGTCATGGGGGCCCCAAATGCATGCCTCAAGTCATGGGGGCCCCAAATGCATGCCGCATATCATGGGGGCCTCACGTGCATGCCGCATTTATTGGGGCCCCAAATTCATGCCACATGTCATAGGGGCCCCACGTGCATGGTGCATTTCAAGGGGCCCCACATGCATGGCGCATGTCATGGTGCCCCACATGCATGCAGCATGTCATGGGGGCCCCAAATGCATGCCGCATGTCATGGGGGCCCTAAATGCATGTCGCATATCATGGGGGCCCCACGTGCATGCCGCATGTCATGGGGCCCCCCAAATGCATGCAGCATGTCTTGGGGCCCACAAATGCATGCCGCATGTCATAGGGGCCCCACATGCATGGCTTATTTCATGGGGGCCCCACATGCATGCCGCATGTCATGGGGGCCCCAAATGCGTGCCGCATATCATGGGGGCCACAAATGCATGCAGCATGTCATGGGGGCCCCACGTGCATGCCACATGTCTTGGGGCCCACAAATGCATGCCGCATGTCATAGGGGCACCACATGCATGACACATTTCTTGGGGGCCCTACATGCATGCCGCATGTCATGGGGGCCCCAAATGCATGCCTCAAGTCATGGGGGCCCCAAATGCATGCAGCATGTCATAGGGGCCCCAAATGCATGCAGCATGTCATAGGGGCCCCACATGCATGGTGCATGTCATGGGGGCCCCACTTGCATGCCTCAAGTCATGGGGGCCCCAAATGCATGCCGCATGTCATGGGGGCCATAAATACATGCCGCATGTCATGGGTGCCCAACATACATACTGCATGTCATTGGGGCCCCACGTGCTTGCCGCATGTCATGGGTGACCCACGTGCATGCCTCATGTCATGGGGGCCACAAATGTATGCGGCATGTCATGGGGGCCCCACATGCATGCCGCATGTCATGGGGGCCCCACGTGCATGCCGCATGTCATTGGGGTCCCACATGCATGCCGCATGTCATGGGGGCCCCACATGCATGGCGCATGTCATGGGGGGCCCACATGCGTGCCGCATGTCATGTGGGCCCCACTTGCATGCAGCATGTAATGGGGGATCCAAATGCATGACGCATGTCATGGGGGTCCCACATGCATGCCGCATGTCATGAGGGTCCAAATGCATGCGGCATGTCATAGGGGCCCCACGTGCATAACACATGTCATGGGGCCCGCATATGCATGCCGCATGTCATGGGGGCCCCACATGCATGCCGCATGTCATGGGGGCCCCACATGCATGCCGCATGTCATGAGGGCCATAAATGCATGCCGCATGTCATGGGTGCCCAACGTGCATGTCGCATGTATTGGGGGCCCCAGCTGCATGCTGCATATCATGGGGCCCCACATGCATGCCACATGTCATGGGGGCCCCATATGCATGCCGCATTTCATGGGGGGCCCAAATGCATGCCTGATGTCATGGCTGCCCCAAATGCATGACTCATGTGAAGGGGGTCCCACGTGCATGCCACATGTCATGAGGGATCCAAACTCATGTCGCATGTCATTGGGGCCCCAAGCATATGTCGCATGTCATGAGGGCCCCATGTGCATGCCACATGTAATGGGGGCCCCAAATGCATGCGGCATGTCATAGGGGCCCCACGTGCATGCCGCATGTCTCGGGCACCCCAAATGCATGCAGCATGTTATGGGGGCCCCACGTGCATGCCGCATGTCTCGGGCAACCCAAATGCATGGCGCATGTCATGGGGGCCCCACAGGCATTCCGCATGTCATGGGGGCCCCACGTGCATGCCGCTTGTCATGGGGCTCCATGTTCATGCCGCATGTCATGGGGGCCCCAAATGCATGCCTCAAGTCATGGGGGCCCCAAATGCATGCCGCATATCATGGGGGCCTCACGTGCATGCCGCATTTATTGGGGGCCCCAAATTCATGCCACATGTCATAGGGGCCCCACGTGCATGGTGCATTTCAAGGGGCCCCACATGCATGCCGCATGTCATGGGGGCCCAAATGCGTGCCACATATCATGGCGGCCACAAATGCATTTAGCATGTCATGGGGGCCCCACGTGCATGCCACATATCATGGGGGCCCCACGTGCATGCCGCATATATTGGGGGCCCCAAATGCATGCCGCATGTCATGATGGCCCCGCATGCATGCCGCATGTCATTGGGGCCCCACAGGCATTCCGCATGTCATGGGGGCCCAAATGCGTGCCACATATCATGGCGGCCCCAAATGCATGCCTCAAGTCATGGGGGCCCCAAATGCATGCCACATATCATGGGGGCCCCACGTGCATGCCGCATATATTGGGGGCCCCAAATGCATGCCGCATGTCATGATGGCCCCGCATGCATGCCGCATGTCATTGGGGCCCCACAGGCATTCCGCATGTCATGGGGGCCTCACGTGCATGCTTCATGTCATTGGGGCCCCACATGCTTGCCGCATGTCATGGGGGCCCCACGTGCATGCTTCATGTCATTGGGGCCACAAATGTATGTGTCATGTCATGGGGGCCCCACGTGCATGCCGCATGTCATGGGGCCCCCCAAATGCATGCCGCATGTCATAGGGGCCCAACATGCATGGGGCATGTCATGGGGGCCCAGCATGCATGCCGCATGTCATAGGGGCCCCACGTACATGGCGCATGTCATGGGTGCCCCACATGCATGCCGCTTGTCATCGGGTCCCCAATTGCATGCCGCATGTCATAGGGGCCCCACATGCATTGCGCATGTCATGGGGGCCCAAAATGCATGCCTCAAGTCATGGGGGCTCCAAATGCATGCCGCATATCATGGCGGCCCCACGTGCATGCCGCATGTCATGGGGACCCAAATGCATGCCACATGTCAGGGGGCCTCAAATTCATGCCGCATGTCATGAGGGCCCCGCATGCATGCCGCATGTCATGGGGGCCCCGCAGGCATTCCGCATGTCATGGGGGCCCCAAATGCATGCCGCATGTCATGGGGGCCCCAAGTGCATCCGTCATGTAATGGGGGATTCAAATGCATGCTGCATGTCATGGGGGCCCCACGTGCATGCCGCATGTCACGGGGGCCCCAAATGTATGCTGCATGTCATGGGGGCCCCACAAGCATGCCGCATGTTATAGATGCCCCACATGCATGCAGCATGTCTTGGGCCCACAAATGCGTTCCGCATGTCATAGGGGCCCCACGTTCATGCCACATGTCTTGGGGCCTACAAATGCATGCCGCATGTCATAGGTGCCAAAGATGCATGGCACATTTCATGGGGGCCCTACATGCATGCCGCATGTCATGGGGGCCCCACGTGCATGCTTCATGTCATTGGGGCCCCACGTGCATGCCGCATGTCATGGGGGCCCAAATGCATGCCGCATGTCATTGGGGCCCCACGTGCATGCCGCATGTCATGGGGGCCCAAATGCATGCCGCATGTCATGGGGGCCATAAATGCATGCCGCATGTCATGGGTGCCCAACGTGCATGCCGCATGTATTGGGGGCCCCAACTGCATGCCGCATATCATGGGGCCCCACATGCATGCCACATGTCATGGGGGCCCCACATGCATGCCGCATTTCATGGGGGGCCCAAATGCATGCCGCATGTTATGGGGGCCCCAAATGCATGCAGCATGTCATGGCGGCCCCAAATGCATGACTCATGTCATGGAGGCCCCAAGTGCATGCCACATGTCATGGGGGATCCAAACTCATGCCGCATGTCATTGGGGCCACAAGTGTATGCCGCATGTCATGGGGGCCCCATGTGCATGCCGCATGTATTGGGGGCCCCAAATGCATGCGGCATGTCATAGGGGCCCCACGTGCATGCCGCATGTCTCGGGCACACCAAATGCATGCAGCATGTCATGGGGGCCCCACGTGCATGCCGCATGTCATCGGGGCCCCAATTGCAAGCCGCATGTCATAGGGGCCCCACATGCATGGCGCATGTCATGGTGTCCCACATGCATGCCGCATGTCATGGGGGCCCCAAATGCATGCCTCAAGTCATGGGGCCCCATGTGCATGCCGCATGTATTGGGGGCCCCAAATGCATGCCGCATGTCATGAGGGCGACGCATGCATGCCGCATGTCATGGGGGCCCGAAATGCATGCCGCATGTCATGGGGGCCCGAAATGCATGCCGCATTTCATGGGGGCCCCACGTGCATGCTGCATGTCATGGGGCCCCCCAAATGCATGCAGCATGTTTTGGGGCCCACAAATGCATGCCGCATGTCATAGGGGCCCCACATGCATGGCTCATTTCATGGGGGCCCCACATGCATGCCTCATGTCATGGGGGCCCCACGTACATGCCACATGTCTTGGGGCCCACAAATGCATGCCACATGTCATAGGGGTCCCACATGCATGGCACATTTCATGGGGGCCCTACATGCATGCCTCATGTCATGGGGGCCCCAAATGCATGCCTCAAGTCTTGGGGGCCCCAAATGCATGCAGCATGTCATAGGGGCCCCACATGCATGCTGCATGTCATGGGGGCCCCACATGCTTGCCTCAAGTCATGGAAGCCCCAAATGCATGCCGCATGTCATGGGGGCCATGAATGCATGCCGCATGTCATGGGTGCCCAACGTACATGCTGCATGTCATTGGGGCCCCACGTGCTTGTCGCATGTCATGGGGTCCCACGTGCATGCCTCATGTCACGGTGCCACAAATGTATGCGGCATGTCATGGGGGCCCCACTTGCATGCAGCATGTAATGGGGGATCCAAATGCATAACGCATGTCATGGGGGTCCCACATGCATGTCGCATGTCATGGGGGCCCCAAATGCATGCGGCATGTCATAGGGGCCCCACGTGCATAACACATGTCATGGGGCCCGCAAATGCATGCCACATGTCATGGGGGCCCCACATGCATGCCGCATGTCATGGGGGCCCCACATGCATGCCGCATGTCATGGGGGCCCAAATGCATGCCACATGTCATGGGGGCCCAACGTGCATGCCGCATGTATTGGGGCCCCAAATTCATGCCGCATGTCATGGGGGCCCCACAGGCATTCCGCATGTCATGTGGGCCCCAAATGCATGCCGCATGTCATGGGGGCCCCAAATGCATGCCGCATGTCATAGTGGCCCCAAATGCATGCTGCATGTCATGAGGGCCCCACGTGCATGCCGCATGTCATGGGGCCCCCAAATGCATGCCGCATGTCATGGGGGCCCAACAGGCATGCCGCATGTCATTGGGGCCCCAAATGCATGCCGCATGTCTCAGGTACCCCAAATGCATGCAGCATGTTATGCAGGCCCCAAATGCATGCCACATGTCATGGGGCCCCAAATGCATGCCGCATGTCATGGGGGCTCCACGTGCATGCCGCATGTAATGGGGCCCCCAAATTCATGCGGCATGTCAAAGGGGCCCCGCATGCATGGTGCAAGTCATGGGTGCCCCAAATGCATGCCGCATGTCAACGGGGCCCCACGTGCATGCCGCATGTCACGGGGGCCCCAAATGCATGACTCATGTCATGGGGGCCCCACCTGCATGCCGCATGTCATGGGGGACCCAAACGCATGCCGCATGTCATTGGGGCCCCAAGCGTATGCCGCGTGTCACGGGTGCCCCATGTGCATGCCGCATGTAATGGGGGCCCCAAATGCATGCGGCATGTCATAGGGGCCCCACATGCATGCCGCATCTCTCAGGTACCCCAAATGCATGCAGCATGTTATGCAGGCCCCAAATGCATGCCGCATGTCATGGGGGCCCAAATGCATGCCGCATGTCATGGGACCCACATTCATGCCGCATGTCATGGGGGCCCCCAATGCATGCCACATGTCAAGGGGACCCAAATGCATGCCACATGTCATGGGGGCCTCAAATTCATGCCGCATGTCATGAAGGCCCCGCATGCATGCCGCATGTCATGGGGGCCCCGCAGGCATTCCGCATGTCATGGGGGCCCCAAATGCATGCCGCATGTCATGGGGGCCCCACGTGCATCCGTCATGTAATGGGGGATTCAAATGCATGCTGCATGTCATGGGGGCCCCACGTGCATGCAGCATGTCATTGGGGCCCCACGTGCATGCCGCATGTCATAGGGGCACCACGTACATGGCGCATGTCATGGGTGCCCCACATGCATGGCACATTTCATGGGGGCCCTACATGCATGCCGCATGTCATGGGGGCCCCACGTGCATGCTTCATGTCATTGGGGCCCCACGTGCATGCCGCATGTCATAGGGGCACCACGTACAATGCGCATGTCATGGGTGCCCCACATGCATGGCACATTTCATGGGGGCCCTACATGCATGCCGCATGTCATGGGGGCCCCACGTGCATGCTTCATGTCATTGGGGCCCCACGTGCATGCCGCATGTCATAGGGGCACCACGTACAATGCGCATGTCATGGGTGCCCCACATGCATGCCGCATGTCATAGGGGCCCCACATGCATGGCGCATGTCATGGTGCCCCACATGCAAGCAGCATGTCATGGGGGCCCCAAATGCATGCCGCATGTCATGGGGGCCCTAAATGCATGTCGCATATCATGGGGGCCCCACGTGCATGCCGCATGTCATGGGGCCCCCCAAATGCATGCAGCATGTCTTGGGGCCCCACAGGCATTCCGCATGTCATGGGGGCCCCAAATGCATGCCGCATGTAATGGGGGCCCCAAGTGCATGCCGCATGTCTCAGGTACCCCAAATGCATGCAGCATGTTATGCAGGCCCCAAATGCATGCCGCATGTCATGGGGGCCCAAATGCATGATGCATGTCATGGGGGCCCCATGCATGCCGCATGTAATGGGGCCCCCAAATTCATGCCGCGTGTCTTGGGGCCCACAAATGCATGCCGCATGTCATAGGGGCCCCACATGCATGGCTTATTTCATGGGGGCCCCACATGCATGCCGCATGTCATGGGGGCCCCAAATGCGTGCCGCATATCATGGGGGCCACAAATGCATGCAGCATGTCATGGGGGCCCCACGTGCATGCCACATGTCTTGGGGCCCACAAATGCATACCGCATGTCATAGGGGCACCACATGCATGGCACATTTCTTGGGGGCCCTACATGCATGCCGCATGTCATGGGGGCCCCAAATGCATGCCTCAAGTCATGGGGGCCCCAAATGCATGCAGCATGTCATAGGTGCCCAACGTACATACTGCATGTCATTGGGGCCCCACGTGCTTGCCGCATGTCATGGGTGCCCCACGTGCATGCCTCATGTCATGGGGGCCACAAATGTATGCGGCATGTCATGGGGGCCCCACATGCATGCCGCATGTCATGGGGGCCCCACGTGCATGCCGCATGTCATAGGGGTCCCACATGCATGCCGCATATCATGGGGGCCCCACATGCATGGCGCATGTCATGGGGGGCCCACATGCGTGCCGCATGTCATGTGGGTCCCACTTGCATGCAGCATGTAATGGAAGATCCAAATGCATGACGCATGTCATGGGGGTCCCACATGCATGCCGCATGTCATGAGGGTCCAAATGCATGCGGCATGTCATAGGGGCCCCACGTGCATAACACATGTCATGGGGCCCGCATATGCATGCCGCATGTCATGGGGGCCCCACATGCATGCCGCATGTCATGGGGGCCCCACATGTATGCCGCATGTCATGAGGGCCATAAATGCATGCCGCATGTCATGGGTGCCCAACGTGCATGTCGCATGTATTGGGGGCCCCAGCTGCATGCCGCATATCATGGGGGGCCCAAATGCATGCCTGATGTCATGGCTGCCCCAAATGCATGACTCATGTCATGGGGGTCCCACGTGCATGCCACATGTCATGGGGGATCCAAACTCATGTCGCATGTCATTGGGGCCCCAAGCATATGCCACATGTCATGAGGGCCCCATGTGCATGCCACATGTAATGGGGGCCCCAAATGCATGCGGCATGTCATAGGGGCCCCACGTGCATGCCGCATGTCTCGGGCACCCCAAATGCATGCAGCATGTTATGGGGGCCCCACGTGCATGCCGCATGTCTCGGGCACCCCAAATGCATGGCGCATGTCATGGGGGCCCCACAGGCATTCCGCATGTCATGGGGGCCCCAAATGCATGCCGCATGTAATGGGGGCCCCACGTGCATGCCGCATGTCTCAGGTACCCCAAATGCATGCAGCATGTTATGCAGGCCCCAAATGCATGCCGCATGTCATGGGGGCCCAAATGCATGACGCATGTCATGGGGGCCCCATGCATGCCGCATGTAATGGGGCCCCCAAATTCATGCCGCATGTCAAAGGGGCAACACGTGCATGCCGCATGTCATGGGGCCCCCCAAATGCATGCCGCATGTCATGGAGGCCACAAATGCATGCCGCATGTCATAGGGGCCCCACATGCATGCCGCATGTCATGGGGGCCCAAATGCATGACGCATGTCATGGGGGCCCCACATGCATGCCGCATGTAATGGGGCCCCCAAATTCATGCCGCATGTCAAAGGGGACCCACGTGCATGGCGCAAGTCATGGGGGCCCAACATGCATGCCGCATTTCATGGGGGCCCAAATGCTTGCCACATGTCATGGGTTCCATAAATGCAAGCCGCATGTCATTGGGGCCTCACATGCATGCTGCATATCATGGGGGCCCCACGTGCATGCCGCTTGTCATGGGGCTCCATGTGCATGCCGCATGTCATGGGGGCCCCGCATGCATGCCGCATGTCATGGGGGTCCCACATGCATGCCACATGTCATGGGGGCCCCAAATGCATGCCGCCTGTCATGGGGGCCTCACATGCATGCTGCATATCATGGGGGCCCCACGTGCATGCCGCTTGTCATGGGGCTCCATGTTCATGCCGCATGTCATGGGGGCCCCAAATGCATGCCTCAAGTCATGGGGGCCCCAAATGCATGCCGCATATCATGGGGGCCTCACGTGCATGCCGCATTTATTGGGGCCCCAAATTCATGCCACATGTCATAGGGGCCCCACGTGCATGGTGCATTTCAAGGGGCCCCACATGCATGGCGCATGTCATGGTGCCCCACATGCATGCAGCATGTCATGGGGGCCCCAAATGCATGCCGCATGTCATGGGGGCCCTAAATGCATGTCGCATATCATGGGGGCCCCACGTGCATGCCGCATGTCATGGGGCCCCCCAAATGCATGCAGCATGTCTTGGGGCCCACAAATGCATGCCGCATGTCATAGGGGCCCCACTTGCATGGCTTATTTCATGGGGGCCCCACATGCATGCCGCATGTCATGGGGGCCCCAAATGCGTGCCGCATATCATGGGGGCCACAAATGCATGCAGCATGTCATGGGGGCCCCACGTGCATGCCACATGTCTTGGGGCCCACAAATGCATGCCGCATGTCATAGGGGCACCACATGCATGGCACATTTCTTGGGGGCCCTACATGCATGCCGCATGTCATGGGGGCCCCAAATGCATGCCTCAAGTCATGGGGGCCCCAAATGCATGCAGCATGTCATAGGGGCCCCAAATGCATGCAGCATGTCATAGGGGCCCCACATGCATGGTGCATGTCATGGGGGCCCCACTTGCATGCCTCAAGTCATGGGGGCCCCAAATGCATGCCGCATGTCATGGGGGCCATAAATACATGCCGCATGTCATGGGTGCCCAACATACATAATGCATGTCATTGGGGCCCCACGTGCTTGCCGCATGTCATGGGTGCCCCACGTGCATGCCTCATGTCATGGGGGCCACAAATGTATGCGGCATGTCATGGGGGCCCCACATGCATGCCGCATGTCATGGGGGCCCCACGTGCATGCCGCATGTCATTGGGGTCCCACATGCATGCCGCATGTCATGGGGGCCCCACATGCATGGCGCATGTCATGGGGGGCCCACATGCGTGCCGCATGTCATGTGGGCCCCACTTGCATGCAGCATGTAATGGGGGATCCAAATGCATGACGCATGTCATGGGGGTCCCACATGCATGCCGCATGTCATGAGGGTCCAAATGCATGCGGCATGTCATAGGGGCCCCACGTGCATAACACATGTCATGGGGCCCGCATATGCATGCCGCATGTCATGGGGGCCCCACATGCATGCCGCATGTCATGGGGGCCCCACATGCATGCCGCATGTCACGAGGGCCATAAATGCATGCCGCATGTCATGGGTGCCCAACGTGCATGTCGCATGTATTGGGGGCCCCAGCTGCATGCTTCATATCATGGGGCCCCACATGCATGCCACATGTCATGGGGGCCCCACATGCATGCCGCATTTCATGGGGGGCCCAAATGCATGCCTGATGTCATGGCTGCCCCAAATGCATGACTCATGTCAAGGGGGTCCCACGTGCATGCCACATGTCATGGGGGATCCAAACTCATGTCGCATGTCATTGGGGCCCCAAGCATATGACGCATGTCATGAGGGCCCCATGTGCATGCCACATGTAATGGGGGCCACAAATGCATGCGGCATGTCATAGGGGCCCCACGTGCATGCCGCATGTCTCGGGCACCCCAAATGCATGCAGCATGTTATGGGGGCCCCACGTGCATGCCGCATGTCTCGGGCACCCCAAATGCATGGCGCATGTCATGGGGGCCCCACAGGCATTCCGCATATCATGGGGGCCTCACGTGCATGCCGCATTTATTGGGGGCCCCAAATTCATGCCACATGTCATAGGGGCCCCACGTGCATGGTGCATTTCAAGGGGCCCCACATGCATGCCGCATGTCATGGGGGCCCCAAATGCATGCATCAAGTCATGGGGGCCCCAAATGCATGCCGCATATCAGGGGGGCCCCACGTGCATGCCGCATTTATTGGGGGCCCAAAAATCATGCCGCATGTCATAGGGGCCCCGCGTGCCTGGTGCATGTCATGGGTGCCCCACATGCATGCCGCATGTCTTGGGGCCCACAAATGCATGCCGCATGTCATAGGGGCCCCGCAGGCATTCCACATGTCATGGGGGCCCCAAATGCATGCCGCATGTCATGAGGGCCCCACATGCATTCCACATGTCAAGGGGGCCTCACGTGCATTCCGCATGACATGGGGGCCCCAAATGCATGTTGCATGTCATGGGGCCCCACGTGCATGCCGCGTGTCACAGGGGCCCCAAATGCATGACTCATGTCATGGGGGCCCCACGTGCATGCCGCATGTCATGGAGAATCCAAACTCATGCCGCATGTCATTGGGGCCCCAAGAGTATGCCGCATGTCATGGGGGCCCCATGTGCATGCCGCATGTAATGGGGGCCCCATGTGCATGCCGCATGTCATGGGGGCCCAAAATGCATGCCTCAAGTCATGGGGCCCCAAAAGCATGCCGCATATCATGGGGGCCCCACGTGCATGCCGCATGTATTGGGGGCCCCAAATGCATGCCGCATGTCATAGGGGCCCCACATGCATGGCTCATTTCATGGGGGCCCCACATGCATGCCTCATGTCATGGGGGCCCCAAATGCGTACCGCATATCATGGGGGCCACAAATGCATGCAGCATGTCATGGGGGCCCCACGTGCATGCCACATGTCTTGGGGCCCACAAATGCATGCCACATGTCATAGGGGCCCCACATGCATGGTGCATGTCATGGGGGCCCCACATGCTTGCCTCAAGTCATGGGGGCCACAAATGCATGCCGCATGTCATGTGGGCCATAAATGCATGCCGCATGTCATGGGTGCCCAACGTACATGCTGCATGTCATTGGGGCCCCACGTGCTTGTTGCATGTCATGGGGGCCCCACGTGCATGCCTCATGTCACGGTGCCACAAATGTATGCGGCATGTCATGGGGGCCCCACTTGCATGCAGCATGTAATGGGGGATCCAAATGCATAACGCATGTCATAGGGGCCCCACGTGCATAACACATGTCATGGGGCAAGCAAATGCATGCCACATGTCATGGGGGCCCCACATGCATGCCGCATGTCATGGGGACCCAAATGCATGCCACATGTCATGGGGGCCCAACGTGCATGCCGCATGTATTGGGGCCCCAAATTCATGCCGCATGTCATGGGGGCCCCACAGGCATTCCGCATGTCATGGGGGACCCAAATGCATGCCGCATGTCATGGGGCCCCACGTGCATGCCGCATGTAATGGGGGCCCCAAATGCATGCCGCATGTAATGGGGGCCCCAAATGCATGCCGCATGTCATAGTGGCCCCAAATGCATGCTGCATGTCATGAGGGCCCCACGTGCATGCCGCATGTCATGGGGCCCCCAAATGCATGCCGCATGTCATGGGGCCCCACGTGCATGCCGCATGTAATGGGGGCCCCAAATGCATGCCGCATGTAATGGGGGCCCCAAATGCATGCCGCATGTCATAGTGGCCCCAAATGCATGCTGCATGTCATGAGGGCCCCACGTGCATGCCGCATGTCATGGGGCCCCCAAATGCATGCCGCATGTCATGGGGGCCCAACAGGCATGCCACATGTCATTGGGGCCCCAAATGCATGCCGCATGTCTCAGGTACCCCAAATGCATGCAGCATGTTATGCAGGCCCCAAATGCATGCCACATGTAATGGGGGCCCAAATGCATGCCGCATGTCATTGGGGCCCCAAGCGTATGCCGCGTGTCACGGGTGCCACATGTGCATGCCGCATGTAATGGGGGCCCCAAATGCATGCGGCATGTCATAGGGGCCCCACATGCATGGCGCATCTCTCAGGTACCCCAAATGCATGCAGCATGTTATGCAGGCCCCAAATGCATGCCGCATGTCATGGGGGCCCAAATGCATGCCGCATGTCATGGGACCCACATTCATGCCGCATGTCATGGGGGCCCCCAATGCATGCCACATGTCAAGGGGACCCAAATGCATGCCACATGTCATGGGGGCCTCAAATTCATGCCGCATGTCATGAGGGCCCCGCATGCATGCCGCATGTCATGGGTGCCCCGCAGGCATTCCGCATGTCATGGGGGCCCGCAAATGCATGCCACATGTCATGGGGGCCCCACATGCATGCCGCATGTCATGGGGGCCCAAATGCATGCCACATGTCATGGGGGCCCAACGTGCATGCCGCATGTATTGGGGCCCCAAATTCATGCCGCATGTCATGGGGGCCCCACAGGCATTCCGCATGTCATGTGGGCCCCAAATGCATGCCGCATGTCATGGGGGCCCCACGTGCATGCCGCATGTAATGGGGGCCCCAAATGCATGCCGTATGTCATAGTGGCCCCAAATGCATGCTGCATGTCATGAGGGCCCCACGTGCATGCCGCATGTCATGGGGCCCCCAAATGCATGCCGCATGTCATGGGGGCCCAACAGGCATGCCGCATGTCATTGGGGCCCCAAATGCATGCCGCATGTCTCAGGTACCCCAAATGCATGCAGCATGTTATGCAGGCCCCAAATGCATGCCACATGTCATGGGGCACCAAATGCATGCCGCATGTCATGGGGGCCCAAATGCATGCCACATGTCATGGGGGCCCAACATGCATGCCGCATGTATTGGGGCCCCAAATTCATGCCGCATTTCATGGGGGCCCCACAGGCATTCCGCATGTCATGTGGGCCCCAAATGCATGCCGCATGTCATGGGGACCCCACGTGCATGCCGCATGTAATGGGGGCCCCAAATGCATGCCGCATGTCATGGGGGCGCAACAGGCATGCCGCATGTCATTGGGGCCCCAAATGCATGCCGCATGTCTCAGGTACCCCAAATGCATGCAGCATGTTATGCAGGCCCCAAATGCATGCCACATGTCATGGGGCCCCAAATGCATGCCGCATGTCATGGGGGCTCCACGTGCATGCCGCATGTAATGGGGCCCCCAAATTCATGCGGCATGTCAAAGGGGCCCCGCGTGCATGGTGCAAGTCATGGGTGCCCCGCAGGCATTCCGCATGTCATGGGGGCCCGCAAATGCATGCCACATGCCATGGGGGCCCCACATGCATGCCGCATGTCATGGGGGCCCAAATGCATGCCACATGTCATGGGGGCCCAACGTGCATGCCGCATGTATTGGGGCCCCAAATTCATGCCGCATGTCATGGGGGCCCCACAGGCATTCCGCATGTCATGTGGGCCCCAAATGCATGCCGCATGTCATGGGGGCCCCACGTGCATGCCGCATGTAATGGGGGCCCCAAATGCATGCCGCATGTCATAGTGGCCCCAAATGCATGCAGCATGTCATGAGGGCCCCACGTGCATGCCGCATGTCATGGGGCCCCCAAATGCATGCCGCATGTCATGGGGGCCCAACAGGCATGCCGCATGTCATTGGGGTACCAAATGCATGCCGCATGTCTCAGGTACCCCAAATGCATGCAGCATGTTATGCAGGCCCCAAATGCATGCCACATGTCATGGGGCCCCAAATGCATGCCGCATGTCTTGGGGGCTCCACGTGCATGCCGCATGTAATGGGGCCCCCAAATTCATGCGGCATGTCAAAGGGGCCCCGCGTGCATGGTGCAAGTCATGGGTGCCCCAAATGCATGCCGCATGTCAACGGGGCCCCACGTGCATGCCGCATGTCACGGGGGCCCCAAATGCATGACTCATCTCATGGGGGCCCCACCTGCATGCCGCATGTCATGGGGGACAGAAACGCATGCCGCATGTCATTGGGGCCCCAAGCGTATGCCGCGTGTCACGGGTGCCCCATGTGCATGCCGCATGTAATGGGGGCCCCAAATGCATGCGGCATGTCGTAGGGGCCCCACATGCATGCCGCATCTCTCAGGTACCCCAAATGCATGCAGCATCTTATGCAGGCCCCAAATGCATGCCACATGTCATGGGGGCCCAAATGCATGCCGCATGTCATGGGACCCACATTCATGCCGCATGTCATGGGGGCCCCCCAATGCATGCCACATGTCAAGGGGACCCAAATGCATGCCACATGTCATGGGGGCCTCAAATTCATGCCGCATGTCATGAGGGCCCCGCATGCATGCCGCATGTCATGGGGGCCCCGCAGGCATTCCGCATGTCATGGGGGCCCCAAATGCATGCCGCATGTCATGGGGGCCCCACGTGCATCCGTCATGTAATGGGGGATTCAAATGCATGCTGCATGTCATGGGGGCCCCACGTGCATGCCGCATGTCATGGGGGCCCCACGTGCATGCCGCATGTCATAGGGGCACCACGTACATGGCGCATGTCATGGGTGCTCCACATGCATGCCGCATGTCTTGGGGCCCACAAATGCATGCCGCATGTCATAGGGGCCCCACGTGCATGCCACATGTCTTGGGGCCTACAAATGCATGCCGCATGTCATAGGTGCCAAACATGCATGGCACATTTCATGGGGGCCCTACATGCATGCCGCATGTCATGGGGGCCCCACGTGCATGCTTCATGTCATTGGGGCCCCACGTGCATGCCGCATGTCATAGGGGCACCACGTACAATGCGCATGTCATGGGTGCCCCACATGCATGCCGCATGCCATCGGGGCCCCAATTGCATGCCGCATGTCATAGGGGCCCCACATGCATGGCGCATGTCATGGTGCCCCACATGCATGCAGCATGTCATGGGGGCCCCAAATGCATGCCGCATGTCATGGGGGGCCCTAAATGCATGTCGCATATCATAGGGGCCCATGTGCATGCCGCATGTCATGGGGCCCCCCAAATGCATGCAGCATGTCTTGGGGCCCACAAATGCATGCCGCATGTCATAGGGGCCCCACATGCATGGCTTATTTCATGGGGGCCCCACATGCATGCCGCATGTCATGGGGGGCCCCAAATGCGTGCCGCATATCATGGGGGCCACAAATGCATGCAGCATGTCATGGGGGCCCCACGTGCATGCCACATGTCTTGGGGCCCACAAATGCATGCCGCATGTCATAGGGGCACCACATGCATGGCACATTTCTTGGGGGCCCTACATGCATGCCGCATGTCATGGGGGCCCCAAATGCATGCCTCAAGTCATGGGGGCCCCAAATGCATGCAGCCTGTCATAGGGGCCCCAAATGCATGCAGCATGTCATAGGGGCCCCACATGCATGGTGCATGTCATGGGGGCCCAACTTGCATGCCTCAAGTCATGGGGGCCCCAAATGCATGCCGCATGTCATGGGGGCCATAAATACATGCCGCATGTCATGGGTGCCCAACGTACATACTGCATGTCATTGGGGCCCCACGTGCTTGCCGCATGTCATGGGTGCCCCACGTGCATGCCTCATGTCATGGGGGCCACAAATGTATGCGGCATGTCATGGGGGCCCCACATGCATGCCGCATGTCATGGGGGCCCCACATGCATGGCACATGTCATGGGGGGCCCACATGCGTGCCGCATGTCATGTGGGCCCCACTTGCATGCAGCATGTAATGGAAGATCCAAATGCATGACGCATGTCATGGGGGTCCCACATGCATGCCGCATGTCATGAGGGTCCAAATGCATGCGGCATGTCATAGGGGCCCCACGTGCATAACACATGTCATGGGGCCCGCATATGCATGCCGCATGTCATGGGGGCCCCACATGCATGCCGCATGTCATGGGGGCCCCACATGCATGCCGCATGTCATGAGGGCCATAAATGTATGCCGCATGTCATGGGTGCCCAACGTGCATGTCGCATGTATTGGGGGCCCCAGCTGCATGCCGCATATCATGGGGCCCCACATGCATGCCACATGTCATGGGGGCCCCACATGCATGCCGCATGTCATGAGGGCCCCATGTGCATGCCACATGTAATGGGGGCCCCAAATGCATGCGGCATGTCATAGGGGCCCCACGTGCATGCCGCATGTCTCGGGCACCCCAAATGCATGCAGCATGTTATGGGGGCCCCACGTGCATGCCGCATGTCTCGGGCACCCCAAATGCATGGCGCATGTCATGGGGGCCCCACAGGCATTCCGCATGTCATGGATGCCCCAAATGCATGCCGCATGTAATGGGGGCCCCACGTGCATGCCGCATGTCTCAGGTACCCCAAATGCATGCAGCATGTTATGCAGGCCCCAAATGCATGCCGCATGTAATGGGGCCCCCAAATTCATGCCGCATGTCAAAGGGGCAACACGTGCATGCCGCATGTCATGGGGGCCCAAATGCATGCAGCATGTTATGCAGGCCCTAAATGCATGCCACATGTCATGGGGCCCCAAATGCATGCCGCATGTCATGGGGGCTCCACGTGCATGCCGCATGTAATGGGGCCCCCAAATTCATGCGGCATGTCAAAGGGGCCCCGCATGCATGGTGCAAGTCATGGGTGCCCCAAATGCATGCCGCATGTCAACGGGGCCCCACGTGCATGCCGCATGTCACGGGGGCCCCAAATGCATGACTCATGTCATGGGGGCCCCACCTGCATGCCGCATGTCATGGGGGACCCAAACGCATGCCGCATGTCATTGGGGCCCCAAGCGTATGCCGCGTGTCACGGGTGCCCCATGTGCATGCCGCATGTAATGGGGGCCCCAAATGCATGCGGCATGTCATAGGGGCCCCACATGCATTCCGCATCTCTCAGGTACCCCAAATGCATGCAGCATGTTATGCAGGCCCCAAATGCATGCCGCATGTCATGGGGGCCCAAATGCATGCCGCATGTCATGGGGCCCACATTCATGCCGCATGTCATGGGGGCCCCCAATGCATGCCACATGTCAAGGGGACCCAAATGCATGCCACATGTCATGGGGGCCTCAAATTCATGCCGCATGTCATGAGGGCCCCGCATGCATGCCGCATGTCATGGGGGCCCCGCAGGCATTCCGCATGTCATGGGGGCCCCAAATGCATGCCGCATGTCATGGGGGCCCCACGTGCATCCGTCATGTAATGGGGGATTCAAATGCATGCTGCATGTCATGGGGGCCCCACGTGCATGCCGCATGTCATTGGGGCCCCACGTGCATGCCGCATGTCATAGGGGCACCACGTACATGGCGCATGTCATGGGTGCCCCACATGCATGCCGCATGTCTTGGGGCCCACAAATGCATGCCGCATGTCATAGGGGCCCCACGTGCATGCCACATGTCTTGGGGCCTACAAATGCATGCCGCATGTCATAGGTGCCAAACATGCATGGCACATTTCATGGGGGCCCTACATGCATGCCGCATGTCATGGGGGCCCCACGTGCATGCTTCATGTCATTGGGGCCCCACGTGCATGCCGCATGTCATAGGGGCACCACGTACAATGCGCATGTCATGGGTGCCCCACATGCATGCCGCATGTCATCGGGGCCCCAATTGCATGCCGCATGTCATAGGGGCCCCACATGCATGGCGCATGTCATGGTGCCCCACATGCATGCAGCATGTCATGGGGGCCCCAAATGCATGCCGCATGTCATGGGGGCCCTAAATGCATGTCGCATATCATGGGGGCCCCATGTGCATGCCGCATGTCATGGGGTCCCCCAAATGCATGCAGCATGTCTTGGGGCCCACAAATGCATGCCGCATGTCATAGGGGCCCCACATGCATGGCTTATTTCATGGGGGCCCCACATGCATGCCGCATGTCATGGGGGCCCCAAATGCGTGCCGCATATCATGGGGGCCACAAATGCATGCAGCATGTCATGGGGGCCCCACGTGCATGCCACATGTCTTGGGGCCCACAAATGCATGCCGCATGTCATAGGGGCACCACATGCATGGCACATTTCTT
This sequence comes from Phyllobates terribilis, assembly GCF_046119375.1. Classification (NCBI taxonomy): domain Eukaryota; kingdom Metazoa; phylum Chordata; class Amphibia; order Anura; family Dendrobatidae; genus Phyllobates; species Phyllobates terribilis. Next base: position 328,267,108 of record NW_027362764.1, on the reverse strand, counting down.
GGGGGCCCTACATGCATGCCGCATGTCATGGGGGCCCCAAATGCATGCCTCAAGTCATGGGGGCCCCAAATGCATGCAGCATGTCATAGGGGCCCCAAATGCATGCAGCATGTCATAGGGGCCCCAAATGCATGGTGCATGTCATGGGGGCCCCACTTGCATGCCTCAAGTCATGGGGGCCCCAAATGCATGCCGCATGTCATGGGGGCCATAAATACATGCCGCATGTCATGGGTGCCCAACGTACATACTGCATGTCATTGGGGCCCCACGTGCTTGCCGCATGTCATGGGTGCCCCACGTGCATGCCTCATGTCATGGGGGCCACAAATGTATGCGGCATGTCATGGGGGCCCCACATGCATGCCGCATGTCATGGGGGCCCCACGTGCATGCCGCATGTCATGGGGGTCCCACATGCATGCCGCATGTCATGGGGCCCCACATGCATGGCGCATGTCATGGGGGGCCCACATGCGTGCCGCATGTCATGTGGGCCCCACTTGCATGGGGGATCCAAATGCATGACGCATGTCATGGGGGTCCCACATGCATGCCGCATGTCATGAGGGTCCAAATGCATGCGGCATGTCATAGGGGCCCCACGTGCATAACACATGTCATGGGGCCCACATATGCATGCCGCATGTCATGGGGGCCCCACATGCATGCCGCATGTCATGGGGGCCCCACATGCATGCCGCATGTCATGAGGGCCATAAATGCATGCCGCATGTCATGGGTGCCCAACGTGCATGTCGCATGTATTGGGGGCCCCAGCTGCATGCCGCAAATCATGGGGCCCCACATGCATGCCACATGTCATGGGGGCCCCACATGCATGCCGCATTGCATGGGGGGCCCAAATGCATGCCTGATGTCATGGCTGCCCCAAATGCATGACTCATGTCATGGGGGTCCCACGTGCATGCCACATGTCATGGGGGATCCAAACTCATGTCGCATGTCATTGGGGCCCCAAGCATATGCCGCATGTCATGAGGGCCCCATGTGCATGCCACATGTAATGGGGGCCCCAAATGCATGCGGCATGTCATAGGGGCCCCACGTGCATGCCGCATGTCTCGGGCACCCCAAATGCATGCAGCATGTTATGGGGGCCCCACGTGCATGCCGCATGTCTCGGGCACCCCAAATGCATGGCGCATGTCATGGGGGCCCCACAGGCATTCCGCATGTCATGGGGGCCCCACGTGCATGCCGCTTGTCATGGGCTCCATGTTCATGCCGCATGTCATGGGGGCCCCAAATGCATGCCTCAAGTCATGGGGGCCCCACAGGCATTCCGCATATCATGGGGGCCTCACGTGCATGCCGCATTTATTGGGGGCCCCAAATTCATGCCACATGTCATAGGGGCCCCGCGTGCCTGGTGCATGTCATGGGTGCCCCACATGCATGCCGCATGTCTTGGGGCCCACAAATGCATGCCGCATGTCATAGGGGCCCCGCAGGCATTCCACATGTCATGGGGGCCCCAAATGCATGCCGCATGTCATGAGGGCCCCACATGCATTCCACATGTCAAGGGGGCCTCACGTGCATTCCGCATGACATGGGGGCCCCAAATGCATGTCGCATGTCATAGGGGCCCCACATGCATGGCTCATTTCATGGGGGCCCCACATGCATGCCTCATGTCATGGGGGCCCCAAATGCGTACCGCATATCATGGGGGCACAAATGCATGCAGCATGTCATGGGGGCCCCACGTGCATGCCACATGTCTTGGGGCCCACAAATGCATGCCACATGTCATAGGGGTCCCACATGCATGGAACATTTCATGGGGGCCCTACATGCATGCCGCATGTCATGGGGGCCCCAAATGCATGCCTCAAGTCTTGGGGGCCCCAAATGCATGCAGCATGTCATAGGGGCCCCACATGCATGGTGCATGTCATGGGGGCCCCACATGCTTGCCTCAAGTCATGGGGGCCCCAAATGCATGCCGCATGTCATGGGGGCCATAAATGCATGCCGCATGTCATGGGTGCCCAACGTACATGCTGCATGTCATTGGGGCCCCACGTGCTTGTTGCATGTCATGGGGGCCCCACGTGCATGTCTCATGTCACGGTGCCACAAATGTATGCGGCATGTCATGGGGGCCCCACTTGCATGCAGCATGTAATGGGGGATCCAAATGCATAACGCATGTCATAGGGGCCCCACGTGCATAACACATGTCATGGGGCCCGCAAATGCATGCCACATGTCATGGGGGCCCCACATGCATGCCGCATGTCATGGGGACCCAAATGCATGCCACATGTCATGGGGGCCCAACGTGCATGCCGCATGTATTGGGGCCCCAAATTCATGCCGCATGTCATGGGGGCCCCACAGGCATTCCGCATGTCATGGGGGCCCCAAATGCATGCCGCATGTCATGGGGCCCCACGTGCATGCCGCATGTAATGGGGGCCCCAAATGCATGCCGCATGTCATAATGGCCCCAAATGCATGCTGCATGTCATGAGGGCCCCACGTGCATGCCGCATGTCATGGGGCCCCCAAATGCATGCCGCATGTCATGGGGGCCCAACAGGCATGCCGCATGTCATTGGGGCCCCAAATGCATGCCGCATGTCTCAGGTACCCCAAATGCATGCAGCATGTTATGCAGGCCCCAAATGCATGCCACATGTCATGGGGGCCCAAATGCATGTCGCATGTCATTGGGGCCCCAAGCGTATGCCGCGTGTCACGGGTGCCCCCTGTGCATGCCGCATGTAATGGGGGCCCCAAATGCATGCGGCATGTCATAGGGGCCCCACATGAATGCCGCATCTCTCAGGTACCCCAAATGCATGCAGCATGTTATGCAGGCCCCAAATGCATGCCGCATGTCATGGGGGCCCAAATGCATGCCGCATGTCATGGGACCCACATTCATGCCGCATGTCATGGGGGCCCCCAATGCATGCCACATGTCATGGGGACCCAAATGCATGCCGCATGTCATGGGGGGCCCTAAATGCATGTCGCATATCATGGGGGCCCATGTGCATGCCGCATGTCATGGGGCCCCCCAAATGCATGCAGCATGTCTTGGGGCCCACAAATGCATGCCGCATGTCATAGGGGCCCCACATGCATGGCTTATTTCATGGGGGCCCCACATGCATGCCGCATGTCATGGGGGGCCCCAAATGCGTGCCGCATATCATGGGGGCCACAAATGCATGCAGCATGTCATGGGGGCCCCACGTGCATGCCACATGTCTTGGGGCCCACAAATGCATGCCGCATGTCATAGGGGCACCACATGCATGGCACATTTCTTGGGGGCCCTACATGCATGCCGCATGTCATGGGGGCCCCAAATGCATGCCTCAAGTCATGGGGGCCCCAAATGCATGCAGCCTGTCATAGGGGCCCCAAATGCATGCAGCATGTCATAGGGGCCCCACATGCATGGTGCATGTCATGGGGGCCCCACTTGCATGCCTCAAGTCATGGGGGCCCCAAATGCATGCCGCATGTCATGGGGGCCATAAATACATGCCGCATGTCATGGGTGCCCAACGTACATACTGCATGTCATTGGGGCCCCACGTGCTTGCCGCATGTCATGGGTGCCCCACGTGCATGCCTCATGTCATGGGGGCCACAAATGTATGCGGCATGTCATGGGGGCCCCACATGCATGCCGCATGTCATGGGGGCCCCACATGCATGGCACATGTCATGGGGGGCCCACATGCGTGCCGCATGTCATGTGGGCCCCACTTGCATGCAGCATGTAATGGAAGATCCAAATGCATGACGCATGTCATGGGGGTCCCACATGCATGCCGCATGTCATGAGGGTCCAAATGCATGCGGCATGTCATAGGGGCCCCACGTGCATAACACATGTCATGGGGCCCGCATATGCATGCCGCATGTCATGGGGGCCCCACATGCATGCCGCATGTCATGGGGGCCCCACATGCATGCCGCATGTCATGAGGGCCATAAATGTATGCCGCATGTCATGGGTGCCCAACGTGCATGTCGCATGTATTGGGGGCCCCAGCTGCATGCCGCATATCATGGGGCCCCACATGCATGCCACATGTCATGGGGGCCCCACATGCATGCCGCATTTCATGGGGGGCCCAAATGCTTGCCTGATGTCATGGCTGCCCCAAATGCATGACTCATGTCATGGGGGTCCCACGTGCATGCCACATGTCATGGGGGATCCAAACTCATGTCGCATGTCATTGGGGCCCCAAGCATATGCCGCATGTCATGAGGGCCCCATGTGCATGCCACATGTAATGGGGGCCCCAAATGCATGCGGCATGTCATAGGGGCCCCACGTGCATGCCGCATGTCTCGGGCACCCCAAATGCATGCAGCATGTTATGGGGGCCCCACGTGCATGCCGCATGTCTCGGGCACCCCAAATGCATGGCGCATGTCATGGGGGCCCCACAGGCATTCCGCATGTCATGGGGGCCCCAAATGCATGCCGCATGTAATGGGGGCCCCACGTGCATGCCGCATGTCTCAGGTACCCCAAATGCATGCAGCATGTTATGCAGGCCCCAAATGCATGCCGCATGTAATGGGGCCCCCAAATTCATGCCGCATGTCAAAGGGGCAACACGTGCATGCCGCATGTCATGGGGGCCCAAATGCATGCCACATGTCATGGGGGCCCAACGTGCATGCCGCATGTATTGGGGCCCCAAATTCATGCCGCATGTCATGGGGGCCCCACAGGCATTCCGCATGTCATGTGGGCCCCAAATGCATGCCGCATGTCATGGGGGCCCCACGTGCATGCCGCATGTAATGGGGGCCCCAAATGCATGCCGCATGTCATAGTGGCCCCAAATGCATGCTGCATGTCATGAGGGCCCCACGTGCATGCCGCATGTCATGGGGCCCCCAAATACATGCCGCATGTCATGGGGGCCCAACAGGCATGCCGCATGTCATTGGGGCCCCAAATGCATGCCGCATGTCTCAGGTACCCCAAATGCATGCAGCATGTTATGCAGGCCCCAAATGCATGCCACATGTCATGGGGCCCCAAATGCATGCCGCATGTCATGGGGGCTCCACGTGCATGCCGCATGTAATGGGGCCCCCAAATTCATGCGGCATGTCAAAGGGGCCCCGCATGCATGGTGCAAGTCATGGGTGCCCCAAATGCATGCCGCATGTCAACGGGGCCCCACGTGCATGCCGCATGTCACGGGGGCCCCAAATGCATGACTCATGTCATGGGGGCCCCACCTGCATGCCGCATGTCATGGGGGACCCAAACGCATGCCGCATGTCATTGGGGCCCCAAGCGTATGCCGCGTGTCACGGGTGCCCCATGTGCATGCCGCATGTAATGGGGGCCCCAAATGCATGCGGCATGTCATAGGGGCCCCACATGCATTCCGCATCTCTCAGGTACCCCAAATGCATGCAGCATGTTATGCAGGCCCCAAATGCATGCCGCATGTCATGGGGGCCCAAATGCATGCCGCATGTCATGGGACCCACATTCATGCCGCATGTCATGGGGGCCCCCAATGCATGCCACATGTCAAGGGGACCCAAATGCATGCCACATGTCATGGGGGCCTCAAATTCATGCCGCATGTCATGAGGGCCCCGCATGCATGCCGCATGTCATGGGGGCCCCGCAGGCATTCCGCATGTCATGGGGGCCCCAAATGCATGCCGCATGTCATGGGGGCCCCACGTGCATCCGTCATGTAATGGGGGATTCAAATGCATGCTGCATGTCATGGGGGCCCCACGTGCATGCCGCATGTCATTGGGGCCCCACGTGCATGCCGCATGTCATAGGGGCACCACGTACATGGCGCATGTCATGGGTGCCCCACATGCATGCCGCATGTCTTGGGGCCCACAAATGCATGCCACATGTCATAGGGGCCCCACGTGCATGCCACATGTCTTGGGGCCTACAAATGCATGCCGCATGTCATAGGTGCCAAACATGCATGGCACATTTCATGGGGGCCCTACATGCATGCCGCATGTCATGGGGGCCCCACGTGCATGCTTCATGTCATTGGGGCCCCACATGCATGCCGCATGTCATAGGGGCACCACGTACAATGCGCATGTCATGGGTGCCCCACATGCATGCCGCATGTCATCGGGGCCCCAATTGCATGCCGCATGTCATGGTGCCCCACATGCATGCAGCATGTCATGGGGGCCCCAAATGCATGCCGCATGTCATGGGGGCCCTAAATGCATGTCACATATCATGGGGGCCCCACGTGCATGCCGCATGTCATGGGGCCCCCCAAATGCATGCAGCATGTCTTGGGGCCCACAAATGCATGCCGCATGTCATAGGGGCCCCACATGCATGGCTTATTTCATGGGGGCCCCACATGCATGCCGCATGTCATGGGGGCCCCAAATGCGTGCCGCATATCATGGGGGCCACAAATGCATGCAGCATGTCATGGGGGCCCCACGTGCATGCCACATGTCTTGGGGCCCACAAATGCATGCCGCATGTCATAGGGGCACCACATGCATGGCACATTTCTTGGGGGCCCTACATGCATGCCGCATGTCATGGGGGCCCCAAATGCATGCCTCAAGTCATGGGGGCCCCAAATGCATGCAGCATGTCATAGGGGCCCCAAATGCATGCAGCATGTCATAGGGGCCCCACATGCATGGTGCATGTCATGGGGGCCCCACTTGCATGCCTCAAGTCATGGGGGCCCCAAATGCATGCCGCATGTCATGGGGGCCATAAATACATGCCGCATGTCATGGGTGCCCAACGTACATACTGCATGTCATTGGGGCCCCACGTGCTTGCCGCATGTCATGGGTGCCCCACGTGCATGCCTCATGTCATGGGGGCCACAAATGTATGCGGCATGTCATGGGGGCCCCACATGCATGCCGCATGTCATGGGGGCCCCACGTGCATGCCGCATGTCATGGGGGTCCCACATGCATGCCGCATGTCATGGGGCCCCACATGCATGGCGCATGTCATGGGGGGCCCACATGCGTGCCGCATGTCATGTGGGCCCCACTTGCATGCAGCATGTAATGGGGGATCCAAATGCATGACGCATGTCATGGGGGTCCCACATGCATGCCGCATGTCATGAGGGTCCAAATGCATGCGGCATGTCATAGGGGCCCCACGTGCATAACACATGTCATGGGGCCCGCATATGCATGCCGCATGTCATGGGGGCCCCACATGCATGCCGCATGTCATGGGGGCCCCACATGCATGCCGCATGTCATGAGGGCCATAAATGCATGCCGCATGTCATGGGTGCCCAACGTGCATGTCGCATGTATTGGGGGCCCCAGCTGCATGCCGCATATCATGGGGCCCCACATGCATGCCACATGTCATGGGGGCCCCACATGCATGCCGCATTGCATGGGGGGCCCAAATGCATGCCTGATGTCATGGCTGCCCCAAATGCATGACTCATGTCATGGGGGTCCCACGTGCATGCCACATGTCATGGGGGATCCAAACTCATGTCGCATGTCATTGGGGCCCCAAGCATATGCCGCATGTCATGAGGGCCCCATGTGCATGCCACATGTAATGGGGGCCCCAAATGCATGCGGCATGTCATAGGGGCCCCACGTGCATGCCGCATGTCTCGGGCACCCCAAATGCATGCAGCATGTTATGGGGGCCCCACGTGCATGCCGCATGTCTCGGGCACCCCAAATGCATGGCGCATGTCATGGGGGCCCCACAGGCATTCCGCATGTCATGGGGGCCCCACGTGCATGCCGCTTGTCATGGGGCTCCATGTTCATGCCGCATGTCATGGGGGCCCCAAATGCATGCCTCAAGTCATGGGGGCCCCACAGGCATTCCGCATATCATGGGGGCCTCACGTGCATGCCGCATTTATTGGGGGCCCCAAATTCATGCCACATGTCATAGGGGCCCCGCGTGCCTGGTGCATGTCATGGGTGCCCCACATGCATGCCGCATGTCTTGGGGCCCACAAATGCATGCCGCATGTCATAGGGGCCCCGCAGGCATTCCACATGTCATGGGGGCCCCAAATGCATGCCGCATGTCATGAGGGCCCCACATGCATTCCACATGTCAAGGGGGCCTCACGTGCATTCCGCATGACATGGGGGCCCCAAATGCATGTCGCATGTCATAGGGGCCCCACATGCATGGCTCATTTCATGGGGGCCCCACATGCATGCCTCATGTCATGGGGGCCCCAAATGCGTACCGCATATCATGGGGGCACAAATGCATGCAGCATGTCATGGGGGCCCCACGTGCATGCCACATGTCTTGGGGCCCACAAATGCATGCCACATGTCATAGGGGTCCCACATGCATGGAACATTTCATGGGGGCCCCACAGGCATGCCGCATGTCATGGGGGCCCCAAATGCATGCCTCAAGTCTTGGGGGCCCCAAATGCATGCAGCATGTCATAGGGGCCCCACATGCATGGTGCATGTCATGGGGGCCCCACATGCTTGCCTCAAGTCATGGGGGCCCCAAATGCATGCCGCATGTCATGGGGGCCATAAATGCATGCCGCATGTCATGGGTGCCCAACGTACATGCTGCATGTCATTGGGGCCCCACGTGCTTGTTGCATGTCATGGGGGCCCCACGTGCATGTCTCATGTCACGGTGCCACAAATGTATGCGGCATGTCATGGGGGCCCCACTTGCATGCAGCATGTAATGGGGGATCCAAATGCATAACGCATGTCATAGGGGCCCCAGGTGCATAACACATGTCATGGGGCCCGCAAATGCATGCCACATGTCATGGGGGCCCCACATGCATGCCGCATGTCATGGGGACCCAAATGCATGCCACATGTCATGGGGGCCCAACGTGCATGCCGCATGTATTGGGGCCCCAAATTCATGCCGCATGTCATGGGGGCCCCACAGGCATTCCGCATGTCATGGGGGCCCCAAATGCATGCCGCATGTCATGGGGCCCCACGTGCATGCCGCATGTAATGGGGGCCCCAAATGCATGCCGCATGTCATAATGGCCCCAAATGCATGCTGCATGTCATGAGGGCCCCACGTGCATGCCGCATGTCATGGGGCCCCCAAATGCATGCCGCATGTCATGGGGGCCCAACAGGCATGCCGCATGTCATTGGGGCCCCAAATGCATGCCGCATGTCTCAGGTACCCCAAATGCATGCAGCATGTTATGCAGGCCCCAAATGCATGCCACATGTCATGGGGGCCCAAATGCATGCCGCATGTCATTGGGGCCCCAAGCGTATGCCGCGTGTCACGGGTGCCCCATGTGCATGCCGCATGTAATGGGGGCCCCAAATGCATGCGGCATGTCATAGGGGCCCCACATGAATGCCGCATCTCTCAGGTACCCCAAATGCATGCAGCATGTTATGCAGGCCCCAAATGCATGCCGCATGTCATGGGGGCCCAAATGCATGCCGCATGTCATGGGACCCACATTCATGCCGCATGTCATGGGGGCCCCCAATGCATGCCACATGTCATGGGGACCCAAATGCATGCCGCATGTCATGGGGGCCCCACAGGCATTCCGCATGTCATGTGGGCCCCAAATGCATGCCGCATGTCATGGGGGCCCCACGTGCATGCCGCATGTCATGGGGGCCCCAAATGCATGCCGCATGTCATAGTGGCCCCAAATGCATGCTGCATGTCATGAGGGCCCCACGTGCATGCCGCATGTCATGGGGCCCCCAAATGCATGTCGCATGTCATGGGGGCCCAACAGGCATGCCGCATGTCATTGGGGCCCCAAATGCATGCCGCATGTCTCAGGTACCCCAAATGCATGCAGCATGTTATGCAGGCCCCAAATGCATGTCGCATGTCATGGGGGCCCCGCGTGCATGGTGCAAGTCATGGGTGCCCCAAATGCATGCCGCATGTCAACGGGGCCCCACGTGCATGCCGCATGTCACGGGTGCCCCAAATGCATGACTCATGTCATGGGGGCCCCACCTGCATGCCGCATGTCATGGGGGACCCAAACGCATGCCGCATGTCATTGGGGCCCCAAGCGTATGCCGCGTGTCACGGGTGCCCCATGTGCATGCCGCATGTAATGGGGGCCCCAAATGCATGCGGCATGTCATAGGGGCCCCACATGCATGCCGCATCTCTCAGGTACCCCAAATGCATGCAGCATGTTATGCAGGCCCCAAATGCATGCCGCATGTCATGGGGGCCCAAATGCATGCCGCATGTCATGGGACCCACATTCATGCCGCATGTCATGGGGGCCCCCAATGCATGCCACATGTCAAGGGGACCCAAATGCATGCCACATGTCATGGGGGCCTCAAATTCATGCCGCATGTCATGAGGGCCCCGCATGCATGCCGCATGTCATGGGGGCCCCGCAGGCATTCCGCATGTCATGGGGGCCCCAAATGCATGCCGCATGTCATGGGGGCCCCACGTGCATCCGTCATGTAATGGGGGATTCAAATGCATGCTGCATGTCATGGGGGCCCCACGTGCATGCCGCATGTCATTGGGGCCCCACGTGCATGCCGCATGTCATAGGGGCACCACGTACATGGCGCATGTCATGGGTGCCCCACATGCATGTCGCATGTCTTGGGGCCCACAAATGCATGCCGCATGTCATAGGGGCCCCACGTGCATGCCACATGTCTTGGGGCCTACAAATGCATGCCGCATGTCATAGGTGCCAAACATGTATGGCACATTTCATGGGGGCCCTACATGCATGCCGCATGTCATGGGGGCCCCACGTGCATGCTTCATGTCATTGGGGCCCCACGTGCATGCCGCATGTCATAGGGGCACCACGTACAATGCGCATGTCATGGGTGCCCCACATGCATGCCGCATGTCATCGGGGCCCCAATTGCATGCCGCATGTCATAGGGGCCCCACATGCATGGCGCATGTCATGGTGCCCCACATGCATGCAGCATGTCATGGGGGCCCTAAATGCATGTCGCATATCATGGGGGCCCCACGTGCATGCCGCATGTCATGGGGCCCCCCAAATGCATGCAGCATGTCTTGGGGCCCACAAATGCATGCCGCATGTCATAGGGGCCCCACATGCATGGCTTATTTCATGGGGGCCCCACATGCATGCCGCATGTCATGGGGGCCCCAAATGCATGACGCATGTCATGGGGGCCCCATGCATGTCGCATGTAATGGGGCCCCCAAATTCATGCCGCATGTCTTGGGGCCCACAAATGCATTTCGCATGTCATAGGGGCCCCACATGCATGGCTTATTTCATGGGGGCCCCACATGCATGCCGCATGTCATGGGGGCCCCAAATGCGTGCCGCATATCATGGGGGCCACAAATGCATGCAGCATGTCATGGGGGCCCCACGTGCATGCCACATGTCTTGGGGCCCACAAATGCATACCGCATGTCATAGGTTCACCACATGCATGGCACATTTCTTGGGGGCCCTACATGCATGCCGCATGTCATGGGGGCCCCAAATGCATGCCTCAAGTCATGGGGGCCCCAAATGCATGCAGCATGTCATAGGTGCCCAACGTACATACTGCATGTCATTGGGGCCCCACGTGCTTGCCGCATGTCATGGGTGCCCCACGTGCATGCCTCATGTCATGGGGGCCACAAATGTATGCGGCATGTCATGGGGGCCCCACATGCATGCCGCATGTCATGGGGGCCCCACGTGCATGCCGCATGTCATGGGGGTCCCACATGCATGCCGCATGTCATGGGGGCCCCACATGCATGGCGCATGTCATGGGGGGCCCACATGCGTGCCGCATGTCATGTGGGCCCCACTTGCATGCAGCATGTAATGGAAGATCCAAATGCATGACGCATGTCATGGGGGTCCCACATGCATGCCGCATGTCATGAGGGTCCAAATGCATGCGGCATGTCATAGGGGCCCCACGTGCATTACACATGTCATGGGGGCCCCACATGCATGCCGCATGTCATGGGGGCCCCACGTGCATGCCGCATGTCATGGGGGTCCCACATGCATGCCGCATGTCATGGGGGCCCCACATGCATGGCGCATGTCATGGGGGGCCCACATGCGTGCCGCATGTCATGTGGGCCCCACTTGCATGCAGCATGTAATGGAAGATCCAAATGCATGACGCATGTCATGGGGGTCCCACATGCATGCCGCATGTCATGAGGGTCCAAATGCATGCGGCATGTCATAGGGGCCCCACGTGCATTACACATGTCATGGGGCCCGCATATGCATGCCGCATGTCATGGGGGCCCCACATGCAGGCCGCATGTCATGGGGGCCCCACATGTATGCCGCATGTCATGAGGGCCATAAATGCATGCCGCATGTCATGGGTGCCCAACGTGCATGTCGCATGTATTGGGGGCCCCAGCTGCATGCCGCATATCATGGGGCCCCACATGCATGCCACATGTCATGGGGGCCCCACATGCATGCCGCATTTCATGGGGGGCCCAAATGCATGCCTGATGTCATGGCTGCCCCAAATGCATGACTCATGTCATGGGGGTCCCACGTGCATGCCACATGTCATGGGGGATCCAAACTCATGTCGCATGTCATTGGGGCCCCAAGCATATGCCACATGTCATGAGGGCCCCATGTGCATGCCACATGTAATGGGGGCCCCAAATGCATGCGGCATGTCATAGGGGCCCCACGTGCATGCCGCATGTCTCGGGCACCCCAAATGCATGCAGCATGTTATGGGGGCCCCACGTGCATGCCACATGTCTCGGGCACCCCAAATGCATGGCGCATGTCATGGGGGCCCCACAGGCATTCCGCATGTCATGGGGGCCCCAAATGCATGCCGCATGTAATGGGGGCCCCACGTGCATGCCGCATGTCTCAGGTACCCCAAATGCATGCAGCATGTTATGCAGGCCCCAAATGCATGCCGCATGTCATGGGGGCCCAAATGCATGACGCATGTCATGGGGGCCCCATGCATGCCGCATGTAATGGGGCCCCCAAATTCATGCCGCATGTCAAAGGGGCAACACGTGCATGCCGCATGTCATGGGGCCCCCCAAATGCATGCCGCATGTCATGGAGGCCACAAATGCATGCCGCATGTCATAGGGGCCCCACATGCATGCCGCATGTCATGGGGGCCCAAATGCATGACGCATGTCATGGGGGCCCCACATGCATGCCGCATGTAATGGGGCCCCCAAATTCATGCCGCATGTCAAAGGGGCCCCACGTGCATGGCGCAAGTCATGGGGGCCCAACATGCATGCCGCATTTCATGGGGGCCCAAATGCTTGCCACATGTCATGGGTTCCATAAATGCAAGCCGCATGTCATTGGGGCCTCACATGCATGCTGCATATCATGGGGGCCCCACGTGCATGCCGCTTGTCATGGGGCTCCATGTGCATGCCGCATGTCATGGTGGCCCCGCATGCATGCCGCATGTCATGGGGGTCCCACATGCATGCCACATGTCATGGGGGCCCCAAATGCATGCCGCCTGTCATGGGGGCCTCACATGCATGCTGCATATCATGGGGGCCCCACGTGCATGCCGCTTGTCATGGGGCTCCATGTTCATGCCGCATGTCATGGGGGCCCCAAATGCATGCCTCAAGTCATGGGGGCCCCAAATGCATGCCGCATATCATGGGGGCCTCACGTGCATGCCGCATTTATTGGGGCCCCAAATTCATGCCACATGTCATAGGGGCCCCACGTGCATGGTGCATTTCAAGGGGCCCCACATGCATGGCGCATGTCATGGTGCCCCACATGCATGCAGCATGTCATGGGGGCCCCAAATGCATGCCACATGTCATGGGGGCCCTAAATGCATGTCGCATATCATGGGGGCCCCACGTGCATGCCGCATGTCATGGGGCCCCCCAAATGCATGCAGCATGTCTTGGGGCCCACAAATGCATGCCACATGTCATAGGGGCCCCACATGCATGGCTTATTTCATGGGGGCCCCACATGCATGCCGCATGTCATGGGGGCCCCAAATGCGTGCCGCATATCATGGGGGCCACAAATGCATGCAGCATGTCATGGGGGCCCCACGTGCATGCCACATGTCTTGGGGCCCACAAATGCATGCCGCATGTCATAGGGGCACCACATGCATGACACATTTCTTGGGGGCCCTACATGCATGCCGCATGTCATGGGGGCCCCAAATGCATGCCTCAAGTCATGGGGGCCCCAAATGCATGCAGCATGTCATAGGGGCCCCAAATGCATGCAGCATGTCATAGGGGCCCCACATGCATGGTGCATGTCATGGGGGCCCCACTTGCATGCCTCAAGTCATGGGGGCCCCAAATGCATGCCGCGTGTCATGGGGGCCATAAATACATGCCGCATGTCATGGGTGCCCAACATACATACTGCATGTCATTGGGGCCCCACGTGCTTGCCGCATGTCATGGGTGACCCACGTGCATGCCTCATGTCATGGGGGCCACAAATGTATGCGGCATGTCATGGGGGCCCCACATGCATGCCGCATGTCATGGGGGCCCCACGTGCATGCCGCATGTCATTGGGGTCCCACATGCATGCCGCATGTCATGGGGGCCCCACATGCATGGCGCATGTCATGGGGGGCCCACATGCGTGCCGCATGTCATGTGGGCCCCACTTGCATGCAGCATGTAATGGGGGATCCAAATGCATGACGCATGTCATGGGGGTCCCACATGCATGCCGCATGTCATGAGGGTCCAAATGCATGCGGCATGTCATAGGGGCCCCACGTGCATAACACATGTCATGGGGCCCGCATATGCATGCCTCATGTCATGGGGGCCCCACATGCATGCCGCATGTCATGGGGGCCCCACATGCATGCCGCATGTCATGAGGGCCATAAATGCATGCCGCATGTCATGGGTGCCCAACGTGCATGTCGCATGTATTGGGGGCCCCAGCTGCATGCTGCATATCATGGGGCCCCACATGCATGCCACATGTCATGGGGGCCCCACATGCATGCCGCATTTCATGGGGGGCCCAAATGCATGCCTGATGTCATGGCTGCCCCAAATGCATGACTCATGTCAAGGGGGTCCCACGTGCATGCCACATGTCATGAGGGATCCAAACTCATGTCGCATGTCATTGGGGCCCCAAGCATATGCCGCATGTCATGAGGGCCCCATGTGCATGCCACATGTAATGGGGGCCCCAAATGCATGCGGCATGTCATAGGGGCCCCACGTGCATGCCGCATGTCTCGGGCACCCCAAATGCATGCAGCATGTTATGGGGGCCCCACGTGCATGCCGCATGTCTCGGGCACCCCAAATGCATGGCGCATGTCATGGGGGCCCCACAGGCATTCCGCATGTCATGGGGGCCCCACGTGCATGCCGCTTGTCATGGGGCTCCATGTTCATGCCGCATGTCATGGGGGCCCCAAATGCATGCCTCAAGTCATGGGGGCCCCAAATGCATGCCGCATATCATGGGGGCCTCACGTGCATGCCGCATTTATTGGGGGCCCCAAATTCATGCCACATGTCATAGGGGCCCCACGTGCATGGTGCATTTCAAGGGGCCCCACATGCATGCCGCATGTCATGGGGGCCCAAATGCGTGCCACATATCATGGCGGCCACAAATGCATTTAGCATGTCATGGGGGCCCCACGTGCATGCCACATATCATGGGGGCCCCACGTGCATGCCGCATATATTGGGGGCCCCAAATGCATGCCGCATGTCATGATGGCCCCGCATGCATGCCGCATGTCATTGGGGCCCCACAGGCATTCCGCATGTCATGGGGGCCCAAATGCGTGCCACATATCATGGCGGCCCCAAATGCATGCCTCAAGTCATGGGGGCCCCAAATGCATGCCACATATCATGGGGGGCCCACGTGCATGCCGCATATATTGGGGGCCCCAAATGCATGCCGCATGTCATGATGGCCCCGCATGCATGCCGCATGTCATTGGGGCCCCACAGGCATTCCGCATGTCATGGGGGCCTCACGTGCATGCTTCATGTCATTGGGGCCCCACATGCTTGCCGCATGTCATGGGGGCCCCACGTGCATGCTTCATGTCATTGGGGCCACAAATGTATGTGTCATGTCATGGGGGCCCCACGTGCATGCCGCATGTCATGGGGCCCCCCAAATGCATGCCGCAAGTCATAGGGGCCCAACATGCATGGGGCATGTCATGGGGGCCCCGCATGCATGCCGCATGTCATAGGGGCCCCACGTACATGGCGCATGTCATGGGTGCCCCACATGCATGCCGCTTGTCATCGGGTCCCCAATTGCATGCCGCATGTCATAGGGGCCCCACATGCATTGCGCATGTCATGGGGGCCCAAAATGCATGCCTCAAGTCATGGGGGCTCCAAATGCATGCCGCATATCATGGCGGCCCCACGTGCATGCCGCATGTCATGGGGACCCAAATGCATGCCACATGTCAGGGGGCCTCAAATTCATGCCGCATGTCATGAGGGCCCCGCATACATGCCGCATGTCATGGGGGCCCCGCAGGCATTCCGCATGTCATGGGGGCCCCAAATGCATGCCGCATGTCATGGGGGCCCCAAGTGCATCCGTCATGTAATGGGGGATTCAAATGCATGCTGCATGTCATGGGGGCCCCACGTGCATGCCGCATGTTATAGATGCCCCACATGCATGCAGCATGTCTTGGGCCCACAAATGCGTTCCGCATGTCATAGGGGCCCCACGTTCATGCCACATGTCTTGGGGCCTACAAATGCATGCCGCATGTCATAGGTGCCAAAGATGCATGGCACATTTCATGGGGGCCCTACATGCATGCCGCATGTCATGGGGGCCCCACGTGCATGCTTCATGTCATTGGGGCCCCACGTGCATGCCGCATGTCATGGGGGCCCAAATGCATGCCGCATGTCATTGGGGCCCCACGTGCATGCCGCATGTCATGGGGGCCCAAATGCATGCCGCATGTCATGGGGGCCATAAATGCATGCCGCATGTCATGGGTGCCCAACGTGCATGCCGCATGTATTGGGGGCCCCAACTGCATGCCGCATATCATGGGGCCCCACATGCATGCCACATGTCATGGGGGCTCCACATGCATGCCGCATTTCATGGGGGGCCCAAATGCATGCCGCATGTTATGGGGGCCCCAAATGCATGCAGCATGTCATGGCGGCCCCAAATGCATGACTCATGTCATGGAGGCCCCACGTGCATGCCACATGTCATGGGGGATCCAAACTCATGCCGCATGTCATTGGGGCCACAAGGGTATGCCGCATGTCATGGGGGCCCCATGTGCATGCCGCATGTATTGGGGGCCCCAAATGCATGCGGCATGTCATAGGGGCCCCACGTGCATGCCGCATGTCTCGGGCACACCAAATGCATGCAGCATGTCATGGGGGCCCCACGTGCATGCCACATGTCATCGGGGCCCCAATTGCAAGCCGCATGTCATAGGGGCCCCACATGCATGGCTCATGTCATGGTGTCCCACATGCATGCCGCATGTCATGGGGGCCCCAAATGCATGCCTCAAGTCATGGGGCCCCATGTGCATGCCGCATGTATTGGGGGCCCCAAATGCATGCCGCATGTCATGAGGGCGACGCATGCATGCCGCATGTCATGGGGGCCCGAAATGCATGCCGCATGTCATGGGGGCCCGAAATGCATGCCGCATTTCATGGGGGCCCCACGTGCATGCTGCATGTCATGGGGCCCCCCAAATGCATGCAGCATGTTTTGGGGCCCACAAATGCATGCCGCATGTCATAGGGGCCCCACATGCATGGCTCATTTCATGGGGGCCCCACATGCATGCCTCATGTCATGGGGGCCCCACGTGCATGCCACATGTCTTGGGGCCCACAAATGCATGCCACATGTCATAGGGGTCCCACATGCATGGCACATTTCATGGGGGCCCTACATGCATGCCTCATGTCATGGGGGCCCCAAATGCATGCCTCAAGTCTTGGGGGCCCCAAATGCATGCAGCATGTCATAGGGGCCCCACATGCATGCTGCATGTCATGGGGGCCCCACATGCTTGCCTCAAGTCATGGAAGCCCCATTGCATGCCGCATGTCATGGGGGCCATAAATGCATGCCGCATGTCATGGGTGCCCAACGTACATGCTGCATGTCATTGGGGCCCCACGTGCTTGTCGCATGTCATGGGGGCCCCACGTGCATGCCTCATGTCACGGTGCCACAAATGTATGCGGCATGTCATGGGGGCCCCACTTGCATGCAGCATGTAATGGGGGATCCAAATGCATAACGCATGTCATGGGGGTCCCACATGCATGTCGCATGTCATGGGGGCCCCAAATGCATGCGGCATGTCATAGGGGCCCCACGTGCATAACACATGTCATGGGGCCCGCAAATGCATGCCACATGTCATGGGGGCCCCACATGCATGCCGCATGTCATGGGGGCCCCACATGCATGCCGCATGTCATGGGGGCCCAAATGCATGCCACATGTCATGGGGGCCCAACGTGCATGCCGCATGTATTGGGGCCCCAAATTCATGCCGCATGTCATGGGGGCCCCACAGGCATTCCGCATGTCATGTGGGCCCCAAATGCATGCCGCATGTCATGGGGGCCCCAAATGCATGCCGCATGTCATAGTGGCCCCAAATGCATGCTGCATGTCATGAGGGCCCCACGTGCATGCCGCATGTCATGGGGCCCCCAAATGCATGCCGCATGTCATGGGGGCCCAACAGGCATGCCGCATGTCATTGGGGCCCCAAATGCATGCCGCATGTCTCAGGTACCCCAAATGCATGCAGCATGTTATGCAGGCCCCAAATGCATGCCACATGTCATGGGGCCCCAAATGCATGCCGCATGTCATGGGGGCTCCACGTGCATGCCGCATGTAATGGGGCCCCCAAATTCATGCGGCATGTCAAAGGGGCCCCGCATGCATGGTGCAAGTCATGGGTGCCCCAAATGCATGCCGCATGTCAACGGGGCCCCACGTGCATGCCGCATGTCACGGGGGCCCCAAATGCATGACTCATGTCATGGGGGCCCCACCTGCATGCCGCATGTCATGGGGGACCCAAACGCATGCCGCATGTCATTGGGGCCCCAAGCGTATGCCGCGTGTCACGGGTGCCCCATGTGCATGCCGCATGTAATGGGGGCCCCAAATGCATGCGGCATGTCATAGGGGCCCCACATGCACGCCGCATCTCTCAGGTACCCCAAATGCATGCAGCATGTTATGCAGGCCCCAAATGCATGCCGCATGTCATGGGGGCCCAAATGCATGCCGCATGTCATGGGACCCACATTCATGCCGCATGTCATGGGGGCCCCCAATGCATGCCACATGTCAAGGGGACCCAAATGCATGCCACATGTCATGGGGGCCTCAAATTCATGCCGCATGTCATGAAGGCCCCGCATGCATGCCACATGTCATGGGGGCCCCGCAGGCATTCCGCATGTCATGGGGGCCCCAAATGCATGCCGCATGTCATGGGGGCCCCACGTGCATCCGTCATGTAATGGGGGATTCAAATGCATGCTGCATGTCATGGGGGCCCCACGTGCATGCAGCATGTCATTGGGGCCCCACGTGCATGCCGCATGTCATAGGGGCACCACGTACATGGCGCATGTCATGGGTGCCCCACATGCATGCCGCATGTCTTGGGGCCCACAAATGCATGCCGCATGTCATAGGTGCCAAACATGCATGGCACATTTCATGGGGGCCCTACATGCATGCCGCATGTCATGGGGGCCCCACGTGCATGCTTCATGTCATTGGGGCCCCACGTGCATGCCGCATGTCATAGGGGCACCACGTACAATGCGCATGTCATGGGTGCCCCACATGCATGCCGCATGTCATAGGGGCCCCACATGCATGGCGCATGTCATGGTGCCCCACATGCATGCAGCATGTCATGGGGGCCCCAAATGCATGCCGCATGTCATGGGGGCCCTAAATGCATGTGCATATCATGGGGGCCCCACATGCATGCCGCATGTCATGGGGCCCCCCAAATGCATGCAGCATGTCTTGGGGCCCCACAGGCATTCCGCATGTCATGGGGGCCCCAAATGCATGCCGCATGTAATGGGGGCCCCAAGTGCATGCCGCATGTCTCAGGTACCCCAAATGCATGCAGCATGTTATGCAGGCCCCAAATGCATGCCGCATGTCATGGGGGCCCAAATGCATCATGCATGTCATGGGGGCCCCATGCATGCCGCATGTAATGGGGCCCCCAAATTCATGCCGCATGTCTTGGGGCCCACAAATGCATGCCGCATGTCATAGGGGCCCCACATGCATGGCTTATTTCATGGGGGCCCCACATGCATGCCGCATGTCATGGGGGCCCCAAATGCGTGCCGCATATCATGGGGGCCACAAATGCATGCAGCATGTCATGGGGGCCCCACGTGCATGCCACATGTCTTGGGGCCCACAAATGCATACCGCATGTCATAGGGGCACCACATGCATGGCACATTTCTTGGGGGCCCTACATGCATGCCGCATGTCATGGGGGCCCCAAATGCATGCCTCAAGTCATGGGGGCCCCAAATGCATGCAGCATGTCATAGGTGCCCAACGTACATACTGCATGTCATTGGGGCCCCACGTGCTTGCCGCATGTCATGGGTGCCCCACGTGCATGCCTCATGTCATGGGGGCCACAAATGTATGCGGCATGTCATGGGGGCCCCACATGCATGCCGCATGTCATGGGGGCCCCACGTGCATGCCGCATGTCATAGGGGTCCCACATGCATGCCGCATATCATGGGAACCCCACATGCATGGCGCATGTCATGGGGGGCCCACATGCGTGCCGCATGTCATGTGGGCCCCACTTGCATGCAGCATGTAATGGAAGATCCAAATGCATGACGCATGTCATGGGGGTCCCACATGCATGCCGCATGTCATGAGGGTCCAAATGCATGCGGCATGTCATAGGGGCCCCACGTGCATAACACATGTCATGGGGCCCGCATATGCATGCCGCATGTCATGGGGGCCCCACATGCATGCCGCATGTCATGGGGGCCCCACGTGCATGCCACATGTCTTGGGGCCTACAAATGCATGCCGCATGTCATAGGTGCCAAACATGCATGGCACATTTCATGGGGGCCCTACATGCATGCCGCATGTCATGGGGGCCCCACGTGCATGCTTCATGTCATGGGGGCCCCACGTGCATGCCGCATGTCATAGGGGCACCACGTACAATGCGCATGTCATGGGTGCCCCACATGCATGCCGCATGTCATAGGGGCCCCACATGCATGGCGCATGTCATGGTGCCCCACATGCATGCAGCATGTCATGGGGGCCCCAAATGCATGCCGCATGTCATGGGGGCCCTAAATGCATGTCGCATATCATGGGGGACCCACGTGCATGCCGCATGTCATGGGGCCCCCCAAATGCATGCAGCATGTCTTGGGGCCCCACAGGCATTCCGCATGTCATGGGGGCCCCAAATGCATGCCGCATGTAATGGGGGCCCCAAGTGCATGCCGCATGTCTCAGGTACCCCAAATGCATGCAGCATGTTATGCAGGCCCCAAATGCATGCCGCATGTCATGGGGGCCCAAATGCATGACGCATGTCATGGGGGCCCCATGCATGCCGCATGTAATGGGGCCCCCAAATTCATGCCGCATGTCTTGGGGCCCACAAATGCATGCCGCATGTCATAGGGGCCCCACATGCATGGCTTATTTCATGGGGGCCCCACATGCATGCCGCATGTCATGGGGGCCCCAAATGCGTGCCGCATATCATGGGGGCCACAAATGCATGCAGCATGTCATGGGGGCCCCACGTGCATGCCACATGTCTTGGGGCCCACAAATGCATAACGCATGTCATAGGGGCACCACATGCATGGCACATTTCTTGGGGGCCCTACATGCATGCCGCATGTCATGGGGGCCCCAAATGCATGCCTCAAGTCATGGGGGCCCCAAATGCATGCAGCATG
This sequence comes from Phyllobates terribilis, assembly GCF_046119375.1. Classification (NCBI taxonomy): domain Eukaryota; kingdom Metazoa; phylum Chordata; class Amphibia; order Anura; family Dendrobatidae; genus Phyllobates; species Phyllobates terribilis. The sequence goes on along the minus strand of NW_027362764.1, from coordinate 328,245,081 downwards.
TCATAGGTGTCCAACGTACATACTGCATGTCATTGGGGCCCCACGTGCTTGCCGCATGTCATGGGTGCCCCACGTGCATGCCTCATGTCATGGGGGCCACAAATGTATGCGGCATGTCATGGGGGCCCCACATGCATGCCGCATGTCATGGGGGCCCCACGTGCATGCCGCATGTCATGGGGGTCCCACATGCATGCCGCATGTCATGGGGGCCCCACATGCATGGCGCATGTCATGGGGGGCCCACATGCGTGCCGCATGTCATGTGGGCCCCACTTGCATGCAGCATGTAATGGAAGATCCAAATGCATGACGCACGTCATGGGGGTCCCACATGCATGCCGCATGTCATGAGGGTCCAAATGCATGCGGCATGTCATAGGGGCCCCACGTGCATAACACATGTCATGGGGCCCGCATATGCATGCCGCATGTCATGGGGGCCCCACATGCATGCCGCATGTCATGGGGGCCCCACATGTATGCCGCATGTCATGAGGGCCATAAATGCATGCCGCATGTCATGGGTGCCCAACGTGCATGTCGCATGTATTGGGGGCCCCAGCTGCATGCCGCATATCATGGGGGGCCCAAATGCATGCCTGATGTCATGGCTGCCCCAAATGCATGACTCATGTCATGGGGGTCCCACGTGCATGCCACATGTCATGGGGGATCCAAACTCATGTCGCATGTCATTGGGGCCCCAAGCATATGCCACATGTCATGAGGGCCCCATGTGCATGCCACATGTAATGGGGGCCCCAAATGCATGCGGCATGTCATAGGGGCCCCACGTGCATGCCGCATGTCTCGGGCACCCCAAATGCATGCAGCATGTTATGGGGGCCCCACGTGCATGCCGCATGTCTCGGGCACCCCAAATGCATGGCGCATGTCATGGGGGCCCCACAGGCATTCCGCATGTCATGGGGGCCCCAAATGCATGCCGCATGTAATGGGGGCCCCACGTGCATGCCGCATGTCTCAGGTACCCCAAATGCATGCAGCATGTTATGCAGGCCCCAAATGCATGCCGCATGTCATGGGGGCCCAAATGCATGACGCATGTCATGGGGGCCCCATGCATGCCGCATGTAATGGGGCCCCCAAATTCATGCCGCATGTCAAAGGGGCAACACGTGCATGCCGCATGTCATGGGGCCCCCCAAATGCATGCCGCATGTCATGGAGGCCACAAATGCATGCCGCATGTCATAGGGGCCCCACATGCATGCCGCATGTCATGGGGGCCCAAATGCATGACGCATGTCATGGGGGCCCCACATGCATGCCGCATGTAATGGGGCCCCCAAATTCATGCCGCATGTCAAAGGGGCCCCACGTGCATGGCGCAAGTCATGGGGGCCCAACATGCATGCCGCATTTCATGGGGGCGCAAATGCTTGCCACATGTCATGGGTTCCATAAATGCAAGCCGCATGTCATTGGGGCCTCACATGCATGCTGCATATCATGGGGGCCCCACGTGCATGCCGCTTGTCATGGGGCTCCATGTGCATGCCGCATGTCATGGGGGCCCCGCATGCATGCCGCATGTCATGGGGGTCCCACATGCATGCCACATGTCATGGGGGCCCCAAATGCATGCCGCCTGTCATGGGGGCCTCACATGCATGCTGCATATCATGGGGGCCCAACGTGCATGCCGCTTGTCATGGGGCTCCATGTTCATGCCGCATGTCATGGGGGCCCCAAATGCATGCCTCAAGTCATGGGGGCCCCAAATGCATGCCGCATATCATGGGGGCCTCACGTGCATGCCGCATTTATTGGGGCCCCAAATTCATGCCACATGTCATAGGGGCCCCACGTGCATGGTGCATTTCAAGGGGCCCCACATGCATGGCGCATGTCATGGTGCCCCACATGCATGCAGCATGTCATGGGGGCCCCAAATGCATGCCGCATGTCATGGGGGCCCTAAATGCATGTCGCATATCATGGGGGCCCCACGTGCATGCCGCATGTCATGGGGCCCCCCAAATGCATGCAGAATGTCTTGGGGCCCACAAATGCATGCCGCATGTCATAGGGGCCCCACATGCATGGCTTATTTCATGGGGGCCCCACATGCATGCCGCATGTCATGGGGGCCCCAAATGCGTGCCGCATATCATGGGGGCCACAAATGCATGCAGCATGTCATGGGGGCCCCACGTGCATGCCACATGTCTTGGGGCCCACAAATGCATGCCGCATGTCATAGGGGCACCACATGCATGGCACATTTCTTGGGGGCCCTACATGCATGCCGCATGTCATGGGGGCCCCAAATGCATGCCTCAAGTCATGGGGGCCCCAAATGCATGCAGCATGTCATAGGGGCCCCAAATGCATGCAGCATGTCATAGGGGCCCCACATGCATGGTGCATGTCATGGGGGCCCCACTTGCATGCCTCAAGTCATGGGGGCCCCAAATGCATGCCGCATGTCATGGGGGCCATAAATACATGCCGCATGTCATGGGTGCCCAACATACATACTGCATGTCATTGGGGCCCCACGTGCTTGCCGCATGTCATGGGTGCCCCACGTGCATGTCTCATGTCATGGGGGCCACAAATGTATGCGGCATGTCATGGGGGCCCCACATGCATGCCGCATGTCATGGGGGCCCCACGTGCATGCCGCATGTCATTGGGGTCCCACATGCATGCCGCATGTCATGGGGGCCCCACGTGCATGGCGCATGTCATGGGGGGCCCACATGCGTGCCGCATGTCATGTGGGCCCCACTTGCATGCAGCATGTAATGGGGGATCCAAATGCATGACGCATGTCATGGGGGTCCCACATGCATGCCGCATGTCATGAGGGTCCAAATGCATGCGGCATGTCATAGGGGCCCCACGTGCATAACACATGTCATGGGGCCCGCATATGCATGCCGCATGTCATGGGGGCCCCACATGCATGCCGCATGTCATGGGGGCCCCACATGCATGCCGCATGTCACGAGGGCCATAAATGCATGCCGCATGTCATGGGTGCCCAACGTGCATGTCGCATGTATTGGGGGCCCCAGCTGCATGCTTCATATCATGGGGCCCCACATGCATGCCACATGTCATGGGGGCCCCACATGCATGCCGCATTTCATGGGGGGCCCAAATGCATGCCTGATGTCATGGCTGCCCCAAATGCATGACTCATGTCAAGGGGGTCCCACGTGCATGCCACATGTCATGGGGGATCCAAACTCATGTCGCATGTCATTGGGGCCCCAAGCATATGCCGCATGTCATGAGGGCCCCATGTGCATGCCACATGTAATGGGGGCCCCAAATGCATGCGGCATGTCATAGGGGCCCCACGTGCATGCCGCATGTCTCGGGCACCCCAAATGCATGCAGCATGTTATGGGGGCCCCACGTGCATGCCGCATGTCTCGGGCACCCCAAATGCATGGCGCATGTCATGGGGGCCCCACAGGCATTCCGCATGTCATGGGGGCCCCACGTGCATGCCGCTTGTCATGGGGCTCCATGTTCATGCCGCATGTCATGGGGGCCCCAAATGCATGCCTCAAGTCATGGGGGCCCCAAATGCATGCCGCATATCATGGGGGCCTCACGTGCATGCCGCATTTATTGGGGGCCCCAAATTCATGCCACATGTCATAGGGGCCCCACGTGCATGGTGCATTTCAAGGGGCCCCACATGCATGCCGCATGTCTTGGGGCCCACAAATGCATGCCGCATGTCATAGGGGCCCCGCAGGCATTCCACATGTCATGGGGGCCCCAAATGCATGCCGCATGTCATGAGGGCCCCACATGCATTCCACATGTCAAGGGGGCCTCACGTGCATTCCGCATGACATGGGGGCCCCAAATGCATGTTGCATGTCATGGGGCCCCACGTGCATGCCGCGTGTCACAGGGGCCCCAAATGCATGACTCATGTCATGGGGGCCCCACGTGCATGCCGCATGTCATGGAGAATCCAAACTCATGCCGCATGTCATTGGGGCCCCAAGAGTATGCCGCATGTCATGGGGGCCCCATGTGCATGCCGCATGTAATGGGGGCCCCATGTGCATGCCGCATGTCATGGGGGCCCAAAATGCATGCCTCAAGTCATGGGGCCCCAAAAGCATGCCGCATATCATGGGGGCCCCACGTGCATGCCGCATGTATTGGGGGCCCCAAATGCATGCCGCATGTCATAGGGGCCCCACATGCATGGCTCATTTCATGGGGGCCCCACATGCATGCCTCATGTCATGGGGGCCCCAAATGCGTACCGCATATCATGGGGGCCACAAATGCATGCAGCATGTCATGGGGGCCCCACGTGCATGCCACATGTCTTGGGGCCCACAAATGCATGCCACATGTCATAGGGGCCCCACATGCATGGTGCATGTCATGGGGGCCCCACATGCTTGCCTCAAGTCATGGGGGCCACAAATGCATGCCGCATGTCATGGGGGCCATAAATGCATGCCGCATGTCATGGGTGCCCAACGTACATGCTGCATGTCATTGGGGCCCCACGTGCTTGTTGCATGTCATGGGGGCCCCACGTGCATGCCTCATGTCACGGTGCCACAAATGTATGCGGCATGTCATGGGGGCCCCACTTGCATGCAGCATGTAATGGGGGATCCAAATGCATAACGCATGTCATAGGGGCCCCACGTGCATAACACATGTCATGGGGCCCGCAAATGCATGCCACATGTCATGGGGGCCCCACATGCATGCCGCATGTCATGGGGACCCAAATGCATGCCACATGTCATGGGGCCCCACGTGCATGCCGCATGTAATGGGGGCCCCAAATGCATGCCGCATGTAATGGGGGCCCCAAATGCATGCCGCATGTCATAGTGGCACCAAATGCATGCTGCATGTCATGAGGGCCCCACGTGCATGCCGCATGTCATGGGGCCCCCAAATGCATGCCGCATGTCATGGGGGCCCAACAGGCATGCCGCATGTCATTGGGGCCGCAAATGCATGCCGCATGTCTCAGGTACCCCAAATGCATGCAGCATGTTATGCAGGCCCCAAATGCATGCCACATGTAATGGGGGCCCAAATGCATGCCGCATGTCATTGGGGCCCCAAGCGAATGCCGCGTGTCACGGGTGCCACATGTGCATGCCGCATGTAATGGGGGCCCCAAATGCATGCGGCATGTCATAGGGGCCCCACATGCATGCCGCATCTCTCAGGTACCCCAAATGCATGCAGCATGTTATGCAGGCCCCAAATGCATGCCGCATGTCATGGGGGCCCAAATGCATGCCGCATGTCATGGGACCCACATTCATGCCGCATGTCATGGGGGCCCCCAATGCATGCCACATATCAAGGGGACCCAAATGCATGCCACATGTCATGGGGGCCTCAAATTCATGCCGCATGTCATGAGGGCCCCGCATGCATGCCGCATGTCATGGGTGCCCCGCAGGCATTCCGCATGTCATGGGGGCCCGCAAATGCATGCCACATGTCATGGGGGCCCCACATGCATGCCACATATCAAGGGGACCCAAATGCATGCCACATGTCATGGGGGCCTCAAATTCATGCCGCATGTCATGAGGGCCCCGCATGCATGCCGCATGTCATGGGTGCCCCGCAGGCATTCCGCATGTCATGGGGGCCCCAAATTCATGCCGCATGTCATGGGGGCCCCACAGGCATTCCGCATGTCATGTGGGCCCCAAATGCATGCCGCATGTCATGGGGGCCCCACGTGCATGCCGCATGTAATGGGGGCCCCAAATGCATGCCGCATGTCATAGTGGCCCCAAATGCATGCTGCATGTCATGAGGGCCCCACGTGCATGCCGCATGTCATGGGGCCCCCAAATGCATGCCGCATGTCATGGGGGCCCAACAGGCATGCCGCATGTCATTGGGGCCCCAAATGCATGCCGCATGTCTCAGGTACCCCAAATGCATGCAGCATGTTATGCAGGCCCCAAATGCATGCCACATGTCATGGGGCACCAAATGCATGCCGCATGTCATGGGGGCCCAAATGCATGCCACATGTCATGGGGGCCCAACATGCATGCCGCATGTATTGGGGCCCCAAATTCATGCCGCATTTCATGGGGGCCCCACAGGCATTCCGCATGTCATGTGGGCCCCAAATGCATGCCGCATGTCATGGGGACCCCACGTGCATGCCGCATGTAATGGGGGCCCCAAATGCATGCCGCATGTCATGGGGGCCCAACAGGCATGCCGCATGTCATTGGGGCCCCAAATGCATGCCGCATGTCTCAGGTACCCCAAATGCATGCAGCATGTTATGCAGGCCCCAAATGCATGCCACATGTCATGGGGCCCCAAATGCATGCCGCATGTCATGGGGGCTCCACGTGCATGCCGCATGTAATGGGGCCCCCAAATTCATGCGGCATGTCAAAGGGGCCCCGCGTGCATGATGCAAGTCATGGGTGCCCCGCAGGCATTCCGCATGTCATGGGGGCCCGCAAATGCATGCCACATGCCATGGGGGCCCCACATGCATGCCGCATGTCATGGGGGCCCAAATGCATGCCACATGTCATGGGGGCCCAACGTGCATGCCGCATGTATTGGGGCCCCAAATTCATGCCGCATGTCATGGGGGCCCCACAGGCATTCCGCATGTCATGTGGGCCCCAAATGCATGCCGCATGTCATGGGGGCCCCACGTGCATGCCGCATGTAATGGGGGCCCCAAATGCATGCCGCATGTCATAGTGGCCCCAAATGCATGCAGCATGTCATGAGGGCCCCACGTGCATGCCGCATGTCATTGGGGTCCCAAATGCATGCCGCATGTCTCAGGTACCCCAAATGCATGCAGCATGTTATGCAGGCCCCAAATGCATGCCACATGTCATGGGGCCCCAAATGCATGCCGCATGTAATGGGGCCCCCAAATTCATGCGGCATGTCAAAGGGGCCCCGCGTGCATGGTGCAAGTCATGGGTGCCCCAAATGCATGCCGCATGTCAACGGGGCCCCACGTGCATGCCGCATGTCACGGGGGCCCCAAATGCATGACTCATCTCATGGGGGCCCCACCTGCATGCCGCATGTCATGGGGGACAGAAACGCATGCCGCATGTCATTGGGGCCCCAAGCGTATGCCGCGTGTCACGGGTGCCCCATGTGCATGCCGCATGTAATGGGGGCCCCAAATGCATGCGGCATGTCGTAGGGGCCCCACATGCATGCCGCATCTCTCAGGTACCCCAAATGCATGCAGCATCTTATGCAGGCCCCAAATGCATGCCACATGTCATGGGGGCCCAAATGCATGCCGCATGTCATGGGACCCACATTCATGCCGCATGTCATGGGGGCCCCCCAATGCATGCCACATGTCAAGGGGACCCAAATGCATGCCACATGTCATGGGGGCCTCAAATTCATGCCGCATGTCATGAGGGCCCCGCATGCATGCCGCATGTCATGGGGGCCCCGCAGGCATTCCGCATGTCATGGGGGCCCCAAATGCATGCCGCATGTCATGGGGGCCCCACGTGCATCCGTCATGTAATGGGGGATTCAAATGCATGCTGCATGTCATGGGGGCCCCACGTGCATGCCACATGTCATGGGGGCCCCACGTGCATGCCGCATGTCATAGGGGCACCACGTACATGGCGCATGTCATGGGTGCCCCACATGCATGCCGCATGTCTTGGGGCCCACAAATGCATGCCGCATGTCATAGGGGCCCCACGTGCATGCCACATGTCTTGGGGCCTACAAATGCATGCCGCATGTCATAGGTGCCAAACATGCATGGCACATTTCATGGGGGCCCTACATGCATGCCGCATGTCATGGGGGCCCCACGTGCATGCTTCATGTCATTGGGGCCCCACGTGCATGCCGCATGTCATAGGGGCACCACGTACAATGCGCATGTCATGGGTGCCCCACATGCATGCCGCATGTCATCGGGGCCCCAATTGCATGCCGCATGTCATAGGGGCCCCACATGCATGGCGCATGTCATGGTGCCCCACATGCATGCAGCATGTCATGGGGGCCCCAAATGCATGTCGCATGTCATGGGGGGCCCTAAATGCATGTCGCATATCATGGGGGCCCATGTGCATGCCGCATGTCATGGGGCCCCCCAAATGCATGCAGCATGTCTTGGGGCCCACAAATGCATGCCGCATGTCATAGGGGCCCCACATGCATGGCTTATTTCATGGGGGCCCCACATGCATGCCGCATGTCATGGGGGGCCCCAAATGCGTGCCGCATATCATGGGGGCCACAAATGCATGCAGCATGTCATGGGGGCCCCACGTGCATGCCACATGTCTTGGGGCCCACAAATGCATGCCGCATGTCATAGGGGCACCACATGCATGGCACATTTCTTGGGGGCCCTACATGCATGCCGCATGTCATGGGGGCCCCAAATGCATGCCTCAAGTCATGGGGGCCCCAAATGCATGCAGCCTGTCATAGGGGCCCCAAATGCATGCAGCATGTCATAGGGGCCCCACATGCATGGTGCATGTCATGGGGGCCCAACTTGCATGCCTCAAGTCATGGGGGCCCCAAATGCATGCCGCATGTCATGGGGGCCATAAATACATGCCGCATGTCATGGGTGCCCAACGTACATACTGCATGTCATTGGGGCCCCACGTGCTTGCCGCATGTCATGGGTGCCCCACGTGCATGCCTCATGTCATGGGGGCCACAAATGTATGCGGCATGTCATGGGGGCCCCACATGCATGCCGCATGTCATGGGGGCCCCACATGCATGGCACATGTCATGGGGGGCCCACATGCGTGCCGCATGTCATGTGGGCCCCACTTGCATGCAGCATGTAATGGAAGATCCAAATGCATGACGCATGTCATGGGGGTCCCACATGCATGCCGCATGTCATGAGGGTCCAAATGCATGCGGCATGTCATAGGGGCCCCACGTGCATAACACATGTCATGGGGCCCGCATATGCATGCCGCATGTCATGGGGGCCCCACATGCATGCCGCATGTCATGGGGGCCCCACATGCATGCCGCATGTCATGAGGGCCATAAATGTATGCCGCATGTCATGGGTGCCCAACGTGCATGTCGCATGTATTGGGGGCCCCAGCTGCATGCCGCATATCATGGGGCCCCACATGCATGCCACATGTCATGGGGGCCCCACATGCATGCCGCATTTCATGGGGGGCCCAAATGCTTGCCTGATGTCATGGCTGCCCCAAATGCATGACTCATGTCATGGGGGTCCCACGTGCATGCCACATGTCATGGGGGATCCAAACTCATGTCGCATGTCATTGGGGCCCCAAGCATATGCCGCATGTCATGAGGGCCCCATGTGCATGCCACATGTAATGGGGGCCCCAAATGCATGCGGCATGTCATAGGGGCCCCACGTGCATGCCGCATGTCTCGGGCACCCCAAATGCATGCAGCATGTTATGGGGGCCCCACGTGCATGCCGCATGTCTCGGGCACCCCAAATGCATGGCGCATGTCATGGGGGCCCCACAGGCATTCCGCATGTCATGGGGCCCCAAATGCATGCCGCATGTAATGGGGGCCCCACGTGCATTCCGCATGTCTCAGGTACCCCAAATGCATGCAGCATGTTATGCAGGCCCCAAATGCATGCCGCATGTAATGGGACCCCCAAATTCATGCCGCATGTCAAAGGGGCAACACGTGCATGCCGCATGTCATGGGGGCCCAAATGCATGCCACATGTCATGGGGGCCCAACGTGCATGCCGCATGTATTGGGGCCCCAAATTCATGCCGCATGTCATGGGGGCCCCACAGGCATTCTGCATGTCATGTGGGCCCCAAATGCATGCCGCATGTCATGGGGGCCCCACGTGCATGCCGCATGTAATGGGGGCCCCAAATGCATGCCGCATGTCATAGTGGCCTCAAATGCATGTTGCATGTCATGAGGGCCCCACGTGCATGCCGCATGTCATGGGGCCCCCAAATACATGCCGCATGTCATGGGGGCCCAACAGGCATGCCGCATGTCATTGGGGCCCCAAATGCATGCCGCATGTCTCAGGTACCCCAAATGCATGCAGCATGTTATGCAGGCCCCAAATGCATGCCACATGTCATGGGGCCCCAAATGCATGCCGCATGTCATGGGGGCTCCACGTGCATGCCGCATGTAATGGGGCCCCCAAATTCATGCGGCATGTCAAAGGGGCCCCGCATGCATGGTGCAAGTCATGGGTGCCCCAAATGCATGCCGCATGTCAACGGGGCCCCACGTGCATGCCGCATGTCACGGGGGCCCCAAATGCATGACTCATGTCATGGGGGCCCCACCTGCATGCCGCATGTCATGGGGGACCCAAACGCATGCCGCATGTCATTGGGGCCCCAAGCGTATGCCGCGTGTCACGGGTGCCCCATGTGCATGCCGCATGTAATGGGGGCCCCAAATGCATGCGGCATGTCATAGGGGCCCCACATGCATTCCGCATCTCTCAGGTACCCCAAATGCATGCAGCATGTTATGCAGGCCCCAAATGCATGCCGCATGTCATGGGGGCCCAAATGCATGCCGCATGTCATGGGACCCACATTCATGCCGCATGTCATGGGGGCCCCCAATGCATGCCACATGTCAAGGGGACCCAAATGCATGCCACATGTCATGGGGGCCTCAAATTCATGCCGCATGTCATGAGGGCCCCGCATGCATGCCGCATGTCATGGGGGCCCCGCAGGCATTCCGCATGTCATGGGGGCCCCAAATGCATGCCGAATGTCATGGGGGCCCCACGTGCATCCGTCATGTAATGGGGGATTCAAATGCATGCTGCATGTCATGGGGGCCCCACGTGCATGCCGCATGTCATTGGGGCCCCACGTGCATGCCGCATGTCATAGGGGCACCACGTACATGGCGCATGTCATGGGTGCCCCACATGCATGCCGCATGTCTTGGGGCCCACAAATGCATGCCGCATGTCATAGGGGCCCCACGTGCATGCCACATGTCTTGGGGCCTACAAATGCATGCCGCATGTCATAGGTGCCAAACATGCATGGCACATTTCATGGGGGCCCTACATGCATGCCGCATGTCATGGGGGCCCCACGTGCATGCTTCATGTCATTGGGGCCCCACGTGCATGCCGCATGTCATAGGGGCACCACGTACAATGCGCATGTCATGGGTGCCCCACATGCATGCCGCATGTCATCGGGGCCCCAATTGCATGCCGCATGTCATAGGGGCCCCACATGCATGGCGCATGTCATGGTGCCCCACATGCATGCAGCATGTCATGGGGGCCCCAAATGCATGCCGCATGTCATGGGGGCCCTAAATGCATGTCGCATATCATGGGGGCCCCACGTGCATGCCGCATGTCATGGGGCCCCCCAAATGCATGCAGCATGTCTTGGGGCCCACAAATGCATGCCGCATGTCATAGGGGCCCCACATGCATGGCTTATTTCATGGGGGCCCCACATGCATGCCGCATGTGATGGGGGCCCCAAATGCGTGCCGCATATCATGGGGGCCACAAATGCATGCAGCATGTCATGGGGGCCCCACGTGCATGCCACATGTCTTGGGGCCCACAAATGCATGCCGCATGTCATAGGGGCACCACATGCATGGCACATTTCTTGGGGGCCCTACATGCATGCCGCATGTCATGGGGGCCCCAAATGCATGCCTCAAGTCATGGGGGCCCCAAATGCATGCAGCATGTCATAGGGGCCCCAAATGCATGCAGCATGTCATAGGGGCCCCACATGCATGGTGCATGTCATGGGGGCCCCACTTGCATGCCTCAAGTCATGGGGGCCCCAAATGCATGCCGCATGTCATGGGGGCCATAAATACATGCCGCATGTCATGGGTGCCCAACGTACATACTGCATGTCATTGGGGCCCCACGTGCTTGCCGCATTGCATGGGGGCCCAAATGCATGCCTGATGTCATGGCTGCCCCAAATGCATGACTCATGTCATGGGGGTCCCACGTGCATGCCACATGTCATGGGGGATCCAAACTCATGTCGCATGTCATTGGGGCCCCAAGCATATGCCACATGTCATGAGGGCCCCATGTGCATGCCACATGTAATGGGGGCCCCAAATGCATGCGGCATGTCATAGGGGCCCCACGTGCATGCCGCATGTCTCGGGCACCCCAAATGCATGCAGCATGTTATGGGGGCCCCACGTGCATGCCGCATGTCTCGGGCACCCCAAATGCATGGCGCATGTCATGGGGGCCCCACAGGCATTCCGCATGTCATGGGGGCCCCACGTGCATGCCGCTTGTCATGGGGCTCCATGTTCATGCCGCATGTCATGGGGGCCCCAAATGCATGCCTCAAGTCATGGGGGCCCCACAGGCATTCCGCATATCATGGGGGCCTCACGTGCATGCCGCATTTATTGGGGGCCCCAAATTCATGCCACATGTCATAGGGGCCCCGCGTGCCTGGTGCATGTCATGGGTGCCCCACATGCATGCCGCATGTCTTGGGGCCCACAAATGCATGCCGCATGTCATAGGGGCCCCGCAGGCATTCCACATGTCATGGGGGCCCCAAATGCATGCCGCATGTCATGAGGGCCCCACATGCATTCCACATGTCAAGGGGGCCTCACGTGCATTCCGCATGACATGGGGGCCCCAAATGCATGTCGCATGTCATAGGGGCCCCACATGCATGGCTCATTTCATGGGGGCCCCACATGCATGCCTCATGTCATGGGGGCCCCAAATGCGTACCGCATATCATGGGGGCACAAATGCATGCAGCATGTCATGGGGGCCCCACGTGCATGCCACCTGTCTTGGGGCCCACAAATGCATGCCACATGTCATAGGGGTCCCACATGCATGGAACATTTCATGGGGGCCCTACATGCATGCCGCATGTCATGGGGGCCCCAAATGCATGCCTCAAGTCTTGGGGGCCCCAAATGCATGCAGCATGTCATAGGGGCCCCACATGCATGGTGCATGTCATGGGGGCCCCACATGCTTGCCTCAAGTCATGGGGGCCCCAAATGCATGCCGCATGTCATGGGGGCCATAAATGCTTGCCGCATGTCATGGGTGCCCAACGTACATGCTGCATGTCATTGGGGCCCCACGTGCTTGTTGCATGTCATGGGGGCCCCACGTGCATGTCTCATGTCACGGTGCCACAAATGTATGCGGCATGTCATGGGGGCCCCACTTGCATGCAGCATGTAATGGGGGATCCAAATGCATAACGCATGTCATAGGGGCCCCACGTGCATAACACATGTCATGGGGCCCGCAAATGCATGCCACATGTCATGGGGGCCCCACATGCATGCCGCATGTCATGGGGACCCAAATGCATGCCACATGTCATGGGGGCCCAACGTGCATGCCGCATGTATTGGGGCCCCAAATTCATGCCGCATGTCATGGGGGCCCCACAGGCATTCCGCATGTCATGGGGGCCCCAAATGCATGCCGCATGTCATGGGGCCCCACGTGCATGCCGCATGTAATGGGGGCCCCAAATGCATGCCGCATGTCATAATGGCCCCAAATGCATGCTGCATGTCATGAGGGCCCCACGTGCATGCCGCATGTCATGGGGCCCCCAAATGCATGCCGCATGTCATGGGGGCCCAACAGGCATGCCGCATGTCATTGGGGCCCCAAATGCATGCCGCATGTCTCAGGTACCCCAAATGCATGCAGCATGTTATGCAGGCCCCAAATGCATGCCACATGTCATGGGGGCCCAAATGCATGCCGCATGTCATTGGGGCCCCAAGCGTATGCCGCGTGTCACGGGTGCCCCATGTGCATGCCGCATGTAATGGGGGCCCCAAATGCATGCGGCATGTCATAGGGGCCCCACATGAATGCCGCATCTCTCAGGTACCCCAAATGCATGCAGCATGTTATGCAGGCCCCAAATGCATGCCGCATGTCATGGGGGCCCAAATGCATGCCGCATGTCATGGGACCCACATTCATGCCGCATGTCATGGGGGCCCCCAATGCATGCCACATGTCATGGGGACCCAAATGCATGCCGCATGTCATGGGGGGCCCTAAATGCATGTCGCATATCATGGGGGCCCATGTGCATGCCGCATGTCATGGGGCCCCCCAAATGCATGCAGCATGTCTTGGGGCCCACAAATGCATGCAGCATGTCATAGGGGCCCCACATGCATGGCTTATTTCATGGGGGCCCCACATGCATGCCGCATGTCATGGGGGGCCCCAAATGCGTGCCGCATATCATGGGGGCCACAAATGCATGCAGCATGTCATGGGGGCCCCACATGCATGCCACATGTCTTGGGGCCCACAAATGCATGCCGCATGTCATAGGGGCACCACATGCATGGCACATTTCTTGGGGGCCCTACATGCATGCTGCATGTCATGGGGGCCCCAAATGCATGCCTCAAGTCATTGGGGCCCCAAATGCATGCAGCCTGTCATAGGGGCCCCAAATGCATGCAGCATGTCATAGGGGCCCCACATGCATGGTGCATGTCATGGGGGCCCCACTTGCATGCCTCAAGTCATGGGGGCCCCAAATGCATGCCGCATGTCATGGGGGCCATAAATACATGCCGCATGTCATGGGTGCCCAACGTACATACTGCATGTCATTGGGGCCCCACGTGCTTGCCGCATGTCATGGGTGCCCCACGTGCATGCCTCATGTCATGGGGGCCACAAATGTATGCGGCATGTCATGGGGGCCCCACATGCATGCCGCATGTCATGGGGGCCCCACATGCATGGCACATGTCATGGGGGGCCCACATGCGTGCCGCATGTCATGTGGGCCCCACTTGCATGCAGCATGTAATGGAAGATCCAAATGCATGACGCATGTCATGGGGGTCCCACATGCATGCCGCATGTCATGAGGGTCCAAATGCATGCGGCATGTCATAGGGGCCCCACGTGCATAACACATGTCATGGGGCCCGCATATGCATGCCGCATGTCATGGGGGCCCCACATGCATGCCGCATGTCATGGGGGCCCCACATGCATGCCGCATGTCATGAGGGCCATAAATGTATGCCGCATGTCATGGGTGCCCAACGTGCATGTCGCATGTATTGGGGGCCCCAGCTGCATGCCGCATATCATGGGGCCCCACATGCATGCCACATGTCATGGGGGCCCCACATGCATGCCGCATTTCATGGGGGGCCCAAATGCTTGCCTGATGTCATGGCTGCCCCAAATGCATGACTCATGTCATGGGGGTCCCACGTGCATGCCACATGTCATGGGGGATCCAAACTCATGTCGCATGTCATTGGGGCCCCAAGCATATGCCGCATGTCATGAGGGCCCCATGTGCATGCCACATGTAATGGGGGCCCCAAATGCATGCGGCATGTCATAGGGGCCCCACGTGCATGCCGCATGTCTCGGGCACCCCAAATGCATGCAGCATGTTATGGGGGCCCCACGTGCATGCCGCATGTCTCGGGCACCCCAAATGCATGGCGCATGTCATGGGGGCCCCACAGGCATTCCGCATGTCATGGGGGCCCCAAATGCATGCCGCATGTAATGGGGGCCCCACGTGCATGCCGCATGTCTCAGGTACCCCAAATGCATGCAGCATGTTATGCAGGCCCCAAATGCATGCCGCATGTAATGGGGCCCCCAAATTCATGCCGCATGTCAAAGGGGCAACACGTGCATGCCGCATGTCATGGGGGCCCAAATGCATGCCACATGTCATGGGGGCCCAACGTGCATGCCGCATGTATTGGGGCCCCAAATTCATGCCGCATGTCATGGGGGCCCCACAGGCATTCCGCATGTCATGTGGGCCCCAAATGCATGCCGCATGTCATGGGGGCCCCACGTGCATGCCGCATGTAATGGGGGCCCCAAATGCATGCCGCATGTCATAGTGGCCCCAAATGCATGCTGCATGTCATGAGGGCCCCACGTGCATGCCGCATGTCATGGGGCCCCCAAATACATGCCGCATGTCATGGGGGCCCAACAGGCATGCCGCATGTCATTGGGGCCCCAAATGCATGCCGCATGTCTCAGGTACCCCAAATGCATGCAGCATGTTATGCAGGCCCCAAATGCATGCCACATGTCATGGGGCCCCAAATGCATGCCGCATGTCATGGGGGCTCCACGTGCATGCCGCATGTAATGGGGCCCCCAAATTCATGCGGCATGTCAAAGGGGCCCCGCATGCATGGTGCAAGTCATGGGTGCCCCAAATGCATGCCGCATGTCAACGGGGCCCCACGTGCATGCCGCATGTCACGGGGGCCCCAAATGCATGACTCATGTCATGGGGGCCCCACCTGCATGCCGCATGTCATGGGGGACCCAAACGCATGCCGCATGTCATTGGGGCCCCAAGCGTATGCCGCGTGTCACGGGTGCCCCATGTGCATGCCGCATGTAATGGGGGCCCCAAATGCATGCGGCATGTCATAGGGGCCCCACATGCATTCCGCATCTCTCAGGTACCCCAAATGCATGCAGCATGTTATGCAGGCCCCAAATGCATGCCGCATGTCATGGGGGCCCAAATGCATGCCGCATGTCATGGGACCCACATTCATGCCGCATGTCATGGGGGCCCCCAATGCATGCCACATGTCAAGGGGACCCAAATGCATGCCACATGTCATGGGGGCCTCAAATTCATGCCGCATGTCATGAGGGCCCCGCATGCATGCCGCAAGTCATGGGGGCCCCGCAGGCATTCCGCATGTCATGGGGGCCCCAAATGCATGCCGCATGTCATGGGGGCCCCACGTGCATCCGTCATGTAATGGGGGATTCAAATGCATGCTGCATGTCATGGGGGCCCCACGTGCATGCCGCATGTCATTGGGGCCCCACGTGCATGCCGCATGTCATAGGGGCACCACGTACATGGCGCATGTCATGGGTGCCCCACATGCATGCCGCATGTCTTGGGGCCCACAAATGCATGCCACATGTCATAGGGGCCCCACGTGCATGCCACATGTCTTGGGGCCTACAAATGCATGCCGCATGTCATAGGTGCCAAACATGCATGGCACATTTCATGGGGGCCCTACATGCATGCCGCATGTCATGGGGGCCCCACGTGCATGCTTCATGTCATTGGGGCCCCACATGCATGCCGCATGTCATAGGGGCACCACGTACAATGCGCATGTCATGGGTGCCCCACATGCATGCCGCATGTCATCGGGGCCCCAATTACATGCCGCATGTCATAGGGGCCCCACATGCATGGCGCATGTCATGGTGCCCCACATGCATGCAGCATGTCATGGGGGCCCCAAATGCATGCCGCATGTCATGGGGGCCCTAAATGCATGTCGCATATCATGGGGGCCCCACGTGCATGCCGCATG
Source organism: Phyllobates terribilis (assembly GCF_046119375.1). Lineage (NCBI taxonomy): Eukaryota > Metazoa > Chordata > Amphibia > Anura > Dendrobatidae > Phyllobates > Phyllobates terribilis. Next base: position 328,227,684 of record NW_027362764.1, on the reverse strand, counting down.
TCATGGGGCCCCCCAAATGCATGCAGCATGTCTTGGGGCCCACAAATGCATGCCGCATGTCATAGGGGCCCCACATGCATGGCTTATTTCATGGGGGCCCCACATGCATGCCGCATGTCATGGGGGCCCCAAATGCGTGCCGCATATCATGGGGGCCACAAATGCATGCAGCATGTCATGGGGGCCCCACGTGCATGCCACATGTCTTGGGGCCCACAAATGCATGCCGCATGTCATAGGGGCACCACATGCATGGCACATTTCTTGGGGGCCCTACATGCATGCCGCATGTCATGGGGGCCCCAAATGCATGCCTCAAGTCATGGGGGCCCCAAATGCATGCAGCATGTCATAGGGGCCCCAAATGCATGCAGCATGTCATAGGGGCCCCACATGCATGGTGCATGTCATGGGGGCCCCACTTGCATGCCTCAAGTCATGGGGGCCCCAAATGCATGCCGCATGTCATGGGGGCCATAAATACATGCCGCATGTCATGGGTGCCCAACGTACATACTGCATGTCATTGGGGCCCCACGTGCTTGCCGCATGTCATGGGTGCCCCACGTCCATGCCTCATGTCATGGGGGCCACAAATGTATGCGGCATGTCATGGGGGCCCCACATGCATGCCGCATGTCATGGGGGCCCCACGTGCATGCCGCATGTCATGGGGGTCCCACATGCATGCCGCATGTCATGGGGCCCCACATGCATGGCGCATGTCATGGGGGGCCCACATGCGTGCCGCATGTCATGTGGGCCCCACTTGCATGCAGCATGTAATGGGGGATCCAAATGCATGACGCATGTCATGGGGGTCCCACATGCATGCCGCATGTCATGAGGGTCCAAATGCATGCGGCATGTCATAGGGGCCCCACGTGCATAACACATGTCATGGGGCCCGCATATGCATGCCGCATGTCATGGGGGCCCCACATGCATGCCGCATGTCATGGGGGCCCCACATGCATGCCGCATGTCATGAGGGCCATAAATGCATGCCGCATGTCATGGGTGCCCAACGTGCATGTCGCATGTATTGGGGGCCCCAGCTGCATGCCGCATATCATGGGGCCCCACATGCATGCCACATGTCATGGGGGCCCCACATGCATGCCGCATTGCATGGGGGGCCCAAATGCATGCCTGATGTCATGGCTGCCCCAAATGCATGACTCATGTCATGGGGGTCCCACGTGCATGCCACATGTCATGGGGGATCCAAACTCATGTCGCATGTCATTGGGGCCCCAAGCATATGCCGCATGTCATGAGGGCCCCATGTGCATGCCACATGTAATGGGGGCCCCAAATGCATGCGGCATGTCATAGGGGCCCCACGTGCATGCCGCATGTCTCGGGCACCCCAAATGCATGCAGCATGTTATGGGGGCCCCACATGCATGCCGCATGTCTCGGGCACCCCAAATGCATGGCGCATGTCATGGGGGCCCCACAGGCATTCCGCATGTCATGGGGGCCCCACGTGCATGCCGCTTGTCATGGGGCTCCATGTTCATGCCGCATGTCATGGGGGCCCCAAATGCATGCCTCAAGTCATGGGGGCCCCACAGGCATTCCGCATATCATGGGGGCCTCACGTGCATGCCGCATTTATTGGGGGCCCCAAATTCATGCCACATGTCATAGGGGCCCCGCGTGCCTGGTGCATGTCATGGGTGCCCCACATGCATGCCGCATGTCTTGGGGCCCACAAATGCATGCCGCATGTCATAGGGGCCCCGCAGGCATTCCACATGTCATGGGGGCCCCAAATGCATGCCGCATGTCATGAGGGCCCCACATGCATTCCACATGTCAAGGGGGCCTCACGTGCATTCCGCATGACATGGGGGCCCCAAATGCATGTCGCATGTCATAGGGGCCCCACATGCATGGCTCATTTCATGGGGGCCCCACATGCATGCCTCATGTCATGGGGGCCCCAAATGCGTACCGCATATCATGGGGGCACAAATGCATGCAGCATGTCATGGGGGCCCCACGTGCATGCCACATGTCTTGGGGCCCACAAATGCATGCCACATGTCATAGGGGTCCCACATGCATGGAACATTTCATGGGGGCCCTACATGCATGCCGCATGTCATGGGGGCCCCAAATGCATGCCTCAAGTCTTGGGGGCCCCAAATGCATGCAGCATGTCATAGGGGCCCCACATGCATGGTGCATGTCATGGGGGCCCCACATGCTTGCCTCAAGTCATGGGGGCCCCAAATGCATGCCGCATGTCATGGGGGCCATAAATGCATGCCGCATGTCATGGGTGCCCAACGTACATGCTGCATGTCATTGGGGCCCCACGTGCTTGTTGCATGTCATGGGGGCCCCGCGTGCATGCCTCATGTCACCGTGCCACAAATGTATGTGGCATGTCATGGGGGCCCCACTTGCATGCAGCATGTAATGGGGGATCCAAATGCATAACGCATGTCATAGGGGCCCCACGTGCATAACACATGTCATGGGGCCCGCAAATGCATGCCACATGTCATGGGGGCCCCACATGCATGCCGCATGCCATGGGGCCCCCAAATGCATGCCACATGTCATGGGGGCCTCAAATTCATGCCGCATGTCATGAGGGCCCCGCATGCATGCCGCATGTCATGGGGGCCCCGCAGGCATTCCACATGTCATGGGGGCCCCAAATGCATGCCGCATGTCATGGGGGCCCCACGTGCATCCGTCATGTAATGGGGGATTCAAATGCATAACGCATGTCATAGGGGCCCCACGTGCATAACACATGTCATGGGGCCCGCAAATGCATGCCACATGTCATGGGGGCCCCACATGCATGCCGCATGCCATGGGGCCCCCAAATGCATGCCACATGTCATGGGGGCCTCAAATTCATGCCGCATGTCATGAGGGCCCCGCATGCATGCCGCATGTCATGGGGGCCCCGCAGGCATTCCACATGTCATGGGGGCCTCAAATTCATGCCGCATGTCATGAGGGCCCCACGTGCATGCCGCATGTCATGGGGCCCCCAAATGCATGCCGCATGTCATGGGGGCCCAACAGGCATGCCGCATGTCATTGGGGCCCCACATGCATGCCGCATGTCTCAGGTACCCCAAATGCATGCAGCATGTTATGCAGGCCCCAAATGCATGCCGCATGTCATGGGGGCCCAAATGCATGCCGCATGTCATGGGACCCACATTCATGCCGCATGTCATGGGGGCCCCCAATGCATGCCACATGTCATGGGGACCCAAATGCATGCCACATGTCATGGGGGCCTCAAATTCATGCCGCATGTCATGAGGGCCCCCCATGCATGCCGCATGTCATGGGTGCCCCGCAGGCATTCCGCATGTCATGGGGGCCCGCAAATGCATCCACATGTCATGGGGGCCCCACATGCATGCCGCATGTCATGGGGGCCCAAATGCATGCCACATGTCATGGGGGCCCAACGTGCATGCCGAATGTATTGGGGCCCCAAATTCATGCCGCATGTCATGGGGGCCCCACAGGCATTCCGCATGTCATGTGGGCCCCAAATGCATGCCGCATGTCATGGGGGCCTCACGTGCATGCCGCATGTAATGGGGGCCCCAAATGCATGCCGCATGTCATAGTGGCCCCAAATGCATGCTGCATGTCATGAGGGCCCCACGTGCATGCCGCATGTCATGGGGACCCCATATGCATGCCGCATGTCATGGGGGCCCAACAGGCATGCCGCATGTCATTGGGGCCCCAAATGCATGCCGCATGTCTCAAGTACCCCAAATGCATGCAGCATGTTATGCAGGCCCCAAATGCATGCCACATGTCATGGGGCCCCAAATGCATGCCGCATGTCATGGGGGCTCCACGTGCATGCCGCATGTAATGGGGCCCCCAAATTCATGCGGCATGTCAAAGGGGCCCCGCGTGCATGGTGCAAGTCATGGGTGCCCCAAATGCATGCCGCATGTCAACGGGGCCCCACGTGCATGCCGCATGTCACGGGGGCCCCAAATGCATGACTCATGTCATGGGGGACCCAAACGCATGCCGCATGTCATTGGGGCCCCAAGCGTATGCCGCGTGTCACGGGTGCCCCATGTGCATGCCGCATGTAATGGGGGCCCCAAATGCATGCGGCATGTCGTAGGGGCCCCACATGCATGCCGCATCTCTCAGGTACCCCAAATGCATGCAGCATGTTATGCAGGCCCCAAATGCATGCCGCATGTCATGGGGGCCCAAATGCATGCCGCATGTCATGGGACCCACATTCATGCCGCATGTCATGGGGGCCCCCAATGCATGCCACATGTCAAGGGGACCCAAATGCATGCCACATGTCATGGGGGCCTCAAATTCATGCCGCATGTCATGAGGGCCCCGCATGCATGCCGCATGTCATGAGGGCCCCGCAGGCATTCCACATGTCATGGGGGCCCCAAATGCATGCCGCATGTCATGGGGGCCCCACGTGCATCCGTCATGTAATGGGGGATTCAAATGCATGCTGCATGTCATGGGGGCCCCACGTGCATGCCGCATGTCATTGGGGCCCCACGTGCATGCCGCATGTCATAGGGGCACCACGTACATGGCGCATGTCATGGGTGCCCCACATGCATGCAGCATGTCTTGGGGCCCACAAATGCATGTCGCATGTCATAGGTGCCAAACATGCATGGCACATTTCATGGGGGCCCTACATGCATGCCGCATGTCATGGGGGCCCCACGTGCATACTTCATGTCATTGGGGCCCCACGTGCATGCCGCATGTCATAGGGGCACCACGTACAATGCGCATATCATGGGTGCCCCACATGCATGCCGCATGTCATCGGGGCCCCAATTGCATGCCGCATGTCATAGGGGCCCCACATGCATGGCGCATGTCATGGTGCCCCACATGCATGCAGCATGTCATGGGGGCCCCAAATGCATGCCGCATGTCATGGGGGCCCTAAATGCATGTCGCATATCATGGGGGCCCCACGTGCATGCCGCATGTCATGGGGCTCCCCAAATGCATGCAGCATGTCTTGGGGCCCACAAATGCATGCCGCATATCATGGGGGCCCCACGTGCATGCCGCATGTCATGGGGCCCCCCAAATGCATGCAGCATGTCTTGGGGCCCACAAATGCATGCCGCATGTCATAGGGGCACCACATGCATGGCACATTTCTTGGGGGCCCTACATGCATGCCGCATGTCATGGGGGCCCCAAATGCATGCCTCAAGTCATGGGGGCCCCAAATGCATGCAGCATGTCATAGGGGCCCCACATGCATGGTGCATGTCATGGGGGCCCCACTTGCATGCCTCAAGTCATGGGGGCCCCAAATGCATGCCGCATGTCATGGGGCCCACAAATGCATGCCGCATATCATGGGGGCCCCACGTGCATGCCGCATGTCATGGGGCCCCCCAAATGCATGCAGCATGTCTTGGGGCCCACAAATGCATGCCGCATGTCATAGGGGCACCACATGCATGGCACATTTCTTGGGGGCCCTACATGCATGCCGCATGTCATGGGGGCCCCAAATGCATGCCTCAAGTCATGGGGGCCCCAAATGCATGCAGCATGTCATAGGGGCCCCACATGCATGGTGCATGTCATGGGGGCCCCACTTGCATGCCTCAAGTCATGGGGGCCCCAAATGCATGCCGCATGTCATGGGGGCCATAAATACATGCCGCATGTCATGGGTGCCCAACGTACATACTGCATGTCATTGGGGCCCCACGTGCTTGCCGCATGTCATGGGTGCCCCACGTGCATGCCTCATGTCATGGGGGCCACAAATGTATGCGGCATGTCATGGGGGCCCCACATGCATGCTGCATGTCATGGGGGCCCCACGTGCATGCCGCATGTCATGGGGGTCCCACATGCATGCCGCATGTCATGGGGGCCCCATATGCATGGCGCATGTCATGGGGGGCCCACATGCGTGCCGCATGTCATGTGGGCCCCACTTGCATGCAGCATGTAATGGGGGATCCAAATGCATGACGCATATCATGGGGGTCCCACATGCATGCCGCATGTCATGAGGGTCCAAATGCATGCGGCATGTCATAGGGGCCCCACGTGCATAACACATGTCATGGGGCCCGCATATGCATGCCGCATGTCATGGGGGCCCCACATGCATGCCGCATGTCATGGGGGCCCCACATGTATGCCGCATGTCATGAGGGCCATAAATGCATGCCGCATGTCATGGGTGCCCAACGTGCATGTCGCATGTATTGGGGGCCCCAGCTGCATGCCGCATATCATGGGGCCCCACATGCATGCCACATGTCATGGGGGCCCCACATGCATGCCGCATTTCATGGGGGGCCCAAATGCATGCCTGATGTCATGGCTGCCCCAAATGCATGACTCATGTCAGGGGGGTCCCACGTGCATGCCACATGTCATGGGGGATCCAAACTCATGTCGCATGTCATTGGGGCCCCAAGCATATGCCGCATGTCATGAGGGCCCCATGTGTATGCCACATGTAATGGGGGCCCCAAATGCATGCGGCATGTCATAGGGGCCCCACGTGCATGCCGCATGTCTCGGGCACCCCAAATGCATGCAGCATGTTATGGGGGCCCCACGTGCATGCCGCATGTCTCGGGCACCCCAAATGCATGGCGCATGTCATGGGGGCCCCACAGGCATTCCGCATGTCATGGGGGCCCCAAATGCATGCCGCATGTAATGGGGGCCCCACGTGCATGCCGCATGTCTCAGGTACCCCAAATGCATGCAGCATGTTATGCAGGCCCCAAATGCATGCCGCATGTCATGGGGGCCCAAATGCATGATGCATGTCATGGGGGCCCCACATGCATGCCGCATGTAATGGGGCCCCCAAATTCATGCCGCATGTCAAAGGGGCAACACGTGCATGCCGCATGTCATGGGGCCCCCCAAATGCATGCCGCATGTCATGGAGGCCCCAAATGCATGCCGCATGTCATAGGGGCCCCACATGCATGCCGCATGTCATGGGGGCCCAAATGCTTGACGCATGTCATGGGGGCCCCAAATGCATGCCACATGTCATGGGGGCCTCAAATTCATGCCGCATGTCATGAGGGCCCCGCATGCATGCCGCATGTCATGGGGGCCCCGCAGGCATTCCACATGTCATGGGGGCCCCAAATGCATGCCGCATGTCATGGGGGCCCCACGTGCATCCGTCATGTAATGGGGGATTCAAATGCATGCTGCATGTCATGGGGGCCCCACGTGCATGCCGCATGTCATTGGGGCCCCACGTGCATGCCGCATGTCATAGGGGCACCACGTACATGGCGCATGTCATGGGTGCCCCACATGCATGCCGCATGTCTTGGGGCCCACAAATGCATGCCGCATGTCATAGGTGCCAAACATGCATGGCACATTTCATGGGGGCCCTACATGCATGCCGCATGTCATGGGGGCCCCACGTGCATGCTTCATGTCATTGGGGCCCCACGTGCATGCCGCATGTCATAGGGGCACCACTTACAATGCGCATGTCATGGGTGCCCCACATGCATGCCGCATGTCATCGGGGCCCCAATTGCATTCCGCATGTCATAGGGGCCCCACATGCATGGCGCATGTCATGGTGCCCCACATGCATGCAGCATGTCATGGGGGCCCCAAATGCATGCCGCATGTCATGGGGGCCCTAAATGCATGTCGCATATCATGGGGGCCCCACGTGCATGCCGCATGGCATGGGGCCCCCCAAATGCATGCAGCATGTCTTGGGGCCCACAAATGCATGCCGCATATCATGGGGGCCCCACGTGCATGCCGCATGTCATGGGGCCCCCCAAATGCATGCAGCATGTCTTGGGGCCCACAAATGCATGCCGCATGTCATAGGGGCACCACATGCATGGCACATTTCTTGGGGGCCCTACATGCATTCCGCATGTCATGGGGGCCCCAAATGCATGCCTCAAGTCATGGGGGCCCCAAATGCATGCAGCATGTCATAGGGGCCCCACATGCATGGTGCATGTCATGGGGGCCCCACTTGCATGCCTCAAGTCATGGGGGCCCCAAATGCATGCCGCATGTCATGGGGGCCATAAATACATGCCGCATGTCATGGGTGCCCAACGTACATACTGCATATCTTTGGGGCCCCACGTGCTTGCCGCATGTCATGGGTGCCCCACGTGCATGCCTCATGTCATGGGGGCCACAAATGTATGCGGCATGTCATGGGGGCCCCACATGCATGCTGCATGTCATGGGGGCCCCACGTGCATGCCGCATGTCATGGGGGTCCCACATGCATGCCGCATGTCATGGGGGCCCCATATGCATGGCGCATGTCATGGGGGGCCCACATGCGTGCCGCATGTCATGTGGGCCCCACTTGCATGCAGCATGTAATGGGGGATCCAAATGCATGACGCATATCATGGGGGTCCCACATGCATGCCGCATGTCATGAGGGTCCAAATGCATGCGGCATGTCATGGGTGCCCCACGTGCATGCCTCATGTCATGGGGGCCACAAATGTATGCGGCATGTCATGGGGGCCCCACATGCATGCTGCATGTCATGGGGGCCCCAAATGCATGCCGCATGTCATGGGGGCCTCACGTGCATGCCGCATGTAATGGGGTCCCAAAAGCATGCCACATGTCGTGGGGGCCCCACATGCATGCCACATGTCATGGGGGCCCCAAAAGCATGCCACATGACATTGGGGCCCCAAATGCATGCCGCATGTCTTGGGGGCCCCACGTGCATGCCTCATATCATAGGGGCCCCAAATGCATGCCGCATGTCATGGGAGCCCGAAGTGCATGCCGCATTTCATGGGGGCCCCAAATGCATGCCGCATGTTATGGGGGCCCCACGTGCATGCCGCATGTCATGGGGGCCCCACGTGCATGCCGCATGTCATTGGGGTCCCAAATGCATGCCGCATGTCATGGGGCCCCAAATGCATGTCGCATGTCATGGGAGCCCGAAGTGCATGCCGCATGTCATGGGGGCCCCAAATGCATGCCGCATGTTATGGGGGCCCCACGTGCATGCCGCATGTCATGGGGGCCCCACGTGCATGCCGCATGTCATTGGGGTCCCAAATGCATGTTGCATGTCATGGGGGCCCCAAATGCATGCCGCATGTCATGGGGGCCCCACGTGCATGCCGCATGTCATTGGGGTCCCAAATGCATGCCGCATGTCTTGGGGGCCCCACGTGCATGCCGCATATCATAAGGGCCCCCCGTGCACGACGCATGTCATTGGGGTCCCAAATGCATGAAGAATGTCATGGGGGCCCCAAAAGCATGCCGCATGTCATGGGGGCCCCAATTATGTGCCGCCTGTCATGGGGGCCCCAAATGCATGCCGCATGTCATGGGAGCCCGAAGTGCATGACGCATGTGTCGGGGGCACCAAATGCATGCTGCATGTCATGGGAGCCCCAAATGCATGAAGCATGTCATGGGGGCCCCAAATGCATACCGCATGTCATGGGGCCCCCATGTGCATGCCGCATGTCATGGGGGCCCCACGTGCATGCCGCAAGTCATGGGGGCCCCACGTGCATGCCCCATGTCATTGGGGTCCCAAATGCATGACGCATGTCTCGGGGGCCCCAAATGCATGCTGCATGTCATGGGAGCCCCAAATGCATGAAGCATGTCATGGGGGCCCCAAATGCATGCCGCATGTCATGGGGGCCCCACGTGCATGCCCCATGTCATGGGGGCCCCACGTGCATCCCGCAAGTCATGGGGGCCCCACGTGCATGCCGCATGTCATTGGGGTCCCACGTGCATGCCGCATGTCATTGGTGTCCCAAATGCATGCCGCATGTCATGGGGGCCCCAATGCATGCCGCATGTCATGAGGGCCCACGTGCATGCCACATGTCGTGGCGGCCCCAAATGCATGCCGCATGTCATGGGAGCCCCAAATGCATGAAGCATGTCATGGGGGCCCCAAATGCATGCCGCATGTCATGGGGGCCCCAAATGCATGCCGCATGTCATGGGGGCCCCAATTACGTGCCGCCTGTCATGGGGGCCCCACATGCATGACGCATGTCTTGGGGGCCCCAAATGCATGACGCATGTCATTGGGGCCCCAAATGCATGACGCATGTCTTGGGGGCCCCAAATGCATGCCGCATGTCATTGGGGCCCCAAATGCATGCCGCATGTCATGGGGGCCCCAAATGCATGCCGCGTGTTATGGGGGCCCCAAATGCATCCCGCGTGTCATGGGGTCCCCACGTGCATGACACATGTCATGGGGGCCCCAAATGTATGCCGCATGTCATGGGGGCCCACGTGCATGCCGCATGTCATGGGGGCCCCACGTGCATGCCGCATGTCATGGGGTCCCCACGTGCATGACGCATGTCATGGGGGCCCCAAATGTATGCCGCATGTCATGGGGGCCCACGTGCATGCCGCATGTCATGGGGGCCCCAAATGCATGCCGCATGTTATGGGGGCCCCACGTGCATGCCGCATGTCATGGGGGCCCCACGTGCTTGCCGCATGTCATTGGGGTCCCAAATGCATGTTGCATGTCATGGGGGCCCCAAATGCATGCCGCATGTCATGGGGGCCCCACGTGCATGCCGCATGTCATGGGGTCCCAAATGCATGCCGCATGTCTTGGGGGCCCCACGTGCATGCCGCTTGTCATGGGAGCCCCAAATGCATGAAGCATGTCATGGGGGCACCAAATGCATGTCGCATGTCATGGGGGCCCCATGTGCATGCCACATGTCATGGGGGCCCCACGTGCATGCCGCAAGTAATAGGGGCCCCACGTGCATGACGCATGTCATTGGGGTCCCAAATGCATGTCGCATGTCATGGGGGTCCCAAATGCATGATATGCGGCATGGGGGGCCCCAAATGCATGCCGCATGTCATTTGGCCCCAAATGCATGCCGCATGTCATGGGGGCCCCAAATGCATGCCACGTGTTATGGGGGCCCCAAATGCATCCCGCGTGTCATGGGGTCCCCACGTGCATGACGCATGTCATTGGGGTCCCAAATGCATGAAGAATGTCATGGGGTCCCAAAAGCATACCACATGTCGTGGGGGCCCCACATGCATGCCACATGTCTTGGGGGCCCCACGTGCATGACGCATGTCATAGGGGCCCCAATTATGTGCCGCCTGTCATGGGGGCCCCAAATGCATGCCGCATGTCATGGGAGCCCGAAGTGCATGACGCATGTCTCGGGGGCCCCAAATGCATGCTGCATGTCATGGGGGACCCATCTGCATGCCGCATGTCATGGGGGCCCCACGTGCATGCCGCAAGTAATGGGGGCCCCACGTGCATGCCGCATGTCATTGGGGCCCCAAATGCATGCCGCATGTCATGGGGTCCCCAAATGCATGCCGCATGTCATTGGGGCCCCAAATGCATGCCGCATGTCATGGGGGCCCCAAATGCATGCCGCATTTCATGGGGGCCCCAATTACATGCCGCCTGTCATGGGGGCCCCCCATGCATGCCGCATGTCATGGGGGCCCAAAAGTGCATGTCACATGTCTTGGGGGCCCCAATTTTGTGCCGCATGTCATGGGGGCCATAAATGCATGCCGCATGTCATGGGGGCCCCAAAAGCATGCCACATGTCGTGGGGGCCCCACGTGCATGACGTATGTCATGGGGGCCCCAAAAGCATGCCACATGTCGTGGGGGCCCCACGTGCATGACGCATGTCATGGGGGCCCCAAAAGCATGCCACATGTCGTGGGGGCCCCACGTGCATGCCGCATGTCATTGGGGTCCCAAATGCATGACGCATGTCTCGGGGGCCCCAAATGCATGCTGCATGTCATGGGAGCCCCAAATGCATGAAGCATGTCATGGGGGCCCCAAATGCATGCCGCATGTCATGGGGGCCCCACGTGCATGCCGCATGTCATGGGGTCCCCACGTGTATGCCGCAAGTCATGGGGTCCCCACGTGCATGCCGCATGTCATTGGGGTCCCACGTGCATGCCGCATGTCATTGGTGTCCCAAATGCATGCCGCATGTCATGGGGGCCCCAATGCATGCCACAAGTCATGAGGGCCCACGTGCATGCCACATGTCGTGGCGGCCCCAAATGCATGCCGCATGTCATGGGAGCCCCAAATGCATGAAGCATGTCATGGGGGCCCCAAATGCATGCCGCATGTCATGGGGGCCCCATGTGCATGCCGCATGTAATGGGGGCCCCACGTGCATGCCGCAAGTCATGGGGGCCCCACGTGCATGCCGCATGTCATTGGGGTCACAAATGCATGTCGCATGTCATGGGGGCCCCAAATGCATGCCGCATGTCATGGGGGCCCCAATTACGTGCCGCCTGTCATGGGGGCCCCACATGCATGCCGCATGTCATGGGGGCCCCAAATGCATGACGCATGTCTTGGGGGCCCCAAATGCATGCCGCATGTCATTGGGGCCCCAAATGCATGCCGCATGTCATGGGGGCCCCAAATGCATGCCGCGTGTTATGGGGGCCCCAAATGCATCCCGCGTGTCATGGGGTCCCCACGTGCATGACGCATGTCATGGGGGCCCCAAATGTATGCCGCATGTCATGGGGGCCCACGTGCATGCCGCATGTCATTTGGGCCCCATGTGCATGACGCATGTCAAGGGGTCCCCACGTGCATGACGCATGTGATGGGGGCCCCAAATGAATGCCGCATGTCATGGGGGCCCACGTGCATGCCGCATGTCATGGGGGCCCCAAATGCATGCCGCATGTTATGGGGGCCCCACGTGCATGCCGCATGTCATGGGGGCCCCACGTGCATGCCGCATGTCATTGGGGTCCCAAATGCATGTTGCATGTCATGGGGGCCCCAAATGCATGCCGCATGTCATGGGGGCCCCACGTGCATGCCGCATGTCATTGGGGTCCCAAATGCATGCCGCATGTCTTGGGGGCCCCACGTGCATGCCGCTTGTCATGGGAGCCCCAAATGCATGAAGCATGTCATGGGGGCCCCACGTGCATGCCGCAAGTAATGGGGGCCCCACGTGCATGACGCATGTCATTTGGGTCCCAAATGCATGCCGCATGTCATTGGGGACCCAAATGCATGCCGCATATCATGGGGGCCCCAATTATGTGCCGCCTGTCATGGTTCCCCACATGCATGCCACATGTCATAGGGGCCCCAAATGCATGCCGCATGTCATGGGAGCCCGAAGTGCATGCCACATTTCATGGGGGCCACAAATGCATGCCGCATGTTATGGGGGCCCCACGTGCATGCCGCATGTCATGGGGGCCCCACGTGCATGCCGCATGTCATTGGGGTCCCAAATGCATGCCGCATGTCATGGGGGCCCCAAATGCATGCCGCATGTCATGGGAGCCCGAAGTGCATGCCGCATGTCATGGGGGCCCCAAATGCATGCCGCATGTTATGGGGGCCCCACGTGCATGCCGCATGTCATGGGGGCCCCACGTGCATGCCGCATGTCATTGGGGTCCCAAATGCATGTTGCATGTCATGGGGGCCCCAAATGCATGCCGCATGTCATGGGGGCCCCACGTGCATGCCGCATGTCATTGGGGTCCCAAATGCATGCCACATGTCTTGGGGGCCCCACGTGCATGCCGCATATCATAGGGGCCCCACGTGCACGACGCATGTCATTGGGGTCCCAAATGCATGAAGAATGTCATGGGGGCCCCAAAAGCATGCCGCATGTCATGGGGGCCCCAATTATGTGCCGCCTGTCATGGGGGCCCCAAATGCATGACGCATGTCATGGGAGCCCGAAGTGCATGACGCATGTGTCGGGGGCACCAAATGCATGCTGCATGTCATGGGAGCCCCAAATGCATGAAGCATGTCATGGGGGCCCCAAATGCATATCGCATGTCATGGGGGCCCCATGTGCATGCCGCATGTCATGGGGGCCCCACGTGCATGCCGCAAGTCATGGGGGCCCCACGTGCATGCCCCATGTCATTGGGGTCCCAAATGCATGACGCATGTCTCGGGGGCCCCAAATGCATGCTGCATGTCATGGGAGCCCCAAATGCATGAAGCATGTCATGGGGGCCCCAAATGCATGCCGCATGTCATGGGGGCCCCACGTGCATGCCGCATGTCATGGGGGCCCCACGTGCATCCCGCAAGTCATGGGGGCCCCACGTGCATGCCGCATGTCATTGGGGTCCCACGTGCATGCCGCATGTCATTGGTGTCCCAAATGCATGCCGCATGTCATGGGGGCCCCAATGCATGCCGCATGTCATGAGGGCCCACGTGCATGCCACATGTCGTGGCGGCCCCAAATGCATGCCGCATGTCATGGGAGCCCCAAATGCATGAAGCATGTCATGGGGGCCCCAAATGCATGCCGCATGTCATGGGGGCCCCAAATGCATGCCGCATGTCATGGGGGCCCCAATTACGTGCCGCCTGTCATGGGGGCCCCACATGCATGACGCATGTCTTGGGGGCCCCAAATGCATGACGCATGTCATTGGGGCCCCAAATGCATGACGCATGTCTTGGGGGCCCCAAATGCATGCCGCATGTCATTGGGGCCCCAAATGCATGCCGCATGTCATGGGGGCCCCAAATGCATGCCGCGTGTTATGGGGGCCCCAAATGCATCCCGCGTGTCATGGGGTCCCCACGTGCATGACACATGTCATGGGGGCCCCAAATGTATGCCGCATGTCATGGGGGCCCACGTGCATGCCGCATGTCATGGGGGCCCCACGTGCATGCCGCATGTCATGGGGTCCCCACGTGCATGACGCATGTCATGGGGGCCCCAAATGTATGCCGCATGTCATGGGGGCCCACGTGCATGCCGCATGTCATGGGGGCCCCAAATGCATGCCGCATGTTATGGGGGCCCCACGTGCATGCCGCATGTCATGGGGGCCCCACGTGCTTGCCGCATGTCATTGGGGTCCCAAATGCATGTTGCATGTCATGGGGGCCCCAAATGCATGCCGCATGTCATGGGGGCCCCACGTGCATGCCGCATGTCATTGGGGTCCCAAATGCATGCCGCATGTCTTGGGGGCCCCACGTGCATGCCGCTTGTCATGGGAGCCCCAAATGCATGAAGCATGTCATGGGGGCACCAAATGCATGTCGCATGTCATGGGGGCCCCATGTGCATGCCACATGTCATGGGGGCCCCACGTGCATGCCGCAAGTAATAGGGGCCCCACGTGCATGACGCATGTCATTGGGGTCCCAAATGCATGTCGCATGTCATGGGGGTCCCAAATGCATGATATGCGGCATGGGGGGCCCCAAATGCATGCCGCATGTCATTTGGGCCCCAAATGCATGCCGCATGTCATGGGGGCCCCAAATGCATGCCACGTGTTATGGGGGCCCCAAATGCATCCCGCGTGTCATGGGGTCCCCACGTGCATGACGCATGTCATTGGGGTCCCAAATGCATGAAGAATGTCATGGGGTCCCAAAAGCATACCACATGTCGTGGGGGCCCCACATGCATGCCACATGTCTTGGGGGCCCCACGTGCATGACGCATGTCATTGGGGCCCCAAATGCATGCCGCATGTCATGGGGTCCCCAAATGCATGCCGCATGTCATTGGGGCCCCAAATGCATGCCGCATGTCATGGGGGCCCCAAATGCATGCCGCATTTCATGGGGGCCCCAATTACATGCCGCCTGTCATGGGGGCCCCCCATGCATGCCGCATGTCATGGGGGCCCAAAAGTGCATGTCACATGTCTTGGGGGCCCCAATTTTGTGCCGCATGTCATGGGGGCCATAAATGCATGCCGCATGTCATGGGGGCCCCAAAAGCATGCCACATGTCGTGGGGGCCCCACGTGCATGACGTATGTCATGGGGGCCCCAAAAGCATGCCACATGTCGTGGGGGCCCCACGTGCATGACGCATGTCATGGGGGCCCCAAAAGCATGCCACATGTCGTGGGGGCCCCACGTGCATGCCGCATGTCATTGGGGTCCCAAATGCATGACGCATGTCTCGGGGGCCCCAAATGCATGCTGCATGTCATGGGAGCCCCAAATGCATGAAGCATGTCATGGGGGCCCCAAATGCATGCCGCATGTCATGGGGGCCCCACGTGCATGCCGCATGTCATGGGGTCCCCACGTGTATGCCGCAAGTCATGGGGTCCCCACGTGCATGCCGCATGTCATTGGGGTCCCACGTGCATGCCGCATGTCATTGGTGTCCCAAATGCATGCCGCATGTCATGGGGGCCCCAATGCATGCCGCATGTCATGAGGGCCCACGTGCATGCCACATGTCGTGGCGGCCCCAAATGCATGCCGCATGTCATGGGGGCCCCAAATGCATGCCGCGTGTTATGGGGGCCCCAAATGCATCCCGCGTGTCATGGGGTCCCCACGTGCATGACGCATGTCATGGGGGCCCCAAATGTATGCCGCATGTCATGGGGGCCCACGTGCATGCCGCATGTCATTTGGGCCCCATGTGCATGCCGCATGTCATGGGGTCCCCACGTGCATGACGCATGTGATGGGGGCCCCAAATGAATGCCGCATGTCATGGGGGCCCACGTGCATGCCGCATGTCATGGGGGCCCCAAATGCATGCCGCATGTTATGGGGGCCCCACGTGCATGCCGCATGTCATGGGGGCCCCACGTGCATGCCGCATGTCATTGGGGTCCCAAATGCATGTTGCATGTCATGGGGGCCCCAAATGCATGCCGCATGTCATGGGGGCCCCACGTGCATGCCGCATGTCATTGGGGTCCCAAATGCATGCCGCATGTCTTGGGGGCCCCACGTGCATTCCGCTTGTCATGGGAGCCCCAAATGCATGAAGCATGTCATGGGGGCCCCACGTGCATGCCGCAAGTAATGGGGGCCCCACGTGCATGACGCATGTCATTTGGGTCCCAAATGCATGTCGCATGTCATGGGGGTCCCAAATGCATGATATGCGGCATGGGGGGCCCCAAATGCATGCCGCATGTCATTTGGGCCCCAAATGCATGCCGCATGTCATGGGGGCCCCAAATGCATGCCACGTGTTATGGGGGCCCCAAATGCATCCCGCGTGTCATGGGGTCCCCACGTGCATGATGCATGTCATTGGGGTCCCAAATGCATGAAGAATGTCATGGGGTCCCAAAAGCATGCCACATGTCGTGGGGGCCCCACATGCATGCCACATGTCATGGGGGCCCCAAAAGCATGCCACATGACATGGGGGCCCCAAATGCATGCTGCATGTCTTGGGGGCCCCACGTGCATGCCTCATATCATAGGGGCCCCAAGTGCATGCCGCATGTCATTGGGGACCCAAATGCATGCCGCATATCATGGGGGCCCCAATTATGTGCCGCCTGTCATGGTTCCCCACATGCATGCCACATGTCATAGGGGCCCCAAATGCATGCCGCATGTCATGGGAGCCCGAAGTGCATGCCACATTTCATGGGGGCCACAAATGCATGCCGCATGTTATGGGGGCCCCACGTGCATGCCGCATGTCATGGGGGCCCCACGTGCATGCCGCATGTCATTGGGGTCCCAAATGCATGCCGCATGTCATGGGGGCCCCAAATGCATGCCGCATGTCATGGGAGCCCGAAGTGCATGCCGCATGTCATGGGGGCCCCAAATGCATGCCGCATGTTATGGGGGCCCCACGTGCATGCCGCATGTCATTGGGGTCCCAAATGCATGTTGCATGTCATGGGGGCCCCAAATGCATGCCGCATGTCATGGGGGCCCCACGTGCATGCCGCATGTCATTGGGGTCCCAAATGCATGCCGCATGTCTTGGGGGCCCCACGTGCATGCCGCATATCATAGGGGCCCCACGTGCACGACGCATGTCATTGGGGTCCCAAATGCATGAAGAATGTCATGGGGGCCCCAAAAGCATGCCACATGTCGTGGGGGCCCCACGTCCATGCCGCATGTCATGGGGGCCCCAAAAGCATGCCACATGTCGTGGGGGCCCCAAATGCAAGCTGCGTCTTATGGGGGCCCCAAATGCATCCCGCATGTCATGGGGGCCCCACGTGCATGTCACATGTCATGGGGGCCCCAAATTCATGCCGCATGTCATGGGGGCCCCAATTATGTGCCGCCTGTCATGGGGGCCCCAAATGCATGCCGCATGTCATGGGAGCCCGAAGTGCATGACGCATGTGTCGGGGGCCCCAAATGCATGCTGCATGTCATGGGAGCCCCAAATGCATGAAGCATGTCATGGGGGCCCCAAATGCATGCCGCATGTCATGGGGGCCCCATGTGCATGCCGCATGTCATGGGGGCCCCACGTGCATGCCGCAAGTCATGGGGGCCCCACGTGCATGCCGCATGTCATTGGGGTCCCAAATGCATGACGCAAGTCTCGGGGGCCCCAAATGCATGCTGCATGTCATGGGAGCCCCAAATGCATGAAGCATGTCATGGGGGCCCCAAATGCATGCCGCATGTCATGGGGGCCATAAATGCATGCCGCATGTCATGGGGGGCCCTCGTGCATTCCGCATGTCATTGGGGTCCCAAATGCATGCCGCATGTCATGGGGGCCCCAAATACATGCCGCATGTCTTGGGGGCCCCACGTGCATGCCGCATATCATAGGGGCCCCACGTGCATGACGCATGTCATTGGGGTCCCAAATGCATGAAGAATGTCATGGGGGCCCCAAAAGCATGCCACATGTCGTGGGGGCCCCACGTGCATGCCGCATGTTATGGGGGCCCCAAAAGCATGCCACATGTCGTGGGGGCCCCACGTGCATGACGCATGTCATGGGGGCCCCACGTGCATGCCGCATGTCATTGGGGCCCCAAATGCATGCCGCATGTCGTGGCGGCCCCAAATGCATGATGCATGTCTTGGGGGCCCCAAATGCATGCCGCATGTCATGGGGGCCCCAATTATGTGCCGCCTGTCATGGGGCCCCACATGCATGCAACATGTCATAGGGGCCCCAAATGCATGCCGCATGTCATGGGAGCCCGAAGTGCATGCCGCATGTCATGGGGGCCCAAAATGCATGCCGCATGTCATGGGGGCCCCAAATGCATGCCGCATGTCATGGGGGCCCCACGTGCATGCCGCATGTCATTGGGGTCCCAAATGCATGCCGCTTGTCATGGGAGCCCCAAATGCATGCCGCATATCATGGGGGCCTCAATTATGTGCCGCCTGTCATGGTTCCCCACATGCATGCCACATGTCATAGGGGCCCCAAATGCATGCCGCATGTCATGGGAGCCCGAAGTGCATGCCGCATTTCATGGGGGCCCCAAATGCATGCCGCATGTTATGGGGGCCCCACGTGCATGCCGCATGTTATGGAGGCCCCACGTGCATGCCGCATGTCATGGGAGCCCGAAGTGCATGCCGCATGTCATGGGGGCCCCAAATGCATGCCACATGTTATGGGGGCCCCACGTGCATGCCGCATGTCATGGGGGTCCCACGTGCATGCCGCATGTCATTGGGGTCCCAAATGCATGTTGCATGTCATGGGGACCCCAAATGCATGCCGCATGTCATGGGGGCCCCACGTGCATGCCGCATGTCATTGGGGTCCCAAATGCATGCCGCATGTCTTGGGGGCCCCACTTGCATGCCGCTTGTCATGGGAGCCCCAAATGCATGAAGCATGTCATGGGGGCCCCAAATGCATGTCGCATGTCATGGGGGCCCCATGTGCATGCCGCATGTCATGGGGGCCCACGTGCATGCCACAAGTAATGGGGGCCCCACGTGCATGACGCATGTCATTGGGGTCCCAGATGCATGTCGCATGTCATGGGGGTCCCAAATGCATGATATGCGGCATGGGGGGCCCCAAATGCATGCCGCATGTCATTTGGGCCCCAAATGCATGCCGCATGTCATGGGGGCCCCAAATGCATGCCACGTGTTATGGGGGCCCCAAATGCATCCCGCGTGTCATGGGGTCCCCACGTGCATGACGCATGTCATTGGGGTCCCAAATGCATGAAGAATGTCATGGGGTCCCAAAAGCATGCCACATGTCGTGGGGGCCCCACATGCATGCCACATGTCATATGGGCCCCAAAAGCATGCCACATGACATTGGGGCCCCAAATGCATGCCGCATGTCTTGGGGGCCCCACGTGCATGCCTCATATCATAGGGGCCCCAAATGCATGCCGCATGTCATGGGAGCCCGAAGTGCATGCCGCATTTCATGGGGGCCCCAAATGCATGCCGCATGTTATGGGGGCCCCACGTGCATGCCGCATGTCATGGGGGCCCCACGTGCATGCCGCATGTCATTGGGGTCCCAAATGCATGCCGCATGTCATGGGGGCCCCAAATGCATGCCGCATGTCATGGGAGCCCGAAGTGCATGCCGCATGTCATGGGGGCCCCAAATGCATGCCGCATGTTATGGGGGCCCCACGTGCATGCCGCATGTCATGGGGGCCCCACGTGCATGCCGCATGTCATTGGGGTCCCAAATGCATGTTGCATGTCATGGGGGCCCCAAATGCATGCCGCATGTCATGGGGGCCCCACGTGCATGCCGCATGTCATTGGGGTCCCAAATGCATGCCGCATGTCTTGGGGGCCCCACGTGCATGCCGCATATCATAAGGGCCCCACGTGCACGACGCATGTCATTGGGGTCCCAAATGCATGAAGAATGTCATGGGGTCCCAAAAGCATGCCACATGTCGTGGGGGCCCCACATGCATGCCACATGTCATGGGGGCCCCAAAAGCATGCCACATGACATGGGGGCCCCAAATGCATGCCGCATGTCTTGGGGGCCCCACGTGCATGCCTCGTATCATAGGGGCCCGAAGTGCATGCCGCATGTCATTGGGGCCCCAAATGCATGCCGCATGTCGTGGCGGCCCCAAATGCATGACGCATGTCTTGGGGCCCCCAAATGCATGCCGCATATCATGGGGGCCCCAATTATGTGCCGCCTGTCATGGTTCCCCACATGCATGCCACATGTCTTAGGGGCCCCAAATGCATGCCGCATGTCATGGGAGCCCGAAGTGCATGCCGCATGTCATGGGGGCCCCAAATGCATGCCGCATGTCATGGGAGCCCGAAGTGCATGCCGCATGTCATGGGGGCCCACGTGCATGCCGCATGTCGTGGCGGCCCCAAATGCATGACGCATGTCTCGGGGGCCCCAAATGCATGCCGCATGTCATGGGGGCCCCAATTATGTGCCGCCTGTCATGGGGGCCCCACATGCATGCCGCATGTCATGGGGGCCCCAATTATGTGCCGCCTGTCATGGGGGCCCCACATGCATGCCGCATGTCATGGGGGCCCCACGTGCATGCCGCATATCATGGGGGCCCCACGTGCATGCCGCATGTCATGGGGGCCCCACGTGCATGCCGCATGTCATTGGGGCCCCAAATGCATGCCGCATGTCATGGGGGCCCCAAATGCATGCTGCATGTCATGGGGGCCCCACGTGCATGCCGCATGTCATTGGTGTCCCAAATGCATGCCGCATGTCATGGGGGCCCCAATGCATGCCGCATGTCATGAGGGCCCACGTGCATGCCACATGTCGTGGCGGCCCCAAATGCATGCCGCATGTCATGGGAGCCCCAAATGCATGAAGCATGTCATGCGGGCCCCAAATGCATGCCGCATGTCATGGGGGCCCCATGTGCATGCCGCATGCCATGGGGGCCCCACGTGCATGCCGCAAGTCATGGGGGCCCCACGTACATGCCGCATGTCATTGGGGTCACAAATGCATGTCGCATGTCATGGGGGCCCCAAATGCATGCCGCATGTCATGGGGGTCCCAATTACGTGCCGCCTGTCATGGGGGCCCCGCATGCATGCCGCATGTCATGGGGGCCCCAAATGCATGACGCATGTCTTGGGGGCCCCAAATGCATGCCGCATGTCATTGGTGTCCCAAATGCATGCCACATGTCATGGGGGCCCCAATGCATGCCGCATGTCATGGGGGCCCCAATGCATGCCGCATGTCATGAGGGCCCACGTGCATGCCACATGTCGTGGCGGCCCCAAATGCATGCCGCATGTCATGGGAGCCCCAAATGCATGAAGCATGTCATGGGGGCCCCAAATGCATGCCGCATGTCATGGGGGCCCCAAATGCATGCCGCATGTAATGGGGGCCCCAATTACGTGCCGCCTGTCATGGGGGCCCCACATGCATGCCGCATGTCATGGGGGCCCCAAATGCATGACGCATGTCTTGGGGGCCCCAAATGCATGCCGCATGTCATTGGGGCCCCAAATGCATGCCGCATGTCATGGGGGCCCCAAATGCATGCCGCATGTCATGGGGGCCCCACGTGCATGCCGCATGTCATGGGGTCCCCACGTGCATGACGCATGTCATGGGGGCCCCAAATGTATGCCGCATGTCATGGGGGCCCACGTGCATGCCGCATGTCATGGGGGCCCCAAATGCATGCCGCATGTTATGGGGGCCCCACGTGCATGCCGCATGTCATGGGGGCCCCACGTGCTTGCCGCATGTCATTGGGGTCCCAAATGCATGTTGCATGTCATGGGGGCCCCAAATGCATGCCGCATGTCATGGGGGCCCCACGTGCATGCCGCATGTCATTGGGGTCCCAAATGCATGCCGCATGTCTTGGGGGCCCCACTTGCATGCCGCTTGTCATGGGAGCCCCAAATGCATGAAGCATGTCATGGGGGCACCAAATGCATGTCGCATGTCATGGGGGCCCCATGTGCATGCCACATGTCATGGGGGCCCCACGTGCATGCCGCAAGTAATAGGGGCCCCACGTGCATGACGCATGTCATTGGGGTCCCAAATGCATGTCGCATGTCATGGGGGTCCCAAATGCATGATATGCGGCATGGGGGGCCCCAAATGCATGCCGCATGTCATTTGGGCCCCAAATGCATGCCGCATGTCATGGGGGCCCCAAATGCATGCCACGTGTTATGGGGGCCCCAAATGCATCCCGCGTGTCATGGGGTCCCCACGTGCATGACGCATGTCATTGGGGTTCCAAATGCATGAAGAATGTCATGGGGTCCCAAAAGCATGCCACATGTCGTGGGGGCCCCACATGCATGCCACATGTCATGGGGGCCCCAAAAGCATGCCACATGACATGGGGGCCCCAAATGCATGCCGCATGTCTTGGGGGCCCCACGTGCATGCCTCATATCATAGGGGCCCCAAGTGCATGCCGCATGTCATTGGGGACCCAAATGCATGCCGCATATCATGGGGGCCCCAATTATGTGCCGCCTGTCATGGTTCCCCACATGCATGCCACATGTCATAGGGGCCCCAAATGCATGCCGCATGTCATGGGAGCCCGAAGTGCATGCCGCATTTCATGGGGGCCCCAAATGCATGCCGCATGTTATGGGGGCCCCACGTGCATGCCGCATGTTATGGGGGCCCACGTGCATGCCGCATGTCATGGGAGCCCGAAGTGCATGCCGCATGTCATGGGGGCCCCAAATGCATGCCGCATGTTATGGGCGCCCCACGTGCATGCCGCATGTCATGGGGGCCCCACGTGCATGCCGCATGTCATTGGGGTCCCAAATGCATGTTGCATGTCATGGGGGCCCCAAATGCATGCCGCATGTCATGGGGGCCCCATGTGCATGCCGCATGTCATTGGGGTCCCAAATGCATGCCGCATGTCTTGGGGGCCCCACGTGCATGCCGCTTGTCATGGGAGCCCCAAATGCATGAAGCATGTCATGGGGGCCCCAAATGCATGTCGCATGTCATGGGGGCCCCATGTGCATGCCGCATGTCATGGGGGCCCCACGTGCATGCCGCAAGTAATGGGGGCCCCACGTGCATGACGCATGTCATTGGGGTCCCAAATGCATGTCGCATGTCATGGGGGTCCCAAATGCATGATATGCGGCATGGGGGGCCCCAAATGCATGCCGCATGTCATTTGGGCCCCAAATGCATGCCGCATGTCATGGGGGCCCCAAATGCATGCCACGTGTTATGGGGGCCCCAAATGCATCCCGCGTGTCATGGGGTCCCCACGTGCATGACGCATGTCATTGGGGTCCCAAATGCATGAAAAATGTCATGGGGTCCCAAAAGCATGCCACATGTCGTGGGGGCCCCACATGCATGCCACATGTCATGGGGGCCCCAAAAGCATGCCACATGACATTGGGGCCCCAAATGCATGCCGCATGTCTTGGGGGCCCCACGTTCATGCCTCATATCATAGGGGCCCCAAATGCATGCCGCATGTCATGGGAGCCCGAAGTGCATGAAGCATTTCATGGGGGCCCCAAATGCATGCCGCATGTTATGGGGGCCCCACGTGCATGCCGCATGTCATGGGGGCCCCACGTGCATGCCGCATGTCATTGGGGTCCCAAATGCATGCCGCATGTCATGGGGGCCCCAAATGCATGCCGCATGTCATGGGAGCCCGAAGTGCATGCCGCATGTCATGGGGGCCCCAAATGCATGCCGCATGTTATGGGGGCCCCACGTGCATGCCGCATGTCATGGGGGCCCCACGTGCATGCCGCATGTCATTGGGGTCCCAAATGCATGTTGCATGTCATGGGGGCCCCAAATGCATGCCGCATATCATAAGGGCCCCACGTGCACGACGCATGTCATTGGGGTCCCAAATGCATGAAGAATGTCATGGGGGCCCCAAAAGCATGCCGCATGTCATGGGGGCCCCAATTATGTGCCGCCTGTCATGGGGGCCCCAAATGCATGCCGCATGTCATGGGAGCCCGAAGTGCATGACGCATGTGTCGGGGGCCCCAAATGCATGCTGCATGTCATGGGAGCCCCAAATGCATGAAGCATGTCATGGGGGCCCCAAATGCATGCCGCATGTCATGGGGGCCCCATGTGCATGCCGCATGTCATGGGGGCCCCACGTGCATGCCGCAAGTCATGGGGGCCCCACGTGCATGCCCCATGTCATTGGGGTCCCAAATGCATGACGCATGTCTCGGGGGCCCCAAATGCATGCTGCATGTCATGGGAGCCCCAAATGCATGAAGCATGTCATGGGGGCCCCAAATGCATGCCGCATGTCATGGGGGCCCCACGTGCATCCCGCAAGTCATGGGGGCCCCACGTGCATGCCGCATGTCATTGGTGTCCCAAATGCATGCCGCATGTCATGGGGGCCCCAATGCATGCCGCATGTCATGAGGGCCCACGTGCATGCCACATGTCGTGGCAGCCCCAAATGCATGCCGCATGTCATGGGAGCCCCAAATGCATGAAGCATGTCATGGGGGCCCCAAATGCATGCCGCATGTCATGGGGGCCCCAAATGCATGCCGCATGTCATGGGGGCCCCAATTACGTGCCGCCTGTCATGGGGGCCCCAAATGCATGACGCATGTCTTGGGGGCCCCAAATGCATGCCGCATGTCATGGGGGCCCACGTGCATGCCGCATGTCAT
This sequence comes from Phyllobates terribilis, assembly GCF_046119375.1. NCBI lineage: Eukaryota > Metazoa > Chordata > Amphibia > Anura > Dendrobatidae > Phyllobates > Phyllobates terribilis. Next base: position 328,202,243 of record NW_027362764.1, on the reverse strand, counting down.
GGGGGCCCCAAATGCATGCCGCATGTCATGGGGGCCCCACGTGCATGCCGCATGTCATTGGGGTCCCAAATGCATGCCGCATGTCTTGGGGGCCCCACGTGCATGCCGCATATCATAGGGGCCCCAAGTGCATGCCGCATGTCATTGGGGCCCCAAATGCATGCCGCATGTCGTGGCGGCCCCAAATGCATGACGCATGTCTTGGGGACCCCAAATGCATGCCGCATGTCATGAGGGCCCACGTGCATGACGCATGTCATTGGGGTCCCAAATGCATGAAGAATGTCATGGGGGCCCCAAAAGCATGCCACATGTCGTGGAAGCCCCACGTGCATGCCGCATGTCATGGGGGTCCCAACTGCATGCCGCATGTCATGGGAGCCCCACGTGCATGCCGCATGTCATGGGGGCCCCACGTGCATGCCGCATGTCATGGGGGCCCCACGTGCATGCCGCATGTCATTGGGGTCCCAATTGCATGCCGCATGTCATGGGAGCCCCAAATGCATGCCACATGTCATGGGGGCCCCACGTGCATGCCGCATGTCATTGGGGTCCCAACTGCATGCCGCATGTCATGGGAGCCCCACGTGCATGCCGCATGTCATGGGGGCCCCACGTGCATGCCGCATGTCATGGGGGCCCCACGTGCATGCCGCATGTCATTGGGGTCCCAAATGCATGTTGCATGTCATGGGGGCCCCAAATGCATGCCGCATGTCATGGGGGCCCCACGTGCATGCCGCATGTCATTGGGGTCCCAAATGCATGCCGCATGTCTTGGGGGGCCCCACGTGCATGCCGCATATCATAGGGGCCCCAAGTGCATGCCGCATGTCATTGGGGCCCCAAATGCATGCCGCATGTCGTGGCGGCCCCAAATGCATGACGCATGTCTTGGGGACCCCAAATGCATGCCGCATGTCATGAGGGCCCACGTGCATGCCTCGTATCATAGGGGCCCCAAGTGCATGCCGCATGTCATTGGGGCCCCAAATGCATGCCGCATGTCGTGGCGGCCCCAAATGCATGACGCATGTCTTGGGGCCCCCAAATGCATGCCGCATATCATGGGGGCCCCAATTATGTGCCGCCTGTCATGGTTCCCCACATGCATGCCACATGTCTTAGGGGCCCCAAATGCATGCCGCATGTCATGGGAGCCCGAAGTGCATGCCGCATGTCATGGGGGCCCCAAATGCATGCCGCATGTCATGGGAGCCCGAAGTGCATGCCGCATGTCATGGGAGCCCGAAGTGCATGCCGCATGTCATGGGGGCCCCAAATGCATGCCGCATGTTATGGGGGCCCCACGTGCATGCCGCATGTCATGGGGGCCCCACGTGCATGCCGCATGTCATTGGGGTCCCAAATGCATGTTGCATGTCATGGGGGCCCCAAATGCATGCCGCATGTCATGGGGGCCCCACGTGCATGCCGCATGTCATTGGGGTCCCAAGTGCATGCCGCATGTCATTGGGGCCCCAATTATGTGCCGCCTGTCATGGGGGCCCCACATGCATGCCGCATGTCATGGGGGCCCCAAATGCATACCGCATGTCATGGGAGCCCGAAGTGCATGCCGCATGTCATGGGGGCCCACGTGCATGCCGCATGTCGTGGCGGCCCCAAATGCATGACGCATGTCTCGGGGGCCCCAAATGCATGCCGCATGTCATGGGGGCCCCAATTATGTGCCGCCTGTCATGGGGGCCCCACATGCATGCCGCATGTCATGGGGCCCCCAAATGCATGCCGCATGTCATGGGAGACTGAAGTGCATGCCGCATGTCATGGGTGCCCCAAATGTATGCCGCATGTCATGGGGGCCCCACGTGCATGCCGCATATCATGGGGGCCCCACGTGCATGCCGCATGTCATGGGGGCCCCACGTGCATGCCACATGTATTGGGGCCCCAAATGCATGCCGCATGTCATGGGGGCCCCAAATGCATGCTGCATGTTATGGGGGCCCCAAATGCATCCCTCTTGTCATGGGGGCCCCAATTACATGCCGCATGTCATGGGGGCCCCAATTACGTGCCGCCTGTCATGGGGGCCCCGCATGCATGCCGCATGTCATGGGGGCCCCAAATGCATGCCGCATGTCATGGGGGCCCCAATTACGTGCCGCCTGTCATGGGGGCCCCGCATGCATGCCGCATGTCATGGGGGCCCCAAATGCATGACGCATGTCTTGGGGGCCCCAAATGCATGCCGCATGTCATTGGGGCCCCAAATGCATGCCGCATGTCATGGGGGCCCCAAATGCATGCCGCGTGTTATGAGGGCCCAATTGCATGCCGCATGTCATGAGGGCCCACGTGCATGCCACATGTCATGGGGCCCACGTGCATGCCGCATGTCATGGGGGCCCCACGTGCATGCCGCTTGTCATGGGGGCCCCACGTGCATGCCGCATGTCATGGGGGCCCCACGTGCATGCCGCATGTCATGGGGGCCCCACGTGCATGCCGCATGTCATTGGGTCCCAAATGCATGCCGCATGTCGTGGGGGCCCAAATGCATGCCGCATGTCATGGGGGCCCCAAATGCATGCCGCATGTCATGGGGGCCCCAAATGCATGCCGCATGTCATGGGAGCCCGAAGTGCATGCCGCATGTCATGGGGGCCCCAAATGCATGCCGCATGTTATGGGGGCCCCACGTGCATGCCGCATGTCATGGGGGCCCCACGTGCATGCCGCATGTCATTGGGGTCCGAAATGCATGTTGCATGTCATGGGGGCCCCAAGTGCATGCCGCATGTCATGGGGGCCCCACGTGCATGCCGCATGTCATTGGGGTCCCAAGTGCATGCCGCATGTCATTGGGGCCCCAATTATGTGCCGCCTGTCATGGGGGCCCCACATGCATGCCGCATGTCATGGGGGCCCCAAATGCATGCCGCATGTCATGGGAGACCGAAGTGCATGCCGCATGTCATGGGGGCCCACGTGCATGCCGCATGTCGTGGCGGCCCCAAATGCATGACGCATGTCTCGGGGGCCCCAAATGCATGCCGCATGTCATGGGGGCCCCAATTATGTGCCGCCTGTCATGGGGGCCCCACATGCATGCCGCATGTCATGGGGCCCCCAAATGCATGCCGCATGTCATGGGAGACTGAAGTGCATGCCGCATGTCATGGGGGCCCCAAATGCATGCCGCATGTCATGGGCTCCCCACGTGCATGCCGCATATCATGGGGGCCCCACGTGCATGCCGCATGTCATGGGGGCCCCACGTCCATGCCGCATGTCATGGGGGCCCCACGTCCATGCCGCATGTCATTGGTGTCCCAAATGCATGCCGCATGTCATGGGAGCCCCAAATGCATGAAGCATGTCATGGGGGCCCCAAATGCATGCCGCATGTCATGGGGGCCCCATGTGCATGCCGCATGTCATGGGGGCCCCAAATGCATGCCGCGTGTTATGGGGGCCCCAAATGCATCCCGCGTGTCATGGGGTCCCCACGTGCATGACGCATGTCATGGGGGCCCCAAATGTATGCCGCATGTCATGGGGGCCACGTGCATGCCGCATGTCATGGGGGCCCCACGTGCATGCCGCATGTCATGGGGTCCCCACGTGCATGACGCATGTCATGGGGGCCCCAAATGTATGCCGCATGTCATGGGGGCCCACGTGCATGCCGCATGTCATGGGGGCCCCACGTGCATGCCGCATGTCATTGGGGTCCCAAATGCATGCCGCATGTCGTGGGGGCCCAAATGCATGCCGCATGTCATGGGGGCCCCAAATGCATGATGCATGTCTTGGGGGCCCCAAATGCATGCCGCATGTCATTTGTGCCCCAAATGCATGCCGCATGTCATGGGGGCCCCAAATGCATGCCACGTGTTATGCGGGCCCCAAATGCATCCCGCGTGTCATGGGGTCCCCACTTGCATGACGCATGTCATTGGGGTCCCAAATGCATGAAGAATGGCATGGGGTCCCAAAAGCATGCCACATGTCGTGGGGGCCCCACATGCATGCCACATGTCATGGGGGCCCCAAAAGCATGCCACATGACATGGGGGCCCCAAATGCATGCCGCATGTCTTGGGGGCCCCACGTGCATGCCTCATATCATAGGGGTCCCAAGTGCATGCCGCATGTCATTGGGGACCCAAATGCATGCCGCATGTCGTGGCGGCCCCAAATGCATGCCGCATGTCTTGGGGCCCCCAAATGCATGTCGCATATCATGGGGGCCCCAATTATGTGCCGCCTGTCATGGTTCCTCACATGCATGCCACATGTCATAGGGGCCCCAAATGCATGCCGCATGTCATGGGAGCCCGAAGTGCATGCCGCATTTCATGGGGGCCCCAAATGCATGCCGCATGTTATGGGGGCCCCACGTGCATGCCGCATGTTATGGGGGCCCCACGTGCATGCCGCATGTCATGGGAGCCCGAAGTGCATGCCGCATGTCATGGGGGCCCCAAATGCATGCCGCATGTTATGGGGCCCCACGTGCATGCCGCATGTCATGGGGCCCCACGTGCATGCCGCATGTCATTGGGGTCCTAAATGCATGTTGCATGTCATGGGGGGCCCAAATGCATGCCGCATGTCATGGGGGCCCCACGTGCATGCCGCATGTCATTGGGGTCCCAAATGCATGCCGCATGTCTTGGGGGCCCCACGTGCATGCCGCTTGTCATGGGAGCCCCAAATGCATGAAGCATGTCATGGGGGCCCCAAATGCATGTCGCATGTCATGGGGGCCCCATGTGCATGTCGCATGTCATGGGGGCCCCACGTGCATGCCGCAAGTAATGGGGGCCCCACGTGCATGACGCATGTCATTGGGGTCCCAAATGCATGTCGCATGTCATGGGGGTCCCAAATGCATGATATGCGGCATGGGGGGCCCCAAATGCATGCCGCATGTCATTTGGGCCCCAAATGCATGCCGCATGTCATGGGGGCCCCAAATGCATGCCACGTGTTATGGGGGCCCCAAATGCATCCCGCGTGTCATGGGGTCCCCACGTGCATGACGCATGTCATTGGGGTCCCAAATGCATGAAGAATGTCATGGGGTCCCAAAAGCATGCCACATGTCGTGGGGGCCCCACATGCATGCCACATGTCATGGGGGCCCCAAAAGCATGCCACATGACATTGGGGCCCCAAATGCATGCCGCATGTCTTGGGGGCCCCACGTGCATGCCTCATATCATAGGGGCCCCAAATGCATGCCGCATGTCATGGGAACCCGAAGTGCATGCCGCATTTCATGGGGGCCCCAAATGCATGCCGCATGTTATGGGGGCCCCACGTGCATGCCGCATGTCATGGGGGCCCCACGTGCATGCCGCATGTCATGGGGGCCCCACGTGCTTGCCGCATGTCATTGGGGTCCCAAATGCATGTTGCATGTCATGGGGGCCCCAAATGCATGCCGCATGTCATGGGGGCCCCACGTGCATGCCGCATGTCATTGGGGTCCCAAATGCATGCCGCATGTCTTGGGGGCCCCACGTGCATGCCGCTTGCCATGGGAGCCCCAAATGCATGAAGCATGTCATGGGGGCCCCAAATGCATGTCGCATGTCATGGGGGCCCCATGTGCATGCCACATGTCATGGGGGCCCCAAATGCATGCCGCATGTCATGGGAGCCCGAAGTGCATGCCGCATGTCATGGGGGCCCCAAATGCATGCCGCATGTTATGGGGGCCCCACGTGCATGCCGCATGTCATGGGGGCCCCACGTGCATGCCGCATGTCATGGGGGCCCCACGTGCATGACGCATGTCATTGGGGTCCCAAATGCATGTCGCATGTCATGGGGGTCCCAAATGCATGATATGCGGCATGGGGGGCCCCAAATGCATGCCGCATGTCATTTGGGCCCCAAATGCATGCCGCATGTCATGGGGGCCCCAAATGCATGCCACGTGTTATGGGGGCCCCAAATGCATCCCGCGTGTCATGGGGTCCCCACGTGCATGACGCATGTCATTGGGGTCCCAAATGCATGAAGAATGTCATGGGGTCCCAAAAGCATGCCACATGTCGTGGGGGCCCCACATGCATGCCACATGTCATGGGGGCCCCAAAAGCATGCCACATGACATGGGGGCCCCAATTATGTGCCGCCTGTCATGGTTCCCCACATGCATGCCACATGTCATAGGGGCCCCAAATGCATGCCGCATGTCATGGGAGCCCGAAGTGCATGCCGCATTTCATGGGGGCCCCAAATGCATGCCGCATGTCATTGGGGTCCCAAATGCATGTTGCATGTCATGGGGGCCCCAAATGCATGCCGCATGTCATGGGGGCCCCACGTGCATGCCGCATGTCATTGGGGTCCCAAATGCATGCCGCATGTCTTGGGGGCCCCACGTGCATGCCGCATATCATAAGGGCCCCACGTGCACGACGCATGTCATTGGGGTCCCAAATGCCTGAAGAATGTCATGGGGGCCCCAAAAGCATGCCGCATGTCATGGGGGCCCCAATTATGTGCCGCCTGTCATGGGGGCCCCAAATGCATGCCGCATGTCATGGGGGCCCCAATTATGTGCCGCCTGTCATGGGGGCCCCACATGCATGCCGCATGTCATGGGGCCCCCAAATGCATGCCGCATGTCATGGGAGACTGAAGTGCATGCCGCATGTCATGGGGGCCCCAAATGTATGCCGCATGTCATGGGGGCCCCACGTGCATGCCGCATATCATGGGGGCCCCACGTGCATGCCGCATGTCATGGGGGCCCCACGTGCATGCCACATGTATTGGGGCCCCAAATGCATGCCGCATGTCATGGGGGCCCCAAATGCATGCTGCATGTTATGGGGGCCCCAAATGCATCCCTCTTGTCATGGGGGCCCCAATTACATGCCGCATGTCATGGGGGCCCCAATTACGTGCCGCCTGTCATGGGGGCCCCGCATGCATGCCGCATGTCATGGGGGCCCCAAATGCATGCCGCATGTCATGGGGGCCCCAATTACGTGCCGCCTGTCATGGGGGCCCCGCATGCATGCCGCATGTCATGGGGGCCCCAAATGCATGCCGCATGTCATTGGGGCCCCAAATGCATGCCGCATGTCATGGGGGCCCCAAATGCATGCCGCGTGTTATGAGGGCCCAATTGCATGCCGCATGTCATGAGGGCCCACGTGCATGCCACATGTCATGGGGCCCACGTGCATGCCGCATGTCATGGGGGCCCCACGTGCATGCCGCTTGTCATGGGGGCCCCACGTGCATGCCGCATGTCATGGGGGCCCCACGTGCATGCCGCATGTCATGGGGGCCCCACGTGCATGCCGCATGTCATTGGGTCCCAAATGCATGCCGCATGTCGTGGGGGCCCAAATGCATGCCGCATGTCATGGGGGCCCCAAATGCATGCCGCATGTCATGGGGGCCCCAAATGCATGCCGCATGTCATGGGAGCCCGAAGTGCATGCCGCATGTCATGGGGGCCCCAAATGCATGCCGCATGTTATGGGGGCCCCACGTGCATGCCGCATGTCAAGGGGGCCCCACGTGCATGCCGCATGTCATTGGGGTCCGAAATGCATGTTGCATGTCATGGGGGCCCCAAGTGCATGCCGCATGTCATGGGGGCCCCACGTGCATGCCGCATGTCATTGGGGTCCCAAGTGCATGCCGCATGTCATTGGGGCCCCAATTATGTGCCGCCTGTCATGGGGGCCCCACATGCATGCCGCATGTCATGGGGGCCCCAAATGCATGCCGCATGTCATGGGAGACCGAAGTGCATGCCGCATGTCATGGGGGCCCACGTGCATGCCGCATGTCGTGGCGGCCCCAAATGCATGACGCATGTCTCGGGGGCCCCAAATGCATGCCGCATGTCATGGGGGCCCCAATTATGTGCCGCCTGTCATGGGGGCCCCACATGCATGCCGCATGTCATGGGGCCCCCAAATGCATGCCGCATGTCATGGGAGACTGAAGTGCATGCCGCATGTCATGGGGGCCCCAAATGCATGCCGCATGTCATGGGCTCCCCACGTGCATGCCGCATATCATGGGGGCCCCACGTGCATGCCGCATGTCATGGGGGCCCCACGTCCATGCCGCATGTCATGGGGGCCCCACGTCCATGCCGCATGTCATTGGTGTCCCAAATGCATGCCGCATGTCATGGGAGCCCCAAATGCATGAAGCATGTCATGGGGGCCCCAAATGCATGCCGCATGTCATGGGGGCCCCATGTGCATGCCGCATGTCATGGGGGCCCCAAATGCATGCCGCGTGTTATGGGGGCCCCAAATGCATCCCGCGTGTCATGGGGTCCCCACGTGCATGACGCATGTCATGGGGGCCCCAAATGTATGCCGCATGTCATGGGGGCCACGTGCATGCCGCATGTCATGGGGGCCCCACGTGCATGCCGCATGTCATGGGGTCCCCACGTGCATGACACATGTCATGGGGGCCCCAAATGTATGCCGCATGTCATGGGGGCCCACGTGCATGCCGCATGTCATGGGGGCCCCACGTGCATGCCGCATGTCATTGGGGTCCCAAATGCATGCCGCATGTCGTGGGGGCCCAAATGCATGCCGCATGTCATGGGGGCCCCAAATGCATGATGCATGTCTTGGGGGCCCCAAATGCATGCCGCATGTCATTTGGGCCCCAAATGCATGCCGCATGTCATGGGGGCCCCAAATGCATGCCACGTGTTATGCGGGCCCCAAATGCATCCCGCGTGTCATGGGGTCCCCACTTGCATGACGCATGTCATTGGGGTCCCAAATGCATGAAGAATGGCATGGGGTCCCAAAAGCATGCCACATGTCGTGGGGGCCCCACATGCATGCCACATGTCATGGGGGCCCCAAAAGCATGCCACATGACATGGGGGCCCCAAATGCATGCCGCATGTCTTGGGGGCCCCACGTGCATGCCTCATATCATAGGGGTCCCAAGTGCATGCCGCATGTCATTGGGGACCCAAATGCATGCCGCATGTCGTGGCGGCCCCAAATGCATGACGCATGTCTTGGGGCCCCCAAATGCATGTCGCATATCATGGGGGCCCCAATTATGTGCCGCCTGTCATGGTTCCTCACATGCATGCCACATGTCATAGGGGCCCCAAATGCATGCCGCATGTCATGGGAGCCCGAAGTGCATGCCGCATTTCATGGGGGCCCCAAATGCATGCCGCATGTTATGGGGGCCCCACGTGCATGCCGCATGTTATGGGGGCCCCACGTGCATGCCGCATGTCATGGGAGCCCGAAGTGCATGCCGCATGTCATGGGGGCCCCAAATGCATGCCGCATGTTATGGGGCCCCACGTGCATGCCGCATGTCATGGGGCCCCACGTGCATGCCGCATGTCATTGGGGTCCTAAATGCATGTTGCATGTCATGGGGGGCCCAAATGCATGCCGCATGTCATGGGGGCCCCACGTGCATGCCGCATGTCATTGGGGTCCCAAATGCATGCCGCATGTCTTGGGGGCCCCACGTGCATGCCGCTTGTCATGGGAGCCCCAAATGCATGAAGCATGTCATGGGGGCCCCAAATGCATGTCGCATGTCATGGGGGCCCCATGTGCATGCCGCATGTCATGGGGGCCCCACGTGCATGCCGCAAGTAATGGGGGCCCCACGTGCATGACGCATGTCATTGGGGTCCCAAATGCATGTCGCATGTCATGGGGGTCCCAAATGCATGATATGCGGCATGGGGGGCCCCAAATGCATGCCGCATGTCATTTGGGCCCCAAATGCATGCCGCATGTCATGGGGGCCCCAAATGCATGCCACGTGTTATGGGGGCCCCAAATGCATCCCGCGTGTCATGGGGTCCCCACGTGCATGACGCATGTCATTGGGGTCCCAAATGCATGAAGAATGTCATGGGGTCCCAAAAGCATGCCACATGTCGTGGGGGCCCCACATGCATGCCACATGTCATGGGGGCCCCAAAAGCATGCCACATGACATTGGGGCCCCAAATGCATGCCGCATGTCTTGGGGGCCCCACGTGCATGCCTCATATCATAGGGGCCCCAAATGCATGCCGCATGTCATGGGAGCCCGAAGTGCATGCCGCATTTCATGGGGGCCCCAAATGCATGCCGCATGTTATGGGGGCCCCACGTGCATGCCGCATGTCATGGGGGCCCCACGTGCATGCCGCATGTCATGGGGGCCCCACGTGCTTGCCGCATGTCATTGGGGTCCCAAATGCATGTTGCATGTCATGGGGGCCCCAAATGCATGCCGCATGTCATGGGGGCCCCACGTGCATGCCGCATGTCATTGGGGTCCCAAATGCATGCCGCATGTCTTGGGGGCCCCACGTGCATGCCGCTTGCCATGGGAGCCCCAAATGCATGAAGCATGTCATGGGGGCCCCAAATGCATGTCGCATGTCATGGGGGCCCCATGTGCATGCCACATGTCATGGGGGCCCCAAATGCATGCCGCATGTCATGGGAGCCCGAAGTGCATGCCGCATGTCATGGGGGCCCCAAATGCATGCCGCATGTTATGGGGGCCCCACGTGCATGCCGCATGTCATGGGGGCCCCACGTGCATGCCGCATGTCATGGGGGCCCCACGTGCATGACGCATGTCATTGGGGTCCCAAATGCATGTCGCATGTCATGGGGGTCCCAAATGCATGATATGCGGCATGGGGGGCCCCAAATGCATGCCGCATGTCATTTGGGCCCCAAATGCATGCCGCATGTCATGGGGGCCCCAAATGCATGCCACGTGTTATGGGGGCCCCAAATGCATCCCGCGTGTCATGGGGTCCCCACGTGCATGACGCATGTCATTGGGGTCCCAAATGCATGAAGAATGTCATGGGGTCCCAAAAGCATGCCACATGTCGTGGGGGCCCCACATGCATGCCACATGTCATGGGGGCCCCAAAAGCATGCCACATGACATGGGGGCCCCAATTATGTGCCGCCTGTCATGGTTCCCCACATGCATGCCACATGTCATAGGGGCCCCAAATGCATGCCGCATGTCATGGGAGCCCGAAGTGCATGCCGCATTTCATGGGGGCCCCAAATGCATGCCGCATGTCATTGGGGTCCCAAATGCATGTTGCATGTCATGGGGGCCCCAAATGCATGCCGCATGTCATGGGGGCCCCACGTGCATGCCGCATGTCATTGGGGTCCCAAATGCATGCCGCATGTCTTGGGGGCCCCACGTGCATGCCGCATATCATAAGGGCCCCACGTGCACGACGCATGTCATTGGGGTCCCAAATGCCTGAAGAATGTCATGGGGGCCCCAAAAGCATGCCGCATGTCATGGGGGCCCCAATTATGTGCCGCCTGTCATGGGGGCCCCAAATGCATGCCGCATGTCATGGGAGCCCGAAGTGCATGACGCATGTGTCGGGGGCCCCAAATGCATGCTGCATGTCATGGGAGCCCCAAATGCATGAAGCATGTCATGGGGGCCCCAAATGCATGCCGCATGTCATGGGGCCCCATGTGCATGCCGCATGTCATGGGGGCCCCACGTGCATGCCGCAAGTCATGGGGGCCCCACGTGCATGCCCCATGTCATTGGGGTCCCAAATGCATGACGCATGTCTCGGGGGCCCCAAATGCATGCTGCATGTCATGGGAGCCCCAAATGCATGAAGCATGTCATGGGGGCCCCAAATGCATGCCGCATGTCATGGGGGCCCCACGTGCATGCCGCATGTCATGGGGGCCCCACGTGCATCCCGCAAGTCATGGGGGCCCCACGTGCATGCCGCATGTCATTGGGGTCCCACGTGCATGCCGCATGTCATTGGTGTCCCAAATGCATGCCGCATGTCATGGGGGCCCCAATGCATGCCGCATGTCATGAGGGCCCACGTGCATGCCACATGTCGTGGCGGCCCCAAATGCATGCCGCATGTCATGGGGCCCCAAATGCTTGAAGCATGTCATGGGGGCCCCAAATGCATGCCGCATGTCATTGGGGCCCCAAATGCATGCCGTATGTCATGGGGGCCCGAATTACGTGCCGCATGTCATGGGAGCCCCAAATGCATGAAGCATGTCATGGGGGCCCCAAATGCATGACGCATGTCTTGGGGGCCCCAAATGCATGCCGCATGTCATTGGGGCCCCAAATGCATGCCGCATGTCATGGGGGCCCCAAATGCATGCCGCGTGTTATGGGGGCCCCAAATGCATCCCGCGTGTCATGGGGTCCCCACGTGCATGACGCATGTCATGGGGGCCCCAAATGTATGCCGCATGTCATGGGGGCCCACGTGCATGCCGCATGTCATGGGGGCCCCACGTGCATGCCGCATGTCATGGGGTCCCCACGTGCATGACGCATGTCATGGGGGCCCCAAATGTATGCCGCATGTCATGGGGGCCCACGTGCATGCCGCATGTCATGGGGGCCCCAAATGCATGCCGCATGTTATGGGGGCCCCATGTGCATGCCGCATGTCATGGGGGCCCCACGTGCTTGCCGCATGTCATTGGGGTCCCAAAAGCATGCCACATGTCGTGGGGGCCCCACATGCATGCCACATGTCATGGGGCCCCAAAAGCATGCCACATGACATGGGGGCCCCAAATGCATGCCGCATGTCTTGGGGGCCCCACGTGCATGCCTCATATCATAGGGGCCCCAAGTGCATGCCGCATGTCATTGGGGACCCAAATGCATGCCGCATATCATGGGGGCCCCAATTATGTGCCGCCTGTCATGGTTCCCCACATGCATGCCACATGTCATAGGGGCCCCAAATGCATGCCGCATGTCATGGGAGCCCCACGTGCATGCCGCATGTCATTGGGGTCCCAAATGCATGTTGCATGTCATGGGGGCCCCAAATGCATGCCGCATGTCATGGGGGCCCCACGTGCATGCCGCATGTCATTGGGGTCCCAAATGCATGCCGCATGTCTTGGGGGCCCCACGTGCATGCCGCATATCATAAGGGCCCCACGTGCACGACGCATGTCATTGGGGTCCCAAATGCCTGAAGAATGTCATGGGGGCCCCAAAAGCATGCCGCATGTCATGGGGGCACCAATTATGTGCCGCCTGTCATGGGTGCCCCAAATGCATGCCGCATGTCATGGGGGCCCCATGTGCATGCCGCATGTCATGGGGGCCCCACGTGCATGCCGCAAGTCATGGGGGCCCCACGTGCATGCCCCATGTCATTGGGGTCCCAAATGCATGACGCATGTCTCAGGGGCCCCAAATGCATGCTGCATGTCATGGGAGCCCCAAATGCATGAAGCATGTCACGGGGGCCCCAAATGCATGCCGCATGTCATGGGGGCCCCACGTGCATCCCGCAAGTCATGGGGGCCCCACGTGCATGCCGCATGTCATTGGGGTCCCACGTGCATGCCGCATGTCATTGGTGTCCCAAATGCATGCCGCATGTCATGGGGGCCCCAATGCATGCCGCATGTCATGGGGGCCCGAATTACGTGCCGCCTGTCATGGGGGCCCCACATGCATGCCGCATGTCATGGGGGCCCCAAATGCATGACGCATGTCTTGGGGGCCCCAAATGCATGCCGCATGTCATGGGGGCCCCAATGCATGCCGCATGTCATGGGGGCCCGAATTACGTGCCGCCTGTCATGGGGGCCCCACATGCATGCCGCATGTCATGGGGGCCCCAAATGCATGACGCATGTCTTGGGGGCCCCAAATGCATGACGCATGTCTTGGGGGCCCCAAATGCATGCCGCATGTCATTGGGGCCCCAAATGCATGCCGCATGTCATGGGGGCCCCAAATGCATGCCGCGTGTTATGGGGGCCCCAAATGCATCCCGCGTGTCATGGGGTCCCCACGTGCATGACGCATGTCATGGGGGCCCCAAATGTATGCCGCATGTCATGGGGGCCCACGTGCATGCCGCATGTCATGGGGGCCCCACGTGCATGCCGCATGTCATGGGGTCCCCACGTGCATGACGCATGTCATGGGGGCCCCAAATGTATGCCGCATGTCATGGGGGCCCACGTGCATGCCGCATGTCATGGGGGCCCCAAATGCATGCCGCATGTTATGGGGGCCCCACGTGCATGCCGCATGTCATGGGGGCCCCACGTGCTTGCCGCATGTCATTGGGGTCCCAAATGCATGTTGCATGTCATGGGGGCTCCAAATGCATGCCGCATGTCATGGGGGCCCCACGTGCATGCCGCATGTCATTGGGGTCCCAAATGCATGCCGCATGTCTTGGGGGCCCCACGTGCATGCCGCTTGTCATGGGAGCCCCAAATGCATGAAGCATGTCATGGGGGCCCAAAAACGCATGTCGCATGTCATGGGGGCCCCATGTGCATGCCACATGTCATGGGGGCCCCACGTGCATGCCGCAAGTAATGCGGGCCCCACGTGCATGACGCATGTCATTGGGGTCCCAAATGCATGTCGCATGTCATGGGGGCCCCAAATGCATGCCACGTGTTATGGGGGCCCCAAATGCATCCCGCGTGTCATGGGGTCCCCACGTGCATGACACATGTCATTGGGGTCCCAAATGCATGAAGAATGTCATGGGGTCCCAAAAGCATGCCACATGTCGTGGGGGCCCCACATGCATGCCAAATGTCATGGGGGCCCCAAAAGCATGCCACATGACATGGGGGCCCCAAATGCATGCCGCATGTCTTGGGGGCCCCACGTGCATGCCTCATATCATAGGGGCCCCAAGTGCATGCCGCATGTCATTGGGGACCCAAATGCATGCCGCATATCATGGGGGCCCCAATTATGTGCCGCCTGTCATGGTTCCCCACATGCATGCCACATGTCATAGGGGCCCCAAATGCATGCCGCATGTCATGGGAGCCCGAAGTGCATGCCGCATTTCATGGGGGCCCCAAATGCATGCCGCATGTTATGGGGGCCCCACGTGCATGCCGCATGTCATGGGGGCCCCACGTGCATGCCGCATGTCATTGGGGTCCCAAATGCATGCCGCATGTCATGGGAGCCCGAAGTGCATGAAGCATTTCATGGGGGCCCCAAATGCATGCCGCATGTTATGGGGGCCCCACGTGCATGCCGCATGTCATGGGGGCCCCACGTGCATGCCGCATGTCATTGGGGTCCCAAATGCATGCCGCATGTCATGGGGGCCCCAAATGCATGCCGCATGTCATGGGAGCCCGAAGTGCATGCCGCATGTCATGGGGGCCCCAAATGCATGCCGCATGTTATGGGGGCCCCACGTGCATGCCGCATGTCATGGGGGCCCCACGTGCATGCCGCATGTCATTGGGGTCCCAAATGCATCTTGCATGTCATTGGGGTCCCAAATGCATGCCGCATGTCTTGGGGGCCCCACGTGCATGCCGCATATCATAGGGGCCCCACGTGCACGACGCATGTCATTGGGGTCCCAAATGCATGAAGAATGTCATGGGGGCCCCAAAAGCATGCCACATGTCGTGGTGGCCCCACGTCCATGCCGCATGTCATGGGGGCCCCAAAAGCATGCCACATGTCGTGGGGGCCCCAAATGCAAGCTGCGTCTTATGGGGGCCCCAAATTCATCCCGCATGTCATGGGGGCCCACGTGCATGCCGCATGTCGTGGCGGCCACAAATGCATGACGCATGTCTTGGGGGCCCAAAATGCATGCCGCATGTTGTGGCGGGCCCAAATGCATGACGCATGTCTTGGGAGCCACAAATGCATGCCGCATGTCATGGGGGCCCCAAATGCATGCCGCATGTCATGGGGGCCCCACGTGCATGTCACATGTCATGGGGGCCCCAAATGCATGCCGCATGTCATGGGAGCCCGAAGTGCATGACGCATGTGTCGGGGGCCCCAAATGCATGCTGCATGTCATGGGAGCCCCAAATGCATGCCGCATGTCATGGGGGCCCCATGTGCATGCCGCATGTCATGGGAGCCCAAAGTGCATGCGGCATGTCATGGGGGCCCCAAATGCATGCCGCATGTCATGGGGGCCCCACGTGCATGCCGCATGTCATGGGGCCCCACGTGCATGCCGCATGTCATTGGGGCCCCAAATGCATGCCACATGTCATGGGGTCCCCAAATGCATGCCGCATGTCATTGGGGCCCCAAATGCATGCCGCATGTCATGGGGGCCCCAAATGCATGCCGCATGTCATTGGGGCCCCAAATGCATGCCGCATGTCATGGGGGCCCCAAATGCATGCCGCATGTCATGGGGGCCCCAATTACATGCCGCCTGTCATGGGGGCCCCACATGCATGCCGCATGTCATGGGGGCCCAAAAGTGCATGTCACATGTCCTGGGGGCCCCAATTTTGTGCCGCATGTCACGGGGGCCATAAATGCATGCCGCATGTCATGGGGGGCCCTCGTGCATTCCGCATGTCATTGGGGTCCCAAATGCATGCCGCATGTCATGGGGGCCCCAAATACATGCCGCATGTCTTGGGGGCCCCACGTGCATGCCGCATATCATAGGGGCCCCACGTGCATGACGCATGTCATTGGGGTCCCAAATGCATGAAGAATGTCATGGGGGCCCCAAAAGCATGCCACATGTCGTGGGGGCCCCACGTGCATGCCGCATGTCATGGGGGCACCAAAAGCATGCCACATGTCGTGGGGGCCCCACGTGCATGACGCATGTCATGGGGGCCCCAAATGCATGCCGCATGTCATGGGGGCCCCACGTGCATGCCGCATGTCATGGGGGCCCCAAATGCATGCCGCATGTCATGGGGGCCCCAAATGCATGCCGCATGTCATGGGGGCCCCACGTGCATGCCGCATGTCATTGGGGTCCCAAATGCATGCCGCTTGTCATGGGAGCCCCAAATGCATGCAGCATGTCATTGGGGTCCCAAATGCATGCCGCATGTCTTGGGGGCCCCAAACACGTGCCGCATATCATGGGGGCCCACGTGCATGCCGAATGTCATCGGGGCCCCAAAATGCATGCCGCTTGTCATGGGAGCCCGAAGTGCATGCGGCATGTCATGGGGGCCCCACGTGCATGCCGCATGTCATTGGGGTCCCAAATGCATGTCACATGTCATGGGGGCCCCAAATGCATGCCGCATGTCATGGGGGCCCCAATTATGTGCCGCCTGTCATGGGGGCCCCAAATGCATGCCGCATGTCATGGGAGCACGAAGTGCATGCCGCATGTCATGGGGGCCCACGTGCATGCCGCATGTCGTGGCGGCCCCAAATGCATGACGCATGTCTCGGGGGCCCCAAATGCATGCCGCATGTCATGGGGGCCCCAATTATGTGCCGATTGTCATGGGGGCCCCACATGCATGCCGCATGTCATGGGGCCCCCAGATGCATGCCGCATGTCATGGGAGACTGAAGTGCATGCCGCATGTCATGGGGGCCCCAAATGCATGCCGCATGTCATGGGGGCCCCAAATGCATGCCGCATGTCATGGGGGCCCCACGTGCATGCCGCATGTCATTGGGGTCCCAAATGCATGCCGCTTGTCATGGGAGCCCCAAATGCATGCCGCATGTCATTGGGGTCCCAAATGCATGCCGCATGTCTTGGGGCCCCAAACACGTGCCGCATGTCATGGGGGCCCACGTGCATGCCGAATGTCATGGGGGGCCCCAAATGCGTGCCGCTTGTCATGGGAGCCCGAAGTGCATGCGGCATGTCATGGGGGCCCACGTGCATGCCGCATGTCGTGGCGGCCCCAAATGCATGACGCATGTCTCGGGGGCCCCAAATGCATGCCGCATGTCATGGGGGCCCCAATTATGTGCCGATTGTCATGGGGGCCCCACATGCATGCCGCATGTCATGGGGCCCCCAGATGCATGCCGCATGTCATGGGAGACTGAAGTGCATGCCGCATGTCATGGGGGCCCCAAATGCATGCCGCATGTCATGGGGGCCCCAAATGCATGAAGAATTTCATGGGGGCCCCAAAAGCATTCCACATGTCATGGGGGCCCCAAATGCATGCCGCATGTCATGGGGGCCCCACGTGCATGCCGCATGTCATGGGAGCCCCAAATGCATGAAGCATGTCATGGGGGCCCCAAATGCATGCCGCATGTCATGGGGGCCCCATGTGCATGCCGCATGTCATGGGGGCCCCACGTGCATGCCGCAAGTGATGGGGGCCCCACGTGCATGCCGCATGTCATTGGGGTCACAAATGCATGTCGCATGTCATGGGGGCCCCAAATGCATGCCACATGTCATGGGGGCCCCAATTACGTGCCGACTGTCATGGGCGCCCCACATGCATGCCGCATGTCATGGGGGCCCCAAATGCATGACGCATGTCATGGAGGCCCCAAAAGCATGCCACATGTCGTGGGGGCCCCACGTGCATGACGTATGTCATGGGGGCCCCAAAAGCATGCCACATGTCGTGGGGGCCCCACGTGCATGACGCATGTCATGGGGGCCCCAAAAGCATGCCACATGTCGTGGGGGCCCCACGTGCATGCCGCATGTCATTGGGGTCCCAAATGCATGACGCATGTATCGGGGGCCCCAAATGCATGCCGCATTTCATGGGGGCCCCAATTACATGCCGCCTGTCATGGGGGCCCCACATGCATGCCGCATGTCATGGGGGCCCAAAAGTGCATGTCACATGTCTTGGGGGCCCCAATTTTGTGCCGCATGTCTCGGGGGCCCCAAATGCATGCTGCATGTCATGGGAGCCCCAAATGCATGAAGCATGTCATGGGGGCCCCAAATGCATGCCGCATGTCATGGGGGCCCCACGTGCATGCCGCATGTCATGGGGTCCCCACGTGCATGCCGCATGTCATTGGGGTCTCACGTGCATGCCGCATGTCATTGGTGTCCCAAATGCATGCCGCATGTCATGGGGGCCCCAATGCATGCCGCATGTCATGAGGGCCCACGTGCATGCCACATGTCGTGGCGGCCCCAAATGCATGCCGCATGTCATGGGAGCCCCAAATGCATGAAGCATGTCATGGGGGCCCCAAATGCATGCCGCATGTCATGGGGGCCCCATGTGCATGCCGCATGTCATGGGGGCCCCACGTGCATGCCGCAAGTCATGGGGGCCCCACGTGCATGCCGCATGTCATTGGGGTCACAAATGCATGTCGCATGTCATGGGGGCCCCAAATGCATGCCGCATGTCATGGGGGCCCCAATTACGTGCCGCCTGTCATGGGGGCCCCACATGCATGCCGCATGTCATGGGGGCCCCAAATGCATGACGCATGTCTTGGGGGCCCCAAATGCATGCCGCATGTCATTGGGGCCCCAAATGCATGCCGCATGTCATGGGGGCCCCAAATGCATGCCGCGTGTTATGGGGCCCCAAATGCATCCCGCGTGTCATGGGGTCCCCACGTGCATGACGCATGTCATGGGGGCCCCAAATGTATGCCGCATGTCATGGGGGCCCACGTGCATGCCGCATGTCATTTGGGCCCCACGTGCATGCCGCATGTCATGGGGTCCCCACGTGCATGACGCATGTGATGGGGGCCCCAAATGTATGCCGCATGTCATGGGGGCCCACGTGCATGACGCATGTCATGGGGGCCCCAAATGTATGCCGCATGTCATGGGGGCCCACGTGCATGCCGCATGTCATTTGGGCCCCACGTGCATGCCGCATGTCATGGGGTCCCCACGTGCATGACGCATGTGATGGGGGCCCCAAATGTATGCCGCATGTCATGGGGGCCCACGTGCATGCCGCATGTCATGGGGGCCCCAAATGCATGCCGCATGTTATGGGGGCCCCACATGCATGCCGCATGTCATGGGGGCCCCACGTGCATGACGCATGTCATTGGGGTCCCAAATGCATGTCGCATGTCATGGGGGTCCCAAATGCATGATATGCGGCATGGGGGGCCCCAAATGCATGCCGCATGTCATTTGGGCCCCAAATGCATGCCGCATGTCATGGGGGCCCCAAATGCATGCCACGTGTTATGGGGGCCCCAAATGCATCCCGCGTGTCATGGGGTCCCCACGTGCATGATGCATGTCATTGGGGTCCCAAATGCATGAAGAATGTCATGGGGTCCCAAAAGCATGCCACATGTCGTGGGGGCCCCACATGCATGCCACATGTCATGGGGGCCCCAAAAGCATGCCACATGACATGGGGGCCCCAAATGCATGCCGCATGTCTTGGGGGCCCCACGTGCATGCCTCATATCATAGGGGCCCCAAGTGCATGTCGCATGTCATGGGGGTCCCAAATGCATGATATGCGGCATGGGGGGCCCCAAATGCATGCCGCATGTCATTTGGGCCCCAAATGCATGCCGCATGTCATGGGGGCCCCAAATGCATGCCACGTGTTATGGGGGCCCCACGTGCATGCCTCATATCATAGGGGCCCCAAGTGCATGCCGCATGTCATTGGGGACCCAAATGCATGCCGCATATCATGGGGGCCCCAATTATGTGCCGCCTGTCATGGTTCCCCACATGCATGCCACATGTCATAGGGGCCCCAAATGCATGCCGCATGTCATGGGAGCCCGAAGTGCATGCCGCATTTCATGGGGGCCCCAAATGCATGCCGCATGTTATGGGGGCCCCACGTGCATGCCGCTTGTCATGGGAGCCCCAAATGCATGCCGCATGTCATTGGGGTCCCAAATGCATGTCACATGTCTTGGGGGCCCCAAACACGTGCCGCATGTCATGGGGGCCCACGTGCATGCCGAATGTCATGGGGGCCCCAAATGCATGCCGCTTGTAATGGGGGCCCCAAATGCATGCCGCATGTCTTGGGGGCCCCACGTGCATGCCTCATATCATAGGGGCCCCAAGTGCATGCCGCATGTCATTGGGGATCCAAATGCATGCCGCATGTCGTGGCGGCCCCAAATGCATGACGCATGTCTTGGGGCCCCCAAATGCATGCCGCATATCATGGGGGCCCCAATTATGTGCCGCCTGTCATGGTTCCCCACATGCATGCCACATGTCATAGGGGCCCCAAATGCATGCCGCATGTCATGGGAGCCCGAAGTGCATGCCGCATTTCATGGGGGCCCCAAATGCATGCCGCATGTTATGGGGGCCCCACGTGCATGCCGCATGTTATGGGGGCCCCACGTGCATGCCGCATGTCATGGGAGCCCGAAGTGCATGCTGCATGTCATGGGGGCCCCAAATGCATGCCGCATGTTATGGGGGCCCCACGTGCATGCCGCATGTCATGGGGGCCCCACGTGCATGCCGCATGTCATTGGGGTCCCAAATGCATGTTGCATGTCATGGGGGCCCCAAATGCATGCCGCATGTCATGGGGGCCCCACGTGCATGCCGCATGTCATTGGGGTCCCAAATGCATGCCGCATGTCTTGGGGGCCCCACGTGCATGCCGCTTGTCATGGGAGCCCCAAATGCATGAAGCATGTCATGGGGGCCCCAAATGCATGTCGCATGTCATGGGGGCCCCATGTGCATGCCGCATGTCATGGGGGCCCCACGTGCATGCCGCAAGTAATGGGGGCCCCACGTGCATGACGCATGTCATTGGGGTCCCAAATGCATGTCGCATGTCATGGGGGTCCCAAATGCATGATATGCGGCATGGGGGGCCCCAAATGCATGCCGCATGTCATTTGGGCCCCAAATGCATGCCGCATGTCATGGGGGCCCCAAATGCATGCCACGTGTTATGGGGGCCCCAAATGCATCCCGCGTGTCATGGGGTCCCCACGTGCATGACGCACGTCATTGGGGTCCCAAATGCATGAAGAATGTCATGGGGTCCCAAAAGCATGCCACATGTCGTGGGGGCCCCACATGCATGCCACATGTCATGGGGGCCCCAAAAGCATGCCACATGACATTGGGGCCCCAAATGCATGCCGCATGTCTTGGGGGCCCCACGTGCATGCCTCATATCATAGGGGCCCCAAATGCATGCCGCATGTCATGGGAGCCCGAAGTGCATGCCGCATTTCATGGGGGCCCCAAATGCATGCCGCATGTTATGGGGGCCCCACGTGCATGCCGCATGTCATGGGGGCCCCACGTGCATGCCGCATGTCATTGGGGTCCCAAATGCATGCCGCATGTCATGGGGGCCCCAAATGCATGCCGCATGTCATGGGAGCCCGAAGTGCATGCCGCATGTCATGGGGGCCCCAAATGCATGCCGCATGTTATGGGGGCCCCACGTGCATGCCGCATGTCATGGGGGCCCCACGTGCATGCCGCATGTCATTGGGGCCCCACGTGCATGCCGCATGTCATTGGGGTCCCAAATGCATGCCGCATGTCTTGGGGGCCCCACGTGCATGCCGCATATCATAAGGGCCCCACGTGCACGAAGCATGTCATTGGGGTCCCAAATGCATGAAGAATGTCATGGGGGCCCCAAAAGCATGCCACATGTCATGGGGGCCCCAATTATGTGCCGCCTGTCATGGGGGCCCCATGTGCATGCCGCATGTCATGGGGGCCCCACGTGCATGCCGCAAGTCATGGGGGCCCCACGTGCATGCCCCATGTCATTGGGGTCCCAATTGCATGACACATGTCTCGGGGGCCCCAAATGCATGCTGCATGTCATGGGAGCCCCAAATGCATGAAGCATGTCATGGGGGCACCAAATGCATGCCGCATGTCATGGGGGCCCCACGTGCATGCCGCATGTCATGGGGGCCCCACGTGCATCCCGCAAGTCATGGGGGCCCCACGTGCATGCCGCATGTCATTGGGGTCCCACGTGCATGCCGCATGTCATTGGTGTCCCAAATGCATGCCGCATGTCATGGGGGCACCAATGCATGCCGCATGTCATGAGGGCCCACGTGCATGCCACATATCGTGGCGGCCCCAAATGCATGCCGCATGTCATGGGAGCCCCAAATGCATGAAGCATGTCATGGGGGCCCCAAATGCATGCCGCATGTCATGGGGCCCCAAATGCATGCCGCATGTCATGGGGGCCCCAATTACGTGCCGCCTGTCATGGGGGCCCCACATGCATGCCGCATGTCATGGGGGCCCAAATGCATGACGCATGTCTTGGGGACCCCAAATGCATGCCGCATGTCATTGGGGCCCCAAATGCATGCCGCGTGTTATGGGGGCCCCAAATGCATCCCGCGTGTCATGGGGTCCCCACGTGCATGACGCATGTCATGGGGGCCCCAAATGTATGCCGCATGTCATGGGGGCCCACGTGCATGCCGCATGTCATGGGGGCCCCACGTGCATGCCGCATGTCATGGGGTCCCCACGTGCATGACGCATGTCATGGGGGCCCCAAATGTATGCCGCATGTCATGGGGGCCCACGTGCATGCCGCATGTCATGGGGGCCCCACGTGCATGCCGCATGTTATGGGGGCCCCACGTGCATGCCGCATGTCATGGGGGCCCCACGTGCTTGCCGCATGTCATTGGGGTCCCAAATGCATGTTGCATGTCATGGGGGCCCCACGTGCATGCCGCATGTCATTGGGGTCCCAAATGCATGCCGCATGTCTTGGGGGCCCCACGTGCATGACGCTTGTCATGGGAGCCCCAAATGCATGAAGCATGTCATGGGGGCCCCAACTGCATGTCGCATGTCATGGGGGCCCCATGTGCATGCCTCATGTCATGGGGGCCCCACGTGCATGCCGCAAGTAATGGGGGCCCCACGTGCATGACGCATGTCATTGGGGTCCCAAATGCATGTCGCATGTCATGGGGGTCCCAAATGCATGTCACATGTCATGGGGGCCCCAAATGCATGCCGCATGTCATGGGGGCCCCAATTATGTGCCGCCTGTCATGGGGCCCCAAATGCATGCCGCATGTCATGGGAGCCCGAAGTGCATGACGCATGTGTCGGGGGCCCCAAATGCATGCCGCATGTCATGGGGGCCCCACGTGCATGCCGCATGTCATGGGGCCCCACGTGCATGCCGCATGTCATTGGGGCCCCAAATGCATGCCGCATGTCATGGGGTCCCCAAATGCATGCCGCATGTCATTGGGGCCCCAAATGCATGCCGCATGTCATGGGGGCCCCAAATGCATGCCGCATGTCATTGGGGCCCCAAATGCATGCCGCATGTCATGGGGGCCCCAAATGCATGCCGCATGTCATGGGGGCCCCAATTACATGCCGCCTGTCATGGGGGCCCCACATGCATGCCGCATGTCATGGGGGCCCAAAAGTGCATGTCACATGTCCTGGGGGCCCCAATTTTGTGCCGCATGTCACGGGGGCCATAAATGCATGCCGCATGTCATGGGGGGCCCTCGTGCATTCCGCATGTCATTGGGGTCCCAAATGCATGCCGCATGTCATGGGGGCCCCAAATACATGCCGCATGTCTTGGGGGCCCCACGTGCATGCCGCATATCATAGGGGCCCCACGTGCATGACGCATGTCATTGGGGTCCCAAATGCATGAAGAATGTCATGGGGGCCCCAAAAGCATGCCACATGTCGTGGGGGCCCCACGTGCATGCCGCATGTCATGGGGGCCCCAAAAGCATGCCACATGTCGTGGGGGCCCCACGTGCATGACGCATGTCATGGGGGCCCCAAATGCATGCCGCATGTCATGGGGGCCCCACGTGCATGCCGCATGTCATGGGGGCCCCAAATGCATGCCGCATGTCATGGGGGCCCCAAATGCATGCCGCATGTCATGGGGGCCCCACGTGCATGCCGCATGTCATTGGGGTCCCAAATGCATGCCGCTTGTCATGGGAGCCCCAAATGCATGCCGCATGTCATTGGGGTCCCAAATGCATGCCGCATGTCTTGGGGGCCCCAAACACGTGCCGCATGTCATGGGGGCCCACGTGCATGCCGAATGTCATGGGGGCCCCAAATGCATGCCGCTTGTCATGGGAGCCCGAAGTGCATGCGGCATGTCATAGGGGCCCCACGTGCATGCCGCATGTCATTGGGGTCCCAAATGCATGTCACATGTCATGGGGGCCCCAAATGCATGCCGCATGTCATGGGGGCCCCAATTATGTGCCGCCTGTCATGGGGGCCCCAAATGCATGCCGCATGTCATGGGAGCACGAAGTGCATGCCGCATGTCATGGGGGCCCACGTGCATGCCGCATGTCGTGGCGGCCCCAAATGCATGACGCATGTCTCGGGGGCCCCAAATGCATGACGCATGTCATGGGGGCCCCAATTATGTGCAGATTGTCATGGGGGCCCCACATGCATGCCGCATGTCATGGGGCCCCCAGATGCATGCCGCATGTCATGGGAGACTGAAGTGCATGCCGCATGTCATGGGGGCCCCAAATGCATGCCGCATGTCATGGGGGCCCAAAATGCATGCCGCATGTCATGGGGGCCCCACGTGCATGCCGCATGTCATTGGGGTCCCAAATGCATGCCGCTTGTCATGGGAGCCCCAAATGCATGCCGCATGTCATTGGGGTCCCAAATGCATGCCGCATGTCTTGGGGGCCCCAAACACGTGCCGCATGTCATGGGGGCCCACGTGCATGCCGAATGTCATGGGGGCCCCAAATGCATGCCGCTTGTCATGGGAGCCCGAAGTGCATGCGGCATGTCATGGGGGCCCCACGTGCATGCCGCATGTCATGGGGGCCCCAATTATGTGCCGCCTGTCATGGGGGCCCCAAATGCATGCCGCATGTCATGGGAGCACGAAGTGCATGCCGCTTGTCATGGGGGCCCACGTGCATGCCGCATGTCGTGGCGGCCCCAAATGCATGACGCATGTCTCGGGGGCCCCAAATGCATGCCGCATGTCATGGGGGCCCCAATTATGTGCCGATTGTCATGGGGGCCCCACATGCATGCCGCATGTCATGGGGCCCCCAGATGCATGCCGCATGTCATGGGAGACTGAAGTGCATGCCGCATGTCATGGGGGCCCCAAATGCATGCCGCATGTCATGGGGGCCCCAAATGCATGAAGAATTTCATGGGGGCCCCAAAAGCATGCCACATGTCATGGGGGCCCCAAATGCATGCCGCATGTCATGGGGGCCCCACGTGCATGCCGCATGTCATGGGAGCCCCAAATGCATGAAGCATGTCATGGGGGCCCCAAATGCATGCCGCATGTCATGGGGGCCCCATGTGCATGCCGCATGTCATGGGGGCCCCACGTGCATGCCGCAAGTGATGGGGGCCCCACGTGCATGCCGCATGTCATTGGGGTCACAAATGCATGTCGCATGTCATGGGGGCCCCAAATGCATGCCACATGTCATGGGGGCCCCAATTACGTGCCGACTGTCATGGGCGCCCCACATGCATGCCGCATGTCATGGGGGCCCCAAATGCATGACGCATGTCTTGGGGCCCCAAATGCATGCCGCATGCCATGGGGGCCCCAAATGCATGCCGCATGTCATGGGGGCCCCAAATGCATGCCGCGTGTTACGGGGGCCCCAAATGCATCCCTCGTGTCATGGGGTCCCCACGTGCATGACGCATGTCATGGGGGCCCCAAATACATGCCGCATGTCTTGGGGCCCCACGTGCATGCCGCATGTCATAGGGGCCCCAATTATGTGCCGCCTGTCATGGGCCCCCAAATGCATGCCGCATGTCATGGGAGCCCGAAGTGCATGACGCATGTCTCGGGGGCCCCAAATGCATGCTGCATGTCATGGGGGCCCCATGTGCATGCCGCATGTCATGGGGGCCCACGTGCATGCCGCAAGTCATGGGGGCCCCACGTGCATGCCGCATGTCATTGGGGCCCCAAATGCATGCCGCATGTCATGGGGTCCCCAAATGCATGCCGCATGTCATTGGGGCCCCAAATGCATGCCGCATGTCATGGGGGCCCCAAATGCATGCCGCATTTCATGGGGGCCCCAATTACATGCCGCCTGTCATGGGGGCCCCACATGCATGCCGCATGTCATGGGGGCCCAAAAGTGCATGTCACATGTCTTGGGGGCCCCAATTTTGTGCCGCATGTCATGGGGGCCATAAATGCATGCCGCATGTCATGGGGGCCCCAAAAGCATGCCACATGTCGTGGGGGCCCCACGTGCATGACGTATGTCATGGGGGCCCCAAAAGCATGCCACATGTCGTGGGGGCCCCACGTGCATGACGCATGTCATGGGGGCCCCAAAAGCATGCCACATGTCGTGGGGGCCCCACGTGCATGCCGCATGTCATTGGGGTCCCAGATGCATGACGCATGTCTCGGGGGCCCCAAATGCATGCCGCATTTCATGGGGGCCCCAATTACATGCCGCCTGTCATGGGGGCCCCACATGCATGCCGCATGTCATGGGGGCCCAAAAGTGCATGTCACATGTCTTGGGGGCCCCAATTTTGTGCCGCATGTCTCGGGGGCCCCAAATGCATGCTGCATGTCATGGGAGCCCCAAATGCATGAAGCATGTCATGGGGGCCCCAAATGCATGCCGCATGTCATGGGGGCCCCACTTGCATGCCGCATGTCATGGGGTCCCCATGTGCATGCCGCAAGTCATGGGGTCCCCACGTGCATGACGCATGTCATTGGGGTCTCACGTGCATGCCGCATGTCATTGGTGTCCCAAATGCATGCCGCATGTCATGGGGGCCCCAATGCATGCCGCATGTCATGAGGGCCCACGTGCATGCCACATGTCGTGGCGGCCCCAAATGCATGCCGCATGTCATGGGAGCCCCAAATGCATGAAGCATGTCATGGGGGCCCCAAATGCATGCCGCATGTCATGGGGGCCCCATGTGCATGCCGCATGTCATGGGGGCCCCACGTGCATGCCGCAAGTCATGGGGGCCCCACGTGCATGCCGCATGTCATTGGGGTCACAAATGCATGTCGCATGTCATGGGGGCCCCAAATGCATGCCGCATGTCATGGGGGCCCCAATTACGTGCCGCGTGTCATGGGGGCCCCAAATGCATGCCGCATGTCTTGGGGGCCCCAAATGCATGCCGCATGTCATTGGGGCCCCAAATGCATGCCGCATGTCATGGGGGCCCCAAATGCATGCCGCGTGTTATGGGGGCCCCAAATGCATCCCGCGTGTCATGGGGTCCCCACGTGCATGACACATGTCATGGGGGCCCCAAATGTATGCCGCATGTCATGGGGGCCCACGTGCATGCCGCATGTCATTTGGGCCCCACGTGCATGCCGCATGTCATGGGGTCCCCACGTGCATGACGCATGTGATGGGGGCCCCAAATGTATGCCGCATGTCATGGGGGCCCACGTGCATGCCGCATGTCATGGGGGCCCCAAATGCATGCCGCATGTTATGGGGGCCCCACATGCATGCCGCATGTCATGGGGGCCCCACGTGCATGCCGCATGTCATTGGGGTCCCAAATGCATGTTGCATGTCATGGGGGCCCCAAATGCATGCCGCATGTCATGGGGGCCCCACGTGCATGCCGCATGTCATTGGGGTCCCAAATGCATGCCGCATGTCTTGGGGGCCCCACGTGCATGCCGCTTGTCATGGGAGCCCCAAATGCATGAAGCATGTCATGGGGGCCCCACGTGCATGCCGCAAGTAATGGGGGCCCCACGTGCATGACGCATGTCATTGGGGTCCCAAATGCATGTCGCATGTCTTGGGGGTCCCAAATGCATGATATGCGGCATGGGGGGCCCCAAATGCATGCCGCATGTCATTTGGGCCCCAAATGCATGCCGCAGGTCATGGGGGCCCCAAATGCATGCCACGTGTTATGGGGGCCCCAAATGCATCCCGCGTGTCATGGGGACCCCACGTGCATGACGCATGTCATTGGGGTCCCAAATGCATGAAGAATGTCATGGGGTCCCAAAAGCATGCCACATGTCGTGGGGGCCCCACATGCATGCCACATGTCATGGGGGCCCCAAAAGCATGCCACATGACATGAGGGCCCCAAATGCATGCCGCATGTCTTGGGGGCCCCACGTGCATGCCTCATATCATAGGGGCCCCAAGTGCATGCCGCATGTCATTGGGGACCCAAATGCATGCCGCATATCATGGGGGCCCCAATTATGTGCCGCCTGTCATGGTTCCCCACATGCATGCCACATGTCATAGGGGCCCCAAATGCATGCCGCATGTCATGGGAGCCCGAAGTGCATGCCGCATTTCATGGGGGCCCCAAATGCATGCCGCATGTTATGGGGGCCCCACGTGCATGCCGCATGTCATGGGGGCCCCACGTGCATGCCGCATGTCATTGGGGTCCCAAATGCATGCCGCATGTCATGGGGGCCCCAAATGCATGCCGCATGTCATGGGAGCCCGAAGTGCATGCCGCATGTCATGGGGGCCCCAAATGCATGCCGCATGTTATGGGGGCCCCACGTGCATGCCGCATGTCATGGGGGCCCCACGTGCATGCCGCATGTCATTGGGGTCCCAAATGCATGCCGCATGTCTTGGGGGCCCCACGTGCATGCCGCATATCATAGGGGCCCCACGTGCATGCCGCATGTCATTGGGGCCCCAAATGCATGCCGCATGTCATGGGGTCCCCAAATGCATGCCGCATGTCATTGGGGCCCCAAATGCATGCCGCATGTCATGGGGGCCCCAAATGCATGCCACATGTCATGGGGGCCCCAATTACATGCCGCCTGTCATGGGGGCCCCACATGCATGCTGCATGTCATGGGGGCCCAAAAGTGCATGTCACATGTCCTGGGGGCCCCAATTTTGTGCCGCATGTCACGGGGGCCATAAATGCATGCCGCATGTCATGGGGGGCCCTCGTGCATTCCGCATGTCATTGGGGTCCCAAATGCATGCCGCATGTCTTGGGGGCCCCACGTGCATGCCGCATATCATAGGGGCCCCACGTGCATGACGCATGTCATTGGGGTCCCAAATGCATGAAGAATGTCATGGGGGCCCCAAAAGCATGCCACATGTCGTGGGGGCCCCACGTGCATGCCGCATGTCATTGGGGTCCCAAATGCATGCCGCTTGTCATGGGAGCCCCAAATGCATGCCGCATGTCATTGGGGTCCCAAATGCATGCCGCATGTCTTGGGGGCCCCAAACACGTGCCGCATGTCATGGGGGCCCACGTGCATGCCGAATATCATGGGGGCCCCAAATGCATGCCGCTTGTCATGGGAGCCCGAAGTGCATGCGGCATGTCATGGGGGCCCCACGTGCATGCCGCATGTTATTGGGGTCCCAAATGCATGTCACATGTCATGGGGGCCCCAAATGCATGCCGCATGTCATGGGGGCCCCAATTATGTGCCGCCTGTAATGGGGGCCCCAAATGCATGCCGCATGTCATGGGAGCACGAAGTGCATGCCGCATGTCATGGGGGCCCACGTGCATGCCGCATGTCGTGGCGGCCCCAAATGCATGACGCATGTCTCGGGGGACCCAAATGCATGCCGCATGTCATGGGGGCCCCAATTATGTGCCGATTGTCATGGGGGCCCCACATGCATGCCGCATGTCATGGGGCCCCCAGATGCATGCCGCATGTCATGGGAGACTGAAGTGCATGCCGCATGTCATGGGGGCCCCAAATGCATGCCGCATGTCATGGGGGCCCAAAATGCATACCGCATGTCATGGGGGCCCCACGTGCATGCCGCATGTCATTGGGGTCCCAAATGCATGCCGCTTGTCATGGGAGCCCCAAATGCATGCCGCATGTCATTGGGGTCCCAAATGCATGCCGCATGTCTTGGGGGCCCCAAACACGTGCCGCATGTCATGGGGGCCCACGTGCATGCCGAATGTCATGGGGGCCCCAAATGCATGCCGCTTGTCATGGGAGCCCGAAGTGCATGCGGCATGTCATGGGGGCCCCACGTGCATACCGCATGTCATGGGGGCCCCAATTATGTGCCGCCTGTCATGGGGGCCCCAAATGCATGCCGCATGTCATGGGAGCACGAAGTGCATGCCGCATGTCATGGGGGCCCACGTGCATGCCGCATGTCGTGGCGGACCCAAATGCATGACGCATGTCTCGGGGGCCCCAAATGCATGCCGCATGTCATGGGGGCCCCAATTATGTGCCGATTGTCATGGGGGCCCCACATGCATGCCGCATGTCATGGGGCCCCCAGATGCATGCCGCATGTCATGGGAGACTGAAGTGCATGCCGCATGTCATGGGGGCCCCAAATGCATGCCGCATGTCATGGGGGCCCCAAATGCATGAAGAATTTCATGGGGGCCCCAAAAGCATGCCACATGTCATGGGGGCCCCAAATGCATGCCGCATGTCATGGGGGCCCCACGTGCATGCCGCATGTCATGGGAGCCCCAAATGCATGAAGCATGTCATGGGGGCCCAAATGCATGCCGCATGTCATGGGGGCCCCATGTGCATGCCGCATGTCATGGGGGCCCCACGTGCATGCCGCAAGTGATGGGGGCCCCACGTGCATGCCGCATGTCATTGGGGTCACAAATGCATGTCGCATGTCATGGGGGCCCCAAATGCATGCCACATGTCATGGGGGCCCCAATTACGTGCCGACTGTCATGGGCGCCCCACATGCATGCCGCATGTCATGGGGGCCCCAAATGCATGACGCATGTCTTGGGCCCCCAAATGCATGCCGCATGTCATGGGGGCCCCAAATGCATGCCGCATGTCATTGGGCCCCAAATGCATGCCGCATGTCTTGGGGGCCCCAAACACGTGCCGCATGTCATGGGGGCCCACGTGCATGCCGAATGTCATGGGGGCCCCAAATGCATGCCGCTTGTCATGGGAGCCCGAAGTGCATGCGGCATGTCATGGGGGCCCCACGTGCATGCCGCATGTCATGGGGGCCCCAATTATGTGCCGCCTGTCATGGGCGCCCCACATGCATGCCGCATGTCATGGGGGCCCCAAATGCATGACGCATGTCTTGGGGCCCCAAATGCATGCCGCATGTCATTGGGGCCCCAAATGCATGCCGCATGTCATTGGGGCCCCAAATGCATGCCGCATGTCATGGGGGCCCCACGTGCATGCCGCATGTCATGGGAGCCCCAAATGCATGAAGCATGTCTTGGGGCCCCAAATGCATGCCGCATGTCTTGGGGCCCCAAATGCATGCCGCATGTCATTGGGGCCCCAAATGCATGCCGCATGTCATGGGGGCCCCAAATGCATGCCGCGTGTTATGGGGGCCCCAAATGCATCCCTCGTGTCATGGGGTCCCCACGTGCATGACGCATGTCATGGGGGCCCCAAATACATGCCACATGTCGTGGGGGCCCCACGTGCATGACGCATGTCATGGGGGCCATAAATGCATGCCGCATGTCATGGGGGCCCCAAAAGCATGCCACATGTCGTGGGGGCCCCACGTGCATGACGTATGTCATGGGGGCCCCAAAAGCATGCCACATGTCGTGGGGGCCCCACGTGCATGACGCATGTCATGGGGGCCCCAAAAGCATGCCACATGTCGTGGGGGCCCCACGTGCATGCCGCATGTCATTGGGGTCCCAAATGCATGACGCATGTCTCGGGGGCCCCAAATGCATGCCGCATTTCATGGGGGCCCCAATTACATGCCGCCTGTCATGGGGGCCCCACATGCATGCCGCATGTCATGGGGGCCCCAATGCATGCCGCATGTCATGAGGGCCCACGTGCATGCCACATGTCGTGGCGGCCCCAAATGCATGCCGCATGTCATGGGAGCCCCAAATGCATGAAGCATGTCATGGGGGCCCCAAATGCATGCCGCATGTCATGGGGGCCCCATGTGCATGCCGCATGTCATGGGGGCCCCACGTGCATGCCGCAAGTCATGGGGGCCCCACGTGCATGCCGCATGTCATTGGGCTCACAAATGCATGTCGCATGTCATGGGGGCCCCAAATGCATGCCGCATGTCATGGGGGCCCCAATTACGTGCCGCCTGTCATGGGGGCCCCACGTGCATGACGCATGTCATGGGGGCCCCAAATGCATGCCGCATGTTATGGGGGCCCCACATGCATGCCGCATGTCATGGGGGCCCCACGTGCATGCCGCATGTCATTGGGGTCCCTAATGCATGTTGCATGTCATGGGGGCCCCAAATGCATGCCGCATGTCATGGGGGCCCCACGTGCATGCCGCATGTCATTGGGGTCCCAAATGCATGCCGCATGTCTTGGGGGCCCCACGTGCATGCCGCTTGTCATGGGAGCCCCAAATGCATGAAGCATGTCATGGGGGCCCCACGTGCATGCCGCAAGTAATGGGGGCCCCACGTGCATGACGCATGTCATTGGGGTCCCAAATGCATGTCGCATGTCTTGGGGGTCCCAAATGCATGATATGCGGCATGGGGGGCCCCAAATGCATGCCGCATGTCATTTGGGCCCCAAATGCATGCCGCATGTCATGGGGGCCCCAAATGCATGCCACGTGTTATGGGGGCCCCAAATGCATCCCGCGTGTCATGGGGTCCCCACGTGCATGACGCATGTCATTGGGGTCCCAAATGCATGAAGAATGTCATGGGGTCCCAAAAGCATGCCACATGTCGTGGGGGCCCCACATGCATGCCACATGTCATGGGGGCCCCAAAAGCATGCCACATGACATGGGGGCCCCAAATGCATGCCGCATGTCTTGGGGGCCCCACGTGCATGCCTCATATCATAGGGGCCCCAAGTGCATGCCGCATGTCATTGGGGACCCAAATGCATGCCGCATATCATGGGGGCCCCAATTATGTGCCGCCTGTCATGGTTCCCCACATGCATGCCACATGTCATAGGGGCCCCAAATGCATGCCGCATGTCATGGGAGCCCGAAGTGCATGCCGCATTTCATGGGGGCCCCAAATGCATGCCGCATGTCATTGGGGCCCCAAATGCATGCCGCATGTCATGGGGGCCCCAAATGCATGCCGCATGTCATGGGGGCCCCAATTACATGCCGCCTGTCATGGGGGCCCCACATGCATGCCGCATGTCATGGGGGCCCAAAAGTGCATGTCACATGTCCTGGGGGCCCCAATTTTGTGCCGCATGTCACGGGGGCCATAAATGCATGCCGCATGTCATGGGGGGCCCTCGTGCATTCCGCATGTCATTGGGGTCCCAAATGCATGCCGCATGTCATGGGGGCCCCAAATACATGCCGCATGTCTTGGGGGCCCCACGTGCATGCCGCATATCATAGGGGCCCCACGTGCATGACGCATGTCATTGGGGTCCCAAATGCATGAAGAATGTCATGGGGGCCCCAAAAGCATGCCACATGTCGTGCGGGCCCCAAATGCATGCCGCATGTCATGGGGGCCCAAAATGCATGCCGCATGTCATGGGGGCCCCACGTGCATGCCGCATGTCATTGGGGTCCCAAATGCATGCCGCTTGTCATGGGAGCCCCAAATGCATGCCGCATGTCATTGGGGTCCCAAATGCATGCCGCATGTCTTGGGGGCCCCAAACACGTGCCGCATGTCATGGGGGCCCACGTGCATGCCGAATGTCATGGGGGCCCCAAATGCATGCCGCTTGTCATGGGAGCCCGAAGTGCATGCGGCATGTCATGGGGGCCCCACGTGCATGCCGCATGTCGTGGCGGCCCCAAATGCATGACGCATGTCTCGGGGGCCCCAAATGCATGCCGCATGTCATGGGGGCCCCAATTATGTGCCGATTGTCATGGGGGCCCCACATGCATGCCGCATGTCATGGGGCCCCCAGATGCATGCCGCATGTCATGGGAGACTGAAGTGCATGCCGCATGTCATGGGGGCCCCAAATGCATGCCGCATGTCATGGGGGCCCCAAATGCATGAAGAATTTCATGGGGGCCCCAAAAGCATGCCACATGTCATGGGGGCCCCAAATGCATGCCGCATGTCATGGGGGCCCCACGTGCATGCCGCATGTCATGGGAGCCCCAAATGCATGAAGCATGTCATGGGGGCCCCAAATGCATGCCGCATGTCATGGGGGCCCCATGTGCATGCCGCATGTCATGGGGGCCCCACGTGCATGCCGCAAGTGATGGGGGCCCCACGTGCATGCCGCATGTCATTGGGGTCACAAATGCATGTCGCATGTCATGGGGGCCCCAAATGCATGCCACATGTCATGGGGGCCCCAATTACGTGCCGACTGTCATGGGCGCCCCACATGCATGCCGCATGTCATGGGGGCCCCAAATGCATGACGCATGTCTTGGGACCCCAAATGCATGCCGCATGTCATGGGGGCCCCAAATGCATGCCGCATGTCATTGGGGCCCCAAATGCATGCCGCATGTCTTGGGGGCCCCAAACACGTGCCGCATGTCATGGGGGCCCACGTGCATGCCGAATGTCATGGGGGCCCCAAATGCATGCCGCTTGTCATGGGAGCCCGAAGTGCATGCGGCATGTCATGGGGGCCCCACGTGCATGCCGCATGTCATGGGGGCCCCAATTATGTGCCGCCTGTCATGGGGGCCCCAAATGCATGCCGCATGTCATGGGAGCACGAAGTGCATGCCGCATGTCATGGGGGCCCACGTCCATGACGCATGTCTCGGGGGCCCCAAATGCATGCCGCATGTCATGGGGGCCCCAATTATGTGCCGATTGTCATGGGGGCCCCACATGCATGCCGCATGTCATGGGGCCCCCAGATGCATGCCGCATGTCATGGGAGACTGAAGTGCATGCCGCATGTCATGGGGGCCCCAAATGCATGCCGCATGTCATGGGGGCCCCAAATGCATGAAGAATTTCATGGGGGCCCCAAAAGCATGCCACATGTCATGGGGGCCCCAAATGCATGCCGCATGTCATGGGGGCCCCACGTGCATGCCGCATGTCATGGGAACCCCAAATGCATGAAGCATGTCATGGGGGCCCCAAATGCATGCCGCATGTCATGGGGGCCCCATGTGCATGCCGCATGTCATGGGGGCCCCACGTGCATGCCGCAAGTGATGGGGGCCCCACGTGCATGCCGCATGTCATTGGGGTCACAAATGCATGTCGCATGTCATGGGGGCCCCAAATGCATGCCACATGTCATGGGGGCCCCAATTACGTGCCGACTGTCATGGGCGCCCCACATGCATGCCGCATGTCATGGGGGCCCCAAATGCATGACGCATGTCTTGGGGCCCCAAATGCATGCCGCATGTCATTGGGGCCCCAAATGCATGCCGCATGTCATGGGGGCCCCAAATGTATGCCGCGTGTTATGGGGGCCCCAAATGCATCCCTCGTGTCATGGGGTCCCCACGTGCATGACGCATGTCATGGGGGCCCCAAATACATGCCGCATGTCTTGGGGCCCCACGTGCATGACGCATGTCATAGGGGCCCCAATTATGTGCCGCCTGTCATGGGGGCCCCAAATGCATGCCGCATGTCATGGGAGCCCGAAGTGCATGACGCATGTCTTGAGGGCCCACGTGCATGACGCATGTCATTGGGGTCCCAAATGCACGAAGAATGTCATGGGGGCCCCAAAAGCATGCCACATGTCGTGGAAGCCCCACGTGCATGCCGCATGTCATGGGGGCCCCACATGCATGCCGCATGTCATGGGGGTCCCAAATGCATGCCACATTTCATGGGAGCCGCACGTGCATGCCGCATGTCATGGGGGCCCACGTGCATGTCGCATGTCATGGGGGCCCCACGTGCATGCCGCATGTCATTGGGGCCCCAAATGCATGCCGCATGTCATGGGGGCCCCAAATGCATGCTGCATGTTATGGGGGCCCCAAATGCATCCCGCTTGTCAAGGGGGCCCCAATTACATGCCGCCTGTCATGGGGGCCCCACATGCATGCCGCATGTCATGGGGGCCCAAAAGTGCATGTCACATGTCATTGGGGCCCCAAATGCATGAAGAATGTCATGGGGGCCCCAAAAGCATGCCACATGTCGTGGGGGCCCCACGTGCATGCCGCATGTCATGGGGGCCCCAAAAGCATGCCACATGTCGTGGGGGCCCCACGTGCATGCCGCATGTCATTGGGGCCCCAAATGCATGCCGCATGTCATTGGGGTCCCAATTGCATGCCGCATGTCATGGGAGCCCCAAATGCATGCCGCATGTCATTGGGGTCCCAAATGCATGCCGCATGTCTTGGGGGCCCCAAACACGTGCCGCATGTCATGGGGGCCCACGTGCATGCCGAATGTCATGGGGGCCCCAAATGCATGCCGCATGTCATGGGGGCCCCACGTGCATGCCGCATGTCATGGGAGCCCCAAATGCATGAAGCATGTCATGGGGGCCCCAAATGCATGCCGCATGTCATGGGGGCCCCATGTGCATGCCGCATGTCATGGGGGCCCCACGTGCATGCCGCAAGTCATGGGGGCCACACGTGCATGCCGCATGTCATTGGGGTCCCAATTACATGCCGCATGTCATGGGGGCCCCACGTGCATGCCGCATGTCATGGGGGCCCCAAATACATGCCGCATGTCTTGGTGGCCCCACGTGCATGCCGCATATCATAGGGGCCCCACGTGCATGACGCATGTCATTGGGGTCCCAAATGCATGAAGAATGTCATGGGGGCCCCAAAAGCATGCCACATGTCGTGGGGGCCCCACGTGCATGCCGCATGTCATGGGGGCCCCAAAAGCATGCCACATGTCGTGTGGGCCCCACGTGCATGACGCATGTCATGGGGGCCCCAAATGCATGCCGCATGTCATGGGGGCCCCACGTGCATGCCGCATGTCATTGGGGCCCCAAATGCATGCCGCATGTCGTGGCGGCCCCAAATGCATGATGCATGTCTTCGGGGCCCCAAATGCATGCCGCATGTCATGGGGGCCCCAATTATGTGCCGACTGTCATGGGGCCCCACATGCATGCCACATGTCATAGTTTCCCCAAATGCATGCCGCATGTCATGGGAGCCCGAAGTGCATGCCGCATGTCATGGGGGCCCCAAATGCATGCCGCATGTCATGGGGGCCCCAAATGCATGCCGCATGTCATGGGGGCCCCACGTGCATGCCGCATATCATAGGGGCCCCACGTGCATGACGCATGTCATTGGGGTCACAAATGCATGTCGCATGTCATGGGGGCCCCAAATGCATGCCACATGTCATGGGGGCCCCAATTACGTGCCGACTGTCATGGGCGCCCCACATGCATGCCGCATGTCATGGGGGCCCCAAATGCATGACGCATGTCTTGGGGCCCCAAATGCATGCCGCATGTCATTGGGGCCCCAAATGCATGCCGCATGTCATGGGGGCCCCAAATGTATGCCGCGTGTTATGGGGGCCCCAAATGCATCCCTCGTGTCATGGGGTCCCCACGTGCATGACGCATGTCATGGGGGCCCCAAATACATGCCGCATGTCTTGGGGCCCCACGTGCATGACGCATGTCATAGGGGCCCCAATTATGTGCCGCCTGTCATGGGGGCCCCAAATGCATGCCGCATGTCATGGGAGCCCGAAGTGCATGACGCATGTCTTGAGGGCCCACGTGCATGACGCATGTCATTGGGGTCCCAAATGCACGAAGAATGTCATGGGGGCCCCAAAAGCATGCCACATGTCGTGGAAGCCCCACGTGCATGCCGCATGTCATGGGGGCCCCACATGCATGCCGCATGTCATGGGGGTCCCAAATGCATGCCACATTTCATGGGAGCCGCACGTGCATGCCGCATGTCATGGGGGCCCACGTGCATGTCGCATGTCATGGGGGCCCCACGTGCATGCCGCATGTCATTGGGGCCCCAAATGCATGCCGCATGTCATGGGGGCCCCAAATGCATGCTGCATGTTATGGGGGCCCCAAATGCATCCCGCTTGTCAAGGGGGCCCCAATTACATGCCGCCTGTCATGGGGGCCCCACATGCATGCCGCATGTCATGGGGGCCCAAAAGTGCATGTCACATGTCATTGGGGCCCCAAATGCATGAAGAATGTCATGGGGGCCCCAAAAGCATGCCACATGTCGTGGGGGCCCCACGTGCATGCCGCATGTCATGGGGGCCCCAAAAGCATGCCACATGTCGTGGGGGCCCCACGTGCATGCCGCATGTCATTGGGGCCCCAAATGCATGCCGCATGTCATTGGGGTCCCAATTGCATGCCGCATGTCATGGGAGCCCCAAATGCATGCCGCATGTCATTGGGGTCCCAAATGCATGCCGCATGTCTTGGGGGCCCCAAACACGTGCCGCATGTCATGGGGGCCCACGTGCATGCCGAATGTCATGGGGGCCCCAAATGCATGCCGCATGTCATGGGGGCCCCACGTGCATGCCGCATGTCATGGGAGCCCCAAATGCATGAAGCATGTCATGGGGGCCCCAAATGCATGCCGCATGTCATGGGGGCCCCATGTGCATGCCGCATGTCATGGGGGCCCCACGTGCATGCCGCAAGTCATGGGGGCCACACGTGCATGCCGCATGTCATTGGGGTCCCAATTACATGCCGCATGTCATGGGGGCCCCACGTGCATGCCGCATGTCATGGGGGCCCCAAATACATGCCGCATGTCTTGGTGGCCCCACGTGCATGCCGCATATCATAGGGGCCCCACGTGCATGACGCATGTCATTGGGGTCCCAAATGCATGAAGAATGTCATGGGGGCCCCAAAAGCATGCCACATGTCGTGGGGGCCCCACGTGCATGCCGCATGTCATGGGGGCCCCAAAAGCATGCCACATGTCGTGTGGGCCCCACGTGCATGACGCATGTCATGGGGGCCCCAAATGCATGCCGCATGTCATGGGGGCCCCACGTGCATGCCGCATGTCATTGGGGCCCCAAATGCATGCCGCATGTCGTGGCGGCCCCAAATGCATGATGCATGTCTTCGGGGCCCCAAATGCATGCCGCATGTCATGGGGGCCCCAATTATGTGCCGACTGTCATGGGGCCCCACATGCATGCCACATGTCATAGTTTCCCCAAATGCATGCCGCATGTCATGGGAGCCCGAAGTGCATGCCGCATGTCATGGGGGCCCCAAATGCATGCCGCATGTCATGGGGGCCCCAAATGCATGCCGCATGTCATGGGGGCCCCACGTGCATGCCGCATATCATAGGGGCCCCACGTGCATGACGCATGTCATTGGGGTCCCAAATGCATGAAGAATGTCATGGGGGCCCCAAGAGCATGCCACATGTCGTGGGGGGC
Organism: Phyllobates terribilis; assembly: GCF_046119375.1. Taxonomy (NCBI): domain Eukaryota; kingdom Metazoa; phylum Chordata; class Amphibia; order Anura; family Dendrobatidae; genus Phyllobates; species Phyllobates terribilis. Next base: position 328,162,235 of record NW_027362764.1, on the reverse strand, counting down.
CCACGTGCATGCCGCATGTCATGGGGGCCCCAAAAGCATGCCACATGTCGTGGGGGCCCCAAATGCATGCCGCTTGTCATGGGGGCCCCACGTGCATACCGCATGTCATTGGGGCCCCAAATGCATGCCGCATGTCATTGGGGCCCCAAATGCATGCCGCATGTCATGGGGGCCCCAAATGTATGCCGCATGTCATGGGGGCCCCAATGCATGCCGCATGTCATGAGGGCCCACGTGCATGCCACATGTCGTGGCGGCCCCAAATGCATGCCGCATGTCATGGGGGCCCCAATGCATGCCGCATGTCATGAGGGCATACGTGCATGCCACATGTCGTGGCGGCCCCAAATGCATGCCGCATGTCATGGGAGCCCCAAATGCATGAAGCATGTCATGGGGGCCCCAAATGCATGCCGCATGTCATGGGGGCCCCAAATGCATGCCGCATGTCATGGGGGGCCCAATTACGTGCCGCCTGTCATGGGGGCCCCACATGCATGCCGCATGTCATTGGGGCCCCAAATGCATGCCGCATGTCATGGGGGCCCCAAATGCATGCCGCGTGTTATGGGGGCCCAAAATGCATCCCGCGTGTCATGGGGGCCCCACGTGCTTGCCGCATGTCATTGGGGTCCCAAATGCATGTTGCATGTCATGTGGGCCCCAAATGCATGCCGCATGTCATGGGGGCCCCACGTGCATGCCGCATGTCATTGGGGTCCCAAATGCATGCCGCATGTCTTGGGGGCCCCACGTGCATGCCGCTTGTCATGGGAGCCCCAAATGCATGAAGCATGTCATGGGGGCCCCAAATGCATGTCGCATGTCATGGGGGCCCCATGTGCATGCCACATGTCATGGGGGCCCCACGTGCATGCCGCAAGTAATGGGGGCCCCACGTGCATGACGCATGTCATTGGGGTCCCAAATGCATGTCGCATGTCATGGGGGTCCCAAATGCATGATATGCGGCATGGGGGGCCCCAAATGCATGCCGCATGTCATTTGGTCCCCAAATGCATGCCGCATGTCATGGGGGCCCCAAATGCATGCCACGTGTTATGGGGGCCCCAAATGCATCCCGCGTGTCATGGGGTCCCCACGTGCATGACGCATGTCATTGGGGTCCCAAATGCATGAAGAATGTCATGGGGTCCCAAAAGCATGCCACATGTCGTGGGGGCCCCACATGCATGCCACATGTCATGAGGGCCAAAAAAGCATGCCACATGACATGGGGGCCCCAAATGCATGCCGCATGTCTTGGGGGCCCCACGTGCATGCCTCATATCATAGGGGCCCCAAGTGCATGCCGCATGTCATTGGGGACCCAAATGCATGCCGCATATCATGGGGGCCCCAATTATGTGCCGCCTGTCATGGTTCCCCACATGCATGCCACATGTCATGGGAGCCCGAAGTGCATGCCGCATTTCATGGGGGCCCCAAATGCATGCCGCATGTTATGGGGGCCCCACGTGCATGCCGCATGTCATGGGGGCCCCACGTGCATGCCGCATGTCATTGGGGTCCCAAATGCATGCCGCATGTCATGGGAGCCCGAAGTGCATGCCGCATGTCATGGGGGCCCCAAATGCATGCCGCATGTTATGGGGGCCCCACGTGCATGCCGCATGTCATGGGGGCCCCACGTGCATGCCGCATGTCATTGGGGTCCCAAATGCATGTTGCATGTCATGGGGGCCCCAAATGCATGCCGCATGTCATGGGGCCCCACGTGCATGCCGCATGTCATTGGGGTCCCAAATGCATGCCGCATGTCTTGGGGGCCCCACGTGCATGCCGCATATCATAGGGGCCCCACGTGCACGACGCATGTCATTGGGGTCCCAAATGCATGAAGAATGTCATGGGGGCCCCAAAAGCATGCCACATGTCGTGGGGGCCCCACGTGCATGCCGCATGTCATGGGGGCCCCAAAAGCATGCCACATGTCGTGGGGGTCCCAAATGTAAGCTGCGTCTTATGGGGGCCCCAAATGCATCCCGCATGTCATGGGGGCCCACGTGCATGCCGCATGTCGTGGCGGCCACAAATGCATGACGCATGTCTTGGGGGCCCAAAATGCATGCCGCATGTTGTGGCGGGCCCAAATGCATGACGCATGTCTTGGGGGCCACAAATGCATGCCGCATGTCATGGGGGCCCCAAATGCATGCCGCATGTCATGGGGGCCCCACGTGCATGTCACATGTCATGGGGGCCCCAAATGCATGCCGCATGTCATGGGGGCCCCAATTATGTGCCGCCTGTCATGGGGCCCCAAATGCATGCCGCATGTCATGGGAGCCCGAAGTGCATGATGCATGTGTCGGGGGCCCCAAATGCATGCTGCATGTCATGGGAGCCCCAAATGCATGAAGCATGTCATGGGGGCCCCAAATGCATGCCGCATGTCATGGGGGCCCCATGTGCATGCCGCATGTCATGGGAGCCCGAAGTGCATGCAGCATGTCATGGGGGCCCCAAATGCATGTCGCATGTCATGGGGGCCCCACGTGCATGCCGCATGTCATGGGGCCCCACGTGCATGCCGCATGTCATTGGGGCCCCAAATGCATGCCGCATGTCATGGGGTCCCCAAATGCATGCCGCATGTCATTGGGGCCCCAAATGCATGCCACATGTCATGGGGGCCCCAAATGCATGCCGCATGTCATGGGGTCCCCAATTACATGCCGCCTGTCATGGGGGCCCCACATGCATGCCGCATGTCGTGGGGGCCCCACGTGCATGCCGCATGTCATGGGGGCCCCAAAAGCATGCCACATGTCGTGGGGGCCCCACGTGCATGACGCATGTCATGGGGGCCCCAAATGCATGCCGCATGTCATGGGGGCCCCACGTGCATGCTGCATGTCATGGGGGCCCCAAATGCATGCCGCATGTCATGGGGGCCCCAAATGCATGCCGCATGTCATGGGGGCCCCACGTGCATGCCGCATGTCATTGGGGTCCCAAATGCATGCCGCTTGTCATGGGAGCCCCAAATGCATGCCGCATGTCATTGGGGTCCCAAATGCATGCCGCATGTCTTGGGGGCCCCAAACACGTGCCGCATGTCATGGGGGCCCACGTGCATGCCGAATGTCATGGGGGCCCCAAATGCATGCCGCTTGTCATGGGAGCCCGAAGTGCATGCGGCATGTCATGGGGGCCCCACGTGCATGCCGCATGTCATTGGGGCCCCAAATGCATGTCACATGTCATGGGGGCCCCAAATGCATGCCGCATGTCATGGGGGCCCCAATTATGTGCCGCCTGTCATGGGGGCCCCAAATGCATGCCGCATGTCATGGGAGCACGAAGTGCATGCCACATGTCATGGGGGCCCACGTGCATGCCGCATGTCGTGGCGGCCCCAAATGCATGACGCATGTCTCGGGGGCCCCAAATGCATGCCGCATGTCATGGGGGCCCCAATTATGTGCCGATTGTCATGGGGGCCCCACATGCATGCCGCATGTCATGGGGCCCCCAGATGCATGCCGCATGTCATGGGAGACTGAAGTGCATGAAGAATTTCATGGGGGCCCCAAAATCATGCCACATGTCATGGGGGCCCCAAATGCATGCCGCATGTCATGGGGGCCCCACGTGCATGCCGCATGTCATGGGAGCCCCAAATGCATGAAGCATGTCATGGGGGCCCCAAATGCATGCCGCATGTCATGGCGACCCCATGTGCATGCCGCATGTCATGGGGGCCCCACGTGCATGCCGCAAGTGATGGGGGCCCCACGTGCATGCCGCATGTCATTGGGGTCACAAATGCATGTCGCATGTCATGGGGGCCCCAAATGCATGCCACATGTCATGGGGGCCCCAATTACGTGCCGACTGTCATGGGCGCCCCACATGCATGCCGCATGTCATGGGGGCCCCAAATGCATGACGCATGTCTTGGGTGCCCCAAATGCATGCCGCATGTCATTGGGGCCCCAAATGCATGCCGCATGTCATGGGGGCCCCAAATGCATGCCGCGTGTTATGGGGGCCCCAAATGCATCCCGCGTGTCATGGGGTCCCCACGTGCATGACGCATGTCATGGGGGCCCCAAACACATGCCGCATGTCTTGGGGGCCCCACGTGCATGCCGCATATCATAGGGGCCCCACGTGCATGACGCATGTCATAGGGGCCCCAATTATGTGCCGCCTGTCATGGGGGCCCCAAATGCATGCCGCATGTCATGGGAGCCCGAAGTGCATGACGCATGTCTCGGGGGCCCCAAATGCATGCTGCATGTCATGGGGGCCCCATGTGCATGCCGCATGTCATGGGGGCCCCACGTGCATGCCGCAAGTCATGGGGGCCCCACGTGCATGCCGCATGTCATTGGGGCCCCAAATGCATGCCGCATGTCATGGGGTCCCCAAATGCATGCCGCATGTCATTGGGGCCCCAAATGCATGCCGCATCTCATGGGGGCCCCAAATGCATGCCGCATTTCATGGGGGCCCCAATTACATGCCGCCTGTCATGGGGGCCCCACATGCATGCCGCATGTCATGGGGGCCCAAAAGTGCATGTCACATGTCTTGGGGGCAACAATTTTGTGCCGCATGTCATGGGGGCCATAAATGCATGCCGCATGTCATGGGGGCCCCAAAAGCATGCCACATGTCGTGGGGGCCCCACGTGCATGACGCATGTCAAGGGGGCCCCAAAAGCATGCCACATGTCGTGGGGGCCCCACGTGCATGACGCATGTCATGGGGGCCCCAAAAGCATGCCACATGTCGTGGGGGCCCCACGTGCATGCCGCATGTCATTGGGGTCCCAAATGCATGACGCATGTCTCGGGGGCCCCAAATGCATGCTGCATGTCATGGGAGCCCCAAAAGCATGCCACATGTCGTGGGGGCCCCACGTGCATGCTGCATGTCATTGGTGTCCCAAATGCATGCCGCATGTCATGGGGGCCCCAATGCATGCCGCATGTCATGAGGGCCCACGTGCATGCCACATGTCGTGGCGGCCCCAAATGCATGCCGCATGTCATGGGAGCCCCAAATGCATGAAGCATGTCATGGGGGCCCCAAATGCATACCGCATGTCATGGGGGCCCCATGTGCATGCCGCATGTCATGGGGGCCCCACGTGCATGCCGCAAGTCATGGGGGCCCCACGTGCATGCCGCATGTCATTGGGGTCACAAATGCATGTCGCATGTCATGGGGGCCCCAAATGCATGCCGCATGTCATGGGGGCCCCAATTACGTGCCGCCTGTCATGGGGGCCCCACATGCATGCCGCATGTCATGGGGGCCCCAAATGCATGACGCATGTCTTGGGGCCCCAAATGCATTGCCGCATGTCATTGGGGCCCCAAATGCATGCCGCATGTCATGGGGGCCCCAAATGCATGCCGCGTGTTATGGGGGCCCCAAATGCATCCCGCGTGTCATGGGGTCCCCACGTGCATGACGCATGTCATGGGGGCCCCAAATGTATGCCGCATGTCATGGGGGCCCACGTGCATGCCGCATGTCATTTGGGCCCCACGTGCATGCCGCATGTCATGGGGTCCCCACGTGCATGACGCATGTGATGGGGGCCCCAAATGTATGCCGCATGTCATGGGGGCCCATGTGCATGCCGCATGTCATGGGGGCCCCAAATGCATGCCGCATGTTATGGGGGCCCCACGTGCATGCCGCATGTCATGGGGGCCCCACGTGCATGCCGCATGTCATTGGGGTCCCAAATGCATGTTGCATGTTGCATGTCATGGGGGCCCCAAATGCATGCCGCATGTCATGGGGGCCCCACGTGCATGCCGCATGTCATTGGGGTCCCAAATGCATACCGCATGTCTTGGGGGCCCCACGTGCATGCCGCTTGTCATGGGAGCCCCAAATGCATGTTGCATGTCATGGCATCATGCATTTGGGGCCGCCACGACATGTGGCATGCTTTTGGGGCCCCCATGACATGCGGCATGCACGTGGGGCCCCCACGACATGTGGCATGTTTTTGGGGCCCCCATGACATTCTTCATGCATTTGGGACCCCAATGACATGCGTCATGCACGTGGGGCCCCTATGATATGCGGAATGCACGTGGGGCCCCCAAGACATGCGGCATGTATTTGGGGCCCCCATGACATGCGGCATGCATTTGGGACCCCAATGACATGCGGAATGCACGTGGGGCCCCCATGACTTGCGGCATGCACGTGGGGCCCCCGACACATGCGTCATGCACTTCGGGCTCCCATGACATGCGGCATGCATTTGGGGCCCCCATGACAGGCGGCACATAATTGGGGCCCCCATGACATGCGGCATGCATTTGTGGCCCCCAAGACATGCGTCATGCATTTGGGCCCGCCACGACATGCGGCATGCATTTTGGGCCCCCAAGACATGCGTCATGCATTTGGGGCCGCCACGACATGCGGCATGCACGTGGGCCCCCATGACATGCGGGATGCATTTGGGGCCCCCATAAGATGCAGCTTGCATTTGGGGCCCCCACGACATGTGGCATGCTTTTGGGGCCCCCATGACATGCGGCATGGACGTGGGGCCCCCACGACATGTGGCATGCTTCTGGGGCCCCCATGACATTCTTCATGCATTTGGGACCCCAATGACATGCGTCGTGCACGTGGGGCCCCTATGATATGCGGCATGCACGTGGGGCCCCCAAGACATGCGGCATGCATTTGGGACCCCAATGGCATGTGGCATGCACGTGGGGCCCCCATGACATGCGGCATGCATTTGGGGCCCCCATGACATGCAACATGCATTTGGGACCCCAATGACATGCGGCATGCACGTGGGGCCCCCATGACATGCGGCATGCACGTGGGGCCCCCATAACATGCGGCATGCATTTGGGGCCCCCATGACATGCGGCATGCACTTCAGGCTCCCATGACATGCGGCATGCATTTTTGGCCCCCATGACATGCGGCATGCATTTGGGACCCCAATGACATGCGGCATGCACGTGGGGCCCCCATGACATGCGGCATGCACGTGGGGCCCCCATAACATGCGGCATGCATTTGGGGCCCCCATGAAATGCGGCATGCACTTCGGGCTCCCATGACATGCGGCATGCAGTTGGGGCCCCTATGACATGTGGCATGCATGTGGGGAACCATGACAGGCGGCACATAATTGGGGCCCCCATGATATGCGGCATGCATTTGGGTCCCCAATGACATGCGGCATGCACTTGGGGCCCCCATGTCATGTGGCATGCTTTTGGGGCCCCCATGACATGTGGCATGCATGTGGGGCCCCCACGACATGTGGCATGCTTTTGGGACCCCATGACATTCTTCATGCATTTGGGACCCCAATGACATGCGTCATGCACGTGGGGACCCCATGACACGCGGGATGCATTTGGGGCCCCCATAACACGTGGCATGCATTTGGGACCCCCATGACATGCGGCATGCATTTGGGGCCCAAATGACATGCGGCATGCATTTGCGGCCCCCCATGCCGCATATCATGCATTTGGCACCCCCATGACATGCAACATGCATTTGGGACCCCAATGACATGCGTCATGCACGTGGGGCCCCCATTACTTGCGGCATGCACGTGGGGCCCCCATGACATGCTTCATGCATTTGGGGCTCCCATGACAAGCGGCATGCACGTGGGGCCCCCAAGACATGCGGCATGCATTTGGGACCCCAATGACATGCGGCATGCACGTGGGGCCCCCATGACATGCGGCATGCATTTGGGGCCCCAAAAGCATGCCGCATGTCGTGGCGGCCCCAAATGCATGCCGCATGTCATGGGGGCCCCACGTACATGCCGCATGTCATTGGGGTCCCAAATGCATGCCGCATGTCATTGGGGTCCCAAATGCATGCCGCATGTCTTGGGGGCCCGAAGTGCATGCGGCATGTCATGGGGGCCCCACGTGCATGCCGCATGTCATTGGGGTCCCAAATGCATGTCGCATGTCATGGGGGCCCCAAATGCATGCCGCATGTCATGGGGGCCCCACGTGCATGCCGCATGTCATTGGGGTCCCAAATGCATGAAGAATGTCATGGGGGCCCCAAGAGCATGCCACATGTCGTGGGGGCCCCACGTGCATGACGCATGTCTTGGGGGCCCCAAATGCATGCCGCATGTCATGGGGGCCCCAATTATGTGCCGCCTGTCATGGGGGCCCCACATGCATGCCGCATGTCATGGGGGCCCCACATGCATGCCACATGTCGTGGCGGGCCCAAATGCATGCCGCATGTCATCTGGGCCCCAAATGCATGCCGCATGTCATGGAAGCCCTAAGTGCATGCCACATGTCATGGGGGCCCACGTGCATGCCGCATGTCGTGGCGGCCCCCATGACATGCGGCATGCATTTGGGGCCCCCATGACATGCGGCATGCATTTGGGGCCCCCATGACATGCGGCATGCACTTCGGGCTCCCATGACATGCGGCATGCATTTGGGGCCCCTATGACATGTGGCATGCATGTGGGGCCCCATGACAGGCGGCACATAATTGGGGCCCCCATGACATGCGGCATGCATTTGGGGCCCCCAAGACATGCATCATGCATTTGGGGCCGCCACGACATGCGGCATGCACGTGGGGCTCCCATGACATGCGGCATGCATTTGGGGCCCCCATGACATGCGTCATGCACGTGGGGCCCACACGACATGTGGCATGCTTTTGGGGCCCCCATGACATGCGGCATGCACGTGGGGCCCCCACGACATGTGGCATGCTTTTGGGGCCCCCATGACATTCTTCATGCATTTGGGACCCCAATGACATGCGTCATGCACGTGGGGCCCCTATGATATGCGGCATACACGTGGGGCCCCCAAGACATGCGGCATGTATTTGGGGCCCCCATGACATGCGGCATGCACGTGGGGCCCCCATGACATGCGGCATGCATTTGGGACCCCAATGACATGCGGAATGCACGAGGGCCCCCCATGACATGCGGCATGAATTTATGGCCCCCATGACATGCGGCACAAAATTGGGGCCCCCAAGACATGTGACATGCACTTTTGGGCCCCCATGACATGTGGCATGCATGTGGGGCCCCCATGACAGGCGGCATGTAATTGGGACCCCAATGACATGCGGCATGCACGTATGGCCCCCATGACTTGCGGCATGCACGTGGGACCCCCATGACATGCGGCATGCACTTCGGGCTCCCATGACATGCGGCATGCATTTGAGGCCCCCAAGACATGCGTCATGCATTTGGGGCCGCCATGACATGCGGAATGCATTTGGGGCACCAATGACATGCGGCATGCATTTGGGCCCCCATGACATGCGGCATGCATTTGGGGCCCCAATGACATGCGGCATGCATTTGGGGCCCCAATGACATGCGGCATGCACGTGGGGCCCCAATGACATGCGGCATGCATTTGGGGCCCCAATGACATGCGGCATGCACGTGGGGCCCCCATGACATGCGGCATGCATTTGGGGCCCCCATGACATTCGGCATGCACGTGGGCCCCCATGACATGCGGCACGTGTTTGGGGCCCCCAAGACATGCGGCATGCATTTGGGACCCCAATGACATGCGGCATGCATGTGGGGCCCCCATGACAGGCGGCATGTAATTGTGGCCCCCTTGACAAGCGGGATGCATTTGGGCCCCCCTTGACATGCGGCATGCATTTGGGGCCCCAATGACATGCGGCATGCACGTGGGGCTCCCATGACATGCGGCATGCATTTGGGACCCCCATGACATGCGGCATGCATGTGGGGCCCCCATGACATGCAGCATGCACGTGGGGCTTCCACGACATGTGGCATGCTTTTGGGGCCCCCATGACATTCTTCATGCATTTGGGACCCCAATGACATGCGTCATGCACGTGGGCCCTCATGACATGCGGCATGCATTTGGGGCCCCAATGACATGCGGCATGCACTTGGGGCCCCTATGATATGCGGCATGCACAAGGGGCCCCCAAGACATGCGGCATGCATTTGGGGCCCCCATGTCATGCGTCATGCACGTGGGGCCCCCACGACATGTGGCATGCTTTTGGGGCCCCATGACATTCTTCATGCATTTGGGACCCCAATGACATGCGTCATGCAGGTGGGGACCCCATGACACGCGGGATGCATTTGGGGTCCCCATAACACGCGGCATGCATTTGGGGCCCCCATAACATGCGGCATGCATTTGGGGCCCAAATGACATGCGGCATGCATTTGGGGCCCCCAAGACATGCGTAATGCATTTGGGGCCCCCATGACATGCGGCATGCATGTGGGGCCCCCATGACAGGCGGCACGTAATTGGGGCGCCCGTGACATGCGGCATGCATTTGGGGCCCCCATGACATGCGTCATGCACGTGGGGCCCCCATGACTTGCGGCATGCACGTGGGGCCCCCATGACATGCGGCATGCACATGGGGCCCCCATGACATGCGGCATGCATTTGGGGCCCCCATGACATGCTTCATGCATTTGGGGCTCCCATGACATGCGGCATGCATTTGGGCCCCCATGACATGCGGCATGCATTTGGGACCCCAATGACATGCGTCATGCACGTGGGGCCCCTATGATATGCGGCATGCACGTGGGGCCCCCAAGACATGCGGCATGTATTTGGGGCCCCCATGACATGCGTCATGCACGTGGGGACCCCATGACACGCGGGATGCATTTGGGGCCCCATAACACGCGGCAAGCATTTGGGGCCCCCATGACATGCGGCATGCATTTGGGGCCCCAATGACATGCGGCATGCATTTGGGGCCCCCAAGACATGCGTCATGCATTTGGGGCCCCCATGACATGCGGCATGCACGTGGGGCCCCCATGACATGCGGCATGCACGCGGGGCCCCCATGACATGCGGCATGCATGTGGGGCCCCCTGACATGCGGCATGCATTTGGGGCCCCCATGACATGCGGCATGTATTTGGGGCCCCCATGACATGCTGCATGCACTTCGGGCTCCCATGACATGCGGCATGCATTTGGGGCCCCTATGACATGTGGCATGCATGTGGGGCCCCATGACAGGCGGCACATAATTGGGGCCCCCATGACATGCGGCATGCATTTGGGGCCCCCAATACATGCATCATGCATTTGGGGCCGCCACAACATGCGGCATGCATGTGGGGCCCCCATGACATGCGGCATGCATTTGGGGCCCCCATGACATGCGTCATACACGTGGGGCCCACACGACATGTGGCATGCTTTTGGGGCCCCCATGACATGCGGCATGCACGTGGGGCCCCCACGACATGTGGCAAGCTTTTGGGGCCCCCATGACATTCTTCATGCATTTGGGACCCCAATGACATGCGTCATGCACGTGGGGCCCCTATGATATGCGGCATGCACGTGGGGCCCCCAAGACATGCGGCATGTGTTTGGGGCCCCCATGACATGCAGCATGCACGTGGGGCCCCCATGACATGCGGCATGCATTTGGGACCCCAATGACATGCGGAATGCGCGAGGGCCCCCCATGACATGCGGCATGAATTTATGGCCCCCATGACATGCGGCACAAAATTGGGGCCCCCTAGACATGTGACATGCACTTTTGGGCCCCCATGACATGCGGCATGCATGTGGGGCCCCCATGACAGGCGGCATGTAATTGGGACCCCAATGACATGCGGCATGCACGTGTGGCCCCCATGACTTGCGGCATGCACGTGGGGCCCCCATGACATGCGGCATGCATTTGGGGCCCCCATGACATGCTTCATGCATTTGGGGCTCCCATGACATGCGGCATGCATTTGAGCCCCCATGACATGCGGCATGCATTTGGGACCCCCATGACATGCGGCATGCACGTGGGGCCCCCATGACATGCGGCATGCACGTGGGGCTCCCATGACATGCGGCATGCATTTGGGACCCCCATGACATGCGGCATGTATTTGGGGCCCCCATGACATGCTGCATGCACTTCGGGCTCCCATGACATGCGGCATGCATTTGGGGCCCCTATGACATGTGGCATGCATGTGGGGCCCCATGACAGGCGGCACATAATTGGGGCCCCCATGACATGCGGCATGCATTTGGGGCCCCCAATGCATGCATCATGCATTTGGGGCCGCCACGACATGCGGCATGCATGTGGGGCCCCCATGACATGCGGCATGCATTTGGGGCCCCCATGACATGCGTCATACACGTGGGGCCCACACGACATGTGGCATGCTTTTGGGGCCCCCATGACATGCGGCATGCACGTGGGGCCCCCACGACATGTGGCATGCTTTTGGGGCCCCCATGACATTCTTCATGCATTTGGGACCCCAATGACATGCGTCATGCACGTGGGGCCCCTATGATATGCGGCATGCACGTGGGGCCCCCAAGACATGCGGCATGTATTTGGGGCCCCCATGACATGCGGCATGCACGTGGGGCCCCCATGACATGCGGCATGCATTTGGGACCCCAATGACATGCGGAATGCACGAGGGCCCCCCATGACATGCGGCATGAATTTATGGCCCCCATGACATGCGGCACAAAATTGGGGCCCCCTAGACATGTGACATGCACTTTTGGGCCCCCATGACATGCGGCATGCATGTGGGGCCCCCATGACAGGCGGCATGTAATTGGGACCCCAATGACATGCGGCATGCACGTGTGGCCCCCATGACTTGCGGCATGCACGTGGGGCCCCCATGACATGCGGCATGCATTTGGGGCCCCCATGACATGCTTCATGCATTTGGGGCCCCCAAGACATGCGGCATGCATTTGAGGCTCCCATGACATGCGGCATGCAATTGGGACCCCAATGACATGCGGCATGCATTTGGGGCCCCAATGACATGCGGCATGCACGTGGGGCCCCCACGACATGCGGCATGCAGTTGGGGCCCCAATGACATGCGGCATGCACGTGGGGCCCTCATGACATGCGGCATGCACATGGGGCCCCCATGACATGCGGCATGCACGTGGGGCTCCCATGACATGCGGCATGCATTTGGGACCCCCATGACATGCGGCATGCATGTGGGGCCCCCATGACATGCGGCATGCACGTGGGGCTTCCACGACATGTGGCATGCTTTTGGGGCCCCCATGACATTCTTCATGCATTTGGGACCCCAATGACATGCGTCATGCACGTGGGCCCTCATGACATGCGGCATGCATTTGGGGTCACCAAGACATGCGTCATGCATTTGGGGCCGCCACGACATGCGGCATGCATTTGGGGCCCCAATGACATGCGGCATGCACTTGGGGCCCCTATGATATGCGGCATGCACAAGGGGGCCCCAAGACATGCGGCATGCATTTGGGGCCCCCTTGACATGCAGCATGCATGTGGGGCCCCCATGACAGGCGGCACGTAATTGGGGCGCCCGTGACATGCGGCATGCTTTTGGGGCCCCCATGACATGCGACATGCATTTGGTACCCCCATGACTTGCGGCATGCACGTGGGGCCCCCATGACATGCGGCATGCACATGGGGCCCCCATGACATGCGGCATGCATTTGGGGCCCCCATGACATGCTTCATGCATTTGGGGCTCCCATGATATGCGGCATGCATTTGGGGCCGCCACGACATGTGGCATGCACGTGGGCCCCCATGACATGCGGCATACATTTGGGGCCCCCATGACATGCGGCATGCATTTGGGGCCCCAATGACATGCGGCATGCACGTGGGGCCCCCATGACATGCGGCATGCTTTTGGGGCCCCCATGACATTCTTCATGCATTTGGGACCCCAATGACATGCGTCATGCACGTGGGGCCCCTATGATATGCGGCATGCACGTGGGGCCCCCAAGACATGCGGCATGTATTTGGGGCCCCCATGACATGCGTCATGCACGTGGGGACCCCATGACACGCGGGAAGCATTTGGGGCCCCCATAACACGCGGCAAGCATTTGGGGCCCCCATGACATGCGGCAAGCATTTGGGGCCCCAATGACATGCGGCATGCATTTGGGGCCACCAAGACATGCGTCATGCATTTGGGGCCCCCATGACAGGCGGCACGTAATTGGGGCCCCCATGACATGCGGCATGCATTTGGGGCCCCCATGACATGCGACATGCATTTGTGACCCCAATGACATGCGGCATGCACGTGGGGCCCCCATGACTTGCGGCATGCACGTGGGGCCCCCATGACATGCGGCATGCACATGGGGCCCCCATGACATGCGGCATGCATTTGGGGCCCCCATGACATGCTTCATGCATTTGGGGCTCCCATGACATGCGGCATGCATTTGGGGCCGCCACGACATGTGGCATGCACGTGGGCCCTCATGACATGCGGCATGCATTGGGGCCCCCTTGACATGCGGCATGCATTTGGGACACCAATGACATGCGGCATGCACGTGGGGCCCCCATGACATGCGGCATGCACGTGGGGCCCCCATGACATTCGGCATGCACGTGGGGCCCCCATGACATGCGGCATGCATTTGGGACCCCAATGACATGCGGAGTGCACGAGGGCTCCCCGTGACATGCGGCATGCAATCTTGGCCCCCATGACATGTGGCACAAAATTGGGGCCCCCAAGACATGTGACATGCACTTTTGGGCCCCCATGACATGCGGCATGCATTTGGGGCCCCCATAACATGCAGCATGCATTTGGGGCCCCCATGACATGCGTCATGCATTTGGGGCCCCAATGACATGCGGCATGCACGTGGGGCCCCCATGACATGCGGCATGCACGTGGGGCCCCCATGATATGCGGCATGCACGTGGGGCCCCCATGACATGCGGCATGCATTTGGGGCCCCCATGACATGCGGCATGCACTTCAGTCTCCCACGACATGCGGCATGCATTTGGGGGCCCCATGACATGCGGCATGCATGTGGGGCCCCCATGACAGGCGGCACATAATTGGGGCCCCCATGACATGCGGCATGCATTTGGGGCCCCCGAGACATGCGTCATGCATTTGGGGCCGCCACGACATGCGGCATGCATTTGGGGCCCCATGACATGCGGCACGTGTTTGGGGCCCCCAAGACATGCGGCATGCATTTGGGGCTCCCATGACATGCGGCATGCAATTGGGACCCCAATGACATGCGGCATGCATTTGGGGCCCCAATGACATGCGGCATGCACGTGGGGCCCCCACGACATGCGGCATGCAGTTGGGGCCCCAATGACATGCGGCATGCACGTGGGGCCCTCATGACATGCGGCATGCACGTGGGGCCCCCATGACATGCGGCATGCACGTGGGGCTCCCATGACATGCGGCATGCATTTGGGACCCCCATGACATGCGGCATGCATGTGGGGCCCCCATGACATGCGGCATGCACGTGGGGCTTCCACGACATGTGGCATGCTTTTGGGGCCCCCATGACATTCTTCATGCATTTGGGACCCCAATGACATGCGTCATGCACGTGGGCCCTCATGACATGCGGCATGCATTTGGGGTCCCCAAGACATGCGTCATGCATTTGGGGCCGCCACGACATGCGGCATGCATTTGGGGCCCCAATGACATGCGGCATGCACTTGGGGCCCCTATGATATGCGGCATGCACAAGGGGGCCCCAAGACATGCGGCATGCATTTGGGGCCCCCATGACATGCAACATGCATTTGGTACCCCCATGACTTGCGGCATGCACGTGGGGCCCCCATGACATGCGGCATGCACATGGGGCCCCCATGACATGCGGCATGCATTTGGGGCCCCCATGACATGCTTCATGCATTTGGGGCTCCCATGACATGCGGCATGCATTTGGGGCCGCCACGACATGTGGCATGCACGTGGGCCCCAATGACATGCGGCATACATTTGGGGCCCCCATGACATGCGGCATGCATTTGGGGCCCCAATGACATGCGGCATGCACGTGGGGCCCCCATGACATGCGGCATGCTTTTGGGGCCCCCATGACATTCTTCATGCATTTGGGACCCCAATGACATGCGTCATGCAGGTGGGGCCCCTATGATATGCGGCATGCACGTGGGGCCCCCAAGACATGCGGCCCCACGTGGGGCTCCCATGACATGCGGCATGCATTTGGGGCCCCCATGACATGCGTCATGCACGTGGGGCCCACACGACATGTGGCATGCTTTTGGGGCCCCCATGACATGCGGCATGCACGTGGGGCCCCCACGACATGTGGCATGCTTTTGGGGCCCCCATGACATTCTTCATGCATTTGGGACCCCAATGACATGCGTCATGCACGTGGGGCCCCTATGATATGCGGCATGCACGTGGGGCCCCCAAGACATGCGGCATGTATTTGGGGCCCCCATGCCATGCGGCATGCACGTGGGGCCCCCATGACATGCGGCATGCATTTGGGACCCCAATGACATGCGGAATGCACGAGGGCCCCCCATGACATGCGGCATGAATTTATGGCCCCCATGACATGCGGCACAAAATTGGGGCCCCCAAGACATTTGACATGCACTTTTGGGCCCCCATGACATGCGGCATGCATGTGGGGCCCCCATGACAGGCGGCATGTAATTGGGACCCCAATGACATGCGGCATGCACGTATGGCCCCCATGACTTGCGGCATGCACGTGGGACCCCCATGACATGCGGCATGCACTTCGGGCTCCCATGACATGCGGCATGCATTTGAGGCCCCCAAGACATGCGTCATGCATTTGGGGCCGCCATGACATGCGGCATGCATTTGGGGCACCAATGACATGCGGCATGCATTTGGGCCCCCATGACATGCGGCATGCATTTGGGGCCCCAATGACATGCGGCATGCATTTGGGGCCCCAATGACATGCGGCATGCATTTGGGGCCCCAATGACATGCGGCATGCACGTGGGGCCCCCATGACATGCGGCATGCATTTGGGGCCCCCATGACATTCGGCATGCACGTGGGCCCCCATGACATGCGGCACGTGTTTGGGGCCCCCAAGACATGCGGCATGCATTTGGGACCCCAATGACATGCGGCATGCATGTGGGGCCCCCATGACAGGCGGCATGTAATTGTGGCCCCCTTGACAAGCGGGATGCATTTGGGTCCCCCATAACATGCAGCATGCATTTGGGCCCCCCATGACATGCGGCATGCATTTGGGGCCCCAATGACATGCGGCATGCACGTGGGGCCCCCATGACATGCGGCATGCATTTGGGGCCCCAATGACATGCGGCATGCACGTGGGGCCCCCATGACATGCGGCATGCACGTGGGGCCCCCGTGACATGCGGCATGCACGTGGGGCTCCCATGACATGCGGCATGCATTTGGGACCCCCATGACATGCGGCATGCATGTGGGGCCCCCATGACATGCAGCATGCACGTGGGGCTTCCACGACATGTGGCATGCTTTTGGGGCCCCCATGACATTCTTCATGCATTTGGGACCCCAATGACATGCGTCATGCACGTGGGCCCTCATGACATGCGGCATGCATTTGGGGCCCCAATGACATGCGGCATGCACTTGGGGCCCCTATGATATGCGGCATGCACAAGGGGCCCCCAAGACATGCGGCATGCATTTGGGGCCCCCATGTCATGCGTCATGCACGTGGGGCCCCCACGACATGTGGCATGCTTTTGGGGCCCCATGACATTCTTCATGCATTTGGGACCCCAATGACATGCGTCATGCAGGTGGGGACCCCATGACACGCGGGATGCATTTGGGGTCCCCATAACACGCGGCATGCATTTGGGGCCCCCATAACATGCGGCATGCATTTGGGGCCCAAATGACATGCGGCATGCATTTGGGGCCCCCAAGACATGCGTAATGCATTTGGGGCCCCCATGACATGCGGCATGCATGTGGGGCCCCCATGACAGGCGGCACGTAATTGGGGCGCCCGTGACATGCGGCATGCATTTGGGGCCCCCATGACATGCGTCATGCACGTGGGGCCCCCATGACTTGCGGCATGCACGTGGGGCCCCCATGACATGCGGCATGCACATGGGGCCCCCATGACATGCGGCATGCATTTGGGGCCCCCATGACATGCTTCATGCATTTGGGGCTCCCATGACATGCGGCATGCATTTGGGCCCCCATGACATGCGGCATACATTTGGGGCCCCCATGACATGCGGCATGCATTTGGGGCCCCAATGACATGCGGCATGCACGTGGGGCCCCCATGACATGCGGCATGCTTTTGGGGCCCCCATGACATTCTTCATGCATTTGGGACCCCAATGACATGCGTCATGCACGTGGGGCCCCTATGATATGCGGCATGCACGTGGGGCCCCCAAGACATGCGGCATGTATTTGGGGCCCCCATGACATGCGTCATGCACGTGGGGACCCCATGACACGCGGGAAGCATTTGGGGCCCCCATAACACGCGGCAAGCATTTGGGGCCCCCATGACATGCGGCAAGCATTTGGGGCCCCAATGACATGCGGCATGCATTTGGGGCCACCAAGACATGCGTCATGCATTTGGGGCCCCCATGACAGGCGGCACGTAATTGGGGCCCCCATGACATGCGGCATGCATTTGGGGCCCCCATGACATGCGACATGCATTTGTGACCCCAATGACATGCGGCATGCACGTGGGGCCCCCATGACTTGCGGCATGCACGTGGGGCCCCCATGACATGCGGCATGCACATGGGGCCCCCATGACATGCGGCATGCATTTGGGGCCCCCATGACATGCTTCATGCATTTGGGGCTCCCATGACATGCGGCATGCATTTGGGGCCGCCACGACATGTGGCATGCACGTGGGCCCTCATGACATGCGGCATGCATTGGGGCCCCCTTGACATGCGGCATGCATTTGGGACACCAATGACATGCGGCATGCACGTGGGGCCCCCATGACATGCGGCATGCACGTGGGGCCCCCATGACATTCGGCATGCACGTGGGGCCCCCATGACATGCGGCATGCATTTGGGACCCCAATGACATGCGGAGTGCACGAGGGCTCCCCGTGACATGCGGCATGCATTCATGGCCCCCATGACATGTGGCACAAAATTGGGGCCCCCAAGACATGTGACATGCACTTTTGGGCCCCCATGACATGCGGCATGCATTTGGGGCCCCCATAACATGCAGCATGCATTTGGGGCCCCCATGACATGCGTCATGCATTTGGGGCCCCAATGACATGCGGCATGCACGTGGGGCCCCCATGACATGCGGCATGCACGTGGGGAACCCATGATATGCGGCATGCACGTGGGGCCCCCATGACATGCGGCATGCATTTGGGGCCCCCATGACATGCGGCATGCACTTCAGTCTCCCACGACATGCGGCATGCATTTGGGGGCCCCATGACATGCGGCATGCATGTGGGGCCCCCATGACAGGCGGCACATAATTGGGGCCCCCATGACATGCGGCATGCATTTGGGGCCCCAAGACATGCGTCATGCATTTGGGCCAGCCACGACATGCGGCATGCATGTGGGGCCCCCATGACAGGCGGCACATAATTGGGGCCCCCATGACATGCGGCATGCACGTGGTGCCCCCTGACATGCGGTATGCATTTGGGGCCCCCATGACATGCGGCATGCATGTGGGGCCCCATGACAGGCGGCACATAATTGGGGCCCCCATGACATGCGGCATGCACGTGGGGCCCCAACGACATGTGGCATGCTCTTGGGCCCCCATGACATTCTTCATGCATTTGGGACCCCAATGACATCCGTCATGCACGTGGGGCCCCAACGACATGTGGCATGCACTTTTGGGCCCCCATGACATGCGGCATGCATTTGGGGCCCCCATAACATGCAGCATGCATTTGGGGCCCCCATGACATGCGTCATGCATTTGGGGCCCCAATGACATCCGTCATGCACGTGGGCCCTCATGACATGCGGCTTGCATTTCGGGTCCCCAAGACATGCAGCATGCATTTGGGGCCCCCAAGACATGCGTCATGCACGTGGGCCCTCATGACATGCGGCATGCATTTGGGGTCCCCAAGACATGCGGCATGCATTTGGTGCCCCCATGACATGCGGCATGCACTTCGGGCTCCCATGACATGCGGCATGCATTTGGGACCCCCATGACATGCGGCATGCATGTGGGGCCCCCATGACAGGCGGCACATAATTGGGGCCCCCATGACATGCGGCATGCATTTGGGGCCCCCAAGACATGCGTCATGGATTTGGGACTCCATGACATGCGGCATGCACGTGTGCCCCCCATGACATGCGGCATGCACGTGGGGCCCCCACGACATGTGGCATGCATTTGGGGCCCCAATAACACGCAGCATGCATTTGGGGCCCCAATGACATGCGGGATGCATTTGGGGCCCCCATAACACGCAGCATGCATTTGGGGCCCCAATGACATGCGGCATGCATTTGGGGGCCCCATGACATGCGGCATGCATTTGGGGCCCCCATGACATGCGGCATGCACGTGGGCCCCCATGACATGCGGCATGCATTTGGGGCCCCCGTGACATGCGGCATGCACGTGGGCCCCCATGACATGCGGCATGCATTTGGGGCCCCCATGACATGCGGCATGCATTTGGGGACCCAATGACATGCGGCATGCATTTTAGGCCCCAATGACATGCGGCATGCACGTGGGGCCCCCAGGACATGCGGCATGCATTTGGGGCCCCCATGACATTCGGCATGCATGTGGGGCCCCCAGGACATGCGGCACATAATTGGGGCCCCCATGACATGCGGCATGCACGTGGGACCCCCACGACATGTGGCATGCTTTTGGGGCCCCCATGACATGCGACATGCACGTGGGGCCCCCACGACATGTGGCATGCTTTTGGGGCCCCCATGAAATTCTTCATGCATTTGGGGACCCCATGACATGCGGCATGCATTTGGGGCCCCTATGACATGTCATGCCGCATGTCATTGGGGCCCCAAATGCATGCCGCATGTCATTGGGGCCCCACATGCATGCCGCATGTCTTGGGGGCCCCAAATGCATGCCGCATGTCATGGGGCAACACGTGCATGCCGCATGTCATTGGGGCCCCAAATGCATGCCACATGTCATTGGGGCCCCAAATGCATGCCGCATGTCATGGGGGCCCCAAATGTATGCCGCATGTCATGGGGGCCCGAAGTGCATGCCGCATGTCATGGGGGTCCCAAATGCATGCCGCATGTCATGGGGGCCCAAATGCATGCCGCATGTCATGGGAGCCCCAAATGCATGAAGCATGTCATGGGGGCCCCAAATGCATGCCGCATGTCATGGGGGCCCCATGTGCATGCCGCATGTAATGGGGGCCCCACGTGCATGCCGCAAGTCATGGGGGCCACACGTGCATGCCGCATGTCATTGGGGTCCCAATTACATGCCGCCTGTCATGGGGGCCCCACATGCATGCCGCATGTCATGGGGGCCCAAAAGTGCATGTCACATGTCTTGGGGGCCCCAATTTTGTGCCGCATGTCATGGGGGCCATAAATTCATGCCGCATGTCATGGGGGGCCCTCGTGCATTCCGCATGTCATTGGGGTCCCAAATGCATGCCGCATGTCATGGGGGCCCCACGTGCATGCCGCATGTCATGGGGGCCCCAAAAGCATGCCACATGTCGTGTGGGCCCCACGTGCATGATGCATGTCTTGGGGGCCCCAAATGCATGCCGCATGTCATGGGGGCCCCAATTATGTGCCGCCTGTCATGGGGCCCCACATGCATGCCACATGTCATAGGGGCCCCAAATGCATGCCGCATGTCATGGGAGCCCGAAGTGCATGCCGCATGTCATAGGGGCCCCACGTGCATGACGCATGTCATTGGGGTCCCAAATGCATGAAGAATGTCATGGGGGCCCCAAAAGCATGCCACATGTCGTGGGGGACCCACGTGCATGCCGCATGTCATGGGGGCCCGAAAAGCATGCCACATGTCGTGTGGGCCCCACGTGCATGCCACATGTCATAGGGGCCCCAAATGCATGCCACATGTCATGGGAGCCCGAAGTGCATGCCGCATGTCATGGGGGCCCCAAATGCATGCCGCATGTCATGGGAGCCCGAAGTGCATGCCGCATGTCATGGGGGCCCCAAATGCATGCCGCATGTCATTGGGGCCCCAAATGCATGCCGCATGTCATGGGGGCCCCACGTGCATGCCGCATGTCATTGGGGCCCCAAATGCATGCCGCATGTCGTGGCGGCCCCAAATACATGATGCATGTCATGGGGGCCCCAATTATGTGCCGCCTGTCATGGGGCCCCACATGCATGCCACATGTCATAGGGGCCCCAAATGCATGTCGCATGTCATGGGAGCCCGAAGTGCATGCCGCATATCATAGGGGTCCCACGTGCACGAAGCATGTCATTGGGGTCCCAAATGCATGAAGAATGTTATGGGGGCCACAAAAGCATGCCACATGTCGTGGGGGCCCCACGTCCATGCAGCATGTCATGGGGGCCCCAAAAGCATGCCACATGTCATGGGGGCCCCAAATGCAAGCTGCGTGTTATGGGGGCCCCAAATGCATCCCGCATGTCATGGGGGCCCACGTGCATGCCGCATGTCGTGGCGGCCCCAAATGCATGACGCATGTCTTGGGGGCCCCAAATGCATGCCGCATGTCGTGGCGGGCCCAAATACATGACGCATGTCTTGGGGGCCACAAATGCATGCCGCATGTCATGGGGGCCCCAAATGCATGCCGCATGTCATGGGGGCCCCACGTGCATGTAGCATGTCATGGGGGCCCACGTGCATGCTGCATGTCGTGGCGGCCCCAAATGCATGCCGCATGTCATGGGAGCCCGAAGTGCATGTGGCATGTCATGGGGGCCCCACGTGCATGCCGCATATCATAGGGGCCCCACGTGCATGACGCATGTCATTGGGGTCCCAAATGCATGAAGAATGTCATGTGGGCCCCAAAAGCATGCCACATGTCGTGGGGGCCCCACGTGCATGCCGCATGTCGTGGCGGCCCCAAATGCATGATGCATGTCTTGGGGGCCCCAAATGCATGCCGCATGTCATGGGGGCCCCAATTATGTGCCGCCTGTCATGGGGCCCCACATGCATGCCACATGTCATAGGGGCCCCAAATGCATGCCGCATGTCATGGGAGCCCGAAGTGCATGGCGCATGTCATGGGGGCCCACGTGCATGCCGCATGTCATGGGGCCCCCAAATGCATGCTGCATGTTATGGGAGCCCCAAATGCATCCCGCTTGTCATGGGGGCCCCAATGACATGCCGCCTGTCATGGGGGCCCCACATGCATGCCGCATGTCATGGGAGCCCGAAGTGCATGCGGCATGTCATGGGGTCCCCACGTACATGCCGCATATCATAGGGGCCCCACGTGCATGACGCATGTCATTGGGGTCCCAAATGCATGAAGAATGTCATGGGGGCCCCAAAAGCATGCCACATGTCGTGGGGGCCCCACGTGCATGCCGCATGTCATGGGGGCCCCAAAAGCATGCCACATGTCGTGGGGGCACCACGAGCATGACGCATGTAATGGGGGCCCCAAATGCATGCCGCATGTCATGGAGGCCCCACGTGCATGACGCATGTCATTGGGGTCCCAAATGCATGAAGAATGTCATGGGGGCCCCAAGAGCATGCCACATGTCGTGGGGGCCCCACGTGCATGCCGCATGTCATGGGGGCCCCAAAAGCATGCCACATGTCGTGGGGGCCCCAAATGCATGCCGCATGTCATGGGGGCCCCACGTGCATGCCGCATGTCATTGGGGCCCCAAATGCATGCCGCATGTCATTGGGGCCCCAAATGCATGCCGCATGTCATTGGGGCCCCACATGCATGCCGCATGTCATGGGGGTCCCAAATGCATGAAGCATGTCATGGGGGCCACACGTGCATGCCGCATGTCATTGGGGTCCCAATTACATGCCGCCTGTCATGGGGGCCCCACATGCATGCCGCATGTCATGGGGGCCCAAAAGTGCATGTCACATGTCTTGGGGGCCCCAATTTTGTGCCGCATGTCATGGGGGCCATAAATTCATGCCGCATGTCATGGGGGGCCCTCGTGCATTCCGCATGTCATTGGGGTCCCAAATGCATGCCGCATGTCATTGGGGCCCCACGTGTATGCCGCATGTCATGGGGGCCCCAAAAGCATGCCACATGTCGTGTGGGCCCCACGTGCATGACGCATGTCATGGGGACCCCAAATGCATGCCGCATGTCATGGGGGCCCCACGTGCATGCCGCATGTCACTGGGGCCCCAAATGCATGCCGCATGTCGTGGCGGCCCCAAATACATGATGCTTGTCTTGGGGACCCCAAATGCATGCCGCATGTCATGGGGGCCCCAATTATGTGCCGCCTGTCATGGGGCCCCACATGCATGCCACATGTCATAGGGGCCCCAAATGCATGCCGCATGTCATGGGAGCCCGAAGTGCATGCCGCATGTCATAGGGGCCCCACGTGCATGCCGCATGTCATGGGGGCCCCAAAAGCATGCCACATGTCGTGTGGGCCCCACGTGCATGACGCATGTCATAGGGGCCCCAAATGCATGCCGCATGTTTGGGCCCCCACGTGCATGCCGCATGTCATGGGGGCCCCAAAAGCATGCCGCATGTCATGGGGGCCCCACTTGCATGCCACATGTCATAGGGGCCCCAAATGCATGCCGCATGTCATGGGAGCCCGAAGTGCATGGCGCATGTCATGGGGGCCCACGTGCATGCCGCATGTCATTGGGGTCCCAAATGCATGCCGCATGTCATGGGGGCCCCAAATGCATGCCGCATGTCATGGGAGCCCGAAGTGCATGCGGCATGTCATGGGGGCCCCACGTGCATGCCGCATATCATAGGGGCCCCACGTGCATGACGCATGTCATTGGGGTCCCAAATGCATGAAGAATGTCATGGGGGCCCCAAAAGCATGCCACATGTCGTGGGGGCCCCACGTGCATGCCGCATGTCATGGGGGCCCCAAAAGCATGCCACATGTCGTGGGGGCCCCACGAGCATGACGCATGTCATGGGGGCCCCAAATGCATGCCGCATGCACTTCGGGCTCCCATGACATGCGGCATGCATTTGGGGCCCCTATGACATGTGGCATGCATGTGGGGCCCCATGACAGGCGGCACATAATTGGGGCCCCCATGACATGCGGCATGCATTTGGGGCCCCCAAGACATGCATCATGCACGTGGGCCCTCATGACATGCGGCATGCATTTGGGTTCCCCAAGACATGCGGCATGCATTTGGTGCCCCCATGACATGCGGCATGCACTTCGGGCTCCCATGACATGCGGCATGCATTTGGGACCCCCATGACATGCGGCATGCATGTGGGGCCCCCATGACAGGCGGCACATAATTGGGGCCCCCATGACATGCGGCATGCATGTGGGGCCCCCACGACATGTGGCATGCATTTGGGGCCCCCATAACACGCAGCATGCATTTGGGGCCCCAATGACATGCGGGATGCATTTGGGGCCCCCATAACACGCAGCATGCATTTGGGGCCCCAATGACATGCGGCATGCATTTGGGGGCCCCATGACATGCGGCATGCATTTGGGGCCCCCATGACATGCGGCATGCACGTGGGCCCCCATGACATGCGGCATGCATTTGGGGCCCCCATGACATGCGGCATGCACGTGGGCCCCCATGACATGCGGCATGCATTTGGGGCCCCCATGACATGCGGCATGCATTTGGGGACCCAATGACATGCGGCATGCATTTTAGGCCCCAATGACATGCGGCATGCACGTGGGGCCCCCAGGACATGCGGCATGTCATTGGGGCCCCACATGCATGCCGCATGTCATGGGGGCCCCAAATGCATGCCGCATGTCATGGGGCACCACGTGCATGCCGCATGTCATTGGGGCCCCAAATGCATGCCACATGTCATTGGGGCCCCAAATGCATGCCGCATGTCATGGGGGCCCCAAATGTATGCCGCATGTCATGGGGGCCCGAAGTGCATGCCGCATGTCATGGGGGTCCCAAATGCATGCCGCATGTCATGGGGCCCCCAAATGCATGCCGCATGTCATTGGGGCCCCAAATGCATGCTGCGTGTTATGGGGGCCCCAAATGCATGCCGCATGTCATGGGGGCCCCATGTGCATGCCGCATGTCATGGGGGCCCCACGTGCATGCCGCAAGTCATGGGGGCCACACGTGCATGCCGCATGTCATTGGGGTCCCAATTACATGCCGCCTGTCATGGGGGCCAAACATGCATGCCGCATGTCATGGGGGCCCAAAAGTGCATGTCACATGTCTTGGGGGCCCCAATTTTGTGCCGCATGTCATGGGGGCCATAAATTCATGCCGCATGTCATGGGGGGCCCTCTTGCATTCCGCATGTCATTGGGGTCCCAAATGCATGCCGCATGTCATGGGGGCCCCACGTGCATGCCGCATGTCATGGGGGCCCCAAAAGCATGCCACATGTCGTGTGGGCCCCACGTGCATGATGCATGTCTTGGGGGCCCCAAATGCATGCCGCATGTCATGGGGGCCCCAATTATGTGCCGCCTGTCATGGGGCCCCACATGCATGCCACATGTCATAGGGGCCCCAAATGCATGCCGCATGTCATGGGAGCCCGAAGTGCATGCCGCATGTCATAGGGGCCCCACGTGCATGACGCATGTCATTGGGGTCCCAAATGCATGAAGAATGTCATGGGGGCCCCAAAAGCATGCCACATGTCGTGGGGGACCCACGTGCATGCCGCATGTCATGGGGGCCCCAAAAGCATGCCACATGTCGTGTGGGCCCCACGTGCATGCCACGTGTCATAGGGGCCCCAAATGCATCTCACATGTCATGGGAGCCCGAAGTGCATGCCGCATGTCATGGGGGCCCCAAATGCATGCCGCATGTCATGGGAGCCCGAAGTGCATGCCGCATGTCATGGGGGCCCCAAATGCATGCCGCATGTCATGGGGGCCCCAAATGCATGCCGCATGTCATGGGGGCCCCACGTGCATGCCGCATGTCATTGGGGCCCCAAATGCATGCCGCATGTCGTGGCGGCCCCAAATACATGATGCATGTCATGGGGGCCCCAATTATGTGCCGCCTGTCATGGGGCCCCACATGCATGCCACATGTCATAGGGGCCCCAAATGCATGCCGCATGTCATGGGAGCCCGAAGTGCATGCCGCATATCATAGGGGTCCCACGTGCACGACGCATGTCATTGGGGTCCCAAATGCATTAAGAATGTCATGGGGGCCACAAAAGCATGCCACATGTCGTGGGGGCCCCACGTCCATGCCGCATGTCATGGGGGCCCCAAAAGCATGCCACATGTCATGGGGGCCCCAAATGCAAGCTGCGTGTTATGGGGGCCCCAAATGCATCCCGCATGTCATGGGGGCCCACGTGCATGCCGCATGTCGTGGCGGCCCCAAATGCATGACGCATGTCTTGGGGGCCCCAAATGCATGCCGCATGTCGTGGCGGGCCCAAATACATGACGCATGTCTTGGGGGCCACAAATGCATGCCGCATGTCATGGGGGCCCCAAATGCATGCCGCATGTCATGGGGGCCCCACGTGCATGTCGCATGTCATGGGGGCCCCAAATGCATGCCGCATGTCATGGGGGCCCCAATTATGTGCCGCCTGTCATGGGGGCCCCAAATGCATGCCGCATGTCATGGGAGCCCGAAGTGCATGCCGCATGTCATGGGGGCCCACGTGCATGCTGCATGTCGTGGCGGCCCCAAATGCATGCCGCATGTCATGGGAGCCCGAAGTGCATGCGGCATGTCATGGGGGCCCCACGTGCATGCCGCATATCATAGGGGCCCCACGTGCATGACGCATGTCATTGGGGTCCCAAATGCATGAAGAATGTCATGTGGGCCCCAAAAGCATGCCACATGTCGTGGGGGCCCCACGTGCATGCCGCATGTCATGGGGGCCCCAAATGCATGCCGCATGTCGTGGCGGCCCCACGTGCATGCCGCATGTCATGGGGGCCCCAAAAGCATGCCACATGTCATGGGGGCCCCAATTATGTGCCGACTGTCATGGGGCCCCAAATGCATGCTTCATGTCATAGGAGCCCCAAATGCATGAAGCATGTCATGGGGGCCCCAAATGCATGACGCATGTCATGGGGGCCCCATGTGCATGCCGCATGTCATGGGGGCCCCACGTGCATGCCGCATGTCATTGGGGTCCCAAATGCATGCCACATGTCATGGGGGCCCCAAATGCATGCCGCATGTCATGGGAGCCCGAAGTGCATGCGGCATGTCATGGGGGCCCCACGTGCATGCCGCATATCATAGGGGCCCCACGTGCATGACGCATGTCATTGGGGTTCCAAATGCATGAAGAATGTCATGGGGGCCCCAAAAGCATGCCACATGTCGTGGGGGCCCCACGTGCATGCCGCATGTCATGGGGGCCCCAAAAGCATGCCACATGTCGTGGGGGCCCCACGAGCATGACGCATGTCATGGGGGCCCCAAATGCATGCCGCATGTCATGGGGGCCCCACTTGCATGCCGCATGTCATTGGGGCCCCAAATGCATGCCGCATGTCGTGGCGGCCCCAAATGCATGATGCATGTCTTGGGGGCCCCAAATGCATGCCGCATGTCATGGGGGCCCCAATTATGTGCCGCCTGTCATGGGGCCCCACATGCATGCCACATGTCATAGGGGCCCCAAATGCATGCCGCATGTCATGGGAGCCCGAAGTGCATGGCGCATGTCATGGGGGCCCACGTGCATGCCGCATGTCATGGGGCCCCCAAATGCATGCTGCATGCTATGGGAGCCCCAAATGCATCCCGCTTGTCATGGGGGCCCCAATGACATGCCGCCTGTCATGGGGGCCCCACATGCATGCCGCATGTCATGGGAGCCCGAAGTGCATGCGGCATGTCATGGGGTCCCCACGTGCATGCCGCATATCATAGGGGCCCCACGTGCATGACTCATGTCATTGGGGTCCCAAATGCATGAAGAATGTCATGGGGGCCCCAAAAGCATGCCACATGTCGTGGGGGCCCCACGTGCATGCCGCATGTCATGGGGGCCCCAAAAGCATGCCACATGTCGTGGGGGCACCACGAGCATGACGCATGTAATGGGGGCCCCAAATGCATGCCGCATGTCATGGGGGCCCCACGTGCATGACGCATGTCATTGGGGTCCCAAATGCATGAAGAATGTCATGGGGGCCGAAAGAGCATGCCACATGTCGTGGGGGCCCCAAATGCATGCCGCATGTCATGGGGGCCCCAATTATGTGCCGCCTGTCATGGGGCCCCACATGCATGCCACATGTCATAGGGGCCCCAAATGCATGCCGCATGTCATGGGAGCCCGAAGTGCATGGCGCATGTCATGGGGGCCCACGTGCATGCCGCATGTCATTGGGGTCCCAAATGCATGCCGCATGTCATGGGGGCCCCAAATGCATGCCGCATGTCATGGGAGCCCGAAGTGCATGCGGCATGTCATGGGGGCCCCACGTGCATGCCGCATATCATAGGGGCCCCACGTGCATGACGCATGTCATTGGGGTCCCAAATGCATGAAGAATGTCATGGGGGCCCCAAAAGCATGCCACATGTCGTGGGGGCCCCACGTGCATGCCGCATGTCATGGGGGCCCCAAAAGCATGCCACATGTCGTGGGGGCCCCACGAGCATGACGCATGTCATGGGGGCCCCAAATGCATGCCGCATGTCATGGGGGCCCCACGTGCATGCCGCATGTCATTGGGGCCCCAAATGCATGCCGCATGTCGTGGCGGCCCCAAATACATGATGCATGTCTTGGGGGCCCCAAATGCATGCCGCATGTCATGGGGGCCCCAATTATGTGCCGCCTGTCATGGGGCCCCACATGCATGCCACATGTCATAGGGGCCCCAAATGCATGCCGCATGTCATGGGAGCCCGAAGTGCATGCCGCATGTCATAGGGGCCCCACGTGCATGCCGCATGTCATGGGGGCCCCAAAAGCATGCCACATGTCGTGTGGGCCCCACGTGCATGACGCATGTCATGGGGGCCCCAAATGCATGCCGCATGTCATGGGGGCCCCACGTGCATGCCGCATGTCATGGGGGCCCCAAAAGAATGCCACATGTCGTGTGAGCCCCACGTGCATGACGCATGTCATGGGGGCCCCAAATGCATGCCGCATGTCATGGGGGCCCCACGTGCATGAAGCATGTCATTGGGGCCCCAAATGCATGCCGCATGTCGTGGCGGCCCCAAATACATGATGCATGTCTTGGGGGCCCCAAATGCATGCCGCATGTCATGGGGGCCCCAATTATGTGCCGCCTGTCATGGGGCCCCACATGCATGCCACATGTCATAGGGGCCCCAAATGCATGCCGCATGTCATGGGAGCCCGAAGTGCATGGCGCATGTCATGGGGACCCACGTGCATGCCGCATGTCATTGGGGTCCCAAATGCATGCCGCATGTCATGGGGGCCCCAAATGCATGCCGCATGTCATGGGAGCCCGAAGTGCATGCGGCATGTCATGGGGGCCCCACGTGCATGCCGCATATCATAGGGGCCCCACGTGCATGACGCATGTCATTGGGGTCCCAAATGCATGAAGAATGTCATGGGGGCCCCAAAAGCATGCCACATGTCGTGGGGGCCCCACGTGCATGCCGCATGTCATGGGGGCCCCAAAAGCATGCCACATGTCGTGGGGGCCCCACGAGCATGACGCATGTCATGGGGGCCCCAAATGCATGCCGCATGTCATGGGGGCCCCAATTATGTGCCGCCTGTCATGGGGCCCCACATGCATGCCACATGTCATAGGGCCCCCAAATGCATGCCGCATGTCATGGGAGCCCGAAGTGCATGGCGCATGTCATGGGGGCCCACGTGCATGCCGCATGTCATGGGGCCCCCAAATGCATGCTGCATGTTATGGGAGCCCCAAATGCATCCCGCTTGTCATGGGGGCCCCAATGACATGCCGCCTGTCATGGGGGCCCCACATGCATGCCGCATGTCATGGGAGCCCGAAGTGCATGCGGCATGTCATGGGGTCCCCACGTGCATGCCGCATATCATAGGGGCCCCACGTGCATGACGCATGTCATTGGGGTCCCAAATGCATGAAGAATGTCATGGGGGCCCCAAAAGCATGCCACATGTCGTGGGGGCCCCACGTGCATGCCGCATGTCATGGGGGCCCCAAAAGCATGCCACATGTCGTGGGGGCACCACGAGCATGACGCATGTAATGGGGGCCCCAAATGCATGCCGCATGTCATGGGGGCCCCACGTGCATGACGCATGTCATTGGGGTCCCAAATGCATGAAGAGTGTCATGGGGGCCCCAAGAGCATGCCACATGTCGTGGGGGCCCCACGTGCATGCCGCATGTCATGGGGGCCCCAAAAGCATGCCACATGTCGTGGGGGCCCCAAATGCATGCCGCATGTCATGGGGGCCCCACGTGCATGCCGCATGTCATTGGGGCCCCAAATGCAAGCCGCATGTCATTGGGGCCCCAAATGCATGCCGCATGTCATTGGGGCCCCACATGCATGCCGCATGTCATGGGGGTGCCAAATGCATGAAGCATGTCATGGGGGCCACACGTGCATGCCGCATGTCATTGGGGTCCCAATTACATGCCGCCTGTCATGGGGGCCCCACATGCATGCCGCATGTCATGGGGGCCCAAAAGTGCATGTCACATGTCTTGGGGGCCCCAATTTTGAGCCGCATGTCATGGGGGCCATAAACTCATGCCGCATGTCATGGGGGGCCCTCGTGCATTCCGCATGTCATTGGGGTCCCAAATGCATGCCGCATGTCATTGGGGCCCCACGTGCATGCCGCATGTCATGGGGGCCCCAAAAGCATGCCACATGTCGTGTGGGCCCCACGTGCATGACGCATGTCATGGGGACCCCAAATGCATGCCGCATGTCATGGGGGCCCCACGTGCATGCCGCATGTCATTGGGGCCCCAAATGCATGCCACATGTCGTGGCGGCCCCAAATACATGATGCATGTCTTGGGGGCCCCAAATGCATGCCGCATGTCATGGGGGCCCCAATTATGTGCCGCCTGTCATGGGGCCCCACATGCATGCCACATGTCATAGGGGCCCCAAATGCATGCCGCATGTCATGGGAGCCCGAAGTGCATGCCGCATGTCATAGGGGCCCCACGTGCATGCCGCATGTCATGGGGGCCCCAAATGCATGACGCATGTCTTGGGGGCCCCAAATGCATGCCGCATGTCGTGGCGGCCCCAAATGCATGATGCATGTCTTGGGGGCCCCAAATGCATGCCGCATGTCATGGGGGCCCCAATTATGTGCCGCCTGTCATGGGGCCCCACATGCATGCCACATGTCATAGGGCCCCCAAATGCATGCCGCATGTCATGGGAGCCCGAAGTGCATGGCGCATGTCATGGGGGCCCACGTGCATGCCGCATGTCATGGGGCCCCCAAATGCATGCTGCATGTTATGGGAGCCCCAAATGCATCCCGCTTGTCATGGGGGCCCCAATGACATGCCGCCTGTCATGGGGGCCCCACATGCATGCCGCATGTCATGGGAGCCCGAAGTGCATGCGGCATGTCATGGGGTCCCCACGTGCATGCCGCATATCATAGGGGCCCCACGTGCATGACGCATGTCATTGGGGTCCCAAATGCATGAAGAATGTCATGGGGGCCCCAAAAGCATGCCACATGTCGTGGGGGCCCCACGTGCATGCCGCATGTCATGGGGGCCCCAAAAGCATGCCACATGTCGTGGGGGCACCACGAGCATGACGCATGTAATGGGGGCCCCAAATGCATGCCGCATGTCATGGGGGCCCCACGTGCATGACGCATGTCATTGGGGTCCCAAATGCATGAAGAGTGTCATGGGGGCCCCAAGAGCATGCCACATGTCGTGGGGGCCCCACGTGCATGCCGCATGTCATGGGGGCCCCAAAAGCATGCCACATGTCGTGGGGGCCCCAAATGCATGCCGCATGTCATGGGGGCCCCACGTGCATGCCGCATGTCATTGGGGCCCCAAATGCAAGCCGCATGTCATTGGGGCCCCAAATGCATGCCGCATGTCATTGGGGCCCCACATGCATGCCGCATGTCATGGGGGTGCCAAATGCATGAAGCATGTCATGGGGGCCACACGTGCATGCCGCATGTCATTGGGGTCCCAATTACATGCCGCCTGTCATGGGGGCCCCACATGCATGCCGCATGTCATGGGGGCCCAAAAGTGCATGTCACATGTCTTGGGGGCCCCAATTTTGAGCCGCATGTCATGGGGGCCATAAACTCATGCCGCATGTCATGGGGGGCCCTCGTGCATTCCGCATGTCATTGGGGTCCCAAATGCATGCCGCATGTCATTGGGGCCCCACGTGCATGCCGCATGTCATGGGGGCCCCAAAAGCATGCCACATGTCGTGTGGGCCCCACGTGCATGACGCATGTCATGGGGACCCCAAATGCATGCCGCATGTCATGGGGGCCCCACGTGCATGCCGCATGTCATTGGGGCCCCAAATGCATGCCACATGTCGTGGCGGCCCCAAATACATGATGCATGTCTTGGGGGCCCCAAATGCATGCCGCATGTCATGGGGGCCCCAATTATGTGCCGCCTGTCATGGGGCCCCACATGCATGCCACATGTCATAGGGGCCCCAAATGCATGCCGCATGTCATGGGAGCCCGAAGTGCATGCCGCATGTCATAGGGGCCCCATGTGCATGCCGCATGTCATGGGGGCCCCAAAAGCATGCCACATGTCGTGTGGGCCCCACGTGCATGACGCATGTCATGGGGGCCCCAAATGCATGCGGCATGTCGTGGGGGCCCCACGTGCATGCCGCATGTCATGGGGGCCCCAAAAGCATGCCACATGTCGTGTGAGCCCCACGTGCATGACGCATGTCATGGGGGCCCCAAATGCATGCCGCATGTCATGGGGGCCCCACGTGCATGAAGCATGTCATTGGGGCCCCAAATGCATGCCGCATGTCGTGGCGGCCCCAAATACATGATGCATGTCTTGGGGGCCCCAAATGCATGCCGCATGTCATGGGGGCCCCAATTATGTGCCGCCTGTCATGGGGCCCCACATGCATGCCACATGTCATAGGGGCCCCAAATGCATGCCGCATGTCATGGGAGCCCGAAGTGCATGCCGCATGTCATGGGAGCCCCAAATGCATGCCGCATGTCATTGGGGTCCCAAATGCATGCCGCATGTCTTGGGGGCCCCAAACACGTGCCGCATGTCATGGGGGCCCACGTGCATGCCGAATGTCATGGGGGCCCCAAATGCATGCCGCATGTCATGGGGGCCCCATGTGCATGCCGCATGTCATGGGGGCCCCAAATGTATGCCGCATGTCATGGGGGCCCACGTGCATGCCTCATGTCATTGGGGTCCCAAATGCATGCCGCATGTCATGGGGGCCCCACGTGCATGCCGCATGTCATGGTGGCCCCACGTGCATGCCGCATGTCATTGGGGTCCCAAATGCATGTCGCATGTCATGGGGGCCCCAAATGCATGCCGCATGTCATGGGGGCCCCAATGACATGCCGCATATCATAGGGGCCCCACGTGCATGACGCATGTCATTGGGGTCCCAAATGCATGAAGAATGTCACGGGGGGCCCCAAGAGCATGCCACATGTCGTGGGGGCCCCACGTGCATGCCGCATGTCATGTGGGCCCCAATTATGTGCCGCCTGTCATGGGGGCCCCACATGCATGCCGCATGTCATGGGGGCCCCAAATGCATGCCGCATGTCATGGGGCACCACGTGCATGCAGCATGTCATTGGGGCCCCAAATGCATGCCGCATGTCATGGGGGCCCCAAATGCATACCGCATGTCATCGGGGCCCCAATTATGTGCCGCCTGTCATGGGGGCCCCACATGCATACCGCATGTCATGGGGGCCCCAAATTCATGCCGCATGTCATGGGAGCCCGAAGTGCATGCCGCATGTCATGGGGGCCCACGTGCATGCCGCATGTCGTGGCGGCACCAAATGCATGACGCATGTCTCGGGGGCCCCAAATGCATGCCGCATGTCATGGGGGCCCCAATTATGTGCCGCCTGTCATGGGGGCCCCACATGCATGCCGCATGTCATGGGGCCCCCAAATGCATGCCGCATGTCATGGGAGACTGAAGTGCATGCCGCATGTCATGGGGGCCCCAAATGCATGCCGCATGTCATGGGGGCCCCACAT
Source organism: Phyllobates terribilis (assembly GCF_046119375.1). Lineage (NCBI taxonomy): Eukaryota > Metazoa > Chordata > Amphibia > Anura > Dendrobatidae > Phyllobates > Phyllobates terribilis. Next base: position 328,126,961 of record NW_027362764.1, on the reverse strand, counting down.
GCATGCCGCATATCATGGGGGCCCCACGTGCATGCCGCATGTCATTGGGGCCCCAAATGCATGCCGCATGTCATGGGGGCCCCAAATGCATGCTGCATGTTATGGGGGCCCCAAATGCATCCCGCTTGTCATGGGGGCCCCAATTACATGCCGCCTGTCATGGGGGCCCCACATGCATGCCGCATGTCATGGGGGCCCAAAAGTGCATGTCACATGTCTTGGGGGCCCCAATTTTGTGCCGCATGTCATGGGGGCCATGAATGCATGCCGCATGTCATGGGGGGCCCTCGTGCATGCCGCATGTCATTGGGGTCCCAAATGCATGCCGCATGTCATGGGGGCCCCACGTGCATGCCGCATATCATAGGGGCCCCACGTGCATGACGCATGTCATTGGGGTCCCAAATGCATGAAGAATGTCATGGGGGCCCCAAGAGCATGCCACATGTCATGGGGCACCACGTGCATGCCGCATGTCATGGGGGCCCCACGTGCATGCCGCATATCATAGGGGCCCCACGTGCATGACGCATGTCATTGGGGTCCCAAATGCATGAAGAATGTCATGGGGGCCCCAAGAGCATGCCACATGTCATGGGGCACCACGTGCATGCCGCATGTCATTGGGGTCCCAAATGCATGCCGCATGTCACGGGGGCCCCACGTGCATGCCGCATGTCATTGGGGTCCCAAATGCATGCCGCATGTCATGGGGGCCCCACGTGCATGCCGCATATCATAGGGGCCCCACGTGCATGACGCATGTCATTGGGGTCCCAAATGCATGAAGAATGTCATGGGGGCCCCAAGAGCATGCCACATGTCATGGGGCACCACGTGCATGCCGCATGTCATTGGGGCCCCAAATGCATGCTGCATGTCATGGGGGCCCCAATTATGTGCCCCCCTGTCATGGGGGCCCCACATGCATGCCGCATGTCGTGGCGGGCCCAAATGCATGACGCATGTCTTGGGGCCCCAAATGCATGCCGCTTGTCATGGGGGCCCCAAATGCATGCCGCATGTCATGGGGGCCCCAATTATGTGCCGCCTGTCATGGGGGCCCCACATGCATGCCGCATGTCATGGGGGCCCCAAATGCATGCTGCATGTCATGGGAGCCCGAAGTGCATGCCGCATGTCATGGGGGCCCACGTGCATGCCGCATGTCGTGGCGGCCCCAAATGCATGACGCATGTCTCGGGGGCCCCAAATGCATGCCGCATGTCATGGGGGCCCCAATTATGTGCCGCCTGTCATGGGGGCCCCACATGCATGCCGCATGTCATGGGGCCCCCAAATGCATGCCGCATGTCATAGGAGACTGAAGTGCATGCCGCATGTCACGGGGGCCCCAAATGCATAACGCATGTCATGGGGGCCCCACGTGCATGCCGCATGTAGTGGCGGCCCCAAATGCATGACGCATGTCTCGGGGGCCCCAAATGCATGCCGCATGTCACGGGCGCCCCAATTACGTGCCGCCTGTCATGGGGGCCCCACATGCATGCCGCATGTCATGGGGGCCCCAAATGCATGACGCATGTCTTGGGGGCCCCAAATGCATGCCGCATGTCATTTGGGCCCCAAATGTATCCCGCATGTCATGGGGGCCCAAATGCATGCCGCATGTCATGAGGGCCCACGTGCATGCCACATGTCGTGGCGGCCCCAAATGCATGCCGCATGTCATGGGAGCCCCAAATGCATGCCGCATGTCATGGGGGCCCCATGTGCATGCCGCATGTCATGGGGGCCCCACGTGCATGCCGCAAGTCATGGGGGCCCCACGTGCATGACGCATGTCATTGGGGTCCCAAATGCATGAAGAATGTCATGGGGGCCCCAAGAGCATGCCACATGTCATGGGGCACCACGTGCATGCCGCATGTCATTGGGGCCCCAAATGCATGCCGCATGTCATGGGGGCCCCAATTATGTGCCCCCCTGTCATGGGGGCCCCACATGCATGCCGCATGTCGTGGCAGGCCCAAATGCATGACGCATGTCTTGGGGCCCCAAATGCATGCCGCTTGTCATGGGGGCCCCAAATGCATGCCGCATGTCATGGGGGCCCCAATTATGTGCCGCCTGTCATGGGGGCCCCACATGCATGCCGCATGTCATGGGGGCCCCAAATGCATGCCGCATGTCATGGGAGCCCGAAGTGCATGCCGCATGTCATGGGGGCCCACGTGCATGCCGCATGTCGTGGCGGCCCCAAATGCATGACGCATGTCTCGGGGGCCCCAAATGCATGCCGCATGTCATGGGGGCCCCAATTATGTGCCGCCTGTCATGGGGGCCCCACATGCATGCCGCATGTCATGGGGCCCCCAAATGCATGCCGCATGTCATGGGAGACTGAAGTGCATGCCGCATGTCATGGGGGCCCCAAATGCATAACGCATGTCATGGGGGCCCCACGTGCATGCCGCATGTAGTGGCGGCCCCAAATGCATGACGCATGTCTCGGGGGCCCCAAATGCATGCCGCATGTCACGGGGCCCCAATTACGTGCCGCCTGTCATGGGGACCCCACATGCATGCCGCATGTCATGGGGGCTCCAAATGCATGACGCATGTCTTGGGGGCCCCAAATGCATGCCGCATGTCATTTGGGCCCCAAATGTATCCCGCATGTCATGGGGGCCCAAATGCATGCCGCATGTCATGAGGGCCCACGTGCATGCCACATGTCGTGGCGGCCCCAAATGCATGCCGCATGTCATGGGAGCCCCAAATGCATGCCGCATGTCATGGGGGCCCCATGTGCATGCCGCATGTCATGGGGGGCCCACGTGCATGCCGCAAGTCATGGGGGCCCCACGTGCATGACGCATGTCATTGGGGTCCCAAATGCATGCCGCATGTCATGGGGGCCCCAAAAGCATGCCGCATGTCGTGGCGGCCCCAAATGCATGACGCATGTCTTGGGGACCCCAAATGCATGCCGCATGTCATGAGGGCCCACGTGCATGACGCATGTCATTGGGGTCCCAAATGCACGAAGAATGTCATGGGGGCCCCAAAAGCATGCCACATGTCGTGGAAGCCCCACGTGCATGCCGCATGTCATGGGGGCCCCACATGCATGCCGCATGTCATGGGGGTCCCAAATGCATGCCGCATGTCATGGGAGCCGCACGTGCATGCCGCATGTCATGGGGGCCCACGTGCATGTCGCATGTCATGGGGGCCCCACGTGCATGCCGCATGTCATTGGGGCCCCAAATGCATGCCGCATGTCATGGGGGCCCCAAATGCATGCTGCATGTTAAGGGGGCCCCAAATGCATCCCGCTTGTCAAGGGGGCCCCAATTACATGCCGCCTGTCATGGGGGCCCGACATGCATGCCGCATGTCATGGGGGCCCAAAAGTGCATGTCACATGTCATTGGGGCCCCAAATGCATGAAGAATGTCATGGGGGCCCCAAAAGCATGCCACATGTTGTGGGGGCCCCACGTGCATGCCGCATGTCATGGGGGCCCCAAAAGCATGCCACATGTCGTGGGGGCCCCACGTGCATGCCGCATGTCATTGGGGCCCCAAATGCATGCCGCATGTCATTGTGGTCCCAATTGCATGCCGCATGTCATGGGAGCCCCAAATGCATGCCGCATGTCATTGGGGTCCCAAATGCATGCCGCATGTCTTGGGGGCCCCAAACACGTGCCGCATGTCATGGGGGCCCACGTGCATGCCGAATGTCATGGGGGCCCCAAATGCATGAAGCATGTCATGGGGGCCCCAAATGCATGCCGCATGTCATGGGGGCCCCATGTGCATGCCGCATGTCATGGGGGCCCCACGTGCATGCCGCATGTCATGGGAGCCCCAAATGCATGAAGCATGTCATGGGGGCCCCAAATGCATGCCGCATGTCATGGGGGCCCCATGTGCATGCCGCATGTCATGGGGGCCCCACGTGCATGCCGCAAGTCATGGGGGTCACACGTGCATGCCGCATGTCATTGGGGTCCCAATTACATGCCGCATGTCATGGGGGCCCCACGTGCATGCCGCATGTCATGGGGGCCCCAAATACATGCCGCATGTCTTGGGGGCCCCACGTGCATGCCGCATATCATAGGGGCCCCACGTGCATGACGCATGTCATTGGGGTCCCAAATGCATGAAGAATGTCATGGGGGCCCCAAAAGCATGCCACATGTCGTGGGGACCCCACGTGCATGCCGCATGTCATGGGGGCCCCAAAAGCATGCCACATGTCGTGTGGGCCCCACGTGCATGACGCATGTCATGGGGGCCCCAAATGCATGCCGCATGTCATGGGGGCCCCACGTGCATGCCGCATGTCATTGGGGCCCCAAATGCATGCCGCATGTCGTGGCGGCCCCAAATGCATGATGCATGTCTTGGGGGCCCCAAATGCATGCCGCATGTCATGGGGGCCCCAATTATGTGCCGACTGTCATGGGGCCCCACATGCATGCCACATGTCATAGGTTCCCCAAATGCATGCCGCATGTCATGGGAGCCCGAAGTGCATGCCGCATGTCATGGGGGCCCCAAATGCATGCCGCATGTCATGGGGGCCCCAAATGCATGCCGCATGTCATGGGGGCCCCACGTGCATGCCGCATATCATAGGGGCCCCACGTGCATGACGCATGTCATTGGGGTCCCAAATGCATGAAGAATGTCATGGGGGCCCCAAGAGCATGCCACATGTTGTGGGGGGCCCACGTGCATGCCGCATGTCATGGGGGCCCCAAAAGCATGCCACATGTCGTGGGGGCCCCAAATGCATGCCGCATGTCATGGGGGCCCCACGTGCATACCGCATGTCATTGGGGCCCCAAATGCATGCCGCATGTCATTGGGGCCCCAAATGCATGCCGCATGTCATGGGGGCCCCAAATGTATGCCGCATGTCATGGGGGCCCACGTGCATGCCGCATGTCATTGGGGCCCCACATGCATGCCACATGTCATGGGGGCCCCAAATGCATGCCGCATGTCATGGGGCACCACGTGCATGCCGCAAGTCATGGGGGCCACACGTGCATGCCGCATGTCATGGGAGCCCGAAGTGCATGCCGCATGTCATAGGGGCCCCACATGCATGACGCATGTCATTGGGGTCCCAAATGCATGAAGAATGTCATGGGGGCCCCAAAAGCATGCCACATGTCGTGGGGGCACCACGTGCATGCCGCATGTCATGGGGGCCCAAATGCATGCCACATGTCATGAGGGCCCACGTGCATGCCACATGTCGTGGCGGCCCCAAATGCATGCCGCATGTCATGGGAGCCCCAAATGCATGCCGCATGTCATGGGGGCCCCACGTGCATGCCGCATTTCATGGGGGCCCCACGTGCATGCCGCAAGTCATGGGGGCCCCACGTGCATGACGCATGTCATTGGGGTCCCAAATGCATGTCGCATGTCATGGGGGCCCCAAATGCATGCCGCATGTCACGGGCGCCCCAATTACGTGCCGCCTGTCATTTGGGCCCCAAATGCATGCCGCATGTCATGGGGGCCCCAAATGCATGCCGCGTGTTATGGGGGCCCCAAATGCATGCTGAATGTCATGGAGGCATAAGGGGCATGCCGCATGTCATGGGTGCCTCAAATGCATGCCGCATGTCATGGGGGCCCCAAATGCATGCCGCATGTCATGGGAGCCCCAAATGCATGCCGCATGTCATTGGGGTCCCAAATGCATGCCGCATGTCATGGGGGCCCACGTGCATGCCGAATGTCATGGGGGCCCCAAATGCATGCTGCATGTCATGGGGGCCCCACGTGCATGCCGCATGTCATGGGGGCCCCACGTGCATGCCGCATGTCATTGGGGTCCCAAATGCATGTCGCATGTCATGGGGGCCCTAAATGCATGCCGCATGTCATGGGGGCCCCACGTGCATGCCGCATATCATAGGGGCCCCACGTGCATGACGCATGTCATTGGGGTCCCAAATGCATGAAGAATGTCTTGGGGGCCCCAAGAGCATGCCACATGTCGTGGGGGCCCCACGTGCATGCCGCATGTCATGTGGGCCCCAATTATGTGCCGCCTGTCATGGGGCCCCACATGCATGCCGCATGTCATGGGGGCCCCAAATGCATGCCGCATGTCATGGGGCACCACGTGCATGCCGCATGTCATTGGGGCCCCAAATTCATGCCGCATGTCATGGGGGCCCCAAATGCATGCCGCATGTCATGGGGGCCCCACGTGCATGCCGCATATCATGGGGGCCCCACGTGCATGCCGCATATCATGGGGGCCCCACGTGCATGCCGCATATCATGGGGGCCCCACGTGCATGCCGCATGTCATGGGGGCCCCAAATGCATGCCGCATGTCATGGGGGCCCCACGTGCATGCCGCATATCATGGGGGCCCCACGTGCATGCCGCATGTCATGGGGGCCCCACCTGCATGCCGCATGTCATTGGGGCCCCAAATGCATGCCGCATGTCATGGGGGCCCCAAATGCATGCTGCATGTTATGGGGGCCCCAAATGCATCCCGCTTGTCATGGGGGCCCCAATTACATGCCGCCTGTCATGGGGGCCCCAAATGCATGCCGCATGTCATTGGGGCCCCAAATGCATGCCGCATGTCATGGGGGCCCCAAATGTATGCCGCATGTCATGGGGGCCCACGTGCATGCCGCATGTCATTAGGGTCCAAAATGCATGCCGCATGTCATGGGGGCCCCACGTGCATGCCGCATGTCATGGGGGCCCCACGTGCATGCCGCATATCATAGGGGCCCCACGTGCATGACGCATGTCATTGGGGTCCCAAATGCATGAAGAATGTCATGGGGGCCCCAAGAGCATGCCACATGTCATGGGGCACCACGTGCATGCCGCATGTCATGGGGGCCCCAATTATGTGCCGCCTGTCATGGGGGCCCCACATGCATGCCGCATGTCGTGGCGGGCCCAAATGCATGGCGCATGTCTTGCGGCCCCAAATGCATGACGCATGTCTCGGGGGCCCCAAATGCATGCCGCATGTCATGGGGGCCCTAATTATGTGCCGCCTGTCATGGGGGCCCCACATGCATGCCGCATGTCATGGGGCCCCCAAATGCATGCCGCATGTCATGGGAGACTGAAGTGCATGCCGCATGTCATGGGAGCCCCAAATGCATGCCGCATGTCATGGGGGCCCCACGTGCATGCCGCATATCATGGGGGCCCCACGTGCATGCCGCATGTCATGGGGGCCCCACGTGCATGCCGCATGTCATTGGGACCCCAAATGCATGCCGCATGTCATGGGGGCCCCAAATGCATGCTGCATGTTATGGGGGCCCCAAATGCATCCCGCTTGTCATGGAGGCCCCAATTACATGCCGCCTGTCATGGGGGCCCCACATGCATGCCGCATGTCATGGGGGGCCCTCGTGCATTCCGCATGTCATTGGGGTCCCAAATGCATGCCGCATGTCATGGGGGCCCCACGTGCATGCCGAATGTCATGGGGGCCCCACGTGCATGCCACATGTCATGGGGGCCCCACGTGCATGCCGCATGTCATGGGGCCCCCACGTGCATGCCGCATGTCATGGGAGCCCCAAATGCATGAAGCATGTCATGGGGGCCCCAAATGCATGCCGCATGTCATGGGGGCCCCATGTGCATGCCGCATGTCATGGGGGCCCCACGTGCATGCCGCAAGTCATGGGTGCCCCACGTGCATGCCGCATGTCATTGGGGTCACAAATGAATGTCGCATGTCATGAGGGCCCCAAATGCATGCCGCATGTCATGGGGGCCCCAATTACGTGCCGCCTGTCATGGGGGCCCCACATGCATGCCGCATGTCATGGGGGCCCCAAATGCATGACGCATGTCTTGGGGGCCCCAAATGCATGCCGTATGTCGTTGGGGCCCCAAATGCATGCCGCATGTCATGGGGGCCCCAAATGCATGCCGCGTGTTATGGGGGCCCCAAATGCATCCCGCGTGTCATGGGGTCCCCACGTGCATGACGCATGTCATGGGGGCCCCAAATACATGCCGCATGTCTTGGGGGCCCCACGTGCATGCCGCATATCATAGGGGCCCCACGTGTATGACGCATGTCATTGGGGTCCCAAATGCATGAAGAATGTCATGTGGGCCCCAAAAGCATGCCGCATGTCATGGGGGCCCCACGTGCATGTCGCATGTCATTGGGGCCCAGAATGCATGCCGCATGTCATGGGGGCCCCAAATGTATGCCGCATGTCATGGGGGCCAACGTGCATGCCGCATGTCATGGGGGCCCCACGTGCATGCCGCATGTCATGGGGCCCCACGTGCATGCCGCATGTCATTGGGGTCCCAAATGCATGCCGCATGTCATGGGGGCCCAAATGCATGCCGCATGTCATGAGGGCCCACTTGCATGCCACATGTCGTGGCGGCCCCAAATGCATGCCGCATGTCATGAGGGCCCACTTGCATGCCACATGTCGTGTGGGCCCCACGTGCATGACGCATGTCATGGGGGCCCCAAATGCATGCCGCATGTCATTGGGGTCCCAATTGCATGCCGCATGTCATGGGAGCCCCGAATGCATGCCGCATGTCATTGGGGTCCCAAATGCATGCCGCATGTCTTGGGGGCCCCAAACACGTGCCGCATGTCAAGGGGGCCCACGTGCATGCCGAATGTCATGGGGGCCCCAAATGCATGCCGCATGTCATGGGGGCCCCACGTGCATGCCGCATGTCATGGGAGCCCCAAATGCATGAAGCATGTCATGGGGGCCCCAAATGCTTGCCGCATGTCATGGGGGCCCCATGTGCATGCCGCATGTCATGGGGGCCCCACGTGCATGCCGCAAGTCATGGGGGCCACACGTGCATGCCGCATGTCATTGGGGTCCCAATTACATGCCGCATGTCATGGGGGCCCCACGTGCATGCCGCATGTCATGGGGGCCCCAAATACATGCCGCATGTCTTGGGGGCCCCACGTGCATGCCGCATATCATAGGGGCCCCACGTGCATGACGCATGTCATTGGGGTCCCAAATGCATGAAGAATGTCATGGGGGCCCCAAAAGCATGCCACATGTCGTGGGGGCCCCACGTGCATGCCGCATGTCATGGGGGCCCCAAAAGCATGCCACATGTCGTGTGGGCCCCACGTGCATGACGCATGTCATGGGGGCCCCAAATGCATGCCACATGTCATGCGGGCCCCACGTGCATGCCGCATGTCATTGGGGCCCCAAATGCATGCCGCATGTCGTGGCGGCCCCAAATGCATGATGCATGTCTTGGGGGCCCCAAATGCATGCCGCATGTCATGGGGGCCCCAATTATGTGCCGACTGTCATGGGGCCCCACATGCATGCCACATGTCATAGGTTCCCCAAATGCATGCCGCATGTCATGGGAGCCCGAAGTGCATGCCGCATGTCATGGGGGCCCCAAATGCATGCCGCATGTCATGGGGGCCCCAAATGCATGCCGCATGTCATGGGGGCCCCACGTGCATGCCGCATATCATAGGGGCCCCACGTGCATGACGCATGTCATTGGGGTCCCAAATGCATGAAGAATGTCATGGGGGCCCCAAGAGCATGCCACATGTTGTGGGGGGCCCACGTGCATGCCGCATGTCATGGGGGCCCCAAAAGCATGCCACATGTCGTGGGGGCCCCAAATGCATGCCGCATGTCATGGGGGCCCCACGTGCATACCGCATGTCATTGGGGCCCCAAATGCATGCCGCATGTCATTGGGGCCCCAAATGCATGCCGCATGTCATGGGGGCCCCAAATGTATGCCGCATGTCATGGGGGCCCACGTGCATGCCGCATGTCATTGGGGCCCCACATGCATGCCACATGTCATGGGGGCCCCAAATGCATGCCGCATGTCATGGGGCACCACGTGCATGCCGCAAGTCATGGGGGCCACACGTGCATGCCGCATGTCATGGGAGCCCGAAGTGCATGCCGCATGTCATAGGGGCCCCACATGCATGACGCATGTCATTGGGGTCCCAAATGCATGAAGAATGTCATGGGGGCCCCAAAAGCATGCCACATGTCGTGGGGGCACCACGTGCATGCCGCATGTCATGGGGGCCCAAATGCATGCCACATGTCATGAGGGCCCACGTGCATGCCACATGTCGTGGCGGCCCCAAATGCATGCCGCATGTCATGGGAGCCCCAAATGCATGCCGCATGTCTTGGGGGCCCCAAACACGTGCCGCATGTCATGGGGGCCCACGTGCATGCCGAATGTCATGGGGGCCCCAAATGCATGCTGCATGTCATGGGGGCCCCACGTGCATGCCGCATGTCATGGGGGCCCCACGTGCATGCCGCATGTCATTGGGGTCCCAAATGCATGTCGCATGTCATGGGGGCCCTAAATGCATGCCGCATGTCATGGGGGCCCCACGTGCATGCCGCATATCATAGGGGCCCCACGTGCATGACGCATGTCATTGGGGTCCCAAATGCATGAAGAATGTCATGGGGGCCCCAAGAGCATGCCACATGTCGTGGGGGCCCCACGTGCATGCCGCATGTCATGTGGGCCCCAATTATGTGCCGCCTGTCATGGGGCCCCACATGCATGCCGCATGTCATAGGTTCCCCAAATGCATGCCGCATGTCATTGGGGCCCCAAATTCATGCCGCATGTCATGGGGGCCCCAAATGCATGCCGCATGTCATGGGGGCCCCACGTGCATGCCGCATATCATGGGGGCCCCACGTGCATGCCGCATGTCATGGGGGCCCCACCTGCATGCCGCAAGTCATTGGGGCCCCAAATGCATGCCGCATGTCATGGGGGCCCCAAATGCATGCTGCATGTTATAGGGGCCCCAAATGCATCCCGCTTGTCATGGGGGCCCCAATTACATGCCGCCTGTCATGGGGGCCCCAAATGCAAGCCGCATGTCATTGGGGCCCCAAATGCATGCCGCATGTCATGGGGGCCCCAAATGTATGCCGCATGTCATGGGGGCCCCAAATGTATGCCGCATGTCATGGGGGCCCACGTGCATGCCGCATGTCATTGGGGTCCAAAATGCATGCCGCATGTCATGGGGGCCCTAATTATGTGCCACCTGTCATGGGGGCCCCACATGCATGCCGCATGTCATGGGGCCCCCAAATGCATGCCGCATGTCATGGGAGACTGAAGTGCATGCCGCATGTCATGGGAGCCCCAAATGCATGCCGCATGTCATGGGGGCCCCACATGCATGCCGCATATCATGGGGGCCCCACGTGCATGCCGCATGTCATGGGGGCCCCACGTGCATGCCGCATGTCTTTGGGACCCCAAATGCATGCCGCATGTCATGGGGGCCCCAAATGCATGCTGCATGTTATGGGGGCCCCAAATGCATCCCGCTTGTCATGGAGGCCCCAATTACATGCCGCCTGTCATGGGGGCCCCACATGCATGCCGCATGTCATGGGGGGCCCTCGTGCATTCCGCATGTCATTGGGGTCCCAAATGCATGCCGCATGTCATGGGGGCCCCACGTGCATGCCGAATGTCATGGGGGCCCCACGTGCATGCCACATGTCATGGGGGCCCCACGTGCATGCCGCATGTCATGGGGCCCCCACGTGCATGCCGCATGTCATGGGAGCCCCAAATGCATGAAGCATGTCATGGGGGCCCCAAATGCATGCCGCATGTCATGGGGGCCCCATGTGCATGCCGCATGTCATGGGGGCCCCACGTGCATGCCGCAAGTCATGGGTGCCCCACGTGCATGCCGCATGTCATTGGGGTCACAAATGAATGTCGCATGTCATGAGGGCCCCAAATGCATGCCGCATGTCATGGGGGCCCCAATTACGTGCCGCCTGTCATGGGGGCCCCACATGCATGCCGCATGTCATGGGGGCCCCAAATGCATGACGCATGTCTTGGGGGCCCCAAATGCATGCCGTATGTCGTTGGGGCCCCAAATGCATGACGCATGTCATGGGGGCCCCAAATACATGCCGCATGTCTTGGGGGCCCCACGTGCATGCCGCATATCATAGGGGCCCCACGTGTATGACGCATGTCATTGGGGTCCCAAATGCATGAAGAATGTCATGTGGGCCCCAAAAGCATGCCGCATGTCATGGGGGCCCCACGTGCATGCCGCATGTCATTGGGGCCCAGAATGCATGCCGCATGTCATGGGGGCCCCAAATGTATGCCGCATGTCATGGGGGCCAACGTGCATGCCGCATGTCATGGGGGCCCCACGTGCATGCCGCATGTCATGGGGGCCCCACGTGCATGCCGCATGTCATGGGGCCCCACGTGCATGCCGCATGTCATTGGGGTCCCAAATGCATGCCGCATGTCATGGGGGCCCAAATGCATGCCGCATGTCATGAGGGCCCACTTGCATGCCACATGTCGTGGCGGCCCCAAATGCATGCCGCATGTCATGAGGGCCCACTTGCATGCCACATGTCGTGTGGGCCCCACGTGCATGACGCATGTCATGGGGGCCCCAAATGCATGCCGCATGTCATGGGGGCCCCACGTGCATGCCGCATGTCATTGGGGCCCCAAATGCATGCCGCATGTCATGGGGGCCCCAATTATGTGCCGCCTGTCATGGGGCCCCACATGCATGCCACATGTCATAGGGGCCCCAAATGCATGCCGCATGTCATGGGAGCCCGAAGTGCATGCCGCATGTCATGGGGGCCCCAAATGCGTGCCGCATGTCATGGGAGCCCGAAGTGCATGCCGCAAGTCTTGGGGACCCCAAACACGTGCCGCATGTCATGGGGGCCCACGTGCATGCCGCATGTCATTGGGGCCCCAAATGCATGCCGCATGTCATTGGGGCCCCAAATGCATGCCGCATGTCATGGGGGCCCACGTGCATGCCGCATGTCATTGGGGTCCCAAATGCATGCCGCATGTCATGGGGGCCCCACGTGCATGCCGCTTGTCATGGGGGCCCCACGTGCATGCCGCATGTCATTGGGGTCCCAAATGCATGTCGCATGTCATGGGGGCCCCAAATGCATGCCGCATGTCATGGGGGCCCCACGTGCATGCCGCATATCATAGGGGCCCCACGTGCATGACGCATGTCATTGGGGTCCCAAATGCATGAAGAATGTCATGGGGGCCCCAAGAGCATGCCACATGTCGTGGGGGCCCCACGTGCATGCCGCATGTCATGTGGGCCCCAATTATGTGCCGCCTGTCATGGGGGCCCCACATGCATGCCGCATGTCATGGGGGCCCCAAATGCATGCCGCATGTCATGGGGCACCACGTGCATGCCGCATGTCATTGGGGCCCCAAATGCATGCCGCATGTCATGGGGGCCCACGTGCATGCCGCATGTCGTGGCGGCCCCAAATGCATGACGCATGTCTCGGGGGCCCCAAATGCATGCCGCATGTAATGGGGGCCCCACATGCATGCCGCATGTCATGGGGCCCCCAAATGCATGCCGCATGTCATGGGAGACTGAAGTGCATGCCGCATGTCATGGGGGCCCCAAATGCATGCCGCATGTCATGGGGGCCCCACGTGCATGCCGCATATCATGGGGGCCCCACGTGCATGCCGCATGTCATGGGGGCCCACGTGCATGCCGCATGTCATTGGGGCCCCAAATGCATGCCGCATGTCATGGGGGCCCCAAATGCATGCTGCATGTTATGGGGGCCCCAAATGCATCCCGCTTGTCATGGGGGCCCCAATTACATGCCGCCTGTCATGGGGGCCACACATGCATGCCGCATGTCATGGGGGCCCAAAAGTGCATGTCACATGTCTTGGGGGCCCCAATTTTGTGCCGCATGTCATGGGGGCCATGAATGCATGCCGCATGTCATGGGGGGCCCTCGTGCATTCCGCATGTCATTGGGGTCCCAAATGCATGCCGCATGTCATGGGAGCCCCAAATGCATGCCGCATGTCATTGGGGTCCCAAATGCATGCCGCATGTCATGGGGGCCCCAAATGCATGCTGCATGCTATGGGGGCCCCAAATGCATCCCGCTTGTCATGGGGGCCCCAATTACATGCCGCATGTCATTGGGGCCCCAAATGCATGCCGCATGTCATGGGGGCCCCAAATGTATGCCGCATGTCATGGGGGCCCCAAATGTATGCCGCATGTCATGGGGGCCAACGTGCATGCCGCATGTCATGCAGGCCCCACGTGCATGCCGCATGTCATGGGGGCCCCACGTGCATGCCGCATGTCATGGGGCCCCACGTGCATGCCGCATGTCATTGGGGTCCCAAATGCATGCCGCATGTCATGGGGGCCCAAATGCATGCCGCATGTCATGAGGGCCCACTTGCATGCCACATGTCGTGGCGGCCCCAAATGCATGCCACATGTCATGAGGGCCCACTTGCATGCCACATGTCGTGTGGGCCCCACGTGCATGACGCATGTCATGGGGGCCCCAAATGCATGAAGAATGTAATGGGGGCCCCAAGAGCATGCCACATGTCACTGGGGTCCCAAATGCACGCCGCATGTCATGGGGGCCCCACGTGCATGCCGCATGTCATTGGGGTCCCAAATGCATGCCGCATGTCATGGGGGCCCCACGTGCATGCCGCATATCATAGGGGCCCCACGTGCATGACGCATGTCATTGGGGTCCCAAATGCATGAAGAATGTCATGGGGGCCCCAAGAGCATGCCACATGTCATGGGGCACCACGTGCATGCCGCATGTCATTGGGGCCCCAAATGCATGCCGCATGTCATGGGGGCCCCAATTATGTGCCCCCTGTCATGGGGGCCCCACATGCATGCCGCATGTCGTGGCGGGCCCAAATGCATGACGCATGTCTTGGGGCCCCAAATGCATGCCGCATGTCATGGGGGCCCCAAATGCATGCCGCATGTCATGGGGGCCCCAATTTTGTGCCGCATGTCATGGGGGCCCCAAATGCATGCCGCATGTCATGGGAGCCCGAAGTGCATGCCGCATGTCATGGGGGCCCACGTGCATGCCGCATGTCATGGGGGCCCCAAATGTATGCCGCATGTCATGGGGGCCCCAAATGTATGCCGCATGTCATGGGGGCCAACGTGCATGCCGCATGTCATGCAGGCCCCACGTGCATGCCGCATGTCATGGGGGCCCCACGTGCATGCCGCATGTCATGGGGCCCCACGTGCATGCCACATGTCATTGGGGTCCCAAATGCATGCCGCATGTCATGGCGGCCCAAATGCATGCCGCATGTCATGAGGGCCCACTTGCATGCCACATGTCGTGGCGGCCCCAAATGCATGCCACATGTCATGAGGGCCCACTTGCATGCCACATGTCGTGTGGGCCCCACGTGCATGACGCATGTCATGGGGGCCCCAAATGCATGAAGAATGTAATGGGGGCCCCAAGAGCATGCCACATGTCATGGGGCACCACGTGCATGCCGCATGTCATTGGGGTCCCAAATGCACGCCGCATGTCATGGGGGCCCCACGTGCATGCCGCATGTCATTGGGGTCCCAAATGCATGCCGCATGTCATGGGGGCCCCACGTGCATGCCGCATATCATAGGGGCCCCACGTGCATGACGCATGTCATTGGGGTCCAAATGCATGAAGAATGTCATGGGGGCCCCAAGAGCATGCCACATGTCATGGGGCACCACGTGCATGCCGCATGTCATTGGGGCCCCAAATGCATGCCGCATGTCATGGGGGCCCCAATTATGTGCCCCCTGTCATGGGGGCCCCACATGCATGCCGCATGTCGTGGCGGGCCCAAATGCATGACGCATGTCTTGGGGCCCCAAATGCATGCCGCATGTCATGGGGGCCCCAAATGCATGCCGCATGTCATGGGGGCCCCAATTATGTGCCGCCTGTCATGGGGGCCCCACATGCATGCCGCATGTCATGGGGGCCCCGAATGCATGCCGCATGTCATGGGAGCCCGAAGTGCATGCCGCATGTCATGGGGGCCCACGTGCATGCCGCATGTCGTGGCGGCCCCAAATGCATGACGCATGTCTCGGGGGCCCCAAATGCAAGCCGCATGTCATGGGGGCCCCAATTATGTGCCGCCTGTCATGGGGGCCCCACATGCATGCCGCATGTCATGGGGGCCCCAAATGCATGACGCATGTCTTGGGGGCCCCAAATGCATGCCGCATGTCATTTGGGCCCCAAATGTATCCCGCATGTCATGGGGGCCCAAATGCATGCCGCATGTCATGAGGGCCCACGTGCATGCCACATGTCGTGGCGGCCCCAAATGCATGCCGCATGTCATGGGAGCCCCAAATGCATGAAGCATGTCATGGGGGCCCCAAATGCATGCCGCATGTCATGGGGGCCCCATGTGCATGCCGCATGTCATGGGGGCCCCACGTGCATGCCGCAAGTCATGGGGGCCCCACGTGCATGACGCATGTCATTGGGGTCCCAAATGCATGTCGCATATCATGGGGGCCCCAAATGCATGCCGCATGTCACGGGCGCCCCAATTACGTGCCGCCTGTCATTTGGGCCCCAAATGCATGCCGCATGTCATGGGGGCCCCAAATGCATGCCGCGTGTTATGGGGGCCCCAAATGCATCCCGCGTGTCATGGGGTCCCCACGTGCATGACGCATGTCATTGGGGTCGCAAATGCATGAAGAATGTCATGGGGTCCCAAAAGCATGCCACATGTCGTGGGGCCCCACGTGCATGCCGCATGTCATGGGGGCCCCAAAAGCATGCCACATGTCGTGGGGGCCCCACGTGCATGACGCATGACATGGGGGCCCCAAATGCATGCCGCATGTCTTGGGGGCCCCACGTGCATGCCGCCTATCATAGGGGCCCCAAGTGCATGCCGCATGTCATTGGGGCCCCAAATGCATGCCGCATGTCGTGGCGGCCCCAAATGCATGACGCATGTCTTGGGGACCCCAAATGCATGCCGCATGTCATGAGGGCCCACGTGCATGACGCATGTCATTGGGGTCCCAAATGCACGAAGAATGTCATGGGGGCCCCAAAAGCATGCCACATGTCGTGGAAGCCCCACGTGCATGCCGCATGTCATGGGGGCCCCACATGCATGCCGCATGTCATGGGGGTCCCAAATGCATGCCACATTTCATGGGAGCCGCACATGCATGCCGCATGTCATGGGGGCCCACGTGCATGTCGCATGTCATGGGGGCCCCACGTGCATGCCGCATGTCATTGGGGCCCCAAATGCATGCCGCATGACATGGGGGCCCCAAATGCATGCTGCATGTTATGGGGGCCCCAAATGCATCCCGCTTGTCAAGGGGGCCCCAATTACATGCCGCCTGTCATGGGGGCCCCACATGCATGCCGCATGTCATGGGGGCCCAAAAGTGCATGTCACATGTCATTGGGGCCCCAAATGCATGAAGAATGTCATGGGGGCCACACATGCATGCCGCATGTCATGGGGGCCCAAAAGTGCATGTCACATGTCTTGGGGGCCCCAATTTTGTGCCGCATGTCATGGGGGCCATGAATGCATGCCGCATGTCATGGGGGGCCCTCGTGCATTCCGCATGTCATTGGGGTCCCAAATGCATGCCGCATGTCATGGGAGCCCCAAATTCATGCCGCATGTCATTGGGGCCCCAAATGCATGCCACATGTCATTGGGGCCTCAAATGCATGCCGCATGTCATGGGGGCCCCAAATGTATGCCGCATGTCATGGGGGCCCGAAGTGCATGCCGCATGTCATGGGGGTCCCAAATGCATGCCGCATGTCATGGGGGCCCAAATGCATGCCGCATGTCATGGGAGCCCCAAATGCATGAAGCATGTCATGGGGGCCCCAAATGCATGCCGCATGTCATGGGGGCCCCATGTGCATGCCGCATGTCATGGGGGCCCCACGTGCATGCCGCAAGTCATGGGGGACAAACATGCATGCCGCATGTCATGGGGGCCCAAAAGTGCATGTCACATGTCTTGGGGGCCCCAATTTTGTGCCGCATGTCATGGGGGCCATAAATTCATGCCGCATGTCATGGGGGGCCCTCGTGCATTCCGCATGTCATTGGGGTCCCAAATGCATGCCGCATGTCATGGGGGCCCCACGTGCATGCCGCATGTCATGGGGGCCCCAAAAGCATGCCACATGTCGTGTGGGCCCCACGTGCATGATGCATGTCTTGGGGGCCCCAAATGCATGCCGCTTGTCATGGGGGCCCCAATTATGTGCCGCCTGTCATGGGGCCCCACATGCATGCCACATGTCATAGGGGCCCCAAATGCATGCCGCATGTCATGGGAGCCCGAAGTGCATGCCGCATGTCATAGGGGCCCCACGTGCATGACGCATGTCATTGGGGTCCCAAATGCATGAAGAATGTCATGGGGGCCCCAAAAGCATGCCACATGTCGTGGGGGACCCACGTGCATGCCGCATGTCATGGGGGCCCCAAAAGCATGCCACATGTCGTGTGGGCCCCACGTGCATGCCACATGTCATAGGGGCCCCAAATGCATGCCACATGTCATGGGAGCCCGAAGTGCATGCCGCATGTCATGGGGGCCCCAAATGCATGCCGCATGTCATGGGAGCCCGAAGTGCATGCCGCATGTCATGGGGGCCCCAAATGCATGCCGCATGTCATGGGGGCCCCAAATGCATGCCGCATGTCATGGGGGCCCCACGTGCATGCCACATGTCATTGGGGCCCCAAATGCATGCCGCATGTCGTGGCGGCCCCAAATACATGATGTATGTCATGGGGGCCCAATTATGTGCCGCCTGTCATGGGGCCCCACATGGATGCCACATGTCATAGGGGCCCCAAATGCATGCCGCATGTCATGGGAGCCCGAAGTGCATGCCGCATATCATAGGGGTCCCACGTGCACGACGCATGTCATTGGGGTCCGAAATGCATGAAGAATGTCATGGGGGCCACAAAAGCATGCCACATGTCGTGGGGGCCCCACGTCCATGCCGCATGTCATGGGGGCCTCAAAAGCATGCCACATGTCATGGGGCCCCAAATGCAAGCTGCGTGTTATGGGGGCCCCAAATGCATCCCGCATGTCATGGGGGCCCACGTGCATGCCGCATGTCGTGGCGGCCCCAAATGCATGACGCATGTCTTGGGGGCCCCAAATGCATGCCGCATGTCGTGGCGGGCCCAAATACATGACGCATGTCTTGGGGGCCACAAATGCATGCCGCATGTCATGGGGGCCCCAAATGCATGCCGCATGTCATGGGGGCCCCACATGCATGTCGCATGTCATGGGGGCCCCAAATGCATGCCGCATGTCATGGGGGCCCCAATTATGTGCCGCCTGTCATGGGGGCCCCAAATGCATGCCGCATGTCATGGGAGCCCGAAGTGCATGCCGCATGTCATGGGGGCCCACGTGCATGCTGCATGTCGTGGCGGCCCCAAATGCATGCCGCATGTCATGGGAGCCCGAAGTGCATGCGGCATGTCATGGGGGCCCCACGTGCATGCCGCATATCATAGGGGCCCCACGTGCATGACGCATGTCATTGGGGTCCCAAATGCATGAAGAATGTCATGTGGGCCCCAAAAGCATGCCACATGTCGTGGGGGCCCCACGTGCATGCCGCATGTCATGGGGGCCCCAAATGCATGCCGCATGTCGTGGCGGCCCCACGTGCATGCCGCATGTCATGGGGGCCCCAAAAGCATGCCACATGTCATGGGGGCCCCAATTATGTGCCGACTGTCATGGGGCCCCAAATGCATGCTTCATGTCATAGGAGCCCCAAATGCATGAAGCATGTCATGGGGGCCCCAAATGCATGACGCATGTCATGGGGGCCCCATGTGCATGCCGCATGTCATGGGGGCCCCACGTGCATGCCGCATGTCATTGGGGTCCCAAATGCATGCCGCATGTCATGGGGGCCCCAAATGCATGCCGCATGTCATGGGAGCCCGAAGTGCATGCGGCATGTCATGGGGGCCCCACGTGCATGCCGCATATCATAGGGGCCCCACGTGCATGACGCATGTCATTGGGGTCCCAAATGCATGAAGAATGTCATGGGGGCCCCAAAAGCATGCCACATGTCGTGGGGGCCCCACGTGCATGCCGCATGTCATGGGGGCCCCAAAAGCATGCCACATGTCGTGGGGGCCCCACGAGCATGACGCATGTCATGGGGGCCACACGTGCATGCCGCATGTCATGGGGGCCCAAAAGTGCATGTCACATGTCTTGGGGGCCCCAAATGCATGCTGCATGTCATGGGGGCCCCACGTGCATGCCGCATGTCATGGGGGCCCCACGTGCATGCCGCATGTCATTGGGGTCCCAAAAGCATGTCGCATGTCATTGGGGTCCCAATTACATGCCGCCTGTCATGGGGGCCAAACATGCATGCCGCATGTCATGGGGGCCCAAAAGTGCATGTCACATGTCTTGGGGGCCCCAAATGCATGCTGCATGTCATGGGGGCCCCACGTGCATGCCGCATGTCATGGGGGCCCCACGTGCATGCCGCATGTCATTGGGGTCCCAAAAGCATGTCGCATGTCATGGGGGCCCTAAATGCATGCCGCATGTCATGGGGGCCCCACGTGCATGCCGCATATCATAGGGGCCCCACGTGCATGACGCATGTCATTGGGGTCCCAAATGCATGAAGAATGTCATGGGGGCCCCAAGAGCATGCCACATGTCGTGGGGGCCCCACGTGCATGCCGCATGTCATGTGGGCCCCAATTATGTGCCGCCTGTCATGGGGCCCCACATGCATGCCGCATGTCATGGGGGCCCCAAATGCATGCCGCATGTCATGGGGCACCACGTGCATGCCGCATGTCATTGGGGCCCCAAATTCATGCCGCATGTCATGGGGGCCCCAAATGCATGCCGCATGTCATGGGGGCCCCACGTGCATGCCGCATATCAAGGGGACCCCACGTGCATGCCGCATATCATGGGGGCCCCACGTGCATGCCGCATGTCATGGGGGCCCCACCTGCATGCCGCAAGTCATTGGGGCCCCAAATGCATGCCGCTTGTCATGGGGGCCCCAATTACATGCCGCCTGTCATGGGGGCCCCAAATGCAAGCCGCATGTCATTGGGGCCCCAAATGCATGCCGCATGTCATGGGGGCCCCAAATGTATGCCGCATGTCATGGGGGCCCCAAATGTATGCCGCATGTCATGGGGGCCCACGTGCATGCCGCATGTCATTGGGGTCCAAAATGCATGCCGCATGTCATGGGGGCCCTAATTATGTGCCACCTGTCATGGGGGCCCCACATGCATGCCGCATGTCATGGGGCCCCCAAATGCATGCCGCATGTCATGGGAGACTGAAGTGCATGCCGCATGTCATGGGAGCCCCAAATGCATGCCGCATGTCATGGGGGCCCCACATGCATGCCGCATATCATGGGGGCCCCACGTGCATGCCGCATGTCATGGGGGCCCCACGTGCATGCCGCATGTCATTGGGACCCCAAATGCATGCCGCATGTCATGGGGGCCCCAAATGCATGCTGCATGTTATGGGGGCCCCAAATGCATCCCGCTTGTCATGGAGGCCCCAATTACATGCCGCCTGTCATGGGGGCCCCACATGCATGCCGCATGTCATGGGGGGCCCACGTGCATGCCGCATATCATAGGGGCCCCACGTGCATGACGCATGTCATTGGGGTCCCAAATGCATGAAGAATGTCATGGGGGCCCCAAGAGCATGCCACATGTCATGGGGCACCACGTGCATGCCGCATGTCATTGGGGCCCCAAATGCATGCCGCATGTCATGGGGGCCCCAATTATGTGCCCCCTGTCATGGGGGCCCCACATGCATGCCGCATGTCGTGGCGGGCCCAAATGCATGACGCATGTCTTGGGGCCCCAAATGCATGCCGCATGTCATGGGGGCCCCAAATGCATGCCGCATGTCATGGGGGCCCCAATTATGTGCCGCCTGTCATGGGGGCCCCACATGCATGCCGCATGTCATGGGGGCCCCGAATGCATGCCGCATGTCATGGGAGCCCGAAGTGCATGCCGCATGTCATGGGGGCCCACGTGCATGCCGCATGTCGTGGCGGCCCCAAATGCATGACGCATGTCTCGGGGGCCCCAAATGCATGCCGCATGTCATGGGGGCCCCAATTATGTGCCGCCTGTCATGGGGGCCCCACATGCATGCCGCATGTCATGGGGCCCCCAAATGCATGCCGCATGTCATGGGAGACTGAAGTGCATGCCGCATGTCATGGGGGCCCCACGTGCATGCCGCATGTCGTGGCGGCCCCAAATGCATGACGCATGTCTCGGGGGCCCCAAATGCATGCCGCATGTCACGGGCGCCCCAATTACGTGCCGCCTGTCATGGGGGCCCCACATGCATGCCGCATGTCATGGGGGCCCCAAATGCATGACGCATGTCTTGGGGGCCCCAAATGCATGCCGCATGTCATTTGGGCCCCAAATGTATCCCGCATGTCATGGGGGCCCAAATGCATGCCGCATGTAATGAGGGCCCACGTGCATGCCACATGTCGTGGCGGCCCCAAATGCATGCCGCATGTCATGGGAGCCCCAAATGCATGAAGCATGTCATGGGGCCCCATGTGCATGCCGCATGTCATGAGGGCCCCACGTGCATGCCGCAAGTCATGGGGGCCCCACGTGCATGACGCATGTCATTGGGGTCCCAAATGCATGTCGCATATCATGGGGGCCCCAAATGCATGCCGCATGTCACGGGCGCCCCAATTACGTGCCGCCTGTCATTTGGGCCCCAAATGCATGCCGCATGTCATGGGGGCCCCAAATGCATGCCGCGTGTTATGGGGGCCCCAAATGCATCCCGCGTGTCATGGGGTCCCCACGTGCATGACGCATGTCATTGGGGTCGCAAATGCATGAAGAATGTCATGGGGTCCCAAAAGCATGCCACATGTCGTGGGGCCCCACGTGCATGCCGCATGTCATGGGGGCCCCAAAAGCATGCCACATGTCGTGGGGGCCCCACGTGCATGACGCATGACATGGGGGCCCCAAATGCATGCCGCATGTCTTGGGGGCCCCACGTGCATGCCGCCTATCATAGGGGCCCCAAGTGCATGCCGCATGTCATTGGGGCCCCAAATGCATGCCGCATGTCGTGGCGGCCCCAAATGCATGACGCATGTCTTGGGGACCCCAAATGCATGCCGCATGTCATGAGGGCCCACGTGCATGACGCATGTCATTGGGGTCCCAAATGCACGAAGAATGTCATGGGGGCCCCAAAAGCATGCCACATGTCGTGGAAGCCCCACGTGCATGCCGCATGTCATGGGGGCCCCACATGCATGCCGCATGTCATGGGGGTCCCAAATGCATGCCACATTTCATGGGAGCCGCACGTGCATGCCGCATGTCATGGGGGCCCACGTGCATGTCGCATGTCATGGGGGCCCCACGTGCATGCCGCATGTCATTGGGGCCCCAAATGCATGCCGCATGACATGGGGGCCCCAAATGCATGCTGCATGTTATGGGGGCCCCAAATGCATCCCGCTTGTCAAGGGGGCCCCAATTACATGCCGCCTGTCATGGGGGCCCCACATGCATGCCGCATGTCATGGGGGCCCAAAAGTGCATGTCACATGTCATTGGGGCCCCAAATGCATGAAGAATGTCATGGGGGCCACACATGCATGCCGCATGTCATGGGGGCCCAAAAGTGCATGTCTTGGGGGCCCCAATTTTGTGCCGCATGTCATGGGGGCCATGAATGCATGCCGCATGTCATGGGGGGCCCTCGTGCATTCCGCATGTCATTGGGGTCCCAAATGCATGCCGCATGTCATGGGAGCCCCAAATGCATGCCGCATGTCATTGGGGCCCCAAATGCATGCCACATGTCATTGGGGCCCCAAATGCATGCCGCATGTCATGGGGGCCCCAAATGTATGCCGCATGTCATGGGGGCCCGAAGTGCATGCCGCATGTCATGGGGGTCCCAAATGCATGCCGCATGTCATGGGGGCCCAAATGCATGCCGCATGTCATGGGAGCCCCAAATGCATGAAGCATGTCATGGGGGCCCCAAATGCATGCCGCATGTCATGGGGGCCCCATGTGCATGCCGCATGTCATGGGGGCCCCACGTGCATGCCGCAAGTCATGGGGGACAAACATGCATGCCGCATGTCATGGGGGCCCAAAAGTGCATGTCACATGTCTTGGGGGCCCCAATTTTGTGCCGCATGTCATGGGGGCCATAAATTCATGCCGCATGTCATGGGGGGCCCTCGTGCATTCCGCATGTCATTGGGGTCCCAAATGCATGCCGCATGTCATGGGGGCCCCACGTGCATGCCGCATGTCATGGGGGCCCCAAAAGCATGCCACATGTCGTGTGGGCCCCACGTGCATGATGCATGTCTTGGGGGCCCCAAATGCATGCCGCATGTCATGGGGGCCCCAATTATGTGCCGCCTGTCATGGGGCCCCACATGCATGCCACATGTCATAGGGGCCCCAAATGCATGCCGCATGTCATGGGAGCCCGAAGTGCATGCCGCATGTCATAGGGGCCCCACGTGCATGACGCATGTCATTGGGGTCCCAAATGCATGAAGAATGTCATGGGGGCCCCAAAAGCATGCCACATGTCGTGGGGGACCCACGTGCATGCCGCATGTCATGGGGGCCCCAAAAGCATGCCACATGTCGTGTGGGCCCCACGTGCATGCCACATGTCATAGGGGCCCCAAATGCATGCCACATGTCATGGGAGCCCGAAGTGCATGCCGCATGTCATGGGGGCCCCAAATGCATGCCGCATGTCATGGGAGCCCGAAGTGCATGCCGCATGTCATGGGGGCCCCAAATGCATGCCGCATGTCATGGGGGCCCCAAATGCATGCCGCATGTCATGGGGGCCCCACGTGCATGCCACATGTCATTGGGGCCCCAAATGCATGCCGCATGTCGTGGCGGCCCCAAATACATGATGTATGTCATGGGGGCCCAATTATGTGCCGCCTGTCATGGGGCCCCACATGGATGCCACATGTCATAGGGGCCCCAAATGCATGCCGCATGTCATGGGAGCCCGAAGTGCATGCCGCATATCATAGGGGTCCCACGTGCACGACGCATGTCATTGGGGTCCGAAATGCATGAAGAATGTCATGGGGGCCACAAAAGCATGCCACATGTCGTGGGGGCCCCACGTCCATGCCGCATGTCATGGGGGCCCCAAAAGCATGCCACATGTCATGGGGCCCCAAATGCAAGCTGCGTGTTATGGGGGCCCCAAATGCATCCCGCATGTCATGGGGGCCCACGTGCATGCCGCATGTCGTGGCGGCCCCAAATGCATGACGCATGTCTTGGGGGCCCCAAATGCATGCCGCATGTCGTGGCGGGCCCAAATACATGACGCATGTCTTGGGGGCCACAAATGCATGCCGCATGTCATGGGGGCCCCAAATGCATGCCGCATGTCATGGGGGCCCCACGTGCATGTCGCATGTCATGGGGGCCCCAAATGCATGCCGCATGTCATGGGGGCCCCAATTATGTGCCGCCTGTCATGGGGGCCCCAAATGCATGCCGCATGTCATGGGAGCCCGAAGTGCATGCCGCATGTCATGGGGGCCCACGTGCATGCTGCATGTCGTGTCGGTCCCAAATGCATGCCGCATGTCATGGGAGCCCGAAGTGCATGCGGCATGTCATGGGGGCCCCACGTGCATGCCGCATATCATAGGGGCCCCACGTGCATGACGCATGTCATTGGGGTCCCAAATGCATGAAGAATGTCATGTGGGCCCCAAAAGCATGCCACATGTCGTGGGGGCCCCACGTGCATGCCGCATGTCATGGGGGCCCCAAATGCATGCCGCATGTCGTGGCGGCCCCACGTGCATGCCGCATGTCATGGGGGCCCCAAAAGCATGCCACATGTCATGGGGGCCCCAATTATGTGCCGACTGTCATGGGGCCCCAAATGCATGCTTCATGTCATAGGAGCCCCAAATGCATGAAGCATGTCATGGGGGCCCCAAATGCATGACGCATGTCATGGGGGCCCCATGTGCATGCCGCATGTCATGGGGGCCCCACGTGCATGCCGCATGTCATTGGGGTCCCAAATGCATGCCGCATGTCATGGGGGCCCCAAATGCATGCCGCATGTCATGGGAGCCCGAAGTGCATGCGGCATGTCATGGGGGCCCCACGTGCATGCCGCATATCATAGGGGCCCCACGTGCATGACGCATGTCATTGGGGTCCCAAATGCATGAAGAATGTCATGGGGGCCCCAAAAGCATGCCACATGTCGTGGGGGCCCCACGTGCATGCCGCATGTCATGGGGGCCCCAAAAGCATGCCACATGTCGTGGGGGCCCCACGAGCATGACGCATGTCATGGGGGCCACACGTGCATGCCGCATGTCATTGGGGTCCCAATTACATGCCGCCTGTCATGGGGGCCAAACATGCATGCCGCATGTCATGGGGGCCCAAAAGTGCATGTCACATGTCTTGGGGGCCCCAAATGCATGCTGCATGTCATGGGGGCCCCACGTGCATGCCGCATGTCATGGGGGCCCCACGTGCATGCCGCATGTCATTGGGGTCCCAAAAGCATGTCGCATGTCATGGGGGCCCTAAATGCATGCCGCATGTCATGGGGGCCCCACGTGCATGCCGCATATCATAGGGGCCCCACGTGCATGACGCATGTCATTGGGGTCCCAAATGCATGAAGAATGTCATGGGGGCCCCAAGAGCATGCCACATGTCGTGGGGGCCCCACGTGCATGCCGCATGTCATGTGGGCCCCAATTATGTGCCGCCTGTCATGGGGCCCCACATGCATGCCGCATGTCATGGGGGCCCCAAATGCATGCCGCATGTCATGGGGCACCACGTGCATGCCGCATGTCATTGGGGCCCCAAATTCATGCCGCATGTCATGGGGGCCCCAAATGCATGCCGCATGTCATGGGGGCCCCACGTGCATGCCGCATATCAAGGGGACCCCACGTGCATGCCGCATATCATGGGGGCCCCACGTGCATGCCGCATGTCATGGGGGCCCCACCTGCATGCCGCAAGTCATTGGGGCCCCAAATGCATGCCGCTTGTCATGGGGGCCCCAATTACATGCCCCCTGTCATGGGGGCCCCAAATGCAAGCCGCATGTCATTGGGGCCCCAAATGCATGCCGCATGTCATGGGGGCCCCAAATGTATGCCGCATGTCATGGGGGCCCCAAATGTATGCCGCATGTCATGGGGGCCCACGTGCATGCCGCATGTCATGGGGGCCCTAATTATGTGCCACCTGTCATGGGGGCCCCACATGCATGCCGCATGTCATGGGGCCCCCAAATGCATGCCGCATGTCATGGGAGACTGAAGTGCATGCCGCATGTCATGGGAGCCCCAAATGCATGCCGCATGTCATGGGGGCCCCACATGCATGCCGCATATCATGGGGGCCCCACGTGCATGCCGCATGTCATGGGGGCCCCACGTGCATGCCGCATGTCATTGGGACCCCAAATGCATGCCGCATGTCATGGGGGCCCCAAATGCATGCTGCATGTTATGGGGGCCCCAAATGCATCCCGCTTGTCATGGAGGCCCCAATTACATGCCGCCTGTCATGGGGGCCCCACATGCATGCCGCATGTCATGGGGGGCC
Source organism: Phyllobates terribilis (assembly GCF_046119375.1). Classification (NCBI taxonomy): domain Eukaryota; kingdom Metazoa; phylum Chordata; class Amphibia; order Anura; family Dendrobatidae; genus Phyllobates; species Phyllobates terribilis. The sequence goes on along the minus strand of NW_027362764.1, from coordinate 328,099,314 downwards.
CACGTGCATGCCGCATATCATAGGGGCCCCACGTGCATGACGCATGTCATTGGGGTCCCAAATGCATGAAGAATGTCATGGGGGCCCCAAGAGCATGCCACATCTCATGGGGCACCACGTGCATGCCGCATGTCATTGGGGCCCCAAATGCATGCCGCATGTCATGGGGGCCCCAATTATGTGCCCCCTGTCATGGGGGCCCCACATGCATGCCGCATGTCGTGGCGGGCCCAAATGCATGACGCATGTCTTGGGGCCCCATATGCATGCCGCATGTCATGGGGGCCCCAAATGCATGCCGCATGTCATGGGGGCCCCAATTATGTGCCGCCTGTCATGGGGGCCCCACATGCATGCCGCATGTCATGGGGGCCCCGAATGCATGCCGCATGTCATGGGAGCCCGAAGTGCATGCCGCATGTCATGGGGGCCCACGTGCATGCCGCATGTCGTGGCGGCCCCAAATGCATGACGCATGTCTCGGGGGCCCCAAATGCATGCCGCATGTCATGGGGGCCCCAATTATGTGCCGCCTGTCATGGGGGCCCCACATGCATGCCGCATGTCATGGGGCCCCCAAATGCATGCCGCATGTCATGGGAGACTGAAGTGCATGCCGCATGTCATGGGGGCCCCACGTGCATGCCGCATGTCGTGGCGGCCCCAAATGCATGACGCATGTCTCGGGGGCCCCAAATGCATGCCGCATGTCACGGGCGCCCCAATTACGTGCCGCCTGTCATGGGGGCCCCACATGCATGCCGCATGTCATGGGGGCCCCAAATGCATGACGCATGTCTTGGGGGCCCCAAATGCATGCCGCATGTCATTTGGGCCCCAAATGTATCCCGCATGTCATGGGGGCCCCAAGAGCATGCCACATGTCATGGGGCACCACGTGCATGCCGCATGTCATTGGGGCCCCAAATGCATGCCGCATGTCATGGGGGCCCCAATTATGTGCCCCCTGTCATGGGGGCCCCACATGCATGCCGCATGTCGTGGCGGGCCCAAATGCATGACGCATGTCTTGGGGGCCCCAAAAGCATGCCACATGTCGTGGGGGACCCACGTGCATGCCGCATGTCATGGGGGCCCCAAAAGCATGCCACATGTCGTGTGGGCCCCACGTGCATGCCACATGTCATAGGGGCCCCAAATGCATGCCACATGTCATGGGAGCCCGAAGTGCATGCCGCATGTCATGGGGGCCCCAAATGCATGCCGCATGTCATGGGAGCCCGAAGTGCATGCCGCATGTCATGGGGGCCCCAAATGCATGCCGCATGTCATGGGGGCCCCAAATGCATGCCGCATGTCATGGGGGCCCCACGTGCATGCCACATGTCATTGGGGCCCCAAATGCATGCCGCATGTCGTGGCGGCCCCAAATACATGATGTATGTCATGGGGGCCCAATTATGTGCCGCCTGTCATGGGGCCCCACATGGATGCCACATGTCATAGGGGCCCCAAATGCATGCCGCATGTCATGGGAGCCCGAAGTGCATGCCGCATATCATAGGGGTCCCACGTGCACGACGCATGTCATTGGGGTCCGAAATGCATGAAGAATGTCATGGGGGCCACAAAAGCATGCCACATGTCGTGGGGGCCCCACGTCCATGCCGCATGTCATGGGGGCCCCAAAAGCATGCCACATGTCATGGGGCCCCAAATGCAAGCTGCGTGTTATGGGGGCCCCAAATGCATCCGGCATGTCATGGGGGCCCACGTGCATGCCGCATGTCGTGGCGGCCCCAAATGCATGACGCATGTCTTGGGGGCCCCAAATGCATGCCGCATGTCGTGGCGGGCCCAAATACATGACGCATGTCTTGGGGGCCACAAATGCATGCCGCATGTCATGGGGGCCCCAAATGCATGCCGCATGTCATGGGGGCCCCACGTGCATGTCGCATGTCATGGGGGCCCCAAATGCATGCCGCATGTCATGGGGGCCCCAATTATGTGCCGCCTGTCATGGGGGCCCCAAATGCATGCCGCATGTCATGGGAGCCCGAAGTGCATGCCGCATGTCATGGGGGCCCACGTGCATGCTGCATGTCGTGGCGGCCCCAAATGCATGCCGCATGTCATGGGAGCCCGAAGTGCATGCGGCATGTCATGGGGGCCCCACGTGCATGCCGCATATCATAGGGGCCCCACGTGCATGACGCATATCATTGGGGTCCCAAATGCATGAAGAATGTCATGTGGGCCCCAAAAGCATGCCACATGTCGTGGGGGCCCCACGTGCATGCCGCATGTCATGGGGGCCCCAAATGCATGCCGCATGTCGTGGCGGCCCCACGTGCATGCCGCATGTCATGGGGGCCCCAAAAGCATGCCACATGTCATGGGGGCCCCAATTATGTGCCGACTGTCATGGGGCCCCAAATGCATGCTTCATGTCATAGGAGCCCCAAATGCATGAAGCATGTCATGGGGGCCCCAAATGCATGACGCATGTCATGGGGGCCCCATGTGCATGCCGCATGTCATGGGGGCCCCACGTGCATGCCGCATGTCATTGGGGTCCCAAATGCATGCCGCATGTCATGGGGGCCCCAAATGCATGCCGCATGTCATGGGAGCCCGAAGTGCATGCGGCATGTCATGGGGGCCCCACGTGCATGCCGCATATCATAGGGGCCCCACGTGCATGACGCATGTCATTGGGGTCCCAAATGCATGAAGAATGTCATGGGGGCCACAAAAGCATGCCACATGTCGTGGGGGCCCCACGTGCATGCCGCATGTCATGGGGGCCCCAAAAGCATGCCACATGTCGTGGGGGCCCCACGAGCATGACGCATGTCATGGGGGCCACACGTGCATGCCGCATGTCATTGGGGTCCCAATTACATGCCGCCTGTCATGGGGGCCAAACATGCATGCCGCATGTCATGGGGGCCCAAAAGTGCATGTCACATGTCTTGGGGGCCCCAAATGCATGCTGCATGTCATGGGGGCCCCACGTGCATGCCGCATGTCATGGGGGCCCCACGTGCATGCCGCATGTCATTGGGGTCCCAAAAGCATGTCGCATGTCATGGGGGCCCTAAATGCATGCCGCATGTCATGGGGGCCCCACGTGCATGCCGCATATCATAGGGGCCCCACGTGCATGACGCATGTCATTGGGGTCCCAAATGCATGAAGAATGTCATGGGGGCCCCAAGAGCATGCCACATGTCGTGGGGGCCCCACGTGCATGCCGCATGTCATGTGGGCCCCAATTATGTGCCGCCTGTCATGGGGCCCCACATGCATGCCGCATGTCATGGGGGCCCCAAATGCATGCCGCATGTCATGGGGCACCACGTGCATGCCGCATGTCATTGGGGCCCCAAATTCATGCCGCATGTCATGGGGGCCCCAAATGCATGCCGCATGTCATGGGGGCCCCACGTGCATGCCGCATATCAAGGGGACCCCACGTGCATGCCGCATATCATGGGGGCCCCACGTGCATGCCGCATGTCATGGGGGCCCCACCTGCATGCCGCAAGTCATTGGGGCCCCAAATGCATGCCGCTTGTCATGGGGGCCCCAATTACATGCCGCCTGTCATGGGGGCCCCAAATGCAAGCCGCATGTCATTGGGGCCCCAAATGCATGCCGCATGTCATGGGGGCCCCAAATGTATGCCGCATGTCATGGGGGCCCCAAATGTATGCCGCATGTCATGGGGGCCCACGTGCATGCCGCATGTCATTGGGGTCCAAAATGCATGCCGCATGTCATGGGGGCCCTAATTATGTGCCACCTGTCATGGGGGCCCCACATGCATGCCGCATGTCATGGGGCCCCCAAATGCATGCCGCATGTCATGGGAGACTGAAGTGCATGCCGCATGTCATGGGAGCCCCAAATGCATGCCGCATGTCATGGGGGCCCCACATGCATGCCGCATATCATGGGGGCCCCACGTGCATGCCGCATGTCATGGGGGCCCCACGTGCATGCCGCATGTCATTGGGACCCCAAATGCATGCCGCATGTCATGGGGGCCCCAAATGCATGCTGCATGTTATGGGGGCCCCAAATGCATCCCGCTTGTCATGGAGGCCCCAATTACATGCCGCCTGTCATGGGGGCCCCACATGCATGCCGCATGTCATGGGGGGCCCACGTGCATGCCGCATATCATAGGGGCCCCACGTGCATGACGCATGTCATTGGGGTCCCAAATGCATGAAGAATGTCATGGGGGCCCCAAGAGCATGCCACATGTCATGGGGCACCACGTGCATGCCGCATGTCATTGGGGCCCCAAATGCATGCCGCATGTCATGGGGGCCCCAATTATGTGGCCCCTGTCATGGGGGCCCCACATGCATGCCGCATGTCGTGGCGGGCCCAAATGCATGACGCATGTCTTGGGGCCCCAAATGCATGCCGCATGTCATGGGGGCCCCAATTATGTGCCGCCTGTCATGGGGGCCCCACATGCATGCCGCATGTCATGGGGCCCCCAAATGCATGCCGCATGTCATGGGAGACTGAAGTGCATGCCGCATGTCATGGGGGCCCCACGTGCATGCCGCATGTCGTGGCGGCCCCAAATGCATGACGCATGTCTCGGGGGCCCCAAATGCATGCCGCATGTCACGGGCGCCCCAATTACGTGCCGCCTGTCATGGGGGCCCCACATGCATGCCGCATGTCATGGGGGCCCCAAATGCATGACGCATGTCTTGGGGGCCCCAAATGCATGCCGCATGTCATTTGGGCCCCAAATGTATCCCGCATGTCATGGGGGCCCAAATGCATGCCGCATGTAATGAGGGCCCACGTGCATGCCACATGTCGTGGCGGCCCCAAATGCATGCCGCATGTCATGGGAGCCCCAAATGCATGAAGCATGTCATGGGGGCCCCAAATGCACGCCGCATGTCATGGGGGCCCCATGTGCATGCCGCATGTCATGGGGGCCCCACGTGCATGCCGCAAGTCATGGGGGCCCCACGTGCATGACGCATGTCATTGGGGTCCCAAATGCATGTCGCATATCATGGGGGCCCCAAATGCATGCCGCATGTCACGGGCGCCCCAATTACGTGCCGCCTGTCATTTGGGCCCCAAATGCATGCCGCATGTCATGGGGGCCCCAAATGCATGCCGCGTGTTATGGGGGCCCCAAATGCATCCCGCGTGTCATGGGGTCCCCACGTGCATGACGCATGTCATTGGGGTCGCAAATGCATGAAGAATGTCATGGGGTCCCAAAAGCATGCCACATGTCGTGGGGCCCCACGTGCATGCCGCATGTCATGGGGGCCCCAAAAGCATGCCACATGTCGTGGGGGCCCCACGTGCATGACGCATGACATGGGGGCCCCAAATGCATGCCGCATGTCTTGGGGGCCCCACGTGCATGCCGCCTATCATAGGGGCCCCAAGTGCATGCCGCATGTCATTGGGGCCCCAAATGCATGCCGCATGTCGTGGCGGCCCCAAATGCATGACGCATGTCTTGGGGACCCCAAATGCATGCCGCATGTCATGAGGGCCCACGTGCATGACGCATGTCATTGGGGTCCCAAATGCACGAAGAATGTCATGGGGGCCCCAAAAGCATGCCACATGTCGTGGAAGCCCCACGTGCATGCCGCATGTCATGGGGGCCCCACATGCATGCCGCATGTCATGGGGGTCCCAAATGCATGCCACATTTCATGGGAGCCGCACGTGCATGCCGCATGTCATGGGGGCCCACGTGCATGTCGCATGTCATGGGGGCCCCACGTGCATGCCGCATGTCATTGGGGCCCCAAATGCATGCCGCATGACATGGGGGCCCCAAATGCATGCTGCATGTTATGGGGGCCCCAAATGCATCCCGCTTGTCAAGGGGGCCCCAATTACATGCCGCCTGTCATGGGGGCCCCACATGCATGCCGCATGTCATGGGGGCCCAAAAGTGCATGTCACATGTCATTGGGGCCCCAAATGCATGAAGAATGTCATGGGGGCCACACATGCATGCCGCATGTCATGGGGGCCCAAAAGTGCATGTCACATGTCTTGGGGGCCCCAATTTTGTGCCGCATGTCATGGGGGCCATGAATGCATGCCGCATGTCATGGGGGGCCCTCGTGCATTCCGCATGTCATTGGGGTCCCAAATGCATGCCGCATGTCATGGGAGCCCCAAATGCATGCCGCATGTCATTGGGGCCCCAAATGCATGCCACATGTCATTGGGGCCCCAAATGCATGCCGCATGTCATGGGGGCCCCAAATGTATGCCGCATGTCATGGGGGCCCGAAGTGCATGCCGCATGTCATGGGGGTCCCAAATGCATGCCGCATGTCATGGGGGCCCAAATGCATGCCGCATGTCATGGGAGCCCCAAATGCATGAAGCATGTCATGGGGGCCCCAAATGCATGCCGCATGTCATGGGGGCCCCATGTGCATGCCGCATGTCATGGGGGCCCCACGTGCATGCCGCAAGTCATGGGGGACAAACATGCATGCCGCATGTCATGGGGGCCCAAAAGTGCATGTCACATGTCTTGGGGGCCCCAATTTTGTGCCGCATGTCATGGGGGCCATAAATTCATGCCGCATGTCATGGGGGGCCCTCGTGCATTCCGCATGTCATTGGGGTCAAAAATGCATGCCGCATGTCATGGGGGCCCCACGTGCATGCCGCATGTCATGGGGGCCCCAAAAGCATGCCACATGTCGTGTGGGCCCCACGTGCATGATGCATGTCTTGGGGGCCCCAAATGCATGCCGCATGTCATGGGGGCCCCAATTATGTGCCGCCTGTCATGGGGCCCCACATGCATGCCACATGTCATAGGGGCCCCAAATGCATGCCGCATGTCATGGGAGCCCGAAGTGCATGCCGCATGTCATAGGGGCCCCACGTGCATGACGCATGTCATTGGGGTCCCAAATGCATGAAGAATGTCATGGGGGCCCCAAAAGCATGCCACATGTCGTGGGGGACCCACGTGCATGCCGCATGTCATGGGGGCCCCAAAAGCATGCCACATGTCGTGTGGGCCCCACGTGCATGCCACATGTCATAGGGGCCCCAAATGCATGCCACATGTCATGGGAGCCCGAAGTGCATGCCGCATGTCATGGGGGCCCCAAATGCATGCCGCATGTCATGGGAGCCCGAAGTGCATGCCGCATGTCATGGGGGCCCCAAATGCATGCCGCATGTCATGGGGGCCCCAAATGCATGCCGCATGTCATGGGGGCCCCACGTGCATGCCACATGTCATTGGGGCCCCAAATGCATGCCGCATGTCGTGGCGGCCCCAAATACATGATGTATGTCATGGGGGCCCAATTATGTGCCGCCTGTCATGGGGCCCCACATGGATGCCACATGTCATAGGGGCCCCAAATGCATGCCGCATGTCATGGGAGCCCGAAGTGCATGCCGCATATCATAGGGGTCCCACGTGCACGACGCATGTCATTGGGGTCCGAAATGCATGAAGAATGTCATGGGGGCCACAAAAGCATGCCACATGTCGTGGGGGCCCCACGTCCATGCCGCATGTCATGGGGGCCCCAAAAGCATGCCACATGTCATGGGGCCCCAAATGCAAGCTGCGTGTTATGGGGGCCCCAAATGCATCCCGCATGTCATGGGGGCCCACGTGCATGCCGCATGTCGTGGCGGCCCCAAATGCATGACGCATGTCATGGGGGCCCCACGTGCATGTCGCATGTCATGGGGGCCCCAAATGCACGCCGCATGTCATGGGGGCCCCAATTATGTGCCGCCTGTCATGGGGGCCCCAAATGCATGCCGCATGTCATGGGAGCCCGAAGTGCATGCCGCATGTCATGGGGGCCCACGTGCATGCTGCATGTCGTGGCGGCCCCAAATGCATGCCGCATGTCATGGGAGCCCGAAGTGCATGCGGCATGTCATGGGGGCCCCACGTGCATGCCGCATATCATAGGGGCCCCACGTGCATGACGCATGTCATTGGGGTCCCAAATGCATGAAGAATGTCATGTGGGCCCCAAAAGCATGCCACATGTCGTGGGGGCCCCACGTGCATGCCGCATGTCATGGGGGCCCCAAATGCATGCCGCATGTCGTGGAGGCCCCACGTGCATGCCGCATGTCATGGGGGCCCCAAAAGCATGCCACATGTCATGGGGGCCCCAATTATGTGCCGACTGTCATGGGGCCCCAAATGCATGCTTCATGTCATAGGAGCCCCAAATGCATGAAGCATGTCATGGGGGCCCCAAATGCATGACGCATGTCATGGGGGCCCCATGTGCATGCCGCATGTCATGGGGGCCCCACGTGCATGCCGCATGTCATTGGGGTCCCAAATGCATGCCGCATGTCATGGGGGCCCCAAATGCATGCCGCATGTCATGGGAGCCCGAAGTGCATGCGGCATGTCATGGGGGCCCCACGTGCATGCCGCATATCATAGGGGCCCCACGTGCATGACGCATGTCATTGGGGTCCCAAATGCATGAAGAATGTCATGGGGGCCCCAAAAGCATGCCACATGTCGTGGGGGCCCCACGTGCATGCCGCATGTCATGGGGGCCCCAAAAGCATGCCACATGTCGTGGGGGCCCCACGAGCATGACGCATGTCATGGGGGCCACACGTGCATGCCGCATGTCATTGGGGTCCCAATTACATGCCGCCTGTCATGGGGGCCAAACATGCATGCCGCATGTCATGGGGGCCCAAAAGTGCATGTCACATGTCTTGGGGGCCCCAAATGCATGCTGCATGTCATGGGGGCCCCACGTGCATGCCGCATGTCATGGGGGCCCCACGTGCATGCCGCATGTCATTGGGGTCCCAAAAGCATGTCGCATGTCATGGGGGCCCTAAATGCATGCCGCATGTCATGGGGGCCCCACGTGCATGCCGCATATCATAGGGGCCCCACGTGCATGACGCATGTCATTGGGGTCCCAAATGCATGAAGAATGTCATGGGGGCCCCAAGAGCATGCCACATGTCGTGGGGGCCCCACGTGCATGCCGCATGTCATGTGGGCCCCAATTATGTGCCGCCTGTCATGGGGCCCCACATGCATGCCGCATGTCATGGGGGCCCCAAATGCATGCCGCATGTCATGGGGCACCACGTGCATGCCGCATGTCATTGGGGCCCCAAATTCATGCCGCATGTCATGGGGGCCCCAAATGCATGCCGCATGTCATGGGGGCCCCACGTGCATGCCGCATATCAAGGGGACCCCACGTGCATGCCGCATATCATGGGGGCCCCACGTGCATGCCGCATGTCATGGGGGCCCCACGTGCATGCCGCATGTCATTGGGACCCCAAATGCATGCCACATGTCATGGGGCCCCAAATGCAAGCTGCGTGTTATGGGGGCCCCAAATGCATCCCGCATGTCATGGGGGCCCACGTGCATGCCGCATGTCGTGGCGGCCCCAAATGCATGACGCATGTCTTGGGGGCCCCAAATGCATGCCGCATGTCGTGGCGGGCCCAAATACATGACGCATGTCTTGGGGGCCACAAATGCATGCCGCATGTCATGGGGGCCCCAAATGCATGCCGCATGTCATGGGGGCCCCACGTGCATGTCGCATGTCATGGGGGCCCCAAATGCATGCCGCATGTCATGGGGGCCCCAATTATGTGCCGCCTGTCATGGGGGCCCCAAATGCATGCCGCATGTCATGGGAGCCCGAAGTGCATGCCGCATGTCATGGGGGCCCACGTGCATGCTGCATGTCGTGGCGGCCCCAAATGCATGCCGCATGTCATGGGAGCCCGAAGTGCATGCGGCATGTCATGGGGGCCCCACGTGCATGCCGCATATCATAGGGGCCCCACGTGCATGACGCATGTCATTGGGGTCCCAAATGCATGAAGAATGTCATGTGGGCCCCAAAAGCATGCCACATGTCGTGGGGGCCCCACGTGCATGCCGCATGTCATGGGGGCCCCAAATGCATGCCGCATGTCGTGGCGGCCCCACGTGCATGCCGCATGTCATGGGGGCCCCAAAAGCATGCCACATGTCATGGGGGCCCCAATTATGTGCCGACTGTCATGGGGCCCCAAATGCATGCTTCATGTCATAGGAGCCCCAAATGCATGAAGCATGTCATGGGGGCCCCAAATGCATGACGCATGTCATGGGGGCCCCATGTGCATGCCGCATGTCATGGGGGCCCCACGTGCATGCCGCATGTCATTGGGGTCCCAAATGCATGCCGCATGTCATGGGGGCCCCAAATGCATGCCGCATGTCATGGGAGCCCGAAGTGCATGCGGCATGTCATGGGGGCCCCACGTGCATGCCGGATATCATAGGGGCCCCACGTGCATGACGCATGTCATTGGGGTCCCAAATGCATGAAGAATGTCATGGGGGCCCCAAAAGCATGCCACATGTCGTGGGGGCCCCACGAGCATGATGCATGTCATGGGGGCCCCAAATGCATGCCGCATGTCATGGGGGCCCCACTTGCATGCCGCATGTCATGGGGGCCCCAAAAGCATGCCACATGTCGTGGGGGCCCCACGAGCATGACGCATGTCATGGGGGCCCCAAATGCATGCCGCATGTCATGGGGGCCCCACTTGCATGCCGCATGTCATTGGGGCCCCAAATGCATGCCGCATGTCGTGGCGGCCCCAAATGCATGATGCATGTCTTGGGGGCCCCAAATGCATGCCGCATGTCATGGGGGCCCCAATTATGTGCCGCCTGTCATGGGGCCCCACATGCATGCCACATGTCATAGGGGCCCCAAATGCATGCCGCATGTCATGGGAGCCCGAAGTGCATGGCGCATGTCATGGGGGCCCACGTGCATGCCGCATGTCATGGGGCCCCCAAATGCATGCTGGATGTTATGGGAGCCCCAAATGCATCCCGCTTGTCATGGGGGCCCCAATGACATGCCGCCTGTCATGGGGGCCCCACATGCATGCCGCATGTCATGGGAGCCCGAAGTGCATGCGGCATGTCATGGGGTCCCCACGTGCATGCCGCATATCATAGGGGCCCCACGTGCATGACGCATGTCATTGGGGTCCCAAATGCATGAAGAATGTCATGGGGGCCCCAAAAGCATGCCACATGTCGTGGGGGCCCCACGTGCATGCCGCATGTCATGGGGGCCCCAAAAGCATGCCACATGTAGTGGGGGCACCACGAGCATGACGCATGTAATGGGGGCCCCAAATGCATGCCGCATGTCATGGGGGCCCCACGTGCATGACGCATGTCATTGGGGTCCCAAATGCATGAAGAATGTCATGGGGGCCCCAAGAGCATGCCACATGTCGTGGGGGCCCCACGTGCATGCCGCATGTCATGGGGGCCCCAAAAGCATGCCACATGTCGTGGGGGCCCCAAATGCATGCCGCATGTCATGGGGGCCGCACGTGCATGCCGCATGTCATTGGGGCCCCAAATGCATGCCGCATGTCATTGGTTCCCCAAATGCATGCCGCATGTCATTGGGGCCCCACATGCATGCCGCATGTCATGGGGGTCCCAAATGCATGAAGCATGTCATGGGGGCCACATGTGCATGCCGCATGTCATTGGGGTCCCAATGACATGCCGCCTGTCATGGGGGCCCCACATGCATGCCGCATGTCATGGGGGCCCAAAAGTGCATGTCACATGTCTTGGGGGCCACAATTTTGTGCCGCATGTCATGGGGGCCATAAATTCATGCCGCATGTCATGGGGGGCCCTCGTGCATTCCGCATGTCATTGGGGTCCCAAATGCATGCCGCATGTCATTGTGGCCCCACGTGCATGCCGCATGTCATGGGGGCCCCAAAAGCATGCCACATGTCGTGTGGGCCCCACGTGCATGACGCATGTCGTGGCGGCCCCAAAAACATGATGCATGTCTTGGGGGCCCCAAATGCATGCCGCATGTCATGGGGGCCCCAATTATGTGCCGCCTGTCATGGGGCCCCACATGCATGCCACATGTCATAGGGGCCCCAAATGCATGCCGCATGTCATGGGAGCCCGAAGTGCATGCCGCATGTCATAGGGGCCCCACGTGCATGCCGCATGTCATGGGGGCCCCAAAAGCATGCCACATGTCGTGTGAGCCCCACGTGCATGACGCATGTCATGGGGGCCCCAAATGCATGCCGCATGTCATGGGGGCCCCACGTGCATGAAGCATGTCATTGGGGCCCCAAATGCATGCCGCATGTCGTGGCGGCCCCAAATACATGATGCTTGTCTTGGGGGCCCCAAATGCATGCCGCATGTCATGGGGGCCCCAATTATGTGCCGCCTGTCATGGGGCCCCACATGCATGCCACATGTCATAGGGGCCCCAAATGCATGCCGCATGTCATGGGAGCCCGAAGTGCATGGCGCATGTCATGGGGGCCCACGTGCATGCCGCATGTCATTGGGGTCCCAAATGCATGCCGCATGTCATGGGGGCCCCAAATGCATGCCGCATGTCATGGGAGCCCGAAGTGCATGCGGCATGTCATGGGGGCCCCACGTGCATGCCGCATATCATAGGGGCCCCACGTGCATGACGCATGTCATTGGGGTCCCAAATGCATGAAGAATGTCATGGGGGCCCCAAAAGCATGCCACATGTCGTGGGGGCCCCACGTGCATGCCGCATGTCATGGGGGCCCCAAAAGCATGCCACATGTCGTGGGGGCCCCACGAGCATGACGCATGTCATGGGGGCCCCAAATGCATGCCGCATGTCATGGGGGCCCCACGTGCATGCCGCATGTCATTGGGGCCCCAAATTCATGCCGCATGTCGTGGGGGCCCCAAATGCATGCCGCATGTCATGGGGGCCCCACGTGCATGAAGCATGTCATTGGGGCCCCAAATGCATGCCGCATGTCGTGGCGGCCCCAAATACATGATGCATGTCTTGGGGGCCCCAAATGCATGCCGCATGTCATGGGGGCCCCAATTATGTGCCGCCTGTCATGGGGGCCCCAAATGCATGACGCATGTCATGGGGGCCCCATGTGCATGCCGCATGTCATGGGGGCCCCACGTGCATGCCGCAAGTCATGGGGGCCCCACGTGCATGCCGCATGTCATTGGGGTCCCAAATGCATGCCGCATGTCATGGGGGCCCCAAATGCATGCCGCATGTCATGGGAGCCCGAAGTGCATGCGGCATGTCATGGGGGCCCCACGTGCATGCCGCATATCATAGGGGCCCCACGTGCATGACGCATGTCATTGGGGTCCCAAATGCATGAAGAATGTCATGGGGGCCCCAAAAGCATGCCACATGTCGTGGGGGCCCCACGTGCATGCCGCATGTCATGGGGGCCCCAAAAGCATGCCGCATGTCATGGGGGCCCCACGTGCATGCCGCATGTCATTGGGGCCCCAAATGCATGCCGCATGTCGTGGCGGCCCCAAATGCATGATGCATGTCTTGGGGGCCCCAAATGCATGCCGCATGTCATGGGGGCCCCAATTATGTGCCGCCTGTCATGGGGCCCCACATGCATGCCACATGTCATAGGGGCCCCAAATGCATGCCGCATGTCATGGGAGCCCGAAGTGCATGGCGCATGTCATGGGGGCCCACGTGCATGCCGCATGTCATGGGGCCCCCAAATGCATGCTGCATGTTATGGGAGCCCCAAATGCATCCCGCTTGTCATGGGGGCCCCAATGACATGCCGCCTGTCATGGGGGCCCCACATGCATGCCGCATGTCATGGGAGCCCGAAGTGCATGCGGCATGTCATGGGGTCCCCACGTGCATGCCGCATATCATAGGGGCCCCACGTGCATGACGCATGTCATTGGGGTCCCAAATGCATGAAGAATGTCATGGGGGCCCCAAAAGCATGCCACATGTCGTGGGGGCCCCACGTGCATGCCGCATGTCATGGGGGCCCCAAAAGCATGCCACATGTCGTGGGGGCACCACGAGCATGACGCATGTAATGGGGGCCCCAAATGCATGCCGCATGTCATGGGGGCCCCACGTGCATGACGCATGTCATTGGGGTCCCAAATGCATGAAGAATGTCATGGGGGCCCCAAGAGCATGCCACATGTCGTGGGGGCCCCACGTGCATGCCGCATGTCATGGGGGCCCCAAAAGCATGCCACATGTCGTGGGGGCCCCAAATGCATGCCGCATGTCATGGGGGCCCCACGTGCATGCCGCATGTCATTGGGGCCCCAAATGCATGCCGCATGTCATTGGGGCCCCAAATGCATGCCGCATGTCATTGGGGCCCCACATGCATGCCGCATGTCATGGGGGTCCCAAATGCATGAAGCATGTCATGGGGGCCACACGTGCATGCCGCATGTCATTGGGGTCCCAATTACATGCCGCCTGTCATGGGGGCCCCACATGCATGCCGCATGTCATGGGGGCCCAAAAGTGCATGTCACATGTCTTGGGGGCCCCAATTTTGTGCCGCATTTCTTGGGGGCCATAAATTCATGCCGCATGTCATGGGGGGCCCTCGTGCATTCCGCATGTCATTGGGGTCCCAAATGCATGCCGCATGTCATTGGGGCCCCACGTGCATGCCGCATGTCATGGGGCCCCAAAAGCATGCCACATGTCGTGTGGGCCCCACGTGCATGACGCATGTCATGGGGACCCCAAATGCATGCCGCATGTCATGGGGGCCCCACGTGCATGCCGCATGTCATTGGGGCCCCAAATGCATGCCGCATGTCGTGGCGGCCCCAAATACATGATGCATGTCTTGGGGGCCCCAAATGCATGCCGCATGTCATGGGGGCCCCAATTATGTGCCGCCTGTCATGGGGCCCCACATGCATGCCACATGTCATAGGGGCCCCAAATGCATGCCGCATGTCATGGGAGCCCGAAGTGCATGGCGAATGTCATGGGGGCCCACGTGCATGCCGCATGTCATTGGGGTCCCAAATGCATGCCGCATGTCATGGGGGCCCCAAATGCATGCCGCATGTCATGGGAGCCCGAAGTGCATGCGGCATGTCATGGGGGCCCCACGTGCATGCCGCATATCATAGGGGCCCCACGTGCATGACGCATGTCATTGGGGTCCCAAATGCATGAAGAATGTCATGGGGGCCCCAAAAGCATGCCACATGTCGTGGGGGCCCCACGTGCATGCCGCATGTCATGGGGGCCCCAAAAGCATGCCACATGTCGTGGGGGCCCCACGAGCATGACGCATGTCATGGGGGCCCCAAATGCATGCCGCATGTCATGGGGGCCCCACGTGCATGCCGCATGTCATTGGGGCCCCAAATGCATGCCGCATGTCGTGGCGGCCCCAAATACATGATGCATGTCTTGGGGGCCCCAAATGCATGCCGCATGTCATGGGGGCCCCAATTATGTGCCGCCTGTCATGGGGCCCCACATGCATGCCACATGTCATAGGGGCCCCAAATGCATGCCGCATGTCATGGGAGCCCGAAGTGCATGCCGCATGTCATAGGGGCCCCACGTGCATGCCGCATGTCATGGGGGCCCCAAAAGCATGCCACATGTCGTGTGGGCCCCACGTGCATGACGCATGTCATGGGGGCCCCAAATGCATGCCGCATGTCATGGGGGCCCCACGTGCATGCCGCATGTCATGGGGGCCCCAAAAGAATGCCACATGTCGTGTGAGCCCCACGTGCATGACGCATGTCATGGGGGCCCCAAATGCATGCCGCATGTCATGGGGGCCCCACGTGCATGAAGCATGTCATTGGGGCCCCAAATGCATGCCGCATGTCGTGGCGGCCCCAAATACATGATGCATGTCTTGGGGGCCCCAAATGCATGCCGCATGTCATGGGGGCCCCAATTATGTGCCGCCTGTCATGGGGCCCCACATGCATGCCACATGTCATAGGGGCCCCAAATGCATGCCGCATGTCATGGGAGCCCGAAGTGCATGGCGCATGTCATGGGGGCCCACGTGCATGCCGCATATCATAGGGGCCCCACGTGCATGACGCATGTCATTGGGGTCCCAAATGCATGCCGCATGTCATGGGGGCCCCAAATGCATGCCGCATGTCATGGGAGCCCGAAGTGCATGCGGCATGTCATGGGGGCCCCACGTGCATGCCGCATATCATAGGGGCCCCACGTGCATGACGCATGTCATTGGGGTCCCAAATGCATGAAGAATGTCATGGGGGCCCCAAAAGCATGCCACATGTCGTGGGGGCCCCACGTGCATGCCGCATGTCATGGGGGCCCCAAAAGCATGCCACATGTCGTGGGGGCCCCACGAGCATGACGCATGTCATGGGGGCCCCAAATGCATGCCGCATGTCATGGGGGCCCCACGTGCATGCCGCATGTCATTGGGGCCCCAAATGCATGCCGCATGTCGTGGCGGCCCCAAATGCATGATGCATGTCTTGGGGGCCCCAAATGCATGCCGCATGTCATGGGGGCCCCAATTATGTGCCGCCTGTCATGGGGCCCCACATGCATGCCACATGTCATAGGGGCCCCAAATGCATGCCGCATGTCATGGGAGCCCGAAGTGCATGGCGCATGTCATGGGGGCCCACGTGCATGCCGCATGTCATGGGGCCCCCAAATGCATGCTGCATGTTATGGGAGCCCCAAATGCATCCCGCTTGTCATGGGGGCCCCAATGACATGCCGCCTGTCATGGGGGCCCCACATGCATGCCGCATGTCATGGGAGCCCGAAGTGCATGCGGCATGTCATGGGGTCCCCACGTGCATGCCGCATATCATAGGGGCCCCACGTGCATGACGCATGTCATTGGGGTCCCAAATGCATGAAGAATGTCATGGGGGCCCCAAAAGCATGCCACATGTCGTGGGGGCCCCACGTGCATGCCGCATGTCATGGGGGCCCCAAAAGCATGCCACATGTCGTGGGGGCACCACGAGCATGACGCATGTAATGGGGGCCCCAAATGCATGCCGCATGTCATGGGGGCCCCACGTGCATGACGCATGTCATTGGGGTCCCAAATGCATGAAGAGTGTCATGGGGGCCCCAAGAGCATGCCACATGTCGTGGGGGCCCCACGTGCATGCCGCATGTCATGGGGGCCCCAAAAGCATGCCACATGTCGTGGGGGCCCCAAATGCATGCCGCATGTCATGGGGGCCCCACGTGCATGCCGCATGTCATTGGGGCCCCAAATGCATGCCGCATGTCATTGGGGCCCCAAATGCATGCCGCATGTCATTGGGGCCCCACATGCATGCCGCATGTCATGGGGGTGCCAAATGCATGAAGCATGTCATGGGGGCCACACGTGCATGCCGCATGTCATTAGGGTCCCAATTACATGCCGCCTGTCATGGGGGCCCCACATGCATGCCGCATGTCATGGGGGCCCAAAAGTGCATGTCACATGTCTTGGGGGCCCCAATTTTGAGCCGCATGTCATGGGGGCCATAAACTCATGCCGCATTTCATGGGGGGCCCTCGTGCATTCCGCATGTCATTGGGGTCCCAAATGCATGCCGCATGTCATTGGGGCCCCACGTGCATGCCGCATGTCATGGGGGCCCCAAAAGCATGCCACATGTCGTGTGGGCCCCACGTGCATGACGCATGTCATGGGGACCCCAAATGCATGCCGCATGTCATGGGGGCCCCACGTGCATGCCGCATGTCATTGGGGCCCCAAATGCATGCCACATGTCGTGGCGGCCCCAAATACATGATGCATGTCTTGGGGGCCCCAAATGCATGCCGCATGTCATGGGGGCCCCAATTATGTGCCGCCTGTCATGGGGCCCCACATGCATGCCACATGTCATAGGGGCCCCAAATGCATGCCGCATGTCATGGGAGCCCGAAGTGCATGCCGCATGTCATAGGGGCCCCACGTGCATGCCGCATGTCATGGGGGCCCCAAAAGCATGCCACATGTCGTGTGGGCCCCACGTGCATGACGCATGTCATGGGGGCCCCAAATGCATGCCGCATGTCATGGGGGCCCCACGTGCATGCCGCATGTCATGGGGGCCCCAAATGCATGAAGCATGTCATGGGGGCCACACGTGCATGCCGCATGTCATTAGGGTCCCAATTACATGCCGCCTGTCATGGGGGCCCCACATGCATGCTGCATGTCATGGGGGCCCAAAAGTGCATGTCACATGTCTTGGGGGCCCCAATTTTGAGCCGCATGTCATGGGGGCCATAAACTCATGCCGCATGTCATGGGGGGCCCTCGTGCATTCCGCATGTCATTGGGGTCCCAAATGCATGCCGCATGTCATTGGGGCCCCACGTGCATGCCGCATGTCATGGGGGCCCCAAAAGCATGCCACATGTCGTGTGGGCCCCACGTGCATGACGCATGTCATGGGGACCCCAAATGCATGCCGCATGTCATGGGGGCCCCACGTGCATGCCGCATGTCATTGGGGCCCCAAATGCATGCCACATGTCGTGGCGGCCCCAAATACATGATGCATGTCTTGGGGGCCCCAAATGCATGCCGCATGTCATGGGGGCCCCAATTATGTGCCGCCTGTCATGGGGCCCCACATGCATGCCACATGTCATAGGGGCCCCAAATGCATGCCGCATGTCATGGGAGCCCGAAGTGCATGCCGCATGTCATAGGGGCCCCACGTGCATGCCGCATGTCATGGGGGCCCCAAAAGCATGCCACATGTCGTGTGGGCCCCACGTGCATGACGCATGTCATGGGGGCCCCAAATGCATGCCGCATGTCATGGGGGCCCCACGTGCATGCCGCATGTCATGGGGGCCCCAAAAGCATGCCACATGTCGTGTGAGCCCCACGTGCATGACGCATGTCATGGGGGCCCCAAATGCATGCCGCATGTCATGGGGGCCCCACGTGCATGAAGCATGTCATTGGGGCCCCAAATGCATGCCGCATGTCGTGGCGGCCCCAAATACATGATGCATGTCTTGGGGGCCCCAAATGCATGCCGCATGTCATGGGGGCCCCAATTATGTGCCGCCTGTCATGGGGCCCCACATGCATGCCACATGTCATAGGGGCCCCAAATGCATGCCGCATGTCATGGGAGCCCAAAGTGCATGCCGCATGTCATGGGAGCCCCAAATGCATGCCGCATGTCATTGGGGTCCCAAATGCATGCCGCATGTCTTGGGGGCCCCAAACACGTGCCGCATGTCATGGGGGCCCACGTGCATGCCGAATGTCATGGGGGCCCCAAATGCATGCCGCATGTCATGGGGGCCCCACGTGCATGCCGCATGTCATGGGGGCCCCAAATGTATGCCGCATGTCATGGGGGCCCACGTGCATGCCGCATGTCATTGGGGTCCCAAATGCATGCCGCATGTCATGGGAGCCCAAAGTGCATGCCGCATGTCATGGGAGCCCCAAATGCATGCCGCATGTCATTGGGGTCCCAAATGCATGCCGCATGTCTTGGGGGCCCCAAACACGTGCCGCATGTCATGGGGGCCCACGTGCATGCCGAATGTCATGGGGGCCCCAAATGCATGCCGCATGTCATGGGGGCCCCACGTGCATGCTGCATGTCATGGGGGCCCCAAATGTATGCCGCATGTCATGGGGGCCCACGTGCATGCCGCATGTCATTGGGGTCCCAAATGCATGCCGCATGTCATGGGGGCCCCACGTGCATGCCGCATGTCATGGTGGCCCCACGTGCATGCCGCATGTCATTGGGGTCCCAAATGCATGTCGCATGTCATGGGGGCCCCAAATGCATGCCGCATGTCATGGGGGCCCCAATGACATGCCGCATATCATAGGGGCCCCACGTGCATGACGCATGTCATTGGGGTCCCAAATGCATGAAGAATGTCACGGGGGGCCCCAAGAGCATGCCACATGTCGTGGGGGCCCCACGTGCATGCCGCATGTCATGTGGGCCCCAATTATGTGACGCCTGGGGGGCCCCAAATGCATGCCGCATGTCATGGGGCACCACGTGCATGCCGCATGTCATTGGGGCCCCAAATGCATGCCGCATGTCATGGGGGCCCCAAATGCATACCGCATGTCATGGGGGCCCCAATTATGTGCCGCCTGTCATGGGGGCCCCACATGCATACCGCATGTCATGGGGGCCCCAAATGCATGCCGCATGTCATGGGAGCCCGAAGTGCATGCCGCATGTCATGGGGGCCCACGTGCATGCCGCATGTCGTGGCGGCACCAAATGCATGACGCATGTCTCGGGGGCCCCAAATGCATGCCGCATGTCATGGGGGCCCCAATTATGTGCCGCCTGTCATGGGGGCCCCACATGCATGCCGCATGTCATGGGGCCCCCAAATGCATGCCGCATGTCATGGGAGACTGAAGTGCATGCCGCATGTCATGGGGGCCCCAAATGCATGCCGCATGTCATGGGGGCCCCACGTGCATGCCGCATATCATGGGGGCCCCACGTGCATGCCACATGTCATTGGGGCCCCAAATGCATGCCGCATGTCATGGGGGCCCCAAATGCATGCTGCATGTTATGGGGGCCCCAAATGCATCCCGCTTGTCATGGGGGCCCCAATTACATGCCGCCTGTCATGGGGGCCCCACATGCATGCCGCATGTCATGGGGGCCCAAAAGTGCATGTCACATGTCTTGGGGGCCCCAATTTTGTGCCGCATGTCATGGGGGCCATGAATGCATGCCGCATGTCATGGGGGGCCCTCGTGCATGCCGCATGTCATTGGGGTCCCAAATGCATGCCGCATGTCATGGGGGCCCCACGTGCATGCCGCATATCATAGGGGCCCCACGTGCATGACGCATGTCATTGGGGTCCCAAATGCATGAAGAATGTCATGGGGGCCCCAAGAGCATGCCACATGTCATGGGGCACCACGTGCATGCCGCATGTCATTGGGGCCCCAAATGCATGCCGCATGTCATGGGGGCCCCAATTATGTGCCCCCCTGTCATGGGGGCCCCACATGCATGCCGCATGTCGTGGCGGTCCCAAATGCATGAAGAATGTCATGGGGGCCCCAAGAGCATGCCACATGTCATGGGGCACCACGTGCATGCCGCATGTCATTGGGGTCCCAAATGCATGCCGCATGTCATGGGGGCCCCACGTGCATGCCGCATGTCATTGGGGTCCCAAATGCATGCCGCATGTCATGGGGGCCCCACGTGCATGCCGCATATCATAGGGGCCCCACGTGCATGACGCATGTCATTGGGGTCCCAAATGCATGAAGAATGTCATGGGGGCCCCAAGAGCATGCCACATGTCATGGGGCACCACGTGCATGCCGCATGTCATTGGGGCCCCAAATGCATGCTGCATGTCATGGGGGCCCCAATTATGTGCCCCCCTGTCATGGGGGCCCCACATGCATGCCGCATGTCATGGGGGCCCCAAATGCATGCCGCTTGTCATGGGGGCCCCAAATGCATGCCGCATGTCATGGGGGACCCAATTATGTGCCGCCTGTCATGGGGGCCCCACATGCATGCCGCATGTCATGGGGGCCCCAAATGCATGCCGCATGTCATGGGAGCCCGAAGTGCATGCCGCATGTCATGGGGGCCCACGTGCATGCCGCATGTCGTGGCGGCCCCAAATGCATGACGCATGTCTCGGGGGCCCCAAATGCATGCCGCATGTCATGGGGGCCCCAATTATGTGCCGCCTGTCATGGGGGCCCCACATGCATGCCGCATGTCATGGGGCCCCCAAATGCATGCCGCATGTCATGGGAGACTGAAGTGCATGCCGCATGTCACGGGGGCCCCAAATGCATAACGCATGTCATGGGGGCCCCACGTGCATGCCGCATGTAGTGGCGGCCCCAAATGCATGACGCATGTCTCGGGGGCCCCAAATGCATGCCGCATGTCACGGGCGCCCCAATTACGTGCCGCCTGTCATGGGGGCCCCACATGCATGCCGCATGTCATGGGGGCCCCAAATGCATGACGCATGTCTTGGGGGCCCCAAATGCATGCCGCATGTCATTTGGGCCCCAAATGTATCCCGCATGTCATGGGGGCCCAAATGCATGCCGCATGTCATGAGGGCCCACGTGCATGCCACATGTCGTGGCGGCCCCAAATGCATGCCGCATGTCATGGGAGCCCCAAATGCATGCCGCATGTCATGGGGGCCCCATGTGCATGCCGCATGTCATGGGGGCCCCACGTGCATGCCGCAAGTCATGGGGGCCCCACGTGCATGACGCATGTCATTGGGGTCCCAAATGCATGAAGAATGTCATGGGGGCCCCAAGAGCATGCCACATGTCATGGGGCACCACGTGCATGCCGCATGTCATTGGGGCCCCAAATGCATGCCGCATGTAATGGGGGCCCCAATTATGTGCCCCCCTGTCATGGGGGCCCCACATGCATGCCGCATGTCGTGGCGGGCCCAAATGCATGACGCATGTCTTGGGGCCCCAAATGCATGCCGCTTGTCATGGGGGCCCCAAATGCATGCCGCATGTCATGGGGGCCCCAATTATGTGCCGCCTGTCATGGGGGCCCCACATGCATGCCGCATGTCATGGGGGCCCCAAATGCATGCCGCATGTCATGGGAGACTGAAGTGCATGCCGCATGTCATGGGGGCCCCAAATGCATGACGCATGTCTCGGGGGCCCCAAATGCATGCCGCATGTCACGGGGCCCCAATTACGTGCCGCCTGTCATGGGGGCCCCACATGCATGCCGCATGTCATGGGGGCCCCAAATGCATGACGCATGTCTTGGGGGCCCCAAATGCATGCCGCATGTCATTTGGGCCCCAAATGTATCCCGCATGTCATGGGGGCCCAAATGCATGCCGCATGTCATGGGGGCCCCAAATGCATGCCGCGTGTTATGGGGGCCCCAAATGCATCCCGCGTGTCATGGGGTCCCCACGTGCATGACGCATGTCATTGGGGTCCCAAATGCATGAAGAATGTCATGGGGTCCCAAAAGCATGCCACATGTCGTGGGGGCCCCACGTGCATGCCGCATGTCATGGGGGCCCCAAAAGCATGCCACATGTCGAGGGGGCCCCACGTGCATGACGCATGACATGGGGGCCCCAAATGCATGCCGCATGTCTTGGGGGCCCCACGTGCATGCCGCATATCATAGGGGCCCCAAGTGCATGCCGCATGTCATTGGGGCCCCAAATGCATGCCGCATGTCGTGGCGGCCCCAAATGCATGACGCATGTCTTGGGGACCCCAAATGCATGCCGCATGTCATGAGGGCCCACGTGCATGACGCATGTCATTGGGGTCCCAAATGCACGAAGAATGTCATGGGGGCCCCAAAAGCATGCCACATGTCGTGGAAGCCCCACGTGCATGCCGCATGTCATGGGGGCCCCACATGCATGCCGCATGTCATGGGGGTCCCAAATGCATGCCGCATGTCATGGGAGCCGCACGTGCATGCCGCATGTCATGGGGGCCCACGTGCATGTCGCATGTCATGGGGGCCCCACGTGCATGCCGCATGTCATTGGGGCCCCAAATGCATGCCGCATGTCATGGGGGCCCCAAATGCATGCTGCATGTTAAGGGGGCCCCAAATGCATCCCGCTTGTCAAGGGGGCCCCAATTACATGCCGCCTGTCATGGGGGCCCCACATGCATGCCGCATGTCATGGGGGCCCAAAAGTGCATGTCACATGTCATTGGGGCCCCAAATGCATGAAGAATGTCATGGGGGCCCCAAAAGCATGATGCATGTCTTGGGGGCCCCAAATGCATGCCGCATGTCATGGGGGCCCCAATTATGTGCCGACTGTCATGGGGCCCCACATGCATGCCACATGTCATAGGTTCCCCAAATGCATGCCGCATGTCATGGGAGCCCGAAGTGCATGCCGCATGTCATGGGGGCCCCAAATGCATGCCGCATGTCATGGGGGCCCCAAATGCATGCCGCATGTCATGGGGGCCCCACGTGCATGCCGCATATCATAGGGGCCCCACGTGCATGACGCATGTCATTGGGGTCCCAAATGCATGAAGAATGTCATGGGGGCCCCAAGAGCATGCCACATGTTGTGGGGGGCCCACGTGCATGCCGCATGTCATGGGGGCCCCAAAAGCATGCCACATGTCGTGGGGGCCCCAAATGCATGCCGCATGTCATGGGGGCCCCACGTGCATACCGCATGTCATTGGGGCCCCAAATGCATGCCGCATGTCATTGGGGCCCCAAATGCATGCCGCATGTCATGGGGGCCCCAAATGTATGCCGCATGTCATGGGGGCCCACGTGCATGCCGCATGTCATTGGGGCCCCACATGCATGCCACATGTCATGGGGGCCCCAAATGCATGCCGCATGTCATGGGGCACCACGTGCATGCCGCAAGTCATGGGGGCCACACGTGCATGCCGCATGTCATGGGAGCCCGAAGTGCATGCCGCATGTCATAGGGGCCCCACATGCATGACGCATGTCATTGGGGTCCCAAATGCATGAAGAATGTCATGGGGGCCCCAAAAGCATGCCACATGTCGTGGGGGCACCACGTGCATGCCGCATGTCATGGGGGCCCAAATGCATGCCACATGTCATGAGGGCCCACGTGCATGCCACATGTCGTGGCGGCCCCAAATGCATGCCGCATGTCATGGGAGCCCCAAATGCATGCCGCATGTCATGGGGGCCCCACGTGCATGCCGCATGTCATGGGGGCCCCACGTGCATGCCGCAAGTCATGGGGGCCCCACGTGCATGACGCATGTCATTGGGGTCCCAAATGCATGTCGCATGTCATGGGGGCCCCAAATGCATGCCGCATGTCACGGGCGCCCCAATTACGTGCCGCCTGTCATTTGGGCCCCAAATGCATGCCGCATGTCATGGGGGCCCCAAATGCATGCCGCGTGTTATGGGGGCCCCAAATGCATGCTGCATGTCATGGAGGCATAAGGGGCATGCCGCATGTCATGGGTGCCTCAAATGCATGCCGCATGTCATGGGGGCCCCAAATGCATGCCGCATGTCATGGGAGCCCCAAATGCATGCCGCATGTCATTGGGGTCCCAAATGCATGCCGCATGTCTTGGGGGCCCCAAACACGTGCCGCATGTCATGGGGGCCCACGTGCATGCCGAATGTCATGGGGGCCCCAAATGCATGCTGCATGTCATGGGGGCCCCACGTGCATGCCGCATGTCATGGGGGCCCCACGTGCATGCCGCATGTCATTGGGGTCCCAAATGCATGTCGCATGTCATGGGGGCCCTAAATGCATGCCGCATATCATGGGGGCCCCACGTGCATGCCGCATATCATAGGGGCCCCACGTGCATGACGCATGTCATTGGGGTCCCAAATGCATGAAGAATGTCATGGGGGCCCCAAGAGCATGCCACATGTCGTGGGGGCCCCACGTGCATGCCGCATGTCATGTGGGCCCCAATTATGTGCCGCCTGTCATGGGGCCCCACGTGCAGGCCGCATGTCATTGGGGCCCCAAATTCATGCCGCATGTCATTGGGGCCCCAAATTCATGCCGCATGTCATGGGGGCCCCAAATGCATGCCGCATGTCATGGGGGCCCCACATGCATGCCGCATGTCATGGGGGCCCCAAAAGAATGCCACATGTCGTGTGAGCCCCACGTGCATGACGCATGTCATGGGGGCCCCAAATGCATGCCGCATGTCATGGGGGCCCCACGTGCATGAAGCATGTCATTGGGGCCCCAAATGCATGCCGCATGTCGTGGCGGCCCCAAATACATGATGCATGTCTTGGGGGCCCCAAATGCATGCCGCATGTCATGGGAGCCCGAAGTGCATGGCGCATGTCATGGGGGCCCACGTGCATGCCGCATATCATAGGGGCCCCACGTGCATGACGCATGTCATTGGGGTCCCAAATGCATGCCGCATGTCATGGGGGCCCCAAATGCATGCCGCATGTCATGGGAGCCCGAAGTGCATGCGGCATGTCATGGGGGCCCCACGTGCATGCCGCATATCATAGGGGCCCCACGTGCATGACGCATGTCATTGGGGTCCCAAATGCATGAAGAATGTCATGGGGGCCCCAAAAGCATGCCACATGTCGTGGGGGCCCCACGTGCATGCCGCATGTCATGGGGGCCCCAAAAGCATGCCACATGTCGTGGGGGCCCCACGAGCATGACGCATGTCATGGGGGCCCCAAATGCATGCCGCATGTCATGGGGGCCCCACGTGCATGCCGCATGTCATTGGGGCCCCAAATGCATGCCGCATGTCGTGGCGGCCCCAAATGCATGATGCATGTCTTGGGGGCCCCAAATGCATGCCGCATGTCATGGGGGCCCCAATTATGTGCCGCCTGTCATGGGGCCCCACATGCATGCCACATGTCATAGGGGCCCCAAATGCATGCCGCATGTCATGGGAGCCCGAAGTGCATGGCGCATGTCATGGGGGCCCACGTGCATGCCGCATGTCATGGGGCCCCCAAATGCATGCTGCATGTTATGGGAGCCCCAAATGCATCCCGCTTGTCATGGGGGCCCCAATGACATGCCGCCTGTCATGGGGGCCCCACATGCATGCCGCATGTCATGGGAGCCCGAAGTGCATGCGGCATGTCATGGGGTCCCCACGTGCATGCCGCATATCATAGGGGCCCCACGTGCATGACGCATGTCATTGGGGTCCCAAATGCATGAAGAATGTCATGGGGGCCCCAAAAGCATGCCGCATGTCATGGGGGCCCCAAAAGCATGCCACATGTCGTGGGGGCACCACGAGCATGACGCATGTAATGGGGGCCCCAAATGCATGCCGCATGTCATGGGGGCCCCACGTGCATGACGCATGTCATTGGGGTCCCAAATGCATGAAGAGTGTCATGGGGGCCCCAAGAGCATGCCACATGTCGTGGGGGCCCCACGTGCATGCCGCATGTCATGGGGGCCCCAAAAGCATGCCACATGTCGTGGGGGCCCCAAATGCATGCCGCATGTCATGGGGGCCCCACGTGCATGCCGCATGTCATTGGGGCCCCAAATGCATGCCGCATGTCATTGGGGCCCCAAATGCATGCCGCATGTCATTGGGGCCCCACATGCATGCCGCATGTCATGGGGGTGCCAAATGCATGAAGCATGTCATGGGGGCCACACGTGCATGCCGCATGTCATTAGGGTCCCAATTACATGCCGCCTGTCATGGGGGCCCCACATGCATGCCGCATGTCATGGGGGCCCAAAAGTGCATGTCACATGTCTTGGGGGCCCCAATTTTGAGCCGCATGTCATGGGGGCCATAAACTCATGCCGCATGTCATGGGGGGCCCTCGTGCATTCCGCATGTCATTGGGGTCCCAAATGCATGCCGCATGTCATTGGGGCCCCACGTGCATGCCGCATGTCATGGGGGCCCCAAAAGCATGCCACATGTCGTGTGGGCCCCACGTGCATGACGCATGTCATGGGGACCCCAAATGCATGCCGCATGTCATGGGGGCCCCACGTGCATGCCGCATGTCATTGGGGCCCCAAATGCATGCCACATGTCGTGGCGGCCCCAAATACATGATGCATGTCTTGGGGGCCCCAAATGCATGCCGCATGTCATGGGGGCCCCAATTATGTGCCGCCTGTCATGGGGCCCCACATGCATGCCACATGTCATAGGGGCCCCAAATGCATGCCGCATGTCATGGGAGCCCGAAGTGCATGCCGCATGTCATAGGGGCCCCACGTGCATGCCGCATGTCATGGGGGCCCCAAAAGCATGCCACATGTCGTGTGGGCCCCACGTGCATGACGCATGTCATGGGGGCCCCAAATGCATGCCGCATGTCATGGGGGCCCCACGTGCATGCCGCATGTCATGGGGGCCCCAAAAGCATGCCACATGTCGTGTGAGCCCCACGTGCATGACGCATGTCATGGGGGCCCCAAATGCATGCCGCATGTCATGGGGGCCCCACGTGCATGAAGCATGTCATTGGGGCCCCAAATGCATGCCGCATGTCGTGGCGGCCCCAAATACATGATGCATGTCTTGGGGGCCCCAAATGCATGCCGCATGTCATGGGGGCCCCAATTATGTGCCGCCTGTCATGGGGCCCCACATGCATGCCACATGTCATAGGGGCCCCAAATGCATGCCGCATGTCATGGGAGCCCAAAGTGCATGCCGCATGTCATGGGAGCCCCAAATGCATGCCGCATGTCATTGGGGTCCCAAATGCATGCCGCATGTCTTGGGGGCCCCAAACACGTGCCGCATGTCATGGGGGCCCACGTGCATGCCGAATGTCATGGGGGCCCCAAATGCATGCCGCATGTCATGGGGGCCCCACGTGCATGCCGCATGTCATGGGGGCCCCAAATGTATGCCGCATGTCATGGGGGCCCACGTGCATGCCGCATGTCATTGGGGTCCCAAATGCATGCCGCATGTCATGGGGGCCCCACGTGCATGCCGCATGTCATGGTGGCCCCACGTGCATGCCGCATGTCATTGGGGTCCCAAATGCATGTCGCATGTCATGGGGGCCCCAAATGCATGCCGCATGTCATGGGGGCCCCAATGACATGCCGCATATCATAGGGGCCCCACGTGCATGACGCATGTCATTGGGGTCCCAAATGCATGAAGAATGTCACGGGGGGCCCCAAGAGCATGCCACATGTCGTGGGGGCCCCACGTGCATGCCGCATGTCATGTGGGCCCCAATTATGTGCCGCCTGTCATGGGGGCCCCACATGCATGCCGCATGTCATGGGGGCCCCAAATGCATGCCGCATGTCATGGGGCACCACGTGCATGCCGCATGTCATTGGGGCCCCAAATGCATGCCGCATGTCATGGGGGCCCCAAATGCATACCGCATGTCATGGGGGCCCCAATTATGTGCCGCCTGTCATGGGGGCCCCACATGCATACCGCATGTCATGGGGGCCCCAAATGCATGCCGCATGTCATGGGAGCCCGAAGTGCATGCCGCATGTCATGGGGGCCCACGTGCATGCCGCATGTCGTGGCGGCACCAAATGCATGACGCATGTCTCGGGGGCCCCAAATGCATGCCGCATGTCATGGGGGCCCCAATTATGTGCCGCCTGTCATGGGGGCCCCACATGCATGCCGCATGTCATGGGGCCCCCAAATGCATGCCGCATGTCATGGGAGACTGAAGTGCATGCCGCATGTCATGGGGGCCCCAAATGCATGCCGCATGTCATGGGGGCCCCACGTGCATGCCGCATATCATGGGGGCCCCACGTGCATGCCGCATGTCATTGGGGCCCCAAATGCATGCCGCATGTCATGGGGGCCCCAAATGCATGCTGCATGTTATGGGGGCCCCAAATGCATCCCGCTTGTCATGGGGGCCCCAATTACATGCCGCCTGTCATGGGGGCCCCACATGCATGCCGCATGTCATGGGGGCCCAAAAGTGCATGTCACATGTCTTGGGGGCCCCAATTTTGTGCCGCATGTCATGGGGGCCATGAATGCATGCCGCATGTCATGGGGGGCCCTCGTGCATGCCGCATGTCATTGGGGTCCCAAATGCATGCCGCATGTCATGGGGGCCCCACGTGCATGCCGCATATCATAGGGGCCCCACGTGCATGACGCATGTCATTGGGGTCCCAAATGCATGAAGAATGTCATGGGGGCCCCAAGAGCATGCCACATGTCATGGGGCACCACGTGCATGTCGCATGTCATTGGGGTCCCAAATGCATGCCGCATGTCATGGGGGCCCCACGTGCATGCCGCATGTCATTGGGGTCCCAAATGCATGCCGCATGTCATGGGAGCCCCACGTGCATGCCGCATATCATAGGGGCCCCACGTGCATGACGCATGTCATTGGGGTCCCAAATGCATGAAGAATGTCATGGGGGCCCCAAGAGCATGCCACATGTCATGGGGCACCACGTGCATGCCGCATGTCATTGGGGTCCCAAATGCATGCCGCATGTCATGGGGGCCCCACGTGCATGCCGCATGTCATTGGGGTCCCAAATGCATGCCGCATGTCATGGGGGCCCCACGTGCATGCCGCATATCATAGGGGCCCCACGTGCATGACGCATGTCATTGGGGTCCCAAATGCATGAAGAATGTCATGGGGGCCCCAAGAGCATGCCACATGTCATGGGGCACCACGTGCATGCCGCATGTCATTGGGGCCCCAAATGCATGCTGCATGTCATGGGGGCCCCAATTATGTGCCCCCCTGTCATGGGGGCCCCACATGCATGCCGCATGTCGTGGCGGGCCCAAATGCATGACGCATGTCTTGGGGCCCCAAATGCATGCCGCTTGTCATGGGGGCCCCAAATGTATCCCGCATGTCATGGGGGCCCAAATGCATGCCGCATGTCATGAGGGCCCACGTGCATGCCACATGTCGTGGCGGCCCCAAATGCATGCCGCATGTCATGGGAGCCCCAAATGCATGCCGCATGTCATGGGGGCCCCATGTGCATGCCGCATGTCATGGGGGCCACACGTGCATGCCGCAAGTCATGGGGGCCCCACGTGCATGACGCATGTCATTGGGGTCCCAAATGCATGAAGAATGTCATGGGGGCCCCAAGAGCATGCCACATGTCATGGGGCACCACGTGCATGCCGCATGTCATTGGGGCCCCAAATGCATGCCGCATGTCATGGGGGCCCCAATTATGTGCCCCCCTGTCATGGGGGCCCCACATGCATGCCGCATGTCGTGGCGGGCCCAAATGCATGACGCATGTCTTGGGGCCCCAAATGCATGCCGCTTGTCATGGGGGCCCCAAATGCATGCCGCATGTCATGGGGGCCCCAATTATGTGCCGCCTGTCATGGGGGCCCCACATGCATGCCGCATGTCATGGGGGCCCCAAATGCATGCCGCATGTCATGGGAGACTGAAGTGCATGCCGCATGTCATGGGGGCCCCAAATGCATGACGCATGTCTCGGGGGCCCCAAATGCATGCCGCATGTCACGGGGCCCCAATTACGTGCCGCCTGTCATGGGGGCCCCACATGCATGCCGCATGTCATGGGGGCCCCAAATGCATGACGCATGTCTTGGGGGCCCCAAATGCATGCCGCATGTCATTTGGGCCCCAAATGTATCCCGCATGTCATGGGGGCCCAAATGCATGCCGCATGTCATGGGGGCCCCAAATGCATGCCGCGTGTTATGGGGGCCCCAAATGCATCCCGCGTGTCATGGGGTCCCCACGTGCATGACGCATGTCATTGGGGTCCCAAATGCATGAAGAATGTCATGGGGTCCCAAAAGCATGCCACATGTCGTGGGGGCCCCACGTGCATGCCGCATGTCATGGGGGCCCCAAAAGCATGCCACATGTCGAGGGGGCCCCACGTGCATGACGCATGACATGGGGGCCCCAAATGCATGCCGCATGTCTTGGGGGCCCCACGTGCATGCCGTATATCATAGGGGCCCCAAGTGCATGCCGCATGTCATTGGGGCCCCAAATGCATGCCGCATGTCGTGGCGGCCCCAAATGCATGACGCATGTCTTGGGGACCCCAAATGCATGCCGCATGTCATGAGGGCCCACGTGCATGACGCATGTCATTGGGGTCCCAAATGCACGAAGAATGTCATGGGGGCCCCAAAAGCATGCCACATGTCGTGTGGGCCCCACGTGCATGATGCATGTCTTGGGGGCCCCAAATGCATGCCGCATGTCATGGGGGCCCCAATTATGTGCCGCCTGTCATGGGGCCCCACATGCATGCCACATGTCATAGGGGCCCCAAATGCATGCCGCATGTCATGGGAGCCCGAAGTGCATGGCGCATGTCATGGGGGCCCACGTGCATGCCGCATGTCATGGGGCCCCCAAATGCATGCTGCATGTTATGGGAGCCCCAAATGCATCCCGCTTGTCATGGGGGCCCCAATGACATGCCGCCTGTCATGGGGGCCCCACATGCATGCCGCATGTCATGGGAGCCCGAAGTGCATGCGGCATGTCATGGGGTCCCCACGTGCATGCCGCATATCATAGGGGCCCCACGTGCATGACGCATGTCATTGGGGTCCCAAATGCATGAAGAATGTCATGGGGGCCCCAAAAGCATGCCACATGTCGTGGGGGCCCCACGTGCATGCCGCATGTCATGGGGGCCCCAAAAGCATGCCACATGTCGTGGGGGCACCACGAGCATGACGCATGTAATGGGGGCCCCAAATGCATGCCGCATGTCATGGGGGCCCCACGTGCATGACGCATGTCATTGGGGTCCCAAATGCATGAAGAGTGTCATGGGGGCCCCAAGAGCATGCCACATGTCGTGGGGGCCCCACGTGCATGCCGCATGTCATGGGGGCCCCAAAAGCATGCCACATGTCGTGGGGGCCCCAAATGCATGCCGCATGTCATGGGGGCCCCACGTGCATGCCGCATGTCATTGGGGCCCCAAATGCATGCCGCATGTCATTGGGGCCCCAAATGCATGCCGCATGTCATTGGGGCCCCACATGCATGCCGCATGTCATGGGGGTGCCAAATGCATGAAGCATGTCATGGGGGCCACACGTGCATGCCGCATGTCATTAGGGTCCCAATTACATGCCGCCTGTCATGGGGGCCCCACATGCATGCCGCATGTCATGGGGGCCCAAAAGTGCATGTCACATGTCTTGGGGGCCCCAATTTTGAGCCGCATGTCATGGGGGCCATAAACTCATGCCGCATTTCATGGGGGGCCCTCGTGCATTCCGCATGTCATTGGGGTCCCAAATGCATGCCGCATGTCATTGGGGCCCCACGTGCATGCCGCATGTCATGGGGGCCCCAAAAGCATGCCACATGTCGTGTGGGCCCCACGTGCATGACGCATGTCATGGGGACCCCAAATGCATGCCGCATGTCATGGGGGCCCCACGTGCATGCCGCATGTCATTGGGGCCCCAAATGCATGCCACATGTCGTGGCGGCCCCAAATACATGATGCATGTCTTGGGGGCCCCAAATGCATGCCGCATGTCATGGGGGCCCCAATTATGTGCCGCCTGTCATGGGGCCCCACATGCATGCCACATGTCATAGGGGCCCCAAATGCATGCCGCATGTCATGGGAGCCCGAAGTGCATGCCGCATGTCATAGGGGCCCCACGTGCATGCCGCATGTCATGGGGGCCCCAAAAGCATGCCACATGTCGTGTGGGCCCCACGTGCATGACGCATGTCATGGGGGCCCCAAATGCATGCCGCATGTCATGGGGGCCCCACGTGCATGCCGCATGTCATGGGGGCCCCAAATGCATGAAGCATGTCATGGGGGCCACACGTGCATGCCGCATGTCATTAGGGTCCCAATTACATGCCGCCTGTCATGGGGGCCCCACATGCATGCCGCATGTCATGGGGGCCCAAAAGTGCATGTCACATGTCTTGGGGGCCCCAATTTTGAGCCGCATGTCATGGGGGCCATAAACTCATGCCGCATGTCATGGGGGGCCCTCGTGCATTCCGCATGTCATTGGGGTCCCAAATGCATGCCGCATGTCATTGGGGCCCCACGTGCATGCCGCATGTCATGGGGGCCCCAAAAGCATGCCACATGTCGTGTGGGCCCCACGTGCATGACGCATGTCATGGGGACCCCAAATGCATGCCGCATGTCATGGGGGCCCCACGTGCATGCCGCATGTCATTGGGGCCCCAAATGCATGCCACATGTCGTGGCGGCCCCAAATACATGATGCATGTCTTGGGGGCCCCAAATGCATGCCGCATGTCATGGGGGCCCCAATTATGTGCCGCCTGTCATGGGGCCCCACATGCATGCCACATGTCATAGGGGCCCCAAATGCATGCCGCATGTCATGGGAGCCCGAAGTGCATGCCGCATGTCATAGGGGCCCCACGTGCATGCCGCATGTCATGGGGGCCCCAAAAGCATGCCACATGTCGTGTGGGCCCCACGTGCATGACGCATGTCATGGGGGCCCCAAATGCATGCCGCATGTCATGGGGGCCCCACGTGCATGCCGCATGTCATGGGGGCCCCAAAAGCATGCCACATGTCGTGTGAGCCCCACGTGCATGACGCATGTCATGGGGGCCCCAAATGCATGCCGCATGTCATGGGGGCCCCACGTGCATGAAGCATGTCATTGGGGCCCCAAATGCATGCCGCATGTCGTGGCGGCCCCAAATACATGATGCATGTCTTGGGGGCCCCAAATGCATGCCGCATGTCATGGGGGCCCCAATTATGTGCCGCCTGTCATGGGGCCCCACATGCATGCCACATGTCATAGGGGCCCCAAATGCATGCCGCATGTCATGGGAGCCCAAAGTGCATGCCGCATGTCATGGGAGCCCCAAATGCATGCCGCATGTCATTGGGGTCCCAAATGCATGCCGCATGTCTTGGGGGCCCCAAACACGTGCCGCATGTCATGGGGGCCCACGTGCATGCCGAATGTCATGGGGGCCCCAAATGCATGCCGCATGTCATGGGGGCCCCACGTGCATGCCGCATGTCATGGGGGCCCCAAATGTATGCCGCATGTCATGGGGGCCCACGTGCATGCCGCATGTCATTGGGGTCCCAAATGCATGCCGCATGTCATGGGAGCCCAAAGTGCATGCCACATGTCATGGGAGCCCCAAATGCATGCCGCATGTCATTGGGGTCCCAAATGCATGCCGCGTGTCTTGGGGGCCCCAAACACGTGCCGCATGTCATGGGGGCCCACGTGCATGCCGAATGTCATGGGGGCCCCAAATGCATGCCGCATGTCATGGGGGCCCCACGTGCATGCTGCATGTCATGGGGGCCCCAAATGTATGCCGCATGTCATGGGGGCCCACGTGCATGCCGCATGTCATTGGGGTCCCAAATGCATGCCGCATGTCATGGGGGCCCCACGTGCATGCCGCATGTCATGGTGGCCCCACGTGCATGCCGCATGTCATTGGGGTCCCAAATGCATGTCGCATGTCATGGGGGCCCCAAATGCATGCCGCATGTCATGGGGGCCCCAATGACATGCCGCATATCATAGGGGCCCCACGTGCATGACGCATGTCATTGGGGTCCCAAATGCATGAAGAATGTCACGGGGGGCCCCAAGAGCATGCCACATGTCGTGGGGGCCCCACGTGCATGCCGCATGTCATGTGTGCCCCAATTATGTGACGCCTGGGGGGCCCCAAATGCATGCCGCATGTCATGGGGCACCACGTGCATGCCGCATGTCATTGGGGCCCCAAATGCATGCCGCATGTCATGGGGGCCCCAAATGCATACCGCATGTCATGGGGGCCCCAATTATGTGCCGCCTGTCATGGGGGCCCCACATGCATACCGCATGTCATGGGGGCCCCAAATGCATGCCGCATGTCATGGGAGCCCGAAGTGCATGCCGCATGTCATGGGGGCCCACGTGCATGCCGCATGTCGTGGCGGCACCAAATGCATGACGCATGTCTCGGGGGCCCCAAATGCATGCCGCATGTCATGGGGGCCCCAATTATGTGCCGCCTGTCATGGGGGCCCCACATGCATGCCGCATGTCATGGGGCCCCCAAATGCATGCCGCATGTCATGGGAGACTGAAGTGCATGCCGCATGTCATGGGGGCCCCAAATGCATGCCGCATGTCATGGGGGCCCCACGTGCATGCCGCATATCATGGGGGCCCCACGTGCATGCCGCATGTCATTGGGGCCCCAAATGCATGCCGCATGTCATGGGGGCCCCAAATGCATGCTGCATGTTATGGGGGCCCCAAATGCATCCCGCTTGTCATGGGGGCCCCAATTACATGCCGCCTGTCATGGGGGCCCCACATGCATGCCGCATGTCATGGGGGCCCAAAAGTGCATGTCACATGTCTTGGGGGCCCCAATTTTGTGCCGCATGTCATGGGGGCCATGAATGCATGCCGCATGTCATGGGGGGCCCTCGTGCATGCCGCATGTCATTGGGGTCCCAAATGCATGCCGCATGTCATGGGGGCCCCACGTGCATGCCGCATATCATAGGGGCCCCACGTGCATGACGCATGTCATTGGGGTCCCAAATGCATGAAGAATGTCATGGGGGCCCCAAGAGCATGCCACATGTCATGGGGCACCACGTGCATGCCGCATGTCATTGGGGCCCCAAATGCATGCCGCATGTCATGGGGGCCCCAATTATGTGCCCCCCTGTCATGGGGGCCCCACATGCATGCCGCATGTCGTGGCGGTCCCAAATGCATGAAGAATGTCATGGGGGCCCCAAGAGCATGCCACATGTCATGGGGCACCACGTGCATGCCGCATGTCATTGGGGTCCCAAATGCATGCCGCATGTCATGGGGGCCCCACGTGCATGCCGCATGTCATTGGGGTCCCAAATGCATGCCGCATGTCATGGGGGCCCCACGTGCATGCCGCATATCATAGGGGCCCCACGTGCATGACGCATGTCATTGGGGTCCCAAATGCATGAAGAATGTCATGGGGGCCCCAAGAGCATGCCACATGTCATGGGGCACCACGTGCATGCCGCATGTCATTGGGGCCCCAAATGCATGCTGCATGTCATGGGGGCCCCAATTATGTGCCCCCCTGTCATGGGGGCCCCACATGCATGCCGCATGTCATGGGGGCCCCAAATGCATGCCGCTTGTCATGGGGGCCCCAAATGCATGCCGCATGTCATGGGGGACCCAATTATGTGCCGCCTGTCATGGGGGCCCCACATGCATGCCGCATGTCATGGGGGCCCCAAATGCATGCCGCATGTCATGGGAGCCCGAAGTGCATGCCGCATGTCATGGGGGCCCACGTGCATGCCGCATGTCGTGGCGGCCCCAAATGCATGACGCATGTCTCGGGGGCCCCAAATGCATGCCGCATGTCATGGGGGCCCCAATTATGTGCCGCCTGTCATGGGGGCCCCACATGCATGCCGCATGTCATGGGGCCCCCAAATGCATGCCGCATGTCATGGGAGACTGAAGTGCATGCCGCATGTCACGGGGGCCCCAAATGCATAACGCATGTCATGGGGGCCCCACGTGCATGCCGCATGTAGTGGCGGCCCCAAATGCATGACGCATGTCTCGGGGGCCCCAAATGCATGCCGCATGTCACGGGCGCCCCAATTACGTGCCGCCTGTCATGGGGGCCCCACATGCATGCCGCATGTCATGGGGGCCCCAAATGCATGACGCATGTCTTGGGGGCCCCAAATGCATGCCGCATGTCATTTGGGCCCCAAATGTATCCCGCATGTCATGGGGGCCCAAATGCATGCCGCATGTCATGAGGGCCCACGTGCATGCCACATGTCGTGGCGGCCCCAAATGCATGCCGCATGTCATGGGAGCCCCAAATGCATGCCGCATGTCATGGGGGCCCCATGTGCATGCCGCATGTCATGGGGGCCCCACGTGCATGCCGCAAGTCATGGGGGCCCCACGTGCATGACGCATGTCATTGGGGTCCCAAATGCATGAAGAATGTCATGGGGGCCCCAAGAGCATGCCACATGTCATGGGGCACCACGTGCATGCCGCATGTCATTGGGGCCCCAAATGCATGCCGCATGTCATGGGGGCCCCAATTATGTGCCCCCCTGTCATGGGGGCCCCACATGCATGCCGCATGTCGTGGCGGGCCCAAATGCATGACGCATGTCTTGGGGCCCCAAATGCATGCCGCTTGTCATGGGGGCCCCAAATGCATGCCGCATGTCATGGGGGCCCCAATTATGTGCCGCCTGTCATGGGGGCCCCACATGCATGCCGCATGTCATGGGGGCCCCAAATGCATGCCGCATGTCATGGGAGACTGAAGTGCATGCCGCATGTCATGGGGGCCCCAAATGCATGACGCATGTCTCGGGGGCCCCAAATGCATGCCGCATGTCACGGGGCCCCAATTACGTGCCGCCTGTCATGGGGGCCCCACATGCATGCCGCATGTCATGGGGGCCCCAAATGCATGACGCATGTCTTGGGGGCCCCAAATGCATGCCGCATGTCATTTGGGCCCCAAATGTATCCCGCATGTCATGGGGGCCCAAATGCATGCCGCATGTCATGGGGGCCCCAAATGCATGCCGCGTGTTATGGGGGCCCCAAATGCATCCCGCGTGTCATGGGGTCCCCACGTGCATGACGCATGTCATTGGGGTCCCAAATGCATGAAGAATGTCATGGGGTCCCAAAAGCATGCCACATGTCGTGGGGGCCCCACGTGCATGCCGCATGTCATGGGGGCCCCAAAAGCATGCCACATGTCGAGGGGGCCCCACGTGCATGACGCATGACATGGGGGCCCCAAATGCATGCCGCATGTCTTGGGGGCCCCACGTGCATGCCGCATATCATAGGGGCCCCAAGTGCATGCCGCATGTCATTGGGGCCCCAAATGCATGCCGCATGTCGTGGCGGCCCCAAATGCATGACGCATGTCTTGGGGACCCCAAATGCATGCCGCATGTCATGAGGGCCCACGTGCATGACGCATGTCATTGGGGTCCCAAATGCACGAAGAATGTCATGGGGGCCCCAAAAGCATGCCACATGTCGTGGAAGCCCCACGTGCATGCCGCATGTCATGGGGGCCCCACATGCATGCCGCATGTCATGGGGGTCCCAAATGCATGCCGCATGTCATGGGAGCCGCACGTGCATGCCGCATGTCATGGGGGCCCACGTGCATGTCGCATGTCATGGGGGCCCCACGTGCATGCCGCATGTCATTGGGGCCCCAAATGCATGCCGCATGTCATGGGGGCCCCAAATGCATGCTGCATGTTAAGGGGGCCCCAAATGCATCCCGCTTGTCAAGGGGGCCCCAATTACATGCCGCCTGTCATGGGGGCCCCACATGCATGCCGCATGTCATGGGGGCCCAAAAGTGCATGTCACATGTCATTGGGGCCCCAAATGCATGAAGAATGTCATGGGGGCCCCAAAAGCATGATGCATGTCTTGGGGGCCCCAAATGCATGCCGCATGTCATGGGGGCCCCAATTATGTGCCGACTGTCATGGGGCCCCACATGCATGCCACATGTCATAGGTTCCCCAAATGCATGCCGCATGTCATGGGAGCCCGAAGTGCATGCCGCATGTCATGGGGGCCCCAAATGCATGCCGCATGTCATGGGGGCCCCAAATGCATGCCGCATGTCATGGGGGCCCCACGTGCATGCCGCATATCATAGGGGCCCCACGTGCATGACGCATGTCATTGGGGTCCCAAATGCATGAAGAATGTCATGGGGGCCCCAAGAGCATGCCACATGTTGTGGGGGGCCCACGTGCATGCCGCATGTCATGGGGGCCCCAAAAGCATGCCACATGTCGTGGGGGCCCCAAATGCATGCCGCATGTCATGGGGGCCCCACGTGCATACCGCATGTCATTGGGGCCCCAAATGCATGCCGCATGTCATTGGGGCCCCAAATGCATGCCGCATGTCATGGGGGCCCCAAATGTATGCCGCATGTCATGGGGGCCCACGTGCATGCCGCATGTCATTGGGGCCCCACATGCATGCCACATGTCATGGGGGCCCCAAATGCATGCCGCATGTCATGGGGCACCACGTGCATGCCGCAAGTCATGGGGGCCACACGTGCATGCCGCATGTCATGGGAGCCCGAAGTGCATGCCGCATGTCATAGGGGCCCCACATGCATGACGCATGTCATTGGGGTCCCAAATGCATGAAGAATGTCATGGGGGCCCCAAAAGCATGCCACATGTCGTGGGGGCACCACGTGCATGCCGCATGTCATGGGGGCCCAAATGCATGCCACATGTCATGAGGGCCCACGTGCATGCCACATGTCGTGGCGGCCCCAAATGCATGCCGCATGTCATGGGAGCCCCAAATGCATGCCGCATGTCATGGGGGCCCCACGTGCATGCCGCATGTCATGGGGGCCCCACGTGCATGCCGCAAGTCATGGGGGCCCCACGTGCATGACGCATGTCATTGGGGTCCCAAATGCATGTCGCATGTCATGGGGGCCCCAAATGCATGCCGCATGTCACGGGCGCCCCAATTACGTGCCGCCTGTCATTTGGGCCCCAAATGCATGCCGCATGTCATGGGGGCCCCAAATGCATGCCGCGTGTTATGGGGGCCCCAAATGCATGCTGCATGTCATGGAGGCATAAGGGGCATGCCGCATGTCATGGGTGCCTCAAATGCATGCCGCATGTCATGGGGGCCCCAAATGCATGCCGCATGTCATGGGAGCCCCAAATGCATGCCGCATGTCATTGGGGTCCCAAATGCATGCCGCATGTCTTGGGGGCCCCAAACACGTGCCGCATGTCATGGGGGCCCACGTGCATGCCGAATGTCATGGGGGGCCCAAATGCATGCTGCATGTCATGGGGGCCCCACGTGCATGCCGCATGTCATGGGGGCCCCACGTGCATGCCGCATGTCATTGGGGTCCCAAATGCATGTCGCATGTCATGGGGGCCCTAAATGCATGCCGCATATCATGGGGGCCCCACGTGCATGCCGCATATCATAGGGGCCCCACGTGCATGACGCATGTCATTGGGGTCCCAAATGCATGAAGAATGTCATGGGGGCCCCAAGAGCATGCCACATGTCGTGGGGGCCCCACGTGCATGCCGCATGTCATGTGGGCCCCAATTATGTGCCGCCTGTCATGGGGCCCCACGTGCAGGCCGCATGTCATTGGGGCCCCAAATTCATGCCGCATGTCATTGGGGCCCCAAATTCATGCCGCATGTCATGGGGGCCCCAAATGCATGCCGCATGTCATGGGGGCCCCACATGCATGCCGCATGTCATGGGGGCCCCAAAAGAATGCCACATGTCGTGTGAGCCCCACGTGCATGACGCATGTCATGGGGGCCCCAAATGCATGCCGCATGTCATGGGGGCCCCACGTGCATGAAGCATGTCATTGGGGCCCCAAATGCATGCCGCATGTCGTGGCGGCCCCAAAAACATGATGCATGTCTTGGGGGCCCCAAATGCATGCCGCATGTCATGGGAGCCCGAAGTGCATGGCGCATGTCATGGGGGCCCACGTGCATGCCGCATATCATAGGGGCCCCACGTGCATGACGCATGTCATTGGGGTCCCAAATGCATGCCGCATGTCATGGGGGCCCCAAATGCATGCCGCATGTCATGGGAGCCCGAAGTGCATGCGGCATGTCATGGGGGCCCCACGTGCATGCCGCATATCATAGGGGCCCCACGTGCATGACGCATGTCATTGGGGTCCCAAATGCATGAAGAATGTCATGGGGGCCCCAAAAGCATGCCACATGTCGTGGGGGCCCCACGTGCATGCCGCATGTCATGGGGGCCCCAAAAGCATGCCACATGTCGTGGGGGCCCCACGAGCATGACGCATGTCATGGGGGCCCCAAATGCATGCCGCATGTCATGGGGGCCCCACGTGCATGCCGCATGTCATTGGGGCCCCAAATGCATGCCGCATGTCGTGGCGGCCCCAAATGCATGATGCATGTCTTGGGGGCCCCAAATGCATGCCGCATGTCATGGGGGCCCCAATTATGTGCCGCCTGTCATGGGGCCCCACATGCATGCCACATGTCATAGGGGCCCCAAATGCATGCCGCATGTCATGGGAGCCCGAAGTGCATGGCGCATGTCATGGGGGCCCACGTGCATGCCGCATGTCATGGGGCCCCCAAATGCATGCTGCATGTTATGGGAGCCCCAAATGCATCCCGCTTGTCATGGGGGCCCCAATGACATGCCGCCTGTCATGGGGGCCCCACATGCATGCCGCATGTCATGGGAGCCCGAAGTGCATGCGGCATGTCATGGGGTCCCCACGTGCATGCCGCATATCATAGGGGCCCCACGTGCATGACGCATGTCATTGGGGTCCCAAATGCATGAAGAATGTCATGGGGGCCCCAAAAGCATGCCACATGTCGTGGGGGCCCCACGTGCATGCCGCATGTCATGGGGGCCCCAAAAGCATGCCACATGTCGTGGGGGCACCACGAGCATGACGCATGTAATGGGGGCCCCAAATGCATGCCGCATGTCATGGGGGCCCCACGTGCATGACGCATGTCATTGGGGTCCCAAATGCATGAAGAGTGTCATGGGGGCCCCAAGAGCATGCCACATGTCGTGGGGGCCCCACGTGCATGCCGCATGTCATGGGGGCCCCAAAAGCATGCCACATGTCGTGGGGGCCCCAAATGCATGCCGCATGTCATGGGGGCCCCACGTGCATGCCGCATGTCATTGGGGCCCCAAATGCATGCCGCATGTCATTGGGGCCCCAAATGCATGCCGCATGTCATTGGGGCCCCACATGCATGCCGCATGTCATGGGGGTGCCAAATGCATGAAGCATGTCATGGGGGCCACACGTGCATGCCGCATGTCATTAGGGTCCCAATTACATGCCGCCTGTCATGGGGGCCCCACATGCATGCCGCATGTCATGGGGGCCCAAAAGTGCATGTCACATGTCTTGGGGGCCCCAATTTTGAGCCGCATGTCATGGGGGCCATAAACTCATGCCGCATGTCATGGGGGGCCCTCGTGCATTCCGCATGTCATTGGGGTCCCAAATGCATGCCGCATGTCATTGGGGCCCCACGTGCATGCCGCATGTCATGGGGGCCCCAAAAGCATGCCACATGTCGTGTGGGCCCCACGTGCATGACGCATGTCATGGGGACCCCAAATGCATGCCGCATGTCATGGGGGCCCCACGTGCATGCCGCATGTCATTGGGGCCCCAAATGCATGCCACATGTCGTGGCGGCCCCAAATACATGATGCATGTCTTGGGGGCCCCAAATGCATGCCGCATGTCATGGGGGCCCCAATTATGTGCCGCCTGTCATGAGGCCCCACATGCATGCCACATGTCATAGGGGCCCCAAATGCATGCCGCATGTCATGGGAGCCCGAAGTGCATGCCGCATGTCATAGGGGCCCCACGTGCATGCCGCATGTCATGGGGGCCCCAAAAGCATGCCACATGTCGTGTGGGCCCCACGTGCATGACGCATGTCATGGGGGCCCCAAATGCATGCCGCATGTCATGGGGGCCCCACGTGCATGCCGCATGTCATGGGGGCCCCAAAAGCATGCCACATGTCGTGTGAGCCCCACGTGCATGACGCATGTCATGGGGGCCCCAAATGCATGCCGCATGTCATGGGGGCCCCACGTGCATGAAGCATGTCATTGGGGCCCCAAATGCATGCCGCATGTCGTGGCGGCCCCAAATACATGATGCATGTCTTGGGGGCCCCAAATGCATGCCGCATGTCATGGGGGCCCCAATTATGTGCCGCCTGTCATGGGGCCCCACATGCATGCCACATGTCATAGGGGCCCCAAATGCATGCCGCATGTCATGGGAGCCCAAAGTGCATGCCGCATGTCATGGGAGCCCCAAATGCATGCCGCATGTCATTGGGGTCCCAAATGCATGCCGCATGTCTTGGGGGCCCCAAACACGTGCCGCATGTCATGGGGGCCCACGTGCATGCCGAATGTCATGGGGGCCCCAAATGCATGCCGCATGTCATGGGGGCCCCACGTGCATGCCGCATGTCATGGGGGCCCCAAATGTATGCCGCATGTCATG
The DNA here is from genome assembly GCF_046119375.1 of Phyllobates terribilis. NCBI lineage: Eukaryota > Metazoa > Chordata > Amphibia > Anura > Dendrobatidae > Phyllobates > Phyllobates terribilis. The sequence continues at coordinate 328,055,792 of NW_027362764.1, read as the reverse complement.
GGGGCCCACGTGCATGCCGCATGTCATTGGGGTCCCAAATGCATGCCGCATGTCATGGGGGCCCCACGTGCATGCCGCATGTCATGGTGGCCCCACGTGCATGCCGCATGTCATTGGGGTCCCAAATGCATGTCGCATGTCATGGGGGCCCCAAATGCATGCCGCATGTCATGGGGGCCCCAATGACATGCCGCATATCATAGGGGCCCCACGTGCATGACGCATGTCATTGGGGTCCCAAATGCATGAAGAATGTCACGGGGGGCCCCAAGAGCATGCCACATGTCGTGGGGGCCCCACGTGCATGCCGCATGTCATGTGGGCCCCAATTATGTGCCGCCTGTCATGGGGGCCCCACATGCATGCCGCATGTCATGGGGGCCCCAAATGCATGCCGCATGTCATGGGGCACCACGTGCATGCCGCATGTCATTGGGGCCCCAAATGCATGCCGCATGTCATGGGGGCCCCAAATGCATACCGCATGTCATGGGGGCCCCAATTATGTGCCGCCTGTCATGGGGGCCCCACATGCATACCGCATGTCATGGGGGCCCCAAATGCATGCCGCATGTCATGGGAGCCCGAAGTGCATGCCGCATGTCATGGGGGCCCACGTGCATGCCGCATGTCGTGGCGGCACCAAATGCATGACGCATGTCTCGGGGGCCCCAAATGCATGCCGCATGTCATGGGGGCCCCAATTATGTGCCGCCTGTCATGGGGGCCCCACATGCATGCCGCATGTCATGGGGCCCCCAAATGCATGCCGCATGTCATGGGAGACTGAAGTGCATGCCGCATGTCATGGGGGCCCCAAATGCATGCCGCATGTCATGGGGGCCCCACGTGCATGCCGCATATCATGGGGGCCCCACGTGCATGCCGCATGTCATTGGGGCCCCAAATGCATGCCGCATGTCATGGGGGCCCCAAATGCATGCTGCATGTTATGGGGGCCCCAAATGCATCCCGCTTGTCATGGGGGCCCCAATTACATGCCGCCTGTCATGGGGGCCCCACATGCATGCCGCATGTCATGGGGGCCCAAAAGTGCATGTCACATGTCTTGGGGGCCCCAATTTTGTGCCGCATGTCATGGGGGCCATGAATGCATGCCGCATGTCATGGGGGGCCCTCGTGCATGCCGCATGTCATTGGGGTCCCAAATGCATGCCGCATGTCATGGGGGCCCCACGTGCATGCCGCATATCATAGGGGCCCCACGTGCATGACGCATGTCATTGGGGTCCCAAATGCATGAAGAATGTCATGGGGGCCCCAAGAGCATGCCACATGTCATGGGGCACCACGTGCATGTCGCATGTCATTGGGGTCCCAAATGCATGCCGCATGTCATGGGGGCCCCACGTGCATGCCGCATGTCATTGGGGTCCCAAATGCATGCCGCATGTCATGGGAGCCCCACGTGCATGCCGCATATCATAGGGGCCCCACGTGCATGACGCATGTCATTGGGGTCCCAAATGCATGAAGAATGTCATGGGGGCCCCAAGAGCATGCCACATGTCATGGGGCACCACGTGCATGCCGCATGTCATTGGGGTCCCAAATGCATGCCGCATGTCATGGGGGCCCCACGTGCATGCCGCATGTCATTGGGGTCCCAAATGCATGCCGCATGTCATGGGGGCCCCACGTGCATGCCGCATATCATAGGGGCCCCACGTGCATGACGCATGTCATTGGGGTCCCAAATGCATGAAGAATGTCATGGGGGCCCCAAGAGCATGCCACATGTCATGGGGCACCACGTGCATGCCGCATGTCATTGGGGCCCCAAATGCATGCTGCATGTCATGGGGGCCCCAATTATGTGCCCCCCTGTCATGGGGGCCCCACATGCATGCCGCATGTCGTGGCGGGCCCAAATGCATGACGCATGTCTTGGGGCCCCAAATGCATGCCGCTTGTCATGGGGGCCCCAAATGTATCCCGCATGTCATGGGGGCCCAAATGCATGCCGCATGTCATGAGGGCCCACGTGCATGCCACATGTCGTGGCGGCCCCAAATGCATGCCGCATGTCATGGGAGCCCCAAATGCATGCCGCATGTCATGGGGGCCCCATGTGCATGCCGCATGTCATGGGGGCCACACGTGCATGCCGCAAGTCATGGGGGCCCCACGTGCATGACGCATGTCATTGGGGTCCCAAATGCATGAAGAATGTCATGGGGGCCCCAAGAGCATGCCACATGTCATGGGGCACCACGTGCATGCCGCATGTCATTGGGGCCCCAAATGCATGCCGCATGTCATGGGGGCCCCAATTATGTGCCCCCCTGTCATGGGGGCCCCACATGCATGCCGCATGTCGTGGCGGGCCCAAATGCATGACGCATGTCTTGGGGCCCCAAATGCATGCCGCTTGTCATGGGGGCCCCAAATGCATGCCGCATGTCATGGGGGCCCCAATTATGTGCCGCCTGTCATGGGGGCCCCACATGCATGCCGCATGTCATGGGGGCCCCAAATGCATGCCGCATGTCATGGGAGACTGAAGTGCATGCCGCATGTCATGGGGGCCCCAAATGCATGACGCATGTCTCGGGGGCCCCAAATGCATGCCGCATGTCACGGGGCCCCAATTACGTGCCGCCTGTCATGGGGGCCCCACATGCATGCCGCATGTCATGGGGGCCCCAAATGCATGACGCATGTCTTGGGGGCCCCAAATGCATGCCGCATGTCATTTGGGCCCCAAATGTATCCCGCATGTCATGGGGGCCCAAATGCATGCCGCATGTCATGGGGGCCCCAAATGCATGCCGCGTGTTATGGGGGCCCCAAATGCATCCCGCGTGTCATGGGGTCCCCACGTGCATGACGCATGTCATTGGGGTCCCAAATGCATGAAGAATGTCATGGGGTCCCAAAAGCATGCCACATGTCGTGGGGGCCCCACGTGCATGCCGCATGTCATGGGGGCCCCAAAAGCATGCCACATGTCGAGGGGGCCCCACGTGCATGACGCATGACATGGGGGCCCCAAATGCATGCCGCATGTCTTGGGGGCCCCACGTGCATGCCGTATATCATAGGGGCCCCAAGTGCATGCCGCATGTCATTGGGGCCCCAAATGCATGCCGCATGTCGTGGCGGCCCCAAATGCATGACGCATGTCTTGGGGACCCCAAATGCATGCCGCATGTCATGAGGGCCCACGTGCATGACGCATGTCATTGGGGTCCCAAATGCACGAAGAATGTCATGGGGGCCCCAAAAGCATGCCACATGTCGTGGAAGCCCCACGTGCATGCCGCATGTCATGGGGGCCCCACATGCATGCCGCATGTCATGGGGGTCCCAAATGCATGCCGCATGTCATGGGAGCCGCACGTGCATGCCGCATGTCATGGGGGCCCACGTGCATGTCGCATGTCATGGGGGCCCCACGTGCATGCCGCATGTCATTGGGGCCCCAAATGCATGCCGCATGTCATGGGGGCCCCAAATGCATGCTGCATGTTAAGGGGGCCCCAAATGCATCCCGCTTGTCAAGGGGGCCCCAATTACATGCCGCCTGTCATGGGGGCCCCACATGCATGCCGCATGTCATGGGGGCCCAAAAGTGCATGTCACATGTCATTGGGGCCCCAAATGCATGAAGAATGTCATGGGGGCCCCAAAAGCATGATGCATGTCTTGGGGGCCCCAAATGCATGCCGCATGTCATGGGGGCCCCAATTATGTGCCGACTGTCATGGGGCCCCACATGCATGCCACATGTCATAGGTTCCCCAAATGCATGCCGCATGTCATGGGAGCCCGAAGTGCATGCCGCATGTCATGGGGGCCCCAAATGCATGCCGCATGTCATGGGGGCCCCAAATGCATGCCGCATGTCATGGGGGCCCCACGTGCATGCCGCATATCATAGGGGCCCCACGTGCATGACGCATGTCATTGGGGTCCCAAATGCATGAAGAATGTCATGGGGGCCCCAAGAGCATGCCACATGTTGTGGGGGGCCCACGTGCATGCCGCATGTCATGGGGGCCCCAAAAGCATGCCACATGTCGTGGGGGCCCCAAATGCATGCCGCATGTCATGGGGGCCCCACGTGCATACCGCATGTCATTGGGGCCCCAAATGCATGCCGCATGTCATTGGGGCCCCAAATGCATGCCGCATGTCATGGGGGCCCCAAATGTATGCCGCATGTCATGGGGGCCCACGTGCATGCCGCATGTCATTGGGGCCCCACATGCATGCCACATGTCATGGGGGCCCCAAATGCATGCCGCATGTCATGGGGCACCACGTGCATGCCGCAAGTCATGGGGGCCACACGTGCATGCCGCATGTCATGGGAGCCCGAAGTGCATGCCGCATGTCATAGGGGCCCCACATGCATGACGCATGTCATTGGGGTCCCAAATGCATGAAGAATGTCATGGGGGCCCCAAAAGCATGCCACATGTCGTGGGGGCACCACGTGCATGCCGCATGTCATGGGGGCCCAAATGCATGCCACATGTCATGAGGGCCCACGTGCATGCCACATGTCGTGGCGGCCCCAAATGCATGCCGCATGTCATGGGAGCCCCAAATGCATGCCGCATGTCATGGGGGCCCCACGTGCATGCCGCATGTCATGGGGGCCCCACGTGCATGCCGCAAGTCATGGGGGCCCCACGTGCATGACGCATGTCATTGGGGTCCCAAATGCATGTCGCATGTCATGGGGGCCCCAAATGCATGCCGCATGTCACGGGCGCCCCAATTACGTGCCGCCTGTCATTTGGGCCCCAAATGCATGCCGCATGTCATGGGGGCCCCAAATGCATGCCGCGTGTTATGGGGGCCCCAAATGCATGCTGCATGTCATGGAGGCATAAGGGGCATGCCGCATGTCATGGGTGCCTCAAATGCATGCCGCATGTCATGGGGGCCCCAAATGCATGCCGCATGTCATGGGAGCCCCAAATGCATGCCGCATGTCATTGGGGTCCCAAATGCATGCCGCATGTCTTGGGGGCCCCAAACACGTGCCGCATGTCATGGGGGCCCACGTGCATGCCGAATGTCATGGGGGCCCCAAATGCATGCTGCATGTCATGGGGGCCCCACGTGCATGCCGCATGTCATGGGGGCCCCACGTGCATGCCGCATGTCATTGGGGTCCCAAATGCATGTCGCATGTCATGGGGGCCCTAAATGCATGCCGCATGTCATGGGGGCCCCACGTGCATGCCGCATATCATAGGGGCCCCACGTGCATGACGCATGTCATTGGGGTCCCAAATGCATGAAGAATGTCATGGGGGCCCCAAGAGCATGCCACATGTCGTGGGGGCCCCACGTGCATGCCGCATGTCATGTGGGCCCCAATTATGTGCCGCCTGTCATGGGGCCCCACATGCATGCCGCATGTCATGGGGGCCCCAAATGCATGCCGCATGTCATGGGGCACCACGTGCAGGCCGCATGTCATTGGGGCCCCAAATTCATGCCGCATGTCATGGGGGCCCCAAATGCATGCCGCATGTCATGGGGGCCCCACGTGCATGCCGCATATCAAGGGGGCCCCACGTGCATGCCGCATATCATGGGGGCCCCACGTGCATGCCGCATGTCATTGGGGCCCCAAATTCATGCCGCATGTCATGGGGGCCCCAAATGCATGCCGCATGTCATGGGGGCCCCACGTGCATGCCGCATATCATGGGGGCCCCACGTGCATGCCGCATGTCATGGGGGCCCAAAATGCAAGCTGCATGTTATGGGGGCCCCAAATGCATCCCGCTTGTCATGGGGGCCCCAATTACATGCCGCCTGTCATGGGGGCCCCAAATGCATGCCGCATGTCATTGGGGCCCCAAATGCATGCCGCATGTCATGGGGGCCCCAAATGTATGCCGCATGTCATGGGGGCCCCAAATGTATGCCGCATGTCATGGGGGCCCACGTGCATGCCGCATGTCATTGGGGTCCAAAATGCATGCCGCATGTCATGGGGGCCCCACGTGCATGCCGCATGTCATGGGGGCCCCACGTGCATGCCGCATATCATAGGGGCCCCACGTGCATGACGCATGTCATTGGGGTCCCAAATGCATGAAGAATGTCATGGGGGCCCCAAGAGCATGCCACATGTCATGGGGCACCACGTGCATGCCGCATTTCATTGGGACCACAAATGCATGCCGCTTGTCATGGGGGCCCCAATTATGTGCCGCCTGTCATGGGGGCCCCACATGCATGCCGCATGTCGTGGCGGGCCCAAATGCATGGCGCATGTCTTGCGGCCCCAAATGCATGACGCATGTCTCGGGGGCCCCAAATGCATGCCGCATGTCATGGGGGCCCTAATTATGTGCCGCCTGTCATGGGGGCCCCACATGCATGCCGCATGTCATGGGGCCCCCAAATGCATGCCGCATGTCATGGGAGACTGAAGTGCATGCCGCATGTCATGGGAGCCCCAAATGCATGCCGCATGTCATGGGGGTCCCACGTGCATGCCGCATATCATGGGGGCCCCACGTGCATGCCGCATGTCATGGGGGCCCCACGTGCATGCCGCATGTCATTGGGGTCCCAAATGCATGAAGAATGTCATGGGGGCCCCAAGAGCATGCCACATGTCATGGGGCACCACGTGCATGCCGCATGTCATTGGGGCCCCAAATGCATGCCGCATGTCATGGGGGCCCCAATTATGTGCCCCCCTGTCATGGGGGCCCCACATGCATGCCGCATGTTGTGGCGGGCCCAAATGCATGACGCATGTCTTGGGGCCCCAAATGCATGCCGCTTGTCATGGGGGCCCCAAATGCATGCCGCATGTCATGGGGGCCCCAATTATGTGCCGCCTGTCATGGGGGCCCCACATGCATGCCGCATGTCATGGGGGCCCCAAATGCATGCCGCATGTCATGGGAGCCCGAAGTGCATGCCGCATGTCATGGGGGCCCACGTGCATGCCGCATGTCGTGGCGGCCCCAAATGCATGACGCATGTCTCGGGGGCCCCAAATGCATGCCGCATGTCATGGGGGCCCCAATTATGTGCCGCCTGTCATGGGGGCCCCACATGCATGCCGCATGTCATGGGGCCCCCAAATGCATGCCGCATGTCATGGGAGACTGAAGTGCATGCCGCATGTCACGGGCGCCCCAATTACGTGCCGCCTGTCATGGGGGCCCCACATGCATGCCGCATGTCATGGGGGCCCCAAATGCATGACGCATGTCTTGGGGGCCCCAAATGCATGCCGCATGTCATTTGGGCCCCAAATGTATCCCGCATGTCATGGGGGCCCAAATGCATGCCGCATGTCATGAGGGCCCACGTGCATGCCACATGTCGTGGCGGCCCCAAATGCATGCCGCATGTCATGGGAGCCCCAAATGCATGCCGCATGTCATGGGGGCCCCATGTGCATGCCGCATGTCATGGGGGCCCCACGTGCATGCCGCAAGTCATGGGGGCCCCACGTGCATGACGCATGTCATTGGGGTCCCAAATGCATGAAGAATGTCATGGGGGCCCCAAGAGCATGCCACATGTCATGGGGCACCACGTGCATGCCGCATGTCATTGGGGCCCCAAATGCATGCCGCATGTCATGGGGGCCCCAATTATGTGCCCCCCTGTCATGGGGGCCCCACATGCATGCCGCATGTCGTGGCGGGCCCAAATGCATGACGCATGTCTTGGGGCCCCAAATGCATGCCGCTTGTCATGGGGGCCCCAAATGCATGCCGCATGTCATGGGGGCCCCAATTATGTGCCGCCTGTCATGGGGGCCCCACATGCATGCCGCATGTCATGGGGGCCCCAAATGCATGCCGCATGTCATGGGAGCCCGAAGTGCATGCCGCATGTCATGGGGGCCCACGTGCATGCCGCATGTCGTGGCGGCCCCAAATGCATGACGCATGTCTCGGGGGCCCCAAATGCATGCCGCATGTCATGGGAGACTGAAGTGCATGCCGCATGTCATGGGGGCCCCAAATGCATAACGCATGTCATGGGGGCCCCACGTGCATGCCGCATGTAGTGGCGGCCCCAAATGCATGACGCATGTCTCGGGGGCCCCAAATGCATGCCGCATGTCACGGGGCCCCAATTACGTGCCGCCTGTCATGGGGGCCCCACATGCATGCCGCATGTCATGGGGGCCCCAAATGCATGACGCATGTCTTGGGGGCCCCAAATGCATGCCGCATGTCATTTGGGCCCCAAATGTATCCCGCATGTCATGGGGGCCCAAATGCATGCCGCATGTCATGAGGGCCCACGTGCATGCCACATGTCGTGGCGGCTCCAAATGCATGCCGCATGTCATGGGAGCCCCAAATGCATGCCGCATGTCATGGGGGCCCCATGTGCATGCCGCATGTCATGGGGGCCCCACGTGCATGCCGCAAGTCATGGGGGCCCCACGTGCATGACGCATGTCATTGGGGTCCCAAATGCATGTCGCATATCATGGGGGCCCCAAATGCATGCCGCATGTCACGGGCGCCCCAATTACGTGCCGCCTGTCATTTGGGCCCCAAATGCATGCCGCATGTCATGGGGGCCCCAAATGCATGCCGCGTGTTATGGGGGCCCCAAATGCATCCCGCGTGTCATGGGGTCCCCACGTGCATGACGCATGTCATTGGGGTCCCAAATGCATGAAGAATGTCATGGGGTCCCAAAAGCATGCCACATGTCGTGGGGGCCCCACGTGCATGCCGCATGTCATGGGGGCCCCAAAAGCATGCCACATGTCGTGGGGGCCCCACGTGCATGACGCATGACATGGGGGCCCCAAATGCATGCCGCATGTCTTGGGGGCCCCACGTGCATGCCGCATATCATAGGGGCCCCAAGTGCATGCCGCATGTCATTGGGGCCCCAAATGCATGCCGCATGTCGTGGCGGCCCCAAATGCATGACGCATGTCTTGGGGACCCCAAATGCATGCCGCATGTCATGAGGGCCCACGTGCATGACGCATGTCATTGGGGTCCCAAATGCACGAAGAATGTCATGGGGGCCCCAAAAGCATGCCACATGTCGTGGAAGCCCCACGTGCATGCCGCATGTCATGGGGGCCCCACATGCATGCCGCATGTCATGGGGGTCCCAAATGCATGCCACATGTCATGGGAGCCGCACGTGCATGCCGCATGTCATGGGGGCCCACGTGCATGTCGCATGTCATGGGGGCCCCACGTGCATGCCGCATGTCATGGGGGCCCCAAATGCATGCTGCATGTTAAGGGGGCCCCAAATGCATCCCGCTTGTCAAGGGGGCCCCAATTACATGCCGCCTGTCATGGGGGCCCCACATGCATGCCGCATGTCATGGGGGCCCCACGTGCATGCCGCATGTCATGGGAGCCCCAAATGCATGAAGCATGTCATGGGGGCCCCAAATGCATGCCGCATGTCATGGGGGCCCCATGTGCATGCCGCATGTCATGGGGGCCCCACGTGCATGCCGCAAGTCATGGGGGCCACACGTGCATGCCGCATGTCATTGGGGTCCCAATTACATGCCGCATGTCATGGGGGCCCCACGTACATGCCGCATGTCATGGGGGCCCCAAATATATGCCGCATGTCTTGGGGGCCCCACGTGCATGCCGCATATCATAGGGGCCCCACGTGCATGACGCATGTCATTGGGGTCCCAAATGCATGAAGAATGTCATGGGGGCCCCAAAAGCATGCCACATGTCGTGGGGGCCCCACGTGCATGCCGCATGTCATGGGGGCCCCAAAAGCATGCCACATGTCGTGTGGGCCCCACGTGCATGACGCATGTCATGGGGGCCCCAAATGCATGCCGCATGTCATGGGGGCCCCACGTGCATGCCGCATGTCATTGGGGCCCCAAATGCATGCCGCATGTCGTGGCGGCCCCAAATGCATGATGCATGTCTTGGGGGCCCCAAATGCATGCCGCATGTCATGGGGGCCCCAATTATGTGCCGACTGTCATGGGGCCCCACATGCATGCCACATGTCATAGGTTCCCCAAATGCATGCCGCATGTCATGGGAGCCCGAAGTGCATGCCGCATGTCATGGGGGCCCCAAATGCATGCCGCATGTCATGGGGGCCCCAAATGCATGCCGCATGTCATGGGGGCCCCACGTGCATGCCGCATATCATAGGGGCCCCACGTGCATGACGCATGTCATTGGGGTCCCAAATGCATGAAGAATGTCATGGGGGCCCCAAGAGCATGCCACATGTTGTGGGGGGCCCACGTGCATGCCGCATGTCATGGGGGCCCCAAAAGCATGCCACATGTCGTGGGGGCCCCAAATGCATGCCGCATGTCATAGGGGCCCCACATGCATGACGCATGTCATTGGGGTCCCAAATGCATGAAGAATGTCATGGGGGCCCCAAAAGCATGCCACATGTCGTGGGGGCACCACGTGCATGCCGCATGTCATGGGGGCCCAAATGCATGCCACATGTCATGAGGGCCCACGTGCATGCCACATGTCGTGGCGGCCCCAAATGCATGCCGCATGTCATGGGAGCCCCAAATGCATGCCGCATGTCATGGGGGCCCCACGTGCATGCCGCATGTCATGGGGGCCCCACGTGCATGCCGCAAGTCATGGGGGCCCCACGTGCATGACGCATGTCATTGGGGTCCCAAATGCATGTCGCATGTCATGGGGGCCCCAAATGCATGCCGCATGTCACGGGCGCCCCAATTACGTGGCGCCTGTCATTTGGGCCCCAAATGCATGCCACATGTCATGGGGGCCCCAAATGCATGCCGCGTGTTATGGGGGCCCCAAATGCATGCTGCATGTCATGGAGGCATAAGGGGCATGCCGCATGTCATGGGTGCCTCAAATGCATGCCGCATGTCATGGGGGCCCCAAATGCATGCCGCATGTCATGGGAGCCCCAAATGCATGCCGCATGTCATTGGGGTCCCAAATGCATGCCGCATGAATTGGGGGCCCCAAACACGTGCCGCATGTCATGGGGGCCCACGTGCATGCCGAATGTCATGGGGGCCCCAAATGCATGCTGCATGTCATGGGGGCCCCACGTGCATGCCGCATGTCATGGGGGCCCCACGTGCATGCCGCATGTCATTGGGGTCCCAAATGCATGTCGCATGTCATGGGGGCCCTAAATGCATGCCGCATGTCATGGGGGCCCCACGTGCATGCCGCATATCATAGGGGCCCCACGTGCATGACGCATGTCATTGGGGTCCCAAATGCATGAAGAATGTCATGGGGGCCCCAAGAGCATGCCACATGTCGTGGGGGCCCCACGTGCATGCCGCATGTCATGTGGGCCCCAATTATGTGCCGCCTGTCATGGGGCCCCACATGCATGCCGCATGTCATGGGGGCCCCAAATGCATGCCGCATGTCATGGGGCACCACGTGCATGCCGCATGTCATTGGGGCCCCAAATTCATGCCGCATGTCATGGGGGCCCCAAATGCATGCCGCATGTCATGGGGGCCCCACGTGCATGCCGCATATCATGGGGGCCCCACGTGCATGCCGCATGTCATGGGGGCCCCACCTGCATGCCGCATGTCATTGGGGCCCCAAATGCATGCCGCATGTCATGGGGGCCCCAAATGCATGCTGCATGTTATGGGGGCCCCAAATTCATCCCGCTTGTCATGGGGGCCCCAATTACATGCCGCCTGTCATGGGGGCCCCAAATGCATGCCGCATGTCATTGGGGCCCCAAATGCATGCCGCATGTCATGGGGGCCCCAAATGTATGCCGCATGTCATGGGGGCCCACGTGCATGCCGCATGTCATTGGGGTCCAAAATGCATGCCGCATGTCATGGGGGCCCCACGTGCATGCCGCATGTCATGGGGGCCCCACGTGCATGCCGCATATCATAGGGGCCCCACGTGCATGACGCATGTCATTGGGGTCCCAAATGCATGAAGAATGTCATGGGGGCCCCAAGAGCATGCCACATGTCATGGGGCACCACGTGCATGCCGCATGTCATTGGGGCCACAAATGCATGCCGCATGTCATGGGGGCCCCAATTATGTGCCGCCTGTCATGGGGGCCCCACATGCATGCCGCATGTCGTGGCGGGCCCAAATGCATGGCGCATGTCTTGCGGCCCCAAATGCATGACGCATGTCTCGGGGGCCCCAAATGCATGCCGCATGTCATGGGGGCCCTAATTATGTGCCGCCTGTCATGGGGGCCCCACATGCATGCCGCATGTCATGGGGCCCCCAAATGCATGCCGCATGTCATGGGAGACTGAAGTGCATGCCGCATGTCATGGGAGCCCCAAATGCATGCCGCATGTCATGGGGGCCCCACGTGCATGCCGCATATCATGGGGGCCCCACGTGCATGCCGCATGTCATGGGGGCCCCACGTGCATGCCGCTTGTCATTGGGACCCCAAATGCATGCCGCATGTCATGGGGGCCCCAAATGCATGCTGCATGTTATGGGGGCCCCAAGTGCATTCCGCATGTCATTGGGGTCCCAAATGCATGCCGCATGTCATGGGGGCCCCACGTGCATGCCGAATGTCATGGGGGCCCCACGTGCATGCCACATGTCATGGGGGCCCCACGTGCATGCCGCATGTCATGGGGCCCCCACGTGCATGCCGCATGTCATGGGAGCCCCAAATGCATGAAGCATGTCATGAGGGCCCCAAATGCATGCCGCATGTCATGGGGGCCCCAATTACGTGCCGCCTGTCATGGGGGCCCCACATGCATGCCGCATGTCATGGGGGCCCCAAATGCATGACGCATGTCTTGGGGGCCCCAAATGCATGCCGTATGTCGTTGGGGCCCCAAATGCATGCCGCATGTCATGGGGGCCCCAAATGCATGCCGCGTGTTATGGGGGCCCCAAATGCATCCCGCGTGTCATGGGGTCCCCACGTGCATGACGCATGTCATGGGGGCCCCAAATACATGCCGCATGTCTTGTGGGCCCCACGTGCATGCCGCATATCATAGGGGCCCCACGTGTATGACGCATGTCATTGGGGTCCCAAATGCATGAAGAATGTCATGTGGGCCCCAAAAGCATGCCGCATGTCATGGGGGCCCCACGTGCATGCCGCATGTCATTGGGGCCCAGAATGCATGCCGCATGTCATGGGGGCCCCAAATGTATGCCGCATGTCATGGGGGCCAACGTGCATGCCGCATGTCATGGGGGCCCCACGTGCATGCCGCATGTCATGGGGGCCCCACGTGCATGCCGCATGTCATGGGGCCCCACGTGCATGCCGCATGTCATTGGGGTCCCAAATGCATGCCGCATGTCATGAGGGCCCACTTGCATGCCACATGTCGTGGCGGCCCCAAATGCATGCCGCATGTCATGAGGGCCCACTTGCATGCCACATGTCGTGTGGGCCCCACGTGCATGACGCATGTCATGGGGGCCCCAAATGCATGCCGCATGTCATTGGGGTCCCAATTGCATGCCGCATGTCATGGGAGCCCCAAATGCATGCCGCATGTCATTGGGGTCCCAAATGCATGCCGCATGTCTTGGGGGCCCCAAACACGTGCCGCATGTCATGGGGGCCCACGTGCATGCCGAATGTCATGGGGGCCCCAAATGCATGCCACATGTCATGGGGGCCCCACGTGCATGCCGCATGTCATGGGAGCCCCAAATGCATGAAGCATGTCATGGGGGCCCCAAATGCATGCCGCATGTCATGGGGGCCCCATGTGCATGCCGCATGTCATGGGGGCCCCACGTGCATGCCGCAAGTCATGGGGGCCACACGTGCATGCCGCATGTCATTGGGGTCCCAATTACATGCCGCATGTCATGGGGGCCCCACGTGCATGCCGCATGTCATGGGGGCCCCAAATACATGCCGCATGTCTTGGGGGCCCCACGTGCATGCCGCATATCATAGGGGCCCCACGTGCATGCCGCATGTCATGGGGGCCCCAAAAGCATGCCACATGTCGTGTGGGCCCCACGTGCATGACGCATGTCATGGGGGCCCCAAATGCATGCCGCATGTCATGGGGGCCCCACGTGCATGCCGCATGTCATTGGGGCCCCAAATGCATGCCGCATGTCGTGGCGGCCCCAAATGCATGATGCATGTCTTTGGGGCCCCAAATGCATGCCGCATGTCATGGGGGCCCCAATTATGTGCCGACTGTCATGGGGCCCCACATGCATGCCACATGTCATAGGTTCCCCAAATGCATGCCGCATGTCATGGGAGCCCGAAGTGCATGCCGCATGTCATGGGGGCCCCAAATGCATGCCGCATGTCATGGGGGCCCCAAATGCATGCCGCATGTCATGGGGGCCCCACGTGCATGCCGCATATCATAGGGGCCCCACGTGCATGACGCATGTCATTGGGGTCCCAAATGCATGAAGAATGTCATGGGGGCCCCAAGAGCATGCCACATGTTGTGGGGGGCCCACGTGCATGCCGCATGTCATGGGGGCCCCAAAAGCATGCCACATGTCGTGGGGGCCCAAATGCATGCCGCATGTCATGGGGGCCCCACGTGCATACCGCATGTCATTGGGGCCCCAAATGCATGCCGCATGTCATTGGGGCCCCAAATGCATGCCGCATGTCATGGGGGCCCCAAATGTATGCCGCATGTCATGGGGGCCCACGTGCATGCCGCATGTCATTGGGGCCCCACATGCATGCCACATGTCATGGGGGCCCCAAATGCATGCCGCATGTCATGGGGCACCACGTGCATGCCGCAAGTCATGGGGGCCACACGTGCATGCCGCATGTCATGGGAGCCCGAAGTGCATGCCGCATGTCATAGGGGCCCCACATGCATGACGCATGTCATTGGGGTCCCAAATGCATGAAGAATGTCATGGGGGCTTCAAAAGCATGCCACATGTCGTGGGCGCACCACGTGCATGCCGCATGTCATGGGGGCCCAAATGCATGCCACATGTCATGAGGGCCCACGTGCATGCCACATGTCGTGGCGGCCCCAAATGCATGCCGCATGTCATGGGAGCCCCAAATGCATGCCGCATGTCATGGGGGCCCCACGTGCATGCCGCATGTCATGGGGGCCCCACGTGCATGCCGCAAGTCATGGGGCCCCACGTGCATGACGCATGTCATTGGGGTCCCAAATGCATGTCGCATGTCATGGGGGCCCCAAATGCATGCCGCATGTCACGGGCGCCCCAATTACGTGCCGCCTGTCATTTGGGCCCCAAATGCATGCCGCATGTTATAGGGGCCCCAAATGCATCCCGCTTGTCATGGGGGCCCCAATTACATGCCGCCTGTCATGGGGGCCCCAAATGCAAGCCGCATGTCATTGGGGCCCCAAATGCATGCCGCATGTCATGGGGGCCCCAAATGTATGCCGCATGTCATGGGGGCCCCAAATGTATGCCGCATGTCATGGGGGCCCACGTGCATGCCGCATGTCATTGGGGTCCAAAATGCATGCCGCATGTCATGGGGGCCCCACGTGCATGCCGCATGTCATGGGGGCCCCACGTGCATGCCGCATATCATAGGGGCCCCACGTGCATGACACATGTCATTGGGGTCCCAAATGCATGAAGAATGTCATGGGGGCCCCAAGAGCATGCCACATGTCATGGGGCACCACGTGCATGCCGCATGTCATTGGGGCCACAAATGCATGCCGCATGTCATGGGGGCCCCAATTATGTGCCGCCTGTCATGGGGGCCCCACATGCATGCCGCATGTCGTGGCGGGCCCAAATGCATGGCGCATGTCTTGCGGCCCCAAATGCATGACGCATGTCTCGGGGGCCCCAAATGCATGCCGCATGTCATGGGGGCCCTAATTATGTGCCGCCTGTCATGGGGGCCCCACATGCATGCCGCATGTCATGGGGCCCCCAAATGCATGCCGCATGTCATGGGAGACTGAAGTGCATGCCGCATGTCATGGGAGCCCCAAATGCATGCCGCATGTCATGGGGGCCCCACGTGCATGCCGCATATCATGGGGGCCCCACGTGCATGCCGCATGTCATGGGGGCCCCACGTGCATGCCGCATGTCATTGGGACCCCAAATGCATGCCGCATGTCATGGGGGCCCCAAATGCATGCTGCATGTTATGGGGGCCCCAAATGCATCCCGCTTGTCATGGAGGCCCCAATTACATGCCGCCTGTCATGGGGGCCCCACATGCATGCCGCATGTCATGGGGGGCCCTCGTGCATTCCGCATGTCATTGGGGTCCCAAATGCATGCCGCATGTCATGGGGGCCCCACGTGCATGCCGAATGTCATGGGGGCCCCACGTGCATGCCGAATGTCATGGGGGCCCCACGTGCATGCCACATGTCATGGGGGCCCCACGTGCATGCCGCATGTCATGGGGCCCCCACGTGCATGCCGCATGTCATGGGAGCCCCAAATGCATGAAGCATGTCATGGGGGCCCCAAATGCATGCCGCATGTCATGGGGGCCCCATGTGCATGCCGCATGTCATGGGGGCCCCACGTGCATGCCGCAAGTCATGGGTGCCCCACGTGCATGCCGCATGTCATTGGGGTCACAAATGAATGTCGCATGTCATGAGGGCCCCAAATGCATGCCGCATGTCATGGGGGCCCCAATTACGTGCCGCCTGTCATGGGGGCCCCACATGCATGCCGCATGTCATGGGGGCCCCAAATGCATGACGCATGTCTTGGGGGCCCCAAATGCATGCCGTATGTCGTTGGGGCCCCAAATGCATGCCGCATGTCATGGGGGCCCCAAATGCATGCCGCGTGTTATGGGGGCCCCAAATGCATCCCGCGTGTCATGGGGTCCCCACGTGCATGACGCATGTCATGGGGGCCCCAAATACATGCCGCATGTCTTGGGGGCCCCACGTGCATGCCGCATATCATAGGGGCCCCACGTGTATGACGCATGTCATTGGGGTCCCAAATGCATGAAGAATGTCATGTGGGCCCCAAAAGCATGCCGCATGTCATGGGGGCCCCACGTGCATGCCGCATGTCATTGGGGCCCAGAATGCATGCCACATGTCATGGGGGCCCCAAATGTATGCCGCATGTCATGGGGGCCAACGTGCATGCCGCATGTCATGGGGGCCCCACGTGCATGCCGCATGTCATGGGGGCCCCACGTGCATGCCGCATGTCATGGGGCCCCACGTGCATGCCGCATGTCATTGGGGTCCCAAATGCATGCCGCATGTCATGGGGGCCCAAATGCATGCCGCATGTCATGAGGGCCCACTTGCATGCCACATGTCGTGGCGGCCCCAAATGCATGCCGCATGTCATGGGGGCCCCACGTGCATGTCGCATGTCATTGGGGCCCCAAATGCATGCCGCATGTCATGGGGGCCCCAATTATGTGCCGCCTGTCATGGGGCCCCACATGCATGCCACATGTCATAGGGGCCCCAAATGCATGCCGCATGTCATGGGAGCCCGAAGTGCATGCCGCATGTCATGGGGGCCCCAAATGCGTGCCGCATGTCATGGGAGCCCGAAGTGCATGCCGCATGTCTTGGGGACCCCAAACACGTGCCGCATGTCATGGGGGCCCACGTGCATGCCGCATGTCATTGGGGCCCCAAATGCATGCCGCATGTCATTGGGGCCCCAAATGCATGCCGCATGTCATGGGGGCCCACGTGCATGCCGCATGTCATTGGGGTCCCAAATGCATGCCGCATGTCATGGGGGCCCCACGTGCATGCCGCTTGTCATGGGGGCCCCACGTGCATGCCGCATGTCATTGGGGTCCCAAATGCATGTCGCATGTCATGGGGGCCCCAATTGCATGCCGCATGTCATGGGGGCCCCACGTGCATGCCGCATATCATAGGGGCCCCACGTGCATGACGCATGTCATTGGGGTCCCAAATGCATGAAGAATGTCATGGGGGCCCCAAGAGCATGCCACATGTCGTGGGGGCCCCACGTGCATGCCGCATGTCATGTGGGCCCCAATTATGTGCCGCCTGTCATGGGGGCCCCACATGCATGCCGCATGTCATGGGGGCCCCAAATGCATGCCGCATGTCATGGGGCACCACGTGCATGCCGCATGTCATTGGGGCCCCAAATGCATGCCGCATGTCATGGGGGCCCCAAATGCATGCCGCATGTCATGGGGGCCCCAATTATGTGCCGCCTGTCATGGGGGCCCCACATGCATGCCGCATGTCATGGGGGCCCCAAATGCATGCCGCATGTCATGGGAGCCCGAAGTGCATGCCGCATGTCATGGGGGCCCACGTGCATGCCGCATGTCGTGGCGGCCCCAAATGCATGACGCATTTCTCGGGGGCCCCAAATGCATGCCGCATGTAATGGGGGCCCCACATGCATGCCGCATGTCATGGGGCCCCCAAATGCATGCCGCATGTCATGGGAGACTGAAGTGCATGCCGCATGTCATGGGGGCCCCAAATGCATGCCGCATGTCATGGGGGCCCCACGTGCATGCCGCATATCATGGGGGCCCCACGTGCATGCCGCATGTCATGGGGGCCCCAAATGCATGCTGCATGTTATGGGGGCCCCAAATGCATCCCGCTTGTCATGGGGGCCCCAAATGCATGCCGCATGTCATGGGGGCCCCAATTATGTGCCGCCTGTCATGGGGGCCCCACATGCATGCCGCATGTCATGGGGGCCCCAAATGCATGCCGCATGTCATGGGAGCCCGAAGTGCATGCCGCATGTCATGGGGGCCCACGTGCATGCCGCATGTCGTGACGGCCCCAAATGCATGACGCATGTCTCGGGGGCCCCAAATGCATGCCGCATGTCATGGGGGCCCCAATTATGTGCCGCCTGTCATGGGGGCCCCACATGCATGCCGCATGTCATGGGGCCCCCAAATGCATGCCGCATGTCATGGGAGACTGAAGTGCATGCCGCATGTCATGGGGGCCCCAAATGCATAACGCATGTCATGGGGGCCCCAATTACGTGCCGCCTGTCATGGGGGCCCCACATGCATGCCGCATGTCATGGGGGCCCCAAATGCATGACGCATGTCTTGGGGGCCCCAAATGCATGCCGCATGTCATTTGGGCCCCAAATGTATCCCGCATGTCATGGGGGCCCAAATGCATGCCGCATGTCATGAGGGCCCACGTGCATGCCACATGTCGTGGCGGCCCCAAATGCATGCCGCATGTCATGGGAGCCCCAAATGCATGCCGCATGTCATGGGGGCCCCATGTGCATGCCGCATGTCATGGGGGCCCCACGTGCATGCCGCAAGTCATGGGGGCCCCACGTGCATGACGCATGTCATTGGGGTCCCAAATGCATGTAGCATATCATGGGGGCCCCAAATGCATGCCGCATGTCACGGGCGCCCCAATTACGTGCCGCCTGTCATTTGGGCCCCAAATGCATGCCGCATGTCATGGGGGCCCCAAATGCATGCCGCGTGTTATGGGGGCCCCAAATGCATCCCGCGTGTCATGGGGTCCCCACGTGCATGACGCATGTCATTGGGGTCCCAAATGCATGAAGAATGTCATGGGGTCCCAAAAGCATGCCACATGTCGTGGGGGCCCCACGTGCATGCCGCATGTCATGGGGGCCCCAAAAGCATGCCACATGTCGTGGGGGCCCCACGTGCATGACGCATGACATGGGGTCCCCAAATGCATGCCGCATGTCTTGGGGGCCCCACGTGCATGCCGCATATCATAGGGGCCCCAAGTGCATGCCGCATGTCATTGGGGCCCCAAATGCATGCCGCATGTCGTGGCGGCCCCAAATGCATGACGCATGTCTTGGGGACCCCAAATGCATGCCGCATGTCATGAGGGCCCACGTGCATGACGCATGTCATTGGGGTCCCAAATGCACGAAGAATGTCATGGGGGCCCCAAAAGCATGCCACATGTCGTCGTGGAAGCCCCACGTGCATGCCGCATGTCATGGGGGCCCCACATGCATGCCGCATGTCATGGGGGTCCCAAATGCATGCCGCATGTCATGGGAGCCGCACGTGCATGTCGCATGTCATGGGGGCCCCACGTGCATGCCGCATGTCATTGGGGCCCCAAATGCATGCCGCATGTCATGGGGGCCCCAAATGCATGCTGCATGTTAAGGGGGCCCCAAATGCATCCCGCTTGTCAAGGGGGCCCCAATTACATGCCGCCTGTCATGGGGGCCCCACATGCATGCCGCATGTCATGGGGGCCCAAAAGTGCATGTCACATGTCATTGGGGCCCCAAATGCATGAAGAATGTCATGGGGGCCCCAAAAGCATGCCACATGTCGTGGGGGCCCCACGTGCATGCCGCATGTCATGGGGGCCCCAAAAGCATGCCACATGTCGTGGGGGCCCCACGTGCATGCCGCATGTCATTGGGGTCCCAATTACATGCCGCATGTCATGGGGGCCCCACGTGCATGCCGCATGTCATGGGGGCCCCAAATACATGCCGCATGTCTTGGGGGCCCCAAATGCATGCCGCATGTCATGGGGGCCCCATGTGCATGCCGCATGTCATGGGGGCCCCACGTGCATGCCGCAAGTCATGGGGGCCACACGTGCATGCCGCATGTCATTGGGGTCCCAATTACATGCCGCATGTCATGGGGGCCCCACGTGCATGCCGCATGTCATGGGGGCCCCAAATACATGCCGCATGTCTTGGGGGCCCCACGTGCATGCCGCATATCATAGGGGCCCCACGTGCATGACGCATGTCATTGGGGTCCCAAATGCATGAAGAATGTCATGGGGGCCCCAAAAGCATGCCACATGTCGTGGGGGCCCCACGTGCATGCCGCATGTCATGGGGGCCCCAAAAGCATGCCACATGTCGTGTGGGCCCCACGTGCATGACGCATGTCATGGGGGCCCTAAATGCATGCCGCATGTCATGGGGCCCCACGTGCATGCCGCATGTCATTGGGGCCCCAAATGCATGCCGCATGTCGTGGCGGCCCCAAATGCATGATGCATGTCTTGGGGGCCCCAAATGCATGCCGCATGTCATGGGGGCCCCAATTATGTGCCGACTGTCATGGGGCCCCACATGCATGCCACATGTCATAGGTTCCCCAAATGCATGCCGCATGTCATGGGAGCCCGAAGTGCATGCCGCATGTCATGGGGGCCCCAAATGCATGCCGCATGTCATGGGGGCCCCAAATGCATGCCGCATGTCATGGGGGCCCCACGTGCATGATGCATGTCATTGGGGTCCCAAATGCATGAAGAATGTCATGGGGGCCCCAAGAGCATGCCACATGTTGTGGGGGGCCCACGTGCATGCCGCATGTCATGGGGGCCCCAAAAGCATGCCACATGTCGTGGGGGCCCCAAATGCATGCCGCATGTCATGGGGGCCCCACGTGCATACCGCATGTCATTGGGGCCCCAAATGCATGCCGCATGTCATTGTGGCCCCAAATGCATGCCGCATGTCATGGGGGCCCCAAATGTATGCCGCATGTCATGGGGGCCCACGTGCATGCCGCATGTCATTGGGGCCCCACATGCATGCCACATGTCATGGGGGCCCCAAATGCATGCCGCATGTCATGGGGCACCACGTGCATGCCGCAAGTCATGGGGGCCACACGTGCATGCCGCATGTCATGGGAGCCCGAAGTGCATGCCGCATGTCATAGGGGCCCCACATGCATGACGCATGTCATTGGGGTCCCAAATGCATGAAGAATGTCATGGGGGCCCCAAAAGCATGCCACATGTCGTGGGGGCACCACGTGCATGCCGCATGTCATGGGGGCCCAAATGCATGCCACATGTCATGAGGGCCCACGTGCATGCCACATGTCGTGGCGGCCCCAAATGCATGCCGCATGTCATGGGAGTCCCAAATGCATGCCGCATGTCATGGGGGCCCCACGTGCATGCAGCATGTCATGGGGGCCCCACGTGCATGCCGCAAGTCATGGGGGCCCCACGTGCATGACGCATGTCATTGGGGTCCCAAATGCATGTCGCATGTCATGGGGGCCCCAAATGCATGCCGCATGTCACGGGCGCCCCAATTACGTGCCGCCTGTCATTTGGGCCCCAAATGCATGCCGCATGTCATGGGGGCCCCAAATGCATGCCGCGTGTTATGGGGGCCCCAAATGCATGCTGCATGTCATGGAGGCATAAGGGGCATGCCGCATGTCATGGGTGCCTCAAATGCATGCCGCATGTCATGGGGGCCCCAAATGCATGCCGCATGTCATGGGAACCCCAAATGCATGCCGCATGTCATTGGTGTCCCAAATGCATGCCGCATGTCTTGGGGGCCCCAAACACGTGCCGCATGTCATGGGGGCCCACGTGCATGCCGAATGTCATGGGGGCCCCAAATGCATGCTGCATGTCATGGGGGCCCCACGTGCATGCCGCATGTCATGGGGGCCCCACGTGCATGCCGCATGTCATTGGGGTCCCAAATGCATGTCGCATGTCATGGGGGCCCTAAATGCATGCCGCATGTCATGGGGGCCCCACGTGCATGCCGCATATCATAGGGGCCCCACGTGCATGACGCATGTCATTGGGGTCCCAAATCCATGAAGAATGTCATGGGGGCCCCAAGAGCATGCCACATGTCGTGGGGGCCCCACGTGCATGCCGCATGTCATGTGGGCCCCAATTATGTGCCGCCTGTCATGGGGCCCCACATGCATGCCGCATGTCATGGGGGCCCCAAATGCATGCCGCATGTCATGGGGCACCACGTGCATGCCGCATGTCATTGGGGCCCCAAATTCATGCCGCATGTCATGGGGGCCCCAAATGCATGCCGCATGTCATGGGGGCCCCACGTGCATGCCGCATATCATGGGGGCCCCACGTGCATGCCGCATATCATGGGGGCCCCACGTGCATGCCGCATGTCATTGGGGCCCCAAATTCATGCCGCATGTCATGGGGGCCCCAAATGCATGCCGCATGTCATGGGGGCCCCACGTGCATGCCGCATATCATGGGGGCCCCACGTGCATGCCGCATGTCATGGGGGCCCCACCTGCATGCCGCATGTCATTGGGGCCCCAAATGCATGCCGCATGTCATGGGGGCCCCAAATGCATGCTGCATGTTATGGGGGCCCCAAATGCATCCCGCTTGTCATGGGGGCCCCAATTACATGCCGCCTGTCATGGGGGCCCCAAATGCATGCCGCATGTCATTGGGGCCCCAAATGCATGCCGCATGTCATGGGGGCCCCAAATGTATGCTGCATGTCATGGGGGCCCACGTGCATGCCGCATGTCATTGGGGTCCAAAATGCATGCCGCATGTCATGGGGGCCCCACATGCATGCCGCATGTCGTGGCGGGCCCAAATGCATGGCGCATGTCTTGCGGCCCCAAATGCATGACGCATGTCTCGGGGGCCCCAAATGCATGCCGCATGTCATGGGGGCCCTAATTATGTGCCGCCTGTCATGGGGGCCCCACATGCATGCCGCATGTCATGGGGCCCCCAAATGCATGCCGCATGTCATGGGAGACTGAAGTGCATGCCGCATGTCATGGGAGCCCCAAATGCATGCCGCATGTCATGGGGGCCCCACGTGCATGCCGCATATCATGGGGGCCCCACGTGCATGCCGCATGTCATGGGGGCCCCACGTGCATGCCGCATGTCATTGGGACCCCAAATGCATGCCGCATGTCATGGGGGCCCCAAATGCATGCCGAATGTCATGGGGGCCCCACGTGCATGCCACATGTCATGGGGGCCCCACGTGCATGCCACATGTCATGGGGGCCCCACGTGCATGCCACATGTCATGGGGGCCCCACGTGCATGCCGCATGTCATGGGGCCCCCACGTGCATGCCGCATGTCATGGGAGCCCCAAATGCATGAAGCATGTCATGGGGGCCCCAAATGCATGCCGCATGTCATGGGGGCCCCATGTGCATGCCGCATGTCATGGGGGCCCCACGTGCATGCCGCAAGTCATGGGTGCCCCACGTGCATGCCGCATGTCATTGGGGTCACAAATGAATGTCGCATGTCATGAGGGCCCCAAATGCATGCCGCATGTCATGGGGGCCCCAATTACGTGCCGCCTGTCATGGGGGTCCCAAATGCATGCCGCATGTCATGGGGGCCCAAATGCATGCCGCATGTCATGAGGGCCCACTTGCATGCCACATGTCGTGGCGGCCCCAAATGCATGCCGCATGTCATGAGGGCCCACTTGCATGCCACATGTCGTGTGGGCCCCACGTGCATGACGCATGTCATGGGGGCCCCAAATGCATGCCGCATGTCATTGGGGTCCCAATTGCATGCCGCATGTCATGGGAGCCCCAAATGCATGCCGCATCTCATTGGGGTCCCAAATGCATGCCGCATGTCTTGGGGGCCCCAAACACGTGCCGCATGTCATGGGGGCCCACGTGCATGCCGAATGTCATGGGGGCCCCAAATGCATGCCGCATGTCATGGGGGCCCCACGTGCATGCCGCATGTCATGGGAGCCCCAAATGCATGAAGCATGTCATGGGGGCCCCAAATGCATGCCGCATGTCATGGGGGCCCATGTGCATGCCGCATGTCATGGGGGCCCCACGTGCATGCCGCAAGTCATGGGGGCCACACGTGCATGCCGCATGTCATTGGGGTCCCAATTACATGCCGCCTGTCATGGGGGCCCCAAATACATGCCGCATGTCTTGGGGGCCCCACGTGCATGCCGCATATCATAGGGGCCCCACGTGTATGACGCATGTCATTGGGGTCCCAAATGCATGAAGAATGTCATGTGGGCCCCAAAAGCATGCCGCATGTCATGGGGGCCCCACGTGCATGCCGCATGTCATTGGGGCCCAGAATGCATGCCACATGTCATGGGGGCCCCAAATGTATGCCGCATGTCATGGGGGCCAACGTGCATGCCGCATGTCATGGGGGCCCCACGTGCATGCCGCATGTCATGGGGGCCCCACGTGCATGCCGCATGTCATTGGGGTCCCAAATGCATGCCGCATGTCATGGGGGCCCAAATGCATGCCGCATGTCATGAGGGCCCACTTGCATGCCACATGTCGTGGCGGCCCCAAATGCATGCCGCATGTCATGAGGGCCCACTTGCATGCCACATGTCGTGTGGGCCCCACGTGCATGAAGCATGTCATGGGGGCCCCAAATGCATGCCGCATGTCATGGGGGCCCCACGTGCATGCCGCATGTCATTGGGGCCCCAAATGCATGCCGCATGTCATGGGGGCCCCAATTATGTGCCGCCTGTCATGGGGCCCCACATGCATGCCACATGTCATAGGGGCCCCAAATGCATGCCGCATGTCATGGGAGCCCGAAGTGCATGCCGCATGTCATGGGGGCCCCAAATGCGTGCCGCATGTCATGGGAGCCCGAAGTGCATGCCGCATGTCTTGGGGACCCCAAACACGTGCCGCATGTCATGGGGGCCCACGTGCATGCCGCATGTCATTGGGGCCCCAAATGCATGCCGCATGTCATTGGGGCCCCAAATGCATGCCGCATGTCATGGGGGCCCACGTGCATGCCGCATGTCATTGGGGTCCCAAATGCATGCCGCATGTCATGGGGGCCCCACGTGCATGCCGCTTGTCATGGGGGCCCCACGTGCATGCCGCATGTCATTGGGGTCCCAAATGCATGTCGCATGTCATGGGGGCCCCAAATGCATGCCGCATGTCATGGGGGCCCCACGTGCATGCCGCATATCATAGGGGCCCCACGTGCATGACGCATGTCATTGGGGTCCCAAATGCATGAAGAATGTCATGGGGGCCCCAAGAGCATGCCACATGTCGTGGGGGCCCCACGTGCATGCCGCATGTCATGTGGGCCCCAATTATGTGCCGCCTGTCATGGGGGCCCCACATGCATGCCGCATGTCATGGGGGCCCCAAATGCATGCCGCATGTCATGGGGCACCACGTGCATGCCGCATGTCATTGGGGCCCCAAATGCATGCCGCATGTCATGGGGGCCCCAAATGCATGCCGCATGTCATGGGGGCCCCAATTATGTGCCGCCTGTCATGGGGGCCCCACATGCATGCCGCATGTCATGGGGGCCCCAAATGCATGCCGCATGTCATGGGAGCCCGAAGTGCATGCCGCATGTCATGGGGGCCCACGTGCATGCCGCATGTCGTGGCGGCCCCAAATGCATGACGCATTTCTCGGGGGCCCCAAATGCATGCCGCATGTAATGGGGGCCCCACATGCATGCCGCATGTCATGGGGCCCCCAAATGCATGCCGCATGTCATGGGAGACTGAAGTGCATGCCGCATGTCATGGGGGCCCCAAATGCATGCCGCATGTCATGGGGGCCCCACGTGCATGCCGCATATCATGGGGGCCCCACGTGCATGCCGCATGTCATGGGGGCCCCACGTGCATGCCGCATGTCATTGGGGCCCCAAATGCATGCCGCATGTCATGGGGGCCCCAAATGCATGCTGCATGTTATGGGGGCCCCAAATGCATCCCGCTTGTCATGGGGGCCCCAAATGCATGCCGCATGTCATGGGGGCCCCAATTATGTGCCGCCTGTCATGGGGGCCCCACATGCATGCCGCATGTCATGGGGGCCCCAAATGCATGCCGCATGTCATGGGAGCCCGAAGTGCATGCCGCATGTCATGGGGGCCCACGTGCATGCCGCATGTCGTGACGGCCCCAAATGCATGACGTATGTCTCGGGGGCCCCAAATGCATGCCGCATGTCATGGGGGCCCCAATTATGTGCCGCCTGTCATGGGGGCCCCACATGCATGCCGCATGTCATGGGGCCCCCAAATGCATGCCGCATGTCATGGGAGACTGAAGTGCATGCCGCATGTCATGGGGGCCCCAAATGCATAACGCATGTCATGGGGGCCCCACGTGCATGCCGCATGTAGTGGCGGCCCCAAATGCATGACGCATGTCTCGGGGGCCCCAAATGCATGCCGCATGTCACGGGGCCCCAATTACGTGCCGCCTGTCATGGGGGCCCCACATGCATGCCGCATGTCATGGGGGCCCCAAATGCATGACGCATGTCTTGGGGGCCCCAAATGCATGCCGCATGTCATTTGGGCCCCAAATGTATCCCGCATGTCATGGGGGCCCAAATGCATGCCGCATGTCATGAGGGCCCACGTGCATGCCACATGTCGTGGCGGCCCCAAATGCATGCCGCATGTCATGGGAGCCCCAAATGCATGCCGCATGTCATGGGGGCCCCATGTGCATGCCGCATGTCATGGGGGCCCCACGTGCATGCCGCAAGTCATGGGGGCCCCACGTGCATGACGCATGTCATTGGGGTCCCAAATGCATGTAGCATATCATGGGGGCCCCAAATGCATGCCGCATGTCACGGGCGCCCCAATTACGTGCCGCCTGTCATTTGGGCCCCAAATGCATGCCGCATGTCATGGGGGCCCCAAATGCATGCCGCGTGTTATGGGGGCCCCAAATGCATCCCGCGTGTCATGGGGTCCCCACGTGCATGACGCATGTCATTGGGGTCCCAAATGCATGAAGAATGTCATGGGGTCCCAAAAGCATGCCACATGTCGTGGGGGCCCCACGTGCATGCCGCATGTCATGGGGGCCCCAAAAGCATGCCACATGTCGTGGGGGCCCCACGTGCATGACGCATGACATGGGGTCCCCAAATGCATGCCGCATGTCTTGGGGGCCCCACGTGCATGCCGCATATCATAGGGGCCCCAAGTGCATGCCGCATGTCATTGGGGCCCCAAATGCATGCCGCATGTCGTGGCGGCCCCAAATGCATGACGCATGTCTTGGGGACCCCAAATGCATGCCGCATGTCATGAGGGCCCACGTGCATGACGCATGTCATTGGGGTCCCAAATGCACGAAGAATGTCATGGGGGCCCCAAAAGCATGCCACATGTCGTGGAAGCCCCACGTGCATGCCGCATGTCATGGGGGCCCCACATGCATGCCGCATGTCATGGGGGTCCCAAATGCATGCCGCATGTCATGGGAGCCGCACGTGCATGTCGCATGTCATGGGGGCCCCACGTGCATGCCGCATGTCATTGGGGCCCCAAATGCATGCCGCATGTCATGGGGGCCCCAAATGCATGCTGCATGTTAAGGGGGCCCCAAATGCATCCCGCTTGTCAAGGGGGCCCCAATTACATGCCGCCTGTCATGGGGGCCCCACATGCATGCCGCATGTCATGGGGGCCCAAAAGTGCATGTCACATGTCATTGGGGCCCCAAATGCATGAAGAATGTCATGGGGGCCCCAAAAGCATGCCACATGTCGTGGGGGCCCCACGTGCATGCCGCATGTCATGGGGGCCCCAAAAGCATGCCACATGTCGTGGGGGCCCCACGTGCATGCCGCATGTCATTGGGGTCCCAATTACATGCCGCATGTCATGGGGGCCCCACGTGCATGCCGCATGTCATGGGGGCCCCAAATACATGCCGCATGTCTTGGGGGCCCCAAATGCATGCCGCATGTCATGGGGGCCCCATGTGCATGCCGCATGTCATGGGGGCCCCACGTGCATGCCGCAAGTCATGGGGGCCACACGTGCATGCCGCATGTCATTGGGGTCCCAATTACATGCCGCATGTCATGGGGGCCCCACGTGCATGCCGCATGTCATGGGGGCCCCAAATACATGCCGCATGTCTTGGGGGCCCCACGTGCATGCCGCATATCATAGGGGCCCCACGTGCATGACGCATGTCATTGGGGTCCCAAATGCATGAAGAATGTCATGGGGGCCCCAAAAGCATGCCACATGTCGTGGGGGCCCCACGTGCATGCCGCATGTCATGGGGGCCCCAAAAGCATGCCACATGTCGTGTGGGCCCCACGTGCATGACGCATGTCATGGGGGCCCTAAATGCATGCCGCATGTCATGGGGGCCCCACGTGCATGCCGCATGTCATTGGGGCCCCAAATGCATGCCGCATGTCGTGGCGGCCCCAAATGCATGATGCATGTCTTGGGGGCCCCAAATGCATGCCGCATGTCATGGGGGCCCCAATTATGTGCCGACTGTCATGGGGCCCCACATGCATGCCACATGTCATAGGTTCCCCAAATGCATGCCGCATGTCATGGGAGCCCGAAGTGCATGCCGCATGTCATGGGGGCCCCAAATGCATGCCGCATGTCATGGGGGCCCCAAATGCATGCCGCATGTCATGGGGGCCCCACGTGCATGCCGCATATCATAGGGGCCCCACGTGCATGACGCATGTCATTGGGGTCCCAAATGCATGAAGAATGTCATGGGGGCCCCAAGAGCATGCCACATGTTGTGGGGGGCCCACGTGCATGCCGCATGTCATGGGGGCCCCAAAAGCATGCCACATGTCGTGGGGGCCCCAAATGCATGCCGCATGTCATGGGGGCCCCACGTGCATACCGCATGTCATTGGGGCCCCAAATGCATGCCGCATGTCATTGGGGCCCCAAATGCATGCCGCATGTCATGGGGGCCCCAAATGTATGCCGCATGTCATGGGGGCCCACGTGCATGCCGCATGTCATTGGGGCCCCACATGCATGCCACATGTCATGGGGGCCCCAAATGCATGCCGCATGTCATGGGGCACCACGTGCATGCCGCAAGTCATGGGGGCCACACGTGCATGCCGCATGTCATGGGAGCCCGAAGTGCATGCCGCATGTCATAGGGGCCCCACATGCATGACGCATGTCATTGGGGTCCCAAATGCATGAAGAATGTCATGGGGGCCCCAAAAGCATGCCACATGTCGTGGGGGCACCACGTGCATGCCGCATGTCATGGGGGCCCAAATGCATGCCACATGTCATGAGGGCCCACGTGCATGCCACATGTCGTGGCGGCCCCAAATGCATGCCGCATGTCATGGGAGCCCCAAATGCATGCCGCATGTCATGGGGGCCCCACGTGCATGCAGCATGTCATGGGGGCCCCACGTGCATGCCGCAAGTCATGGGGGCCCCACGTGCATGACGCATGTCATTGGGGTCCCAAATGCATGTCGCATGTCATGGGGGCCCCAAATGCATGCCGCATGTCACGGGCGCCCCAATTACGTGCCGCCTGTCATTTGGGCCCCAAATGCATGCCGCATGTCATGGGGGCCCCAAATGCATGCCGCGTGTTATGGGGGCCCCAAATGCATGCTGCATGTCATGGAGGCATAAGGGGCATGCCGCATGTCATGGGTGCCTCAAATGCATGCCGCATGTCATGGGGGCCCCAAATGCATGCCGCATGTCATGGGAGCCCCAAATGCATGCCGCATGTCATTGGGGTCCCAAATGCATGCCGCATGTCTTGGGGGCCCCAAACACGTGCCGCATGTCATGGGGGCCCACGTGCATGCCGAATGTCATGGGGGCCCCAAATGCATGCTGCATGTCATGGGGGCCCCACGTGCATGCCGCATGTCATGGGGGCCCCACGTGCATGCCGCATGTCATTGGGGTCCCAAATGCATGTCGCATGTCATGGGGGCCCTAAATGCATGCCGCATGTCATGGGGGCCCCACGTGCATGCCGCATATCATAGGGGCCCCACGTGCATGACGCATGTCATTGGGGTCCCAAATGCATGAAGAATGTCATGGGGGCCCCAAGAGCATGCCACATGTCGTGGGGGCCCCACGTGCATGCCGCATGTCATGTGGGCCCCAATTATGTGCCGCCTGTCATGGGGCCCCACATGCATGCCGCATGTCATGGGGGCCCCAAATGCATGCCGCATGTCATGGGGCACCACGTGCATGCCGCATGTCATTGGGGCCCCAAATTCATGCCGCATGTCATGGGGGCCCCAAATGCATGCCGCATGTCATGGGGGCCCCACGTGCATGCCGCATATCATGGGGGCCCCACGTGCATGCCGCATATCATGGGGGCCCCACGTGCATGCCGCATGTCATTGGGGCCCCAAATTCATGCCGCATGTCATGGGGGCCCCAAATGCATGCCGCATGTCATGGGGGCCCCACGTGCATGCCGCATATCATGGGGGCCCCACGTGCATGCCGCATGTCATGGGGGCCCCACCTGCATGCCGCATGTCATTGGGGCCCCAAATGCATGCCGCATGTCATGGGAGCCCCAAATGCATGCTGCATGTTATGGGGGCCCCAAATGCATCCCGCTTGTCATGGGGGCCCCAATTACATGCCGCCTGTCATGGGGGCCCCAAATGCATGCCGCATGTCATTGGGGCCCCAAATGCATGCCGCATGTCATGGGGGCCCCAAATGTATGCTGCATGTCATGGGGGCCCACGTGCATGCCGCATGTCATTGGGGTCCAAAATGCATGCCGCATGTCATGGGGGCCCCACGTGCATGCCGCCTGTCATGGGGGCCCCACATGCATGCCGCATGTCGTGGCGGGCCCAAATGCATGGCGCATGTCTTGCGGCCCCAAATGCATGACGCATGTCTCGGGGGCCCCAAATGCATGCCGCATGTCATGGGGGCCCTAATTATGTGCCGCCTGTCATGGGGGCCCCACATGCATGCCGCATGTCATGGGGCCCCCAAATGCATGCCGCATGTCATGGGAGACTGAAGTGCATGCCGCATGTCATGGGAGCCCCAAATGCATGCCGCATGTCATGGGGGCCCCACGTGCATGCCGCATATCATGGGGGCCCCACGTGCATGCCGCATGTCATGGGGGCCCCACGTGCATGCCGCATGTCATTGGGACCCCAAATGCATGCCGCATGTCATGGGGGCCCCAAATGCATGCCGAATGTCATGGGGGCCCCACGTGCATGCCACATGTCATGGGGGCCCCACGTGCATGCCACATGTCATGGGGGCCCCACGTGCATGCCACATGTCATGGGGGCCCCACGTGCATGCCGCATGTCATGGGGCCCCCACGTGCATGCCGCATGTCATGGGAGCCCCAAATGCATGAAGCATGTCATGGGGGCCCCAAATGCATGCCGCATGTCATGGGGGCCCCATGTGCATGCCGCATGTCATGGGGGCCCCACGTGCATGCCGCAAGTCATGGGTGCCCCACGTGCATGCCGCATGTCATTGGGGTCACAAATGAATGTCGCATGTCATGAGGGCCCCAAATGCATGCCGCATGTCATGGGGGCCCCAATTACGTGCCGCCTGTCATGGGGGTCCCAAATGCATGCCGCATGTCATGGGGGCCCAAATGCATGCCGCATGTCATGAGGGCCCACTTGCATGCCACATGTCGTGGCGGCCCCAAATGCATGCCACATGTCATGAGGGCCCACTTGCATGCCACATGTCGTGTGGGCCCCACGTGCATGACGCATGTCATGGGGGCCCCAAATGCATGCCGCATGTCATTGGGGTCCCAATTGCATGCCGCATGTCATGGGAGCCCCAAATGCATGCCGCATCTCATTGGGGTCCCAAATGCATGCCGCATGTCTTGGGGGCCCCAAACACGTGCCGCATGTCATGGGGGCCCACGTGCATGCCGAATGTCATGGGGGCCCCAAATGCATGCCGCATGTCATGGGGGCCCCACGTGCATGCCGCATGTCATGGGAGCCCCAAATGCATGAAGCATGTCATGGGGGCCCCAAATGCATGCCGCATGTCATGGGGGCCCATGTGCATGCCGCATGTCATGGGGGCCCCACGTGCATGCCGCAAGTCATGGGGGCCACACGTGCATGCCGCATGTCATTGGGGTCCCAATTACATGCCGCATGTCATGGGGGCCCCACGTGCATGCCGCATGTCATGGGGGCCCCAAATACATGCCGCATGTCTTGGGGGCCCCACGTGCATGCCGCATATCATAGGGGCCCCACGTGCATGACGCAAGTCATTGGGGTCCCAAATGCATGAAGAATGTCATGGGGGCCCCAAAAGCATGCCACATGTCGTGGGGGCCCCACGTGCATGCCGCATGTCATGGGGGCCCCAAAAGCATGCCACATGTCGTGTGGGCCCCACGTGCATGACGCATGTCATGGGGGCCCCAAATGCATGCCGCATGTCATGGGGGCCCCACGTGCATGCCGCATGTCATTGGGGCCCCAAATGCATGCCGCATGTCGTGGCGGCCCCAAATGCATGATGCATGTCTTGGGGGCCCCA
The DNA here is from genome assembly GCF_046119375.1 of Phyllobates terribilis. Taxonomy (NCBI): domain Eukaryota; kingdom Metazoa; phylum Chordata; class Amphibia; order Anura; family Dendrobatidae; genus Phyllobates; species Phyllobates terribilis. The sequence goes on along the minus strand of NW_027362764.1, from coordinate 328,022,720 downwards.
AATGCATGCCGCATGTCATGGGGGCCCCAATTATGTGCCGACTGTCATGGGGCCCCACATGCATGCCACATGTCATAGGTTCCCCAAATGCATGCCGCATGTCATGGGAGCCCGAAGTGCATGCCGCATGTCATGGGGGCCCCAAATGCATGCCGCATGTCATGGGGGCCCCAAATGCATGCCGCATGTCATGGGGGCCCCACGTGCATGCCGCATATCATAGGGGCCCCACGTGCATGACGCATGTCATTGGGGTCCCAAATGCATGAAGAATGTCATGGGGGCCCCAAGAGCATGCCACATGTTGTGGGGGGCCCACGTGCATGCCGCATGTCATGGGGGCCCCAAAAGCATGCCACATGTCGTGGGGGCCCCAAATGCATGCCGCATGTCATGGGGGCCCCACGTGCATACCGCATGTCATTGGGGCCCCAAATGCATGCCGCATGTCATTGGGGCCCCAAATGCATGCCGCATGTCATGGGGGCCCCAAATGTATGCCGCATGTCATGGGGGCCCACGTGCATGCCGCATGTCATTGGGGCCCCACATGCATGCCACATGTCATGGGGGCCCCAAATGCATGCCGCATGTCATGGGGCACCACGTGCATGCCGCAAGTCATGGGGGCCACACGTGCATGCCGCATGTCATGGGAGCCCGAAGTGCATGCCGCATGTCATAGGGGCCCCACATGCATGACGCATGTCATTGGGGTCCCAAATGCATGAAGAATGTCATGGGGGCCCCAAAAGCATGCCACATGTCGTGGGGGCACCACGTGCATGCCGCATGTCATGGGGACCCAAATGCATGCCACATGTCATGAGGGCCCACGTGCATGCCGCATGTCGTGGCGGCCCCAAATGCATGCCGCATGTCATGGGAGCCCCAAATGCATGCCGCATGTCATGGGGGCCCCACGTGCATGCCGCATGTCATGGGGGCCCCACGTGCATGCCGCAAGTCATGGGGGCCCCACGTGCATGACGCATGTCATTGGGGTCCCAAATGCATGTCGCATGTCATGGGGGCCCCAAATGCATGCCGCATGTCACGGGCGCCCCAATTACGTTCCGCCTGTCATTTGGGCCCCAAATGCATGCCGCATGTCATGGGGGCCCCAAATGCATGCCGCGTGTTATGGGGGCCCCAAATGCATGCTGCATGTCATGGAGGCATAAGGGGCATGCCGCATGTCATGGGTGCCTCAAATGCATGCCGCATGTCATGGGGGCCCCAAATGCATGCCGCATGTCATGGGAGCCCCAAATGCATGCCGCATGTCATTGGGGTCCCAAATGCATGCCGCATGTCTTGGGGGCCCCAAACACGTGCCGCATGTCATGGGGGCCCACGTGCATGCCGAATGTCATGGGGGCCCCAAATGCATGCTGCATGTCATGGGGGCCCCACGTGCATGCCGCATGTCATGGGGGCCCCACGTGCATGCCGCATGTCATTGGGGTCCCAAATGCATGTCGCATGTCATGGGGGCCCTAAATGCATGCCGCATGTCATGGGGGCCCCACGTGCATGCCGCATATCATAGGGGCCCCACGTGCATGACGCATGTCATTGGGGTCCCAAATGCATGAAGAATGTCATGGGGGCCCCAAGAGCATGCCACGTGTCGTGGGGGCCCCACGTGCATGCCGCATGTCATGTGGGCCCCAATTATGTGCCGCCTGTCATGGGGCCCCACATGCATGCCGCATGTCATGGGGGCCCCAAATGCATGCCGCATGTCATGGGGGCCCCACGTGCATGCCGCATGTCATGGGGGCCCCACGTGCATGCCGCATGTCATGGGGCCCCACGTGCATGCCGCATGTCATTGGGGTCCCAAATGCATGCCGCATGTCATGGGGGCCCAAATGCATGCCGCATGTCATGAGGGCCCACTTGCATGCCACATGTCGTGGCGGCCCCAAATGCATGCCGCATGTCATGAGGGCCCACTTGCATGCCACATGTCGTGTGGGCCCCACGTGCATGACGCATGTCATGGGGGGCCCAAATGCATGCCGCATGTCATGGGGGCCCCACGTGCATGCCGCATGTCATTGGGGCCCCAAATGCATGCCGCATGTCATGGGGGCCCCAATTATGTGCCGCCTGTCATGGGGCCCCACATGCATGCCACATGTCATAGGGGCCCCAAATGCATGCCGCATGTCATGGGAGCCCGAAGTGCATGCCGCATGTCATGGGGGCCCCAAATGCGTGCCGCATGTCATGGGAGCCCGAAGTGCATGCCGCATGTCTTGGGGACCCCAAACACGTGCCGCATGTCATGGGGGCCCACGTGCATGCCGCATGTCATTGGGGCCCCAAATGCATGCCGCATGTCATTGGGGCCCCAAATGCATGCCACATGTCATGGGGGCCCACGTGCATGCCGCATGTCATTGGGGTCCCAAATGCATGCCGCATGTCATGGGGGCCCCACGTGCATGCCGCTTGTCATGGGGGCCCCACGTGCATGCCGCATGTCATTGGGGTCCCAAATGCATGTCGCATGTCATGGGGGCCCCAAATGCATGCCGCATGTCATGGGGGCCCCACGTGCATGCCGCATATCATAGGGGCCCCACGTGCATGACGCATGTCATTGGGGTCCCAAATGCATGAAGAATGTCATGGGGGCCCCAAGAGCATGCCACATGTCGTGGGGGCCCCACGTGCATGCCGCATGTCATGTGGGCCCCAATTATGTGCCGCCTGTCATGGGGGCCCCACATGCATGCCGCATGTCATGGGGGCCCCAAGTGCATGCCGCATGTCATGGGGCACCACGTGCATGCCGCATGTCATTGGGGCCCCAAATGCATGCCGCATGTCATGGGGGCCCCAATTATGTGCCGCCTGTCATGGGGGCCCCACATGCATGCCGCATGTCATGGGGGCCCCAAATGCATGCCGCATGTCATGGGAGCCCGAAGTGCATGCCGCATGTCATGGGGGCCCACGTGCATGCCGCATGTCGTGGCGGCCCCAAATGCATGACGCATGTCTCGGGGGCCCCAAATGCATGCCGCATGTAATGGGGGCCCCACATGCATGCCGCATGTCATGGGGCCCCCAAATGCATGCCGCATGTCATGGGAGACTGAAGTGCATGCCGCATGTCATGGGGGCCCCAAATGCATGCCGCATGTCATGGGGGCCCCACGTGCATGCCGCATATCATGGGGGCCCCACGTGCATGCCGCATGTCATGGGGGCCCCACGTGCATGCCGCATGTCATTGGGGCCCCAAATGCATGCCTCATGTCATGGGGGCCCCAAATGCATGCTGCATGTTATGGGGGCCCCAAATGCATCCCGCTTGTCATGGGGGCCCCAATTACATGCCGCCTGTCATGGGGGCCACACATGCATGCCGCATGTCATGGGGGCCCAAAAGTGCATGTCACATGTCTTGGGGGCCCCAATTTTGTGCCGCATGTCATGGGGGCCATGAATGCATGCCGCATGTCATGGGGGGCCCTCGTGCATTCCGCATGTCATTGGGGTCCCAAATGCATGCCGCATGTCATGGGAGCCCCAAATGCATGCCGCATGTCATTGGGGTCCCAAATGCATGCCGCATGTCATGGGGGCCCCAAATGCATGCTGCATGCTATGGGGGCCCCAAATGCATCCCGCTTGTCATGGGGGCCCCAATTACATGCCGCCTGTCATGGGGGCCCCAAATGCATGCCGCATGTCATTGGGGCCCCAAATGCATGCCGCATGTCATGGGGGACCCAAATGTATGCCGCATGTCATGGGGGCCCCAAATGTATGCCGCATGTCATGGGGGCCAACGTGCATGCCGCATGTCATGGGGGCCCCACGTGCATGCCGCATGTCATGGGGGCCCCACGTGCATGCCGCATGTCATGGGGCCCCACGTGCATGCCGCATGTCATTGGGGTCCCAAATGCATGCCGCATGTCATGTGGGCCCACTTGCATGCCACATGTCGTGTGGGCCCCACGTGCATGACGCATGTCATGGGGGCCCCAAATGCATGAAGAATGTAATGGGGGCCCCAAGAGCATGCCACATGTCATGGGGCACCACGTGCATGCCGCATGTCATTGGGGTCCCAAATGCACGCCGCATGTCATGGGGGCCCCACGTGCATGCCGCATGTCATTGGGGTCCCAAATGCATGCCGCATGTCATGGGGGCCCCAAATGCATGCCGCATGTCATGGGGGCCCCAATTATGTGCCCCCCTGTCATGGGGGCCCCACATGCATGCCGCATGTCGTGGCGGGCCCAAATGCATGACGCATGTCTTGGGGCCCCAAATGCATGCCGCATGTCATGGGGGCCCCAAATGCATGCCGCATGTCATGGGGGCCCCAATTATGTGCCGCCTGTCATGGGGGCCCCACATGCATGCCGCATGTCATGGGGGCCCCAAATGCATGCCGCATGTCATGGGAGCCCGAAGTGCATGCCGCATGTCATGGGGGCCCACGTGCATGCCGCATGTCGTGGCGGCCCCAAATGCATGACGCATGTCTCGGGGGCCAAAAATGCATGCCGCATGTCATGGGGGCCCCAATTATGTGCCGCCTGTCATGGGGGCCCGACATGCATGCCGCATGTCATGGGGCCCCCAAATGCATGCCGCATGTCATGGGAGACTGAAGTGCATGCCGCATGTCATGGGGGCCCCACGTGCATGCCGCATGTCGTGGCGGCACCAAATGCATGCCGCATGTCTCGGGGGCCCCAAATGCATGCCGCATGTCACGGGCGCCCCAATTACGTGCCGCCTGTCATGGGGGCCCCACATGCATGCCGCATGTCATGGGGGCCCCAAATGCATGACGCATGTCTTGGGGGCCCCAAATGCATGCCGCATGTCATTTGGGCCCCAAATGTATCCCGCATGTCATGGGGGCCCAAATGCATGCCGCATGTCATGAGGGCCCACGTGCATGCCACATGTCGTGGCGGCCCCAAATGCATGCCGCATGTCATGGGAGCCCCAAATGCATGAAGCATGTCATGGGGGCCCCAAATGCATGCCGCATGTCATGGGGGCCCCATGTGCATGCCGCATGTCATGGGGGCCCCACGTGCATGCCGCAAGTAATGGGGGCCCCACGTGCATGACGCATGTCATTGGGGTCCCAAATGCATGTCGCATATCATGGGGGCCCCAAATGCATGCCGCATGTCACGGGCGCCCCAATTACGTGCCGCCTGTCATTTGGGCCCCAAATGCATGCCGCATGTCATGGGGGCCCCAAATGCATGCCGCGTGTTATGGGGGCCCCAAATGCATCCCGCGTGTCATGGGGTCCCCACGTGCATGACGCATGTCATTGGGGTCGCAAATGCATGAAGAATGTCATGGGGTCCCAAAAGCATGCCACATGTCGTGGGGCCCCACGTGCATGCCGCATGTCATGGGGGCCCCAAAAGCATGCCACATGTCGTGGGGGCCCCACGTGCATGACGCATGACATGGGGGCCCCAAATGCATGCCGCATGTCTTGGGGGCCCCACGTGCATGCCGCCTATCATAGGGGCCCCAAGTGCATGCCGCATGTCATTGGGGCCCCAAATGCATGCCGCATGTCGTGGCGGCCCCAAATGCATGACGCATGTCTTGGGGTCCCCAAATGCATGCCGCATGTCATGAGGGCCCACGTGCATGACGCATGTCATTGGGGTCCCAAATGCACGAAGAATGTCATGGGGGCCCCAAAAGCATGCCACATGTCGTGGAAGCCCCACGTGCATGCCGCATGTCATGGGGGCCCCACATGCATGCCGCATGTCATGGGGGTCCCAAATGCATGCCACATTTCATGGGAGCCGCACGTGCATGCCGCATGTCATGGGGGCCCACGTGCATGTCGCATGTCATGGGGGCCCCACGTGCATGCCGCATGTCATTGGGGCCCCAAATGCATGCCGCATGTCATGGGGGCCACAAATGCATGCTGCATGTTATGGGGGCCCCAAATGCATCCCGCTTGTCAAGGGGGCCCCAATTACATGCCGCCTGTCATGGGGGCCCCACATGCATGCCGCATGTCATGGGGGCCCAAAAGTGCATGTCACATGTCATTGGGGCCCCAAATGCATGAAGAATGTCATGGGGGCCCCAAAAGCATGCCACATGTCGTGGGGGCCCCACGTGCATGCCGCATGTCATGGGGGCCCCAAAAGCATGCCACATGTCGTGGGGGCCCCACGTGCATGCCGCATGTCATTGGGGCCCCAAATGCATGCCGCATGTCATTGGGGTCCCAATTGCATGCCGCATGTCATGGGAGCCCCAAATGCATGCCGCATGTCATTGGGGTCCCAAATGCATGCCGCATGTCTTGGGGGCCCCAAACACGTGCCGCATGTCATGGGGGCCCACGTGCATGCCGAATGTCATGGGGGCCCCAAATGCATGCCGCATGTCATGGGGGCCCCACGTGCATGCCGCATGTCATGGGAGCCCCAAATGCATGAAGCATGTCATGGGGGCCCCAAATGCATGCCGCATGTCATGGGGGCCCCATGTGCATGCCGCATGTCATGGGGGCCCCACGTGCATGCCGCAAGTCATGGGGGCCACACGTGCATGCCGCATGTCATTGGGGTCCCAATTACATGCCGCATGTCATGGGGGCCCCACGTGCATGCCGCATGTCATGGGGGCCCCAAATACATGCCGCATGTCTTGGTGGCCCCACGTGCATGCCGCATATCATAGGGGCCCCACGTGCATGACGCATGTCATTGGGGTCCCAAATGCATGAAGAATGTCATGGGGGCCCCAAAAGCATGCCACATGTCGTGGGGGCCCCACGTGCATGCCGCATGTCATGGGGGCCCCAAAAGCATGCCACATGTCGTGTGGGCCCCACGTGCATGACGCATGTCATGGGGGCCCCAAATGCATGCCGCATGTCATGGGGGCCCCACGTGCATGCCGCATGTCATTGGGGCCCCAAATGCATGCCGCATGTCGTGGCGGCCCCAAATGCATGATGCATGTCTTCGGGGCCCCAAATGCATGCCGCATGTCAAGGGGGCCCCAATTATGTGCCGACTGTCATGGGGCCCCACATGCATGCCACATGTCATAGTTTCCCCAAATGCATGCCGCATGTCATGGGAGCCCGAAGTGCATGCCGCATGTCATGGGGGCCCCAAATGCATGCCGCATGTCATGGGGGCCCCAAATGCATGCCGCATGTCATGGGGGCCCCACGTGCATGCCGCATATCATAGGGGCCCCACGTGCATGACGCATGTCATTGGGGTCCCAAATGCATGAAGAATGTCATGGGGGCCCCAAGAGCATGCCACATGTCGTGGGGGGCCCACGTGCATGCCGCATGTCATGGGGGCCCCAAAAGCATGCCACATGTCGTGGGGGCCCCAAATGTATGCCGCATGTCATGGGGGCCCACGTGCATGCCGCATGTCATTGGGGCCCCACATGCATGCCACATGTCATGGGGGCCCCAAATGCATGCCGCATGTCATGGGGCACCACGTGCATGCCGCATGTCATTGGGGCCCCAAATGCATGCCGCATGTCATTGGGACCCAAATGCATGCCGCATGTCATGGGGGCCCCAAATGTATGCCGCATGTCATGGGGGGCCACGTGCATGCCGCATGTCGTGGCGGCCCCAAATGCATGACGCATGTCTTGGGGGCCTCAAATGCATGCCGCATGTCATGGGAGCCCGAAGTGCATGCCGCATGTCATGGGGGTCCCAAATGCATGCCGCATGTCATGGGGGCCCAAATGCATGCCGCATGTCATGGGAGCCCCAAATGCATGAAGCATGTCATGGGGGCCCCAAATGCATGCCGCATGTCATGGGGGCCCCACGTGCATGCCGCAAGTCATGGGGGCCACACGTGCATGCCGCATGTCATGGGAGCCCGAAGTGCATGCCGCATGTCATAGGGGCCCCACATGCATGACGCATGTCATTGGGGTCCCAAATGCATGAAGAATGTCATGGGGGCCCCAAAAGCATGCCACATGTCGTGGGGGCACCACGTGCATGCCGCATGTCATGGGGGCCCAAATGCATGCCACATGTCATGAGGGCCCACGTGCATGCCACATGTCGTGGCGGCCCCAAATGCATGAAGCATGTCATGGGGGCCCCAAATGCATGCCGCATGTCATGGGGGCCCCATGTGCATGCCGCATGTCATGGGGGCCCCACGTGCATGCCGCAAGTCATGGGGGCCCCACGTGCATGACGCATGTCATTGGGGTCCCAAATGCATGTCGCATGTCATGGGGGCCCCAAATGCATGCCGCATGTCACGGGCGCCCCAATTACGTGCCGCCTGTCATTTGGGCCCCAAATGCATGCCGCATGTCATGGGGGCCCCAAATGCATGCCGCGTGTTATGGGGGCCCCAAATGCATCCCGCATGTCATGAGGGCCCACGTGCATGACGCATGTCATTGGGGTCCCAAATGCACGAAGAATGTCATGGGGGCCCCAAAAGCATGCCACATGTCGTGGAAGCCCCACGTGCATGCCGCATGTCATGGGGCCCCAAATGCATGCCGCATGTCATGGGGGCCCCAAATGCATGCTGCATGTTATGGGGGCCCCAAATGCATCACGCTTGTCAAGGGGGCCCCAATTACATGCCGCCTGTCATGGGGGCCCCACATGCATGCCGCATGTCAAGGGGGCCCAAAAGTGCATGTCACATGTCATTGGGGCCCCAAATGCATGAAGAATGTCATGGGGGCCCCAAAAGCATGCCACATGTCGTGGGGGCCCCACGTGCATGCCGCATGTCATTGGGGCCCCAAATGCATGCCGCATTTCATTGGGGTCCCAATTGCATGCCGCATGTCATGGGAGCCCCAAATGCATGCCGCATGTCATGGGGGCCCCAAACACGTGCCGCATGTCATGGGGGCCCACGTGCATGCCGAATGTCATGGGGGCCCCAAATGCATGCCGCATGTCATGGGGGCCCCACGTGCATGCCGCATGTCATGGGAGCCCCAAATGCATGAAGCATGTCATGGGGGCCCCAAATGCATGCCGCATGTCATGGGAGCCCCAAATGCATGCCGCATGTCATTGGGGTCCCAAATGCATGCTGCATGTCTTGGGGGCCCCAAACACGTGCCGCATGTCATGGGGGCCCACGTGCATGCCGAATGTCATGGGGGCCCCAAATGCATGCCGCATGTCATGGGGGCCCCACGTGCATGCCGCATGTCATGGGAGCCCCAAATGCATGAAGCATGTCATGGGGGCCCCAAATGCATGCCGCATGTCATGGGGGCCCCATGTGCATGCCGCATGTCATGGGGGCCCCACGTGCATGCCGCAAGTCATGGGGGCCACACGTGCATGCCGCATGTCATTGGGGTCCCAATTACATGCCGCATGTCATGGGGGCCCCACGTGCATGCCGCATGTCATGGGGGCCCCAAATACATGCCGCATGTCTTGGGGGCCCCACGTGCATGCCGCATATCATAGGGGTCCCACGTGCATGACGCATGTCATTGGGGTCCCAAATGTATGAAGAATGTCATGGGGGCCCCAAAAGCATGCCACATGTCGTGGGGGCCCCACATGCATGCCGCATGTCATGGGGGCCCCAAAAGCATGCCACATGTCGTGTGGGCCCCACGTGCATGACGCATGTCATGGGGCCCCCAAATGCATGCCGCATGTCATGGGGGCCCCACGTGCATGCCGCATGTCATTGGGGCCCCAAATGCATGCCGCATGTCGTGGCGGCCCCAAATGCATGATGCATGTCTTGGGGGCCCCAAATGCATGCCGCATGTCATGGGGGCCCCAATTATGTGCCGACTGTCATGGGGCCCCACATGCATGCCACATGTCATAGGTTCCCCAAATGCATGCCGCATGTCATGGGAGCCCGAAGTGCATGCCGCATGTCATGGGGGCCCCAAATGCATGCCGCATGTCATGGGGGCCCAAATGCATGCCACATGTCATGAGGGCCCACGTGCATGCCACATGTCGTGGCGGCCCCAAATGCATGCCGCATGTCATGGGAGCCCCAAATGCATGAAGCATGTCATGGGGGCCCCAAATGCATGCCGCATGTCATGGGGTCCCCATGTGCATGCCGCATGTCATGGGGGCCCCACGTGCATGCCGCAAGTCATGGGGGCCCCACGTGCATGACGCATGTCATTGGGGTCCCAAATGCATGTCGCATGTCATGGGGGCCCCAAATGCATGCCGCATGTCACGGGCGCCCCAATTACGTGCCGCCTGTCATTTGGGCCCCAAATGCATGCCGCATGTCATGGGGGCCCCAAATGCATGCCGCGTGTTATGGGGGCCCCAAATGCATCCCGCATGTCATGAGGGCCCACGTGCATGACGCATGTCATTGGGGTCCCAAATGCACGAAGAATGTCATGGGGGCCCCAAAAGCATGCCACATGTCGTGGAAGCCCCACGTGCATGCCGCATGTCATGGGGGCCCCACATGCATGCCGCATGTCATGGGGGTCCCAAATGCATGCCGCATGTCATGGGAGCCCCATGTGCATGCCGCATGTCATGGGAGCCCACGTGCATGTCGCATGTCATGGGGGCCCCACATGCATGCCGCATGTCATTGGGCCCCAAATGCATGCCGCATGTCATGGGGGCCCCAAATGCATGCTGCATGTTATGGGGGCCCCAAATGCATCACGCTTGTCAAGGGGGCCCCAATTACATGCCGCCTGTCATGGGGGCCCCACATGCATGCCGCATGTCAAGGGGGCCCAAAAGTGCATGTCACATGTCATTGGGGCCCCAAATGCATGAAGAATGTCATGGGGGCCCCAAAAGCATGCCACATGTCGTGGGGGCCCCACGTGCATGCCGCATGTCATGGGGGCCCCAAAAGCATGCCACATGTCGTGGGGGCCCCACGTGCATGCCGCATGTCATTGGGGCCCCAAATGCATGCCGCATTTCATTGGGGTCCCAATTGCATGCCGCATGTCATGGGAGCCCCAAATGCATGCCGCATGTCATTGGGGTCCCAAATGCATGCCGCATGTCTTGGGGGCCCCAAACACGTGCCGCATGTCATGGGGGCCCACGTGCATGCCGAATGTCATGGGGGCCCCAAATGCATGCCGCATGTCATGGGGGCCCCACGTGCATGCCGCATGTCATGGGAGCCCCAAATGCATGAAGCATGTCATGGGGGCCCCAAATGCATGCCGCATGTCATGGGGGCCCCATGTGCATGCCGCATGTCATGGGGGCCCCACGTGCATGCCGCAAGTCATGGGGGCCACACGTGCATGCCGCATGTCATTGGGGTCCCAATTACATGCCGCATGTCATGGGGGCCCCACGTGCATGCCGCATGTCATGGGGGCCCCAAATACATGCCGCATGTCTTGGGGGCCCCACGTGCATGCCGCATATCATAGGGGCCCCACGTGCATGACGCATGTCATTGGGGTCCCAAATGCATGAAGAATGTCATGGGGGCCCCAAAAGCATGCCACATGTCGTGGGGGCCCCACGTGCATGCCGCATGTCATGGGGGCCCCAAAAGCATGCCACATGTCGTGTGGGCCCCACGTGCATGACGCATGTCATGGGGCCCCCAAATGCATGCCGCATGTCATGGGGGCCCCACGTGCATGCCGCATGTCATTGGGGCCCCAAATGCATGCCGCATGTCGTAGCGGCCCCAAATGCATGATGCATGTCTTGGGGGCCCCAAATGCATGCCGCATGTCATGGGGGCCCCAATTATGTGCCGACTGTCATGGGGCCCCACATGCATGCCACATGTCATAGGTTCCCCAAATGCATGCCGCATGTCATGGGAGCCCGAAGTGCATGCCGCATGTCATGGGGGCCCCAAATGCATGCCGCATGTCATGGGGGCCCCAAATGCATGCCGCATGTCATGGGGGCCCCACGTGCATGCCGCATATCATAGGGGCCCCACGTGCATGACGCATGTCATTGGGGTCCCAAATGCATGAAGAATGTCATGGGGGCCCCAAGAGCATGCCACATGTCGTGGGGGGCCCACGTGCATGCCGCATGTCATGGGGGCCCCAAAAGCATGCCACATGTCGTGGGGGCCCCAAATGCATGCCGCATGTCATGGGGGCCCCAAATGTATGCCGCATGTCATGGGGGCCCACGTGCATGCCGCATGTCATTGGGGCCCCACATGCATGCCGCAGTTCTTGGGGGCCCCAAATGCATGCCGCATGTCATGGGGCACCACGTGCATGCCGCATGTCATTGGGGCCCCAAATGCATGCCGCATGTCATTGGGCCCCAAATGCATGCCGCATGTCATGGGGGCCCCAAATGTATGCCGCATGTCATGGGGGCCCACGTGCATGCCGCATGTCGTGACGGCCCCAAATGCATGACGCATGTCTTGGGGGCCTCAAATGCATGCCGCATGTCATGGGAGCCCGAAGTGCATGCCGCATGTCATGGGGGTCCCAAATGCATGCCGCATGTCATGGGGGCCCAAATGCATGCCGCATGTCATGGGAGCCCCAAATGCATGAAGCATGTCATGGGGGCCCCAAATGCATGCCGCATGTCATGGGGGCCCCACGTGCATGCTGCATATCATTGGGGTCCCAAAAGCATGCCGCATGTCATGGGAGCCCCAAATGCATGCCGCATGTCATTGGGGTCCCAAATGCATGCCGCATGTCTTGGGGGCCCCAAACACGTGCCGCATGTCATGGGGGCCCACGTGCATGCCGAATGTCATGGGGGCCCCAAATGCATGCTGCATGTCATGGGGGCCCCACGTGCATGCCGCATGTCATGGGGGCCCCACGTGCATGCCGCATGTCATTGGGGTCCCAAATGCATGTCGCATGTCATGGGGGCCCTAAATGCATGCCGCATGTCATGGGGGCCCAAAAGTGCATGTCACATGTCGTGGGGGCCCCACGTGCATGCCGCATGTCATGTGGGCCCCAATTATGTGCCGCCTGTCATGGGGCCCCACATGCATGCCGCATGTCATGGGGGCCCAAAATGCATGCCGCATGTCATGGGGCACCACGTGCATGCCGCATGTCATTGGGGCCCCAAATTCATGCCGCATGTCATGGGGGCCCCAAATGCATGCCGCATGTCATGGGGGCCCCACGTGCATGCCGCATATCATGGGGGCCCCACGTGCATGCCGCATGTCATGGGGGCCCCACCTGCATGCCGCATGTCATTGGGGCCCCAAATGCATGCCGCATGTCATGGGGGCCCCAAATGCATGCTGCATGTTATGGGGGCCCCAAATGCATCCCGCTTGTCATGGGGGCCCCAATTACATGCCGCCTGTCATGGGGGCCCCAAATGCATGCCGCATGTCATTGGGGCCCCAAATGCATGCCGCATGTCATGGGGGCCCCAAATGTATGCCGCAAGTCATGGGGGCCCCAAATGTATGCCGCATGTCATGGGGGCCCACGTGCATGCCGCATGTCATTGGGGTCCCAAATGCATGCCGCATGTCATGGGGGCCCCACGTGCATGCCGCATGTCATGGGGGCCCCACGTGCATGCCGCATATCATAGGGGCCCCAAGTGCATGACGCATGTCATTGGGGTCCCAAATGCATGAAGAATGTCATGGGGGCCCCAAGAGCATGCCACATGTCATGGGGCACCACGTGCATGCCGCATGTCATTGGGGCCACAAATGCATGCCGCATGTCATGGGGGCCCCAATTATGTGCCGCCTGTCATGGGGGCCCCACATGCATGCCGCATGTCGTGGCGGGCCCAAATGCATGGCGCATGTCTTGCGGCCCCAAATGTATGACGCATGTCTCGGGGGCCCCAAATGCATGTCGCATGTCATGGGGGCCCCAATTATGTGCCGCCTGTCATGGGGGCCCCACATGCATGCCGCATGTCATGGGGCCCCCAAATGCATGCCGCATGTCATGGGGGCCCCACGTGCATGCCGCATATCATGGGGGCCCCACGTGCATGCCGCATGTCATGGGGGCCCCACGTGCATGCCGCATGTCATTGGGGCCCCAAATGCATGCCGCATGTCATGGGGGCCCCAAATGCATGCTGCATGTTATGGGGGCCCCAAATGCATCCCGCTTGTCATGGAGGCCCCAATTACATGCCGCCTGTCATGGGGGCCCCACATGCATGCCGCATGTCATGGGGGGCCCTCGTGCATTCCGCATGTCATTGGGGTCCCAAATGCATGCCGCATGTCATGGGGGCCCCACGTGCATGCCGAATGTCATGGGGGCCCCACGTGCATGCCGCATGTCATGGGGGCCCCACGTGCATGCCGCATGTCATGGGGCACCACGTGCATGCCGCATGTCATGGGAGCCCCAAATGCATGAAGCATGTCATGGGGGCCCCAAATGCATGCCGCATGTCATGGGGGCCCCATGTGCATGCCGCATGTCATGGGGGCCCCACGTGCATGCCGCAAGTCATGGGTGCCCCACGTGCATGCCGCATGTCATTGGGGTCACAAATGAATGTCGCATGTCATGAGGGCCCCAAATGCATGCCGCATGTCATGGGGGCCCCAATTACGTGCCGCCTGTCATGGGGGCCCCACGTGCATGCCGAATGTCATGGGGGCCCCACGTGCATGCCGCATGTCATGGGGGCCCCACGTGCATGCCGCATGTCATGGGGCCCCCACGTGCATGCCGCATGTCATGGGAGCCCCAAATGCATGAAGCATGTCATGGGGGCCCCAAATGCATGCCGCATGTCATGGGGGCCCCATGTGCATGCCGCATGCCATGGGGGCCCCACGTGCATGCCGCAAGTCATGGGTGCCACACGTGCATGCCGCATGTCATTGGGGTCACAAATGAATGGCGCATGTCATGAGGGCCCCAAATGCATGCCGCATGTCATGGGGGCCCCAATTACGTGCCGCCTGTCATGGGGGCCCCACATGCATGCCGCATGTCATGGGGGCCCCAAATGCATGACGCATGTCATGGGGGCCCCAAATGCATGCCGCGTGTTATGGGGGCCCCAAATGCATCCCGCGTGTCATGGGGTCCCCACGTGCATGACGCATGTCATGGGGGCCCCAAATACATGCCGCATGTCTTGGGGGCCCCACGTGCATGCCGCATATCATAGGGGCCCCACGTGTATGACGCATGTCATTGGGGTCCCAAATGCATGAAGAATGTCATGTGGGCCCCAAAAGCATGCCGCATGTCATGGGGGCCCCACGTGCATGCCGCATGTCATTGGGGCCCAGAATGCATGCCGCATGTCATGGGGGCCCCAAATGTATGCCGCATGTCATGGGGGCCAACGTGCATGCCGCATGTCATGGGGGCCCCACGTGCATGCCGCATGTCATGAGGGCCCCACGTGCATGCCGCATGTCATTGGGGTCCCAAATGCATGCCGCATGTCATGGGGGCCCAAATGCATGCCGCATGTCATGAGGGCCCACTTGCATGCCACATGTCGTGGCGGCCCCAAATGCATGCCGCATGTCATGAGGGCCCACTTGCATGCCACATGTCGTGTGGGCCCCACGTGCATGACGCATGTCATGGGGGCCCCAAATGCATGCCGCATGTCATGGGGGCCCCACGTGCATGCCGCATGTCATTGGGGCCCCAAATGCATTCCGCATGTCGTGGCGGCCCCAAATACATGATGCATGTCTTGGGGGCCCCAAATGCATGCCGCATGTCATGGGGGCCCCAATTATGTGCCGCCTGTCATGGGGCCCCACATGCATGCCACATGTCATAGGGGCCCCAAATGCATGCCGCATGTCATGGGAGCCCGAAGTGCATGCCGCATGTCATGGGGGCCCCAAATGCGTGCCGCATGTCATGGGAGCCCGAAGTGCATGCCGCATGTCTTGGGGACCCCAAACACGTGCCGCATGTCATGGGGGCCCAAATGCATGCCGCATGTCATGGGGGCCCCACGTGCATGCCGCTTGTCATGGGGGCCCCACGTGCATGCCGCATGTCATTGGGGTCCCAAATGCATGTCGCATGTCATGGGGGCCCCAAATGCATGCCGCATGTCATGGGAGCCCCACGTGCATGCCGCATATCATAGGGGCCCCACGTGCATGACGCATGTCATTGGGGTCCCAAATGCATGAAGAATGTCATGGGGGCCCCAAGAGCATGCCACATGTCGTGGGGGCCCCACGTGCATGCCGCATGTCATGTGGGCCCCAATTATGTGCCGCCTGTCATGGGGCCCCACATGCATGCCACATGTCATAGGGGCCCCAAATGCATGCCGCATGTCATGGGAGCCCGAAGTGCATGCCGCATGTCATGGGGGCCCCAAATGCGTGCCGCATGTCATGGGAGCCCGAAGTGCATGCCGCATGTCTTGGGGACCCCAAACACGTGCCGCATGTCATGGGGGCCCACGTGCATGCCGCATGTCATTGGGGCCCCAAATGCATGCCGCATGTCATTGGGGCCCCAAATGCATGCCGCATGTCATGGGGGCCCACGTGCATGCCGCATGTCATTGGGGTCCCAAATGCATGCCGCATGTCATGGGGGCCCCACGTGCATGCCGCTTGTCATGGGGGCCCCACGTGCATGCCGCATGTCATTGGGGTCCCAAATGCATGTCGCATGTCATGGGGGCCCCAAATGCATGCCGCATGTCATGGGGGCCCCACGTGCATGCCGCATATCATAGGGGCCCCACGTGCATGACGCATGTCATTGGGGCCCCAAATGCATGCCGCATGTCATGGGGGCCCACGTGCATGCCGCATGTCATTGGGGTCCCAAATGCATGCCGCATGTCATGGGGGCCCCACGTGCATGCCGCTTGTCATGGGGGCCCCACGTGCATGCCGCATGTCATTGGGGTCCCAAATGCATGTCGCATGTCATGGGGGCCCCAAATGCATGCCGCATGTCATGGGGGCCCCACGTGCATGCCGCATATCATAGGGGCCCCACGTGCATGACGCATGTCATTGGGGTCCCAAATGCATGAAGAATGTCATGGGGGCCCCAAGAGCATGCCACATGTCGTGGGGGCCCCACGTGCATGCCGCATGTCATGTGGGCCCCAATTATGTGCCGCCTGTCATGGGGGCCCCACATGCATGCCGCATGTCATGGGGGCCCCAAATGCATGCCGCATGTCATGGGGCACCACGTGCATGCCGCATGTCATTGGGGCCCCAAATGCATGCCGCATGTCATGGGGGCCCCAATTATGTGCCGCCTGTCATGGGGGCCCCACATGCATGCCGCATGTCATGGGGGCCCCACATGCATGCCGCATGTTATGGGAGCCCGAAGTGCATGCCGCATGTCATGGGGGCCCACGTGCATGCCGCATGTCGTGGCGGCCCCAAATGCATGACGCATGTCTCGGGGCCCCAAAATGCATGCCGCATGTCATGGGGGCCCCACATGCATGCCGCATGTCATGGGGGCCCCAAATGCATGCCGCATGTCATGGGAGACTGAAGTGCATGCCGCATGTCATGGGGGCCCCAAATTCATGCCGCATGTCATGGGGGCCCCACGTGCATGCAGCATATCATGGGGGCCCCACGTGCATGCCGCATGTCATGGGGCCCCACGTGCATGCCGCATGTCATTGGGGCCCCAAATGCATGCCGCATGTCATGGGGGCCCCAAATGCATGCTGCATGTTATGGGGGCCCCAAATGCATCCCGCTTGTCATGGGGGCCCTAATTACATGCCGCCTGTCATGGGGGCCACACATGCATGCCGCATGTCATGGGGGCCCAAAAGTGCATGTCACATGTCTTGGGGGCCCCAATTTTGTGCCGCATGTCATGGGGCCATGAATGCATGCCGCATGTCATGGGGGGCCCTCGTGCATTCCGCATGTCATTGGGGTCCCAAATGCATGCCGCATGTCATGGGGGCCCCACGTGCATGCCGCATGTCATTGGGGTCCCAAATGCATGCCGCATGTCATGGGAGCCCCAAATGCATGCCGCATGTCATTGGGGTCCCAAATGCATGCCGCATGTCATGGGGGCCCCAAATGCATGCTGCATGCTATTGGGGCCCCAAATGCATCCCGCTTTTCATGGGGGCCCCAATTACATGCCGCCTGTCATGGGGGCCCCAAATGCATGCCGCATGTCATTGGGGCCCCAAATGCATGCCGCATGTCATGGGGGCCCCAAATGTATGCCGCATGTCATGGGGGCCCCAAATGTATGCCGCATGTCATGGGGGCCCACGTGCATGCCGCATGTCATTGGGGTCCCAAATGCATGCCGCATGTCATGGGGGCCCCACGTGCATGCCGCATGTCATGGGGGCCCCACGTGCATGCCGCATATCATAGGGGCCCCACGTGCATGACGCATGTCATTGGGGTCCCAAATGCATGAAGAATGTCATGGGGGCCCCAAGAGCATGCCACATGTCATGGGGCACCACGTGCATGCCGCATGTCATTGGGGCCACAAATGCATGCCGCATGTCATGGGGGCCCCAATCATGTGCCGCCTGTCATGGGGGCCCCACATGCATGCGGCATGCACGTGGGGGGCCCAAATGCATGACGCATGTCTTGCGGCCCCAAATGCATGACGCATGTCTCGGGGGCCCCAAATGCATGATGCATGTCATGGGGGCCCCAATTATGTGCCGCCTGTCATGGGGTCCCCACATGCATGCCGCATGTCATGGGGCCCCCAAATGCATGCCGCATGTCATGGGAGACTGAAGTGCATGCCGCATGTCATGGGAGCCCCAAATGCATGCCGCATGTCATGGGGGCCCCACGTGCATGCCGCATATCATGGGGGCCCCACGTGCATGCCGCATGTCATGGGGGCCCCACGTGCATGCCGCATGTCATTGGGGCCCCAAATGCATGCCGCATGTCATGGGGGCCCCAAATGCATGCTGCATGTTATGGGGGCCCCAAATGCATCCCGCTTGTCATGGAGGCCCCAATTACATGCCGCCTGTCATGATGGCCCCACATGCATGCCGCATGTCATGGGGGCCCAAAAGTGCATGTCACATGTCTTGGGGGCCCCAATTTTGTGCCGCATGTCATGGGGGCCATGAATGCATGCCGCATGTCATGGGGGGCCCTCGTGCATTACGCATGTCATTGGGGTCCCAAATGCATGCCGCATGTCATGGGGGCCCCACGTGCATGCCGAATGTCATGGGGGCCCCAAATGCATGCCACGTGTTATGGGGGCCCCAAATGCATCCCGCGTGTCATGGGGTCCCCACGTGCATGACGCATGTCATTGGGGTCCCAAATGCATGAAGAATGTCATGGGGTCCCAAAAGCATGCCACATGTCGTGGGGGCCCCACATGCATGCCACATGTCATGGGGGCCCCAAAAGCATGCCACATGACATGGGGGCCCCAATTGCATGCCGCATGTCTTGGGGGCCCCACGTGCATGCCTCATATCATAGGGCCCCAAGTGCATGCCGCATGTCATTGGGGCCCCAAATGCATGCCGCATGTCGTGGCGGCCCCAAATGCATGACGCATGTCTTGGGGCCCCCAAATGCATGCCGCATATCATGGGGGCCCCAATTATGTGCCGCCTGTCATGGTTCCCCACATGCATGCCACATGTCATAGGGGCCCCAAATGCATGCCGCATGTCATGGGAGCCCGAAGTGCATGCCGCATGTCATGGGGGTCCCAAATGCATGCCGCATGTCATGGGGGCCCAAATGCATGCCGCATGTCATGGGAGCCCCAAATGCATGAAGCATGTCATGGGGGCCCCAAATGCATGCCGCATGTTATGGGGGCCCCACGTGCATGCCGCAAGTCATGGGGGCCACACGTGCATGCCGCATGTCATGGGAGCCCGAAGTGCATGCCGCATGTCATAGGGGCCCCACATGCATGACGCATGTCATTGGGGTCCCAAATGCATGCCGCATGTCATGGGGGCCCCATGTGCATGCCGCATGTCATGGGGGCCCCACGTGCATGCCGCAAGTCATGGGTGCCCCACGTGCATGCCGCATGTCATTGGGGTCACAAATGAATGTCGCATGTCATGAGGGCCCCTAATGCATGCCGCATGTCATGGGGGCCCCAATTACGTGCCGCCTGTCATGGGGGCCCCACGTGCATGCCGAATGTCATGGGGGCCCCACGTGCATGCCGCATGTCATGGGGGCCCCACGTGCATGCCGCATGTCATGGGGCCCCCACGTGCATGCCGCATGTCATGGGAGCCCCAAATGCATGAAGCATGTCATGGGGCCCCAAATGCATGCCGCATGTCATGGGGGCCCCATGTGCATGCCGCATGCCATGGGGGCCCCACGTGCATGCCGCAAGTCATGGGTGCCACACGTGCATGCCGCATGTCATTGGGGTCACAAATGAATGGCGCATGTCATGAGGGCCCCAAATGCATGCCGCATGTCATGGGGGCCCCAATTACGTGCCGCCTGTCATGGGGGCCCCACATGCATGCCGCATGTCATGGGGGCCCCAAATGCATGACGCATGTCATGGGGGCCCCAAATGCATGCCGCGTGTTATGGGGGCCCCAAATGCATCCCGCGTGTCATGGGGTCCCCACGTGCATGACGCATGTCATGGGGGCCCCAAATACATGCCGCATGTCTTGGGGGCCCCACGTGCATGCCGCATATCATAGGGGCCCCACGTGTATGACGCATGTCATTGGGGTCCCAAATGCATGAAGAATGTCATGTGGGCCCCAAAAGCATGCCGCATGTCATGGGGGCCCCACGTGCATGCCGCATGTCATTGGGGCCCAGAATGCATGCCGCATGTCATGGGGGCCCCAAATGTATGCCGCATGTCATGGGGGCCAACGTGCATGCCGCATGTCATGGGGGCCCCACGTGCATGCCGCATGTCATGAGGGCCCCACGTGCATGCCGCATGTCATTGGGGTCCCAAATGCATGCCGCATGTCATGGGGGCCCAAATGCATGCCGCATGTCATGAGGGCCCACTTGCATGCCACATGTCGTGGCGGCCCCAAATGCATGCCGCATGTCATGAGGGCCCACTTGCATGCCACATGTCGTGTGGGCCCCACGTGCATGACGCATGTCATGGGGGCCCCAAATGCATGCCGCATGTCATGGGGGCCCCACGTGCATGCCGCATGTCATTGGGGCCCCAAATGCATTCCGCATGTCGTGGCGGCCCCAAATACATGATGCATGTCTTGGGGGCCCCAAATGCATGCCGCATGTCATGGGGGCCCCAATTATGTGCCGCCTGTCATGGGGCCCCACATGCATGCCACATGTCATAGGGGCCCCAAATGCATGCCGCATGTCATGGGAGCCCGAAGTGCATGCCGCATGTCATGGGGGCCCCAAATGCGTGCCGCATGTCATGGGAGCCCGAAGTGCATGCCGCATGTCTTGGGGACCCCAAACACGTGCCGCATGTCATGGGGGCCCAAATGCATGCCGCATGTCATGGGGGCCCCACGTGCATGCCGCTTGTCATGGGGGCCCCACGTGCATGCCGCATGTCATTGGGGTCCCAAATGCATGTCGCATGTCATGGGGGCCCCAAATGCATGCCGCATGTCATGGGGGCCCCACGTGCATGCCGCATATCATAGGGGCCCCACGTGCATGACGCATGTCATTGGGGTCCCAAATGCATGAAGAATGTCATGGATGCCCCAAGAGCATGCCACATGTCGTGGGGGCCCCACGTGCATGCCGCATGTCATGTGGGCCCCAATTATGTGCCGCCTGTCATGGGGCCCCACATGCATGCCACATGTCATAGGGGCCCCAAATGCATGCCGCATGTCATGGGAGCCCGAAGTGCATGCCGCATGTCATGGGGGCCCCAAATGCGTGCCGCATGTCATGGGAGCCCGAAGTGCATGCCGCATGTCTTGGGGACCCCAAACACGTGCCGCATGTCATGGGGGCCCACGTGCATGCCGCATGTCATTGGGGCCCCAAATGCATGCCGCATGTCATTGGGGCCCCAAATGCATGCCGCATGTCATGGGGGCCCACGTGCATGCCGCATGTCATTGGGGTCCCAAATGCATGCCGCATGTCATGGGGGCCCCACGTGCATGCCGCTTGTCATGGGGGCCCCACGTGCATGCCGCATGTCATTGGGGTCCCAAATGCATGTCGCATGTCATGGGGGCCCCAAATGCATGCCGCATGTCATGGGGGCCCCACGTGCATGCCGCATATCATAGGGGCCCCACGTGCATGACGCATGTCATTGGGGCCCCAAATGCATGCCGCATGTCATGGGGCACCACGTGCATGCCGCATGTCATTGGGGCCCCAAATGCATGCCGCATGTCATGGGGGCCCCAATTATGTGCCGCCTGTCATGGGGGCCCCACATGCATGCCGCATGTCATGGGGGCCCCACATGCATGCCGCATGTTATGGGAGCCCGAAGTGCATGCCGCATGTCATGGGGGCCCACGTGCATGCCGCATGTCGTGGCGGCCCCAAATGCATGACGCATGTCTCGGGGCCCCAAATGCATGCCGCATGTCATGGGGGCCCCACATGCATGCCGCATGTCATGGGGGCCCCAAATGCATGCCGCATGTCATGGGAGACTGAAGTGCATGCCGCATGTCATGGGGGCCCCAAATTCATGCCGCATGTCATGGGGGCCCCACGTGCATGCAGCATATCATGGGGGCCCCACGTGCATGCCGCATGTCATGGGGCCCCACGTGCATGCCGCATGTCATTGGGGCCCCAAATGCATGCCGCATGTCATGGGGGCCCCAAATGCATGCTGCATGTTATGGGGGCCCCAAATGCATCCCGCTTGTCATGGGGGCCCTAATTACATGCCGCCTGTCATGGGGGCCACACATGCATGCCGCATGTCATGGGGGCCCAAAAGTGCATGTCACATGTCTTGGGGGCCCCAATTTTGTGCCGCATGTCATGGGGCCATGAATGCATGCCGCATGTCATGGGGGGCCCTCGTGCATTCCGCATGTCATTGGGGTCCCAAATGCATGCCGCATGTCATGGGGGCCCCACGTGCATGCCGCATGTCATTGGGGTCCCAAATGCATGCCGCATGTCATGGGAGCCCCAAATGCATGCCGCATGTCATTGGGGTCCCAAATGCATGCCGCATGTCATGGGGGCCCCAAATGCATGCTGCATGCTATTGGGGCCCCAAATGCATCCCGCTTTTCATGGGGGCCCCAATTACATGCCGCCTGTCATGGGGGCCCCAAATGCATGCCGCATGTCATTGGGGCCCCAAATGCATGCCGCATGTCATGGGGGCCCCAAATGTATGCCGCATGTCATGGGGGCCCCAAATGTATGCCGCATGTCATGGGGGCCCACGTGCATGCCGCATGTCATTGGGGTCCCAAATGCATGCCGCATGTCATGGGGGCCCCACGTGCATGCCGCATGTCATGGGGGCCCCACGTGCATGCCGCATATCATAGGGGCCCCACGTGCATGACGCATGTCATTGGGGTCCCAAATGCATGAAGAATGTCATGGGGGCCCCAAGAGCATGCCACATGTCATGGGGCACCACGTGCATGCCGCATGTCATTGGGGCCACAAATGCATGCCGCATGTCATGGGGGCCCCAATCATGTGCCGCCTGTCATGGGGGCCCCACATGCATGCGGCATGCACGTGGGGGGCCCAAATGCATGACGCATGTCTTGCGGCCCCAAATGCATGACGCATGTCTCGGGGGCCCCAAATGCATGATGCATGTCATGGGGGCCCCAATTATGTGCCGCCTGTCATGGGGTCCCCACATGCATGCCGCATGTCATGGGGCCCCCAAATGCATGCCGCATGTCATGGGAGACTGAAGTGCATGCCGCATGTCATGGGAGCCCCAAATGCATGCCGCATGTCATGGGGGCCCCACGTGCATGCCGCATATCATGGGGGCCCCACGTGCATGCCGCATGTCATGGGGGCCCCACGTGCATGCCGCATGTCATTGGGGCCCCAAATGCATGCCGCATGTCATGGGGGCCCCAAATGCATGCTGCATGTTATGGGGGCCCCAAATGCATCCCGCTTGTCATGGAGGCCCCAATTACATGCCGCCTGTCATGATGGCCCCACATGCATGCCGCATGTCATGGGGGCCCAAAAGTGCATGTCACATGTCTTGGGGGCCCCAATTTTGTGCCGCATGTCATGGGGGCCATGAATGCATGCCGCATGTCATGGGGGGCCCTCGTGCATTACGCATGTCATTGGGGTCCCAAATGCATGCCGCATGTCATGGGGGCCCCACGTGCATGCCGAATGTCATGGGGGCCCCAAATGCATGCCACGTGTTATGGGGGCCCCAAATGCATCCCGCGTGTCATGGGGTCCCCACGTGCATGACGCATGTCATTGGGGTCCCAAATGCATGAAGAATGTCATGGGGTCCCAAAAGCATGCCACATGTCGTGGGGGCCCCACATGCATGCCACATGTCATGGGGGCCCCAAAAGCATGCCACATGACATGGGGGCCCCAATTGCATGCCGCATGTCTTGGGGGCCCCACGTGCATGCCTCATATCATAGGGCCCCAAGTGCATGCCGCATGTCATTGGGGCCCCAAATGCATGCCGCATGTCGTGGCGGCCCCAAATGCATGACGCATGTCTTGGGGCCCCCAAATGCATGCCGCATATCATGGGGGCCCCAATTATGTGCCGCCTGTCATGGTTCCCCACATGCATGCCACATGTCATAGGGGCCCCAAATGCATGCCGCATGTCATGGGAGCCCGAAGTGCATGCCGCATGTCATGGGGGTCCCAAATGCATGCCGCATGTCATGGGGGCCCAAATGCATGCCGCATGTCATGGGAGCCCCAAATGCATGAAGCATGTCATGGGGGCCCCAAATGCATGCCGCATGTTATGGGGGCCCCACGTGCATGCCGCAAGTCATGGGGGCCACACGTGCATGCCGCATGTCATGGGAGCCCGAAGTGCATGCCGCATGTCATAGGGGCCCCACATGCATGACGCATGTCATTGGGGTCCCAAATGCATGAAGAATGTCATGGGGGCCCCAAAAGCATGCCACATGTCGTGGGGGCACCACGTGCATGCCGCATGTCATGGGGGCCCAAATGCATGCCACATGTCATGAGGGCCCACGTGCATGCCACATGTCGTGGCGGCCCCAAATGCATGCCGCATGTCATGGGAGCCCCAAATGCATGAAGCATGTCATGGGGGCCCCAAATGCATGCCGCATGTCATGGGGGCCCCATGTGCATGCCGCATGTCATGGGGGCCCCACGTGCATGCCGCAAGTCATGGGGGCCCCACGTGCATGACGCATGTCATTGGGGTCCCAAATGCATGTCGCATGTCATGGGGGCCCCAAATGCATGCCGCATGTCACGGGCGCCCCAATTACGTGCCGCCTGTCATTTGGGCCCCAAATGCATGCCGCATGTCATGGGGGCCCCAAATGCATGCCGCGTGTTATGGGGGCCCCAAATGCATCCCGCATGTCATGAGGGCCCACGTGCATGACGCATGTCATTGGGGTCCCAAATGCACGAAGAATGTCATGGGGGCCCCAAAAGCATGCCACTCGTGCATTCCGCATGTCATTGGGGTCCCAAATGCATGCCGCATGTCATGGGGGCCCCACGTGCATGCCGCATGTCATTGGGGTCCCAAATGCATGCCGCATGTCATGGGAGCCCCAAATGCATGCCGCATGTCATTGGGGTCCCAAATGCATGCCGCATGTCATGGGGGCCCCAAATGCATGCTGCATGCTATTGGGGCCCCAAATGCATCCCGCTTGTCATGGGGGCCCCAATTACATGCCGCCTGTCATGGGGGCCCCAAATGCATGCCGCATGTCATTGGGGCCCCAAATGCATGCCGCATGTCATGGGGGCCCCAAATGTATGCCGCATGTCATGGGGGCCCCAAATGTATGCCGCATGTCATGGGGGCCCACGTGCATGCCGCATGTCATTGGGGTCCCAAATGCATGCCGCATGTCATGGGGGCCCCACGTGCATGCCGCATGTCATGGGGGCCCCACGTGCATGCCGCATATCATAGGGGCCCCACGTGCATGACGCATGTCATTGGGGTCCCAAATGCATGAAGAATGTCATGGGGGCCCCAAGAGCATGCCACATGTCATGGGGCACCACGTGCATGCCGCATGTCATTGGGGCCACAAATGCATGCCGCATGTCATGGGGGCCCCAATCATGTGCCGCCTGTCATGGGGGCCCCACATGCATGCGGCATGCACGTGGGGGGCCCAAATGCATGACGCATGTCTTGCGGCCCCAAATGCATGACGCATGTCTCGGGGGCCCCAAATGCATGCTGCATGTCATGGGGGCCCCAATTATGTGCCGCCTGTCATGGGGTCCCCACATGCATGCCACATGTCATGGGGCCCCCAAATGCATGCCGCATGTCATGGGAGACTGAAGTGCATGCCGCATGTCATGGGAGCCCCAAATGCATGCCGCATGTCATGGGGGCCCCACGTGCATGCCGCATATCATGGGGGCCCCACGTGCATGCCGCATGTCATGGGGGCCCCACGTGCATGCCGCATGTCATTGGGGCCCCAAATGCATGCCGCATGTCATGGGGGCCCCAAATGCATGCTGCATGTTATGGGGGCCCCAAATGCATCCCGCTTGTCATGGAGGCCCCAATTACATGCCGCCTGTCATGATGGCCCCACATGCATGCCGCATGTCATGGGGGCCCAAAAGTGCATGTCACATGTCTTGGGGGCCCCAATTTTGTGCCGCATGTCATGGGGGCCATGAATGCATGCCGCATGTCATGGGGGGCCCTCGTGCATTCCGCATGTCATTGGGGTCCCAAATGCATGCCGCATGTCATGGGGGCCCCACGTGCATGCCGAATGTCATGGGGGCCCCAAATGCATGCCACGTGTTATGGGGGCCCCAAATGCATCCCGCGTGTCATGGGGTCCCCACGTGCATGACGCATGTCATTGGGGTCCCAAATGCATGAAGAATGTCATGGGGTCCCAAAAGCATGCCACATGTCGTGGGGGCCCCACATGCATGCCACATGTCATGGGGGCCCCAAAAGCATGCCACATGACATGGGGGCCCCAATTGCATGCCGCATGTCTTGGGGGCCCCACGTGCATGCCTCATATCATAGGGGCCCCAAGTGCATGCCGCATGTCATTGGGGCCCCAAATGCATGCCGCATGTCGTGGCGGCCCCAAATGCATGACGCATGTCTTGGGGCCCCCAAATGCATGCCGCATACCATGGGGGCCCCAATTATGTGCCGCCTGTCATGGTTCCCCACATGCATGCCACATGTCATAGGGGCCCCAAATGCATGCCGCATGTCATGGGAGCCCGAAGTGCATGCCGCATGTCATGGGGGTCCCAAATGCATGCCGCATGTCATGGGGGCCCAAATGCATGCCGCATGTCATGGGAGCCCCAAATGCATGAAGCATGTCATGGGGGCCCCAAATGCATGCCGCATGTTATGGGGGCCCCACGTGCATGCCGCAAGTCATGGGGGCCACACGTGCATGCCGCATGTCATGGGAGCCCGAAGTGCATGCCGCATGTCATAGGGGCCCCACATGCATGACGCATGTCATTGGGGTCCCAAATGCATGTAGAATGTCATGGGGGCCCCAAAAGCATGCCACATGTCGTGGGGGCACCACGTGCATGCCGCATATCATGGGGGCACCACGTGCATGCCGCATATCATGGGGGCCCCACCTGCATGCCGCATGTCATTGGGGCCCCAAATGCATGCCGCATGTCATGGGGGCCCCAAATGCATGCTGCATGTTATGGGGGCCCCAAATGCATCCCGCTTGTCATTTGGGCCCCAATTACATGCCGCCTGTCATGGGGGCCCCAAATGCATGCCGCATGTCATTGGGGCCCCAAATGCATGCCGCATGTCATGGGGGCCCCAAATGTATGCCGCAAGTCATGGGGGCCCCAAATGTATGCCGCATGTCATGGGGGCCCACGTGCATGCCGCATGTCATTGGGGTCCCAAATGCATGCCGCATGTCATGGGGGCCCCACGTGCATGCCGCATGTCATGGGGGCCCCACGTGCATGCCGCATATCATAGGGCCCCAAGTGCATGACGCATGTCATTGGGGTCCCAAATGCATGAAGAATGTCATGGGGGCCCCAAGAGCATGCCACATGTCATGGGGCACCACGTGCATGCCGCATGTCATTGGGGCCACAAATGCATGCCGCATGTCATGGGGGCCCCAATTATGTGCCGCCTGTCATGGGGGCCCCACATGCATGCCGCATGTCGTGGCGGGCCCAAATGCATGGCGCATGTCTTGCGGCCCCAAATGTATGACGCATGTCTCGGGGGCCCCAAATGCATGTCGCATGTCATGGGGGCCCCAATTATGTGCCGCCTGTCATGGGGGCCCCACATGCATGCCGCATGTCATGGGGCCCCCAAATGCATGCCGCATGTCATGGGAGACTGAAGTGCATGCCGCATGTCATGGGAGCCCCAAATGCATCCCGCTTGTCATGGAGGCCCCAATTACATGCCGCCTGTCATGGGGGCCCCACATGCATGCCGCATGTCATGGGGGGCCCTCGTGCATTCCGCATGTCATTGGGGTCCCAAATGCATGCCGCATGTCATGGGGGCCCCACGTGCATGCCGAATGTCATGGGGGCCCCACGTGCATGCCGCATGTCATGGGGGCCCCACGTGCATGCCGCATGTCATGGGGCACCACGTGCATGCCGCATGTCATGGGAGCCCCAAATGCATGAAGCATGTCATGGGGGCCCCAAATGCATGCCGCATGTCATGGGGCCCCATGTGCATGCCGCATGTCATGGGGGCCCCACGTGCATGCCGCAAGTCATGGGTGCCCCACGTGCATGCCGCATGTCATTGGGGTCACAAATGAATGTCGCATGTCATGAGGGCCCCAAATGCATGCCGCATGTCATGGGGGCCCCAATTACGTGCCGCCTGTCATGGGGGCCCCACGTGCATGCCGAATGTCATGGGGGCCCCACGTGCATGCCGCATGTCATGGGGGCCCCACGTGCATTCCGCATGTCATGGGGCCCCCACGTGCATGCCGCATGTCATGGGAGCCCCAAATGCATGAAGCATGTCATGGGGGCCCCAAATGCATGCCGCATGTCATGGGGGCCCCATGTGCATGCCGCATGTCATGGGGGCCCCACGTGCATGCCGCAAGTCATGGGTGCCCCACGTGCATGCCGCATGTCATTGGGGTCACAAATGAATGGCGCATGTCATGAGGGCCCCAAATGCATGCCGCATGTCATGGGGGCCCCAATTACGTGCCGCCTGTCATGGGGGCCCCACATGCATGCCGCATGTCATGGGGGCCCCAAATGCATGACGCATGTCATGGGGGCCCCAAATGCATGCCGCGTGTTATGGGGGCCCCAAATGCATCCCGCGTGTCATGGGGTCCCCACGTGCATGACGCATGTCATGGGGGCCCCAAATACATGCCGCATGTCTTGGGGGCCCCACGTGCATGCCGCATATCATAGGGGCCCCACGTGTATGACGCATGTCATTGGGGTCCCAAATGCATGAAGAATGTCATGTGGGCCCCAAAAGCATGCCGCATGTCATGGGGGCCCCACGTGCATGCCGCATGTCATTGGGGCCCAGAATGCATGCCGCATGTCATGGGGGCCCCAAATGTATGCCGCATGTCATGGGGGCCAACGTGCATGCCGCATGTCATGGGGGCCCCACGTGCATGCCGCATGTCATGGGGGCCCCACGTGCATGCCGCATGTCATTGGGGTCCCAAATGCATGCCGCATGTCATGGGGGCCCAAATGCATGCCGCATGTCATGAGGGCCCACTTGCATGCCACATGTCGTGGCGGCCCCAAATGCATGCCGCATGTCATGAGGGCCCACTTGCATGCCACATGTCGTGTGGGCCCCACGTGCATGACGCATGTCATGGGGGCCCCAAATGCATGCCGCATGTCATGGGGGCCCCACGTGCATGCCGCATGTCATTGGGGCCCCAAATGCATGCCGCATGTCGTGGCGGCCCCAAATACATGATGCATGTCTTGGGGGCCCCAAATGCATGCCGCATGTCATGGGGGCCCCAATTATGTGCCGCCTGTCATGGGGCCCCACATGCATGCCACATGTCATAGGGGCCCCAAATGCATGCCGCATGTCATTGGAGCCCGAAGTGCATGCCGCATGTCATGGGGGCCCCAAATGCATGCCGCATGTCATGGGAGCCCGAAGTGCATGCCGCATGTCTTGGGGACCCCAAACACGTGCCGCATGTCATGGGGGCCCACGTGCATGCCGCATGTCATTGGGGTCCCAAATGCATGCCGCATGTCATGGGGGCCCCACGTGCATGCCGCTTGTCATGGGGGCCCCACGTGCATGCCGCATGTCATTGGGGTCCCAAATGCATGTCGCATGTCATGGGGGCCCCAAATGCATGCCGCATGTCATGGGGGCCCCACGTGCATGCCGCATATCATAGGGGCCCCACGTGCATGACGCATGTCATTGGGGTCCCAAATGCATGAAGAATGTCATGGGGGCCCCAAGAGCATGCCACATGTCGTGGGGGCCCCACGTGCATGCCGCATGTCATGTGGGCCCCAATTATGTGCCGCCTGTCATGGGGCCCCACATGCATGCCACATGTCATAGGGGCCCCAAATGCATGCCGCATGTCATGGGAGCCCGAAGTGCATGCCGCATGTCATGGGGGCCCCAAATGCGTGCCGCATGTCATGGGAGCCCGAAGTGCATGCCGCATGTCTTGGGGACCCCAAACACGTGCCGCATGTCATGGGGGCCCACGTGCATGCCGCATGTCATTGGGGCCCCAAATGCATGCCGCATGTCATTGGGGCCCCAAATGCATGCCGCATGTCATGGGGGCCCACGTGCATGCCGCATGTCATTGGGGTCCCAAATGCATGCCGCATGTCATGGGGGCCCCACGTGCATGCCGCTTGTCATGGGGGCCCCACGTGCATGCCGCATGTCATTGGGGTCCCAAATGCATGTCGCATGTCATGGGGGCCCCAAATGCATGCCGCATGTCATGGGGGCCCCACGTGCATGCCGCATATCATAGGGGCCCCACGTGCATGACGCATGTCATTGGGGCCCCAAATGCATGCCGCATGTCATGGGGGCCCCACGTGCATGCCGCTTGTCATGGGGGCCGCACGTGCATGCCGCATGTCATTGGGGTCCCAAATGCATGTCGCATGTCATGGGGGCCCCAAATGCATGCCGCATGTCATGGGGGCCCCACGTGCATGCCGCATATCATAGGGGCCCCACGTGCATGACGCATGTCATTGGGGTCCCAAATGCATGAAGAATGTCATGGGGGCCCCAAGAGCATGCCACATGTCGTGGGGTCCCCACGTGCATGCCGCATGTCATGTGGGCCCCAATTATGTGCCGCCTGTCATGGGGGCCCCACATGCATGCCGCATGTCATGGGGGCCCCAAATGCATGCCGCATGTCATGGGGCACCACGTGCATGCCGCGTGTCATTGGGGCCCCAAATGCATGCCGCATGTCATGGGGGCCCCAATTATGTGCCGCCTGTCATGGGGGCCCCACATGCATGCCGCATGTCATGGGGGCCCCACATGCATGCCGCATGTCATGGGAGCCCGAAGTGCATGCCGCATGTCATGGGGGCCCACGTGCATGCCGCATGTCGTGGCGGCCCCAAATGCATGACGCATGTCTCGGGGCCCCAAATGCATGACGCATGTCATGGGGGCCCCACATGCATGCCGCATGTCATGGGGCCCCCAAATGCATGCCGCATGTCATGGGAGACTGAAGTGCATGCCGCATGTCATGGGGGCCCCAAATGCATGCCGCATGTCATGGGGGCCCCACGTGCATGCCGCATATCATGGGGGCCCCACGTGCATGCCGCATGTCATGGGGCCCCACGTGCATGCCGCATGTCATTGGGGCCCCAAATGCATGCCGCATGTCATGGGGGCCCCAAATGCATGCTGCATGTTATGGGGGCCCCAAATGCATCCCGCTTGTCATGGGGGCCCTAATTACATGCCGCCTGTCATGGGGGCCACACATGCATGCCGCATGTCATGGGGGCCCAAAAGTGCATGTCACATGTCATTGGGGTCCCAAATGCATGCCGCATGTCATGGGGGCCCCAAATGCATGCTGCATGCTATTGGGGCCCCAAATGCATGCCGCATGTCATGGGGGGCCCAAATGTATGCCGCATGTCATGGGGGCCCCAAATGTATGCCGCATGTCATGGGGGCCCACGTGCATGCCGCATGTCATTGGGGTCCCAAATGCATGCCGCATGTCGTGGGGGCCCCACGTGCATGCCGCATGTCATGGGGGCCCCACGTGCATGCCGCATATCATAGGGGCCCCACGTGCATGACGCATGTCATTGGGGTCCCAAATGCATGAAGAATGTCATGGGGGCCCCAAGAGCATGCCACATGTCATGGGGCACCACGTGCATGCCGCATGTCATTGGGGCCACAAATGCATGCCGCATGTCATGGGGGCCCCAATCATGTGCCGCCTGTCATGGGGGCCCCACATGCATGCGGCATGCACGTGGGGGGCCCAAATGCATGACGCATGTCTTGCGGCCCCAAATGCATGACGCATGTCTCGGGGGCCCCAAATGCATGCTGCATGTCATGGGGGCCCCAATTATGTGCCGCCTGTCATGGGGTCCCCACATGCATGCCGCATGTCATGGGGCCCCCAAATGCATGCCGCATGTCATGGGAGACTGAAGTGCATGCCGCATGTCATGGGAGCCCCAAATGCATGCCGCATGTCATGGGGGCCCCACGTGCATGCCGCATATCATGGGGGCCCCACGTGCATGCCGCATGTCATGGGGGCCCCACGTGCATGCCGCATGTCATTGGGGCCCCAAATGCATGCCGCATGTCATGGGGGCTCCAAATGCATGCTGCATGTTATGGGGGCCCCAAATGCATCCCGCTTGTCATGGAGGCCCCAATTACATGCCGCCTGTCATGATGGCCCCACATGCATGCCGCATGTCATGGGGGCCCAAAAGTGCATGTCACATGTCTTGGGGGCCCCAATTTTGTGCCGCATGTCATGGGGGCCATGAATGCATGCCGCATGTCATGGGGGGCCCTCGTGCATTCCGCATGTCATTGGGGTCCCAAATGCATGCCGCATGTCATGGGGGCCCCACGTGCATGCCGAATGTCATGGGGGCCCCAAATGCATGCCACGTGTTATGGGGGCCCCAAATGCATCCCGCGTGTCATGGGGTCCCCACGTGCATGACGCATGTCATTGGGGTCCCAAATGCATGAAGAATGTCATGGGGTCCCAAAAGCATGCCACATGTCGTGGGGGCCCCACATGCATGCCACATGTCATGGGGGCCCCAAAAGCATGCCACATGACATGGGGGCCCCAATTGCATGCCGCATGTCTTGGGGGCCCCACGTGCATGCCTCATATCATAGGGGCCCCAAGTGCATGCCGCATGTCATTGGGGCCCCAAATGCATGCCGCATGTCGTGGCGGCCCCAAATGCATGATGCATGTCTTGGGGCCCCCAAATGCATGCCGCATATCATGGGGGCCCCAATTATGTGCCGCCTGTCATGGTTCCCCACATGCATGCCACATGTCAAAGGGGCCCCAAATGCATGCCGCATGTCATGGGAGCCCGAAGTGCATGCCGCATGTCATGGGGGTCCCAAATGCATGCCGCATGTCATGGGGGCCCAAATGCATGCCGCATGTCATGGGAGCCCCAAATGCATGAAGCATGTCATGGGGGCCCCAAATGCATGCCGCATGTTATGGGGGCCCCACGTGCATGCCGCAAGTCATGGGGGCCACACGTGCATGCCGCATGTCATGGGAGCCCGAAGTGCATGCCGCATGTCATAGGGGCCCCACATGCATGACGCATGTCATTGGGGTCCCAAATGCATGAAGAATGTCATGGGGGCCCCAAAAGCATGCCACATGTCGTGGGGGCACCACGTGCATGCCGCATGTCATGGGGGCCCAAATGCATGCCACATGTCATGAGGGCCCACGTGCATGCCACATGTCGTGGCGGCCCCAAATGCATGCCGCATGTCATGGGAGCCCCAAATGCATGAAGCATGTCATGGGGGCCCCAAATGCATGCCGCATGTCATGGGGGCCCCATGTGCATGCCGCATGTCATGGGGGCCCCACGTGCATGCCGCAAGTCATGGGGGCCCCACGTGCATGACGCATGTCATTGGGGTCCCAAATGCATGTCGCATGTCATGGGGGCCCCAAATGCATGCCGCATGTCACGGGCGCCCCAATTACGTGCCGCCTGTCATTTGGGCCCCAAATGCATGCCGCATGTCATGGGGGCCCCAAATGCATGCCGCGTGTTATGGGGGCCCCAAATGCATCCCGCATGTCATGAGGGCCCACGTGCATGACGCATGTCATTGGGGTCCCAAATGCACGAAGAATGTCATGGGGGCCCCAAAAGCATGCCACTCGTGCATTCCGCATGTCATTGGGGTCCCAAATGCATGCCGCATGTCATGGGGGCCCCACGTGCATGCCGCATGTCATTGGGGTCCCAAATGCATGCCGCATGTCATGGGAGCCCCAAATGCATGCCGCATGTCATTGGGGTCCCAAATGCATGCCGCATGTCATGGGGGCCCCAAATGCATGCTGCATGCTATTGGGGCCCCAAATGCATCCCGCTTGTCATGGGGGCCCCAATTACATGCCGCCTGTCATGGGGGCCCCAAATGCATGCCGCATGTCATTGGGGCCCCAAATGCATGCCGCATGTCATGGGGGCCCCAAATGTATGCCGCATGTCATGGGGGCCCCAAATGTATGCCGCATGTCATGGGGGCCCACGTGCATGCCGCATGTCATTGGGGTCCCAAATGCATGCCGCATGTCATGGGGG
The DNA here is from genome assembly GCF_046119375.1 of Phyllobates terribilis. Classification (NCBI taxonomy): domain Eukaryota; kingdom Metazoa; phylum Chordata; class Amphibia; order Anura; family Dendrobatidae; genus Phyllobates; species Phyllobates terribilis. Next base: position 327,987,705 of record NW_027362764.1, on the reverse strand, counting down.
CCCCACGTGCATGCCGCATGTCATGGGGGCCCCACGTGCATGCCGCATATCATAGGGGCCCCACGTGCATGACGCATGTCATTGGGGTCCCAAATGCATGAAGAATGTCATGGGGGCCCCAAGAGCATGCCACATGTCATGGGGCACCACGTGCATGCCGCATGTCATTGGGGCCACAAATGCATGCCGCATGTCATGGGGGCCCCAATCATGTGCCGCCTGTCATGGGGGCCCCACATGCATGCGGCATGCACGTGGGGGGCCCAAATGCATGACGCATGTCTTGCGGCCCCAAATGCATGACGCATGTCTCGGGGGCCCCAAATGCATGCTGCATGTCATGGGGGCCCCAATTATGTGCCGCCTGTCATGGGGTCCCCACATGCATGCCGCATGTCATGGGGCCCCCAAATGCATGCCGCATGTCATGGGAGACTGAAGTGCATGCCGCATGTCATGGGAGCCCCAAATGCATGCCGCATGTCATGGGGGCCCCACGTGCATGCCGCATATCATGGGGGCCCCACGTGCATGCCGCATGTCATGGGGGCCCCACGTGCATGCCGCATGTCATTGGGGCCCCAAATGCATGCCGCATGTCATGGGGGCCCCAAATGCATGCTGCATGTTATGGGGGCCCCAAATGCATCCCGCTTGTCATGGAGGCCCCAATTACATGCCGCCTGTCATGATGGCCCCACATGCATGCCGCATGTCATGGGGGCCCAAAAGTGCATGTCACATGTCTTGGGGGCCCCGATTTTGTGCCGCATGTCATGGGGGCCATGAATGCATGCCGCATGTCATGGGGGGCCCTCGTGCATTCCGCATGTCATTGGGGTCCCAAATGCATGCCGCATGTCATGGGGGCCCCACGTGCATGCCGAATGTCATGGGGGCCCCAAATGCATGCCACGTGTTATGGGGGCCCCAAATGCATCCCGCGTGTCATGGGGTCCCCACGTGCATGACGCATGTCATTGGGGTCCCAAATGCATGTCGCATGTCATGGGGGCCCCAAATGCATGCCGCATGTCACGGGCGCCCCAATTACGTGCCGCCTGTCATTTGGGCCCCAAATGCATGCCGCATGTCATGGGGGCCCCAAATGCATGCCGCGTGTTATGGGGGCCCCAAATGCATCCCGCATGTCATGAGGGCCCACGTGCATGACGCATGTCATTGGGGTCCCAAATGCACGAAGAATGTCATGGGGGCCCCAAAAGCATGCCACTCGTGCATTCCGCATGTCATTGGGGTCCCAAATGCATGCCGCATGTCATGGGGGCCCCACGTGCATGCCGCATGTCATTGGGGTCCCAAATGCATGCCGCATGTCATGGGAGCCCCAAATGCATGCCGCATGTCATTGGGGTCCCAAATGCATGCCGCATGTCATGGGGGCCCCAAATGCATGCTGCATGCTATTGGGGCCCCAAATGCATCCCGCTTGTCATGGGGGCCCCAATTACATGCCGCCTGTCATGGGGGCCCCAAATGCATGCCGCATGTCATTGGGGCCCCAAATGCATGCCGCATGTCATGGGGGCCCCAAATGTATGCCGCATGTCATGGGGGCCCCAAATGTATGCCGCATGTCATGGGGGCCCACGTGCATGCCGCATGTCATTGGGGTCCCAAATGCATGCCGCATGTCATGGGGGCCCCACGTGCATGCCGCATGTCATGGGGGCCCCACGTGCATGCCGCATATCATAGGGGCCCCACGTGCATGACGCATGTCATTGGGGTCCCAAATGCATGAAGAATGTCATGGGGGCCCCAAGAGCATGCCACATGTCATGGGGCACCACGTGCATGCCGCATGTCATTGGGGCCACAAATGCATGCCGCATGTCATGGGGGCCCCAATCATGTGCCGCCTGTCATGGGGGCCCCACATGCATGCGGCATGCACGTGGGGGGCCCAAATGCATGACGCATGTCTTGCGGCCCCAAATGCATGACGCATGTCTCGGGGGCCCCAAATGCATGCTGCATGTCATGGGGGCCCCAATTATGTGCCGCCTGTCATGGGGTCCCCACATGCATGCCGCATGTCATGGGGCCCCCAAATGCATGCCGCATGTCATGGGAGACTGAAGTGCATGCCGCATGTCATGGGAGCCCCAAATGCATGCCGCATGTCATGGGGGCCCCACGTGCATGCCGCATATCATGGGGGCCCCACGTGCATGCCGCATGTCATGGGGGCCCACGTGCATGCCGCATGTCATTGGGGCCCCAAATGCATGCCGCATGTCATGGGGGCCCCAAATGCATGCTGCATGTTATGGGGGCCCCAAATGCATCCCGCTTGTCATGGAGGCCCCAATTACATGCCGCCTGTCATGATGGCCCCACATGCATGCCGCATGTCATGGGGGCCCAAAAGTGCATGTCACATGTCCTGGGGGCCCCAATTTTGTGCCGCATGTCATGGGGGCCATGAATGCATGCCGCATGTCATGGGGGGCCCTCGTGCATTCCGCATGTCATTGGGGTCCCAAATGCATGCCGCATGTCATGGGGGCCCCACGTGCATGCCGAATGTCATGGGGGCCCCAAATGCATGCCACGTGTTATGGGGGCCCCAAATGCATCCCGCGTGTCATGGGGTCCCCACGTGCATGACGCATGTCATTGGGGTCCCAAATGCATGCCGCATGTCGTGGTGGCCCCAAATGCATGACGCATGTCTTGGGGCCCCCAAATGCATGCCGCATATCATGGGGGCCCCAATTATGTGCCGCCTGTCATGGTTCCCCACATGCATGCCACATGTCATAGGGGCCCCAAATGCATGCCGCATGTCATGGGAGCCCGAAGTGCATGCCGCATTTCATGGGGGCCCCAAATGCATGCCTCATGTTATGGGGGCCCCACGTGCATGCCGCATGTTATGGGGGCCCCACGTGCATGCCGCATGTCATGGGAGCCCGAAGTGCATGCCGCATGTCATGGGGGCCCCAAATGCATGCCGCATGTTATGGGGGCCCCACGTGCATGCCGCATGTCATGGGGGCCCCACGTGCATGCCGCATGTCATTGGGGTCCCAATGCATGTTGCATGTCATGGGGGCCCCAAATGCATGCCGCATGTCATGGGGGCCCCACGTGCATGCCGCATGTCATTGGGGTCCCAAATGCATGCCGCATGTCTTGGGGGCCCCACGTGCATGCCGCTTGTCATGAGAGCCCCAAATGCATGAAGCATGTCATGGGGGCCCCAAATGCATGTCGCATGTCATGGGGGCCCCATGTGCATGCCGCATGTCATGGGGGCCCCACGTGCATGCCGCAAGTAATGGGGGCCCCACGTGCATGACGCATGTCATTGGGGTCCCAAATGCATGTCGCATGTCATGGGGGTCCCAAATGCATGATATGCGGCATGGGGGCCCCCAAATGCATGCCGCATGTCATTTGGGCCCCAAATGCATGCCGCATGTCATGGGGGCCCAAAAGCATGCCACATGTCGTGGGGGCCCCACATGCATGCCACATGTCATGGGGGCCCCAAAAGCATGCCACATGACATGGGGGCCCCAATTGCATGCCGCATGTCTTGGGGGCCCCACGTGCATGCCTCATATCATAGGGGCCCCAAGTGCATGCCGCATGTCATTGGGGCCCCAAATGCATGCCGCATGTCGTGGCGGCCCCAAATGCATGACGAATGTCTTGGGGCCCCCAAATGCATGCCGCATATCATGGGGGCCCCAATTATGTGCCGCCTGTCATGGTTCCCCACATGCATGCCACATGTCATAGGGGCCCCAAATGCATGCCGCATGTCATGGGAGCCCGAAGTGCATGCCGCATGTCATGGGGGTCCCAAATGCATGCCGCATGTCATGGGGGCCCAAATGCATGCCGCATGTCATGGGAGCCCCAAATGCATGAAGCATGTCATGGGGGCCCCAAATGCATGCCGCATGTTATGGGGGCCCCACGTGCATGCCGCAAGTCATGGGGGCCACACGTGCATGCCGCATGTCATGGGAGCCCGAAGTGCATGCCGCATGTCATAGGGGCCCCACATGCATGACGCATGTCATTGGGGTCCCAAATGCATGAAGAATGTCATGGGGGCCCCAAAAGCATGCCACATGTCGTGGGGGCACCACGTGCATGCCGCATGTCATGGGGGCCCAAATGCATGCCACATGTCATGAGGGCCCACGTGCATGCCACATGTCGTGGCGGCCCCAAATGCATGCCGCATGTCATGGGAGCCCCAAATGCATGAAGCATGTCATGGGGGCCCCAAATGCATGCCGCATGTCATGGGGGCCCCATGTGCATGCCGCATGTCATGGGGGCCCCACGTGCATGCCGCAAGTCATGGGGGCCCCACGTGCATGACGCATGTCATTGGGGTCCCAAATGCATGCCGCATGTCATGGGGGCCCAAATGCATGCCACATGTCATGAGGGCCCACGTGCATGCCACATGTCGTGGCGGCCCCAAATGCATGCCGCATGTCATGGGAGCCCCAAATGCATGAAGCATGTCATGGGGGCCCCAAATGCATGCCGAATGTCATGGGGGCCCCAAATGCATGCTGCATGTCATGGGGGCCCCACGTGCATGCCGCATGTCATGGGGGCCCCACGTGCATGCCGCATGTCATTGGGGTCCCAAATGCATGTCGCATGTCATGGGGGCCCTAAATGCATGCCGCATGTCATGGGGGCACCACGTGCATGCCGCATATCATAGGGGCCCCACGTGCATGACGCATGTCATTGGGGTCCCAAATGCATGAAGAATGTCATGGGGGCCCCAAGAGCATGCCACATGTCGTGGGGGCCCCACGTGCATGCCGCATGTCATGTGGGCCCCAATTATGTGCCGCCTGTCATGGGGCCCCACATGCATGCCGCATGTCATGGGGGCCCAAAATGCATGCCGCATGTCATGGGGCACCACGTGCATGCCGCATGTCATTGGGGCCCCAAATTCATGCCGCATGTCATGGGGGCCCCAAATGCATGCCGCATGTCATGGGGGCCCCACGTGCATGCCGCATATCATGGGGGCCCCACGTGCATGCCGCATGTCATGGGGGCCCCACCTGCATGCCGCATGTCATTGGGGCCCCAAATGCATGCCGCATGTCATGGGGGCCCCAAATGCATGCTGCATGTTATGGGGGCCCCAAATGCATCCCGCTTGTCATGGGGGCCCCAATTACATGCCGCCTGTCATGGGGGCCCCAAATGCATGCCGCATGTCATTGGGGCCCCAAATGCATGCCGCATGTCATGGGGGCCCCAAATGTATGCCGCAAGTCATGGGGGCCCCAAATGTATGCCGCATGTCATGGGGGCCCACGTGCATGCCGCATGTCATTGGGGTCCCAAATGCATGCCGCATGTCATGGGGGCCCCACGTGCATGCCGCATGTCATGGGGGCCCCACGTGCATGCCGCATATCATAGGGGCCCCAAGTGCATGACGCATGTCATTGGGGTCCCAAATGCATGAAGAATGTCATGGGGGCCCCAAGAGCATGCCACATGTCATGGGGCACCACGTGCATGCCGCATGTCATTGGGGCCACAAATGCATGCCGCATGTCATGGGGGCCCCAATTATGTGCCGCCTGTCATGGGGGCCCCACATGCATGCCGCATGTCGTGGCGGGCCCAAATGCATGGCGCATGTCTTGCGGCCCCAAATGTATGACGCATGTCTCGGGGGCCCCAAATGCATGTCGCATGTCATGGGGGCCCCAATTATGTGCCGCCTGTCATGGGGGCCCCACATGCATGCCGCATGTCATGGGGCCCCCAAATGCATGCCGCATGTCATGGGGGCCCCACGTGCATGCCGCATATCATGGGGGCCCCACGTGCATGCCGCATGTCATGGGGGCCCCACGTGCATGCCGCATGTCATTGGGGCCCCAAATGCATGCCGCATGTCATGGGGGCCCCAAATGCATGCTGCATGTTATGGGGGCCCCAAATGCATCCCGCTTGTCATGGAGGCCCCAATTACATGCCGCCTGTCATGGGGGCCCCACATGCATGCCGCATGTCATGGGGGGCCCTCGTGCATTCCGCATGTCATTGGGGTCCCAAATGCATGCCGCATGTCATGGGGGCCCCACGTGCATGCCGAATGTCATGGGGGCCCCACGTGCATGCCGCATGTCATGGGGGCCCCACGTGCATGCCGCATGTCATGGGGGCCCCACGTGCATGCCGCATGTCATGGGGCACCACGTGCATGCCGCATGTCATGGGAGCCCCAAATGCATGAAGCATGTCATGGGGGCCCCAAATGCATGAAGCATGTCATGGGGGCCCCAAATGCATGCCGCATGTCATGGGGGCCCCATGTGCATGCCGCATGTCATGGGGGCCCCACGTGCATGCCGCAAGTCATGGGTGCCCCACGTGCATGCCGCATGTCATTGGGGTCACAAATGAATGTCGCATGTCATGAGGGCCCCAAATGCATGCCGCATGTCATGGGGGCCCCAATTACGTGCCGCCTGTCATGGGGGCCCCACGTGCATGCCGAATGTCATGGGGGCCCCACGTGCATGCCGCATGTCATGGGGGCCCCACGTGCATGCCGCATGTCATGGGGCCCCCACGTGCATGCCGCATGTCATGGGAGCCCCAAATGCATGAAGCATGTCATGGGGGCCCCAAATGCATGCCGCATGTCATGGGGGCCCCATGTGCATGCCGCATGCCATGGGGGCCCCACGTGCATGCCGCAAGTCATGGGTGCCACACGTGCATGCCGCATGTCATTGGGGTCACAAATGAATGGCGCATGTCATGAGGGCCCCAAATGCATGCCGCATGTCATGGGGGCCCCAATTACGTGCCGCCTGTCATGGGGGCCCCACATGCATGCCGCATGTCATGGGGGCCCCAAATGCATGACGCATGTCATGGGGGCCCCAAATGCATGCCGCGTGTTATGGGGGCCCCAAATGCATCCCGCGTGTCATGGGGTCCCCACGTGCATGACGCATGTCATGGGGGCCCCAAATACATGCCGCATGTCTTGGGGGCCCCACGTGCATGCCGCATATCATAGGGGCCCCACGTGTATGACGCATGTCATTGGGGTCCCAAATGCATGAAGAATGTCATGTGGGCCCCAAAAGCATGCCGCATGTCATGGGGGCCCCACGTGCATGCCGCATGTCATTGGGGCCCAGAATGCATGCCGCATGTCATGGGGGCCCCAAATGTATGCCGCATGTCATGGGGGCCAACGTGCATGCCGCATGTCATGGGGGCCCCACGTGCATGCCGCATGTCATGAGGGCCCCACGTGCATGCCGCATGTCATTGGGGTCCCAAATGCATGCCGCATGTCATGGGGGCCCAAATGCATGCCGCATGTCATGAGGGCCCACTTGCATGCCACATGTCGTGGCGGCCCCAAATGCATGCCGCATGTCATGAGGGCCCACTTGCATGCCACATGTCGTGTGGGCCCCACGTGCATGACGCATGTCATGGGGGCCCCAAATGCATGCCGCATGTCATGGGGGCCCCACGTGCATGCCGCATGTCATTGGGGCCCCAAATGCATTCCGCATGTCGTGGCGGCCCCAAATACATGATGCATGTCTTGGGGGCCCCAAATGCATGCCGCATGTCATGGGGGCCCCAATTATGTGCCGCCTGTCATGGGGCCCCACATGCATGCCACATGTCATAGGGGCCCCAAATGCATGCCGCATGTCATGGGAGCCCGAAGTGCATGCCGCATGTCATGGGGGCCCCAAATGCGTGCCGCATGTCATGGGAGCCCGAAGTGCATGCCGCATGTCTTGGGGACCCCAAACACGTGCCGCATGTCATGGGGGCCCAAATGCATGCCGCATGTCATGGGGGCCCCACGTGCATGCCGCTTGTCATGGGGGCCCCACGTGCATGCCGCATGTCATTGGGGTCCCAAATGCATGTCGCATGTCATGGGGGCCCCAAATGCATGCCGCATGTCATGGGGGCCCCACGTGCATGCCGCATATCATAGGGGCCCCACGTGCATGACGCATGTCATTGGGGTCCCAAATGCATGAAGAATGTCATGGGGGCCCCAAGAGCATGCCACATGTCGTGGGGGCCCCACGTGCATGCCGCATGTCATGTGGGCCCCAATTATGTGCCGCCTGTCATGGGGCCCCACATGCATGCCACATGTCATAGGGGCCCCAAATGCATGCCGCATGTCATGGGAGCCCGAAGTGCATGCCGCATGTCATGGGGGCCCCAAATGCGTGCCGCATGTCATGGGAGCCCGAAGTGCATGCCGCATGTCTTGGGGACCCCAAACACGTGCCGCATGTCATGGGGGCCCACGTGCATGCCGCATGTCATTGGGGCCCCAAATGCATGCCGCATGTCATTGGGGCCCCAAATGCATGCCGCATGTCATGGGGGCCCACGTGCATGCCGCATGTCATTGGGGTCCCAAATGCATGCCGCATGTCATGGGGGCCCCACGTGCATGCCGCTTGTCATGGGGGCCCCACGTGCATGCCGCATGTCATTGGGGTCCCAAATGCATGTCGCATGTCATGGGGGCCCCAAATGCATGCCGCATGTCATGGGGGCCCCACGTGCATGCCGCATATCATAGGGGCCCCACGTGCATGACGCATGTCATTGGGGCCCCAAATGCATGCCGCATGTCATGGGGGCCCACGTGCATGCCGCATGTCATTGGGGTCCCAAATGCATGCCGCATGTCATGGGGGCCCCACGTGCATGCCGCTTGTCATGGGGGCCCCACGTGCATGCCGCATGTCATTGGGGTCCCAAATGCATGTCGCATGTCATGGGGGCCCCAAATGCATGCCGCATGTCATGGGGGCCCCACGTGCATGCCGCATATCATAGGGGCCCCACGTGCATGACGCATGTCATTGGGGTCCCAAATGCATGAAGAATGTCATGGGGGCCCCAAGAGCATGCCACATGTCGTGGGGGCCCCACGTGCATGCCGCATGTCATGTGGGCCCCAATTATGTGCCGCCTGTCATGGGGGCCCCACATGCATGCCGCATGTCATGGGGGCCCCAAATGCATGCCGCATGTCATGGGGCACCACGTGCATGCCGCATGTCATTGGGGCCCCAAATGCATGCCGCATGTCATGGGGGCCCCAATTATGTGCCGCCTGTCATGGGGGCCCCACATGCATGCCGCATGTCATGGGGGCCCCACATGCATGCCGCATGTTATGGGAGCCCGAAGTGCATGCCGCATGTCATGGGGGCCCACGTGCATGCCGCATGTCGTGGCGGCCCCAAATGCATGACGCATGTCTCGGGGCCCCAAATGCATGCCGCATGTCATGGGGGCCCCACATGCATGCCGCATGTCATGGGGGCCCCAAATGCATGCCGCATGTCATGGGAGACTGAAGTGCATGCCGCATGTCATGGGGGCCCCAAATTCATGCCGCATGTCATGGGGGCCCCACGTGCATGCAGCATATCATGGGGGCCCCACGTGCATGCCGCATGTCATGGGGCCCCACGTGCATGCCGCATGTCATTGGGGCCCCAAATGCATGCCGCATGTCATGGGGGCCCCAAATGCATGCTGCATGTTATGGGGGCCCCAAATGCATCCCGCTTGTCATGGGGGCCCTAATTACATGCCGCCTGTCATGGGGGCCACACATGCATGCCGCATGTCATGGGGGCCCAAAAGTGCATGTCACATGTCTTGGGGGCCCCAATTTTGTGCCGCATGTCATGGGGCCATGAATGCATGCCGCATGTCATGGGGGGCCCTCGTGCATTCCGCATGTCATTGGGGTCCCAAATGCATGCCGCATGTCATGGGGGCCCCACGTGCATGCCGCATGTCATTGGGGTCCCAAATGCATGCCGCATGTCATGGGAGCCCCAAATGCATGCCGCATGTCATTGGGGTCCCAAATGCATGCCGCATGTCATGGGGGCCCCAAATGCATGCTGCATGCTATTGGGGCCCCAAATGCATCCCGCTTTTCATGGGGGCCCCAATTACATGCCGCCTGTCATGGGGGCCCCAAATGCATGCCGCATGTCATTGGGGCCCCAAATGCATGCCGCATGTCATGGGGGCCCCAAATGTATGCCGCATGTCATGGGGGCCCCAAATGTATGCCGCATGTCATGGGGGCCCACGTGCATGCCGCATGTCATTGGGGTCCCAAATGCATGCCGCATGTCATGGGGGCCCCACGTGCATGCCGCATGTCATGGGGCCCCACGTGCATGCCGCATATCATAGGGGCCCCACGTGCATGACGCATGTCATTGGGGTCCCAAATGCATGAAGAATGTCATGGGGGCCCCAAGAGCATGCCACATGTCATGGGGCACCACGTGCATGCCGCATGTCATTGGGGCCACAAATGCATGCCGCATGTCATGGGGGCCCCAATCATGTGCCGCCTGTCATGGGGGCCCCACATGCATGCGGCATGCACGTGGGGGGCCCAAATGCATGACGCATGTCTTGCGGCCCCAAATGCATGACGCATGTCTCGGGGGCCCCAAATGCATGATGCATGTCATGGGGGCCCCAATTATGTGCCGCCTGTCATGGGGTCCCCACATGCATGCCGCATGTCATGGGGCCCCCAAATGCATGCCGCATGTCATGGGAGACTGAAGTGCATGCCGCATGTCATGGGAGCCCCAAATGCATGCCGCATGTCATGGGGGCCCCACGTGCATGCCGCATATCATGGGGGCCCCACGTGCATGCCGCATGTCATGGGGGCCCCACGTGCATGCCGCATGTCATTGGGGCCCCAAATGCATGCCGCATGTCATGGGGGCCCCAAATGCATGCTGCATGTTATGGGGGCCCCAAATGCATCCCGCTTGTCATGGAGGCCCCAATTACATGCCGCCTGTCATGATGGCCCCACATGCATGCCGCATGTCATGGGGGCGCAAAAGTGCATGTCACATGTCTTGGGGGCCCCAATTTTGTGCCGCATGTCATGGGGGCCATGAATGCATGCCGCATGTCATGGGGGGCCCTCGTGCATTACGCATGTCATTGGGGTCCCAAATGCATGCCGCATGTCATGGGGGCCCCACGTGCATGCCGAATGTCATGGGGGCCCCAAATGCATGCCACGTGTTATGGGGGCCCCAAATGCATCCCGCGTGTCATGGGGTCCCCACGTGCATGACGCATGTCATTGGGGTCCCAAATGCATGAAGAATGTCATGGGGTCCCAAAAGCATGCCACATGTCGTGGGGGCCCCACATGCATGCCACATGTCATGGGGGCCCCAAAAGCATGCCACATGACATGGGGGCCCCAATTGCATGCCGCATGTCTTGGGGGCCCCACGTGCATGCCTCATATCATAGGGCCCCAAGTGCATGCCGCATGTCATTGGGGCCCCAAATGCATGCCGCATGTCTTGGGGCCCCCAAATGCATGCCGCATATCATGGGGGCCCCAATTATGTGCCGCCTGTCATGGTTCCCCACATGCATGCCACATGTCATAGGGGCCCCAAATGCATGCCGCATGTCATGGGAGCCCGAAGTGCATGCCGCATGTCATGGGGGTCCCAAATGCATGCCGCATGTCATGGGGGCCCAAATGCATGCCGCATGTCATGGGAGCCCCAAATGCATGAAGCATGTCATGGGGGCCCCAAATGCATGCCGCATGTTATGGGGGCCCCACGTGCATGCCGCAAGTCATGGGGGCCACACGTGCATGCCGCATGTCATGGGAGCCCGAAGTGCATGCCGCATGTCATAGGGGCCCCACATGCATGACGCATGTCATTGGGGTCCCAAATGCATGAAGAATGTCATGGGGGCCCCAAAAGCATGCCACATGTCGTGGGGGCACCACGTGCATGCCGCATGTCATGGGGGCCCAAATGCATGCCACATGTCATGAGGGCCCACGTGCATGCCACATGTCGTGGCGGCCCCAAATGCATGCCGCATGTCATGGGAGCCCCAAATGCATGAAGCATGTCATGGGGGCCCCAAATGCATGCCGCAAGTCATGGGGGCCCCACGTGCATGACGCATGTCATTGGGGTCCCAAATGCATGTCGCATGTCATGGGGGCCCCAAATGCATGCCGCATGTCACGGGCGCCCCAATTACGTGCCGCCTGTCATTTGGGCCCCAAATGCATGCCGCATGTCATGGGGGCCCCAAATGCATGCCGCGTGTTATGGGGGCCCCAAATGCATCCCGCATGTCATGAGGGCCCACGTGCATGACGCATGTCATTGGGGTCCCAAATGCACGAAGAATGTCATGGGGGCCCCAAAAGCATGCCACTCGTGCATTCCGCATGTCATTGGGGTCCCAAATGCATGCCGCATGTCATGGGGGCCCCACGTGCATGCCGCATGTCATTGGGGTCCCAAATGCATGCCGCATGTCATGGGAGCCCCAAATGCATGCCGCATGTCATTGGGGTCCCAAATGCATGCCGCATGTCATGGGGGCCCCAAATGCATGCTGCATGCTATTGGGGCCCCAAATGCATCCCGCTTGTCATGGGGGCCCCAATTACATGCCGCCTGTCATGGGGGCCCCAAATGCATGCCGCATGTCATTGGGGCCCCAAATGCATGCCGCATGTCATGGGGGCCCCAAATGTATGCCGCATGTCATGGGGGCCCCAAATGTATGCCGCATGTCATGGGGGCCCACGTGCATGCCGCATGTCATTGGGGTCCCAAATGCATGCCGCATGTCATGGGGGCCCCACGTGCATGCCGCATGTCATGGGGGCCCCACGTGCATGCCGCATATCATAGGGGCCCCACGTGCATGACGCATGTCATTGGGGTCCCAAATGCATGAAGAATGTCATGGGGGCCCCAAGAGCATGCCACATGTCATGGGGCACCACGTGCATGCCGCATGTCATTGGGGCCACAAATGCATGCCGCATGTCATGGGGGCCCCAATCATGTGCCGCCTGTCATGGGGGCCCCACATGCATGCGGCATGCACGTGGGGGGCCCAAATGCATGACGCATGTCTTGCGGCCCCAAATGCATGACGCATGTCTCGGGGGCCCCAAATGCATGCTGCATGTCATGGGGGCCCCAATTATGTGCCGCCTGTCATGGGGTCCCCACATGCATGCCGCATGTCATGGGGCCCCCAAATGCATGCCGCATGTCATGGGAGACTGAAGTGCATGCCGCATGTCATGGGAGCCCCAAATGCATGCCGCATGTCATGGGGGCCCCACGTGCATGCCGCATATCATGGGGGCCCCACGTGCATGCCGCATGTCATGGGGGCCCCACGTGCATGCCGCATGTCATTGGGGCCCCAAATGCATGCCGCATGTCATGGGGGCCCCAAATGCATGCTGCATGTTATGGGGGCCCCAAATGCATCCCGCTTGTCATGGAGGCCCCAATTACATGCCGCCTGTCATGATGGCCCCACATGCATGCCGCATGTCATGGGGGCCCAAAAGTGCATGTCACATGTCTTGGGGGCCCCAATTTTGTGCCGCATGTCATGGGGGCCATGAATGCATGCCGCATGTCATGGGGGGCCCTCGTGCATTCCGCATGTCATTGGGGTCCCAAATGCATGCCGCATGTCATGGGGGCCCCACGTGCATGCCGAATGTCATGGGGGCCCCAAATGCATGCCACGTGTTATGGGGGCCCCAAATGCATCCCGCGTGTCATGGGGTCCCCACGTGCATGACGCATGTCATTGGGGTCCCAAATGCATGAAGAATGTCATGGGGTCCCAAAAGCATGCCACATGTCGTGGGGGCCCCACATGCATGCCACATGTCATGGGGGCCCCAAAAGCATGCCACATGACATGGGGGCCCCAATTGCATGCCGCATGTCTTGGGGGCCCCACGTGCATGCCTCATATCATAGGGGCCCCAAGTGCATGCCGCATGTCGTGGCGGCCCCAAATGCATGATGCATGTCTTGGGGCCCCCAAATGCATGCCGCATATCATGGGGGCCCCAATTATGTGCCGCCTGTCATGGTTCCCCACATGCATGCCACATGTCATAGGGGCCCCAAATGCATGCCGCATGTCATGGGAGCCCGAAGTGCATGCCGCATGTCATGGGGGTCCCAAATGCATGCCGCATGTCATGGGGGCCCAAATGCATGCCGCATGTCATGGGAGCCCCAAATGCATGAAGCATGTCATGGGGGCCCCAAATGCATGCCGCATGTTATGGGGGCCCCACGTGCATGCCGCAAGTCATGGGGGCCACACGTGCATGCCGCATGTCATGGGAGCCCGAAGTGCATGCCGCATGTCATAGGGGCCCCACATGCATGACGCATGTCATTGGGGTCCCAAATGCATGAAGAATGTCATGGGGGCCCCAAAAGCATGCCACATGTCGTGGGGGCACCACGTGCATGCCGCATGTCATGGGGGCCCAAATGCATGCCACATGTCATGAGGGCCCACGTGCATGCCACATGTCGTGGCGGCCCCAAATGCATGCCGCATGTCATGGGAGCCCCAAATGCATGAAGCATGTCATGGGGGCCCCAAATGCATGCCGCATGTCATGGGGGCCCCATGTGCATGCCGCATGTCATGGGGGCCCCACGTGCATGCCGCAAGTCATGGGGGCCCCACGTGCATGACGCATGTCATTGGGGTCCCAAATGCATGTCGCATGTCATGGGGGCCCCAAATGCATGCCGCATGTCACGGGCGCCCCAATTACGTGCCGCCTGTCATTTGGGCCCCAAATGCATGCCGCATGTCATGGGGGCCCCAAATGCATGCCGCGTGTTATGGGGGCCCCAAATGCATCCCGCATGTCATGAGGGCCCACGTGCATGACGCATGTCATTGGGGTCCCAAATGCACGAAGAATGTCATGGGGGCCCCAAAAGCATGCCACTCGTGCATTCCGCATGTCATTGGGGTCCCAAATGCATGCCGCATGTCATGGGGGCCCCACGTGCATGCCGCATGTCATTGGGGTCCCAAATGCATGCCGCATGTCATGGGAGCCCCAAATGCATGCCGCATGTCATTGGGGTCCCAAATGCATGCCGCATGTCATGGGGGCCCCAAATGCATGCTGCATGCTATTGGGGCCCCAAATGCATCCCGCTTGTCATGGGGGCCCCAATTACATGCCGCCTGTCATGGGGGCCCCAAATGCATGCCGCATGTCATTGGGGCCCCAAATGCATGCCGCATGTCATGGGGGCCCCAAATGTATGCCGCATGTCATGGGGGCCCCAAATGTATGCCGCATGTCATGGGGGCCCACGTGCATGCCGCATGTCATTGGGGTCCCAAATGCATGCCGCATGTCATGGGGGCCCCACGTGCATGCCGCATGTCATGGGGGCCCCACGTGCATGCCGCATATCATAGGGGCCCCACGTGCATGACGCATGTCATTGGGGTCCCAAATGCATGAAGAATGTCATGGGGGCCCCAAGAGCATGCCACATGTCATGGGGCACCACGTGCATGCCGCATGTCATTGGGGCCACAAATGCATGCCGCATGTCATGGGGGCCCCAATCATGTGCCGCCTGTCATGGGGGCCCCACATGCATGCGGCATGCACGTGGGGGGCCCAAATGCATGACGCATGTCTTGCGGCCCCAAATGCATGACGCATGTCTCGGGGGCCCCAAATGCATGCTGCATGTCATGGGGGCCCCAATTATGTGCCGCCTGTCATGGGGTCCCCACATGCATGCCGCATGTCATGGGGCCCCCAAATGCATGCCGCATGTCATGGGAGACTGAAGTGCATGCCGCATGTCATGGGAGCCCCAAATGCATGCCGCATGTCATGGGGGCCCCACGTGCATGCCGCATATCATGGGGGCCCCACGTGCATGCCGCATGTCATGGGGGCCCCACGTGCATGCCGCATGTCATTGGGGCCCCAAATGCATGCCGCATGTCATGGGGGCCCCAAATGCATGCTGCATGTTATGGGGGCCCCAAATGCATCCCGCTTGTCATGGAGGCCCCAATTACATGCCGCCTGTCATGATGGCCCCACATGCATGCCGCATGTCATGGGGGCCCAAAAGTGCATGTCACATGTCTTGGGGGCCCCGATTTTGTGCCGCATGTCATGGGGGCCATGAATGCATGCCGCATGTCATGGGGGGCCCTCGTGCATTCCGCATGTCATTGGGGTCCCAAATGCATGCCGCATGTCATGGGGGCCCCACGTGCATGCCGAATGTCATGGGGGCCCCAAATGCATGCCACGTGTTATGGGGGCCCCAAATGCATCCCGCGTGTCATGGGGTCCCCACGTGCATGACGCATGTCATTGGGGTCCCAAATGCATGTCGCATGTCATGGGGGCCCCAAATGCATGCCGCATGTCACGGGCGCCCCAATTACGTGCCGCCTGTCATTTGGGCCCCAAATGCATGCCGCATGTCATGGGGGCCCCAAATGCATGCCGCGTGTTATGGGGGCCCCAAATGCATCCCGCATGTCATGAGGGCCCACGTGCATGACGCATGTCATTGGGGTCCCAAATGCACGAAGAATGTCATGGGGGCCCCAAAAGCATGCCACTCGTGCATTCCGCATGTCATTGGGGTCCCAAATGCATGCCGCATGTCATGGGGGCCCCACGTGCATGCCGCATGTCATTGGGGTCCCAAATGCATGCCGCATGTCATGGGAGCCCCAAATGCATGCCGCATGTCATTGGGGTCCCAAATGCATGCCGCATGTCATGGGGGCCCCAAATGCATGCTGCATGCTATTGGGGCCCCAAATGCATCCCGCTTGTCATGGGGGCCCCAATTACATGCCGCCTGTCATGGGGGCCCCAAATGCATGCCGCATGTCATTGGGGCCCCAAATGCATGCCGCATGTCATGGGGGCCCCAAATGTATGCCGCATGTCATGGGGGCCCCAAATGTATGCCGCATGTCATGGGGGCCCACGTGCATGCCGCATGTCATTGGGGTCCCAAATGCATGCCGCATGTCATGGGGGCCCCACGTGCATGCCGCATGTCATGGGGGCCCCACGTGCATGCCGCATATCATAGGGGCCCCACGTGCATGACGCATGTCATTGGGGTCCCAAATGCATGAAGAATGTCATGGGGGCCCCAAGAGCATGCCACATGTCATGGGGCACCACGTGCATGCCGCATGTCATTGGGGCCACAAATGCATGCCGCATGTCATGGGGGCCCCAATCATGTGCCGCCTGTCATGGGGGCCCCACATGCATGCGGCATGCACGTGGGGGGCCCAAATGCATGACGCATGTCTTGCGGCCCCAAATGCATGACGCATGTCTCGGGGGCCCCAAATGCATGCTGCATGTCATGGGGGCCCCAATTATGTGCCGCCTGTCATGGGGTCCCCACATGCATGCCGCATGTCATGGGGCCCCCAAATGCATGCCGCATGTCATGGGAGACTGAAGTGCATGCCGCATGTCATGGGAGCCCCAAATGCATGCCGCATGTCATGGGGGCCCCACGTGCATGCCGCATATCATGGGGGCCCCACGTGCATGCCGCATGTCATGGGGGCCCACGTGCATGCCACATGTCATTGGGGCCCCAAATGCATGCCGCATGTCATGGGGGCCCCAAATGCATGCTGCATGTTATGGGGGCCCCAAATGCATCCCGCTTGTCATGGAGGCCCCAATTACATGCCGCCTGTCATGATGGCCCCACATGCATGCCGCATGTCATGGGGGCCCAAAAGTGCATGTCACATGTCCTGGGGGCCCCAATTTTGTGCCGCATGTCATGGGGGCCATGAATGCATGCCGCATGTCATGGGGGGCCCTCGTGCATTCCGCATGTCATTGGGGTCCCAAATGCATGCCGCATGTCATGGGGGCCCCACGTGCATGCCGAATGTCATGGGGGCCCCAAATGCATGCCACGTGTTATGGGGGCCCCAAATGCATCCCGCGTGTCATGGGGTCCCCACGTGCATGACGCATGTCATTGGGGTCCCAAATGCATGCCGCATGTCGTGGCGGCCCCAAATGCATGACGCATGTCTTGGGGCCCCCAAATGCATGCCGCATATCATGGGGGCCCCAATTATGTGCCGCCTGTCATGGTTCCCCACATGCATGCCACATGTCATAGGGGCCCCAAATGCATGCCGCATGTCATGGGAGCCCGAAGTGCATGCCGCATTTCATGGGGGCCCCAAATGCATGCCTCATGTTATGGGGGCCCCACGTGCATGCCGCATGTTATGGGGGCCCCACGTGCATGCCGCATGTCATGGGAGCCCGAAGTGCATGCCGCATGTCATGGGGGCCCCAAATGCATGCCGCATGTTATGGGGGCCCCACGTGCATGCCGCATGTCATGGGGGCCCCACGTGCATGCCGCATGTCATTGGGGTCCCAATGCATGTTGCATGTCATGGGGGCCCCAAATGCATGCCGCATGTCATGGGGGCCCCACGTGCATGCCGCATGTCATTGGGGTCCCAAATGCATGCCGCATGTCTTGGGGGCCCCACGTGCATGCCGCTTGTCATGAGAGCCCCAAATGCATGAAGCATGTCATGGGGGCCCCAAATGCATGTCGCATGTCATGGGGGCCCCATGTGCATGCCGCATGTCATGGGGGCCCCACGTGCATGCCGCAAGTAATGGGGGCCCCACGTGCATGACGCATGTCATTGGGGTCCCAAATGCATGTCGCATGTCATGGGGGTCCCAAATGCATGATATGCGGCATGGGGGCCCCCAAATGCATGCCGCATGTCATGGGGGCCCAAAAGCATGCCACATGTCGTGGGGGCCCCACATGCATGCCACATGTCATGGGGGCCCCAAAAGCATGCCACATGACATGGGGGCCCCAATTGCATGCCGCATGTCTTGGGGGCCCCACGTGCATGCCTCATATCATAGGGGCCCCAAGTGCATGCCGCATGTCATTGGGGCCCCAAATGCATGCCGCATGTCGTGGCGGCCCCAAATGCATGACGCATGTCTTGGGGCCCCCAAATGCATGCCGCATATCATGGGGGCCCCAATTATGTGCCGCCTGTCATGGTTCCCCACATGCATGCCACATGTCATAGGGGCCCCAAATGCATGCCGCATGTCATGGGAGCCCGAAGTGCATGCCGCATGTCATGGGGGTCCCAAATGCATGCCGCATGTCATGGGGGCCCAAATGCATGCCGCATGTCATGGGAGCCCCAAATGCATGAAGCATGTCATGGGGGCCCCAAATGCATGCCGCATGTTATGGGGGCCCCACGTGCATGCCGCAAGTCATGGGGGCCACACGTGCATGCCGCATGTCATGGGAGCCCGAAGTGCATGCCGCATGTCATAGGGGCCCCACATGCATGACGCATGTCATTGGGGTCCCAAATGCATGAAGAATGTCATGGGGGCCCCAAAAGCATGCCACATGTCGTGGGGGCACCACGTGCATGCCGCATGTCATGGGGGCCCAAATGCATGCCACATGTCATGAGGGCCCACGTGCATGCCACATGTCGTGGCGGCCCCAAATGCATGCCGCATGTCATGGGAGCCCCAAATGCATGAAGCATGTCATGGGGGCCCCAAATGCATGCCGCATGTCATGGGGGCCCCATGTGCATGCCGCATGTCATGGGGGCCCCACGTGCATGCCGCAAGTCATGGGGGCCCCACGTGCATGACGCATGTCATTGGGGTCCCAAATGCATGTCGCATGTCATGGGGGCCCCAAATGCATGCCGCATGTCACGGGCGCCCCAATTACGTGCCGCCTGTCATTTGGGCCCCAAATGCATGCCGCATGTCATGGGGGCCCCAAATGCATGCCGCGTGTTATGGGGGCCCCAAATGCATCCCGCATGTCATGAGGGCCCACGTGCATGACGCATGTCATTGGGGTCCCAAATGCACGAAGAATGTCATGGGGGCCCCAAAAGCATGCCACATGTCGTGGAAGCCCCACGTGCATGCCGCATGTCATGGGGGCCCCACATGCATGCCGCATGTCATGGGGGTCCCAAATGCATGCCGCATGTCATGGGAGCCCCACGTGCATGCCGCATGTCATGGGGGCCCACGTGCATGTCGCATGTCATGGGGGCCCCACATGCATGCCGCATGTCATTGGGGCCCCAAATGCATGCCGCATGTCATGGGGGCCCCAAATGCATGCTGCATGTTATGGGGGCCCCAAATGCATCACGCTTGTCAAGGGGGCCCCAATTACATGCCGCCTGTCATGGGGGCCCCACATGCATGCCGCATGTCAAGGGGGCCCAAAAGTGCATGTCACATGTCATTGGGGCCCCAAATGCATGAAGAATGTCATGGGGGCCCCAAAAGCATGCCACATGTCGTGGGGGCCCCACGTGCATGCCGCATGTCATGGGGGCCCCAAAAGCATGCCACATGTCGTGGGGGCCCCACGTGCATGCCGCATGTCATTGGGGCCCCAAATGCATGCCGCATTTCATTGGGGTCCCAATTGCATGCCGCATGTCATGGGAGCCCCAAATGCATGCCGCATGTCATTGGGGTCCAAAATGCATGCCGCATGTCTTGGGGGCCCCAAACACGTGCCGCATGTCATGGGGGCCCACGTGCATGCCGAATGTCATGGGGGCCCCAAATGCATGCCGCATGTCATGGGGGCCCCACGTGCATGCCGCATGTCATGGGAGCCCCAAATGCATGAAGCATGTCATGGGGGCCCCAAATGCATGCCGCATGTCATGGGGGCCCCATGTGCATGCAACATGTCATGGGGGCCCCACGTGCATGCCGCAAGTCATGGGGGCCACACGTGCATGCCGCATGTCATTGGGGTCCCAATTACATGCCGCATGTCATGGGGGACCTAGTGCATGCCGCATGTCATGGGGGCCCCAAATACATGCCGCATGTCTTGGGGGCCCCATGTGCATGCCGCATATCATAGGGGCCCCACGTGCATGACGCAAGTCATTGGGGTCCCAAATGCATGAAGAATGTCATGGGGGCCCCAAAAGCATGCCACATGTCGTGGGGGCCCCACGTGCATGCCGCATGTCATGGGGGCCCCAAAAGCATGCCACATGTCGTGTGAGCCCCACGTGCATGACGCATGTCATGGGGCCCCCAAATGCATGCCGCATGTCATGGGGGCCCCACGTGCATGCCGCATGTCATTGGGGCCCCAAATGCATGCCGCATGTCGTGGCGGCCCCAAATGCATGATGCATGTCTTGGGGGCCCCAAATGCATGCCGCATGTCATGGGGGCCCCAATTATGTGCCGACTGTCATGGGGCCCCACATGCATGCCACATGTCATAGGTTCCCCAAATGCATGCCGCATGTCATGGGAGCCCGAAGTGCATGCCGCATGTCATGGGGGCCCCAAATGCATGCCGCATGTCATGGGGGCCCCAAATGCATGCCGCATGTCATGGGGGCCCCACGTGCATGCCGCATATCATAGGTGCCCCACGTGCATGACGCATGTCATTGGGGTCCCAAATGCATGAAGAATGTCATGGGGGCCCCAAGAGCATGCCACATGTCGTGGGGGGCCCACGTGCATGCCGCATGTCATGGGGGCCCCAAAAGCATGCCACATGTCGTGGGGGCCCCAAATGCATGCCGCAAGTCATGGGGGCCACACGTGCATGCCGCATGTCATGGGAGCCCGAAGTGCATGCCGCATGTCATAGGGGCCCCACATGCATGACGCATGTCATTGGGGTCCCAAATGCATGAAGAATGTCATGGGGGCCCCAAAAGCATGCCACATGTCGTGGGGGCACCACGTGCATGCCGCACGTCATGGGGGCCCAAATGCATGCCACATGTCATGAGGGCCCACGTGCATGCCACATGTCGTGGCGGCCCCAAATGCATGCCGCATGTCATGGGAGCCCCAAATGCATGAAGCATGTCATGGGGGCCCCAAATGCATGCCGCATGTCATGGGGGCCCCATGTGCATGCCGCATGTCATGGGGGCCCCACGTGCATGCCGCAAGTCATGGGGGCCCCACGTGCATGACGCATGTCATTGGGGTCCCAAATGCATGTCGCATGTCATGGGGGCCCCAAATGCATGCCGCATGTCACGGGCGCCCCAATTACGTGCCGCCTGTCATTTGGGCCCCAAATGCATGCCGCATGTCATGGGGGCCCCAAATGCATGCCGCGTGTTATGGGGGCCCCAAATGCATCCCGCATGTCATGAGGGCCCACGTGCATGACGCATGTCATTGGGGTCCCAAATGCACGAAGAATGTCATGGGGGCCCCAAAAGCATGCCACATGTCGTGGAAGCCCCACGTGCATGCCGCATGTCATGGGGGCCCCACATGCATGCCGCCTGTCATGGGGGTCCCAAATGCATGCCGCATGTCATGGGAGCCCCACGTGCATGCCGCATGTCATGGGGGCCCACGTGCATGTCGCATGTCATGGGGGCCCCACATGCATGCCGCATGTCATTGGGGCCCCAAATGCATGCCGCATGTCATGGGGGCCCCAAATGCATGCTGCATGTTATGGGGGCCCCAAATGCATCACGCTTGTCAAGGGGGCCCCAATTACATGCCGCCTGTCATGGGGGCCCCACATGCATGCCGCATGTCAAGGGGGCCCAAAAGTGCATGTCACATATCATTGGGGCCCCAAATGCATGAAGAATGTCATGGGGGCCCCAAAAGCATGCCACATGTCGTGGGGGCCCCACGTGCATGCCGCATGTCATGGGGGCCCCAAAAGCATGCCACATGTCGTGGGGGCCCCACGTGCATGCCGCATGTCATTGGGGCCCCAAATGCATGCCGCATTTCATTGGGGTCCCAATTGCATGCCGCATGTCATGGGAGCCCCAAATGCATGCCGCATGTCATTGGGGTCCCAAATGCATGCCGCATGTCTTGGGGGCCCCAAACACGTGCCGCATGTCATGGGGGCCCACGTGCATGCCTAATGTCATGGGGGCCCCAAATGCATGCCGCATGTCATGGGGGCCCCACGTGCATGCCGCAAGTCATGGGGGCCACACGTGCATGCCGCATGTCATTGGGGTCCCAATTACATGCCGCATGTCATGGGGGCCCCACGTGCATGCCGCATGTCATGGGGGCCCCAAATACATGCCCCATGTCTTGGGGGCCCCACGTGCATGCCGCATATCATAGGGGCCCCACGTGCATGACGCATGTCATTGGGGTCCCAAATGCATGAAGAATGTCATGGGGGCCCCAAGAGCATGCCACATGTCGTGGGGGGCCCACGTGCATGCCGCATGTCATGGGGGCCCCAAAAGCATGCCACATGTCGTGGGGGCCCCAAATGCATGCCGCATGTCATGGGGGCCCCACGTGCATGCCGCATGTCATTGGGGCCCCAAATGCATGCCACATGTCATTGGGGCCCCAAATGCATGCCGCATGTCATGGGGGCCCCAAATGTATGCCGCATGTCATGGGGGACCACGTGCATGCCGCATGTCATTGGGGCCCCACATGCATGCCGCATGTCATGGGGGCCCCAAATGCATGCCGCATCTCATGGGGCACCACGTGCATGCCGCATGTCATTGGGGCCCCAAATGCATGCCGCATGTCATTGGGCCCCAAATGCATGCCGCATGTCATGGGGGCCCCAAATGTATGCCGCATGTCATGGGGGCCCACGTGCATGCCGCATGTCGTGGCGGCCCCAAATGCATGACGCATGTCTTGGGGGTCTCAAATGCATGCCGCATGTCATGGGAGCCCGAAGTGCATGCCGCATGTCATGGGGGTCCCAAATGCATGCCGCATGTCATGGGGGCCCAAATGCATGCCGCATGTCATGGGAGCCCCAAATGCATGCTGCATGTCATTGGGGTCCCAAATGCATGCCGCATGTCATGGGAGCCCCAAATGCATGCCGCATGTCATTGGGGTCCCAAATGCATGCCGCATGTCTTGGGGGCCCCAAACACGTGCCGCATGTCATGGGGGCCCACGTGCATGCCGAATGTCATGGGGGCCCCAAATGCATGCTGCATGTCATGGGGGCCCCACGTGCATGCCGCATGTCATGGGGGCCCCACGTGCATGCCGCATGTCATTGGGGTCCCAAATGCATGTCGCATGTCATGGGGGCCCTAAATGCATGCCGCATGTCATGGGGGCCCCACGTGCATGCCGCATATCATAGGGGCCCCACGTGCATGACGCATGTCATTGGGGTCCCAAATGCATGAAGAATGTCATGGGGGCCCCAAGAGCATGCCACATGTCGTGGGGGCCCCACGTGCATGCCGCATGTCATGTGGGCCCCAATTATGTGCCGCCTGTCATGGGGCCCCACATGCATGCCGCATGTCATGGGGGCCCCAAATGCATGCCGCATGTCATGGGGCACCACGTGCATGCCGCATGTCATTGGGGCCCCAATTTCATGCCGCATGTCATGGGGGCCCCAAATGCATGCCGCATGTCATGGGGGCCCCACGTGCATGCCGCATATCATGGGGGCCCCACGTGCATGCCGCATATCATGGGGGCCCACGTGCATGCCGCATGTCATTGGGGCCCCAAATTCATGCCGCATGTCATGGGGGCCCCAAATGCATGCCGCATGTCATGGGGGCCCCACGTGCATGCCGCATATCATGGGGGCCCCACGTGCATGCCGCATGTCATTGGGGCCCCAAATGCATGCCGCATGTCATGGGGGCCCCAAATGTATGCCGCATGTCATGGGGGCCCCAAATGTATGCCGCATGTCATGGGGGCCCACGTGCATGCCGCATGTCATTGGGGTCCCAAATGAATGCCGCATGTCATGGGGGCCCCACGTGCATGCCGCATGTCATGGGGGCCCCACGTGCATGCCGCATATCATAGGGGCCCCACGTGCATGACGCATGTCATTGGGGTCCCAAATGCATGAAGAATGTCATGGGGGCCCCAAGAGCATGCCACATGTCATGGGGCACCACGTGCATGCCGCATGTCATTGGGGCCACAAATGCATGCCGCATGTCATGGGGGCCCCAATTATGTGCCGCCTGTCATGGGGGCCCCACATGCATGCCGCATGTCATGGGGGGCCCTCGTGCATTCCGCATGTCATTGGGGTCCCAAATGCATGCCGCATGTCATGGGGGCCCCACGTGCATGCCGAATGTCATGGGGGCCCCACGTGCATGCCGCATGTCATGGGGGCCCCACGTGCATGCCGCATGTCATGGGGCCCCCACGTGCATGCCGCATGTCATGGGGGCCCCACGTGCATGCCGCAAGTCATGGGTGCCCCACGTGCATGCCGCATGTCATTGGGGTCACAAATGAATGTCGCATGTCATGAGGGCCCCAAATGCATGCCGCATGTCATGGGGGCCCCAATTACGTGCCGCCTGTCATGGGGGCCCCACATGCATGCCGCATGTCATGGGGGCCCCAAATGCATGACGCATGTCTTGGGGCCCCAAATGCATGCCGTATGTCGTTGGGGCCCCAAGTGCATGCCGCATGTCATGGGGGCCCCAAATGCATGCCGCGTGTTATGGGGGCCCCAAATGCATCCCGCGTGTCATGGGGTCCCCACGTGCATGACGCATGTCATGGGGGCCCCAAATACATGCCGCATGTCTTGGGGGCCCCACGTGCATGCCGCATATCATAGGGGCCCCACGTGTATGACGCATGTCATTGGGGTCCCAAATGCATGAAGAATGTCATGTGGGCCCCAAAAGCATGCCGCATGTCATGGGGGCCCCACGTGCATGCCGCATGTCATTGGGGCCCAGAATGCATGCCGCATGTCATGGGGGCCCCAAATGTATGCCGCATGTCATGGGGGCCAACGTGCATGCCGCATGTCATGGGGGCCCCACGTGCATGCCGCATGTCATGGGGGCCCCACGTGCATGCCGCATGTCATTGGGGTCTCAAATGCATGCCGCATGTCATGGGGGCCCAAATGCATGCCGCATGTCATGAGGGCCCACTTGCATGCCACATGTCGTGGCGGCCCCAAATGCATGCCGCATGTCATGAGGGCCCACTTGCATGCCACATGTCGTGTGGGCCCCACGTGCATGACGCATGTCATGGGGGCCCCAAATGCATGCCGCATGTCATGGGGGCCCCACGTGCATGCCGCATGTCGTGGCGGCCCCAAATACATGATGCATGTCTTGGGGGCCCCAAATGTATGCCGCATGTCATGGGGGCCCCAATTATGTGCCGCCTGTCATGGGGCCCCACATGCATGCCACATGTCATAGGGGCCCCAAATGCATGCCGCATGTCATGGGAGCCCGAAGTGCATGCCGCATGTCATGGGGGCCCCAAATGTGTGCCGCATGTCATGGGAGCCCAAAGTGCATGCCGCATGTCTTGGGGACCCCAAACACGTGCCGCATGTCATGGGGGCCCACGTGCATGCCGCATGTCATGGGGGCCCACGTGCATGCCGCATGTCATTGGGGCCCCAAATGCATGCCGCATGTCGTGGCGGCCCCAAATACATGATGCATGTCTTGGGGGCCCCAAATGCATGCCGCATGTCATGGGGGCCCCAATTATGTGCCGCCTGTCATGGGGCCCCACATGCATGCCACATGTCATGGGGGCCCCAAATGCGTGCCGCATGTCATGGGAGCCCAAAATGCATGCCGCATGTCTTGGGGACCCCAAACACGTGCCGCATGTCATGGGGGCCCACGTGCATGCCGCATGTCATGGGGGCCCACGTGCATGCCGCATGTCATTGGGGTCCCAAATGCATGCCGCATGTCATGGGGGCCCCACGTGCATGCCGCTTGTCATGGGGGCCCCACGTGCATGCCGCATGTCATTGGGGTCCCAAATGCATGTCGCATGTCATGGGGGCCCCAAATGCATGCCGCATGTCATGGGGGCCCCACGTGCATGCCGCATATCATAGGGGCCCCACGTGCATGACGCATGTCATTGGGATCCCAAATGCATGTCGCATGTCATGGGGGCCCCAAATGCATGCCGCATGTCATGAGGACCCCACGTGCATGCCGCATATCATAGGGGCCCCACGTGCATGACGCATGTCATTGGGGTCCCAAATGCATGCCGCATGTCATGGGAGACTGAAGTGCATGCCGCATGTCATGGGGGCCCCAAATGCATGCCGCATGTCATGGGGGCCCCACGTGCATGCCGCATATCATGGGGGCCCCACGTGCATGCCGCATGTCATTGGGGCCCCACGTGCATGCCGCATGTCATTGGGGCCCCAAATGCATGCCGCATGTCATGGGGGCCCCAAATGCATGCTGCATGTTATGGGGGCCCCAAATGCATCCCGCTTGTCATGGGGGCCCCAATTACATGCCGCCTGTCATGGGGGCCACACATGCATGCCGCATGTCATGGGGGCCCAAAAGTGCATGTCACATGTCTTGGGGGCCCCAATTTTGTGCCGCATGTCATGGGGGCCATGAATGCATGCCGCATGTCATGGGGGGCCCTCGTGCATTCCGCATGTCATTGGGGTCCCAAATGCATGCCGCATGTCATGGGGGCCCCACGTGCATGCCGCATGTCATTGGGGTCCCAAATGCATGCCGCATGTCATGGGAACCCCAAATGCATGCCGCATGTCATTGGGGTCCCAAATGCATGCCGCATGTCATGGGGGCCCCAAATGCATGCTGCATGCTATGGGGGCCCCAAATGCATCCCGCTTGTCATGGGGGCCCCAATTACATGCCGCCTGTCATGGGGGCCCCAAATGCATGCCGCATGTCATTGGGGCCCC
This sequence comes from Phyllobates terribilis, assembly GCF_046119375.1. Classification (NCBI taxonomy): domain Eukaryota; kingdom Metazoa; phylum Chordata; class Amphibia; order Anura; family Dendrobatidae; genus Phyllobates; species Phyllobates terribilis. The sequence goes on along the minus strand of NW_027362764.1, from coordinate 327,959,953 downwards.
AAATGCATGCCGCATGTCATGGGGGCCCCAAATGTATGCCGCATGTCATGGGGGCCCCAAATGTATGCCGCATGTCATGGGGGCCCACGTGCATGCCGCATGTCATTGGGGTCCCAAATGCATGCCGCATGTCATGGGGGCCCCACGTGCATGCCGCATGTCATGGGGGCCCCACGTGCATGCCGCATATCATAGGGGCCCCACGTGCATGACGCATGTCATTGGGGTCCCAAATGCATGAAGAATGTCATGGGGGCCCCAAGAGCATGCCGCATGTCATGGGGTCCCACGTGCATGCCGCATATCATAGGGGCCCCACGTGCATGACGCATGTCATTGGGGCCCCAAATGCATGCCGCATGTCATGGGGGCCCCAATCATGTGCCGCCTGTCATGGGGGCCCCACATGCATGCGGCATGCACGTGGGGGGCCCAAATGCATGACGCATGTCTTGCGGCCCCAAATGCATGACGCATGTCTCGGGGGCCCCAAATGCATGCTGCATGTCATGGGGGCCCCAATTATGTGCCGCCTGTCATGGGGTCCCCACATGCATGCCGCATGTCATGGGGCCCCCAAATGCATGCCGCATGTCATGGGAGACTGAAGTGCATGCCGCATGTCATGGGAGCCCCAAATGCATGCCGCATGTCATGGGGGCCCCACGTGCATGCCGCATATCATGGGGGCCCCACGTGCATGCCGCATGTCATGGGGGCCCCACGTGCATGCCGCATGTCATTGGGGCCCCAAATGCATGCCGCATGTCATGGGGGCCCCAAATGCATGCTGCATGTTATGGGGGCCCCAAATGCATCCCGCTTGTCATGGAGGCCCCAATTACATGCCGCCTGTCATGATGGCCCCACATGCATGCCGCATGTCATGGGGGCCCAAAAGTGCATGTCACATATCTTGGGGGCCCCAATTTTGTGCCGCATGTCATGGGGGCCATGAATGCATGCCGCATGTCATGGGGGGCCCTCGTGCATTCCGCATGTCATTGGGGTCCCAAATGCATGCCGCATGTCATGGGGGCCCCACGTGCATGCCGAATGTCATGGGGGCCCCAAATGCATGCCATGTGTTATGGGGGCCCCAAATGCATCCCGCGTGTCATGGGGTCCCCACGTGCATGACGCATGTCATTGGGGTCCCAAATGCATGAAGAATGTCATGGGGTCCCAAAAGCATGCCACATGTCGTGGGGGCCCCACATGCATGCCACATGTCATGGGGGCCCCAAGAGCATGCCACATGACATGGGGGCCCCAATTGCATGCCGCATGTCTTGGGGGCCCCACGTGCATGCCTCATATCATAGGGGCCCCAAGTGCATGCCGCATGTCATTGGGGCCCCAAATGCATGCCGCATGTCGTGGCGGCCCCAAATGCATGACGCATGTCTTGGGGCCCCCAAATGCATGCCGCATATCATGGGGGCCCCAATTATGTGCCGCCTGTCATGGTTCCCCACATGCATGCCACATGTCATAGGGGCCCCAAATGCATGCCGCATGTCATGGGAGCCCGAAGTGCATGCCGCATGTCATGGGGGCCCCAAATGCATGCCGCATGTCATGGGAGCCCGAAGTGCATGCCGCATGTCATGGGAGCCCGAAGTGCATGCCGCATGTCATGGGGGCCCCAAATGCATGCCGCATGTTATGGGGGCCCCACGTGCATGCCGCATGTCATGGGGGCCCCACGTGCATGCCGCATGTCATTGGGGTCCCAAATGCATGTTGCATGTCATGGGGGCCCCAAATGCATGCCGCATGTCATGGGGGCCCCACGTGCATGCCGCATGTCATTGGGGTCCCAAGTGCATGCCGCATGTCATTGGGGCCCCAATTATGTGCCGCCTGTCATGGGGGCCCCACATGCATGCCGCATGTCATGGGGGCCCCAAATGCATGACGCATGTCTCGGGGGCCCCAAATGCATGCCGCATGTCATGGAGGCCCCAAATGCATGCCACATGTCATGGGAGCCCGAAGTGCATGCCGCATGTCATGGGGGCCCCAAATGCATGCCACATGTCATGGGAGCCCGAAGTGCATGCCGCATGTCATGGGGGCCCACGTGCATGCCGCATGTCGTGGCGGCCCCAAATGCATGACGCATGTCTCGGGGGCCCCAAATGCATGCCGCATGTCATGGAGGCCCCAATTATGTGCCGCCTGTCATGGGGGCCCCACATTTATGCCGCATGGCATGGGGCCCCCAAATGCATGCCGCATGTCATGGGAGACTGAAGTGCATGCCGCATGTCATGGGGGCCCCAAATGCATGCCGCATGTCATGGGGGCCCCACGTGCATGCCGCATATCATGGGGGCCCCACGTGCATGCCGCATGTCATGGGGGCCCCACGTGCATGCCGCATGTCATTGGGGCCCCAAATGCATGCCACATGTCATGGGGGCCCCAAATGCATGCTGCATGTTATGGGGGCCCCAAATGCATCCCGCTTGTCATGGGGGTCCCAATGCATGCCGCATGTCATGGGGGCCCCAAATGCATGAAGAATTCCATGGGGGCCCCAAAAGCATGCCACATGTCATGGGGGCCCCAAATGCATGCCGCATGTCATGGGGGCCCCACGTGCATGCCGCATGTCATTGGGCCCCACGTGCATGCCGCAATTCATGGGGGCCCCACGTGCATGCCGCATGTCATTGGGGTACCAAATGCATGTCGCATGTCTTGGGGGGCCCCACGTGCATGCCGGATATCATAGGGGCCCCACGTGCATGACGCATGTCATTGGGGTCCCAAATGCATGAAGAATGTCATGGGGGCCCCAAAAGCATGCCACATGTCGAGGGGGCCCCACGTGCATGCCGCATGTCATGGGGGCCCCAAAAGCATGACGCATGTCTTGGGAGCCCCAAATGCATGCCGCATGTCATGGGAGCCCCAAATGCATGAAGCATGTCATGGGGGCCCCAAATGCATGCCGCATGTCGCGGCAGCCCCAAATGCATGACGCATGTCTTGGGGGCCCCAAATGCATGCTGCATGTCATGGGAGCCGGAAGTGCATGCCGCATGTCATGGGGGTCCCAATGCATGCCGCATGTCATGGGGGCCCCAAATGCATGAAGAATTCCATGGGGGCCCCAAAAGCATGCCACATGTCATGGGGGCCCCAAATGCATGCCGCATGTCATGGGGGCCCCACGTGCATGCCGCATGTCATTGGGGCCCCACGTGCATGCCGCAATTCATGGGGGCCCCACGTGCATGCCGCATGTCATTGGGGTACCAAATGCATGTCGCATGTCTTGGGGGGCCCCACGTGCATGCCGCATATCATAGGGGCCCCACGTGCATGACGCATGTCATTGGGGTCCCAAATGCATGAAGAATGTCATGGGGGCCCCAAAAGCATGCCACATGTCGAGGGGGCCCCACGTGCATGCCGCATGTCATGGGGGCCCCAAAAGCATGACGCATGTCTTGGGAGCCCCAAATGCATGCCGCATGTCATGGGAGCCCCAAATGCATGAAGCATGTCATGGGGGCCCCAAATGCATGCCGCATGTCGCGGCAGCCCCAAATGCATGACGCATGTCTTGGGGGCCCCAAATGCATGCTGCATGTCATGGGAGCCGGAAGTGCATGCCGCATGTCATGGGGGTCCCAATGCATGCCGCATGTCATGGGGGCCCCAAATGCATGAAGAATTCCATGGGGGCCCCAAAAGCATGCCACATGTCATGGGGGCCCCAAATGCATGCCGCATGTCATGGGGGCCCCACGTGCATGCCGCATGTCATTGGGGCCCCACGTGCATGCCGCAATTCATGGGGGCCCCACGTGCATGCCGCATGTCATTGGGGTACCAAATGCATGTCGCATGTCTTGGGGGGCCCCACGTGCATGCCGCATATCATAGGGGCCCCACGTGCATGACGCATGTCATTGGGGTCCCAAATGCATGAAGAATGTCATGGGGGCCCCAAAAGCATGCCACATGTCGAGGGGGCCCCACGTGCATGCCGCATGTCATGGGGGCCCCAAAAGCATGCCGCATGTCGCGGCAGCCCCAAATGCATGACGCATGTCTTGGGGGCCCCAAATGCATCCCGCATGTCATGGGAGCCCCACGTGCATGCCGCATGTCGTGGCGGCCCCAAATGCATGCCGCATGTCATGGAGTCCCAAATCCATGCCGCATGTCATGGGGGCCACACGAGCGTGCCGCATGTCAATGGGGTCCCAAATACATGTCGCATGTCATGGGGGCCCAAATGCATGCCACATGTCATGGGGCCCCACGTGCATAACGCATGTCATGGGGGGCCCACGTGCATGTCACATGTCATGGGGGCCCCATGTGCATGCCGCATATCATTGGGGTCTCAAATGCATCCCGCATGTCATGGGGGCCCCACGTGCATGACGCATGTCATAGTGGCAACAAATGCATGCCGCATGTCATGGGGGCCCCACGTACATGCCGCATGTCATGGGGGCCCCATGTGCATGCCGCATATCATTGGGGTCTCAAATGCATGCCGTATGTCATGGGGACCCCAATTGCATGCCGCATGTCATGAGGGCCCCAAATGCATGCCGCATGTCTTGGGGACCCCAAATGCATGCTGCATGTCATGAGGGCCCACGTGCATGACGCATGTCTTGGGGGACCCAAATCCATGCCGCATGTCATAGGGGCCCAACGTGCATGCCGCATGTCATGGGGGGCCCAAATGCATGACGCATGTCATTGGGGCCCCAAATGCATCCCGCTTGTCATGGGGGCCCCACGTGCATGACGCATGTCATAGGGGCCCCATGTGCATGACGCATGTCATGGGGGCCCCAAATGCATGCCACATGTCGTGTGGGTCATACATGCATGCCTCATGTCATGGGGGCCCCAAATGCATGCCGCATGTCATGAGGGCCCCAAATGCATACCGCATGTCATGAGGGCCCAAAAGTGCATGTCACATGTCTTGGGGGCCCCAATTTTGTGCCGCATGTCATGGGGGCCCCACCTCCATGCCGCATATCATTGGGGTCCCAAATGCATGCCACATGTCATGGGGGCCCACGTGCATGCCGCATGTCGTGGAAGCCCCAAATGCATGACGCATGTCATGGGGGCCCCAAATGCATGCCGCATGTCATGGGGAACCCAATTACGTGCCGCCTGTCTTGGGGCCTCACATGCATGCCGCATGTCATGGGGGCCCAAAATGCATGCCGCATGTCATGGGAGCCCGAAGTGCATGCCGCATGTCATGGGGGCCCCACGTACGTGCCGCATGTCATTATGGTCCCAAATGCATGTCGCATGTCATGGGGGCCCACGTGCATGCCGCATGTCGTGGCGGCCCCAAATGCATGCTGCATGTCATGAGGGCCCACGTGCATGCCGCATGTCGTGGCGGCCCCAAATGCAAGACGAATGTCATGGGGGCCCCAAATGCATGCCGCATGTCATGGGGGTCCCAAATGCATGCCGCATGTCATCGGGACCCCAAATGCATGCCGCATGTCATGAGGGCCCCACGTACATGCCGCATGTCATGGGGGCCCCATGTGCATGCCGCATATCATTGGGGTCTCAAATGCATGCCGTATGTCATGGGGACCCCAATTGCATGCCGCATGTCATGAGGGCCCCAAATGCATGCCGCATGTCTTGGGGACCCCAAATGCATGCTGCATGTCATGAGGGCCCACGTGCATGACGCATGTCTTGGGGGACCCAAATCCATGCCGCATGTCATAGGGGCCCAACGTGCATGCCGCATGTCATGGGGGCCCAAATGCATGACGCATGTCATTGGGGCCCCAAATGCATCCCGCTTGTCATGGGGGCCCCACGTGCATGACGCACGTCATAGGGGACCCAAATGCATGCCACATGTCGTGTGGGTCATACATGCATGCCTCATGTCATGGGGGCCCCAAATGCATGCCGCATGTCATGAGGGCCCCAAATGCATACCGCATGTCATGAGGGCCCAAAAGTGCATGTCACATGTCTTGGGGGCCCCAATTTTGTGCCGCATGTCATGGGGGCCCCACCTCCATGCCGCATATCATTGGGGTCCCAAATGCATGCCGCATGTCATGGGGGCCCACGTGCATGCCGCATGTCGTGGAAGCCCCAAATGCATGACGCATGTCATGGGGGCCCCAAATGCATGCCGCATGTCATGGGGGACCCAATTACGTGCCGCCTGTCTTGGGGGCCTCACATGCATGCCGCATGTCATGGGGGCCCAAAATGCATGCCGCATGTCATGGGAGCCCGAAGTGCATGCCGCATGTCATGGGGGCCCCACGTACGTGCCGCATGTCATTATGGTCCCAAATGCATGTCGCATGTCATGGGGGCCCACGTGCATGCCGCATGTCGTGGCGGCCCCAAATGCATGCCGCATGTCATGAGGGCCCACGTGCATGCCGCATGTCGTGGCGGCCCCAAATGCAAGACGAATGTCATGGGGGCCCCAAATGCATGCCGCATGTCATGGGGGTCCCAAATGCATGCCGCATGTCATCGGGACCCCAAATGCATGCCGCATGTCATGAGGGCCCACGTGCATGCCGCATGTTGTGGCGGCCCCAAATGAATGACGCATGTCATGGGGCCCCAATTATGTGACGCCTGTCATGGGGGCCCCACATGCATGCCGCATGTCATGGGGGACCAAAAGTGCATGTCACATGTCTTGGGGGCCCCAATTTTGTGACGCATGTCATGGGGGGCATAAATGCATGCCGCATGTCATGGGGGCCCCACCTGCATGCCACATATCATTATGGTCCCAAATGCATGCCGCATGTCATGGGGGCCCAAATGCATGCCGCATGTCATGAGGGCCCACGTGCATGCCGCATGTCATGGGGGCCCCAAGTGCATGACGCATGTCATGGGGGCACCAAATCCATGCCGCATGTCATGGGGCCCCACGTGCATGCCGCCTGTCATGGGGGCCCCACATGCATGCCGCATGTCATGGGGTCCCCAAATGCATGCCGCATGTCATTGGGGCCCCACATGCATACCGCATGTCATGTGGGACCAAAGTGCATGCCGCATGTCATGGGGCCCCAAATGCATGCCGCATGTCATGGAAGCCCAAAGTGCATATCAGATATCATGGGGCCCCAAATGCATGCCGGATGTCATGGGGGCTCCACGTGCATGCCGCATGTAATGGGGCCCCCAAATTCATGCCGCATGTCATAGGGGCCCCACGTGCATGTCGCCAGTCATGGGTGCCCCAAATGCATGCCGCATGTCATGGAGGCCCCAAATGCATACCGCATGTCATGGGAGCCCCAAATGCATGCCGCATGTCATGGCGGCCCCAAATGCATGACTCAGGTCATGGGGGCCCCAGGTGCATGCTGCATGTCATGGGGGCCCCAAATGCATGCCACATGTCCTGGGGGCCCCACGTGCATGCCGCATGTCATGGCGGCCCCAAATGCATGACTCAGGTCATGGGGGCCCCACGTGCATGCCGCATGTCATGGGGGACCCAAGCGTATGCTGCATGTCATGGGGGCCCCAAATGCATGCCACATGTCCTGGGGGCCCCACGTGCATGCCGCATGTCATGGGGGCCCCAAATGCATGCCGCATGTCCTGGGAGCCCCATGTCCATGCCGCATGTCATGGGCCCCCCAAATGCATTCCGCATGTCATGGGTGCCCCACATGCATGCCGCATGTCATGGGAGCCCAAATGCATGCAGCATGTCATGGGGGCCCCAAATGCATGCCACATGTCTTGGCGGCCCCAAATGCATGACTCAGGTCATTGGGGACCCACGTGCATGCCGCATGTCAAGGGGGACCCAAATGCATGCGGCATGTCATAGGGGCCCCACGTGCATGCCGCATGTCTCGGGCACCCCAAATACATGCAGCATGTCATGGGGGCCCCACGTGCATGCCGCATGTCCTGGCGGCCCCACGTGCATTCCGCATGACATGGGGGCCCCAAGAGCATGCCACATGTCCTTGGGGACCCACGTGCATGCCGCATGTCATGGGGGCCCCAAATGCATGCCGCATGTCCTGGCGGCCCCACATGCATTCCGCATGACATAGGGGCCCCAAGTGCATGCCGCATGTCACAGGGGCCCCAAATGTATGCCGCATGTAATGGGGCCCCACATGCATGGAGCATGTCATAGGGGCCCCACATGCATGCCACATGTCCTGGGGGACCCACGTGCATGCCGCATGTCATGGGGGCCCCAAATGCATGCCGCATGTCATGGGGGCCCCACGTGCATTCCGCATGACATGGGGGCCCCAAATGCATGCCGCATGTCATGGCGGCCCCAAATGCATGACTCAGGTCATGGGGCCCACGTGCATGCCGCATGTCATGGGGGACCCAAGCGTATGCCGCATGTCATGGGGGCCCCAAATACATGCAGCATGTCATGGGGGCCCCACGTGCATGCCGCATGTCTCAGGTACCCCAAATGCATGCAGCATGTTATGCTGGCCCCGCAGGCATTCTGCATGTCATGGGGGCCCCAAATGCATGCCGCATGTCATGGGGGCCCCACGTGCATGCCGCATGTCATGGGGGCCCCGCATGTATTCCACATGTCATGGGGGCCCCATGTGCATGCCGCATGTCATAGGGGCCCCACGTACATGGCGCATGTCATGGGTGCCCCACATACATGCCGCATGTCACTGGGGCACCAATTGCATGCCGCATGTCATAGGGGCCCCACATGCATGGCGCATGTCATGGTGAACCACATGCATGCCGCATGTCATGGGGGCCCCAAATGCATGCCGCATGTCATGGGGGGCCCACATGCATGCCGCATGTCATGGGGGCCCCACTTGCATGCAGCATGTAATGGGGGATCCAAATGCATGACGCATGTCATGGGGGTCCCACATGCATGCCGCATGCCATGGGGCCCCCAAATGCATGCGTCATGTCATAGGGGCCCCACGTGCATGCCTCATGTCACGGGGGCCACAAATGTATGCCGCATGTCATGAGGGCCCCACGTGCATGCCGCATGTCATGGGGGGGCCCACATGCATGCCGCATGTCATGGGGGCCCCACTTGCATGCAGCATGTAATGGGGGATCCAAATGCATGCCGCATGTCATAGGGGCCCCACGTGCACGGCGCAAGTCATGGGTGCCCCACATGCATGCCGCATGTCATCGGGGCCCCAAATGCATGCCGCATTTCATGGGGGCCCCCAATGCAAGGCGCATGTCATGGGGGCCCCACGTGCATGCCGCATGTCATGGGGACCCCAATTGCATGCCGCATGTCATGGGGGCCCCCACATGAACGCCGCATTTCTTGGGGCCCCACATGCATGCCACATGTCATGGGGGCCCCACATGCATGCCGCATTTCATGGGGGACCCAAATGCATGACTCATGTCATGGGGGCCCCACGTGCATGCCGAATGTCTCGGGTACCCCAAATGCATGCAGCATGTTATGCAGGCCCCAAATGCATGCCGCATGTCATGGGGGCCCAAATGCATGGCACATGTCATGGGAGCCCCACATGCACGCCGCATGTCATGGGGGCCCCAAATGCATGCCGGATGTCATGGGGGCTCCACGTGCATGCCGCATGTAATGGGGCCCCCAAATTCATGCCGCATGTCATAGGGGCCCCACGTGCATGTCGCAAGTCATGGGTGCCCCAAATGCATGCCGCATGTCATGGAGGCCCCAAATGCATACCGCATGTCATGGGAGCCCCACATGCATGCCGCATGTCATGGGGCCCCCAAATGCATGCCGCATGTCATGGGAGCCCCAAATGCATGCCGCATGTCCTGGGGGCCCCACGTGCATTCTGCATGACATGGGGGCCCCAAAAGCATGCTGCATGTCATGATGGCCCCAAATGCATGACTCAGGTCATGGGGGCCCCACGTGCATGCCGCATGTCATGGGGGACCCAAGCGTATGCTGCATGTCATGGGGGCCCCAAATGCATGCCACATGTCCTGGGGGCCCCACGTGCATGCCGCATGTCATGGGGGACCCAAATGCATGCCGCATGTCCTGGGGGCCCCATGTCCATGCCGCATTTCATGGGCCCCCCAAATGCATTCCGCATGTCATGGGTGCCCCACATGCATGCCTCATGTCATGGGGCCCAAATGCATGCCGCATGTCATGGGGGCCCCAAATGCATGCCGCATGTCTTGGCGGCCCCAAATGCATGACTCAGGTCATTGGGGCCCCACATGCATGCCGCATGTCATGGGGGACCCAAATACATGCAGCATGTCACGGGGGCCCCACGTGCATGCCGCATTTCTCAGGTACCCCAAATGCATGCAGCATGTTATGCACGCCCCAAATGCATGCCGCATGTCATGGGGGCCCCGCTGGCATTTCGCATGTCATGGGGGCCCCAAATGTATGCCGCATGTAATGGGGGGCCACATGCATGCCGCATGTCATGGAGGCCCCACATGCATTCCGCATGTCAAGGGGGCCTCACATGCATTCTGCATGACATGGGGGCCCCAAATGCACGCTGCATGTCATGGGGGCACCAAATGCATGCCGCATGTCATGGGAGCCCGAAGTGCATGCCGCATGTCATGGGGGCCCCAAATGCATGCCGCATGTCATGGGAGCCCGAAGTGCATGCCGCATGTCATGGGGGCCCCAAATGCATGCCGCATGTCATGGAGGCCCCACATGCATTCCGCATGTCAAGGGGGCCTCACATGCATTCTGCATGACATGGGGGCCCCAAATGCACGCTGCATGTCATGGGGGCACCAAATGCATGCCGCATGTCATGGGAGCCCGAAGTGCATGCCGCATGTCATGGGGGCCCCAAATGCATGCCGCATGTCATGGGAGCCCGAAGTGCATGCCGCATGTCATGGGGGCCCCAAATGCATGCCGCATGTCATGGGAGCCCGAAGTGCATGCCGCATGTCATGGGGGCCCCAAATGCATGCCGCATGTCATGGGGTCCCCAAATGCATGCCGCCTGTCATGGGGCCCCCACATGCGTGCTGCATGTCATAGAGGCCCCAAATGCATGCCGCATGTCATGGGAGCCCGAAGTGCATGCCGCATGTCATGGGGGCCCCAAATGCATGCCGCATGTCATGGGAGCCCGAAGTGCATGCCGCATGTCATGGGGGCCCCAAATGCATGCCGCATGTCATGGGGTCCCCAAATGCATGCCGCATGTCATGGGGGCCCCACGTGCATGCCGCATGTCATGGGGGCCCCAAATGCATGCCGCATGTCATGGGGGCCCCAAATGCATGCCGCATGTCATTGGGGCCCCAAATGCATGCCGCATGTCATGGGGGCCCCACGTGCATGACGCATGTCATGGGGGCCCCACATGCATGCCGCATGTCATAGGGGCCCAACGTGCATGCCGCATATCATAGGGGCCCCACGTGCATGACGCATGTCATTGGGGTCCCAAATGCATGAAGAATGTAATGGGGGCCCCAAAAGCATGCCACATGTCGTGGGGGCCCCCCGTGCATGCTGCATGTCATGGGGGCCCCAAAAGCATGCCGCATGTCATGGGGGCCCTACGTGCATGCCGCATGTCTTTGGGGCCCCAAATGCATGCCGCATGACGTGGCGGCCCCAAATGCATGACGCACGTCATGGGGGCCCCAATTACATGCCGCCTGTCATGGGGGCCCCACATGCATTCCGCATGTCATAGGGGCCCAAAAGTGCATGTCACATGTCTTGGGGGCCCCAATTTTGTGCCGCATGTCATGGGGGCCATAAATGCATGCCGCATGTCATGGGGGGCTCTCGTGCATGCCGCATGTCATTGGGGTCCCAAATGCATGCCGCATGTCATGGGTGCCCCACCTGCATGCCGCATATCATTCACGTCCCAAATGCATGCCGCATGTCATGGGGAACCCAAATGCATGCCGCATGTCATGAGGGCCCACGTGCATGACGCATGTCTTGGGGGCCCCAAATGCATGCCGCATGTCATGGGGGCCCCAATTATGTGCCGCCTGTCATGGGGGCCCCACATGCATGCCGCATGTCATGGGGGGCCCCACGTGCATGCCGCATGTCATTGGGGCCCCAAATGCATGCCGCGTGTTATGGGGGCCCCAAATGCATCCCGCTTGTCATGGGGGCCCCACTTGCATGACGCATGTCATGGGGCACCAAATGCATGCCGCATGTCATTGGGGCCCCAAATGCATGCCGCATGTCATTGGGGCCCCAATTGCATGCCGCATGTCATTGGGGTCCCAAATGCATGCCGCATGTCAAGGGGGCCCCACGTGCATGCCGCATATCATGGGGACACCAAATGCATGCCGCATGTCATGGGGGCCCCACATGCATGCCGCATTTCATTGGTTCCCCCAATGCATGGCGCATGTCATGGGGGCCCCACGTGCATGCCGCATGTCATGGGGACCCCAAATGCATGCCGAATGTCATAGGGGCCCCAAATGCATGCCGCATGTCATTGGGGCCCCAAATGCATGTCGCATGTCATGGAGGCCCCAAATGCATGCCGCATGTCATAGGGGCCCCACATGCATGCCGCATGTCATAGGGGCCCAACGTGCATGACGCATGTCATTGGGGTCCCAAATGCATGAAGAATGTCATGGGGGCCCCAAAAGCATGCCACATGTCGTGGGGGCCCCCCGTGCATGCTGCATGTCATGGGGGCCCCAAAAGCATGCCGCATGTCATGGGGGCCCTACGTGCATGCCGCATGTCTTTGGGGCCCCAAATGCATGCCGCATGACGTGGCGGCCCCAAATGCATGCCGCATGTCATGGGGGCCCCAATTACATGCCGCCTGTCATGGGGGCCCCACATGCATTCCGCATGTCATAGGGGCCCAAAAGTGCATGTCACATGTCTTGGGGGCCCCAATTTTGTGCCGCATGTCATGGGGGCCATAAATGCATGCCGCATGTCATGGGGGGCTCTCGTGCATGCCGCATGTCATTGGGGTCCCAAATGCATGCCGCATGTCATGGGTGCCCCACCTGCATGCCGCATATCATTCACGTCCCAAATGCATGCCGCATGTCATGAGGAACCCAAATGCATGCCGCATGTCATGAGGGCCCACGTGCATGACGCATGTCTTGGGGGCCCCAAATGCATGCCGCATGTCATGGGGGCCCCAATTATGTGCCGCCTGTCATGGGGGCCCCACATGCATGCCGCATGTCATGGGGGGCCCCACGTGCATGCCGCATGTCATTGGGGCCCCAAATGCATGCCGCGTGTTATGGGGGCCCCAAATGCATCCCGCTTGTCATGGGGGCCCCACTTGCATGACGCATGTCATGGGGCACCAAATGCATGCCGCATGTCATTGGGGCCCCAAATGCATGCCGCATGTCATTGGGGCCCCAATTGCATGCCGCATGTCATTGGGGTCCCAAATGCATGCCGCATGTCATGGGGGCCCCACGTGCATGCCGCATATCATGGGGACACCAAATGCATGCCGCATGTCATGGGGGCCCCACATGCATGCCGCATTTCATTGGTTCCCCCAATGCATGGCGCATGTCATGGGGGCCCCACGTGCATGCCGCATGTCATGGGGACCCCAAATGCATGCCGAATGTCATAGGGGCCCCAAATGCATGCCGCATGTCATTGGGGCCCCAAATGCATGTCGCATGTCATGGAGGCCCCAAATGCATGCCGCATGTCATAGGGGCCCCACATGCATGCCGCATGTCATAGGGGCCCAACGTGCATGACGCATGTCATTGGGGTCCCAAATGCATGAAGAATGTCATGGGGGCCCCAAAAGCATGCCACATGTCGTGGGGGCCCCCCGTGCATGCTGCATGTCATGGGGGCCCCAAAAGCATGCCGCATGTCATGGGGGCCCTACGTGCATGCCGCATGTCTTTGGGGCCCCAAATGCATGCCGCATGACGTGGCGGCCCCAAATGCATGCCGCATGTCATGGGGGACCCAATTATGTGCCACCTGTCATGGGGGCCCCAAATGCATGCCGCGTGTTATGGGGGCCCCAAATGCATCCCGCTTGTCATGGGGGCCCCACTTGCATGACGCATGTCATGGGGCACCAAATGCATGCCGCATGTCATTGGGGCCCCAAATGCATGCCGCATGTCATTGGGGCCCCAATTGCATGCCGCATGTCATTGGGGTCCCAAATGCATGCCGCATGTCATGGGAGCCCGAAGTGCATGTCGCATGTCATGGGGGCCCCAAATGCATGCCGCATGTCATGGGGGCCCCAAATGCATGCCGCATGTCATGGGGGCCCCACGTGCATGCCGCATGTCATTGGGGCCCCAAATGCATGCCGCATGTCATAGGGGCCCAACGTGCATGCCGCATGTCATGGGGGCCCCACGTGCATGCCGCATGTCATGGGGGCCTCAAATGCATGCCGCATGTCATGGGGGCCCCACGTGCATGCCGCGTGTCATTGGGGCCCCAAATGCATGACGCATGTCATTGGGGCCCCAAATGCATGCCGCATGTCATGGGGGCCCCAAATGCATGCCGCATGTCATGGGGCCCCACGTGCATGCCGCATGTCATAGGGGCCCCAAATGCATGCCGCATGTCATGGGAGCCCGAAGTGCATGCCGCATGTCATGGGGGCCCCAAATGCATGCCGCATGTCATGGGGGCCCCAAATGCATGAAGAATTTCATGGGGGCCCCAAAAGCATGCCACATTTCATGGGGGTCCCAAATGCATGCCGCATGTCATGGGAGCCCCAAATGCATGCCGCATGTCTTGGGAGCCCCAAATGCATGCCGCATGTCATGGGAGCCCCAAATGCATGAAGCATGTCATGGGGCCCCAAATGCATGCCGCATGTTGCGGCAGCCCCAAATGCATGACGCATGTCTTGGGGGCCCCAAATGCATCCCGCATGTCATGGGGGCCCCACGTGCATGCCACATGTCATTGGGGTCCCAAATGCATGCCGCATGTCATGGGGGCCCCACCTGCATGCCACATATCATTGGGGCCCCAAATGCATGCCGCATGTCATGGGAGCCCCAAATGCATGAAGCATGTCATGGGGGCACCAAATGCATGCCGCATGTCGCGGCAGCCCCAAATGCATGACGCATGTCATGGGGGCCCCACCTGCATGCCACATATCATTGGGGCCCCAAATGCATGCCGCATGTCATGGAAGCCCCAAATGCATGAAGCATGTCATGGGGGCACCAAATGCATGCCGCATGTCGCGGCAGCCCCAAATGCATGACGCATGTCTTGGGGGCCCCAAATGCATCCCGCATGTCATGGGGGCCCCACGTGCATGCCGCATGTCTCGGTCACCCCAAATGCATGCAGCATGTTATGGGGGCCCCACATGCATGCCACATGTCTCAGGTACCCCAAATGCATGCAACATGATATGCAGGCCCCAAATGCATGCCGCATGTCATAGGGGCCCCACGTGCATGGCGCAAATCATGGGTGCCCCACATGCATGCCGCATGTCATCGGGGCCCCAAATGCATGTCGCATGTCATGGAGGCCCCAAATGCATGCCGCATGTCATAGGGGCCCCACGTGCATGCCGCATGTAATGGGTGCCCCACGTGCATGCCGCATATCATGGGGACACCAAATGCATGCCGCATGTCATGGGGCCCCATATGCATGCCGCCTGTCATGGGGGCCCCACATGCATGCCGCATGTCAAGGGGGCCCAAAAGTGCATGTCACATATCATTGGGGCCCCAAATGCATGAAGAATGTCATGGGGGCCCCAAAAGCATGCCACATGTCGTGGGGGCCCCACGTGCATGCCGCATGTCATGGGAGCCCCAAATGCATGAAGCATGTCATGGGGGCCCCAAATGCCTGCCGCATGTCATGGGGGCCCCATGTGCATGCCGCATGTCATGGGGGCCCCACGTGCATGCCGCAAGTCATGGGGGCCACACGTGCATGCCGCATGTCATTGGGGTCCCAATTACATGCCGCATGTCATGGGGGCCCCACGTGCATGCCGCATGTCATGGGGGCCCCAAATACATGCCCCATGTCTTGGGGGCCCCACGTGCATGCCGCATATCATAGGGGCCCCACGTGCATGACGCATGTCATTGGGGTCCCAAATGCATGAAGAATGTCATGGGGGCCCCAAGAGCATGCCACATGTCGTGGGGGGCCCACGTGCATGCCGCATGTCATGGGGGCCCCAAAAGCATGCCACATGTCGTGGGGGCCCCAAATGCATGCCGCATGTCATGGGGGCCCCACGTGCATGCCGCATGTCATTGGGGCCCCAAATGCATGCCACATGTCATTGGGGCCCCAAATGCATGCCGCATGTCATGGGGGCCCCAAATGTATGCCGCATGTCATGGGGGACCACGTGCATGCCGCATGTCATTGGGGCCCCACATGCATGCCGCATGTCATGGGGGCCCCAAATGCATGCCGCATCTCATGGGGCACCACGTGCATGCCGCATGTCATTGGGGCCCCAAATGCATGCCGCATGTCATTGGGCCCCAAATGCATGCCGCATGTCATGGGGGCCCCAAATGTATGCCGCATGTCATGGGGGCCCACGTGCATGCCGCATGTCGTGGCGGCCCCAAATGCATGACGCATGTCTTGGGGGTCTCAAATGCATGCCGCATGTCATGGGAGCCCGAAGTGCATGCCGCATGTCATGGGGGTCCCAAATGCATGCCGCATGTCATGGGGGCCCAAATGCATGCCGCATGTCATGGGAGCCCCAAATGCATGCTGCATGTCATTGGGGTCCCAAATGCATGCCGCATGTCATGGGAGCCCCAAATGCATGCCGCATGTCATTGGGGTCCCAAATGCATGCCGCATGTCTTGGGGGCCCCAAACACGTGCCGCATGTCATGGGGGCCCACGTGCATGCCGAATGTCATGGGGGCCCCAAATGCATGCTGCATGTCATGGGGGCCCCACGTGCATGCCGCATGTCATGGGGGCCCCACGTGCATGCCGCATGTCATTGGGGTCCCAAATGCATGTCGCATGTCATGGGGGCCCTAAATGCATGCCGCATGTCATGGGGGCCCCACGTGCATGCCGCATATCATAGGGGCCCCACGTGCATGACGCATGTCATTGGGGTCCCAAATGCATGAAGAATGTCATGGGGGCCCCAAGAGCATGCCACATGTCGTGGGGGCCCCACGTGCATGCCGCATGTCATGTGGGCCCCAATTATGTGCCGCCTGTCATGGGGCCCCACATGCATGCCGCATGTCATGGGGGCCCCAAATGCATGCCGCATGTCATGGGGCACCACGTGCATGCCGCATGTCATTGGGGCCCCAATTTCATGCCGCATGTCATGGGGGCCCCAAATGCATGCCGCATGTCATGGGGGCCCCACGTGCATGCCGCATATCATGGGGGCCCCACGTGCATGCCGCATATCATGGGGGCCCACGTGCATGCCGCATGTCATTGGGGCCCCAAATTCATGCCGCATGTCATGGGGGCCCCAAATGCATGCCGCATGTCATGGGGGCCCCACGTGCATGCCGCATATCATGGGGGCCCCACGTGCATGCCGCATGTCATTGGGGCCCCAAATGCATGCCGCATGTCATGGGGGCCCCAAATGTATGCCGCATGTCATGGGGGCCCCAAATGTATGCCGCATGTCATGGGGGCCCACGTGCATGCCGCATGTCATTGGGGTCCCAAATGAATGCCGCATGTCATGGGGGCCCCACGTGCATGCCGCATGTCATGGGGGCCCCACGTGCATGCCGCATATCATAGGGGCCCCACGTGCATGACGCATGTCATTGGGGTCCCAAATGCATGAAGAATGTCATGGGGGCCCCAAGAGCATGCCACATGTCATGGGGCACCACGTGCATGCCGCATGTCATTGGGGCCACAAATGCATGCCGCATGTCATGGGGGCCCCAATTATGTGCCGCCTGTCATGGGGGCCCCACATGCATGCCGCATGTCGTGGCGGGCCCAAATGCATGGCGCATGTCTTGCGGCCCCAAATGCATGACGCATGTCTCGGGGGCCCCAAATGCATGCCGCATGTCATGGGGGCCCCAATTATGTGCCGCCTGTCATGGGGGCCCCACATGCATGCCGCATGTCATGGGGGGCCCTCGTGCATTCCGCATGTCATTGGGGTCCCAAATGCATGCCGCATGTCATGGGGGCCCCACGTGCATGCCGAATGTCATGGGGGCCCCACGTGCATGCCGCATGTCATGGGGGCCCCACGTGCATGCCGCATGTCATGGGGCCCCCACGTGCATGCCGCATGTCATGGGGGCCCCACGTGCATGCCGCAAGTCATGGGTGCCCCACGTGCATGCCGCATGTCATTGGGGTCACAAATGAATGTCGCATGTCATGAGGGCCCCAAATGCATGCCGCATGTCATGGGGGCCCCAATTACGTGCCGCCTGTCATGGGGGCCCCACATGCATGCCGCATGTCATGGGGGCCCCAAATGCATGACGCATGTCTTGGGGCCCCAAATGCATGCCGTATGTCGTTGGGGCCCCAAGTGCATGCCGCATGTCATGGGGGCCCCAAATGCATGCCGCGTGTTATGGGGGCCCCAAATGCATCCCGCGTGTCATGGGGTCCCCACGTGCATGACGCATGTCATGGGGGCCCCAAATACATGCCGCATGTCTTGGGGGCCCCACGTGCATGCCGCATATCATAGGGGCCCCACGTGTATGACGCATGTCATTGGGGTCCCAAATGCATGAAGAATGTCATGTGGGCCCCAAAAGCATGCCGCATGTCATGGGGGCCCCACGTGCATGCCGCATGTCATTGGGGCCCAGAATGCATGCCGCATGTCATGGGGGCCCCAAATGTATGCCGCATGTCATGGGGGCCAACGTGCATGCCGCATGTCATGGGGGCCCCACGTGCATGCCGCATGTCATGGGGGCCCCACGTGCATGCCGCATGTCATTGGGGTCTCAAATGCATGCCGCATGTCATGGGGGCCCAAATGCATGCCGCATGTCATGAGGGCCCACTTGCATGCCACATGTCGTGGCGGCCCCAAATGCATGCCGCATGTCATGAGGGCCCACTTGCATGCCACATGTCGTGTGGGCCCCACGTGCATGACGCATGTCATGGGGGCCCCAAATGCATGCCGCATGTCATGGGGGCCCCACGTGCATGCCGCATGTCGTGGCGGCCCCAAATACATGATGCATGTCTTGGGGGCCCCAAATGTATGCCGCATGTCATGGGGGCCCCAATTATGTGCCGCCTGTCATGGGGCCCCACATGCATGCCACATGTCATAGGGGCCCCAAATGCATGCCGCATGTCATGGGAGCCCGAAGTGCATGCCGCATGTCATGGGGGCCCCAAATGTGTGCCGCATGTCATGGGAGCCCAAAGTGCATGCCGCATGTCTTGGGGACCCCAAACACGTGCCGCATGTCATGGGGGCCCACGTGCATGCCGCATGTCATGGGGGCCCACGTGCATGCCGCATGTCATTGGGGCCCCAAATGCATGCCGCATGTCGTGGCGGCCCCAAATACATGATGCATGTCTTGGGGGCCCCAAATGCATGCCGCATGTCATGGGGGCCCCAATTATGTGCCGCCTGTCATGGGGCCCCACATGCATGCCACATGTCATGGGGGCCCCAAATGCGTGCCGCATGTCATGGGAGCCCAAAATGCATGCCGCATGTCTTGGGGACCCCAAACACGTGCCGCATGTCATGGGGGCCCACGTGCATGCCGCATGTCATGGGGGCCCACGTGCATGCCGCATGTCATTGGGGTCCCAAATGCATGCCGCATGTCATGGGGGCCCCACGTGCATGCCGCTTGTCATGGGGGCCCCACGTGCATGCCGCATGTCATTGGGGTCCCAAATGCATGTCGCATGTCATGGGGGCCCCAAATGCATGCCGCATGTCATGGGGGCCCCACGTGCATGCCGCATATCATAGGGGCCCCACGTGCATGACGCATGTCATTGGGATCCCAAATGCATGTCGCATGTCATGGGGGCCCCAAATGCATGCCGCATGTCATGAGGACCCCACGTGCATGCCGCATATCATAGGGGCCCCACGTGCATGACGCATGTCATTGGGGTCCCAAATGCATGCCGCATGTCATGGGAGACTGAAGTGCATGCCGCATGTCATGGGGGCCCCAAATGCATGCCGCATGTCATGGGGGCCCCACGTGCATGCCGCATATCATGGGGGCCCCACGTGCATGCCGCATGTCATTGGGGCCCCACGTGCATGCCGCATGTCATTGGGGCCCCAAATGCATGCCGCATGTCATGGGGGCCCCAAATGCATGCTGCATGTTATGGGGGCCCCAAATGCATCCCGCTTGTCATGGGGGCCCCAATTACATGCCGCCTGTCATGGGGGCCACACATGCATGCCGCATGTCATGGGGGCCCAAAAGTGCATGTCACATGTCTTGGGGGCCCCAATTTTGTGCCGCATGTCATGGGGGCCATGAATGCATGCCGCATGTCATGGGGGGCCCTCGTGCATTCCGCATGTCATTGGGGTCCCAAATGCATGCCGCATGTCATGGGGGCCCCACGTGCATGCCGCATGTCATTGGGGTCCCAAATGCATGCCGCATGTCATGGGAACCCCAAATGCATGCCGCATGTCATTGGGGTCCCAAATGCATGCCGCATGTCATGGGGGCCCCAAATGCATGCTGCATGCTATGGGGGCCCCAAATGCATCCCGCTTGTCATGGGGGCCCCAATTACATGCCGCCTGTCATGGGGGCCCCAAATGCATGCCGCATGTCATTGGGGCCCCAAATGCATGCCGCATGTCATGGGGGCCCCAAATGTATGCCGCATGTCATGGGGGCCCCAAATGTATGCCGCATGTCATGGGGGCCCACGTGCATGCCGCATGTCATTGGGGTCCCAAATGCATGCCGCATGTCATGGGGGCCCCACGTGCATGCCGCATGTCATGGGGGCCCCACGTGCATGCCGCATATCATAGGGGCCCCACGTGCATGACGCATGTCATTGGGGTCCCAAATGCATGAAGAATGTCATGGGGGCCCCAAGAGCATGCCGCATGTCATGGGGTCCCACGTGCATGCCGCATATCATAGGGGCCCCACGTGCATGACGCATGTCATTGGGGCCCCAAATGCATGCCGCATGTCATGGGGGCCCCAATCATGTGCCGCCTGTCATGGGGGCCCCACATGCATGCGGCATGCACGTGGGGGGCCCAAATGCATGACGCATGTCTTGCGGCCCCAAATGCATGACGCATGTCTCGGGGGCCCCAAATGCATGCTGCATGTCATGGGGGCCCCAATTATGTGCCGCCTGTCATGGGGTCCCCACATGCATGCCGCATGTCATGGGGCCCCCAAATGCATGCCGCATGTCATGGGAGACTGAAGTGCATGCCGCATGTCATGGGAGCCCCAAATGCATGCCGCATGTCATGGGGGCCCCACGTGCATGCCGCATATCATGGGGGCCCCACGTGCATGCCGCATGTCATGGGGGCCCCACGTGCATGCCGCATGTCATTGGGGCCCCAAATGCATGCCGCATGTCATGGGGGCCCCAAATGCATGCTGCATGTTATGGGGGCCCCAAATGCATCCCGCTTGTCATGGAGGCCCCAATTACATGCCGCCTGTCATGATGGCCCCACATGCATGCCGCATGTCATGGGGGCCCAAAAGTGCATGTCACATATCTTGGGGGCCCCAATTTTGTGCCGCATGTCATGGGGGCCATGAATGCATGCCGCATGTCATGGGGGGCCCTCGTGCATTCCGCATGTCATTGGGGTCCCAAATGCATGCCGCATGTCATGGGGGCCCCACGTGCATGCCGAATGTCATGGGGGCCCCAAATGCATGCCATGTGTTATGGGGGCCCCAAATGCATCCCGCGTGTCATGGGGTCCCCACGTGCATGACGCATGTCATTGGGGTCCCAAATGCATGAAGAATGTCATGGGGTCCCAAAAGCATGCCACATGTCGTGGGGGCCCCACATGCATGCCACATGTCATGGGGGCCCCAAGAGCATGCCACATGACATGGGGGCCCCAATTGCATGCCGCATGTCTTGGGGGCCCCACGTGCATGCCTCATATCATAGGGGCCCCAAGTGCATGCCGCATGTCATTGGGGCCCCAAATGCATGCCGCATGTCGTGGCGGCCCCAAATGCATGACGCATGTCTTGGGGCCCCCAAATGCATGCCGCATATCATGGGGGCCCCAATTATGTGCCGCCTGTCATGGTTCCCCACATGCATGCCACATGTCATAGGGGCCCCAAATGCATGCCGCATGTCATGGGAGCCCGAAGTGCATGCCGCATGTCATGGGGGCCCCAAATGCATGCCGCATGTCATGGGAGCCCGAAGTGCATGCCGCATGTCATGGGAGCCCGAAGTGCATGCCGCATGTCATGGGGGCCCCAAATGCATGCCGCATGTTATGGGGGCCCCACGTGCATGCCGCATGTCATGGGGGCCCCACGTGCATGCCGCATGTCATTGGGGTCCCAAATGCATGTTGCATGTCATGGGGGCCCCAAATGCATGCCGCATGTCATGGGGGCCCCACGTGCATGCCGCATGTCATTGGGGTCCCAAGTGCATGCCGCATGTCATTGGGGCCCCAATTATGTGCCGCCTGTCATGGGGGCCCCACATGCATGCCGCATGTCATGGGGGCCCCAAATGCATGACGCATGTCTCGGGGGCCCCAAATGCATGCCGCATGTCATGGAGGCCCCAAATGCATGCCACATGTCATGGGAGCCCGAAGTGCATGCCGCATGTCATGGGGGCCCCAAATGCATGCCACATGTCATGGGAGCCCGAAGTGCATGCCGCATGTCATGGGGGCCCACGTGCATGCCGCATGTCGTGGCGGCCCCAAATGCATGACGCATGTCTCGGGGGCCCCAAATGCATGCCGCATGTCATGGAGGCCCCAATTATGTGCCGCCTGTCATGGGGGCCCCACATTTATGCCGCATGGCATGGGGCCCCCAAATGCATGCCGCATGTCATGGGAGACTGAAGTGCATGCCGCATGTCATGGGGGCCCCAAATGCATGCCGCATGTCATGGGGGCCCCACGTGCATGCCGCATATCATGGGGGCCCCACGTGCATGCCGCATGTCATGGGGGCCCCACGTGCATGCCGCATGTCATTGGGGCCCCAAATGCATGCCACATGTCATGGGGGCCCCAAATGCATGCTGCATGTTATGGGGGCCCCAAATGCATCCCGCTTGTCATGGGGGTCCCAATGCATGCCGCATGTCATGGGGGCCCCAAATGCATGAAGAATTCCATGGGGGCCCCAAAAGCATGCCACATGTCATGGGGGCCCCAAATGCATGCCGCATGTCATGGGGGCCCCACGTGCATGCCGCATGTCATTGGGCCCCACGTGCATGCCGCAATTCATGGGGGCCCCACGTGCATGCCGCATGTCATTGGGGTACCAAATGCATGTCGCATGTCTTGGGGGGCCCCACGTGCATGCCGGATATCATAGGGGCCCCACGTGCATGACGCATGTCATTGGGGTCCCAAATGCATGAAGAATGTCATGGGGGCCCCAAAAGCATGCCACATGTCGAGGGGGCCCCACGTGCATGCCGCATGTCATGGGGGCCCCAAAAGCATGACGCATGTCTTGGGAGCCCCAAATGCATGCCGCATGTCATGGGAGCCCCAAATGCATGAAGCATGTCATGGGGGCCCCAAATGCATGCCGCATGTCGCGGCAGCCCCAAATGCATGACGCATGTCTTGGGGGCCCCAAATGCATGCTGCATGTCATGGGAGCCGGAAGTGCATGCCGCATGTCATGGGGGTCCCAATGCATGCCGCATGTCATGGGGGCCCCAAATGCATGAAGAATTCCATGGGGGCCCCAAAAGCATGCCACATGTCATGGGGGCCCCAAATGCATGCCGCATGTCATGGGGGCCCCACGTGCATGCCGCATGTCATTGGGGCCCCACGTGCATGCCGCAATTCATGGGGGCCCCACGTGCATGCCGCATGTCATTGGGGTACCAAATGCATGTCGCATGTCTTGGGGGGCCCCACGTGCATGCCGCATATCATAGGGGCCCCACGTGCATGACGCATGTCATTGGGGTCCCAAATGCATGAAGAATGTCATGGGGGCCCCAAAAGCATGCCACATGTCGAGGGGGCCCCACGTGCATGCCGCATGTCATGGGGGCCCCAAAAGCATGACGCATGTCTTGGGAGCCCCAAATGCATGCCGCATGTCATGGGAGCCCCAAATGCATGAAGCATGTCATGGGGGCCCCAAATGCATGCCGCATGTCGCGGCAGCCCCAAATGCATGACGCATGTCTTGGGGGCCCCAAATGCATGCTGCATGTCATGGGAGCCGGAAGTGCATGCCGCATGTCATGGGGGTCCCAATGCATGCCGCATGTCATGGGGGCCCCAAATGCATGAAGAATTCCATGGGGGCCCCAAAAGCATGCCACATGTCATGGGGGCCCCAAATGCATGCCGCATGTCATGGGGGCCCCACGTGCATGCCGCATGTCATTGGGGCCCCACGTGCATGCCGCAATTCATGGGGGCCCCACGTGCATGCCGCATGTCATTGGGGTACCAAATGCATGTCGCATGTCTTGGGGGGCCCCACGTGCATGCCGCATATCATAGGGGCCCCACGTGCATGACGCATGTCATTGGGGTCCCAAATGCATGAAGAATGTCATGGGGGCCCCAAAAGCATGCCACATGTCGAGGGGGCCCCACGTGCATGCCGCATGTCATGGGGGCCCCAAAAGCATGCCGCATGTCGCGGCAGCCCCAAATGCATGACGCATGTCTTGGGGGCCCCAAATGCATCCCGCATGTCATGGGAGCCCCACGTGCATGCCGCATGTCGTGGCGGCCCCAAATGCATGCCGCATGTCATGGAGTCCCAAATCCATGCCGCATGTCATGGGGGCCACACGAGCGTGCCGCATGTCAATGGGGTCCCAAATACATGTCGCATGTCATGGGGGCCCAAATGCATGCCACATGTCATGGGGCCCCACGTGCATAACGCATGTCATGGGGGGCCCACGTGCATGTCACATGTCATGGGGGCCCCATGTGCATGCCGCATATCATTGGGGTCTCAAATGCATCCCGCATGTCATGGGGGCCCCACGTGCATGACGCATGTCATAGTGGCAACAAATGCATGCCGCATGTCATGGGGGCCCCACGTACATGCCGCATGTCATGGGGGCCCCATGTGCATGCCGCATATCATTGGGGTCTCAAATGCATGCCGTATGTCATGGGGACCCCAATTGCATGCCGCATGTCATGAGGGCCCCAAATGCATGCCGCATGTCTTGGGGACCCCAAATGCATGCTGCATGTCATGAGGGCCCACGTGCATGACGCATGTCTTGGGGGACCCAAATCCATGCCGCATGTCATAGGGGCCCAACGTGCATGCCGCATGTCATGGGGGGCCCAAATGCATGACGCATGTCATTGGGGCCCCAAATGCATCCCGCTTGTCATGGGGGCCCCACGTGCATGACGCATGTCATAGGGGCCCCATGTGCATGACGCATGTCATGGGGGCCCCAAATGCATGCCACATGTCGTGTGGGTCATACATGCATGCCTCATGTCATGGGGGCCCCAAATGCATGCCGCATGTCATGAGGGCCCCAAATGCATACCGCATGTCATGAGGGCCCAAAAGTGCATGTCACATGTCTTGGGGGCCCCAATTTTGTGCCGCATGTCATGGGGGCCCCACCTCCATGCCGCATATCATTGGGGTCCCAAATGCATGCCACATGTCATGGGGGCCCACGTGCATGCCGCATGTCGTGGAAGCCCCAAATGCATGACGCATGTCATGGGGGCCCCAAATGCATGCCGCATGTCATGGGGAACCCAATTACGTGCCGCCTGTCTTGGGGCCTCACATGCATGCCGCATGTCATGGGGGCCCAAAATGCATGCCGCATGTCATGGGAGCCCGAAGTGCATGCCGCATGTCATGGGGGCCCCACGTACGTGCCGCATGTCATTATGGTCCCAAATGCATGTCGCATGTCATGGGGGCCCACGTGCATGCCGCATGTCGTGGCGGCCCCAAATGCATGCTGCATGTCATGAGGGCCCACGTGCATGCCGCATGTCGTGGCGGCCCCAAATGCAAGACGAATGTCATGGGGGCCCCAAATGCATGCCGCATGTCATGGGGGTCCCAAATGCATGCCGCATGTCATCGGGACCCCAAATGCATGCCGCATGTCATGAGGGCCCCACGTACATGCCGCATGTCATGGGGGCCCCATGTGCATGCCGCATATCATTGGGGTCTCAAATGCATGCCGTATGTCATGGGGACCCCAATTGCATGCCGCATGTCATGAGGGCCCCAAATGCATGCCGCATGTCTTGGGGACCCCAAATGCATGCTGCATGTCATGAGGGCCCACGTGCATGACGCATGTCTTGGGGGACCCAAATCCATGCCGCATGTCATAGGGGCCCAACGTGCATGCCGCATGTCATGGGGGCCCAAATGCATGACGCATGTCATTGGGGCCCCAAATGCATCCCGCTTGTCATGGGGGCCCCACGTGCATGACGCACGTCATAGGGGACCCAAATGCATGCCACATGTCGTGTGGGTCATACATGCATGCCTCATGTCATGGGGGCCCCAAATGCATGCCGCATGTCATGAGGGCCCCAAATGCATACCGCATGTCATGAGGGCCCAAAAGTGCATGTCACATGTCTTGGGGGCCCCAATTTTGTGCCGCATGTCATGGGGGCCCCACCTCCATGCCGCATATCATTGGGGTCCCAAATGCATGCCGCATGTCATGGGGGCCCACGTGCATGCCGCATGTCGTGGAAGCCCCAAATGCATGACGCATGTCATGGGGGCCCCAAATGCATGCCGCATGTCATGGGGGACCCAATTACGTGCCGCCTGTCTTGGGGGCCTCACATGCATGCCGCATGTCATGGGGGCCCAAAATGCATGCCGCATGTCATGGGAGCCCGAAGTGCATGCCGCATGTCATGGGGGCCCCACGTACGTGCCGCATGTCATTATGGTCCCAAATGCATGTCGCATGTCATGGGGGCCCACGTGCATGCCGCATGTCGTGGCGGCCCCAAATGCATGCCGCATGTCATGAGGGCCCACGTGCATGCCGCATGTCGTGGCGGCCCCAAATGCAAGACGAATGTCATGGGGGCCCCAAATGCATGCCGCATGTCATGGGGGTCCCAAATGCATGCCGCATGTCATCGGGACCCCAAATGCATGCCGCATGTCATGAGGGCCCACGTGCATGCCGCATGTTGTGGCGGCCCCAAATGAATGACGCATGTCATGGGGCCCCAATTATGTGACGCCTGTCATGGGGGCCCCACATGCATGCCGCATGTCATGGGGGACCAAAAGTGCATGTCACATGTCTTGGGGGCCCCAATTTTGTGACGCATGTCATGGGGGGCATAAATGCATGCCGCATGTCATGGGGGCCCCACCTGCATGCCACATATCATTATGGTCCCAAATGCATGCCGCATGTCATGGGGGCCCAAATGCATGCCGCATGTCATGAGGGCCCACGTGCATGCCGCATGTCATGGGGGCCCCAAGTGCATGACGCATGTCATGGGGGCACCAAATCCATGCCGCATGTCATGGGGCCCCACGTGCATGCCGCCTGTCATGGGGGCCCCACATGCATGCCGCATGTCATGGGGTCCCCAAATGCATGCCGCATGTCATTGGGGCCCCACATGCATACCGCATGTCATGTGGGACCAAAGTGCATGCCGCATGTCATGGGGCCCCAAATGCATGCCGCATGTCATGGAAGCCCAAAGTGCATATCAGATATCATGGGGCCCCAAATGCATGCCGGATGTCATGGGGGCTCCACGTGCATGCCGCATGTAATGGGGCCCCCAAATTCATGCCGCATGTCATAGGGGCCCCACGTGCATGTCGCCAGTCATGGGTGCCCCAAATGCATGCCGCATGTCATGGAGGCCCCAAATGCATACCGCATGTCATGGGAGCCCCAAATGCATGCCGCATGTCATGGCGGCCCCAAATGCATGACTCAGGTCATGGGGGCCCCAGGTGCATGCTGCATGTCATGGGGGCCCCAAATGCATGCCACATGTCCTGGGGGCCCCACGTGCATGCCGCATGTCATGGCGGCCCCAAATGCATGACTCAGGTCATGGGGGCCCCACGTGCATGCCGCATGTCATGGGGGACCCAAGCGTATGCTGCATGTCATGGGGGCCCCAAATGCATGCCACATGTCCTGGGGGCCCCACGTGCATGCCGCATGTCATGGGGGCCCCAAATGCATGCCGCATGTCCTGGGAGCCCCATGTCCATGCCGCATGTCATGGGCCCCCCAAATGCATTCCGCATGTCATGGGTGCCCCACATGCATGCCGCATGTCATGGGAGCCCAAATGCATGCAGCATGTCATGGGGGCCCCAAATGCATGCCACATGTCTTGGCGGCCCCAAATGCATGACTCAGGTCATTGGGGACCCACGTGCATGCCGCATGTCAAGGGGGACCCAAATGCATGCGGCATGTCATAGGGGCCCCACGTGCATGCCGCATGTCTCGGGCACCCCAAATACATGCAGCATGTCATGGGGGCCCCACGTGCATGCCGCATGTCCTGGCGGCCCCACGTGCATTCCGCATGACATGGGGGCCCCAAGAGCATGCCACATGTCCTTGGGGACCCACGTGCATGCCGCATGTCATGGGGGCCCCAAATGCATGCCGCATGTCCTGGCGGCCCCACATGCATTCCGCATGACATAGGGGCCCCAAGTGCATGCCGCATGTCACAGGGGCCCCAAATGTATGCCGCATGTAATGGGGCCCCACATGCATGGAGCATGTCATAGGGGCCCCACATGCATGCCACATGTCCTGGGGGACCCACGTGCATGCCGCATGTCATGGGGGCCCCAAATGCATGCCGCATGTCATGGGGGCCCCACGTGCATTCCGCATGACATGGGGGCCCCAAATGCATGCCGCATGTCATGGCGGCCCCAAATGCATGACTCAGGTCATGGGGCCCACGTGCATGCCGCATGTCATGGGGGACCCAAGCGTATGCCGCATGTCATGGGGGCCCCAAATACATGCAGCATGTCATGGGGGCCCCACGTGCATGCCGCATGTCTCAGGTACCCCAAATGCATGCAGCATGTTATGCTGGCCCCGCAGGCATTCTGCATGTCATGGGGGCCCCAAATGCATGCCGCATGTCATGGGGGCCCCACGTGCATGCCGCATGTCATGGGGGCCCCGCATGTATTCCACATGTCATGGGGGCCCCATGTGCATGCCGCATGTCATAGGGGCCCCACGTACATGGCGCATGTCATGGGTGCCCCACATACATGCCGCATGTCACTGGGGCACCAATTGCATGCCGCATGTCATAGGGGCCCCACATGCATGGCGCATGTCATGGTGAACCACATGCATGCCGCATGTCATGGGGGCCCCAAATGCATGCCGCATGTCATGGGGGGCCCACATGCATGCCGCATGTCATGGGGGCCCCACTTGCATGCAGCATGTAATGGGGGATCCAAATGCATGACGCATGTCATGGGGGTCCCACATGCATGCCGCATGCCATGGGGCCCCCAAATGCATGCGTCATGTCATAGGGGCCCCACGTGCATGCCTCATGTCACGGGGGCCACAAATGTATGCCGCATGTCATGAGGGCCCCACGTGCATGCCGCATGTCATGGGGGGGCCCACATGCATGCCGCATGTCATGGGGGCCCCACTTGCATGCAGCATGTAATGGGGGATCCAAATGCATGCCGCATGTCATAGGGGCCCCACGTGCACGGCGCAAGTCATGGGTGCCCCACATGCATGCCGCATGTCATCGGGGCCCCAAATGCATGCCGCATTTCATGGGGGCCCCCAATGCAAGGCGCATGTCATGGGGGCCCCACGTGCATGCCGCATGTCATGGGGACCCCAATTGCATGCCGCATGTCATGGGGGCCCCCACATGAACGCCGCATTTCTTGGGGCCCCACATGCATGCCACATGTCATGGGGGCCCCACATGCATGCCGCATTTCATGGGGGACCCAAATGCATGACTCATGTCATGGGGGCCCCACGTGCATGCCGAATGTCTCGGGTACCCCAAATGCATGCAGCATGTTATGCAGGCCCCAAATGCATGCCGCATGTCATGGGGGCCCAAATGCATGGCACATGTCATGGGAGCCCCACATGCACGCCGCATGTCATGGGGGCCCCAAATGCATGCCGGATGTCATGGGGGCTCCACGTGCATGCCGCATGTAATGGGGCCCCCAAATTCATGCCGCATGTCATAGGGGCCCCACGTGCATGTCGCAAGTCATGGGTGCCCCAAATGCATGCCGCATGTCATGGAGGCCCCAAATGCATACCGCATGTCATGGGAGCCCCACATGCATGCCGCATGTCATGGGGCCCCCAAATGCATGCCGCATGTCATGGGAGCCCCAAATGCATGCCGCATGTCCTGGGGGCCCCACGTGCATTCTGCATGACATGGGGGCCCCAAAAGCATGCTGCATGTCATGATGGCCCCAAATGCATGACTCAGGTCATGGGGGCCCCACGTGCATGCCGCATGTCATGGGGGACCCAAGCGTATGCTGCATGTCATGGGGGCCCCAAATGCATGCCACATGTCCTGGGGGCCCCACGTGCATGCCGCATGTCATGGGGGACCCAAATGCATGCCGCATGTCCTGGGGGCCCCATGTCCATGCCGCATTTCATGGGCCCCCCAAATGCATTCCGCATGTCATGGGTGCCCCACATGCATGCCTCATGTCATGGGGCCCAAATGCATGCCGCATGTCATGGGGGCCCCAAATGCATGCCGCATGTCTTGGCGGCCCCAAATGCATGACTCAGGTCATTGGGGCCCCACATGCATGCCGCATGTCATGGGGGACCCAAATACATGCAGCATGTCACGGGGGCCCCACGTGCATGCCGCATTTCTCAGGTACCCCAAATGCATGCAGCATGTTATGCACGCCCCAAATGCATGCCGCATGTCATGGGGGCCCCGCTGGCATTTCGCATGTCATGGGGGCCCCAAATGTATGCCGCATGTAATGGGGGGCCACATGCATGCCGCATGTCATGGAGGCCCCACATGCATTCCGCATGTCAAGGGGGCCTCACATGCATTCTGCATGACATGGGGGCCCCAAATGCACGCTGCATGTCATGGGGGCACCAAATGCATGCCGCATGTCATGGGAGCCCGAAGTGCATGCCGCATGTCATGGGGGCCCCAAATGCATGCCGCATGTCATGGGAGCCCGAAGTGCATGCCGCATGTCATGGGGGCCCCAAATGCATGCCGCATGTCATGGAGGCCCCACATGCATTCCGCATGTCAAGGGGGCCTCACATGCATTCTGCATGACATGGGGGCCCCAAATGCACGCTGCATGTCATGGGGGCACCAAATGCATGCCGCATGTCATGGGAGCCCGAAGTGCATGCCGCATGTCATGGGGGCCCCAAATGCATGCCGCATGTCATGGGAGCCCGAAGTGCATGCCGCATGTCATGGGGGCCCCAAATGCATGCCGCATGTCATGGGAGCCCGAAGTGCATGCCGCATGTCATGGGGGCCCCAAATGCATGCCGCATGTCATGGGGTCCCCAAATGCATGCCGCCTGTCATGGGGCCCCCACATGCGTGCTGCATGTCATAGAGGCCCCAAATGCATGCCGCATGTCATGGGAGCCCGAAGTGCATGCCGCATGTCATGGGGGCCCCAAATGCATGCCGCATGTCATGGGAGCCCGAAGTGCATGCCGCATGTCATGGGGGCCCCAAATGCATGCCGCATGTCATGGGGTCCCCAAATGCATGCCGCATGTCATGGGGGCCCCACGTGCATGCCGCATGTCATGGGGGCCCCAAATGCATGCCGCATGTCATGGGGGCCCCAAATGCATGCCGCATGTCATTGGGGCCCCAAATGCATGCCGCATGTCATGGGGGCCCCACGTGCATGACGCATGTCATGGGGGCCCCACATGCATGCCGCATGTCATAGGGGCCCAACGTGCATGCCGCATATCATAGGGGCCCCACGTGCATGACGCATGTCATTGGGGTCCCAAATGCATGAAGAATGTAATGGGGGCCCCAAAAGCATGCCACATGTCGTGGGGGCCCCCCGTGCATGCTGCATGTCATGGGGGCCCCAAAAGCATGCCGCATGTCATGGGGGCCCTACGTGCATGCCGCATGTCTTTGGGGCCCCAAATGCATGCCGCATGACGTGGCGGCCCCAAATGCATGACGCACGTCATGGGGGCCCCAATTACATGCCGCCTGTCATGGGGGCCCCACATGCATTCCGCATGTCATAGGGGCCCAAAAGTGCATGTCACATGTCTTGGGGGCCCCAATTTTGTGCCGCATGTCATGGGGGCCATAAATGCATGCCGCATGTCATGGGGGGCTCTCGTGCATGCCGCATGTCATTGGGGTCCCAAATGCATGCCGCATGTCATGGGTGCCCCACCTGCATGCCGCATATCATTCACGTCCCAAATGCATGCCGCATGTCATGGGGAACCCAAATGCATGCCGCATGTCATGAGGGCCCACGTGCATGACGCATGTCTTGGGGGCCCCAAATGCATGCCGCATGTCATGGGGGCCCCAATTATGTGCCGCCTGTCATGGGGGCCCCACATGCATGCCGCATGTCATGGGGGGCCCCACGTGCATGCCGCATGTCATTGGGGCCCCAAATGCATGCCGCGTGTTATGGGGGCCCCAAATGCATCCCGCTTGTCATGGGGGCCCCACTTGCATGACGCATGTCATGGGGCACCAAATGCATGCCGCATGTCATTGGGGCCCCAAATGCATGCCGCATGTCATTGGGGCCCCAATTGCATGCCGCATGTCATTGGGGTCCCAAATGCATGCCGCATGTCAAGGGGGCCCCACGTGCATGCCGCATATCATGGGGACACCAAATGCATGCCGCATGTCATGGGGGCCCCACATGCATGCCGCATTTCATTGGTTCCCCCAATGCATGGCGCATGTCATGGGGGCCCCACGTGCATGCCGCATGTCATGGGGACCCCAAATGCATGCCGAATGTCATAGGGGCCCCAAATGCATGCCGCATGTCATTGGGGCCCCAAATGCATGTCGCATGTCATGGAGGCCCCAAATGCATGCCGCATGTCATAGGGGCCCCACATGCATGCCGCATGTCATAGGGGCCCAACGTGCATGACGCATGTCATTGGGGTCCCAAATGCATGAAGAATGTCATGGGGGCCCCAAAAGCATGCCACATGTCGTGGGGGCCCCCCGTGCATGCTGCATGTCATGGGGGCCCCAAAAGCATGCCGCATGTCATGGGGGCCCTACGTGCATGCCGCATGTCTTTGGGGCCCCAAATGCATGCCGCATGACGTGGCGGCCCCAAATGCATGCCGCATGTCATGGGGGCCCCAATTACATGCCGCCTGTCATGGGGGCCCCACATGCATTCCGCATGTCATAGGGGCCCAAAAGTGCATGTCACATGTCTTGGGGGCCCCAATTTTGTGCCGCATGTCATGGGGGCCATAAATGCATGCCGCATGTCATGGGGGGCTCTCGTGCATGCCGCATGTCATTGGGGTCCCAAATGCATGCCGCATGTCATGGGTGCCCCACCTGCATGCCGCATATCATTCACGTCCCAAATGCATGCCGCATGTCATGAGGAACCCAAATGCATGCCGCATGTCATGAGGGCCCACGTGCATGACGCATGTCTTGGGGGCCCCAAATGCATGCCGCATGTCATGGGGGCCCCAATTATGTGCCGCCTGTCATGGGGGCCCCACATGCATGCCGCATGTCATGGGGGGCCCCACGTGCATGCCGCATGTCATTGGGGCCCCAAATGCATGCCGCGTGTTATGGGGGCCCCAAATGCATCCCGCTTGTCATGGGGGCCCCACTTGCATGACGCATGTCATGGGGCACCAAATGCATGCCGCATGTCATTGGGGCCCCAAATGCATGCCGCATGTCATTGGGGCCCCAATTGCATGCCGCATGTCATTGGGGTCCCAAATGCATGCCGCATGTCATGGGGGCCCCACGTGCATGCCGCATATCATGGGGACACCAAATGCATGCCGCATGTCATGGGGGCCCCACATGCATGCCGCATTTCATTGGTTCCCCCAATGCATGGCGCATGTCATGGGGGCCCCACGTGCATGCCGCATGTCATGGGGACCCCAAATGCATGCCGAATGTCATAGGGGCCCCAAATGCATGCCGCATGTCATTGGGGCCCCAAATGCATGTCGCATGTCATGGAGGCCCCAAATGCATGCCGCATGTCATAGGGGCCCCACATGCATGCCGCATGTCATAGGGGCCCAACGTGCATGACGCATGTCATTGGGGTCCCAAATGCATGAAGAATGTCATGGGGGCCCCAAAAGCATGCCACATGTCGTGGGGGCCCCCCGTGCATGCTGCATGTCATGGGGGCCCCAAAAGCATGCCGCATGTCATGGGGGCCCTACGTGCATGCCGCATGTCTTTGGGGCCCCAAATGCATGCCGCATGACGTGGCGGCCCCAAATGCATGCCGCATGTCATGGGGGACCCAATTATGTGCCACCTGTCATGGGGGCCCCAAATGCATGCCGCGTGTTATGGGGGCCCCAAATGCATCCCGCTTGTCATGGGGGCCCCACTTGCATGACGCATGTCATGGGGCACCAAATGCATGCCGCATGTCATTGGGGCCCCAAATGCATGCCGCATGTCATTGGGGCCCCAATTGCATGCCGCATGTCATTGGGGTCCCAAATGCATGCCGCATGTCATGGGAGCCCGAAGTGCATGTCGCATGTCATGGGGGCCCCAAATGCATGCCGCATGTCATGGGGGCCCCAAATGCATGCCGCATGTCATGGGGGCCCCACGTGCATGCCGCATGTCATTGGGGCCCCAAATGCATGCCGCATGTCATAGGGGCCCAACGTGCATGCCGCATGTCATGGGGGCCCCACGTGCATGCCGCATGTCATGGGGGCCTCAAATGCATGCCGCATGTCATGGGGGCCCCACGTGCATGCCGCGTGTCATTGGGGCCCCAAATGCATGACGCATGTCATTGGGGCCCCAAATGCATGCCGCATGTCATGGGGGCCCCAAATGCATGCCGCATGTCATGGGGCCCCACGTGCATGCCGCATGTCATAGGGGCCCCAAATGCATGCCGCATGTCATGGGAGCCCGAAGTGCATGCCGCATGTCATGGGGGCCCCAAATGCATGCCGCATGTCATGGGGGCCCCAAATGCATGAAGAATTTCATGGGGGCCCCAAAAGCATGCCACATTTCATGGGGGTCCCAAATGCATGCCGCATGTCATGGGAGCCCCAAATGCATGCCGCATGTCTTGGGAGCCCCAAATGCATGCCGCATGTCATGGGAGCCCCAAATGCATGAAGCATGTCATGGGGCCCCAAATGCATGCCGCATGTTGCGGCAGCCCCAAATGCATGACGCATGTCTTGGGGGCCCCAAATGCATCCCGCATGTCATGGGGGCCCCACGTGCATGCCACATGTCATTGGGGTCCCAAATGCATGCCGCATGTCATGGGGGCCCCACCTGCATGCCACATATCATTGGGGCCCCAAATGCATGCCGCATGTCATGGGAGCCCCAAATGCATGAAGCATGTCATGGGGGCACCAAATGCATGCCGCATGTCGCGGCAGCCCCAAATGCATGACGCATGTCATGGGGGCCCCACCTGCATGCCACATATCATTGGGGCCCCAAATGCATGCCGCATGTCATGGAAGCCCCAAATGCATGAAGCATGTCATGGGGGCACCAAATGCATGCCGCATGTCGCGGCAGCCCCAAATGCATGACGCATGTCTTGGGGGCCCCAAATGCATCCCGCATGTCATGGGGGCCCCACGTGCATGCCGCATGTCTCGGTCACCCCAAATGCATGCAGCATGTTATGGGGGCCCCACATGCATGCCACATGTCTCAGGTACCCCAAATGCATGCAACATGATATGCAGGCCCCAAATGCATGCCGCATGTCATAGGGGCCCCACGTGCATGGCGCAAATCATGGGTGCCCCACATGCATGCCGCATGTCATCGGGGCCCCAAATGCATGTCGCATGTCATGGAGGCCCCAAATGCATGCCGCATGTCATAGGGGCCCCACGTGCATGCCGCATGTAATGGGTGCCCCACGTGCATGCCGCATATCATGGGGACACCAAATGCATGCCGCATGTCATGGGGCCCCATATGCATGCCGCCTGTCATGGGGGCCCCACATGCATGCCGCATGTCAAGGGGGCCCAAAAGTGCATGTCACATATCATTGGGGCCCCAAATGCATGAAGAATGTCATGGGGGCCCCAAAAGCATGCCACATGTCGTGGGGGCCCCACGTGCATGCCGCATGTCATGGGAGCCCCAAATGCATGAAGCATGTCATGGGGGCCCCAAATGCCTGCCGCATGTCATGGGGGCCCCATGTGCATGCCGCATGTCATGGGGGCCCCACGTGCATGCCGCAAGTCATGGGGGCCACACGTGCATGCCGCATGTCATTGGGGTCCCAATTACATGCCGCATGTCATGGGGGCCCCACGTGCATGCCGCATGTCATGGGGGCCCCAAATACATGCCCCATGTCTTGGGGGCCCCACGTGCATGCCGCATATCATAGGGGCCCCACGTGCATGACGCATGTCATTGGGGTCCCAAATGCATGAAGAATGTCATGGGGGCCCCAAGAGCATGCCACATGTCGTGGGGGGCCCACGTGCATGCCGCATGTCATGGGGGCCCCAAAAGCATGCCACATGTCGTGGGGGCCCCAAATGCATGCCGCATGTCATGGGGGCCCCACGTGCATGCCGCATGTCATTGGGGCCCCAAATGCATGCCACATGTCATTGGGGCCCCAAATGCATGCCGCATGTCATGGGGGCCCCAAATGTATGCCGCATGTCATGGGGGACCACGTGCATGCCGCATGTCATTGGGGCCCCACATGCATGCCGCATGTCATGGGGGCCCCAAATGCATGCCGCATCTCATGGGGCACCACGTGCATGCCGCATGTCATTGGGGCCCCAAATGCATGCCGCATGTCATTGGGCCCCAAATGCATGCCGCATGTCATGGGGGCCCCAAATGTATGCCGCATGTCATGGGGGCCCACGTGCATGCCGCATGTCGTGGCGGCCCCAAATGCATGACGCATGTCTTGGGGGCCTCAAATGCATGCCGCATGTCATGGGAGCCCGAAGTGCATGCCGCATGTCATGGGGGTCCCAAATGCATGCCGCATGTCATGGGGGCCCAAATGCATGCCGCATGTCATGGGAGCCCCAAATGCATGCTGCATGTCATTGGGGTCCCAAATGCATGCCGCATGTCATGGGAGCCCCAAATGCATGCCGCATGTCATTGGGGTCCCAAATGCATGCCGCATGTCTTGGGGGCCCCAAACACGTGCCGCATGT
Organism: Phyllobates terribilis; assembly: GCF_046119375.1. Classification (NCBI taxonomy): domain Eukaryota; kingdom Metazoa; phylum Chordata; class Amphibia; order Anura; family Dendrobatidae; genus Phyllobates; species Phyllobates terribilis. The sequence continues at coordinate 327,922,242 of NW_027362764.1, read as the reverse complement.
CATGGGGGCCCACGTGCATGCCGAATGTCATGGGGGCCCCAAATGCATGCTGCATGTCATGGGGGCCCCACGTGCATGCCGCATGTCATGGGGGCCCCACGTGCATGCCGCATGTCATTGGGGTCCCAAATGCATGTCGCATGTCATGGGGGCCCTAAATGCATGCCGCATGTCATGGGGGCCCCACGTGCATGCCGCATATCATAGGGGCCCCACGTGCATGACGCATGTCATTGGGGTCCCAAATGCATGAAGAATGTCATGGGGGCCCCAAGAGCATGCCACATGTCGTGGGGGCCCCACGTGCATGCCGCATGTCATGTGGGCCCCAATTATGTGCCGCCTGTCATGGGGCCCCACATGCATGCCGCATGTCATGGGGGCCCCAAATGCATGCCGCATGTCATGGGGCACCACGTGCATGCCGCATGTCATTGGGGCCCCAATTTCATGCCGCATGTCATGGGGGCCCCAAATGCATGCCGCATGTCATGGGGGCCCCACGTGCATGCCGCATATCATGGGGGCCCCACGTGCATGCCGCATATCATGGGGGCCCACGTGCATGCCGCATGTCATTGGGGCCCCAAATTCATGCCGCATGTCATGGGGGCCCCAAATGCATGCCGCATGTCATGGGGGCCCCACGTGCATGCCGCATATCATGGGGGCCCCACGTGCATGCCGCATGTCATTGGGGCCCCAAATGCATGCCGCATGTCATGGGGGCCCCAAATGTATGCCGCATGTCATGGGGGCCCCAAATGTATGCCGCATGTCATGGGGGCCCACGTGCATGCCGCATGTCATTGGGGTCCCAAATGAATGCCGCATGTCATGGGGGCCCCACGTGCATGCCGCATGTCATGGGGGCCCCACGTGCATGCCGCATATCATAGGGGCCCCACGTGCATGACGCATGTCATTGGGGTCCCAAATGCATGAAGAATGTCATGGGGGCCCCAAGAGCATGCCACATGTCATGGGGCACCACGTGCATGCCGCATGTCATTGGGGCCACAAATGCATGCCGCATGTCATGGGGGCCCCAATTATGTGCCGCCTGTCATGGGGGCCCCACATGCATGCCGCATGTCGTGGCGGGCCCAAATGCATGGCGCATGTCTTGCGGCCCCAAATGCATGACGCATGTCTCGGGGGCCCCAAATGCATGCCGCATGTCATGGGGGCCCCAATTATGTGCCGCCTGTCATGGGGGCCCCACATGCATGCCGCATGTCATGGGGGGCCCTCGTGCATTCCGCATGTCATTGGGGTCCCAAATGCATGCCGCATGTCATGGGGGCCCCACGTGCATGCCGAATGTCATGGGGGCCCCACGTGCATGCCGCATGTCATGGGGGCCCCACGTGCATGCCGCATGTCATGGGGCCCCCACGTGCATGCCGCATGTCATGGGGGCCCCACGTGCATGCCGCAAGTCATGGGTGCCCCACGTGCATGCCGCATGTCATTGGGGTCACAAATGAATGTCGCATGTCATGAGGGCCCCAAATGCATGCCGCATGTCATGGGGGCCCCAATTACGTGCCGCCTGTCATGGGGGCCCCACATGCATGCCGCATGTCATGGGGGCCCCAAATGCATGACGCATGTCTTGGGGCCCCAAATGCATGCCGTATGTCGTTGGGGCCCCAAGTGCATGCCGCATGTCATGGGGGCCCCAAATGCATGCCGCGTGTTATGGGGGCCCCAAATGCATCCCGCGTGTCATGGGGTCCCCACGTGCATGACGCATGTCATGGGGGCCCCAAATACATGCCGCATGTCTTGGGGGCCCCACGTGCATGCCGCATATCATAGGGGCCCCACGTGTATGACGCATGTCATTGGGGTCCCAAATGCATGAAGAATGTCATGTGGGCCCCAAAAGCATGCCGCATGTCATGGGGGCCCCACGTGCATGCCGCATGTCATTGGGGCCCAGAATGCATGCCGCATGTCATGGGGGCCCCAAATGTATGCCGCATGTCATGGGGGCCAACGTGCATGCCGCATGTCATGGGGGCCCCACGTGCATGCCGCATGTCATGGGGGCCCCACGTGCATGCCGCATGTCATTGGGGTCTCAAATGCATGCCGCATGTCATGGGGGCCCAAATGCATGCCGCATGTCATGAGGGCCCACTTGCATGCCACATGTCGTGGCGGCCCCAAATGCATGCCGCATGTCATGAGGGCCCACTTGCATGCCACATGTCGTGTGGGCCCCACGTGCATGACGCATGTCATGGGGGCCCCAAATGCATGCCGCATGTCATGGGGGCCCCACGTGCATGCCGCATGTCGTGGCGGCCCCAAATACATGATGCATGTCTTGGGGGCCCCAAATGTATGCCGCATGTCATGGGGGCCCCAATTATGTGCCGCCTGTCATGGGGCCCCACATGCATGCCACATGTCATAGGGGCCCCAAATGCATGCCGCATGTCATGGGAGCCCGAAGTGCATGCCGCATGTCATGGGGGCCCCAAATGTGTGCCGCATGTCATGGGAGCCCAAAGTGCATGCCGCATGTCTTGGGGACCCCAAACACGTGCCGCATGTCATGGGGGCCCACGTGCATGCCGCATGTCATGGGGGCCCACGTGCATGCCGCATGTCATTGGGGCCCCAAATGCATGCCGCATGTCGTGGCGGCCCCAAATACATGATGCATGTCTTGGGGGCCCCAAATGCATGCCGCATGTCATGGGGGCCCCAATTATGTGCCGCCTGTCATGGGGCCCCACATGCATGCCACATGTCATGGGGGCCCCAAATGCGTGCCGCATGTCATGGGAGCCCAAAATGCATGCCGCATGTCTTGGGGACCCCAAACACGTGCCGCATGTCATGGGGGCCCACGTGCATGCCGCATGTCATGGGGGCCCACGTGCATGCCGCATGTCATTGGGGTCCCAAATGCATGCCGCATGTCATGGGGGCCCCACGTGCATGCCGCTTGTCATGGGGGCCCCACGTGCATGCCGCATGTCATTGGGGTCCCAAATGCATGTCGCATGTCATGGGGGCCCCAAATGCATGCCGCATGTCATGGGGGCCCCACGTGCATGCCGCATATCATAGGGGCCCCACGTGCATGACGCATGTCATTGGGGTCCCAAATGCATGTCGCATGTCATGGGGGCCCCAAATGCATGCCGCATGTCATGAGGACCCCACGTGCATGCCGCATATCATAGGGGCCCCACGTGCATGACGCATGTCATTGGGGTCCCAAATGCATGCCGCATGTCATGGGAGACTGAAGTGCATGCCGCATGTCATGGGGGCCCCAAATGCATGCCGCATGTCATGGGGGCCCCACGTGCATGCCGCATATCATGGGGGCCCCACGTGCATGCCGCATGTCATTGGGGCCCCACGTGCATGCCGCATGTCATTGGGGCCCCAAATGCATGCCGCATGTCATGGGGGCCCCAAATGCATGCTGCATGTTATGGGGGCCCCAAATGCATCCCGCTTGTCATGGGGGCCCCAATTACATGCCGCCTGTCATGGGGGCCACACATGCATGCCGCATGTCATGGGGGCCCAAAAGTGCATGTCACATGTCTTGGGGGCCCCAATTTTGTGCCGCATGTCATGGGGGCCATGAATGCATGCCGCATGTCATGGGGGGCCCTCGTGCATTCCGCATGTCATTGGGGTCCCAAATACATGCCGCATGTCATGGGGGCCCCACGTGCATGCCGCATGTCATTGGGGTCCCAAATGCATGCCGCATGTCATGGGAACCCCAAATGCATGCCGCATGTCATTGGGGTCCCAAATGCATGCCGCATGTCATGGGGGCCCCAAATGCATGCTGCATGCTATGGGGGCCCCAAATGCATCCCGCTTGTCATGGGGGCCCCAATTACATGCCGCCTGTCATGGGGGCCCCAAATGCATGCCGCATGTCATTGGGGCCCCAAATGCATGCCGCATGTCATGGGGGCCCCAAATGTATGCCGCATGTCATGGGGGCCCCAAATGTATGCCGCATGTCATGGGGGCCCACGTGCATGCCGCATGTCATTGGGGTCCCAAATGCATGCCGCATGTCATGGGGGCCCCACGTGCATGCCGCATGTCATGGGGGCCCCACGTGCATGCCGCATATCATAGGGGCCCCACGTGCATGACGCATGTCATTGGGGTCCCAAATGCATGAAGAATGTCATGGGGGCCCCAAGAGCATGCCGCATGTCATGGGGTCCCACGTGCATGCCGCATATCATAGGGGCCCCACGTGCATGACGCATGTCATTGGGGCCCCAAATGCATGCCGCATGTCATGGGGGCCCCAATCATGTGCCGCCTGTCATGGGGGCCCCACATGCATGCGGCATGCACGTGGGGGGCCCAAATGCATGACGCATGTCTTGCGGCCCCAAATGCATGACGCATGTCTCGGGGGCCCCAAATGCATGCTGCATGTCATGGGGGCCCCAATTATGTGCCGCCTGTCATGGGGTCCCCACATGCATGCCGCATGTCAAGGGGCCCCCAAATGCATGCCGCATGTCATGGGAGACTGAAGTGCATGCCGCATGTCATGGGAGCCCCAAATGCATGCCGCATGTCATGGGGGCCCCACGTGCATGCCGCATATCATGGGGGCCCCACGTGCATGCCGCATGTCATGGGGGCCCCACGTGCATGCCGCATGTCATTGGGGCCCCAAATGCATGCCGCATGTCATGGGGGCCCCAAATGCATGCTGCATGTTATGGGGGCCCCAAATGCATCCCGCTTGTCATGGAGGCCCCAATTACATGCCGCCTGTCATGATGGCCCCACATGCATGCCGCATGTCATGGGGGCCCAAAAGTGCATGTCACATATCTTGGGGGCCCCAATTTTGTGCCGCATGTCATGGGGGCCATGAATGCATGCCGCATGTCATGGGGGGCCCTCGTGCATTCCGCATGTCATTGGGGTCCCAAATGCATGCCGCATGTCATGGGGGCCCCACGTGCATGCCGAATGTCATGGGGGCCCCAAATGCATGCCATGTGTTATGGGGGCCCCAAATGCATCCCGCGTGTCATGGGGTCCCCACGTGCATGACGCATGTCATTGGGGTCCCAAATGCATGAAGAATGTCATGGGGTCCCAAAAGCATGCCACATGTCGTGGGGGCCCCACATGCATACCACATGTCATGGGGGCCCCAAGAGCATGCCACATGACATGGGGGCCCCAATTGCATGCCGCATGTCTTGGGGGCCCCACGTGCATGCCTCATATCATAGGGGCCCCAAGTGCATGCCGCATGTCATTGGGGCCCCAAATGCATGCCGCATGTCGTGGCGGCCCCAAATGCATGACGCATGTCATGGGAGCCCGAAGTGCATGCCGCATGTCATGGGGGCCCCAAATGCATGCCGCATGTCATGGGAGCCCGAAGTGCATGCCGCATGTCATGGGAGCCCGAAGTGCATGCCGCATGTCATGGGGGCCCCAAATGCATGCCGCATGTTATGGGGGCCCCACGTGCATGCCGCATGTCATGGGGGCCCCACGTGCATGCCGCATGTCATTGGGGTCCCAAATGCATGTTGCATGTCATGGGGGCCCCAAATGCATGCCGCATGTCATGGGGGCCCCACGTGCATGCCGCATGTCATTGGGGTCCCAAGTGCATGCCGCATGTCATTGGGGCCCCAATTATGTGCCGCCTGTCATGGGGGCCCCACATGCATGCCGCATGTCATGGGGGCCCCAAATGCATGACGCATGTCTCGGGGGCCCCAAATGCATGCCGCATGTCATGGAGGCCCCAAATGCATGCCACATGTCATGGGAGCCCGAAGTGCATGCCGCATGTCATGGGGGCCCCAAATGCATGCCACATGTCATGGGAGCCCGAAGTGCATGCCGCATGTCATGGGGGCCCACGTGCATGCCGCATGTCGTGGCGGCCCCAAATGCATGACGCATGTCTCGGGGGCCCCAAATGCATGCCGCATGTCATGGAGGCCCCAATTATGTGCCGCCTGTCATGGGGGCCCCACATTTATGCCGCATGGCATGGGGCCCCCAAATGCATGCCGCATGTCATGGGAGACTGAAGTGCATGCCGCATGTCATGGGGGCCCCAAATGCATGCCGCATGTCATGGGGGCCCCACGTGCATGCCGCATATCATGGGGGCCCCACGTGCATGCCGCATGTCATGGGGGCCCCACGTGCATGCCGCATGTCATTGGGGCCCCAAATGCATGCCACATGTCATGGGGGCCCCAAATGCATGCTGCATGTTATGGGGGCCCCAAATGCATCCCGCTTGTCATGGGGGTCCCAATGCATGCCGCATGTCATGGGGGCCCCAAATGCATGAAGAATTCCATGGGGGCCCCAAAAGCATGCCACATGTCATGGGGGCCCCAAATGCATGCCGCATGTCATGGGGGCCCCACGTGCATGCCGCATGTCATTGGGCCCCACGTGCATGCCGCAATTCATGGGGGCCCCACGTGCATGCCGCATGTCATTGGGGTACCAAATGCATGTCGCATGTCTTGGGGGGCCCCACGTGCATGCCGGATATCATAGGGGCCCCACGTGCATGACGCATGTCATTGGGGTCCCAAATGCATGAAGAATGTCATGGGGGCCCCAAAAGCATGCCACATGTCGAGGGGGCCCCACGTGCATGCCGCATGTCATGGGGGCCCCAAAAGCATGACGCATGTCTTGGGAGCCCCAAATGCATGCCCCATGTCATGGGAGCCCCAAATGCATGAAGCATGTCATGGGGGCCCCAAATGCATGCCGCATGTCGCGGCAGCCCCAAATGCATGACGCATGTCTTGGGGGCCCCAAATGCATGCTGCATGTCATGGGAGCCGGAAGTGCATGCCGCATGTCATGGGGGTCCCAATGCATGCCGCATGTCATGGGGGCCCCAAATGCATGAAGAATTCCATGGGGGCCCCAAAAGCATGCCACATGTCATGGGGGCCCAAAATGCATGCCGCATGTCATGGGGGCCCCACGTGCATGCCGCATGTCATTGGGGCCCCACGTGCATGCCGCAATTCATGGGGGCCCCACGTGCATGCCGCATGTCATTGGGGTACCAAATGCATGTCGCATGTCTTGGGGGGCCCCACGTGCATGCCGCATATCATAGGGGCCCCACGTGCATGACGCATGTCATTGGGGTCCCAAATGCATGAAGAATGTCATGGGGGCCCCAAAAGCATGCCACATGTCGAGGGGGCCCCACGTGCATGCCGCATGTCATGGGGGCCCCAAAAGCATGACGCATGTCTTGGGAGCCCCAAATGCATGCCGCATGTCATGGGAGCCCCAAATGCATGAAGCATGTCATGGGGGCCCCAAATGCATGCCGCATGTCGCGGCAGCCCCAAATGCATGACGCATGTCTTGGGGGCCCCAAATGCATGCTGCATGTCATGGGAGCCGGAAGTGCATGCCGCATGTCATGGGGGTCCCAATGCATGCCGCATGTCATGGGGGCCCCAAATGCATGAAGAATTCCATGGGGGCCCCAAAAGCATGCCACATGTCATGGGGGCCCCAAATGCATGCCGCATGTCATGGGGGCCCCACGTGCATGCCGCATGTCATTGGGGCCCCACGTGCATGCCGCAATTCATGGGGGCCCCACGTGCATGCCGCATGTCATTGGGGTACCAAATGCATGTCGCATGTCTTGGGGGGCCCCACGTGCATGCCGCATATCATAGGGGCCCCACGTGCATGACGCATGTCATTGGGGTCCCAAATGCATGAAGAATGTCATGGGGGCCCCAAAAGCATGCCACATGTCGAGGGGGCCCCACGTGCATGCCGCATGTCATGGGGGCCCCAAAAGCATGCCGCATGTCGCGGCAGCCCCAAATGCATGACGCATGTCTTGGGGGCCCCAAATGCATCCCGCATGTCATGGGAGCCCCACGTGCATGCCGCATGTCGTGGCGGCCCCAAATGCATGCCGCATGTCATGGAGTCCCAAATCCATGCCGCATGTCATGGGGGCCACACGAGCGTGCCGCATGTCAATGGGGTCCCAAATACATGTCGCATGTCATGGGGGCCCAAATGCATGCCACATGTCATGGGGCCCCACGTGCATAACGCATGTCATGGGGGGCCCACGTGCATGTCACATGTCATGGGGGCCCCATGTGCATGCCGCATATCATTGGGGTCTCAAATGCATCCCGCATGTCATGGGGGCCCCACGTGCATGACGCATGTCATAGTGGCAACAAATGCATGCCGCATGTCATGGGGGCCCCACGTACATGCCGCATGTCATGGGGGCCCCATGTGCATGCCGCATATCATTGGGGTCTCAAATGCATGCCGTATGTCATGGGGACCCCAATTGCATGCCGCATGTCATGAGGGCCCCAAATGCATGCCGCATGTCTTGGGGACCCCAAATGCATGCTGCATGTCATGAGGGCCCACGTGCATGACGCATGTCTTGGGGGACCCAAATCCATGCCGCATGTCATAGGGGCCCAACGTGCATGCCGCATGTCATGGGGGGCCCAAATGCATGACGCATGTCATTGGGGCCCCAAATGCATCCCGCTTGTCATGGGGGCCCCACGTGCATGACGCATGTCATAGGGGCCCCATGTGCATGACGCATGTCATGGGGGCCCCAAATGCATGCCACATGTCGTGTGGGTCATACATGCATGCCTCATGTCATGGGGGCCCCAAATGCATGCCGCATGTCATGAGGGCCCCAAATGCATACCGCATGTCATGAGGGCCCAAAAGTGCATGTCACATGTCTTGGGGGCCCCAATTTTGTGCCGCATGTCATGGGGGCCCCACCTCCATGCCGCATATCATTGGGGTCCCAAATGCATGCCACATGTCATGGGGGCCCACGTGCATGCCGCATGTCGTGGAAGCCCCAAATGCATGACGCATGTCATGGGGGCCCCAAATGCATGCCGCATGTCATGGGGAACCCAATTACGTGCCGCCTGTCTTGGGGGCCTCACATGCATGCCGCATGTCATGGGGGCCCAAAATGCATGCCGCATGTCATGGGAGCCCGAAGTGCATGCCGCATGTCATGGGGGCCCCACGTACGTGCCGCATGTCATTATGGTCCCAAATGCATGTCGCATGTCATGGGGGCCCACGTGCATGCCGCATGTCGTGGCGGCCCCAAATGCATGCTGCATGTCATGAGGGCCCACGTGCATGCCGCATGTCGTGGCGGCCCCAAATGCAAGACGAATGTCATGGGGGCCCCAAATGCATGCCGCATGTCATGGGGGTCCCAAATGCATGCCGCATGTCATCGGGACCCCAAATGCATGCCGCATGTCATGAGGGCCCCACGTACATGCCGCATGTCATGGGGGCCCCATGTGCATGCCGCATATCATTGGGGTCTCAAATGCATGCCGTATGTCATGGGGACCCCAATTGCATGCCGCATGTCATGAGGGCCCCAAATGCATGCCGCATGTCTTGGGGACCCCAAATGCATGCTGCATGTCATGAGGGCCCACGTGCATGACGCATGTCTTGGGGGACCCAAATCCATGCCGCATGTCATAGGGGCCCAACGTGCATGCCGCATGTCATGGGGGCCCAAATGCATGACGCATGTCATTGGGGCCCCAAATGCATCCCGCTTGTCATGGGGGCCCCACGTGCATGACGCACGTCATAGGGGACCCAAATGCATGCCACATGTCGTGTGGGTCATACATGCATGCCTCATGTCATGGGGGCCCCAAATGCATGCCGCATGTCATGAGGGCCCCAAATGCATACCGCATGTCATGAGGGCCCAAAAGTGCATGTCACATGTCTTGGGGGCCCCAATTTTGTGCCGCATGTCATGGGGGCCCCACCTCCATGCCGCATATCATTGGGGTCCCAAATGCATGCCGCATGTCATGGGGGCCCACGTGCATGCCGCATGTCGTGGAAGCCCCAAATGCATGACGCATGTCATGGGGGCCCCAAATGCATGCCGCATGTCATGGGGGACCCAATTACGTGCCGCCTGTCTTGGGGGCCTCACATGCATGCCGCATGTCATGGGGGCCCAAAATGCATGCCGCATGTCATGGGAGCCCGAAGTGCATGCCGCATGTCATGGGGGCCCCACGTACGTGCCGCATGTCATTATGGTCCCAAATGCATGTCGCATGTCATGGGGGCCCACGTGCATGCCGCATGTCGTGGCGGCCCCAAATGCAAGACGAATGTCATGGGGGCCCCAAATGCATGCCGCATGTCATGGGGGTCCCAAATGCATGCCGCATGTCATCGGGACCCCAAATGCATGCCGCATGTCATGAGGGCCCACGTGCATGCCGCATGTTGTGGCGGCCCCAAATGAATGACGCATGTCATGGGGCCCCAATTATGTGACGCCTGTCATGGGGGCCCCACATGCATGCCGCATGTCATGGGGGACCAAAAGTGCATGTCACATGTCTTGGGGGCCCCAATTTTGTGACGCATGTCATGGGGGGCATAAATGCATGCCGCATGTCATGGGGGCCCCACCTGCATGCCACATATCATTATGGTCCCAAATGCATGCCGCATGTCATGGGGGCCCAAATGCATGCCGCATGTCATGAGGGCCCACGTGCATGCCGCATGTCATGGGGGCCCCAAGTGCATGACGCATGTCATGGGGGCACCAAATCCATGCCGCATGTCATGGGGCCCCACGTGCATGCCGCCTGTCATGGGGGCCCCACATGCATGCCGCATGTCATGGGGTCCCCAAATGCATGCCGCATGTCATTGGGGCCCCACATGCATACCGCATGTCATGTGGGACCAAAGTGCATGCCGCATGTCATGGGGCCCCAAATGCATGCCGCATGTCATGGAAGCCCAAAGTGCATATCAGATATCATGGGGCCCCAAATGCATGCCGGATGTCATGGGGGCTCCACGTGCATGCCGCATGTAATGGGGCCCCCAAATTCATGCCGCATGTCATAGGGGCCCCACGTGCATGTCGCCAGTCATGGGTGCCCCAAATGCATGCCGCATGTCATGGAGGCCCCAAATGCATACCGCATGTCATGGGAGCCCCAAATGCATGCCGCATGTCATGGCGGCCCCAAATGCATGACTCAGGTCATGGGGGCCCCAGGTGCATGCTGCATGTCATGGGGGCCCCAAATGCATGCCACATGTCCTGGGGGCCCCACGTGCATGCCGCATGTCATGGCGGCCCCAAATGCATGACTCAGGTCATGGGGGCCCCACGTGCATGCCGCATGTCATGGGGGACCCAAGCGTATGCTGCATGTCATGGGGGCCCCAAATGCATGCCACATGTCCTGGGGGCCCCACGTGCATGCCGCATGTCATGGGGGCCCCAAATGCATGCCGCATGTCCTGGGAGCCCCATGTCCATGCCGCATGTCATGGGCCCCCCAAATGCATTCCGCATGTCATGGGTGCCCCACATGCATGCCGCATGTCATGGGAGCCCAAATGCATGCAGCATGTCATGGGGGCCCCAAATGCATGCCACATGTCTTGGTGGCCCCAAATGCATGACTCAGGTCATTGGGGACCCACGTGCATGCCGCATGTCAAGGGGGACCCAAATGCATGCGGCATGTCATAGGGGCCCCACGTGCATGCCGCATGTCTCGGGCACCCCAAATACATGCAGCATGTCATGGGGGCCCCACGTGCATGCCGCATGTCCTGGCGGCCCCACGTGCATTCCGCATGACATGGGGGCCCCAAGAGCATGCCACATGTCCTTGGGGACCCACGTGCATGCCGCATGTCATGGGGGCCCCAAATGCATGCCGCATGTCCTGGCGGCCCCACATGCATTCCGCATGACATAGGGGCCCCAAGTGCATGCCGCATGTCACAGGGGCCCCAAATGTATGCCGCATGTAATGGGGCCCCACATGCATGGAGCATGTCATAGGGGCCCCACATGCATGCCACATGTCCTGGGGGACCCACGTGCATGCCGCATGTCATGGGGGCCCCAAATGCATGCCGCATGTCATGGGGGCCCCACGTGCATTCCGCATGACATGGGGGCCCCAAATGCATGCCGCATGTCATGGCGGCCCCAAATGCATGACTCAGGTCATGGGGCCCACGTGCATGCCGCATGTCATGGGGGACCCAAGCGTATGCCGCATGTCATGGGGGCCCCAAATACATGCAGCATGTCATGGGGGCCCCACGTGCATGCCGCATGTCTCAGGTACCCCAAATGCATGCAGCATGTTATGCTGGCCCCGCAGGCATTCTGCATGTCATGGGGGCCCCAAATGCATGCCGCATGTCATGGGGGCCCCACGTGCATGCCGCATGTCATGGGGGCCCCGCATGTATTCCACATGTCATGGGGGCCCCATGTGCATGCCGCATGTCATAGGGGCCCCACGTACATGGCGCATGTCATGGGTGCCCCACATACATGCCGCATGTCACTGGGGCACCAATTGCATGCCGCATGTCATAGGGGCCCCACATGCATGGCGCATGTCATGGTGAACCACATGCATGCCGCATGTCATGGGGGCCCCAAATGCATGCCGCATGTCATGGGGGGCCCACATGCATGCCGCATGTCATGGGGGCCCCACTTGCATGCAGCATGTAATGGGGGATCCAAATGCATGACGCATGTCATGGGGGTCCCACATGCATGCCGCATGCCATGGGGCCCCCAAATGCATGCGTCATGTCATAGGGGCCCCACGTGCATGCCTCATGTCACGGGGGCCACAAATGTATGCCGCATGTCATGAGGGCCCCACATGCATGCCGCATGTCATGGGGGGGCCCACATGCATGCCGCATGTCATGGGGGCCCCACTTGCATGCAGCATGTAATGGGGGATCCAAATGCATGCCGCATGTCATAGGGGCCCCACGTGCACGGCGCAAGTCATGGGTGCCCCACATGCATGCCGCATGTCATCGGGGCCCCAAATGCATGCCGCATTTCATGGGGGCCCCCAATGCAAGGCGCATGTCATGGGGGCCCCACGTGCATGCCGCATGTCATGGGGACCCCAATTGCATGCCGCATGTCATGGGGGCCCCCACATGAACGCCGCATTTCTTGGGGCCCCACATGCATGCCACATGTCATGGGGGCCCCACATGCATGCCGCATTTCATGGGGGACCCAAATGCATGACTCATGTCATGGGGGCCCCACGTGCATGCCGAATGTCTCGGGTACCCCAAATGCATGCAGCATGTTATGCAGGCCCCAAATGCATGCCGCATGTCATGGGGGCCCAAATGCATGGCACATGTCATGGGAGCCCCACATGCACGCCGCATGTCATGGGGGCCCCAAATGCATGCCGGATGTCATGGGGGCTCCACGTGCATGCCGCATGTAATGGGGCCCCCAAATTCATGCCGCATGTCATAGGGGCCCCACGTGCATGTCGCAAGTCATGGGTGCCCCAAATGCATGCCGCATGTCATGGAGGCCCCAAATGCATACCGCATGTCATGGGAGCCCCACATGCATGCCGCATGTCATGGGGCCCCCAAATGCATGCCGCATGTCATGGGAGCCCCAAATGCATGCCGCATGTCCTGGGGGCCCCACGTGCATTCTGCATGACATGGGGGCCCCAAAAGCATGCTGCATGTCATGATGGCCCCAAATGCATGACTCAGGTCATGGGGGCCCCACGTGCATGCCGCATGTCATGGGGGACCCAAGCGTATGCTGCATGTCATGGGGGCCCCAAATGCATGCCACATGTCCTGGGGGCCCCACGTGCATGCCGCATGTCATGGGGGACCCAAATGCATGCCGCATGTCCTGGGGGCCCCATGTCCATGCCGCATGTCATGGGCCCCCCAAATGCATTCCGCATGTCATGGGTGCCCCACATGCATGCCTCATGTCATGGGGCCCAAATGCATGCCGCATGTCATGGGGGCCCCAAATGCATGCCGCATGTCTTGGCGGCCCCAAATGCATGACTCAGGTCATTGGGGCCCCACATGCATGCCGCATGTCATGGGGGACCCAAATACATGCAGCATGTCACGGGGGCCCCACGTGCATGCCGCATTTCTCAGGTACCCCAAATGCATGCAGCATGTTATGCACGCCCCAAATGCATGCCGCATGTCATGGGGGCCCCGCTGGCATTTCGCATGTCATGGGGGCCCCAAATGTATGCCGCATGTAATGGGGGGCCACATGCATGCCGCATGTCATGGAGGCCCCACATGCATTCCGCATGTCAAGGGGGCCTCACATGCATTCTGCATGACATGGGGGCCCCAAATGCACGCTGCATGTCATGGGGGCACCAAATGCATGCCGCATGTCATGGGAGCCCGAAGTGCATGCCGCATGTCATGGGGGCCCCAAATGCATGCCGCATGTCATGGGAGCCCGAAGTGCATGCCGCATGTCATGGGGGCCCCAAATGCATGCCGCATGTCATGGAGGCCCCACATGCATTCCGCATGTCAAGGGGGCCTCACATGCATTCTGCATGACATGGGGGCCCCAAATGCACGCTGCATGTCATGGGGGCACCAAATGCATGCCGCATGTCATGGGAGCCCGAAGTGCATGCCGCATGTCATGGGGGCCCCAAATGCATGCCGCATGTCATGGGAGCCCGAAGTGCATGCCGCATGTCATGGGGGCCCCAAATGCATGCCGCATGTCATGGGAGCCCGAAGTGCATGCCGCATGTCATGGGGGCCCCAAATGCATGCCGCATGTCATGGGGTCCCCAAATGCATGCCGCCTGTCATGGGGCCCCCACATGCGTGCTGCATGTCATAGAGGCCCCAAATGCATGCCGCATGTCATGGGAGCCCGAAGTGCATGCCGCATGTCATGGGGGCCCCAAATGCATGCCGCATGTCATGGGAGCCCGAAGTGCATGCCGCATGTCATGGGGGCCCCAAATGCATGCCGCATGTCATGGGGTCCCCAAATGCATGCCGCATGTCATGGGGGCCCCACGTGCATGCCGCATGTCATGGGGGCCCCAAATGCATGCCGCATGTCATGGGGGCCCCAAATGCATGCCGCATGTCATTGGGGCCCCAAATGCATGCCGCATGTCATGGGGGCCCCACGTGCATGACGCATGTCATGGGGGCCCCACATGCATGCCGCATGTCATAGGGGCCCAACGTGCATGCCGCATATCATAGGGGCCCCACGTGCATGACGCATGTCATTGGGGTCCCAAATGCATGAAGAATGTAATGGGGGCCCCAAAAGCATGCCACATGTCGTGGGGGCCCCCGTGCATGCTGCATGTCATGGGGGCCCCAAAAGCATGCCGCATGTCATGGGGGCCCTACGTGCATGCCGCATGTCTTTGGGGCCCCAAATGCATGCCGCATGACGTGGCGGCCCCAAATGCATGACGCACGTCATGGGGGCCCCAATTACATGCCGCCTGTCATGGGGGCCCCACATGCATTCCGCATGTCATAGGGGCCCAAAAGTGCATGTCACATGTCTTGGGGGCCCCAATTTTGTGCCGCATGTCATGGGGGCCATAAATGCATGCCGCATGTCATGGGGGGCTCTCGTGCATGCCGCATGTCATTGGGGTCCCAAATGCATGCCGCATGTCATGGGTGCCCCACCTGCATGCCGCATATCATTCACGTCCCAAATGCATGCCGCATGTCATGGGGAACCCAAATGCATGCCGCATGTCATGAGGGCCCACGTGCATGACGCATGTCTTGGGGGCCCCAAATGCATGCCGCATGTCATGGGGGCCCCAATTATGTGCCGCCTGTCATGGGGGCCCCACATGCATGCCGCATGTCATGGGGGGCCCCACGTGCATGCCGCATGTCATTGGGGCCCCAAATGCATGCCGCGTGTTATGGGGGCCCCAAATGCATCCCGCTTGTCATGGGGGCCCCACTTGCATGACGCATGTCATGGGGCACCAAATGCATGCCGCATGTCATTGGGGCCCCAAATGCATGCCGCATGTCATTGGGGCCCCAATTGCATGCCGCATGTCATTGGGGTCCCAAATGCATGCCGCATGTCATGGGGGCCCCACGTGCATGCCGCATATCATGGGGACACCAAATGCATGCCGCATGTCATGGGGGCCCCACATGCATGCCGCATTTCATTGGTTCCCCCAATGCATGGCGCATGTCATGGGGGCCCCACGTGCATGCCGCATGTCATGGGGACCCCAAATGCATGCCGAATGTCATAGGGGCCCCAAATGCATGCCGCATGTCATTGGGGCCCCAAATGCATGTCGCATGTCATGGAGGCCCCAAATGCATGCCGCATGTCATAGGGGCCCCACATGCATGCCGCATGTCATAGGGGCCCAACGTGCATGACGCATGTCATTGGGGTCCCAAATGCATGAAGAATGTCATGGGGGCCCCAAAAGCATGCCACATGTCGTGGGGGCCCCCCGTGCATGCTGCATGTCATGGGGGCCCCAAAAGCATGCCGCATGTCATGGGGGCCCTACGTGCATGCCGCATGTCTTTGGGGCCCCAAATGCATGCCGCATGACGTGGCGGCCCCAAATGCATGCCGCATGTCATGGGGGCCCCAATTACATGCCGCCTGTCATGGGGGCCCCACATGCATTCCGCATGTCATAGGGGCCCAAAAGTGCATGTCACATGTCTTGGGGGCCCCAATTTTGTGCCGCATGTCATGGGGGCCATAAATGCATGCCGCATGTCATGGGGGGCTCTCGTGCATGCCGCATGTCATTGGGGTCCCAAATGCATGCCGCATGTCATGGGTGCCCCACCTGCATGCCGCATATCATTCACGTCCCAAATGCATGCCGCATGTCATGAGGAACCCAAATGCATGCCGCATGTCATGAGGGCCCACGTGCATGACGCATGTCTTGGGGGCCCCAAATGCATGCCGCATGTCATGGGGGCCCCAATTATGTGCCGCCTGTCATGGGGGCCCCATATGCATGCCGCATGTCATGGGGGGCCCCACGTGCATGCCGCATGTCATTGGGGCCCCAAATGCATGCCGCGTGTTATGGGGGCCCCAAATGCATCCCGCTTGTCATGGGGGCCCCACTTGCATGACGCATGTCATGGGGCACCAAATGCATGCCGCATGTCATTGGGGCCCCAAATGCATGCCGCATGTCATTGGGGCCCCAATTGCATGCCGCATGTCATTGGGGTCCCAAATGCATGCCGCATGTCATGGGGGCCCCACGTGCATGCCGCATATCATGGGGACACCAAATGCATGCCGCATGTCATGGGGGCCCTACGTGCATGCCGCATGTCTTTGGGGCCCCAAATGCATGCCGCATGACGTGGCGGCCCCAAATGCATGCCGCATGTCATGGGGGACCCAATTATGTGCCACCTGTCATGGGGGCCCCAAATGCATGCCGCGTGTTATGGGGGCCCCAAATGCATCCCGCTTGTCATGGGGGCCCCACTTGCATGACGCATGTCATGGGGCACCAAATGCATGCCGCATGTCATTGGGGCCCCAAATGCATGCCGCATGTCATTGGGGCCCCAATTGCATGCCGCATGTCATTGGGGTCCCAAATGCATGCCGCATGTCATGGGAGCCCGAAGTGCATGTCGCATGTCATGGGGGCCCCAAATGCATGCCGCATGTCATGGGGGCCCCAAATGCATGCCGCATGTCATGGGGGCCCCACGTGCATGCCGCATGTCATTGGGGCCCCAAATGCATGTCGCATGTCATGGAGGCCCCACATGCATGCCGCATGTCATAGGGGCCCAACGTGCATGCCGCATGTCATGGGGGCCCCACGTGCATGCCGCATGTCATGGGGGCCTCAAATGCATGCCGCATGTCATGGGGGCCCCACGTGCATGCCGCGTGTCATTGGGGCCCCAAATGCATGACGCATGTCATTGGGGCCCCAAATGCATGCCGCATGTCATGGGGGCCCCAAATGCATGCCGCATGTCATGGGGCCCCACGTGCATGCCGCATGTCATAGGGGCCCCAAATGCATGCCGCATGTCATGGGAGCCCGAAGTGCATGCCGCATGTCATGGGGGCCCCAAATGCATGCCGCATGTCATGGGGGCCCCAAATGCATGAAGAATTTCATGGGGGCCCCAAAAGCATGCCACATTTCATGGGGGTCCCAAATGCATGCCGCATGTCATGGGAGCCCCAAATGCATGCCGCATGTCTTGGGAGCCCCAAATGCATGCCGCATGTCATGGGAGCCCCAAATGCATGAAGCATGTCATGGGGCCCCAAATGCATGCCGCATGTTGCGGCAGCCCCAAATGCATGACGCATGTCTTGGGGGCCCCAAATGCATCCCGCATGTCATGGGGGCCCCACGTGCATGCCACATGTCATTGGGGTCCCAAATGCATGCCGCATGTCATGGGGGCCCCACCTGCATGCCACATATCATTGGGGCCCCAAATGCATGCCGCATGTCATGGGAGCCCCAAATGCATGAAGCATGTCATGGGGGCACCAAATGCATGCCGCATGTCGCGGCAGCCCCAAATGCATGACGCATGTCATGGGGGCCCCACCTGCATGCCACATATCATTGGGGCCCCAAATGCATGCCGCATGTCATGGAAGCCCCAAATGCATGAAGCATGTCATGGGGGCACCAAATGCATGCCGCATGTCGCGGCAGCCCCAAATGCATGACGCATGTCTTGGGGGCCCCAAATGCATCCCGCATGTCATGGGGGCCCCACGTGCATGCCGCATGTCTCGGTCACCCCAAATGCATGCAGCATGTTATGGGGGCCCCACATGCATGCCACATGTCTCAGGTACCCCAAATGCATGCAGCATGATATGCAGGCCCCAAATGCATGCCGCATGTCATAGGGGCCCCACGTGCATGGCGCAAATCATGGGTGCCCCACATGCATGCCGCATGTCATCGGGGCCCCAAATGCATGTCGCATGTCATGGAGGCCCCAAATGCATGCCGCATGTCATAGGGGCCCCACGTGCATGCCGCATGTAATGGGTGCCCCACGTGCATGCCGCATATCATGGGGACACCAAATGCATGCCGCATGTCATGGGGCCCCATATGCATGCCACATGTCATGGGGGCCCCACATGCATGCCGCATTTCATGGGTCCCCCAATGCATGGCGCATGTCATGGGGGCCCCACGTGCATGCCGCATGTCATGGGGACCCCAATTGCATGCCGAATGTCATAGGGGCCCCACGTGAACGCCGCATTTCTTGGGGCCCCACATGCATGCCACATGTCATAGGGCCCCCAAATGCATGCATCATGTCATAGGGGCCCCACGTGCATGCCTCATGTCACGGGGGCCACAAATGTATGCCGCATGTCATGAGGGCCCCACGTGCATGCCGAATGTCATGGGGGGCCCACATGCATGCCACATGCCATGGGGGCCCCACGTGCATGCCGCATGTCATGGGGGTCCCAAATGCATGCCGCATGTCATGGGGGCCCCAAATGCATGCCGCATGTCATGGGAGCCCGAAGTGCATGCGGCATGTCATGGGGGCCCCAAATGCATGCCGCCTGTCATTCGGCCCCCACAGGCATGCTGCATGTCATAGAGGCCCCAAATGCATGCCGCATGTCATGGGGGCCCCAAAAGCATGACGCATGTCTTGGGAGCCCCAAATGCATGCCGCATGTCATGGGAGCCCCAAATGCATGAAGCATGTCATGGGGCCCCAAATGCATGCCGCATGTCGCGGCAGCCCCAAATGCATGACGCATGTCTTGGGGGCCCCAAATGCATCCCGCATGTCATGGGGGCCCCACGTGCATGCCACATGTCATTGGGGTCCCAAATGCATGCCGCATGTCATGGGGGCCCCACCTGCATGCCACATATCATTGGGGCCCCAAATGCATGCCGCATGTCATGGGAGCCCCAAATGCATGAAGCATGTCATGGGGGCACCAAATGCATGCCGCATGTCGCGGCAGCCCCAAATGCATGACGCATGTCATGGGGGCCCCACCTGCATGCCACATATCATTGGGGCCTCAAATGCATGCCGCATGTCATGGGAGCCCCAAATGCATGAAGCATGTCATGGGGGCACCAAATGCATGCCGCATGTCGCAGCAGCCCCAAATGCATGACGCATGTCTTGGGGGCCCCAAATGCATCCCGCATGTCATGGGGGCCCCACGTGCATGCCGCATGTCTCGGTCACCCCAAATGCATGCAGCATGTTATGGGGGCCCCACATGCATGCCACATGTCTCAGGTACCCCAAATGCATGCAGCATGATATGCAGGCCCCAAATGCATGCCGCATGTCATAGGGGCCCCACGTGCATGGCGCAAATCATGGGTGCCCCACATGCATGCCGCATGTCATCGGGGCCCCAAATGCATGTCGCATGTCATGGAGGCCCCAAATGCATGCCGCATGTCATAGGGGCCCCACGTGCATGCCGCATGTAATGGGTGCCCCACGTGCATGCCGCATATCATGGGGACACCAAATGCATGCCGCATGTCATGGGGCCCCATATGCATGCCACATGTCATGGGGGCCCCACATGCATGCCGCATTTCATGGGTCCCCCAATGCATGGCGCATGTCATGGGGGCCCCACGTGCATGCCGCATGTCATGGGGACCCCAATTGCATGCCGAATGTCATAGGGGCCCCACGTGAACGCCGCATTTCTTGGGGCCCCACATGCATGCCACATGTCATAGGGCCCCCAAATGCATGCATCATGTCATAGGGGCCCCACATGCATGCCTCATGTCACGGGGGCCACAAATGTATGCCGCATGTCATGAGGGCCCCATGTGCATGCCGAATGTCATGGGGGGCCCACATGCATGCCGCATGCCATGGGGGCCCCACGTGCATGCCGCATGTCATGGGGGTCCCAAATGCATGCCGCATGTCATGGGGGCCCCAAATGCATGCCGCATGTCATGGGAGCCCGAAGTGCATGCGGCATGTCATGGGGGCCCCAAATGCATGCCGCCTGTCATTCGGCCCCCACAGGCATGCTGCATGTCATAGAGGCCCCAAATGCATGCCGCATGTCATGGGAGCCCGAAGTGCATGCCGCATGTCATGGGGGCCCCAAATGCATGCCGCATGTCATGGGGTCCCCACGTGCATGCCGCATGTCATGGGGGCCCCACGTGCATGCCGCATGTCATGGGGGGCCCGTGCATGCCACATGTCGTGGCGGCCACACGTGCATGCCGCAAGTCATGGGGGCCCCACGTGCATGCCGCATGTCATTGGGGTCCCAAATGCATGTCGCATGTCATGGGGGCCCCAAATGCATGCCGCATGTCATGGGGGCCCCAATTACGTGCCACCTGTCATGGGGGCCACACATGCATGCCGCATGTCATGGGGGCCCCAAATTCATGCCGCATGTCTTGGGGGCCCCACGTGCATGCCGCATGTCATTGGGGTCCCAAATGCATGTCGCATGTCATGGGGGCCCCAAATGCATGCCGCATGTCATGGGGGCCCCAATTACGTGCGAGCTGTCATGGGGGCCACACATGCATGCCGCATGTCATGGGGGCCCCAAATTCATGCCGCATGTCTTGGGGGCCCCACGTGCATACCGCATATCATAGGGGCCCCACGTGCATGACGCATGTCATTGGGGTCCCAAATGCATGAAGAATGTCATGGGGGCCCCAAAAGCATGCCACATGTCGTGGGGGCCCCCCGTGCATGCTGCATGTCATGGGGGCCCCAAAAGCATGCCGCATGTCATGGGGGCCCTAAGTGCATGCCGCATGTCATTGGGGCCCCAAATGCATGCCGCATGTCGTGGCGGCCCCAAATGCATGACGCATGTCATGGGGGCCCCAATTATGTGCCGCCTGTCATGGGGCCCCACATGCATGCCACATGTCATAGGGGCCCCAAATGCATGCCGCATGTCATGGGAGCCCGAAGTGCATGCCGCATGTCATGGGTGCCCCACCTGCATGCCGCATGTCATTGGGGTCCCAAATGCATGCCGCATGTCATGGGGACCCCAAATGCATGCCGCATGTCATGAGGGCCCACATGCATGCCGCATGTCGTGGCGGCCCCAAATGAATGACGCATGTCTTGGGGGCCCCAAATGCATGCCGCATGTCATGGGGGCCCCAATTATGTGCCGCATGTCATGGGGGCCCCAAATGCATGCCGCATGTCATGGGAGCCCAAAGAGCATGCCGCATGTCATTGGGGCCCACGTGCATGCCGCATGTAATGGGGGCCCCAAATGCATGCTGCATGTCATTGGGGCCCCAAATGCATGCCGCGTGATATTGGGGCCCAAAATGCTTCCCGCGTGTCATGGGGGCCCCACGTGCATGTCGCATGTCATGGGGGCCCCAAAAGCATGCCACATGTCGTGGGGGCCCCACGTGCATGACGCATGTCGTGGGGGCCCCACGTGCATGCCGCATGTCATGGAGTCCCAAATCCATGCCACATGTCATGGGGGCCCCACATGCATGCCGCATGTCATGGGGGCCCCAAATGCATCCCGCATGTCATGGGGGCCCCACGTGCATGACGCATGTCATAGTGGCCAAAAATGTATGCCGCTTGTCGTGGCGGCCCCAAATGCATGACGCATGTCTTGGGTGCCCCAGATGCATGCCTCATGTCATGGGGTCCCCAATTATGTGCCGCCTGTCATGGGGCCCCACATGCATGCCACATGTCATAGGGGCCCCAAATGCATGCCACATGTCATGGGAGCCCGAAGTGCATGCCGCATGTCATGGGGGCCCCAAATGCATGCCGCATGTCATGGGGGCCCCAAATGCAAGCCGCATGTCATGGGGGCCCAATGTGCATGCCGCATGTCATGGGGGCCCAAAATGCATGCCGCATGTCATGGGAGCCCGAATTGCATGCCGCATGTCCTGGGGGCCCCAAATTCATCCCGCTTGTCATGGGGGCCCCACTTGCATGACGCATGTCATGGGGGCACCAAATGCATGCCACATGTCATTGGGGCCCCAAATGCATGCCGCATGTCATTGGGGCCCCAAATGCATGCCGCATGTCATCGGGGTCCCAAATGCATGCCGCATGTAATGGGAGCCCGAAGTGCATGAAGAATTTCATGGGGGCCCCCAAAGCTTGCCACATGTCGTGGGGGTCCCAAATGCATGCCGCATGTCATGGGTGCCCACGTGCATGCCGAATGTCATGGGGGCCCCAAATGCATGCCGCATGTCATGGGTTCCCCAAATGTATGCCGCATGTCATGGGGGCCCCATGTGCATGCCGCATGTCATGGGGGCCCCACGTGCATGCCGCAATTCATGGGGGCCCCACGTGCATGCCGCATGTCATTGGGGTCCCAAATGCATGAAGAATGTCATGGGGGCCCAAAAGCATGCCACATGTCGTGGGGGCCCCACGTGCATGCCGCATGTCATGGGGGCCCCAAAAGCATGACGCATGTCTTGGGAGCCCCAAATGCATGCCGCATGTCATGGGAGCCCCAAATGCATGAAGCATGTCATGGGGCCCCAAATGCATGCCGCATGTCGCGGCAGCCCCAAATGCATGACGCATGTCTTGGGGGCCCCAAATGCATCCCGCATGTCATGGGGGCCCCACGTGCATGCCACATGTCATTGGGGTCCCAAATGCATGCCGCATGTCATGGGGGCCCCACCTGCATGCCACATATCATTGGGGCCCCAAATGCATGCCGCATGTCATGGGAGCCCCAAATGCATGAAGCATGTCATGGGGGCACCAAATGCATGCCGCATGTCGCGGCAGCCCCAAATGCATGACGCATGTCATGGGGGCCCCACCTGCATGCCACATATCATTGGGGCCCCAAATGCATGTCGCATGTCATGGGAGCCCCAAATGCATGAAGCATGTCATGGGGGCACCAAATGCATGCCGCATGTCGCGGCAGCCCCAAATGCATGACGCATGTCTTGGGGGCCCCAAATGCATCCCGCATGTCATGGGGGCCCCACGTGCATGCCGCATGTCTCGGTCACCCCAAATGCATGCAGCATGTTATGGGGGCCCCACATGCATGCCACATGTCTCAGGTACCCCAAATGCATGCAGCATGATATGCAGGCCCCAAATGCATGCCGCATGTCATAGGGGCCCCACGTGCATGGCGCAAATCATGGGTGCCCCACATGCATGCCGCATGTCATCGGGGCCCCAAATGCATGTCGCATGTCATGGAGGCCCCAAATGCATGCCGCATGTCATAGGGGCCCCACGTGCATGCCGCATGTAATGGGTGCCCCACGTGCATGCCGCATATCATGGGGACACCAAATGCATGCCGCATGTCATGGGGCCCCATATGCATGCCACATGTCATGGGGGCCCCACATGCATGCCGCATTTCATGGGTCCCCCAATGCATGGCGCATGTCATGGGGGCCCCACGTGCATGCCGCATGTCATGGGGACCACAATTGCATGCCGAATGTCATAGGGGCCCCACGTGAACGCCGCATTTCTTGGGGCCCCACATGCATGCCACATGTCATAGGGCCCCCAAATGCATGCATCATGTCATAGGGGCCCCACGTGCATGCCTCATGTCACGGGGCCCACAAATGTATGCCGCATGTCATGAGGGCCCCACGTGCATGCCGAATGTCATGGGGGGCCCACATGCATGCCGCATGCCATGGGGGCCCCACGTGCATGCCGCATGTCATGGGGGTCCCAAATGCATGCCGCATGTCATGGGGGCCCCAAATGCATGCCGCATGTCATGGGAGCCCGAAGTGCATGCGGCATGTCATGGGGGCCCCAAATGCATGCCGCCTGTCATTCAGCCCCCACAGGCATGCTGCATGTCATAGAGGCCCCAAATGCATGCCGCATGTCATGGGAGCCCGAAGTGCATGCCGCATGTCATGGGGGCCCCAAATGCATGCCGCATGTCATGGGGTCCCCACGTGCATGCTGCATGTCATGGGGGCCCCACGTGCATGCCGCATGTCATGGGGGCCCCGTGCATGCCACATGTCATGGGGCCCGCATATGCATGCCGCAAGTCATGGGGGCTCCACGTGCATGCCGCATGTCATTGGGGTCCCAAATGCATGTCGCATGTCATGGGGGCCCCAAATGCATGCCGCATGTCATGGGGGCCCCAATTACGTGCCACCTGTCATGGGGGCCACACATGCATGCCGCATGTCATGGGGGCCCCAAATTCATGCCGCATGTCTTGGGGGCCCCACGTGCATGCCGCATGTCATTGGGGTCCCAAATGCATGTCGCATGTCATGGGGGCCCCAAATGCATGCCGCATGTCATGGGGGCCCCAATTACGTGCCAGCTGTCATGGGGGCCACACATGCATGCCGCATGTCATGGGGGCCCCAAATTCATGCCGCATGTCTTGGGGGCCCCACGTGCATACCGCATATCATAGGGGCCCCACGTGCATGACGCATGTCATTGGGGTCCCAAATGCATGAAGAATGTCATGGGGGCCCCAAAAGCATGCCACATGTCGTGGGGGCCCCCCGTGCATGCTGCATGTCATGGGGGCCCCAAAAGCATTCCGCATGTCATGGGGGCCCTAAGTGCATGCCGCATGTCATTGGGGCCCCAAATGCATGCCGCATGTCGTGGCGGCCCCAAATGCATGACGCATGTCATGGGGGCCCCAATTATGTGCCGCCTGTCATGGGGCCCCACATGCATGCCACATGTCATAGGGGCCCCAAATGCATGCCGCATGTCATGGGAGCCCGAAGTGCATGCCGCATGTCATGGGTGCCCCACCTGCATGCCGCATGTCATTGGGGTCCCAAATGCATGCCGCATGTCATGGGGACCCCAAATGCATGCCGCATGTCATGAGGGCCCACATGCATGCCGCATGTCGTGGCGGCCCCAAATGAATGACGCATGTCTTGGGGGCCCCAAATGCATGCCGCATGTCATGGGGGCCTCAATTATGTGCCGCATGTCATGGGGGCCCCAAATGCATGCCGCATGTCATGGGAGCCCAAAGAGCATGCCGCATGTCATTGGGGCCCACGTGCATGCCGCATGTAATGGGGGCCCCAAATGCATGCTGCATGTCATTGGGGCCCCAAATGCATGCCGCGTGATATTGGGGCCCAAAATGCTTCCCGCGTGTCATGGGGGCCCCACGTGCATGTCGCATGTCATGGGGGCCCCAAAAGCATGCCACATGTCGTGGGGGCCCCACGTGCATGACGCATGTCGTGGGGGCCCCACGTGCATGCCGCATGTCATGGAGTCCCAAATCCATGCCACATGTCATGGGGGCCCCACATGCATGCCGCATGTCATGGGGGCCCCAAATACATCCCGCATGTCATGGGGGCCCCACGTGCATGACGCATGTCATAGTGGCCAAAAATGTATGCCGCTTGTCGTGGCGGCCCCAAATGCATGACGCATGTCTTGGGTGCCCCAGATGCATGCCTCATGTCATGGGGTCCCCAATTATGTGCCGCCTGTCATGGGGCCCCACATGCATGCCACATGTCATTGGGGTCCCAAATGCATGAAGAATGTCATGGGGGCCCCAAAAGCATGCCACATGTCGAGGGGGCCCCACGTGCATGCCGCATGTCATGGGGGCCCCAAAAGCATGCCGCATGTCGCGGCAGCCCCAAATGCATGACGCATGTCTTGGGGGCCCCAAATGCATCCCGCATGTCATGGGAGCCCCACGTGCATGCCGCATGTCGTGGCGGCCCCAAATGCATGCCGCATGTCATGGAGTCCCAAATCCATGCCGCATGTCATGGGGGCCACACGAGCGTGCCGCATGTCAATGGGGTCCCAAATACATGTCGCATGTCATGGGGGCCCAAATGCATGCCACATGTCATGGGGCCCCACGTGCATAACGCATGTCATGGGGGGCCCACGTGCATGTCACATGTCATGGGGGCCCCATGTGCATGCCGCATATCATTGGGGTCTCAAATGCATCCCGCATGTCATGGGGGCCCCACGTGCATGACGCATGTCATAGTGGCAACAAATGCATGCCGCATGTCATGGGGGCCCCACGTACATGCCGCATGTCATGGGGGCCCCATGTGCATGCCGCATATCATTGGGGTCTCAAATGCATGCCGTATGTCATGGGGACCCCAATTGCATGCCGCATGTCATGAGGGCCCCAAATGCATGCCGCATGTCTTGGGGACCCCAAATGCATGCTGCATGTCATGAGGGCCCACGTGCATGACGCATGTCTTGGGGGACCCAAATCCATGCCGCATGTCATAGGGGCCCAACGTGCATGCCGCATGTCATGGGGGGCCCAAATGCATGACGCATGTCATTGGGGCCCCAAATGCATCCCGCTTGTCATGGGGGCCCCACGTGCATGACGCATGTCATAGGGGCCCCATGTGCATGACGCATGTCATGGGGGCCCCAAATGCATGCCACATGTCGTGTGGGTCATACATGCATGCCTCATGTCATGGGGGCCCCAAATGCATGCCGCATGTCATGAGGGCCCCAAATGCATACCGCATGTCATGAGGGCCCAAAAGTGCATGTCACATGTCTTGGGGGCCCCAATTTTGTGCCGCATGTCATGGGGGCCCCACCTCCATGCCGCATATCATTGGGGTCCCAAATGCATGCCACATGTCATGGGGGCCCACGTGCATGCCGCATGTCGTGGAAGCCCCAAATGCATGACGCATGTCATGGGGGCCCCAAATGCATGCCGCATGTCATGGGGAACCCAATTACGTGCCGCCTGTCTTGGGGGCCTCACATGCATGCCGCATGTCATGGGGGCCCAAAATGCATGCCGCATGTCATGGGAGCCCGAAGTGCATGCCGCATGTCATGGGGGCCCCACGTACGTGCCGCATGTCATTATGGTCCCAAATGCATGTCGCATGTCATGGGGGCCCACGTGCATGCCGCATGTCGTGGCGGCCCCAAATGCATGCTGCATGTCATGAGGGCCCACGTGCATGCCGCATGTCGTGGCGGCCCCAAATGCAAGACGAATGTCATGGGGGCCCCAAATGCATGCCGCATGTCATGGGGGTCCCAAATGCATGCCGCATGTCATCGGGACCCCAAATGCATGCCGCATGTCATGAGGGCCCCACGTACATGCCGCATGTCATGGGGGCCCCATGTGCATGCCGCATATCATTGGGGTCTCAAATGCATGCCGTATGTCATGGGGACCCCAATTGCATGCCGCATGTCATGAGGGCCCCAAATGCATGCCGCATGTCTTGGGGACCCCAAATGCATGCTGCATGTCATGAGGGCCCACGTGCATGACGCATGTCTTGGGGGACCCAAATCCATGCCGCATGTCATAGGGGCCCAACGTGCATGCCGCATGTCATGGGGGCCCAAATGCATGACGCATGTCATTGGGGCCCCAAATGCATCCCGCTTGTCATGGGGGCCCCACGTGCATGACGCACGTCATAGGGGACCCAAATGCATGCCACATGTCGTGTGGGTCATACATGCATGCCTCATGTCATGGGGGCCCCAAATGCATGCCGCATGTCATGAGGGCCCCAAATGCATACCGCATGTCATGAGGGCCCAAAAGTGCATGTCACATGTCTTGGGGGCCCCAATTTTGTGCCGCATGTCATGGGGGCCCCACCTCCATGCCGCATATCATTGGGGTCCCAAATGCATGCCGCATGTCATGGGGGCCCACGTGCATGCCGCATGTCGTGGAAGCCCCAAATGCATGACGCATGTCATGGGGGCCCCAAATGCATGCCGCATGTCATGGGGGACCCAATTACGTGCCGCCTGTCTTGGGGGCCTCACATGCATGCCGCATGTCATGGGGGCCCAAAATGCATGCCGCATGTCATGGGAGCCCGAAGTGCATGCCGCATGTCATGGGGGCCCCACGTACGTGCCGCATGTCATTATGGTCCCAAATGCATGTCGCATGTCATGGGGGCCCACGTGCATGCCGCATGTCGTGGCGGCCCCAAATGCATGCCGCATGTCATGAGGGCCCACGTGCATGCCGCATGTCGTGGCGGCCCCAAATGCAAGACGAATGTCATGGGGGCCCCAAATGCATGCCGCATGTCATGGGGGTCCCAAATGCATGCCGCATGTCATCGGGACCCCAAATGCATGCCGCATGTCATGAGGGCCCACGTGCATGCCGCATGTTGTGGCGGCCCCAAATGAATGACGCATGTCATGGGGCCCCAATTATGTGACGCCTGTCATGGGGGCCCCACATGCATGCCGCATGTCATGGGGGACCAAAAGTGCATGTCACATGTCTTGGGGGCCCCAATTTTGTGACGCATGTCATGGGGGGCATAAATGCATGCCGCATGTCATGGGGGCCCCACCTGCATGCCACATATCATTATGGTCCCAAATGCATGCCGCATGTCATGGGGGCCCAAATGCATGCCGCATGTCATGAGGGCCCACGTGCATGCCGCATGTCATGGGGGCCCCAAGTGCATGACGCATGTCATGGGGGCACCAAATCCATGCCGCATGTCATGGGGCCCCACGTGCATGCCGCCTGTCATGGGGGCCCCACATGCATGCCGCATGTCATGGGGTCCCCAAATGCATGCCGCATGTCATTGGGGCCCCACATGCATACCGCATGTCATGTGGGACCAAAGTGCATGCCGCATGTCATGGGGCCCCAAATGCATGCCGCATGTCATGGAAGCCCAAAGTGCATATCAGATATCATGGGGCCCCAAATGCATGCCGGATGTCATGGGGGCTCCACGTGCATGCCGCATGTAATGGGGCCCCCAAATTCATGCCGCATGTCATAGGGGCCCCACGTGCATGTCGCCAGTCATGGGTGCCCCAAATGCATGCCGCATGTCATGGAGGCCCCAAATGCATACCGCATGTCATGGGAGCCCCAAATGCATGCCGCATGTCATGGCGGCCCCAAATGCATGACTCAGGTCATGGGGGCCCCAGGTGCATGCTGCATGTCATGGGGGCCCCAAATGCATGCCACATGTCCTGGGGGCCCCACGTGCATGCCGCATGTCATGGCGGCCCCAAATGCATGACTCAGGTCATGGGGGCCCCACGTGCATGCCGCATGTCATGGGGGACCCAAGCGTATGCTGCATGTCATGGGGGCCCCAAATGCATGCCACATGTCCTGGGGGCCCCACGTGCATGCCGCATGTCATGGGGGCCCCAAATGCATGCCGCATGTCCTGGGAGCCCCATGTCCATGCCGCATGTCATGGGCCCCCCAAATGCATTCCGCATGTCATGGGTGCCCCACATGCATGCCGCATGTCATGGGAGCCCAAATGCATGCAGCATGTCATGGGGGCCCCAAATGCATGCCACATGTCTTGGCGGCCCCAAATGCATGACTCAGGTCATTGGGGACCCACGTGCATGCCGCATGTCAAGGGGGACCCAAATGCATGCGGCATGTCATAGGGGCCCCACGTGCATGCCGCATGTCTCGGGCACCCCAAATACATGCAGCATGTCATGGGGGCCCCACGTGCATGCCGCATGTCCTGGCGGCCCCACGTGCATTCCGCATGACATGGGGGCCCCAAGAGCATGCCACATGTCCTTGGGGACCCACGTGCATGCCGCATGTCATGGGGGCCCCAAATGCATGCCGCATGTCCTGGCGGCCCCACATGCATTCCGCATGACATAGGGGCCCCAAGTGCATGCCGCATGTCACAGGGGCCCCAAATGTATGCCGCATGTAATGGGGCCCCACATGCATGGAGCATGTCATAGGGGCCCCACATGCATGCCACATGTCCTGGGGGACCCACGTGCATGCCGCATGTCATGGGGGCCCCAAATGCATGCCGCATGTCATGGGGGCCCCACGTGCATTCCGCATGACATGGGGGCCCCAAATGCATGCCGCATGTCATGGCGGCCCCAAATGCATGACTCAGGTCATGGGGCCCACGTGCATGCCGCATGTCATGGGGGACCCAAGCGTATGCCGCATGTCATGGGGGCCCCAAATACATGCAGCATGTCATGGGGGCCCCACGTGCATGCCGCATGTCTCAGGTACCCCAAATGCATGCAGCATGTTATGCTGGCCCCGCAGGCATTCTGCATGTCATGGGGGCCCCAAATGCATGCCGCATGTCATGGGGGCCCCACGTGCATGCCACATGTCATGGGGGCCCCGCATGTATTCCACATGTCATGGGGGCCCCATGTGCATGCCGCATGTCATAGGGGCCCCACGTACATGGCGCATGTCATGGGTGCCCCACATACATGCCGCATGTCACTGGGGCACCAATTGCATGCCGCATGTCATAGGGGCCCCACATGCATGGCGCATGTCATGGTGAACCACATGCATGCCGCATGTCATGGGGGCCCCAAATGCATGCCGCATGTCATGGGGGGCCCACATGCATGCCGCATGTCATGGGGGCCCCACTTGCATGCAGCATGTAATGGGGGATCCAAATGCATGACGCATGTCATGGGGGTCCCACATGCATGCCGCATGCCATGGGGCCCCCAAATGCATGCGTCATGTCATAGGGGCCCCACGTGCATGCCTCATGTCACGGGGGCCACAAATGTATGCCGCATGTCATGAGGGCCCCACGTGCATGCCGCATGTCATGGGGGGGCCACATGCATGCCGCATGTCATGGGGGCCCCACTTGCATGCAGCATGTAATGGGGGATCCAAATGCATGCCGCATGTCATAGGGGCCCCACGTGCACGGCGCAAGTCATGGGTGCCCCACATGCATGCCGCATGTCATCGGGGCCCCAAATGCATGCCGCATTTCATGGGGGCCCCCAATGCAAGGCGCATGTCATGGGGGCCCCACGTGCATGCCGCATGTCATGGGGACCCCAATTGCATGCCGCATGTCATGGGGGCCCCCACATGAACGCCGCATTTCTTGGGGCCCCACATGCATGCCACATGTCATGGGGGCCCCACATGCATGCCGCATTTCATGGGGGACCCAAATGCATGACTCATGTCATGGGGGCCCCACGTGCATGCCGAATGTCTCGGGTACCCCAAATGCATGCAGCATGTTATGCAGGCCCCAAATGCATGCCGCATGTCATGGGGGCCCAAATGCATGGCACATGTCATGGGAGCCCCACATGCACGCCGCATGTCATGGGGGCCCCAAATGCATGCCGGATGTCATGGGGGCTCCACGTGCATGCCGCATGTAATGGGGCCCCCAAATTCATGCCGCATGTCATAGGGGCCCCACGTGCATGTCGCAAGTCATGGGTGCCCCAAATGCATGCCGCATGTCATGGAGGCCCCAAATGCATACCGCATGTCATGGGAGCCCCACATGCATGCCGCATGTCATGGGGCCCCCAAATGCATGCCGCATGTCATGGGAGCCCCAAATGCATGCCGCATGTCCTGGGGGCCCCACGTGCATTCTGCATGACATGGGGGCCCCAAAAGCATGCTGCATGTCATGATGGCCCCAAATGCATGACTCAGGTCATGGGGGCCCCACGTGCATGCCGCATGTCATGGGGGACCCAAGCGTATGCTGCATGTCATGGGGGCCCCAAATGCATGCCACATGTCCTGGGGGCCCCACGTGCATGCCGCATGTCATGGGGGACCCAAATGCATGCCGCATGTCCTGGGGGCCCCATGTCCATGCCGCATTTCATGGGCCCCCCAAATGCATTCCGCATGTCATGGGTGCCCCACATGCATGCCTCATGTCATGGGGCCCAAATGCATGCCGCATGTCATGGGGGCCCCAAATGCATGCCGCATGTCTTGGCGGCCCCAAATGCATGACTCAGGTCATTGGGGCCCCACATGCATGCCGCATGTCATGGGGGACCCAAATACATGCAGCATGTCACGGGGGCCCCACGTGCATGCCGCATTTCTCAGGTACCCCAAATGCATGCAGCATGTTATGCACGCCCCAAATGCATGCCGCATGTCATGGGGGCCCCGCTGGCATTTCGCATGTCATGGGGGCCCCAAATGTATGCCGCATGTAATGGGGGGCCACATGCATGCCGCATGTCATGGAGGCCCCACATGCATTCCGCATGTCAAGGGGGCCTCACATGCATTCTGCATGACATGGGGGCCCCAAATGCACGCTGCATGTCATGGGGGCACCAAATGCATGCCGCATGTCATGGGAGCCCGAAGTGCATGCCGCATGTCATGGGGGCCCCAAATGCATGCCGCATGTCATGGGAGCCCGAAGTGCATGCCGCATGTCATGGGGGCCCCAAATGCATGCCGCATGTCATGGAGGCCCCACATGCATTCCGCATGTCAAGGGGGCCTCACATGCATTCTGCATGACATGGGGGCCCCAAATGCACGCTGCATGTCATGGGGGCACCAAATGCATGCCGCATGTCATGGGAGCCCGAAGTGCATGCCGCATGTCATGGGGGCCCCAAATGCATGCCGCATGTCATGGGAGCCCGAAGTGCATGCCGCATGTCATGGGGGCCCCAAATGCATGCCGCATGTCATGGGAGCCCGAAGTGCATGCCGCATGTCATGGGGGCCCCAAATGCATGCCGCATGTCATGGGGTCCCCAAATGCATGCCGCCTGTCATGGGGCCCCCACATGCGTGCTGCATGTCATAGAGGCCCCAAATGCATGCCGCATGTCATGGGAGCCCGAAGTGCATGCCGCATGTCATGGGGGCCCCAAATGCATGCCGCATGTCATGGGAGCCCGAAGTGCATGCCGCATGTCATGGGGGCCCCAAATGCATGCCGCATGTCATGGGGTCCCCAAATGCATGCCGCATGTCATGGGGGCCCCACGTGCATGCCGCATGTCATGGGGGCCCCAAATGCATGCCGCATGTCATGGGGGCCCCAAATGCATGCCGCATGTCATTGGGGCCCCAAATGCATGCCGCATGTCATGGGGGCCCCACGTGCATGACGCATGTCATGGGGGCCCCACATGCATGCCGCATGTCATAGGGGCCCAACGTGCATGCCGCATATCATAGGGGCCCCACGTGCATGACGCATGTCATTGGGGTCCCAAATGCATGAAGAATGTAATGGGGGCCCCAAAAGCATGCCACATGTCGTGGGGGCCCCCCGTGCATGCTGCATGTCATGGGGGCCCCAAAAGCATGCCGCATGTCATGGGGGCCCTACGTGCATGCCGCATGTCTTTGGGGCCCCAAATGCATGCCGCATGACGTGGCGGCCCCAAATGCATGACGCACGTCATGGGGGCCCCAATTACATGCCGCCTGTCATGGGGGCCCCACATGCATTCCGCATGTCATAGGGGCCCAAAAGTGCATGTCACATGTCTTGGGGGCCCCAATTTTGTGCCGCATGTCATGGGGGCCATAAATGCATGCCGCATGTCATGGGGGGCTCTCGTGCATGCCGCATGTCATTGGGGTCCCAAATGCATGCCGCATGTCATGGGTGCCCCACCTGCATGCCGCATATCATTCACGTCCCAAATGCATGCCGCATGTCATGGGGAACCCAAATGCATGCCGCATGTCATGAGGGCCCACGTGCATGACGCATGTCTTGGGGGCCCCAAATGCATGCCGCATGTCATGGGGGCCCCAATTATGTGCCGCCTGTCATGGGGGCCCCACATGCATGCCGCATGTCATGGGGGGCCCCACGTGCATGCCGCATGTCATTGGGGCCCCAAATGCATGCCGCGTGTTATGGGGGCCCCAAATGCATCCCGCTTGTCATGGGGGCCCCACTTGCATGACGCATGTCATGGGGCACCAAATGCATGCCGCATGTCATTGGGGCCCCAAATGCATGCCGCATGTCATTGGGGCCCCAATTGCATGCCGCATGTCATTGGGGTCCCAAATGCATGCCGCATGTCAAGGGGGCCCCACGTGCATGCCGCATATCATGGGGACACCAAATGCATGCCGCATGTCATGGGGGCCCCACATGCATGCCGCATTTCATTGGTTCCCCCAATGCATGGCGCATGTCATGGGGGCCCCACGTGCATGCCGCATGTCATGGGGACCCCAAATGCATGCCGAATGTCATAGGGGCCCCAAATGCATGCCGCATGTCATTGGGGCCCCAAATGCATGTCGCATGTCATGGAGGCCCCAAATGCATGCCGCATGTCATAGGGGCCCCACATGCATGCCGCATGTCATAGGGGCCCAACGTGCATGACGCATGTCATTGGGGTCCCAAATGCATGAAGAATGTCATGGGGGCCCCAAAAGCATGCCACATGTCGTGGGGGCCCCCCGTGCATGCTGCATGTCATGGGGGCCCCAAAAGCATGCCGCATGTCATGGGGGCCCTACGTGCATGCCGCATGTCTTTGGGGCCCCAAATGCATGCCGCATGACGTGGCGGCCCCAAATGCATGCCGCATGTCATGGGGGCCCCAATTACATGCCGCCTGTCATGGGGGCCCCACATGCATTCCGCATGTCATAGGGGCCCAAAAGTGCATGTCACATGTCTTGGGGGCCCCAATTTTGTGCCGCATGTCATGGGGGCCATAAATGCATGCCGCATGTCATGGGGGGCTCTCGTGCATGCCGCATGTCATTGGGGTCCCAAATGCATGCCGCATGTCATGGGTGCCCCACCTGCATGCCGCATATCATTCACGTCCCAAATGCATGCCGCATGTCATGAGGAACCCAAATGCATGCCGCATGTCATGAGGGCCCACGTGCATGACGCATGTCTTGGGGGCCCCAAATGCATGCCGCATGTCATGGGGGCCCCAATTATGTGCCGCCTGTCATGGGGGCCCCACATGCATGCCGCATGTCATGGGGGGCCCCACGTGCATGCCGCATGTCATTGGGGCCCCAAATGCATGCCGCGTGTTATGGGGGCCCCAAATGCATCCCGCTTGTCATGGGGGCCCCACTTGCATGACGCATGTCATGGGGCACCAAATGCATGCCGCATGTCATTGGGGCCCCAAATGCATGCCGCATGTCATTGGGGCCCCAATTGCATGCCGCATGTCATTGGGGTCCCAAATGCATGCCGCATGTCATGGGGGCCCCACGTGCATGCCGCATATCATGGGGACACCAAATGCATGCCGCATGTCATGGGGGCCCCACATGCATGCCGCATTTCATTGGTTCCCCCAATGCATGGCGCATGTCATGGGGGCCCCACGTGCATGCCGCATGTCATGGGGACCCCAAATGCATGCCGAATGTCATAGGGGCCCCAAATGCATGCCGCATGTCATTGGGGCCCCAAATGCATGTCGCATGTCATGGAGGCCCCAAATGCATGCCGCATGTCATAGGGGCCCCACATGCATGCCGCATGTCATAGGGGCCCAACGTGCATGACGCATGTCATTGGGGTCCCAAATGCATGAAGAATGTCATGGGGGCCCCAAAAGCATGCCACATGTCGTGGGGGCCCCCCGTGCATGCTGCATGTCATGGGGGCCCCAAAAGCATGCCGCATGTCATGGGGGCCCTACGTGCATGCCGCATGTCTTTGGGGCCCCAAATGCATGCCGCATGACGTGGCGGCCCCAAATGCATGCCGCATGTCATGGGGGACCCAATTATGTGCCACCTGTCATGGGGGCCCCAAATGCATGCCGCGTGTTATGGGGGCCCCAAATGCATCCCGCTTGTCATGGGGGCCCCACTTGCATGACGCATGTCATGGGGCACCAAATGCATGCCGCATGTCATTGGGGCCCCAAATGCATGCCGCATGTCATTGGGGCCCCAATTGCATGCCGCATGTCATTGGGGTCCCAAATGCATGCCGCATGTCATGGGAGCCCGAAGTGCATGCCGCATGTCATGGGGGCCCCAAATGCATGCCGCATGTCATGGGGGCCCCACGTGCATGCCGCATGTCATTGGGGCCCCAAATGCATGCCGCATGTCATAGGGGCCCAACGTGCATGCCGCATGTCATGGGGGCCCCACGTGCATGCCGCATGTCATGGGGGCCTCAAATGCATGCCGCATGTCATGGGGGCCCCACGTGCATGCCGCGTGTCATTGGGGCCCCAAATGCATGACGCATGTCATTGGGGCCCCAAATGCATGCCGCATGTCATGGGGGCCCCAAATGCATGCCGCATGTCATGGGGCCCCACGTGCATGCCGCATGTCATAGGGGCCCCAAATGCATGCCGCATGTCATGGGAGCCCGAAGTGCATGCCGCATGTCATGGGGGCCCCAAATGCATGCCGCATGTCATGGGGGCCCCAAATGCATGAAGAATTTCATGGGGGCCCCAAAAGCATGCCACATTTCATGGGGGTCCCAAATGCATGCCGCATGTCATGGGAGCCCCAAATGCATGCCGCATGTCTTGGGAGCCCCAAATGCATGCCGCATGTCATGGGAGCCCCAAATGCATGAAGCATGTCATGGGGCCCCAAATGCATGCCGCATGTTGCGGCAGCCCCAAATGCATGACGCATGTCTTGGGGGCCCCAAATGCATCCCGCATGTCATGGGGGCCCCACGTGCATGCCACATGTCATTGGGGTCCCAAATGCATGCCGCATGTCATGGGGGCCCCACCTGCATGCCACATATCATTGGGGCCCCAAATGCATGCCGCATGTCATGGGAGCCCCAAATGCATGAAGCATGTCATGGGGGCACCAAATGCATGCCGCATGTCGCGGCAGCCCCAAATGCATGACGCATGTCATGGGGGCCCCACCTGCATGCCACATATCATTGGGGCCCCAAATGCATGCCGCATGTCATGGAAGCCCCAAATGCATGAAGCATGTCATGGGGGCACCAAATGCATGCCGCATGTCGCGGCAGCCCCAAATGCATGACGCATGTCTTGGGGGCCCCAAATGCATCCCGCATGTCATGGGGGCCCCACGTGCATGCCGCATGTCTCGGTCACCCCAAATGCATGCAGCATGTTATGGGGGCCCCACATGCATGCCACATGTCTCAGGTACCCCAAATGCATGCAGCATGATATGCAGGCCCCAAATGCATGCCGCATGTCATAGGGGCCCCACGTGCATGGCGCAAATCATGGGTGCCCCACATGCATGCCGCATGTCATCGGGGCCCCAAATGCATGTCGCATGTCATGGAGGCCCCAAATGCATGCCGCATGTCATAGGGGCCCCACGTGCATGCCGCATGTAATGGGTGCCCCACGTGCATGCCGCATATCATGGGGACACCAAATGCATGCCGCATGTCATGGGGCCCCATATGCATGCCGCCTGTCATGGGGGCCCCACATGCATGCCGCATGTCAAGGGGGCCCAAAAGTGCATGTCACATATCATTGGGGCCCCAAATGCATGAAGAATGTCATGGGGGCCCCAAAAGCATGCCACATGTCGTGGGGGCCCCACGTGCATGCCGCATGTCATGGGAGCCCCAAATGCATGAAGCATGTCATGGGGGCCCCAAATGCCTGCCGCATGTCATGGGGGCCCCATGTGCATGCCGCATGTCATGGGGGCCCCACGTGCATGCCGCAAGTCATGGGGGCCACACGTGCATGCCGCATGTCATTGGGGTCCCAATTACATGCCGCATGTCATGGGGGCCCCACGTGCATGCCGCATGTCATGGGGGCCCC
This sequence comes from Phyllobates terribilis, assembly GCF_046119375.1. Lineage (NCBI taxonomy): Eukaryota > Metazoa > Chordata > Amphibia > Anura > Dendrobatidae > Phyllobates > Phyllobates terribilis. The sequence continues at coordinate 327,883,647 of NW_027362764.1, read as the reverse complement.
AAATACATGCCCCATGTCTTGGGGGCCCCACGTGCATGACGCATATCATAGGGGCCCCACGTGCATGACGCATGTCATTGGGGTCCCAAATGCATGAAGAATGTCATGGGGGCCCCAAGAGCATGCCACATGTCGTGGGGGGCCCACGTGCATGCCGCATGTCATGGGGGCCCCAAAAGCATGCCACATGTCGTGGGGGCCCCAAATGCATGCCGCATGTCATGGGGGCCCCACGTGCATGCCGCATGTCATTGGGGCCCCAAATGCATGCCACATGTCATTGGGGCCCCAAATGCATGCCGCATGTCATGGGGGCCCCAAATGTATGCCGCATGTCATGGGGGACCACGTGCATGCCGCATGTCATTGGGGCCCCACATGCATGCCGCATGTCATGGGGGCCCCAAATGCATGCCGCATCTCATGGGGCACCACGTGCATGCCGCATGTCATTGGGGCCCCAAATGCATGCCGCATGTCATTGGGCCCCAAATGCATGCCGCATGTCATGGGGGCCCCAAATGTATGCCGCATGTCATGGGGGCCCACGTGCATGCCGCATGTCGTGGCGGCCCCAAATGCATGACGCATGTCTTGGGGGCCTCAAATGCATGCCGCATGTCATGGGAGCCCGAAGTGCATGCCGCATGTCATGGGGGTCCCAAATGCATGCCGCATGTCATGGGGGCCCAAATGCATGCCGCATGTCATGGGAGCCCCAAATGCATGCTGCATGTCATTGGGGTCCCAAATGCATGCCGCATGTCATGGGAGCCCCAAATGCATGCCGCATGTCATTGGGGTCCCAAATGCATGCCGCATGTCTTGGGGGCCCCAAACACGTGCCGCATGTCATGGGGGCCCACGTGCATGCCGAATGTCATGGGGGCCCCAAATGCATGCTGCATGTCATGGGGGCCCCACGTGCATGCCGCATGTCATGGGGGCCCCACGTGCATGCCGCATGTCATTGGGGTCCCAAATGCATGTCGCATGTCATGGGGGCCCTAAATGCATGCCGCATGTCATGGGGGCCCCACGTGCATGCCGCATATCATAGGGGCCCCACGTGCATGACGCATGTCATTGGGGTCCCAAATGCATGAAGAATGTCATGGGGGCCCCAAGAGCATGCCACATGTCGTGGGGGCCCCACGTGCATGCCGCATGTCATGTGGGCCCCAATTATGTGCCGCCTGTCATGGGGCCCCACATGCATGCCGCATGTCATGGGGGCCCCAAATGCATGCCGCATGTCATGGGGCACCACGTGCATGCCGCATGTCATTGGGGCCCCAATTTCATGCCGCATGTCATGGGGGCCCCAAATGCATGCCGCATGTCATGGGGGCCCCACGTGCATGCCGCATATCATGGGGGCCCCACGTGCATGCCGCATATCATGGGGGCCCACGTGCATGCCGCATGTCATTGGGGCCCCAAATTCATGCCGCATGTCATGGGGGCCCCAAATGCATGCCGCATGTCATGGGGGCCCCACGTGCATGCCGCATATCATGGGGGCCCCACGTGCATGCCGCATGTCATTGGGGCCCCAAATGCATGCCGCATGTCATGGGGGCCCCAAATGTATGCCGCATGTCATGGGGGCCCCAAATGTATGCCGCATGTCATGGGGGCCCACGTGCATGCCGCATGTCATTGGGGTCCCAAATGAATGCCGCATGTCATGGGGGCCCCACGTGCATGCCGCATGTCATGGGGGCCCCACGTGCATGCCGCATATCATAGGGGCCCCACGTGCATGACGCATGTCATTGGGGTCCCAAATGCATGAAGAATGTCATGGGGGCCCCAAGAGCATGCCACATGTCATGGGGCACCACGTGCATGCCGCATGTCATTGGGGCCACAAATGCATGCCGCATGTCATGGGGGCCCCAATTATGTGCCGCCTGTCATGGGGGCCCCACATGCATGCCGCATGTCGTGGCGGGCCCAAATGCATGGCGCATGTCTTGCGGCCCCAAATGCATGACGCATGTCTCGGGGGCCCCAAATGCATGCCGCATGTCATGGGGGCCCCAATTATGTGCCGCCTGTCATGGGGGCCCCACATGCATGCCGCATGTCATGGGGGGCCCTCGTGCATTCCGCATGTCATTGGGGTCCCAAATGCATGCCGCATGTCATGGGGGCCCCACGTGCATGCCGAATGTCATGGGGGCCCCACGTGCATGCCGCATGTCATGGGGGCCCCACGTGCATGCCGCATGTCATGGGGCCCCCACGTGCATGCCGCATGTCATGGGGGCCCCACGTGCATGCCGCAAGTCATGGGTGCCCCACGTGCATGCCGCATGTCATTGGGGTCACAAATGAATGTCGCATGTCATGAGGGCCCCAAATGCATGCCGCATGTCATGGGGGCCCCAATTACGTGCCGCCTGTCATGGGGGCCCCACATGCATGCCGCATGTCATGGGGGCCCCAAATGCATGACGCATGTCTTGGGGCCCCAAATGCATGCCGTATGTCGTTGGGGCCCCAAGTGCATGCCGCATGTCATGGGGGCCCCAAATGCATGCCGCGTGTTATGGGGGCCCCAAATGCATCCCGCGTGTCATGGGGTCCCCACGTGCATGACGCATGTCATGGGGGCCCCAAATACATGCCGCATGTCTTGGGGGCCCCACGTGCATGCCGCATATCATAGGGGCCCCACGTGTATGACGCATGTCATTGGGGTCCCAAATGCATGAAGAATGTCATGTGGGCCCCAAAAGCATGCCGCATGTCATGGGGGCCCCACGTGCATGCCGCATGTCATTGGGGCCCAGAATGCATGCCGCATGTCATGGGGGCCCCAAATGTATGCCGCATGTCATGGGGGCCAACGTGCATGCCGCATGTCATGGGGGCCCCACGTGCATGCCGCATGTCATGGGGGCCCCACGTGCATGCCGCATGTCATTGGGGTCTCAAATGCATGCCGCATGTCATGGGGGCCCAAATGCATGCCGCATGTCATGAGGGCCCACTTGCATGCCACATGTCGTGGCGGCCCCAAATGCATGCCGCATGTCATGAGGGCCCACTTGCATGCCACATGTCGTGTGGGCCCCACGTGCATGACGCATGTCATGGGGGCCCCAAATGCATGCCGCATGTCATGGGGGCCCCACGTGCATGCCGCATGTCGTGGCGGCCCCAAATACATGATGCATGTCTTGGGGGCCCCAAATGTATGCCGCATGTCATGGGGGCCCCAATTATGTGCCGCCTGTCATGGGGCCCCACATGCATGCCACATGTCATAGGGGCCCCAAATGCATGCCGCATGTCATGGGAGCCCGAAGTGCATGCCGCATGTCATGGGGGCCCCAAATGTGTGCCGCATGTCATGGGAGCCCAAAGTGCATGCCGCATGTCTTGGGGACCCCAAACACGTGCCGCATGTCATGGGGGCCCACGTGCATGCCGCATGTCATGGGGGCCCACGTGCATGCCGCATGTCATTGGGGCCCCAAATGCATGCCGCATGTCGTGGCGGCCCCAAATACATGATGCATGTCTTGGGGGCCCCAAATGCATGCCGCATGTCATGGGGGCCCCAATTATGTGCCGCCTGTCATGGGGCCCCACATGCATGCCACATGTCATGGGGGCCCCAAATGCGTGCCGCATGTCATGGGAGCCCAAAATGCATGCCGCATGTCTTGGGGACCCCAAACACGTGCCGCATGTCATGGGGGCCCACGTGCATGCCGCATGTCATGGGGGCCCACGTGCATGCCGCATGTCATTGGGGTCCCAAATGCATGCCGCATGTCATGGGGGCCCCACGTGCATGCCGCTTGTCATGGGGGCCCCACGTGCATGCCGCATGTCATTGGGGTCCCAAATGCATGTCGCATGTCATGGGGGCCCCAAATGCATGCCGCATGTCATGGGGGCCCCACGTGCATGCCGCATATCATAGGGGCCCCACGTGCATGACGCATGTCATTGGGGTCCCAAATGCATGTCGCATGTCATGGGGGCCCCAAATGCATGCCGCATGTCATGAGGACCCCACGTGCATGCCGCATATCATAGGGGCCCCACGTGCATGACGCATGTCATTGGGGTCCCAAATGCATGCCGCATGTCATGGGAGACTGAAGTGCATGCCGCATGTCATGGGGGCCCCAAATGCATGCCGCATGTCATGGGGGCCCCACGTGCATGCCGCATATCATGGGGGCCCCACGTGCATGCCGCATGTCATTGGGGCCCCACGTGCATGCCGCATGTCATTGGGGCCCCAAATGCATGCCGCATGTCATGGGGGCCCCAAATGCATGCTGCATGTTATGGGGGCCCCAAATGCATCCCGCTTGTCATGGGGGCCCCAATTACATGCCGCCTGTCATGGGGGCCACACATGCATGCCGCATGTCATGGGGGCCCAAAAGTGCATGTCACATGTCTTGGGGGCCCCAATTTTGTGCCGCATGTCATGGGGGCCATGAATGCATGCCGCATGTCATGGGGGGCCCTCGTGCATTCCGCATGTCATTGGGGTCCCAAATACATGCCGCATGTCATGGGGGCCCCACGTGCATGCCGCATGTCATTGGGGTCCCAAATGCATGCCGCATGTCATGGGAACCCCAAATGCATGCCGCATGTCATTGGGGTCCCAAATGCATGCCGCATGTCATGGGGGCCCCAAATGCATGCTGCATGCTATGGGGGCCCCAAATGCATCCCGCTTGTCATGGGGGCCCCAATTACATGCCGCCTGTCATGGGGGCCCCAAATGCATGCCGCATGTCATTGGGGCCCCAAATGCATGCCGCATGTCATGGGGGCCCCAAATGTATGCCGCATGTCATGGGGGCCCCAAATGTATGCCGCATGTCATGGGGGCCCACGTGCATGCCGCATGTCATTGGGGTCCCAAATGCATGCCGCATGTCATGGGGGCCCCACGTGCATGCCGCATGTCATGGGGGCCCCACGTGCATGCCGCATATCATAGGGGCCCCACGTGCATGACGCATGTCATTGGGGTCCCAAATGCATGAAGAATGTCATGGGGGCCCCAAGAGCATGCCGCATGTCATGGGGTCCCACGTGCATGCCGCATATCATAGGGGCCCCACGTGCATGACGCATGTCATTGGGGCCCCAAATGCATGCCGCATGTCATGGGGGCCCCAATCATGTGCCGCCTGTCATGGGGGCCCCACATGCATGCGGCATGCACGTGGGGGGCCCAAATGCATGACGCATGTCTTGCGGCCCCAAATGCATGACGCATGTCTCGGGGGCCCCAAATGCATGCTGCATGTCATGGGGGCCCCAATTATGTGCCGCCTGTCATGGGGTCCCCACATGCATGCCGCATGTCAAGGGGCCCCCAAATGCATGCCGCATGTCATGGGAGACTGAAGTGCATGCCGCATGTCATGGGAGCCCCAAATGCATGCCGCATGTCATGGGGGCCCCACGTGCATGCCGCATATCATGGGGGCCCCACGTGCATGCCGCATGTCATGGGGGCCCCACGTGCATGCCGCATGTCATTGGGGCCCCAAATGCATGCCGCATGTCATGGGGGCCCCAAATGCATGCTGCATGTTATGGGGGCCCCAAATGCATCCCGCTTGTCATGGAGGCCCCAATTACATGCCGCCTGTCATGATGGCCCCACATGCATGCCGCATGTCATGGGGGCCCAAAAGTGCATGTCACATATCTTGGGGGCCCCAATTTTGTGCCGCATGTCATGGGGGCCATGAATGCATGCCGCATGTCATGGGGGGCCCTCGTGCATTCCGCATGTCATTGGGGTCCCAAATGCATGCCGCATGTCATGGGGGCCCCACGTGCATGCCGAATGTCATGGGGGCCCCAAATGCATGCCATGTGTTATGGGGGCCCCAAATGCATCCCGCGTGTCATGGGGTCCCCACGTGCATGACGCATGTCATTGGGGTCCCAAATGCATGAAGAATGTCATGGGGTCCCAAAAGCATGCCACATGTCGTGGGGGCCCCACATGCATACCACATGTCATGGGGGCCCCAAGAGCATGCCACATGACATGGGGGCCCCAATTGCATGCCGCATGTCTTGGGGGCCCCACGTGCATGCCTCATATCATAGGGGCCCCAAGTGCATGCCGCATGTCATTGGGGCCCCAAATGCATGCCGCATGTCGTGGCGGCCCCAAATGCATGACGCATGTCATGGGAGCCCGAAGTGCATGCCGCATGTCATGGGGGCCCCAAATGCATGCCGCATGTCATGGGAGCCCGAAGTGCATGCCGCATGTCATGGGAGCCCGAAGTGCATGCCGCATGTCATGGGGGCCCCAAATGCATGCCGCATGTTATGGGGGCCCCACGTGCATGCCGCATGTCATGGGGGCCCCACGTGCATGCCGCATGTCATTGGGGTCCCAAATGCATGTTGCATGTCATGGGGGCCCCAAATGCATGCCGCATGTCATGGGGGCCCCACGTGCATGCCGCATGTCATTGGGGTCCCAAGTGCATGCCGCATGTCATTGGGGCCCCAATTATGTGCCGCCTGTCATGGGGGCCCCACATGCATGCCGCATGTCATGGGGGCCCCAAATGCATGACGCATGTCTCGGGGGCCCCAAATGCATGCCGCATGTCATGGAGGCCCCAAATGCATGCCACATGTCATGGGAGCCCGAAGTGCATGCCGCATGTCATGGGGGCCCCAAATGCATGCCACATGTCATGGGAGCCCGAAGTGCATGCCGCATGTCATGGGGGCCCACGTGCATGCCGCATGTCGTGGCGGCCCCAAATGCATGACGCATGTCTCGGGGGCCCCAAATGCATGCCGCATGTCATGGAGGCCCCAATTATGTGCCGCCTGTCATGGGGGCCCCACATTTATGCCGCATGGCATGGGGCCCCCAAATGCATGCCGCATGTCATGGGAGACTGAAGTGCATGCCGCATGTCATGGGGGCCCCAAATGCATGCCGCATGTCATGGGGGCCCCACGTGCATGCCGCATATCATGGGGGCCCCACGTGCATGCCGCATGTCATGGGGGCCCCACGTGCATGCCGCATGTCATTGGGGCCCCAAATGCATGCCACATGTCATGGGGGCCCCAAATGCATGCTGCATGTTATGGGGGCCCCAAATGCATCCCGCTTGTCATGGGGGTCCCAATGCATGCCGCATGTCATGGGGGCCCCAAATGCATGAAGAATTCCATGGGGGCCCCAAAAGCATGCCACATGTCATGGGGGCCCCAAATGCATGCCGCATGTCATGGGGGCCCCACGTGCATGCCGCATGTCATTGGGCCCCACGTGCATGCCGCAATTCATGGGGGCCCCACGTGCATGCCGCATGTCATTGGGGTACCAAATGCATGTCGCATGTCTTGGGGGGCCCCACGTGCATGCCGGATATCATAGGGGCCCCACGTGCATGACGCATGTCATTGGGGTCCCAAATGCATGAAGAATGTCATGGGGGCCCCAAAAGCATGCCACATGTCGAGGGGGCCCCACGTGCATGCCGCATGTCATGGGGGCCCCAAAAGCATGACGCATGTCTTGGGAGCCCCAAATGCATGCCCCATGTCATGGGAGCCCCAAATGCATGAAGCATGTCATGGGGGCCCCAAATGCATGCCGCATGTCGCGGCAGCCCCAAATGCATGACGCATGTCTTGGGGGCCCCAAATGCATGCTGCATGTCATGGGAGCCGGAAGTGCATGCCGCATGTCATGGGGGTCCCAATGCATGCCGCATGTCATGGGGGCCCCAAATGCATGAAGAATTCCATGGGGGCCCCAAAAGCATGCCACATGTCATGGGGGCCCAAAATGCATGCCGCATGTCATGGGGGCCCCACGTGCATGCCGCATGTCATTGGGGCCCCACGTGCATGCCGCAATTCATGGGGGCCCCACGTGCATGCCGCATGTCATTGGGGTACCAAATGCATGTCGCATGTCTTGGGGGGCCCCACGTGCATGCCGCATATCATAGGGGCCCCACGTGCATGACGCATGTCATTGGGGTCCCAAATGCATGAAGAATGTCATGGGGGCCCCAAAAGCATGCCACATGTCGAGGGGGCCCCACGTGCATGCCGCATGTCATGGGGGCCCCAAAAGCATGACGCATGTCTTGGGAGCCCCAAATGCATGCCGCATGTCATGGGAGCCCCAAATCCATGAAGCATGTCATGGGGGCCCCAAATGCATGCCGCATGTCGCGGCAGCCCCAAATGCATGACGCATGTCTTGGGGGCCCCAAATGCATGCTGCATGTCATGGGAGCCGGAAGTGCATGCCGCATGTCATGGGGGTCCCAATGCATGCCGCATGTCATGGGGGCCCCAAATGCATGAAGAATTCCATGGGGGCCCCAAAAGCATGCCACATGTCATGGGGGCCCCAAATGCATGCCGCATGTCATGGGGGCCCCACGTGCATGCCGCATGTCATTGGGGCCCCACGTGCATGCCGCAATTCATGGGGGCCCCACGTGCATGCCGCATGTCATTGGGGTACCAAATGCATGTCGCATGTCTTGGGGGGCCCCACGTGCATGCCGCATATCATAGGGGCCCCACGTGCATGACGCATGTCATTGGGGTCCCAAATGCATGAAGAATGTCATGGGGGCCCCAAAAGCATGCCACATGTCGAGGGGGCCCCACGTGCATGCCGCATGTCATGGGGGCCCCAAAAGCATGCCGCATGTCGCGGCAGCCCCAAATGCATGACGCATGTCTTGGGGGCCCCAAATGCATCCCGCATGTCATGGGAGCCCCACGTGCATGCCGCATGTCGTGGCGGCCCCAAATGCATGCCGCATGTCATGGAGTCCCAAATCCATGCCGCATGTCATGGGGGCCACACGAGCGTGCCGCATGTCAATGGGGTCCCAAATACATGTCGCATGTCATGGGGGCCCAAATGCATGCCACATGTCATGGGGCCCCACGTGCATAACGCATGTCATGGGGGGCCCACGTGCATGTCACATGTCATGGGGGCCCCATGTGCATGCCGCATATCATTGGGGTCTCAAATGCATCCCGCATGTCATGGGGGCCCCACGTGCATGACGCATGTCATAGTGGCAACAAATGCATGCCGCATGTCATGGGGGCCCCACGTACATGCCGCATGTCATGGGGGCCCCATGTGCATGCCGCATATCATTGGGGTCTCAAATGCATGCCGTATGTCATGGGGACCCCAATTGCATGCCGCATGTCATGAGGGCCCCAAATGCATGCCGCATGTCTTGGGGACCCCAAATGCATGCTGCATGTCATGAGGGCCCACGTGCATGACGCATGTCTTGGGGGACCCAAATCCATGCCGCATGTCATAGGGGCCCAACGTGCATGCCGCATGTCATGGGGGGCCCAAATGCATGACGCATGTCATTGGGGCCCCAAATGCATCCCGCTTGTCATGGGGGCCCCACGTGCATGACGCATGTCATAGGGGCCCCATGTGCATGACGCATGTCATGGGGGCCCCAAATGCATGCCACATGTCGTGTGGGTCATACATGCATGCCTCATGTCATGGGGGCCCCAAATGCATGCCGCATGTCATGAGGGCCCCAAATGCATACCGCATGTCATGAGGGCCCAAAAGTGCATGTCACATGTCTTGGGGGCCCCAATTTTGTGCCGCATGTCATGGGGGCCCCACCTCCATGCCGCATATCATTGGGGTCCCAAATGCATGCCACATGTCATGGGGGCCCACGTGCATGCCGCATGTCGTGGAAGCCCCAAATGCATGACGCATGTCATGGGGGCCCCAAATGCATGCCGCATGTCATGGGGAACCCAATTACGTGCCGCCTGTCTTGGGGGCCTCACATGCATGCCGCATGTCATGGGGGCCCAAAATGCATGCCGCATGTCATGGGAGCCCGAAGTGCATGCCGCATGTCATGGGGGCCCCACGTACGTGCCGCATGTCATTATGGTCCCAAATGCATGTCGCATGTCATGGGGGCCCACGTGCATGCCGCATGTCGTGGCGGCCCCAAATGCATGCTGCATGTCATGAGGGCCCACGTGCATGCCGCATGTCGTGGCGGCCCCAAATGCAAGACGAATGTCATGGGGGCCCCAAATGCATGCCGCATGTCATGGGGGTCCCAAATGCATGCCGCATGTCATCGGGACCCCAAATGCATGCCGCATGTCATGAGGGCCCCACGTACATGCCGCATGTCATGGGGGCCCCATGTGCATGCCGCATATCATTGGGGTCTCAAATGCATGCCGTATGTCATGGGGACCCCAATTGCATGCCGCATGTCATGAGGGCCCCAAATGCATGCCGCATGTCTTGGGGACCCCAAATGCATGCTGCATGTCATGAGGGCCCACGTGCATGACGCATGTCTTGGGGGACCCAAATCCATGCCGCATGTCATAGGGGCCCAACGTGCATGCCGCATGTCATGGGGGCCCAAATGCATGACGCATGTCATTGGGGCCCCAAATGCATCCCGCTTGTCATGGGGGCCCCACGTGCATGACGCACGTCATAGGGGACCCAAATGCATGCCACATGTCGTGTGGGTCATACATGCATGCCTCATGTCATGGGGGCCCCAAATGCATGCCGCATGTCATGAGGGCCCCAAATGCATACCGCATGTCATGAGGGCCCAAAAGTGCATGTCACATGTCTTGGGGGCCCCAATTTTGTGCCGCATGTCATGGGGGCCCCACCTCCATGCCGCATATCATTGGGGTCCCAAATGCATGCCGCATGTCATGGGGGCCCACGTGCATGCCGCATGTCGTGGAAGCCCCAAATGCATGACGCATGTCATGGGGGCCCCAAATGCATGCCGCATGTCATGGGGGACCCAATTACGTGCCGCCTGTCTTGGGGGCCTCACATGCATGCCGCATGTCATGGGGGCCCAAAATGCATGCCGCATGTCATGGGAGCCCGAAGTGCATGCCGCATGTCATGGGGGCCCCACGTACGTGCCGCATGTCATTATGGTCCCAAATGCATGTCGCATGTCATGGGGGCCCACGTGCATGCCGCATGTCGTGGCGGCCCCAAATGCAAGACGAATGTCATGGGGGCCCCAAATGCATGCCGCATGTCATGGGGGTCCCAAATGCATGCCGCATGTCATCGGGACCCCAAATGCATGCCGCATGTCATGAGGGCCCACGTGCATGCCGCATGTTGTGGCGGCCCCAAATGAATGACGCATGTCATGGGGCCCCAATTATGTGACGCCTGTCATGGGGGCCCCACATGCATGCCGCATGTCATGGGGGACCAAAAGTGCATGTCACATGTCTTGGGGGCCCCAATTTTGTGACGCATGTCATGGGGGGCATAAATGCATGCCGCATGTCATGGGGGCCCCACCTGCATGCCACATATCATTATGGTCCCAAATGCATGCCGCATGTCATGGGGGCCCAAATGCATGCCGCATGTCATGAGGGCCCACGTGCATGCCGCATGTCATGGGGGCCCCAAGTGCATGACGCATGTCATGGGGGCACCAAATCCATGCCGCATGTCATGGGGCCCCACGTGCATGCCGCCTGTCATGGGGGCCCCACATGCATGCCGCATGTCATGGGGTCCCCAAATGCATGCCGCATGTCATTGGGGCCCCACATGCATACCGCATGTCATGTGGGACCAAAGTGCATGCCGCATGTCATGGGGCCCCAAATGCATGCCGCATGTCATGGAAGCCCAAAGTGCATATCAGATATCATGGGGCCCCAAATGCATGCCGGATGTCATGGGGGCTCCACGTGCATGCCGCATGTAATGGGGCCCCCAAATTCATGCCGCATGTCATAGGGGCCCCACGTGCATGTCGCCAGTCATGGGTGCCCCAAATGCATGCCGCATGTCATGGAGGCCCCAAATGCATACCGCATGTCATGGGAGCCCCAAATGCATGCCGCATGTCATGGCGGCCCCAAATGCATGACTCAGGTCATGGGGGCCCCAGGTGCATGCTGCATGTCATGGGGGCCCCAAATGCATGCCACATGTCCTGGGGGCCCCACGTGCATGCCGCATGTCATGGCGGCCCCAAATGCATGACTCAGGTCATGGGGGCCCCACGTGCATGCCGCATGTCATGGGGGACCCAAGCGTATGCTGCATGTCATGGGGGCCCCAAATGCATGCCACATGTCCTGGGGGCCCCACGTGCATGCCGCATGTCATGGGGGCCCCAAATGCATGCCGCATGTCCTGGGAGCCCCATGTCCATGCCGCATGTCATGGGCCCCCCAAATGCATTCCGCATGTCATGGGTGCCCCACATGCATGCCGCATGTCATGGGAGCCCAAATGCATGCAGCATGTCATGGGGGCCCCAAATGCATGCCACATGTCTTGGTGGCCCCAAATGCATGACTCAGGTCATTGGGGACCCACGTGCATGCCGCATGTCAAGGGGGACCCAAATGCATGCGGCATGTCATAGGGGCCCCACGTGCATGCCGCATGTCTCGGGCACCCCAAATACATGCAGCATGTCATGGGGGCCCCACGTGCATGCCGCATGTCCTGGCGGCCCCACGTGCATTCCGCATGACATGGGGGCCCCAAGAGCATGCCACATGTCCTTGGGGACCCACGTGCATGCCGCATGTCATGGGGGCCCCAAATGCATGCCGCATGTCCTGGCGGCCCCACATGCATTCCGCATGACATAGGGGCCCCAAGTGCATGCCGCATGTCACAGGGGCCCCAAATGTATGCCGCATGTAATGGGGCCCCACATGCATGGAGCATGTCATAGGGGCCCCACATGCATGCCACATGTCCTGGGGGACCCACGTGCATGCCGCATGTCATGGGGGCCCCAAATGCATGCCGCATGTCATGGGGGCCCCACGTGCATTCCGCATGACATGGGGGCCCCAAATGCATGCCGCATGTCATGGCGGCCCCAAATGCATGACTCAGGTCATGGGGCCCACGTGCATGCCGCATGTCATGGGGGACCCAAGCGTATGCCGCATGTCATGGGGGCCCCAAATACATGCAGCATGTCATGGGGGCCCCACGTGCATGCCGCATGTCTCAGGTACCCCAAATGCATGCAGCATGTTATGCTGGCCCCGCAGGCATTCTGCATGTCATGGGGGCCCCAAATGCATGCCGCATGTCATGGGGGCCCCACGTGCATGCCGCATGTCATGGGGGCCCCGCATGTATTCCACATGTCATGGGGGCCCCATGTGCATGCCGCATGTCATAGGGGCCCCACGTACATGGCGCATGTCATGGGTGCCCCACATACATGCCGCATGTCACTGGGGCACCAATTGCATGCCGCATGTCATAGGGGCCCCACATGCATGGCGCATGTCATGGTGAACCACATGCATGCCGCATGTCATGGGGGCCCCAAATGCATGCCGCATGTCATGGGGGGCCCACATGCATGCCGCATGTCATGGGGGCCCCACTTGCATGCAGCATGTAATGGGGGATCCAAATGCATGACGCATGTCATGGGGGTCCCACATGCATGCCGCATGCCATGGGGCCCCCAAATGCATGCGTCATGTCATAGGGGCCCCACGTGCATGCCTCATGTCACGGGGGCCACAAATGTATGCCGCATGTCATGAGGGCCCCACGTGCATGCCGCATGTCATGGGGGGGCCCACATGCATGCCGCATGTCATGGGGGCCCCACTTGCATGCAGCATGTAATGGGGGATCCAAATGCATGCCGCATGTCATAGGGGCCCCACGTGCACGGCGCAAGTCATGGGTGCCCCACATGCATGCCGCATGTCATCGGGGCCCCAAATGCATGCCGCATTTCATGGGGGCCCCCAATGCAAGGCGCATGTCATGGGGGCCCCACGTGCATGCCGCATGTCATGGGGACCCCAATTGCATGCCGCATGTCATGGGGGCCCCCACATGAACGCCGCATTTCTTGGGGCCCCACATGCATGCCACATGTCATGGGGGCCCCACATGCATGCCGCATTTCATGGGGGACCCAAATGCATGACTCATGTCATGGGGGCCCCACGTGCATGCCGAATGTCTCGGGTACCCCAAATGCATGCAGCATGTTATGCAGGCCCCAAATGCATGCCGCATGTCATGGGGGCCCAAATGCATGGCACATGTCATGGGAGCCCCACATGCACGCCGCATGTCATGGGGGCCCCAAATGCATGCCGGATGTCATGGGGGCTCCACGTGCATGCCGCATGTAATGGGGCCCCCAAATTCATGCCGCATGTCATAGGGGCCCCACGTGCATGTCGCAAGTCATGGGTGCCCCAAATGCATGCCGCATGTCATGGAGGCCCCAAATGCATACCGCATGTCATGGGAGCCCCACATGCATGCCGCATGTCATGGGGCCCCCAAATGCATGCCGCATGTCATGGGAGCCCCAAATGCATGCCGCATGTCCTGGGGGCCCCACGTGCATTCTGCATGACATGGGGGCCCCAAAAGCATGCTGCATGTCATGATGGCCCCAAATGCATGACTCAGGTCATGGGGGCCCCACGTGCATGCCGCATGTCATGGGGGACCCAAGCGTATGCTGCATGTCATGGGGGCCCCAAATGCATGCCACATGTCCTGGGGGCCCCACGTGCATGCCGCATGTCATGGGGGACCCAAATGCATGCCGCATGTCCTGGGGGCCCCATGTCCATGCCGCATGTCATGGGCCCCCCAAATGCATTCCGCATGTCATGGGTGCCCCACATGCATGCCTCATGTCATGGGGCCCAAATGCATGCCGCATGTCATGGGGGCCCCAAATGCATGCCGCATGTCTTGGCGGCCCCAAATGCATGACTCAGGTCATTGGGGCCCCACATGCATGCCGCATGTCATGGGGGACCCAAATACATGCAGCATGTCACGGGGGCCCCACGTGCATGCCGCATTTCTCAGGTACCCCAAATGCATGCAGCATGTTATGCACGCCCCAAATGCATGCCGCATGTCATGGGGGCCCCGCTGGCATTTCGCATGTCATGGGGGCCCCAAATGTATGCCGCATGTAATGGGGGGCCACATGCATGCCGCATGTCATGGAGGCCCCACATGCATTCCGCATGTCAAGGGGGCCTCACATGCATTCTGCATGACATGGGGGCCCCAAATGCACGCTGCATGTCATGGGGGCACCAAATGCATGCCGCATGTCATGGGAGCCCGAAGTGCATGCCGCATGTCATGGGGGCCCCAAATGCATGCCGCATGTCATGGGAGCCCGAAGTGCATGCCGCATGTCATGGGGGCCCCAAATGCATGCCGCATGTCATGGAGGCCCCACATGCATTCCGCATGTCAAGGGGGCCTCACATGCATTCTGCATGACATGGGGGCCCCAAATGCACGCTGCATGTCATGGGGGCACCAAATGCATGCCGCATGTCATGGGAGCCCGAAGTGCATGCCGCATGTCATGGGGGCCCCAAATGCATGCCGCATGTCATGGGAGCCCGAAGTGCATGCCGCATGTCATGGGGGCCCCAAATGCATGCCGCATGTCATGGGAGCCCGAAGTGCATGCCGCATGTCATGGGGGCCCCAAATGCATGCCGCATGTCATGGGGTCCCCAAATGCATGCCGCCTGTCATGGGGCCCCCACATGCGTGCTGCATGTCATAGAGGCCCCAAATGCATGCCGCATGTCATGGGAGCCCGAAGTGCATGCCGCATGTCATGGGGGCCCCAAATGCATGCCGCATGTCATGGGAGCCCGAAGTGCATGCCGCATGTCATGGGGGCCCCAAATGCATGCCGCATGTCATGGGGTCCCCAAATGCATGCCGCATGTCATGGGGGCCCCACGTGCATGCCGCATGTCATGGGGGCCCCAAATGCATGCCGCATGTCATGGGGGCCCCAAATGCATGCCGCATGTCATTGGGGCCCCAAATGCATGCCGCATGTCATGGGGGCCCCACGTGCATGACGCATGTCATGGGGGCCCCACATGCATGCCGCATGTCATAGGGGCCCAACGTGCATGCCGCATATCATAGGGGCCCCACGTGCATGACGCATGTCATTGGGGTCCCAAATGCATGAAGAATGTAATGGGGGCCCCAAAAGCATGCCACATGTCGTGGGGGCCCCCCGTGCATGCTGCATGTCATGGGGGCCCCAAAAGCATGCCGCATGTCATGGGGGCCCTACGTGCATGCCGCATGTCTTTGGGGCCCCAAATGCATGCCGCATGACGTGGCGGCCCCAAATGCATGACGCACGTCATGGGGGCCCCAATTACATGCCGCCTGTCATGGGGGCCCCACATGCATTCCGCATGTCATAGGGGCCCAAAAGTGCATGTCACATGTCTTGGGGGCCCCAATTTTGTGCCGCATGTCATGGGGGCCATAAATGCATGCCGCATGTCATGGGGGGCTCTCGTGCATGCCGCATGTCATTGGGGTCCCAAATGCATGCCGCATGTCATGGGTGCCCCACCTGCATGCCGCATATCATTCACGTCCCAAATGCATGCCGCATGTCATGGGGAACCCAAATGCATGCCGCATGTCATGAGGGCCCACGTGCATGACGCATGTCTTGGGGGCCCCAAATGCATGCCGCATGTCATGGGGGCCCCAATTATGTGCCGCCTGTCATGGGGGCCCCACATGCATGCCGCATGTCATGGGGGGCCCCACGTGCATGCCGCATGTCATTGGGGCCCCAAATGCATGCCGCGTGTTATGGGGGCCCCAAATGCATCCCGCTTGTCATGGGGGCCCCACTTGCATGACGCATGTCATGGGGCACCAAATGCATGCCGCATGTCATTGGGGCCCCAAATGCATGCCGCATGTCATTGGGGCCCCAATTGCATGCCGCATGTCATTGGGGTCCCAAATGCATGCCGCATGTCATGGGGGCCCCACGTGCATGCCGCATATCATGGGGACACCAAATGCATGCCGCATGTCATGGGGGCCCCACATGCATGCCGCATTTCATTGGTTCCCCCAATGCATGGCGCATGTCATGGGGGCCCCACGTGCATGCCGCATGTCATGGGGACCCCAAATGCATGCCGAATGTCATAGGGGCCCCAAATGCATGCCGCATGTCATTGGGGCCCCAAATGCATGTCGCATGTCATGGAGGCCCCAAATGCATGCCGCATGTCATAGGGGCCCCACATGCATGCCGCATGTCATAGGGGCCCAACGTGCATGACGCATGTCATTGGGGTCCCAAATGCATGAAGAATGTCATGGGGGCCCCAAAAGCATGCCACATGTCGTGGGGGCCCCCCGTGCATGCTGCATGTCATGGGGGCCCCAAAAGCATGCCGCATGTCATGGGGGCCCTACGTGCATGCCGCATGTCTTTGGGGCCCCAAATGCATGCCGCATGACGAGGCGGCCCCAAATGCATGCCGCATGTCATGGGGGCCCCAATTACATGCCGCCTGTCATGGGGGCCCCACATGCATTCCGCATGTCATAGGGGCCCAAAAGTGCATGTCACATGTCTTGGGGGCCCCAATTTTGTGCCGCATGTCATGGGGGCCATAAATGCATGCCGCATGTCATGGGGGGCTCTCGTGCATGCCGCATGTCATTGGGGTCCCAAATGCATGCCGCATGTCATGGGTGCCCCACCTGCATGCCGCATATCATTCACGTCCCAAATGCATGCCGCATGTCATGAGGAACCCAAATGCATGCCGCATGTCATGAGGGCCCACGTGCATGACGCATGTCTTGGGGGCCCCAAATGCATGCCGCATGTCATGGGGGCCCCAATTATGTGCCGCCTGTCATGGGGGCCCCACATGCATGCCGCATGTCATGGGGGGCCCCACGTGCATGCCGCATGTCATTGGGGCCCCAAATGCATGCCGCGTGTTATGGGGGCCCCAAATGCATCCCGCTTGTCATGGGGGCCCCACTTGCATGACGCATGTCATGGGGCACCAAATGCATGCCGCATGTCATTGGGGCCCCAAATGCATGCCGCATGTCATTGGGGCCCCAATTGCATGCCGCATGTCATTGGGGTCCCAAATGCATGCCGCATGTCATGGGGGCCCCACGTGCATGCCGCATATCATGGGGACACCAAATGCATGCCGCATGTCATGGGGGCCCTACGTGCATGCCGCATGTCTTTGGGGCCCCAAATGCATGCCGCATGACGTGGCGGCCCCAAATGCATGCCGCATGTCATGGGGGACCCAATTATGTGCCACCTGTCATGGGGGCCCCAAATGCATGCCGCGTGTTATGGGGGCCCCAAATGCATCCCGCTTGTCATGGGGGCCCCACTTGCATGACGCATGTCATGGGGCACCAAATGCATGCCGCATGTCATTGGGGCCCCAAATGCATGCCGCATGTCATTGGGGCCCCAATTGCATGCCGCATGTCATTGGGGTCCCAAATGCATGCCGCATGTCATGGGAGCCCGAAGTGCATGTCGCATGTCATGGGGGCCCCAAATGCATGCCGCATGTCATGGGGGCCCCAAATGCATGCCGCATGTCATGGGGGCCCCACGTGCATGCCGCATGTCATTGGGGCCCCAAATGCATGTCGCATGTCATGGAGGCCCCACATGCATGCCGCATGTCATAGGGGCCCAACGTGCATGCCGCATGTCATGGGGGCCCCACGTGCATGCCGCATGTCATGGGGGCCTCAAATGCATGCCGCATGTCATGGGGGCCCCACGTGCATGCCGCGTGTCATTGGGGCCCCAAATGCATGACGCATGTCATTGGGGCCCCAAATGCATGCCGCATGTCATGGGGGCCCCAAATGCATGCCGCATGTCATGGGGCCCCACGTGCATGCCGCATGTCATAGGGGCCCCAAATGCATGCCGCATGTCATGGGAGCCCGAAGTGCATGCCGCATGTCATGGGGGCCCCAAATGCATGCCGCATGTCATGGGGGCCCCAAATGCATGAAGAATTTCATGGGGGCCCCAAAAGCATGCCACATTTCATGGGGGTCCCAAATGCATGCCGCATGTCATGGGAGCCCCAAATGCATGCCGCATGTCTTGGGAGCCCCAAATGCATGCCGCATGTCATGGGAGCCCCAAATGCATGAAGCATGTCATGGGGCCCCAAATGCATGCCGCATGTTGCGGCAGCCCCAAATGCATGACGCATGTCTTGGGGGCCCCAAATGCATCCCGCATGTCATGGGGGCCCCACGTGCATGCCACATGTCATTGGGGTCCCAAATGCATGCCGCATGTCATGGGGGCCCCACCTGCATGCCACATATCATTGGGGCCCCAAATGCATGCCGCATGTCATGGGAGCCCCAAATGCATGAAGCATGTCATGGGGGCACCAAATGCATGCCGCATGTCGCGGCAGCCCCAAATGCATGACGCATGTCATGGGGGCCCCACCTGCATGCCACATATCATTGGGGCCCCAAATGCATGCCGCATGTCATGGAAGCCCCAAATGCATGACGCATGTCTTGGGGGCCCCAAATGCATCCCGCATGTCATGGGGGCCCCACGTGCATGCCGCATGTCTCGGTCACCCCAAATGCATGCAGCATGTTATGGGGGCCCCACATGCATGCCACATGTCTCAGGTACCCCAAATGCATGCAGCATGATATGCAGGCCCCAAATGCATGCCGCATGTCATAGGGGCCCCACGTGCATGGCGCAAATCATGGGTGCCCCACATGCATGCCGCATGTCATCGGGGCCCCAAATGCATGTCGCATGTCATGGAGGCCCCAAATGCATGCCGCATGTCATAGGGGCCCCACGTGCATGCCGCATGTAATGGGTGCCCCACGTGCATGCCGCATATCATGGGGACACCAAATGCATGCCGCATGTCATGGGGCCCCATATGCATGCCACATGTCATGGGGGCCCCACATGCATGCCGCATTTCATGGGTCCCCCAATGCATGGCGCATGTCATGGGGGCCCCACGTGCATGCCGCATGTCATGGGGACCCCAATTGCATGCCGAATGTCATAGGGGCCCCACGTGAACGCCGCATTTCTTGGGGCCCCACATGCATGCCACATGTCATAGGGCCCCCAAATGCATGCATCATGTCATAGGGGCCCCACGTGCATGCCTCATGTCACGGGGGCCACAAATGTATGCCGCATGTCATGAGGGCCCCACGTGCATGCCGAATGTCATGGGGGGCCCACATGCATGCCACATGCCATGGGGGCCCCACGTGCATGCCGCATGTCATGGGGGTCCCAAATGCATGCCGCATGTCATGGGGGCCCCAAATGCATGCCGCATGTCATGGGAGCCCGAAGTGCATGCGGCATGTCATGGGGGCCCCAAATGCATGCCGCCTGTCATTCGGCCCCCACAGGCATGCTGCATGTCATAGAGGCCCCAAATGCATGCCGCATGTCATGGGGGCCCCAAAAGCATGACGCATGTCTTGGGAGCCCCAAATGCATGCCGCATGTCATGGGAGCCCCAAATGCATGAAGCATGTCATGGGGCCCCAAATGCATGCCGCATGTCGCGGCAGCCCCAAATGCATGACGCATGTCTTGGGGGCCCCAAATGCATCCCGCATGTCATGGGGGCCCCACGTGCATGCCACATGTCATTGGGGTCCCAAATGCATGCCGCATGTCATGGGGGCCCCACCTGCATGCCTCATATCATTGGGGCCCCAAATGCATGCCGCATGTCATGGGAGCCCCAAATGCATGAAGCATGTCATGGGGGCACCAAATGCATGCCGCATGTCGCGGCAGCCCCAAATGCATGACGCATGTCATGGGGGCCCCACCTGCATGCCACATATCATTGGGGCCTCAAATGCATGCCGCATGTCATGGGAGCCCCAAATGCATGAAGCATGTCATGGGGGCACCAAATGCATGCCGCATGTCGCGGCAGCCCCAAATGCATGACGCATGTCTTGGGGGCCCCAAATGCATCCCGCATGTCATGGGGGCCCCACGTGCATGCCGCATGTCTCGGTCACCCCAAATGCATGCAGCATGTTATGGGGGCCCCACATGCATGCCACATGTCTCAGGTACCCCAAATGCATGCAGCATGATATGCAGGCCCCAAATGCATGCCGCATGTCATAGGGGCCCCACGTGCATGGCGCAAATCATGGGTGCCCCACATGCATGCCGCATGTCATCGGGGCCCCAAATGCATGTCGCATGTCATGGAGGCCCCAAATGCATGCCGCATGTCATAGGGGCCCCACGTGCATGCCGCATGTAATGGGTGCCCCACGTGCATGCCGCATATCATGGGGACACCAAATGCATGCCGCATGTCATGGGGCCCCATATGCATGCCACATGTCATGGGGGCCCCACATGCATGCCGCATTTCATGGGTCCCCCAATGCATGGCGCATGTCATGGGGGCCCCACGTGCATGCCGCATGTCATGGGGACCCCAATTGCATGCCGAATGTCATAGGGGCCCCACGTGAACGCCGCATTTCTTGGGGCCCCACATGCATGCCACATGTCATAGGGCCCCCAAATGCATGCATCATGTCATAGGGGCCCCACATGCATGCCTCATGTCACGGGGGCCACAAATGTATGCCGCATGTCATGAGGGCCCCATGTGCATGCCGAATGTCATGGGGGGCCCACATGCATGCCGCATGCCATGGGGGCCCCACGTGCATGCCGCATGTCATGGGGGTCCCAAATGCATGCCGCATGTCATGGGGGCCCCAAATGCATGCCGCATGTCATGGGAGCCCGAAGTGCATGCGGCATGTCATGGGGGCCCCAAATGCATGCCGCCTGTCATTCGGCCCCCACAGGCATGCTGCATGTCATAGAGGCCCCAAATGCATGCCGCATGTCATGGGAGCCCGAAGTGCATGCCGCATGTCATGGGGGCCCCAAATGCATGCCGCATGTCATGGGGTCCCCACGTGCATGCCGCATGTCATGGGGGCCCCACGTGCATGCCGCATGTCATGGGGGGCCCGTGCATGCCACATGTCGTGGCGGCCACACGTGCATGCCGCAAGTCATGGGGGCCCCACGTGCATGCCGCATGTCATTGGGGTCCCAAATGCATGTCGCATGTCATGGGGGCCCCAAATGCATGCCGCATGTCATGGGGGCCCCAATTACGTGCCACCTGTCATGGGGGCCACACATGCATGCCGCATGTCATGTGGGCCCCAAATTCATGCCGCATGTCTTGGGGGCCCCACGTGCATGCCGCATGTCATTGGGGTCCCAAATGCATGTCGCATGTCATGGGGGCCCCAAATGCATGCCGCATGTCATGGGGGCCCCAATTACGTGCGAGCTGTCATGGGGGCCACACATGCATGCCGCATGTCATGGGGGCCCCAAATTCATGCCGCATGTCTTGGGGGCCCCACGTGCATACCGCATATCATAGGGGCCCCACGTGCATGACGCATGTCATTGGGGTCCCAAATGCATGAAGAATGTCATGGGGGCCCCAAAAGCATGCCACATGTCGTGGGGGCCCCCCGTGCATGCTGCATGTCATGGGGGCCCCAAAAGCATGCCGCATGTCATGGGGGCCCTAAGTGCATGCCGCATGTCATTGGGGCCCCAAATGCATGCCGCATGTCGTGGCGGCCCCAAATGCATGACGCATGTCATGGGGGCCCCAATTATGTGCCGCCTGTCATGGGGCCCCACATGCATGCCACATGTCATAGGGGCCCCAAATGCATGCCGCATGTCATGGGAGCCCGAAGTGCATGCCGCATGTCATGGGTGCCCCACCTGCATGCCGCATGTCATTGGGGTCCCAAATGCATGAAGAATGTCATGGGGGCCCCAAGAGCATGCCGCATGTCATGGGGTCCCACGTGCATGCCGCATATCATAGGGGCCCCACGTGCATGACGCATGTCATTGGGGCCCCAAATGCATGCCGCATGTCATGGGGGCCCCAATCATGTGCCGCCTGTCATGGGGGCCCCACATGCATGCGGCATGCACGTGGGGGGCCCAAATGCATGACGCATGTCTTGCGGCCCCAAATGCATGACGCATGTCTCGGGGGCCCCAAATGCATGCTGCATGTCATGGGGGCCCCAATTATGTGCCGCCTGTCATGGGGTCCCCACATGCATGCCGCATGTCAAGGGGCCCCCAAATGCATGCCGCATGTCATGGGAGACTGAAGTGCATGCCGCATGTCATGGGAGCCCCAAATGCATGCCGCATGTCATGGGGGCCCCACGTGCATGCCGCATATCATGGGGGCCCCACGTGCATGCCGCATGTCATGGGGGCCCCACGTGCATGCCGCATGTCATTGGGGCCCCAAATGCATGCCGCATGTCATGGGGGCCCCAAATGCATGCTGCATGTTATGGGGGCCCCAAATGCATCCCGCTTGTCATGGAGGCCCCAATTACATGCCGCCTGTCATGATGGCCCCACATGCATGCCGCATGTCATGGGGGCCCAAAAGTGCATGTCACATATCTTGGGGGCCCCAATTTTGTGCCGCATGTCATGGGGGCCATGAATGCATGCCGCATGTCATGGGGGGCCCTCGTGCATTCCGCATGTCATTGGGGTCCCAAATGCATGCCGCATGTCATGGGGGCCCCACGTGCATGCCGAATGTCATGGGGGCCCCAAATGCATGCCATGTGTTATGGGGGCCCCAAATGCATCCCGCGTGTCATGGGGTCCCCACGTGCATGACGCATGTCATTGGGGTCCCAAATGCATGAAGAATGTCATGGGGTCCCAAAAGCATGCCACATGTCGTGGGGGCCCCACATGCATACCACATGTCATGGGGGCCCCAAGAGCATGCCACATGACATGGGGGCCCCAATTGCATGCCGCATGTCTTGGGGGCCCCACGTGCATGCCTCATATCATAGGGGCCCCAAGTGCATGCCGCATGTCATTGGGGCCCCAAATGCATGCCGCATGTCGTGGCGGCCCCAAATGCATGACGCATGTCATGGGAGCCCGAAGTGCATGCCGCATGTCATGGGGGCCCCAAATGCATGCCGCATGTCATGGGAGCCCGAAGTGCATGCCGCATGTCATGGGAGCCCGAAGTGCATGCCGCATGTCATGGGGGCCCCAAATGCATGCCGCATGTTATGGGGGCCCCACGTGCATGCCGCATGTCATGGGGGCCCCACGTGCATGCCGCATGTCATTGGGGTCCCAAATGCATGTTGCATGTCATGGGGGCCCCAAATGCATGCCGCATGTCATGGGGGCCCCACGTGCATGCCGCATGTCATTGGGGTCCCAAGTGCATGCCGCATGTCATTGGGGCCCCAATTATGTGCCGCCTGTCATGGGGGCCCCACATGCATGCCGCATGTCATGGGGGCCCCAAATGCATGACGCATGTCTCGGGGGCCCCAAATGCATGCCGCATGTCATGGAGGCCCCAAATGCATGCCACATGTCATGGGAGCCCGAAGTGCATGCCGCATGTCATGGGGGCCCCAAATGCATGCCACATGTCATGGGAGCCCGAAGTGCATGCCGCATGTCATGGGGGCCCACGTGCATGCCGCATGTCGTGGCGGCCCCAAATGCATGACGCATGTCTCGGGGGCCCCAAATGCATGCCGCATGTCATGGAGGCCCCAATTATGTGCCGCCTGTCATGGGGGCCCCACATTTATGCCGCATGGCATGGGGCCCCCAAATGCATGCCGCATGTCATGGGAGACTGAAGTGCATGCCGCATGTCATGGGGGCCCCAAATGCATGCCGCATGTCATGGGGGCCCCACGTGCATGCCGCATATCATGGGGGCCCCACGTGCATGCCGCATGTCATGGGGGCCCCACGTGCATGCCGCATGTCATTGGGGCCCCAAATGCATGCCACATGTCATGGGGGCCCCAAATGCATGCTGCATGTTATGGGGGCCCCAAATGCATCCCGCTTGTCATGGGGGTCCCAATGCATGCCGCATGTCATGGGGGCCCCAAATGCATGAAGAATTCCATGGGGGCCCCAAAAGCATGCCACATGTCATGGGGGCCCCAAATGCATGCCGCATGTCATGGGGGCCCCACGTGCATGCCGCATGTCATTGGGCCCCACGTGCATGCCGCAATTCATGGGGGCCCCACGTGCATGCCGCATGTCATTGGGGTACCAAATGCATGTCGCATGTCTTGGGGGGCCCCACGTGCATGCCGGATATCATAGGGGCCCCACGTGCATGACGCATGTCATTGGGGTCCCAAATGCATGAAGAATGTCATGGGGGCCCCAAAAGCATGCCACATGTCGAGGGGGCCCCACGTGCATGCCGCATGTCATGGGGGCCCCAAAAGCATGACGCATGTCTTGGGAGCCCCAAATGCATGCCCCATGTCATGGGAGCCCCAAATGCATGAAGCATGTCATGGGGGCCCCAAATGCATGCCGCATGTCGCGGCAGCCCCAAATGCATGACGCATGTCTTGGGGGCCCCAAATGCATGCTGCATGTCATGGGAGCCGGAAGTGCATGCCGCATGTCATGGGGGTCCCAATGCATGCCGCATGTCATGGGGGCCCCAAATGCATGAAGAATTCCATGGGGGCCCCAAAAGCATGCCACATGTCATGGGGGCCCAAAATGCATGCCGCATGTCATGGGGGCCCCACGTGCATGCCGCATGTCATTGGGGCCCCACGTGCATGCCGCAATTCATGGGGGCCCCACGTGCATGCCGCATGTCATTGGGGTACCAAATGCATGTCGCATGTCTTGGGGGGCCCCACGTGCATGCCGCATATCATAGGGGCCCCACGTGCATGACGCATGTCATTGGGGTCCCAAATGCATGAAGAATGTCATGGGGGCCCCAAAAGCATGCCACATGTCGAGGGGGCCCCACGTGCATGCCGCATGTCATGGGGGCCCCAAAAGCATGACGCATGTCTTGGGAGCCCCAAATGCATGCCGCATGTCATGGGAGCCCCAAATCCATGAAGCATGTCATGGGGGCCCCAAATGCATGCCGCATGTCGCGGCAGCCCCAAATGCATGACGCATGTCTTGGGGGCCCCAAATGCATGCTGCATGTCATGGGAGCCGGAAGTGCATGCCGCATGTCATGGGGGTCCCAATGCATGCCGCATGTCATGGGGGCCCCAAATGCATGAAGAATTCCATGGGGGCCCCAAAAGCATGCCACATGTCATGGGGGCCCCAAATGCATGCCGCATGTCATGGGGGCCCCACGTGCATGCCGCATGTCATTGGGGCCCCACGTGCATGCCGCAATTCATGGGGGCCCCACGTGCATGCCGCATGTCATTGGGGTACCAAATGCATGTCGCATGTCTTGGGGGGCCCCACGTGCATGCCGCATATCATAGGGGCCCCACGTGCATGACGCATGTCATTGGGGTCCCAAATGCATGAAGAATGTCATGGGGGCCCCAAAAGCATGCCACATGTCGAGGGGGCCCCACGTGCATGCCGCATGTCATGGGGGCCCCAAAAGCATGCCGCATGTCGCGGCAGCCCCAAATGCATGACGCATGTCTTGGGGGCCCCAAATGCATCCCGCATGTCATGGGAGCCCCACGTGCATGCCGCATGTCGTGGCGGCCCCAAATGCATGCCGCATGTCATGGAGTCCCAAATCCATGCCGCATGTCATGGGGGCCACACGAGCGTGCCGCATGTCAATGGGGTCCCAAATACATGTCGCATGTCATGGGGGCGTAAATGCATGCCACATGTCATGGGGCCCCACGTGCATAACGCATGTCATGGGGGGCCCACGTGCATGTCACATGTCATGGGGGCCCCATGTGCATGCCGCATATCATTGGGGTCTCAAATGCATCCCGCATGTCATGGGGGCCCCACGTGCATGACGCATGTCATAGTGGCAACAAATGCATGCCGCATGTCATGGGGGCCCCACGTACATGCCGCATGTCATGGGGGCCCCATGTGCATGCCGCATATCATTGGGGTCTCAAATGCATGCCGTATGTCATGGGGACCCCAATTGCATGCCGCATGTCATGAGGGCCCCAAATGCATGCCGCATGTCTTGGGGACCCCAAATGCATGCTGCATGTCATGAGGGCCCACGTGCATGACGCATGTCTTGGGGGACCCAAATCCATGCCGCATGTCATAGGGGCCCAACGTGCATGCCGCATGTCATGGGGGGCCCAAATGCATGACGCATGTCATTGGGGCCCCAAATGCATCCCGCTTGTCATGGGGGCCCCACGTGCATGACGCATGTCATAGGGGCCCCATGTGCATGACGCATGTCATGGGGGCCCCAAATGCATGCCACATGTCGTGTGGGTCATACATGCATGCCTCATGTCATGGGGGCCCCAAATGCATGCCGCATGTCATGAGGGCCCCAAATGCATACCGCATGTCATGAGGGCCCAAAAGTGCATGTCACATGTCTTGGGGGCCCCAATTTTGTGCCGCATGTCATGGGGGCCCCACCTCCATGCCGCATATCATTGGGGTCCCAAATGCATGCCACATGTCATGGGGGCCCACGTGCATGCCGCATGTCGTGGAAGCCCCAAATGCATGACGCATGTCATGGGGGCCCCAAATGCATGCCGCATGTCATGGGGAACCCAATTACGTGCCGCCTGTCTTGGGGGCCTCACATGCATGCCGCATGTCATGGGGGCCCAAAATGCATGCCGCATGTCATGGGAGCCCGAAGTGCATGCCGCATGTCATGGGGGCCCCACGTACGTGCCGCATGTCATTATGGTCCCAAATGCATGTCGCATGTCATGGGGGCCCACGTGCATGCCGCATGTCGTGGCGGCCCCAAATGCATGCTGCATGTCATGAGGGCCCACGTGCATGCCGCATGTCGTGGCGGCCCCAAATGCAAGACGAATGTCATGGGGGCCCCAAATGCATGCCGCATGTCATGGGGGTCCCAAATGCATGCCGCATGTCATCGGGACCCCAAATGCATGCCGCATGTCATGAGGGCCCCACGTACATGCCGCATGTCATGGGGGCCCCATGTGCATGCCGCATATCATTGGGGTCTCAAATGCATGCCGTATGTCATGGGGACCCCAATTGCATGCCGCATGTCATGAGGGCCCCAAATGCATGCCGCATGTCTTGGGGACCCCAAATGCATGCTGCATGTCATGAGGGCCCACGTGCATGACGCATGTCTTGGGGGACCCAAATCCATGCCGCATGTCATAGGGGCCCAACGTGCATGCCGCATGTCATGGGGGCCCAAATGCATGACGCATGTCATTGGGGCCCCAAATGCATCCCGCTTGTCATGGGGGCCCCACGTGCATGACGCACGTCATAGGGGACCCAAATGCATGCCACATGTCGTGTGGGTCATACATGCATGCCTCATGTCATGGGGGCCCCAAATGCATGCCGCATGTCATGAGGGCCCCAAATGCATACCGCATGTCATGAGGGCCCAAAAGTGCATGTCACATGTCTTGGGGGCCCCAATTTTGTGCCGCATGTCATGGGGGCCCCACCTCCATGCCGCATATCATTGGGGTCCCAAATGCATGCCGCATGTCATGGGGGCCCACGTGCATGCCGCATGTCGTGGAAGCCCCAAATGCATGACGCATGTCATGGGGGCCCCAAATGCATGCCGCATGTCATGGGGGACCCAATTACGTGCCGCCTGTCTTGGGGGCCTCACATGCATGCCGCATGTCATGGGGGCCCAAAATGCATGCCGCATGTCATGGGAGCCCGAAGTGCATGCCGCATGTCATGGGGGCCCCACGTACGTGCCGCATGTCATTATGGTCCCAAATGCATGTCGCATGTCATGGGGGCCCACGTGCATGCCGCATGTCGTGGCGGCCCCAAATGCAAGACGAATGTCATGGGGGCCCCAAATGCATGCCGCATGTCATGGGGGTCCCAAATGCATGCCGCATGTCATCGGGACCCCAAATGCATGCCGCATGTCATGAGGGCCCACGTGCATGCCGCATGTTGTGGCGGCCCCAAATGAATGACGCATGTCATGGGGCCCCAATTATGTGACGCCTGTCATGGGGGCCCCACATGCATGCCGCATGTCATGGGGGACCAAAAGTGCATGTCACATGTCTTGGGGGCCCCAATTTTGTGACGCATGTCATGGGGGGCATAAATGCATGCCGCATGTCATGGGGGCCCCACCTGCATGCCACATATCATTATGGTCCCAAATGCATGCCGCATGTCATGGGGGCCCAAATGCATGCCGCATGTCATGAGGGCCCACGTGCATGCCGCATGTCATGGGGGCCCCAAGTGCATGACGCATGTCATGGGGGCACCAAATCCATGCCGCATGTCATGGGGCCCCACGTGCATGCCGCCTGTCATGGGGGCCCCACATGCATGCCGCATGTCATGGGGTCCCCAAATGCATGCCGCATGTCATTGGGGCCCCACATGCATACCGCATGTCATGTGGGACCAAAGTGCATGCCGCATGTCATGGGGCCCCAAATGCATGCCGCATGTCATGGAAGCCCAAAGTGCATATCAGATATCATGGGGCCCCAAATGCATGCCGGATGTCATGGGGGCTCCACGTGCATGCCGCATGTAATGGGGCCCCCAAATTCATGCCGCATGTCATAGGGGCCCCACGTGCATGTCGCCAGTCATGGGTGCCCCAAATGCATGCCGCATGTCATGGAGGCCCCAAATGCATACCGCATGTCATGGGAGCCCCAAATGCATGCCGCATGTCATGGCGGCCCCAAATGCATGACTCAGGTCATGGGGGCCCCAGGTGCATGCTGCATGTCATGGGGGCCCCAAATGCATGCCACATGTCCTGGGGGCCCCACGTGCATGCCGCATGTCATGGCGGCCCCAAATGCATGACTCAGGTCATGGGGGCCCCACGTGCATGCCGCATGTCATGGGGGACCCAAGCGTATGCTGCATGTCATGGGGGCCCCAAATGCATGCCACATGTCCTGGGGGCCCCACGTGCATGCCGCATGTCATGGGGGCCCCAAATGCATGCCGCATGTCCTGGGAGCCCCATGTCCATGCCGCATGTCATGGGCCCCCCAAATGCATTCCGCATGTCATGGGTGCCCCACATGCATGCCGCATGTCATGGGAGCCCAAATGCATGCAGCATGTCATGGGGGCCCCAAATGCATGCCACATGTCTTGGTGGCCCCAAATGCATGACTCAGGTCATTGGGGACCCACGTGCATGCCGCATGTCAAGGGGGACCCAAATGCATGCGGCATGTCATAGGGGCCCCACGTGCATGCCGCATGTCTCGGGCACCCCAAATACATGCAGCATGTCATGGGGGCCCCACGTGCATGCCGCATGTCCTGGCGGCCCCACGTGCATTCCGCATGACATGGGGGCCCCAAGAGCATGCCACATGTCCTTGGGGACCCACGTGCATGCCGCATGTCATGGGGGCCCCAAATGCATGCCGCATGTCCTGGCGGCCCCACATGCATTCCGCATGACATAGGGGCCCCAAGTGCATGCCGCATGTCACAGGGGCCCCAAATGTATGCCGCATGTAATGGGGCCCCACATGCATGGAGCATGTCATAGGGGCCCCACATGCATGCCACATGTCCTGGGGGACCCACGTGCATGCCGCATGTCATGGGGGCCCCAAATGCATGCCGCATGTCATGGGGGCCCCACGTGCATTCCGCATGACATGGGGGCCCCAAATGCATGCCGCATGTCATGGCGGCCCCAAATGCATGACTCAGGTCATGGGGCCCACGTGCATGCCGCATGTCATGGGGGACCCAAGCGTATGCCGCATGTCATGGGGGCCCCAAATACATGCAGCATGTCATGGGGGCCCCACGTGCATGCCGCATGTCTCAGGTACCCCAAATACATGCAGCATGTTATGCTGGCCCCGCAGGCATTCTGCATGTCATGGGGGCCCCAAATGCATGCCGCATGTCATGGGGGCCCCACGTGCATGCCGCATGTCATGGGGGCCCCGCATGTATTCCACATGTCATGGGGGCCCCATGTGCATGCCGCATGTCATAGGGGCCCCACGTACATGGCGCATGTCATGGGTGCCCCACATACATGCCGCATGTCACTGGGGCACCAATTGCATGCCGCATGTCATAGGGGCCCCACATGCATGGCGCATGTCATGGTGAACCACATGCATGCCGCATGTCATGGGGGCCCCAAATGCATGCCGCATGTCATGGGGGGCCCACATGCATGCCGCATGTCATGGGGGCCCCACTTGCATGCAGCATGTAATGGGGGATCCAAATGCATGACGCATGTCATGGGGGTCCCACATGCATGCCGCATGCCATGGGGCCCCCAAATGCATGCGTCATGTCATAGGGGCCCCACGTGCATGCCTCATGTCACGGGGGCCACAAATGTATGCCGCATGTCATGAGGGCCCCACGTGCATGCCGCATGTCATGGGGGGGCCCACATGCATGCCGCATGTCATGGGGGCCCCACTTGCATGCAGCATGTAATGGGGGATCCAAATGCATGCCGCATGTCATAGGGGCCCCACGTGCACGGCGCAAGTCATGGGTGCCCCACATGCATGCCGCATGTCATCGGGGCCCCAAATGCATGCCGCATTTCATGGGGGCCCCCAATGCAAGGCGCATGTCATGGGGGCCCCACGTGCATGCCGCATGTCATGGGGACCCCAATTGCATGCCGCATGTCATGGGGGCCCCCACATGAACGCCGCATTTCTTGGGGCCCCACATGCATGCCACATGTCATGGGGGCCCCACATGCATGCCGCATTTCATGGGGGACCCAAATGCATGACTCATGTCATGGGGGCCCCACGTGCATGCCGAATGTCTCGGGTACCCCAAATGCATGCAGCATGTTATGCAGGCCCCAAATGCATGCCGCATGTCATGGGGGCCCAAATGCATGGCACATGTCATGGGAGCCCCACATGCACGCCGCATGTCATGGGGGCCCCAAATGCATGCCGGATGTCATGGGGGCTCCACGTGCATGCCGCATGTAATGGGGCCCCCAAATTCATGCCGCATGTCATAGGGGCCCCACGTGCATGTCGCAAGTCATGGGTGCCCCAAATGCATGCCGCATGTCATGGAGGCCCCAAATGCATACCGCATGTCATGGGAGCCCCACATGCATGCCGCATGTCATGGGGCCCCCAAATGCATGCCGCATGTCATGGGAGCCCCAAATGCATGCCGCATGTCCTGGGGGCCCCACGTGCATTCTGCATGACATGGGGGCCCCAAAAGCATGCTGCATGTCATGATGGCCCCAAATGCATGACTCAGGTCATGGGGGCCCCACGTGCATGCCGCATGTCATGGGGGACCCAAGCGTATGCTGCATGTCATGGGGGCCCCAAATGCATGCCACATGTCCTGGGGGCCCCACGTGCATGCCGCATGTCATGGGGGACCCAAATGCATGCCGCATGTCCTGGGGGCCCCATGTCCATGCCGCATGTCATGGGCCCCCCAAATGCATTCCGCATGTCATGGGTGCCCCACATGCATGCCTCATGTCATGGGGCCCAAATGCATGCCGCATGTCATGGGGGCCCCAAATGCATGCCGCATGTCTTGGCGGCCCCAAATGCATGACTCAGGTCATTGGGGCCCCACATGCATGCCGCATGTCATGGGGGACCCAAATACATGCAGCATGTCACGGGGGCCCCACGTGCATGCCGCATTTCTCAGGTACCCCAAATGCATGCAGCATGTTATGCACGCCCCAAATGCATGCCGCATGTCATGGGGGCCCCGCTGGCATTTCGCATGTCATGGGGGCCCCAAATGTATGCCGCATGTAATGGGGGGCCACATGCATGCCGCATGTCATGGAGGCCCCACATGCATTCCGCATGTCAAGGGGGCCTCACATGCATTCTGCATGACATGGGGGCCCCAAATGCACGCTGCATGTCATGGGGGCACCAAATGCATGCCGCATGTCATGGGAGCCCGAAGTGCATGCCGCATGTCATGGGGGCCCCAAATGCATGCCGCATGTCATGGGAGCCCGAAGTGCATGCCGCATGTCATGGGGGCCCCAAATGCATGCCGCATGTCATGGAGGCCCCACATGCATTCCGCATGTCAAGGGGGCCTCACATGCATTCTGCATGACATGGGGGCCCCAAATGCACGCTGCATGTCATGGGGGCACCAAATGCATGCCGCATGTCATGGGAGCCCGAAGTGCATGCCGCATGTCATGGGGGCCCCAAATGCATGCCGCATGTCATGGGAGCCCGAAGTGCATGCCGCATGTCATGGGGGCCCCAAATGCATGCCGCATGTCATGGGAGCCCGAAGTGCATGCCGCATGTCATGGGGGCCCCAAATGCATGCCGCATGTCATGGGGTCCCCAAATGCATGCCGCCTGTCATGGGGCCCCCACATGCGTGCTGCATGTCATAGAGGCCCCAAATGCATGCCGCATGTCATGGGAGCCCGAAGTGCATGCCGCATGTCATGGGGGCCCCAAATGCATGCCGCATGTCATGGGAGCCCGAAGTGCATGCCGCATGTCATGGGGGCCCCAAATGCATGCCGCATGTCATGGGGTCCCCAAATGCATGCCGCATGTCATGGGGGCCCCACGTGCATGCCGCATGTCATGGGGGCCCCAAATGCATGCCGCATGTCATGGGGGCCCCAAATGCATGCCGCATGTCATTGGGGCCCCAAATGCATGCCGCATGTCATGGGGGCCCCACGTGCATGACGCATGTCATGGGGGCCCCACATGCATGCCGCATGTCATAGGGGCCCAACGTGCATGCCGCATATCATAGGGGCCCCACGTGCATGACGCATGTCATTGGGGTCCCAAATGCATGAAGAATGTAATGGGGGCCCCAAAAGCATGCCACATGTCGTGGGGGCCCCCCGTGCATGCTGCATGTCATGGGGGCCCCAAAAGCATGCCGCATGTCATGGGGGCCCTACGTGCATGCCGCATGTCTTTGGGGCCCCAAATGCATGCCGCATGACGTGGCGGCCCCAAATGCATGACGCACGTCATGGGGGCCCCAATTACATGCCGCCTGTCATGGGGGCCCCACATGCATTCCGCATGTCATAGGGGCCCAAAAGTGCATGTCACATGTCTTGGGGGCCCCAATTTTGTGCCGCATGTCATGGGGGCCATAAATGCATGCCGCATGTCATGGGGGGCTCTCGTGCATGCCGCATGTCATTGGGGTCCCAAATGCATGCCGCATGTCATGGGTGCCCCACCTGCATGCCGCATATCATTCACGTCCCAAATGCATGCCGCATGTCATGGGGAACCCAAATGCATGCCGCATGTCATGAGGGCCCACGTGCATGACGCATGTCTTGGGGGCCCCAAATGCATGCCGCATGTCATGGGGGCCCCAATTATGTGCCGCCTGTCATGGGGGCCCCACATGCATGCCGCATGTCATGGGGGGCCCCACGTGCATGCCGCATGTCATTGGGGCCCCAAATGCATGCCGCGTGTTATGGGGGCCCCAAATGCATCCCGCTTGTCATGGGGGCCCCACTTGCATGACGCATGTCATGGGGCACCAAATGCATGCCGCATGTCATTGGGGCCCCAAATGCATGCCGCATGTCATTGGGGCCCCAATTGCATGCCGCATGTCATTGGGGTCCCAAATGCATGCCGCATGTCATGGGGGCCCCACGTGCATGCCGCATATCATGGGGACACCAAATGCATGCCGCATGTCATGGGGGCCCCACATGCATGCCGCATTTCATTGGTTCCCCCAATGCATGGCGCATGTCATGGGGGCCCCACGTGCATGCCGCATGTCATGGGGACCCCAAATGCATGCCGAATGTCATAGGGGCCCCAAATGCATGCCGCATGTCATTGGGGCCCCAAATGCATGTCGCATGTCATGGAGGCCCCAAATGCATGCCGCATGTCATAGGGGCCCCACATGCATGCCGCATGTCATAGGGGCCCAACGTGCATGACGCATGTCATTGGGGTCCCAAATGCATGAAGAATGTCATGGGGGCCCCAAAAGCATGCCACATGTCGTGGGGGCCCCCCGTGCATGCTGCATGTCATGGGGGCCCCAAAAGCATGCCGCATGTCATGGGGGCCCTACGTGCATGCCGCATGTCTTTGGGGCCCCAAATGCATGCCGCATGACGTGGCGGCCCCAAATGCATGCCGCATGTCATGGGGGCCCCAATTACATGCCGCCTGTCATGGGGGCCCCACATGCATTCCGCATGTCATAGGGGCCCAAAAGTGCATGTCACATGTCTTGGGGGCCCCAATTTTGTGCCGCATGTCATGGGGGCCATAAATGCATGCCGCATGTCATGGGGGGCTCTCGTGCATGCCGCATGTCATTGGGGTCCCAAATGCATGCCGCATGTCATGGGTGCCCCACCTGCATGCCGCATATCATTCACGTCCCAAATGCATGCCGCATGTCATGAGGAACCCAAATGCATGCCGCATGTCATGAGGGCCCACGTGCATGACGCATGTCTTGGGGGCCCCAAATGCATGCCGCATGTCATGGGGGCCCCAATTATGTGCCGCCTGTCATGGGGGCCCCACATGCATGCCGCATGTCATGGGGGGCCCCACGTGCATGCCGCATGTCATTGGGGCCCCAAATGCATGCCGCGTGTTATGGGGGCCCCAAATGCATCCCGCTTGTCATGGGGGCCCCACTTGCATGACGCATGTCATGGGGCACCAAATGCATGCCGCATGTCATTGGGGCCCCAAATGCATGCCGCATGTCATTGGGGCCCCAATTGCATGCCGCATGTCATTGGGGTCCCAAATGCATGCCGCATGTCATGGGGGCCCCACGTGCATGCCGCATATCATGGGGACACCAAATGCATGCCGCATGTCATGGGGGCCCTACGTGCATGCCGCATGTCTTTGGGGCCCCAAATGCATGCCGCATGACGTGGCGGCCCCAAATGCATGCCGCATGTCATGGGGGACCCAATTATGTGCCACCTGTCATGGGGGCCCCAAATGCATGCCGCGTGTTATGGGGGCCCCAAATGCATCCCGCTTGTCATGGGGGCCCCACTTGCATGACGCATGTCATGGGGCACCAAATGCATGCCGCATGTCATTGGGGCCCCAAATGCATGCCGCATGTCATTGGGGCCCCAATTGCATGCCGCATGTCATTGGGGTCCCAAATGCATGCCGCATGTCATGGGAGCCCGAAGTGCATGTCGCATGTCATGGGGGCCCCAAATGCATGCCGCATGTCATGGGGGCCCCAAATGCATGCCGCATGTCATGGGGGCCCCACGTGCATGCCGCATGTCATTGGGGCCCCAAATGCATGTCGCATGTCATGGAGGCCCCACATGCATGCCGCATGTCATAGGGGCCCAACGTGCATGCCGCATGTCATGGGGGCCCCACGTGCATGCCGCATGTCATGGGGGCCTCAAATGCATGCCGCATGTCATGGGGGCCCCACGTGCATGCCGCGTGTCATTGGGGCCCCAAATGCATGACGCATGTCATTGGGGCCCCAAATGCATGCCGCATGTCATGGGGGCCCCAAATGCATGCCGCATGTCATGGGGCCCCACGTGCATGCCGCATGTCATAGGGGCCCCAAATGCATGCCGCATGTCATGGGAGCCCGAAGTGCATGCCGCATGTCATGGGGGCCCCAAATGCATGCCGCATGTCATGGGGGCCCCAAATGCATGAAGAATTTCATGGGGGCCCCAAAAGCATGCCACATTTCATGGGGGTCCCAAATGCATGCCGCATGTCATGGGAGCCCCAAATGCATGCCGCATGTCTTGGGAGCCCCAAATGCATGCCGCATGTCATGGGAGCCCCAAATGCATGAAGCATGTCATGGGGCCCCAAATGCATGCCGCATGTTGCGGCAGCCCCAAATGCATGACGCATGTCTTGGGGGCCCCAAATGCATCCCGCATGTCATGGGGGCCCCACGTGCATGCCACATGTCATTGGGGTCCCAAATGCATGCCGCATGTCATGGGGGCCCCACCTGCATGCCACATATCATTGGGGCCCCAAATGCATGCCGCATGTCATGGGAGCCCCAAATGCATGAAGCATGTCATGGGGGCACCAAATGCATGCCGCATGTCGCGGCAGCCCCAAATGCATGACGCATGTCATGGGGGCCCCACCTGCATGCCACATATCATTGGGGCCCCAAATGCATGCCGCATGTCATGGAAGCCCCAAATGCATGACGCATGTCTTGGGGGCCCCAAATGCATCCCGCATGTCATGGGGGCCCCACGTGCATGCCGCATGTCTCGGTCACCCCAAATGCATGCAGCATGTTATGGGGGCCCCACATGCATGCCACATGTCTCAGGTACCCCAAATGCATGCAGCATGATATGCAGGCCCCAAATGCATGCC
Source organism: Phyllobates terribilis (assembly GCF_046119375.1). NCBI lineage: Eukaryota > Metazoa > Chordata > Amphibia > Anura > Dendrobatidae > Phyllobates > Phyllobates terribilis. The sequence goes on along the minus strand of NW_027362764.1, from coordinate 327,846,230 downwards.
GCATGTCATAGGGGCCCCACGTGCATGGCGCAAATCATGGGTGCCCCACATGCATGCCGCATGTCATCGGGGCCCCAAATGCATGTCGCATGTCATGGAGGCCCCAAATGCATGCCGCATGTCATAGGGGCCCCACGTGCATGCCGCATGTAATGGGTGCCCCACGTGCATGCCGCATATCATGGGGACACCAAATGCATGCCGCATGTCATGGGGCCCCATATGCATGCCACATGTCATGGGGGCCCCACATGCATGCCGCATTTCATGGGTCCCCCAATGCATGGCGCATGTCATGGGGGCCCCACGTGCATGCCGCATGTCATGGGGACCCCAATTGCATGCCGAATGTCATAGGGGCCCCACGTGAACGCCGCATTTCTTGGGGCCCCACATGCATGCCACATGTCATAGGGCCCCCAAATGCATGCATCATGTCATAGGGGCCCCACGTGCATGCCTCATGTCACGGGGGCCACAAATGTATGCCGCATGTCATGAGGGCCCCACGTGCATGCCGAATGTCATGGGGGGCCCACATGCATGCCACATGCCATGGGGGCCCCACGTGCATGCCGCATGTCATGGGGGTCCCAAATGCATGCCGCATGTCATGGGGGCCCCAAATGCATGCCGCATGTCATGGGAGCCCGAAGTGCATGCGGCATGTCATGGGGGCCCCAAATGCATGCCGCCTGTCATTCGGCCCCCACAGGCATGCTGCATGTCATAGAGGCCCCAAATGCATGCCGCATGTCATGGGGGCCCCAAAAGCATGACGCATGTCTTGGGAGCCCCAAATGCATGCCGCATGTCATGGGAGCCCCAAATGCATGAAGCATGTCATGGGGCCCCAAATGCATGCCGCATGTCGCGGCAGCCCCAAATGCATGACGCATGTCTTGGGGGCCCCAAATGCATCCCGCATGTCATGGGGGCCCCACGTGCATGCCACATGTCATTGGGGTCCCAAATGCATGCCGCATGTCATGGGGGCCCCACCTGCATGCCACATATCATTGGGGCCCCAAATGCATGCCGCATGTCATGGGAGCCCCAAATGCATGAAGCATGTCATGGGGGCACCAAATGCATGCCGCATGTCGCGGCAGCCCCAAATGCATGACGCATGTCATGGGGGCCCCACCTGCATGCCACATATCATTGGGGCCTCAAATGCATGCCGCATGTCATGGGAGCCCCAAATGCATGAAGCATGTCATGGGGGCACCAAATGCATGCCGCATGTCGCGGCAGCCCCAAATGCATGACGCATGTCTTGGGGGCCCCAAATGCATCCCGCATGTCATGGGGGCCCCACGTGCATGCCGCATGTCTCGGTCACCCCAAATGCATGCAGCATGTTATGGGGGCCCCACATGCATGCCACATGTCTCAGGTACCCCAAATGCATGCAGCATGATATGCAGGCCCCAAATGCATGCCGCATGTCATAGGGGCCCCACGTGCATGGCGCAAATCATGGGTGCCCCACATGCATGCCGCATGTCATCGGGGCCCCAAATGCATGTCGCATGTCATGGAGGCCCCAAATGCATGCCGCATGTCATAGGGGCCCCACGTGCATGCCGCATGTAATGGGTGCCCCACGTGCATGCCGCATATCATGGGGACACCAAATGCATGCCGCATGTCATGGGGCCCCATATGCATGCCACATGTCATGGGGGCCCCACATGCATGCCGCATTTCATGGGTCCCCCAATGCATGGCGCATGTCATGGGGGCCCCACGTGCATGCCGCATGTCATGGGGACCCCAATTGCATGCCGAATGTCATAGGGGCCCCACGTGAACGCCGCATTTCTTGGGGCCCCACATGCATGCCACATGTCATAGGGCCCCCAAATGCATGCATCATGTCATAGGGGCCCCACATGCATGCCTCATGTCACGGGGGCCACAAATGTATGCCGCATGTCATGAGGGCCCCATGTGCATGCCGAATGTCATGGGGGGCCCACATGCATGCCGCATGCCATGGGGGCCCCACGTGCATGCCGCATGTCATGGGGGTCCCAAATGCATGCCGCATGTCATGGGGGCCCCAAATGCATGCCGCATGTCATGGGAGCCCGAAGTGCATGCGGCATGTCATGGGGGCCCCAAATGCATGCCGCCTGTCATTCGGCCCCCACAGGCATGCTGCATGTCATAGAGGCCCCAAATGCATGCCGCATGTCATGGGAGCCCGAAGTGCATGCCGCATGTCATGGGGGCCCCAAATGCATGCCGCATGTCATGGGGTCCCCACGTGCATGCCGCATGTCATGGGGGCCCCACGTGCATGCCGCATGTCATGGGGGGCCCGTGCATGCCACATGTCGTGGCGGCCACACGTGCATGCCGCAAGTCATGGGGGCCCCACGTGCATGCCGCATGTCATTGGGGTCCCAAATGCATGTCGCATGTCATGGGGGCCCCAAATGCATGCCGCATGTCATGGGGGCCCCAATTACGTGCCACCTGTCATGGGGGCCACACATGCATGCCGCATGTCATGTGGGCCCCAAATTCATGCCGCATGTCTTGGGGGCCCCACGTGCATGCCGCATGTCATTGGGGTCCCAAATGCATGTCGCATGTCATGGGGGCCCCAAATGCATGCCGCATGTCATGGGGGCCCCAATTACGTGCGAGCTGTCATGGGGGCCACACATGCATGCCGCATGTCATGGGGGCCCCAAATTCATGCCGCATGTCTTGGGGGCCCCACGTGCATACCGCATATCATAGGGGCCCCACGTGCATGACGCATGTCATTGGGGTCCCAAATGCATGAAGAATGTCATGGGGGCCCCAAAAGCATGCCACATGTCGTGGGGGCCCCCCGTGCATGCTGCATGTCATGGGGGCCCCAAAAGCATGCCGCATGTCATGGGGGCCCTAAGTGCATGCCGCATGTCATTGGGGCCCCAAATGCATGCCGCATGTCGTGGCGGCCCCAAATGCATGACGCATGTCATGGGGGCCCCAATTATGTGCCGCCTGTCATGGGGCCCCACATGCATGCCACATGTCATAGGGGCCCCAAATGCATGCCGCATGTCATGGGAGCCCGAAGTGCATGCCGCATGTCATGGGTGCCCCACCTGCATGCCGCATGTCATTGGGGTCCCAAATGCATGCCGCATGTCATGGGGACCCCAAATGCATGCCGCATGTCATGAGGGCCCACATGCATGCCGCATGTCGTGGCGGCCCCAAATGAATGACGCATGTCTTGGGGGCCCCAAATGCATGCCGCATGTCATGGGGGCCCCAATTATGTGCCGCATGTCATGGGGGCCCCAAATGCATGCCGCATGTCATGGGAGCCCAAAGAGCATGCCGCATGTCATTGGGGCCCACGTGCATGCCGCATGTAATGGGGGCCCCAAATGCATGCTGCATGTCATTGGGGCCCCAAATGCATGCCGCGTGATATTGGGGCCCAAAATGCTTCCCGCGTGTCATGGGGGCCCCACGTGCATGTCGCATGTCATGGGGGCCCCAAAAGCATGCCACATGTCGTGGGGGCCCCACGTGCATGACGCATGTCGTGGGGGCCCCACGTGCATGCCGCATGTCATGGAGTCCCAAATCCATGCCACATGTCATGGGGGCCCCACATGCATGCCGCATGTCATGGGGGCCCCAAATGCATCCCGCATGTCATGGGGGCCCCACGTGCATGACGCATGTCATAGTGGCCAAAAATGTATGCCGCTTGTCGTGGCGGCCCCAAATGCATGACGCATGTCTTGGGTGCCCCAGATGCATGCCTCATGTCATGGGGTCCCCAATTATGTGCCGCCTGTCATGGGGCCCCACATGCATGCCACATGTCATAGGGGCCCCAAATGCATGCCACATGTCATGGGAGCCCGAAGTGCATGCCGCATGTCATGGGGGCCCCAAATGCATGCCGCATGTCATGGGGGCCCCAAATGCAAGCCGCATGTCATGGGGGCCCAATGTGCATGCCGCATGTCATGGGGGCCCAAAATGCATGCCGCATGTCATGGGAGCCCGAATTGCATGCCGCATGTCCTGGGGGCCCCAAATTCATCCCGCTTGTCATGGGGGCCCCACTTGCATGACGCATGTCATGGGGGCACCAAATGCATGCCACATGTCATTGGGGCCCCAAATGCATGCCGCATGTCATTGGGGCCCCAAATGCATGCCGCATGTCATCGGGGTCCCAAATGCATGCCGCATGTAATGGGAGCCCGAAGTGCATGAAGAATTTCATGGGGGCCCCCAAAGCTTGCCACATGTCGTGGGGGTCCCAAATGCATGCCGCATGTCATGGGTGCCCACGTGCATGCCGAATGTCATGGGGGCCCCAAATGCATGCCGCATGTCATGGGTTCCCCAAATGTATGCCGCATGTCATGGGGGCCCCATGTGCATGCCGCATGTCATGGGGGCCCCACGTGCATGCCGCAATTCATGGGGGCCCCACGTGCATGCCGCATGTCATTGGGGTCCCAAATGCATGAAGAATGTCATGGGGGCCCAAAAGCATGCCACATGTCGTGGGGGCCCCACGTGCATGCCGCATGTCATGGGGGCCCCAAAAGCATGACGCATGTCTTGGGAGCCCCAAATGCATGCCGCATGTCATGGGAGCCCCAAATGCATGAAGCATGTCATGGGGCCCCAAATGCATGCCGCATGTCGCGGCAGCCCCAAATGCATGACGCATGTCTTGGGGGCCCCAAATGCATCCCGCATGTCATGGGGGCCCCACGTGCATGCCACATGTCATTGGGGTCCCAAATGCATGCCGCATGTCATGGGGGCCCCACCTGCATGCCACATATCATTGGGGCCCCAAATGCATGCCGCATGTCATGGGAGCCCCAAATGCATGAAGCATGTCATGGGGGCACCAAATGCATGCCGCATGTCGCGGCAGCCCCAAATGCATGACGCATGTCATGGGGGCCCCACCTGCATGCCACATATCATTGGGGCCCCAAATGCATGTCGCATGTCATGGGAGCCCCAAATGCATGAAGCATGTCATGGGGGCACCAAATGCATGCCGCATGTCGCGGCAGCCCCAAATGCATGACGCATGTCTTGGGGGCCCCAAATGCATCCCGCATGTCATGGGGGCCCCACGTGCATGCCGCATGTCTCGGTCACCCCAAATGCATGCAGCATGTTATGGGGGCCCCACATGCATGCCACATGTCTCAGGTACCCCAAATGCATGCAGCATGATATGCAGGCCCCAAATGCATGCCGCATGTCATAGGGGCCCCACGTGCATGGCGCAAATCATGGGTGCCCCACATGCATGCCGCATGTCATCGGGGCCCCAAATGCATGTCGCATGTCATGGAGGCCCCAAATGCATGCCGCATGTCATAGGGGCCCCACGTGCATGCCGCATGTAATGGGTGCCCCACGTGCATGCCGCATATCATGGGGACACCAAATGCATGCCGCATGTCATGGGGCCCCATATGCATGCCACATGTCATGGGGGCCCCACATGCATGCCGCATTTCATGGGTCCCCCAATGCATGGCGCATGTCATGGGGGCCCCACGTGCATGCCGCATGTCATGGGGACCACAATTGCATGCCGAATGTCATAGGGGCCCCACGTGAACGCCGCATTTCTTGGGGCCCCACATGCATGCCACATGTCATAGGGCCCCCAAATGCATGCATCATGTCATAGGGGCCCCACGTGCATGCCTCATGTCACGGGGCCCACAAATGTATGCCGCATGTCATGAGGGCCCCACGTGCATGCCGAATGTCATGGGGGGCCCACATGCATGCCGCATGCCATGGGGGCCCCACGTGCATGCCGCATGTCATGGGGGTCCCAAATGCATGCCGCATGTCATGGGGGCCCCAAATGCATGCCGCATGTCATGGGAGCCCGAAGTGCATGCGGCATGTCATGGGGGCCCCAAATGCATGCCGCCTGTCATTCAGCCCCCACAGGCATGCTGCATGTCATAGAGGCCCCAAATGCATGCCGCATGTCATGGGAGCCCGAAGTGCATGCCGCATGTCATGGGGGCCCCAAATGCATGCCGCATGTCATGGGGTCCCCACGTGCATGCCGCATGTCATGGGGGCCCCACGTGCATGCCGCATGTCATGGGGGCCCCGTGCATGCCACATGTCATGGGGCCCGCATATGCATGCCGCAAGTCATGGGGGCTCCACGTGCATGCCGCATGTCATTGGGGTCCCAAATGCATGTCGCATGTCATGGGGGCCCCAAATGCATGCCGCATGTCATGGGGGCCCCAATTACGTGCCACCTGTCATGGGGGCCACACATGCATGCCGCATGTCATGGGGGCCCCAAATTCATGCCGCATGTCTTGGGGGCCCCACGTGCATGCCGCATGTCATTGGGGTCCCAAATGCATGTCGCATGTCATGGGGGCCCCAAATGCATGCCGCATGTCATGGGGGCCCCAATTACGTGCCAGCTGTCATGGGGGCCACACATGCATGCCGCATGTCATGGGGGCCCCAAATTCATGCCGCATGTCTTGGGGGCCCCACGTGCATACCGCATATCATAGGGGCCCCACGTGCATGACGCATGTCATTGGGGACCCAAATGCATGAAGAATGTCATGGGGGCCCCAAAAGCATGCCACATGTCGTGGGGGCCCCCCGTGCATGCTGCATGTCATGGGGGCCCCAAAAGCATTCCGCATGTCATGGGGGCCCTAAGTGCATGCCGCATGTCATTGGGGCCCCAAATGCATGCCGCATGTCGTGGCGGCCCCAAATGCATGACGCATGTCATGGGGGCCCCAATTATGTGCCGCCTGTCATGGGGCCCCACATGCATGCCACATGTCATAGGGGCCCCAAATGCATGCCGCATGTCATGGGAGCCCGAAGTGCATGCCGCATGTCATGGGTGCCCCACCTGCATGCCGCATGTCATTGGGGTCCCAAATGCATGCCGCATGTCATGGGGACCCCAAATGCATGCCGCATGTCATGAGGGCCCACATGCATGCCGCATGTCGTGGCGGCCCCAAATGAATGACGCATGTCTTGGGGGCCCCAAATGCATGCCGCATGTCATGGGGGCCTCAATTATGTGCCGCATGTCATGGGGGCCCCAAATGCATGCCGCATGTCATGGGAGCCCAAAGAGCATGCCGCATGTCATTGGGGCCCACGTGCATGCCGCATGTAATGGGGGCCCCAAATGCATGCTGCATGTCATTGGGGCCCCAAATGCATGCCGCGTGATATTGGGGCCCAAAATGCTTCCCGCGTGTCATGGGGGCCCCACGTGCATGTCGCATGTCATGGGGGCCCCAAAAGCATGCCACATGTCGTGGGGGCCCCACGTGCATGACGCATGTCGTGGGGGCCCCACGTGCATGCCGCATGTCATGGAGTCCCAAATCCATGCCACATGTCATGGGGGCCCCACATGCATGCCGCATGTCATGGGGGCCCCAAATACATCCCGCATGTCATGGGGGCCCCACGTGCATGACGCATGTCATAGTGGCCAAAAATGTATGCCGCTTGTCGTGGCGGCCCCAAATGCATGACGCATGTCTTGGGTGCCCCAGATGCATGCCTCATGTCATGGGGTCCCCAATTATGTGCCGCCTGTCATGGGGCCCCACATGCATGCCACATGTCATAGGGGCCCCAAATGCATGCCACATGTCATGGGAGCCCGAAGTGCATGCCGCATGTCATGGGGGCCCCAAATGCATGCCGCATATCATGGGGGCCCCAAATGCATGCCGCATGTCATGGGGGCCCCATGTGCATGCCGCATGTCATGGGGGCCCAAAATGCATGCCGCATGTCATGGGAGCCCGAATTGCATGCCGCATGTCATGGGGGCCCCAAATGCATGCCGCATGTCATGAGGGCCCACGTGCATGACGCATGTCTTGGGGGCCCCAAATGCATGCCGCATGTCATGGGGGCCCCAATTATGTGCCGCCTGTCATGGGGGCCCCACATGCATGCCGCATGTCATGGGGGGCCCCACGTGCATGCCGCATGTCATTGGGGCCCCAAATGCATGCCGCGTGTTATGGGGGCCCCAAATTCATCCCGCTTGTCATGGGGGCCCCACTTGCATGACGCATGTCATGGGGGCACCAAATGCATACCACATGTCATTGGGGCCCCAAATGCATGCCGCATGTCATTGGGGCCCCAAATGCATGCCGCATGTCATCGGGGTCCCAAATGCATGCCGCATGTCATGGGAGCCCGAAGTGCATGAAGAATTTCATGGGGGCCCCCAAAGCTTGCCACATGTCGTGGGGGTCCCAAATGCATGCCGCATGTCATGGGGGCCCCAAATGCATGCCGCATGTCATGGGAGCCCGAAGTGCATGCGGCATGTCATGGGGGCCCCAAATGCATGCCGTCTGTCATGGGGCCCCCACATGCATGCTGCATGTCATAGAGGCCCCAAGTGCATGCCGCATGTCATGGGGGCCCCAAATACATGCCGCATGTCATGGGGTCCCCAAATGCATGCCGCATGTCATGGGGGCCCCACGTGCATGCCGCATGTCATGGGGGCCCCAAATGCATGCCGCATGTCATTTTGGCCCCAAATGCATGCCGCATGTCATGGGGGCCCCACGTGCATGACGCATGTCATGGGGGCCCCACATGCATGCCGCATATCATAGGGGCCCAACGTGCATGCCGCATGTCATGGCGGCCCCACGTGCATGCCGCATGTCATTGGGGCCCCACGTGCATGCCGCATGTAATGGGGGCCCACGTGCATGCCGCATATCATGGGGACACCAAATGCATGCCGCATGTCATGGGGCCCCATATGCATGCCACATGTCATGGGGGCCCCACATGCATGCCGCATTTCATGGGGCCCCCAATGCATGGCGCATGTCATGGTGGCCCCACGTGCATGCCGCATGTCATGGGGACCCCAAATGCATGCCGCATGTCATGGGGGTCCCAAATGCATGCCGCATGTCATGGGAGCCCGAAGTGCATGCGGCATGTCATGGGGGCCCCAAATGTATGCCGCATGTCATGGGGCCCCCACATGCATGCTGCATGTCATAGAGGCCCCAAATGCATGCCGCATGTCATGGGAGCCCGAAGTGCATGCCGCATGTCATGGGGGCCCCAAATGCATGCTGCATGTCATGGGGGCCCCACGTGCATGCCGCATGTCATGGGGGCCCCACGTGCATGCCGCATGTCATGGGGGCCCACGTGCATGCCACATGTTGTGGCGGCCCCACGTGCATGCCGCAAGTCATGGGGGCCCCACGTGCATTCCGCATGTCATTGGGGTCCCAAATGCATGTCGCATGTCATGGGGGCCCCACATGCATGCCGCATGTCATGGGGCCCCAAATTCTTGCCGCATGTCTTGGGGGCCCCACGTGCATGCCGCATATCATAGGGGCCCCACGTGCATGACGCATGTCATTGGGGTCCCAAATGCATGAAGAATGTCATGGGGGCCCCAAAAGCATGCCACATGTCGTGGGGGCCCCCCGTGCTTGCTGCATGTCATGGGGGCCCCAAAAGCATGCCGCATGTCATTGGGGCCCTACGTGCATGCCGCATGTCATTGGGGCCCCAAATGCATGCCGCATGACGTGGCGGCCCCAAATGCATGACGCACGTCATGGGGGCCCCAATTACATGCCGCCTGTCATGGGGGCCCCACATGCATTCCGCATGTCATGGGGGCCCAAAAGTGCATGTCACATGTCTTGGGGGCCCCAATTTTGTGCCGCATGTCATGGGGGCCATAAATGCATGCCGCATGTCATTGGGGCCCCAAATGCATGCCGCGTGTTATGGGGGCCCCAAATGCATCCCGCTTGTCATTGGGGCCCCAATTGCATGCCGCATGTCATTGGGGTCCCAAATGCATGCCGCATGTCATGGGAGCCCGAAGTGCATGCCGCATGTCATGGGGGCCCCAAATGCATGCCGCATGTCATGGGGGCCCCAAATGCATGCCGCATGTCATGGGAGCCCGAAGTGCATGCCGCATGTCATTGGGGCCCCAATTGCATGCCGCATGTCATTGGGGTCCCAAATGCATGCCGCATGTCATGGGAGCCCGAAGTGCATGCCGCATGTCATGGGGGCCCCAAATGCATGCCGCATGTCATGGGGGCCCCAAATGCATGCCGCATGTCATGGGGGCCCCACGTGCATGCCGCATGTCATAGGGGCCCCAAATGCATGCCACATGTCATGGGAGCCCGAAGTGCATGCCGCATGTCATGGGGGCCCCAAATGCATGCCGCATGTCATGGGGGCCCCAAATGCATGCCGCATGTCATGGGGGCCCCACGTGCATGCCGCATGTCATGGGGGCCCCATGTGCATGCCGCATATCATTGGGGTCCCAAATGCATGCCGTATGTCATGGGGACCCCAATTGCATGCCGCATGTCATGAGGGCCCCAAATGCATGCCGCATGTCTTGGGGACCCCAAATGCATGCCGCATGTCATGAGGGCCCACGTGCATGACGCATGTCTTGGGGGCCCCAAATGCATGCCGCATGTCATAGGGGCCCAACGTGCATGCCGCATGTCATGGGGGCCCCAAATGCATGCTGCATGTCATTGGGGCCCCAAATGCATCCTGCTTGTCATGGGGGCCCCACGTGCATGATGCATGTCATGGGGGCCCCAAATGCATGCCGCATGTCTTGGGGGCCCCACGTGCATGCCGCATGTCATGGGGGCCCCAAAAGCATGCCACATGTCGTGGGGGCCCCACGTGCATGCCGCATGTCATTGGGGCCCCAAAAGCATGCCACATGTCGTGGGGGCCCCAAATGCATGCCGAATGTCATGGGGGCCCACGTGCATGCCGCATGTCGTGGCGGCCCCAAATGCATGCCGCATGTCTTGGGGGCCCCAAATGCATGCCGCATGTCATGGGGGCCCCACATGCATGCCGCATGTCATAGGGGCCCCAAATGCATGCCGCATGTCATGGGAGCCCGAAGTGCATGCCGCATGTCATGGGGGCCCCAAATGCATGCCGCATGTCATGGGGGCCCCAAATGCATGAAGAATGTCATGGGGCCCCAAAAGCATGCCACATGTCGTGTGGGTCATACTTGCATGCCGCATGTCATGGGGGCCCCAAATGCATGACGCATGTCTTGGGGGCCCCAAATGCATGCCGCATGTCATGGTGGCCCCAATTATGTGCCGCCTGTCATGGGGGCCCCACATGCATGCCGCATGTCATAGGTGCCCCAAATGCATGCCGCATGTCATGGGACCCCGAAGTGCATGCCGCATGTCATGGGGGCCCCAAATGCATGCCGCATGTCATGGGGGCCCCACGTGCATGCCGCATGTCATGGGGGCCCCACGTGCATGCCGCATGTCATGGGGGCCCCAAATGCATGCCGCATGTCATGGGGGCACAACGTGCATGCCGCATGTCATTGGGGCCCCAAATGCATGCCGCATGTCATTGGGGCCCCAAATGCATGCCGCATGTCATGGGGCCCCACGTGCATGCCGCATGTCGTGGCGGCCCCAAATGCATGACGCATGTCTTGGGGGCCCCAAATGCATGCCGCATGTCATGGGGGCCCCACATGCATGCCGCATGTCATAGGGGCCCCAAATGCATCCCGCTTGTCATGGGGGCCCCACGTGCATGACGAATGTCATTGGGGCCCCAAATGCATCCTGCTTGTCATGGGGGCCCCACGTGCATGATGCATGTCATGGGGGCCCCAAATGCATGCCGCATGTCTTGGGGGCCCCACGTGCATGCCGCATATCATAGGGGCCCCACGTGCATGACGCATGTCATGGGGGCCCCAAAAGCATGCCACATGTCGTGGGGGCCCCACGTGCATGCCGCATGTCATTGGGGCCCCAAAAGCATGCCACATGTCGTGGGGGCCCCAAATGCATGCCGAATGTCATGGGGGCCCACGTGCATGCCGCATGTCGTGGCGGCCCCAAATGCATGCCGCATGTCTTGGGGGCCCCAAATGCATGCCGCATGTCATGGGGGCCCCACATGCATGCCGCATGTCATAGGGGCCCCAAATGCATGCGGCATGTCATGGGAGCCCGAAGTGCATGCCGCATGTCATGGGGGCCCCAAATGCATGCCGCATGTCATGGGGGCCCCAAATGCATGAAGAATGTCATGGGGCCCCAAAAGCATGCCACATGTCGTGTGGGTCATACTTGCATGCCGCATGTCACGGGGGCCCCAAATGCATGCCGCGTGTCATGGGGGCCCCAAATGCATGCCGCATGTCATGGGGACCCACGTGCATGCCGCATGTCATTGGGGTCCCAAATGCATGCCGCATGTCATGGGAGCCCCAAATGCATGCCGCATGTCATGGGGCCCCAAATGCATGCCGCATGTCATGGGGGCCCCATGTGCATGCCGCATGCCATGGGTGCCCACGTGCATGCCGAATGTCATGGGGGCCCCAAATGCATGCCGCATGTCATTGGGGCCCCAAATGCATGCCGCATGTCATGGGGGCCCCAAATGTATGCCGCATGTCATGGGGGCCCACGTGCATGCCGCATGTCGTGGCGGCCCCAAATGCATGACGCATGTCTTGGGGGCCCCAAATGCATGCCGCATGTCATGGGGGCCCCAATTATGTGCCGCCTGTCATGGTGGCCCCAAATGCATGCCGCATGTCATAGGTGCCCCAAATGCATGCCGCATGTCATGGGACCCCGAAGTGCATGCCACATGTCATGGGGGCCCCACGTGCATGCCGCATGTCATGGGGGCCCCAAATGCATGCCGCATGTCATGGGGGCACAACGTGCATGCCGCATGTCATTGGGGCCCCAAATGCATGCCGCATGTCATTGGGGCCCCAAATGCATGCCGCATGTCATGGGGCCCCACGTGCATGCCGCATGTCGTGGCGGCCCCAAATGCATGACGCATGTCTTGGGGGCCCCAAATGCATGCCGCATGTCATGGGGGCCCCACATGCATGCCGCATGTCATAGGGGCCCCACGTGCATGACGCATGTCACGTGGGCCCAAAAGTGCATGTCACATGTCTTGGGGGCCCCAATTTTTTGCCGCATGTCATGGGGGCCATAAATGCATGCCGCATGTCATGGGGGTCCCACGTGCATGCAGCATGTCATTGGGGTCCCAAATGCATGCCGCATGTCATGGGGGCCCCACCTGCATGCGGCATATCATTGGGGTCCCAAATGCATGCCGCATGTCATGGGGGCCCCAAATGCATGCCGCATGTCATGGGTGCCCACGTGCATGCCACATTTCGTGGCGGCCCCAAATGCATGACGCATGTCATGGGGGCCCCAAATGCATGTCGCATGTCATGGGGGCCCCAATTACGTGCCGCCTGTCATGAGGGCCCCACATGCATGCCGCATGTCATGGGGGCCCCAAATGCATGCCGCATGTCATGAGGGCCCCAAATGCATGCCGCATGTCATGTGGGCCCAAAAGTGCATGTCACATGTCTTGGGGGCCCCAATTTTTTGCCGCATGTCATGGGGGCCATAAATGCATGCCGCATGTCATGGGGGTCCCACGTGCATGCAGCATGTCATTGGGGTCAAAAATGCATGCCGCATGTCATGGGGGCCCCACCTGCATGCGACATATCATTGGGGTCCCAAATGCATGCCGCATGTCATGGGGGCCCCAAATGCATGCCGCATGTCATGGTTGCCCACGTGCATGCCACATTTCGTGGCGGCCCCAAATGCATGACGCATGTCATGGGGGCCCCAAATGCATGCCGCATGTCATGGGGGCCCCAATTACGTGCCGCCTGTCATGAGGGCCCCACATGCATGCCGCATGTCATGGGGGCCCCAAATGCATGCCGCATGTCATGGGGACCCTAAATGCATGCCGCATGTCATGAGGACCCACGTGCATGTCGCATGTCGTGGCGGCCCCAAATGCATGATGCATGTCTTGGGGGCCCCAAATGCATGCCGCATGTCATGGGTGCCCACGTGCATGCCGAATGTCATGGGGGCCCCAAATGCATGCCGCATGTCATTGGGGCCCCAAATGCATGCCGCATGTCATGGGGGCCCCAAATGTATGCCGCATGTCATGGGGGCCCACGTGCATGCCGCATGTCGTGGCGGCCCCAAATGCATGACGCATGTCTTGGGGGCCCCAAATGCATGCCGCATGTCATGGGGGCCCCAATTATGTGCCGCCTGTCATGGTGGCCCCAAATGCATGCCGCATGTCATAGGTGCCCCAAATGCATGCCGCATGTCATGGGACCCCGAAGTGCATGCCACATGTCATGGGGGCCCCACGTGCATGCCGCATGTCATGGGGGCCCCAAATGCATGCCGCATGTCATGGGGGCACAACGTGCATGCCGCATGTCATTGGGGCCCCAAATGCATGCCGCATGTCATTGGGGCCCCAAATGCATGCCGCATGTCATGGGGCCCCACGTGCATGCCGCATGTCGTGGCGGCCCCAAATGCATGACGCATGTCTTGGGGGCCCCAAATGCATGCCGCATGTCATGGGGGCCCCACATGCATGCCGCATGTCATAGGGGCCCCACGTGCATGACGCATGTCACGTGGGCCCAAAAGTGCATGTCACATGTCTTGGGGGCCCCAATTTTTTGCCGCATGTCATGGGGGCCATAAATGCATGCCGCATGTCATGGGGGTCCCACGTGCATGCAGCATGTCATTGGGGTCCCAAATGCATGCCGCATGTCATGGGGGCCCCACCTGCATGCGGCATATCATTGGGGTCCCAAATGCATGCCGCATGTCATGGGGGCCCCAAATGCATGCCGCATGTCATGGGTGCCCACGTGCATGCCACATTTCGTGGCGGCCCCAAATGCATGACGCATGTCATGGGGGCCCCAAATGCATGTCGCATGTCATGGGGGCCCCAATTACGTGCCGCCTGTCATGAGGGCCCCACATGCATGCCGCATGTCATGGGGGCCCCAAATGCATGCCGCATGTCATGAGGGCCCCAAATGCATGCCGCATGTCATGTGGGCCCAAAAGTGCATGTCACATGTCTTGGGGGCCCCAATTTTTTGCCGCATGTCATGGGGGCCATAAATGCATGCCGCATGTCATGGGGGTCCCACGTGCATGCAGCATGTCATTGGGGTCAAAAATGCATGCCGCATGTCATGGGGGCCCCACCTGCATGCGACATATCATTGGGGTCCCAAATGCATGCCGCATGTCATGGGGGCCCCAAATGCATGCCGCATGTCATGGTTGCCCACGTGCATGCCACATTTCGTGGCGGCCCCAAATGCATGACGCATGTCATGGGGGCCCCAAATGCATGCCGCATGTCATGGGGGCCCCAATTACGTGCCGCCTGTCATGAGGGCCCCACATGCATGCCGCATGTCATGGGGGCCCCAAATGCATGCCGCATGTCATGGGGACCCTAAATGCATGCCGCATGTCATGAGGACCCACGTGCATGTCGCATGTCGTGGCGGCCCCAAATGCATGATGCATGTCTTGGGGGCCCCAAATGCATGCCGCATGTCATGGGGGCCCCAATTATGTGCCGCCTGTCATGGGGGCCCCACATGCATGCCGCATGTCATGGGGACCCCAAATGCATGCCGCATGTCATGAGAGCCCGAAGTGCATGCCGCATGTCATGGGGGCCCCACATGCATGCCGCATGTCATGGGGTCCCACGTGCATGCCGCATGTCATGGGGGGCCCATGTGCATGCCGCATGTCATGGGGGGGCCACGTGCATGCCGCATGTCATGGGGGCCCCAAATGCATGCCGCATGTCATGGGGGCCCCACGTGCATGCCGCATGTATTGGGTTCCCAAATGCATGCCGCATGACATGGGGGCCCAAATGCATGCCGCATGTCATGAGGGCCCACGTGCATGCCACATGTCATGGGGGCCCCAAATGCATACCGCATGTCATGGGAGCCCGAAGTGCATGCCGCATGTCATGGGGGCCCCACGTGCATGCCGCATGTCATTGGGGCCACAAATGCATGCCGCATGTCATGGGGGCCCCAAATGCATGCTGCGTGTTATGGGGGCCCCAAATGCATCCCGCATGTCATGGGGGCCCCAAATGCATGCCGCATGTCATGGGGACCCACGTGCATGCCGCATGTCGTGGCGACCCCAAATGCATGACGCATGTCATGGGGGCCCCAATTACGTGCCACCTGTCATGGGGGCCAAAAATGCATGCCGCATGTCATTGGGGTCCCAAATGCATGCCGCATGTCATGGGTGCCCCACCTGCATGCCGCATATCATTTGGGTCCCAAATGCATGACGCTTGTCATGGGGACCCCAAAAGCATGCCACATGTCGTGGGGGCCCCACGTGCATGACGCATGTCATGGGGGCCACAAATGCATGCCGCATGTCATGGGGGCCCACGTGCATGCCGCATGTCATTGGGGCCCCAAATGCATGCTGCGTGTTATGGGGGCCCCAAATGCATCCCGCATGTCATGGGGGCCCCACGTGCATGATGCATGTCATGGGGGCCCCAAATGCATGCCACATGTCGTGGGGGCCCCACGTGCATGCCGCATGTCATGGGGGCCCCACATGCATGCCGCATGTCATGGAGTCCCAAATCCATGCCGCATGTCATGGGGGCCCCACATGCATGCCGCATGTCATGGGGGCCCCAAATGCATCCCGCATGTCATGGGGGCCCCACGTGCATGACGCATGTCATAGTGGCCCCAAATGCATGCCGCTTGTCGTGGCGGCCCCAAATGCATGACGCATGTCTTGGGGGCCCCAAATGCATGCTGCATGTCATGGGGGCCCCAATTATGTGCCGCCTGTCATGGGGCCCCACGTGCATGCCACATGTCATGGGGGCCACAAATGCATGCCGCATGTCATGGGGGCCCACGTGCATGCCGCATGTCATTGGGGCCCCAAATGCATGCTGCGTGTTATGGGGGCCCCAAATGCATCCCGCATGTCATGGGGGCCCCACGTGCATGATGCATGTCATGGGGGCCCCAAATGCATGCCACATGTCGTGGGGGCCCCACGTGCATGCCGCATGTCATGGGGGCCCCACATGCATGCCGCATGTCATGGAGTCCCAAATCCATGCCGCATGTCATGGGGGCCCCACATGCATGCCGCATGTCATGGGGGCCCCAAATGCATCCCGCATGTCATGGGGGCCCCACGTGCATGACGCATGTCATAGTGGCCCCAAATGCATGCCGCTTGTCGTGGCGGCCCCAAATGCATGACGCATGTCTTGGGGGCCCCAAATGCATGCTGCATGTCATGGGGGCCCCAATTATGTGCCGCCTGTCATGGGGCCCCACATGCATGCCACATGTCATAGGGGCCCCAAATGCATGCCACATGTCATGGGAGCCCGAAGTGCATGCCGCATGTCATGGGGGCCCCAAATGCATGCCGCATGTCATGGGGGCCCCAAATGCATGTCGCATGTCATGGGGGCCCCACGTGCATGCCGCATGTCATGGGGGCCCCATGTGCATGCCGCATGTCATGGGGGCCCAAAATGCATGCCGCATGTCATGGGAGCCCGAATTGCATGCCGCATGTCATGGGGGCCCCAAATGCATGCCGCATGTCATGGGGGCCCCAAATGCATGCCGCATGTCATGGGTGCTCCACGTGCATTCCGCATATCATTGAGGTCCCAAATGCATGCCGCATGTCATGGGGACCCCAAATGCATGCCGCATGTCATGAGGGCCCACGTGCATGACGCATGTCTTGGGGGCCCCAAATGCATGCCGCATGTCATGGGGGCCCCAATTATGTGCCGCCTGTCATGGGGGCCCCACATACATGCCGCATGTCATGGGGGGCCCCACGTGCATGCCGCATGTCATTGGGGCCCCAAATGCATGCCGCGTGTTATGGGGGCCCCAAATGCATCCCGCTTGTCATGGGGCCCCCACTTGCATGACGCATGTCATGGGGGCACCACGTGCATGACGCATGTCATGGGGGCCCCAAATGCATGCCGCATGTCATAGGGGCCCAACGTGCATGCCGCATGTCATGGGGGCCCCACATGCATGCCGCATGTCATGGGGGCCCCAAATGCATGCCGCATGTCATGGGGGCCCCACGTGCATGCCGCATGTCATTGGGGCCCCAAATGCATGACGCATGTCATTGGGGCCCCAAATGCATGCCGCATGTCATGGGGGCCCCACGTGCATGCCGCATGTCGTGGCGGCCCCAAATGCATGCCGCATGTCGTGGGGGCCCCATGTGCATGCCGCATGCCATTGGGGTCCCAAATGCATGCCGCATGTCATGGGAGCCCCAAATGCATGCCGCATGTCATGGGGGCCCCAATTATGTGCCGCCTGACATGGGGGCCCCACATGCATGCCGTATGTCATAGGGGCCCCAAATGCATGCCGCATGTCATAGGAGCCCCAAATGCATGAAGCATGTCATGGGGGCCTCAAATGCATGCCGCATGTCATGGGAGCCCCAAATGCATGAAGCATGTCATGGGGGCCCCAAATGCATGCCGCATGTCATGGGGGCCCCATGTGCATACCGCATGTCATGGGGGCCCACGTGCATGCCGCAAGTTATGGGGGCCCCACGTGCATGCCGCATGTCATTGGGGTCCCAAATGCATGTCGCATGTCATGGGTGCCCCAAATGCATGCCGCATGTCATGGGGGCCCCAATTACGTGCCGCCTGTCATGGGGCCCCACATGCATGCCGCATGTCATGGGGGCCCCAAATGCATGCCGCATGTCTTGGGGGCCCCACGTGCATGCCGCATATCATAGGGGCCCCACGTGCATGACGCATGTCATTGGGGTCCCAAATGCATGAAGAATGTCATGGGGGCCCCAAAAGCATGCCACATGTCGTGGGGGCCCCACGTGCATGCCGCATGTCATGGGGGCCCCAAAAGCATGACGCATGTCTTGGGAGCCCCAAATGCATGCCGCATGTCATGGGAGCCCCAAATGCATGAAGCATGTCATGGGGACCCCAAATGCATGCCGCATGTCGCGGCAGCCCCAAACGCATGACGCATGTCTTGGGGGCCCCAAATGCATCCCGCATGTCATGGGGGCCCCACGTGCATGCCACATGTCATTGGGGTCCCAAATGCATGCCGCATGTCATGGGGGCCCCACCTGCATGCCGCATATCATTGGGGCCCCAAATGCATGCCGCATGTCATGAGGGCGCATGTGCATGCCGCATGTCGTGGCGACCCCACGAGCGTGCCGCATGTCAATGGGGTCCCAAATACATGTCGCATGTCATGGGGGCCCAAATGCACGCCACATGTCATGGGGGCCCCACGTGCATGACGCATGTCATGGGGGGCCCACGTGCATGTCGCATGTCATGGGGGCCCCAAATGCATCCCGCATGTCATGGGGGCCCCACGTGCATGACGCATGTCATAGTGGCAACAAATGCATGCCGCATGTCGTGGCGGCCCCAAATGCATGACGCATGTCTTGGGGGCCCCAAATGCATGCCGCATGTCATGGGGGCCCCAATTATGTGATGCCTGTCATGGGGCCCCACATGCATGCCACATGTCATAGGGGCCCCAAATGCATGCCACATGTCATGGGAGCCCGAAGTGCATGCCGCATGTCATGGGGGCCCCAAATGCATGCCGCATGTCATGGGGGCCCCAAATGCATGCCGCATGTCATGGGGGCCCCACGTGCATGCCGCATGTCATGGGGGCCCCATGTGCATGACGCATATCATTGGGGTCCCAAATGCATGCCGTATGTCATGGGGACCCCAATTGCATGCCGCATGTCATGAGGGCCCCAAATGCATGCCGCATGTCTTGGGGACCCCAAATGCATGCCGCATGTCATGAGGGCCCACGTGCATGACGCATGTCTTGGGGGCCCCAAATGCATGCCGCATGTCATAGGGGCCCAACGTGCATGCCGCATGTCATGGGGGCCCCAAATGCATGCTGCATGTCATTGGGGCCCCAAATGCATCCTGCTTGTCATGGGGGCCCCACGTGCATGATGCATGTCATGGGGGCCCCAAATGCATGCCGCATGTCTTGGGGGCCCCACGTGCATGCCGCATATCATAGGGGCCCCACGTGCATGACGCATGTCATGGGGGCCCCAAAAGCATGCCACATGTCGTGGGGGCCCCACGTGCATGCCGCATGTCATTGGGGCCCCAAAAGCATGCCACATGTCGTGGGGGCCCCAAGTGCATGCCGCATGTCATGGGAGCCCCAAATGCATGAAGCATGTCATGGGGGCCCCAAATGCATGCCGCATGTCATGGGGGCCCCATGTGCATACCGCATGTCATGGGGGCCCACGTGCATGCCGCAAGTTATGGGGGCCCCACGTGCATGCCGCATGTCATTGGGGTCCCAAATGCATGTCGCATGTCATGGGGGCCCCAAATGCATGCCGCATGTCATGGGGGCCCCAATTACGTGCCGCCTGTCATGGGGCCCCACATGCATGCCGCATGTCATGGGGGCCCCAAATGCATGCCGCATGTCTTGGGGGCCCCACGTGCATGCCGCATATCATAGGGGCCCCACGTGCATGACGCATGTCATGGGGGCCCCAAAAGCATGCCACATGTCGTCGGGGCCCCACGTGCATGCCGCATGTCATTGGGGCCCCAAAAGCATGCCACATGTCGTGGGGGCCCCAAATGCATGCCGCATGTCATGGGAGCCCCAAATGCATGAAGCATGTCATGGGGGCCCCAAATGCATGCCGCATGTCATGGGGGCCCCATGTGCATACCGCATGTCATGGGGGCCCACGTGCATGCCGCAAGTTATGGGGGCCCCACGTGCATGCCGCATGTCATTGGGGTCCCAAATGCATGTCGCATGTCATGGGGGCCCCAAATGCATGCCGCATGTCATGGGGGCCCCAATTACGTGCCGCCTGTCATGGGGCCCCACATGCATGCCGCATGTCATGGGGGCCCCAAATGCATGCCGCATGTCTTGGGGGCCCCACGTGCATGCCGCATATCATAGGGGCCCCACGTGCATGACGCATGTCATTGGGGTCCCAAATGCATGAAGAATGTCATGGGGGCCCCAAAAGCATGCCACATGTCGTGGGGGCCCCACGTGCATGCCGCATGTCATGGGGGCCCCAAAAGCATGACGCATGTCTTGGGAGCCCCAAATGCATGCCGCATGTCATGGGAGCCCCAAATGCATGAAGCATGTCATGGGGGCCCCAAATGCATGCCGCATGTCGCGGCAGCCCCAAACGCATGACGCATGTCTTGGGGGCCCCAAATGCATCCCGCATGTCATGGGGGCCCCACGTGCATGCCACATGTCATTGGGGTCCCAAATGCATGCCGCATGTCATGGGGGCCCCACCTGCATGCCGCATATCATTGGGGCCCCAAATGCATGCCGCATGTCATGAGGGCGCATGTGCATGCCGCATGTCGTGGCGACCCCACGAGCGTGCCGCATGTCAATGGGGTCCCAAATACATGTCGCATGTCATGGGGGCCCAAATGCACGCCACATGTCATGGGGGCCCCACGTGCATGACGCATGTCATGGGGGGCCCACGTGCATGTCGCATGTCATGGGGGCCCCAAATGCATCCCGCATGTCATGGGGGCCCCACGTGCATGACGCATGTCATAGTGGCAACAAATGCATGCCGCATGTTGTGGCGGCCCCAAATGCATGACGCATGTCTTGGGGGCCCCAAATGCATGCCGCATGTCATGGGGGCCCCAATTATGTGATGCCTGTCATGGGGCCCCACATGCATGCCACATGTCATAGGGGCCCCAAATGCATGCCACATGTCATGGGAGCCCGAAGTGCATGCCGCATGTCATGGGGGCCCCAAATGCATGCCGCATGTCATGGGGGCCCCAAATGCATGCCGCATGTCATGGGGGCCCCACGTGCATGCCGCATGTCATGGGGGCCCCATGTGCATGCCGCATATCATTGGGGTCCCAAATGCATGCCGTATGTCATGGGGACCCCAATTGCATGCCGCATGTCATGAGGGCCCCAAATGCATGCCGCATGTCTTGGGGACCCCAAATGCATGCCGCATGTCATGAGGGCCCACGTGCATGACGCATGTCTTGGGGGCCCCAAATGCATGCCGCATGTCATAGGGGCCCAACGTGCATGCCGCATGTCATGGGGGCCCCAAATGCATGCTGCATGTCATTGGGGCCCCAAATGCATTATGCTTGTCATGGGGGCCCCACGTGCATGATGCATGTCATGGGGGCCCCAAATGCATGCCGCATGTCTTGGGGGCCCCACGTGCATGCCGCATATCATAGGGGCCCCACGTGCATGACGCATGTCATGGGGGCCCCAAAAGCATGCCACATGTCGTGGGGGCCCCACGTGCATGCCGCATGTCATTGGGGCCCCAAAAGCATGCCACATGTCGTGGGGGCCCCAAATGCATGCCGAATGTCATGGGGGCCCACGTGCATGCCGCATGTCGTGGCGGCCCCAAATGCATGCCGCATGTCTTGGGGGCCCCAAATGCATGCCGCATGTCATGGGGGCCCCACATGCATGCCGCATGTCATAGGGGCCCCAAATGCATGCCGCATGTCATGGGAGCCCGAAGTGCATGCCGCATGTCATGGGGGCCCCAAATGCATGCCGCATGTCATTGGGGTCCCAAATGCATGCCGCATGTCATGGGAGCCCCAAATGCATGCCGCATGTCATGGGGGCCCCAAATGCATGCCGCATGTCATGGGGGCCCCATGTGCATGCCGCATGTCATGGGTGCCCACGTGCATGCCGAATGTCATGGGGGCCCCAAATGCATGCCGCATGTCATTGGGGCCCCAAATGCATGCCGCATGTCATGGGGGCCCCAAATGTATGCCGCATGTCATGGGGGCCCACGTGCATGCCGCATGTCGTGGCGGCCCCAAATGCATGACGCATGTCTTGGGGGCCCCAAATGCATGCCGCATGTCATGGGGGCCCCAATTATGTGCCGCCTGTCATGGGGGCCCCACATGCATGCCGCATGTCATAGGTGCCCCAAATGCAGGCCGCATGTCATGGGACCCCGAAGTGCATGCCGCATGTCATGGGGGCCCCAAATGCATGCCGCATGTCATGGGGGCCCCACGTG
This sequence comes from Phyllobates terribilis, assembly GCF_046119375.1. Taxonomy (NCBI): domain Eukaryota; kingdom Metazoa; phylum Chordata; class Amphibia; order Anura; family Dendrobatidae; genus Phyllobates; species Phyllobates terribilis. The sequence continues at coordinate 327,823,053 of NW_027362764.1, read as the reverse complement.
CATGCCGCATGTCATGGGTGCCCCACGTGCATGCCGCATGTCATGGGGGCCCCAAATGCATGCCGCATGTCATGGGGGCACAACGTGCATGCCGCATGTCATTGGGGCCCCAAATGCATGCCGCATGTCATTGGGGCCCCAAATGCATGCCGCATGTCATGGGGCCCCACGTGCATGCCGCATGTCGTGGCGGCCCCAAATGCATGCCGCATGTCTTGGGGGCCCCAAATGCATGCCGCATGTCATGGGGGCCCCACATGCATGCCGCATGTCATAGGGGCCCCAAATGCATGCCGCATGTCTTGGGGGCCCCAAATGCATGCCGCATGTCATGGGGGCCCCACATGCATGCCGCATGTCATAGGGGCCCCAAATGCATGCCGCATGTCATGGGAGCCCGAAGTGCATGCCGCATGTCATGGGGGCCCCAAATGCATGCCGCATGTCATGGGGGCCCCAAATGCATGAAGAATGTCATGGGGCCCCAAAAGCATGCCACATGTCGTGTGGGTCATACTTGCATGCCGCATGTCATGGGGGCCCCAAATGCATGCCGCGTGTCATGGGGGCCCCAAATGCATGCCGCATGTCATGGGGACCCACGTGCATGCCGCATGTCATTGGGGTCGAAAATGCATGCCGCATGTCATGGGAGCCCCAAATGCATGCCGCATGTCATGGGGGCCCCAAATGCATGCCGCATGTCATGGGGGCCCCATGTGCATGCCGCATGTCATGGGTGCCCACGTGCATGCCGAATGTCATGGGGGCCCCAAATGCATGCCGCATGTCATTGGGGCCCCAAATGCATGCCGCATGTCATTGGGGCCCCAAATGCATGCCGCATGTCATTGGGGCCCCAAATGCATGCCGCATGTCATGGGGCCCCACGTGCATGCCGCATGTCGTGGCGGCCCCAAATGCATGACGCATGTCTTGGGGGCCCCAAATGCATGCCGCATGTCATGGGGGCCCCACATGCATGCCGCATGTCATAGGGGCCCCAAATGCATCCCGCTTGTCATGGGGGCCCCACGTGCATGACGAATGTCATTGGGGCCCCAAATGCATGCCGCATGTCATTGGGGCCCCAAATGCATCCCGCTTGTCATGGGGGCCCCACGTGCATGACGCATGTCATGGGGGCCCCAAATGCATGCTGCATGTCTTGGGGGCCCCACGTGCATGCCGCATATCATAGGGGCCCCATGTGCATGACGCATGTCATGAGGGACCCAAATGCATGCCGCATGTCATGTGGGCCCAAAAGTGCATGTCACATGTCTTGGGGGCCCCAATTTTTTGCCGCATGTCATGGGGGCCATAAATGCATGCCGCATGTCATGGGGGTCCCACGTGCATGCAGCATGTCATTGGGGTCCCAAATGCATGCCGCATGTCATGGGGGCCCCACCTGCATGCGGCATATCATTGGGGTCCCAAATGCATGCCGCATGTCATGGTGGCCCCAAATGCATGCCGCATGTCATGGGTGCCCACGTGCATGCCACATTTCGTGGCGGCCCCAAATGCATGACGCATGTCATGGGGGCCCCAAATGCATGCCGCATGTCATGGGGGCCCCAATTACGTGCCGCCTGTCATGAGGGCCCCACATGCATGCCGCATGTCATGGGGGCCCCAAATGCATGCCGCATGTCATGAGGGCCCCAAATGCATGCCGCATGTCATGTGGGCCCAAAAGTGCATGTCACATGTCTTGGGGGCCCCAATTTTTTGCCGCATGTCATGGGGGCCATAAATGCATGCCGCATGTCATGGGGGTCCCACGTGCATGCAGCATGTCATTGGGGTCCCAAATGCATGCCGCATGTCATGGGGGCCCCACCTGCATGCGGCATATCATTGGGGTCCCAAATGCATGCCGCATGTCATGGGGGCCCCAAATGCATGCCGCATGTCATGGGTGCCCACGTGCATGCCACATTTCGTGGCGGCCCCAAATGCATGACGCGTGTCATGGGGGCCCCAAATGCATGCCGCATGTCATGGGGGCCCCAATTACGTGCCGCATGTCATGGGGGCCCCAAATGCATGTCGCATGTCATGGGGGCCCCAAATGCATGCCGCATGTCATGGGGGCCCCACGTGCATGCCGCATGTCATGGGGGCCCCATGTGCATGCCGCATATCATTGGGGTCCCAAATGCATGCCGTATGTCATGGGGACCCCAATTGCATGCCGCATGTCATGAGGGCCCCAAATGCATGCCGCATGTCTTGGGGACCCCAAATGCATGCCGCATGTCATGAGGGCCCACGTGCATGACGCATGTCTTGGGGGCCCCAAAAGCATGCCACATGTCGTGGGGGCCCCACGTGCATGCCGCATGTCATTGGGGCCCCAAAAGCATGCCACATGTCGTGGGGGCCCCAATTGCATGCCGCATGTCATGAGGGCCCCAAATGCATGCCGCATGTCTTGGGGACCCCAAAAGCATGCCACATGTCGTGGGGGCCCCACGTGCATGCCGCATGTCATTGGGGCCCCAAAAGCATGCCACATGTCGTGGGGGCCCCAAATGCATGCCGAATGTCATGGGGGCCCACGTGCATGCCGCATGTCGTGGCGGCCCCAAATGCATGCCGCATGTCTTGGGGGCCCCAAATGCATGCCGCATGTCATGGGGGCCCCACATGCATGCCGCATGTCATAGGGGCCCCAAATGCATGCCGCATGTCATGGGAGCCCGAAGTGCATGCCGCATGTCATGGGGGCCCCAAATGCATGCCGCATGTCATGGGGGCCCCAAATGCATGAAGAATGTCATGGGGCCCCAAAAGCATGCCACATGTCGTGTGGGTCATACTTGCATGCCGCATGTCATGGGGGCCCCAAATGCATGCCGCGTGTCATGGGGGCCCCAAATGCATGCCGCATGTCATGGGGACCCACGTGCATGCCGCATGTCATTGGGGTCCCAAATGCATGCCGCATGTCATGGGAGCCCCAAATGCATGCCGCATGTCATGGGGGCCCCAAATGCATGCCGCATGTCATGGGGGCCCCATGTGCATGCCGCATGTCATGGGTGCCCACGTGCATGCCGAATGTCATGGGGGCCCCAAATGCATGCCGCATGTCATTGGGGCCCCAAATGCATGCCGCATGTCATGGGGGCCCCAAATGTATGCCGCATGTCATGGGGGCCCACGTGCATGCCGCATGTCGTGGCGGCCCCAAATGCATGACGCATGTCTTGGGTGCCCCAAATGCATGCCGCATGTCATGGGACCCCGAAGTGCATGCCGCATGTCATGGGGGCCCCAAATGCATGCCGCATGTCATGGGGGCCCCACGTGCATGCCGCATGTCATGGGGGCCCCACGTGCATGCCGCATGTCATGGGGGCCCCAAATGCATGCCGCATGTCATGGGGGCACAACGTGCATGCCGCATGTCATTGGGGCCCCAAATGCATGCCGCATGTCATTGGGGCCCCAAATGCATGCCGCATGTCATGGGGCCCCACGTGCATGCCGCATGTCGTGGCGGCCCCAAATGCATGACGCATGTCTTGGGGGCCCCAAATGCATGCCGCATGTCATGGGGGCCCCACATGCATGCCGCATGTCATAGGGGCCCCAAATGCATCCCGCTTGTCATGGGGGCCCCACGTGCATGACGAATGTCATTGGGGCCCCAAATGCATGCCGCATGTCATTGGGGCCCCAAATGCATCCCGCTTGTCATGGGGGCCCCACGTGCATGACGCATGTCATGGGGGCCCCAAATGCATGCTGCATGTCTTGGGGGCCCCACGTGCATGCCGCATATCATAGGGGCCCCACATGCATGACGCATGTCATGAGGGACCCAAATGCATGCCGCATGTCATGTGGGCCCAAAAGTGCATGTCACATGTCTTGGGGGCCCCAATTTTTTGCCGCATGTCATGGGGGCCATAAATGCATGCCGCATGTCATGGGGGTCCCACGTGCATGCAGCATGTCATTGGGGTCCCAAATGCATGCCGCATGTCATGGGGGCCCCACCTGCATGCGGCATATCATTGGGGTCCCAAATGCATGCCGCATGTCATGGTGGCCCCAAATGCATGCCGCATGTCATGGGTGCCCACGTGCATGCCACATTTCGTGGCGGCCCCAAATGCATGACGCATGTCATGGGGGCCCCAAATGCATGCCGCATGTCATGGGGGCCCCAATTACGTGCCGCCTGTCATGAGGGCCCCACATGCATGCCGCATGTCATGGGGGCCCCAAATGCATGCCGCATGTCATGAGGGCCCCAAATGCATGCCGCATGTCATGTGGGCCCAAAAGTGCATGTCACATGTCTTGGGGGCCCCAATTTTTTGCCGCATATCATGGGGGCCATAAATGCATGCCGCATGTCATGGGGGTCCCACGTGCATGCTGCATGTCATTGGGGTCCCAAATGCATGCCGCATGTCATGGGGGCCCCACCTGCATGCGGCATATCATTGGGGTCCCAAATGCATGCCGCATGTCATGGGGGCCCCAAATGCATGCCGCATGTCATGGGTGCCCACGTGCATGCCACATTTCGTGGCGGCCCCAAATGCATGACGCATGTCATGGGGGCCCCAAATGCATGCCGCATGTCATGGGGGCCCCAATTACGTGCCGCCTGTCATGAGGGCCCCACATGCATGCCGCATGTCATGGGGGCCCCAAATGCATGCCGCATGTCATGGGGACCCTAAATGCATGCCGCATGTCATGAGGACCCACGTGCATGTCGCATGTCGTGGCGGCCCCAAATGCATGATGCATGTCTTGGGGCCCCAAATGCATGCCGCATGTCATGGGGGCCCCAATTATGTGCCGCCTGTCATGGGGGCCCCACATGCATGCCGCATGTCATGGGGACCCCAAATGCATGCCGCATGTCATGAGAGCCCGAAGTGCATGCCGCATGTCATGGGGGCCCCACATGCATGCCGCATGTCATGGGGTCCCACGTGCATGCCGCATGTCATGGGGGGCCCACGTGCATGCCGCATGTCATGGGGGCCCCAAAAGCATGCCACGTGTCGTGGGGGTCCCACGTGCATGCCGCATGTCATGGGGGCCCCAAATGCATGCCGCATGTCATGGGGCCCACGTGCATGCCGCATGTCTTTGGGGCCCCAAATGCATGCTGCGTGTTATGGGGGCCCCAAATGCATCCCGCATGTCATGGGGGCCCCACGTGCATGATGCATGTCATGGAGTCCCAAATCCATGCCGCATGTCAGGGGGGCCCCACGTGCATGCCGCATGTCATGGGGGCCCCACGTGCATGCCGCATATCATAGGGGCCCCAGGTGCATGACGCATGTCATTGGAGTCCCAAATGCATGTCGCATGTCATGGGGGCCCCAAATGCATGCCGCATGTCATGGGGGTCCCAATTATGTGCCGAATGTCATAGGGGCCCCAAATGCATGCCGCATGTCATGGGAGCCCGACGTGCATGTCGCATGTCGTGGCGGCCCCAAATGCATGATGCATGTCTTGGGGGCCCCAAATGCATGCCGCATGTCATGGGGGCCCCAATTATGTGCCGCCTGTCATGGGGGCCCCACATGCATGCCGCATGTCATGGGGACCCCAAATGCATGCCGCATGTCATGAGAGCCCGAAGTGCATGCCGCATGTCATGGGGGCCCCAAATGCATGCCACATGTCGTGGGGGCCCCACGTGCATGCCACATGTCATGGGGGCCCCACGTGCATGAAGCATGTCATGGAGTCCCAAATCCATGCCGCATGTCATGGGGCCCCCACGTGCATGCCGCATGTCATGGGGGCCCCAAATGCATCCCGCATGTCATGGGGGCCCCACGTGCATGACGCGTGTCATAGTGGCCCCAAATGCATGCCGCATGTCATGGGGGCAGCAATTATTTGCCGCCTGTCATGGGGGCCCCACATGCATGCCGCATGTCATAGGGGCCCCAAATGCATGCCGCATGTCATGGGAGCCGACGTGCATGCCGCATGTCATGGGGGCCCCAAATGCATGAAGAATTTCATGGGGGCCCCAAAAGCATGCCACATGTCGTGGGGGCTCCACGTGCATGACGCATGTCATGGGGGCCCCAAAAGCATGCCACGTGTCGTGGGGGTCCCACGTGCATGCCGCATGTCATGGGGGCCCCAAATGCATGCCGCATGTCATGGGGGCCCACGTGCATTCCGCATGTCTTTGGGGCCCCAAATGCATGCTGCGTGTTATGGGGGCCCCAAATGCATCCCGCATGTCATGGGGGCCCCACGTGCATGATGCATGTCATGGAGTCCCAAATCCATGCCGCATGTCATGGGGGCCCCACGTGCATGCCGCATGTCATGGGGGCCCCATGTGCATGCCGCATGTCTTGGGGGCCCCACGGGCATGCCGCATATCATAGGGGCCCCACGTGCATGACGCATGTCATTGGAGTCCCAAATGCATGTCGCATGTCATGGGGGCCCCAAATGCATGCCGCATGTCATGGGGGCCCCAATTACGTGCCGCATGTCATAGGGGCCCCAAATGCATGCCGCATGTCATGGGAGCCCGACGTGCATGCCACATGTCATGGGGGCCCCAAATGCATGAAGAATTTCATGGGGGCACCAAAAGCATGCCACATGTCGTGGGGGCCCCACGTGCATGACGCATGTCATGGGGGCCCCAAAAGCATGCCACATGTCGTGGGTGCCCCACGTGCATGACGCATGTCATGGGGGCCCCAAATGCATGCCGCATGTCTTGGGGTCCCCACGTGCATGCCGCATATCATAGGGGCCCCACGTGCATGACGCATGTCATTGGGGTCCCAAATGCATGAAGAATGTCATGGGGGCCCCAAAAGTATGCCACATGTCGTGGGGGCCCCAAATGCAGGCCGCATGTCATGGGAGCCCGAAGTGCATGCCGTATGTCATGGGGGCCCCAAATGCATGCCGCATGTCATGGGGGCCCCACGTGCATGCCGCATGTCATGGGAGCCCGAAGTGCATGCCGCATGTCATGGGGGCCCCAAATGCATGTCGCATGTCATTGGGGTCCCAAATGCATGCCGCATGTCATGGGAGCCCCAAATGCATAAAGCATGTCATGGGGGCCCCAAATGCATGCCGCATGTCATGGGGGCCCCATGTGCATGCCGCATGTCATGGGGGCCCCACGTGCATGCCGCAAGTCATGGGGGCCCCACGTGCATGCCGCATGTCATTGGGGTCCCAAATGCATGTCGCATGTCATGGGGGCCCCAAATGCATGCCGCATGTCATGGGGGCCCCAATTACGTGCCGCCTGTCATGGGGGCCCCACATGCATTCCGCATGTCATGGGGGCCCCAAATGCATGCCGCATGTCTTGGGGGCCCCACGTGCATGCCGCATATCATAGGGGCCCCAAGTGCATGACGCATGTCATTGGGGTCCCAAATGCATGAAGAATGTCATGGGGGCCCCAAAAGCATGCCACATGTCGTGGGGGCCCCACGTGCATGCCGCATGTCATGGGGGCCCCAAAAGCATGCCACATGTCGTGGGTGCCCCACGTGCATGACGCATATCATGGGGGCCCCAAATGCATGCCGCATGTCTTGGGGGCCTCACGTGCATGCCGCATATCATAGGGGCCCCACGTGCATGACGCATGTCATTGGGGTCCCAAATGCATGAAGAATGTCATGGGGGCCCCAAAAGTATGCCACATGTCGTGGGGGCCCCACGTGCATGCCGCATGTCATGGGGGCCCCAAATGCATGCCGCATGTCGTGGCGGCCCCAAATGCATGACGCATGTCATGGGGGCCCCAATTATGTGCCGCCTGTCATGGGGCCCCACATGCATGCCACATGTCATTGGGGCCCCAAATGCATGCCGCATGTCATGGGGGCCTGAAGTGCATGCCGCATGTCATGGGGACCCCAAATGCATGCCGCATGTCATGAGGGCCCACGTGCATGACGCATGTCTTGGGGCCCCCAAATGCATGCCGCATGTCATGGGGGCCCCAATTATGTGCCGCCTGTCATGGGGGCCCCACATGCATGCTGAATGTCATGGGGGTCCCAAATGCATGCCGCATGTCATGGGAGCCCGAAGTGCATGCCGCATGTCATGGGGGCCCCAAATGCATGCCGCATGTCATGGGGGCCCCAAATGCATGACGCATGTCTTGGGGGCCCCAAATGCATGCCGCATGTCATAGGGGCCCCAAATGCATGCCACATGTCATGGGGGCCCCAAATGCATGCCGCCCCCATGACATGCGGCATGCATTTGGGGCCCCCAAGACATGCGGCATGCATTTGGGGCCGCCACGACATGCGGCATGCACATGGGCCCTCATGACATGCGGCATGCATTTGGGGTCCCCATGACATGCGGCATGCATTTGGGACCCCAATGATATGCGGCATGCAGGTGGGGCACCCATGACATGCGGAATGCATTTGGGACCCCAATGACATGCGGAATGCACGAGGGCATCATGCACATGGGGCCCCCATGACATGCGGGATGCATTTGGGCCCCCCAAAGCACGCAGCATGCATTTGGGGCCCCAATGACATGCGGCATGCACGTGGGCCCCCATGACATGTCGTGGGTGCCCCACGTGCATGACGCATGTCATGGGGGCCCCAAATGCATGCCGCATGTCATGGGGGCCCCACGTGCAAGCCACATGTCATGGGGGCCCACGTGCATGCCGCATGCCATTTGGGTCCCAAATGCATGCCGCATGTCATGGGGGCCCCAAATGCATGCCGCATGTCATGGGAGCCCGAAGTGCATGCGACATGTCATAGGGGCCCCAAATGCATGCCGCATGTCATGGGAACCCCAAATGCATGAAGCATGTCATGGGGGCCCCAAATGCATGCCGCATGTCATGGGGGGCCCATGTGCATGCCGCATGTCATGGGGGCCCCACGTGCATGCCGCATGTCATTGGGATCCCAAATGCATGTCACGTGTCAAGGGGGCCCCAAATGCATGCCGCATGTCATGGGGGCCCCAATTACGTGCCGCCTGTCATGGGGGCCCCACATGCATTCCGCATGTCATGGGGGCCCCAAATGCATGCCGCATGTCTTGGGGGCCCCACGTGCATGCCGCATATCATAGGGGCCCCACGTGCATGACGCATGTCATTGGGGTCCCAAATGCATGAAGAATGTCATGGGGGCCCCAAAAGCATGCCACATGTCGTGGGGGCCCCACGTGCATGCCGCATGTCATGGGGGCCCCAAAAGCATGCCACATGTCGTGGGTGCCCCACGTGCATGACGCATGTCATGGGGGCCCCAAATGCATGCCGCATATCTTGGGGGCCCCACGTGCATGCCGCATATCATAGGGGCCCCACGTGCATGCCGCATGTCATTGGGGTGCCAAATGCATGAAGAATGTCATGGGGGCCCCAAAAGCATGCCGCATGTCATGGGGGCTCTACGTGCATGCCGCATGTCATTGGGTCCCCAAATGCATGCCGCATGTCGTGGCGGCCCCAAATGCATGACGCATGTCATGGGGGCCCCAATTATGTGCCGCCTGTCATGGGGCCCCACATGCATGCCACATGTCATAGGGGCCCCAAATGCATGCCGCATGTCATGGGAGCCCGAAGTGCATGCCGCATGTCATGGGGGCCCCAAATGCATGTCGCATGTCATGGGGGCCCCAAATGCAGGCCGCATGTCATGGGGGCCCCACGTGCATGCCGCATGTCATTGGGGCCCCAAATGCATGCCGCATGTCATGGGGGCCCCAAATGCATGCCGCATGTCATGGGGGCCCCAATTATGTGCCGCCTGTCATGGGGGCCCCACATGCATGCCGCATGTCATAGGGGCCCCAAATGCATGCCGCATGTCATGGGAGCCCGAAGTGCATGCCGCATGTCATGGAGTCCCAAATCCATGCCGCATGTCATGGGGGCCCCACGTGCATGCCGCATGTCATGGGGGCCCCAAATGCATCCCGCATGTCATGGGGGCCCCACGTGCATGACGCATGTCATAGTGGCCCCAAATGCATGCCGCATGTCGTGGCGGCCCCAAATGCATCCCGCTTGTCATGGGGGGCCCAATTATGTGCCGCCTGTCATGGGGGCCCCACATGCATGCCGCATGTCATAGGGGCCCCAAATGCATGCCGCATGTCATGGGAGCCCGAAGTGCATGCCGCATGTCATGGGGGCCCCAAATGCATGAAGAATTTCATGGTGGCCCCAAAAGAATGCCACATGTCGTGGGGGCCCCACGTGCATGCCGCATGTCATGGGGGCCCCAAAAGCATGCCACGTGTCGTGGGGGTCCCACGTGCATGCCGCATGTCATGGGGGCCCCACGTGCATGACGCATGTCATAGTGGCCCCAAATGCATGCCGCATGTCGTGGCGGCCCCAAATGCATCCCGCTTGTCATGGGGGCCACACGTGCATGACGCATGTCATGGGGGCCCCAAATGCATGACGCATGTCTTGGGGGTCCCAAATGCATGCCGCATGTCATGGGGGCCCCCATGCATGCCGCATGTCATTGGGGCCCCAAATGCATGCCGCATGTCATGGGGGCCCCAAATGCATGCCGCATGTCATGGGGGCCCACGTGCATGCCGCATGTCGTGGCGGCCCCAAATGCATGACGCATGTCTTGGGGGCCCCAAATGCATGCCGCATGTCATGGGGGCCCACGTGCATGCCGCATGTCGTGGCGGCCCCAAATGCATGACGCATGTCTTGGGGGCCCCAAATGCATGCCGCATGTCATGGGGGCCCCAAATGCATGCCACATGTCATGGGGGCCCCAAATGCATGCTGCATGTCTTGGGGTCCCCACGTGCATGCCGCATATCATAGGGGCCCCACGTGCATGACGCATGTCATTGGGGTCCCAAATGCATGCCGCATGTCATGGGGGCCCCAAATGCATGCCGCATGTCATGGGAGCCCGAAGTGCATGCCGCATGTCATGGGAGCCCGAAGTGCATGCCGCATGTCATGGGGGCCCCAAATGCATGCCGCATGTCATGGGGGCCCCAAATACATGCCGCATGTCATGGGGGCCCCACGTGCATGCCGCATGTCATGGGGGCCCCACGTGCATGCCGCATGTTATTGGGGTCCCAAATGCCGCATGTCATGGGGGCCCCAAATGCATGCCGCATGTCATGGGAGCCAGAAGTGCATGTGGCATGTCATGGGGGCCAAAAATGCATGCCGCATGTCATGGGGGCCCCAAATGCATGCCGCATGTCATGGGTGCCCACCTGCATGCCGCATATCATTGGGGTCCCAAATGCATGCCGCATGTCATGGGGACCCCAAATGCATGACGCATGTCATGAGGGCCCACGTGCATGACGCATGTCATGGGGGCCCCATATGCATGCCGCATGTCATGGGGGCCCCACGTGCATGCCGCATGTCATGGGGGCCCCACGTGCATGCCGCATGTCATGGGGGCCCCACGTGCATGCCGCATGTCATTGGGGCCCCAAATGCATGCCGCATGTCATGGGGGCCCCAAATGCATGCTGCATGTTATGGGGGCCCCAAATGCATCCCGCTTGTCATGGGGGCCCCAAATGCATGCCTCATGTCATGGGGGCCCACGTGCATGCCGCATGATGTGGCGGGCCCAAATGCATGACTCATGTCATGGGGGCCCCAAAAGCATGCCACATGTCGTGGAAGCCCCACGTGCATGCTGCATGTCATGGGGGCCCCACATGCATGCCGCATGTCATGGGGGCCCCAAATGCATGCCGCATGTCATGGGGGCCCCAAATGCATGCCGCATGTCATGGGGGCCCCACGTGCATGCCGCATGTCATGGGGGCCCACGTGCATGCCGCATGTCATTGGGGTCCCAAATGCATGCCGCATGTCATGGGGGCCCCAAATGCATGCCGCATGTCATGGGAGCCCGAAGTGAATGCGACATGTCATAGGGGCCCCAAATGCATGCCGCATGTCATGGGAACCCCAAATGCATGAAGCATGTCATGGGGGCCCCAAATGCATGCCGCATGTCATGGGAGCCCGAAGTGCATGCCGCATGTCATTGGGGCCCCAAATGCATGCCGCATGTCATGGGGGCTCCAAATGCATGCCGCATGTCATGGGGGCCCACGTGCATGCCGCATGTCGTGGCGGCCCCAAATGCATGACGCATGTCTTGGGGGCCCCAAATGCATGCCGCATGTCATGGGGGCCCACGTGCATGCCGCATGTCGTGGCGGCCCCAAATGCATGACGCATGTCTTGGGGGCCCCAAATGCATGCCGCATGTCATGGGGGCCCCAATAATTTGCCGCCTGTCATGGGGGCCCCACATGCATGCCGCATGTCATAGGGGCCCCAAATGCATGCTGCGTGTTATGGGGGTCCCAAATGCATGAAGAATTTCATGGGGGCCCCAAAAGCATGCCACATGTCGTGGGGGCGACACTTGCATGACGCATGTCATGGGGGCCCCAAAAGCATGCCACGTGTCGTGGGGGTCCCACGTGCATGCCGCATGTCATGGGGGCCCCAAATGCATCCCGCATGTCATGGGGGCCCCACGTGCATGATGCATGTCATGGAGTCCCAAATCCATGCCGCATGTCAGGGGGGCCCCACGTGCATGCCGCATGTCATGGGGGCCCCACGTGCATGCCGCATATCATAGGGGCCCCAGGTGCATGACGCATGTCATTGGAGTCCCAAATGCATGTCGCATGTCATGGGGGCCCCAAATGCATGCCGCATGTCATGGGGGTCCCAATTATGTGCCGAATGTCATAGGGGCCCCAAATGCATGCCGCATGTCATGGGAGCCCGACGTGCAGGCCACATGTCATGGGGGCCCCAAATGCATGAAGAATTTCATGGTGGCCCCAAAAGCATGCCACATGTCGTGGGGGCCCCACGTGCATGACGCATGTCATGGGGGCCCCAAAAGCATGCCACATGTCGTGGGGACCCTAAATGCATGCCGCATGTCATGAGGACCCACGTGCATGTCGCATGTTTTGGCGGCCCCAAATGCATGATGCATGTCTTGGGGGCCCCAAATGCATGCCGCATGTCATGGGGGCCCCAATTATGTGCCGCCTGTCATGGGGGCCCCACATGCATGCCGCATGTCATGGGGACCCCAAATGCATGCCGCATGTCATGAGAGCCCGAAGTGCATGCCGCATGTCATGGGGGCCCCACATGCATGCCGCATGTCATGGGGTCCCACGTGCATGCTGCATGTCATGGGGGGCCCACGTGCATGCCGCATGTCATGGGGGCCCCAAATGCATGCCGCATGTCATGGGGGCCCCAAATGCATGCCGCATGTCATGGGGGCCCCAAATGCATGCCGCATGTCATGGGGGCCCCACGTGCATGCCGCATGTATTGGGTTCCCAAATGCATGCCGCATGACATGGGGGCCCCACGTGCATGCCGCATGTCATTGGGGTCCCAAATGCATGTCGCATGTCATGGGGGCCCCAAATGCATGCCGCATGTCATGGGGGCCCCAATTACGTGCCGCCTGTCATGGGGGCCCCACATGCATTCCGCATGTCATGGGGGCCCCAAATGCATGCCGCATGTCTTGGGGGCCCCACGTGCATGCCGCATATCATAGGGGCCCCAAGTGCATGACGCATGTCATTGGGGTCCCAAATGCATGAAGAATGTCATGGGGGCCCCAAAAGCATGCCACATGTCGTGGGGGCCCCACGTGCATGCCGCATGTCATGGGGGCCCCAAAAGCATGCCACATGTCGTGGGTGCCCCACGTGCATGACGCATATCATGGGGGCCCCAAATGCATGCCGCATGTCTTGGGGGCCTCACGTGCATGCCGCATATCATAGGGGCCCCACGTGCATGACGCATGTCATTGGGGTCCCAAATGCATGAAGAATGTCATGGGGGCCCCAAAAGTATGCCACATGTCGTGGGGGCCCCACGTGCATGCCGCATGTCATGGGGGCCCCAAATGCATGCCGCATGTCGTGGCGGCCCCAAATGCATGACGCATGTCATGGGGGCCCCAATTATGTGCCGCCTGTCATGGGGCCCCACATGCATGCCACATGTCATTGGGGCCCCAAATGCATGCCGCATGTCATGGGGGCCTGAAGTGCATGCCGCATGTCATGGGGACCCCAAATGCATGCCGCATGTCATGAGGGCCCACGTGCATGACGCATGTCTTGGGGCCCCCAAATGCATGCCGCATGTCATGGGGGCCCCAATTATGTGCCGCCTGTCATGGGGGCCCCACATGCATGCTGAATGTCATGGGGGTCCCAAATGCATGCCGCATGTCATGGGAGCCCGAAGTGCATGCCGCATGTCATGGGGGCCCCAAATGCATGCCGCATGTCATGGGGGCCCCAAATGCATGACGCATGTCTTGGGGGCCCCAAATGCATGCCGCATGTCATAGGGGCCCCAAATGCATGCCACATGTCATGGGGGCCCCAAATGCATGCCGCCCCCATGACATGCGGCATGCATTTGGGGCCCCCAAGACATGCGGCATGCATTTGGGGCCGCCACGACATGCGGCATGCACATGTGCCCTCATGACATGCGGCATGCATTTGGGGTCCCCATGACATGCGGAATGCATTTGGGACCCCAATGATATGCGGCATGCAGGTGGGGCACCCATGACATGCGGAATGCATTTGGGACCCCAATGACATGCGGAATGCACGAGGGCATCATGCACATGGGGCCCCCATGACATGCGGGATGCATTTGGGCCCCCCAAAGCACGCAGCATGCATTTGGGGCCCCAATGACATGCGGCATGCACGTGGGCCCCCATGACATGTCGTGGGTGCCCCACGTGCATGACGCATGTCATGGGGGCCCCAAATGCATGCCGCATGTCATGGGGGCCCCACGTGCATGCCACATGTCATGGGGGCCCACGTGCATGCCGCATGCCATTTGGGTCCCAAATGCATGCCGCATGTCATGGGGGCCCCAAATGCATGCCGCATGTCATGGGAGCCCGAAGTGCATGCGACATGTCATAGGGGCCCCAAATGCATGCCGCATGTCATGGGAACCCCAAATGCATGAAGCATGTCATGGGGGCCCCAAATGCATGCCGCATGTCATGGGGGGCCCATGTGCATGCCGCATGTCATGGGGGCCCCACGTGCATGCCGCATGTCATTGGGATCCCAAATGCATGTCACGTGTCAAGGGGGCCCCAAATGCATGCCGCATGTCATGGGGGCCCCAATTACGTGCCGCCTGTCATGGGGGCCCCACATGCATTCCGCATGTCATGGGGGCCCCAAATGCATGCCGCATGTCTTGGGGGCCCCACGTGCATGCCGCATATCATAGGGGCCCCACGTGCATGACGCATGTCATTGGGGTCCCAAATGCATGAAGAATGTCATGGGGGCCCCAAAAGCATGTCACATGTCGTGGGGGCCCCACGTGCATGCCGCATGTCATGGGGGCCCCAAAAGCATGCCACATGTCGTGGGTGCCCCACGTGCATGACGCATGTCATGGGGGCCCCAAATGCATGCCGCATATCTTGGGGGCCCCACGTGCATGCCGCATATCATAGGGGCCCCACGTGCATGCCGCATGTCATTGGGGTGCCAAATGCATGAAGAATGTCATGGGGGCCCCAAAAGCATGCCGCATGTCATGGGGGCTCTACGTGCATGCCGCATGTCATTGGGTCCCCAAATGCATGCCGCATGTCGTGGCGGCCCCAAATGCATGACGCATGTCATGGGGGCCCCAATTATGTGCCGCCTGTCATGGGGCCCCACATGCATGCCACATGTCATAGGGGCCCCAAATGCATGCCGCATGTCATGGGAGCCCGAAGTGCATGCCGCATGTCATGGGGGCCCCAAATGCATGTCGCATGTCATGGGGGCCCCAAATGCAGGCCGCATGTCATGGGGGCCCCACGTGCATGCCGCATGTCATTGGGGCCCCAAATGCATGCCGCATGTCATGGGGGCCCCAAATGCATGCCGCATGTCATGGGGGCCCCAATTATGTGCCGCCTGTCATGGGGGCCCCACATGCATGCCGCATGTCATAGGGGCCCCAAATGCATGCCGCATGTCATGGGAGCCCGAAGTGCATGCCGCATGTCATGGAGTCCCAAATCCATGCCGCATGTCATGGGGGCCCCACGTGCATGCCGCATGTCATGGGGGCCCCAAATGCATCCCGCATGTCATGGGGGCCCCACGTGCATGACGCATGTCATAGTGGCCCCAAATGCATGCCGCATGTCGTGGCGGCCCCAAATGCATCCCGCTTGTCATGGGGGGCCCAATTATGTGCCGCCTGTCATGGGGGCCCCACATGCATGCCGCATGTCATAGGGGCCCCAAATGCATGCCGCATGTCATGGGAGCCCGAAGTGCATGCCGCATGTCATGGGGGCCCCAAATGCATGAAGAATTTCATGGTGGCCCCAAAAGAATGCCACATGTCGTGGGGGCCCCACGTGCATGCCGCATGTCATGGGGGCCCCAAAAGCATGCCACGTGTCGTGGGGGTCCCACGTGCATGCCGCATGTCATGGGGGCCCCACGTGCATGACGCATGTCATAGTGGCCCCAAATGCATGCCGCATGTCGTGGCGGCCCCAAATGCATCCCGCTTGTCATGGGGGCCACACGTGCATGACGCATGTCATGGGGGCCCCAAATGCATGACGCATGTCTTGGGGGTCCCAAATGCATGCCGCATGTCATGGGGGCCCCCATGCATGCCGCATGTCATTGGGGCCCCAAATGCATGCCGCATGTCATGGGGGCCCCAAATGCATGCCGCATGTCATGGGGGCCCACGTGCATGCCGCATGTCGTGGCGGCCCCAAATGCATGACGCATGTCTTGGGGGCCCCAAATGCATGCCGCATGTCATGGGGGCCCACGTGCATGCCGCATGTCGTGGCGGCCCCAAATGCATGACGCATGTCTTGGGGGCCCCAAATGCATGCCGCATGTCATGGGGGCCCCAAATGCATGCCACATGTCATGGGGGCCCCAAATGCATGCTGCATGTCTTGGGGTCCCCACGTGCATGCCGCATATCATAGGGGCCCCACGTGCATGCCGCATGTTATTGGGGTCCCAAATGCCGCATGTCATGGGGGCCCCAAATGCATGCCGCATGTCATGGGAGCCAGAAGTGCATGTGGCATGTCATGGGGGCCAAAAATGCATGCCGCATGTCATGGGGGCCCCAAATGCATGCCGCATGTCATGGGTGCCCACCTGCATGCCGCATATCATTGGGGTCCCAAATGCATGCCGCATGTCATGGGGACCCCAAATGCATGACGCATGTCATGAGGGCCCACGTGCATGACGCATGTCATGGGGGCCCCATATGCATGCCGCATGTCATGGGGGCCCCACGTGCATGCCGCATGTCATGGGGGCCCCACGTGCATGCCGCATGTCATGGGGGCCCCACGTGCATGCCGCATGTCATTGGGGCCCCAAATGCATGCCGCATGTCATGGGGGCCCCAAATGCATGCTGCATGTTATGGGGGCCCCAAATGCATCCCGCTTGTCATGGGGGCCCCAAATGCATGCCTCATGTCATGGGGGCCCACGTGCATGCCGCATGATGTGGCGGGCCCAAATGCATGACTCATGTCATGGGGGCCCCAAAAGCATGCCACATGTCGTGGAAGCCCCACGTGCATGCTGCATGTCGTGGGGCCCCCATGACATGCCGCATGTCATGGGGGCCCCAAATGCATGCCGCATGTCATGGGGGCCCCAAATGCATGCCGCATGTCATGGGGGCCCCACGTGCATGCCGCATGTCATGGGGGCCCACGTGCATGCCGCATGTCATTGGGGTCCCAAATGCATGCCGCATGTCATGGGGGCCCCAAATGCATGCCGCATGTCATGGGAGCCCGAAGTGAATGCGACATGTCATAGGGGCCCCAAATGCATGCCGCATGTCATGGGAACCCCAAATGCATGAAGCATGTCATGGGGGCCCCAAATGCATGCCGCATGTCATGGGAGCCCGAAGTGCATGCCGCATGTCATTGGGGCCCCAAATGCATGCCGCATGTCATGGGGGCTCCAAATGCATGCCGCATGTCATGGGGGCCCACGTGCATGCCGCATGTCGTGGCGGCCCCAAATGCATGACGCATGTCTTGGGGGCCCCAAATGCATGCCGCATGTCATGGGGGCCCACGTGCATGCCGCATGTCGTGGCGGCCCCAAATGCATGACGCATGTCTTGGGGGCCCCAAATGCATGCCGCATGTCATGGGGGCCCCAATAATTTGCCGCCTGTCATGGGGGCCCCACATGCATGCCGCATGTCATAGGGGCCCCAAATGCATGCTGCGTGTTATGGGGGTCCCAAATGCATGAAGAATTTCATGGGGGCCCCAAAAGCATGCCACATGTCGTGGGGGCGACACTTGCATGACGCATGTCATGGGGGCCCCAAAAGCATGCCACGTGTCGTGGGGGTCCCACGTGCATGCCGCATGTCATGGGGGCCCCAAATGCATCCCGCATGTCATGGGGGCCCCACGTGCATGATGCATGTCATGGAGTCCCAAATCCATGCCGCATGTCAGGGGGGCCCCACGTGCATGCCGCATGTCATGGGGGCCCCACGTGCATGCCGCATATCATAGGGGCCCCAGGTGCATGACGCATGTCATTGGAGTCCCAAATGCATGTCGCATGTCATGGGGGCCCCAAATGCATGCCGCATGTCATGGGGGTCCCAATTATGTGCCGAATGTCATAGGGGCCCCAAATGCATGCCGCATGTCATGGGAGCCCGACGTGCATGCCACATGTCATGGGGGCCCCAAATGCATGAAGAATTTCATGGTGGCCCCAAAAGCATGCCACATGTCGTGGGGGCCCCACGTGCATGACGCATGTCATGGGGGCCCCAAAAGCATGCCACATGTCGTGGGGACCCTAAATGCATGCCGCATGTCATGAGGACCCACGTGCATGTCGCATGTTTTGGCGGCCCCAAATGCATGATGCATGTCTTGGGGGCCCCAAATGCATGCCGCATGTCATGGGGGCCCCAATTATGTGCCGCCTGTCATGGGGGCCCCACATGCATGCCGCATGTCATGGGGACCCCAAATGCATGCCGCATGTCATGAGAGCCCGAAGTGCATGCCGCATGTCATGGGGGCCCCACATGCATGCCGCATGTCATGGGGTCCCACGTGCATGCTGCATGTCATGGGGGCCCACGTGCATGCCGCATGTCATGGGGGCCCCAAATGCATGCCGCATGTCATGGGGGCCCCAAATGCATGCCGCATGTCATGGGGGCCCCAAATGCATGCCGCATGTCATGGGGGCCCCACGTGCATGCCGCATGTATTGGGTTCCCAAATGCATGCCGCATGACATGGGGGCCCAAATGCATGCCGCATGTCATGAGGGCCCACGTGCATGCCACATGTCATGGGGGCCCCAAATGCATACCGCATGTCATGGGAGCCCGAAGTGCATGCCGCATGTCATGGGGGCCCCACGTGCATGCCGCATGTCTTTGGGGCCACAAATGCATGCCGCATGTCATGGGGGC
This sequence comes from Phyllobates terribilis, assembly GCF_046119375.1. Lineage (NCBI taxonomy): Eukaryota > Metazoa > Chordata > Amphibia > Anura > Dendrobatidae > Phyllobates > Phyllobates terribilis. The sequence continues at coordinate 327,803,454 of NW_027362764.1, read as the reverse complement.
CCCAAATGCATGCTGCGTGTTATGGGGGCCCCAAATGCATCCCGCATGTCATGGGGGCCCCAAATGCATGCCGCATGTCATGGGGACCCACGTGCATGCCGCATGTCGTGGCGACCCCAAATGCATGACGCATGTCATGGGGACCCCAATTACGTGCCACCTGTCATGGGGGCCAAAAATGCATGCCGCATGTCATTGGGGTCCCAAATGCATGCCGCATGTCATGGGTGCCCCACCTGCATGCCGCATATCATTGGGGTCCCAAATGCATGACGCTTGTCATGGGGGCCCCAAATGCATGTCACATGTCTTGGGGGCCCCAATTTTGTGCCGCATGTCATGGGGGCCATAAATGCATGCCGCATGTCATTGGGGTCCCAAATGCATGCCGCATGTCATGGGTGTCCCACCTGCATGCCGCATATCATTGGGGTCCCAAATGCATGCCGCATGTCATGGGGACCCCAAAAGCATGCCACATGTCGTGGGGGCCCCACGTGCATGACGCATGTCGTGGGGGGCCCCACGTGCATGCCACATGTCATGGGGGCCACAAATGCATGCCGCATGTCATGGGGGCCCACGTGCATGCCGCATGTCATTGGGGCCCCAAATGCATGCTGCGTGTTATGGGGGCCCCAAATGCATCCCGCATGTCATGGGGGCCCCACGTGCATGATGCATGTCATGGGGGCCCCAAATGCATGCCACATGTCGTGGGGGCCCCACGTGCATGCCGCATGTCATGGGGGCCCCACGTGCATGCCGCATGTCATGGAGTCCCAAATCCATGCCGCATGTCATGGGGGCCCCACATGCATGCCGCATGTCATGGGGGCCCCAAATGCATCCCGCATGTCATGGGGGCCCCACGTGCATGACGCATGTCATAGTGGCCCCAAATGCATGCCGCTTGTCGTGGCGGCCCCAAATGCATGACGCATGTCTTGGGGGCCCCAAAAGCATGCTGCATGTCATGGGGGCCCCAATTATGTGCCGCCTGTCATGGGGCCCCACATGCATGCCACATGTCATAGGGGCCCCAAATGCATGCCGCATGTCATGGGAGCCCGAAGTGCATGCCGCATGTCATGGGGGCCCCAAATGCATGCCGCATGTCATGGGGGCCCCAAATGCATGCCGCATGTCATGGGGGCCCCACGTGCATGCCGCATGTCATGGGGGCCCCATGTGCATGCCGCATGTCATGGGGGCCCAAAATGCATGCCGCATGTCATGGGAGCCCGAATTGCATGCCGCATGTCATGGGGGCCCCAAATGCATGCCGCATGTCATGGGGGCCCCAAATGCATGCCGCATGTCATGGGTGCCCCACCTGCATTCCGCATATCATTGAGGTCCCAAATGCATGCCGCATGTCATGGGGACCCCAAATGCATGCCGCATGTCATGAGGGCCCACGTGCATGACGCATGTCTTGGGGGCCCCAAATGCATGCCGCATGTCATGGTGGCCCCAATTATGTGCCGCCTGTCATGGGGGCCCCACATGCATGCCGCATGTCATGGGGGGCCCCACGTGCATGCCGCATGTCATTGGGGCCCCAAATGCATGCCGCGTGTTATGGGGGCCCCAAATGCATCCCGCTTGTCATGGGGCCCCCACTTGCATGACGCATGTCATGGGGGCACCACGTGCATGACGCATGTCATGGGGGCCCCAAATGCATGCCGCATGTCATAGGGGCCCAACGTGCATGCCGCATGTCATGGGGGCCCCACATGCATGCCGCATGTCATGGGGGCCCCAAATGCATGCCGCATGTCATGGGGGCCCCACGTGCATGCCGCATGTCATTGGGGCCCCAAATGCATGACGCATGTCATTGGGGCCCCAAATGCATGCCGCATGTCATGGGGGCCCCACGTGCATGCCGCATGTCGGGGCGGCCCCAAATGCATGCCGCATGTCGTGGGGGCCCCATGTGCATGCCGCATGTCATTGGGGTCCCAAATGCATGCCGCATGTCATGGGAGCCCCAAATGCATGAAGCATGTCATGGGGGCCCCAATTATGTGCCGCCTGACATGGGGGCCCCACATGCATGCCGTATGTCATAGGGGCCCCAAATGCATGCCGCATGTCATGGGGGCCCCATGTGCATACCGCATGTCATGGGGGCCCACGTGCATGCCGCAAGTTATGGGGGCCCCACGTGCATGCCGCATGTCATTGGGGTCCCAAATGCATGTCGCATGTCATGGGGGCCCCAAATGCATGCGGCATGTCATGGGGGCCCCAATTACGTGCCGCCTGTCATGGGGCCCCACATGCATGCCGCATGTCATGGGGGCCCCAAATGCATGCCGCATGTCTTGGGGGACCCACGTGCATGCCGCATATCATAGGGGCCCCACGTGCATGACGCATGTCATTGGGGTCCCAAATGCATGAAGAATGTCATGGGGGCCCCAAAAGCATGCCACATGTCGTGGGGGCCCACGTGCATGACGCATGTCATGGGGGCCCCAAAAGCATGACGCATGTCTTGGGAGCCCCAAATGCATGCCGCATGTCATGGGAGCCCCAAATGCATGAAGCATGTCATGGGGGACCCAAATGCATGCCGCATGTCGCGGCAGCCCCAAATGCATGACGCATGTCTTGGGGGCCCCAAATGCATCCCGCATGTCATGGGGGCCCCACGTGCATGCCACATGTCATTGGGGTCCCAAATGCATGCCGCATGTCATGGGGGCCCCACCTGCACGCCGCATATCATTGGGGCCCCAAATGCATGCCGCATGTCATGAGGGCGCATGTGCATGCCGCATGTCGTGGCGACCCCACGAGCGTGCCGCATGTCAATGGGGTCCCAAATACATGTCGCATGTCATGGGGGCCCAAATGCACGCCACATGTCATGGGGGCCCCACGTGCATGACGCATGTCATGGGGGGCCCACGTGCATGTCGCATGTCATGGGGGCCCCAAATGCATCCCGCATGTCATGGGGGCCCCACGTGCATGACGCATGTCATAGTGGCAACAAATGCATGCCGCATGTCGTGGCGGCCCCAAATGCATGACGCATGTCTTGGGGGCCCCAAATGCATGCCGCATGTCATGGGGGCCCCAATTATGTGATGCCTGTCATGGGGCCCCACATGCATGCCACATGTCATAGGGGCCCCAAATGCATGCCACATGTCATGGGAGCCCGAAGTGCATGCCGCATGTCATGGGGGCCCCAAATGCATGTCGCATGTCATGGGGGCCCCAAATGCATGCCGCATGTCATGGGGGCCCCACGTGCATGCCGCATGTCATGGGGGCCCCATGTGCATGCCGCATATCATTGGGGTCCCAAATGCATGCCGTATGTCATGGGGACCCCAATTGCATGCCGCATGTCATGAGGGCCCCAAATGCATGCCGCATGTCTTGGGGACCCCAAATGCATGCCGCATGTCATGAGGGCCCACGTGCATGACGCATGTCTTGGGGGCCCCAAAAGCATGCCACATGTCGTGGGGGCCCCACGTGCATGCCGCATGTCATTGGGGCCCCAAAAGCATGCCACATGTCGTGGGGGCCCCAATTGCATGCCGCATGTCATGAGGGCCCCAAATGCATGCCGCATGTCTTGGGGACCCCAAAAGCATGCCACATGTCGTGGGGGCCCCACGTGCATGCCGCATGTCATTGGGGCCCCAAAAGCATGCCACATGTCGTGGGGGCCCCAAATGCATGCCGAATGTCATGGGGGCCCACGTGCATGCCGCATGTCGTGGCGGCCCCAAATGCATGCCGCATGTCTTGGGGGCCCCAAATGCATGCCGCATGTCATGGGGGCCCCACATGCATGCCGCATGTCATAGGGGCCCCAAATGCATGCCGCATGTCATGGGAGCCCGAAGTGCATGCCGCATGTCATGGGGGCCCCAAATGCATGCCGCATGTCATGGGGGCCCCAAATGCATGAAGAATGTCATGGGGCCCCAAAAGCATGCCACATGTCGTGTGGGTCATACTTGCATGCCGCATGTCATGGGGGCCCCAAATGCATGCCGCGTGTCATGGGGGCCCCAAATGCATGCCGCATGTCATGGGGACCCACGTGCATGCCGCATGTCATTGGGGTCCCAAATGCATGCCGCATGTCATGGGAGCCCCAAATGCATGCCGCATGTCATGGGGGCCCCAAATGCATGCCGCATGTCATGGGGGCCCCATGTGCATGCCGCATGTCATGGGTGCCCACGTGCATGCCGAATGTCATGGGGGCCCCAAATGCATGCCGCATGTCATTGGGGCCCCAAATGCATGCCGCATGTCATGGGGGCCCCAAATGTATGCCGCATGTCATGGGGGCCCACGTGCATGCCGCATGTCGTAGCGGCCCCAAATGCATGACGCATGTCTTGGGGGCCCCAAATGCATGCCGCATGTCATGGGGGCCCCAATTATGTGCCGCCTGTCATGGGGGCCCCACATGCATGCCGCATGTCATAGGTGCCCCAAATGCATGCCGCATGTCATGGGACCCCGAAGTGCATGCCGCATGTCATGGGGGCCCCAAATGCATGCCGCATGTCATGGGGGCCCCACGTGCATGCCGCATGTCATGGGGGCCCCACGTGCATGCCGCATGTCATGGGGGCCCCAAATGCATGCCGCATGTCATGGGGGCACAACGTGCATGCCGCATGTCATTGGGGCCCCAAATGCATGCCGCATGTCATTGGGGCCCCAAATGCATGCCGCATGTCATGGGGCCCCACGTGCATGCCGCATGTCGTGGCGGCCCCAAATGCATGACGCATGTCTTGGGGGCCCCAAATGCATGCCGCATGTCATGGGGGCCCCACATGCATGCCGCATGTCATAGGGGCCCCAAATGCATCCCGCTTGTCATGGGGGCCCCACGTGCATGACGAATGTCATTGGGGCCCCAAATGCATGCCGCATGTCATTGGGGCCCCAAATGCATCCCGCTTGTCATGGGGGCCCCACGTGCATGACGCATGTCATGAGGGACCCAAATGCATGCCGCATGTCATGTGGGCCCAAAAGTGCATGTCACATGTCTTGGGGGCCCCAATTTTTTGCCGCATGTCATGGGGGCCATAAATGCATGCCGCATGTCATGGGGGTCCCACGTGCATGCAGCATGTCATTGGGGTCCCAAATGCATGCCGCATGTCATGGGGGCCCCACCTGCATGCGGCATATCATTGGGGTCCCAAATGCATGCCGCATGTCATGGTGGCCCCAAATGCATGCCGCATGTCATGGGTGCCCACGTGCATGCCACATTTCGTGGCGGCCCCAAATGCATGACGCATGTCATGGGGGCCCCAAATGCATGCCGCATGTCATGGGGGCCCCAATTACGTGCCGCCTGTCATGAGGGCCCCACATGCATGCCGCATGTCATGGGGGCCCCAAATGCATGCCGCATGTCATGGGGACCCTAAAGTGCATGTCACATGTCTTGGGGGCCCCAATTTTTGCCGCATATCATGGGGGCCATAAATGCATGCCGCATGTCATGGGGGTCCCACGTGCATGCAGCATGTCATTGGGGTCCCAAATGCATGCCGCATGTCATGGGGGCCCCACCTGCATGCGGCATATCATTGGGGTCCCAAATGCATGCCGCATGTCATGGGGGCCCCAAATGCATGCCGCATGTCATGGGTGCCCACGTGCATGCCACATTTCGTGGCGGCCCCAAATGCATGACGCATGTCATGGGGGCCCCAAATGCATGACGCATGTCATGGGGGCCCCAATTACGTGCCGCCTGTCATGAGGGCCCCACATGCATGCCGCATGTCATGGGGGCCCCAAATGCATGCCGCATGTCATGGGGACCCTAAATGCATGCCGCATGTCATGAGGACCCACGTGCATGTCGCATGTCGTGGCGGCCCCAAATGCATGATGCATGTCTTGGGGGCCCCAAATGCATGCCGCATGTCATGGGGGCCCCAATTATGTGCCGCCTGTCATGGGGGCCCCACATGCATGCCGCATGTCATGGGGACCCCAAATGCATGCCGCATGTCATGAGAGCCCGAAGTGCATGCCGCATGTCATGGGGGCCCCACATGCATGCCGCATGTCATGGGGTCCCACGTGCATGCCGCATGTCATGGGGGGCCCACGTGCATGCCGCATGTCATGGGGGGGCACGTGCATGCCGCATGTCATGGGAGCCCCAAATGCATGCCGCATGTCATGGGGGCCCCACGTGCATGCCGCATGTATTGGGTTCCCAAATGCATGCCGCATGACATGGGGGCCCAAATGCATGCCGCATGTCATGAGGGCCCACGTGCATGCCACATGTCATGGGGGCCCCAAATGCATACCGCATGTCATGGGAGCCCGAAGTGCATGCCGCATGTCATGGGGGCCCCACGTGCATGCCGCATGTCATTGGGGCCACAAATGCATGCCGCATGTCATGGGGGCCCCAAATGCATGCTGCGTGTTATGGGGGCCCCAAATGCATCCCGCATGTCATGGGGGCCCCAAATGCATGCCGCATGTCATGGGGACCCACGTGCATGCCGCATGTCGTGGCGACCCCAAATGCATGACGCATGTCATGGGGGCCCCAATTACGTGCCACCTGTCATGGGGGCCAAAAATGCATGCCGCATGTCATTGGGGTCCCAAATGCATGCCGCATGTCATGGGTGCCCCACCTGCATGCCGCATATCATTGGGGTCCCAAATGCATGACGCTTGTCATGGGGGCCCCAAATGCATGTCACATGTCTTGGGGGCCCCAATTTTGTGCCGCATGTCATGGGGGCCATAAATGCATGCCGCATGTCATTGGGGTCCCAAATGCATGCCGCATGTCATGGGTGTCCCACCTGCATGCCGCATATCATTGGGGTCCCAAATGCATGCCGCATGTCATGGGGACCCCAAAAGCATGCCACATGTCGTGGGGGCCCCACGTGCATGACGCATGTCGTGGGGGCCCCACGTGCATGCCACATGTCATGGGGGCCACAAATGCATGCCGCATGTCATGGGGGCCCACGTGCATGCCGCATGTCATTGGGGCCCCAAATGCATGCTGCGTGTTATGGGGGCCCCAAATGCATCCCGCATGTCATGGGGGCCCCACGTGCATGATGCATGTCATGGGGGCCCCAAATGCATGCCACATGTCGTGGGGGCCCCACGTGCATGCCGCATGTCATGGGGGCCCCACGTGCATGCCGCATGTCATGGAGTCCCAAATCCATGCCGCATGTCATGGGGGCCCCACATGCATGCCGCATGTCATGGGGGCCCCAAATGCATCCCGCATGTCATGGGGGCCCCACGTGCATGACGCATGTCATAGTGGCCCCAAATGCATGCCGCTTGTCGTGGCGGCCCCAAATGCATGACGCATGTCTTGGGGGCCCCAAATGCATGCTGCATGTCATGGGGGCCCCAATTATGTGCCGCCTGTCATGGGGCCCCACATGCATGCCACATGTCATAGGGGCCCCAAATGCATGCCACATGTCATGGGAGCCCGAAGTGCATGCCGCATGTCATGGGGGCCCCAAATGCATGCCGCATGTCATGGGGGCCCCAAATGCATGCCGCATGTCATGGGGGCCCCACGTGCATGCCGCATGTCATGGGGGCCCCATGTGCATGCCGCATATCATGGGGGCCCAAAATGCATGCCGCATGTCATGGGAGCCCGAATTGCATGCCGCATGTCATGGGGGCCCCAAATGCATGCCGCATGTCATGGGGGCCCCAAATGCATGCCGCATGTCATGGGTGCCCCACCTGCATTCCGCATATCATTGAGGTCCCAAATGCATGCCGCATGTCATGGGGACCCCAAATGCATGCCGCATGTCATGAGGGCCCACGTGCATGACGCATGTCTTGGGGGCCCCAAATGCATGCCGCATGTCATGGGGGCCCCAATTATGTGCCGCCTGTCATGGGGGCCCCACATGCATGCCGCATGTCATGGGGGGCCCCACGTGCATGCCGCATGTCATTGGGGCCCCAAATGCATGCCGCGTGTTATGGGGGCCCCAAATGCATCCCGCTTGTCATGGGGCCCCCACTTGCATGACGCATGTCATGGGGGCACCACGTGCATGACGCATGTCATGGGGGCCCCAAATGCATGCCGCGTGTCATAGGGGCCCAACGTGCATGCCGCATGTCATGGGGGCCCCACATGCATGCCGCATGTCATGGGGGCCCCAAATGCATGCCGCATGTCATGGGGGCCCACGTGCATGCCGCATGTCATTGGGGCCCCAAATGCATGACGCATGTCATTGGGGCCCCAAATGCATGCCGCATGTCATGGGGGCCCCACGTGCATGCCGCATGTCGTGGCGGCCCCAAATGCATGCCGCATGTCGTGGGGGCCCCATGTGCATGCCGCATGTCATTGGGGTCCCAAATGCATGCCGCATGTCATGGGAGCCCCAAATGCATGAAGCATGTCATGGGGGCCCCAATTATGTGCCGCCTGACATGGGGGCCCCACATGCATGCCGTATGTCATAGGGGCCCCAAATGCATGCCGCATGTCATGGGGGCCCCATGTGCATACCGCATGTCATGGGGGCCCACGTGCATGCCGCAAGTTATGGGGGCCCCACGTGCATGCCGCATGTCATTGGGGTCCCAAATGCATGTCGCATGTCATGGGGGCCCCAAATGCATGCCGCATGTCATGGGGGCCCCAATTACGTGCCGCCTGTCATGGGGCCCCACATGCATGCCGCATATCATAGGGGCCCCACGTGCATGACGCATGTCATTGGGGTCCCAAATGCATGAAGAATGTCATGAGGGCCCCAAAAGCATGCCACATGTCGTGGGGGCCCCACGTGCATGCCGCATGTCATGGGGGCCCCAAAAGCATGACGCATGTCTTGGGAGCCCCAAATGCATGCCGCATGTCATGGGAGCCCCAAATGCATGAAGCATGTCATGGGGGACCCAAATGCATGCCGCATGTCGCGGCAGCCCCAAATGCATGACGCATGTCTTGGGGGCCCCAAATGCATACCGCATGTCATGGGGGCCCCACGTGCATGCCACATGTCATTGGGGTCCCAAATGCATGCCGCATGTCATGAGGGCGCATGTGCATGCCGCATGTCGTGGCGACCCCACGAGCGTGCCGCATGTCAATGGGGTCCCAAATACATGTCGCATGTCATGGGGGCCCAAATGCACGCCACATGTCATGGGGGCCCCACGTGCATGACGCATGTCATGGGGGGCCCACGTGCATGTCGCATGTCATGGGGGCCCCAAATGCATCCCGCATGTCATGGGGGCCCCACGTGCATGACGCATGTCATAGTGGCAACAAATGCATGCCGCATGTCGTGGCGGCCCCAAATGCATGACGCATGTCTTGGGGGCCCCAAATGCATGCCGCATGTCATGGGGGCCCCAATTATGTGATGCCTGTCATGGGGCCCCACATGCATGCCACATGTCATAGGGGCCCCAAATGCATGCCACATGTCATGGGAGCCCGAAGTGCATGCCGCATGTCATGGGGGCCCCAAATGCATGCCGCATGTCATGGGGGCCCCAAATGCATGCCGCATGTCATGGGGGCCCCACGTGCATGCCGCATGTCATGGGGGCCCCATGTGCATGCCGCATATCATTGGGGTCCCAAATGCATGCCGTATGTCATGGGGACCCCAATTGCATGCCGCATGTCATGAGGGCCCCAAATGCATGCCGCATGTCTTGGGGACCCCAAATGCATGCCGCATGTCATGAGGGCCCACGTGCATGACGCATGTCTTGGGGGCCCCAAATGCATGCCGCATGTCATAGGGGCCCAACGTGCATGCCGCATGTCATGGGGGCCCCAAATGCATGCTGCATGTCATTGGGGCCCCAAATGCATCCTGCTTGTCATGGGGGCCCCACGTGCATGATGCATGTCATGGGGGCCCCAAATGCATGCCGCATGTCTTGGGGGCCCCACGTGCATGCCGCATATCATAGGGGCCCCACGTGCATGACGCATGTCATGGGGGCCCCAAAAGCATGCCACATGTCGTGGGGGCCCCACGTGCATGCCGCATGTCATTGGGGCCCCAAAAGCATGCCACATGTCGTGGGGGCCCCAAATGCATGCCATATGTCATGGGGGCCCACGTGCATGCCGCATGTCGTGGCGGCCCCAAATGCATGCCGCATGTCTTGGGGGCCCCAAATGCATGCCGCATGTCATGGGGGCCCCACATGCATGCCGCATGTCATAGGGGCCCCAAATGCATGCCGCATGTCATGGGAGCCCGAAGTGCATGCCGCATGTCATGGGGGCCCCAAATGCATGCCGCATGTCATGGGGGCCCCAAATGCATGAAGAATGTCATGGGGCCCCAAAAGCATGCCACATGTCGTGTGGGTCATACTTGCATGCCGCATGTCATGGGGGCCCCAAATGCATGCCGCGTGTCATGGGGGCCCCAAATGCATGCCGCATGTCATGGGGACCCACGTGCATGCCGCATGTCATTGGGGTCCCAAATGCATGCCGCATGTCATGGGAGCCCCAAATGCATGCCGCATGTCATGGGGGCCCCAAATGCATGCCGCATGTCATGGGGGCCCCATGTGCATGCCGCATGTCATGGGTGCCCACGTGCATGCCGAATGTCATGGAGGCCCCAAATGCATGCCGCATGTCATTGGGGCCCCAAATGCATGCCGCATGTCATGGGGGCCCCAAATGTATGCCGCATGTCATGGGGGCCCACGTGCATGCCGCATGTCGTGGCGGCCCCAAATGCATGACGCATGTCTTGGGGGCCCCAAATGCATGCCGCATGTCATGGGGGCCCCAATTATGTGCCGCCTGTCATGGGGGCCCCACATGCATGCCGCATGTCATAGGTGCCCCAAATGCATGCCGCATGTCATGGGACCCCGAAGTGCATGCCGCATGTCATGGGGGCCCCAAATGCATGCCGCATGTCATGGGGGCCCCACGTGCATGCCGCATGTCATGGGGGCCCCACGTGCATGCCGCATGTCATGGGGGCCCCAAATGCATGCCGCATGTCATGGGGGCACAACGTGCATGCCGCATGTCATTGGGGCCCCAAATGCATGCCGCATGTCATTGGGGCCCCAAATGCATGCCGCATGTCATGGGGCCCCACGTGCATGCCGCATGTCGTGGCGGCCCCAAATGCATGACGCATGTCTTGGGGGCCCCAAATGCATGCCGCATGTCATGGGGGCCCCACATGCATGCTGCATGTCATAGGGGCCCCAAATGCATCTCGCTTGTCATGGGGGCCCCACGTGCATGACGCATGTCATTGGGGCCCCAAATGCATGCCGCATGTCATTGGGGCCCCAAATGCATGCTGCATGTCTTGGGGGCCCCACGTGCATGCCGCATATCATAGGGGCCCCACGTGCATGACGCATGTCATTGGGGTCCCAAATGCATGAAGAATGTCATGGGGGCCCCAAAAGCATGCCACATGTCGTGGGGGCCCCACGTGCATGCCGCATGTCATGGGGGCCCCAAAAGCATGCCACATGTCGTGGGGGCCCCAAATGCATGCCGCATGTCATGGGGGCCCGAATTGCATGCCGCATGTCATGGGTGCCCCAAATGCATGCCGCATGTCATGGGGGCCCCAAATGCATGAAGAATTTCATGGGGGCCCCAAAAGCATCACACATGTCGTGGGGGCCCCACGTGCATGCCGCATGTCATGGGGGCCCCATGTGCATGCCGCATGTCATGGGTGCCCACGTGCATGCCGAATGTCATGGGGGCCCCAAATGCATGCCGCATGTCATGGGGGCCCCAAATGTATGCCGCATGTCATGGGGGCCCACGTGCATGCCGCATGTCGTGGTGGCCCCAGTTATGTGCCGCCTGACATGGGGGCCCCACGTGCATGCCGTATGTCATAGGCGCCCCAAATGCATGACGCATGTCATGGGAGCCCCAAATGCATGAAGCATGTCATGGGGGCCCCAAATGCATGCCGCATGTCATGGGAGCCCCAAATGCATGAAGCATGTCATGGGGGGCCCAAATGCATGCCGCATGTCATGGGGGCCCCATGTGCATGCCGCATGTCATGGGGGCCCCACGTGCATGCCGCAAGTCATGGGGGCCCCACGTGCATGCCGCATGTCATTGGGGTCCCAAATGCATGTCACATGTCATGGGGGCCCCAAATGCATGCCACATGCCATGGGGGCCCCAATTACGTGCCGCCTGTCATGGGGGCCCCACATGCATGCCGCATGTCATGGGGGCCCCAAATGCATGCCGCATGTCTTGGGGGCCCCACGTGCATGCCGCATATCATAGGGGCCCCACGTGCATGACGCATGTCTTGGGGGCCCCAAATGCATGCCACATGTCATGGGGGCCCCAAATGCATGCCGCATGTCATGGGGGCCCCCCATGACATGCGGCATGCATTTGGGGCCACAAATGCATGCCGCATTTCATGGGGCCCCCAAATGCATGCCGCATGTCATGGGGGCCCGAATTATGTACCGCCTGTCATGGGGGCCCCACATGCTTGCCGCATGTGATGGGAGCCCCAAATGCATGCCGCATGTCATTGGGGCCCCAAATGCATGCCGCATGTCATGGGGGGCCACGTGCATGCCGCATGTCGTGACGGCCCCAAATGCATGACGCATGTCTTGGGGGCCCCAAATGCATGCCGCATGTCATGAGGGCCCCAATTATGTGCCGCCTGTCATGGGGGCCCCACATGCATGCCGCATGTAATAGGGGCCCCAAATGCATGCCGCATGTCATGGGAGCCCGAAGTGCATGCCGCATGTCATGGGGGCCCCAAATGCATGCCGCATGTCATGGGGGCCCAAATGCATGAAGAATTTCATGGGGGCCCCAAAAGCATGCCACATGTCGTGGGGGCCCCACATGCATGCCGCATGTCATGGGGGCCCCAAATGCATGCCGCATGTCATGGGGGCCCACGTGCATGCCGCATGTCATTGGGGCCCCAAATGCATGCTGCGTGTTATGGGGGCCCCAAATGCATCCCGCATGTCATGGGGGCCCCACGTGCATGATGCATGTCATGGGGGGCCCAAATGCATGCCGCATGTCATGGGGGCCCAACGTGCGTGCCGCGTGTCATTGGGGTCCCAAATGCATGCCGCATGTCAAGGGGGCCCCAAATGCATGCCGCATGTCATGGGGGCCCCACATGCATGCCGCATGTCATGGGGGCCCCACGTGCATGCCGCATGTCATGGGGGCCCCAAATGCATCCCGCATGGGGGCCCCAATTATGTGACGCCTGTCATGGGGCCCCACATGCATGCCACATGTCATAGGGGCCCCAAATGCATGCCACATGTCATGGGAGCCCGAAGTGCATGCCGCATGTCATGGGGGCCCCAAATGCATGCCGCATGTCATGGAGGCCCAATTATGTGCCGCCTGTCATGGGGGCCCCACATGCATGGCGCATGTCATGGGGGTCCCAAATGCATGCCGCATGTCATGGGAGCATGAAGTGCATGCCGCATGTCATGGGGGCCCCAAATGCATGCCGCATGTCATGGGGGCCCCAAATGCATGCAGCATGTCATAGGGGCCCAACGTGTATGCCGCATGTCATGGGGGCCCCAAATGCATGCCGCATGTCACTGAGGCCCCAAATGCATACCGCATGTCATGGGGGCCCCAAATGCATGCCGCGTGTTATGGGGGCCCCAAATGCATCCCGCAAGTCATGGGGGCCCCAAATGCATGACGCATGTCATGGGGTCCCCACGTGCATGAAGCATGTCATGGGGGCTCCAAATGCATGTCACATGTCATGGGGGCCCCACGTGCATGCCGCATGTCAAGGGGGCCCCACATGCAAGTCTCATGTCATGGGGGCCCCAAATGCATGCCGCAAGTCAAGGGGGCCCCACGTGCACGCTGAATGTCATGGGGGCCCAAATGCATGACGCATGTCATGGGGTCCCCACGTGCATGAAGAATGTCATGGGGGCTCCAAATGCATGCCGCATGTCATGGGGGCCCTGCAGGCATTCCGCATGTCATGGGGGCCCCAAATGCATGCCGCATGTCATGGGGGCCCCAAATACATGCCGCATGTCATGGGGCCCCATGTGCATGCCGCATGTCATGGGGGCCTCACGTGCATTCCGCATGTCATGGGGGCCCCAAATGCATGCCACATGTCCTGGGGGACCCACGTGCATGCCGCATGTCATGGGGGCCCCAAATGCATGCCGCATGTCACAGGGGCCCCAAATGTATGCCGCATGTAATGGGGCCCCACATGCATGGAGCATGTCATAGGGGCCCCACATGCATGCCACATGTCCTGGGGGACCCACGTGCATGCCGCATGTCATGGGGGCCCCAAATGCATGCCGCATGTCCTGGGGGCCCCACGTGCATTCCGCATGACATGGGGTCCCCAAATGCATGCCGCATGTCATGGCGGCCCCAAATGCATGACTCAGGTCATGGGGGCCACACGTGCATGCCGCATGTCATGGGGGACCCAAGCGTATGCCGCATGTCATGGGGGCCCCAAATGCATGCCGCATATCATGGGGGTCCCACTTGCATGCAGCATGTAATGGGGGATCCAAATGCATGACGCATGTCATGGGGGTCCCACATGCATGCCGCATGTCATGGGGCCCCCAAATGCATGCGTCATGTCATAGGGGCCCCACGTGCATGCCTCATTTCACGGGGGCCACAAATGTATGCCGCATGTCATGAGGGCCCCACGTGCATGCCGCATGTCATGGGGGGCCCACATGCATGCCGCATGTCATGGGGGCCCCACTTGCATGCAGCATGTAATGGAGGATCCAAATGCATGACGCATGTCATGGGGGTCCCACATGCATGCCGCATGTCCTGGGGGCCCCACATGCATGCCGCATTTCATGGGGGACCCAACTGCATGCCGCATGTCATGGGGGCCCCACGTGCATGCCGCATGTCATGGGGGATCCAAACTCATGCCGCATGTCATTGGGGCCCCAAGCCTATGCCGCATGTCATGGGGGCCCCATGTGCATGCCACATGTAATGGGGACCCCAAATGCATGCGGCATGTCATAGGGGCCCCACATGCATGCCGCATGTCTCAGGTACCCCAAATGCATGCAGCATGATATGCAGGCCCCAAATGCATGCCGCATGTCATCGGGGCCCCAATGCATGTCGCATGTCATGGAGGCCCCAAATACATGCCGCATGTCATAGGGGCCCCACGTGCATGCCGCATGTAATGGGGGATTCAAATGCATGCCGCATGTCATGGGGGTTCCACATGCATGCCTCATTTTATGGGGGCCCCAAATGCATGCCTCAAGTCATGGGGGCCCCAAATGCATGCCGCATGTCATGGGGGTCCCAAAAGCATGCCGCATGTCCTGGGGGCCCCACATGCATGCCGCATTTCACGGGGGACCCAACTGCATGCCGCATGTCATGGGGGCCCCACGTGCATGCCGCATGTCATGGGGATCCAAACTCATGCCGCATGTCATTGGGGCCCCAAGCCTATGCCGCATGTCATGGGGGCCCCATGTGCATGCCACATGTAATGGGGACCCCAAATGCATGTGGCATGTCATAGGGGCCCCACGTGCATGCCGCATGTCTCGGGCACCCCAAATGCATGCAGCATGTTATGGGGGCCCCACATGCATGCCGCATGTCTCAGGTACCCCAAATGCATGCAGCATGATATGCAGGCCCCAAATGCATGCCGCATGTCATCGGGGCCCCAATGCATGTCGCATGTCATGGAGACCCCAAATGCATGCCGCATGTCATAGGGGCCCCACGTGCATGCCGCATGTAATGGGGGATTCAAATGCATGCCGCATGTCATGGGGGCCCCAAATGCATGCCGCATGTCATGGGGGTCCCAAATGCATGCCGCATGTCATGGGGGCCCCACATGCATTCCGCATGTCATGAGGGCCCCACGTGCATGCTGCATGTCATGGGGGCCCAAATGCATGCCGCATGTCATGGGGGCCATAAATGCATGCCGCAATGTATTGGGGGCCCCAACTGCAGGCCGCATGTCATGAGAGCCCCGCATGCATGCCGCATGTCATTGGGGCCCCGCAGGCGTTGCGCATGTCATGGGGTTCTCACGTGCATTCCGCATGGCATGGGGGCCCCACGTGCATGATGCATGTCATTGGGGCCCCACGTGCTTGCCGCATGTCATGGGGGCCCAAATGCATGCCTCAAGTCATGGGGGCCCCAAATGCATGCCGCATGTCATGGGGGTCCCAAATGCATGCCGCATGTCATGGGGGCCCCACATGCATGCCGCATGTCATGGAGGCCCCAAATGCATGCCGCATGTCATGGTGGCCTCACGTGCATTCCGCATGACATGGGGGCCCCAAATGTATGCCACATATCATGGGGGTCCCAAATGCATGCCGCATGTCATGGGGCCCCCAAATGCATGCCACATGTCCTGGGGGACCCAAATGTATGCCGCATGTAATGGGGCCCCACATGCATGGAGCATGTCATAGGGGCCCCACATGCATGCCACATGTCCTGGGGGACCCACGTGCATGCCGCATGTCATGGGGGCCCCAAATGCATGCCGCATGTCCTGGGGGCCCCACGTGCATTCCGCATGACATGGGGTCCCCAAATGCATGCCGCATGTCATGGCGGCCCCAAATGCATGACTCAGGTCATGGGGGCCACACGTGCATGCCGCATGTCATGGGGGACCCAAGCGTATGCCGCCTGTCATGGGGGCCCCACATGCATGCCGCATGTCATAGGGGCCCCAAATGCATGCTGCGTGTTATGGGGGTCCCAAATGCATGAAGAATTTCATGGGGGCCCCAAAAGCATGCCACATGTCGTGGGGGCGACACTTGCATGACGCATGTCATGGGGGCCCCAAAAGCATGCCACGTGTCGTGGGGGTCCCACGTGCATGCCGCATGTCATGGGGGCCCCAAATGCATCCCGCATGTCATGGGGGCCCCACGTGCATGATGCATGTCATGGAGTCCCAAATCCATGCCGCATGTCAGGGGGGCCCCACGTGCATGCCGCATGTCATGGGGGCCCCACGTGCATGCCGCATATCATAGGGGCCCCAGGTGCATGACGCATGTCATTGGAGTCCCAAATGCATGTCGCATGTCATGGGGGCCCCAAATGCATGCCGCATGTCATGGGGGTCCCAATTATGTGCCGAATGTCATAGGGGCCCCAAATGCATGCCGCATGTCATGGGAGCCCGACGTGCATGCCACATGTCATGGGGGCCCCAAATGCATGAAGAATTTCATGGTGGCCCCAAAAGCATGCCACATGTCGTGGGGGCCCCACGTGCATGACGCATGTCATGGGGGCCCCAAAAGCATGCCACATGTCGTGGGGACCCTAAATGCATGCCGCATGTCATGAGGACCCACGTGCATGTCGCATGTTTTGGCGGCCCCAAATGCATGATGCATGTCTTGGGGGCCCCAAATGCATGCCGCATGTCATGGGGGCCCCAATTATGTGCCGCCTGTCATGGGGGCCCCACATGCATGCCGCATGTCATGGGGACCCCAAATGCATGCCGCATGTCATGAGAGCCCGAAGTGCATGCCGCATGTCATGGGGGCCCCACATGCATGCCGCATGTCATGGGGTCCCACGTGCATGCTGCATGTCATGGGGGGCCCACGTGCATGCCGCATGTCATGGGGGCCCCAAATGCATGCCGCATGTCATGGGGGCCCCAAATGCATGCCGCATGTCATGGGGGCCCCAAATGCATGCCGCATGTCATGGGGGCCCCACGTGCATGCCGCATGTATTGGGTTCCCAAATGCATGCCGCATGACATGGGGGCCCAAATGCATGCCGCATGTCATGAGGGCCCACGTGCATGCCACATGTCATGGGGGCCCCAAATGCATACCGCATGTCATGGGAGCCCGAAGTGCATGCCGCATGTCATGGGGGCCCCACGTGCATGCCGCATGTCTTTGGGGCCACAAATGCATGCCGCATGTCATGGGGGCCCCAAATGCATGCTGCGTGTTATGGGGGCCCCAAATGCATCCCGCATGTCATGGGGGCCCCAAATGCATGCCGCATGTCATGGGGACCCACGTGCATGCCGCATGTCGTGGCGACCCCAAATGCATGACGCATGTCATGGGGACCCCAATTACGTGCCACCTGTCATGGGGGCCAAAAATGCATGCCGCATGTCATTGGGGTCCCAAATGCATGCCGCATGTCATGGGTGCCCCACCTGCATGCCGCATATCATTGGGGTCCCAAATGCATGACGCTTGTCATGGGGGCCCCAAATGCATGTCACATGTCTTGGGGGCCCCAATTTTGTGCCGCATGTCATGGGGGCCATAAATGCATGCCGCATGTCATTGGGGTCCCAAATGCATGCCGCATGTCATGGGTGTCCCACCTGCATGCCGCATATCATTGGGGTCCCAAATGCATGCCGCATGTCATGGGGACCCCAAAAGCATGCCACATGTCGTGGGGGCCCCACGTGCATGACGCATGTCGTGGGGGGCCCCACGTGCATGCCACATGTCATGGGGGCCACAAATGCATGCCGCATGTCATGGGGGCCCACGTGCATGCCGCATGTCATTGGGGCCCCAAATGCATGCTGCGTGTTATGGGGGCCCCAAATGCATCCCGCATGTCATGGGGGCCCCACGTGCATGATGCATGTCATGGGGGCCCCAAATGCATGCCACATGTCGTGGGGGCCCCACGTGCATGCCGCATGTCATGGGGGCCCCACGTGCATGCCGCATGTCATGGAGTCCCAAATCCATGCCGCATGTCATGGGGGCCCCACATGCATGCCGCATGTCATGGGGGCCCCAAATGCATCCCGCATGTCATGGGGGCCCCACGTGCATGACGCATGTCATAGTGGCCCCAAATGCATGCCGCTTGTCGTGGCGGCCCCAAATGCATGACGCATGTCTTGGGGGCCCCAAAAGCATGCTGCATGTCATGGGGGCCCCAATTATGTGCCGCCTGTCATGGGGCCCCACATGCATGCCACATGTCATAGGGGCCCCAAATGCATGCCGCATGTCATGGGAGCCCGAAGTGCATGCCGCATGTCATGGGGGCCCCAAATGCATGCCGCATGTCATGGGGGCCCCAAATGCATGCCGCATGTCATGGGGGCCCCACGTGCATGCCGCATGTCATGGGGGCCCCATGTGCATGCCGCATGTCATGGGGGCCCAAAATGCATGCCGCATGTCATGGGAGCCCGAATTGCATGCCGCATGTCATGGGGGCCCCAAATGCATGCCGCATGTCATGGGGGCCCCAAATGCATGCCGCATGTCATGGGTGCCCCACCTGCATTCCGCATATCATTGAGGTCCCAAATGCATGCCGCATGTCATGGGGACCCCAAATGCATGCCGCATGTCATGAGGGCCCACGTGCATGACGCATGTCTTGGGGGCCCCAAATGCATGCCGCATGTCATGGGGGCCCCAATTATGTGCCGCCTGTCATGGGGGCCCCACATGCATGCCGCATGTCATGGGGGGCCCCACGTGCATGCCGCATGTCATTGGGGCCCCAAATGCATGCCGCGTGTTATGGGGGCCCCAAATGCATCCCGCTTGTCATGGGGCCCCCACTTGCATGACGCATGTCATGGGGGCACCACGTGCATGACGCATGTCATGGGGGCCCCAAATGCATGCCGCATGTCATAGGGGCCCAACGTGCATGCCGCATGTCATGGGGGCCCCACATGCATGCCGCATGTCATGGGGGCCCCAAATGCATGCCGCATGTCATGGGGGCCCCACGTGCATGCCGCATGTCATTGGGGCCCCAAATGCATGACGCATGTCATTGGGGCCCCAAATGCATGCCGCATGTCATGGGGGCCCCACGTGCATGCCGCATGTCGGGGCGGCCCCAAATGCATGCCGCATGTCGTGGGGGCCCCATGTGCATGCCGCATGTCATTGGGGTCCCAAATGCATGCCGCATGTCATGGGAGCCCCAAATGCATGAAGCATGTCATGGGGGCCCCAATTATGTGCCGCCTGACATGGGGGCCCCACATGCATGCCGTATGTCATAGGGGCCCCAAATGCATGCCGCATGTCATGGGGGCCCCATGTGCATACCGCATGTCATGGGGGCCCACGTGCATGCCGCAAGTTATGGGGGCCCCACGTGCATGCCGCATGTCATTGGGGTCCCAAATGCATGTCGCATGTCATGGGGGCCCCAAATGCATGCGGCATGTCATGGGGGCCCCAATTACGTGCCGCCTGTCATGGGGCCCCACATGCATGCCGCATGTCATGGGGGCCCCAAATGCATGCCGCATGTCTTGGGGGACCCACGTGCATGCCGCATATCATAGGGGCCCCACGTGCATGACGCATGTCATTGGGGTCCCAAATGCATGAAGAATGTCATGGGGGCCCCAAAAGCATGCCACATGTCGTGGGGGCCCACGTGCATGACGCATGTCATGGGGGCCCCAAAAGCATGACGCATGTCTTGGGAGCCCCAAATGCATGCCGCATGTCATGGGAGCCCCAAATGCATGAAGCATGTCATGGGGGACCCAAATGCATGCCGCATGTCGCGGCAGCCCCAAATGCATGACGCATGTCTTGGGGGCCCCAAATGCATCCCGCATGTCATGGGGGCCCCACGTGCATGCCACATGTCATTGGGGTCCCAAATGCATGCCGCATGTCATGGGGGCCCCACCTGCACGCCGCATATCATTGGGGCCCCAAATGCATGCCGCATGTCATGAGGGCGCATGTGCATGCCGCATGTCGTGGCGACCCCACGAGCGTGCCGCATGTCAATGGGGTCCCAAATACATGTCGCATGTCATGGGGGCCCAAATGCACGCCACATGTCATGGGGGCCCCACGTGCATGACGCATGTCATGGGGGGCCCACGTGCATGTCGCATGTCATGGGGGCCCCAAATGCATCCCGCATGTCATGGGGGCCCCACGTGCATGACGCATGTCATAGTGGCAACAAATGCATGCCGCATGTCGTGGCGGCCCCAAATGCATGACGCATGTCTTGGGGGCCCCAAATGCATGCCGCATGTCATGGGGGCCCCAATTATGTGATGCCTGTCATGGGGCCCCACATGCATGCCACATGTCATAGGGGCCCCAAATGCATGCCACATGTCATGGGAGCCCGAAGTGCATGCCGCATGTCATGGGGGCCCCAAATGCATGTCGCATGTCATGGGGGCCCCAAATGCATGCCGCATGTCATGGGGGCCCCACGTGCATGCCGCATGTCATGGGGGCCCCATGTGCATGCCGCATATCATTGGGGTCCCAAATGCATGCCGTATGTCATGGGGACCCCAATTGCATGCCGCATGTCATGAGGGCCCCAAATGCATGCCGCATGTCTTGGGGACCCCAAATGCATGCCGCATGTCATGAGGGCCCACGTGCATGACGCATGTCTTGGGGGCCCCAAAAGCATGCCACATGTCGTGGGGGCCCCACGTGCATGCCGCATGTCATTGGGGCCCCAAAAGCATGCCACATGTCGTGGGGGCCCCAATTGCATGCCGCATGTCATGAGGGCCCCAAATGCATGCCGCATGTCTTGGGGACCCCAAAAGCATGCCACATGTCGTGGGGGCCCCACGTGCATGCCGCATGTCATTGGGGCCCCAAAAGCATGCCACATGTCGTGGGGGCCCCAAATGCATGCCGAATGTCATGGGGGCCCACGTGCATGCCGCATGTCGTGGCGGCCCCAAATGCATGCCGCATGTCTTGGGGGCCCCAAATGCATGCCGCATGTCATGGGGGCCCCACATGCATGCCGCATGTCATAGGGGCCCCAAATGCATGCCGCATGTCATGGGAGCCCGAAGTGCATGCCGCATGTCATGGGGGCCCCAAATGCATGCCGCATGTCATGGGGGCCCCAAATGCATGAAGAATGTCATGGGGCCCCAAAAGCATGCCACATGTCGTGTGGGTCATACTTGCATGCCGCATGTCATGGGGGCCCCAAATGCATGCCGCGTGTCATGGGGGCCCCAAATGCATGCCGCATGTCATGGGGACCCACGTGCATGCCGCATGTCATTGGGGTCCCAAATGCATGCCGCATGTCATGGGAGCCCCAAATGCATGCCGCATGTCATGGGGGCCCCAAATGCATGCCGCATGTCATGGGGGCCCCATGTGCATGCCGCATGTCATGGGTGCCCACGTGCATGCCGAATGTCATGGGGGCCCCAAATGCATGCCGCATGTCATTGGGGCCCCAAATGCATGCCGCATGTCATGGGGGCCCCAAATGTATGCCGCATGTCATGGGGGCCCACGTGCATGCCGCATGTCGTAGCGGCCCCAAATGCATGACGCATGTCTTGGGGGCCCCAAATGCATGCCGCATGTCATGGGGGCCCCAATTATGTGCCGCCTGTCATGGGGGCCCCACATGCATGCCGCATGTCATAGGTGCCCCAAATGCATGCCGCATGTCATGGGACCCCGAAGTGCATGCCGCATGTCATGGGGGCCCCAAATGCATGCCGCATGTCATGGGGGCCCCACGTGCATGCCGCATGTCATGGGGGCCCCACGTGCATGCCGCATGTCATGGGGGCCCCAAATGCATGCCGCATGTCATGGGGGCACAACGTGCATGCCGCATGTCATTGGGGCCCCAAATGCATGCCGCATGTCATTGGGGCCCCAAATGCATGCCGCATGTCATGGGGCCCCACGTGCATGCCGCATGTCGTGGCGGCCCCAAATGCATGACGCATGTCTTGGGGGCCCCAAATGCATGCCGCATGTCATGGGGGCCCCACATGCATGCCGCATGTCATAGGGGCCCCAAATGCATCCCGCTTGTCATGGGGGCCCCACGTGCATGACGAATGTCATTGGGGCCCCAAATGCATGCCGCATGTCATTGGGGCCCCAAATGCATCCCGCTTGTCATGGGGGCCCCACGTGCATGACGCATGTCATGAGGGACCCAAATGCATGCCGCATGTCATGTGGGCCCAAAAGTGCATGTCACATGTCTTGGGGGCCCCAATTTTTTGCCGCATGTCATGGGGGCCATAAATGCATGCCGCATGTCATGGGGGTCCCACGTGCATGCAGCATGTCATTGGGGTCCCAAATGCATGCCGCATGTCATGGGGGCCCCACCTGCATGCGGCATATCATTGGGGTCCCAAATGCATGCCGCATGTCATGGTGGCCCCAAATGCATGCCGCATGTCATGGGTGCCCACGTGCATGCCACATTTCGTGGCGGCCCCAAATGCATGACGCATGTCATGGGGGCCCCAAATGCATGCCGCATGTCATGGGGGCCCCAATTACGTGCCGCCTGTCATGAGGGCCCCACATGCATGCCGCATGTCATGGGGGCCCCAAATGCATGCCGCATGTCATGGGGACCCTAAAGTGCATGTCACATGTCTTGGGGGCCCCAATTTTTGCCGCATATCATGGGGGCCATAAATGCATGCCGCATGTCATGGGGGTCCCACGTGCATGCAGCATGTCATTGGGGTCCCAAATGCATGCCGCATGTCATGGGGGCCCCACCTGCATGCGGCATATCATTGGGGTCCCAAATGCATGCCGCATGTCATGGGGGCCCCAAATGCATGCCGCATGTCATGGGTGCCCACGTGCATGCCACATTTCGTGGCGGCCCCAAATGCATGACGCATGTCATGGGGGCCCCAAATGCATGCCGCATGTCATGGGGGCCCCAATTACGTGCCGCCTGTCATGAGGGCCCCACATGCATGCCGCATGTCATGGGGGCCCCAAATGCATGCCGCATGTCATGGGGACCCTAAATGCATGCCGCATGTCATGAGGACCCACGTGCATGTCGCATGTCGTGGCGGCCCCAAATGCATGATGCATGTCTTGGGGGCCCCAAATGCATGCCGCATGTCATGGGGGCCCCAATTATGTGCCGCCTGTCATGGGGGCCCCACATGCATGCCGCATGTCATGGGGACCCCAAATGCATGCCGCATGTCATGAGAGCCCGAAGTGCATGCCGCATGTCATGGGGGCCCCACATGCATGCCGCATGTCATGGGGTCCCACGTGCATGCCGCATGTCATGGGGGGCCCACGTGCATGCCGCATGTCATGGGGGGGCACGTGCATGCCGCATGTCATGGGAGCCCCAAATGCATGCCGCATGTCATGGGGGCCCCACGTGCATGCCGCATGTATTGGGTTCCCAAATGCATGCCGCATGACATGGGGGCCCAAATGCATGCCGCATGTCATGAGGGCCCACGTGCATGCCACATGTCATGGGGGCCCCAAATGCATACCGCATGTCATGGGAGCCCGAAGTGCATGCCGCATGTCATGGGGGCCCCACGTGCATGCCGCATGTCATTGGGGCCACAAATGCATGCCGCATGTCATGGGGGCCCCAAATGCATGCTGCGTGTTATGGGGGCCCCAAATGCATCCCGCATGTCATGGGGGCCCCAAATGCATGCCGCATGTCATGGGGACCCACGTGCATGCCGCATGTCGTGGCGACCCCAAATGCATGACGCATGTCATGGGGGCCCCAATTACGTGCCACCTGTCATGGGGGCCAAAAATGCATGCCGCATGTCATTGGGGTCCCAAATGCATGCCGCATGTCATGGGTGCCCCACCTGCATGCCGCATATCATTGGGGTCCCAAATGCATGACGCTTGTCATGGGGGCCCCAAATGCATGTCACATGTCTTGGGGGCCCCAATTTTGTGCCGCATGTCATGGGGGCCATAAATGCATGCCGCATGTCATTGGGGTCCCAAATGCATGCCGCATGTCATGGGTGTCCCACCTGCATGCCGCATATCATTGGGGTCCCAAATGCATGCCGCATGTCATGGGGACCCCAAAAGCATGCCACATGTCGTGGGGGCCCCACGTGCATGACGCATGTCGTGGGGGCCCCACGTGCATGCCACATGTCATGGGGGCCACAAATGCATGCCGCATGTCATGGGGGCCCACGTGCATGCCGCATGTCATTGGGGCCCCAAATGCATGCTGCGTGTTATGGGGGCCCCAAATGCATCCCGCATGTCATGGGGGCCCCACGTGCATGATGCATGTCATGGGGGCCCCAAATGCATGCCACATGTCGTGGGGGCCCCACGTGCATGCCGCATGTCATGGGGGCCCCACGTGCATGCCGCATGTCATGGAGTCCCAAATCCATGCCGCATGTCATGGGGGCCCCACATGCATGCCGCATGTCATGGGGGCCCCAAATGCATCCCGCATGTCATGGGGGCCCCACGTGCATGACGCATGTCATAGTGGCCCCAAATGCATGCCGCTTGTCGTGGCGGCCCCAAATGCATGACGCATGTCTTGGGGGCCCCAAATGCATGCTGCATGTCATGGGGGCCCCAATTATGTGCCGCCTGTCATGGGGCCCCACATGCATGCCACATGTCATAGGGGCCCCAAATGCATGCCACATGTCATGGGAGCCCGAAGTGCATGCCGCATGTCATGGGGGCCCCAAATGCATGCCGCATGTCATGGGGGCCCCAAATGCATGCCGCATGTCATGGGGGCCCCACGTGCATGCCGCATGTCATGGGGGCCCCATGTGCATGCCGCATATCATGGGGGCCCAAAATGCATGCCGCATGTCATGGGAGCCCGAATTGCATGCCGCATGTCATGGGGGCCCCAAATGCATGCCGCATGTCATGGGGGCCCCAAATGCATGCCGCATGTCATGGGTGCCCCACCTGCATTCCGCATATCATTGAGGTCCCAAATGCATGCCGCATGTCATGGGGACCCCAAATGCATGCCGCATGTCATGAGGGCCCACGTGCATGACGCATGTCTTGGGGGCCCCAAATGCATGCCGCATGTCATGGGGGCCCCAATTATGTGCCGCCTGTCATGGGGGCCCCACATGCATGCCGCATGTCATGGGGGGCCCCACGTGCATGCCGCATGTCATTGGGGCCCCAAATGCATGCCGCGTGTTATGGGGGCCCCAAATGCATCCCGCTTGTCATGGGGCCCCCACTTGCATGACGCATGTCATGGGGGCACCACGTGCATGACGCATGTCATGGGGGCCCCAAATGCATGCCGCGTGTCATAGGGGCCCAACGTGCATGCCGCATGTCATGGGGGCCCCACATGCATGCCGCATGTCATGGGGGCCCCAAATGCATGCCGCATGTCATGGGGGCCCACGTGCATGCCGCATGTCATTGGGGCCCCAAATGCATGACGCATGTCATTGGGGCCCCAAATGCATGCCGCATGTCATGGGGGCCCCACGTGCATGCCGCATGTCGTGGCGGCCCCAAATGCATGCCGCATGTCGTGGGGGCCCCATGTGCATGCCGCATGTCATTGGGGTCCCAAATGCATGCCGCATGTCATGGGAGCCCCAAATGCATGAAGCATGTCATGGGGGCCCCAATTATGTGCCGCCTGACATGGGGGCCCCACATGCATGCCGTATGTCATAGGGGCCCCAAATGCATGCCGCATGTCATGGGGGCCCCATGTGCATACCGCATGTCATGGGGGCCCACGTGCATGCCGCAAGTTATGGGGGCCCCACGTGCATGCCGCATGTCATTGGGGTCCCAAATGCATGTCGCATGTCATGGGGGCCCCAAATGCATGCCGCATGTCATGGGGGCCCCAATTACGTGCCGCCTGTCATGGGGCCCCACATGCATGCCGCATATCATAGGGGCCCCACGTGCATGACGCATGTCATTGGGGTCCCAAATGCATGAAGAATGTCATGAGGGCCCCAAAAGCATGCCACATGTCGTGGGGGCCCCACGTGCATGCCGCATGTCATGGGGGCCCCAAAAGCATGACGCATGTCTTGGGAGCCCCAAATGCATGCCGCATGTCATGGGAGCCCCAAATGCATGAAGCATGTCATGGGGGACCCAAATGCATGCCGCATGTCGCGGCAGCCCCAAATGCATGACGCATGTCTTGGGGGCCCCAAATGCATACCGCATGTCATGGGGGCCCCACGTGCATGCCACATGTCATTGGGGTCCCAAATGCATGCCGCATGTCATGAGGGCGCATGTGCATGCCGCATGTCGTGGCGACCCCACGAGCGTGCCGCATGTCAATGGGGTCCCAAATACATGTCGCATGTCATGGGGGCCCAAATGCACGCCACATGTCATGGGGGCCCCACGTGCATGACGCATGTCATGGGGGGCCCACGTGCATGTCGCATGTCATGGGGGCCCCAAATGCATCCCGCATGTCATGGGGGCCCCACGTGCATGACGCATGTCATAGTGGCAACAAATGCATGCCGCATGTCGTGGCGGCCCCAAATGCATGACGCATGTCTTGGGGGCCCCAAATGCATGCCGCATGTCATGGGGGCCCCAATTATGTGATGCCTGTCATGGGGCCCCACATGCATGCCACATGTCATAGGGGCCCCAAATGCATGCCACATGTCATGGGAGCCCGAAGTGCATGCCGCATGTCATGGGGGCCCCAAATGCATGCCGCATGTCATGGGGGCCCCAAATGCATGCCGCATGTCATGGGGGCCCCACGTGCATGCCGCATGTCATGGGGGCCCCATGTGCATGCCGCATATCATTGGGGTCCCAAATGCATGCCGTATGTCATGGGGACCCCAATTGCATGCCGCATGTCATGAGGGCCCCAAATGCATGCCGCATGTCTTGGGGACCCCAAATGCATGCCGCATGTCATGAGGGCCCACGTGCATGACGCATGTCTTGGGGGCCCCAAATGCATGCCGCATGTCATAGGGGCCCAACGTGCATGCCGCATGTCATGGGGGCCCCAAATGCATGCTGCATGTCATTGGGGCCCCAAATGCATCCTGCTTGTCATGGGGGCCCCACGTGCATGATGCATGTCATGGGGGCCCCAAATGCATGCCGCATGTCTTGGGGGCCCCACGTGCATGCCGCATATCATAGGGGCCCCACGTGCATGACGCATGTCATGGGGGCCCCAAAAGCATGCCACATGTCGTGGGGGCCCCACGTGCATGCCGCATGTCATTGGGGCCCCAAAAGCATGCCACATGTCGTGGGGGCCCCAAATGCATGCCATATGTCATGGGGGCCCACGTGCATGCCGCATGTCGTGGCGGCCCCAAATGCATGCCGCATGTCTTGGGGGCCCCAAATGCATGCCGCATGTCATGGGGGCCCCACATGCATGCCGCATGTCATAGGGGCCCCAAATGCATGCCGCATGTCATGGGAGCCCGAAGTGCATGCCGCATGTCATGGGGGCCCCAAATGCATGCCGCATGTCATGGGGGCCCCAAATGCATGAAGAATGTCATGGGGCCCCAAAAGCATGCCACATGTCGTGTGGGTCATACTTGCATGCCGCATGTCATGGGGGCCCCAAATGCATGCCGCGTGTCATGGGGGCCCCAAATGCATGCCGCATGTCATGGGGACCCACGTGCATGCCGCATGTCATTGGGGTCCCAAATGCATGCCGCATGTCATGGGAGCCCCAAATGCATGCCGCATGTCATGGGGGCCCCAAATGCATGCCGCATGTCATGGGGGCCCCATGTGCATGCCGCATGTCATGGGTGCCCACGTGCATGCCGAATGTCATGGAGGCCCCAAATGCATGCCGCATGTCATTGGGGCCCCAAATGCATGCCGCATGTCATGGGGGCCCCAAATGTATGCCGCATGTCATGGGGGCCCACGTGCATGCCGCATGTCGTGGCGGCCCCAAATGCATGACGCATGTCTTGGGGGCCCCAAATGCATGCCGCATGTCATGGGGGCCCCAATTATGTGCCGCCTGTCATGGGGGCCCCACATGCATGCCGCATGTCATAGGTGCCCCAAATGCATGCCGCATGTCATGGGACCCCGAAGTGCATGCCGCATGTCATGGGGGCCCCAAATGCATGCCGCATGTCATGGGGGCCCCACGTGCATGCCGCATGTCATGGGGGCCCCACGTGCATGCCGCATGTCATGGGGGCCCCAAATGCATGCCGCATGTCATGGGGGCACAACGTGCATGCCGCATGTCATTGGGGCCCCAAATGCATGCCGCATGTCATTGGGGCCCCAAATGCATGCCGCATGTCATGGGGCCCCACGTGCATGCCGCATGTCGTGGCGGCCCCAAATGCATGACGCATGTCTTGGGGGCCCCAAATGCATGCCGCATGTCATGGGGGCCCCACATGCATGCTGCATGTCATAGGGGCCCCAAATGCATCTCGCTTGTCATGGGGGCCCCACGTGCATGACGCATGTCATTGGGGCCCCAAATGCATGCCGCATGTCATTGGGGCCCCAAATGCATGCTGCATGTCTTGGGGGCCCCACGTGCATGCCGCATATCATAGGGGCCCCACGTGCATGACGCATGTCATTGGGGTCCCAAATGCATGAAGAATGTCATGGGGGCCCCAAAAGCATGCCACATGTCGTGGGGGCCCCACGTGCATGCCGCATGTCATGGGGGCCCCAAAAGCATGCCACATGTCGTGGGGGCCCCAAATGCATGCCGCATGTCATGGGGGCCCGAATTGCATGCCGCATGTCATGGGTGCCCCAAATGCATGCCGCATGTCATGGGGGCCCCAAATGCATGAAGAATTTCATGGGGGCCCCAAAAGCATCACACATGTCGTGGGGGCCCCACGTGCATGCCGCATGTCATGGGGGCCCCATGTGCATGCCGCATGTCATGGGTGCCCACGTGCATGCCGAATGTCATGGGGGCCCCAAATGCATGCCGCATGTCATGGGGGCCCCAAATGTATGCCGCCTGTCATGGGGGCCCCACGTGCATGCCGCAAGTCATGGGGGCCCCACGTGCATGCCGCATGTCATTGGGGTCCCAAATGCATGTCACATGTCATGGGGGCCCCAAATGCATGCCACATGCCATGGGGGCCCCAATTACGTGCCGCCTGTCATGGGGGCCCCACATGCATGCCGCATGTCATGGGGGCCCCAAATGCATGCCGCATGTCTTGGGGGCCCCACGTGCATGCCGCATATCATAGGGGCCCCACGTGCATGACGCATGTCTTGGGGGCCCCAAATGCATGCCACATGTCATGGGGGCCCCAAATGCATGCCGCATGTCATGGGGGCCCCCCATGACATGCGGCATGCATTTGGGGCCACAAATGCATGCCGCATTTCATGGGGCCCCCAAATGCATGCCGCATGTCATGGGGGCCCGAATTATGTACCGCCTGTCATGGGGGCCCCACATGCTTGCCGCATGTGATGGGAGCCCCAAATGCATGCCGCATGTCATTGGGGCCCCAAATGCATGCCGCATGTCATGGGGGGCCACGTGCATGCCGCATGTCGTGACGGCCCCAAATGCATGACGCATGTCTTGGGGGCCCCAAATGCATGCCGCATGTCATGAGGGCCCCAATTATGTGCCGCCTGTCATGGGGGCCCCACATGCATGCCGCATGTAATAGGGGCCCCAAATGCATGCCGCATGTCATGGGAGCCCGAAGTGCATGCCGCATGTCATGGGGGCCCCAAATGCATGCCGCATGTCATGGGGGCCCAAATGCATGAAGAATTTCATGGGGGCCCCAAAAGCATGCCACATGTCGTGGGGGCCCCACATGCATGCCGCATGTCATGGGGGCCCCAAATGCATGCCGCATGTCATGGGGGCCCACGTGCATGCCGCATGTCATTGGGGCCCCAAATGCATGCTGCGTGTTATGGGGGCCCCAAATGCATCCCGCATGTCATGGGGGCCCCACGTGCATGATGCATGTCATGGGGGGCCCAAATGCATGCCGCATGTCATGGGGGCCCAACGTGCGTGCCGCGTGTCATTGGGGTCCCAAATGCATGCCGCATGTCAAGGGGGCCCCAAATGCATGCCGCATGTCATGGGGGCCCCACATGCATGCCGCATGTCATGGGGGCCCCACGTGCATGCCGCATGTCATGGGGGCCCCAAATGCATCCCGCATGGGGGCCCCAATTATGTGACGCCTGTCATGGGGCCCCACATGCATGCCACATGTCATAGGGGCCCCAAATGCATGCCACATGTCATGGGAGCCCGAAGTGCATGCCGCATGTCATGGGGGCCCCAAATGCATGCCGCATGTCATGGAGGCCCAATTATGTGCCGCCTGTCATGGGGGCCCCACATGCATGGCGCATGTCATGGGGGTCCCAAATGCATGCCGCATGTCATGGGAGCACGAAGTGCATGCCGCATGTCATGGGGGCCCCAAATGCATGCCGCATGTCATGGGGGCCCCAAATGCATGCAGCATGTCATAGGGGCCCAACGTGTATGCCGCATGTCATGGGGGCCCCAAATGCATGCCGCATGTCACTGAGGCCCCAAATGCATACCGCATGTCATGGGGGCCCCAAATGCATGCCGCGTGTTATGGGGGCCCCAAATGCATCCCGCAAGTCATGGGGGCCCCAAATGCATGACGCATGTCATGGGGTCCCCACGTGCATGAAGCATGTCATGGGGGCTCCAAATGCATGTCACATGTCATGGGGGCCCCACGTGCATGCCGCATGTCAAGGGGGCCCCACATGCAAGTCTCATGTCATGGGGGCCCCAAATGCATGCCGCAAGTCAAGGGGGCCCCACGTGCACGCTGAATGTCATGGGGGCCCAAATGCATGACGCATGTCATGGGGTCCCCACGTGCATGAAGAATGTCATGGGGGCTCCAAATGCATGCCGCATGTCATGGGGGCCCTGCAGGCATTCCGCATGTCATGGGGGCCCCAAATGCATGCCGCATGTCATGGGGGCCCCAAATACATGCCGCATGTCATGGGGCCCCATGTGCATGCCGCATGTCATGGGGGCCTCACGTGCATTCCGCATGTCATGGGGGCCCCAAATGCATGCCACATGTCCTGGGGGACCCACGTGCATGCCGCATGTCATGGGGGCCCCAAATGCATGCCGCATGTCACAGGGGCCCCAAATGTATGCCGCATGTAATGGGGCCCCACATGCATGGAGCATGTCATAGGGGCCCCACATGCATGCCACATGTCCTGGGGGACCCACGTGCATGCCGCATGTCATGGGGGCCCCAAATGCATGCCGCATGTCCTGGGGGCCCCACGTGCATTCCGCATGACATGGGGTCCCCAAATGCATGCCGCATGTCATGGCGGCCCCAAATGCATGACTCAGGTCATGGGGGCCACACGTGCATGCCGCATGTCATGGGGGACCCAAGCGTATGCCGCATGTCATGGGGGCCCCAAATGCATGCCGCATATCATGGGGGTCCCACTTGCATGCAGCATGTAATGGGGGATCCAAATGCATGACGCATGTCATGGGGGTCCCACATGCATGCCGCATGTCATGGGGCCCCCAAATGCATGCGTCATGTCATAGGGGCCCCACGTGCATGCCTCATTTCACGGGGGCCACAAATGTATGCCGCATGTCATGAGGGCCCCACGTGCATGCCGCATGTCATGGGGGGCCCACATGCATGCCGCATGTCATGGGGGCCCCACTTGCATGCAGCATGTAATGGAGGATCCAAATGCATGACGCATGTCATGGGGGTCCCACATGCATGCCGCATGTCCTGGGGGCCCCACATGCATGCCGCATTTCATGGGGGACCCAACTGCATGCCGCATGTCATGGGGGCCCCACGTGCATGCCGCATGTCATGGGGGATCCAAACTCATGCCGCATGTCATTGGGGCCCCAAGCCTATGCCGCATGTCATGGGGGCCCCATGTGCATGCCACATGTAATGGGGACCCCAAATGCATGCGGCATGTCATAGGGGCCCCACATGCATGCCGCATGTCTCAGGTACCCCAAATGCATGCAGCATGATATGCAGGCCCCAAATGCATGCCGCATGTCATCGGGGCCCCAATGCATGTCGCATGTCATGGAGGCCCCAAATACATGCCGCATGTCATAGGGGCCCCACGTGCATGCCGCATGTAATGGGGGATTCAAATGCATGCCGCATGTCATGGGGGTTCCACATGCATGCCTCATTTTATGGGGGCCCCAAATGCATGCCTCAAGTCATGGGGGCCCCAAATGCATGCCGCATGTCATGGGGGTCCCAAAAGCATGCCGCATGTCCTGGGGGCCCCACATGCATGCCGCATTTCACGGGGGACCCAACTGCATGCCGCATGTCATGGGGGCCCCACGTGCATGCCGCATGTCATGGGGATCCAAACTCATGCCGCATGTCATTGGGGCCCCAAGCCTATGCCGCATGTCATGGGGGCCCCATGTGCATGCCACATGTAATGGGGACCCCAAATGCATGTGGCATGTCATAGGGGCCCCACGTGCATGCCGCATGTCTCGGGCACCCCAAATGCATGCAGCATGTTATGGGGGCCCCACATGCATGCCGCATGTCTCAGGTACCCCAAATGCATGCAGCATGATATGCAGGCCCCAAATGCATGCCGCATGTCATCGGGGCCCCAATGCATGTCGCATGTCATGGAGACCCCAAATGCATGCCGCATGTCATAGGGGCCCCACGTGCATGCCGCATGTAATGGGGGATTCAAATGCATGCCGCATGTCATGGGGGCCCCAAATGCATGCCGCATGTCATGGGGGTCCCAAATGCATGCCGCATGTCATGGGGGCCCCACATGCATTCCGCATGTCATGAGGGCCCCACGTGCATGCTGCATGTCATGGGGGCCCAAATGCATGCCGCATGTCATGGGGGCCATAAATGCATGCCGCAATGTATTGGGGGCCCCAACTGCAGGCCGCATGTCATGAGAGCCCCGCATGCATGCCGCATGTCATTGGGGCCCCGCAGGCGTTGCGCATGTCATGGGGTTCTCACGTGCATTCCGCATGGCATGGGGGCCCCACGTGCATGATGCATGTCATTGGGGCCCCACGTGCTTGCCGCATGTCATGGGGGCCCAAATGCATGCCTCAAGTCATGGGGGCCCCAAATGCATGCCGCATGTCATGGGGGTCCCAAATGCATGCCGCATGTCATGGGGGCCCCACATGCATGCCGCATGTCATGGAGGCCCCAAATGCATGCCGCATGTCATGGTGGCCTCACGTGCATTCCGCATGACATGGGGGCCCCAAATGTATGCCACATATCATGGGGGTCCCAAATGCATGCCGCATGTCATGGGGCCCCCAAATGCATGCCACATGTCCTGGGGGACCCAAATGTATGCCGCATGTAATGGGGCCCCACATGCATGGAGCATGTCATAGGGGCCCCACATGCATGCCACATGTCCTGGGGGACCCACGTGCATGCCGCATGTCATGGGGGCCCCAAATGCATGCCGCATGTCCTGGGGGCCCC
Source organism: Phyllobates terribilis (assembly GCF_046119375.1). NCBI lineage: Eukaryota > Metazoa > Chordata > Amphibia > Anura > Dendrobatidae > Phyllobates > Phyllobates terribilis. The sequence goes on along the minus strand of NW_027362764.1, from coordinate 327,769,006 downwards.
ACGTGCATTCCGCATGACATGGGGTCCCCAAATGCATGCCGCATGTCATGGCGGCCCCAAATGCATGACTCAGGTCATGGGGGCCACACGTGCATGCCGCATGTCATGGGGGACCCAAGCGTATGCCGCATGTCATGGGGGCCCCAAATACATGCAGCATGTCACGGGGCCCCACGTGCATGCCGCATGTCTCAGGTACCCCAAATGCATGCAGCATGTTATGCAGGCCCCAAATGCATCCCGCATGTCATGGGGCCCCACGTGCATGCCTCCTGTCATGGAGGCCCCAAATGCTTGCCGCATGTCACGGGTTCCCCAAATGCATGTGCCATGTCATGGGGGCCCCAATTGCATGCCGCATGTCAAGGGGGCCCCACGTGCAAGCCGCATGTCATGGGGGCCCCAAATGCATGCCGCAAGTCATGGGGGCCCCAAGTGCATGACGCATGTCGTGGGGTCCCCACGTGCATGAAGCATGTCATGGGGGCTCCAAATGCATGCCACATGTCATGGGGGCCCCACGTGCATGCCGCATGTCAAGGGGGGCCCACATGCAAGCCTCATGTCATGGGGGCCCCAAATGCATGCCGCAAGTCAAGGGGGCCCCACGTGCACGCTGAATGTCATGGGGGCCCAAATGCATGACGCATGTCATGGGGTCCCCACGTGCATGAAGAATGTCATGGGGGCTCCAAATGCATGCCGCATGTCATGGGGGACCTGCAGGCATTCCGCATGTCATGGGGGCCCCAAATGCATGCCGCATGTCATGGGGGTCCCAAATGCATGCCGCATGTCATGGGGGCCCCACATGCATTCCGCATGTCATGAGGGCCCCACGTGCATGCTGCATGTCATGGGGGCCCAAATGCATGCCGCATGTCATGGGGGCCATAAATGCATGCCGCAATGTATTGGGGGCCCCAACTGCAGGTCGCATGTCATGAGAGCCCCGCATGCATGCCGCATGTCATTGGGGCCCGCAGGCATTGCGCATGTCATGGGGTTCTCACGTGCATTCCGCATGGCATGGGGGCCCCACGTGCATGATGCATGTCATTGGGGCCCCACGTGCTTGCCGCATGTCATGGGGGCCCAAATGCATGCCTCAAGTCATGGGGGCCCCAAATGCATGCCGCATGTCATGGGGGTCCCAAATGCATGCCGCATGTCATGGGGGCCCCACATGCATGCCGCATGTCATGGAGGCCCCAAATGCATGCCGCATGTCATGGTGGCCTCACGTGCATTCCGCATGACATGGGGGCCCCAAATGTATGCCACATATCATGGGGGTCCCAAATGCATGCCGCATGTCATGGGGCCCCCAAATGCATGCCACATGTCCTGGGGGACCCAAATGTATGCCGCATGTAATGGGGCCCCACATGCATGGAGCATGTCATAGGGGCCCCACATGCATGCCACATGTCCTGGGGGACCCACGTGCATGCCGCATGTCATGGGGGCCCCAAATGCATGCCGCATGTCCTGGGGGCCCCACGTGCATTCCGCATGACATGGGGTCCCCAAATGCATGCCGCATGTCATGGCGGCCCCAAATGCATGACTCAGGTCATGGGGGCCACACGTGCATGCCGCATGTCATGGGGGACCCAAGCGTATGCCGCATGTCATGGGGGCCCCAAATACATGCAGCATGTCACGGGGCCCCACGTGCATGCCGCATGTCTCAGGTACCCCAAATGCATGCAGCATGTTATGCAGGCCCCAAATGCATCCCGCATGTCATGGGGCCCCACGTGCATGCCTCCTGTCATGGAGGCCCCAAATGCTTGCCGCATGTCACGGGTTCCCCAAATGCATGCGCCATGTCATGGGGGCCCCAATTGCATGCCGCATGTCAAGGGGGCCCCACGTGCAAGCCGCATGTCATGGGGGCCCCAAATGCATGCCGCAAGTCATGGGGGCCCCAAATGCATGACGCATGTCGTGGGGTCCCCACGTGCATGAAGCATGTCATGGGGGCTCCAAATGCATGCCACATGTCATGGGGGCCCCACGTGCATGCCGCATGTCAAGGGGGCCCCACATGCAAGCCTCATGTCATGGGGGCCCCAAATGCATGCCGCAAGTCAAGGGGGCCCCACGTGCACGCTGAATGTCATGGGGGCCCAAATGCATGACGCATGTCATGGGGTCCCCACGTGCATGAAGAATGTCATGGGGGCTCCAAATGCATGCCGCATGTCATGGGGGACCTGCAGGCATTCCGCATGTCATGGGGGCCCCAAATGCATGCCGCATGTCATGGGGGCCCCAAATGCATGCCGCATGTCATGGGGCCCCATGTGCATGCCGCATGTCATGGGGGCCTCACGTGCATTCCGCATGTCATAGGGGCCCCACGTGCATGACGCATGTCTCGGGCACCCCAAATACATGCAGCATGTCATGGGGCCCCACGTGCATGCCGCATGTCTCAGGTACCCCAAATGCATGCAACATGTTATGCAGGCCCCAAATGCATGCCACATGTCATGGGGGCCCCAAATGCATGCCACATGTCCTGGGGGACCCACGTGCATGCCGCATGTCATGGGGGCCCCAAATGCATGCCGCATGTCACAGGGGCCCCAAATGTATGCCGCATGTAATGGGGCCCCACATGCATGGAGCATGTCATAGGGGCCCCACATGCATGCCACATGTCCTGGGGGACCCACGTGCATGCCGCATGTCATGGGGGCCCCAAATGCATGCCGCATGTCCTGGGGGCCCCACGTGCATTCCGCATGACATGGGGTCCCCAAATGCATGCCGCATGTCATGGCGGCCCCAAATGCATGACTCAGGTCATGGGGGCCACACGTGCATGCCGCATGTCATGGGGGACCCAAGCGTATGCCGCTTGTCATGGGGGCCCCAAATACATGCAGCATGTCACGGGGCCCCACGTGCATGCCGCATGTCTCAGGTACCCCAAATGCATGCAGCATGTTATGCAGGCCCCAAATGCATGCCGCATGTCATGGGGGCCCCGAAGGCATTCCGCATGTCATGGGGGCCCCAAATGCATGCCGCATGTCATTGGGGCCCCACGTGCATGCCGCATGTCATGGGGGCCCCGCATGCATTCCACATGTCATGGGGGCCCCAAATGCATGCCGCATATCATGGGGGTCCCACTTGCATGCAGCATGTAATGGGGGATCCAAATGCATGACGCATGTCATGGGGGTCCCACATGCATGCCGCATGTCATGGGGCCCCCAAATGCATGCGTCATGTCATAGGGGCCCCACGTGCATGCCTCATTTCACGGGGGCCACAAATGTATGCCGCATGTCATGAGGGCCCCACGTGCATGCCGCATGTCATGGGGGGCCCACATGCATGCCGCATGTCATGGGGGCCCCACTTGCATGCAGCATGTAATGGAGGATCCAAATGCATGACGCATGTCATGGGGGTCCCACATGCATGCCGCATGTCCTGGGGGCCCCACATGCATGCCGCATTTTATGGGGGACCCAACTGCATGCCGCGTGTCATGGGGGCCCCACGTGCATGCCGCATGTCATGGGGGATCCAAACTCATGCCGCATGTCATTGGGGCCCCAAGCCTATGCCGCATGTCATGGGGGCCCCATGTGCATGCCACATGTAATGGGGACCCCAAATGCATGCGGCATGTCATAGGGGCCCCACATGCATGCCGCATGTCTCAGGTACCCCAAATGCATGCAGCATGATATGCAGGCCCCAAATGCATGCCGCATGTCATCGGGGCCCCAATGCATGTCGCATGTCATGGAGGCCCCAAATACATGCCGCATGTCATAGGGGCCCCACGTGCATGCTGCATGTAATGGGGGATTCAAATGCATGCCGCATGTCATGGGGGTTCCACATGCATGCCTCATTTTATGGGGGCCCCAAATGCATGCCTCAAGTCATGGGGGCCCCAAATGCATGCCGCATGTCATGGGGGTCCCAAAAGCATGCCGCATGTCCTGGGGGCCCCACATGCATGCCGCATTTCATGGGGGACCCAACTGCATGCCGCATGTCATGGGGGCCCCACGTGCATGCCGCATGTCATGGGGATCCAAACTCATGCCGCATGTCATTGGGGCCCCAAGCCTATGCCGCATGTCATGGGGGCCCCATGTGCATGCCACATGTAATGGGGACCCCAAATGCATGTGGCATGTCATAGGGGCCCCACGTGCATGCCGCATGTCTCGGGCACCCCAAATGCATGCAGCATGTTATGGGGGCCCCACATGCATGCCGCATGTCTCAGGTACCCCAAATGCATGCAACATGATATGCAGGCCCCAAATGCATGCCGCATGTAATCGGGGCCCCAATGCATGTCGCATGTCATGGAGACCCCAAATGCATGCCGCATGTCATAGGGGCCCCACGTGCATGCCGCATGTAATGGGGGATTCAAATGCATGCCGCATGTCATGGGGGCCCCAAATGCATGCCGCATGTCATGGGGGTCCCAAATGCATGCCGCATGTCATGGGGGCCCCACATGCATTCCGCATGTCATGAGGGCCCCACGTGCATGCTGCATGTCATGGGGGCCCAAATGCATGCCGCATGTCATGGGGGCCATAAATGCATGCCGCAATGTATTGGGGGCCCCAACTGCAGGCCGCATGTCATGAGAGCCCCGCATGCATGCCGCATGTCATTGGGGCCCCGCAGGCGTTGCGCATGTCATGGGGTTCTCACGTGCATTCCGCATGGCATGGGGGCCCCACGTGCATGATGCATGTCATTGGGGCCCCACGTGCTTGCCGCATGTCATGGGGGCCCAAATGCATGCCTCAAGTCATGGGGGCCCCAAATGCATGCCGCATGTCATGGGGGTCCCAAATGCATGCCGCATGTCATGGGGGCCCCACATGCATGCCGCATGTCATGGAGGCCCCAAATGCATGCCGCATGTCATGGTGGCCTCACGTGCATTCCGCATGACATGGGGGCCCCAAATGTATGCCACATATCATGGGGGTCCCAAATGCATGCCGCATGTCATGGGGCCCCCAAATGCATGCCACATGTCACGGGGGCCCCAAATGCATGCCGCATGTCCTGGGGGCCCCATGTAAATGTCGCATGTCATGGGCCCCCCAAATACATTCCGCATGTCATGGGTGCCCCACATGCATGCCGCATGTCATGGGGGCCAAATGCATGCCGCATGTCATGGGGGCCCCAAATGCATGCCGCCTGTCATGGGGGCCCCACATGCATGCCGCATGTCATTGGGATCCCATATGCATGCCGCATGTCATGGGGGCCCCACCTGCATGCCGCATGTCATGGGGGTCCCAAATGCAAGTCGCATGTCATGGGGGCCCCAAGTGCGTGCCGCATGTCATTGGGGTCCCAAATGCATGTCGCATGTCATGGGGGCCCCAAATGCATATTGCATGTCATGGGGGCCCAAATGCATGCCACATGTCATGGGGGCCCCACATGCATGACGCATGTCATGGGGGCCCCAAATGCATGACGCATGTCATGGAGGCTCCAAGTGCATGCTGCATGTCATGGGGGTCCCAAATGCATGCCCCATGTCATGGGGGTCCCAAATGCATGCATCATGTCATGGGGGTCCCAAATGCATGCAGCATGTCATTGGGGTCCCAAATGCATGTTGCATGTCATGGGGGCCCCAAATGCATATCGCATGTCAAGGGGGCCAAAATGCATGCCACATGTCATGGGGGCCCCACGTGCATGCTGCATGTCATGGGGGCCCCACATGCATGACGCATGTCATGGGGGCCCCAAATGCATGCCGCATGTCATGGGGGCCCCACGTGCATGCCGCATATCATGGGGGCCAGAAAAGCATGCCGCATGTCATGGGCCCCCAAATGCATGCCGCATGTCATGGGGGCCCCAATTGCGTGTCGTATGTCATAGGGGCCCCCATGCATGCCGCATGTCATGGGGTCCCCACGTGCATGCCGCATGTCATTGGCGTCCCAAATGCATGCTGCATGTCATTGGCATCCCAAATGCATGCCGCATGTCATGGGGGCACCAAGTGCATGCCGCATGTCATGGGGGCCCCACGTGCTTGCCGCATATCATTGGGCCCCCAAATGCATGCCGCATGTCATGGAGGCCCCAATTATGTGCCGCATGTCATGGTGGCCCTCCATGCATGCCACATGTCATGGGGGCCCGAAATGCATGACGCATGTCATGGGAGCCCGAAGTGCAAGTCGCTTGTCATGTGGCCCCAAATGCATTCCGCATGTCATGGGGGCCCCACGTGCATGACGCATGTCATGGGGGCCCCAAATGCATACCGCATATCTTGGGGGCCCCACGTGCATGCCGCATATCATAGGGGCCCCAAATGCCTGACGAATGTCATGGGTTCCCCTAATGTATTCCGCATGTCATGGGGACCAGAAATGCACGCCGCATGTCATGGGGGCCCCACGTGCATGACGCATGTCATTGGGGTCCCAAATGCATGAAGAATGTCATGGGTGCCCCAAAAGCATGCCACATGTCATGGGGGCCCCACGTGCATGCCGCATGTCATTGGGGCCCCAAATGCATGCCGCATGTCATGAGGGCCCCAAATGCATGCCGCATGTCATGTGGGCCCAAAAGTGCATGTCACATGTCTTGGGGGCCCCAATTTTTTGCCGCATGTCATGGGGGCCATAAATGCATGCCGCATGTCATGGGGGCCCCACGTGCATGCAGCATGTCATTGGGGTCCCAAATGCATGCCGCATGTCATGGGGGCCCCACCTGCATGCGGCATATCATTGGGGTCCCAAATGCATGCCGCATGTCATGGGGGCCCCAAATGCATGCCGCATGTCATGGGTGCCCACGTGCATGCCACATTTCGTGGCGGCCCCAAATGCATGACGCATGTCATGGGGGCCCCAAATGCATGCCGCATGTCATGGGGGCCCCAATTACGTGCCGCCTGTCATGGGGGCCCCACATGCATGCCGCATGTCATGGGGGCCCCAAATGCATGCCGCATGTCATGGGGACCCTAAATGCATGCCGCATGTCATGAGGACCCACGTGCATGCCGCATGTCCTGGGGGCCCCATGTAAATGTCGCATGTCATGGGCCCCCCAAATGCATGCCGCATGTCATGGGTGCCCCACATGCATGCCGCATGTCATGGGGGCCCAAATGCATGCCGCATGTCATGGGGGCCCCAAATGCATGCCGCATGTCATGGCGGCCCCAAATGCATGACTCAGGTCATGGGGGCCCACGTGCATGCCGCATGTCATGAGGGACCCAAATGCATGCGGCATGTCATAGGGGCCCCACGTGCATGCCGCATGTCTCAGGTACCCCAAATGCATGCAGCATGTTATGCAGGCCCCAAATGCATGCCGCATTTCATGGGGGCCCCGCAGGCATTCCGCATGTCATGGGGGCCCCAGATGCATGCCGCATGTCATGGGGGCCATAAATGCATGCCACATGTCATGGGGGCCCCACGTGCATGCCGCATGTCATTGGGGTCCCAAATGCATGCCGCATGTCATGGGGGCCCCACCTGCATGCCGCATATCATTGGGGTCCCAAATGCATGCCGCATGTCATGGGGGCCCCAAATGCATGCCGCATGTCATGAGGGCCCACGTGCATGCCACATGTGGTGGCGGCCCCAAATGCATGATGCATGTCATGGGGGCCCCAAATGCATGCTGCATGTCATGGGGCCCCAATTATGTGCCGCCTGTCATGGGGGGCCCCACATGCATGCCGCATGTCATGGGGGCCCCAAATGCATGCCGCATATCATGGGAGCCCGAAGTGCATGTCGCATGTCATGGGGGTCCCAAATGCATGCCGCATGTCATGGGGGCCCCACGTGCAAGCCGCATGTCATGGGGGCCCCAAATGCATGCCGCTTGTCGTGGCGGCCCCAAATGCATGACGCATGTCTTGGGGGCCCCAAATGCATGCTGCATGTCATGGGGGCCCCAATTATGTGCCGCCTGTCATGGGGCCCCACATGCATGCCACATGTCATAGGGGCCCCAAATGCATGCCGCATGTCATGGGAGCCCGAAGTGCATGCCGCATGTCATGGGGGCCCCAAATGCATGCCGCATGTCATGGGGGCCCCAAATGCATGCCGCATGTCATGGGGGCCCCACGTGCATGCCGCATGTCATGGGGGCCCCATGTGCATGTCGCATGTCATGGGGGCCCAAAATGCATGCCGCATGTCATGGGAGCCCGAATTGCATGCCGCATGTCATGGGGGCCCCAAATGCATGCCGCATGTCATGGGGGCCCCAAATGCATGCCGCATGTCATGGGTGCCCCACCTGCATTCCGCATATCATTGAGGTCCCAAATGCATGCCGCATGTCATGGGGACCCCAAATGCATGCCGCATGTCATGAGGGCCCACGTGCATGACGCATGTCTTGGGGGCCCCAAATGCATGCCGCATGTCATGGGGGCCCCAATTATGTGCCGCCTGTCATGGGGGCCCCACATGCATGCCGCATGTCATGGGGGGGCCCACGTGCATGCCGCATGTCATTGGGGCCCCAAATGCATGCCGCGTGTTATGGGGGCCCCAAATGCATCCCGCTTGTCATGGGGCCCCCACTTGCATGACGCATGTCATGGGGGCACCACGTGCATGACGCATGTCATGGGGCCCCAAATGCATGCCGCATGTCATAGGGGCCCAACGTGCATGCCGCATGTCATGGGGGCCCCACATGCATGCCGCATGTCATGGGGGCCCCAAATGCATGCCGCATGTCATGGGGGCCCCACGTGCATGCCGCATGTCATTGGGGCCCCAAATGCATGACGCATGTCATTGGGGCCCCAAATGCATGCCGCATGTCATGGGGGCCCCACGTGCATGCCGCATGTCGTGGCGGCCCCAAATGCATGCCGCATGTCGTGGGGGCCCCATGTGCATGCCGCATGTCATTGGGGTCCCAAATGCATGCCGCATGTCATGGGAGCCCCAAATGCATGAAGCATGTCATGGGGGCCCCAATTATGTGCCGCCTGACATGGGGGCCCCACATGCATGCCGTATGTCATAGGGGCCCCAAATGCATGCCGCATGTCATGGGGGCCCCATGTGCATACCGCATGTCATGGGGGCCCACGTGCATGCCGCAAGTTATGGGGGCCCCACAAGCATGCCGCATGTCATTGGGGTCCCAAATGCATGTCGCATGTCATGGGGGCCCCAAATGCATGCCGCATGTCATGGGGGCCCCAATTACGTGCCGCCTGTCATGGGGCCCCACATGCATGCCGCATGTCATGGGGGCCCCAAATGCATGCCGCATGTCTTGGGGGCCCCACGTGCATGCCGCATATCATAGGGGCCCCACGTGCATGACGCATGTCATTGGGGTCCCAAATGCATGAAGAATGTCATGGGGGCCCCAAAAGCATGCCACATGTCGTGGGGGCCCCACGTGCATGACGCATGTCATGGGGGCCCCAAAAGCATGACGCATGTCTTGGGAGCCCCAAATGCATGCCGCATGTCATGGGAGCCCCAAATGCATGAAGCATGTCATGGGGGACCCAAATGCATGCCGCATGTCGCGGCAGCCCCAAATGCATGACGCATGTCTTGGGGGCCCCAAATGCATCCCGCATGTCATGGGGGCCCCACGTGCATGCCACATGTCATTGGGGTCCCAAATGCATGCCGCATGTCATGGGGGCCCCACCTGCATGCCGCATATCATTGGGGCCCCAAATGCATGCCGCATGTCATGAGGGCGCATGTGCATGCCGCATGTCGTGGCGACCCCACGAGCGTGCCGCATGTCAATGGGGTCCCAAATACATGTCGCATGTCATGGGGGCCCAAATGCACGCCACATGTCATGGGGGCCCCACGTGCATGACGCATGTCATGGGGGGCCCACGTGCATGTCGCATGTCATGGGGGCCCCAAATGCATCCCGCATGTCATGGGGGCCCCACGTGCATGTCGCATGTCATAGTGGCAACAAATGCATGCCGCATGTCGTGGCGGCCCCAAATGCATGACGCATGTCTTGGGGGCCCCAAATGCATGCCGCATGTCATGGGGGCCCCAATTATGTGATGCCTGTCATGGGGCCCCACATGCATGCCACATGTCATAGGGGCCCCAAATGCATGCCACATGTCATGGGAGCCCGAAGTGCATGCCGCATGTCATGGGGGCCCCAAATGCATGTCGCATGTCATGGGGGCCCCAAATGCATGCCGCATGTCATGGGGGCCCCACGTGCATGCCGCATGTCATGGGGGCCCCATGTGCATGCCGCATATCATTGGGGTCCCAAATGCATGCCGTATGTCATGGGGACCCCAATTGCATGCCGCATGTCATGAGGGCCCCAAATGCATGCCGCATGTCTTGGGGACCCCAAATGCATGCCGCATGTCATGAGGGCCCACGTGCATGACGCATGTCTTGGGGGCCCCAAAAGCATGCCACATGTCGTGGGGGCCCCACGTGCATGCCGCATGTCATTGGGGCCCCAAAAGCATGCCACATGTCGTGGGGGCCCCAATTGCATGCCGCATGTCATGAGGGCCCCAAATGCATGCCGCATGTCTTGGGGACCCCAAAAGCATGCCACATGTCGTGGGGGCCCCACGTGCATGCCGCATGTCATTGGGGCCCCAAAAGCATGCCACATGTCGTGGGGGCCCCAAATGCATGCCGAATGTCATGGGGGCCCACGTGCATGCCGCATGTCGTGGCGGCCCCAAATGCATGCCGCATGTCTTGGGGGCCCCAAATGCATGCCGCATGTCATGGGGGCCCCACATGCATGCCGCATGTCATAGGGGCCCCAAATGCATGCCGCATGTCATGGGAGCCCGAAGTGCATGCCGCATGTCATGGGGGCCCCAAATGCATGCCGCATGTCATGGGGGCCCCAAATGCATGAAGAATGTCATGGGGCCCCAAAAGCATGCCACATGTCGTGTGGGTCATACTTGCATGCCGCATGTCATGGGGGCCCCAAATGCATGCCGCGTGTCATGGGGGCCCCAAATGCATGCCGCATGTCATGGGGACCCACGTGCATGCCGCATGTCATCGGGGTCCCAAATGCATGCCGCATGTCATGGGAGCCCCAAATGCATGCCGCATGTCATGGGGGCCCCAAATGCATGCCGCATGTCATGGGGGCCCCATGTGCATGCCGCATGTCATGGGTGCCCACGTGCATGCCGAATGTCATGGGGGCCCCAAATGCATGCCGCATGTCATTGGGGCCCCAAATGCATGCCGCATGTCATGGGGGCCCCAAATGTATGCCGCATGTCATGGGGGCCCACGTGCATGCCGCATGTCGTGGCGGCCCCAAATGCATGACGCATGTCTTGGGGGCCCCAAATGCATGCCGCATGTCATGGGGGCCCCAATTATGTGCCGCCTGTCATGGGGGCCCCACATGCATGCCGCATGTCATAGGTGCCCCAAATGCATGCCGCATGTCATGGGACCCCGAAGTGCATGCCGCATGTCATGGGGGCCCCAAATGCATGCCGCATGTCATGGGGGCCCCACGTGCATGCCGCATGTCATGGGGGCCCCACGTGCATGCTGCATGTCATGGGGGCCCCAAATGCATGCCGCATGTCATGGGGGCACAACGTGCATGCCGCATGTCATTGGGGCCCCAAATGCATGCCGCATGTCATTGGGGCCCCAAATGCATGCCGCATGTCATGGGGCCCCACGTGCATGCCGCATGTCGTGGCGGCCCCAAATGCATGACGCATGTCTTGGGGGCCCCAAATGCATGCCGCATGTCATGGGGGCCCCACATGCATGCCGCATGTCATAGGGGCCCCAAATGCATCCCGCTTGTCATGGGGGCCCCACGTGCATGACGAATGTCATTGGGGCCCCAAATGCATGCCGCATGTCATTGGGGCCCCAAATGCATCCCGCTTGTCATGGGGGCCCCACGTGCATGACGCATGTCATGGGGGCCCCAAATGCATGCTGCATGTCTTGGGGGCCCCACGTGCATGCCGCATATCATAGGGGCCCCACGTGCATGACGCATGTCATGAGGGACCCAAATGCATGCCGCATGTCTTGGGGACCCCAAATGCATGCCGCATGTCATGAGGGCCCACGTGCATGACGCATGTCTTGGGGGCCCCAAATGCATGCCGCATGTCATAGGGGCCCAACGTGCATGCCGCATGTCATGGGGGCCCCAAATGCATGCTGCATGTCATTGGGGCCCCAAATGCATCCTGCTTGTCATGGGGGCCCCACGTGCATGATGCATGTCATGGGTGCCCCAAATGCATGCCGCATGTCTTGGGGGCCCCACGTGCATGCCGCATATCATAGGGGCCCCACGTGCATGACGCATGTCATGGGGGCCCCAAAAGCATGCCACATGTCGTGGGGGCCCCACGTGCATGCCGCATGTCATTGGGGCCCCAAAAGCATGCCACATGTCGTGGGGGCCCCAAATGCATGCCATATGTCATGGGGGCCCACGTGCATGCCGCATGTCGTGGCGGCCCCAAATGCATGCCGCATGTCTTGGGGGCCCCAAATGCATGCCGCATGTCATGGGGGCCCCACATGCATGCCGCATGTCATAGGGGCCCCAAATGCATGCCGCATGTCATGGGAGCCCGAAGTGCATGCCGCATGTCATGGGGGCCCCAAATGCATGCCGCATGTCATGGGGGCCCCAAATGCATGAAGAATGTCATGGGGCCCCAAAAGCATGCCACATGTCGTGTGGGTCATACTTGCATGCCGCATGTCATGGGGCCCCAAATGCATGCCGCGTGTCATGGGGGCCCCAAATGCATGCCGCATGTCATGGGGACCCACGTGCATGCCGCATGTCATTGGGGTCCCAAATGCATGCCGCATGTCATGGGAGCCCCAAATGCATGCCGCATGTCATGGGGGCCCCAAATGCATGCCGCATGTCATGGGGGCCCCATGTGCATGCCGCATGTCATGGGTGCCCACGTGCATGCCGAATGTCATGGGGGCCCCAAATGCATGCCGCATGTCATTGGGGCCCCAAATGCATGCCGCATGTCATGGGGGCCCCAAATGTATGCCGCATGTCATGGGGGCCCACGTGCATGCCGCATGTCGTGGCGGCCCCAAATGCATGACGCATGTCTTGGGGGCCCCAAATGCATGCCGCATGTCATGGGGGCCCCAATTATGTGCCGCCTGTCATGGGGGCCCCACATGCATGCCGCATGTCATAGGTGCCCCAAATGCATGCCGCATGTCATGGGACCCCGAAGTGCATGCCGCATGTCATGGGGGCCCCAAATGCATGCCGCATGTCATGGGGGCCCCACGTGCATGCCGCATGTCATGGGGGCCCCACGTGCATGCCGCATGTCATGGGGGCCCCAAATGCATGACGCATGTCATGGGGCCCCACGTGCATGCCGCATGTCGTGGCGGCCCCAAATGCATGACGCATGTCTTGGGGGCCCCAAATGCATGCCGCATGTCATGGGGGCCCCACATGCATGCCGCATGTCATAGGGGCCCAAAATGCATCTCGCTTGTCATGGGGGCCCCACGTGCATGACGCATGTCATTGGGGCCCCAAATGCATGCCGCATGTCATTGGGGCCCCAAATGCATCCCGCTTGTCATGGGGGCCCCACGTGCATGACGCATGTCATGGGGGCCCCAAATGCATGCTGCATGTCTTGGGGGCCCCACGTGCATGCCGCATATCATAGGGGCCCCACGTGCATGACGCATGTCATTGGGGTCCCAAATGCATGAAGAATGTCATGGGGGCCCCAAAAGCATGCCACATGTCGTGGGGGCCCCACGTGCATGCCGCATGTCATGGGGGCCCGAATTGCATGCCGCATGTCATGGGTGCCCCAAATGCATGCCGCATGTCATGGGGGCCCCAAATGCATGAAGAATTTCATGGGGGCCCCAAAAGCATCACACATGTCGTGGGGGCCCCACGTGCATGCCGCATGTCATGGGGGCCCCATGTGCATGCCGCATGTCATGGGTGTCCACGTGCATGCCGAATGTCATGGGGGCCCCAAATGCATGCCGCATGTCATGGGGGCCCCAAATGTATGCCGCATGTCATGGGGGCCCACGTGCATGCCGCATGTCGTGGTGGCCCCAGTTATGTGCCGCCTGACATGGGGGCCCCACGTGCATGCCGTATGTCATAGGGGACCCAAATGCATGACGCATGTCATGGGAGCCCCAAATGCATGAAGCATGTCATGGGGGCCCCAAATGCATGCCGCATGTCATGGGAGCCCCAAATGCATGAAGCATGTCATGGGGGGCCCAAATGCATGCCTCATGTCATGGGGGCCCCATGAGCATGCCGCATGTCATGGGGGCCCCACGTGCATGCCGCAAGTCATGGGGGCCCCACGTGCATGCCGCATGTCATTGGGGTCCCAAATGCATGTCACATGTCATGGGGGCCCCAAATGCATGCCACATGCCATGGGGGCCCCAATTACGTGCCGCCTGTCATGGGGGCCCCACATGCATGCCGCATGTCATGGGGGCCCCAAATGCATGCCGCATGTCTTGGGGGCCCCACGTGCATGCCGCATATCATAGGGGCCCCACGTGCATGACGCATGTCTTGGGGGCCCCAAATGCATGCCACATGTCATGGGGGCCCCAAATGCATGCCGCATGTCATGGGGGCCCCCCATGACATGCGGCATGCATTTGGGGCCACAAATGCATGCCGCATTTCATGGGGCCCCCAAATGCATGCCGCATGTCATGGGGGCCCGAATTATGTACCGCCTGTCATGGGGGCCCCACATGCTTGCCGCATGTGATGGGAGCCCCAAATGCATGCCGCATGTCATTGGGGCCCCAAATGCATGCCGCATGTCATGGGGGCCCACGTGCATGCCGCATGTCGTGACGGCCCCAAATGCATGACGCATGTCTTGGGGGCCCCAAATGCATGCCGCATGTCATGAGGGCCCCAATTATGTGCCGCCTGTCATGGGGGCCCCACATGCATGCCGCATGTAATAGGGGCCCCAAATGCATGCCGCATGTCATGGGAGCCCGAAGTGCATGCCGCATGTCATGGGGGCCCCAAATGCATGCCGCATGTCATGGGGGCCCAAATGCATGAAGAATTTCATGGGGGCCCCAAAAGCATGCCACATGTCGTGGGGGCCCCACATGCATGCCGCATGTCATGGGGGCCCCAAATGCATGCCGCATGTCATGGGGCCCACGTGCATGCCGCATGTCATTGGGGCCCCAAATGCATGCTGCGTGTTATGGGGGCCCCAAATGCATCCCGCATGTCATGGGGGCCCCACGTGCATGATGCATGTCATGGGGGGCCCAAATGCATGCCGCATGTCATGGGGGCCCCACGTGCGTGCCGCGTGTCATTGGGGTCCCAAATGCATGCCGCATGTCAAGGGGGCCCCAAATGCATGCCGCATGTCATGGGGGCCCCACATGCATGCCGCATGTCATGGGGGCCCCACGTGCATGCCGCATGTCATGGGGGCCCCAAATGCATCCCGCATGGGGGCCCCAATTATGTGACGCCTGTCATGGGGCCCCACATGCATGCCACATGTCATAGGGGCCCCAAATGCATGCCACATGTCATGGGAGCCCGAAGTGCATGCCGCATGTCATGGGGGCCCCAAATGCATGCCGCATGTCATGGAGGCCCAATTATGTGCCGCCTGTCATGGGGGCCCCACATGCATGGCGCATGTCATGGGGGTCCCAAATGCATGCCGCATGTCATGGGAGCACGAAGTGCATGCCGCATGTCATGGGGGCCCCAAATGCATGCCGCATGTCATGGGGGCCCCAAATGCATGCAGCATGTCATAGGGGCCCAACGTGCATGCCGCATGTCATGGGGGCCCCAAATGCATGCCGCATGTCACTGAGGCCCCAAATGCATACCGCATGTCATGGGGGCCCCAAATGCATGCCGCGTGTTATGGGGGCCCCAAATGCATCCCGCAAGTCATGGGGGCCCCAAATGCATGACGCATGTCATGGGGTCCCCACGTGCATGAAGCATGTCATGGGGGCTCCAAATGCATGTCACATGTCATGGGGGCCCCACGTGCATGCCGCATGTCAAGGGGGCCCCACATGCAAGTCTCATGTCATGGGGGCCCCAAATGCATGCCGCAAGTCAAGGGGGCCCCACGTGCACGCTGAATGTCATGGGGGCCCAAATGCATGACGCATGTCATGGGGTCCCCACGTGCATGAAGAATGTCATGGGGGCTCCAAATGCATGCCGCATGTCATGGGGGCCCTGCAGGCATTCCGCATGTCATGGGGCCCCATGTGCATGCCGCATGTCATGGGGGCCTCACGTGCATTCCGCATGTCATGGGGGCCCCAAATGCATGCCACATGTCCTGGGTGACCCACTTGCATGCCGCATGTCATGGGGGCCCCAAATGCATGCCGCATGTCACAGGGGCCCCAAATGTATGCCGCATGTAATGGGGCCCCACATGCATGGAGCATGTCATAGGGGCCCCACATGCATGCCACATGTCCTGGGGGACCCACGTGCATGCCGCATGTCATGGGGGCCCCAAATGCATGCCGCATGTCCTGGGGGCCCCACGTGCATTCCGCATGACATGGGGTCCCCAAATGCATGCCGCATGTCATGGCGGCCCCAAATGCATGACTCAGGTCATGGGGGCCACACGTGCATGCCGCATGTCATGGGGGACCCAAGCGTATGCCGCATGTCATGGGGGCCCCAAATACATGCAGCATGTCACGGGGCCCCACGTGCATGCCGCATGTCTCAGGTACCCCAAATGCATGCAGCATGTTATGCAGGCCCCAAATGCATGCCGCATGTCATGGGGGCCCCGAAGGCATTCCGCATGTCATGGGGGCCCCAAATGCATGCCGCATGTCATTGGGGCCCCACGTGCATGCCGCATGTCATGGGGGCCCCGCATGCATTCCACATGTCATGGGGG
This sequence comes from Phyllobates terribilis, assembly GCF_046119375.1. NCBI lineage: Eukaryota > Metazoa > Chordata > Amphibia > Anura > Dendrobatidae > Phyllobates > Phyllobates terribilis. The sequence continues at coordinate 327,751,995 of NW_027362764.1, read as the reverse complement.
CCCCAAATGCATGCCGCATATCATGGGGGTCCCACTTGCATGCAGCATGTAATGGGGGATCCAAATGCATGACGCATGTCATGGGGGTCCCACATGCATGCCGCATGTCATGGGGCCCCCAAATGCATGCGTCATGTCATAGGGGCCCCACGTGCATGCCTCATTTCACGGGGGCCACAAATGTATGCCGCATGTCATGAGGGCCCCACGTGCATGCCGCATGTCATGGGGGGCCCACATGCATGCCGCATGTCATGGGGGCCCCACTTGCATGCAGCATGTAATGGAGGATCCAAATGCATGACGCATGTCATGGGGGTCCCACATGCATGCCGCATGTCCTGGGGGCCCCACATGCATGCCGCATTTCATGGGGGACCCAACTGCATGCCGCATGTCATGGGGGCCCCACGTGCATGCCGCATGTCATGGGGGATCCAAACTCATGCCGCATGTCATTGGGGCCCCAAGCCTATGCCGCATGTCATGGGGGCCCCATGTGCATGCCACATGTAATGGGGACCCCAAATGCATGCGGCATGTCATAGGGGCCCCACATGCATGCCGCATGTCTCAGGTACCCCAAATGCATGCAGCATGATATGCAGGCCCCAAATGCATGCCGCATGTCATCGGGGCCCCAATGCATGTCGCATGTCATGGAGGCCCCAAATACATGCCGCATGTCATAGGGGCCCCACGTGCATGCCGCATGTAATGGGGGATTCAAATGCATGCCGCATGTCATGGGGGTTCCACATGCATGCCTCATTTTATGGGGGCCCCAAATGCATGCCTCAAGTCATGGGGGCCCCAAATGCATGCCGCATGTCATGGGGGTCCCAAAAGCATGCCGCATGTCCTGGGGGCCCCACATGCATGCCGCATTTCATGGGGGACCCAACTGCATGCCGCATGTCATGGGGGCCCCACGTGCATGCCGCATGTCATGGGGATCCAAACTCATGCCGCATGTCATTGGGGCCCCAAGCCTATGCCGCATGTCATGGGGGCCCCATGTGCATGCCACATGTAATGGGGACCCCAAATGCATGCAGCATGTTATGGGGGCCCCACATGCATGCCGCATGTCTCAGGTACCCCAAATGCATGCAGCATGATATGCAGGCCCCAAATGCATGCCGCATGTCATCGGGGCCCCAATGCATGTCGCATGTCATGGAGACCCCAAATGCATGCCGCATGTCATAGGGGCCCCACGTGCATGCCGCATGTAATGGGGGATTCAAATGCATGCCGCATGTCATGGGGGCCCCAAATGCATGCCGCATGTCATGGGGGTCCCAAATGCATGCCGCATGTCATGGGGGCCCCACATGCATTCCGCATGTCATGAGGGCCCCACGTGCATGCTGCATGTCATGGGGGCCCAAATGCATGCCGCATGTCATGGGGGCCATAAATGCATGCCGCAATGTATTGGGGGCCCCAACTGCAGGCCGCATGTCATGAGAGCCCCGCATGCATGCCGCATGTCATTGGGGCCCCGCAGGCGTTGCGCATGTCATGGGGTTCTCACGTGCATTCCGCATGGCATGGGGGCCCCACGTGCATGATGCATGTCATTGGGGCCCCACGTGCTTGCCGCATGTCATGGGGGCCCAAATGCATGCCTCAAGTCATGGGGGCCCCAAATGCATGCCGCATGTCATGGGGGTCCCAAATGCATGCCGCATGTCATGGGGGCCCCACATGCATGCCGCATGTCATGGAGGCCCCAAATGCATGCCGCATGTCATGGTGGCCTCACGTGCATTCCGCATGACATGGGGGCCCCAAATGTATGCCACATATCATGGGGGTCCCAAATGCATGCCGCATGTCATGGGGCCCCCAAATGCATGCCACATGTCCTGGGGGACCCAAATGTATGCCGCATGTAATGGGGCCCCACATGCATGGAGCATGTCATAGGGGCCCCACATGCATGCCACATGTCCTGGGGGACCCACGTGCATGCCGCATGTCATGGGGGCCCCAAATGCATGCCGCATGTCCTGGGGGCCCCACGTGCATTCCGCATGACATGGGGTCCCCAAATGCATGCCGCATGTCATGGCGGCCCCAAATGCATGACTCAGGTCATGGGGGCCACACGTGCATGCCGCATGTCATGGGGGACCCAAGCGTATGCCGCATGTCATGGGGGCCCCAAATACATGCAGCATGTCACGGGGCCCCACGTGCATGCCGCATGTCTCAGGTACCCCAAATGCATGCAGCATGTTATGCAGGCCCCAAATGCATCCCGCATGTCATGGGGCCCCACGTGCATGCCTCCTGTCATGGAGGCCCCAAATGCTTGCCGCATGTCACGGGTTCCCCAAATGCATGCGCCATGTCATGGGGGCCCCAATTGCATGCCGCATGTCAAGGGGGCCCCACGTGCAAGCCGCATGTCATGGGGGCCCCAAATGCATGCCGCAAGTCATGGGGGCCCCAAGTGCATGACGCATGTCGTGGGGTCCCCACGTGCATGAAGCATGTCATGGGGGCTCCAAATGCATGCCACATGTCATGGGGGCCCCACGTGCATGCCGCATGTCAAGGGGGCCCCACATGCAAGCCTCATGTCATGGGGGCCCCAAATGCATGCCGCAAGTCAAGGGGGCCCCACGTGCACGCTGAATGTCATGGGGGCCCAAATGCATGACGCATGTCATGGGGTCCCCACGTGCATGAAGAATGTCATGGGGGCTCCAAATGCATGCCGCATGTCATGGGGGACCTGCAGGCATTCCGCATGTCATGGGGGCCCCAAATGCATGCCGCATGTCATGGGGGTCCCAAATGCATGCCGCATGTCATGGGGGCCCCACATGCATTCCGCATGTCATGAGGGCCCCACGTGCATGCTGCATGTCATGGGGGCCCAAATGCATGCCGCATGTCATGGGGGCCATAAATGCATGCCGCAATGTATTGGGGGCCCCAACTGCAGGTCGCATGTCATGAGAGCCCCGCATGCATGCCGCATGTCATTGGGGCCCCGCAGGCGTTGCGCATGTCATGGGGTTCTCACGTGCATTCCGCATGGCATGGGGGCCCCACGTGCATGATGCATGTCATTGGGGCCCCACGTGCTTGCCGCATGTCATGGGGGCCCAAATGCATGCCTCAAGTCATGGGGGCCCCAAATGCATGCCGCATGTCATGGGGGTCCCAAATGCATGCCGCATGTCATGGGGGCCCCACATGCATGCCGCATGTCATGGAGGCCCCAAATGCATGCCGCATGTCATGGTGGCCTCACGTGCATTCCGCATGACATGGGGGCCCCAAATGTATGCCACATATCATGGGGGTCCCAAATGCATGCCGCATGTCATGGGGCCCCCAAATGCATGCCACATGTCCTGGGGGACCCAAATGTATGCCGCATGTAATGGGGCCCCACATGCATGGAGCATGTCATAGGGGCCCCACATGCATGCCACATGTCCTGGGGGACCCACGTGCATGCCGCATGTCATGGGGGCCCCAAATGCATGCCGCATGTCCTGGGGGCCCCACGTGCATTCCGCATGACATGGGGTCCCCAAATGCATGCCGCATGTCATGGCGGCCCCAAATGCATGACTCAGGTCATGGGGGCCACACGTGCATGCCGCATGTCATGGGGGACCCAAGCGTATGCCGCATGTCATGGGGGCCCCAAATACATGCAGCATGTCACGGGGCCCCACGTGCATGCCGCATGTCTCAGGTACCCCAAATGCATGCAGCATGTTATGCAGGCCCCAAATGCATCCCGCATGTCATGGGGCCCCACGTGCATGCCTCCTGTCATGGAGGCCCCAAATGCTTGCCGCATGTCACGGGTTCCCCAAATGCATGCGCCATGTCATGGGGGCCCCAATTGCATGCCGCATGTCAAGGGGGCCCCACGTGCAAGCCGCATGTCATGGGGGCCCCAAATGCATGCCGCAAGTCATGGGGGCCCCAAATGCATGACGCATGTCGTGGGGTCCCCACGTGCATGAAGCATGTCATGGGGGCTCCAAATGCATGCCACATGTCATGGGGGCCCCACGTGCATGCCGCATGTCAAGGGGGCCCCACATGCAAGCCTCATGTCATGGGGGCCCCAAATGCATGCCGCAAGTCAAGGGGGCCCCACGTGCACGCTGAATGTCATGGGGGCCCAAATGCATGACGCATGTCATGGGGTCCCCACGTGCATGAAGAATGTCATGGGGGCTCCAAATGCATGCCGCATGTCATGGGGGACCTGCAGGCATTCCGCATGTCATGGGGGCCCCAAATGCATGCCGCATGTCATGGGGGCCCCAAATGCATGCCGCATGTCATGGGGCCCCATGTGCATGCCGCATGTCATGGGGGCCTCACGTGCATTCCGCATGTCATAGGGGCCCCACGTGCATGACGCATGTCTCGGGCACCCCAAATACATGCAGCATGTCATGGGGCCCCACGTGCATGCCGCATGTCTCAGGTACCCCAAATGCATGCAACATGTTATGCAGGCCCCAAATGCATGCCACATGTCATGGGGGCCCCAAATGCATGCCACATGTCCTGGGGGACCCACGTGCATGCCGCATGTCATGGGGGCCCCAAATGCATGCTGCATGTCACAGGGGCCCCAAATGTATGCCGCATGTAATGGGGCCCCACATGCATGGAGCATGTCATAGGGGCCCCACATGCATGCCACATGTCCTGGGGGACCCACGTGCATGCCGCATGTCATGGGGGCCCCAAATGCATGCCGCATGTCCTGGGGGCCCCACGTGCATTCCGCATGACATGGGGTCCCCAAATGCATGCCGCATGTCATGGCGGCCCCAAATGCATGACTCAGGTCATGGGGGCCACACGTGCATGCCGCATGTCATGGGGGACCCAAGCGTATGCCGCTTGTCATGGGGGCCCCAAATACATGCAGCATGTCACGGGGCCCCACGTGCATGCCGCATGTCTCAGGTACCCCAAATGCATGCAGCATGTTATGCAGGCCCCAAATGCATGCCGCATGTCATGGGGGCCCCGAAGGCATTCCGCATGTCATGGGGGCCCCAAATGCATGCCGCATGTCATTGGGGCCCCACGTGCATGCCGCATGTCATGGGGGCCCCGCATGCATTCCACATGTCATGGGGGCCCCAAATGCATGCCGCATATCATGGGGGTCCCACTTGCATGCAGCATGTAATGGGGGATCCAAATGCATGACGCATGTCATGGGGGTCCCACATGCATGCCGCATGTCATGGGGCCCCCAAATGCATGCGTCATGTCATAGGGGCCCCACGTGCATGCCTCATTTCACGGGGGCCACAAATGTATGCCGCATGTCATGAGGGCCCCACGTGCATGCCGCATGTCATGGGGGGCCCACATGCATGCCGCATGTCATGGGGGCCCCACTTGCATGCAGCATGTAATGGAGGATCCAAATGCATGACGCATGTCATGGGGGTCCCACATGCATGCCGCATGTCCTGGGGGCCCCACATGCATGTCGCATTTCATGGGGGACCCAACTGCATGCCGCATGTCATGGGGGCCCCACGTGCATGCCGCATGTCATGGGGGATCCAAACTCATGCCGCATGTCATTGGGGCCCCAAGCCTATGCCGCATGTCATGGGGGCCCCATGTGCATGCCACATGTAATGGGGACCCCAAATGCATGCGGCATGTCATAGGGGCCCCACATGCATGCCGCATGTCTCAGGTACCCCAAATGCATGCAGCATGATATGCAGGCCCCAAATGCATGCCGCATGTCATCGGGGCCCCAATGCATGTCGCATGTCATGGAGGCCCCAAATACATGCCGCATGTCATAGGGGCCCCACGTGCATGCTGCATGTAATGGGGGATTCAAATGCATGCCGCATGTCATGGGGGTTCCACATGCATGCCTCATTTTATGGGGGTCCCAAATGCATGCCTCAAGTCATGGGGGCCCCAAATGCATGCCGCATGTCATGGGGGTCCCAAAAGCATGCCGCATGTCCTGGGGGCCCCACATGCATGCCGCATTTCATGGGGGACCCAACTGCATGCCGCATGTCATGGGGGCCCCACGTGCATGCCGCATGTCATGGGGATCCAAACTCATGCCGCATGTCATTGGGGCCCCAAGCCTATGCCGCATGTCATGGGGGCCCCATGTGCATGCCACATGTAATGGGGACCCCAAATGCATGTGGCATGTCATAGGGGCCCCACGTGCATGCCGCATGTCTCGGGCACCCCAAATGCATGCAGCATGTTATGGGGGCCCCACATGCATGCCGCATGTCTCAGGTACCCCAAATGCATGCAACATGATATGCAGGCCCCAAATGCATGCCGCATGTCATCGGGGCCCCAATGCATGTCGCATGTCATGGAGACCCCAAATGCATGCCGCATGTCATAGGGGCCCCACGTGCATGCCGCATGTAATGGGGGATTCAAATGCATGCCGCATGTCATGGGGGCCCCAAATGCATGCCGCATGTCATGGGGGTCCCAAATGCATGCCGCATGTCATGGGGGCCCCACATGCATTCCGCATGTCATGAGGGCCCCACGTGCATGCTGCATGTCATGGGGGCCCAAATGCATGCCGCATGTCATGGGGGCCATAAATGCATGCCGCAATGTATTGGGGGCCCCAACTGCAGGCCGCATGTCATGAGAGCCCCGCATGCATGCCGCATGTCATTGGGGCCCCGCAGGCGTTGCGCATGTCATGGGGTTCTCACGTGCATTCCGCATGGCATGGGGGCCCCACGTGCATGATGCATGTCATTGGGGCCCCACTTGCTTGCCGCATGTCATGGGGGCCCAAATGCATGCCTCAAGTCATGGGGGCCCCAAATGCATGCCGCATGTCATGGGGGTCCCAAATGCATGCCGCATGTCATGGGGGCCCCACATGCATGCCGCATGTCATGGAGGCCCCAAATGCATGCCGCATGTCATGGTGGCCTCACGTGCATTCCGCATGACATGGGGGCCCCAAATGTATGCCACATATCATGGGGGTCCCAAATGCATGCCGCATGTCATGGGGCCCCCAAATGCATGCCACATGTCACGGGGGCCCCAAATTCATGCCGCATGTCCTGGGGGCCCCATGTAAATGTCGCATGTCATGGGCCCCCCAAATACATTCCGCATGTCATGGGTGCCCCACATGCATGCCGCATGTCATGGGGGCCAAATGCATGCCGCATGTCATGGGGGCCCCAAATGCATGCCGCCTGTCATGGGGGCCCCACATGCATGCCGCATGTCATTGGGGTCCCATATGCATGCCGCATGTCATGGGGGCCCCACCTGCATGCCGCATGTCATGGGGGTCCCAAATGCAAGTCGCATGTCATGGGGGCCCCACGTGCGTGCCGCATGTCATTGGGGTCCCAAATGCATGTCGCATGTCATGGGGGCCCCAAATGCATATCGCATGTCATGGGGGCCCAAATGCATGCCACATGTCATGGGGGCCCCACATGCATGACGCATGTCATGGGGGCCCCAAATGCATGACGCATGTCATGGAGGCTCCAAGTGCATGTTGCATGTCATGGGGGTCCCAAATGCATGCCCCATGTCATGGGGGTCCCAAATGCATGCATCATGTCATGGGGGTCCCAAATGCATGCAGCATGTCATTGGGGTCCCAAATGCATGTTGCATGTCATGGGGGCCCCAAATGCATATCGCATGTCAAGGGGGCCAAAATGCATGCCACATGTCATGGGGGCCCCACGTGCATGCTGCATGTCATGGGGGCCCCACATGCATGACGCATGTCATGGGGGCCCCAAATGCATGCCGCATGTCATGGGGGCCCCACGTGCATGCCGCATATCATGGGGGCCAGAAAAGCATGCCGCATGTCATGGGCCCCCAAATGCATGCCGCATGTCATGGGGGCCCCAATTGCGTGTCGTATGTCATAGGGGCCCCCATGCATGCCGCATGTCATGGGGTCCCCACGTGCATGCCGCATGTCATTGGCGTCCCAAATGCATGCTGCATGTCATTGGCATCCCAAATGCATGCCGCATGTCATGGGGGCACCAAGTGCATGCCGCATGTCATGGGGGCCCCACGTGCTTGCCGCATATCATTGGGCCCCCAAATGCATGCCGCATGTCATGGAGGCCCCAATTATGTGCCGCATGTCATGGTGGCCCTCCATGCATGCCACATGTCATGGGGGCCCGAAATGCATGACGCATGTCATGGGAGCCCGAAGTGCAAGTCGCTTGTCATGTGGCCCCAAATGCATTCCGCATGTCATGGGGGCCCCACGTGCATGACGCATGTCATGGGGGCCCCAAATGCATACCGCATATCTTGGGGGCCCCACGTGCATGCCGCATATCATAGGGGCCCCAAATGCCTGACGAATGTCATGGGTTCCCCTAATGTATTCCGCATGTCATGGGCACCAGAAATGCACGCCGCATGTCATGGGGGCCCCACGTGCATGACGCATGTCATTGGGGTCCCAAATGCATGAAGAATGTCATGGGTGCCCCAAAAGCATGCCACATGTCATGGGGGCCCCACGTGCATGCCGCATGTCATTGGGGCCCCAAATGCATGCCGCATGTCATGAGGGCCCCAAATGCATGCCGCATGTGATGTGGGCCCAAAAGTGCATGTCACATGTCTTGGGGGCCCCAATTTTTTGCCGCATGTCATGGGGGCCATAAATGCATGCCGCATGTCATGGGGGCCCCACGTGCATGCAGCATGTCATTGGGGTCCCAAATGCATGCCGCATGTCATGGGGGCCCCACCTGCATGCGGCATATCATTGGGGTCCCAAATGCATGCCGCATGTCATGGGGGCCCCAAATGCATGCCGCATGTCATGGGTGCCCACGTGCATGCCACATTTCGTGGCGGCCCCAAATGCATGACGCATGTCATGGGGGCCCCAAATGCATGCCGCATGTCATGGGGGCCCCAATTACGTGCCGCCTGTCATGGGGGCCCCACATGCATGCCGCATGTCATGGGGGCCCCAAATGCATGCCGCATGTCATGGGGACCCTAAATGCATGCCGCATGTCATGAGGACCCACGTGCATGCCGCATGTCCTGGGGGCCCCATGTAAATGTCGCATGTCATGGGCCCCCCAAATGCATGCCGCATGTCATGGGTGCCCCACATGCATGCCGCATGTCATGGGGGCCCAAATGCATGCCGCATGTCATGGGGGCCCCAAATGCATGCCGCATGTCATGGCGGCCCCAAATGCATGACTCAGGTCATGGGGCCCACGTGCATGCCGCATGTCATGAGGGACCCAAATGCATGCGGCATGTCATAGGGGCCCCACGTGCATGCCGCATGTCTCAGGTACCCCAAATGCATGCAGCATGTTATGCAGGCCCCAAATGCATGCCGCATTTCATGGGGGCCCCGCAGGCATTCCGCATGTCATGGGGGCCCCAGATGCATGCCGCATGTCATGGGGGCCATAAATGCATGCCACATGTCATGGGGGCCCCACGTGCATGCCGCATGTCATTGGGGTCCCAAATGCATGCCGCATGTCATGGGGCCCCACCTGCATGCCGCATATCATTGGGGTCCCAAATGCATGCCGCATGTCATGGGGGCCCCAAATGCATGCCGCATGTCATGAGGGCCCACGTGCATGCCACATGTCGTGGCGGCCCCAAATGCATGATGCATGTCATGGGGGCCCCAAATGCATGCTGCATGTCATGGGGCCCCAATTATGTGCCGCCTGTCATGGGGGGCCCCACATGCATGCCGCATGTCATGGGGGCCCCAAATGCATGCCGCATATCATGGGAGCCCGAAGTGCATGCTGCATGTCATGGGGGTCCCAAATGCATGCCGCATGTCATGGGGGCCCCACGTGCAAGCCGCATGTCATGGGGGCCCCAAATGCATGCCGCATGTCTTGGGGGCCCCACGTTCATGCCGCATATCATAGAGGCCCCAAATGCCTGACGAATGTCATGGGTTCCCCTAATGCATTCCGCATGTCATGGGGACCCCAAATGCACGCCGCATGTCATGGGGGCCCCACGTGCATGCCGCATGTCATGGGGGCCCCAAATGCATGCCGCATGTAATGAGGGCCCCAAATGCATGCCGCATGTCATGGGGGGCCCAAAAGTGCATGTCACATGTCTTGGGGGCCCCAATTTTGTGCCGCATGTCATGGGGGCCATAAATGCATGCCGCATGTCATGGGGGACCCACGTGCATGTCGTATGTCATTGGGGTCCCAAATGCATGCCGCATGTCATGGGGGCCCCACCTGCATGCCGCATATCATTGGGGTCCCAAATGCATGCCGCATGCCATGAGGGCCCACGTGCATGCCGCATGTCGTGGCACCCCCAAATGCATGATGCATGTCATGGGGGCCCCAAATGCATGCCGCGTGTTATGGGCACCCCAAATGCATCCCGCATGTCATGGGGGCCCCACGTGCATGACGCATGTCATGGGGCCCCCAAATGCATACCGCATGTCATGGGGCCCCAATTATGTGTCGCATGTCATGGTGGCCCCACATGCATGCCACATGTCACGGGGGCCCGAAATGCATGACGCATGTCATGGGAGCCAGAAGTGCATGTCGCTTGTCATGTGGCCCCAAATGCATCCCGCATGTCATGGGGGCCCCACGTGCATTCCGCATGTCATGGGGACTCCAAATGCATGCCGCATGTCATGGGGGCCCCACGTGCATGACGCATGTCATTGGGGTCCCAAATGCATGAAGAATGTCATGGGGGCCGCAAAAGCATGCCACATGTCATGGGGACCCCACGTGCATGCCGCATGTCATGGGGGCCGCAAATGCATGCCACATGTCATGAGGGCCCCAAATGCATGCCGCATGTCATGGGGGCCCAAAAGTGCATGTCACATGTCTTGGGGGCCCCAATTTTGTGCCGCATGTCATGGGGGCCATAAAAGCATGCCACATGTCATGGGGACCCCACGTGCATGCCGCATGTCATGGGGGCCGCAAATGCATGCCACATGTCATGAGGGCCCCAAATGCATGCCGCATGTCATGAGGGCCCACGTGCATGCCGCATGTTGTGGCGGCCCCAAGTGCATGACGCATGTCTTGGGGGCCCCAAATGCATGCCGCATGTCATGAGGGCCCCAATTATGTGCCGCCTGTCATGGGGGCCCCACATGCATGCCGCATGTCATTGGGGTCCCATATGCATGCCGCATGTCATGGGGCCCCACCTGCATGCCGCATGTCATGGGGGTCCCAAATGCAAGTCGCATGTCATGGGGGCCCCACGTGCGTGCCGCATGTCATTGGGGTCCCAAATGCATGTCGCATGTCATGGGGGCCCCAAATGCATATCGCATGTCATGGGGGCCCAAATGCATGCCACATGTCATGGGGGCCCCACATGCATGACGCATGTCATGGGGGCCCCAAATGCATGACGCATGTCACGGAGGCTCCAAGTGCATGTTGCATGTCATGGGGGTCCCAAATGCATGCCCCATGTCATGGGGGTCCCAAATGCATGCATCATGTCATGGGGGCCCCACGTGCATGCCGCATATCATGGGGGCCAGAAAAGCATGCCGCATGTCATGGGCCCCCAAATGCATGCCGCATGTCATGGGGGCCCCAATTGCGTGTCGTATGTCATAGGGGCCCCCATGCATGCCGCATGTCATGGGGTCCCCACGTGCATGCCGCATGTCATTGGCGTCCCAAATGCATGCTGCATGTCATTGGCATCCCAAATGCATGCCGCATGTCATGGGGGCACCAAGTGCATGCCGCATGTCATGGGGGCCCCACATGCTTGCCGCATATCATTGGGCCCCCAAATGCATGCCGCATGTCATGGAGGCCCCAATTATGTGCCGCATGTCATGGTGGCCCTCCATGCATGCCACATGTCATGGGGGCCCGAAATGCATGACGCATGTCATGGGAGCCCGAAGTGCAAGTCGCTTGTCATGTGGCCCCAAATGCATTCCGCATGTCATGGGGGCCCCACGTGCATGACGCATGTCATGGGGGCCCCAAATGCATACCGCATATCTTGGGGGCCCCACGTGCATGCCGCATATCATAGGGGCCCCAAATGCCTGATGAATGTCATGGGTTCCCCTAATGTATTCCGCATGTCATGGGGACCAGAAATGCACGCCGCATGTCATGGGGGCCCCACGTGCATGACGCATGTCATTGGGGTCCCAAATGCATGAAGAATGTCATGGGTGCCCCAAAAGCATGCCACATGTCATGGGGGCCCCACGTGCATGCCGCATGTCATTGGGGCCCCAAATGCATGCCGCATGTCATGAGGGCCCCAAATGCATGCCGCATGTCATGTGGGCCCAAAAGTGCATGTCACATGTCTTGGGGGCCACAATTTTTTGCCGCATGTCATGGGGGCCATAAATGCATGCCGCATGTCATGGGGGCCCCACGTGCATACAGCATGTCATTGGGGTCCCAAATGCATGCCGCATGTCATGGGGGCCCCACCTGCATGCGGCATATCATTGGGGTCCCAAATGCATGCCGCATGTCATGGGGGCCCCAAATGCATGCCGCATGTCATGGGTGCCCACGTGCATGCCACATTTCGTGGCGGCCCCAAATGCATGACGCATGTCATGGGGGCCCCAAATGCATGCCGCATGTCATGGGGGCCCCAATTACGTGCCGCCTGTCATGGGGGCCCCACATGCATGCCGCATGTCATGGGGGCCCCAAATGCATGCCGCATGTCATGGGGACCCTAAATGCATGCCGCATGTCATGAGGACCCACGTGCATGTCGCATGTCGTGGCGGCCCCAAATGCATGATGCATGTCTTGGGGGCCCCAAATGCATGCCGCATGTCATCGGGGCCCCAATTATGTGCCGCCTGTCATGGGGGCCCCACATGCATGCCGCATGTCATGGGGACCCCAAATGCATGCCGCATGTCATGAGAGCCCGAAGTGCATGCCGCATGTCATGGGGGCCCCACATGCATGCCGCATGTCATGGGGGGCCCACGTGCATGCCGCATGTCATGGGGGGCCCACGTGCATGCCGCATGTCATGGGGGGCACGTGCATGCCGCATGTCGTGGGGGCCCCAAATGCATGCCGCATGTCATGGGGGCCCCACGTGCATGCCGCATGTATTGGGTTCCCAAATGCATGTCGCATGACATGGGGGCCCAAATGCATGCCGCATGTCATGAGGGCCCACGTGCATGCCACATGTCATGGGGGCCCCAAATGCATACCGCATGTCATGGGAGCCCGAAGTGCATGCCGCATGTCATGGGGGCCCCACGTGCATGCCGCATGTCATTGGGGCCACAAATGCATGCCGCATGTCATGGGGGCCCCAAATGCATGCTGCGTGTTATGGGGGCCCCAAATGCATCCCGCATGTCATGGGGGCCCCAAATGCATGCCGCATGTCATGGGGACCCACGTGCATGCCGCATGTCGTGGCGACCCCAAATGCATGACGCATGTCATGGGGGCCCCAAATGCATGCCGCATGTCATGGGGGCCCCAATTACGTGCCGCCTGTCATGGGGGCCAAAAATGCATGCCGCATGGCATTGGGGTCCTAAATGCATGCCGCATGTCATGGGGACCCCAAAAGCATGCCACATGTCGTGGGGGCCCCACGTGCATGACGCATGTCGTGGGGGCCCCACGTGCATGCCACATGTCATGGGGGCCCCAAATGCATGCCGCATGTCATGGGGGCCCCCCGTGCATGCCGCATGTCATTGGGGCCACAAATGCATGCCGCATTTCATGGGGCCCCCAAATGCATGCTGCATGTTATGGGGGATCCAAATGCATGCCCCATGTCATGGAGTCCCCAAATGCATGCCGCATGTCATGGGAGCCCGACGTGCATGCCGCATGTCATGGGGGCCCCAAATGCATGCCGCATGTCATGGGGGCCCCAAATGCATGCCGCATGTCATGGGGGCCCCACGTGCATGCCGCATGTCATGGGGGCCCCACGTGCATGCCGAATGTCATTGGGGTCCCAAATGCATGACGCATGTCATGGGGGCCCCAAATGCATGCCGCATGTCATGGGGGCCCCACATGCATACCGTATGTCATGGGGGCCCCACATGCATGCCGTATGTCATGGGGGCCCCAAATGCATGCCGCATGTCATGGGGGCCCGAATTATGTACCGCCTGTCATGGGGGCCCCACATGCTTGCCGCATGTGATGGGGGCCCCAAATGCATGCCGCATGTCATGGGGGCCCCAAATGCATGCCGCATGTCATGGGGCCCAAGTGCATGCCGCATGTCGTGGCGGCCCCAAATGCATGCCGCATGTCTTGGGGGCCCCAAATGCATGCCGCATGTCATGAGGGCCCCAATTATGTGCCGCCTGTCATGGGGTCCCCACGTGCATGAAGCATGTCATGGGGGCTCCAAATGCATGTCACATGTCATGGGGGCCCCACGTGCATGCCGCATGTCAAGGGGGCCCCACATGCAAGCCTCATGTCATGGGGGCCCCAAATGCATGCCGCAAGTCAAGGGGGCCCCACGTGCACGCTGAATGTCATGGGGGTCCAAATGCATGACGCATGTCATGGGGTCCCCACGTGCATGAAGAATGTCATGGGGGCTCCAAATGCATGCCGCATGTCATGGGGGCCCTGCAGGCATTCCGCATGTCATGGGGGCCCCAAATGCATGCCGCATGTCATGGGGGCCCCAAATGCATGCCGCATGTCATGGGGCCCCATGTGCATGCCGCATGTCATGGGGGCCTCACGTGCATTCCGCATGTCATAGGGGCCCCACGTGCATGCCGCATGTCTCGGGCACCCCAAATACATGCAGCATGTCATGGGGCCCCACGTGCATGCCGCATGTCTCAGGTACCCCAAATGCATGCAACATGTTATGCAGGCCCGAAATGCATGCCACATGTCATGGGGGCCCCAAATGCATGCCACATGTCCTGGGGGACCCACGTGCATGCCGCATGTCATGGGGGCCCCAAATGCATGCCGCATGTCACAGGGGCCCCAAATGTATGCCGCATGTAATGGGGCCCCACATGCATGACTCAGGTCATGGGGGCCACACGTGCATGCCGCATGTCATGGGGGACCCAAGCGTATGCCGCATGTCATGGTGGCACCAAATACATGCAGCATGTCACGGGGCCCCACGTGCATGCCGCATGTCTCAGGTACCCCAAATGCATGCAGCATGTTATGCAGGCCCCAAATGCATGCCGCATGTCATGGGGGCCCCGCAGGCATTCCGCATGTCATGAGGGCCCCAAATGCATGCCGCATGTCATTGGGGCCCCACGTGCATGCCGCATGTCATGGGGGCCCCGCATGCATTCCACATGTCATGGGGTCCCCAAATGCATGCCGCATATCATGGGGGTCCCACTTGCATGCAGCATGTAATGGGGGATCCAAATGCATGACGCATGTCATGGGGGTCCCACATGCATGCCGCATGTCATGGGGCCCCCAAATGCATGCGTCATGTCATAGGGGCCCCACGTGCATGCCTCATTTCACGGGGGCCACAAATGTATGCCGCATGTCATGAGGGCCCCACGTGCATGCCGCATGTCATGGGGGCCCCACTTGCATGCAGCATGTAATGGGGGATCCAAATGCATGACGCATGTCATGGGGGTCCCACATGCATGCCGCATGTTCTGGGGGGCCCACATGCATGCCGCATTTCATGGGGGACCCAACTGCATGCCGCATGTCATGGGGGCCCCACGTGCATGCCGCATGTCATGGGGGATCCAAACTCATGCCGCATGTCATTGGGGCCCCAAGCCTATGCCGCATGTCATGGGGGCCCCATGTGCATGCCACATGTAATGGGGACCCCAAATGCATGCGGCATGTCATAGGGGCCCCACATGCATGCCGCATGTCTCAGGTACCCCAAATGCATGCAGCATGATATGCAGGCCCCAAATGCATGCCGCATGTCATCGGGGCCCCAATGCATGTCGCATGTCATGGAGGCCCCAAATGCATGCCGCATGTCATAGGGGCCCCACGTGCATGCCGCATGTAATGGGGGATTCAAATGCATGCCGCATGTCATGGGGGTCCCACATGCATGCCTCATTTTATGGGGGCCCCAAATGCATGCCTCAAGTCATGGGGGCCCCAAATGCATGCCGCATGTCATGGGGGTCCCAAATGCATGCCGCATGTCATGTGGGCCCCACATGCATTCCGCATGTCATGAGGGCCCCACGTGCATGCTGCATGTCATGGGGGCCCAAATGCATGCCGCATGTCATGGGGGCCATAAATGCATGCCGCAATGTATTGGGGGCCCCAACTGTAGGCCGCATGTCATGAGAGCCCCGCATGCATGCCCCATGTCATTGGGGCCCCGCAGGCGTTCCGCATGTCATGGAGGCCCCAAATGCATGCCGCATGTCATGGTGGCCTCACGTGCATTCCGCATGACATGGGGGCCCCAAATGCATGCCACATATCATGGGGGGCCCAAATGCATGCCGCATGTCATGGGGCCCCCAAATGCATGCCACATGTCACGGGGGCCCCAAATGCATGCCGCATGTCCTGGGGGCCCCATGTAAATGTCGCATGTCATGGGCCCCCCAAATACATTCCGCATGTCATGGGTGCCCCACATGCATGCCGCATGTCATGGGGGCCCAAATGCATGCCGCATGTCATGGGGGCCCCAAATGCATGCCGCATGTCATGGCGGCCCCAAATGCATGACTCAGGTCATGGGGGCCCACGTGCATGCCGCATGTCATGACGGACACAAATGCATGCGGCATGTCATAGGGCCCCCACGTGCATGCCGCATGTCTCAGGTACCCCAAATGCATGCAGCATGTTATGCAGGCCCCAAATGCATGCCGCATTCCATGGGGGCCCCGCAGGCATTCCGCATGTCATGGGGGCCCCAGATGCATGCCGCATGTCATGGGGGCCATAAATGAATGCCACATGTCATGGGGGCCCCACGTGCATGCCGCATGTCATTGGGGTCCCAAATGCATGCCGCATGTCATGGGGGCCCCAGCTGCATGCCGCATATCATTGGGGTCCCAAATGCATGCCGCATGTCATGGGGGCCCCAAATGCATGCCGCATGTCATGAGGGCCCACGTGCATGCCACATGTCGTGGCGGCCCCAAATGCATGATGCATGTCATGGGGGTCCCAAATGCATGCCGCATGTCATGGGGCCCCAATTATGTGCCGCCTGTCATGGGGGCCCCACATGCATGCCGCATATCATGGGAGCCCGAAGTGCATGCTGCATGTCATGGGGGTCCCAAATGCATGCCGCATGTCATGGGGGCCCCACGTGCAAGCCGCATGTCATGGGGGCCCCAAATACATGCCGCGTGTTATGGGGGCCCCAAATGCATCCCGCATGTCATGGGGCCCCCAAATGCATGCGTCATGTAATAGGGGCCCCACGTGCATGCCTCATTTCACGGGGGCCACAAATGTATGCCGCATGTCATGAGGGCCCCATGTGCATGCCGCATGTCATGGGGGGCCCACATGCATGCCGCATGTCATGGGGGGCCCACATGCATGCCGCATGTCATGGGGGCCCCACTTGCATGCAGCATGTAATGGGGATCCAAATGCATGACGCATGTCATGGGGGTCCCACATGCATGCCGCATGTCCTGGGGTCCCCACATGCATGCCGCATTTCATGGGGGACCCAACTGCATGCCGCATGTCATGGGGGCCCCACGTGCATGCCGCATGTCATGGGGGATCCAAACTCATGCCACATGTCATTGGGGCCCCAAGCCTATGCCGCATGTCATGGGGGCCCCATGTGCATGCCACATGTAATGGGGACCCCAAATGCATGTGGCATGTCATAGGGGCCCCACGTGCATGCCGCATGTCTCGGGCACCCTAAATGCATGCAGCATGTTATGGGGGCCCCACATGCATGCCGCATGTCTCAGGTACCCCAAATGCATGCAGCATGATATGCAGGCCCCAAATGCATGCCGCATGTCATCGGGGCCCCAATGCATGTCGCATGCCATGGAGGCCCCAAATGCATGCCGCATGTCATAGGGGCCCCACGTGCATGCCGCATGTAATGGGGGATTCAAATGCATGCCGCATGTCATGGGGGTCCCACATGCATGCCTCATTTTATGGGGGCCCCAAATGCATGCCTCAAGTCATGGGGGCCCCAAATGCATGCCGCATGTCATGGGGGTCCCAAATGCATGCCGCATGTCATGGGGGCCCCACATGCATTCCGCATGTCATGAGGGCCCCACGTGCATGCTGCATGTCATGGGGGCCCAAATGCATGCCGCATGTCATGGGGGCCATAAATGCATGCCGCAATGTATTGGGGGCCCCAACTGCAGGCCGCATGTCATTGGGGCCCCGCAGGCGTTCCGCATGTCATGGGGTTCTCACGTGCATTCCGCATGGCATGGGGGCCCCACGTGCATGATGCATGTCATTGGGGCCCCACGTGCTTGCCGCATGTCATGGGGGCCCAAATGCATGCCTCAAGTCATGGGGGCCCCAAATGCATGCCGCATGTCATGGGGGTCCCGCAGGCGTTCCGCATGTCATGGGGTTCTCACGTGCATTCCGCATGGCATGGGGGCCCCACGTGCATGATGCATGTCATTGGGGCCCCACGTGCTTGCCGCATGTCATGGGGGCCCAAATGCATGCCTCAAGTCATGGGGGCCCCAAATGCATGCCGCATGTCATGGGGGTCCCAAATGCATGCCGCATGTCATGGGGGCCCCAAATGCATGCCGCATGTCATGGTGGCCTCACGTGCATTCCGCATGACATGGGGGCCCCAAATGCATGCCACATATCATGGGGGTCCCAAATGCATGCCGCATGTCATGGGGCCCCCAAATGCATGCCACATGTCACGGGGGCCCCAAATGCATGCCGCATGTCCTGGGGGCCCCATGTAAATGTCGCATGTCATGGGCCCCCCAAATACATTCCGCATGTCATTTGTGCCCCACATGCATGCCGCATGTCATGGGGGCCCCACTTGCATGCAGCATGTAATGGGGATCCAAATGCATGACGCATGTCATGGGGGTCCCACATGCATGCCGCATGTCCTGGGGTCCCCACATGCATGCCGCATTTCATGGGGGACCCAACTGCATGCCGCATGTCATGGGGGCCCCACGTGCATGCCGCATGTCATGGGGGATCCAAACTCATGCCACATGTCATTGGGGCCCCAAGCCTATGCCGCATGTCATGGGGGCCCCATGTGCATGCCACATGTAATGGGGACCCCAAATGCATGTGGCATGTCATAGGGGCCCCACGTGCATGCCGCATGTCTCGGGCACCCCAAATGCATGCAGCATGTTATGGGGGCCCCACATGCATGCCGCATGTCTCAGGTACCCCAAATGCATGCAGCATGATATGCAGGCCCCAAATGCATGCCGCATGTCATCGGGGCCCCAATGCATGTCGCATGCCATGGAGGCCCCAAATGCATGCCGCATGTCATAGGGGCCCCACGTGCATGCCGCATGTAATGGGGGATTCAAATGCATGCCGCATGTCATGGGGGTCCCACATGCATGCCTCATTTTATGGGGGCCCCAAATGCATGCCTCAAGTCATGGGGGCCCCAAATGCATGCCGCATGTCATGGGGGTCCCAAATGCATGCCGCATGTCATGGGGGCCCCACATGCATTCCGCATGTCATGAGGGCCCCACGTGCATGCTGCATGTCATGGGGGCCCAAATGCATGCCGCATGTCATGGGGGCCATAAATGCATGCCGCAATGTATTGGGGGCCCCAACTGCAGGCCGCATGTCATTGGGGCCCCGCAGGCGTTCCGCATGTCATGGGGTTCTCACGTGCATTCCGCATGGCATGGGGGCCCCACGTGCATGATGCATGTCATTGGGGCCCCACGTGCTTGCCGCATGTCATGGGGGCCCAAATGCATGCCTCAAGTCATGGGGGCCCCAAATGCATGCCGCATGTCATGGGGGTCCCGCAGGCGTTCCGCATGTCATGGGGTTCTCACGTGCATTCCGCATGGCATGGGGGCCCCACGTGCATGATGCATGTCATTGGGGCCCCACGTGCTTGCCGCATGTCATGGGGGCCCAAATGCATGCCTCAAGTCATGGGGGCCCCAAATGCATGCCGCATGTCATGGGGGTCCCAAATGCATGCCGCATGTCATGGGGGCCCCAAATGCATGCCGCATGTCATGGTGGCCTCACGTGCATTCTGCATGACATGGGGGCCCCAAATGCATGCCACATATCATGGGGGTCCCAAATGCATGCCGCATGTCATGGGGCCCCCAAATGCATGCCACATGTCACGGGGGCCCCAAATGCATGCCGCATGTCCTGGGGGCCCCATGTAAATGTCGCATGTCATGGGCCCCCCAAATACATTCCGCATGTCATTTGTGCCCCACATGCATGCCGCATGTCATGGGGGCCCAAATGCATGCCGCATGTCATGGGGGCCCCAAATGCATGCCGCATGTCATGGCGGCCCCAAATGCATGACTCAGGTCATGGGGGCCCACGTGCATGCCGCATGTCATGAGGGACCCAAATGCATGCGGCATTTCATAGGGGCCCCACGTGCATGCCGCATGTCTCAGGTACCCCAAATGCATGCAGCATGTTATGCAGGCCCCAAATGCATGCCGCATTTCATGGGGGCCCCGCAGGCATTCCGCATGTCATGGGGGCCCCAGATGCATGCCGCATGTCATGGGGGCCATAAATGAATGCCACATGTCATGGGGGCCCCACGTGCATGCCGCATGTCATTGGGGTCCCAAATGCATGCCGCATGTCATGGGGGCCCCAGCTGCATGCCGCATATCATTGGGGTCCCAAATGCATGCCGCATGTCATGGGGGCCCCAAATGCATGCCGCATGTCATGAGGGCCCACGTGCATGCCACATGTCGTGGCGGCCCCAAATGCATGATGCATGTCATGGGGGTCCGAAATGCATGCCGCATGTCATGGGGCCCCAATTATGTGCCGCCTGTCATGGGGGCCCCACATGCATGCCGCATATCATGGGAGCCCGAAGTGCATGCTGCATGTCATGGGGGTCCCAAATGCATGCCGCATGTCATGGGGGCCCCACGTGCAAGCCGCATGTCATGGGGGCCCCAAATACATGCCGCGTGTTATGGGGGCCCCAAATGCATCCCGCATGTCATGGGGCCCCCAAATGCATGCGTCATGTAATAGGGGCCCCACGTGCATGCCTCATTTCACGGGGGCCACAAATGTATGCCGCATGTCATGAGGGCCCCATGTGCATGCCGCATGTCATGGGGGGCCCACATGCATGCCGCATGTCATGGGGGGCCCACATGCATGCCGCATGTCATGGGGGCCCCACTTGCATGCAGCATGTAATGGGGATCCAAATGCATGACGCATGTCATGGGGGTCCCACATGCATGCCGCATGTCCTGGGGTCCCCACATGCATGCCGCATTTCATGGGGGACCCAACTGCATGCCGCATGTCATGGGGGCCCCACGTGCATGCCGCATGTCATGGGGGATCCAAACTCATGCCACATGTCATTGGGGCCCCAAGCCTATGCCGCATGTCATGGGGGCCCCATGTGCATGCCACATGTAATGGGGACCCCAAATGCATGTGGCATGTCATAGGGGCCCCACGTGCATGCCGCATGTCTCGGGCACCCTAAATGCATGCAGCATGTTATGGGGGCCCCACATGCATGCCGCATGTCTCAGGTACCCCAAATGCATGCAGCATGATATGCAGGCCCCAAATGCATGCCGCATGTCATCGGGGCCCCAATGCATGTCGCATGCCATGGAGGCCCCAAATGCATGCCGCATGTCATAGGGGCCCCACGTGCATGCCGCATGTAATGGGGGATTCAAATGCATGCCGCATGTCATGGGGGTCCCACATGCATGCCTCATTTTATGGGGGCCCCAAATGCATGCCTCAAGTCATGGGGGCCCCAAATGCATGCCGCATGTCATGGGGGTCCCAAATGCATGCCGCATGTCATGGGGGCCCCACATGCATTCCGCATGTCATGAGGGCCCCACGTGCATGCTGCATGTCATGGGGGCCCAAATGCATGCCGCATGTCATGGGGGCCATAAATGCATGCCGCAATGTATTGGGGGCCCCAACTGCAGGCCGCATGTCATTGGGGCCCCGCAGGCGTTCCGCATGTCATGGGGTTCTCACGTGCATTCCGCATGGCATGGGGGCCCCACGTGCATGATGCATGTCATTGGGGCCCCACGTGCTTGCCGCATGTCATGGGGGCCCAAATGCATGCCTCAAGTCATGGGGGCCCCAAATGCATGCCGCATGTCATGGGGGTCCCGCAGGCGTTCCGCATGTCATGGGGTTCTCACGTGCATTCCGCATGGCATGGGGGCCCCACGTGCATGATGCATGTCATTGGGGCCCCACGTGCTTGCCGCATGTCATGGGGGCCCAAATGCATGCCTCAAGTCATGGGGGCCCCAAATGCATGCCGCATGTCATGGGGGTCCCAAATGCATGCCGCATGTCATGGGGGCCCCAAATGCATGCCGCATGTCATGGTGGCCTCACGTGCATTCCGCATGACATGGGGGCCCCAAATGCATGCCACATATCATGGGGGTCCCAAATGCATGCCGCATGTCATGGGGCCCCCAAATGCATGCCACATGTCACGGGGGCCCCAAATGCATGCCGCATGTCCTGGGGGCCCCATGTAAATGTCGCATGTCATGGGCCCCCCAAATACATTCCGCATGTCATTTGTGCCCCACATGCATGCCGCATGTCATGGGGGCCCAAATGCATGCCGCATGTCATGGGGGCCCCAAATGCATGCCGCATGTCATGGCGGCCCCAAATGCATGACTCAGGTCATGGGGGCCCACGTGCATGCCGCATGTCATGAGGGACCCAAATGCATGCGGCATTTCATAGGGGCCCCACGTGCATGCCGCATGTCTCAGGTACCCCAAATGCATGCAGCATGTTATGCAGGCCCCAAATGCATGCCGCATTTCATGGGGGCCCCGCAGGCATTCCGCATGTCATGGGGGCCCCAGATGCATGCCGCATGTCATGGGGGCCATAAATGCATGCCACATGTCATGGGGGCCCCACGTGCATGCCGCATGTCATTGGGGTCCCAAATGCATGCCGCATGTCATGGGGGCCCCACCTGCATGCCGCATATCATTGGGGTCCCAAATGCATGCCGCATGTCATGGGGGCCCCAAATGCATGCCGCATGTCATGAGGGCCCACGTGCATGCCACATGTCGTGGCGGCCCCAAATGCATGATGCATGTCATGGGGGCCCCAAATGCATGCCGCATGTCATGGGGCCCCAATTATGTGCCGCCTGTCATGGGGGCCCCACATGCATGCCGCATGTTATGGGGGCCCCTAATGCATCCCGCATGGTATGGGGGCCCCTCGTGCATGACGCATGTCATGGGGGCCCCAAATGCATGCCGCATGTCTTGGGGGCCCCACGTTCATGCCGCATATCATAGAGGCCCCAAATGCCTGACGAATGTCATGGGTTCCCCTAATGCATTCCGCATGTCATGGGGACCCCAAATGCACGCCGCATGTCATGGGGGCCCCACGTGCATGCCGCATGTCATGGGGGCCCCAAATGCATGCCGCATGTAATGAGGGCCCCAAATGCATGCCGCATGTCATGGGGGCCCAAAAGTGCATGTCACATGTCTTGGGGGCCCCAATTTTGTGCCGCATGTCATGGGGGACCCACGTGCATGTCGTATGTCATTGGGGTCCCAAATGCATGCCGCATGTCATGGGGGCCCCACCTGCATGCCGCATATCATTGGGGTCCCAAATGCATGCCGCATGCCATGAGGGCCCACGTGCATGCCGCATGTCGTGGCACCCCCAAATGCATGATGCATGTCATGGGAGCCCCAAATGCATGCCGCATGTCATGGGGGCCGCAAATGCATGCCACATGTCATGAGGGCCCCAAATGCATCCCGCATGTCATGGGTGCCCAAAAGTGCATGACGCATGTCTTGGGGGCCCCAATTTTGTGCTGCATGTCATGGGGGCCATAAAAGCATGCCACATGTCATGGGGACCCCACGTGCATGCCGCATGTCATGGGGGCCGCAAATGCATGCCATATGTCATGACGGCCCCAAATGCATGCCGCATGTCATGAGGGCCCACGTGCATGACGCATGTTGTGGCGGCCCCAAGTGCATGACGCATGTCTTGGGGGCCCCAAATGCATGCCGCATGTCATGAGGGCCCCAATTATGTGCCGCATGTCATGGGGGCCATAAAAGCATGCCACATGTCATGGGGACCCCACGTGCATGCCGCATGTCATGGGGGCCGCAAATGCATGCCGCATGTCATGAGGGCCCACGTGCATGCCGCATGTTTTGGCGGCCCCAAGTGCATGACGCATGTCATGGGGGCCCCACATGCATGTCGCATGTCATTGGGGTCCCATATGCATGCCGCATGTCATGGGGGCCCCACCTGCATGCCGCATGTCATGGGGGTCCCAAATGCAAGTCGCATATCATGGGGGCCCCACGTGCGTGCCGCATGTCATTGGGGTCCCAAATGCATGTCGCATGTCATGGGGGCCCCAAATGCATATCGCATGTCATGGGGGCCCAAATGCATGCCACATGTCATGGGGGCCCCACATGCATGACGCATGTCATGGGGGCCCCAAATGCATGACGCATGTCATGGAGGCTCCAAGTGCATGTTGCATGTCATGGGGGTCCCAAATGCATGCCCCATGTCATGGGGGTCCCAAATGCATGCAGCATGTCATGGGGGTCCCAAATGCATGCAGCATGTCATTGGGGTCCCAAATGCATGTTGCATGTCATGGGGGCCCCAAATGCATATCGCATGTCATGGGGGCCAAAATGCATGCCACATGTCATGGGGGCCCCACGTGCATGCCGCATGTCATGGGGGCCCCACATGCATGACGCATGTCATGGGGGCCCCAAATGCATGCCGCATGTCATGGGGGCCCCACGTGCATGCCGCATATCATGGGGGCCAGAAAAGCATGCCGCATGTCATGGGCCCCCACATGCATGCCGCATGTCATGGGGGCCCCAATTGCGTGTCGTATGTCATAGGGGCCCCCATGCATGCTGCATGTCATGGGGTCCCCACGTGCATGCCGCATGTCATTGGCGTCCCAAATGCATGCTGCATGTCATTGGCTTCCCAAATGCATGCCGCATGTCATGGGGGCACCAAGTACATGCCGCATGTCATGGGGGCCCCACGTGCTTGCCGCATATCATTGGGGTCACAAATGCATGTCGCATGTCATGGGGGCCAAAATGCATGCCGCAAGTCATGGGGGCCCCACGTGCATGCCGCATGTCATGGTGGCCCCACATGCATGCCGCATGACATGGGGGCCACTTGTGCATGCCGCATATCATGGGGGCCCCAAATGCATGCCGCATGTCATGGGCCCCCAAATGCATGCCGCATGTCATGGAGGCCCCAATTATGTGCCGCATGTCATGGTGGCCCTCCATGCATGCCACATGTCATGGGGGCCCGAAATGCATGACGCATGTCATGGGAGCCCGAAGTGCATGTCGCTTGTCATGTGGCCCCAAATGCATTCCGCAAGTCATGGGGGCCCCACGTGCATGACGCATGTCATGGGGGCCCCAAATGCATACCGCATATCTTGGGGGCCCCACGTGCATGCCGCATATCATAGGGGCCCCAAATGCCTGACGAATGTCATGGGTTCCCCTAATGTATTCCGCATGTCATGGGGACCCCAAATGCACGCCGCATGTCATGGGGGCCCCACGTGCATGATGCATGTCATTGGGGTCCCAAATGCATGAAGAATGTCATGGGTGCCCCAAAAGCATGCCACATGTCATGGGGGCCCCACGTGCATGCCGCATGTCATTGGGGCCCCAAATGCATGCCGCATGTCATGAGGGCCCCAAATGCATGCCGCATGTCATGTGGGCCCAAAAGTGCATGTCACATGTCTTGGGGGCCCCAATTTTTTGCCGCATGTCATGGGGGCCATAAATGCATGCCGCATGTCATGGGGGCCCCACGTGCATGCAGCATGTCATTGGGGTCCCAAATGCATGCCGCATGTCATGGGGGCCCCACCTGCATGCGGCATATCATTGGGGTCCCAAATGCATGCCGCATGTCATGGGGGCCCCAAATGCATGCCGCATGTCATGGGTGCCCACGTGCATGCCACATTTCGTGGCGGCCCCAAATGCATGACGCATGTCATGGGGGCCCCAAATGCATGCCGCATGTCATGGGGGCCCCAATTACGTGCCGCCTGTCATGGGGCCCCACATGCATGCCGCATGTCATGGGGGCCCCAAATGCATGCCGCATGTCATGGGGACCCTAAATGCATGCCGCATGTCATGAGGACCCACGTGCATGTCGCATGTCGTGGCGGCCCCAAATGCATGATGCATGTCTTGGGGGCCCCAAATGCATGCCGCATGTCATGGGGGCCCCAATTATGTGCCGCCTGTCATGGGGGCCCCACATGCATGCCGCATGTCATGGGGACCCCAAATGCATGCCGCATGTCATGAGAGCCCGAAGTGCATGCCGCATGTCATGGGGGCCCCACATGCATGCCGCATGTCATGGGGGGCCCACGTGCATGCCGCATGTCATGGGGGGCCACGTGCATGCCGCATGTCATGGGGGGCCCACGTGCATGTCGCATGTCATGGGGGGCCCAAATGCATGCCGCATGTCATGGGGGCCCCACGTGCATGCCGCATGTCATTGGGGCCCCAAATGCATGCCGCATGTCATGAGGGCCCCAAATGCATGCCGCATGTCATGTGGGCCCAAAAGTGCATGTCACATGTCTTGGGGGCCCCAATTTTTTGCCGCATGTCATGGGGGCCATAAATGCATGCCGCATGTCATGGGGGCCCCACGTGCATGCAGCATGTCATTGGGGTCCCAAATGCATGCCGCATGTCATGGGGGCCCCACCTGCATGCGGCATATCATTGGGGTCCCAAATGCATGCCGCATGTCATGGGGGCCCCAAATGCATGCCGCATGTCATGGGTGCTCACGTGCATGCCACATTTCGTGGCGGCCCCAAATGCATGATGCATGTCATGGGGGCCACAAATGCATGCCGCATGTCATGGGGGCCCCAATTACGTGCCGCCTGTCATGGGGCCCCACATGCATGCCGCATGTCATGGGGGCCCCAAATGCATGCCGCATGTCATGGGGACCCTAAATGCATGCCGCATGTCATGAGGACCCACGTGCATTTCGCATGTCGTGGCGGCCCCAAATGCATGATGCATGTCTTGGGGGCCCCAAATGCATGCCGCATGTCATGGGGGCCCCAATTATGTGCCGCCTGTCATGGGGGCCCCACATGCATGCCGCATGTCATGGGGACCCCAAATGCATGCCGCATGTCATGGGGACCCCAAATGCATGCCGCATGTCATGAGAGCCCGAAGTGCATGTCGCATGTCATGGGGGCCCCACATGCATGCCGCATGTCATGGGGGCCCACGTGCATGCCGCATGTCATGGGGGGGCACGTGCATGCCGCATGTCATGGGGGGCCACGTGCATGCCGCATGTCATGGGGGCCCCAAATGCATGCCGCATGTCATGGGGGCCCCACGTGCATGCCGCATATCATGGGGGCCAGAAAAGCATGCCGCATGTCATGGGCCCCCAAATGCATGCCGCATGTCATGGGGGCCCCAATTGCGTGTCGTATGTCATAGGGGCCCCCATGCATGCCGCATGTCATGGGGTCCCCACGTGCATGCCGCATGTCATTGGCGTCCCAAATGCATGCTGCATGTCATTGGCATCCCAAATGCATGCCGCATGTCATGGGGGCACGAAGTGCATGCCGCATGTCATGGGGGCCCCACGTGCTTGCCGCATATCATTGGGCCCCCAAATGCATGCCGCATGTCATGGAGGCCCCAATTATGTGCCGCATGTCATGGTGGCCCTCCATGCATGCCACATGTCATGGGGGCCCGAAATGCATGACGCATGTCATGGGAGCCCGAAGTGCAAGTCGCTTGTCATGTGGCCCCAAATGCATTCCGCATGTCATGGGGGCCCCACGTGCATGACGCATGTCATGGGGGCCCCAAATGCATACCGCATATCTTGGGGGCCCCACGTGCATGCCGCATATCATAGGGGCCCCAAATGCCTGACGAATGTCATGGGTTCCCCTAATGTATTCCGCATGTCATGGGGACCAGAAATGCACGCCGCATGTCATGGGGGCCCCACGTGCATGACGCATGTCATTGGGGTCCCAAATGCATGAAGAATGTCATGGGTGCCCCAAAAGCATGCCACATGTCATGGGGGCCCCACGTGCATGCCGCATGTCATTGGGGCCCCAAATGCATGCCGCATGTCATGAGGGCCCCAAATGCATGCCGCATGTCATGTGGGCCCAAAAGTGCATGTCACATGTCTTGGGGGCCCCAATTTTTTGCCGCATGTCATGGGGGCCATAAATGCATGCCGCATGTCATGGGGGCCCCACGTGCATGCAGCATGTCATTGGGGTCCCAAATGCATGCCGCATGTCATGGGGGCCCCACCTGCATGCGGCATATCATTGGGGTCCCAAATGCATGCCGCATGTCATGGGGGCCCCAAATGCATGCCGCATGTCATGGGTGCCCACGTGCATGCCACATTTCGTGGCGGCCCCAAATGCATGACGCATGTCATGGGGGCCCCAAATGCATGCCGCATGTCATGGGGGCCCCAATTACGTGCCGCCTGTCATGGGGGCCCCAGATGCATGCCGCATGTCATGGGGGCCATAAATGCATGCCACATGTCATGGGGGCCCCACGTGCATGCCGCATGTCATTGGGGTCCCAAATGCATGCCGCATGTCATGGGGGCCCCACCTGCATGCCGCATATCATTGGGGTCCCAAATGCATGCCGCATGTCATGGGGGCCCCAAATGCATGCCGCATGTCATGAGGGCCCACGTGCATGCCACATGTGGTGGCGGCCCCAAATGCATGATGCATGTCATGGGGCCCCAAATGCATGCTGCATGTCATGGGGCCCCAATTATGTGCCGCCTGTCATGGGGGGCCCCACATGCATGCCGCATGTCATGGGGGCCCCAAATGCATGCCGCATATCATGGGAGCCCGAAGTGCATGCTGCATGTCATGGGGGTCCCAAATGCATGCCGCATGTCATGGGGGCCCCACGTGCAAGCCGCATGTCATGGGGGCCCCAAATGCATGCCGCTTGTCGTGGCGGCCCCAAATGCATGACGCATGTCTTGGGGGCCCCAAATGCATGCTGCATGTCATGGGGGCCCCAATTATGTGCCGCCTGTCATGGGGCCCCACATGCATGCCACATGTCATAGGGGCCCCAAATGCATGCCGCATGTCATGGGAGCCCGAAGTGCATGCCGCATGTCATGGGGGCCCCAAATGCATGCCGCATGTCATGGGGGCCCCAAATGCATGCCGCATGTCATGGGGGCCCCACGTGCATGCCGCATGTCATGGGGGCCCCATGTGCATGTCGCATGTCATGGGGGCCCAAAATGCATGCCGCATGTCATGGGAGCCCGAATTGCATGCCGCATGTCATGGGGGCCCCAAATGCATGCCGCATGTCATGGGGGCCCCAAATGCATGCCGCATGTCATGGGTGCCCCACCTGCATTCCGCATATCATTGAGGTCCCAAATGCATGCCGCATGTCATGGGGACCCCAAATGCATGCCGCATGTCATGAGGGCCCACGTGCATGACGCATGTCTTGGGGGCCCCAAATGCATGCCGCATGTCATGGGGGCCCCAATTATGTGCCGCCTGTCATGGGGGCCCCACATGCATGCCGCATGTCATGGGGGGCCCCACGTGCATGCCGCATGTCATTGGGGCCCCAAATGCATGCCGCGTGTTATGGGGGCCCCAAATGCATCCCGCTTGTCATGGGGCCCCCACTTGCATGACGCATGTCATGGGGGCACCACGTGCATGACGCATGTCATGGGGGCCCCAAATGCATGCCGCATGTCATAGGGGCCCAACGTGCATGCCGCATGTCATGGGGGCCCCACATGCATGCCGCATGTCATGGGGGCCCCAAATGCATGCCGCATGTCATGGGGGCCCCACGTGCATGCCGCATGTCATTGGGGCCCCACAAGCATGCCGCATGTCATTGGGGTCCCAAATGCATGTCGCATGTCATGGGGGCCCCAAATGCATGCCGCATGTCATGGGGGCCCCAATTACGTGCCGCCTGTCATGGGGCCCCACATGCATGCCGCATGTCATGGGGGCCCCAAATGCATGCCGCATGTCTTGGGGGCCCCACGTGCATGCCGCATATCATAGGGGCCCCACGTGCATGACGCATGTCATTGGGGTCCCAAATGCATGAAGAATGTCATGGGGGCCCCAAAAGCATGCCACATGTCGTGGGGGCCCCACGTGCATGACGCATGTCATGGGGGCCCCAAAAGCATGACGCATGTCTTGGGAGCCCCAAATGCATGCCGCATGTCATGGGAGCCCCAAATGCATGAAGCATGTCATGGGGGACCCAAATGCATGCCGCATGTCGCGGCAGCCCCAAATGCATGACGCATGTCTTGGGGGCCCCAAATGCATCCCGCATGTCATGGGGGCCCCACGTGCATGCCACATGTCATTGGGGTCCCAAATGCATGCCGCATGTCATGGGGGCCCCACCTGCATGCCGCATATCATTGGGGCCCCAAATGCATGCCGCATGTCATGAGGGCGCATGTGCATGCCGCATGTCGTGGCGACCCCACGAGCGTGCCGCATGTCAATGGGGTCCCAAATACATGTCGCATGTCATGGGGGCCCAAATGCACGCCACATGTCATGGGGGCCCCACGTGCATGACGCATGTCATGGGGGGCCCACGTGCATGTCGCATGTCATGGGGGCCCCAAATGCATGCCGCATGTCATGGGGGCCCCACGTGCATGCCGCATGTCATGGGGGCCCCATGTGCATGCCGCATATCATTGGGGTCCCAAATGCATGCCGTATGTCATGGGGACCCCAATTGCATGCCGCATGTCATAAGGGCCCCAAATGCATGCCGCATGTCTTGGGGACCCCAAATGCATGCCGCATGTCATGAGGGCCCACGTGCATGACGCATGTCTTGGGGGCCCCAAAAGCATGCCACATGTCGTGGGGGCCCCACGTGCATGCCGCATGTCATTGGGGCCCCAAAAGCATGCCACATGTCGTGGGGGCCCCAATTGCATGCCGCATGTCATGAGGGCCCCAAATGCATGCCGCATGTCTTGGGGACCCCAAAAGCATGCCACATGTCGTGGGGGCCCCACGTGCATGCCGCATGTCATTGGGGCCCCAAAAGCATGCCACATGTCGTGGGGGCCCCAAATGCATGCCGAATGTCATGGGGGCCCACGTGCATGCCGCATGTCGTGGCGGCCCCAAATGCATGCCGCATGTCTTGGGGGCCCCAAATGCATGCCGCATGTCATGGGGGCCCCACATGCATGCCGCATGTCATAGGGGCCCCAAATGCATGCCGCATGTCATGGGAGCCCGAAGTGCATGCCGCATGTCATGGGGGCCCCAAATGCATGCCGCATGTCATGGGGGCCCCAAATGCATGAAGAATGTCATGGGGCCCCAAAAGCATGCCACATGTCGTGTGGGTCATACTTGCATGCCGCATGTCATGGGGGCCCCAAATGCATGCCGCGTGTCATGGGGGCCCCAAATGCATGCCGCATGTCATGGGGACCCACGTGCATGCCGCATGTCATTGGGGTCCCAAATGCATGCCGCATGTCATGGGAGCCCCAAATGCATGCCGCATGTCATGGGGGCCCCAAATGCATGCCGCATGTCATGGGGGCCCCATGTGCATGCCGCATGTCATGGGTGCCCACGTGCATGCCGAATGTCATGGGGGCCCCAAATGCATGCCGCATGTCATTGGGGCCCCAAATGCATGCCGCATGTCATGGGGGCCCCAAATGTATGCCGCATGTCATGGGGGCCCACGTGCATGCCGCATGTCGTGGCGGCCCCAAATGCATGACGCATGTCTTGGGGGCCCCAAATGCATGCCGCATGTCATGGGGGCCCCAATTATGTGCCGCCTGTCATGGGGGCCCCACATGCATGCCGCATGTCATAGGTGCCCCAAATGCATGCCGCATGTCATGGGACCCCTAAGTGCATGCCGCATGTCATGGGGGCCCCAAATGCATGCCGCATGTCATGGGGGCCCCACGTGCATGCCGCATGTCATGGGGGCCCCACGTGCATGCCGCATGTCATGGGGGCCCCAAATGCATGCCGCATGTCATGGGGGCACAACGTGCATGCCGCATGTCATTGGGGCCCCAAATGCATGCCGCATGTCATTGGGGCCCCAAATGCATGCCGCATGTCATGGGGCCCCACGTGCATGCCACATGTCGTGGCGGCCCCAAATGCATGACGCATGTCTTGGGGGCCCCAAATGCATGCCGCATGTCATGGGGGCCCCACATGCATGCCGCATGTCATAGGGGCCCCAAATGCATCCCGCTTGTCATGGGGGCCCCACGTGCATGACGAATGTCATTGGGGCCCCAAATGCATGCCGCATGTCATTGGGGCCCCAAATGCATCCCGCTTGTCATGGGGGCCCCACGTGCATGACGCATGTCATGGGGGCCCCAAATGCATGCTGCATGTCTTGGGGGCCCCACGTGCATGCCGCATATCATAGGGGCCCCACGTGCATGACGCATGTCATGAGGGACCCAAATGCATGCCGCATGTCATGTGGGCCCAAAAGTGCATGTCACATGTCTTGGGGGCCCCAATTTTTTGCCGCATGTCATGGGGGCCATAAATGCATGCCGCATGTCATGGGGGTCCCACGTGCATGCAGCATGTCATTGGGGTCCCAAATGCATGCCGCATGTCATGGGGGCCCCACCTGCATGCGGCATATCATTGGGGTCCCAAATGCATGCCGCATGTCATGGTGGCCCCAAATGCATGCCGCATGTCATGGGTGCCCACGTGCATGCCACATTTCGTGGCGGCCCCAAATGCATGACGCATGTCATGGGGGCCCCAAATGCATGCCGCATGTCATGGGGGCCCCAATTACGTGCCGCCTGTCATGAGGGCCCCACATGCATGCCGCATGTCATGGGGGCCCCAAATGCATGCCGCATGTCATGAGGGCCCCAAATGCATGCCGCATGTCATGTGGGCCCAAAAGTGCATGTCACATGTCTTGGGGGCCCCAATTTTTTGCCGCATATCATGGGGGCCATAAATGCATGCCGCATGTCATGGGGGTCCCACGTGCATGCAGCATGTCATTGGGGTCCCAAATGCATGCCGCATGTCATGGGGGCCCCACCTGCATGCGGCATATCATTGGGGTCCCAAATGCATGCCGCATGTCATGGGGGCCCCAAATGCATGCCGCATGTCATGGGTGCCCACGTGCATGCCACATTTCGTGGCGGCCCCAAATGCATGACGCATGTCATGGGGGCCCCAAATGCATGCCGCATGTCATGGGGGCCCCAATTACGTGCCGCCTGTCATGAGGGCCCCACATGCATGCCGCATGTCATGGGGGCCCCAAATGCATGCCGCATGTCATGGGGACCCTAAATGCATGCCGCATGTCATGAGGACCCACGTGCATGTCGCATGTCGTGGCGGCCCCAAATGCATGATGCATGTCTTGGGGGCCCCAAATGCATGCCGCATGTCATGGGGACCCCAAATGCATGCCGCATGTCATGAGAGCCCGAAGTGCATGCCGCATGTCATGGGGGCCCCACATGCATGCCGCATGTCATGGGGTCCCACGTGCATGCCGCATGTCATGGGGGGCCACGTGCATGCCGCATGTCATGGGGGGGCACGTGCATGCCGCATGTCATGGGAGCCCCAAATGCATGCCGCATGTCATGGGGGCCCCACGTGCATGCCGCATGTATTGGGTTCCCAAATGCATGCCGCATGACATGGGGGCCCAAATGCATGCCGCATGTCATGAGGGCCCACGTGCATGCCACATGTCATGGGGGCCCCAAATGCATACCGCATGTCATGGGAGCCCGAAGTGCATGCCGCATGTCATGGGGGCCCCACGTGCATGCCGCATGTCATTGGGGCCACAAATGCATGCCGCATGTCATGGGGGCCCCAAATGCATGCTGCGTGTTATGGGGGCCCCAAATGCATCCCGCATGTCATGGGGGCCCCAAATGCATGCCGCATGTCATGGGGACCCACGTGCATGCCGCATGTCGTGGCGACCCCAAATGCATGACGCATGTCATGGGGGCCCCAATTACGTGCCACCTGTCATGGGGGCCAAAAATGCATGCCGCATGTCATTGGGGTCCCAAATGCATGCCGCATGTCATGGGTGCCCCACCTGCATGCCGCATATCATTGGGGTCCCAAATGCATGACGCTTGTCATGGGGGCCCCAAATGCATGTCACATGTCTTGGGGGCCCCAATTTTGTGCCGCATGTCATGGGGGCCATAAATGCATGCCGCATGTCATTGGGGTCCCAAATGCATGCCGCATGTCATGGGTGTCCCACCTGCATGCCGCATATCATTGGGGTCCCAAATGCATGCCGCATGTCATGGGGACCCCAAAAGCATGCCACATGTCGTGGGGGCCCCACGTGCATGACGCATGTCGTGGGGGCCCCACGTGCATGCCACATGTCATGGGGGCCACAAATGCATGCCGCATGTCATGGGGGCCCACGTGCATGCCGCATGTCATTGGGGCCCCAAATGCATGCTGCGTGTTATGGGGGCCCCAAATGCATCCCGCATGTCATGGGGGCCCCACGTGCATGATGCATGTCATGGGGGCCCCAAATGCATGCCACATGTCGTGGGGGCCCCACGTGCATGCCGCATGTCATGGGGGCCCCACGTGCATGCCGCATGTCATGGAGTCCCAAATCCATGCCGCATGTCATGGGGGCCCCACATGCATGCCGCATGTCATGGGGGCCCCAAATGCATCCCGCATGTCATGGGGGCCCCACGTGCATGACGCATGTCATAGTGGCCCCAAATGCATGCCGCTTGTCGTGGCGGCCCCAAATGCATGACGCATGTCTTGGGGGCCCCAAATGCATGCTGCATGTCATGGGGGCCCCAATTATGTGCCGCCTGTCATGGGGCCCCACATGCATGCCACATGTCATAGGGGCCCCAAATGCATGCCACATGTCATGGGAGCCCGAAGTGCATGCCGCATGTCATGGGGGCCCCAAATGCATGCCGCATGTCATGGGGGGCCCAAATGCATGCCGCATGTCATGGGGGCCCCACGTGCATGCCGCATGTCATGGGGGCCCCATGTGCATGCCGCATATCATGGGGGCCCAAAATGCATGCCGCATGTCATGGGAGCCCGAATTGCATGCCGCATGTCATGGGGGCCCCAAATGCATGCCGCATGTCATGGGGGCCCCAAATGCATGCCGCATGTCATGGGTGCCCCACCTGCATTCCGCATATCATTGAGGTCCCAAATGCATGCCGCATGTCATGGGGACCCCAAATGCATGCCGCATGTCATGAGGGCCCACGTGCATGACGCATGTCTTGGGGGCCCCAAATGCATGCCGCATGTCATGGGGGCCCCAATTATGTGCCGCCTGTCATGGGGGCCACACATGCATGCCGCATGTCATGGGGGGCCCCACGTGCATGCCGCATGTCATTGGGGCCCCAAATGCATGCCGCGTGTTATGGGGGCCCCAAATGCATCCCGCTTGTCATGGGGCCCCCACTTGCATGACGCATGTCATGGGGGCACCACGTGCATGACGCATGTCATGGGGGCCCCAAATGCATGCGGCATGTCATAGGGGCCCAACGTGCATGCCGCATGTCATGGGGGCCCCACATGCATGCCGCATGTCATGGGGGCCCCAAATGCATGCCGCATGTCATGGGGGCCCACGTGCATGCCGCATGTCATTGGGGCCCCAAATGCATGACGCATGTCATTGGGGCCCCAAATGCATGCCGCATGTCATGGGGGCCCCACGTGCATGCCGCATGTCGTGGCGGCCCCAAATGCATGCCGCATGTCGTGGGGCCCCATGTGCATGCCGCATGTCATTGGGGTCCGAAATGCATGCCGCATGTCATGGGAGCCCCAAATGCATGAAGCATGTCATGGGGGCCCCAATTATGTGCCGCCTGACATGGGGGCCCCACATGCATGCCGTATGTCATAGGGGCCCCAAATGCATGCCGCATGTCATGGGGGCCCCATGTGCATACCGCATGTCATGGGGGCCCACGTGCATGCCGCAAGTTATGGGGGCCCCACGTGCATGCCGCATGTCATTGGGGTCCCAAATGCATGTCGCATGTCATGGGGGCCCCAAATGCATGCCGCATGTCATGGGGGCCCCAATTACGTGCCGCCTGTCATGGGGCCCCACATGCATGCCGCATATCATAGGGGCCCCACGTGCATGACGCATGTCATTGGGGTCCCAAATGCATGAAGAATGTCATGAGGGCCCCAAAAGCATGCCACATGTCGTGGGGGCCCCACGTGCATGCCGCATGTCATGGGGGCCCCAAAAGCATGACGCGTGTCTTGGGAGCCCCAAATGCATGCCGCATGTCATGGGAGCCCCAAATGCATGAAGCATGTCATGGGGGACCCAAATGCATGCCGCATGTCGCGGCAGCCCCAAATGCATGACGCATGTCTTGGGGGCCCCAAATGCATCCCGCATGTCATGGGGGCCCCACGTGCATGCCACATGTCATTGGGGTCCCAAATGCATGCCGCATGTCATGGGGGCTCCACCTGCATGCCGCATATCATTGGGGCCCCAAATGCATGCCGCATGTCATGAGGGCGCATGTGCATGCCGCATGTCGTGGCGACCCCACGAGCGTGCCGCATGTCAATGGGGTCCCAAATACATGTCGCATGTCATGGGGGCCCAAATGCACGCCACATGTCATGGGGGCCCCACGTGCATGACGCATGTCATGGGGGGCCCACGTGCATGTCGCATGTCATGGGGGCCCCAAATGCATCCCGCATGTCATGGGGGCCCCACGTGCATGACGCATGTCATAGTGGCAACAAATGCATGCCGCATGTCGTGGCGGCCCCAAATGCATGACGCATGTATTGGGGGCCCCAAATGCATGCCGCATGTCATGGGGGCCCCAATTATGTGATGCCTGTCATGGGGCCCCACATGCATGCCACATGTCATAGGGGCCCCAAATGCATGCCACATGTCATGGGAGCCCGAAGTGCATGCCGCATGTCATGGGGGCCCCAAATGCATGCCGCATGTCATGGGGGCCCCAAATGCATGCCGCATGTCATGGGGACCCCACGTGCATGCCGCATGTCATGGGCGCACCATGTGCATGCCGCATATCATTGGGGTCCCAAATGCATGCCGTATGTCATGGGGACCCCAATTGCATGCCGCATGTCATGAGGGCCCCAAATGCATGCCGCATGTCTTGGGGACCCCAAATGCATGCCGCATGTCATGAGGGCCCACGTGCATGACGCATGTCTTGGGGGCCCCAAATGCATGCCGCATGTCATAGGGGCCCAACGTGCATGCCGCATGTCATGGGGGCCCCAAATGCATGCTGCATGTCATTGGGGCCCCAAATGCATCCTGCTTGTCATGGGGGCCCCACGTGCATGATGCATGTCATGGGGGCCCCAAATGCATGCCGCATGTCTTGGGGGCCCCACGTGCATGCCGCATATCATAGGGGCCCCACGTGCATGACGCATGTCATGGGGGCCCCAAAAGCATGCCACATGTCGTGGGGGCCCCACGTGCATGCCGCATGTCATTGGGGCCCCAAAAGCATGCCACATGTCGTGGGGGCCCCAAATGCATGCCATATGTCATGGGGGCCCACGTGCATGCCGCATGTCGTGGCGGCCCCAAATGCATGCCGCATGTCTTGGGGGCCCCAAATGCATGCCGCATGTCATGGGGGCCCCACATGCATGCCGCATGTCATAGGGGCCCCAAATGCATGCCGCATGTCATGGGAGCCCGAAGTGCATGCCGCATGTCATGGGGGCCCCAAATGCATGCCGCATGTCATGGGGGCCCCAAATGCATGAAGAATGTCATGGGGCCCCAAAAGCATGCCACATGTCGTGTGGGTCATACTTGCATGCCGCATGTCATGGGGGCCCCAAATGCATGCCGCGTGTCATGGGGGCCCCAAATGCATGCCGCATGTCATGGGGACCCACGTGCATGCCGCATGTCATTGGGGTCCCAAATGCATGCTGCATGTCATGGGAGCCCCAAATGCATGCCGCATGTCATGGGGGCCCCAAATGCATGCCGCATGTCATGGGGGCCCCATGTGCATGCCGCATGTCATGGGTGCCCACGTGCATGCCGAATGTCATGGGGGCCCCAAATGCATGCCGCATGTCATTGGGGCCCCAAATGCATGCCGCATGTCATGGGGGCCCCAAATGTATGCCGCATGTCGTGGCGGCCCCAAATGCATGACGCATGTCTTGGGGGCCCCAAATGCATGCCGCATGTCATGGGGGCCCCAATTATGTGCCGCATGTCATGGGGGCCCCAAGTGCATGCCGCATGTCATGGGGGCCCCACGTGCATGCCGCATGTCATGGGGGCCCCAAATGCATGCCGCATGTCGTGGGGGCACAACGTGCATGCCGCATGTCATTGGGGCCCCAAATGCATGCCGCATGTCATTGGGGCCCCAAATGCATGCCGCATGTCATGGGGCCCCACGTGCATGCCGCATGTCGTGGCGGCCCCAAATGCATGACGCATGTCTTGGGGGCCCCAAATGCATGCCGCATGTCATGGGGGCCCCACATGCATGCCGCATGTCATAGGGGCCCCAAATGCATCTCGCTTGTCATGGGGGCCCCACGTGCATGACGCATGTCATTGGGGCCCCAAATGCATGCCGCATGTCATTGG
Organism: Phyllobates terribilis; assembly: GCF_046119375.1. Lineage (NCBI taxonomy): Eukaryota > Metazoa > Chordata > Amphibia > Anura > Dendrobatidae > Phyllobates > Phyllobates terribilis. The sequence goes on along the minus strand of NW_027362764.1, from coordinate 327,712,808 downwards.
GGCCCCAAATGCATCCCGCTTGTCATGGGGGCCCCACGTGCATGACGCATGTCATGGGGGCCCCAAATGCATGCTGCATGTCTTGGGGGCCCCACGTGCATGCCGCATATCATAGGGGCCCCACGTGCATGACGCATGTCATTGGGGTCCCAAATGCATGAAGAATGTCATGGGGGCCCCAAAAGCATGCCACATGTCGTGGGGGCCCCACGTGCATGCCGCATGTCATGGGGGCCCCAAAAGCATGCCACATGTCGTGGGGGCCCCAAATGCATGCCGCATGTCATGGGGGCCCACGTGCATGCCGCATGTCGTGGCGGCCCCAAATGCATGACGCATGTCTTGGGGGCCCCAAATGCATGCCGCATGTCATGGGGGCCCCACATGCATGCCGCATGTCATAGGGGCCCCAAATGCATGCCGCATGTCATGGGAGCCCGAATTGCATGCCGCATGTCATGGGTGCCCCAAATGCATGCCGCATGTCATGGGGGCCCCAAATGCATGAAGAATTTCATGGGGGCCCCAAAAGCATCACACATGTCGTGGGGGCCCCACGTGCATGCCGCATGTCATGGGGGCCCCATGTGCATGCCGCATGTCATGGGTGCCCACGTGCATGCCGAATGTCATGGGGGCCCCAAATGCATGCCGCATGTCATGGGGGCCCCAAATGTATGCCGCATGTCATGGGGGCCCACGTGCATGCCGCATGTCGTGGTGGCCCCAGTTATGTGCCGCCTGACATGGGGGCCCCACGTGCATGCCGTATGTCATAGGGGCCCCAAATGCATGACGCATGTCATGGGAGCCCCAAATGCATGAAGCATGTCATGGGGGCCCCAAATGCATGCCGCATGTCATGGGAGCCCCAAATGCATGAAGCATGTCATGGGGGGCCCAAATGCATGCCGCATGTCATGGGGGCCCCATGTGCATGCCGCATGTCATGGGGGCCCCACGTGCATGCCGCAAGTCATGGGGGCCCCACGTGCATGCCGCATGTCATTGGGGTCCCAAATGCATGTCACATGTCATGGGGGCCCCAAATGCATGCCACATGCCATGGGGGCCCCAATTACGTGCCGCCTGTCATGGGGGCCCCACATGCATGCCGCATGTCATGGGGGCCCCAAATGCATGCCACATGTCTTGGGGGCCCCACGTGCATGCCGCATATCATAGGGGCCCCACGTGCATGACGCATGTCTTGGGGGCCCCAAATGCATGCCACATGTCATGGGGGCCCCAAATGCATGCCGCATGTCATGGGGGCCCCCCATGACATGCGGCATGCATTTGGGGCCACAAATGCATGCCGCATTTCATGGGGCCCCCAAATGCATGCCGCATGTCATGGGGGCCCGAATTATGTACCGCCTGTCATGGGGGCCCCACATGCTTGCCGCATGTGATGGGAGCCCCAAATGCATGCCGCATGTCATTGGGGCCCCAAATGCATGCCGCATGTCATGGGGGCCCACGTGCATGCCGCATGTCGTGACGGCCCCAAATGCATGACGCATGTCTTGGGGGCCCCAAATGCATGCCGCATGTCATGAGGGCCCCAATTATGTGCCGCCTGTCATGGGGGCCCCACATGCATGCCGCATGTAATAGGGGCCCCAAATGCATGCCGCATGTCATGGGAGCCCGAAGTGCATGCCGCATGTCATGGGGGCCCCAAATGCATGCCGCATGTCATGGGGGCCCAAATGCATGAAGAATTTCATGGGGGCCCCAAAAGCATGCCACATGTCGTGGGGGCCCCACATGCATGCCGCATGTCATGGGGGCCCCAAATGCATGCCGCATGTCATGGGGGCCCACGTGCATGCCGCATGTCATTGGGGCCCCAAATGCATGCTGCGTGTTATGGGGGCCCCAAATGCATCCCGCATGTCATGGGGGCCCCACGTGCATGATGCATGTCATGGGGGGCCCAAATGCATGCCGCATGTCATGGGGGCCCCACGTGCGTGCCGCGTGTCATTGGGGTCCCAAATGCATGCCGCATGTCAAGGGGGCCCCAAATGCATGCCGCATGTCATGGGGGCCCCACATGCATGCCGCATGTCATGGGGGCCCCACGTGCATGCCGCATGTCATGGGGGCCCCAAATGCATCCCGCATGGGGGCCCCAATTATGTGACGCCTGTCATGGGGCCCCACATGCATGCCACATGTCATAGGGGCCCCAAATGCATGCCACATGTCATGGGAGCCCGAAGTGCATGCCGCATGTCATGGGGGCCCCAAATGCATGCCGCATGTCATGGAGGCCCAATTATGTGCCGCCTGTCATGGGGGCCCCACATGCATGGCGCATGTCATGGGGGTCCCAAATGCATGCCGCATGTCATGGGAGCACGAAGTGCATGCCGCATGTCATGGGGGCCCCAAATGCATGCCGCATGTCATGGGGGCCCCAAATGCATGCAGCATGTCATAGGGGCCCAACGTGCATGCCGCATGTCATGGGGGCCCCAAATGCATGCCGCATGTCACTGAGGCCCCAAATGCATACCGCATGTCATGGGGGCCCCAAATGCATGCCGCGTGTTATGGGGGCCCCAAATGCATCCCGCAAGTCATGGGGGCCCCAAATGCATGACGCATGTCATGGGGTCCCCACGTGCATGAAGCATGTCATGGGGGCTCCAAATGCATGTCACATGTCATGGGGGCCCCACGTGCATGCCGCATGTCAAGGGGGCCCCACATGCAAGTCTCATGTCATGGGGGCCCCAAATGCATGCCGCAAGTCAAGGGGGCCCCACGTGCACGCTGAATGTCATGGGGGCCCAAATGCATGACGCATGTCATGGGGTCCCCACGTGCATGAAGAATGTCATGGGGGCTCCAAATGCATGCCGCATGTCATGGGGGCCCTGCAGGCATTCCGCATGTCATGGGGGCCCCAAATGCATGCCGCATGTCATGGGGGCCCCAAATACATGCCGCATGTCATGGGGCCCCATGTGCATGCCGCATGTCATGGGGGCCTCACGTGCATTCCGCATGTCATAGGGGCCCCACGTGCATGCCGCATGTCTCGGGCACCCCAAATACATGCAGCATGTCATGGGGCCCCACGTGCATGCCGCATGTCTCAGGTACCCCAAATGCATGCAACATGTTATGCAGGCCCCAAATGCATGCCACATGTCATGTGGGCCCCAAATGCATGCCACATGTCCTGGGGGACCCACGTGCATGCCGCATGTCATGGGGGCCCCAAATGCATGCCGCATGTCACAGGGGCCCCAAATGTATGCAGCATGTAATGGGGCCTAACATGCATGGAGCATGTCATATTGGCCCCACATGCATGCCACATGTCCTGGGGGACCCACGTGCATGCCGCATGTCATGGGGGCCCCAAATGCATGCCGCATGTCCTGGGGCCCCACGTGCATTCCGCATGACATAGGGTCCCCAAATGCATGCCGCATGTCATGGCGGCCCCAAATGCATGACTCAGGTCATGGGGGCCCCACGTGCATGCCGCATGTCATGGGGGACCCAAGCGTATGCCGCATGTCATGGGGGCCCCAAATGCATGCCGCATGTCACAGGGGCCCCAAATGTATGCAGCATGTAATGGGGCCTAACATGCATGGAGCATGTCATATTGGCCCCACATGCATGCCACATGTCCTGGGGGACCCACGTGCATGCCGCATGTCATGGGGGCCCCAAATGCATGCCGCATGTCCTGGGGCCCCACGTGCATTCCGCATGACATAGGGTCCCCAAATGCATGCCGCATGTCATGGCGGCCCCAAATGCATGACTCAGGTCATGGGGGCCCCACGTGCATGCCGCATGTCATGGGGGACCCAAGCGTATGCCGCATGTCATGGGGGCCCCAAATGCATGCCGCATGTCATGGGGGCCCCACGTGCATGCCGCATGTCATGGGGGCCCCGCATGCATTCCACATGTCATGGGGGCCCCAAATGCATGCCGCATATCATGGGGGTCCCACATGCATGCCGCATATCATGGGGGTCCCACATGCATGCCGCATATCATGGGGGTCCCCCATGCATGCCGCATGTCATAGTGGCCCCAAATGCATGCTGCATGTCATGAGGGCCCCATGTGCATGCCGCATGTCATAGGGGCCCCACGTACATGGCGCATGTCACGGGTGCCCCACATGCATGCTGCATGTCACTGGTGCCCCAATTGCATGCCGCATGTCATAGGGGCCCCACATGCATGGCGCATGTCATGGTGCCCCACATGCATGCCGCATGTCATGGTGCCCCACATGCATGCCGCATGTAATGGGGATCCAAATGCATGACGCATGTCATGGGGGTCCCACATGCATGCCGCATGTCATGGGGCCCCCAAATGCATGCGTCATGTCATAGGGGCCCCACGTGCATGCCTCATTTCACGGGGGCCACAAATGTATGCCGCATGTCATGAGGGCCCCACGTGCATGCCGCATGTCATGGGGGGCCCACATGCATGCCGCATGTCATGGGGGCCCCACTTGCATGCAGCATGTAATGGGGGATCCAAATGCATGACGCATGTCATGGGGGTCCCACATGCATGCCGCATGTCCTGGGGGCCCCACATGCATGCCGCATTTCATGGGGGACCCAACTGCATGCCGCATGTCATTGGGGTCCCATATGCATGCCGCATGTCATGGGGGCCCCACCTGCATGCCGCATGTCATGGGGGTCCCAAATGCAAGTCGCATGTCATGGGGGCCCCACGTGCGTGCCGCATGTCATTGGGGTCCCAAATGCATGTCGCATGTCGTGGGGGCCCCAAATGCATATCGCATGTCATGGGGGCCCAAATGCATGCCACATGTCATGGGGGTCCCAAATGCATGCAGCATGTCATGGGGGCCCCAAATGCATGCTGCAAGTCTTGGGGGCCCCAAATGCATGCCGCATGTCATGGGGGCCCCACGTGCGTTCCGCATGTCATTGGGGTCCCAAATGCATGTTGCATGTCATGGGGACCCCAAATGCATATCGCATGTCATGGGGGCCAAAATGCATGCCACATGTCATGGGGGCCCCACGTGCATGCCGCATGTCATGGGGGCCCCACATGCATGACGTATGTCATGGGGACCCCAAATTCATGCCGTATGTCATGGGGCCCCAAGTGCATGCCGCATGTCATGGGGGCCCCACGTGCATGCCGCATATCATGGGGGCCAGAAAAGCATGCCGCATGTCATGGGCCCCCAAATGCATGCCGCATGTCATGGGGGCCCCAATTGCGTGTCGTATGTCATAGGGGCCCCCATGCATGCCGCATGTCACGGGGTCCCCACGTGCATGCCGCATGTCATTGGCGTCCCCAATGCATGCTGCATGTCATTGGCATCCCAAATGCATGCCGCTTGTCATGGGGGCACCAAGTGCATGCCGCATGTCATGGGGGCCCCACGTGCTTGCTGCATATCATTGGGGTCACAAATGCATGTCGCATGTCATGGGGGCCAAAATGCATGCCGCAAGTCATGGGGGCCCCACGTGCATGCCGCATGTCATGGTGGCCCCACATGCATGCCGCATGACATGGGGGCCACTTGTGCATGCCGCATATCATGGGGGCCCCAAATGCATGCCGCATGTCATGGGCCCCCAAATGCATGCCGCATGTCATGGGGGCCCCAATTATGTGTCGCATGTCATGGTGGCCCCATATGCATGCCACATGTCACGGGGGCCCGAAAAGCATGACGCATGTCATGGGAGCCAGAAGTGCATGTCGCTTGGCATGTGGCCCCAAATGCATCCCGCATGTCATGGGGGCCCCACGTGCATGACGCATGTCATGGGGGCCCCAAATGCATGCCGCATGTCTGGGGGCCCCACGTGCATGCCGCATATCATAGGGGCCCCAAATGCCTGACGAATGTCATGGGTTCCCCTATTGCATTCCGCATGTCATGGGGACCCCAAATGCACGCCGCATGTCATGGGGGCCCCACGTGCATGACGCATGTCATTGGGGTCCCAAATGCATGAAGAATGTCATGGGGGCCCAAAAAGCATGCCACATGTCATGGGGGCCCCACGTGCATGCCGCATGTCATGGGGGCCCCAAATGCATGCCGCATGTCATGAGGGCCCCAAATGCATGCCGCATGTCATGTGGGCCCAAAAGTGCATGTCACATGTCTTGAGGGCCCCAATTTTTTGCCGCATGTCATGGGGGCCATAAATGCATGCCGCATGTCATGGGGGCCCCACGTGCATGCCGCATGTCATTGGGGTCCCAAATGCATGCCGCATGTCATGGGGGCCCCACCTGCATGCCGCATATCATTGGGGTCCCAAATGCATGTCGCATGTCATGGGGGCCCCAAATGCATGCCGCATGTCATGAGGGCCCACGTGCATGCCACATGTCGTGGCGGCCCCAAATGCATGATGCATGTCATGGGGGTCCCAAATGCATGCCGCATGTCATGGGGGCCCCAATTATGTGCCGCCTGTCATGGGGGCCCCAAATGCATGCCGCATGTCATGGGGGCCCAAATGCATGCCGCATGTCATGAGGGCCCACGTGCATGTCACATGTCGTTGCGGCCCCAAATGCATGATGCATGTCATGGGGGCCACAAATGCATGCCGCATGTCATGGGGGCCCCAATTACGTGACGCCTGTCATGGGGTCCCCACATGCATGCCGCATGTCATGGGGCCCCAAATGCATGCTGCGTGTTATGGGGGCCCCAAATGCATCCCGCATGTCATGGGGGCCCCAAATGCATGCCGCATGTCATGGGGGCCCACGTGCATGCCGCATGTCGTTGCGACCCCAAATGCATGACGCATGTCATGGGGGCCCCAAATGCATGCCGCATGTCATGGGGGCCCCAATTACGTGCCGCCTGTCATGGGGGCCATAAATGTATGCCGCATGTCATTGGGGTCCCAAATGAATGCCGCATGTCATGGGTGCCCCACCTGCATGCCGCATATCATTGGGGTCCCAAATGCATGACACATGTCATAGGGGCCCCAAATGCATGTCACATGTCTTGGGGGCCCCAATTTTGTGCCGCATGTCATGGGGGCCATAAATGCATGCCGCATGTCATTGGGGTCCCAAATGCTTGCCACATGTCATGGGTGCCCCACCTGCATGCCGCATATCATTGGGGTCCCAAATGCATGCCGCATGTCATGGGGACCCCAAATGCATGCCGCATGTCATGAGGGCCCACGTGCATGCCGCATGTCGTGGCGGCCCCAAATGCATGACACATGTCATGGGAGCCCGAAGTGCATGCCGCATGTCATGGGGGCCCCAAATGCATGCCGCATGTCATGGGGGCCCCAAATGCATGCCGCATGTCATGGGGCCCAAAATGCATGCCGCATGTCATGGGGGCCCCACGTGCATGCCGCATGTCATGGGGGGCCCACGTGCATGCCGCATGTCATTGGGGCCCCAAATGCATGCCGCATGTCATGGGGGCCCCACGTGCATGCCGCATGTCATTGGGTTCCCAAATGCATGCCGCATGGCATGGGGGCCCAAATGCATGCCGCATGTCATGAGGGCCCACGTGCATGCCACATGTCGTGGCGGCCCCAAATGCATGCCGCATGTCATGGGGGCCCCAATTACGTGCCGACTGTCATGGGGGCCCCACATGCATGCCGCATGTCATGGGGGCCCCAAATGCATGCCGCATGTCATGGGGGCCCCACGTGCATGCCGCATGTCATTGGGTTCCCAAATGCATGCCGCATGGCATGGGGCCCAAATGCATGCCGCATGTCATGAGGGCCCACGTGCATGCCACATGTCGTGGCGGCCCCAAATGCATGCCGCATGTCATGGGGGCCCCAATTACGTGCCGACTGTCATGGGGGCCAAAAATGCATGCCGCATGTCATTGGGGTCCCAAATGCATGCCGCATGTCATGGGTGCCCCACCTGCATGCCGCATATCATTGGGGTCCCAAATGCATGACGCATGTCATGGGGGCCCCAAATGCATGTCACATGTCTTGGGGGCCCCAATTTTGTGTCGCATGTCATGGGGGCCATAAATGCATGCCGCATGTCATTGGGGTCCCAAATGCATGCCGCATGTCATGGGTGTCCCACCTGCATGCCGCATATCATTGGGGTCCCAAATGCATGCCGCATGTCATGGGGACCCCCAAAGAATGCCACATGTCGTGGGGGCCCCACGTTCATGACGCATGTCGTGGGGGCCCCACGTGCATGCCGCATGTCATGGGGGCCCCAAATGCATGCCGCATGTCATGGGGGCCCACGTGCATGCCGCATGTCATTGGGGCCCCAAATGCATGCTGCGTGTTATGGGGGCCCCAAATGCATCCCGCATGTCATGGGGGCCCCACGTGCATGATGCATGTCATGGGGGCCCCAAATGCATGCCACATGTCGTGGGGGGCCCACGTGCATGCCGCATGTCATGGGGGCCCCACGTGCATGCCGCATGTCATGGAGTCCCAAATCCATGCTGCATGTCATGGGGGCCCCAAATGCATCCCGCATGTCATGGGGCCCCACGTGCATGCCTCCTGTCATGGAGGCCCCAAATGCTTGCCGCATGTCACGGGTTCCCCAAATGCATGCGCCATGTCATGGGGGCCCCAATTGCATGCCGCATGTCAAGGGGGCCCCACGTGCAAGCCGCATGTCATGGGGGCCCCAAATGCATGCCGCAAGTCATGGGGGCCCCAAATGCATGACGCATGTCGTGGGGTCCCCACGTGCATGAAGCATGTCATGGGGGCTCCAAATGCATGCCACATGTCATGGGGGCCCCACGTGCATGCCGCATGTCAAGGGGGCCCCACATGCAAGCCTCATGTCATGGGGGCCCCAAATGCATGCCGCAAGTCAAGGGGGCCCCACGTGCACGCTGAATGTCATGGGGGCCCAAATGCATGACGCATGTCATGGGGTCCCCACGTGCATGAAGAATGTCATGGGGGCTCCAAATGCATGCCGCATGTCATGGGGGACCTGCAGGCATTCCGCATGTCATGGGGGCCCCAAATGCATGCCGCATGTCATGGGGGCCCCAAATGCATGCCGCATGTCATGGGGCCCCATGTGCATGCCGCATGTCATGGGGGCCTCACGTGCATTCCGCATGTCATAGGGGCCCCACGTGCATGCCGCATGTCTCGGGCACCCCAAATACATGCAGCATGTCATGGGGCCCCACGTGCATGCCGCATGTCTCAGGTACCCCAAATGCATGCAACATGTTATGCAGGCCCCAAATGCATGCCACATGTCATGGGGGCCCCAAATGCATGCCACATGTCATGGGGGCCCCACGTGCATGCCGCATGTCATGGGGGATCCAAACTCATGCCGCATGTCATTGGGGCCCCAAGCCTATGCCGCATGTCATGGGGGCCCCATGTGCATGCCACATGTAATGGGGACCCCAAATGCATGCGGCATGTCATAGGGGCCCCACATGCATGCCGCATGTCTCAGGTACCCCAAATGCATGCAGCATGATATGCAGGCCCCAAATGCATGCCGCATGTCATCGGGGCCCCAATGCATGTCGCATGTCATGGAGGCCCCAAATACATGCCGCATGTCATAGGGGCCCCACGTGCATGCCGCATGTAATGGGGGATTCAAATGCATGCCGCATGTCATGGGGGTTCCACATGCATGCCTCATTTTATGGGGGCCCCAAATGCATGCCTCAAGTCATGGGGGCCCCAAATGCATGCCGCATGTCATGGGGGTCCCAAAAGCATGCCGCATGTCCTGGGGGCCCCACATGCATGCCGCATTTCATGGGGGACCCAACTGCATGCCGCATGTCATGGGGGCCCCACGTGCATGCCGCATGTCATGGGGATCCAAACTCATGCCGCATGTCATTGGGGCCCCAAGCCTATGCCGCATGTCATGGGGGCCCCATGTGCATGCCACATGTAATGGGGACCCCAAATGCATGTGGCATGTCATAGGGGCCCCACGTGCATGCCGCATGTCTCGGGCACCCCAAATGCATGCAGCATGTTATGGGGGCCCCACATGCATGCCGCATGTCTCAGGTACCCCAAATGCATGCAGCATGATATGCAGGCCCCAAATGCATGCCGCATGTCATCGGGGCCCCAATGCATGTCGCATGTCATGGAGACCCCAAATGCATGCCGCATGTCATAGGGGCCCCACGTGCATGCCGCATGTAATGGGGGATTCAAATGCATGCCGCATGTCATGGGGGCCCCAAATGCATGCCGCATGTCATGGGGGTCCCAAATGCATGCCGCATGTCATGGGGGCCCCACATGCATTCCGCATGTCATGAGGGCCCCACGTGCATGCTGCATGTCATGGGGGCCCAAATGCATGCCGCATGTCATGGGGGCCATAAATGCATGCCGCAATGTATTGGGGGCCCCAACTGCAGGCCGCATGTCATGAGAGCCCCGCATGCATGCCGCATGTCATTGGGGCCCCGCAGGCGTTGCGCATGTCATGGGGTTCTCACGTGCATTCCGCATGGCATGGGGGCCCCACGTGCATGATGCATGTCATTGGGGCCCCACGTGCTTGCCGCATGTCATGGGGGCCCAAATGCATGCCTCAAGTCATGGGGGCCCCAAATGCATGCCGCATGTCATGGGGGTCCCAAATGCATGCCGCATGTCATGGGGGCCCCACATGCATGCCGCATGTCATGGAGGCCCCAAATGCTTGCCGCATGTCATGGTGGCCTCACGTGCATTCCGCATGACATGGGGGCCCCAAATGTATGCCACATATCATGGGGGTCCCAAATGCATGCCGCATGTCATGGGGCCCCCAAATGCATGCCACATGTCCTGGGGGACCCAAATGTATGCCGCATGTAATGGGGCCCCACATGCATGGAGCATGTCATAGGGGCCCCACATGCATGCCACATGTCCTGGGGGACCCACGTGCATGCCGCATGTCATGGGGGCCCCAAATGCATGCCGCATGTCCTGGGGGCCCCACATGCATTCCGCATGACATGGGGTCCCCAAATGCATGCCGCATGTCATGGCGGCCCCAAATGCATGACTCAGGTCATGGGGGCCACACGTGCATGCCGCATGTCATGGGGGACCCAAGCGTATGCCGCATGTCATGGGGGCCCCAAATAAATGCAGCATGTCACGGGGCCCCACGTGCATGCCGCATGTCTCAGGTACCCCAAATGCATGCAGCATGTTATGCAGGCCCCAAATGCATCCCGCATGTCATGGGGCCCCACGTGCATGCCTCCTGTCATGGAGGCCCCAAATGCTTGCCGCATGTCACGGGTTCCCCAAATGCATGCGCCATGTCATGGGGGCCCCAATTGCATGCCGCATGTCAAGGGGGCCCCACGTGCAAGCCGCATGTCATGGGGGCCCCAAATGCATGCCGCAAGTCATGGGGGCCCCAAGTGCATGACGCATGTCGTGGGGTCCCCACGTGCATGAAGCATGTCATGGGGGCTCCAAATGCATGCCACATGTCATGGGGGCCCCACGTGCATGCCGCATGTCAAGGGGGCCCCACATGCAAGCCTCATGTCATGGGGGCCCCAAATGCATGCCGCAAGTCAAGGGGGCCCCACGTGCACGCTGAATGTCATGGGGGCCCAAATGCATGACGCATGTCATGGGGTCCCCACGTGCATGAAGAATGTCATGGGGGCTCCAAATGCATGCCGCATGTCATGGGGGACCTGCAGGCATTCCGCATGTCATGGGGGCCCCAAATGCATGCCGCATGTCATGGGGGTCCCAAATGCATGCCGCATGTCATGGGGGCCCCACATGCATTCCGCATGTCATGAGGGCCCCACGTGCATGCTGCATGTCATGGGGGCCCAAATGCATGCCGCATGTCATGGGGGCCATAAATGCATGCCGCAATGTATTGGGGGCCCCAACTGCAGGTCGCATGTCATGAGAGCCCCGCATGCATGCCGCATGTCATTGGGGCCCCGCAGGCGTTGCGCATGTCATGGGGTTCTCACGTGCATTCCGCATGGCATGGGGGCCCCACGTGCATGATGCATGTCATTGGGGCCCCACGTGCTTGCCGCATGTCATGGGGGCCCAAATGCATGCCTCAAGTCATGGGGGCCCCAAATGCATGCCGCATGTCATGGGGGTCCCAAATGCATGCCGCATGTCATGGGGGCCCCACATGCATGCCGCATGTCATGGAGGCCCCAAATGCATGCCGCATGTCATGGTGGCCTCACGTGCATTCCGCATGACATGGGGGCCCCAAATGTATGCCACATATCATGGGGGTCCCAAATGCATGCCGCATGTCATGGGGCCCCCAAATGCATGCCACATGTCCTGGGGGACCCAAATGTATGCCGCATGTAATGGGGCCCCACATGCATGGAGCATGTCATAGGGGCCCCACATGCATGCCACATGTCCTGGGGGACCCACGTGCATGCCGCATGTCATGGGGGCCCCAAATGCATGCCGCATGTCCTGGGGGCCCCACGTGCATTCCGCATGACATGGGGTCCCCAAATGCATGCCGCATGTCATGGCGGCCCCAAATGCATGACTCAGGTCATGGGGGCCACACGTGCATGCCGCATGTCATGGGGGACCCAAGCGTATGCCGCATGTCATGGGGGCCCCAAATACATGCAGCATGTCACGGGGCCCCACGTGCATGCCGCATGTCTCAGGTACCCCAAATGCATGCAGCATGTTATGCAGGCCCCAAATGCATCCCGCATGTCATGGGGCCCCACGTGCATGCCTCCTGTCATGGAGGCCCCAAATGCTTGCCGCATGTCACGGGTTCCCCAAATGCATGCGCCATGTCATGGGGGCCCCAATTGCATGCCGCATGTCAAGGGGGCCCCACGTGCAAGCCGCATGTCATGGGGGCCCCAAATGCATGCCGCAAGTCATGGGGGCCCCAAATGCATGACGCATGTCGTGGGGTCCCCACGTGCATGAAGCATGTCATGGGGGCTCCAAATGCATGCCACATGTCATGGGGGCCCCACGTGCATGCCGCATGTCAAGGGGGCCCCACATGCAAGCCTCATGTCATGGGGGCCCCAAATGCATGCCGCAAGTCAAGGGGGCCCCACGTGCACGCTGAATGTCATGGGGGCCCAAATGCATGACGCATGTCATGGGGTCCCCACGTGCATGAAGAATGTCATGGGGGCTCCAAATGCATGCCGCATGTCATGGGGGACCTGCAGGCATTCCGCATGTCATGGGGGCCCCAAATGCATGCCGCATGTCATGGGGGCCCCAAATGCATGCCGCATGTCATGGGGCCCCATGTGCATGCTGCATGTCATGGGGGCCTCACGTGCATTCCGCATGTCATAGGGGCCCCACGTGCATGACGCATGTCTCGGGCACCCCAAATACATGCAGCATGTCATGGGGCCCCACGTGCATGCCGCATGTCTCAGGTACCCCAAATGCATGCAACATGTTATGCAGGCCCCAAATGCATGCCACATGTCATGGGGGCCCCAAATGCATGCCACATGTCCTGGGGGACCCACGTGCATGCCGCATGTCATGGGGGCCCCAAATGCATGCCGCATGTCACAGGGGCCCCAAATGTATGCCGCATGTAATGGGGCCCCACATGCATGGAGCATGTCATAGGGGCCCCACATGCATGCCACATGTCCTGGGGGACCCACGTGCATGCCGCATGTCATGGGGGCCCCAAATGCATGCCGCATGTCCTGGGGGCCCCACGTGCATTCCGCATGACATGGGGTCCCCAAATGCATGCCGCATGTCATGGCGGCCCCAAATGCATGACTCAGGTCATGGGGGCCACACGTGCATGCCGCATGTCATGGGGGACCCAAGCGTATGCCGCTTGTCATGGGGGCCCCAAATACATGCAGCATGTCACGGGGCCCCACGTGCATGCCGCATGTCTCAGGTACCCCAAATGCATGCAGCATGTTATGCAGGCCCCAAATGCATGCCGCATGTCATGGGGGCCCCGAAGGCATTCCGCATGTCATGGGGGCCCCAAATGCATGCCACATGTCATTGGGGCCCCACGTGCATGCCGCATGTCATGGGGGCCCCGCATGCATTCCACATGTCATGGGGGCCCCAAATGCATGCCGCATATCATGGGGGTCCCACTTGCATGCAGCATGTAATGGGGGATCCAAATGCATGACGCATGTCATGGGGGTCCCACATGCATGCCGCATGTCATGGGGCCCCCAAATGCATGCGTCATGTCATAGGGGCCCCACGTGCATGCCTCATTTCACGGGGGCCACAAATGTATGCCGCATGTCATGAGGGCCCCACGTGCATGCCGCATGTCATGGGGGGCCCACATGCATGCCGCATGTCATGGGGGCCCCACTTGCATGCAGCATGTAATGGAGGATCCAAATGCATGACGCATGTCATGGGGGTCCCACATGCATGCCGCATGTCCTGGGGGCCCCACATGCATGCCGCATTTCATGGGGGACCCAACTGCATGCCGCATGTCATGGGGCCCCACGTGCATGCCGCATGTCATGGGGGATCCAAACTCATGCCGCATGTCATTGGGGCCCCAAGCCTATGCCGCATGTCATGGGGGCCCCATGTGCATGCCACATGTAATGGGGACCCCAAATGCATGCGGCATGTCATAGGGGCCCCACATGCATGCCGCATGTCTCAGGTACCCCAAATGCATGCAGCATGATATGCAGGCCCCAAATGCATGCCGCATGTCATCGGGGCCCCAATGCATGTCGCATGTCATGGAGGCCCCAAATACATGCCGCATGTCATAGGGGCCCCACGTGCATGCTGCATGTAATGGGGGATTCAAATGCATGCCGCATGTCATGGGGGTTCCACATGCATGCCTCATTTTATGGGGGCCCCAAATGCATGCCTCAAGTCATGGGGGCCCCAAAAGCATGCCGCATGTCATGGGGGTCCCAAAAGCATGCCGCATGTCCTGGGGGCCCCACCTGCATGCCGCATTTCATGGGGGACCCAACTGCATGCCGCATGTCATGGGGGCCCCACGTGCATGCCGCATGTCATGGGGATCCAAACTCATGCCGCATGTCATTGGGGCCCCAAGCCTATGCCGCATGTCATGGGGGCCCCATGTGCATGCCACATGTAATGGGGACCCCAAATGCATGTGGCATGTCATAGGGGCCCCACGTGCATGCCGCATGTCTCGGGCACCCCAAATGCATGCAGCATGTTATGGGGGCCCCACATGCATGCCGCATGTCTCAGGTACCCCAAATGCATGCAACATGATATGCAGGCCCCAAATGCATGCCGCATGTCATCGGGGCCCCAATGCATGTCGCATGTCATGGAGACCCCAAATGCATGCCGCATGTCATAGGGGCCCCACGTGCATGCCGCATGTAATGGGGGATTCAAATGCATGCCGCATGTCATGGGGGCCCCAAATGCATGCCGCATGTCATGGGGGTCCCAAATGCATGCCGCATGTCATGGGGGCCCCACATGCATTCCGCATGTCATGAGGGCCCCACGTGCATGCTGCATGTCATGGGGGCCCAAATGCATGCCGCATGTCATGGGGGCCATAAATGCATGCCGCAATGTATTGGGGGCCCCAACTGCAGGCCGCATGTCATGAGAGCCCCGCATGCATGCCGCATGTCATTGGGGCCCCGCAGGCGTTGCGCATGTCATGGGGTTCTCACGTGCATTCCGCATGGCATGGGGGCCCCACGTGCATGATGCATGTCATTGGGGCCCCACGTGCTTGCCGCATGTCATGGGGGCCCAAATGCATGCCTCAAGTCATGGGGGCCCCAAATGCATGCCGCATGTCATGGGGGTCCCAAATGCATGCCGCATGTCATGGGGGCCCCACATGCATGCCGCATGTCATGGAGGCCCCAAATGCATGCCGCATGTCATGGTGGCCTCAGGTGCATTCCGCATGACATGGGGGCCCCAAATGTGTGCCACATATCATGGGGGTCCCAAATGCATGCCGCATGTCATGGGGCCCCCAAATGCATGCCACATGTCACGGGGGCCCCAAATGCATGCCGCATGTCCTGGGGGCCCCATGTAAATGTCGCATGTCATGGGCCCCCCAAATACATTCCGCATGTCATGGGTGCCCCACATGCATGCCGCATGTCATGGGGGCCAAATGCATGCCGCATGTCATGGGGGCCCCAAATGCATGCCGCCTGTCATGGGGGCCCCACATGCATGCCGCATGTCATTGGGGTCCCATATGCATGCCGCATGTCATGGGGGCCCCACCTGCATGCCGCATGTCATGGGGGTCCCAAATGCAAGTCGCATGTCATGGGGGCCCCACGTGCGTGCCGCATGTCATTGGGGTCCCAAATGCATGTCGCATGTCATGGGGGCCCCAAATGCATATCGCATGTCATGGGGGCCCAAATGCATGCCACATGTCATGGGGGCCCCACATGCATGACGCATGTCATGGGGGCCCCAAATGCATGACGCATGTCATGGAGGCTCCAAGTGCATGTTGCATGTCATGGGGGTCCCAAATGCATGCCCCATGTCATGGGGGTCCCAAATGCATGCATCATGTCATGGGGGTCCCAAATGCATGCAGCATGTCATTGGGGTCCCAAATGCATGTTGCATGTCATGGGGGCCCCAAATGCATATCGCATGTCAAGGGGGCCAAAATGCATGCCACATGTCATGGGGGCCCCACGTGCATGCTGCATGTCATGGGGGCCCCACATGCATGACGCATGTCATGGGGGCCCCAAATGCATGCCGCATGTCATGGGGGCCCCACGTGCATGCCGCATATCATGGGGGCCAGAAAAGCATGCCGCATGTCATGGGCCCCCAAATGCATGCCGCATGTCATGGGGGCCCCAATTGCGTGTCGTATGTCATAGGGGCCCCCATGCATGCCGCATGTCATGGGGTCCCCACGTGCATGCCGCATGTCATTGGCGTCCCAAATGCATGCTGCATGTCATTGGCATCCCAAATGCATGCCGCATGTCATGGGGGCACCAAGTGCATGCCGCATGTCATGGGGGCCCCACGTGCTTGCCGCATATCATTGGGCCCCCAAATGCATGCCGCATGTCATGGAGGCCCCAATTATGTGCCGCATGTCATGGTGGCCCTCCATGCATGCCACATGTCATGGGGGCCCGAAATGCATGACGCATGTCATGGGAGCCCGAAGTGCAAGTCGCTTGTCATGTGGCCCCAAATGCATTCCGCATGTCATGGGGGCCCCACGTGCATGACGCATGTCATGGGGGCCCCAAATGCATACCGCATATCTTGGGGGCCCCACGTGCATGCCGCATATCATAGGGGCCCCAAATGCCTGACGAATGTCATGGGTTCCCCTAATGTATTCCGCATGTCATGGGCACCAGAAATGCACGCCGCATGTCATGGGGGCCCCACGTGCATGACGCATGTCATTGGGGTCCCAAATGCATGAAGAATGTCATGGGTGCCCCAAAAGCATGCCACATGTCATGGGGGCCCCACGTGCATGCCGCATGTCATTGGGGCCCCAAATGCATGCCGCATGTCATGAGGGCCCCAAATGCATGCCGCATGTGATGTGGGCCCAAAAGTGCATGTCACATGTCTTGGGGGCCCCAATTTTTTGCCGCATGTCATGGGGGCCATAAATGCATGCCGCATGTCATGGGGGCCCCACGTGCATGCAGCATGTCATTGGGGTCCCAAATGCATGCCGCATGTCATGGGGGCCCCACCTGCATGCGGCATATCATTGGGGTCCCAAATGCATGCCGCATGTCATGGGGGCCCCAAATGCATGCCGCATGTCATGGGTGCCCACGTGCATGCCACATTTCGTGGCGGCCCCAAATGCATGACGCATGTCATGGGGGCCCCAAATGCATGCCGCATGTCATGGGGGCCCCAATTACGTGCCGCCTGTCATGGGGGCCCCACATGCATGCCGCATGTCATGGGGGCCCCAAATGCATGCCGCATGTCATGGGGACCCTAAATGCATGCCGCATGTCATGAGGACCCACGTGCATGCCGCATGTCCTGGGGGCCCCATGTAAATGTCGCATGTCATGGGCCCCCCAAATGCATGCCGCATGTCATGGGTGCCCCACATGCATGCCGCATGTCATGGGGGCCCAAATGCATGCCGCATGTCATGGGGGCCCCAAATGCATGCCGCATGTCATGGCGGCCCCAAATGCATGACTCAGGTCATGGGGCCCACGTGCATGCCGCATGTCATGAGGGACCCAAATGCATGCGGCATGTCATAGGGGCCCCACGTGCATGCCGCATGTCTCAGGTACCCCAAATGCATGCAGCATGTTATGCAGGCCCCAAATGCATGCCGCATTTCATGGGGGCCCCGCAGGCATTCCGCATGTCATGGGGGCCCCAGATGCATGCCGCATGTCATGGGGGCCATAAATGCATGCCACATGTCATGGGGGCCCCACGTGCATGCCGCATGTCATTGGGGTCCCAAATGCATGCCGCATGTCATGGGGGCCCCACCTGCATGCCGCATATCATTGGGGTCCCAAATGCATGCCGCATGTCATGGGGGCCCCAAATGCATGCCGCATGTCATGAGGGCCCACGTGCATGCCACATGTCGTGGCGGCTCCAAATGCATGATGCATGTCATGGGGGCCCCAAATGCATGCTGCATGTCATGGGGCCCCAATTATGTGCCGCCTGTCATGGGGGGCCCCACATGCATGCCGCATGTCATGGGGGCCCCAAATGCATGCCGCATATCATGGGAGCCCGAAGTGCATGCTGCATGTCATGGGGGTCCCAAATGCATGCCGCATGTCATGGGGGCCCCACGTGCAAGCCGCATGTCATGGGGGCCCCAAATGCATGCCGCATGTCTTGGGGGCCCCACGTTCATGCCGCATATCATAGAGGCCCCAAATGCCTGACGAATGTCATGGGTTCCCCTAATGCATTCCGCATGTCATGGGGACCCCAAATGCACGCCGCATGTCATGGGGGCCCCACGTGCATGCCGCATGTCATGGGGGCCCCAAATGCATGCCGCATGTAATGAGGGCCCCAAATGCATGCCGCATGTCATGGGGGGCCCAAAAGTGCATGTCACATGTCTTGGGGGCCCCAATTTTGTGCCGCATGTCATGGGGGCCATAAATGCATGCCGCATGTCATGGGGGACCCACGTGCATGTCGTATGTCATTGGGGTCCCAAATGCATGCCGCATGTCATGGGGGCCCCACCTGCATGCCGCATATCATTGGGGTCCCAAATGCATGCCGCATGCCATGAGGGCCCACGTGCATGCCGCATGTCGTGGCACCCCCAAATGCATGATGCATGTCATGGGGGCCCCAAATGCATGCCGCGTGTTATGGGCACCCCAAATGCATCCCGCATGTCATGGGGGCCCCACGTGCATGACGCATGTCATGGGGCCCCCAAATGCATACCGCATGTCATGGGGCCCCAATTATGTGTCGCATGTCATGGTGGCCCCACATGCATGCCACATGTCACGGGGGCCCGAAATGCATGACGCATGTCATGGGAGCCAGAAGTGCATGTCGCTTGTCATGTGGCCCCAAATGCATCCCGCATGTCATGGGGGCCCCACGTGCATTCCGCATGTCATGGGGACTCCAAATGCATGCCGCATGTCATGGGGGCCCCACGTGCATGACGCATGTCATTGGGGTCCCAAATGCATGAAGAATGTCATGGGGGCCGCAAAAGCATGCCACATGTCATGGGGACCCCACGTGCATGCCGCATGTCATGGGGGCCGCAAATGCATGCCACATGTCATGAGGGCCCCAAATGCATGCCGCATGTCATGAGGGCCCACGTGCATGCCGCATGTTGTGGCGGCCCCAAGTGCATGACGCATGTCTTGGGGGCCCCAAATGCATGCCGCATGTCATGAGGGCCCCAATTATGTGCCGCCTGTCATGGGGGCCCCACATGCATGCCGCATGTCATTGGGGTCCCATATGCATGCCGCATGTCATGGGGCCCCACCTGCATGCCGCATGTCATGGGGGTCCCAAATGCAAGTCGCATGTCATGGGGGCCCCACGTGCGTGCCGCATGTCATTGGGGTCCCAAATGCATGTCGCATGTCATGGGGGCCCCAAATGCATATCGCATGTCATGGGGGCCCAAATGCATGCCACATGTCATGGGGGCCCCACATGCATGACGCATGTCATGGGGGCCCCAAATGCATGACGCATGTCACGGAGGCTCCAAGTGCATGTTGCATGTCATGGGGGTCCCAAATGCATGCCCCATGTCATGGGGGTCCCAAATGCATGCATCATGTCATGGGGGCCCCACGTGCATGCCGCATATCATGGGGGCCAGAAAAGCATGCCGCATGTCATGGGCCCCCAAATGCATGCCGCATGTCATGGGGGCCCCAATTGCGTGTCGTATGTCATAGGGGCCCCCATGCATGCCGCATGTCATGGGGTCCCCACGTGCATGCCGCATGTCATTGGCGTCCCAAATGCATGCTGCATGTCATTGGCATCCCAAATGCATGCCGCATGTCATGGGGGCACCAAGTGCATGCCGCATGTCATGGGGGCCCCACATGCTTGCCGCATATCATTGGGCCCCCAAATGCATGCCGCATGTCATGGAGGCCCCAATTATGTGCCGCATGTCATGGTGGCCCTCCATGCATGCCACATGTCATGGGGGCCCGAAATGCATGACGCATGTCATGGGAGCCCGAAGTGCAAGTCGCTTGTCATGTGGCCCCAAATGCATTCCGCATGTCATGGGGGCCCCACGTGCATGACGCATGTCATGGGGGCCCCAAATGCATACCGCATATCTTGGGGGCCCCACGTGCATGCCGCATATCATAGGGGCCCCAAATGCCTGACGAATGTCATGGGTTCCCCTAATGTATTCCGCATGTCATGGGGACCAGAAATGCACGCCGCATGTCATGGGGGCCCCACGTGCATGACGCATGTCATTGGGGTCCCAAATGCATGAAGAATGTCATGGGTGCCCCAAAAGCATGCCACATGTCATGGGGGCCCCACGTGCATGCCGCATGTCATTGGGGCCCCAAATGCATGCCGCATGTCATGAGGGCCCCAAATGCATGCCGCATGTCATGTGGGCCCAAAAGTGCATGTCACATGTCTTGGGGGCCACAATTTTTTGCCGCATGTCATGGGGGCCATAAATGCATGCCGCATGTCATGGGGGCCCCACGTGCATACAGCATGTCATTGGGGTCCCAAATGCATGCCGCATGTCATGGGGGCCCCACCTGCATGCGGCATATCATTGGGGTCCCAAATGCATGCCGCATGTCATGGGGGCCCCAAATGCATGCCGCATGTCATGGGTGCCCACGTGCATGCCACATTTCGTGGCGGCCCCAAATGCATGACGCATGTCATGGGGGCCCCAAATGCATGCCGCATGTCATGGGGGCCCCAATTACGTGCCGCCTGTCATGGGGGCCCCACATGCATGCCGCATGTCATGGGGGCCCCAAATGCATGCCGCATGTCATGGGGACCCTAAATGCATGCCGCATGTCATGAGGACCCACGTGCATGTCGCATGTCGTGGCGGCCCCAAATGCATGATGCATGTCTTGGGGGCCCCAAATGCATGCCGCATGTCATCGGGGCCCCAATTATGTGCCGCCTGTCATGGGGGCCCCACATGCATGCCGCATGTCATGGGGACCCCAAATGCATGCCGCATGTCATGAGAGCCCGAAGTGCATGCCGCATGTCATGGGGGCCCCACATGCATGCCGCATGTCATGGGGGGCCCACGTGCATGCCGCATGTCATGGGGGGCCCACGTGCATGCCGCATGTCATGGGGGCACGTGCATGCCGCATGTCGTGGGGGCCCCAAATGCATGCCGCATGTCATGGGGGCCCCACGTGCATGCCGCATGTATTGGGTTCCCAAATGCATGCCGCATGACATGGGGGCCCAAATGCATGCCGCATGTCATGAGGGCCCACGTGCATGCCACATGTCATGGGGGCCCCAAATGCATACCGCATGTCATGGGAGCCCGAAGTGCATGCCGCATGTCATGGGGGCCCCACGTGCATGCCGCATGTCATTGGGGCCACAAATGCATGCCGCATGTCATGGGGGCCCCAAATGCATGCTGCGTGTTATGGGGGCCCCAAATGCATCCCGCATGTCATGGGGGCCCCAAATGCATGCCGCATGTCATGGGGACCCACGTGCATGCCGCATGTCGTGGCGACCCCAAATGCATGACGCATGTCATGGGGGCCCCAAATGCATGCCGCATGTCATGGGGGCCCCAATTACGTGCCGCCTGTCATGGGGGCCAAAAATGCATGCCGCATGTCATTGGGGTCCCAAATGCATGCCGCATGTCATGGGGACCCCAAAAGCATGCCACATGTCGTGGGGGCCCCACGTGCATGACGCATGTCGTGGGGGCCCCACGTGCATGCCACATGTCATGGGGGCCCCAAATGCATGCCGCATGTCATGGGGGCCCCCCGTGCATGCCGCATGTCATTGGGGCCACAAATGCATGCCGCATTTCATGGGGCCCCCAAATGCATGCTGCATGTTATGGGGGATCCAAATGCATGCCCCATGTCATGGAGTCCCCAAATGCATGCCGCATGTCATGGGAGCCCGACGTGCATGCCGCATGTCATGGGGGCCCCAAATGCATGCCGCATGTCATGGGGGCCCCAAATGCATGCCGCATGTCATGGGGGCCCCACGTGCATGCCGCATGTCATGGGGGCCCCACGTGCATGCCGAATGTCATTGGGGTCCCAAATGCATGACGCATGTCATGGGGGCCCCAAATGCATGCCGCATGTCATGGGGGCCCCACATGCATACCGTATGTCATGGGGGCCCCACATGCATGCCGTATGTCATGGGGGCCCCAAATGCATGCCGCATGTCATGGGGGCCCGAATTATGTACCGCCTGTCATGGGGGCCCCACATGCTTGCCGCATGTGATGGGGGCCCCAAATGCATGCCGCATGTCATGGGGGCCCCAAATGCATGCCGCATGTCATGGGGCCCAAGTGCATGCCGCATGTCGTGGCGGCCCCAAATGCATGCCGCATGTCTTGGGGGCCCCAAATGCATGCCGCATGTCATGAGGGCCCCAATTATGTGCCGCCTGTCATGGGGTCCCCACGTGCATGAAGCATGTCATGGGGGCTCCAAATGCATGTCACATGTCATGGGGGCCCCACGTGCATGCCGCATGTCAAGGGGGCCCCACATGCAAGCCTCATGTCATGGGGGCCCCAAATGCATGCCGCAAGTCAAGGGGGCCCCACGTGCACGCTGAATGTCATGGGGGTCCAAATGCATGACGCATGTCATGGGGTCCCCACGTGCATGAAGAATGTCATGGGGGCTCCAAATGCATGCCGCATGTCATGGGGGCCCTGCAGGCATTCCGCATGTCATGGGGGCCCCAAATGCATGCCGCATGTCATGGGGGCCCCAAATGCATGCCGCATGTCATGGGGCCCCATGTGCATGCCGCATGTCATGGGGGCCTCACGTGCATTCCGCATGTCATAGGGGCCCCACGTGCATGCCGCATGTCTCGGGCACCCCAAATACATGCAGCATGTCATGGGGCCCCACGTGCATGCCGCATGTCTCAGGTACCCCAAATGCATGCAACATGTTATGCAGGCCCGAAATGCATGCCACATGTCATGGGGGCCCCAAATGCATGCCACATGTCCTGGGGGACCCACGTGCATGCCGCATGTCATGGGGGCCCCAAATGCATGCCGCATGTCACAGGGGCCCCAAATGTATGCCGCATGTAATGGGGCCCCACATGCATGACTCAGGTCATGGGGGCCACACGTGCATGCCGCATGTCATGGGGGACCCAAGCGTATGCCGCATGTCATGGTGGCACCAAATACATGCAGCATGTCACGGGGCCCCACGTGCATGCCGCATGTCTCAGGTACCCCAAATGCATGCAGCATGTTATGCAGGCCCCAAATGCATGCCGCATGTCATGGGGGCCCCGCAGGCATTCCGCATGTCATGAGGGCCCCAAATGCATGCCGCATGTCATTGGGGCCCCACGTGCATGCCGCATGTCATGGGGGCCCCGCATGCATTCCACATGTCATGGGGTCCCCAAATGCATGCCGCATATCATGGGGGTCCCACTTGCATGCAGCATGTAATGGGGGATCCAAATGCATGACGCATGTCATGGGGGTCCCACATGCATGCCGCATGTCATGGGGCCCCCAAATGCATGCGTCATGTCATAGGGGCCCCACGTGCATGCCTCATTTCACGGGGGCCACAAATGTATGCCGCATGTCATGAGGGCCCCACGTGCATGCCGCATGTCATGGGGGCCCCACTTGCATGCAGCATGTAATGGGGGATCCAAATGCATGACGCATGTCATGGGGGTCCCACATGCATGCCGCATGTTCTGGGGGGCCCACATGCATGCCGCATTTCATGGGGGACCCAACTGCATGCCGCATGTCATGGGGGCCCCACGTGCATGCCGCATGTCATGGGGGATCCAAACTCATGCCGCATGTCATTGGGGCCCCAAGCCTATGCCGCATGTCATGGGGGCCCCATGTGCATGCCACATGTAATGGGGACCCCAAATGCATGCGGCATGTCATAGGGGCCCCACATGCATGCCGCATGTCTCAGGTACCCCAAATGCATGCAGCATGATATGCAGGCCCCAAATGCATGCCGCATGTCATCGGGGCCCCAATGCATGTCGCATGTCATGGAGGCCCCAAATGCATGCCGCATGTCATAGGGGCCCCACGTGCATGCCGCATGTAATGGGGGATTCAAATGCATGCCGCATGTCATGGGGGTCCCACATGCATGCCTCATTTTATGGGGGCCCCAAATGCATGCCTCAAGTCATGGGGGCCCCAAATGCATGCCGCATGTCATGGGGGTCCCAAATGCATGCCGCATGTCATGTGGGCCCCACATGCATTCCGCATGTCATGAGGGCCCCACGTGCATGCTGCATGTCATGGGGGCCCAAATGCATGCCGCATGTCATGGGGGCCATAAATGCATGCCGCAATGTATTGGGGGCCCCAACTGTAGGCCGCATGTCATGAGAGCCCCGCATGCATGCCGCATGTCATTGGGGCCCCGCAGGCGTTCCGCATGTCATGGAGGCCCCAAATGCATGCCGCATGTCATGGTGGCCTCACGTGCATTCCGCATGACATGGGGGCCCCAAATGCATGCCACATATCATGGGGGGCCCAAATGCATGCCGCATGTCATGGGGCCCCCAAATGCATGCCACATGTCACGGGGGCCCCAAATGCATGCCGCATGTCCTGGGGGCCCCATGTAAATGTCGCATGTCATGGGCCCCCCAAATACATTCCGCATGTCATGGGTGCCCCACATGCATGCCGCATGTCATGGGGGCCCAAATGCATGCCGCATGTCATGGGGGCCCCAAATGCATGCCGCATGTCATGGCGGCCCCAAATGCATGACTCAGGTCATGGGGGCCCACGTGCATGCCGCATGTCATGACGGACACAAATGCATGCGGCATGTCATAGGGCCCCCACGTGCATGCCGCATGTCTCAGGTACCCCAAATGCATGCAGCATGTTATGCAGGCCCCAAATGCATGCCGCATTTCATGGGGGCCCCGCAGGCATTCCGCATGTCATGGGGGCCCCAGATGCATGCCGCATGTCATGGGGGCCATAAATGAATGCCACATGTCATGGGGGCCCCACGTGCATGCCGCATGTCATTGGGGTCCCAAATGCATGCCGCATGTCATGGGGGCCCCAGCTGCATGCCGCATATCATTGGGGTCCCAAATGCATGCCGCATGTCATGGGGGCCCCAAATGCATGCCGCATGTCATGAGGGCCCACGTGCATGCCACATGTCGTGGCGGCCCCAAATGCATGATGCATGTCATGGGGGTCCCAAATGCATGCCGCATGTCATGGGGCCCCAATTATGTGCCGCCTGTCATGGGGGCCCCACATGCATGCCGCATATCATGGGAGCCCGAAGTGCATGCTGCATGTCATGGGGGTCCCAAATGCATGCCGCATGTCATGGGGGCCCCACGTGCAAGCCGCATGTCATGGGGGCCCCAAATACATGCCGCGTGTTATGGGGGCCCCAAATGCATCCCGCATGTCATGGGGCCCCCAAATGCATGCGTCATGTAATAGGGGCCCCACGTGCATGCCTCATTTCACGGGGGCCACAAATGTATGCCGCATGTCATGAGGGCCCCATGTGCATGCCGCATGTCATGGGGGGCCCACATGCATGCCGCATGTCATGGGGGGCCCACATGCATGCCGCATGTCATGGGGGCCCCACTTGCATGCAGCATGTAATGGGGATCCAAATGCATGACGCATGTCATGGGGGTCCCACATGCATGCCGCATGTCCTGGGGTCCCCACATGCATGCCGCATTTCATGGGGGACCCAACTGCATGCCGCATGTCATGGGGGCCCCACGTGCATGCCGCATGTCATGGGGGATCCAAACTCATGCCACATGTCATTGGGGCCCCAAGCCTATGCCGCATGTCATGGGGGCCCCATGTGCATGCCACATGTAATGGGGACCCCAAATGCATGTGGCATGTCATAGGGGCCCCACGTGCATGCCGCATGTCTCGGGCACCCTAAATGCATGCAGCATGTTATGGGGGCCCCACATGCATGCCGCATGTCTCAGGTACCCCAAATGCATGCAGCATGATATGCAGGCCCCAAATGCATGCCGCATGTCATCGGGGCCCCAATGCATGTCGCATGCCATGGAGGCCCCAAATGCATGCCGCATGTCATAGGGGCCCCACGTGCATGCCGCATGTAATGGGGGATTCAAATGCATGCCGCATGTCATGGGGGTCCCACATGCATGCCTCATTTTATGGGGGCCCCAAATGCATGCCTCAAGTCATGGGGGGCCCAAATGCATGCCGCATGTCATGGGGGTCCCAAATGCATGCCGCATGTCATGGGGGCCCCACATGCATTCCGCATGTCATGAGGGCCCCACGTGCATGCTGCATGTCATGGGGGCCCAAATGCATGCCGCATGTCATGGGGGCCATAAATGCATGCCGCAATGTATTGGGGGCCCCAACTGCAGGCCGCATGTCATTGGGGCCCCGCAGGCGTTCCGCATGTCATGGGGTTCTCACGTGCATTCCGCATGGCATGGGGGCCCCACGTGCATGATGCATGTCATTGGGGCCCCACGTGCTTGCCGCATGTCATGGGGGCCCAAATGCATGCCTCAAGTCATGGGGGCCCCAAATGCATGCCGCATGTCATGGGGGTCCCGCAGGCGTTCCGCATGTCATGGGGTTCTCACGTGCATTCCGCATGGCATGGGGGCCCCACGTGCATGATGCATGTCATTGGGGCCCCACGTGCTTGCCGCATGTCATGGGGGCCCAAATGCATGCCTCAAGTCATGGGGGCCCCAAATGCATGCCGCATGTCATGGGGGTCCCAAATGCATGCCGCATGTCATGGGGGCCCCAAATGCATGCCGCATGTCATGGTGGCCTCACGTGCATTCCGCATGACATGAGGGCCCCAAATGCATGCCACATATCATGGGGGTCCCAAATGCATGCCGCATGTCATGGGGCCCCCAAATGCATGCCACATGTCACGGGGGCCCCAAATGCATGCCGCATGTCCTGGGGGCCCCATGTAAATGTCGCATGTCATGGGCCCCCCAAATACATTCCGCATGTCATTTGTGCCCCACATGCATGCCGCATGTCATGGGGGCCCCACTTGCATGCAGCATGTAATGGGGATCCAAATGCATGACGCATGTCATGGGGGTCCCACATGCATGCCGCATGTCCTGGGGTCCCCACATGCATGCCGCATTTCATGGGGGACCCAACTGCATGCCGCATGTCATGGGGGCCCCACGTGCATGCCGCATGTCATGGGGGATCCAAACTCATGCCACATGTCATTGGGGCCCCAAGCCTATGCCGCATGTCATGGAGGCCCCATGTGCATGCCACATGTAATGGGGACCCCAAATGCATGTGGCATGTCATAGGGGCCCCACGTGCATGCCGCATGTCTCGGGCACCCCAAATGCATGCAGCATGTTATGGGGGCCCCACATGCATGCCGCATGTCTCAGGTACCCCAAATGCATGCAGCATGATATGCAGGCCCCAAATGCATGCCGCATGTCATCGGGGCCCCAATGCATGTCGCATGCCATGGAGGCCCCAAATGCATGCCGCATGTCATAGGGGTCCCACGTGCATGCCGCATGTAATGGGGGATTCAAATGCATGCCGCATGTCATGGGGGTCCCACATGCATGCCTCATTTTATGGGGGCCCCAAATGCATGCCTCAAGTCATGGGGGCCCCAAATGCATGCCGCATGTCATGGGGGTCCCAAATGCATGCCGCATGTCATGGGGGCCCCACATGCATTCCGCATGTCATGAGGGCCCCACGTGCATGCTGCATGTCATGGGGGCCCAAATGCATGCCGCATGTCATGGGGGCCATAAATGCATGCCGCAATGTATTGGGGGCCCCAACTGCAGGCCGCATGTCATTGGGGCCCCGCAGGCGTTCCGCATGTCATGGGGTTCTCACGTGCATTCCGCATGGCATGGGGGCCCCACGTGCATGATGCATGTCATTGGGGCCCCACGTGCTTGCCGCATGTCATGGGGGCCCAAATGCATGCCTCAAGTCATGGGGGCCCCAAATGCATGCCGCATGTCATGGGGGTCCCGCAGGCGTTCCGCATGTCATGGGGTTCTCACGTGCATTCCGCATGGCATGGGGGCCCCACGTGCATGATGCATGTCATTGGGGCCCCACGTGCTTGCCGCATGTCATGGGGGCCCAAATGCATGCCTCAAGTCATGGGGGCCCCAAATGCATGCCGCATGTCATGGGGGTCCCAAATGCATGCCGCATGTCATGGGGGCCCCAAATGCATGCCGCATGTCATGGTGGCCTCACGTGCATTCCGCATGACATGGGGGCCCCAAATGCATGCCACATATCATGGGGGTCCCAAATGCATGCCGCATGTCATGGGGCCCCCAAATGCATGCCACATGTCACGGGGGCCCCAAATGCATGCCGCATGTCCTGGGGGCCCCATGTAAATGTTGCATGTCATGGGCCCCCCAAATACATTCCGCATGTCATTTGTGCCCCACATGCATGCCGCATGTCATGGGGGCCCAAATGCATGCCGCATGTCATGGGGGCCCCAAATGCATGCCGCATGTCATGGCGGCCCCAAATGCATGACTCAGGTCATGGGGGCCCACGTGCATGCCGCATGTCATGAGGGACCCAAATGCATGCGGCATTTCATAGGGGCCCCACGTGCATGCCGCATGTCTCAGGTACCCCAAATGCATGCAGCATGTTATGCAGGCCCCAAATGCATGCCGCATTTCATGGGGGCCCCGCAGGCATTCCGCATGTCATGGGGGCCCCAGATGCATGACGCATGTCATGGGGGCCATAAATGCATGCCACATGTCATGGGGGCCCCACGTGCATGCCGCATGTCATTGGGGTCCCAAATGCATGCCGCATGTCATGGGGGCCCCACCTGCATGCCGCATATCATTGGGGTCCCAAATGCATGCCGCATGTCATGGGGGCCCCAAATGCATGCCGCATGTCATGAGGGCCCACGTGCATGCCACATGTCGTGGCGGCCCCAAATGCATGATGCATGTCATGGGGGCCCCAAATGCATGCCGCATGTCATGGGGCCCCAATTATGTGCCGCCTGTCATGGGGGCCCCACATGCATGCCGCATGTCATGGGGGTCCCAAATGCATGCCGCATATCATGGGAGCCCGAAGTGCATGCTGCATGTCATGGGGGTCCCAAATGCATGCCGCATGTCATGGGGGCCCCACGTGCAAGCCGCATGTCATGGGGGCCCCAAATACATGCCGCGTGTTATGGGGGCCCCTAATGCATCCCGCATGGTATGGGGGCCCCTCGTGCATGACGCATGTCATGGGGGCCCCAAATGCATGCCGCATGTCTTGGGGGCCCCACGTTCATGCCGCATATCATAGAGGCCCCAAATGCCTGACGAATGTCATGGGTTCCCCTAATGCATTCCGCATGTCATGGGGACCCCAAATGCACGCCGCATGTCATGGGGGCCCCACGTGCATGCCGCATGTCATGGGGGCCCCAAATGCATGCCGCATGTAATGAGGGCCCCAAATGCATGCCGCATGTCATGGGGGCCCAAAAGTGCATGTCACATGTCTTGGGGGCCCCAATTTTGTGCCGCATGTCATGGGGGACCCACGTGCATGTCGTATGTCATTGGGGTCCCAAATGCATGCCGCATGTCATGGGGGCCCCACCTGCATGCCGCATATCATTGGGGTCCCAAATGCATGCCGCATGCCATGAGGGCCCACGTGCATGCCGCATGTCGTGGCACCCCCAAATGCATGATGCATGTCATGGGAGCCCCAAATGCATGCCGCATGTCATGGGGGCCGCAAATGCATGCCACATGTCATGAGGGCCCCAAATGCATCCCGCATGTCATGGGTGCCCAAAAGTGCATGACGCATGTCTTGGGGGCCCCAATTTTGTGCTGCATGTCATGGGGGCCATAAAAGCATGCCACATGTCATGGGGACCCCACGTGCATGCCGCATGTCATGGGGGCCGCAAATGCATGCCATATGTCATGACGGCCCCAAATGCATGCCGCATGTCATGAGGGCCCACGTGCATGACGCATGTTGTGGCGGCCCCAAGTGCATGACGCATGTCTTGGGGGCCCCAAATGCATGCCGCATGTCATGAGGGCCCCAATTATGTGCCGCATGTCATGGGGGCCATAAAAGCATGCCACATGTCATGGGGACCCCACGTGCATGCCGCATGTCATGGGGGCCGCAAATGCATGCCGCATGTCATGAGGGCCCACGTGCATGCCGCATGTTTTGGCGGCCCCAAGTGCATGACGCATGTCATGGGGGCCCCACATGCATGTCGCATGTCATTGGGGTCCCATATGCATGCCGCATGTCATGGGGGCCCCACCTGCATGCCGCATGTCATGGGGGTCCCAAATGCAAGTCGCATATCATGGGGGCCCCACGTGCGTGCCGCATGTCATTGGGGTCCCAAATGCATGTCGCATGTCATGGGGGCCCCAAATGCATATCGCATGTCATGGGGGCCCAAATGCATGCCACATGTCATGGGGGCCCCACATGCATGACGCATGTCATGGGGGCCCCAAATGCATGACGCATGTCATGGAGGCTCCAAGTGCATGTTGCATGTCATGGGGGTCCCAAATGCATGCCCCATGTCATGGGGGTCCCAAATGCATGCAGCATGTCATGGGGGTCCCAAATGCATGCAGCATGTCATTGGGGTCCCAAATGCATGTTGCATGTCATGGGGGCCCCAAATGCATATCGCATGTCATGGGGGCCAAAATGCATGCCACATGTCATGGGGGCCCCACGTGCATGCCGCATGTCATGGGGGCCCCACATGCATGACGCATGTCATGGGGGCCCCAAATGCATGCCGCATGTCATGGGGGCCCCACGTGCATGCCGCATATCATGGGGGCCAGAAAAGCATGCCGCATGTCATGGGCCCCCACATGCATGCCGCATGTCATGGGGGCCCCAATTGCGTGTCGTATGTCATAGGGGCCCCCATGCATGCTGCATGTCATGGGGTCCCCACGTGCATGCCGCATGTCATTGGCGTCCCAAATGCATGCTGCATGTCATTGGCTTCCCAAATGCATGCCGCATGTCATGGGGGCACCAAGTACATGCCGCATGTCATGGGGGCCCCACGTGCTTGCCGCATATCATTGGGGTCACAAATGCATGTCGCATGTCATGGGGGCCAAAATGCATGCCGCAAGTCATGGGGGCCCCACGTGCATGCCGCATGTCATGGTGGCCCCACATGCATGCCGCATGACATGGGGGCCACTTGTGCATGCCGCATATCATGGGGGCCCCAAATGCATGCCGCATGTCATGGGCCCCCAAATGCATGCCGCATGTCATGGAGGCCCCAATTATGTGCCGCATGTCATGGTGGCCCTCCATGCATGCCACATGTCATGGGGGCCCGAAATGCATGACGCATGTCATGGGAGCCCGAAGTGCATGTCGCTTGTCATGTGGCCCCAAATGCATTCCGCAAGTCATGGGGGCCCCACGTGCATGACGCATGTCATGGGGGCCCCAAATGCATACCGCATATCTTGGGGGCCCCACGTGCATGCCGCATATCATAGGGGCCCCAAATGCCTGACGAATGTCATGGGTTCCCCTAATGTATTCCGCATGTCATGGGGACCCCAAATGCACGCCGCATGTCATGGGGGCCCCACGTGCATGATGCATGTCATTGGGGTCCCAAATGCATGAAGAATGTCATGGGTGCCCCAAAAGCATGCCACATGTCATGGGGGCCCCACGTGCATGCCACATGTCATTGGGGCCCCAAATGCATGCCGCATGTCATGAGGGCCCCAAATGCATGCCGCATGTCATGTGGGCCCAAAAGTGCATGTCACATGTCTTGGGGGCCCCAATTTTTTGCCGCATGTCATGGGGGC
Organism: Phyllobates terribilis; assembly: GCF_046119375.1. Lineage (NCBI taxonomy): Eukaryota > Metazoa > Chordata > Amphibia > Anura > Dendrobatidae > Phyllobates > Phyllobates terribilis. Next base: position 327,680,076 of record NW_027362764.1, on the reverse strand, counting down.
CATAAATGCATGCCGCATGTCATGGGGGCCCCACGTGCATGCAGCATGTCATTGGGGTCCCAAATGCATGCCGCATGTCATGGGGGCCCCACCTGCATGCGGCATATCATTGGGGTCCCAAATGCATGCCGCATGTCATGGGGGCCCCAAATGCATGCCGCATGTCATGGGTGCCCACGTGCATGCCACATTTCGTGGCGGCCCCAAATGCATGACGCATGTCATGGGGGCCCCAAATGCATGCCGCATGTCATGGGGGCCCCAATTACGTGCCGCCTGTCATGGGGCCCCACATGCATGCCGCATGTCATGGGGGCCCCAAATGCATGCCGCATGTCATGGGGACCCTAAATGCATGCCGCATGTCATGAGGACCCACGTGCATGTCGCATGTCGTGGCGGCCCCAAATGCATGATGCATGTCTTGGGGGCCCCAAATGCATGCCGCATGTCATGGGGGCCCCAATTATGTGCCGCCTGTCATGGGGGCCCCACATGCATGCCGCATGTCATGGGGACCCCAAATGCATGCCGCATGTCATGAGAGCCCGAAGTGCATGCCGCATGTCATGGGGGCCCCACATGCATGCCGCATGTCATGGGGGGCCACGTGCATGCCGCATGTCATGGGGGGCCACGTGCATGCCGCATGTCATGGGGGGCCCACGTGCATGTCGCATGTCATGGGGGGCCCAAATGCATGCCGCATGTCATGGGGGCCCCACGTGCATGCCGCATGTCATTGGGGCCCCAAATGCATGCCGCATGTCATGAGGGCCCCAAATGCATGCCGCATGTCATGTGGGCCCAAAAGTGCATGTCACATGTCTTGGGGGCCCCAATTTTTTGCCGCATGTCATGGGGGCCATAAATGCATGCCGCATGTCATGGGGGCCCCACGTGCATGCAGCATGTCATTGGGGTCCCAAATGCATGCCGCATGTCATGGGGGCCCCACCTGCATGCGGCATATCATTGGGGTCCCAAATGCATGCCGCATGTCATGGGGGCCCCAAATGCATGCCGCATGTCATGGGTGCCCACGTGCATGCCACATTTCGTGGCGGCCCCAAATGCATGACGCATGTCATGGGGGCCCCAAATGCATGCCGCATGTCATGGGGGCCCCAATTACGTGCCGCCTGTCATGGGGCCCCACATGCATGCCGCATGTCATGGGGGCCCCAAATGCATGCCGCATGTCATGGGGACCCTAAATGCATGCCGCATGTCATGAGGACCCACGTGCATGTCGCATGTCGTGGCGGCCCCAAATGCATGATGCATGTCTTGGGGGCCCCAAATGCATGCCGCATGTCATGGGGACCCCAATTATGTGCCGCCTGTCATGGGGGCCCCACATGCATGCCGCATGTCATGGGGACCCCAAATGCATGCCGCATGTCATGAGAGCCCGAAGTGCATGTCGCATGTCATGGGGGCCCCACATGCATGCCGCATGTCATGGGGGCCCACGTGCATGCCGCATGTCATGGGGGGGCACGTGCATGCCGCATGTCATGGGGGGGCACGTGCATGCCGCATGTCATGGGGGCCCCAAATGCATGCCGCATGTCATGGGGGCCCCACGTGCATGCCGCATGTATTGGGTTCCCAAATGCATGCCGCATGACATGGGGGCCCAAATGCATGCCGCATGTCATGAGGGCCCACGTGCATGCCACATGTCATGGGGGCCCCAAATGCATACCGCATGTTATGGGAGCCCGAAGTGCATGCCGCATGTCATGGGGGCCCCACGTGCATGCCGCATGTCATTGGGGCCACAAATTCATGCCACATGTCATGGGGGCCCCAAATGCATGCTGCGTGTTATGGGGGCCCCAAATGCATCCCGCATGTCATGGGGGCCCCAAATGCATGCCGCATGTCATGGGGACCCACGTGCATGCCGCATGTCGTAGCGACCCCAAATGCATGACGCATGTCATGGGGGCCCCAAATGCATGCCGCATGTCATGGGGGCCCCAATTACGTGCCGTCTGTCATGTGGGCCAAAAATGCATGCCGCATGTCATTGGGGTCCCAAATGCATGCCGCATGTCATGGGTGCCCCACCTGCATGCCGCATATCATTGGGGTCCCAAATGCATGACGCATGTCATGGGGGCCCCAAATGCATGTCACATGTCTTGGGGGCCCCAATTTTGTGCCGCATGTCATGGGGGCCATAAATGCATGCCGCATGTCATTGGGGTCCCAAATGCATGCCGCATGTCATGGGTGTACCACCTGCATGCCGCATATCATTGGGGTCCCAAATGCATGCCGCATGTCATGGGGACCCCAAAAGCATGCCACATGTCGTGGGGGCCCCACGTGCATGACGCATGTTGTGGGGGCCCCACGTGCATGCCGCATGTCATGGGGCCACAAATGCATGCCGCATGTCATGGGGGCCCACGTGCATGCCGCATGTCATTGGGGCCCCAAATGCATGCTGCGTGTTATGGGGGCCCCAAATGCATCCCGCATGTCATGGGGGCCCCACGTGCATGATGCATGTCATGGGGCCCCAAATGCATGCCACATGTCGTGGGGGCCCCACGTGCATGCCGCATGTCATGGGGGCCCCACGTGCATGCCGCATGTCATGGAGTCCCAAATCCATGCCGCATGTCATGGGGGCCCCACATGCATGCCGCATGTCATGGGGGCCCCAAATGCATCCCGCATGTCATGGGGGCCCCACGTGCATGACGCATGTCATAGTGGCCCCAAATGCATGCCGCTTGTCGTGGCGGCCCCAAATGCATGACGCATGTCTTGGGGGCCCCAATTGCATGCCGCATGTCATGGGGGCCCTAATTATGTGCCGCCTGTCATGGGGCCCCACATGCATGCCACATGTCATAGGGGCCCCAAATGCATGCCACATGTCATGGGAGCCCGAAGTGCATGCCGCATGTCATGGGGGCCCCAAATGCATGCCGCATGTCAAGGGGGCCCCACGTGCACGCTGAATGTCATGGGGGCCCAAATGCATGACGCATGTCATGGGGTCCCCACGTGCATGAAGAATGTCATGGGGGCTCCAAATGCATGCCGCATGTCATGGGGGCCCTGCAGGCATTCCGCATGTCATGGGGGCCCCAAATGCATGCCGCATGTCATGGGGGCCCCAAATGCATGCCGCATGTCATGGGGCCCCATGTGCATGCCGCATGTCATGGGTGCCTCACGTGCATTCCGCATGTCATAGGGGCCCCACGTGCATGCCGCATGTCTCGGGCACCCCAAATACATGCAGCATGTCATGGGGCCCCACGTGCATGCCGCATGTCTCAGGTACCCCAAATGCATGCAACATGTTATGCAGGCCCCAAATGCATGCCACATGTCATGGGGGCCCCAAATGCATGCCACATGTCCTGGGGGACCCACGTGCATGCCGCATGTCATGGGGGCCCCAAATGCATGCCGCATGTCACAGGGGCCCCAAATGTATGCCGCATGTAATGGGGCCCCACATGCATGACTCAGGTCATGGGGGCCACACGTGCATGCCGCATGTCATGGGGGACCCAAGCGTATGCCGCATGTCATGGGGGCACCAAATACATGCAGCATGTCACGGGGCCCCACGTGCATGCCGCATGTCTCAGGTACCCCAAATGCATGCAGCATGTTATGCAGGCCCCAAATGCATGCCGCATGTCATGGGGGCCCCGCAGGCATTCCGCATGTCATGGGGGCCCCAAATGCATGCCGCATGTCATTGGGGCCCCACGTGCATGCCGCATGTCATGGGGGCCCCGCATGCATTCCACATGCCATGGGGGCCCCAAATGCATGCCGCATATCATGGAGATCCCACTTGCATGCAGCATGTAATGGGGGATCCAAATGCATGACGCATGTCATGGGGGTCCCACATGCATGCCGCATGTCATGGGGCCCCCAAATGCATGGGTCATGTCATAGGGGCCCCACGTGCATGCCTCATTTCACGGGGGCCACAAATGTATGCCGCATGTCATGAGGGCCCCACGTGCATGCCGCATGTCATGGGGGCCCCACTTGCATGCAGCATGTAATGGGGGATCCAAATGCATGACGCATGTCATGGGGTCCCACATGCATGCCGCATGTTCTGGGGGCCCCACATGCATGCCGCATTTCATGGGGGACCCAACTGCATGCCGCATGTCATGGGGGCCCCACGTGCATGCCGCATGTCATGGGGGATCCAAACTCATGCCGCATGTCATTGGGGCCCCAAGCCTATGCCGCATGTCATGGGGGCCCCATGTGCATGCCACATGTAATGGGGACCCCAAATGCATGCGGCATGTCATAGGGGCCCCACATGCATGCCGCATGTCTCAGGTACCCCAAATGCATGCAGCATGATATGCAGGCCCCAAATGCATGCCGCATGTCATCGGGGCCCCAATGCATGTCGCATGTCATGGAGGCGCCAAATGCATGCCGCATGTCATAGGGGCCCCACGTGCATGCCGCATGTAATGGGGATTCAAATGCATGCCGCATGTCATGGGGGTCCCACATGCATGCCTCATTTTATGGGGGCCCCAAATGCATGCCTCAAGTCATGGGGGCCCCAAATGCATGCCGCATGTCATGGGGGTCCCAAATGCATGCCGCATGTCATGGGGGCCCCACATGCATTCCGCATGTCATGAGGGCCCCACGTGCATGCTGCATGTCATGGGGGCCCAAATGCATGCCGCATGTCATGGGGGCCATAAATGCATGCCGCAATGTATTGGGGGCCCCAACTGTAGGCCGCATGTCATGAGAGCCCCGCATGCATGCCGCATGTCATTGGGGCCCCGCAGGCGTTCCGCATGTCATGGGTTTCTCACGTGCATTCCGCATGGCATGGGGGCCCCACGTGCATGATGCATGTCATTGGGGCCCCACGTGCTTGCCGCATGTCATGGGGGCCCAAATGCATGCCTCAAGTCATGGGGGCCCCAAATGCATGCCGCATGTCATGGGGGTCCCAAATGCATGCCGCATGTCATGGGGGCCCCACATGCATGCCGCATGTGATGGAGGCCCCAAATGCATGCCGCATGTCATGGTGGCCTCACGTGCATTCCGCATGACATGGGGGCCCCAAATGCATGCCACATATCATGGGGGGCCCAAATGCATGCCGCATGTCATGGGGCCCCCAAATGCATGCCACATGTCACGGGGGCCCCAAATGCATGCCGCATGTCCTGGGGGCCCCATGTAAATGTCGCATGTCATGGGCCCCCCAAATACATTCCGCATGTCATGGGTGCCCCACATGCATGCCGCATGTCATGGGGGCCCAAATGCATGCCGCATGTCATGGGGGCCCCAAATGCATGCCGCATGTCATGGCGGCCCCAAATGCATGACTCAGGTCATGGGGGCCCACGTGCATGCCGCATGTCATGAGGGACCCAAATGCATGCGGCATGTCTCAGGTACCCCAAATGCATGCAGCATGTTATGCAGGCCCCAAATGCATGTCGCATTTCATGGGGGCCCCGCAGGCATTCCGCATGTCATGGGGGCCCCAGATGCATGCCGCATGTCATGGGGGCCATAAATGCATGCCACATGTCATGGGGGCCCCACGTGCATGCCGCATGTAATGGGGGATTCAAATGCATGCCGCATGTCATGGGGGTCCCACATGCATGCCTCATTTTATGGGGGCCCCAAATGCATGCCTCAAGTCATGGGGGCCCCAAATGCATGCCGCATGTCATGGGGGTCCCAAATGCATGCCGCATGTCATGGGGGCCCCACATGCATTCCGCATGTCATGAGGGCCCCTTGTGCATGCTGCATGTCATGGGGGCCCAAATGCATGCCGCATGTCATGGGGGCCATAAATGCATGCCGCAATGTATTGGGGGCCCAAACTGCAGGCCGCATGTCATTCTGGCCCCGCAGGCGTTCCGCATGTCATGGGGTTCTCACGTGCATTCCGCATGTCATTGGGGCCCCACGTGCTTGCCGCATGTCATGGGGGCCCAAATGCATGCCTCAAGTCATGGGGGCCCCAAATGCATGCCGCATGTCATGGGGGTCCCGCAGGCGTTCCGCATGTCATGGGGTTCTCACGTGCATTCCGCATGGCATGGGGGCCCCACGTGCATGATGCATGTCATTGGGGCCCCACGTGCTTGCCGCATGTCATGGGGGCCCAAATGCATGCCTCAAGTCATGGGGGCCCCAAATGCATGCCGCATGTCATGGGGGTCCCAAATGCATGCCGCATGTCATGGGGCCCCAAATGCATGCCGCATGTCATGGTGGCCTCACGTGCATTCCGCATGACATGGGGGCCCCAAATGCATGCCACATATCATGGGGGTCCCAAATGCATGCCGCATGTCATGGGGCCCCCAAATGCATGCCACATGTCACGGGGGCCCCAAGTGCATGCCGCATGTCCTGGGGGCCCCATGTAAATGTCGCATGTCATGGGCCCCCCAAATACATTCCGCATGTCATGGGTGCCCCACATGCATGCCGCATGTCATGGGGGCCTAAATGCATGCCGCATGTCATGGGGGCCCCAAATGCATGCCGCATGTCATGGCGGCCCCAAATGCATGACCCAGGTCATGGGGGCCCACGTGCATGCCGCATGTCATGAGGGACCCAAATGCATGCGGCATGTCATAGGGGCCCCACGTGCATGCCGCATGTCTCAGGTACCCCAAATGCATGCAGCATGTTATGCAGGCCCCAAATGCATGCCGCATTTCATGGGGGCCCCGCAGGCATTCCGCATGTCATGGGGGCCCCACCTGCATGCCGCATGTCATTGGGGTCCCAAATGCATGCCGCATGTCATGGGGGCCCCACCTGCATGCGGCATATCATTGGGGTCCCAAATGCATGCCGCATGTCATGGGGGCCCCAAATGCATGCCGCATGTCATGGGTGCCCACGTGCATGCCACATTTCGTGGCGGCCCCAAATGCATGACGCATGTCATGGGGGCCCCAAATGCATGCCGCATGTCATGGGGGCCCCAATTACGTGCCGCCTGTCATGGGGCCCCACATGCATGCCGCATGTCATGGGGGCCCCAAATGCATGCCGCATGTCATGGGGACCCTAAATGCATGCCGCATGTCTTGGGGGCCCCACGTGCATGCCGCATATCATAGGGGCCCCACCTGCATGACGCATGTCATTGGGGTCCCAAATGCATGAAGAATGTCATGGGAGCCCCAAAAGCATGCCACATGTCGTGGGGGCCCCACGTGCATGCCGCATGTCATGGGAGCCCCAAATGCATGAAGCATGTCATGGGGGCCCCAAATGCATGCCGCATGTCGCGGCAGCCCCAAATGCATGACGCATGTCTTGGGGGCCCCAAATGCATCCCGCATGTCATGGGGGCCCCACGTGCATGCCACATGTCATTGGGGTCCCAAATGCATGCCGCATGTCATGGGGGCCCCACCTGCATGCCGCATATCATTGGGGCCCCAAATGCATGCCGCATGTCATGAGGGCGCATGTGCATGCCGCATGTCGTGGCGGCCCCACGAGAGTGCCGCATGTCAATGGGGTCCCAAATACACGTCGCATGTCATGGGGGCCCAAATGCATGCCACATGTCATGGGGGCCCCACGTGCATGACGCATGTCATGGGGGGCCCACGTGCATGTCTCATGTCATGGGGGCCCCAAATGCATCCCGCATGTCATGGGGGCCCCACGTGCATGACGCATGTCATAGTGGCAACAAATGCATGCCGCATGTCGTGGCGGACCCAAATGCATGACGCATGTCTTGGGGGCCCCAAATGCATCCCGCATGTCATGGGGGCCCCACGTGCATGACGCATGTCATAGTGGCAACAAATGCATGCCGCATGTCGTGGCGGACCCAAATGCATGCCGCATGTCATGGGGACCCTAAATGCATGCCGCATGTCATGAGGACCCACGTGCATGTCGCATGTCGTGGCGGCCCCAAATGCATGATGCATGTCTTGGGGGCCCCAAATGCATGCCACATGTCATGGGGGCCCCAATTATGTGCCGCCTGTCATGGGGGCCCCACATGCATGCCGCATGTCATGGGGACCCCAAATGCATGCCGCATGTCATGAGGGGCCCACGTGCATGCCGCATGTCATGGGGGGCCACGTGCATGCCGCATGTCATGGGGGGCCCACATGCATGCCGCATGTCATGGGGGCCCCAAATGCATGCCGCATGTCATGGGGGCCCCACGTGCATGCCGCATGTATTGGGTTCCCAAATGCATGCCGCATGACATGGGGGCCCAAATGCATGCCGCATGTCATGAGGGCCCACGTGCATGCCACATGTCATGGGGGCCCCAAATGCATACCGCATGTCATGGGAGCCCGAAGTGCATGCCGCATGTCATAGGGGCCCCACGTGCATGCCGCATGTCATTGGGGCCACAAATGCATGCCGCATGTCATGGGGGCCCCAAATGCATGCTGCGTGTTATGGGGACCCCAAAAGCATGCCACATGTCGTGGGGGCCCCACGTGCATGACGCATGTCGTGGGGGCCCCACGTGCATGCCGCATGTCATGGGGGCCACAAATGCATGCCGCATGTCATGGGGGCCCACGTGCATGCCGCATGTCATTGGGGCCCCAAATGCATGCTGCGTGTTATGGGGGCCCCAAATGCATCCCGCATGTCATGGGGGCCCCACGTGCATGATGCATGTCATGGGGGCCCCAAATGCATGCCACATGTCGTGGGGGCCCCACGGGTATGCCGCATGTCATGGGGGCCCCACGTGCATGCCGCATGTCATGGAGTCCCAAATCCATGCCGCATGTCATGGGGGCCCCACATGCATGCCGCATGTCATGGGGGCCCCAAATGCATCCCGCATGTCATGGGGCCCCACATGCATGCCACATGTCATAGGGGCCCCAAATGCATGCCACATGTCATGGGAGCCCGAAGTGCATGCCGCATGTCATGGGGGCCCCAAATGCATGCCGCATGTCATGGGGGCCCCAAATGCATGCCGCATGTCATGGGGGCCCCACGTGCATGCCGCATGTCATGGGGGCCCCATGTGCATGCCGCATGTCATGGGGGCCCAAAATGCATGCCGCATGTCATGGGAGCCCGATTTGCATGCCGCATGTCATGGGGGCCCTAAATGCATGCCGCATGTCATGGGGGCCCCAAATGCATGCCGCATGTCATGGATGCCCCACCTGCATTCCGCATGTCATTGAGGTCCCAAATGCATGCCGCATGTCATGGGGACCCCAAATGCATGCCGCATGTCATGAGGGCCCACGTGCATGATGCATGTCTTGGGGCCCCAAATGCATGCCGCATGTCATGGGGGCCCCAATTATGTGCCGCCTGTCATGGGGGCCCCACATGCATGCCGCATGTCATGGGGGGCCCCACGTGCATGCCGCATGTCATTGGGGCCCCAAATGCATGCCGCGTGTTATGGGGCCCCAAATGCATCCCGCTTGTCATGGGGCCCCCACTTGCATGACGCATGTCATGGGGGCACCACGTGCATGACGCATGTCATGGGGGCCCCAAATGCATGCCGCATGTCATAGGGTCCCAATGTGCATGCCGCATGTCATGGGGGCCCCACATGCATGCCGCATGTCATGGGGGCCCCAAATGCATGCCGCATGTCATGGGGCCCCACGTGCATGCCGCATGTCATTGGGGCCCCAAATGCATGACGCATGTCATTGGGGCCCCAAATGCATGACGCATGTCATGGGGGCCCCACGTGCATGCCGCATGTCGTGGCAGCCCCAAATGCATGCCGCATGTTGTGGGGGGGCCACGTGCATGCCGCATGTTATTGGGGTCCCAAATGCATGCCGCATGTCATGGGAGCCCCAAATGCATGCCGCATGTCATGGGGGCCCCAATTATGTGCCGCCTGACATGGGGGCCCCACATGCATGCCGTATGTCATAGGGGCCCCAAATGCATGCCGCATGTCATAGGAGCCCCAAATGCAAGAAGCATGTCATGGGGGCCCCAAATGCATGCCGCATGTCATGGGAGCCCCAAATGCATGAAGCATGTCATGGGGGCCCCAAATGCATGCCGCATGTCATGGGGGCCCCATGTGCATGCCGCATGTCATGGGGGCCCCACGTGCATGCCGCAAGTCATGGGGGCCCCACGTGCATGCCGCATGTCATTGGGGTCCCAAATGCATGTCGCATGTCATGGGGGCCCCAAATGCATGCCGCATGTAATGGGGGCCCCAATTACGTGCCGCCTGTCATGGGTCCCCACATGCATGCCGCATGTCATGGGGGCCCCAAATGCATGCCGCATGTCTTGGGGGCCCCACGTGCATGCCGCATATCATAGGGGCCCCACGTGCATGACGCATGTCATTGGGGTCCCAAATGCATGAAGAATGTCATGGGGGCCCCAAAAGCATGCCACATGTCGTGGGGGCCCCACGTGCATGCCGCATGTCATGGGGGCCCCAAAAGCATGACGCATGTCTTGGGAGCCCCAAATGCATGCCGCATGTCATGGGAGCCCCAAATGCATGAAGCATGTCATGGGGGCCCCAAATGCATGCCGCATGTCGCGGCAACCCCAAATGCATGACGCATGTCTTGGGGGTCCCAAATGCATCCCGCATGTCATGGGGGCCCCACGTGCATGCCACATGTCATTGGGGTCCCAAATGCATGCCGCATGTCATGGGGGCCCCACCTGCATGCCGCATATCATTGGGGCCCCAAATGCATGCCGCATGTCATGAGGGCGCATGTGCATGCTTCATGTCGTGGCGGCCCCACGAGCGTGCCGCATGTCAATGGGGTCCCAAATGCATGCAACATGTCATGGGGGCCCCACGTGCATGACGCATGTCATGGGGGGCTCACGTGCATGTCGCATGTCATGGGGGCCCCAAATGCATCCCGCATGTCATGGGGGCCCCACGTGCATGACGCATGTCATAGTGGCAACAAATGCATGCCGCATGTCGTGGCGGCCCCAAATGCATGACGCATGTCTTGGGGGCCCCAAATGCATGCCGCATGTCATGGGGGCCCCAATTATGTGCTGCCTGTCATGGGGCCCCACATGCATGCCACATGTCATAGGGGCCCCAAATGCATGCCACATGTCATGGGAGCCCGAAGTGCATGCCGCATGTCATGGGGGCCCCAAATGCATGCCGCATGTCATGGGGGCCCCAAATGCATGCCGCATGTCATGGGGGCCCCACGTGCATGCCTCATGTCATGGGGGCCCCATGTGCATGCCGCATATCAATGGGGTCCCAAATGCATGCCGTATGTCATGGGGACCGCAATTGCATGCCGCATGTCATGAGGGCCCCAAATGCATGCCGCATGTCTTGGGGACCCCAAATGCATGCCGCATGTCATGAGGGCCCACGTGCATGACGCATGTCTTGGGGGCCCCAAATGCATGCCGCAAGTCATAGGGGCCCAACGTGCATGCCGCATGTCATGGGGCACTAAATGCATGCTGCATGTCATGGGGGCCCCAAATGCATGCCGCATGTCTTGGGGGCCCCACGTGCATGCCGCATATCATAGGGGCCCCACGTGCATGACGCATGTCATGGGGTCCCAAATGCATGCCGTATGTCATGGGGACCACAATTGCATTCCGCATGTCATGGGGGCCCCAAATGCATGCCGAATGTCATGGGGGCCCACGTGCATGCCGCATGTCGTGGCGGCCCCAAATGCATGACGCATGTCATGGGGGCCCCAAATGTATGCCGCATGTCATTGGGGGCCCACGTGCATGCCGCATGTCGTGGCGGCCCCAAATGCATGACGCATGTCTTGGGGGCCCCAAATGCATGACGCATGTCATGGGGGCCCCAAATGCATGCCGCATGTCATGGGGGCCCCAATTATGTGCCGCCTGTCATGGGGGCCCCACATGCATGCCGCATGTCATAGGTGCCCCAAATGCATGCCGCATGTCATGGGACCCCGAAGTGCATGCCGCATGTCATGGGGGCCCCAAATGCATGCCGCATGTCATGGGGGGCCCACGTGCATGCCGCATGTCATGGGGGCCCACGTGCATGCCGCATGTCATGGGGGCCCCAAATGCATGCCGCATGTCATGGGGGCCCCACGTGCATGCCGCATGTCATTGGGGCCCCAAATGCATGCCGCATGTCATGGGGCCCCACGTGCATGCCGCATGTCGTGGCGGCCCCAAATGCATGACGCATGTCTTGGGGGCCCCAAATGCATGCCGCATGTCATGGGGGCCCCACATGCATGCCGCATGTCATAGGGGCCCCAAATGCATCCCGCTTGTCATGGGGGCCCCACGTGCATGCCGCATGTCATGGGGGCCCCAAAAGCATGCCACATGTCGTGGGGGCCCCAAATGCATGACGCATGTCATGGGGCCCACGTGCATGCCGCATGTCGTGGCGGCCCCAAATGCATGACGCATGTCTTGGGGGCCCAAAATGCATGCCGCATGTAATGGGGGCCCCACATGCATGCCGCATGTCATTGGGGCCCCAAATGCATGCCGCATGTCATGGGAGCCCGAATTGCATGCCGCATGTCATGGGTGCCCCAAATGCATGCCGCATGTCATGGGGGCCCCAAATGCATGAAGAATTTCATGGGGGCCCCAAAAGCATGACACATGTCGTGGGGGCCCCACGTGCATGCCGCATGTCATGGGGGCCCCATGTGCATGCCGCATGTCATGGGTGCCCACGTGCATGCCGAATGTCATGGGGGCCCCAAATGCATGCCGCATGTCATGGGTGCCCACGTGCATGCCGAATGTCATGGGGGCCCCAAATGCTTGCCGCATGTCATTGGGGCCCCAAATGCATGCCGCATGTCATGGGGGCCCCAAATGTATGCCGCATGTCATGGGGGCCCACGTGCATGCCGCATGTCGTGGCGGCCACAAATGCATGATGCATGTCTTGGGGGCCCCAAATGCATGCCGCATGTCATGGGGGCCCCAATTATGTGCCGCCTGACATGGGGGCCCCACGTGCATGCCGTATGTCAGAGGGGCCCCAAATGCATGCCGCATGTCATGGGAGCCCCAAATGCATGAAGCATGTCATGGGGGCCCCAAATGCATGCCGCATGTCATGGGAGCCCCAAATGCATGAAGCATGTCATGGGGGCCCCAAATGCATGCCGCATGTCATGGGGGCCCCATGTGCATGCCGCATGTCATGGGGGCCCCACGTGCATGCCGCAAGTCATGGGGGCCCCACGTGCATGCCGCATGTCATTGGGGTCCCAAATGCATGTCACATGTCATGGGGGCCCCAAGTGCATGCCGCATGCCATGGGGGCCCCAATTACGTGCCGCCTGTCATGGGGGCCCCACATGCATGCCGCATGTCATGGGGGCCCCAAATGCATGCCGCATGTCTTGGGGGCCCCACGTGCATGCCGCATATCATAGGGGCCCCACGTGCATGACGCATGTCATTGGGGTCCCAAATGCATGAAGAATGTCATGGGGGCCCCAAAAGCATGCCACATGTCGTGGGGGCCCCACGTGCATGCCGCATGTCATGGTGGCCCCAAAAGCATGACGCATGTCTTGGGAGCCCCAAATGCATGCCGCATGTCATGGGAGCCCCAGATGCATGAAGCATGTCATGGGGGCCCCAAATGCATGCCGCATTTCATTGGGCCCCCAAATGCATGCTGCATGTTATGGGGGATCCAAATGCATGCCCCATGTCATGGGGTCCCCAAATGCATGCCGCATGTCATGGGAGCCCGACGTGCATGCCGCATGTCATGGGGGCCCCAAATGCATGCCGCATGTCATGGGGGGCCCAAATGCATGCCGCATGTTATGGGGGCCCCACGTGCATGCCGCATGTCATGGGGGCCCCACGTGCATGCCGCATGTCATTGGGGTCCCAAATGCATGACGCATGTCATGGGGGCCCCAAATGCATGACGCATGTCATGGGGGCCCCACATACATACCGTATGTCATGGGGGCCCCACATGCATGCCGTATGTCATGGGGGCCCCAAACGCATGCCGCATGTCATGGGGGCCCGAAATATGTACCGCCTGTCATGGGGGCCCCACATGCTTGCCGCATGTGATGGGGGCCCCAAATGCATGCCGCATGTCATGGGGGCCCCAAATGCATGCCGCATGTCATGGGGGCCCACGTGCATGCCGCGTGTCGTGGCGGCCCCAAATGCATGACGCATGTCTTGGGGGCCCCAAATGCATGCCGCATGTCATGAGGGCACCAATTATGTGCCGCCTGTCATGGGGGCCCCACATGCATGCCGCATGTCATAGGGGCCCCAAATGCATGCCGCATGTCATGGGAGCCCGAAGTGCATGCCGCATGTCATGGGGGCCCCACGTGCATGCCGCATGTCATGGGGGCCCCACGTGCGTGCCGCGTGTCATTGGGGTCCCAAATGCATGCCGCATGTCAAGGGGGCCCCAAATGCATGCCGCATGTCATGGGAGCCCCACATGCATGCCGCATGTCATGGGGCCCCACGTGCATGCCGCATGTCATGGGGGCCCCAAATGCATCCCGCATGGGGGCCCCAATTATGTGACGCCTGTCATGGGGCCCCACATGCATGCCACATGTCATAGGGGCCCCAAATGCATGCCACATGTCATGGGAGCCCGAAGTGCATGCCGCATGTCATGGGGGCCCCAAATGCATGACGCATGTCTTGGGGGCCCCAAATGCATGCCGCATGTCATGGAGGCCCAATTATGTGCCGCCTGTCATGGGGGCCCCACATGCATGCCGCATGTCATGGGGGTCCCAAATGCATGCCGCATGTCATGGGAGCCCGAAGTGCATGCCGCATGTCATGGGGGCCCCAAATGCAAGCCGCATGTCATGGGGGCCCCAAATGCATGCAGCATGTCATAGGGGCCCAACGTGCATGCCGCATGTCATGGGGGCCCCAAATGCATGCCGCATGTCATTGAGGCCCCAAATGCATACCGCGTGTTATGGGGGCCCCAAATGCATCCCGCTTGTCATGGGGGCCCCACGTGCATGACGAATTTCATGAAGTTCCCAAATGAATCCCGCATGTCATGGGTTCCCCAAGTGCATGCCACATGTCAAGGGGGCCCCACATGCAAGCCTCATGTCATGGGGGCCCCAAATGCATGCCGCAAGTCAAGGGGGCCCCACGTGCACGCTGAATGTCATGGGGCCCCACGTGCATGCCGCATATCATGGGGGCCTCACGTGCATTCCGCATGTCATGTGGGCCACACGTGCATGCTGCATGTCATGGGGGCCCCACGTGCATGCCGCATATCATGGGGGCACCAAATGCATGCCGCATGTCATGGGGGCCCCACAGGAATGCCGCATGTCATGGGGGGCCCCAAATGCATGGTGCATGTCATGGGGGCCCCAAATGCATGCCGAATGTCATGGGGCCCCACGTGCATGCCTCCTGTCATGGAGGCCCCAAATGCTTGCCGCATGTCAAGGGGGCCCCACGTGCAAGCCGCATGTCATGGGGGCCCCAAATGCATGCCGCAAGTCATGGGGGCCCCAAATGCATGACGCATGTCATGGGGTCCCCACGTGCATGAAGCATGTCATGGGGGCTCCAAATGCATGTCACATGTCATGGGGGCCCCACGTGCATGCCGCATGTCAAGGGGGGCCCACATGCAAGCCTCATGTCATGGGGGCCCCAAATGCATGCCGCAAGTCAAGGGGGCCCCACGTGCACGCTGAATGTCATGGGGGCCCAAATGCATGACGCATGTCATGGGGTCCCCACGTGCATGAAGAATGTCATGGGGGCTCCAAATGCATGCCGCATGTCATGGGGGCCCTGCAGGCATTCCGCATGTCATGGGGGCCCCAAATGCATGTCACATGTCATGGGGGCCCCAAATGCATGCCGCATGTCATGGGGCCCCATGTGCATGCCGCATGTCATGGGGCCCCATGTGCATGCCGCATGTCATGGGGGCCTCACGTGCATTCCGCATGTCATAGGGGCCCCACGTGCATGCCGCATGTGTCGGGCACCCCAAATACATGCAGCATGTCATGGTGCTCCACGTGCATGCCGCATGTCTCAGGTACCCCAAATGCATGCAACATGTTATGCAGGCCCCAAATGCATGCCACATGTCATGGGGGCCCCAAATGCATGCCACATGTCCTGGGGGACCCACGTGCATGCCGCATGTCATGGGGGCCCCAAATGCATGCCGCATGTCACAGGGGCCCCAAATGTATGCCGCATGTAATGGGGCCCCACATGCATGGAGCATGTCATAGGGGCCCCACATGCATGCCACATGTCCTGGGGGACCCACGTGCATGCCGCATGTCATGGGGCCCCCAAATGCATGCCGCATGTCCTTGGGGGCCCCACGTGCATTCCGCATGACATGGGGTCCCCAAATGCATGCCGCATGTCATGGCGGCCCCAAATGCATGACTCAGGTCATGGGGGCCACACGTGCATGCCGCATGTCATGGGGGAACCAAGCGTATGCCGCATGTCATGGGGGCCCCAAATACATGCAGCATGTCACGGGGCCCCACGTGCATGCCGCATGTCTCAGGTACCCCAAATGCATGCAGCATGTTATGCAGGCCCCAAATGCATGCCGCATGTCATGGGGGCCCCGCAGGCATTCCGCATGTCATGGGGGCCCCAAATGCATGCCGCATGTCATTGGGGCCCCACGTGCATGCCGCATGTCATGGGGGCCCCGCATGCATTCCACATGTCATGGGGGCCCCAAATGCATGCCGCATATCATGGGGGTCCCACTTGCATGCAGCATGTAATGGGGGATCCAAATGCATGACGCATGTCATGGGGGTCCCACATGCATGCCGCATGTCATGGGGCCCCCAAATGCATGCGTCATGTCATAGGGGCCCCACGTGCATGCCTCATTTCACGGGGGCCACAAATGTATGCCGCATGTCATGAGGGCCCCACGTGCATGCCGCATGTCATGGGGGGCCCACATGCATGCCGCATGTCATGGGGGCCCCACTTGCATGCAGCATGTAATGGGGGATCCAAATGCATGACGCATGTCATGGGGGTCCCACATGCATGCCTCATGTCCTGGGGGCCCCACATGCATGCCACATTTCATGGGGACCCACTTGCATGCCGCATGTCATGGGGGCCCCACGTGCATGCCGCATGTCATGGGGGATCCAAACTCATGCCGCATGTCATTGGGGCCCCAAGCCTATGCCGCATGTCATGGGGGTCCCATGTGCATGCCACATGTAATGGGGACCCCAAATGCATGCGGCATGTCATAGGGGCCCCAAATGCATGCCGCATGTCTCAGGTACCCCAAATGCATGCAGCATGATATGCAGGCCCCAAATGCATGCCGCATGTCATCGGGGCCCCAATGCATGTCGCATGTCATGGAGGCCATAAATGCATGCCGCAATGTATTGGGGGCCCCAACTGCAGGCCGCATGTCATGAGAGCCCCGCATGCATGCCGCATGTCATGGGGGCCATAAATGCATGCCGCAATGTATTGGGGGCCCCAACTGCAGGCCGCATGTCATGAGAGCCCCGCATGCATGCCGCATGTCATTGGGGCCCCGCAGGCGTTCCGCATGTCATGGGGTTCTCACGTGCATTCCGCATGGCATGGGGGCCCCACGTGCATGATGCATGTCATTGGGGCCCCACGTGCTTGCCGCATGTCATGGGGGCCAAAATGCATGCCTCAAGTCATGGGGGCCCCAAATGCATGCCGCATGTCATGGGGGTCCCAAATGGATGCCGCATGTCATGGGGGCCCCACATGCATGCCGCATGTCATGGAGGCCCCAAATGCATGCCGCATGTCATGGTGGCCTCACGTGCATTCCGCATGATATGGGGGCCCCAAATGCATGCCACATATCATGGGGGTCCCAAATGCATGCCGCATGTCATGGGGCCCCCAAATGCATGCCACATGTCACGGGGGCCCCAAATGCATGCCGCATTTCATGGGGGCCCCGCAGGCATTCCGCATGTCATGGGGGCCCCAGATGCATGCCGCATGTCATGGGGGCCATAAATGCATGCCACATGTCATGGGGGCCCCACGTGCATGCCGCATGTCATTGGGGTCCCAAATGCATGCCGCATGTCATGGGGGCCCCACCTGCATGCCGCATATCATTGGGGT
The DNA here is from genome assembly GCF_046119375.1 of Phyllobates terribilis. NCBI lineage: Eukaryota > Metazoa > Chordata > Amphibia > Anura > Dendrobatidae > Phyllobates > Phyllobates terribilis. The sequence continues at coordinate 327,661,886 of NW_027362764.1, read as the reverse complement.
CCCAAATGCATGCCGCATGTCATGGGGCCCCAAATGCATGCCGCATGTCATGAGGGCCCACGTGCATGCCACATGTCGTGGCGGCCCCAAATGCATGATGCATGTCATGGGGGTCCCAAATGCATGCCGCATGTCATGGGGCCCCAATTATGTGCCGCCTGTCATGGGGGCCCCACATGCATGCCGCATATCATGGGAGCCCGAAGTGCATGCTGCATGTCATGGGGGTCCCAAATGCAAGCCGCATGTCATGGGGGCCCCAAATTCATGCCGCGTGTTATGGGGGCCCCAAATGCATCCTGCATGTCATGGGGCCCCCAAATGCATGCGTCATGTCATAGGGGCCCCACGTGCATGCCTCATTTCACGGGGGCCACAAATGTATGCCGCATGTCATGAGGGCCCCACGTGCATGTCGCATGTCATGGGGGGCCCACATGCATGCCGCATGTCATGGGGGGCCCACATGCATGCCGCATGTCATGGGGGCCCCACTTGCATGCAGCATGTAATGGGGATCCAAAAGCATGACGCATGTCATGGGGGTCCCACATGCATGCCGCATGTCCTGGGGGCCCCACATGCATGCCGCATTTCATGGGGGACCCAACTGCATGCCGCATGTCATGGGGGCCCCACGTGCATGCCGCATGTCATGGGGGATCCAAACTCATGCCGCATGTCATTGGGGCCCCAAGCCTATGCCGCATGTCATGGGGGCCCCATGTGCATGCCACATGTAATGGGGACCCCAAATGCATGCAGCATGTTATGGGGGCCCCACATGCATGCCGCATGTCTCAGGTACCCCAAATGCATGCAGCATGATATGCAGGCCCCAAATGCATGCCGCATGTTATCGGGGCCCCAATGCATGTCGCATGTCATGGAGGCCCCAAATGCATGCCGCATGTCATAGGGGCCCCACGTGCATGCCGCATGTAATGGGGGATTCAAATGCATGCCGCATGTCATGGGGGTCCCACATGCATGCCTCATTTTATGGGGGCCCCAAATGCATGCCTCAAGTCATGGGGGCCCCAAATGCATGCCGCATGTCATGGGGGTCCCAAATGCATGCCGCATGTCATGGGGGCCCCACATGCATTCCGCATGTCATGAGGGCCCCACGTGCATGCTGCATGTCATGGGGGCCCAAATGCATGCCGCATGTCATGGGGGCCATAAATGCATGCCGCAATGTATTGGGGGCCCCAACTGCAGGCCGCATGTCATGAGAGCCCCGCATGCATGCCGCATGTCATTGGGGCCCCGCAGGCGTTCCGCATGTCATGGGGTTCTCACGTGCATTCCGCATGGCATGGGGGCCCCACGTGCATGATGCATGTCATTGGGGCCCCACGTGCTTGCCGCATGTCATGGGGGCCCAAATGCATGCCTCAAGTCATGGGGGCCCCAAGTGCATGCCGCATGTCATGGGGGTCCCAAATGCATGCCGCATGTCATGGAGGCCCCAAATGCATGCCGCATGTCATGGTGGCCTCACGTGCATTCCGCATGACATGGGGGCCCCAAATGCATGCCACATATCATGGGGGTCCCAAATGCATGCCGCATGTCATGGGGCCCCCAAATGCATGCCACATGTCACGGGGGCCCCAAATGCATGCCGCATGTCCTGGGGGCCCCATGTAAATGTCGCATGTCATGGGCCCCCCAAATACATTCCGCATGTCATGGGTGCCCCACATGCATGCCGCATGTCATGGGGGCCCAAATGCATGCCGCATGTCATGGGGGCCCAAATGCATGCCGCATGTCATGGGGGCCCCAAATGCATGCCGCATGTCATGGCGGCCCCAAATGCATGACTCAGGTCATGGGGGCCCACGTGCATGCCGCATGTCATGAGGGACCCAAATGCATGCGGCATGTCATAGGGGCCCCACGTGCATGCCGCATGTCTCAGGTACCCCAAATGCATGCAGCATGTTATGCAGGCCCCAAATGCATGCCGCATTTCATGGGGGCCCCGCAGGCATTCCGCATGTCATGGGGGCCCCAGATGCATGCCGCATGTCATGGGGGCCATAAATGCATGCCACATGTCATGGGGGCCCCACGTGCATGCCGCATGTCATTGGGGTCCCAAATGCATGCCGCATGTCATGGGGGCCCCACCTGCATGCCGCATATCATTGGGGTCCCAAATGCATGCCGCATGTCATGGGGCCCCAAATGCATGCCGCATGTCATGAGGGCCCACGTGCATGCCACATGTCGTGGCGGCCCCAAATGCATGATGCATGTCATGGGGGCCCCAAATGCATGCCGCATGTCATGGGGCCCCAATTATGTTCCGCCTGTCATGGGGGCCCCACATGCATGCCGCATGTCATGGGGGCCCCAAATGCATGCCGCATATCATGGGAGCCCGAAGTGCATGCTGCATGTCATGGGGGTCCCGAATGCATGCCGCATGTCATGGGGGCCCCAGGTACAAGCCGCATGTCATGGGGGCCCCAAATACATGCCGCGTGTTATGGGGGCCCCTAATGCATCCCGCATGGTATGGGGGCCCCTCGTGCATGACGCATGTCATGGGGGCCCCAAATGCATGCCGCATGTCTTGGGGGCCCCACGTTCATGCCGCATATCATAGAGGCCCCAAATGCCTGACGAATGTCATGGGTTCCCCTAATGCATTCCGCATGTCATGGGGACCCCAAATGCACGCCGCATGTCATGGGGGCCCCACGTGCATGCCGCATGTCATGGGGGCCCCAAATGCATGCCGCATGTAATGAGGGCCCCAAATGCATGCCGCATGTCATGGGGGCCCAAAAGTGCATGTCACATGTCTTGGGGGCCCCAATTTTGTGCCGCATGTCATGGGGGCCATAAATGCATGCCGCATGTCATGGGGGACCCACGTGCATGTCGTATGTCATTGGGGTCCCAAATGCATGCCGCATGTCATGGGGGCCCCACCTGCATGCCGCATATCATTGGGGTCCCAAATGCATGCCGCATGTCATGGGGGCCCCACCTGCATGCCGCATATCATTGGGGTCCCAAATGCATGCCGCATGCCATGAGGGCCCACGTGCATGCCGCATGTCGTGGCACCCCCAAATGCATGATGCATGTCATGGGGGCCCCAAATGCATGCCGCATGTCATGGGGGCCCCAAATGCATGCCGCGTGTTATGGGCGCCCCAAATGCATCCCGCATGTCATGGGGGCCCCACGTGCATGACGCATGTCATGGGGGCCGCAAATGCATGCCGCATGTCATGGGGCCCCAATTATGTGTCGCATGTCATGGTGGCCCCACATGCATGCCACATGTCACGGGGCCCGAAATGCATGACTCATGTCATGGGAGCCAGAAGTGCATGTCGCTTGTCATGTGGCCCCAAATGCATCCCGCATGTCATGGGGGCCCCACGTGCATTCCGCATGTCATGGGGACTCCAAATGCATGCCGCATGTCATGGGGGCCCCACGTGCATGACGCATGTCATTGGGGTCCCAAATGCATGAAGAATGTCATGGGGGCCCCAAAAGCATGCCACATGTCATGGGCACCCCACGTGCATGCCGCATGTCATGGGGGCCGCAAATGCATGCCACATGTCATGAGGGCCCCAAATGCATGCCACATGTCATGGGGGCCCAAAAGTGCATGTCACATGTCTTGTTGGCCCCAATTTTGTGCCGCATGTCATGGGGGCCATAAAAGCATGCCACATGTCATGGGGACCCCACGTGCATGCCGCATGTCATGGGGGCCGCAAATGCATGCCACATGTCATGAGGGCCCCAAATGCATGCCCCATGTCATGAGGGCCCACGTGCATGTCGCATGTTGTGGCGGACCCAAGTGCATGACGCATGTCTTGGGGGCCCCAAATGCATGCCGCATGTCATGAGGGCCCCAATTATGTGCCGCCTGTCATGGGGGCCCCACATGCATGCCGCATGTCATTGGGGTCCCATATGCATGCCGCATGTCATGGGGGCCCCACCTGCATGCCACATGTCATGGGGGCCCGAAATGCATGACGCATGTCATGGGAGCCCGAAGTGCATGTCGCTTGTCATGTGGCCCCAAATGCATTCCGCACGTCATGGGGGCCCCACGTGCATGACGCATGTCATGGGGGCCCCAAATGCATACCGCATATCTTGGGGGCCCCACGTGCATGCAGCATATCATAGGGGCCCCAAATGCCTGACGAATGTCATGGGTTCCCCTAAAGTATTCCGCATGTCATGGGGACCCCAAATGCACGCCGCATGTCATGGGGGCCCCACGTGCATGACGCATGTCATTGGGGTCCCAAATGCATGAAGAATGTCATGGGTGCCCCAAAAGCATGCCACATGTCATGGGGGCCCCACGTGCATGCCGCATGTCATTGGGGCCCCAAATGCATGCCGCATGTCATGAGGGCCCCAAATGCATGCCGCATGTCATGGGGGCCCCACATGCATGACGCATGTCATGGGGGCCCCAAATGCATGCCGCATGTCATGGGGGGCCCACGTGCATGCCGCATATCATGGGGGCCAGAAAAGCATGCCGCATGTCATGGGCCCCCAAATGCATGCCGCATGTCATGGGGGCCCCAATTGCGTGTCGTATGTCATAGGGGCCCCCATGCATGCCGCATGTCATGGGGTCCCCACGTGCATGCCGCATGTCATTGGCGTCCCAAATGCATGCTGCATGTCATTGGCATCCCAAATGCATGCCACATGTCATGGGGGCACCAAGTGCATGCCGCATGTCATGGGGGCCCCACGTGCTTGCCGCATATCATTGGGGTCACAAATGCATGTCGCATGTCATGGGGGCCATAAGTGCATGCCGCATGTCATGGGGGCCCCAAATGCATGCCGCATGTCATGGGGGCCCCAATTACGTGCCGCCTGTCATGGGGGCCCCACATGCATGCCGCATGTCATGGGGGCCCCAAATGCATGCCGCATGTCATGGGGACCCTAAATGCATGCCGCATGTCATGAGGACCCATGTCGCATGTCGTGGCGGCCCCAAATGCATGATGCATGTCTTGGGGGCCCCAAATGCATGCCGCATGTCATGGGGGCCCCAATTATGTGCCGCCTGTCATGGGGGCCCCACATGCATGCCGCATGTCATGGGGACCCCAAATGCATGCCGCATGTCATGAGAGCCCGAAGTGCATGCCGCATGTCATGGGGGCCCCACATGCATGCCGCATGTCATGGGGGGCCCACGTGCATGCCGCATGTCATGGGGGGCCACGTGCATGCCGCATGTCATGGGGGCCCCAAATGCATGCCGCATGTCATGGGGGCCCCACGTGCATGCCGCATGTATTGGGTTCCCAAATGCATGCCGCATGACATGTGGGCCCAAATGCATGCCGCATGTCATGAGGGCCCACGTGCATGCCACATGTCATGGGGGCCCCAAATGCATACCGCATGTCATGGGAGCCCGAAGTGCATGCCGCATGTCATGGGGGCCCCACGTGCATGCCGCATGTCATTGGGGCCACAAATGCATGCCGCATGTCATGGGGGCCCCAAATGCATGCTGCGTGTTATGGGGGCCCCAAATGCATCCCGCATGTCATGGGGGCCCCAAATGCATGCCGCATGTCATTGGGACCCACGTGCATGCCGCATGTCGTGGCGACCCCAAATGCATGACGCATGTCATGGGGGCCCCAAATGCATGCCGCATGTCATGGGGGCCCCAATTACGTGCCGCCTGTCATGGGGGCCAAAAATGCATGCCGCATGTCATTGGGGTCCCAAATGCATGCCGCATGTCATGGGTGCCCCACCTGCATGCCGCATATCATTGGGGTCCCAAATGCATGACGCATGTCATGGGGGCCCCAAATGCATGTCTCATGTCTTGGGGGCCCCAATTTTGTGCCGCATGTCATGGGGGCCATAAATGCATGCTGCATGTCATTGGGGTCCCAAATGCAAGCCGCATGTCATGGGTGTCCCACCTGCATGCCGCATATCATTGGGGTCCCAAATGCATGCCGCATGTCATGGGGACCCCAAAAGCATGCCACATGTCGTGGGGGCCCCACGTGCATGACGCATGTCATGGGGGCCCCACGTGCATGCCGCATGTCATAGTGGCCCCAAATGCATGCCGCTTGTCGTGGCGGCCCCAAATGCATGACGCATGTCTCGGGGCCCCAAATGCATGCCGCATGTCATGGGGGCCCCACGTGCATGCCGCATGTCATGGGGGCCCTATGTGCATGCCGCATGTCATGGGGGCCCAAAATGCATGCCGCATGTCATGGGAGCCCGAATTGCATGCCACATGTCATGGGGGCCCCACGTGCATGCCGCATGTCATGGGGGCCCCATGTGCATGCCGCATGTCATGGGGGCCCAAAATGCATGCCGCATGTCATGGGAGCCCGAATTGCATGCCGCATGTCATGGGGACCCCAAATGCATGCCGCAGGTCATGGGGGCCCCAAATGCATGCCGCATGTCATGGGTGCCCCAAATGCATGCTGCGTGTTATGGGGGCCCCAAATGCATCCCGCATGTAATGGGGGCCCCAAATGCATGCCGCATGTCATTGGGACCCACGTGCATGCCGCATGTCGTGGCGGCCCCAAATGCATGACGCATGTCATGGGGGCCCCAAATGCATGCCGCATGTCATGGGGGCCCCAATTACGTGCCGCCTGTCATGGGGGCCAAAAATGCATGCCGCATGTCATTGGGGTCCCAAATGCATGCCGCATGTCATGGGTGCCCCACCTGCATGCCGCATATCATTGGGGTCCCAAATGCATGACGCATGTCATGGGGGCCCCAAATGCATGTCACATGTCTTGGGGGCCCCAATTTTGTGCCGCATGTCATGGGGGCCATAAATGCATGCCGCATGTCATTGGGGTCCCAAATGCAAGCCGCATGTCATGGGTGTCCCACCTGCATGACGCATATCATTGGGGTCCCAAATGCATGCCGCATGTCATGGGGACCCCAAAAGCATGCCACATGTCGTGGGGGCCCCACGTGCATGACGCATGTCGTGGGGGCCCCACGTGCATGCCGCATGTCATGGGGGCCACAAATGCATGCTGCGTGTTATGGGGGCCCCAAATGCATCCCGCATGTCATGGGGGCCCCACGTGCATGATGCATGTCATGGGGGCCCCAAATGCATGCCACATGTCGTGGGGGCCCCACGTGCATGCCGCATGTCATGGGGGCCCCACGTGCATGCCGCATGTCATGGAGTCCCAAATCCATGCCGCATGTCATGGGGGCCCCACATGCATGCCGCATGTCATGGGGGCCCCAAATGCATCCCGCATGTCATGGGGCCCCACATGCATGCCACATGTCATAGGGGCCCCAAATGCATGCCACATGTCATGGGGGCCAGAAGTGCATGCCGCATGTCATGGGGGCCCCAAATGCATGCCGCATGTCATGGTGGCCCCAAATGCATGCCGCATGTCATGGGGGCCCCACGTGCATGCCGCATGTCATGGGGGCCCCATGTGCATGCCGCATGTCATGGGGGCCCAAAATGCATGCCGCATGTCATGGGAGCCCGAATTGCATGCCGCATGTCATGGGGACCCCAAATGCATGCCGCATGTCATGGGGGCCCCAAATGCATGCCGCATGTCATGGGTGCCCCACCTGCATTCCGCATATCATTGAGGTCCCAAATGCATGCCGCATGTCATGGGGCCCCCAAATGCATGCCGCATGTCATAGGGGCCCGACGTGCATGCCGCATGTCATTGGGGCCCCAAATGCATGCTGCATGTCTTTGGGGCCCCAAATGCATCCCGCTTGTCATGGGGGCCCCACGTGCATGATGCATGTCATGGGGGCCCCAAATGCATGCCGCATGTCTTGGGGGGCCCACGTGCATGCCGCATATCATAGGGGCCCCACGTGCATGACGCATGTCATGGGGGCCCCAAATGCATGCCACATGTCGTGGGGGCCCCACGTGCATGCCGCATGTCATTGGGGCCCCAAATGCATGCCGCATGTCATGGGAGCCCGAAGTGCATGCCGCATGTCATGGGGGCCCCAAATGCATGCCGCATGTCATGGGGACCCCAAATGCATGAAGAATGTCATGGGGCCCCAAAAGCATGCCACATGTCGTGTGGGTCATACTTGCATGCCGCATGTCATGGGGGCCCCAAATGCATGCCGCGTGTCATGGGGGCCCCAAATGCATGCCGCATGTCATGGGGACCCACGTGCATGCCGCATGTCATTGGGGTCCCAAATGCATGCCGCATGTCATGGGAGCCCCAAATGCATGCCGCATGTCATGGGGGCCCCAAATGCATGCCGCATGTCATGGGGGCCCCATGTGCATGCCGCATGTCATGGGTGCCCACGTGCATGCCGAATGTCATGGGGGCCCCAAATGCATGCCGCATGTCATTGGGGCCCCAAATGCATGCCGCATGTCATGGGGGCCTCAAATGTATGCCGCATGTCATGGGGGCCCACGTGCATGCCGCATGTCGTGGCGGCCCCAAATGCATGACGCATGTCTTGGGGGCCCCAAATGCATGCCGCATGTCATGGGGGCCCCAATTATGTGCCGCCTGTCATGGGGGCCCCACATGCATGCCGCATGTCATAGGTGCCCCAAATGCATGCCGCATGTCATGGGACCCCGAAGTGCATGCCGCATGTCATGGGGCCCCAAAAGCATGCCACATGTCGTGGGGGCCCCACATGCATGCCGCATGTCATGGTGGCCCCAAAAGCATGACGCATGTCTTGGGAGCCCCAAATGCATGCCGCATGTCATGGGAGCCCCAGATGCATGAAGCATGTCATGGGGGCCCCAAATGCATGCCGCATGTCGCGGCAGCCCCAAATGCATGACGCATGTCTTGGGGGCCCCAAATGCATGCCGCATGTCATGGGAGCCCGAATTGCATGCCACATGTCATGGGGGCCCCAAATGCATGCCGCATGTCATGGGGGCCCCCGTGCATGCCGCATGTCATTGGGGCCACAAATGCATGCCGCATTTCATTGGGCCCCCAAATGCATGCTGCATGTTATGGGGGATCCAAATGCATGCCCCATGTCATGGGGTCCCCAAATGCATGCCGCATGTCATGGGAGCCCGACGTGCATGCCGCATGTCATGGGGGCCCCAAATGCATGCCGCATGTCATGGGGGCCCAAATGCATGCCGCATGTCATGGGGGCCCCACGTGCATGCCGCATGTCATGGGGGCCCCACGTGCATGCCGCATGTCATTGGGGTCCCAAATGCATGACGCATGTCATGGGGGCCCCAAATGCATGACGCATGTCATGGGGGCCCCACATACATACCGTATGTCATGGGGGCCCCACATGCATGCCGTATGTCATGGGGGCCCCAAATGCATGCCGCATGTCATGGGGGCCCCAAATGCATGACGCATGTCATGGGGGCCCACGTGCATGCCGCATGTCGTGGCGGCCCCAAATGCATGACGCATGTCTTGGGGGCCCCAAATGCATGCCGCATGTCATGAGGGCACCAATTATGTGCCGCCTGTCATGGGGGCCCCACATGCATGCCGCATGTCATAGGGGCCCCAAATGCATGCCGCATGTCATGGGAGCCCGAAGTGCATGCCGCATGTCATGGGGGCCCCACGTGCATGCCGCATGTCATGGGGGCCCCACGTGCGTGCCGCGTGTCATTGGGGTCCCAAATGCATGCCGCATGTCAAGGGGGCCCCAAATGCATGCCGCATGTCATGGGAGCCCCACATGCATGCCGCATGTCATGGGGCCCCACGTGCATGCCGCATGTCATGAGGGCCCACGTGCATGCCACATGTCGTGGCGGCCCCAAATGCATGATGCATGTCATGGGGGCCCCAAATGCATGCCGCATGTCATGGGGCCCCAATTATGTGCCGCCTGTCATGGGGGCCCCACATGCATGCCGCATGTCATGGGGGCCCCAAATGCATGCCGCATATCATGGGAGCCCGAAGTGCATGCTGCATGTCATGGGGGTCCCGAATGCATGCCGCATGTCATGGGGGCCCCAGGTGCAAGCCGCATGTCATGGGGGCCCCAAATACATGCCGCGTGTTATGGGGGCCCCTAATGCATCCCGCATGGTATGGGGGCCCCTCGTGCATGACGCATGTCATGGGGGCCCCAAATGCATGCCGCATGTCTTGGGGGCCCCACGTTCATGCCGCATATCATAGAGGCCCCAAATGCCTGACGAATGTCATGGGTTCCCCTAATGCATTCCGCATGTCATGGGGACCCCAAATGCACGCCGCATGTCATGGGGCCCCACGTGCATGCCGCATGTCATGGGGGCCCCAAATGCATGCCGCATGTAATGAGGGCCCCAAATGCATGCCGCATGTCATGGGGGCCCAAAAGTGCATGTCACATGTCTTGGGGGCCCCAATTTTGTGCCGCATGTCATGGGGGCCATAAATGCATGCCGCATGTCATGGGGGACCCACGTGCATGTCGTATGTCATTGGGGTCCCAAATGCATGCCGCATGTCATGGGGGCCCCACCTGCATGCCGCATATCATTGGGGTCCCAAATGCATGCCGCATGTCATGGGGGCCCCACCTGCATGCCGCATATCATTGGGGTCCCAAATGCATGCCGCATGCCATGAGGGCCCACGTGCATGCCGCATGTCGTGGCACCCCCAAATGCATGATGCATGTCATGGGGCCCCAAATGCATGCCGCATGTCATGGGGGCCCCAAATGCATGCCGCGTGTTATGGGCGCCCCAAATGCATCCCGCATGTCATGGGGGCCCCACGTGCATGACGCATGTCATGGGGGCCGCAAATGCATGCCGCATGTCATGGGGCCCCATTTATGTGTCGCATGTCATGGTGGCCCCACATGCATGCCACATGTCACAGGGGCCCGAAATGCATGACTCATGTCATGGGAGCCAGAAGTGCATGTCGCTTGTCATGTGGCCCCAAATGCATCCCGCATGTCATGGGGGCCCCACGTGCATTCCGCATGTCATGGGGACTCCAAATGCATGCCGCATGTCATGGGGGCCCCACGTGCATGACGCATGTCATTGGGGTCCCAAATGCATGAAGAATGTCATGGGGGCCCCAAAAGCATGCCACATGTCATGGGCACCCCACGTGCATGCCGCATGTCATGGGGGCCACAAATGCATGCCACATGTCATGAGGGCCCCAAATGCATGCCGCATGTCATGGGGGCCCAAAAGTGCATGTCACATGTCTTGTTGGCCCCAATTTTGTGCCGCATGTCATGGGGGTCATAAAAGCATGCCACATGTCATGGGGACCCCACGTGCATGCCGCATGTCATGGGGGCCGCAAATGCATGCCACATGTCATGAGGGCCCCAAATGCATGCCGCATTTCATGAGGGCCCACGTGCATGTCGCATGTTGTGGCGGACCCAAGTGCATGACGCATGTCTTGGGGGCCCCAAATGCATGCCGCATGTCATGAGGGCCCCAATTATGTGCCGCCTGTCATGGGGGCCCCACATGCATGCCGCATGTCATTGGGGTCCCATATGCATGCCGCATGTCATGGGGGCCCCACCTGCATGCCGCATGTCATGGGGGTGCCAAATGCAAGTCGCATGTCATGGGGGCCCCACGTGCGTGCCGCATGTCATTGGGGTCCCAAATACATGTCGCATGTCATGGGGGCCCCAAATGCATATCGCATGTCATGGGGCCCCAAATGCATGCCACATGTCATGGGGGCCCCACATGCATGACGCATGTCATGGGGGCCCCAAATGCATGACGCATGTCATGGAGGCTCCAAGTGCATGTTGCATGTCATGGGGGTCCCAAATGCATGCCCCATGTCATGGGGGTCCCAAATGCATGCAGCATGTCATGGGGGTCCCAAATGCATGCAGCATGTCATTGGGGTCCCAAATGCATGTTGCATGTCATGGGGGCCCCAAATGCATATCGCATGTCATGGGGGCCAAAATGCATGCCACATGTCATGGGGGCCCCACGTGCATGCCGCATGTCATGGGGGCCCCACATGCATGACGCATGTCATGGGGGCCCCAAATGCATGCCGCATGTCATGGGGGGCCCACGTGCATGCCGCATATCATGGGGGCCAGAAAAGCATGCCGCATGTCATGGGCCCCCAAATGCATGCCGCATGTCATGGGGGCCCCAATTGCGTGTCGTATGTCATAGGGGCCCCCATGCATGCCGCATGTCATGGGGTCCCCACGTGCATGCCGCATGTCATTGGCGTCCCAAATGCATGCTGCATGTCATTGGCATCCCAAATGCATGCCGCATGTCATGGGGGCACCAAGTGCATGCCGCATGTCATGGGGGCCCCACGTGCTTGCCGCATATCATTGGGGTCACAAATGCATGTCGCATGTCATGGGGGCCAAAATGCATGCCGCAAGTCATGGGGGCCCCACGTGCATGCCGCATGTCATGGTGGCCCCACATGCATGCCGCATGACATGGGGGCCACTTGTGCATGCCGCATATCATGGGGGCCCCAAATGCATGCCGCATGTCATGGGCCCCCAAATGCATGCCGCATGTCATGGAGGCCCCAATTATGTGCCGCATGTCATGGTGGCCCTCCATGCATGCCACATGTCATGGGGGCCCGAAATGCATGACGCATGTCATGGGGGCCCCACGTGCATGACGCATGTCATTGGGGTCCCAAATGCATGAAGAATGTCATGGGTGCCCCAAAAGCATGCCACATGTCATGGGGGCCCCACGTGCATGCCGCATGTCATTGGGGCCCCAAATGCATGCCGCATGTCATGAGGGCCCCAAATGTATGCCGCATGTCATGGGGGCCATAAATGCATGCCGCATGTCATGGGGGCCCCACGTGCATGCAGCATGTCATTGGGGTCCCAAATGCATGCCGCATGTCATGGGGGCCCCACCTGCATGCGGCATATCATTGGGGTCCCAAATGCATGCCGCATGTCATGGGGGCCCCAAATGCATGCCGCATGTCATGGGTGCCCACGTGCATGCCACATTTCGTGGCGGCCCCAAATGCATGACGCATGTCATGGGGGCCCCAAATGCATGCCGCATGTCATGGGGGCCCCAATTACGTGCCGCCTGTCATGGGGGCCCCACATGCATGCCGCATGTCATGGGGGCCCCAAATGCATGCCGCATGTCATGAGGACCCACGTGCATGTCGCATGTCGTGGCGGCCCCAAATGCATGATGCATGTCTTGGGGGCCCCAAATGCATGCCGCATGTCATGGGGGCCCCAAATGCATGCCGCATGTCATGAGGACCCACGTGCATGTCGCATGTCGTGGCGGCCCCAAATGCATGATGCATGTCTTGGGGGCCCCAAATGCATGCCGCATGTCATGGGGGCCCCAATTATGTGCCGCCTGTCATGGGGGCCCCACATGCATGCCGCATGTCATGGGGACCCCAAATGCATGCCGCATGTCATGAGAGCCCGAAGTGCATGCCGCATGTCATGGGGGCACCACATGCATGCCGCATGTCATGGGGGGCCCACGTGCATGCCGCATGTCATGGGGGCCACGTGCATGCCGCATGTCATGGGGGCTCCAAATGCATGCCGCATGTCATGGGGGCCCCACGTGCATGCCGCATGTATTGGGTTCCCAAATGCATGCCGCATGACATGTGGGCCCAAATGCATGCCGCATGTCATGAGGGCCCACGTGCATGCCACATGTCATGGGGGCCCCAAATGCATACCGCATGTCATGGGAGCCCGAAGTGCATGCCGCATGTCATGGGGGCCCCACGTGCATGCCGCATGTCATTGGGGCCACAAATGCATGCCGCATGTCATGGGGGCCCCAAATGCATGCTGCGTGTTATGGGGGCCCCAAATGCATCCCGCATGTCATGGGGGCCCCAAATGCATGCCGCATGTCATTGGGACCCACGTGCATGCCGCATGTCGTGGCGACCCCAAATGCATGACGCATGTCATGGGGGCCCCAAATGCATGCCGCATGTCATGGGGGCCCCAATTACGTGCCGCCTGTCATGGGGGCCAAAAATGCATGCCGCATGTCATTGGGGTCCCAAATGCATGCCGCATGTCATGGGTGCCCCACCTGCATGCCGCATATCATTGGGGTCCCAAATGCATGACGCATGTCATGGGGGCCCCAAATGCATGTCTCATGTCTTGGGGGCCCCAATTTTGTGCCGCATGTCATGGGGGCCATAAATGCATGCCGCATGTCATTGGGGTCCCAAATGCAAGCCGCATGTCATGGATGTCCCACCTGCATGCCGCATATCATTGGGGTCCCAAATGCATGTCGCATGTCATGGGGACCCCAAAAGCATGCCACATGTCGTGGGGGCCCCACGTGCATGACGCATGTCATGGGGGGCCCACGTGCATGCCGCATGTCATAGTGGCCCCAAATGCATGCCGCTTGTCGTGGCGGCCCCAAATGCATGACGCATGTCTTGGGGCCCCAAATGCATGCCGCATGTCATGGGGGCCCCACGTGCATGCCGCATGTCATGGGGGCCCCATGTGCATGCCGCATGTCATGGGGGCCCAAAATGCATGCCGCATGTCATGGGAGCCCGAATTGCATGCCGCATGTCATGGGGGCCCCACGTGCATGCCGCATGTCATGGGGGCCCCATGTGCATGCCGCATGTCATGGGGGCCCAAAATGCATGCCGCATGTCATGGGATCCCGAATTGCATGCTGCATGTCATGGGGTTCTCACGTGCATTCCGCATGGCATGGGGGCCCCACGTGCATGATGCATGTCATTGGGGCCCCACGTGCTTGCCGCATGTCATGGGGGCCCAAATGCATGCCTCAAGTCATGGGGGCCCCAAATGCATGCCGCATGTCATGGGGGTCCCAAATGGATGCCGCATGTCATGGGGGCCCCACATGCATGCCGCATGTCATGGAGGCCCCAAATGCATGCCGCATGTCATGGTGGCCTCACGTGCATTCCGCATGACATGGGGGCCCCAAATGCATGCCACATATCATGGGGGTCCCAAATGCATGCCGCATGTCATGGGGCCCCCAAATGCATGCCACATGTCACGGGGGCCCCAAATGCATGCCGCATTTCATGGGGGCCCCGCAGGCATTCCGCATGTCATGGGGGCCCCAGATGCATGCCGCATGTCATGGGGCCATAAATGCATGCCACATGTCATGGGGGCCCCACGTGCATGCCGCATGTCATTGGGGTCCCAAATGCATGCCGCATGTCATGGGGGCCCCAACTGCATGCCGCATATCATTGGGGTCCCAAATGCATGCCGCATGTCATGGGGCCCCAAATGCATGCCGCATGTCATGAGGGCCCACGTGCATGCCACATGTCGTGGCGGCCCCAAATGCATGATGCATGTCATGGGGGTCCCAAATGCATGCCGCATGTCATGGGGCCCCAATTATGTGCCGCCTGTCATGGGGGCCCCACATGCATGCCGCATATCATGGGAGCCCGAAGTGCATGCTGCATGTCATGGGGGTCCCAAATGCAAGCCGCATGTCATGGGGGCCCCAAATTCATGCCGCGTGTTATGGGGGCCCCAAATGCATCCTGCATGTCATGGGGCCCCCAAATGCATGCGTCATGTCATAGGGGCCCCACGTGCATGCCTCATTTCACGGGGGCCACAAATGTATGCCGCATGTCATGAGGGCCCCACGTGCATGTCGCATGTCATGGGGGGCCCACATGCATGCCGCATGTCATGGGGGGCCCACATGCATGCCGCATGTCATGGGGGGCCCACATGCATGCCGCATGTCATGGGGGCCCCACTTGCATGCAGCATGTAATGGGGATCCAAAAGCATGACGCATGTCATGGGGGTCCCACATGCATGCCGCATGTCCTGGGGGCCCCACATGCATGCCGCATTTCATGGGGGACCCAACTGCATGCCGCATGTCATGGGGGCCCCACGTGCATGCCGCATGTCATGGGGGATCCAAACTCATGCCGCATGTCATTGGGGCCCCAAGCCTATGCCGCATGTCATGGGGGCCCCATGTGCATGCCACATGTAATGGGGACCCCAAATGCATGCAGCATGTTATGGGGGCCCCACATGCATGCCGCATGTCTCAGGTACCCCAAATGCATGCAGCATGATATGCAGGCCCCAAATGCATGCCGCATGTTATCGGGGCCCCAATGCATGTCGCATGTCATGGAGGCCCCAAATGCATGCCGCATGTCATAGGGGCCCCACGTGCATGCCGCATGTAATGGGGGATTCAAATGCATGCCGCATGTCATGGGGGTCCCACATGCATGCCTCATTTTATGGGGGCCCCAAATGCATGCCTCAAGTCATGGGGGCCCCAAATGCATGCCGCATGTCATGGGGGTCCCAAATGCATGCCGCATGTCATGGGGGCCCCACATGCATTCCGCATGTCATGAGGGCCCCACGTGCATGCTGCATGTCATGGGGGCCCAAATGCATGCCGCATGTCATGGGGGCCATAAATGCATGCCGCAATGTATTGGGGGCCCCAACTGCAGGCCGCATGTCATGAGAGCCCCGCATGCATGCCGCATGTCATTGGGGCCCCGCAGGCGTTCCGCATGTCATGGGGTTCTCACGTGCATTCCGCATGGCATGGGGGCCCCACGTGCATGATGCATGTCATTGGGGCCCCACGTGCTTGCCGCATGTCATGGGGGCCCAAATGCATGCCTCAAGTCATGGGGGCCCCAAGTGCATGCCGCATGTCATGGGGGTCCCAAATGCATGCCGCATGTCATGGAGGCCCCAAATGCATGCCGCATGTCATGGTGGCCTCACGTGCATTCCGCATGACATGGGGGCCCCAAATGCATGCCACATATCATGGGGGTCCCAAATGCATGCCGCATGTCATGGGGCCCCCAAATGCATGCCACATGTCACGGGGGCCCCAAATGCATGCCGCATGTCCTGGGGGCCCCATGTAAATGTCGCATGTCATGGGCCCCCCAAATACATTCCGCATGTCATGGGTGCCCCACATGCATGCCGCATGTCATGGGGGCCCAAATGCATGCCGCATGTCATGGGGGCCCAAATGCATGCCGCATGTCATGGGGGCCCCAAATGCATGCCGCATGTCATGGCGGCCCCAAATGCATGACTCAGGTCATGGGGGCCCACGTGCATGCCGCATGTCATGAGGGACCCAAATGCATGCGGCATGTCATAGGGGCCCCACGTGCATGCCGCATGTCTCAGGTACCCCAAATGCATGCAGCATGTTATGCAGGCCCCAAATGCATGCCGCATTTCATGGGGGCCCCGCAGGCATTCCGCATGTCATGGGGGCCCCAGATGCATGCCGCATGTCATGGGGGCCATAAATGCATGCCACATGTCATGGGGGCCCCACATGCATGCCGCATGTCATTGGGGTCCCAAATGCATGCCGCATGTCATGGGGGCCCCACCTGCATGCCGCATATCATTGGGGTCCCAAATGCATGCCGCATGTCATGGGGCCCCAAATGCATGCCGCATGTCATGAGGGCCCACGTGCATGCCACATGTCGTGGCGGCCCCAAATGCATGATGCATGTCATGGGGGCCCCAAATGCATGCCGCATGTCATGGGGCCCCAATTATGTGCCGCCTGTCATGGGGGCCCCACATGCATGCCGCATGTCATGGGGGCCCCAAATGCATGCCGCATATCATGGGAGCCCGAAGTGCATGCTGCATGTCATGGGGGTCCCGAATGCATGCCGCATGTCATGGGGGCCCCAGGTGCAAGCCGCATGTCATGGGGGCCCCAAATACATGCCGCGTGTTATGGGGGCCCCTAATGCATCCCGCATGGTATGGGGGCCCCTCGTGCATGACGCATGTCATGGGGGCCCCAAATGCATGCCGCATGTCTTGGGGGCCCCACGTTCATGCCGCATATCATAGAGGCCCCAAATGCCTGACGAATGTCATGGGTTCCCCTAATGCATTCCGCATGTCATGGGGACCCCAAATGCACGCCGCATGTCATGGGGCCCCACGTGCATGCCGCATGTCATGGGGGCCCCAAATGCATGCCGCATGTAATGAGGGCCCCAAATGCATGCCGCATGTCAAGGGGGCCCAAAAGTGCATGTCACATGTCTTGGGGGCCCCAATTTTGTGCCGCATGTCATGGGGGCCATAAATGCATGCCGCATGTCATGGGGGACCCACGTGCATGTCGTATGTCATTGGGGTCCCAAATGCATGCCGCATGTCATGGGGGCCCCACCTGCATGCCGCATATCATTGGGGTCCCAAATGCATGCCGCATGTCATGGGGGCCCCACCTGCATGCCGCATATCATTGGGGTCCCAAATGCATGCCGCATGCCATGAGGGCCCACGTGCATGCCGCATGTCGTGGCACCCCCAAATGCATGATGCATGTCATGGGGCCCCAAATGCATGCCGCATGTCATGGGGGCCCCAAATGCATGCCGCGTGTTATGGGCGCCCCAAATGCATCCCGCATGTCATGGGGGCCCCACGTGCATGACGCATGTCATGGGGGCCGCAAATGCATGCCGCATGTCATGGGGCCCCAATTATGTGTCGCATGTCATGGTGGCCCCACATGCATGCCACATGTCACGGGGGCCCGAAATGCATGACGCATGTCATGGGAGCCAGAAGTGCATGTCGCTTGTCATGTGGCCCCAAATGCATCCCGCATGTCATGGGGGCCCCACGTGCATTCCGCATGTCATGGGGACTCCAAATGCATGCCGCATGTCATGGGGGCCCCACGTGCATGACGCATGTCATTGGGGTCCCAAATGCATGAAGAATGTCATGGGGGCCCCAAAAGCATGCCACATGTCATGGGCACCCCACGTGCATGCCGCATGTCATGGGGGCCACAAATGCATGCCACATGTCATGAGGGCCCCAAATGCATGCCGCATGTCATGGGGGCCCAAAAGTGCATGTCACATGTCTTGTTGGCCCCAATTTTGTGCCGCATGTCATGGGGGTCATAAAAGCATGCCACATGTCATGGGGACCCCACGTGCATGCCGCATGTCATGGGGGCCGCAAATGCATGCCACATGTCATGAGGGCCCCAAATGCATGCCGCATTTCATGAGGGCCCACGTGCATGTCGCATGTTGTGGCGGACCCAAGTGCATGACGCATGTCTTGGGGGCCCCAAATGCATGCCGCATGTCATGAGGGCCCCAATTATGTGCCGCCTGTCATGGGGGCCCCACATGCATGCCGCATGTCATTGGGGTCCCATATGCATGCCGCATGTCATGGGGGCCCCACCTGCATGCCGCATGTCATGGGGGTGCCAAATGCAAGTCGCATGTCATGGGGGCCCCACGTGCGTGCCGCATGTCATTGGGGTCCCAAATACATGTCGCATGTCATGGGGGCCCCAAATGCATATCGCATGTCATGGGGCCCCAAATGCATGCCACATGTCATGGGGGCCCCACATGCATGACGCATGTCATGGGGGCCCCAAATGCATGACGCATGTCATGGAGGCTCCAAGTGCATGTTGCATGTCATGGGGGTCCCAAATGCATGCCCCATGTCATGGGGGTCCCAAATGCATGCAGCATGTCATGGGGGTCCCAAATGCATGCAGCATGTCATTGGGGTCCCAAATGCATGTTGCATGTCATGGGGGCCCCAAATGCATATCGCATGTCATGGGGGCCAAAATGCATGCCACATGTCATGGGGGCCCCACGTGCATGCCGCATGTCATGGGGGCCCCACATGCATGACGCATGTCATGGGGGCCCCAAATGCATGCCGCATGTCATGGGGGGCCCACGTGCATGCCGCATATCATGGGGGCCAGAAAAGCATGCCGCATGTCATGGGCCCCCAAATGCATGCCGCATGTCATGGGGGCCCCAATTGCGTGTCGTATGTCATAGGGGCCCCCATGCATGCCGCATGTCATGGGGTCCCCACGTGCATGCCGCATGTCATTGGCGTCCCAAATGCATGCTGCATGTCATTGGCATCCCAAATGCATGCCGCATGTCATGGGGGCACCAAGTGCATGCCGCATGTCATGGGGGCCCCACGTGCTTGCCGCATATCATTGGGGTCACAAATGCATGTCGCATGTCATGGGGGCCAAAATGCATGCCGCAAGTCATGGGGGCCCCACGTGCATGCCGCATGTCATGGTGGCCCCACATGCATGCCGCATGACATGGGGGCCACTTGTGCATGCCGCATATCATGGGGGCCCCAAATGCATGCCGCATGTCATGGGCCCCCAAATGCATGCCGCATGTCATGGAGGCCCCAATTATGTGCCGCATGTCGTGGTGGCCCTCCATGCATGCCACATGTCATGGGGGCCCGAAATGCATGACGCATGTCATGGGGGCCCCACGTGCATGACGCATGTCATTGGGGTCCCAAATGCATGAAGAATGTCATGGGTGCCCCAAAAGCATGCCACATGTCATGGGGGCCCCACGTGCATGCCGCATGTCATTGGGGCCCCAAATGCATGCCGCATGTCATGAGGGCCCCAAATGTATGCCGCATGTCATGGGGGCCATAAATGCATGCCGCATGTCATGGGGGCCCCACGTGCATGCAGCATGTCATTGGGGTCCCAAATGCATGCCGCATGTCATGGGGGCCCCACCTGCATGCGGCATATCATTGGGGTCCCAAATGCATGCCGCATGTCATGGGGGCCCCAAATGCATGCCGCATGTCATGGGTGCCCACGTGCATGCCACATTTCGTGGCGGCCCCAAATGCATGACGCATGTCATGGGGGCCCCAAATGCATGCCGCATGTCATGGGGGCCCCAATTACGTGCCGCCTGTCATGGGGGCCCCACATGCATGCCGCATGTCATGGGGGCCCCAAATGCATGCCGCATGTCATGGGGACCCTAAATGCATGCCGCATGTCATGAGGACCCACGTGCATGTCGCATGTCGTGGCGGCCCCAAATGCATGATGCATGTCTTGGGGGCCCCAAATGCATGCCGCATGTCATGGGGGCCCCAATTATGTGCCGCCTGTCATGGGGGCCCCACATGCATGCCGCATGTCATGGGGACCCCAAATGCATGCCGCATGTCATGAGAGCCCGAAGTGCATGCCGCATGTCATGGGGGCACCACATGCATGCCGCATGTCATGGGGGGCCCACGTGCATGCCGCATGTCATGGGGGGCCACGTGCATGCCGCATGTCATGGGGGCCCCAAATGCATGCCGCATGTCATGGGGGCCCCACGTGCATGCCGCATGTATTGGGTTCCCAAATGCATGCCGCATGACATGTGGGCCCAAATGCATGCCGCATGTCATGAGGGCCCACGTGCATGCCACATGTCATGGGGGCCCCAAATGCATACCGCATGTCATGGGAGCCCGAAGTGCATGCCGCATGTCATGGGGGCCCCACGTGCATGCCGCATGTCATTGGGGCCACAAATGCATGCCGCATGTCATGGGGGCCCCAAATGCATGCTGCGTGTTATGGGGGCCCCAAATGCATCCCGCATGTCATGGGGGCCCCAAATGCATGCCGCATGTCATTGGGACCCACGTGCATGCCGCATGTCGTGGCGACCCCAAATGCATGACGCATGTCATGGGGGCCCCAAATGCATGCCGCATGTCATGGGGGCCCCAATTACGTGCCGCCTGTCATGGGGGCCAAAAATGCATGCCGCATGTCATTGGGGTCCCAAATGCATGCCGCATGTCATGGGTGCCCCACCTGCATGCCGCATATCATTGGGGTCCCAAATGCATGACGCATGTCATGGGGGCCCCAAATGCATGTCTCATGTCTTGGGGGCCCCAATTTTGTGCCGCATGTCATGGGGGCCATAAATGCATGCCGCATGTCATTGGGGTCCCAAATGCAAGCCGCATGTCATGGGTGTCCCACCTGCATGCCGCATATCATTGGGGTCCCAAATGCATGTCGCATGTCATGGGGACCCCAAAAGCATGCCACATGTCGTGGGGGCCCCACGTGCATGACGCATGTCATGGGGGGCCCACGTGCATGCCGCATGTCATAGTGGCCCCAAATGCATGCCGCTTGTCGTGGCGGCCCCAAATGCATGACGCATGTCTTGGGGCCCCAAATGCATGCCGCATGTCATGGGGGCCCCACGTGCATGCCGCATGTCATGGGGGCCCCATGTGCATGCCGCATGTCATGGGGGCCCAAAATGCATGCCGCATGTCATGGGAGCCCGAATTGCATGCCGCATGTCATGGGGGCCCCACGTGCATGCCGCATGTCATGGGGGCCCCATGTGCATGCCGCATGTCATGGGGGCCCAAAATGCATGCCGCATGTCATGGGAGCCCGAATTGCATGCTGCATGTCATGGGGACCCCAAATGCATGCCGCAGGTCATGGGGGCCCCAAATGCATGCCGCATGTCATGGGTGCCCCAAATGCATGCTGCGTGTTATGGGGGCCCCAAATGCATCCCGCATGTAATGGGGGCCCCAAATGCATGCCGCATGTCATTGGGACCCACGTGCATGCCGCATGTCGTGGCGGCCCCAAATGCATGACGCATGTCATGGGGGCCCCAAATGCATGCCGCATGTCATGGGGGCCCCAATTACGTGCCGCCTGTCATGGGGGCCAAAAATGCATGCCGCATGTCATTGGGGTCCCAAATGCATGCCGCATGTCATGGGTGCCCCACCTGCATGCCGCATATCATTGGGGTCCCAAATGCATGACGCATGTCATGGGGGCCCCAAATGCATGTCACATGTCTTGGGGGCCCCAATTTTGTGCCGCATGTCATGGGGGCCATAAATGCATGCCGCATGTCATTGGGGTCCCAAATGCAAGCCGCATGTCATGGGTGTCCCACCTGCATGACGCATATCATTGGGGTCCCAAATGCATGCCGCATGTCATGGGGACCCCAAAAGCATGCCACATGTCGTGGGGGCCCCAAGTGCATGACGCATGTCGTGGGGGCCCCACGTGCATGCCGCATGTCATGGGGGCCACAAATGCATGCTGCGTGTTATGGGGGCCCCAAATGCATCCCGCATGTCATGGGGGCCCCACGTGCATGATGCATGTCATGGGGGCCCCAAATGCATGCCACATGTCGTGGGGGCCCCACGTGCATGCCGCATGTCATGGGGGCCCCACGTGCATGCCGCATGTCATGGAGTCCCAAATCCATGCCGCATGTCATGGGGGCCCCAAATGCATGACGCATGTCATTGGGGCCCCAAATGCATGCCGCATGTCGTGGCGGCCCCAAATGCATGACGCATGTCGTGGGGGGCCCACGTGCATGCCGCATGTTGTGGCGGCCCCAAATGCATGACGCATGTCGTGGGGGCCCCACGTGCATGCCGCATGTCATTGGGGTCCCAAATGCATGCCGCATGTCATGGGAGCCCCAAATGCATGCCGCATGTCATTGGGGTCCCAAATGCAAGCCGCATGTCATGGGTGTCCCACCTGCATGACGCATATCATTGGGGTCCCAAATGCATGCCGCATGTCATGGGGACCCCAAAAGCATGCCACATGTCGTGGGGGCCCCACGTGCATGACGCATGTCGTGGGGGCCCCACGTGCATGCCGCATGTCATGGGGGCCACAAATGCATGCTGCGTGTTATGGGGGCCCCAAATGCATCCCGCATGTCATGGGGGCCCCACGTGCATGATGCATGTCATGGGGGCCCCAAATGCATGCCACATGTCGTGGGGGCCCCACGTGCATGCCGCATGTCATGGGGGCCCCAAATGCATGACGCATGTCATTGGGGCCCCAAATGCATGCCGCATGTCATGGGGACCCCAAAAGCATGCCACATGTCGTGGGGGCCCCACGTGCATGACGCATGTCGTGGGGGCCCCACGTGCATGCCGCATGTCATGGGGGCCACAAATGCATGCTGCGTGTTATGGGGGCCCCAAATGCATCCCGCATGTCATGGGGGCCCCACGTGCATGATGCATGTCATGGGGGCCCCAAATGCATGCCACATGTCGTGGGGGCCCCACGTGCATGCCGCATGTCATGGGGGCCCCAAATGCATGACGCATGTCATTGGGGCCCCAAATGCATGCCGCATGTCGTGGCGGCCCCAAATGCATGACGCATGTCGTGGGGGCCCCACGTGCATGCCGCATGTTGTGGCGGCCCCAAATGCATGCTGCGTGTTATGGGGGCCCCAAATGCATCCCGCATGTCATGGGGGCCCCACGTGCATGATGCATGTCATGGGGGCCCCAAATGCATGCCACATGTCGTGGGGGCCCCACGTGCATGCCGCATGTCATGGGGGCCCCAAATGCATGACGCATGTCATTGGGGCCCCAAATGCATGCCGCATGTCGTGGCGGCCCCAAATGCATGACGCATGTCGTGGGGGCCCCACGTGCATGCCGCATGTTGTGGCGGCCCCAAATGCATGACGCATGTCGTGGGGGCCCCACGTGCATGCCGCATGTCATTGGGGTCCCAAATGCATGCCGCATGTCATGGGAGCCCCAAATTCATGCCGCATGTCATGGGGGCCCCAATTATGTGCCGCCTGACATGGGGGCCCCACATGCGTGCCGTATGTCATAGGGGCCCCAAATGCATGCCGCATGTCATAGGAGCCACAAATGCATGAAGCATGTCATGGGGGCCCCAAATGCATGCCGCATGTCATGGGAGCCCCAAATGCATGAAGCATGTCATGGGGGCCCCAAATGCATGCCGCATGTCATGGGGGCCCCATGTGCATGCCGCATGTCATGGGGGCCACACGTGCATGCCGCAAGTCATGGGTACCCCACGTGCATGCCGCATGTCATTGGGGTCCCAAATGCATGCCGCATGTCATGGGGGCCCCAAATGCATGCCGCATGTCATGGGGGCCCCAATTACGTGCCGCCTGTCATGGGGCCCCACATGCATGCCGCATGTCATGGGGGCCCCAAATGCATGCCGCATGTCTTGGGGGCCCCACGTGCATGCCGCATATCATAGGGGCCCCACGTGCATGACGCATGTCATTGGGGTCCCAAATGCATGAAGAATGTCATGGGGGCCCCAAAAGCATGCCACATGTCGTGGGGGCCCCACGTGCATGCCGCATGTCATGGGGGCCCCAAAAGCATGACGCATGTCTTGGGAGCCCCAAATGCATGCCGCATGTCATGGGAGCCCCAAATGCATGAAGCATGTCATGGGGGCCCCAAATGCATGCCGCATGTCGCGGCAGCCCCAAATGCATGACGCATGTCTTGGGGGCCCCAAATGCATGCCGCATGTCATGGGAGCCCCAAATGCATGAAGCATGTCATGGGGGCCCCAAATGCATGCCGCATGTCGCGGCAGCCCCAAATGCATGACGCATGTCATGGGGGCCCCACCTGCATGCCGCATATCATTGGGGCCCCAAATGCATGCCGCATGTCATGAGGGCGCATGTGCATGCCGCATGTCGTGGCGGCCCCACGAGCGTGCCGCATGTCAATGGGGTCCCAAATACATGTCGCACGTCATGGGGGCCCAAATGCATGCCACATGTCATGGGGGCCCCACGTGCATGACGCATGTCATGGGGGGCCCACGTGCATGTCGCATGTCATGGGGGCCCCAAATGCATCCCGCATGTCATGGGGGCCCCACGTGCATAACGCATGTCATAGTGGCAACAAATGCATGCCGCATGTCGTGGCGGCCCCAAATGCATGACGCATGTCTTGGGGGCCCCAAATGCATGCCGCATGTCATGGGGGCCCCAATTATGTGCTGCCTGTCATGGGGCCCCACATGCATGCCACATGTCATAGGGGCCCCAAATGCATGCCACATGTCATGGGAGCCCGAAGTGCATGCCGCATATCATTGGGGTCCCAAATGCATGCCGTATGTCATGGGGACCCCAATTGCATGCCGCATGTCTTGAGGGCCCCAAATGCATGCCGCATGTCTTGGGGACCCCAAATGCATGCCGCATGTCATGAGGGCCCACGTGCATGACGCATGTCTTGGGGGCCCCAAATGCATGCCGCATGTCATAGGGGCCCGACGTGCATGCCGCATGTCATGGGGGCCCCAAATGCATGCTGCATGTCTTTGGGGCCCCAAATGCATCCCGCTTGTCATGGGGGCCCCACGTGCATGATGCATGTCATGGGGGCCCCAAATGCATGCCGCATGTCTTGGGGGCCCCACGTGCATGCCGCATATCATAGGGGCCCCACATGAATGACGCATGTCATGGGGGCCCCAAATGCATGCCACATGTCGTGGGGGCCCCACGTGCATGCCGCATGTCATTGGGGCCCCAAAAGCATGCCACATGTCGTGGGGGCCCCAAATGCATGCCGAATGTCATGGGGGCCCACGTGCATGCCGCATGTCGTGGCGGCCCCAAATGCATGACGCATGTCTTGGGGGCCCCAAATGCATGCCGCATGTCATGGGGGCCCCACATGCATGCCGCATGTCATAGGGGCCCCAAATGCATGCCGCATGTCATGGGAGCCCGAAGTGCATGCCGCATGTCATGGGGGCCCCAAATGCATGCCGCATGTCATGGGGACCCCAAATGCATGAAGAATGTCATGGGGCCCCAAAAGCATGCCACATGTCGTGTGGGTCATACTTGCATGTGGCATGTCTTGGGGGCCCCAAATGCATGCCGCATGTCATGGGGGCCCCAATTATGTGCCACCTGTCAT
The DNA here is from genome assembly GCF_046119375.1 of Phyllobates terribilis. Taxonomy (NCBI): domain Eukaryota; kingdom Metazoa; phylum Chordata; class Amphibia; order Anura; family Dendrobatidae; genus Phyllobates; species Phyllobates terribilis. The sequence goes on along the minus strand of NW_027362764.1, from coordinate 327,635,144 downwards.
GGGGGCCCCACATGCATGCCGCATGTCATAGGTGCCCCAAATGCATGCCGCATGTCATGGGACCCCGAAGTGCATGCCGCATGTCATGGGGGCCCCAAATGCATGCCGCATGTCATGAGGGCCCCACGTGCATGCCGCATGTCATGGGGGCCCCACGTGCATGCCGCATGTCATGGGGGCCCCAAATGCATGCCGCATGTCAAGGGGGCCCCACGTGCATGCCGCATGTCATTGGGGCCCCAAATGCATGCCGCATGTCATTGGGGCCCCAAATGCATGCCGCATGTCATGGGGCCCCACGTGCATGCCGCATGTCGTGGCGGCCCCAAATGCATGACGCATGTCTTGGGGGCCCCAAATGCATGCCGCATGTCATGGGGGCCCCACATGCATGCCGCATGTCATAGGGGCCCCAAATGCATCCCGCTTGTCATGGGGGCCCCACGTGCATGACGCATGTCATTGGGGCCCCAAATGCATGCCGCATGTCATTGGGGCCCCAAATGCATCCCGCTTGTCATGGGGGCCCCACGTGCATGACGCATGTCATGGGGGCCCCAAATGCATGCCGCATGTCTTGGGGGCCCCACGTGCATGCCGCATATCATAGGGGCACCACGTGCATGACGCATGTCATTGGGGTCCCAAATGCATGAAGAATGTCATGGGGGCCCCAAAAGCATGCCACATGTCGTGGGGGCCCCACGTGCATGCCGCATGTCATGGGGGCCCCAAAAGCATGCCACATGTCGTGGGGGCCCCAAATGCATGCCGCATGTCATGGGGGCCCACGTGCATGCCGCATGTCGTGGCGGCCCCAAATGCATGATGCATGTCTTGGGGGCCCCAAATGCATGCCGCATGTCATGGGGGCCCCACATGCATGCCGCATGTCATAGGGGCCCCAAATGCATGCCGCATGTCATGGGAGCCCGAATTGCATGCCGCATGTCATGGGTGCCCCAAATGCATGCCGCATGTCATGGGGGCCCCAAATGCATGAAGAATTTAATGGGGGCCCCAAAAGCATGACACATGTCGTGGGGGCCCCACGTGCATTCCGCATGTCATGGGGGCCCCATGTGCATGCCGCATGTCATGGGTGCCCACGTGCATGCCGAATGTCATGGGGGCCCCAAATGCATGCCGCATGTCATGGGTGCCCACGTGCATGCCGAATGTCAAGGGGGCCCCAAATGCTTGCCGCATGTCATTGGGGCCCCAAATGCATGCCGCATGTCATGGGGGCCCCAAATGTATGCCGCATGTCATGGGGGCCCACGTGCATGCCGCATGTCGTGGCGGTCCCAAATGCATGATGCATGTCTTGGGGGCCCCAAATGCATGCCGCATGTCATGGGGGCCCCAATTATGTGCCGCCTGACATGGGGGCCCCACGTGCATGTCGTATGTCATAGGGGCCCCAAATGCATGCCGCATGTCATGGGAGCCCCAAATGCATGAAGCATGTCACGGGGGCCCCAAATGCATGCCGCATGTCATGGGAGCCCCAAATGCATGAAGCATGTCATGGGGGCACCAAATGCATGCCGCATGTCATGGGGGCCCCATGTGCATGCCGCATGTTATGGGGGCCCCACGTGCATGCCGCAAGTCATGGGGGCCCCACGTGCATGCCGCATGTCATTGGGGTCCCAAATGCATTTCACATGTCATGGGGGCCCCAAATGCATGCCGCATGCCATGGGGGCCCCATATACGTGCCGCCTGTCATGGGGGCCCCAAATGCATGCCGCATGTCATGGGGGCCCCAAATGCATGCCGCATGTCTTGGGGGCCCCACGTGCATGCCGCATATCATAGGGGCCCCACGTGCATGACGCATGTCATTGGGGTCCCAAATGCATGAAGAATGTCATGGGGGCCCCAAAAGCATGCCACATGTCGTGGGGGCCCCACGTGCATGCCGCATGTCATGGTGGCCCCAAAAGCATGACGTATGTCTTGGGAGCCCGAAATGCATGCCGCATGTCACGGGAGCCCCAAATGCATGAAGCATGTCATGGGGGCCCCAAATGCATGCCGCATGTCATGGGAGCCTGACGTGCATGCCGCATGTCATGGGGGCCCCAAATGCATGCCGCATGTCATGGGGGCCCCAAATGCATGCTGCATGTTATGGGGGATCCAAATGCATGCCCCATGTCATGGGGTCCCCAAATGCATGCCGCATGTCATGGGAGCCTGACGTGCATGCCGCATGTCATGGGGGCCCCAAATGCATGCCGCATGTCATGGGGGCCCCAAATGCATGCCGCATGTCATGGGGGCCCCACGTGCATGCCGCATGTCATGGGGCCCCACGTGCATGCCGCATGTCATTGGGGTCCCAAATGCATGACGCATGTCATGGGGGCCCCAAATGCATGCCGCATGTCATGGGGGCCCCACATGCATACCGTATGTCATGGGGGCCCCACATGCATGCCGTATGTCATGGGGGCCCCAAATGCATGCCGCATGTCATGGGGGCCCGAATTATGTACCGCCTGTCATGGGGGCCCCACATGCTTGCCGCATGTGATGGGAGCCCCAAATGCATGCCGCATGTCATGGGTTCCCCAAGTGCATGCCACATGTCAAGGGGGCCCCACATGCAAGCCTCATGTCATGGGGGCCCCAAATGCATGCCGCAAGTCATGGGGGCCCCACGTGCACGCTGAATGTCATGGGGCCCCACGTGCATGCCGCATATCATGGGGGCCTCACGTGCATTCCGCATGTCATGTGGGCCACACGTGCATGCTGCATGTCATGGGGGCCCCACGTGCATGCCGCATATCATGGGGGCACCAAATGCATGCCGCATGTCATGGGGGCCCCACAGGAATGCCGCATGTCATGGGGGGCCCAAATGCATGGTGCATGTCATGGGGGCCCCAAATGCATGCCGAATGTCATGGGGCCCCACGTGCATGCCTCCTGTCATGGAGGCCCCAAATGCTTGCCGCATGTCACGGGTTCCCCAAATGCATGCGCCATGTCATGGGGGCCCCAATTGCATGCCGCATGTCAAGGGGGCCCCACGTGCAAGCCGCATGTCATGGGGGCCCCAAATGCATGCCGCAAGTCATGGGGGCCCCAAATGCATGATGCATGTCATGGGGTCCCCACGTGCATGAAGCATGTCATGGGGGCTCCAAATGCATGTCACATGTCATGGGGGCCCCACGTGCATGCCGCATGTCAAGGGGGCCCCACATGCAAGCCTCATGTCATGGGGGCCCCAAATGCATGCCGCAAGTCAAGGGGGCCCCACGTGCACGCTGAATGTCATGGGGGCCCAAATGCATGACGCATGTCATGGGGTCCCCACGTGCATGAAGAATGTCATGGGGGCTCCAAATGCATGCCGCATGTCATGGGGGCCCTGCAGGCATTCCGCATGTCATGGGGGCCCCAAATGCATGCCGCATGTCATGGGGCCCCATGTGCATGCCGCATGTCATGGGGGCCTCACGTGCATTCCGCATGTCATAGGGGCCCCACGTGCATGCCGCATGTCTCGGGCACCCCAAATACATGCAGCATGTCATGGGGCCCCACGTGCATGCCGCATGTCTCAGGTACCCCAAATGCATGCAACATGTTATGCAGGCCCCAAATGCATGCCACATGTCATGGGAGCCCCAAATGCATGCCACATGTCCTGGGGGACCCACGTGCATGCCGCATGTCATGGGGGCCCCAAATGCATGCCGCATGTCACAGGGGCCCCAAATGTATGCCGCATGTAATGGGGCCCCACATGCATGGAGCATGTCATATTGGCCCCACATGCATGCCACATGTCCTGGGGGACCCACGTGCATGCCGCATGTCATGGGGGCCCCAAATGCATGCCGCATGTCCTGGGGCCCCACGTGCATTCCGCATGACATGGGGTCCCCAAATGCATGCCGCATGTCATGGCGGCCCCAAATGCATGACTCAGGTCATGGGGGCCCCACGTGCATGCCGCATGTCATGGGGAACCCAAGCGTATGCCGCATGTCATGGGGGCCCCAAATACATGCAGCATGTCACGGGGCCCCACGTGCATGCCGCATGTCTCAGGTACCCCAAATGCATGCAGCATGTTATGCAGGCCCAAATGCATGCCGCATGTCATGGGGGCCCCACAGGCATTCCGCATGTCATGGGGGGCCCAAATGCATGCCGCATATCATGGGGGTCCCCCATGCATGCCGCATGTCATGAGGGCCCCAAATGCATGCCGCATGTCATAGTGGCCCCAAATGCATGCTGCATATCATGAGGGCCCCATGTGCATGCCGCATGTCAAAGGGGCCCCACGTACATGGCGCATGTCACGGGTGCCCCACATGCATGCCGCATGTCACTGGTGCCCCAATTGCATGCCGCATGTCATAGGGGCCCCACATGCATGGCGCATGTCATGGTGCCCCACATGCATGCCGCATGTCATGGGGGCCCAAATGCATGCCGCATGTCATGGGGGCCCACATGCATGCCCCATGTCATGGGGGCCCCACTTGCATGCAGCATGTAATGGGGATCCAAATGCATGACGCATGTCATGGGGGTCCCACATGCATGCCGCATGTCATGGGGCCCCCAAATGCATGCGTCATGTCATAGGGGCCCCACGTGCATGCCTCATTTCACGGGGGCCACAAATGTATGCCGCATGTCATGAGGGCCCCACGTGCATGCCGCATGTCATGGGGGGCCCACATGCATGCCGCATGTTATAGGGGCCCCACTTGCATGCAGCATGTAATGGGGGGTCCAAATGCATGACGCATGTCATGGGGGTCCCACATGCATGCCGCATGTCCTGGGGGCCCCACATGCATGCCGCATTTCATGGGGGACCCAACTGCATGCCGCATGTCATGGGGCCCCCACGTGCATGCCGCATGTCATGGGGGATCCAAACTCATGCCGCATGTCATTGGGGCCCCAAGCGTATGCCGCATGTCAGGGGGGCCCCATGTGCATGCCGCATGTCTCGGGCACCCCAAATGCATGCAGCATGTTATGGGGGCCCCACATGCATGCCGCATGTCTCAGGTACCCCAAATGCATGCAGCATGATATGCAGGCCCCAAATGCATGCCACATGTCATCGGGGCCCCAATGCATGTCGCATGTCATGGAGGCCCCAAATGCATGCCGCATGTCATAGGGGCCCCACGTGCATGCCGCATGTAATGGGGGATTCAAATGCATGCCGCATGTCATGGGGGTCCCACATGCATGCCTCATGTCATGAGGGCCCCACGTGCATGCTGCATGTCATGGGGGCCCAAATGCATGCCGCATGTCATGGGGCCATAAATGCATGCCGCAATGTATTGGGGGCCCCAACTGCAGGCCGCATGTCATGAGGGCCCCGCATGCATGCCGCATGTCATTGGGGCCCCGCAGGCGTTCCGCATGTCATAGGGTTCTCACGTGCATTCCGCATGGCATGGGGGCCCCACGTGCATGATGCATGTCATTGGGGCCCCACGTGCTTGCCGCATGTCATGGGGGCCCAAATGCATGCCTCAAGTCATGGGGGCCCCAAATGCATGCCGCATGTCATGGGGTCCCAAATGCATGCCGCATGTCATGGGGGCCCCACATGCATGCCGCATGTCATGGAGGCCCCAAATGCATACCGCATGTCATGGTGGCCTCACGTGCATTCCGCATGACATGGGGGCCCCAAATGCATGCCACATGTCACCGGGGCCCCAAATGCATGCCGCATGTCCTGGGGGCCCCATGTCCATGTCGCATGTTATGGGCCCCCCAAATACATTCCGCATGTCATGGGTGCCCCACATGCATGCCGCATGTCATGGGGGCCCAAATGCATGCCGCATGTCATGGGGGCCCCAAATGCATGCCGCATGTCATGGCGGCCCCAAATGCATGACTTAGGTCATGGGGGCCCACGTGCATGCCGCATGTCATGAGGGACCCAAATGCATGCGGCATGTCATAGGGGCCCCACGTGCATGCCGCATGTCTCAGGTACCCCAAATGCATGCAGCATGTTATGCAGGCCCCAAATGCATGCCGCATTTCATGGGGGCCCCGCAGGCATTCCGCATGTCATGGGGGCCCCAGATGCATGCCGCATGTCATGGGGGTCCCAAATGCATGCCGCATGTCATGGGGGCACCATCTGCATGCCGCATATCATTGGGGTCCCAAATGCATGCCGCATGTCATGGGGGCCCCAAATGCATGCCGCATGTCATGAGGGCCCACGTGCATGCCACATGTCGTGGCGGCCCCAAATGCATGATGCATGTCATGGGGGCCCCAAATGCATGCCGCATGTCATGGGGCCCCAATTATGTGCCGCATGTCATGGGGGCCCCACATGCATGCCGCATGTCATGGGGGCCCAAAATGCATGCCGCATATCATGGGAGCCCGAAGTGCATGCTGCATGTCATGGGGGTCCCAAATGCATGCCGCATGTCATGGGGGCCCCACGTGCAAGCCGCATGTCATGGGGGCCCCAAATACATGCCGCGTGTTATGGGGGCCCCAAATGCATCCCGCATGGTATGGGGGCCCCTCGTGCATGACGCATGTCATGGGGGCCCAAAATGCATGCCGCATGTCTTGGGGGCCCCACGTTCATGCCGCATATCATAGAGGCCCCAAATGCCTGACGAATTTCATGGGTTCCCCTAATGCATTCCGCATGTCATGGGGACCCCAAATGCACGCCGCATGTCATGGGGGCCCCACGTGAATGCCGCATGTCATGGGGGCCCCAAATGCATGCCGCATATCATGAGGGCCCCAAATGCATGCCGCATGTCATGGGGGCCCAAAAGTGCATGTCACATGTCTTGGGGGCCCCAAGTTTGTGCCGCATGTCATGGGGGCCATAAATGCATGCCGCATGTCATGGGGGCCCCACGTGCATGTCGTATGTCATTGGGGTCCCAAATGCATGCCGCATGTCATGGGGGCCCCACCTGCATGCCGCATATCATTGGGGTCCCAAATGCATGCCGCATGCCATGAGGGCCCACGTGCATGCCGCATGTCGTGGCAGCCCCAAATGCATGATGCATGTCATGGGGGCCAAAATGCATGCCGCATGTCATGGGGGCCCCAAATGCATGCCGCGTGTTATGGGCGCCCCAAATGCATCCCGCATGTTATGGGGGCCCCACGTGCATGACGCATGTCATGGGGCCCCCAAATGCATGCCGCATGTCATGGGGGCCCCAATTATGTGTTGCATGTCATGGTGGCACCACATGCATGCCACATGTCACGGGGGCCCGAAATGCATGACGCATGTCATGGGTGCCAGAAGTGCATGTCGCTTGTCATGTGGCCCCAAATGCATTCCGCATGTCATGGGGGCCCCACGTGCATTCCGCATGTCATGGGGACTCCAAATGCATGCCGCATGTCAGGGGGGCCCCACGTGCATGACGCATGTCATTGGGGTCCCAAATGCATGAAGAATGTCATGGGGGCCACAAAAGCATGCCACATGTCATGGGGACCCCACGTGCATGCCGCATGTCATGGGGGCCGCAAATGCATGCCACATGTCATGAGGGCCCCAAATGCATGCCGCATGTCATGGGGGCCCAAAAGTGCATGTCACATGTCTTGGGGGCCCCAATTTTGTGCCGCATGTCATGGGGGCCATAAAAGCATGCCACATGTCATGGGGACCCCACGTGCATGCCGCATGTCATGGGGGCCGCAAATGCATGCCACATGTCATGAGGGCCCCAAATGCATGCCGCATGTCATGAGGGCCCACGTGCATGCCGCATGTTGTGGCGGCCCCAAATGCATGACGCATGTCTTGGGGGCCCCAAATGCATGCCGCATGTCATGAGGGCCCCAATTATGTGCCGCCTGTCATGGGGGCCACACATGCATGCCGCATGTCATTGGGGTCCCATATGCATGCCGCATGTCATGGGGGCCCCACCTGCATGCCGCATGTCATGGGGGCCCAAATGTATGCCACATGTCATGGGGGCCCCACATGCATGACGCATGTCATGGGGGCCCCAAATGCATGACGCATGTCATGGAGGCTCCAAGTGCATGTTGCATGTCATGGGGGTCCCAAATGCATTCCCCATGTCATGGGGGTCCCAAATGCATGCAGCATGTCATGGGGGCCCCAAATGCATGCTGCAAGTCTTGGGGGCCCAAAATGCATGCCGCATCTCATGGGGGCCCCACGTGCGTTCCGCATGTCATTGGGGTCCCAAATGCATGTTGCATGTCATGGGGGCCCCAAATGCATATTGCATGTCATGGGGGCCAAAATGCATGCCACATGTCATGGGGGCCCCACGTGCATGCGGCATGTCATGGGGGCCCCACATGCATGACGCATGTCATGGGGGCCCCAAATGCATGCCGCATGTCCTGGGGGGCCCACGTGCATTCCGCATGACATGGGGTCCCCAAATGCATGCCGCATGTCATGGCGGCCCCAAATGCATGACTCAGGTCATGGGGGCCCCACGTGCATGCCGCATGTCATGGGGGACCCAAGCGTATGCCGCATGTCATGGGGGCCCCAAATACATGCAGGATGTCACGGGGCCCCACGTGCATGCCGCATGTCTCAGGTACCCCAAATGCATGCAGCATGTTATGCAGGCCCCAAATGCATGCCGCATGTCATGGGGGCCCCACAGGTATTCCGCATGTCATGGGGGCCCCAAATGCATGCCGCATGTCATGGGGGGCCCACGTGCATGCCGCATGTCATGGGGGCCCCGCATGCATTCCACATGTCATGGGGGCCCCAAATGCATGCCGCATATCATGGGGGTCCCACATGCATGCAGCATATCATGGGGGTCCCCCATGCATGCCGCATGTCATGGGGGCCCCAAATGCATGCCGCATGTCATAGTGGCCCCAAATGCATGCTGCATGTCATGAGGGCCCCATGTGCATGCCGCATGTCATAGGGGCCCCACGTACATGGCGCATGTCATGGGTGCCCCACATGCATGCCGCATGTCACTGGTGCCCCAATTGCATGCCGCATGTCATATGGGCCCCACATGCATGGCGCATGTCATGGTGCCCCACATGCATGCCGCATGTCATGGGGGCCCCAAATGCATGCCGCATGTCATGGGGGCCCACATGCATGCCGCATGTCATGGGGGCCCCAGTTGCATGCAGCATGTAATGGGGGATCCAAATGCATGACGCATGTCATGGGGGTTCCACATGCATGCCGCATGTCATGGGGCCCCCAAATGCATGCGTCATGTCATAGGGGCCCCACGTGCATGCCTCATTTCACGGGGCCACAAATGTATGCCGCATGTCATGAGGGCCCCACGTGCATGTAGCATGTAATGGGGGATCCAAATGCATGACGCATGTCATGGGGGTCCCACATGCATGCCGCATGTCCTGGGGGCCCCACATGCATGCCGCATTTCATGGGGGACCCAACTGCATGCCGCATGTCATGGGGGCCCCACGTGCATGCCGCATGTCATGGGGGATCCAAACTCATGCCGCATGTCATTGGGGCCCCAAGCGTATGCCGCATGTCATGGGGGCCCCATGTGCATGCCACATGTAATGGGGACCCCAAATGCATGCGGCATGTCATAGGGGCCCCACGTGCATGCCGCATGTCTCGGGCACCCCAAATGCATGCAGCATGTTATGGGGGCCCCACATGCATGCCGCATGTCTCAGGTACCCCAAATGCATGCAGCATGATATGCAGGCCCCAAATGCATGCCGCATGTCATCGGGGCCCCAATGCATGTCGCATGTCATGGAGGCCCCAAATGCATGCCGCATGTCATAGGGGCCCCACGTGCATGCCGCATGTAATGGGGGATTCAAATGCATGCCGCGTGTCATGAGGGTCCCACATGCATGCCTCATGTCATGAGGGCCCCACGTGCATGCCGCATGTCATGAGGGCCCCGCATGCATGCCGCATGTCATTGGGGCCCCGCAGGCGTTCCGCATGTCATGGGGTTCTCACGTGCATTCCGCATGGCATGGGGGCCCCACGTGCATGATGCATGTCATTGGGGCCCCACGTGCTTGCTGCATGTCATGGGGGCCCAAATGCATGCCTCAAGTCATGGGGGGCCCAAATGCATGCCGCATGTCATGGGGGTCCCAAATGCATGCCGCATGTCATGGGAGCCCCACATGCATGCCGCATGTCATGGAGGCCCCAAATGCATGCCGCATGTCATGGTGGCCTCACGTGCATTCCGCATGACATGGAGGCCCCAAATGCATGCCACATATCATGGGGGTCCCAAATGCATGCCGCATGTCATGGGGCCCCCAAATGCATGCCACATGTCACGGGGGCCCCAAATGCATGCCGCATGTCCTGGGGGCCCCATGTCCATGTTGCATGTTATGGGCCCCCCAAATACATTCCGCATGTCATGGGTGCCCCACATGCATGCCGCATGTCATGGGGGCCCAAATGCATGCCGCATGTCATGGGGGCCCCAAATGCATGCCGCATGTCATGGCGGCCCCAAATGCATGACTCAGGTCATGGGGGCCCACGTGCATGTCGCATGTCATGAGGGACCCAAATGCATGCGGCATGTCATAGGGGCCCCACGTGCATGCCGCATGTCTCAGGTACCCCAAATGCATGCAGCATGTTATGCAGGCCCCAAATGCATGTCGCATTTCATGGGGGCCCCGCAGGCATTCCGTATGTCATGGGGGCCCCACCTGCATGCCGCATATCATTGGGGTCCCAAATGCATGCCGCATGCCATGAGGGCCCACGTGCATGCCGCATGTCGTGGCAGCCCCAAATGCATGATGCATGTCATGGGGGCCCCAAATGCATGCCGCATGTCATGGGGGCCCCAAATGCATGCCGCGTGTTATGGGCGCCCCAAATGCATCCCGCATGTTATGGGGGCCCCACGTGCATGACGCATGTCATGGGGCCCCCAAATGCATGCCGCATGTCATGGGGGCCCCAATTATGTGTTGCATGTCATGGTGGCACCACATGCATGCCACATGTCACGGGGGCCCGAAATGCATGACGCATGTCATGGGTGCCAGAAGTGCATGTCGCTTGTCATGTGGCCCCAAATGCATCCCGCATGTCATGGGGGCCCCACGTGTTTTCCGCATGTCATGGGGACTCCAAATGCATGCCGCATGTCATGGGGGCCCCACGTGCATGACGCATGTCATTGGGGTCCCAAATGCATGAAGAATGTCATGGGGGCCCCAAAAGCATGCCACATGTCATGGGGACCCCACGTGCATGCCGCATGTCATGGGGGCCGCAAATGCATGCCACATGTCATGAGGGCCCCAAATGCATGCCGCATGTCATGGGGCCCAAAAGTGCATGTCACATGTCTTGGGGGCCCCAATTTTGTGCCGCATGTCATGGGGGCCATAAAAGCATGCCACATGTCATGGGGACCCCACGTGCATGCCGCATGTCATGGGGGCCGCAAATGCATGCCACATGTCATGAGGGTCCCAAATGCATGCCGCATGTCATGAGGGCCCACGTGCATACCGCATGTTGTGGCGGCCCCAAATGCATGACGCATGTCTTGGGGGCCCCAAATGCATGCCGCATGTCATGAGGGCCCCAATTATGTGCCGCCTGTCATGGGGGCCCCACATGCATGCCGCATGTCATTGGGGTCCCATATGCATGCCGAATGTCATGGGGGCCCCACCTGCATGCCGCATGTCATGGGGGTCCAAATGCAAGTCGCATGTCATGGGGGCCCCACGTGCGTGTCGCATGTCATTGGGGTCCCAAATGCATGTCGCATGTCATGGGGGCCCAAATGCATGCCACATGTCATGGGGGCCCCACATGCATGACGCATGTCATGGGGGCCCCAAATGCATGACGCATGTCATGGAGGCTCCAAGTGCATGTTGCATGTCATGGGGGTCCCAAATGCATGCCCCATGTCATGGGGGTCCAAAATGCATGCAGCATGTCATGGGGGCCCCAAATGCATGCTGCAAGTCTTGGGGGCCCAAAATGCATGCCGGATGTCATGGGGGACCCACGTGCGTTCCGCATGTCATTGGGGTCCCAAATGCATGTTGCATGTCATGGGGGCCCCAAATGCATATTGCATGTCATGGGGGCCAAAATGCATGCCACATGTCATGGGGGCCCCACGTGCATACCGCATGTCATGGGGGCCCCACATGCATGACGCATGTCATGGGGGCCCCAAATGCATGCCGCATGTCCTGGGGGCCCCACGTGCATTCCGCATGACATGGGGTCCCCAAATCCATGCCGCATGTCATGGCGGCCCCAAATGCATGACTCAGGTCATGGGGGCCCCACATGCATGCCGCATGTCATGGGGGACCCAAGCGTATGCCGCATGTCATGGGGGCCCCAAATACATGCAGCATGTCACGGGGCCCCACGTGCATGCCGCATGTCTCAGGTACCCCAAATGCATGCAGCATGTTATGCAGGCCCCAAATGCATGCCGCATGTCATGGGGGCCCCACAGGCATTCCACATGTCATGGGGGCCCCAAATGCATGCCGCATGTCATGGGGGGCCCACGTGCATGCCGCATGTCATGGGGGCCCCAGTTGCATGCAGCATGTAATGGGGGATCCAAATGCATGACGCATGTCATGGGGGTCCCACATGCATGCCGCATGTCATGGGGCCCCCAAATGCATGCGTCATGTCATAGGGGCCCCACGTGCATGCCTCATTTCACGGGGGCCACAAATGTATGCCGCATGTCATGAGGGCCCCACGTGCATGTCGCATGTCATGGGGGGGCCACATGCATGCCGCATGTCATGGGGGCCCCACTTGCATGCAGCATGTAATGGGGGATCCAAATGCATGACGCATGTCATGGGGGTCCCTCATGCATGCTGCATGTCCTGGGGGCCCCAAATGCATGCCGCATTTCATGGGGGACCCAACTGCATGCCGCATGTCATGGGGGCCCCACGTGCATGCCGCATGTCATGGGGGATCCAAACTCATGCCGCATGTCATTGGGGCCCCAAGCGTATGCCGCATGTCATGGGGGCCCCATGTGCATGCCACATGTAATGGGGACCCCAAATGCATGCGGCATGTCATAGGGGCCCCACGTGCATGCCGCATGTCTCGGGCACCCCAAATGCATGCAGCATGTTATGGGGGCCCCACATGCATGCCGCATGTCTCAGGAACCCCAAATGCATGCAGCATGATATGCAGGCCCCAAATGCATGCCGCATGTCATCGGGGCCCCAATGCATGTCGCATGTCATGGAGGCCCCAAATGCATGCCGCATGTCATAGGGGCCCCATGTGCATGCCGCATGTAATGGGGGATTCAAATGCTTGCCGCATGTCATGGGGGTCCCACATGCATGCCTCATGTCATGAGGGCCCCACGTGCATGCTGCATGTCATGGGGGCCCAAATGCATGCCGCATGTCATGGGGGCCATAAATGCATGCCGCAATGTATTGGGGGCCCCAACTGCAGGCCGCATGTCATGAGGGCCCCGCATGCATGCCGCATGTCATTGGGGCCCCGCAGGCGTTCCGCATGTCATGGGGTTCTCACGTGCATTCCGCATGGCATGGGGGCCCCACGTGCATGCCACATATCATGGGGGTCCCAAATGCATGCCGCATGTCATGGGGCCCCCAAATGCATGCCACATGTCACGGGGGCCCCAAATGCATGCCGCATGTCCTGGGGGCCCCATGTCCATGTCGCATGTTATGGGCCCCCCAAATACATTCCGCATGGCATGGGTGCCCCACATGCATGCCGCATGTCATGGGGGCCCAAATGCATGCCGCATGTCATGGCGGCCCCAAATGCATGACTCAGGTCATGGGGGCCCACGTGCATGCCGCATGTCATGAGGGACCCAAATGCATGCGGCATGTCATAGGGGCCCCACGTGCATGCCGCATGTCTCAGGTACCCCAAATGCATGCAGCATGTTATGCAGGCCCCAAATGCATGCCGCATTTCATGGGGGCCCCGCAGGCATTCCGCATGTCATGGGGGCCCCAGATGCATGCCGCATGTCATGGGGGCCATAAATGCATGCCGCATGTCATGGGGGCCCCACGTGCATGCCGCATGTCATTGGGGTCCCAAATGCATGCCGCATGTCATGGGGGCCCCATCTGCATGCCGCATATCATTGGGGTCCCAAATGCATGCCGCATGTCATGGGGGCCCCAAATGCATGCCGCATGTCATGAGGGCCCACGTGCATGCCACATGTCGTGGCGGCCCCAAATGCATGATGCATGTCATGGGGGCCCCAAATGCATGCCGCATGTCATGGGGCCCCAATTATGTGCCGCCTGTCATGGGGGCCCCACATGCATGCCGCATGTCATGGGGGCCCCAAATGCATGCCGCATATCATGGGGGCCCCACGTGCAAGCCGCATGTCATGGGGGCCCCAAATACATGCCGCGTGTTATGGGGGCCCCAAATGCATCCCGCATGGTATGGGGGCCCCTTGTGCATGACACATGTCATGGGGGCCCCAAATGCATGCCGCATGTCTTGGGGGCCCAACGTTCATGCCGCATTTCATAGAGGCCCCAAATGCCTGACGAATGTCATGGGTTCCCCTAATGCATTCCGCATGTCATGGGGACACCAAATGCACGCCGCATGTCATGGGGGCCCCACGTGCATGCCGCATGTCATGGGGGCCCCAAATGCATGCCGCATGTCATGAGGGCCCCAAATGCATGCCGCATGTCATGGGAGCCCAAAAGTGCATGTCACATGTCTTGGGGGCCCCAATTTTGTGCCGCATGTCATGGGGGCCATAAATGCATGCCGCATGTCATGGGGGCCCCACGTGCATATCGTATGTCATTGGGGTCCCAAATGCATGCCGCATGTCATGGGGGCCCCACCTGCATGCCGCATATCATTGGGGTCCCAAATGCATGCCGCATGCCATGAGGGCCCACGTGCATGCCGCATGTCGTGGCAGCCCCAAATGCATGATGCATGTCATGGGGGCCCCAAATGCATGCCGCATGTCATGGGGGCCCCAAATGCATGCCGCGTGTTATGGGCGCCCCAAATGCATCCCGCATGTTATGGGGGCCCCACATGCATGACGCATGTCATGGGGCCTCCAAATGCATGCCACATGTCATGGGGGCCCCAAATGCATGCCACATGTCCTGGGGGACCCACGTGCATGCCGCATGTCATGGGGGCCCCAAATGCATGCCGCATGTCACAGGGGCCCCAAATGTATGCCGCATGTAATGGGGCCCCACATGCATGGAGCATGTCATATTGGCACCACATGCATGCCACATGTCCTGGGGGACCCACGTGCATGCCGCATGTCATGGGGGCCCCAAATGCATGCCGCATGTCCTGGGGCCCCACGTGCATTCCGCATGACATGGGGTCCCCAAATGCATGCCGCATGTCATGGCGGCCCCAAATGCATTACTCAGGTCATGGGGCCCCACGTGCATGCCGCATGTCATGGGGAACCCAAGCGTATGCCGCATGTCATGGGGGCCCCAAATACATGCAGCATGTCACGGGGCCCCACGTGCATGCCGCATGTCTCAGGTACCCCAAATGCATGCAGCATGTTATGCAGGCCCAAATGCATGCCGCATGTCATGGGGGCCCCACAGGCATTCCGCATGTCATGGGGGGCCCAAATGCATGCCGCATGTCATGGGGGCCCCACGTGCATGCCGCATGTCATGGGGGCCCCGCATGCATTCCACATGTCATGGGGGCCCCAAATGCATGCCGCATGTCATGGGGGCCCCACGTGCGTTCCGCATGTCATTGGGGTCCCAAATGCATGTTGCATGTCATGGGGGCCCCAAATGCATATCGCATGTCATGGGGGCCAAAATGCATGCCGCATGTCATTGGCGTCCCAAATGCATGCTGCATGTCATTGGCATCCCAAATGCATGCCGCATGTCATGGGGGCACCAAGTGCATGCCGCATGTCATGGGGGCCCCACGTGCTTGCCGCATATCATTGGGGTCAGAAATGCATGTCGCATGTCATGGGGGCCAAAATGCATGCCGCAAGTCATGGGGGCCCCACGTGCATGCCGCATGTCATGGTGGCCCCACATGCATGCCGCATGACATGGGGGCCACTTGTGCATGCCGCATATCATGGGGGCCCCAAATGCATGCCGCATGTCATGGGCCCCCAAATGCATGCCGCATGTCATGGGGGCCCCAATTATGTGTCGCATGTCATGGTGGCCCCACATGCATGCCACATGTCATGGGGGCCCGAAAAGCATGACGCATGTCATGGGAGCCAGAAGTGCATGTCGCTTGGCATGTGGCCCCAAATGCATCCCGCATGTCATGGGGGCCCCACGTGCATGACGCATGTCATGGGGGCCCCAAATGCATGCCGCATGTCTTGGGGGCCCCACGTGCATGCCGCATATCATAGGGGCCCCAAATGCCTGACGAATGTCATGGGTTCCCCTAATGCATTCCGCATGTCATGGGGACCCCAAATGCACGCCGCATGTCATGGGGGCCCCACGTGCATGACGCATGTCATTGGGGTCCCAAATGCATGAAGAATGTCATGGGGGCCCAAAAAGCATGCCACATGTCATGGGGGCCCCACGTGCATGCCGCATGTCATGGGGGCCCCAAATGCATGCCGCATGTCATGAGGGCCCCAAATGCATGCCGCATGTCATGTGGGCCCAAAAGTGCATGTCACATGTCTTGGGGGCCCCAATTTTTTGCCGCATGTCATGGGGGCCATAAATGCATGCCGCATGTCATGGGGGCCCCACGTGCATGCCGCATGTCATTGGGGTCCCAAATGCATGCCGCATGTCATGGGGGCCCCACCTGCATGCCGCATATCATTGGGGTCCCAAATGCATGCCGCATGTCATGAGGGCCCACGTGCATGCCACATGTCGTGGCGGCCCCAAATGCATGATGCATGTCATGGGGGTCCCAAATGCAGGCCGCATGTCATGGGGGCCCCAATTATGTGCCGCCTGTCATGGGGGCCCCACATGCATGCCGCATGTCATGGGGGCCCCAAATGCATGCCGTATATCATGGGGACCCCAAATGCATGCTGCATGTCATGAGGGCCCACGTGCATGCCACATGTCGTGGCGGCCCCAAATGTATGACGCATGTCTTGGGGGCCCCAAATGCATGCCGCATGTCATGGGGGCCCCAATTATGTGACGGCTGTCATGGGGGCCCCACATGCATGCCGCATGTCATGGGGGCTCCAAATGCATGCCGCATGTCATGGGAGCCCGAAGCGCATGCGGCATGTCATGGGGGCCCCAAATGCATGCCGCATGTCATGGGGGCCCCAAATGCATACCGCATGTCACGGGGGCCCCACGTTCATGCCGCATGTCATGGGGGCCCCACGTGCATGCCGCATGTCATGGGGGCCCCAAATGCATGCCGCATGTCATGGGGGCCCAAATGCATGCCGCATGTCATGAGGGCCCACGTGCATGTCACATGTCGTGGCGGCCCCAAATGCATGATGCATGTCATGGGGGCCACAAATGCATGCCGCATGTCATGGGGGCCCCAATTACGTGCCGCCTGTCATGGGGGCCCCACATGCATGCCGCATGTCATGGGGCCCCAAATGCATGCCGCATGTCAAGGGGGCCCCACATGCAAGCCTCATGTCATGGGGGCCCCAAATGCATGCCGCAAGTCAAGGGGGCCCCACGTGCACGCTGAATGTCATGGGGGCCCAAATGCATGACGCATGTCATGGGGTCCCCACGTGCATGAAGAATGTCATGGGGGCTCCAAATGCATGCCGCATGTCATGGGGGCCCTGCAGGCATTCCGCATGTCATGGGGGCCCCAAATGCATGCCGCATGTCATGGGGGCCCCAAATGCATGCCGCATGTCATGGGGCCCCATGTGCATGCCGCATGTCATGGGGGCCTCACGTGCATTCCGCATGTCATAGGGGCCCCACGTGCATGCCGCATGTCTCGGGCACCCCAAATACATGCAGCATGTCATGGGGCCCCACGTGCATGCCGCATGTCTCAGGTACCCCAAATGCATGCAACATGTTATGCAGGCCCCAAATGCATGCCACATGTCATGGGGGCCCCAAATGCATGCCACATGTCCTGGGGGACCCACGTGCATGCCGCATGTCATGGGGGCCCCAAATGCATGCCGCATGTCACAGGGGCCCCAAATGTATGCCGCATGTAATGGGGCCCCACATGCATGGAGCATGTCATATTGGCCCCACATGCATGCCACATGTCCTGGGGGACCCACGTGCATGCCGCATGTCATGGGGGCCCCAAATGCATGCCGCATGTCCTGGGGCCCCACGTGCATTCCGCATGACATGGGGTCCCCAAATGCATGCCGCATGTCATGGCGGCCCCAAATGCATGACTCAGGTCATGGGGGCCCCACGTGCATGCCGCATGTCATGGGGAACCCAAGCGTATGCCGCATGTCATGGGGGCCCCAAATACATGCAGCATGTCACGGGGCCCCACGTGCATGCCGCATGTCTCAGGTACCCCAAATGCATGCAGCATGTTATGCAGGCCCAAATGCATGCCGCATGTCATGGGGGCCCCACAGGCATTCCGCATGTCATGGGGGGCCCAAATGCATGCCGCATATCATGGGGGTCCCCCATGCATGCCGCATGTCATGGGGGCCCCAAATGCATGCCGCATGTCATAGTGGCCCCAAATGCATGCCGCATATCATGGGGGCCCCAAATACATGCCGCGTGTTATGGGGGCCCCAAATGCATCCCGCATGGTATGGGGGCCCCTCGTGCATGACGCATGTCATGGGGGCCCAAAATGCATGCCGCATGTCTTGGGGGCCCCACGTTCATGCCGCATATCATAGAGGCCCCAAATGCCTGACGAATTTCATGGGTTCCCTAATGCATTCCGCATGTCATGGGGACCCCAAATGCACGCCGCATGTCATGGGGGCCCCACGTGAATGCCGCATGTCATGGGGGCCCCAAATGCATGCCGCATATCATGAGGGCCCCAAATGCATGCCGCATGTCATGGGGGCCCAAAAGTGCATGTCACATGTCTTGGGGGCCCCAAGTTTGTGCCGCATGTCATGGGGGCCATAAATGCATGCCGCATGTCATGGGGGCCCCACGTGCATGTCGTATGTCATTGGGGTCCCAAATGCATGCCGCATGTCATGGGGGCCCCACCTGCATGCCGCATATCATTGGGGTCCCAAATGCATGCCGCATGCCATGAGGGCCCACGTGCATGCCGCATGTCGTGGCAGCCCCAAATGCATGATGCATGTCATGGGGCCAAAATGCATGCCGCATGTCATGGGGGCCCCAAATGCATGCCGCGTGTTATGGGCGCCCCAAATGCATCCCGCATGTTATGGGGGCCCCACGTGCATGACGCATGTCATGGGGCCCCCAAATGCATGCCGCATGTCATGGGGGCCCCAATTATGTGTTGCATGTCATGGTGGCACCACATGCATGCCACATGTCACGGGGGCCCGAAATGCATGACGCATGTCATGGGTGCCAGAAGTGCATGTCGCTTGTCATGTGGCCCCAAATGCATTCCGCATGTCATGGGGGCCCCACGTGCATTCCGCATGTCATGGGGACTCCAAATGCATGCCGCATGTCAGGGGGGCCCCACGTGCATGACGCATGTCATTGGGGTCCCAAATGCATGAAGAATGTCATGGGGGCCACAAAAGCATGCCACATGTCATGGGGACCCCACGTACATGCCGCATGTCATGGGGGCCGCAAATGCATGCCACATGTCATGAGGGCCCCAAATGCATGCCGCATGTCATGGGGGCCCAAAAGTGCATGTCACATGTCTTGGGGGCCCCAATTTTGTGCCGCATGTCATGGGGGCCATAAAAGCATGCCACATGTCATGGGGACCCCACGTGCATGCCGCATGTCATGGGGGCCGCAAATGCATGCCACATGTCATGAGGGCCCCAAATGCATGCCGCATGTCATGAGGGCCCACGTGCATGCCGCATGTTGTGGCGGCCCCAAATGCATGACGCATGTCTTGGGGGCCCCAAATGCATGCCGCATGTCATGAGGGCCCCAATTATGTGCCGCCTGTCATGGGGGCCCCACATGCATGCCGCATGTCATTGGGGTCCCATATGCATGCCGCATGTCATGGGGGCCCCACCTGCATGCCGCATGTCATGGGGGCCCAAATGTATGCCACATGTCATGGGGGCCCCACATGCATGACGCATGTCATGGGGGCCCCAAATGCATGACGCATGTCATGGAGGCTCCAAGTGCATGTTGCATGTCATGGGGGTCCCAAATGCATTCCCCATGTCATGGGGGTCCCAAATGCATGCATCATGTCATGGGGGCCCCAAATGCATGCTGCAAGTCTTGGGGGCCCAAAATGCATGCCGCATCTCATGGGGGCCCCACGTGCGTTCCGCATGTCATTGGGGTCCCAAATGCATGTTGCATGTCATGGGGGCCCCAAATGCATATTGCATGTCATGGGGGCCAAAATGCATGTCACATGTCATGGGGGCCCCACGTGCATGCGGCATGTCATGGGGGCCCCACATGCATGACGCATGTCATGGGGGCCCCAAATGCATGCCGCATGTCCTGGGGGGCCCACGTGCATTCCGCATGACATGGGGTCCCCAAATGCATGCCGCATGTCATGGCGGCCCCAAATGCATGACTCAGGTCATGGGGGCCCCACGTGCATGCCGCATGTCATGGGGGACCCAAGCGTATGCCGCATGTCATGGGGGCCCCAAATACATGCAGGATGTCACGGGGCCCCACGTGCATGCCGCATGTCTCAGGTACCCCAAATGCATGCAGCATGTTATGCAGGCCCCAAATGCATGCCGCATGTCATGGGGGCCCCACAGGTATTCCGCATGTCATGGGGGCCCCAAATGCATGCCGCATGTCATGGGGGGCCCACGTGCATGCCGCATGTCATGGGGGCCCCGCATGCATTCCACATGTCATGGGGGCCCCAAATGCATGCCGCATATCATGGGGGTCCCACATGCATGCAGCATATCATGGGGGTCCCCCATGCATGCCGCATGTCATGGGGGCCCCAAATGCATGCCGCATGTCATAGTGGCCCCAAATGCATGCTGCATGTCATGAGGGCCCCATGTGCATGCCGCATGTCATAGGGGCCCCACGTACATGGCGCATGTCATGGGTGCCCCACATGCATGCCGCATGTCACTGGTGCCCCAATTGCATGCCGCATGTCATATGGGCCCCACATGCATGGCGCATGTCATGGTGCCCCACATGCATGCCGCATGTCATGGGGGCCCCAAATGCATGCCGCATGTCATGGGGGCCCACATGCATGCCGCATGTCATGGGGGCCCCAGTTGCATGCAGCATGTAATGGGGGATCCAAATGCATGACGCATGTCATGGGGGTCCCACATGCATGCCGCATGTCATGGGGCCCCCAAATGCATGCGTCATGTCATAGGGGCCCCACGTGCATGCCTCATTTCACGGGGGCCACAAATGTATGCCGCATGTCATGAGGGCCCCACGTGCATGTCGCATGTAATGGGGGATCCAAATGCATGACGCATGTCATGGGGGTCCCACATGCATGCCGCATGTCCTGGGGGCCCCACATGCATGCCGCATTTCATGGGGGACCCAACTGCATGCCGCATGTCATGGGGGCCCCACGTGCATGCCGCATGTCATGGGGGATCCAAACTCATGCCGCATGTCATTGGGGCCCCAAGCGTATGCCGCATGTCATGGGGGCCCCATGTGCATGCCACATGTAATGGGGACCCCAAATGCATGCGGCATGTCATAGGGGCCCCACGTGCATGCCGCATGTCTCGGGCACCCCAAATGCATGCAGCATGTTATGGGGGCCCCACATGCATGCCGCATGTCTCAGGTACCCCAAATGCATGCAGCATGATATGCAGGCCCCAAATGCATGCCGCATGTCATCGGGGCCCCAATGCATGTCGCATGTCATGGAGGCCCCAAATGCATGCCGCATGTCATAGGGGCCCCACGTGCATGCCGCATGTAATGGGGGATTCAAATGCATGCCGCATGTCATGGGGGTCCCACATGCATGCCTCATGTCATGAGGGCCCCACGTGCATGCTGCATGTCATGGGGGCCCAAATGCATGCCGCATGTCATGGGGGCCATAAATGCATGCCGCAATGTATTGGGGGGCCCCAACTGCAGGCCGCATGTCATGAGGGCCCCGCATGCATGCCGCATGTCATTGGGGCCCCGCAGGCGTTCCGCATGTCATGGGGTTCTCACGTGCATTCCGCATGGCATGGGGGCCCCACGTGCATGATGCATGTCATTGGGGCCCCACGTGCTTGCTGCATGTCATGGGGGCCCAAATGCATGCCTCAAGTCATGGGGGCCCAAATGCATGCCGCATGTCATGGGGGTCCCAAATGCATGCCGCATGTCATGGGAGCCCCACATGCATGCCGCATGTCATGGAGGCCCCAAATGCATGCCGCATGTCATTGTGGCCTCACGTGCATTCCGCATGACATGGAGGCCCCAAATGCATGCCACATATCATGGGGGTCCCAAATGCATGCCGCATGTCATGGGGCCCCCAAATGCATGCCACATGTCACGGGGGCCCCAAATGCATGCCGCATGTCCTGGGGGCCCCATGTCCATGTTGCATGTTATGGGCCCCCCAAATACATTCCGCATGTCATGGGTGCCCCACATGCATGCCGCATGTCATGGGGGCCCAAATGCATGCCGCATGTCATGGGGGCCCCAAATGCATGCCGCATGTCATGGCGGCCCCAAATGCATGACTCAGGTCATGGGGGCCCACGTGCATGCCGCATGTCATGAGGGACCCAAATGCATGCGGCATGTCATAGGGGCCCCACGTGCATGCCGCATGTCTCAGGTACCCCAAATGCATGCAGCATGTTATGCAGGCCCCAAATGCATGCCGCATTTCATGGGGGCCCCGCAGGCATTCCGTATGTCATGGGGGCCCCACCTGCATGCCGCATATCATTGGGGTCCCAAATGCATGCCGCATGCCATGAGGGCCCACGTGCATGCCGCATGTCGTGGCAGCCCCAAATGCATGATGCATGTCATGGGGGCCCCAAATGCATGCCGCATGTCATGGGGGCCCCAAATGCATGCCGCGTGTTATGGGCGCCCCAAATGCATCCCGCATGTTATGGGGGCCCCACGTGCATGACGCATGTCATGGGGCCCCCAAATGCATGCCGCATGTCATGGGGGCCCCAATTATGTGTTGCATGTCATGGTGGCACCACATGCATGCCACATGTCACGGGGGCCCGAAATGCATGACGCATGTCATGGGTGCCAGAAGTGCATGTCGCTTGTCATGTGGCCCCAAATGCATCCCGCATGTCATGGGGGCCCCACGTGTATTCCGCATGTCATGGGGACTCCAAATGCATGCCGCATGTCATGGGGGCCCCACGTGCATGACGCATGTCATTGGGGTCCCAAATGCATGAAGAATGTCATGGGGGCCCCAAAAGCATGCCACATGTCATGGGGACCCCACGTGCATGCCGCATGTCATGGGGGCCGCAAATGCATGCCACATGTCATGAGGGCCCCAAATGCATGCCGCATGTCATGGGGGCCCAAAAGTGCATGTCACATGTCTTGGGGGCCCCAATTTTGTGCCGCATGTCATGGGGGCCATAAAAGCATGCCACATGTCATGGGGACCCCACGTGCATGCCGCATGTCATGGGGGCCGCAAATGCATGCCACATGTCATGAGGGCCCCAAATGCATGCCGCATGTCATGAGGGCCCACGTGCATGCCGCATGTTGTGGCGGCCCCAAATGCATGACGCATGTCTTGGGGGCCCCAAATGCATGCCGCATGTCATGAGGGCCCCAATTATGTGCCGCCTGTCATGGGGGCCCCACATGCATGCCGCATGTCATTGGGGTCCCATATGCATGCCGAATGTCATGGGGGCCCCACCTGCATGCCGCATGTCATGGGGGTCCAAATGCAAGTCGCATGTCATGGGGGCCCCACGTGCGTGTCGCATGTCATTGGGGTCCCAAATGCATGTCGCATGTCATGGGGGCCCAAATGCATGCCACATGTCATGGGGGCCCCACATGCATGACGCATGTCATGGGGGCCCCAAATGCATGACGCATGTCATGGAGGCTCCAAGTGCATGTTGCATGTCATGGGGGTCCCAAATGCATGCCCCATGTCATGGGGGTCCCAAATGCATGCAGCATGTCATGGGGGCCCCAAATGCATGCTGCAAGTCTTGGGGGCCCAAAATGCATGCCGGATGTCATGGGGGACCCACGTGCGTTCCGCATGTCATTGGGGTCCGAAATGCATGTTGCATGTCATGGGGGCCCCAAATGCATATTGCATGTCATGGGGGCCAAAATGCATGCCACATGTCATGGGGGCCCCACGTGCATACCGCATGTCATGGGGGCCCCACATGCATGACGCATGTCATGGGGGCCCCAAATGCATGCCGCATGTCCTGGGGGCCCCACGTGCATTCCGCATGACATGGGGTCCCCAAATCCATGCCGCATGTCATGGCGGCCCCAAATGCATGACTCAGGTCATGGGGGCCCCACATGCATGCCGCATGTCATGGGGGACCCAAGCGTATGCCGCATGTCATGGGGGCCCCAAATACATGCAGCATGTCACGGGGCCCCACGTGCATGCCGCATGTCTCAGGTACCCCAAATGCATGCAGCATGTTATGCAGGCCCCAAATGCATGCCGCATGTCATGGGGGCCCCACAGGCATTCCGCATGTCATGGGGGCCCCAAATGCATGCCGCATGTCATGGGGGGCCCACGTGCATGCCGCATGTCATGGGGGCCCCAGTTGCATGCAGCATGTAATGGGGGATCCAAATGCATGACGCATGTCATGGGGGTCCCACATGCATGCCGCATGTCATGGGGGATCCAAACTCATGCCGCATGTCATTGGGGCCCCAAGCGTATGCCGCATGTCATGGGGGCCCCATGTGCATGCCACATGTAATGGGGACCCCAAATGCATGCGGCATGTCATAGGGGCCCCACGTGCATGCCGCATGTCTCGGGCACCCCAAATGCATGCAGCATGTTATGGGGGCCCACATGCATGCCGCATGTCTCAGGAACCCCAAATGCATGCAGCATGATATGCAGGCCCCAAATGCATGCCGCATGTCATCGGGGCCCCAATGCATGTCGCATGTCATGGAGGCCCCAAATGCATGCCGCATGTCATAGGGGCCCCATGTGCATGCCGCATGTAATGGGGGATTCAAATGCTTGCCGCATGTCATGGGGGTCCCACATGCATGCCTCATGTCATGAGGGCCCCACGTGCATGCTGCATGTCATGGGGGCCCAAATGCATGCCGCATGTCATGGTGGCCTCACGTGCATTCCGCATGACATGGAGGCCCCAAATGCATGCCACATATCATGGGGGTCCCAAATGCATGCCGCATGTCATGGGGCCCCCAAATGCATGCCACATGTCACGGGGGCCCCAAATGCATGCCGCATGTCCTGGGGGCCCCATGTCCATGTTGCATGTTATGGGCCCCCCAAATACATTCCGCATGTCATGGGTGCCCCACATGCATGCCGCATGTCATGGGGGCCCAAATGCATGCCGCATGTCATGGGGGCCCCAAATGCATGCCGCATGTCATGGCGGCCCCAAATGCATGACTCAGGTCATGGGGGCCCACGTGCATGCCGCATGTCATGAGGGACCCAAATGCATGCGGCATGTCATAGGGGCCCCACGTGCATGCCGCATGTCTCAGGTACCCCAAATGCATGCAGCATGTTATGCAGGCCCCAAATGCATGCCGCATTTCATGGGGGCCCCGCAGGCATTCCGTATGTCATGGGGGCCCCACCTGCATGCCGCATATCATTGGGGTCCCAAATGCATGCCGCATGCCATGAGGGTCCACGTGCATGCCGCATGTCGTGGCAGCCCCAAATGCATGATGCATGTCATGGGGGCCCCAAATGCATGCCGCATGTCATGGGGGCCCCAAATGCATGCCGCGTGTTATGGGCGCCCCAAATGCATCCCGCATGTTATGGGGGCCCCACGTGCATGACGCATGTCATGGGGCCCCCAAATGCATGCCGCATGTCATGGGGGCCCCAATTATGTGTTGCATGTCATGGTGGCACCACATGCATGCCACATGTCACGGGGGCCCGAAATGCATGACGCATGTCATGGGTGCCAGAAGTGCATGTCGCTTGTCATGTGGCCCCAAATGCATCCCGCATGTCATGGGGGCCCCACGTGTATTCCGCATGTCATGGGGACTCCAAATGCATGCCGCATGTCATGGGGGCCCCACGTGCATGACGCATGTCATTGGGGTCCCAAATGCATGAAGAATGTCATGGGGGCCCCAAAAGCATGCCACATGTCATGGGGACCCCACGTGCATGCCGCATGTCATGGGGGCCGCAAATGCATGCCACATGTCATGAGGGCCCCAAATGCATGCCGCATGTCATGGGGGCCCAAAAGTGCATGTCACATGTCTTGGGGGCCCCAATTTTGTGCCGCATGTCATGGGGGCCATAAAAGCATGCCACATGTCATGGGGACCCCACGTGCATGCCGCATGTCATGAGGGCCGCAAATGCATGCCACATGTCATGAGGGCCCCAAATGCATGCCGCATGTCATGAGGGCCCACGTGCATGCCGCATGTTGTGGCGGCCCCAAATGCATGACGCATGTCTTGGGGGCCCCAAATGCATGCCGCATGTCATGAGGGCCCCAATTATGTGCCGCCTGTCATGGGGGCCCCACATGCATGCCGCATGTCATTGGGGTCCCATATGCATGCCGAATGTCATGGGGGCCCCACCTGCATGCCGCATGTCATGGGGGTCCAAATGCAAGTCGCATGTCATGGGGGCCCCACGTGCGTGTCGCATGTCATTGGGGTCCCAAATGCATGTCGCATGTCATGGGGGCCCAAATGCATGCCACATGTCATGGGGGCCCCACATGCATGACGCATGTCATGGGGGCCCCAAATGCATGATGCATGTCATGGAGGCTCCAAGTGCATGTTGCATGTCATGGGGTTCCCACGTGCATGCCGCATGTCATGGGGGATCCAAACTCATGCCGCATGTCATTGGGGCCCCAAGCGTATGCCGCATGTCATGGGGGCCCCATGTGCATGCCACATGTAATGGGGACCCCAAATGCATGCGGCATGTCATAGGGGCCCCACGTGCATGCCGCATGTCTCGGGCACCCCAAATGCATGCAGCATGTTATGGGGGCCCCACATGCATGCCGCATGTCTCAGGAACCCCAAATGCATGCAGCATTATATGCAGGCCCCAAATGCATGCCGCATGTCATCGGGGCCCCAATGCATGTCGCATGTCATGGAGGCCCCAAATGCATGCCGCATGTCATAGGGGCCCCATGTGCATGCCGCATGTAATGGGGGATTCAAATGCTTGCCGCATGTCATGGGGGTCCCACATGCATGCCTCATGTCATGAGGGCCCCACGTGCATGCTGCATGTCATGGGGGCCCAAATGCATGCCGCATGTCATGGGGGCCATAAATGCATGCCGCAATGTATTGGGGGCCCCAACTGCAGGCCGCATGTCATGAGGGCCCCGCATGCATGCCGCATGTCATTGGGGCCCCGCAGGCATTCCGCATGTCATGGGGTTCTCACGTGCATTCCGCATGGCATGGGGGCCCCACGTGCATGCCACATATCATGGGGGTCCCAAATGCATGCCGCATGTCATGGGGCCCCCAAATGCATGCCACATGTCACGGGGGCCCCAAATGCATGCCGCATGTCCTGGGGGCCCCATGTCCATGTCGCATGTTATGGGCCCCCCAAATACATTCCGCATGTCATGGGTGCCCCACATGCATGCCGCATGTCATGGGGGCCCAAATGCATGCCGCATGTCATGGGGGCCCAAATGCATGCCGCATGTCATGGCGGCCCCAAATGCATGACTCAGGTCATGGGGGCCCACGTGCATGCCGCATGTCATGAGGGACCCAAATGCATGCGGCATGTCATAGGGGCCCCACGTGCATGCCGCATGTCTCAGGTACCCCAAATGCATGCAGCATGTTATGCAGGCCCCAAATGCATGCCGCATTTCATGGGGGCCCCGCAGGCATTCCGCATGTCATGGGGGCCCCAGATGCATGCCGCATGTCATGGGGGCCATAAATGCATGCCGCATGTCATGGGGGCCCCACGTGCATGCCGCATGTCATTGGGGTCCCAAATGCATGCCGCATGTCATGGGGGCCCCATCTGCATGCCGCATATCATTGGGGCCCCAAATGCATGCCGCATGTCATGAGGGCCCACGTGCATGCCACATGTCGTGGCGGCCCCAAATGCATGATGCATGTCATGGGGGCCCCAAATGCATGCCGCATGTCATGGGGCCCCAATTATGTGCCGCCTGTCATGGGGGCCCCACATGCATGCCGCATGTCATGGGGGCCCCAAATGCATGCCGCATATCATGGGGGCCCCACGTGCAAGCCGCATGTCATGGGGGCCCCAAATACATGCCGCGTGTTATGGGGGCCCCAAATGCATCCCGCATGGTATGGGGGCCCCTTGTGCATGACACATGTCATGGGGGCCCCAAATGCATGCCGCATGTCTTGGGGGCCCCACGTTCATGCCGCATTTCATAGAGGCCCCAAATGCCTGACGAATGTCATGGGTTCCCCTAATGCATTCCGCATGTCATGGGGACACCAAATGCACGCCGCATGTCATGGGGGCCCCACGTGCATGCCGCATGTCATGGGGGCCCCAAATGCATGCCGCATGTCATGAGGGCCCCAAATGCATGCCGCATGTCATGGGAGCCCAAAAGTGCATGTCACATGTCTTGGGGGCCCCAATTTTGTGCCGCATGTCATGGGGGCCATAAATGCATGCCGCATGTCATGGGGGCCCCACGTGCATGTCGTATGTCATTGGGGTCCCAAATGCATGCCGCATGTCATGGGGGCCCCACCTGCATGCCGCATATCATTGGGGTCCCAAATGCATGCCGCATGCCATGAGGGCCCACGTGCATGCCGCATGTCGTGGCAGCCCCAAATGCATGATGCATGTCATGGGGGCCCCAAATGCATGCCGCATGTCATGGGGGCCCCAAATGCATGCCGCGTGTTATGGGCGCCCCAAATGCATCCCGCATGTTATGGGGGCCCCACATGCATGACGCATGTCATGGGGCCTCCAAATGCATGCCACATGTCATGGGGGCCCCAAATGCATGCCACATGTCCTGGGGGACCCACGTGCATGCCGCATGTCATGGGGGCCCCAAATGCATGCCGCATGTCACAGGGGCCCCAAATGTATGCCGCATGTAATGGGGCCCCACATGCATGGAGCATGTCATATTGGCACCACATGCATGCCACATGTCCTGGGGGACCCACGTGCATGCCGCATGTCATGGGGGCCCCAAATGCATGCCGCATGTCCTGGGGCCCCACGTGCATTCCGCATGACATGGGGTCCCCAAATGCATGCCGCATGTCATGGCGGCCCCAAATGCATTACTCAGGTCATGGGGCCCCACGTGCATGCCGCATGTCATGGGGAACCCAAGCGTATGCCGCATGTCATGGGGGCCCCAAATACATGCAGCATGTCACGGGGCCCCACGTGCATGCCGCATGTCTCAGGTACCCCAAATGCATGCAGCATGTTATGCAGGCCCAAATGCATGCCGCATGTCATGGGGGCCCCACAGGCATTCCGCATGTCATGGGGGGCCCAAATGCATGCCGCATGTCATGGGGGCCCCACGTGCATGCCGCATGTCATGGGGGCCCCGCATGCATTCCACATGTCATGGGGGCCCCAAATGCATGCCGCATGTCATGGGGGCCCCACGTGCGTTCCGCATGTCATTGGGGTCCCAAATGCATGTTGCATGTCATGGGGGCCCCAAATGCATATCGCATGTCATGGGGGCCAAAATGCATGCCGCATGTCATTGGCGTCCCAAATGCATGCTGCATGTCATTGGCATCCCAAATGCATGCCGCATGTCATGGGGGCACCAAGTGCATGCCGCATGTCATGGGGGCCCCACGTGCTTGCCGCATATCATTGGGGTCAGAAATGCATGTCGCATGTCATGGGGGCCAAAATGCATGCCGCAAGTCATGGGGGCCCCACGTGCATGCCGCATGTCATGGTGGCCCCACATGCATGCCGCATGACATGGGGGCCACTTGTGCATGCCGCATATCATGGGGGCCCCAAATGCATGCCGCATGTCATGGGCCCCCAAATGCATGCCGCATGTCATGGGGGCCCCAATTATGTGTCGCATGTCATGGTGGCCCCACATGCATGCCACATGTCATGGGGGCCCGAAAAGCATGACGCATGTCATGGGAGCCAGAAGTGCATGTCGCTTGGCATGTGGCCCCAAATGCATCCCGCATGTCATGGGGGCCCCACGTGCATGACGCATGTCATGGGGGCCCCAAATGCATGCCGCATGTCTTGGGGGCCCCACGTGCATGCCGCATATCATAGGGGCCCCAAATGCCTGACGAATGTCATGGGTTCCCCTAATGCATTCCGCATGTCATGGGGACCCCAAATGCACGCCGCATGTCATGGGGGCCCCACGTGCATGACGCATGTCATTGGGGTCCCAAATGCATAAAGAATGTCATGGGGGCCCAAAAAGCATGCCACATGTCATGGGGGCCCCACGTGCATGCCGCATGTCATGGGGGCCCCAAATGCATGCCGCATGTCATGAGGGCCCCAAATGCATGCCGCACGTCATGTGGGCCCAAAAGTGCATGTCACATGTCTTGGGGGCCCCAATTTTTTGCCGCATGTCATGGGGGCCATAAATGCATGCCGCATGTCATGGGGGCCCCACGTGCATGCCGCATGTCATTGGGGTCCCAAATGCATGCCGCATGTCATGGGGGCCCCACCTGCATGCCGCATATCATTGGGGTCCCAAATGCATGCCGCATGTCATGAGGGCCCACGTGCATGCCACATGTCGTGGCGGCCCCAAATGCATGATGCATGTCATGGGGGTCCCAAATGCAGGCCGCATGTCATGGGGGCCCCAATTATGTGCCGCCTGTCATGGGGGCCCCACATGCATGCCGCATGTCATGGGGGCCCCAAATGCATGCCGCATGTCATGGGGACCCCAAATGCATGCTGCATGTCATGAGGGCCCACGTGCATGCCACATGTCGTGGCGGCCCCAAATGTATGACGCATGTCTTGGGGGCCCCAAATGCATGCCGCATGTCATGGGGGCCCCAATTATGTGACGGCTGTCATGGGGGCCCCACATGCATGCCGCATGTCATGGGGGCTCCAAATGCATGCCGCATGTCATGGGAGCCCGAAGCGCATGCGGCATGTCATGGGGGCCCCAAATGCATGCCGCATGTCATGGGGGCCCCAAATGCATACCGCATGTCACGGGGGCCCCACGTTCATGCCGCATGTCATGGGGGCCCCACGTGCATGCCGCATGTCATGGGGGCCCCAAATGCATGCCGCATGTCATGGGGGCCCAAATGCATGCCGCATGTCATGAGGGCCCACGTGCATGTCACATGTCGTGGCGGCCCCAAATGCATGATGCATGTCATGGGGGCCACAAATGCATGCCGCATGTCATGGGGGCCCCAATTACGTGCCGCCTGTCATGGGGGCCCCACATGCATGCCGCATGTCATGGGGCCCCAAATGCATGCCGCATGTCAAGGGGGCCCCACATGCAAGCCTCATGTCATGGGGGCCCCAAATGCATGCCGCAAGTCAAGGGGGCCCCACGTGCACGCTGAATGTCATGGGGGCCCAAATGCATGACGCATGTCATGGGGTCCCCACGTGCATGAAGAATGTCATGGGGGCTCCAAATGCATGCCGCATGTCATGGGGGCCCTGCAGGCATTCCGCATGTCATGGGGGCCCCAAATGCATGCCGCATGTCATGGGGGCCCCAAATGCATGCCGCATGTCATGGGGCCCCATGTGCATGCCGCATGTCATGGGGGCCTCACGTGCATTCCGCATGTCATAGGGGCCCCACGTGCATGCCGCATGTCTCGGGCACCCCAAATACATGCAGCATGTCATGGGGCCCCACGTGCATGCCGCATGTCTCAGGTACCCCAAATGCATGCAACATGTTATGCAGGCCCCAAATGCATGCCACATGTCATGGGGGCCCCAAATGCATGCCACATGTCCTGGGGGACCCACGTGCATGCCGCATGTCATGGGGGCCCCAAATGCATGCCGCATGTCACAGGGGCCCCAAATGTATGCCGCATGTAATGGGGCCCCACATGCATGGAGCATGTCATATTGGCCCCACATGCATGCCACATGTCCTGGGGGACCCACGTGCATGCCGCATGTCATGGGGGCCCCAAATGCATGCCGCATGTCCTG
The DNA here is from genome assembly GCF_046119375.1 of Phyllobates terribilis. Lineage (NCBI taxonomy): Eukaryota > Metazoa > Chordata > Amphibia > Anura > Dendrobatidae > Phyllobates > Phyllobates terribilis. The sequence continues at coordinate 327,602,524 of NW_027362764.1, read as the reverse complement.
GGGCCCCACGTGCATTCCGCATGACATGGGGTCCCCAAATGCATGCCGCATGTCATGGCGGCCCCAAATGCATGACTCAGGTCATGGGGGCCCCACGTGCATACCGCATGTCATGGGGAACCCAAGCGTATGCCGCATGTCATGGGGGCCCCAAATACATGCAGCATGTCACGGGGCCCCACGTGCATGCCGCATGTCTCAGGTACCCCAAATGCATGCAGCATGTTATGCAGGCCCAAATGCATGCCGCATGTCATGGGGGCCCCACAGGCATTCCGCATGTCATGGGGGGCCCAAATGCATGCCGCATATCATGGGGGTCCCCCATGCATGCCGCATGTCATGGGGGCCCCAAATGCATGCCGCATGTCATAGTGGCCCCAAATGCATGCCGCATATCATGGGGGCCCCAAATACATGCCGCGTGTTATGGGGGCCCCAAATGCATCCCGCATGGTATGGGGGCCCCTCGTGCATGACGCATGTCATGGGGGCCCAAAATGCATGCCGCATGTCTTGGGGGCCCCACGTTCATGCCGCATATCATAGAGGCCCCAAATGCCTGACGAATTTCATGGGTTCCCCTAATGCATTCCGCATGTCATGGGGACCCCAAATGCACGCCGCATGTCATGGGGGCCCCACGTGAATGCCGCTTGTCATGGGGGCCCCAAATGCATGCCGCATATCATGAGGGCCCCAAATGCATGCCGCATGTCATGGGGGCCCAAAAGTGCATGTCACATGTCTTGGGGGCCCCAAGTTTGTGCCGCATGTCATGGGGGCCATAAATGCATGCCGCATGTCATGGGGGCCCCACGTGCATGTCGTATGTCATTGGGGTCCCAAATGCATGCCGCATGTCATGGGGGCCCCACCTGCATGCCGCATATCATTGGGGTCCCAAATGCATGCCGCATGCCATGAGGGCCCACGTGCATGCCGCATGTCGTGGCAGCCCCAAATGCATGATGCATGTCATGGGGGCCAAAATGCATGCCGCATGTCATGGGGGCCCCAAATGCATGCCGCGTGTTATGGGCGCCCCAAATGCATCCCGCATGTTATGGGGGCCCCACGTGCATGACGCATGTCATGGGGCCCCCAAATGCATGCCGCATGTCATGGGGGCCCCAATTATGTGTTGCATGTCATGGTGGCACCACATGCATGCCACATGTCACGGGGGCCCGAAATGCATGACGCATGTCATGGGTGCCAGAAGTGCATGTCGCTTGTCATGTGGCCCCAAATGCATTCCGCATGTCATGGGGGCCCCACGTGCATTCCGCATGTCATGGGGACTCCAAATGCATGCCGCATGTCAGGGGGGCCCCACGTGCATGACGCATGTCATTGGGGTCCCAAATGCATGAAGAATGTCATGGGGGCCACAAAAGCATGCCACATGTCATGGGGACCCCACGTACATGCCGCATGTCATGGGGGCCGCAAATGCATGCCACATGTCATGAGGGCCCCAAATGCATGCCGCATGTCATGGGGGCCCAAAAGTGCATGTCACATGTCTTGGGGGCCCCAATTTTGTGCCGCATGTCATGGGGGCCATAAAAGCATGCCACATGTCATGGGGACCCCACGTGCATGCCGCATGTCATGGGGGCCGCAAATGCATGCCACATGTCATGAGGGCCCCAAATGCATGCCGCATGTCATGAGGGCCCACGTGCATGCCGCATGTTGTGGCGGCCCCAAATGCATGACGCATGTCTTGGGGGTCCCAAATGCATGCCGCATGTCATGAGGGCCCCAATTATGTGCCGCCTGTCATGGGGGCCCCACATGCATGCCGCATGTCATTGGGGTCCCATATGCATGCCGCATGTCATGGGGGCCCCACCTGCATGCCGCATGTCATGGGGGCCCAAATGTATGCCACATGTCATGGGGGCCCCACATGCATGACGCATGTCATGGAGGCTCCAAGTGCATGTTGCATGTCATGGGGGTCCCAAATGCATTCCCCATGTCATGGGGGTCCCAAATGCATGCAGCATGTCATGGGGGCCCCAAATGCATGCTGCAAGTCTTGGGGGCCCAAAATGCATGCCGCATCTCATGGGGGCCCCACGTGCGTTCCGCATGTCATTGGGGTCCCAAATGCATGTTGCATGTCATGGGGGCCCCAAATGCATATTGCATGTCATGGGGGCCAAAATGCATGTCACATGTCATGGGGGCCCCACGTGCATGCGGCATGTCATGGGGGCCCCACATGCATGACGCATGTCATGGGGGCCCCAAATGCATGCCGCATGTCCTGGGGGGCCCACGTGCATTCCGCATGACATGGGGTCCCCAAATGCATGCCGCATGTCATGGCGGCCCCAAATGCATGACTCAGGTCATGGGGGCCCCACGTGCATGCCGCATGTCATGGGGGACCCAAGCGTATGCCGCATGTCATGGGGGCCCCAAATACATGCAGGATGTCACGGGGCCCCACGTGCATGCCGCATGTCTCAGGTACCCCAAATGCATGCAGCATGTTATGCAGGCCCCAAATGCATGCCGCATGTCATGGGGGCCCCACAGGTATTCCGCATGTCATGGGGGCCCCAAATGCATGCCGCATGTCATGGGGGGCCCACGTGCATGCCGCATGTCATGGGGGCCCCGCATGCATTCCACATGTCATGGGGGCCCCAAATGCATGCCGCATATCATGGGGGTCCCACATGCATGCAGCATATCATGGGGGTCCCCCATGCATGCCGCATGTCATGGGGGCCCCAAATGCATGCCGCATGTCATAGTGGCCCCAAATGCATGCTGCATGTCATGAGGGCCCCATGTGCATGCCGCATGTCATAGGGGCCCCACGTACATGGCGCATGTCATGGGTGCCCCACATGCATGCCGCATGTCACTGGTGCCCCAATTGCATGCCGCATGTCATATGGGCCCCACATGCATGGCGCATGTCATGGTGCCCCACATGCATGCCGCATGTCATGGGGGCCCCAAATGCATGCCGCATGTCATGGGGGCCCACATGCATGCCGCATGTCATGGGGGCCCCAGTTGCATGCAGCATGTAATGGGGGATCCAAATGCATGACGCATGTCATGGGGGTCCCACATGCATGCCGCATGTCATGGGGCCCCCAAATGCATGCGTCATGTCATAGGGGCCCCACGTGCATGCCTCATTTCACGGGGGCCACAAATGTATGCCGCATGTCATGAGGGCCCCACCTGCATGTCGCATGTAATGGGGGATCCAAATGCATGACGCATGTCATGGGGGTCCCACATGCATGCCGCATGTCCTGGGGGCCCCACATGCATGCCGCATTTCATGGGGGACCCAACTGCATGCCGCATGTCATGGGGGCCCCACGTGCATGCCGCATGTCATGGGGGATCCAAACTCATGCCGCATGTCATTGGGGCCCCAAGCGTATGCCGCATGTCATGGGGGCCCCATGTGCATGCCACATGTAATGGGGACCCCAAATGCATGCGGCATGTCATAGGGGCCCCACGTGCATGCCGCATGTCTCGGGCACCCCAAATGCATGCAGCATGTTATGGGGCCCCACATGCATGCCGCATGTCTCAGGTACCCCAAATGCATGCAGCATGATATGCAGGCCCCAAATGCATGCCGCATGTCATCGGGGCCCCAATGCATGTCGCATGTCATGGAGGCCCCAAATGCATGCCGCATGTCATAGGGGCCCACGTGCATGCCGCATGTAATGGGGGATTCAAATGCATGCCGCATGTCATGGGGGTCCCACATGCATGCCTCATGTCATGAGGGCCCCACGTGCATGCTGCATGTCATGGGGGCCCAAATGCATGCCGCATGTCATGGGGGCCATAAATGCATGCCGCAATGTATTGGGGGGCCCCAACTGCAGGCCGCATGTCATGAGGGCCCCGCATGCATGCCGCATGTCATTGGGGCCCCGCAGGCGTTCCGCATGTCATGGGGTTCTCACGTGCATTCCGCATGGCATGGGGGCCCCACGTGCATGATGCATGTCATTGGGGCCCCACGTGCTTGCTGCATGTCATGGGGGCCCAAATGCATGCCTCAAGTCATGGGGGCCCAAATGCATGCCGCATGTCATGGGGGTCCCAAATGCATGCCGCATGTCATGGGAGCCCCACATGCATGCCCCATGTCATGGAGGCCCCAAATGCATGCCGCATGTCATTGTGGCCTCACGTGCATTCCGCATGACATGGAGGCCCCAAATGCATGCCACATATCATGGGGGTCCCAAATGCATGCCGCATGTCATGGGGCCCCCAAATGCATGCCACATGTCACGGGGGCCCCAAATGCATGCCGCATGTCCTGTGGGCCCCATGTCCATGTTGCATGTTATGGGCCCCCCAAATACATTCCGCATGTCATGGGTGCCCCACATGCATGCCGCATGTCATGGGGGCCCAAATGCATGCCGCATGTCATGGGGACCCCAAATGCATGCCGCATGTCATGGCGGCCCCAAATGCATGACTCAGGTCATGGGGGCCCACGTGCATGCCGCATGTCATGAGGGACCCAAATGCATGCGGCATGTCATAGGGGCCCCACGTGCATGCCGCATGTCTCAGGTACCCCAAATGCATGCAGCATGTTATGCAGGCCCCAAATGCATGCCGCATTTCATGGGGGCCCCGCAGGCATTCCGTATGTCATGGGGGCCCCACCTGCATGCCGCATATCATTGGGGTCCCAAATGCATGCCGCATGCCATGAGGGCCCACGTGCATGCCGCATGTCGTGGCAGCCCCAAATGCATGATGCATGTCATGGGGGCCCCAAATGCATGCCGCATGTCATGGGGGCCCCAAATGCATGCCGCGTGTTATGGGCGCCCCAAATGCATCCCGCATGTTATGGGGGCCCCACGTGCATGACGCATGTCATGGGGCCCCCAAATGCATGCCGCATGTCATGGGGGCCCCAATTATGTGTTGCATGTCATGGTGGCACCACATGCATGCCACATGTCACGGGGGCCCGAAATGCATGACGCATGTCATGGGTGCCAGAAGTGCATGTCGCTTGTCATGTGGCCCCAAATGCATCCCGCATGTCATGGGGGCCCCACGTGTATTCCGCATGTCATGGGGACTCCAAATGCATGCCGCATGTCATGGGGGCCCCACGTGCATGACGCATGTCATTGGGGTCCCAAATGCATGAAGAATGTCATGGGGGCCCCAAAAGCATGCCACATGTCATGGGGACCCCACGTGCATGCCGCATGTCATGGGGGCCGCAAATGCATGCCACATGTCATGAGGGCCCCAAATGCATGCCGCATGTCATGGGGGCCCAAAAGTGCATGTCACATGTCTTGGGGGCCCCAATTTTGTGCCGCATGTCATGGGGGCCATAAAAGCATGCCACATGTCATGGGGACCCCACGTGCATGCCGCATGTCATGGGGGCCGCAAATGCATGCCACATGTCATGAGGGCCCCAAATGCATGCCGCATGTCATGAGGGCCCACGTGCATGCCGCATGTTGTGGCGGCCCCAAATGCATGACGCATGTCTTGGGGGCCCCAAATGCATGCCGCATGTCATGAGGGCCCCAATTATGTGCCGCCTGTCATGGGGGCCCCACATGCATGCCGCATGTCATTGGGGTCCCATATGCATGCCGAATGTCATGGGGGCCCCACCTGCATGCCGCATGTCATGGGGGTCCAAATGCAAGTCGCATGTCATGGGGGCCCCACGTGCGTGTCGCATGTCATTGGGGTCCCAAATGCATGTCGCATGTCATGGGGGCCCAAATGCATGCCACATGTCATGGGGGCCCCACATGCATGACGCATGTCATGGGGGCCCCAAATGCATGACGCATGTCATGGAGGCTCCAAGTGCATGTTGCATGTCATGGGGGTCCCAAATGCATGCCCCATGTCATGGGGGTCCCAAATGCATGCAGCATGTCATGGGGGCCCCAAATGCATGCTGCAAGTCTTGGGGGCCCAAAATGCATGCCGGATGTCATGGGGGACCCACGTGCGTTCCGCATGTCATTGGGGTCCCAAATGCATGTTGCATGTCATGGGGGCCCCAAATGCATATTGCATGTCATGGGGGCCAAAATGCATGCCACATGTCATGGGGGCCCCACGTGCATACCGCATGTCATGGGGGCCCCACATGCATGACGCATGTCATGGGGGCCCCAAATGCATGCCGCATGTCCTGGGGGCCCCACGTGCATTCCGCATGACATGGGGTCCCCAAATCCATGCCGCATGTCATGGCGGCCCCAAATGCATGACTCAGGTCATGGGGGCCCCACATGCATGCCGCATGTCATGGGGGACCCAAGCGTATGCCGCATGTCATGGGGGCCCCAAATACATGCAGCATGTCACGGGGCCCCACGTGCATGCCGCATGTCTCAGGTACCCCAAATGCATGCAGCATGTTATGCAGGCCCCAAATGCATGCCGCATGTCATGGGGGCCCCACAGGCATTCCGCATGTCATGGGGGCCCCAAATGCATGCCGCATGTCATGGGGGGCCCACGTGCATGCCGCATGTCATGGGGGCCCCAGTTGCATGCAGCATGTAATGGGGGATCCAAATGCATGACGCATGTCATGGGGGTCCCACATGCATGCCGCATGTCATGGGGGATCCAAACTCATGCCGCATGTCATTGGGGCCCCAAGCGTATGCCGCATGTCATGGGGGCCCCATGTGCATGCCACATGTAATGGGGACCCCAAATGCATGCGGCATGTCATAGGGGCCCCACGTGCATGCCGCATGTCTCGGGCACCCCAAATGCATGCAGCATGTTATGGGGGCCCACATGCATGCCGCATGTCTCAGGAACCCCAAATGCATGCAGCATGATATGCAGGCCCCAAATGCATGCCGCATGTCATCGGGGCCCCAATGCATGTCGCATGTCATGGAGGCCCCAAATGCATGCCGCATGTCATAGGGGCCCCATGTGCATGCCGCATGTAATGGGGGATTCAAATGCTTGCCGCATGTCATGGGGGTCCCACATGCATGCCTCATGTCATGAGGGCCCCACGTGCATGCTGCATGTCATGGGGGCCCAAATGCATGCCGCATGTCATGGTGGCCTCACGTGCATTCCGCATGACATGGAGGCCCCAAATGCATGCCACATATCATGGGGGTCCCAAATGCATGCCGCATGTCATGGGGCCCCCAAATGCATGCCACATGTCACGGGGGCCCCAAATGCATGCCGCATGTCCTGGGGGCCCCATGTCCATGTTGCATGTTATGGGCCCCCCAAATACATTCCGCATGTCATGGGTGCCCCACATGCATGCCGCATGTCATGGGGGCCCAAATGCATGCCGCATGTCATGGGGGCCCCAAATGCATGCCGCATGTCATGGCGGCCCCAAATGCATGACTCAGGTCATGGGGGCCCACGTGCATGCCGCATGTCATGAGGGACCCAAATGCATGCGGCATGTCATAGGGGCCCCACGTGCATGCCGCATGTCTCAGGTACCCCAAATGCATGCAGCATGTTATGCAGGCCCCAAATGCATGCCGCATTTCATGGGGGCCCCGCAGGCATTCCGTATGTCATGGGGGCCCCACCTGCATGCCGCATATCATTGGGGTCCCAAATGCATGCTGCATGCCATGAGGGTCCACGTGCATGCCGCATGTCGTGGCAGCCCCAAATGCATGATGCATGTCATGGGGGCCCCAAATGCATGCCGCATGTCATGGGGGCCCCAAATGCATGCCGCGTGTTATGGGCGCCCCAAATGCATCCCGCATGTTATGGGGGCCCCACGTGCATGACGCATGTCATGGGGCCCCCAAATGCATGCCGCATGTCATGGGGGCCCCAATTATGTGTTGCATGTCATGGTGGCACCACATGCATGCCACATGTCACGGGGGCCCGAAATGCATGACGCATGTCATGGGTGCCAGAAGTGCATGTCGCTTGTCATGTGGCCCCAAATGCATCCCGCATGTCATGGGGGCCCCACGTGTATTCCGCATGTCATGGGGACTCCAAATGCATGCCGCATGTCATGGGGGCCCCACGTGCATGACGCATGTCATTGGGGTCCCAAATGCATGAAGAATGTCATGGGGGCCCCAAAAGCATGCCACATGTCATGGGGACCCCACGTGCATGCCGCATGTCATGGGGGCCGCAAATGCATGCCACATGTCATGAGGGCCCCAAATGCATGCCGCATGTCATGGGGGCCCAAAAGTGCATGTCACATGTCTTGGGGGCCCCAATTTTGTGCCGCATGTCATGGGGGCCATAAAAGCATGCCACATGTCATGGGGACCCCACGTGCATGCCGCATGTCATGAGGGCCGCAAATGCATGCCACATGTCATGAGGGCCCCAAATGCATGCCGCATGTCATGAGGGCCCACGTGCATGCCGCATGTTGTGGCGGCCCCAAATGCATGACGCATGTCTTGGGGGCCCCAAATGCATGCCGCATGTCATGAGGGCCCCAATTATGTGCCGCCTGTCATGGGGGCCCCACATGCATGCCGCATGTCATTGGGGTCCCATATGCATGCCGAATGTCATGGGGGCCCCACCTGCATGCCGCATGTCATGGGGGTCCAAATGCAAGTCGCATGTCATGGGGGCCCCACGTGCGTGTCGCATGTCATTGGGGTCCCAAATGCATGTCGCATGTCATGGGGGCCCAAATGCATGCCACATGTCATGGGGGCCCCACATGCATGACGCATGTCATGGGGGCCCCAAATGCATGATGCATGTCATGGAGGCTCCAAGTGCATGTTGCATGTCATGGGGGTCCCAAATGCATGCCCCATGTCATGGGGGTCCCAAATGCATGCAGCATGTCATGAGGGCCCCAAATGCATGCTGCAAGTCTTGGGGGCCCAAAATGCATGCCGGATGTCATGGGGGACCCACGTGCGTTCCGCATGTCATTGGGGTCCCAAATGCATGTTGCATGTCATGGGGGCCCCAAATGCATATTGCATGTCATGGGGGCCAAAATGCATGCCACATGTCATGGGGGCCCCACGTGCATACCGCATGTCATGGGGGCCCCACATGCATGACGCATGTCATGGGGGCCCCAAATGCTTGCCGCATGTCCTGGGGGCCCCACGTGCATTCCGCATGACATGGGGTCCCCAAATCCATGCCGCATGTCATGGCGGCCCCAAATGCATGACTCAGGTCATGGGGGCCCCACATGCATGCCGCATGTCATGGGGGACCCAAGCGTATGCCGCATGTCATGGGGGCCCCAAATACATGCAGCATGTCACGGGGCCCCACGTGCATGCCGCATGTCTCAGGTACCCCAAATGCATGCAGCATGTTATGCAGGCCCCAAATGCATGCCGCATGTCAGGGGGGCCCCACAGGCATTCCGCATGTCATGGGGGCCCCAAATGCATGCCGCATGTCATGGGGGGCCCACGTGCATGCCGCATGTCATGGGGGCCCCAGTTGCATGCAGCATGTAATGGGGGATCCAAATGCATGACGCATGTCATGGGGGTCCCACATGCATGCCGCATGTCATGGGGCCCCCAAATGCATGAGTCATGTCATAGGGGCCCCACGTGCATGCCGCATTTCATGGGGGACCCAACTGCATGCCGCATGTCATGGGGGCCCCACGTGCATGCCGCATGTCATGGGGGATCCAAACTCATGCCGCATGTCATTGGGGCCCCAAGCGTATGCCGCATGTCATGGGGGCCCCATGTGCATGCCACATGTAATGGGGACCCCAAATGCATGCGGCATGTCATAGGGGCCCCACGTGCATGCCGCATGTCTCGGGCACCCCAAATGCATGCAGCATGTTATGGGGGCCCCACATGCATGCCGCATGTCTCAGGAACCCCAAATGCATGCAGCATGATATGCAGGCCCCAAATGCATGCCGCATGTCATCGGGGCCCCAATGCATGTCGCATGTCATGGAGGCCCCAAATGCATACCGCATGTCATAGGGGCCCCATGTGCATGCCGCATGTAATGGGGGATTCAAATGATTGCCGCATGTCATGGGGGTCCCACATGCATGCCTCATGTCATGAGGGCCCCACGTGCATGCTGCATGTCATGGGGGCCCAAATGCATGCCGCATGTCATGGGGGCCATAAATGCATGCCGCAATGTATTGGGGGCCCCAACTGCAGGCCGCATGTCATGAGGGCCCCGCATGCATGCCGCATGTCATTGGGGCCCCGCAGGCGTTCCGCATGTCATGGGGTTCTCACGTGCATTCCGCATGGCATGGGGGCCCCACGTGCATGCCACATATCATGGGGGTCCCAAATGCATGCCGCATGTCATGGGGCCCCCAAATGCATGCCACATGTCACGGGGGCCCCAAATGCATGCCGCATGTCCTGGGGGCCCCATGTCCATGTCGCATGTTATGGGCCCCCCAAATACATTCCGCATGTCATGGGTGCCCCACATGCATGCCGCATGTCATGGGGGCCCAAATGCATGCCGCATGTCATGGGGGCCCCAAATGCATGCCGCATGTCATGGCGGCCCCAAATGCATGACTCAGGTCATGGGGGCCCACGTGCATGCCGCATGTCATGAGGGACCCAAATGCATGCGGCATGTCATAGGGGCCCCACGTGCATGCCGCATGTCTCAGGTACCCCAAATGCATGCAGCATGTTATGCAGGCCCCAAATGCATGCCGCATTTCATGGGGGCCCCGCAGGCATTCCGCATGTCATGGGGGCCCCAGATGCATGCCGCATGTCATGGGGGCCATAAATGCATGCCGCATGTCATGGGGGCCCCACGTGCATGCCGCATGTCATTGGGGTCCCAAATGCATGCCGCATGTCATGGGGGCCCCATCTGCATGCCGCATATCATTGGGGTCCCAAATGCATGCCGCATGTCATGGGGGCCCCAAATGCATGCCGCATGTCATGAGGGCCCACGTGCATGCCACATGTCGTGGCGGCCCAAAATGCATGATGCATGTCATGGGGGCCCCAAATGCATGCCGCATGTCATGGGGCCCCAATTATGTGCCGCCTGTCATGGGGGCCCCACATGCATGCCGCATGTCATGGGGGCCCCAAATGCATGCCGCATATCATGGGGGCCCCACGTGCAAGCCGCATGTCATGGGGGCCCCAAATACATGCCGCGTGTTATGGGGGCCCCAAATGCATCCCGCATGGTATGGGGGCCCCTTGTGCATGACACATGTCATGGGGGCCCCAAATGCATGCCGCATGTCTTGGGGGCCCCACGTTCATGCCGCATTTCATAGAGGCCCCAAATGCCTGACGAATGTCATGGGTTCCCCTAATGCATTCCGCATGTCATGGGGACACCAAATGCACGCCGCATGTCATGGGGGCCCCACGTGCATGCCGCATGTCATGGGGGCCCCAAATGCATGCCGCATGTCATGAGGGCCCCAAATGCATGCCGCATGCCATGGGAGCCCAAAAGTGCATGTCACATGTCTTGGGGGCCCCAATTTTGTGCCGCATGTCATGGGGGCCATAAATGCATGCCGCATGTCATGGGGGCCCCACGTGCATGTCGTATGTCATTGGGGTCCCAAATGCATGCCGCATGTCATGGGGGCCCCACCTGCATGCCGCATATCATTGGGGTCCCAAATGCATGCCGCATGCCATGAGGGCCCACGTGCATGCCGCATGTCGTGGCAGCCCCAAATGCATGATGCATGTCATGGGGGCCCCAAATGCATGCCGCATGTCATGGGGGCCCCAAATGCATGCCGCATGTCATGGGGACCCCAAATGCATGCCGCGTGTTATGGGCGCCCCAAATGCATCCCGCATGTTATGGGGGCCCCACGTGCATGACGCATGTCATGGGGCCTCCAAATGCATGCCACATGTTATGGGGGCCCCAAATGCATGCCACATGTCCTGGGGGACCCACGTGCATGCCGCATGTCATGGGGGCCCCAAATGCATGCCGCATGTCACAGGGGCCCCAAATGTATGCCGCATGTAATGGGGCCCCACATGCATGGAGCATGTCATATTGGCACCACATGCATGCCACATGTCCTGGGGGACCCACGTGCATGCCGCATGTCATGGGGGCCCCAAATGCATGCCGCATGTCCTGGGGCCCCACGTGCATTCCGCATGACATGGGGTTCCCAAATGCATGCCGCATGTCATGGCGGCCCCAAATGCATTACTCAGGTCATGGGGCCCCACGTGCATGCCGCATGTCATGGGGAACCCAAGCGTATGCCGCATGTCATGGGGGCCCCAAATACATGCAGCATGTCACGGGGCCCCACGTGCATGCCGCATGTCTCAGGTACCCCAAATGCATGCAGCATGTTATGCAGGCCCAAATGCATGCCGCATGTCATGGGGGCCCCACAGGCATTCCGCATGTCATGGGGGGCCCAAATGCATGCCGCATGTCATGGGGGCCCCACGTGCATGCCGCATGTCATGGGGGCCCCGCATGCATTCCACATGTCATGGGGGCCCCAAATGCATGCCGCATGTAATGGGGGCCCCACGTGCGTTCCGCATGTCATTGGGGTCCCAAATGCATGTTGCATGTCATGGGGGCCCCAAATGCATATCGCATGTCATGGGGGCCAAAATGCATGCCGCATGTCATTGGCGTCCCAAATGCATGCTGCATGTAATTGGCATCCCAAATGCATGCCGCATGTCATGGGGGCACCAAGTGCATGCCGCATGTCATGGGGGCCCCACGTGCTTGCCGCATATCATTGGGGTCAGAAATGCATGTCGCATGTCATGGGGGCCAAAATGCATGCCGCAAGTCATGGGGGCCCCACGTGCATGCCGCATGTCATGGTGGCCCCACATGCATGCCGCATGACATGGGGGCCACTTGTGCATGCCGCATATCATGGGGGCCCCAAATGCATGCCGCATGTCATGGGCCCCCAAATGCATGCCGCATGTCATGGGGGCCCCAATTATGTGTCGCATGTCATGGTGGCCCCACATGCATGCCACATGTCACGGGGGCCCGAAAAGCATGACGCATGTCATGGGAGCCAGAAGTGCATGTCGCTTGGCATGTGGCCCCAAATGCATCCCGCATGTCATGGGGGACCCACGTGCATGACGCATGTCATGGGGGCCCCAAATGCATGCCGCATGTCTTGGGGGCCCCACGTGCATGCCGCATATCATAGGGGCCCCAAATGCCTGACGAATGTCATGGGTTCCCCTAATGCATTCCGCATGTCATGGGGACCCCAAATGCACGCCGCATGTCCTGGGGGCCCCACGTGCATGACGCATGTCATTGGGGTCCCAAATGCATGAAGAATGTCATGGGGGCCCAAAAAGCATGCCACATGTCATGGGGGCCCCACGTGCATGCCGCATGTCATGGGGGCCCCAAATGCATGCCGCATGTCATGAGGGCCCCAAATGCATGCCGCATGTCATGTGGGCCCAAAAGTGCATGTCACATGTCTTGGGGGCCCCAATTTTTTGCCGCATGTCATGGGGGCCATAAATGCATGCCGCATGTCATGGGGGCCCCACGTGCATGCCGCATGTCATTGGGGTCCCAAATGCATGCCGCATGTCATGGGGGCCCCACCTGCATGCCGCATATCATTGGGGTCCCAAATGCATGCCGCATGTCATGAGGGCCCACGTGCATGCCACATGTCGTGGCGGCCCCAAATGCAGGCCGCATGTCATGGGGGCCCCAATTATGTGCCGCCTGTCATGGGGGCCCCACATGCATGCCGCATGTCATGGGGGCCCCAAATGCATGCCGCATGTCATGGGGACCCCAAATGCATGCTGCATGTCATGAGGGCCCACGTGCATGCCACATGTCGTGGCGGCCCCAAATGTATGACGCATGTCTTGGGGGCCCCAAATGCATGTCGCATGTCATGGGGGCCCCAATTATGTGACGGCTGTCATGGGGGCCCCACATGCATGCCGCATGTCATGGGGGCTCCAAATGCATGCCGCATGTCATGGGAGCCCGAAGCGCATGCGGCATGTCATGGGGGCCCCAAATGCATGCCGCATGTCATGGGGCCCCCAAATGCATACCGCATGTCACGGGGGCCCCACGTTCATGCCGCATGTCATGGGGGCCCCACGTGCATGCCGCATGTCATGGGGGCCCCAAATGCATGCCGCATGTCATGGGGGCCCAAATGCATGCCGCATGTCATGAGGGCCCACGTGCATGTCACATGTCGTGGCGGCCCCAAATGCATGATGCATGTCATGGGGGCCACAAATGCATGCCGCATGTCATGGGGGCCCCAATTACGTGCCGCCTGTCATGGGGGCCCCACATGCATGCCGCATGTCATGGGGCCCCAAATGCATGCTGCGTGTTATGGGGGCCCCAAATGCATCCCGCATGTCATGGGGGCCCCAAATGCATGCCGCATGTCATGGGGGCCCACGTGCATGCCGCATGTCGTTGCGACCCCAAATGCATGACGCATGTCATGGGGGCCCCAAATGCATGCCGCATGTCATGGGGGCCCCAATTACGTGCCGCCTGTCATGGGGGCCATAAATGTATGCCGCATGTCATTGGGGTCCCAAATGAATGCCGCATGTCATGGGTGCCCCACCTGCATGCCTCATATCATTGGGGTCCCAAATGCATGACGCATGTCATGGGGGCCCCAAATGCATGTCACATATCTTGGGGGCCCCAATTTTGTGCCGCATGTCATGGGGGCCATAAATGCATGCCGCATGTCATTGGGGTCCCAAATGCTTGCCACATGTCATGGGTGCCCCACCTGCATGCCGCATATCATTGGGGTCCCAAATGCATGCCGCATGTCATGGGGACCCCAAATGCATGCCGCATGTCATGAGGGCCCACGTGCATGCCGCATGTCGTGGCGGCCCCAAATGCATGACGCATGTCTTGGGGGCCCAAAATGCATGCCGCATGTCATGGGGGCCCCAATTATGTGACGCCTGTCATGGGGGCCCCACATGCATGCCGCATGTCATGGGGGCCGCAAATGCATGCCGCATGTCATGGGGGACCAAAAGTGCATGTCACATGTCTTGGGGGCCCCAATTTTGTGACGCATGTCATGGGGGGCATAAATGCATGCCGCATGTCATGGGGGCCCCACCTGCATGCCGCATATCATTGGGGTCCCAAATGCATGCCGCATGTCATGGGGGCCCCAAATGCATGCCGCATGTCATGAGGGTCCACGTGCATGCCGCATGTCATGGTGGCCCAAAGTGCATGACGCATGTCATGGGGGCACCAAATACATGCCGCATGTCATGGGGCCCCACGTGCATGCCGCCTGTCATGGGGGCCCCACATGCATACCGCATGTCATGTGGGACCAAAATGCATGCCGCATGTCATGGGGCCCCAAATGCATGACGCATGTCATGGGAGCCCAAAGTGCATGTCAGATATCATGGGGCCCCAAATGCATCCCGCATGTCATGGGGACCCCACGTGCATGACGCATGTCATGTGGGCCCCAAATGCATGCCGCATGTCTTGGGGGCCCCAATTACATGTCGAATGTCATGGGGGCCCCACGTGCATCCCGCATGTCATGGGGGCCCCAATTAAGTGGCGCATGTCATGGTGGCCCTACATGCATGCCGCATGTCATGGGGGCCCCAAATGCATGCCGCATGTCATGGGGTCCCAAATGCATGCCGCAAGTCATGGGGGCCCCAAATGCATGCCGCATATCATGGGGGCCCCACGTGCATGCCGCATGTCATTGGGGTCCCAAATGCATGCCGCATGTCATGGGGGCCCCACCTCCATGCCGCATGTCATTGGGGTCCCAAATGCATGCCGCATGTCATGGGGGTCCCAAATGCATGCCCCATGTCATGGGGGTCCCAAATGCATGCAGCATGTCATGGGGGCCCCAAATGCATGCTGCAAGTCTTGGGGGCCCAAAATGCATGCCGGATGTCATGGGGGACCCACGTGCGTTCCGCATGTCATTGGGGTCCCAAATGCATGTTGCATGTCATGGGGGCCCCAAATGCATATTGCATGTCATGGGGGCCAAAATGCATGCCACATGTCATGGGGGCCCCACGTGCATGCCGCATGTCATGGGGGCCCCACATGCATGACGCATGTCATGGGGGCCCCAAATGCATGCCGCATGTCCTGGGGGGCCCACGTGCATTCCGCATGACATGGGGTCCCCAAATGCATGCCGCATGTCATGGCGGCCCCAAATGCATGACTCAGGTCATGGGGGCCCCACGTGCATGCCGCATGTCATGGGGGACCCAAGCGTATGCCGCATGTCATGGGGGCCCCAAATACATGCAGGATGTCACGGGGCCCCACGTGCATGCCGCATGTCTCAGGTACCCCAACTGCATGCAGCATGTTATGCAGGCCCCAAATGCATGCCGCATGTCATGGGGGCCCCAAATGCATGCCGCATGTCATGGGCCCCCAAATGCATGCCGCATGTCATGGGGGCCCCAATTATGTGTCGCATGTCATGGTGGCCCCACATGCATGCCACATGTCACGGGGGCCCGAAAAGCATGACGCATGTCATGGGAGCCAGAAGTGCATGTCGCTTGGCATGTGGCCCCAAATGCATCCCGCATGTCATGGGGGACCCACGTGCATGACGCATGTCATGGGGGCCCCAAATGCATGCCGCATGTCTTGGGGGCCCCACGTGCATGCCGCATATCATAGGGGCCCCAAATGCCTGACGAATGTCATGGGTTCCCCTAATGCATTCCGCATGTCATGGGGACCCCAAATGCACGCCGCATGTCCTGGGGGCCCCACGTGCATGACGCATGTCATTGGGGTCCCAAATGCATGAAGAATGTCATGGGGGCCCAAAAAGCATGCCACATGTCATGGGGGCCCCACGTGCATGCCGCATGTCATGGGGGCCCCAAATGCATGCCGCATGTCATGAGGGCCCCAAATGCATGCCGCATGTCATGTGGGCCCAAAAGTGCATGTCACATGTCTTGGGGGCCCCAATTTTTTGCCGCATGTCATGGGGGCCATAAATGCATGCCGCATGTCATGGGGGCCCCACGTGCATGCCGCATGTCATTGGGGTCCCAAATGCATGCCGCATGTCATGGGGGCCCCACCTGCATGCCGCATATCATTGGGGTCCCAAATGCATGCCGCATGTCATGAGGGCCCACGTGCATGCCACATGTCGTGGCGGCCCCAAATGCAGGCCGCATGTCATGGGGGCCCCAATTATGTGCCGCCTGTCATGGGGGCCCCACATGCATGCCGCATGTCATGGGGGCCCCAAATGCATGCCGCATGTCATGGGGACCCCAAATGCATGCCGCATGTCATGAGGGCCCACGTGCATGCCGCATGTCGTGGCGGCCCCAAATGCATGACGCATGTCATGTGGGCCCAAAAGTGCATGTCACATGTCTTGGGGGCCCCAATTTTTTGCCGCATGTCATGGGGGCCATAAATGCATGCCGCATGTCATGGGGGCCCCACGTGCATGCCGCATGTCATTGGGGTCCCAAATGCATGTCGCATGTCATGGGGGCCCCAATTATGTGACGGCTGTCATGGGGGCCCCACATGCATGCCGCATGTCATGGGGGCTCCAAATGCATGCCGCATGTCATGGGAGCCCGAAGCGCATGCGGCATGTCATGGGGGCCCCAAATGCATGCCGCATGTCATGGGGCCCCCAAATGCATACCGCATGTCACGGGGGCCCCACGTTCATGCCGCATGTCATGGGGGCCCCACGTGCATGCCGCATGTCATGGGGGCCCCAAATGCATGCCGCATGTCATGGGGGCCCAAATGCATGCCGCATGTCATGAGGGCCCACGTGCATGTCACATGTCGTGGCGGCCCCAAATGCATGATGCATGTCATGGGGGCCACAAATGCATGCCGCATGTCATGGGGGCCCCAATTACGTGCCGCCTGTCATGGGGGCCCCACATGCATGCCGCATGTCATGGGGCCCCAAATGCATGCTGCGTGTTATGGGGGCCCCAAATGCATCCCGCATGTCATGGGGGCCCCAAATGCATGCCGCATGTCATGGGGGCCCACGTGCATGCCGCATGTCGTTGCGACCCCAAATGCATGACGCATGTCATGGGGGCCCCAAATGCATGCCGCATGTCATGGGGGCCCCAATTACGTGCCGCCTGTCATGGGGGCCATAAATGTATGCCGCATGTCATTGGGGTCCCAAATGAATGCCGCATGTCATGGGTGCCCCACCTGCATGCCTCATATCATTGGGGTCCCAAATGCATGACGCATGTCATGGGGGCCCCAAATGCATGTCACATATCTTGGGGGCCCCAATTTTGTGCCGCATGTCATGGGGGCCATAAATGCATGCCGCATGTCATTGGGGTCCCAAATGCTTGCCACATGTCATGGGTGCCCCACCTGCATGCCGCATATCATTGGGGTCCCAAATGCATGCCGCATGTCATGGGGACCCCAAATGCATGCCGCATGTCATGAGGGCCCACGTGCATGCCGCATGTCGTGGCGGCCCCAAATGCATGACGCATGTCTTGGGGGCCCAAAATGCATGCCGCATGTCATGGGGGCCCCAATTATGTGACGCCTGTCATGGGGGCCCCACATGCATGCCGCATGTCATGGGGGCCGCAAATGCATGCCGCATGTCATGGGGGACCAAAAGTGCATGTCACATGTCTTGGGGGCCCCAATTTTGTGACGCATGTCATGGGGGGCATAAATGCATGCCGCATGTCATGGGGGGCCCACCTGCATGCCGCATATCATTGGGGTCCCAAATGCATGCCGCATGTCATGGGGGCCCCAAATGCATGCCGCATGTCATGAGGGTCCACGTGCATGCCGCATGTCATGGTGGCCCAAAGTGCATGACGCATGTCATGGGGGCACCAAATACATGCCGCATGTCATGGGGCCCCACGTGCATGCCGCCTGTCATGGGGGCCCCACATGCATACCGCATGTCATGTGGGACCAAAATGCATGCCGCATGTCATGGGGCCCCAAATGCATGCCGCATGTCATGGGAGCCCAAAGTGCATGTCAGATATCATGGGGCCCCAAATGCATCCCGCATGTCATGGGGACCCCACGTGCATGACGCATGTCATGTGGGCCCCAAATGCATGCCGCATGTCTTGGGGGCCCCAATTACATGTCGAATGTCATGGGGGCCCCACGTGCATCCCGCATGTCATGGGGGCCCCAATTAAGTGGCGCATGTCATGGTGGCCCTACATGCATGCCGCATGTCATGGGGGCCCCAAATGCATGCCGCATGTCATGGGGTCCCAAATGCATGCCGCAAGTCATGGGGGCCCCAAATGCATGCCGCATATCATGGGGGCCCCACGTGCATGCCGCATGTCATTGGGGTCCCAAATGCATGCCGCATGTCATGGGGGCCCCACCTCCATGCCGCATGTCATTGGGGTCCCAAATGCATGCCGCATGTCATGGGGGTCCCAAATGCATGCCCCATGTCATGGGGGTCCCAAATGCATGCAGCATGTCATGGGGGCCCCAAATGCATGCTGCAAGTCTTGGGGGCCCAAAATGCATGCCGGATGTCATGGGGGACCCACGTGCGTTCCGCATGTCATTGGGGTCCCAAATGCATGTTGCATGTTATGGGGGCCCCAAATGCATATTGCATGTCATGGGGGCCAAAATGCATGCCACATGTCATGGGGGCCCCACGTGCATGCCGCATGTCATGTGGGCCCCACATGCATGACGCATGTCATGGGGGCCCCAAATGCATGCCGCATGTCCTGGGGGGCCACGTGCATTCCGCATGACATGGGGTCCCCAAATGCATGCCGCATGTCATGGCGGCCCCAAATGCATGACTCAGGTCATGGGGGCCCCACGTGCATGCCGCATGTCATGGGGGACCCAAGCGTATGCCGCATGTCATGGGGGCCCCAAATACATGCAGGATGTCACGGGGCCCCACGTGCATGCCGCATGTCTCAGGTACCCCAAATGCATGCAGCATGTTATGCAGGCCCCAAATGCATGCCGCATGTCATGGGGGCCCCACAGGTATTCCGCATGTCATGGGGGCCCCAAATGCATGCCGCATGTCATGGGGGGCCCACGTGCATGCCGCATGTCATGGGGGCCCCGCATGCATTCCACATGTCATGGGGGCCCCAAATGCATGCCGCATATCATGGGGGTCCCACATGCATGCAGCATATCATGGGGGTCCCCCATGCATGCCGCATGTCATGGGGGCCCCAAATGCATGCCGCATGTCATAGTGGCCCCAACTGCATGCTGCATGTCATGAGGGCCCCATGTGCATGCCGCATGTCATAGGGGCCCCACGTACATGGCGCATGTCATGGGTGCCCCACATGCATGCCGCATGTCACTGGTGCCCCAATTGCATGCCGCATGTCATAGGGGCCCCACATGCATGGCGCATGTCATGGTGCCCCACATGCATGCCGCATGTCATGGGGGCCCCAAATGCATGCCGCATGTCATGGGGGCCCACATGCATGCCGCATGTCATGGGGGCCCCAGTTGCATGCAGCATGTAATGGGGGATCCAAATGCATGACGCATGTCATGGGGGTCCCACATGCATGCCGCATGTCATGGGGCCCCCAAATGCATGCGTCATGTCATAGGGGCCCCACGTGCATGCCTCATTTCACGGGGGCCACAAATGTATGCCGCATGTCATGAGGGCCCCACGTGCATGTCGCATGTAATGGGGGATCCAAATGCATGACGCATGTCATGGGGGTCCCACATGCATGCCGCATGTCCTGGGGGCCCCACATGCATGCCGCATTTCATGGGGGACCCAACTGCATGCCGCATGTCATGGGGGCCCCACGTGCATGCCGCATGTCATGGGGGATCCAAACTCATGCCGCATGTCATTGGGGCCCCAAGCGTATGCCGCATGTCATGGGGGCCCCATGTGCATGCCACATGTAATGGGGACCCCAAATGCATGCGGCATGTCATAGGGGCCCCACGTGCATGCCGCATGTCCCGGGCACCCCAAATGCATGCAGCATGTTATGGGGGCCCCACATGCATGCTGCATGTCTCAGGTACCCCAAATGCATGCAGCATGATATGCAGGCCCCAAATGCATGCCGCATGTCATCGGGGCCCCAATGCATGTCGCATGTCATGGAGGCCCCAAATGCATGCCGCATGTCATAGGGGCCCCACGTGCATGCCGCATGTAATGGGGGATTCAAATGCATGCCGCATGTCATGGGGGTCCCACATGCATGCCTCATGTCATGAGGGCCCCACGTGCATGCTGCATGTCATGGGGGGGCAAATGCATGCCGCATGTCATGGGGGCCATAAATGCATGCCGCAATGTATTGGGGGCCCCAACTGCAGGCCGCATGTCATGAGGGCCCCGCATGCATGCCGCATGTCATTGGGGCCCCGCAGGCGTTCCCCATGTCATGGGGTTCTCACGTGCATTCCGCATGGCATGGGGGCCCCACGTGCATGATGCATGTCATTGGGGCCCCACGTGCTTGCTGCATGTCATGGGGGCCCAAATGCATGCCTCAAGTCATGGGGGGCCCAAATGCATGCCGCATGTCATGGGGGTCCCAAATGCATGCCGCATGTCATGGGAGCCCCACATGCATGCCGCATGTCATGGAGGCCCCAAATGCATGCCGCATGTCATGGTGGCCTCACGTGCATTCCGCATGACATGGAGGCCCCAAATGCATGCCACATATCATGGGGGTCCCAAATGCATGCCGCATGTCATGGGGCCCCCAAATGCATGCCACATGTCACGGGGGCCCCAAATGCATGCCGCATGTCCTGGGGGCCCCATGTCCATGTTGCATGTTATGGGCCCCCCAAATACATTCCGCATGTCATGGGTGCCCCACATGCATGCCGCATGTCATGGGGGCCCAAATGCATGCCGCATGTCATGGGGGCCCCAAATGCATGCCGCATGTCATGGCGGCCCCAAATGCATGACTCAGGTCATGGGGGCCCACGTGCATGCCGCATGTCATGAGGGACCCAAATGCATGCGGCATGTCATAGGGGCCCCACGTGCATGCCGCATGTCTCAGGTACCCCAAATGCATGCAGCATTTTATGCAGGCCCCAAATGCATGCCGCATTTCATGGGGGCCCCGCAGGCATTCCGCATGTCATGGGGGCCCCACCTGCATGCCGCATATCATTGGGGGCCCAAATGCATGCCGCATGCCATGAGGGCCCACGTGCATGCCGCATGTCGTGGCAGCCCCAAATGCATGATGCATGTCATGGGGGCCCCAAATGCATGCCGCATGTCATGGGGGCCCCAAATGCATGCCGCGTGTTATGGGCGCCCCAAATGCATCCCGCATGTTATGGGGGCCCCACGTGCATGACGCATGTCATGGGGCCCCCAAATGCATGCCGCATGTCATGGGGGCCCCAATTATGTGTTGCATGTCATGGTGGCACCACATGCATGCCACATGTCACGGGGGCCCGAAATGCATGACGCATGTCATGGGTGCCAGAAGTGCATGTCGCTTGTCATGTGGCCCCAAATGCATCCCGCATGTCATGGGGGCCCCACGTGTATTCCGCATGTCATGGGGACTCCAAATGCATGCCGCATGTCATGGGGGCCCCACGTGCATGACGCATGTCATTGGGGTACCAAATGCATGAAGAATGTCATGGGGGCCCCAAAAGCATGCCACATGTCATGGGGACCCCACGTGCATGCCGCATGTCATGGGGGCCGCAAATGCATGCCACATGTCATGAGGGCCCCAAATGCATGCCGCATGTCATGGGGGCCCAAAAGTGCATGTCACATGTCTTGGGGGCCCCAATTTTGTGCCGCATGTCATGGGGGCCATAAAAGCATGCCACATGTCATGGGGACCCCACGTGCATGCCGCATGTCATGGGGGCCGCAAATGCATGCCACATGTCATGAGGGCCCCAAATGCATGCCGCATGTCATGAGGGCCCACGTGCATGCCGCATGTTGTGGCGGCCCCAAATGCATGACGCATGTCTGGGGGCCCCAAATGCATGCCGCATGTCATGAGGGCCCCAATTATGTGCCGCCTGTCATGGGGGCCCCACATGCATGCCGCATGTCATTGGGGTCCCATATGCATGCCGAATGTCATGGGGGCCCCACCTGCATGCCGCATGTCATGGGGGTCCAAATGCAAGTCGCATGTCATGGGGGCCCCACGTGCGTGCCGCATGTCATTGGGGTCCCAAATGCATGTCGCATGTCATGGGGGCCCAAATGCATGCCACATGTCATGGGGGCCCCACATGCATGACGCATGTCATGGGGGCCCCAAATGCATGACGCATGTCATGGAGGCTCCAAGTGCATGTTGCATGTCATGGGGGTCCCAAATGCATGCCCCATGTCATGGGGGTCCCAAATGCATGCAGCATGTCATGGGGGCCCCAAATGCATGCTGCAAGTCTTGGGGGCCCAAAATGCATGCCGGATGTCATGGGGGACCCACGTGCGTTCCGCATGTCATTGGGGTCCCAAATGCATGTTGCATGTCATGGGGGCCCCAAATGCATATTGCATGTCATGGGGGCCAAAATGCATGCCACATGTCATGGGGGCCCCACGTGCATGCCGAATGTCATGGGGGCCCCACATGCATGACGCATGTCATGGGGGCCCCAAATGCATGCCGCATGTCCTGGGGGCCCCAAATGCATGACTCAGGTCATGGGGGCCCCACATGCATGCCGCATGTCATGGGGGACCCATGTCCATGTCGCATGTTATGGGCCCCCCAAATACATTCCGCATGTCATGGGTGCCCCACATGCATGCCGCATGTCATGGGGGCCCAAATGCATGCCGCATGTCATGGGGGCCCCAAATGCATGCCGCATGTCATGGCGGCCCCAAATGCATGACTCAGGTCATGGGGGCCCACGTGCATGCCGCATGTCATGAGGGACCCAAATGCATGCGGCATGTCATAGGGGCCCCACGTGCATGCCGCATGTCTCAGGTACCCCAAATGCATGCAGCATGTTATGCAGGCCCCAAATGCATGCCGCATTTCATGGGGGCCCCGCAGGCATTCCGCATGTCATGGGGGCCCCAGATGCATGCCGCATGTCATGGGGGCCATAAATGCATGCCGCATGTCATGGGGGCCCCACATGCATGCCGCATGTCATTGGGGTCCCAAATGCATGCCGCATGTCATGGGGGCCCCATCTGCATGCCGCATATCATTGGGGTCCCAAATGCATGCCGCATGTCATGGGGGCCCCAAATGCATGCCGCATGTCATGAGGGCCCACGTGCATGCCACATGTCGTGGCGGCCCCAAATGCATGATGCATGTCATGGGGGCCCCAAATGCATGCCGCATGTCATGGGGCCCCAATTATGTGCCGCCTGTCATGGGGGCCCCACATGCATGCCGCATGTCATGGGGGCCCCAAATGCATGCCGCATATCATGGGGGCCCCACGTGCAAGCCGCATGTCATGGGGGCCCCAAATACATGCCGCGTGTTATGGGGGCCCCAAATGCATCCCGCATGGTATGGGGGCCCCTCGTGCATGACACATGTCATGGGGGCCCCAAATGCATGCCGCATGTCTTGGGGGCCCCACGTTCATGCCGCATTTCATAGAGGCCCCAAATGCCTGACGAATGTCATGGGTTCCCCTAATGCATTCCGCATGTCATGGGGACACCAAAAGCATGCCACATGTCATGGGGACCCCACGTGCATGCCGCATGTCATGGGGGCCCCAAATGCATGCCGCATGTCATGAGGGCCCCAAATGCATGCCGCATGTCATGGGGGCCCAAAAGTGCATGTCACATGTCTTGGGGGCCCCAATTTTGTGCCGCATGTCATGGGGGCCATAAAAGCATGCCACATGTCATGGGGACCCCACGTGCATGCCGCATGTCATGGGGGCCGCAAATGCATGCCACATGTCATGAGGGCCCCAAATGCATGCCGCATGTCATGAGGGCCCACGTGCATGCCGCATGTTGTGGCGGCCCCAAATGCATGACGCATGTCTTGGGGGCCCCAAATGCATGCCGCAAGTCATGAGGGCCCCAATTATGTGCCGCCTGTCATGGGGGCCCCACATGCATGCCGCATGTCATTGGGGTCCCATATGCATGCAGCATGTCATGGGGGCCCCACCTGCATGCCGCATGTCATGGGGGTCCAAATGCAAGTCGCATGTCATGGGGGCCCCACGTGCGTGCCGCATGTCATTGGGGTCCCAAATGCATGTCGCATGTCATGGGGGCCCCAAATGCATATCGCATGTCATGGGGGCCCAAATGCATGCCACATGTCATGGGGGCCCCACATGCATGACGCATGTCATGGGGGCCCCAAATGCATGACGCATGTCATGGAGGCTCCAAGTGCATGTTGCATGTCATGGGGGTCCCAAATGCATGCCCCATGTCATGGGGGTCCCAAATGCATGCAGCATGTCATGGGGGCCCCAAATGCATGCTGCAAGTTTTGGGGGCCCCAAATGCATGCCGCATGTCATGGGGGCCCCACGTGCGTTCCGCATGTCATTGGGGTCCCAAATGCATGTTGCATGTCATGGGGGCCCCAAATGCATATCGCATGTCATGGGGGCCAAAATGCATGCCGCATGTCATTGGCGTCCCAAATGCATGCTGCATGTCATTGGCATCCCAAATGCATGCCGCATGTCATGGGGGCACCAAGTGCATGCCGCATGTCATGGGGGCCCCACGTGCTTGCCGCATATCATTGGGGTCAGAAATGCATGTCGCATGTCATGGGGGCCAAAATGCATGCCGCAAGTCATGGGGGCCCCACGTGCATGCCGCATGTCATGGTGGCCCCACATGCATGCCGCATGACATGGGGGCCACTTGTGCATGCCGCATATCATGGGGGCCCCAAATGCATGCCGCATGTCATGGGCCCCCAAATGCATGCCGCATGTCATGGGGGCCACAATTATGTGTCGCATGTCATGGTGGCCCCACATGCATGCCACATGTCACGGGGGCCCGAAAAGCATGATGCATGTCATGGGAGCCAGAAGTGCATGTCGCTTGGCATGTGGCCCCAAATGCATCCTGCATGTCATGGGGGCCCCACGTGCATGACGCATGTCATGGGGGCCCCAAATGCATGCCGCATGTCTTGGGGGCCCCACGTGCATGCCGCATATCATAGGGGCCCCAAATGCCTGACGAATGTCATGGGTTCCCCTAATGCATTCCGCATGTCATGGGGACCCCAAATGCACGCCGCATGTCATGGGGGCCCCACGTGCATGACGCATGTCATTGGGGTCCCAAATGCATGAAGAATGTCATGGGGGCCCAAAAAGCATGCCACATGTCATGGGGGCCCCACGTGCATGCCGCATGTCATGGGGGCCCCAAATGCATGCCGCATGTCATGAGGGCCCCAAATGCATGCCGCATGTCATGTGGGCCCAAAAGTGCATGTCACATGTCTTGGGGGCCCCAATTTTTTGCCGCATGTCATGGGGGCCATAAATGCATGCCGCATGTCATGGGGGCCCCACGTGCATGCCGCATGTCATTGGGGTCCCAAATGCATGCCGCATGTCATGGGGGCCCCACCTGCATGCCGCATATCATTGGGGTCCCAAATGCATGCCGCATGTCATGAGGGCCCACGTGCATGCCACATGTCGTGGCGGCCCCAAATGCATGATGCATGTCATGGGGGTCCCAAATGCAGGCCGCATGTCATGGGGGCCCCAATTATGTGCCGCCTGCCATGGGGGCCCCACATGCATGCCGCATGTCATGGGGGCCCCAAATGCATGCCGCATGTCATGGGGACCCCAAATGCATGCTGCATGTCATGAGGGCCCACGTGCATGCCACATGTCGTGGCGGTCCCAAATGCAGGCCGCATGTCATGGGGGCCCCAATTATGTGACGGCTGTCATGGGGGCCCCACATGCATGCCGCATGTCATGGGGGCTCCAAATGCATGCCGCATGTCATGGGAGCCCGAAGCGCATGCGGCATGTCATGGGGGCCCCAAATGCATGCCGC
Organism: Phyllobates terribilis; assembly: GCF_046119375.1. Lineage (NCBI taxonomy): Eukaryota > Metazoa > Chordata > Amphibia > Anura > Dendrobatidae > Phyllobates > Phyllobates terribilis. The sequence continues at coordinate 327,575,397 of NW_027362764.1, read as the reverse complement.
ATGTCATGGGGGCCCCAAATGCATACCGCATGTCACGGGGGCCCCACATTCATGCCGCATGTCATGGGGGCCCCACGTGCATGCCGCATGTCATGGGGGCCCCAAATGCATGCCGCATGTCATGGGGGCCCAAATGCATGCCGCATGTCATGAGGGCCCACGTGCATGTCACATGTCGTGGCGGCCCCAAATGCATGATGCATGTCATGGGGGCCACAAATGCATGCCGCATGTCATGGGGGCCCCAATTACGTGCCGCCTGTCATGGGGGCCCCACATGCATGCCGCATGTCATGGGGCCCCAAATGCATGCTGCGTGTTATGGGGGCCCCAAATGCATCCCGCATGTCATGGGGGCCCCAAATGCATGCCGCATGTCATGGGGGCCCACGTGCATGCCGCATGTCGTTGCGACCCCAAATGCATGACGCATGTCATGGGGGCCCCAAATGCATGCCGCATGTCATGGGGGCCCCAATTACGTGCCGCCTGTCATGGGGGCCATAAATGTATGCCGCATGTCATTGGGGTCCCAAATGAATGCCGCATGTCATGGGTGCCCCACCTGCATGCCTCATATCATTGGGGTCCCAAATGCATGACGCATGTCATGGGGGCCCCAAATGCATGTCACATGTCTTGGGGGTCCCAATTTTGTGCCGCATGTCATGGGGGCCATAAATGCATGCCGCATGTCATTGGGGTCCCAAATGCTTGCCACATGTCATGGGTGCCCCACCTGCATGCCGCATATCATTGGGGTCCCAAATGCATGCCGCATGTCATGGGGACCCCAAATGCATGCCGCATGTCATGAGGGCCCACGTGCATGCCGCATGTCGTGGCGGCCCCAAATGCATGACGCATGTCTTGGGGGCCCAAAATGCATGCCGCATGTCATGGGGGCCCCAATTATGTGACGCCTGTCATGGGGGCCCCACATGCATGCCGCATGTCATGGGGGCCGCAAATGCATGCCGCATGTCATGGGGGACCAAAAGTGCATGTCACATGTCTTGGGGGCCCCAATTTTGTGACGCATGTCATGGGGGGCATAAATGCATGCCGCATGTCATGGGGGCGCCACCTGCATGCCGCATATCATTGGGGTCCCAAATGCATGCCGCATGTCATGGGGGCCCCAAATGCATGCCGCATGTCATGAGGGCCCACGTGCATGCCGCATGTCATGGTGGCCCCAAGTGCATGACGCATGTCATGGGGGCACCAAATACATGCCGCATGTCATGGGGCCCCACGTGCATGCCGCCTGTCATGGGGGCCCCACATGCATGCCGCATGTCATGGGGTCCCCAAATGCATGCCGCATGTCATGGGGGCCCCACATGCATACCGCATGTCATGTGGGACCAAAATGCATGCCGCATGTCATGGGGCCCCAAATGCATGCCGCATGTCATGGGAGCCCAAAGTGCATGTCAGATATCATGGGGCCCCAAATGCATCCCGCATGTCATGGGGACCCCACGTGCATGACGCATGTCATGTGGGCCCCAAATGCATGCCGCATGTCTTGGGGGCCCCAATTACATGTCGAATGTCATGGGGGCCCCACGTGCATCCCGCATGTCATGGGGGCCCCAAATGCATGCCGCATGTCATTGGGGTCCCAAATGCATGCCGCATGTCATGGGGGCCCCAAATGCATGACGCTTGTCATGGGTGCCCCAATTACGTGCCGCCTGTCATGGGGGCCCCACATGCATGCCGCATGTCATGGGGGCCCCAAATGCATGCCGCATGTCTTGCGAGCCCCACGTGCATGCCGCAAGTCGTGGCTGCCCCAATTACATGTCGAATGACATGGGGGCCCCAAGTGCATCCCGCATGTCATGGAGGCCCCAATTATGTGCCGCATGTCATGGTGGCCCCCCATGCATGCCACATGTCATGGGGGCCCGAAATGCATGACGCATGTCATGGGAGCCCGAAGTGCATGTCGCTTGTCATGTGGCCCCAAATGCATTCCGCACGTCATGGGGGCCCCACGTGCATGACGCATGTCATGGGGGCCCCAAATGCATACCGCATATCTTGGGGGCCCCACGTGCATGCCGCATATCATAGGGGCCCCAAATGCCTGACGAATGTCATGGGTTCCCCTAATGCATTCCGCATGTCATGGGGACCCCAAATGCACGCCGCATGTCATGGGGGCCCCACGTGCATGACGCATGACATTGGGGTCCCAAATGCATGAAGAATGTCATGGGTGCCCCAAAAGCATGCCACAAGTCATGGGGGCCCCACGTGCATGCCGCATGTCATTGGGGCCCCAAATGCATGCCGCATGTCATGAGGGCCCCAAATGCATGCCGCATGTCATGTGGGCCCAAAAGTGCATGTCACATGTCTTGGGGGCCCCAATTTTTTGCCGCATGTCATGGGGGCCATAAATGCATGCCGCATGTCATGGGGGCCCCACGTGCATGCAGCATGTCATTGGGGTCCCAAATGCATGCCGCATGTCATGGGGGCCCCACCTGCATGCGGCATATCATTGGGGTCCCAAATGCATGCCGCATGTCATGGGGGCCCCAAATGCATGCCGCATGTCATGGGTGCCCACGTGCATGCCACATTTCGTGGCGGCCCCAAATGCATGACGCATGTCATGGGGGCCCAAATGCATGCCGCATGTCATGGGGGCCCCAATTACGTGCCGCCTGTCATGGGGGCCCCACATGCATGCCGCATGTCATGGGGGCCCCAAATGCATGCCGCATGTCATGGGGACCCTAAATGCATGCCGCATGTCATGAGGACCCACGTGCATGTCGCATGTCGTGACGGCCCCAAATGCATGACGCATGTCTTGGGGGCCCCAAATGCATGCCACATGTCATGGGGGCCCCAATTATGTGCCGCCTGTCATGGGGGCCCCACATGCATGCCGCATGTCATGGGGACCCCAAATGCATGCCGCATGTCATGGGAGCCCGAAGTGCATGCCGCATGTCATGGGGGCCCCACATGCATGCCGCATGTCATGGGGGCCCCAAATGCATGCCGCATGTCATGGGAGCCCGAAGTGCATGCCGCATGTCATGGGGGCCCCACGTGCATGCCGCATGTCATTGGGTTCCCAAATGCATGCCGCATGACATGGGGGCCCAAATGCATGCCGCATGTCATGAGGGCCCACGTGCATGCCACATGTCGTGGCGGCCCCAAATGCATGCCGCATGTCATGGGGGCCCCAATTACTTGCCGCCTGTCATGGGGGCCCCACATGCATGCCGCATGTCATGGGGGCCCCAATTACGTGCCGCCTGTCATGGGGGCCCCACATGCATGCCGCATGTCATGGGGGCCCCAAATGCATACCGCATGTCATGGGTGCCCGAAGTGCATGCCGCATGTCATGGGGGCCCCACGTGCATGCCGCATGTCATTGGGGCCACAAATGCATGCCGCATGTCATGGGGGCCCCAAATGCATGCTGCGTGTTATGGGGGCCCCAAATGCATCCCGCATGTCATGGGGGCCCCAAATGCATGCCGCATGTCATGGGGACCCACGTGCATGCCGCATGTCGTGGCGACCCCAAATGCATGACGCATGTCATGGGGGCCCCAAATGCATGCCGCATGTCATGGGGGCCCCAATTACGTGCCGCCTGTCATGGGGGCCAAAAATGCATGCCGCATGTCATTGGGGTCCCAAATGCATGCCGCATGTCATGGGTGCCCCACCTGCATGCCGCATATCATTGGGGTCCCAAATGCATGACGCATGTCATGGGGGCCCCAAATGCATGTCACATGTCTTGGGGGCCCCAATTTTGTGTCGCATGTCATGGGGGCCATAAATGCATGCCGCATGTCATTGGGGTCCCAAATGCATGCCGCATGTCATGGGTGTCCCACCTGCATGCCGCATATCATTGGGGTCCCAAATGCATGCCGCATGTCATGGGGACCCCAAATGCATGCCGCATGTCATGAGGGCCCACGTGCATGCCGCATGTCGTGGCGGCCCCAAATGCATGACGCATGTCTTGGGGGCCCAAAATGCATGCCGCATGTCATGGGGGCCCCAATTATGTGCCGCCTATCATGGGGGCCCCACATGCATGCCGCATGTCATGGGGGCCCCAAATGCATGCCGCATGTCATGGGGGCCCAAAAGTGCATGTCCCCAATTTTGTGACGCATGTCATGGGGGGCATAAATGCATGCCGCATGTCATGGGGGCCCAAATGCATGCCGCATGTCATGAGGGCCCACGTGCATGCCGCATGTCATGGTGGCCCCAAGTGCATGACGCATGTCATGGGGGCACCAAATCCATGCCGCATGTCATGGGGGCCCACGTGCATGCCGTCTGTCATGGGGGCCCCACATGCATGCCGCATGTCATGGGGGCCCCAAATGCATGCCGCATGTCATGGGGGCCCAAAAGTGTATGTCACATGTCTTGGGGGGCCCAAATGCATGCCGCATGTCATGGGGGCCCCACGTGCATGCCGCATATCATAGGGGTCCCAAATGCCTGACGAATGTCATGGGTTCCCCTAATGCATTCCGCATGTCATGGGGACCCCAAATGCATGCCGCATGTCATGGGGGCCCCACGTGCATGACGCATGTCATTGGGGTCCCAAATGCATGAAGAATGTCATGGGGGCCCCAAAAGCATGCCACATGTCATGGGGGCCCCACGTGCATGCCGCATGTCATGGGGGGCCCAAATGCATGCCGCATGTCATGAGGGCCCCAAATGCATGCCGCATGTCATGGGGGCCCAAAAGTGTATGTCACATGTCTTGGGGGGCCCAATTTTGTGCAGCATGTCATGGGGGCCATAAATGCATGCCGCACGTCATGGGGGCCCCATGTGCATGCCGCATGTCATTGGGGTCCCATATGCATGCCGCATGTCATGGGGGCCCCACCTGCATGCCGCATGTCATGGGGGTCCCAAATGCAAGTCGCATGTCATGGGGGCCCCACGTGTGTGCCGCATGTCATTGGGGTCCCAAATGCATGTCGCATGTCATGGGGGCCCCAAATGCATATCGCATGTCATGGGGGCCCAAATGCATGCCACATGTCATGGGTAGAGATGAGCGTTGTTCTACTCGAACTGTTCGCCAATCTCAAATTCGAGCTGTTTTGGGCGGTGTTCGAGCCGGTCGGCGAACACGAACAATTTGAGAAAAATTCGGCTGTTCGAGGTTATGTTCGATAACTGTTCGTGCACCAAAATCATAACTGGATTTTTTCTCAGTAATGATGAAAATTAATGTTAATACGCAGTTTGAGTGTACAGCGGGGCGGGGGGAGGGGCAGGGGATGGATCTCTGCAGGAACAATGAAGATCTCCATTTTTTTTTCTCTTTCCCGCATTTGCAGTGGGGAGGTGCAATCTGTCAGCCTATCAGCAGCGCACACACGGAGCGAAGTGCTTTTTTTCACACAAGCAAGGGCATGTGTGATTGGCAGTGTATGTCACATGTCCTTGCCCTATAAGACCAAGCCATTTTCCCCGTCGCCACCATTTTCTCACTGCTGCAGCTGCGTGTTAGACGGCACCGCTGTTGCTGTGTGCGCTATACCTTGTTAATTTCAAGCCAATTTTCGCACAAATCTACAGATAGCTTGGGAGTAGGGAATAGTTGTGATTGCAGTCCTTTTAAGGACTAGGTTACAGCATTTCCTACGACTTTTATCAGGCAGGTCTGTGCTCTTAAATAGATAGATTGTGGGAGTAAAGACTAATTGTAATTGGAGTCCTTTTCAGGACTAGGTTACATCAGTTCCTATCAGTTTTTGCCAGGCAGGTCTGTGCCAGTGCTGTGCAAGTTTTTTTCACAGCATTTGGCTGAATCTAGCAAAGCTAATCCTTTTTGGCCTATTGCAGAGTGTGTTAGTCAGTGGAGTAGCCTATCTGTGTTGCAAGATATACCACCTGTGTATAGAATACCAATTTTTTTACTGCACCTAGTGAAGTAAAATCTTTTGGGCATAGCATCATTCTATTAGTCCATCTATACTGACCTCCAGCAGGTTGCAAACTGAATATAATTTTTTTCTGCATCTAGCTCTGAAAAAATATTTGGGCTTCTAGCAGTGTGTGGGACTTGGTCTATTAGTCCATCTATACTGACCTCCATCAGGTTGCAAATTAAAAATAATTTTTTTCTTCATTTAGCTCTGAAAAAATATTTGGGCTTCTAGCAGTGTGTGGGACTTGTTCTATTAGTCCTTCTATACTGACCTCCAGCAGGTTGCAAATTGAATATAATTTTTTTCTGCATCTAGCTCTGAAAAAATATTTGGGCTTCTAGCGGTGTGTGGGACTTGGTCTATTAGTCCATCTATACTGACCTCCATCAGGTTGCAAATTAAAAATAATTTTTTTCTGCATCTAGCTCTGAAAAAATATTTGGGCTTCTAGCAGTGTGTGGGACTTGGTCTATTAGTCCATCTATACTGACCTCCATCAGGTTGCAAATTAAAAATAATTTTTTTCTTCATTTAGCTCTGAAAAAATATTTGGGCTTCTAGCAGTGTGTGGGACTTGTTCTATTAGTCCTTCTATACTGACCTCCAGCAGGTTGCAAATTGAATATAATTTTTTTCTGCATCTAGCTCTGAAAAAATATTTGGGCTTCTAGCAGTGTGTGGGACTTGGTCTATTAGTCCATCTATACTGACCTCCATCAGGTTGCAAATTAAAAATAATTTTTTTCTCCATCTAGCTCTGAAAAAATATTTGGGCTTCTAGCAGTGTGTGGGACTTGGTCTATTAGTCCATCTATACTGACCTCCATCAGGTTGCAAATTAAAAATAATTTTTTTCTGCATCTAGCTCTGAAAAAATATTTGGGCTTCTAGCAGTGTGTGGGACTTGGTCTATTAGTCCATCTATACTGACCTCCATCAGGTTGCAAATTAAAAATAATTTTTTTCTTCATTTAGCTCTGAAAAAATATTTGGGCTTCTAGCAGTGTGTGGGACTTGTTCTATTAGTCCTTCTATACTGACCTCCAGCAGGTTGCAAATTGAATATAATTTTTTTCTGCATCTAGCTCTGAAAAAATATTTGGGCTTCTAGCAGTGTGTGGGACTTGTTCTATTAGTCCTTCTATACTGACCTCCAGCAGGTTGCAAATTGAATATAATTTTTTTCTGCATCTAGCTCTGAAAAAATATTTGGGCTTCTAGCGGTGTGTGGGACTTGGTCTATTAGTCCATCTATACTGACCTCCATCAGGTTGCAAATTAAAAATAATTTTTTTCTGCATCTAGCTCTGAAAAAATATTTGGGCTTCTAGCAGTGTGTGGGACTTGGTCTATTAGTCCATCTATACTGACCTCCATCAGGTTGCAAATTGAATAAAAAAATTTTCTGCATCTAGCTCTGAAAAAATATTTGGGCTTCTAGCGGTGTGTGGGACTTGGTCTATTAGTCCATCTATACTGACCTCCATCAGGTTGCAAATTAAAAATAATTTTTTTCTGCATCTAACCCAGCCAATAGTTTTGGCCTAATACCACAGTTTGGCCACTCAGCTCTGCTCGGTTACCATCCATTGTTTTTTTGTGCAAACAACTCCAGAGTTGTGAATTAGTTAACCACCAAAATGAGTGGAAAAAGGCCTGCTGCTGGTGGAAAGGGGAATAGGCGTGTTGGGAAGGGGAAAAAAGGTTGTGTCCGTGGGGTAGGTGCAGAAGAAAGACCATCTTCCAGCCAAACTAAAATGTCTACTTCTTTTAGCGGACAATGTGATAAGATCCCTTTCTTACGGCCACGCCAATCGCTACAAATTCCAGATGAGGCACAAAAACAGCAGGTGCTTCAACGGATATCAAGTGCTCCTTTAAGTGGGCTCTCCTCCACATCAACTTCAACATCACAAATACTCCAGTCCTCAAAGGTGTCACCCAAATCGCACTTGCTTCCTCACAGCTCCCAAATCTCCAGCTGCCCGTCTGAGTATGAGGTAGAACAGATGGTTGAGTCTGCAGAGCTGTTTACTCATACTATAGCCTGGGAATCAGAGGTCGACTCCAGCGCTTCTGTGAATCCAGACGAGGAAATGATCTGCACTGATGCCCAGAATCTTTATGAGTCGGATCCAGGACCAGACGCAGAAGGTTCTGACCATAATGTAGACCCTCATTCCCAAACTGTAACTCCTGTTGGTGGAGACAATGAGGAAGACGATGATAAGACTCAAATACCTGATTGGAGCGACAACTTTAGTTTTTTGTCAGGGCAGGAACAGGTTGGCTCTGAGGACGACGGGTGTGATAACGCACAGGGTGATGATGATGAGGTCGGAGATCCCACTTACTGTCAACCCACAGTCAGCCAAGAGATGAGGTCAGCAGAGGAGGTGGAGGAAGATGCTAGTGACGACGAGGTCAGGTTGCGCCTTCCTGGACAGAGACGTAGTACTGGAAGCACGTCAACAACTGCATCCTCAAACACAACTCTGCCTCTCACCACAAGTCGTGGTGGCTCTTCAGGTCGCATGGGTGCTAAGCCTTGCATAGCCTGGGCATTTTTTCAGATCGATAAAGATGACCCAACTCGTGTTATCTGTAACATTTGTCAGCAAAAGCTAAGTAGAGGCCAAAAAATACATAGTTTGAGTACTTCATGCATGAACCGGCACATGGACATGAAGCATAAGTTGCAGTGGGAAGCTCAGTGTGCTACAATGCGGTCTAGCCGGCCGGGCCAACCACCGTCTGCCATATCTTGTGCATCCGCGGCCTCTTCATCCTCTGTGACTGGGGGGACAGCAGTCACACCTGTTTTGGGGCGCAGACCTGCCACCTCTTTACCCGCAACAGCCAGCGTGATTGGCAGGTCATCATTTTCTTTGGAGGTGGTAACACCAGCTGGTCTTGAGCGCTGTCCGACATCGATAGCACCACCTTTGGATCAAGGCAACCTAACATGTCCGCCTGCATCTTCCTCACAGACCGGCAGTTTGCCGGGGACACCCTTATCAACCCCGTCTAAGCACAATAGCCAGCCCTCGGTCCCTCAGATGTGGACAAGTAAAAGACCATTTCCTCCTAGCCATGAGAAAGCTAAGAGGTTGAATTTCACCATCTGCAAGCTCTTGGCTACAGAAATGCTGCCTTTCCGCCTGGTGGACACAGAGGATTTTCGAGACCTTATGTCCGTCGCAGTGCCCCAGTACCAGATGCCCAGTCGGCACTACTTCTCAAAGAAAGGTGTGCCTGCGCTCCACCAGCATGTCGCACACAACATCACCGCTTCTTTGAGAAACTCTGTGTGTGACAGGGTGCATTTCACCACAGACACTTGGACGAGTAGGCATGGACAGGGGCGTTACATGTCGCTGACTGGGCACTGGGTAACTATGGTGACAGCAGGACAAGGGGCTGCTGTCCAAGTCTTGCCGTCCCCACGAGTTGTGCGTCAATCCTCTTTATGTCATTTTTCCTCCACTGCTTCTGCCTCCTCAACCTCCTCTCGGTCTTCCACCTGCACCCAAAGCCTGTCTGGTCATGCCACAAGCTTTCTAACTGCGCAGAAGGGATCCTGCACACCTCCTTACTATGCTGGCAGTAGGGCTCAACGTCATCAGGCGGTTTTTACATTGAAATGTCTGGGAAATGTGAGTCACACAGCTGAGGAGTTGTGGTCAGCTCTGGAGAACCAATTTCATGAATGGTTGTCTCCACTGGACCTGAAACCAGGAAAGGCCGTGTGCGACAATGCTGCAAACCTGGGTGTGGCCCTTCGCCGGGGCAATGTCACACACGTGCCTTGTATGGCTCACGTGTTGAACCTGGTTGTCCAGCAATTTTTAGCCCACTATCCCAGACTAGATGGCCTTCTGCAGAGGGCACGGTCGCTGTGTGCTCACTTCCGCCGTTCGCATCCCGCAGCTCAGCGACTTACATCTCTACAGAAGTCGTTGGGCCTGCCACTTCACCGGCTAAAATGCGATGTGCCTACCCGGTGGAATTCAACTCTGCACATGTTGCAGCGACTGTGGCAGCACCGACAAGCCCTGGTGCAATACGTTCTGACGTATAGCCTGGGCCAACGAGATTCAGAGGTGGGGCAAATCACGCTGGAGGAGTGGTCTCAGATCAGGGACCTATGCACCCTTCTGCACAGTTTTGAAATGGCGACGAAGATGTTTAGTGCTGACGATGCCATTATCAGCATGACTATTCCGGTGATTTACATGCTGGAGCACATGTTAAACAGAATTCGGAGTCAGGTGGTGGCACAAGAGGAGGTGGAGGAAGTAGAGGAGGAGGAGTTGTATGCGGAAGGGCTAACATCTGCAAGGTCCAGACGGTCGGCAGCACCAGGGCGGCAGGCATGTGAGGGTGGGGGAGATGATTTTACCAGGGCGCATGGTAGCAGCCAAACTAGTGAGGAAGGTGCAGGAGCCCAGAAAGAAGTGGAGGACGAACTGATGGAAGACTCATCAGATGAGGGAGACCTTGATCACATTTCTGTTGTGCGAGGTTGGGGGGAGAGGACAGAGGAAGGAAGCATGATTGTTACCTCGCCACCAACACAACAGGGACTTGGTGCTCCTGGATGCGCAACACACATGAGTGCCTTCTTGCTGCACTACCTGCAACATGACCCTCGAATTGTGAGAATTAGAAATAATCCTGACTACTGGGTTGCCACACTGTTAGATCCCCGGTACAAAAGTAAATTTGCAGAAATTATTCCTGCCATAGAAAGGGATGCACGCATGCAGGAGTATCAGCAGAGACTGTTGCAGAATCTTACATGTGCTTTTCCACAAAATACCAGTGGTGCACGTAGTGAATCTCACAGTTCCAACTTGCCAACCGTGGGACCGTCAAGTGTTCAGCACTCAAACCGTAACAGAACCACAGTATCTGCTGGTAACATCAATTTTGCGGAATCATTTCATCACTTTTTTAGCCCATCCTTTGCAAGGCCACAGGTGACAAGAAGTCTGACACATAGTCAACGCCTAGAGACGATGGTACAGGAGTATCTCCAAGTAAACATTGAAGCCACGACTGTGTCACTGGACCCTTGCTCTTTTTGGGCTTCCAATCTGGATAAATGGCCGGAGCTAGCCACTTACGCCTTGGAGATCTTGTCATGCCCCGCAGCCAGCGTTCTGTCTGAACGTGTGTTCAGCGCTGCTGGTGGTGTGCTGACAGATAAGCGCACGCGGCTCTCCACTGATAATGTAGACAGACTCACGTTCATAAAGATGAACAAATCATGGATCCGAAACGACTTTTCTACCCCTGTGTCATCCTGGGGAGAGTAAAAGCTTGATGATTGGTTAAAATCACCCTACCAACCGTTTTAAGCTTTCAAATTACTAATCATGTTTATCTGTATCTTGACTGGAAAATAATTTGGGCTTTGTAGCAGTGTGCAGCACTGATCCTATTAGGCCATCTATAATAAGCTTCACCAGATTTAAAATTAAAAATAATTTTTAGCTGCATCTAGCCCGGAAAATAATTTTGGGGCTCCGAGATGCGCAAGACACATAAGTGCCTTCTTGCTGCACTACCTGCAGCATGACCCTCATATTGTCAGAATTCGAAGTAATCATGACTACTGGGTTGCCACACTCTTAGATCCCCCAAACTTTTCGATCAACCTTTTCATTTTAATAAAGACCAAAAAAATGGTCATTTTTGAAATTATAAGCATTAGCAGGTTGTTAGAAACTGAAATCAAACAGTTTTCAACTCAAAACTTTATTCTAGGTGATGTTACATTTTCACATAGGACCCCTTGTTCGAAAGGAGCTTCTGAACTCTCTCGTCCATTGAATTTGTCAGGTTTTGGATGGTTTCTGCTTCAATTGTTTTGCATGAGGACAGAATACCCTCCCAGAGCTGTTGCTTAGATATGAACTGCCTCCCGCCATCATAGACACTCCTTTTAATGATGCTCCAAAGGTTCTGAATGGGGTAGAGGTCAGGGGAGCATGGGGGTCACACCATAAGTTTGTCCCCTTTTATGCCCATATCAGCCAGAGATGCAGATGTTTTATGTGCAGCATGAGATGGTGCATTATCATGCAGAAAAATGATCTTGCTGTGAAATACACGGTTCTTCTTCTTGAACCATGGCAGGAAGTGCTGTTTGAGAAAATCCACATACATTATGGAGTTCATCTTTAGCGCCTTCAGGGATCCTAAAGGGGCCGACAATCTCTCTCCCCATGATTCCAGCCCAAAACATTACTCCACCTCCTCTTTGTTGGCGCTGTAGCCGTGTTTGCGTGGGGTGTCCATCAACCAGCCATCCTCCACTCCATTCATCTGGACCATCGAGCGCTGCACGGCACTCATCCGTGAACAAAACAGTTTTGAAATCAGTCTTCATGTAATGTTTGGCCCACTGGAGCCGTTTCTGCTTGTGTGAAGTGGATAGAGGAGGTCGACAGGATGGCGTATGCACAGCTGCAAACCTCTGAAGGACCCTGCATCTTGTTGTTCGGGGGACGTTGGAGGCACAAGCAGCTTCAAAAACTTGTCTGCTGCTATGACAAGGCTTTTTTGCCGCTGCTCTTTCAACCTGACGTAATTGCCTGTAGGAAAGAGTCCTCAATTTGCCCTTATCAGCACGCACACGTGTGTACTGTGAATCAGCTACATACTTCTTGATTGCCAAGACACTTCATCCTGATCATCGCACAATGTTGATTGTAGTCATGCCTTGACCTAAACACTCCACAATTTGTTGCTTCTCAGCAGCCGACACATCCTTTTTCTTTCCCATTTTGGCAGAAAATGTAGGCTGCTTAATAATGTGAGAGAGCCTTCTTAAGTAGTCTTGCCTTTCATTGGACACACCTGCCAAACTAATTAGCACAGGTGTCTGCAATTGCTTACAGTGATATAAAGAGCCCTGACACACATCACCATCAATGAGTTTAACTGACAAACAAACAAATTCTTCCCTTATCACTCCTAAACACTTTTTGCATAATAATTTGGAACGCGGTGTACATGTGCTTTTCCACAAAACACCAGTGGTTCACGTAGTGAATCTTACAGTTCTAACTTGCCAACCGTGGTCTGTATGGAATTGTTCAATAAAGGGCCCAAAATTAAGATAACATAGATGGGAGAGGTCTCTATGAATAGGAATTCCTAAGTATTTGATACCCTGTGAGGGCCAGGCAAAGGGAAAGTTGGACTGGATGGAATCCTATATGGATTTAGGGAGGGAGACATCGAGGGCCTCAGACTTCGCTGCATTGATTTTAAAATTTTACCATGTAACAAAGTGATCTATTTCAGCCATAACAGCAGGGATGGATATATGTGATTGAGTGATATATACTAGGACATCATCAGCAAATAGAGAGCACTTGTACTCGGTGCCTCCCACCTCAATCCACCTAATATTGGGGTTATGGCGAATTGATGAGAGCAGGTGCTCCGTCACTAGGATGTATAAGAGAGGGGACAGAGGACATCCCTGCCTTGTCCCATTGGTGATTGTGAAAGGTGATGAAAATGTTCTGACGCACCCCCTGGGCCTTGGGACACCCGGAGCCGGACCCTTTTTGGTGGATGCTGGTGGTTGTAGTCTTCGTGGCGGCGATCCGGTTCCGTGGCTCAGGGCGGTCAAACCTGTGGCGGAACTATTTATGTGGTTTTGATGTTTAAATGTCCGACTACGCCACCCGTGGATTGCGGTCAGAGTGAACCGCCGCTACAGGGCAGACCGCTAAGGCTGGTGTTGTGGGTGCAGCAGAGCGTAGCATAACTCCCCACGGGAGGAGTATAGCCTCAGGGCAGTGTATGCGGAGGATGGGGGTGATGGTGCAGGGCAGCAGCAGTAACGACACGGAGTCAGTGATGCAGTTCAGGGCCTTTACTCACAGTTCTTATTATCCAGAGCACGTCTGAAGGTAACGGCTGCCCACGTCGTACTGTGCTCACCAGGTTAGGGGCTCAGACAACTCCCAGATAACTTTGGAGCGCTTCACAGGACCCCCTTTGTGTGTCCTTTGTCTGGCCTTTCTTACCAACACTTCTGTCCGGCTGCCTCGGGCCTCCTCTTGGTAAACTTGGCGCCAGTTTCCCTGACCCTATGTGGTGCCTTCCTAGCGGGTGGAGCAAGGGGCTGCGCCACATAAAATGTCAGAGCCTCCGGTTTCTAGCTGAGGGTCGTTTCCTGCCTCCACTAGTTCGGGGACCGGTCTCCCCCTTTGGCCTGACCCCTCCACGCAGGTGGATTCGGGCGTGCGGTGGCGACTCGCCCGTCCGCACCCCTGGGATCCCTTCATTCCTCGTTCCTGGAGCCTTCTCCGCTCCTCTTCCTTCCTTCTCCCTCTTGCAGGCCTGGGCCTCTGTTACTAGGCCCGCCTCCGGAGCAGAGCTCATGCAGAGCCCCTGCTCCCTGCCACTTCTGCTCAGACTTCTCTGCACTGAACTAAGATGGTGCCCACCTTTTATACTCCCTTCTCAATGCACCCAGGAACTGCTTCCTCCCTGCTCCTGCACTGCAGGGTTCCCCTTCCTCAGTGTTCCCTCCCCCCACTCCAGCCAGGGACAGGGACTGTCGTGCCCATCTCAGGGGCATATTGGTCGCCCTGCCCCACGGCAATGTGGTGTAATGCATGCAGGTGTCGGGTCCTGATCCACACTCCATCCTTATCTGAGAGTGAGATATCACACCTCTGGGTGAGGTGCAATACGTCTGTAGCAACCGAGCCCTCGGTGCTACAGTTCCATTTATCTTCAGCCTAGGTGACGTATTGTGATACAGGGCCGTGATTTTGGCTATAAAAGGGTCCCCTAGACCCCTACCCCAAGCTTTTTAAGAGAATCATATATGGCGTGCCAGGAGACTCTATGGAATGCTTTCTCAGCATCCAACGAGAGTATCTACTTACAAATTTTTAACTGCATCTAGCCCAGGAAATACTTTGTGCCTAGTAGCAGTGTCTGCTAGTCAGCGGATTATCCCGGCTGTTAAGCAAGCTACACCACCTGTAGTTTGGACACTTAATTTTTTCAAAGGAAATGCTTCGGGACCACGGGATACTCAGTGAAGAGCATCAGGAGGCACCCCAAGGCATAGGGGCTGGGACTGGCACTAGGATGCCTTGCGGTGGACAGCCGAGCTCGATCCTTATAAAAGCTTTTTAACTGCAGCAGCTTTAGTGGACGATACTGGAGCTGGAATTACGCGGCTGCTGGCATGAGACTTGCCCTCCAATAGATCCTTGTAAATGGATTTAAAGTGTATTCATTCAAATTAGAGGGACAATTTAAATTAAAAAGCTTAGAGCTGCCTCCACCACAGCGGGGCTCTCTCGACCCACCAGCGGACAGGCACCAGTATTGGGAGAGGGGGGCTGGCCGTCAGGGTTCACCGCGGCTCTGGCACAAACCCGGCGACACGGAGGTGGCACGGGCAGGAGCGGACTGGCCGTGTCGGCTTTTCACTTTTTGGATTTTAGAAGGGCATGACATGCCTATATCTGTGTCTCCCCCTCCTTTTACTCCTCCACCTCTTTTCTTTTCGCATGACTATATGTACTTGTCACTTTTCCATGTGTTAGTTGTGTCTTCTGAGCAGTTTGTCAGCTTTTGGACACCTTTGAAGGTGTTTTCTATGTGTTTCTATGTGTTTTTGTTTGCCTGCCATTGGTTTTAACGGTGTTCGAAGGTGTTCGACGAACAGTTCAACGAACAGTTCGGCGAACACACGGGTGTTCGACGAACCGAACCGAACTCGAACACTACGGGGGTGGCTCAACACTAGTGGGAACACCAGCTGGTGTTGAGCGCTGTCCGACATCGATAGCACCACCTTTGGATCAAGGCAACCTAACATGTCCGCCTGCATCTTCCTCACAGACCGGCAGTTTGCCGGGGACACCCTTATCAACCCCGTCTAAGCACAATAGCCAGCCCTCGGTCCCTCAGATGTGGACAAGTAAAAGACCATTTCCTCCTAGCCATGAGAAAGCTAAGAAGTTGAATTTCACCATCTGCAAGCTCTTGGCTACAGAAATGCTGCCTTTCCGCCTGGTGGACACAGAGGATTTTCGAGACGTTATGTCCGTCGCAGTGCCCCAGTACCAGATGCCCAGTCGGCACTACTTCTCAAAGAAAGGTGTGCCTGCGCTCCACCAGCATGTCGCACACAACATCACTGCTTCTTTGAGAAACTCTGTGTGTGACAGGGTGCATTTCACCACAGACACTTGGACGAGTAGGCATGGACAGGGGCGTTACATGTCGCTGACTGGGCACTGGGTAACTATGGTGACAGCAGGACAAGGGGCTGCTGTCCAAGTCTTGCCGTCCCCACGAGTTGTGCGTCAATCCTCTTTATGTCAAAGTTCCTCCACTGCTTCTGCCTCCTCAACCTCCTCTCGGTCTTCCACCTGCACCCAAAGCCTGTCTGGTCATGCCACAAGCTTTCTAACTGCGCAGAAGGGATCCTGCACACCTCCTTACTATGCTGGCAGTAGGGCTCAACGTCATCAGGCGGTTTTTACATTGAAATGTCTGGGAAATGTGAGTCACACAGCTGAGGAGTTGTGGTCAGCTCTGGAGAACCAATTTCATGAATGGTTGTCTCCACTGGACCTGAAACCAGGGAAGGCCGTGTGCGACAATGCTGCAAACCTGGGTGCGGCCCTTCGCCGAGGCAATGTCACACACGTGCCTTGTATGGCTCACGTGTTGAACCTGGTTGTCCAGCAATTTTTAGCCCACTATCCCAGACTAGATGGCCTTCTGCAGAGGGCACGGTCGCTGTGTGCTCACTTCCGCCGTTTGCATCCCGCAGCTCAGCGACTTACATCTCTACAGAAGTCGTTGGGCCTGCCACTTCACCGGCTAAAATGCGATGTGCCTACCCGGTGGAACTCAACTCTGCACATGTTGCAGCGACTGTGGCAGCACCGACAAGCCCTGGTGCAATACGTTCTGACGTATAGCCTGGGCCAACGAGATTCAGAGGTGGGGCAAATCACGCTGGAGGAGTGGTCTCAGATCAGGGACCTATGCACCCTTCTGCACAGTTTTGAAATGGTGACGAAGATGTTTAGTGCTGACGATGCCATTATCAGCATGACTATTCCGGTGATTTACATGCTGGAGCACATGTTAAACAGAATTCGGAGTCAGGTGGTGGCACAAGAGGAGGTGGAGGAAGTAGAGGAGGAGGAGTTGTATGCGGAAGGACTAACATCTGCAAGGTCCAGACGGTCGGCAGCACCAAGGCGGCAGGCATGTGAGGGTGGGGGAGATGGTTTTACCAGGGCTCATGGTAGCAGCCAAACTAGTGAGGAAGGTGCAGGAGCCCAGGAAGAAGTGGAGGACGAACTGATGGAAGACTCATCAGATGAGGGAGACCTTGATCACATTTCTGTTGTGCGAGGTTGGGGGGAGAGGACAGAGGAAGGAAGCATGATTGTTACCTCGCCACCAACACAACAGGGACTTGGTGCTCCTGGATGCGCAACACACATGAGTGCCTTCTTGCTGCACTACCTGCAACATGACCCTCGAATTGTGAGAATTAGAAATAATCCTGACTACTGGGTTGCCACACTGTTAGATCCCCGGTACAAAAGTAAATTTGCAGAAATTATTCCTGCCATAGAAAGGGATGCACGCATGCAGGAGTATCAGCAGAGACTGTTGCAGAATCTTACATGTGCTTTTCCACAAAATACCAGTGGTGCACGTAGTGAATCTCACAGTTCCAACTTGCCAACCGTGGGACCGTCAAGTGTTCAGCACTCAAACCGTAACAGAACCACAGTATCTGCTGGTAACATCAATTTTGCGGAATCATTTCACCACTTTTTTAGCCCATCCTTTGCAAGGCCACAGGAGACAAGAAGTCTGACACATAGTCAACGCCTAGAGACGATGGTACAGGAGTATCTCCAAGTAAACATTGAAGCCACGACTGTGTCACTGGACCCTTGCTCTTTTTGGGCTTCCAATCTGGATAAATGGCCGGAGCTAGCCACTTACGCCTTGGAGATCTTGTCATGCCCCGCAGCCAGCGTTCTGTCTGAACGTGTGTTCAGCGCTGCTGGTGGTGTGCTGACAGATAAGCGCACGCGGCTCTCCACTGATAATGTAGACAGACTCACGTTCATAAAGATGAACAAATCATGGATCCGAAACGACTTTTCTACCCCTGTGTCATCCTGGGGAGAGTAAAAGCTTGATGATTGGTTAAAATCACCCAACCAACCGTTTTAAGCTTTCAAATTACTAATCATGTTTATCTGTATCTTGGCTGGAAAATAATTTGGGCTTTGTAGCAGTGTGCAGCACTGATCCTATTAGGCCATCTATACTAAAGCTTCACCAGATTTAAAATTAAAAATAATTTTTAGCTGCATCTAGCCCGGAAAATAATTTTGGGGCTCCGAGATGCGCAAGACACATAAGTGCCTTCTTGCTGCACTACCTGCAGCATGACCCTCATATTGTCAGAATTCGAAGTAATCATGACTACTGGGTTGCCACACTCTTAGATCCCCCAAACTTTTCGATCAACCTTTTCATTTTAATAAAGACCAAAAAAATGGTCATTTTTGAAATTATAAGCATTAGCAGGTTGTTAGAAACTGAAATCAAACAGTTTTCAACTCAAAACTTTATTCTAGGTGATGTTACATTTTCACATAGGACCCCTTGTTCGAAAGGAGCTTCTGAACTCTCTCGTCCATTGAATTTGTCAGGTTTTGGATGGTTTCTGCTTCAATTGTTTTGCATGAGGACAGAATACCCTCCCAGAGCTGTTGCTTAGATGTGAACTGCCTCCCGCCATCATAGACACTCCTTTTAATGATGCTCCAAAGGTTCTGAATGGGGTAGAGGTCAGGGGAGCATGGGGGTCACACCATAAGTTTGTCCCCTTTTATGCCCATATCAGCCAGAGATGCAGATGTTTTATGTGCAGCATGAGATGGTGCATTATCATGCAGAAAAATGATCTTGCTGTGAAATACACGGTTCTTCTTCTTGAACCATGGCAGGAAGTGCTGTTTGAGAAAATCCACATACATTATGGAGTTCATCTTTAGCGCCTTCAGGGATCCTAAAGGGGCCGACAATCTCTCTCCCCATGATTCCAGCCCAAAACATTACTCCACCTCCTCCTTGTTGGCGCTGTAGCCGTGTTTGCGTGGGGTGTCCATCAACCAGCCATCCTCCACTCCATCCATCTGGACCATCGAGCACTGCACGGCACTCATCCGTGAACAAAACTGAAATCAGTCTTCATGTAATGTTTGGCCCACTGGAGCCGTTTCTGCTTGTGTGAAGTGGATAGAGGAGGTCGACAGGATGGCGTATGCACAGCTGCAAACCTCTGAAGGACCCTGCATCTTGTTGTTCGGGGGACGTTGGAGGCACAAGCAGCTTCAAAAACTTGTCTGCTGCTATGACAAGGCTTTTTTGCCGCTGCTCTTTCAACCTGACGTAATTGCCTGTAGGAAAGAGTCCTCAATTTGCCCTTATCAGCACGCACACGTGTGTACTGTGAATCAGCTACATACTTCTTGATTGCCAAGACACTTCATCCTGATCATCGCACAATGTTGATTGTAGTCATGCCTTGACCTAAACACTCCACAATTTGTTGCTTCTCAGCAGCCGACACATCCTTTTTCTTTCCCATTTTGGCAGAAAATGTAGGCTGCTTAATAATGTGAGAGAGCCTTCTTAAGTAGTCTTGCCTTTCATTGGACACACCTGCCAAACTAATTAGCACAGGTGTCTGCAATTGCTTACAGTGATATAAAGAGCCCTGACACACATCACCATCAATGAGTTTAACTGACAAACAAACAAATTCTTCCCTTATCACTCCTAAACACTTTTTGCATAATAATTTGGAACGCAGTGTACATGTGCTTTTCCACAAAACACCAGCGGTTCACGTAGTGAATCTTACAGTTCTAACTTGCCAACCGTGGTCTGTATGGAGTTGTTCAATAAAGGGCCCAAAATTAAGATAACATAGATGGGAGAGGTCTCTATGAATAGGAATTCCTAAGTATTTGATACCCTGTGAGGGCCAGGCAAAGGGAAAGTTGGACTGGATGGAATCCTGTATGGATTTGGGGAGGGAGACATCGAGGGCCTCAGACTTCGCTGCATTGATTTTAAAATTTGACCATGTAACAAAATGATCTATTTCAGCCATAACAGCAGGGATGGATATATGTGATTGAGTGATATATACTAGGACATCATCAGCAAATAGAGAGCACTTGTACTCGGTGCCTCCCACCTCAATCCACCTAATATTGGGGTTATGGCGAATTGATGAGAGCAGGTGCTCCGTCACTAGGATGTATAAGAGAGGGGACAGAGGACATCCCTGCCTTGTCCCATTGGTGATTGTGAAAGGTGATGAAAATGTTCTGACGCACCCCCTGGGCCTTGGGACACCCGGAGCCGGACCCTTTTTGGTGGATGCTGGTGGTTGTAGTCTTCGTGGCGGCGACCCGGTTCCGTGGCTCAGGGCGGTCAAACCAGTGGCGGAACTATTTATGTGGTTTTGATGTTTAAATGTACGACTACGCCACCCGTGGATTGCGGTCAGAGTGAGCCGCCGCTACAGGGCAGACCGCTGAGGCTGGTGTTGTGGGTGCAGCAGAGCGTAGCATAACTCCCCACGGGAGGAGTATAGCCTCAGGGCAGTGTATGCGGAGGATGGGGGTGATGGTGCAGGGCAGCAGCAGTAACGACACGGAGTCAGTGATGCAGTTCAGGGCCTTTACTCACAGTTCTTATTATCCAGAGCACGTCTGCAGGTAACGGCTGCCCACGTCGTACTGTGCTCACCAGGTTAGGGGCTCAGACAACTCCCAGATAACTTTGGAGCACTTCACAGGACCCCCTTTGTGTGTCCTTTGTCTGGCCTTTCTTACCAACACTTCTGTCCGGCTGCCTCGGGCCTCCTCTTGGTAAACTTGGCGCCAGTTTCCCTGACCCTATGTGGTGCCTTCCTAGCGGGTGTAGCGAGGGGCTGCGCCACATAAAATGTCAGAGCCTCCAGTTTCTAGCTGAGGGTCGTTTCCTGCCTCCACTAGTTCGGGGACCGGTCTCCCCCTTTGGCCTGACGCCTCCACGCAGGTGGATTCGGGCGTGCGGTGGCGACTCGCCCGTCCGCACCCCTGGGATCCCTTCATTCCTCGTTCCTGGAGCCTTCTCCGCTCCTCTTCCTTCCTTCTCCCTCTTCCAGGCCTGGGCCTCTGTTACTAGGCCCGCCTCCGGAGCAGAGCTCATGCAAAGCCCCTGCTCCCTGCCACTTCTGCTCAGACTTCTCTGCACTGAACTAAGATGGTGCCCACCTTTTATACTCCCTTCTCATTGCACCCAGGAACTGCTTCCTCCCTGCTCCTGCATTACAGGGTTCCCCTTCCTCAGTGTTTCCTCCCCCCACTCCAGCCAGGGACAGGGACTGTCGTGCCCATCTCAGGGGCATATTGGTCGCCCTGCCCCACGGCAATGTGGTGTAATGCATGCAGGTGTCGGGTCCTGATCCACACTCCATCCTTACCTGAGAGTGAGATATCACACCTCTGGGTGAGGTGCAATACGTCTGTAGCAACCGAGCCCTCAGGGTGCTACAGATCCATTTATCTTCAACCTAGGTGACGTATTGTGATACAGGGCCGTGATTTTGGCTATAAAAGGGTCCCCTAGACCCCTACCCCAAGCTTTTTAAGAGAATCATATATGGCGTGCCAGGAGACTCTATGGAATGCTTTCTCAGCATCCAACGAGAGTATCTAATTACAAATTTTTAACTGCATCTAGCCCAGGAAATACTTTGTGCCTAGTAGCAGTGTCTGCTAGTCAGCGGATTATCCTGGCTGTTAAGCAAGCTACACCACCTGTAGTTTAGACACTTAATTTTTTCAAAGGAAATTCTTCTGGACCATGGGATACTTAGTGAAGAGCATCAGGAGGCACCCCAAGGCATAGGGGCTGGGACTGGCAGTAGGATGCCTTGCGGTGGACAGCCGAGCTCGATCCTTATAAAAGCTTTTTAACTGCAGCAGCTTTAGTGGACGCTACTGGAGCTGGAATTACGCGGCTGCTGGCATGAGACTTGCCCTCCAATAGATCCTTGTAAATGGATTTAAAGTGTATTCATTCAAATTAGAGAGACAATTTAAATTAAAAAGCTTAGAGCTGCCTCCACCACAGCGGGGCTCGCTCGACCCACCAGCGGACAGGCACCAGTATTGGGAGAGGGGGGCTGGCCATCAGGGTTCACCGCGGTTCTGGCACAAACCCGGCGACACGGAGGTGGCACGGGCAGGAGCGGACTGGCCGTGTCGGCTTCTCACTTTTTGGATTTTAGAAGGGCATGACATGCCTATATCTGTGTCTCCCCCTCCTTTTACTCCTCCACCTCTTTTATTTTCGCATGACTATATGTACTTGTCACTTTTCCATGTGTTAGTTATGTCTTCTGAGCAGTTTGTCAGCTTTTGGACACCTTTGACGGTGTTTTCTATGTGTTTCTATGTGTTTTTGTTTGCCTGCCATTGGTTTTAACGGTGTTCGAAGGTGTTTGACGAACAGTTCGGCGAACACACGGGTGTTCGACGAACCGAACCGAACTCGAACACTACGGGGGTGGCTCAACACTAATGGGGATCGCCCCAGGAAGCATTTCTGACCCCCAGGTCACTGCTGTCAACAACGTGGTCAGAGGTATTAAGCCACTTTTACGGGCTCACAATAAAACGTTCAAAAACGAAACTGAAACGGTTTTCCTGTGAAATATGTTAAGGAATTTCCTTTCCAGGGTAAAGACTTGTGTATAAGGTAAAATAAATAACCAAAAACAAAAATACTCCTCCACACCTTGGGCTATTTTCACAAGTAGCATTTTTCATGCGTTTTTGCACTTTTGTATTGCTTTCAACCGTGACAAATGCATTCACCGGGAAATGTCATTTTAACATTTTACAACCTTATCTGGCCATGTGCTGTGTGACACATGCATACAGTGCTGAAAATACATGGGAACAGCATGGGGAAGACCCCTGGAAGCATCTCTGACTCCCAGGTCACTGCCTAAAAGTGTGCCCATCAGAAGTGATCCTTGCCGCATCAGAAGATGCAGACTTGCAACTCTCCCCGTGCAAGTTCTTGTCCGAGGGCAGTGTTCAATTGTACCTCCCCCATTCCTTGCAATGCAAGCTCAAATATTCAGCCAACCACCCACCCACCCGCAGGCTGCAATACCATACTGCTAGCTTTCACTTGAAATGGGGCCTTTTAGTTTGGAGGAAGTCGAAGCTTGCTACTACCTCATGGCTGCTTCGGCAGCGAGGTATCCATACTCAGTTCCCAGACGCCCGGCGGCCGGGTGTCCACACTCTGTCCCCAGCCGCCAGGGGGCGGCCGGGTGTCCATACTCGGTCCCCAGCCGCCTGGGGGCGGCCGGGTGTCCATAAACGGTTCCCAGCCGCCCCTATTTCTCCTGTCACCTTCCCACACACTTTTCTTAGCCTGGCCTGCTTTAGGGCAGCATTGGACGAGCCCACCAGAGAACCAGACTCCTCCGGTGGGCCCTGGCTTCTCCATCAGGGGAGTTGAGAGTGCCAAGGTGAGGAGCATGATGATGATGATAGAAGTTAGCATCTGCTTTGTTTTCTTTTAATGCAAGCGTAAGTGTGCAGCCTGCCACCCACCCACCGCCAGGCTGCAATGCCATACTGCTAGCTTGCACTTGAAATGGGGCCTTTTAGTTTGGAGGAGGCCAAAGCTGGCCACTACCTCATGGCTGCTTCGGCAGCAAGGTATTCATACTCAGTCCCCAGCCGCTCGGCGGCCGGGTGTCCACGCTCGGTCCCCAGCCGCCCCACAGCCGGGTGTCCACACACGGTCCCCAGCTGCCTGGGGGCGGCTGGGTGTCCATAAACGGTCCCCAGCCACCTCTATTTCTCCTGTCACCTTCCCCCACACTTTTCTTAGCCTGGCCTTTTAGGCATGTGGAGGCGGAATCTGGCCACCACGTCATGGCTGCTTGGCGGCCAGGTATCCATACTCAGTCCCCAGCCACCCGGTGGCCAGGTGTCCACACTTGGTCCCCAGCCGCCTCGCGGCCGGGTGTCCACACACGGTCCCCAGCTGCCTGGGGGCGGCCGGGTGTCCATAAACGGTCCCCAGCCGCCCCTATTTCTCCTGTCACCTTCCCACACACTTTTCTTAGCCTGGCTTGCTTTAGGGCAGCATTGGACGAGCCCACCAGAGAACCAGACTACTCCGGTGGGCCCTGGCTTCTCCATCAGGGGAGTTGAGAGTGCCAAGGTGAGGAGCATGATGATGATGATAGAAGTTAGCATCTGCTTTGTTTTCTTTAATGCAAGCGTATGTGTGCAGCCTGCCACCCACCCACCCCCAGGCTGCAATGCCATACTGCTAGCTTGCACTTGAAATGGGGCCTTTTAGTTTGGAGGAGGCCGAAGCTGGCCACTGCCTCATGGCTGCTACGGCGGCCTTGTATCCATACTCAGTCCCCAGCCGCCCGGCGGCCGGGTTTCCACGCTCGGTCCCCATCCGCCAGGAGGCGGCCGGGTATCCATACTCAGTCCCCAGCCGCCCGGCGGCCGGGTGTCCACGCTCGGTCTCCAGCCGCCAGGGGGCGGCCGGGGTGTCCATACTCGGTCCCCAGCCGCCCCGCGGCCGGGTGTCAACACACGGTCCCCAGCCGCCTTGGGTTGGCCGGGTGTCCATAAACGGTCCCCAGCCGCCCCTATTTCTCCTGTCACCTTCCCACACACTTTTCTTAGCCTGGCCTGTTTTAGGGCAGCATTGGACGAGCCCACCAGAGAACCAGACTCCTCCGGTGGGCCCTGGCTTCTCCATCAGGGGAGTTGAGAGTGCCAAGTTTAGGAGCATGATGATGATGATAGAAGTTAGCATCTGCTTTGTTTTCTTGGAATGCAAGCGCATGTATGTAGTAGCGGCTAGGCCTGAGGTGGTCAGCGTTTTGGCGCATATCCTTCCTCCTCCGAGGATTGCTGGATGTTTTCCTGCTACTATCCCAGTTCTATGACTCTCGTTAAAACAAAGATTCAGGTGACAAATGATGGATGAGGTGGTGGCAAAGTAGAAAGAGCAGGAGGAACAGGGACTATTCACATCAATATCAGGCCAGTCAACCACACTTGTCTTGTAGGATATGTTTCTGTAACAAAAGGAGCGTTTCAGCTACACAGTTATAGGGCATACAGTGAGTGCAATGCCTTCCAAAAATTTCGAGGCACTCCAATGCCCCTTGGAAGTGACATGGAGGTCAGAGGGCCTTAACTAAACCGTTTTTTCCATTTATAGCAACTGGGTCTCCTGTACACTGTTGGCCTAAGCAGTGAATGGAAGGCTTTCCAAAAATTATGTGTAACTGCAATGCCCCTTGAAACAGACGTGGATTACAGCGTACTAAAAACCTTCTACCCATTATTGGGGAGTGGGTCTCCCTTAGTTTTCGCCTTTGCATTGAAAAGCAAAAGCTGACTAAAATTAGGAGGAAATGCAATGCCCGTTGGAAGAGTCGTGGAGGTTAGAGGTAATTAAAAATAACATTTCAATGCCCCTTGGAAGAGCTGTGGAGTTCAGAGTGGTTTAAGAAGATGCTTTTAATGCCCCTTTGAAGAGATGTGGAGGTCACAGTAGCTTAACAAGACGGTTTTAATGCCCCTTGGAAAAGTGGTGGAGGTCACAGTAGCTTAACAAGACGGTTTTATTGCCCCTTGGAAAAGTGGTGGAGGTCACAGTAGCCTAACAAGACGGTTTTAATGCCCCTCAGAAGAGACGTGGAGGTCGCAGTAGCTTAACAAGACTGTTTTAATGCCCCTTGGAAAAGTGGTGGAGGTCACAGTAGCTTAACAAGACGGATTGAATGCCCCTTGGAAAAGTGGTGGAGGTCGCAATAGCTTAACAAGACGGTTTTAATGCCCCTTACAAGAGCCATACAGTACAGCATCTTAAAAACATTATTCCCATTATTGGGGAGTGGGTCTCCCATAGTCTTTGCTTATGCCTTCCAAGCAAAAGCTGCCAAAAATTAGGACGGAGGAACTTGCAATGCCCCTTGCAAGAGCCATGCAGTACAGCATATTACAAACATTATTCCCATTATTGGGGAGTGGGTCTCCCATAGTCTTTTCTTATGCCTTCCAAGCAAAATCTGCCAAAAATTAGGACGGAGGAACTTGCAATGCCCCTCACAAGAGCCATGCAGTACAGCATATTACAAACATTATTCCCATTATTGGGGAGTGGGTCTCCCATAGTCTTTGTTTATGCCTTCCAAGGAAAAGATGCCAAAAATTAGGAGGAAATGCAATGCCTGTTCGAACAGTCGTGGAGATTAGAGTTAATTAAAAACAACATTTCAGTGCCCCTTTGAAGAGCTGTGGAGTTCAGAATGGTTTAACAAGACACTTTTAATGCCCCTCGGAAGAGACATGGAGGTCGCAGTAGCTTAACAAGATGGTTTTAATGCCCATTGAAAAAGTGGTGGAGGTCGCAGTAGCTTAACAAGACGGTTTTAATGCCCCTCGGAAGAGACGTGGAGGTCGCAGTAGATTAACAAGACGGTTTTAATGCCCCTTGGAAAAGTGGTGGAGGTCACAGTAGCTTAACAAGATGGTTTTAATGCCCCTCGGAAGAGACGTGGAGGTCGCAGTAGCTTAACAAGACGGTTTAAATGCCCCTTGGAAAAGTGGTGGAGGTCACAGTAGCTTAACAAGACGGTTTTAATGCCCCTCCGAAGAGACGTGGAGGTCGCAGTAGCTTAACAAGATGGTTTTAATGCCCCTTGGAAAAGTGGTGGAGGTCACAGTAGCTTAACAAGACGGTTTTAATGCCCCTCGGAAGAGACGTGGAGGTCGCAGTAGCTTAACAAGACGGTTTTAATGCCCCTTGGAAAAGTGGTGGAGGTCGCAGTAACTTAACAAGACGGTTTTAATGCCCCTTGGAAAAGTGGTGGAGGTCGCAGTAGCTTAACAAGACAGTTTTAATGCCCCTTGGAAGAGACATGGAGGTCCCAGTAGCTTAACAAGACGCTTTTAATGCCCCTCGGAAGAGACGTGGAGGTCGCAGTAGCTTAACAAGACGGTTTTAATGCCCCTCGGAAGAGACGTGGAGATCGCAGTAGCTTAACAAGACGGTTTTAATGCCCCTCGGAAAAGTGGTGGAGGTCACAGTAGCTTAACAAGACGGTTTTAATGCCCCTTACAAGAGCCATACAGTACAGCATCTTAAAAAAATTATTCCCATTATTGGGGAGTGGGTCTCCCACAGTCTTTGCTTATGCCTTCCAAGCAAAAGCTGCCAAAAATAAGGACGGAGGAACTTTCAATAATGGCAACACGGACCACGGTCACCCTGGTGGAATAGTGGTGGTGGAGGCTGAGGATAAGGAGAAGAACATAAAGCAGCCGAAATGAGGAAGCGTATACCCATGTGTGGGTGTGAAGCGGTGCATGTGCATACATCTCCCGAAATAACACAGTGGATTTGACTTTATGTTACTCTGCTGTCATTTGGTGGTGATGAGAAGTCTGGCCCAATCCAGCCCTTGTTCATTTTGATAAGGGTCAGCTTGTCAGCATTGTCAGTTGACAGGCGAGTGCGCTTATCAGTTATAATTCCACCAGCGTCACTAAAAACACACTCCGATAACACGCTAGCGGCAGGGCAGGCCAGGACATCCAAGGCATACAGAACGAGTTCATTCCAAGTGTCCAGCTTGGATACCCAATAATTAAAAGGCACAGAGGAATCACGGAAGCTGCTGGTACGGTCGCAAGGTACTCCCTCACCATCTTTTGAAACTTTCCACTCCTTGTGAGAGTACCCCGTGCCTCAGGGTCTGTCCGAAGGGAGGGTCTGAGAAAACTGTCCCAGAATGTTGACAGTGTTCCCCTGCCTCTGCTGGATTGGAGTTGCGTCTCTCTCGCATGTACGCCTTGGTTGGGAAACGAACTGTGACCTCTGCCGCTAGCGTGTTCAGATGGGAATTTTTTTAACAGTTCTGCAGCAAGGGCCTTCTGGTACTGCCCCATTTTTGTAGACCTCTCCACCTCAGGAATAAGAGAGTGAAAGTTCTCCTTGTAGCGGTGGTCTAAAAGTGTCACCAACCAGTAATGACTGTCACCCAACACTTTGACAACGCGAGGGTCACGGTTAAGGCAGCGTAACATAAAGTCAGCCATGTGTGCCAGACTGGTAATGGGCAAGACTTCCTTGTCCTCACCAAGATGACGACTGACCATCCTCTCCTCCTCCTCCTCCCCCCTGTCCTCAGGCCACCCAGGCTGAACCGACGGTATGACAGTTGTACAGGTACTACCGTCTACAGTGCATGATACCAGCTCCTGTTCTTCCTCCTCCTCCTCCTCTCCCTCATTGTCCCCCAATGCACGTTGGGATGAGATGAGGCTGGGCTGTGTGTGATCGACCGCTATGGCTTCTTGATCCATCTCATCATACTCTGGCTGCAATGCCTCCTCTTTAATTCTCTGCAGAGAGCGTTGCAAAAGACAGACAAGTGGAATGCTGACGCTAATGATGGCATCATTGGCTCTCACCATCTTGGTGGACTCCTCAAAGTTTGTCAAGACGGTACATATGTCAGACATCCAGGTCCACTCTTGAGGTCTTATGTGTGGAGTCTGACCTGAATATCGATGGCCTTGTTGCAGCTGGTACTCCACAACTGCTCTCTTCTGCTCACAAATCCTTTGCAACATGTGGAGGGTAGAGTTCCAACGTGTGGGGACATCACACACCAGTCGATGTGATGGAAGCAGCAAACGCTGCTGCAACACAGCAAGGGCGGCGGAAGCTGTAGCCGACTTGCGAAAATGAGCTGACAGGCAGCGTACTTTGACGAGCAGATCTGGCAACTCGAGGTACAATTTAAGAAACCGCTGAACCACGAGGTTAAGCACATGAGCCAGGCATGGTACGTGTGTGATCTCGCCTTGCCTCAGAGCCGCCACCAGGTTACGGCCATTGTCACACACGATCATGCCTGGATGTAGGTTCAGCGGTCTCAGCCACAGATCTGCCTGCTCTTTCACAGCTGTCCATAACTCACAAGCAGTGTGAGGTTTCTCACCTAAGCTTATGAGTTTCAGCACAGCCTGTTGCTGCTTGGCGGAGGCAGTACTGCAGTGCTTCCAGCTTGTAACTGATGTGGTGATATCTGAGATGGAGGCTGAACATGAGGAGGAGGAGGAGGATGATGCGCAGGAGCTGTACACTGTGGGGGAAACTCTGACTGACATAGGGCCCGCAATCCTCGGTGTGGGGAGAATATGTTCCGTCCCAAGGTCCGACTGGGTCCCGGCTTCCACTATGTTTACGCAGTGTGCCGTCAGGGAGATGTACCGTCCATGGCCACAAGCACTTGTCCATGTGTCCGTTGTCAAGTGGACTCTCCCAGTAACTGCGTTGTTGAGGACACGGCAGATGTTTTGGGACACGTGCTTGTGTAGTGCGGGGATGGCACACCGGGCAAAATAGTGTCGACTGGGGACCGAGTACCGAGGGACGGCCACCGCCATAAGGTTGCGGAAGGATTCCGTCTCCACCAGCCTAAAAGGCGGCATTTCCAACGCAAGCAGTCGTGAAATGTGCGAATTTAGGACTGCGGCCTGTGGGGCGTTGGCTGCGAATTTCCGCTTTCATTAAAAGGTCTGGGATATGGACAAGTGAACGCTGCGGTGGGACGTGGACGTGGACGTTGATGCTGTTTCTTGAGAAACTGCCATAACAAGTGAAGACTGAGAGGAGGGGGCATCTTTGCATGCAGTATTGACAGGGGATTGCCTTACACACACAACAGGGGGTTCTATTGCACGCACAACAGCAGAAGAAGCAGTGGTGACACCCGCTGACACAGGTCGTGGACCCTGGGGTTCACCCCACAAAGTCGGGTGCTTTGCTGCCATGTGCCTGATCATGCTGGTGGTGGTCAGGCTGGTAGTTTTGTCACCCCTGCTGATGCTGGCATGGCAGGTGGTACAAATGGCCTTTTGTGGTTATCAGCAGTGTCTTTAAAAAAATTCCAGACTCTGGAAGACCTACAGGTTGTACTGGCAACGTTCCTCGTGTTTGTGTTACGGGGAACTGTTGCCTGCCTTCTGTGAGCGGCCACCACACTGCTTCTTCCTGCCTGTTGGGATACTCTGCCTCCCTCACCCTGTGTGCTGCTGGCCTCGCTCTGCATGTCCTCCTGCCACGTTGGGTCAGTTACTAGATCATCCACCACCTCCTCCTCTTCCACTTGTGCACCACGATCCTCCTCCTCACTTCCTGGCAATTGTGTCTCGTCATCGTCCACCTCTTGTGACAAATTGCCGTCGTCGACTTCCTGTGGCCGTGGCTGTTCAAATATTTGGGCATCGCTACATGGGATCTCCTCTTCCACCACTTCAAGCGGAGCAGGCGAGGGGCACAAATCTGTAAATGGACCAGTGAACAGCCTTTCAGAGTATCAAAGTGTGGGATCAGTTGCTGTCTGACGACACTCGGCATGGTGGGAGGAAGGAGCATCAGGGTGAGGAGGAGTATGCGGTCAAGACTCATGGCTACTAAGATTTGACCATGTGGAAGACAGACCGGAGGTCGTGTTGCCCAGGTAACTGTAAGTATTATCTGCTATCCAATTAATAACCTGTTCACACTGATCAGGTCGTAATACTGGTGTTGTTCTGTGCTTCCCTAGTAATTCGGTCAAGAACTGGGAGTGAGAAGATGTGGCTGTTGGTTTTGGCACATTTTCACCTTGGCCACGGCCCCGTCCTCTGCACGCACCATCACCAGAATGTCCAGTTCCACGTCCCTTGCCACGCGCCTTGCCCATTGTAAATGAAGTAAAATAGCTTACACTCGCACTATCAATGGAAAAAGGGTAATAAAAAGGAGATTAGAACCGTGGAAGAGGAAAACCACAGTTCTATTTCTCTGGCCTACACCCGACTCTTTTAAACAATCTGAACAATCAGGGAGAAACTATTACTGTTTTTCTTTACGGAAAAAATACTAAAAGCTGGATAATAGAGATTTTTTAACGTGGAACGGCAAAATCACAGTTATAATTTACTGGTGTATACCAGACTCTTTTAAACAGATATATTTGTGTCTGAACAATCAGGAGACACTATTACTGTTTTTCTTTATGGAAAAAATACCAAAAGCTGGATAATAGATTTTTTTTACCGTGGAACGGCAATACCACAGTTATAATTTACTGGTGTATACCAGACTTTTTTAAATAGATATATTTGCGGCTGAACAGTGAGCGACACACTCAAACTGTTTTTATTTAGGTAAAAATGGCCCAAAAGTGGATAATACAGAGGTTTTAACCGTGGAACTGCAAAACCACACTTCTATTTCTCCGGCCTACACCAGACTCTTTTAAACAGATATATTTGTGTCTGAACAATCAGGAGACACTATTACTGTTTTTCTTTATGGCAAAAAATGGCAAAAGCAGGATAATAGAGATTTTTTACCGTGGAACGGCAAAACCACAGTTATAATTCACTGGTGTATACCAGACTATTTTAAACAGATATATTTGTGTCTGAACAATCAGGAGACACTATTACTGTTTTTCTTTACGGAAAAAATACCAAAAGCTGGATAATAGACTTTTTTTACCGAGAAACAGCAAAACCACAGTTATAATTTACTGGTGTATACCAGACTCTTTGAAACAGATATATTTGTGTCTGAACAATCAGGAGACACTATTAATGTTTTTCTTTACGGCAAAAAATGCAAAAAAACAGGTATAATACAGAGATTTGACATGTGGAACTGCAAAACCACACTTCTATTTCTCGGGCCTACACCAGACTCTTTTAAACAGATATATTTGTGTCTGAACAATCAGGAAGCACTAATACTGTTTTTCTTTACGGCAAAAATTGGCAAAAGCAGGATAATACAGAGATTTGACCCGTGGAACTGCAAAACCACACTTCTATTTCTCAGGCCTACACCAGACTCTTTTAAACAGATATATTTGTGTCTGAACAATCAGGAGACACTATTACTGTTTTTCTTTACGGAAAAAATACCAAAAGCTGGATAATAGAGTTTTTTTACCGAGGAAAGGCAAAATCACAGTTATAATTTACTGGTGTATACCAGACTTTTTTAAATAGATATATTTGCGGCTGAACAGTGAGCGACACACTAAAACTGGTTTTTTTTTAGGTAAAAATGGCCCAAAAGTGGATAATACAGAGGTTTGAACCGTGGAACTGCAAAACCACACTTCTATTTCTCTGGCCTACACCAGACTATTTTAAACAGATATATTTGTGTCTGAACAATCAGGAGACACTATTACTGTTTTTCTTTATGGAAAAAATACCAAAAGCTGGATAATAGAGATTTTTTACCGTGGAACGGCAAAACCACAGTTATAATTTACTGGGGTATACCAGACTTTTTAAAATAGATATATTTGTGACTGAACAGTGAGCGACACACTCAAACTGTTTTTTTTTATGTAAAAATGGCCCAAAAGTGGATAATACAGAGATATGACCCGTGGAACTGCAAAACCACACTTCTATTTCTCGGGCCTACACCAGACTCTTTTAAACAGATATATTTGTGTCTGAACTGTCACAGACACACTTTTTTTTTTTTGGGGGGGGGGGGGGACACCAAAAGGTTAATAAGACGGGTATTTGTACAGTGTGAAGAAGGAAAAAAAAAATGAGGATTTAGATGAAAAAAAAAGGATTTTTCCTGGTCCCCGAGACCTGGAGCTAAGTCCAGCAATTTCAGCAACAGGAGCACACAGGACTGTAATGCAGCGTTTGCTGGTATAACCAATGCGTCTCCTATACAGCCTGCCTGATACCTGGGATGGATATTAGTCCTGAGAAGGACTGTTTGTTTGATCTGGCAGCCTTTACAGACCCTACACTAATTATTTCACAGTATAAATCTCTCCCTAAATCAGCAGCGCTGTCCCTACACTGTCTGATCCCAGCCGTCTGTGTCCAAGATGGCGGCGCCCGGTTTTAAATACTCGAGGTGATGCAGTGCGGCCAGCCAATCACTGTAATGCCCACAACCAACATGGCTGCGGCATTACAGTGACTGGCTAGCAATCCCTGCATGTTCATTGGCTCTGTAAAGAGCGCCAAACATGCAGGGCGGAGACCCGAGCTCCCGCCCGAGTAACCCGGAAATGCTCAGTGCTCGCCGAACATCCCGAGTAGCGTGATGCTCGGGCGAGTACTGAGCAGTGTCGAGCATGCTCGCTCAACACTAGTCTCTCTGTCTCAATCTTTGCTGCCTGGATTTAGTTTTTAGAGAATTTATTTAATTTTCTGTACTGTCACTCAAGAAGGAGAGTCAGCCTTTCCAGAAACTAAAGGAGACTGCAAAGCTTTGGGCAGCTGAGGAGACGATTTGAAAATTCCCTTTTAACTTCAGAAAGAAACCTTTTACTTCAGATGAAGCAGATACGCTTGATGGACTAAGCCTTAGCTGTTAATTATGGGAATTAAGAGTTTACAGCAGCTACAAGCTTATGCTTAATAGCGGGTTATTTTATAGCCCCATTCCCGGGATGGGTGGGAGTCTCAGGTATTTGAAAGTTATCAGCTTTTCTATGGATAGATGATAACTTGCCATGTTGGAATAACCCTTCAATTTAATCAAATTTGACTCTTGCCACAAATTGAGACTTCTGGATTTTGAGGGATTCTTAGCCTCTCATCAATAGAAGAATGAGATAATATTATCGCCATATCCAGTGATTGGCAAGTACCAGCTCCATCATCGCTGATTTTGAGATAGGTTTTTTTTTTCTCCTGATGCTCTGATATTTTCTGGTTGATGGTGATATGGAGTAAAAGAGAGAACAGATGTGGAGTCCTGCTATCCGATGATATCCTATTAGTAAGTCATATTTCCATTACCGGTTTGTTCCTCCGTGACTCTCTAATGAAGTTTGACACCTATGAGTTACAACTTAACAGACTGAAAATTAATTCTAGATACAGGGGTAAATATATAAACTGTCGCTTCTACCGCAGACTTTGCCTTTGCTTATTATTTCTTATAACATTTATGAGAAACTATGAATGGCTGAAAATGTATCTCTGTACCAAGATGTGAAGAAAAAAAGGTTGGTCCAATATATATACAGTACATTAGTATATTAAGGTCCTTAAACATCGGTTTATGGCGTTGGTAAAAAATGATAATTTTGGGCTTGTGCACTCCTGTGAACCATTAAGTGCTACCTATCACTTTAGAAAACATCTGACATGATATATTGGTATATATATATATATATAAATATATGACATGGTCATATGGTGGAAGACCCAAAGTAGTTTTATAAAAGTTTTCCCATCTTAGACATCACTAAATGATCATTAGGGGTTCCATCTTTGGAATCCACTCCAATACTTAGAATAACGAAGCTGTGTCTCCTTCTCAATTTTCCATGCAAAATAACACTCCCTGCTAACTAGCTATGCAGGGACCTGCCCTAGTCACTTAAAAGAAAGTTCCTGCTCCTATAGTGCTGGCAAAATGCTGATCAAGATGAACTGCCACACTGAAGAAGATTGAATGGCAAGTGATAGAGCATGAGAATCAGGACAGTTTCTGGACATACTAGTCTAGTATGTGCACCATAAGCAATTTTAACTCATTAAGGGGGACTAGAGAAGTAAGACGAGGTGTTTTGATTGAAACTTTTCACAACTTTCTACTGGGATGTTACATTACTAGCCATGAAAGATCTATCCATCTTTCTATGTGTTTTTAAAGCTATTAATAAAGGAGGACAACCTTGGCACCGATACAGCAAAGTTTCAGCGACTGCAACATTTTACAAGATGCACTTTAAATGTAAAGAAGAATGGATCAACATATTTCACAAAATAAACCACTCCGCTAAGTTTGACAGGCGCCGGGGAGAATGAATGGATAACAGGAAAAGTGCTATTTTATAACTGTCTCTCAAATGGCTTCACTTTCTGCTGGATGGGCAATATGAAAATGCCGCTACATGGAGAGAAAAATCTATTTACTAAATGTTGAACTTTGTAATGGTCCGATCTCTGCCAAAAGCGTTGTGAGTAATTAGATTGTATATTTCCTGGCCACATGATGGAAGGGGATGATGGAGCGATATGCAGGTGAGCGCTATTTTAAAGGACCGTGTCATAATCATTTCATTGGCTGAGTTTGCTTGGCTTTTTCACTTGGCAGAATGGGGGATATTTGTTACAAGGTGACCAGCGTTACTGTCCTGCCAAGTGCTCGTCTCCTGCAAGAGTCATCTGTATGCTTAAGTATGAGATAAGGTATAAAAGTAGATATTTTAGATCTCCGGAAAGTGCTCAAAATTTCTGACATGCAAAGAAGACCACCACTAAATGTAAGACCCTGCTACCAAGGTGCAATGATCACAGACTTGAAATATACGAACAAAAACTTAGACACCACATTCGCCTTGGTTCTTGCCAATTTGGGGAGCAAAATCTAAGAAATCCCTTTGTTTTCACACTGTAACTTCTACACAATGATCTGGACTTCACAACAGGGATACGCAAAGTAGACATTAATTCATGAAAAGCAAGAAGAAAGAACAATAGTCCAGTTACCCTATCGGGAGTCAAGATGAGACGAGCTGTGGAAAGATTCTTAACACCATTGGGAGTAGTCAGAGTCCAAGAATCATAGAATCATAGAATGGTAGAGGTGGAAGGGACCTCCTGGGTCATCTGGTCCAACCCCCTGCTCAAAGCAGGATTCACTAAATCATCCGAGACAGATATCTGTCCAGCCTCTGTTTGAAGACGTCCATTGAAGGAGAACTCACCACCTCTCGTGGCCACCTGTTCCACTCATTGATCACCCTAACTGTCAAAAAGTTTTTTCTAATATCTAATCTGTGTCTCCTCCCATTCAGTTTCATCCCATTGCTTCTAGTCTTTCCTTGTACAAATGAGAATAAAGATGATCCTTCTACAATGTGACATCCCTTGAGATATTTGTAGACAGCTATTAAGTCTCCTCTCAGTCTACTTTTTTGCAAGCTAAACATTCCCAAATCCTGTAACCGTTCCTCATAGGACATGGTTTGCAGACTGGTCACCATTCTGGTCGCTCCTCTCTGAACTTGCTCCAGTTTGTCGATGTCTTTTTTAAAATGTGGTGCCCAAAACTGGACACAGTATTCCAGATGAGGTCTGACCAAAGAGGAGTAAAGTGCGATAATGACTTCACGTCATCTAGACTGTATGCTTCTGTTAATACATCCCAGAATTGTATGTACCTTTTTTGCTGCTGCATCACACTGTTGACTCATGTGTCACCCAGGGGGATATAGGGGACTCGGTACCCGGGCCTTTTACCTTGCTTAGGATGTCACGGCAGTCGGCTCCCGGGCCCGTACTCTGGGGTCTCTTTTGAAAAAGGGATTTCTAGTGTATGGTTTGTTTCGTGACGCCACCTGTGGTTTCCGGTAATGCTGCAGACCTCCGGGGGTGATGAAATGGCAGCTGGGATGTTTCTGCTCCCCACAGGCGGAGCGGACCCCTGGGGCAGAGTTGATGGAAGGGGTGCAGGTGAGAGATGGCCAGGTCAGGGGGAATGACGGACACTCACACAGGGGATTCGCTTCAGTACCTTTACTGGTGTAACGGCAGGTATGGTACAGGGTACTTGCTAGGAAGGGTGCACTTCAGGACTTCTCCCCAGTGAGCGGGTATAAGGCCTCCTGATCCGTGTCTCCCTCTCTCTAAGCTTCTAGCCAGCCTGAAACAAACTTGGCCTAGCTTCTGTGTCGTGTTGCTCTCTCACCTGACCGCTTGGTAGTAGGACCTTTCTTTGGCAACCACTATCCCTGGACGCCGGGGCCTTCGTGGTTCCTAGTCCAGTTATTGCTGGTAGCTTCAGGATGACCAGGGGTCTGGAAGCCTTCTGGTAAGCCGGTAGTCCCTACTGGGTATCGAGGACCCTGTAGGCGCAGACCCGGTGTCCGGTTTGTGTCTTGGGGCGAGCCTATGATGCTCCTCTGCCCCCTCAACTCCTCTCTCCTCTCCTTACTGCCTCCGGCCACACTCGGGGCCCTCAATTCAGCAACAGATGTGCTGCGTCTTCACTGCTCTCCGTGGCAGCACACTCTCTGAACTACTAACTCTCTGACTGACTGCCTAACTCCACCCTCCATATATATATCCCTAACAGGGCTCCCTCTGGTGATATGAGGTGGAAGGGTGGAGGTGTCTGCATGTAATGAGGGCCTCCTGTGGAGAAGTCCATCCATGCACCCTTTTGGGTCCTGTGGTACCTGTGAACAGCAGGGTGCCACACTCATGTTCAGTCTATGTTCAGTCTTTTTCACTTGTACTGCTGCTTAGCTCTATTCATCCCATTCTGTTTATGCTTTTTTCATTTTTATTGTCCAGATCTAGTACTTTGCATTTTTCCTTGTTAAAAAACATTCTGTTAGTTGCTGCCCACTGCTCCAGTTTATTTAGTCTTTTTGAATCCTCTATCTCTCTTCTCTAGTATTAGCTATCCCTCCTAGCTTTGCGTCATCAGAAAATGTAATCAGTTTACCCTCAATTCCTTAATCTAAATCATTGATAAAGATGTTGAACAAGACAGGACCCATCACAGAGCCCTGTGGTACCCCACTTGAGACATTCATCCAACTGGATGTGAAGCCATTTACGACCACTCTTTGAGTCAGAACCAGGTGGGACACACTGAGCTCCAAAAGTCAGCTGCCAGGAAAAGCTGGGTCAGAACCAGGAAAGTGGCACTGCAGAAACCAGACGTGAAGTCTGAGGACCGGTTGAGGATGTGATCAAATAAAAGGCAGCAGTCGTAACCAAGAATTTTAACAATGTAAAGAATTTTCAGTATAAGAGGAAGTAATTGTACCCCTGAAGAGCTCCCGCATGATGTGGCATTAGTGAGGAAAGACTGCCATCTGCTGGCTGGACAAAACCATGCGGAACCAACCGGCAACAGAAGAGTTGCAGGGGGAACAAGTTCATGTACTGGCCCCAGTCAGGTGCTTTGGATGCAGTTCCTGGATATAAGGGACCTGCGTCT
This sequence comes from Phyllobates terribilis, assembly GCF_046119375.1. NCBI lineage: Eukaryota > Metazoa > Chordata > Amphibia > Anura > Dendrobatidae > Phyllobates > Phyllobates terribilis. The sequence goes on along the minus strand of NW_027362764.1, from coordinate 327,537,250 downwards.
CAAACTGCGTGCAGAATTTGGCGCCAAGAAGAGGAGCGGTGCAGACGTGGACCAGAAACGATGGTGAAGCCCATGTGACAGGCCTCAGTGGAAAGCATGCGCTAGCAGGGTGTTGGCCGCCGTCACACAAGGCCCGGATGATGTCCAGTGAAATTCAAAGACCCGACTATGCCAATCAAGATCCGAAGACCTGACCTGAGCTTGTCAAGAGCCAGAGCCCAAACTGTGCCAGTCAATATCAAAACCTTTGCCCTATGGTGGTCAAGATCCAGAGCCCAGCTGATGCCCGTAGAGAGCCGGGACACAGCCCACTTTTCCCCAGGCCTTGGAGATACCCACCGTCTATCAAGCACCGAAGATCCATGAGGAGATGTCGACTAAACGAGAACACCTGTGGTAACAGAAGGACTTCAATTCCAGCCTTAATGTACGGTACAGGGGTCGACCTGGGTTAGGACAACAGGTGGGGTGGGCGCCGATTGGTACACCGGAAGCTCAATGTTCCCTGATAGACTTTGTCAGAAGGACTTGTGGCCTAGCGGGAGAACCCGGTGACCTCCGCTAGGGCCATTGTTACATGAAGAGCTAAAGTAGTAGCTCCAAGGAATGGATGTACCACCCTTGTAGGAGGGACACGAGTATAATTCTGGAGAGACTTTTCTGTTATTCTAATTGTATTCTACAATTCATTGCATGTTTAGTGTCGTATGGTTACTGCTGTTCACACTGTTTCATATTATTAACAGTTCCCTAACCACTGTTATTTCCCAATATATCAGAAAGAAAGAAATCGTTCTTTGACTGTTTCCGCCTTGTGCCTCCTGTGCGTTGCATTTAGTCTCCTGCTTTACAGCAGTATGGGAGGGGTTAATCCAATACAAATTTCTGGAGGCTAATCGGGTCAATACAAGCAACACGAGGTTATATCACGTCAGAAATTTAAAATATGGGTTCATATAGAGCACCTGATTGGACGTCTGGTGCATCTGATTAGCCAAGCAGTGATGCCAACTGTCCCTGTTTCTGCGTGTCCAGACCAGACTCCGTCTCTGTCTGGAACTCCTCTCTCCTAACCCTGCCTCAGCCCCAGTTTATGTAGGGGAAGTTCTTCCCCTCCCAGGACTGGGCAGGAGGTGTGGCATGCTTAGGATTCCTGCCCAGGAGACCTCCCACCTGCTCACAGACGTAATATTGCTATTACTGTGGAAACCAGACCCCTGTGGTGCCACATTCCCCCCTAGTGAAATTTAGTACTCCCGGACTAAACATATATATTTTTTTTTTTTTCAAAAACATAACAGGGTATAAACAATAACAATTAAATACATGAGATGGTCACGGCGTGTCCGTAACCGGGAAGCAATAAGGGTGTCCATTTCACCAAAGAACAGGGAGCCGTAACCAGGTAGGGGTCTGTCCTGCCCCGAGTCTTTAACAGTCTTTAGTCCATTCCTGGGTTACGCTCCAAACATATTTACAACAGAGTTCCGGTTACTCATTGTCCATAACCTGTCAGTCCATATAAAGAAATCTGTAACTGAAAAACATAATTAGCAACGGCTACAACAAAACTGGTAAACATAAAATAGTTAAAGCAATTAGCCAACTTAGATTCTCCAACGTACGGGCATCTGGCCTCTGGTAACCCTAGTGGACCTACGGAGCTCACTCACTGGTCCTGCACTACAGGGTGTAGGAGGTGTTATGGGTAAGCTGGGCAGCTTTCTGCGCACTCTTTGGCTCACTAGGGGCACGGCAGGCTCACTACTAGCAGAGGGTTGATCCTCCTGTACTGCTGGTGTGGACTCTTCTGCCTCTTGGGCCGGCTGCTCTTCCAGCTCTTCCGGTTCCTCTGTAGGCACTTGCAGGGCTGGCTGGAGAAAGGTGAGGACGGGTACCACGACAGCACCGTTTACTTGTGTCCAAGACCGGGGGAAGTCTCCGAGTACAGTCCTGATCATTTCTTCCCTTTCCTCTGCGGGTCGAGGGTTTTCTTGATCTTCTTCTTCAGGGTTTTGCAGCTGCTCGGGACACTTCTTCAGGTGGTCTCTGGAGACAATGGCTGTGGTTTCTCCTCCATCCTTACTGATTACGCAGATTTTTGGGTTCTCATGGCTTGATGGCAGTACGGTGTACGGGTCCTTCTCCCACTGGTCGTCCAACTTGTGGAGCCGCCTCTTCCTCTTCAAGACCTGCTCTCCAGGTACCAGGGGAACAGCGGGAGCATACTGGTTATAAGCCTTCTCTTGCCTTTCTCTAGCTTGAGACAGACTTCGCTCGACGCTCTCCTGTACTTTCCGATACTGCTGCTGCCGTTCTGTATCCCAGTCTGCCTCTGGCGAGGTGTCCTCAGGTGTCAGGACTCCCATATCGAGGTCAATAGGCAGCTTACCAGGTCTTGCTCTCATTAGGTAAGCCGGGGTACCGTTGGTGGAACCTACAGGGATGTGGTTATACAGGTCCACCAGATCGGGCAGTTTCTCAGGCCACAGACTGCGTTCTTCCAGGGGCAGTGTTTTTAGCAGATCTATCACCACCTGGTTCATCTTCTCGCAGAGTCCATTGGTTTGAGGGTGATAGGGCGTTGTTCTTATCTTCTTGCAGCCATACAGGTTGCAGAACTCCTGGAAGACCTCCGCTTCGAAGGCTGGTCCTTGGTCTGTCAGCACTTGGTCCGGGTACCCGTGTGGACGGCAGAAGTGCTGCTGGAAGGCTCTAGCTGCTGTTTGAGCCGTTAAATCCTTGACCGGGACCACCACCAGGAACCGGGAGTAATGATCTACGATTGTGAGGGCGTAGACATACCCAGATCTGCTTGGAGCCAGTTTCACATGGTCCAGGGCTACCAGTTCCAGTGGCTGTCTGGTAATGATGGGCTGCAGGGGAGTCTTCTGGCTGGCTCGGTCTTTTCTTCTCAGGTGGCACGGGCCACAGTCTCTGCACCACCTCTCGATGGCTCCTCTCATGCCTACCCAGTAGAACCGTTCACGCAACAAGAACTCCAGCTTCTTCCATCCGAAATGCCCTGCTCCGCTGTGGTATGCCTCCAGAACCATAGCCGCATCTCGTCTTGGGATCACTACCTGCCAGGTCAACTCATACAGCAGGCAGGAACGGGCTGCCCCCAACCACCAGCTGCCTATTTGTACCTGGTTGGACACAACAATATAGGGAAGCCCTTTTTTTCTTAATTATTTCATGAATTTCATGAAATAATTAAAAAAAAAAAATACGTGAAGCTTCTCCCTATTTTTGTGTCCAGCCAGGTACAACTAGGCAGCTGGGGGATGGAATCTGCAGCGCAGGGAGGCCCAAGCTTTCTGCCCCCCCCCCCCCCGCTGAAAATTGCAGTCCGCAGCCACCCCGGAAAATGGCGCGTTCATAGAAGCTGGATGCTGTACCTGGCTGGCATACAAAAATATGAAATATGGCGAAGCCCACGTCAAAAGTTTTGGGAAAAATTAATTAAAAAATAAATAATAATTTAGGGACTGCATCTTTATTAACTCCTCAAATGTCATATAGTGTTAAAATAAAGGATTTATTTTAAAAAAAATTGACGTGGGGCTTCGCCCTATATTTGTGTCCAGCCAGGTACAGCAGGCAGGAATGGGCTGCCCCCAACCACCAGCTGCCTATTTGTACCTGGTTGGACACAACAATATAGGGAAGCCCTTTTTTTTCTTAATTATTCCATGAATTTCATGAAATAATTTAAAAAAAAAATGCGTGGGGCTTCGCCCTATTTTTGTGCCCAGCCAGATACAACTAGGCAGCTGGGGGCTGGAATCCGCAGCGCAGGGAGACCCAAGCTTTCTGGGCCACCCCCGCTGCAAATTACAGTCCGCAGCCGCCCCAGAAAATGGCGCGTTCATAGAAGCGCCATAGAAACCAGGGGAGGAGTCCTGAGGAGATATAATTTGCATATTCCCACTGCATTTTGGGGTAAGTGAAGAGTCTCCGTGAGCTCAAAGAACACTGGATTTTGGCTGTTGGAGCTGAAAAGAGGACATCGGTAAACCAGGGGAGGAGTCCTGAGGAGATAATTTGCATATTCCCACTGCATTTTGGGGTAAGTGAAGAGTCTCCGTGAGCTCAAAGAACACTGGATTTTGGCTGTTGGAGCTGAAAAGAGGACATCGGTAAACCAGGGGAGGAGTCCTGAGGAGATAATTTGCATATTCCCACTGCATTTTGGGGTAAGTGAAGAGTCTCCGTGAGCTCAAAGAACACTGGATTTTGGCTGTTGGAGCTTAAAAGAGGACATCGGTAAACCAGGGGAGGAGTCCTGAGGAGATAATTTGCATATTCCCACTGCATTTTGGGGTAAGTGAAGAGTCTCCGTGAGCTCAAAGAACACTGGATTTTGGCTGTTGGAGCTGAAAAGAGGACATCGGTAAACCAGGGGAGGAGTCCTGAGGAGATAATTTGCATATTCCCACTGCATTTTGGGGTAAGTGGAGAGTCTCCGTGAGCTCAAAGAACACTGGATTTTGGCTGTTGGAGCTGAAAAGAGGACATCGGTAAACCAGGGGAGGAGTCCTGAGGAGATAATTTGCATATTCCCACTGCATTTTGGGGTAAGTGAAGAGTCTCCGTGAGCTCAAAGAACACTGGATTTTGGCTGTTGGAGCTGAAAAGAGGACATCGGTAAACCAGGGGAGGAGTCCTGAGGAGATAATTTGCATATTCCCACTGCATTTTGGGGTAAGTGAAGAGTCTCCGTGAGCTCAAAGAACACTGGATTTTGGCTGTTGGAGCTGAAAAGAGGACATCGGTAAACCAGGGGAGGAGTCCTGAGGAGATAATTTGCATATTCCCACTGCATTTTGGGGTAAGTGAAGAGTCTCCGTGAGCTCAAAGAACACTGGATTTTGGCTGTTGGAGCTGAAAAGAGGACATCGGTAAACCAGGGGAGGAGTCCTGAGGAGATAATTTGCATATTCCCACTGCATTTTGGGGTAAGTGAAGAGTCTCCGTGAGCTCAAAGAACACTGGATTTTGGCTGTTGGAGCTGAAAAGAGGACATCGGTAAACCAGGGGAGGAGTCCTGAGGAGATAATTTGCATATTCCCACTGCATTTTGGGGTAAGTGAAGAGTCTCCGTGAGCTCAAAGAACACTGGATTTTGGCTGTTGGAGCTGAAAAGAGGACATCGGTAAACCAGGGGAGGAGTCCTGAGGAGATAATTTGCATATTCCCACTGCATTTTGGGGTAAGTGAAGAGTCTCCGTGAGCTCAAAGAACACTGGATTTTGGCTGTTGGAGCTGAAAAGAGGACATCGGTAAACCAGGGGAGGAGTCCTGAGGAGATAATTTGCATATTCCCACTGCATTTTGGGGTAAGTGAAGAGTCTCCGTGAGCTCAAAGAACACTGGATTTTGGCTGTTGGAGCTGAAAAGAGGACATCGGTAAACCAGGGGAGGAGTCCTGAGGAGATAATTTGCATATTCCCACTGCATTTTGGGGTAAGTGAAGAGTCTCCGTGAGCTCAAAGAACACTGGATTTTGGCTGTTGGAGCTGAAAAGAGGACATCGGTAAACCAGGGGAGGAGTCCTGAGGAGATAATTTGCATATTCCCACTGCATTTTGGGGTAAGTGAAGAGTCTCCGTGAGCTCAAAGAACACTGGATTTTGGCTGTTGGAGCTGAAAAGAGGACATCGGTAAACCAGGGGAGGAGTCCTGAGGAGATAATTTGCATATTCCCACTGCATTTTGGGGTAAGTGAAGAGTCTCCGTGAGCTCAAAGAACACTGGATTTTGGCTGTTGGAGCTGAAAAGAGGACATCGGTAAACCAGGGGAGGAGTCCTGAGGAGATAATTTGCATATTCCCACTGCATTTTGGGGTAAGTGAAGAGTCTCCGTGAGCTCAAAGAACACTGGATTTTGGCTGTTGGAGCTGAAAAGAGGACATCGGTAAACCAGGGGAGGAGTCCTGAGGAGATAATTTGCATATTCCCACTGCATTTTGGGGTAAGTGAAGAGTCTCCGTGAGCTCAAAGAACACTGGATTTTGGCTGTTGGAGCTGAAAAGAGGACATCGGTAAACCAGGGGAGGAGTCCTGAGGAGATAATTTGCATATTCCCACTGCATTTTGGGGTAAGTGAAGAGTCTCCGTGAGCTCAAAGAACACTGGATTTTGGCTGTTGGAGCTGAAAAGAGGACATCGGTAAACCAGGGGAGGAGTCCTGAGGAGATAATTTGCATATTCCCACTGCATTTTGGGGTAAGTGAAGAGTCTCCGTGAGCTCAAAGAACACTGGATTTTGGCTGTTGGAGCTGAAAAGAGGACATCGGTAAACCAGGGGAGGAGTCCTGAGGAGATAATTTGCATATTCCCACTGCATTTTGGGGTAAGTGAAGAGTCTCCGTGAGCTCAAAGAACACTGGATTTTGGCTGTTGGAGCTGAAAAGAGGACATCGGTAAACCAGGGGAGGAGTCCTGAGGAGATAATTTGCATATTCCCACTGCATTTTGGGGTAAGTGAAGAGTCTCCGTGAGCTCAAAGAACACTGGATTTTGGCTGTTGGAGCTGAAAAGAGGACATCGGTAAACCAGGGGAGGAGTCCTGAGGAGATAATTTGCATATTCCCACTGCATTTTGGGGTAAGTGAAGAGTCTCCGTGAGCTCAAAGAACACTGGATTTTGGCTGTTGGAGCTGAAAAGAGGACATCGGTAAACCAGGGGAGGAGTCCTGAGGAGATAATTTGCATATTCCCACTGCATTTTGGGGTAAGTGAAGAGTCTCCGTGAGCTCAAAGAACACTGGATTTTGGCTGTTGGAGCTGAAAAGAGGACATCGGTAAACCAGGGGAGGAGTCCTGAGGAGATAATTTGCATATTCCCACTGCATTTTGGGGTAAGTGAAGAGTCTCCGTGAGCTCAAAGAACACTGGATTTTGGCTGTTGGAGCTGAAAAGAGGACATCGGTAAACCGCGCGCCTACTGGCGCGCGCATTTTGAAGCTTTTTTTTTTTTAAGCTTTTTTCACTGTTTTCAGAACATTAACAGTAAGAACATGGAAGAGTCCAGGAGCCATTTGGTGAGCTGCATATCCTGCTACATGTTCACAGACTTGCCAGTGGAAAAGCCAAACTTCACATGCCAGAAATGCAAGCTTGTGTCCCTGTTGGAGGAAAAGTTGCGAAATATAGAAGAGAGGTTAACTACCTTGAAAATCATTAAGGAAGGTGAAGAGTTCTTAGACAGAGCAGAATTATCTCTTCATGATTCAGAAAGAGAAGAAATTCGAACTGCACCTGAGGAAACAGAGGAATGGAAGCATGTGACCCAGAGAAGCAGGAGGATAGAGAGGCAGTCAGCACCCATACTGCTCAGGAACCAGTACCAGGCTCTCTCGCAGGAGAACCATGAAGAAATACAGCAAGATAAGACTTTGCCAGCAATGAAGAACCTTGTAAGCCCTCAGAATCCTCCTGGATGGAGAAAGAAGAATGTTGTGAAGAAAAAACGGAGAGTGGTGGTCATGGGGGATTCCCTGTTAAGAGGAACAGAGGCTGCTATCTGCAGACCAGACATAACCTCAAGAGAAATGTGCTGTCTTCCAGGAGCAAAAATTAAAGATGTGTCTGACAGGATATCAAGACTCTTCAGACCTACAGATCACTACCCATTCCTGCTAATACATGTGGGGACAAATGACACCGCAAGAAAGGACCTGGAAACCATCTGCAGTGACTTTGAAGACTTGGGCAAGAAAGTGAAAGAATTGGGAGCGCAGGTGGTCTTCTCAACCATCCTCACAGTGGATGGCCATGGAACAATGAGGTGGAATAAGATTCTACAGGTGAACAACTGGCTACGTCGATGGTGCCGTCAACAAGGATTTGGATTTCTGGATCACGGAATGAATTACCTATACGATGGACTACTTGCTAGAGATGGGGTGCACCTTACGAAGACTGGAAAACATGTATTTGGAAATTGCCTTGCTGCACTCATCAGGAGAGCTTTAAACTAGAACAATGTGGGAAGGGAAGCAAAAGGCCAGAAAAAGCCATACAGCTGACAAATACTATTGAGATCTCTGTTACTGGAAGTGGAAAGGAAGAACAAAGACAAAACAATTTAAATAATAAAAATATGGGAGTAAGAGAAACAAATCACAAACTAAAATGTTTTTATACAAATGCACAAAGCATGGGCAACAAACAAGGAGAATTAGAACTACTAACGCAGGAAAAGAAATATGATGTCATTGGAATCACTGAAACTTGGTGGGACGATACACATGATTGGAATAAAAGGCTAAAAGGATACAACTTATTTGCAAGAAACAGACTTGATAAATGAGGAGGAGGTGTCGCATTGTATGTTAGAAAAGTGTATATCTGCACAGAGATTGAAGCTTCAGAGACTGGGAGTTCTGTGGAAACTGTTTGGGTAAGAATACAAGGAGAGAACAACGGAAAGGACACCATTGTAGGCATTTACTACAGGCCACCTGGGCAAGCTGAAGATATGGATGAACTCTTTATGTATCAAATGACCAAGTTCTCAAAAAAATATGACGTAGTGGTCATGGGAGATTTCAACTATCCAGACATTTGTTGGGAATCTCTCTCAAGTAAAACTAACAGGTCAAGCAAATTCTTATCCTCTCTTGCTGACAACTTTATCTTCCAAAAGGTAGGGGAGAAAACAAGGGGATCTGCTACTTTGGATCTAATCCTTATAAACAAGGAGGAAATGGTTGAGGAGGTAAAAGTGGCTGGGACCCTAGGAGGCAGCGATCATGCTATTATAGAATTTTGGATAACTAGAGGAGGAAGACATGTGAAGACTCAAACTTCAAGGTTAGATTTTAGAAAGGCAGATTTTAAGAGACTCAGAAAGAGAATAGGAGGGATCCAATGGCTGGATGTCCTTAAGGACAAAAATGTCCAGGAAGGATGGGAAATTTTTAAAAATGAGATTCTCAAAGCACAATCGTTAACAATCCCGAAAAGTAGGAAGAATGGGAAGCATTTAAGGAAACCAGGATGGATGAACACAGAACTTAAACACATGCTAAAAAGAAAGAAAGAAATGTTTATTAAATGGAAAGAGGGAGGCATATCTAAAGAAGATTATAATGCAGTCTGCAGATCCTGCAGGGCATGTATCAGGTTAGCTAAAGCTGACAATGAATTAAGGCTTGCAAGAGATGTCAAAAGCAATAAAAAAGGATTTTGGGGGTATGTCAAAAGTAAAAGAAAAGTCAAAGATGCTATAGGATTTTTACAGGATGAAAATGGAGAAATGGTAAGAGAGGATGTTGAGAAGGCCAAACTTTTTAATTCCTATTTTGCATCTGTTTTCTCTCAGAAAGAAAATGTAACATCAACTGATCTTCACTGTCCTTTTAAAGGAATATAAGAATCCAAGTTATCTGTAAACAGAAAGATTGTGAGGGAATATTTAGCTAACATAAATGAGTTCAAGTCTCCAGGTCCAGATGAATTACACCCCAGAGTACTGAAGGAGATCGTAGAAGAAATTTTAGAACCACTCTCCATAATCTTTGAAAATTCTTGGAGAACAGGAGAAGTCCCAGAAGACTGGAGAAGAGCAAATGTTGTTCCTATCTTCAAAAAGGGGAAGAAGGTGGACCCAGGGAACTATAGGCCGGTGAGTCTGACTTCTATACCAGGAAAGATCTTTGAACAAATTATTAAACAACATGTATGTAAGTACCTGGATAAGAATGAAGTGATTAACCAGAGTCAGCATGGGTTTATAACTAACAAGTCATGTCAGACTAACTTAATTTCCTTCTATGACAGAATCACTGACTGGGTGGATCAGGGAAATGCTGTAGATATAGTATATCTTGACTTCAGCAAAGCATTTGACAAAGTATCTCACACCATCCTTATTGAAAAAATGACCAAGTATGCAATGGACCAGGCAACTGTTAGGTGGATTCATAACTGGCTTAGTGATCGGACTCAAAGGGTGATTGTAAATGGCTTCACATCCAGCTGGATGAATGTCTCAAGTGGGGTACCACAGGGCTCCGTCCTGGGACCTGTATTGTTCAACATCTTTATCAATGATTTAGATGAAGGAATTGAGGGTAAACTGATTAAATTTGCTGATGACACATAGCTAGGAGGGATAGCTAATACTAGAGAAGAGAGAGAGAGGATTCAAAAAGACCTAAATAAACTGGAGCAGTGGGCAGCAACCAACAGAATGGTTTTTAACAGGGAAAAATGCAAAGTACTACATCTGGGCAATAAAAATGAAAAAAGCATATACAGAATGGGAGGAATAGAGCTAAGCAACAGTACATGTGAAAAAGACTTAGGTATACTAATAGATCATAGACTGAACATGAGTCAACAGTGTGATGCAGCAGCAAAAAAGGCAAATACAATTCTGGGATGTATTAACAGAAGCATACAGTCTAGATCACGTGAAGTCATTATTGGTCTTTACTCCTCTTTGGTCAGACCTCATCTGGAATACTGTGTACAGTTTTGGGCACCACATTTTAAAAAAGACATAGACAAACTGGAGCAAGTTCAGAGAAGAGCGACCAGAATGGTGACTGGTCTGCAAACCATGTCCTATGAGGAACGGTTGCAGGATTTGGGAATGTTTAGCTTGCAAAAAAGAAGACTGAGTGGAGACTTAATAGCTGTCTACAAATATGTCAAGGGCTGTCACATTGTAGAAGGATCATCTTTATTCTCATTTGCACAAGGAAAGACTAGAAGCAATGGGATGAAACTAAATGGGAGGAGACACAGATTAGATATTAGAAAAAACTTTTTGACAGTTAGGGTGATTAATGAGTGGAACAGGCTGCCACGAGAGGTGGTGAGTTCCCCTTCAATGGACGTCTTCAAACAGAGGCTGGACAGACATCTGTCTGAGATGATTTAGTGAATCCTGCTTTGAGCAGGGGGTTTGACCAGATGACCCAGGAGGTCCCTTCCAACTCTACCATTCTATGATTCTATGATTCTGGCGCTGTACCCAACTCATCCAGGGCCCTGGTGCGGTGGCTCACTGGGTAATAAAGGGGTCAAGGCCAGCTTGGCATTATCAGCTGGCCCTAAGCCCGAAATTCATGGGGTCACGCCAATATTAGACATGACCACCATGAATTTCTAGTAAAGTATTTAAAAAAACACAACACCCAGAAAAAAGTCCTTTAATTGAAATAAACACACAATTCTTTATTGTTCTAAATTAAACCATACTTACCATCACGCCCATTCCAGCTGAAGCCAACGATCTCCTGCAATAAAAGTAAAATAATAAAGCAACCTCATCCTTACCTTTCCATGGTTCCCACGACAGCTTCAGCTCTGCTACATCGAGATGACAGGCTGGACCGCAGCAGAACGCTGCCATCCATCCTGTCATCCCGCAGACACTGAGAAGCGCAGGCATACTTCCACTCCTCAGTGTATGGCTGTGACGGCATCCAGATGAGCCGAGGTCATGTCCAATGAACTCAGCTCACCTCATGTACGTCACTGACAGCGTGGGAAAATTCTCCTGCACTCAGCACTTCAGCGTGAGAATTTTCCCACGCTGTCAGTGACGTGCATGAGGTGAGCTGAGTTCATTGGACATGACCTCACCTCATGTATGTCACTGACAGCGTGGGAGAATTCTCACGCTGAAGCGCTGAGTGCAGGAGAATTTTCCCACGCTGTCAGTGACGTGCATGAGGTGAGCTGAGTTCATTGGACATGAACTCGGCTCATCTGGATGACGTCACAGAGAGACACTGAGGAGCGCAAGCATGCCTGCGCTTCTCAGTGTCTGCGGGATGACAGGCTGGATGGCAGCGTTCTGCTGCGGTCCAGCCTGTCATCTCGATGTAGCAGAGCTGAAGCTGTCGTGGGAACCATGGAAAGGTAAGGATGAGGTTGCTTTATTATTTTACTTTTATTGCAGGAGATCGTTGGCTTCAGCTGGAATGGGCGTGATGGTAAGTATGGTTTAATTTAGAACAATAAAGAATTGTGTCTTTATTTCAATTAAAGGACTTTATTCTGGGTGTTTGTGTTTTCTTTTAACTTTGACTATGGGGTTAGTAATGGGGGTGTCTTATAGACGCCTCTCCATTACTAACCTGGGCTTGATGTCAGCTGGCATTATAAGCTGACATCAACCCCAACCCTATTACCCCCTGCCATCGCACCAGGGCAGCGTGGAAGAGCGAGGCTAAGTGCCAGAATTGGCGCATCCTATGGATGCGCCATTTCTGGGGCGGCTGACGGCTGGTGTTTCTAGCCTGGGAGGGGGCCAATATTCATGGCACCCTTCCTGGGCTATTAATATCAGCCCCCAGCTGTCTGCCTAGCCTGTGCTAGCTATTAAATTAGGGGGGACCCCACGTTATTTTTTTTGGGGGGTTCCCCCATTTTAATAGCTAGTAAAGGCTAGGTATTCAGCTGGGGGCTGATATTAGTAGCCTGGGAAGCTCCGTGGGTATTACCCCCTTCCCAGGCTTCAAACATTTGCCCCAGCTGTCTGCTTAACCTCCGCTAGAGCCTAAAATTAAGGGGAACCCCACGCCAATTTTTTTAAAATAAATCCTTTATTTTAACACTAAATGACAAGTACAGTAATCAACACTGTCACTGTACTTCATATATATGTGACTGACATGTTTCTATCTATCTAATCTATGTGTGATTCTCTATTCTTTCTATTCTAAATTGTCGGGTACAGATGCTGAATTGCCGGCCGGCTTTCTTAAAGAGACGGTGCATGAAAACACTATTATTTTTTTAAATAAATCCTTTACACTAAATGACAAGTACAGTAAGCAACACTGTCACTGTACTTCATATATATGTGACTGACATGTTTCTATCTATCTAATCTATGTGTGAAGCTCTATTCTGTCTGTTATAAATTGTCGGGTACCGCTGCTGAATTGCCGGCCGGCTTTTTTAAAGAGACGGTGCACGAAAACACTAATATTTTTTTTAATAAATCCTTTACACTAAATGACAAGTACAGTAAGCAACACTGTCACTGTACTTCATATATATGTGACTGACATGTTTCTATCTATCTAATCTATGTGTGATTCTCTATTCTTTCTATTCTAAATTGTCGGGTACAGATGCTGAATTGCCGGCCGGCTTTCTTAAAGAGACGGTGCATGAAAACACTATTATTTTTTTAAATAAATCCTTTACACTAAATGACAAGTACAGTAAGCAACACTGTCACTGTACTTCTTATATATGTGGCTGACATGTTTCTATCTATCTAATCTATGTGTGAAGCTCTATTCTGTCTGTTATAAATTGTCGGGTACCGCTGCTGAATTGCCGGCCGGCTTTTTTAAAGAGACGGTGCACGAAAACACTAATATTTTTTTTAATAAATCCTTTACACTAAATGACAAGTACAGTAAGCAACACTGTCACTGTACTTCATATATATGTGACTGACATGTTTCTATCTATCTAATCTATGTGTGAAGCTCTATTCTTTCTGTTGTAAATTGTCGGGTACCGGTGTATGCCGCTGATGAATTGCCGGCTTTTCATGTCATTCTACATTATTCTTAGTTGTTTTCCTTCATGTAGAATTAACCTACAAGGAAAGAAAGGGTTTATTTTCATTCCGATATTTGTGTCCCATTGACTTGCATTGGTTTCCGGTATCGGAATCGGCGATATCCGATACTTTTTGGGTATCGGCCCGATCCAATCCGATACGATATTTCCTGATATCGGAAGGTATCGCTCAACATTAGTCTTGGCCAGTCCTTAATTACGGTGATCTTATCAGGGTCGGGAGCCACTCCGTCAGCACTCACCACGTGTCCCAGGTATTGCACCTTTGGTTTCAGGAGGTGACACTTGGAGGGTTTCACCTTTAGGCCGTAGTTTGCCAGAGCTTCGAACACTTCCGCCAGGTGTTTCAGGTGGTCCTCGTAGGTCTTGGAATAGACGATGACATTGTCCAGGTATAACAGGACCGTCTCGAAGTTCCGGTGTCCCAGACAGCATTCCATCAACCGTTGGAAGGTTCCTGGTGCGTTGCAGAGCCCGAACGGCATGCAGTTAAATTCACTGAGACCCATCGGGGTGGTGAATGCGGTCTTCTCCCGGTCCGCCTCTGCTACAGGAACCTGCCAGTACCCGCTAGTGAGATCCAAAGTAGAGAAGAAGTTAGCAGATTTTAATGCAGCTAAGGACTCTTCTATCCTTGGTAACGGGTACGCATCTTTGTGTGTGATACGGTTGACCTTCCTGTAGTCTACACACATTCTCATGGTGTTGTCTTTCTTTTTCACTAAGACTAGTGGAGCTGCCCAGGGGCTACAGCTGTCCCTGATTACCCCAGCCTCCTTCATGTCTCTAAGCATCCCCTTGGCGTGTTGGTAGTGTGCCGGGGGTACGGGTCGGTATCTCTCCTTTATGGGAGGATGGTCTCCCGTGGGGATGTGGTGTTCTACCCCCTTTACTCGCCCGAAGTCTAGCGGGTGTTTACTAAACACTCTCTCGTACTCTCGAACAACCCGATAGACTCCCTGTTTCTGGTGTGAGGGAGTGGAGTCAGTACCCAAGTGCAGTTGCTGACACCAGTCCTCCATTGGTTTCTTAGAGCCGTTACCTTCCTCTGGTTGAGATGGAGGCAAGGGTTCCACGGCCTGTACAGAATTCTGGTTTATGGTGAACAATTTGGCTAGCGTGGCATACCGGGGCAGGTGTACTTCTCTCTCCCCGATATTTATGATGCAAACGGGCACCCTCCCATGGCGTACATCGACCACCCCCCATGCTGTCAAAATGGTGGGCCTACTGTCTGAATAGACGGGTTCTACCATTGCTTGGTAGTCTCTACCTCTTAGACCAATAGCTGCCCGGCACCAAATCATCATCTCACTTTTTGGGGGCATGGCAATAGGGAATGGGTCACACATTCTCACGCTACCTATCTCACCACCAGATAGTTCCACCTGTTGCCGCTTCATCAGTGCCCGGATCTCTTTTTGGAGCACACGCTGCTGGCCGGAACTGGCATTCTTGGCAACCTGCTGTAAAATGAGAATCACCTCTGCAAGACAATTTTCAATCACATTAGTTCCCAAGGTTATTCTAGGGTGACTCTCATGATGGTCTATGTCCACTATTATCAGTCCTTGTGCCGCCAGTTCGACTTTACCGATCTTAATCCCACCTGTGGCACGGGCTGACCATTGCTGGCGATGATACTCAGGTCGTCATCTGGTTATGTCCGAGTCATTCCAGTACTGCTTGAAGAGCACGTACGGGATGGTGGTGACCTGTGACCCGGTGTCTAGTAGGGCACTCATAGGAATGCCATCCAGTACCACAGGCAAGATTGGACGTCCCACTACGTATTTATCACGCCAGTTTGATGGGCCTGATGGTCTTATGCCTGGGGGTTGGCCCTCTACCCCAGGTTGTGCCCGTTTAAATGACAGTACCTTGCCACATGTCCGGGTTGATTGCAGCGGCGGCAGATGGGTTGTCCGTCCTCGTTGCATCGGTCGCTGGGTCTTCCTCTGGCCGGTGGGGTCCTCCTCAGTCGGCGCCACGGGACGTCCTCCGGTCCGGATGCCAGCTGGATCTTTCCTGGAGAAGA
Organism: Phyllobates terribilis; assembly: GCF_046119375.1. NCBI lineage: Eukaryota > Metazoa > Chordata > Amphibia > Anura > Dendrobatidae > Phyllobates > Phyllobates terribilis. Next base: position 327,521,643 of record NW_027362764.1, on the reverse strand, counting down.
GACCTGTAAAGACTGCACAGTTCTGGTTAGCGCGGCAACGCTCTTAGTCAGCTCTTGGACCTGATGGTGCAGGTCTGTAGCCGGGTCACTGTTTAAAGCCTGCGCATCAGCTCCCACAGGCTCTGCAGACAAGGGCGCCGTCTCCTGGTGGTAAGTGATAGCAGGGCGCCTGTGGGTCACAGCGCCACCTGGTGCCGGTTCTCGGAGCACCCGGATGGCTCTGTCCTTGAACTGTGCAAAGTCCAGGTCAGGGTCCTGTAAGGACATTGCCCGCAACTGGGTTCGGTGGGCATTGCACAGTAGACCCTCAATAAATTGTTCAGTCAACAGCTTGTCTTCATTTCCCACGCTGTCAGGGTCTGCCTGCTTAATGGCTCTCAGGGCCTCTTGTAGGTTTAAAGCATAGTCTCTTATACTCTCATGTGCCCGCTGTTTACACCCGTAAAATCTGAGCTTTATTTCGGCTGAGGTGCGGGTATCAAATGTGTCTTTCAGCCGGGCTAGTATTTCTCTGACAGTCCTCTTCCTCCCAGGTGGCCAGGACTTTACCTCCCTTTGGGCTGCCCCGATTAATTGGGCCACCAGGATGCTCACTTTTTGCTCTTCTGTGAGGGGGTACACCTGGAAGAGGCTATCAAGTCTTTCCCTAAAGTCATTTAGGGTATGTGATTCCCCTGAGTACTGGGGTAGCCAGGTTGCCCCCGGGATATAGGGCATGGTGAATGGCATGACTGCTGCAGCGATTGCGCTGGCGGTGGCTGTGGCAGTGGAGCTCCCCTCGGTATCCGGCATCCTCCTCCCCCCTAGTGGACCGTGGCCTACCTTGCGATGCTCTTCTTCCGTAGGCCGCGGCTCCGCAGTCGATCGTCGGGGTTGAGGACCTGGCGTCGCGCTCCGATGACGTCAGCGTCGCTCTTCCTCCCTTCCAGGACCTTGCGCAGCGTCAGCGTGGGGCGGAGCTTCGGATCTCGCGCGCTTTCGGCGTCCACGCCCCTCTTCTTCCTGTGCGGCGTCCCGAAGATGGCGTCCGAAGGCGGGAAGCAGCTGCGGATGGCGGGAAGAAGGCAGAAGACGGCGGGAAACGGTCCAAGATGGCGTCTGATGGTGGGAATCGGCTCCGGATGGCGGGAAACGACTCCGGACGGCGGGAAACTTCACCACAGGTAAGTATAAAAGTCTCTTTTTCAGGCACGCAGTACCCGGTGGTTGCGGGCACGAAATCCTGCCGACTACGCCAAAGTTGACGCGCCCCCTGGGCCAGTGCTGTAGTGCGGCGCGCGTGCGCGCGGGGAATACCCGGAGCCGGATCCGATGGGGGTAGTAGTCTTCGTGTGGCGGTGACCCGGTCCGTGCCCAGGGTGGTCAAACTAAGTGGCAGTTATTGGTATGATGGTATTAGTGTCCGACTACGCCACCCGTTGAATGCGGCTATGAAGCCGCCGCTGCAGGGCAGTCTGCTGAGGCCGGTGGTACGGATGTGCAGCGTGGATGGTATAACCCCCAACGGGAGGGGTATGGCCTCAGGTCAGAGGATGAGGTTGATGTTGGGAGTGATGGTGTGGATGTCCCAGCACTAATGGTGCGACAAGGAAGCACGGAGACACGAGGGTACAGTTCAGGGTCTTTACTGATGGTACAAGGCAAATTCCCCCGGGAGTACTGGCTAGTATTTGGGGCCTGGTTAGTCTGCGAGTAAGCCGGAGTTCCCCTGGCCAGGTGGAGTTGTAGGCCTTCCCGTTAGTCTGTACCCTTCCTGGCTACCCTGCTTTCGGCGGTTACAAGTAGCCCACGTCCCTGGGTATACCGTGTGGTGCTCACCCGTATGGCTGGTGACCTGGGGCCTCCTGTTAGCCTCCGCTCCGGGATGGCGGTGCTGGTCCCTTCACTGTGACTGAGCCTTCGGGCTTTTATGGACAGAGGACCTGGAATCCCCTGCCGGATGGATTCTGCTGCTGGGTATATCTTAGTCCCCACAGCCTCGGACTCCTGTGTCCGGTTTTAGTTCCTTCTCCCAGGGCGAGCTCTGCACAGCTCCAGCCCCTGGCGCTTCTCCTTGGCTCCTACAGAGCTCCTGATGTCTATCTGTCCCTGTTTCTGCGTGTCCAGACCAGACTCCGTCTCTGTCTGGAACTCCTCTCTCCTAACCCTGCCTCAGCCCCAGTTTATGTAGGGGAAGTTCTTCCCCTCCCAGGACTGGGCAGGAGGTGTGGCATGCTTAGGATTCCTGCCCAGGAGACCTCCCACCTGCTCACAGACGTAATATTGCTATTACTGTGGAAACCAGACCCCTGGGGTGCCACAGATGGAGCTGCAGATTTACATTGTGTGTAACCACATCCTGTGGGAAAGATGAGGATTTAATGGAAGAAGACATGTTAGTGGCTCATAGTGTTATACAGAATTCCTGGACATGTGTGGGCAGCAGAAAAATGGACTAAAGGAAGGACAAACACCAGATCTGACGCGCCCCCTGGGACATATTCCTTTTTGAGGGGAATACCCGGCACCGGATCAGATGGGGGGTTGTAGTCTCCGAGCGGCTGTGACCCGGTCCCGTGCCCAGGGCGTCAAGCTCAGTGTTATGTGGCAGTCCTTACTGATGTTATTAAAGTTCGTGTGTCGACTACGCCACCCGTTGTGATGCGGTCACTGTGGCCGCCGCTGCTGCAGGGTCCGCTGAGGCTGATGGTGGGTGCGCAGCTTGGTGGGATAACCCCCAACGGGTGGGGTATAGCCTCAGAGGGGACAGGCGCAGAGGATGGGGGTTGTGGTGGTGTAGTGCAGCCGGCAAAGAAGACAGAGTCGGGTAGTGCAGTTAAGGGTCTTTACTTACTGCAGATGTTATACGGGTCACTCTAGCTCCAAGTGACCACCCGAGCCGTGCTGCGTCCACCAAGTCCTGGATCCAGCCAACCCCCAAACAAGTCCGGAGCGTGGCCCTGAGCTCTCCCTCTGTCCTCACTTCAGCCGTCCCCACCAGTGATTCACCTAAGTCCAGCTCCCTCGGGCCTTCTGTTGGGCAACCTTTGGCCTTAGGTCCCCTGACCCTTCCTGTGGTGTGCCTTCAGGGTGAATGTAGTGGGTGACCGTGACAGACACTGCCCACGGTCTCCGGTCTCTGGCTGGGGAATGTCTTTGCCCCCACCAGCTTGGGTTCCGGTACCCTTCTGCTGACTCCTCACCCGGTGTTCTTATTTGGGTTCTTGGGTCCCTTCAGTCTTCCCCCTCTGGGTCTTTCTTCACTCCACTCTCTCTCTTCAGGGCCTCTCTTTCTTTCAGCTGCTCCTCTGCCAGCTTCCGCTCCTCCTCTCCTGCTGACTTGTCCTCTGCACTGACTGACTGACCTTCTGCGTCTGACCCTGATTCTAGTTGGTGCCCTCCTTATATATCCCTCTATGTGTGAGCTCAGGTGACCAGCACCCAATGAGCTCCTATCTTTACCCAGACTGCTCCCCCTATCTGCCCCTACACTACATGGGATGTTCCACCCCCCTCCCACTCCAGCCAGGAACAGGCTCGGTTGTACCTGCACATTTCCAAGTGGGAGTACCGTCGGCCTGCTCCTCTGAAATGGGATGTGTGTAGTGCATGCAGTCTATCTGAGCTCAGTCCCACACTCCATCCTTACCCGGGAGTGGAATATCACACCTCTGGCTGAGGTGCAATACCCCTGTAGCAGCCGGATCCTCAGGGTGCTACATTCCCCCCTGGTAAACCACAGCACGTCCTCGGGCTGTAAGACATAAAACAACACCAAAACATACATTTTTTTTTTTTTTTTTTTCATAAACACAACATATAAAACATATAAAACATATATATATAAAACTTTCTCGTCGTCTCAGGCTCCTCCTCCTCTGGTCACCGTGCAACTCGTGACCAGGTAAAGTGCGACAATCTTTTGAAAAACAGTTTCTCATAAAACCAGTAGGGGGCGCCTTAGAAAGCGCAACTATGTACAGGGGAGTTTGGCCGTTCTCAGTCCCCGGCCAGGTAAAGGGAAAGGGATGGCTGCTCACAGTCCTCAGCCTGTGGGATGAAGGGGTCAACGGGCAAACAGTTCACTGGTCCCAACGGGGACTAAACTTCTCAGTAGTCACGGCTACTTGGGTACCCCGACGGGTAACTATATACAGTTCTTTGTACTATTTCAGTCATAGTACCTTCTAGCCTTGAACCCGTCCGGGTCTTCTGGCTCCTCCTCCCTATACCGCAACTCCTCCTCTGTCAGGCGATGCACGTGGAGGGCGTAAGGTCCCTTGGCACACTTGTGCCGGGTGAACGTTACCTCGTCACCGACGTAGAGGTCACGGCCTTTGTGACCCTCTGGCAGGTGGGACTCGACGTCCCGTCGGGTAACGAAGACGTCCCCCATGGTGTTCCGGTCCCTTATGAAACCCCATCCATGCTGCGCATTAAACTTTATTACCGTCCCGATGGTACGGGGACGATCTGCTGCACGGGGGTCCCTTCTGGTCTGACTCTTCTGCTCCGCGCTGCGGGTCTGGGCCTGTTGTTCTCTGACCCGCCTCTCCTCCCGTTCTCTCTTAAACTCTGCCAGCTGTTGACGGCAACACTCTGTACGTTCAGCTGCAGCTGCCCGAGTCTCTCCGGTGAACCCCATCAAATCTTCTCCCGTGGGGTCCCACACGAATTGGGCTTCTTCTAGTGGAGGCGAGACCCGAGTCACGGGCTTTGGAGCCGGGATCAGGGGCTCACACAGGGGACCTAACTTCTTTTGTCGCTCCAGTTCCAAGAATCCTTCGGGCCAGATGAAAGGCCGCCCGTCCGGCCACGTTAGCTGGCTGAAGGGGTCCTCTCCCAGATTTGGCACCCTTGATGTTACGGGTGCGGGCGCGATGGTGGGGGCGCCCAGGTTACCCAGGCCTTGCGGCCAGGCCGGGGGCATCTGGAAGGTAAATGGAACTGTTAACACGGCGGCGCCCTGGGCCACCTGGCCTTGCGACCAGGCCGGAGGCTCCGCGGAGGTAGATGGCTCTGCTGGGGATGCGGCGCCCGGAAACGCTAGGCCTTGCGACCAGGCCGGAGGCTCCTCTTCCTTCGCCACGCTCCGGGTCACGACGCGTGACGTCACCGGGGTCGCGACGGCGGCTTCCGGTCGGGGCCTAGTCGGTGGCGGTGTCATGGCGGTCTCGGGTACGGCAGGGGGACCTTCGGGCTCTGCGACGGGGAGCTGGGGCAGGTAAGCGGTCTTCCGGTATGGGGTATAGGCGTCCCCCTTACCTGCTGCCATGCGTCTCGCTCCCTCTTCTGCGCCGTCTCCGGCCTTGGGTCCTCCCGCGTCATCCGCAGAGGTAGTCGGTGTCTTCTTCCAAGGGAGCGGGTTCCGTGGACGGGTTCCAGCTTGCTGGGCCATCTCCCGGCCCCACTCCGCCAGGATCTCCCTCTGCACTCGGGCCATCCTTCCCGCGAGGCCCTCCAGGGCACTCCGCGCGCACTCCCGATCTCGGGGTAACTGCGCCAGGATCTCCGCTAAGCCTAGCGGGGTTGTTGACTCCAGCAGGCTCCTGACCATCGGGTCGGTGCTGCTCTGCTCTGCTTCCGGCAGGCTCCTGGCCAGCGGGCCGGTGCTGCTCTGCTCTCCTCTTTCTTCCTTTTGCAGGCTCCTGGCCAGCGGGCCGGTGCTGCACTGCTGCCGCTCCATTCCCGGGTCTACTCTTCCTCTCCTCGACTCCGGGTGCTCTCGCTCTAGACACCTTGCCTCCGGGTGCGCTCGTTCTAGACTGCTCCAGGCGACACCCATCTTTGCTCTTTTCTTTCGTCTCCTCCCACTTCGAGGGCGGTCCCGGGGCAACTCGGTGACTGTCAGCTCCAGGGGTAGTTCTTTCACGCTGACAGACACCTCCAGCATCACAGTCTCTGTTGGTGGGGGCGGTTTCCACTTTTGGCGCCATTTTCTGTCCTCGCCCACGATGGGAGGCGGCCTCCTGGCCTCCTTTGGCACGCCCATAATGGCGTCCGCTGCTCTTCCAAGGCGGGAAATCTGCGGTTTTGGCGGGAAGCGTCGCCCAGTGGCGGGAAACTCGGCAGATGGCGGGAACAAGCTGGAAATGGCGTACAATCGGCGGGAAACGACTGGTGATGGAGTCCGATGGCGTGGACCCTCCGGAACCGGCAGGAGACTTCTTTTTGAGGTAACGGTGTTCTTTTCCTCCGGCACGCAGTACCCGGGTGTTGCGGGCACGTAATCCTGCCGACTACGCCAAAATTGACGCGCCCCCTGGGACATATTCCTTTTTGAGGGGAATACCCGGCACCGGATCAGATGGGGGGTTGTAGTCTCCGAGCGGCTGTGACCCGGTCCCGTGCCCAGGGCGTCAAGCTCAGTGTTATGTGGCAGTCCTTACTGATGTTATTAAAGTTCGTGTGTCGACTACGCCACCCGTTGTGATGCGGTCACTGTGGCCGCCGCTGCTGCAGGGTCCGCTGAGGCTGATGGTGGGTGCGCAGCTTGGTGGGATAACCCCCAACGGGTGGGGTATAGCCTCAGAGGGGACAGGCGCAGAGGATGGGGGTTGTGGTGGTGTAGTGCAGCCGGCAAAGAAGACAGAGTCGGGTAGTGCAGTTAAGGGTCTTTACTTACTGCAGATGTTATACGGGTCACTCTAGCTCCAAGTGACCACCCGAGCCGTGCTGCGTCCACCAAGTCCTGGATCCAGCCAACCCCCAAACAAGTCCGGAGCGTGGCCCTGAGCTCTCCCTCTGTCCTCACTTCAGCCGTCCCCACCAGTGATTCACCTAAGTCCAGCTCCCTCGGGCCTTCTGTTGGGCAACCTTTGGCCTTAGGTCCCCTGACCCTTCCTGTGGTGTGCCTTCAGGGTGAATGTAGTGGGTGACCGTGACAGACACTGCCCACGGTCTCCGGTCTCTGGCTGGGGAATGTCTTTGCCCCCACCAGCTTGGGTTCCGGTACCCTTCTGCTGACTCCTCACCCGGTGTTCTTATTTGGGTTCTTGGGTCCCTTCAGTCTTCCCCCTCTGGGTCTTTCTTCACTCCACTCTCTCTCTTCAGGGCCTCTCTTTCTTTCAGCTGCTCCTCTGCCAGCTTCCGCTCCTCCTCTCCTGCTGACTTGTCCTCTGCACTGACTGACTGACCTTCTGCGTCTGACCCTGATTCTAGTTGGTGCCCTCCTTATATATCCCTCTATGTGTGAGCTCAGGTGACCAGCACCCAATGAGCTCCTATCTTTACCCAGACTGCTCCCCCTATCTGCCCCTACACTACATGGGATGTTCCACCCCCCTCCCACTCCAGCCAGGAACAGGCTCGGTTGTACCTGCACATTTCCAAGTGGGAGTACCGTCGGCCTGCTCCTCTGAAATGGGATGTGTGTAGTGCATGCAGTCTATCTGAGCTCAGTCCCACACTCCATCCTTACCCGGGAGTGGAATATCACACCTCTGGCTGAGGTGCAATACCCCTGTAGCAGCCGGATCCTCAGGGTGCTACAGATCCATGTGATTAAACGGAAAAAGTCTGTCATTGCTATGTTGCTTACCAGTAGGTGACCTGCCACTATTGTCCTGTCAAATGGTCGATTCTCGTGAGCAAATTCTCTGGATGTCTAAGCAAGTTTTTTCGAGATCACTCGCAAAAAATGGAATTTTAGATATTATTAAAGTGCTTAGACTCTATTGTGAAAGGTACAGTACTGTTCAAAAGTTTGGACACCCCTGTTCATGCAGTAATTTTTCTTGTTTTTAAAGAATTTGCACATTGTAGATTAAGACTGAAGGCAGCGAAACCATGAAGGAACACAAATGGAAACAAAGAGTAATGAAACACATGTGAAACAAACTACCATGTGTGTTAAACTTCAGGTTCCTCAAAGCACCATCCCCGTTAACTCTGATGACAGCTTTACACACCCTTGTCATTTTGTCTAGCAGCTGCATCAGGTTCTCACCTGGAATGGACAGTATTGCCAGGTCACCTTCAGCCAAGCAAAATTGCAAATATGTTTTTTTCCACTTAATCACATAGATCTTCCAATTATGCTGCTTGTCCTTCCTTCAGTCTATTTTTATGCTGCCCACACGTTAAGAAGTTCTGCACCACATTTTGAGTCACTCACATGTCTTCTTCCATTAAATCATCATCTCCCACCTATGATGTTTCTTGTTACCAGTAGTCTTGAAGGCGTTCCTTGAAGTGCTGAACACTTGTTGGCTGCTTTGCCTTTACTCTGTGTCCAACTCTTCCCAAACCATCTCAGTTGGGTTGAGGTCGGGTGATTGTGGAGACCATGTCATCTGACGGAGCCTCCATCCCTCTTATCTTGGACACATAGCCCTTACATAGCCTGGAGGTGTTTTGGGTCATTGTCCCGTTACTACACAAATGATGGTCCCACTAAGTACAAACCAGATGGAATGGTGGTCATTGCAGAATGCTGTGGTGGCCACGCTGGGCAAGTGTGCATTCAATTTGGATTAAATCACCTACAATGTAACCAGCAAAGCACCAGCCACCATCACTTCCGTCTCCATGCTTCACAGTTAGAAACCATCATCTCATGTTTTCTGTGTCTCACAAAGACATGATGGTAGCTACGAAAAAAATCACAAATTTCGACTCATCAAGCCACAGTCCAGATTTCCACCAATCTAATATCCAGTCCTTGTGTTGCTTTGCCCAAACAAGTCTCTTCTTCTTGTTTGTGGTCCTTCGTGGTGGCTTCTTTGTGGCAAATCAACAATAAATCCTTCTTCAGACTATCACCTCTAGACAGTTTATTTTGAGATAAGTCTGCTACTTGATGTTTGTGCATCATTTTTGAGGGCTGTTAACTGAGGTGCTATTAATTTGCAGATTATGAAGTTGGTAACTATGATGAGCTTATCGTCTGCAGCATTGCTAATTCTCAGTCTTCCTTTCCTAAGGCTGTCCTCATGAGAGACAGTTTCATCATAGCAATTAATGTTTTTCTTTAAGGTTCTAGCAATTTTTCAGATTGACTGACCATCATGTAGTAAAGTAATGATGGACTGAGGTTTCTCTTTACTTAGTTGAGTGTTTCTTGCCATAGTATGGCTTAGAAGAGATGTGGAATAGGACTCAATACTGTATGGAGCACTGTAACAACACAGCCTCTGCAAAACACTCCTGTTGGTCGCAAACACTTTTTGAAGGCTGGTGATCTCACAAATGAACTCTTGAAGAGGCAATTTGTTCATTGGAAGCCATTCAAGGTGATGACCTGATGAAGCTGCTGGAGAAATGACAAGTGGGTGTAAAGCTGTCATCGTAGCACTTTGAGGAATATAAGGTGCAGCATTTATTCTTGTCTGTTGCACACATGTTTGCTTACTTCTTGTTTCTATATGTTTTCCTTTGAGGTTTGGATGCTTTCAGTCTGAATCTACAATGTGCACATTCCAATATAGATAGATAGGCTGAAAAAAAGAAAAAAAGTCCATCACATTCCTTTTTCTTTGACCAGTTGTACATTATCTACCTTTAGATTATTTATAACCCACAATGCTGTTTGTTTTGAGAAAAGTATCGAGCCCTTTTAAAATGCTGATATAGTGTCTGCCATTACTAACTCTTGAGGTTGGCATTCCACAGTCTGACTGCTCTAACTGTAAAGAACCCTTTCCTAGTTAGCTGCCAAAATCGCCTTTCCTTCATAGGTACTGCATGTTCTTTGGTCCTTGTAAAGTCCTTGGAAAGAACAAATCACGTGCCAACAAAGAACAAGGAAAACAATGGCATGAACAAGTGTCCAAACTTTTGATCGGCATTATACATTAAACAAATCTGAAAATTCCATGCTGTATCTGCTGATTCCTCTCCTTACAAAGCCTCTTTTGGGTTCCATGGTCAATAATCTACCTATAGTTTGGTATGGAAGGAGAAACTGGAGATACAGCTGCACTTTTTCAGTATCTTTCCTTGAAATTGCATAGTGTGGAAGAGATATAGTGAGAAGGGGGGATGCAGCTGCAGGTTCTCAGTCTTTTCTTGAAATTGCACATTTTGGGAGAGGATGAGGAGCAGATGATTCTCATTTATTTAATTGTAATTTCTGAAATGTAATATCTTCCTCACCTTCCAGCAACCTGTAGTTCCCCTTTCCCTTCACAGAAGTGAAGTCTAGTTAGTGCTCAGTCAGAGTGAGAGCAGCACGCAGGCTGCTGTGTGAGGCAAACTAGGCCTCCAGCAGCCCTGAAGTCTAGTGAGGGCCCCGAGTGTGGCTGAAGGCGAGAGGAAGGAAGGAGTGATAAAGGGGGCAGAGGAGTATAGCAAGCTCACCCCGTTATACAAACCGGACACCGGGTCCAAGCCTACAGGGACCCTCTATGCCCAGTAGGGATAACCGGAATCCCAGGAGGACTACAAGTCCCTGGCAAACCTGAAGCTAGGCACATACAGGACCAGGAACCACGAAGGCCCCGACGTCCAGGGAAAGTGGTTACCAACCGGAGGTCCTACTTCAGAGCAACAGGTGGAGTAAAAGCAGGACACATAAGCTAGGCACAGTTGCAGGCTGGCCAGGAGCTTACACAGAGGCAGATACGGATGAGGAGGCCTTATACTCGCTCCCTGGGGAGAAGTCCAAAAGTGCGTCCTTCACCTGGAGTACCCTGGACCGTACCTAACAGCTGTACCAGTAAAGGTAACGAAGCAAAACCCCCTGTCTCTGTCCGTTAATCCGGCTGCGCCATTGTTCTCTCCCTGCACCACAACGCCCAGCGCACCATTTATTTATCTACACTGCCCTGAGGCCCGCTCCACCTGTGGAACTGACTGCCCTGGGCCAGCCACCGTGATATACCCCAAACAGTAAGGCCCCGGGGGCGAGTCAGAGGGAGAAAAGGGGATGCAGCTGCAGTTTCTATGTGTCCTACCTTGAAATTGCATATGTGCAAAGGATGGAGAGATAAAAGGGTATGAAGCTGCAGTTTCTCAGTGTCTTTCCTTGAAATTGCCTACTGTGGGAGGAAAAGAGGGAGAAATGGGGATGCAGCTGCAGTTTTTCAATGTCTTACCTTAAAATTGCATATGTGGGAGGGATGGCGAGAGAAAGGGGGATGCAGCTGCAGTTTCTCAATGTCTTTCCTTGAATTTTTATTCCGTAGGAGGGATGGCGAGAGAAAGGGGGATGCAGCTGCAGTTTCTCATTGTCTTTCCTTGAATTTGCATACTGTGGAAGGGATGGAGAGAGAAGTAGAGATGCAGCTACAATTTTTTAGATGTGCTGTAGATGGTTCTCAAATGACTTTTTTGCACCTTCTGGAGTGTAGCATCTCCTCCATCATCGAGCATCTATAGTTCTTATTTCTCTTCTCGTAAACTCTTTAAATGTTCAAAAGATATTTTGGGGAATTTTTGTAAATGTGAAAAAATGTAAGAATCCATTGTTTCCCAAATATACTCCTGCTTTGTGTTCCTGTTGGCTTTTTCTTAGACTGGTGGAAAAGGGGGAATAATCAGACATAACTGTCATTACCCCAAAACAATAGTTTGCAAAATACTGAAACAGTAATTTTTGTAAAGAATTTCGTAATTCACTAGAAAAGGATGAAAAATGGACACCGATAAAAAGTTTGTTGAACGAGAGGGCTGGAAATACTGTATCTGTTTTTATTAGTATTTTTTACCCCGCTCGCTGACAACATCTCAAGGAAAGTTTTGAAAGCACTTTAAATAAAGGAGAAAAATGTTCTGTGCCTATTGTGCCTTACAATCTGAGAGACATAAATTCACAATGATGCTTTCAGAGATGCACAAAATAGATGAGTGATTGATCATCCTGTTCTGCCGAGTCACCGGCACATCATCTAACAGTTCTTCCCGACGCCATCTGTTAACTTTGACTCTGGAGACGGCTAATATTCGAGGATTACAAATCTGGAGCTAAACCCAAAGTCCGCATCTTATACCAGTGCAACACTAAGATATTATTTACCTACTGACAACAACTAGATTATTAATCAGTAAAGTGAATGCGAAGTTGTCAAAACTCCACCGCTGTTCCTACACATAAGGAGAACCAGAAAATAAATATTCACTCTTGAAAAATGTTTTATTTTTTTAATCGAAGTCCAACATTTTATGCAGATTGCATTTAAATAAATAAAAATTTTTCTTGGGTCAGAGCTCAATTTTTTCCTACATCCCCTTCAAATCCCCAACATAGAAATATAGTAACATGTACCTGCCATTTCATGTGAAATTTCAGAATAAGCTATTATGTGTGTACATGAGAAATAACATTGTTTCTGGTTATGATATAACTTGTATCCTGCACTTTTCATCAGTTTTTCCCCTCTGCAGGTTCTATCTTTAATTTTCAGTTGTCTCTGAGCTAGTGGGTGGATAATAGCTGCTATGATGTCTCCCATACACAGCACACCCAGACATGAGGGATTCCTGCTCTCCTGTCTCTATTTAGCATATGTCAGAAGGAGCATTAGCATGGAGGATAATACAGCAGTACTGAGCAGTGTAGTAGTGAATCCAGCTCTGGGTTTAAACAAAACACTTACTAGAAAGCTGCTGTGTCTGAGCCTCTGACTTTCCCTCCGCTCCTGCCCTCTGCTTTCTATAGACTTCTTTAGGCAGCTGTTACCTCATTCATTAGGGAACTGCTAGTTCATATTGTATTGAGCGAGACAGATGGTAGCTGAGTTTCAGAGTGAATGATGAGTTCAGGAAGCAGGAAAGAGGGTAGAAGAAGTGGCTCATAAGTGGAGAAAGAAACAGACTTCTCTGATCAGATATAGCACAAAGTTTCTTATAATTAGAGATGAGCGGTGTTCGACTAGAACTGTTCGCCAATCTCAAATTCGAGCTGTTTTGGGCGGTGTTCGAGTTGTTCGACGAACCCGAACGATTTGCAAAAAATTCGGATGTTCGAGGTTATGTTCGATAACTGTTCGTGCACCAAAAGCGTGTCCTGCATGTCTGGCGCTATTTAGAGCACCAATCATGCAGGGATTGTCTGCCACTCACTGTAATGCCACAGCCATGGTGGTTGTGGCATTACAGTGATTGCCCAAATCGATGGGAACAGTGCCAACAGTGAAACATGAAAAGCCGGCAATTCAGCAGCGGCATACACCTGTACCCGACAATTTAGAACCGAAAGAATAGAGCTTCACACATAGATTAGATAGATATAAACATGTCAGCCACATATATACGAAGTACAGTGAAAGTGCTGCTTACTGTACTTGTCATTTAGCGTAAAGGATTTATCAAAAAAAATAATAGTGTTTTCATGCACCGTCTCTTTAAAAAAGCCGGCCGGCAATTCAGCAGCGGTACCCGACAATTTATAACAGACAGAATAGAGCTTCACACATAGATTAGATAGATAGAAACATGTCAGTCACATATATATGAAGTACAGTGATAGTGTTGGTTACTGTACTTGTCATTTAGTATTAAAATAAAGGATTTATTATTAAAAAAATTGGCGTGGGGTTCCCCTTAATTTTAGGCTCTAGCGGAGGTTAAGCAGACGGCTGGGGCAGATGTTTGAAGCCTGGGAAGGGGGTAATACCCACGGAGCTTCCCAGGCTACTAATATCAGCCCCCAGCTGAATACATAGCCTTTACTAGCTATTAAAATGGGGGACCCCCCCAAAAAAATGACGTGGGGTCCCCCCTAATTTAATAGCTAGCAAAGGCTAGGCAGACAGCTGGGGGCTGATATTAATAGCCCAGGAAGGGAGCCATGAATATTGGCCCCCTCCCAGGCTAGAAACACCAGCCGTCAGCCGCCCCAGAAATGGCGCATTCATAGGATGCGCCAATTCTGGCACTTAGCCTCGCTCTTCCACGCTGCCCTGGTGCGGTGGCAGGGGGTAATAGGGTTGGGGTTGATGTCAGCTTATAATGCCAGCTGACATCAAGCCCAGGTTAGTAATGGAGAGGCGTCTATAAGACACCCCCATTACTAACCCCATAGTCAAAGTTAAAAAAAACACAAACACCCAGAATAAAGTCCTTTAATTGAAATAAAGACACAATCCTTTATTGTTCTAAATTATACCATACTTACCATCACGCCCATTCCAGCTGAAGCCAACGATCTCCTGCAATAAAAGAAAAATAATAAAGCAACCTCATCCTTACCTTTCCATGGTTCCCACGACAGCTTCAGCTCTGCTACATCGAGATGACAGGCTGGACCGCAGCAGAACGCTGCCATCCAGCCTCTCATCCCGCAGACACTGAGAAGCGCAGGCTTGCTTGCGCTGCTCAGCGTCTCTCTGTGACGACATCCAGATGAGCCGAGTTCATGTCCAATGAACTCGGCTCACCTCATGCACGTCACTGACAGCGTGGGAAAATTCTCACGCTGAAGCGGTGAGTGCAGGAGAATTCTCCCACGCTGTCAGTGACGTGCATAAGGTGAGCTCATGTCCAATGAACTCAGCTCACCTCCTGCACGTCACTGACAGCGTGGGAGAATTCTCCTGCACTCAGCGCTTCAGTGTGAGAATTCTCCCACGCTGAAGCGCTGAGTGCAGGAGAATTTTCCCACGCTGTCAGTGACGTGCATGAGGTGAGCCGAGTTCATTGGACAATAACTCGGCTCATCTGGATGCCCTCACAGAGAGACACTGTGGAGCGCAAGCATGCCTGCGCTTCTCAGTGTCTGCGGGATGACAGGCTGGATGGCAGCGTTCTGCTGCGGTCCAGCCTGTCATCTCGATGTAGCAGAGCTGAAGCTGTCATGGGAACCATGGAAAGGTAAGGATGATGTTGCTTTATTATTTTTCTTTTATTTCAGGAGATCGTTGGCTTCAGCTGGAATGGGCGTGATGGTAAGTATGGTTTAATTTAGAACAATAAAGAATTGTGTGTTTATTTCAATTAAAGGACTTTTTTCTGGGTGTTGTGTTTTTTTTAAATACTTTACTAGAAATTCATGGTGGTCATGTCTAATATTGGCGTGACCCCATGAATTTCGGGCTTAGGGCCAGCTGATAATGCCAAGCTGGCCCTAACCCCTTTATTACCCAGTGAGCCACCGCATCAGGGCCCTGGATGAGTTGGGTACAGCGCCAGAAGATGGCGCTTCTATGAACGCGCCATTTTCCGGGGTGGCTGCGGACTGCAATTTGCAGCGGGGGTGGCCCAGAAAGCTTGGGCCTCCCTGCTCTGCGGATTCCAGCCCCCAGCTGCCTAGTTGTACCTGGCTGGACACAAAAACAGGGCGAAGCCCCACGTCAATTTTCTTTAAATTATTTCATGAAATAATTAAGAAAAAAAGGGCTTCCCTATATTGTTGTGTCCGGCCAGGTACAAATAGGCAGCTGGTGGTTGGGGGCAGCCCGTTCCTGCCTGCTGTACCTGGCTGGACACAAATATAGTGCGAAGCCCCACGTCAATTTTTTTTAAATTATTTCATGAATTTCCTGAAATAATTTAAAAAAATTGAAGTGGGGCTTCGCACTATATTAGTGTCCAGCCAGGTACAGCAGGCAGGAACGGGCTGCCCCCATCCACCAGCTGCCTATTTGTACCTGGCCGGACACAACAATATAGGGAAGCCCTTTTTTTCTTAATTATTTCATGAATTTCATGAAATAATTAAAAAAAATTGAAGTGGGGCTTCGCACTATATTTGTGTCCAGCCAGGTACAGCAGGCAGGAACGGGCTGCCCCCAACCACCAGCTGCCTATTTGTACCTGGCCGGACACAACAATATAGGGAAGGCCTTTTTTTCTTAATTATTTCATGAATTTCATGAAATAATTAAAAAAAAAGTACGTGGGGCTTCGCCCTATTTTTGTGTCCAGCCAGGTACAACTAGGCAGCTGGGGGCTGGAATCTGCAGCGCAGGGAGGCCCAAGCTTTCTGGGCCCCCCCCCCCGCTACAAATTGCAGTCCGCAGCCACCCCGGAAAATGGCGCGTTCATAGAAGCGCCATCTTCTGGCGCTGTACCCAACTCATCCAGGGCCCTGGTGCGGTGGCTCACTGGGTAATAAAGGGGTTAGGGCCAGCTTGGTATTATCAGCTGGCCCCAAGCCCAAAATTCATGGGGTCACGCCAGTATTAGACATGACCGCCATGAATTTCTAGTAAAGTATTTAAAAAAAACACAACACCCAGAATAAAGTCCTTTAATTGAAATAAAGACACAATTCTTTATTGTTCTAAATTAAACCATACTTACCATCACACCCATTCCAGCTGAAGCCAACGATCTCCTGCAATAAAAGAAAAATAATAAACCAACCTCATCCTTACCTTTCCATGGTTCCCACGACAGCTTCAGCTCTGCTACATCGAGATGACTGGCTGGACCGCAGCAGAACGCTGCCATCCAGTCTGTCATCCCGCAGACACTGAGAAGCGCAGGCATGCTTGCGCTCCTCACTGTCTCGCTGTGACGGCATCCAGATGAGCCGAGGTCATGTCCAATGAACTCGGCTCACCTCATGCACGTCACTGACAGCGTGGGAAAATTCTCACGCTGAAGTGCTGAGTGCAGGAGAATTCTCCCACGCTGTCAGTGACGTGCAGGAGGTGAGCTGAGTTCATTGGACATGAGCTCACCTTATGCACGTCACTGACAGCGTGGGAGAATTCTCCTGCACTCACCGCTTCAGCGTGAGAATTTTCCCACGCTGTCAGTGACGTGCATGAGGTGAGCCGAGTTCATTGGACATGAACTCGGCTCATCTGGATGTCGTCACAGAGAGACGCTGAGCAGTGCAAGCAAGCCTGCGCTTCTCAGTGTCTGCGGGATGAGAGGCTGGATGGCAGCGTTCTGCTGCGGTCCAGCCTGTCATCTCGATGTAGCAGAGCTGAAGCTGTCGTGGGAACCATGGAAAGGTAAGGATGAGGTTGCTTTATTATTTTTCTTTTATTGCAGGAGATCGTTGGCTTCAGCTGGAATGGGCGTGATGGTAAGTATGGTTTAATTTAGAACAATAAAGGATTGTGTCTTTATTTCAATTAAAGGACTTTATTCTGGGTGTTTGTGTTTTTTTTAACTTTGACTATGGGGTTAGTAATGGGGGTGTCTTATAGACGCCTCTCCATTACTAACCTGGGCTTGATGTCAGCTGGCATTATAAGCTGACATCAACCCCAACCCTATTACCCCCTGCCACCGCACCAGGGCAGCGTGGAAGAGCGAGGCTAAGTGCCAGAATTGGCGCATCCTATCAATGCGCCATTTCTGGGGCGGCTGACGGCTGGTGTTTCTAGCCTGGGAGGGGGCCAATATTCATGGCTCCCTTCCTGGGCTATTAATATCAGCCCCCAGCTGTCTGCCTAGCCTTTGCTAGCTATTAAATTAGGGGGGACCCCATGTCATTTTTTTGGGGGGGTCCCCCATTTTAATAGCTAGTAAAGGCTATGTATTCAGCTGGGGGCTGATATTAGTAGCCTGGGAAGCTCCGTGGGTATTACCCCCTTCCCAGGCTTCAAACATCTGCCCCAGCCGTCTGCTTAACCTCCGCTAGAGCCTAAAATTAAGGGGAACCCCACGCCAATTTTTTTTAATAATAAATCCTTTATTTTAATACTAAATGACAAGTACAGTAACCAGCACTATCACTGTACTTCATATATATGTGACTGACATGTTTCTATCTATCTAATCTATGTGTGATGCTCTATCTTTCTGTTCTAAATTGTCGGGTACCGCTGCTGAATTGCCGGCCGGCTTTTTTAAAGAGACAGTGCATGAAAACACTATTATTTTTTTAAATAAATCCTTTACACTAAATGACAAGTACAGTAAGCAACACTATCACTGTACTTATTATATATGTGACTGACATGTTTCTATCTATCTAATCTATGTGTGAAGCTCTATTCTTTCTGTTCTAAATTGTCGGGTACAGATGCTGAATTGCCGGCCGGCTTTTTTAAAGAGACGGTGCATGAAAACACTAATATTTTTTTTAATAAATCCTTTACACTAAATGACAAGTACAGTAACCAACATTGTCACTGTGCTTCTTATATGTGTGACTGACATGTTTCTATCTATCTAATCTATGTGTGATGCTCTATTCCTTCTTGTCTAAATTGTCGGGTACCGGTGTATGCCGCTGCTGAATTTGCCGGCCGGCTTTTTTAAAGAGAGTGTCTTCTGAGCAGTTTGTCAGCTTTTGGACACCTTTGCAGGTGTTTTCTATGTGTTTCTATGTGTTTTTGTTTGCCTGCCATTGGTTTTAACGGTGTTCGACGGTGTTCTAAGGTGTTCGACGAACAGTTTGACGAACAGTTCCTCGAACATCCCGGTGTTCGACGAACCGAACCGAACCCGAACACTACGGGGGTGGCTCAACACTAGTCATGGGGGCCCCACATGCATGACGCATGTCATGGGGGCCCCAAATGCATGACGCATGTCATGGAGGCTCCAAGTGCATGTTGCATGTCATGGGGGTCCCAAATGCATGCCCCATGTCATGGGGGTCCCAAATGCATGCAGCATGTCATGGGGGCCCCAAATGCATGCTGCAAGTCTTGGGGGCCCCAAATGCATGCCGCATGTCATGGGGGCCCCAAATGCATGCCGCATGTCATGGGGGCCCCAAATGCAAGCCGCATGTCATGGGGGCTCCACGTGCGTTCCGCATGTCATTGGGGTCCCAAATGCATGTTGCATGTCATGGGGGCCCCAAATGCATATCGCATGTCATGGGGGCCAAAATGCATGCCACATGTCATGGGGGCCCCACGTGCATGCCGCACGTCATGGGGGCCCCACATGCATGACGCATGTCATGGGGGCCCCAAATTCATTCCTTATGTCATGTGGGCCCAAGTGCATGCCGCATGTCATGGGGGCCCCACGTGCATGACGCATATCATGGGGGCCAGAAAAGCATGCCGCATGTCATGGGCCCCCAAATGCATGCCGCATGTCATGGGGACCCCAATTGCGTGTCGTATGACATAGGGTCCCCATGCATGCCGCATGTCATGGGGTCCCCACGTGCATGCCGCATGTCATTGGCGTCCCAAATGCATGCCGCATGTCATTGGCATCCCAAATGCATGCCGCATGTCATGGGGGCACCAAGTGCATGCCGCATGTCATGGGGGCCCCAAGTGCGTGCCGCATATCATTGGGGTCACAAATGCATGTCGCATGTCATGGGGGCCAAAATGCATGCCGCAAGTCATGGGGGCCCCACGTGCATGCCGCATGTCATGGTGGCCCCACATGCATGCCGCATGACATGTGGGCCACTTGTGCATGCCGCATATCATGGGGGCCCCAAATGCATGCCGCATGTCATGGTCCCCCAAATGTATGCCGCATGTCATGGGGGCCCCAATTATGTGCCGCATGTCATGGTGGCCCCACATGCATGCCACATGTCACGGGGGCCCGAAATGCATGACGCATGTCATGGGAGCCAGAAGTGAATGTCGCTTGTCATGTGGCCCCAAATGCATCCTGCATGTCATTGGGGGCCCCACGTGCATTCCGCATGTCATGGGGACCCCAAATGCATGCCGCATGTCATGGGGGCCCCACGTGCATGACTCATGTCATTGGGGTCCCAAATGCATGAAGAATGTCATGGGGGCCCCAAAAGCATGCCACATGTCATGGGGACCCCACGTGCATGCCGCATGTCATGGGGCCGCAAATGCATGCCACATGTCATGAGGGCCCCAAATGCATGCCTCATGTCATGGGGGCCCAAAATTGCATGTCACATGTCTTGGGGGCCCCAATTTTGTGCCGCATGTCATGGGGGCCATAAATGCATGCCGCATGTCATGGGGGCCCCACGTGCATGCCGCATGTCATTGGGGTCCCAAATGCATGCCGCATGTCATGGGGGAACCCACCTGCATGCCGCATATCATTGGGGTCCCAAATGCATGCCGCATGTCATGGGGGCCCCAAATGCATGAAGCATGTCATGAGGGCCCACGTGCATGCCGCATGTCGTAGCGGGCCCAAATGCATGACGCATGTCATGGGGCCCAAATGCATGCCGCATGTCATGGGGGCCCAAATGCATGCCGCATGTCATGGGGGCCCCAATTACGTGCCGCCTGTCATGGGGGCCCCACATGCATGCCGCATGTCTTGGGGGCCCCAAATGCATGCCGCATGTCATGGGAGCCCGAAGTGCATGCCGCATGTCATGGGGGCCCCAAATGCATGCCGCGTATTTTGGGGGCCCCAAATGCATCCCGCATGTCATGGGGGCCCCACGTGCATGCTGCATATCATAGGGGCCCCAAATGCATCCCGCATGTCATGGGGGCCCCACGTGCATGCCGCATGTCATGGGGGCCCAAAAGTGTATGTCACATGTCTTGGGGGGCCCAATTTTGTGCCGCATGTCATGGGGGCCATAAATGCATGCCGCACGTCATGGGGGCCCCACGTGCATGCCGCATGTCATTGGGGTCCCATATGCATGCCGCATTTCATGGGGGCCCCACCTGCATGCCGCATATCATTGGGGTCCCAAATGCATGCGGCATGTCATGGGGGCCCCAAATGCATGCCGCATGTCATGAGGGCCCACGTGCATGCCGCATGTCGTGGCGGCCCCAAATGCATGCCGCATGTCATGGGGGCCCCAAATGCATGCCGCATGTCATGGGGGCCCCAATTACGTGCCGCCTGTCATGGGGGCCCCACATGCATGCCGCATGTCATGGGTGGCCAAAAGTGCATGTCACATGTCTTGGGGGCCCCAATTTTGTGCCGCATGTCATGGGGGCCATAAATGCATGCCGCATGTCATGGGGGCCCCACGTGCATGCCGCATGTCATTGGGTTCCCAAATGCATGCCGCATGTCATGGGGGCCCCACCTGCATGCCGCATATCATTGGGGTCCCAAATGCATGCCGCATGTCATGGGGGCCCCAAATGCATGCCGCATGTCATGAGGGCCCACGTGCATGCCGCATGTCGTGGCGGCCCCAAATGCATGACGCATGTCATGGGGGCCCCAAATGCATGCCGCATGTCATGGGGCCCCAATTATGTGCCGCCTGTCATGGGGGCCCCACATGCATGCCGCATGTCATGGGGGCCCCAAATGCATGCCGCATTTCATGGGAGCCCGAAGTGCATGCTGCATGTCATGGGGGCCCCAAATGCATGCCGCATGTCATAGGGGGCCCCACGTGCATGCCGCATGTCATGGGGGCCCCAAATGCATGCCGCGTGTTATGGGGGCCCCAAATGCATCCCGCATGGTATGGGGGCCCCTCGTGCATGACGCATGTCATGGGGGCCCCAAATGCATGCCGCATGTCTTGGGGGCCCCACGTTCATGCCGCATATCATAGAGGCCCCAAATGCCTGACGAATGTCATGGGTTCCCCTAATGCATTCCGCATGACATGGGGACCCCAAATGCATGCCGCATGTCATAGGGGCCCCACGTGCATGACGCATGTCATTGGGGTCCCAAATGCATGAAGAATGCCATGGGGGCCCCAAAAGCATGCCACATGTCGTGGGGGCCCCACGTGCATGCCGCATGTCATGGGGGCCCCAAATGCATGCCGCATGTCATGAGGGCCCCAAATGCATGCCGCATGTCATGGGGGCCCAAAAGTGCATGTCACATGTCTTGGGGGCCCCAATTTTGTGCCGCATGTCATGGGGGCCATAAATGCATGCCGCATGTCATGGGGGCCCCACGTGCATGCCGTATGTCATTGGGGTCCCAAATGCATGCCGCATGTCATGGGGGCCCCAATTATGTGCCGCCTGTCATGGGGGCCCCACATGCATGCCGCATGTCATGGGAACCCCAAATGCATTCCGCATGTCATGGGAGCCCGAAGTGCATGCCGCATGTCATGGGGGCCCCACGTGCATGCCGCATGTCATGGGGGCCCCATGTGCATGCCGCATGTCATTGGGGTCCCAAATGCATGCCGCATGTCATGGGGGACCCACCTGCATGCCGCATATCATTGGGGTC
This sequence comes from Phyllobates terribilis, assembly GCF_046119375.1. Lineage (NCBI taxonomy): Eukaryota > Metazoa > Chordata > Amphibia > Anura > Dendrobatidae > Phyllobates > Phyllobates terribilis. The sequence goes on along the minus strand of NW_027362764.1, from coordinate 327,499,719 downwards.
CCAAATGCATGCCGCATGTCATGGGGGCCCCAAATGCATGAAGCATGTCATGAGGGCCCACGTGCATGCCGCATGTCGTAGCGGGCCCAAATGCATGACGCATGTCATGGGGGCCAAATGCATGCCGCATGTCATGGGGGCCCAAATGCATGCCGCATGTCATGGGGGCCCCAATTACGTGCCGCCTGTCATGGGGGCCCCACATGCATGCCGCATGTCTTGGGGGCCCCAAATGCATGCCGCATGTCATGGGAGCCCGAAGTGCATGCCGCATGTCATGGGGGCCCGAAATGCATGCCGCGTATTTTGGGGGGCCCAAATGCATCCCGCATGTCATGGGGGCCCCACGTGCATGACGCATGTCATGGGGGCCCCAAATGCATGCCGCATGTCTTGGGGGCCCCACGAGCATGCCGCATATCATAGGGGCCCCAAATGCATCCCGCATGTCATGGGGGCCCCACGTGCATGCCGCATGTCATGGGGGCCCAAAAGTGTATGTCACATGTCTTGGGGGCCCAATTTTGTGCCGCATGTCATGGGGGCCATAAATGCATGCCGCACGTCATGGGGGCCCCACGTGCATGCCGCATGTCATTGGGGTCCCATATGCATGCCGCATTTCATGGGGGCCCCACCTGCATGCCGCATATCATTGGGGTCCCAAATGCATGCCGCATGTCATGAGGGCCCACGTGCATGCCGCACGTCATGGGGGCCCCACGTGCATGCCGCATGTCATGGGGGCCCCAAATGCATGCCGCATGTCTTGGGGGCCCCACGTGCATGCCGCATATCATAGGGGCCCCAAATGCATCCCGCATGTCATGGGGGCCCCACGTGCATGCCGCATGTCATGGGGGCCCAAAAGTGTATGTCACATGTCTTGGGGGGCCCAATTTTGTGCCGCATGTCATGGGGGCCATAAATGCATGCCGCACGTCATGGGGGCCCCACGTGCATGCCGCATGTCATTGGGGTCCCATATGCATGCCGCATTTCATGGGGGCCCCACCTGCATGCCGCATATCATTGGGGTCCCAAATGCATGCCGCATGTCATGAGGGCCCACGTGCATGCCGCATGTCGTGGCGGCCCCAAATGCATGACGCATGTCATGGCGGCCCCAAATGCATGACGCATGTCATGGGGGCCCCAAATGCATGCCGCATGTCATGGGGGCCCCAATTACGTGCCGCCTGTCATGGGGGCCCCACATGCATGCCGCATGTCATGGGTGGCCAAAAGTGCATGTCACATGTCTTGGGGGCCACAATTTTGTGCCGCATGTCATGGGGACCATAAATGCATGCCGCATGTCATGGGGGCCCCACGTGCATGCCGCATATCATTGGGGTCCCAAATGCATGCCGCATGTCATGAGGGCCCACGTGCATGCCGCATGTCGTGGCGGGCCCAAATGCATGACGCATGTCATGGGGGCCCCAAATGCATGCCGCATGTCATGGGGCCCCAATTATGTGCCGCCTGTCATGGGGGCCCCACATGCATGCCGCATGTCATGGGGGCCCCAAATGCATGCCGCATATCATGGGAGCCCGAAGTGCATGCTGCATGTCATGGGGGCCCCAAATGCATGCCGCATGTCATAGGGGGCCCCACGTGCATGCCGCATGTCATGGGGCCCCAAATGCATGCCGCGTGTTATGGGGGCCCCAAATGCATCCCGCATGGTATGGGGGCCCCTCGTGCATGACGCATGTCATGGGGGCCCCAAATGCATGCCGCATGTCTTGGGGGCCCCACGTTCATGCCGCATATCATAGAAGCCCCAAATGCCTGACGAATGTCATGGGTTCCCCTAATGCATTCCGCGTGACATGGGGACCCCAAATGCATGTCGCATGTCATGCGGGCCCCACGTGCATGCCGCATGTCATTGGGGTCCCAAATGCATGAAGAATGCCATGGGGGCCCCAAAAGCATGCCACATGTCGTGGGGGCCCCACGTGCATGCCGCATGTCATGGGAGCCCCAAATGCATGCCGCATGTCATGGGGGCCCCAAATGCATGCCGCATGTCATGGGGGCCATAAATGCATGCCGCATGTCATGGGGGCCCCACGTGCATGCCGTATGTCATTAGGGTCCCAAATGCATGACGCATGTCATGGGGGCCCCAATTATGTGCCGCCTGTCATGGGGGCCCCACATGCATGCCACATGTCATGGGGACCCCAAATGCATGCCGCATGTCATGGGAGCCCGAAGTGCATGCCGCATGTCATGGGGGCCCCACATGCATGCCGCATGTCATGGGGGCCCCAAATGCATGCCGCATGTCATGGGAGCCCGAAGTGCATGCCGCATGTCATGGGGGCCCCAAATGCATGCCGCATGTCATGCGGGCCCCACGTGCATGACGCATGTCATTGGGGTCCCAAATTCATGAAGAATGCCATGGGGGCCCCAAAAGCATGCCACATGTCGTGGGGGCCCCACGTGCATGCCGCATGTCATGGGGGCCCCAAATGTATGCCGCATGTCATGAGGGCCCCAAATGCATGCCGCATGTCATGGGGGCCCAAAAGTGCATGTCACATGTCTTGGGGGCCCCAATTTTGTGCCGCATGTCATGGGGGCCATAAATGCATGCCGCATGTCATGGGGGCCCCACGTGCATGCCGTATGTCTTTGGGGTCCCAAATGCATGCCGCATGTCATGGGGGCCCCAATTATGTGCCGCCTGTCATGGGGGCCCCACATGCATGCCGCATGTCATGGGGACCCCAAATGCATGCCGCATGTCATGGGAGCCCGAAGTGCATGCCGCATGTCATGGGGGCCCCACATGCATGCCGCATGTCATGGGGGCCCCAAATGCATGCCGCATGTCATGGGAGCCCGAAGTGCATGCCGCATGTCATGGGGGCCCCAAATGCATGCCGCATGTCATGGGGGCCCCAAATGCATGCCGCATGTCATGGGTCCCCAAATGCATGCCGCATGTCATGGGGGACCCACGTGCATGCCGCATGTCATGGGGGCCCCAAATGCATACCGCATGTCATGGGAGCCCGAAGTGCATGCCACATGTCATGGGGGCCCCACGTGCATGCTGCATGTCATTGGGGCCACAAATGCATGCCGCATGTCATGGGGGCCCCAAATGCATGCTGCGTGTTATGGGGGCCCCAAATGCATGTCACATGTCTTGGGGGCCCCAATTTTGTGCCGCATGTCATGGGGGCCATAAATGCATGCCGCATGTCGTGGCGACCCCAAATGCATGACGCATGTCATGGGGGCCCCAAATGCATGCCGCATGTCATGGGGGCCCCAATTACGTGCCGCCTGTCATGGGGGCCAAAAATGCATGCCGCATGTCATTGGGGTCCCAAATGCATGCCGCATGTCATGGGTGCCCCACCTGCATGCCGCATATCATTGGGGTCCCAAATGCATGACGCATGTCATGGGGGCCCCAAATGCATGTCACATGTCTTGGGGGCCCCAATTTTGTGCCGCATGTCATGGGGGCCATAAATGCATGCCGCATGTCATTGGGGTCCCAAATGCATGCCGCATGTCATGGGTGTCCCACCTGCATGCCGCATATCATTGGGGTCCCAAATGCATGCCGCATGTCATGGGGACCCCAAATGCATGCCGCATGTCATGAGGGCCCACGTGCATGCCGTATGTCGTGGCGGCCCCAAATGCATGACGCATGTCTTGGGGGCCCAAAATGCATGCCGCATGTCATGGGGGCCCCAATTATGTGCCGCCTATCATGGGGGCCCCACATGCATGCCGCATGTCATGGGGGCCCCAAATGCATGCCGCATGTCTTGGGGGCCCCACGTGCATACCGCATATCATAGGGGCCCCAAATGCATCCCGCATGTCATGGGGGCCCCACGTGCATGCCGCATGTCATGGGGGCCCAAAAGTGTGTGTAACATGTCTTGGGGGGCCCAATTTTGTGCCGCATGTCATGGGGGCCATAAATGCATGCCGCACGTCATGGGGGCCCCACGTGCATGCCGCATGTCATTGGGGTCCTATATGCATGCCGCATGTCATGGGGGCCATAAATGCATGCCGCACGTCATGGGGGCCCCACGTGCATGCCGCATGTCATTGGGGTCCCAAATGCATGCCGCATGTCATGGGGGCCCCAAATGCATGCCGCATGTCATGAGGGCCCACGTGCATGCCGCATGTCGTGGCGGCCCCAAATGCATGACGCATGTCATGGGGGCCCCAATTACGTGCCGCCTATCATGGGGGCCCCACATGCATGCCGCATGTCATGGGTGGCCAAAAGTGCATGTCACATGTCTTCGGGGCCCCAATTTTGTGCCGCATGTCATGGGGGCCATAAATGCATGCCGCATGTTATGGGGGCCCCACGTGCATGCCGCATGTCATTGGGGTCCCAAATGCATGCCGCATGTCATGGGGGCCCCACCTGCATGCCGCATATCATTGGGGTCCCAAATGCATGCCGCATGTCATGGGGGCCCCAAATGCATGCCGCATGTCATGAGGGCCCACGTGCATGCCGCATGTCGTGGCGGCCCCAAATGCATGACGCATGTCATGGGGGCCCCAAATGCATGCCGCATGTCATGGGGCCCCAATTATGTCCCGCCTGTCATGGGGGCCCCACATGCATGCCGCATGTCATGGGGGCCCCACATGCATGCCGCATGTCATGGGGGCCCCAAATGCATGCCGCATATCATGGGAGCCCGAAGTGCATGCTGCATGTCATGCGGGCCCCAAATGCATGCCGCATGTCATAGGGGGCCCCACGTGCATGCCGCATGTCATGGGGGCCCCAAATGCATGCCGCGTGTTATGGGTGCCCCAAATGCAACCCGCATGGTATGGGGGCCCCTCGTGCATGACGCATGTCATGGGGGCCCCAAATGCATGCCGCATGTCTTGGGGGCCCCACGTTCATGCCGCATATCATAGAGGCCCCAAATGCCTGACGGATGTCATGGGTTCCCCTAATGCATTCCGCATGACATGGGGACCCCAAATGCATGCCGCATGTCATGCGGGCCCCACGTGCATGACGCATGTCATTGGGGTCCCAAATGCATGAAGAATGCCATGGGGGCCCCAAAAGCATGCCACATGTCGTGGGGGCCCCACGTGCATGCCGCATGTCATGGGGGCCCCAAATGCATGCCGCATGTCATGAGGGCCCCAAATGCATGCCGCATGTCATGGGGGCCCAAAAGTGCATGTCACATGTCTTGGGGGCCCCAATTTTGTGCCGCATGTCATGGGGGCCATAAATGCATGCCGCATGTCATGGGGGCCCCACGTGCATGCCGTATGTCATTGGGGTCCCAAATGCATGCCGCATGTCATGGGGGCCCCAATTATGTGCCGCCTGTCATGGGGGCCCCACATGCATGCCGCATGTCATGGGGACCCCAAATGCATGCCGCATGTCATGGGAGCCCGAAGTGCATGCCGCATGTCATGGGGGCCCCACATGCATGCCGCATGTCATGGGGGCCCCAAATGCATGCCGCATGTCATGGGAGCCCGAAGTGCATGCCGCATGTCATGGGGGCCCCAAATGCATGCTGCATGTCATGGGGGCCCCAAATGCATGCCGCATGTCATGGGGCCCCAAATGCATGCCGCATGTCATGGGGGCCCCAAATGCATGCCGCATGTCATGGGGGCCCCACGTGCATGCCGCATGTCAATGGGTTCCCAAATGCATGCCGCATGACATGGGGGCCCAAATGCATGCCGCATGTCATGAGGGCCCACGTGCATGCCACATGTCATGGGGGCCCCAATTACGTGCCGCCTGTCATGGGGGCCCCACATGCATGCCGCATGTCATGGGGGCCCCAATTACGTGCCGCCTGTCATGGGGGCCCCACATGCATGCCGCATGTCATGGGGGCCCCAAATGCATACCGCATGTCATGGGAGCCCGAAGTGCATGCCGCATGTCATGGGGGCCCCACGTGCATGCCGCATGTCATTGGGGCCACAAATGCATGCCGCATGTCATGGGGGCCACAAATGCATGCTGCGTGTTATGGGGGCCCCAAATGCATCCCGCATGTCATGGGGGCCCCAAATGCATGCCGCATGTCATGGGTACCCACGTGCATGCCGCATGTCGTGGCGACCCCAAATGCATGACGCATGTCATGGGGGCCCCAAATGCATGCCGCATGTCATGGGGGCCCCAATTACGTGCCGCCTGTCATGGGGGCCAAAAATGCATGCCGCATGTCATTGGGGTCCCAAATGCATGCCGCATGTCATGGGGGCCCCACCTGCATGCCACATATCATTGGGGTCCCAAATGCATGCCGCATGTCATGGGGACCCCAAATGCATGCCGCATGTCATGAGGGCCCACGTGCATGCCGCATGTCGTGGCGGCCCCAAATGCATGACGCATGTCTTGGGGGCCCAAAATGCATGCCGCATGTCATGGGGGCCCCAATTATGTGCCGCCTATCATGGGGGCCCCACATGCATGCCGAATGTCATGGGGGCCCCAAATGCATGCCGCATGTCATGGGGGCCCAAAAGTGTATGTCACATGTCTTGGGGGGCCCAATTTTGTGCCGCATGTCATCGGGGCCATAAATGCATGCCGCACGTCATGGGGGCCCCACGAGCATGCCGCATGTCATTGGGGTCCCATATGCATGCCGCATTTCATGGGGGCCCCACCTGCATGCCGCATATCATTGGGGTCCCAAATGCATGCCGCATGTCATGGGGGCCCCAAATGCATGCCGCATGTCATGAGGGCCCACGTGCATGCCGCATGTCGTGGCGGCCCCAAATGCATGACGCATGTCATGGGGGCCCCAAATGCATGCCGCATGTCATGGGGGCCCCAATTACGTGCCGCCTGTCATGGGGGCCCCACATGCATGCCGCATGTCATGGGTGGCCAAAAGTGCATGTCACATGTCTTGGGGGCCCCAATTTTGTGCCGCATGTCATGGGGGCCATAAATGCATGCCGCATGTCATGGGGCCCCAATTATGTGCCGCCTGTCATGGGGGCCCCACATGCATGCCGCATGTCATGGGGGCCCCAAATGCATGCCGCATATCATGGGAGCCCGAAGTGCATGCTGCATGTCATGGGGGCCCCAAATGCATGCCGCATGTCATAGGGGGCCCCACGTGCATGCCTCATGTCATGGGGCCCCAAATGCATGCCGCGTGTTATGGGGGCCCCAAATGCATCCCGCATGGTATGGGGGCCCCTCGTGCATGACGCATGTCATGGGGGCCCCAAATGCATGCCGCATGTCTTGGGGGCCCCACGTTCATGCCGCATATCATAGAGGCCCCAAATGCCTGACGAATGTCATGGGTTCCCCTAATGCATTCCGCATGACATGGGGACCCCAAATGCATGCCGCATGTCATGCGGGCCCCACGTGCATGACGCATGTCATTGGGGTCCCAAATGCATGAAGAATGCCATGGGGGCCCCAAGAGCATGCCACATGTCGTGGGGGCCCCACGTGCATGCCGCATGTCATGGGGGCCCCAAATGCATGCCGCATGTCATGAGGGCCCCAAATGCATGCCGCATGTAATGGGGGCCCAAAAGTGCATGTCACATGTCTTGGGGGCCCCAATTTTGTGCCGCATGTCATGGGGGCCATAAATGCATGCCGCATGTCATGGGGCCAAATGCATGCCGCATGTCATGGGGGCCCAAATGCATGCCGCATGTCATGGGGGCCCCAATTACGTGCCGCCTGTCATGGGGGCCCCACATGCATGCCGCATGTCTTGGGGGCCCAAATGCATGCCGCATGTCATGGGAGCCCGAAGTGCATGCCGCATGTCATGGGGGCCCGAAATGCATGCCGCGTATTTTGGGGGCCCCAAATGCATCCCGCATGTCATGGGGGCCCCACGTGCATGACGCATGTCATGGGGGCCCCAAATGCATGCCGCATGTCTTGGGGGCCCCACGTGCATGCCGCATATCATAGGGGCCCCAAATGCATCCCGCATGTCATGGGGGCCCCACGTGCATGCCGCATGTCATGGGGGCCCAAAAGTGTATGTCACATGTCTTGGGGGGCCCAATTTTGTGCCGCATGTCATGGGGGCCATAAATGCATGCCGCACGTCATGGGGGCCCCACGTGCATGCCGCATGTCATTGGGGTCCCATATGCATGCCGCATTTCATGGGGGCCCCACCTGCATGCCGCATATCATTGGGGTCCCAAATGCATGCCGCATGTCATGAGGGCCCACGTGCATGCCGCATGTCGTGGCGGCCCCAAATGCATGACGCATGTCATGGGGGCCCCAAATGCATGCCGCATGTCATGGGGGCCCCAATTACGTGCCGCCTGTCATGGGGGCCCCACATGCATGCCGCATGTCATGGGTGGCCAAAAGTGCATGTCACATGTCTTGGGGGCCCCAATTTTGTGCCGCATGTCATGGGGACCATAAATGCATGCCGCATGTCATGGGGGCCCCACGTGCATGCCGCATGTCATTGGGTTCCCAAATGCATGCCGCATGTCATGGGGGCCCCACCTGCATGCCGCATATCATTGGGGTCCCAAATGCATGCGGCATGTCATGGGGGCCCCAAATGCATGCCGCATGTCATGAGGGCCCACGTGCATGCCGCATGTCGTGGCGGGCCCAAATGCATGACGCATGTCATGGGGGCCCCAAATGCATGCCGCATGTCATGGGGCCCCAATTATGTGCCGCCTGTCATGGGGGCCCCACATGCATGCCGCATGTCATGGGGGCCCCAAATGCATGCCGCATATCATGGGAGCCCGAAGTGCATGCTGCATGTCATGGAGGCCCCAAATGCATGCCGCATGTCATAGGGGGCCCCACGTGCATGCCGCATGTCATGGGGCCCCAAATGCATGCCGCGTGTTATGGGGGCCCCAAATGCATCCCGCATGGAAATGGGGGCCCCTCGTGCATGACGCATGTCATGGGGGCCCCAAATGCATGCCGCATGTCTTGGGGGCCCCACGTTATTGCCGCATATCATAGAGGCCCCAAATGCCTGACGAATGTCATGGGTTCCCCTAATGCATTCCGCGTGACATGGGGACCCCAAATGCATGCCGCATGTCATGCGGGCCCCACGTGCATGCCGCATGTCATTGGGGTCCCAAATGCATGAAGAATGCCATGGGGGCCCCAAAAGCATGCCACATGTCGTGGGGGCCCCACGTGCATACCGCATGTCATGGGAGCCCCAAATGCATGCCGCATGTCATGGGGGCCCCAAATGCATGCCGCATGTCATGGGGGCCATAAATGCATGCCGCATGTCATGGGGGCCCCACGTGCATGCCGTATGTCATTAGGGTCCCAAATGCATGACGCATGTCATGGGGGCCCCAATTATGTGGCGCCTGTCATGGGGGCCCCACATGCATGCCACATGTCATGGGGACCCCAAATGCATGCCGCATGTCATGGGAGCCCGAAGTGCATGCCGCATGTCATGGGGGCCCCACATGCATGCCGCATGTCATGGGGGCCCCAAATGCATGCCGCATGTCATGGGAGCCCGAAGTGCATGCCGCATGTCATGGGGGCCCCAAATGCATGCCGCATGTCATGCGGGCCCCACGTGCATGACGCATGTCATTGGGGTCCCAAATTCATGAAGAATGCCATGGGGGCCCCAAAAGCATGCCACATGTCGTGGGGGCCCCACGTGCATGCCGCATGTCATGGGGGCCCCAAATGCATGCCGCATGTCATGAGGGCCCCAAATGCATGCCGCATGTCATGGGGGCCCAAAAGTGCATGTCACATGTCTTGGGGGCCCCAATTTTGTGCCGCATGTCATGGGGGCCATAAATGCATGCCGCATGTCATGGGGGCCCCACGTGCATGCCGTATGTCTTTGGGGTCCCAAATGCATGCCGCATGTCATGGGAGCCCGAAGTGCATGCCGCATGTCATGGGGGCCCAACATGCATGCCGCATGTCATGGGGGCCCCAAATGCATGCCGCATGTCATGGGAGCCCGAAGTGCATGCCGCATGTCATGGGGGCCCCAAATGCATGCCGCATGTCATGGGGGCCCCAAATGCATGCCGCATGTCATGGGGCCCCAAATGCATGCCGCATGTCATGGGGGCCCCACGTGCATGCCGCATGTCATGGGGGCCCTCGTGCATGCCGCATGTCATGGGGGCCCCAAATGCATGCCGCATATCATGGGGGCCCCACGTGCATGCCGCATGTCATTGGGTTCCCAAATGCATGCCGCATGACATGGGGGCCCAAATGCATGCCGCATGTCATGAGGGCCCACGTGCATGCCACATGTCGTGGCGGGCCCAAATGCATGCCGCATGTCATGGGGGCCCCAATTACGTGCCGCCTGTCATGAGGGTCCCACATGCATGCCGCATGTCATGGGGGCCCCAATTACGTGCCACCTGTCATGGGGGCCCCACATGCATGCCGCATGTCATGGGGGCCCCAAATGCATACCGCATGTCATGGGAGCCCGAAGTGCATGCCACATGTCATGGGGGCCCCACGTGCATGCTGCATGTCATTGGGGCCACAAATGCATGCCGCATGTCATTGGGGCCCCAAATGCATGCTGCGTGTTATGGGGGCCCCAAATGCATGTCACATGTCTTGGGGGCCCCAATTTTGTGCCGCATGTCATGGGGGCCATAAATGCATGCCGCATGTCGTGGCGACCCCAAATGCATGACGCATGTCATGGGGGCCCCAAATGCATGCCGCATGTCATGGGGGCCCCAATTACGTGCCGCCTGTCATGGGGGCCAAAAATGCATGCCGCATGTCATTGGGGTCCCAAATGCATGCCGCATGTCATGGGTGTCCCACCTGCATGCCGCATATCATTGGGGTCCCAAATGCATGCCGCATGTCATGGGGACCCCAAATGCATGCCGCATGTCATGAGGGCCCACGTGCATGCCGTATGTCGTGGCGGCCCCAAATGCATGACGCATGTCTTGGGGGCCCAAAATGCATGCCGCATGTCATGGGGGCCCCAATTATGTGCCGCCTATCATGGGGGCCCCACATGCATGCCGCATGTCATGGGGGCCCCAAATGCATGCCGCATGTCATGGGGGCCCAAAAGTGCATGTCCCCAATTTTGTGACGTATGTCATGCGGGGCATAAATGCATGCCGCATGTCATGGGGGGCCCAAATGCATGCTGCGTAATTTGGGGGCCCCAAATGCATCCCGCATGTCATGGGGGCCCCACGTGCATGACGCATGTCATGGGGGCCCCAAATGCATGCCGCATGTCTTGGGGGCCCCACATGCATACCACATATCATAGGGGCCCCAAATGCATCCCGCATGTCATGGGGGCCCCACGTGCATGCCGCATGTCATGGGGGCCCAAAAGTGTGTGTAACATGTCTTGGGGGGCCCAATTTTGTGCCGCATGTCATGGGGGCCATAAATGCATGCCGCACGTCATGGGGGCCCCACGTGCATGCCGCATGTCATTGGGGTCCTATATGCATGCCGCATGTCATGGGGGCCATAAATGCATGCCGCACGTCATGGGGGCCCCACGTGCATGCCGCATGTCATTGGGGTCCCAAATGCATGCCGCATGTCATGGGGGCCCCAAATGCATGCCGCATGTCATGAGGGCCCACGTGCATGCCGCATGTCATGGCGGCCCCAAATGCATGACGCATGTCATGGGGGCCCCAAATGCATGCCGCATGTCATGGGGGCCCCAATTACGTGCCGCCTGTCATGGGGGCCCCACATGCATGCCGCATGTCATGGGTGGCCAAAAGTGCATGTCACATGTCTTCGGGGCCCCAATTTTGTGCCGCATGTCATGGGGGCCATAAATGCATGCCGCATGTCATGGGGGCCCCACGTGCATGCCGCATGTCATTGGGGTCCCAAATGCATGCCGCATGTCATGGGGGCCCCACCTGCATGCCGCATATCATTGGGGTCCCAAATGCATGCCGCATGTCATGGGGGCCCCAAATGCATGCCGCATGTCATGAGGGCCCACGTGCATGCCGCATGTCGTGGCGGCCCCAAATGCATGACGCATGTCATGGGGGCCCCAAATACATGCCGCATGTCATGGGGCCCCAATTATGTCCCGCCTGTCATGGGGGCCCCACATGCATGCCGCATGTCATGGGGGCCCCACATGCATGCCGCATGTCATGGGGGGCCCACATGCATGCCGCATGTCATGGGGGGCCCAAATGCATGCCGCATATCATGGGAGCCCGAAGTGCATGCTGCATGTCATGCGGGCCCCAAATGCATGCCGCATGTCATAGGGGGCCCCACGTGCATGCCGCATGTCATGGGGGCCCCAAATGCATGCCGCGTGTTATGGGTGCCCCAAATGCATCCCGCATGGTATGGGGGCCCCTCGTGCATGACGCATGTCATGGGGGCCCCAAATGCATGCCGCATGTCTTGGGGGCCCCACGTTCATGCCGCATATCATAGAGGCCCCAAATGCCTGACGGATGTCATGGGTTCCCCTAATGCATTCCGCATGACATGGGGACCCCAAATGCATGCCGCATGTCATGCGGGCCCCACGTACATGACGCATGTCATTGGGGTCCCAAATGCATGAAGAATGCCATGGGGGCCCCAAAAGCATGCCACATGTCGTGGGGGCCCCACGTGCATGCCGCATGTCATGGGGGCCCCAAATGCATGCCGCATGTCATGAGGGCCCCAAATGCATGCCGCATGTCATGGGGGCCCAAAAGTGCATGTCACATGTCTTGGGGGCCCCAATTTTGTGCCGCATGTCATGGGGGCCATAAATGCATGCCGCATGTCATGGGGGCCCCACGTGCATGCCGTATGTCATTGGGGTCCCAAATGCATGCCGCATGTCATGGGGGCCCCAATTATGTGCCGCCTGTCATGGGGGCCAGACATGCATGCCGCATGTCATGGGGACCCCAAATGCATGCCGCATGTCATGGGAGCCCGAAGTGCATGCCGCATGTCATGAGGGCCCCAAATGCATGCCGCATGTCATGGGGGCCCAAAAGTGCATGTCACATGTCTTGGGGGCCCCAATTTTGTGCCGCATGTCATGGGGGCCATAAATGCATGCCGCATGTCATGGGGCCCCAATTATGTGCCGCCTGTCATGGGGGCCCCACATGCATGCCGCATGTCATGGGGGCCCCAAATGCATGCCGCATATCATGGGAGCCCGAAGTGCATGCTGCATGTCATGGGGGCCCCAAATGCATGCCGCATGTCATAGGGGGCCCCACGTGCATGCCTCATGTCATGGGGCCCCAAATGCATGCCGCGTGTTATGGGGGCCCCAAATGCATCCCGCATGGTATGGGGGCCCCTCGTGCATGACGCATGTCATGGGGGCCACAAATGCATGCCGCATGTCTTGGGGACCCACGTTCATGCCGCATATCATAGAGGCCCCAAATGCCTGACGGATGTCATGGGTTCCCCTAATGCATTCCGCATGACATGGGGACCCCAAATGCATGCCGCATGTCATGCGGGCCCCACGTGCATGACGCATGTCATTGGGGTCCCAAATGCATGAAGAATGCCATGGGGGCCCCAAGAGCATGCCACATGTCGTGGGGGCCCCACGTGCATGCCGCATGTCATGGGGGCCCCAAATGCATGCCGCATGTCATGAGGGCCCCAAATGCATGCCGCATGTAATGGGGGCCCAAAAGTGCATGTCACATGTCTTGGGGGCCCCAATTTTGTGCCGCATGTCATGGGGGCCATAAATGCATGCCGCATGTCATGGGGGCCAAATGCATGCCGCATGTCATGGGGGCCCAAATGCATGCCGCATGTCATTGGGGCCCCAATTACGTGCCGTCTGTCATGGGGGCCCCACATGCATGCCGCATGTCTTGGGGGCCCAAATGCATGCCGCATGTCATGGGAGCCCGAAGTGCATGCCGCATGTCATGGGGGCCCGAAATGCATGCCGCGTATTTTGGGGGCCCCAAATGCATCCCGCATGTCATGGGGGCCCCACGTGCATGACGCATGTCATGGGGGCCCCAAATGCATGCCGCATGTCTTGGGGGCCCCACGTGCATGCCGCATATCATAGGGGCCCCAAATGCATCCCGCATGTCATGGGGGCCCCACGTGCATGCCGCATGTCATGGGGGCCCAAAAGTGTATGTCACATGTCTTGGGGGGCCCAATTTTGTGCCGCATGTCATGGGGGCCATAAATGCATGCCGCACGTCATGGGGGCCCCACGTGCATGCCGCATGTCATTGGGGTCCCATATGCATGCCGCATTTCATGGGGGCCCCACCTGCATGCCGCATATCATTGGGGTCCCAAATGCATGCCGCATGTCATGAGGGCCCACGTGCATGCCGCATGTCGTGGCGGCCCCAAATGCATGACGCATGTCATGGGGGCCCCAAATGCATGCCGCATGTCATGGGGGCCCCAATTACGTGCCGCCTGTCATGGGGGCCCCACATGCATGCCGCATGTCATGGGTGGCCAAAAGTGCATGTCACATGTCTTGGGGGCCCCAATTTTGTGCCGCATGTCATGGGGACCATAAATGCATGCCGCATGTCATGGGGGCCCCACGTGCATGCCGCATGTCATTGGGTTCCCAAATGCATGCCGCATGTCATGGGGGCCCCACCTGCATGCCGCATATCATTGGGGTCCCAAATGCATGCGGCATGTCATGGGGGCCCCAAATGCATGCCGCATGTCATGAGGGCCCACGTGCATGCCGCATGTCGTGGCGGGCCCAAATGCATGACGCATGTCATGGGGGCCCCAAATGCATGCCGCATGTCATGGGGCCCCAATTATGTGCCGCCTGTCATGGGGGCCCCACATGCATGCCGCATGTCATGGGGGCCCCAAATGCATGCCGCATATCATGGGAGCCCGAAGTGCATGCTGCATGTCATGGGGGCCCCAAATGCATGCCGCATGTCATAGGGGGCCCCACGTGCATGCCGCATGTCATGGGGCCCCAAATGCATGCCGCGTGTTATGGGGGCCCCAAATGCATGCCGCGTGTTATGGGGACCCCAAATGCATCCCGCATGGTATGGGGGCCCCTCGTGCATGACGCATGTCATGGGGGCCCCAAATGCATGCCGCATGTCTTGGGGGCCCCACGTTATTGCCGCATATCATAGAGGCCCCAAATGCCTGACGAATGTCATGGGTTCCCCTAATGCATTCCGCGTGACATGGGGACCCCAAATGCATGCCGCATGTCATGCGGGCCCCACGTGCATGCCGCATGTCATTGGGGTCCCAAATGCATGAAGAATGCCATGGGGGCCCCAAAAGCATGCCACATGTCGTGGGGGCCCCACGTGCATGCCGCATGTCATGGGAGCCCCAAATGCATGCCACATGTCATGGGGGCCCCAAATGCATGCCGCATGTCATGGGGGCCATAAATGCATGCCGCATGTCATGGGGGCCCCACGTGCATGCCGTATGTCATTAGGGTCCCAAATGCATGACGCATGTCATGGGGGCCCCAATTATGTGCCGCCTGTCATGGGGGCCCCACATGCATGCCACATGTCATGGGGACCCCAAATGCATGCCGCATGTCATGGGAGCCCGAAGTGCATGCCGCATGTCATGGGGGCCCCACATGCATGCCGCATGTCATGGGGGCCCCAAATGCATGCCGCATGTCATGGGAGCCCGAAGTGCATGCCGCATGTCATGGGGGCCCCAAATGCATGCCGCATGTCATGAGGGCCCCAAATGCATGCCGCATGTCATGGGGGCCCAAAAGTGCATGTCACATGTCTTGGGGGCCCCAATTTTGTGCCGCATGTCATGGGGGCCATAAATGCATGCCGCATGTCATGGGGGCCCCACGTGCATGCCGTATGTCTTTGGGGTCCCAAATGCATGCCGCATGTCATGGGAGCCGGAAGTGCATGCCGCATGTCATGGGGGCCCCACATGCATGCCGCATGTCATGGGGGCCCCAAATGCATGCCGCATGTCATGGGAGCCCGAAGTGCATGCCGCATGTCATGGGGGCCCCAAATGCATGCCGCATGCCATGGGGGCCCCAAATGCATGCCGCATGTCATGGGGCCCCAAATGCATGCTGCATGTCATGGGGGCCCCACGTGCATGCCGCATGTCATGGGGGCCCTCGTGCATGCCGCATGTCATGGGGGCCCCAAATGCATGCCGCATATCATGGGGGCCCCACGTGCATGCCGCATGTCATTGGGTTCCCAAATGCATGCCGCATGACATGGGGGCCCAAATGCATGCCGCATGTCATGAGGGCCCACGTGCATGCCACATGTCGTGGCGGGCCCAAATGCATGCCGCATGTCATGGGGGCCCCAATTACGTGCCGCCTGTCATGAGGGCCCCACATGCATGCCGCATGTCATGGGGGCCCCAATTACGTGCCACCTGTCATGGGGGCCCCACATGCATGCCGCATGTCATGGGGGCCCCAAATGCATACCGCATGTCATGGGAGCCCGAAGTGCATGCCACATGTCATGGGGGCCCCACGTGCATGCTGCATGTCATTGGGGCCACAAATGCATGCCGCATGTCATGGGGGCCCCAAATGCATGCTGCGTGTTATGGGGGCCCCAAATGCATGTCACATGTCTTGGGGGCCCCAATTTTGTGCCGCATGTCATGGGGGCCATAAATGCATGCCGCATGTCGTGGCGACCCCAAATGCATGACGCATGTCATGGGGGCCCCAAATGCATGCCGCATGTCATTGGGGTCCCAAATGCATGCCGCATGTCATGGGTGCCCCACCTGCATGCCGCATATCATTGGGGTCCCAAATGCATGACGCATGTCATGGGGGCCCCAAATGCATGCCGCATGTCATTGGGGTCCCAAATGCATGCCGCATGTCATGGGTGCCCCACCTGCATGCCGCATATCATTGGGGTCCCAAATGCATGCCGCATGTCGTGGCGACCCCAAATGCATGCCGCCTGTCGTGGGGGCCAAAAATGCATGCCGCATGTCATTGGGGTCCCAAATGCATGCCGCATGTCATGGGTGCCCCACCTGCATGCCGCATATCATTGGGGTCCCAAATGCATGACGCATGTCATGGGGGCCCCAAATGCATGTCACATGTCTTGGGGGCCCCAATTTTGTGCAGCATGTCATGGGGGCCATAAATGCATGCCGCATGTCATTGGGGTCCCTAATGCATGCCGCATGTCATGGGTGTCCCACCTGCATGCCGCATATCATTGGGGTCCCAAATGCATGCCGCATGTCATGGGGACCCCAAATGCATGCCGCATGTCATGAGGGCCCACGTGCATGCCGTATGTCGTGGCGGCCCCAAATGCATGACGCATGTCTTGGGGGCCCAAAATGCATGCCGCATGTCATGGGGGCCCCAATTATGTGCCGCCTATCATGGGGGCCCCACATGCATGCCGCATGTCATGGGGGCCCCAAATGCATGCCGCATGTCATGGGGGCCCAAAAGTGCATGTCCCCAATTTTGTGACGTATGTCATGGGGGGCATAAATGCATGCCGCATGTCATGGGGGCCCCAAATGCATGCCGCGTAATTTGGGGGCCCCAAATGCATCCCGCATGTCATGGGGGCCCCACGTGCATGACGCATGTCATGGGGGCCCCAAATGCATGCCGCATGTCTTGGGGGCCCCACGTGCATACCACATATCATAGGGGCCCCAAATGCATCCCGCATGTCATGGGGGCCCCACGTGCATGCCGCATGTCATGGGGGCCCAAAAGTGTGTGTAACATGTCTTGGGGGGCCCAATTTTGTGCCGCATGTCATGGGGGCCATAAATGCATGCCGAACGTCATGGGGGCCCCACGTGCATGCCGCATGTCATTGGGGTCCTATATGCATGCCGCATGTCATGGGGGCCATAAATGCATGCCGCACGTCATGGGGGCCCCACGTGCATGCCGCATGTCATTGGGGTCCCAAATGCATGCCGCATGTCATGGGGGCCCCAAATGCATGCCGCATGTCATGAGGGCCCACGTGCATGCCGCATGTCGTGGCGGCCCCAAATGCATGACGCATGTCATGGGGGCCCCATTTACGTGCCGCCTATCATGGGGGCCCCACATGCATGCCGCATGTCATGGGTGGCCAAAAGTGCATGTCACATGTCTTCGGGGCCCCAATTTTGTGCCGCATGTCATGGGGGCCATAAATGCATGCCGCATGTCATGGGGCCCCACGTGCATGCCGCATGTCATTGGGGTCCCAAATGCATGCCGCATGTCATGGGGGCCCCACCTGCATGCCGCATATCATTGGGGTCCCAAATGCATGCCGCATGTCATGGGGGCCCCAAATGCATGCCGCATGTCATGAGGGCCCACGTGCATGCCGCATGTCGTGGCGGCCCCAAATGCATGACGCATGTCATGGGGGCCCCAAATGCATGCCGCATGTCATGGGGCCCCAATTATGTCCCGCCTGTCATGGGGGCCCCACATGCATGCCGCATGTCATGGGGGCCCCACATGCATGCCGCATGTCATGGGGGCCCCAAATGCATGCCGCATATCATGGGAGCCCGAAGTGCATGCTGCATGTCATGCGGGCCCCAAATGCATGCCGCATGTCATAGGGGGCCCCACGTGCATGCCGCATGTCATGGGGGCCCCAAATGCATGCCGCGTGTTATGGGTGCCCCAAATGCAACCCGCATGGTATGGGGGCCCCTCGTGCATGACGCATGTCATGGGGGCCCCAAATGCATGCCGCATGTCTTGGGGGCCCCACGTTCATGCCGCATATCATAGAGGCCCCAAATGCCTGACGGATGTCATGGGTTCCCCTAATGCATTCCGCATGACATGGGGACCCCAAATGCATGCCGCATGTCATGCGGGCCCCACGTGCATGACGCATGTCATTGGGGTCCCAAATGCATGAAGAATGCCATGGGGGCCCCAAAAGCATGCCACATGTCGTGGGGGCCCCACGTGCATGCCGCATGTCATGGGGGCCCCAAATGCATGCCGCATGTCATGAGGGCCCCAAATGCATGCCGCATGTCATGGGGGCCCAAAAGTGCATGTCACATGTCTTGGGGGCCCCAATTTTGTGCCGCATGTCATGGGGGCCATAAATGCATGCCGCATGTCATGGGGGCCCCACGTGCATGCCGTATGTCATTGGGGTCCCAAATGCATGCCGCATGTCATGGGGGCCCCAATTATGTGCCGCCTGTCATGGGGGCCCCACATGCATGCCGCATGTCATGGGGACCCCAAATGCATGCCGCATGTCATGGGAGCCCGAAGTGCATGCCGCATGTCATGGGGGCCCCACATGCATGCCGCATGTCATGGGGGGCCCAAATGCATGCCGCATGTCATGGGAGCCCGAAGTGCATGCCGCATGTCATGGGGGCCCCAAATGCATGCTGCATGTCATGGGGGCCCCAAATGCATGCCGCATGTCATGGGGCCCCAAATGCATGCCGCATGTCATGGGGGCCCCACGTGCATGCCGCATGTCATGGGGGGCCCGCGTGCATGTCGCATGTCATGGGGGCCCCAAATGCATGCCGCATGTCATGGGGGCCCCACGTGCATGCCGCATGTCATTGGGTTCCCAAATGCATGCCGCATGACATGGGGGCCCAAATGCATGCCGCATGTCATGAGGGCCCACGTGCATGCCACATGTCATGGGGGCCCCAATTACGTGCCGCCTGTCATGGGGGCCCCACATGCATGCCGCATGTCATGGGGGCCCCAATTACGTGCCGCCTGTCATGGGGGCCCCACATGCATGCCGCATGTCATGGGGGCCCCAAATGCATACCGCATGTCATGGGAGCCCTAAGTGCATGCCGCATGTCATGGGGGCCCCACGTGCATGCCGCATGTCATTGGGGCCACAAATGCATGCCGCATGTCATGGGGGCCCCAAATGCATGCTGCGTGTTATGGGGGCCCCAAATGCATCCCGCATGTCATGGGGGCCCCAAATGCATGCCGCATGTCATGGGTACCCACGTGCATGCCGCATGTCGTGGCGACCCCAAATGCATGACGCATGTCATGGGGGCCCCAAATGCATGCCGCATGTCATGGGGGCCCCAATTACGTGCCGCCTGTCATGGGGGCCAAAAATGCATGCCGCATGTCATTGGGGTCCCAAATGCATGCCGCATGTCATGGGTGCCCCAATTGCATGCCGCATATCATTGGGGTCCCAAATGCATGCCGCATGTCATGGGGACCCCAAATGCATGCCGCATGTCATGAGGGCCCACGTGCATGCCGCATGTCGTGGCGGCCCCAAATGCATGACGCATGTCTTGGGGGCCCAAAATGCATGCCGCATGTCATGGGGGCCCCAATTATGTGCCGCCTATCATGGGGGCCCCACATGCATGCCGCATGTCATGGGGGCCCCAAATGCATGCCGCATGTCATGGGGGCCCAAAAGTGCATGTCCCCAATTTTGTGACGCATGTCATGGGGGGCATAAATGCATGCCGCATGTCATGGGGGCCCCAAATGCATGCCGCGTATTTTGGGGGCCCCAAATGCATCCCGCATGTCATGGGGGCCCCACGTGCATGCCGCATGTCATGGGGGCCCAAAAGTGTATGTCACATGTCTTGGGGGGCCCAATTTTGTGCCGCATGTCATCGGGGCCATAAATGCATGCCGCACGTCATGGGGGCCCCACGAGCATGCCGCATGTCATTGGGGTCCCATTTGCATGCCGCATTTCATGGGGGCCCCACCTGCATGCCGCATATCATTGGGGTCCCAAATGCATGCCGCATGTCATGGGGGCCCCAAATGCATGCCGCATGTCATGAGGGCCCACGTGCATGCCGCATGTCGTGGCGGCCCCAAATGCATGACGCATGTCATGGGGGCCCCAAATGCATGCCGCATGTCATGGGGGCCCCAATTACGTGCCGCCTGTCATGGGGGCCCCACATGCATGCCGCATGTCATGGGTGGCCAAAAGTGCATGTCACATGTCTTGGGGGCCCCAATTTTGTGCCGCATGTCATGGGGGCCATAAATGCATGCCGCATGTCATGGGGCCCCAAATATGTGCCGCCTGTCATGGGGGCCCCACATGCATGCCGCATGTCATGGGGGGCCCAAATGCATGCCGCATATCATTGGGGTCCCAAATGCATGCCGCATGTCATGAGGGCCCACGTGCATGCCACATGTCATGGGGGCCCCAATTACGTGCCGCCTGTCATGGGGGCCCCACATGCATGCCGCATGTCATGGGGGCCCCAATTACGTGCCGCCTGTCACGGGGGCCCCACATGCATGCCGCATGTCATGGGGGCCCCAAATGCATACCGCATGTCATGGGAGCCCTAAGTGCATGCCGCATGTCATGGGGGCCCCACGTGCATGCCGCATGTCATTGGGGCCACAAATGCATGCCGCATGTCATGGGGGCCCCAAATGCATGCTGCGTGTTATGGGGGCCCCAAATGCATCCCGCATGTCATGGGGGCCCCAAATGCATGCCGCATGTCATGGGTACCCACGTGCATGCCGCATGTCGTGGCGACCCCAAATGCATGACGCATGTCATGGGGGCCCCAAATGCATGCCGCATGTCATGGGGGCCCCAATTACGTGCCGCCTGTCATGGGGGCCAAAAATGCATGCCGCATGTCATTGGGGTCCCAAATGCATGCCGCATGTCATGGGTGCCCCAATTGCATGCCGCATATCATTGGGGTCCCAAATGCATGCCGCATGTCATGGGGACCCCAAATGCATGCCGCATGTCATGAGGGCCCACGTGCATGCCGCATGTCGTGGCGGCCCCAAATGCATGACGCATGTCTTGGGGCCCAAAATGCATGCCGCATGTCATGGGGGCCCCAATTATGTGCCGCCTATCATGGGGGCCCCACATGCATGCCGCATGTCATGGGGGCCCCAAATGCATGCCGCATGTCATGGGGGCCCAAAAGTGCATGTCCCCAATTTTGTGACGCATGTCATGGGGGGCATAAATGCATGCCGCATGTCATGGGGGCCCCAAATGCATGCCGCGTATTTTGGGGGCCCCAAATGCATCCCGCATGTCATGGGGGCCCCACGTGCATGCCGCATGTCATGGGGGCCCAAAAGTGTATGTCACATGTCTTGGGGGGCCCAATTTTGTGCCGCATGTCATCGGGGCCATAAATGCATGCCGCACGTCATGGGGGCCCCACGAGCATGCCGCATGTCATTGGGGTCCCATTTGCATGCCGCATTTCATGGGGGCCCCACCTGCATGCCGCATATCATTGGGGTCCCAAATGCATGCCGCATGTCATGGGGGCCCCAAATGCATGCCGCATGTCATGAGGGCCCACGTGCATGCCGCATGTCGTGGCGGCCCCAAATGCATGACGCATGTCATGGGGGCCCCAAATGCATGCCGCATGTCATGGGGGCCCCAATTACGTGCCGCCTGTCATGGGGGCCCCACATGCATGCCGCATGTCATGGGTGGCCAAAAGTGCATGTCACATGTCTTGGGGGCCCCAATTTTGTGCCGCATGTCATGGGGGCCATAAATGCATGCCGCATGTCATGGGGCCCCAATTATGTGCCGCCTGTCATGGGGGCCCCACATGCATGCCGCATGTCATGGGGGGCCCAAATGCATGCCGCATATCATGGGAGCCCGAAGTGCATGCTGCATGTCATGGGGGCCCCAAATGCATGCCGCATGTCATAGGGGGCCCCACGTGCATGCCTCATGTCATGGGGCCCCAAATGCATGCCGCGTGTTATGGGGGCCCCAAATGCATCCCGCATGGTATGGGGGCCCCTCGTGCATGACGCATGTCATGGGGGCCCCAAATGCATGCCGCATGTCTTGGGGGCCCCACGTTCATGCCGCATATCATAGAGGCCCCAAATGCCTGACGAATGTCATGGGTTCCCCTAATGCATTCCGCATGATATGGGGACCCCAAATGCATGCCGCATGTCATGCGGGCCCCACGTGCATGACGCATGTCATTGGGGTCCCAAATGCATGAAGAATGCCATGGGGGCCCCAAGAGCATGCCACATGTCGTGGGGGCCCCACGTGCATGCCGCATGTCATGGGGGCCCCAAATGCATGCCGCATGTCATGAGGGCCCCAAATGCATGCCGCATGTAATGGGGGCCCAAAAGTGCATGTCACATGTCTTGGGGGCCCCAATTTTGTGCCGCATGTCATGGGGGCCAAATGCATGCCGCATGTCATGGGGGCCCAAATGCATGCCGCATGTCATGGGGGCCCCAATTACGTGCCGCCTGTCATGGGGGCCCCACATGCATGCCGCATGTCTTGGGGGCCCAAATGCATGCCGCATGTCATGGGAGCCCGAAGTGCATGCCGCATGTCATGGGGGCCCGAAATGCATGCCGCGTATTTTGGGGGCCCCAAATGCATCCCGCATGTCATGGGGGCCCCACGTGCATGACGCATGTCATGGGGGCCCCAAATGCATGCCGCATGTCTTGGGGGCCCCACGTGCATGCCGCATATCATAGGGGCCCCAAATGCATCCCGCATGTCATGGGGGCCCCACGTGCATGCCGCATGTCATGGGGGCCCAAAAGTGTATGTCACATGTCTTGGGGGGCCCAATTTTGTGCCGCATGTCATGGGGGCCATAAATGCATGCCGCACGTCATGGGGGCCCCACGTGCATGCCGCATGTCATTGGAGTCCCATATGCATGCCGCATTTCATGGGGGCCCCACCTGCATGCCGCATATCATTGGGGTCCCAAATGCATGCCGCATGTCATGAGGGCCCACGTGCATGCCGCATGTCGTGGCGGCCCCAAATGCATGACGCATGTCATGGGGGCCCCAAATGCATGCCGCATGTCATGGGGGCCCCAATTACGTGCCGCCTGTCATGGGGGCCCCACATGCATGCCGCATGTCATGGGTGGCCAAAAGTGCATGTCACATGTCTTGGGGGCCCCAATTTTGTGCCGCATGTCATGGGGACCATAAATGCATGCCGCATGTCATGGGGGCCCCACGTGCATGCCGCATGTCATTGGGTTCCCAAATGCATGCCGCATGTCATGGGGGCCCCACCTGCATGCCGCATATCATTGGGGTCCCAAATGCATGCGGCATGTCATGGGGGCCCCAAATGCATGCCGCATGTCATGAGGGCCCACGTGCATGCCGCATGTCGTGGCGGGCCCAAATGCATGACGCATGTCATGGGGGCCCCAAATGCATGCCGCATGTCATGGGGCCCCAATTATGTGCCGCCTGTCATGGGGGCCCCACATGCATGCCGCATGTCATGGGGGCCCCAAATGCATGCCGCATATCATGGGAGCCCGAAGTGCATGCTGCATGTCATGGGGGCCCCAAATGCATGCCGCATGTCATAGGGGGCCCCACGTGCATGCCGCATGTCATGGGGCCCCAAATGCATGCCGCGTGTTATGGGGGCCCCAAATGCATCCCGCATGGTATGGGGGCCCCTCGTGCATGACGCATGTCATGGGGGCCCCAAATGCATGCCGCATGTCTTGGGGGCCCCACGTTATTGCCGCATATCATAGAGGCCCCAAATGCCTGACGAATGTCATGGGTTCCCCTAATGCATTCCGCGTGACATGGGGACCCCAAATGCATGCCGCATGTCATGCGGGCCCCACGTGCATGCCGCATGTCATTGGGGTCCCAAATGCATGAAGAATGCCATGGGGGCCCCAAAAGCATGCCACATGTCGTGGGGGCCCCACGTGCATGCCGCATGTCATGGGAGCCCCAAATGCATGCCGCATGTCATGGGGGCCCCAAATGCATGCCGCATGTCATGGGGGCCATAAATGCATGCCGCATGTCATGGGGGCCCCACGTGCATGCCGTATGTCATTAGGGTCCCAAATGCATGACGCATGTCATGGGGGCCCCAATTATGTGCCGCCTGTCATGGGGGCCCCACATGCATGCCACATGTCATGGGGACCCCAAATGCATGCCGCATGTCATGGGAGCCCGAAGTGCATGCCGCATGTCATGGGGGCCCCACATGCATGCCGCATGTCATGGGGGCCCCAAATGCATGCCGCATGTCATGGGAGCCCGAAGTGCATGCCGCATGTCATGGGGGCCCCAAATGCATGCCGCATGTCATGCGGGCCCCACGTGCATGACGCATGTCATTGGGGTCCCAAATTCATGAAGAATGCCATGGGGGCCCCAAAAGCATGCCACATGTCGTGGGGGCCCCACGTGCATGCCGCATGTCATGGGGGCCCCAAATGCATGCCGCATGTCATGAGGGCCCCAAATGCATGCCGCATGTCATGGGGGCCCAAAAGTGCATGTCACATGTCTTGGGGGCCCCAATTTTGTGCCGCATGTCATGGGGGCCATAAATGCATGCCGCATGTCATGGGGGCCCCACGTGCATGCCGTATGTCTTTGGGGTCCCAAATGCATGCCACATGTCATGGGAGCCCGAAGTGCATGCCGCATGTCATGGGGGCCCCACATGCATGCCGCATGTCATGGGGGCCCCAAATGCATGCCGCATGTCATGGGAGCCCGAAGTGCATGCCGCATGTCATGGGGGCCCCAAATGCATGCCGCATGTCATGGGGGCCCCAAATGCATGCCGCATGTCATGGGGGCCCCAAATGCATGCCGCATGTCATGGGGCCCCAAATACATGCCGCATGTCATGGGGGCCCCACGTGCATGCCGCATGTCATGGGGGCCCTCGTGCATGCCGCATGTCATGGGGGCCCCAAATGCATGCCGCATATCATGGGGGCCCCACGTGCATGCCGCATGTCATTGGGTTCCCAAATGCATGCCGCATGACATGGGGGCCCAAATGCATGCCGCATGTCATGAGGGCCCACGTGCATGCCACATGTCGTGGCGGGCCCAAATGCATGCCGCATGTCATGGGGGCCCCAATTACGTGCCGCCTGTCATGAGGGCCCCACATGCATGCCGCATGTCATGGGGGCCCCAATTACGTGCCACCTGTCATGGGGGCCCCACATGCATGCCGCATGTCATGGGGGCCCCAAATGCATACCGCATGTCATGGGAGCCCGAAGTGCATGCCACATGTCATGGGGGCCCCACGTGCATGCTGCATGTCATTGGGGCCACAAATGCATGCCGCATGTCATGGGGGCCCCAAATGCATGCTGCGTGTTATGGGGGCCCCAAATGCATGTCACATGTCTTGGGGGCCCCAATTTTGTGCCGCATGTCATGGGGGCCATAAATGCATGCCGCATGTCGTGGCGACCCCAAATGCATGACGCATGTCATGGGGGCCCCAAATGCATGCCGCATGTCATGGGGTCCCCAATTACGTGCCGCCTGTCATGGGGGCCAAAAATGCATGCCGCATGTCATTGGGGTCCCAAATGCATGCCGCATGTCATGGGTGCCCCACCTGCATGCCGCATATCATTGGGGTCCCAAATGCATGACGCATGTCATGGGGGCCCCAAATGCATGTCACATGTCTTGGGGGCCCCAATTTTGTGCAGCATGTCATGGGGGCCATAAATGCATGCCGCATGTCATTGGGGTCCCAAATGCATGCCGCATGTCATGGGTGTCCCACCTGCATGCCGCATATCATTGGGGTCCCAAATGCATGCCGCATGTCATGGGGACCCCAAATGCATGCCGCATGTCATGAGGGCCCACGTGCATGCCGTATGTCGTGGCGGCCCCAAATGCATGACGCATGTCTTGGGGGCCCAAAATGCATGCCGCATGTCATGGGGGCCCCAATTATGTGCCGCCTATCATGGGGGCCCCACATGCATGCCGCATGTCATGGGGGCCCCAAATGCATGCCGCATGTCATGGGGGCCCAAAAGTGCATGTCCCCAATTTTGTGACGTATGTCATGGGGGGCATAAATGCATGCCGCATGTCATGGGGGCCCCAAATGCATGCCGCGTAATTTGGGGGCCCCAAATGCATCCCGCATGTCATGGGGGGCCCACGTGCATGACGCATGTCATGGGGGCCCCAAATGCATGCCGCATGTCTTGGGGGCCCCACGTGCATACCACATATCATAGGGGCCCCAAATGCATCCCGCATGTCATGGGGGCCCCACGTGCATGCCGCATGTCATGGGGGCCCAAAAGTGTGTGTAACATGTCTTGGGGGGCCCAATTTTGTGCCGCATGTCATGGGGGCCATAAATGCATGCCGCACGTCATGGGGGCCCCACGTGCATGCCGCATGTCATTGGGGTCCTATATGCATGCCGCATGTCATGGGGGCCATAAATGCATGCCGCACGTCATGGGGGCCCCACGTGCATGCCGCATGTCATTGGGGTCCCAAATGCATGCCGCATGTCATGGGGGCCCCAAATGCATGCCGCATGTCATGAGGGCCCACGTGCATGCCGCATGTCGTGGCGGCCCCAAATGTATGACGCATGTCATGGGGGCCCCAAATGCATGCCGCATGTCATGGGGGCCCCAATTACGTGCCGCCTGTCATGGGGGCCCCACATGCATGCCGCATGTCATGGGTGGCCAAAAGTGCATGTCACATGTCTTCGGGGCCCCAATTTTGTGCCGCATGTCATGGGGGCCATAAATGCATGCCGCATGTCATGGGGGCCCCAAATGCATGCCGCATGTCATGGGAGCCCGAAGTGCATGCCGCATGTCATGGGGGCCCCAAATGCATGCCGCATGTCATGGGGGCCCCAAATGCATGCCGCATGTCATGGGGCCCCAAATACATGCCGCATGTCATGGGGGCCCCACGTGCATGCCGCATGTCATGGGGGCCCTCGTGCATGCCGCATGTCATGGGGGCCCCAAATGCATGCCGCATATCATGGGGGCCCCACGTGCATGCCGCATGTCATTGGGTTCCCAAATGCATGCCGCATGACATGGGGGCCCAAATGCATGCCGCATGTCATGAGGGCCCACGTGCATGCCACATGTCGTGGCGGGCCCAAATGCATGCCGCATGTCATGGGGGCCCCAATTACGTGCCGCCTGTCATGAGGGCCCCCCATGCATGCCGCATGTCATGGGGGCCCCAATTACGTGCCACCTGTCATGGGGGCCCCACATGCATGCCGCATGTCATGGGGGCCCCAAATGCATACCGCATGTCATGGGAGCCCGAAGTGCATGCCACATGTCATGGGGGCCCCACGTGCATGCTGCATGTCATTGGGGCCACAAATGCATGCCGCATGTCATGGGGGCCCCAAATGCATGCTGCGTGTTATGGGGGCCCCAAATGCATGTCACATGTCTTGGGGGCCCCAATTTTGTGCCGCATGTCATGGGGGCCATAAATGCATGCCGCATGTCGTGGCGACCCCAAATGCATGACGCATGTCATGGGGGCCCCAAATGCATGCCGCATGTCATGGGGGCCCCAATTACGTGCCGCCTGTCATGGGGGCCAAAAATGCATGCCGCATGTCATTGGGGTCCCAAATGCATGCCGCATGTCATGGGTGCCCCACCTGCATGCCGCATATCATTGGGGTCCCAAATGCATGACGCATGTCATGGGGGCCCCAAATGCATGTCACATGTCTTGGGGGCCCCAATTTTGTGCAGCATGTCATGGGGGCCATAAATGCATGCCGCATGTCATTGGGGTCCCAAATGCATGCCGCATGTCATGGGTGTCCCACCTGCATGCCGCATATCATTGGGGTCCCAAATGCATGCCGCATGTCATGGGGACCCCAAATGCATGCCGCATGTCATGAGGGCCCACGTGCATGCCGTATGTCGTGGCGGCCCCAAATGCATGACGCATGTCTTGGGGGCCCAAAATGCATGCCGCATGTCATGGGGGCCCCAATTATGTGCCGCCTATCATGGGGGCCCCACATGCATGCCGCATGTCATGGGGGCCCCAAATGCATGCCGCATGTCATGGGGGCCCAAAAGTGCATGTCCCCAATTTT
This sequence comes from Phyllobates terribilis, assembly GCF_046119375.1. Classification (NCBI taxonomy): domain Eukaryota; kingdom Metazoa; phylum Chordata; class Amphibia; order Anura; family Dendrobatidae; genus Phyllobates; species Phyllobates terribilis. Next base: position 327,470,727 of record NW_027362764.1, on the reverse strand, counting down.
GTGACGTATGTCATGGGGGGCATAAATGCATGCCGCATGTCATGGGGGCCCCAAATGCATGCCGCGTAATTTGGGGGCCCCAAATGCATCCCGCATGTCATGGGGGCCCCACGTGCATGACGCATGTCATGGGGGCCCCAAATGCATGCCGCATGTCTTGGGGGCCCCACGTGCATACCACATATCATAGGGGCCCCAAATGCATCCCGCATGTCATGGGGGCCCCACGTGCATGCCGCATGTCATGGGGGCCCAAAAGTGTGTGTAACATGTCTTGGGGGGCCCAATTTTGTGCCGCATGTCATGGGGGCCATAAATGCATGCCGCACGTCATGGGGGCCCCACGTGCATGCCGCATGTCATTGGGGTCCTATATGCATGCCGCATGTCATTGGGGTCCCAAATGCATGCCGCATGTCATGGGGGCCCCAAATGCATGCCGCATGTCATGAGGGCCCACGTGCATGCCGCATGTCGTGGCGGCCCCAAATGCATGACGCATGTCATGGGGGCCCCAAATGCATGCCGCATGTCATGGGGGCCCCAATTACGTGCCGCCTGTCATGGGGGCCCCACATGCATGCCGCATGTCATGGGTGGCCAAAAGTGCATGTCACATGTCTTCGGGGCCCCAATTTTGTGCCGCATGTCATGGGGGCCATAAATGCATGCCGCATGTCATGGGGGCCCCACGTGCATGCCGCATGTCATTGGGGTCCCAAATGCATGCCGCATGTCATGGGGGCCCCACCTGCATGCCGCATATCATTGGGGTCCCAAATGCATGCCGCATGTCATGGGGGCCCCAAATGCATGCCGCATGTCATGAGGGCCCACGTGCATGCCGCATGTCGTGGCAGCCCCAAATGCATGGCGCATGTCATGGGGGCCCCAAATGCATGCCGCATGTCATGGGGCCCCAATTATGTCCCGCCTGTCATGGGGGCCCCACATGCATGCCGCATGTCATGGGGGCCCCACATGCATGCCGCATGTCATGGGGGCCACATGCATGCCGCATGTCATGGGGGCCCCAAATGCATGCCGCATATCATGGGAGCCCGAAGTGCATGCTGCATGTCATGCGGGCCCCAAATGCATGCCGCATGTCATAGGGGGCCCCACGTGCATGCCGCATGTCATGGGGGCCCCAAATGCATGCCGCGTGTTATGGGTGCCCCAAATGCATCCCGCATGGTATGGGGGCCCCTCGTGCATGACGCATGTCATGGGGGCCCCAAATGCATGCCGCATGTCTTGGGGGCCCCACGTTCATGCCGCATATCATAGAGGCCCCAAATGCCTGACGGATGTCATGGGTTCCCCTAATGCATTCCGCATGACATGGGGACCCCAAATGCATGCCGCATGTCATGCGGGCCCCACGTGCATGACGCATGTCATTGGGGTCCCAAATGCATGAAGAATGCCATGGGGGCCCCAAAAGCATGCCACATGTCGTGGGGGCCCCACGTGCATGCCGCATGTCATGGGGGCCCCAAATGCATGCCGCATGTCATGAGGGCCCCAAATGCATGCCGCATGTCATGGGGGCCCAAAAGTGCATGTCACATGTCTTGGGGGCCCCAATTTTGTGCCGCATGTCATGGGGGCCATAAATGCATGCCGCATGTCATGGGGGCCCCACGTGCATGCCGTATGTCATTGGGGTCCCAAATGCATGCCGCATGTCATGGGGGCCCCAATTATGTGCCGCCTGTCATGGGGGCCAGACATGCATGCCGCATGTCATGGGGACCCCAAATGCATGCCGCATGTCATGGGAGCCCGAAGTGCATGCCGCATGTCATGAGGGCCCCAAATGCATGCCGCATGTCATGGGGGCCCAAAAGTGCATGTCACATGTCTTGGGGGCCCCAATTTTGTGCCGCATGTCATGGGGGCCATAAATGCATGCCGCATGTCATGGGGCCCCAATTATGTGCCGCCTGTCATGGGGGCCCCACATGCATGCCGCATGTCATGGGGGCCCCAAATGCATGCCGCATATCATGGGAGCCCGAAGTGCATGCTGCATGTCATGGGGGCCCCAAATGCATGCCGCATGTCATAGGGGGCCCCACGTGCATGCCTCATGTCATGGGGCCCCAAATGCATGCCGCGTGTTATGGGGGCCCCAAATGCATCCCGCATGGTATGGGGGCCCCTCGTGCATGACGCATGTCATGGGGGCCCCAAATGCATGCCGCATGTCTTGGGGGCCCCACGTTCATGCCGCATATCATAGAGGCCCCAAATGCCTGACGAATGTCATGGGTTCCCCTAATGCATTCCGCATGACATGGGGACCCCAAATGCATGCCGCATGTCATGCGGGCCCCACGTGCATGACGCATGTCATTGGGGTCCCAAATGCATGAAGAATGCCATGGGGGCCCCAAGAGCATGCCACATGTCGTGGGGGCCCCACGTGCATGCCGCATGTCATGGGGGCCCCAAATGCATGCCGCATGTCATGAGGGCCCCAAATGCATGCCGCATGTAATGGGGGCCCAAAAGTGCATGTCACATGTCTTGGGGGCCCCAATTTTGTGCCGCATGTCATGGGGGCCATAAATGCATGCCGCATGTCATGGGGGCCAAATGCATGCCGCATGTCATGGGTGGCCAAAAGTGCATGTCACATGTCTTGGGGGCCCCAATTTTGTGCCGCATGTCATGGGGACCATAAATGCATGCCGCATGTCATGGGGGCCCCACGTGCATGCCGCATGTCATTGGGTTCCCAAATGCATGCCGCATGTCATGGGGGCCCCACCTGCATGCCGCATATCATTGGGGTCCCAAATGCATGCGGCATGTCATGGGGGCCCCAAATGCATGCCGCATGTCATGAGGGCCCACGTGCATGCCGCATGTCGTGGCGGGCCCAAATGCATGACGCATGTCATGGGGGCCCCAAATGCATGCCGCATGTCATGGGGCCCCAATTATGTGCCGCCTGTCATGGGGGCCCCACATGCATGCCGCATGTCATGGGGGCCCCAAATGCATGCCGCATATCATGGGAGCCCGAAGTGCATGCTGCATGTCATGGGGGCCCCAAATGCATGCCGCATGTCATAGGGGGCCCCACGTGCATGCCGCATGTCATGGGGCCCCAAATGCATGCCGCGTGTTATGGGGGCCCCAAATGCATCCCGCATGGTATGGGGGCCCCTCGTGCATGACGCATGTCATGGGGGCCCCAAATGCATGCCGCATGTCTTGGGGGCCCCACGTTATTGCCGCATATCATAGAGGCCCCAAATGCCTGACGAATGTCATGGGTTCCCCTAATGCATTCCGCGTGACATGGGGACCCCAAATGCATGCCGCATGTCATGCGGGCCCCACGTGCATGCCGCATGTCATTGGGGTCCCAAATGCATGAAGAATGCCATGGGGGCCCCAAAAGCATGCCACATGTCGTGGGGGCCCCACGTGCATGCCGCATGTCATGGGAGCCCCAAATGCATGCCGCATGTCATGGGGGCCCCAAATGCATGCCGCATGTCATGGGGGCCATAAATGCATGCCGCATGTCATGGGGGCCCCACGTGCATGCCGTATGTCATTAGGGTCCCAAATGCATGACGCATGTCATGGGGGCCCCAATTATGTGCCGCCTGTCATGGGGGCCCCACATGCATGCCACATGTCATGGGGACCCCAAATGCATGCCGCATGTCATGGGAGCCCGAAGTGCATGCCGCATGTCATGGGGGCCCCACATGCATGCCGCATGTCATGGGGGCCCCAAATGCATGCCGCATGTCATGGGAGCCCGAAGTGCATGCCGCATGTCATGGGGGCCCCAAATGCATGCCGCATGTCATGCGGGCCCCACGTGCATGACGCATGTCATTGGGGTCCCAAATTCATGAAGAATGCCATGGGGGCCCCAAAAGCATGCCACATGTCGTGGGGGCCCCACGTGCATGCCGCATGTCATGGGGGCCCCAAATGCATGCCGCATGTCATGAGGGCCCCAAATGCATGCCGCATGTCATGGGGGCCCAAAAGTGCATGTCACATGTCTTGGGGGCCCCAATTTTGTGCCGCATGTCATGGGGGCCATAAATGCATGCCGCATGTCATGGGGGCCCCACGTGCATGCCGTATGTCTTTGGGGTCCCAAATGCATGCCGCATGTCATGGGGGCCCCACATGCATGCCGCATGTCATGGGGGCCCCAAATGCATGCCGCATGTCATGGGAGCCCGAAGTGCATGCCGCATGTCATGGGGGCCCCAAATGCATGCCGCATGTCATGGGGGCCCCAAATGCATGCCGCATGTCATGGGGCCCCAAATGCATGCCGCATGTCATGGGGGCCCCACGTGCATGCCGCATGTCATGGGGGCCCTCGTGCATGCCGCATGTCATGGGGGCCCCAAATGCATGCCGCATATCATGGGGGCCCCACGTGCATGCCGCATGTCATTGGGTTCCCAAATGCATGCCGCATGACATGGGGGCCCAAATGCATGCCGCATGTCATGAGGGCCCACGTGCATGCCACATGTCGTGGCGGGCCCAAATGCATGCCGCATGTCATGGGGGCCCCAATTACGTGCCGCCTGTCATGAGGGCCCCACATGCATGCCGCATGTCATGGGGGCCCCAATTACGTGCCACCTGTCATGGGGGCCCCACATGCATGCCGCATGTCATGGGGGCCCCAAATGCATACCGCATGTCATGGGAGCCCGAAGTGCATGCCACATGTCATGGGGGCCCCACGTGCATGCTGCATGTCATTGGGGCCACAAATGCATGCCGCATGTCATGGGGGCCCCAAATGCATGCTGCGTGTTATGGGGGCCCAAAATGCATGTCACATGTCTTGGGGGCCCCAATTTTGTGCCGCATGTCATGGGGGCCATAAATGCATGCCGCATGTCGTGGCGACCCCAAATGCATGACGCATGTCATGGGGGCCCCAAATGCATGCCGCATGTCATGGGGGCCCCAATTACGTGCCGCCTGTCATGGGGGCCAAAAATGCATGCCGCATGTCATTGGGGTCCCAAATGCATGCCGCATGTCATGGGTGCCCCACCTGCATGCCGCATATCATTGGGGTCCCAAATGCATGACGCATGTCATGGGGGCCCCAAATGCATGTCACATGTCTTGGGGGCCCCAATTTTGTGCAGCATGTCATGGGGGCCATAAATGCATGCCGCATGTCATTGGGGTCCCAAATGCATGCCGCATGTCATGGGTGTCCCACCTGCATGCCGCATATCATTGGGGTCCCAAATGCATGCCGCATGTCATGGGGACCCCAAATCCATGCCGCATGTCATGAGGGCCCACGTGCATGCCGTATGTCGTGGCGGCCCCAAATGCATGACGCATGTCTTGGGGGCCCAAAATGCATGCCGCATGTCATGGGGGCCCCAATTATGTGCCGCCTATCATGGGGGCCCCACATGCATGCCGCATGTCATGGGGGCCCCAAATGCATGCCGCATGTCATGGGGGCCCAAAAGTGCATGTCCCCAATTTTGTGACGTATGTCATGGGGGGCATAAATGCATGCCGCATGTCATGGGGGCCCCAAATGCATGCCGCGTAATTTGGGGGCCCCAAATGCATCCCGCATGTCATGGGGGCCCCACGTGCATGACGCATGTCATGGGGGCCCCAAATGCATGCCGCATGTCTTGGGGGCCCCACGTGCATACCACATATCATAGGGGCCCCAAATGCATCCCGCATGTCATGGGGGCCCCACGTGCATGCCGCATGTCATGGGGGCCCAAAAGTGTGTGTAACATGTCTTGGGGGGCCCAATTTTGTGCCGCATGTCATGGGGGCCATAAATGCATGCCGCACGTCATGGGGGCCCCACGTGCATGCCGCATGTCATTGGGGTCATATATGCATGCCGCATGTCATGGGGGCCATAAATGCATGCCGCACGTCATGGGGGCCCCACGTGCATGCCGCATGTCATTGGAGTCCCAAATGCATGCCGCATGTCATGGGGGCCCCAAATGCATGCCGCATGTCATGAGGGCCCACGTGCATGCCGCATGTCGTGGCGGCCCCAAATGCATGACGCATGTCATGGGGGCCCCAAATGCATGCCGCATGTCATGGGGGCCCCAATTACGTGCCGCCTGTCATGGGGGCCCCACATGCATGCCGCATGTCATGGGTGGCCAAAAGTGCATGTCACATGTCTTCGGGGCCCCAATTTTGTGCCGCATGTCATGGGGGCCATAAATGCATGCCGCATGTCATGGGGGCCCCACGTGCATGCCGTATGTCATTGGGGTCCCAAATGCATGCCGCATGTCATGGGGGCCCCAATTATGTGCCGCCTGTCATGGGGGCCAGACATGCATGCCGCATGTCATGGGGACCCCAAATGCATGCCGCATGTCATGGGAGCCCGAAGTGCATGCCGCATGTCATGGGGGCCCCACATGCATGCCGCATGTCATGGGGGCCCCAAATGCATGCCGCATGTCATGGGAGCCCGAAGTGCATGCCGCATGTCATGGGGGCCCCAAATGCATGCCGCATGTCATGCGGGCCCCACGTGCATGACGCATGTCATTGGGGTCCCAAATTCATGAAGAATGCCATGGGGGCCCCAAAAGCATGCCACATGTCGTGGGGGCCCCACGTGCATGCCGCATGTCATGGGGGCCCCAAATGCATGCCGCATGTCATGAGGGCCCCAAATGCATGCCGCATGTCATGGGGGCCCAAAAGTGCAGGTCACATGTCTTGGGGGCCCCAATTTTGTGCCGCATGTCATGGGGGCCATAAATGCATGCCGCATGTCATGGGGGCCCCACGTGCATGCCGTATGTCTTTGGGGTCCCAAATGCATGCCGCATGTCATGGGGGCCCCACATGCATGCCGCATGTCATGGGGGCCCCAAATGCATGCCGCATGTCATGGGAGCCCGAAGTGCATGCCGCATGTCATGGGGGCCCCAAATGCATGCCGCATGTCATGGGGGCCCCAAATGCATGCCGCATGTCATGGGGCCCCAAATGCATGCCGCATGTCATGGGGGCCCCACGTGCATGCCGCATGTCATGGGGGCCCTCGTGCATGCCGCATGTCATGGGGGCCCCAAATGCATGCCGCATATCATGGGGGCCCCACGTGCATGCCGCATGTCATTGGGTTCCCAAATGCATGCCGCATGACATGGGGGCCCAAATGCATGCCGCATGTCATGAGGGCCCACGTGCATGCCACATGTCGTGGCGGGCCCAAATGCATGCCGCATGTCATGGGGGCCCCAATTACGTGCCGCCTGTCATGAGGGCCCCACATGCATGCCGCATGTCATGGGGGCCCCAATTACGTGCCACCTGTCATGGGGGCCCCACATGCATGCCGCATGTCATGGGGGCCCCAAATGCATACCGCATGTCATGGGAGCCCGAAGTGCATGCCACATGTCATGGGGGCCCCACGTGCATGCTGCATGTCATTGGGGCCACAAATGCATGCCGCATGTCATGGGGGCCCCAAATGCATGCTGCGTGTTATGGGGGCCCAAAATGCATGTCACATGTCTTGGGGGCCCCAATTTTGTGCCGCATGTCATGGGGGCCATAAATGCATGCCGCATGTCGTGGCGACCCCAAATGCATGACGCATGTCATGGGGGCCCCAAATGCATGCCGCATGTCATGGGGGCCCCAATTACGTGCCGCCTGTCATGGGGGCCAAAAATGCATGCCGCATGTCATTGGGGTCCCAAATGCATGCCGCATGTCATGGGTGCCCCACCTGCATGCCGCATATCATTGGGGTCCCAAATGCATGACGCATGTCATGGGGGCCCCAAATGCATGTCACATGTCTTGGGGGCCCCAATTTTGTGCAGCATGTCATGGGGGCCATAAATGCATGCCGCATGTCATTGGGGTCCCAAATGCATGCCGCATGTCATGGGTGTCCCACCTGCATGCCGCATATCATTGGGGTCCCAAATGCATGCCGCATGTCATGGGGACCCCAAATCCATGCCGCATGTCATGAGGGCCCACGTGCATGCCGTATGTCGTGGCGGCCCCAAATGCATGACGCATGTCTTGGGGGCCCAAAATGCATGCCGCATGTCATGGGGGCCCCAATTATGTGCCGCCTATCATGGGGGCCCCACATGCATGCCGCATGTCATGGGGGCCCCAAATGCATGCCGCATGTCATGGGGGCCCAAAAGTGCATGTCCCCAATTTTGTGACGTATGTCATGGGGGGCATAAATGCATGCCGCATGTCATGGGGGCCCCAAATGCATGCCGCGTAATTTGGGGGCCCCAAATGCATCCCGCATGTCATGGGGGCCCCACGTGCATGACGCATGTCATGGGGGCCCCAAATGCATGCCGCATGTCTTGGGGGCCCCACGTGCATACCACATATCATAGGGGCCCCAAATGCATCCCGCATGTCATGGGGGCCCCACGTGCATGCCGCATGTCATGGGGGCCCAAAAGTGTGTGTAACATGTCTTGGGGGGCCCAATTTTGTGCCGCATGTCATGGGGGCCATAAATGCATGCCGCACGTCATGGGGGCCCCACGTGCATGCCGCATGTCATTGGGGTCCTATATGCATGCCGCATGTCATGGGGGCCATAAATGCATGCCGCACGTCATGGGGGCCCCACGTGCATGCCGCATGTCATTGGAGTCCCAAATGCATGCCGCATGTCATGGGGGCCCCAAATGCATGCCGCATGTCATGAGGGCCCACGTGCATGCCGCATGTCGTGGCGGCCCCAAATGCATGACGCATGTCATGGGGGCCCCAAATGCATGCCGCATGTCATGGGGGCCCCAATTACGTGCCGCCTGTCATGGGGGCCCCACATGCATGCCGCATGTCATGGGTGGCCAAAAGTGCATGTCACATGTCTTCGGGGCCCCAATTTTGTGCCGCATGTCATGGGGGCCATAAATGCATGCCGCATGTCATGGGGGCCCCACGTGCATGCCGTATGTCATTGGGGTCCCAAATGCATGCCGCATGTCATGGGGGCCCCAATTATGTGCCGCCTGTCATGGGGGCCAGACATGCATGCCGCATGTCATGGGGACCCCAAATGCATGCCGCATGTCATGGGAGCCCGAAGTGCATGCCGCATGTCATGGGGGCCCCACATGCATGCCGCATGTCATGGGGGCCCCAAATGCATGCCGCATGTCATGGGAGCCCGAAGTGCATGCCGCATGTCATGGGGGCCCCAAATGCATGCCGCATGTCATGGGGGCCCCAAATGCATGCCGCATGTCATGGGGCCCCAAATGCATGCCGCATGTCATGGGGGCCCCACGTGCATGCCGCATGTCATGGGGGGCCCGCGTGCATGCCGCATGTCATGGGGGCCCCAAATGCATGCCGCATGTCATGGGGGCCCCACGTGCATGCCGCATGTCATTGGGTTCCCAAATGCATGCCGCATGACATGGGGGCCCAAATGCATGCCGCATGTCATGAGGGCCCACGTGCATGCCACATGTCATGGGGGCCCCAATTACGTGCCGCCTGTCATGGGGGCCCCACATGCATGCCGCATGTCATGGGGGCCCCAATTACGTGCCGCCTGTCATGGGGGCCCCACATGCATGCCGCATGTCATGGGGGCCCCAAATGCATACCGCATGTCATGGGAGCCCGAAGTGCATGCCGCATGTCATGGGGGCCCCACGTGCATGCCGCATGTCATTGGGGCCACAAATGCATGCTGCGTGTTATGGGGGCCCCAAATGCATCCCGCATGTCATGGGGGCCCCAAATGCATGCCGCATGTCATGGGTACCCACGTGCATGCCGCATGTCGTGGCGACCCCAAATGCATGACGCATGTCATGGGGGCCCCAAATGCATGCCGCATGTCATGGGGGCCCCAATTACGTGCCGCCTGTCATGGGGGCCAAAAATGCATGCCGCATGTCATTGGGGTCCCAAATGCATGCCGCATGTCATGGGTGCCCCACCTGCATGCCGCATATCATTGGGGTCCCAAATGCATGACGCATGTCATGGGGGCCCCAAATGCATGTCACATGTCTTGGGGGCCCCAATTTTGTGCCGCATGTCATGGGGGCCATAAATGCATGCCGCATGTCATTGGGGTCCCAAATGCATGCCGCATGTCATGGGTGTCCCACCTGCATGCCGCATATCATTGGGGTCCCAAATGCTTGCCGCATGTCATGGGGACCCCAAATGCATGCCGCATGTCATGAGGGCCCACGTGCATGCCGCATGTCGTGGCGGCCCCAAATGCATGACGCATGTCTTGGGGGCCCAAAATGCATGCCGCATGTCATGGGGGCCCCAATTATGTGCCGCCTATCATGGGGGCCCCACATGCATGCCGCATGTCATGGGGGCCCCAAATGCATGCCGCATGTCATGGGGGCCCAAAAGTGCATGTCCCCAATTTTGTGACGCATGTCATGGGGGGCATAAATGCATGCCGCATGTCATGGGGGCCCCAAATGCATGCCGCGTATTTTGGGGGCCCCAAATGCATCCCGCATGTCATGGGGGCCCCACGTGCATGCCGCATGTCATGGGGGCCCAAAAGTGTATGTCACATGTCTTGGGGGGCCCAATTTTGTGCCGCATGTCATCGGGGCCATAAATGCATGCCGCACGTCATGGGGGCCCCACGAGCATGCCGCATGTCATTGGGGTCCCATATGCATGCCGCATTTCATGGGGGCCCCACCTGCATGCCGCATGTCATGAGGGCCCACGTGCATGCCGCATGTCGTGGCGGCCCCAAATGCATGACGCATGTCATGGGGGCCCCAAATGCATGCCACATGTCATGGGGGCCCCAATTACGTGCCGCCTGTCATGGGGGCCCCACATGCATGCCGCATGTCATGGGTGGCCAAAAGTGCATGTCACATGTCTTGGGGGCCCCAATTTTGTGCCGCATGTCATGGGGGCCATAAATGCATGCCGCACGTCATGGGGGCCCCACGTGCATGCCGCATGTCATTGGGGTCCTATATGCATGCCGCATGTCATTGGGGTCCCAAATGCATGCCGCATGTCATGGGGGCCCCAAATGCATGCCGCATGTCATGAGGGCCCACGTGCATGCCGCATGTCGTGGCGGCCCCAAATGCATGACGCATGTCATGGGGGCCCCAAATGCATGCCGCATGTCATGGGGGCCCCAATTACGTGCCGCCTGTCATGGGGGCCCCACATGCATGCCGCATGTCATGGGTGGCCAAAAGTGCATGTCACATGTCTTGGGGGCCCCTATTTTGTGCCGCATGTCATGGGGGCCATAAATGCATGCCGCATGTCATGGGGCCCCAATTATGTGCCGCCTGTCATGGGGGCCCCACATGCATGCCGCATGTCATGGGGGCCCCAAATGCATGCCGCATATCATGGGAGCCCGAAGTGCATGCTGCATGTCATGGGGGCCCCAAATGCATGCCGCATGTCATAGGGGGCCCCACGTGCATGCCTCATGTCATGGGGGCCCCAAATTCATGCCGCGTGTTATGGGGGCCCCAAATGCATCCCGCATGGTATGGGGGCCCCTCGTGCATGACGCATGTCATGGGGGCCCCAAATGCATGCCGCATGTCTTGGGGGCCCCACGTTCATGCCGCATATCATAGAGGTCCCAAATGCCTGACGAATGTCATGGGTTCCCCTAATGCATTCCGCATGACATGGGGACCCCAAATGCATGCCGCATGTCATGGGGGCCACAAATGCATGCCGCATGTCATGGGGGCCCCAATTACGTGCCGCCTGTCATGGGGGCCAAAAATGCATGCCGCATGTCATGGGTGTCCCACCTGCATGCCGCATATCATTGGGGTCCCAAATGCATGCCGCATGTCATGGGGACCCCAAATGCATGCCGCATGTCATGAGGGCCCACGTGCATGCCGCATGTCGTGGCGGCCCCAAATGCATGACGCATGTCTTGGGGGCCCAAAATGCATGCCGCATGTCATGGGGGCCCCAATTATGTGCCGCCTATCATGGGGGCCCCACATGCATGCCGCATGTCATGGGGGCCCCAAATGCATGCCGCATGTCATGGGGGCCCAAAAGTGCATGTCCCCAATTTTGTGACGCATGTCATGGGGGGCATAAATGCATGCCGCATGTCATGGGGGCCCCAAATGCATGCCGAGTATTTTGGGGGCCCCAAATGCATCCCGCATGTCATGGGGGCCCCACGTGCATGACGCATGTCATGGGGGCCCCAAATGCATGCCGCATGTCTTGGGGGCCCCACATGCATGCCGCATATCATAGGGGCCCCAAATGCATCCCGCATGTCATGGGGGCCCCACGTGCATGCCGCATGTCATGGGGGCCCAAAAGTGTATGTCACATGTCTTGGGGGGCCCAATTTTGTGCCGCATGTCATGGGGGCCATAAATGCATGCCGCACGTCATGGGGACCCCACGTGCATGCCGCATGTCATTGGGGTCCCATATGCATGCCGCATTTCATGGGGGCCCCACCTGCATGCCGCATGTCATGAGGGCCCACGTGCATGCCGCATGTCGTGGCGGCCCCAAATGCATGACGCATGTCATGGGGGGCCCAAATGCATGCCGCATGTCATGGGGCCCCAATTATGTGCCGCCTGTCATGGGGGCCCCACATGCATGCCACATGTCATGGAGGCCCCAAATGCATGCCGCATATCATGGGAGCCCGAAGTGCATGCTGCATGTCATGGGGGCCCCAAATGCATGCCGCATGTCATAGGGGGCCCCACGTGCATGTCGCATGTCATGGGGGCCCCAAATGCATGCCGCGTGTTATGGGGGCCCCAAATGCATCCCGCATGGTATGGGGGGCCCTCGTGCATGACGCATGTCATGGGGTCCCCAAATGCATGCCGCATGTCTTGGGGGCCCCACGTTCATGCCGCATATCATAGAGGCCCCAAATGCCTGACGAATGTCATGGGTTCCCCTAATGCATTCCGCATGACATGGGGACCCCAAATGCATGCCGCATGTCATGCGGGCCCCATGTGCATGACGCATGTCATTGGGGTCCCAAATGCATGAAGAATGCCATGGGGGCCCCAAAAGCATGCCACATGTCGTGGGGGCCCCACGTGCATGCCGCATGTCATGGGGGCCCCAAATGCATGCCGCATGTCATGAGGGCCCCAAATGCATGCCGCATGTAATGGGGGCCCAAAAGTGCATGTCACATGTCTTGGGGGCCCCAATTTTGTGCCGCATGTCATGGGGGCCATAAATGCATGCCGCATGTCATGGGGGCCCCACGTGCATGCCGTATGTCATTGGGGTCCCAAATGCATGCCGCATGTCATGGGGGCCCCACCTGCATGCCGCATATCATTGGGGTCCCAAATGCATGCCGCATGCCATGAGGGCCCACGTGCATGCCGCATGTCGTGGCAGCCCCAAATGCATGATGCATGTCATGGGGGCCCCAAATGCATGCCGCATGTCATGGGGGCCCCAAATGCATACCGCGTGTTATGGGAGCCCCAAATGCATCCCGCATGTCATGGGGGCCCCACGTACATGACGCATGTCATGGGGGCCCCAAATGCATGCCGCATGTCTTGGGGGGCCCACGTGCATGCCGCATATCATAGGGGCCCCAAATGCCTGACGAATGTCATGGGTTCCCCTAATGCATTCCGCATGTCATGGGGACCCCAAATGCATGACGCATGTCATGGGGGCCCCAAATGCATGCCGCATGTCATGGGGGCCCCAATTACGTGTCGCCTGTCATGGGGGCCCCACATGCATGCCGCATGTCATGGGGGCCCCAAATGCATGCCGCATGTCATGGGAGCCCGAAGTGCATGCCGCATGTCATGGGGGCCCCAAATGCATGCCGCATGTCATGGGGACCCCACGTGCATGACGCTTGTCATGGGGGCCAAAATGCATGCCGCATGTCTTGGGGGCCCCAAGTGCATGCCGCATATCATAGGTGCCCAAATGCCTGATGAATGTCATGGGTTCCCCTAATGCATTCCGCATGTCATTGGGGTCCCAAATGCATGCCGCATGTCATGGGGGCCCCACGTGCATGCCGCATGTCATGGGGGCCCACGTGCATGCCGCATGTCATGGAGTCCCAAATCTATGCCGCATGTCATGGGGCCCAAAATGCATGCCGCATGTCATGGGGCCCCACGTGCATGCCGCATGTCATTGAGGTCCCAAATGCATGCCGCATGTCATTGGGGCCCCACCTGCATGCCGCATATCATTGGAGTCCCAAATGCATGCCGCATGTCATGGGGGCACCAAATGCATGCCGCATGTCATGAGGGCCCACGTGCATGTCGTGGTGGCCCCAAATGCATGACGCATGTCGTGGCGGCCCCAAATGCATGACTCATGTCATGGGGGCCCCAAATCCATGCCGCATGTCATGGGGCCCCAGTTATGTGCCGCCTGTCATGGGGGCCCCTCATGCATGCCGCATGTCATGGGGGCCCCAAATGCATGCCGCATGTCATGGGAGCCCGAAGTGCATGCCACATGTCATGGGGCCCCAAATGCATGCCGCATGTCATGGGGACCCCAAATGCATGCCGCATGTCATGGGGGGCCACGTGCATGCCGCATGTCATGGGGGCCCCACGTGCATGCCGCATGTCATTTGGGGCCCCAAATGCATGCCGCATGTCATGGGGGCCCCAAAATGCATGCCGCGTGTTATGGGGGCCCCAAATGCATCCCGCATGTCATGGGGGCCCCTCGTGCATGACGCATGTCATGGGGGCCCCAAATGCCTGACGAATGTCATGGGTTCCCCTAATGCATTCCGCATGTCATGGGGTCCCAAATGCATGAAGAATGTCATGGGGGCCCCAAAAGCATGCCACATGTCATGGGGGCCCCACGTGCATCCCTCATGTCATGTGGGCCCCAAATGCATGCCGCATGTCATGAGGGCCCCAAATTCATGCCGCATGTCATGGGGGCCCCACCTGCATGCCGCATTTCATTGGGGTCCCAAATGCATGCCGCATATCATTGGGGTCCCAAATGCATGCCGCATGTCATGGGGGCCCCAAATGCATGCCGCATGTCATGAGGGCCCACGTGCATGTCGCATGTCGTGGTGGCCCCAAATGCATGACGCATGTCGTGGCGGCCCCAAATGCATGACGCATGTCATGGGGGCCCCAAATGCATGCCGCATGTCATGGGGCCCCAGTTATGTGCCGCCTGTCATGGGGGCCCCACATGCATGCCGCATGTCATGGGGGCCCCAAATGCATGCCGCATGTCATGGGAGCCCGAAGTGCATGCCGCATGTCATGGGGGCCCAAATGCATGCCGCAAGTCATGGGGGCCCCAAATGCATGCCGCATGTCATGGGGGGCCCACGTGCATGCCGCATGTCATGGGGGCCCCACGTGCATGCCGCATGTCATTGGGGCCCCAAATGCATGCCGCATGTCATGGGGGCCCCAAATGCATGCCGCGTGTTATGGGGGCCCCAAATGCATCCCGCATGTCATGGGGGCCCACGTGCATGCCGCATGTCGTGGCAGTCCCAAATGCATGACGCATGTCATGGGGGCCCCAAATGCATGCCGCATGTCATGGGGGCCCCACGTGCATGCCGCATGTCATTGGGGCCCCAAATGCATGCCGCATGTCATGGGGGCCCCAAATGCATGCCGCGTGTTATGGGGTCCCCAAATGCATGCCGCATGTTATGAGGGCCCACGTGCATGCCGCATGTCGTGGCAGTCCCAAATGCATGACGCATGTCATGGGGGCCCCAAATGCATACCGCATGTCATGGGGGACCCAATTACGTGCCGCCTGTATTGGGGGCCTCACATGCATGCCGCATGTCATGGGGGCCCCAAAAGCATGCCGCATGTCATGGGGGCCCGAAGTGCATGCCGCATGTCATGGGGGCCCCACGTGCGTGCCTCATGTCATGGCGGCCCCAAATGCATGCCGCATGTCATGAGGGCCCACGTGCATGCCGCATGTCGTGGCGGCCCCAAATGCATGCCGCATGTCATGAGGGCCCACGTGCATGCCGCATGTCGTGGCGGCCCCAAATGCATGACGCATGTCATGGGGGACCCAATTACGTGCCGCCTGTCATGGGGTCCTCACATGCATGCCGCATGTCATGGGGGCCCCAAATGCATGCCGCATGTCATGGGAGCCCGAAGTGCATGCTGCATGTCTTGGGGGCCCCACGTGCATGCCGCATATCATAGGGGCCCCAAATGCCTGATGAATGTCATGGGTTCCCCTAATGCATTCCGCATGTCATGGGGACCCCAAATACATGCCGCATGTCATGGGGGCCCCACGTGCATGACGCATGTCATTGGGGTCCCAAATGCATGAAGAATGGCATGGGGGCCCCAAAAGCATGCCACATGTCATGGTCGCCCCACGTGCATGCCGCATGTCATGGTGGCCCCAAATGCATGCCGCATGTCATGAGGGCCCCAAATGCATGCCGCATGTCATGGGGGCCCAAAAGTGCATGTCACATGTCTTGGGGGCCCCAATTTTGTGCCGCATGTCATGGGGGCCCCAAATGCATGGCGCATGTCATGGGAGCCCGAAGTGCATGCCGCATGTCATGGGGGCCCCAAATGCATGCCGCATGTCACGGGGCCCCAAATGCATGCCGCATGTCATGGGGGCCCCACGTGCATGCCGCATGTCATGGGGGCCCCACGTGCATGCCGCATGTAATGGGGGCCCCAAATGCATGCCGCATGTCATGGGGGCCCCACGTGCATGCCGCATGTCGTTGGGGCCCCAAATGCATGCCGCATGTCATGGGGGCACCAAATGCATGCCGCGTGTTATGGGGGCCCCAAATGCATCCCGCATGTCATGGGGGCCCCACGTGCATGACGCATGTCGTGGAGGACCCAAATGCATGACGCATGTCATGGGGGCCCCAATTACGTGTCGCCTGTCATGGGGGCCCCACATGCAGGTCGCATGTCATGGAAGCCCCAAATGCATGCCGCATGTCATGGGGGCCCCAATTACGTGCCGCCTGTCATGGGGGCCCCACATGCAAGCCGCATGTCATGGGGGCCCCAAATGCATGCCGCATGTCATGGGAGCCCGAAGTGCATGTCAGATGTCATGGGGCCCCAAATGCATGCCGCATGTCATGGGGGCCCCAAATTCATGCCGCATGTCATGGGGGCCCCAAGTGCATGTCGCGTGTCATAGGGGCGCAAATGCATGTCGCGTGTCATGGGGGCGCAAATGCATGCCGCACGTCATGGGGGCGCAAATGCATGCCGCATGTCATGTGGGCCCCAAATGCATGCCCCATGTCATGGGGGTCCCAAATGCATGCAGCATGTCATGGGGGCCCCAAATGCATGCTGCAAGTCTTGGGGGACCCAAATGCATGACGCATGTCATGGGGGCCCCAAATGCATGCCGCATGTCATGGGGCCCCAAATGCAAGCCGCATGTCATGGGGGCCCCACGTGCGTGCCGCATGTCATTGGGGTCCCAAATGCATGTCGCATGTCATGGGGGCCCCAAATGCATATCGCATGTCATGGGGGCCCAAATGCATACCGCATGTCATGGGCCCCCAAATGCATCTAGAATCTACCTTACAGAGCCATTACCCTAGATTCTACCTGACACAGCGGTTACCCTAGAATCTACCTGACAGAGCCATTACCCTAGAATCTACCTGACATAGCCGTTACCCTAGAATCTACCTGACAGAGCCATTACCCTAGAATCTACATTACAGAGCCGTTACCCTAGAATCTACTTGACAGAGCCATTACCCTAGTATTTACCTGACAGAGACATTACCCTAGAATCTACCTGACAGAGCTGTTAAACTAGAATCTACCTGACAGAGCCGTTACCCTAGAATCTACATGACAGATCAGTTACCCTAGAATCTACCTGACAGAGCCATGACTCTAGAATATACCTGACACAGCGGTTACCCTAGAATCTACCTGACAGAGCCATTACCCTAGAATCTACCTGACAGAGCCGTTACCTTAAAATCTACCTGACACAGCGGTTACCCTAGAATCTACCTGACACAGCGGTTACCCTAGAATCTACCTGACACAGCCCTTACCCTAGAATCGACCTGACACAGCGGTTACCCTAGAATCTACCTGACAGAGCCATTACCCTAGATTCTACCTGACACAGCAGTTACCCTGGAATCTTCCTGACACAGAGGTTACCCTAGAATCTACCTGACACAGCGGTTACCCTATAATCTACCCGACAGAGCCGTTACGCTAGAATCTACTTGACAGAGCAGTTACCCTAGAATCTACTTGACAGAGCCGTTAACCTAGAATCTACCTGACACAGCGGTTACCCTAGAATCTACCTAACACAGCTATTACCCTAGAATCTAACTGACACAGTGGTTACCCTAGAATCTACCTGAAACAGCGGTTAACCTAGAATCTACCTGACAGAGCCATTACCCTAGATTCTACCTGACACAGCGGTTACCCTAGAATCTACCTGACAGAGCCGTTACCCTAGAATCTACCTGACAGAGCCATTATCCTAGAATCTACCTGACACAGCGGTTACCCTAGAATCTACGGGACAGAGCAGTTACCCTAGAATCTACCTGACAGAGCCATTACCCTAGAATCTACCTGACAGAGCCGTTAACCTAGAATCTACCTAACAGAGCCATTACCCCAGAATCTACCTGACAGAGCCGTTACACTAGACTCTACCTGACAGAGCCGTTACCCTAGAATCTACCTGACAGAGCCAGTACCCTAGAATCTACCTGACACAGCGGTTAACCTAGAATCTACCTGACACAGCCCTTACCCTAGAATCTAACAGACACAGTGGTTACCCTAGAATCTAACAGACACAGTGGTTACCCTAGAATCTACCTGACACAGCGGTTACCCTAGAATCTACCTGACACAGCCCTTACCCTAGAATCTACCTGACACAGCGGTTACCCTAGAATCTACCTGACACAGCCATTACCCTAGAATCTACCTGACACAGCGTTTACCCGAGAATCTACCTGACAGAGCCATAACCCTAGAATCTACTCGACACAGCGGTTACCCTAGAATCTATCTGAAAAAGCCGTTACCCTAGAATCTACCTGACACAGCCCTTACCCTAGAATCTACCTGACACAGCGGTTACCCTAGAATCCACCTTACAGAGCCATTACCCTAGATTCTACCTGACACAGCGGTTACCCTAGAATCTACCTGACAGAGCCGTTACCCTAGAATCTACCTGACAGAGCCATTATCCTAGAATCTACCTGATACAGCGGTTACCCTAGAATCTACGGGACAGAGCAGTTACCCTAGAATCTAGCTGACAGAGCCATTACCCTAGAATCTACCTGACAGAGCCGTTAACCTAGAATCTACCTGACAGAGCCATTACCCTAGAATCTACCTGACAGAGCCGTTACACTAGACTCTACCTGACAGAGCCGTTACCCTAGAATCTACCTGACACAGCTAGTACCCTAGAATCTAACTGACACAGCGGTTACCCTAGAATCTACCTGACAGAACCGTTATCCTAGAAACTACCTGACAGAGCCATTACCCTAGAATCTACCTGACATAGCCGTTACCCTAGAATCTACCTGACAGAGCCATTACCCTAGAATCTACATGACAGAGCCGTTACCCTAGAAACTACCTGACAGAGCCATTACCCTAGTATCTACCTGACAGAGACATTACCCTAGAATCTACCTGACAGAGCCGTTACCCTAGAATCTACCTGACAGACCGTTACCCTAGAATCTACCTGACAGAGCCATTACTCTAGAATCTACCTGACACAGCGGTTACCCAAGAATCTACCTGACAGAGCCATTACCCTAGAATCTAACTGACACAGCGGTTACCCTACAATCTACCTAACACAGCGGTTACCCTAGAATCTAACTGACAGATCCGTTACCCTAGAATCTACCTGACAGAGCCATTACCCAAGAATCTACCTGACACAGCGGTTACCCTAGAATCTACCTGACACTGCGGTTACCCTAGAATCTACCTGACAGAGCTATTACCCTAGAATCTACCTGACAAAGCCGCTACCCTAGAATCTATATGACACAGCGGTTACCCTAGAATCTACCTGACACAGCCATTACCCTAGAATCTACCTGACAATGCGGTTACTATAGAATTTACCTGACACAGCCATTACGCTAGAATCTACCTGACACAGCGGTTACCTTAGAATCTACCTGACACACCGGTTACCCTAGAATCTACCTGATAGAGCCGTTACCCTAGAATCTACCTGACACAGCCCTTACCCTAGAATCTACCTGAAACAGCGGTTAGCCTAGAATCTACCTGACAGAGCCATTACCCTAGATTCTACTTGACACAGCAGTTACCCTAGAATCTTCTTGACACAGCGGTTACCCTAGAATAAACCTGACACAGCGGTTACCCTAGAATCTACCTGACAGAGCGGTTACCTTGAATCTCCCTGACAGAGCGGTTACCCTAGAATCTACCTGACACAGCGGTTACCCTAGAATCTACCCGACAGAGCCGTTATGCTAGAATCTGCCTGACAGAGCAGTTACCCTAGAATCTACTTGACAGAGCCGTTACCCTAGAGTCTACCTGACACAGCGGTTACCCTAGAATCTACCTAACACAGCGATTACCCTAGAATCTACCTGACACAGTGGTTACCCTAGAATCTATCTGAAAAAGCCGTTACCCTAGAATCTACCTGACACAGCCCTTACCCTAGAATCTACCTGACACAGCGGTTACCCTAGAATCTACCTTACAGAGCCATTACCCTAGATTCTACCTGACACAGCAGTTACCCTAGAATCTACCTGACAGAGCCGTTACCCTAGAATCTACCTGACAGAGCCAATATCCTAGAATCTACATTACAAAGCGGTTACCCTAGAATCTACGGGACAGAGCAGTTACCCTAGAATCTACCTGACAGAGCCATTACCCTAGAATCTACCTGACAGAGCCGTTAACCTAGAATCTACCTGACAGAGCCATTACCCTAGAATCTACCTGACAGAGCCGTTACCCTAGAATCTACCTGACAGAGCCGTTACCCTAGAATCTAACTGACAGAGCCATTACACTAGAATCTAACTGACACAGCGGTTAACCTAGAATCTACCTGACAGAACCGTTATCCTAGAAACTACCTGACAGAGTCATTACCCTAGAATCTACCTGACATAGCCGTTACCCTAGAATCTACCTGACAGAGCCGTTAACCTAGAATCTACCTGACAGAGCCATTACCCTAG
This sequence comes from Phyllobates terribilis, assembly GCF_046119375.1. Lineage (NCBI taxonomy): Eukaryota > Metazoa > Chordata > Amphibia > Anura > Dendrobatidae > Phyllobates > Phyllobates terribilis. The sequence goes on along the minus strand of NW_027362764.1, from coordinate 327,449,408 downwards.
AATCTACCTGACAGAGCCGTTACCCTAGAATCTACCCGACAGAGCCGTTATGCTAGAATCTACCTGACAGAGCAGTTACCCTAGAATCTACTTGACAGAGCCGTTACCCTAGAGTCTACCTGACACAGCGGTTACCCTAGAATCTACCTAACACAGTGGTTACCCTAGAATCTATCTGAAAAAGCCGTTACCCTAGAATCTACCTGACACAGCCCTTACCCTAGAATCTACCTGACACAGCGGTTACCCTAGAATCTACCTTACAGAGCCATTACCCTAGATTCTACCTGACACAGCGGTTACCCTAGAATCTACCTGACAGAGCCGTTACCCTAGAATATACCTGACAGAGCCATTATCCTAGAATCTACCTGACACAGCGGTTACCCTAGAATCTACGGGACAGAGCAGTTACCCTAGAATCTACCTGACATAGCCATTACCCTAGAATCAACCTGACAGAGCCGTTAACCTAGAATCTACCTGACAGAGCCATTACCCTAGAATCTACCTGACAGAGCCGTTACCCTAGAATCTACCTGACAGAGCCTTTACCCTAGAATCTAACTGACAGAGCCATTACCCTAGAATCTAACTGACACAGCGGTTACCCTAGAATCTACCTGACAGAACCGTTATCCTAGAAACTACCTGACAGAGTCATTACCCTAGAATCTACCTGACATAGCCGTTACCCTAGAATCTACCTGACAGAGCCATTCCCCTAGAATCTACATGACAGAGCCGTTACCCTAGAAACTACCTGACAGAGCCATTACCCTAGTATCTACCTGACAGAGACATTACCCTAGAATCTACCTGACAGAGCCGTTACCCTAGAATCTACCTGACAGATCCGTTACCCTAGAATCTACCTGACAGAGCCATTACTCTAGAATCTACCTGAAACAGCGGTTACCCTAGAATCTACCTGACAGAGCCTTTACCCTAGAATCTACCTGACACAGCGGTTACCCTACAATCTACCTAACACAGCGGTTACCCTAGAATCTAACTGACAGAGCCGTTACCCTAGAATCTACCTGACAGAGCCATTACCCAAGAATCTAACTGACACAGCGGTTACCCTAGAATCTACCTGACACTGCGGTTACCCTAGAATCTATCTGACAGAGCTATTACCCTAGAATCTACCTGACAAAGCCGTTACCCTTGAATCTATCTGACACAGCGGTTACCCTAGAATCTACCTTACACAGCCATTACCCTAGAATCTACCTGACAATGCGGTTACTATAGAATTTACCTGACACAGCCATTACCCTAGAATCTACCTGACACAGCGGTTACCTTAGAATCTACCTGACACACCGGTTACCCTAGAATCTACCTGATAGAGCCGTTACCCTAGAATCTACCTGACACAGCCCTTACCCTGGAATCTACCTGACACAGCGGTTAGCCTAGAATCTACCTGACAGAGCCATTACCCTAGATTCTACTTGACACAGCAGTTACCCTAGAATCTTCTTGACACAGCGGTTACCCTAGAATAAACCTGACACAGCGGTTACCCTAGAATCTACCTGACAGAGCGGTTACCTTGAATCTCCCTGACAGAGCCGTTACCCTAGAATCTACCTGACACAGCGGTTACCCTAGAATCTACTCGACAGAGCCGTTATGCTAGAATCTACCTGACAGAGCAGTTACCCTAGAATCTACTTGACAGAGCCGTTACCCTAGAATCTACCTGACACAGCGGTTACCCTAGAATCTACCAAACACAGCGATTACCCTAGAATCTACCTGACACAGTGGTTACCCTAGAATCTAACAGACACAGCGGTTACCCTAGAATCTAACTGACACAGCGGTTACCCTAGAATCTAACTGACACAGCGGTTACCCTAGAATCTACCTGACACAGCCCTTACCATACAATCTACCTGACACAGCCCTTACCCTACAATCTACCTGACACAGCGGTTACCCTAGAATCTACCTGACAGAGCCATAACCCTAGAATCTACTCGACACAGCGGTTACCCTAGAATCTAACTGAAAAAGCCGTTACCCTAGAATCTACCTGACACAGCCCTTACCCTAGAATCAAGCTGACAGAGCCGTTACCCTAGAATCTTCCTGACAGAGCCTTACCCTAGAATCTACCTGACGGAGCCGTTACCCTAAAATCTACCTGACAGAGCCATTACTTTAGAATCTACCTGACACAGCGGTTACCCTAGAATCTACCTGACAGAGCCATTACCCTAGAATCTACCTGACACAGCGGTTACCCTACAATCTACCTAACACAGCGGTTACCCTAGAATCTAACTGACAGAGCCGTTACCCTAGAATCTACCTGACAGAGCCATTACCCAAGAATCTAACTGACACAGCGGTTACCCTAGAATCTACCTGACACTGCGGTTACCCTAGAATCTACCTGGCAGAGCTATTACCCTAGAATCTACCTGACAAAGCCGTTACCCTAGAATCTATCTGACACAGCGGTTACCCTAGAATCTACCTTACACAGCCATTACCCTAGAATCTACCTGATAATGCGGTTACTATAGAATTTACCTGACACAGCCATTACCCTAGAATCTACCTGACACAGCGGTTACCTTAGAATCTACCTGACACACCGGTTACCCTAGAATCTACCAGATAGAGCCGTTACCCTAGAATCTACCTGACACAGCCCTTACCCTGGAATCTACCTGACACAGCGGTTAGCCTAGAATCTACCTGACAGAGCCATTACCCTAGATTCTACTTGACACAGCAGTTACCCTAGAATCTTCTTGACACAGCGGTTACCCTAGAATAAACCTGACACAGCGGTTACCCTAGAATCTACCTGACAGAGCGGTTACCTTGAATCTCCCTGACAGAGCCGTTACCCTAGAATCTACCTGACACAGCGGTTACCCTAGAATCTACTCGACAGAGCCGTTATGCTAGAATCTACCTGACAGAGCAGTTACCCTAGAATCTACTTGTCAGAGCCGTTACCCTAGAATCTACCTGACACAGCGGTTACCCTAGAATCTACCAAACACAGCGATTACCCTAGAATCTACCTGACACAGTGGTTACCCTAGAATCTAACAGACACAGCGGTTACCCTAGAATCTAACTGACACAGCGTTTACCCTAGAATCTACCTGACACAGCGGTTACCCTAGAATCTACTTGACACAGCCTTTACCCTACAATCTACCTGACACAGCCCTTACCCTACAATCTACCTGACACAGTGGTTACCCTAGAATCTACCTGACAGAGCCATAACCCTAGAATCTACTCGACACAGCGGTTACCCTAGAATCTAACTGAATAAGCCGTTACCCTAGAATCTACCTGACACAGCCCTTACCCTAGAATCTAGCTGACAGAGCCGTTACCCTAGAATCTTCCTGACAGAGCCCTTACCCTAGAATCTACCTGACAGAGCCGTTACCCTAAAATCTACCTGACAGAGCCATTACTCTAGAATCTACCTGACACAGCGGTTACCCTAGAATCTACCTGACAGAGCAATTACCCTAGAATCTACCTGACACAGCGGTTACCCTACAATCTACCTAACACAGCGGTTACCCTAGAATCTAACTGACAGAGCCGTTACCCTAGAATCTACCTGACAGAGCCATTACCCAAGAATCTAACTGACACAGCGGTTACCCTAGAATCTACCTGACAGAGCTATTACCCTAGAATCTACCTGACAAAGCCGTTACCCTAGAATCTATCTGACACAGCGGTTACCCTAGAATCTACCTTACACAGCCATTACCCTAGAATCTACCTGACAATGCGGTTACTATAGAATTTACCTGACACAGCCATTACCCTAGAATCTACCTGACACAGCGGTTACCTTAGAATCTACCTGACACACCGGTTAACCTAGAATCTACCTGATAGAGCCGTTACCCTAGAATCTACCTGACACAGCCCTTACCCTGGAATCTACCTGACACAGCGGTTAGCCTAGAATCTACCTGACAGAGCCATTACCCTAGATTCTACTAGACACAGCAGTTACCCTAGAATCTTCTTGACACAGCGGTTACCCTAGAATAAACCTGACACAGCGGTTACCCTAGAATCTACCTGACAGAGCGGTTACCTTGAATCTCCCTGACAGAGCCGTTACCCTAGAATCTACCTGACACAGCGGTTACCCTAGAATCTACTCGACAGAGCCGTTATGCTAGAATCTAACTGACAGAGCCGTTCCACTAGAATCTACCTGACAGAGCCATTACCCAAGAATCTACCAGACACAGCGGTTACCCTAGAATCTACCTGACACTGCGGTTACCCTAGAATCTACCTGACAGAGCTATTACCCTAGAATCTACCTGACACAGTGGTTACCCTAGAATCTAACAGACACAGCGGTTACCCTAGAATCTAACTGACACAGCGGTTACCCTAGAATCTACCTGACACAGCGGTTACCCTAGAATCTACCTGACACAGCCCTTACCCTACAATCTACCTGACACAGCCCTTACCCTACAATCTACCTGACACAGCGGTTACCCTAGAATCTACCTGACAGAGCCATAACCCTAGAATCTACTCGACACAGCGGTTACCCGAGAATCTAACTGAAAAAGCCGTTACCCTAGAATCTACCTGACACAGCCCTTACCCTAGAATCTAGCTGACAGAGCCGTTACCCTAGAATCTTCCTGACAGAGCCCTTACCCTAGAATCTAACTGACAGAGCCGTTACCCTAAAATCTACCTGACAGAGCCATTACTCTAGAATCTACCTGACACAGCGGTTACCCTAGAATCTACCTGACAGAGCAATTACCCTAGAATCTACCTGACACAGTGGTTACCCTACAATCTACCTAACACAGCGGTTACCCTAGAATCTAACTGACAGAGCCGTTACCCTAGAATCTACCTGACAGAGCCATTACCCAAGAATCTAACTGACACAGCGGTTACCCTAGAATCTACCTGACACTGCGGTTACCCTAGAATCTACCTGACAGAGCTATTACCCTAGAATCTACCTGACAAAGCCGTTACCGTAGAATCTATCTGACACAGCGGTTACCCTAGAATCTACCTTACACAGCCATTACCCTAGAATCTACCTGACAATGCGGTTACTATAGAATTTACCTGACACAGCCATTACCCTAGAATCTACCTGACACAGCGGTTACCTTAGAATCTACCTGACACACCGGTTACCCTAGAATCTACCTTACAGAGCCTTTACCCTAGATTCTACCTGACACAGCGGTTACCCTAGAATCTACCTGACAGAGCCGTTACCCTAGAATCTACCTGACAGAGCCATTATCCTAGAATCTACCTGACAAAGCGGTTACCCTAGAATCTACGGGACAGAGCAGTTACCCTAGAATCTACCTGACAGAGCCATTACCCTAGAATCTACCTGACAGAGCCGTTAACCTAGAATCTACCTGACAGAGCCATTACCCTAGAATCTACCTGACAGAACCGTTACCCTAGAATCTACCTGACAGAGCCGTTACCCTAGAATCTAACTGACAGAGCCATTGCCCTAGAATCTAACTGACACAGCGGTTACCCTAGAATCTACCTGACAGAACCGTTATCCTAGAAACTACCTGTCAGAGTCATTACCCTAGAATCTACCTGACATAGCCGTTACCCTAGAATCTACCTGACAGAGCCATTCCCCTAGAATCTACATGACAGAGCCGTTACCCTAGAAACTACCTGACAGAGCCATTACCCTAGTATCTACCTGACAGAGACATTACCCTAGAATCTACCTGACAGAGCCGTTACCCTAGAATCTACCTGACAGATCCATTACTCTAGAATCTACGTGACAGAGCCATTACTCTAGAATCTACCTGACACAGCGGTTACCCTAGAATCTACCTGACAGAGCCATTACCCTAGAATCTACCTGACACAGCGGTTACCCTACAATCTACCTATCACAGCGGTTACCCTAGAATCTAACTGACAGAGCCGTTACCCTAGAATCTACCTGACAGAGCCATTACCCAAGAATCTAACTGACACAGCGGTTACCCTAGAATCTACCTGACACTGCGGTTACCCTAGAATCTACCTGACAGAGCTATTACCCTAGAATCTACCTGACAAAGGCATTACCCTAGAATTTATCTGACACAGCGGTTACCCTAGAATCTACCTTACACAGCCATTACCCTAGAATCTACCTGACAATGCGGTTACTATAGAATTTACCTGACACAGCCATTACCCTAGAATCTACCTGACACAGCGGTTACCTTAGAATCTACCTGACACACCGGTTACCCTAGAATCTACCTGATAGAGCCGTTACCCTAGAATCTACCTGACACAGCCCTTACCCTGGAATCTACCTGACACAGCGGTTAGCCTAGAATCTACCTGACAGAGCCATTACCCTAGATTCTACTTGACACAGCAGTTACCCTAGAATCTTCTTGACACAGCGGTTACCCTAGAATAAACCTGGCACAGCGGTTACCCTAGAATCTACCTGACAGAGCGGTTACCTTGAATCTCCCTGACAGAGCCGTTACCCTAGAATCTACCTGACACAGCGGTTACCCTAGAATCTAACTGACACAGCGGTTACCCTAGAATCTACCTGACACAGCGGTTACCCTAGAATCTACCTGACACAGCCCTTACCCTACAATCTACCTGACACAGCCCTTACCCTACAATCTACCTGACACAGCGGTTACCCTAGAATCTACCTGACAGAGCCATAACCCTAGAATCTACTCGACACAGCGGTTACCCTAGAATCTAACTGAAAAAGCCGTTACCCTAGAATCTACCTGACACAGCCCTTACCCTAGAATCAAGCTGACAAAGCCGTTACCCTAGAATCTTCCTGACAGAGCCCTTACCCTAGAATCTACCTGACAGAGCCGTTCCACTAGAATCTACCTGACAGAGCCATTACCCAAGAATCTACCAGACACAGCGGTTACCCTAGAATCTACCTGACACTGCGGTTACCCTAGAATCTACCTGACAGAGCTATTACCCTAGAATCTACCTGACACAGTGGTTACCCTAGAATCTAACAGACACAGCGGTTACCCTAGAATCTAACTGACACAGCGGTTACCCTAGAATCTACCTGACACAGCGGTTACCCTAGAATCTACCTGACACAGCCCTTACCCTACAATCTACCTGACACAGCCCTTACCCTACAATCTACCTGACACAGAGGTTACCCTAGAATCTACCTGACAGAGCCATAACCCTAGAATCTACTCGACACAGCGGTTACCCTAGAATCTAACTGAAAAAGCCGTTACCCTAGAATCTACCTGACACAGCCCTTACCCTAGAATCTAGCTGACAGAGCCGTTACCCTAGAATCTTCCTGACAGAGCCCTTACCCTAGAATCTAACTGACAGAGCCGTTACCCTAAAATCTACCTGACAGAGCCATTACTCTAGAATCTACCTGACACAGCGGTTACCCTAGAATCTACCTGACAGAGCAATTACCCTAGAATCTACCTGACACAGTGGTTACCCTACAATCTACCTAACACAGCGGTTACCCTAGAATCTAACTGACAGAGCCGTTACCCTAGAATCTACCTGACAGAGCCATTACCCAAGAATCTAACTGACACAGCGGTTACCCTAGAATCTACCTGACACTGCGGTTACCCTAGAATCTACCTGACAGAGCTATTACCCTAGAATCTACCTGACAAAGCCGTTACCGTAGAATCTATCTGACACAGCGGTTACCCTAGAATCTACCTTACACAGCCATTACCCTAGAATCTACCTGACAATGCGGTTACTATAGAATTTACCTGACACAGCCATTACCCTAGAATCTACCTGACACAGCGGTTACCTTAGAATCTACCTGACACACCGGTTACCCTAGAATCTACCTTACAGAGCCTTTACCCTAGATTCTACCTGACACAGCGGTTACCCTAGAATCTACCTGACAGAGCCGTTACCCTAGAATCTACCTGACAGAGCCATTATCCTAGAATCTACCTGACACAGCGGTTACCCTAGAATCTACGGGACAGAGCAGTTACCCTAGAATCTACCTGACAGAGCCATTACCCTAGAATCTACCTGACAGAGCCGTTAACCTAGAATCTACCTGACAGAGCCATTACCCTAGAATCTACCTGACAGAACCGTTACCCTAGAATCTACCTGACAGAGCCGTTACCCTAGAATCTAACTGACAGAGCCATTGCCCTAGAATCTAACTGACACAGCGGTTACCCTAGAATCTACCTGACAGAACCGTTATCCTAGAAACTACCTGTCAGAGTCATTACCCTAGAATCTACCTGACATAGCCGTTACCCTAGAATCTACCTGACAGAGCCATTCCCCTAGAATCTACATGACAGAGCCGTTACCCTAGAAACTACCTGACAGAGCCATTACCCTAGTATCTACCTGACAGAGACATTACCCTAGAATCTACCTGACAGAGCCGTTACCCTAGAATCTACCTGACAGATCCGTTACTCTAGAATCTACGTGACAGAGCCATTACTCTAGAATCTACCTGACACAGCGGTTACCCTAGAATCTACCTGACAGAGCCATTACCCTAGAATCTACCTGACACAGCGGTTACCCTACAATCTACCTAACACAGCGGTTACCCTAGAATCTAACTGACAGAGCCGTTACCCTAGAATCTACCTGACAGAGCCATTACCCAAGAATCTAACTGACACAGCGGTTACCCTAGAATCTACCTGACACTGCGGTTACCCTAGAATCTACCTGACAGAGCTATTACCCTAGAATCTACCTGACAAAGGCATTACCCTAGAATATATCTGACACAGCGGTTACCCTAGAATCTACCTTACACAGCCATTACCCTAGAATCTACCTGACAATGCGGTTACTATAGAATTTACCTGACACAGCCATTACCCTAGAATCTACCTGACACAGCGGTTACCTTAGAATCTACCTGACACACCGGTTACCCTAGAATCTACCTGATAGAGCCGTTACCCTAGAATCTACCTGACACAGCCCTTACCCTGGAATCTACCTGACACAGCGGTTAGCCTAGAATCTACCTGACAGAGCCATTACCCTAGATTCTACTTGACACAGCAGTTACCCTAGAATCTTCTTGACACAGCGGTTACCCTAGAATAAACCTGGCACAGCGGTTACCCTAGAATCTACCTGACAGAGCGGTTACCTTGAATCTCCCTGACAGAGCCGTTACCCTAGAATCTACCTGACACAGCGGTTACCCTAGAATCTAACTGACACAGCGGTTACCCTAGAATCTACCTGACACAGCGGTTACCCTAGAATCTACCTGACACAGCCCTTACCCTACAATCTACCTGACACAGCCCTTACCCTACAATCTACCTGACACAGCGGTTACCCTAGAATCTACCTGACAGAGCCATAACCCTAGAATCTACTCGACACAGCGGTTACCCTAGAATCTAACTGAAAAAGCCGTTACCCTAGAATCTACCTGACACAGCCCTTACCCTAGAATCAAGCTGACAGAGCCGTTACCCTAGAATCTTCCTGACAGAGCCCTTACCCTAGAATCTACCTGACAGAGCCGTTACCCTAAAATCTACCTGACAGAGCCATTACTTTAGAATCTACCTGACACAGCGGTTACCCTAGAATCTACCTGACAGAGCCATTACCCTAGAATCTATCTGACACAGCGGTTACCCTACAATCTACCTGACACAGCGGTTACCCTAGAATCTACTCGACAGAGCCGTTATGCTAGAATCTACCTGAAAGAGCAGTTACCCTAGAATCTACTTGACAGAGCCGTTACCCTAGAATCTACCTGTCACAGCGGTTACCCTAGAATCTACCAAACACAGCGATTACCCTAGAATCTACCTGACACATTGGTTACCCTAGAATCTAACAGACACAGCGGTTACCCTAGAATCTAACTGACACAGCGGTTACCCTAGAATCTACCTGACACAGCGGTTACCCTAGAATCTACCTGACACAGCCCTTACCATACAATCTACCTGACACAGCGGTTACCCTAGAATCTACCTGACAGAGCCATAACCCTAGAATCTACTCGACACAGCGGTTACCCTAGAATCTAACTGAAAAAGCCGTTACCCTAGAATCTACCTGACACAGCCCTTACCCTAGAATCTAGCTGACAGAGCCGTTACCCTAGAATCTTCCTGACAGAGCCCTTACCCTAGAATCTACCTGACAGAGCCGTTACCCTAAAATCTACCTGACAGAGCCATTACTTTAGAATCTACCTGACACAGCGGTTACCCTAGAATCTACCTGACAGAGCCATTACCCTAGAATCTATCTGACAGAGCCGTTACCCTAGAATCTACCTGACAGAGCCATTACCCAAGAATCTACCTGACACTGCGGTTACCCTAGAATCTACCTGACAGAGCTATTACCCTAGAATCTACCTGACAAAGCCGTTACCCTAGAATCTATCTGACACAGCGGTTACCCTAGAATCTACCTTACACAGCCATTACCCTAGAATCTACCTGACAATGCGGTTACTATAGAATTTACCTGACACAGCCATTACCCTAGAATCTACCTGACACAGCGGTTACCTTAGAATCTACCTGACACACCGGTTACCCTAGAATCTACCTGATAGAGCCGTTACCCTAGAATCTACCTGACACAGCCCTTACCCTGGAATCTACCTGACACAGCGGTGAGCCTAGAATCTACCTGACAGAGCCATTACCCTAGATTCTACTAGACACAGCAGTTACCCTAGAATCTTCTTGACACAGCGGTTACCCTAGAATAAACCTGACACAGCGGTTACCCTAGAATCTACCTGACAGAGCGGTTACCTTGAATCTCCCTGACAGAGCCGTTACCCTAGAATCTACCTGACACAGCGGTTACCCTAGAATCTACTCGACAGAGCCGTTATGCTAGAATCTACCTGACAGAGCAGTTACCCTAGAATCTACTTGACAGAGCCGTTACCCTAGAATCTACCTGACACAGCGGTTACCCTAGAATCTACCTAACACAGCGATTACCCTAGAATCTACCTGACACAGTGGTTACCCTAGAATCTAACAGACACAGCGGTTACCCTAGAATCTAACTGACATAGCGGTTACCCTAGAATCTACCTGACACAGCGGTTACCCTAGAATCTACCTGACACAGCCCTTACCCTACAATCTACCTGACACAGCCCTTACCCTACAATCTACCTGACACAGCGGTTACCCTAGAATCTACCTGACAGAGCCATAACCCTACAATCTACTCGACACAGCGGTTACCCTAGAATCTATCAGACACAGTTGTTACCCCAGAATCTAACTGACACAACGGTTACCCTAGCAAATACCTGACAGAGCCGTTACCTTAGAATCTACCTGACAGAGCCATTACCCTAGAATCTACCTGACAGAGCCATTACCCTAGAATCTACCTGACAGAGCCGTTACCCTAGAATCTACCTGACACAGCGGTTACCCTAGAATCTACCTGACAGAGCCGTTACTGTAGAATCTACCTGACAGAGCCGTTACCCTAGAATCTACCTGACACAGCCATTACCCTAGAATCTACCTGACAGAGCCGTTACCCTAGAATCTACCTGACACAGAGGTTACCCTAGAATCTACCTGACAGACCATTACCCTAGAATCTACCCGACAGAACAGTTACCCTAGTATTTACATGATTCAGCGGTTACCCTAGAATCTACCTGACACAGCAGTTACCCTAGAATCTACCTGACACAGCGGTTACCCTAGAATCTCCCTGACAGAGCCATTACCCTAGAATCTACCTGACACAGCGGTTACCCTAGAAGCTACCTGACACACCGGTAACCCTAGAATCTACCTTACAGAGCTGTTACCCTAGAATATACCTGACAGAGCCATTACCCTAGAATCTACCTGACAGAGCCATTACCCTAGAATCTACCTGACACAGCGGTTACCCTAGAATCTACCTGACAGAGCCGTTACCCTAGAATCTACCTGACAGAGCCATTACCCTAGAATCTACCTGACACAGAGGTTACCCTATAATCTACCTGACAGAACCATTACCCTAGAATCTACCTGAAACAGCGTTTACCCTAGAATCTACCTGACAGACCCATTACCCTAGAATCTACCTGACACAGCGGTTACCCTAGAATCTACCTGACAGAGCCATTGCCGTAGAATCTAGCTGACACAGCCACTACCCTAGAATCTACCTGACAAAGTCGTTAACCTAGAATCTACCTGACAGAGCCATTACCCTAGAATCTACCTGACAGAGCCATTACTCTAGAATCTAGCTGACAGAGCCGTTTCCCTAGAATCTACCTGACACAGCGGTTACCCTAGAATCTAGCTGACAGAGCCGTTACCCTAGAATCTACCTGACAGAGCCATTACCCTAGAATCTACCTGACACAGCTGTTACCCTAGAATCTACCTGACAGAGCCGTTACCCTAGAATCTACCTGACACAGCCATTACCCTAGAATCTACCTGACAGAGACATTACCCTAGAATCTACCTGACACATCGGTTACCCTAGAATCTACCTGACAGACCATTAGCCTAGAATCTACCCGACAAAACAGTTACCCTAGAATTTACGTGACTCAGCGGTTACCCTGGAATCTACCTGACACAGGGGTTATCCTAGAATCTACCTGACACAGCGTTTACCCTAGAATCTCCCTGACAGAGCCATTACCCTAGAATCTAACTGACAGAGCCATTACCCTAGAATCTACCTGACACAGCGGTTACCCTAGAATCTACCTGACAGAGCCGTTATCCTAGAAACTACCTGACAGAACCATTACCCTAGAATCTACCTGACAGAGCCGTTTCCCTAGAATCTACCTGACAGAGCGATTACCCTAGAATCTACATGACAGAGCCGTTACCCTAGAATCTACCTGACAGAACCATTACCCTAGAATCTACCTGACAGAGCCATTACCATAGAATCTACCTGACACAGCGGTTACCCTAGAATCTACCTGACAGAGCCATTACCCTAGTATCTACCTGACAGAGACATTACCCTAGAATCTACCTGACAGAGCCGTTACCCTAGAGTCTACCTGACAGAGCCGTTACCCTAGAATCTACCTGACAGCTCCGTTACCCTAGAATCTACCTGACAGAGCAATTACTCTAGAATCTAACTGACACAGCGGTTACCCTAGAATCTACCTGACAGAGCCATTACCCTGGAATCTACCTGACACAGCGGTTACCCAACAATCTACCTGACACAGCGGTTACACTAGAATCTAACTGACAGAGCCGTTACCCTAGAATCTACCTGACAGAGCCATTACCCAAGAATCTACCTGACACAGCGGTTACCCTAGAATCTACCTGACACAGCGGTTACCCTAGAATCTAACTGACACTGCGGTTACCCTAGAATCTACCTGACAGAGCCACTACCCTAGTATCTACCTGACAGAGACATTACCCTAGAATATACCTGACAGAGCCGTTACCCTAGAATCTACCTGACAGAGCCGTTACGCTAGAATCTACCTGATAGAGCCGTTACCCTTGAATCTACCTGACAGAGCCATTACTCTAGAATCTACCTGACACAGCGGTTACCCTAGCATCTACCTGACAGAGCCATTACCCTAGAATCTACCTGACATAGCGGTTACCCTACAATCTACCTGACACAGCGGTTACCCTAGAATCTAACTGACAGAGCCGTTACCCTAGAATCTACCTGACAGAGCCATTACCCAAGAATCTACCTGACACATCGGTTACCCTAGAATCTACCTGACACAGCGGTTACCCTAGAATCTAACTGACACTGCGGTTACCCTAGAATTTACCTGACACATCGGTTACCCTAGAATCTAACTGACACTGCGGTTACCCTAGAATCTACCTCACAAAGACGTTACCCTAGATTCTATCTGACACAGCGGTTACCCTAGAATCTACCTGACACAGCCATTACCCTAGAATCTACCTGACACTGCGGTTACTATAGAATCTACCTGACACATCCATTACCCTAGAATCTACTTGACACAGCGGTTACCTTAGAATCTACCTGACACACCGGTTATCCTAAAATCTACCTGATAGAGCCGTTACCCTAGAATCTACCTAACAAAGCCCTTACCCTAGAATCTACCAGACACAGCGGTTACCCCAGAATCTACCAGACACAGCGGTTACCCTAGAATCTACCTGACACAGCGGTTACCCTAGAATCTACCTGACAGAGCCGTTACCCTAGATTCTACCTGACACAGACCTTACCCTAGAATCTACCTGACACAGCAGTTACACTAGAATCTACCTGACAGAGCCGTTACCCTAGAATCTACCTGACATAGCAGTTACCCTAGAATCTACCTGACAGAGCCGTTACCCTAGAATCTAACTGCCACAACGGTTACCCTAGCAACTACCTGACAGAGCCGTTACCTTAGAATCTACCTGACAGAGCCATTACCCTAGAATCTACCTGACAGAGCCATTACCCTAGAATCTACCTGACTGAGCCATTACCCTAGAATCTACCTGACAGAGCCGTTACTCTAGAATCTACCTGACACAGCGGTTACCCTAGAATCTACCTGACAGAGCCGTTACCCTAGAATCTACCTGACAGAGCCATTACCCTATAATCTACCTGACACAGCGGTTACCCTAGAATCTACCTGACAGACCATTACCCTAGAATCTACCCGACAGAACAGTTACCCTAGTATTTACATGACTCAGCGGTTACCCTAGAATCTACCTGACACAGCGGTTACCCTAGAATCTACCTGACACAGCGGTTGCCCTAGAATCTCCCTGACAGAGCCATTACCCTAGAATCTACCTGACAGAGTCATTACCGTAGAATCTAGCTGACACAGCCACTACCCTAGAATCTACCTGACAGAGTCGTTAACCTAGAATCTACCTGACAGAGCCATTACCCTAGAATCTACCTGACAGAGCCATTACCCTAGAATCTACCTGACAGAGCCGTTATCCTAGAATCAACCTGACAGAGCCGTTACCCTAGAATCTACCTGACAGAGCCGTTACACTAGAATATACCTGACAGAGCCGTTACCCTAGAATCTACCTGACACAGCCGTTACCCTAGAATCTACCTGACAGAGCCGTTACCCTAGAATCTACCTGACACAGCCATTACCCTAGAATCTACCTGAGAGAGCCATTACCCTATAATCTACCTGACACAGCGGTTACCCTAGAATCTACCTGACACACCGGTAACCCTAGAATCTACCCTACAGAGCTGTTACACTAGAATATACCTGACAGAGCCATCACCCTAGAATCTACCTGACAGAGCCATTACCCTAGAATCTACCTGACAGAGCCATTACCCTTGAATCTACCTGACAGAGCCATTACCCTAGAATCTAACTGACAGAGCCGTTATCCTAGAATCTACCTGACAGAGCCATTACCCTAGAATCTACCTGACAGAGCCATTACCCTAGAATCTACCTGACAGAGCCGTTATCCTAGAATCAACCTGACAGAGCCATTACCCTGGAATCTACCTCACAGAGCCGTTACCCTAGAATCTACCTGACAGAGCCACTACCCTAGAATCTACCTGACAGAGCCGTTACCCTAGAATCTACTTGACAGAGCCATTACCCTAGAATCTACCTGATGGAGTCGTTACCCTAGAATCTACCTGACAGAGCCATTACCCTAGAATCTACCTGACAGAGGCATTACCATAGAATCTACCTGACAGAGCCGTTATCCTAGAATCAACCTGACAGAGCCATTACCCTAGAATCTACCTCACAGAGCCGTTATCCTAGAATCTACCTGACAGAGCCGTTATCCTAGAATCTACCTGACAGAGCTATTACCCTAGAATCTACCTGACACAGTGGTTACCCTAGAATCTACCTGACAGAGCCATTACCCTAGAATCTACCTGACACAGTGGTTACCCTAGAATCTACCTGACAGAGCCATTACCCTAGAATCTACCTGACACAGCGGTTACCCTACAATCTACCTGACACAGCGATTACCCTAGAATCTGACAGCGCCGTTACCCTAGAATCTACCTGACAGAGCTATTACCCTAGAATCTACCTCACAAAGCCGTTATCCTAGATTCTATCTGACACAGCGGTTACCCTAGAATCTACCTGACACAGCCATTACCCTAGAATCTACCTGACACTGCGGTTACTATAGAATCTACCTGACACATCCATTACCCTAGAATCTACCTGACACAGCGGTTACCTTAGAATCTACCTGACACACCGGTTATCCTAGAATCTACCTGATAGAGCCGTTACCCTAGAATCTACCTAACACAGCCCTTACCCTAGAATGTACCAGACACAGCGGTTACCCCAGAATCTACCAGACACAGCGGTTACTCTAGAATCTACCTGACACAGCGGTTACCCTAGAATCTACCTGACAGAGCCGTTACCCTAGATTCTACCTGACACAGCCCTTACCCTAGAATCTACCTGACACAGCAGTTACCCTAGAATCTACCTGACAGAGCCGTTACCCTAGAATCTACTTGACATAGCAGTTACCCTAGAATCTACCTGACAGAGCCGATACCCTAGAATCTAACTGACACAACGGTTACCCTAGCAACTGCCTGACAGAGCCGTTACCTTAGAATCTACCTGACAGAGCCATTACCCTAGAATCTACCTGACAGAGCCATTACCCTAGAATCTACCTGACAGAGCCATTACCCTAGAATCTACCTGACAGAGCCGTTACCCTAGAATCTACCTGACACAGCGGTTACCCTAGAATCTACCTGACAGAACCGTTACCCTAGAATCTACCTGACAGAGCCGTTACCCTAGAATCTACCTGACACAGCCGTTACCCTAGAATCTACCTGACAGAGCCGTTACCCTAGAATCTACCTGACACAGCCATTACCCTAGAATCTACCTGACAGAGCCATTACCCTATAATCTACCTGACATAGCGGTTACCCTAGAATCTACCTGACAGACCATTACCCTAGAATCTACCCGACAGAACAGTTACCCTAGTATTTACATGACTCAGCGGTTACCCTAGAATCTACCTGACACAGCGGTTACCCTAGAATCTACCTGACACAGCGGTTACCCTAGAATCTCCCTGACAGAGCCATTACCCTAGAATCTACCTGACACATCGGTTACCCTAGAAGCTACCTGACACACCAGTAACCCTAGAATCTACCTTACAGAGCTGTTACCCTAGAATATACCTGACAGAGCCATTACCCTAGAATCTACCTGACAGAGCCATTCCCTAGAATCTACCTGACACAGCGGTTACCCTAGAATCTACCTGACAGAGCCGTTACCCTAGAATCTACCTGACAGAGCCATTACCCTAGAATCTACCTGACACAGAGGTTACCCTATAATCTACCTGACAGAACCATTACCCTAGAATCTATCTGAAACAGCGTTTACCCTAGAATCTACCTGACAGACCCATTACCCTATAATCTACCTGACAGAGCCGTTACCCTAGAATCTACCTGACAGATCCGTTACCCTAGAATCTACCTGACAGAGTCATTTCTCTAGAATCTACCTGACACAGCGGTTACCCTAGAATCTACGTGACAGAGCCATTACCCTAGAATCTACCTGACACAGCGGTTACCCTACAATCTACCTAACACAGCGGTTACCCTAGAATCTAACTGACAGAGCCGTTACCCTAGAATCTACCTGACAGAGCCATTACCCAAGAATGTACCAGACACAGCGGTTACCCTAGAATCTACCTCACACTGCGGTTACCCTAGAATCTACCTGACAGAGCTATTACCCTAGAATCTACCTGACAAAGCCGTTACCCTAGAATCTATCTGACACAGCGGTTACCCTAGAATCTACCTGACACAGCCATTACCCTAGAATCTACCTGACAATGCGGTTACTATAGAATTTACCTGACACAGCCATTACCCTAGATTCTACTTGACACAGCAGTTACCCTAGAATCTTCTTGACACAGCGGTTACCCTAGAATAAACCTGACACAGCGGTTACCCTAGAATCTACCTGACAGAGCGGTTACCTTGAATCTCCCTGACAGAGCCGTTACCCTAGAATCTACCTGACACAGCGGTTACCCTAGAATCTACCTGACAGAGCCGTTATCCTAGAATCAACCTGACAGAGCCATTACCCTGGAATCTACCTCACAGAGCCGTTACCCTAGAATCTACCTGACAGAGCCATTACCCTAGAATCTACCTGACAGAGCCGTTACCCTAGAATCTACCTGACAGAGCCATTACCCTAGAATCTACTTGATGGAGTCGTTACCCTAGAATCTACCTGACAGAGCCATTACCCTAGAATCTACCTGACAGAGCCATTACCATAGAATCTACCTGACAGAGCCGTTATCCTAGAATCAACCTGACAGAGCCATTACCCTAGAATCTACCTCACGGAGCCGTTATCCTAGAATCTACCTGACAGAGCCGTTATCCTAGAATCTACCTGACAGAGCCATTACCCTAGAATCTACCTGACACAGTGGTTACCCTAGAATCTACCTGACAGAGCCATTACCCTAGAATCTACCTGACACAGTGGTTACCCTAGAATCTACCTGACAGAGCCATTACCCTAGAATCTACCTGACACAGCGGTTACCCTACAATCTACCTGACACAGCGATTACCCTAGAATCTAACTGACAGAGCCGTTACCCTAGAATCTACCTGACAGAGCCATTACCCAAGAATCTACCTGACACAGCGGTTACCCTAGAATCTACCTGACACAGCGGTTACCCTAGAATCTAACTGACACTGCGGTTACCCTAGAATCTACCTGACAGAGCTATTACCCTAGAATCTACCTCACAAAGCCGTTATCCTAGATTCTATCTGACACAGCGGTTACCCTAGAATCTACCTGACACAGCCATGACCCTTAAATCTACCTGACACTGCGGTTACTATAGAATCTACCTGACACATCCATTACCCTAGAATCTACCTGACACAGCGGTTACCTTAGAATCTACCTGACACACCGGTTATCCTAGAATCTACCTGATAGAGCCGTTACCCTAGAATCTACCTAACACAGCCCTTACCCTAGAATCTACAGACACAGCGGTTACCCCAGAATCTACCAGACACAGCGGTTACTCTAGAATCTACCTGACACAGCGGTTACCCTAGAATCTACCTGACAGAGCCGTTACCCTAGATTCTACCTGACACAGCCCTTACCCTAGAATCTACCTGACACAGCAGTTACTCTAGAATCTACCTGACAGAGCCGTTACCCTAGAATCTACTTGACATAGCAGTTACCCTAGAATCTACCTGACAGAGCCGATACCCTAGAATCTAACTGACACAACGGTTACCCTAGCAACTACCTGACAGAGCCGTTACCTTAGAATCTACCTGACAGAGCCATTACCCTAGAATCTACCTGACAGAGCCATTACCCTAGAATCTACCTGACAGAGCCATTACCCTAGAATCTACCTGACAGAGCCGTTACCCTAGAATCTACCTGACACAGCGGTTACCCTAGAATCTACCTGACAGAACCGTTACCCTAGAATCTAACTGACAGAACCGTTACCCTAGAATCTACCTGACACAGCCGTTACCCTAGAATCTACCTGACAGAGCCGATACCCTAGAATCTACCTGACACAGCCATTACCCTAGAATCTACCTGACAGAGCCATTACCCTATAATCTACCTGACATAGCGGTTACCCTAGAATCTACCTGACAGACCATTACCCTAGAATCTACCCGACAGAACAGTTACCCTAGTATTTACATGACTCAGCGGTTACCCTAGAATCTACCTGACACAGCGGTTACCCTAGAATCTACCTGACACAGCGGTTACCCTAGAATCTCCCTGACAGAGCCATTACCCTAGAATCTACCTGACACACCAGTAACCCTAGAATCTACCTTACAGAGCTGTTACCCTAGAATATACCTGACAGAGCCATTACCCTAGAATCTACCTGACAGAGCCATTCCCTAGAATCTACCTGACACAGCGGTTACCCTAGAATCTACCTGACAGAGCCGTTACCCTAGAATCTACCTGACAGAGCCATTACCCTAGAATCTACCTGACACAGAGGTTACCCTATAATCTACCTGACAGAACCATTACCCTAGAATCTATCTGAAACAGCGTTTACCCTAGAATCTACCTGACAGACCCATTACCCTATAATCTACCTGACAGAGCCGTTACCCTAGAATCTACCTGACAGATCCGTTACCCTAGAATCTACCTGACAGAGTCATTACTCTAGAATCTACCTGACACAGCGGTTACCCTAGAATCTACCTGACAGAGCCATTACCCTAGAATCTACCTGACACAGCGGTTACCCTACAATCTACCTAACACAGCGGTTACCCTAGAATCTAACTGACAGAGCCGTTACCCTAGAATCTACCTGACAGAGCCATTACCCAAGAATGTACCAGACACAGCGGTTACCCTAGAATCTACCTGACACTGCGGTTACCCTAGAATCTACCTGACAGAGCTATTACCCAGAATCTACCTGACAAAGCCGTTACCCTAGAATCTATCTGACACAGCGGTTACCCTAGAATCTACCTGACACAGCCATTACCCTAGAATCTACCTGACAATGCGGTTACTATAGAATTTACCTGACACAGCCATTACCCTAGAATCTACCTGACACAGCCCTTACACTAGAATCTACCTGACACACCGGTTACCCTAGAATCTACCTGACAGAGCCATTACCCTAGATTCTACTTGACACAGCAGTTACCCTAGATTCTTCTTGACACAGCGGTTACCCTAGAATAAACCTGACACAGCGGTTACCCTAGAATCTACCTGACAGAGCGGTTACCTTGAATCTCCCTGACAGAGCCGTTACCCTAGAATCTACCTGACACAGCGGTTACCCTAGAATCTACCCCACAGAGCCGTTATGCTAGAATCTACCTGACAGAGCAGTTACCCTAGAATCTACTTGACAGAGCCGTTACCCTAGAATCTACCTGACACAGCGGTTACCCTAGAATCTACCTAACACAGCGATTACCCTAGAATCTACCTGACACAGTGCTAACCCTAGAATCTACCTGAAAGAGCGGTTAACCTAGAATCTATCTGACAGAGCCATTACCCTAGAATCAATCTGACAGAGCCGTTACCCTAGAATCTACCTGACACAGCGTTTACTCTAGAATCTACCTGACACAGCCCTTACCCTAGAATCTATCAGACACAGTGGTTACCCTAGAATCTAACAGACACAGCGGTTACCCTAGAATCTAACTGACACAGCGGTTACCCTAGAATCTACCTGACACAGCGGTTACCCTAAAATCTACCTGACACAGCCCTTACCCTACAATCTACCTGACACAGCCCTTACCCTACAATCTACCTGACACAGCGGTTACCCTAGAATCTACCTGACAGAGCCATAACCCTAGAATCTACTCGACACAGCGGTTACCCTAGAATCTATCAGACACAGTGGTTACCCCAGAATCTAACTGACACAACGGTTACCCTAGCAACTACCTGACAGAGCCGTTACCTTAGAATCTACCTGACAGAGCCATTACCCTAGAATCTACCTGACAGAGCCATTACCCTAGAATCTACCTGACACAGCCGTTACCCTAGAATCTACCTGACACAGCGGTTACCCTAGAATCTACCTGACATAGCCGTTACCCTAGAATCTACCTGACAGAGCCGTTACCCTAGAATCTACCTGACACAGCCGTTACCCTAGAATCTACCTGACAGAGCCGTTACCCTAGAATCTAACTGACAAAGCCATTACCCTAGAATCTACCTGACAGAGCCATTACCCTATAATCTACCTGACACAGCGGTTACCCTAGAATCTACCTGACAGACCATTACCCTAGAATCTACCCGACAGAACAGTTACCCTAGTATTTACATGACTCAGCGGTTACCCTAGAATCTACCTGACACAGCAGTTACCCTAGAATCTACCTGACACAGCGGTTACCCTAGAATCTCGCTGACAGAGCCATTACCCTAGAATCTACCTGACACAGCGGTTACCCTAGAAGCTACCTGACACACCGGTAACCCTAGAATCTACCTTACAGAGCTGTTACCCTAGAATATACCTGACAGAGCCATTACCCTAGCATCTACCTGACAGTTCCATTACCCTAGAATCTACCTGACACAGCGGTTAACCTAGAATCTACCTGACAGAGCCGTTACCCTAGAATCTACCTGACAGAGCCATTACCCTAGAATCTACCTGACACAGAGGTTACCCTATAATCTACCTGACAGAACCATTACCCTAGAATCTACCTGAAACAGCGTTTACCCTAGAATCTACCTGACAGACCCATTACCCTAGAATCTACCTGACACAGCGGTTTCCCTAGAATCTACCTGACAGAGCCATTACCGTAGAATCTAGCTGACACAGCCACTACCCTAGAATCTACCTGACAGAGTCGTTAACCTAGAATCTACCTGACAGAGCCATTA
The DNA here is from genome assembly GCF_046119375.1 of Phyllobates terribilis. Taxonomy (NCBI): domain Eukaryota; kingdom Metazoa; phylum Chordata; class Amphibia; order Anura; family Dendrobatidae; genus Phyllobates; species Phyllobates terribilis. Next base: position 327,426,841 of record NW_027362764.1, on the reverse strand, counting down.
CCCTAGAATCTACCTGACAGAGCCATTACTCTAGAATCTAGCTGACAGAGCCGTTTCCCTAGAATCTACCTGACACAGCGGTTACCCTAGAATCTACCTGACAGAGCCGTTACCCTAGAATCTACCTGACAGAGCCGTTACCCTAGAATCTACCTGACACAGCCGTTACCCTAGAATCTACCTGACAGAGCCGTTGCCCTAGAATCTACCTGACACAGCCATTACCCTAGAATCTACCTGACAGAGCCATTACCCTATAATCTACCTGACACATCGGTTACCCTAGAATCTACCTGACAGACCATTAGCCTAGAATCTACCCGACAGAACAGTTACCCTAGAATTTATATGACTCAGCGGTTACCCTGGAATCTACCTGAGACAGGGGTTACCCTAGAATCTACCTGACACAGCGTTTACCCTAGAATCTCCCTGACAGAGCCATTACACTAGAATCTAACTGACAGAGCCATTACCCCAGAATCTACCTGACACAGCAGTTACCCTAGAATCTACCTGACAGAGCCGTTATCCTAGAAACTACCTGACAGAACCATTACCCTAGAATCTACCTGACAGAGCCGTTTCCCTAGAATCTACCTGACAGAGCGATTACCCTAGAATCTACCTGACAGAGCCGTTACCCTAGAATCTACCTGACAGAGCCATTACCCTAGAATCTACCTGACAGAGCCATTATCCTAGAATCTACCTGACACAGCGGTTACCCTAGAATCTACCTGACAGAGCCATTACCCTAGTATCTACCTGACAGAGACATTACCCTAGAATCTACCTGACAGAGCCGTTACCCTAGAATCTACCTGACAGCTCCGTTACCCTAGAATCTACCTGACAGAGCAATTACTCTAGAATCTAACTGACACAGCGGTTACCCTAGAATCTACCTGACAGAGCCATTACCCTGGAATCTACCTGACACAGCGGTTACCCTACAATCTACCTGACACAGCGGTTACACTAGAATCTAACTGACAGAGCCGTTACCCAAGAATCTACCTGACAGAGCCATTACCCAAGAATCTACCTGACACAGCTGTTACCCTAGAATCTACCTGACACAGCGGTTACCCTAGAATCTAACTGACACTGCGGTTTCCCTAGAATCTACCTGACAGAGCTATTACCCTAGAATCTACCTCACAAAGCCGTTACCCTAGAATTTATCTGACACAGCGGTTACCCTAGAATCTACCTGACACAGCCACTACCCTAGTATCTACCTGACAGAGACATTACCCTAGAATATACCTGACAGAGCCGTTACCCTAGAATCTACCTGACAGAGCCGTTACGCTAGAATCTACCTGACAGAGCCGTTACCCTAGAATCTACCTGACAGAGCCATTACTCTAGAATCTACCTGACACAGCGGTTACCCTAGAATCTACCTGACAGAGCCATTTCCCTAGAATCTACCTGACACAGCGGTTACCCTACAATCTACCTGACACAGCGGTTACCCTAGAATCTAACTGACAGAGCCGTTACCCTAGAATCTACCTGACAGAGCCATTACCCAAGAATCTACCTGACACGTCGGTTACCCTAGAATCTACCTGACACAGCGGTTACCCTAGAATCTAACTGACACTGCGGTTACCCTAGAATTTACCTGACACAGCGGTTACCCTAGAATCTAACTGACACTGCGGTTACCCTAGAATCTACCTCACAAAGCCGTTACCCTAGATTCTATCTGACACAGCGGTTACCCTAGAATCTACCTGACACAGCCATTACCCTAGAATCTACCTGACACTGCGGTTACTATAGAATCTACCTGACACATCCATTACCCTAGAATCTACCTGACACAGCGGTTACCTTAGAATCTACCAGACACACCGGTTATCCTAGAATCTACCTGAGAGAGCCGTTACCCTAGAATCTACCTAACAAAGCCCTTACCCTAGAATCTACCAGACACAGCGGTTACCCCAGAATCTACCAGACACAGCGGTTACCCTAGAATCTACCTGACACAGCGGTTACCCTAGAATCTACCTGACAGAGCCGTTACCCTAGATTCTACCTGACACAGCCCTTACCCTAGAATCTACCTGACACAGCAGTTACACTAGAATCTACCTGACAGAGCCGTTACCCTAGAATCTACCTGACATAGCAGTTACCCTAGAATCTACCTGACAGAGCCGTTACCCTAGAATCTAACTGCCACAACGGTTACGCTAGCAACTACCTGACAGAGCCGTTACCTTAGAATCTACCTGACAGAGCCATTACCCTAGAATCTACCTGACAGAGCCATTACCCAAGAATCTACCTGACAGAGCCATTACCCTAGAATCTACCTGACAGAGCCGTTACTCTCGAATCTACCTGACACAGCGGTTACCCTAGAATCTACCTGACAGAGCCGTTACCCTAGAATCTAACTGACAGAGCCGTTACCCTAGAATCTACCTGACACAGCCGTTACCCTAGAATCTAACTGACAGAGCCGTTACCCTAGAATCTACCTGGCACAGCCATTACCCTAGAATATACCTGACAGAGCCATTACCCTATAATCTACCTGACACAGCGGTTACCCTAGAATCTACCTGACAGACCATTACCCTAGAATCTACCCAACAGAACAGTTACCCTAGTATTTTCGTGACTCAGCGGTTACCCTAGAATCTACCTGACACAGCGGTTACCCTAGAACCTACCTGACACAGCGGTTACCCTAGAATCTCCCTGACAGAGCCATTACCCTAGAATCTACCTGACACAGCGGTTACCCTAGAAGCTACTTGACACACCGGTAACCCTAGAATCTACCTTACAGAGCTGTTACCCTAGAATATACCTGACAGAGCCATTACCCTAGAATCTACCTGACAGAGCCATTACCCTAGAATCTACCTGACACAGCGGTTACCCTAGAATCTACCTGACAGAGCCGTTACCCTAGAATCTACCTGACAGAGCCATTACCCTAGAATCTACCTGACACAGACGTTACCCTATAATCTACCTGACAGAACCATTACCCTAGAATCTACCTGAAACAGCGTTTGCCCTAGAATCTAACTGACAGACCCATTACCCTAGAATCTACCTGACACAGCGGTTACCCTAGAATCTACCTGACAGAGCCATTACCGTAGAATCTAGCTGACACAGCCACTACCCTAGAATCTACCTGACAGAGTCGTTAACCTAGAATCTACCTGACAGAGCCATTACCCTAGAATCTACCTGACAGAGCCATTACTCTAGAATCTAGTTGACAGAGCCGTTTCCCTAGAATCTACCTGACACAGCGGTTACCCTAGAATCTACCTGACAGAACCGTTACCCTAGAATCTACCTGACAGAGCCGTTACCCTAGAATCTACCTGACACAGCCGTTACCCTAGAATCTACCTGACACAGCCATTACCCTAGAATCTACCTGAGAGAGCCATTACCCTATAATCTACCTGACACAGCGGTTACCCTAGAATCTACCTGACACACCGGTAACCCTAGAATCTACCCTACAGAGCTTTTACACTAGAATATACCTGACAGAGCCATCACCCTAGAATCTACCTGACAGAGCCATTACCCTAGAATCTACCTGACAGAGCCATTACCCTTGAATCTACCTGACAGAGCCATTACCCTAGAATCTAACTGACAGAGCCGTTATCCTAGAATCTACCTGACAGAGCCATTACCCTAGAATCTGCCTGACAGAGCCATTACCCTAGAATCTACCTGACAGAGCCGTTATCCTAGAATCAACCTGACAGAGCCATTACCCTGGAATCTACCTCACAGAGCCGTTACCCTAGAATCTACCTGACAGAGCCATTACCCTAGAATCTACCTGACAGAGCCGTTACCCTAGAATCTACCTGACAGAGCCATTACCCTAGAATCTACCTGATGGAGCCGTTACCCTAGAATCTACCTGACAGAGCCATTACCCTAGAATCTACCTGACAGAGCCATTACCCTAGAATCTACCTGACAGAGCCGTTATCCTAGAATCAACCTGACAGAGCCATTACCCTAGAATCTACCTCACGGAGCCGTTACCCTAGAATCTACCTGACAGAGCCATTACCCTAGAATCTACCTGACACAGTGGTTACCCTAGAATCTACCTGACAGAGCCATTACCCTAGAATCTACCTGACACAGCGTTTACCCTACAATCTACCTTTTCACTTTCTGACTCCGGAGGGTGTGGACATGCCTGTCTGCCTCTCTGCTAGACTGTGGAGACAATACGGCGCCGGACTACTGGCAGCCCATTGCAGCAGCAGAAGCTTCTACTTTATTTCAGTTACAGTTTTGTTACAGTTATTTTATTTTATTATTTTATTACCTTCTCTGGATTGCAATGTTCCTGTATACTCGTCTATTGGGGATGGAAGATACAACACTTCCCACACTATCAACTGCTGCTGGGCACACAGCACGAGATCTGCACCTGGATCTTCTTCCACCACTTACAAGTCTCCTGCAGGTACAGACACTCTGGGGCACGCAATACGGACCATCTCAGCTAATGCTACTGAAGGATGCATGCTGCTACCCACAGCCTGTGACCGGGATACAGCCATATGTGAGCGGTGGAGGTCACTGCATACGATTTGCCATGGAGAGGACTGGTGTGACGGGTGGAAACAATGACGGGATGGTGGACCCTAGGTCTGTTGCTAAACGAGCAGTGTATTCTAGGGATCGTCTTCTGGATCTGCGCAGGATAAAGTCTTCTCCAGCAGTGGCAATACTGAATGTTCCACGGGAAATAAGGAGACCTTTCAGAGGCTGCAGAGCAGGCAAGAAGATCAAGTCCTGGAGGAGAAGGTTTAAACCAGTGGTCCCATCCATTATCATGGGTAACGTACTATCGCTGGGAAATAAGTCGGATGAACTGCTGGCTCTGAGTAAGACCCAGAAGGAGTTTAGGGAATGCAGTCTCATGTGCTTTACAGAAACCTGGCTGCATGAGGAGGTCCCAGATTCATGCATCTCGGTACCAGGGTTTCAAATGGTTCGGGCTGATAGAGAGAGAGTTAGATGCGGCAAGAAAAAAGGTGGAGGAGTGATACTCTACATTAACAACAGATGGTGCAATCAGGGGCATGTAACTGTTAAGGAGAAACATTGCTGTCCAAATATTGAACTGTTAGCAGTGGGCCTCAGGCCTTACTATCTGCCTAGAGAATTCACTCTTGTTATTGTAGTTGTGATGTATATACCACCATGTGCGAACCCAGAGGCTGCTGGGGATGTGTTGTCAGGGGTGATGGCCCGGCTTCAGACTAAACACCCAAACTCTCTAACTGTAATTTCTGGGGATTTCAATCGAGTAAAGATCTCATCTGCAATACCAAAGTTCTATCAATATGTCAAATGTCCTACACGGGACAACAACACACTGGATCTCCTCTTTGCTAATGTTAAGAATGCTTATTCATCGGCTGCATTACCCCCCCTGGGGAAATCTGACCACAACCTCATACTATTGTCTCCTGCTTACCAACCAGACGTCCGCAAACAACCAGTGACAATTAAAAAGATAAGGAAGTGGTGTCCAGCAGCAGAGGAGGCGTTACAAGACTGCTTTGATTGTACAGACTGGGAGGTGTTGTGTACCATGAAAGAGAATTGTGATGTTAATGAGATTACTGGCAGAGTTACTGATTACATCAACTTCTGTATGGACATTGTAGTACCTGTTCAAGAGATTCGGTGTTATGCAAACAATAAGCCATGGATTACAAAAGAGTTGAAACATTTACTAAACATGAAAAAAATGGCTTTTAAAAGGAAGGACAAGGACGCATTGAAAATTATACAGCGAGACCTAAAGGGGAAAATTAAGATTGCCCGTGAGGCATTCAGAGTTAAATTAGAAAATCGATTTGCACAAAAAAGCTCCAGAGAGGTGTGGGCTGGAATGAAACTAGTGACTGGGTTTAAGGCAAGGTCGGAGCAGGGGGGTGGTGGACTTAGAATGGCTAATGAAATGAATGAGTTCTTCAATAGATTCAGCAATAAAGGTGCGGTAGCAGCAGGGAAGGGGGAGGAGGCCGGGGAACAAATAGCTAAATTAACAGGGGGTGAAATAGATCATTTCTCGGTCTCCAAAAATGACGTGAGGGACCAGTTTAGTAAGCTGGCCATTGGCAAAGCAGCAGGGCCTGACGGTCTCAGTCCACGTGTCCTCAGAGTGTGTGCAAATGAGTTGTGTACTGTCTTCCAGCATCTCTTTAACCAGAGCTTACAATCAAAGAGAGTACCAGTGCTATGGAAGACTTCCTGCCTGGTGCCGGTTCCCAAGACTACCTTCCCGGCTTCCCCGGGGGACTATAGACCGGTGGCCTTAACATCGCATGCGATGAAGTCCTTGGAGAGAATAGTACTTGCTCACTTGTGTCCAAGGGTGATGGCGCATACTGATGCTCTTCAGTTTGCGTACCGGCAGGGACTGGGGGTGGACGATGCTGTAGCGTCTCTGCTACAAACAGTACATTCCTTTTTGGACAATGATGGAACCACAGTGCGTGCTTTGTTCTTTGATTTCTCTAGTGCGTTCAACACATTACAGCCACTCTTACTGCGTGGAAAGTTGATTAAAATGGCGGTGGATGAGGGACTTGTGAATTGGATAATTGACTACCTGTCGGATAGGCCACAGTTTGTTAGGTGGGGGACGGCTACATCAGATAGTGTACTGAGCAGTGTCTGAGCCCCGCAGGGAACAGTGCTGTCGCCATTCCTCTTTAAATTGTACACAGCTGACTTTCAGTATAAATCAGACCGTTGTCACCTCCAGAAGTACTCGGATGACTCTGTGATAGTTGGCGGTATTGGGAAGGACCAGGATGAAGAGGAATATAGAAGGGTGGTTGCGGACTTTGTAGTATGGTGCCAGGCTAACCATCTAGAACTAAATGTTAAGAAAACCAGGGAGTTGGTGATGAGCTATGGAAGGTGCAAGAAGGTATGCCTACCTGTTACCATTGACGGTCAGGATGTGATGTGGAGATGGTGGACAGTTTCAAATATTTGGGGGTTTACCTGGATAGCAAGCTAGACTGGAAGTGCCACATGGAGAAGGTCTACAAGAAGGGGATGAGTAGATTGTACTTCCTAAGGAAGTTAAGGTCTTTTAATGTGTGTGGCAAAATGCTTGAGGTGTTCTACCAATCCATTGTGGCTAGTGCCACCTTTGCGGCAATAATTTGCTGGGGTAACAGTGTGCGTGTTGCTGACGCCAACAAGCTCAACAAACTTATAAAGAAGGCTAGCGCGACGGTGGGCCTACAGCTTGGGACTTTTGAAGAGGTGGTAGAGGATAGGATTAAGAAAAAGTGCAGAGCTATAATGGGCAACAACACACACCCGCTTTATGAACTGTTTGCGAAACAGAAGAGCACATTCAGCAATCGCCTAATACAACTAAGGTGTAAAAAGGAAAAATACAGGAGATCGTTTGTTCCAACAGCTATGGGGGTGTTTAACAAATGTCTGAAAAGCAATGTCTAAAGCATTCCAAATGTTATGTTATCATATGTGTCATGTTCGAGATCTGTGTTCTGCTGCTGTGATACCGCAATTTCCTCCGGGATAAATAAAGTATATCTTATCTTATCTTACCTGACACAGCGGTTACCCTAGAATTTACCTGACAGATCCATTACCCTAGAATCTACCTGACACAGAGGTTACCCTAGAATTTACCTGACAGATCCATTACCCTAGAATCTAACTGACACAGCGGTTAACCTAGAATCTACCTGACACAGTGGTTACCCTAGAATCTACCTGACACAGCGCTTACCCTAGAATCTACCTGACAGAGCCATTACCCTAGAATCAACCTGACAGAGCCGTTACCCTAGAATCTACCTCACACATCGGTTACCCTAGAATCTAACTGACACAGCCATTACAATAGAATCTATCTGACAGTGGTTACTATAAAATCCACATGACACAGCCATTACCCTAGAATCTACATGACACAGCTGTTACACTGGAATCTACCTGACACACCGGTTACCCTAGAATCTACCTGACAGAGCCGTTACCCTAGAATCTACCTGACACAGCCCTTACCTTAGAATCTACCAGACACAGCGGTTAACCTAGAATCTACCAGACACAGCGGATACCGTAGAATCTACCTGACACAGCGGTTACCCTAGAATCTACTTGACACAGCGGTTCCCCTAGAATCTACATGACAGAGCCGTTACACTAGAATCTACCTGACACAGCACTTATCCTAGAATCTACCTGACACAGCGGTTACCCTAGAATCTACCTGACACAGCGGTTACCCTAGAATCTACCTGACACAGCCATTACCGTAGAATCTACCTGACACAGCCGTTACCCTAGAATCTACGTGACAGAGCCGTTAGCCTAGAATCTATCTGACACAGCCCTTACCCTAGAATCTACCTAACACAGCGGTTACCCTAGAATCTACCTGACAGAGCCATTACCTTAGAATTTAACTGATAGAGCCATTACCCTAGAATCTACCTGACACAGCCGTTACCCTAGAATATTCCTGACACAGCCGTTACCCTAGAATTTACCTGACACAAACGTTACCCTAGAATCTGCCTGACACAGCCGTTACCCTACAATCTACCTGACACAGCGAATACCCTCGAATCTACCTGACACAGCGGTTACCCTACAATCTACCTGACACACCGGTTACCCTAGAATCTACCTGACAGAGCTGTGACCCTAGAATATACCTGACAGAGCCATTACCCTAGAATCTACCTGACAGAGCCATTACCCTAGAATCTACCTGACAGAGACATTATCCTTGAATCTACCTGAAAGAGCCAACACCCTAGAATCTACCAGACAGAGCCGTTATCCTAGAATCTACCTAACAGAGCCATTACCCTAGAATCTACCTGAAAGAGCCATTACCCTAGAATCTACCTGACACAGCGGTTACCCTAGAATCTACCTGACAGAGCCGTTACCCTAGAATCTACCTGACAGAGCCATTACCCTAGAATCTACCTGACACAGACGTTACCCTATAATCTACCTGACAGAACCATTACACTAGAATCTACCTGAAACAGCGTTTACCCTAGAATCTACCTGACAGACCCATTACCCTAGAATCTACCTGACACAGCGGTTACCCTAGAATCTACCTGACAGAGTCATTACCGTAGAATCTAGCTGACACAGCCACTACCCTAGAATCTACGTGACAGAGTCGTTAACCTAGAATCTACCTGACAGAGACATTACCCTAGAATCTACCTGACAGAGCCATTACCCTAGAATCTACCTGACAGAGCCGTTACTCTAGAATCTACCTGACACAGCGGTTACCCTAGAATCTACCTGACAGAGCCGTTACCCTAGAATCTACCTGACAGAGCCATTACCCTATAATCTACCTGACACAGCGGTTACCCTAGAATCTACCTGACAGACCATTACCCTAGAATCTACCCGACAGAACAGTTACCCTAGTATTTACATGACTCAGCAGTTACCCTAGAATCTACCTGACACAGCGGTTACCCTAGAATCTACCTGACACAGCGGTTACCCTAGAATCTCCCTGACAGAGCCATTACCCTAGAATCTACCTGACACAGCGGTTACCCTAGAAGCTACTTGACACACCGGTAACCCTAGAATCTACCTGACAGAGCTGTTACCCTAGAATATACCTGACAGAGCCATTACCCTAGAATCTACCTGACACAGCGGTTACCCTAGAATCTACCTGACAGAGCCGTTACCCTAGAATCTACCTGACAGAGCCATTACCCTAGAATCTACCTGACACAGACGTTACCCTATAATCTACCTGACAGAACCATTACACTAGAATCTACCTGAAACAGCGTTTACCCTAGAATCTACCTGACAGACCCATTACCCTAGAATCTACCTGACACAGCGGTTACCCTAGAATCTACCTGACAGAGTCATTACCGTAGAATCTAGCTGACACAGCCACTACCCTAGAATCTACGTGACAGAGTCGTTAACCTAGAATCTATCTGACAGAGCCATTACCCTAGAATCTACCTGACAGAGCCATTACTCTAGAATCTAGCTGACAGAGCCGTTTCCCTAGAATCTACCTGACACAGCGGTTAGCCTAGAATCTACCTGACAGAGCCGTTACACTAGAATCTACCTGACAGAGCCGTTACCCTAGAATCTACCTGACACAGCCGTTACCCTAGAATCTACCTGACAGAGCCGTTACCCTAGAATCTACCTGACACAGCCATTACCCTAGAATCTACCTGAGAGAGCCATTATCCTATAATCTACCTGACACAGCGGTTACCCTAGAATCTACCTGACACACCGGTAACCCTAGAATCTACCCTACAGAGCTGTTACACTAGAATATACCTGACAGAGCCATCACCCTAGAATCTACCTGACAGAGCCATTACCCTTGAATCTACCTGACAGAGCCATTACCCTAGAATCTAACTGACAGATCCGTTATCCTAGAATCTACCTCACAGAGCCATTACCCTAGAATCTACCTGACAGAGCCATTACCCTAGAATCTACCTGACAGAGCCGTTACCCTAGAATCTACCTGACAGAGCCATTACCCTAGAATCTACCTGATGGAGCCGTTACCCTAGAATCTACCTGACAGAGCCATTACCCTAGAATCTACCTGACAGAGCCATTACCATAGAATCTACCTGACAGAGCCGTTATCCTAGAATCAACCTGACAGAGCCATTACCCTAGAATCTACCTCACGGAGCCGTTATCCTAGAATCTACCTGACAGAGCCGTTATCCTAGAATCTACCTGACAGAGCCATTACCCTAGAATCTACCTGACACAGTGGTTACCCTAGAATCTACCTGACAGAGCCATTACCCTAGAATCTACCTGACACAGTGGTTACCCTAGAATCTACCTGACAGAGCCATTACCCTAGAATCTACCTGACACAGCGGTTACCCTACAATCTACCTGACACAGCGATTACCCTAGAATCTACCTGACAGAGCCGTTACCCTAGAATCTACCTGACAGATCCATTACCCAAGAATCTACCTGACACAGCGGTTACCCTAGAATCTACCTGACACAGCGGTTACCCTAGAATCTAACTGACACTGCGGTTACCCTAGAATCTACCTGACAGAGCTATTACCCTAGAATCTACCTCACAAAGCCGTTATCCTAGATTCTATCTGACACAGCGGTTACCCTAGAATCTACCTGACACAGCCATTACCCTAGAATCTAACTGACACTGCGGTTACTATAGAATCTACCTGACACATCCATTACCCTAGAATCTACCTGACACAGCGGTTACCTTAGAATCTACCTGACACACCGGTTATCCTAGAATCTACCTGATAGAGCCGTTACCCTAGAATCTACCTAACAAAGCCCTTACCCTAGAATCTACCAGACACAGCGGTTACCCCAGAATCTACGACACAGCGGTTACTCTAGAATCTACCTGACACAGCGGTTACCCTAGAATCTAGCTGACAGAGCCGTTATCCTAGATTCTACCTGACACAGCCCTTACCCTAGAATCTACCTGACACAGCAGTTACCCTAGAATCTACCTGACAGAGCCGTTACCCTAGAATCTACTTGACATAGCAGTTACCCTAGAATCTACCTGACAGAGCCGATATCCTAGAATCTAACTGACACAACGGTTACCCTAGCAACTACCTGACAGAGCCGTTACCTTAGAATCTACCTGACAGAGCCATTACCCTAGAATCTACCTGACAGAGCCATTACCCTAGAATCTACCTGACAGAGCCATTACCCTAGAATCTACCTGACAGAGCCGTTACCCTAGAATCTACCTGACACAGCGGTTACCCTAGAATCTACCTGACAGAACCGTTACCCTAGAATCTACCTGACAGAGCCGTTACCCTAGAATCTACCTGACACAGCCGTTACCCTAGAATCTACCTGACAGAGCCGTTACCCTAGAATCTACCTGACACAGCCATTACCCTAGAATCTACCTGGCAGAGCCATTACCCTATAATCTACCTGACATAGCGGTTACCCTAGAATCTACCTGACAGACCATTACCCTAGAATCTACCCGACAGAACAGTTACCCTAGTATTTACATGACTCAGCGGTTATCCTAGAATCTACCTGACACAGCGGTTACCCTAGAATCTACCTGACACAGCGGTTACCCTAGAATCTCCCTGACAGAGCCATTACCCTAGAATCTACCTGACACATCGGTTACCCTAGAAGCTACCTGACACACCAGTAACCCTGGAATCTACCTTACAGAGCTGTTACCCTAGAATATACCTGACAGAGCCATTACCCTAGAATCTACCTGACAGAGCCATTCCCTAGAATCTACCTGACACAGCGGTTACCCTAGAATCTACCTGACAGAGCCGTTACCCTAGAATCTACCTAACAGAGCCATTACCCTAGAATCTACCTGACACAGAGGTTACCCTATAATCTACCTGACAGAACCATTACCCTAGAATCTATCTGAAACAGCGTTTACACTAGAATCTACCTGACAGACCCATTACCCTATAATCTACCTGACAGAGCCGTTACCCTAGAATCTACCTGACAGATCCGTTACCCTAGAATCTACCTGACAGAGTCATTACTCTAGAATCTACCTGACACAGCGGTTACCCTAGAATCTACCTGACAGAGCCATTACCCTAGAATCTACCTGACACAGCGGTTACCCTACAATCTACCTAACACAGCGGTTACCCTAGAATCTAACTGACAGAGCCGTTACCCTAGAATCTACCTGACAGAGCCATTACCCAAGAATGTACCAGACACAGCGGTTACCCTAGAATCTACCTGACACTGCGGTTACCCTAGAATCTACCTGACAGAGCTATTACCCTAGAATCTACCTGACAAAGCCGTTACCCTAGAATCTAACTGACACAGCGGTTACCCTAGAATCTACCTGACACAGCCATTACCCTAGAATCTACCTGACAATGCGGTTACTATAGAATTTACCTGACACAGCCATTACCCTAGAATCTACCTGACACAGCCCTTACACTAGAATCTACCTGACACACCGGTTACCCTAGAATCTACCTGACAGAGCCATTACCCTAGATTCTACTTGACACAGCAGTTACCCTAGAATCTTCTTGACACAGCGGTTACCCTAGAATAAACCTGACACAGCGGTTACCCTAGAATCTACCTGACAGAGCGGTTACCTTGAATCTCCCTGACAGAGCCGTTACCCTAGAATCTACCTGACACAGCGGTTACCCTAGAATCTACCCGGCAGAGCCGTTATGCTAGAATCTACCTGACAGAGCAGTTACCCTAGAATCTACTTGACAGAGCCGTTACCCTAGAATCTACCTGACACAGCGGTTACCCTAGAATCTACCTAACACAGCGATTACCCTAGAATCTACCTGACACAGTGCTAACCCTAGAATCTACCTGAAAGAGCGGTTAACCTAGAATCTATCTGACAGAGCCATTACCCTAGAATCTACCTGACACAGCCGTTACCCTAGGATCTACCTGACAGAGCCGTTACCCTAGAATCTACCTGACAAAGCCATTACCCTAGAATCTACCTGACAGAGCCATTACCCTATAATCTACCTGACACAGCGGTTACCCTAGAATCTACTTGACAGACCATTACCCTAGAATCTACCCGACAGAACAGTTACCCTAGTATTTACATGACTCAGCGGTTACCCTAGAATCTACCTGACACAGCAGTTACCCTAGAATCTACCTGACACAGCGGTTACCCTAGAATCTCCCTGACAGAGCCATTACCCTAGAATCTACCTGACACAGCGGTTACCCTAGAAGCTACCTGAAACACCGGTAACCCTAGAATCTACCTTACAGAGCTGTTACCCTAGAATATACCTGACAGAGCCATTACCCTAGCATCTACCTGACAGATCCATTACCCTAGAATCTACCTGACACAGCGGTTAACCTAGAATCTACCTGACAGAGCCGTTACCCTAGAATCTACCTAACAGAGCCATTACCCTAGAATCTACCTGACACAGAGGTTACCCTATAATCTACCTGACAGAACCATTACCCTAGAATCTACCTGAAACAGCGTTTACCCTAGAATCTACCTGACAGACCCATTACCCTAGAATCTACCTGACACAGCGGTTACCCTAGAATCTACCTGACAGAGCCATTACCGTAGAATCTAGCTTACACAGCCACTACCCTAGAATCTACCTGACAGAGTCGTTAACCTAGAATCTACCTGACACAGCGGTTACCCTAGAATCTACCTGACAGAGCCGTTACCCTAGAATCTACCTGACAGAGCCGTTACCCTAGAATCTACCTGACACAGCCGTTACCCTAGAATCTACCTGACAGAGCCGTTACCCTAGAATCTACCTGACACAGCCATTACCCTAGAATCTACCTGACAGAGCCATTACCCTATAATCTACCTGACACATCGGTTACCCTAGAATCTACCTGACAGACCATTAGCCTAGAATCTACCCGACAGAACATTTACCCTAGAATTTACATGACTCAGCGGTTACCCTGGAATCTACCTGAGACAGGGGTTACCCTAGAATCTACCTGACACAGCGTTTACCCTAGAATCTCCCTGACAGAGCCGTTATCCTAGAAACTACCTGACAGAACCATTACCCTAGAATCTACCTGGCAGAGCCGTTTCCCTAGAATCTACCTGACAGAGCCAGTACCCTAGAATCTACCTGACAGAGCCATTATCCTAGAATCTACCTGACACAGCGGTTACCCTAGAATCTACCTGACAGAGCCATTACCCTAGTATCTACCTGACAGAGACATTACCCTAGAATCTACCTGACAGAGCCGTTACCCTAGAATCTACCTGACAGCTCCGTTACCCTAGAATCTACCTGACAGAGCAATTACTCTAGAATCTAACTGACACAGCGGTTACCCTAGAATCTACCTGACAGAGCCATTACCCTGGAATCTACCTGACACAGCGGTTACCCTACAATCTACCTGACACAGCGGTTACACTAGAATCTAACTGACAGAGCCGTTACCCTAGAATCTACCTGACAGAGCCATTACCCAAGAATCTACCTGACACAGTGGTTACCCTAGAATCTACCTGACACAGCGGTTACCCTAGAATCTAACTGACACTGCGGTTACCCTAGAATCTACCTGACAGAGCTATTACCCTAGAATCTACCTCACAAAGCCGTTACCCTAGAATCTATCTGACACAGCGGTTACCCTAGAATCTACCTGACACAGCCACTACCCTAGTATCTACCTGACAGAGACATTACCCTAGAATATACCTGACAGAGCCGTTACCCTAGAGTCTACCTGACAGAGCCGTTACGCTAGAATCTACCTGACAGAGCCGTTACCCTAGAATCTACCTGACAGAGCCATTACTCTAGAATCTACCTGACACAGCGGTTACCCTAGAATCTACCTGACAGAGCCATTTCCCTAGAATCTACCTGACACAGCGGTTACCCTACAATCTATCTGACACAGCGGTTACCCTAGAATCTAACTGACAGAGCCGTTACCCTAGAATCTACCTGACAGAGCCATTACCCAAGAATCTACCTGACACATCGGTTACCCTAGAATCTACCTGACACAGCGGTTACCCTAGAATCTAACTGACACTGCGGTTACCCTAGAATTTACCTGACACAGCGGTTACCCTAGAATCTAACTGACACTGCGGTTACCCTAGAATCTACCTCACAAAGCCGTTACCCTAGATTCTATCTGACACAGCGGTTACCCTAGAATCTACCTGACACAGCCATTACCCTAGAATCTACCTGACACTGCGGTTACTATAGAATCTACCTGACACATCCATTACCCTAGAATCTACCTGACACAGCGGTTACCTTAGAATCTACCAGACACACCGGTTATCCTAGAATCTACCTGAGAGAGCCGTTACCCTAGAATCTACCTAACAAAGCCCTTACCCTAGAATCTACCAGACACAGCGGTTACCCCAGAATCTACCAGACACAGCGGTTACCCTAGAATCTACCTGACACAGCGGTTACCCTAGAATCTACCTGACAGAGCCGTTACCCTAGATTCTACCTGACACAGCCCCTACCCTAGAATCTACCTGACACAGCAGTTACACTAGAATCTACCTGACAGAGCCGTTACCCTAGAATCTACCTGACATAGCAGTTACCCTAGAATCTACCTGACAGAGCCGTTACCCTAGAATCTAACTGCCACAACGGTTACCCTAGCAACTACCTGACAGAGCCGTTACCTTAGAATCTACCTGACAGAGTCATTACCCTAGAATCTACCTGACAGAGCCATTACCCTAGAATCTACCTGACAGAGCCATTACCCTAGAGTCTACCTGACAGAGCCGTTACTCTAGAATCTACCTGACACAGCGGTTACCCTAGAATCTACCTGACAGAGCCGTTACCCTAGAATCTAACTGACAGAGCCGTTACCCTAGAATCTACCTGACACAGCCGTTACCCTAGAATCTAACTGACAGAGCCGTTACCCTAGAATCTACCTGACACAGCCATTACCCTAGAATATACCTGACAGAGCCATTACCCTATAATCTACCTGACACAGCGGTTACCCTAGAATCTACCTGACAGAGCCATTACCCTGGAATCTACCTGACACAGCGGTTACCCTACAATCTACCTGACACAGCGGTTACACTAGAATCTAACTGACAGAGCCGTTACCCTAGAATCTACCTGACAGAGCCATTACCCAAGAATCTACCTGACACAGTGGTTACCCTAGAATCTACCTGACACAGCGGTTACCCTAGAATCTAACTGACACTGCGGTTACCCTAGAATCTACCTGACAGAGCTATTACCCTAGAATCTACCTCACAAAGCCGTTACCCTAGAATCTATCTGACACAGCGGTTACCCTAGAATCTACCTGACACAGCCACTACCCTAGTATCTACCTGACAGAGACATTACCCTAGAATATACCTGACAGAGCCGTTACCCTAGAGTCTACCTGACAGAGCCGTTACTCTAGAATCTACCTGACAGAGCCGTTACCCTAGAATCTACCTGACAGAGCCATTACTCTAGAATCTACCTGACACAGCGGTTACCCTAGAATCTACCTGACAGAGCCATTTCCCTAGAATCTACCTGACACAGCGGTTACCCTACAATCTATCTGACACAGCGGTTACCCTAGAATCTAACTGACAGAGCCGTTACCCTAGAATCTACCTGACAGAGCCATTACCCAAGAATCTACCTGACACATCGGTTACCCTAGAATCTACCTGACACAGCGGTTACCCTAGAATCTAACTGACACTGCGGTTACCCTAGAATTTACCTGACACAGCGGTTACCCTAGAATCTAACTGACACTGCGGTTACCCTAGAATCTACCTCACAAAGCCGTTACCCTAGATTCTATCTGACACAGCGGTTACCCTAGAATCTACCTGACACAGCCATTACCCTAGAATCTACCTGACACTGCGGTTACTATAGAATCTACCTGACACATCCATTACCCTAGAATCTACCTGACACAGCGGTTACCTTAGAATCTACCAGACACACCGGTTATCCTAGAATCTACCTGAGAGAGCCGTTACCCTAGAATCTACCTAACAAAGCCCTTACCCTAGAATCTACCAGACACAGCGGTTACCCCAGAATCTACCAGACACAGCGGTTACCCTAGAATCTACCTGACACAGCGGTTACCCTAGTATCTACCTGACAGAGCCGTTACCCTAGATTCTACCTGACACAGCCCCTACCCTAGAATCTACCTGACACAGCAGTTACACTAGAATCTACCTGACAGAGCCGTTACCCTAGAATCTACCTTACATAGCAGTTACCCTAGAATCTACCTGACAGAGCCGTTACCCTAGAATCTAACTGCCACAACGGTTACCCTAGCAACTACCTGACAGAGCCGTTACCTTAGAATCTACCTGACAGAGTCATTACCCTAGAATCTACCTGACAGAGCCTTTACCCTAGAATCTACCTGACAGAGCCATTACCCTAGAATCTACCTGACAGAGCCGTTACTCTAGAATCTACCTGACACAGCGGTTACCCTAGAATCTACCTGACAGAGCCGTTACCCTAGAATCTAACTGACAGAGCCGTTACCCTAGAATCTACCTGACACAGCCGTTACCCTAGAATCTAACTGACAGAGCCGTTACCCTAGAATCTACCTGACACAGCCATTACCCTAGAATATACCTGACAGAGCCATTACCCTATAATCTACCTGACACAGCGGTTACCCTAGAATCTACCTGACAGACCATTACCCTAGAATCTACCCAACAGAACAGTTACCCTAGTATTTTCGTGACTCAGCGGTTACCCTAGAATCTACCTGACACAGCGGTTACCCTAGAATCTACCTGACACAGCGGTTACCCTAGAATCTCCCTGACAGAGCCATTACCCTAAAATCTACCTGACACAGCGGTTACCCTAGAAGCTACTTGACACACCGGTAACCCTAGAATCTACCTTACAGAGCTGTTACCCTAGAATATACCTGACAGAGCCATTACCCTAGAATCTACCTGACAGAGCCATTACCCTAGAATCTACCTGACACAGCGGTTACCCTAGAATCTACCTGACAGAGCCGTTACCCTAGAATCTACATGACAGAGCCATTACCCTAGAATCTACCTGACACAGACGTTACCCTATACTCTACCTGACAGAACCATTACCCTAGAATCTACCTGAAACAGCGTTTACCCTAGAATCTACCTGACAGACCCATTACCCTAGAATCTACCTGACACAGCGGTTACCCTAGAATCTACCTGACAGAGCCATTACCGTAGAATCTACCTGACACAGCCACTACCCTAGAATCTACCTGACAGAGTCGTTAACCTAGAATCTACCTGACAGAGCCATTACCCTAGAATCTACCTGACAGAGCCATTACTCTAGAATCTAGTTGACAGAGCCGTTTCCCTAGAATCTACCTGACACAGCGGTTACCCTAGAATCTACCTGACAGAGCCGTTACCCTAGAATCTACCTGACACAGCCGTTACCCTAGAATCTACCTGACAGAGCCGTTACCCTAGAATCTACCTGACACAGCCATTACCCTAGAATCTACCTGAGAGAGCCATTACCCTATAATCTACCTGACACAGCGGTTACCCTAGAATCTACCTGACACACCGGTAACCCTAGAATCTACCCTACAGAGCTGTTACACTAGAATATACCTGACAGAGCCATCACCCTAGAATCTACCTGACAGAGCCATTACCCTAGAATCTACCTGACAGAGCCATTACCCTTGAATCTACCTGACAGAGCCATTACCCTAGAATCTAACTGACAGAGCCGTTATCCTAGAATCTACCTGACAGAGCCATTACCCTAGAATCTGCCTGACAGAGCCATTACCCTAGAATCTACCTGACAGAGCCGTTATCCTAGAATCAACCTGACAGAGCCATTACCCTGGAATCTACCTCACAGAGCCGTTACCCTAGAATCTACCTGACAGAGCCATTACCCTAGAATCTACCTGACAGAGCCGTTACCCTAGAATCTACCTGACAGAGCCATTACCCTAGAATCTACCTGATGGAGCCGTTACCCTAGAATCTACCTGACAGAGCCATTACCCTAGAATCTACCTGACAGAGCCATTACCCTAGAATCTACCTGACAGAGCCGTTATCCTAGAATCAACCTGACAGAGCCATTACCCTAGAATCTACCTCACGGAGCCGTTACCCTAGAATCTACCTGACAGAGCCATTACCCTAGAATCTACCTGACAGAGCCATTACCCTAGAATCTACCTGACACAGCGTTTACCCTACAATCTACCTTTTCACTTTCTGACTCCGGAGGGTGTGGACATGCCTGTCTGCCTCTCTGCTAGATTGTGGAGATAATACGGCGCCGGACTACTGGCAGCCCATTGCAGCAGCAGAAGCTTCTACTTTATTTCAGTTACAGTTTTGTTACAGTTATTTTATTTTATTATTTTATTACCTTCTCTGGATTGCAATGTTCCTGTATACTCGTCTATTGGGGATGGAAGATACAACACTTCCCACACTATCAACTGCTGCTGGGCACACAGCACGAGATCTGCACCTGGATCTTCTTCCACCACTTACAAGTCTCCTGCAGGTACAGACACTCTGGGGCACGCAATACGGACCATCTCAGCTAATGCTACTGAAGGATGCATGCTGCTACCCACAGCCTGTGACCGGGATACAGCCATATGTGAGCGGTGGAGGTCACTGCATACGATTTGCCATGGAGAGGACTGGTGTGACGGGTGGAAACAATGACGGGATGGTGGACCCTAGGTCTGTTGCTAAACGAGCAGTGTATTCTAGGGATCGTCTTCTGGAACTGCGCAGGATAAAGTCTTCTCCAGCAGTGGCAATACTGAATGTTCCACGGGAAATAAGGAGACCTTTCAGAGGCTGCAGAGCAGGCAAGAAGATCAAGTCCTGGAGGAGAAGGTTTAAACCAGTGGTCCCATCCATTATCATGGGTAACGTACTATCGCTGGGAAATAAGTCGGATGAACTGCTGGCTCTGAGTAAGACCCAGAAGGAGTTTAGGGAATGCAGTCTCATGTGCTTTACAGAAACCTGGCTGCATGAGGAGGTCCCAGATTCATGTGTCTCGGTACCAGGGTTTCAAATGGTTCGGGCTGATAGAGAGAGAGTTAGATGCGGCAAGAAAAAAGGTGGAGGAGTGATACTCTACATTAACAACAGATGGTGCAATCAGGGGCATGTAACTGTTAAGGAGAAACATTGCTGTCCAAATATTGAACTGTTAGCAGTGGGCCTCAGGCCTTACTATCTGCCTAGAGAATTCACTCTTGTTATTGTAGTTGTGATGTATATACCACCATGTGCGAACCCAGAGGCTGCTGGGGATGTGTTGTCAGGGGTGATGGCCCGGCTTCAGACTAAACACCCAAACTCTCTAACTGTAATTTCTGGGGATTTCAATCGAGTAAAGATCTCATCTGCAATACCAAAGTTCTATCAATATGTCAAATGTCCTACACGGGACAACAACACACTGGATCTCCTCTTTGCTAATGTTAAGAATGCTTATTCATCGGCTGCATTACCCCCCCTGGGGAAATCTGACCACAACCTCATACTATTGTCTCCTGCTTACCAACCAGACGTCCGCAAACAACCAGTGACAATTAAAAAGATAAGGAAGTGGTGTCCAG
This sequence comes from Phyllobates terribilis, assembly GCF_046119375.1. Classification (NCBI taxonomy): domain Eukaryota; kingdom Metazoa; phylum Chordata; class Amphibia; order Anura; family Dendrobatidae; genus Phyllobates; species Phyllobates terribilis. The sequence goes on along the minus strand of NW_027362764.1, from coordinate 327,405,538 downwards.
CAGCAGAGGAGGCGTTACAAGACTGCTTTGATTGTACAGATTGGGAGGTGTTGTGTACCATGAAAGAGAATTGTGATGTTAATGAGATTACTGGCAGAGTTACTGATTACATCAACTTCTGTATGGACATTGTAGTACCTGTTCAAGAGATTCGGTGTTATGCAAACAATAAGCCATGGATTACAAAAGAGTTGAAACATTTACTAAACATGAAAAAACTGGCTTTTAAAAGGAAGGACAAGGACGCATTGAAAATTATACAGCGAGACCTAAAGGGGAAAATTAAGATTGCCCGTGAGGCATTCAGAGTTAAATTAGAAAATCGATTTGCACAAAAAAGCTCCAGAGAGGTGTGGGCTGGAATGAAACTAGTGACTGGGTTTAAGGCAAGGTCGGAGCAGGGGGGTGGTGGACTTAGAATGGCTAATGAAATGAATGAGTTCTTCAATAGATTCAGCAATAAAGGTGCGGTAGCAGCAGGGAAGGGGGAGGAGGCCGGGGAACAAATAGCTAAATTAACAGGGGGTGAAATAGATCATTTCTCGGTCTCCAAAAATGACGTGAGGGACCAGTTTAGTAAGCTGGCCATTGGCAAAGCAGCAGGGCCTGACGGTCTCAGTCCACGTGTCCTCAGAGTGTGTGCAAATGAGTTGTGTACTGTCTTCCAGCATCTCTTTAACCAGAGCTTACAATCAAAGAGAGTACCAGTGCTATGGAAGACTTCCTGCCTGGTGCCGGTTCCCAAGACTACCTTCCCGGCTTCCCCGGGGGACTATAGACCGGTGGCCTTAACATCGCATGCGATGAAGTCCTTGGAGAGAATAGTACTTGCTCACTTGTGTCCAAGGGTGATGGCGCATACTGATGCTCTTCAGTTTGCGTACCGGCAGGGACTGGGGGTGGACGATGCTGTAGCGTCTCTGCTACAAACAGTACATTCCTTTTTGGACAATGATGGAACCACAGTGCGTGCTTTGTTCTTTGATTTCTCTAGTGCGTTCAACACATTACAGCCACTCTTACTGCGTGGAAAGTTGATTAAAATGGCGGTGGATGAGGGACTTGTGAATTGGATAATTGACTACCTGTCGGATAGGCCACAGTTTGTTAGGTGGGGGACGGCTACATCAGATAGTGTACTGAGCAGTGTCTGAGCCCCGCAGGGAACAGTGCTGTCGCCATTCCTCTTTAAATTGTACACAGCTGACTTTCAGTATAAATCAGACCGTTGTCACCTCCAGAAGTACTCGGATGACTCTGTGATAGTTGGCGGTATTGGGAAGGACCAGGATGAAGAGGAATATAGAAGGGTGGTTGCGGACTTTGTAGTATGGTGCCAGGCTAACCATCTAGAACTAAATGTTAAGAAAACCAGGGAGTTGGTGATGAGCTATGGAAGGTGCAAGAAGGTATGCCTACCTGTTACCATTGACGGTCAGGATGTGATGTGGAGATGGTGGACAGTTTCAAATATTTGGGGGTTTACCTGGATAGCAAGCTAGACTGGAAGTGCCACATGGAGAAGGTCTACAAGAAGGGGATGAGTAGATTGTACTTCCTAAGGAAGTTAAGGTCTTTTAATGTGTGTGGCAAAATGCTTGAGGTGTTCTACCAATCCATTGTGGCTAGTGCCACCTTTGCGGCAATAATTTGCTGGGGTAACAGTGTGCGTGTTGCTGACGCCAACAAGCTCAACAAACTTATAAAGAAGGCTAGCGCGACGGTGGGCCTACAGCTTGGGACTTTTGAAGAGGTGGTAGAGGATAGGATTAAGAAAAAGTGCAGAGCTATAATGGGCAACAACACACACCCGCTTTATGAACTGTTTGCGAAACAGAAGAGCACATTCAGCAATCGCCTAATACAACTAAGGTGTAAAAAGGAAAAATACAGGAGATCGTTTGTTCCAACAGCTATGGGGGTGTTTAACAAATGTCTGAAAAGCAATGTCTAAAGCATTCCAAATGTTATGTTATCATATGTGTCATGTTCGAGATCTGTGTTCTGCTGCTGTGATACCGCAATTTCCTCCGGGATAAATAAAGTATATCTTATCTTATCTTACCTGACACAGCGGTTACCCTAGAATTTACCTGACAGATCCATTACCCTAGAATCTACCTGACACAGAGGTTACCCTAGAATTTACCTGACAGATCCATTACCCTAGAATCTAACTGACACAGCGGTTAACCTAGAATCTACCTGACACAGTGGTTACCCTAGAATCTACCTGACACAGCGCTTACCCTAGAATCTACCTGACAGAGCCATTACCCTAGAATCAACCTGACAGAGCCGTTACCCTAGAATCTACCTCACACATCGGTTACCCTAGAATCTAACTGACACAGCCATTACAATAGAATCTATCTGACAGTGGTTACTATAAAATCCACATGACACAGCCATTACCCTAGAATCTACATGACACAGCTGTTACACTGGAATCTACCTGACACACCGGTTACCCTAGAATCTACCTGACAGAGCCGTTACCCTAGAATCTACCTGACACAGCCCTTACCTTAGAATCTACCAGACACAGCGGTTAACCTAGAATCTACCAGACACAGCGGATACCGTAGAATCTACCTGACACAGCGGTTACCCTAGAATCTACTTGACACAGCGGTTCCCCTAGAATCTACATGACAGAGCCGTTACACTAGAATCTACCTGACACAGCACTTATCCTAGAATCTACCTGACACAGCGGTTACCCTAGAATCTACCTGACACAGCTGTTACCCTAGAATCTACCTGACACAGCCGTTACCCTAGAATCTACGTGACAGAGCCGTTAGCCTAGAATCTATCTGACACAGCCCTTACCCTAGAATCTACCTAACACAGCGGTTACCCTAGAATCTACCTGACAGAGCCATTACCTTAGAATTTAACTGATAGAGCCATTACCCTAGAATCTACCTGACACAGCCGTTACCCTAGAATATTCCTGACACAGCCGTTACCCTAGAATTTACCTGACACAAACGTTACCCTAGAATCTGCCTGACACAGCCGTTACCCTACAATCTACCTGACACAGCGAATACCCTCGAATCTACCTGACACAGCGGTTACCCTAGAATCTACCTGACACACCGGTTACCCTAGAATCTACCTGACAGAGCTGTGACCCTACAATATACCTGACAGAGCCATTACCCTAGAATCTACCTGACAGAGCCATTACCCTAGAATCTACCTGACAGAGACATTATCCTTGAATCAACCTGAAAGAGCCAACACCCTAGAATCTACCAGACAGAGCCGTTATCCTAGAATCTACCTAACAGAGCCATTACCCTAGAATCTACCTGACAGAGCCGTTACCCTAGAATCTACCTGACAAATCCTTTACCCTAGTATCTACCTGACAAAGCCTTTACCCTAGAATCTACCTGACAGAGCCGTTACCCTAGAATCCACCTGACAGAGCCATTACCCTAGAATCTACCTGACAGAGTCATTACCCTAGAATCTACCTGACAGAGCCGTTACCCTAGAATCTATCTGACAGAGGTTGTACCCTAGAATCTACCTGACAGAGCCGTTACCCTAGAATCTACCTGACACAGCGGTTACCCTAGAATCTACCTGACAGAGCCATTACCCTAGAATATACCTGACACAGTGGTTACCCTACAATATACCTGACACAGCGGTTACCCTAGTATCTACCTGACAGAGCCGTTACCCTAAAATCTACCTGACAGAGCCATTACCATAGAATCTACCTGACAGAGCCATTAGCCTAGAATCTACCTGACAGAGCCATTACCCTAGAATCTACCTGCCAGAGCTGTTACCCTAGAATCTACCTGACACAACGGTTACCCTAGAATCTACCTGACAGAGCCGTTACCCTAGAATCTACCTGACAGAGCCATTACCCTAGAATCTACCTGACAGAGCCATTACCCTAGATTCTACCTGACACAGCCATTACAATCAACCTGACAGAGCCGTTACCCTAGAATCCACCTGACAGAGCCATTACCCTAGAATCAACCTGAGAGAGCCTTTACCCTAGAATCTACCTGACACAGCCCTTACCCTAGAATCCACCTGACACAGCGGTTACCCTAGAATCTACCTGACAGAGCCATTACCCTAGATTCTATCTGACACAGCTGTTACCCTAGAATCTACCTGACAGAGCCGTTACCCTAGAGTCTACCTGCCAGAGCCATTACCCTAGAATCTACCTGACAGAGCCGTTACCCTAGAATATACCTGAAAAAGCCATTACCCTAGAATCTACCTGACAGAGCCATTACCCTAGAATCTACCTGAAGAGCTATTATCCTGGAATCTACCTGACAAAGCCATTACCCTAGAATGTACCTGACACAGCGGTTACCCTAGAATCTACCTGACAGAGCAGTTATCCCAGAATCTACCTGACAGGGCCATTATCCTAGAATCTACCTCACAGAGCAGTTACCCTAGAATCCACCTGACAAAGCCATTACCCTAGAATCTACCTGACAGAGCCATTACCCTAGAATCTACCTGACAAAACCATTACCCTAGAATCTACCTGATAGAGCCGTTACCCTAGAATCTACCTGACAGAGCTGTTACAGTAGAATTTACCTGACACAACGGTTACCCTAGAATCTACCTGACAGAGCTGTTACCCTAGAATTTACCTGACACATCGGATACCCTAGAATCTACCTGAAACAGTGGTTACCCTAGAATCTACCTGACAGAGCCATTACCTTAGAATTTAACTGATAGAGCCATTACCCTAGAATCTACCTGACACAGCCGTTACCCTAGAATATTCCTGACACAGCCGTTACCCTAGAATTTACCTGACACAACCGTTACCCTAGAATCTGCCTGAAACAGCCGTTACCCTACAATCTACCTGACACAGCGAATACCCTCGAATCTACCTGACACAGCGATTAGCCTAGAATCAACCTGACACAGCGGTTACCCTAGAATCTACCTGACACAGTGGTTACCCTAGAATCTACCTGACACAGCGCTTACCCTAGAATCTAACTGACAGAGCCATTACCCTAGAATCAATCTGACAGAGCCGTTACCCTAGAATCTACCTCACACATCGGTTACCCTAGAATCTAACTGACACAGCCATTACCCTAGAATCTATCTGACAGTGGTTACTATAGAATCCACATGACACAGCCATTACCCTAGAATCTACATGACACAGCTGTTACCCTAGAATCTACCTGACACACCGGTTACCCTAGAATCTACCTGACAGAGCCGTTACCCTAGAATCTACCTGACACAGCCCTTACCTTAGAATCTACCAGACACAGCGGTTAACCTAGAATCTACCAGACACAGCGGATACCGTAGAATCTACCTGACACAGCGGTTACCCTAGAATCTACTTGACACAGCGGTTCCCCTAGAATCTACCTGACAGAGCCGTTACACTAGAATCTACCTGACACAGCACTTACCCTAGAATCTACCTGACACAGCGGTTACCCTAGAATCTACCTGACACAGCGGTTACCCTAGAATCTACCTGACACAACCATTACCGTAGAATCTACCTGACACAGCCGTTACCCTAGAATCTACGTGACAGAGCCGTTAGCCTAGAATCTATCTGACACAGCCCTTACCCTAGAATCTACCTAACACAGCGGTTACCCTAGAATCTACCTGACAGAGCCATTACCTTAGAATTTAACTGATAGAGCCATTACCCTAGAATCTACCTGACACAGCCGTTACCCTAGAATATTCCTGACACAGCCGTTACCCTAGAATTTACCTGACACAAACGTTACCCTAGAATCTGCCTGACACAGCCGTTACCCTACAATCTACCTGACACAGCGAATACCCTCGAATCTACCTGACACAGCGGTTACCCTAGAATCTACCTGACACACCGGTTACCCTAGAATCTACCTGACAGAGCTGTGACCCTAGAATATACCTGACAGAGCCATTACCCTAGAATCTACCTGACAGAGCCATTACCCTAGAATCTACCTGACAGAGACATTATCCTTGAATCTACCTGAAAGAGCCAACACCCTAGAATCTACCAGACAGAGCCGTTATCCTAGAATCTACCTAACAGAGCCATTACCCTAGAATCTACCTGACAGAGCCGTTACCCTAGAATCTACCTGACAAATCCTTTACCCTAGAATCTACCTGACAAAGCCTTTACCCTAGAATCTACCTGACAGAGCCGTTACCCTAGAATCCACCTGACAGAGCCATTACCCTAGAATCTACCTGACAGAGTCATTACCCTAGAATCTACCTGACAGAGCCGTTACCCTAGAATCTATCTGACAGAGGCTGTACCCTAGAATCTACCTGACAGAGCCGTTACCCTAGAATCTACCTGACACAGCGGTTACCCTAGAATCTACCTGACAGAGCCATTACCCTAGAATATACCTGACACAGTGGTTACCCTACAATATACCTGACACAGCGGTTACCCTAGTATCTACCTGACAGAGCCGTTACCCTAAAATCTACCTGACAGAGCCATTACCATAGAATCTACCTGACAGAGCCATTAGCCTAGAATCTACCTGACAGAGCCATTACCCTAGAATCTACCTGCCAGAGCTGTTACCCTAGAATCTACCTGACACAACGGTTACCCTAGAATCTACCTGACAGAGCCGTTACCCTAGAATCTACCTGACAGAGCCGTTACCCTAGAATCTACCTGACAGAGCCATTACCCTAGAATCTACCTGACACAGCCATTACAATCAACCTGACAGAGCCGTTACCCTAGAATCCACCTGACAGAGCCATTACCCTAGAATCTACCTGAGAGAGCCTTTACCCTAGAATCTACCTGACACAGCCCTTACCCTAGAATCCACCTGACACAGCGGTTACCCTAGAATCTACCTGACAGAGCCATTACCCTAGATTCTATCTGACACAGCTGTTACCCTAGAATCTACCTGACAGAGCCGTTACCCTAGAGTCTACCTGCCAGAGCCATTACCCTAGAATCTACCTGACAGAGCCGTTACCCTAGAATATACCTGAAAAAGCCATTACCCTAGAATCTACCTGACAGAGCCATTACCCTAGAATCTACCTGAAGAGCTATTATCCTGGAATCTACCTGACAAAGCCATTACCCTAGAATGTACCTGACACAGCGGTTACCCTAGAATCTACCTGACAGAGCAGTTATCCCAGAATCTACCTGACAGGGCCATTATCCTAGAATCTACCTCACAGAGCAGTTACCCTAGAATCCACCTGACAAAGCCATTACCCTAGAATCTACCTGACAGAGCCATTACCCTAGAATCTACCTGACAAAACCATTACCCTAGAATCTACCTGATAGAGCCGTTACCCTAGAATCTACCTGACAGAGCTGTTACAGTAGAATTTACCTGACACAACGGTTACCCTAGAATCTACCTGACAGAGCTGTTACCCTAGAATTTACCTGACACATCGGATACCCTAGAATCTACCTGAAACAGCGGTTACCCTAGAATCTACCTGACAGAGCCATTACCTTAGAATTTAACTGATAGAGCCATTACCCTAGAATCTACCTGACACAGCCGTTACCCTAGAATATTCCTGACACAGCCGTTACCCTAGAATGTACCTGACACAACCGTTACCCTAGAATCTGCCTGAAACAGCCGTTACCCTACAATCTACCTGACACAGCGAATACCCTCGAATCTACCTGACACAGCGATTAGCCTAGAATCTACCTGACACAGCGGTTACCCTAGAATCTACCTGACACAGTGGTTACCCTAGAATCTACCTGACACAGCGCTTACCCTAGAATCTAACTGACAGAGCCATTACCCTAGAATCAACCTGACAGAGCCGTTACCCTAGAATCTACCTCACACATCGGTTACCCTAGAATCTAACTGACACAGCCATTACCCTAGAATCTATCTGACAGTGGTTACTATAGAATCCACATAACACAGCCATTACCCTAGAATCTACATGACACAGCTGTTACCCTAGAATCTACCTGACACACCGGTTACCCTAGAATCTACCTGACAGAGCCGTTACCCTAGAATCTACCTGACACAGCCCTTACCTTAGAATCTACCAGACACAGCGGTTAACCTAGAATCTACCAGACACAGCGGATACCGTAGAATCTGCCTGACACAGCGGTTACCCTAGAATCTACTTGACACAGCGGTTCCCCTAGAATCTACCTGACAGAGCCGTTACACTAGAATCTACCTGACACAGCACTTACCCTAGAATCTACCTGACACAGCGGTTACCCTAGAATCTACCTGACACAGCGGTTACCCTAGAATCTACCTGACACAGCCATTACCGTAGAATCTACCTGACACAGCCGTTACCCTAGAATCTACGTGACAGAGCCGTTAGCCTAGAATCTATCTGACACAGCCCTTACCCTAGAATCTACCTAACACAGCGGTTACCCTAGAATCTACCTGACAGAGCCATTACCTTAGAATTTAAATGATAGAGTCATTACCCTAGAATCTACCTGACACAGCCGTTACCCTAGAATATTCCTGACACAGTCGTTACCCTAGAATTTACCTGACACAACCGTTACCCTAGAATCTGCCTGACACAGCCGTTACCCTACAATCTACCTGACACAGCGAATACCCTCGAATCTACCTGACACAGCGGTTACCCTAGAATCTACCTGACACACCGGTTACCCTAGAATCTACCTGACAGAGCTGTGACCCTAGAATATACCTGACAGAGCCATTACCCTAGAATCTACCTCACACAGCCATTACCCTAGAATCTACCTGACAGAGACATTAACCTTGAATCTACCTGACAGAGCCAACACCCTAGAATCTACCAGACGGAGCCGTTATCCTAGAATCTACCTAACAGAGCCATTACCCTAGAATCTACCTGACAGAGCCGTTACCCTAGAATCTACCTGACAAAGCCTTTACCCTAGAATCTACCTCACACAGCCATTACCCTAGAATCTACCTAACAGAGCCATTACCCTAGAATCTACCTGACAGAGCCGTTACCCTAGAATCTACCTGACAAAGCCTTTACCCTAGAATCGACCTGACAAAGCCTTTACCCTAGAATCTACCTGACAGAGCCGTTACCCTAGAATCCACCTGACAGAGCCATTACCCTAGAATCTACCTGACAGAGCCATTACCCTAGTATCTACCTGACAGAGCCGTTACCCTAAAATCTACCTGACAGAGCCATTACCATAGAATCTGCCTGACAGAGCCATTAGCCTAGAATCTACCTGACGGAGCCGTTACCCTAGAATCTATCTGACAGAGGCTGTACCCTAGAATCTTCCTGACAGAGCCGTTACCCTAGAATCTACCTGACACAGCGGTTACCCTAGAATCTACCTGACAGAGCCATTACCCTAGAATATACCTGACACAGTGGTTACCCTACAATATACCTGACACAGCGGTTACCCTAGTATCTACCTGACAGAGCCGTTACCCTAAAATCTACCTGACAGAGCCATTACCATAGAATCTACCTGACAGAGCCATTAGCCTAGAATCTACCTGACAGAGCCATTACCCTAGAATCTACCTGCCAGAGCCGTTACCCTAGAATCTACCTGACACAACGGTTACCCTAGAATCTACCTGACAGAGCTGTTACCCTAGAATCTACCTGACAGAGCCGTTACCCTAGAATCTACCTGACAGAGCCATTACCCTAGAATCTACCTGACACAGCCATTACTCTAGAATCAACCTGACAGAGCCGTTACCCTAGAATCCACCTGACAGAGCCATTACCCTAGAATCTACCTGAGAGAGCCTTTACCCTAGAATCTAGCTGACACAGCCCTTACCCTAGAATCCACCTGACACAGCGGTTACCCTAGAATCTACCTGACAGAGCCATTACCCTAGATTCTATCTGACACAGCGGTTACCCTAGAATCTACCTGACAGAGCCGTTACCCTAGAGTCTACCTGCCAGAGCCATTACCCTAGAATCTACCTGACAGAGCCGTTACCCTAGAATATACCTGAAAAAGCCATTACCCTAGAATCTACCTGACAGAGCCATTACCCTAGAATCTACCTGAAGAGCTATTATCCTAGAATCTACCTGACAAAGCCATTACCCTAGAATGTACCTGACACAGCGGTTACCCTAGAATCTACCTGACAGAGCAGTTATCCCAGAATCTACCTGACAGGGCCATTATCCTAGAATCTACCTCCCAGAGCAGTTACCCTAGAATCCACCTGACAAAGCCATTACCCTAGAATCTACCTGACAGAGCCATTACCCTAGAATCTACCTGACAAAACCATTACCCTAGAATCTACCTGATAGAGCCGTTACCCTAGAATCTACCTGACAGAGCTGTTACCCTAGAATTTACCTGACACAGCGGTTACCCTAGAATCTATCTGACAGAGCTGTTACCCTAGAATTTACCTGACACATCGGATACCCTAGAATCTACCTGACAGAGACATTACCCTAGAATCAACCTGACAGAGCCGTTACCCTAGAATCTACCTGACACAGCAGTTACCCTAGAATCTACCTGACACAGCGGTTACCCTAGAATCTACCTGACACAGCGGTTACCCTAGAATCTACCTGACACAGCGGTTACCCTATAATCTACCTGACACAGCAGTTACCCTAGAATCTACCTGACACAGCGGTTACCCTAGAATCTTCCTGACACACCGGTTACCCTAGAATCTACCTGACAGAGCTGTGACCCTAGAATATACCTGACAGAGCCATTACCCTAGTATCTACCTGACAGAGCCATTACCCTAGAATCTACCTGACAGAGACATTACCCTTGAATCTACCTGACAGAGCCAAAACCCTAGAATCTACCAGACAGAGCCGTTATCCTAGAATCTACCTGACAGAGCCGTTACCCTAGAATCTTTAACGGGTCTGGGAGGCGGAACCACTGAGTAACTTATACAAGGGGGCGGTCCTTGTAAGGAAGTGGGTGGCGACCAGGGAAGACAGGCAGGCAGTCACAGCAGGTGACCGGGACAGTCTCTGGGTGAAAGGGCAGGAGGTCACAGCAAGTGACCGGGACAGTCTCTGGGTAAAGGGTAGGTACGACCTGTTACGGCTGAGCCTCCAGGTAGGCTAGCAGGCAGATGGCAGATGAGTGCTCCCAGGTGAGCAGGCAAGAGTCTCTGGATAAGCAGGTGGTCACAGCATGTGACGACGGAGCCTCCAGGTAGGCTAACAGGCAGGTAGCAGATGAGCGCTCCCAGGTGAGCGGGCAAGAGTCTCTGGACTGGCAGGTGGTCACAGCACGTGACGGCGGAGCCTCCAGGTAGGCTAACAGGCAGGTAGCAGATGAGCGCTCCCAGGTGAGCGGGCAAGAGTCTCTGGACTGGCAGGTGGTCACAGCACGTGACGGCGGAGCCTCCAGGTAGGCTAACAGGCAGGTAGCAGATGAGCGCTCCCAGGTGAGCGGGCAAGAGTCTCTGGACTGGCAGGTGGTCACAGCACGTGACGGCGGAGCCTCCAGGTAGGCTAACAGGCAGGTAGCAGATGAGCGCTCCCAGGTGAGCGGGTAAGCTGGTCCATAGACAGACTGACAGGAGTCGGAAGACAGACCGTCGGACCTCAGGCTAGCAAACAGGTAAGCGGATAACAGGCAGGAATCAGACAGCAAACTGACAGGAAACTGGAAGGTAACTGGCAGGTAACTGGCAGGTAACTGGAAACAGGACCTGAGGGCTGAAGCAGAGTAGTGAACAGTGCAACAACATTGCTCGGGCACCTCCATTTTGGAGGAGGTGCCTTATATATTGGCCGGGGACTCCTTAGGATGACGCGCGCGGCCCCTTTAAGAGAGGGGGAGCGCGCGCGCGCGCCCTAAGCACAGTGACCGGGGGAGAGCGGGCGCGGCGAGCAGAGCGGGAGGAAGCTGCCGGGCACGGAGCAGAGAGGTGAGGGGGACAGCGTCCCTGCCTAGCAGGAGGCAGGGACGCCGACGCTACAGTACCCCCCCCTTTAGGCCCCCCCTTTTTTAGGCCAGACAGAAAATTAGCAAGGATGAGAGGGGCATGGATGTTCTCCCGGGGCTCCCATGTTCTCTCCTCAGGACCAAACCCCTTCCAATCCACTAGAAAAAAGGTCTTTCCTCTTACCCTTTTGGTGGCCAGAATGTTCTCTACCTCAAACTCGTCTTCAGCAGAAACCGGAGCAGGAGGCGTACCTGTAGACTTGGAAAAGGAGTTAAGTACCACGGGTTTGAGAAGAGATACATGGAAGGAGTTAGGGATCCGTAAGTTGGCCGGGAGTTTCAATTTATAGGCCACCGGGTTGATCTGTTTGATAACCTCCAGTGGGCCGATGAACCGAGGCCCTAACTTATAGGAAGGAATCTTGAGCCGGACATATTTGGATGAGAGCCAGACTTTATCTCCGGGACGAAATTGTGGGGAATCCAGGCGTTTTTTGTCGGCGTGTCTCTTCATCCGCTCGGACGACTGAAGGAGTGCGGATCGGGTACTCTCCCAAATGGAGGAAAATTTGCCAACGAGAGATTCCGCGGCCGGGTTGTCCACAGAGGTGGAGACAGGAAAAGGGATCCGAGGATGCTGACCGAAGACTACAAAAAACGGGGATTTAGAAGAAGATTCGCTCTCGTGATTGTTGTAAGAGAACTCGGCCCATGGTAGGAGATCCACCCAGTCTGAATGGTGGGCATTAACGAAGTGCCGGAGGTAGCTGGTCAAATTCTGATTGATCCGCTCCACTTGACCATTGGATTGTGGGTGGTAAGCGGAGGAGAAGTCCAGGGTGACGTCGAGCAGTTTACATGTGGCTCTCCAGAAGCGTGAGGTGAACTGAACCCCACGATCCGACACGATGTGGAGAGGCAGACCATGGAGACGGAAGATGTGGCGGATAAAGTCTTTAGCTAGCTCGGGAGCAGACGAGAGGCCTGGCAGGGGAATAAAATGAGCCATTTTGGAAAAGCGGTCAGCGACCACCCAAATGACCGTACAACCGGCAGAGACGGGGAGATCTGTTATGAAGTCCATAGCTATATGTTGCCATGGGGCAGCAGGTACTGGCAGAGGAAGAAGGCGGCCAGCAGGCAGGTGTCTCGGAACTTTGTTGCGGGCGCAGGACACACAGGCAGAAACAAAGTCAATTACGTCCTTGTGCAGGGTAGGCCACCAGTAGTGCCGGGTAATAAGCTGGAGGGTCTTTTTCTGACCGGCGTGCCCAGCTAGCTTAGACGAGTGACCCCAGTGTAGGATCTTCTCCCGATCAGGTACCGTTACGAACGTCTTACCGGGAGGGAGACGATTTAGGCCCACGGGGGCTACCTGCATTACTCTGGCGGGATCGATGATGTGTTTAGGCTTCTCCTCAAGATCAGACACCAGAAACGATCGGGACAGGGCGTCAGCTTTGATGTTTTTGTCAGCCGGACGAAAATGAAGAATGAAATCAAAGAGGGGAAAAAACAAAGACCACCGGGCTTGGCGCGGGTTAAGTCTCTGGGCGCTCTGGAGATATGCCAAGTTCTTGTGGTCAGTGTAAATTATTACCGGGTGGAGAGCCCCCTCGAGCAGGTAACGCCACTCCTCCAGTGCCATCTTAATGGCCAAAAATTCTCGGTCTCCTATAGAATAGTTGCGCTCAGAAGAGGAGAAAAGATTGGAGAAAAAGCCGCAGGTTACGTTTCTTCCGGAAGATGATTTTTGGGTAAGTACCGCCCCAGCTCCGGAGGAGGAGGCGTCAACTTCTAGGAAGAATTGTTTGTTGCCGTCCGGATGATGCAGCACCGAGGCGGAGAGGAAAGCCTGTTTTAAGGAAAGAAAGGCCTCCTCTGCTTCGGGCGGCCATTCTCTGGGGTTCGTACCTTTACGGGTGAGCGCAGAGATTCGGTGATGAGTTGGATGGGATGTGGTAAGAGACCCCCATCCACGGCGGCGACAGATAAAGGTACGGCCAGAGGTTTGGTGGGAATGCGGTATTTTTCTACCAGGGATTGAGAGATGAGATTTCCAGCAGCTCCAGAGTCAAGTTGAGCCAGTTCAAAATAGCGGTTCTCTCCGCACGAGATAGAAACAGACAGCATCAGGGATGGAGAGGGTTTACTTTTGTCTAGGGCGACCTCTCTGAGCGATCCTAGACAAAGGCGTTTCCCGACCTCTCAGGGCAGGAACGGATCCGGTGCTCCTTACTGCCACAGTAGAAACAGCTCCCCTCGGCACGACGTAAGTCTTGACGGGTCTTGACCATCTTGGTCTGGTCGACCTGCATAGGCTCAGGTGAGTGTGCCTGGGGAGTAACAGAGGGAGTGACGGGTCTCTGGAAAGTAGGGACTAGACGTGGAATCCTCCTCTCACGGCGCGCTCCTGGAACCGGATGTCAATCCGGGTGGCAAGTGTAATCAAGTCGTCGAGAGTGGTAGGAATGTCCCGACCGGCGAGTTCATCTTTAATACGGCCGGACAGACCCTCCCAGAAGACGGACACCAGGGCGTCGTTATCCCAGGCCAGCTCCGAAGCAAGGGTACGGAACCGTATGGCATATTGGCCCACGGTGAGACTCCCTTGACGGAGGCGTAGCAGAGATGAGGCGGATGAGGTCTTCCGTCCGGGTTCGTCGAAGACCTTCCGGAAAGCCGTGAGAAAGGCTGGCAGGTCGGACACCAGAGGGTCTCCTCTCTCCCATAGAGGATTTAGCCAAGCCAGTGCCTCCCCCGTGAGATGGGACATGATGAAGGCTACTTTGGCCCGGTCGGAATTAAACTGGTGGGACTGGTGTTCAAAGTGCAGGGTGCACTGGTTAATGAAGCCCCGAGCTTGAGCGGAGTCACCTCCGAAGCGAGGAGGTGCAGAAAGCCGGATTCCAGAGCAGGATACTATGGTATTGGTGGGCAGCGGAGCAGCCGGGCTGCGAGTCAAGACACTAGCGGTGGTTGCTGGTGGGGCAGTCAAAGTGTCCAGGCGAGTATTGACATTCCGCAGGTGACCCAGGATGGACTCCTGTTGGGACCTCTGTCGGGACAGTTCATGACAAAGGTCCGAGAGCGAGGGAGCTTGTGTGGCACCGGGTTCCATGGCCCGAGCAAACTGTAACGGGTCTGGGAGGCGGAACCACTGAGCAACTTATACAAGGGGGCGGTCCTTGTAAGGAAGCGGGTGGCGACCAGGGAAGACAGGCAGGCAGTCACAGCAGGTGACCGGGACAGTCTCAGGGTAAACGGGCAGGAGGTCACGGCAAGTGACCGGGACAGTCTCTGGGTAAACGGGCAGGAGGTCACAGCAAGTGACCGGGACAGTCCCAGGGTAAACGGGCAGGAGGTCAAGGCAAGTGACCGGGACAGTCTCTGGGTAAATGGGCAGGAGGTCACAGCAAGTGACCGGGACAGTCCCAGGGTAAACGGGCAGGAGGTCACGGCAAGTGACCGGGACAGTCTCTGGGTAAACGGGCAGGAGGTCACAGCAAGTGACCGGGACAGTCTCTGGGTGAACGGGCAGGAGGTCACAGCAAGTGACCGGGACAGTCTCTGGGTAAAGGGTAGGTATGACCTGTGACGGCTGAGCCTCCAGGTAGGCTAGCAGGCAGATGGCAGATGAGTGCTCCCAGGTGAGCAGGCGAGAGTCTCTGGATAAGCAGGTGGTCACAGCATGTGACGGCGGAGCCTCCAGGTAGGCTAACAGGCAGGTAGCAGATGAGCGCTCCCAGGTGAGCGGGCAAGAGTCTCTGGACTGGCAGGTGGTCACAGCACGTGACGGCGGAGCCTCCAGGTAGGCTAACAGGCAGGTAGCAGATGAGCGCTCCCAGGTGAGCGGGTAAGCTGGTCCATAGACAGACTGACAGGAGTCGGAAGGCAGACCGTCGGACCTCAGGCTAGCAAACAGGTAAGCGGATAACAGGCAGGAATCAGACAGCAAATTGGCAGGAAACTGGAAGGTAACTGGCAGGTAACTGGCAGGTAACTGGCAGGTAACTGGAAACGGGACCTGAGGGCTGAAGCAGAGTAGTTAACAGTGCAACAACATAGCTCGGGCACCTCCATTTTGGAGGAGGTGCCTTATATATGGAGGGATCCTCCGGCCATTGGCCGGGGACTCCTTAGGATGACGCGCGCGGCCCCTTTAAGAGAGGGGGAGCGCGCGCGCGCGTGCCCTAAGCACAGTGACCGGGGGAGAGCGGGCGCTGCGAGCAGAGCGGGAGGAAGCCGCTGGGCACGGAGCAGAGAGGTGAGGGGGACGCTACAGAATATACCTAACCGAGCCATTGCCCTAGAATCTACCTGACAGAGCCGTTACTCTAGAATCCACCTGACAGAGCCATTACCCTATAATCTACCTGACAAAGCGGTTACACTACAATGTACCTGACACAGCGGTTACCCTAGTATCTACCTGACAGAGCCGTTACCCTAGAATCTACCTGACAGAGCCAATAACGTAGAATCTACCTGACAGAGCCATTACCCTAGAATCTACCTGACAGAGCCATTACCCTAGAATCTACCTGCCAGAGCCGTTACCCTAGAATCTACCTGACACAGCGGTTAGCCTAGAATCTACCTGACAGAGCCGTTACCCTAGAATCTACCTGACAGAGCCATTACCCTAGAATCTACCTGACACAGCCATTACTCTAGAGTCTACCTGACAGAACAGTTACCCTAGAATCTACCTGACTCAGTGGTTACCCTAGAATCTACCTGACACAGCGGTTACCCTAGAATCTACCTGACACAGCCCTTACCCTAGAATCTACCTGACACAGCGGTTACCCTAGAATCTATGTGACAGAGCCATTACCCTAGAATTTACCTGACAGAGCGATTACCCTAGAATCTACCTGACACAGTGGTTACCCTAGAATCTACCTGACACAGCGGTTACCCTAGAATCTACCTGATAGAGACATTAGCCTAGAATCAACCTGACAGAGCCGTTACCCTAGAATCTACCTGACACAGTGGTTACCTTAGAATCTACCTGACACAGCGGTTACTATAGAATCTACGTGACATAGCCATTACCCTAGAATCTACCTGACACAGCCATTACCCTAGAATCTATCTGACCCAGCGGTTACCCTGGAATCTACCTGACACACCAGTTACCGTAGAATCTATCTGACAGAGCCGTTACCCTAGAATCTAGCTGACACAGCCCTTACCCTAGAATCTACCAGACACAGCGGTTACCCTAGAATCTATCAGACACAGCGGTTAGCCTAGAATCTATCTGACAGAGCCATTACCCTAGAATCTACCTGACACAGAGGTTAAGCTAGAATCTACCTGACAGGCCCCTTACCCTAGAATCTACCTGACACAGCGGTTACCCTAGAATCTACCTGACAGAGCCGTTACCCTAGAATCCACCTGACAGAGCCGTTACCCTAGAATCTACCTGACACAGCGGTTACCCTAGAATCTACCTGACACAGTCATTAACCTAGAATCTACCTGACACAGCGGTTACTATAGAATCTACGTGACACAGCCATTACCCTAGAATCTACCTGACACAGCCATTACCCTAGAATCTATCTGACCCAGCTGTTACCCTGGAATCTACCTGACACACCGGTTACCCTAGAATCTACCTGACAGAGCCGTTACCCTAGAATCTACCTGACATAGCCTTTACCCCAGAATCTACCAGACACAGCGGTTACCCTTGAATCTACCAGACACAGCGGTTAGCCTAGAATCTACCTGACAGAGCCATTACCCTAGAATCTACCTGACACAGCAGATACCATAGAATCTACCTGACAGAGCCGTTACACTAGAATCTAACTGACACAGCCATTACCCTAGATTCTACCTTACACAGCGGTTACCCTAGAATCTACCTGACAGAGCCGTTACCCTGGAATCCACCTGACATAGCCATTACCCTAGAATCTACCTGACAGAGCCATTACCCTAGAATCGACCTGACAGAGCCGTTACCCTAAAATCTATCTGACAGAGCCATTACCCTAGAATCTATCTGACAGAGCCGTTACCCTAGAATCTACCTGACAGAGCCAATACCCTAGAATCTGACTGACACAGCGGTTACCCAAGAATCTACCTGACAGAGCCATTACCCTAGAATCTACCTGACACAACAGTTACCCTAAAATGTACCTGACACAGCGGTTACCCTAGTATCTACCTGACAGAGCCGTTACCCTAGAATCTACCTGACAGAGCCATTACCATAGAATCTACCTGACAGAGACATTACCCTAGAATCTACCTGACAGAGACATTACCCTAGAATCTATCTGCCAGAACCGTTACCCTAGAATCTACCTGACACAGCGGTTACCCTAGAATCTACCTGACAGAGCCGTTAACCTAGAATCTGCCTGACAGAGCCATTACCCTAGAATCTACCTGACACAGCCATTACTCTTGAATCTACCTGACAGAGCCGTTACCCTAGAATCTACCTGACAGAGCCATTACCCTAGAATCTACATGACAGAACAGTTACCCTAGAATCTACCTGTGTCAGCGGTTACCCTAGAATCTACCTGACACAGCGGTTACCCTAGAATCTACCTGACACAGTCCTTACCCTAGAATTTACCTGACAGAGCCATTACCCTAGAATATACCTGACACAGTGGTTACCCTAGAATCTACCTGACAGAGCCGTTACCCTAGAATCTACCTGACACAGCCCTTACCCTAGAATCTACCTGACACAGCGGTTACCCTAGAATCTACCTGACAGAGCCATTACCCTAGATTCTACCTGACACAGCGGTTACCCTAGAATCTAGCTGACAGAGCCGTTACCCTAGAATCCACCTGACAGAGCCGTTACCCTAGAATCTAGCTGACACAGCGGTTAACCTAGAATCTACCTGACAGAGCCCTTACCCTAGAATTTACCTGACACAGCGGTTACCCTGGAATCTACCTGACACACCGGTTACCCTAGAATCTACCTGACAGAGCCGTTACCCTAGAATCTACCTGACAGAGTCATTACCCTAGAATCTACCTGACAGAGCCATTACCCTAGAATCTACCTGACAGAACAGTTACCCTAGAATCTACCTGTGTCATCGGTTACCCTAGAATCTACCTGACACAACGGTTACCCTAGAATCTACCTGACACAGCCCTTACTCTAGAATCTACCTGAAACAGCGGTTACCCTAGAATCTATGTGACAGAGCCATTACCCTAGAATTTACCTGACACAGCCATTACCCTAGAATCTACCTGACACAGTGGTTACCCTAGAATCTACCTGACCCAGCGGTTACCCTAGAATCAACCTGACAGAGCCGTTACCCTAGAATCTACCTGACACAGCCATTACCCTAGAATCTAACTGACAGAGCCATTACCCTAGAATCTACCTGACACAGCGGTTACCCTGGAATCTACCTGACAGAGCCGTTACCCTAGAATCTATCTGACACAGCGGTTACCCTAGAATCTACCTGACAGAGCATTACCCTAGAATCTACCTGACACAGCCATTACTCTAGAATCTACCTGACAGAGCCGTTACCCTAGAATCTACCTAACAGAGCCATTACCCTAGAATCTACCTGACAGAGCCATTACCCTAGAATCTACCTGACAGAACAGTTACCCTAGAATCTACCTGTGTCAGCGGTTACCCTAGAATCTACCTGACACAGCGGTTATCCTAGAATCTATGTGACAGAGCCATTACCCTAGAATTTACCTGACAGAGCCGTTACCCTGGAATCTACCTGACACAGCGGTTACCCTAGAATCAACCTGACAGAGCCGTTACCCTAGAATCTACCTGACACAGCGGTTACCCTAGAATCTACCTGACACAGTCATTACCCTAGAATCTACCTGACATAGCGGTTACTATAGAATCTACGTGACACAGTCATTACCCTAGAATCTATCTGACACAGCGGTTACCCTGGAATTTACCTGACACACTGGTTACCCTAGAATCTACCTGCCAGAGCCATTACCCTAGAATCTACATGACAGAACAGTTACCCTAGAATCTACCTGTGTCAGCGGTTACCCTAGAATCTACCTGACACAGCGGTTACCCTAGAATCTACCTGACACAGTCCTTACCCTAGAATTTACCTGACAGAGCCATTACCCTAGAATATACCTGACACAGTGGTTACCCTAGAATCTACCTGACAGAGCCATTACCCTAGAATCTACCTGACACAGCCCTTACCCTAGAATCTACCTGACACAGCGGTTACCCTAGAATCTACCTGACAAAGCCATTACCCTAGATTCTACCTGACACAGCGGCTACCCTAGAATCTACCTGACAGAGCCGTTACCCTAGAATCTAGCTGACACAGCGGTTAACCTAGAATCTACCTGACAGAGCCCTTACCCTAGAATTTACCTGACATAGCGGTTACCCTGGAATCTACCTGACACACCGGTTACCCTAGAATCTACCTGACAGAGCCGTTACCCTAGATTCTACCTGACAGAGTCATTACCCTAGAATCTACTTGACAGAGCCATTACCCTAGAATCTACCTGACAGAACAGTTACCCTAGAATCTACCTGTGTCATCGGTTACCCTAGAATCTACCTGACACAACGGTTACCCTAGAATCTACCTGACACAGCCCTTACTCTAGAATCTATCTGAAACAGCGGTTACCCTAGAATCTATGTGACAGAGCCATTACCCTAGAATTTACCTGACACAGCCATTACCCTAGAACCTACCTGACACAGTGGTTACCCTAGAATCTACCTGACCCAGCGGTTACCCTACAATCAACCTGACAGAGCCGTTACCCTAGAATCTACCTGACACAGCGGTTACCCTAGAATCTACCTGACACAGCCATTACCCTAGAATCTAACTGACAGAGCCATTACCCTAGAATCTACCTGACACAGCGGTTACCCTGGAATCTACCTGACAGAGCATTACCCTAGAATCTACCTGACACAGCCATTACTCTAGAATCTACCTGACAGAGCCGTTACCCTAGAATCTACCTAACAGAGCCATTACCCTAGAATCTACCTGACAGAGCCATTACCCTAGAATCTACCTGACAGAACAGTTACCCTAGAATCTACCTGTGTCAGCGGTTACCCTAGAATCTATACCTGACACAGCGGTTATCCTAGAATCTATGTGACAGAGCCATTACCCTAGAATTTACCTGACAGAGCGGTTACCCTGGAATCTACCTGACACAGCGGTTACCCTAGAATCAACCTGACAGAGCCGTTACCCTAGAATCTACCTGACACAGCGGTTACCCTAGAATCTACCTGACACAGTCATTACCCTAGAATCTACCTGACACAGCGGTTACTATAGAATCTACGTGACACAGCCATTACCCTAGAATCTATCTGACACAGCGGTTACCCTGGAATCTACCTGACACACTGGTTACCCTAGAATCTACCTGCCAGAGCCGTTACCCTAGAATCTACCTGACACAGCCCTTACCCTAGAATCTGCCAGACACAGCGGTTACCCTAGAATCTACCAGACACAACGGTTAGCCTAGAATCTACCTGACAGAGCCATTACCCTAGAATCTACCTGACACAGCGGTTACCCTAGAATCTACCTGACAAAGCCGTTACCCTAGAATCTACCTGACAGAGCCCTTACCCTAGAATCTACCTGACACAGCGGTTACCCTAGAATCTACCTGACAGAGCCATTACCCTAGATTCTACCTGACACAGCGGTTACCCTAGAATCTACCTGACAGAGCCGTTACCCTAGAATCTACCTGACAGAGCCATTATCCTCGAATCTACCTGACACAGCGGTTACCCTAGAATCTACCTGACAGAGCAGTTACCCTACAATTTATCTGACAGAACCATTACCCTAGAATCTACCTGACAGTGAAGTTACCCTAGAATCTACCTGACAGAGACATCACCCTAGAATCTACCTGACAGAGCCGTTACCCTAGAATCTACCTGACAGAACTATTATCCTAGAATCTACCTGACAGAGCCATTACCCTAGAATCTACCTGACACAGCGGTTACCCTAGAATCTACCTGATAGAGCAGTTATCCTAGAATCTACCTGACAGAGCCATTACCCTAGAATCTACCTGACAGAGCAGTTACCCTAGAATCTACCTGACAGAGCCATTACCCTAGAATCTACCTGACAGAGCCGTTATCCTAGAATCTACCTCACAGAGCAGTTAACCTAGAATCTACCCGACAGAGCCATTACCCTAGAATCTACCTGACAGAGCCATTACCATAGAATCTACCTGACAGAACCGTTACCCTAGAATCTACCTGATAGAGTCGTTACCCTAATTTCTACCTGACAGAGCTGTGACCCTAGAATTTACCTGACATAGCGGTTAACCTAGAATCTACCTGACAGAGCTGTTACCCTAGAATTTACCTGACACAGCGGTTACCCTAGAATCTACCTGACAGAACAGTTACCCTAGAATCTACCTGACAGAGACATTACCCTAGAATCTACCTGACAGAGCCGTTACCCTAGAATCTACCTGACAGAGCAGTTATCCTAGAATCTACCTGACAAAGCCATTACCCTAGAATCTACCTGACAGAGCAGTTACCCTAGAATCTACCTGACAGAGCCATTACCCTAGAATCTACCCGACAAAGCAGTTACCCTAGAATCTACCTGACAGAACAGTTACCCTAGAATTTACCTGACACAGCGGTTACCCTAGAATTTACCTCTGACACAGCGGTTACACTAGAATCTCCCTAACAGGGCCATTACCCTAGAATCTACCTGACAGAGCCATTACCCTAGAATCTACCTGACAGAACAGTTACCCTAAAATCTACCAGACTCAGCGGTTACCCTAGAATCTACCTGACACAGCGGTCACCCTAGAATCTACCTGACACAGCGGTTACACTAGAATCTACCTGACACAGCGGTTACACTAGAATCTACCTGACACGGTGGTTTACCTAAAATCTACCTGACACAGCGGTTACCCTAGAATCTAGCTGACAGAGCGATTACCCTAGAATCAACCTGACAGAGCCGTTACCCTAGAATCTACCTGACACAGCGGTTACCCTAGAATCTACCTGACACAGCGGTTACCCTAGAATCTACCTGACACAGCGATTACCCTAGAATCTACCTGACACAGCGGTTACCCTAGAATCTAACTGACACAGCGGTTACCCTAGAATCTAACTGACACAGCGGTTACCCTAGAATCTACCTGACACAGCGGTTACCCTAGAATCTACCTGACACAGCGGTTTCCCTAGAATCTACCTGACACAGCGGTTACCCTAGAATCTACCTGACAGAGCGATTACCCGAGAATCAACCTGACAGAGCCGTTACCCTAGAATCTACCTGACACAGCTGTTACCCTAGAATCTACCTGACACAGCGGTTACCCTAGAATCTACCTGACACAGCGGATACCCTAGAATCTACCTGACACAGCGGTTACCCTAGAATCTACCTGACACAGCGGTTACTTTAGAATCTAACTGACACAGCCATTACCCTAGAATCTACCTGACACAGGGGTTACTATAGAATCTTCCTGACACAGCGGTTACCCTAGAATCTACCTGGCACAGTGATTACCCTAGAATCTACCTGACACAGCGGTTACCCTAGAATCTCCCTGATACAGTGGTTTACTTAGAATCTACCTGACACAGCGGTTACCCTAGAATCTACCTGACAGAGCGATTACACTAGAATCAACCTGACAGAGCCGTTACCCTAGAATCTACCTGACACAGCGGTTACCCTTGAATCTACCTGACACAGCGGTTACCCTAGAATCTACCTGAAACAGTGGTTACCCTAGAATCTACCTGGCACAACGGTTACCCTAGAATCTAACTGACACACCATTACCCTAGAAACTACCTGACACAGCGGTTACTATAGAATCTACCTGACACAGCCATTTCCCTAGAATCTACCTGACACAGCCATTACCCTAGAATTTACCTAACACAGCGGTTACCCTAGAATCTACCTGACACAGCGGTTACCCTAGAATCTACCTGACACAGTGGTTACCCTAGAATCTACCTGAGACAGCGGTTACCCTAGAAACTACCTGACACAGCTGTTACCCTAGAATCTAACTGACACAGCCATTACCCTAGAATCTACCTGACACATTGGTTACTATAGAATCTACCTGACACAGCAGTTACCCTAGACTCTGACACAGCCATTACCCTAGAATCTACCTGACACAGCGGTTACCCTAGAATCTACCTGACACAGCGGATACCCTAGAATCTACCTGACACAGCGGTTACCCTAGAATCTACCTGACACAGCGGTTACTTTAGAATCTAACTGACACAGCCATTACCCTAGAATCTACCTGACACAGGGGTTACTATAGAATCTTCCTGACACAGCGGTTACCCTAGAATCTACCTGGCACAGTGATTACCCTAGAATCTATCTGACACAGCGGTTACCCTAGAATCTACCTGATACAGTGGTTTACTTAGAATCTACCTGACACAGCGGTTACCCTAGAATCTACCAGACAGAGCGATTACACTAGAATCAACCTGACAGAGCCGTTACCCTAGAATCTACCTGACACAGCGGTTACCCTTGAATCTACCTGACACAGCGGTTACCCTAGAATCTACCTGAAACAGTGGTTACCCTAGAATCTACCTGGCACAACGGTTACCCTAGAATCTAACTGACACACCATTACCCTAGAAACTACCTGACACAGCGGTTACTATAGAATCTACCTGACACAGCCATTTCCCTAGAATCTACCTGACACAGCCATTACCCTAGAATTTACCTAACACAGCGGTTACCCTAGATTCTACCTGACACAGCGGTTACCCTAGAATCTACCTGACACAGTGGTTACCCTAGAATCTACCTGACACAGCGGTTACCCTAGAAACTACCTGACACAGCTGTTACCCTAGAATCTAACTGACACAGCCATTACCCTAGAATCTACCTGACACATTGGTTACTATAGAATCTACCTGACACAGCAGTTACCCTAGACTCTGACACAGCCATTACCCTAGAATCTACCTGACACAGCGGTTACCCTAGAATCTACCTGACACAGCGGTCACCCTAGAATCTACCTGACACAGCGGTTACCCTAGAATCTACCTGACACAGTGGTTACCCTAGAATCTACCTGACACAGCGGTTACCCTAGAATCTACCTGACACAGTGGTTTACCTAAAATCTACCTGACACAGCGGTTACCCTAGAATCTACCTGACACAGTGGTTACCCTAGAATCTACCGGACACAGCAGTTACCCTAACATCTACCTGACACAACAGTTACTCTAGAATTTACCTCTGACACAGCGGTTACACTAGAATCTACCTAACAGGGCCATTACCCTAGAATCTACCTGACAGAGACATTACCCTAGAATCTACCTGACAGAATAGTTACCCTAGAATCTACCTGACTCAGCGGTTACCCTAGAATCTACCTGACACAGCGGTCACCCTAGAATCTACCTGACACAGCGGTTACCCTAGAATCTACCTGACACAGTGGTTACCCTAGAATCTATCTGACACAGTGGTTACCCTAGAATCTACCGGACACAGCAGTTACCCTAACATCTACCTGACATAACAGTTACCCTAGAATTTACCTGACACAGCGGTTACCCTAGAATTTACCTCTGACACAGCGGTTACCCTACAATCTACCTGACAGAGCCGTTACCCTAGAATCTACCTGACAAAGCAGTTACCCTACAATTTATCTGACAGAACCATTACCCTAGAATCTACCTGATAGTGAAGTTACCCTAGAATCTACCTGACAGAGACATTACCCTAGAATCTACCTGACAGAGCCGTTACCCTAGAATCTACCTGACAGAACTATTATCCTAGAATCTACCTGACACAGCTGTTACCCTAGAATCTTCCTGACAGAGCAGTTATCCTAGAATCTACCTGACAGAGCCATTACCCTAGAATCTACCTGACAGAGCAATTACCCTAGAATCTACCTGACAGAGCCATTACCCTAGAATCTACCTGACAGAGCCGTTATCCTAGAATCTACCTCACAGAGCAGTTAACCTAGAATCTACCCGACAGAGCCATTACCCTAGAATCTACCTGACAGAGCCATTACCCTAGAATCTACCTGACAGAACCGTTACCCTAGAATCTACCTGATAGAGTCTTTACCCTAATTTCTACCTGACAGAGCTGTTACCCTAGAATTTACCTGACATAGCGGTTAACCTAGAATCTACCTGACAGAGCTGTTACCCTAGAATTTACCTGACACAGCGGTTACCCTAGAATCTACCTGACAGAGCCGTTACCCTAGAATCTACCTGACACAGCGGATACCCTAGAATCTACCTCTGACACAGCGGTTACCCTAGAATCTACCTGACAGAGCCGTTATCCTAGAATCTACCTGATAGAACCGTTACCCTAGAATCTACCTGACACAGCTGTTACCCTTGAATCCACCTGACACAGCGATTACCATAGAATATACCTCTGACACAGCGATTACCCTAGAATCTACCTGACAGAGCCGTTACTCTAGAATCTACCTGACAGAGCCGTTACCCTAGAATCTACCTGACAAAGCAGTTACCCTAGAATCTACCTGACAGAACAGTTACCCTAGAATCTACCTGACAGAGACATTACCCTAGAATCTACCTGACAGAGCCGTTACCCTAGAATCTACCTGACAGAGCAGTTATCCTAGAATCTACCTGACAGAGCCATTACCCTAGAATCTACCTGACAGAGCAGTTACCCTAGAATCTACCTGACAGAGCCATTACCCTAGAATCTACCTGACAGAACAGTTACCCTAGAATTTACCTGACACAGCGGTTACCCTAGAATTTAACTCTGACACAGCAGTTACACTAGAATCTCCCTAACAGTGCCATTACCCTAGAATCTACCTGACAGAGCCATTACCCTAGAATCTACCTGACAGAACAGTTACCCTAAAATCTACCAGACTCAGCGGTTACCCTAGAATCTACCTGACACAGCGGTCACCCTAGAATCTACCTGACACAGCGGTTACCCTAGAATCTACCTGACACAGTGGTTACCCTAGAATCTACCTGACACAGCGGTTACCCTAGAATCTACCTGACACAGTGGTTTACCTAGAATCTACCTGACACAGCGGTTACCCTAGAATCTAGCTGACAGAGCGATTACCCTAGAATCAACCTGACAGAGCCGTTACCCTAGAATCTACCTGACACAGCGGTTACCCTAGAATCTACCTGACACAGCGTTTACCCTAGAATCTACCAGACACAGCGATTACCCTAGAATCTACCTGACACAGCGGTTACCCTAGAATCTACCTGACACAGCGGTTACCCTAGAATCTACCTGACACAGCGGTTACCCTAGAATCTACCTGACACAGCGGTTACCCTAGAATCTACCTGACACAGTGGTTTCCCTAGAATCTATCTGACACAGCGGTTACCCTAGAATCTACCTGACAGAGCGATTACCCGAGAATCAACCTGACAGAGCCGTTACCCTAGAATCTACCTGACACAGCGGTAACCCTAGAATCTACCTGACACAGCGGTTACCCTAGAATCTACCTGACACAGCGGATAACCTAGAATCTACCTGACACAGCGGTTACCCTAGAATCTACCTGACACAGCGGTTACCCTAGAATCTAACTGACACAGCCATTACCCTAGAATCTACCTGACACAGGGGTTACTATAGAATCTTCCTGACACAGTCTTTACCCTAGAATCTACCTGACACAGCGGTTACCCTAGAATCTACCTGACACAGTAGTTACCCTAGAATCTACCTGACACAGCGGTTACCCTAGAATCTACCTGACAGAGCGATTACACTAGAATCAACCTGACAGAGCCGTTACCCTAGAATCTACTTGACACAGCGGTTACCCTTGAATCTACTTGACACAGTGGTTACACTAGAATCTACCTGAAACAGTGGTTACCCTAGAATCTACCTGGCACATCGGTTACCCCAGAATCTACCTGACACAGCGGTTACCCTAGAATCTAACTGACACAGCCATTACCCTACTACCTGACACAGCGGTTACTATAGAATCTACCTGACACAGCCATTTCCCTAGAATCTACCTGACACAGCCATTACCCTAGAATCTACCTAACACAGCGCTTACCCTAGAATCTACCTGACACAGCGGTTACCCTAGAATCTACCTGACACAGTGGTTACCCTAGAATCTACCTGACACAGCGGTTACCCTAGAAACTACCTGACACAGCTGTTACCCTACAATCTAACTGACACAGCCATTACCCTAGAATCTACCTGACACAGCGGTTACTATAGAATCTACCTGACACAGCAGTTACCCTAGAATCTAACTGACACAGCCATTACCCTAGAATCTACCTGACACAGCGGTTACCCTAGAATCTACCTGACACAGCGGTCACCCTAGAATCGACCTGACACAGCGGTTACCCTAGAATCTACCTGACACAGTGGTTACCCTAGAATCTTCCTGACACAGCGGTTAACCTAGAATCTACCTGACACAGTGGTTTACCTAGAATCTACCTGACACAGCGGTTACCCTAGAATCTACCAGACACAGTGGTTACCCTAGAATCTACCGGACACAGCAGTTACCCTAACATCTACCTGACACAACAGTTACTCTAGAATTTACCTCTGACACAGCGGTTACACTAGAATCTACCTAACAGGGCCATTACCCTAGAATCTACCTGACAGAGCCAATACCCTAGAATCTACCTGACAGAACAGTTACCCTAGAATCTACCTGACTCAGCGGTCACCCTAGAATCTACCTGACACAGCGGTTACCGTAGAATCTACCTGTCACAGTGGTTACCCTAGAATCTATCTGACACAGTGGTTACCCTAGAATCTACCGGACACAGCAGTTACCCTAACATCTACCTGACGCAAAAGTTACCCTAGAATTTACCTGACACAGCGGTTACCCTAGAATTTACCACTGACACAGCGGTTACCCTAGAATCTAACTGACAGAGCCGTTACCCTAGAATCTACCTGACAGAACAGTTACCCTAGAATTTACCTGACACAGCGGTTACCCTAGAATTTACCTCTGACACAGCGGTTACACTAGAATCTACATAACAGGGCCATTACCCTAGAATCTACCTGACAGAGCCATTACCCTTGAATCTACCTGACAGAACAGTTACCCTAAAATCTACCTGACTCAGCGGTTACCCTAGAATCTACCTGACACAGTGGTAACCCTAGAATCTACCTGACACAGCGGTTACCCTAGAATCTACCTGACACAGTGGTTACCCTAGAATCTACCTGACACAGCGGTTACCCTAGAATCTACCTGACACAGTGGTTTACTTAGAATCTACCTGACACAGCGGTTACCCTAGAATCTACATGACAGAGCGATTACCCTAGAATCAACCTGACAGAGCCGTTACCCTAGAATCTACCTGACACAGCAGTTACCCTAGAATCTACCTCACACAGCAGTTACCCTAGAATCTAACTGACACAGCGATTACCCTAGAATCTACCTGACACAGCGGATACCCTAGAATCTACCTGACACAGCGGTTACCCTAGAATCTACCTGACACAGCGGTTACCCTAGAATCTAACTGACACAGCCATTACCCTAGAATCTACCTGACACAGGGGTTACTATAGAATCTTCCTGACACAGCCATTACCCTAGAATCTACCTGACACAGTCATTACCCTAGAATCTACCCGACACAGCGGTTACCCTAGAATCTACCTGACACAGTAGTTACCCTAGAATCTACCTGACACAGCGGTTACCCTAGAATCTACCTGACAGAGCGATTACACTAGAATCAACCTGACAGAGCCGTTACCCTAGAATCTACCTGACACAGCGGTTACCCTTGAATCTAACTTACACAACGTTAACCCTAGAATCTACCTGAAACAGTGGTTACCCTAGAATCTACCTGGCACAACGGTTACACTAGAATCTACCTGACACAGCGGTTACCCTAGAATCTAACTGACACAGCCATTACCCTAGAATCTACCTGACACAGCGGTTACTATAGAATCTACCTGACACAGCCATTTCCCTAGAATCTACCTGACACAGCCATTACCCTAGATTCTACCTAACACAGCGGAAACCCTAGAATCTACCTGACACAGCGGTTACCCTAGAATCTACCTGACACAGTGGTTACCCTAGAATCTACCTGACACAGCGGTTACCCTAGAAACTACCTGACAGAGCCGTTATCCTAGAATCTACCTCACAGAGCAGTTAACCTAGAATCTACCAGACAGAGCCATTACCCTAGAATCTACCTGACAGAGCCATTACCCTAGAATCTACCTGACAGAACCGTTACCCTAGAATCTACCTGATAGAGTCGTTACCCTAATTTCTACCTGACAGAGCTGTTACCCTAGAATTTTCCTGACATAGCGGTTAACCTAGAATCTACCTGACAGAGCTTTACCCTAGAATTTACCTGACACAGCGGTTACCCTAGAATCTACCTGACAGAGCCGTTACCCTAGAATCCACCTGACACAGCGGATACCCTAGAATCTACCTCTAACACAGCGGTTACCCTAGAATCTACCTGACAGAGCCGTTATCCTAGAATCTACCTGATAGATCCGCTACCCTAGAATTTACCTGACACATCGGTTACCCTTGAATCCACCTGACACAGCGATTACCATAGAATCTACCTCTGACACAGCGATTACCCTAGAATCTACCTGTCAGAGCCGTTACTCTAGAATCTACCTGACAGAGCCGTTACCCTAGAATCTACCTGACAAAGCAGTTACCCTAGAATCTACCTGACAGAACAGTTACCCTAGAATCTACCTGACAGAGACATTACCCTAGAATCTACCTGACAAAGCCGTTACCCTAGAATCAACCTGACAGAGCAGTTATCCTAGAATCTACCTGACAGAGCCATTACCCTAGAATCTACCTGACAGAGCAGTTACCCTAGAATCTACCTGACAGAGCCATTACCCTAGAATCTACCCGACAAAACAGTTACCCTAGAATCTACCTGACAGAACAGTTACCCTAGAATTTACCTGACACAGCGGTTACCCTAGAATTTACATTTGACACAGCGGTTACACTAGAATCTCCCTAACAGTGCCATTACCCTAGAATCTACCTGACAGAGCCATTACCCTAGAATCTACCTGACAGAACTGTTACCCTAAAATCTACCAGACTCAGCGGTTACCCTAGAATCTACCTGACACAGCGGTCACCCTAGAATCTACCTGACACAGCGGTTACCCTAGAATCTACCTGACACAGTGGTTACCCTAGAATCTACCTGACACAGCGGTTACCCTAGAATCTACCTGACACAGTGGTTTACCTAGAATCTACCTGACACAGCGGTTACCCTAGAATCTAGCTGACAGAGCGATTACCCTAGAATCAACCTGACAGAGCCGTTACCCTAGAATCTACCTGACACAGCGGTTACCCTAGAATCTACCTGACACAGCGTTTACCCTAGAATCTACCTGGCACAGCGATTACCCTAGAATCTACCTGACACAGCGGTTACCCTAGAATCTACCTGACACAGCGGTTACCCTAGAATCTATCTGACACAGCGGTTACCCTAGAATCTACCTGTCACAGCGGTTAGCCTAGAATCTACCTGACACAGTGGTTTACTTAGAATCTACCTGACACAGCGGTTACCCTAGAATCTACATGACAGAGCGATTACCCTAGAATCAACCTGACAGAGCCGTTACCCTAGAATCTACCTGACACAGCAGTTACCCTAGAATCTACCTCACACAGCAGTTACCCTAGAATCTAACTGACACAGCGATTACCCTAGAATCTACCTGACACAGCGGATACCCTAGAATCTACCTGACACAGCGGTTACCCTAGAATCTACCTGACACAGCGGTTACCCTAGAATCTAACTGACACAGCCATTACCCTAGAATCTACCTGACACAGGGGTTACTATAGAATCTTCCTGACACAGCCATTACCCTAGAATCTACCTGACACAGTCATTACCCTAGAATCTACCTGACACAGCGGTTACCCTAGAATCTACCTGACACAGTAGTTACCCTAGAATCTACCTGACACAGCGGTTACCCTAGAATCTACCTGACAGAGCGATTACACTAGAATCAACCTGACAGAGCCGTTACCCTAGAATCTACCTGACACAGCGGTTACCCTTGAATCTAACTTACACAACGTTTACCCTAGAATCTACCTGAAACAGTGGTTACCCTAGAATCTACCTGGCACAACGGTTACACTAGAATCTACCTGACACAGCGGTTACCCTAGAATCTAACTGACACAGCCATTACCCTAGAATCTACCTGACACAGCGGTTACTATAGAATCTACCTGACACAGCCATTTCCCTAGAATCTACCTGACACAGCCATTACCCTAGATTCTACCTAACACAGCGGAAACCCTAGAATCTACCTGACACAGCGGTTACCCTAGAATCTACCTGACACAGTGGTTACCCTAGAATCTACCTGACACAGCGGTTACCCTAGAAACTACCTGACAGAGCCGTTATCCTAGAATCTACCTTACAGAGCAGTTAACCTAGAATCTACCAGACAGAGCCATTACCCTAGAATCTACCTGACAGAGCCATTACCCTAGAATCTACCTGACAGAACCGTTACCCTAGAATCTACCTGATAGAGTCGTTACCCTAATTTCTACCTGACAGAGCTGTTACCCTAGAATTTACCTGACATAGCGGTTAACCTAGAATCTACCTGACAGAGCTGTTACCCTAGAATTTACCTGACACAGCGGTTACCCTAGAATCTACCTGACAGAGCCGTTACCCTAGAATCCACCTGACACAGCGGATACCCTAGAATCTACCTCTAACACAGCGGTTACCCTAGAATCTACCTGACAGAGCCGTTATCCTAGAATCTACCTGATAGATCCGCTACCCTAGAATCTACTTGACACAGCGGTTACCCTTGAATCCACCTGACACAGCGATTACCATAGAATCTACCTCTGACACAGCGATTACCCTAGAATCTACCTGACAGAGCCGTTACTCTAGAATCTACCTGACAGAGCCGTTACCCTAGAATCTACCTGACAAAGCAGTTACCTTAGAATCTACCTGACAGAACAGTTACCCTAGAATCTACCTGACAGAGACATTACCCTAGAATCTACCTGACAAAGCCGTTACCCTAGAATCTACCTGACAGAGCAATTATCCTAGAATCTACCTGACAGAGCCATTACCCTAGAATCTACCTGACAGAGCAGTTACCCTAGAATCTACCTGACAGAGCCATTACCCTAGAATCTACCCGACAAAACAGTTACCCTAGAATCTACCTGACAGAACAGTTACCCTAGAATTTACCTGACACAGTGGTTACCCTAGAATTTACCTTTGACACAGCGGTTACACTAGAATCTCCCTAACAGTGCCATTACCCTAGAATCTACCTGACAGAGCCATTACCCTAGAATCTACCTGACAGAACAGTTACCCTAAAATCTACCAGACTCAGCGGTTACCCTAGAATCTACCTGACACAGCGGTCACCCGAGAATCTACCTGACACAGCGGTTACCCTAGAATCTACCTGACACAGTGGTTACCCTAGAATCTACCTGACACAGCGGTTACCCTAGAATCTACCTGACACAGTGGTTTACCTAGAATCTACCTGACACAGCGGTTACCCTAGAATCTAGCTGACAGAGCGATTACCCTAGAATCAACCTGACAGAGCCGTTACCCTAGAATCTACCTGACACAGCGGTTACCCTAGAATCTACCAGACACAGCGTTTACCCTAGAATCTACCTGGCACAGCGATTACCCTAGAATCTACCTGACACAGCGGTTACCCTAGAATCTACCTGACACAGCGGTTACCCTAGAATCTATCTGACACAGCGGTTACCCTAGAATCTACCTGACACAGCGGTTAGCCTAGAATCTACCTGACACAGTGGTTTCCCTAGAATCTACCTGACACAGCGGTTACCCTAGAATCTACCTGACAGAGCGATTACCCGAGAATCAACCTGACAGAGCCATTACCCTAGAATCTAACTGACACAGCGGTTACCCTAGAATCTACCTGACACAGCGGTTACCCTAGAATCTACCTGACACAGCGGATACCCTAGAATCTACCTGACACAGCGGTTACCCTAGAATCTACCTGACACAGCGGTTACCCTAGAATCTAACTGACACAGCCATTACCCTAGAATCTACCTGACACAGGGGTTACTATAGAATCTTCCTGACACAGCCATTACCCTAGAATCTACCTAAAACAGCGGTTACCCTAGAATCTACCTGACACAGCGGTTACCCTAGAATCTACCTGACACAGTGGTTACCCTAGAATCTACCTGACACAGCGGTTACCCTACAATCTACCTGACACAGCGGTTACCCTAGAATCTAACTGACACAGCCATTACCCTAGAATCTACCTGACATAGCGGTTACTATAGAATCTAACTGACATAGCGGTTACCATAGAATCTAACTGACACAGCCATTACCCTAGAATCTACCTGACACAGCGGTTACTATAGAATCTAACTGACACAGCCATTACCCTAGAATCTACCTGACACAGCGGTTACCCTAGAATCTACCTGACACACCGGTTACCCTAGAATCTTACTGACAGAGCCGTTACCCTAGAATCTACCTGACACAGCGGTTACCCTAGAATCTACCTGACACAGCGGTTACCCTAGAATCTACCTGATAGAGCCGTTACCCTAGAATCTACCTGACACAGCTGTTACCCTTGAATCCACCTGACACAGCGATTACCATAGAATCTACCTCTGACACAGCGATTACCCTAGAATCTACCTGACAGAGCCGTTACTCTAGAATCTACCTGACACAGCCATTACCCTAAAATCTAACTGACACAGCTGTTACCCTAGAATCTACCTGACACAGTGGTTACCCTAGAATCTACCGGACACAGCAGTTACCCTAGCATCTACCTGACACAGCAGTTACCCTAGAATTTACCTGACACAGCGGTTACTCTAGAATTTACCTCTGACACAGCGGTTACCCTAGAATCTACCTGACAGAGACGTTACACTGGAATCTACCTGACAAATCAGTTACCCTAGAATCTACCTGACACAGCGGTTACCCTAG
Source organism: Phyllobates terribilis (assembly GCF_046119375.1). Classification (NCBI taxonomy): domain Eukaryota; kingdom Metazoa; phylum Chordata; class Amphibia; order Anura; family Dendrobatidae; genus Phyllobates; species Phyllobates terribilis. The sequence continues at coordinate 327,370,313 of NW_027362764.1, read as the reverse complement.
AATCTACCTGACAGAACAGTTACCCTAGAATCTACCTGACAGAGCCATTACCCTAGAATCTACCTAACAGAGCCATTACCCTAGAATCTACCTGACAGAGCCCTTACCCTAGAATCTACCTGACAGAACAGTTACCCTAGAATCTACGTGACTCACCGGTTACCCTAGAATCTACCTGACACAGCGGTCACCCTAGAATCTACCTGACACAGCGGTTACCTTAGAATCTACCTGACACAGTGGTTACCCTAGAATCTACCTGACAGAGCCATTACCCTAGAATCTAACTGACACAACTGGGTTACCCTAGAATCTACCAGACAGAGCCGTTACCCTAGAATGTATCTGACAGAGCCCTAACCCTAGAATCTACCTGACACAGCGGATACCCTAGAATCTACCTGACACAGCGGATACCCTAGAATCTACCTGACACAGTGGTTACCCTAGAATCTACCTGACACAGCGGTTACCCTAGAATCTACCTGACACAGCGGTTACCCTAGAATCTAACTGACACAGCCATTACCCTAGAATCTACCTGACACAGCGGTTACTACAGAATATACCTGACAGAGCGATTACACTAGAATCAACCTCACAGAGCCGTTACCCTAGAATCTACCTGACACAGCGGTTACCCTTGAATCTACCTGACACAGCGGTTACCCTAGAATCCACCTGAAACAGTGGTTACCCTAGAATCTACCTGGCACAGCGGTTACCCTAGAATCTACCTGACACAGCGGTTACCCTAGAATCTAACGGACACAGCCATTACCCTAGAATCTACCTGACACAGCGGTTACTATAGAATCTACCTGACACAGGCATTTCCCTAGAATCTATCTGACACAGCCATTACCCTAGAATCTACCTAACACAGCGGTTACCCTAGAATCTACCTGACACAGCGGTTACCCTAGAATCTACCTGACACAGTGGATACCCTAGAATCTACCTGACACAGCGGTTACCCTAGAAACTACCTGACACAGCGGTTACCCTAGAATCTAACTGACACAGCCATTACCCTAGAATCTACCTGACACAGCGGTTACTATAGAATCTACCTGACACAGCGGTTACCCTAGAATCTAACTGACACAGCCATTACCCTAGAATCTACCTGACACAGCCATTACCGTAGAATCTACCTGACACAGCGGTCACCCTAGAATCTACCTGACACAGCGGATACCCTAGAATCTACCTGACACAGTGGTTACCCTAGAATCTACCTGACACAGCGGTTACCCTAGAATCTACCTGACACAGTGGTTTACCTAGAATCTACCTGACGCAGCGGTTACCCTAGAATCTACCTGACGCAGCGGTTACCCTAGAATCTACCTGACAGAGCGATTACCCTAGAATCAACCTGACAGAGCAGTTACCCTAGAATCTACCTGACACAGCGGTTACCCTAGAATCTACCTGACACAGCGGTTACCCTAGAATCTACCTGACACAGCGGATACCCTAGAATCTACCTGACACAGCGGTTACCCTAGAATCTACCTGACACAGCGGTTACCCTAGAATCTAACTGACACAGTCATTACCCTAGAATCTACCTAACACAGCGGTTACAATAGAATCTACCTGACACAGCCATTACCCTAGAATCTACCTGACACAGCCATTACCCTAGAATCTACCTAAAACAGCGGTTACCCTAGAATCTACCTGACACAGCGGTTACCCTAGAATCTACCTGACACAGCGGTTACCCTAGAATCTACCTGACACAGTATTTACCCTAGAATCTACCTGACACAGCGGTTACCCTAGAATCTACCTGACACAGCGGATACCCTAGAATCTACCTGACACAGCAGTTACCCTAGAATCTACCTGACACAGCGGTTACCCTAGAATCTAACTGACACAGCCATTACCCTAGAATCTACCTGACACAGCCATTACCCTAGAATCTACCTAACACAGCGGTTACCCTAGAATCTACCTGACACAGCGGTTACCCTAGAATCTACCTGACACAGCGGTTACCCTAGAATCTACCTGACACAGCGGTTACCCTAGAATCTAACTGACACAGCCATTACCATAGAATCTACCTGACACAGCGGTTACTATAGAATTTACCTGACACAGCCATTACCCTAGAATCTAACTGACACAGCCATTACCCTAGAATCTACCTAACACAGCGGTTACCCTAGAATCTACCTGACACAGCGGTTACCCTAGAATCTACCTGACACAGTGGTTACCCTAGAATCTACCTGACACAGCGGTTACCCTAGAAACTACCTGACACAGCGGTTACCCTAGAATCTAACTGACACAGCCATTACCCTAGAATCTACCTGACACAGCGGTTACTATAGAATCTACCTGACACAGCGGTTACCCTAGAATCTAACTGACACAGCCATTACACTAGAATCTACCTGACACAGCCATTACCCTAGAATCTACCTGACACAGCGGTCACCCTAGAATCTACCTGACACAGCGGATACCCTAGAATCTACCTGACACAGTGGTTACCCTAGAATCTACCTGACACAGCGGTTACCCTAGAATCTACCTGACACAGTGGTTTACCTAGAATCTACCTGACGCAGAGGTTACCCTAGAATCTACCTGACAGAGCGATTACCCTAGAATCAACCTGACAGAGCCGTTACCCTAGAATCTACCTGACACAGCGGTTACCCTAGAATCTACCTGACACAGCGGTTACCCTAGAATCTACCTGACACAGCGGATACCCTAGAATCTACCTGACACAGCGGTTACCTTAGAATCTACCTGACACAGCGGTTACCCTAGAATCTACCTGACACAGCGGTTACCCTAGAATCTACCTGACACAGCGGATACCCTAGAATCTACCTGACACAGCGGTTACCCTAGAATCTACCTGACACAGTCATTACCCTAGAATCTACCTAACACAGCGGTTACTATAGAATCTACCTGACACAGCCATTACCCTAGAATCTACCTGACACAGCCATTACCCTAGAATCTACCTAAAACAGCGGTTACCCTAGAATCTACCTGACACAGCGGTTACCCTAGAATCTACCTGACACAGCGGTTACCCTAGAATCTACCTGACACAGTGGTTACCCTAGAATCTACCTGACACAGCGGTTTCCCTAGAATCTACCTGACACAGCGGATACCCTAGAATCTACCTGACACAGCAGTTACCCTAGAATCTACCTGACACAGCGGTTACCCTAGAATCTAAATGACACAGCCATTACCCTAGAATCTACCTGACACAGCCAATACCCTAGAATCTACCTAACACAGCGGTTACCCTAGAATCTACCTGACACAGCGGTTACCCTAGAATCTACCTGACACAGCGGTTACTATAGAATCTACCTGACACAGCCATTACCCTAGAATCTACCTAACACAGCGGTTACCCTAGAATCTACCTGACACAGCGGTTACCCTAGTGTCTACCTGACACAGCGGTTACCCTAGAATCTAACTGACACAGCCATTACCATAGAATCTACCTGACACAGCGGTTACTATAGAATTTACCTGACACAGCCATTACCCTAGAATCTAACTGACACAGCCATTACCCTAGAATCTACCTGACACAGCGGTTACCCTAGAATCTACCTGACACAGTGGTTACCCTAGAATCTACCTGACACAGCGGTTACCCTAGAATCTACCTGACAGAGCGATTACCCTAGAATCAACCTGACAGAGCCGTTACCCTAGAATCTACCTGACAGGGCGGTTACCCTAGAATCTACCTGACACAGCGGTTACCCTAGAATCTACCTGACACAGTGGTTACCGTAGAATCTGCCTGACACAGCGGTTAACCTAGAATCTACCTGACACAGCGGTTACCCTAGAATCTAACTCACACAGCCATTAACCTAGAATCTACCTGACACAGCGGTTACTATAGAATATACCTGACACAGCCATTACCCTAGAATCTACCTGGCACAGCGATTACCCTAGAATCTACCTGACACAGCGGTTACCCTAGAATCTACCTGACACAGCGGTTATCCTAGAATCTACCTGACACAGCGGTTACCCTAGAATCTACCTGACACAGCGGTTACCCTAGAATCTACCTGACACAGTGGTTTCCCTAGAATCTACCTGACACAGCGGTTACCCTAGAATCTACCTGACAGAGCGATTACCCGAGAATCAACCTGACAGAGCCATTACCCTAGAATCTACCTGATACAGCGGTTACCCTAGAATCTACCTGACACAGCGGTTACCCTAGAATCTACCTGACACAGCGGATACCCTAGAATCTACCTGACACAGCGGTTACCCTAGAATCTACCTGACACAGCGGTTACCCTAGAATCTAACTGACACAGCCATTACCCTAGAATGTACCTAACACAGCGCTTACCCTAGAATCTACCTGACACAGCGGTTACCCTAGAATCTACCTGACACAGTGGTTACCCTAGAATCTACCTGACACAGCGGTTACCCTAGAAACTACCTGACACAGCGGTTACCCTAGAATCTAACTGACACAGCCATTACCCTAGAATCTACCTGACACAGCGGTTACTATAGAATCTACCTGACACAGCGGTTACCCTAGAATCTAACTGACACAGCCATTACCCTAGAATCTACCTGACACAGCCATTACCCTAGAATCTACCTGACACAGCGGTCACCCTAGAATCTACCTGACACAGCGGTTACCCTGGAATCTACCTGACACAGTGGTTACCCTAGAATCTACCTGACACAGCGGTTACCATAGAATCTACCTGACACAGTGGTTTACCTAGAATCTACCTGACGCAGCGGTTACCCTAGAATCTACCTGACAGAGCGATTACCCTAGAATCAACCTGACAGAGCCGTTACCCTAGAATCTACCTGACACAGCGGTTACCCTAGAATCTACCTGACACAGCGGTTACCCTAAAATCTACCTGACACAGCGGATACCCTGGAATCTACCTGACACAGCGGTTACCCTAGAATCTACCTGACACAGCGGTTACCCTAGAATCTACTTGACACAGCGGATACCCTAGAATCTACCTCTGACACAGCGGTTACCCTAGAATCTACCTGATAGAGCCGTTACCCTAAAATCTACCTGACACAGCTGTTACCCTTGAATCCACCTGACACAGCGATTACCATAGAATCTACCTCTGACACAGCGATTACCCTAGAATCTACCTGACAGAGCCGTTACTCTAGAATCTACCTGACACAGCCATTACCCTAAAATCTAACTGACACAGCTGTTACCCTAGAATCTACCTGACACAGTGGTTACCCTAGAATCTACCTGACACAGCAGTTACCCTAGAATCTACCTGACACAGTGGTTACCCTAGAATCTACCTGACACAGCGGTTACCCTAGAATCTACCTGACACAGCGGATACCCTAGAATCTACCTGACACAGCAGTTACCCTAGAATCTACCTGACACAGCGGTTACCCTAGAATCTAACTGACACAGCCATTACCCTAGAATCTACCTGACACAGCCATTACCCTAGAATCTACCTAACACAGCGGTTACCCTAGAATCTACCTGACACAGCGGTTACCCTAGAATCTACCTGACACAGCGGTTACCCTAGAATCTACCTGACACAGCGGTTACCCTAGAATCTAACTGACACAGCCATTACCCTAGAATCTACCTCACACAGCGGATACTATAGAATTTACCTGACACAGCCATTACCCTAGAATCTAACTGACACAGCCATTACCCTAGAATCTACCTGACACAACGGTTACCCTAGAATCTACCTGACAGAGCGATTACCCTAGAATCAACCTGACAGAGCCGTTACCCTAGAATCTACCTGACAGGGCGGTTACCCTAGAATCTACCTGACACAGTGGTTACCGTAGAATCTGCCTGACACAGCGGTTAACCTAGAATCTACCTGACACAGCGGTTACCCTAGAATCTAACTCACACAGCCATTAACCTAGAATCTACCTGACACAGCGGTTACTATAGAATGTACCTGACACAGCCATTACCCTAGAATCTACCTGACACAGCCATTACCCTAGAATCTACCTGACACAGCGGTTACCCTAGAATCTACTTGACACACCGGTTACCCTAGAATCTACCTGACACAGCGGTTACCCTAGAATCTACCTGACACAGCGGTTACCCTAGAATCTACTTGACACAGCGGTTACCCTAGAATCTACCTGACAGAGCCATTACCCTAGAATCAACCTGACAGAGCCGTTACCCTAGAATCTACCTGACACAGCAGTTACCCTAGAATCTAACTGACACAGCAATTACCCTAGAATCTACCTGACACAGCCCTTACCCTAGAATCTACCTGACTCAGCGGTCAGCCTAGAATCTACCTGACAGAGCCATTGCCCTAGAATCTATCTGACACAGCGGTTACCCTAGAATCTACCTGACAGAGCCGTTACCCTAGAATCTACCTGACACAACCCTTACCCTAGAATCTACCTGACACAGCGGTTACCCTAGAATCTACCTGACAGAGCCATTACCCTAGATTTTACCTGACACAGCGGTTACCCTAGAATCTACCTGACAGAGACGTTACCCTAGAATCTACCTGACAGAGCCATTATCCTAGAATCTACCTGACACAGCGGTTACCCTAGAATCTACCTGACAGAGCAGTTACCCTAGAATCTAACTGACAGAGCCATTACCCTAGAATCTACCTGACAGAGCCGTTACCCTAGAATCTACCTGACACAGCGGTTACCCTAGAATCTACCTGACACAGTGGTTACCCTAGAATCTACCTGACACAGTGGTCACCCTAGAAACTACCTGACACAGCGGTTACCCAAGTATCTAACTGACACAGCCATTACCCTAGAATCTACCTGACACAGCGGTTACTATAGAATCTACCTGACACAGCGGTTACCCTAGAATCTAACTGACACAGCCATTACCCTAGAATCTACCTGACACAGCGGTTACTCTAGAATCTACCTGACAAAGCGGTCACCCTAGAATCTACCTGACACAGCGGTTACCCTAGAATCTACCTGACACAGTGGTTACCCTAGAATCTACCTGACACAGCGGTTACCCTAGAATCTACCTGACACAGTGGTTTACCTAGAATCTATTTGACGCAGCGGTTACCCTAGAATCTACCTGACAGAGCGATTACCCTAGAATCAACCTGACAGAGCCGTTACCCTAGAATCTACCTGACACAGCGGTTACCCTAGAATCTACCTGACACAGCGGTTACCCTAGAATCTACCTGACACAGCGGATACCCTAGAATCTACCTGACACAGCGGTTACCCTAGAATCTACCTGACACAGCGGTTACCCTAGAATCTAACTGACACAGCCATTACCCTAGAATCTACCTGACACAGAGATTACTATAGAATCTACCTGACACAGCCATTACCCTAGAATCTACCTGACACAGCCATTACCCTAGAATCTACCTAAAACAGCGGTTACCCTAGAATCTACCTGACACAGCGGTTACCGTAGAATCTACCTGACAGAGTGGTTTCCCTAGAATCTACCTGACACAGCGGTTACCCTAGAATCTACCTGACACAGCGGTTACCCTAGAATCTAACTGACACAGCCATTACCCTAGAATCTACCTGACACAGCGGTTACTATAGAATCTACCTGACACAGCGGTTACCATAGAATCAAATTGACACAGCCATTACCCTAAAATCTACCTGACACAGCGGTTACTATAGAATCTACCTGACACAGCCATTACCATAGAATCTACCTGACACAGCGGTTACCCTAGAATCTACCTGACACAGTGGTTACCCTAGAATCTACCTGACACAGCGGTTACCCTAGAAACTACCTAACACAGCGGTTACCCTAGTATCTAACTGACACAGCCATTACCCTAGAATCTACCTGACACAGCGGTTACTATAGAATCTACCTGACACAGCGGTTACCCTAGAATCTAACTGACACAGCCATTACCCTAGAATCTACCTGACACAGCGGTTACTCTAGAATCTACCTGACAAAGCGGTCACCCTAGAATCTACCTGACACAGCGGTTACCCTAGAATCTACCTGACACAGTGGTTACCCTAGAATCTACCTGACACAGCGGTTACCCTAGAATCTACCTGACACAGTGGTTTACCTAGAATCTATTTGACGCAGCGGTTACCCTAGAATCTACCTGACAGAGCGATTACCCTAGAATCAATCTGACAGAGCTGTTACCCTAGAATCTACCTGACACAGCGGTTACCCTAGAATCTACCTGACACAGCGGATACCCTAGAATCTACCTGACACAGCGGTTACCCTAGAATCTACCTGACACAGCGGTTACCCTAGAATCTAACTGACACAGCCATTACCCTAGAATCTACCTGACACAGCGGTTACTATAGAATCTACCTGACACAGCCATTACCCTAGAATCTACCTGACACAGCCATTACCCTAGAATCTACCTAAAACAGCGGTTACCCTAGAATCTACCTGACACAGCGGTTACCGTAGAATCTACCTGACAGAGTGGTTTCCCTAGAATCTACCTGACACAGCGGTTACCCTAGAATCTAACTGACACAGCCATTACCCTAGAATCTACCTGACACAGCGGTTACTATAGAATCTACCTGACACAGCGGTTACCATAGAATCAAATTGACACAGCCATTACCCTAGAATCTACCTGACACAGCGGATACCCTAGAATCTACCTGACACAGCGGTTACCCTAGAATCTACTTGACACAGCGGTTACCCTAGAATCTAACTGACACAGCCATTACCCTAGAATCTACCTGACACAGCGGTTACTATAGAATCTACCTGACACAGCCATTACCCTAGAATCTACCTGACACAGCCATTACCCTAGAATCTACCTAAAACAGCGGTTACCCTAGAATCTACCTGACACAGCGGTAACCGTAGAATCTACCTGACAGAGTGGTTACCCTAGAATCTACCTGACACAGCGGTTACCCTAGAATCTACCTGACACAGCGGTTACCCAAGAATCTAACTGACACAGCCATTACCCTAGAATCTACCTGACATAGCGGTTACTATAGAATCTACCTGACACAGCGGTTACCATAGAATCAAATTGACACAGCCATTACCCTAGAATCTAACTGACACAGCGGTTACTATAGAATCTACCTGACACAGCCATTACCATAGAATCTACCTGACACAGCGGTTACCCTAGAATCTACCTGACACACCGGTTACCCTAGAATCTTACTGACAGAGCCGTTACCCTAGAATCTACCTGACACAGCGGTTACCCTAGAATCTACCTGACACAGCGGTTACCCTAGAATCTACTTGACACAGCGGATACCCTAGAATCTACCTCTGACACAGCGGTTACCCTAGAATCTACCTGATAGAGCCGTTACCCTAGAATCTACCTGACACAGCTGTTACCCTTGAATCCACCTGACACAGCGATTACCATAGAATCTACCTCTGACACAGCGATTACCCTAGAATCTACCTGATAGAGCCGTTACTCTAGAATCTACCTGACACAGCAGTTACCCTAAAATCTAACTGACACAGCTGTTACCCTAGAATCTACCTGACACAGTGGTTACCCTAGAATCTACCGGACACAGCAGTTACCCTAGCATCTACCTGACACAGCATTTACCCTAGAATTTACCTGACACAGCGGTTACCCTAGAATCTACCTGACAGAGCCGTTACACTAGAATCTACCTGACAAAGCAGTTACCCTAGAATCTACCTGACACAGCGGTTACCCTAGAATCTAACTGACAGAACAGTTACCCTAGAATCTACCTGACAGAGCCATTACCCTAGAATCTACCTAACAGAGCCATTACCCTAGAATCTACATGACAGAGCCATTACCCTAGAATCTACCTGACAGAACAGTTACCCTAAAATCTACGTGACTCAGCGGTTACCCTAGAATCTACCTGACACAACGGTCACCGTAGAATCTACCTGACACAGCGGTTACCCTAGAATCTACCTGACACAGTGGTTACCCTAGAATCTACCTGACAGAGCCATTACCCTAGAATCTACCTGACACAGCTGGGTTACCCTAGAATCTACCAGACAGATCCGTTACCCTAGAATGCACTTGACAGAGCCCTAACCCTAGAATCTACCTGACACAGCGGATACCCTAGAATGTACCTGACACAGCGGTTACCCTAGAATCTACCTGACACAGCGGATACCCTAGAATCTACCTGACACACCGGTTACTCTAGAATCTACCTGACACAGCGGTTACCCTAGAATCTAACTGACACACACATTACCCTAGAATCTACCTGACACAGCCATTACCCTAGAATCTACCTAACACAGCGGTTACCCTAGAATCTACCTGACACAGCGGTTACCCTAGAATCTACCCGACACAGCGGTTACCCTAGAATCTACCTGACACAGCGGTTACCCTAGAATCTACCTGACACAGCGGTTACCCTAGAATCTAACTGACACAGCCATTACCCTAGAATCTACCTGACAAAGCGGTTACTATAGAATCTACCTGACACAGCGGTTACCATAGAATCTAATTGACACAGCCATTACCCTAGAATCTACCTGACACAGCGGTTACTATAGAATCTACCTGACACAGCCATTACCCTAGAATCTACCTGACACAGCGGTTACCCTAGAATCTACCTGACACACCGGTTACCCTAGAATCTTACTGACAGAGCCGTTACCCTAGAATCTACCTGACACAGCGGTTACCCTAGAATCTACCTGACACAGCGGTTACCCAAGAATCTAACTGACACAGCCATTACCCTAGAATCTACCTGACATAGCGGTTACTATAGAATCTACCTGACACAGCGGTTACCATAGAATCAAATTGACACAGCCATTACCCTAGAATCTAACTGACACAGCGGTTACTATAGAATCTACCTGACACAGCCATTACCATAGAATCTACCTGACACAGCGGTTACCCTAGAATCTACCTGACACACCGGTTACCCTAGAATCTTACTGACAGAGCCGTTACCCTAGAATCTACCTGACACAGCGGTTACCCTAGAATCTACCTGACACAGCGGTTACCCTAGAATATACTTGATACAGCGGATACCCTAGAATCTACCTCTGACACAGCGGTTACCCTAGAATCTACCTGATAGAGCCGTTACCCTAGAATCTACCTGACACAGCTGTTACCCTTGAATCCACCTGACACAGCGATTACCATAGAATCTACCTCTGACACAGCGATTACCCTAGAATCTACCTGACAGAGCCGTTACTCTAGAATCTACCTGACACAGCAGTTACCCTAAAATCTAACTGACACAGCTGTTACCCTAGAATCTACCTGACACAGTGGTTACCCTAGAATCTACCGGACACAGCAGTTACCCTAGCATCTACCTGACACAGCATTTACCCTAGAATTTACCTGACACAGCGGTTACCCTAGAATTTACCTCTGACACAGCGGTTACCCTAGAATCTACCTGACAGAGCCGATACACTAGAATCTACCTGACAAAGCAGTTACCCTAGAATCTACCTGACACAGCGGTTACCATAGAATCTAACTGACAGAACAGTTACCCTAGAATCTACCTGACAGAGCCATTACCCTAGAATCTACCTAACAGAGCCATTACCCTAGAATCTACATGACAGAGCCATTACCCTAGAATCTACCTGACAGAACAGTTACCCTAAAATCTACGTGACTCAGCGGTTACCCTAGAATCTACCTGACACAACGGTCACCGTAGAATCTACCTGACACAGCGGTTACCCTAGAATCTACCTGACACAGTGGTTACCCTAGAATCTACCTGACAGAGCCATTACCCTAGAATCTACCTGACACAGCTGGGTTACCCTAGAATCTACCAGACAGATCCGTTACCCTAGAATGCACTTGACAGAGCCCTAACCCTAGAATCTACCTGACACAGCGGATACCCTAGAATGTACCTGACACAGCGGTTACCCTAGAATCTACCTGACACAGCGGATACCCTAGAATCTACCTGACACACCGGTTACCCTAGAATCTACCTGACACAGCGGTTACCCTAGAATCTAACTGACACACACATTACCCTAGAATCTACCTGACACAGCCATTACCCTAGAATCTACCTAACACAGCGGTTACCCTAGAATCTACCTGACACAGCGGTTACCCTAGAATCTACCTGACACAGCGGTTACCATAGAATCTACCTGACACAGCGGTTACCCTAGAATCTTCCTGACACAGCGGTTACCCTAGAATCTACCTGACAAAGCGGTTACTATAGAATCTACCTGACACAGCGGTTACCCTAGAATCTAACTGACACAGCCATTACCCTAGAATCTACCTGACAAAGCGGTTACTATAGAATCTACCTGACACAGCGGTTACCATAGAATCTAATTGACACAGCCATTACCCTAGAATCTACCTGACACAGCGGTTACTATAGAATCTACCTGACACAGCCATTACCCTAGAATCTACCTGACACAGCGGTTACCCTAGAATCTACCTGACACACCGGTTACCCTAGAATCTTACTGACAGAGCCGTTACCCTAGAATCTACCTGACACAGCGGTTACCCTAGAATCTACCTGACACAGCGGTTACCCAAGAATCTAACTGACACAGCCATTACCCTAGAATCTACCTGACATAGCGGTTACTATAGAATCTACCTGACACAGCGGTTACCATAGAATCAAATTGACACAGCCATTACCCTAGAATCTAACTGACACAGCGGTTACTATAGAATCTACCTGACACAGCCATTACCATAGAATCTACCTGACACAGCGGTTACCCTAGAATCTACCTGACACACCGGTTACCCTAGAATCTTACTGACAGAGCCGTTACCCTAGAATCTACCTGACACAGCGGTTACCCTAGAATCTACCTGACACAGCGGTTACCCTAGAATATACTTGACACAGCGGATACCCTAGAATCTACCTCTGACACAGCGGTTACCCTAGAATCTACCTGATAGAGCCGTTACCCTAGAATCTACCTGACACAGCTGTTACCCTTGAATCCACCTGACACAGCGATTACCATAGAATCTACCTCTGACACAGCGATTACCCTAGAATCTACCTGACAGAGCCGTTACTCTAGAATCTACCTGACACAGCAGTTACCCTAAAATCTAACTGACACAGCTGTTACCCTAGAATCTACCTGACACAGTGGTTACCCTAGAATCTACCGGACACAGCAGTTACCCTAGCATCTACCTGACACAGCATTTACCCTAGAATTTACCTGACACAGCGGTTACCCTAGAATTTACCTCTGACACAGCGGTTACCCTAGAATCTACCTGACAGAGCCGATACACTAGAATCTACCTGACAAAGCAGTTACCCTAGAATCTACCTGACACAGCGGTTACCCTAGAATCTACCTGACACAGCGGTTACCCTAGAATCTACCTGACACAGCGGTTACCATAGAATCTACCTGACACAGCGGTTACCCTAGAATCTTCCTGACACAGCGGTTACCCTAGAATCTAACTGACACAGCCATTACCCTAGAATCTACCTGACAAAGCGGTTACTATAGAATCTACCTGACACAGCGGTTACCATAGAATCTAATTGACACAGCCATTACCCTAGAATCTACCTGACACAGCGGTTACTATAGAATCTACCTGACACAGCCATTACCCTAGAATCTACCTGACACAGCGGTTACCCTAGAATCTACCTGACACACCGGTTACCCTAGAATCTTACTGACAGAGCCGTTACAATAGAATATACCTGACACAGCGGTTACCCTAGAATCTACCTGACACAGCGTTACCCTAGAATCTACTTGACACAGCTGATACCCTAGAATCTACCTCTCACACAGCGGTTACCCTAGAATCTACCTGATAGAGCCGTTACCCTAGAATCTACCTGACACAGCTGTTACCCTTGAATCCACCTGACACAGCGATTACCATAGAATCTACCTCTGACACAGCGATTACCCTAAAATCTACCTGACAGAGCCGTTACTCTAGAATCTACCTGACACAGCATTTACCCTAAAATCTAACTGACACAGCTGTTACCCTAGAATCTACCTGACACAGTGGTTACCCTAGAATCTACCGGACACAGCAGTTACCCTAGCATCTACCTGACACAGCAGTTACCCTAGAATTTACCTGACACAGCGGTTACCCTAGAATTTACCTCTGACACAGCGGTTACCCTAGAATCTACCTGACAGAGCCGTTACACTAGAATCTACCTGACAAAGCAGTTACCCTAGAATCTACCTGACACAGCGGTTTCCCTAGAATCTACCTGACAGAACAGTTACCCTAGAATCTACCTGACAGAACAGTTACCCTAGAATCTACCTGACAGAGCCATTACCCTAGAATCTACCTGACACAGCTGGGTTACCCTAGAATCTACCAGACAGATCCGTTACCCTAGAATGCACTTGACAGAGCCCTAACCCTAGAATCTACCTGACACAGCGGATACCCTAGAATGTACCTGACACAGCGGTTACCCTAGAATCTACCTGACACAGCGGATACCCTAGAATCTACCTGACACACCGGTTACCCTAGAATCTACCTGACACAGCGGTTACCCTAGAATCTAACTGACACACACATTACCCTAGAATCTACCTGACACAGCCATTACCCTAGAATCTACGTAACACAGCGGTTACCCTAGAATCTACCTGACACAGCGGTTACCCTAGAATCTACCTGACACAGCGGTTACCCTAGAATCTACCTGACACAGCGGTTACCCTAGAATCTACCTGACACAGCGGTTACCCTAGAATCTAACTGACACAGCCATTACCCTAGAATCTACCTGACAAAGCGGTTACTATAGAATCTACCTGACACAGCGGTTACCATAGAATCTAATTGACACAGCCATTACCCTAGAATCTACCTGACACAGCGGTTACTATGGAATCTACCTGACACAGCCATTACCCTAGAATCTACCTGACACAGCGGTTACCCTAGAATCTACCTGACACACCGGTTACCCTAGAATCTTACTGACAGAGCCGTTACCCTAGAATCTACCTGACACAGCGGTTACCCTAGAATCTACCTGACACAGCGTTACCCTAGAATCTACTTGACACAGCTGATACCCTAGAATCTACCTCTCACACAGCGGTTACCCTAGAATCTACCTGATAGAGCCGTTACCCTAGAATCTACCTGACACAGCTGTTACCCTTGAATCCACCTGACACAGCGATTACCATAGAATCTACCTCTGACACAGCGATTACCCTAAAATCTACCTGACAGAGCCGTTACTCTAGAATCTACCTGACACAGCATTTACCCTAAAATCTAACTGACACAGCTGTTACCCTAGAATCTACCTGACACAGTGGTTACCCTAGAATCTACCGGACACAGCAGTTACCCTAGCATCTACCTGACACAGCAGTTAACCTAGAATATACCTGACACAGCGGTTACCCTAGAATTTACCTCTGACACAGCGGTTATCCTAGAATCTACCTGACAGAGCCGTTACACTAGAATCTACCTGACAAAGCAGTTACCCTAGAATCTACCTGACACAGCGGTTTCCCTAGAATCTACCTGACAGAACAGTTACCCTAGAATCTACCTGACAGAGCCATTACCCTAGAATCTACCTAACAGAGCCATTACCCTAGAATCTACCTGACAGAGCCATTACCCTAGAATCTACCTGACAGAACAGTTACCCTAGAATCTACGTGACTCAGCGGTTACCCTAGAATCTACCTGACACAGCAGACACTGTAGAATCTACCTGACACAGCGGTTACCCTAGAATCTACCTGACACAGTGGTTACCCTAGAATCTACCTGACAGAGCCATTACCCTAGAATCTACCTGACACAGCTGGGTTACCCTAGAATGTACCAGACAGATCCGTTACCCTAGAATGCACCTGACAGAGCCCTAACCCTAGAATCTACCTGACACAGCGGATAGCCTAGAATCTACCTGACACAGCGGTTACCCTAGAATCTACCTGACACAGCGGATACCCTAGAATCTACCTGACACAGCGGTTACCCTAGAATCTACCTGACACAGCGGTTACCCTAGAATCTAACTGACACAGCCATTACCCTAGAATCTACCTGACACAGCCATTACCCTAGAATCTACCTAACACAGCGGTTACCCTAGAATCTACCTGACACAGAGGTTACCCTAGAATCTACCTGACACAGCCATTACCATAGAATCTACCTGACACAGCGGTTACTATAGAATTTACCTGACACAGCCATTACCCTAGAATCTAACTGACACAGCCATTACCTTAGAATCTACCTGACACAGCCATTACCCTAGAATCTACCTGACACAGCGGTTACCCTAGAATCTACCTGACACAGCGGTTACCCTAGAATCTAACTGACACAGCCATTACCATAGAATCTACCTGACACAGCGGTTACTATAGAATTTATCTGACACAGCCATTACCCTAGAATCTAACTGACACAGCCATTACCCTAGAATCTACCTGACACAGCGGTTACCCTAGAATCTACCTGACACAGTGGTTACCCTAGAATCTACCTGACACAGCGGTTACCCTAGAATCTACCTGACAGAGCTATTACCCTAGAATCAACCTGACAGAGCCGTTACCCTAGAATCTACCTGACAGGGCGGTTACTCTAGAATCTACCTGACACAGCGGTTACCCTAGAATCTACCTGACACAGTGATTACCGTAGAATCTACCTGACACAGCGGTTACCCTAGAATCTACCTGACACAGCGGATACCCTAGAATCTACCTGACACAGCGGTTACCCTAGAATCTACCTGACACAGCGGTTACCCTAGAATCTACCTGACACAGCCATTACCCTAGAATCTACCTGACACAGCCATTACCCTAGAATCTACCTAACACAGCGGTTACCCTAGAATCTACCTGACACAGCGGTTACCCTAGAATCTACCTGACACAGCGGATACCCTAGAATCTACCTGACACAGCGGATACCCTAGAATCTACCTGACACAGCGGTTACCCTAGAATCTAACTGACACAGCCATTACCCTAGAATCTACCTGACACAGCCATTACCCTAGAATCTACCTAACACAGCGGTTACCCTAGAATCTACCTGACACAGCGGTTACCCTAGAATCTACCTGACACAGTGGTTACCCTAGAATCTACCTGACACAGCGGTTACCCTAGAATCTACCTGACACAGAGGTTACCCTAGAATCTAACTGACACAGCGGTTACCCTAGAATCTACCTGACACAGCGGTTACTATAGAATCTACCTGACAGAGCGATTACACTAGAATCAACCTGACAGAGCCGTTACCCTAGAATCTACCTGACACAGCGGTTACCCTTGAATCTACCTGACACAGCGGTTACCCTAGAATCTACCTGAAACAGTGGTTACCCTAGAATCTACCTGGCACAGCGGTTACCCTAGAATCTACCTGACACAGCGGTTACCCTAGAATCTAACTGACACAGCCATTACCCTAGAATCTACCTGACACAGCGGTTACTATAGAATCTACCTGACACAGCCATTTCCCTAGAATCTATCTGACACAGCCATTACCCTAGAATGTACCTAACACAGCGCTTACCCTAGAATCTACCTGACACAGCGGTTACCCTAGAATCTACCTGACACAGTGGTTACCCTAGAATCTACCTGACACAGCGGTTACCCTAGAAACTACCTGACACAGCGGTTACCCTAGAATCTAACTGACACAGCCATTACCCTAGAATCTACCTGACACAGCGGTTACTATAGAATCTACCTGACACAGCGGTTACCCTAGAATCTAACTGACACAGCCATTACCCTAGAATCTACCTGACACAGCCATTACCCTAGAATCTACCTGACACAGCGGTCACCCTAGAATCTACCTGACACAGCGGTTACCCTAGAATCTACCTGACACAGTGGTTACCCTAGAATCTACCTGACACAGCGGTTACCCTAGAATCTACCTGACACAGTGGTTTACCTAGAATCTACCTGACGCAGCGGTTACCCTAGAATCTACCTGACAGAGCGATTACCCTAGAATCAACCTGACAGAGCCGTTACCCTAGAATCTACCTGACACAGCGGTTACCCTAGAATCTACCTGACACAGCGGTTACCCTAGAATCTACCTGACACAGCGGATACCCTAGAATCTACCTGACACAGCGGTTACCCTAGAATCTACCTGACACAGCGGTTACCCTAGAATCTAACTGACACAGTCATTACCCTAGAATCTACCTAACACAGCGGTTACTATAGAATCTACCTGACACAGCCATTACCCTAGAATCTACCTGACACAGCCATTACCCTAGAATCTACCTAAAACAGCGGTTACCCTAGAATCTACCTGACACAGAGGTTACCCTAGAATCTACCTGACACAGGGGTTACCCTAAAATCTACCTGACACAGCGGTTACCCTAGAATCTACCTGACACAGCGGATACCCTAGAATCCACCTGACACAGCAGTTACCCTAGAATCTACCTGACACAGCGGTTACCCTAGAATCTAACTGACACAGCCATTACCCTAGAATCTACCTGACACAGCGGTTACCCTAGAATCTACCTGACACAGCGGTTACCCTAGAATCTACCTGACACAGCGGTTACCCTAGAATCTACCTCACACAGCGGTTACCCTAGAATCTAACTGACACAGCCATTACCATAGAATCTACCTGACACAGCGGTTACTATAGAATCTACCTGACAGAGCGATTACCCTAGAATCAACCTGACAGAGCCGTTACCCTAGAATCTAGAATCTACCTGACAGGGCGGTTACCCTAGAATCTACCTGACACAGCGGTTACCCTAGAATCTACCTGACACAGTGGTTACCGTAGAATCTGCCTGACACAGCGGTTAACCTAGAATCTACCTGACACAGCGGTTACCCTAGAATCTAACTCACACAGCCATTAACCTAGAATCTACCTGACACAGCGGTTACTATAGAATATACCTGACACAGCCATTACCCTAGAATCTACCTGACACAGCCATTACCCTAGAATCTACCTGACACAGCGGTTACCCTAGAATCTACCTGACACACCGGTTACCCTAGAATCTACCTGACACAGCGGTTACCCTAGAATCTACCTGACACAGCGTTTACCCTAGAATCTACTTGACACAGCGGTTACCCTAGAATCTACCTGACAGAGCCATTACCCTAGAATCAAGCTGACAGAGCCGTTACCCTAGAATCTACCTGACACAGCAGTTACCCTAGAATCTAACTGACACAGCAATTACCCTAGAATCTACCTGACACAGCCCTTACCCTAGAATCTACCTGACTCAGCGGTCAGCCTAGAATCTACCTGACAGAGCCATTACCCTAGAATCAATCTGACACAGCGGTTACCCTAGAATCTACCTGACAGAGCCGTTACCCTAGAAACTACCTGACACAACCCTTACCCTAGAATCTACCTGACACAGCGGTTACCCTAGAATCTACCTGACAGAGCCATTACCCTAGATTCTACCTGACACAGCGGTTACCCTAGAATCTACCTGACAGAGACGTTACCCTAGAATCTACCTGACAGAGCCATTATCCTAGAATCTACCTGACACAGCGGTTACCCTAGAATCTACCTGACAGAGCAGTTACCCTAGAATCTAACTGACAGAGCCATTACCCTAGAATCTACCTGACAGAGCCGTTACCCTAGAATCTACCTGACACAGCGGTTACCCTAGAATCTACCTGACACAGTGGTTACCCTAGAATCTACCTGACACAGCGGTTACCCTAGAAACTACCTGACACAGCGGTTACCCTAGTATCTAACTGACACAGCCATTACCCTAGAATCTACCTGACACAGCGGTTACTATAGAATCTACCTGACACAGCGGTTACCCTAGAATCTAACTGACACAGCCATTACCCTAGAATCTACCTGACACAGCGGTTACTCTAGAATCTACCTGACAAAGCGGTCACCCTAGAATCTACCTGACACAGCGGTTACCCTAGAATCTACCTGACACAGTGGTTACCCTAGAATCTACCTGACACAGCGGTTACCCTAGAATCTACCTGACACAGTGGTTTACCTAGAATCTATTTGACGCAGCGGTTACCCTAGAATCTACCTGACAGAGCGATTACCCTAGAATCAACCTGACAGAGCCGTTACCCTAGAATCTACCTGACACAGCGGTTACCCTAGAATCTACCTGACACAGCGGTTACCCTAGAATCTACCTGACACAGCTTATACCCTAGAATCTACCTGACACAGCGGTTACCCTAGAATCTACCTGACACAGCGGTTACCCTAGAATCTAACTGACACAGCCATTACCCTAGAATCTACCTGACACAGAGGTTACTATAGAATCTACCTGACACAGCCATTACCCTAGAATCTACCTGACACAGCCATTACCCTAGAATCTACCTAAAACAGCGGTTACCCTAGAATCTCCCTGACACAGCGGTTACCGTAGAATCTACCTGACAGAGCCGTTACCCTAGAATCTACCTGACACAGCGGTTACCCTAGAATCTACCTGACACAGCGGTTACCCTAGAATCTAACTGACACAGCCATTACCCTAGAATCTACCTGACACAACGGTTACTATAGAATCTACCTGACACAGCGGTTACCATAGAATCAAATTGACACAGCCATTACCCTAGAATCTACCTGACACAGCGGTTACTATAGAATCTACCTGACACAGCCATTACCATAGAATGTACCTGACACAGCGGTTACCCTAGAATCTACCTGACACAGTGGTTACCCTAGAATCTACCTGACACAGCGGTTACCCTAGAAACTACCTGACACAGCGGTTACCCTAGTATCTAACTGACACAGCCATTACCCTAGAATCTACCTGACACAGCGGTTACTATAGAATCTACCTGACACAGCGGTTACCCTAGAATCTAACTGACACAGCCATTACCCTAGAATCTACCTGACACAGCGGTTACTCTAGAATCTACCTGACAAAGCGGTCACCCTAGAATCTACCTGACACAGCGGTTACCCTAGAATCTACCTGACACAGTGGTTTCCCTAGAATCTACCTGACACAGCGGTTACCCTAGAATCTACCTGACACAGTGGTTTACCTAGAATCTATTTGACGCAGCGGTTACCCTAGAATCTACCTGACAGAGCGATTACCCTAGAATCAACCTGACAGAGCCGTTACCCTAGAATCTACCTGACACAGCGGTTACCCTAGAATCTACCTGACACAGCGGATACCCTAGAATCTACCTGACACAGCGGTCACCCTAGAATCAACCTGACACAGCGGTTACCCTAGAATCTAACTGACACAGCCATTACCCTAGAATCTACCTGACACAGCGGTTACTATAGAATCTACCTGACACAGCCATTACCCTAGAATCTACCTGACACAGCCATTACCCTAGAATCTACCTAAAACAGCGGTTACCCTAGAATCTACCTGACACAGCGGTTACCGTAGAATCTACCTGACAGAGTGGTTTCAATAGAATCTACCTGACACAGCGGTTACCCTAGAATCTACCTGACACAGCGGTTACCCTAGAATCTAACTGACACAGTCATTACCCTAGAATCTACCTGACACAGCGGTTACTATAGAATCTACCTGACACAGCGGTTACCATAGAATCAAATTGACACAGCCATTACCCTAGAATCTACCTGACACAGCGGATACCCTAGAATCTACCTGACACAGCGGTTACCCTAGAATCTACCTGACACAGCGGTTACCCTAGAATCTAACTGACACAGCCATTACCCTAGAATCTACCTGACACAGCGGTTACTATAGAATCTACCTGACACAGCCATTACCCTAGAATCTACCTGACACAGCCATTACCCTAGAATCTACCTAAAACAGCGGTTACCCTAGAATCTACCTGACACAGCGGTTACTATAGAATCTACCTGACACAGCGGTTACCATAGAATCAAATTGACACAGCCATTACCCTAGAATCTACCTGACACAGCGGTTACTATAGAATCTACCTGACACAGCCATTACCATAGAATCTACCTGACACAGCGGTTACCCTAGAATCTACCTGACACACCGGTTACCCTAGATTCTTACTGACAGAGCCGTTACCCTAGAATCTACCTGACACAGCGGTTACCCTAGAATCTACATGACACAGCGGTTACCCTAGAATCTACTTGACACAGCGGATACCCTAGAATCTACCTCTGACACAGCGGTTACCCTAGAATCTACCTGATAGAGCCGTTACCCTAGAATCTACCTGACACAGCTGTTACCCTTGAATCCACCTGACACAGCGATTACCATAGAATCTACCTCTGACACAGCGATTACCCTAGAATCTACCTGACAGAGCCGTTACTCTAGAATCTACCTGACACAGCAGTTACCCTAAAATCTAACTGACACAGCTGTTACCCTAGAATCTACCTGACACAGTGGTTACCCTAGAATCTACCGGACACAGCAGTTACCCTAGCATCTACCTGACACAGCATTTACCCTAGAATTTACCTGACACAGCGGTTACCCTAGAATTTACCTCTGACACAGCGGTTACCCTAGAATCTACCTGACAGAGCCGTTACACTAGAATCTACCTGACAAAGCAGTTACCCTAGAATCTACCTGACACAGCGGTTACCCTAGAATCTAACTGACAGA
Source organism: Phyllobates terribilis (assembly GCF_046119375.1). Lineage (NCBI taxonomy): Eukaryota > Metazoa > Chordata > Amphibia > Anura > Dendrobatidae > Phyllobates > Phyllobates terribilis. The sequence goes on along the minus strand of NW_027362764.1, from coordinate 327,347,537 downwards.
ACAGTTACCCTAGAATCTACCTGACATAGCCATTACCCTAGAATCTACCTAACAGAGCCATTACCCTAGAATCTACCTGACAGAGCCATTACCCTAGAATCTACCTGACAGAACAGTTACCCTAAAATCTACGTGACTCAGCGGTTACCCTAGAATCTACCTGACACAACGGTCACCGTAGAATCTACCTGACACAGCGGTTACCCTAGAATCTAACTGACACAGTGGTTAACCTAGAATCTACCTGACAGAGCCATTACCCTAGAATCTACCTGACACAGCTGGGTTACCCTAGAATCTACCAGACAGATCCGTTACCCTAGAATGCACTTGACAGAGCCCTAACCCTAGAATCTACCTGACACAGCGGATACCCTAGAATGTTCCTGACACAGCGGTTACCCTAGAATCTACCTGACACAGCGGATACCCTAGAATCTACCTGACACACCGGTTACCCTAGAATCTACCTGACACAGCGGTTACCCTAGAATCTAACTGACACACACATTACCCTAGAATCTACCTGACACAGCCATTACCCTAGAATCTACCTAACACAGCGGTTACCCTAGAATCTACCTGACACAGCGGTTACCCTAGAATCTACCTGACACAGCGGTTACCCTAGAATCTACCTGACACAGCGGTTACCCTAGAATCTACCTGACACAGCGGTTACCCTAGAATCTAACTGACACAGCCATTACCCTAGAATCTACCTGACACAGCGGTTACTATAGAATCTACCTGACACAGCGGTTACCATAGAATCTAATTGACACAGCCATTACCCTAGAATCTACCTGACACAGCGGTTACTATAGAATTTACCTGACACAGCCATTACCCTAGAATCTACCTGACACAGCGGTTACCCTAGAATCTACCTGACACACCGGTTACCCTAGAATCTTACTGACAGAGCCGTTACCCTAGAATCTACCTGACACAGCGGTTACCCTAGAATCTACCTGACACAGCGTTACCCTAGAATCTACTTGACACAGCGGATACCCTAGAATCTACCTCTCACACAGCGGTTACCCTAGAATCTACCTGATAGAGCCGTTACCCTAGAATCTACCTGACACAGCTGTTACCCTTGAATCCACCTGACACAGCGATTACCATAGAATCTACCTCTGACACAGCGATTACCCTAAAATCTACCTGACAGAGCCGTTACTCTAGAATCTACCTGACACAGCAGTTACCCTAAAATCTAACTGACACAGCTGTTACCCTAGAATCTACCTGACACAGTGGTTACCCTAGAATCTACCGGACACAGCAGTTACCCTAGCATCTACCTCACACAGCAGTTACCCTAGAATTTACCTGACACAGTGGTTACCCTAGAATTTACCTCTGACACAGCGGTTACCCTAGAATCTACCTGACAGAGCCGTTACACTAGAATCTACCTGACAAAGCAGTTACCCTAGAATCTACCTGACACAGCGGTTTCTCTAGAATCTACCTGACAGAACAGTTACCCTAGAATCTACCTGACAGAGCCATTACCCTAGAATCTACCTAACAGAGCCATTACCCTAGAATCTACCTGACAGAGCAATTACCCTAGAATCTACCTGACAGAACAGTTACCCTAGAATCTACGTGACTCAGCGGTTACCCTAGAATCTACTTGACACAGCGGACACTGTAGAATCTACCTGACACAGCGGTTACCCTAGAATCTACCTGACACAGCTGGGTTACCCTAGAATCTACCAGACAGATCCGTTACCCTAGAATGCACTTGACAGAGCCCTAACCCTAGAATCTACCTGACACAGCGGATACCCTAGAATGTTCCTGACACAGCGGTTACCCTAGAATCTACCTGACACAGCGGATACCCTAGAATCTACCTGACACACCGGTTACCCTAGAATCTACCTGACACAGCGGTTACCCTAGAATCTAACTGACACACACATTACCCTAGAATCTACCTGACACAGCCATTACCCTAGAATCTACCTAACACAGCGGTTACCCTAGAATCTACCTGACACAGCGGTTACCCTAGAATCTACCTGACACAGCGGTTACCCTAGAATCTACCTGACACAGCGGTTACCCTAGAATCTACCTGACACAGCGGTTACCCTAGAATCTACCTGACACAGTGGTTACCCTAGAATCTACCTGACAGAGCCATTACCATAGAATCTACCTGACACAGCTGGGTTACCCTACAATGTACCAGACAGATCCGTTACCCTAGAATACACCTGACAGAGCCCTAACCCTAGAATCTACCTGACACAGCGGATACCCTAGAATCTACCTGACACAGCGGTTACCCTAGAATCTACCTGACACAGCGGATACCCTAGAATCTACCTGACACAGCGGTTACCCTAGAATCTACCTGACACAGCGGTTACCCTAGAATCTAACTGACACAGCCATTACCCTAGAATCTACCTGACACAGCCATTACCCTAGAATCTACCTAACACAGCGGTTACCCTAGAATCTACCTGACACAGAGGTTACCCTAGAATCTACCTGACACAGCCATTACCATAGAATCTACCTGACACAGCGGTTACTATAGAATTTACCTGACACAGCCATTACCCTAGAATCTAACTGACACAGCCATTACCCTAGAATCTACCTGACACAGCCATTACCCTAGAATCTACCTGACACAGCGGTTACCCTAGAATCTACCTGACACAGCGGTTACCCTAGAATCTAACTGACACAGCCATTACCATAGAATCTACCTGACACAGCGGTTACTATAGAATTTACCTGACACAGCCATTACCCTAGAATCTAACTGACACAGCCATTACCCTAGAATCTACCTGACACAGCGGTTACCCTAGAATCTACCTGACACAGTGGTTACCCTAGAATCTACCTGACACAGCGGTTACCCTAGAATCTACCTGACAGAGCTATTACCCTAGAATTAACCTGACAGAGCCGTTACCCTAGAATCTACCTGACAGGGCGGTTACTCTAGAATCTACCTGACACAGCGGTTACCCTAGAATCTACCTGACACAGTGATTACCGTAGAATCTACCTGACACAGCGATTACCCTAGAATCTACCTGACACAGCGGTTACCCTAGAATCTAACTCACACAGCCATTACCCTAGAATCTACCTGACACAGCGGTTACTATAGAATATACCTGACTCAGCCATTACCCTAGAATCTACCTGACTCAGCCATTACCCAAGAATCTACCTGACACAGCGGTTACCCTAGAATCTACCTGACACACCGGTTACCCTAGAATCTACCTGACACAGTGGTTACCCTAGAATCTACTTGACAAAGCGGTTACCCTAGAATCTACCTGACAGAGCCGTTACCCTAGAATCTACCTGACAAAGCGATTACCCTAGAATCTACCTCTGACACAGCGGTTACCCTAGAATCTACCTGACAGAGCCGCTACCCTAGAATCTACCTGACACAGCGGTTACCCTACAATCTACGTGACACAGAGGTTACCCTAGAATCTACCTGACACAGCGGTTACCCTAAAATCTATCTCTGACACAGCGGTTACTCTAGAATCTACCTGACAGAGCCGTTACCCTAGAATCTACCTGACACAGCAGTTACCCTAGAATATACCTGACACAGCAGTTACCCTAGAATCTAAATGACACAGCGGTTACCCTAGAATCTACCTGACACAGCAGTTACACTAGAATCTACCTGACACAGCGGTAACCCTAGAATCTACCTCTGACACAGCGGTTACCATAGAATCAACCTGACAGAGACGTTACCCTAGAATCTACCTGACACAGCAGTTACCCTAGAATCTATCTGACAGAGCCGTTACCCAAGTATCTACCTGACCTGACACAGCGGTTACCCTAGAAACTACCTGACAGAGCCATTACCCGAGAATCTACCTGACAGAGCGATTATCCTAGAATCTACCTGACACAGGGCTTACCCTAGAATCTACCTGACACAGCGGTTACGCTAGAATCTACCTGACACAGTTGTTACACTAGAATCTACCTGACACAGCCGTTACCCTAGAATCTACCTGACATAGCCGTTACCCTAGAATCTACCTGACACAGCGGTTACCCTAGAATCTACCTGACACAGTGGTTACCCTAGAATCTACCTGACACAGCGGTTACCCTAGAATCTACCTGACAGAGCTATTACCCTAGAATTAACCTGACAGAGCCGTTACCCTAGAATCTACCTGACAGGGCGGTTACTCTAGAATCTACCTGACACAGCGGTTACCCTAGAATCTACCTGACACAGTGATTACCGTAGAATCTACCTGACACAGCGGTTACCCTAGAATCTACCTGACACAGCGGTTACCCTAGAATCTAACTCACACAGCCATTACCCTAGAATCTACCTGACACAGCGGTTACTATAGAATATACCTGACTCAGCCATTACCCTAGAATCTACCTGACTCAGCCATTACCCAAGAATCTACCTGACACAGCGGTTACCCTAGAATCTACCTGACACACCGGTTACCCTAGAATCTACCTGACACAGCGGTTACCCTAGAATCTACTTGACAAAGCGGTTACCCTAGAATCTACCTGACAGAGCCATTACCCTAGAATCAACCTGACAGAGCCGTTACCCTAGAATCTACCTGACACAGCGGTTACCCTAGAATCTAACTGACACAGCAATTACCCTAGAATCTACCTGACACAGCCCTTACCCTAGAATCTACCTGACTCAGCGGTCAGCCTAGAATCTACCTGACAGAGCCATTACCCTAGAATCTACCTGACACAGCGGTTACCCTAGAATCTACCTGACAGAGCCGTTACCCTAGAATCTACCTGACACAACCCTTACCCTAGAATCTACCTGACACAGCGGTTACCCTAGAATCTACCTGACAGAGCCATTACCCTAGATTCTACCTGACACAGCGGTTACCCTAGAATCTACCTGACAGAGCCGTTACCCTAGATTCTATCTGACAGAGCCATTATCCTAGAATCTACCTGACACAGCGGTTACCCTAGAATCTACCTGACAGAGTAGTTACCCTAGGAATCTAATTGACAGAGCCATTACCCTAGAATGTACCTGACAGAGCCGTTACCCTAGAATCTACCTGACAGAGCCATTACCCTAGAATCTACCTGACAGAGCAGTTACCCTAGAATCTACCTGACAGAGCTATTATCCTAGAATCTACCTGACAGAGCCATTACCCTAGAATCTACCTGCATAGGGGTTACCCTAGAATCTACCTGATAGAGCCGTTACCCTAGAATCCACCTGAAAGAGGCGTTACCCTAGAATTTACCTGACACAGCGGTTACCCTAGAATCTACCTGACAGAGCTGTTACCTAGAATTTACCTGACACAGCGGTACCCTAGAATCTTCCTGACACAGCGGTTACCCTAGAATCTACCTGACAGAGCCGTTACCCTAGAATCTACCTGACACAGCGGTTACCCTAGAATCTACCTCTGACACAGCGGTTACCCTAGAATCTACCTGACAGAGCTGTTACCCTAGAATTTACCTGACCCAGTGGTTACCCTAGAATCTACCTGACACAGCGGTTACCCTAGAATCTACCTGACAGAGCCGTTACCCTAGAATCTACCTGACACAGCGGTTACCCTAGAATCTACCTCTTACACAGCGGTTACCCTAGAATCTACCTGACAGAGTCGTTACCCTAGAATCTACCTGACACAGCGGTTATCCTAGAAACTACCTGACACAGCGGTTACCCTAGAATCTACCTCTGACACAGCGGTTACCCTAGAATCTAACTGACAGAGCCGTTACCCTAGAATCTACCTGACACAGCAGTTACCCTAGAATCTACCTGATATAGCGGTTACCCTTGAATTTACCTGACACAGCGGTTACCCTAGAATCTACCTGACACAGCGGTTACCCTAGAATCTACCTGACACAGCAGTTACCCTGGAATCTACCTCTGACACAGCAGTTACCCTAGAATCTACCTGACAGAGACGTTACCCTAGAATCTACCTGACATAGTGGTTACCCTAGAATTTACCTGACACAGTGGTTACCCTAGAATCTACCTGACACAGCGGTTACCCTAGAATCTACCTGACACAGCAGTTACCCTAGAATTTACCTCTGACACAGCGGTTACCCTGCAATCTACCTGACAGAGCCATTACCCTAGAATCTACCTGATCTGACTCAGCAGTTACCCTAGAATCTACCTGATACAGCGGTTACCCTAGAATATTCCTGACACAGCGGTTACCCTAGAATCTACCTGACACAGCAGTTACCCTGGAATCTACCTTACACAGCACTTACACTAGAATCTACCTGACACAGCCGTTACCCTAGAATCTACCTGACACAGCGGTTACCCTAGAATCTACCTAACACAGCGGTTACTCTAGAATCTACCTCACACAGCGGTTACCCTAGAATCTACCTGACACAGCGGTTACCCTAGAATCTACCTGACACAGCGGTTACCCTAGAATCTACCTGACAGAACCATTACCCTAGAATCTACCTGACACAGCGGTAACTCTAGAATCTACCTGACACAGCGGTTACCCTAGAAACTACCTGACAGAGCCGTTACCCTAGAATCAACCTGACACAGCGGTTATCCTAGAATCTACCTGACAGAGCGGTTACCCTAGAATCTATCTGACACAGCGGTTACCCTAGAATATACATGACACAGCGGTTACGCTAGGATCTACCTGACAGAGCCATTACCCTAGAATCTATCTCACACAGCTCGGTTACCCTAGAATATACCGACACAGCGGTTACTTTAGAATCTACCAGACAGAGCCGTTACCCTAGAATCTACCTGACACAGCCCTTTCCCTAGAATCTACCTGACACAGCGGTTATCCTAGAATCTACCTGACAGAGCCATTACGCTAGAATAAACCTGACAGAGCCATTACACTAGAATCTACCTGACACAGCCGTTACCCTAGAATCTACCTGACACAGCCGTTACCCTAGAACCTACCTGACACAGCCGTTACACTAGAATCTACCTGACAGAGCCGTTACCCTAGAATCTACCTGACAGAGCCATTACCCTAGAATCTACCTGACAGAGCAGTTATACTAGAATTTACCTCACAGAGCAGTTACCCTAGAATCTTCCTGATAGAGGCATTACCCTAGAATCTACCTGACAGAGCCATTACCCTAGAATCTACCTGACAGAACCGTTACCCTATAATCTACCTGATAGAGCCGTTACCCTAGAATCTACCTGACAGAGCTGTTACCCTAGAATTTACCTGACACAGCGGTTACTCTAGAATCTACCTGACAGAGCTGTTACCCTAGAATCTACCTGAAACAGCGGTTACCCTAGAAGCTACCTGACACAGCGGTTACCCTAGAATCTACCTGACAGAGCCGTTACCCTAGAATCTACCTGACACAGTGGTTACCCTAGAAACTACCTGACACCGCGGTTACCCTAGAATCTACCTCTGACACAGCGGTTACCCTAGAATCTACCTGACAGAGCTGTTACCCTAGAATTTTTCTGATTCAGCGATTACCCTAGAATCTACCTGACACAGCGGTTACCCTAGAATCTACCTGACAGAGCCGTTACCCTAGAATCTACCTGACAAAGCGATTACCCTAGAATCTACCTCTGACACAGCGGTTACCCTAGAATCTACCTGACAGAGCCGCTACCCTAGAATCTACCTGACACAGCGGTTACCCTACAATCTACGTGACACAGAGGTTACCCTAGAATCTACCTGACACAGCGGTTACCCTAAAATCTATCTCTGACACAGCGGTTACTCTAGAATCTACCTGACAGAGCCGTTACCCTAGAATCTACCTGACACAGCAGTTACCCTAGAATATACCTGACACAGCAGTTACCCTAGAATCTAAATGACACAGCGGTTACCCTAGAATCTACCTGACACAGCAGTTACACTAGAATCTACCTGACACAGCGGTAACCCTAGAATCTACCTCTGACACAGCGGTTACCATAGAATCAACCTGACAGAGACGTTACCCTAGAATCTACCTGACACAGCAGTTACCCTAGAATCTATCTGACAGAGCCGTTACCCAAGTATCTACCTGACCTGACACAGCGGTTACCCTAGAAACTACCTGACAGAGCCATTACCCTAGAATCTACCTGACAGAGCGATTATCCTAGAATCTACCTGACACAGTGCTTACCCTAGAATCTACCTGACACAGCGGTTACGCTAGAATCTACCTGACACAGTAGTTACACTAGAATCTACCTGACACAGCCGTTACCCTAGAATCTACCTGACACAGCCGTTACCCTAGAATCTACCTGACACAGCGGTTACCCTAGAATCTACCTGACACAGCGGTTACTCTAGAATCTACCTGACACAACGGTTACCCTAGAATCTACCTGACACAGCGGTTACCCTAGAATCAACCTAACACAGCGGTTACCCTAGAATCTACCTGACACAGCGGTAACCCTAGAATCTACGTGAGAGAGCCATTACCCTAGAATCTACCTGACACAGCGGTTACCCTAGAATCTAACTGACACAGCGGTTACCCTAGAAACTACCTGACAGAGCCATTACCCTAGAGTCTACCTGACAGAGCGATTATCCTAGAATCTACCTGACACAGTGGTTACCCTAGAATCTACCTGACACAGCGGTTACCCTAGAATCTACCTGACACAGTGGTTACCCTAGAATCTACCTGACAGAGCCATTACCCTAGAATCTACCTGACACAGCTTGGTTACCCTAGAATCTACCGACACAGCGGTTACTCTGGAATCTACGAGACAGAGCCGTTACCCTAGGATCTACCTCACACAACCCTTACCCTAGAATCTACCTGACACAGCGGGTACCCTAGAATATACCTGACAGAGGCATTACCCTAGAATTTACCTGACAGAGCCATTACCCTAGAATATACCTGACACAGCCGTTACCCTAGAATCTACCTGACACAGCCGTTACACTAGAATCTACCTGACACAGCCGTTACCCTAGAATCTACCTGACACAGAGGTTACCCTAGAATCTGCCTGACACAGCGGTAATCCTAGAATCTCCTTTACACAGCGGTTACCCTAGAATTTACCTAACAGAGCCGTTACCCAAGAATCTATCTGAAAGAGCCGTTACCCTAGAATCTACCTGACACAGCTGTTACCCTAGAATCTACCTGACAGAGCCGTTACCGTAGAATCTACTTAACACAACGGTTACCTTAGAATGTACCTGACAGAGCCGTTACCCTAGAATCTACCTGACACAGAGGTTACCCTAGAATCTACCTGACAGAGCCGTTACCCTAGAATCTACCTGACACAGCGGTTACCCTAGAATCTAACTGACAAAGCAGTAACCCTAGAATCTACCTGACACAGCGGTTACCCTAGAATCTACCTGACAGAGCCGTTACCCTAGAATCTAACTGACAGAGCCGTTACCCTGGAATCTAACTGACAGCTGTTACCCTAGAATCTAGCTGACACAGCGGCTACCCTAGAATCTACCTGACAAAGCCGTTACCCTAGAATCTACCTGACAGAGCCATTACCCTAGAATCTACCTGCCAGAGCTGTTACTCTAGAATCGACCTGACAGAGCCGTTACCCTAGAATGTATCTGACACAGCGGTTACCCTAGAATCAATCTGACATAGCAGTTGCCCTAGAATCTACCTAACACAGCGGTAAACCTAGAATCTACCTGACAGAGCCGTTACCCTAGAATCTACCTGAAACAGCAGTTACCCTAGAATCTACCTGACATAGCGGTTACCCTAGAATCTACCTGACACAGCGGTTAGCCTAGAATCTACCTGACAGAGCCATTACCCTAGAATCTAACTGACAGAGCCGCTACCGTAGAATCTACCTGACACAGCGGTTACCCTAAAATCTACCTGACAGAACAGTTACTGACGCACCCCTGGGCCTGAGTCGCGCAGCGTTGCGCACGCGGGAGCCTACCCGGAGCCGGATCCGATAGGGGTAGTAGTCTCGTGGCGGGGACCCGGTCCGTGCCCAGGGAGTCAAACTGAGTATCAGTATTTAGCAGTAGATGTTAGAATGTTCGACTACGCCATCCGTTGAATGCGGCTATGAGGCCGCCGCTGCAGGGCAGACCGCTGAGGCCGGTGGTACGATTGTGCAGCGTAGATGGTATAACCCCCAACGGGAGTGGTATGGCCTCAGGGCAGCCGACGTGGATGATTGGGGTAGCAGGAGAGCATGCAGGTAGCAGGAACCACTCAGAGACGGTGCGGTGTAGTTCAGGGTCTTTACTGGTGACAAAGGTAGACCCTCCCGGAGTACTGGCTAGCGATCGGGGCCTGGTCAGTCCGTGAGCAGATGGGATCTCCCCTGGCCAGGCGGAGTTGTAGGCCTCCCCAACTAATTGTACTCTTCTGGCTACCTTGCTAGAGGCGGGTAAAAGTAGCCCACGTCCCTGAGTGTACCGTGTGGTGCTCACCCGTATGGCCGGTGACTCGGGGCCTTTTGATAGCTTCCGTTCCACGACGGCGGTGCTGGTCCCACGCGTGTGACCGTGCCTTCGGGTTTCTTGGCCAGAGGACCTGAAATCCCCTGCCGGTCGGTTTCTGCTGCTGGGTAAGGATTAGTCCCCACAGCCTCGGACTCCGGGTCCGGTGAGAACTCTTCAATCAGGGCGAGCTCTACAGCTTCCAGCCCCTGACCTCTTTTTAGCACTGCTCCCACTGAGCTCCTGATCTTTCTTTCCTATAGCTGCTCCTCTCCAGACCAGACTATGTCTCTGTCTGGGACTCCTCTTCTTCTCTTTCTCTTCTCCCCAACCCTGCCTCAGCCCCAGTTTTATATAGGGGAAGTTCTTCCCCTCCCAGGACTGGGCAGGAGGTGTGGCATGCATAGGATTCCTGACCAGGAGACCTCCCACTTGCTCACAGACGTAATATTGCTATTACTGTGGAAACCAGACCCCTGGGGTGCCACATTCCCCCCTAGTGAAATTTAGTACTCCGGGACTAAACATATTTTTGTAAACATAACAAGTTATAACCAGAAACAGCACAATAAAGAAAAACACATTAGGATGGTCACGGAGTGTCCGCAACCGGGTGCAGTTTTTAAAGAAAACAAGGGTGTCCATTTCACCAAAGGAACAGGGAGCAGTAACCAGGTAGGGGTCTGTCCTGCCCCGAGTCTTTAACAGTCTTTAGTCCGTTCCTGGGTTACGCTCCAAACATATGTACAAAGGATTCCGGATAATCCATAAACGACACCTATAAAATAACTAGAAATACACAATTATTCACAAGCAACAATAAACAGGTAAATACAAATAAAACAGTTTGAGCACTTTAAATCCTCCAACGTACGGGCAACTGGCCTCTAGTGACCCTAGTAGACCTACGGAGCTGACTGACTGGTCCTGAGCTACAGGGTGTAGGAGCTGTCAAAGGTAAACTGGGCAGCTGTCTACGGGCTCTTTGGCTCACTAGGGGTACGGCAGGCTCACTATAAGCAGAGGGTTGATCCTCCTGGTCTGCTTGTGTGGGGTCTTCTGCCTCCTGGACCGGCTGCTCTTCCAGCTCTACCTGTTTCTCCGTAGGTACTTGAGATGCTGGTTGGAGGAAGGTGAGGACGGGTACCACGACAGCACCATTGACTTGAGTCCAAGACCGAGGGAAGTCTCCGAGCACAGTACTGACCATATCTTCCCTTTCCTCTGCGGGTCGAGGGTCTTCTTGTTCTTCTTCAGGGTTCCGTAGCTGTTCGGGACACTTCTTCAGGTGATCTTGGGATACAATGGCTGTGGTTTCTCCTCCGTCCTTACTGATTGTGCAGACTTTCGGGTTCTCATGGCTTGAGGGCAGTACGGTGTACGGGTCCTTCTCCCACTGGTCGTCCAACTTGTGGAGCCGTCTCTTCCTCTTCAAGACCTGCTCTCCAGGTACCAGGGGAACAGTGGGAGCATACTAGTTGTAAGTCTTCTCCTGTCTTTCTCTAGCTTGACAGAGACTTCGCTCCACGCTCTCCTGTACTTTCCGGTACTGCTGCTGCCTCTCTGTGTCCCAGTCTGCTTCTGGTGAAGTGTCCTCGGGTGTCAGGACTCCCATCTCCAGATCAACAGGAAGCTTACCAGGTCTCGCTCTCATTAGGTAAGCCGGGGTACAGTTGGTAGAACCTACAGGCATGTGGTTGTATAGGTCCACCAGATCGGGCAGTTTCTCAGGCCACAAACTGCGTTCTTCCAGGGGCAATATTTTCAGAAGATCTATCACCACCTGGTTCATTTTCTCACAGAGTCCATTGGTTTGCGGATGATAGGGTGTTGTTCTTATCTTCCGGCAGCCATACAGAGTGCAGAACTCCTGGAAGACTTCCGCTTCAAAGGCAGGTCCCTGGTCCGTCAGCACCTGCTCTGGGTATCCGTGTGGACGGCAGAAGTGCTGCTGGAAGGCTCTAGCTGCTGTTTGAGCCGTTAAGTCCTTGACGGGGACAACAACCAAGAACCGGGAGTAGTGATCCATGATGGTTAACGCGTAGACGTAGCCACTTCTGCTTGGGGTCAGTTTTACATGATCCAAGGCTACCAGTTCCAACGGCTGCCTAGTGACGATGGACTGCAGGGGAGCCTTCTGGCTGGCACGGTCCTTCCTTCTTAGGTTGCATGGGCCACAGTCTCTGCACCACCTCTCGATGGTTCCTCTCATGCCTACCCAGTGGAACCGCCCGCGCAGCAGGAACTCCAGCTTCTTCCATCCGAAGTGCCCAGCTCCGTTGTGGTATGCCTCCAGTACCATAGCCGCGTCTCTTCTTGGCACCACTACTTGCCAGACCAGTTCATGCATCCGGGAGTTAACCATTCTGCGGCACAACTTCCCCCTGTAAAGGAACAGTCGACTCTTCTCAGCCCACAGTTGCTTGGTCTCCTCCGGAGCGTCTGGGTCAAGGCGGGCATCTGGCCGAGTCAGCATCTCCTTCACCAGTCGGACGGCGGGGTCACTGTCTTGCGTTTCTGCCCAGTTGTAATGAGGTAAAGGGTTGAACGTAGCGGATTGCTTACCCCTTACACGGTGGGAATACTGGATAGTCCCATGACGGTGGAACGCGGGGAGTTCAACTTCTTCCAGTTCCTCTGGATCTTCTCCTACGTCCAGTAGGTTCGGCATTCTGGACAAGGCATCCGCGTTGGTATTGGAGCGTCCTGCCCGGTATTTGATAGTGAACTCGTAGTTGGACAAGCGGGCCATCCATCTCTGCTCCAGGGCACCGAGTCTTGCAGTGTCCAGATGTGTCAACGGGTTGTTATCCGTGTACACGGTGAACCGGGAAGAGGCGAGGTAGTGCCTAAAGCGTTCGGTGACTGCCCACACCACTGCCAGGAATTCTAGCTTGAATGAGCTGTAATTCTCAGGGTTTCTTTCGGTGGGTCGCAGTTTTCGGCTGGCGTAAGCAATTACCCGTTCTTTCCCCTGCTGGATCTGGGACAGTATGGCTCCTAGCCCGATGTTACTTGCGTCGGTGTAGAGGATAAAGGGCTGGCTGTAATCAGGGTACGCCAGGATTTCATCCCCCGTGAGGGCCATCTTCAGCTGGCGGAAGGACTCTTCTTCCAGCTTCTCCCATCTGAAGGGTGGATTCTGGTTCTTGGCCTTCCTGGACTGGCCTATCAGGAGGTCCTGCATAGGACCTGCCTTTTTGGTGAAACCGGGAATGAATCTTCGGTAGTAGCCTACCAACCCGAGGAACTGCCGCACTTCCTTTACGCTGGAGGGGCTTGGCCATTCCTTAATTGCGGTGATCTTATCAGGGTCGGGAGCCACTCCGTCAGCACTCACCACGTGTCCCAGGTACTGCACCTTTGGTTTCAGGAGGTGACACTTGGAGGGTTTCACCTTTAGGCCGTAGTTTGCCAGGGCTTCGAACACTTCTGCCAGGTGTTTCAGGTGGTCCTCGTAGGTCTTGGAGTAGACGATGACATCGTCCAGGTATAACAGGACCGTCTCGAAGTTTCGGTGTCCCAGACAGCATTCCATCAACCGTTGGAAGGTTCCTGGTGCGTTGCAGAGTCCGAACGGCATGCAGGTAAACTCGCTAAGTCCCATCGGGGTGGTGAATGCGGTCTTCTCCCGGTCCGCCTCTGCTACAGGAACCTGCCAGTACCCGCTAGTAAGATCCAAAGTAGAGAAGAAATTAGCAGATTTTAAAGCAGCCAAAGACTCCTCTATCCTTGGTAAGGGGTACGCATCTTTGTGTGTGATACGGTTGATTTTCCGGTAATCTACACACATTCTCATGGTGTTGTCTTTCTTTTTAACCAAGACTAGTGGAGCTGCCCAGGGGCTACAGCTATCCCTGATTACTCCAGCCTCCTTCATGTCTCTAAGCATCCCCTTGGCGTGTTGGTAGTGTGCAGGGGGTACGGGTCGGTATCTCTCCTTTATGGGAGGATGGTCTCCCGTGGGGATGTGGTGTTCTACCCCCTTTACTCGCCCGAAGTCTAACGGGTGTTTACTAAACACTCTCTCGTACTCTTGAACTACCCGATAGACTCCCTGTTTCTGGTGTGAGGGAGTGGAGTCAGTACCCAAATGTAGTTGCTGACACCAGTCCTCCATTTGTTGCTGAGAGCCGTTACCTTCCTCTGGATGAGATAGAGGCAAGGGTTCCACAGACTGTACAGAATTTTGGTCGATGGTATACAATTTGGCTAGCGTAGCATACCGGGGCAGGTATACTTCCCTCTTCCCGATATTTATTATGCGAACGGGCACCCTCCCATGGCGTACATCAACCACCCCCCGTGCTGTCAAAATGGTGGGCCTACTGTCTGAGTAGACTGGTTCTACCATTGCCTGGTAATCTCTACCTCTCAGACCAATAGCTGCCCGGCACCAAATCATCATTTCACTTTTTGGGGGCATGGCAATAGGGAAAGGGTCACACATTGGCACGCTGCCAATCTCACCACCGGAGAGTTCCACCTGTTGCCGTCGCATCAGTGCCCGGATCTCTTTTTGGAGCACTCGCTGCTGGCCGGAGCTGGCGTTCTTGGCAACCTGCTGTAAAATGAAAATCACCTCTGCAAGACAATTTTCAATCACATTAGTTCCCAGAGTTATCTTTGGGTGACTCTCGCGCTTGTCAATGTCTACAATGATCAGTCCCTGTGCTGCCAGTTCGACTCTACCGATTTTAATGGTCATCTCTTTAAATCCGATCTGTGGCACGGGCTGACCATTGCTGGCGATGATACTCAAGTCGTCGTCAGGGTAGCGGGTTATATCCGAGTCATTCCAGTACTGCTTGAAGAGCACGTACGGGATGGTGGTGACCTGTGACCCGGTGTCCAGTAGGGCACTCATAGGAATGCCATCCAGTACTACAGGCAAGACTGGACGTCCTCCCACGTATTTGTCACGCCAGTTCGATGGGCCTGGTGATCTTATTCCTAGGGGTTGGCCCTCTACCCCAGGTTGTGCCAGTTTAAAGGACAGTACCTTGCCATATGTCCGGGTTGATTGCAGCGGCGGCAGATGGGTTGTCCGTCCTCATTGTATCGGTCGCTGGGTCTTCCTCTGGCCGGTGGGGTCCTCCTTGGTCGACGCCACGGGATGTCCTCCGGTCCGGATGCCAGCTGGATCTTCCCTGGAGCAGAAACCTGTAAAGACTGCACAGTTCGGGTTAGCGCAGCAACGCTTTTAGCTAGCTCTTGGACCTGATGGTGCAGGTCTGGAGCCGGGTCATTGTTCAAAGCCTGCGCATCAGCTCCCACAGGCCCTGCCGACAAGGGTGCCGCCTCCTGGTGGTAAGCGGTAGTAGGGCGCCTGTGGGTCACAATGCCACCCGGTGCCGGTTCTCGGAGCACCCGGATGGCTCTGTCCTTGAACTGTGCAAAGTCCAAATGAGGATCCTGTAAGGCCATTGCCCGCAACTGGGTTCGGTGGGCATTGCAATATAGTCCCTCTATAAATTGTTCGGTCAACAGCCTGTCCTCGTTTCCCACGCCGTCAGGGTCGGTCTGCTTAATGGCTCTCAGGGCCTCTTGTAGGTTTAGTGCATAGTCCCTTATATTCTCATGTGCTCGCTGTTTGCACCCGTAGAATCTAAGCTTAATCTCGGCTGAGGTGCGGGTATCAAAGGTGTCCCTCAGCTGGGTTAATATCCCTGCGACAGTCCTCCTCCCAGGTGGCCAGGACTTTACCTCCCTTTGGGCTGCCCCGGTTAGTTGGGCCACCAGGATGCTCACTTTCTGCTCTTCTGTGAGGGGGTACACCTGGAAGAGGCTATCCAGCTTTTCTCTAAAGTCATTCAGGGTATGTGACTCTCCTGAGTACTGGGGTAGCCAGGCTGCCCCCGGGGTATAGGGCATGGTGAAAGGCATGACCGCAGCAGCGGTGGCGCTGGCGGTGGCTGCGGCAGTGAAGCTCTCCTCCGTATCCGACATCTTCCTCCCCCCTAGTGGACCGTGGCCTTCCTTGCGATGATCCTCTTCCGTAGGCCGCGGCTCCGCAGTGGATCGTCAGGGTTGAGGACCTTCCGTCGCGCTCCTGTGACGTCGGCGTCTGCTGGGCTCCTTCCAGGACCTTACGCAACGTCCGGACGTGAGGCGGGGCTTCAGTTCTCACGCGCTTTCAGAGTCCACGCCCCTCTTCTTCCCGCGCGGCGTCTTCAAGATGGCGTCCAACGGCGGGAAACTCCACGGATGGCGGGAAGAAGGCAGAAGATGGCGCCGGTTGGCGGGAAAACTCCACGGATGGTGGGAAGAAGGCAGAAGATTGCGCCGGATGGCGGGAAAACTTCACCACAGGTAAATTCAAAAGTCTTTTTCAGGCACGCAGTACCCGGTGGTTGCGGGCACGAAATCCTGCCGACTACGCCAAAGTTGACGCACCCCTGGGCCTGAGTCGCGCAGCGTTGCGCACGCGGGAGCCTACCCGGAGCCGGATCCGATAGGGGTAGTAGTCTCGTGGCGGGGACCCGGTCCGTGCCCAGGGAGTTAAACTGAGTGGCAGTATTTAGCAGTAGATGTTAGAATGTTCGACTACGCCACCCGTTGAATGCGGCTATGAGGCCGCCGCTGCAGGGCAGACCGCTGTGGCCGGTGGTACGATTGTGCAGCGTAGATGGTATAACCCCCAACGGGAGGGGTATGGCCTCAGGGCAGCCGACGTGGATGATGGGGGTAGCAGGAGAGCATGCAGGTAGCAGGAACCACTCAGAGATGGTGCGGTGTAGTTCACGGTCTTTACTGGTGACAAAGGTAGACCCTCCCGGAGTACTGGCTAGCGATCGGGGCCTGGTCAGTCCGTGAGCAGATGGGATCTCCCCTGGCCAGGCGGAGTTGTAGGCCTCCCCAACTAATTGTACTCTTCTGGCTACCTTGCTAGAGGCGGGTAAAAGTAGCCCACGTCCCTGAGTGTACCGTGTGGTGCTCACCCGTATGGCCGGTGACTCGGGGCCTTTTGATAGCTTCCGTTCCACGACGGCGGTGCTGGTCCCACGCGTGTGACCGTGCCTTCGGGTTTCTTGGCCAGAGGACCTGAAATCCCCTGCCGGTCGGTTTCTGCTGCTGGGTAAGGATTAGTCCCCACAGCCTCGGACTCCGGGTCCGGTGAGAACTCTTCAATCAGGGCGAGCTCTACAGCTTCCAGCCCCTGACCTCTTTTTAGCACTGCTCCCACTGAGCTCCTGATCTTTCTTTCCTATAGCTGCTCCTCTCCAGACCAGACTATGTCTCTGTCTGAGACTCCTCTTCTTCTCTTTCTCTTCTCCCCAACCCTGCCTCAGCCCCAGTTTTATATAGGGGAAGTTCTTCCCCTCCCAGGACTGGGCAGGAGGTGTGGCATGCATAGGATTCCTGACCAGGAGACCTCCCACTTGCTCACAGACGTAATATTGCTATTACTGTGGAAACCAGACCCCTGGGGTGCCACATTACCCTAGAGTCTCTCTGACAAAGAGGTTACCCTAGAATCTACTTGACAGAGCCATTACACTAGAATCTACCTGACACAGCGGTTACCCTAGAATCTACCTGACACAACCGTTACCCTAGAATCTAACTGACAGAGCAGTCACCCTAGAATCTACCTGACACAGCCATTACCCTAGCATCTGTCTGACAGAGCAGTTACCCTAGAATCTACCTGACACAGATGTTGCCCTAGAAACTACCTGACAGAGAAGTTACCCTAGAATGTACCTGACACAGCGGTTACACTGGAGTCTACTTTACACAGCGGTTACCCTAGAATCCAGCTGACACAGCTGTTACTCTAGAATCTACCTGACACAGCGGTTATCCAAGAAACTACTTAACAGAGCCGTTACCCTAGAATCTACCTGAAAGTTCCGTTACCCTAGAATATACATGACAGAGACGTTACCCTAGAATCTACCTGACAGAGACGTTACCCTAGAATCTACCTGACACAGTCATTACCCTTGAATCTACCTCACTCAGCCGTTAACCTAGAATCTACCTGACACAGTGGTTACCCTAGAATCTACCTGACAGAGCCGTTTCCCTAAAATCTACCTGACAGAGCCGTTACCCTAGAATCTACATGAAAGAGCCCTTACCCTAGAATCTACCTGACAAAGCCGTTACCGTAGAATCTACCTGACAAAGCGGTTACCCGAGAATCTACGTGACACAGCGGTTACCCTAGAATCTACCTGACAGAGCCATTACCATAGAATCTACATGAAAGAGCCATTACCATGGAATCTTCATGACAGAGTCGTTACCGTAGAATCTACCTGACACAGCGGTTACCCGAGAATCTACCTGACACAGCGGTTACCCTAGAATCTACCTGACACAGCGGTTACCCTAGAATCTACCTGACAGAGCCATTACCATACAATCTACATGGAAGAGCCATTACCCTAGAATATGCATGACAGAGTCGTTACCCTAGAATCTACCTGACACAGCGGTTACCCTAGAATGTACCTGACAGAGCCGTTACCGTAGAATCTACCTGACACAGCGGTTTCTCTAGAATATACCTGACAGAGCCGTTACCCTAGAATCTACCTGACACAGAGGTTACCCTAGAATCTACCTGAAAGAGCCGTTACCCTAGAATCTACCTGACACAGCGGTTACCCTAGAATCTAACTGACAGAGCAATAACCCTAGACTCTACCTGACACAGAGGTTACCCTAGAATCTACCTGACAGAGCAGTTACCCTAGAACCTACCTGACACAGTGGTTACCCTACACTCTACCCGACAAAGCTGTTACCCTAGAATCTACCTGACAGAGCAGTTACCCTAGAATCTACCTGACAGAGCGATTACTATAGAATCTACCTGACAGAGCGGTTACCCTAGAATCTACATAACACAGGGGTAATCCTAGAATGTACCTGACACAGCGGTTACCCTAGAATATACCTGACAGAGCAGTTACCCTAGAATCTACCTGACACACCGTTTATTCTAGAATCTACCTGACACAGCGGTTACCTTAGAATCTAACTAATAGGGACGTTACCCTAGAATCTACCTGACAGAGCTGTTACCCTAGAATGTACCGGAAACAGCGGTT
Organism: Phyllobates terribilis; assembly: GCF_046119375.1. NCBI lineage: Eukaryota > Metazoa > Chordata > Amphibia > Anura > Dendrobatidae > Phyllobates > Phyllobates terribilis. The sequence continues at coordinate 327,327,970 of NW_027362764.1, read as the reverse complement.
TCCCTAGAATTTACCTGACACAGCGGTTACCCTAGAATCTGCATGACAAAGAGGTTACCCTAGAATCTACCTCACATAGCGGTTACCCTAGAATCTACCTGACAGAGCCGTTACCCTAGAATCTGCCTGACACATCGGTTACCCTAGAATCTACCTGACAGAGCCATTACCCTAGAATCTACCTGACAGAGCCATTACCCTAGAATCTACCGGACAGAGCCGTTACCCTAGAATCTACCTGACACAGCGGTTACCCAAGTATCTAACTGACAGAGCGGTTACATTGAATCTACCTGACAGAGCCGTTACCCTAGAATCTACCTGACACAGCGGTTACCCTAGAATCTACCCGACAGAGCCGTTACCCTAGAATCTACCTGACAGAGCAGTTACCCTAGAATCTACCTGACAGAGCCATTAACCTAGAATCTACGTGACAGAGCGGTTACCCTAGACTCTACATGACACAGCGGTTACCCTAGAATGTACCTGACTGAGCAGTTACACTAGAATTTACCTGACACAGCGGTTACCCTACAATCTACCCCCCAGAGCCGTTACCTTAGAATCTAACTGATAGAGACGTTACCCTAGAATCTACCTGACAGAGCCGTTACCCTAGAATCTACCGGACAGAGCCGTTACCCTAGAATCTACTTGACACAGAGGTTACCCTAGAATCTACCTGAAAGAGAGGTTACCCTAGAATGTACCTGACACAGCGGTTACCCTAGAATCTACCTGACACAGCGGATACCCTAGAATCTACCTGACACAGTGGTTACACTAGAATCTACCTGACAAAGCGGTTACCCTAGAATCTAACCGACACAGCGGTTACCCTAGAATCTACCTGACACAGCGGTTACCCTAGAATCTACCTAACACAGCGGTTACCCTAGAATCTGCCTGACACAGCGGTTACCCTAGAATCTACCTGACAGAGCCGTTACCCTAGAATCTAACTGACAGAGCCATTACCCGAGAATCTACCTAAAAGAGCCATTACCCTAGAATATACCTGATAGAGTCGTTACCCTAGAATCTACCTGACACAGCAGTTACCCTAGAATCTACTTGAAACAGCAGTTACCCTAGAATCTACTTGACACAGCAGTTACTCTAGAATCTCCCAGACACAGCGGTTACACTACAATCTACATGACACAGCGTTTACCCTAAAATCTACCTGACAGAGCCGTCACCGTAGAATCTACCTGACACAGCGGTTACCCTAGAATCTTCCTGATAGAGCCATTACCCTAGAATCTACCTGACAGAGCCGTTACCATAGAATCTACCTGACAGAGCCGTTACCCTAGAATCTACCGGACAGAGCTGTTACCGTAGAATCTAGCTGACACAGAGGTTAACCTAGAATCTACCTGACAGAGCCGTTACCCTAGAATCTACCTACCACAGCGGTTACCCTAGAATCTACCTAACACAGCCGTTACCCTAGAATCTACCTGACACAGCGGTTACCCTAGAATCTACCTGACAGAGCCGTTACCCTAGAATCTACTTGACAGAGCTGTTCCCCTAGAATCTACCTGACAGAGCCATTATCCTAGAATCTACCTAACAGAGCCATTACCCTAGAATCTACCTGACAGAGCCGTTACCCTAGAATCTACCTGACACAGCGGTTACCCTAGAATCTACCTGACAGAGCCGTTACCCTAGAATCTGCCTGACACAGCCGTTACCCTAGAATCTACCTGACAAAGCGGTTACCCTAGAATCTACCTACAGCCGTTACCCTAGAATCTACCTGACACAGCGGTTACCTAGAATCTGCCCGACAGAGCCATTACCCTAGAATCTACCTGACAGAGCAGTTACCCTAGAATCTACCTGACAGAGCCGTTTACCTAGAATCTACCTGACAGAGCGGTTAACCTAGAATCTACCTGACACAGCGGTTACCCTAGAATGTAGCTGACACAGCGGTTACCCTATAATCTACCCACCAGAGCCGTTACCCTAGAATCTAACTGATAGAGACGTTACCCTAGAATCTACATGACAGAGTCGTTACCCTAGAATCTACCGGACAGAGACGTTACCCTAGAATCTACCTGACACAGCGGTTACCTTAGAATCTACCTGATACAGCCGTTACCCTAGAATCTACATGACACAGCGGTTACCCTAGAATCTACCTGACACAGCGGTTACCCTAGAATCTACCTGACACAGCGGTTACCCTAGAATCTACCTGACACAGCGGTTACCCTAGAATCTACCTGACACAGCGGTTACCCTAGAATCTACCTGACAGAGCCGTTACCCTAGAATCTACCTGACAGAGCCGTTACCCTAGAATCTACCTGACACAGCGGTTACCCAAGTATCTAACTGACAGAGCGGTTACCTTGAATCTACCTGACAGAGCCGTTACCCTAGAATCTACCTGACACTGCAGTTACCCTAGAATCTACTTGACACAGCAGTTACCCTAGAATCTACTTGACACAGCAATTACTCTAGAATCTCCCTGACACAGCGGTTACACTACAATCTACATAACACAGCGGTTACCCTAAAATCTACCTGACAGAGCCATCACCGTAGAATCTACCTGACACAGCGGTTACCCTAGAATCTACCTGATAGAGCCATTACCCTAGAATCTACCTGACAGAGCCGTTACCCTAGAATCTACCTGACAGAGCCGTTACCCTAGAATCTACCGGACAGAGCTGTGACCATAGAATCTAGCTGACACAGAGGTTAACCTAGAATCTCCCTGACAGAACCGTTACCCTAGAATCTACCTACCACAGCGGTTACCCTAGAATCTACCTGACACAGCCGTTACCCTAGAATCTACCTGACACAGCGGTTACCCTAGAATCTACCTGACAGAACCGTTACCCTAGAATCTACTTGACAGAGATGTTCCCCTAGAATCTACCTGACAGAGCCATTATCCTAGAATCTACCTGACAGAGCCATTACCCTAGAATCTACCTGACAGAGCCGTTACCCTAGAATCTACCTGACACAGCGGTTACCCTAGAATCTACCTGACAGAGCCGTTACCCTAGAATCTGCCTGACACAGCCGTTACCCTAGAATCTACCTGACAAAGCGGTTACCCTAGAATCTACCTGATACAGCCATTACCCTAGAATCTACCTGACACAGCGGTTACCCTAGAATCTACCCGACAGAGCCGTTACCCTAGAATCTACCTGACAGAGCAGTTACCCTAGAATCTACTTGACAGAGCCATTAACCTAGAATCTACGTGACAGAGCGGTTACCCTAGAATCTACATGACACTGCGGTTACCCTAGAATGTACCTGACACAACGGTTACCCTAGAATCTACCTGACAGAGCAGTTACACTAGAATCTACCTGACACAGCGGTTACCCTACAATCTACCCGCCAGAGCCGTTACCTTAGAATCTAACTGATAGAGACGTTACCCTAGAATCTACCTGACAGAGCCGTTACCCTAGAATCTACCGGACAGAGCCGTTACCCTAGAATCTACTTGACACAGAGGTTACCCTAGAATCTACCTGAAAGAGAGGTTACCCTAGAATGTACCTGACACAGCGGTTACCCTAGAATCTACCTGACACAGCAGATACCCTAGAATCTACCTGACAAAGCGTTTACCCTAGAATCTACCTGACAAAGCGGTTACCCTAGAATCTAGCCGACACAGCGGTTACCCTAGAATCTACCTGACACAGCGGTTACCCTAGAATCTACCTAACACAGCGGTTACCCTAGAATCTACCTGACACAGCGGTTACCCTAGAATGTACCTGACAGAGCCGTTACCCTAGAATCTAACTGACAGAGCCATTACCCGAGAAGCTACCTGAAAGAGCCATTACCCTAGAATCTACCTGATAGAGCCGTTACCCTAGAATCTACCTGACGCAGCAGTTACCCTAGAATCTACTTGACACAGTAGTTACTCTAGAATCTCCCTGACACAGCGGTTACACTACAATCTACATGACACAGCGGTTACCCTAAAATCTACCTGACAGAGCCATCACCGTAGAATCTACCTGACACAGCGGTTACCCTAGAATCTACCTGATAGAGCCATTACCCTAGATTCTATGTGACAGAGCCGTTACCCTAGAATCTACCTGACAGAGCCGTTACCCTAGAATCTACCGGACAGAGCTGTGACCGTAGAATCTAGCTGACACAGAGGTTAACCTAGAATCTACCTGACAGAACCGTTACCCTAGAATCTACCTACCACAGCGGTTACCCTAGAATCTACCTGACACAGCCGTTACCCTAGAATCTACCTGACACAGCGGTTACCCTAGAATGTAACTGACACAACGGTTACCCTAGAATCTACCTGACAGAGCAGTTACCCTAGAATCTACCTGACACAGCGGTTACCCTACAATCTACCCACCAGAGCCGTTACCCTAGAATCTAACTGATAGAGACGTTACCCTAGAATCTACCTGACAGAGGCGTTACCCTAGAATCTGCCTGACACAGCCGTTACCCTAGAATCTACCTGACAAAGCGGTTACCCTAGAATCTACCTGATACAGCCGTTACCCTAGAATCTACCTGACACAGCGGTTACCCTAGAATCTACCTGACAGAGCCGTTACCCTAGAATCTACCTGACAGAGCCGTTACCCTAGAATCTACCTGACACAGCGGTTACCCAAGTATCTAACTGACAGAGCGGTTACCTTGAATCTACCTGACAGAGCCGTTACCCTAGAATCTACCTGACACAGCAGTTACCCTAGAATCTACTTGACACAGCAGTTACCCTAGAATCTACTTGACACAGCAGTTACTCTAGAATCTCCCTGACACAGCGGTTACACTACAATCTACATGACACAGCGGTTACAATAAAATCTACCTGATAGAGCCATTACCCTAGAATCTACCTACCACAGCGGTTACCCTAGAATCTACCTGACACAGCCGTTACCCTAGAATCTACCTGACACAGCGGTTACCCTAGAATCTACCTGACAGAACCGTTACCCTAGAATCTACTTGACAGAGATGTTCCCCTAGAATCTACCTGACAGAGCCATTATCCTAGAATCTACCTGACAGAGCCATTACCCTAGAATCTACCTGACAGAGCCGTTACCCTAGAATCTACCTGACACAGCGGTTACCCTAGAATCTACCTGACAGAGCCGTTACCCTAGAATCTGCCTGACACAGCCGTTACCCTAGAATCTACCTGACAAAGCGGTTACCCTAGAATCTACCTGATACAGCCGTTACCCTAGAATCTACCTGACACAGCGGTTACCCTAGAATCTACCCGACAGAGCCGTTACCCTAGAATCTACCTGACAGAGCAGTTACCCTAGAATCTATTTGACAGAGCCATTAACCTAGAATCTACGTGACAGAGCGGTTACCCTAGAATCTACATGACACTGCGGTTACCCTAGAATGTACCTGACACAACGGTTACCCTAGAATCTACCTGACAGAGCAGTTACACTAGAATCTACCTGACACAGCGGTTACCCTACAATCTACCCGCCAGAGCCGTTACCTTAGAATCTAACTGATAGAGACGTTACCCTAGAATCTACCTGACAGAGGCGTTACCCTAGAATCTGCCTGACACAGCCGTTACCCTAGAATCTACCTGACAAAGCGGTTACCCTAGAATCTACCTGATACAGCCGTTACCCTAGAATCTACCTGACACAGCGGTTACCCTAGAATCTACCTGACAGAGCCGTTACCCTAGAATCTACCTGACAGAGCCGTTACCCTAGAATCTACCTGACACAGCGGTTACCCAAGTATCTAACTGACAGAGCGGTTACCTTGAATCTACCTGACAGAGCCGTTACCCTAGAATCTACCTGACACAGCAGTTACCCTAGAATCTACTTGACAGAGCCATTACCCTAGAATCCACCTGACAGAGCCGTTACCCTAGAATCTACCTGACAGATCCATTACCCTAGAATCTACCTGACAGAGCCATTACCCTAGAATCTACTTGACAGAGACGTTACCCTAGAAACTGCCTGACAGAGCCATTACCCTAGAATCCACCTGACAGAGCCGTTACCCTAGAATCTATCTGACAGGGCATTTACCCTAGAATCTACCTGACACAGCGGTTACCCTAGAATCTAACTGACAGAGCCATTACCCTAGAATCTATCTGACAGAGCCATTACCCTAGAATCTACCTGACAGAGCCATTACCTTAGAATCTACATGACACAGCCATTACCCTACATTCTACCCGACACAGCTGTTACCCTAGAATCTAACTGACAGAGCTGTTACCCTACAATCTACCTGACAGAGCCATTACCCTAGAATCTACCTGACAGAGCCGTTACCCTAGAATCTACCTCACAGAGCCAATACCCTAGAATCTACCTGACAGAGCCGTTACCCTAAAATCTACCTGACAGAGCCGTTACCCTAGAATCTTTCTGACAGAGCCGTTATCCTAGAATCTACCTTACAGAGCCATTACCCTAGAATCTACCTGACAGAGCCGTAGCCTTGAAACTAACTGACAGAGCCATTACCCTAGAATCTACCTGACAGAGCCGTTACCCTAGAATCTACCTGACAGAGCCATTACCCTAGAATCTACCTGACAGAGCCCTTAACCTAGAATATACCTGACAAAGCCGTTACCCTAAAATCTACCTGACAGAGCCATTACCCTAGAATCTACCTCACAGAGCCATTACCCTAGAATCTACCTGACAGAGCGGTTACCCTAGAATCTACCTGACACAGCGGTTACCCTAGAATCTACCTGACACAGCCATTACCCTAGAATCTACCTGACAGAGCCATTACCCTATAATCTACCTGACAGAGCCGTTACCCTAGAATCTACCTGACAGAGCCATTACCCTAGAATCTACCTGACAGAGCCATTAACCTAGATTCTACCTGACACAGCGGTTACCCTAGTATCTACCTGACAGAGCCATTACCCTAGAATCTACCTCACAGAGCCATTACCCTAGAATCTACCTGACAGAGCCATTACCCTAGAATAAACCCGACAGAGCCGTTACCCTAGAATCTCCCTGACAGAGCCATTATCCTTGAATCTACCTGACAGAGCCATTACCCTAGTATCTACCTGACAGAGCCGTTACTCTAGCATCTACCTGACAGAGCCATTACCCTAGAATCTACCTGACAGAGCCATTACCCTAGAATCTACCTGACAGAGCCGTTACCCTAGAATCTACCTGACAGAGCCATTACCCTAGAATCTACCTGACAGAGCAGTTACCCTAGAATCTACCTGACAGAGCCGTTACCCTAGAATCTAGCTGACAGAGCCATTACCCTAGAATCTACCTGACAGAGCCGTTACAATAGAATATACCAGACAGAGCAGTTACCCTAGAATCTACCTGACACAGCCATTACCCTAGAATCTACCTGAAAGAGCCGTTACCCTACAATCTACCTGACAGAGCCATTACCTTAGAATCTACATGACATAGCCATTACCCTATAATCTACCGGACTCAGCAGTTACCCTAGAATCAACCTGACAGAGCCATTACCCTAGAATCTACCTGACACAGCGGTTAACCTACAATCTACTTGACAGAGCCGTTACCCTAGAATCTACCTGACAGAGCTGTTACCCTAGAATCTACATGACAGAGCCATTATCCTAGAATCTACCTGACAGAGCCATTACCCTAGAATCTACATGACACAGCTGTTACCCTAGAATCTACCTGACAAAGCGGTTACCCTAGAATCTACCTGACACAGCGGTTACCCTAGAATCTACTTGACACTGCGGTTAACCTAGATTCTACCTGACACAGCGGTTACCCTAGAATCTACTTGACACTGCGGTTAAACTAGATTCTACCTGACACAGCTGTTACCCTAGAATCTACCTGACAGAGCCGTTACCCTACAATCTACCTGACAGAGCCGTTACCCTACAATCTACCTGACACAGCGGTTACCATAGAATCTACCTGACAAAGCGGTTGCCCTAGAATCTACCTGACACAGCGGTTACCCTAGAATCTACCTGACAGAGCAATTACCCTAGAATCTACCTGACACAGCGGTTACCCTTGAATCTACCTGACAGAGCCGTTACCCTAGAATCTACCTGACAGAGCCGTTACCCTAGAATCTACCTGACAGAGCAATTACCCTAGAATCTACCTGACACAGCCGTTAACCTAGAATCTACCTGACACAGCGGTTACCCTAGAATCTACCTGACAGAGCCGTTACCCTAGAATCTGCCTGACACAGCCGTTACCCTAGAATCTACCTGACAAAGCGGTTACCCTAGAATCTACCTGATACAGCCGTTACCCTAGAATCTACCTGACACAGCGGTTACCCTAGAATCTACCCGACAGAGCCGTTACCCTAGAATCTACCTGACAGAGCAGTTACCCTAGAATCTATTTGACAGAGCCATTAACCTAGAATCTACGTGACAGAGCGGTTACCCTAGAATCTACATGACACTGCGGTTACCCTAGAATGTACCTGACACAACGGTTACCCTAGAATCTACCTGACAGAGCAGTTACACTAGAATCTACCTGACACAGCGGTTACCCTACAATCTACCCGCCAGAGCCGTTACCTTAGAATCTAACTGATAGAGACGTTACCCTAGAATCTACCTGACAGAGGCGTTACCCTAGAATCTGCCTGACACAGCCGTTACCCTAGAATCTACCTGACAAAGCGGTTACCCTAGAATCTACCTGATACAGCCGTTACCCTAGAATCTACCTGACACAGCGGTTACCCTAGAATCTACCTGACAGAGCCGTTACCCTAGAATCTACCTGACAGAGCCGTTACCCTAGAATCTACCTGACACAGCGGTTACCCAAGTATCTAACTGACAGAGCGGTTACCTTGAATCTACCTGACAGAGCCGTTACCCTAGAATCTACCTGACACAGCAGTTACCCTAGAATCTACTTGACAGAGCCATTACCCTAGAATCCACCTGACAGAGCCGTTACCCTAGAATCTACCTGACAGATCCATTACCCTAGAATCTACCTGACAGAGCCATTACCCTAGAATCTACTTGACAGAGACGTTACCCTAGAAACTGCCTGACAGAGCCATTACCCTAGAATCCACCTGACAGAGCCGTTACCCTAGAATCTATCTGACAGGGCATTTACCCTAGAATCTACCTGACACAGCGGTTACCCTAGAATCTAACTGACAGAGCCATTACCCTAGAATCTATCTGACAGAGCCATTACCCTAGAATCTACCTGACAGAGCCATTACCTTAGAATCTACATGACACAGCCATTACCCTACATTCTACCCGACACAGCTGTTACCCTAGAATCTAACTGACAGAGCTGTTACCCTACAATCTACCTGACAGAGCCATTACCCTAGAATCTACCTGACAGAGCCGTTACCCTAGAATCTACCTCACAGAGCCAATACCCTAGAATCTACCTGACAGAGCCGTTACCCTAAAATCTACCTGACAGAGCCGTTACCCTAGAATCTTTCTGACAGAGCCGTTATCCTAGAATCTACCTTACAGAGCCATTACCCTAGAATCTACCTGACAGAGCCGTAGCCTTGAAACTAACTGACAGAGCCATTACCCTAGAATCTACCTGACAGAGCCGTTACCCTAGAATCTACCTGACAGAGCCATTACCCTAGAATCTACCTGACAGAGCCCTTAACCTAGAATATACCTGACAAAGCCGTTACCCTAAAATCTACCTGACAGAGCCATTACCCTAGAATCTACCTCACAGAGCCATTACCCTAGAATCTACCTGACAGAGCGGTTACCCTAGAATCTACCTGACACAGCGGTTACCCTAGAATCTACCTGACACAGCCATTACCCTAGAATCTACCTGACAGAGCCATTACCCTATAATCTACCTGACAGAGCCGTTACCCTAGAATCTACCTGACAGAGCCATTACCCTAGAATCTACCTGACAGAGCCATTAACCTAGATTCTACCTGACACAGCGGTTACCCTAGTATCTACCTGACAGAGCCATTACCCTAGAATCTACCTCACAGAGCCATTACCCTAGAATCTACCTGACAGAGCCATTACCCTAGAATAAACCCGACAGAGCCGTTACCCTAGAATCTCCCTGACAGAGCCATTATCCTTGAATCTACCTGACAGAGCCATTACCCTAGTATCTACCTGACAGAGCCGTTACTCTAGCATCTACCTGACAGAGCCATTACCCTAGAATCTACCTGACAGAGCCATTACCCTAGAATCTACCTGACAGAGCCGTTACCCTAGAATCTACCTGACAGAGCCATTACCCTAGAATCTACCTGACAGAGCAGTTACCCTAGAATCTACCTGACAGAGCCGTTACCCTAGAATCTAGCTGACAGAGCCATTACCCTAGAATCTACCTGACAGAGCCGTTACAATAGAATCTACCTGACACAGCCATTACCCTAGAATCTACCTGAAAGAGCCGTTACCCTACAATCTACCTGACAGAGCCATTACCTTAGAATCTACATGACATAGCCATTACCCTATAATCTACCGGACTCAGCAGTTACCCTAGAATCAACCTGACAGAGCCATTACCCTAGAATCTACCTGACACAGCGGTTAACCTACAATCTACTTGACAGAGCCGTTACCCTAGAATCTACTTGACAGAGCCGTTACCCTAGAATCTACCTGACAGAGCTGTTACCCTAGAATCTACATGACAGAGCCATTATCCTAGAATCTACCTGACAGAGCCATTACCCTAGAATCTACATGACACAGCTGTTACCCTAGAATCTACCTGACAAAGCGGTTACCCTAGAATCTACCTGACACAGCGGTTACCCTAGAATCTACTTGACACTGCGGTTAACCTAGATTCTACCTGACACAGCGGTTACCCTAGAATCTACTTGACACTGCGGTTAAACTAGATTCTACCTGACACAGCTGTTACCCTAGAATCTACCTGACAGAGCCGTTACCCTACAATCTACCTGACAGAGCCGTTACCCTACAATCTACCTGACACAGCGGTTACCATAGAATCTACCTGACAAAGCGGTTGCCCTAGAATCTACCTGACACAGCGGTTACCCTAGAATCTACCTGACAGAGCAATTACCCTAGAATCTACCTGACACAGCGGTTACCCTTGAATCTACCTGACAGAGCCGTTACCCTAGAATCTACCTGACAGAGCCGTTACCCTAGAATCTACCTGACAGAGCAATTACCCTAGAATCTACCTGACACAGCCGTTAACCTAGAATCTACCTGACAGAGCCATTACCTTAGAATCTACCTGACAGAGCCATTACACTAGAATCCACCTGACAGAGCCGTTACCCTAGAATCTACCTGACAGATCCATTACCCTAGAATCTACCTGACAGAGCCATTACCCTAGAATCTACCTGACAGAGCCGTTACCCTAGAAACTACCTGACAGAGCCATTACCCTAGAATCCACCTGACAGAGCCGTTACCCTAGAATCTATCTGACAGAGCCGTTACCCTAGAATCTACCTGACACAGCGGTTACCCTAGAATCTACCTGACAGGGCAGTTACCCTAGAATCTACCTGACACAGCAATTACCCTAAAATCTACCTGACAGAGCCATTACCCTAGAATCTATCTGACAGAGCCATTACCCTAGATTCTACCTGACAGAGCCGTTACCCTAGAATCTACCTGACAGAGCCATTACCCTAGAATCTACCTGACAGAGCCATTACCCTAAAATCTACCTGACAGAGCCGTTACCCTAGAATCTACCTGACAGAGCCGTTATCCTAGAATCTACCTTACAGAGCCATTACCCTAGAATCTACCTGACAGAGCCGTAGCCTTGAAACTAACTGACAGAGCCATTACCCTAGAATCTACCTGACAGAGCCGTTACCCTAGAATCTACCTGACAGAGCCATTACCCTAGAATCTACCTGACAGAGCCCTTACCCTAGAATATACCTGACAGAGCCATTAACCTAGATTCTACCTGACACAGCGGTTACCCTAGAATCTACCTGACAGATCCAATACCCTAGAATCTACCTCACAGAGCCATTACCCTAGAATCTACCTGACAGAGCCATTACCCTAGAATAAACCCGACAGAGCCGTTACCCTAGAATCTACCTGACAGAGCCATTACCCTAGAATCTACCAGACAGAGCCGTTACCCTAGAAACTACCTGACAGAGCCATTACCCTAGAATCTACCTGACAGAGCCGTTACACTAGCATCTACCTGACAGAGCCATTTCCCTAGAATCTACCTGACAGAGCCATTACCATAGAATCTACATGACAGAGCCATTACCCTAGAATAAACCCGACAGAGCCATTACCCTAGAATCTACCTGACAGAGCAGTTACCCTAGAATCTACCTGACAGAGCCAGTACTCTAAAATCTAACTGACACAGTGGTTACGTTAGAATCTACCTGACAAAGCCATTACCCTAGAATCTACCTGACAGAGCCATTACCCTAGAATATACCTGACAGAGCCGTTACTCTAGAATCTACCTGACAGAGCCATTACCCTAGAATCTACCTGACAGAGCAGTTACCCTAGAATCTACCTGACAGAGCCAGTACTCTAAAATCTACCTGACACAGCGGTTGCGCTAGAATCGACCTGACAGAGCCATTACCCTAGAATCTACATGACACAGCGGTTACCCTACAATCTACCTGACACAGCGGTTACTCTAGATTCTACCTGACACAGCGGTTACCTAGAATATACCTGACAGTGCCGTTACCCTAGAATCTACCTGACAGAGTCATTACCCTAGAATCTACCTGACAGAGCCATTACCCTAGAATCTACCTGTCAGAGCCATTACCCTAGAATATACCTGACAGAGCCGTTACCCTAGAATCTCCCTGACAGAGCCACTACCCTAGAATCTACCTGACAGAGCCGTTACCCTAGAAACTACCTGACAGAGCCATTACCCTAGAATCTACCTGACAGAGCCGTTACACTAGCATCTACCTGACAGAGCCATTACCTTAGAATCTACATGACAGAGCCATTACCCTAGAATCTACCTGACAGAGCCATTACTCTAGAATCTACCTGACAGAGCAGTTAACCTAGAATCTACCTGACAGAGCCAGTACTCTAAAATCTACCTGACACAGCGGTTACGCTAGAATCTACCTAACAGAGCCATTACCCTAGAATCTACCTGACAGAGCCGTTACCCTAGAATCTACCTGACAGAGCCATTACCCTAGAATCTACCTGACAGAGCCATTAACCTAGATTCTACCTGACACAGCGGTTACCCTAGTATCTACCTGACAGAGCCATTACCCTAGAATCTACCTCACAGAGCCATTACCCTAGAATCTACCTGACAGAGCCATTACCCTAGAATAAACCCGACAGAGCCGTTACCCTAGAATCTCCCTGACAGAGCCATTATCCTTGAATCTACCTGACAGAGCCATTACCCTAGTATCTACCTGACAGAGCCGTTACTCTAGCATCTACCTGACAGAGCCATTACCCTAGAATCTACCTGACAGAGCCATTACCCTAGAATCTACCTGACAGAGCCGTTACCCTAGAATCTACCTGACAGAGCCATTACCCTAGAATCTACCTGACAGAGCAGTTACCCTAGAATCTACCTGACAGAGCCGTTACCCTAGAATCTAGCTGACAGAGCCATTACCCTAGAATCTACCTGACAGAGCCGTTACAATAGAATATACCAGACAGAGCAGTTACCCTAGAATCTACCTGACACAGCCATTACCCTAGAATCTACCTGAAAGAGCCGTTACCCTACAATCTACCTGACAGAGCCATTACCTTAGAATCTACATGACATAGCCATTACCCTATAATCTACCGGACTCAGCAGTTACCCTAGAATCAACCTGACAGAGCCATTACCCTAGAATCTACCTGACACAGCGGTTAACCTACAATCTACTTGACAGAGCCGTTACCCTAGAATCTACCTGACAGAGCTGTTACCCTAGAATCTACATGACAGAGCCATTATCCTAGAATCTACCTGACAGAGCCATTACCCTAGAATCTACATGACACAGCTGTTACCCTAGAATCTACCTGACAAAGCGGTTACCCTAGAATCTACCTGACACAGCGGTTAACCTAGAATCTACCTGACACAGCGGTTACCCTAGAATCTACTTGACACTGCGGTTAACCTAGATTCTACCTGACACAGCGGTTACCCTAGAATCTACTTGACACTGCGGTTAAACTAGATTATACCTGACACAGCTGTTACCCTAGAATCTACCTGACAGAGCCGTTACCCTACAATCTACCTGACAGAGCCGTTACCCTACAATCTACCTGACACAGCGGTTACCATAGAATCTACCTGACAAAGCGGTTGCCCTAGAATCTACCTGACACAGCGGTTACCCTAGAATCTACCTGACAGAGCAATTACCCTAGAATCTACCTGACACAGCGGTTACCCTTGAATCTACCTGACAGAGCCGTTACCCTAGAATCTACCTGACAGAGCCGTTACCCTAGAATCTACCTGACAGAGCAATTACCCTAGAATCTACCTGACACAGCCGTTAACCTAGAATCTACCTGACAGAGCCATTACCTTAGAATCTACCTGACAGAGCCATTACCCTAGAATCCACCTGACAGAGCCGTTACCCTAGAATCTACCTGACAAATCCATTACCCTAGAATCTACCTGACAGAGCCATTACCCTAGAATCTACCTGACAGAGCCGTTACCCTAGAAACTACCTGACAGAGCCATTACCCTAGAATCCACCTGACAGAGCCGTTACCCTAGAATCTATCTGACAGAGCCGTTACCCTAGAATCTACCTGACACAGCGGTTACCCTAGAATCTACCTGACAGGGCAGTTACCCTAGAATCTACCTGACACAGCAATTACCCTAAAATCTACCTGACAGAGCCATTACCCTAGAATCTATCTGACAGAGCCATTACCCTAGAATCTACCTGACAGAGCCGTTACCCTAGAATCTACCTGACAGAGCCATTACCCTAGAATCTACCTGACAGAGCCATTACCCTAAAATCTACCTGACAGAGCCGTTACCCTAGAATCTACCTGACAGAGCCGTTATCCTAGAATCTACCTTACAGAGCCATTACCCTAGAATCTACCTGACAGAGCCGTAGCCTTGAAACTAACTGACAGAGCCATTACCCTAGAATCTACCTGACAGAGCCGTTACCCTAGAATCTACCTGACAGAGCCATTACCCTAGAATCTACCTGACAGAGCCCTTACCCTAGAATATACCTGACAGAGCCATTAACCTAGATTCTACCTGACACAGCGGTTACCCTAGAATCTACCTGACAGATCCAATACCCTAGAATCTACCTCACAGAGCCATTACCCTAGAATCTACCTGACAGAGCCATTACCCTAGAATAAACCCGACAGAGCCGTTACCCTAGAATCTACCTGACAGAGCCATTACCCTAGAATCTATCTGACAGAGCCGTTACCCTAGAAACTACCTGACAGAGCCATTACCCTAGAATCTACCTGACAGAGCCGTTACACTAGCATCTACCTGACAGAGCCATTTCCCTAGAATCTACCTGACAGAGCCATTACCATAGAATCTACATGACAGAGCCATTACCCTAGAATAAACCCGACAGAGCCATTACCCTAGAATCTACCTGACAGAGCAGTTACCCTAGAATCTACCTGACAGAGCCAGTACTCTAAAATCTAACTGACACAGTGGTTACGTTAGAATCTACCTGACAAAGCCATTACCCTAGAATCTACCTGACAGAGCCATTACCCTAGAATATACCTGACAGAGCCGTTACTCTAGAATCTACCTGACAGAGCCATTACCCTAGAATCTACCTGACAGAGCAGTTACCCTAGAATCTACCTGACAGAGCCAGTACTCTAAAATCTACCTGACACAGCGGTTGCGCTAGAATCGACCTGACAGAGCCATTACCCTAGAATCTACATGACACAGCGGTTACCCTACAATCTACCTGACACAGCGGTTACTCTAGATTCTACCTGACACAGCGGTTACTCTAGAATATACCTGACAGTGCCGTTACCCTAGAATATACCTGACAGAGTCATTACCCTAGAATCTACCTGACAGAGCCATTACCCTAGAATCTACCTGTCAGAGCCATTACCCTAGAATATACCTGACAGAGCCGTTACCCTAGAATCTCCCTGACAGAGCCACTACCCTAGAATCTACCTGACAGAGCCGTTACCCTAGAAACTACATGACAGAGCCATTACCCTAGAATCTACCTGACAGAGCCATTACTCTAGAATCTACCTGACAGAGCAGTTAACCTAGAATCTACCTGACAGAGCCAGTACTCTAAAATCTACCTGACACAGCGGTTACGCTAGAATCTAAATGACAGAGCCATTACACTAGAGTCTGCCTGACACAGCGGTTACCCTAAAATCTACCTGACACAGCGATTACCCTAGAATCTACCTGACAGAGCCATTACCCTAGAATCTACATGACAGAGCCATTACCCTAGAATCTACCTGACAGAGCCATTACTCTAGAATCTACCTGACAGAGCAGTTAACCTAGAATCTACCTGACAGAGCCAGTACTCTAAAATCTACCTGACACAGCGGTTACGCTAGAATCTAAATGACAGAGCCATTACACTAGAGTCTGCCTGACACAGCGGTTACCCTAAAATCTACCTGACACAGCGATTACCCTAGAATCTACCTGACAGAGCCATTACCATAGAATCTACCTGACACATCGGTTACCCTAGAATCTACCTGACAGAGCCACAACCCTAGAATCTACCTCACAGAGCCGTTACCCTAGAATCTAGCTGACAGAGCCATTACCCTAGAATCTACCTGACAGAGCCGTTACAATATAATCTACCTGACAGAGCTGTTACCCTAGAATCTACCTGACACAGCCATTACCCTAGAATCTATCTGAAAAAGCCGTTACCCTACAATCTACCTGACAGAGCCATTACCTTAGAATCTACCTGACAGAGCCATTACCCTATAATCTACCTGACACAGTGGTTACCCTAGAATTTACCGGACTCAGCAGTTACCCTAGAATCTACCTGACAGAGCCATTACCCTAGAATCTACCTGACACAGCGGTTAACCTAGAATATACCTGACAGAGCCGTTACACTAGAATCTACCTGACAGAGCTGTTACCCTAGAATCTACCTGACAGAGCCATTATCCTAGAATCTACCTGACAGAGCCATTACCCTAGAATGTACCTGACACAGCGGTTACCCTAGAATCTACCTGACAGAGCCGTCACCCTAGAATCTACCTGACAGAGCCATTACCCTAGAATCTACCTCACAGAGCCATTATCCTAGAATCTAACTGACAGAGCCATTAAACTAGAATCTACCTGACAGAGCCATTACCCTAGAATCTGTCTGACAGATTCGTTACCCTAGAATCTACCTGACAGAGCCGTTACCCTAGAATCTACCTGACAGAGCCATTACACTAGACTACACCTGACACAGCGGTTACGCTAGAATCTACCTGACAGAGCCGTTACCCTAGAATCTACCTGACAAAGCCACTACCCTAGAATTTATCTGACAAAGCGGTTACCCTAGAATCTACCTGATACAGCCGTTACCCTCGAATCTACCTGACACAGCGGTTACCCTAAAATCTACCCTACAGAGCCGTTACACTAGAATTTACCTGACAGAGCAGTTACACTAGAATCTACCTGACAGAGCAGTTAACCTAGAATCTACCTGACAGAGCGGTTACACTAGAATCTACCTGACACAGCGGTTACCCTAGAATATAACTGACACAACGGTTACCCTAGAATCTACCTGACAGAGCAGTTACCCTAGAATCTACCTGACACAGCGGTTACCCTACAATCTACTCACCAGAGCCATTACTCTAGAATCTAACTGATAGAGTCGTTACCCTAGAATCTACCTGACAGAGTCGCTACCCTAGAATCTATCGGACAGAGCTGTTACCCTAGAATCTCCTTGACACAGAGGTTATCCTACAATCTACCTGAAAGAGCGGTTACCCTAGAATGCACCTGACACAGCGGTTACCCTAGAATCTACCTGACACAGCGGATACCCTAGATTCTACCTGACAAAGCGGTTACCCTAGAATCTTCCTGACAAAGCGGTTACCCTAGAATCTACCCGACACAGCGGTTACACTAGAATATACCCGACACAGCGGTTACCCTAGAATCTACCTGACACAGCGTTTACCCTAGAATCTACCTGACAAAGCGCTTACCCTAGAATCTACCTGACAGAGCCATTACCCTAGAATCTACCTGACACAGCGGTTACCCTAGAATCTACCAGACACACCGGTTAGCCTAGAATCTACCTGACAGAGCCATTACCCTAGAATCTACCTGACAGAACCGTTTCCCTAGAATCTACCTGATAGAGTCGTTACCCTAAATTCTACCTGACAGAGCTGTTAACCTAGAATTTACCTGACACAGCGGTTAACCTAGAATCTACCTGACAGAGCTGTCACCCTAGAATTTACCTGACACAGCGGTTACCCTAGAATCTACCTGTCAGAGCCGTTACCCTAGAATCTACCTGACACAGCGGATACCCTAGAATCTACCTCTGACACAGCGGTTACCCTAGAATCTACCTGACAGAGCCGTTATCCTAGAATCTACCTGATAGAGCTGTTACCCTAGAATCTACCTGACACAGCGGTTACCCTTGAATCCACCTGACACAGCGATTACCATAGAATCTACCTCTGACACAGCGATTACCCTAGAATCTACCTGACAGAGCTGTTACTCTAGAATCTACCTGACACAGCAGTTACCCTAGAATCTAACTGACACAGCTGTTACTCTAGAATCTAACTGACACAGTTATTACAATAGAATCTACCGGACACAGCAGTTACCCTAGCATCTACCTGACACAACAGTTACCCTAGAATTTACCTGACAGAGCGTTTACCCTAGAATTTACCTCTGACACAGCAGTTACCCTAGAATCTACCTGACAGAGCCGTTACCCTAGAATCTACCTGACACCCTAGAACCTACCTGACAGAACAGTTACCCTAGAATTTACCTGACACAGCGGTTACCCTAGAATTTACCTCTGACACAGCGGTTACACTAGAATCTACCTAACAGGGCCATTACCCTAGAATCTACCTGACAGAGCCATTACCCTAGAATCTACCTGACAGAACAGTTACCCTAGAATCAACCTGACTCAGCGGTTACCCTAGAATCTACCTGACACAGCGGTCACCCTAGAATCTACCTGACACAGCGGTTACCCTAGAATCTACCTGACACAGTTGTTACCCTAGAATCTACCTGACACAGCGGTTACCCTAGAATCTACTTGACACAGTGGTTTACCTAGAATCTACCTGACACAGCGGTTACCCTAGAATCTAGCTGACAGAGCGATTACCCTAGAATCAACCTGACAGAGCCGTTACCCTAGAATCTACCTGACAGAGCCAGTACTCTAAAATCTACGTGACACAGCGGTTACGCTAGAATCTACCTGACAGAGCCATTACGCTAGAGTCTACCTGACACAGCGGTTACCCTAGAATCTACCTGACAAAGCGCTTACCCTAGAATCTACCTGACAGAGCCATTACCCTAGAATCTACCTGACACATCGGTTACCCTAGAATCTAGCTGACAGAGCCACAACCCTAGAATCTACCTCACAGAGCCGTTACCCTAGAATCTAGCTGACAGAGCCATTACCCTAGAATATACCTGACAGAGCCGTTACTCTAGAATCTACCTGACAGAGCCATTACCCTAGAATCTACCTGACAGAGCAGTTACACTAGAATCTACCTGACAGAGCCAGTACTCTAAAATCTACCTGACACAGCGGTTACACTAGAATCTACCTGACAGAGCCATTACCCTAGAATCTACCTGACACAGCGGTTACCCTACAATCTACCTGACACAGCTTTTACCCTACAATCTACCTGACAGAGCCGTTACCCTAGAATCTACCTGACAGAGACACTGCCCTAGAATCTACCTGACACAGCGATTACCCTAGAATCTACCTGACAGAGCCAATACCCTAGAATCTACCTGACACAGCGGTTAACCTAGAATCTACTTGACACAGCGGTTACTCTAGATTCTACCTGACACAGCGGTTACCCTAGAATCTACCTGACAGTGCCGTTACCCTAGAATCTACCTGACAGAGCCATTACCCTAGAAACTACCTGACACAGCCATTACCCTAGAATCTACCTGACCAAGCTATTACCCTAGAATCTACCTGACAGAGCCATTAACCTAGATTCTACCTGACACAGCGGTTACCCTAGAATCTACCTGACAGAGTCATTACCCTAGAATCTACCTGACAGAGCCATTACCCTAGAATCTACCTGTAAGAGCCATTACCCTAGAATATACCTGACAGAGCCGTTACCCTAGAATCTACCTGACAGAGCCACTACCCTAGAATCTACCTGACAGAGCCGTTACCCTAGAAACTACCTGACAGAGCCATTACCCTAGAATCTACCTGACAGAGCCGTTACACTAGCATCTACCTGACAGAGCCAGTACCCTAGAATCTACCTGACAGAGCCGTTACACTAGCATCTACCTGACAGAGCCGTTACACTAGAATCTACCTGACACAGTTGTTACCCTAGAATTACCTGACAGAGCCATCACCCTAGAATCTACCTGACAGAGCCATTACCCTAGAATCTACCTGACAGAGCAGTTAACCTAGAATCTACCTGACAGAGCCAGTACTCTAAAATCTACCTGACACAGCGGTTACCCTAGAATCTACCAGACACACCGGTTAGCCTAGAATCTACCTGACAGAGCCATTACCCTAGAATCTACCTGACAAAGCCATTACCCTAGAATCTACCTAACAGAGCCATTACACTAGAATCTACCTGATAGAGCCGTTACCCTAGAATCTACCTGACACAGCGGTTACCCTAGAATCTACTTGACACACAGGTTACTCTAGAATCTCCCTGACACAGCGGTTACACTACAATCTACCTGACACAGTGGTTACCCTAGAATCTACCTGACAGAGCCATTACCCTAGAATCTACCTGACAGAACCGTTAAACTATAATCTACCTGATAGAGTCGTTACCCTAAATTCTACCTGACAGAGCTGTTAACCTAGAATTTACCTGACACAGCGGTTAACCTAGAATCTACCTGACAGAGCTGTTACCCTAGAATTTACCTGACACAGCGGTTACCCTAGAATCTACCTGACAGAGCCGTTACCCTAGAATCTACCTGACACAGCGGATACCCTAGAATCTACCTCTGACACAGTGGTTACCCTAGAATCTACCTGACAGAGCCGTTATCCTAGAATCTACCTGATAGAGCTGTTACCCTAGAATGTACCTGACACAGCGGTTACCCTTGAATCCACCTGACAGAGCGATTACCATAGAATCTACCTCTGACACAGCGATTACCCTAGAATCTACCTGACAGAGCTGTTACTCTAGAATCTACCTGACACAGCAGTTACCCTAGAATCTAACTGACACAGCTGTTACCCTAGAATCTAACTGACACAGTGGTTACCCTAGAATCTACCGGACACAGCAGTTACCCTAGCATCTACCTGACACAACAGTTACCCTAGAATTTGCCTGACACAGCATTTACCCTAGAATTTACCTCTGACACAGCGGATACCGTAGAATCTACCTGACAGAGCCGTTACCCTAGAATCTACCTGACAAAGCCGTCACCCTAGAATCTCCCTGACAGAGCTGTTACCCTAGAATCTACCTCAAAGAGCCATTACCCTAGAATCTACCTGACAGAGCCGTTACCCTAGAATCTACCAGACAGAGCCATTACACTAGACTACACCTGACACAGCGGTTACGCTAGAATCTACCTGACAGAGCCGTTACCCTAGAATCTACCTGACATAGCCATTACCCTAGAATCTATCTGACAAAGCGGTTACCCTAGAATCTACCTGATACAGCCGTTACCCTAGAATCTACCTGACACAGCGGTTACCCTAGAATCTACCCTACAGAGCCGTTACCCTAGAATTTACCTGACAGAGCAGTTACACTAGAATCTACCTGACAGAGCAGTTAACCTAGAATCTACCTGACAGAGCGGTTACACTAGAATCTACCTGACACAGCGGTTACCCTAGAATATAACTGACACAACGGTTACCCTAGAATCTACCTGACAGAGCAGTTACCCTAGAATCTACCTGACACAGCGGTTACCCTACAATCTACACACCAGAGCCATTACTCTAGAATCTAACTGATAGAGTCATTACCCTAGAATCTACCTGACAGAGTCGTTACCCTAGAATCTATCGGACAGGGCCAATACCCTAGAATCTCCTTGACACAGAGGTTATCCTACAATCTACCTGAAAGAGCGGTTACCCTAGAATGTACCTGACACAGCGGTTACCCTAGAATCCACCTGACACAGTGGATACCCTAGATTCTACCTGACACAGCGGTTACCCTAGAATCTTCCTGACAAAGCGGTTACCCTAGAATCTACCCGACACAGCGGTTACACTAGAATATACCCGACACAGCGGTTACCCTAGAAGCTACCTGACACAGCGTTTACCCTAGAATCTACCTGACACAGCGGTTACCCTAGAATCTACCAGACACACCGGTTAGAATAGAATCTACCTGACAGAGCCATTACCCTAGAATCTACCTGACAGAGCCATTACCCTAGAATCTACCTAACAGAGCCATTACCCTAGAATCTACCTGATAGAGCCGTTACCCTGGAATCTACCTGACACAGCGGTTACCCTAGAATCTACTTGACACACCGGTTACTCTAGAATATCCCTGACACAGCGGTTACACTACAATCTACCTGACACAGTGGTTACCTTAGAATCTACCTGACAGAGCCATTACCCTAGAATCTACCTGACAGAACCGTTACCCTAGAATCTACCTGATAGAGTCGTTACCCTAAATTCTACCTGACAGAGCTGTTAACCCAGAATTTACCTGACACAGCGGTTAACCTAGAATCTACCTGACAGAGCTGTTACCCTAGAATTTACCTGACACAGCGGTTACCCTAGAATCTACCTGACAGAGCCGTTACCCTAGAATCTACCTGACACAGCGGATACCCTAGAATCTACCTCTGACACAGCGGTTACCCTAGAATCTACCTGACGGAGCCGTTATCCTAGAATCTACCTGATAGAGCTGTTACCCTAGAATCTACCTGACACAGCAGTTACCCTTGAATCCACCTGACACAGCGATTACCATGGAATCTACCTCTGACACAGCGATTACCCTAGAATCTACCTGACAGAGCTGTTACTCTAGAATCTACCTGACACAGCAGTTACCCTAGAATCTAACTGACACAGCTGTTACCCTAGAATCTAACTGACACAGTGGTTACCCTAGAATCTACCGGACACAGCAGTTACCCTAGCATCTACCTGACACAACAGTTACCCTAGAATTTACCTGACACAGCGTTTACCCTAGAATTTACCTCTGACACAGCGGTTACCCTAGAATCTACCTGACAGAGCCGTTACCCTAGAATCTACCTGACAAAGCAGTTACCCTAGAATCTACCTGACAGAACAGTTACCCTAGAATTTACCTGACACAGCGGTTACCCTAGAATTTACCTCTGACACAGCGGTTACACTAGAATCTACCTAACAGGGCCATTAACCTAGAATCTAACTGACAGAGCCATTACCCTAGAATCTACCTGACAGAACAGTTACCCTAGAATCTACCTGACTCAGCGGTTACCCTAGAATCTACCTGACACAGCGGTCACCCTAGAATCTACCTGACACAGCGGTTACCCTAGAATCTACCTGACACAGTTGTTACCCTAGAATATACCTGACACAGCGGTTACCCTAGAATCTACTTGACACAGTGGTTTACCTAGAATCTACCTGACACAGCAGTTACCCTAGAATCTAGCTGACAGAGCGATTACCCTAGAATCAACCTGACAGAGCCGTTACCCTAGAATCTGTAGCGCTGGCGTCCCTGCCCTCTGCTAGGCAGGGACGCTGCTCCCCTCACCGCTCTGCTCCGTGCCCGGCGTCCTCTCCCCGCTCTGCTGTCAGCGCGCGCTCCTTCCCGGCGTCCTCCTCCCGCTCTGCTCTCAGCGCGCGCTCCTTCCCGGCACCTGTGCTTAGGGCGCGCGCGCGCGCGCTCCCCTCCTCTTAAAGGGGCCGCGCGCGCCGTCCTAAGGAGTCCCCGGCCAATGGCCGGAGGACTTCATCATATATAAGGCACCTCCTCCAAAATGGAGGTGCCCGAGCAATGTTGTTTGCACCTGTGTCTCACCTGTGCTTCAGCCCTCAGGTCCCGTTGCCAGTTACCTGCCAGTTACCTGCCAGTTTCCTGCCAGTTTCCTGCTAGTTACCTGCCTGATTCCTGCCTGAATACTTGTTACCTGCCTGCCTGCCTGAGGTCCGACGGTCTGCCTTACAACTCCGGTCAGTCTGTCTATGGACCAGCTTGCCCGCTCACCTGGGAGCGCTTCTCCGCTACCTGCCTGCTTGCCAGCCCGGAGGCTCCGTTGTCACGTGCTGTGACCACCTGCTATCTCAGAGACTCTTGCCCGCTCACCTGGGAGCGCATCTCCGTTACCTGCCTGCTTGCCAGCCCGGAGGTCCCGTTGTCACGTGCGGTGACCACCAGCTATTCCAGAGACTCTTGCCCGCTCACCTGGGAGCGCTTCTCCGTTTCCTACCTGCCTGCCAGCCCGGAGGTTCCGCCGTCACGTGCCGTGACCACCTGCTATTCCAGAGACCCTCGCTTGCTCACCTGGGAGCACACATCTACCATCTGCCTGCTAGCCTACCCGGAGGCTCTGCCATCACAGGTCGTACCTACCCCTTACCCAGAGACTGCCCTGATCACTTGCCGTAACTCCCTGTCCGTTCACCCAGAGACTGCCACCCGCTCCCTTACGAGGGCCGCCCCCTTGTATAGTAGCTCAGAGGTTCCGCCTCCCGGACCCGTTACAGTTTGCTCGGGCCATGGAACCCGGTGGCACCCAAGCTCCCTCGCTCTCGGACCTCTGTCTTGAACTGTCCCGTCAGAGGTCCCAACAGGAGGCCATCCTGGGTCACCTGCGGAATGTTAATACTCGCCTGAACACTCTGTCTGATCCACCAACAACCTCCGCCAGTGCCATATCTTGCAATCCGGCAGCTCCGCTGCCCACTAATACTATGGTATCCTACCCCGGACCCCGGCTCTCTGCACCTCCTCGCTTCGGAGGCGACCCCGTCCAGGCTCGGGGCTTCATAAATCAGTGCACCCTGCACTTTGAACTTTTGTCCCATCAGTTTAATTCCGACCGGGCCAAAATTGCCTTTATCATGTCCCATCTCACCGGGGAGGCCCTGGCCTGGCTAAATCCTCTATGGGAGAGAGGAGACCCCCTGGTGTCCAACTTGCCTGCTTTTCTCTCGGCTTTCCGGAAAGTCTTCGACGAACCCGGACGGAAGACCTCATCCGCATCCTCTCTGCTACGCCTCCGTCAGGAGGGTCTCACCGTGGGCCAATATGCCATACGGTTCCGCACCCTTGCCTCGGAGCTGGCCTGGGATAACGACGCTCTGGTATCCGTCTTCTGGGAGGGTCTGTCCGGTCGTATTAAAGATGAACTTGCTGGTCGGGACATTCCTACCTCTCTCGATGATCTAATAACCCTTGCCACCCGGATTGACCTACGGTTCCAGGAGCGTGCCAAAGAGGTCACCCGTGAGAGAAGGATTCCACGTTTAGCTCCTACTTTCCAGAAACCCGTCATTCCCTCCATCTCTCCCCAGGTACACTCTCCTGAGCCTATGCAGGTCGACCAGACCAAGATGGTCAAAACCCGTCAGGACTCACGCCGTGCCGAGGGGAGCTGCTTCTACTGTGGCAGTAAGGAGCACCGGATCCGTGCCTGCCCGGAGAGGTCGGGAAACGCCTGTGTCTAGGTTCGCTCAGAGAGGTCCACCTAGACAAGAATAAATCCTCTCCATCCCTGCTGTTGTCAGTTTCGATCATCTACGGGGAGAACCGTTATTTCGAACTAGCCCAACTTGACTCTGGAGCAGCCGGGAACCTTATTTCACAGTCCCTGGTTGAGAAATACCGCATCCCCACCAAACCTCTGGCTGTACCCTTGTCTGTCGCTGCCGTGGATGGGGGCCTCTTACCTCGCCCCATTCAACTCATCACCGAATCCATTACCCTGCAGGTGGGAATGCTGCATTCTGAAAGTATCTCCTTTCATGTTCTGCCTGGACTCTCTCACGCCCTCTTGCTAGGTCTGCCCTGGCTCCAGAGACATGCACCCGTGCTAGACTGGCAAACCGGAGAGGTCCTTCGCTGGGGACAAGACTGTCATAAAACCTGCCTGGTTCCCGTCCATCCCGTCCGTCCCTCTCCTACCCCAGCTAATCTACCTGGACTTCCGATTCCTTATTGGTCTTATGCAGATGTCTTTAATAAAAAGGAGGCAGAGACATTACCACCACATAGACCATACGACTGTCCCATCGATCTGCTACCCGGTACTACTCCTCCCCGTGGGCATATCTATCCTTTATCCGCTGCTGAGACCCGGTCAATGTCCGAATATATTGAGGAGAATCTAGCCAGAGGATTCATCCGGAAATCTACCTCCCCGGCGGGAGCAGGCTTCTTTTTCGTCAAAAAGAAGGACGGCTCTCTCCGTCCCTGTATAGACTATAGAGGCCTAAACCTGATCACGGTGAAGAATAAGTACCCCCTTCCGCTCATTCCAGAATTATTTGATCGCCTGAGGGGGGCTAGGATCTTCACCAAACTGGACCTTCGTGGGGCGTACAACCTGGTTCGTATTCGTCAGGGGGATGAATGGAAGACGGCATTCAACACCCGGGACGGCCACTATGAATACCTGGTAATGCCCTTTGGTCTCTGTAATGCTCCTGCCGTCTTTCAAGAGTTGGTCAATGACATCTTCCGGGACCTTCTCTACTCCTGCGTAGTGGTGTACCTGGACGACATCTTGGTCTTCTCTCTGGATCTCCAGACTCACCGGAGGGACGTTCGTCAGGTCCTGCTCAGGCTAAGGCAGAACCATCTCTACGCTAAATTTGAGAAGTGCCTCTTTGAGCAGACCTCGCTTCCGTTTCTGGGCTACATTATCTCTCAGACCGGCCTACAAATGGATCCTGAGAAACTGTCTGCCATCGAGAAATGGCCCCGACCGGAGGGGTTGAAGGCCATTCAGCGATTCCTGGGCTTCGCCAACTACTACCGCCTCTTCATACCACACTTCTCTTCCCGGACGGCCCCAATTTCTGCGCTCACCCGTAAAGGTACTAATCCCAAAGAGTGGCCACCCGAAGCAGAGGAGGCCTTTCTTTCCCTTAAACAGGCCTTCTCTTCCGCCCCGGTGCTGCATCGCCCAGATGGCAACAAACAGTTCTTCCTGGAAGTTGACGCCTCCTCCTCTGGAGCCGGAGCGGTACTTACTCAAAAATCATCTTCCGGGAGGATGGTAACTTGTGGCTTCTTCTCTAAACTCTTCTCCTCCTCTGAGCGCAACTATTCCATAGGAGACCGAGAGTTATTGGCCATCAAACTGGCATTGGAGGAGTGGCGTTACCTGCTCGAGGGGGCTCTTCACCCGGTAATAATTTACACTGACCACAAGAACTTGGCTTACCTCCAGCATGCCCAGAGACTTAACCCGCGCCAAGCCCGGTGGTCCTTGTTTTTTGCTCCTTTTGATTTTGTCCTTCATTTTCGCCCGGCTGACAAAAACGTCAAGGCGGACGCCTTGTCTCGGTCCTTTCTGGTGTCTGATCTCGAGGAGGATCCGAAACATATCATCGATCCCGCCAGAGTAATGCAGGTGGCTCCCGTGAGTCTAAATCGTCTTCCTCCTGGTAAGACGTTCGTACCAGTACCTGATCGGGAGAAGATCCTACACTGGGGTCATTCGTCTAAACTAGCTGGCCACGCCGGTCAGAAAAAGACCCTCCAGCTTATTACCCGGCACTACTGGTGGCCTAACCTGCACAAGGATGTAATAGACTTTGTTTCTGCCTGTGTGTCCTGCGCCCGCAACAAAGTTCCGAGACACCTGCCGGCCGGCCGCCTCCTACCTCTGCCAGTATCTGCTGCCCCCTGGCAGCATATAGCGATGGACTTCATTACTGATCTACCCGTCTCTGCCGGTTGTACGGTCATTTGGGTGGTCGCTGACCGCTTCTCCAAGATGGCTCACTTCATTCCACTGCCAGGTCTTCCGTCTGCACCCGAGCTGGCTAAAGACTTTATCCGCCACATCTTCCGTCTTCATGGCCTGCCCCGTCACATCGTGTCGGATCGTGGGGTACAGTTCACTTCCCGTTTCTGGAGAGCCACTTGTAAATTGCTGGACGTCACCCTGGACTTCTCCTCCGCATACCACCCACAGTCTAATGGTCAAGTGGAGCGGATCAATCAGAACCTGACCAGTTACCTTCGGCACTTCGTTAATGCCCACCATTCTGACTGGGTGGATCTCCTGCCATGGGCCGAATTCTCGTACAACAATCACGAGAGCGAGTCTTCCTCCAAATCCCCGTTTTTTGTAGTCTACGGTCAGCATCCTCGGATCCCGTTTCCCGTCTCCACCTCGGCGGACAATCCGGCTGCGGAATCTCTTGTTAACAAATTTTCCTCCATATGGGAGAGTACCCGGTCCGCACTCCTTCTGTCTTCCGAGCGTATGAAAAGACACGCTGACAAAAAACGTCTGGACCCTCCTCAATTCCGCCCTGGGGATAAAGTCTGGCTCTCGTCCAAATATGTCCGGCTCAAGATCCCTTCCTATAAGTTAGGGCCTCGGTTCATCGGCCCACTGGAGGTCATCAGTCAGATCAACCCGGTGGCCTATAAATTGAAACTCCCGGCCAACTTACGGATCCCTAACTCCTTCCATGTGTCTCTCCTCAAACCTGTGGTGCTTAACTCTTTTTCCAAGTCTACAGGTACGCCTCCTGCTCCGGTTTCTGCTGAGGACGAGTTTGAGGTAGAGAACATTCTTGCCACCAAAAGGGTAAGAGGAAAGACCTTTTTTCTGGTAGATTGGAAGGGGTTTGGTCCTGAGGAGAGAACGTGGGAGCCCCGGGAGAACATCCATGCCCCTCTCATCCTAGCTAAATTTCTGTCTGGCCTAAAAAAGGGGGGGCCTAAAGGGGGGGGTACTGTAGCGCTGGCGTCCCTGCCCTCTGCTAGGCAGGGACGCTGCTCCCCTCACCGCTCTGCTCTGTGCCCGGCGTCCTCTCCCCGCTCTGCTGTCAGCGCGCGCTCCTTCCCGGCGTCCTCCTCCCGCTCTGCTCTCAGCGCGCGCTCCTTCCCGGCCCCTGTGCTTAGGGCGCGCGCGCGCGCGCTCCCCTCCTCTTAAAGGGGCCGCGCGCGCCGTCCTAAGGAGTCCCCGGCCAATGGCCGGAGGACTTCATCATATATAAGGCACCTCCTCCAAAATGGAGGTGCCCGAGCAATGTTGTTTGCACCTGTGTCTCACCTGTGCTTCAGCCCTCAGGTCCCGTTGCCAGTTACCTGCCAGTTACCTGCCAGTTTCCTGCCAGTTTCCTGCTAGTTACCTGCCTGATTCCTGCCTGAATACTTGTTACCTGCCTGCCTGCCTGAGGTCCGACGGTCTGCCTTACAACTCCGGTCAGTCTGTCTATGGACCAGCTTGCCCGCTCACCTGGGAGCGCTTCTCCGCTACCTGCCTGCTTGCCAGCCCGGAGGCTCCGTTGTCACGTGCTGTGACCACCTGCTATCTCAGAGACTCTTGCCCGCTCACCTGGGAGCGCATCTCCGTTACCTGCCTGCTTGCCAGCCCGGAGGTCCCGTTGTCACGTGCGGTGACCACCAGCTATTCCAGAGACTCTTGCCCGCTCACCTGGGAGCGCTTCTCCGTTTCCTACCTGCCTGCCAGCCCGGAGGTTCCGCCGTCACGTGCCGTGACCACCTGCTATTCCAGAGACCCTCGCTTGCTCACCTGGGAGCACACATCTACCATCTGCCTGCTAGCCTACCCGGAGGCTCTGCCATCACAGGTCGTACCTACCCCTTACCCAGAGACTGCCCTGATCACTTGCCGTAACTCCCTGTCCGTTCACCCAGAGACTGCCACCCGCTCCCTTACGAGGGCCGCCCCCTTGTATAGTAGATCAGAGGTTCCGCCTCCCGGACCCGTTACAGAATCTACCTGACAGAGCCAGTACTCTAAAATCTACCTGACACAGCGGTTACGCTAGAATCTACCTGACAGAGCCATTACCCTAGAATCTACCTGACACAGCGATTACCCTAGAATCTACCTGACAGAGCCATTACCCTAGAATCTACCTGACACATCGGTTACCCTAGAATCTACCTGACAGAGCCACAACACTAGAATCTACCTCACAGAGCCGTTACCCTAGAATCTAGCTGACAGAGCCATTACCCTAGAATCTACCTGACAGAGCCGTTACAATAGAATCTACCTGACAGAGCCGTTACCCTAGAATCTACCTGACACAGCCATTACCCTAGAATCTACCTGAAAGAGCCGTTACCCTACAATCTACCTGACAGAGCCATTACCTTAGAATCTACCTGACAGAGCCATTACCCTATAATCTACCTGACACAGTGGTTACCCTAGAATCTACCGGACTCAGCAGTTACCCTAGAATCTACCTGACAGAGCCATTACCCTAGAATCTACCTGACACAGCGGTTAACCTAGAATCTACCTGACAGAGCCGTTACGCTAGAATCCACCTGACAGAGCCGTCACCCTAGAATCTCCCTGACAGAGCTGTTACCCTAGAATCTACCTCACAGAGCCATTATCCTATAATCTAACTGACAGAGCCATTACCCTAGAATCTACCTGACAGAGCCATTACCGTAGAATCTGTCTGACAGAATCGTTACCCTAGAATCTACCTGACACAGCCGTTACCCTAGAATCTACCTGACAGAGCCATTACACTAGACTACACCTGACACAGCGATTACGCTAGAATCTACCTGACAGAGCCGTTACCCTAGAATCTACCTGACACAGCCATTTCCTTGGAATCTATCTGACAAAGCGGCTACCCGAGAATCTACCTGATACAGCCGTTACCCTAGAATCTACCTGACACAGCGGTTACCCTAGAATCTACCCTACAGAGCCGTTACCCTAGAATTTACCTGACAGAGCAGTTACACTAGAATCTACCTGACAGAGCAGTTAACCTAGAATCTACCTGACAGAGCGGTTACACTAGAATCTACCTGACACAGCGGTTACCCTAGAATATAACTGACACAACGGTTACCCTAGAATCTACCTGACAGAGCAGTTACCCTAGAATCTACCTGACACAGCGGTTACCCTACAATCTACCCACCAGAGACATTACTCTAGAATCTAACTGATAGAGTCGTTACCCTAGAATCTACCTGACAGAGTCGTTACCCTAGAATCTATCGGACAGAGCCGTTACCCTAGAATCTCCTTGACACAGAGGTTATCCTACAATCTACCTGAAAGAGCGATTACCCTAGAATGTACCTGACACAGCGGTTACCCTAGAATCTACCTGACACAGCGGATACCCTAGATTCTACCTGACACAGCGGTTACCCTAGAATCTTCCTGACAAAGCGGTTACCCTAGAATCTACCCAACACAGCAGTTACACTAGAATATACCCGACACAGCGGTTACCTTAGAATCTACCTGACACAGCGTTTACCCTAGAATCTACCTGACACAGCGGTTACCCTAGAATCTACCAGACACACCGGTTAGCCTAGAATCTACCTGACAGAGCCATTACCCTAGAATCTACCTGACAGAGCCATTACCCTAGAATCTACCTAACAGAGCCATTACCCTAGAATCTACCTAACAGAGCCGTTACCCTAGAATCTACCTGACACAGCGGTTACCCTAGAATCTACTTGACACACCGGTTACTCTAGAATCTCCCTGACACAGCGGTTACACTACAATCTACCTGACACAGTGGTTACCCTAGAATCTACCTGACAGAGCTATTACCCTAAAATCTACCTGACAGAACCGTTACCCTATAATCTTCCTGATAGAGTCGTTACCCTAAATTCTACCTGACAGAGCTGTTAACCCAGAATTTACCTGACACAGCGGTTAACCTAGAATCTACCTGACAGAGCTGTTACCCTAGAATTTACCTGACACAGCGGTTACCCTAGAATCTACCTGACAGAGCCGTTACCCTAGAATCTACCTGACACAGCGGATACCCTAGAATCTACCTCTGACACAGCGGTTACCCTAGAATCTACCTGACAGAGCCGTTATCCTAGAATCTACCTGATAGAGCTGTTACCCTAGAATCTACCTGACACAGCGTTTACCCTTGAATCCACCTGACACAGCGATTACCATAGAATCTACTTCTGACACAGCGATTAACCTAGAATCTACCTGACAGAGCTGTTACTCTAGAATCTACCTGACACAGCAGTTACCCTAGAATCTAACTGACACAGCTGTTACCCTAGAATCTAACTGACACAGTGGTTACCCTAGAATCTACCGGACACAGCAGTTACCCTAGCATCTACCTGACACAACAGTTACCCTAGAATTTACCTGACACAGCGTTTACCCTAGAATTTACCTGTGACACAGCGGTTACCCTAGAATCTACCTGACAGAGCCGTTACCCTAGAATCTACCTGACAAAGCAGTTACCCTAGAATCTACCTGACAGAGCCGTTACAATAGAATCTACCTCACAGAGCCGTTACCCTAGAATCTAGCTGACAGAGCCATTACCCTAGAATCTACCTGACAGAGCCATTACAATAGAATCTACCTGACAGAGCCGTTACCCTAGAATCTACCTGACACAGCCATTACCCTAGAATCTACCTGAAAGAGCCGTTACCCTACAATCTACCTGACAGAGCCATTACCTTAGAATCTACCTGACAGAGCCATTATCCTATAATCTACCTGACACAGTGGTTACCCTAGAATCTACCGGACTCAGCAGTTACCCTAGAATCTATCTGACAGAGCCATTACCCTAGAATCTACCTGACACAGCGGTTAACCTAGAATCTACCTGACAGAGCCGTTACCCTAGAATCTACCTGACAGAGCTGTTACCCTAGAATCTACCTGACAGAGCCATTATCCTAGAAACTACCTGACAGAGCCGTTACCCTAGAATCTACCTGACAGAGCCATTACCCTAGAATTTACCTAACAGAGCCATTACCCTAGAATCTACCTAACAGAGCCGTTACCCTAGAATCTACCTGACACAGCGGTTACCCTAGAATCTACTTGACACACCGGTTACTCTAGAATCTCCCTGACACAGCGGTTACACTACAATCTACCTGACACAGTGGTTACCCTAGAATCTACCTGACAGAGCTATTACCCTAAAATCTACCTGACAGAACCGTTACCCTATAATCTTCCTGATAGAGTCGTTACCCTAAATTCTACCTGACAGAGCTGTTAACCCAGAATTTACCTGACACAGCGGTTAACCTAGAATCTACCTGACAGAGCTGTTACCCTAGAATTTACCTGACACAGCGGTTACCCTAGAATCTACCTGACAGAGCCGTTACCCTAGAATCTACCTGACACAGCGGATACCCTAGAATCTACCTCTGACACAGCGGTTACCCTAGAATCTACCTGACAGAGCCGTTATCCTAGAATCTACCTGATAGAGCTGTTACCCTAGAATCTACCTGACACAGCGTTTACCCTTGAATCCACCTGACACAGCGATTACCATAGAATCTACCTCTGACACAGCGATTACCCTAGAATCTACCTGACAGAGCTGTTACTCTAGAATCTACCTGACACAGCAGTTACCCTAGAATCTAACTGACACAGCTGTTACCCTAGAATCTAACTGACACAGTGGTTACCCTAGAATCTACCGGACACAGCAGTTACCCTAGCATCTACCTGACACAACAGTTACCCTAGAATTTACCTGACACAGCGTTTACCCTAGAATTTACCTGTGACACAGCGGTTACCCTAGAATCTACCTGACAGAGCCGTTACCCTAGAATCTACCTGACAAAGCAGTTACCCTAGAATCTACCTGACAGAGCAGTTACAATAGAATCTACCTCACAGAGCCGTTACCCTAGAATCTAGCTGACAGAGCCATTACCCTAGAATCTACCTGACAGAGCCGTTACAATAGAATCTACCTGACAGAGCCGTTACCCTAGAATCTACCTGACACAGCCATTACCCTAGAATCTACCTGAAAGAGCCGTTACCCTACAATCTACCTGACAGAGCCATTACCTTAGAATCTACCTGACAGAGCCATTATCCTATAATCTACCTGACACAGTGGTTACCCTAGAATCTACCGGACTCAGCAGTTACCCTAGAATCTATCTGACAGAGCCATTACCCTAGAATCTACCTGACACAGCGGTTAACCTAGAATCTACCTGACAGAGCCGTTACCCTAGAATCTACCTGACAGAGCTGTTACCCTAGAATCTACCTGACAGAGCCATTATCCTAGAAACTACCTGACAGAGCCGTTACCCTAGAATCTACCTGACAGAGCCATTACCCTAGAATCTACCTGACAGAGCCAATACACTAGACTACACCTGACACAGCGGTTACGCTAGAATCTACCTGACAGATCCCTTACCCTAGAATCTACCTGACACAGCCATTACCCTAGAATCTATCTGACAAAGCGGTTACCCTAGAATCTACCTGATACAGCCGTTACCCTAGAATCTACCTGACACAGCGGTTACCCTAGAATCTACCCTACAGAGCCGTTACCCTAGAATTTACCTGACAGAGCAGTTACACTAGAATCTACCTGACAGAGCAGTTAACCTAGAATCTACCTGACAGAGCGGTTACACTAGAATCTACCTGACACAGCGGTTACCCTAGAATATAACTGACACAACGGTTACCCTAGAATCTACCTGACAGAGCAGTTACCCTAGAATCTACCTGACACAGCGGTTACCCTACAATCTACCCACCAGAGCCATTACTCTAGAATCTAACTGATAGAGTCGTTACCCTAGAATCTACCTGACAGAGTCGTTACCCTAGAATCTATCGGACAGAGCCGTTACCCTAGAATCTCCTTGACACAGAGGTTATCCTACAATCTACCTGAAAGAGCGATTACCCTAGAATGTACCTGACACAGCGGTTACCCTAGAATCTACCTGACACAGCGGATACCCTAGATTCTACCTGACACAGCGGTTACCCTAGAATCTTCCTGACAAAGCGGTTACCCTAGAATCTACCCAACACAGCGGTTACACTAGAATATACCCGACACAGCGGTTACGCTAGGATCTACCTGACACAGCGTTTACCCTAGAATATACCTAACACAGCGGTTACCCTAGAATCTACCAGACACAACGGTTAGCCTAGAATCTACCTGACAGAGCCATTACCCTAGAATCTACCTGACAAAGCCATTACCCTAGAATCTACCTAACAGAGCCATTACCCTAGAATCTACCTAACAGAGCCGTTACCCTAGAATCTACCTGACACAGCGGTTACCCTAGAATCTACTTGACACACCGGTTACTCTAGAATCTCCCTGACACAGCGGTTACACTACAATCTACCTGACACAGTGGTTACCCTAGAATCTACCTGACAGAGCTATTACCCTAAAATCTACCTGACAGAACCGTTACCCTATAATCTTCCTGATAGAGTCGTTACCCTAAATTCTACCTGACAGAGCTGTTAACCCAGAATTTACCTGACACAGCGGTTAACCTAGAATCTACCTGACAGAGCTGTTACCCTAGAATTTACCTGACACAGCGGTTACCCTAGAATCTACCTGACAGAGCCGTTACCCTAGAATCTACCTGACACAGCGGATACCCTAGAATCTACCTCTGACACAGCGGTTACCCTAGAATCTACCTGACAGAGCCGTTATCCTAGAATCTACCTGATAGAGCTGTTACCCTAGAATCTACCTGACACAGCGGTTACCCTTGAATCCACCTGACACAGCGATTACCATAGAATCTACCTCTGACACAGCGATTACCCTAGAATCTACCTGACAGAGCTGTTACTCTAGAATCTACCTGACACAGCAGTTACCCTAGAATCTAACTGACACAGCTGTTACCCTAGAATCTAACTGACACAGTGGTTACCCTAGAATCTACCGGACACAGCAGTTACCCTAGCATCTACCTGACACAACAGTTACCCTAGAATTTACCTGACACAGCATTTACCCTAGAATTTACCTCTGACACAGCGGTTACCGTAGGATCTACCTGACAGAGCCGTTACCCTAGAATCTACCTGACAAAGCAGTTACCCTAGAATCTACCTGACAGAACAGTTACCCTAGAATTTACCTGACACAGCGGTTACCCTAGAATTTACCTCTGACACAGCGGTTACACTAGAATCTACCTAACAGGGCCATTACCCTAGAATCTACCTGACAGAGCCATTACCATAGAATCTACCTGACAGAACAGTTACCCTAGAATCTACCTGACTCAGCGGTTACCCTAGAATCTACCTGACACAGCGGTCACCCTAGAATCTACCTGACACAGCGGTTACCCTAGAATCTACCTGACACAGTTGTTACCCTAGAATCTACCTGACACAGCGGTTACCCTAGAATCTACTTGACACAGTGGTTTACCTAGAATCTACCTGACACAGCGGTTACCCTAGAATCTAGCTGACAGAGCGATTACCCTAGAATCAACCTGACAGAGCCGTTACCCTAGAATCTACCTGACACAGCGGTTACCCTAGAATCTACCTAACACAGCGGTTACCCTAGAATCTACCTGACACAGCGATTACCCTAGAATCTACCTGACACAGCGGTTACCCTAGAATCTACCTGACACAGCGGTTACCCTAGAATCTACCTGACACAGCGGTTACCCTAGAATCTACCTGACACAGCATTTACCCTAGAATCTACCTGACACAGTGGTTTCCCCAGAATCTACCTGACACAGCGGTTACCCTAGAATCTACCTGACAGAGCGATTACCCTAGAATCAACCTGACAGAGCCGTTACCCTAGAATCTACCTGACACAGCGGTTACCCTAGAATCTACCTCACACAGCGGTTACCCTAGAATCTACCTCACACAGCGGTTACCCAAGAATCTACCTGACACAGCCGTTACCCTAGAATCTACCTGACACAGCGGTTACCCTAGAATCTGCCTGACACAGCGGTAATCCTAGAATCTACTTTACACAGCGGTTACCCTAGAATTTACCTAACAGAGCCATTACCCAAGAATCTATCTGAACGAGCCGTTACCCTAGAATTTACCTGACACAGCTGTTACCCTAGAATCTACCTGACAGAGCCATTACCCTAGAATCTACCTGACAGAGCCGTTACCGTAGAATCTACCTAACACAACGGTTACCTTAGAATGTACCTGACAGAGCCGTTACCCTAGAATCTACCTGACACAGAGGTTACCCTAGAATCTACCTGACAGAGCCGTTACCCTAGAATCTACCTGACACAGCGGTTACCCTAGAATCTAACTGACAAAGCAGTAACCCTAGAATCTACCTGACACAGCGTTTACCCTAGAATCTACCTGACAGAGCCGTTACCCTAGAATCTAACTGACAGAGCCGTTACCCTGGAATCAATCTGACAGCTGTTACCCTAGAATCTAGCTGACACAGCGGTTACCCTAGAATCTACCTGACAAAGCCGTTACCCTAGAATCTACCTGACAGAGCCATTACCCTAGAATCTACCTGCCAGAGCTGTTACTCTAGAATCGACCTGACAGAGCCGTTACCCTAGAATGTATCTGACACAGCGGTTACCCTAGAATCAACCTGACATAGCGGTTGCCCTAGAATCTACCTAACACAGCGGTTAACCTAGAATCTACCTGACAGAGCCGTTACCCTAGAATCTACCTGAAACAGCGGTAACCCTAGAATCTACCTGACATAGCGGTTACCCTAGAATCTACCTGACACAGCGGTTAGCCTAGAATCTACCTGACAGAGCCATTACCCTAGAATCTAACTGACAGAGCCGCTACCGTAGAATCTACCTGACACAGCGGTTACCCTAAAATCTACCTGACAGAACAGTTACCCTAGAGTCTCTCTGACAAAGAGGTTACCCTAGAATCTACCTGACAGTGCCATTACACTAGAATCTACCTAACACAGCGGTTACCCTAGAATCTACCTGACACAACCGTTACCCTAGAATCTAACTGACAGAGCAGTCACCCTAGAATCTACCTGACAGAGCCATTACCCTAGAATCTGTCTGACAGAGCATTTACCCTAGAATCTACCTGACACAGATGTTGCCCTAGAAACTACCTGACAGAGAAGTTACCCTAGAATGTACCTGACACAGCGGTTACACTAGAGTCTACTTTACACAGCGGTTACCCTAGAATCTACCTGACACAGCTGTTACTCTAGAATCTACCTGACACAGCGGTTATCCTAGAATCTACTTGACAGAGCCGTTACCCTAGAATCTACCTGAAAGTTCCGTTACCCTAGAATATACATGACAGAGACGTTACCCTAGAATCTACCTGACAGAGACGTTACCCTAGAATCTACCTGACACAGTCATTACCCTTGAATCTAAGTCACTCAGCCGTTAACCTAGAATCTACCTGACACATCAGTTACCCTAGAATCTACCTGACAGAGCCGTTTCCCTAAAATCTACCTGACAGAGCCGTTACCCTAGGATCTACGTGACAGAGCCCTTACTCTAGAATC
Organism: Phyllobates terribilis; assembly: GCF_046119375.1. Classification (NCBI taxonomy): domain Eukaryota; kingdom Metazoa; phylum Chordata; class Amphibia; order Anura; family Dendrobatidae; genus Phyllobates; species Phyllobates terribilis. The sequence goes on along the minus strand of NW_027362764.1, from coordinate 327,289,012 downwards.
TACCTGACACAGCGTTTACCCTAGAATCTACCTGAAAGAGCCCTTACCCTAGAATCTACCTGACAGAGCCGTTACCGTAGAATCTACCTGACAAAGCGGTTACCCGAGAATCTACCTGACACAGCGGTTACCCTAGAATCTACCTGACAGAGCCATTACCATAGAATCTTCATGACAGAGTCGTTACCGTAGAATCTACCTGACACAGCGGTTACCCTAGAATCTACCTGACACAGCGGTTACCCTAGAATCTACCTGACAGAGCCATTACCATACAATCTACATGAAAGAGCCATTACCCTAGAATATGCATGACAGAGTCGTTATCCTAGAATCTACCTGACACAGCGGTTACCCTAGAATGTACCTGACAGAGCCGTTACCGTAGAATCTACCTGACACAGCGGTTACTCTATAATATACCTGACAGAGCCGTTACCCTAGAATCTACCTGACACAGAGGTTACCCTAGAATCTACCTGACAGAGCCATTACCCTAGAATCTACCTGACACAGCGTTTACCATAGAATCTAACTGACAGAGCAATAACCCTAGACTCTACCTGACACAGAGGTTACCCTAGAATCTACCTGACAGAGCAGTTACCCTAGAACCTACCTGACACAGTGGTTACTCTACAATCTACCCGACAGAGCCGTTACCCTAGAATCTACCTGACAGAGCAGTTACCCTAGAATCTACCTGACAGAGCGATTACTATAGAATCTACCTGACAGAGCGGTTACCCTAGAATCTACATAACACAGGGGTAATCCTAGAATGTACCTGACACAGCGGTTACCCTAGAATATACCTGACAGAGCAGTTACCCTAGAATCTACCTGACACACCGGTTACTCTAGAATCTACCTGACACAGCGGTTACCTTAGAATCTAACTGATAGGGACGTTACCCTAGAATCTACCTGACAGAGCTGTTACCCTAGAATGTACCGGAAACAGCGGTTTCCCTAGAATCTGCATGACAAAGCGGTTACCCTAGAATCTACCTGACATAGCGGTTACCCTAGAATCTACCTGACAGAGCCGTTACCCTAGAATCTGCCTGACACATCGGTTACCCTAGAATCTACCTGACGGAGCCATTACTCTAGAATCTACCTGACAGAGCCGTTACCCTAGAATCTACCGGACAGAGCCGTTACCCTTGAATCTACCTGACACAGCGGTTACTCTAGAATCTACCTGACTGTAACGGGTCCGGGAGGCGGAACCTCCGAGCTACTATACAAGGGGGCGGTCCTTGTAAGGGAGCGGGTGGCAACCAGGGATGACGGGCAGGCAGTCACAGCAGGTGACCGGGACAGTCTCTGAATGAACGGGCTGGGAGTCACGGCAAGTGATCGGGGCAGTCTCTAGGTAAAGGGTAGGTACGACCTGTGATGGCAGAGCCTCCGGGTAGGCGAGCAGGCAGATGGTAGATGTGTGCTCCCAGGTGAGCAAGCGAGAGTCTCTGGAATGGTAGGTGGTCACAGCACGTGACGGCGAAGCCCCCGGGTAGGCTAGCAGGCAGGTAACAGGTGGGCGCTCCCAGGTGAGCGGGCAGGAGTCTCTGGAAAGGCAGATGGTCACAGCACGTGACGGCGAAGCCTCCGGGTAGGCTAGTAGGCAGGTAACAGTTGGGTGCTCCCAGGTGAGCGGGCTGGAGTCTCTGGAAAGGCAGATGGTCACAGCACGTGACGACGGAGCCTCCAGGTAGGCTAGCAGGCAGGTAACTGAAGTGCGCTCCCAGGTGAGCGGGAAAGCTGGTCCATAGACAGACTGACAAGGAGTAGGATGGCAGACCGTCGGACCTCAGGCAAGGAGGCAGGTAACTGATGTGCGCTCCCAGGTGAGCGGGCAAGCTGGTCCTTAGACAGACTGACAGGAGTAGTAAGGCAGACCGTCGGACCTCAGGCTAGCAGGCAGGTGACTGGATATCAGGCAGGACAAGGACAGCAAGCTGGCAGGAATCTGGCAGGTAACTGGCAGGTAACTGGCAACGGGACCTGAGGGCTGAAGCACAGGTGAGACACAGGTGCAAACAACATTGCTCGGGCACCTCCATTTTGGAGGAGGTGCCTTATATAGGATGAAGTCCTCCGGCCATTGGCCGGGGACTCCTTAGGACGGCGCGCGTGGCCCCTTTAAGAGGAGGGGAGCGCGCGCGCGCCCTAAGCACAGGGGCCGGGAAGGAGCGCGCGCTGACAGCAGAGCGGGAGGAGGACGCCGGGAAGGAGCGCGCGCTGACAGCAGAGCGGGAGGAGGACGCCGGGAAGGAGCGCGCGCTGACAGCAGAGCGGGAGGAGGATGCCGGGCTCGGAGCAGAGAGGTGAGGGGAACAGCGTCCCTGCCTAGCAGAGGGCAGGGACGCCGACGCTACAGTACCCCCCCCTTTAGGCCCCCCCTTTTTTTAGGCCAGACAGAAATTTAGCAAGAATGAGAGGGGCATGGATGTTCTCCCGGGGCTCCCACGTTCTCTCCTCAGGACCAAACCCCCTCCAATCTACCAGAAAAAAGGTTTTACCTCTTACCCTTTTGGTGGCCAGAATGTTCTCTACCTCAAACTCGTTTTCAGCGGAAACCGGAGCAGGAGGCGGGCCTGTAGACTTGGAAAAAGAGTTAAGTACCACAGGTTTGAGGAGAGATACATGGAAGGAGTTAGGGATCCGCAAGTTGGCCGGGAGTTTCAATTTATAGGCCACCGGGTTGATCTGACTGATGACCTCCAGTGGGCCGATGAACTGAGGCCCTAACTTATAGGAAGGGATCTTGAGCCGGACATATTTGGACGAGAGCCAGACTTTATCCCCAGGACGGAATTGAGGAGGGTCCAGACGTTTTTTGTCAGCATGTCTTTTCATACGCTCGGATGACAGAAGGAGTGCGGACCGGGTACTCTCCCAAATGGAGGAAAATTTGTTAACAAGAGATTCCGCAGCCGGATTGTCCACCGAGGTGGAGACGGGAAACGGGATCCGAGGATGCTGACCGTAGACTACAAAAAACGGGGATTTGGAGGAAGATTCGCTCTCGTGATTGTTGTACGAGAATTCGGCCCATGGCAGGAGATCCACCCAGTCAGAATGGTGGGCATTAACGAAGTGCCGGAGGTAACTGGTCAGGTTCTGATTGATCCGCTCCACTTGACCATTAGACTGTGGATGGTAAGCGGAGGAGAAGTCCAGGGTGACGTCTAGCAATTTACAAGTGGCTCTCCAGAAACGAGAAGTGAACTGTACCCCTCGATCCGACACGATGTGACGGGGCAGGCCATGAAGACGGAAGATGTGGCGGATAAAGTCTTTAGCCAGCTCGGGTGCAGACTGAAGGCCTGGCAGGGGAATGAAGTGAGCCATTTTGGAAAAGCGGTCAGCGACCACCCAAATGACCGTACAACCGGCAGAGACGGGCAGATCAGTTATGAAGTCCATCGCTATATGCTGCCAGGGGGCAGCAGGTACTGGCAGAGGAAGAAGGCGGCCGGCTGGCAGGTGTCTCGGAACTTTGTTGCGGGCGCAGGACACACAGGCATAGACAAAGTCTATTACATCCTTGTACAGGTTAGGCCACCAGTAGTGCCGGGTAATAAGCTGGAGGGTCTTTCTCTGACCAGCGTGGCCAGCTAGTTTAGACGAATGACCCCAGTGTAGGATCTTCTCCCGATCAGGTACTGATACGAACGTCTTACCGGGAGGAAGACGATTTAGACTCACGGGAGCCACCTGCATTACTCTGGCGGGATCGATGATATGTTTAGGTTCCTCCTCGAAGTCAGACACCAGAAAGGATCGGGACAAGGCGTCCGCTTTGATGTTCTTGTCAGCCGGGCGAAAATGTAGAACAAAATCAAAGCGAGCAAAAAACAAGGACCACCGGGCTTGGCGCGGGTTAAGTCTCTGGGCATGCTGAAGATAAGCCAAGTTTTTGTGGTCAGTGTAAATTATTACCGGATGAAGAGCCCCCTCGAGCAGGTAACGCCACTCCTCCAATGCCAGTTTGATGGCCAACAACTCTCGGTCTCCTATGGAATAATTGCGCTCTGAGGAGGAGAAGAGTTTAGAGAAGAAGCCGCAAGTTACCATCCTCCCGGAAGATGATTTTTGAGTAAGTACCGCTCCGGCTCCAGAGGAGGAGGCGTCAACTTCCAGGAAGAATTGCTTGTTGCCGTCCGGGCGATGCAGTACCGGGGCGGAAGAGAAGGCCTGTTTTAAGGAAAGAAAGGCCTCCTCTGCTTCGGGCGGCCACTCTTTGGGATTAGTACCCTTACGGGTGAGCGCGGAAATTGGGGCAGTCCGGGAAGAGAAGTGTGGTATGAAGAGGCGGTAGTAGTTGGCGAAGCCCAGGAACCGCTGAATGGCCTTCAACCCCTCCGGTCGGGGCCATTTCTCGATGGCAGACAGTTTCTCTGGATCCATTCGTAGGCCGGTCTGAGAAATAATGTAGCCCAAAAATGGAAGCGAGGTCTGCTCAAAGAGGCACTTCTCATATTTAGCGAAGAGGTGATTCTGCCTGAGTCTGAGCAGGACCTGACGAACGTCCCTCCGGTGAGTCTGGAGATCCGGAGAGAAGACCAAGATGTCGTCCAGGTACACCACAACGCAGGAGTAGAGAAGGTCCCGGAAGATGTCATTGACCAACTCTTGAAAGACGGCAGGGGCGTTACAGAGACCAAAGGGCATTACCAGATATTCGTAGTGGCCGTTCCGGGTGTTGAATGCAGTCTTCCATTCATCCCCTTGACGGATACGGACCAGGTTGTACGCCCCACGGAGGTCCAGTTTGGTGAAGACTCTAGCCCCCCTCAGGCGATCAAATAATTCTGGAATGAGCGGAAGAGGGTACTTATTCTTCATCGTGATCTGGTTAAGACCTCTATAGTCTATACAGGGACGGAGAGAGCCGTCCTTCTTTTTTACGAAGAAAAACCCTGCTCCCGCCGGGGAGGTAGATTTCCGGATGAATCCCCTGGCCAAATTCTCCTCAATATATTCGGACATCGACCGGGTCTCAGCAGCGGACAATGGGTAAATACGCCCACGGGGAGGAGTAGTACCGGGTAACAGGTCGATAGGACAGTCGTATGGTCTATGAGGGGGTAATGTCTCTGCCTCCTTTTTATTAAAGACATCAGCAAATGACCAATAGGGAATCGGAAGTCCAGGTAGATTAGTTGGGGTAGGAGAAGGACGGACGAGATGAACAGGAACCAAACAAGTCTTATGGCAGTCCTGTCCCCAGCGAAGGACCTCTCCGGTCTGCCAGTCAAGCACGGGTGCATGTCTCTGGAGCCAAGGTAGACCTAGTAAGAGGGCGTGAGAGAGTCCAGGCAGAACATGAAAAGAGATGTTTTCAGAATGCAGCATTCCCACATGCAGGGTTATGGATTCGGTGATGAGTTGGATGGAACGTGGTAAAAGGCCCCCATCCACAGCAGCGACGGATAATGGTACAGCCAGAGGTTTGGTGGGAATGCGGTATTTTTCTACCAGGGACTGTGAAATAAGATTCCCGGCTGCTCCAGAGTCAAGTTGGGCTAGTTCGGAATAACAGTTCTCCCCGCAGATGATTGAGACTGACAGCAGCAGAGATGGAGAGGATTTATTCTTGTCTAGGTCGACCTCTCTGAGCGGACCTAGACACAGGCGTTTCCCGACCTCTCCGGGCAGGCACGGATCCGATGCTCCTTACTGCCACAGTAGAAGCAGCTCCCCTCGGCACGGCGTGAGTCCTGACGGGTTTTGACCATCTTGGTCTGGTCGACCTGCATAGGCTCAGGAGAGTGTACCTGGGTAGAGACGGAGGGAATGACGGGTTTCTGAAAAGTAGGAGCTAAACGTGAAATCCTCCTCTCACGGGTGACCTCTTTGGCACGCTCCTGGAACCGTAGGTCAATCCGGGTGGCAAGAGTTATTAGATCATCGAGAGTGGTAGGAATGTCCCGACCGGCAAGTTCATCTTTAATACGGCCGGACAGACCCTCCCAGAAGACGGATACCAGAGCGTCGTTATCCCAGGCCAGCTCCGAGGCAAGGGTACGGAACCGTATGGCATATTGGCCCACGGTGAGACTTTCCTGATGGAGGCGTAGCAGTGATGATGCGGATGAGGTCTTCCGTCCGGGTTCGTCGAAGACTTTCCGGAAAGCCGTGAGAAAAGCAGGCAAGTTGGACACCAGGGGGTCTCCTCTCTCCCATAGAGGATTTAGCCAGGCCAAGGCCTCCCCGGTGAGATGGGACATGATGAAGGCAATTTTGGCCCGGTCGGAGTTAAACTGATGGGACAAAAGTTCAAAGTGCAGGGTGCACTGATTTATGAAGCCCCGAGCCTGGGCGGAGTCGCCTCCGAAGCGAGGAGGTGCAGACAGCCGGGGTCCGGGGTAGGATACCATGGTATTAGTGGGTAGCGGAGCTGCCGGGTTGCGAGTCATGGTACTGGCGGTGGTAGCAGGTGGAGCAGTCAGAGTGTCCAGGCGAGAATTGACATTCCGTAGGTGACCCAGGATGGACTCCTGTTGGGACCTCTGACGGGACAGTTCATGACACAGGTCCGAGAGCGAGGGAGCTTGGGTGCCACCGGGTTCCATGGCCCGAGCAAACTGTAACGGGTCCGGGAGGCGGAACCTCCGAGCTACTATACAAGGGGGCGGTTCTTGTAAGGGAGCGGGTGGCAACCAGGGATGACGGGCAGGCAGTCACAGCAGGTGACCGGGACAGTCTCTGAATGAACGGGCTGGGAGTCACGGCAAGTGATCGGGGCAGTCTCTAGGTAAAGGGTAGGTACGACCTGTGATGGCAGAGCCTCCGGGTAGGCGAGCAGGCAGATGGTAGATGTGTGCTCCCAGGTGAGCAAGCGAGAGTCTCTGGAATGGTAGGTGGTCACAGCAAGTGACGGCGAAGCCCCCGGGTAGGCTAGCAGGCAGGTAACAGGTGGGCGCTCCCAGGTGAGCGGGCAGGGGTCTCTGGAAAGGCAGATGGTCACAGCACGTGACGGCGAAGCCTCCGGGTAGTCTAGTAGGCAGGTAACAGGTGGGTGCTCCCAGGTGAGCGGGCTGGAGTCTCTGGAAAGGCAGATGGTCACAGCACGTGACGACGGAGCCTCCAGGAAGGCTAGCAGGCAGGTAACTGAAGTGCGCTCCCAGGTGAGCGGGAAAGCTGGTCCATAGACAGACTGACAAGGAGTAGGATGGCAGACCGTCGGACCTCAGGCAAGCAGGCAGGTAACTGATGTGCGCTCCCAGGTGAGCGGGCAAGCTGGTCCTTAGACAGACTGACAGGAGTAGTAAGGCAGACCGTCGGACCTCAGGCTAGCAGGCAGGTGACTGGATATCAGGCAGGACAAGGACAGCAAGCTGGCAGGAATCTGGCAGGTAACTGGCAGGTAACTGGCAACGGGACCTGAGGGCTGAAGCACAGGTGAGACACAGGTGCAAACAACATTGCTCGGGCACCTCCATTTTGGAGGAGGTGCCTTATATAGGATGAAGTCCTCCGGCCATTGGCAGGGGACTCCTTAGGACGGCGCGCGCGGCCCCTTTAAGAGGAGGGGAGCGCGCGCGCGCCCTAAGCACAGGGGCCGGGAAGGAGCGCGCGCTGACAGCAGAGCGGGAGGAGGACACCGGGAAGGAGCGCGCGCTGACAGCAGAGCGGGAGGAGGACGCCGGGAAGGAGCGCGCGCTGACAGCAGAGCGGGAGGAGGACACCGGGAAGGAGCGCGCGCTGACAGCAGAGCGGGAGGAGGACGCCGGGAAGGAGCGCGCGCTGACAGCAGAGCGGGAGGAGGATGCCGGGCTCGGAGCAGAGACGTGAGGGGAACAGCGTCCCTGCCTAGCAGAGGGCAGGGACGCCAACGCTACACTGACAGTGCCGTTACCGTAGAATCTACCTGACACAGCGGTTATCCTAGAATCTACCAGACACAGCGGTTACCCTGGAATTTACCTAACAGAGAGATTACCCTAGAATCTACCTGAAACAGCGGTTACCCTAGAATCTATCCGACAGAGCCGTTACCCTAGAATCTACATGACAGAGCCGTTACCCTAGAATCTACCCTACAGAGACGCTACCCTAGAATCTACCTGACACAACCGTTACCCTAGAATCTACCTGACAGAACCGTTACCCTAGAATCTACCTGACAGGGCTGTTACCCTAGAATCTCCCTGACAAAGCCGTTATCCTAGAATCTACCTGACAGAACCGTTACCCTAGAATCTACCTGACAGGGCTGTTACCCTAGAATCTACCTGACAGAGCCTTTACCCTAGAATCTACCTTACACAGCGGTTACCCTAGAATCTAGCTGACAGAGACGCTAACCTAGAATCTACCTGACAGAGAAGTTTCTCTAGAATCTACCTGACACATCGGTTACCCTAGAATCTACCTGACAGAGCCTTTACCCTAGAATCTACCTTACACAGCGGTTACCCTAGAATCTACCTGACAGAGACGCTAACCTAGAATCTACCTGACACAGTGGTTACCCTAGAATCTACCTGACAGAGACGTTACTCTAGAATCTACCTGACACAGCGGTTACCCTAGAATCTACCTGACACAGCGGTTACCCTAGAATCTACCTGACACAGCGGTTACCCAAGTATCTAACTGACAGAGCGGTTACCCTAGAATCTACATAACACAGGGGTAATCCTAGAATGTACCTGACACAGCGGTTACCCTAGAATATACCTGACAGAGCAGTTACCCTAGAATCTACCTGACACACCGGTTACTCTAGAATCTACCTGACACAGCGGTTACCTTAGAATCTAACTGATAGGGACGTTACCCTAGAGTCTACCTGACATAGCTGTTACCCTAGAATGTACCGGAAACAGCGGTTTCCCTAGAATCTGCATGACAAAGCGGTTACCCTAGAATCTACCTGACATAGCGGCTACCCTAGAATGTACCTGACAGAACCGTTACCCTAGAATCTACCTGACAGGGCTGTTACCCTAGAATCTCCCTGAAAAAGCCGTTATCCTAGAATCTACCTGACAGAACCGTTACCCTAGAATCTACCCGACAGGGCTGTTACCCTAGAATCTACCTGACAGAGCCTTTACCCTAGAATCTACCTTACACAGCGGTTACCCTAGAATCTACCTGACAGAGACGCTAACCTAGAATCTACCTGACACAGTGGTTACCCTAGAATCTACCTGACAGAGAAGTTACTCTAGAATCTACCTGACACAGCGGTTACCCTAGAATCTACCTGACAGAGCCTTTACCCTAGAATCTACCTTACACAGCGGTTACCCTAGAATCTACCTGACAGAGACGCTAACCTAGAATCTACCTGACACAGTGGTTACCCTAGAATCTACCTGACAGAGACGTTACTCTAGAATCTACCTGACACAGCGGTTACCCTAGAATCTACCTGACACAGCGGTTACCCTAGAATCTACCTGACACAGCGGTTACCCAAGTATCTAACTGACAGAGCGGTTACCCTAGAATCTACATAACACAGGGGTAATCCTAGAATGTACCTGACACAGCGGTTACCCTAGAATATACCTGACAGAGCAGTTACCCTAGAATCTACCTGACACACCGGTTACTCTAGAATCTACCTGACACAGCGGTTACCTTAGAATCTAACTGATAGGGACGTTACCCTAGAGTCTACCTGACATAGCTGTTACCCTAGAATGTACCGGAAACAGCGGTTTCCCTAGAATCTGCATGACAAAGCGGTTACCCTAGAATCTACCTGACATAGCGGCTACCCTAGAATGTACCTGACAGAGCCGTTACCCTAGAATCTGCCTGACACATCGGTTACCCTAGAATCTACCTGACGGAGCCATTACTCTAGAATCTACCTGACAGAGCCGTTACCCTAGAATCTACCGGACAGAGCCGCTACCCTTGAATCTACCTGACACAGCGGTTACTCTAGAATCTACCTGACAGTGCCGTTACCGTAGAATCTACCTGACACAGCGGTTATCCTAGAATCTACCAGACACAGCGGTTACCCTGGAATTTACCTAACAGAGCCATTACCCTAGAATCTACCTGAAACAGCGGTTACCCTAGAATCTATCCGACAGAGCCGTTACCGTAGAATCTACATGACAGAGCCGTTACCCTAGAATCTACCCTACAGAGACGCTACCCTAGAATCTACCTGACACAGCCGTTACCCTAGAATCTACCTGACAGAACCGTTACCCTAGAATCTACCTGACAGGGCTGTTACCCTAGAATCTCCCTGACAAAGCCGTTATACTAGAATCTACCTGACAGAACCGTTACCCTAGAATCTACCTGACAGGGCTGTTACCCTAGAATCTACCTGACAGAGCCTTTACCCTAGAATCTACCTTACACAGCGGTTACCCTAGAATCTACCTGACAGAGAAGCTAACCTAGAATCTACCTGACACAGTGGTTACCCTAGAATCTACCTGACAGAGACGTTACTCTAGAATCTACCTGACACAGCGGTTACCCTAGAATCTACCTGACAGAGCCTTTACCCTAGAATCTACCTTACACAGCGGTTACCCTAGAATCTACCTGACAGAGACGCTAACCTAGAATCTACCTGACACAGTGGTTACCCTAGAACCTACCTGACAGAGACGTTACTCTAGAATCTACCTGACACAGCGGTTACCCTAGAATCTACCTGACACAGCGGTTACCCTAGAATCTACCTGACACAGCGGTTACCCTAGAGTCTACCTGACAGAGCCATTACCCTAGAATCTACCTGACAGAGCCGTTACCCTAGAATCTACCTGACACAGCGGTTACCCAAGTATCTAACTGACAGAGCGGTTACCTTGAATCTACCTGACAGAGCCGTTACCCTAGAATCTACCTGACACAGCGGTTACCCTAGAATCTACCCGACAGAGCAGTTACCCTAGAATCTACCTGACAGAGCAGTTACCCTAGAATCTACCTGACAGAGAAATTAACCTAGAATCTACGTGACAGAGCAGTTACCCTGGAATCTACATGACACAGCGGTTACCCTAGAATGTACCTGACACAGCGGTTACCCTAGAATCTACCTGACAGAGCAGTTACACTAGAATCTACCTGACACAGCCGTTACCCTACAATCTACCCGCCAGAGCCGTTACCTTAGAATCTAACTGATAGAGACGTTGCCCTAGAATCTACCTGACAGAGCCGTTACCCTAGAATCTACCGGACAGAGCCATTACCCTAGAATCTACTTGACACAGAGGTTACCCTAGAATCTACCTGAAAGAGAGGTTAACCTAGAATGTACCTGACACAGCGGTTACCCTAGAATCTACCTGACACAGCGGATACCCTAGAATCTACCTGACACAGCGGTTACCCTAGAATCTACCTGACAGAGACGCTAACCTAAAATCTACCTGACACAGTGGTTACCCTAGAACCTACCTGACAGAGACGTTACTCTAAAATCTACCTGACACAGCGGTTACCCTAGAATCTACCTGACACAGCGGTTACCCTAGAATCTACCTGACACAGCGGTTACCCTAGAGTCTACCTGACAGAGCCGTTACCCTAGAATCTACCTGACAGAGCCGTTACCCTAGAATCTACCTGACACAGCGGTTACCCAAGTATCTAACTGACAGAGCGGTTACCTTGAAATTACCTGACAGAGCCGTTACCCTAGAATCTACCTGACACAGCGGTTACCCTAGAATCTACCCGACAGAGCAGTTACCCTAGAATCTACCTGACAGAGCAGTTACCCTAGAATCTACCTGACAGAGCCATTAACCTAGAATCTACGTGACAGAGCAGTTACCCTGGAATCTACATGACACAGCGGTTACCCTAGAATGTACCTGACACAGCGGTTACCCTAGAATCTACCTGACAGAGCAGTTACACTAGAATCTACCTGACACAGCCGTTACCCTACAATCTACCCGCCAGAGCCGTTACCTTAGAATCTAACTGATAGAGACGTTACCCTAGAATCTACCTGACAGAGCCGTTACCCTAGAATCTACCGGACAGAGCCATTACCCTAGAATCTACTTGACAAAGAGGTTACCCTAGAATCTACCTGAAAGAGAGGTTACCCTAGAATGTACCTGACACAGCGGTTACCCTAGAATCTACCTGACACAGCGGATACCCTAGAATCTACCTGACACAGCGGTTACCCTAGAATCTACCTGACAAAGCGGTTACCCTAGAATCTAACCGACACAGCGGTTACACTAGAATCTACCTGACACAGCGGTTACCCTAGAATCTACCTAACACAGCGGTTACCCTAGAATCTACCTGACACAGCGGTTACCCTAGAATCTACCTGACAGAGCCGTTACCCTAGAATCTAACTGACAGAGCCATTACCCGAGAATCTACCTAAAAGAGCCATTACCCTAGAATCTACCTGATAGAGCCGTTACCCTAGAATCTACCTGACACAGCAGTTACCGTAGAATCTACTTGACACAGCAGTTACTCTAGAATCTCCCAGACACAGCGGTTACACTACAATCTACATGACACAGCGGTTACCCTAAAATCTACCTGACAGAGCCGTCACCGTAGAATCTACCTGACACAGCGGTTACCCTAGAATCTTTCTGATAGAGCCATTACCCTAGAATCTACCTGACAGAGCCGTTAGCCTAGAATCTACCTGACAGAGCCGTTACCCTAGAATCTACCGGACAGAGCAGTTACCGTAGAATCTAGCTGACACAGAGGTTAACCTAGAATCTACCTGACAGAGCCGTTACCCTAGAATCTACCTACCACAGCGGTTACCCTAGAATCTACCTGACACAGCCGTTACCCTAGAATCTACCTGACACAGCGGTTACCCTAGAATGTACCTGACAGAGCCGTTACCCTAGAATCTACTTGACAGAGCTGTTCCCCTAGAATCTACCTGACAGAGCCATTATCCTAGAATCTACCTGACAGAGCCATTACCCTAGAATCTAACTGACAATGCCGTTACCCTAGAATCTACCTTACACAGCGGTTACCCTAGAATCTACCTGACAGAGCCGTTACCCTAGAATCTGCCTGACACAGCCGTTACCCTAGAATCTACCTGACAAAGCGGTTACCCTAGAATCTACCTACAGCCGTTACCCTAGAATCTACCTGACACAGCGGTTACCCTAGAATCTGCCCGACAGAGCCATTACCCTAGAATCTACCTGACAGAGCAGTTACCCTAGAATCTTCCTGACAGAGCCGTTAACCTAGAATCTACCTGACAGAGCGGTTAACCTAGAATCTACCTTACACAGCGGTTACCCTAGAATGTAACTGACACAACGGTTACCCTAGAATCTACCTGACAGAGCAATTAACCTAGAATCTACCTGACACAGTGGTTACCCTACAATCTACCCACCAGAGCAGTTACCCTAGAATCTAACTGAGAGAGACGTTACCCTAGAATCTACCTGACAGAGTCGTTACCCTAGAATCTACCGGACAGAGACGTTACCCTAGAATCTACCTGACACAGCGGTTACCTTAGAATCTACCTGATACAGCCGTTACCCTAGAATCTAAATGACACAGCGGTTACCCTAGAATCTACCTGACACAGCGGTTACCCTAGAATCTACCTGACACAGCGATTACCCTAGAATCTACCTGACAGAGCCGTTACCCTAGAATCTACCTGACAGAGCCGTTACCCTAGAATCTACCTGACAGAGGGGTTACCTTGAATCTACCTGACAGAGCCGTTACCCTAGAATCTACCTGACACAGCGGTTACCCTAGAATCTACCCGACAGAGCCGTTACCCTAGAATCTACCTGACAGAGCAGTTACCCTAGAATCTACCTGACAGAGCCATTAACCTAGAATCTACGTGACAGAGCGGTTACCCTAGAATCTACATGACACAGCGGTTACCCTAGAATGTACCTGACACAACGGTTACCCTAGAATCTACCTGACAGAGCAGTTACACTAGAATCTACCTGACACAGCGGTTACCCTACAATCTACCCACCAGAGCTGTTACCTTAGAATCTAACTGAGAGAGACGTTACCCTAGAATCTACCTGACAGAGCCGTTACCCTAGAATCTACCGGACAGAGCCGTTACCCTAGAATCTAATTGACACAGAGGTTACCCTAGAATCTACCTGAAAGAGAGGTTACCCTAGAATGTACCTGACACAGCGGTTACCCTAGAATCTACCTGACACAGCAGATACCCTAGAATCTACCTGACACAGCGGTTACCCTAGAATCTACCTGACAAAGCGGTTACCCTAGAATCTAACCGACACAGCGGTTACCCTAGAATCTAACTGACACAGCGGTTACCCTGGAATCTACCTAACACAGCGGTTACCCTAGAATCTACCTGACACAGCGGTTACCCTAGAATCTAACCGACACAGCGGTTACCCTAGAATCTACCTGACACAGCGGTTACCCTGGAATCTATCTAACACAGCGGTTACCCTAGAATCTACCTGACACAGCGGTTACCCTAGAATCTACCTGACAGAGCTGTTACCCTAGAATCTAACTGACAGAGCCATTACCCGAAAAGCTACCTGAAAGAGCCATTACACTAGAATCTACCTGATAGAGCCGTTACCCTAAAATCTACCTGACACAGCAGTTACCCTAGAATCTACTTGACACAGCAGTTACTCTAGAATCTCCCTGACACAGAGGTTACACTACAATCTACATGACACAGCGGTTACCCTAAAATCTACCTGACAGAGCCGTCACCGTAGAATCTACCTGACACAGTGGTTACCCTAGAATCTAACTGATAGAGCCATTACCCTGGAATCTACCTGACAGAGCCGTTACCCTAGAATCTACCTGACAGAGCCGTTACCCTAGAATTTACCGGACAGAGCTGTGACCGCAGAATCTAGCTGACACAGAGTTTAACCTAGAATCTACCTGACAGAACAGTTACCCTAGAATCTACCTACCACAGCGGTTACCCTAGAATCTACCTGACACAGCCGTTACGATAGAATCTACCTGACACAGCCGTTACCCTAGAACCTACTTAACAGAGATGTTCCCCTAGAATCTACCTGACAGAGCCATTATCCTAGAATCTACCTGACAGAGCCATTACCCTAGAATTTACATGACAGAGCCGTTACCCTAGAAACTACCTGACACAGCGGTTACCCTAGAATCTACCTGACAGAGCCGTTACCCTAGAATCTGCCTGACACAGCCGTTACCCTAGAATCTACCTGACAAAGCGGTTACCCTAGAATCTACCTGATACAGCCGTTACCCTAGAATCTACCTGACACAGCGTTTACCCTAGAATCTGCCCGACAGAGCCATTACCCTAGAATCTACCTGACAGAGCATTTACCCTAGAATGTAACTGATACAACGGTTACCCTAGAATCTACCTGACAGAGCAGTTACCCTAGAATCTACCTGACACAGCGGTTACCCTACAATCTAACCACCAGAGTCGTTACCCTAGAATCTAACTGATAGAGACGTTACCCTAGAATCTACCTGACAGAGTCGTTACACTAGAATCTACCGGACAGAGCCGTTACCCTAGAATCTTCTTGACACAGAGGTTACCCTACAATCTACCTGAAAGAGCGGTTACCCTAGAATGTACCTGACACAGCGGTTACCCTAGAATCTACCTGACACAGCGGATACCCTAGAATCTACCTGACACAGTGGTTAACCTAGAATCTACCTAACAAAGCGGTTACCCTAGAATCTAACCGACACAGCGGTTACCCTAGAATCTACCCGACACAGCGGTTACCCTAGAATCTACCCGACACAGCGGTTACCCTAGAATCTACCTAACACAGCGGTTAGCCTGGAATCTACCTAACACAGCGGTTACTCTAGAATCTACTTGACACAGCGGTTACTCTAGAATCTCCCTGACACAGTGGTTACACTACAATCTACCTGACACAGCCGTTACCCTAGAATCTACCTGACAGAGCCGTTACCCTAGAATCTACCGGAAAGAGCTGTTACCGTAGAACCTAGCTGACACAGTGATTACCCTAGAATCTACCTGACACCGCCGTTACCGTAGAATCTACCTGACACAGCGGTTACCCTAGAATCTACCTGACAGAGCCGTTACCCTAGATTCTACCTGACAGAGCTGTTACCCTAGAATCTACCTGACAGAGCCATTACCCTAGAATCTACCTGACAGAGCCATTACCCTAGAATCTACCTGACAGAGCCATTACTCTAGAATCTACCTGACAGAGCCGTTACCCTAGAATCTAACTGACACAGTCGTTACCCTAGAATCTACCTGAGACAGCGGTTACCCTCGAATCCACCTGACACAGTCGTTAACCTAGAATCTACCTGACACAGCGGGTACCGTAGAATCTACTTAACACAGCGGTTACCCTAGATTCTACCTTACACAGCGGTTACCCTAGAATCTACCTGACATAGCCTTTACTCTAGAATCTACCTGACAGAGCTGTTACCCTAGAATCTACCTGACAGAGCGGTAACCATAGAATCTACCTGACAAAGCGGTTGCCCTAGAATCTACCTGACACAGCGGTTACCCTAGAATTTGCCTGACAGAGCAATTACCCTAGAATCTACTTGACACAGCGGTTAACCTAAAATCTACCTGACAGAGCCGTTACCCTAGAATCTAACTGACAGAGCCATTACCCTAGAATTGCCTGACAGAGCCATTACCCTAGAATCTACCTGACACAGCGGTTACCCTAGAATCTACCTGACAGAGCCATTACCCTAGAATCTACCTGACAGAGCCATTACCCTAGAATCCAAATGACAGAGCCGTTACCCTAGAATCTACCTGATAGAGCCATTACCCTAGAATCTACCTGAGAAGAGCCATTACCCTAGAATCTACCTGACAGAGCCATTACCCTAGAATATACCTGACAGAGCTGTTACCCCAGAATCTACATGACAGAGCCATTACCCTAGAATCTACCTGACAGAGCCGTTACCCTAGAATCTACCTGACAGAGCCATTACTCTAGAATCTACCTGACAGAGCCGTTACACTAGTATCTACCTGACAGAGCAATTACCTTAGAATCTACCTGACAGAGCCATTACCCTAGAATCTACCTGACAGAGCCGTTACCCTAGAATCTACCTGACAGAGCCATTACCCTAGAATCTACCTGACAGAGCAGTTACCCTAGAATCTACCTGACAGAGCCTTTACCCTAGAATCTAGCTGACACAGCGGTTACCCTAGAATCTACCTGACAGAGCGATTACCCTAGAATCTAGCTGACACAGCCACTACCCTAGAATCTACCTGAGAGAGCCGTTACCCTAGAATCTAACTGACACAGCGGTTACCATAGAATCTACCTGACAGAGCCGTTACCCTAGAATCTACATGACAGAGCCATTACCCTAGAATCCACCTGACACAGCCATTACCCTAGAATCTAACTGACAGAGCCGTTACCCTAGAATCTACCTGACAGAGCCATTACCCTAGAATCTACCTGACAGAGCCATTACCCTATAATCTACCTGACACAGCTCTTACCCTAGAATCTACCTGACAGCTCGGTTACCCTAGAATCTAGCCGACACAGCGGTAACTCTAGAATCTACCAGACAGAGCCGTTACCCTAGAATTTACCTGACAGAGCAATTACCCTAGAATCTACTTGACACAGCGGTTAACCTAGAATCCACCTGACAGAGCCGTTACCCTAGAATCTACCTGACAGAGCCATTACCCTAGAATTGCCTGACAGAGCCATTACCCTAGATTCTACCTGACACAGCGGTTACCCTAGAATCTACCTGACAGAGCCATTACCCTAGAATCTACCTGACAGAGCCATTACCCTAGAATCCAAATGACAGAGCCGTTACCCTAGAATCTACCTGACAGAGCCATTACCCTAGAATCTACCTGAGAAGAGCCATTACCCTAGAATCTACCTGACAGAGCCATTACCCTAGAATATACATGACAGAGCTGTTACCCCAGAAACTACCTGACAGAGCCATTACCCTAGAATGTACCTGACAGAGCCGTTACCCTAGAATCTACCTGACAGAGCGATTACCATAGAATCTACCTGACAGAGCCATTACCCTATAATCTACCTGACACAGCTCTTACCCTAGTATCTACCTGACAGAGCCATTACCCTAGAATCTACCTGACAGCTCGGTTACCCTAGAATCTAGCCGACACAGCGGTAACTCTAGAATCTACCAGACAGAGCCGTTACCCTAGAATCTACCTGACACAGCGGTTACCCCACAATCTACCTGACACACCGGTTACCCTAGAATCTACCTGACAGAGCCGTTACACTAGAATCTACCTGTCACAACCCTTACCTTAGAATCTACCTGACACAGCGGTTACCCTAGAATCTACCTGACAGAGCCATTACTCTAGAATTTACCTGACAGAGCCATTACCCTAGAATTTACCTGACACAGCCTTTACCCTAGAATCTAGTTGACACAGCCGTTACCCTAGAATCTACCTGACACAGTGGTTACCCTAGAATCTACCTGACACAGCAATTACCTTAGAATCTACCTGACACAGTGGATACCCTAGCATCTATCTGACACAGCGGTTACCCTAGAATCTACCTGACAGAGCCATTACCCTAGAATTATCCTGACAGAGCCCTAACCCTAGAATCTACCTGACACAGCGGTGACCCTAGAATCTACCTGACACGGCCATTACCCTAGAATTTATCTGACACAGCTGTTACTATAGAATCTACCTGACACAGCCATTACCCTAGAATCTACCTGACACAGCGGTTACCCTAGCATCTACCTGACATACCGGTAACGCTAGGATCTACCTGACAGAGCCGTTACACTAGAATCTACCTGACACAGCCCTTACCCTAGAATCTACCAGACACAGCCTTTACCCTAGAATCTACCAGACACAACGGTTACCCTAGAATCTACCTGACAAAGCGGTTACCCTAGAATCTACCTGACACAGCCGTTATCCTAGAATCTACCGGACAGAGCCGTTACCCTAGAATCTACTTGACACAGAGGTTACCCTAGAATCTACCTGACAGAACCGTTACCCTAGAATCTACCTGACAGAGCCATTACCCTAGAATCTACCCAATACAGAGCTTACCCTACAATATACCTGACACAGCGGTTACCCTAGAATCTACCTGACAGAGCCGTTACCCTAGAATCTACCTGACAGAGAGATTACCCTAGAATCTGGCTGACACAGCGGTTACCCTAGAATCTAACTGACAGAGCCATTACCCTAGAATCTAGCTGACACAGCCACTACCCTAGAATCTACCTGACAGAGCCGTTACCCTAGAATCTACCTGACAGAGCCATTAACCTAGAATCTACCTGACAGAGCCGTTACCCTAGAATCTAACTGACACAGCGGTTACCCTAGAATCTACCTGACAGAGCCGTTACCCTAGAATCCACCTGACAGAGCCATTACCCTAGAATCTAACTGACAGAGCCATTACCCTATAATCTACCTGACACAGCGGTTACCCTAGTATCTACCTGACAGAGTCATTACCCTAGAATCTACCTGACAGCTCGGTTACCCTAGAATCTAGCCGACACAGCGGTAACTCTAGAATCTACCAGACAGAGCCTTTACCCTAGAATCTACCTGACACAGCGGTTACCCCACAATCTACCTGACACACCGTTTACCCTAGAATCTACCTGACAGAGCCGTTACCCTAGAATCTACCTGACACAACCCTTACCCTAGAATCTACCTGACACAGCGGTAACCCTAGAATCTACCTGACAGAGCCATTACTATAGAATTTACCTGACAGAGCAATTACCCTAGAATTTACCTGACACAGCCGTTACCCTAGAATCTAGTTGACACAGCCGTTACCCTAGAATCTACCTGACACAGCGCTTACCCTAGAATCTACCTGACACAGCGATTACCCTAGAATCTACCTGACACAGTGGTTACCCTAGAATCTACCTGACACAGTGGATACCCTAGCATCTACCTGACACAGCGGTTACCCTAGAATCTACCTGACAGAGCCATTACCCTAGAATCAACCTGACAGAGCCCTTACCCTAGAACCTACCTGACACAGCGGTTACCCTAGAATCTACCTGATACAGCCATTACCCTAGAATCTATCTGACACATCGGTTACCCTAGAATCTACCTGACACACCGGTTACCCTAGAATCTACCTGACAGAGCCATTACCCTAGAATCTATCTGACACAGCGGTTACTATAGAATCTACCTGACACAGCCATTACCCTAGAATCTACCTGACACAGCGGTTACCCTAGAATCTACCTGACACACCTGTTACCCTAGAATCTACCTGACAGAGCCATTACCCTAGAATCTATCTGACACAGCGGTTACTATAGAATCTACCTGACACAGCCATTACCATAGAATCTACCTGACACACCGGTTACCCTAGAATCTACCTAACAGAGCCGTTACCCTAGAATCTACCAGACACAGCGGTAACCATAGAATCTACCAGACACAACGGTTACCCTAGAATCTACCTGACGGTGCCATTACCCTAGAATCTACCTGACACAGCGGATACCCTAGAATCTACCTGACACAGCGGTTACCCTAGAATCTACCTGACACAGCGGTTACCCTAGAATCTACCTGACAGAGCCATTAACCTAGAATTTACCTGACAGAGACGTTACCCTAGAATCTAGTTGACACAGCGGTTACCCTAGAATCTACCTGACACAGCGATTATCATAGAATCTACCTGACACAGCGATTACCATAGAATCTACCTGACAAAGTGGTTACCATAGAATCTACCTTACACAGTGGTTACCCTAGAATCTACCTGACACAGCGGTTACCCTAGAATCTACCTGACAGAGCCATTAACCTAGAATTTACCTGACAGAGACATTACCCTAGAATTTACCGGACACAGCCGTTACCCTAGAATCTACCTGACACAGCGGTTACCCTAGAATCTACCTGACACAGCGATTACCATAGAATCTACCTGACACAGTGGTTACCCTAGAATCTACCTGACACAGTGGTTACCCTAGAATCTACCTGACACAACGGTTACACTAGAATCTACCTGACAGAGCCGTTACCCTAGAATCTACCTGACACAGCGGTTACCCTAAAATCTACCTGACACAGCCATTACCCTAGAATCTACCTGACACAGCGGTTACCCAAGAATCTACCTGACAAACCGGTTACACTAGAATCTACCAGACACAGTGGTTACCCTAGAATCTACCTGACACAGCGCATACCCTAGAATCAACCTGACAAAGCGGTTACCCTAGAATCTACCTGACAGAGCCGTTCCACTAGAATTTTCCTGACAGAACCGTTACCCTAGAATCTATCTGACAGAGCCATTACCCTAGAAGCTACCTGACACAGCGGTTACCCTAGAATCTACCTGACAGAGCCATTACCCTAGAATCTAGCTGACACAGCCACTACCCTAGAATCTACCTGACAGAGTCGTTACACTATAATCTATCTGACAGAGCCATTACCCTTGAATCTACCTGACAGAGCCACTACCATAGAATCTACCTGATACAGCCATTACACTAGAATCTACCTGACAAAGCAGTTACCCTAGAATCTACCTGACACAGCCGTTACCCTAGAATCTACGTGACACAGCGGTTACCCTAGATTCTACCTGACACAGCGGTTACCCTAGAATCTACCTGACACAGCGGTTACCCTAGAATCTAGCGGACAGAACCATTACCCTAGAATCTACCTGACAGAGCCATTACCCTATAATCTACCTGACAGAGCCGTTACCCTAGAATCTACGTGACAGAGCCGTTACCCTAGAATCTACCTGACAGAGCCATTAACCTAGATTCTACCTGACACAGCGGTTACCCTAGAATCTACCGGACAGAGCCATTACCCTAGAATCTACCTCACAGAGCCGTTACCCTAGAATCTACCTGACAGAGCAATTACCCTAGAATCTACCTGACAGAGCCGTTACCCTAGAATCTACCTGACAGAGCCATTACCCTAGAATCTACCTGACAGAGCCGTTACCCTAGAATCTACATGACAGAGCCATTACCCTAGAATCTACCTGACAGAGCAGTTACCCTAGAATCTACCTGACAGAGCCAGTACTCTAAAATCTAACTGACACAGTGGTTACGCTAGAATCTACCTGACAAAGCCATTACCCTAGAATCTACCTGACACAGCGGTTACCCTACAATCTACCTGACACAGCGGTTACCCTACAATCTACCTGACAGAGACACTACCCTAGAATCTACCTGACACAGCGGTTACCCTAGAATTTACCTGACAGAGCCAATACCCTAGAATCTACCTGACACAGCGGTTACCCTAGAATCTACTTGACACAGCGGTTACTCTAGATTCGACCTGACACAGCGGTTACCCTAGAATCTACCTGACAGTGCCGTTACCCTAGAATCTACCTGACAGAGCCATTACCCTAGAATCTACCTGACACAGCCGTTACCCTAGAATCTACCTGACAGAGCTATTACCCTAGAATCTACCTGACAGAGCCATTAACCTAGATTCTACCTGACACAGCGGTTACCCTAGAATCTAAATGACAGAGCCATTACCCTAGAATCTACCTGACAGAGCCATTACCCTAGATCTACCTGTCAGAGCCATTACCCTAGAATCTAGCTGACAGAGAGGTTACCCTAGAATCTACCTGACAGAGCCATTACTCTAGAATCTATCTACCACAGCGGTTACCCTAGAATCTACCTGACACCGCCGTTACCCTAGAATCTACCCGACACAGCGGTTACCCTAGAATCAACCTGACAGAGCCATTACCCTAGAATCTACCTGACAGAGCTGTTTCCCTAGGATCTTCCTGACAGAGCCATTACCCTAGAATCTACCTGACAGAGCCATTACCCTATAATCTACCTGACACAGAGGTTACCCTAGAATCTACCCGACACAGCGGTTACTCTAGGATCTACAAAACACAGCCATTACCATAGCATCTACCTGACAGAACAGTTAGCTTAGAATCTACCTGACTCAGCGGTTACCCTAGAATGTACCTGACACAGCGGTTACCCTAGAATCTAACTGACACAGCGGTTACCCTAGAATCTACCTGACAGAGCCATTACCCTACAAACTACCTGACACAGCGGTTACCCTAGAATCTACCTGACAGAGCCATTACCCTAGAATCTAGCTGATACAGCCACTACCCTAGAATCTACCTGACACAGCGGTTACCCTAGAATTTACCTGACAGAGCCATTACCCTAGAATCTACCTGACAGAACCGTTATCCTTCTAATCTACCTGAGAGAGCCATTACCCTAGAATCTAACTGACAGAGCCTTTACCCTAGAATTTACCTGACATAGCCATTACCCTAGAATCTACCTGACAGAGCCGTTACCCTAGAATCTACCTGACACAGCGGTTACCCTACAATCTACCTGACACAGCGGTTACCCTAGAATCTACCTGAGAGAGCCTTTACCCTAGAATCTACCTGACAGAGCCATTACCCTAGAATCTACCTGACACAGCGGTTACCCTAGAATCCACCTGACAGAGCCATTACCCTAGAATCTACCTGACACAGCGGTTACCCTAGAATCTACCTGACAGAGCCATTACCCTAGAATCTACCTGACACAGCGGTTACCCTAGAATCTACCTGACAGAGCCATTACCCTAGAATCTAGCTGACACAGCCATTTCCCTTGAATCTACCTGACACAGCCGTTACCCTAGAATCTACCTGACAGAGCCATTACCCTAGATCCTACCTGACAGAGCCATTACCCTAGAATCTACCTGTCAGAGCCGTTACCCTAGAACCTACCTGACACAGCGGTTACCCTAGAATCTACCTGACAGAGTCGTTACCCTAAAATCTACCTGACAGAGCCGTTACCCTAGAATCTACCTAACTCAGCCATTACCCTACAATCTACCTGACAGAGCCGTGACCCTAGAATCTACCTGATAGAGCCATTACCCTAGAATATACCTGACAGAGCCATTACCCTATAATGTACCTGACACAGAGGTTACCCTAGAATCTACCCGACAGAGCCATTACCCTAGTAACTACCTGACAGAACAGTTACCCTAGAATCTACCTTACTCAGCGGTTACCCTAGAATCTACCTGACAGAGCCGTTACCCTAGAATCTACCTGACCGAGGCATTACCCTAGAATCTACCTGACACAGCGGTTAACCTAGAATCTACCTGACAGAGCCATTACCCTAGAATCTACCTGACACAGCGGTTAGCCTAGAATCTACCTGACAGAGCCATTACCCTAGAATCTACCTGACACAGCGGATACCCTGGAATCTACCTGACAGAGCCATTACCCTAGAATCTACCTGACACAGCTCGGTTACCCTAGAATCTACCCGACACAGCGGTTACTCTAGAATCTACAAAACACAGCCATTACCATAGCATCTACCTGACAGAACAGTTAGCCTAGAATCTACCTGACTCAGCGGTTACCCTAGAATCTACCTGACACAGCGGTTACCCTAGAATCTACCTGACGCAGCGGTTACCCTAGAATCTACCTGACAGAGCCATTACCCTACAATCTACCTGACACAGCGGTTACCCTAGAATCTACCTGACAGAGTCATTGCCCTAGAATCTAGCTGATACAGCCACTACCCTAGAATCTACCTGACAGCGGTTACCCTAGAATTTACCTGACAGAGCCATTACCCTAGAATCTACCTGACACAGCCATTACCCTAGAAGCTACCTGTCAGAGCCATTACCCTAGAATCTAGCTGACAGAGAGGTTACCCTAGAATCTACCTGACAGAGCCATTACTCTAGAATCTATCTACCACAGCGGTTACCCTAGAATCTACCTGACGCAGCGGTTACCCTAGAATCTACCTGACAGAGCCATTACCCTAGAATCTACCTGACAAAGCCATTACCCTAGAAGCTACCTGTCAGAGCCATTACCCTAGAATCTAGCTGACAGAGAGGTTACCCTAGAATCTACCTGACAGAGCCATTACTCTAGAATCTATCTACCACAGCGGTTACCCTAGAATCTACCTGACACCGCCGTTACCCTAGAATCTACCCGACACAGCGGTTACCCTAGAATCAACCTGACAGAGCCATTACCCTAGAATCTACCTGACAGAGCTGTTACCCTAGGATCTTCCTGACAGAGCCATTACCCTAGAATCTACCTGACAGAGCCATTACCCTATAATCTACCTGACACAGAGGTTACCCTAGAATCTACCCGACACAGCGGTTACTCTAGGATCTACAAAACACAGCCATTACCATAGCATCTACCTGACAGAACAGTTAGCTTAGAATCTACCTGACTCAGCGGTTACCCTAGAATGTACCTGACACAGCGGTTACCCTATAATCTAACTGACACAGCGGTTACCCTAGAATCTACCTGACAGAGCCATTAACCTACAAACTACCTGACACAGCGGTTACCCTAGAATCTACCTGACAGAGCCATTACCCTAGAATCTAGCTGATACAGCCACTACCCTAGAATCTACCTGACACAGCGGTTACCCTAGAATTTACCTGACAGAGCCATTACCCTAGAATCTACCTGACAGAACCGTTATCCTTCTAATCTACCTGACAGAGCCATTACCCTAGAATCTAACTGACAGAGCCTTTACCCTAGAATCTACCTGACATAGCCATTACCCTAGAATCTACCTGACAGAGCCGTTACCCTAGAATCTACCTGACACAGCGGTTACCCTACAATCTACCTGACACAGCGGTTACCCTGGAATCTACCTGAGAGAGCCTTTACCCTAGAATCTACCTGACAGAGCCATTACCCTAGAATCTACCTGACACAGCGGTTACCCTAGAATCCACCTGACAGAGCCATTACCCTAGAATCTACCTGACACAGCGGTTACCCTAGAATCTACCTGACAGAGCCATTACCCTAGAATCTACCTGACACAGCGGTTACCCTAGAATCTACCTGACAGAGCCATTACCCTAGAATCTACCTGACACAGCCATTTGCCTTGAATCTACCTGACACAGCCGTTACCCTAGAATCTACCTGACAGAGCCATTACCCTAGATCCTACCTGACAGAGCCATTACCCTAGAATCTACCTGTCAGAGCCGTTACCCTAGAACCTACCTGACACAGCGGTTACCCTAGAATCTACCTGACAGAGTCGTTACCCTAAAATCTACCTGACAGAGCCGTTACCCTAGAATCTACCTAACTCAGCCATTACCCTACAATCTACCTGACAGAGCCATGACCCTAGAATCTACCTGACAGAGCCATTACCCTAGAATATACCTGACAGAGCCATTACCCTATAATGTACCTGACACAGAGGTTACCCTAGAATCTACCCGACAGAGCCATTACCCTAGTATCTACCTGACAGAACAGTTACCCTAGAATCTACCTTACTTAGCGGTTACCCTAGAATGTACCTGACAGAGCCGTTACCCTAGAATCTACCTGACCGAGGCATTACCCTAGAATCTACCTGACACAGCGGTTAACCTAGAATCTACCTGACAGAGCCATTACCCTAGAATCTACCTGACACAGCTGTTAGCCTAGAATCTACCTGACAGAGCCATTACCCTAGAATCTACCTGACACAGCGGATACCCTAGAATCTACCTGACAGAGCCATTACCCTAGAATCTACCTGACACAGCTCGGTTACCCTAGAATCTACACGACACAGCGGTTACTCTAGAATCTACAAAACACAGCCATTACCATAGCATCTACCTGACAGAACAGTTAGCCTAGAATCTACCTGACTCAGCGGTTACCCTAGAATCTACCTGACACAGCGGTTACCCTAGAATCTACCTGACGCAGCGGTTACCCTAGAATCTACCTGACAGAGCCATTACCCTACAATCTACCTGACACAGCGGTTACCCTAGAATCTACCTGACAGAGTCATTGCCCTAGAATCTAGCTGATACAGCCACTACCCTAGAATCTACCTTACAGCGGTTACCCTAGAATTTACCTGACAGAGAAATTACCCTAGAATCTACCTGACAGAGCCGTTATCCTTCTAATCTACCTGACAGAGCCATTACCCTAGAATCTACCTGACAGAGCCATTACTCTAGAATCTACCTGACAGAGCTATTACCCTAGAATCTACCTGACAGAGCCGTTACCCTAGAATCTACCTGACAGAGCCATTACCCTAGAATCTACCTGACACAGCGGTTACCCTACAATCTACCTGACACAGCGGTTACCCTAGAATCTACCTGAGAGAGCCGTTACCCTAGAATCTACCTGACAGAGCCATTACCCTAGAATCTACCTGACACAGCGGTTACCCTAGAATCTACCTGACAGAGCCATTACCCTAGAATCTACCTGACACAGCGGTTACCCTAGAATCTACCTGACAGAGCCATTACCCTAGAATCTAGCTGACACAGCCATTTCCCTTGAATCTACCTGACACAGCCGTTACCCTAGAATCTACCTGACAGAGCCATTACCATAGATCCTACCTGACAGAGCCATTACCCTTGAATCTACCTGACAGAGACGTTACCCTAGAACCTACCTGACACAGCGGTTACCCTAGAATCTACCTGACAGAGCCGTTACCCTAAAATCTACCTGACAGAGCAGTTACCCTAGAATCTACCTGACACAGCCATTACCCTACAATCTACCTGAGAGAGCCGTGACCCTAGAATCTACCTGACAGAGCCATTACCCTAGAATCTACCTGACACAGTGGTTACCCTAGAATCTACCCGACAGAGCCATTACCCTAGTATCTACCTGACAGAACAGTTACCCTAGAATATACCTTACTCAGCGGTTACCCTAGAATCTACCTGACACAGCGGTTACCCTAGAATCTACCTGGCAGAGCCATTACCCTAGAATCTACCCGACACAGCGGTTACTCTAGAATCTACAAAACACAGCCATTACCATAGAATCTACCTGACAGAACAGTTACCCTAGAATCTACCTGACTCAGCGGTTACCCTAGAATCTACCTGACACAGTGGTTACCCTAGAATCTACCTGACACAGCGGTTACCCTAGAATCTACCTGACAGAGCCATTACCCTACAATCTACCTGACACAGCGGTTAACCTAGAATCTAACTGACAGAGCCATTACCCTAGAATCTAGCTGACACAGCCACTACCCTAAAATCTACCTGACAGAGCCTTTACCCTAGAATTTACCTGACAGAGCCATTACCCTAGAATCTACCTAACAGAGCCGTTATCCTTCTAATCTACCTGACAGAGCCATTACCCTAGAATCTACCTGACAGAACCGTTACCCTAGAATCTATGTGGCACAGCCATTACCCTAGAATCTACCTGACAGAGCCGTTACCCTAGAATCTACCTGACACAGAAATTACCCTAGAATCTACCTGACACAGCGGTTACCCTAGAATCTACCTGACACAGCGGTTACCCTAGAATCTACCTGACAGAGCAATTACCCTAGAATCTAGCTGACACAGTGGTTACCCTAGAATCTACCTGACAGAGCCATTACCCTAGAATCTACCTGACACAGCGGTTACCCTAGAATCTACCTGACAGAGCCATTACCCTAGAATCTACCTGACACAGCGGTTACCCTAGAATCTACCTGACAGAGCCATTACCCTAGAATCTACCTGACACAGCCATTTGCCTTGAATCTACCTGACACAGCCGTTACCCTAGAATCTACCTGACAGAGCCATTACCCTAGATCCTACCTGACAGAGCCATTACCCTAGAATCTACCTGTCAGAGCCGTTACCCTAGAACCTACCTGACACAGCGGTTACCCTAGAATCTACCTGACAGAGTCGTTACCCTAAAATCTACCTGACAGAGCCGTTACCCTAGAATCTACCTAACTCAGCCATTACCCTACAATCTACCTGACAGATCCGTGACACTAGAATCTACCTGACAGAGCCATTACCCTAGAATATACCTGACAGAGCCATTACCCTATAATGTACCTGACACAGAGGTTACCCTAGAATCTACCCGACAGAGCCATTACCCTAGTATCTACCTGACAGAACAGTTACCCTAGAATCTACCTTACTCAGCGGTTACCCTAGAATCTACCTGACAGAGCCGTTACCCTAGAATCTACCTGACCGAGGCATTACCCTAGAATCTACCTGACACAGCGGTTAACCTAGAATCTACCTGACAGAGCCATTACCCTAGAATCTACCTGACACAGCTGTTAGCCTAGAATCTACCTGACAGAGCCATTACCCTAGAATCTACCTGACACAGCGGATACCCTAGAATCTACCTGACAGAGCCATTACCCTAGAATCTACCTGACACAGCTCGGTTACCCTAGAATCTACACGACACAGCGGTTACTCTAGAATCTACAAAACACAGCCATTACCATAGCATCTACCTGACAGAACAGTTAGCCTAGAATCTACCTGACTCAGCGGTTACCCTAGAATCTACCTGACACAGCGGTTACCCTAGAATCTACCTGACGCAGCGGTTACCCTAGAATCTACCTGACAGAGCCATTACCCTACAATCTACCTGACACAGCGGTTACCCTAGAATCTACCTGACAGAGTCATTGCCCTAGAATCTAGCTGATACAGCCACTACCCTAGAATCTACCTTACAGCGGTTACCCTAGAATTTACCTGACAGAGCCATTACCCTAGAATCTACCTGACAGAGCCGTTATCCTTCTAATCTACCTGACAGAGCCATTACCCTAGAATCTACCTGACAGAGCCATTACTCTAGAATCTACCTGACAGAGCTATTACCCTAGAATCTACCTGACAGAGCCGTTACCCTAGAATCTACCTGACAGAGCCATTACCCTAGAATCTACCTGACACAGCGGTTACCCTACAATCTACCTGACACAGCGGTTACCCTAGAATCTACCTGAGAGAGCCGTTACCCTAGAATCTACCTGACAGAGCCATTACCCTAGAATCTACCTGACACAGCGGTTACCCTAGAATCTACCTGACAGAGCCATTACCCTAGAATCTACCTGACACAGCGGTTACCCTAGAATCTACCTGACAGAGCCATTACCCTAGAATCTACCTGACACAGCCATTTCCCTTGAATCTACCTGACACAGCCGTTACCCTAGAATCTACCTGACAGAGCCATTACCATAGATCCTACCTGACAGAGCCATTACCCTTGAATCTACCTGACAGAGACGTTACCCTAGAACCTACCTGACACAGCGGTTACCCTAGAATCTACCTGACAGAGCCGTTACCCTAAAATCTACCTGACAGAGCAGTTACCCTAGAATCTACCTGACACAGCCATTACCCTACAATCTACCTGAGAGAGCCGTGACCCTAGAATCTACCTGACAGAGCCATTACCCTAGAATCTACCTGACACAGTGGTTACCCTAGAATCTACCCGACAGAGCCATTACCCTAGTATCTACCTGACAGAACAGTTACCCTAGAATATACCTTACTCAGCGGTTACCCTAGAATCTACCTGACACAGCGGTTACCCTAGAATCTACCTGGCAGAGCCATTACCCTAGAATCTACCCGACACAGCGGTTACTCTAGAATCTACAAAACACAGCCATTACCATAGAATCTACCTGACAGAACAGTTACCCTAGAATCTACCTGACTCAGCGGTTACCCTAGAATCTACCTGACACAGTGGTTACCCTAGAATCTACCCGACAGAGCCATTACCCTAGTATCTACCTGACAGAACAGTTACCCTAGAATATACCTTACTCAGCGGTTACCCTAGAATCTACCTGACACAGCGGTTACCCTAGAATCTACCTGGCAGAGCCATTACCCTAGAATCTACCCGACACAGCGGTTACTCTAGAATCTACAAAACACAGCCATTACCATAGAATCTACCTGACAGAACAGTTACCCTAGAATCTACCTGACTCAGCGGTTTCCCTAGAATCTACCTGACACAGTGGTTACCCTAGAATCTACCTGACACAGCGGTTACCCTAGAATCTACCTGACAGAGCCATTACCCTACAATCTACCTGACACAGCGGTTAACCTAGAATCTAACTGACAGAGCCATTACCCTAGAATCTAGCTGACACAGCCACTACCCTAAAATCTACCTGACAGAGCCATTACCCTAGAATTTACCTGACAGAGCCATTACCCTAGAATCTACCTAACAGAGCCGTTATCCTTCTAATCTACCTGACAGAGCCATTACCCTAGAATCTACCTGACAGAACCGTTACCCTAGAATCTATGTGGCACAGCCATTACCCTAGAATCTACCTGACAGAGCCGTTACCCTAGAATCTACCTGACACAGAAATTACCCTAGAATCTACCTGACACAGCGGTTACCCTAGAATCTACCTGACACAGCGGTTACCCTAGAATCTACCTGACAGAGCAATTACCCTAGAATCTAGCTGACACAGTGGTTACCCTAGAATCTACCTGACAGAGCCATTACCCTAGAATCTACCTGACACAGCGGTTACCCTAGAATCTACCTGACAGAACCATTACCCTAGAATCTACCTGACACAGCGGTTACCCTAGAATCTACCTGACAGAGCCATTACCCTAGAATCTAGCTGACACAGCCATTTCCCTAGAATCTACCTGACACAGCTGTTACCCTAGAATCTACCTGACAGAGCCATTACCCTAGATCCTACCTGACAGAGCCATTACCCTAGAATCTACCTGACAGAGCCGTTACCCTAGAACCTACCAGACACAGCGGTTACGCTAGAATCTACCTGACAGAGCCGTTACCCTAAAATCTACCTGACAGAGCCGTTACCCTAGAATCTACCTGACACAGCCATTACCCTAGAATCTACCTGACAGAGCCGTGACCCTAGAATCTACGTGACAGAGCCATTACCCTAGAATCTACCTGACAGAGCCATTACCCTATAATCTAGCTGACACAGCGGTTACCCTAGAATCTATCCGACAGAGCCATTACCCTAGTGTCTACCTGACAGAACAGTTACCCTAGAATCTACCTAACTCAGCGGTTACCCTAGAATCTACTTCACAGAGCCGTTACCCTAGAATCTACCTGACAGAGGCATTACCCTAGAATCTACCTGACACAGTGGTTACCCTAGAATCTACCTAACAGAGGCATTACCCTAGAATCTACCTGACACAGTGGTTACCCTAGAATCTACCTGACAGAGCCATTACCCTAGAATCTACCTGATACAGCTGTTAGCCTAGAATCTACCTGACAGAGCCATTACCCTAGAATCTACCTGACACAGCGGTTACCCTAGAATCTACCTGACAGAGCCGTTACCATAGAATCTAGCTGACACAGCCACTAACCTAGAATCTACCTGACAGAGCCGTTACCCTAGAATCTACCTGACACAGCTGTTAGCCTAGAATCTACCTGACAGAGCCATTACCCTAGAATCTACCTGACACAGCGGTTACCCTAGAATCTACCTGACAGAGCCATTACCCTAGAATCTAGCTGACACAGCCATTTCCCTTGAATCTACCTGACACAGCCGTTACCCTAGAATCTACCTGACAGAGCCATTACCATAGATCCTACCTGACAGAGCCATTACCCTAGAATCTACCTGACAGAGCCGTTACCCTAGAACCTACCTGACACAGCGGTTACCCTAGAATCTACCTGACAGAGCCGTTACCCTAAAATCTACCTGACAGAGCAGTTACCCTAGAATCTACCTGACACAGCCATTACCCTACAATCTACCTGACAGAGCCGTGACCCTAGAATCTACCTGACAGAGCCATTACCCTAGAATCTACCTGACAGAGCTATTACCCTATAATCTACCTGACACAGCGGTTACCCTAGAATCTACCCGACAAAGCCATTACCCTAGTATCTACCTGACAGAACAGTTACCCTAGAATATACCTTACTCAGCGGTTACCCTAGAATCTACCTGACAGAGCCCGTTACCCTAGAATCTATCTGACCGAGGCATTACACTAGAATCTACCTGACACAGCGGTTACCCTACAATCTACCTGGCAGAGCCATTACCCTAGAATCTACCTGACACAGCGGTTAGCCTAGAATCTACCTGACAGAGCCATTACCCTAGAATCTACCTGACACAGCGGTTACCCTAGAATCTACCTGACAGAGCCATTACCCTAGAATCTACGTGACACAGCTCGGTTACCCTAGAATCTACCCGACACAGCGGTTACTCTAGAATCTACAAAACACAGCCATTACCATAGAATCTACCTGACAGAACAGTTACCCTAGAATCTACCTGACTCAGCGGTTACCCTAGAATCTACCTGACACAGTGGTTACCCTAGAATCTACCTGACACAGCGGTTACCCTAGAATCTACCTGACAGAGCCATTACCCTACAATCTACCTGACACAGCGGTTAACCTAGAATCTAACTAACACAGCCATTACCCTAGAATCTAGCTGACACAGCCACTACCCTAAAATCTACCTGACAGAGCCTTTACCCTAGAATTTACCTGACAGAGCCATTACCCTAGAATCTACCTGATAGAGCCGTTACCCTAGAATCTACCTGACAGAGCCATTACCCTAGAATCTACCTGACAGAACCGTTACCCTAGAATCTACCTGACACAGCCATTACCCTAGAATCTACCTGACAGAGCCGTTACCCTAGAATCTACCTGACAGAGCCATTACCCTAGAATCTAGCTGACACAGCGGTTACCCTAGAATCTACCTGACACAACGGTTACCCTAAAATCTACCTGACAGAGCCATTACCCTAGAATCTACCTGACACAGCGGTTAACCTAGAATCTAACTAACACAGCCATTACCCTAGAATCTAGATGACACAGCCACTACCCTAAAATCTACCTGACAGAGCCTTTACCCTAGAATTTACCTGACAGAGCCATTACCCTAGAATCTACCTGACAGAGCCGTTATCCTTCTAATCTACCTGACAGAGCCATTACCCTAGAATCTACCTGACAGAACCGTTACCCTAGAATCTACCTGACACAGCCATTACCCTAGAATCTACCTGACAGAGCCGTTACCCTAGAATCTACCTGACAGAGCCATTACCCTAGAATCTACCTGACACAGCGGTTACCCTAGAATCTACCTGACACAGCGGTTACCCTAGAATCTACCTGACAGAGCCATTACCCTAGAATCTATGTGACACAGCTCGGTTACCCTAGAATCTACCCGACACAGCGGTTACTCTAGAATCTACAAAACACAGCCATTACCATAGAATCTACCTGACAGAACAGTTACCCTAGAATCTACCTGACTCAGCGGTTACCCTAGAATCTACCTGACACAGTGGTTACCCTAGAATCTACCTGACACAGCGGTTACCCTAGAATCTACCTGACAGAGCCATTACCCTACAATCTACCTGACACAGCGGTTAACCTAGTATCTAACTAACAGAGCCATTACCCTAGAATCTAGCTGACACAGCCACTACCCTAAAATCTACCTGACAGAGCCTTTACCCTAGAATTTTCCTGACAGAGCCATTACCCTAGAATCTACCTGACAGAGCCGTTATCCTTCTAATCTACCTGACAGAGACATTACCCTAGAATCTACCTGACAGAACCGTTACCCTAGAATCTACCTGACACAGCTATTACCCTAGAATCTACCTAATAGAGCCGTTACCCTAGAATCTACCTGACAGAGCCATTACCCTAGAATCTATCTGACACAGCGGTTACCCTAGAATCTACCTGACACAGCGGTTACCCTAGAATCTACCTGACAGAGCCATTACCCTAGAATCTACCTGACACAGTGGTTACCCTAGAATCTACCTGACAGAGCCATTACCCTAGAATCTACCTGACACAGCGGTTACCCTAGAATCTACCTGACAGAGCCATTACCCTAGAATCTACCTGACAGAGCCGTTACCCTAAAATCTACCTGACAGAGCCGTTACCCTAGAATCTACCTGACACTGCCATTACCCTAGAATCTACCTGACAGAGCCGTGACCCTAGAATCTACGTGACAGAGCCATTACCCTAGAATCTACCTGACAGAGCCATTAACCTATAATCTACCTGACACACCGGTTACCCTAGAATCTATCCGACAGAGCCATTACCCTAGTGTCTACCTGACAGAACAGTTACCCTAGAATCTACCTAACTCAGCGGTTACCCTAGAATCTACTTGACAGAGCCGTTACCCTAGAATCTACCTGACAGAGGCATTACCCTAGAATCTACCTGACACAGTGGTTACCCTAGAATCTACCTGACAGAGCCATTACCCTAGAATCTACCTGACACAGCGGTTAGCCTAGAATCTACCTGACAGAGCCATTACCCTAGAATCTACCTGACACAGCTGCTTCCCGGCTAAGGCGCTTAATGCGCGCGCGCGCGTGCTCCCCCTCTCTTAAAGAGGCTGCGCGCGCCGTCCTAAGGAGTCCCCAGCCAATGGTCGGAGGACTTCACCATATATAAGGCACCTCCTCCAAAATGGAGGTGCCTGAGCAATGTTGTTGCAAAGCCTTCACTCTGCTTCAGCCCTCAGGTCCCGTTACCAGTTATCTGCCAGTCACCTGCCAGATTTCTGCTTGTTACCTGCCAGTCACCTGCCAGATTCCTGCTTGATACCTGCCTGATATCCTCTTACCTGCTTGCTAGCCTGAGGTCCGACGGTCTGCCTTCCGACACCTGTCAGTCTGTCTATGGACCAGCCTGCCCGCTCACCTGGGAGCGCTCATCTGCTACCTCTCTGCTAGCCTACCTGGAGGCTCCGCCGTCACGTGCTGTGACCACCTGCCTGTCCAGAGACTCTTGCCCGCTCACCTGGGAGCGCTCACCTGCTACCTGTCTGCTAGCCTGTCTGGAGGCTCCGATGTCACGTGCTGTGACCACCTGCCTGTCCAGATACTCTTGCCCGCTCACCTGGGAGCGCTCACCTGCTACCTGCCTGCTAGCCTACCTGGAGGCTCCGCCGTCACGTGCTCTGACCACCTGCCTGTCCAGAGACTCTTGCTTGCTCACCTGGGAGCGTCCACCTGCTACCTGCCTGCTAGCCTACCTGGAGGCTCTGCCGTCACTTGCCGTTACCACCCGCCTGTCAAGAGACTGTCCCGGTCACTTGCTGTGACCACCTGCCCGTTTACCCAGAGACTGTCCCGGTCACTTGCCGTGACCACCTGCCCGTTTACCCAGAGACTGTCCTGGTCACTTGCCGTGACCACCTGCCCGTTTACCCAGAGACTGTCCCGGTCACTTGCCGTGACTACCTGCCCGTTTACCCAGAGACTGTCCCTGTCACTTGCTGTGACTACCTTCCCTGTCTTCCCTGGGCGCCACCCTCTTCCTTACAAGGACCGCCCTCTTGTATAGTTGCTCAGAGGTTCCGTCTCCCAGACCCGTTACAGTTTGCTCGGGCCATGGAACCCGGTGGCACCCAAGCTCCCTCGCTCTCGGACCTATGTCATGAATTGTCCCGTCAGAGGTCCCAACAGGAGTCCAACCTGAGTCACCTGCGGAATGTCAACTCTCGCCTGGACACTCTGACTGCTTCACCAGCAACCACCGCTAATGTCATGACTCGCAACCCGGCAGCGCCGCTGCCCACCAATACCATGGTATCCTGCCCCGGACCCCGGCTTTCTGCACCTCCTCGCTTCGGAGGTGACCCCGCTCAAGCTCGGGGCTTCATAAACCAGTGCACCCTGCACTTTGAACTTTTGTCCCACCAGTTTATCTCCGACCGGTCCAAAGTAGCCTTTATCATGTCCCACCTCACGGGGGAGGCTCTGGCTTGGCTAAATCCTCTATGGGAGAGAGGAGACCCCCTGGTGTCCGACCTGCCAGCCTTTCTCACGGCTTTCCGGAAAGTCTTCGACGAACCCGGACGGAAGACCTCATCCGCATCGTCTCTGCTACGCCTCCATCAAGGAAATCTCACCGTGGGCCAATATGCCATACGGTTCCGTACCCTTGCTTCGGAGCTGGCCTGGGATAACGACGGACTGGTGTCTGTCTTCTGGGAGGGTCTGTCCGGCCGTATTAAAGATGAACTCGCCGGTCGGGACATTCCTACCACTCTCGACGACTTAATAACACTTGCCACCCGGATTGACATCCGGTTCCAGGAGCGCGCCAAAGAGGTCACCCATGAGAGGAGGTTTCCACGTCTAGCCCCTACCTTCCAGAAACCCGTCACTCCCTCCGTTACTCCCCAGGCACACTCATCTGAGCCTATGCAGGTCGACCAGACCAAGATGGTCAAAACCCATCAAGACTTACGCCGTGCCGAGGGGAGCTGCTTCTACTGTGGCAGTAAGGAGCACCGGATCCGTTCCTGCCCAGAGAGGTCGGGAAATGCCTGTGTCTAGGATCGCTCAGAGAGGTCGCCCTAGACAAAAGTAAACCCTCTCCATCCTTGATGCTGTCAGTCTCTATCACCTGCGGAGAGAATCGCTATATTGAACTGGCTCAACTAGACTCTGGAGCTGCCGGAAATCTCATCTCTCAATCCCTGGTAGAAAAATACCGCATTCCCACCAAACGTCTGGCCGTACCCTTATCTGTCGCCACCGTGGATGGGGGCCTCTTACCACATCCCATTCAACTCATCACCGAATCTCTAACTCTACAGGTGGGAATGCTGCATTCTGAGAGCATCTCCTTTCATGTTCTGCCTGGACTCTCTCACGCACTCTTGCTAGGCCTACCTTGGCTTCAGAAACATGCACCCGTGCTTGATTGGCAGACCGGAGAAGTCCTTCGCTGGGGACGGGACTGCCATAAGACTTGTCTAGTTCCCGTTCATCCTGCTCGTCCCTCTCCTACCCCAGTCAATCCCCGGTCTACCGGTTCCCTATTGGTCTTATGCGGATGTCTTCAATAAAAAAGAAGCAGAAACATTACCCCCTCATAGACCATACGACTGCCCAATCGACCTGATACCCGGCTCTACTCCTCCCCGTGGGGGTATCTACCCTTTGTCTGCTGCAGAGACCCGGTCCATGTCAGAATATATTGAAGAGAATCTGGCCCGAGGATTTATCCGGAAATCTACCTCCCCGGCGGGAGCAGGCTTCTTCTTCGTCAAAAAGAAGGACGGCTCACTCCGTCCATGTATAGATTATAGAGGCCTTAACCAGATTACAGTGAAGAATAAATACCCCCTCCCGCTCATTCCTGAATTATTTGACCGTCTGAGGGGGGCTAGAATCTTCACCAAACTGGATCTCCGTGGGGCGTATAACCTGGTCCGTATCCGTCAGGGGGATGAGTGGAAGACGGCATTCAACACCCGGGACGGCCACTATGAGTACCTTGTAATGCCCTTCGGTCTCTGTAACGTTCCTGCCGTCTTTCAAGAGTTGGTCAATGACATCTTCCGTGACCTTCTCTACTCCTGCGTGGTGGTGTACCTGGACGACATCTTGGTCTTCTCTCCGGACCTTCCTACTCACCGGAGGGATGTTCGTCAGGTCCTGCTCAGGCTCAGGAAGAACCACCTCTACGCTAAATATGAGAAGTGCATCTTTGAACAGACCTCTCTTCCATTTCTGGGCTACATAATCTCTCAGACCGGCCTACAAATGGATCCTGAGAAACTGTCTGCCATCCAGAAGTGGCCCCGACCAGAGGGGTTGAAGGCTATTCAGTGGTTCCTGGGCTTCGCCAACTATTACCGCATCTTCATACCGCACTTCTCTTCCCGGACTGCCCCTATCTCTGCGCTCACCCGTAAGGGCACTAATCCCAGAAGATGGCCGCCCGAAGCTGAGGAGGCCTTTCTTTCCTTAAAACAGGCTTTCTCCTCCGCCCCGGTGCTGCATCGTCCGGACGGCAACAAACAATTCTTCCTAGAAGTTGACGCTTCCTCCTCCGGAGCCGGGGCAGTACTTACCCAAAAGTCATCTTCCGGAAGAATGGTAACCTGCGTTTTTTTCTCCAAACTCTTCTCCTCTTCTGAGCGCAATTATTCTATTGGAGACCGAGAATTGTTAGCCATTAAGCTGGCACTGGAGGAGTGGCGTTACCTGCTCGAGGGGGCTCTTCACCCGGTAATAATTTACACGGACCACAAAAACTTGGCTTACCTTCAGAGCGCCCAGAGACTTAACCCGCGCCAAGCCCGGTGGTCCTTGTTTTTTGCCCGCTTTGATTTTGTTCTTCATTTTCGCCCGGCAGACAAAAATATCAAAGCTGACGCCTTGTCCCGATCCTTCCTGGTATCTGATCTAGAGGAGGAACCTAAGCACATCCTTGATCCCGCCAGAGTAATGCAAGTGGCCCCCGTGAATCTTAATCGTCTCCCTCCCGGTAAGACGTTCGTAACAGTACCTGATCGGAGGAAGGTCCTACACTGGGGTCACTCGTCTAAGCTAGCTGGCCATGCTGGTCAGAAAAAGACCCTCCAGCTCATTACCCGGCATTACTGGTGGCCTACCCTGCACAAGGATGTAATAGACTTTGTTTCAGCCTGTGTGTCTTGCGCCCGCAACAAAGTTCCGAGACACCTGCCAGTCTGTCGCCTCCTTCCTCTTCCAGTACCTGCTGCCCCGTGGCAGCATATAGCTATGGACTTCATAACTGATCTCCCTGTCTCTGCCGGTTGTACGGTCATTTGGGTGGTCGCTGATCGCTTTTCCAAGATGGCGCACTTCATTCCCCTGCCGGGCCTCCCGTCTGTACCCGAACTGGCTAAAGACTTTATCAGCCACATCTTCCGTCTCCATGGCCTGCCCCTCCACATCGTGTCAGATCGTGGGGTTCAGTTCACCTCACGCTTCTGGAGAGCCACATGTAAGTTGCTTGACGTCACTCTGGACTTCTCCTCCGCTTACCATCCACAGTCCAATGGTCAAGTGGAGCGGATCAATCAGAACCTGACCAGTTACCTCCGGCACTTCGTTAATGCCCACCATTCGGACTGGGTGGATCTCCTACCATGGGCCGAGTTCTCTTAAAACAATCACGAGAGCGAATCTTCCTCCAAATCCCCGTTTTTTGTAGTCTTCGGTCAGCATCCTCGGATCCCGTTTCCCGTCTCCACCTCGGTGGACAATCCGGCTGCGGAATCTCTCGTTAGCGAATTCTCCTCCATTTGGGAGAGTACCCGATCCGCACTCCTTCAGTCGTCCGAGCGGATGAAAAAACACGCTGACAAAAAACGCCTGGATCCTCCACAATTCCGTCCTGGAGATAAAGTCTGGCTCTCGTCCAAGTATGTCCAGCTCAAGATTCCCTCATACAAGTTAGGGCCTCGGTTCATCGGCCCACTGGAAGTTATCAAACAGATCAATCCGGTGGCCTATAAATTGAAACTCCCGGCCAACTTACGGATCCCTAACTCCTTCCATGTATCTCTCCTCAAACCTGTGGTACTTAACTCTTTTTCCAAGTCTACCGGTACGCCCCCTGCTCCGGTTTCCGCTGAGAACGAGTTTGAGGTAGAGAACATTCTGGCCACCAAAAGGGTAAGAGGAGAGACCTTTTTTCTAATAGATTGG
The DNA here is from genome assembly GCF_046119375.1 of Phyllobates terribilis. Taxonomy (NCBI): domain Eukaryota; kingdom Metazoa; phylum Chordata; class Amphibia; order Anura; family Dendrobatidae; genus Phyllobates; species Phyllobates terribilis. The sequence goes on along the minus strand of NW_027362764.1, from coordinate 327,248,445 downwards.
AAGGGGTTTGGTCCTGAGGAGAGAACGTGGGAGCCCCGGGAGAACATCCATGCCCCTCTCATCCTTGATAAATTTCTCTCTGGCCTAAAAAAGGGGGGGCATAAAGGGGGGGTACTGTAGCGTCGGCGTCCCTGCCTCCTGCTAGGCAGGGACGCTGTTCCCCTCACCTCTCCGCTCCGTGCCCGGCGTCTTCCTCCCGCCCTGCTGGCAGCGCGCGCTGCTTCCCGGCCACGGTGCTTAGAGCGCGCGCGCGCTCCCCCTCTCTTAAAGGGGCCGCGCGCGCCATCCTAAGGAGTCCCCGGCCAATGGCCGGAGGACTTCACCATATATAAGGCACCTCCTCCAAAATGGAGGTGCCCTAGCAATGTTGTTGCAAAGCCTTCACTCTGCTTCAGCCCTCAGGTCCCGTTACCAGTTACCTGCCAGTCACCTGCCAGATTTCTGCTTGTTACCAGCCAGTCACCTGCCAGATTCCTGCTTGATACCTGCCTGATATCCGCTTACCTGCTTGCTAGCCTGAGGTCCGACGGTCTGCCTTCCGACACCTGTCAGTCTGTCTATGGACCAGCCTGCCCGATCACCTGGGAGCGCTCATCTGCTACCTGTCTGCTAGCCTGCCTGGAGGCTCCGCCGTCACGTGCTGTGACCACCTGCCTGTCCAGAGACTCTTGCCCGCTCACCTGGGAGCGTCCACCTGCTACCTGCCTGCTAGCCTACCTGGAGGCTCTGCCGTCACTTGCCGTGACCACCCGCCTGTCAAGAGACTGTCCGGGTCACTTGCTGTGACTACCTGCCCGTTTACCCAGAGACTGTCCTGGTCACTTGCCGTGACCACCTGCCCGTTTACCCAGAGACTGTCCCGGTCACTTGCCGTGACCACCTGCCCGTTTACCCAGAGAATGTCAGGGTCACTTGCCGTGACTACCTGCCCGTTTACCCAGAGACTGTCCCTGTCACTTGCTGTGACTACCTGCCGGTCTTCCCTGGGCGCCACCCGCTTCCTTACAAGGACCGCCCCCTTGTATAGTTGCTCAGAGGTTCCGCCTCCCAGACCCGTTACACCCTAGAATCTACCTGACAGAGCCATTACCCTATAATCTATCTGACACAGCGGTTACCCTAAAATCTACCTAACAGAGCCATTACCCTAGAATCTACCTGACAGAACAGTTACCCTAGAATCTACCGGACACAGCGGTTACCCTAGAATCTACCTGACACAGCGGTTACCCTAGAATCTCCCTGACAGAGCCATTACCCTAGAATCTACCTGACACAGCTCGGTTACCCTAGAATCTACCTGACACAGTGGTTGCTCTAGAATCTACCAGACAGAGCCGTTACCCTAGAATCTAACTGACACAGCGGTTACCCTAGAATCTACCTGACACACGGGTTATCCTAGAATCTACATTACAGAGCTGTTACCCTAGAATATACCTAACAGAGCCATTACCCTAGAATCTACCTGACAGAGCCATTACCCTTCAATCTACCTGACAGAGCCGTTATCCTAGAATCTACCTGACAGAGCCGTTACCCTAGAATCTACCTGACAGAGCCATTACCCTCGAATCTACCTGACAGAGCAGTTACCCTAGAATCTACCTGACAGAGCCGTTACCCTAGACTCTACCTGACAGAGCCATTACCCTAGAATCTATCTGACACAGCGGTTACCCTAGAATCTACCTGACAGAGCCATTACCTAGAATCTACCTGACACAGCGGTTACCCTACAATCTACCTGACACAGCGGTTACCCTAGAATCTACCTGAAAGAGCCGTTACCCTAGAATCTACCTGACAGAGCCATTACCCTAGAATCTACCTGACAGAGCCATTACCCTAGAATCTACCTGACAGAACCATTGCCCTAGAATCTACCTGACACAGCGGTTACCCTAGAATCTACCTGACACATCGGTTACCCTAGAATCTACATTACAGAGCTGTTACCCTGGAATATACCTGACAGAGCCATTACCCTAGAATCTACCTGACAGAGCCATTACCCTAGAATCTACCTGACACAGCGGTTACCCTGCAATCTACCTGACACAGCGGTTACCCTAGAATCTACCTGATAGAGCCGTTACCCTAGAATCTACCTGACAGAGCCATTACCCTAGAATCTACCTGACAGAGCCATTACCATAGAATCTACCTGACAGAACCATTGCCCTAGAATCTACCTGACAGAACCATTGCCCTAGAATCTACCTGACAGAGCCGTTGCCCTAGAATCTACCTGACAGAGCCGTTACCCTAGAATCTACCTGACAAAGCGGTTACCCTAGAATCTACCTGACACAGCGGTTACCCTACAATCTACCTGACACAGCGGTTACCGTAGAATCTACCTGACAGAGCCGTTACCCTAGAATCTACCTGACACAGCCATTACCCTAGAATCTATCTGACAGAGCCGTTACCCTAGACTCTATCTGACAGAGCCGTTACCCTAGAATCTACCTGACAGAGCCATTACCCTAGAATCTACCTGACAGAACAGTTACCCTAGAATCTACCTGACACAGCGGTTACCCTAGAATCTACCTGACAGAGCCATTATCCAAGAATCAACCTGACAGAGACGTTACCCTAGAATCTACCTGACACAGCGGTTACCCTAGAATCTACCTGACACAGCCATTACCCTAGAATCTACCTGACACAGCGGTTACTATAGAATCTACCTGACACAGCCATTACCCTAGAATCTACATGACACAGCCATTACCCTAGAATCTACCTGACACAGCTTTTACCCAAGAATCTACCTGACAGAGCCGTTACCCTAGAATCTACCTGACAGAGCCATTACCCTAGAATCTACCTGACAGAGCCGTTACCCTAGAATCTACCTGACAGAGCCATTACCCTAGAATCTACCTGACAGAGCCGTTACCCTAGAATCTACCTGACAGTCGTTACCCTAGAATCTACCTGACAGAGCCATTACCCTAGAATCTACCTGACAGAGCCGCTACCCTAGAATCTACCTGACAGAGCCATTACCCTAGAATCTACCTGACAGAGCCATTACCCTAGAATCTACCTGACACAGCGGTTACCCTAGAATCTACCTGACACAGCGGTTACTATAGAATCTACCTGACACAGCCATTACCCTAGAATCTACCTGACACAGCCATTACCCTAGAATCTACCTGACACAGCGGTTACCCTACAATCTACCTGACACAGCGGTTACCCTAGAATCTACCTGATAGAGCCGTTACCCTAGAATCTACCTGACAGAGCCATTACCCTAGAATCTACCTGACAGAGCCATTACCATAGAATCTACCTGACAGAACCATTGCCCTAGAATCTACCTGACAGAACCATTGCCCTAGAATCTACCTGACAGAGCCGTTGCCCTAGAATCTACCTGACAGAGCCGTTACCCTAGAATCTACCTGACACAGCGGTTACCCTACAATCTACCTGACACAGCGGTTACCCTACAATCTACCTGACACAGTGGTTACCGTAGAATCTACCTGACAGAGCCGTTACCCTAGAATCTACCTGACACAGCCATTACCCTAGAATCTATCTGACAGAGCCGTTACCCTAGACTCTATCTGACAGAGCCGTTACCCTAGAATCTACCTGACAGAGCCATTACCCTAGAATCTACCTGACAGAACAGTTACCCTAGAATCTACCTGACACAGCGGTTACCCTAGAATCTACCTGACAGAGTGGTTACTCTAGAATCTACCTGACACAGCGGTTACCCTAGAATCTACCTGACAGAGCCATTATCCAAGAATCAACCTGACAGAGCCGTTACCCTAGAATCTACCTGACACAGCGGTTACCCTAGAATCTACCTGACACAGCCATTACCCTAGAATCTACCTGACACAGCGGTTACTATAGAATCTACCTGACACAGCCATTACCCTAGAATCTACATGACACAGCCATTACCCTAGAATCTACCTGACACAGCTTTTACCCAAGAATCTACCTGACAGAGCCGTTACCCTAGAATCTACCTGACAGAGCCATTACCCTAGAATCTACCTGACAGAGCCGTTACCCTAGAATCTACCTGACAGAGCCATTACCCTAGAATCTACCTGACAGAGCCGTTACCCTAGAATCTACCTGACAGTCGTTACCCTAGAATCTACCTGACAGAGCCATTACCCTAGAATCTACCTGACAGAGCCGCTACCCTAGAATCTACCTGACAGAGCCATTACCCTAGAATCTACCTGACAGAGCCATTACCCTAGAATCTACCTGACAGAGCCATTGCCCTAGAATCTAACTGACAGAGCCGTTACCCTAGAATCTACCTGACACAGCGGTTACCCTAGAATCTACCTGACAGAGCCGTTACCCTAGAATCTACCTGACACAGCCATTACCCTAGAATCTATCTGACAGAGCCGTTACCCTAGAATCTACCTGACAGAGCCATTACCCTAGAATCTACTTAACAGAACAGTTACCCTAGAATCTATTTGACTCAGCGATTACCCTAGTATCTAACTGACACTGCGGTTACCCTAGAATCTACCTGACACAGCGGTTACCCTAGAATCTACCTGACACAGCGGTTACCCTACAATCTACCTGACACAGCGGTTACCCTAGAATCTACCTGACAGAGCCGTTACCCTAGAATCTACCTGACACAGCCATTACCCTAGAATCTATCTGACAGAGCCGTTACCCTAGACTCTATCTGACAGAGCCGTTACCCTAGAATCTACCTGACAGAGCCATTACCCTAGAATCTACCTGACAGAACAGTTACCCTAGAATCTACCTGACACAGCGGTTACCCTAGAATCTACCTGACACAGTGGTTACTCTAGAATCTACCTGACACAGCGGTTACCCTAGAATCTACCTGACAGAGCCATTATCCAAAAATCAACCTGACAGAGCCGTTACCCTAGAATCTACCTGACACAGCGGTTACTATAGAATCTACCTGACACAGCCATTACCCTAGAATCTACATGACACAGCCATTACCGTAGAATCTACCTGACACAGCTTTTACCCTAGAATCTACCTGACAGAGCCGTTACCCTAGAATCTACCTGACAGAGCCATTACCCTAGAATCTACCTGACCGAGCCGTTACCCTAGAATCTAACTGACAGAGCCATTACCCTAGAATCTACCTGACAGAGCCGTTACCCTAGAATCTACCTGACAGTCGTTACCCTAGAATCTACCTGACAGAGCCATTACCCTAGAATCTACCTGACGGAGCCGTTACCCTAGAATCTACCTGACAGATCCATTACCCTAGAATCTACCTGACAGAGCCATTACCCTAGAATCTACCTGACAGAGCCATTGCCCTAGAATCTAACTGACAGAGCCGTTACCCTAGAATCTACCTGACACAGCAGTTACCCTAGAATCTACCTGACAGAGCCGTTACCCTAGAATCTACCTGACACAGCCATTACCCTAGAATCTATCTGACAGAGCCGTTACCCTAGAATGTACCTGACAGAGCCATTACCCTAGAATCTACTTGACAGAACAGTTACCCTAGAATCTATTTGACTCAGCGATTACCCTAGAATCTAACTGACACAGCGGTTACCCTAGAATCTACCTGACACAGCGGTTACCCTAGAATCTACCTGACACAGCGGTTACCCTAGAATCTACCTGACAGAGCCATTACCTTAGAATCTACCTGACACAGCTCGGTTACTCTAGAATCTACCCGACACAGCGGTTACTCTAGAATCTACCAGACAGAGCCGTTACCCTAGAATCTATCTGACACAGTCCTTACCCTAGAATCTAACTGACTGACCATTACCCTAGAATTTACCTGACAGAGCCATTACCCTAGAATCTACCTGACACAGCCGTTACCCTAGAATCTTCCTGGCACAGCCGTTTCCCTAGAATCTACCTGACACAGCCATTACCCTAGAATCTACCTGACACAGCCATTACCCTAGAATCTACCTGACACAGCCGTTACCCTAGAATCTACCTGACACAGCGATTACCCTAGAATCTACCTGACAGAGCCATTACCCTAGAATCTACCTGACAGAGCCATTACCCTAGAATCTACCTGACACAGCGGTTACCCTAGAATCTACCTGAGAGAGCCGTTACCCTAGAATCTACCTGACAGAGCCGTTAACCTAGAATCTACATGACACAGCCATTACCCTAGAATCTACCTGACAGAGCCGTTACCCTAGAATCTACCTGACAGAGCCGTTACCCTAGAATCTACCTGACAGAGCCATTACCCTAGAATCTACCTGACAGAACAGTTACCCTAGAATCTACCTGACTCAGCGGTTACCCTAGAATCTACCTGACAGAACAGTTACCCTAGAATCTACCTGACACAGCGGTTACCCTAGAATCTACCTGACAGAGCCATTACCCTAGATTCTACCTGACACAGCTCGGTTACCCTAGAATCTACCCGACACAGCGGTTACTCTAGAATCTACCAGGCAGAGCCGTTACCCTAGAATTTACCTGACAGAGCCATTACCCTAGAATCTAACTGACACAGCCGTTACCCTAGAATTTTCCTGACACAGCCGTTACCCTAGAATCTACCTGACACAGCCGTTACCCTAGAATCTACCTGACACAGCCGTTACCCTAGTATCTACCTGACACAGCCGTTACCCTAGAATCTACCTGACACAGCGGTTACCCTAGAATCTACCTGACACAGTGGTTACCCTAGAATCTACCTGACACAGCCGTTACCCTAGAATCTACCTGACAGAGCCATTACCCTAGAATCTACCTGACAGAGCCGTTACCCTAGAATCTACCTGACACAGCGGTTACCCTAGAATCTACCTGACACAGCCATTACCCTAGAATCTACCTGACACAGCGGTTACTATAGAATTTACTTGACACAGCCATTACCCTAGAATCTACATGACACAGCCATTAACCTAGAATCTACCTGACACAGCGGTTACCCTAGAATCTACCTGACAGAGCCATTACTCAAGAATCAACCTGACAGAGCCGTTACCCTAGAATCTACCTGACACAGCGGTTAGCCTAGAATCTACCTCACACAGCCCTTACCCTAGAATCTACCTGACACAGCGGTTACCCTAGAATCTACCTGACAGATCCATTACCCTAGAATCTACCTGACAGAGCCGTTACCCTAGAATCTACCTGACACAGCGGTTACCCTAGAATCTACCTGACACATCCCTTACCCTAGAATCTACCTCACACAGCGGTTACCCTAGAATCTACCTGACAGAGCAGTTACCCCAGAATCTACCTGACAGAGCAGTTACCTTAGAATCTACCTGACAGAGCCATTACCCTAGAATCTACCTGACAGAGCCGTTACCATAGAATCTCCCTGATAGCGCCATTACCCTAGAATCTACCTGACAGAGCCGTTACCCTAGAGTCTACCTGACAGAGCTAATATCCTAGAATCTACCTGACAGAGCCATTACCCAAGAATCTACCTGAAACAGCGGTTACCCTAGAATCTACCTGACAGAGCAGTTATCCTAGAATCTACCTGACAGAGCCATTACCCTAGAATCTACCTTACATAGCAGTTACACTAGAATCTACCTGATAGAGCCATTACCCTAGAATCTACCTGAAAGAGACGTTACCCTAGAATCTTCCTGACAGAGCTGTTACCCTAGAATTTACCTGACACAGCGGTTTCCCTAGAATATACCTGACAGAGCTGCTACCCTAGAATTTACCTGACACAGCGGTTACCCTAGAATGTACCTGACACAGCGGTTACCCTAGAATCTACCTGACAGAGCCGTTACCCTAGAATCTAACTGACACAGCGGTTACCCTAGAATCTACCTCTGACACAGCGGTTACCCTAGAATCTACCTGACAGAGCCGTTACCCTAGAATCTAACTGACACAGCCGTTACCCTAGAATTTTCCTGACACAGCCGTTACCCTAGAATCTACCTGACACAGCCGTTACCCTAGAATCTACCTGACACAGCCGTTACCCTAGAATCTACCTGACACAGCCGTTACCCTAGAATCTACCTGACACAGCGGTTACCCTAGAATCTACCTGACACAGTGGTTACCCTAGAATCTACCTGACACAGCCGTTACCCTAGAATCTACCTGACAGAGCCATTACCCTAGAATCTACCTGACAGAGCCGTTACCCTAGAATCTACCTGACACAGCGGTTACCCTAGAATCTACCTGACACAGCCATTACCCTAGAATCTACCTGACACAGCGGTTACTATAGAATTTACTTGACACAGCCATTACCCTAGAATCTACATGACACAGCCATTAACCTAGAATCTACCTGACACAGCGGTTACCCTAGAATCTACCTGACAGAGCCATTACTCAAGAATCAACCTGACAGAGCCGTTACCCTAGAATCTACCTGACACAGCGGTTAGCCTAGAATCTACCTCACACAGCCCTTACCCTAGAATCTACCTGACACAGCGGTTACCCTAGAATCTACCTGACAGATCCATTACCCTAGAATCTACCTGACAGAGCCGTTACCCTAGAATCTACCTGACACAGCGGTTACCCTAGAATCTACCTGACACATCCCTTACCCTAGAATCTACCTCACACAGCGGTTACCCTAGAATCTACCTGACAGAGCAGTTACCCCAGAATCTACCTGACAGAGCAGTTACCTTAGAATCTACCTGACAGAGCCATTACCCTAGAATCTACCTGACAGAGCCGTTACCATAGAATCTCCCTGATAGCGCCATTACCCTAGAATCTACCTGACAGAGCCGTTACCCTAGAGTCTACCTGACAGAGCTAATATCCTAGAATCTACCTGACAGAGCCATTACCCAAGAATCTACCTGAAACAGCGGTTACCCTAGAATCTACCTGACAGAGCAGTTATCCTAGAATCTACCTGACAGAGCCATTACCCTAGAATCTACCTTACATAGCAGTTACACTAGAATCTACCTGATAGAGCCATTACCCTAGAATCTACCTGAAAGAGACGTTACCCTAGAATCTTCCTGACAGAGCTGTTACCCTAGAATTTACCTGACACAGCGGTTACCCTAGAATATACCTGACAGAGCTGCTACCCTAGAATTTACCTGACACAGCGGTTACCCTAGAATGTACCTGACACAGCGGTTACCCTAGAATCTACCTGACAGAGCCGTTACCCTAGAATCTAACTGACACAGCGGTTACCCTAGAATCTACCTCTGACACAGCGGTTACCCTAGAATCTACCTGACAGAGCCGTTACCCTAGAATCTACCTGACACAGCGGTTAACCTAGAATCTACCTGACACAGCGGTTAGCCTAGAATCTACCTGACAGAGCCATTACCCTAGAATCTACCTGACAGAGCCTTTACCCTAGAATCTACCTGACACAGCCCTTACCCTGGAATCTACCTGACACAGCGGTTACCCTAGAATCTACCTGACACAGTGGTTACCCTAGAATCTACCTGACAGAGCCGTTACCCTAGAATCTACCTGACACAGCCCTTATCCTAGAATCTACCTCACAGAGTCGTTAGGCTAGAATCTACCTGACAGAGCCATTATCCTAGAATCTACCTGACACAGCGGTTACCCTAGAATCTACATGACAGAGCCATTACCCTAGAATCTACCTGACAGAATCGTTACCCTAGAAACTCCCTGACAGAGCCATTACCCTAGAATCTATCTGACAGAGCCGTTACCCTAGAGTCTACCTGAAAGAGCTAATATCCTAGAATCTAACTGACAGAGTCATTACCCTAGAATCTACCTGAAACAGTGGTTACCCTAGAATCTACCTGACAAAGTAGTTATCCTAGAATCTACCTGCCAGAGCCATTACCCTAGAATCTACCTGACAGAGCAGTTACCCTAGAATCTACCTGACAGAGCCATTACCCTAGAATCTACCTGACAGAGTCATTACACTAAAATCTACCTGACAGAACCGTTACCCTAGAATCTACCTGAAAGAGCCGTTACCCTACTATCTACCTGACAGAGCTGTTACCCTAGAATTTACCTGACACAGCGGTTACCCTAGAATCTACCTGACAGAGCTGCTACCCTAGAATTTACCTGACACAGCGGTTACCCTAGAATCTACCTGACACAGCGGTTACCCTAGAATCTACCTGACAGAGCCGTTACCCTAGAATCTACCTGACACAGAGGTTACCCTAGAATCTACCTCTGAAACAGCGGTTACCCTAGAATCTACCTGACAGAACTGTTACCCTAGAATCTACCTGACACAGCGGTTACCCTAGAGTCTACCTGACACAGCGGTTATCCTAGAATCTACCTGACACAGTGGTTACCCTAGAATCTACCTCTGACACAGCGGTTACTCTAGAATCTACCTGACAGAGCCATTACCCTAAAATATACGTGACACAGCACTTACCCTAGAATCTACCTGACACAACGGTTACCCTAGAATCTACCTGACACAGCACTTACCCTAGAATCTACCTGACAAAGCGGTTACCCTAGAATCTACCTCTGAGACAGCAGTCATCCTAGAATCTACCTGACAGAGCCGTTGCCCTAGAATCTACCGGACACAGCTGTTACCCTAGAATCTACCTGACAGAGCCGTTACCCAAGAATCTACCTGACACAGCGGTTACCCTAGAATCTATCTGACACAGCGGTTACCCTAGAATCTACCTGACACAGCGGTTACCCTAGAGTCTACCTGACAGAGCTATTACCGTAGAATCTACCTGACACAGCTATTACCCTAGAATCTACCTGACACACCGGTTACCCTAGAATCTACGTGACAGAGCTGTTACCCTAGAATATACCTGACAGAGCCATTACCCTAGAATCTACCTGACAGAGCCATTACCCTAGAATCTATCTAACAGAGCCGTTAACCTAGAATCTACCTGAAAGAGCCGTTACCCTAGAATCTACCTGACAGAGCCCTTACCCTAGAATCTACCTGACAGAGCCGTTACCCTAGAATCCACCTGACAGAGCCGTTACCCTAGAATCTACCTGACAGAGCCATTACCCTAGAATCTACCTGACCGAGCTATTACCCTAGAATCTACCTGACAGAGCCATTTCCCTAGAATCTACCTGACACAGCGGTTACCCTAGAATCTACCTGACACAGCGGTTACCCTAGAATCTACCTCACACAGCGGTTACCCTAGAATGTACCTGACACAGCTCGGTTACCCTAGAATCTACCCGACACAGCGGTTACTCTAGAATCTACCAGAGAGATCCGTTACACTAGAATCTACCTGACACAGCGGTTACCCTAGAATCTACCCGACACAGCGGTTACTCTAGAATCTACAAAACACAGCCATTACCATAGCATCTACCTGACGGAACAGTTAGCCTAGAATCTACCTGACTCAGCGGTTACCCTAGAATCTACCTGACACAGCGGTTACCCTAGAAACTACCTGACGCAGCGGTTACCCTAGAATCTACCTGACAGAGCCATTACCCTACAATCTACCTGACACAGCGGTTACCCTAGAATCTACCTGACAGAGTCATTGCCCTAGAATCTAGCTGATACAGCCACTACCCTAGAATCTACCTGACAGCGGTTACCCTAGAATTTTCCTGACAGAGCCATTACCCTAGAATCTACCTGACAGAGCCGTTATCCTTCTAATCTACCTGACAGAGCCATTACCCTAGAATTTACCTGACAGAGCCATTACCCTAAAATCTACCTGACACAGTGGTTACCGTAGAATCTGCCTGACACAGCGGTTACCCTAGAATCTACCTGACAGAGCCATTACCCTAGAATCAACCTGACAGAGCCGTTACCCTAGAATCTACCTGACACAGCGGTTACCCTAGAATCTACCTGACACAGCTATTACTCTAGAATCTACATGACACAGCGGATACTATAGAATCTACCTGACACAGCCATTACCCTAGAATCTACCTGACACAGCCATTACCCTAGAATCTATCTGACACAGTGGTTACCCTAGAATCTACCTGACACATCAGTTACCCTAGAATCTACCTGACAGAGCCGTTACCCTAGAATCTACCTGACACAGCCCTTAAACTAGAAGCTACCAGACACAGCGGTTACCCTAGAATCTACCTGACAGCTCGGTTACCCTAGAATCTAGCCGACACAGTGGTAACTCTAGAATCTACCAGACAGAGCCTTTACCCTAGAATCTACCTGACACAGCTGTTACCCCACAATCTACCTGACACACCGGTTACCCTAGAATCTACCTGACAGAGCCGTTACCCTAAAATCTCCTGACACAGTCCTTTCCCTAGAATCTACCTGACACAGCGGTTACCCTAGAATCTACCTGACAGAGCCATTACCCTAGAATTTACCTGACAGAGCCATTACCCTAGAATTTCACTGACACAGTGGTTACCCTAGCATCTACCTGACACAGTGGTTACCCTAGAATCTACCTGACAAAGCATTTACCCTAGAATCTACCTGACACAGTGGTTACCCTAGAATATAACTGACACAGTGGTTACCCTAGAATCTACCTGACACAGCGGTTACCCTACAATCTACCTGACAGAGCCATTACCCTAGAATTAACCTGACAGAGCCGTTACCCTAGAATCTAACTGACACAGCGGTTACCCTAGAATCTACTTGACACAGCCATAACCCTAGAATGTACCTGACACAGCGGTTACTATAGAATCTACCTGACACAGCCATTACCCTAGAATCTACCTGACACAGCGGTTACCCTAGAATCTACCTGACACACCGGTTAACCTAGAATCTACCTGACAGAGCCGTTACCCTAGAATCTAACTGACACAGCCCTTACCCTAGAATCTACCAGACACAGCAGTTAGCCTAGAATCTACCAGACACAGCGGTTACCCTAGAATCTACCTGACACAGCGGTTACCCTAGAATCTACCTGACACAGAGGTTACCCTAGAATCTACCTGATAGAGAAGTTATCCTAGAATCTACCTGACAGAGCCGTTACCCTAGAATCTACCGGACAGAGCCTTTACCCTAAAATCTACTTGACACAGAGGTTACCCTAGAATCTACCTGTTAGAGCCGTTACCCTAGAATCTACCTGACAGAGCCCTTATCCTAGAATGTACCTGACACAGCGGTTACCCTAGAATCTACCTGACACAGTGGTTAACCTAGAATCTACCTCACACAGCGGTTACCTTGAATCTACCTGACAGAGCCGTTACCCTAGAATCTACCTGACACAGCGGTTACCCTAGAATCTACCTGACACAGCCCTTACCCTAGAATCTACCTGATACAGTCATTACCCTAGAATCTACCTGACAGAGCCATTACCCTAGAATCTACCAGACACAGCGGTTACCCTAGAAACTACCTGACACAGCCATTACCCTAGAATCTAACTAACAGAGCCGTTACCCTAGAATCTACCTGACACAGCGGATACCCTAGAATCTACCTGACAGAGACTTTACCCTAGAATCTACCTGACACAGCGGTTACCTTAGAAACTACCTAATAGAGCAGTTACCCTAGAATCTACCTGACACAGCGGTTACCCTAGAATCTAACTGACAAAGCGGTTACCCTAGAATCTACCTGACACAGCGGATACCCTAGAATCTACCTGACACAGCGGTTACCCTAGAATCTACCTGAGAGAGCCGTTACCCTAGAATCTACCTGACAGAGCCGTTACCCTAGAATCTACCTGACACAGCGGTTACCCAAGAATCTACCTGACACAACCGGTTACCCTAGAATCTACCTGACAGAGCCGTTACCCTAGAATCTACCTGACAGAGCCGTTACCCTAGAATCTACCTGACAGAGCGGTTACACTAGAATCTACCTGACACAGCCATTACCCTAGAATCTACCTGACACAGCGGTTACCCTAGAATCTACCTGACACAGCGGTTACCCTACAATCTACCCGCCAGAGCCGTTACCCTAGAGTCTATCTGATAGAGACGTTACCCTAGAATCTACCTGACAGAGCCGTTACCCTAGAAACTACCGGACAGAGCCGTTACCCTAGAATCTACTTGACACAGAGGTTACCCTAGAATCTACCTGACAGAGCCGATACCCTAGAATCTTACTGACACAGCGGTTACCCTAGAATCTACTTCAAAGAGCGGTTACCCTATAATGTACCTGACACAGCGGTTACCCTAGAATCTACCTGACACAGCGGATACCCTAGAATCTACCTGACACAGCGGTTACCCTAGAATCTATCTGACAAAGCGGTTACCCTAGAAACTACCCGACACAGCGGTTACCATAGAATCTACCCCACACAGCGGTTACCCTAGAATCTACCTGACACAGCGATTACCCTAGAATATACCTGACACAGCGGTTACTCTAGAATCTACCTGACAGAGCCGTTACCCTAGAATCTACCTGACAGAGCCATTGCCCTAGACTCAAACTGACAGAGCCATTACCCTAGAATCAATCTGACAGAGCCATTACCCTAGAATCTACCTGTTAGAGCCGTTACCCTAGAATCTACCTGACAGAGCCATTATCCTAGAATCTAACTGACACAGCGGTTACCCTAGAATCTACCTGACACAGCGGTTACTCTAGAATCTACCTAACACAGCGGTTACCCTAGAATCTACCTGACACAGAGGTTACCCTAGATTCTACATCACAGAGCCGTTACCCTAGAGTCTACCTACCACAGCGGTTACCCTAGAATCTATCTGACAAAGCCGTTACCCTAGAATCTACCTGACAGAGCAGTTACCCTAGAATCTACCTGACAGAGCCATTACCCTAGACTCTACCTGACAGAGCCATTACCTTAGAATCTACCTGACAGAGCCGTTAATCTAGAATCTACCTGACACAGCGGTTACCCTAGAATTTACCTGACAGAGCCGTTACCCTAGAATCTACCTGACACAGAGGTTACCCTAGAATCTACCTGACAGAGCCGTTACCCTAGAATCTACCTGACACAGCCATTACCCTAGAATCTACCTGACACAGCGGTTACCCTAGAATCTACCTGACAGAGCCATTACCCTAGAATCTACCTGAGACAGCGGTTACCCTAGAATCTACCTGACAGAGCCGTTACCCTAGAAACTACCTGACACAGCGGTTACCCTAGCAACTACCTGACAGAGCCGTTACCCTAGAATCTACCTAACACAGCCATTACCCTAGAATCTACCTGACAGAGCCATTACCCTAGAATCTACCAGACACAGCGTTTACCCTAGAAACTACCTGACACAGCCATTACCCTAGAATCTACCTGACAGAGCCGTTACCCTACAATATACCTGACACAGCGGTTACCCTAGAATCTACCTGACAGAGACTTTACCCCAGAATCTACCTGACACAGCGCTTACCTTAGAATATACCTGATTGAGCAGTTACCCTAGAATCTACCTGACACAGCGGTTACCCTAGAATTTAACAGACAAAGCGGTTAACCTAGAATCTACCTGACACAGCGGATATCCAAGAATCTACCTGACACAGAGTTTACCCTAGAATCTACCTGAGAGAGCCGTTACCCTAGAAACTACCTGACAGAGCCGTTACCCTAGAATCTACCTGACACAGCGGTTACCCAAGAATCTACCTGACACAGCGGTTACCATAGAATCTACCTGACAGAGCCGTTACCCTAGAATCTACCTGACAGAGCCGTTACCCTAGAATCTACATGACAGAGCGGTTACCCTAGAATCTACCTGACACAGCCATTACCCTAGAATCTACCTGACACAGCGGTTACCCTAGAATCTACCTGACACAGCGGTTACCCTACAATATACCCGCCAGAGCCGTTACCCTAGAGTCTATCTGATAGAGACGTTACCCTAGAATCTACCTGACAGAGCCTTTACCCTAGAATATACCGGACAGAGCCGTTACCCTAGAATCTACTTGACACAGAGGTTACCCTAGAATCTACCTGACAGAGCCGATACCCTAAAATCTACCTGACACAGCGGTAACCCTAGAATCTACTTGAAAGAGCGGTTACCCTATAATGAACCTGACACAGCGGTTACCCTAGAATCTACCTGACACAGCGGATACCCTAGAATCTACCTGACACAGCGGTTACCCTAGAATCTACCTGACAAAGAGGTTACCATAGAAACTACCCGACACAGTGGTTACCATAGAATCTACCCCACACAGCGGTTCCCCTAGAATCTACCTGACAAAGCGGTTACTCTAGAATCTAACTGACAGAGCTGTTACCCTAGAATCTACCTGACAGAGCCATTACCCTAGAATCAAACTGACAGAGCCATTACCC
This sequence comes from Phyllobates terribilis, assembly GCF_046119375.1. NCBI lineage: Eukaryota > Metazoa > Chordata > Amphibia > Anura > Dendrobatidae > Phyllobates > Phyllobates terribilis. Next base: position 327,232,141 of record NW_027362764.1, on the reverse strand, counting down.
TAGAATCAAACTGACAGAGCCATTACCCTAGAATCTACCTGTTAGAGCCGTTACCCTAGAATCTACCTGACAGAGCCATTATCCTAGAATCTAGCTGACACAGCGGTTACCCTAGAATCTACCTGACACAGTGGTTACTCTAGAATCTACCAAACACAGCGGTTACCCTAGAATCTACCTGACACAGAGGTTACCCTAGATTCTACATCACAGAGCCATTACCCTAGAGTCTACCTACCACAGCGGTTACCCTAGAATCTATCTGACAAAGCCGTTACCCTAGAATCTACCTGACAGAGCAGTTACCCTAGAATCTACCTGACACAGCGGTTACTCTAGAATCTACCTGACAAAGCGGTTACCCTAGAAACTACCCGACACAGCGGTTACCATAGAATCTACCCCACACAGCGGTTACCCTAGAATCTACCTGACAAAGCGGATACTCTAGAATCTAACTGACAGAGCTGTTACCCTAGAATCTACCTGACTGAGCCATTACCCTAGAATCAAACTGACAGAGCCATTACCCAAGAATCAAACTGACAGAGCCATTACCCTAGAATCTACCTGTTAGAGCCGTTACCCTAGAATCTACCTGACAGAGCCATTATCCTAGAATCTAGCTGACACAGCGGTTACCCTAGAATCTACCTGACACAGTGGTTACTCTAGAATCTACCTAACACAGCGGTTACCCTAGAATCTACCTGACACAGAGGTTACCCTAGATTCTACATCACAGAGCCATTACCCTAGAGTCTACCTACCACAGCGGTTACCCTAGAATCTATCTGACAAAGAAGTTACCCTAGAATCTACCTGACAGAGCAATTACCCTAGAATCTACCTGATAGAGCCATTACCCTAGACTCTACCTGACAGAGCCATTACCTTAGAATCTACCTGACAGAGCCATTACCCTAGAATCTACTTGACAGAGTCGTTAACCTAGAATCTACCTCACGTAGCGGTTACTTTGAATCTACCTGACAGAGCAGTTAACCTAGAATCTACCTGACACAGCGGTTACCCTAGAATCTACCTGACAGAGCCGTTACCCTAGAATCTACCTGACACAGAGGTTACCCTAGAATCTATCTGACAGCGGTTACCCTAGAATCTACCTGACACAGCGGTTACCCAAAAATCTAAGTGACAGAGCAGTTACACTAGAATCTACCTGACACAGCAGTTACCCTAGAATCTAACTGACAGAGCCGTTACCCTAGAATCTAAATGACAGAGCCATTACCCTGGAATCTACCTGACAGAGCCATTACCCTAGAATCTAACTGACACAGCCGTTACCCTAGAATCTACCTGACAGAACCATTACCCTAGTATCTACCTGATAGAGCGGCTACCCTAGAATCTACCTGACAGAGCCATTACCCTAGAATCTACCTGACAGGGCCATTTCCCTAGAATCTATCTGACAGAGCCGTTACCCTAGAATCTACATGACTGAGCCGTTATCCTAGAATCTACCTGACAGAGCCATTACCCTAGCATCTATCTGACAGAGCCTTTACACTAGTATGTAACTGACAGACCCATTACTCTAGAATCTACCTGAGAGAGCCGTTACCCTAGAATCTACCTGACAGAGCCATTACCCTAGAATCTACCTGACAGAGCCATTACCCTAGAATCTACCTGACAGAGCCATTACCCTAGAATCTACCTGACAGAGCTGTTACCCTAGAATTTATCTGACAGAGCCGTTACCCTAGAATCTACCTGACACAGCGGTTACCCTAGACTCTACCTGACAGAGCCATTACCCTAGAATCTACCTGACACAGCGGTTACCCTACAATCTACCTGACACAGCGGTTACCCTACAATCTACCTGACAGAGCCTTTACCCTAGAATCTACCTGACAGAGCCATTACCCTAGAATCTAACTGACACAGCGGTTACCCTAGAATCTACCTGACAGAGCCATTACCCTAGAATCTAAATCACACAGCGGTTACCCTAGAATCTAACTGACAGAGCCATTACCCTAGAATCTAGCTGACTAAGCCACTACCCTAGAATCTACCTGATAGAGCCGTTACCCTAGAATCTACCTGACAGAGCTATTACCCTAGAATCTAACTGACACAGCAGTTACCCTAGAATCTACCCGACACAGCCATTACCCTAGAATCTAACTGACAGAGTCGAAACCCTAGGATCTACCTGACAGAGCCATTACCCTAGAATCTACCTGACACAGCAGTTACCCTAGAATCTACCTGACACAGCCATTACCCTAGAATCTACCTGACAGGGTCGATACCCTAGTATCTACCTGACACAGGGGTTACCCTACAATCTACCTGACACAGCGGTTACCCTAGAATCTACCTAACACAGCAGTTACCCTAGAATCTATCTGACAAAGCCGTTACCCTAGAATCTACCTGACAGAGCAGTTACCCTAGAATGTACCTGACAGAGCGATTACCCTAGACTCTACCTGACAGAGCCATTACCTTAGAATCTACCTGACAGAGCCATTACCCTAGAATCTACTTGACAGAGTCGTTAACCTAGAATCTACCTCACGCAGCGGTTACCTTGAATCTACCTGACAGAGCCGTTAACCTAGATCTACCTGACACAGCGGTTACCCTAGAATCTACCTGACAGAGCCGTTACCCTAGAATCTACCTGACACAGAGGATACCCTAGAATCTACCTGACAGAGCCGTTACCCTAGAATCTACCTGACACAGCCCTTACCCTAGAATCTACCTGACACAGCGGTTACCCTAGAATCTACCTGACAGAGCCATTACCCTAGAATCTACCTGAGACAGCGGTTACCCTAGAATCTACCTGACAGAGCCGTTACCCTAGAATCTACCTGACACAGCGGTTACCCTAGCAACTACCTGACAGAGCCGTTACCCTAGAATCTACCTGACACAGCCATTACCCTAGAATCTACCTGACAGAGCCATTACTCTAGAATCTACCAGACACAGCAGTTACCCTAGAAACTACCTGACACAGCCATTACCCTAGAATCTACCTGACAGAGCCGTTACCCTAGAATCCACCTGACACAGCGGTTACCCTAGAATCTACCTGACAGAGACTTTATCCTAGAATCTACCTGACACAGCGGTTACCCTAGAATCTAACTGACAAAGCGGTTACCCTAGAATCTACCTGACACAGCGGATACCCTAGAATCTACCTGACACAGCGGTTACCCTAGAATCTACCTGAGAGAGCCGTTACCCTAGAATCTACCTGACAGAGCCGTTACCCTAGAATCTACCTGACACAGCGGTTACCCAAGAATCTACCTGACACAGCGGTTACCCTAGAATCTACCTGACAGAGCCATTACCCTAGAATCTACCTGACAGAGCCGTTACCCTAGAATCTAGCTGACAGAGCGGTTACCCTAGAATCTACCTGACACAGCCATTACCCTAGAATCTACCTGACACAGCGGTTACCCTAGAATCTACCTGACACAGCGGTTACCCTACAATCTACCTGCCAGAGCCGTTACCCTAGAGTCTATCTGATAGAGACGTTACTCTAGAATCTACCTGACAGAGCCGTTACCCTAGAATCTACCGGACAGAGCCGTTACCCTAGAATCTACTTGACACAGAGGTTACCCTAGAATCTACCTGAAAGAGCCGATACCCTAGAATCTACCTGAGACAGCGGTTACCCTAGAATCTACTTGAAAGAGCGGTTACCCTATAATGTACCTGACACAGCGGTTACCCTAGAATCTACCTGACACAGCGGATACCCTAGAATCTACCTGACACAGCGGTTACCCTAGAATCTACCTGACAAAGCGGTTACCCTAGAAACTACACGACACAGCGGTTACCATAGAATCTACCCCACACAGCGGTTACCCTAGAATCTACCTGACACAGCGATTACCCTAGAATCTACCTGACACAGCGGTTACTCTAGAATCTTCCTGACAGAGCTGTTACCGTAGAATCTACCTGACAGAGCCATTACCCTAGAATCAAACTGACAGAGCCATTACCCTAGAATCAAACTGACAGAGCCGTTACCCTGGAATCTACCTGTTAGAGCCGTTACCCTAGAATCTACCTGACAGAGCCATTATCCTAGAATCTAGCTGAGACAGCGGTTACCCTAGAATCTACCTGACACAGTGGTTACTCTAGAATCTACCTAACACAGCGGTTACCCTAGAATCTACCTGACACAGAGGTTACCCTAGATTCTACATCACAGAGCCTTTACCCTAGAGTCTACCTACCACAGTGGTTACCCTAGAATCTATCTGACAAAGCCGTTACCCTAGACTCTACCTGACAGAGCCATTACCTTAGAATCTACCTGACAGAGCCATTACCCTAGAATCTACCTGAGACAGCGGTTACCCTAGAATCTACCTGACAGAGCCGTTACCCTAGAATCTACCTGACACAGCGGTTACCCTAGCAACTACCTGAAAAGAGCCGTTACCCTAGAATCTACCTGACACAGCCATTACCCTAGAATCTACCTGACAGAGCCATTACCCTAGAATCTACCAGACACAGCGATTACCCTAGAAACTACCTGACACAGCCATTACCCTAGAATCTACCTGACAGAGCCGTTACCCTAGAATCCACCTGACACAGCGGTTACCCTAGAATCTACCTGACAGAGACTTTATCCTAGAATCTACCTGACACAGCGGTTACCCTAGAATCTAACTGACAAAGCGGTTACCCTAGAATCTACCTGACACAGCGGATACCCTAGAATCTACCTGACACAGCGGTTACCCTAGAATCTACCTGAGAGAGCCGTTACCCTAGAATCTACCTGACAGAGCAGTTACCCTAGAATCTACCTGACACAGCGGTTACCCAAGAATCTACCTGACACAGCGGTTACCCTAGAATCTACCTGACAGAGCCGTTACCCTAGAATCTACCTGACAGAGCCGTTACCCTAGAATCTACCTGACAAAGCGGTTACCCTAGAATCTACCTGACACAGCCATTACCCTAGAATCTACCTGACACAGCGGTTACCCTAGAATCTACCTGACACAGCGGTTACCATACAATCTACCTGCCAGAGCCGTTACCCTAGAGTCTATCTGATAGAGACGTTACTCTAGAATCTACCTGACAGAGCCGTTACCCTAGAATCTACCGGACAGAGCCGTTACCCTAGAATCTACTTGACACAGAGGTTACCCTAGAATCTACCTGAAAGAGCCGATACCCTAGAATCTACCTGACACAGCGGTTACCCTAGAATCTACTTGAAAGAGCGGTTACCCTATAATGTACCTGACACAGCGGTTACCCTAGAATCTACCTGACACAGCGGATACCCTAGAATCTACCTGACACAGCGTTTACCCTAGAATCTACCTGACAAAGCGGTTACCCTAGAAACTACACGACACAGCGGTTACCATAGAATCTACCCCACACAGCGGTTACCCTAGAATCTACCTGACACAGCGATTACCCTAGAATCTACCTGACACAGCGTTTACTCTAGAATCTACCTGACAGAGCTGTTACCGTAGAATCTACCTGACAGAGCCATTACCCTAGAATCAAACTGACAGAGCCATTACCCTAGAATCAAACTGACAGAGCCGTTACCCTAGAATCTACCTGTTAGAGCCGTTACCCTAGAATCTACCTGACAGAGCCATTATCCTAGAATCTAGCTGAGACAGCGGTTACCCTAGAATCTACCTGACACAGTGGTTACTCTAGAATCTACCTAACACAGCGGTTACCCTAGAATCTACCTGACACAGAGGTTACCCTAGATTCTACATCACAGAGCCTTTACCCTAGAGTCTACCTACCACAGTGGTTACCCTAGAATCTATCTGACAAAGCCGTTACCCTAGACTCTACCTGACAGAGCCATTACCTTAGAATCTACCTGACAGAGCCATTACCCTAGAATCTACTTGACAGAATCGTTAACCTAGAATCTACCTCACGCAGCGGTTACCTTGAATCTTCCTGACAGAGCCGTTAACCTAGAATCTACCTGACACAGCGGTTACCCTAGAATCTACCTGAGAGAGCCGTTACCCTAGAATGTACCTGACAGAGCCGTTACCCTAGAATCTACCTGACACAGCGGTTACCCAAGAATCTACCTGACACAGCGGTTACCCTAGAATCTACCTGACAGAGCCATTACCCTAGAATCTACCTGACAGAGCCGTTACCCTAGAATCTACCTGACAGAGCGGTTACCCTAGAATCTACCTGACACAGCCATTACCCTAGAATCTACCTGACACAGCGGTTACCCTAGAATCTACCTGACACAGCGGTTACCCTACAATCTACCTGCCAGAGCCGTTACCCTAGAGTCTATCTGATAGAGACGTTACTCTAGAATCTACCTGACAGAGCCGTTACCCTAGAATCTACCGGACAGAGCCGTTACCCTAGAATCTACTTGACACAGAGGTTACCCTAGAATCTACCTGAAAGAGCCGATACCCTAGAATCTACCTGAGACAGCGGTTACCCTAGAATCTACTTGAAAGAGCGGTTACCCTATAATGTACCTGACACAGCGGTTACCCTAGAATCTACCTGACACAGCGGATACCCTAGAATCTACCTAACACAGCGGTTACCCTAGAATCTACCTGACAAAGCGGTTACCCTAGAAACTACACGACACAGCGGTTACCATAGAATCTACCCCACACAGCGGTTACCCTAGAATCTACCTGACACAGCGATTACCCTAGAATCTACCTGACACAACGGTTACTCTAGAATCTACCTGACAGAGCTGTTACCGTAGAATCTACCTGACAGAGCCATTACCCTAGAATCAAACTGACAGAGCCATTACCCTAGAATCAAACTGACAGAGCCGTTACCCTACAATCTACCTGTTAGAGCCGTTACCCTAGAATCTACCTGACAGAGCCATTATCCTAGAATCTAGCTGAGACAGCGGTTACCCTAGAATCTACCTGACACAGTGGTTACTCTAGAATCTACCTAACACAGCGGTTACCCTAGAATCTACCTGACACAGAGGTTACCCTAGATTCTACATCACAGAGCCTTTACCCTAGAGTCTACCTACCACAGTGGTTACCCTAGAATCTATCTGACAAAGCCGTTACCCTAGACTCTACCTGACAGAGCCATTACCTTAGAATCTACCTGACAGAGCCATTACCCTAGAATCTACTTGACAGAATCGTTAACCTAGAATCTACCTCACGCAGCGGTTACCTTGAATCTTCCTGACAGAGCCGTTAACCTAGAATCTACCTGACACAGCGGTTACCCTAGAATCTACCTAACAGAGCCGTTACCCTAGAATCTACCTGACACAGAGGTTACCCTAGAATCTACCTGACAGCGGTTACCCTAAAATCTACCTGACACAGCGTTTACCCAAGAATCTAACTGACAGAGCAGTTACACTAGAATCTAACTGACACAGCGGTTACCCTACAATCTACCTGACAGAGCCTTTACTCTAGTATCTACCTGATAGAGCGGCTACCCTACAATCTACCTGACAGAGCCATTACTCTAGTATCTACCTGATAGAGCGGCTACCCTAGAATCTAAATGACAGAGCCATTACCCTAGAATCTACCTGACAGGGCCATTTCCCTAGAATCTATCTGACAGAGCCGTTACCCTAGAATCTACATGACTGAGCCGTTATCCTAGAATCTACCTGACAGAGTCATTACCCTAGCATCTACCTGACAGAGCCTTTACCCTAGTATGTAACTGACAGACCCATTACCCTAGAATCTACCTGACAGAGCCATTACCCTAGAATCTACCTGACAGAGCCATTACCCTAGAATCTACCTGACAGGGTCGATACCCAAGTATCTACCTGACACAGCGGTTACCCTACAATCTACCTGACACAGCGGTTACCCTAGAATCTACCTAACACAGCAGTTACCCTAGAATCTACCTGACACAGAGGTTACCATAGATTCTACATCACAGAGCCGTTACCCTAGAGTCTACCTACCACAGCGGTTACCCTAGAATCTATCTGACAAAGCCGTTACCCTAGAATCTACCTGACAGAGCAGTTACCCTAGAATCTACCTGACAGAGCCATTACCCTAGACTCTACCTGACAGAGCCATTAGCTTAGAATCTACCTGACAGAGACATTACCCTAGAATCTACTTGACAGAGTCGTTAACCTAGAATCTACCTCACGCAGCGGTTACCTTGAATCTACCTGACAGAGCCGTTAACCTAGATCTACCTGACACAGCGGTTACCCTAGAATCTACCTGACAGAGCCGTTACCCTAGAATCTACCTGACACAGAGGTTACCCTAGAATCTACCTGACAGAGCCGTTACCCTAGAATCTACCTGACACAGCCCTTACCCTAGAATCTACCTGACACAGCGGTTACCCTAGAATCTACCTGACAGAGCCATTACCCTAGAATCTACGTGAGACAGCGGTTACCCTAGAATCTACCTGACAGTGCCGTTACCCTAGAATCTACCTGACACAGCGTTTACCCTAGCAACTACCTGACAGAGCCGTTACCCTAGAATCTACCTGACACAGCCATTACCCTAGAATCTACCTGACAGAGCCATTACCCTAGAATCTACCAGACACAGCGGTTACCCTAGAAACTACCTGACACAGCCATTACCCTAGAATCTACCTGACAGAGCCGTTATCCTAGAATCTACCTGACACAGCGGTTACCCTAGAATCTACCTGACAGAGACTTTACCCTAGAATCTACCTGACACAGCGGTTACCTTAGAATCTACCTGATAGAGCAGTTACCCTAGAATCTACCTGACACAGCGGTTACCCTAGAATCTAACTGACAAAGCGGTTACCCTAGAATCTACCTGACACAGCGGATACCCTAGAATCTACCTGACACAGCGGTTACCCTAGAATCTACCTGAGAGAGCCGTTACCCTAGAATCTACCTGACAGAGCCGTTACCCTAGAATCTATCTGACACAGCGGTTACCCAAGAATCTACCTGACACAGAGGTTACCATAGATTCTACATCACAGAGCCGTTACCCTAGAGTCTACCTACCACAGCGGTTACCCTATAATCTATCTGACAAAGCCGTTACCCTAGAATCTACCTGACAGAGCAGTTACCCTAGAATCTACCTGACAGAGCCATTACCCTAGACTCTATCTGACAGAGCCATTAGCTTAGAATCTACCTGACAGAGCCATTACCCTAGAATCTACTTGACAGAGTCGTTAACCTAGAATCTACCTCACGCAGCGGTTACCTTGAATCTACGTGACAGAGCCGTTAACCTAGATCTACCTGACACAGCGGTGACCCTAGAATCTACCTGACAGAGCCGTTACCCTTGAATCTACCTGACACAGAGGTTACCCTAGAATCTACCTGACAGAGCCGTTACCCTAGAATCTACCTGACACAGCCCTTACCCTAGAATCTACCTGACACAGCGGTTACCCTAGAATCTACCTGACAGAGCCATTACCCTAGAATCTACGTGAGACAGCGGTTACCCTTGAATCTACCTGACAGTGCCGTTACCCTAGAATCTACCTGACACAGCGGTTACCCTAGCAACTACCTGACAGAGCCGTTACCCTAGAATCTACTTGACACAGCCATTACCCTAGAATCTACCTGACAGAGCCATTACCCTAGAATCTACCAGACACAGCGGTTACCCTAGAAACTACCTGACACAGCCATTACCCTAGAATCTACCTGACAGAGCCGTTACCCTAGAATCTACCTGACACAGCGGTTACCCTAGAATCTACCTGACAGAGACTTTACCCTAGAATCTACCTGACACAGCAGTTACCTTAGAATCTACCTGATAGAGCAGTTACCCTAGAATCTACCTGACACAGCGGTTACCCTAGAATCTAACTGACAAAGCGGTTACCCTAGAATCTACCTGACACAGCGGATACCCTAGAATCTACCTGACACAGCGGTTACCCTAGAATCTACCTGAGAGAGCCGTTACCCTAGAATCTACCTGACAGAGCCGTTACCCTAGAATCTACCTGACACAGCGGTTACCCAAGAATCTACCTGACACAGCGGTTACCCTATAATCTACTTGACAGAGCCGTTACCCTAGAATCTACCTGACAGAGCCGTTACCCTAGAATCTACCTGACAGAGCGGTTACCCTAGAATCTACCTGACACAGCGGTTACCGTAGAATCTACCTGACACAGCGGTTACCCTACAGTCTACCCGCCAGAGCCGTTACCCTAGAGTCTATCTGATAGAGACGTTACCCTAGAATCTACCTGACAGAGCCGTTACCCTAGAATCTACTTGACACAGAGGTTACCCTAGAATCTACCTGAAAGAGCCGATACCCTAGAATCTACCTGACACAGCGGTTACCCTAGAATCTACTTGAAAGAGCGGTTACCCTATAATGTACCTGACACAGCGGTTACCCTAGAATCTACCTGACACAGCGGATACCCTAGAATCTACCTGACACAGCGGTTACCCTAGAATCTACCTGACAAAGCGGTTACCCTAGAAACTACACGACACAGCGGTTACCCTAGAATTTACCCCACACAGCGGTTACCCTAGAATCTACCTGACACAGCGATTACCCTAGAATCTACCTGACACAGCGGTTACTCTAGAATCTACTTGACAGAGCTGTTACCCTAGAATCTTCCTGACAGAGCCATTACCCTAGAATCAAACTGACAAAGCCATTACCCTAGAATCAAACTGACACAGCCATTACCCTAGAATCTACCTTTTAGAGCCGTTACCCTAGAATCTACCTGACCGAGCCATTATCCTAGAATCTAGCTGACACAGCGGTTACCCTAGAATCTACCTGACACAGTGGTTACTCTAGAATCTACCTAACACAGGGGTTACCCTAGAATCTACCTGACACAGAGGTTACCCTAGATTCTACATCACAGAGCCTTTACCCTAGAGTCTGCCTACCACAGCGGTTACCCTAGAATCTATCTGACAAAGCCGTTACCCTAGACTCTACCTGACAGAGCCATTACCTTAGAATCTACCTGACAGAGCCATTACCCTAGAATCTACTTGACAGAGTCGTTAAAATAGAATCTACCTCACGCAGCGGTTACCTTGAATCTATCTGACAGAGCCGTTAACCTAGAATCTACCTGACACAGCGGTTACCCTAGAATCTACCTGACAGAGCCGTTACCCTAGAATCTACCTGACACAGAGGTTACCCTAGAATCTACCTGACAGCGGTTATCCTAGAATCTACCTGACACAGCGTTTACCCAAGAATCTAACTGACAGAGCAGTTACACTAGAATCTACCTGACACAGCGGTTACCCTAGAATCTACCTGACAGAGCCGTTACCCTAGAATCTAAATGACAGAGCCATTACCCTGGAATCTACGTGACAGAGCCATTACCCTAGAATCTAACTGACACAGCCGTTACCCTACAATCTACCTGACAGAGCCATTACTCTAGTATCTACCTGATAGAGCGGCTACACTAGAATCTAACTGACAGAGCCATTACCCTAGAATCTACCTGACAGGGCCATTTCCCTAGAATCTATCTGACAGAGCCGTTACCCTAGAATCTACATGACTGAGCCGTTATCCTAGAATCTACCTGACAGAGCCATTACCCTAGCATCTACCTAACAGAGCCTTTACCCTAGTATGTAACTGACAGACCCATTACCCTAGAATCTACCTGACAGAGCCATTACCCTAGAATCTACCTGACAGAGCCATTACCCTAGAATCTACCTGACAGACCCATTACCCTAGAATCTACCTGACAGAGCCGTTACCCTAGAATCTACCTGACAGAGCCATTACCCTAGAATGTACCTGACACAGCGGTTACCCTAGAATCTACCTGACAAAGCGGTTACCCTAGAAACTACCCGACACAGCGGTTACCCTAGAATTTACCCCACACAGCGGTTACCCTAGAATCTACCTGACACAGCGATTACCCTAGAATCTACCTGACACAGCGGTTACTCTAGAATCTACCTGACAGAGCTGTTACCCTAGAATCAAACTGACAAAGCCATTACCCTAGAATCAAACTGACACAGCCATTACCCTAGAATCTACCTGTTAGAGCCGTTACCCTAGAATCTACCTGACAGAGCCATTATCCTAGAATCTAGCTGACACAGCGGTTACCCTAGAATCTACCTGACACAGTGGTTACTCTAGAATCTACCTAACACAGGGGTTACCCTAGAATCTAACTGACACAGGGGTTACCCTAGATTCTACATCACAGAGCCTTTACCCTAGAGTCTGTCTACCACAGCGGTTACCCTAGAATCTATCTGACAAAGCCGTTACCCTAGACTCTACCTGACAGAGCCATTACCTTAGAATCTACCTGACAGAGCCATTACCCTAGAATCTACTTGACAGAGTCGTTAACCTAGAATCTACCTCACACAGCGGTTACCTTGAATCTACCTGACAGAGCCGTTAACCTAGAATCTACCTGACACAGCGGTTACCCTAGAATCTACCTGACAGAGCCGTTACCCTAGAATCTACCTGACACAGAGGTTACCCTAGAATCTACCTGACAGCGGTTATCCTAGAATCTACCTGACACAGCGTTTACCCAAGAATCTAACTGACAGAGCAGTTACACTAGAATCTACCTGACACAGCGGTTACCCTAGAATCTACCTGACAGAGCCGTTACCCTAGAATCTAAATGACAGAGCCATTACCCTGGAATCTACGTGACAGAGCCATTACCCTAGAATCTAACTGACACAGTCGTTACTCTACAATCTACCTGACAGAGCCATTACTCTAGTATCTACCTGATAGAGCGGCTACACTAGAATCTAACTGACAGAGCCATTACCCTAGAATCTACCTGACAGGGCCATTTCCCTAGAATCTATCTGACAGAGCCGTTACCCTAGAATCTACATGACTGAGCCGTTATCCTAGAATCTACCTGACACAGCGGTTACCCTAGAATCTACCTGACAGAGCCATTACCCTAGAATCTACCTGACACAGCGGTTGCCCTACAATCTCCCTGACACAGCGGTTACCCTAGAATCTGCCTGACAGAGCCATTACCCTAGAATCTACCTGACAGAGCTATTACCCTAGAACAGGGGTCTCAAACACGCGGCCCGCGGGCCGCATGCGGCCCCTGAGGCTGCTTTATGCGGCCCGCAGGCACAGACCCCTTGATGATCCCGACCAGGTCCAGGAGGAGCCGCCGACAGCAGCGCTGAATTGCCGCACAGAGACTGTTTCCCAGCACTGCATTTCCAATGCCAGCCGCCGGCCAATCAGAGGCCAGCAGCTGATATCTGCGTGTCGGCTCAGCGAGTATGACGTCATTGCCATATGCAGATGTCAGCTGCTGGCCTCTGATAGGCCGGTGACTGGCATTGGAAATGCTGTGCTGGGAGACAGTCTCTGTGCGGCAATTCAGCGCTGCTGTCGGCGGCTCCTCCTGGACCAGGTCGGGATCGTCAAGGGGTCTGACTCTGTGGTGCCTGCGGGCCACATCTGCAGGAAGGCCGCCGAGGGAACGGAGGACAGGTGAGAATCATCTTTTTTTTTTTTTATGTGTGTGAAGAACAGCACAGGGAGCACATAGCCACAAGAGGGGACCTGGATGGGGCACATAGCCACAGGATGGGGACCTGGATGGTGCACATAGCCACAAGATGGGGACCTGGATGGGGGACATAGCCACAAGATGGGGACCTGGATGGGGCACATAGCCACAAGATGGGGACCTGGATGGGGGACATAGCCACAAGATGGGGACCTGGATGGGGCACATAGCCACAAGAGGGGACCTGGATGGGGCACATAGCCACAAGAGGGGACCTGGATGGGGCACAGAGCCACAAGATGGGGACCTGGATGGGGCACATAGCCACAGGATGGGGTCCTGGATGGGACACATAGCCACAAGATGGGGACCGGGATGGGGCACATAGCCACAAGAGGGGACCTGGATGGGGCACATAGCCACAGGATGGGGACCTGGATGGGGCACATAGCCACAAGAGGGGACCTGGATGGGGCACATAGCCTCAAGATGGGGACCTGGATGGGGCACATAGCCACAAGATGGGGACCTGGATGGGGAACATAGCCACAGGATGGGGTCCTGGATGGGGCACATAGCCACAAGAGGGGACCTGGATGGGGCACATAGCCACAGGATGGGGTCCTGGATGGGGCACATAGCCACAGGATGGGGACCTGGATGGGGCACATAGCCACAAGATGGGGACCTGGATGGGGCACATAGCCACAAGATGTGGACCTGTATGGGGCACATAGCCACAAGATGTGGACCTGTATGGGGCACATAGCCACAAGATGGGGACCTGGATGGGGCACATAGCCACAAGATGGAGACCTGGATGGGGCACATAGCCACAAGATGGGGACCTGGATGGGGCACATAGCCACAGGATGGGGACCTGGATGGTGCACATTAGTACAAGATGGGGACTTGGATGGGGAACATTACTACAAGATGTTTGCCATTATTACTATATGATGCTAATTGTAAGACAATATTACTGAATGTGGCCAATTGGGGGAAACAAAATTGTAAAAATCCAAAAAATAAAAATAAAGCATGAAAAAATATTGGGCACTAAAAATGCTGTTTTATATGTAAACTAAAGTAAACACAAAAAAGTGCACGTTTATTATCGCCACATCCATAACGACCCAAGCCATAAAAAAATAAACACGGAAAAAATGTTCAAAAGGTGTATACAAAAAAAAATGGTATCACTAAAAATGTCACATTGAACAAAGAATGCGGCCCCCCAAATTCAAATTTTTTCCATGTGCGGCCCATATACCCAGCCGAGTTTGAGACCCCTGCCCTAGAATCTAACTGACACAGCAGTTACCCTAGAATCTACCCGACACAGCCATTACCCTAGAATCTAACTGACAGACTCGATACCCTAGGATCTACCTGACAGAGACATTACCCTAGAATCTACCTGACACAGCAGTTTCCCTAGAATCTACCTGACACAGCCATTACCCTAGAATCTACCTGACAGGGTCGATACCC
This sequence comes from Phyllobates terribilis, assembly GCF_046119375.1. NCBI lineage: Eukaryota > Metazoa > Chordata > Amphibia > Anura > Dendrobatidae > Phyllobates > Phyllobates terribilis. The sequence continues at coordinate 327,217,042 of NW_027362764.1, read as the reverse complement.
TAGAATCTACCTGACACAGCGGTTACCCTACAATCTATCTGACACAGCGGTTACCCTAGAATCTACCTGACACAGCGGTTACCCTAGAATCTACCTGACAGAGCCATTACCCTACAATCTACCTGACACAGCTCGCTTACCCTAGAATCTAACCGACACAGCGGTTACTCTAGAGTCTACCAGACAGAGCCATTACCCTAGCATCTACCTGACACAGCGGTTACCCTAGAATCTACCTGACACACCGGTTACCCTAGAATCTACCTGACAGAGCTGTTACCCTAGAATACATCTGACAGAGCCATTACCCTAGAATCTACCTAACAGAGTCATTACCCTAGAATCTACCTGACAGAGCCATTACCCTAGAATCTACCTGACTCAGCAGTTATCCTAGAATCTACCTGACACAGCGGTTACCCTAGAATCTATCTGACCCAGCGGTTACCCTAGAATCTACCTGACACAGCGGTTAACCTAGAATGTACCTAACAGAGCCATTACCCTACAATCTACCTGACAGAGCCATTACCATAGAACCTACCTGACAGAGCCGTTACCCTAGAATCTACCTGACAGAGCCATTACCCTAGAATCTACCTGACAGAGAAGTTATCTTAGAATCTACCTCACAGAGCAGTTACCCTAGAATCTACCTGACAGAGCCACTACCATAGAATCTACCTGATAGAGCCGTTACCCTAGAATCTACCTGACAGAGCTGTTACCCTAGAATTTACCTGACACAGCGGTTATCCTAGAATCTACCTGACAGAGGTTTTACCCTAGAATCTACCTGACACAGCGGTTACCCTAGAATCTACATGACACAGCGGTTACCCTAGAATCTACCTGACACAGCGGTTACCCTAGAATCTACCTGACACAGCGGTTACCCTAGAATCTACCTGACACAGCCGTTACCCTAGAATCTACATGACAGAGCCGTTACCCTAGAATCTACCTGACACAGCGGTTACTCTAGAATCTACCTCTGACACAGAGGTTACCCTAGAATCTACCTGACAGAGCCGTTACCCTAGAATCTACCTGACACATCCCTTACCCTAGAATATACCTGACAGAGCCGTTACCCTAGAATCTACCTGACACAGCGGTTAATCTAGAATCTACCTCTGACACAGCGGTTACCCTAGAATCTACCTGACAGAGCCGTTACCCTAGAATCTACCTGACACAGCGGTTACCCTAGAATCTACCTGACACAGCGGTTACCATAGAATCTACCTGACACAGCGGTTACCCTAGAATCTACCTCTGACACAGCAGTTACCCTAGAATCTACCTGATACAGCGGTTACCCTAGAATCTACCTGACACAGCGGTTACCCTAGAATCTACCTCTGACACAGCGGTTACCCTAGAATCTACCTGACAGAGCCGTTACTCTAGAATCTACCTGACACAGCAGTTACCCTAGAATCTGACACAGCGGTTACCCTAGAATCTACATGACACAGCAGTTACACTAGCATCTACCTGACACAGCGGTTACCCTAGAATCTACCTCTGACACAGCGGTTACCCTAGAATCTACCTGAAAGTGCCGTTACCCTAGAATCTACCTAACACAGCAGTTACCCTAGAATCTACCTGACACAGCCATTACCCTAGAATCTACCTGACACAGCGGTTACCCTAGAATCTATCTGACACAGCGGTTACCAAAGAATCTACCTGTCACAGTGGTTACCCTAGAATGTACCTAACAGAGCCATTACCCTAGAATCTACCTGACAGAGCCATTACCCTAGAATCTACCTGACAGAGCCGTTACCCTAGAATCTACCTGACAGAGCCATTACCCTAGAATCTACCTGACACAGCGGTTACCCTACAATCTCCCTGACACAGCGGTTACCCTAGAATCTGCCTGACAGAGCCATTACCCTAGAATCTAGGTGACTCAGCCACTACCCTAGAATCTACCTGATAGAGCCGTTACCCTAGAATCTACCTGACAGAGCTATTACCCTAGAATCTAACTGACACAGCAGTTACCCTAGAATCTACCCGACACAGCCATTACCCTAGAATCTAACTGACAGAGTCGATACCCTAGGATCTACCTGACAGAGCTATTACCCTAGAATCTACCTGACACAGCAGTTACCCTAGAATCTACCTGACACAGCCATTACCCTAGAATCTACCTGACAGGGTCGATACCCTAGAATCTACCTGACACAGCGGTTACCCTACAATCTACCTGACACAGCGGTTACCCTAGAATCTACCAGACACAGCGGTTACCCTAGAATCTACCTGACAGAGCCATTACCTTAGAATCTACCTGACACAGTTCGCTTACCCTAGCATCTAACCGACACAGCGGTTACTCTAGAGTCTACCCGACAGAGCCATTACCCTAGCATCTACCTGACACAGCGGTTACCCTAGAATCCACCTGACACACCGGTTACCCTAGAATCTACCTGACAGAGCTGTTACCCTAGAATATACCTGACAGAGCCATTACCCTAGAATCTACCTAAAAGAGTCATTACCCTAGAATCTACCTGACAGAGCCATTACCCTACAATCTACCTGACTCAGCGGTTATCCTAGAATCTACCTGACACAGCGGTTACCCTAGAATCTATCTGACACAGCGGTTACCCTAGAATCTACCTGACAGAGCCATTACCCTAGAATCTACCTGACAGAGCCGTTACCCTAGAATCTACCTGACAGAGCCATTACCCTAGAATCTACCTGACAGAGAAGTTATCTTAGAATCTACCTCACAGAGCAGTTACCCTAGAATCTACCTGACTGTCATGGTTGTGTCGCCACGAAGATCGTCACGATTGCACAGCCTGACTTCTCGCAGCTGAGTTTTTGGTGTTTTGTGCTTTTCAGCAGTGAGGGAGTTAACTCTCTCTCTCTGTGCTAGACAAGGTCCAGCCTCGCCCAGCTGCAATCAATTCTGCAGTAGTGAAATTCCTTCATATGTCTGCTGCTCTGTTAGGGAAGTTGTCGGTGAAAGCATTTCATGCAGACTAACAGAGCGGATCGTGGTATTTGGAGTTTCAGAGCTAAGTGTATTTGGAGTGATTTTTCCCTTCCTCGCTTTATCATTTATCTCCTTTCCCATTGGTGTTCCCTCTGTTGTAGTTGTGTAGTTTTTGTATGCAAGGTGGTTTTGGTTTTACCCTTGTACTGTCTCGTTCGTCTAAGTACTGAGTGTTGGCATGTTATTACCTGTCCCCTTTTGTTGTGATCAGGGTCCTTCTCAGGACTAGATTACTTAGGTGCAGGGATCCTCAGGAGGTAGGGGTTACGCTGGCGGCCTGGACCTCTGTACCTTTAACAGTACCTCCAGGTAGAGGGATTAGTCAGGGCCCCAGCTCAGGGTCAGCTTAGGCCCCCTACCTCCAGTACACAGAGACAGCGTGACACTGACACAGCGGTTACCCTAGAATCTACCTGACACAGCCATTACCCTAGAATCTACCTGACACAGCGGTTACTATAGAATCTACCTGACACAGCCATTACCCTAGAATCTACCTGACACAGCCATTACCCTAGAATCTACCTGACACAGCCATTACCCTAGAATCTACCTGACACAGCCATTACCCTAGAATCTACCTGACACAGCGGTTACCCTAGAATCTACCTGACACACCGGTTACCCTAGAATCTACCTTACAGAGCCGTTACCCTAGAATCTACCTGACACAGCCCTTACCCTAGAATCTACCAGACACAGCGGTTTCCCTAGAATCTACCTGACACAGCGGTTACCCTAGAATCTACTTGACACAGCGGTTACCCTAGAATCTACCTGACACAGCCCTTACCCTAGAACCTACCTGACACAGCGGTTAACCTAGAATCTACCTGACAGAACCATTACCCTAGAATCTACCTGACACAGCGGTTACCCTAGAATAAACCTGACAGAGCCGTTACCCTAGAATCTTCCTGACACAGCCCTTACCCTAGAATCTACCTGACACAGCGGTTACCCTAGAATCTACCTGACAGAGCCATTACCCTAGATTCTACCTGACACAGCGGTTACCCTAGAATCTACCTGACAGAGCCGTTATCCTATAATCTACCTGACAAAGCCATTACCCTAGAATCTACCTGACAGAGCCGTTACTCTAGAATCTACCTGACAGAGCTATTATCCTAGAATCTACCTGACAGAGCCATTACACTAGAATCTACAGGACACAGCGGTTACCCTAGAATCTACCTGACAGAGCAGTTATCCCAGAATCTGCCTGACAGAGTGTAGCATCGGCGTCTCTGCCCAATACTAGGCAGAGACGCCGTCCCTCTCACCTCCCCGCTCCTGGTGCGACGTCCTCCAGCGCTTCTCTCCCCGCTGCTTCCGGCACGCGCTCCTTCCCCGGCAGTGTGCTTAGGGCGCGCGCGCGCGAGCTCCCCCTCTCTTAAAGTGACCGCGCGCACCGTCCTAAGGAGTCCCCGGCCAATTGCCGGAGGACCTCCCATATATAAGGCACCTCCTCCAAAATGGAGGTGCCCGAGAAATGTTGTTTGCACTGTGTCTCACCTGTGCTTCAGCCCTCAGGTTCCGCTGCTAGCCTGACTTCTCGTTGCGCCTGCCAGCCTGTTACTTGACTTGTCCGCCAGACCGCTCACCTGGGAGCGTCTACTAGTTACCTGCCTTGTCCGGCAGTTCGCTCACCTGGGAGCGTCCTTCAGTTACCTGCCTGTTACCTGCCTCGTTAGTCTGACCGCTCACCTGGGAGCGTCCACCAGTTACCTGCCTGTCTCCTGCCTGGTCTGTCAGACTGCTCACCTGGGAGCGTCCACCAGTTACCTGCCTGTCTCCTGCCTCGTCTGTCAGCCCGCTCACCTGTAGTGGCCACCAGTTACCTGCCTGTTCCCTGCTGTCTCCGTCAGTCGCTCACCTGGGAGCGCCCGCCAGTTACCTGTCAGGTATCTGCCTCGCCTGTCTACCCAGAGACTGTCCCGGTCACTTGCCGTGACCACCTGCACGTTTACCCAGAGACTGTCCCGGTCACTTGCCGTGACCACCTGCCCGTTTACCCAGAGACTGTCCCGGTCACTTGCCGTGACCACCTGCCCGTTTACCCAGAGACTGCCCCGGTCACTTGCCGTGACCACCTGCCCGTTTACCCAGAGACTGTCCCGGTCACTTGCTGTGACTACCTGCCTGCCTTCCCTGGGAGTCACCCGCTTCCCTACAAGGACTTCCCCCTTGTATTGCAGCACAGAGGTTCCACCTCCCGGACCCGTAACAGTTTGCTCGGGCCATGGAATCTGGTGGCACCCAAGCTCCCTCGCTCTCTGACCTATACCATGAAGTCTCCCGTCAGAGATCCCAGCAGGAGTCCATCCTGAACCACCTGCGGAATGTCAACTCCCGCCTGGACACACTGACTGCTCCACCTGCAACCACCGCTAGTGTCACGACACGCATCCTGGCAGCGCATCCTGCCTCGGTCCACGGCTTTCTGCACCTCCTCGCTTCGGAGGCGACCCCGCTCAAGCTCGGGGCTTCATAAACCAGTGCACCCTGCACTTTGAACTCTTGGCTCACCAGTTTATCTCCGACCGGGCCAAAGTGGCATTCATCATGTCCCATCTCACTGGGGAGGCACTGGCATGGCTTAACCCCCTGTGGGAGAGAGGGGATCCCCTGGTGTCCGACCTGTCATCTTTCCTCACTGCTTTCCGGAGAGTCTTCGATGAACCGGGACGAAAGACCTCATCTGCCTCCTCTTTGCTACGTCTCCGTCAAGGGAGTCTCACCGTGGGCCAATATGCAATACGGTTCCGCACCCTCGCTTCTGAGCTTGCCTGGGATAATGAGGCCCTGGTGTCCGTCTTCTGGGAGGGTCTTTCCGGTCGGATTAAAGATGAGCTCGCCGGTCGGGATATTCCTACCACCCTGGTTGACCTGGTGTCGCTGGCTACCCTGATTGACATCGGGTTTCAAGAACGCACCAAAGAGACCACCCGTGAGAGAAGGTTTCCCCGCCTAGCTCCTACTTTCCAGAAACCTGTCTCCTCTTCTGTCACTCCTCAGGCACACTCACCCGAGCCCATGCAGGTCGACCAGACCAAGATGGTCAAATCTCGCCAGGACTCACGCCGAGCCGAGGGGAGTTGCTTCTATTGAAGCAGTAAGGAGCACCTGATTCATTCCTGCCCGGTGAGGCCGGGAAACTCCAGTGTCTAGGACCGGTCGGACAGGTCGCCCTAGACAAAAATAAACCCTCTCCAACCCTGTCTTTGTCTGTATCTATCTCCTGGGGAGAGAAACGTCACTTTGAACTCGCCCACCTGGATTCTGGATCCGCTGGAAACCTCATCTCCCAGTCCCTGGTTGAGAAATACCCTATTCCCACCAAGTCTCTGGCTGAACCTTTGTCTGTCGCCTCCGTGGATGGAAGACTCCTCCCGGTGACCATCCTGCTCGCCACGGAACCCATAACCCTGCAGGTGGGAATGCTGCACTCTGAGGTAATCTCCTTCCATGTATTGCCTGGACTCTCCCACTCCCTATTGCTAGGTCTACCTTGGCTCCAGACACATGAACCCGTGTTGAAATGGCATTCTGGTGAAGTTCTCCGGTGGGGGCCGCTCTGCCATAAGACCTGCCTGGTTCCGGTTCGTCCGGTTCGTCCTCCACCTATCCCAGCCAAATCACCCGGTCTTCCGGCTCCTTACTGGCCCTATGCTGACATCTTTGGTAAGAAGGAAGCAGAGACATTGCCACCTCATAGGCCATATGATTTCCCGATCGACCTGGTACCTGGCGCCACTCCACCCCGTGGGCGTATTTATCCGTTGTCTGCGGCCGAAACCCGGGCCATGCCTGAGTACATAGAGGAGAATCTGGCCAGGGGATTCTTCCGGAAGTCTACTCCCCCGGCTGGAGCCGGATTCTTCTTTGTCAAAAAAAAAGGATGGTTCGCTACGCCCCTGTATTGACTATAGAGGACTCAATCAGATCACGGTTAAAAATAAATATCCCCTTCCACTCATCTCTGAGTTATTTGATCGCCTTAAAGGCGCCAGGATCTTTTCCAAGCTGGATCTACGTGGAGCGTATAACCTGGTCCGTATCCGTCAGGGAGACGAGTGGAAAACGGCATTTAATACCCGGGACGGACACTATGAGTACCGTGTGATGCCCTTCGGTCTTTGCAATGCTCCCGCCGTCTTCCAAGAACTGGTCAACGACATCTTCCGTGACCTTCTTTACTCCTGCGTGGTGGTATACCTGGACGACATCTTGGTCTTCTCTCCGGATCTTCCCTCACACCGGAGGGATGTTCGTCAGGTCCTGCTGAGGCTTAGGCAGAACCACCTACATGCTAAATACGAGAAGTGCCTTTTTGAGCAGACCTCTCTTCCATTCCTGGGCTATGTTATCTCCCAGACAGGCTTGCGAATGGATCCCGAGAAGCTCTCTGCTGTCCTAAAGTGGCCTCGTCCGGAGGGCTTGAAGGCGATACAGCGATTCCTGGGCTTCGCTAATTACTATCGTCTCTTCATTCCTCACTTCTCGTCTCGGAATGCGCCCATATCTGCGCTCACCCGTAAGGGAGCAAATCCCAAGGTATGGCCACCCGAAGCTGAGGAGGCCTTCCTTTCCCTGAAGCAAGCCTTCTCCTCTGCCCCTGTGCTGCACCGTCCGGACTGCAACAAACAGTTCTACCTGGAGGTTGATGCTTCCTCCTCTGGAGCCGGAGCAGTGCTCACCCAAAAGTCTTCATCCGGGAGAATGGTAACCTGCGGCTTTTTCTCTAAAATCTTCTCCTCCTCTGAGCGCAATTACTCCATTGGAGACCGAGAACTGTTAGCCGTTAAATTGGCGCTGGAGGAGTGGCGTTACCTGCTTGAAGGGGCTCTGTACCCGGTGATCATCTACACGGATCACAAAAACCTGGCATATCTCCAAAATGCCCAGAGACTTAATCCACGTCAGGCCTGGTGGTCTTTGTTTTTTGCCCGCTTCGATTTCATCCTTCATTTCCGCCCGGCGGACAAGAATGTCAAAGCTGATGCCTTGTCCCGATCCTTCCTGTCCTCCGACCAAGAGGAGGAGCCTATGCACATTATCGATCCCTCCAAGGTGATGAATGTGGCCCCCTTGGATTTGACTCGTCTTCCACCCGGCAAGACGTTCGTGGCGCCTCCTGACCGTGAGAAGGTTCTTCACTGGGGTCATTCTTCGAAACTAGCCGGCCAAAAAAAGACCTTCCTACTCATTTCCCGGCATTACTGGTGGCCTACCCTGCGTAGGGATGTGGTAGACATCGTCTCTGCCTGTTCATCTTGTGGCCGCAACAAAGTTCCCAGACACTTACCAGCTGGTCATCTCCTGCCGCTTCCCATACCTGTTGCCCCGTGGCAGCACATCGCTATGGACTTCATTACCGACCTTCCTGTCTCTGCCGGGTGTACTGTCATTTGGGTGGTCGCTGACCGCTTCTCTAAAATGGCCCACTTCATTCCCCTGCCTGGTCTTCTGTCTGCACCTGAGCTGGCTAAGGACTTTATCTGCCATATCTTCCGTCTCCATGGCCTACCTCTCCACATCGTGTCGGATCGAGGGGTTCAGTTCACCTCGCGCTTCTGGAGAGCCACATGTAAACTGCTGGACGTCACCCTGGACTTCTCCTCCGCTTACCACCCTCAGTCCAATGGTCAAGTGGAGCGGATCAATCAGATCCTTACCAGCTATCTCCGGCACTTTGTTAATGCCCACCATTCTGATTGGGTGGACCTCCTCCCTTGGGCTGAGTTCTCTTACAATAACCACGAGAGCGAGTCCTCTTCCAAATCCCCGTTCTTTGTTGTCTATGGCCAGCACCCCCGGATTCCGTTTCCCGTCTCCACCTCTGTGGACAACCCTGCCGTGCAGTCTCTTGTCAGCGAGTTTTCTACCATTTTGGACAGTACTAGGTCTGCACTTCTTCTGTCCTCCGAGCGGATGAAGAGATATGCTGATAAGAGACGTCTGGATCCGCCTCAATTCCGTCCGGGAGACAAGGTTTGGCTCTCCTCCAAACATGTAAGGCTCAAGATAACCTCCTACAAGTAAGGTCCTCGCTTCATCGGCCCATTCGAAATCCTCAGGCAAATAAATCCAGTGGCCTACAAATTAAAACTCCCGGCCACCTTACGGATTCCCAACTCCTTCCACGTATATCTCCTCAAACCCGTTGTCTTTAACTCTTTTTCCAATAATCCAGGTGCCACTCCTGCTCCGGTTTCTGCTGATGACGTCTTTGAGGTAGAGAGTATTCTGGCCACCAAGAAGGTAAGAGGAAAGACCTTTTTTCTGGTAGATTGGAAGGGGTTTGGTCCTGAGGAGAGAACTTGGGAACCCAGGGAGAACATCAACGCCCCGCTTCTCGTTGAAAAATTTCTTTCTGGCCAAAAAAAGAGGGGGCCTAAAGGGGGGGGTACTGTAGCATCGGCGTCTCTGCCCCGTACTAGGCAGAGACGCCGTCCCTCTCACCTCCCCGCTCCTGGCGCGGCGTCCTCCAGCGCTTCTCTCCCCGCTGCTTCCGGCACGCGCTCCTTCCCCGGCAGTGTGCTTAGGGCGCGCGCGCGCGAGCTCCCCCTCTCTTAAAGTGACCGCGCGCACCGTCCTAAGGAGTCCCCGGCCAATTGCCGGAGGACCTCCCATATATAAGGCACCTCCTCCAAAATGGAGGTGCCCGAGAAATGTTGTTTGCACTGTGTCTCACCTGTGCTTCAGCCCTCAGGTTCCGCTGCTAGCCTGACTTCTCGTTGCGCCTGCCAGCCTGTTACTTGACTTGTCCGCCAGACCGCTCACCTGGGAGCGTCTACTAGTTACCTGCCTTGTCCGGCAGTTCGCTCACCTGGGAGCGTCCTTCAGTTACCTGCCTGTTACCTGCCTCGTTAGTCTGACCGCTCACCTGGGAGCGTCCACCAGTTACCTGCCTGTCTCCTGCCTGGTCTGTCAGACTGCTCACCTGGGAGCGTCCACCAGTTACCTGCCTGTCTCCTGCCTCGTCTGTCAGCCCGCTCACCTGTAGTGGCCACCAGTTACCTGCCTGTTCCCTGCTGTCTCCGTCAGTCGCTCACCTGGGAGCGCCCGCCAGTTACCTGTCAGGTATCTGCCTCGCCTGTCTACCCAGAGACTGTCCCGGTCACTTGCCGTGACCACCTGCCCGTTTACGCAGAGACTGTCCCGGTCACTTGCCGTGACCACCTGCCCGTTTACCCAGAGACTGTCCCGGTCACTTGCTGTGACCACCTGCCCGTTTACCCAGAGACTGTCCCGGTCACTTGCCGTGACCACCTGCCCGTTTACCCAGAGACTGTCCCGGTCACTTGTTGTGACTACCTGCCTGCCTTCCCTGGGAGTCACCAGCTTACCTACAAGGACTTCCCCCTTGTATTGCACCACAGAGGTTCCACCTCCCGGACCCGTAACACAGAGCCATTACCCTAGAATCTACCTGACAGAGCGGTTACCCTAGAATCTACCTGACAGAGCCATTACCCTAGAATCTACCTGACAGAGTCGTTATCCTAGAATCTACCTCACAGAGCAGTAACCCTAGAATCTACCTGACAGAATTACCCTAGAATCTACCTGACAACGCCATTACCCTAGAATCTACCTGACAGAACCGTTATCCTAGAATCTACCTGACAGAGCCGTTACCCTAGAATTTTCCTGACACAGCGGTTACCCAAGAATCTACCCAACAGAGCTGTTACCCTAGAATTTACCTGACACAGCTTTTACCCTAGAATCTACCTGACACAGCGGTTACCCTAGAATCTACCTGACAGAGCCGTAACCCTAGAATCTACCGGACACAGCGTTTACCCTAGAATCTACCTCTGACACAGCGATTACCCTAGAATCCACCTGACAGAGCTGTTACCCTAGAATTTAACTGACACAGCGGTTACCCTAGAATCTACCTGACAGAGCCGTTACCCTAGAATCTACCTGACAAACCCCTTACCCTAGAATCTACCTGACACAGCCCTTACCCTAGAATCTACATGACTCAGCGGTTAGCCTAGAATCTACCTGACAGAGCCATTACCCTAGAATCTACCTGACACAGCGGTTACCCTAGAATCTACCTGACAGAACCGTTACCCTAGAATCTACCTGACACAGCCCTTACCCTAGAATATACCTGACACAGCGGTTACCCTAGAATCTACCTGACAGAGCCATTACCCTAGATTCTACCTGACACAGCGGTTACCGTAGAATCTACCTGACACAGCGGTTACCCTAGAATCTACCTGACACAGCGGTTACTCTAGAATCTACCTGACACAGCGGTTACCCTAGAATCTACCTGACACAGCGGTTACCCTAGAATCTACCTGACAGAGCCATTACCCTAGAATCTACATGACACAGCGGTTACCCTAGAATCTACCTGACACAGCGGTTACTCTAGAATCTACCTGACACAGTGGTTACCCTAGAATCTACCTGACACAGCGGTTACCCTAGAATCTACCTGACACAGCGGTTACCCTAGAATCTACCTGACACATCGGATACCCTAGAATCTACCTGACAGAGCCATTACCCTAGAATCTACCTGACAGAGCCGTTACCCTAGAATCTAACTGACAGAGCCGTTACCCTAGAATCTACCTGACACTGCCCTTACCCTAGAATCTACATGACTCAGCGGTTAGCCTAGAATGTACCTGACAGAGCCATTACCCTAGAATCTACCTGACACAGCGGTTACCCTAGAATCTACCTGACAGAGCCGTTACCCTAGAATCCACCTGACAAAGCCCTTACCCTAGAATCTACCTGACACAGCGGTTACCCTAGATTCTACCTGACAGAGCCATTACCCTAGATTCCACCTGACAGAGCCATTACCCTAGATTCTACCTGACACAGCGGTTACCCTAGAATCTACCTGACACAGCGGTTACCCCAGAATCTACCTGACACAGCGGTTACTCTAGAATCTACCTGACACAGCGGTTACCCTAGAATTTACCTGACACAGCGATTACCCTAGAATCTACCTGACAGAGCCATTACCCTAGAATCTACCTGACACAGCGGTTACCCTAGAATCTAACTGACACAGCGGTTACTCTAGAATCTACCTGACACAGTGGTTACCCTAGAATCTACCTGACACAGCGGTTACCCTAGAATCTACCTGACACATCGGTTACCCTAGGATCTACCTGACAGAGCCATTACACTAGAAAAAACCTGACAGAGCCGTTACCCTAGAATCTACCTGACACAGCGGTTACCCTAGAATCTACCTGACACAGCCATTACCCTAGAATCTACCTGACACAGCGGTTACTATAGAATCTACCTGACACAGCCATTACCCTAGAATCTACCTGACACAGCCATTACCCTAGAATCTAGCTGACACAGCGGTTACCCTAGAATCTACCTGACACACCGTTTACCCTAGAATCTACCTGACACAGCCCTTACCCTAGACTATACCTGACACAGCCCTTACCCTAGAGTCTACCTGACACAGCGGTTAGCTTAGAATCTACCTGACAGAGCCATTACCCTAGAATCTACCTGACACAGCAGTTACCCTAGAATCTACCTGACACAGCGGTTACCCTAGACTCTACCTGACACAGCGGTTACCCTAGAATCTACCTGACACAGCAGTTACCCTAGAATCTACCTGAAACAGCGGTTACCCTAGAATCTACCTCTGACACAGCGGTTACCCTAGAATCTACCTGACAGAGCCGTTACCGTAGAATCTACCTGACACAGCAGTTACCCTAGAATCTACCCGACAGAGCCGTTACCCTAGAATCTACCCGACAGAGCCGTTACCCTAGAATCTACCCGACAGAGCCGTTACCCTAGAATCTACCTGACACAGCGGTTACCCTAGAATCTACCTGACACAGCGTTTACCCTGGAATCTACCTGACACAGCAGTTACACTAGAATCTACCTCACACAGCCGTAACCCTAGAATCTACCTGACACAGCGGTTACCTTAGAATCTACCTGACACAGCGGTTACTCCAGAATCAACTTGACACAGCGGTTAGCCTGGAATCTACCTGACACAGCCCTGACCCTAGAATCTACCAGACACAGCGGTTACCCTAGAATCTACCTGACACAGCGGTTACCCTAGAATCTACTTGACACAGCGGTTAACCTAGAATCTAACTGACAGAGCCGTTACCCTAGAATCTACCTGACACAGCCCTTACCCTAGAATCTACCTGACACAGCGGTTAGCCTAGAATCTACCTGACTGAGCCATTACCCTAGAATCTACCTGACACAGCGGTTACCCTAGAATATACCTGACAGAGCCTTTACCCTAGAATCTACCTGACATAGCAGTTACCCTAGAATATACCTGACACAGCCCTTACCCTAGAATATACCTGACACAGCGGTTTCCCTAGAATCTACCTGACAGAGCCATTACCCTAGATTCTACCTGACACAGCGGTTACCCTAGAATCTACCTGACACAGCCGTTACTCTAGAATCTACCTGACAGAGCTATTATCATAGAATCTACCTGACAGAGCCATTACACTAGAATCTACCTGACACAGCGGTTACCCTAGAATCTACCTGACAGAGCTATTACCCTAGAATCTACCAGACAGAGCCGTTACCCTAGTATCTACCTGAAAGAGCCATTACCCTAGAATCTACCTGACAGAGTCGTTATCCTAGAATCTACCTCACAGAGCAGTTACCCTAGAATCTACCTGACAGAGCCATTACCCTAGAATCTACCTGACAAAGCCATTACCCTAGAATCTACCTGACAGAACCGTTACCCTAGAATCTACCTGATAGAGCTGTTACCCTAGAATCTACTTGACAGAGCAGTTACCCTAAAATTTTCCTGACACAGCGGTTACCCTAGAATCTACCCAACAGAGCTGTTACCCTGGAATCTACCTGACACAGCTTTTACCCTGGAATCTACCTGACACAGCGGTTACCCTAGAATGTACCTGACAGAGCCGTAACCCTAGAATCTACCTGACACAGCGTTTACCCTAGAATCTACCTCTGACACAGCGGATACCCTAGAATCCAGCTGACAGAGCTATTACCCTAGAATTTACCTGACACAGCAGTTACCCTAGAATCTACCTGAAACAGCGGTTACCCTAGAATATAATTCTGACACAGCGGTTACCCTAGAATCTACCTGACAGAGCCGTTACCGTAGAATCTACCTGACACAGCAGTTACCCTAGAATCTACCCGACACAGCGGTTACCCTAGAATCTACCCGACAGAGCAGTTACCCTAGAATCTACCCGACAGAGCCGTTACCCTAGAATCTACCCGACAGAGCCGTTACCCTAGAATCTACCTGACAGAGCCTTTACCCTAGAATCTACCTGACACAGCCATTACCCTAGAATCTAGCTGACACAGCGGTTACCCTAGAATCTAGCTGACACAGCGGTTACCCTAGAATCTACCTGACAGAGCCGTTACCCTAGAATCTACCTGACAAAGCCATTACCCTAGAATCTAGCTGACACAGCGGTTACCCTAGAATCTACCTGACACACCGGTTACCCTAGAATCTACCTGACAGAGCCGTTACCCTAGAATCTACCTGACACAGCCCTTACCCTAGAATCTACCTGACACAGCGGTTACCCTAGAATCTACCTGACAGAGGCATTACCCTAGATTCTACCTGACACAGCGGTTACCCTAGAATCTACCTGACACAGCGGTTACCCTAGAATCTACCTGACACAGCCATTACCCTAGAATCTAGCTGACACAGCGGTTACCCTAGAATCTATCTGACACAGCGGTTACCCTAGAATCTACCTGACAGAGCCGTTACCCTAGAATCTACCTGACAAAGCCATTACCCTAGAATCTAGCTGACACAGCGGTTACCCTAGAATCTACCTGACACACCGGTTACCCTAGAATCTACCTGACAGAGCCGTTACCCTAGAATCTACCTGACACAGCCCTTACCCTAGAATCTACCTGACACAGCGGTTACCCTAGAATCTACCTGACAGAGGCATTACCCTAGATTCTACCTGACACAGCGGTTACCCTAGAATCTACCTGACACAGCGGTTACCCTAGAATCTACCTGACACAGCCGTTACCCTAGAATCTACCTGACAAGGCCATTTCCCTAGAATCTACCTGACAGAGCCGTTACTCTAGAATCTACCTGACAGAGCTAATATCCTAGAATCTACCTGACAGTGCCATTACCCTAGAATCTACCTGACAGAGCCGTTACCCTAGAATTTTCCTGACACAGCGGTAACCCTAGAATCTACCCAACAGAGCTGTTACCCTAGAATCTACCTGACACAGCCGTTACCCTAGAATCTACCTGACAAGGCCATTACCCTAGAATGTACCTGACAACGCCATTACCCTAGAATCTACCTGACAGAACACTTACCCTAGAATATACCTGATAGAGCCGTTACCCTGGAATCTGACAGAGGCGTTACCCTAGAATTTTCCTGACACAGCGCTTACCCTAGGATCTACCCAACAGAGATGTTACCCTAGAATTTACCTGACACAGCTGTTACCCTAGAATTTACCTGACACAGCTTTTACCCTAGAATTTACCTGACACAGCTTTTACCCTAGAATCTACCTGACACAGCTTTTACCCTAGAATCTACGTGACACAGCGGTTACCGTAGAATCTACCTGACAGAGCCGTAACCCTAGAATCTACCTGACACAGAGTTTACCCTAGAATCTACCTCTGACACAGCGGTTACCCTAGAATCCACCTGACAGAGCTGTTACCCTAGAATTTACCTGACACAGCGGTTACCCTAGAATCTACCTGACAGTGCCGTTACCCTAAAATCTACCTGACACAGCCCTTACCTTAGAATCTACATGACTCAGCGGTTACCTAGAATCTACCTGACAGAGCCATTACCCTAGAATCTACCTGACACAGCGGTTACCCTAGAATCTACCTGACACAGCGGTTACCCTAGAATCTACCTGACACAGCGGTTACCCTAGAATCTACCTGACACAGCGGTTACTCTAGAATCTACCTGACACAGCAGTTACCCTAGAATCTACCTGACACAGTGGTTACCCTAGAATCTACCTGACACAGCGGATACGCTAGAATCTACCTGACACAGCGGTTACCCTAGAATCTACCTGACAGCGCCATTACCCTAGAACCTAACTGACACAGCGGTTACTCTAGAATCTACCTGACACAGCGGTTACCCTAGAATCTACCTGACAGTGCCGTTACCCTAGAATCTACCTGACACAGCGGTAATCCTAGAATCCACCTGACAGAGCCGTTACCCTAGAATTTACCTGACACAGCGGTTACCCTAGAATCTACCTGACACAGGCGTTACCCTAGAATCTACCTGACACAGGCGTTACCCTAGAATCTACCTGACACAGCGGTTACCCTAGAATCTACCTGACTCAGCGATTACCCTAGAATCTACCTGACACAGCGGTTACCCTAGAATCTACCTGACAGAGCCATTACCCTAGAATCTACCTGACAGAGCCGTTACCCTAGAATCTATCTGACACAGCCATTACCCTAGAATCTACCTGACACAGCGGTTACTATAGAATCTACCTGACAAAGCCATTACCCTAGAATCTACCTGACAGAACGGTTACCCTAAAATCTACCTGATAGAGTCGTTACCCTAGAATCTACCTGACAGAGCAGTTACCCTAGAATTTTCCTGACACAGCGGTTACCCTAGAATCTACCCAACAGAGCTGTTACCCTAGAATTTACCTGACACAGCTTTTACCCTGGAATCTACCTGACACAGCGGTTACCCTAGAATGTACCTGACAGAGCCGTAACCCTAGAATCTACCTGACACAGCGGTTACCCTAGAATCTACCTGACACAGTGGTTACCCTAGAATCTACCTGACACAGCGGTTACGCTACAATCTACCTGACACAGCGGTTACCCTAGAATCTACCTGACAGCGCCATTACCCTTGAACCTACCTGACACAGCGGTTACTCTAGAATCTACCTGACACAGCGGTTACCCTAGAATCTACCTGACAGTGCCGTTACCCTCGAATCTACCTGACACAATGGTAATCCTAGAATCCACCTGACAGAGCCTTTACCCTAGAATTTACCTGACACAGCGGTTACCCTAGAATTTACCTGACACAGCGGTTACCCTAGAATCTACCTGACAGAGCCATTACCCTAGAATCTACCTGACACAGCGGTTACCCTACAATCTACCTCTGACACAGCGGTTACCCTAGAATCTACCTGACCGAGCCGTTACCCTAGAATCTACCTCTGACACAGCGGTTACCCTAGAATCTACCTCTGACACAGCGGTTACCCTAGAATCTACCTCTGACACAGCGGTTACCCTAGAATCTACCTGACAGAGCCGTTACCCTAGAATCTACCTGACACAGCGGTTACCCTAGAATCTACCTGACACAGCGGTTACCCTAGAATCTACCTCTGTCACAGCTGTTACACTAGAATCTACCTGACACAGCGGTTACCGTAGAATCTACCTGACACAGCGGTTACCGTAGAATCTACCTGACACAGCGGTTACCCTGGAATCTACCTGACACAGCGGTTACCCTGGAATCTACCTGACACCGCAGTTACACTAGAATCTACCTGACACAGCCGTTACCCTAGAATCTACCTGACACAACGGTTACCCTAGAATCTACCTGACAGAGCCATTACTCTAGAATCTACCTGACACAACGGTTACCCTAGAATCTACCTGACAGAGCAGTTACCATAGAATCTACCTGACACAGCGGTTCCCTTACAATCTACCTGACACAGCGGTTACCCTAGAATCTAACTGACAGAGCGGTTACCCTAGAATCTACCTGACAGAGCCATTACCCTATAATCTACTTGACACAGCGGTTACCCTAGAATCTACCTGACACAGCGGGAACCCTAGAATCTACCTGACAGAGCCGTTACCCTAGAATCTACCTTACAGAGCGGTTGTCCTAGAATATAACTGACAGAACCGTTACCCTAGAATCTACCTGACACAGCAGTAACACTAGAATCTACCTGACACAGCAGTTACCCTAGAATCTACCTGACAGAGCCATTACCCTAGAATCTACCTGAAAGAGCAGTTATCCTACAATCTAACTAACAGAGCCGTTAATCTATCATCTACCTGTCAGAGCCATTACCCTAGAATCCACCTGACAGAGCCTTTACCCTAAAATCTACCTGACAAAGTCGATACCTTAGAATCTACCAGACACAGCGGTTACCATAGAATCTACCTGACAGAGCCTTTACCCTAGAATCTACTTGACACAACGGTTACCCTAGAATCTACCTGACATTCCTTTACCCTAGAATCTACTTGACACAGCGGTTACCCTAGAATCTACCTGACAGAGCCATTACCCTAGAACCTACCTGATAGAGCTATTACCCTAGAATCTACCTGACAGTGCCGTTACCCTAGAATCTACCTAACACAGCGGTTACCCTATGATCTACATGACACAGCGGTTAAGCTAGAATCTACCTGCCACAGTGGTTAACCTAGAATCTACCTGACAAAGCGGTTGCCCTAGAATCTACCTGACAGAGCCATTACACTAGAATCTATCTGACCCAGCGGTTACCCTAGAATCTACCTGACAGAGCGGTAACCCTAGCATCTAACTGACGTAGTAATTACCCTAAAATCTACCTGACAGAGCCGTTACTCTAGAATCTACCTGAAAGAGCCGTTACCCTAGAATCTACCTGACAAAGCCATTACCCTAGAATCTTTCTGACACAGCGGTTACCCTAGAATCTACCTGACAGAGCAGTTACCATAGATCTACCTGACACAGCGGTTACCATAGAATCTATCTGACACAGCCTTTACCCTAAAATTTACCTGACACAGTGGTTACCCTAGAATCTACCTGACACAGCGTTTCCCCCCAGAATCTACCTGACACAGCGGTTACCATAGAATCTACCTGACAAAGCCGTTACCCTAGAATCTACCTGACACAGCGGTAACCCTAGAATCTACCTGAAACATCGGTTACCCTAGAATATATATGACAGAGCAGTTATGCTAGATTCTACCTGAAAGAGCAGTTACCCTAGAATTAACTTGACACAGCGGTTACTCTAGAATCTACCTGACCCAGCGGTTACCCTAGAATCTACCTGACAGAGCAGTAACCCTAGAATCTAACTGACACAGAGGTTACCCTATAATCTACCTGACAAAGCGGATACCCTAGAATCTACCTGACACAGCCGTTCCCCTAGAATCTACCTGACAGAGCCGTTACCCTAGAGTCTACCTCACAGAGCCGTTACCCTAGAATCTACCTGACAGAGCGGTTACCCTAGAATCTACCTGACAGAGCGGTTACCCTAGAATCTACCTGACACAGCGGTTGCCCTAGAATATACATGACAGAGCAGTTACCCTAGAATCTACCTAATACAGCGGTTACCCTAGAATCTAACTGACAGAGCCGTTACCCTAAAATCTACTTGACACAGCGGTTACCCTAGAATCTACCTGACAGAGCCGTTACCCTAGAATCTACCTGACAGAGCCATTACCCTAGAATCTACATCACAGAGCCATTACACTAGAATCTACCAGACAGAGCAATTACCCTAGAATCTACCTAAGAGAGCCGTTACCCTAGAATCTACCTGACACAGCGGTTACCAAAGTATCTACCTGCCACGGCGGTTACGCTAGAGACTACCTGCCACGGCGGTTACCCAAGAATCTACCTCACAGAGCCGTTACCCTAGAATCTACCTGACAGAACGGTTAGCCTAGAATCTACCTGACACAGCAGTTGCCCTAGAATATACATGACAGAGTAGTTACCCTAGAATCTACCTAACACAGCGGTTACCCTAGAATCTACTTGACAGAGCCATTACCCTAGAATCTACCTGACCCAGCGTTTACCCTAGAATCTACCTCACAGAGCAGTAACCCTAGAATCTACCTGACAAAGCGGTTACCCTAGAATCTACCTGACACAGCCGTTCCCCTAGAATCTACCTAACACAGCGGTTACCCTAAAATCTATCTCTGACACAGCGGTTACCCTAGAATCTACCTGACAGAGCCGTTACCTTAGAATCTACCTCACAGAGCCGTTACCCTAGAATCTACCTGACAGAGCCGTTACCCTAGAATCTACCTGACACAGCGGTTGCCCTAGAATATACATGACAGAGCAGTTACCCTAGAATCTACCTAACACAGGGGTTACCCTTGAATCTAACTGACAGAGCCGTTACCCTAGAATCTACTTGACACAGCGTTTACCCTAGAATCTACCTGACAAAGCCGTTACCCTAGAATCTACCTGACCCAGCGGTTACCCTAGAATCTACCTGACAGAGCAGTAACGCTAGAATCTACCTGACAAAGCGGTTACCCTAGAATCTACCTGACACAGCTGTTACCTTAGAATCTACCTCACAGAGCCGTTACCCTAGAATCTACCTGACAGAGCCGTTACCCTAGAATCTACCTGACACAGCGGCTGCCCTAGAATATACATGACAGAGCAGTTACCCTAGAATCTACCTAACACAGGGGTTACCCTAGAATCTAACTGACAGAGCCGTTACCCTAGAATCTACTTGACACAGCGGTTACCCTAGAATCTACCTGACAAAGCAGTTACCCTAGAATCTAACTGACAGAGCAATTTCACTAGAATCTACCTAACAGAGCCGTTACCCTAGAATCTACCTGACACAGCGGTTACCCTAGTATCTACCTGACACAGCGGTTACGCTAGAGACTACCTGCCATGGCGGTTACCTTAGAATCTACCTGACACAGAGGTTACCCTAGAATCTACCTGACAGAGCCATTACCCTACAATCTACCTGACCCAGTGGTTACCCTAGAATCTACCTGACAGAACAGTTACCCTAGAATCTACCTAACTCAGCGGTAACCCGAGAATCTACCTGACACAGCGGTTACCCTAGAATCTACCTGACAGAGCCGTTACCCTAGAATCTACCTGACAGAACCGATACCCTAGAATCTACCTGACAGAGCCGTTACCTTAGAATCTACCTGACACAGTGGTTACCCTAGAATCTACCTGACAGAGCCGTTACCCTGGAATCTACCTGAGAGAGCCATTACCCTAGAATCTACCTGACAGAGCCATTACCCTAGAATCTACCTGACAGAGCCGTTACCCTAGAATCTACCTGACAGAGCCTTTACCCTAGGATCTACCTGACACAGAGTTTACGCTAAAATCTACCTGCCACAGCGGTTACCCTAGAATCTACCTGACAGAGACCTTACCCTAGAATATACCTCACCCAGCGGTTAATCTAGAATCTTCCTGACAGAGCAGTTACCCTAGAATCTACCTGACACAGCGGTTACCCTAGAGTCTCTACCTGACACAGCAGTTACCCTAGAATCTACCTGACAGAGCGGTTACCCTAGAATCTACCTGACACAGCTCGATTACCCTAGAATTTACCTGACGAGCCTTTACCCTAGAATCTACCTGAGAGAGCCGTTACCCTAGAGTTTATCTGACACAGCGGTTACCCCAGAATCCACATGACAGAGCAGTTACCATAGAATCTACCTGACATAGCCGTTACCCTAGAATCTACCTGACCCAGCGGTTAATCTAGAATCTTCCTGACAGAGCAGTTACCCTAGAATCTACCTGACACAGCGGTTACCCTAGAATCTACCTGACACAGCAGTTACCCTAGAATCTACCTGACAGAGCGGTTACCCTAGAATCTACCTGACACAGCTCGATTACCCTAGAATTTAACTGACAGAGTCGTTACTCTAGAATCTACCTGAGAGAGCCGTTACCCTAGAGTTTATCTGACACAGCGGTTACCCCAGAATTCAACTGACAGAGCAGTTACCATAGAATCTACCTGACACAGCCGTTACCCTAGAATCTACCTGACACAATGGTTACCCTAGAATCTACCTGACAGAGCCATTACTCTAGAATCTACCTGACACAGCGGTTACCCTAGAATCTACCTGACACAGCGGTTACCCTAGAATCTACCAGACAGAGCAATTACCATAGAATCTACCTGACACAGCGGTTCCCCTACAATCTACCTGACACAGCGGTTACCTTAGAATCTACCTGACAGAGCAGTTACCCTAGAATCTACCTGACAGAGCCATTACCCTAGAATCTACTTGACACAGCAGTTACCCTAGAATCTACCTGACACAGCGGGAACCCTAGAATCTACCTGACAGAGCCGTTACCCTAGAATCTACCTTACAGAGCGGTTGTCCTAGAATATAACTGACAGAACCGTTACCCTAGAATCTACCTGACACAGCAGTAACACTAGAATCTACCTGACACAGCAGATACCCTAGAATCTACCTGACAGAGCCATTACCCTAGAATCTACCTGAAAGAGCAGTTATCCTACAATCTAGCTAACAGAGCCTTTAACCTATCATCTACCTGTCAGAGCCATTACCCTAGAATCCACCTGACAGAGCCTTTACCCTAAAATCTACCTGACAAAGTCGATACCTTAGAATCAACCAGACACAGCGGTTACCATAGAATCTACCTGACAGAGCCTTTACCCTAGAATCTACTTGACACAACGGTTACCCTAGAATCTACCTGACATTGCTGTTACCCTAGAATCTACTTGACACAGCGGTTACCCTAGAATCTACCTGACAGAGCCATTATCCTACAATCTACCTGACAGAGCCATTACCCTAGAACCTACCTGATAGAGCTATTACCCTAGAATCTACCTGACAGTGCCGTTACCATAGAATCTACCTGACACAGCGATTACCCTATGATCTACATGACACAGCGGTTAAGCTAGAATCTACCTGCCACAGTGGTTAACCTAGAATCTACCTGACACAGCGGTTGCCCTAGAATCTACCTGACAGAGCCATTACACTAGAATCTATCTGACCCAGCGGATACCCTAGAATCTACCTGACAGAGCGGTAACCCTAGCATCTAACTGACATAGTAATTACCCTAGAATCTACCTGACAGAGCCATTACTCTAGAATCTACCTGAAAGAGCCGTTACCCTAGAATCTACCTGACAAAGCCATTACCCTAGAATCTTTCTGACACAGCGGTTACCCTAGAATCTACCTGACAGAGCAGTTACCATAGATCTACCTGACACAGCGGTTACCATAGAATCTATCTGACACAGCCTTTACCCTAGAATTTACCTGACACAGTGGTTACCCTAGAATCTATCTGACACAGCGTTTCCCCCAGAATCTACCTGACACAGCGGTTACCATAGAATCTACCTGACAAAGCCGTTACCCTAGAATGTACCTGAAACAGCGGTAACCCTAGAATCTTCCTGAAACATCGGTTATCCTAGAATATATATGACAGAGCAGTTATGCTAGATTCTACCTGAAAGAGCAGTTACCCTAGAATTTACCTGACACAGCGGTTACTCTAGAATCTACCTGACCCAGCGGTTACCCTAGAATCTACCTGACAGAGCAGTAACCCTAGAATCTAACTGACACAGAGGTTACCCTAGAATTTACCTGACAAAGCGGATATCCTAGAATCTACCTGACACAGCCGTTCCCCTAGAATCTACCTGACAGAGCCGTTACCCTAGAGTCTACCTCACAGAGCCGTTACCCTAGAATCTACCTGACAGAGCGGTTACCCTAGAATCTACCTGACACAGCGGTTGCCCTAGAATATACATGACAGAGCAGTTACCCTAGAATCTACCTAATACAGCGGTTACCCTAGAATCTACCTGACAGAGCCATTACCCTAGAATCTACCTGACAGAGCCATTACCCTAGAATCTACATCACAGAGCCATTACACTAGAATCTACCTGACAGAGCAATTACCCTAGAATCTACCTAACAGAGCCGTTACCCTAGAATCTACCTGACACAGCGGTTACCAAAGTATCTACCTGACACAGCTGTTACGCTAGAGACTACCTGCCACGGCAGTTACCCAAGAATCTACCTGACAGAGCCGTTACCCTAGAATCTACCTGACAGAATGGTTAGCCTAGCATCTACCTGACACAGCAGTTGCCCTAGAATATACATGACAGAGTAGTTACCCTAGAATCTACCTAACACAGCGGTTACCCTAGAATCTACTTGACAGAGCCGTTACCCTAGAATCTACCTGACCCAGCGGTTACCCTAGAATCTACCTCACAGAGCAGTAACCCTAGAATCTACCTGACAAAGCGGTTATCTTAGAATCTACCTGACACAGCCGTTCCCCTAGAATCTACCTAACACAGCGGTTACCCTAAAATCTATCTCTGACACAGCGGTTACCCTAGAATCTACCTGACAGAGCCGTTACCCTAGAATTTACCTGACACAGCGGTTCCACTAGAATCCACCTGACAGAGCCGTTACCTTAGAATCTACCTCACAGAGCCGTTACCCTAGAATCTACCTGACAGAGCCGTTACCCTAGAATCTACCTGACACAGCGGTTGCCCTAGAATATACATGACAGAGCAGTTACCCTAGAATCTACCTAACACAGGGGTTACCCTTGAATTTAACTGACAGAACCGTTACCCTAGAATCTAGTTGACACAGCGTTTACCCTAGAATCTACCTCACAAAGCCGTTACCCTAGAATCTACCTGACCCAGCGGTTACCCTAGAATCTACCTGACAGAGCAGTAACCCTAGAATCTACCTGACAAAGTGGTTACCCTAGAATCTACCTGACACAGCTGTTACCTTAGAATCTACCTCACAGAGCCGTTACCCTAGAATCTACCTGACACAGCTGCTGCCCTAGAATATACATGACAGAGCAGTTACCCTAGAATCTACCTAACACAGGGGTTACCCTAGAATCTAACTGACAGAGCCGTTACCCTAGAATCTACTTGACACAGCGGTTACCCTAGAATCTAACTGACAAAGCCATTACCCTAGAATCTACCTGACAGAGCAATTTCCCTAGAATCTACCTAACAGAGCCGTTACCCTAGAATCTACCTGACACAGCGATTACCCTAGTATCTACCTGACACAGTGGTTACCCTAGAATCTACCTGACAGAACAGTTACCCTAGAATCTACCTAACTCAGCGGTAACCCGAGAATCTACCTGACACAGCGGTTACCCTAGAATCTACCTGACAGAGCCGTTACCCTAGAATCTACCTGACAGAACCGATACCCTAGAATCTACCTGACAGAGCCGTTACCTTAGAATCTACCTGACACAGTGGTTACCCTAGAATCTACCTGACAGAGCCGTTACCCTGGAATCTACCTGAGAGAGCCATTACCCTAGAATCTACCTGACAGAGCCATTACCCTAGAATCTACCTGACAGAGCCGTTACCCTAGAATCTACCTGACAGAGCCTTTACCCTAGCATCTACCTGACACAGAGTTTACGCTAAAATCTACCTGCCACAGCGGTTACCCTAGAATCTACCTGACACAGAGTTTACCCTTGAATCTACCTGACACAGCAGTTACCCTAGAATCTACCTGACAGAGCGGTTACCCTAGAATCTACCTGACACAGCTCGATTACCCTAGAATTTACCTGACGAGCCGTTACCCTAGAATCTACCTGAGAGAGCCGTTACCCTAGAATTTATCTGACACAGCGGTTACCGCAGAATCCACATGACAGAGCAGTTACCATAGAATCTACCTGACACAGCCGTTACCCTAGAATCTACCTGACCCAGCGGTTAATCTAGGATCTTCCTGACAGAGCAGTTACCCTAGAATCTACCTGACACAGCGGTTACCCTAGAATCTACCTGACACAGCAGTTACCCTAGAATCTACCTGACAGAGCGGTTACCCTAGCATCTACCTGACACAGCTCGATTACCCTAGAATTTACCTGACAGAGCCGTTACCCTAGAGTTTATCTGACACAGCGGTTATCCCAGAATCCACCTGACAGAGCAGTTACAATAGAATCTACCTGACACAGCCGTTACCCTAGAATCTACCTGACACAACGGTTACCCTAGAATCTACCTGACAGAGCCATTACTCTAGAATCTACCTGACACAGCGGTTACCCTAGAATCTACCTGACAGAGCAGTTACCATAGAATCTACCTGACACAGCGGTTCCCCTACAATCTACCTGACACAGCGGTTACCCTAGAATCTACCTGACAGAGCGGTTACCCTAGAATCTACCTGACAGAGCCATTACCCTAGAATCTACTTGACACAGTGGTTACCCTAGAATCTACCTGACACAGCGGGAACCCTAGAATCTACCTGACAGAGCCGTTACCCTAGAATCTACCTTACAGAGCGGTTGTCCTAGAATATAACTGACAGAACCGTTACCCTAGAATCTACCTGACACAGCTGTAACACTAGAATCTATCTGACACAGCAGTTACCCTAGAATCTACCTGACAGAGCCATTACCCTAGAATCTACCTGAAAGAGCAGTTATCCTACAATCTAACTAACAGAGCCGTTAACCTATCATCTACCTGTCAGAGCCATTACCCTAGAATCCACCTGACAGAGCCTTTACCCTAAAATCTAGATGAAAAAGTCGATACCTTAGAATCTACCAGACACAGCGGTTACCATAGAATCTCCCTGACAGAGCCTTTACCCTAGAATCTACTTGACACAACGGTTACCCTAGAATCTACCTGACATTGCCGTTACCCTAGAATCTACTTGACACAGCGGTTAACCTAGAATCTACATGACAGAGCCATTACCCTACAATCTACCTGACAGAGCCATTACCCTAGAATCTACCTGACAGAGCCGTTACCCTAGAATCTACCTGACAGAGCCTTTACCCTAGGATCTACCTGACACAGAGTTTACGCTAAAATCTACCTGCCACAGCGGTTACCCTAGAATCTACCTGACACAGAGTTTACCCTTGAATCTACCTGACACAGCAGTTACCCTAAAATCTACCTGACAGAGCGGTTACCCTAGAATCTACCTGACACAGCTCGATTACCCTAGAATTTACCTGACGAGCCGTTACCCTAGAACCTACCTGATAGAGCTATAACCCTAGAATCTACCTGACAGTGCCGTTACCCTAGAATCTACCTGACACAGCGGTTACCCTATGATCTACATGACACAGCGGTTAAGCTAGAATCTACCTGCCACAGTGGTTAACCTAGAATCTACCTGACACAGCGGATGCCCTAGAATCTAACTGACAGAGCCATTACACTAGAATCTATCTGAACCAGCGGTTACCCTAGAATCTACCTGACAGAGCGGTAACCCTAGCATCTAACTGACATAGTAATTACCCTAGAATCTACCTGACAGAGCCGTTACTCTAGAATCTACCTGAAAGAGCCGTTACCCTAGAATCTACCTGACAAAGCCATTACCCTATAATCTTTCTGACACAGCGGTTACCCTAGAATCTACCTGACAGAGCAGTTACCATAGATCTACCTGACACAGCGGTTACCATAGAATCTATCTGACACAGCATTTACCCTAGAATTTACCTGACACAGTGGTTACCCTAGAATCTACCTGACACAGCTTTTCCCCCAGAATCTACCTGACACAGCGGTTACCATAGAATCTACCTGACAAAGGCGTTACCGTAGAATCTACCTGACACAGCGGTAACCCTAGAATCTACCTGAAACATCGGTTACCCTAGAATATATATGACAGAGCAGTTATGCTAGTTTCTACCTGAAAGAGCAGTTACCCTAGAATTTACCTGACACAGCGGTTACTCTAGAATCTACATGACCCAGCGGTTACCCTAGAATCTACCTGACAGAGCAGTAACCCTAGAATCTAACTGACACAGCGGTTACCCTAGAATCTACCTGACAAAGCGGATACCCTAGAATCCACCTGACATAGCCGTTCCCCTAGAATCTACCTGACAGAGCCGTTACCCTAGAGTCTACCTCACAGAGCCGTTACCCTAGAATCTACCTGACAGAGCGGTTACCCTAGAATCTACCTGACACAGCGGTTGCCCTAGAATATACATGACAGAGCAGTTACCCTAGAATCTATCTAATACAGCGGTTACCCTAGAATCTAACTGACAGAGCCTTTACCCTAGAATCTACTTGACACAGCGGTTACCCTACAATCTACCTGACAGAGCCGTTACCCTAGAATCTACCTGACAGAGCCATTACCCTAGAATCTACATCACAGAGCCATTACACTAGAATCTACCTGACAGAGCAATTACCCTAGAATCTACCTAACAGAGCCGTTACCCTAGAATCTACCTGACACAGCGGTTACCAAAGTATCTACCTGACACAGCGGTTACGCTAGAGACTACCTGCCACGGCGGTTACCCAAGAATCTACCTGACAGAGCCATTACCCTAGAATCTACCTGACCCAGTGGTTACCCTAGAATCTACCTGACAGAACAGTTACCCTAGAATCTACCTGACACAGCGATAACCCTAGAATCTACCTGAAACAGCGGTTACACTAGAATCTACCTGACAGAGCCATTACCCTAGAATCTGCCTGACACAGGTTTTACCTTAGAATCTACCTGACACAGTAGTTACCCTAGAATCTACCTAACACAGCGGTTCCCCTAGAATCTACCTGACACAGTGGTTACCCTAGAATCTACCTGACAGAGTCGGTACCCTAGAATCTACCTAACAGAGCCGTTACCCTAGAATCTACCTGACAGAGCGGTTACCCTAGAATGTACCTGACACAGCAGCTGCCCTAGAATATTCATGACAGAGCAGTTACCCTAGAATCTATCTGACTCAGCAGTTACCCGAGAATCTACCTGACAGAGCCGTTACACTAGAATCTATCCGACCCAGCGGTTGCCCTAGAATCTAACTGACAAAGCAGTTACACTAGAATCAACCTAACAGAGCCATTACCCTAGAATCTACCTGACAGAGCAATTACCCTAGAATCTACCTAAGAGAGCCGTTACCCTAGAATCTACCTGACACAGCGGTTACCAATGTATCTACCTGACAAAGCGGTTACACTAGAATCAACCTAACAGAGCCATTACCCTAGAATCTACGTGACATAGTAATTACCCTAGAATCTACCAAACAGAGCCGTTACTCTAGAATCTACCTGAAAGAGCCGTTACCCTAGAATCTACCTGACAAAACCGTTACCCTAGAATCTACCTGACACAGCAGTTACCCTAGATTCTACCTGACAGAGCCATTACACTAGAATCTACCTGACAGAGCCATTACCCTAGAATATACCTGACAGAACCGTTAACCTAGCATCTACCTGACAAAGCCGTTACCCTAGAATCTACCTGACATAGCAGTTGCCCTAGAATCCACCTGACACAGCAGTTACCCTAGAATCTACCTGATACAGCAGTTACCCTATCATCTACCTGACAGAGCCGTTACCCTAGAATCCACCTGACAGAGCCGTTACCCTAGAATCTACCTGACAAACTCGATACCCTAGAATCTACCAGACACAGCGGTTAGCATAGAATCTACCTGATAGAGCCGTTACCCTAGAATCTACCTGACACAATGGTTACCCTAGAATCTACCTGACACAGCGGTTACCCTAGAATATACCTGACAGAGCCATTACCCTAGAATCTACCTGAAAGAGCAGTTATCCTACAATCTAACTAACAGAGCCGTTAACCTATCATCTACCTGTCAGAGCCATTACCCTAGAATCCACCTGACAGAGCCTTTACCCTAAAATCTACCTGACAAAGTCGATACCTTAGAATCTACCAGACACAGCGGTTACCATAGAATCTCCCTGACAGAGCCTTTACCCTAGAATCTACTTGACACAACGGTTACCCTAGAATCTACCTGACATTGCCGTTACCCTAGAATCTACTTGACACAGCGGTTAACCTAGAATCTACATGACAGAGCCATTACCCTACAATCTACCTGACAGAGCCATTACGCTAGAATCTACCTGACAGAGCCGTTACCCTAGAATCTACCTGACAGAGCCTTTACCCTAGGATCTACCTGACACAGAGTTTACGCTAAAATCTACCTGCCACAGCGGTTACCCTAGAATCTACCTGACACAGAGTTTACCCTTGAATCTACCTGACACAGCAGTTACCCTAAAATCTACCTGACAGAGCGGTTACCCTAGAATCTACCTGACACAGCTCGATTACCCTAGAATTTACCTGACGAGCCGTTACCCTAGAACCTACCTGATAGAGCTATAACCCTAGAATCTACCTGACAGTGCCGTTACCCTAGAATCTACCTGACACAGCGGTTACCCTATGATCTACATGACACAGCGGTTAAGCTAGAATCTACCTGCCACAGTGGTTAACCTAGAATCTACCTGACACAGCGGATGCCCTAGAATCTAACTGACAGAGCCATTACACTAGAATCTATCTGAACCAGCGGTTACCCTAGAATCTACCTGACAGAGCGGTAACCCTAGCATCTAACTGACATAGTAATTACCCTAGAATCTACCTGACAGAGCCGTTACTCTAGAATCTACCTGAAAGAGCCGTTACCCTAGAATCTACCTGACAAAGCCATTACCCTAGAATCTTTCTGACACAGCGGTTACCCTAGAATCTACCTGACAGAGCAGTTACCATAGATCTACCTGACACAGCGGTTACCATAGAATCTATCTGACACAGCATTTACCCTAGAATTTACCTGACACAGTGGTTACCCTAGAATCTACCTGACACAGCTTTTCCCCCAGAATCTACCTGACACAGCGGTTACCATAGAATCTACCTGACAAAGCCGTTACCGTAGAATCTACCTGACACAGCGGTAACCCTAGAATCTACCTGAAACATCGGTTACCCTAGAATATATATGACAGAGCAGTTATGCTAGTTTCTACCTGAAAGAGCAGTTACCCTAGAATTTACCTGACACAGCGGTTACTCTAGAATCTACATGACCCAGCGGTTACCCTAGAATCTACCTGACAGAGCAGTAACCCTAGAATCTAACTGACACAGCGGTTACCCTAGAATCTACCTGACAAAGCGGATACCCTAGAATCCACCTGACATAGCCGTTCCCCTAGAATCTACCTGACAGAGCCGTTACCCTAGAGTCTACCTCACAGAGCCGTTACCCTAGAATCTACCTGACAGAGCGGTTACCCTAGAATCTACCTGACACAGCGGTTGCCCTAGAATATACATGACAGAGCAGTTACCCTAGAATCTATCTAATACAGCGGTTACCCTAGAATCTAACTGACAGAGCCTTTACCCTAGAATCTACTTGACACAGCGGTTACCCTACAATCTACCTGACAGAGCCGTTACCCTAGAATCTACCTGACAGAGCCATTACCCTAGAATCTACATCACAGAGCCATTACACTAGAATCTACCTGACAGAGCAATTACCCTAGAATCTACCTAACAGAGCCGTTACCCTAGAATCTACCTGACACAGCGGTTACCAAAGTATCTACCTGACACAGCGGTTACGCTAGAGACTACCTGCCACGGCGGTTACCCAAGAATCTACCTGACAGAGCCATTACCCTAGAATCTACCTGACCCAGTGGTTACCCTAGAATCTACCTGACAGAACAGTTACCCTAGAATCTACCTGACACAGCGATAACCCTAGAATCTACCTGAAACAGCGGTTACACTAGAATCTACCTGACAGAGCCATTACCCTAGAATCTGCCTGACACAGGTTTTACCTTAGAATCTACCTGACACAGTGGTTACCCTAGAATCTACCTAACACAGCGGTTCCCCTAGAATCTACCTGACACAGTGGTTACCCTAGAATCTACCTGACAGAGTCGGTACCCTAGAATCTACCTAACAGAGCCGTTACCCTAGAATCTACCTGACAGAGCGGTTACCCTAGAATGTACCTGACACAGCAGCTGCCCTAGAATATTCATGACAGAGCAGTTACCCTAGAATCTATCTGACTCAGCAGTTACCCGAGAATCTACCTGACAGAGCCGTTACACTAGAATCTATCCGACCCAGCGGTTGCCCTAGAATCTAACTGACAAAGCAGTTACACTAGAATCAACCTAACAGAGCCATTACCCTAGAATCTACCTGACAGAGCAATTACCCTAGAATCTACCTAAGAGAGCCGTTACCCTAGAATCTACCTGACACAGCGGTTACCAATGTATCTACCTGACAAAGCGGTTACACTAGAATCAACCTAACAGAGCCATTACCCTAGAATCTACGTGACATAGTAATTACCCTAGAATCTACCAAACAGAGCCGTTACTCTAGAATCTACCTGAAAGAGCCGTTACCCTAGAATCTACCTGACAAAACCGTTACCCTAGAATCTACCTGACACAGCAGTTACCCTAGATTCTACCTGACAGAGCCATTACCCTAGAATCTACCTGACAGAGCCATTACCCTAGAATATACCTGACAGAACCGTTAACCTAGCATCTACCTGACAAAGCCGTTACCCTAGAATCTACCTGACATAGCAGTTGCCCTAGAATCCACCTGACACAGCAGTTACCCTAGAATCTACCTGATACAGCAGTTACCCTATCATCTACCTGACAGAGCCGTTACCCTAGAATCCACCTGACAGAGCCGTTACCCTAGAATCTACCTGACAAACTCGATACCCTAGAATCTACCAGACACAGCGGTTAGCATAGAATCTACCTGATAGAGCCGTTACCCTAGAATCTACCTGACACAATGGTTACCCTAGAATCTACCTGACACAGCGGTTACAATAGAATCTACCTGACATTTCCTCTACCCTAGAATCTACTTGACACAGCGGTTACCCTAGAATCTACCTGACAGAGCCATTACCCTAGAATCTACCTGACAGTGCCGTTACCCTAGGATCTACCTGACACAGCGGAAACCCTAGGATCTACCTGACACAGCGGTTACACTAGAATCTACTTGCCACAGCGGTTAACCTCGAATCTACCTGACACAGCGGTTGTCCTAGAATCTACCGGACAGAGCCGCTACACTAGAATCTATCTGACCCAGCGGTTACCCTAGAATCTAACTGACCCAGCGGATACCCTAGAATCTAACTGAAAGAGCCGTTACCCTAGAATCTACCTGACAAAACCGTTACTCTAGAATCTACCTGACACAGCAGTTACCCTAGAATCTACCTGACAGAGCAGTTACCACAGAATCTACCTGACACAGCGGTTACCCTAGGATCTACCTGACATAGCGGTTACTCTAGAATCTACCTGACACATCGGTTACCTAGAATCTTCCTGACACAGTGGTTACCCTAGAATCTACCTGACACAGCAGTTACCTAGAATCTACCTGACACATCGGTTACCCTAGAATCTACCTGACAGAGCCGTTACCCTAGAATCTACCTGACACAGCCCTTACCCTAGAATCTACCTGACACAGCCCTTACCCTAGAATTTACCTGACACAGCGGTTAGCCTAGAATCTACCTGACAGAGCCATTACCCTAGAATCTACCTGACACAGCGGTTACCTAGAATCTACCTGACACAGCGGTTACCTAGAATCTTCCTGACACAGCAGTTACCCTAAAATCTACCTCACTGAGTCGCTACCCTAGAATCTACCTGACACAGCAGTTACACTAGAATCTACCTGACACAGCGGTTACCCTAGAATCTACCTGACAGAGCAGTTACCGTAGAATCTATCTGACACTGCGGTTACCCTAGAATCTACCTGACAGAGCCGTTACCCTAAAATCTACCTGACAGAGCGGTTACCCTAGAATCTACCTGACAGAGCAATTACCCTAGAATCTACCTGACACAGCGGTTACCCTAGAATCTACCTGACAGAGCCGTTACCCTAGAATCTACCTGACACAGCCCTTACCCTAGAATTTACCTGACACAGCGGTTAGCCTAGAATCTACCTGACAGAGCCATTACCCTAGAATCTACCTGACGCAGCGGTTACCCTAGAATCTACCTGACAAAGCCGTTACCCTAGAATCTACCTGACAGAGCCATTATCCTAGAATCTACCTGACACAGCGGTTACCCTAGAATCTACCTGACAGAACAGTTACCCTAGAATCTACCTCACAGAGTCGATACGCTAGAATCTAACTCACACTGCGGTTTCCCTAGAATCTACCTGACACAGCGGTTACTCTAGAATCTTCCTGACACAGCGGGTACCCTAGAATCTACCTGACACAGCGGTTACCCTAGAATCTGCCTGACACAGCGGTTACCCTAGAATCTGCCTGACACAGCGGTTACCCTAGAATCTACCTGAAACAGCGATTACCCTAGAATCTGCCTGACACAGCGGTTACCCTAAAATCTACCTGACACAGCGGTTACAAAGAATCTTCCTGACACAGCGGTTAACTAGAATCTACCTGACCCAGCGGTTACCTAGAATCTACCTGACACAGCGGTTACCTAAAATCTACCTGACACAGCGGTTACCCTAGAATCTACCTGACAAAGCGGTTACCCTAGAATCTGCCTGACACAGCGGTTAACCTTGAATCTACCTGACATAGCGGTTACTCTAGAATTTTCCTGACACAGCGGTTACTCTAGAATCTACCTGACACATCGGTTACCTAGAATCTTACTAACACAGTGGTTACCCTAGAATCTACCTGACACAGCGGTTTCCTAGAATCTACCTGACACAGCGGTTACCCTAGAATCTAGCTGACAGAGCCGTTACCCTAGAATCTACCTGACACAGCCCTTACCCTAGAATTTACCTGACACAGCGGTTAGCCTAGAATCTACCTGACAGAGCTATTACCCTAGAATCTACCTGACACAGCGGTTACCCTAGAATCTGCCTGACACAGCGATTACCCTAGAATCTACCTGACACAGCTGTTACCCTAGAATCTACCTGACACAGCGGTTACCCTAGAATCTGCCTGACACAGCGGTTACCCTAGAATCTACCTGACACAGCGGTTACCCTAGAATCTGCCTGACACAGCGGTTACCCTAGAATCTCCCTGACATAGCGGTTACCCTAGAATCTACCTCACAGAGTCGCTACCCTAGAATCATCCTGACACAGCGGTTACCCTAGAATCTACCTGACACAGCGTTTACCCTAGAATCTACCTGACAGAGCAGTTACCGTAGAATCTACCTGACACAGCGGTTACCCTAGAATCTACCTGACACAGCGGTTACCCTAGTATCTTCCTGACACAATGGTTACCCTAGAATCCACCTGACAGAGACGTTACCCTAGAATCAACCTGACACAGCGGTTACCCTAGAATCTACCTGACAGAACAGTTACCCTAGAATCTACCTCACAGAGTCGCTACCCTAGAATCTAACACACACTGCGGTTACCCTAGAATCTACCTGACACAGCGGTTACCCTAGAATCTTCCTGACACAGCGGTTACCCTAGAATCTACCTGACATAGCGGTTACCCTAGAATCTGCCTGACACAGCGGTTACCCTAGAATCTACCTGACACAGCGGTTACGCTAGAATCTGCCTGACACAGCGGTTACCCTAGAATCTGCCTGACACAGCGGTTACCAATGTATCTACCTGACAAAGCGGTTACACTAGAATCAACCTAACAGAGCCATTACCCTAGAATCTACCTGACATAGTAATTACCCTAGAATCTACCAAACAGAGCCGTTACTCTAGAATCTACCTGAAAGAGCCGTTACCCTAGAATCTACCTGACAAAACCGTTACCCTAGAATCTACCTGACACAGCAGTTACCCTAGATTCTACCTGACAGAGCCATTACCCTAGAATCTACCTGACAGAGCCATTACCCTAGAATATACCTGACAGAACCGTTAACCTAGCATCTACCTGACAAAGCCGTTACCCTAGAATCTACCTGACATAGCAGTTGCCCTAGAATCCACCTGACACAGCAGTTACCCTAGAATCTACCTGATACAGCAGTTACCCTATCATCTACCTGACAGAGCCGTTACCCTAGAATCCACCTGACAGAGCCGTTACCCTAGAATCTACCTGACAAACTCGATACCCTAGAATCTACCAGACACAGCGGTTAGCATAGAATCTACCTGATAGAGCCGTTACCCTAGAATCTACCTGACACAATGGTTACCCTAGAATCTACCTGACACAGCGGTTACAATAGAATCTACCTGACATTTCCTCTACCCTAGAATCTACTTGACACAGCGGTTACCCTAGAATCTACCTGACAGAGCCATTACCCTAGAATCTACCTGACAGTGCCGTTACCCTAGGATCTACCTGACACAGCGGAAACCCTAGGATCTACCTGACACAGCGGTTACACTAGAATCTACTTGCCACAGCGGTTAACCTCGAATCTACCTGACACAGCGGTTGTCCTAGAATCTACCGGACAGAGCCGCTACACTAGAATCTATCTGACCCAGCGGTTACCCTAGAATCTAACTGACCCAGCGGATACCCTAGAATCTAACTGAAAGAGCCGTTACCCTAGAATCTACCTGACAAAACCGTTACTCTAGAATCTACCTGACACAGCAGTTACCCTAGAATCTACCTGACAGAGCAGTTACCACAGAATCTACCTGACACAGCGGTTACCCTAGGATCTACCTGACATAGCGGTTACTCTAGAATCTACCTGACACATCGGTTACCTAGAATCTTCCTGACACAGTGGTTACCCTAGAATCTACCTGACACAGCAGTTACCTAGAATCTACCTGACACATCGGTTACCCTAGAATCTACCTGACAGAGCCGTTACCCTAGAATCTACCTGACACAGCCCTTACCCTAGAATCTACCTGACACAGCCCTTACCCTAGAATTTACCTGACACAGCGGTTAGCCTAGAATCTACCTGACAGAGCCATTACCCTAGAATCTACCTGACACAGCGGTTACCTAGAATCTACCTGACACAGCGGTTACCTAGAATCTTCCTGACACAGCAGTTACCCTAAAATCTACCTCACAGAGTCGCTACCCTAGAATCTACCTGACACAGCAGTTACACTAGAATCTACCTGACACAGCGGTTACCCTAGAATCTACCTGACAGAGCAGTTACCGTAGAATCTATCTGACACTGCGGTTACCCTAGAATCTACCTGACAGAGCCGTTACCCTAAAATCTACCTGACAGAGCGGTTACCCTAGAATCTACCTGACAGAGCAATTACCCTAGAATCTACCTGACACAGCGGTTACCCTAGAATCTACCTGACAGAGCCGTTACCCTAGAATCTACCTGACACAGCCCTTACCCTAGAATTTACCTGACACAGCGGTTAGCCTAGAATCTACCTGACAGAGCCATTACCCTAGAATCTACCTGACGCAGCGGTTACCCTAGAATCTACCTGACAAAGCCGTTACCCTAGAATCTACCTGACAGAGCCATTATCCTAGAATCTACCTGACACAGCGGTTACCCTAGAATCTACCTGACAGAACAGTTACCCTAGAATCTACCTCACAGAGTCGATACGCTAGAATCTAACTCACACTGCGGTTTCCCTAGAATCTACCTGACACAGCGGTTACTCTAGAATCTTCCTGACACAGCGGGTACCCTAGAATCTACCTTACACAGCGGTTACTCTAGAATCTACCTGACACAGCGGTTACCCTAGAATCTGCCTGACACAGCGGTTACCCTAGAATCTACCTGAAACAGCGATTACCCTAGAATCTGCCTGACACAGCGGTTACCCTAAAATCTACCTGACACAGCGGTTACAAAGAATCTTCCTGACACAGCGGTTAACTAGAATCTACCTGACCCAGCGGTTACCTAGAATCTACCTGACACAGCGGTTACCTAAAATCTACCTGACACAGCGGTTACCCTAGAATCTACCTGACAAAGCGGTTACCCTAGAATCTGCCTGACACAGCGGTTAACCTTGAATCTACCTGACATAGCGGTTACTCTAGAATTTTCCTGACACAGCGGTTACTCTAGAATCTACCTGACACATCGGTTACCTAGAATCTTACTAACACAGTGGTTACCCTAGAATCTACCTGACACAGCGGTTTCCTAGAATCTACCTGACACAGCGGTTACCCTAGAATCTACCTGACAGAGCCGTTACCCTAGAATCTACCTGACACAGCCCTTACCCTAGAATTTACCTGACACAGCGGTTAGACTAGAATCTACCTGACAGAGCTATTACCCTAGAATCTACCTGACACAGCGGTTACCCTAGAATCTGCCTGACACAGCGGTTACCCTAGAATCTACCTGACACAGCTGTTACCCTAGAATCTACCTGACACAGCGGTTACCCTAGAATCTGCCTGACACAGCGGTTACCCTAGAATCTACCTGACACAGCGGTTACCCTAGAATCTGCCTGACACAGCGGTTACCCTAGAATCTCCCTGACATAGCGGTTACCCTAGAATCTACCTCACAGAGTCGCTACCCTAGAATCTACCTGACACAGCGGTTACCCTAGAATCTACCTGACACAGCGTTTACCCTAGAATCTACCTGACAGAGCAGTTACCGTAGAATCTACCTGACACAGCGGTTACCCTAGAATCTACCTGACACAGCGGTTACCCTAGTATCTTCCTGACACAATGGTTACCCTAGAATCTACCTGACAGAGCCGTTACCCTAGAATCTACCTGACACAGCCCTTACCCTAGAATCTACCTGACACAGCCCTTACCCTAGAATTTACCTGACACAGCGGTTAGCCTAGAATCTACCTGACAGAGCCATTACCCTAGAATCTACCTGACACAGCGGTTACCTAGAATCTACCTGACACAGCGGTTACCTAGAATCTTCCTGACACAGCAGTTACCCTAAAATCTACCTCACAGAGTCGCTACCCTAGAATCTACCTGACACAGCAGTTACACTAGAATCTACCTGACACAGCGGTTACCCTAGAATCTACCTGACAGAGCAGTTACCGTAGAATCTATCTGACACTGCGGTTACCCTAGAATCTACCTGACAGAGCCGTTACCCTAAAATCTACCTGACAGAGCGGTTACCCTAGAATCTACCTGACAGAGCAATTACCCTAGAATCTACCTGACACAGCGGTTACCCTAGAATCTACCTGACAGAGCCGTTACCCTAGAATCTACCTCACACAGCCCTTACCCTAGAATTTACCTGACACAGCGGTTAGCCTAGAATCTACCTGACA
The DNA here is from genome assembly GCF_046119375.1 of Phyllobates terribilis. NCBI lineage: Eukaryota > Metazoa > Chordata > Amphibia > Anura > Dendrobatidae > Phyllobates > Phyllobates terribilis. The sequence goes on along the minus strand of NW_027362764.1, from coordinate 327,177,833 downwards.
GAGCCATTACCCTAGAATCTACCTGACGCAGCGGTTACCCTAGAATCTACCTGACAAAGCCGTTACCCTAGAATCTACCTGACAGAGCCATTATCCTAGAATCTACCTGACACAGCGGTTACCCTAGAATCTACCTGACAGAACAGTTACCCTAGAATCTACCTCACAGAGTCGATACGCTAGAATCTAACTCACACTGCGGTTTCCCTAGAATCTACCTGACACAGCGGTTACTCTAGAATCTTCCTGACACAGCGGGTACCCTAGAATCTACCTTACACAGCGGTTACTCTAGAATCTACCTGACACAGCGGTTACCCTAGAATCTGCCTGACACAGCGGTTACCCTAGAATCTACCTGAAACAGCGATTACCCTAGAATCTGCCTGACACAGCGGTTACCCTAAAATCTACCTGACACAGCGGTTACAAAGAATCTTCCTGACACAGCGGTTAACTAGAATCTACCTGACCCAGCGGTTACCTAGAATCTACCTGACACAGCGGTTACCTAAAATCTACCTGACACAGCGGTTACCCTAGAATCTACCTGACAAAGCGGTTACCCTAGAATCTGCCTGACACAGCGGTTAACCTTGAATCTACCTGACATAGCGGTTACTCTAGAATTTTCCTGACACAGCGGTTACTCTAGAATCTACCTGACACATCGGTTACCTAGAATCTTACTAACACAGTGGTTACCCTAGAATCTACCTGACACAGCGGTTTCCTAGAATCTACCTGACACAGCGGTTACCCTAGAATCTACCTGACAGAGCCGTTACCCTAGAATCTACCTGACACAACCCTTACCCTAGAATTTACCTGACACAGCGGTTAGACTAGAATCTACCTGACAGAGCTATTACCCTAGAATCTACCTGACACAGCGGTTACCCTAGAATCTGCCTGACACAGCGGTTACCCTAGAATCTACCTGACACAGCTGTTACCCTAGAATCTACCTGACACAGCGGTTACCCTAGAATCTGCCTGACACAGCGGTTACCCTAGAATCTACCTGACACAGCGGTTACCCTAGAATCTGCCTGACACAGCGGTTACCCTAGAATCTCCCTGACATAGCGGTTACCCTAGAATCTACCTCACAGAGTCGCTACCCTAGAATCTACCTGACACAGCGGTTACCCTAGAATCTACCTGACACAGCGTTTACCCTAGAATCTACCTGACAGAGCAGTTACCGTAGAATCTACCTGACACAGCGGTTACCCTAGAATCTACCTGACACAGCGGTTACCCTAGTATCTTCCTGACACAATGGTTACCCTAGAATCCACCTGACAGAGACGTTACCCTAGAATCAACCTGACACAGCGGTTACCCTAGAATCTACCTGACAGAACAGTTACCCTAGAATCTACCTCACAGAGTCGCTACCCTAGAATCTAACTCACACTGCGGTTACCCTAGAATCTACCTGACACAGCGGTTACCCTAGAATCTTCCTGACACAGCGGTTACCCTAGAATCTACCTGACACAGCGGTTACCCTAGAATCTGCCTGACACAGCGGTTACCCTAGAATCTACCTGACACAGCGGTTACGCTAGAATCTGCCTGACACAGCGGTTACCCTAGAATCTGCCTGACACAGCGGTTACATAGAATCTTCCTGATACAGCGGTTACCTAGAATCTACCTGACACAGCGGTTACCTAGAATCTACCTGACACAGCGGTTACCTAGAATCTACCTGACAGAGCGGTTACCCTAGAATCTGCCTGACACAGCGGTTAACCTAGAATCTACCTGACACAGCGGTTACTCTAGAATCTTCCTGACATAGCGGTTACTCTAGAATCTACCTGACACATCGGTTACCTAGAATCTTCCTGACACAGTGGTTACCCTAGAATCTACCTGACACAGCAGTTACCTAGAATCTACCTGACACATCAGTTGCCCTAGAATCTACCTGACAGAGCCGTTACCCTAGAATCTACCTGACACAGCCCTTACCCTAGAATCTACCTGACACAGCCCTTACCCTAGAATTTACCTGACACAGCGGTTAGCCTAGAATCTACCTGACAGAGCCATTACCCTAGAATCTACCTGACTCAGCGGTTACCTAGAATCTTCCTGACACAGCAGTTACCCTAAAATCTACCTCACAGAGTCGCTACCCTAGAATCTACCTGACACAGCGGTTACCTAGAATCTACCTGACACAGCGGTTACCTAGAATCTACCTGACACAGCGGTTACCCTAGAATCTGCCTGACACAGCGGTTAACCTAGAATCTACCTGACACAGCGGTTACTCTAGAATCTTCCTGACATAGCGGTTACTCTAGAATCTACCTGACACATCGGTTACCTAGAATCTTCCTGACACAGTGGTTACCCTAGAATCTACCTGACACAGCAGTTACCTAGAATCTACCTGACACATCAGTTGCCCTAGAATCTACCTGACAGAGCCGTTACCCTAGAATCTACCTGACACAGCCCTTACCCTAGAATCTACCTGACACAGCCCTTACCCTAGAATTTACCTGACACAGCGGTTAGCCTAGAATCTACCTGACAGAGCCATTACCCTAGAATCTACCTGACTCAGCGGTTACCTAGAATCTACCTGACACAGCGGTTACCTAGAATCTTCCTGACACAGCAGTTACCCTAAAATCTACCTCACAGAGTCGCTACCCTAGAATCTACCTGACACAGCAGTTACACTAGAATCTACCAGACACAGCGGTTACCCTAGAATCTACCTGACAGAGCAGTTACCGTAGAATCTATCTGACACTGCGGTTACCCTAGAATCTACCTGACAGAGCCGTTACCCTAAAATCTACCTGACAGAGCGGTTACCCTAGAATCTACCTGACAGAGCAGTTACCTTAGAATCTACCTGACACATCGGTTACCCTAGAATCTACCTGACAGAGCCGTTACCCTAGAATCTACCTGACACAGCCCTTACCCTAGAATTTACCTGACACAGCGGTTAGCCTAGAATCTACCTGACAGAGCCATTACCCTAGAATCTACCTGACGCAGCGGTTACCCTAGAATCTACCTGACAAAGCCGTTACCCTAGAATCTACCTGACAGAGCCATTATCCTAGAATCTACCTGACACAGCGGTTACCCTAGAATCTACCTGACAGAACAGTTACCCTAGAATCTACCTCACAGAGTCGATACGCTAGAATCTAACTCACACTGCGGTTTCCCTAGAATCTACCTGACACAGCGGTTACTCTAGAATCTTCCTGACACAGCGGGTACCCTAGAATGTACCTGACACAGCGGTTACACTAGAATCTACCTGACACAGCCGTTACCCTAGAATCTGCCTGACACAGCGGTTACCCTAGAATCTACCTGTCACAGCGATTACCCTAGAATCTGCCTGACACAGCGGTTACCCTAAAATCTACCTGACACAGCGGTTACAAAGAATCTTCCTGACACAGCGGTTACCTAGAATCTACCTGACCCAGCGGTTACCTAGAATCTACCTGACACAGCGGTTACCTAGAATCTACCTGACACAGCGGTTACCCTAGAATCTACCTGACAAAGCGGTTACCCTAGAATCTGCCTGACACAGCGGTTAACCTAGAATCTACCTGACATAGCGGTTACTCTAGAATCTTCCTGACACAGCGGTTACTCTAGAATCTACCTGACACATCGGTTACCTAGAATCTTACTAACACAGTGGTTACCCTAGAATCTACCTGACACAGCGGTTACCTAGAATCTACCTGACACAGCGGTTACCCTAGAATCTACCTGACAGAGCCGTTACCCTAGAATCTACCTGACACAGTCCTTACCCTAGAATTTACCTGACACAGCGGTTAGCCTAGAATCTACCTGACAGAGCTATTACCCTAGAATCTACCTGACACAGCGGTTACCCTAGAATCTGCCTGAAACAGCGGTTACCCTAGAATCTACCTGACACAGCGGTTACCCTAGAATCTACCTGACAGAGCAGTTACAATAGAATCTACCTGACAGAGCAGTTACCCTAGAATCTTCCTGACACAGAGGTTACCCTAGAATCTACCTGACACAGCCCTTACCCTAGAATCTACCTGATAGAGCCGTTACCCTAGAATCTACCTGACACAGCGTTTCCTCTAGAATCTACCTGACACAGTGGTTACCCGAGAATCTACCTGACAGAGCGCTTACCCTAGAATCTGCCTGACACAGCGGTTACCCTAGAATCTAACTGACACAGCGGTTACCCTAGAATCTACCTGACACAGCGGTTACCCTAGAATCTACCTGACACAGCCATTACCCTAGAATCTACCTGACAGAGCAGTTACCCTAGAATCTACCTGACAGAGCCATTACCCTAGAATCTACCTGACAGAGCCATTTCCCTAGAATCTACCTGACAGAGCCGTTACCCTAGAATCTACCTGACACAGCCATTACCCTAGAATCTACCTGACAGAGCAGTTACCCTAGAATCTACCTGACACAGCGGTTACCCTAGAATCTACCTCACAGAGTCGCTACCCTAGAATCTTCCTGACACAGCGGTTACCCTAGAATATACCAGACACAGCGGTTACCCTAGAATCTACCTGACAGAGCCATTTCCCTAGAATCTACCTGACACAGCGGTTATCCTAGAATCTACATGACAGAGCCATTTCCCTAGAATCTACCTGACAGAGCCATTACCCTAGAATCTACCTGACAGAGCCATTACCCTAGAATCTAACCGACACACCGGTTACCCTAGAATCTACCTGACACAGCGGTTACTCTAGAATCTTCCTGACACAGCGGTTACTCTAGAATCTTCCTGACACAGCGGTTACTCTAGAATCTACCTGACACATCGGTTACCTAGAATCTTCCTGACACAGTGGTTACCCTAGAATCTACCTGACACAGCGGATACCTAGAATCTACCTGACATAGCGGTTACCCTAGAATCTGCCTGAAATAGCGGTTACCCTAGAATCGATCTGACAGAGCCGTTACCCTAGAATGTACCTGACACAGCGGTTACCCTAGAAACTTCCTGACACAGCGTTTACCCTAGAATCTACCTGACAGAGACTTTACCCTAGAATTTAACTGACACAGCGGTTACCCTAGAATCTGCCTGACAGAGCTTTTACTCTAGAATCTACCTGACACATCGGTTACCTAGAATCAACCTGACAGAGCCGTTACTCTAGAATTTACCTGACACTGCGGTTACCCTATAATCTTCCTGACACAGAAGTTACCCTAGAATCTACCTGACAGAACAGTTACCCTAGAATCTACCTGACACAACGGTTACCCTAGAATCCACCTGACAGAGACGTTACCCTAGAATCTACCTGACACAGCCGTTACCCTAGAATCTACCTGACACAGCGGTTACCCTAGAATCTTCCTGACACAGCGGTTACCCTAGAATCTTCCTGACACAGCGGTTACCCTAGTATCTACCTGATACAGCGGTTAACCTAGAATCTACCTGACACAGCCCTTACCCTAGAATCTACCTGACAGAGCCGTTACCCTAGAATCTACCTGACACAGCGGTTACTCTAGAATCTACCTGACACAGCGGTTACCCTAGAATCTACCTGACACAGCGGTTACCCTAGAATCTACCTGACACAGCGGTTAGCCTAGAATCCACCTGACAGAGACGTTACCCTAGAATCTACCTGACACAGCCGTTACCCTAGAATCTACCTGACACAGGGGTTACCTTAGAATCTTCCTGACACAGCGGTTACCCTACAATCTTCCTGACACAGCGGTTACTCTAGTATCTACCTGATACAGCGGTTACCCTAGAATCTACCTGACACAGCCCGTACCCTAGAATCTACCTGACAGAGCCGTTATCCTAGAATCTACCTGACACAGCGGTTACACTGGAATCTACCTGACACAGCGGTTACCCTAGAAGCTACCTGACACAGCGGTTACCCTAAAATCTGCCTGACACAGCGGTTACCCTAGAATCTACCTGACACAGCGGTTACCCTAGAATCTACCTGACACAGCGGTTACCCTAGTATCTCCCTGACACAGCGGTTACCTAGACTCTTCCTGACACAGCGGTTACCCTAGAATCTACCTCACAGAGTCGCTACCCTAGAATCTACCTAACACAGTGGTTACCCTAGAATCTACCTGACACAGCGGTTACCCTAGAATCTACCTGACAGAGCAGTTACCGTAGAATCTACCTGACAGAGCAGTTACCCTAGAATCTACCTGACAGAGCCGTTACCCTAGAATCTACCTGACAGAGCCGTTACCCTAGAATCTACCTGACAGAGTAGTTACCCTAGAATCTACCTGACACAGCGGTTACCCTAGAATCTACCTGACACAGCGGTTACCCTAGAATCTACCTGACAGAGCGGTTACCCTAGAATCTACCTGACACAGCCCTTACCCTAGAATTTACCTGACACAGCGGTTACCCTAGAATCTTCCTGACACAGCGCTTACCCTAGAATCTACCTGACACAGCGGTTACTCTAGAATCTACCTGACACAGCGGTTACCCTAGAATCTGCCTGACACAGCGGTTACTCTAGAATCTGCCTGACACAGCGGTTACCCTAGAATCTACCTGACACAGCGGTTACCCTAGAATCTGCCTGACACAGCGGTTACCCTAGAATCTACCTGACACAGCGTTTACATAGAATCTTCCTGACAAAGCGGTTACCTAGAATCTACCTGACACAGCGGTTACCTAGAATCTACCTGACACAGCGATTACCTAGAATCTACCTGACACAGCGATTATCCTAGAATCTACCTGACACAGCGGTTACCCTAGAATCTGCCTGACACAGCGGTTAACCTAGAATCTACCTGACACAGCGGTTACTCTAGAATCTTCCTGACACAGCGGTTACTCTAGAATCTACCTGACACATCAGTTACCTAGAATCTTAATGACACAGTGGTTACCCTAGAATCTACCTGACACAGCGGTTACCTAGAATCTACCTGACACAGCGGTTACCCTAGAATCTGCCTGATATAGCGGTTACCCTAGAATCGATCTGACAGAGCCGTTACCCTAGAATCTACCTGACACAGAGCTTACCCTAGAATCTTCCTGACACAGCGTTTACCCTAGAATCTACCTGACAGAGACGTTACCCTAGAATCTACCTGACACAGCGGTTACCCTAGAATCTACCTGACAGAGCGGTTACCCTAGAATCTACCTGACACAGCGGTTACCTAGAATCAACTTGACAGAGCTGTTACTCTAGAATTTACCTGACACTGCGGTTACCCTAGAATCTTCCTGACACAGCGGTTACCCTAGAATCTACCTGACAGAACAGTTACCCTAGAATCTACTTGACACAGCGGTTACCCTAGAATCCACCTGACAGAGACGTTACCCTAGAATCAACCTGACACAGCCGTTACCCTAGAATCTACCTGACACAGCGGTTACCCTAGAATCTTCCTGACACAGCGGTTACCCTAGAATCTTCCTGACACAGCGATTACCCTAGTATCTACCTGATACAGCGGTTTCCCTAGAATCTACCTGACACAGCCCTTACCCTAGAATCTACCTGATAGAGCCATTACCCTAGAATCTACCTGACACAGCGATTACTCTAGAATCTACCTGACACAGTGGTTACCGTAGAATCTACCTGACACAGCGGTTACCCTAGAATCTACCTCACAGAGTCGCTACCCTAGAATCTTCCTGACACAGTGGTTACCCTAGAATCTACCTGACACAGCGGTTACCCTAGAATCTACCTGACAGAGCAGTTACCGTAGAATCTACCTGACACAGCGGTTACCCTAGAATCTACCTGACACAGCGGTTACCCTAGAATCTACCTGACACAGCGGTTACCCTTAAATCTACCTGACACAGCGGTTACCCTAGAATCTACCTGACAGAGCAGTTACCGTAGAATCTACCTGACACAGCCGTTACCCTAGAATCTACCTGACACAGCGGTTACCCTAGAATCTTCCTGACACAGCGGTTACCCTAGAATCTTCCTGACATAGCGGTTACTCTAGAATCTTCCTGACACAGCGGTTACCCTAGTATCTACCAGATACAGCGGTTACCCTAGTATCTACCTGATAGAGCCGTTAACCTAGAATCTACCTGACACAGCGGTTACTCTAGAATCTACCTGACACAGTGGTTACCCTAGAATCTACCTGACACAGCGGTTACCCTAGAATCTGCCTGACACAGCGGTTACCCTAGAATCTACCTGACTCAGCGGTTACCCTAGAAACTACCTCACAGAGTCGCTACCCTAGAATCTTCCTGACACAGCGGTTACCCTTGAATCTACCTGACACAGCGGTTACCCTAGAATCTACCTGACAGTGCCGTTACCCTAGAATCTACCTGACACAGCGGTTACCCTAGAATCTACCTGACACAGCGGTTACCCTAGAATCTTCCTGACACAGCCATTACCCTAGAATCTACCTGACAGAGCAGTTACCCTAGAATCTACCTGACAGAGCAGTTACCCTAAAATCTACCTGACAGAGCCATTACCCTAGAATCTACCTGACAAAGCCATTTCCCTAGAATCTACCTGACAGAGCCATTACCCTAGAATCTACCTGACACAGCCATTACCCTAGAATCTTCCTGACAGAGCAGTTACCCTAGAATCTACCTGACAGACTCTTTCCCTAGAATCTACCTGACAGACTCTTTCCCTAGAATCTGCCTGACAGAGCCGTTACCCTAGAATCTGCCTGACACAGCGGTTACCCTAGAATCTACCTGACACAGCGGTTACCCTAGAATCTACCTGACACAGCGGTTACCCTAGAATCTTCCTCACAGAGTCGCTACCCTAGAATCTTCCTGACACAGCGGTTACCCTAGATTCTACCTGACACAGCGGTTACCCTAGAATCTACCTGACAGAGCCGTTACCCTAGAATCTACCTGACACAGCGGTTACTGTAGCACCCTGAGGACTCGGCTGCTACAGGAGTATTGCACCTCAACCCAGAGGTGTGGTATTCCACTCCCGGGTAAGGATGGAGTGTGGGACTGAGCTCAGATAGCTGCCTACACTACATACATCCCATTTCCGGGGGACAGAACTACTGTACTCCCACTAGATAAATGTGCAGGTACGACAGCGTCTGTCCCTGGCTGGAGTGGGAGGGGGTTGGAACATCCCAGTACTGTAGGGGCAGATAGGGGGAGCAGTCTGGGTAAGGCTAGGAGCTCATTGGGTGCTGGTCACCTGAGCTCACACATAGAGGGAGTATATAAGGTGGGCACCATCTAGGAACAGGGTCAGTCAGGCAGTCAATCTTTTGTAGAGCAGTGGAGAAGAGCAGAGAAGCTCAGCCAGCTCCAAGGCCCAGAGTGAGAGGGGAGAAAAGAAAGGCCCAGAGAGGGGAGAAGAAGGAACCCCAAGAGCCCAGAATCAGAACACAAGGGTGAAGGGTTGGCAACACGGGTACCGGAACCCGAACTGGTGGAGGCCACTAATCCTTAGCCAGAAACCGGAGGTCGTGGACAGGATCTGTCACGACCCTCACCAAATCCACCCGGAAGGCATACCGAGCATAGGGTCAGGGAAGCCAAAGAAGGTTCAACCAACAAAAGACCCGAGGGAGCCGGACATAGGTGGATCCCTGGTGGGAACGGCCAGTAGAGAGGGAAAAGTCAGAAAGGGAGCTCAGGATCACGCTCCAGAATTCCTTGGGAGTTGGCCGAGTCCAGGACCTGGTGGACGCAGCACGGCTCGGGTGGTCACTCAAGGCCAGAGTGACCAACAGAACAGCAGTAAGTAAAAACCCTGAACTGCACAGCCCGATTCTGAGTCTTCTTCCTGCACCTCCACAACCACCATCCTCTACACCTGACCCCCTGAGGCTATACCCTTCCCGTTGGGGGTTATACTACCACAGCTGCACACACACCACCAGCCTCAGCGGACCCTTGTGCAGCGGCGGCCTTTTGACCGCACATCAACGGGTGGCGTAGTCGACACAAAGAACAGCGATAACATCTGTAAAGACTGCCACACTCTGAGTTTGACACCCTGGGCACGGACCGGGTCACCGCCACTCGGAGACTACAACCCCCATCTGATCCGGCTCCGGGTATTCCCCCCCCTAAGAACATGGCCCAGGGGGCGCGTCAACTTTGGCGTAGTCGGCAGGATCACGTGCCCGCAACAACCGGGTACTGCGTGCCTGAAGAAAAGTTCATGTTTACCTCAAAAAGAAGTCTCCCGCCGGTCCCGGAGGGTCCCCGCCATCGGACCCCATCACAAGTCGATTCCCGCCGGTTGCCCGCCATCTGCAGCTTTTTCCCACCATCTGCAGAGTTTCCCGCCACTGGGAGAAGTTTCCCGCCATCAGAGAAGATTTCCCGCCTTGGAAGAGTGGACGCCATTATGGGCGTGCCAGAGGATGGCAAGAGGCCGCCTCCCATCGTGGGCCAGGACGAAGAATGGTGCCAAAAGCGGAAACTGCCCCCACCAACAGAGACTGTGATGCTGGAAGTGTCCATCAGCGTGAAGGAACTGCCCCTGGAGCTGACAATCACCAAGTTGCCCCGGGACCGCCCTCAATGTGGGAGGACACAGAACAAAAGAGCGAAGATGGGTGCCGCCTGGAGGAGTCTGGAGAGAGCGCACCCGGAGACAAGAAGTCTGGAGAGAGCGCACTCGGAGACAAGAGGTCTGGAGAGGAGTATGGAGAAAACACACCCGGAGATGGAGGGAGAGCCAGGCAGCACCGACCCAGTGGTCAGGAGCCTGCTGCAAGCGACAACCCCACTAGGCCTAGTGGAGATCCTGGCGCAGCTTCCCCGAGACCGGGAGTGTGCACAGATCGCGCTGGAGGGCCTCGCACGGAGGATGGCCCAGGTGCAGAGAGACGCTGGCGGAGTGGAGCCGAGAGATGGCCCAGCAGACCGGAACCCGTCAGCGGAGCACGCCACCCGAGACGAGGAGTCAGACCGCCTCTGAGGATGGTGCAGGAGGAATCAAGGCCGGAGACGGCGCCGAGGAGGGAGCTGAAGAAACGGAGGCAGGTAAAGGGGACGTCACTACCCCGAGTCGAGAAGCCGTGAGCCTGCCCCAGCTCCCCGTCGCAGAGCCCGAAATTCCCCCTGCCGTGCCCGTCGCTGCACCGTCACCGCCGCAGACTAGGCCTCAACCGGAAACCGCGGCCGCGACCCCTGTGACGTCACGCGCTTCGACCCTGAGCGCGGCCAAGCAGGAAACACCACAGGCCGGGTCGCAAGGTCGAGTGCCCCCGGGCGCTACAGAGCCAACAGCGCCTTCTACTTCCACCGAGCCACCGGCCTGGTCGCAGGGCCGAGTAACTACGGGCGCCGCTACCACCACCGCGCCCATAACATCTAGGGTGCCGCACCTGGGTGAACACCTATTTACCCAGCATACGTGCCCGGATGGGCAGCCCTTCATATGGCCCCAGGAGTACTATGAACTGGAACTCCAAAAGGCAAGGCCCCTGTGCGAGCCCCTGATTCCGGCTCCGAAGCCCGTTAAGAGGACCCCGCCCCCGCTGGAGGAGGCACAGTTCGAGTGGGACCCCACCGGAGAAGACCTCATGGGGTTCACTCAGGAAACTCGGGCGGCCGCAGCGGAGCGTGCAGAGTGCTGCCGGCAGCAGCTAGAGGTTTTTGAAAGAGAACGAAGAGAGAGGCGAGTCCGAGAGCAGCAGATGCAAATACGGAGCGCGGAGCAGAAGAGCCGGACCAGGAGAGACCCCCGTGCAGCTCATGGTCCCCGTACCACCGGGACTGTGATTAAGTTTCATATGCAGCACGGGTGGGGCTTCATAAGAGACCATCATACCCCCGGCGACGTCTTTGTCACCCGCAGAGACGTAGAAAGCCATCTGCCGGAGGGACACAGAGGTCGTGACCTATACGTAGGGGACGAGGTCACATTCACCCGGCACAAGTGTGCCAAAGGACCCTACGCCCTCCATGTGCACCGGCTGACGGAGGAGGAGCTGCGGTGTGAGGAGGAGCAAGAGGACCCGGACGGGTCTGAAGCCTACCAGCAAGAAAGCGAAGGAGGACGCCGTCACTAGAGTACGGTATTGTGAGACTGTATATAGTTACCCGTCGGGGTACCAGAACTGTTGCTGATTTAAAAGATGTTCCCCGTTGGGACAAAGTGTGAACTGTAACCCGTGTGTCCCCTATCCATTACCAGGCTGAGGACTGTGAACAGCCATTCCTAATCCCTAATACCTGGCCGAGGACTGAGAGCGGCCACTTCCCCTTGTATATAGTTGCGCTTCCTAAAGCGCCCCCTACCGGTTTTATAAAGAAACTGTTTTTCCCAAAAGAAACTGTCGCACTTTACCCGGTCACAAGTTGCACCGTGGCCGGAGGAACCAGAAAGTTTATTAAGAAAAAGTCTATTGCTGCTAATGTATATATACTGTTTATATGTTTTATATGGTTATGTTTTATGAAAAAAAAAAAATTGTATGTTTTGGATGTTTTTATTCTCTTACAGCCCGAGGACGTGCTGTGATTTACCGGGGGGGAATGTAGCACCCTGAGGACTCGGCTGCTACAGGAGTATTGCACCTCAACCCAGAGGTGTGGTATTCCACTCCCGGGTAAGGATGGAGTGTGGGACTGAGCTCAGATAGCTGCATACACTACATACATCCCATTTCCGGGGGACAGAACTACTGTACTCCCACTAGATAAATGTGCAGGTACGACAGCGTCTGTCCCTGGCTGGAGTGGGAGGGGGTTGGAACATCCCAGTAGTGTAGGGGCAGATAGGGGGAGCAGTCTGGGTAAGGCTAGGAGCTCATTGGGTGCTGGTCACCTGAGCTCACACATAGAGGGAGTATATAAGGTGGGCACCATCTAGGAACAGGGTCAGTCAGGCAGTCAATCTTTTGTAGAGCAGTGGAGAAGAGCAGAGAAGCTCAGCCAGCTCCAAGGCCCAGAGTGAAAGGGGAGAAAAGAAAGGCCCAGAGAGGGGAGAAGAAGGAACCCCAAGAGCCCAGAATCAGAACACAAGGGTGAAGGGTTGGCAACACGGGTACCGGAACCCGAACTGGTGGAGGCCACTAATCCTTAGCCAGAAACCGGAGGTCGTGGACAGGATCTGTCACGACCCTCACCAAATCCACCCGGAAGGCATACCGAGCATAGGGTCAGGGAAGCCAAAGAAGGTTCAACCAACAAAAGACCCGAGGGAGCCGGACATAGGTGGATCCCTGGTGGGAACGGCCAGTAGAGAGGGAAAAGTCAGAAAGGGAGCTCAGGATCACGCTCCAGAATTCCTTGGGAGTTGGCCGAGTCCAGGACCTGGTGGACGCAGCACGGCTCGGGTGGTCACTCAAGGCCAGAGTGACCAACAGAACAGCAGTAAGTAAAAACCCTGAACTGCACAGCCCGACTCTGAGTCTTCTTCCTGCACCTCCACAACCACCATCCTCTACACCTGACCCCCTGAGGCTATACCCTTCCCGTTGGGGGTTATACTACCACAGCTGCACACACACCACCAGCCTCAGCGGACCCTTGTGCAGCGGCGGCCTTTTGACCGCACATCAACGGGTGGCGTAGTCGACACAAAGAACAGCGATAACATCTGTAAAGACTGCCACACTCTGAGATTGACACCCTGGGCACGGACCGGGTCACCGCCACTCGGAGACTACAACCCCCATCTGATCCGGCTCCGGGTATCCCCCCCCCCTAAGAACATGGCCCAGGGGGCGCGTCATTACCCTAGAATCTACCTGACACAGCGGTTACCCTAGAATCTACCTGACACAGCCATTACCCTAGAATCTACCTGACAGATCAGTTACCCTAGAATCTACCTGACAGAGCAGTTACCCTAGAATCTACCTGACAGAGCCATTACCCTAGAATCTACCTGACAGAGCCATTTCCCTAGAATCTACCTGACAGAGCCGTTACCCTAGAATCTACCTGACACAGCCATTACCCTAGAATCTACCTGACAGAGCAGTTACCCTAGAATCTACCTGACACAGCCGTTACCCTAGAATCTACCTGACAGAGCCATTTCCCTAGAATCTACCTGACAGATCCGTTACCCTAGAATCTACCTGACAGAGCCGTTAAACTAGAATCTACCTGACACAGCGGTTACCCTAGAATCTACCTGACACAGCGGTTACCCTAGAATCTACCTCACAGAGTCGCTACCCTAGAATCTTCCTGACACAGGGGTTGCCCTAGAATATACCTGACACAGCGGTTACCCTAGAATCTACCTGACAGAGCCATTTCCCTAGAATCTACCTGACACAGCGGTTATCCTAGAATCTACATGACAGAGCCATTTCCCTAGAATCTACCTGACAGAGCCGTTACCCTAAAATCTACCTGACAGAGCAGTTACCCTAGAATCTACCTGACAGAGCCATTACCCTAGAATCTACCCGACACACCGCTTACCCTAGAATCTACCTGACACAGCGGTTACTCTAGAATCTTCCTGACACAGCGGTTACTCTAGAATCTACCTGACACATCGGTTACCTAGAATCTTCCTGACACAGTGGTTACCCTAGAATCTACCTGAAACAGCGGTTACCTAGAATCTACCTGACATAGCGGTTACCCTAGAATCTGCCTGACATAGAGGTTACCCTAGAATCGATCTGACAGAGCCGTTACCCTAGAATCTACCTGACACAGCGGTTACCCTAGAATCTTCCTGACACAGCGTTTACCCTAGAATCTACCTGACAGAGACTTTACCCTAGAATCTAACTGACACAGCGGTTACCCTAGAATTTGCCTGACAGAGCTTTTACCCTAGAATCTACCTGACACAGCGGTTACCTAGAATCAACCTGACAGAGCCGTTACTCTAGAATTTACCTGACACTGCGGTTACCCTATAATCTTCCTGAAACAGAAGTTACCCTAGAATCTACCTGACAGAACAGTTACCCTAGAATCTACCTGACACAACGGTTACCCTAGAATCCACCTGACAGAGACGTTACCCTAGAATCTACCTGACACAGCCGTTACCCTAGAATCTACCTGACACAGCGGTTACCCTAGAATCTTCCTGACACAGCGGTTACCCTAGAATCTTCCTGACACAGCGGTTACCCTAGTATCTACCTGATACAGCGGTTAACCTAGAATCTACCTGACACAGCCTTTACCCTAGAATCTACCTGACAGAGCCGTTACCCTAGAATCTACCTGACACAGCGGTTACTCTAGAATCTACCTGACACAGCGGTTACCCTAGAATCTACCTGACACAGCGGTTACCCTAGAATCTGCCTGACACAGCGGTTACCCTAGAATCTACCTGACACCGCGGTTACCCTAGACTCTGCCTGACACAGCGGTTACCCTAGAATCTACCTGACACAGCGGTTACCTTAGTATCTCCCTGACACAGCGGTTACCTAGAATCTCCCTGACACAGCGGTTACCATAGAATCTACCTCACAGAGTCGCTACCCTAGAATCTACCTGACACAGCGGTTACCCTAGAATCTACCTGACACAGCGGTTACTCTAGAATCTACCTGACAGAGCAGTTACCGTAGAATCTAACTGACAGAGCAGTTACCCTAGAATCTTCCTGACACAGAGGTTACCCTAGAATCTACCTGACACAGCCCTTACCCTAGAATCTACCTGATAGAGCCGTTACCCTAGAAACTACCTGACACAGCGGTTACTCTAGAATCTACCTGACACAGTGGTTACCCTAGAATCTACCTGACAGAGCGCTAACCCTAGAATCTGCCTGACACAGCGGTTACCCTAGAATCTAACTGACACAGCGGTTACCCTAGAATCTACCTGACACAGCGGTTACCCTAGAATCTACCTCACAGAGTCGCTACCCTAGAATCTTCCTGACACAGCGGTTACCCTAGATTCTACCTGACACAGCGGTTACCCTAGAATCTAACTGACAGAGCCGTTACCCTAGAATCTACCTGACACAGCGGTTACCCTAGAATCTACCTGACACAGCGGTTACCCTAGAATCTACCTGACACAGCCATTACCCTAGAATCTACCTGACAGAGCAGTTACCCTAGAATCTACCTGACAGAGCAGTTACCCTAGAATCTACCTGACAGAGCCATTACCCTAGAATCTACCTGACAGAGCCATTTCCCTAGAATCTACCTGACAGAGCCGTTACCCTAGAATCTACCTGACACAGCCATTACCCTAGAATCTACCTGAAAGAGCAGTTACCCTAGAATCTACCTGACACAGCGGTTACCCTAGAATCTACCTGACAGAGTCATTTCCCTAGAATCTACCTGACAGAGCCGTTACCCTAGAATCTACCTGACAGAGCCGTTAAACTAGAATCTACCTGACACAGCGGTTACCCTAGAATCTACCTGACACAGCGGTTACCCTAGAATCTACCTCACAGAGTGGCTACCCTAGAATCTTCCTGACACAGCGGTTGCCCTAGAATATACCTGACACAGCGGTTACCCTAGAATCTACCTGACAGAGCAGTTACCGTAGAATCTAACTGACAGAGCAGTTACCCTAGAATCTTCCTGACACAGAGGTTACCCTAGAATCTACCTGACACAGCCCTTACCCTAGAATCTACCTGATAGAGCCGTTACCCTAGAAACTACCTGACACAGCGGTTACTCTAGAATCTACCTGACACAGTGGTTACCCTAGAATCTACCTGACAGAGCGCTAACCCTAGAATCTGCCTGACACAGCGGTTACCCTAGAATCTAACTGACACAGCGGTTACCCTAGAATCTACCTGACACAGCGGTTACCCTAGAATCTACCTCACAGAGTCGCTACCCTAGAATCTTCCTGACACAGCGGTTACCCTAGATTCTACCTGACACAGCGGTTACCCTAGAATCTAACTGACAGAGCCGTTACCCTAGAATCTACCTGACACAGCGGTTACCCTAGAATCTACCTGACACAGCGGTTACCCTAGAATCTACCTGACACAGCCATTACCCTAGAATCTACCTGACAGAGCAGTTATCCTAGAATCTACCTGACAGAGCAGTTACCCTAGAATCTACCTGACAGAGCCATTACCCTAGAATCTACCTGACAGAGCCATTTCCCTAGAATCTACCTGACAGAGCCGTTACCCTAGAATCTACCTGACACAGCCATTACCCTAGAATCTACCTGAAAGAGCAGTTACCCTAGAATCTACCTGACACAGCGGTTACCCTAGAATCTACCTGACAGAGTCATTTCCCTAGAATCTACCTGACAGAGCCGTTACCCTAGAATCTACCTGACAGAGCCGTTAAACTAGAATCTACCTGACACAGCGGTTACCCTAGAATCTACCTGACACAGCGGTTACCCTAGAATCTACCTCACAGAGTGGCTACCCTAGAATCTTCCTGACACAGCGGTTGCCCTAGAATATACCTGACACAGCGGTTACCCTAGAATCTACCTGACAGAGCCATTTCCCTAGAATCTACCTGACACAGCGGTTATCCTAGAATCTACATGACAGAGCCATTTCCCTAGAATCTACCTGACAGAGCCGTTACCCTAGAATCTACCTGACAGAGCAGTTACCCTAGAATCTACCTGACAGAGCCATTACCCTAGAATCTACCCGACACACCGCTTACCCTAGAATCTACCTGACACAGCGGTTACTCTAGAATCTTCCTGACACAGCGGTTACTCTAGAATCTACCTGACACATCGGTTACCTAGAATCTTCCTGACACAGTGGTTACCCTAGAATCTACCTGACACAGCGGTTACCTAGAATCTACCTGACATAGCGGTTACCCTAGAATCTGCCTGACATAGCGGTTACCCTAGAATCGATCTGACAGAGCCGTTACCCTAGAATCTACCTGACACAGCGGTTACCCTAGAATCTTCCTGACACAGCGTTTACCCTAGAATCTACCTGACAGAGACTTTACCCTAGAATCTAACTGACACAGCGGTTACCCTAGAATCTGCCTGACAGAGCTTTTACCCTAGAATCTACCTGACACAGCGGTTACCTAGAATCAACCTGACAGAGCCGTTACTCTAGAATTTACCTGACACTGCGGTTACCCTATAATCTTCCTGAAACAGAAGTTACCCTAGAATCTACCTGACAGAACAGTTACCCTAGAATCTACCTGACACAACGGTTACCCTAGAATCCACCTGACAGAGACGTTACCCTAGAATCTACCTGACACAGCCGTTACCCTAGAATCTACCTGACACAGCGGTTACCCTAGAATCTTCCTGACACAGCGGTTACCCTAAAATCTTCCTGACACAGCGGTTACCCTAGTATCTACCTGATACAGCGGTTAACCTAGAATCTACCTGACACAGCCTTTACCCTAGAATCTACCTGACAGAGCCGTTACCCTAGAATCTACCTGACACAGCGGTTACTCTAGAATCTACCTGACACAGCGGTTACCCTAGAATCTACCTGACACAGCGGTTACCCTAGAATCTACCTCACAGAGTCGCTACCCTAGAATCTTCCTGACACAGCGGTTGCCCTAGAATATACCTGACACAGCGATTACCCTAGAATCTACCTGACAGAGCCATTTCCCTAGAATCTACCTGACACAGCGGTTATCCTAGAATCTACATGACAGAGCCATTTCCCTAGAATCTACCTGACAGAGCCGTTACCCTAGAATCTACCTGACAGAGCAGTTACCCTAGAATCTACCTGACAGAGCCATTACCCTAGAATCTACCCGACACACCGCTTACCCTAGAATCTACCTGACACAGCGGTTACTCTAGAATCTTCCTGACACAGCGGTTACTCTAGAATCTACCTGACACATCCGTTACCTAGAATCTTCCTGACACAGTGGTTACCCTAGAATCTACCTGACACAGCGGTTACCTAGAATCTACCTGACATAGCGGTTACCCTAGAATCTGCCTGACATAGCGGTTACCCTAGAATCGATCTGACAGAGCCGTTACCCTAGAATCTACCTGACACAGCGGTTACCCTAGAATCTTCCTGACACAGCGTTTACCCTAGAATCTACCTGACAGAGACTTTACCCTAGAATCTAACTGACACAGCAGTTACCCTAGAATCTGCCTGACAGAGCTTTTACCCTAGAATCTACCTGACACAGCGGTTACCTAGAATCAACCTGACAGAGCCGTTACTCTAGAATTTACCTGACACTGCGGTTACCCTAGAATCTACCTGACACAGCCATTACCCTAGAATCTACCTGACAGATCAGTTACCATAGAATCTACCTGACAGAGCAGTTACCCTAGAATCTACCTGACAGAGCCATTACCCTAGAATCTACCTGACAGAGCCATTTCCCTAGAATCTACCTGACAGAGCCGTTACCCTAGAATCTACCTGACACAGCCATTACCCTAGAATCTACCTGACAGATCAGTTACCCTAGAATCTACCTGACTGGCCCAGGGGGCGCGTCATTACCCTAGAATCTACCTGACACAGCGGTTACCCTAGAATCTACCTGACACAGCCATTACCCTAGAATCTACCTGACAGATCAGTTACCCTAGAATCTACCTGACAGAGCAGTTACCCTAGAATCTACCTGACAGAGCCATTACCCTAGAATCTACCTGACAGAGCCATTTCCCTAGAATCTACCTGACAGAGCCGTTACCCTAGAATCTACCTGACACAGCCATTACCCTAGAATCTACCTGACAGAGCAGTTACCCTAGAATCTACCTGACACAGCCGTTACCCTAGAATCTACCTGACAGAGCCATTTCCCTAGAATCTACCTGACAGATCCGTTACCCTAGAATCTACCTGACAGAGCCGTTAAACTAGAATCTACCTGACACAGCGGTTACCCTAGAATCTACCTGACACAGCGGTTACCCTAGAATCTACCTCACAGAGTCGCTACCCTAGAATCTTCCTGACACAGGGGTTGCCCTAGAATATACCTGACACAGCGGTTACCCTAGAATCTACCTGACAGAGCCATTTCCCTAGAATCTACCTGACACAGCGGTTATCCTAGAATCTACATGACAGAGCCATTTCCCTAGAATCTACCTGACAGAGCCGTTACCCTAAAATCTACCTGACAGAGCAGTTACCCTAGAATCTACCTGACAGAGCCATTACCCTAGAATCTACCCGACACACCGCTTACCCTAGAATCTACCTGACACAGCGGTTACTCTAGAATCTTCCTGACACAGCGGTTACTCTAGAATCTACCTGACACATCGGTTACCTAGAATCTTCCTGACACAGTGGTTACCCTAGAATCTACCTGACACAGCGGTTACCTAGAATCTACCTGACATAGCGGTTACCCTAGAATCTGCCTGACATAGCGGTTACCCTAGAATCGATCTGACAGAGCCGTTACCCTAGAATCTACCTGACACAGCGGTTACCCTAGAATCTTCCTGACACAGCGTTTACCCTAGAATCTACCTGACAGAGACTTTACCCTAGAATCTAACTGACACAGCGGTTACCCTAGAATTTGCCTGACAGAGCTTTTACCCTAGAATCTACCTGACACAGCGGTTACCTAGAATCAACCTGACAGAGCCGTTACTCTAGAATTTACCTGACACTGCGGTTACCCTATAATCTTCCTGAAACAGAAGTTACCCTAGAATCTACCTGACAGAACAGTTACCCTAGAATCTACCTGACACAACGGTTACCTAGAATCCACCTGACAGAGACGTTACCCTAGAATCTACCTGACACAGCCGTTACCCTAGAATCTACCTGACACAGCGGTTACCCTAGAATCTTCCTGACACAGCGGTTACCCTAGAATCTTCCTGACACAGCGGTTACCCTAGTATCTACCTGATACAGCGGTTAACCTAGAATCTACCTGACACAGCCTTTACCCTAGAATCTACCTGACAGAGCCGTTACCCTACAATCTACCTGACACAGCGGTTACTCTAGAATCTACCTGACACAGCGGTTACCCTAGAATCTACCTGACACAGCGGTTACCCTAGAATCTGCCTGACACAGCGGTTACCCTAGAATCTACCTGACACCGCGGTTACCCTAGACTCTGCCTGACACAGCGGTTACCCTAGAATCTACCTGACACAGCGGTTACCTTAGTATCTCCCTGACACAGCGGTTACCTAGAATCTCCCTGACACAGCGGTTACCATAGAATCTACCTCACAGAGTCGCTACCCTAGAATCTACCTGACACAGCGGTTACCCTAGAATCTACCTGACACAGCGGTTACTCTAGAATCTACCTGACAGAGCAGTTACCGTAGAATCTACCTGACAGAGCAGTTACCCTAGAATCTTCCTGACACAGAGGTTACCCTAGAATCTACCTGACACAGCCCTTACCCTAGAATCTACCTGATAGAGCCGTTACCCTAGAAACTACCTGACACAGCGGTTACTCTAGAATCTACCTGACACAGTGGTTACCCTAGAATCTACCTGACAGAGCGCTAACCCTAGAATCTGCCTGACACAGCGGTTACCCTAGAATCTAACTGACACAGCGGTTACCCTAGAATCTACCTGACACAGCGGTTACCCTAGAATCTACCTCACAGAGTCGCTACCCTAGAATCTTCCTGACACAGCGGTTACCCTAGATTCTACCTGACACAGCGGTTACCCTAGAATCTAACTGACAGAGCCGTTACCCTAGAATCTACCTGACACAGCGGTTACCCTAGAATCTACCTGACACAGCGGTTACCCTAGAATCTACCTGACACAGCCATTACCCTAGAATCTACCTGACAGAGCAGTTACCCTAGAATCTACCTGACAGAGCAGTTACCCTAGAATCTACCTGACAGAGCCATTACCCTAGAATCTACCTGACAGAGCCATTTCCCTAGAATCTACCTGACAGAGCCGTTACCCTAGAATCTACCTGACACAGCCATTACCCTAGAATCTACCTGAAAGAGCAGTTACCCTAGAATCTACCTGACACAGCGGTTACCCTAGAATCTACCTGACAGAGTCATTTCCCTAGAATCTACCTGACAGAGCCGTTACCCTAGAATCTACCTGACAGAGCCGTTAAACTAGAATCTACCTGACACAGCGGTTACCCTAGAATCTACCTGACACAGCGGTTACCCTAGAATCTACCTCACAGAGTGGCTACCCTAGAATCTTCCTGACACAGCGGTTGCCCTAGAATATACCTGACACAGCGGTTACCCTAGAATCTACCTGACAGAGCCATTTCCCTAGAATCTACCTGACACAGCGGTTATCCTAGAATCTACATGACAGAGCCATTTCCCTAGAATCTACCTGACAGAGCCGTTACCCTAGAATCTACCTGACAGAGCAGTTACCCTAGAATCTACCTGACAGAGCCATTACCCTAGAATCTACCCGACACACCGCTTACCCTAGAATCTACCTGACACAGCGGTTACTCTAGAATCTTCCTGACACAGCGGTTACTCTAGAATCTACCTGACACATCGGTTACCTAGAATCTTCCTGACACAGTGGTTACCCTAGAATCTACCTGACACAGCGGTTACCTAGAATCTACCTGACATAGCGGTTACCCTAGAATCTGCCTGACATAGCGGTTACCCTAGAATCGATCTGACAGAGCCGTTACCCTAGAATCTACCTGACACAGCGGTTACCCTAGAATCTTCCTGACACAGCGTTTACCCTAGAATCTACCTGACAGAGACTTTACCCTAGAATCTAACTGACACAGCGGTTACCTTAGAATCTGCCTGACAGAGCTTTTACCCTAGAATCTACCTGACACAGCGGTTACCTAGAATCAACCTGACAGAGCCGTTACTCTAGAATTTACCTGACACTGCGGTTACCCTATAATCTTCCTGAAACAGAAGTTACCCTAGAATCTACCTGACAGAACAGTTACCCTAGAATCTACCTGACACAACGGTTACCCTAGAATCCACCTGACAGAGACGTTACCCTAGAATCTACCTGACACAGCCGTTACCCTAGAATCTACCTGACACAGCGGTTACCCTAGAATCTTCCTGACACAGCGGTTACCCTAAAATCTTCCTGACACAGCGGTTACCCTAGTATCTACCTGATACAGCGGTTAACCTAGAATCTACCTGACACAGCCTTTACCCTAGAATCTACCTGACAGAGCCGTTACCCTAGAATCTACCTGACACAGCGGTTACTCTAGAATCTACCTGACACAGCGGTTACCCTAGAATCTACCTGACACAGCGGTTACCCTAGAATCTACCTCACAGAGTCGCTACCCTAGAATCTTCCTGACACAGCGGTTGCCCTAGAATATACCTGACACAGCGATTACCCTAGAATCTACCTGACAGAGCCATTTCCCTAGAATCTACCTGACACAGCGGTTATCCTAGAATCTACATGACAGAGCCATTTCCCTAGAATCTACCTGACAGAGCCGTTACCCTAGAATCTACCTGACAGAGCAGTTACCCTAGAATCTACCTGACAGAGCCATTACCCTAGAATCTACCCGACACACCGCTTACCCTAGAATCTACCTGACACAGCGGTTACTCTAGAATCTTCCTGACACAGCGGTTACTCTAGAATCTACCTGACACATCCGTTACCTAGAATCTTCCTGACACAGTGGTTACCCTAGAATCTACCTGACACAGCGGTTACCTAGAATCTACCTGACATAGCGGTTACCCTAGAATCTGCCTGACATAGCGGTTACCCTAGAATCGATCTGACAGAGCCGTTACCCTAGAATCTACCTGACACAGCGGTTACCCTAGAATCTTCCTGACACAGCGTTTACCCTAGAATCTACCTGACAGAGACTTTACCCTAGAATCTAACTGACACAGCAGTTACCCTAGAATCTGCCTGACAGAGCTTTTACCCTAGAATCTACCTGACACAGCGGTTACCTAGAATCAACCTGACAGAGCCGTTACTCTAGAATTTACCTGACACTGCGGTTACCCTAGAATCTACCTGACACAGCCATTACCCTAGAATCTACCTGACAGATCAGTTACCATAGAATCTACCTGACAGAGCAGTTACCCTAGAATCTACCTGACAGAGCCATTACCCTAGAATCTACCTGACAGAGCCATTTCCCTAGAATCTACCTGACAGAGCCGTTACCCTAGAATCTACCTGACACAGCCATTACCCTAGAATCTACCTGACAGATCAGTTACCCTAGAATCTACCTGACTGGCCCAGGGGGCGCGTCATTACCCTAGAATCTACCTGACACAGCGGTTACCCTAGAATCTACCTGACACAGCCATTACCCTAGAATCTACCTGACAGATCAGTTACCCTAGAATCTACCTGACAGAGCAGTTACCCTAGAATCTACCTGACAGAGCCATTACCCTAGAATCTACCTGACAGAGCCATTTCCCTAGAATCTACCTGACAGAGCCGTTACCCTAGAATCTACCTGACACAGCCATTACCCTAGAATCTACCTGACAGAGCAGTTACCCTAGAATCTACCTGACACAGCCGTTACCCTAGAATCTACCTGACAGAGCCATTTCCCTAGAATCTACCTGACAGATCCGTTACCCTAGAATCTACCTGACAGAGCCGTTAAACTAGAATCTACCTGACACAGCGGTTACCCTAGAATCTACCTGACACAGCGGTTACCCTAGAATCTACCTCACAGAGTCGCTACCCTAGAATCTTCCTGACACAGGGGTTGCCCTAGAATATACCTGACACAGCGGTTACCCTAGAATCTACCTGACAGAGCCATTTCCCTAGAATCTACCTGACACAGCGGTTATCCTAGAATCTACATGACAGAGCCATTTCCCTAGAATCTACCTGACAGAGCCGTTACCCTAAAATCTACCTGACAGAGCAGTTACCCTAGAATCTACCTGACAGAGCCATTACCCTAGAATCTACCCGACACACCGCTTACCCTAGAATCTACCTGACACAGCGGTTACTCTAGAATCTTCCTGACACAGCGGTTACTCTAGAATCTACCTGACACATCGGTTACCTAGAATCTTCCTGACACAGTGGTTACCCTAGAATCTACCTGACACAGCGGTTACCTAGAATCTACCTGACATAGCGGTTACCCTAGAATCTGCCTGACATAGCGGTTACCCTAGAATCGATCTGACAGAGCCGTTACCCTAGAATCTACCTGACACAGCGGTTACCCTAGAATCTTCCTGACACAGCGTTTACCCTAGAATCTACCTGACAGAGACTTTACCCTAGAATCTAACTGACACAGCGGTTACCCTAGAATTTGCCTGACAGAGCTTTTACCCTAGAATCTACCTGACACAGCGGTTACCTAGAATCAACCTGACAGAGCCGTTACTCTAGAATTTACCTGACACTGCGGTTACCCTATAATCTTCCTGAAACAGAAGTTACCCTAGAATCTACCTGACAGAACAGTTACCCTAGAATCTACCTGACACAACGGTTACCTAGAATCCACCTGACAGAGACGTTACCCTAGAATCTACCTGACACAGCCGTTACCCTAGAATCTACCTGACACAGCGGTTACCCTAGAATCTTCCTGACACAGCGGTTACCCTAGAATCTTCCTGACACAGCGGTTACCCTAGTATCTACCTGATACAGCGGTTAACCTAGAATCTACCTGACACAGCCTTTACCCTAGAATCTACCTGACAGAGCCGTTACCCTACAATCTACCTGACACAGCGGTTACTCTAGAATCTACCTGACACAGCGGTTACCCTAGAATCTACCTGACACAGCGGTTACCCTAGAATCTGCCTGACACAGCGGTTACCCTAGAATCTACCTGACACCGCGGTTACCCTAGACTCTGCCTGACACAGCGGTTACCCTAGAATCTACCTGACACAGCGGTTACCTTAGTATCTCCCTGACACAGCGGTTACCTAGAATCTCCCTGACACAGCGGTTACCATAGAATCTACCTCACAGAGTCGCTACCCTAGAATCTACCTGACACAGCGGTTACCCTAGAATCTACCTGACACAGCGGTTACTCTAGAATCTACCTGACAGAGCAGTTACCGTAGAATCTACCTGACAGAGCAGTTACCCTAGAATCTTCCTGACACAGAGGTTACCCTAGAATCTACCTGACACAGCCCTTACCCTAGAATCTACCTGATAGAGCCGTTACCCTAGAAACTACCTGACACAGCGGTTACTCTAGAATCTACCTGACACAGTGGTTACCCTAGAATCTACCTGACAGAGCGCTAACCCTAGAATCTGCCTGACACAGCGGTTACCCTAGAATCTAACTGACACAGCGGTTACCCTAGAATCTACCTGACACAGCGGTTACCCTAGAATCTACCTCACAGAGTCGCTACCCTAGAATCTTCCTGACACAGCGGTTACCCTAGATTCTACCTGACACAGCGGTTACCCTAGAATCTAACTGACAGAGCCGTTACCCTAGAATCTACCTGACACAGCGGTTACCCTAGAATCTACCTGACACAGCGGTTACCCTAGAATCTACCTGACACAGCCATTACCCTAGAATCTACCTGACAGAGCAGTTACCCTAGAATCTACCTGACAGAGCAGTTACCCTAGAATCTACCTGACAGAGCCATTACCCTAGAATCTACCTGACAGAGCCATTTCCCTAGAATCTACCTGACAGAGCCGTTACCCTAGAATCTACCTGACACAGCCATTACCCTAGAATCTACCTGAAAGAGCAGTTACCCTAGAATCTACCTGACACAGCGGTTACCCTAGAATCTACCTGACAGAGTCATTTCCCTAGAATCTACCTGACAGAGCCGTTACCCTAGAATCTACCTGACAGAGCCGTTAAACTAGAATCTACCTGACACAGCGGTTACCCTAGAATCTACCTGACACAGCGGTTACCCTAGAATCTACCTCACAGAGTGGCTACCCTAGAATCTTCCTGACACAGCGGTTGCCCTAGAATATACCTGACACAGCGGTTACCCTAGAATCTACCTGACAGAGCCATTTCCCTAGAATCTACCTGACACAGCGGTTATCCTAGAATCTACATGACAGAGCCATTTCCCTAGAATCTACCTGACAGAGCCGTTACCCTAGAATCTACCTGACAGAGCAGTTACCCTAGAATCTACCTGACAGAGCCATTACCCTAGAATCTACCCGACACACCGCTTACCCTAGAATCTACCTGACACAGCGGTTACTCTAGAATCTTCCTGACACAGCGGTTACTCTAGAATCTACCTGACACATCGGTTACCTAGAATCTTCCTGACACAGTGGTTACCCTAGAATCTACCTGACACAGCGGTTACCTAGAATCTACCTGACATAGCGGTTACCCTAGAATCTGCCTGACATAGCGGTTACCCTAGAATCGATCTGACAGAGCCGTTACCCTAGAATCTACCTGACACAGCGGTTACCCTAGAATCTTCCTGACACAGCGTTTACCCTAGAATCTACCTGACAGAGACTTTACCCTAGAATCTAACTGACACAGCGGTTACCTTAGAATCTGCCTGACAGAGCTTTTACCCTAGAATCTACCTGACACAGCGGTTACCTAGAATCAACCTGACAGAGCCGTTACTCTAGAATTTACCTGACACTGCGGTTACCCTATAATCTTCCTGAAACAGAAGTTACCCTAGAATCTACCTGACAGAACAGTTACCCTAGAATCTACCTGACACAACGGTTACCCTAGAATCCACCTGACAGAGACGTTACCCTAGAATCTACCTGACACAGCCGTTACCCTAGAATCTACCTGACACAGCGGTTACCCTAGAATCTTCCTGACACAGCGGTTACCCTAAAATCTTCCTGACACAGCGGTTACCCTAGTATCTACCTGATACAGCGGTTAACCTAGAATCTACCTGACACAGCCTTTACCCTAGAATCTACCTGACAGAGCCGTTACCCTAGAATCTACCTGACACAGCGGTTACTCTAGAATCTACCTGACACAGCGGTTACCCTAGAATCTACCTGACACAGCGGTTACCCTAGAATCTACCTCACAGAGTCGCTACCCTAGAATCTTCCTGACACAGCGGTTGCCCTAGAATATACCTGACACAGCGATTACCCTAGAATCTACCTGACAGAGCCATTTCCCTAGAATCTACCTGACACAGCGGTTATCCTAGAATCTACATGACAGAGCCATTTCCCTAGAATCTACCTGACAGAGCCGTTACCCTAGAATCTACCTGACAGAGCAGTTACCCTAGAATCTACCTGACAGAGCCATTACCCTAGAATCTACCCGACACACCGCTTACCCTAGAATCTACCTGACACAGCGGTTACTCTAGAATCTTCCTGACACAGCGGTTACTCTAGAATCTACCTGACACATCCGTTACCTAGAATCTTCCTGACACAGTGGTTACCCTAGAATCTACCTGACACAGCGGTTACCTAGAATCTACCTGACATAGCGGTTACCCTAGAATCTGCCTGACATAGCCGTTACCCTAGAATCGATATGACAGAGCCGTTACCCTAGAATCTACCTGACACAGCGGTTACCCTAGAATCTTCCTGACACAGCGTTTACCCTAGAATCTACCTGACAGAGACTTTACCCTAGAATCTAACTGACACAGCAGTTACCCTAGAATCTGCCTGACAGAGCTTTTACCCTAGAATCTAACTGACACAGCGGTTACCTAGAATCAACCTGACAGAGCCGTTACTCTAGAATTTACCTGACACTGCGGTTACCCTATAATCTTCCTCAAACAGAAGTTACCCTAGAATCTACCTGACAGAACAGTTACCCTAGAATCTACCTGACACAACGGTTACCCTAGAATCCACCTGACAGAGACGTTACCCTAGAATCTACCTGACACAGCCGTTACCCTAGAATCTACCTGACACAGCGGTTACCCTAGAATCTTCCTGACACAGCGGTTACCCTAAAATCTTCCTGACACAGCGATTACCCTAGTATCTACCTGATACAGCGGTTAACCTAGAATCTACCTGACACAGCCTTTACCCTAGAATCTACCTGACAGAGCCGTTACCCTAGAATCTACCTGACACAGCGGTTACTCTAGAATCTTCCTGACACAGCGGTTACCCTAGAATCTACCTGACACAGCGGTTACCCTAGAATCTGCCTGACACAGCGGTTACCCTAGAATCTACCTGACACCGCGGTTACCCTAGACTCTGCCTGACACAGCGGTTACCCTAGAATCTACCTGACACAGCGGTTACCCTAGTATCTCCCTGACACAGCGGTTACCTAGAATCTCCCTGACACAGCGGTTACCATAGAATCTACCTCACAGAGTCGCTACCCTAGAATCTACCTGACACAGCGGTTACCCTAGAATCTACCTGACACAGCGGTTACTCTAGAATCTACCTGACAGAGCAGTTACCGTAGAATCTACCTGACAGAGCAGTTACCCTAGAATCTTCCTGACACAGAGGTTACCCTAGAATCTACCTGACACAGCCCTTACCCTAGAATCTACCTGATAGAGCCGTTACCCTAGAATCTACCTGACACAGCGGTTACTCTAGAATCTACCTGACACAGTGGTTACCCTAGAATCTACCTGACAGAGCGCTTACCCTAGAATCTGCCTGACACAGCGGTTACCCTAGAATCTAACTGACACAGCGGTTACCCTAGAATCTACCTGACACAGCGGTTACCCTAGAATCTACCTCACAGAGTCGCTACCCTAGAATCTTCCTGACACAGCGGTTACCCTAGATTCTACCTGACACAGCGGTTACCCTAGAATCTAACTGACAGAGCCGTTACCCTAGAATCTACCTGACACAGCGGTTACCCTAGAATCTACCTGACACAGCGGTTACCCTAGAATCTACCTGACACAGCCATTACCCTAGAATCTACCTGACAGAGCAGTTACCCTAGAATCTACCTGACAGAGCAGTTACCCTAGAATCTACCTGACAGAGCCATTACCCTAGAATCTACCTGACAGAGCCATTTCCCTAGAATCTACCTGACAGAGCCGTTACCCTAGAATCTACCTGACACAGCTATTACCCTAGAATCTACCTGAAAGAGCAGATACCCTAGAATCTACCTGACACAGCGGTTACCCTAGAATCTACCTGAAAGAGTCATTTCCCTAGAATCTACCTGACAGAGCCGTTACCCTAGAATCTACCTGACAGAGCCGTTAAACTAAAATCTACCTGACACAGCGGTTACCCTAGAATCTACCTGACACAGCGGTTACCCTAGAATCTACCTCACAGAGTCGCTACCCTAGAATCTTCCTGACACAGCGGTTACCCTAGAATATACCTGACACAGCGGTTACCCTAGAATCTACCTGACAGAGCCATTTCCCTAGAATCTACCTGACACAGCGGTTATCCTAGAATCTACATGACAGAGCCATTTCCCTAGAATCTACCCGACAGAGCCGTTACCCTAGAATCTACCTGACAGAGCAGTTACCCTAGAATCTACCTGACAGAGCCATTACCCTAGAATCTACCCGACACACCGGTTACCCTAGAATCTACCTGACACAGCGGTTACTCTAGAATCTTCCTGACACATCGGTTACTCTAGAATCTACCTGACACATCGGTTACCTAGAATCTTCCTGACACAGTGGTTACCCTAGAATCTACCTGACACAGCAGTTACCTAGAATCTACCTGACATAGCGGTTACCCTAGAAACTGCCTGATATGGCGGTTAACCTAGAATCGATCTGACAGAGCCGTTACCCTAGATTCTACCTGACACAGCGGTTACCCTAGAATCTTCCTGACACAGCGTTTACCCTAGAATCTACCTGACAGAGACTTTACCCTAGAATCTAACTGACACAGCGGTTACCCTAGAATCTGCCTGACAGAGCGGTTACTCTAGAATCTACCTGACACATCAGTTACCTAGAATCTTAATGACACAGTGGTTAACCTAGAATCTACCTGACACAGCGGTTACCTAGAATCTACCTGACACAGCGGTTACCCTAGAATCTGCCTGACATAGCGGTTACCCTAGAATCGATCTGACAGAGCCGTTACCCTAGAATCTACCTGACACAGAACTTACCCTAGAATCTTCCTGACACAGCGTTTACCCTAGAATCTACCTGACAGAGAAGTTACCCTAGAATCTACCTGACACAGCGGTTACCCTAGAATCTGCCTGACAGAGCGGTTACCCTAGAATCTACCTGACACAGCGGTTACCTAGAATCAACTTGACAGAGCTGTTACTCTAGAATTTACCTGACACTGCGGTTACCCTAGAATCTTCCTGACACAGCGGTTACCCTAGAATCTACCTGACAGAACAGTTACCCTAGATTCTACTTGACACAGCGGTTACCCTAGAATCCACCTGACAGAGACGTTACCCTAGAATCCACCTGACAGAGACGTTACCCTAGAATCAACCTGACACAGCAGTTACCCTAGAATCTACCTGACACAGCGGTTACCCTAGAATCTTCCTGACACAGCGGTTACCCTAGAATCTTCCTGACACAGCGGTTACCCTAGTATCTACCTGATACAGCGGTTTCCCTAGAATCTACCTGACACAGCCCTTACCCTAGAATCTACCTGATAGAGCCATTACCCTAGAATCTACCTGACACAGCGATTACTCTAGAATGTACCTGACACAGTGGTTACCGTAGAATCTACCTGACACAGCGGTTACCCTAGAATCTGCCTGACACAGCGGTTACCCTAGAATCTACCTGATTCAGCGGTTACCCTAGAATCTGCCTGACACAGCGGTTACCCTAGAATCTAACTGACACAGCGGTTACCCTAGAATCTACCTCACAGAGTCGCTACCCTAGAATCTTCCTGACACAGTGCTTACCCTAGAATCTACCTGACACAGCGGTTACCCTAGAATCTACCTGACAGAGCAGTTACCGTAGAATCTACCTGACACAGCGGTTACCCTAGAATCTACCTGACACAGTGGTTACCCTTAAATCTACCTGACACAGCGGTTACCCTAGAATCTACCTGACAGAGCAGTTACCGTAGAATCTACCTGACACAGCCGTTACCCTAGAATCTACCTGACACAGCGGTTACCCTAGAATCTTCCTGACACAGCGGTTACCCTAGAATCTTCCTGACACAGCGGTTACCCTAGAATCTTCCTGACACAGCGGTTACCCTAGTATCTGCCAGATACAGCGGTTACCCTAGTATCTACCTGATAGAGCCGTTAACCTAGAATCTACCTGACACAGCGGTTACTCTAGAATCTACCTGACACAGTGGTTACCCTAGAATCTACCTCACACAGCGGTTACCCTAGAATCTGCTTGACACAGCGGTTACCCTAGAATCTACCTGACTCAGCGGTTACCCTAGAATCTACCTCACAGAGTCGCTACCCTAGAATCTTCCTGACACAGCGGTTACCCTTGAATCTACCTGACACAGCGGTTACCCTATAATCTACCTGACAGAGCCGTTACCCTAGAATCTACCTGACACAGCGGTTACCCTAGAATCTACCTGACACAGCGGTTACCCTAGAATTTTCCTGACACAGCCATTACCCTAGAATCTACCTGACAGAGCAGTTACCCTAGAATCTACCTGACAGAGCAGTTACCCTAAAATCTACCTGACAGAGCCATTACCCTAGAATCTACCTGACAAAGCCATTTCCCTAGAATCTACCTGACAGAGCCATTACCCTAGAATCTACCTGACACAGCCATTACTCTAGAATCTTCCTGACAGAGCAGTTACCCTAGAATCTACCTGACACAGCGGTTACCCTAGAATCTACCTGACAGAGCCATTTCCCTAGAATCTGCCTGACAGAGCCGTTACCCTAGAATCTACCTGACACAGCGGTTACCCTAGAATCTACCTGACACAGCGGTTACCCTAGAATCTACCTGACACAGCGGTTACCCTACAATCTACCTCACAGAGTCGCTACCCTAGAATCTTCCTGACACAGCGGTTACCCTAGATTCTACCTGACACAGCGGTTACCCTAGAATCTACCTGACAGAGCCGTTACCCTAGAATCTACCTGACACAGCGGTTACCCTAGAATCTACCTGACACAGCGGTTACCCTAGAATCTACCTGACACAGCCATTACCCTAGAATCTACCTGACAGAGCAGTTAGCCTAGAATCTACCTGACAGAGCAGTTACCCTAGAATCTACCTGACAGAGCCATTACCCTAGAATCTACCTGACAGAGCCATTTCCCTAGAATCTACCTGACAGAGCCGTTACCCTAGAATCTACCTGACACAGCCATTACCCTAGAATCTACCTGACAGAGCAGTTACCCTAGAATCTACCTGACACAGCCGTTACCCTAGAATCTACCTGACAGAGCCGGTACCCTAGAATCTACCTGACAGAGCCGTTAAACTAGAATCTACCTGACACAGCGGTTACCCTAGAATCTACCTGACACAGCGGTTACCCTAGAATCTACCTCACAGAGTCGCTACCCTGGAATCTTCCTGACACAGCGGTTGCCCTAGAATATACCTGACACAGCGGTTACCCTAGAATCTACCTGACAGAGCCATTTCCCTAGAATCTACCTGACACAGCGATTATCCTAGAATCTACATGACAGAGCCATTTCCCTAGAATCTACCTGACAGAGCCGTTGCCCTAGAATCTACCTGACAGAGCAGTTGCCCTAGAATCTACCTGACAGAGCAGTTACCCTAGAATCTACCTGACAGAGCCATTACCCTAGAATCTACCCGACACACCGGTTACCCTAGAATCTACCTGACACAGCGGTTACTCTAGAATCTTCCTGACACAGCGGTTACTCTAGAATCTACCTGACCCATCGGTTACCTAGAATCTTCCTGACACAGTGGTTACCCTAGAATCTACCTGACACAGCGGTTACCTAGAATCTACCTGACATAGCGGTTACCCTAG
Source organism: Phyllobates terribilis (assembly GCF_046119375.1). Classification (NCBI taxonomy): domain Eukaryota; kingdom Metazoa; phylum Chordata; class Amphibia; order Anura; family Dendrobatidae; genus Phyllobates; species Phyllobates terribilis. The sequence continues at coordinate 327,143,898 of NW_027362764.1, read as the reverse complement.
AATCTGCCTGACATAGCGGTTACCCTAGAATCGATCTGACAGAGCCGTTACCCTAGAATCTACCTGACACAGCGGTTACCCTAGAATCTTCCTGACACAGCGTTTACCCTAGAATCTACCTGACAGAGACTTTACCCTAGAATCTAACTGACACAGCGGTTACCCTAGAATCTGTCTGACAGAGCTTTTACCCTAGAATCTACCTGACACAGCGGTTACCTAGAATCAACCTGACAGAGCCGTTACTCTAGAATTTACCTGACACTGCGGTTACCCTATAATCTTCCTGACACAGAAGTTACCCTAGAATCTACCTGACAGAACAGTTACCCTAGAATCTACCTGACACAACGGTTACCCTAGAATCCACCTGACAGAGACGTTACCCTAGAATCTACCTGACACAGCGGTTACCCTAGAATCTACCTGACAAAGCTTTTACCCTAGAATCTTCCTGACACAGCGGTTACCCTAGAATCTTCCTGACACAGCGGTTACCCTAGTATCTACCTGATACAGCGGTTAACCTAGAATCTACCTGACACAGCCTTTACCCTAGAATCTACCTGACAGAGCCTTTACCCTAGAATCTACCTGACACAACGGTTACTCTAGAATCTACCTGACACAGCGGTTACCCTAGAATCTACCTGACACAGCCGTTACCCTAGAATCTACCTGACACAGCGGTTACTCTAGAATCTACCTGACACAGCGGTTACCCTAGAATCTACCTGACACAGCGGTTACTCTAGAATCTACCTGACAGAGCCGTTACCCTAGAATCTACCTGACACAGCGGTTACCCTAGAATCTACCTGACACAGCGGTTACCCTAGAATTTTCCTGACACAGCCATTACCCTAGAATCTACCTGACAGAGCAGTTACCCTAGAATCTACCTGACAGAGCAGTTACCCTAAAATCTACCTGACAGAGCCATTACCCTAGAATCTACCTGACAAAGCCATTTCCCTAGAATCTACCTGACAGAGCCATTACCCTAGAATCTACCTGACACAGCCATTACCCTAGAATCTTCCTGACAGAGCAGTTACCCTAGAATCTACCTGACACAGCGGTTACCCTAGAATCTACCTGACAGAGCCATTTCCCTAGAATCTGCCTGACAGAGCCGTTACCCTAGAATCTACCTGACACAGCGGTTACCCTAGAATCTACCTGACACAGCGGTTACCCTAGAATCTACCTGACACAGCGGTTACCCTAGAATCTACCTCACAGAGTCGCTACCCTAGAATCTTCCTAACACAGCGGTTACCCTAGATTCTACCTGACACAGCGGTTACCCTAGAATCTACCTGACAGAGCCGTTACCCTAGAATCTACCTGACACAGCGGTTACCCTAGAATCTACCTGACACAGCGGTTACCCTAGAATCTACCTGACACAGCGGTTACCCTAGAATCTACCTGACACAGCCATTACCCTAGAATCTACCTGACAGAGCAGTTACCCTAGAATCTACCTGACAGAGCAGTTACCCTAGAATCTACCTGACAGAGCCATTACCCTAGAATCTACCTGACAGAGCCATTTCCCTAGAATCTACCTGACAGAGCCGTTACCCTAGAATCTACCTGACACAGCCATTACCCTAGAATCTTCCTGACAGAGCAGTTACCCTAGAATCTACCTGACACAGCCGTTACCCTAGAATATACCTGACAGAGCCATTTCCCTAGAATCTACCTGACAGAGCCGTTACCCTAGAATCTACCTGACAGAGCCGTTAAACTAGAATCTACCTGACACAGCGGTTACCCTAGAATCTACCTGACACAGCGGTTACCCTAGAATCTACCTCACAGAGTTGCTACCCTAGAATCTACCTGACACAGCGGTTACTCTAGAATCTACCTGACACAGCGGTTACCCTAGAATCTACCTGACACAGCCGTTACCCTAGAATCTACCTGACACAGCGGTTACTCTAGAATCTACCTGACACTGCGGTTACCCTAGAATCTACCTGACACAGCGGTTACTCTAGAATCTACCTGACAGAGCCGTTACCCTAGAATCTACCTGACACAGCGGTTACCCTAGAATCTACCTGACACAGCGGTTACCCTAGAATTTTCCTGACACAGCCATTACCCTAGAATCTACCTGACAGAGCAGTTACCCTAGAATCTACCTGACAGAGCAGTTACCCTAAAATCTACCTGACAGAGCCATTACCCTAGAATCTACCTGACAAAGCCATTTCCCTAGAATCTACCTGACAGAGCCATTACCCTAGAATCTACCTGACACAGCCATTACCCTAGAATCTTCCTGACAGAGCAGTTACCCTAGAATCTACCTGACACAGCGGTTACCCTAGAATCTACCTGACAGAGCCATTTCCCTAGAATCTGCCTGACAGAGCCGTTACCCTAGAATCTACCTGACACAGCGGTTACCCTAGAATCTACCTGACACAGCGGTTACCCTAGAATCTACCTGACACAGCGGTTACCCTAGAATCTACCTCACAGAGTCGCTACCCTAGAATCTTCCTAACACAGCGGTTACCCTAGATTCTACCTGACACAGCGGTTACCCTAGAATCTACCTGACAGAGCCGTTACCCTAGAATCTACCTGACACAGCGGTTACCCTAGAATCTACCTGACACAGCGCTTACCCTAGAATCTACCTGACACAGCGGTTACCCTAGAATCTACCTGACACAGCCATTACCCTAGAATCGACCTGACAGAGCAGTTACCCTAGAATCTACCTGACAGAGCAGTTACCCTAGAATCTACCTGACAGAGCCATTACCCTAGAATCTACCTGACAGAGCCATTTCCCTAGAATCTACCTGACAGAGCCGTTACCCTAGAATCTACCTGACACAGCCATTACCCTAGAATCTACCTGACAGAGCAGTTACCCTAGAATCTACCTGACACAGCCGTTACCCTAGAATATACCTGACAGAGCCATTTCCCTAGAATCTACCTGACAGAGCCGTTACCCTAGAATCTACCTGACAGAGCCGTTAAACTAGAATCTACCTGACACAGCGGTTACCCTAGAATCTACCTGACACAGCGGTTACCCTAGAATCTACCTCACAGAGTTCCTACCCTAGAATCTTCCTGACACAGCGGTTGCCCAAGAATATACCTGACACAGCGGTTACCCTAGAATCTACCTGACAGAGCCATTTCCCTAGAATCTACCTGACACAGCGGTTATCCTAGAATCTACATGACAGAGCCATTTCCCTAGAATCTACCTGACAGAGCCGTTACCCTAGAATCTACCTGACACAGCGGTTACCCTAGAATCTACCTGACACAGCGGTTACCCTAGAATCTACCTGACACAGCGGTTACCCTAGAATCTACCTGACACAGCCATTACCCTAGAATCTACCTGACAGAGCAGTTACCCTAGAATCTACCTGACAGAGCAGTTACCCTAGAATCTACCTGACAGAGCCATTACCCTAGAATCTACCTGACAGAGCCATTTCCCTAGAATCTACCTGACAGAGCCGTTACCCTAGAATCTACCTGACACAGCCATTACCCTAGAATCTTCCTGACAGAGCAGTTACCCTAGAATCTACCTGACACAGCCGTTACCCTAGAATATACCTGACAGAGCCATTTCCCTAGAATCTACCTGACAGAGCCGTTACCCTAGAATCTACCTGACAGAGCCGTTAAACTAGAATCTACCTGACACAGCGGTTACCCTAGAATCTACCTGACACAGCGGTTACCCTAGAATCTACCTCACAGAGTTGCTACCCTAGAATCTACCTGACACAGCGGCTACTCTAGAATCTACCTGACACAGCGGTTACCCTAGAATCTACCTGACACAGCCGTTACCCTAGAATCTACCTGACACAGCGGTTACTCTAGAATCTACCTGACACTGCGGTTACCCTAGAATCTACCTGACACAGCGGTTACTCTAGAATCTACCTGACAGAGCCGTTACCCTAGAATCTACCTGACACAGCGGTTACCCTAGAATCTACCTGACACAGCGGTTACCCTAGAATTTTCCTGACACAGCCATTACCCTAGAATCTACCTGACAGAGCAGTTACCCTAGAATCTACCTGACAGAGCAGTTACCCTAAAATCTACCTGACAGAGCCATTACCCTAGAATCTACCTGACAAAGCCATTTCCCTAGAATCTACCTGACAGAGCCATTACCCTAGAATCTACCTGACACAGCCATTACCCTAGAATCTTCCTGACAGAGCAGTTACCCTAGAATCTACCTGACACAGCGGTTACCCTAGAATCTACCTGACAGAGCCATTTCCCTAGAATCTGCCTGACAGAGCCGTTACCCTAGAATCTACCTGACACAGCGGTTACCCTAGAATCTACCTGACACAGCGGTTACCCTAGAATCTACCTCACAGAGTCGCTACCCTAGAATCTTCCTAACACAGCGGTTACCCTAGATTCTACCTGACACAGCGGTTACCCTAGAATCTACCTGACAGAGCCGTTACCCTAGAATCTACCTGACACAGCGGTTACCCTAGAATCTACCTGACACAGCGCTTACCCTAGAATCTACCTGACACAGCGGTTACCCTAGAATCTACCTGACACAGCCATTACCCTAGAATCGACCTGACAGAGCAGTTACCCTAGAATCTACCTGACAGAGCAGTTACCCTAGAATCTACCTGACAGAGCCATTACCCTAGAATCTACCTGACAGAGCCATTTCCCTAGAATCTACCTGACAGAGCCGTTACCCTAGAATCTACCTGACACAGCCATTACCCTAGAATCTACCTGACAGAGCAGTTACCCTAGAATCTACCTGACACAGCCGTTACCCTAGAATATACCTGACAGAGCCATTTCCCTAGAATCTACCTGACAGAGCCGTTACCCTAGAATCTACCTGACAGAGCCGTTAAACTAGAATCTACCTGACACAGCGGTTACCCTAGAATCTACCTGACACAGCGGTTACCCTAGAATCTACCTCACAGAGTTCCTACCCTAGAATCTTCCTGACACAGCGGTTGCCCAAGAATATACCTGACACAGCGGTTACCCTAGAATCTACCTGACAGAGCCATTTCCCTAGAATCTACCTGACACAGCGGTTATCCTAGAATCTACATGACAGAGCCATTTCCCTAGAATCTACCTGACAGAGCCGTTACCCTAGAATCTACCTGACAGAGCAGTAACCCTAGAATCTACCTGACAGAGCCATTACCCTAGAATCTACCCGACACACCGGTTACCCTAGAATCTACCTGACACAGCGGTTACTCTAGAATCTTCCTGACACAGCGGTTACTCTAGAATCTACCTGACACATCGGTTACCTAGAATCTTCCTGACACAGTGGTTACCCTAGAATCTACCTGACACAGCGGTTACCTAGAATCTACCTGACATAGCGGTTACCCTAGAATCTGTCTGACATAGCGGTTACCCTAGAATCGATCTGACAGAGCCGTTACCCTAGAATCTACCTGACACAGCGGTTACCCTAGAATCTTCCTGACACAGCGTTTACCCTAGAATCTACCTGACAGAGACTTTACCCTAGAATCTAACTGACACAGCGGTTACCCTAGAATCTGCCTGACAGAGCTTTTACCCTAGAATCTACCTGACAGAGCCGTTACCCTAGAATCTACCTGACACAGCGGTTACTCTAGAATCTACCTGACACAGCGGTTACCCTAGAATCTACCTGACAGAACAGTTACCCTAGAATCTACCTGACACAACGGTTACCCTAGAATCCACCTGACAGAGACGTTACCCTAGAATCTACCTGACACAGCGGTTACCCTAGAATCTACCTGACACAGCGGTTACCCTAGAATCTTCCTGACACAGCGGTTACCCTGGAATCTTCCTGACACAGCGGTTACCCTAGTATCTACCTGATACAGCGGTTAACCTAGAATCTACCTGACACAGCCTTTACCCTAGAATCTACCTGACAGAGCCGTTACCCTAGAATCTACCTGACACAGCGGTTACTCTAGAATCTACCTGACACAGCGGTTACCCTAGAATCTACCTGACACAGCGGTTACCCTAGAATCTGCCTGACACAGCGGTTACCCTAGAATCTACCTGACACCGCGGTTACCCTAGACTCTGCCTGACACAGCGGTTACCCTAGAATCTACCTGACACAGCGGTTACCCTAGTATCTCCCTGACACAGCGGTTACCTAGAATCTCCCTGACACAGCGGTTACCATAGAACCTACCTCACAGAGTCGCTACCCTAGAAACTACCTGACACAGCGGTTACGCTAGAATCTACCTGACACAGCGGTTACCCTAGAATCTACCTGACAGAGCAGTTACCGTAGAATCTACCTGACAGAGCAGTTACCCTAGAATCTTCCTGACACAGAGGTTACCCTAGAATCTACCTGACACAGCCCTTACCCTAGAATCTACCTGATAGAGCCGTTACCCTAGAATCTACGTGACACAGCGGTTACTCTAGAATCTACCTGACACAGTGGTTACCCTAGAATCTACCTGACAGAGCGCTTACCCTAGAATCTGCCTGACACAGCGGTTGCCCTAGAATCTAACTGACACAGCGGTTACCCTAGAATCTACCTGACACAGCGGTTACCCTAGAATCTACCTCACAGAGTCGCTACCCTAGAATCTTCCTGACACAGCGGTTACCCTAGATTCTACCTGACACAGCGGTTACCCTAGAATCTAACTGACAGAGCCATTACCCTAGAATCTACCTGACACAGCGGTTACCCTAGAATCTACCTGACACAGCGGTTACCCTAGAATCTACCTGACACAGCCATTACCCTAGAATCTACCTGACAGAGCAGTTACCCTAGAATCTGCCTGACAGAGCAGTTACCCTAGAATCTACCTGACAGAGCCATTACCCTAGAATCTACCTGACAGAGCCATTTCCCTAGAATCTACGTGACAGAGCCGTTACCCTAGAATCTACCTGACACAGCCATTACCCTAGAATCTACCTGAAAGAGCAGTTACCCTAGAATCTACCTGACAGAGCCGTTACCCTAGAATCTACCTGACAGAGCCGTTAAACTAGAATCTACCTGACACAGCGGTTACCCTAGAATCTACCTGACACAGCGGTTACCCTAGAATCTACCTCACAGAGTCGCTACCCTAGAATCTTCCTGACACAGCGGTTACCCTAGAATATACCTGACACAGCGGTTACCCTAGAATCTACCTGACAGAGCCATTTCCCTAGAATCTACCTGACACAGCGGTTATCCTAGAATCTTCATGACAAAGCCATTTCCCTAGAATCTACCTGACACATCGGTTACCTAGAATCTTCCTGACACAGTGGTTACCCTAGAATCTACCTGACACAGCAGTTACCTAGAATCTACCTGACATAGCGGTTACCCTAGAATCTGCCTGACATAGCGGTTACCCTAGAATCGATCTGACAGAGCCGTTACCCTAGAATCTACCTGACACAGCGGTTACCCTAGAATCTTCCTGACACAGCGTTTACCCTAGAATCTACCTGACAGAGACTTTACCCTAGAATCTAACTGACACAGCGGTTACCCTAGAATCTGCCTGACAGAGCTTTTACCCTAGAATCTACCTGACACAGCGGTTACCTAGAATCAACCTGACAGAGCCCTTACCCTAGAATCTACCTGACAGAGCCGTTAACCCTAGAATCTACCTGACACAGCGGTTACTCTAGAATCTACCTGACACAGCGGTTACCCTAGAATCTACCTGACACAGCGGTTACCCTAGAATCTGCCTGACACAGCGGTTACCCTAGAATCTACCTGACACCGCGGTTACCCTAGACTCTGCCTGACACAGCGGTTACCCTAGAATCTACCTGACACAGCGGTTACCCTAGTATCTCCCTGACACAGCGGTTACCTAGAATCTCCCTGATACAGCGGTTACCATAGAATCTACCTGACACAGCGGTTACCCTAGTATCTCCCTGACACATCGGTTACCTAGAATCTTACTAACACAGTGGTTACCCTAGAATCTACCTGACACAGCGGTTACCTAGAATCTACCTGACACAGCGGTTACCCTAGAATCTACCTGACAGAGCCGTTACCCTAGAATCTACCTGACACAGCCCTTACCCTAGAATTTACCTGACACAGCGGTTAGCCTAGAATCTACCTGACAGAGCTATTACCCTAGAATCTACCTGACACAGCGGTTACCCTAGAATCTGCCTGACACAGCGGTTACCCTAGAATCTACCTGACACAGCGGTTACCCTAGAATCTACCTGACAGAGCAGTTACCGTAGAATCTACCTGACAGAGCAGTTACCCTAGAATCTTCCTGACACAGAGGTTACCCTAGAATCTACCTGACACAGCCCTTACCCTAGAATCTACCTGATAGAGCCGTTACCCTAGAATCTACCTGACACAGCGTTTACTCTAGAATCTACCTGACACAGTGGTTACCCGAGAATCTACCTGACAGAGCGCTTACCCTAGAATCTGCCTGACACAGCGGTTACCCTAGAATCTAACTGACTCAGCGGTTACCCTAGAATCTACCTGACACAGCGGTTACCCTAGAATCTACCTCACAGAGTCGCTACCCTAGAATCTTCCTGACACAGCGGTTACCCTAGATTCTACCTGACACAGCGGTTACCCTAGATTCTACCTGACACAGCGGTTACCCTAGAATCTACCTGACAGAGCCGTTACCCTAGAATCTACCTGACACAGCGGTTACCCTAAAATCTACCTGACACAGCCATTACCCTAGAATCTACCTGACAGAGCAGTTACCCTAGAATCTACCTGACAGAGCCATTACCCTAGAATCTACCTGACAGAGCCATTTCCCTAGAATCTACCTGACAGAGCCGTTACCCTAGAATCTACCTGACAGAGCAGTTACCCTAGAATCTACCTGACACAGCGGTTACCCTAGAATCTACTTGACAGAGCCATTTCCCTAGAATCTACCTGACAGAGCCGTTACCCTAGAATCTACCTGACAGAGCCGTTAAACTAGAATCTACCTGACACAGCGGTTACCCTAGAATCTACCTGACACAGCGGTTACCCTAGAATCTACCTCACAGAGTCGCTACCCTAGAATCTTCCTGACACAGCGGTTACCCTAGAATATACCTGACACAGCGGTTACCCTAGAATCTACCTGACAGAGCCATTTCCTCTAGAATCTACCTGACACAGCGGTTATCCTAGAATCTACATGACAGAGCCATTTCATTAGAATCTACCTGACAGAGCCGTTACCCTAGAATCTACCTGACAGAGCAGTTACCCTAGAATCTACCTGACAGAGCCATTACCCTAGAATCTACCCGACACACCGGTTACCCTAGAATCTACCTGACACAGCGGTTACTCTAGAATCTTCCTGACACAGCGGTTACTCTAGAATCTACCTGACACAGCGGTTACCTAGAATCTTCCTGACACAGTGGTTACCCTAGAATCTACCTGACACAGCGGATACCTAGAATCTACCTGACATAGCGGTTACCCTAGAATCTGCCTAACATAGCGGTTACCCTAGAATCGATCTGACAGAGCCGTTACCCTAGAATCTACCTGACACAGCGGTTACCCTAGAATCTTCCTGACACAGCGTTTACCCTAGAATCTAACTGACACAGCGGTTACCCTAGAATCTGCCTGACAGAGCTTTTACTCTAGAATCTACCTGACACAGCGGTTACCTAGAATCAACCTGACAGAGCCGTTACTCTAGAATTTACCTGACACTGCGGTTACCCTATAATCTTCCTGACACAGAAGTTACCCTAGAATCTACCTGACAGAACAGTTACCCTAGAATCTACAAGACACAACGGTTACCCTAGAATCCACCTGACAGAGACGTTACACTAGAATCTACCTGACACAGACGTTACCCTAGAATCTACCTGACACAGCGGTTACCCTAGCATCTTCCTGACACAGCGGTTACCCTAGAATCTTCCTGACACAGCGGTTACCCTAGTATCTACCTGATACAGCGGTTAACCTGGAATCTACCTGACACAGCCCTTACCCTAGAATCTACCTGACAGAGCCGTTACCCTAGAATCTACCTGACACAGCGGTTACTCTAGAATCTACCTGACACAGCGGTTACCCTAGAATCTACCTGACACAGCGGTTACCCTAGAATCTACCTGACACAGCGGTTACCCTAGAATCCACCTGACAGAGACGTTACCCTAGAATCTACCTGACACAGCCGTTACCCTAGAATCTACCTGACACAGGGGTTACCTTAGAATCTTCCTGACACAGCGGTTACCCTAGAATCTTCCTGACACAGCGGTTACTCTAGTATCTACCAGATACAGCGGTTACCCTAGAATCTACCTGACACAGCCCGTACCCTAGAATCTACCTGACAGAGCCGTTATCCTAGAATCTACCTGACACAGCGGTTACTCTAGAATCTACCTGACACAGCGGTTACCCTAGAAGCTACCTGACACAGCGGTTACCCTAAAATCTGCCTGACACAGCGGTTACCCTAGAATCTACCTGACACAGCGGTTACCCTAGAATCTACCTGACACAGCGGTTACCCTAGTATCTCCCTGACACAGCGGTTACCTAGACTCTTCCTGACACAGCGGTTACCCTAGAATCTACCTCACAGAGTCGCTACCCTAGAATCTACCTAACACAGTGGTTACCCTAGAATCTACCTGACACAGCGGTTACCCTAGAATCTATCTGACAGAGCAGTTTCCGTAGAATCTACCTGACAGAGCAGTTACCCTAGAATCTACCTGACAGAGCCGTTACCCTAGAATCTACCTGACAGAGCCGTTACCCTAGAATCTACCTGACAGAGTAGTTACCCTAGAATCTACCTGACACAGCGGTTACCCTAGAATCTACCTGACAGAGCGGTTACCCTAGAATCTACCTGACACAGCCCTTACCCTAGAATTTACCTGACACAGCGGTTACCCTAGAATCTTCCTAACACAGCGGTTACCCTAGAATCTACCTGACACAGCGGTTACTCTAGAATCTACCTGACACAGCGGTTACCCTAGAATCTGCCTGACACAGCGGTTACCCTAGAATCTGCCTGACACAGCGGTTACCCTAGAATCTACCTGACACAGCGGTTACCTAGAATCTACTTGACACAGCGATTACCTAGAATCTACCTGACACAGCGGTTATCCTAGAATCTACCTGACACAGCGGTTACCCTAGAATCTGCCTGACACAGCGGTTAACCTAGAATCTACCTGACACAGCGGTTACTCTAGAATCTACCTGACACAGCGGTTACTCTAGAATCTACCTGACACATCAGTTACCTAGAATCTTAATGACACAGTGGTTAACCTAGAATCTACCTGACACAGCGGTTACCTAGAATCTACCTGACACAGCGGTTACCCTAGAATCTGCCTGACATAGCGGTTACCCTAGAATCGATCTGACAGAGCCGTTACCCTAGAATCTACCTGACACAGAGCTTACCCTAGAATCTTCCTGACACAGCGTTTACCCTAGAAACTACCTGACAGAGACGTTACCCTAGAATCTACCTGACACAGCGGTTACCCTAGAATCTGCCTGACAGAGCGGTTACCCTAGAATCTACCTGACACAGCGGTTACCTAGAATCAACTTGACAGAGCTGTTACTCTAGAATTTACCTGACACTGCGGTTACCCTAGAATCTTCCTGACACAGCGGTTACCCTAGAATCTACCTGACAGAACAGTTACCCTAGAATCTACTTGACACAGCGGTTACCCTAGAATCCACCTGACAGAGACGTTACCCTAGAATCAAATTGACACAGCGGTTACCCTAGAATCTTCCTGACACAGCGGTTACCCTAGAATCTTCCTGACACAGCGGTTACCCTAGTATCTACCTGATACAGCGGTTTCCCTAGAATCTACCTGACACAGCCCTTACCCTAGAATCTACCTGATAGAGCCATTACCCTAGAATCTACCTGACACAGCGATTACTCTAGAATCTACCTGACACAGTGGTTACCGTAGAATCTACCTGACACAGCGGTTACCCTAGAATCTACCTGGTACAGCGGTTACCCTAGAATATGCCTGACACAGCGGTTACCCTAGAATCTAACTGACACAGCGGTTACCCTAGAATCTACCTCACAGAGTCGCTACCCTAGAATCTTCCTGACACAGTGGTTACCCTAGAATCTACCTGACACAGCGGTTACCCTAGAATCTACCTGACAGAGCAGTTACCGTAGAATCTACCTGACACAGCGGTTACCCTAGAATCTACCTGACACAGCGGTTACCCTTAAATCTACCTGACACAGCGGTTACCCTAGAATCTACCTGACAGAGCAGTTACCGTAGAATCTACCTGACACAGCCGTTACCCTAGAATCTACCTGACACAGCGGTTACCCTAGAATCTTCCTGACACAGCGGTTACCCTAGAATCTTCCTGACACAGCGGTTACCCTAGAATCTTCCTGACACAGCGGTTACCCTAGTATCTACCAGATACAGCGGTTACCCTAGTATCTACCTGATAGAGCCGTTAACCTAGAATCTACCTGACACAGCGGTTACTCTAGAATCTACCTGACACAGTGGTTACCCTAGAATCTACCTGACACAGCGGTTACCCTAGAATCTGCCTGACACAGCGGTTACCCTAGAATCTACCTGACTCAGCGGTTACCCTAGAATCTACCTCACAGAGTCGCTACCCTAGAATCTTCCTGACACAGCGGTTACCCTTGAATCTACCTGACACAGCGGTTACCCTAGAATCTACCTGACAGAGCCGTTACCCTAGAATCTACCTGACACAGTGGTTACCCTAGAATCTACCTGACACAGCGGTTACCCTAGAATTTTCCTGACACAGCCATTACCCTAGAATCTACCTGACAGAGCATTTACCCTAGAATCTACCTGACAGAGCAGTTACCCTAAAATCTACCTGACAGAGCCATTACCCTAGAATCTACCTGACAAAGCCATTTCCGTAGAATCTACCTGACAGAGCCATTACCCTAGAATCTACCTGACACAGCCATTACCCTAGAATCTTCCTGACAGAGCAGTTACCCTAGAATCTACCTGACACAGCGGTTACCCTAGAATCTACCTGACAGAGCCATTTCCCTAGAATCTGACTGACAGAGCCGTTACCCTAGAATCTACCTGACACAGCGGTTACCCTAGAATCTACATGCCACAGCGGTTACCCTAGAATCTACCTGACACAGCGGTTACCCTAGAATCTACCTCACAGAGTCGCTACCCTAGGATCTTCCTGACACAGCGGTTACCCTAGATTCTACCTGACACAGCGGTTACCCTAGAATCTACCTGACAGAGCCGTTACTCTAGAATCTACCTGACACAGCGGTTACCCTAGAATCTACCTGACACAGCGGTTACCCTAGAATCTACCTGACAGAGCAGTTACCCTAGAATCTACCTGACAGAGCAGTTACCCTAGAATCTACCTGACAGAGCCATTACCCTAGAATCTACCTGACAGAGCCATTTCCCTAGAATCTACCTGACAGAGCCGTTACCCTAGAATCTACCTGACACAGCCATTACCCTAGAATCTACCTGACAGAGCAGTTACCCTAGAATCTACCTGACACAGCCGTTACCCTAGAATCTACCTGACAGAGCCATTTCCCTAGAATCTACCTGACAGAGCCGTTACCCTAGAATCTACCTGACAGAGCCGTTAAACTAGAATCTACCTGACACAGCGGTTACCCTAGAATCTACCTGACACAGCGGTTACCCTAGAATCTACCTCACAGAGTCGCTACCCTAGAATCTTCCTGACACAGCGGTTGCCCTAGAATATACCTGACACAGCGGTTACCCTAGAATCTACCTGACAGAGCCATTTCCCTAGAATCTACCTGACACAGCGGTTATCCTAGAATCTACATGACAGAGCCATTTCCCTAGAATCTACCTGACAGAGCCGTTACTCTAGAATCTACCTGACAGAGCAGTTACCCTAGAATCTACCTGACAGAGCCATTACCCTAGAATCTACCCGACACACCGGTTACCCTAGAATCTACCTGACACAGCGGTTACTCTAGAATCTTCCTGACACAGCGGTTACTCTAGAATCTACCTGACACATCGGTTACCTAGAATCTTCCTGACACAGTGGTTACACTAGAATCTACCTGACACAGCGGTTACCTAGAATCTACCTGACATAGCAGTTACCCTAGAATCTTCCTGACACAGCGGTTACCCTAGAATCTACCTGACAGAACAGTTACCCTAGAATCTACTTGACACAGCGGTTACCCTAGAATCCACCTGACAGAGACGTTACCCTAGAATCAAACTGACACAGCCGTTACCCTAGAATCTACCTGACACAGCGGTTACCCTAGAATCTTCCTGACACAGCGGTTACCCTAGAATCTTCCTGACACAGCGGTTACCCTAGTATCTACCTGATACAGCGGTTTCCCTAGAATCTACCTGACACACCCCTTACCCTAGAATCTACCTGATAGAGCCATTACCCTAGAATCTACCTGACACAGCGATTACTCTAGAATCTACCTGACACAGTGGTTACCGTAGAATCTACCTGACACAGCGGTTACCCTAGAATCTGCCTGACACAGCGGTTACCCTAGAATCTACCTGATACAGCGGTTACCCTAGAATCTGCCTGACACAGCGGTTACCCTAGAATCTAACTGACACAGCGGTTACCCTAGAATCTACCTCACAGAGTCGCTACCCTAGAATCTTCCTGACACAGTGGTTACCCTAGAATCTACCTGACACAGCGGTTACCCTAGAATCTACCTGACAGAGCAGTTACCGTAGAATCTACCTGACACAGCCGTTACCCTAGAATCTACCTGACACAGCGGTTACCCTAGAATCTTCCTGACACAGCGGTTACCCTAGAATCTTCCTGACACAGCGGTTACCCTAGAATCTTCCTGACACAGCGGTTACCCTAGTATCTACCAGATACAGCGGTTACCCTAGTATCTACCTGATAGAGCCGTTAACCTAGAATCTACCTGACACAGCGGTTTCTCTAGAATCTACAAGACACAGTGGTTACCCTAGAATCTACCTGACACAGCGGTTACCCTAGAATCTGCCTGACACAGCGGTTACCCTAGAATCTACCTGACTCAGCGGTTACCCTAGAATCTACCTCACAGAGTCGCTACCCTAGAATCTTCCTGACACAGCGGTTACCCTTGAATCTACCTGACACAGCGGTTACCCTAGAATCTACCTGACAGAGCCGTTACCCTAGAATCTACCTGACACAGTGGTTACCCTAGAATCTACCTGACACAGCGGTTACCCTAGAATTTTCCTGACACAGCCATTACCCTAGAATCTACCTGATAGAGCCGTTACCCTAGAATCTACCTGACACATCGGTTACTCTAGAATCTACCTGACACAGTTGTTACCCTAGAATCTACCTGACACAGCGGTTACCCTAGAATCTGCCTGACACAGCGGTTACCCTAGAATCTACCTGACACAGCGGTTACCCTAGAATCTACCTGACACAGCGGTTACCCTAGAATCTACCTGACAGAGCCATTTCCCTAGAATCTACCTGACAGAGCCGTTACCCTAGAATCTAACTGACAGAGCCGTTACCCTAGAATCTACCTGACACAGCGGTTACCCTATAATCTACCTGACAGAGCCATTTCCCTAGAATCTACCTGACACAGCGGTTACCCTAGAATCTACCTGATAGAGCCGTTACCCTAGAATCTACCTGACAGAGCCGTTACCCTAGAATCTACCTGACAGAGCCTTTACCCTAGAATCTACCTGACACAGCGGTTACCCTAGAATCTACCTGACACAGCGGTTACCCTAGCATCTACCTGACACAGCGGTTACCCTAGAATCTACCTGACACAGCGGTTACCCTAGAATCTATCTGACACAGTGGTTACTCGAGAATCTACCTGACAGAGCCATTACCCTAGAATCTACCTGACACAGCAGTTACCCTAGAATCTACGTGACACAGTGGTTACTCTAGAATCTACCTGACAGAGCCATTACCCTAGAATCTACCTGACACAGCAGTTACCCTAGAATCTACCTGACACAGTGGTTACTCTAGAATCTACCTGACAGAGCCGTTACCATAGAATCTACCTGACAGAGCAGTTACCCTAGAATCTACCTGACACTGCCGTTACCCTAGAATCTTCCTGACTCAGCGGTTACCCTAGAATCTTCCTGACACAGCGGTTACCCTAGTATCTACCTGATACAGCGGTTACCCTAGAATCTACGTGACACAGCCCTTACACTAGAATCTACCTGATAGAGCCGTTACCCTAGAATCTACCTGACACAGCGGTTACTCTAGAATCTACCTGACACAGCGGTTACCCTAGAATCTACCTGACACAGCGGTTACCCTAGAATCTACCTGACACAGCCGTTACCCTAGAATCTACCTGACACAGCGGTTACCCTAGAATCTACCTGACACAGCGGTTACCCTAGAATCTGCCTGACACAGCGGTTACCCTAGAATCTACCTGACACAGCGGTTACCCTAGAATCTTCCTGACACAGCGGTTACCCTAGAATTTACCTGACACAGCGGTTACCCTAGAATCTACCTGACACAGCCGTTACCCTAGAATCTACCTGACACAGCGGTTACCCTAGAATCTACCTGACACAGCGGTTACCCTAGAATCTACCTGACACAGCGGTTACCCTAGAATCTACCTGACACAGCGGTTACCCTAGAATCTACCTGACACAGCGGTTATCCTAGAATCTACCTGACACAGCAGTTACCCTAGAATCTACCTGACACAGCGGTTACCCGAGAATCTACCTGACGCAGCGGTTACCCTAGCATCTACCTGACACAGCGGTTACCCTAGAATCTACCTGACACAGCGGTTACCCTAGAATCTATCTGACACAGTGGTTACTCTAGAATCTACCTGACAGAGCCATTACCCTAGAATCTACCTGACACAGCAGTTACTCTAGAATCTACCTGACACAGCGGTTACTCTAGAGTCTACCTGACACAGCGGTTACCCTAGAATCTACCTGACACAGCGGTTACCCTAGAATCTACCTGACAGAGCCATTTCCCTAGAATCTACCTGACAGAGCCGTTACCCTAGAATCTACCTGACAGAGCCGTTACCCTAGAATCTATATGACACAGCGGTTACCCTAGAATCTACCTGACACAGCGGTTACCCTAGAATCTACCTCACAGAGTCGCTACCCTAGAGTCTTCCTGACACAGCGGTTACCCTAGAATATACCTGACACAGCGGTTACCCTAGAATCTACCTGATAGAGCCGTTACCCTAGAATCTACCTGACAGAGCCGTTACCCTAGAATCTACCTGACAGAGCCTTTACCCTAGAATCTACCTGACACAGCGGTTACCCTAGAATCTACCTGACACAGCGGTTACCCTAGCATCTACCTGACACAGCGGTTACCCTAGAATCTACCTGACACAGCGGTTACCCTAGAATCTATCTGACACAGTGGTTAGTCTAGAATCTACCTGACAGAGCCATTACCCTAGAATCTACCTGACACAGCAGTTACCCTAGAATCTACGTGACACAGTGGTTACTCTAGAATATACCTGACAGAGCCATTACCCTAGAATCTACCTGACACAGCAGTTACCCTAGAATCTACCTGACACAGTGGTTACTCTAGAATCTACCTGACAGAGCCGTTACCATAGAATCTACCTGACAGAGCAGTTACCCTAGAATCTACCTGACACTGCCGTTACCCTAGAATCTTCCTGACACAGCGGTTACCCTAGAATCTTCCTGACACAGCGGTTACCCTAGTATCTACCTGATACAGCGGTTACCCTAGAATCTACGTGACACAGCCCTTACACTAGAATCTACCTGATAGAGCTGTTACCCTAGAATCTACCTGACACAGCGGTTACTCTAGAATCTACCTGACACCGTGGTTACCCTAGAATCTACCTGACACAGCGGTTACCCTAGAATCTACCTGACACAGCGGTTACCCTAGAATCTACCTGACACAGCGGTTACCCTAGAATCTTCCTGACACAGCGGTTACCCTAGAATCTACCTGACACAGCGGTTACCCTAGAATCTACCTGACACAGCCGTTACCCTAGAATCTACCTGACACAGCGGTTACCCTAGAATCTACCTGACACGGCGGTTACCCTAGAATCTACCTGACACAGCGGTTACCCTAGCATCTACCTGACACAGCGGTTACCCTAGAATCTACCTGACACATCGGTTACCCTAGAATCTATCTGACACAGTGGTTACTCTAGAATCTACCTGACAAAGCCATTACCCTAGAATCTACCTGACACAGCAGTTACCCTAGAATCTACCTGACACAGCGTTTACTCTAGAATCTACCTGACACAGCGGTTACCCTAGAATCTACCTGACACAGCGGTTACCCTAGAATCTACCTGACAGAGCCATTTCCCTAGAATCTACCTGACAGAGCCGTTACCCTAGAATCTACCTGACAGAGCCATTACCCTAGAATCTATATGACACAGCGGTTACCCTAGAATCTACCTGACACAGCGGTTACCCTAGAATCTACCTCACAGAGTCGCTACCCTAGAGTCTTCCTGACACAGCGGTTACCCTAGAATATACCTGACACAGCGGTTACCCTAGAATCTACCTGACAGAGCCGTTACCCTAGAATCTACCTGACACAGCGGTTACCCTATAATGTACCTGACAGAACCATTTCCCTAGAATCTACCTGACACAGCGGTTACCCTAGAATCTACCTGACACAGCCGTTACCCTAGAATCTACCTGACAGAACGGTTACCCTAGAATCTACCTGACAGAGCCATTACCCTAGAATCTACCTGACACAGCGGTTACCCTAGAATCTACCTGACAGAGCCATTACCCTAGAATCTACCTGACAGAGCGTTTACCCTAGAATATACCTGACAGAGCCATTACCCTAGAATCTACCTGACACAGCTGCTATCCTAGAATCTACCTGACACAGCGGTTACCCTAGAATATACCTGACACAGCGGTTACCCTAGAATCTACCTGACACAGCGGTTACCCTAGAATCTACCTGACACAGCGGTTATCCTAGAATCTACCTGACACAGCAGTTACCCTAGAATCTACCTGACACAGCGGTTACCCTAGAATCTACCTGACACAGCGGTTACCGTAGCATCTACCTGACACAGCGGTTACCCTAGAATCTACCTGACACAGCGGTTACCCTAGAATCTATCTGACACAGTGGTTACTCTAGAATCTACCTGACAAAGCCATTACCCTAGAATCTAGCTGACACAGCAGTTACCCTAGAATCTACCTGACACAGTGGTTACTCTAGAATCTACCTGACAGAGCCATTACCCTAGAATCTACCTGACACAGCAGTTACCCTAGAATCTACCTGACACAGTGGTTACTCTAGAATCTACCTGACAGAGCCGTTACCATAGAATGTACCTGACAGAGCAGTTACCCTAGAATCTACCTGACACTGCCGTTACCCTAGAATCCACCTGATAGAGCCGTTACCCTCGAATCTACCTGACACAGCTTTTACTTTAGAATCTACCTGACACAGTGGTTACCCTAGAATCTACCTGACACAGCGGTTACCCTAGAATCTGCCTGACACAGCGGTTACCCTAGAATCTACCTGACACAGCGGTTACCCTAGAATCTACCTGACACAGCGGTTACCCTAGAATCTACCTCACAGAGTCGCTACCGTAGAATCTTCCTGACACAGCGGTTACCATAGGATCTACCTGATACAGCGGTTACCCTAGAATCTACCTGACACAGCCCTTACCCTAGAATCTACCTGATAGAGCAGTTACCCTAGAATCTACCTGACACAGCGGTTACTCTAGAATCTACCTGACACAGTTGTTACCCTAGAATCTACCTGACACAGCGGTTACCCTAGAATCTGCCTGACACAGCGCTTACCCTAGAATCTACCTGACACAGCGGTTACCCTAGAATCTACCTGACAGAGCCATTTCCTTAGAATCTACTTGACAGAGCCGTTACCCTAGAATCTACCTGACAGAGCCGTTACCCTAGAATCTACCTGACACAGCGGTTACCCTAGAATCTATATGACACAGCGGTTACCCTAGAATCTACCTGACACAGCGGTTACCCTAGAATCTACCTCACAGAGTCGCTACCGTAGAATCTTCCTGACACAGCGGTTACCCTAGAATATACCTGACACAGCGGTTACCCTAGAATCTACCTGACAGAGCCGTTACCCTAGAATCTACCTGACACAGCGGTTACACTATAATCTAACTGACAGAGCCATTTCCCTAGAATCTACCTGACACAGCGGTTACCCTAGAATCTACCTGACAGAGCCGTTACCCTAGAATCTACCTGACAGAGCCGTTACCCTAGAATCTACCTGACAGAGCGGTTACCCTAGAATCTACCTGACAGAGCCATTACCCTAGAATCTACCTGACACAGCGGTTACCCTAGAATCTACCTGACAGAGCCGTTACCCTAGAATCTACCTGACAGAGCCTTTACCCTAGAATATACCTGACAGAGCCATTACCCTAGAATCTACCTGACACAGCGGTTATCCTAGAATCTACCTGACACAGCGGTTACCCTAGAATATACCTGACACAGCGGTTACCCTAGAATCTACCTGACACAGCGGTTACCCTAGAATCTACCTGACACAGCGGTTATCCTAGAATCTACCTGACACAGCAGTTACCCTAGTATCTACCTGACACAGCGATTACCCTAGAATCTACCTGACACAGCGGTTACCCTACCATCTACCTGACACAGCGGTTACCCTAGAATCTACCTGACACAGCGGTTATCCTAGAATCTATCTGACACAGGGGTTACTCTAGAATCTACCTGACAGAGCCATTACCCTAGAATCTACCTGACAAAGCAGTTACCCTAGAATCTAACTGACACAGTGGTTACTCTAGAATCTACCTGACAGAGCCATTAACCTAGAATCTACCTGACACAGCAGTTACCCTAGAATCTACCTGACACAGTGGTTACTCTAGAATCTACCTGACAGAGCCGTTACCATAGAATCTACCTGACAGAGCAGTTACCCTAGAATCTACCTGACACTGCCGTTACCCTAGAATCTTCCTGACACTGCGGTTACCCTAGAATCTTCCTGACACAGCGGTTACCCTAGTATCTACCTGATACAGCGGTTACCCTAGAATCTACGTGACACAGCCCTTACACTAGAATCTACCTGATAGAGCCGTTACCCTAGAATCTACCTGACACAGCGGTTACTCTAGAATCTACCTGACACAGCGGTTACCCTAGAATCTACCTGACACAGCGGTTACCCTAGAATCTGCCTGACACAGCGGTTACCCTAGAATCTACCTGACACAGCGGTTACCCTAGAATCTTCCTGACACAGCGGTTACCCTAGAATCTTCCTGACACAGCGGTTACCCTAGAATCTACCTGACACAGCCGTTACCCTAGAATCTACCTGACACAGCGGTTACCCTAGAATCTACCTGACACAGCGGTGACCCTAGAATCTACCTGACACAGCGGTTACCCTAGAATCTACCTGACACAGCGGTTATCCTAGAATCTACCTGACACAGCAGTTACCCTAGAATCTACCTGACACAGCGGTTACCCTAGAATCTACCTGACACAGCGGTTACCCTAGCATCTACCTGACACAGCGGTTACCCTAGAATCTACCTGACACAGCGGTTACCCTAGAATCTATCTGACACAGTGGTTACTCTAGAATCTACATGACAGAGCCATTACCCTAGAATCTACCTGACACAGCAATTACCCTACAATCTACCTGACACAGTGGTTACTCTAGAATCTACCTGACAGAGCCATTACCCTAGAATCTACCTGACACAGCAGTTACCCTAAAATCTACCTGACACAGTGGTTACTCTAGAATCTACCTGACAGAGCCGTTACCATAGAATCTACCTGACAGAGCAGTTACCCTAGAATCTACCTGACACAGCCGTTACCTTAGAATCTTCCTGACACAGCGGTTACCCTAGAATCTTCCTGACACAGCGGTTACCCTAGTATCTACCTGATACAGCGGTTACCCTAGAATCTACCTGACACAGCCCTTACCCTAGAATCTACCTGATAGAGCCGTTACCCTAGAATCTACCTGACACATCGGTTACTCTAGAATCTACCTGACACAGTTGTTACCCTAGAATCTACCTGACACAGCGGTTACCCTAGAATCTGCCTGACACAGCGGTTACCCTAGAATCTACCTGACACAGCGGTTACCCTAGAATCTACCTGACACAGCGGTTACCCTAGAATCTACCTGACAGAGCCGTTTCCCTAGAATCTACCTGACAGAGCCGTTACCCTAGAATCTAACTGACAGAGCCGTTACCCTAGAATCTACCTGACACAGCGGTTACCCTATAATCTACCTGACAGAGCCATTTCCCTAGAATCTACCTGACACAGCGGTTACCCTAGAATCTACCTGATAGAGCCGTTACCCTAGAATCTACCTGACAGAGCCGTTACCCTAGAATCTACCTGACAGAGCCTTTACCCTAGAATCTACCTGACACAGCGGTTACCCTAGAATCTACCTGACACAGCGGTTACCCTAGCATCTACCTGACACAGCGGTTACCCTAGAATCTACCTGACACAGCGGTTACCCTAGAATCTATCTGACACAGTGGTTACTCTAGAATCTACCTGACAGAGCCATTACCCTAGAATCTACCTGACACAGCAGTTACCCTAGAATCTACGTGACACAGTGGTTACTCTAGAATCTACCTGACAGAGCCATTACCCTAGAATCTACCTGACACAGCAGTTACCCTAGAATCTACCTGACACAGTGGTTACTCTAGAATCTACCTGACAGAGCCGTTACCATAGAATCTACCTGACAGAGCAGTTACCCTAGAATCTACCTGACACTGCCGTTACCCTAGAATCTTCCTGACACAGCGGTTACCCTAGAATCTTCCTGACACAGCGGTTACCCTAGTATCTACCTGATACAGCGGTTACCCTAGAATCTACGTGACACAGCCCTTACACTAGAATCTACCTGATAGAGCCGTTACCCTAGAATCTACCTGACACAGCGGTTACTCTAGAATCTACCTGACACCGTGGTTACCCTAGAATCTGCCTGACACAGCGGTTACCCTAGAATCTTCCTGACACAGCGGTTACCCTAGTATCTACCTGATACAGCGGTTACCCTAGAATCTACCTGACACAGCCCTTACCCTAGAATCTACCTGATAGAGCCGTTACCCTAGAATCTACCTGACACATCGGTTACTCTAGAATCTACCTGACACAGTTGTTACCCTAGAATCTACCTGACACAGCGGTTACCCTAGAATCTGCCTGACACAGCGGTTACCCTAGAATCTACCTGACACAGCGGTTACCCTAGAATCTACCTGACACAGCGGTTACCCTAGAATCTACCTGACAGAGCCGTTTCCCTAGAATCTACCTGACAGAGCCGTTACCCTAGAATCTAACTGACAGAGCCGTTACCCTAGAATCTACCTGACACAGCGGTTACCCTATAATCTACCTGACAGAGCCATTTCCCTAGAATCTACCTGACACAGCGGTTACCCTAGAATCTACCTGATAGAGCCGTTACCCTAGAATCTACCTGACAGAGCCGTTACCCTAGAATCTACCTGACAGAGCCTTTACCCTAGAATCTACCTGACACAGCGGTTACCCTAGAATCTACCTGACACAGCGGTTACCCTAGCATCTACCTGACACAGCGGTTACCCTAGAATCTACCTGACACAGCGGTTACCCTAGAATCTATCTGACACAGTGGTTACTCTAGAATCTACCTGACAGAGCCATTACCCTAGAATCTACCTGACACAGCAGTTACCCTAGAATCTACGTGACACAGTGGTTACTCTAGAATCTACCTGACAGAGCCATTACCCTAGAATCTACCTGACACAGCAGTTACCCTAGAATCTACCTGACACAGTGGTTACTCTAGAATCTACCTGACAGAGCCGTTACCATAGAATCTACCTGACAGAGCAGTTACCCTAGAATCTACCTGACACTGCCGTTACCCTAGAATCTTCCTGACACAGCGGTTACCCTAGAATCTTCCTGACACAGCGGTTACCCTAGTATCTACCTGATACAGCGGTTACCCTAGAATCTACGTGACACAGCCCTTACACTAGAATCTACCTGATAGAGCCGTTACCCTAGAATCTACCTGACACAGCGGTTACTCTAGAATCTACCTGACACCGTGGTTACCCTAGAATCTGCCTGACACAGCGGTTACCCTAGAATCTACCTGACACAGCGGTTACCCTAGAATCTTCCTGACACAGCGGTTACCCTAGAATCTACCTGACACAGCGGTTACCCTAGAATCTACCTGACACAGCCGTTACCCTAGAATCTACCTGACACAGCGGTTACCCTAGAATCTACCTGACACAGCGGTTACCCTAGAATCTACCTGACACAGCGGTTACCCTAGAATCTACCTGACACAGCGGTTACCCTAGAATCTACCTGACACAGCGGTTATCCTAGAATCTACCTGACACAGCGGTTACCCTAGAATCTACCTGACACAGCGGTTACCCTAGAATCTACCTGACACAGCGGTTACCCTAGCATCTACCTGACACAGCGGTTACCCTAGAATCTACCTGACACAGAGGTTACCCTAGAATCTACCTGACACAGCGGTTACCCTAGAATCTATCTGACACAGTGGTTACTCTAGAATCTACCTGACAGAGCCATTACCCTAGAATCTACCTGACAGAGCCATTACCCTAGAATCTACCTGACACAGCAGTTACCCTAGAATCTACCTGACACAGCGGTTACTCTAGAATCTACCTGACACAGCGGTTACCCTAGAATCTACCTGACACAGCGGTTACCCTAGAATCTACCTGACAGAGCCATTTCCCTAGAATTTACCTGACAGAGCCGTTACCCTAGAATCTACCTGACAGAGCCGTTACCCTAGAATCTATATGACACAGCGGTTACCCTAGAATCTACCTGACACAGCGGTTACCCTAGAATCTACCTCACAGAGTCGCTACCCTAGAGTCTTCCTGACACAGCGGTTACCCTAGAATATACCTGACACAGCGGTTACCCTAGAATCTACCTGATAGAGCCGTTACCCTAGAATCTACCTGACAGAGCCGTTACCCTAGAATCTACCTGACAGAGCCTTTACCCTAGAATCTACCTGACACAGCGGTTACCCTAGAATCTACCTGACACAGCGGTTACCCTAGAATCTATCTGACACAGTGGTTACTCTAGAATCTACCTGACAGAGCCATTACCCTAGAATCTACCTGACACAGCAGTTACCCTAGAATCTACGTGACACAGTGGTTACTCTAGAATATACCTGACAGAGCCATTACCCTAGAATCTACCTGACACAGCAGTTACCCTAGAATCTACCTGACACAGTGGTTACTCTAGAATCTACCTGACAGAGCCGTTACCATAGAATCTACCTGACAGAGCAGTTACCCTAGAATCTACCTGACACTGCCGTTACCCTAGAATCTTCCTGACACAGCGGTTACCCTAGAATCTTCCTGACACAGCGCTTACCCTAGTATCTACCTGATACAGCGGTTACCGTAGAATCTACGTGACACAGCCCTTACACTAGAATCTACCTGATAGAGCCGTTACCCTAGAATCTACCTGACACAGCGGTTACTCTAGAATCTACCTGACACCGTGGTTACCCTAGAATCTACCTGACACAGCGGTTACCCTAGAATCTGCCTGACACAGCGGTTACCCTAGAATCTACCTGACACAGCGGTTACCCTAGAATCTTCCTGACACAGCGGTTACCCTAGAATCTACCTGACACAGCGGTTACCCTAGAATCTACCTGACACAGCCGTTACCCTAGAATCTACCTGACACAGCGGTTACCCTAGAATCTACCTGACACAGCGGTTACCTAGAATCTACCTGACACAGCGGTTACCCTAGAATCTACCTGACACAGCGGTTACCCTAGAATCTACCTGACACAGCGGTTATCCTAGAATCTACCTGACACAGCAGTTACCCTAGAATCTACCTGACACAGCGGTTACCCTAGAATCTACCTGACACAGCGGTTACCCTAGCATCTACCTGACACAGCGGTTACCCTAGAATCTACCTGACACAGCGGTTACCCTAGAATCTATCTGACACAGTGGTTACTCTAGAATCTACCTGACAGAGCCATTACCCTAGAATCTACCTGACACAGCAGTTACCCTAGAATCTACCTGACACAGCGGTTACTCTAGAATCTACCTGACACAGCGGTTACCCTAGAATCTACCTGACACAGCGGTTACCCTAGAATCTACCCGACAGAGCCATTTCCCTAGAATCTACCTGACAGAGACGTTACCCTAGAATCTACCTGACAGAGCCGTTACCCTAGAATCTATATGACACAGCGGTTACCCTAGAATCTACCTGACACAGCGGTTACCCTAGAATCTACCTCACAGAGTCGCTACCCTAGAGTCTTCCTGACACAGCGGTTACCCTAGAATATACCTGACACAGCGGTTACCCTAGAATCTACCTGACAGAGCCGTTACCCTAGAATCTACCTGACACAGCGGTTACCCTATAATGTACCTGACAGAACCATTTCCTTAGAATCTACCTGACACAGCGGTTACCCTAGAATCTACCTGACAGAGCCGTTACCCTAGAATCTACCTGACAGAACGGTTACCCTAGAATCTACCTGACAGAGCCATTACCCTAGAATCTACCTGACACAGCGGTTACCCTAGAATCTACCTGACAGAGCCATTACCCTAGAATCTACCTGACAGAGCGTTTACCCTAGAATATACCTGACAGAGCCATTACCCTAGAATCTACCTGACACAGCTGCTATCCTAGAATCTACCTGACACAGCGGTTACCCTAGAATATACCTGACACAGCGGTTACCCTAGAATCTACCTGACACAGCGGTTACCCTAGAATCTACCTGACACAGCGGTTATCCTAGAATCTACCTGACACAGCAGTTACCCTAGAATCTACCTGACACAGCGGTTACCCTAGAATCTAGCTGACACAGCGGTTACCCTAGCATCTACCTGACACAGCGGTTACCCTAGAATCTACCTGACACAGCGGTTACCCTAGAATCTATCTGACACAGTGGTTACTCTAGAATCTACCTGACAGAGCCATTACCCTAGAATCTACCTGACACAGCAGTTACCCTAGAATCTACCTGACACAGTGGTTACTCTAGAATCTACCTGACAGAGCCATTACCCTAGAATCTACCTGACACAGCAGTTACCCTAGAATCTACCTGACAGAGCCATTACCCTAGAATCTACCTGACACAGCAGTTACCCTAGAATCTACCTGACACAGTGGTTACTCTAGAATCTACCTGACAGAGCCATAACCCTAGAATCTACCTGACACAGCGGTTACTCTAGAATCTACCTGACACCGTGGTTACCCTAGAATCTACCTGACACAGCGGTTACCCTAGAATCTGCCTGACACAGCGGTTACCCTAGAATCTACCTGACACAGCGGTTACCCTAGAATCTTCCTGACACAGCGGTTACCCTAGAATCTACCTGACACAGCGGTTACCCTAGAATCTACCTGACACAGCCGTTACCCTAGAATCTACCTGACACAGCGGTTACCCTAGAATCTACCTGACACAGCGGTTACCTAGAATCTACCTGACACAGCGGTTACCCTAGAATCTACCTGACACAGCGGTTACCCTAGAATCTACCTGACACAGCGGTTATCCTAGAATCTACCTGACACAGCAGTTACCCTAGAATCTACCTGACACAGCGGTTACCCTAGAATCTACCTGACACAGCGGTTACCCTAGCATCTACCTGACACAGCGGTTACCCTAGAATCTACCTGACACAGCGGTTACCCTAGAATCTATCTGACACAGTGGTTACTCTAGAATCTACCTGACAGAGCCATTACCCTAGAATCTACCTGACACAGCAGTTACCCTAGAATCTACCTGACACAGCGGTTACTCTAGAATCTACCTGACACAGCGGTTACCCTAGAATCTACCTGACACAGCGGTTACCCTAGAATCTACCCGACAGAGCAATTTCCCTAGAATCTACCTGACAGAGACGTTACCCTAGAATCTACCTGACAGAGCCGTTACCCTAGAATCTATATGACACAGCGGTTACCCTAGAATCTACCTGACACAGCGGTTACCCTAGAATCTACCTCACAGAGTCGCTACCCTAGAGTCTTCCTGACACAGCGGTTACCCTAGAATATACCTGACACAGCGGTTACCCTAGAATCTACCTGACAGAGCCGTTACCCTAGAATCTACCTGACACAGCGGTTACCCTATAATGTACCTGACAGAACCATTTCCTTAGAATCTACCTGACACAGCGGTTACCCTAGAATCTACCTGACAGAGCCGTTACCCTAGAATCTACCTGACAGAACTGTTACCCTAGAATCTACCTGACAGAGCCATTACCCTAGAATCTACCTGACACAGCGCTTACCCTAGAATCTACCTGACAGAGCCATTACCCTAGAATCTACCTGACAGAGCGTTTACCCTAGAATATACCTGACAGAGCCATTACCCTAGAATCTACCTGACACAGCTGCTATCCTAGAATCTACCTGACACAGCGGTTACCCTAGAATATACCTGACACAGCGGTTACCCTAGAATCTACCTGACACAGCGGTTACCCTAGAATCTACCTGACACAGCGGTTATCCTAGAATCTACCTGACACAGCAGTTACCCTAGAATCTACCTGACACAGCGGTTACCCTAGAATCTAGCTGACACAGCGGTTACCCTAGCATCTACCTGACACAGCGGTTACCCTAGAATCTACCTGACACAGCGGTTACCCTAGAATCTATCTGACACAGTGGTTACTCTAGAATCTACCTGACAGAGCCATTACCCTAGAATCTACCTGACACAGCAGTTACCCTAGAATCTACCTGACACAGTGGTTACTCTAGAATCTACCTGACAGAGCCATTACCCTAGAATCTACCTGACACAGCAGTTACCCTAGAATCTACCTGACACAGTAGTTACTCTAGAATCTACCTGACAGAGCCGTTACCATAGAATCTACCTGACAGAGCAGTTACCCTAGAATCTACCTGACACTGCCGTTACCCTAGAATCCACCTGATAGAGCCGTTACCCTCGAATCTACCTGACACAGCTTTTACTTTAGAATCTACCTGACACAGTGGTTACCCTAGAATCTACCTGACACAGCGGTTACCCTAGAATCTGCCTGACACAGCGGTTACCCTAGAATCTACCTGACACAGCGGTTACCCTAGAATCTACCTGACACAGCGGTTACCCTAGAATCTACCTCACAGAGTCGCTACCGTAGAATCTTCCTGACACAGCGGTTACCATAGTATCTACCTGATACAGCGGTTACCCTAGAATCTACCTGACACAGCCCTTACCCTAGAATCTACCTGATAGAGCAGTTACCCTAGAATCTACCTGACACAGCGGTTACTCTAGAATCTACCTGACACAGTTGTTACCCTAGAATCTACCTGACACAGCGGTTAGCCTAGAATCTGCCTGACACAGCGGTTACCCTAGAATCTACCTGACACAGCGGTTACCCTAGAATCTACCTGACAGAGCCATTTCCCTAGAATCTACCTGACAGAGCCGTTACCCTAGAATCTACCTGACAGAGCCGTTACCCTAGAATCTACCTGACACAGCGGTTACCCTAGAATCTATATGACACAGCGGTTACCCTAGAATCTACCTGACACAGCGGTTACCCTAGAATCTACCTCACAGAGTCGCTACCGTAGAATCTTCCTGACACAGCGGTTACCCTAGAATATACCTGACACAGCGGTTACCCTAGAATCTACCTGACAGAGCCGTTACCCTAGAATCTACCTGACACAGCGGTTACCCTATAATCTACCTGACAGAGCCATTTCCCTAGAATCTACCTGACACAGCGGTTACCCTAGAATCTACCTGACGGAGCCGTTACCCTAGAATCTACCTGACAGAGCGGTTACCCTAGAATCTACCTGACAGAGCCATTACCCTAGAATCTACCTGACACAGCGGTTACCCTAGAATCTACCTGACAGAGCCGTTACCCTAGAATCTACCTGACAGAGCCTTTACCCTAGAATATACCTGACAGAGCCATTACCCTAGAATCTACCTGACACAGCGGTTATCCTAGAATCTACCTGACACAGCGGTTACCCTAGAATATACCTGACACAGCGGTTACCCTAGAATCTACCTGACACAGCGGTTACCCTAGAATCTACCTGACACAGCGGTTATCCTAGAATCTACCTGACACAGCAGTTACCCTAGAATCTACCTGACACAGCGATTACCCTAGAATCTACCTGACACAGCGGTTACCCTACCATCTACCTGACACAGCGGTTACCCTAGAATCTACCTGACACAGCGGTTACCCTAGAATCTATCTGACACAGTGGTTACTCTAGAATCTACCTGACAGAGCCATTACCCTAGAATCTACCTGACACAGCAGTTACCCTAGAATCTACCTGACACAGTGGTTACTCTAGAATCTACCTGACAGAGCCATTAACCTAGAATCTACCTGACACAGCAGTTACCCTAGAATCTACCTGACACAGTGGTTACTCTAGAATGTACCTGACAGAGCCGTTACCATAGAATCTACCTGACAGAGCAGTTACCCTAGAATCTACCTGACACTGCCGTTACCCTAGAATCTTCCTGACACTGCGGTTACCCTAGAATCTTCCTGACACAGCGGTTACCCTAGTATCTACCTGATACAGCGGTTACCCTAGAATCTACGTGACACAGCCCTTACACTAGAATCTACCTGATAGAGCCGTTACCCTAGAATCTACCTGACACAGCGGTTACTCTAGAATCTACCTGACACAGCGGTTACCCTAGAATCTACCTGACACAGCGGTTACCCTAGAATCTGCCTGACACAGCGGTTACCCTAGAATCTACCTGACACAGCGGTTACCCTAGAATCTTCCTGACACAGCGGTTACCCTAGAATCTTCCTGACACAGCGGTTACCCTAGAATCTACCTGACACAGCCGTTACCCTAGAATCTACCTGACACAGCGGTTACCCTAGAATCTACCTGACACAGCGGTTACCCTAGAATCTACCTGACACAGCGGTTACCCTAGAATCTACCTGACACAGCGGTTATCCTAGAATCTACCTGACACAGCAGTTACCCTAGAATCTACCTGACACAGCGGTTACCCTAGAATGTACCTGACACAGCGGTTACCCTAGCATCTACCTGACACAGCGGTTACCCTAGAATCTACCTGACACAGCGGTTACCCTAGAATCTATCTGACACAGTGGTTACTCTAGAATCTACCTGACAGAGCCATTACCCTAGAATCTAACTGACACAGCAATTACCCTACAATCTACCTGACACAGTGGTTACTCTAGAATCTACCTGACAGAGCCATTACCCTAGAATCTACCTGACACAGCAGTTACCCTAAAATCTACCTGACACAGTGGTTACTCTAGAATCTACCTGACAGAGCCGTTACCATAGAATCTACATGACAGAGCAGTTACCCTAGAATCTACCTCACACAGCCGTTACCTTAGAATCTTCCTGACACAGCGGTTACCCTAGAATCTTCCTGACACAGCGGTTACCCTAGTATCTACCTGATACAGCGGTTACCCTAGAATCTACCTGACACAGCCCTTACCCTAGAATCTACCTGATAGAGCCGTTACCCTAGAATCTACCTGACAGAGCCGTTACCCTAGAATCTACCTGACAGAGCCTTTACCCTAGAATCTACCTGACACAGCGGTTACCCTAGAATCTACCTGACACAGCGGTTACCCTAGCATCTACCTGACACAGCGGTTACCCTAGAATCTACCTGACACAGCGGTTACCCTAGTATCTACCTGATACAGCGGTTACCCTAGAATCTACGTGACACAGCCCTTACACTAGAATCTACCTGATAGAGCCATTACCCTAGAATCTACCTGACACAGCGGTTACTCTAGAATCTACCTGACACAGCGGTTACCCTAGAATCTACCTGACACAGCGGTTACCCTAGAATCTGCCTGACACAGCGGTTACCCTAGAATCTACCTGACACAGCGGTTACCCTAGAATCTTCCTGACACAGCGGTTACCCTAGAATCTTCCTGACACAGCGGTTACCCTAGAATCTACCTGACACAGCCGTTACCCTAGAATCTACCTGACACAGCGGTTACCCTAGAATCTACCTGACACAGCGGTGACCCTAGAATCTACCTGACACAGCAGTTACCCTAGAATCTACCTGACACAGCGGTTACTCTAGAATCTACCTGACACAGCGGTTACCCTAGAATCTACCTGACACAACGGTTACCCTAGAATCTACCTGACAGAGCCATTTCCCTAGAATCTACCTGACACAGCGGTTACCCTAGAATCTACCTGACAGAGCCATTTCCCTAGAATCTACCTGACAGAGCCGTTACCCTAGAATCTACCTGATAGAGCCGTTACCCTAGAATCTATATGACACAGCGGTTACCCTAGAATCTACCTGACACAGCGGTTACCCTAGAATCTACCTCACAGAGTCGCTACCCTAGAATCTACCTCACAGAGCCGTTACCCTAGAATCTACCTGACACAGCGGTTACCCTATAATGTACCTGACAGAACCATTTCCCTAGAATCTACCTGACACAGCGGTTACCCTAGAATCTACCTGACAGAGCCGTTACCCTAGAATCTACCTGACAGAACGGTTACCCTAGAATCTACCTGACAGAGCCATTACCCTAGAATCTACCTGACACAGCGGTTACCCTAGAATCTACCTGACAGAGCCATTACCCTAGAATCTACCTGACAGAGCGTTTACCCTAGAATATACCTGACAGAGCCATTACCCTAGAATCTACCTGACACAGCTGCTATCCTAGAATCTACCTGACACAGCGGTTACCCTAGAATCTACCTGACACAGCGGTTACCCTAGCATCTACCTGACACAGCGGTTATCCTAGAATCTACCTGACACAGCGGTTACCCTAGAATCTATCTGACACAGTGGTTACTCTAGAATCTACCTGACAGAGCCATTACCCTAGAATCTACCTGACACAACAGTTACCCTAGAATCTACCTGACACAGTGGTTACTCTAGAATCTACCTGACAGAGCCATTACCCTAGAATCTACCTGACACAGCAGTTACCCTAGAATCTACCTGACACAGTGGTTACTCTAGAATCTACCTGACAGAGCCGTTACCATAGAATCTACCTGACAGAGCAGTTACCCTAGAATCTACCTGACACTGCCGTTACCCTAGAATCCACCTGATAGAGCCGTTACCCTCGAATCTACCTGACACAGCTTTTACTTTAGAATCTACCTGACACAGTGGTTACCCTAGAATCTACCTGACACAGCGGTTACCCTAGAATCTGCCTGACACAGCGGTTACCCTAGAATCTACCTGACACAGCGGTTACCCTAGAATCTACCTGACACAGCGGTTACCCTAGAATCTACCTCACAGAGTCGCTACCGTAGAATCTTACTGACACAGCGGTTACCATAGGATCTACCTGATACAGCGGTTACCCTAGAATCTACCTGACACAGCCCTTACCCTAGAATCTACCTGATAGAGCAGTTACCCTAGAATCTACCTGACACAGCGGTTACTCTAGAATCTACCTGACACAGTTGTTACCCTAGAATCTACCTGACACAGCGGTTACCCTAGAATCTGCCTGACACAGCGGTTACCCTAGAATCTACCTGACACAGCGGTTACCCTAGAATCTACCTGACAGAGCCATTTCCCTAGAATCTACCTGACAGAGCCGTTACCCTAGAATCTACCTGACAGAGCCGTTACCCTAGAATCTACCTGACACAGCGGTTACCCTAGAATCTATATGACACAGCGGTTACCCTAGAATCTACCTGACACAGCGGTTACCCTAGAATCTACCTCACAGAGTCGCTACCGTAGAATCTTCCTGACACAGCGGTTACCCTAGAATATACCTGACACAGCGGTTACCCTAGAATCTACCTGACAGAGCCGTTACCCTAGAATCTACCTGACACAGCGGTTACCCTATAATCTACCTGACAGAGCCATTTCCCTAGAATCTACCTGACACAGCGGTTACCCTAGAATCTACCTGACAGAGCCGTTACCCTAGAATCTACCTGACAGAGCGGTTACCCTAGAATCTACCTGACAGAGCCATTACCCTAGAATCTACCTGACACAGCGGTTACCCTAGAATCTACCTGACAGAGCCGTTACCCTAGAATCTACCTGACAGAGCCTTTACCCTAGAATATACCTGACAGAGCCATTACCCTAGAATCTACCTGACACAGCGGTTATCCTAGAATCTACCTGACACAGCGGTTACCCTAGAATATACCTGACACAGCGGTTACCCTAGAATCTACCTGACACAGCGGTTACCCTAGAATCTACCTGACACAGCGGTTATCCTAGAATCTACCTGACACAGCAGTTACCCTAGAATCTACCTGACACAGCGATTACCCTAGAATCTACCTGACACAGCGGTTACCCTACCATCTACCTGACACAGCGGTTACCCTAGAATCTACCTGACACAGCGGTTACCCTAGAATCTATCTGACACAGTGGTTACTCTAGAATCTACCTGACAGAGCCATTACCCTAGAATCTACCTGACACAGCAGTTACCCTAGAATCTACCTGACACAGTGGTTACTCTAGAATCTACCTGACAGAGCCATTAACCTAGAATCTACCTGACACAGCAGTTACCCTAGAATCTAATTGACACAGTGGTTACTCTAGAATCTACCTGACAGAGCCGTTACCATAGAATCTACCTGACAGAGCAGTTACCCTAGAATCTACCTGACAGAGCCGTTACCCTAGAATCTAACTGACAGAGCCGTTACCCTAGAATCTACCTGACACAGCGGTTACCCTATAATCTACCTGACAGAGCCATTTCCCTAGAATCTACCTGACACAGCGGTTACCCTAGAATCTACCTGATAGAGCCGTTACCCTAGAATCTACCTGACAGAGCCGTTACCCTAGAATCTACCTGACAGAGCCTTTACCCTAGAATCTACCTGACACAGCGGTTACCCTAGAATCTACCTGACACAGCGGTTACCCTAGCATCTACCTGACACAGCGGTTACCCTAGAATCTACCTGACACAGCGGTTACCCTAGTATCTACCTGATACAGCGGTTACCCTAGAAT
The DNA here is from genome assembly GCF_046119375.1 of Phyllobates terribilis. Taxonomy (NCBI): domain Eukaryota; kingdom Metazoa; phylum Chordata; class Amphibia; order Anura; family Dendrobatidae; genus Phyllobates; species Phyllobates terribilis. The sequence continues at coordinate 327,108,356 of NW_027362764.1, read as the reverse complement.
CTACGTGACACAGCCCTTACACTAGAATCTACCTGATAGAGCCGTTACCCTAGAATCTACCTGACACAGCGGTTACTCTAGAATCTACCTGACACAGCGGTTACCCTAGAATCTGCCTGACACAGCGGTTACCCTAGAATCTACCTGACACAGCGGTTACCCTAGAATCTTCCTGACACAGCGGTTACCCTAGAATCTTCCTGACACAGCGGTTACCCTAGAATCTACCTGACACAGCCGTTACCCTAGAATCTACCTGACACATCGGTTACCCTAGAATCTACCTGACACAGCGGTGACCCTAGAATCTACCTGACACAGCGGTTACCCTAGAATCTACCTGACACAGCGGTTATCCTAGAATCTACCTGACACAGCAGTTACCCTAGAATCTACCTGACACAGCGGTTACCCTAGAATCTACCTGACACAGCGGTTACCCTAGCATCTACCTGACACAGCGGTTACCCTAGAATCTACCTGACACAGCGGTTACCCTAGAATCTATCTGACACAGTGGTTACTCTAGAATCTACCTGACAGAGCCATTACCCTAGAATCTACCTGACACAGCAATTACCCTACAATCTACCTGACACAGTGGTTACTCTAGAATCTACCTGACAGAGCCATTACCCTAGAATCTACCTAACACAGCAGTTACCCTAAAATCTACCTGACACAGTGGTTACTCTAGAATCTACCTGACAGAGCCGTTACCATAGAATCTACCTGACAGAGCAGTTACCCTAGAATCTACCTGACACAGCCGTTACCTTAGAATCTTCCTGACACAGCGGTTACCCTAGAATCTTCCTGACACAGCGGTTACCCTAGTATCTACCTGATACAGCGGTTACCCTAGAATCTACCTGACACAGCCCTTACCCTAGAATCTACCTGATAGAGCCGTTACCCTAGAATCTACCTGACACATCGGTTACTCTAGAATCTACCTGACACAGTTGTTACCCTAGAATCTACCTGACACAGCGGTTACCCTAGAATCTGCCTGACACAGCGGTTACCCTAGAATCTACCTGACACAGCGGTTACCCTAGAATCTACCTGACACAGCGGTTACCCTAGAATCTACCTGACAGAGCCATTTCCCTAGAATCTACCTGACAGAGTCGTTACCCTAGAATCTAACTGACAGAGCCGTTACCCTAGAATCTACCTGACACAGCGGTTACCCTATAATCTACCTGACAGAGCCATTTCCCTAGAATCTACCTGACACAGCGGTTACCCTAGAATCTACCTGATAGAGCCGTTACCCTAGAATCTACCTGACAGAGCCGTTACCCTACAATCTACCTGACAGAGCCTTTACCCTAGAATCTACCTGACACAGCGGTTACCCTAGAATCTACCTGACACAGCGGTTACCCTAGCATCTACCTGACACAGCGGTTACCCTAGAATCTACCTGACACAGCGGTTACCCTAGAATCTATGTGACACAGTGGTTACTCTAGAATCTACCTGACAGAGCCATTACCCTAGAATCTACCTGACACAGCAGTTACCCTAGAATCTACGTGACACAGTGGTTACTCTAGAATCTACCTGACAGAGCCATTACCCTAGAATCTACCTGACACAGCAGTTACCCTAGAATCTACCTGACACAGTGGTTACTCTAGAATCTACCTGACAGAGCCGTTACCATAGAATCTACCTGACAGAGCAGTTTCCCTAGAATCTACCTGACACTGCCGTTACCCTAGAATCTTCCTGACACAGCGGTTACCTTAGAATCTTCCTGACACAGCGGTTACCCTAGTATCTACCTGATACAGCGGTTACCCTAGAATCTACGTGACACAGCCCTTACACTAGAATCTACCTGATAGAGCCGTTACCCTAGAATCTACCTGACACAGCGGTTACTCTAGAATCTACCTGACACCGTGGTTACCCTAGAATCTACCTGACACAGCGGTTACCCTAGAATCTGCCTGACACAGCGGTTACCCTAGAATCTACCTGACACAGCGGTTACCCTAGAATCTTCCTGACACAGCGGTTACCCTAGAATCTACCTGACACAGCGGTTACCCTAGAATCTACCTGACACAGCCGTTACCCTAGAATCTACCTGACACAGCGGTTACCCTAGAATCTACCTGACACAGCGGTTACCCTAGAATCTACCTGACACAGCGGTTACCCTAGAATCTACCTGACACAGCGGTTACACTAGAATCTACCTGACACAGCGGTTATCCTAGAATCTACCTGACACAGCAGTTACCCTAGAATCTACCTGACACAGCGGTTACCCTAGAATCTACCTGACACAGCGGTTACCCTAGCATCTACCTGACACAGCGGTTACCCTAGAATCTACCTGACACAGCGGTTACCCTAGAATCTATCTGACACAGTGGTTACTCTAGAATCTACCTGACAGAGCCATTACCCTAGAATCTACCTGACACAGCAGTTACCCTAGAATCTACCTGACACAGCGGTTACTCTAGAATCTACGTGACACAGCGGTTACCCTAGAATCTACCTGACACAGCGGTTACCCTAAAATCTACCTGACAGAGCCATTTCCCTAGAATCTACCTGACAGAGCCGTTACCCTAGAATCTACCTGACAGAGCCGTTACCCTAGAATCTATATGACACAGCGGTTACCCTAGAATCTACCTGAAACAGCGGTTACCCTAGAATCTACCTCACAGAGTCGCTACCCTAGAGTCTTCCTGACACAGCGGTTACCCTAGAATATACCTGACACAGCGGTTACCCTAGAATCTACCTGACAGAGCCGTTACCCTAGAATCTACCTGACATAGCGGTTACCCTATAATGTACCTGACAGAGCCATTTCCCTAGAATCTACCTGACACAGCGGTTACCCTAGAATCTACCTGACAGAGCCGTTACCCTAGAATCTACCTGACAGAACGGTTACCCTAGAATCTACCTGACAGAGCCATTACCCTAGAATCTACCTGACACAGCGGTTACCCTGGAATCTACCTGACAGAGCCATTACCCTAGAATCTACCTGACAGAGCGTTTACCCTAGAATATACCTGACAGAGCCATTACCCTAGAATCTACCTGACACAGCTGCTATCCTAGAATCTACCTGACACAGCGGTTACCCTAGAATATACCTGACACAGCGGTTACCCTAGAATCTACCTGACACAGCGGTTACCCTAGAATCTACCTGACACAGCGGTTATCCTAGAATCTACCTGACACAGCAGTTACCCTAGAATCTACCTGACACAGCGGTTACCCTAGAATCTACCTGACACAGCGGTTACCCTAGCATCTACCTGACACAGGGGTTACCCTAGAATCTACCTGACACAGCGGTTACCCTAGAATCTATCTGACACAGTGGTTACTCTAGAATCTACCTGACAGAGCCATTACCCTAGAATCTACCTGACACAGCAGTTACCCTAGAATCTACCTGACACAGTGGTTACTCTAGAATCTACCTGACAGAGCCATTACCCTAGAATCTACCTGACACAGCAGTTACCCTAGAATCTACCTGACACAGTGGTTACTCTAGAATCTACCTGACAGAGCCGTTACCATAGAATCTACCTGACAGAGCAGTTACCCTAGAATCTACCTGACACTGCCGTTACCCTAGATTCTACCTGATAGAGCCGTTACCCTAGAATCTACCTGACACAGCTTTTACTTTAGAATCTACCTGACACAGTGGTTACCCTAGAATCTACCTGACACAGCGGTTACCCTAGAATCTGCCTGACAGAGCGGTTACCCTAGAATCTACCTGACACAGCGGTTACCCTAGAATCTACCTGACACAGCGGTTACCCTAGAATCTACCTCACAGAGTCGCTACCGTAGAATCTTCCTGACACAGCGGTTACCCTAGAATCTACCTGACACAGCGGTTACCCTAGAATCTACCTGACAGAGCCGTTACCCTAGAATCTACCTGACCCAGCGGTTACCCTAGAATCTACCTGACACAGCGGTTACAGTAGAATCTACCTGACACAGCCATTACCCTAGAATCTACCTAACAGAGCCATTTCCCTAGAATCTACATGACAGAGCCGTTACCCTAGAATCTACCTGACAGCGCCGTAACCCTAGAATCTACCTGACACAGCGGTTACCCTATAATCTACCTGACAGAGCCATTTCCCTAGAATCTACCTGACACAGCCGTTACCCTAGAATGTACCTGACAGAGCGGTTACCCTAGAAACTACCTGACAGAGCCATTACCCTAGAATCTACCTGACACAGCGGTTACCTTAGAATCTACCTGACAGAGCCGTTACCCTAGAATCTACCTGACAGAGCCTTTACCCTAGAATATACCTGACAGAGACATTACCCTAGAATCTACCTGACACAGCGGTTACCCTAGAATCTACCTGACACAGCGGTTACCCTAGAATCTACCTGACACAGCGGTTACTCTAGAATCTACCTGACACAGCAGTTACCCTAGAATCTACCTGACACAGCAGTTACCCTAGAATCTACCTGACAGAGCCGTTATCCAAGAATCTACCTGACAGAGCCGTTAACCTAGAATCTACCTGACAGAGCCATTACCCTAGAATCTACCTGACACAGCGGTTACTCTAGAATCCACCTGACAGAGCCGTTACCCTAGAATCTACCTGACAGAGCAGTTACCCTAGAATCTAACTGACAGAGCCGTTACCCTAGAATCTAACTGACACAGCGGTTACCCTAGAATCTATCTGACAGAGCCATTACCCTAGAATCTACCTGACACAGCGGTTACCCTAGAATCTACCTGACACAGCAGTTACCCTAGAACCTACCTGACACAGCGGTTACCCTAGAATCTCCCTGACAGAGCCGTTACCCTAGAATCTCCCTGACACAGCGGTTACCCTATAATCTACCTGACAGAGCCATTTCCATAGAATCTACCTGACACAGCGGTTACCCTAGAATCTACCTGACAGAGCCGTTACCCTAGAATCTACCTAACAGAGCGGTTACCCTAGAATCTACCAGTCAGAGCCAGTACCCTAGAAACTACCCGACACACCGGTTACCCTAGAATCTACCTGACACAGCGGTTACCCTAGAATCTACCTGACAGAGCTATTACCCTAGAATCTACCTGACATAGCGGTTACCCTAGAATCTACCTGACACAGCGGTTACCCTAGAATCTTCCTGACACAGCGGTTACCCTAGAATCTACCTGACACAGCGGTTACCCTAGAATCTACCTGACACAGCGGTTACCCTAGAATCTACCCGACACACCGGTTACCCTAGAATCTACCCGACACAAAGGTTACCCTAGAATCTACCTGACAGAGCGGTTACCCTAGAATCTACCTGACACAGCGGTTACCCTAGAATCTTCCTGACACAGCGGTTACCCTAGAATCTACCTGACACAGCGGTTACCCTAGAATCTTCCTGACACAGCGGTTACCCTAGAATCTACCTGACACAGCGGTTACCCTAGAATCTACCTGACACAGCCGTTACCCTAGAATCTACCTGACACAGCGGTTACCCTAGAATCTACCTGACACAGCGGTTACCCTAGAATCTACCTGACACAGCGGTCACCCTAGAATCGACCTGACACAGCGGTTATCCTAGAATCTACCTGACACAGCAGTTACCCTAGAATCTACCTGACACAGCGGTTACCCTAGAATCTACCTGACACAGCGGTTACCCTAGCATCTACCTGACACAGCGGTTACCCTAGAATCTACCTGACACAGCGGTTACCTTAGAATCTATCTGACACAGTGGTTACTCTAGAATCTACCTGACAGAGCCATTACCCTAGAATCTACCTGACACAGCAGTTACCCTAGAATCTACCTGACACAGTGGTTACTCTAGAATCTACCTGACAGAGCCGTTACCCTAGAATCTACCTGACACAGCAGTTACCCTAGAATCTACCTGACACAGGGGTTACTCTAGAATCTACCTGACAGAGCCGTTACCATAGAATCTACCTGACAGAGCAGTTACCCTAGAATCTACCTGACACAGCCGTTACCCTAGAATCTTCCTGACACAGCGGTTACCCTAGAATCTTCCTGACACAGCGGTTACCCTAGTATCTACCTGAAACAGCGGTTACCCTAGAATCTACCTAACACAGCCCTTACCCTAGAATCTACCTGATAGAGCAGTTACCCTAGAATCTACATGACACAGCGGTTACTCTAGAATCTACCTGACACAGAGGTTACTCTAGAATCTACCTGACACAGCGGTTACCCTAGAATCTGCCTGACATAGCTGTTACCCTAGAATCTACCTGACACAGCGGTTACCCTAGAATCTACCTGACACAGCGGTTACCCTAGAATCTACCTGACAGAGCCATTTCCCTAGAATCTACCTGACAGAGCCGTTACCCTAGAATCTACCTGACAGAGCCGTTACCCTAGAATCTACCTGACACAGCGGTTACCCTAGAATCTATATGACACAGCAGTTACCCTAGTAATCTACCTGACACAGCGGTTACCCTAGAATCTACCTCACAGAGTCGCTACCGTAGAATCTTCCTGACACAGCGGTTACCCTAGAATATACCTGACACAGCAGTTACCCTAGAATCTACCTGACAGAGCCGTTACCCTAGAATCTACCTGACACAGCGGTTACCCTATAATCTACCTGACAGAGCCATTTCCCTAGAATCTACCTGACACAGCGGTTACCCTAGAATCTACCTGACAGAGCCGTTACCCTATAATCTACCTGACAGAGCGGTTGCCCTAGAATCTACCTGACAGAGCCATTACTCCAGAATCTACCTGACACAGCGGTTACCCTAGAATCTACCTGACAGAGCCGTTACCCTAGAATCTACCTGACAGAGCCTTTACCCTAGAATATACCTGACAGAGCCATTACCCTAGAATCTACATGACACAGCGGTTATCCTAGAATCTACCTGACACAGCGGTTACCCTAGAATCTACCTGACACAGCGATTACCCTAGAATCTACCCGACACAGCGGTTACCCTAGAATCTACCTGACACAGCGGTTATCCTAGAATCTACCTGACACAGCAGTTACCCCTAGAATCTACCTGACACAGCGGTTACCCTAGATTCTACCTGACACAGCGGTTACCCTAGCATCTACCTGACACAGCGGTTACCCTAGAATCTACCTGACACAGCGGTTACCCTAGAATCTATCTGACACAGTGGTTACTCTAGAATCTACCTGACAGAGCCATTATCCTAGAATCTACCTGACACAGCAGTTACCCTAGAATCTACCTGACACAGTGGTTACTCTAGAATCTACCTGACAGAGCCATTACCCTAGAATCTACCTGACACAGCAGTTACCCTAGAATCTACCTGACATAGTGGTTACTCTAGAATCTACCTGACAGAGCCGTTACCATAGAATCTACCTGACAGAGTAGTTACCCTAGAATCTACCTGACACAGCGGTTACCCTAGAATCTTCCTGACACAGCGGTTACCCTAGAATCTTCCTGACACAGCGGTTACCCTAGAATCTTCCTGACACAGCGGTTACCCTAGTATCTACCTGATACAGCGGTTACCCTAGAATCTACCTGACACAGCCCTTACCCAAGAATCTACCTGATAGAGCAGTTACCCTAGAATCTACCTGACACGGCGGTTACTCTAGAATCTACCTGACACAGTTGTTACCCTAGAATCTACCTGACACAGCGGTTACCCTAGAATCTGCCTGACACAGCGGTTACCCTAGAATCTACCTGACACAGCGGTTACCCTAGAATCTACCTGACACAGCGGTTACCCTAGAATCTACCTGACAGAGCCATTTCCCTAGAATCTACCTGACAGAGCCGTTACCCTAGAATCTACCTGACAGAGCCGTTACCCTAGAATCTACCTGACACAGCGGTTACCCTAGAATCTATATGACACAGCGGTTACCCTAGAATCTACCTAACACAGCGGTTACCCTAGAATCTACCTCACAGAGTCGCTACCGTAGAATCTTCCTGACACAGCGGTTACCCTAGAATATACCTGACACAGCGGTTACCCTAGAATCTACCTGACAGAGCCGTTACCCTAGAATCTACCTGACACAGCGGTTACCCTATAATCTACCTGACAGAGCCATTTCCCTAGAATCTACCTGACACAGCGGTTACCCTAGAATCTACCTGACAGAGCCGTTACCCTAGAATCTACCTGACAGAGCGGTTACCCTAGAATCTACCTGACAGAGCCATTACCCTAGAATCTACCTGACACAGCGGTTACCCTAGAATCTACCTGACAGAGCCGTTACCCTAGAATCTACCTGACAGAGCCTTTACCCTAGAATATACCTGACAGAGCCATTACCCTAGAATCTACCTGACACAGCGGTTATCCTAGAATCTACCTGACACAGCGGTTACCCTAGAATATACCTGACACAGCGGTTACCCTAGAATCTACCTGACACAGCGATTACCCTAGAATCTACCTGACACAGCGGTTATCCTAGTATCTACCTGACACAGCAGTTACCCTAGAATCTACCTGACACAGCGGTTACCCTAGAATCTACCTGACACAGCGGTTACCCTAGCATCTACCTGACACAGCGGTTACCCTAGAATCTACCTGACACAGCGGTTACCCTAGAATCTATCTGACACAGTGGTTACTCTAGAATCTACCTGACAGAGCCATTACCCTAGAATCTACCTGACACAGCAGGTACCCTAGAATCTACCTGACACAGTGGTTACTCTAGAATCTACCTGACAGAGCCATTACCCTAGAATCTACCTGACACAGCAGTTACCCTAGAATCTACCTGACATAGTGGTTACTCTAGAATCTACCTGACAGAGCCGTTACCATAGAATCTACCTGACAGAGCAGTTACCCTAGAATCTACCTGACACAGCCGTTACCCTAGAATCTTCCTGACACAGCGGTTACCCTAGAATCTTCCTGACACAGCGGTTACCCTAGTATCTACCTGATACAGCGGTTACCCTAGAATCTACCTGACACAGCCCTTACACAAGAATCTATCTGATAGAGCAGTTACCCTAGAATCTACCTGACACAGCGGTTACTCTAGAATCTACCTGACACAGTTGTTACCCTAGAATCTACCTGACACAGCGGTTACCCTAGAATCTGCCTGACACAGCGGTTACCCTAGAATCTACCTGACCCAGCGGTTACCCTAGAATCTACCTGACACAGCGGTTACCCTAGAATCTACCTGACAGAGCCATTTCCCTAGAATCTACCTGACAGAGCCGTTACCCTAGAATCTACCTGACAGAGCCGTTACCCTAGAACCTACCTGACACAGCGGTTACCCTAGAATGTATATGACACAGCGGTTACCCTAGAATCTACCTGACACAGCGGTTACCCTAGAATCTACCTGACACAGCGGTTACCCTAGAATCTACCTCACAGATTCGCTACCGTAGAATCTTCCTGACACAGCGGTTACCCTAGAATATACCTGACACAGCGGTTACCCTAGAATCTACCTGACAGAGCCGTTACCCTAGAATCTACCTGACACAGCGGTTACCCTATAATCTACCTGACAGAGCCATTTCCCTAGAATCTACCTGACACAGCGGTTACCCTAGAATCTACGTGACAGAGCCGTTACCCTAGAATCTACCTGACAGAGCGGTTAACCTAGAATCTAACTGACAGAGCCATTACCCTAGAATCTACCTGACACAGCGGTTACCCTAGAATCTACCTGACAGAGCCGTTACGCTAGAATCTACCTGACAGAGCCTTTACCCTAGAATATACCTGACAGAGCCATTACCCTAGAATCTACCTGACACAGCGGTGATCCTAGAATCTACCTGACACAGCGGTTACCCTAGAATATACCTGACACAGCGGTTACCCTAGAATCTACCTGACACAGCGGTTACCCTAGAATCTACCTGACACAGCGGTTATCCTAGAATCTACCTGACACAGCAGTTACCCTAGAATCTACCTGACACAGCGGTTACCCTAGAATCTACCTGACACAGCGGTTACCCTAGCATCTACCTGACACAGCGGTTACCCTAGAATCTACCTGACACAGCGGTTACCCTAGAATCTATCTGACACAGTGGTTACTCTAGAATCTACCTGACAGAGCCATTACCCTAGAATCTACCTGACACAGCAGTTACCCTAGAATCTACCTGACACAGTGGTTACTCTAGAATCTACCTGACAGAGCCATTACCCTAGAATCTACCTGACACAGCAGTTACCCTAGAATCTACCTGACACAGTGGTTACTCTAGAATCTACCTGACAGAGCCGTTACCATAGAATCTACCTGACAGAGCAGTTACCCTAGAATCTACCTGACACTGCCGTTACCCTAGAATCTACCTGATAGAGCCGTTACCCTCGAATCTACCTGACACAGCTTTTACTTTAGAATCTACCTGACACAGTGGTTACCCTAGAATCTACCTGACACAGCGGTTACACTAGAATCTGCCTGACACAGCGGTTACCCTAGAATCTACCTGACACAGCGGTTACCCTAGAATCTACCTGACACAGCAGTTACCCTAGAATCTACCTGACACAGTGGTTACTCTAGAATCTACCTGACAGAGCCGTTACCATAGAATCTACCTGACAGAGCAGTTACCCTAGAATCTATCTGACACTGCCGTTACCCTAGAATCTACCTGATAGAGCCGTTACCCTAGAATCTACCTGACACAGCGGTTACCCTAGAATCTGCCTGACACAGCGGTTACCCTAGAATCTACCTGACACATCCCTTGCCCTAGAATCTACCTGACAGAGCCGTTACCCTAGAATCTACCTGACACAGCTTTTACTTTAGAATCTACCTGACACAGCGGTTACCCTAGAATCTACCTGACAGAGCCATTACCCTAGAATCTACCTGACACATCCCTTGCCCTAGAATCTACCTGACAGAGCCGTTACCCTAGAATCTACCTGACACAGCTTTTACTTTAGAATCTACCTGACACAGCTATTACCCTAGAATCTACCTGACAGAGCTATTACCCTAGAATCTACCTGACACAGCGGTTACCCTGGAATCTACCTGACACAGCGGTTACCCTAGAATCTACCTGACAGAGCCGTTACCCTAGAATCTACCTGACAGAGCGGTTACCCTAGAATCTACCTGACAGAGCCATTACCCTAGAATCTACCTGACACAGCGGTTACCCTAGAATCTACCTGACAGAGCCGTTACCCTAGAATCTACCTGACAGAGCCTTTACCCTAGAATATACCTGACAGAGCCATTACCCTAGAATCTACCTGACACAGCGGTTATCCTAGAATCTACCTGACACAGCGGTTACCCTAGAATATACCTGACACAGCGGTTACCCTAGAATCTACCTGACACAGCGGTTACACTAGAATCTACCTGACACAGCGGTTATCCTAGAATCTACCTGACACAGCAGTTACCCTAGAATCTACCTGACACAGCGGTTACCCTAGAATCTACCTGACACAGCGGTTACCCTAGCATCTACCTGACACAGCGGTTACCCTAGAATCTACCTGACACAGCGGTTACCCTAGAATCTATCTGACACAGTGGTTACTCTAGAATCTACCTGACAGAGCCATTACCCTAGAATCTACCTGACACAGCAGTTACCCTAGAATCTACCTAACACAGTGGTTACTCTAGAATCTACCTGACAGAGCCATTACCCTAGAATCTACCTGACACAGCAGTTACCCTAGAATCTACCTGACACAGTGGTTACTCTAGAATCTACCTGACAGAGCCATTACCCTAGAATCTACCTGACACAGTGGTTACTCTAGAATCTACCTGACAGAGCCGTTACCATAGAATCTACCTGACAGAGCCATTACCCTAGAATCTACCTGACACAGCGGTTACCCTAGTATCTACCTGATACAGCGGTTACCCTAGAATCTACGTGACACAGCCCTTACACTAGAATCTACCTGATAGAGCCGTTACCCTAGAATCTACCTGACACAGCGGTTACTCTAGAATCTACCTGACACAGCGGTTATCCTAGAATCTACCTGACACAGTGGTTACTCTAGAATCTACCTGACAGAGCCGTTACCATAGAATCTACCTGACAGAGCAGTTACCCTAGAATCTACCTGACACAGCCGTTACCCTAGAATCTTCCTGACACAGCGGTTACCCTAGAATCTTCCTGACACAGCGGTTACCCTAGTATCTACCTGATACAGCGGTTACCCTAGAATCTACCTGACACAGCCCTTACCCTAGAATCTACCTGATAGAGCCGTTACCCTAGAATCTACCTGACACAGCGGATACTCTAGAATCTACCTGACACAGTTGTTACCCTAGAATCTACCTGACACAGCGGTTACCCTAGAATCTGCCTGACACAGCGGTTACCCTAGAATCTACCTGACACAGCGGTTACCCTAGAATCTACCTGACACAGCGGTTACCCTAGAATCTACATGACAGAGCCATTTCCCTAGAATCTACCTGACAGAGCCGTTACCCTAGAATCTACCTGACAGAGCCGTTACCCTAGAATCTATATGACACAGCGGTTACCCTAGAATCTACCTGACACAGCGGTTACCCTAGAATCTACCTCACAGAGTCGCTAGCCTAGAGTCTTCCTGACACAGCGGTTACCCTAGAATATACCTGACACAACGGTTACCCTAGAATCTACCTGACAGAGCCGTTACCCTAGAATCTACCTGACACAGCGGTTACCCTATAATGTACCTGACAGAGCCATTTCCCTATAATCTACCTGACACAGCGGTTACCCTAGAATCTACCTGACAGAGCCGTTACCCTAGAATCTACCTGACAGAGCGGTTACCCTAGAATCTACCTGACAGAGCCATTACCCTAGAATCTACCTGACACAGCGGTTACCCTAGAATCTACCTGACAGAGCCGTTACCCTAGAATCTACCTGACAGAGCGTTTACCCTAGAATATACCTGACAGAGCCATTACCCTAGAATCTACGTGACACAGCTGTTATCCTAGAATCTACCTGACACAGCGGTTACCCTAGAATATACCTGACACAGCGGTTACCCTAGAATCTACCTGACACAGCGGTTACCCTAGAATCTACCTGACACAGCGGTTATCCTAGAATCTACCTGACACAGCATTTACCCTAGAATCTACCTGACACAGCGGTTTCCCTAGAATCTACCTGACACAGCGGTTACCCTAGCATCTACCTGACACAGCGGTTACCCTAGAATCTACCTGACACAGCGGTTACCCTAGAATCTATCTGACACAGTGGTTACTCTAGAATCTACCTGACAGAGCCATTACCCTAGAATCTACCTGACACAGCAGTTACCCTAGAATCTACCTGACACAGTGGTTACTCTAGAATCTACCTGACAGAGCCATTACCCTAGAATCTACCTGACACAGCAGTTACCCTAGAATCTACCTGACACAGTGGTTACCCTAGAATCTACCTGACAGAGCCGTTACCATAGAATCTACCTGACAGAGCAGTTACCCTAGAATCTACCTGACACTGCCGTTACCCTGGAATCTACCTGATAGAGCCGTTACCCTAGAATCTACCTGACACAGCGGTTACTTTAGAATCTACCTGACACAGTGGTTACCCTAGAATCTACCTGACACAGCGGTTACCCTAGAATCTGCCTGACACAGCGGTTACCCTAGAATCTACCTGACACAGCGGTTACCCTAGAATCTACCTGACACAGCGGTTACCCTAGAATCTACCTCACAGAGTCGCTACCCTAGAATCTTCCTAACACAGCGGTTACCCTAGAATCTACCTGACACAGCTGTTACCCTAGAATCTACCTGACAGAGCCGTTACCCTAGAATCTACCTGACCCAGCGGTTACCCTAGAATCTACCTGACACAGCGGTTACAGTAGAATCTACCTGACACAGCCATTACCCTAGAATCTACCTGACAGAGCAGTTACCCTAGAATCTACCTGACAGAGCCATTACCCTAGAATCTACCTGACAGAGCCATTTCCCTAGAATCTACGTGACAGAGCCGTTACCCTAGAATCTACCTGACACAGCCATTACCCTAGAATCTACCTGACAGAGCAGTTACCCTAGAATCTACCTGACACAGCGGTTACCCTAGAATCTACCTGACAGAGCCATTTCCCTAGAATCTACATGACAGAGCCGTTAACCTAGAATCTACCTGACAGAGCCGTTACCCTAGAATCTATCTGACAGAGCAGTTACCCTAGAATCTACCTGACACAGCGGTTACCCTAGAATCTACCTGACAGAGCCATTACCCTAGAATCTACCTGACACAGCGGTTACCCTAAAATCTACCAGACACAGAGGTTACCCTAGAATCTACCTGACAGAGCCATTACCCTAGAATCTACCTGACACAGCGGATACCCTAGAATCTACCTGACACAGCGGTTACCCTAGAATCTACCTCACAGAGTCGCTACCCTAGAATCTTCCTGACACAGCGGTTACCCTAGAATATACCTGACACAGCGGTTACCCTAGAATCTACCTGACAGAGCCGTTACCCTAGAATCTACCTGACACAGCGGTTACCCTAGAATCTACCTGACAGAGCCATTACCCTAGAATCTACCTGACACAGCGGTTACCCTAAAATCTACCAGACACAGAGGTTACCCTAGAATCTACCTGACAGAGCCATTACCCTAGAATCTACCTGACACAGCGGTTACCCTAGAATCTACCTGACACAGCGGTTACCCTAGAATCTACCTGACAGAGCCATTACCCTAGAATCTACCTGACACAGCGGTTACCCTAGAATCTACCTGACACAGCGGTTACCCTAGAATCTACCTGACACAGCGGTTACGCTAGAATCTACCTGACACAGCGGTTACCCTAGAATCTACCTGACACAGCTGTTACCCTAGAATCTACCTGACACAGCGGTTACCCTAGAATCTACCTGACACAGCGGTTACCCAAGAATCTACCTGACACAGCGGTTACCCTAGAATCTACCTGACAGAGCCATTACCCTAGAATCTACCTGACACAGCGGTTACCCTAGAATCTACCTGACACAGCGGTTACCCTAGAACCTACCTGACACAGCGGTTACCCTAGAATCTACCTGACAGAGCCGTTACCCTAGAATCTACCTGACACAGCGGTTACCCTATAATCTACCTGACACAGCCATTACCCTAGAATCTACCTGACAGAGCAGTTACCCTGGAATCTACCTGACACAGCGGTTACCCTAGAATCTACCTGACAGAGCCATTTCCCTAGAATCTACCTGACAGAGCCGTTACCCTAGAATAAACCTGACAGAGCCGTTACCCTAGAATGTACCTGACACAGCGGTTACCCTAGAATCTGTATGACACAGCGGTTACCCTAGAATCTACCTGACACAGCGGTTACCCTAGAATCTACCTCACAGAGTCGCTACCCTAGAATCTTCCTGACACATCGGTTACCCTAGAATATACCTGACACAGCGGTTACCCTAGAATCTAACTGACAGAGCCGTTACCCTAGAATCTACCTGACACAGCGGTTACCCTATAATCTACCTGACAGAGCCATTTCCCTAGAATCTACCTGACACAGCGGTTACCCTAGAATCTACCTGACAGAGCCATTATCCTAGAATCTACTTGACAGAGCGGTTACCCTAGAATCTACCTGACAGAGCCATTACCCTAGAATCTACCTGACACAGCGGTTACCCTAGAATCTACGTGACAGAGCCGTTACCCTAGAATCTACCTGACACAGCCATTACCCTAGAATCTACCTGACAGAGCAGTTACCCTAGAATCTACCTGACACAGCGGTTACCCTAGAATCTACCTGACAGAGCCATTTCCCTAGAATCTACATGACAGAGCCGTTAACCTAGAATCTACCTGACAGAGCCGTTACCCTAGAATCTATCTGACAGAGCAGTTACCCTAGAATCTACCTGACACAGCGGTTACCCTAGAATCTACCTGACAGAGCCATTACCCTAGAATCTACCTGACACAGCGGTTACCCTAAAATCTACCAGACACAGAGGTTACCCTAGAATCTACCTGACAGAGCCATTACCCTAGAATCTACCTGACACAGCGGATACCCTAGAATCTACCTGACACAGCGGTTACCCTAGAATATACCTCACAGAGTCGCTACCCTAGAATCTTCCTGACACAGCGGTTACCCTAGAATATACCTGACACAGCGGTTACCCTAGAATCTACCTGACAGAGCCGTTACCCTAGAATCTACCTGACACAGCGGTTACCCTAGAATCTACCTGACAGAGCCATTACCCTAGAATCTACCTGACACAGCGGTTACCCTAAAATCTACCAGACACAGAGGTTACCCTAGAATCTACCTGACAGAGCCATTACCCTAGAATCTACCTGACACAGCGGTTACCCTAGAATCTACCTGACACAGCGGTTACCCTAGAATCTACCTGACAGAGCCATTACCCTAGAATCTACCTGACACAGCGGTTACCCTAGAATCTACATGACACAGCGGTTACCCTAGAATCTAACTGACACAGCGGTTACGCTAGAATCTACCTGACACAGCGGTTACCCTAGAATCTACCTGACACAGCTGTTACCCTAGAATCTACCTGACACAGCGGTTACCCTAGAATCTACCTGACACAGCGGTTACCCAAGAATCTACCTGACACAGCGGTTACCCTAGAATCTACCTGACAGAGCCATTACCCTAGAATCTACCTGACACAGCGGTTACCCTAGAATCTACCTGACACAGCAGTTACCCTAGAACCTACCTGACACAGCGGTTACCCTAGAATCTACCTGACAGAGCCGTTACCCTAGAATCTACCTGACACAGCGGTTACCCTATAATCTACCTGACACAGCCATTACCCTAGAATCTACCTGACAGAGCAGTTACCCTGGAATCTACCTGACACAGCGGTTACCCTAGAATCTACGTGACAGAGCCATTTCCCTAGAATCTACCTGACAGAGCCGTTACCCTAGAATAAACCTGACAGAGCCGTTACCCTAGAATCTACCTGACACAGCGGTTACCCTAGAATCTATATGACACAGCGGTTACCCTAGAATCTACCTGACACAGCGGTTACCCTAGAATCTACCTCACAGAGTCGCTACCCTAGAATCTTCCTGACACAGCGGTTACCCTAGAATATACCTGACACAGCGGTTACCCTAGAATCTAACTGACAGAGCCGTTACCCTAGAATCTACCTGACACAGCGGTTACCCTATAATCTACCTGACAGAGCCATTTCCCTAGAATCTACCTGACACAGCGGTTACCCTAGAATCTACCTGACAGAGCCATTATCCTAGAATCTACCTGACAGAGCGGTTACCCTAGAATCTACCTGACAGAGCCATTACCCAAGAATCTACCTGACACAGCGGTTACCCTAGAATCTACCTGACAGAGCCGTTACCCTAGAATCTACCTGACACAGCGGTTACCCTAGAATATACCTGACAGAGCCATTACCCTAGAATCTACCTGACACAGCCGTTATCCTAGAATCTACCTGACACAGCAGTTACCCTAGAATCTACCTGACAGAGCCATTACCCTAGAATCTACCTGACACAGCGGTTACCCTAGAATCTAACTGACAGAGCAGTTACCCTAGAATCTACCTGACAGAGCAGTTACCCTAGAATCTACCTGACAGAGCCGTTACCCTAGAATCTAACTGACACAGCGGTTACCCTAGAATCTATCTGACAGAGCCATTACCCTAGAATCTACCTGACACAGCGGATACCCTAGAATCTACCTGACACAGCAGTTACCCTAGAACCTACCTGACACAGCGGTTACCCTAGAATCTCCCTGACAGAGCCGTTACCCTAGAATCTCCCTGACACAGCGGTTACCCTATAATCTACCTGACAGAGCCATTTCCCTAGAATCTACCTGACACAGCGGTTACCCTAGAATCTACCTGACACAGCGGTTACCCTAGAATCTACCTGACAGAGCCATTACCCTAGAATCTACCTGACACAGCGGTTACCCTAAAATCTACCAGACACAGAGGTTACCCTAGAATCTACCTGACAGAGCCATTACCCTAGAATCTACCTGACACAGCGGTTACCCTAGAATCTACCTGACACAGCGGTTACCCTAGAATCTACCTGACAGAGCCATTACCCTAGAATCTACCTGACACAGCGGTTACCCTAGAATCTACCTGACACAGCGGTTACCCTAGAATCTACCTGACACAGCGGTTACGCTAGAATCTACCTGACACAGCGGTTAGCCTAGAATCTACCTGACACAGCTGTTACCCTAGAATCTACCTGACACAGCGGTTACCCTAGAATCTACCTGACACAGCGGTTACCCAAGAATCTACCTGACACAGCGGTTACCCTAGAATCTACCTGACAGAGCCATTACCCTAGAATCTACCTGACACAGCGGTTACCCTAGAATCTACCTGACACAGCAGTTACCCTAGAACCTACCTGACACAGCGGTTACCCTAGAATCTACCTGACAGAGCCGTTACCCTAGAATCTACCTGACACAGCGGTTACCCTATAATCTACCTGACACAGCCATTACCCTAGAATCTACCTGACAGAGAAGTTACCCTGGAATCTACCTGACACAGCGGTTACCCTAGAATCTACCTGACAGAGCCATTTCCCTAGAATCTACCTGACAGAGCCGTTACCCTAGAATAAACCTGACAGAGCCGTTACCCTAGAATCTACCTGACACAGCGGTTACCCTAGAATCTATATGACACAGCGGTTACCCTAGAATCTACCTGACACAGCGGTTACCCTAGAATCTACCTCACAGAGTCGCTACCCTAGAATCTTCCTGACACAGCGGTTACCCTAGAATATACCTGACACAGCGGTTACCCTAGAATCTAACTGACAGAGCCGTTACCCTAGAATCTACCTGACACAGCGGTTACCCTATAATCTACCTGACAGAGCCATTTCCCTAGAATCTACCTGACACAGCGGTTACCCTAGAATCTACCTGACAGAGCCATTATCCTAGAATCTACCTGACAGAGCGGTTACCCTAGAATCTACCTGACAGAGCCATTACCCTAGAATCTACCTGACACAGCGGTTACCCTAGAATCTACCTGACAGAGCCGTTACCCTAGAATCTACCTGACACAGCGGTTACCCTAGAATATACCTGACAGAGCCATTACCCTAGAATCTACCTGACACAGCCGTTATCCTAGAATCTACCTGACACAGCAGTTACCCTAGAATCTACCTGACAGAGCCATTACCCTAGAATCTAACTGACACAGCGGTTACCCTAGAATCTAACTGACAGAGCAGTTACCCTAGAATCTACCTGACAGAGCAGTTACCCTAGAATCTACCTGACAGAGCCGTTACCCTAGAATCTAACTGACACAGCGGTTACCCTAGAATCTATCTGACAGAGCCATTACCCTAGAATCTACCTGACACAGCGGATACCCTAGAATCTACCTGACACAGCAGTTACCCTAGAACCTACCTGACACAGCGTTTACCCTAGAATCTCCCTGACAGAGCCGTTACCCTAGAATCTCCCTGACACAGCGGTTACCCTATAATCTACCTGACAGAGCCATTTCCCTAGAATCTACCTGACACAGCGGTTACCCTAGAATCTACCTGACAGAGCCGTTACCCTAGAATCTACCTGACAGAGCGGTTAACCTAGAATCTACCTGTCAGAGCCATTACCCTAGAATCTACCCGACACACCGGTTACCCTAGAATCTACCTGACACAGCAGTTACCCTAGAATCTACCTGACAGAGCCATTACCCTAGAATCTACCTGACATAGCGGTTACCCTAGAATCTACCTGACACAGCGTTTACCCTAGAATCTTCCTGACACAGCGGTTACCCTAGAATCTACCTGACACAGCGGTTACCCTAGAATCTACCTGACACAGCGGTTACCCTAGAATCTACCCAACACACCGGTTACCCTAGAATCTACCCGACACACCGGTTACCCTAGAATCTACCTGACAAAGCGGTTACCCTAGAATCTACCTGACACAGCGGTAACCCTAGAATCTACCTGACACATCGGTTACCCTAGAATCTTCCTGACACAGCGGTTACCCTAGAATCTACCTGACACAGCGGTTACCCTAGAATCTTCCTGACACAGCGGTTACCCTAGAATCTACCTGACACAGCGGTTACCCTAGAATCTACCTGACACAGCCGTTACCCTAGAATCTACCTGACACAGCGGTTACCCTAGAATCTACCTGACACAGCGGTTACCCTAGAATCTACCTGACACAGCGGTTACCCTAGAATCTACCTGACATAGCGGTTACCCTAGAATCTACCTGACACAGCGGTTATCCTAGAATCTACCTGACACAGCAGTTACCCTAGAATCTACCTGACACAGCGGTTACCCTAGAATCTACCTGACACAGCGGTTACCCTAGCATCTACCTGACACAGCGGTTACCCTAGAATCTACCTGACACAGCGGTTACCCTAGAATATATCTGACACAGCAGTTACCCTAGAATCTACCTGACACAGTGGTTACTCTAGAATCTACCTGACAGAGCCATTACCCTAGAATCTACCTGACACAGCAGTTACCCTAGAATCTACCTGACACAGTGGTTACTATAGAATCTACCTGACAGAGCCGTTACCATAGAATCTACCTGACAGAGCAGTTACCCTAAAATCTACCTGACACAGCCGTTACCCTAGAATCTTCCTGACACAGCGGTTACCCTAGAATCTTCCTGACACAGCGGTTACCCTAGTATCTACCTGATACAGCGGTTACCCTAGAATCTACCTGACACAGCCCTTACCCTAGAATCTACCTGATAGAGCAGTTACCCTAGAATCTACCTGACACAGCGGTTACTCTAGAATCTACCTTACACAGTTGTTACCCTAGAATCTACCTGACACAGCGGTTACCCTAGAATCTGCCTGACACAGCGGTTACCCTAGAATCTACCTGACAGAGCGGTTACCCTAGAATCTACCTGACACAGCGGTTACCCTAGAATCTACCTGACAGAGCCATTTCCCTAGAATCTACCTGACAGAGCCGTTACCCTAGAATCTACCTGACAGAGTCGTTACCCTAGAATCTACCTGACACTGCGGTTACCCTACAATCTATATGACACAGCGGTTACCCTAGAATCTACCTGACACAGCGGTTACCCTAGAATCTAACTCACAGAGTCGCTACCGTAGAATCTTCCTGACACAGCTGTTACCCTAGAATATACCTGACACAGCGGTTACCCTAGAATCTACCTGACAGAGCCGTTACCCTAGAATCTACCTGACACAGCGGTTACCCTAGAATCTACCTGACAGAGCCGTTACCCTAGAATCTACCTGACAGAGCAGTTACCCGAGAATCTACCTGACAGAGCCATTACCCTAGAATCTACCTGACACAGCGGTTACCCTAGAATCTAGCTGACAGAGCCGTTACCCTAGAATCTACCTGACAGAGCCTTTACCCTAGAATATACCTGATAGAGCCATTACCCTAGAATCTACCTGACACAGCGGTTATCCTAGAATCTACCTGACACAGCGGTTACCCTAGAATATACCTGACACAGCGGTTACCCTAGAATCTACCTGACACAGCGGTTACCCTAGAATCTACCTGACACAGCGGTTATCCTAGAATCTACCTGACACAGCAGTTACCCTAGAATCTACCTGACACAGCGGTTACCCTAGAATCTACCTGACACAGCGGTTACCCTAGCATCTACCAGACACAGCGGATACCCTAGAATCTACCTGACACAGTGGTTACTCTAGAATCTACCTGACAGAGCCATTACTCTAGAATCTACCTGACACAGCAGTTACCCTAGAATCTACCTGACACAGTGGTTACCCTAGAATCTACCTGTCAGAGCCATTACCCTAGAATCTACCCGACACACCGGTTACCCTAGAATCTACCTGACACAGCGGTTACCCTAGAATCTACCTGACAGAGCCATTATCCTAGAATCTACCTGACAGAGCGGTTACCCTAGAATCTACCTGACAGAGCCATTACCCTAGAATCTACCTGACACAGCGGTTACCCTAGAATCTACCTGACAGAGCCGTTACCCTAGAATCTACCTGACACAGCGGTTACCCTAGAATATACCTGACAGAGCCATTATCCTAGAATCTACCTGACAGAGCGGTTACCCTAGAATCTACCTGACAGAGCCATTACCCTAGAATCTACCTGACACAGCGGTTACCCTAGAATCTACCTGACAGAGCCGTTACCCTAGAATCTACCTGACACAGCGGTTACCCTAGAATATACCTGACAGAGCCATTACCCTAGAATCTACCTGACACAGCCGTTATCCTAGAATCTACCTGACACAGCAGTTACCCTAGAATCTACCTGACAGAGCCATTACCCTAGAATCTAACTGACACAGCGGTTACCCTAGAATCTAACTGACAGAGCAGTTACCCTAGAATCTACCTGACAGAGCCGTTACCCTAGAATCTACCTGACACAGCGGTTACCCTAGAATCTACCTGACAGAGCCATTACCCTAGAATCTACCTGACACAGCGGTTACCCTAAAATCTACCAGACACAGAGGTTACCCTAGAATCTACCTGACAGAGCCATTACCCTAGAATCTACCTGACACAGCGGTTACCCTAGAATCTACCTGACACAGCGGTTACCCTAGAATCTACCTGACAGAGCCATTACCCTAGAATCTACCTGACACAGCGGTTACCCTAGAATCTACATGACACAGCGGTTACCCTAGAATCTAACTGACACAGCGGTTACGCTAGAATCTACCTGACACAGCGGTTACCCTAGAATCTACCTGACACAGCTGTTACCCTAGAATCTACCTGACACAGCGGTTACCCTAGAATCTACCTGACACAGCGGTTACCCAAGAATCTACCTGACACAGCGGTTACCCTAGAATCTACCTGACAGAGCCATTACCCTAGAATCTACCTGACACAGCGGTTACCCTAGAATCTACCTGACACAGCAGTTACCCTAGAACCTACCTGACACAGCGGTTACCCTAGAATCTACCTGACAGAGCCGTTACCCTAGAATCTACCTGACACAGCGGTTACCCTATAATCTACCTGACACAGCCATTACCCTAGAATCTACCTGACAGAGCAGTTACCCTGGAATCTACCTGACACAGCGGTTACCCTAGAATCTACGTGACAGAGCCATTTCCCTAGAATCTACCTGACAGAGCCGTTACCCTAGAATAAACCTGACAGAGCCGTTACCCTAGAATCTACCTGACACAGCGGTTACCCTAGAATCTATATGACACAGCGGTTACCCTAGAATCTACCTGACACAGCGGTTACCCTAGAATCTACCTCACAGAGTCGCTACCCTAGAATCTTCCTGACACAGCGGTTACCCTAGAATATACCTGACACAGCGGTTACCCTAGAATCTAACTGACAGAGCCGTTACCCTAGAATCTACCTGACACAGCGGTTACCCTATAATCTACCTGACAGAGCCATTTCCCTAGAATCTACCTGACACAGCGGTTACCCTAGAATCTACCTGACAGAGCCATTATCCTAGAATCTACCTGACAGAGCGGTTACCCTAGAATCTACCTGACAGAGCCATTACCCAAGAATCTACCTGACACAGCGGTTACCCTAGAATCTACCTGACAGAGCCGTTACCCTAGAATCTACCTGACACAGCGGTTACCCTAGAATATACCTGACAGAGCCATTACCCTAGAATCTACCTGACACAGCCGTTATCCTAGAATCTACCTGACACAGCAGTTACCCTAGAATCTACCTGACAGAGCCATTACCCTAGAATCTACCTGACACAGCGGTTACCCTAGAATCTAACTGACAGAGCAGTTACCCTAGAATCTACCTGACAGAGCAGTTACCCTAGAATCTACCTGACAGAGCCGTTACCCTAGAATCTAACTGACACAGCGGTTACCCTAGAATCTATCTGACAGAGCCATTACCCTAGAATCTACCTGACACAGCGGATACCCTAGAATCTACCTGACACAGCAGTTACCCTAGAACCTACCTGACACAGCGGTTACCCTAGAATCTCCCTGACAGAGCCGTTACCCTAGAATCTCCCTGACACAGCGGTTACCCTATAATCTACCTGACAGAGCCATTTCCCTAGAATCTACCTGACACAGCGGTTACCCTAGAATCTACCTGACACAGCGGTTACCCTAGAATCTACCTGACAGAGCCATTACCCTAGAATCTACCTGACACAGCGGTTACCCTAAAATCTACCAGACACAGAGGTTACCCTAGAATCTACCTGACAGAGCCATTACCCTAGAATCTACCTGACACAGCGGTTACCCTAGAATCTACCTGACACAGCGGTTACCCTAGAATCTACCTGACAGAGCCATTACCCTAGAATCTACCTGACACAGCGGTTACCCTAGAATCTACCTGACACAGCGGTTACCCTAGAATCTACCTGACACAGCGGTTACGCTAGAATCTACCTGACACAGCGGTTAGCCTAGAATCTACCTGACACAGCTGTTACCCTAGAATCTACCTGACACAGCGGTTACCCTAGAATCTACCTGACACAGCGGTTACCCAAGAATCTACCTGACACAGCGGTTACCCTAGAATCTACCTGACAGAGCCATTACCCTAGAATCTACCTGACACAGCGGTTACCCTAGAATCTACCTGACACAGCAGTTACCCTAGAACCTACCTGACACAGCGGTTACCCTAGAATCTACCTGACAGAGCCGTTACCCTAGAATCTACCTGACACAGCGGTTACCCTATAATCTACCTGACACAGCCATTACCCTAGAATCTACCTGACAGAGAAGTTACCCTGGAATCTACCTGACACAGCGGTTACCCTAGAATCTACCTGACAGAGCCATTTCCCTAGAATCTACCTGACAGAGCCGTTACCCTAGAATAAACCTGACAGAGCCGTTACCCTAGAATCTACCTGACACAGCGGTTACCCTAGAATCTATATGACACAGCGGTTACCCTAGAATCTACCTGACACAGCGGTTACCCTAGAATCTACCTCACAGAGTCGCTACCCTAGAATCTTCCTGACACAGCGGTTACCCTAGAATATACCTGACACAGCGGTTACCCTAGAATCTAACTGACAGAGCCGTTACCCTAGAATCTACCTGACACAGCGGTTACCCTATAATCTACCTGACAGAGCCATTTCCCTAGAATCTACCTGACACAGCGGTTACCCTAGAATCTACCTGACAGAGCCATTATCCTAGAATCTACCTGACAGAGCGGTTACCCTAGAATCTACCTGACAGAGCCATTACCCTAGAATCTACCTGACACAGCGGTTACCCTAGAATCTACCTGACAGAGCCGTTACCCTAGAATCTACCTGACACAGCGGTTACCCTAGAATATACCTGACAGAGCCATTACCCTAGAATCTACCTGACACAGCCGTTATCCTAGAATCTACCTGACACAGCAGTTACCCTAGAATCTACCTGACAGAGCCATTACCCTAGAATCTAACTGACACAGCGGTTACCCTAGAATCTAACTGACAGAGCAGTTACCCTAGAATCTACCTGACAGAGCAGTTACCCTAGAATCTACCTGACAGAGCCGTTACCCTAGAATCTAACTGACACAGCGGTTACCCTAGAATCTATCTGACAGAGCCATTACCCTAGAATCTACCTGACACAGCGGATACCCTAGAATCTACCTGACACAGCAGTTACCCTAGAACCTACCTGACACAGCGTTTACCCTAGAATCTCCCTGACAGAGCCGTTACCCTAGAATCTCCCTGACACAGCGGTTACCCTATAATCTACCTGACAGAGCCATTTCCCTAGAATCTACCTGACACAGCGGTTACCCTAGAATCTACCTGACAGAGCCGTTACCCTAGAATCTACCTGACAGAGCGGTTAACCTAGAATCTACCTGTCAGAGCCATTACCCTAGAATCTACCCGACACACCGGTTACCCTAGAATCTACCTGACACAGCAGTTACCCTAGAATCTACCTGACAGAGCCATTACCCTAGAATCTACCTGACATAGCGGTTACCCTAGAATCTACCTGACACAGCGTTTACCCTAGAATCTTCCTGACACAGCGGTTACCCTAGAATCTACCTGACACAGCGGTTACCCTAGAATCTACCTGACACAGCGGTTACCCTAGAATCTACCCAACACACCGGTTACCCTAGAATCTACCCGACACACCGGTTACCCTAGAATCTACCTGACAAAGCGGTTACCCTAGAATCTACCTGACACAGCGGTAACCCTAGAATCTACCTGACACATCGGTTACCCTAGAATCTTCCTGACACAGCGGTTACCCTAGAATCTACCTGACACAGCGGTTACCCTAGAATCTTCCTGACACAGCGGTTACCCTAGAATCTACCTGACACAGCGGTTACCCTAGAATCTACCTGACACAGCCGTTACCCTAGAATCTACCTGACACAGCGGTTACCCTAGAATCTACCTGACACAGCGGTTACCCTAGAATCTACCTGACACAGCGGTTACCCTAGAATCTAGCTGACATAGCGGTTACCCTAGAATCTACCTGACACAGCGGTTATCCTAGAATCTACCTGACACAGCAGTTACCCTAGAATCTACCTGACACAGCGGTTACCCTAGAATCTACCTGACACAGCGGTTACCCTAGCATCTACCTGACACAGCGGTTACCCTAGAATCTACCTGACACAGCGGTTACCCTAGAATATATCTGACACAGTGGTTACTCTAGAATCTACCTGACAGAGCCATTACCCTAGAATCTAACTGACACAGCAGTTACCCTAGAATCTACCTGACACAGTGGTTACTCTAGAATCTACCTGACAGAGCCATTACCCTAGAATCTACCTGACACAGCAGTTACCCTAGAATCTACCTGACACAGTGGTTACTATAGAATCTACCTGACAGAGCCGTTACCATAGAATCTACCTGACAGAGCAGTTACCCTAAAATCTACCTGACACAGCCGTTACCCTAGAATCTTCCTGACACAGCGGTTACCCTAGAATCTTCCTGACACAGCGGTTACCCTAGTATCTACCTGATACAGCGGTTACCCTAGAATCTACCTGACACAGCCCTTACCCTAGAATCTACCTGATAGAGCAGTTACCCTAGAATCTACCTGACACAGCGGTTACTCTAGAATCTACCTTACACAGTTGTTACCCTAGAATCTACCTGACACAGCGGTTACCCTAGAATCTGCCTGACACAGCGGTTACCCTAGAATCTACCTGACAGAGCGGTTACCCTAGAATCTACCTGACACAGCGGTTACCCTAGAATCTACCTGACAGAGCCATTTCCCTAGAATCTACCTGACAGAGCCGTTACCCTAGAATCTACCTGACAGAGTCGTTACCCTAGAATCTACCTGACACTGCGGTTACCCTACAATCTATATGACACAGCGGTTACCCTAGAATCTACCTGACACAGCGGTTACCCTAGAATCTAACTCACAGAGTCGCTACCGTAGAATCTTCCTGACACAGCTGTTACCCTAGAATATACCTGACACAGCGGTTACCCTAGAATCTACCTGACAGAGCCGTTACCCTAGAATCTACCTGACACAGCGGTTACCCTAGAATCTACCTGACAGAGCCGTTACCCTAGAATCTACCTGACAGAGCAGTTACCCTAGAATCTACCTGACAGAGCCATTACCCTAGAATCTACCTGACACAGCGGTTACCCTAGAATCTAGCTGACAGAGCCGTTACCCTAGAATCTACCTGACAGAGCCTTTACCCTAGAATATACCTGATAGAGCCATTACCCTAGAATCTACCTGACACAGCGGTTATCCTAGAATCTACCTGACACAGCGGTTACCCTAGAATATACCTGACACAGCGGTTACCCTAGAATCTACCTGACACAGCGGTTACCCTAGAATCTACCTGACACAGCGGTTATCCTAGAATCTACCTGACACAGCAGTTACCCTAGAATCTACCTGACACAGCGGTTACCCTAGAATCTACCTGACACAGCGGTTACCCTAGCATCTACCAGACACAGCGGATACCCTAGAATCTACCTGACACAGTGGTTACTCTAGAATCTACCTGACAGAGCCATTACTCTAGAATCTACCTGACACAGCAGTTACCCTAGAATCTACCTGACACAGTGGTTACCCTAGAATCTACCTGTCAGAGCCATTACCCTAGAATCTACCCGACACACCGGTTACCCTAGAATCTACCTGACACAGCGGTTACCCTAGAATCTACCTGACAGAGCCATTATCCTAGAATCTACCTGACAGAGCGGTTACCCTAGAATCTACCTGACAGAGCCATTACCCTAGAATCTACCTGACACAGCGGTTACCCTAGAATCTACCTGACAGAGCCGTTACCCTAGAATCTACCTGACACAGCGGTTACCCTAGAATATACCTGACAGAGCCATTATCCTAGAATCTACCTGACAGAGCGGTTACCCTAGAATCTACCTGACAGAGCCATTACCCTAGAATCTACCTGACACAGCGGTTACCCTAGAATCTACCTGACAGAGCCGTTACCCTAGAATCTACCTGACACAGCGGTTACCCTAGAATATACCTGACAGAGCCATTACCCTAGAATCTACCTGACACAGCCGTTATCCTAGAATCTACCTGACACAGCAGTTACCCTAGAATCTACCTGACAGAGCCATTACCCTAGAATCTAACTGACACAGCGGTTACCCTAGAATCTAACTGACAGAGCAGTTACCCTAGAATCTACCTGACAGAGCAGTTACCCTAGAATCTACCTGACAGAGCCGTTACCCTAGAATCTAACTGACACAGCGGTTACCCTAGAATCTATCTGACAGAGCCATTACCCTAGAATCTACCTGACACAGCGGATACCCTAGAATCTACCTGACACAGCAGTTACCCTAGAACCTACCTGACACAGCGTTTACCCTAGAATCTCCCTGACAGAGCCGTTACCCTAGAATCTCCCTGACACAGCGGTTACCCTATAATCTACCTGACAGAGCCATTTCCCTAGAATCTACCTGACACAGCGGTTACCCTAGAATCTACCTGACAGAGCCGTTACCCTAGAATCTACCTGACAGAGCGGTTAACCTAGAATCTACCTGTCAGAGCCATTACCCTAGAATCTACCCGACACACCGGTTACCCTAGAATCTACCTGACACAGCGGTTACCCTAGAATCTACCTGACAGAGCCATTACCCTAGAATCTACCTGACATAGCGGTTACCCTAGAATCTACCTGACACAGCGTTTACCCTAGAATCTTCCTGACACAGCGGTTACCCTAGAATCTACCTGACACAGCGGTTACCCTAGAATCTACCTGACACAGCGGTTACCCTAGAATCTACCCAACACACCGGTTACCCTAGAATCTACCCGACACACCGGTTACCCTAGAATCTACCTGACAAAGCGGTTACCCTAGAATCTACCTGACACAGCGGTAACCCTAGAATCTACCTGACACATCGGTTACCCTAGAATCTTCCTGACACAGCGGTTACCCTAGAATCTACCTGACACAGCGGTTACCCTAGAATCTTCCTGACACAGCGGTTACCCTAGAATCTACCTGACACAGCGGTTACCCTAGAATCTACCTGACACAGCCGTTACCCTAGAATCTACCTGACACAGCGGTTACCCTAGAATCTACCTGACACAGCGGTTACCCTAGAATCTACCTGACACAGCGGTTACCCTAGAATCTACCTGACATAGCGGTTACCCTAGAATCTACCTGACACAGCGGTTATCCTAGAATCTACCTGACACAGCAGTTACCCTAGAATCTACCTGACACAGCGGTTACCCTAGAATCTACCTGACACAGCGGTTACCCTAGCATCTACCTGACACAGCGGTTACCCTAGAATCTACCTGACACAGCGGTTACCCTAGAATATATCTGACACAGTGGTTACTCTAGAATCTACCTGACAGAGCCATTACCCTAGAATCTAACTGACACAGCAGTTACCCTAGAATCTACCTGACACAGTGGTTACTCTAGAATCTACCTGACAGAGCCATTACCCTAGAATCTACCTGACACAGCAGTTACCCTAGAATCTACCTGACACAGTGGTTACTATAGAATCTACCTGACAGAGCCGTTACCATAGAATCTACCTGACAGAGCAGTTACCCTAAAATCTACCTGACACAGCCGTTACCCTAGAATCTTCCTGACACAGCGGTTACCCTAGAATCTTCCTGACACAGCGGTTACCCTAGTATCTACCTGATACAGCGGTTACCCTAGAATCTACCTGACACAGCCCTTACCCTAGAATCTACCTGATAGAGCAGTTACCCTAGAATCTACCTGACACAGCGGTTACTCTAGAATCTACCTTACACAGTTGTTACCCTAGAATCTACCTGACACAGCGGTTACCCTAGAATCTGCCTGACACAGCGGTTACCCTAGAATCTACCTGACAGAGCGGTTACCCTAGAATCTACCTGACACAGCGGTTACCCTAGAATCTACCTGACAGAGCCATTTCCCTAGAATCTACCTGACAGAGCCGTTACCCTAGAATCTACCTGACAGAGTCGTTACCCTAGAATCTACCTGACACTGCGGTTACCCTACAATCTATATGACACAGCGGTTACCCTAGAATCTACCTGACACAGCGGTTACCCTAGAATCTAACTCACAGAGTCGCTACCGTAGAATCTTCCTGACACAGCTGTTACCCTAGAATATACCTGACACAGCGGTTACCCTAGAATCTACCTGACAGAGCCGTTACCCTAGAATCTACCTGACACAGCGGTTACCCTAGAATCTACCTGACAGAGCCGTTACCCTAGAATCTACCTGACAGAGCGGTTACCCTAGAATCTACCTGACAGAGCCATTACCCTAGAATCTACCTGACACAGCGGTTACCCTAGAATCTAGCTGACAGAGCCGTTACCCTAGAATCTACCTGACAGAGCCTTTACCCTAGAATATACCTGATAGAGCCATTACCCTAGAATCTACCTGACACAGCGGTTATCCTAGAATCTACCTGACACAGCGGTTACCCTAGAATATACCTGACACAGCGGTTACCCTAGAATCTACCTGACACAGCGGTTACCCTAGAATCTACCTGACACAGCGGTTATCCTAGAATCTACCTGACACAGCAGTTACCCTAGAATCTACCTGACACAGCGGTTACCCTAGAATCTACCTGACACAGCGGTTACCCTAGCATCTACCAGACACAGCGGATACCCTAGAATCTACCTGACACAGTGGTTACTCTAGAATCTACCTGACAGAGCCATTACTCTAGAATCTACCTGACACAGCAGTTACCCTAGAATCTACCTGACACAGTGGTTACCCTAGAATCTACCTGTCAGAGCCATTACCCTAGAATCTACCCGACACACCGGTTACCCTAGAATCTACCTGACACAGCGGTTACCCTAGAATCTACCTGACAGAGCCATTACCCTAGAATCTACCTGACATAGCGGTTACCCTAGAATCTACCTGACACAGCGTTTACCCTAGAATCTTCCTGACACAGCGGTTACCCTAGAATCTACCTGACACAGCGGTTACCCTAGAATCTACCTGACACAGCGGTTACCCTAGAATCTACCCAACACACCGGTTACCCTAGAATCTACCCGACACACCGGTTACCCTAGAATCTACCTGACAAAGCGGTTACCCTAGAATCTACCTGACACAGCGGTAACCCTAGAATCTACCTGACACATCGGTTACCCTAGAATCTTCCTGACACAGCGGTTACCTTAGAATCTACCTGACACAGCGGTTACCCTAGAATCTTCCTGACACAGCGGTTACCCTAGAATCTACCTGACACAGCGGTTACCCTAGAATCTACCTGACACAGCCGTTACCCTAGAATCTACCTGACACAGCGGTTACCCTAGAATCTACCTGACACAGTGGTTACCATAGAATCTACCTGACACAGCGGTTACCCTAGAATCTACCTGACATAGCGGTTACCCTAGAATCTACCTGACACAGCGGTTATCCTAGAATCTACCTGACACAGCAGTTACCCTAGAATCTACCTGACACAGCGGTTACCCTAGAATCTACCTGACACAGCGGTTACCCTAGCATCTACCTGACACAGCGGTTACCCTAGAATCTACCTGACACAGCGGTTACACTAGAATATATCTGACACAGTGGTTACTCTAGAATCTACCTGACAGAGCCATTACCCTAGAATCTACCTGACACAGCAGTTACCCTAGAATCTACCTGACACAGTGGTTACTCTAGAATCTACCTGACAGAGCCATTACCCTAGAATCTACCTGACATAGCAGTTACCCTAGAATCTACCTGACACAGTGGTTACTCTAGAATCTACCTGACAGAGCCGTTACCATAGAATCTACCTGACAGAGCAGTTACCCTAGAATCTACCTGACACAGCCGTTACCCTAGAATCTTCCTGACACAGCGGTTACCCTAGAATCTTCCTGACACAGCGGTTACCCTAGAATCTTCCTGACACAGCGGTTACCCTAGTATCTACCTGATACAGCGGTTACCCTAGAATCTACCTGATAGAGCAGTTACCCTAGAATCTACCTGACACAGCGGTTACTCTAGAATCTACCTTACACAGATGTTACCCTAGAATCTACCTGACACAGCGGTTACCCTAGAATCTGCCTGACACAGCGGTTACCCTAGAATCTACCTGACAGAGAGGTTACCCTAGAATCTACCTGACACAGCGGTTACCCTAGAATCTAACTGACAGAGCCATTTCCCTAGAATCTACCTGACAGAGCCGTTACCCTAGAATCTACCTGACAGAGCCGTTACCCTAGAATCTACCTGACACTGCGGTTACCCTAGAATCTATATGACACAGCGGTTACCCTAGAATCTACCTGACACAGCGGTTACCCTAGAATCTAACTCACAGAGTCGCTACCGTAGAATCTTCCTGACACAGCGGTTACCCTAGAATATACCTGACACAGCGGTTACCCTAGAATCTACCTGACAGAGCCGTTACCCTAGAATCTACCTGACACAGCGGTTACCCTAGAATCTACCTGACAGAGCCGTTACCCTAGAATCTACCTGACAGAGCGGTTACCCTAGAATCTACCTGACAGAGCCATTACCCTAGAATCTACCTGACACAGCGGTTACCCTAGAATCTAGCTGACAGAGCCGTTACCCTAGAATCTACCTGACAGAGCCTTTACCCTAGAATATACCTGATAGAGCCATTACCCTAGAATCTACCTGACACAGCGGTTATCCTAGAATCTACCTGACACAGCGGTTACCCTAGAATATACCTGACACAGCGGTTACCCTAGAATCTACCTGACACAGCGGTTACCCTAGAATCTACCTGACACAGCGGTTATCCTAGAATCTACCTGACACAGCAGTTACCCTAGAATCTACCTGACACAGCGGTTACCCTAGAATCTACCTGACACAGCGGTTACCCTAGCATCTACCAGACACAGCGGATACCCTAGAATCTACCTGACACAGTGGTTACTCTAGAATCTACCTGACAGAGCCATTAGTCTAGAATCTACCTGACACAGCAGTTACCCTAGAATCTACCTGACACAGTGGTTACTCTAGAATCTACCTGACAGAGCCATTACCCTAGAATCTACCTGACACAGCAGTTACCCTAGAATTTACCTGACACAGTGGTTACTCTAGAATCTACCTGACAGAGCCGTTACCATAGAATCTACCTGACAGAGCAGTTACCCTAGAATCTACCTGACACAGCCGTTACCCTAGAATCTTCCTGACACAGCGGTTACCCTAGAATCTTCCTGACACAGCGGTTACCCTAGTATCTACCTGACACAGCCCTTACCCTAGAATCTACCTGACACAGCGGTTACTCAAGAATCTACCTGACACAGTTGTTACCCTAGAATCTACCTGACACAGCGGTTACCCTAGAATCTGCCTGACACAGCGGTTACCCTAGAATCTACCTGACACAGCGGTTACCCTAGAATCTACCTGACAGAGCCATTTCCTAGAATCTACCTGACAGAGCCGTTACCCTAGAATCTACCTGACAGAGCCGTTACCCTAGAATCTACCTGACACAGCGGTTACCCTAGAATCTACCTGACACAGTGGTTACCCTAGAATCTACCTCACAGAGTCGCTACCGTAGAATCTTCCTGACACAGCGGTTACCCTAGAATATACCTGACACAGCGGTTACCCTAGAATCTACCTGACAGAGCCGTTACCCTAGAATCTACCTGACACAGCGGTTACCCTATAATCTACCTGACAGAGCCATTTCCCTAGAATCTACCTGACACAGCGGTTACCCTAGAATCTACCTGACAGAGCCGTTACCCTAGAATCTACCTGACAGAGCGGTTACCCTAGAATCTACCTGACAAAGCCATTACCCTAGAATCTACCTGACACAGAGGTTACCCTAGAATCTACCTGACAGAGCCGTTACCCTAGAATCTACCTGACAGAGCCTTTACCCTAGAATATACCTGACAGAGCCATTACCCTAGAATCTACCTGACACAGCGGTTATCCTAGAATCTACCTGACACAGCGGTTACCCTAGAATATACCTGACACAGCGGTTACCCTAGAATCTACCTGACACAGCGGTTACCCTAGAATCTACCTGACACAGCAGTTATCCTAGAATCTACCTGACACAGCAGTTACCCTAGAATCTACCTGACACAGCGGTTACCCTAGAATCTACCTGACACAGCGGTTACCCTAGCATCTACCTGACACAGCGGTTACCCTAGAATCTACCTGACACAGCGGTTACCCTAGAATCCATCTGACACAGTGGTTACTCTAGAATCTACCTGACAGAGCCATTACCCTAGAATCTACCTGACACAGCAGTTACCCTAGAATCTACCTGACACAGTGGTTACTCTAGAATCTACCTGACAGAGCCATTACCCTAGAATCTACCTGACACAGCAGTTACCCTAGAATCTACCTGACACAGTGGTTACTCTAGAATCTACCTGACAGAGCCGTTACCATAGAATCTACCTGACACAGCGGTTATCCTAGAATCTACCTGACACAGCGGTTACCCTAGAATATACCTGACACAGCGGTTACCCTAGAATCTACCTGACACAGCGGTTACCCTAGAATCTACCTGACACAGCGGTTATCCTAGAATCTACCTGACACAGCAGTTACCCTAGAATCTACCTGACACAGCGGTTACCCTAGAATCTACCTGACACAGCGGTTACCCTAGCATCTACCTGACACAGCGGTTACCCTAGAATCTACCTGACACAGCGGTTACCCTAGAATCTATCTGACACAGTGGTTACTCTAGAATCTACCTGACAGAGCCATTAAACTAGAATCTACCTGACACAGCAGTTACCCTAGAATCTACCTGACACAGTGGTTGCTCTAGAATCTACCTGACAGAGCCATTACCCTAGAATTTACCTGACACAGCAGTTACCCTAGAATCTACCTGACAGAGCCATTACCCTAGAATCTACCTGACACAGCGGTTACCCTAAAATCTACCAGACACAGAGGTTACCCTAGAATCTACCTGACAGAGCCATTACCCTAGAATCTACCTGACACAGCGGATACCCTAGAATCTACCTGACCAGCGGTTACCCTAGAATCTACCTCACAGAGTCGCTACCCTAGAATCTTCCTGACACAGCGGTTACCCTAGAATATACCTGACACAGCGGTTACCCTAGAATCTACCTGACAGAGCCGTTACCCTAGAATCTACCTGACACAGCGGTTACCCTAGAATCTACCTGACAGAGCCATTACCCTAGAATCTACCTGACACAGCGGTTACCCTAAAATCTGCCAGACACAGAGGTTACCCTAGAATCTACCTGACAGTGCCATTACTCTAGAATCTACCTGACACAGCGGTTACCCTAGAATCTACCTGACACAGCGGTTACCCTAGAATCTACCTGACACAGCGGTTACCCTAGAATCTACCTGACACAGCGGTTACCCAAGAATCTACCTGACACAGCGGTTACCCTAGAATCTACCTGACAGAGCCATTACCCTAGAATCTACCTGACACAGCGGTTACCCTAGAATCTACCTGACACAGCAGTTACCCTAGAACCTACCTGACACAGCGGTTACCCTAGAATCTACCTGACAGAGCCGTTACCCTAGAATCTACCTGACACAGCGGTTACCCTATAATCTACCTGACACAGCCATTACCCTAGAATCTACCTGACAGAGCAGTTACCCTGGAATCTACCTGACACAGCGGTTACCCTAGAATCTACCTGACAGAGCCATTTCCCTAGAATCTACCTGACAGAGCCGTTACCCTAGAATAAACCAGACAGAGCCGTTACCCTAGAATCTACCTGACACAGCGGTTACCCTAGAATCTATATGACACAGCGGTTACCCTAGAATCTACCTGACACAGCGGTTACCCTAGAATTTACCTGACACAGCGGTTACCCTAGAATCTAGCTGACAGAGACGTTACCCTAGAATCTACCTGACACAGCGGTTACCCTATAATCTACCTGACAGAGCCATTTCCCTAGAATCTACCTGACACAGCGGTTACCCTAGAATCTACCTGACAGAGCCATTTCCCTAGAATCTACCTGACACAGCGGTTACCCTAGAATCTACCTCACAGAGTCGCTACCCTAGAATCTTCCTGACACAGCGGTTACCCTAGAATTTACCTGACACAGCGGTTACCCTAGAATCTAACTGACAGAGACGTTACCCTAGAATCTACCTGACACAGCGGTTACCCTATAATCTACCTGACAGAGCCATTTCCCTAGAATCTACCTGACACAGCGGTTACCCTAGAATCTACCTGACAGAGCCATTATCCTAGAATCTACCTGACAGAGCGGTTACCCTAGAATCTACCTGACAGAGCCATTACCCTAGAATCTACCTGACACAGCGGTTACCCTAGAATCTACCTGACAGAGCCGTTACCCTAGAATCTACCTGACACAGCGGTTACCCTAGAATCTACCTGACAGAGCCGTTACCCTAGAATCTACCTGACAGAGCCTTTACTCTAGAATATACCTGACAGAGCCATTACCCTAGAATCTACCTGACACAGCCGTTATCCTAGAATCTACCTGACACAGCAGTTACCCTAGAATCTACCTGACAGAGCCATTACCCTAGAATCTACCTGACACAGCGGTTACCCTAGAATCTAACTGACAGAGCTGTTACCCTAGAATCTACCTGACAGAGCAGTTACCCTAGAATCTACCTGACAGAGCCGTTACCCTAGAATCTAACTGACACAGCGGTTACCCTAGAATCTATCTGACAGAGCCATTACCCTAGAATCTACCTGACACAGCGGATACCCTAGAATCTACCTGACACAGCAGTTACCCTAGAACCTACCTGACACAGCGGTTACCCTAGAATCTCCCTGACAGAGCCGTTACCCTAGAATCTCCCTGACACAGCGGTTACCCTATAATCTACCTGACAGAGCCATTTCCCTAGAATCTACCTGACACAGCGGTTACCCTAGAATCTACCTGACAGAGCCGTTACCCTAGAATCTACCTGACAGAGCGGTTACCCTAGAATCTACCTGTCAGAGCCATTACCCTAGAATCTACCCGACACACCGGTTACCCTAGAATCTACCTGACACAGCGGTTACCCTAGACTCTACCTGACAGAGCCATTACCCTAGAATCTACCTGACATAGCGGTTACCCTAGAATCTACCTGACACAGCGTTTACCCTAGAATCTTCCTGACACAGCGGTTACCCTAGAATCTACCTGACACAGCGGTTACCCTAGAATCTACCTGACACAGCGGTTACCCTAGAATCTACCCAACACACCGGTTACCCTAGAATCTACCCGACACACCGGTTACCCTAGAATCTACCTGACAAATCGGTTACCCCAGAATCTACCTGACACAGCGGTAACCCTAGAATCTACCTGACACATCGGTTACCCTAGAATCTTCCTGACACAGCGGTTACCCTAGAATCTACCTGACACAGCGGTTACCCTAGAATCTTCCTGACACAGCGGTTACCCTAGAATCTACCTGACACAGCGGTTACCCTAGAATCTACCTGACACAGCCGTTACCCTAGAATCTACCTGACACAGCGGTTACCCTAGAATCTACCTGACACAGCGGTTACCCTAGAATCTACCTGACACAGCGGTTACCCTAGAATCTACCTGACATAGCGGTTACCCTAGAATCTACCTGACACAGCGGTTATCCTAGAATCTACCTGACACAGCAGTTACCCTAGAATTTACCTGACACAGCGGTTACCCTAGAATCTACCTGACACAGCGGTTACCCTAGCATCTACCTGACACAGCGGTTACCCTAGAATCTACCTGACACAGCGGTTACCCTAGAATATATCTGACACAGTGGTTACTCTAGAATCTACCTGACAGAGCCATTACCCTAGAATCTACCTGACACAGCAGTTACCCTAGAATCTACCTGACACAGTGGTTACTCTAGAATCTACCTGACAGAGCCATTACCCTAGAATCTACCTGACACAGCAGTTACCCTAGAATCTACCTGACACAGTGGTTACTCTAGAATCTACCTGACAGAGCCGTTACCATAGAATCTACCTGACAGAGCAGTTACCCTAGAATCTACCTGACACAGCCGTTACCCTAGAATCTTCCTGACACAGCGGTTACCCTAGAATCTTCCTGACACAGCGGTTACCCTAGTATCTACCTGATACAGCGGTTACCGTAGAATCTACCTGACACAGCCCTTACCCTAGAATCTACCTGATAGAGCAGTTACCCTAGAATCTACCTGACACAGCGGTTACTCTAGAATCTACCTTACACAGTTGTTACCCTAGAATCTACCTGACACAGCGGTTACCCTAGAATCTGCCTGACACAGCGGTTACCCTAGAATCTACCTGACAGAGCGGTTACCCTAGAATCTACCTGACACAGCGGTTACCCTAGAATCTACCTGACAGAGCCATTACCCTAGAATCTACCTGACAGAGCCGTTACCCTAGAATCTACCTGACAGAGCCGTTACCCTAGAATCTACCTGACACTGCGGTTACCCTAGAATCTATATGACACAGCGGTTACCCTAGAATCTACCTGACACAGCGGTTACCCTAGAATCTAACTCACAGAGTCGCTACCGTAGAATCTTCCTGACACAGCGGTTACCCTAGAATATACCTGACACAGCGGTTACCCTAGAATCTACCTGACAGAGCCGTTACCCTAGAATCTACCTGACACAGCGGTTACCCTAGAATCTACCTGACAGAGCCGTTACCCTAGAATCTACCTGACAGTGCGGTTACCCTAGAATCTACCTGACAGAGCCATTACCCTAGAATCTACCTGACACAGCGGTTACCCTAGAATCTAGCTGACAGAGCCGTTACCCTAGAATCTACCTGACAGAGCCTTTACCCTAGAATATACCTGATAGAGCCATTACCCTAGAATCTACCTGACACAGCGGTTATCCTAGAATCTACCTGACACAGCGGTTACCCTAGAATATACCTGACACAGCGGTTACCCTAGAATCTACCTGACACAGCGGTTACCCTAGAATCTACCTGACACAGCGGTTATCCTAGAATCTACCTGACACAGCAGTTACCCTAGAATCTACCTGACACAGCGGTTACCCTAGAATCTACCTGACACAGAGGTTACCCTAGCATCTACCAGGCACAGCGGATACCCTAGAATCTACCTGACACAGTGGTTACTCTAGAATCTACCTGACAGAGCCATTACTCTAGAATCTACCTGACACAGCAGTTACCCTAGAATCTACCTGACACAGTGGTTACTCTAGAATCTACCTGACAGAGCCATTACCCTAGAATCTACCTGACACAGCAGTTACCCTAGAATCTACCTGACACAGTGGTTACTCTAGAATCTACCTGACAGAGCCGTTACCATAGATTCTACCTGACAGAGCAGTTACCCTAGAATCTACCTGACACAGCCGTTACCCTAGAATTTTCCTGACACAGCGGTTACCCTAGAATCTTCCTGACACAGCGGTTACCCTAGTATCTACCTGATACAGCGGTTACCCTAGAATCTACCTGACACAGCCCTTACCCTAGAATCTACCTGACACAGCGATGACTCTAGAATCTACCTGACACAGTTGTTACCCTAGAATCTACCTGACACAGCGGTTACCCTAGAATCTGCCTGACACAGCGGTTACCCTAGAATCTACCTGACACAGCGGTTACCCTAGAATCTACCTGACAGAGCCATTTCCCTAGAATCTACCTGACAGAGCCGTTACCCTAGAATCTACCTGACAGATCCGTTACCCTAGAATCTACCTGACACAGCGGTTACCCTAGAATCTATATGACACAGCGGTTACCCTAGAATCTACCTCACAGAGTCGCTACCGTAGAATCTTCCTGACACAGCGGTTACCCTAGAATATACCTGACACAGCGGTTACCCTAGAATCTACCTGACAGAGCCGTTACCCTAGAATCTACCTGACACAGCGGTTACCCTATAATCTACCTGACAGAGCCATTTCCCTAGAATCTACCTGACACAGCGGTTACCCTAGAATCTACCTGACAGAGCCGTTACCCTAGAATCTACCTGACAGAGCGGTTACCCTAGAATCTACTTGACAAAGCCATTACCCTAGAATCTACCTGACACAGCGGTTACCCTAGAATCTACCTGACAGAGCCGTTACCCTAGAATCTACCTGACAGAGCCTTTACCCTAGAATATACCTGACAGAGCCATTACCCTAGAATCTACCTGACACAGCGGTTATCCTAGAATCTACCTGACACAGCGGTTACCCTAGAATATACCTGACACAGCGGTTACTCTAGAATCTACCTGACACAGCGGTTACCC
Organism: Phyllobates terribilis; assembly: GCF_046119375.1. Taxonomy (NCBI): domain Eukaryota; kingdom Metazoa; phylum Chordata; class Amphibia; order Anura; family Dendrobatidae; genus Phyllobates; species Phyllobates terribilis. Next base: position 327,067,202 of record NW_027362764.1, on the reverse strand, counting down.
TAGAATCTACCTGACACAGCGGTTATCCTAGAATCTACCTGACAGAGCCATTACCCTAGAATCTACCTGACACAGCAGTTACCCTAGAATCTACGTGACACAGTGGTTACTCTAGAATCTACCTGACAGAGCCATTACCCTAGAATCTACCTGACACAGCAGTTACCCTAGAATCTACCTGACACAGCGGTTACTCTAGAATCTACCTGACAAAGCGGTTACCCTAGTATCTACCTGATACAGTGGTTACCCTAGAATCTACGTGACACAGCCCTTACACTAGAATCTACCTGATAGAGCCGTTACCCTAGAATCTACCTGACACAGCTGTTACTCTAGAATCTACCTGACACCGTGGTTACCCTAGAATCTACATGACACAGCGGTTACCCTAGAATCTGCCTGACACAGCGGTAACCCTAGAATCTACCTGACACCGTGGTTACCCTAGAATCTACCTGACACAGCGGTTACCCTAGAATCTGCCTGACACAGCGGTTACCCTAGAATCTACCTGACACAGCGGTTACCCTAGAATCTTCCTGACACAGCGGTTACCCTAGAATCTACCTGACACATCGGTTACCCTAGAATCTACCTGACACAGCCGTTACCCTAGAATCTACCTGACACAGCGGTTACCCTAGAATCTACCTGACACAGCGGTTACCCTAGAATCTACCTGACACAGCGGTTACCCTAGAATCTACCTAACACAGCGGTTACCCTAGAACCTACCTGACACAGCGGTTATCCTAGAATCTACCTGACACAGCAGTTACCCTAGAATCTACCTGACACAGCGGTTACCCTAGAATCTACCTGACACAGCGGTTACCGTAGCATCTACCTGACACAGCGGTTACCCTAGAATCTACCTGACACAGCGGTTACCCTAGAATCTATCTGACACAGTGGTTACTCTAGAATCTACCTGACAGAGCCATTACCCTAGAATCTACCTGACACAGCAGTTACCCTAGAATCTACCTGACACAGCGGTTACTCTAGAATCTACCTGACAAAGCGGTTACCCTAGAATCTACCTGACACAGCGGTTACCCTAGAATCTACCTGACAGAGCCATTTCCCTAGAATCTACCTGACAGAGCGGTTACCCTAGAATCTACCTGACACAGCGGTTACCCTAGAATCTTCCTGACACAGCGGTTACCCTAGAATCTACCTGACACATCGGTTACCCTAGAATCTACCTGACACAGCCGTTACCCTAGAATCTACCTGACACAGCGGTTACCCTAGAATCTACCTGACACAGTGGTTACCCTAGAATCTACCTGACACAGCGGTTACCCTAGAATCTACCTGACACAGCGGTTACCCTAGAATCTACCTGACACAGCGGTTATCCTAGAATCTACCTGACACAGCAGTTACCCTAGAATCTACCTGACACAGCGGTTACCCTAGAATCTACCTGACACAGCGGTTACCGTAGCATCTACCTGACACAGCGGTTACCCTAGAATCTACCTGACACAGCGGTTACCCTAGAATCTATCTGACACAGTGGTTACTCTAGAATCTACCTGACAGAGCCATTACCCTAGAATCTACCTGACACAGCAGTTACCCTAGAATCTACCTGACACAGCGGTTACTCTAGAATCTACCTGACAAAGCGGTTACCCTAGAATCTACCTGACACAGCGGTTACCCTAGAATCTACCTGACAGAGCCATTTCCCTAGAATCTACCTGACAGAGCCGTTACCCTAGAATCTACCTGACAGAGCCTTTACCCTAGAATCTACCTGACACAGCGGTTACCCTAGAATCTACCTGACACAGCGGTTACCCTAGCATCTACCTGACACAGCGGTTACCCTAGAATCTACCTGACACAGCGGTTACCCTAGAATCTATCTGACACAGTGGTTACTCTAGAATCTACCTGACAGAGCCATTACCCTAGAATCTACCTGACACAGCAGTTACCCTAGAATCTACGTGACACAGTGGTTACTCTAGAATCTACCTGACAGAGCCATTACCCTAGAATCTACCTGACACAGCAGTTACCCTAGAATCTACCTGACACAGTGGTTACTCTAGAATCTACCTGACAGAGCCGTTACCATAGAATCTACCTGACACTGCCGTTACCCTAGAATCTTCCTGACACAGCGGTTACCCTAGAATCTTCCTGACACAGCGGTTACCCTAGTATCTACCTGATACAGCGGTTACCCTAGAATCTACGTGACACAGCCCTTACACTAGAATCTACCTGATAGAGCCGTTACCCTAGAATCTACCTGACACAGCGGTTACTCTAGAATCTACCTGACACCGTGGTTACCCTAGAATCTACATGACACAGCGGTTACCCTAGAATCTGCCTGACACAGCGGTTACCCTAGAATATACCTGACACCGTGGTTACCCTAGAATCTACCTGACACAGCGGTTACCCTAGAATCTGCCTGACACAGCGGTTACCCTAGAATCTACCTGACACAGCGGTTACCCTAGAATCTTCCTGACACAGCGGTTACCCTAGAATCTACCTGACACATCGGTTACCCTAGAATCTACCTGACACAGCGGTTACCCTAGAATCTACCTGACACAGCGGTTACCCTAGAATCTACCTGACACAGCGGTTACCCTAGAATCTACCTGACACAGCGGTTACCCTAGAATCTACCTGACACAGCGGTTACCCTAGAATCTACCTGACACAGCGGTTATCCTAGAATCTACCTGACACAGCAGTTACCCTAGAATCTACCTGACACAGCGGTTACCCTAGAATCTACCTGACACAGCGGTTACCGTAGCATCTACCTGACACAGCGGTTACCCTAGAATCTACCTGACACAGCGGTTACCCTAGAATCTATCTGACACAGTGGTTACTCTAGAATCTACCTGACAGAGCCATTACCCTAGAATCTACCTGACACAGCAGTTACCCTAGAATCTACCTGACACAGCGGTTACTCTAGAATCTACCTGACAAAGCGGTTACCCTAGAATCTACCTGACACAGCGGTTACCCTAGAATCTACCTGACAGAGCCATTTCCCTAGAATCTACCTGACAGAGCGGTTACCCTAGAATCTACCTGACACAGCGGTTACCCTAGCATCTTCCTGACACAGCGGTTACCCTAGAATCTACCTGACACATCGGTTACCCTAGAATCTACCTGACACAGCCGTTACCCTAGAATCTACCTGACACAGCGGTTACCCTAGAATCTACCTGACACAGCGGTTACCCTAGAATCTACCTGACACAGCGGTTACCCTAGAATCTACCTGACACAGCGGTTACCCTAGAATCTACCTGACACAGCGGTTATCCTAGAATCTACCTGACACAGCAGTTACCCTAGAATCTACCTGACACAGCGGTTACCCTAGAATCTACCTGACACAGCGGTTACCGTAGCATCTACCTGACACAGCGGTTACCCTAGAATCTACCTGACACAGCGGTTACCCTAGAATCTATCTGACACAGTGGTTACTCTAGAATCTACCTGACAGAGCCATTACCCTAGAATCTACCTGACACAGCAGTTACCCTAGAATCTACCTGACACAGCGGTTACTCTAGAATCTACCTGACAAAGCGGTTACCCTAGAATCTACCTGACACAGCGGTTACCCTAGAATCTACCTGACAGAGCCATTTCCCTAGAATCTACCTGACAGAGCCGTTACCCTAGAATCTACCTGACAGAGCCGTTACCGTAGAATCTATATGACACAGCGGTTACCCTAGAATCTACCTGACACAGCGGTTACCCTAGAATCTAACTCACAGAGTCGCTACCGTAGAATCTTCCTGACACAGCGGTTACCCTAGAATATACCTGACACAGCGGTTACCCTAGAATCTACCTGACAGAGCCGTTACCCTAGAATCTACCTGACACAGCGGTTACCCTAGAATCTACCTGACAGAGCCGTTACCCTAGAATCTACCTGACAGTGCGGTTACCCTAGAATCTACCTGACAGAGCCATTACCCTAGAATCTACCTGACACAGCGGTTACCCTAGAATCTAGCTGACAGAGCCGTTACCCTAGAATCTACCTGACAGAGCCTTTACCCTAGAATATACCTGATAGAGCCATTACCCTAGAATCTACCTGACACAGCGGTTATCCTAGAATCTACCTGACACAGCGGTTACCCTAGAATATACCTGACACAGCGGTTACCCTAGAATCTACCTGACACAGCGGTTACCCTAGAATCTACCTGACACAGCGGTTATCCTAGAATCTACCTGACACAGCAGTTACCCTAGAATCTACCTGACACAGCGGTTACCCTAGAATCTACCTGACACAGAGGTTACCCTAGCATCTACCAGGCACAGCGGATACCCTAGAATCTACCTGACACAGTGGTTACTCTAGAATCTACCTGACAGAGCCATTACTCTAGAATCTACCTGACACAGCAGTTACCCTAGAATCTACCTGACACAGTGGTTACTCTAGAATCTACCTGACAGAGCCATTACCCTAGAATCTACCTGACACAGCAGTTACCCTAGAATCTACCTGACACAGTGGTTACTCTAGAATCTACCTGACAGAGCCGTTACCATAGAATCTACCTGACAGAGCAGTTACCCTAGAATCTACCTGACACAGCCGTTACCCTAGAATTTTCCTGACACAGCGGTTACCCTAGAATCTTCCTGACACAGCGGTTACCCTAGTATCTACCTGATACAGCGGTTACCCTAGAATCTACCTGACACAGCCCTTACCCTAGAATCTACCTGACACAGCGATGACTCTAGAATCTACCTGACACAGTTGTTACCCTAGAATCTACCTGACACAGCGGTTACCCTAGAATCTGCCTGACACAGCGGTTACCCTAGAATCTACCTGACACAGCGGTTACCCTAGAATCTACCTGACAGAGCCATTTCCCTAGAATCTACCTGACAGAGCCGTTACCCTAGAATCTACCTGACAGATCCGTTACCCTAGAATCTACCTGACACAGCGGTTACCCTAGAATCTATATGACACAGCGGTTACCCTAGAATCTACCTCACAGAGTCGCTACCGTAGAATCTTCCTGACACAGCGGTTACCCTAGAATATACCTGACACAGCGGTTACCCTAGAATCTACCTGACAGAGCCGTTACCCTAGAATCTACCTGACACAGCGGTTACCCTATAATCTACCTGACAGAGCCATTTCCCTAGAATCTACCTGACACAGCGGTTACCCTAGAATCTACCTGACAGAGCCGTTACCCTAGAATCTACCTGACAGAGCGGTTACCCTAGAATCTACTTGACAAAGCCATTACCCTAGAATCTACCTGACACAGCGGTTACCCTAGAATCTACCTGACAGAGCCGTTACCCTAGAATCTACCTGACAGAGCCTTTACCCTAGAATATACCTGACAGAGCCATTACCCTAGAATCTACCTGACACAGCGGTTATCCTAGAATCTACCTGACACAGCGGTTACCCTAGAATATACCTGACACAGCGGTTACTCTAGAATCTACCTGACACAGCGGTTACCCTAGAATCTACCTGACACAGCGGTTATCCTAGAATCTACCTGACAGAGCCATTACCCTAGAATCTACCTGACACAGCAGTTACCCTAGAATCTACGTGACACAGTGGTTACTCTAGAATCTACCTGACAGAGCCATTACCCTAGAATCTACCTGACACAGCAGTTACCCTAGAATCTACCTGACACAGCGGTTACTCTAGAATCTACCTGACAAAGCGGTTACCCTAGTATCTACCTGATACAGTGGTTACCCTAGAATCTACGTGACACAGCCCTTACACTAGAATCTACCTGATAGAGCCGTTACCCTAGAATCTACCTGACACAGCTGTTACTCTAGAATCTACCTGACACCGTGGTTACCCTAGAATCTACATGACACAGCGGTTACCCTAGAATCTGCCTGACACAGCGGTAACCCTAGAATCTACCTGACACCGTGGTTACCCTAGAATCTACCTGACACAGCGGTTACCCTAGAATCTGCCTGACACAGCGGTTACCCTAGAATCTACCTGACACAGCGGTTACCCTAGAATCTTCCTGACACAGCGGTTACCCTAGAATCTACCTGACACATCGGTTACCCTAGAATCTACCTGACACAGCCGTTACCCTAGAATCTACCTGACACAGCGGTTACCCTAGAATCTACCTGACACAGCGGTTACCCTAGAATCTACCTGACACAGCGGTTACCCTAGAATCTACCTAACACAGCGGTTACCCTAGAACCTACCTGACACAGCGGTTATCCTAGAATCTACCTGACACAGCAGTTACCCTAGAATCTACCTGACACAGCGGTTACCCTAGAATCTACCTGACACAGCGGTTACCGTAGCATCTACCTGACACAGCGGTTACCCTAGAATCTACCTGACACAGCGGTTACCCTAGAATCTATCTGACACAGTGGTTACTCTAGAATCTACCTGACAGAGCCATTACCCTAGAATCTACCTGACACAGCAGTTACCCTAGAATCTACCTGACACAGCGGTTACTCTAGAATCTACCTGACAAAGCGGTTACCCTAGAATCTACCTGACACAGCGGTTACCCTAGAATCTACCTGACAGAGCCATTTCCCTAGAATCTACCTGACAGAGCGGTTACCCTAGAATCTACCTGACACAGCGGTTACCCTAGAATCTTCCTGACACAGCGGTTACCCTAGAATCTACCTGACACATCGGTTACCCTAGAATCTACCTGACACAGCCGTTACCCTAGAATCTACCTGACACAGCGGTTACCCTAGAATCTACCTGACACAGTGGTTACCCTAGAATCTACCTGACACAGCGGTTACCCTAGAATCTACCTGACACAGCGGTTACCCTAGAATCTACCTGACACAGCGGTTATCCTAGAATCTACCTGACACAGCAGTTACCCTAGAATCTACCTGACACAGCGGTTACCCTAGAATCTACCTGACACAGCGGTTACCGTAGCATCTACCTGACACAGCGGTTACCCTAGAATCTACCTGACACAGCGGTTACCCTAGAATCTATCTGACACAGTGGTTACTCTAGAATCTACCTGACAGAGCCATTACCCTAGAATCTACCTGACACAGCAGTTACCCTAGAATCTACCTGACACAGCGGTTACTCTAGAATCTACCTGACAAAGCGGTTACCCTAGAATCTACCTGACACAGCGGTTACCCTAGAATCTACCTGACAGAGCCATTTCCCTAGAATCTACCTGACAGAGCCGTTACCCTAGAATCTACCTGACAGAGCCTTTACCCTAGAATCTACCTGACACAGCGGTTACCCTAGAATCTACCTGACACAGCGGTTACCCTAGCATCTACCTGACACAGCGGTTACCCTAGAATCTACCTGACACAGCGGTTACCCTAGAATCTATCTGACACAGTGGTTACTCTAGAATCTACCTGACAGAGCCATTACCCTAGAATCTACCTGACACAGCAGTTACCCTAGAATCTACGTGACACAGTGGTTACTCTAGAATCTACCTGACAGAGCCATTACCCTAGAATCTACCTGACACAGCAGTTACCCTAGAATCTACCTGACACAGTGGTTACTCTAGAATCTACCTGACAGAGCCGTTACCATAGAATCTACCTGACACTGCCGTTACCCTAGAATCTTCCTGACACAGCGGTTACCCTAGAATCTTCCTGACACAGCGGTTACCCTAGTATCTACCTGATACAGCGGTTACCCTAGAATCTACGTGACACAGCCCTTACACTAGAATCTACCTGATAGAGCCGTTACCCTAGAATCTACCTGACACTGCGGTTACTCTAGAATCTACCTGACACCGTGGTTACCCTAGAATCTACATGACACAGCGGTTACCCTAGAATCTGCCTGACACAGCGGTTACCCTAGAATATACCTGACACCGTGGTTACCCTAGAATCTACCTGACACAGCGGTTATCCTAGAATCTACCTGACACAGCAGTTACCCTAGAATCTACCTGACACAGCGGTTACCCTAGAATCTACCTGACACAGCGGTTACCTTAGCATCTACCTGACACAGCGGTTACCCTAGAATCTACCTGACACAGCGGTTACCCTAGAATCTATCTGACACAGTGGTTACTCTAGAATCTACCTGACAGAGCCATTACCCTAGAATCTACCTGACACAGCAGTTACCCTAGAATCTACCTGACACAGCGGTTACTCTAGAATCTACCTGACAAAGCGGTTACCCTAGAATCTACCTGACACAGCGGTTACCCTAGAATCTACCTGACAGAGCCATTTCCCTAGAATCTACCTGACAGAGCGGTTACCCTAGAATCTACCTGACACAGCGGTTACCCTAGAATCTTCCTGACACAGCGGTTACCCTAGAATCTACCTGACACATCGGTTACCCTAGAATCTACCTGACACAGCCGTTACCCTAGAATCTACCTGACACAGCGGTTACCCTAGAATCTACCTGACACAGCGGTTACCCTAGAATCTACCTGACACAGCGGTTACCCTAGAATCTAACTGACACAGCGGTTACCCTAGAATCTAACTGACACAGCGGTTACCCTAGAATCTATCTGACAGAGCCATTACCCTAGAATCTACCTGACACAGCGGTTACCCTAGAATCTACCTGACACAGCGGTTACCCTAGAATCTACCTGACACAGCGGTTATCCTAGAATCTACCTGACACAGCAGTTACCCTAGAATCTACCTGACACAGCGGTTACCCTAGAATCTACCTGACACAGCGGTTACCGTAGCATCTACCTGACACAGCGGTTACCCTAGAATCTACCTGACACAGCGGTTACCCTAGAATCTATCTGACACAGTGGTTACTCTAGAATCTACCTGACAGAGCCATTACCCTAGAATCTACCTGACACAGCAGTTACCCTAGAATCTACCTGACACAGCGGTTACTCTAGAATCTACCTGACAAAGCGGTTACCCTAGAATCTACCTGACACAGCGGTTACCCTAGAATCTACCTGACAGAGCCATTTCCCTAGAATCTACCTGACAGAGCCGTTACCCTAGAATCTACCTGACAGAGCCGTTACCGTAGAATCTATATGACACAGCGGTTACCCTAGAATCTACCTGACACAGCGGTTACCCTAGAATCTACCTCACAGAGTCGCTACACTAGAGTCTTCCTGACACAGCGGTTACCCTAGAATATACCTGACACAGCGGTTACCCTAGAATCTACCTGACAGAGCCGTTACCCTAGAATCTACCTGACACAGCGGTTACCCTATAATGTACCTGACAGAGCCATTTCCCTAGAATCTACCTGACACAGCGGTTACCCTAGAATCTACCTGACAGAGCCGTTACCCTAGAATCTACCTGACAGAACGGTTACCCTAGAATCTACCTGACAGAACGGTTACCCTAGAATCTACCTGACAGAGCCATTACCCTAGAATCTACCTGACACAGCGGTTACCCTAGAATATACCTGACAGAGCCATTACCCTAGAATCTACCTGACACAGCTGTTATCCTAGAATCTACCTGACACAGCGGTTACCCTAGAATATACCTGACACAGCGGTTACCCTAGAATCTACCTGACACAGCGGTTACCCTAGAATCTACCTGACACATCGGTTATCCTACAATCTACCTGACACAGCAGTTACCCTAGAATCTACCTGACACAGCGGTTACCCTAGAATCTACCTGACACAGCGGTTACCCTAGCATCTACCTGACACAGCGGTTACCCTAGAATCTACCTGACACAGCGGTTACCCTAGAATCTATCTGACACAGTGGTTACTCTAGAATCTACCTGACAGAGCCATTACCCTAGAATCTACCTGACACAGCAGTTACCCTAGAATCTACCTGACACAGTGGTTACTCTAGAATCTACCTGACAGAGCCATTACCCTAGAATCTACCTGACACAGCAGTTACCCTAGAATCTACCTGACACAGTGGTTACTCTAGAATCTACCTGACAGAGCCGTTACCATAGAATCTACCTGACAGAGCAGTTACCCTAGAATCTACCTGACACTGCCGTTACCCTAGAATCTAGCTGATAGAGCCGTTACCCTAGAATCTACCTGACACAGCTTTTACTTTAGAATCTACCTGACACAGTGGTTACCCTAGAATCTACCTGACACAGCGGTTACCCTAGAATCTGCCTGACACAGCGGTTACCCTAGAATCTACCTGACACAGCGGTTACCCTAGAATCTACCTGATACAGCGGTTACCCTAGAATCTACCTCACAGAGTCGCTACCGTAGAATCTTCCTGACACAGCGGTTACCCTAGAATCTACCTGACACAGCGGTTACCCTAGAATCTACCTGACAGAGCCGTTACCCTAGAATCTACCTGACCCAGTGGTTACCCTAGAATGTACCTGACACAGCGGTTACAGTAGAATCTACCTGACACAGCCATTACCCTAGAATCTACCTGACAGAGCCATTTCCCTAGAATCTACATGACAGAGCCGTTACCCTAGAATCTACCTGACAGAGACGTTACCCTAGAATCTACCTGACACAGCGGTTACCCTATAATCTACCTGACAGAGCCATTTCCCTAGAATCTACCTGACAGAGCCGTTACCCTAGAATGTACCTGACAGAGCGGTTACCCTAGAAACTACCTGACAGAGCCATTACCCTAGAATCTACCTGACACAGCGGTTACCTTAGAATCTACCTGACAGAGCCGTTACCCTAGAATCTACCTCACAGAGCCTTTACCCTAGAATATACCTGACAGAGCCATTACCCTAGAATCTACCTGACACAGCGGTTACCCTAGAATCTACGTGACACAGCGGTTACCCTAGAATCTACCTGACAGAGCAGTTACCCTAGAATCTACCTGACAGTGCCGTTACCCTAGAATCTACCTGACAGTGCCGTTACCCTAGAATCTACCTGACAGAGCAGTTATCCTAGAATCTACCTGACAGAGCCGTTACCCTAGAATCTACCTGACAGAGCCATTACCCTAAAATCTACCTGACACAGCGGTTACTCTAGAATCCACCTGACAGAGCCGTTACCCTAGAATCTACATGACACAGCAGTTACCCTAGAATCTACCTGACAGAGCCGTTATCCTAGAATCTACCTGACAGAGCCGTTAACCTAGAATCTACCTGACAGAGCCATTACCCTAGAATCTACCTGACACAGCGGTTACTCTAGAATCCACCTGACAGAGCCGTTACCCTAGAATCTACCTGACAGAGCAGTTACCCTAGAATCTACCTGACAGAGCCGTTACCCTAGAATCTAACTGACACAGCGGTTACCCTAGAATCTATCTGACAGAGCCATTACCCTAGAATCTACCTGACACAGCGGTTACCCTAGAATCTACCTGACACAGCAGTTACCCTAGAACCTACCTTACACAGCGGTTACCCTAGAATCTCCCTGACACAGTCGTTACCCTAGAATCTCCCTGACACAGCGGTTACCCTATAATCTACCTGACAGAGCCATTTCCCTAGAACCTACCTGACACAGCGGTTACCCTAGAATCTACCTGACAGAGCCGTTACCCTAGAATCTACCTGACAGAGCGGTTACTCTAGAATCTACCTGTCAGAGCCATTACCCTAGAATCTACCCGACACACCGGTTACCCTAGAATCTACCTGACACAGCGGTTACCCTAGAATCTACCTGACAGAGCTATTACCCTAGAATCTACCTGACATAGCGGTTACCCTAGAATCTACCTGACACAGCGGTTACCCTAGAATCTTCCTGACACAGCGGTTACCCTAGAATCTACCTGACACAGCGGTTACCCTAGAATCTACCTGACACAGCGGTTATCCTAGAATCTACCCGACACACCGGTTACCCTAGAATCTACCCGACACACCGGTTACCCTAGAATCTACCTGACAAAGCGGTTACCCTAGAATCTACCTGACACAGCGGTAACCCTAGAATCTACCTGACACAGCGGTTACTCTAGAATCTTCCTGACACAGTGGTTACCCTAGAATCTACCTGACACAGCGGTTACCCTAGAATCTTCCTGACACAGCGGTTACCTAGAATCTACCTGACACAGCGGTTACCCTAGAATCTACCTGACACAGCCGTTACCCTAGAATCTACCTGACACAGCGGTTACCCTAGAATCTACCTGACACAGCGGTCACCCTAGAATCTACCTGACACAGCGGTCACCCTAGAATCTACCTGACACAGCGGTTATCCTAGAATCTACCTGACACAGCAGTTACCCTAGAATCTACCTGACACAGCGGTTACCCTAGAATCTACCTGACACAGCGGTTACCCTAGCATCTACCTGACACAGCGGTTACCCTAGAATCTACCTGACACAGCGGTTACCCTAGAATCTATCTGACACAGTGGTTACTCTAGAATCTACCTGACAGAGCCATTACCCTAGAATCTACCTGACACAGCAGTTACCCTAGAATCTACCTGACACAGTGGTTACTCTAGAATCTACCTGACAGAGCCATTACCCTAGAATCTACCTGACACAGCAGTTACCCTAGAATCTACCTGACACAGTGGTTACTCTAGAATCTACCTGACAGAGCCGTTACCATAGAATCTACCTGACAGAGCAGTTACCCTAGAATCTACCTGACACAGCCGTTACCCTAGAATCTTCCTGACACAGCGGTTACCCTAGAATCTTCCTGACACAGCGGTTACCCTAGTATCTACCTGAATCAGCGGTTACCCTAGAATCTACCTGACACAGCCCTTACCCTAGAATCTACCTGATAGAGCAGTTACCCTAGAATCTATCTGACACAGCGGTTACTCTAGAATCTACCTGACACAGAGGTTACTCTAGAATCTACCTGACACAGCGGTTACCCTAGAATCTGCCTGACACAGCGGTTACCCTAGAATCTACCTGACACAGCGGTTACCCTAGAATCTACCTGACACAGCGGTTAAACTAGAATCTACCTGACAGAGCCATTTCCCTAGAATCTACCTGACAGAGCCGTTACCATAGAATCTACCTGACAGAGCCGTTACCCTAGAATCTACCTGACACAGCGGTTACCCTAGAATCTATATGACACAGCGGTTACCCTAGAATCTACCTGACACAGCGGTTACCCTAGAATCTACCTCACAGAGTCGCTACCGTAGAATCTTCATGACACAGCGGTTACCCTAGAATATACCTGACACAGCGGTTACCCTAGAATCTACCTGACAGAGCCGTTACCCTAGAATCTACCTGACACAGCGGTTACCCTATAATCTACCTGACAGAGCCATTTCCCTAGAATCTACCTGACACAGCGGTTACCCTAGAATCTACCTGACAGAGCCGTTACCCTATAATCTACCTGACAGAGCGGTTGCCCTAGAATCTACCTGACAGAGCCATTACCCCAGAATCTACCTGACACAGCGGTTACCCTAGAATCTACCTGACAGAGCCGTTACCCTAGAATCTACCTGACAGAGCCTTTACCCTAGAATATACCTGACAGAGCCATTACCCTAGAATCTACATGACACAGCGGATATCCTAGAATCTACCTGACACAGCGGTTACCCTAGAATCTACCTGACACAGCGGTTACCCTAGAATCTACCTGACACAGCGGTTACCCTAGAATCTACCTGACACAGCGGTTACCCTAGAATCTACCTGACACAGCGGTTATCCTAGAATCTACCTGACACAGCAGTTACCCTAGAATCTACCTGACACAGCGGTTACCCTAGAATCTACCTGACACAGCGGTTACCCTAGCATCTACCTGACACAGCGGTTACCCTAGCATCTACCTGACACAGCGGTTACCCTAGAATCTATCTGACACAGTGGTTACTCTAGAATCTACCTGACAGAGCCATTACCCTAGAATCTACCTGACACAGCAGTTACCCTAGAATCTACCTGACACAGTGGTTACTCTAGAATCTACCTGACAGAGCCATTACCCTAGAATCTACCTGACACAGCAGTTACCCTAGAATCTACCTGACATAGTGGTTACTCTAGAATCTACCTGACAGAGCCGTTACCATAGAATCTACCTGACAGAGCAGTTACCCTAGAATCTACCTGACACAGCCGTTACCCTAGAATCTTCCTGACACAGCGGTTACCCTAGTATCTACCTGATACAGCGGTTACCCTAGAATCTACCTGACACAGCCCTTACCCAAGAATCTACCTGATAGAGCAGTTACCCTAGAATCTACCTGACACAGCGGTTACTCTAGAATCTACCTGACACAGTTGTTACCCTAGAATCTACCTGACACAGCGGTTACCCTAGAATCTGCCTGACACAGCGGTTACCCTAGAATCTACCTGACACAGCGGTTACCCTAGAATCTACCTGACACAGCGGTTACCCTAGAATCTACCTGACAGAGCCATTTCCCTAGAATCTACCTGACAGAGCCGTTACCCTAGAATCTACCTGACAGAGCCGTTACCCTAGAATCTACCTGACAGAGCCGTTACCCTAGAATCTACCTGACACAGCGGTTACCCTAGAATCTATATGACACAGCGGTTACCCTAGAATCTACCTGACACAGCGGTTACCCTAGAATCTACCTCACAGAGTCGCTACCGTAGAATCTTCCTTACACAGCGGTTACCCTAGAATATACCTGACACAGCGGTTACCCTAGAATCTACCTGACAGAGCCGTTACCCTAGAATCTACCTGACACAGCGGTTACCCTATAATCTACCTGACAGAGCCATTTCCCTAGAATCTACCTGACACAGCGGTTACCCTAGAATCTACCTGACAGAGCCGTTACCCTAGAATCTACCTGACAGAGCGGTTACCCTAGAATCTACCTGACAGAGCCATTACCCTAGAATCTACCTGACACAGAGGTTACCCTAGAATCTACCTGACAGAGCCGTTACCCTAGAATCTACCTGACAGAGCCTTTACCCTAGAATATACCTGACAGAGCCATTACCCTAGAATCTACCTGACACAGCGGTTATCCTAGAATCTACCTGACACAGCGGTTACCCTAGAATATACCTGACACAGCGGTTACCCTAGAATCTACCTGACACAGCGGTTATCCTAGAATCTACCTGACACAGCAGTTACCCTAGAATCTACCTGACACAGCGGTTACCCTAGAATCTACCTGACACAGCGGTTACCCTAGCATCTACCTGACACAGCGGTTACCCTAGAATCTACCTGACACAGCGGTTACCCTAGAATCTACCTGACACAGCGGTTACCCTAGAATCTATCTGACACAGTGGTTACTCTAGAATCTACCTGACAGAGCCATTACCCTAGAATCTACCTGACACAGCAGTTACCCTAGAATCTACCTGACACAGTGGTTACTCTAGAATCTACCTGACAGAGCCATTACCCTAGAATCTACCTGACACAGCAGTTACCCTAGAATCTACCTGACATAGTGGTTACTCTAGAATCTATCTGACAGAGCCGTTACCATAGAATCTACCTGACAGAGCAGTTACCCTAGAATCTACTTGACACAGCCGTTACCCTAGAATCTTCCTGACACAGCGGTTACCCTAGAATCTTCCTGACACAGCGGTTACCCTAGTATCTACCTGATACAGCGGTTACCCTAGAATCTACCTGACACAGCCCTTACCCAAGAATCTACCTGATAGAGCAGTTACCCTAGAATCTACCTGACACAGCGGTTACTCTAGAATCTACCTGACACAGTTGTTACCCTAGAATCTACCTGACACAGCGGTTACCCTAGAATCTGCCTGACACAGCGGTTACCCTAGAATCTACCTGACACAGCGGTTACCCTAGAATCTACCTGACAGAGCCATTTCCCTAGAATCTACCTGACAGAGCCGTTACCCTAGAATCTACCTGACAGAGCCGTTACCCTAGAATCTACCTGACACAGCGGTTACCCTAGAATCTATATGACACAGCGGTTACCCTAGAATCTACCTGACACAGCGGTTACCTTAGAATCTACCTCACAGAGTCGCTACCGTAGAATCTTCCTGACACAGCGGTTACCCTAGAATATACCTGACACAGCGGTTACCCTAGAATCTACCTGACAGAGCCGTTACCCTAGAATCTACCTGACACAGCAGTTACCCTATAATCTACCTGACAGAGCCATTTCCCTAGAATCTACCTGACACAGCGGTTACCCTAGAATCTACCTGACAGAGCCGTTACCCTAGAATCTACCTGACAGAGCGGTTACCCTAGAATCTACCTGACAGAGCCATTACTCTAGAATCTACCGGACACAGCGGTTACCCTAGAATCTACCTGACAGAGCCGTTACCCTAGAATCTACCTGACAGAGCCTTTACCCTAGAATATACCTGACAGAGCCATTACCCTAGAATCTACCTGACACAGCGGTTATCCTAGAATCTACCTGACACAGCGGTTACCCTAGAATATACCTGACACAGCGGTTACCCTAGAATCTACCTGACACAGCGGTTACCCTAGAATCTACCTGACACAGCGGTTATCCTAGAATCTACCTGACACAGCAGTTACCCTAGAATCTACCTGACACAGCGGTTACCCTAGAATCTACCTGACACAGCGGTTACCCTAGCATCTACCTGACACAGCGGTTACCCTAGAATCTACCTGACACAGCGGTTACCCTAGAATCTATCTGACACAGTGGTTACTCTAGAATCTATCTGACAGAGCCATTACCCTAGAATCTACCTGACACAGCAGTTACCCTAGAATCTACCTGACACAGTGGTTACTCTAGAATCTACCTGACAGAGCCATTACCCTAGAATCTACCTGACACAGCAGTTACCCTAGAATCTACCTGACACAGTGGTTACTCTAGAATCTACCTGACAGAGCCGTTACCATAGAATCTACCTGACAGAGCAGTTACCCTAGAATCTACCTGACACTGCCGTTACCCTAGAATCTACCTGATAGAGCCGTTACCCTCGAATCTACCTGACACAGCTTTTACTTTAGAATCTACCTGACACAGTGGTTACCCTAGAATCTACCTGACACAGCGGTTACCCTAGAATCTGCCTGACACAGCGGTTACCCTAGAATCTACCTGACACAGCGGTTACCCTAGAATCTACCTGACACAGCGGTTACCCTAGAATCTACCTGACACAGCAGTTACCCTAGAATCTACCTGACACAGTGGTTACTCTAGAATCTACCTGACAGAGCCGTTACCATAGAATCTACCTGACAGAGCAGTTACCCTAGAATCTACCTGACACTGCCGTTACCCTAGAATCTACCTGATAGAGCCGTTACCCTAGAATCTACCTGACACAGCTTTTACTTTAGAATCTACCTGACACAGTGGTTACTCTAGAATCTACCAGACAGAGCCGTTACCATAGAATCTACCTGACAGAGCAGTTACCCTAGAATCTACCTGACACTGCCGTTACCCTAGAATCTACCTGATAGAGCCGTTACCCTAGAATCTACCTGACACAGCGGTTACCCTAGAATCTGCCTGACACAGCGGTTACCCTAGAATCTACCTGACACATCCCTTGCCCTAGAATCTACCTGACAGAGCCGTTACCCTAGAATCTACCTGACACAGCTTTTACTTTAGAATCTACCTGACACAGCGGTTACCCTAGAATCTACCTGACAGAGCCATTACCCTAGAATCTACCTGACACATCCCTTGCCCTAGAATCTACCTGACAGAGCCGTTACCCTAGAATCTACCTGACACAGCTTTTACTTTAGAATCTACCTGACACAGCTATTACCCTAGAATCTACCTGACAGAGCTATTACCCTAGAATCTACCTGACACAGCTTTTACTTTAGAATATACCTGACACAGCGGTTACCCTAGAATCTACCTGACAGAGCCATTACCCTAGAATCTACCTGACACATCCCTTGCCCTAGAATCTACCTGACAGAGCCGTTACCCTAGAATCTACCTGACACAGCTATTACCCTAGAATCTACCTGACAGAGCTATTACCCTAGAATCTGCCTGACACAGCGGTTACCCTGGAATCTACCTGACACAGCGGTTACCCTAGAATCTACCTGACACAGCGGTTACCCTAGAATCTACCTGACACAGCGGTTACCCTAGAATCTACCTGACACAGCGGTTACCCTAGAATCTACCTGACACAGCCGTTACCCTACAATCTACCTGACACAGCGGTTACCCTAGAATCTACCTGACACAGCGGTTACCCTAGAATCTACCTGACACAGCGGTTACTCTAGAATCTACCTGACACAGCCGTTACCCTACAATCTACCTGACACAGCGGTTACCCTAGAATCTACCTGACACAGCGGTTACCCTAGAATCTACCTGACACAGCGGTTACCCTAGAATCTACCTGACACAGCGGTTACCCTAGAATATACCTGACACAGCGGTTACCCTAGAATATACCTGACACATCCCTTGCCCTAGAATCTACCTGACACAGCGGTTACCCTAGAATCTACCTGACACAGCCGTTACCCTACAATCTACCTGACACAGCGGTTACCCTAGAATCTACCTGACACAGCGGTTACCCTAGAATATACCTGACACATCCCTTGCCCTAGAATCTACCTGACACAGCGGTTACCCTAGAATCTACCTGACAGAGCCGTTACCCTAGAATCTACCTGACAGAGCCGTTACCCTAGAATCTACCTGACAGAGCCGTTACCCTAGAATGTACAGCAGGTTAACTACTAAACTGTGCAGACCCAAAAGTGAAAAGAAAAGTGTGATTATGGGAAAGCGTTTTGTAAATGTGGCAATATTATGCTGAGTTGTAAAGATCCTGTGCATTGTGGTATATAGAATGCTGCAGCATTTGCTCTCGCCTTTGGTTGTGGAAGAGCTGCACTAGACGTGAGGCACTTCTCGCGAGATACGAGTGCTTTCCGCACAGCAGCCTTCCACTCCCGAGTCCTTAGCTCCACCCACTTATGCATTCGCCGCAGCTGCCACCGCCGCCTGCTAGTTGTGCTCATTGGAGCTGGAATTGTGTGATTGCAGCGCTCATTTGGTGTTCGACTTGGATTCCGAACCTCGGCTGAAGAGACAGGCTAAGATTGGGACTCAGGACTAGGCTGTCCGCTAGCTGGTGGCTGATGATCATCTGTTCTTTCTTGCGGTAAAAGCAGCTTTTTATGTCGTTGATTGCACATTGACACAATGTCGAGAGAAGACAAAGGGCTGAGCCAGTGAGGTGGGTGCCTGCGAAAGTACAATCACTGGCTTTGGATTCACGCGCAAACATCCAGCAGAATGAACAATTCAAGTAATGTCTTCCCCTGCTCATCGTCCACCGCTCCCATGAATGTGGCCGGCAGCTGCGAAGCCAGCTCATGTGAAGCCCTTGAGGATCCAGCCAAGGACTTAGCAGACATCGCTGCTTTTTACAGATCTGGTAAGCACTTGGGGGAGGGGTCTTTTAGCAAGGGTTGTCATTGTCATGATGTCAGAGGTGAACCTGGGCACTCTTGTTCTGGCGACGTGCAGTGTCACTGTCTATCTGTTAATTGCCGTCCATTGTTAAATGTCTGATGGTTAGAACATTGCAGCAGTCTCCTTGTGACATGAGAGCCAAAGACTGGTAATATCTTGATTATTGCAATGATATAATGAAACCGCATGACATATTCTAGAGCAGCCAGCAATCACGGGATTATGGCGATGCACATTTTCTTGCAGCTTTTTTTGAGATGAGACTAGAGCTGAGTTGTCATGAGGAGGTCCTACTCCCAGAGCCAGCATTCCAGCCTCTACACTACAGAGTGGGCTAGAGTGGAGGTCCTACTCCCAGAGCCAGCATTCCAGCCTCTACACTACAGAGTGGGCTAGAGTGGAGGTCCTACTCCCAGAGCCAGCATTCCAGCCTCTACACTACAGAGTGGGCTAGAGTGGAGGTCCTACTCCCAGAGCCAGCATTCCAGCCTCTACACTACAGAGTGGGCTAGAGTGGAGGTCCTACTCCCAGAGCCAGCATTCCAGCCTCTACACTACAGAGTGGGCTAGAGTGGAGGTCCTACTCCCAGAGCCAGCATTCCAGCCTCTACACTACAGAGCGGGCTAGAGTGGAGGTCCTACTCCCAGAGCCAGCATTCCAGCCTCTACACTACAGAGCGGGCTAGAGTGGAGGTCCTACTCCCAGAGCCAGCATTCCAGCCTCTACACTACAGAGCGGGCTAGAGTGGAGGTCCTACTCCCAGAGCCAGCATTCCAGCCTCTACACTACAGAGTGGGCTAGAGTGGAGGTCCTACTCCCAGAGCCAGCATTCCAGCCTCTACACTACAGAGTGGGCTAGAGTGGAGGTCCTACTCCCAGAGCCAGCATTCCAGCCTCTACACTACAGAGTGGGCTAGAGTGGAGGTCCTACTCCCAGAGCCAGCATTCCAGCCTCTACACTACAGAGTGGGCTAGAGTGGAGGTCCTACTCCCAGAGCCAGCATTCCAGCCTCTACACTACAGAGCGGGCTAGAGTGGAGGTCCTACTCCCAGAGCCAGCATTCCAGCCTCTACACTACAGAGCGGGCTAGAGTGGAGGTCCTACTCCAAGAGCCAGCATTCCAGCCTCTACACTACAGAGCGGGCTAGAGTGGAGGTCCTACTCCCAGAGCCAGCATTCCAGCCTCTACACTACAGAGTGGGCTAGAGTGGAGGTCCTACTCCCAGAGCCAGCATTCCAGCCTCTACACTACAGAGCGGGCTAGAGTGGAGGTCCTACTCCAAGAGCCAGCATTCCAGCCTCTACACTACAGAGCGGGCTAGAGTGGAGGTCCTACTCCCAGAACCAGCATTCCAGCCTCTACACTACAGAGTGGGCTAGAGTGGAGGTCCTACTCCCAGAGCCAGCATTCCAGCCTCTACACTACAGAGTGGGCTAGAGTGGAGGTCCTACTCCCAGAACCAGCATTCCAGCCTCTACACTACAGAGTGGGCTAGAATGGAGGTCCTCCTTCCAAAGCCAGCATTCTAGCCTCTACACTACAGAGCGGGCTAGAGTGGAGGTCCTACTCCCAGAGCCAGCATTCCAGCCTCTACACTACAGAGCGGGCTAGAGTGGAGGTCCTACTCCCAGAGCCAGCATTCCAGCCTCTACACTACAGAGTGGGCTAGAGTGGAGGTCCTACTCCCAGAGCCAGCATTCCAGCCTCTACACTACAGAGTGGGCTAGAGTGGAGGTCCTACTCCCAGAACCAGCATTCCAGCCTCTACACTACAGAGTGGGCTAGAATGGAGGTCCTCCTTCCAAAGCCAGCATTCTAGCCTCTACACTACAGAGTGGGCTAGAGTGGAGGTCCTACTCCCAGAGCCAGCATTCCAGCCTCTACACTACAGAGCGGGCTAGAGTGGAGGTCCTACTCCCAGAGCCAGCATTCCAGCCTCTACACTACAGAGCGGGCTAGAGTGGAGGTCCTACTCCCAGAGCCAGCATTCCAGCCTCTACACTACAGAGTGGGCTAGAATGGAGGTCCTCCTTCCAAATCCAGCATTCTAGCCTCTACACTACAGAGCTGGCTAGAATGGAGGTCCTCCTTCCAAAGCCAGCATTCTAGCCTCTACACTACAGAGCGGGCTAGAGTGGAGGTCCTACTCCCAGAGCCAGCATTCCAGCCTCTACACTACAGAGCGGGCTAGAGAGGAGGTCCTACTCCCAGAGCCAGCATTCTAGCCTCTACACTACAGAGTGGGCTAGAGTGGAGGCCCTACTCCCAGAGCCAGCATTCCAGCCTCTACACTACAGAGCGGGCTAGAGTGGAGGTCCTACTCCAAGAGCCAGCATTCCAGCCTCTACACTACAGAGCGGGCTAGAGTGGAGGTCCTACTCCCAGAGCCAGCATTCCAGCCTCTACACTACAGAGTGGGCTAGAGTGGAGGTCCTACTCCCAGAGCCAGCATTCCAGCCTCTACACTACAGAGTGGGCTAGAGTGGAGGTCCTACTCCCAGAGCCAGCATTCCAGCCTCTACACTACAGAGCGGGCTAGAGTGGAGGTCCTACTCCAAGAGCCAGCATTCCAGCCTCTACACTACAGAGCGGGCTAGAGTGGAGGTCATACTCCCAGAGCCAGCATTCCAGCCTCTACACTACAGAGCGGGCTAGAGTGGAGGTCCTACTCCCAGAGCCAGCATTCCAGCCTCTACACTACAGAGTGGGCTAGAGTGGAGGTCCTACTCCCAGAGCCAGCATTCCAGCCTCTACACTACAGAGTGGGCTAGAATGGAGGTCCTCCTTCCAAAGCCAGCATTCTAGCCTCTACACTACAGAGTGGGCTAGAATGGAGGTCCTCCTTCCAAAGCCAGCATTCTAGCCTCTACACTACAGAGCGGGCTAGAGTGGAGGTCCTACTCCCAGAGCCAGCATTCCAGCCTCTACACTACAGAGCGGGCTAGAGAGGAGGTCCTACTCCCAGAGCCAGCATTCTAGCCTCTACACTACAGAGTGGGCTAGAGTGGAGGCCCTACTCCCAGAGCCAGCATTCCAGCCTCTACACTACAGAGCGGGCTAGAGTGGAGGTCCTACTCCAAGAGCCAGCATTCCAGCCTCTACACTACAGAGCGGGCTAGAGTGGAGGTCCTACTCCCAGAGCCAGCATTCCAGCCTCTACACTACAGAGTGGGCTAGAGTGGAGGTCCTACTCCCAGAGCCAGCATTCCAGCCTCTACACTACAGAGCGGGCTACAGTGGAGGTCCTACTCCCAGAGCCAGCATTCCAGCCTCTACACTACAGAGCGGGCTAGAGTGGAGGTCCTACTCCCAGAGCCAGCATTCCAGCCTCTACACTACAGAGCGGGCTAGAGTGGAGGTCCTACTCCCAGAGCCAGCATTCCAGCCTCTACACTACAGAGCGGGCTAGAGTGGAGGTCCTACTCCCAGAGCCAGCATTCCAGCCTCTACACTACAGAGCGGGCTAGAGTGGAGGTCCTACTCCCAGAGCCAGCATTCCAGCCTCTACACTGCAGAGCGGGCTAGAGTGGAGGTCCTACTCCCAGAGCCAGCATTCCAGCCTCTACACTACAGAGTGGGCTAGAATGGAGGTCCTCCTTCCAAAGCCAGCATTCTAGCCTCTACAGTACAGAGCTGGCTAGAATGGAGGTCCTCCTTCCAAAGCCAGCATTCTAGCCTCTACACTACAGAGCGGGCTAGAGTGGAGGTCCTACTCCCAGAGCCAGCATTCCAGCCTCTACACTACAGAGCGGGCTAGAGTGGAGGTCCTACTCCCAGAGCCAGCATTCTAGCCTCTACACTACAGAGTGGGCTAGAGTGGAGGTCCTACTCCCAGAGCCAGCATTCTAGCCTCTACACTACAGAGTGGGCTAGAGTGGAGGTCCTACTCCCAGAGCCAGCATTCCAGCCTCTACACTACAGAGCGGGCTAGAGTGGAGGTCCTACTCCCAGAGCCAGCATTCCAGCCTCTACACTACAGAGCGGGCTAGAGTGGAGGTCCTACTCCCAGAGCCAGCATTCCAGCCTCTACACTACAGAGCGGGCTAGAGTGGAGGTCCTACTCCCAGAGCCAGCATTCCAGCCTCTACACTACAGAGTGGGCTAGAGTGGAGGTCCTACTCCCAGAGCCAGCATTCCAGCCTCTACACTACAGAGTGGGCTAGAGTGGAGGTCCTACTCCCAGAGCCAGCATTCCAGCCTCTACACTACAGAGCGGGCTAGAGTGGAGGTCCTACTCCAAGAGCCAGCATTCCAGCCTCTACACTACAGAGCGGGCTAGAGTGGAGGTCCTACTCCCAGAGCCAGCATTCCAGCCTCTACACTACAGAGCGGGCTAGAGTGGAGGTCCTACTCCCAGAGCCAGCATTCCAGCCTCTACACTACAGAGTGGGCTAGAGTGGAGGTCCTACTCCCAGAGCCAGCATTCCAGCCTCTACACTACAGAGTGGGCTAGAGTGGAGGTCCTACTCCCAGAACCAGCATTCCAGCCTCTACACTACAGAGTGGGCTAGAATGGAGGTCCTCCTTCCAAAGCCAGCATTCTAGCCTCTACACTACAGAGTGGGCTAGAGTGGAGGTCCTACTCCCAGAGCCAGCATTCCAGCCTCTACACTACAGAGCGGGCTAGAGTGGAGGTCCTACTCCCAGAGCCAGCATTCCAGCCTCTACACTACAGAGCGGGCTAGAGTGGAGGTCCTACTCCCAGAGCCAGCATTCCAGCCTCTACACTACAGAGTGGGCTAGAATGGAGGTCCTCCTTCCAAAGCCAGCATTCTAGCCTCTACACTACAGAGCTGGCTAGAATGGAGGTCCTCCTTCCAAAGCCAGCATTCTAGCCTCTACACTACAGAGCGGGCTAGAGTGAAGGTCCTACTCCCAGAGCCAGCATTCCAGCCTCTACACTACAGAGCGGGCTAGAGAGGAGGTCCTACTCCCAGAGCCAGCATTCTAGCCTCTACACTACAGAGTGGGCTAGAGTGGAGGCCCTACTCCCAGAGCCAGCATTCCAGCCTCTACACTACAGAGCGGGCTAGAGTGGAGGTCCTACTCCAAGAGCCAGCATTCCAGCCTCTACACTACAGAGCGGGCTAGAGTGGAGGTCCTACTCCCAGAGCCAGCATTCCAGCCTCTACACTACAGAGTGGGCTAGAGTGGAGGTCCTACTCCCAGAGCCAGCATTCCAGCCTCTACACTACAGAGCGGGCTAGAGTGGAGGTCCTACTCCCAGAGCCAGCATTCCAGCCTCTACACTACAGAGCGGGCTAGAGTGGAGGTCCTACTCCCAGAGCCAGCATTCCAGCCTCTACACTACAGAGCGGGCTAGAGTGGAGGTCCTACTCCCAGAGCCAGCATTCCAGCCTCTACACTACAGAGCGGGCTAGAGTGGAGGTCCTACTCCCAGAGCCAGCATTCCAGCCTCTACACTGCAGAGCGGGCTAGAGTGGAGGTCCTACTCCCAGAGCCAGCATTCCAGCCTCTACACTACAGAGTGGGCTAGAATGGAGGTCCTCCTTCCAAAGCCAGCATTCTAGCCTCTACACTACAGAGCTGGCTAGAATGGAGGTCCTCCTTCCAAAGCCAGCATTCTAGCCTCTACACTACAGAGCGGGCTAGAGTGGAGGTCCTACTCCCAGAGCCAGCATTCCAGCCTCTACACTACAGAGCGGGCTAGAGTGGAGGTCCTACTCCCAGAGCCAGCATTCTAGCCTCTACACTACAGAGTGGGCTAGAGTGGAGGTCCTACTCCCAGAGCCAGCATTCCAGCCTCTACACTACAGAGCGGGCTAGAGTGGAGGTCCTACTCCCAGAGCCAGCATTCCAGCCTCTACACTACAGAGCGGGCTAGAGTGGAGGTCCTACTCCCAGAGCCAGCATTCCAGCCTCTACACTACAGAGCGGGCTAGAGTGGAGGTCCTACTCCAAGAGCCAGCATTCCAGCCTCTACACTACAGAGCGGGCTAGAGTGGAGGTCCTACTCCCAGAGCCAGCATTCCAGCCTCTACTCTACAGAGTGGGCTAGAGTGGAGGTCCTACTCCCAGAGCCAGCATTCCAGCCTCTACACTACAGAGCGGGCTAGAGTGGAGGTCCTACTCCCAGAGCCAGCATTCCAGCCTCTACACTACAGAGCGGGCTAGAGTGGAGGTCCTACTCCCAGAGCCAGCATTCCAGCCTCTACACTACAGAGCGGGCTAGAGTGGAGGTCCTACTCCCAGAGCCAGCATTCCAGCCTCTACACTACAGAGCGGGCTGGAGTGGAGGTCCTACTCCCAGAGCCAGCATTCCAGCCTCTACACTACAGAGCGGGCTAGAGTGGAGGTCCTACTCCCAGAGCCAGCATTGCAGCCTCTACACTACAGAGCGGGCTAGAGTGGAGGTCCTACTCCCAGAGCCAGCCTTCCAGCCTCTACACTACAGAGCGGGCTAGAGTGGAGGTCCTACACCCAGAGCCAGCATTCCAGCCTCTACACTACAGAGCGGGCTAGAGTGGAGGTCCTACTCCCAGAACCAGCATTCCAGCCTCTACACTACAGAGTGGGCTAGAGTGGAGGTCCTACTCCCAGAGCTAGCATTCCAGCCTCTACACTACAGAGCGGGCTAGAGTGGAGGTCCTACTCCCAGAGCCAGCATTCTAGCCTCTACACTACAGAGTGGGCTAGAGTGGAGGTCCTACTCCAAGAGCCAGCATTCCAGCCTCTACACTACAGAGTGGGCTAGAATGGAGGTCCTCCTTCCAAAGCCAGCATTCTAGCCTCTACACTACAGAGCTGGCTAGAATGGAGGTCCTCCTTCCAAAGCCAGCATTCTAGCCTCTACACTACAGAGCGGGCTAGAGTGGAGGTCCTACTCCCAGAGCCAGCATTCCAGCCTCTACACTACAGAGTGGGCTAGAGTGGAGGTCCTACTCCCAGAGCCAGCATTCCAGCCTCTACACTACAGAGCGGGCTAGAGTGGAGGTCCTACTCCCAGAGCCAGCATTCCAGCCTCTACACTACAGAGCGGGCTAGAGTGGAGGTCCTACTCCAAGAGCCAGCATTCCAGCCTCTACACTACAGAGTGGGCTAGAGTGGAGGTCCTACTCCCAGAGCCAGCATTCCAGCCTCTACACTACAGAGCGGGCTAGAGTGGAGGTCCTACTCCCAGAGCCAGCATTCCAGCCTCTACACTACAGAGCGGGCTAGAGTGGAGGTCCTACTCCCAGAGCCAGCATTCCAGCCTCTACACTACAGAGCGGGCTAGAGTGGAGGTCCTACTCCCAGAGCCAGCATTCCAGCCTCTACACTACAGAGCGGGCTAGAGTGGAGGTCCTACTCCCAGAGCCAGCATTCCAGCCTCTACACTACAGAGCGGGCTAGAGTGGAGGTCCTACTCCCAGAGCCAGCATTCCAGCCTCTACACTACAGAGCGGGCTAGAGTGGAGGTCCTACTCCCAGAGCCAGCATTCCAGCCTCTACACTACAGAGTGGGCTAGAGTGGAGGTCCTACTCCCAGAACCAGCATTCCAGCATCTACACTACAGAGCGGGCTAGAGTGGAGGTCCTACTCCCAGAGCCAGCATTCCAGCCTCTACACTACAGAGCGGGCTAGAGTGGAGGTCCTACTCCCAGAGCCAGCATTGCAGCCTCTACACTACAGAGCGGGCTAGAGTGGAGGTCCTACTCCCAGAGCCAGCCTTCCAGCCTCTACACTACAGAGCGGGCTAGAGTGGAGGTCCTACACCCAGAGCCAGCATTCCAGCCTCTACACTACAGAGCGGGCTAGAGTGGAGGTCCTACTCCCAGAACCAGCATTCCAGCCTCTACACTACAGAGTGGGCTAGAGTGGAGGTCCTACTCCCAGAGCTAGCATTCCAGCCTCTACACTACAGAGCGGGCTAGAGTGGAGGTCCTACTCCCAGAGCCAGCATTCTAGCCTCTACACTACAGAGCGGGCTAGAGTGGAGGTCCTACTCCCAGAGCCAGCATTCCAGCCTCTACACTACAGAGTGGGCTAGAGTGGAGGTCCTACTCCCAGAGCCAGCATTCCAGCCTCTACACTACAGAGCGGGCTAGAGTGGAGGTCCTACTCCCAGAGCCAGCATTCTAGCCTCTACACTACAGAGCGGGCTAGAGTGGAGGTCCTACTCCCAGAGCCAGCATTCTAGCCTCTACACTACAGAGTGGGCTAGAGTGGAGGTCCTACTCCCAGAGCCAGCATTCCAGCCTCTACACTACAGAGTGGGCTAGAGTGGAGGTCCTACTCCCAGAGCCAGCATTCCAGCCTCTACACTACAGAGCGGGCTAGAGTGGAGGTCCTACTCCCAGAGCCAGCATTCCAGCCTCTACACTACAGAGCGGGCTAGAGTGGAGGTCCTACTCCCAGAGCCAGCATTCCAGCCTCTACACTACAGAGTGGGCTAGAGTGGAGGTCCTACTCCCAGAGCCAACATTCCAGCCTCTACACTGCAGAGCGGGCTAGAGTGGAGGTCCTACTCCCAGAGCCAGCATTCTAGCCTCTACACTACAGAGTCTGCTAGAGTGGAGGTCCTACTCCCAGAGCCAGCATTCCAGCCTCTACACTACAGAGTGGGCTAGAGTGGAGGTCCTACTCCCAGAGCCAGCATTCCAGCCTCTACACTACAGAGCGGGCTAGAGTGGAGGTCCTACTCCAAGAGCCAGCATTCCAGCCTCTACACTACAGAGCGGGCTAGAGTGGAGGTCCTACTCCCAGAGCCAGCATTCTAGCCTCTACACTACAGAGCGGGCTAGAGTGGAGGTCCTACTCCCAGAGCCAGCATTCCAGCCTCTACACTACAGAGCGGGCTAGAGTGGAGGTCCTACTCCCAGAGCCAGCATTCCAGCCTCTACACTACAGAGCGGGCTAGAGTGGAGGTCCTACTCCCAGAGCCAGCATTCCAGCCTCTACACTACAGAGCGGGCTAGAGTGGAGGTCCTACTCCCAGAGCCAGCATTCCAGCCTCTACACTACAGAGCGGGCTAGAGTGGAGGTCCTACTCCCAGAGCCAGCATTCCAGCCTCTACACTACAGAGCGGGCTAGAGTGGAGGTCCTACTCCCAGAGCCAGCATTCCAGCATCTACACTACAGAGCGGGCTAGAGTGGAGGTCCTACTCCCAGAGCCAGCATTCCAGCCTCTACACTACAGAGCGGGCTAGAGTGGAGGTCCTACTCCCAGAGCCAGCATTCCAGCCTCTACACTACAGAGCGGGCTAGAGTGGAGGTCCTACTCCCAGAGCCAGCATTCCAGCCTCTACACTACAGAGCGGGCTAGAGTGGAGGTCCTACTCCCAGAACCAGCCTTCCAGCCTCTACACTACAGAGCGGGCTAGAGTGGAGGTCCTACTCCCAGAACCAGCCTTCCAGCCTCTACACTACAGAGCGGGCTAGAGTGGAGGTCCTACTCCCAGAGCCAGCATTCCAGCCTCTACACTACAGAGTGGGCTAGAATGGAGGTCCTCCTTCCAAAGCCAGCATTCTAGCCTCTACACTACAGAGCTGGCTAGAATGGAGGTCCTCCTTCCAAAGCCAGCATTCTAGCCTCTACACTACAGAGTGGGCTAGAGTGGAGTGGTGGGACCAGAGGAACAGTTTTATTCATTTTATTTAACCCCTTCACGACCGTCGGTGGTAAATAAACAATGGCGCTTGCTGGGCTTTGTGCAGCCCTGACATTTCTCTACGGTCGGTGGTCTTCTAGCGCTCAGGACCCCCAAGTCCTGCAAGCGCTGGTATTCCGGTTTTTTAAACTTAAAAAAAATGAAAATGACAAAGTAAAGAAAAAAAAAATAATTAAACCAATAAATAAGTGTGTTTATGTAAAAATAAAAAGTACATATATATCGTATTGCCATGTCAGGAAAGACCAGATCTATTAACCTCTTAAATTAATACTGTAAAAAAAAAATTGAAATCATGGCAAAAAACTATGCTTTTTCATCATACCACCAAACAAAAAGGGGAATAAAATGCGATCAAAATGTTAAAAGAAAATAAAACTGGTATCACTGAAAACATCATCTTGTCCCACAAAAAAAAATAAGCCACCTTCTGTGGACAAATAAAAAAAAGTTATACCTCTCAGAAAAACAATTTTTTACTAATAAAACAGTTTTTATTGTGTAAAAGAGGCAAAACATTAAAAAAAATTATATAAATGTGGTATTGCTGTAATCGTACTAACCCGAGGAATAAGGCTGTGTGCACATGTTGCAGATTTGGTGCGTTTTTGCAATGCAAATTGGCTAGCAAAACCTGATGCCAGCAAAGTGAATGAGAAACTTGAAGTCTCTTGCACACGTTGAGTATTTTGACTTGCAGATTTGGTGCAGAAAATCTGAAGCATGTCAATTCTCTGTGCATTTTTGCCTGCGTTTTTCACCCATTGAATGCACTGAAAAAGCGCAGGCAAACAACGCTGTGAAAACGTTGCGTTTTTGAGGCTGCGTTTTCCTGCCAAGAGATGCAGAAATGGTGCAGAAATTTCTGCACACTGATTACACAATACCCTAAAGCTGTCTTACCACTTTTACCACATGGTGAACAGCATTTAAAAATCCTCAAATAAAAAAATCCTGAATTGCCTGTTTGTTCTGGTTCCCAAAAATCTGAATAGAAAGTGATCAAAAAATAGTATGTTCCCGAAAATGGTACCAATAAAAACATCAATTCATTCTGCAAAAAATTAAGCTCTCACATGACTTAGAAAAATTATAGATCTCAAAAAATTGATGCAAAAACTTTTTTTTTTGTGTAAAAAGCGTTTTTTTTTATAGCATGTGATAGCAGCCAGACATAGGAATACACTATAAATCTGGTATTGCTGTAATCGCACCGACCTGAAAGCTAGTCATCTAATCACTTATACCACACGTAGAACAGCATAAAAAATGTAATAGCAATTCTTGACCTGCTGTTGATTTGTTCATTCTGCCTCTTAAAGATCGCAGTAAGGCTCGGCTCACATTTAGCCTGGACTCTACGCTGAGAGCATACACCGACGTTTTCGTGTAAATCTCTGAAATACATGATTCAGACGGAATCCCCGGTGGAAGATTCCCTATAATGAAGCAAATAGTCACTTTGGATGTTGTCTGGCCATCTTTTTAACCCCTAATAATAATAACCCATTTCTGACGTCTGGTGTAATACGTTCCTGCGCCCTGGGCCTTAATGACCTGGTATGGATTATTACGCCATGGCGAGTGCGCCTGCACAGAGGCTGTGCTGACGAGATCGCCGCCGGGTGTCAGCTGATTCTAACAGCTGTCACCAGGTACTATGTGCCAGGAGCGGTCCTGCACCGCTCCTGGCACATTAACCCCGGAAATGGTGCAATCGAAGTCTATCGCAGCATTTCAGGGTCAAGCAGAGGTAAGAGCCTCCTTATCTGCCGCCTATGAGACTGCCACAGACTGACTGCAAAGTACATCACATTCCAAGAAACTGTGATATGGATGATGCCCCAGCAGAGCTGGCTGAAAGAGAGACTCTTCTCCAAGAAAAGACCACATTAGTGCGAGATGCCCAGGGTAAGGCAGAACTCCGCATCGCACACCTCCAAGAAGCTAGGTCATATCGTACAATGTCGACCAAAATCACATCTCGATCTTCTACATCATCTCACTCCAGGAAGTCAACATTGTCTGACAAGCTACTGAAAATCTGTGCATCTGCAGCGTGAGTTCCTGTGTTAGGAAGGAGGCTGAAGTTGAAGCCCAAAGAAATGAGTTGGAAGCTCAATTAAAAAGTCAGGAAGCTGAAATGGAAGCCCAATTAAAAAGGCAGGAAGCAGACATGGAGCTCAAAGAAATAAGATGGAGGTCCAATTAAAAATACTCCAAGCCGAAAGGGAAGAAGCAACAGCCCTTGCTAAACTGAAGGTCCTTGAACAAGCACTAGGTCAAGATGCTGATATTTACTGCTTTATTTCAGGAGAAATGGAAGACCCAGCTGATGGCACTACAGACTATGTGCTAAAACATTTACCATCTGTACCAGCGCAGTCTCCAATTTACCACACAGATGCACTCGCAAGCCAAGAAATGTCGCTACCTACTGCCAACAAGGTAACTTCCAGCACTAACCCACAATTTAGGTGACAGCCAGCAGACCCTATAGAGACTAAACCACAGCTTAACTCTCATGCTTTATTGTTTAGTCCTGATCCATCTCAGTCATGTAAGCCAGAGAACTTGCGTTCTCCAGGGACACCACAAGTTAATCCTGCAACTATGACCGGGAGATCGGACATGTTTGAATTCGCCAGATACATGATTCGCAGAGTTAAACATCAGTCTCTCGAAGTTTGATGAATGTGCAGAAAATGATAGAGCCTGGAAGTTGACCTTTCAAGCAGTAATCCAAGACCTCAACCTCATCGGCAAGGAACTGGATTTGCTTTTTAACTGATTAGCCCCTGAATCAGCTGAGCGCATCAAGACAATAAGGGCAGTTCATGTGGACTATTCAGATGCTGGTCTTATTGCAGCATGGGAGAGGCTGGAGCAAACCTACGACAGCTCAGAAGCCATAGAGTCTGCCTTATTTAGGAGACTAAAAACCTTCCCAAAATTAACAATCGAAAAACTTCAAGGCTTGAGAGACCTGCTAAAGGAAATAGAATTGGCAAAATTATACCCATGTCTTTGAGGACTGAGCTACCTTGATACTGCTCATGGTGTGACTCCATTAGTTCTCAAGTTGCCACACGGCATGCACTATAAATGGGCAAACCACGGCTCACAGTATGAAGGACAGCATAATGTGTCTTTTCCTCGCTTTTCATATTTTTCCAGGTTCGTCAGTGATCAAGCTCGGAAGAAGAATGATCCCAGCTTCTACTTCACTGAACTTGCTCCACCAGCTTCATCGTCATCATCTACAACAAGGGTCTCAAACATGCAGCCCGAGGGCCGCATGCGGCCCCTGAGGCTGCTTAATGTGGCCCACATGCACCGGAGCCCCGGCAATGATTGCAGCCTGATCCTGAGGGCCACCGAAGTCAGTAATTCTTTTCAGTTGAACGTTCTACAAGTTAGAGACCAGGATGGGCGAGCTGCTACAAGATGGGGACCAGGATGGGCGCGCTGCTACAAGATGGGGACCAGGATGGGCGAGCTGCTACAAGATGGGGACCAGGATGGGCGAGCTGCTACAAGATGGGGACCAGGATGGGCGCGCTGCTACAAGATGGGGACCAGGATGGGCGCGCTGCTACAAGATGGGGACCAGGATGGGCGCGCTGCTACAAGATGGGGACCAGGATGGGCGCGCTGCTACAAGATGGGGACCAGGATGGGCGCGCTGCTACAAGATGGGGACCAGGATGGGCGCGCTGCTACAAGATGGGGACCAGGATGGGCGCGCTGCTACAAGATGGGGACCAGGATGGGCGCGCTGCTACAAGATGGGGACCAGGATGGGCGCGCTGCTACAAGATGGGGACCAGGATGGGCGCGCTGCTACAAGATGGGGACCAGGATGGGCGCGCTGCTACAAGATGGGGACCAGGATGGGCGCGCTGCTACAAGATGGGGACCAGGATGGGCGCGCTGCTACAAGATGGGGACCAGGATGGGCGCGCTGCTACAAGATGGGGACCAGGATGGGCGCGCTGCTACAAGATGGGGACCAGGATGGGCGCGCTGCTACAAGATGGGGACCAGGATGGGCGCGCTGCTACAAGATGGGGACCAGGATGGGCGCGCTGCTACAAGATGGGGACCAGGATGGGCGCGCTGCTACAAGATGGGGACCAGGATGGGCGCGCTGCTACAAGATGGGGACCAGGATGGGCGCGCTGCTACAAGATGGGGACCAGGATGGGCGCGCTGCTACAAGATGGGGACCAGGATGGGCGCGCTGCTACAAGATGGGGACCAGGATGGGCGCGCTGCTACAAGATGGGGACCAGGATGGGCGCGCTGCTACAAGATGGGGACCAGGATGGGCGCGCTGCTACAAGATGGGGACCAGGATGGGCGCGCTGCTACAAGATGGGGACCAGGATGGGCGCGCTGCTACAAGATGGGGACCAGGATGGGCGCGCTGCTACAAGATGGGGACCAGGATGGGCGCGCTGCTACAAGATGGGGACCAGGATGGGCGCGCTGCTACAAGATGGGGACCAGGATGGGCGCGCTGCTACAAGATGGGGACCAGGATGGGCGCGCTGCTACAAGATGGGGACCAGGATGGGCGCGCTGCTACAAGATGGGGACCAGGATGGGCGCGCTGCTACAAGATGGGGACCAGGATGGGCGCGCTGCTACAAGATGGGGACCAGGATGGGCGCGCTGCTACAAGATGGGGACCAGGATGGGCGCGCTGCTACAAGATGGGGACCAGGATGGGCGCGCTGCTACAAGATGGGGACCAGGATGGGCGCGCTGCTACAAGATGGGGACCAGGATGGGCGCGCTGCTACAAGATGGGGACCAGGATGGGCGCGCTGCTACAAGATGGGGACCAGGATGGGCGCGCTGCTACAAGATGGGGACCAGGATGGGCGCGCTGCTACAAGATGGGGACCAGGATGGGCGCGCTGCTACAAGATGGGGACCAGGATGGGCGCGCTGCTACAAGATGGGGACCAGGATGGGCGCGCTGCTACAAGATGGGGACCAGGATGGGCGCGCTGCTACAAGATGGGGACCAGGATGGGCGCGCTGCTACAAGATGGGGACCAGGATGGGCGCGCTGCTACAAGATGGGGACCAGGATGGGCGCGCTGCTACAAGATGGGGACCAGGATGGGCGCGCTGCTACAAGATGGGGACCAGGATGGGCGCGCTGCTACAAGATGGGGACCAGGATGGGCGCGCTGCTACAAGATGGGGACCAGGATGGGCGCGCTGCTACAAGA
The DNA here is from genome assembly GCF_046119375.1 of Phyllobates terribilis. Classification (NCBI taxonomy): domain Eukaryota; kingdom Metazoa; phylum Chordata; class Amphibia; order Anura; family Dendrobatidae; genus Phyllobates; species Phyllobates terribilis. Next base: position 327,032,844 of record NW_027362764.1, on the reverse strand, counting down.
TGGGGACCAGGATGGGCGCGCTGCTACAAGATGGGGACCAGGATGGGCGCGCTGCTACAAGATGGGGACCAGGATGGGCGCGCTGCTACAAGATGGGGACCAGGATGGGCGCGCTGCTACAAGATGGGGACCAGGATGGGCGCGCTGCTACAAGATGGGGACCAGGATGGGCGCGCTGCTACAAGATGGGGACCAGGATGGGCGCGCTGCTACAAGATGGGGACCAGGATGGGCGCGCTGCTACAAGATGGGGACCAGGATGGGCGCGCTGCTACAAGATGGGGACCAGGATGGGCGCGCTGCTACAAGATGGGGACCAGGATGGGCGCGCTGCTACAAGATGGGGACCAGGATGGGCGCGCTGCTACAAGATGGGGACCAGGATGGGCGCGCTGCTACAAGATGGGGACCAGGATGGGCGCGCTGCTACAAGATGGGGACCAGGATGGGCGCGCTGCTACAAGATGGGGACCAGGATGGGCGCGCTGCTACAAGATGGGGACCAGGATGGGCGCGCTGCTACAAGATGGGGACCAGGATGGGCGCGCTGCTACAAGATGGGGACCAGGATGGGCGCGCTGCTACAAGATGGGGACCAGGATGGGCGCGCTGCTACAAGATGGGGACCAGGATGGGCGCGCTGCTACAAGATGGGGACCAGGATGGGCGCGCTGCTACAAGATGGGGACCAGGATGGGCGCGCTGCTACAAGATGGGGACCAGGATGGGCGCGCTGCTACAAGATGGGGACCAGGATGGGCGCGCTGCTACAAGATGGGGACCAGGATGGGCGCGCTGCTACAAGATGGGGACCAGGATGGGCGCGCTGCTACAAGATGGGGACCAGGATGGGCGCGCTGCTACAAGATGGGGACCAGGATGGGCGCGCTGCTACAAGATGGGGACCAGGATGGGCGCGCTGCTACAAGATGGGGACCAGGATGGGCGCGCTGCTACAAGATGGGGACCAGGATGGGCGCGCTGCTACAAGATGGGGACCAGGATGGGCGCGCTGCTACAAGATGGGGACCAGGATGGGCGCGCTGCTACAAGATGGGGACCAGGATGGGCGCGCTGCTACAAGATGGGGACCAGGATGGGCGCGCTGCTACAAGATGGGGACCAGGATGGGCGCGCTGCTACAAGATGGGGACCAGGATGGGCGCGCTGCTACAAGATGGGGACCAGGATGGGCGCGCTGCTACAAGATGGGGACCAGGATGGGCGCGCTGCTACAAGATGGGGACCAGGATGGGCGCGCTGCTACAAGATGGGGACCAGGATGGGCGCGCTGCTACAAGATGGGGACCAGGATGGGCGCGCTGCTACAAGATGGGGACACGGATGGGCGCGCTGCTACAAGATGGGGACACTACTATAAGAAGTTGGTCACAATTACTATATGGTGCTGATTGTAAGGAAAAAAAAATCATTCTATGTGGCCAATTAGGGGAGACAAAAAGGAAATAAAAATTGTAAAAACTGTAAACTTGTAAAAAAAACTATAAAACTGTACCATAGCCCATAAAATGAATGCCATTTAAAAGAATAAAATAAAATAGACAAAAATGTTAAAACAAATTATCTAAAAGGTGTATAGAAAAAAACAATATGGTATCATTAAAAATTTCATATCACCCTGCAAAGAATGCGACACTTCAACTTCACATTTTTTCTATGTGCGGCCCATATACTGAGCCGAGTTTGAGACCCCTGATCTACAAGGTATGATAACAATATCAACAAACATAGAGAGTTAAAGAGCACACTATCAGTGAGAAAAACTGACGTTCCACTTACTGCACCCTCCTTCCCTAAAACAAATGGTGTTGCTCCTAAAGCTATGGACAATAACCGTATGTGCCCTATCGACAAGACCTCACCCACTCTAGGAATGTTGTGGGCTCAGGGAAAGACTTTGCAGGAGTGCAGAGATACTCTCAAGGAACTTGGGATACGTTATAAGTGTTGCGCCTCCTCAGACCACGTTGCTAAGGACTGTAAGGCCGTCATTAAGTGCACTGAATGCAATAGTGACAAACCCGTTACATCCATGCATCCCCCACCAGCTCCACACAATTCGCAACCTTCTGCAGCATCCAACCTGCTCAAAAGCATGGCGGGGAGCCACAAGTTCCTGATCCAGCTGCAACTGCTGTTTCCGCCTCATGTATGGAAGTATGTGGAGAAGGGCCTGTCCTAAATACTGCGCTAAAGTATGTCTGGTCAAAGTCTATCCGAAGGACAACCCGGCAAGAACTCCAAAATGTATCCCATAATAGATGAGCAAAGTAACAGGACTTTAGCAAAGCTCAAACTCTTTGAGATCGTCAATATAAAGGGACAAACGGCTCCATACACCCTCAACACCTGTTCTGGTAATATTGAGACTTCTGGTAGGAGAGCCTCTGGGTACATCATCTCTTCAATTAAGGGAAACGTGCACATACCCTTGCCAACTTTAATTGAATGTGACCAGATACTCGATAACAGGGAAGAAATTCCCACTCCGGAAGCCACGCTCCATCATCCCCACTTGAGGCACCTAACTAATGAAATTCCTCCTCTGGACACAAATGCTGATATTCTAATCCTACTAAGGAGGGATATTCTAAGGGTCCACAAGGTGCGCCAACAATGCAATGGCCCAGATGATGCTCCATACGCCCAAAGACTCAATCTAGGTTGGGTAATCGTGGGCAATGTATGTCTGGGTAAGAGTCACAAGACATCTGACGTTAACTCCTACAAAACGTACAGTACAGACCAAAAGTTTGGACACCCCTTCTCATTTAAAGATTTTTCTGTATTTCCATGACTGACAATTGTACATTCACACTGAAGGCATCAAAACTGTGAATTAACACATGTGGAATTATATACTTAACAAAAAAGTGTGAAACAACTGAAAATATGTCTTATATTCTAGGTTCTTCAAAGTAGCCACCTTTTGCCTTGATGACTGCTTTGCACACTCTTGGCATTTTCTTGATGAGCTTCAAGAGGTAGTCACCGGAAATGGTTTTCACTTCACAGGTGTGCCCTGTCAGGTTTAATAAGTGGGATTTCTTGCCATATAAATGAGGTTGGGACCATCAGTTGTGTTGTGCAGAAGTCTGGTGGATACACAGCTGATAGTCCTACTGAATAGACTGTTAGAATTTGTATTATGGCAAGAAAAAAGCAGCTAAGAAAAACGAAATGAAGGTCAGTCAGTCCGAAAAATTGGTCAAACTTTGAAAGTGCCCCCAAGTGCAGTTGCAAAAACCATCAAGCGCTACAAAGAAGCTGGCTCATGTAATGCAATGTACAAGGGCCACGCTTCTTAACAACCGAGAACAGGCCTTATTAAGGTTCACCTCACTGCAGAGAACATTGAGAAACAAGCCCGAAATGAAGGACCATTTTGTAGCCTATATGGACAAGATATTTCGCAATGACCACGCAGAGCCAGCTGCCCCCTTGCAAGACAGTGAAGAATGGAGCCATCTACCTTCCTTTTGGAGTATATCATCCAAGAAAGTCTAAACAAATTAGAGTAGTGTTCGCTTCAAGCGCCAAACATGGTGTATCTCTGAACGACGTTCTCCTCACTGGTCCCAACCTGATTAATAACCTGGTGGGAGTGTTCGTAAGATTCAGAAAAGAGACAGTGGTCATTACTGCTGACATCGAACAAATGTTCCATTGTTTCATCGTGCGACAAGATCACAGAAATTATCTCAGTTTTCTATGGCACCAAGACAACGACACTAACAAGGAAATGGTTTAATACCGCATGAAGGTGCACGTGTTTGGAAACTGTCCTTCTCCTGCAGTTGCTACATACGGCCTACGTAGGACTGCCTCTGATGGTGAAACAGAGTTCGGGAAGGACGCCCAGCAGTTTGTTAAAAAGGACTTGTACGTGGATGACTGTCTGAAATCCCTGCCCACAGCGGAAGAAGCCATAGATCTGCTCAAACGGACACAAGGTATGCTTTCTAAAGCTCATTTAAGATTGTATAAAATTGCCACTAATGGTGCTGTTGTCAGGAAGGCCTTTCACTCTAATGATCATGCTGCAGAATTCAGACAATCCACCAGTAGAGAGAAGTCTGGGATTGAGATGGAACTTGTTAAAGGACTCCTTCAGCTTTCAGGTTAGTGGTGCAGAAAAAAGTGTGGGTTTCTGTCAGTGGTGAACAGTCTATATGATCCAATTGGGTTTGTTGCACCCTGAATATACAAGGCAAGCTTCTGTTAAGGCATCTCTCAGTCTATTAAGAACTGGGATGTACCACTCCCTGCAGACAAACAACTAATATGGAAGTCATGGAGGGAATCTGTTTGCGCCTTGGATAAAATCCACATACCACGTTGTAACACTCCAGCATCCCTTGCTACGAGTCGAAGGAAAGAGATCCACATATTCTCTGATGCCTCTAGTGAAGCTATTGCAGCTGTTGCCTATTTGAAGGTTCTAGGTTCTAGGCTCTAACAATGAAGCACATGTTGGATTTCTATTTGGAAAGGCTAAATTGGCTCCTAAACCCGTGCACACCATACCCATACTTGAGCACTGTGGGGCTGTACTAGCCATCGAGATTGCAGACTTTATACAGAGTGAACTAGCTATTCACGTGGATAGCACAAGATTCTACACACAGCAAGGTTGTTCTGTGCTACATGTACAACCAGACAAAACGCTTTTATCTCTGTCATTAACCGCGTTGAAAGGATCAGGAAATCCTCCAAAACCGAGCAATGGCAGTATGTTCCATCCCATCTTAACCCTGCTGACCTTGCTACTAGATGAGTGTCTGTTGGTGCCTTGGCAAATTCTTCTTGGTTAACAGGACCGGAGTTTCTTCGCAGCCAGTGTAAAGAGACTGCCGTTGAGGACAGCTTCAGTCTTCAGGATCCAGACGTTGACCCAGAGATCCATCCTAATGTCAGCACCCTCATTGCCAAAGAGAAGGTTGGTGGCTTGGGCTGACAACAATTTGAACGCTTTTCCAGATGGACAAGGCTTGTTGGCGCCAACACATCTGGAACCTGAACTTGAAACTTTCAAAGAATTTTCGGACTACTTAATATGCTCTGATTGCACTGGAACTTGAACCACTGGATTACAATTGGGTTGGAGACAGTTTGGCCTAGTGCTGCTTTTCTCCAATTCAAAGATGGGTTATCCTTTGGATTGCTTCAAGAGCTGTTATTGACATTTGTTTACCTCTTTTATATGTCATTGTTGCATTGCATGCACTGTTTTGTCTTTCAGGTTGAGGTATCCTTCAATGTACATCAGGAAATACCTCCACCTCAAGACTGTTAAAATGGTGAACTCCAAGGATTTCAGACAGGGAGTGTGCTGTCCAGCTCTTTGTTTGCAAAGACTTTCAGCCATTTTGGAACATTATCTTATGTTATATCTTAGTATGGCTATTGTATTGTTGTACTTTACTGCCATCTACTGGCTATGTATTATCACCACTGTTACCCACAATCCTTCCTGTCTGTAACTCCTCCTATCTCCTTCTCCCTCACATCCTGCTTGTTCTCAGTGCCATCTTGACAACACATCCTACAGGACTGAGAAAGGATTCTCTCCTTACCTATAACCCGTGCTTCTAATACAACGCTATCCTCTATCTCCTCTTCATCCTTCACCTTTCCCTCATCAAGGTACTGTGAATAAAACCTGTTAAATTCATTACTGCATCATCCTTCCCGATTTATCACGTGCAGTTCATAAGAAATGGGAGCACTGGTTAGTGAGTAATTCTATCCGCCATAGCTTATACGGAGATCCGTGTTCACATCCCTCAGACATCTTGCTCCACGTACATCGGTGGCAGAATAAATAGCGCTGCCTTATCAATTTTACCACACACGGAATGGCATAAAAAAAAAATACCTGAATTGTAGGTTTTTCTTTATTCTACCACCCAAAAATTGGAATAGAAAATGATCAAAAAATGTAAATTACCAGAAAATGGTACCAATAAAAATGTTAACTTGTCCCATAAAAAACAAGCCCTTACATGACTGTCGGCCGAAATATGGAAAAATGATGGCAAAAACTAATCTTTGCAAAAAGAAAGCGTCTTTTAGTGTCTGACAGCTGCTAAACATAAAAACTCGATATGAATTTGGTATCGCTGTAATCCCACCAACCCGAAGAAGAAAGTCGTATAATCACTTATACGGCATGAGGAACAGCATAAAAAATAAACTTTGGGGTTAGGAGTGTGTTGGGGTTAGGGTTATCTTGGGGTTGAGATTTTTTCATAAGTAAAGAAAAAAAAATGATGGCGATATGGCGACTAATGTTGAGCGCAAGTGCTCGCTACTTGAGTTTGCATCAGGTGCTCGGGTATGCACAGAGTATCGAGGCTGCTTGAGTGACATGCTCGAGTCTCCGCCCCATATGTTTTGCGACTGTTATATGGCCAAAAAAACCTCACTGGGATTGCCTGCCATCCCCGCATGTTTTTTGTTTTTTTTTTGGTGTCTAACAACAAAGAAATATGCGGGGCAGGGACTCGAGCATGTCACTCAAGCACCTGCGATACATGGTGCATACCCGAGTACCCAATGCAAACTCAAGTAGCAAGCACTTGCGCTCAAGACAAATGACAACTTACAGAATTTCATAAAATTAGGTCATCATATTGAATGTCATACCTCTGTGTTCAAAATGTTCACTATACCCCTAGATAAAATCCTTGAGGGGTCTAGTTTCCAAAATGGGGTCACTTGTGGGGGGTTTCCACTGTTTAGGCGCATCAGGGGCTCTCCAAACGCAACATGGCGCCCACTCTCAATTCCAGCCAATTTTGTGTTCAAAAAGTCACACGGTGCTCCTTCTCTTCTGAACCCTGCCATGTGCCCAAACAGTGTATTTTCCCCACATATGGGCTATCGGTGTACTGAGGAGAAATTGCACAACAGTTTTTTGGGGTCCATTTTCTCCTCTTGCCCTTGTGAAAATAAAAATGTTGGGCTTAACCCCTTAACAACATTTGACGTACTAATACGCGTCTCTGCCCTTGGACTTAAGAGCCAGACCCTTATTAGTACGTCATGGCGATCGCGTGCGCACACAGGCTATGCGGGCGCGATCGCCGCCGGGTGTCAGCTGATTGTCACAGCTGACACCCGATACTATGTGCAGGGAGCGGTCCTGCACCGCTCCCAGCACATTAACCCCCGCGATGCTGCGATCGCAGCATTGCGGGGGCAAGGGGAGGTGATCGCAGATACTCACCTCCTCTTCCGGCTTCCAGCGCTTTCTGCAAAGGCTTCCCGGGTGTTACAATGATGACCCGATGTCGTCATGACAACATCCGGGTCACCAGACAGCAGAAAGATTGTTTGGACATGCGCAGTGCATCTCCAAACAATCTTCTCACTGTGCAGCGCTGACAGCCTGCATGGCACAGGGATGGTGCTGCATTCCTGTGCCATGCAGCTGATCAGAGAAAAAAAAGTGAAAGTCCCAGAATGGGACAAAGTAATAAAGTATAAAAACTGTCATAAAGAGAAAAAAAAATAAAAAAAAATTGCAAAAATATTAAAAAAAAAATAAATAAAAATAATCCACCAAAAATAAAAATATAATGTACTCATCAATAAATATTATAAAAAAAAAACAATAAAAGTACACATATTTGGTATCGCCGCGTCCGGAACAACCTGACCTATAAAACTGTCCCACTAGTTAACCCCTTCAGTGAACACTGTAAAAAAAAAAAAAAAAAACGAAGCAAAAAACAATGCTTTATCACCATACCGCCAAACAAAAAATGGAATAACATGCGATCAAAAAGACAAATATAAATAAAAATGGTACCGCTGAAAACGTCATCTCGTCCCGCAAAAAACAAGCCGACATACAGCTCCATCAGCCGAAAAATAAAAAAGTTATAGCTCTCAGAATAAAGCGATGCTAAAAAATAATTTTTTCGATTAAAATTGCTTTTATGTAAAAGTGCAAAACATAGAAAAACGATATAAATGTGGTACCGCTGTAAACGTACGGACCCGAAGAATAAAGCTGCCTTATCAATTTTACCACACGCGGAACAGAATAAAAAAAATCAAAAAAAACAATTCCTTTATTGTTGGTTTTTGTTTATTCTGCCTCCCAAAAATAGGAATAGAAAGCGATCAAAAAATGTCACGTGCCTGAAAATGGCACCAATAACCACGTCAACCCATCCCGCAAAAAACGAGACGTCACATGACTGTCTGCCAAAATCTGGAAAAATTATAGCTCTCAAAATATGGCGATGCAAGAACTAATTTTACAAAAAATGCGTCTTTTAGTGTGTGACAGCTGTCAGTCATAAAAACCCCATATGATTCTGGTATTGCTGTAATCACACCGACCCGAAGAATAAAGTCGTCTAATCACTTATACCGCACGAGGAACGGCGTCAAAAATAAACTCTTGGGTTAGGATTGGGCTAGGGTTAGGGCTGGGTTTGGGGTTAGGGTTGTGCTAGGGTTAGGGTTGTGCTAGGGCTAGGGTTGTGCTAGGGTTAGGGTTGTGCTGGGGTTAGGGTTGGGGTTGGGGTTAGGGTTGTGATGGGGTTGGGATTTTTTTCAAAAGTATGAAAAAAAGATGACGATATGGCGACTAGTGTTGAGCGCAAGTGCTCGCTACTTGAGTTTGCATCGGGTGCTCTGGTGTGCATTGAGTATCGTGGGTATTTGAGTGACATGCTCGAGTCTCTGCCCCATATGCTTCGCGGCCAAAAAAACTTTACGGGGATTGCCTGCCATGCGCGAGCGATCCCCGCATGTTTTATTTTGGGTGTCTAATAACCGTGAAACATGCGGAGCAGGGACTCGAGCATGTCACTCGAGCACACGCAGTACATGGTGCATATTTGAGTACCCGATGCAAACTCAAGTAGCGAGCACTTGCGCTCAAGACTAATGACAACTTATTCAATATGATGACCTAATGTTAACAAATTCTGTGTCGTACCTCTGGGTTCAAAATGTTCACTATACACCTTAATAAAATCCTTGAGGGGTATAGTTTCCAAAATGGGGTCACTTGTGGGGCAGCTCCACTGTTTAGGCACATCACGGGCTCTCCAAACGCGACATGGTGTCCGCTAACAAATTGAATGGAAAATGGGCTCAAATTGTAAGCGGACACCATGTTGCATTTGGAGAGCCCCTGTGTGCCCAAACATTGGAGCTCCCCCACAAGTGACCCCATTGTGGAAACTAGACCCCCCAAGGCACCTATCTAGATGCATAGTGAGCACTTGGAACCCCCAGGTGCTTCACAAATTGATTCATAAAAATTAAAAAGTGTTTTGTTTTGTAAATTTTGTTGGAAAAATGATAAATAACTGATCAACTTTTAACCCTTATATCTTCCTAACCATTTTGATTCCAAAATTGTGCTGATGTAAAATAGACATGTTGGAAATGTTATTTATTAGCTATTTTGTGTGACATGCTCTTTGATTTAAGGGCATGAAAATGTTTGAAAATTGTCTCCAAATTTCTGTTTTTTTTTTTTTTTTTTTCCCCACAAATTATCGCAATTCATATTGAAGACATTTTAGCACTATCATGAAGTACAATATGTCACGAAAAAACAATCTCGGTGGTATCCTTCCAGAGTTATTACTTCATAAGGTGACAGTGGTCAGAATTGTAAAAATTGGCCTGGTCATTAATGTGCAAACCACCTTCGGGGTAAAGGGGTTAAGCATACACATAAGTGTGATCGGCTCCAGTTTTATGCACTTCTGAAAATTACACTGCTGAATAGAGTCCAGAATAACACTGCTGCCTCATTATAATGAATTGATCCCAGCAGAATTGTGAGACAATTTTTGGTGCCATTTTTACCAATTTCCCCCTGTAAGAATGAAATCTGGGGCTGACACAAATTTTGTGGTAAAAACTTAATTATTATTTCTTTCACTGCCGAATGGTATAAAAGTCTGTGACCCATCTGTGGTGTCAAAATATATTTATACTCTACTGCTGTGTCTGTATGAGTTGTGGCCGTGCCTAAAAAATAATTTATACTGCAGTCCTGTCTGTACGAGTAGTGTGCCTAAAAAAAATAATTAGATGCAAAAAAAGAGAAAAAAAAAATCCTCCAGCGGAAAATTAAAAATACAACATTTTATTGATCAATAAGGAGATGATTAAAAACACATATAGACAGACACCACTAGAAATTCATATAGCACAGGTCTGTGTAATTTTATGTCATTTCCCCATCCACATTTGTTTGCAGTGCACTTGTCCTACTCTTACCCCCATTTTGCTTACTTTTGCAGCCCCCTAGACCTTACTATGACCATTTTACAGTAATTTTAAAGCACCAAACTCCGGGTCCCCATTGACTTTATATTTTACCACTAACACGATATGTCACGGAAAAAGTCTCAATCACTGGGACCCGTTGAAGCGTTCCAGCGCTATTACCACATAAAGTGACACTGGTCAGAATTGGAAAAATAGCCTGATCAGGAAGGTAAGAACAGGCTGTGGTGTGATTGGGTTAATATATACAAAATTCTTTATTATGGAAATTGCAATACCAATATTTTTATAAACAGTTGTAAATCTTTTTTTTTTTTTTTTTTTATAAAGTTGAAGTGTTGCCTAGAGGTAACCTGTTACAACATCTCATCATATTTTGGCTTCATGTTGGTTCCCTGAGAGTTTACGGCGCTGTGCAAATATTTGCTGTGTATGTCGATTACACAGCTTTTTTGCCACAGTTTTCTGAAATTTTGAATACACATAAATTTTTACTCCATTTTTATATGCAAATTGCCTCTTCAGAGAAAAAGAGGACTTGTACTCTATAGCGCCACCTATTGGAAGTAGCAATCCTACAAGTCACAATCAACCCTTTAACGAGTCGTACTCCATTTTTAAAATCTGTTGCAAAAATCTTTTAAAATCAGTAAAAAATGCAGTACAGTTGTATTATGGCAATATACACATACAAACACTTTAATGCAGCTCGAGCGCCATGCTAGAGTCCCCACCCTACATGTGTGGCGCCTGTTAGACAGACAGCCAATGAACATGCGGGAATTAACTGCCATATACAGTAATGCCGTAGCCATGTTGGATACTAACATTACTGTGATTGGCCGGCCACTTCGCGGGGTCTTATTTGAGGAGCCATTGTCAGACAAAGAGAATGTTGGGGAACGGCAGTTATTGTCTCGAGGATGATGATGTGACAGCGTTGTCAACAAGTGATGTTCTTAAGTAAACAAATCAGGAGGACCAGAGTGCCAAAGTGGAAGACAAGGGGATTGAAAATAAAGTCAGTGACTCAACCTGGGAAGGTGTCATGGAGAGCGAGGACAGCAGCGCAGAAGGGAAGGGATCCACAGCACCACAACAGACATGAAGTGTCAGTGGGCTGACGAGAGGGAGAAGGAGGGCAACTGTTCCCCAGAGCACCCTTATGCGGCAAGTTCCAAAGTCAAGGGTTAGGTGTTCCTCAGTCTGGCTCTTCTTTTAAAGAAAGTGCAGACGATAAAAGAATGGTTGTTTGCAGCCTGTGCCATACTGAGATCAGCAGGGCCCAGACCACTATCAGTCTGACTACCACTAGCATGCGCAGGCACATGTCAAAGCACCTGACTGTGGGCCGAACGACTGGGTCCACAATCAGTATGTGTGAGTGACACCACTGCCTCTTAACTTGTGCTAAGTGCTTGCCAATCCCTTGTCTAGGATGCTTGCACTGATGCCCCTCGCCTTGCACCTGTAGTTGCACATTCACAAGCATGATCAGCAACCACGTCAAATTTGTTCCAGCACAGCATTCAGCTGTCCCTACCCCAGGTCTTGGAATAGAAAAGAAAGTGTCCAAACACTAATCGGGCACATTGCCAGACTGCTTGGCCTGGAAATGTTACTGTTTAGGTTTGTGGACACTAAGGTTTTCCACAACCTCATGGCGGCGGCCGTCCTTCAGCACTCTGTCCCCAGCTGCCTTTTTTTTTTTATCTGGTGTGCCATACCCACCTTACACAAGTACGTGTCCCATAGCATCACCCGTGCCCTGACCAATGGATTTACTGGGAATGTCCACTTAACGACCAATACATGGCCCAGTGCTTGTGTTGAGAGACGCTAGAGTTCCCCGATGACACACTGGGTGAACCTTGAGACTGGGAGAGCACACGTCTGGCCAATGCCGAGGATTGCGGACCCGTGTAATATCAGGTTTTCCTCCACCAGTTCATGAACCCCCTCCTCATCCTCCATCTCCGAATTGTTATCTGTGAACATGTTGTCCACATCAGTCGCAAGCTGGAAGCATTGCTGCACTGCCTTGGTGAAGCGGAAACAGGCTATGCTGAAACTTATTTAGGTGAAAAACGTCACACTGCCGCAGAGTCGTGAATGGTATAACCGACCAGACAGATCTGTGGCTCTCACCGCTGAACCTACAACCAGGCATGGCTCTGTGTGATAATGGCCATAACCTATCCTGGTGGCAGCTCTTAAGCTTGGCAACCTTGCATACGTACCATGCCTGGCCCATGTGCTCAAATTAGTGGTTCAGCTGTTTCTGAAAACATACCCAGATTTGCCTGAACTACTTGTGAAAGTACAGTCCTGCTCATCGTAATTGGCACCCATGAAGTTCAAGTACATAATGTGGAATATCTCCTGATAAAAACTAATCAAATGAAACTTTTTTTTTTATAGCCCACTCGTGTTATTTACAAAAGAGCAAATGATAAACAATAATTTTAAAGCAAAAAACAATGGGAAAAATAGAAAAACCTAAAGCTTACTGTGACAATTGTATAGGCACCCTATACATTAATTTAGTATGGAAACACATTTTGACCTGCCTGTGGTAAATCACAAAAAATGATTCACCTGTGATTGTTTGTGACATGAGTTAGCCAATGAATGATGACTTCAGTGTTTTAAAAAGCCACATGATAGGCCCCGTTCCTTTGTCACAATGGTTAAGATAAAGGAGCTGTCTGAGGACATCATAATTAGGAAACACAAGACTTCCAAAGGGTTTAAGGCCATCTCCAAAGACCTTGGTATCCCAGTTTCAACAGTGCGCAGTGTTATTTAAGAAGTTTGCCAAGCATGGAACAGTCAAGAACCTCCATGGACGTGGGGGAAAAGAGGAAAATTGGCAAGAGATGTTATTAAAGGTTGGTGCGACTGGTGGAAAAAAAACATCATCAAAGATCTGAAGGCCAACCTGGAACAGTCTTGGGTCATGATTTCAACTAGTACCATTCACCGCATAATAAACCAAGCAGAGCTTTATCGACGAAGACCAAGGAAGAAACCATTGCTAAAGAAGATATACAAAGGAACAACTGATCTTTGCCAAAGAGTACTTGATAAACCACAATTCTTCTTGGAAAATGTTCTGTGGACAGATGAAACAAAAATAGAACTTTTTGGCAATGCAAAATAACAGTTTGTTTACAGACGATGCAATGAAGCTCATAAGGAACTCGCAAACTGTTAAGCATGGTGGAGGATCCATGTTGTTGTGGGGTTGCTTTGCGGTGTCTGGTACTGGAGACCTTGACCCCTATCGCATGAATAATGAAATCCAAAAATTATCAAGAGATTTTAGAGCAAAATGTCCTACCCCGTGTAAGAAAACTTGTTTTGAGTCTAAGATCATGGGTCCTCCAGCAAGACAATGACGCAAAGCACACATCCAAAACTACACAAATATTTGAAAAATAAAAAATGGACTGTTTTAAAATGGCGAACAATGAGTCCTGACTTCAATCCCATTGAAAATCTTTGGGGTGAGTTGAAATCTGCCATTGGGAAAAAGAGCCCTGCAAACATTCAAGAGCTTGAACAAATTGTAAAGGAAGAGTGGGAGAAAATTCCAGCTGAGAAATGCAAGAAGCTTATAGATGGCTACAAGAAACGTTTGGAGGCTGTCATCAATGCCACAAGGTGTGCAACCAAGTATTAATTATGGGTGCACACGCTGTTTTGTTCTGTTTATTCATGAAATTTCAAAATGGAAGCTGTAAAACAATGTTTTATTCTTGTATTACTTTGGACCATTAATTAAAAAAATCCTGAGGATATAACTTTAATACATTTCCATTTATTTATGAAAATATTGTAGTCTATGAAAAAAATGAAAGCTGCAATAATAGTGTTGAGCACTGTACAGCACTATGTGTAGTTTATGATGATGGGATTAGATGTTGAGCTCGGTGGAGTGTATCACACGGGATGGGTTAGATACGCAGTATTTCATGTATGTAAGATGTGAACCCCCTCCACTTCTATGGGAGCAATGGTGTAATGTGTGACACCCAGTAGGGGGGCAGAGGGAGCACTTGCCCTGGGCCCCACAATCTGAGGGACCCACCTAAAGCTACGCTACTGTAAACTATCGACGTGCGCCAGTGCAGTAAAACTCTGCAGTAAGCAGGGACACATGATCTCCCTGCACTGCAGTGGAGCCCCGCCCATCATTGCACTTTTTTTTTTTTTAAACAAATGTTTTTTGATTTTTTTTTTTTTTTATATATAAAGATTTACACAAAGGGAAACAATAAAAAAAGGAAAAAACAACAACAACTAGACAAACATTGGAGAAACACAGTTCTCCACCCCCCAACCTTAAGAAGCATTAAACATGAGTTATTTATACATCTTGGCTCTGCAAAACCAGCATAATTAGATGAACAAATATTTGAACATACAGTGGGCACGGAAAGTATTCAGACCCCTTTTAAAATTTTCACTCTGTTTCATTGCAGCCATTTGGTAAATTCTAAAAAGTTCTTTTTTTTTTCTCATTAAAGTACACTCTGCACCCCATCTTGACTGAATGAAGAAAAACAGAAATGTAGAAATTTTTGCAAATTTATTAAAAAACGAAAAACTAAACTATCACATGGTCATAAGTATTCAGATCCTTGGCTCAGTATTGAGTAGAAGCACCCTTTTGAGCTAGTACAGCCATGAGTCTTCTTGGGAATGATGCAGAGTCAAGATGGGGTGCAGAGTGTACTTTTAATAAGAAAAAAAATAAACTTTTTAGAATTTACCAAGTGGCTGCAATGAAACAGAGTGAAAAATTTAAAGGGGTCTGAATACTTTCTGTACCCACTGTAGTAAGAATAGTCAATCCAATTACATATAACTTGTGGAAGTACTAATAACATTTTTATTAATTTTCAAAGAAGTTTAACTTGAGGCATCATGTAAACGTAACTCAAAGCAAGCCGAGGCGAAATCTCCTCAGTTCCTTAGATGTCAAACCAGAGCCATCAATCCATAGACCCTATATCTTGTCAAATTTAGAGATAGCATCTCTTTTTAGGTATATGCCTTTTTCCAAATTTACTAGCCAGTTAACTTTATCAATAAATTCTGATATCATAGGCTTCTGATCCGATATACATTTTTGGGCTATCAATTTTCTTGCCATATATAACATACGTGCCGCCGCAATTTTGCCGTACTCATCAATAGTCAGATCTTCAACATATATTGCAGTATACATACTAATGGTGAAAGCTCTACGTCAATTGAATAAACCCTGTTAATTATTGCTACAGCACTCTTCTAAAAGGACACCAAGTTAGGACAGTTCCACATCATATGAAGCATATCTGCTATGTTAGTTTTGCGTCTAGGACAGTGGGGACTTGAACAAAATCCTATGTTAAATAAGAATTGAGGTGTCCTGCATACCTGGTGTATCACATATAAATGGGATTCACATAAAGACAGCTGTGGAACTCTTTTCTGTATATCAGACCAGTGATTTTCCTCTATGGGTTCCATTACACTCTCCCATTTCTCTTTTGATCGCATTGGTTTGTCAATATAATGTCTAAGAGAATGTTATAAAGTAATGAGATCCATCCACGAGAACTGTGTAGATTAGCTATTCTCTGTATTGAGTTTCCGGTACCTCTTCCCTCAGGACAATGCCTTCCGCCCAATATGCGTGCCTAAATTGTAATTATTTATAGAATTGAGAGTGAGGTTACCCATATTCATTTTGCAGCTGTGAGAATTCCTTAATCACATCACCTATCAGCACTTTTAATAAGTCTGTTTTAAACCCTTGAACTTCCAGAAGCCAAATCCAACCAGTTTGTATAGATTTGGAAGCCATGGAATGTTCCATAATGAAGTAAATTGTGAAACTCCATCTGTTCCTTGTAATTTTTTCACCGTCCCCCAAAGTTTGTGACATAACAGCATAGTCGGTATTTTGCCTCCAAGTGTCCCAAACTTATACGCCTCCAATACCTCAGAGTTTATCTGATTGGAAAAAATGCTGTAGCAACATACACTGAGCTCCCCCCTCCCCCCTCCCCCCTCCCCCAGGGCTGTCCTATCCCTGGATATGTTGAAGCTGAGATGCCACATAATATACCCATGGGTTAGGAACCGCAAGCCCTTCCATTGTTTTGTTTCTCTGCAATGTTTCCTGTTTAATTCCAGGAGTCTGTTTGCCCCATATTAATTTTCTAAACTCCTGACTGGCTTCAACCCCTATGCTACCCCAAGGTGGTTTGCACTTTAATGACCAGGACAATTTTTACAATTCTGACCACTGTCACTTTGAGGTAATTACTCTGGAACGCTTCAGTGGATCTCCCAGATTCTGAGACTGTTTTTTCGTGACATATTGTACCTCATGATTGTGGTAAAATGTCTTCAATATCACTTGAATTTATTTATGAAAAAAAACGGAATTTCGGCGAAAATTTTTAAATTTTCTAAATTTTAATTTTTATGCCCTTAAATCAGAGAGATATGTCACACAAAATAGTTAATAAATAACATTTCCCACATGTCTACTTTATATCAGCAAAATTTTGGAACCAAAATTTTTTTTTAGATTAGGGAGCTGTAAGGGTTAAAAGTTGACCAGCGATTTCTCATTTTTCCAACAAAATCTACAAAACCATTTTTTTAGGGACCACATCACATTTGAAGTCACTTTGAGGGGTCTTTTTGACAGTACCCAAAAGTGACACCATTCTAAATACTGCACCCCTCAAGGTGCTCAAAACCACATTCAAGAAGTTTATTAACCCTTCAGGTGCTTCACAAGAATTTTTGGAATGTGGAAGAAAATAATGAACATTTAACTTTTTTTCACAAAAATGTTACTTTAGAACCAAATATTTTTATTTTCGCAAGGGTAACAGGAAAAAATGGACCCCAAAATTAGTTGTTCAATTTCCCCTGAACACGCAGATACCCCATATGTGGGGGCAAACCACTCTTTGGGCGCACGGCAGCGTTCGGAAGGGAAGGAGCGCCATTTGACTTTTTGATTTGTAAAATTTGCTTGAATAATTAGCGGACGCTATGTTGCGTTTGGGGAACCCCTGATGTGCCTAAACAGTGGAAACCCCCCACAAGTGACCCCATTTTGGAAACTAGACCCCTTAAGCATCTTATTTAGATGTGTGGTGAGCACCCTGAACCCCCAAGTGCTTAACAGAAGTTTATAACATGGAGCCGTGAAAATAAAAAAATCAAACTTTTTCCACAAAAATGATGTTTTAGCCTCAATTTTTTTTATTTTCACAAGGGTAAGAAGAGAAAATAGACCCCAAAAACTGTTGTGCAATTTCTCCTCAGTACGCCAATACCCTATATGTGGGGAAAATACAGTGTTTGGGCACATGGCAGGGTTCAGAAGGAAAGGAGCACTCTGTGACTTTTTGAACGCAAAATTAGCTGGAATTGAGAGCGGACGCCATGTCGCGTTTGGAGAGCCCTTGATGTGCCTAAATAGTGGAAACCCCCCACAAGTGACCTCATTTTGGAAACTACACCCCTCAAGGATTTTATCAAGGGGTTAGGTGAACATTTTGAACCGAGAGGTACGACACAGATTTTGATAGCATTAGGTCATCATATTGAATAAGTTGTCATAAGTTTTGAGCGCAAGTGCTCGCTACTTGAGTTTGCATCGGGTACAGGTATGAACCATGTATCATGCATGCTCGAGTCCCCGCCCGCATGTTTCACGGTTATTAGACACCCCAAAAAAAACATGCGGGGATTGCTTGTGCATGGCAGGCAAATCCCCGCAAGGTTTTTTGGCCACGAAGCATATGGGCGCGGAGACTCGAGCATGTCACTCGAGCACCCGTGATACTCGGTACATACCCGAGCACCCGATGCGCAAACTCAAGTAGCGAACGCTTGCGTTCAACACTAGTCACCATATTGTCATTTTTTTTTTTTTTTACTTTTGGAAAAAAATCCCAGCTCTAGCACAACCCTAACCCCAGAGTTTATTTTTTATGCTGTTCCTCATGCCGTATATGTGATTAGACGACTTTATTCTTTGGGTCGTTGCGATTACTGCGATACCAGAATCATATCGGGTTTTTATGATTGACAGCTGTCACACTAAAAGACGCATTTTTTTGCAAAATATAGTTCTTGCATCGCCATATTTTGAGAGCTATAATTTTTTCATATTTCGGCCGACAGTCATGTGACGGCTTGTTTTTTTGCGGGATGAGTTGTTTTTTTTTTTTATTGGTACCATTTTCAGGCACGTGACATTTTTTGATCGCTTTCTATTCCGATTTTTGGGAGGCAGAATAAACAAAAACCAACAATTCAGGAATTTTTTTATGCTGTTCTGTGTGTGGTAAAATTGGTAGTAGCTTTATTCTTCGGGTCAGTATGTTTACAGCGGTACCACATTTCTATCGTTTTTCTATGTTTTGGCGCATTTACACAATAAAAGCTATTTTGTTGAAAAAAAAATATTTTTTTGCATTTCTTTTATTCTGAGAGCTATAACTTTTTTATTTTTCGGCTGATGGAGCTGTATGGCAGCTTGATTTTTGCAGGAGATGATGACATTTTCAGCGGTAACATTTTTATTTATATTCTTTTTGATCGCATTTTATTCCATTTTTTGTTTGGCGGTATGACGATAAAGCATCGTTTTTTGCTTAGTTTTTTATTTCTTACAGTGTTCACTAAAGGAGTTAACTAGTGGTACAGTTTTATAGGTCAGGTCATTCCGGACGCGGCGATACCAAATATGTGTACTTTCATTGTTTTGATTTTTTTTTTTAACAGTTTTTTATTTTTATATTTTATCCCATTATGGGACTTTCACTTTTTTTACTCTGATCGCCTGTATAGCATAGGGATGGAGCACCATCCCTGTGTTATACAGGCTGTCAGCTTCAGATGCAGAAGATACTTTGGTCATGCACTGCGCATGATGATAGTGTCTTCCTGCTGTCTGGTGACCCGGATGTTGTCATGACTACATCCGGGTCACCATGACAACCATGGAACCCGGCCTCAGATAGCGCGGGACGGCGGGGAAGAGGTCAGTATGTAGCGCTTACCTCCGCAATGCTGCGATCAACTTCGATTGCAGCATTGCGGGGGTTAATGTGCCGGGAGCGGTGCGAGATGGCTCCCAGCACATAGCATCGGGTGTCAGCTTTGACAATCAGCTGACACCCGGCGGAGATTGCTCCCACACAGCCTGTGTGCTGGCGAAATCAACAGGGCGTACTAATACGTACCTGGCTGTTAAACTCAGGGCGCAGGTACGTATTAGTATGTCCTGGGCTGTAAAGGGGTTAAAGAAAAACCTCCAATTTATTCATATTGTGGAGTTATGTAGAACATACAGCAATTGTGGTATCCAGATCATTTTGACCAGGTTAGCTCGGCCCACAATCAACAACTTTAACTTAGACCAGGCGCCTAGTTTACCTCTAAATTTAATTAAGACTGGATCCAGATTCAACTTCTCATCATCATTTATTTTTGCCGATATATTGATGCCTAAATATTTAAACACCGATACCACTTGTAAACCCGAGTTAATGTAGTGGGAAGCATTCTCATCTGCATTATCCAATGGAAGAGTATTTTCCAAATGTTTATATCGTTTCCATTGCTATAGGAAGTGACTGAGAGGTTTTAGCCAGAAATAGTAAAGTGTAATCTAATCAGCGAATAACGCGATCTTCTCTCCACTATTCCCTCTACGAAACCCAACTATTCCTGGATGCTCCCTGATAACCGATGCCAGGGATTCAATGGTGAGTGCAAAGACCATGGGGGAGAACGGACACCCCTGCCTCGTACCTCTACTCAGTCCAAAAGCTGGGGAGAGGTGTCCATTTACCCGTATTCTAGCCATCGGCCTACCATACAGCAATTTAAGCCATGAAATAAAACTAGGTCCTATATCAAACTTTTCCAACACCGCCCATAAATATTTCCACTCAGCAGAATCGAACGCCTTAGCTGCGTCCAGAGAACATGCATCTCTATCCCCATCACCATCCACTGGCAATTGAAGATTAAAAGACAGACTAAGCATATGGGGCGGAGACTCGAGCATGTCACTTGAGCACCCGCAATACTCTGTGCATACCAGAGCACCCGATGCAAACTCAAGTAGCGAGCACTTGCGCTCAACACTAATCGCCATATCGTCATCTTTTTTTTTTTTACTTTTGAAAAAAATCCCAACCCCATCACAACCCTAACCCTAGAGTTTATTTTTTACGCCGTTCCTCGTGCGGTATAAGTGATTAGACCACTTTATTCTTCGGGTCTGTGCGATTACAGAGATACCAGATTTATATCGGGTTTTTATGATTGACAGCTGTCACACACTAAAAGACGCATTTTTTTGCAAAATCTAGTTTTTGCATCGCCATATATTGAGAGCTATAATTTTTCCATATTTTGGTCGACAGAGTCATGTGATGGCTTGTTTTTTACGGGAAGAGTTGACATTTTTATTGGTGCCATTTTCAGGCACGTGACATTTTTTGATCACTTTCTATTCCGATTTTTGGGAGGCAGAATAAACAAAAACCAGCTATTCCAGAGTTTTTTTAATGGGCTTTTTTTATGCTGTTCCGCGTGTGGTAAAATTGATAAGGCAGCGTTATTCTTCGGGTCAGTACGTTTACAGCGGTACCACATTTCTATCGTTTTTTCTATGTTTTGGCGCTTTTACACAGTAAAAGCTATTTTATTCTGAGAGCTATAACTTTTTCATTTTTCGGCTGATGGAGCTGTATGGCGGTTTGCTTTTTTGTGGAAGAAGATGACGTTTTCAACAGTACCATTTTTATTTATATTTTTCTTTTTGATCGTGTGTAATTTCATTTTTTGTTTGGCGGTATGATGATAAAGCATTGTTTTTTGCTTCGTTTTTTATTTTTTTATTTTTACCGTGTTCACTGAAGGGCCTAACTAGTGGGACAGTTTTATAGGTCAGGTCGTTCCTGACGCAGCGATACCAAATATGTGTACGTTGGTTTTTTTTTTTTGGTTTTTTTTTCATAATATTTATTGATGGGTACAATTATTGGATTAATTTTTTAAAATTTTTAAATTTTTTTTTTTCATTTTTTAACACTTTTTGGACTTTTAGTTTGTGTCCCACTCTGGGATTTCACTTTTTTTATTCTGATCGCCTGTATAGCACAGGGATGCAGCACCATCCCTGTGCTATGCAGGCTGTCAGTGCTGCACAGGGAGAAGATTCTTTGGTCATGCACTGCGCATGACCAAAATCTTCCTGCTGTCTGGTGACCCGGATGTTGTCATGACGACATCGGGTCGTCATGGCAGTATCCAGGAAGCTGCGGCAGACAGCGCTGGAGGCCGGAAGAGAAGGTGAGTATTGCGATCACCTCCCCTTGCCACCGCAATGCTGCGATCAACTTTGATCGCAGCATTGAGGGGTTAATGTGCCAGGAGCGGTGCGGGACCGCTCCCTGCACATAGTCACAGCTGACACCCGGTACTATCAGCTGACACCCGGTACTATCAGCTGACACCCGGCGGCGATCGCCCCGCACCGCATGTGTTCGGGTGCGATTGCCATATGACCTAATAGTACTTCATTGGTCCAATCGGCCCAGGTCACCAAGACGTACTATTAGGTCATACGTCAGAAAGGGGTTAAAGGGTATTTACCTGGCTTAGGTATAACTATTATCACCGCCTTTTGCATTGAATGGGGTAGGTTTCCCCCCCCTCACGGGCCTTCTCGAAGGTAGCCAATAAGTGAGGAAGTAAAATATTTCCAAATTTCTTAAATATTTCTGTGGGAAGCCTGTCTAGTCCTGGTGATTTGTTATTAGCCATAGAGGCTACTGCCATTTGTAACTCCTCCAGCTGTAGTGGTCTATTTAAAAATTCTTGATCTTTACTGCAGAATGTCAGTAGTTTGATTTCCCTCAAGTAGGATAAGATTTGTTCTCTATTAAATTGCAGTTTGGATGTATATAGATCTTTATAAAATTCTAGCAGAGTGTTTGAGATCTGGTCAGTCTGGTTTACTATCACTCCTTCCCTGTTCTTCAAAGCACCTATGAAAGAACTCCCTATCTGGGCTCTTGCTATCACGGCCAGTAAGTGTCCTGCTTTCTCCCCCTCCTCAAAGTAGTGTGTCTGGGCAAACGTGCTTATTTTTAGCTTTTTCCTTGATATGTATAGTGTTCGCTTCTTGTTCCTCTCCCCACTCCATTAGGTCCTCTCTTAAGCCCCCGTCACACTAAGCGAGATCGCTAGTGAGATCGCTGCTGAGTCACAAGTTTTGTGACGCAACAGCGACCTCAGCAGCGATCTCGCTACGTTTGACACGTAGCAGTGACCAGGCCCCTGCTGTGAGATCGCTGGTCGTGTCGAAATGGCCTGGACCATTTTTTGATCGTTGAGGTCCTGCTGGGTAGCATGTATTGGTGTTTGACACCTTGCCAACGATCTCATTGGCGACTCATAACTGAGACACATAGGCGTGCATTTGCATTGCATCGTTATACAGGTCACTACAGGTCGCTGTATCGTTGCTGCATCATTGGGAAGATCTGACTGTTTGACATCTTACCAGCGACCACATAGCGACGCAGCAACAATCCCTGCCAGGTCGTATCGTTGTCTGGATTGCTGTAGCGTTGCTAAGTGTGACGGTACCTTTACACTGGGTAGTATAAATTTCTCTTCTGTAGATCCAACTCTATCCCGTAAAAACTCCCCCAACTGTTTTGTCTTGGTTTTAGATCTGTTAATGGCTTGTATTAAGACTCCTCGTAATCACCCTTTCATGGCATCCCATAATGTGTTTTGCGACACTCGTTTGTCGTTTTCCTTAAAATAATGTTCTAAAGTAGATGTGATCAGTGGCATATCTATAATTTGAAGCCAGAAGGGATTCATGGCCCACATAGTCAGAGAATCCAGTGGCCTGGGTAAAAAACAAAGAGTGGTCAGCAAGAGTGAATGATCTGATACCGCTCTGGGTAAATATTCCACTGTTCTTACCAAGGGGGAAATATATCCTGTGCCCAATACCATATCAATACGGTATAATGTTTTATGTGTCTTAGCAAGAAAATGGTCTAGTGTTAGGATATTTGATATTATGCCATATGTCCAGTAAAGATAGTTCTGATAGAATTTCTCCAAACTTAGTTATGGGGGCAGTTTTTGTAGCAGTGTCTGATTTACATCTATCCCAATATGGATGAACATTATTGAAATCTCCCATGCAAAGGATTGGAACTCCTGGTATCTTATTAATTAGTGAAGCAATATTTTTCGTAGTAATGTTGTTATATGGAGGCGGAACATAGAAATTCTACTTGTGGTAGTCTTTTTTGAATATTTTACAGTGGATGCCCACAAATCTGCCTTCTCCCTCTATCTTGGAATCAATTCACAAGGGATAGTCCTATGTACTAGGATGCTAACCCCCCCTAGAATATAGGGAGAAGGTAGAGTGGAAGCTGTGACCTATCCAGGAATATTTCATGCCCACAACTCTTTTTCCCAAAGTGCATTTCCTGCAGACGCACTACCTCAGGCTGGTGATCCCGGATATGTTCAATGACTGCTGCTCTCTTTAAGGAGTCCCTCAGACCTCTAACATTCCATGAAAGGAATTTTACTTTATCATCCATAATATCTAGTCGTATAAGGATTGAAAAATTCAGGTGACTTGTAAGGTATCCTTCTTTTCTCTTCCCTTTTATAACCCTTTTTACAGTATTTCCACTTAGTCGACTTGACCGCTAGTATTTGCAGAACCAGACAACAAGTTATAGAAAAAAAAAAACCCACAAACACATTTTAAACAAGTAAACATTAATCCATTCATTGAATCTGGATGAAGAAAGGTACCAGTCCATACTGTAGCCGTATACAAGGCAAGGGAACAATCAACCTAAAACCAAAAAGGGTTAAACACTTCCTGGGGGCCTGCAATATTCGGATATAGCTCAGGATAGTTGTGTCCACTGGGCTGTGGGCTAGGCAGTAAAGGATATGACCCCAACAGTCAATCGGGAGATGGTATATATCTTTAATTATTCAGGTTCAAAGTTACTGATTTTGACAGATTCTCTGCTCATTCAAATCAATCCAACGGAGTGTGTCTTTCAGATGTTCAAAAAAGAAAGTCTCTCCCAGAGCCGCCACTCTAAGTTTCGCAGGGTAAATCGTGGAGTATGAGGTTTGCAGACAACGCAGCCTTCGTTTTACATCAAGAAACTGCGTCTTACGTTTTGAAACTTCAATGGAGTAATCTGGAAAAAAGGAAATTCTTTGGCCGTTTATAGAGATGTTCCCTTTATCACGGGCAGCCTTAAGGATGGCATCTGTCTTTATAGTGCAGCAGCTTTATTAATACTGGACGTTAAGGGGCCCTTGGTGGTAATTGGCCGGGTTGGCACCCTGTGCGCCCTTTCTGTAGCTGTTTGTCCTCCATATCACTGATTCTGCCCTCTACTGCTGTAGTGCGTTCATTAACCTTTTTTAGCCCTTGCCTCATAAAAGAATGTTCTTCTTTAATATCTCCCATCTGACTGCTAAGTGAGGTTAAAGCAGCTCCATACAGTGTTACAGCCATAAACATATCTTTTATCGTGGGCTCATTATGCTGAGCTGTATTATGGTGGGAAGCAGTGATTTCTGTCTGAGGCTGAAGGGCACAGGAATTTGCAGAGACATTATCAGCAGTGCTATTGAATTCCTCTGAGAGCACAGAGAAAGGATTAGACACCTCAATTATTTGTGTCTGTGCCTTATTGCCAGTGCAGGTTCCTGTGCTTGGAGCTCTAAAAAATCCAGCCAGCCTCAGTGCTGTGCCTGTAGACACTGACTTCCCTGTTTTGGTACCTATATTATATAGTCATTACAAGCGGAGTGATCTATTTCAAGTGTTTATTTCTGTTAATTTTGATGTTTTTGGCTTACAGCCAATGAAAACACAAAAGTCATTATCTGAGTAAATTAGAATACTTTATAACATCAGCTTGAAAAATGTTTATAAAATCCGAAATGTTGGCCTACTGAAATGTATGTTAAGTAAATGCACTCAATACTTGGTCGGGGCTCCATTTGTATTAATTACTGCATCAATGCGGCTTGGCATGGAGGTCGATTAGCCTGTGTCACTGCTGAGGTGTTATGGAAGCCCAGGTTGCTTTGATAGCAGCCTTCAGCTCGTCTGCATTGTTGCGTCTGGTGTGTCTCATCTTCCTCTCGACAATACCCAAAATATTCTTTATAGGGTTAAGGTCAGGCAAGTTTGCTGGCCAATCAATCACAGTGATACTGTTGGTACTTTTGGCAGTGTGGACAGGTGCCGAGTCCTGCTGGAGAATGAAATTTCCATCTCCAAAAAGCTTGTCGGCAGAGGGAAGCATGAAGTGCTCTAAAATTTCCTGGTAGACTGCTGAGCTGATTTTGGTTTTGATAAAACACATTGGACCTACACCAGCAGATAACCTGGCTCCCCGAACCATCACTGATTGTGGAAACTTCACACTAGACCTCAAGCTTCTTGGATAGTATGCCTCTCCACTCTTCCTCCAGACTCTAGGACCTTGATTTCTAAATGAAAATTGTAACTCTGGAACTTTGTGGAGTGTGTAAATGACTGCCTTCAGGACATCTGTTAAGTCCGCAGTCTTCCCAATGATTTTGGAGCCTACTGAAACAGACCAAGGGTCCTTTTTTGTTTTTATTAGGTTATGAAGTACAATACAAACAGTGGTATCGCCAAAAAGGCAACGATGATAACCGCAAATATAAACAGTAAACGATCTACAATAAAAAGAGAGGAGGGGTAGGGTTTAGAAAGAGGAAACAGGTGCACTTAGAGGAAGAGGGGAAGGGGGGGTGGCCGGGAGGGGTAGGAGCCAACAGTGAAAAGGTGCCCGAGAGTAGAACATATGAGTTTTTAAGGTGCCTGAAAAGCAAACAGTAATCGTTAACCAAGGTGGTCCATAAGACAGTCATACTAGAAGTCAATGTGGGAGGGTAACAGAGTTCAACCCAGAGGAGATCCACGGGTCCCACCAGGTCAGCACTTTATTTTTCCTGGAAATATCGTGCGCTAAAATGAGTTCATACTGGAAATGGGTGTTAATCTTAGTCACCAGTTCCGATTGAGCGGGGCAAGAGGAGAGTTTCCAGTGTTTTGCAATGCATTGCTTTTTCGTGACATATTGGGCTTCATGTTAGTATTAAATTTAGGTCGATAATATTTGTGTTTATTTGTGAAAAAATCAAAAATATGGGAAAAATTTTGAAAATGTCGCAATTTTCAATTTTTATTCTGCTAAACCAGAGAATGATGTGACACAAAATAGTTAATAAATAACATTTCCCACATGTCTACTTTACATCAGCACAATTTTGGAAAAAAAAAAATTTGGTTGGAAGTTTGAAGGGTTCAAAGTTCATCAGCAATTTATCTTTTTTCCGGCAAAATTTACAAAACCATTTTTTTTTAGTGACCACATCACATTTGAAGTCCCTTTGAGGGGTGTACATGACAGAAAACACCCAAAAGTGACACCATTCCAAAAACTGCACCCCTCAAGCTACTCAAAACTACATTCAAGAAGATTATTAACCCTTCAGGTGCATCACAGGAACTAAAGCTACATGGAAGAAAAAAATGAACATTTTAATTTTTCTAACAAAAATTTTCTTTTAGCCTAAATTTTTTAATTTTCACATGGGTAACAGGATAAAATGCATCCTAAAATTTGTTGGTCACTTTCTCCTGAGTACACTGATACCTCATATGTGGTCATAAACTACTGTTTGGGCACACGGCAGGGCTCAGAAGGGAAGGAGCGCCATTTCACTTTTTGAATGGAAAATTTGCTACAAAAGTCAAATTGCGCTCCTTCACTTCTGAGCCCTGCCATGCGCCCAAACAGTAGTTTATGACCACAAACGCAACATGGTTCCAATTTGTTAGCGGACACCATTGTGTAGTGTATGTCAGGTTGGTGTGCGGTGTGGTATAGTGTAGTGTATACACCACACACACACACACACAACCTCACATACACTACAACACACACACCAACCTGACATAGCCTCCTCAGCTGAGTACGCCCTAGACTGGGATGAGTGGGACAGGCGGGACATTTTGTGTGCTGTGTGTGGGGGGAGTGGGGGCAATACTACCTGCTGCGGATCAGCGGCGGCGGCAGCAGACGATCCGCGGCAGCAGAGGGTCCACGGCGGCAGCAGACGATCCAGGGACAGGAGGGAGCTGGAGAGTTTCAGCCATCGTGAACAACTCCCTCCACATCTGATTGGGGCTAGTATCCATGTGACGCTAGCCCCCCAATCAGATCCGGGGGAGGGGGGGACAGACGTGACACTCTCCCCAGCCAATGGCTGATGCTATAAGCATCAGGCCATGCCCAGATTTAAATATTTCACCAATTTTCATTGGTGAAATATTTATTTCATTCCGATTGGCAGTTTCATTTTCACTTTTAGTGAAACTGCCAATTGGAGGGGTCCCAGGCACGGGGGGGTTAATCCACACCCCGTGGGGTCAACTTCAGGATGTCCAGTTGCAGTAGCAACTGTGACACCTGAGCGACCCCGCTCGCAGGGGCGCGATCCCTCCATGTCACAGGCGCTGTGACATGGGTCGGGAACGCACCGATTTCCATGTCACAGATGCTGTGACACGGGTCGGGAAGGGGTTAAAGACAGGAGGACATCAAAAAGTCTGGTGGCCCAGAGCTTAGCATATAGTTTAATGTCACAGTTCAGTAGCGCTATTGGGCGGAAATTTGCTGGTGATGTGGGGTGTTTGCCAGGCTTGGGCAAAGTGGTTATCACGGCTTCGAGACCCTCCTTACGTACCTCCCCCCTGGACTGCCAGAATGCGAATAGTTCGCAGAGAAAGGGAGTGAGAGTAGAATGAAACTGCATATAATATTGGTATGGAAGGCCATCCGGGCCGGGGGCCGAGCGCTTCTTGGAGGCAAGGATCGTTTGGGTGACCTCTAGCGGCGTGATGGGGCGGTTCAGAGCCTAAAGTTGTGCAGAGGAGAGGGAGGGAAGGGCCGCCCTATCGAGAAATGCATTAATAATGGAGGTGGTAGGTTGAGGAGTATTGTGATCAGTGTGCAAATTATATAAGGTCTCTATAAGGTTCCACGATATCCAGAGGGTTACAAACTTGGGTCTCATCAGATTTGAGTAGGTATGCTATTGTAGTCTGTCCTTCCTTTTTTTTGATTCGTCAAGCCAGCAAAGTGCCAGCCCTATCCCCCATGCCATAGTACTTGGCTTTTGTTTTCTTCAGTGAATATTCCACTGTCCGTAAGAGAAGAGCGCATAATTGCTGTTGAGCAGTATTAAGTTCTGATAGCAATGAGGGAGTAGGGGAAGACTTATGCCGCTGTGCCAGGGTATGCACCTCAAGCGTTGCTTGCTTCAAAGCTGAGGTATATTGTTTTTTTGCCTGTGCTGCGAGTTTTAGGAAGGTGCCCCTGATGACAGCCTTGTGCGAAAGCCACAGAACCTCATCGGAAACATCACTGGTGTCATTGGTGTGGAAGAAGTCTGATAGCTGCGTGTCCACATGGGAAATATTGTCAGGGATGGTTAGTAAGTAATCATTAAATTTCCATTGAGTCAGGGGTCTGAGAACTGTGGATTCCTCGAAACACAATGTGGTGGGGGCGTGGTCTGACCAGGAAATTAGCCCAATGGTTGCGTCTAAACAATGGTGTAGGAGAGAGTCATCTACCAGGATATAGTCAATCCTGGAGTACGTGTGAAAGCGAGGGGAGAAGTACGTGTAGTCTCTCTCCCCACAGTGTAAGTATCTCCAGATATCGTGCAGGCCTTGTTCGGTTACTAGACGAGATAGTTCAAGTCTGGCGGAGATGATTTCTGCGATGTCGCCTTGGTGGATCACATTCCCCATTGGATAAGAAGTTTCTCTGCTTGGGAAGGTAAGAGGCAAACATGGGTGGAGTTGTCCCTGGAGATAATCAACTTAGTGGGGAATCCCCAGCTTTAAGGGATTTGACGGTCTCTGAGTACCGAGGTGTAGGGTTGGAATTCCCGTCTCAAGTTAAGAGTCCCAAGGGAGAGGTCGGCATAGACTTTCAGGTGTGCAAATTTCAGAGGAAGCGGCGGATTCCCTCTCAGACAGTAAAGAAAATCATCCTTTAGTTTGTAAAAGTGGATACGCGCCAGAACATCCCTCGGAAGGTTTGGATTGATAGTGGAGGGTTTGGGGACCCTATGAATTCTATCTATAACAATGTCCTTTTTGTCCACGTCTGGCATAGCGGCTTGGATAAGTTCTTGGAGGAAGGAGCGAAGGTCTCTGGTATGCACCGCCTCATCTATCCCTCTGATGCGGATATTGTTGTGGCAGGATCTGTCTTCGAGATCTAAGGTCTTAGTGTGCATTTTATCCATCCGTTTCTCCAGCGTTCCATATACGTCTAGTAAATCGTTGTGATTTAATGAGGTCCACAAGTTTCTGCTCAATTTTGTCAGTACGACCTCCAAGTTCAGATACTTCTCTACGTAAGTCAGCCACCATAGCACTCATATCCTCCCGAAGGGACGTGCGTAGAGATGAAAGCAGTTCCTT
This sequence comes from Phyllobates terribilis, assembly GCF_046119375.1. Taxonomy (NCBI): domain Eukaryota; kingdom Metazoa; phylum Chordata; class Amphibia; order Anura; family Dendrobatidae; genus Phyllobates; species Phyllobates terribilis. The sequence continues at coordinate 327,002,900 of NW_027362764.1, read as the reverse complement.
CATGCTGCTCATGGTGAGGGGGGCTTCCCCAGTGTCTTGGGTTGTGGACCCAGAGGAGGTGACAGAGCCCCTGTGGGAAGAACGGGGCGTTCGTGGCGAAGGGGGCGCCATGTCGAGAGGGCCTGAAGTGGCGCATTCTGAGGTGAAAAGATCTGTTACCCGTTTAGGAGGACCCCTTTTGACAGGATGGACTTTGCCCATATGGACACTAGTCTTTTATGCTGCAGGGGTTGACACTATGAAGACGCACAGTCGGGGATACACCAGACGTGAGGGCTAGGAGCTTCTACCTGTATATGTCGTAGATATTGCTTTGGTAGCAAGTTCTAAGTATCGGTGATCGACGGCGATGTAGTGATAGAGATTACAATCTGTATATTTGTCAGAGGGAGGGAAAGCTCAGTCCCATCACAGGTATACAGTCACAGTTGAGTCTTGCAGGGCAGATATGAGAGCCCACGGGGAGGTGAAGAGTTAAGTCCCTGGCTGCTCTGCAGGAGAGGAGATCAAGGGTTTGGTTAATGTCAGTGCAGGGAGGATCCTAGCTCCAACAGCAATGAAGTCTGCATTCTGTAGCCCCAGGTCCCATTGCAGATCACCAGAAGTAAAGGAAGTAAAAGGAGGGGGCTCCCACCTCAAAAGCTGCTGATGGGTCCCTTCAGCCACCGCAGCTACATACGTGGGGAGCCTGTCAGGAGGCGCCATGTATGCTTCGGCAGCGCACTTCCGCACTAAACGGGAGCCGGCGGTCGGCGGGGCCACAGACAGTCTATGTCGCCACCCGGTGTCCGCACAGGGGCCGCGGCGGGCCCGGGACGAACCTGCAGAGCAGCTCACTCGGCTGCAGGCCTGCGAAGGTCGCAGGCGGGAGAACCCAGAAAGCCCCGCGTGCTTCCCGACAGCGCACCTCCGCGTCCGGGAAGGAGCCGAAGCAGCAGACCGGTGGCCGGAAGGTCCGCCAGCAGCCCGTACCGTCACCCGCCGTCCGAGCATGCGGGGGGGCAGGAATCCCCGTAGGAGTTGCGGCGGGTCGGGGTGCACGTGCGGTGCCGTACACGCGGCTGCAGGCCGGTATAGGCCTTAGATAGGGGATCCCAGAGGGGAGCTCCGCAGCCGCTGAAATGTCCAAGGGACGTCCTCATCGGGATCCCGGGTGATGTAGGGACCAGGAGCAGCGGGTGGTGACAGGAGAAGGCGCGAGGGACCTCTGGGTGAGCCGTTTTAGGAGATAGGGTGCAGGAGCTGTTGTCTTATGCGGCCATCATGCTTCCCCGCCAGGCCACGCCCCCCACCAAGGGTCCTTTTTAAATGCTTAGAAATCCTTTGCAGGTGTTTTTTGTTAATTATTTTAATTTACTGAGATAATGATTTTTGTGTTTTCATTGGCTGTAAGCCATAATCATCAACATTAACCGAAATAAACACTTGAAATAGATCACTGTTTGTAATGACTCTATAGAGAATGAGTTTCACTTTTATATTGAAGAACTGAAATTAACTGTTTGATATTTAGTGAGATGCACCTGTGTCTCTCTCTCTCTCTCTCTCTCTCTCTCTCTCTCTCTCTCTCTCTCTCTCTCTCTCTCTCTCTCTCTCTCTCGCATGCGCGGTAGTGATGTGTCTTTACTTAAGAAGAATTGTCTCCAACATGGCTGCGGACATGCGCAGTGGGCTCTGGGGTCAATCCCAGGTGCCCTATGGTTTACTGACATGCGCACTTAAATTATGAGGATGCCGAGAGCGGCGTGGTAATAGAGTTCTCTAATCAAGTCAGGGGGTGAGACTTTTTATGTAAATTAATACACAGATGTTGGTTAATGATTGATTTTGAAAATCATATCACTGTTACACGATGGAATGATTAATGTAACATGAATGTATTTAAGAATCAAGATGTATTTATATATTGGGCACTGTACTTATGTATTTTTAATATATAATTGTGATCATGTTGGATTTGATTACTGCACCTAAATAACATTCACTTGATGGATAATGCATTGCTTGAAAAAGTTCCTCACTAGGAACGAAACGTTGCCACTGATATGACTGTGTCAATAAATCACCATTTTTTTCACTGAAATTGGAGTGCTGCCTGTGTCTTCATGGAATATTACCGAGGTTTGGTTGTGCCTGTTGGGCTTTGCACCCAGTGTTTTTGTCAGCTTGGCTGTGCTGCACCATTTATTATATTATATTAGGTGCAGCACAGGCTAGCTGACAGAAACAGTCAACCCAGTCCTATATACCAGTCTTTCTGAATGGCAGAAGAGCAGTAAAACCATAGAACATGCCAACAATTAGAGATTACTAGAGACCCTCTGTTGACTTTACTTCCAAAGAAGAAGTTAAAACAAAAAACAATTTTTTTCTTCACATACCACCCCCTTTCCTGGCACACCGCCCTGTGCAAGCAATACAAATATATTACCAAGTCTGATAACATTAAAATTAAAAGCCATGAAGATGACGAGTGCAACTTACTTACCATTACATTATGCAACAGTGGCATCGTCCTGGTACAAGGGACTGAGGATAATCTGCTGAAATTTCAAGACAGTTTCCCTCATATTAAACTCCAAACCCAAACTCACAAAGAACAACAAACCCCAGCCACCTCCGTTGTCCACACCCCTACAGAGACATGCAGGGACACCACTGCTTCCCTCAATGCTTCACACCCCTCACTCAAGATCCTCAGAGACTGTCTATCTCAAATAGAAAGAGACTTTGTACAATTTAAGTCAGACCTTCTAAGAAACACTGGTGACAGAAATGCAAATGACCAAGTAATTGAGATAAACAAACTGAAATGTGAACACAGGTCTGAACTGCAGGAAATAAGAGTGGCAATGTTTGAACTGCAGCAGGAAAATGCCAGGCTGAGACAGGAGATAGAAAAGCTAAAATCAGACAACTGGACATCTGAGCCAGGAGGAGGCCATGGGAACGAGGAGTGCAGACAACATGACCTCCACTGACCAGGAGGCCGAGACGACAAATAACACCAGCAATATGAAGAAAACTGAAACTAATAAAAGTGAACCAGAAAACAGACCCATTGAAGAGAGCAGAGCACCCTCCAGCACAAACCTCCATCAGCAGCCACATAACCCGTGACATAGCAAAGTCCTGATATCGTCCTAATAATGGACTCATATGGGAAGTACCTAAATATACGGTGGCTATTCCCAGGAAAAAGGGTCAATAGAATCTGCTGTGCCACCATTGAACAGGTGACAGCGGTCATCAATAATCCACGATTTACCAATCCAAATCCACACTCCAATCCAATATAATACACCCAGGCACAAACAACCTGCCAGACCAGGACCAGCAGATTGCAGGACAATTGGCCCAACTAGCAAAGACGACACAACTAAAATTCCCGGACAGCAAAATCATTCTGTCATCTCTGCTCCCAAGAAAAGATATAACTGACCGAACCATCCAGAACTTCAACATAGACCTAACGACAAGAATGAAATCTGTGCCAGGAGTGACTCTGGCACAACACCCCTCCATAAGTCACTATCGCCTTAATGACAGCAAGCACCTCAACAAACAAGGAGTCAGCCTCCTGGCTGAGGAGATGAAGGACATCATACTAAACAGAGACCCTTGGCCTGGACCTAACACCAGCCAAAATTCTGCAGAAAGACCCCCGGCAATAAAAAGACAGAAAACTACAATTCTTTCACAGAAAAACAAACACCCGCACTCAAAACTGGACCATCAGAGAATATCACCACGGAGGAGACCACCGGCCTCACACAGATAGGCAAAACAGAGGCATCCAGAGAAGATAAATGCAGAGCAGAGATATGGAAGAGATAAAGACCCTTCTCCGTACATTGTGCAGGAAACTAATGTGACTGGATGAAACTACCACCTGAGGTAAAACGCGTTGTGGAAAGGGCTCATTAAATTTATTTTTTAGCCCTAAAAAAATTTTCACCTCTAGTGTTCATAAGTTTAGCGCCCTATAGACCGCTTTTTTATTTAATTTGGATGAAACTAACGTCATTAATAAACCAGTCAGAAATCTGGTGAGTCCTACACAGCCACACTCATTACAAGGTATATTATTATTATTATAGCGTCATTTATTCCATGGCGCTTTACATGTGAAAAAAGGGGTATACATGCAAAAACAATTACAATGATCGTCAACAAAACGTTACGGTGACTGGTACAGGAGGAGCACACAAGTTGCATAGAAAAAATGACTTCAATTACAATCAGCAGCTGAAACATCCAAGGCCTGAACACCTTGGCCTTTGGATGTAAAACAAATGACCCCGACTTTACACAAAGACTGAAAAATATACATATTCAGATCCTCCTGGAAACATGGACCAGAACTGAAAAAGAATCCCTGGTGCCCATTGGATTCAGGAAAATCTCTGTTCCTTCCCTGAAAAATAAAAACATCAAACAGGGACGCTGCTTAGGAGGAATATTGCTCTGGTATAAAGAATAGTTCCAACCGTACATCAAACCAATGAAGAGGGGAGACGGCCACATATGGATAAGAATCAGCAGCTCCATCCTCACCTCTGTGTCTGATGTTTACCTCTGCGCTACCTACATACCACCGCCAGAGTCACCCTACTTCAATCCAAACAGCTTTGAGACCTTTACAAAAGAGAAGCTGCCCATTATCAGACCCTGGGCAAAGTTCTCATCTTTGGAGACTTCAATGCCAGAACAGGAAGAGAAAAAGACTTTCTGACCACTGACGGGAACATGTACATATTAGGAGCAGAGGCTAACTGCCATGGCTGAGTATACACGGAGAGAAACAGCTATGACAATACAGTCAACAAAAGTGGCAAAAATCTGCTGAACCTATGCAGAAGCTTAGGACTTCATGTACTTAATAGCCGTACCAAAGGAGACTCTCTAGGAAGATATACATTAAACGCTCATGTAAGAAGGAGTGTTGTTGACTATGCCATTACAGACATGACCTGGCAAATATCTGTGCCTTCATCGTCACCCAACAAACGCAGCCAACTTCTTCTATACATGAAATCTTCAAAGAAGTCATTAAGAGAAAAGCCCCAGCTGAACGACCCCTTCAACCTGCCTCCATCCTACAAATAGTCCAAGGCGTCGGCAACAAAATATAAAGAGGTTCCAAGCAGCCCTGAAATACAAGGGATGCTCCACCACTTCTACAACTCAGAGTACAAGTCAAACCCAGAAGGAGTGAATCAAGCTGCAAAAGACCTCAGTGATATACTGTACACCATGGCTGAACTGTCCGACCTTAAAGTAAGCTACAAGAGGCCAAAAGGAAAACAGACCTACGGTTGGTTTGACAGAGAATGTAAAGCCGTTCGGAAGAGCCTTAGAACAGCTTCAAACAAGAAACACAGAGACCCCAAACACCCATATCATAGAGATTCCTTAGACACCATATAAAGGCAGTACAAAACCATGCTCAGGAGGAAGAAGCTGAGTTACATCTCCACTAAACTTAACCAACTCCAAGACACCCTCCAAAACAACTCCTTCTGGGAACTCTGAAACCACATGGGCACAAAAAGCAAGAAATCCAACATCCGCATCCAAAACTGCAACATCTGGCTCTAGTACCTATACAAAGACATCCCGAAGGAAGGACTAAGCCAAGAACAGGAAAACATAATGGGAAAACTAAAGGCAATGAAGGAAAAAGTAAAACATTTCCAAAACCTTCTGCATACACCAATCACATTACAGGAAGTTTCAGAGACAATGTCTTCCACAAGGTGTAGAAAAGCCAGTGGCCTGGATGGAATCACGCCGGAATTACAGCCCACCAGAAATACAGGCTGCAATGGCTAAACTGTTCAATATCATGCTGAGTGCTGGCTATTTCCCTTACACCTGGAACCAAGGCCTCATCTCAGACATTTACAATAGTGGGGACGTGTATGACCCTACCAACTAGAGAGGCATATCTGTCAGCAGCAACCTGGGAAAACTTCAACAGTATCCTAAACAAAAGGATCCTCAGTTTCCTCACCGAACACAACGTCCTCAGCAAAAGCCAAGCAGGGTTCATGCCAAACCACCGACCACATCTACACCCTGCACAGTCTGATTCAGAGTCACGTCCACAACATAAAGCTCGGGAAGATATATGCTTGTTTTGTAGACTTTAAAAAGGCCTTCGACGCAATATGGCACCTGGGCCGGCTCCTGAAACTGCTGGAGAGCGGAATAGAAGGAAAGGCCTATGATGTCATCAAAAGTTCCTACAATGAGAACAGCTGCAGCGTGAGGGTGAATGGGAAAAGAACAGATTATTATTATAGCGCCATTTATTCCATGGCGCTTTACATGTGAAAAAAGGGGTACACATAGCAAAAACAATTACAGTGATCTTCAACAAAACGTTACGGTGACTGGTACAGGAGGAGCGAGGACCCTGCCTGCGAGGGCTCACAGTCTACAATATGCACACAAGTTACATAGAAAAAATGACTTCAATTACAATCAGCAGCTGGAACATCCAAGGCCTGAACACCTTGGCCTTTGGATGTAAAACAAATGACCCAGACTTTACACAAAGACTGAAAAATATACATATTCAGATCCTCCTGGAAACATGGACCAGAGCTGAAAAAGAATCCCTGGTGCCCATTGGATTCAGGAAAATCTCTGTTCCTTCCCTGAAAAATAAAAACATCAAACAGGGACGCTGCGGCCCAAGTCCAACGCTCTTCAATATCTACATCAATGAGCTGGCCATTGCCCTGGAATGCTCTCCGGCACCAGGTCTCTCACTTCATGACGCCCAGGTGAAATTTCTGCTGTATGCATATGACCTACTGCTGCTCTCACCAACTGAGAAGGGTCTCCAAGACCACCTAAAAATCTTGCAAAAATTAAGCTCCACATGGGCAATACCCATTAGCCCAAACAAAACCAACATCATGGTGTTCCAGAAGAGAGACACAGGATTGGACCAGCACCCTTCATTTGTGCTAAACAACTGCGCTCTCATAGAAACTGACAAGTACACCTACCTGGGCCTGGAAATTCACCGGTCAGGGAGCCTCAAACATGTCATAGAGACCCTGAAGGACAAGGCCTGCAAAACCTTCTATGCCATCCGTAGGAAACTCTACCATCTGAAGACGCCGGTGAGGGTCTGGCTAAAAGTCGTCGATGCCATTATCACACCAATCTTCTTGTATGGCAGCGAAGTCTGGGGTCCTCACTCATACCCTGGCTGGTCAAGATGGGATTCAATTGTTATCAATTGCTAAAGCCACAGTTTATTTTTGCGGAATAATTTCTATAAATTCTCCAATAATTTGCTTAGATTTCAGTCACAAGCATAGTGGGTACATAGAAATTTAATAGTGCTTAGTAGCTTTTAATATCCGTTAAAGAGATCTCCATTACTAAATATCAAGGTTAGAGGGATTGAGTTAGGGTGGTACTAATTATATTATTAAAAGTATCTATTTGTTTTTCCCCTCAAAAAATGGTATACTGAACAGCCATTTATTAGGACTATTCATTATTTACTTTTATGCATTATACACACAGATAACATTGTTTAAACGCATAATGAGAATACATATATAGGGCTGGGTAATAAATAGCAAAAATGGCTAGCACATCATAACTAATGTGAACAGGAGCCAAATAAAAAAATTCAAACTATAAAACTATTACTGCAATAGAAACATAAAAAAGCTACAAAATGTACAATTGAAATATTTCTAAACATTTTCTGTAATATTATGATAAATTACAGTCAAGGAAGCACTTAGCGCATAGATTGGCCAATATATGTGTGGCCAACAGCCAGCGTCAAGGCGTCTTTCATTGTTGGGTCCCTGTCCTGTTTTGTCACTTCTCCTGGGCTGAATGCCTACAATTTGTGGGTAAGGAGTGGACCAGCTAAGTACTTAAAATCACCTTAGGCTGATGGGGGAAGGAATGCACACGCCAGTAGTTGGCTGGTCAACTCCTAACTAGTGTTGAGCATTCCGATACTGAAATATCGGGTATCGGCCGATATTCGCGGTATCGGAATTCCGATACTTAATTCCGATACTTTTACAATATCGAATACCGGAATCGGAAGTTCCCATAATGCCTGCGCTCTGCAGTGTCTCTGAAGGATGACAAGCTGGATGGCAGCGCTCAGCTGCGATCCAGCCTGTCATCAGAATGCCATCCCAGCGTGAGAGAATTCTCCTGATTGTTTAAAAGCCGGCGCGTGGTAAAAAGCCGCCGGCTTTTAAACAATCACACAGCCCCATACTGCTTCCCCGCAGCCTCCCACCCCGATCCTCCGCTCCCCTCGCCACCTCCAATCCTGATCGTAAGTTAGGACCGGGCGGGGAGCACAGCACCAAGGAGCGGGGAGCGAAGGACCCGGGCGGGGAAGCCGGCAGTGAAAAGACTTCACCGCCGGCTTTCCCGCCGGTTATTTCAAATGAACAGCTGAGGTATCAGGTGATGCCGATCAGCTGTTCATTTGAAGTAGCCGCGGTGCCCTCGGAGGGTTCATGTGAGTTCATGCTTGACTGCATGAACTCACATGAACTTAACCACGGCCGCACAGGTCAGCCTCACCTCCCAGACCATCAGCCCGTCATGATTGGTGTGTGCGGGTGTCTGTGCGTGTGTCTGTGAGTGTGTGCGGGGTGTCTGTGCGATGTCTGCGGGGGTGTGCGCGGTGTCTGTGCGATGTGTGCGGGTGTGCACGGTGTCTGTGTGATGTCTGCGGGTGTGTGCGGTGTCTGTGCGATGTCTGTGGGTGTGTGCGTGCAGGCAGACATAGGCCGATGTGACACTACTACTCCCACCGGCCTATGTCTGTCCCCCGTCCACTCGTGCCAGCAGGATCAGCTCGATGGGAGCAGTAGTTCCCATCAGCCTGTTCCTGCTATTTAAATTGCCCTACTGTGCCCCCAATAAATTTTAAATACATGTCATTGGTGGCCAGTGGTTACCTACAATAAATTAGTTCATACATTACCTGTCCCCGCCGATCGCCACCTAAAATAAAGTAAAAAATAAAAAACTACACCTATACTCACCTAGACACCTAATTCCCCGAAGCCATCGATCTCCTGTAATAAAATATAAAATAATAAACCACAACCTTATCCTTACCCCTCCGTAGTAGTCCACGAGTGTCCCACGATCTCCAGTTTAGAGCAGCCACATAGAATGTGACCGTTCTGAACCGCTGCCGCCGCTAGAATGACGGGGCCGTAAAGCAGCTCAGTCATTCCATAAGCGGGTTCGCCGGAGTTCAGGCAGCGCTGCTCCGGTTAGCTCCTTTACGGCCCTGCTGTACCGTGAGAAATTCCCACGGTACAGCACTGCCGTAAAGGAGGTCTCCGGAGCTGCGCTGACTGAATGCACTCCGGTGACCTCAGTCAGTGGCTCCCGCTGCTGGGAGCGGACGTGTTCCCGGCAGTGTGAGCTTACAGCAGCCATGCACAGCTGTCACCATCTCCAGATGTGACAGCTGTGCATGGGAGATCAGCGCAGGAACGTGGACAGGTAACTATTTTTTTTTAGTAAACTAAGAATTAAATAAAATGGTGTGTTTTATTTCAAATAAATTATTTTTTTCTGGGTGTAGTGTGTTTTTTCTTTTTAACACTTTGTAGGTTAGTAATGGGGGTGTCTTATAGACGCCCATAATTACTAACCTGGGCTTCATGGCAGCTGGCGCTGACATGAACCCCAGCACTATTACCCCCTGCCACCGCACCAGGGCAGCGTGGAAGAGCGAGGCTAAGTGCCAGAATTGGCACATCCTATGGATGCGCCATTTCTGGGGCGGCTGACGGCTGGTGTTTCTAGCCTGGGAGGGGGCCAATATTCATGGCACCCTTCCTGGGCTATTAATGTCAGCCCCCAGCTGTCTGCCTAGCCTTTGCTAGCTATTAAAATAGGGGGTACCCTACGTCATTTTTTTGGGGGGGTCCCCCATTTTAATAGCTAGTAAAGGGTAGGTATTCAGCTGGGGGCTGATATTAGTAGTCTGGGAAGCTCCGTGGGTATTACCCCCTTCCCAGGCTTCAAACATCTGCCCCAGCCGTCTGCTTAATCTCCGCTAGAGACTAAAATTATGGGGGATCCCACGCCAATTTTTTTTTAAATAAATCCTTTATTTTAACACTAAATGACATTTGAGGAGTTAATAAAGATGCAGTCCCTAAATTATTATTTATTTTTTAATTAATTTTTCCCAAAAATTTTGACGTGGGCTTTGCCATATTTTTGTATGCCAGCCAGGTACAGCATCCGGCTTCTATGAACGTGCCATTTTCCGGGGTGGCTGCGGACTGCAATTTGCAGCGGTGGGGTGGGGCAGAAAGCTTGGGCCTCCCTGCGCTGCAGATTCCATCCCCCAGCTGCCTAGTTGTACCTGGCTGGACACAAAAATAGGGAGAAGCCCCACGTTTTTTTTTTTTTTTTTAATTATTTCATGAAATTCATGAAATAATTAAGAAAAAAAGGGCTTCCCTATATTGTTGTGTCCAACCAGGTACAAATAGGCAGCTGGTGGTTGGGGGCAGCCCGTTCCTGCCTGCTGTACCTGGCTGGACACAAATATAGTGCGAAGCCCCACGTCAATTTTTTTTAAAATTATTTCAGGAAATTCATGAAATAATTAAGAAAAAATTGACGTGGGGCTTCGCACTATATTTGTGTCCAGCCAGGTACAGCAGGCAGGAACGGGCTGCCCCCAACCACCAGCTGCCTATTTGTACCTGGTTGGACACAACAATATAGGGAAGCCCTTTTTTTCTTAATTATTTCATGAATTTCATGAAATAATTAAAAAAAAAAAATACATGGGGCTTCGCCCTATTTTTGTGTCCAGCCAGGTACAACTAGGCAGCTGGGGGCTGGAATCCGCTGCGCAGGGAGGCCCAAACTTTCTGGGCCCCATCCGCTGCAAATTGCAGTCCGCAGCCGCCCCGGAAAATGGCGCGTTCATAGAAGCGCCATCTTCTGGCGCTGTACCCAACTCATCCAGGGCCCTGGTGCGGTGGCTCACTGGGTAATAAAGGGGTTAAGGCCAGCTTGGCATTATCAGCTGTCCCTAAGCCCGAAATTCATGGGGTCACGCCAATATTAGACATGACCACCATGAATTTCTAGTAAAGTATTTAAAAAAAACACAACACCCAGAATAAAGTCCTTTAATTGAAATAAACACACAATTCTTTATTGTTCTAAATTAAACCATACTTACAGTCACGCCCATTCCAGCTGAAGCCAACAATCTCCTGCAATAAAAGAAAAATAATAAAGCAACCTCATCTTTACCTTTCGATGGTTCCCAGGACAGCTCCAGCTCTGCTACATCGAGATGACAGGCTGGACCTCAGCAGAACGCTGCCATCCAGCCTGTCATCCCGCAGACACTGAGAAGCGCAGGCATGCTTGCGCTCCTCAGTGCCTGGCTGTGACGGCATCCAGATGAGCTGAGGTCATGTCCAATGAACTCGGCTCACCTCATGCACGTCACTGACAGCGTGGGAAAATTCTCCTGCACTCAGCGCTTCAGCGTGAGAATTCTCTCACGCTGTCAGTGACGTACATGAGGTGAGCTGAGATCATTGGACATGAACTCACCTCATGTACGTCACTGACAGCGTGAGAGAATTCTCACGCTGAAGCGCTGAGTGCAGGAGAATTTTCCCACGCTGTCAGTGACGTGCATGAGGTGAGCAGAGTTCATTGGACATGACCTCGGTTCATCTGGATGCCGTCACAGCCAGATGCTGAGGAGCGCAAGCATGCCTGCGCTTCTCAGTGTCTGCGGGATGACAGGCTGGATGGCAGCGTTCTGCTGAGGTCCAGCCTGTCATCTCGATGTAGCAGAGCTGGAGCTGTCCTGGGAACCATCGAAAGGTAAGGATGAGGTTGCTTTATTATTTTTCTTTTATTGCAGGAGATCGTTGGCTTCAGCTGGAATGGGCGTGACGGTAAGTATGGTTTAATTTAGAACAATAAAGAATTGTGTGTTTATTTCAATTAAAGGACTTTATTCTGGGTGTTTGTGTTTTTTTTTTTTAACTTTCACTATGGGGTTAGTAATGGGAGTGTCTTATAGACGCCTCTCCATTACTAACCTGGGCTTGATGTCAGCTGGCATTATAAGCTGACATCAACCCCAACCCTATTACCCCACTGCCACCGCTACAGGGCAGTGGGAAGAGCGAGGCTAAGTGCCAGAATTGGCGCATCCTATGGATGCGCCATTTCTGGGGCGGCTGTCGGCTGGTGTTTCTAGCCTGGGAGGGGGCCAATATTCATGGCACCCTTTCTGGGCTATTAATATCAGCCCCCAGCTGTCTGCCTAGCCTTTGCTAGATATTAAATTAGGGGGGACCCCATGTCATTTTTTGGGGGGATCCCCCATTTTAATAGCTAGTAAAGGCTAGGTATTCAGCTGGGGGCTGATATTAGTAGCCTGGGAAGCTCCGTGGGTATTACCCCCTTCCCAGGCTTCAAACATCTGCCCCAGCTGTCTGCTTAACCTCCGCTAGAGCCTAAAATTAAGGGGAACCCCACGCCAATTTTTTTTAAAATAAATCCTTTATTTTAACACTAAATGACATGTACAGTAATCAACACTGTCACTGTACTTCATATATATGTGACTGACATGTTTCTATCTATCTAATCTATGTGTGAAGCTCTATTCTGTCTGTTATAAATTGTCAGGTACCTCTGCTGAATTGCCGGCTGGCTTTTTTAAAGAGACGGTGCATGAAAACACTATTATTTTTTCAAATAAATCCTTTACACTAAATGACAAGTACAGTAAGCAACACTGTCACTGTACTTCATATATATGTGACTGACCTGTTTCTATCTATCTAATCTATGTGTGAAGCTCTATTCTTTCTGTTGTAAATTGTCGGGTACCGGTGTATGCCGCTGATGAATTTGCTGGCTTTTCGCGTAATACATTCTACATTATTCTTAGTTGTTTTACTTCATGTTGAATTAACCTACAAGGAAAGAAAGGGTTTATTTTCATTCCGATATTTGTGTCCCATTGACTTGCATTGGTTTCCGGTATCGGAATCGGCGATATCCGATACTTTTTGGGTATCGGTCCGATCCAATCCGATATTTCCTGATATCGGAAGGTATCGCTCAACACTACTCCTAACCCATAAATTGTAGGCATTCAGCCCAGGAGAGGTGGCAAAACAGGACAGGGACCTAAAAAATGAAAGATGCCTTAAGGCTGTGTGCCCATGATGCGTTTTTGGTTCGTTTTTTGGTGCGAATTTGCAGCGCGGAAACGCTCCAGAAACGCATTGCATGCCTTATCCCATGACTTCCTATGACATTCTGCAAGTTCTGTGCGCATGGTCAGGATTTTTTCTGCTCGGATTTTACTTTCAGAAAAAATACAGACATGACCAATTCTTGTGCGTTTCTGCATGCGTATTTGCCTATACAATGCATTGAAAAAACGCATGTAAAAACTGCATGCGTTTTTCTGCCAAGGAGATGCAGAAATGTTCAGGAAAATTTCTGCTTCATTTCTGCATTGTGGGCACTAAGCCTGACGCTGGCTGTTGGGCACATATATATTGACTAATCTATGCTAAGTGCTTTCCTTTACTGTCATTTTGTCATATTAATATTACAGAAATTTTTTTGAAATATTTTGTACATTTTGTTGTGCTTTCTTATGTTTCTATTGCAGTAATGCAATTTCAGTGTCTTAGAGCAATCACTCTTAGTAATTTAGGAGGCAACTTTGACCCTTTTTTTTTATAGGGCTGGGTAATGCCAGTCGGCTGTGTGCACACATAGCAGATTTGGTGCGTTTTTGTCGCGTTTTTTTTCTGCACGGATTTGTGACAAAACCTGATGCCAGCAAAGTGAATGCGAAACCTGAAGTGTCATGCACACGTTGAGTATTTTTGACTTGCAGATTTGGAGCAGAAAATAATTTACAGCATGTCAAATCTTTGTGCGTTTTTTAACCATTGAATGCATTGAAAAAAACGCAGGCAAAATTGTGGCAAAAACGCAATGTGCTTGAGGCTGCGTTTTCCTGCCAAAAGATGTAGAAATGTTGCAGACATTTCTGCAATCAATGCTCAATGTGTGTACATAGCCTTAGGCTATGTGCCCACGATGCAGAAATGAAGCAGAAAATTTCTGCAGCATTTCTGCATCTCCCTGGCAGAAAAAACGCATGCAGATTGTACATGCGTTTTTCCTGTGGAATACATGCGGATTCACATGCGTTTCCGCATGCGGATTGACAAGCGCTTTCCAGACGATTTTAGCATCACTTGATAAAGTGCTTGACAACTAGGTCACACTATTTATATAGTGTGACCGTAAGAATGTTTAAAAATAAAAAAAATAAAGCTATACTTACCCTCCGATGGCCCGGCGTGTGCTGCCGCGTTCGTTCCTGGCTGCCGGCATATCGCGAGACACTGCGCTGAAGGACCAGCGGTCACATGACTGTGACTTCACCGAAGGTCCTTCAGTCTTGCACGCGAGCAGAGGGAAGGAGACCGGGGGCCGTCGGGAGGTGAATATATCTTATTTTTTTATTTTATTCTTGTTTTTACAGCTTTTTTAATGGTACCTGGGTGTGGATGAGACTCTCCTCTCCTCTACACCCGGGTACCATCCGCACATTAGAACGCGCCAATAACGCAAGTACAGATGCAGTCTTGCGGAATTGGCGCATTCTAATGCAAGTCAATGGCGGCGTAAACGCTGCATTTCCGCAAAATTAATGGACATGCTGCGGATTTTTGAGCGCAGCATAAACGTTGCGGAAAAATCCGCAGCATGGGCACAGCACATTCGGATTATCATTGGGGAACATTGCTGCCCTTCTACCATGCGTTTTTAATGCGTTTCCGCAGCTGCAAAAATGCTGCGGAAACGCATTAAAAACGCATCGTGTGCACACAGCCTTAATGAACGGTTGATTGGAGTAGGATGCTCATAATTCATTTAGATGCACACACCACTTAATGAATTCGGTACATTTTCTCTGTGACATGCGCTTTGTCAGAAATTTTACTCCAGTCATGGAGTGCAATAACATTTCTGGTGTAAAAAAACAAAACAACAAAAAAAAAACAGCCACCCGTATTGATGAATTTTACGGTCAGGCATGGCCACTTCCCATCCAACCCTGGTGGTTCTGCCTTAGCTTTGCCCAGTTTGGCAGAGGTGCCTGAAACTGCCATGAAAATGACAAAAGTAGCACAAATTTCATGACTTTTCAAAGTATATTATGTAACCACTTTGATGAATTGGGGACATTGTGTATCTTGAAATTATTAATGAATCCAGGGCGGTTTATTAAAAATAAAAGATGCTTGCCTATTGGACCCTTAGGCTTCTTTTCTTCACCTCGCTGTTTTCCCTGACTGTCTCTTCCCCTTTTCTTCCATTGTCAGGTGATTACTACATCAAATTCGAAGTCTGCATCTGTTTTTTTTCTCCTGACAGTTATATCTGCTAAAGAGACAAAAGCTTAAATGAGGACAATGGATTTTAAGTTTACCTCTTATTTTTCTCATAGGAACTCAAAGAAATGAGATATTGAAAGCTATAGAAGTATTACCTATATTAAAGGAGAAAGTTGCCTACCTGTCAGGTAAGTTTATCCAGTTGATATAGTGTACTGTTTAACATCTTCCCTTCTCATGATGATTAGTGGTTCATTTACTCCATAAAATGGTATGGTCTCAGGAGCTGAGCAAATTGGAAGCCAGACTGTGGTGTAAGGCCATGGCCCCTCTATCAGTATTTTGTCAGTATTTTTTCTCTGCAGTAGGAGTCAAAACCAGGACTGGGTGATAGATGCAGAATTGGTGACTTGTTTCTATTATACCTTTTCTCTGATCTGTTCCTCGCCTGGTTTTGGCTCCCACTTCTGAAAAAAAGGGCCATGGCCTTAGGCTGAGTTTCAGTTGCAATGGAATAGACTGAATCTGGTTTAATCCCAACTATTTAACCCCTGTAAATGCAGTGATCATTAGTTGCTATTTACTATAGCCATTTTAGACTCTTCCAACAGCAGCATCCAATAGGTTTTATATTTTTGTAAATCTGTCAGGAACAATGGACTATAGGAGGAGTATTGCATTGTATTAAAGGGAACTGTCATGTCCTTTGTACTATCTAAACTGCCCCCATTGCGTTGTTAGTGATGCTAACATGCTTTTTTTCACGCTCGTGTAGTCATAGGGGTGTGATTAAAAGCATTTGGTCAGGGTTTGCGCCACCCACGCTATTTCTATTCTGTTTCCGGCTTGCGTTGATGTCACCATGCTGAGCTTGTGTAGTATGTCACGGCCATCCGCGCTTGCGCAGTATGTTATGGCTAGCCGCGCATGTTAATCTGGGAGCCATTCAAGGGGCGGTCTGAGCTTTTGGCGCTGTTGGGGAACCTGGCCCACGATGGGAGGGCTCAAGTTATTGTTGTTTTCCCTGCACATATTGGCGCCCTTTCTTCCTGGGCGGGCGCCACATTAAATGTGGAAATACAGTCTTCAGAAAAGGAGCACAGTACCCAGTGGCAATGAGTATAGATTTCTGCCGTTGCCGCTGGCACAAAATCCTGTTCTTGACGCCAGGAACAGATGACGCGCCCAGGGGATGGGGCCGACTCGGCGCCCGGGCCTTGTTGTTGCCTGGTGTCTGGTGAGGATCACCAGCGCTGCGACAGTCCTCTGAGGCCGGTGTTTAGGCAGCTTAGTTGGTACGACTCCCCACAGGTGGAGTGGGGCCTCAGGGCAGCGTAAGTGTAGGGATGCAGGACAGAGGGGACCCAGCTGGGTCAGAGGAATTATAGGCACACACACAACAGTTCACTTCAGTACCTTTACTGGTGGTGTTTCTGGCATGGTCCAGGGCACTTCAGGGTGAAGGGTGCATATCAGGACTCTCCGCGCATGCTCCGGCCACACACCGTGAAGCTGAGAATTACACACAGCTTTCCTGCGGACGCGCGGGGAGGCGCTCATCACAGCGCATGCACGGCTCCCAGATCAACATGTGCGGCTGGCCAATATACACACTGTGCAAGCGCAGCTGGCCATGAACTACTGCGCAAGCGCGGCAAAGGGACGTTAGTGCAAACCAGGAACAGAATTCAAATGGCGTGGGTGGCGCCAACCCTGACTAAATGTGATGAATCACACCCCTATTACTAAACGAGCGTGAAAAAAGCGTATTAGTGATGCAAATTGCATCACTAACGACGCATTGGGTGCAATTTAGATAGTACAAAGGACAGGACAGGTTCCCTTTTAAACCTGTGTTAGTAGGATTATCCCCTTGTACATGTGCAGGTGTACATATCGTGCTTAGCTTTATATAGCTAGCACTTGCTTCTACCAGCAGCTTACAGAGATACCTCTAGATAACTCTGATTTCTGCTATTCAACCAGATAATTGTAGCTGTCAGTGTGACAACGATATAGAAGTGGTGTGGGATATTCGTTCTCTGGTTGGTCTAGTATGCTTGCCTCCACTACATTAAGACTGGACTTTGCAGGGCCCAGTTCTTGGAATCCTGAACCTCATTCTCATGATTTCTTGGGGTCCAAGTGATCAGTCTTAATGCTCTGCATTTGTTTGTCAGTGCATTGTAAATCCACAAATTAGACATCAAGTGCGTGTGGTACTTTTTTTTTTTTTTTTTAATTCCATAGACTTGTCATACTGTATGTTCAGCCCACAGATTAGGGCCACATATAAACCATATAAAACCAGGAAAAACTGCTTAATTGGCTGTAATTTTGCAGTGGCACAAACTGATCACCATATTGGCCACTAATCTTACTACATAAAGAGCTTAAAGGGAATGTGTCACCCCCTGGGACTTATCTGACCTCTAATGTGGGCATACAGGTGATACAGGTATGTATAGATTTACATTTCTATGTCCCATATTAGAAGTTTGCTTTCTTTGAAATTGTTTTTTATTAATTCCGTTTTCACATGGTTCTTACCTAGGGGACGCTAAGAAATCCCCGCCTATCTACTAGTGCACAGGCGCCAGGGAGTCACTGGGACTTCCGCTCCAGTGACCTCCGGCGTGCGCAACAACAAGGTTATGACGCGCCCAGGGTGATGGGGGACACGACTCGGCGCCCGGGCCTTGTTGTTGTTGCCTGACCTTGGGGGATATCACGGTGGTCGGCTCCCGGGCCCGTGCCCTGGGGTCACTCTTAAAAGAAAGGGGGGAAGTTATATGGGATAGGGAATGTTCGTGACGCCACCCGTGGTGTCTGGTGAGATTTTCCAGCGCTGCGACAGTCCTCTGAGGCCTGTGCTTAGGCAGCTTAGTTGGTACGACTCCCGACAGGTAGAGCGGTGGCCTCAGGGCAGCGTAGAGAGTAAGAGTAGAGCGTTGGCGGGTGCAGAGCCGCGGAGGAAAGAACAGACAGAGGCAGTAGTTGAAGTCATCCAAGTCTTTTCTCATAGTTGAGTTTTCTCAGCTCAGAGCTTCTCTTTCTGCTGTCACACGGCGAGCTGCAGCCGACAGAGTGGGGTTCAGCACACTCAAGGTAGTTCAGAAGCGCTTGACAGGACCTCCCGCTCTAGTGTGTTCCTCTCTTGTTCAGTTTCTCCCGCCTTGTGTCCCCCACTGAGTCCAGTACGGGTACTGCGATGTCCCTTGTGGGTAACGTGTAGTCCCCGGACCGGCTGGGTGCCCTTTTTGGTGACTTGTGGTGAGAACGTGGCGTAAGGCCGGGTCCCTCTGGATAAACTCAGATTAGGGCATACAGGTGGCAACTCCGCTCCGTCCGTATCCCCCTGGGATCAACATAAGCCTCCAGACTTTTTCGACAGAGACGTGAAGTGCAAAGTCAGATAATCAGGGACCAGTACCCCCTCTTGCGGCAGGGTCTCTCTGGCGGGGCCAGATTAAGGTATGCAGGTGGCGACTCCGCTCCGTCCGCACCCCCTGAGATCCTTTCGCCTGTGGAGCTTATCTCCTCTGCTCCCCTCCTGGGCCTTCTTGGTTGGACTCTGACCGGGGACAGAGCCGGCTATAACTCTGCCCCAATCCCCTGTCTCGAGGTCTGAGACCGGGAACCGTGAACCCCTGAGCCGGCTGCAGCCTTGTGCTGACTGACCGTCCCAAAGAACCACGACTAAAGACCCGGTTATAAAGATGGCCTCCAGTTATATAGAATTTTCTTTAGGTGTCTTAAGTAAATGCTTCCTCCACCCTCACTCACTACGTGGTTCCCCATAATTTTGTTTCCCCCCTAACTCCTCCATTCAGGTCCGGGGTAGCACTATGGTGCTTTAGGCCCCCTGCAGAACTGGAGTGGTGTAGTGTTGAGTGTGTGGTTGGGGTCCTGTGTAGCACTCCATCCTTACCTGGGAGAGGAAATAGCACGCCTCGTTCTGAGGTGCAGTACCCCTGTGGCGACTGAACCCTCAGGGGCGCCACATTCCCCCCTGGTGAAATATAGCACGTCCGTGGGCTACAATAGAGCAAAGACATGGTATATTTCAAACATTTAAAAATTTAAATGCTTTTTAAACAATAACAATCTTCCCTTTATGAGAGACACTTTTCTTGAACGTTGCAGGTTATACGTGATACATATTAAAATATATATGTAGAGAACAGTAGAAAATCTTGTATAAGTGCAAGTTCAGCAGCATGCGGGATCTGTCCAAAGCAAACCCTCCACGTAGGCCCTGGGGTGGCTGCAGGGCATGATGATCCCGAGTTGGACCTCGGTTGGTGCCACACCAGACAGGTTTTTGTTCTGAGGTCTGATGTTGTGCATATAAAACCAATAGGGGGCACCTCAATAGGTGCCAACTATGTACAATAACAGTTTGTTGACTGCTCACCGTCCGCAGGCACAACGTCGTAATAAACATAAACAGCAATGGAAAAACAAGGAAGTTCAGCCTCCGGGGCCGCATTAGTGGTGGTATCCCCACCGGGGATACGGCTCGTGTTTGCCTACGGATCCTGACCGGTCATCCGTGGCAACACGCGGAGGGGCGTCTTCCTTAACACCTGGTGCACTTCCAGGGCGTACCACCCACGTACTCTGTGGTGGCGGGTGTAGGAGACCAAGTCTCCTGGGTACAGATTGCGGTCGGGGTGTCCTTGCTCCAAGTGGAGCTCAACGTCCAGCCGATTCACAAACACGTCATGCTTGAACTGGGGGCTGCGGATAAAGCCCCATCCCGCTTCCTGGTGGAACCGGACGATTAGTCCTTCCTCCCGGGGACTAAAACGGGAGGCCTGCGCCTGCCTGGCTTGGGCCTTGGCGGCTTTTGACCGCACCTCCAGCTGTTCACAGCTGACCCTCCATTTTTGCGGACCAGTCCGGGTTTGGGTGTGATTACACCCAGGCGAGACAAAAAAGGGGGTGGGGTGGAAAAGCGCAGTACTTGTGTGAACCTGTATGGAAGTAGAATATACGTGCAGATACAGTGGTCTGCTCACCTGAGTGGGTTGTGCAGACCGCACAACCCAGGTTAAACAGCTACTGGCGCTGATAGCGCTGCCATGATGCCTTCAGTGTCTCCTCTGGATTAGCAGATGGAGCTTCCAATCATGTGATTCCGGGTGGGGTCACATGGGTGATGACATCATCGCAGGTCCTACAGGTCCTGCAGCTGAAATTGTATCCAGTTCTCTGCAGCCTCCAGCCACAACTCCCAAGGTAAAAGTGAACAGTGTGCAAATTGAAGTGGTCAGTGGGGCGCTAGAAACTGGATAAGGCGCTGGAAAAGGATAAAACAAACCTTTATTGAAGTTCTAATGCCCACAACGCGTTTCTGCAGCGGTCTGCTGCCTTCATCAGGTGGAGTTATGGGAAAATGGCAGAAACAGGCACTTTTATACATAAAGCAAAGGAACTCAATGGGAGGTGCCAAGGGAGAATTTGGTACTTAACCCCTTAATCACCATTAAAAAAGACCATTTCAATTTAATAACAAAGGGGACTTAAAAAAGCATTACGGGTCAATAACTACACATTATAAACTTACTATGAAGATGCAAGATGCAGACATTAACGGCAATGCTTTAAAAATACTTACATATAAAAATGTATATATAAATGAGGGTAAATAAGCATATTACATAAAAATTGATGAGGTATATTCCGAGTATACCCCTCAACCAGTTTTTATCCCCCCAAAAATATATAAATATTAATAATTCAAATGCACACATTATCAATCGCTAAATTCAAACCTTCCAGATATAATGTGCCCAATTTAAAAATCCAAAAATTCTCTCTCTTCATAAGATAATTAAGCCGATTTGTTACATTATCAGGTACTTGTTCTAAAATCGTGAGTTTCAAGCTAATGGGATCTCTCTGGTGGGCAGTCAGAAAGTGCTTAGAAACACTATGTTGCACATACCCATTCTTAATATTTGAGCGATGTTTATTAAGGCGGCCCTGCATTCTTTGTATAGTTCGGCCCACGTATTGTAAACCACATCCGCACTACTACAAGTAGACCACATAGTCAGAATGACAGTCTACTTTACAGGTGATAGGGAATTGTTCATCAGTGGTTTGCGAGCAGAAGGATACTGCCCCATGATTAATGGTACCACAGCATAAACAGCCAGGAGATCTGCAAGCAAAACAACCTACTCCTTCTTGCCTTTGCCTCCCATATCTCCGTACTGAAGTTGCAGATATCAATGTCGTGTTACTGGGCGATATGAAGGACCGTAAATTCCGATTCTTCCTATAAACAATCCTGGGTTTACATGGCAAATGTTTGGACAAAAGCGGATCCCCCAATAGGACGCACCAATAACGACTTAATAGTTCCTGTATGTACACTCTAGATTTATTGAAAGTAGTCACTAAACTCCAATCTTTATATCCTGTATTCGTATGCTCACAGTTAGGGCCAGAAAATCGAGCCAGACATGATTCCTGACTGAGCGGTTTAATTCTTTTATGTGCATCCCTAATCAATTTCTTAGGATACCCCTTCCTCAAGAAGCTTTTTTCAAGGACATCAGCCTCCTTTTCAAAATCTTCATCCTGCGTACAATTTTTCCGTATACGCCAATTCTGGAAATCCTGGGCTGATTTTTCCGTCCCTTCCCAGATAAAGAACAGATCATCGATGTAGCGACGATATAGTCGTATATGGCCTTGGATATGTAACATTCATTAGCAATTCAAAGTCTTTTGTGCATCTCATGTACATTATAATCATTTAGTGGGATTTTTTCCTTTTTTTTTTTTTTTTTTTTTTTGTTTCATAATTGTTTTATCTGCCTTAGCCGTAACAGGTTTCTCATTCTATATATTATCACGTCTGCAAGTTACATGGACATGTAATAGTGGCAATCTATTGTTATCTGTGTATCCCATGTACATTTTAATCATTTAGTGGGATTTTTTCCATTTTTTTGTTTCAGAATTGTTTTTTATCTGTTTTAGCCGTAACAGGTCCTTCTTCTATATATAGTCATACGTCCACCCTATAATATATATTTTGTGGTAGTTCCCTTTACACTCACGCAGTCAATATGGACTACTTGTCCCATGGGGAGTCCAGGAGAAAGAGGCTCATCTTGGAAGCTATTCACACCCCTAATAGCCCCCATGTGGAGGGGATCTGCACCACACATCGGGATACCTTGAGCGAATCAGATAAGAAACGCATGTACGATCTATTTTTGGAGTTTGAAAACCGATCCAAGATCGAGATTGTTAATAAATTGGATATACTGTTTCTCAAACAATATGTGCATAACAGAATCACGCCCAGAGGTTTAAGGGTGAAAGTATCATCCTCTTTTCCCCAGGACATTGAGTTCACTAAACATTGGGATGAATGTCTCACTGATTGCTCAATGAATCTTATGGAGCTCCTCATTAGGAAAAGAACAACCCTGGTGGATAAGGCTATGGGCGAGATGGGTGATTTAAGGAATAATTTGGAACTATACTCCTGTCATAGGGACTTACAGGAATTTGATCCCGTTCTTAAAAGTAGATTATTGAGGTTTGAAGGTGACATTGTGAAGAAAAAAGGGAATAAATATTTAAGAGAGAAAATGGAAAGCTCCTGGGATCTCTTCCCAAACACGTAACACTGTAGGTGAAGGTGACACTACAAGTAAAATGGTAGCACAGCGGGCAAAAATACCCACTACTGGTCCGTCTGGAATCTTAAAAACTAAAGAGCAAAGGGATAATTACGAGAAGCATAAGAATACCTTGCTAGGAAAGAATAGAAGTGTACCCAAAACTGCTGTATTCTCCATTCCATCAGGTGCACCATTAAATCAGCATAAGATGCAAGGCAGTGATGGCATTATGCAGACTGCAGCATTATCAAATCAGTTTGTTCCACCCTTGGATTTTGGCTGTAATGATGGTTTGGGGAATTCCATGAGGTTGGACAATGTGTCCGTGCTCCCCATAGAGTCAATAATACCGGAGTAACAGGGCACAATTGCTGCATGTAATGTCAGTGACAAAGGAAAAATCACTGCCTCTGATATTAATAATTCCATGGTTATGCTTAACAACACACCTGAAGTTGCACATAACACAATGGAACCCATCATTATGTCATGTATGAGTAGTTCCATTACCTCTTTCCCCAACATTATACCTTTAACAAATCAGGGTGCTGGGTTGGCATCAGGTCACGAATGTCCATTTAGTAATACGAACACTGTGGATGCTTCCTTATGTCTCACAATTCACCTGACCTCGCAAGACTTTAATAGGTTAATAGGACCAGACATGAGTCAGGAATTATTTGAATCAGGAGATAATAATACTAATTTGGTCGAACCCATTGTGGATACCACATGCACCATGGACTCGCCAGCATTGCAGGTAAAAAAATTCTGCCTTGTTTCTAACTGCGCCCATGTTAGATACGGCTAACATAGCAATGAGATCTACACCATTACTTGGCCCATTTAAGCCACCAATAACAATGAAAGATTCAAAAATCACTCAGTTTTTTCAAGTGGCACCAGGGCGCCACCCAAAAAACAAAAGAGGACACGTGGATGTAGAGGAGGTAGAGGGATCTCAGGTAATAGCCGTGACCTCGGAATCCCTAATCACTAAGAAAACAAAGGTATAGGTGAGGTAGCATCCAGCTCACAAATTTCGGAGACTAGTGATTTAAGATCCTGTGGTATATTTAATCTTTCAAGTCACATGCTTACAGAAGGTGAAACTTCCTTATTGGCTAAAGGATTATCATTTTGTCCAGATGCCGAATTAAATAGTTTTGATCTTTTCTTAGATCTGAACGAATTCTTTCGTAAATTGACTATTAAGCGACATTTTTTAATAGAGGAACGTGGCAAGAAATTACCAGCTCCCAATGCTTCCACAGGTTTTTCCAATTCACCTGATGAGGTAACCATCCCTACTGATCAATATAAGCATATGGCGGTCAGGGGAGGCTTTAATAAGTTTTACCCGATGCACCACAAGGGTGCACATATAGAATCTTTCCAACAATTGGTCCTCAAAGATCTACTCTCGATTAAGCCGCGCAGGAAACCAGACAATTTGATGAAAAATGAAAGGGAAGCAATGCAGACTTTGAAGAACAATAATGACATTATAATAAAAAATGCTGATAAAGGAGGAGGAGTCGTGATTATGGACAGATCCTGGTACTTGTGTGAGGGTCTTAGGATACTTAGTGACGACCAATACTACCATAAATTGGACATTGATCCTTCTATCTCCATCTTTGTTAACCTTCCTTAATCAAATAATTATAATTATGAAAAGGGCATTCTGAATAAGAATGAAAAAAGGTTCTTAGATATCTCAAGTTATCGGACCCCCATTTTTTATTTTTTACCTAAATTACACAAGGATCCTTGTAATCCACCTGGGCGCCCCATCATATCCGGGATAAATTCCATTACATCCAGTCTATCACACTTCATCGACTTGTTTCTTCAGAAATATGTATGTGAATTGGGGTCCTATCTTAAAGACTCCTCAACTTTAATTGCCACAGTTAGAAGTTTGCCGTCTGTGAAGAACTGTATCCTTATCACAGCAGACGTTGCAGCTCTTTACAGTAATATCTCCCACGAACTAGGTACAGAAGCGGTGCGCCATTACTTAATGGAAGATGGTAGTATCCCCCTTTTTCAAAAAGAGTTTATTTTGAAATCAATAGAATTCATATTAAATAATAATGTGTTCTCATTCGAAGATAATTTTTATAAGCAAATAAAGGGCTGTGCAATGGGGACGAGGGTAGCTCCCAGCTACGCAAATATCTTCATGGGACGCTTTGAATCACGTTCATCACGTCTTCTCCTCTAACCCAAGGCCATATACGATTATATCGTCGTTACATCGATGATCTGTTCTTTATCTGGGAAGGGATGGAAAAATCAGCCCAGGATTTCTTTGAAATTTTGGATAATACCTCATGGGGTCTTAAGTTCACTGTATCCATGTCAAGTGACTCCATACAGTTTCTTGACTTAGTTTTGAAATTGGATGATTTGGGGAGGGTTCTCACATCCACCCATTTCAAAACCGTGGATGTGAATAGCTACCTCAGATTTGACAGTGGCCATCTTCCAAGGTGGATTAAGAACATTCCGTATGGCCAGTATTGGCGTATACGGAAAAATTGTACGCAGGATGAAGATTTTGAAAAGGAGGCTGATGTCCTTGAAAAAAAGCTTCTTGAGGAAGGGGTATCCTAAGAAATTGATTAGGGATGCACATAAAAGAATCATGTCTGGCTCGATTTTCTGGCCCTAACTGTGAGTATACGAATACAGGATATAAAGATTGGAGTTTAGTGACTACTTTCAATAAATCTAGAGTGTACATACAGGAACTATTAAGTCGTTATTGGTGCGTCCTGTTGAGGGATCCGCTTTTGTCCAAACATTTGCCATGTAAACCCAGGATTGTTTATAGGAAGAATCGGAATTTACTGTCCTTCATATCGCCCAGTAACACGACATTGAAGTCTGCAGCTTCAGTACGGAGATATGGGAGGCAAAGGCAAGAAGGAGTAGGTTGTTTTGCTTTCAGATATCCTGGCTGTTTATGCTGTGGTACCATTAATCATGGGGCAGTATCCTTCTGCTCGCAAACCACTGGTGAACAATTCCCCATCACCTGTAAAGTAGACTGTCATTCTGACTATGTGGTCTACTTGTTGTAGTGTGGATGTGGTTTACAATACGTGGGCCGAACTATACAAAGAATGCAGGGCCGCCTTAATAAACATCGCTCTAATATTAAGAATGGGTATGTGCAGCATAGTGTTTCTAAACACTTTCTGACTGGCCACCAGAGAGATCCCATTAGCTTGAAACTCACGATTTTAGAATAAGTACCTGATAATGTAACAAATCGGCTTAATTATCTTAAGAGAGAGAATTTTTGGATTTTTAAATTGGGCACATTATATCCGGAAGGTTTGAATTTAGCGATTGATAATGTGTGCATTTGAATTATTAATATTTATATATCTTTGGGGGGATAAAAACTGGTTGAGGGGTATACTCGGAATATGCCTCACCAATTTTTATGTAATATGCTTATTTACCCTCATTTATATATGCATTTTTAAATGTATGTATTTTTAAAGCATTGCCATTAATGTCTGCATCTTGCATCTTCATAGTAAGTTTATAATGTGTAGTTATTGACCCGTAATGCTTTTTCAAGTCCCCTTTGTTATTAAATTGAAATTGTCTTTTTTAATGGTGATTAAGGGGTTAAGTACCAAATTCTCCCTTGGCACCTCCCATTGAGTTCCTTTGCTTTATGTATAAAAGTGTCTGTTTCTGCCATTTTCCCATAACTCCACCTGATGAAGGCAGCAGACCGCTGCAGAAACGCGTTGTGGGCATTAGAACTTCAATAAAGAGGTTTGTTTTATCCTTTTCCAGCGCCTTATCCAGTTTCTAGCGCCCCACTGACCACTTCAATTTGCACACTCTACACCCAGGCGAGGGCAGGTGCTGACGGTTCCGGGAGTGTGAGGGGTAGCAGGCTTCCGGAGGCTGCGGCAGCTTGGGCCTCATATTCCGGGGCTAGCAGCTGCTCCCAAACTGTGGCACCCGGGGATGGAGGCGACGGTAGGCGGTCCAGGAGGAGGTCGGCACACTCAGCGCCCGGGGCAGGGGTTTCTTCCTTACCCGCTCCTGGGCTGCATGCTGCCTCCTGGTCTTCTTCCATTTCCGCCTGGGCTGTGGCATCGCTGGTAGGGCGCGGCGTATCTTGGCGTTGGGCCGCAAGCTTCCCCAGCATCTCCTCTCTCCACTCTGCGACCGCTTTCCGCTGGGCCTCCTCCACTCGTCGGGTCAGGTCCTGCATCCCACCACGGAGGAACTCGGCCTCCTCCGCTGTCAAATGGACACTGTATCCCTCCAGGGTAAGAGAGGTGGCTGATGGTGGGCCAGCGACGGAGGGCACATCTCGCTCTGCTTCCATCGCTGCTGCCAGGTGTGGTCTGTCTAGACTTGCCAAGACCACGCCTTGTCTCCCTCTCTTTCTCCTCCTCTTTTGGGGGCGGTTCAGTGGCTGCTTGCAGACGGTCACTCCCTGGGACGTCACATCCGTCTTGACGGACACAACTATGCGGTCAGTCTCTATTGCAAGGGGTGGTCTGAGCTTTTGGCGCCGTTGGGAAACCTGGCCCACGATGGGATTGCTCAAGTTGTTGTTGTTTTCCCTGCACATAATGGCACCCGTTCTTCCTGGGCGGGCGCCACATTAAATGTGGAAATACAGTCTTTAGAAAAGGTGCACAGTACCCGGTGGCAATGGGTATAGATTTCTGCCGTTGCTGCGGGCACAAAATCCTGTTCTTGACGCCAGGAACAGATGATGCGCCCAGGGGATGGGGCCGACTCGGCGCCCGGGCCTTGTTGTTGCCTGACCTTGGTGGATGTCGCGGTGGTCGGCTCCCGGACCTGTACCCTGGGGTCACTCTTAAAAAGAAGGGGGGAAGTTGTATAGGATAGGGATATTCGTGACCCCACCCGTGGTGTCTGAGGATCACCAGCGCTGCGACAGTCCTCTGAGGCCGGTGTTTAGGCAGCTTAGTTGGTACGATTCCCCACAGGCGGAGCGGGGCCTCAGGGCAGCGTAAGTGTAGGGATGCAAGACAGAGGGGACTCAGCCGGGTCAGAGGAAGGATAGGCACACACAACAGTTCACTTCAGTACCTTTACTAGTGGTGTTTCTGGCACGGTCCAGGGCACTTCAGGGTGAAGTGTGCATATCAGGACTCCCCCTAGTGAGCGGGTGTGGGGCCTCCTGTTCCTTGCCTTTCCTCGATAAGTTTCTGACCTGCCTGGAGCTAGGCCTAACTTGGTCTCTGTCTTGCACCTGCTGACCTGGTGGTAGGGCCTTCTGCTGGAGTTCACACTCCCTGGTCCTTGGTGCCTCCGTGACTCCTGACCCTGGTACTTAATCAGTTTTTGGTGTTCCTGGCACACATAGTTCGCCAGGGGTTCCGGTTGTTTCTGCTGGGTGTAAGGAATCCCTGCAGACGCGGACCCGGTGTCCGGTATATGTTCTTGGGGTGAGCGGGTAAAGCTCCTCTGCGCCACAGTTAGCTCTCCACTTCCTCCTGGCATCCTGATAGGAGCCTCTATAGACTGAGCATGCTCAGTGTGGCGCCATGACGACAATATGTCCAGAACAAGAGAGCGAGAAAGAGAGAGACAAATTTGTGAGTACACCCCCATATTATCAGTACATTATATATACATCAGTCAGCATAAGTCAGTACACCCCCCCTGTATTCTCAGTACATTTATATATACAGCGATCAGCGTAAGTGAATACAGTCATGGCCAAAAGTTTTGAGAATGACACCAAAATTATATTTTCACATGATCTGCTGGCCTCTGGTTTTTATTAGTGTTTGTCTGATGTTTATATCACATACAGAAATATAATTGCAATCATATTATGAGTACCAATAGGTTATATTGACAGTTAGAATGAGTTAATGCAGCAAGTCAATATTTGCAGTGTTGCCCCTTCTTCTTCAAGACCTCTGTAATTCTCCCTGGCATGCTCTCAATCAACTTTTGGACCAAATCCTGACTGATAGCAGTCCATTCTTGCATAATCAATGCTTGCATTTTGCCAGAATTTGTTGGTTTTTGTTTGTCCACCCGTCTCTTGATGATTGACCACAAGTTCTCAATGGGATTAAGATATGGGGAGTTTCCAGGCCATGGACCCAAAATCTCTGTTTTGTTCCATGAGCCATTTAGTTATCACCTTTGCTTTATGGCACGGTGCTCCATCATGCTGGAAAAGGCATTGTTGGGCGCCAAACTGCTCTTGGGCGGTTGGGAGAATTGGTCTTGGAGGACATTCTGGTACCATTCTTTATTCATGGCTGTGTTTTTAGGCAAGACTGTGGGTGAGCCAATTCCCTTGGCTGAGAAGCAACCCCACACATGAATGGTTTCAGGATGCTTTACAGTTGGCATGAGACAAGACTGGTGGTAGCACTCACCTCTTCTTCTCCGAATAAGCTGTTTTCCAGATGTCCCAAACAATCGAAAAGGGGATTCATCAGAGAAAAGGACTTTGCCCCAGTCCTTAGCTGTCCACTCCCTGTACCTTTTGCAGAATATCAGTCGGTCCCTGATGTTTTTTCTGGAGAGAAGTGGCTTCTTTGCTGCCCTCCTTGAAACCAGCCCTTGCTCAAAGAGTCTCCGCCTCACAGTGCGTGCAGAAGCACTCACACCAGCCTGCTGCCATTCCTGAGCAAGCTCGGCACTGCTGGTAGTCCGATCCCGCAGCTGAAACAGTTTTAAGATACGGTCCTGGCGCTTGCTGGAGCCTTTTTGACAACAATGGAAGCTCTTTCCTTGAAGTTCTTGATGATGCGATAGATTGTTGACTGAGGTGCAATCTTTGTAGCTGCGATACTCTTCTCTGTTAGGCTATTTTTGTACAGTACAATGATGGCTGCACGTGTTTCTTTAGAAATAACCATGGTTAACTGAAGAGAAACAATGATACCAAGAACCAGCCTCCTTTTAAAGTGTCCAGTGATGTCATTCTTACTTAATCATGACTGATTGATCGCCAGCCCTGTCCTCATCAACACCCACACCTGTGTTAATGGATCAAACACTAAAACGATGTTAGCTGCTCCTTTTAAGGCAGGACTGCAATGATGTTTAAATGTGTTTTGGGGGTTAAAGTTAATTTTCTGGGCAAATATTGACTTTGCAAGTACAGTAATTGCTGTTAAGCTGATCACTCTTTGACATTCAGGAGTATATGCAAATTGCCATTACAAAAAATGAGGCAGTAAACTTTGGAAAAATTCCTATTTGTCTCATTCTCAATACTTTTGGCCATGACTGTACACCCCTCCTGTATTCTCAGGACGTTAAATATACAGCACTCAGCTAAAGTGAGTACACCCCCCTATATTCTCAGTACATTATATATACAGCGTTCAGCGCGAGTACACCCCCTGTATTCTCAGTACGTTGTACATACAGCTCTCAGCGTAAGTGATTACATCCCCCTGTATTCTCAGTGCGATATATACAGAGCTGATATATATACACAAACCAGAGAAACCTGACCAGCACATCCTAATGTGAACTGGTGCCAGCTGATGTAACTATAAAATATACTATATATATATATATATATATATATATATCTCTCTCAAAAGAATGCAGCTGCACTCCATATGGCGAACATACGTCTTAACAATGAAAACATTAGGATCTAAACTGTTTTGCTCAGCAACAAGTACTTAAAAAAAACTAAGGTTTTTAGCGCATAAATTGGCCAATTCATGTGTGCCCATCTACCACGGCAAGGTAACCTCCCCCTGATGGGTAACTACCTCTGCCTTCCATGCCACTTTTGGGCTACCAGCCTACAACTAAACGGACAAACATGTCTTCTTCTGGGCTAAAAACACCTATATTTAAAAGGGCAAGCAGAGCTGTTTATACATCACCTGCTGGTTGATGGGAGGAGTGCTGAATCAGGCAAGAGGCAGTTACACCCCCTTATAGTAATACAAACCAGAGAAACCTGACCAGCATCTCCTAATGTGAACTAGTGCCAACTGGTGTAACTATATAAAATATATACTTCTATATCAGGAAAGATCTTTGAACAAATTATTAAACAACATGTATGTAAGTACCTGGATAAGAATGAAGTGATTAACCAGAGTCAACATGGGTTTGTAACTAACAAGTCATGTCAGACTAACTTAATTTCCTTCTATGACAGAATCACTGACTGGGTGGATCAAGGAAATGCTGTAGATATAGTATATCTTGACTTCAGCAAAGCGTTTGACAAAATATCTCACACCATCCTTATTGAAAAAATGACCAAGTATGGAATGGACAAGGCAACTGTTAGGTGGATTCATTACTGGCTTAGTGATCGGACTCAAAGGGTGGTCGTAAATTGCTCCACATCCAACTGGATGAATGTCTCAAGTGGGGTACCACAGGGCTCTGTCCTGGGACCTGGGACCTGTATTGTTCAACATCTGTATCAATGATTTAGATAAAGGAATTGAGGGTAAACTGATTAAATTTGCTGATGACACAAAGCTAGGAGGGATAGCTAATACTAGAGAAGAGAGAGGGAGGATTCAAAAAGACCTAAATAAACTGGAGCAGTGGGCAGCAACTAACAGAATGGGTTTTAACAGGGAAAAATGCAAAGTACTACAACTGGGCAATAAAAATGCAAAAAGCATATACAAAATGGGAGGAATAGAGCTAAGCAACAGTACATGTGAAAAAGACTTATGTATACTAATAGATCATTAACTGAACATGAGTCAACAGTGTGATGCAGCAGCAAAAAAGGCAAATACAATTCTGGGATGTATTAACAAAAGCATACAGTCTAGATCACGGGAAGTCATTATCAGACTTTACTCCTCTTTGGTCAGACCTCATCTGGAATACTGTGTCCAGTTTTGGGCACCACATTTTAAAAAAGACATTGACAAACTGGAGCAAATTGAGAGAAGAGCGGCCAGAATGGTGACCGGTCTGCAAACCATGTCCTATGAGGAACGGTTGCAAGATTTGGGAATGTTTAGCTTGCAAAAAAGAAGACTGAGAGGAGACTTAATAGCTGTCTACAAATATCTCAAGGGCTGTCACATTGTAGAAGGATTATCTTTATTCTCATTTGCACAAGGAAAGACTAGAAGCAATGGGATGAAACGTAATGGGAGGAGACACAGATTAGATATTAGAAAAAACTTTGAAAGTTAGGGTGATCAATGAGTGGAACAGGCTGCCACGAGAGGTGGTGAGTTCCCCTTCAATGGATGTCTTCAAACAGAGGCTGGACAGATATCTGTCTGAGATGATTTAGCGAATCCTGCTTTGAGCAGGGGGTTGGACCAGATGACCCAGGAGGTACCTTCCAACTCTACCATTCTATGATATCACATTTATGTATGTATATAGTGTGTGTGTGTATATATGTGTATGTATGTATGTATGTATATATGTGTGTGTGTATTAATATAAAATCGCTCAGCATAAGTGAGTACACCCCCTGTATTCTCAGTACATCTTGTATATGCTGGACGCGTCCATTAGTCCGAAAGCGGGATGGGTGGCGCCTGAGCAGCGAGGCGTCGTAGTCCACACGTGTGCATACCACATTGCGGCGCCATTTTATTGCAGACACTGTATATGCGAATTTGCAGCCAATGTCTTTAAAAAAAATAGCGCGGTTTGCGCACGTGCTGACTCCGGCGCCATTAATAAAATTAAAAATGCACCAATAAAAATGCTCGCCACCCAGGCTAGAACGGGTTCAATAGCTACTGTATGTGTATATGTATGTGTATATATATATATATATATATATATATATATTACAGACCAAAAGTTTGGACACACCTTCTCATTTAAAGATTTTTCTGTATTTTCATGACTTTGAAAATTGTACATTCACACTGAAGGCATCAAAACTATGAATTAACACATGTGGAATTATATACTTAACAAAAAAGTGTGAAACAACTGAAAATATGTCTTATATTCTAGGTTCTTCAAAGTAGCCACCTTTTGCTTTGATGACTGCTTTGCACACTCTTGGCATTCTCTTGATGAGCTTCAAGAGGTAGTCACCGGAAATGGTTTTCACTTCACAGGTGTGCCCTGTCAGGTTTAATAAGTGGGATTTCTTGCCTTATAAATGGGGTTGGGACCATCAGTTGTGTTGTGCAGAAGTCTGGTGGATACACAGCTGATAGTCCTACTGAATAGACTGTTAGAATTTGTATTATGTCAAGAAAAACGGCTAAGTAAAGAAAAACGAGTGGCCATTGTTACTTTAAGAAATGAAGGTCAGTCAGTCCGAAAAATTGGGCAAACTTTGAAAGTGTCCCCAAGTGCAGTTGCAAAAACCATCAAGCGCTACAAAGAAGCTGGCTCACATGAGGACCTCCCCAGGAAAGGAAGACCAAGTGACACCTCTGCTTCTGAGGATAAGTTTATGCGAGTCACCAGCCTCAGAAATCGCAGGTTAACAGCAGCTCAGATTAGAGACCAGGTCATTGTCACACAGAGTTCTAGCAGCAGACACATCTCTACAACAACTGTTAAGAGGAGACTTTGTGCAGCAGGCCTTCATGGTAAAATAGCTGCTAGGAAACCACTGCTAAGGACAGGCAACATGCAGAAGAGACTTGTTTGGGCTACAGAACACAAGGAATGGACATTAGACCAGTGGAAATCTGTGCTTTGGTCTGATGAGTCTAAATTTGAGATCTTTGGTTCCAACCACCGTGTCTTTGTGCGACGCAGAAAAGGTGAACGGATGGACTTTGCATGCCTGGTTTCCACCATGAAGCATGGAGGAGGAGGTGTGATGGTGTGGGGGTGCTTTGCTGGTGACACTGTTGGGGATTTATTCAAAATTGAAGGCATACTGAACCAGCATGGCTACCACAGCATCGTGCAGCGGCATGCTTTTCCATCCGGTTTGCGTTTAGTTGGACCATCATTTATTTTTCAACAGGACAATGACCCCAAACACACCTCCAGGCTGTGTAAGGGCTATTTGACCAAGGAGGAGAATGATGGGGTGCTACGCCAGATGACCTGGCCTCCACAGTCACCAGACCTGAACCCAATCGAGATGGTTTGGGGTGAGCTGGACCGCAGAGTGAAGGCAAAAGGACCAACAAGTGCTAAGCATCTCTGGGAACTCCTTCAAGATTGTTGGAAGACCATTTCCGATGACTACCTCTTGAAGTTCATCAAGGGAATGCCATGAGTGTGCAAAGCAGTCATCAAAGCAAAAGGTGGCTACTTTGAAGAACCTAGAATATAAGACATATTTTCAGTTGTTTCACACTTTTTTGCTAAGTATATAATACCACATGTGTTAATTCATAGTTTTGATGCCTTCAGTGTGAATGTACAATTTTCATAGTCATGAAAATACAGAAAAATCTTTAAATGAGAAGGTGTCCAAACTTTTGGTCTGTAATAAATATATATATATATATATATATATGTGTGTATACTGTATATTTATGGAGATACATGTATACACTATGGTTCCTATCAGGATGCCAGGAGGAAGTGGGGAGCTAACCTTGTTGCTGCGCACTCCGGAGGTCACTGGGGCAGAAGTCACAGTGACTCACTGGCGCCTGCGCACTAGACCACTGCAGGGAAAATGGGGCCGGGAGCGAAACAGCATGCCTGGGGCTGGGAGCTAAAAAAGCCCATCTGTTTAGAGGCGCTTTGCGCATGTGTGGGATGTGAACGAGAAGAGTGCATGTCACAGGCCCATGTGATGTGGAGAGAAGGGTAGGAATATGGAAACTGAGTAGATAGGCGGGGATTTCTTGGCATCCCCCAACAGGAACCATGTGAAAAGTGAATTAATAAAAACCAATTTCAAAGAAAGCAAACCTCTAATATGGGCCATACAGGTATGTTTAGATTTAGATTTCTATTACCTGTATGCCCCATATTAAAGGTCTGATAAGTCCCAGGTGGTGACAGATTCCTTTTAATGTTGAGCTTAGTCCGATTTACTCTTTAGTCCGATTTACTTTGCCATTACCAACACCGCTTCTACTGATCTGTTCTTTTCTGATTAACTCAAAACTTTATGCTACAACACAGAATCAACCTGCTTATGAAATACGTATTTAAATCTGGGGAATCCAGAAATATAATTATTTTTTTTAAAAATTGGAAGTGCTTCCAGAAATATGAAGTTCTATTAAGGGATTTCCATCGTACAATAATGCATGTGCTAGAAATCCAAGCGGCCAAATTAATTCTTTAGCATAATACACACAAACAATTTTTTTTTATTCGCATGTGGCCAGGGCACTTTGTATATTATACACTGCACCTATTTGCCCTTATTATGTAGAGCACACTTTTCTAGCTTCCGAAACTTATTTGTTTTGAAACTCGGGCTGCTAGTATAGCATATCATTGGAAAAATTACAATCGTCACTCTTCAAAATCCATAAATGGCTTGAGTGGTATAGTTTCCAAAATGTAGTTACTTCTAGGAGACCACTGTGCTAATATCTCAGTGATTGTGAAAATACAGCATGGTGGCTGTAAACAACTCATGCTAAATTTATTATTCAAGAACTAAATGGCACTCTTTCCCTTCTGTATGCCTAAACAGTATTGGATGATAGTATTTTTTCTTTTTACTCATTGTGAAAATTTAAACTTTTTCAGGTTTTTCATTTAGGGTCACAGAAACCATGAGCATGTGCTACCACCTGGAGGCTGACACTTAGAATGTATCTTATGAAAAATGTCAGCTTCTCCCCAATAGGCTACACCTGGCTGGCCTACATCCCGCTGTTCACTTAAGTTTAGTGTTACGTAGGAGGCAGATACGGGTCTGAATATAAAAAAAAATATTCAGCTCACCAAGTTGGGCGTAAATAGTATGCAGTTTCTGCTGAGGCAAAGCACGGATCCAGTCAGAGCAGATGAATAGAGGCAATGAAATAACAGGCTCTCAATCTATCAGTGTTTCCATAAAACATAGCTTTTATTCATCCATTTAAAAATGAAACTGCAAACATGGCATATGGCAGTAAGGCATGTAGATTGCAAGACCCAATGGGGACGGTGCCGATAATATCTGTAAAGCACTATGGAATTAATGGCGCTATATAAGTGAGTAAAATACATAAATAAGGCATAATAAAATATTATTGGCTGGACCTACATGTTTTGACTTGCGTCTTACTCATGGTCTGGCCATTAGTATTTTATTATGCCTTACTGCCATATTCCATGTTTGGAGTTTCATTTTTAAATGGATGAATAAACGCTATGTTTTATGGAAACACTGATTGAATGAGAGCCTTCACTTCGCTGGATCGCCTCTGTTATTTCATTGCAGACACAGGTCTGTCTAGGTTTTTATGTTTGCTACCTAATAAAGATTTACATAATTTAAATTTAAGGAGCATAACTGATCTTTTATCCTCTTCTTTCCTCTTTTTATTTTTAATATTGCATTCGTCCTACACATATTTTGTTTGAATAAAAATCATGTCGACCTCCAGTGGTGAATTATTTGAGTTGATTTGATTAATTGCCCAGCCCTAGCCTATTACTATACTTCTAGTTGCTCTTGAAAAATGGACTAAAATGTATAAATTCTGGTAAAAGGAGCAAAATTTCAATCAGTAGTCTTAGGCTAAATGCCCACGATGCAGAAATGCTATGGATTCTGCATCTCCCTGGCAGAAAAAATGCATGTGGATTTTACATGCTTTTTCTCTGCCAGCTAGAAGCGTTTGTTTAGCGTTTTTAACATGCGATTTCGCATGCGGGTTGTCAATCGCTTTTCCAAGCGATTTTAGCATCACGTGGAAAAGTGGTTCACAACTTGGTCACACTATATAAATCCATGCAATCGGCAAGTGCAGCATCAATAGTGAATAAAAATGTTGAAAAATAAAAAAAAAACAAAAAACATTATACTCGCTTTCCGAAGGTCCCGGTCGTGTCCGGTGTCTTCGGTGGCTCGCGGTGCTCTAAAAAGGACCTTCCATGATGTCATTTAGTCATGTGACAGGTCACGCGACCGCCGACGTCAGCGGACGCGTGACCTGTCACATGACTAAATGATGTCATGGAAGGTTCTTTTACACCACTGCGAGCAGCCTAAGAGCCAGCTGCGCCACCGGAAGCAGACAGGGGGCCATCAGAAGGTGAGTATATTTTTTTTGTTTTTTAATTCTAATTCTTTTTTAACTACAGGTACTATGGTACCCGGGTCTTGAGGAGAGTCGCCTCTTCTCCAGACCCGGGTACCATCCGCACATTGAATCGCATAATTACACTTTTGCTGTATTTTTTTCTGCATGCAAAATCTGCTTTCTGGGCACTAAAAAAAAGCTGCTTACAAAAAACAGGTTTAATTAAACTGTACCAATCCTAACTGCCATTCTGAGTTGAGGAGACCAAGACATAGTAACATAGGTTGAATAAAGACCTAGGTCAATCAAGTTCATCCTTCCTCCCGCAATTGTACTCCCTACACTAACACTACACTAACTTACTAACTAACTGGAACTAGGCCTCACAATGTATTATTATTACCATTAATATTATTGCTGCTCTGTTACAATTAAAAATGAACCATTTATAATTTTTTTAGTTAGTTTTATATTTTGTATTATTCTTGTGATTCTAATAATGGTATTACTAAAATCCCTATGCCTATATCTATTGATTCAGAAGAGGGCAAAAACCCCAGGACACCTTCAGCCAATTTGCGTCACGGGGAAAAATTCCTTCTTGACCCCGAGAAAAAGCGATCAGTTCTAAAACCCTGGATCAAACCTAATTATGATAATAGTTCTGTAATTACCATTACCATACTAAATGTACTACTATAGGTGTAATATTTTGTCTAATTTAACTGTAGCCCGCTATGTTATGTGTATCGAGAAAATCGTCCAGCCCTTTTTTGAAAGCTGTTATAGTGTCTGCCATCACTACATCTTGTGGTAGGGCATTCCATAATCTGACTACCCTGACTGTAAAAGAACCCTTTCCTGTTTAGGTGCCGGAATCACCTTTCTTCCACCCGTAGTGAGTGCCCCCTGATTCTTAGTATGGTCTATGCAAGGAATAAGTCATGTGCCAGTCCTTTGTACTGGCCACAAATTTATTTGTACATGTAAATAAGATCGCCTCTGAGGCTGTTTTTCTAAGCTAAACAGGTTAAACTTTTCCAACCTCTCATCATATGAGCGGCCTTCCATTCCTTGTAATAATCTAGTTGCCCGCCTTTGAACGGACTCTAACTTCTGAATATCCTTTTTAAAAAGTGGAGTTCAAAACTGGATCCCATATTCTAGATGTGGCCTCACCAATGATTTACAAAGGAGCAACAGTACGTTGGGATCGCGGGACTTAATTTCTCTTTTTATACAACCTAAAATCTTGTTTGCTTTTTCGGCTGCTGTTTGACATCGAGTACTGCTGCTCAGCTTACTTGTAACCAGAATACCCAAGTCCTTCTCCTGTTCTGTAGTCCCAAGTATACTCACATTTAATGTATATGCAGCAATAGGATTACTTCGTTGCTCTGCTCTACATCTATCTACATTAACCCCTTTCTGGCCTGGGGCGTATTAGTACGCCCCAGGCCATCACCCCCGGTTCAGTGAGGGCTCCGGCGCTGAGCCCGCACTGAACCGGGCACATGTCAGCTGATTATTACAGCTGACATGTGCCCGCAACAGCCGCGGGAGGAATCGCGATCCACCCGCGGCTGTTAACATGTTAAATGCCGCTGTCAATCTCTGACAGCATCATTTAACAGCGCCGCGCCGGAAGCGCGGCCTTAGCCTCGCCCATCGGTGACCCCCTCACGTGATCGTGGGTCACCGATGGGTCGGCATGACAACTCGGTGGTTGTCATGAAAAGATTGCTATGAGCGCCACCTAGTGGTCGGCGCTCATAGCACAGAAGCATTTCTGCTGCATACAGGGGATCTACTCGTCCCTTGTATGTAGCAGAGTCAATCAGGTAATTGCTGCTTCTAGTCTCCTATGGAGACTATAGAAACATGCAAAAAAATGTTAAAAATTGTAAAAAATATAAAAGTTTTTATCAACCCCCCCTTTAGCACCATTCAAAATAAAATGATAAAAAATAAATCCCACATACACATATTTGGTATCGCCGCGTTCAGAATCGCCCTATCTATCAATATAAAAAAAGAATTAATCCGATTGGTAAACGGCGAAACAAGAAAAAAGTTCCAAACGCCAGAATTACGTTTTTTTGGTCGCCGCAACATTGCAATAACGGGCGATCAAAACATCATATCTACCCCAAAATGGTATCAATAAAAAGGTCAGCCCGGCGTGCAAAAAATAAGCCCTCAACTGGCCTCAGAGCCAGAAAAATGGAGACTCTACGGGTCTCGGAAAATGGCGCCATTTTTTTTTTTTTTTTTATATAGCAAAATTTGGATTTTTTTTTCACCACTTAAATAAAAAAGAACCTATACATGTCTGGTATCTACGAACTCGTAATGACCTGGAGAATAAGAATGGCTGGTCAGTTTTAGCATTCAGTGAACGTGGTTAAAAAAATCAAGAAATCTGTGGTATTGCATTTTTTTTTGCAATTTCACCGCACTTGGAATTTTTTTCCTGTTTTCCAGTACACGATATGGTAAAACTAGTAATGGCGTTTAAAAGTACAACTCGTCCCGCAAAAAATAAGCCCTCACATGGCCATATTGCCCAAAAAATAAAAACGCTATAGCTCTGGGAACAAAGGGAGCAAAAAACGAAAATGCAAAAACGGAAAATGCTCCGGTCATAAAGGGGTTAAACCTCATCTGCCAAGTGTTTGCCCATTCAGTCATCTTATCCAGATCATTCTGCAATATCGTAATGTCAGGATCAGATTTTAATATTCTACATAGTTTGATGTCGTCAGCAAAAACTGACACTTTACTTTCTATCCCATCCCCAAGGTCATTAATAAAGAGGTTAAAAAGAACCGGTCCTAGCACAGATCCCTGCGGCAACGCATTGCTGACTATGTCCCATTTAGAGAATGTACCATTTATGACAACTTTGTTTCCTATCATTTAGCCAATTCCTTACAACCTACATATAGTTCCCCCAAGTCCTTGCTTCTGTAGCTTCAGTATAAGGCTGTTAAGTGGTACAGTATCAAATGACTTGGGAAAGTCCAGATAAATCACATCAGCCGCATTAGCAACATCCAGATTTGCACTTGCCTCTAGTGATGAGCGAGCACACTCGCAAGTACTCGATACTCGCCCAAGCATCTCAGTACTCGATATGCTCGGAGCTCGCCGAGTACTTGCGAGATGGTCGGGCGGATGCACGGGCCCCCTCCCTGCATGTTTGGCGCTATATAGAGCCAATGAACATGCAGGGATTGCCTGCAACTCATTGTAATGCCGCAGCCATGTTGGTTGTGGCATTACAGTGATTGGCTTGTCGCACAGCGTCATCAGGTCTATTAGACCTGGCGACGCCGTGCTCTTCAGTCAACTCCGCAATCAGACAGTGTAGAGAGAGCTGCTGCTGAGCTAGGGAGAGATTCGCTTGTTTATTAGGTAGTGTAGGTAGAACAGGAGCATATTACTCACATCCATCTCAACAAACAGTCCTTCTGAGGACTAATCCATCTGCAGAGATATCAGGCAGGTACCCGCTGGATGTGACTGCGGACAACCCAGCTGCCCGCAGACCGAGGGAAAAAAACGGAACCCCGTCTGGGACCTAGTAGCATTGGTGCCAGTGTGGTTTGCAGACTACTTTTTCCCTCCCCTCACTCCCGCTCTCTTCCCTCCAACCCCCTCCTCCCCCACTGAACCCGCCAAACAACTTAACACCTTAAATGCCAGGGGAGAACAAGTCTTAGCCGGTGCTAGTGGGATGGGAGAGTGCAGCGGCGGCTGAGCCTGGAGGGTTCCGGGTGAGTGGCATGTGCAGCAGCTGCAGACTAGAGGAGGGATACTTGCTGCCTCCCCCTCTCATACCTTGGATCCACCGAACGGTTGGCAGCCAAGGACACCTCAGGAGAGGGGAGACCGCCAAACGACCAGGACAGGGGGATCCACTGTTGCAGTCAAGCTCCGGAGGATTGGTGAGTGTAGAGAGAACTCGCGGTGGTTGGGCGGAGGGATACTGCCACAGACACAGCGGCCATCTTTCCTCTCCCCACACGCTACTAAATAACCTCACCACTCAGGTGCCCCAATATAGCAGACTTCAGAGCCGGATCTGATCGCAAAATAATCAGGGGCTGACCCCCTGTTCCTCTATCCCTTCTCTGGTCCTTAGTACTCCCTGGACTTCCTAACACTTTACCCCGACCTGGCAGACTGTCAGAGGTTAATAAGAGGGCCCTCCATTCACAACCCTTCTACCAGTGAGGAGGAGAGAGAAAGAACTACTGGAAAAAAGCATATACCATTCTCACTCTAGACTGCATCCAGCACTCACTCCCCACAGCACAGACTCCTCTGTTACTTTAAAACAAACATAAATGTATGTTTAATGCTTTGAAATACTCTATAGAGATCACCTCGGCAACTAGAAAGAAGAGAATAGGCGGTGGGAGCCACCTCTCACAAAAATAGATATGAACAAATATCTCAAAAAAACAACAGACAAAATCAGCCACATCTAAATCTAATACCCCACCTCCTTCTGAACTACATTCACAATGCGATTCTGACTCTGAGATAGAAAGGGATGCAGATGACTCCAGATCTACAAGTGAACACCCTGTATATCGATCCTTCATAAAAAGGATACTAGCCAAATCCTTAGATCCCATTGTGAAGGACCTTTCCGATATTAAACAGGAAATCAAGCAAATAGGCCAAAGGGTGGACTCTTTAGAAGTTACCTATTCCACTCTAATCCAACAATCTAATGCCACTATAACCTGCATTCAAAACCAAGAAGGCCAAATTAACCAAATATATACCATCCTTCAAGACCACGAAAACAGAGAAAGTCTAAATAACCTTCGCATAAAGGGCCTCCCCGAAACGGTAGCAACTGAAGCAATAACTCCAACACTAATAGAAATTTTCTGCAAAATCTTGAACTCCCAAGACCCCCCCCCCACACATTGAAATAGTGAGAGCGCATAGAGCTTTGAGGCCTAGACCTAAATCAGGAGACCCACCACGTGACATCATCTGTCGACTATTGGACTTTCGCACTAAAGACCTAATATTAAAAAGGGCAAGAGAAGCAGAAGGCATCTCGTTTGAAGACAAGCCAATCTTGATTTTTCAGGACCTAGCTTCTTCAACCCTTAACAAGAGACTCCTACTGATGCCCTACGCCATAATCCATATCGCTGGCTTTACCCCTTTGGTATAGCAATAATGGCTAAGGACAAGTGCATTCAAGCCAGGACCTCGGCAGAGATCCAAGATGCCTGCAAAGAACTTGGAATTCTTGAAAAGTACCCAGACCTGGAAGCATCTCATTCAGCATCTTCTCTAAACCACTTGCCTCTGCCTACACCTTGGAACGTTTTTTCACCTTCCAATTCGCAGTGTTCCAAACGCAAACTAACAAAGCATCCTTCTGCTAAAGACGGCGAGTATGGATGAGCCAAGGAACCGCAAGTCAGGCCTAACTTGACCTGACTTGTATCAACCTTTGCCTCATTTTCCTGCAATAAGTTGATTGTTCAAGTTCAAGAAATATTACTCCTATGCACCCTACTCTCACGTTCAGTGGGGTACAACCTCTGAAGACTCCTTGCCATTTAACAGCATAAGCTAAAAGACTGGCTTATCTGTACCTTAACTCCATACATTAGCCTCCGATTGTAATTTGCCCCCCTGCGGGGCCCCTCTAGTACTGCTTGAGATGCCCTTAAATTTAGATACAGGAGTAGGTTTGGTCCCGCAGCTGGATTGGAAATGATTAAATTTGCATGGAGCTTACCGTATTGACACCACCGCGTTTCCCTCTACTGTTTATTACTCTACAATACTATGCTTTACAACACTGTTGTTGTTGATATTTACAAATGTATTTGTATCTCTCTTGTTACTGTTTTTATTGTTTTAATGATCCTGAACTTCCCCAGTCTTCCGCCTCCCCTATCCCTTTATCGTCCCAGGTCCACCTCCACTACTGCTTCAGATAAGTGTCCACGCTCCAACTCTATCCCTCATAGATTCAAGACAAGGTCCACCATTGCTGCCATTAAAAACAGACGTCCACACCTCAACTTTTACCTTCATGGATTCTAGACGAGGTAATTTCAAATTAGCAAACTTTAACGCTCACGGCCTCAACTCTCCCATACCGAGATCCCAAACGTTACACACATTCAGAAAAGATAACTTCAACATACTCCTCCTACAAGAAACCCAATTCCAAACCAGGAAACTCCCTCTTTTGAAAACGCCCATTACAATCAATGATACCATGCTACCTCCCCCCAAAAAGGCTCTAGAGGAGTGTCAGTAGCCTTTGCTAAAGATACCCCCTTCCTTCTAAATGATTCTCTGGTCGACCCAGAAGGGCGATTTATTTTTGTGAAAGGCCTTTTGGCGGGAATCCTGGTAACTGTTGGCAATCTATACGCCCCCAATAAAAAAAAC
Organism: Phyllobates terribilis; assembly: GCF_046119375.1. NCBI lineage: Eukaryota > Metazoa > Chordata > Amphibia > Anura > Dendrobatidae > Phyllobates > Phyllobates terribilis. The sequence goes on along the minus strand of NW_027362764.1, from coordinate 326,959,217 downwards.
AAATCAAATGGATTTTATCCAAACTGAATAAATTTCGTTCTTTCATTGAAGGTACACCAATCCTTGGAGGAGATCTTAATATTCCTCTGGATCCCTCTTTGGATTCCACCTCAAAAAAATGTCAGATTTCTCATAGACATCTTGTCAGAATAAAAAAAATCACTCCATATGCTCTCACTTATTGATATCTGGCGATATCTCCATCTCTCTAACCTTGATTATACCTATTTCTCTCATTCTCACAACTGCTATCATAGGATAGATTGTTTTTCTACCAAGGTCTCTTCTAGCAATGACCATTAAAGCAGAAATACTCCCTTCTTTTCCTTCCGATCACTCAATAGTTTGTTTGCTACTCCCTCTCCAACCCTCATTCTACCTACCGCGCATGGAGACTAAATGAATCAATCCTGTCGTCGGACTCTCAACGTATCCAAACTACCCTATCCAACTTCTTTGAAACTAACGTCACACCAGAAATAAGTTACCCAATTTTGTGGGAAGCCCATAAAACAGTGGTCAGAGGTGAACTGATCTCTGTAGCATCCCATTTAAATAAACAATGCAAAAAGATCACACAAAGTCTCTGAAGAGATATAAAAGCTAGAATTACAACATAACATAACTTTGTTACATCAAAGTTTGGAAGCTCTAACTTCCAAACGCATACAATTAAAAGATTTGCTAAACAAGCAGTCCGCAAAATTGTACCTAAACTGGAAAAACCGCATGTTTTTACATGGTGATAAGGCTTCTAATCCTATGATGTCGTTAATTAAAATAAGACTGGCTAAAACCTACATTCACTCTCTGAAAACCTCCAGTGGCCAAAGTACATCAAATCACAACTTGATTTCCTCAGAATTTTTAAAATACTGCTCAAACCTATACAATCTCCACTCAGACGTATCTGGTCCAGAAAAGGATAAAAAATGCTCAGATATACAATCCTTTCTAACTGCACTTAAACTACCTAAACTCTCACCAGAACAACAAACAATACTCTCCAAACCGTTCGACTTGAGTGAGGTCCATTTCACTCTGTCAAATAGCCCCAGAGGAAAAGCCCCTGGCCCGGATGGCCTTCCTATCCTGTATTACAAAACCTTCTTGAAGACTCTAGAACCGCACTTCCTCAAAGTGTGTAATGAGGTTCTCTGAGGCGTACCCCCCCTCCCCCCAAACCCTGGAAGCCCACATATCCCTTATTCATAAAGTTGGTAAAGATCCAAAACACTGTAGCAATTACAAACTGATCTCTTTACTAAACGTGGGCCTCAAAACTTATGCAAACCTGTACCACCTGAGGAAGATCGTTTACTATCGAAACGCGTTGTGGAAAGGGCTCATTAAATTAATTTTTTAGCCCTAAAAAAATTTTCACCTCTAGTGTTCAATCGTTAAGCGCCCTATAGACCACTTTTTTCATTTAATTTGGGCCCTTATGAATATCCTAGAGAGATATGGCTCCCTGTCTAACTTTAAAATAAATCGATCTAAATCTGAAGCCCTAGGAATAAATGTACCCGCACACACTTTAGCTCGTCTTAAAACTCAATTCCCCTTCAGTTGGCCAGATAAATATATCACTTACCTAGGCATTAAGATAAGTACATGCTATAAAAACTTATTCAATTTGAATTATAAACCACTTCTTACATCAGTCATAGATAATACCAAAAAGTGGATGGCCCCATATCTTTCTTGGATGGGCAGGAAAAAGTAATGAAAATTATTCTTCTACCAAAATTCATTTATTTATTCCAAATGTTACCCATCTCACTACCAAAAACATTTTTAACCAAAATTAACTCATCCCTCTTTAACTACATTTGGAACAAGAACTGTCCGAGGATTAGTTTGAATACCCTATCGCTTCCTAAGAGCTAGGCGGTATGGGAGCCCACAGTATTCATAATTATTACCTAGCCGCCATACTTTCTAGAACTAATGAGTGGATCAGGAAGCCAAGGGAGAAACCCTGGCTCTCTATAGAAAAACATATGTCCCCTACGCCACTGCGATCAATCATTCTCTCTTCCAGAGCTCTAATACACAAAAATATGTTTCACAAGTTCCTCACCCGAACAGCGGTTTGTTGTTGGAAATCAGCAGCAGACTATCTCTCCCTGACCCCTTCGAGTATCTGACTTTATTACACTAAACACTGTGAAAACAACTTTAACCTGCTTGGACAGGCCCACAAATACATCTCCCTTAATTGACCATTTGTTTAATGAAGGCACCTTTGTCTCCTTTCAAGAAATCAAGGCTTTACCCACAATGTCCAACTATACCTTCATTCACTTCGAAACGTTGAAGAAGACAATACGGCAAGTCATGATTAGCTTGGATCCCAATAGACTGTTCACTGCCTACGAAACCATATGTTCACAGACAAGAACCCCTGGAAAAGTACTCTCATCCCTTTTATAATATCCTACTATCAAGAGGAGCCTCTCCGAAAAGAGCTTTCTTGATGAAATGGGAAAAAGATTTAGGTTTTTCCTTCACCGAACCTCAAATTAAATATGTATACAAATATTCGCATGGCCCCTCACAGTGTGTTAAAACTCAAGAAAACTCTTAGAAAATAATTTCTCATTGGTACACCACGCCTGTCCAAACCCACAAATGGTTCTCTACCACAGTAAGGGATCCTATCTTCACGTATGGTAGTCATGCCAGATTATACAAGAATTTTGGAAAATTGTGTCCCAAACTTTATCTGAACTGCTACACTCACACATAGTCTTATCCCCTGAATATATTCTCCTAAATTTCCCCATCGAACAAGACAGCAAGTTCTTATTTAAAATGGCTTCCTTCGTGCTAACAGCAGGCAAACTTCTTATTCCCCCTCTTTGACGCACTTCAAACATCCCAAACAAGAAACACTGAGACCTATTTAAATTACTCATGGACCGTCCCCCGTCCTCCCCCTCACCACCTTTTTTTTTTTTTTTTTTCTTCCTCCCCACCCTACTACCTCTTCCTTCCCATTCCCCATTTGTTAAGATTCAATGACTCCATCTATCCTTTGGTCTGTTTAGTTGAATTTCTCTTACATTGTTACAACCTATAAAAATATGAAAAAATCTGGAATCACCTGCTAAACCTTCAATGATTTTAAATTTTATCCCACCCCATTTATCTCTGTGATTTAATTATAATATGCCTTTGCCTTTTTGCATCGCAAGTTCGGGCATGACTGGTTATATGCCCTCAATTTATGCATGTCAATGGTTGTTACTTACCGTATTTTTCGGACCATAAGACACACTTTTTTCCCCCCAAATTTGGGAGGAAAATGGGGGGTGCGTCTTATGGTCCGAATGTTGCGTACCTGCGGTGGTGGTGGAGCGTGATCTCCCCCCTTTAAGGTGGCAGCGGCCGCAAAGGAGGAGGAGGTGAGATGCTGCTGGGGGCTGCGGGTGTCTGGCTGGGGGCCAGCGCGGGTTGGACTGAATGTGGGCAGTGTTTGGCTGCGGGCCGGGGCAGTGAGCGGCGCAGGTTTCCGGTGTGCGCCGTCACTTCCTGATGCTGTGATCCACAGGAAAATGGCAGCCCGAGCCGGCACATGCGCTGACTTGTAGCTTGGACTGCCATTTTCCTATAGACCACAACTTCAGGAAGATGGCCGTGCACACCGGAAACCTGCGCCGCTCGCAGCCAGACACTGTATTCAGTCTAACCCCAGCCAGACACCAAGGGCCCCCAGCCAGACACCCCCCGGCCCTCAGCCAGTCACCCGCAGCACCTCACCTCCTCCTCCTTTGCTGTTGCCACCGCCACCACTACCACCGGTCCCCAGGCAGGTCTCGGCGGCACACAGCCAGGCCCTGGTCCCTGCCCTCAGGCAGGCAGGTCCCTATCAGCAAACCCTGGCCCTCAACCAGGCCCAGGGCCCGGCCCCCAGCCAGGCCTTGGCCTCCAGCATGGCATCGGGCCCCAGCCAACGCTTCTGCTGCAGCTGCCAGGTTTCTGAGGGAGGGAACGGAGGGCCCTGCAATCCTGCTCCATCGCAACTCACTGGTGCTGGAACACCGGATTCCTGAAGGACCCTGCCTCCTGTGACTCTCGCTCCATCGACCCCCAGGTAAGATACTGTACCTATTAAGACTATAAGACGGACCCCATCTTTTAAAAATCTGGTAAATTTGGGTTGCATCTTATGGTCCAGTGCGTCTTATAGTCCGAAAAATACGGTAATTGTCTTTATTTTTTGATTCATAATAAACAAAACATTGAAAACAAAACAGAGATATCAGGCAGGCAGTATATATAGGCAGGCAGGCAGTGTATATAGCACACTGCAGTGCACATAGCACAAGAGGCTCGATTCCAGTCATGTCTGCTGCTGCTGTTAGACATTTCTAGACATAGGCCCAGGTCTCAGGGGCCAGGAATAATTTTTTTTGGATCTTAATTCTCATTATTTGCTTTAAAAGCAATACAGAGAACACCATTTTTCTGCTCCATTTGCTTGTTGGCCCTGCAGAATACAGCCAGGTCCTTTCCATATTACAGCGCTAAAAATCCAGCTATTTAAAACTGTGTTTTCTCCGTCGCACGGATCACATATACTTTTTCAGAAAATACTACCATTTCTGGCCTCCATTAAAAAATTTTTGTGTGTCAGCGAAGTTTTTGACACCAGTTTCCTGTTCAAAATGGCTACTTACAGGCCAGGTATTTAAAAACTGTGGTTTCTCCGTCACACGGATCACATATACGTTTTCAGAAAATACTACCATTTCTGGCCTCCATTAAAAATTTGTTTGTATGTCAGCAAAGTTTTTGACACCGGTTTGCTGTTTAAAATAATTACCTACAGACCAGGTATTTAAAACTGTGGTTTCTCCGTCACATGGGTCACATATAAGTTAGCCCCAAATTCAGCCATTTGTAGGGAGCTTGAAAGATATTGTCCTCCATTTAAAATGGGCAAGGAGCCTGGCAAGGGACGGGGAACTGGACGTGAAGGTGATGGTCCATGCCGAGGCCGTGGGCAAGCTGAAATTGTGCCACAACAAACACCCACATCTTCTCGCCCTAGATTCCTGTCCCAATTCCTGGGGGACACCACTATTGAGCCCAGAGCAGTGTCAAAAGGTTGTTGGTTGGATAGCAGATAATGCTTCCGGTCACTTTGCCACCACCACCACCATGTCTTCCACACGGTCAAGTCTCAGTAGCCGTTAGTCTGGACTGCATATTCCTCACCCTGATCCTCCTTCCTCCCACCATGCCGAGTGCCCGGAGACAACTGATCCCACACTTGAATACTCCGAAGAGCTGTTCACTTTTCCATTTTTAGATTCTGGCCTCTCGCACGGACCACTTGAAGCGGGGCAAGAGAAGATCGCATGTAGCGATGCCCAAATATTTGAGCTGCCACGGTCACATGAAGGCAATGGTGGGAAAGTGTCACAAGAGGTGGACGATGATAAGACACAATTGCCAGAAAGTCAGGAAGAGTACCAGGGTGCGGAATTGTAAAACGAGGTGATGGATGATATAGTAACTGACCCAACCTGGCAGGAGGACATGCTGAGCGAGGACAGCAGCACACAGGAGGAGAGAAGCAGAGCACCCCAACAGGCAGGAAGAAGCAGTGTGGTGGCCGCAAACAGAAGGCAGACAATCGTTCCTCGTAACACCAACACAAAGTAAGTTGCCAGTACAACTGTTAGGTCTTCCTGAGTCTGGTTGTTTTTTAAAGACTTTGCCGATAATCCCAAAAAGGCCATTTGAACCACCTGTCAGGCCAACATCAGCAGGGATGGCAAAACTACCAGCCTGACCACCACCAGCATGATCAGGCACATAGCAGCAAAGCACCTGACTTTGTGGGCCAAACCCAGGGTTCAGGAACAGTGTCTGCAGGTGGCACCACTACGTCTTCTTCTGTTGTGCATGCAAGCCAATCCCCTGTCCATGGTGCATGCGAAGATGCCTCCTGCCCTGCACCTGTCGTTGCACACTCTCAAGTAGCAGCATCAGGAAGCACGTCCACGTCCTTATCCCAGCTCAGCGTTCAGTTGTCCATACCCCAGTCCTTGGAACGCAAGCGCAAAGACGCAGCCAACGCCCCACAGGCCACACTACTAAATTCACACATTTCACGACTGCTTGCACTCGAAATGTTGCCATTTAGGCTCGTGGAGACCAAAGCATTTCGCAACCTGATGACGGCGGCTGTCTCTTGGTACTCGGTCCCCAGCCACCACTATTTCTCCTGGTGTGCCGTCCCCGCATTACACAAGCATGTGTCCCAAAACATTAGCCATGCCCTCAACAACACAGTTACCTGGAAAGTCCACCTAACCACGGACACATGGACAACTGCTTGTGGGCAGGGACGGTACATCTCACTGACTGCACACTGGGTTAACATAGTGAAAGCCGGGACCCAGTCGGACCTTGGGACGGAACACGTCCTCCCGACGCCAAGGATTGCGGGCCCTAGGTCATTCAGGGTTGCCCCCACAGTCTACAGCTCCTGCACCTAATCCTCCTCAGCCTCCTCCTTGTCTTCAGCCTCTATCTCCAAAATGACCACATCAGTCACACGCTCGAAGCACTGCAGCAGTGCCTCAGCCAAGGGGCAACAGACTGTGCTGAAGCTAATATGCTTAGATGACAAACCGCACAATGCTGAAGAGTTGTGGACAGCTCTGAAATAGCAGGCAGATCTGTGGCTCACACCGCTGAACCTACAGCCAGGCATGGTCGTGAGTGACAATGGCCGGAAACTGGTGGCGGCTCTGAGGCGAGGCGAGCTCACATACTTACCATGCCTGGCCCATGTGCTTAACCTCATGGTTCAGCGGTTTCTCAAATCCTACCCAGAGCTGCCGGATCTGCTTGTTAAAATACTCCGCCTATGTGCCCATTTTAGAAAGTTACCTACAGCTTTCGCCTCCCTCAGCGTCGGACTGGCACACCGGGACACCGGACAATCCTCCAGTGGGCCCCCGTGTCCTTGGCGGGCCCCCATAGCAGTGGCGGTTAAAGGCCGCCCGCCAATCAATGCGTATGAGGAAGATGTCGGCCACCATGGTCTCAGGTGCGACGGGGAAAATCGGGAGGAAGCAGCCTGTAAGTAGAAGATGGGGTCCCAGGAGGGAGCAGCGGCCTGGCAGAGAAGGATGAGGCACTCTCGGCCACGGAGTGGCGCAGTGGGTGGCTTGGGGAGGCTGAGGCAGTCTCTCTTCACAAAGGATTCTGCTCGGTGAGGAGCCATGCTGATTGCGGAGGGTCCTTGGGGGCCATAAATCCCCGGTTCTCCGTGACTCAGCGCCCTGTGGGTGTGGTGAGGGTCCCTCTCGGCATGCGGGTTCTGCAGGGGCCTCCTCTGCTCTACAACTTGAAAAGGGGCCTAGTCTTTGAGCCAAGAAGGTGGGTCCCTCAAGCGCCTGTAGGTCGGCAGGCATTGAATGTCACTGCAATACGCCGTGCGCTGATGTCAGTGCGCGGCGCATAGCAGTTCACTGATGTCAAATGGTCTCCGGCAAGGGGCCTTTAAAGGTCACTGCTATGTGCTGCACACAGACGTCAGTGCTCGGCCTCTGATGGGTCAGCGGCCATGTTAAAGACCACGCCGGTACGAAGCCGCAATAGGACGCCGGGGGAGCGCCGGAAGATGAGAAAAATTTTTTTCCTATGTGAATGGGCAGGGGAGTAGAGATAGGGACCTAGGATGGGGCAACAGGATATGGGAGTGGGATACATAGGGGCCCAGGATATGGGAGTGGGATAAATAGGGGCCCAGGATATGGGAGTGGGATACGTAGGGGCCCAGGATATGGGAGTGGGATACATAGGGGCCCAGGATATGGGAGTGGGATACGTAGGGGCCCAGGATATGGGAGTGGGATACGTAGGGGCCCAGGATATGGGAGTGGGATATGTAGGGGCCCAGGATATGGGAGTGGGATACTTAGGGGCCCAGGATATGGGAGTGGGATACGTAGGGGCCCAGGATATGGGGGAATACATAGGGGCCCAGGATGGGGGATATTATTAAATAAAGTGGGCCAGGATGGGTGACCATTACAGTATAGGGGCCAGAATGAGATACGTAAATTTTTTGTTTATGGTGTCAAGTGGGGACATAATTACTTTAGGGGCCAATTAGGGGACATTATTAATGCTGTAATATAATTTACTTTTGAGGATATTGTCTTCCATGGAGGAACAACCATGGAGGAACAAAAGAGAGTTCCTGTTACTATGCACAGCGGCACTATGTCACATATTTTCTTCATCTGACGTAGTGTAGAAATTAGGGAAAAAGTGGGGAATGTGCTCTAGAAGAGATCAGCTATAGATAACGGTGTTATTTTCTGCAGAGACTAGTCCTAGCTAGAAGAAATTATGGCGGTCTGCACTGGATGAAGAAGAAAAGCGAAGATGAAGGACTTTACCTAGAGACGTCACTGGTGAGTCAGTGTATTAAATGTATACTTACGCTATATAGTATATCCAGAGCTTCTGTGTATTTCACTGGTGATTGCTGTATTACCTGAACACTGACATTATATGCAAAGCTCCTGTGTATAATGCCACCGGTGATCCTTGTATTACCTGTACACTGAGACTACATCCAGAGCACCTGTGTATAATGTCTCTATTGATCATTGTATTACCTGTATACTATACACTTACACTATATACTGAACTCCTGTATATAATGTCACTGATGATCACTGTATTACCTGTACACTATATACTAAATACAGAGCTCCTGTGTATAATGTCACTGGTGATCACTGTATTACCTGTATACTATCTACACGGGAGCTCTGTGCATAGTGTCAGTGAACAGGTAACAGAGTGATTACCAGTGACATTATACACAGGAGCTCTGTGTATAGTGTACAGGTAATACAGTGATCCCCAGTGGCATTAGGCACGGGAGCTCTGTATATGATGTATTGCGTACAGGTATCAGTACTGACAATATACGCGGGAGCTCTGTACATAGTGTAATGTCACTGGTGATCGTTGTATTATCTGTATACTATATATAGAGCTTCTGTGTATAATGTCACCGGTGGTAATATTACTCGTTTTTAGTCATGATCATCATTGTAGTATTAGTCTGTCACTATGTGGTGGTAATATGTGATCTGGTCATGGTGTGGCCGTATTTGTTCCTTGTATGTGGTATTATTGGTTTTGGTATAGTGGATTGTGCTGTGTATGGAGGTCACTTGTTCTCTCTGATATCAATAAGGGGAAGATTCTTTATTAGAGATTAATTACTTGGATGTTTAACTCTTCCCAGTCCTAGTCCTATGTCTATTACACAGTAGCAAATATGCACTTAGAGGTTCTCTGGTGAAAACAAGTAATCGCCTATCCTAAGGCCACGTGCACACGTACAGTATTTTGTCAGTATTTGGAAGCCAAGACCAGTAGTGGGTGATAAATGCAGAAGTGGTGACGTGTTTCTATTATACTTTTCCTCTGATTGTGGAAACCGACCGTGGAAACCTTCAAAAGAAACCTGAAGACCTACCTCTTCCGACAAGCCTACAACCTGCAATAACCACCGCTGCACGACCAGCTCTACCCTCACCTAATGTATCCTCACCCATCCCTTCTAGAATGTGAGCCATCGCGGGCAGGGTCCTCGCTCCTTCTGTACCAGTCGCTGACTCGTTTTGTTAAGATTATGTAAATGCTTTTGTTATGTATATCCCTATCACATGTAAAGCGCCATGGAATTAATGGCGCTATAATAATAAATAATAATAATTGTTCTACTCCTGATTTTGGCTTAGAAATACTCATGTAAAATACTGACCAAATGCTGAACATAGCCTAAGGATAAGTTACTGATTTGTGGGGGACAACTGCTGGAACCCGGCCGATAGGCAGAATGGGGAACTTTTATCCCCATTAGACTGGAGTGGCTTGTTCGACCACTGATCCATTCATTCCCTCAGTGGCTGCTCTTGGCTTTTTCTGGAAGCCCCAAAGAGGATGAATGGAACTGTGGTCAGGCATCCCACCTGCCACTCCATTTTAAAATGAGGATAAAAGTGTCCTGTCAGGGATAAAACTTCCCCATTCTTTTCTGATCAGTGCGGTTTCCAATGCTCGGACTCGACAAATTAATGACTTATCACCTAACTAACCTATGGATCAGTGAGAACATGTTTTCACAAAGAACTCTTTAATGTAAACTACAGTAATTGTACATCCCAGTTATGATGGCGCACAGTAGATGTGCAGGAGCCGCCTGTGTTTTAAAGTCGATGCTCCACTATAATGGGGATAACTGCCAACAGGTATTTGCATATAGCTGTAGGGTGGGCCCCTAGAGTCCATTCCCCCTGTGGGCCCCAGACACCCCAGTCCGACTCTGGCCGCCCTTGCCGTGTTTCAGCATAGTTTGCAGCTTCCGGCTCACAGACTGGTATGTGATGTCCCCATGCATTGGAACTCTACACTGCAGCTGTTGGGAAGGATTTGTGAGCAGAAGAGAGCAGTTGTTGAGGATCCGCATCAACAAGGCCGTCGGTATTCAGTTCAGACCCCACACATAAGACCTCAGGAGTGGACATGGATGTCACACATGTACCATCCTCCAAAACTTTGAGGACTCCACCAAGATGGTGAACGGCGATGATGCCATAATTAGCGTCACCATCCCGCTTCTCTGTCTTCTGAAATGCTCTCTGCTCACAATCAAAGAGGATGCATTGCAGGCGGAGCACGATGAGCTGGAGCAAGGAACCATACAGGGTGATTACTCACAGCCCAGCCTCCTCTCATCCCAACGTGGATTGGGTGGCAATGAGGAAGAGTAGGAGGAGGAAGAACAGGAGCTAGTTTCATGTGCTTTCTACCTGCACAACTGTCATACCGTCTGTTCAGCGTGGATAGCGTGAGGACAGAGAGGAAGAGAGCATGGTCAGGCGTCCTCTTGGTGAGGACACGGAAGTCTTGCCTGTTAGCAGTCTGGCACACATGGCTGAGTTAGTTACGCTGCCTTTCCCGTGACCCTCCCGTTCTCAAAATTTTGAGTGACAGTCATTACTGGTTGGTGACACTTCTAGACCCACGCTACAAGGAGAACTTTATATCTCTTATTCCTTAGACGGACAGGTCTACAAAAATGGGGCAGTACCAGAAGGCTCTTGTTGCGGAACTATTAAAAAAAAATCCCAACTGAAAACGCTGGCGACAGAGGTCACAGTTTGATGGACAACCAAGGACTACAGGCGAGAGAGACACAACTCCAATCCAGCAGAGGCAGGGGAACACTGTCAAAAGTTCTGGGAGAATTTTCTCAGCCCCTCCCATCGCACAGGCCATGAGGCGTGGGGTACTCTCACAAGAAATGCAAAGTTTGGGAAGATGCTGAGGGGGAGTACCTTGCCGACCGTACCAACATCCTCCGCCATTTCTCTGTGCCTTTATAATTATTGGGTATCCAAGCTGGATATGTGGAATGAACTGGCTCTCTACGCCTTGGAGGTCCTGGTCTGCCCTGCCGCTAGAGTTTTATCAGAGCTGGTTTTTAGTGCCGCTGGTGAAATTATAACTGATGAGCACATCCACCTGTCAACTGAAAATGCTGACAGGCTGACTCTTATAAAAATGAACAAGGGCTGGATTGGGCCAGACTTCTCAACACCACCGAATGATAGCAGTGTCTGTTTTTGAGAGGTGTATTCCCATGCACCTTTTCACACCCACACATGGGTATGTGCTTCCTGATTTTGGCTATTTGTTCTTGTCCTCCTCCTTCTCCTCATCGTCCACCACCATATCTCCAGGGTGACCGTGGTCTGTGATGCAACACCCACATCATTTTTTTAAATATTTTTTTTATGATGCCCGTAAAAAAAAAATTTTTATACAGTATGTTCATGTATACCACCCAGGGGTAAATGTTTGTCAGCCCATAAACTTCGTGCATGGGCATTACAAGTATAGGAGACCCGCTCCTTTCTAATGGGAACATTTTTTTATGAGGCCCTCTTCCACGTCTCTTCCAAGGGGCATTGGAGTGCCTCCCAATTTTTGGCAACCCTTGCATTTACTGCATAGGCCAACACTATGATAGACCCACTTCCTAATAATGGGAACATTTTTTCATGAGGCCCTCTACGTCTCTTCCAAGGGGCATTGGAGTGCCTCCCAATTTTTGGCAGCTCTTGCATTGACTGCATAGGCCAACACTATGGGAGACACTTCCTAATAATGGGAACATTGTTTTCATGAGGCTCTCTTCAAAGTGGTATTGGGGTGCGTTCAAATTTTGGGCAGCCCTGCCACTCACTGCATACCTAATAACAGTATAGGAGACCCACTCTTTAGTAATGGGAACAACAAAGCAGAGCCGGCTGATGGCTCTCTAAGAATAGTGAGGGCCGACTGCTGGCCCTTTAAGAATAGTAAAGGCCGCCGGATGGCCCTATAAAAATAGGCTTTGTTACTTTCAGAGTCCCTCTTTCATAAATGAAACCGAATGTGTCACACATCACATGGCCAGATAAGGTTGTAAAATGTTAAAATTACATTTCCCGGTGAATGCATTTGTCACGATTGAAAGCAATACAAAAGTGCAAAAACGCATCGAAAACGCTACGTGTGAACCTAGCCTATGGTGTGGAGGAGCATTTTTGTTTTTGATTATTTATTTTGTCTTATATGCAAGTCATTACCCTGGAAAGGATGTTCCTCAACATATTTCCCAGGAAAATCCATTTTGGATTTGTTTTTGTATGTTTTATTGTGAGTCCGTAAAAGTGGCATAATACCTCGGACAACATTGTTGACAGCAGTGACCTGGGAGTCAGAAATGCTTCCAGAGGTTTTCCCCATGCTGTTTCCATGCCATTTGAGCACTGTTCCCATCGATTTGGGCAATTTTTAGGCCCTCTGCAGACCGCCAGGGGAAGACGCCGGAAAAATGCTCGAGTTTCCCATAGACTTACATTGGGCTCGTTGCTCGGGTCAAGCACCCGAGTATTCCAATATGCTCGACCCGAGCATTTTAGTGCTTGCCCATCACTACTTTCCTCCTCATAGAATCCCAACATGTTGGTTAGAGACGACCTATTTGTCATGAATCCATGCTGATTATCATTTATTAAATTATCTGTGATATAACTCTACAGGTCATATCTTATGATGCCCTCAAAAACTTTGCACACTACTGATGTTAGACTTACTGGATGGTAGATACCTGGATCCACCTTCTTACCTGTCTTAAATATCAGTGACACGTTAGCTATCTTCTTATCCCGTGGCACTACCCCTGTTACAAGAGCGTCTAAGAAAATGAGATTCAGCGTTTTGTCAATTACTGAGCTCAATTCCCTCAGCATCTGTGGATGAATACCATCTGGGCCGGGGGATTTACTAATGTTTAATTTGCTCAGACGCAGGCGTACTTCTTTTTGTGTTAATCTAGTTATATTGTCACACCATATGTGGGAAAGACTAAGTGTAACACAAAGGGAAAGGGAGCCCAAAGACTATGGAAAGGGGGGAGTGGAGACCTAGTCTGGTCTAGTGTCACTCTGTCTCAACTACCGTCCCTATATTAGCTCTTCACCAATCGCCACACGCGTGCCTTGCCCTGACCTTCCCTAGCGTATTGCTACAGCAGAACAAAGTGAGGGTTCTGGAGGGACCATCTCAGTCTCCTGACCTCAATATTATTGAGCCACTCTGGGGAGATCTCAAGCGTGCAGTTCATGCTAGACAGCCCAGAAATTTACAGGAACTGGAGGCTTTTTGCCAAGAAGAATGGGCAGCTTTACCATCTGAGAAAATAAAGAACCTCATCCACAACTACCACAAAAGTCTTTAAAGGCGTCATTGATGTTAAAGGAGGCAATACACTGTATTAAGAACTGAGGTATGTGAACTTTTGATCAGGGTCATTTGGATGTTTTTGGTTGTCATTAAGATTTAAAAAGAGAAAACACAGTAGTTTGACAATAAATGGCTTCACCCAACCAATAACTATGAGTGGAGAAAACGTGTTTGTTTTTTTATCATTCATATTCTCTGATACAAGGCCAAGAAAGCAAAAATTCTGCTGGGGTAAACTTTTGAGCACGACTGTATATGTCACGGGTGTGTCAGAGGTGACACAGTCACCTTGCAGTTGGTTCCAGGAGATCTCTACGTTTGGCATTACAGACATCTTGTTAGAGGCTAGCTGTCTCTAGGACCCAGCTGCTACCTCCCTCTGGCTAAGTAGCTCTCTGGCCTAAGTGTATAAATACCTGGTGTGTCTGAGAGGGAGGCGCCGGCGGTATTCATTACTACTTGTGAGCCTTTAGCAAGAGCAGTAAATGTGCACATTTGGCTGGAGTCATCTAAAGCTAAGCAACCCTCCCCCCCCCCCCTGTTTGTCTACCCTTGTTGTCTATAGTGTTTAGTGGAGATCGACTAATGCTAATCTCCTCCCTTCCCTAGCCTTAGCCATACGCCAGGGAAAGTCAGGGCAAGGCACGCGTGCTTCGATTGGTTTAGTTGAGACAGGGTGACACTAGACCAGACCTGGTGGTCTCCACTCCCCGCTTTCCCTAGTGTCTGGGCTCTCTTTCCGTTTTCCCTCTATATATAAGTCTTTCCCACACCCTGCGTGACAGTATCCCTCTGTTTCTCACCCCGTCATGGCTTTCATCCAGACAGGTTTCCGTAATGCCCACCACATCATATTCCTCTACTGACATAAGAGTCCGTTCACTCATTTGGTTTGCGAGACTTCTTGCATTTGCCAGCAGATATTTAATATTAGCACATTTGTTACTCTTACTCAGCTCCCTACTTTCCTTGCGTATCCCAGCCCCCCCCCCCCCCCCAGATTTTCCTTAACCACTTCTGTCCCTCTCTCTCTCTGTCTACTCTATCTATCCATTTCATTCACCCATTCACGTTCTCGGCGGCAGATGACCCTGTCTGTTCCCCTAATTATAGTGTTCCCTACCCCCAACATCTGTGTGGCCTTTGCTGTGCTCCTATTTCCCTCCTTCCTACAGCTGTCTTCTTCCAGGTTGCTAGGAGCAACATCCTGCTGCAGTGCTGCCAGCCCTGGACTTGCAATCCTAATATCAGCCAAACAGGCATATTTATCAGGTTGGGCCAGATCAGGACTTGACTCCCTGGCACTTTTCTCCCTACACCTTCTTGTAACATTTAACCAGTTACATACCGTATTTTTTGGACTATAAGACACGCCGGACCATAAGACGCACCTAGGTTTTAGAGGAGAAAAGCAGAAAAAAAAATAAGCAAAAAATGTGGTCACGATGCACTGTTAAGGGGGAGTGGGTCTGCTGCTGACACTGGAATAGGGGTAATGTCCCCCAATTCTGATAATATCCCCCATCCTGGTAGATATGCCCCCCCCCCCTTCCTATTATACGTGGCTCCCATCCCCATCCTGATATGCATGGGACCCCTCCATCCTGATATCCATGGCACCCCGCATCCTTATCCTGGTATGCATGGCACCCCTTATCCCTATCCTGGTATGCATGGCACCCCTCATCCCTATCCTGGTATGCGTGGCACCCCTCATCCCTATCCTGGTATGCATGGCACCCCTCATCCCTATCCTGGTATGCGTGGCACCCCTCATCCCTATCCTGGTATGCGTGGCACCCCTCATCCCTATCCTGTTATGCGTGGCACCCCTCATCCCTATCCTGGTATGCGTGGCACCCCTCATCCCTATCCTGGTATGCGTGGCACCCCTCATCCCTATCCTGGTGTGCGTGGCACCCCTCATCCCTATCCTGGTGTGCGTGGCACCCCTCATCCCTATCCTGGTGTGTGTGGCACCCCTCATCCCTATCCTGGTGTGTGTGGCACCCCTCATCCCTATCCTGGTGTGTGTGGCACCCCTCATCCCTATACTGGTATGCGTGGCACCCCTCATCCCTATCCTGGTATGCGTGGCATCCCTCATCCTTATCCTGGTATGCATGACCCCCTCATCCCTATCCTGGTATGCATGGCACCCCTCATCCCTATCCTGGTATGCATGGCACCCCTCATCCCTATCCTGGTATGCATGGCACCCCTCATCCCTCTCCTGGTATGCATGGCACCCCTCATCCCTCTCCTGGTATGCATGGCACCCCTCATCCTTATCCTCGTATGCATGGCACTCGTCATCCTTATCCTGGTATGTATGGCACCCTTCATCCTTATCCTGGTATGCATGGCCCCCTCATCCTTATCCTGGTATGCATGGCCCCCCTCATCCTTACCCTGGTATGTATCCCTCATCCTTACCCTGGTATGTATGATCCCCCTCATCCTGAGGGGTCTAGTTTCCAAAATGGTGTTACTTGTTGGGGGTTTCCACTGTTTAGGCACACCAGGGGATCCCGAAATGTAACATGGCGTCCGCTAATTATTCAAGCAAATTTTACATTCAAAAAGTCAAAAGGCGCTCCTTCCCTTCCGAACCCTGCTGTGTGCCCAAACTGTGGTTTTCCCCCACATATGGGGTATCGATGTGCTCAGGAGAAACTGTACAACAAATTTTGGGGTCCATTTTTTTCCTGTTAAAATAAAAAAAAATTGTGTCTGAAGTAACATTTTTGTGAAGAAAGTCAGATATTCATTTTTTTCTTACACCAGTGGTGTACCGCGAATGGCGGCAGACCATGCGACTGCTATGGGGCCCGTGAGCTGGGGGGGCCCCATAGCAGTCGCCTCCCTCCTGCACTCCCCGCTCAGCTGCTTGATTGCCACCACCGCTCACCGGCACTGTCTTCAGGCATGGCCGCGTGCAGTACGCTGTGCGGCCGTGTGTTGTGTCGCCCCTGCCGTGTCATTACTACTGCACCTTTAATTGTGCTTGTGTTGCCCCTGCCGTCATTGCTAGCAGACACAGCCGCACGGCGCACTGCACGCGGCCATGCCTGAAGACAGTGCCGGCGGGCGGCGGCGGCAATCAAGCAGCGGAGCGGGGGATAAAGGAGGGGTCCTGATGAAGTGCCGGCAATTAAGCAGCGCCGGTGGAGCGAGGGGTGCAGGAGGGGGCCCCGATGAAGTGCCGGCAATCAAACACCGCCGGAGATCCTCCCTACGGAGATGCTGGGGAATCGGTGTGGGCCTCGACGGCGAGTGGGCCCCTCTGATGGTCCAGGGCCTTTGATGGCCGTCAGACAAGCCGGCGGCCCTGCACAGCTGGACTGGACACAGACCAAGGGGCAGGTGAGTGAGGCTTGTCGCCAGATTCCCCAATTTCCATATTAAATATAGTTCTGTGTCTTGTGTGTATGACTGTGTGTGTGTGTGTGTGTGTGTGTGTATGTATATATATATCTATATATATATCTATATCTATAATATAACCGGGGATGCGTGTTTCCGTCCGAAGCCTCGATAGACTGAGCATGCTCAATGTGGCGCCATGACGACAATATGTCCAGGACAAGAGAGAGAGGAAGAGAGAGACACATTCGTGAGTACACTCCTATATTATCAGTACGTTATACACACAGCTCTCAGCATAAGTCAGTACACCCCCCTGTATTCTCAGTACATTATATATACAGTGCTCAGCATAAGTGAGTACACCCCCCTGTATTCTCACTGTTATATATACCGCGCTCAGCGTAAGTGAGTATACCCCCCTATATTCTCAGTACGTTATACATGCAGCGCTCACCAAAAGTGAGTACACCCCCTGTATCCTTAGTACGTTATACATACAGCACTGAGCAAAAGTGAGTACACCCCCCTGTATTCTCAGTACGTTATACATACAGCACTCAACGTAAGTGAGTACACCCCCCTATATTCTCAGTAAGTTATACATACAGCGCTCAGCAAAAGTGAGTACACCCCCGTTTTCTCAGTACGTTATACATACAGTGATCAGCATAAGTGAGTACACCCCCTGTATTCTCAGTACGTTATACATACAGCGCTCAGCATAAGTGAGTACACCCCCCTGTATTCTCACTGTTATATATACAGTGCTCAGCGTAAGTGAGTACACCCCCCTGTATTCTCAGTACATTATACATACAGCGCTCAGCATAAGTGAGTACACCCCCCTGTATTCTCAGTATGTTATACATACAGCGCTCAGCATAAGTGAGTACACCCCCCTGTATTCTCAGTATGTTATACATACAGCGCTCAGCATAAGTGAGTACACCCCCCTGTATTCTCAGTATGTTATACATACAGCGCTCAGCATAAGTGAGTACACCCCCCTGTATTCTCAGTACGTTATACATACAGCGCTCAGCAAAAGTGAGTACACCCCCCTGTATTCTCAGTAAGTTATACATACAGTGCTCAGCAAAAGTGAGTACACCCCCCTATATTCTCACTGTTATATATACAGCGTAAGTGAGTACACCCCCTGTATTCTCAGTACGTTATACATACAGCATTCAGCGTAAGTGAGTACACCCCCCTGTATTCTCAGTACGTTATACGTACAGTGCTCAGCGTAAGTGAGTACACCCCCCTGTATTCTCAGTACGTTATACGTACAGTGCTCAGCGTAAGTGAGTACACCCCCCTGTATTCTCAGTACATTATATAAACTGCGTTCAGCATAAGTGAGTAAACCCCTCTGTATTCTCAGTACGTTATACATACAGCGCTCAGCATAAGTGAGTACACCCCACTGTATTCTCAGTACGTTATACATACAGCGCTCAGCAAAAGTGAGTACACCCCCTGTATCCTTAGTACGTTATACATACAGCGCTCTGCTTAAGTGAGTACACCCCTCTGTATTCTCAGTACTTTATACATACAGCGCTCTGCTTAAGTGAGTACACCCCTCTGTATTCTCAGTACATTATATATACAGCATTCAGCGTAAGTGAATGCACCCCCCTGTATTCTCACTGTTTTATATACAGCGTTCAGCGTAAGTGAGTACACCCCCCTGTATGCTAAGGACATTATATATACAGTGCTCAGCATAAGTGAGTACACCCCCTGTATTCTCAGTACATCGTATATATGCTGGACGGGATGGGTGGCGCCTGCGCAGTGAGGCACCGGAGTCAGCACGTGTGCATAACACACTGCGGCGCCATTTTATTGAAGACACTGTATATGCAATTTCGCAGACATCTTTAAACCAAATGGCGCAGGATAATTTAATAAAATTAAAAATGTACCAATAAAAATGCTCGCCACCCGGTCGTAGAACGGGTTTAATAGCTAGTATATTATATATTTATGTCTGTTTGTGTTTTAAGAATGTGTTCAAATATGTACCTATGTCTGTATGTGTACTTATCTGTGTATCTGTTTGTGTATGTGCATGTCTGCTTACCGTGTGCGTTTATGTCTGCGTACCGTGTGTGTGTGCATGTCTGCGTACTGTTTCTGCGTGTCTGCGTATTGTGTGTGTGCATGTCTGCATATTGTGTGTGTGCATGTCGACGTACCGTGTGTGTGTGCATGTCTGCGTACTGTTTCTGCGTGTCTGTGTATTGTGTGTGTGCATGTCTGCGTACTGTTTGTGCGTGTCTGCATATTGTCTGTGTGCATGTGTGTGTGTGCGCTTGCCTGCGTAATGTGTATGTGTGTGTGCGCGTGTCTGCTTACTGTGTGTGTGCTTGTCTGCATATATGAAGAATGAGGGGACAGCCTGGGCCCTGTGTACTATACCTATATTTCTTCGCCGTATCTGTGCGTCATGAATGTTGGTATGTATCTCTTTCGCCCGAGGCCCACGAAGACCTGGAGTCGGCCCTGGTTGATAGCAATGATGGAGAAGGGAACGTCATGTGACACTCTCTCTCCCATCATTCCTCCTCTGCGTCTGACGCAGCGGCGTGATGACTCTCCACGCTGTGTCAGACAGTGGAGCTGGCAGCTGCTGAGGTGATGACAGAGACGCGCTGCAAAGACTGAAGCAGCGGGGAACGAGGAGCCGTAAGTATGTATTTATTTATAAATCAGTGAGCACTGATAATACTGGAGGACTGGGGGCTGCATTTTACCTTATGGTGGGGGGAGCTGCATTTTACCCTATGGAGGGCTGCATTATACTGCGTACAGGACCATGTCGAGTGCATTATACTGCGTGGAGGACCATGCCGAGTGCATTATACTTTGTGGAGGACCATGCCGAGTGCATTATACTGTGTGGAGGACCATGCCGAGTGCATTATACTGTGTGGAGGACCATGCCGAGTGCATTATACTGTGTGGAGGACCATGCCGAGTGCATTATACTGTGTGGAGGACCATGCCGAGTGCATTATACTGTGTGGAGGACCATGCCGAGTGCATTATACTGTGTGGAGGACCATGCCGAGTGCATTATACTGTGTGGAGGACCATGCCGAGTGCATTATAGTGTGTGGAGGACCATGCCGAGTGCATTATACTGTGTGGAGGACCATGCCGAGTGCATTATAGTGTGTGGAGGACCATGCCGAGTGCATTATAGTGTGTGGAGGACCATGCCGAGTGCATTATAGTGTGTGGAGGACCATGCCGAGTGCATTATACTGTGTGGAGGACCATGCCGAGTGCATTATACTGTGTGGAGGACCATGCCGAGTGCATTATACTGTGTGGAGGACCATGCCGAGTGCATTATACTGTGTGGAGGACCATGCCGAGTGCATTATACTGTGTGGAGGACCATGCCGAGTGCATTATACTGTGTGGAGGACCATGCCGAGTGCATTATACTGTGTGGAGGACCATGCCGAGTGCATTATACTGTGTGGAGGACCATGCCGAGTGCATTATACTGTGTGGAGGACCATGCCGAGTGCATTATACTGTGTGGAGGACCATGCCGAGTGCATTATACTGTGTGGAGGACCATGCCGAGTGCATTATACTGTGTGGAGGACCATGCCGAGTGCATTATACTGTGTGGAGGACCATGCCGAGTGCATTATACTGTGTGGAGGACCATGCCGAGTGCATTATACTGTGTGGAGGACCATGCCGAGTGCATTATACTGTGTGGAGGACCATGCCGAGTGCATTATACTGTGTGGAGGACCATGCCGAGTGCATTATACTGTGTGGAGGATCATGCCGAGTGCATTATACTGTGTGGAGGACCATGCCGAGTGTCTTTATACTGTGTGGAGGACCATGCCGAGTGTCTTTATACTGTGTGGAGGACCATGCCGAGTGTCTTTATACTGTATGGAGGACCATGCCGAGTGTCTTTATACTGTGTGGAGGACCATGCCGAGTGTCTTTATACTGTGTGGAGGACCATGCCGAGTGTCTTTATACTGTATGGAGGATCATGGCGAGTGCATTATACTGTGTGGAGGATCATGGCGAGTGCCTTATACTGTGTGGAGGACCATGGCGAGTGCCTTATACTGTGTGGAGGACCATGGCGAGTGCATTATACTGTATGGAGGATCATGGCGAGTGCATTATACTGTGTGGAGGACCATGGCGAGTGCCTTATACTGTGTGGAGGACCATAGCGAGTGCATTATATTCTGTGGAGTGTGGAGAGGTGTGGGGCCATTATATTGTATGCAAGCCCATTATACTGCATGGAGGGCTGTGTGGGGGTCACAGTTGGGGGATCATACTATGTTGGGGTCACTATACTTTGTCTTGGGAGTTGAGGTGGGGTACAGTAGGGTCATTATACTGTGCATGTGGAGGAATTCACCATGGGGGTCTCGTACTGTGTTTGGGGACAATTTGTTGGTATCACACTTTATGGGGCAATGAAAAATGAATCTAGCAGTTCAGCAGGAGGAAAATTACTATGTAACGGCTGGAAAGTTGTGAGATCTGCTCTTCTGTGACCCCGACAATTATTTTCAATTTTTTTTTTTTTTGGGGGGGGGGGAGCCCAATTAGAACTTCTGCTATGGGGCCCCATGATTCCTATGTACGCCCCTGTCTAACACATTCCAAAAATTCCTGTGAAGCACCTGAAGTGTTAATAAACTTCTTGAATGTGGTTTTGAGCACCTTGAGGAGTGCAGTTTTAGAATGGTGTCACTTTTGGGTATTTTCTGTCTTAAAGGTCCCTCAAACTCACTTCAAATGTGATGTAACATAGTTTTTTAAGGTTGCAGGAAGACTAAGTCCATCAAGTTCAGCCCATAGCCTAACATGTTGATCCAGAGGAAAGCAAAAAAAAACAACAGAATAACTCCAAGTAAATCAAACTTCTGTGAAATCAAACTGTCCACTTAGGAACCAACACGGATTGACAATCAATTTCATATATGCTGTTGTGCAAATGGTATAGACAATAGATGGAAATTATTGGCAATTATCAAGATACACTCAATAAAGGAGTGGTTCTGCAGGTGGAGACCACAAACGACATCGCAGTACCAATGCTTTCTGGCTGATGTTTTGGTCTCTCTTGAATGTTTTGTGCTTTCACACTCGTGGTAGCATCAGACGGACTCTACAACCCACAGAAGTTGCTCAGGTAGTGTTGCTCATCCAGGATGGCACATCAATGCGAGCTATGGCAAGAAGGTTTGCTGTGTCTGTCAGCGTAGTGACCAGAGGCTGAAGGCGCTACCAGGAGACAAACCAGTACACCAGGAGATGTAGAGGGGGCCATAGGAGGGCAACAACCCTGCAGCAGGACCGCTACCTCCGCCTTTGTGCAAGGAGGAACAGGAGGAGCACTGCCAGAGCCCTTCAAAATGACCTCCAGCAGGCCACAAATGTGCATGTGTTTGCACAAATGGTTAGAAACCGACTCCATGAGGGTGGTATGAGGGCCAAACGTCCACAGATGGGGGTTGTGCTCTCAGCCCAACACCGTGCAGTACGCTTGGCATTTGCCACAGAACACCAGGATTGGCAAAGTCGCCATTGGCGCCCTGTGCTCTTCACAGATGAAAGCAGGTTCACACTGAGCACATGTGACAGAGTCTGGAGACGCCATGGAGAGCGATCTGCTGCCTGCAACATCCTTCAGCATGACCGGTTTGGCAGTGGGTCAGTAATGGTGTGGGTCGGCATTTCTTTGGAGGGCCGCACAGGCCTCCATGTGCTCGCCAGAGGTAGCCTGACTGCCGGTACCGAGATGAGATCCTCAGACCCCTTGTGAGACCATATACTGGTGCGGTTGGCCCTGGGATTCTCCTAATGCAGGACAATTCCAGAACTCATGTGGCTGGAGTGTGTCAGCAGTTCCTGCAAGATGAAGGCATTGAAGCTATGGACTGGCCCGCCCGTTCCCCAGACCTGAATCCGATTGAGCATATCTGGGACATCATGTCTCGCTCCATCTACCAACGTCCAGTTGCACCACAGACTGTCCAGGAGTTGGCACATGCTTTTGTCAAGGTCTGGGAGGAGATCCCACAGGAGACCATCCGCAACCTCATCAGGAGCATGCCCAGGCATTGTAGGGAGGTTGTACATAGTAATAAGATCACCCCTAAGCCTTCGTTTTTCCAAACTAAATAACCTCAAGTGTAATCTGTCTTGGTATTGCAGAACCCCAGTCCTCTAATAACCTTCGTTGCTCTCTCTGCACCCGCTCTCGTTCACCTATGTCTTTATTATACATCGGAGACCAGAACTGTACACAGTATTCTAAGTGTGGTCGCACTAGTGACTTGTATAGAGGCAAAATGATGTTCTCCTCATGAGCATCTATGCCTCTTTTAATGCATGCCATTATTTTATTTGCCTTTGCAGCAGCTGCCTGACACTGGCCACCAAACGTGAGCTTTTCATTCACCAATACACCCAGGTCTTTTTCAGTGACAGTTTTGCCCAGTGTTTTACAATTAAGCATATAATTATACATTTTCTTTCCTCTGCCCAAGTGCATTATCTTACATTTATCCCCATTAAAGCTCATCTGCCATTTATCAGCCCAAGCTTCTAGTTTACATAGATCCTCCTGTAATATAAAATTGTCCTCCTCTGTATTGATTACCCTGCAGAGTTTAGAGTCATCTGCAAATATTGAAATACTACTCTGTATGCCCCCTACAAGGTCATTAATAAATATGTTAAAAAAAAAAAGCGGGCCCAATACTGACCCCTGTGGTACCCCACTGTTAACTGTGACCCAGTCTGAGTGTGTTCCATTAATAACCACCCTTTGTTTCCTATCACTGAGACAGTTCTTAACCCACATACATATATTTTCCCCTATCCCCATTGTTCTCATTTTATGTATCAACCTTTTGTGTGGAACCGTATTAAAAGCTTTTGAAAAGTCCATATACACAACATCCACTGCATTTTCTTGGTCCAGTCCGGAACTTACCTCTCCATAAAAGCTGATCAGATTAGTTTGACAGGAACGGTCCCTCGTAAACCCATGTTGATATTGGGTCATGAGGTTATTTTTCTTCACATACTCTAGTATAGCATCTCTTGGGAAACCCTCCAGGATTTTACACACAGTAGAGGTTAAGCTTACTGGCGTATAATTTCCAAGTTCGGTTTTTGTCCCCTTTTTGAATATTGGCACCACAATTGCTATACGCCAGTCCTTGGTACAGACCCTATCTATGATGTTACTAAATTCCTGCAGTACTCGCGGATGTATCCTATCTGGGCCTGGGGATTTGTCATCTTTAGTGATTTATAGATGCCGCCATACTTACTGCTGGGTTAAGCAAGTGACATTTAATGGAGAATTTTTGTTATCACTAATCATGTTTTTTGTCATGTGATTTTCTTGTGTAAATACTGTTGAAAAAAAAATCATTTAGCATATTGGCTTTTTCCTCAACCTCATCCACCATTTCACCCAGACTATTTTTAAGGGGGCCAACACTATCATTTTTTAGTTTCTTACTATTTATGTAATTAAAGAATATTTTGGGATTATTTTTACTTTCTCTGGCAATGAGTCAGCCTCAATCTTTGCTGTCTTGATTTGGTTTTTACAGACTTTATTTAATTTTCTATATTTAATGCCTCATCACTACCTACTTGCTTTAGTTCTCTAAATGCTTTCTTTTTGTCACTTACTGCGCCCCTTACAGCTCTATTTAGCCATAGTGGTTACCTCCTATTTCTAGCATGTTTATTCCCATAGGGTATATATTGTGCACAGGTCCTATTCAGAATGCTAATAAATGTCTCCCATTTGCTTTGTGTAGTTTTATATCTCAGGATATCGTCCCAGTTTATTGCACTAAGATCATCTCTCAACTGTTGGAAATTTGCCTTCCTGAAGTTTAGTGTCCTTGTAACCCTTCTACTACACATCTTATTAAAGGATACATGAAAACAAATTATTTTGTGATCACTATTACCCAAGTGACCCCCAACTCGTATATTTGATATGCGGTCTGGCCTGTTGGTTATTATTAGGTCTAGCAGTGCCCTGCTTCTTGTTGGGTCCTGAACCAGTTGTGAAAGGTAATTGTCTCTCATAGTTGTCAAAAACCTATTACCTTTGCTTGAACTACAGGTTTCTGTTCCCCAATGTATTTCAGGGTAGTTGAAGTCCCCCATAATAATGACTTCTCTTTGAGTCACTGCTTCATCTATTTGCTTTATAAGAATATTCTCCGCTGCTTCCATTATTTTTGGAGACTTATAGCAAACCCCTATCAGTAATTTATTATTTTTCCCCCTCAGTGAGCAGCAGACTCCTTTCCATATTGTCTATGGATCTCAGTGTTGCCAGCTGCTCATTTACATCCAGTACCTGGGCTTACAAACGCACAACGTGCACACATCTCGCACAGCAGTATGCACCCACGACCGGCTGTTCAAGGATTGCATACATGTGGAAAAATGTACACTGGATAGCATTGTCAATAATGGAATGCATTTCATAATGGGGATTGCACTTGACAGGAATGTTAAGTAAAAAGAAATATAAAGAATTAACAAAATACAGACAGCAATTCAGTCCAAATTCCTCCCTTCCAAAGTCACTGAATCACAAGTCACACATTTATTTCCGTTTGCACTTACTCTCAGAAGATTTAAAGATTTTTTTTTTTTTTTTTTTCTTCCTCCCCTTTAGCAGCAATCCAGCCTACAGCTCAATGCACTTCCAAAGGACTGGATGCCCCAACCAGCTGCCCCTTATAAACCATTAATTATGACCCCTCACCCTTAATTAACCCCTTGTGAGTATAGCTACACCTCAGGATTTAAGTGCAATGTATTTAACTCTTAAACACACAGGTAGTAAAATAAGAGACTGTAAAACTGTAGAGATAAATTAGGTTTTAAAAAGCCCAATAAAATTAAACAGGTAGAAAAGCACTCAGCTGTTAACAATTCAGCAACTCACAACAATTCACACAGGTATTTTCTGCAGGATTCCCAATTACCTATTCACTGAATCACAAGTCACACACTTCCGTTTGCACTTACGCTCCGGTCACACTCAGTTCGTTCACACTTGCTAAGGAAGAAGATTTAAAGAGTTTTTTTTTTTTTTTTTTCCCCTTTAGCAACAATCCAACCTACAGCTCAATACACTTCCCAAAGAAGTGGTCCGGTTTTGTAAATTTTGTTGGATAAATGAGAAATCGCTGGTTAACTTTTAACCCTTATAACTTCCTAACAAAAAAAAAAATTTTGGTTCCAAAAGTTTTGGTGCTGATGTAAAGTAGACATGTGGGAAATGTTATTTACTAGAATCATAGAATGGTAGAGTTGGAAGGGACCTCCTGGGTCATCTGGTCCAACCCCCTGCTCAAAGCAGGATTCACTAAATCATCTGAGAGATGTCTGTCCAGTCTCTGTTTGAAGACATCCATTGAAGGAGAACTCACCACCTCTCGTGGCAGCCTGTTCCACTCATTGATCACCCTTACTGTCAAAAAGTTTTTTCTAATATCTAATCTGTGTCTCCTCCCATTCCGTTTCATCCCATTGCTTCTAGTGTATCCTTGTGCAAATGAGAATAAAGATGATCCTTCTACAATGTGACAGCCCTTGAGATATTTGTAGACAGCTATTAAGTCTCCTCTCAGTCTTCTTTTTTGCAAGCTAAACATTCCCAAATCCTGTAATCGTTCCTCATAGGACATGGTTTGCAGACCGGTCACCATTCTGGTCGCTCTTCTCTGAACTTGCTCCAGATTGTCGATGTCTTTTTTAAAATGTGGTGCCTAAAACTGGACACAGTATTCCAGATGAGGTCTGACCAAAGAGGAGTAAAGTGCGATAATGACTTCACATGATCTAGACTGTATGCTTCTGTTAATACATCCCAGAAATGTATTTGCCTTTTTTGCTGCTGCATCACACTGTTGACTCATGTTCAGTCAATGATCTATTAGTATACCTAAGTCTTTTTCACATGTACTGTTGCTTAGCTCTATTCCTCCCATTCTGTATATGCTTTTTTTATTTTTATTGCCCAGATGTAGTACTTTGCATTTTTCCCTGTTAAAACCTATTCTGTTAGTTGCTGCCCACTGCTCCAGTTTATTTAGGTTTTTTTGAAGCCTCTCTCTCTTCTCTAGTGTTAGCTATCCCTCCTAGCTTTGTGTCATCAGCAAATTTAATCAGTTTACCCTCAATTCCTTTATCTAAATCATTGATAAAGATGTTGAACAATACAGGTCCCAGGACAGAGCCCACTTGAGACATTCATCCAACTGGATGTGAAGCCATTTACGACCACTGTTTGAGTCCGATCACTAAGCCAATTATGAATCCACCTAACAGTTGCCTTGTTCATTCTATACTTGGTCATTTTTTCAATAAAGATGGTGTGAGATACTTTGTCAAATGCTTTGCTGAAGTCAAGATATACTACATCTACAGCATTTCCCTGATCCACCCAGTCAGTGATTCTGTCATAGAAGGAAATTAAGTTAGTCTGACATGACTTGTTAGTTACAAACCAATGCTGACTCTGGTTAATCACTTCATTCTTATCTAGGTACTTACATACAAGTTGTTTAATAATTTGTTCAAAGATCTCTCCTGGTATAGAAGTCAGACTCACCGGCCTATAGTTCCCTGGGTCCACCTTCTTCCCCTTTTTGAAGATAGGAACAACATTTGCTCTTCTCCAGTCTTCTGGGACTTCTCCTGTTCTCCAAGAATTTTCAAAGATTATGGAGAGTGGTTCTAAAATTTCTTCTACGATCTCCTTCAGTACTCTGGGGTGTAATTCATCTGGACCTGGAGACTTGAACTCATTTATGTTAGCTAATTAATCCCTCACAATCTTTCTGTTTACAGATAACCTGGATTCTTCTATTCCTTTAATAGGACAGTGAAGATCAGTTCATTTTACATTTTCTTTCTGAGAGAAAACTGATGCAAAATAGGAATTAAAAAGTTCAGCCTTCTCAACATCCTTTCTTACCATTTCACCATTTTCATCCTGTAAAAATCCTATAGTATCTTTGACTTTTCTTTTACTTTTGACATACCCCCAAAATCCATTTTTTTTATTGTTTTTGACATCTCTTGCAAGCTTAATTCATTGACAGCTTTAGCTAACCTGATACGTGCCCTACAGGTTCTGCAGACTGCATTATAGTCTTTAGATATACCTCCCTCTTTCGATTTGATAAACATTACTTTCTTTCTGTTTAGCACGTGTTTAAGTTCTGTGTTCATCCATCCTGGTTTCCTTAAATGCTTACCATTCTTCCTACTTTTTGGGATTGTTAACAATTGTGCTTTGAGAATCTCACTTTTGAAAATTTCCCATCCTTCCTGGACATTTTTGTCCTTAAGGACATCCAGCCATTGGATCCCTCCTATTCTCTTTCTGAGTCGCTTAAAATCTGCCTTTCTGAAATCTAACCTTGAAGTTTGAGTCTTCACATGTCTTCCTCCTCTAGTTATCCAAAATTCTATAATAGCATGATCGCTGCCTCATAGGGTCCCATCCACTTTTACCTCCTCAACCATTTCCTCCCTGTTTATAAGGATTAGATCCAAAGTAGCAAATCCCCTTGTTTTCTCCCCTACCTTTTGGAAGATAAAGTTGTCAGCAAGAGAGGATAAGAATTTGCTTGACCTGTTAGTTTTACTTGAGAGATTCCCAACAAATGTCTGGATAGTTGAAATCTCCCATGACCACTACATAATATTTTTTGGAGAACTTGGTCATTTGATACATAAAGAGTTCATCCATATCTTCAGTTTTCCCAGGTGGCCTGTAGTAAATGCCTACAATGGTGTCCTTTCCGTTGTTCTCTCCTTGTATTCTTACCCAGTTTCCACAGAACTCCCAGTCTCTGAAGCTTCAATCTCTGTGCAGATAAATGCTTTTCTAATATACAAAGCGACACCTCCTCCTCGTTTATCAAGTCTGTTTCTTGCAAATAAGTTGTATCCTTTTAGCCTTTTATTCCAATCATGTGCATCTTCCCACCAAGTATCAGTGATTCCAATGACATCATATTTCTTTTCCTGCGTTAGTAGTTCCAGTTCTCCTTGTTTGTTGCCCATGCTTTGTGCATTTGTATAAAAACATGTTAGTTTGTGATTGGTTTCTCTTCCTCCCATATTTTTATTATTTATATTTTTTTGTCTTTGTTCTTTCTTTCCACTTCCAATAGCAGAGATTTCAATAGTATTTGTCAGCTGTATGGCTTTTTCTGGCCTTTTGCTTCCCTTTCCACATTGTTCTAGTTTAAAGCTTTCCTGATGAGTGTAGCAAGGCGACTTCCAAATACACGTTTTCCAGTCTTCGTAAAGTGCACCCCATCTCTAGCAAGTAGTCCATCATATAGTTAATTTATTCCGTGATCCAGAAATAGAAATCCTTGTTGACGGCACCATCGACGTAGCCAGTTGTTCACCTGTAGAATCTTATTCCACCTCATTGTTCCATGTCCATCCACTGGGAGGATGGATGAGAAGACCACCTGCGCTCCTAATTCTTTCACTTTCTGGCCTAAGTTTTCAAAGTCACTGCAGATGGTTTCCAGGTCCTTTCTTGCGGTGTCATTTGTCTCCACATGTATTAGCAGGAATGGGTAGTGACTAGTGTTGAGCGATACCTTCCGATATCGGGAAATATCGGATCGGATTGGATCGGACCGATACCGAAAAAGTATCGGATATCGCCGATTCCGATACCGGAAACCAATGCAAGTCAATGGGACAGAAATATCGGAATGAAAATAAACCCCTTCTTTCCTTGTAGGTTAATTCTACATGAAGGAAAACAACTAAGAATAATGTAGAATGTATTGGGGGAGGTGGGGGAGACAATAAAGGCATAGAGGTTTAGCCCAATCAAATGGAATAGCAGGAATTAATATTTTTTTTTAAGACGTTCTGAGTTACGGAAATATTGACTGTTAAGTATTTTTATATTTTGTCAGATATTTGTTTCACTACTTCCATGCTCTTCACCTTCTTTTTTACTTCTCCCACACTTTCTCCTTCATCATCTTCAGCATGTTTTTCATCCACTTCTAATTCACCTTCTTCATCTTCTTCTTCTTCACCTTCTTCGTATTATTCTTTTTTTTTTTACATTCTTCATATTCTACTTCTTCATCTTCTTCATCTTCTTCTTCTTCATCATATTCTTATTTGTGGCAGGCATTCCTGTAGTTGTTATCTATAAAAGGTTGAACATTACACCTTTCGTTCTGCCCGTCACAAAAGATTTACAACAGGATTTGTCCGCGTTCAGTTTGGCCTGCAGCAGCAGGTCTTTTCCAGGGGCACCACGAGGAGGAACGGACTCACCCCCATACACTGCTTAGTCATCTTCTGCTTATAATTTAGATATTATCTTTTGCTCTGATTTTTAGTCTTATGCTTAATGTTCTTCCGCTTTTTGTTCTGCAGCTTCTTGTATTTCTGCTTCTTGGTTTTCTGTCTCTTGTTCTTCTGTATCTTGGTGCTTGTCTTCTCTTCTTTGTCCTCTTGGTCAACTTCTTCAGGGTCATCTTCTTGGTCTTCTTCGGGTTGGTCTTCGGGGTCCTCGTCTTCTTCGGGGTGGTCTTCAGGGTCCTCGTCTTCTTTGGGGTGGTCTTCAGGGTCCTCGTATTCAGGGTCGTCGTCTTCGGGGTCCTCGTCTTCTTAGGGTTGGTCTTCAGGGTCCTCGTCTTCAGGGTCCTCGTCAGGGAGATCTAGAGTGATTACCAAGAACCATTTCAAAAAGCTTGAACTTGGAAATGTAGCAGAAGGTACAAGAAAGCTGAGGAACTACCGAGGATCAGCTGACGGTACTGGAACCCGGATGGGTAGCAGAAGGTACAAGAGCCAATGGAACTGTCGAAGACCAGCTGACGGTACTGGAACTCTGTTACTAAGCAGGAGGTACCTGTGCCAGAAAGCACTACCAAGGACCAGCAGACGTTGGTGGAACTTGGATACCGAGAAGGAGGCACCTAATCCAAAGGCACTGCCGAGAACCAGCTGACGGTACTGGAACCCGGATGGGTAGCAGAAGGTACCCATGTAAAAAAAAGTTCAAGGCCGCGAGCCGGCCGCAGTTACCAAAACCCACAGTCCTACAGGGGGTGCTTGTCCTATTGGCACTATGGAACCAGCCTTCATTGCCAGATCCCGCAGCCCACATAGGAGTCACCTAAACTGCAGGCACCATAGAGTCGGCTAACCCGACCGCAACACGACAGGACAACGCATTGGAGGCAAAGTGACGTTGACACTACCCGGAAACAGCTGGCGTGCTGGAACCAGGCTGGGCAGGAGGGAGTACCCGTGCCAAAGTCACTGCCGAGGACCAGCTGACGGTACTGGAACCCGGATGGGTAGCAGAAGGTACAAGAGCCAATGGAACTGCCGAAGACCAGCTGACGGTACTGGAACTCTGTTACTAAGCAGGAGGTACCTGTGCCAGAAAGCACTACCAAGGACCAGCAGACGTTGGTGGAACTTGGATACCGAGAAGGAGGCACCTAATCCAAAGGCACTGCCGAGAACCAGCTGACGGTACTGGAACCCGGATGGGTAGCAGAAGGTACCCATGTAAAAAAAAGTTCAAGGCCGCGAGCCGGCCGCAGTTACCAAAACCCACAGTCCTACAGGGGGTGCTTGTCCTATTGGCACTATGGAACCAGCCTTCATTGCCAGATCCCGCAGCCCACATAGGAGTCACCTAAACTGCAGGCACCATAGAGTCGGCTAACCCGACCGCAACACGACAGGACAACGCATTGGAGGCAAAGTGACGTTGACACTACCCGGAAACAGCTGGCGTGCTGGAACCAGGCTGGGCAGGAGGGAGTACCCGTGCCAAAGTCACTGCCGAGAACCAGCTGACGGTACTGGAACCTGGATGGGTAGTAGAAGGTACAAGAGCAAATGGAACTACCGAGAACCAGCTGGCGGTGCTGGAACCCAGGGTAAATACTCAAAACAGAGTGGAGCCAGAGGTGTAATTGGAGCAAGTTTTAAATCCGTAGTACAGTGGATGTGGACAAAGCAGGAGAATTTGCCGGACACATAGCTGGGGATCAGCTGACGTTACTGAACCCCAATAACACTGGAGCAAGCGTTGACTGTGCAGACGGCACTTCTGAGCAGCAACTAGCGGTATTGGAGCCCAGGGCAAATGCTAAAAACGGAGGAGCCAGAGGTGTATTTGGAGGAGGTTTAAAATCAGTAGTACAGTGGATGTGGACAAAGCTGGAGAATTTGCCGGACACACAGCTGGGGATCAGCTGACTTTACTGAACCCCAATAACACTGGAGCAAGTGTTGACTGTGCAGACGGCACTTCCGAGCGCCAACTGGCGGTGTTGGAGCTCAGGGATAATACTGAAAACAGAGGAGCCAGAGGTGTAATTGGAGCAACTTTAAAATCTGTAGTAGTGAGAATGTGGACAGAGCAGGAGAAATTGCCGTCCGCACAGCAGGGGAACAGCTGACGTTACTGAACCCCAATAACACGGCAGCAAGTGTTGACTGTGCAGACGGCACTTACGAGCGCCAACTGGCGGTGTTGGAGCTCAGGGATAATACTGAAAACAGAGGAGCCAGAGGTGTAATTGGAGCAACTTTAAAATCTGTAGTAGTGAGAATGTGGACAGAGCAGGAGAAATTGCCGTCCGCACAGCAGGGGAACAGCTGACGTTACTGAACCCCAATAACACGGCAGCAAGTGTTGACTGTGCAGACGGCACTTCCGAGCGCCAACTGGCGGTGTTGGAGCTCAGGGATTACAGTTCAGGTGGTAGAAACATGAACAGAACAGGAGACCTGGATACTGTTGCCAACCAATTATTTATTCTGGAAGAGGACTGGCAAATTCATGAGAGATCCAGGCCTTGTTCATTTTGAGAAAAGTAAGCCGGTCAACGTTATCGGAGGATAGTCGCATGCGACGGTCTGTTAGTACACCACCTGCGGCACTAAAGACGCGTTCCGATAATACACTAGCAGCAGTGCAAGCTAGCACCTCCAATGCATACTGGCTAAGCTCTGGCCATGTATCCAGCTTACAGACCCAAAACTTGAAGGGAGAAGAGCCGTCTGGGAGTACACTAAGAGGGCAAGACATGTAGTCTGTCACCATCTGACGGAAACGTTGCTTCCTGCTGACTGGAGCCGTCTGTGATGGTGTAGACATTTGTGGTGGCGGGGACACAAAACTTTGCCACATTTTGGCCATACTGGTCTTGCCTTGTGCTGAGGCGCTGCTTCTGCTCCCTCTTTGTGCAGAGCTTCCTCCACTGCCTCGACGCACTGAGCTGCTTTGTAAAGCACTAGCAGCACTGCTCTCGGTTGGAATGGAGAACATGATGGAATGCACCAGTGCGTGTTGGTACTCCCGCATTTTACGCTCCCGGTTCAACGGTGTTATGAGGCTTTGTAAGTTGTCCCGGTAGCGAGGATCTAGGAGGGTGGACACCCAATAATCAGCCGTGTTGAGAATGTGGGCGATGCGGCGGTCGTTTCTCAGGCACTGCAGCATGAAATCAACCATGTGCTGCAGACTGCCAACTGGCCAAGAAACGCTGTCCCCTGCTTGAGGCGTGATCTCTGCCTGCTCTGCATCACCCCACCCTCGCTCTAGATACTGACTACTAGAGCATTGTGTACCTCCCTCCTCTGGACAGATGTCTTCCTCATCCATTGACTCCTCCTCATCCTCCTCACAAAGTGTCCCCTGCCTAGGCCTTTGTGAGGAACCACGTTGCGCAGACTGTAGAGAAGCAGATGGCATTTGTGACTCCTCATCCTCCACCTCTTCCAAAACCTCATCCCTTAGTGCTTGCAGGCAGATAAGGGGGATAGTCATGCTGACTAGTGCATCATCTGCACTCGCCATCCGCGTGGAATAATCGAAGGCACGCAAAACGTGGCAAATGTCCTTCATAGAGGCCCACTCAGTGGTGGTGAAGTGTGAACGGCGCGCACTGCGACTTGTTTGCGCCTGCTGCAGCTGGTACTCCATTACTGCTGCCTGCTGCTCACACAACCTCTCCAACATATGTAACGTTGAATTCCACCTGGTGGGTAGGTCACATATGATGCGATATTCCGGAAGACGTAATCGGCGCTGCAGAGCTGCAATGCGTGATCTTGCATTGCTGGAACGCCGCAAGTGAGCGCACTCTATGCGGACCTTGTGAAGCAGTGCATCAAGATCCGGATAGTTCCTCAAAAAACTCTGCACGACCAAGTTGAGCACATGTGCCAGACATGGGATGTGAGTGAGGTTGCCTAGGCCCAGAGCTGCCACCAGATTTCGGCCATTGTCACACACTACCATGCCTGGCTGGAGATTCGCAGGCACAAACCACACGTCGCTCTGCTGCTTGATGGTATTCCAGAGCTCCTGCGCTGTGTGGCTTCAATTCCCCAAAGAAATTAATTTTAATACGGCCTGTTGACGTTTGGCCACGGCGTTGCTCATATCGGTCATCATAACAGGTAACCGTTCACGGGTCGATGTGGAGGTAGACCGTGACGGCTCCTGCAGCGCTGATTCAGAGGAACTGGAGTATGAGGAAGAGTCAATGTGTACAGACTGGATTCCTGCAATCCTTGGAGTTGGCAGAACACGTACAGCGCCACTCTCAAGATCTGTACCCGGCTCCACAACATTTACCCAATGGGCAGTGAGGGAAAGGTATCGTCCCTGTCCATGCTTACTGGTCCACGCATCGGTGGTCAGGTGGACCTTGCTACTGACGGCGTTTTGTAGCCCATGTTTAATTTTTCCCTCCACATGACGTTGCAGGGCAGGGACGGCTTGCCTGCTGAAATAAAATCGGCTGGGCACGTTGTATTGTGGGACTGCCAATGCCATAAAGTTACGGAATGTGTCAGTCTCCACCAGCCTGAATGATAGCATTTCAAGGGCCAGTAGTTTAGCAATGCCAGCATTCAGAGCCTGTGCTCGGGGGTGGTTTGCCGAGTATGGGCACCTTTTCTCCCATGCCTGTGCTAACGATGGCTGTAGACTGGCCTGGGAGTGTGAGGATGACTGGGAAAGTGGTGCTGTGGGTGGAATTACACTGTGTCTCTGTACAACAGTGCCAGAGATTCTTCCATGGCGATCCTGTGAGGAAGCCGAACCAGCTGTGTGTGAGCTGGAGGAAGAGGCTACAACACGAGCTGAAGAGGTGGTAGGTGGCGCTGTAGGTTGTCCTAGGTCTTCAGTGTGTTTTTGTAACTCCACCACGTGCTTGGTCCGCACATGTTTCCACATATTTGTGGTATTGAGGTTGCTGACACTTTTCCCTCTTTTCACCTTCTGATTACACAGCTTGCATTTGACAAAGCAAATGTCATCTGCAACTGTGTCAAAAAAGGACCAGGCACTGCAAGTCTTGGGAGCGCCCCCGCTTTGGATTTTGGAAGAGCCATGCTCCTAATGGGTGCCGAAGTGGAGGCTACAGGCAACCAAGTCTGCCCCCTCCCTCTCCCTCCTTTTTGGGCCGTTCGGGGAATCTCTTCCTCAGAGCTGCTCCCACCACCTTCCTGTCCCTCAGCCATGATGGGTCAAGGACCTCATCATCTACACCACCCTCTTCAAGCAACTGCTTCTCCTGGGTAGTCTCGACAGCACAGTACGCACCAGAAAGTGGCACCTGAGTCTCATCATCAGATGCGTACTGAGGTGTGCTGCTGACCATAGGCACTGGCCCACCCGCCTCTTCAGATTCAGAGAGACAAAACGGTTGCGCATCACTGCATACTACCTCTTCTTCAAATTCTCGAATTCTGCTTGGCTGGCCCCCTCTTTCCAAGCCAAGAGATTCAGAGAACAGAAGTAGAGATGGCTCCTGTCCAGGGCTCTCTGACTGCCTGGGCAATTTGGCAGGTGGTGAAGAGACAGATGGGTGCTCTTCAGTGCTCAGGACCTGAGAGGATCTGGAACTAATTGAAGTCGATGCGTTAGCTGCCATCCATCCGACAACGGCTTCAATTTGGTCCTCGCGCAGCAGTGGGGTACGGCTAGCTCCTACAAAGCTGCGCATAAAGGACTGTTCCCTGGTAAAACTGGGGGATGCTGAGTCACTGGTGCCCGCAGCAGGCACAGAATCCCCACGTCCTCTCCCTGCAGGCACAGAATCCTCACGTCCTCTCCCTGCAGAAACTCCACGCCCACGCCCACGACCACATGCCTTACTCCCTGCCTTCTTCATCTTGGTAGACTGATAAAGATAGGCAGAAAAGTACTAAGGGCTTAGTGTGCTTATTCCTGAACAGCTGCTAACAGGTATAAGAAACACTAATTTTATAAAGTGTGGACTAGACTTTAATATGAGCTAATGTGGCCTACACAACTGTAAAGTGGAGTGTTTGGTGAACTTTATTTAGGTTTTTTTTGTCACAAAAAGACACTGGATGTGCCTAAAGATGTAATAACGATAGTATCACAAACTTTTTGTAGCTATTACAATGTAGGAAGGTAACCTACAATGCAATAGATGAGGCTGCAAAAAATAGGCTAATACTAATCTGGCTGGGGCTGCAGGGCCCAATGCTGCAGAAAGGCTCCTCTAACTACTCCTATATAGTGTGTTTGGAACCAATTTAGCTGAATACGGATGGAACCACCACACTAATAGGAGATATCAGGAAAAATTGTGAATTGGCAAAAAAGGACAATGTATGAGGCAGTGACACACACTGAGTGCACTACAACCAGACGTGGTTGAAGCACACACCACAGGGTGAGCTGCACTCACACACAGAGACCTTGCAGAAAGCGGTGAACAGCAGAGAACTGTGCACTAGCACTGCAAGGCACAGCGATTTATAAAGTAGCTTGGGTACAGCAGAATAGACCAAATAGGTAGCTAAAACTGTCCCTCAGAACAACAGCGTCCTATCCCTAACTGAATTCACAGCAGAGTGAGCTCAAAATGGCGGCGGCGGCTTTTATAGTGCATCATGACATCATTTCAGCAGCCAATCACAGCCATGCCATTAGTTAAGATGCCTACATGCCTAACAGGATGTGCCCACACTTCTTAGGATCCTCATTGGCTGAATAAAATGAAAATGGCTCATTGCATTATGGGAACTTCCGATTCCGGTGTACGATATTGAAAAAGTATCGGAATTAAGTATCGGAATTCCGATACCGCGAATATCGGCCGATACCCGATATTTCAGTATCGGAATGCTCAACACCTAGTAGTGACCTGTAGGTCTGAAGAGTCTTGATATCCTGTCAGACTCATCTTTAATTTTTGCACCTGGGAGACAGCACATTTCTTTTGAGGTTATGTCTGGTCTGCAGATAGCTGCCTCTGTTCCTCTCAACAGGGAATCCCCCATGACCACCACTCTACGTTTTTTTTAAACATCATTTTTCTTTCTCCATCCAGGAGGATTCTGAGGGCTTACAAGGTTATTCGTTGTGGGCAAAGTCTTATCTTGTTGTATTTCTTCGTGGTTCTCCTGCGTGAGAGCCTGGTACTGGTTCCTGAGCAGTATGGGCGCTGACTGCCTCTCGATCCTCCTGCTTCTCTGGGTCACATGCTTCCATTCCTCTGTTTAGTCAGGTACAGTTCGAATTTCTTCTCTTTCTGTATCATGAAGAGATAATTCTGCGCTTTCTAAGAACTCTTCACCTTCCTTAATGATTTTCAAGGTAGTTAACCTCTCTTCTAGATTTCGCAAGTTTTCCTCCAACAGGGACACAAGCTTGCATTTCTGGCATGTGAAGTTTGGCTTTTCCACTGGCAAGTCTGTGAACATGTAGCAGCATATGCAGCTCACCAAATGGCTCCTGGACTCTTCCATGTTCTTATTGTTAATGTGTTATGAAAATAGTAAAAAACTCTCTAAAATTCGCGCGCCTTCGCTGCGCGGTTTACCGATGTCCTCCTTTCAGCTCCAGCGGCCAAGATACAGTGTTCTTTGAGCTCGCGGAGACTCTTCACTTATCCCAAAATGCAGTGGGAATATGCAAATTATCTCCTCAGGACTCCTTCCCTAACATCAGGAGCGCTTTTTTTTCCTCCTGACCCCATTTTTACCTGCTTTAGTTAGCTGACGCCAGGATCCGTTTGGACATCCAGTGACCGGAGGTCCCCGTCTCCTCCCCTCCTCCGGGAGCAACTGACGGCGTCAGAAGGACCGTATTATTGTGCGGCGCCTCTGTAGCTCATCGTGGCCATGGAGGCTCTGAGGATCACAGGAGTTCAGCGCCTCTGCACTCTGTTGCCAAGACCATGTGGATTAATCCCATGGAAGTGCTGCTGGCAAACACCCTGTGAATCTGTGACGTGCAGGGGAGGAGGAAAAATGCAAAATAAGCAAATACGCGGTGATTTCTTGCCTGCCTAAGCAGATAGGCCAGGATTTCAGATGAAAACCAATTTTATAAAACTATACATTTCTCTGTAAGCAGTCCTCTAATAAGGTACATACAGGTATATATAGATTTACATTTCTATCACCTGTATGCCCATATTAGAGGTCTGATATCTCCCAGGGGGTGACAAATTCCCTTTAAACTTTCTTTCTTCTAGACATAGGGGATGCCCCGTTGTCGCTGTCACAGGCCTAAGTGTAAATAGATCATTAGAAAGATCTCTGTACTATCCCCTCATATACTATTAGATTGTAATAAGATCGCCCCTAAGCCTCTGTTTTTCCAAACTGAATAACCCCAAGTTTAATAACCTATCTTAGTATTGCAGTCCACCCATTCCTTTCACCTTGCTTGCTCTTCTCTGAACCCTCTCTAGTTCAGCTTTGTCCTTCTTAAACACCGGAGAGCAAAATTGTACACAGTATTCTAAGTGTAGCCACACTAGTGACTTGTATAGGGGAAAAACTATGTTCTCCTCATAAGCATCTATGCCTCTTTTAATGTATCCCATTATTTTATTTTTCTTGGCTGCAGCTGCCTGACCTTGTCACCCATACCACCCAAGTCTTTCAGTGGCACTTTTACCCAGTGTTTTACAATTAAATACATAATTATACATTTTATTTCCTTTGCCCAAGTGCATAACTTTACATTTATAAAAATTAAGGGTATGTGCACACGATGCAGAAATGCTCAGGATTTTTTCCTGAGCATTTCTGCATCTCCCTGGCAGGAAAAAATGCATGCGGATTGTACATGCGGTTTCCTGCCAGGGACATGCGGAAATGAAGCGGTCTTCACTTTCATTTCCGCATGCGGGTTGACAAGCGTTTCCCAAGCGATTTTAGCATCACTTGGAAAGTGCTTGTCAACTTCACACTATATAAATCCATGCAACCGGCATGGATTTATATAGTGTGGGAATGTCAAAAAATAAAAAATAAATATATACTTTACCCTCTGATGGCCCCCGATGTCCTGCTTAATTCAGTCCCGGCTGCCGGCAGTGAAGACTGTAGGACCTGCCGACGTCAGCGTCACGTGATCCGTCACATGACTCTGACGTCAGTGAAGGTCCTTCTTCATTCAACCGCGAAGTGCCCGGGAACCAAGCAGGAGCGCTGCGCGGGCCGTCAGCAGGTGAGTATATATATATTTTTTATTTTATTCTTTTTTTTTTTTAATGGTACCTGGGTCTGGATGAGAGTCCTCTCCTCCACACCCGGGTACCATCCGCACATTAGACCGCATGGAATGCGCATCAACATATACAGTGATGGGGATTCCATGCGGTCTCATGCAAGTCAATGGCGGCAAAAAAACAGCGTTTCTGCAAAATTAATTGACATGCTGCGGATTTTTGAGCGCAGCGTTTACGCTGTGGAAAAATCCGCATCATGGGCACAGCACATGCGGATTTCAATTGGGTAACATTGCTGCCCTTCTACCATGCGTTTTTAATTCGTTTCCGCGGCGTTTACGCAACTGCAAAAACGCCGCGGAAGCGCATTAAAAATGCATCGTGTGAACTCAGCCTAAATTTCAATTGCCTTTTCTCAGCCCAAAGCCTCCAGTTTACATAAATCCTTCTGTAATATTAAATTATCCTCCTTTGTGTTCATTACCCTGCAGAGTTTAGTACCATCTGCAAATATTGTAATTCTACTCTGTATACCCCTACTGCCCCATTAATAAATATATTAAAAGGAAGAGGGCCCAATATTGACCGCTATGGACCCCCCTGTTAACTGTGACCCAATCCGAGTGTGTCCCATTAATAACTATCCTTTGTTTCCTATCACGTACCAGTTGTTAACCCAGTTATACATATTTTCCTTTGTCCCATTTTTTTCATTTTATATGCCAGCCTTTGTGGGTCACCATATCAAACGCCTTTGAAAAGATCCATATAGACCACATCCACCGTGTTTCCCTGGTCCAGTCTGGTTCTTAACTTCTCATAGAAGCTGATCAAATTAGTTCGAAAGGACTATTCATAAAACCATGTTGATGCTGGGTCATGAGGTTACTCTTATTGAGATACTACAGGATAGCATCTTCTTAGGAACTTCTCAAGGAGCTTACCTACAGCCAAGATTAAACTTACTGGCCTATCATTTCCAGGCTCAGATTTGTCCCCTTTGTAAATATTGGCACTGTGAGGAGCTGCCCACTTACTAAAGACTATGATACTTTTCCAGCAACGGACCACCATTTTGTCAATATTATTATTGTGTTTTATTAGTGATTCACTTGTTATATTTTATATAGTTCTGCTAACTAGTCAGTATGTGCACTAGATTCACTTGTAAAATGTCCAGCATTCCACTAATCTGTATCTCAGGATATCTGTATCTCAGTAGTATCTAACCACTGTTCCAACAGCCAATAATCTCATTGTGTGTGTAGATTGTAGACACAGTGGAGCCGTCACCACAGGGGGTCGTACATGCAGTCTCAGATGAAGGCTTCTAGAATATTCTTCATTGTTTTTAGCTAACAGTAAATGCTTAAGGGGAGGGGGGGTGATCACTTCTGACCTGGGAGGGGACTGATCCCAGCAAAAGAAAGGACAAACATGTTTTAGTCAGAGTTGTGTGGAGGGATTAAAGGAAGAGGGTGGAGACCGTGGACTTGGAAGGATGGATGGATAAACATGTACCATTATGGATTGTCGTTTGGATTTAAACTTTCTTAAAAGGACTGCTGCTACTGGATACCTCTGATTTCATCATTTTATCGGCCATCTAGAGCAGGGGTTCTCAAACTTTTTAAACAGGGGGCCAGTTCACTGTCCCTCAGACCATTGGAGGGCCGAAATATAATTTTTTTTAAAAAAACTATGAACAAATTCCTATACACACTGCACATATCTTATTTTGAAATAAAAAACAAAACCGGAACAAATACAATATTTAAAATGAAGAACAAGTAAAGTTAAATTAACCGGTATTTCAATAGGCAGCATAGGTCCCCAATAGGCAGGTAAATATCCCCAATAGGCAGGTAAATGTCCCCAATAGGCAGCATAGGTCCTCAATGGGCAGGTAAATGTCCCCAATAGGCAGTATAGGTCCCCCGTAGGCAGGTAAATGTCCCCAATAGGCAGGTAAATGTCCCCAATAGGCAGCATAGGTCCTCAATGGGGAGGTAAATGTCCCCAATAGGCAGGTAAATGTCCCCAATAGAGCAGCATAAGTCCTCAATGGGGAGGTAAATGTCCCCAATAGGCAGCATAGGTCCTCAATGGGTAGGTAAATGTCCCCAATAGGCAGCATAGGTCCTCAATAGGCAGGCTGTTTCCCCTTATAATGCCCTATGCAGGCTGCTCCCCCCT
This sequence comes from Phyllobates terribilis, assembly GCF_046119375.1. NCBI lineage: Eukaryota > Metazoa > Chordata > Amphibia > Anura > Dendrobatidae > Phyllobates > Phyllobates terribilis. Next base: position 326,917,203 of record NW_027362764.1, on the reverse strand, counting down.
TATTATGCCCCATGCAGGATTTCCCTTTCTCCCACCATATAATGCCCCGTGCAAGATATCACTCCCCTGTCTTCATAATGCCCCATTCAGGATGTGACCCCCCCCCCCCATATAATGACACATGCAAGATATCACTCCACTGTCTTTATAATGCCCCATTCAGGATGTCACCCCCCCATATAATGCCCCATTCAGGATGTCACCCCCCCGCCCCCATATAATGCCCCATGCAGGATATCACTCCCCTGTCTTTATAATGCCCCATTCAGGATGTCACCCCCCCCCATATAATGCCCCATTCATGATGTCACCCCCCATATAATGCCCCATTCAGGATGTCACCCCCCCCATATAATGCCACATTCAGGATGTCACACCCCCCCCCCCATATAATGCCACATGCAGGATGTCACCCCTAATATTATGTCCCATGCCTCCATACATTAAAAAAAAAAAAATCCAATACTCACCTCCCTCCTCCTCACCTGCTGCAGCTGCTCGAGTCTGTACTCCAGCGTCGTCCTGCACTGCGCTCCCTGTGACGGCTCAGGGGAGGGCGCGGTGTAAAGACGTCACCGCACCCTCTGACCTGAGACGTCACAGGGAGCGTAGACCAGGAAGACAGCGGATCTGCAGAGGCACGGGGAGAGGTAAGTATCGGGCTGCTGGGGCTCTGAGAAAGCGAGGGGAAGGGCAGGCGCTGACATCGCTCTCCTCTACCCACAGCCGGGCGGGCCGGATAAAAGTCCTCCGCGGGCCACATGTGGCCCGCGGGCCGTAGTTTGAGGACCCCTGATCTAGAGCAGGGTTCCCCAACTCCAGTCCTCAAGGCCCACCAACAGGTCATGTTTTCAGGATTTCCTTAGTATTGCACAGGTGATGGAATTATTGCCTGTGCAGGTGATGCAATTATCACCTGTGTAATACTAAGGAAATCCTAAAAACATGACCTGTTGGTGGGCCTTGAGGACTGGAGTTGGGGAACCCTGATCTAGAGGATCATGGACTGTGGTTACAGACTATACTGGCTGGAGATACGATATCTGTGGGCCAACCAAAATTTGGGAGACAGTGAGTATGGCCTTATACAAAGCCAGTGGAACTACTAAACCCAGATTGGGAACTTGAGGACTGAGAGAACTGTATTTTGGCCATTTACCTGGAATTGCTTTATTACCATGGCTGTGATCAATAAAATATTGTTGCACCGTTAACCTGCCTAGGTGATTACTTACAACCCAGAACCTCAGATCTTTACAGGCATCACATATGCTATGTGGGTATAATAGCAAAGTGGTGTTAAAATATAACTTTTAATAGTTGTAAGTTAAAAAACACAAACACCATATAATAAAACAATTCAATGGAATGTTGGCGCTAATGGGTATGCCCTATATCTGCTGCAAGAGAGGACAACTACCACAGTTGTCTGACGTTTTCAAGATGAAAAATATATATATAGGGTATGTGGCAAGAAATAACAATGAAGATGTTAAAATTGTCCAATTTTATTAAATACGTAGATTACAAGAAGTTAAAAATCATTGTTTTAAAAGGTGGCTAGTAGGCTAAAAGTAATGGGAGGAGGGAAAATAGTGAGGATGGGAGCCCCAGAAGTTTTTCCTGGTTGAGAGGCAGTTATGAGCTTCCTGGAGGGTTTTTTGATGACCAGGTCTGAGGGGCCCCCTTATATGGAAAAAAGGAAGGGAATTGTTTAGTGGCAAGTTTTAGAGGTTGCCTTCTTAAATTGAGATATCTAGTAACCTGATCTGAGGTGTAGGAGGGTTTTGGGGAAGGGGTCCGGTCAGGTGTGGGTTATCCACGTTCCAGTTAGACTGCAAGGGAATGAGAGTCGATTTTCCTTCAGTCACGGGAGGTCTTAGTTGCCTAGGGTAGGGAGGGGGGAGAAAAACGGGTTTTTGTACCTGTGTTGGTCGACTGTAGTTAAAAGGTTTGGATGCAGAGAAGGGGGCTACTTCCACTTATGGAGTGAAGGCGATCACCTATATTCAGTGACAAAGGGAGTGGGAAAATGATTATTAGGAAATGGTGGCATTTTATAACGAGTACTGCTACAGAGCAGTGGTGGAATATACCTGTACAGGTCGAGTCACTTATTTGTTGCTGACTGGTGCTGTTTAGGAGGAGACCCGCATTTAGTTGTTGCAAGGTGCTAAACACTGGTGGGTGTATTCGTGGACCCAGGGGTAGTTAAAGCAAATGGGTTCCTTGCTGGAGTGGAGCGGGGTAGAATTCCTGCAGCACTAGTAGTGGGTGGCTTGTCTTGGTTTTATAAAAGTAGTGGCAGTCCCCTGACCGCTGTTGCTTTAAATCCTTGCGTGGGTCAGAGAAAACTAATCAGAGCTTAATCACAGCGTGCATAGAACAGTCCAGGGAGCTGCACGTATTGTAGCAAGTTGGCACAATGACTTAAGGTTCAGTCGCAGTCTTCTTGTCAGTTGTGGACATCCAATGTCAGTGGACCTGTGTGGTGGCCGGTCCGTGTGGCAGAAGAAGCTTCCTCCGCTGTATGAGTGAGGACTGGTGGCATGGTGCAGAGGGGGGAGGGGCAGGGTCCCGGCCGGAGACCCGCCGCTCTCACCAATCTCTGTGTGTCGGCACTCGGCAGTGCCGTAGAGGACCTGCACGCTTGTGCACACTGGCTGCTTGAGGGCCTGCGTGGTGTCACGTCACGTGGGTGAGTACCGGTACGGTGGCCTAGGGGGATCAGAAAGGCTGACACATTTCGGAAACTCTGGTTTCCTTCTTCAGAGCTGATCCCTAGGCACTTGTGGGTCCTTTTTCTAGGTCTATGGGTGGGAGTGTACCAATGGGCAGGTAGCTGTCACTTTTTTTTTTTTTCTTCTTTATGACTGTCAATCTTTATTAAACGCAAACAGTTCAATTTCTGAGTTCAAACCTCTAGGTTTTAGAGAGTCAAACATAAAGATCCATTTACTCTCAACCCGAGACATTTGTTTCAGGTAATCACCTTTCCTTCATTGTTTTGGCACCTTTTGTATAGCTGTCACCACGGTTCCTGCTATGGAACCCCCATGTTTTTCAGGATAGTGTTTTGAGAGTGGGTGTCCGTCAAACTTGTTGGTGATATTCCGTAGGTGTTTCTTAATACGCTTGTTCATGGGGCGTTTCGTTCTGCCTACGTATAGTTTTTTGCACGGACATTTTAAGCAATAAATTACCCCCTCTGTTGTGCATGTAATAAAATCTGGTATGGTATGTGTTACATCTCTTTCGGTTGTTATTATTTTTTGGTTTTTTCATATTTAGTATTTTGCATATTGTGCATTTTTGACATGGGAAGAAGCCGCAGATATCTTTAGTAAAAGAGAGGGTTCCATTTTTTTTTGGGGGGGGGGGTGAGTTTTGGACTGTGGGGGCCACAAGATTTCCCAGGTTGCATGCTTTCTTGTATATAAAGCGTGGGTTGTTTGGGAGTTTGTCACCGATAATCTTATCATTTTGTAGGATACTCCACTGTTTTTTAATGATTCTCTTTAGTAAATGTGTATTGGAGTTATAGGGTGTTATAATGGGTACATTCAAATCATTAGATGCTACCTGAATCCTTCTAGTGGGGCACTCTAGAATGTTATCACATGGGATTTGTTTTACTAGATTTTTGGTTGAGGTGAGGAAATGGGGGTCATATCCTTTATTTTGGAATTTGGTGGTTAGTACTCCTGATTCCTCCTCAAAGTAATTGATATCTGAACAGTTTTTTATATATATTTTTCATCTTGAAAACGTCAGACAACTGTGGTAGTTGTCCTCTCTTGCAGCAGATATAGGGCATACCCATTAGTGCCACCATTGCACTGAATTGTTTTCTAACCCCATTTTATACCACTCTTGGAGGCTGCTCCAAGAGTCCAAAACTACACTCCCCCCCCTTTCCCCCCCCCCCCAAAAAAAAAAAAAATGGAACCCTCTCCTTTACTAAAGATATCTGCGGCTTCTTCCCATGTCAAAAATCCACAGTATGCTAAAAACTAAATATGAAAAAACAAAAAGTAATAACCGAAAGAGATGTAACACATACCATACCAGATTTTATTACATGCACAACAGAGGGGGTTATTTATTGCTTAAAATGTCCGTGCAAAAAAATATACCTAGGCGGAACGAAACGCCCCATGAACAAGCTTATTAATGAACACCTACGGAATATCACCAACAAGTTTTCCGGACACCCACTCTCAAAACACTATCCTGAAAAACATGGGGGTTCCATAGCAGGAACCGTGGTGACAGCTATACAAAAGGTGCCAAAACAATGACGGAAAGGTGACTACCTGAAACAAATGTCTTGGGTTGAGAGTAAATGGATCTTTATGTTTGACTCTCTAAAACCTAGAGGTTTGAACTCAGAAATTGAACTGTTTGCGTTTAATTAAGATTGACAGCCATAAAGAAAAAAAAAAAGTGACAGCTACCTGCCCATTGGTACACTCCCACCCATAGACCTATAAAAAGGACCCACAAGTGCCTAGGGATCAGCTCTGAAGAAGGAAACCGGAGTTTCCAAAACGCGTCAGCCTTTCTGGTCCCCCTAGTCCACCGTACCGGTACTCACCCACGTGACGTGACACCACGCAGGCCCTCAAGCAGCCAGTGTGCACAAGCGCGCAGATCCTCTACTGCTCCGCCGAGTGCCGACACACAGAGATTGGGGAGAGCGGCGGGTCTCCGGCCGGGACCCTGCCCCTCCCCGCTCTGCACCATGCCACCAGTCCTCACTCATACAGCGGAGGAAGCTTCTTCTGCCAAACGGATCGGCCGCCACACAGGTCCACTGACAATGGATGTCCACAACTGACAAGAAGAGTGCGACTGAACCGTAAGTCATTGTGCCAACTTGCTACAATACGTGCAGCACCCTGAACTGTTCTATGCACGCTGTGATTAAGCTCTGATTAGTTTTCTCTGACCCACGCAAGGATTTAAAGCAACAGCAGTCAGGGGACTGCCACTACTTTTATAAAACCAAGACAAGCCACCCACTACTAGTGCTGCAGGAATTCTACCCCGCTCCACTCCAGCAAGGAACCCATTTGCTTTAACTACCCCTGGGTCCATAAATACACCCACCAGTGTTTAGCACCTTGCAACCACTAAATGCGGGTCTCCTCCTAAACAGCACCAGTCAGCAACAAATAAGTGACTCGACCTGTACACGTATATTCCACCACTGCTCTGTAGCAGTACTTGTTATAAAATACCACCATTTCCTAATAATCTTTTTCCCACTCCTTGTCACTAAATATAGGTGATTGCCTTCACTCCATAAGTGGAAGCCGCCCCCTTCTCTGCATCCAAACCTTTTAACTACAGTCGACCAACACAGGTACAAAAACCCGTTTTTCTCCCCCCTCCCTACCCTAGGCAACTAAGACCTCCCGTGTCTGAAGGAAAATCGACTCTTATTCCCTTGCAGTCTAACTGGAACGTGGATAACCCACACCTGACCGGACCCCTTCCCCAAAACCCTCCTACACCTCAGATCAGGTAACTAGATACCTCATTTTAAGAAGGCAACCTCTAAAACTTGCCACTAAACAATTCCCTTCCTTTTTTCCATATAAGGGGGACCCTCCGACCTGGTCATCAAAAAACCCTCCAGGAAGCTCATAACTGCCTCTCAACCAGGAAAAACTTCTAGGGCTCCCATCCTCACTATTTTCCCTCCTCCCATTGCTTTTAGCCTATTAGGCACCTTTTAAAACAATGATTTTTAACTTGTAACCTACGTATTTAATAAAATTGGCCAATTTTAACATCTTCATTGTTATTTCTTGCCACATACCCTATACACTAGCGCAAATTGTTTTATATAAATTTTTCACCATATAATAAAATATACACTGCTCAAAAAAATAAAGGGAACACTCAAATAACACATCCTAGATCTGAATGAATGAAATATTCTCATTAAATACTTTGTTCTGTACAAAGATGAATGTGCTGACAACAAAATCACACAAAAATCATCAATGGAAATCCAATTTATTAACCAATGGAGGCCTGAATTTGGAGTCACTCCCAAAATTAAAGTGGAAAAAACACACTACATGCTGATCCAACTTTGATGTAATGTCCTTAAAACAAGTCAAAATGAGGCTCAGTATTGTGTGAGGCCACCACGTGCCTGAATGACCTCCCTACAATGCCTGGGCAACCGCCTGATGAGGTTGCGGATGCTCTACTGTGGGATCTCCTCCCAGACCTGGATGAAAGCATGCGCCAACTCCTGGACAGTCTGTGGTGCAACGTGACGTTAGTGGATGGAGCGAGACATGATGTCCCAGATATGCTCAATCTGATTCTTTTCTGGGGAACGGGCGGGCCAGTCCATAGCTTCAATGCCTTCATCTTGCAGGAACTGCTGGCACATTCCAGCCACATGAAGTCTGGCATTGTCCTGCATTAGGAGAAACCCAGGGCCAACCATACCAGTATATGGTCTCACAAGGGGTCTGAGGATCTCATCTCGGTACCTGTTGGCAGTCAAGCTACCTCTGGCGAGCACATGGAGAGCTGTGCGGCCCTCCAAAGAAATGCCACCCCACACCATTACTGACCCACTCCCAAACTGGTCATGCTGAAGGATGTTACAGGCAGCAGATCGCTCTCCACGGCGTCTCTAGGCTCTGTCACATGTGCTCAGTGTGAACCTGCTTTCATCTGTGAAGAGCACAGGGCGCCAGTGGCGACTTTGCCAATCCTGGTGTTCTGTGGCAAATGCCAAGCATCCTGCACGGTGTTGGGCTGTGAGCACAACCCCCATCTGTGGACGTCTGGCCCTCATACCACCCTCATGGAGTCTGTTTTTAACCGTTTGTGCTGACACATGCACATTTGTGGCCTGCTGGAGGTCATTTTGCAGGGCTCTGGCAGTGCTCCTCCTGTTCCTCTTTGTACAAAGGCGGAGGTAGCGGTCCTGCTGCTGGGTTGTTGCCCTCCTACGGATCCCTCCACGTCTCCTGGTGTACTGGCCTGTCTCCTGGTAGCTCCTCCAGCCTCTGGACACTACGCTGACAGACACGGCAAACCTTCTTGCCACAGCTCACATTGATGTGCCATCCTGGATGAGCTTGACTACCTGAGCTTTTTCTGTGGGTTGTAGAGTCCATCTTATGCCACCACGAGTGTGAAAGCACAACCAAAATTCAAAAGTGACCAAAACATCAGCCAGAAAGCATTGGTACTGAGATGTGGTCTGTGGTCCCCACCTGCAGAACCACTCCTTTATTGAGTGTGTCTTGATAATTGCCAATCATTTCCATCTATTGTCTATTCCATTTGCACAACAGCATGTGAAATTGATTGTCAATCCGTGTTGCTTCCTTAGTGGACAGTTTGATTTCACAGAAGTTTGATTTACTTGGAGATATATTCTTTTTGTGTTCCCTTTAATTTTTTGAGCAGTGTATATAACAAAAGGACCAAAGAAGATGTAGGGATCTAAGGATCTTTCTAACCCGAAGGTCAACAAGGAGCGACTATGCACACATGCAACAAATCCAATATTAGATCACCCTACCACAAGTGTGTAAATAAATATATTCAGTATCAACAGATAATCACACCGTAGAGAAATAAGACCAGAGGTCTGTAACAACAAAGGAATATATATATTGGAGGGCCGTTATCCTACAATATTATCGCTCAGCCCCAAATGGATTGTGATCACTGTAGAAAGTAACAGAATGCCTGCTACACCCAAAAATACTCATAGGTGTAACCATAATCATTGGTTAATATACATAACCATAGAAAATATGTGCAAGCTAAGATCACACATTAGCACTAGTATGGCAATCCTTAAAGCCTAAGATGCCAATTATGAAAATAACAGTGCTTATATAAAAAAGAGTATACAGTTGTGCTCAAAAGTTGACATACCCCAGCAGAATTTTTGCTTTCTTGGCCTTGTTTCAGAGAATATTAATGATAACAAAAAAACTTTCTCCACTCATGGTTATTGGTTGGGTGAAGCCATTTATTGTCAAACTACTGTGTTTTCTCTTTTTAAATCTTAATGACAACCAAAAACATCCAAATGACCCTGATCAAAAGTTCACATACCCTGTTGAAATTGGCCTGATAACATGCGCAGAATTTGACACAAATCGATTTGAATGGATACTAAAGGTATCATCCTCTCCAGTGACCAGTTTCCTTGTAATCAGTGTGTGTGCATAAAAGCTGAGTGAGTTGCTGGGATCCAGATAGACTCTTGCATCTTTCATCCAGCCACTGATGTTTCTGGATTGTGAGTTATGGGGAAAACGAAAGAATTGTCAACTGATCTACAGGAAAAGGTAGTTGAACTGTATAACACAGGAAAGGGATACAAAAAGATATCCAAGGAATTGATCATGCCAGTCAGCAGCGTTTAAACTGGGATTAACAAATGGAATATCAGGGACTCTGTAAATACCAAACCACGGTCAGGTAGGCCATCAAAGATTTCCGCCACAACTGTCAGGAAAATTGTTCGGGATGCAAAGAAAAACCCACAAATAACATCTGCTGAAATTCAGGACGCTCTGAAAACTAGCGGTGTGGCTGTTTCAAGCTGCACAATAAGGAGGCCCTTGAATAAAAATGGGCTGCATGGTCAAGTCGCCAGAAGAAAGCCAATACTGCGCAAATAAGAAGGAAAGAATTGTGCAGTGTTAATGAAGCGCTAGAACAAGTAGACAGGGGATGAGGTTATATCACACAAACCTTTTATTGTTTAGTATGCTCTCTAACGCCACGACGCGTTTCGATAGTAGAAGCTATTTTCCTCAGGTAGATTAGAGAGCAAATGAAAGAGCAACGATTATATAGGGTAGGTGCACCAATCTAAGGACACTCACAATTATGGCAACATAGGAAATACAAAACAGGAAGTAAAAAAAAAAGGAAGTAAAAGAAATGAATATCTTATAAATATGAATATAAAAACTACATTAGATCAAAAGGTTAAAAAAGAGCATAAAAGATGCCACAGTATGCCCAATAGTGTCATGATGTACTAAAAACAGGGCTTATAAATTAAAATATAAAATTAATAAAAAAAAAAAAAATGAATAAAAACTAGTAATGCATGAATAAGAACCAAGAGAGAAATAGGGTTAATGAATTGCATTCTCTATTGTTAAATGAAGGTCCTCAGGGGACAGAGTGCCCAATACTGCGCAAATGTCACAAAGTGTCTTGCCTTAAATACGCCTTACAGCACAGAGACCAGCCTAAAATCTTCTGGATCAAGGTAATTTGGAGTGATGAGACCAAAATTTAACTTTTTGGCCACAACCATAAACTTTTACATTTGGAGAGAAATCAACAAGGCCTATGATGAAAGGAACACCATTCCTACTGTAAAGCACAGAGGTGGATCACTGATGTTTTGGGGATGTGTGAGCTACAAAGGCACAGGAAACTTAGTAATAGTTGAAGGAAAGATTTATGCCGCACTTTATCAGCAAATACTGGAGGCAAATTTGCACTCATCAGCCCGGAAGCTGAACATGGGACCTACTTGGACATTCCAACATGACAGCGATCCAAAACACAAGGCCAAGTCAACCTGTCATTGGCTAAAGCGGAACAAAGTGAAGATTCTGGAGTGGCCATCTCAGTCTCTTGACCTCAGTATCATTGAGCCACTCTGGGGAGATCTCAAGCACGCAGTTCATGCTAGACAGCCCAGAAATTTACAGGAACTGGATGCTTTTGCCAAGAAGAATGGGCAGCTTTACCATCTGAGAAAATAAAGAACCTCATCCACAACTACCACAAAAGACTTCAAGTTGTCATTAATGTTAAAGGAGTCAATACACGGTATTAAGAACTGAGGTGTGTGAACTTTTGATCAGTGTCATTTGGATATTTTTGGTTGTCATTAAGGTTTAAAAAGAGAAAACACAGTAGTTTTGACAATAAATGGCTTCACCCAACCAATAACCATGAGTGGAAAAAAAGTTGTTTTGTTATCATTCATATCCTCTGAAACAAGGCCAAGAAAGCAAAAATTCTGCCGGGTATGTCAACTTTTGAGCACAACTGTATATAGCAAAACAGCCACACTGTAATACTTTGGAAGTGCATTGAGCTGTAGGGTGCATTGCTGTAAAAGGGAAGAAAAAAAAAAAAAACTCTTTAAATCTTCTTCCTAGCGAGTGTGAACGAGCTGAGTGTGACCGGAGCGTAAGTGCAAACGAAAGTAAGTGTGTGACTTGTTTTTCAGTGAAGAGGTATTTGGGAATCCTGCAGAAAATACCTGTGTGAATTGCTGTGAGTTGCTGAATTGTGACCTGCTGAGTGCTTTTCTACCTGTTAGGTTTTAAAAAGCCCAATAAAACTAATTTTCTCACTACAGTTTTACAGTTTCTTAGTTTACTACCTGTGTATTTAAGGGTTAACTACATTTCACTAAAATCCTGAGGTGTAGCTATACTCACAAGGAGTTAATTAAGGGGAGGGGTCATAATTAAGGGTTTATAAGGGGCAGCTGGTTGGGGCATCCAGTCCTTTGGAAGTGCATTGAGCTGTAGGGTGCATTGCTGCAAAAGGGGAAAAAAAAACACCTCTTTAAATCTTCTTCCTAGCAAGTGTGAACGAGCTGAGTGTGACTGGAGCATAAGTACAGACGGAAGTATGTGTGTGACTTTTTTTTCTGTGACTTTGGATTCAGGGAGTTTGGAAGGGATGGATTTGGACTGAATTGCTGTCTGTATTTTATTAATTCTTTTTCTTTTCTTTTTACTTAACATTCTGTCTAGTGCAATCCCCATTAGGAAATGAGCTCCATTATTGGCAATGCTATCCAGTGTACATCTTGCCACATGTATACAATCCTTGAACAGCCGGTCGGGGTTGCATACTGCGGTGCGAGATGTGTGCGAGATGTGTGCACGTTGTGCGTTTGGAAGCCCAGGTACTGGATCTAAATGAGCAGCTGGCAACACTGAGATCCACTGACAATATGGAAAGGAGTCTGCTGCTCACTGAGCATCTGCTCACTGGGGTAGATGTGGGGGAGTGTGGTAGTAGGGATCTGCAGGACAGTGAGGCAGCTAGCTGAATGACAGTTAGAAGAGGAGGGGGTAGAGGGAAGAGTGCCAGGGAGGCTAGTCCTGATCTGGCACACCCCAATAAGTTTGCAAAGTTGGCAGATGAGGGGGGTGACGGTACAGGGGTAGCACTGCTGCAGCAAGGCATGTCCCCTGAAAGCCAGAGGAGTGTCAGCTCCAGTAAGGAGGGAAATAGGAGAGCAGGGCAGGCCAGGCAGGTGCTGGTAGTGGGGGACTAAATTATTAGGGGAACAGATAGGGCAATCTGTCACAAAGACAGGGATCGTCGAACAGTGTGCTGCCTACCTGGTGCTCGAGTCCGGCACATCGCTGATCGGGTTGACAGATTGCTGGGAGGGGCTCGTGAGGACCCTGCGGTCATGGTGCACATTGGCACAAATGACAAAGTTAGAAGTAGTTGGAAGGTCCTTAAAGATGATTTCAGGGAATTAGGCTGCAAGCTGAAAGCAAGGACCTCCAAGGTGGTATTCTCTGAAATACTACCTGTACCACATGCCACGCCAGAGAGGCAATGGGAGATTAGGGAGATAAATAAGTGGCTCAATAACTGGTGTAGGAAGGAGGGATTTTAGTTCCTGGAGAACTGGGCCGACTTCTCAGTTGGCTGCAGACTCTACGCTAGGGACCGGCTGCACCTCAATGTGGAGGGTGCAGCTGTGCTGGAGGAGAAAATGGCTTGAAGGTTGGAGGAGTGTTTAAACTAGGGATTGGGGGGGAGGGTGTTCATTTTATAAGTGGGGAAGATAGTGCGGACAGTGACCTGGCACAAATAAAGAAACTGGGGATGGGGTTAGAACAGTCAATAAAGTAAGAAGGAATAGAGGTACAGAGAAATACATAAAATGCATGTACACTAATGCCAGAAGCCTCACCAACAAAATGGATGAATTATAATTAATTTACAGGGCTATAGTCTGTTCAGAAATGACCGTACAAACAAGCGAGGGGGGGTGTGTGTTTATATGTAAAATCATCCTTAAAACCCATCTTGCGGGAGGATATATGTGAATCTAATGGAAATGTAGAGTCCCTGTGGGTGGAGATAAGGGGAGGGGGAAAAAATAATAAATTACTGATAGGGGTTTGTTATAAGTCTCCAAAAATAATGGAAGCAGCGGAGAATATCCTCATAAAGCAAATAGATGAAGCAGCTACTCAAGGAGAAGTCATTATTATGGGGGACTTCAACTACCCTGAAATACATTGGGGGACAGAAACCTGTAGTTCAAGCAAAGGTAATAGGTTTTTGACAACTATGAGAGACAAATTACCTTTCACAACTGGTTCAGGACCCAACAAGAAGGGGGGCACTGCTAGACCTAATATTAACCAATAGGCCAGACCGCATAACAAATATACGGGTTGGGGGTCACTTAGGTAATAGTGATCACAAAATAATAAGTTTTCATGTAATCTTTAATAAGACGTGTAGTAGAGGGGTTACAAGGACACTAAACTTCAGGAAGGCAAATTTCCAACGGTTGAGAGATGATCTTAGTGCAATAAACTGGGACAATATCCTGAGACATAAAGCTACACAAAGCAAATGGGAGACATTTATTAGCATCCTGAATAGGACCTGTGCACAATATACAGTACAGACCAAAAGTTTGGACACACCTTCTCATTTAAAGATTTTTCTGTATTTTCATGACTATGAAAATTGTACATTCACACTGAAGGCATCAAAACTATGAATTAGCACATGTGGAATTATATACTTAACAAAAAAGTGTGAAACAACTGAAAATATGTCTTATATTCTAGGTTCTTCAAAGTAGCCACCTTTTGCTTTGATGACTGCTTTGCACACTCTTGGCATTCTCTTGATGAGCTTCAAGAGAATTTTTTTCCCCAGTGTGGAGCTTAGTGTTTGCCACATGTTTTTTTTTTTGCCTTCCTCTAGATCAACATGTCAGGCTATGGGTTGAACTAGATGGACTTAGTCTTCCTTCAACATTAAAAACTATGTTACTATGCTACTTATGGGTTTTAGCTGTTATATAGCAAATTAGAACAGTCTCACCCAATCCTGCAGTGAAAGGTAGCTACACTCATCCTGGTGTGTATTCATACTTCAAGATTTCACCCAGTGGTCTCGTATAAAGATCGGAGGTAGGATGCTCCCTACTTCTTTCCTCTCATTTCAAGATTCCTCATGGGAGACTTCGGTGGGCTGGGGGGACATCACCACACACATCCAGCCCTCAGCCTCCTGTCTAGTCATGCCACTAGACCCAGAGCCACACTTACTCCTTACTTACTATATCTGATCATGTCGTCTGTCATGAAATTTTCTTGTTTAACTACTGAAAAGGAAAAGGAGTTTAGCAGATTGGCCTTTCCCTCATCTTCTTCCACCATTTCACCCGGACTATTTTTGAGGGGGCTAACACTATCATTTTTCAGTTTCTGCTATCATAAAAGCATACAGATGAATACTTAAGCAGAGCACCAAATAGAGCCCACCCCACAGGGCTCCCCGGAGCACGAGCATATCATTATCTTCAACTGAAAGTAAAGATTACGCAAGAACCACAGGACTTATTTCATCGATCAAGGTATCATTTTAATCAGTGTAATGTCACCCCCCTGACACTGTATGTAGTTTACTGAGCACATGATCCTGCTGACAGGTGTGCTTTAAACATGTGAAATGCATGGATTGCAGAATATTGCACTATATTGCCTTGAAAATCTTCTGGGTTGCTTTTGCAGTATGTTTGGGTCGTTGTCCATATGTACTGCAAATCGCTGTCCAATCAACCTTGCTACATTTGGTTGAATCTGAGCAGAAACTATAGCCCTGTACACTTCAGAATTCATCTGTCTGCTTCTGTCTTCAAACACATCATCAATAGACACTAGTGACCCAGTGCCATTAAAAGCCATGCATGTCCATGGCATCACACCTTGTTCACCATGTTCTACAGAGGATGTGGTGTGCTTTGGATCATGAGTCTTCCTAAGCCTTCTCCATACTTTCTTCTTCCTATTATTCTGATACAGGCTGATTTTAGTTTCATCTGTCCAAATAATGCTTATTCAGAGCTGGACTGGCTTTATATGTTGTTTCTATTTTTTAGGCTAATTAATGGTTTTGCACTATGTGGTGACCCCTCTGTATTTGTATTTGTTATCATGAAGTCTTCGCTTTATGGTATACTTGGGTACTGAAATGCCTACTTCCTGGAGACTGTTCTTCAGTTGGGTGGACATAGTGAAGGAGTTTTTCTTCACCATGGAAAGGATTCTGTTATCATCCACCACTATTGTTTTCCATGGACGACCAGGCCTTTTTGAGTTCCAAAGCTCATCAGTGATCTTTTTTTTTTTGTTTGCAGAACATCTCAAACTGTTGATTTGACCACACCTAACATTTCTGCACACTGATGAATGTCTTCTTTTTTTTCAGCCTAATAAGGGTTTGTTTTTCTTCCATTCAGAGCTCCTTTGACCGCATGTTGAGGATTTACAGAAGTAGCTTCCAAATGCAAATGCCACACCTGGAATCAGCTCCAGACCTTTTGCCTGCTTAAATGATGATGTATTAACCAGGAAATTGCCGGTGTAGCTCATTAACTCCTTTCTGACGAGGTAAGTAATGGTACGTTCCTATGCCCTGGACCTTATTGACCAGGGGCGTACCATTACCGACCAGCGATCGCCACCTGGTGTCTGCTGACTATGACAGCGGACACTCGGTACTATGTGCCATGAGCGGTCCCGCACCGCTCCCGGCACATTAACCCCCGAAATGCTGTGATCTAAGTCAATCGCTGTCAGTGCTGGGTCCCTATCGTTGCCATGGTGACCCGATGTCATCATAACGACATCCGGGTCACCAGGCATCAGGAAGTTAGATTGATCATGCGCAGTGCACAATCTATATAACTTGTATGTGCAGGGCCGACATACTGCATAGGACAAGGATGCAGCTGCATCCCTATATTATGCAAGCGATCAGTCTGCAAAAAATGAAAGTCCCATAGTGGGGCAAAGTGTAAATGTATAAGAAAGTGAAAAAAAAAAAAGTGAAGAAAAATTGGAAAAATATAAAATGAAAAAATAACCCCCCCCCAAAAAAAATATATATATATACTGTACCCATAAATAAATATTATAAAAAAAAAGAGAGCCTCCTCTCTCAAATTACACACACACACACACACACACACACACACACACACACACACACACACACACGAATTTCCACGATATGAGGTTTACACAGGAGACAGGAGCTGTCTCTAAGTAGAGGATGATGGTGGTGGTAGTAGTTTGTGCAACTGAGCCCCAGTCATGTAGAAGCCGTAAGAACTTAAATAGAAGTCTCTTTACGCATGATAATGGGGAAAATTTCTATATACAAAGAGTAGGGAATTGATGTACAGGGTTAAAGATTGCTGTGTAGCTGCAGACAGGCAGATCTCTGTAAACACTTGTTTCATTAAATCAGAATATTTCTTCCTCAGCGCTGTTCTTTGCTTCTGCCCTGAGTTTACTTCTCCTCCTAGATGTGCAATTGTAATCTTCCTAAAATGAAGGCTGTCAGCTTCCCTTATTTTATTAGTCCCCTTTTCAAGCACAGCAAAAAAAAAGCGTCTTTTAATGTCTGACAGCTGCCAAACCTAAAAACCCAGTATGAATCTGGTTTCACTGTAATCGCACCGACTCGAAGAATAAAGTCTTCTAATCACTTACACTACACAAGGAATGGCGTAAAAAATAAACTCTAGGATTAGAGTTACGGTTAGGATTAGAGTTACGGTTAGGATTAGAGTTACGGTTAGGATTAGAGTTACGGTTAGGATTAGAGTTACGGTTAGGATTAGAGTTACGGTTAGGATTAGAGTTACGGTTAGGATTAGAGTTACGGTTAGGATTAGAGTTACGGTTAGGATTAGAGTTACGGTTAGGATTAGAGTTACGGTTAGGATTAGAGTTACGGTTAGGATTAGAGTTACGGTTAGGATTAGAGTTACGGTTAGGATTAGAGTTACGGTTAGGATTAGAGTTACGGTTAGGATTAGAGTTACGGTTAGGATTAGAGTTACGGTTAGGATTAGAGTTACGGTTAGGATTAGAGTTACGGTTAGGATTAGAGTTAGGGTTAGGATTAGAGTTAGGGTTAGGATTAGAGTTAGGGTTAGTGTTGGGGTTAGGGTTAGTGTTGGGGTTAGGGTTGTGTTGACGATATGGCGACTAGTGTTGAGCACAAGCGCTCGCTATTTGAGTTTGCATTCGGTTCTCAAGTATGCACCGAGTATCATGGGTGCTTGAGTGACATGCTCGAGTCTCCGCCTCAGCTTCGCGGATGTTATGTAGCCAAAAAAAAAGACGCGGGGATTGCCTGCTATGCACTGGCAAATCCCTGCATGTTTTTTTTTTTGTGTCTAACATCTGTGAAACATGCGGGGTGAGGGTCGAACATGTCACTCGAGCTCTCGCGATACATGGTGCATACCCGAGTACCCGATGCAAACCCAAGTAGCGAACACTTGCTCTCCAGACTAATGACAAAATGTTCACTATACCCCTTGATAAAATTCTTGAGGGGTCTAGTTTCGAAAATGGGGTCACTTGTGGGGGGTTTCCACTGTTTAGGCATATCAGGGGCTCTTCAAACGGGACATGGCATCCGCTAATTATTCAAGCTAATTTTACATCCAAAAAGTCGAATGGCGCTCCTTCCCATCTGAACCCTGCTGTGTGCCCAAACAGTGGTTTTCCTCCACATATGGGGTGCTCAGAAGACATTGCTCAACACATTCTGTGGTCCATTTTTTCTGTTACCCTTGTGAAAATAAAAAAAATTTGGATCTAAATTAACATTGCGAAAAAAGTTAAATGTTCATTGTTGACTTCCACATTCCAAAAATTACAGTGAAGCACCTGAAGGGTTAATAAGCTTCTTGAATGTGGTTTTGAGCACTTTGAGGGGTGCAGTTTAGATGCAGCTAGGTTGCAGGATGCGGCTTTGGTTATATATTCGTATTTCTACCTTCTGACAGGTCGCTGTGCTTTCAGTAACCTGCCTTCTATTTTATATACTGCCTATGTGATTTGTGTCACACATGAAATTTACATGCTCCAAAATTGACCCCTTGATTGCCAAGAGATGCTACTGCGCGGGCGCCATTTTGCTAGAGGAAAAATTTGCCTGCAGCAATATTGCGCTGCACACGCGCAGTAGCGTCTCTCGGCAACTGAAAAATTCTATTGTGCCGGCGGTGGGTGCCATGTTGTTGCAGGCAAATTTCTTTCCTCTGGCAAATTGGCGCCAACGCGTGTGCAGTAACATCTATTGCTTGCCGAAAGATGCTACTGCGCAAGCGCCGCTACCAGCACCATTTTGTTGGGGAAAGACATTTTCCTGCAGCAAAATGGCCCCCGCCGCCCGCTCTTGCGCAGTAGCATTTCTCTGTTGCCGAGATCTGCTACTGTGCATATGCGGTGCAATATTGCTGCAGGCAAATTCTTTTTCTTCCAGCAAAATGGCTCCCGCGCATGCGCAGTAGCATCTCTGGCAATCGAGAGAAGCTACTGCGCATGCGTGGGCAGTGGAGGCCATTTTGGAGCATTTAAATAAATATTATAAAATAACCACTAGCATGAGGTTGACTAATCGTAAGCAGGCAGCAACATACCTAAGTAAAAAAAGAACATTCCCCCACAATAGCTTAGAAAACATTTTATAGCTTGTGAGGCATGACAGACATTCTGCTTTCCTAACTAATCTCACAGCAGAGCTGTGTATAATTACAATTCGAGAGCAGAGATGAGTGTGATAACTTTTTAATTGGGGGACGACACCTTTTAATTGCAACAATTTTTCTAATAAGTATAATTCTGTTTTGATTTGATGTTTAACTTTCACGAGGTTTTGTTTGACATTAAACATTTTAAGTGTGTTTTTTATGCAGGTGGTAGAGATAAAAGAGGAGGTCCAGTTTTAACTTTTCCAGGCCGAAGCAATCATGATAGAATAAGACAGGAAGATCTCAAAAGGCTTCTATCATATCTTGCCTGCATACCTAGGTATGAACTTATGTTTCTACTTAACATTAAAGGGAGTTTCTGGTTTTACGTTAAATAAACATAGCCAGTGTATAAATAAAGGTAATGTTTTACATTTTTGTTTAACCCCTTAACTACCAATAACGTGTATAGCACATCATGAGCAGGTGTCTGTTCACACATCATAACGTGCTATACCTGTCATGACTTTAAGCTGTTGTTTTGTGAAAACACATACTGACCGCTCCCTGCAGACAGCGGTCACTGACTGCTGACCGGAATGGCTAGCGATGCAGGGAATTATTTCAGCAGTCCCCACTTTCTGATTGCTGTGATCGGTCTATTATTCTGACTGAACAATCATAGCATGTGATCGCCGGGACGTGCTGAAATATCAGCACTTCCCTGCACGATCACTGGCGGGAGCTATGCTCAGCCGACAGCCGAGCTTCTGCTGTAACAGCTGTGGCTGGTGACCTGATTAACCCTCCAGATGGCGCAATCAATAGCGATTGCTACATTTTTAGGGTTGAGAGTGATGGGGCTCCCACTCACCCCCATCAGCACTCTTGTGGCAAAATCATGGGGAAGCGATGGTTGTCATGGCACCCTGAGCTCACACAATGGCCACCTTGGTGTGCCAGATACTGTGGCCTGTTAGACCATGACTGTTATTATAATTATAATATCACAAATCTCATGCATTATAGTGCTGGTGCATTGCAGTGCATGAGACCAGTAATCAGAGCAATAAAAGTTAATGTACAATTGAGGTACTAAGTAAAAAAAAAAAAAAAAAAGTTAAGCGGAAGATTTGAAAAATTATTAAAAATAAAAAGCAAAAATATAACACCAATAAATACATATTTAAGTAAAAACAAACATAAAGCAAAAAAAGTACACATTTGGTATCTCTGCGTTCGGAACGATCCGATCTTTAAAACTGTCAATCTAGTTAACCCCTATAGTAAACACTGTAAAAAAAATATTGTCAGGCAAAATGTATTTTTGTCCTAGTTTTAAAAATGAGAGATATCTAAAATCTCCACCCCCCTGCTCATTTGGAAGAAGCTACAGAGTACTCACTCGTACTTCCTCCAAAACCAGTAATTTTTATGAGCGCCATAAAGCCTCAGCCCAGAGCAAGCATTCTGGTTTAAACTGGAAATTCCCTCCAAGATCCTATTGTCTGAATGTACAAAGTTTTAATGTCTATTTTAATAATGCACATGACTGTCACAAACACAGGGACCACATTTTTGAGATGTTCAACTTTTTCCAATTGTGATGGTGTGGTTTTCGTGTCTGGGAGACCATCAGGAGCCTGGGAAATGGATTCTGAGCTTCTGAGCGTCATAGAGATATCATATTTGATATCCATCTTCATGAATAGTGATGACGGCAAACATGATGTCTCCATCTTGGATGTGGGACTCCCCCATACCAAGATATGAAATCTGAAGGATTTTTATGTCTTCTGCAGCTGGGTGGGTTCACAAAACCGAGCCCCCGTGTGAGGTAAACATCATGGGTGTCTCCCAATGTTTTGGCCTCTTAGTAAAAACCAGAACTGCATTTTTAAGTCATTCTTGCCAGGGACGTCAGACGCATGCACACCTCGCTGTGTGGAAGAATCACATCTAATTTCCGGGGAGCCGTCTCCCCCACAGAATCTGAGACCATCACCTCGTGGCACAGGTTTTGCTATTCTTTATCCCTTTTATTTTAATAACTGTTTATGCATATATGTACATTGTCTCTTTTATAATATCTTGTATATCTTTTGTAAACACTGCCCACTTTCGGGAGTAAATCATTATTATTTACCAGCTTCGTTCTTCTTGTCCTATGTCGAGCAAACATGTTCCTCACCTGCTAATTCACGTTACCCAACGGGTACCCGATGCACCTGTTAAGCGATCGGTGGTGGCAGTATACCAGTATTTATGTGATATTGTGGTTTGAGGGTGGCTGGTCAGAGGTATATATACGTTCCTGGAAGGAACTGGTGGTATATATACGTCCTGTCACATCACGTGCCACAATAGCCGACATAAATTAGAGAAGCTGCGCCCATGCTTATCCTCGGTCAATACCGTGTTTGACCAGCAGGATAAGGGGGCGCCAGAGGGCTGCAAGGTCTGACCAAGTGTTTAACCTGACAAATTCCCCCCTGCTCATTTGAAAGAAGCTACAGAGTACTCACTCGTACTTCCCCCAAAACCAGGAATTTTTATGACTAGGACAAAAATACATTTTGCCTGACAAATATCAATAAAGAACGTGGGAAAAAATATGGTTTTTCATCATACCGCTGGAAAAAAGACAACTATAAATAAAAATGGTATCACTGAAAACGTTATCTTGTCCCGCAAAAAACAAGCTGCCATACAGCTCCATCAGTGGAAAAGTAAAAAAGCTATAGTTTTCATAATACAGCAATGCAAAAAAACAATATTTTTTTCTATAAAATTGTTTTTATTGTATAGAAGTGACAAAACAAAAAAATTATATAAATTTGGTATTGCGGTAATCGTACTGATCCGAAGAATAAAGCTGCCTTATCACTTTTAGCACACTGTCAACGGCATTAAAAAAAAAATCTTGAGTTGCTGTTTTTTGTTCATTCCGCCTCTCAAATATCGGAATAGAAAGCAATCAAAAAATATTATGTGCTTGAAAATGGTACCAGTAAAAACTCCAACTCATTTCGCAAAAAACAAGCCGTCACATGACTGTTGACAGAGTTATAGAAAAATTATAGCTCTCAAAATATGGCAATGCAAAAAAGTTTTTTTAGTGTGTGAT
This sequence comes from Phyllobates terribilis, assembly GCF_046119375.1. NCBI lineage: Eukaryota > Metazoa > Chordata > Amphibia > Anura > Dendrobatidae > Phyllobates > Phyllobates terribilis. Next base: position 326,896,267 of record NW_027362764.1, on the reverse strand, counting down.
AGCAGCCAAACATAAAAAAATTATATAAATCTGATATCTCTGTAATCGCAATGACCGAAAGAATAAGGCTATGTGCGCATATTCAGGATTTGAATGCAGAAATGTCTGCGTCTCTTGGCAGGAATAACGCTTCAGAAAAAATGTGTGTTTTTGCCGTGTTTTTTGGATGCATTTTTGGACATCAATGAATGCTTTTTGGAGCTAAATAAAGATATTTGAAAAAAGAAACGTGGGACATTGATTCAACCTTTGGATTACCATCAGACCTGTTGTGAGTATATTAGTTAGTTTAAATGATTAAAGAATGTGTCTGTTGTATTTCAAATAAACTGTTTACTCTGTGTGTGTGTGTGTTTATTTAACTCTTTAATTAGCTTTTAGTAATGAAAGGGTCTGACACCTTGTCATTACCATCAAAAGGGCTAGGTGTCAGCTAATCCCAATCTTATTAGCATTTCCATTCATGTCATTTCTAGGGCAACTGAGAGCTACTATTTTTAGCCTAGGAAGGTGCCATTATGCAAACATATTCCCTGGCCTCACAAACCGCAACAAGCAGCGATTTGGATGCAGTGTATTTTAGCTCCATCCAAAACGCTGTGTTCTAATGCCGCACTTTTGTTTTCAGTACATGTGGATCCACCGCATATAATAACATTTCAATCGGTCAAAATCTGCAGCAGAGACTAGCGTGTCCGCAACAGAAATTGACATGCCGCAGGTGAGTTTGGGTAAGTGGTCACGATCAGGATCTTCTGCGAATTTGAAGCTGCGTATTTATGCAGCGTCAAACCCGCAGTGTCCAGATGTTACAGCATAATGAATGGGATCTCTAGAAATCCCATGTCCACTATGCTTGCATTTGAGGCTGTGGATCACCCGCGGACACGGACATGTGGTGCGTCTTTCAGGACAGCAGCATGTCAAATCCTCTTGCGGAGTCGCTAGCCTCCGCATCAGAAATTTGACCACTAGAATGTATTGAATGCTGTAAATTTACTAGCTAGATTACAGGGAGACCCCAGAAAAAAATAGACGTAGGGTCCTCCTATGAAATCTAACCAGAAAAGGCTAAGCAGACAGCTGCGGGCCATGGATCTTGCCCCTCTCTGTGGCTAATAATATCACCCCTCCGCAGTCCCAGAAATGGAGCGTCCATAAGATGCGCCAAATCTGGCGCTTATACTCCGCTCTTCCCACTGCCCTGTAGCGGTGGCGAGTGGGATAATGGGGTTGGGTTTCATGTCAGCTTTGTATTGGCGGCTGACATGAAGCCCAGGTTGGTAATGGGGGTCGTCTATAAGACGCCTCCATTACTAACCCCGTATTAAAGTTTTCAACGATTTTTCAATAAAGACACTGCCAGAATAAAGTATTTTATTGAAATAACACACGGTTTTAATATTATTTTTATTACACGCCAAGTCCCCGACTCCCTTGATCTTCTGTAAAAAAAATAAATAAATAAAAAACAATCATATCCCTTACTTGTTTGCGGTCATGACATAATCGGCGATCTGGGTCACTTTTACAGCAGTCACATCAATCACAAATGTGACTGCTGTAGAAGACAGCACAGTACACTGACAAGAGTGTAATCACATAGTTCCCCAGCTAAAGATCAGCTGGTCAGCTCTGGTGACCTCATACTGCATCAGTGATGCTTGGGAACATTCGTTACAATATTGCCACACAGCACCGGTGCCGTAAACTGAGGTCCCGAGCTCATCTGCTGATATCCAGTTGTGAACTCGCGTGACCGCAGCTGCCAGCCGCAGCGATGTACACTGCCGGGAGCGAGCACTCTCCGGTCGGTGTACCGCCGGGATGATCGCTTCGCCGGGGGACATCTGGAGGACGTTGGGACATCGGGGGAACACCGGACAGGTGAGGATTAAGGTGTGGGGTTTTTTTTTTTTTTTGTTTGTTTTAACAGATTTTCACTTTTTTTTTTTACACCGTGCAACCTCGGTTCGGCTGAGGAGACTACTGCTCCCCTCAGCTGCGCCACTCTCGCTGGAGTGGCAGTCAGATGATGGCAGAAGTAATTTTCTTCCACAGCCCAGGTAAGAAGCATTATTGCCCTGCGGAAACACTGCAAAGAATGGACATGCTGCGAATTTCAATGCAATGACAATCCTAAATGGAAATTTTCACATCATGTGCACAGCACATCAGGATTGCCGTTGCATTAGCTGGCTGAGTAATTGCCTAGCGTTTTTAATGCAATTCCGCATGGAAAAAACACAGGGAAAACTCATCAAAAACGCACAGGGTGCACTTAACCTAAAGCAGTCTTATCACTTATAACACACTAGAATTTCTTGACCTGTTGTTCATTTTTTTATTTTGCCTCCCAAAGATCGCAGTAACATTCGGATCACATTTATCCTGCACTCTATGCTGATCGCTTATATCTGGGTTTCCTTGTAAATCTCTGAAATACATAATTTAGACTAAACCTCCAGCGGAAGATTCCCTACAATGAGACAGATGGAGACAATGTGGACTCTGTCTGGCCTATGATCCGGCCGTGCCTGTCATTTTTAGGCGTGTATAAAAGTTCAGTCAACCACAGTTTTGTATACTTCTTAAATGACAGATTCTGCTGAAGAGAAGCCACACAGAGTTCAGAGTATCTCTGCTGCCTCATTAGTAAATGGATCCCTCTGGGGTTTCATCCGATTCACGCATGTTCTAGATTTAGATGGAAATTCCAATGCAATTGTTCAGTGTGTAGAGCACAGGATAAATGCTAATTGATCCAAAATGTCCTGTACCTTAAAATGCCACCAATAAAATCTTCTTCTACTCAACCTACAAATACTATGCCCCCACTCAGGTCCGTCATCTGTTAACAGAAATATAGGGGGTGTCCACATTAATGGTAGCACAATGGGTCTGAAAAAGGGACATGGCCCCCTCCAAAAGAAATCTGGCTAAATCTGTGCTCTCAAATCCAATTGCCCCTTCCTACTGAGCCCTAGTGTTCCTAAAGTGCAGTTAGCGTCCACATGTTTGCCATTACTGTAGTGATAAGAGACCACTTAATTTAAGAGGTGCATATCTCCAGAAGCATGAGCTGGGCAGAATGTACTGGGCACTACAAAGGCAGATTTGCATTTTCACTCTGCAACATCCACTTCTGCCTAATTCTGGAAAACACCCATGGAGTCAAAATCAACACCTGTAGATGAATTCCCAGAGGGGTGTAATTTCAAAATTGGGGTCAGTTGAGGGAGGTTTCTACTCTTCTGATACTTTCTGCAAGAGTCAAATAGCGCTCCTTGCCTCCCGAGTCTCTCCGTGTGGCCAAACAATACTGTACAGCCACATATGGGGTATTGTTTATCACAAATTTTGCAGTGATTTTTTACCTATTTCCCCTTGTGATAATGTTAAATATGGGGCTAAAACAACATCATAGTGGTAAAAATTAACATTTTTTTTCTCCACCGCTTAATAGTATAAAATTTTGTGAAACACATGTGGTGTCCATTTGCTCAATGCACCGCTAGATGATTTAATTAAGAGCAATATTTTGTAAAATGGGGTCACTTATGGTGGGACATGCTATCCTGACACCTCAGAAGCTCTCCTAATGTGACATAGTACTTGCAAACTATTCCAGGCAAATCTAAACTACAATATGGTGATCCTTTCCTACTGAGCTTTGCACTGTGCGTCATAAGTAGTTTTTGACCACATATGGGGTATTGCCGTAGTCAGGAGAGATTGGGTAACAAATTTTGTGGTCCATTTTCTCCTATTGGCCTTTTTTTAAAACTTGAGACTAAAACAACAGTTCAGTGGAAAAAAGATTATTTTTCATAGCCCAATGTTGTTACGCTCGCGCCCGGACTGACTGGCGTGAGCGTGATTAGTGATCCCACTGTACCATGAATCGAGGAGTGCCTGGAGGGCCTTAACTAAGTACCCGATCCGACTAACGACTCCGTGAACCAAGGAGGAACCGAGCAGACGGACCAGGTGCCACTCCAGGTCAGCAGTTGACCCACACCGGGGAATGCAGGAAAAGGGAGGTTGGACTGGCATACAGACAGGTGGGTATTGGCAGGCATGGCTGGTATGCAAACAGGTAGGTACTGGTAAGCACGGCTGGTATGCAGACAGATGGGTACTGGCGAGCACGGCTGGAGTGCAGACAGGTGGGTACTGGCAAACACGGCTGGTATGCAGACAGGGAGATACTAGCAGGTTGGAGCGCTGGCTGGATAGGGTCCAGTACAGACTAGGAGACAGGAACAGAGCCGCAGATGCGGTAGATAAGCAGAGTAAAGCAAAACCGCTGGAGCGGTGAACAAGGCAGAGCAGAGCGAAACCGCCGGAGCGGTGGAAAAGACAGAGCAGAAAGAAATCACAGGTGCTGTGGACAAGGCAGGGCAGAGCAAGACTACCAGATGTGGTAGACAAGCTGAGCAGAGCAAAACCCGCAGATGTGGTAGACAAGCTGAGCAGAGCAAAACCCGCAAACGCGGTAGACAAGCAGAGCAAAACCGCAGGTGCGGAGAACAAGCAGAGCGGAGCAAAACCGCAAGCGCGGTGAACAAGCAGAGCAAAACCGCAGGTGCGGAGAACAAGTAGAGCGGAGCAAAACCGCAATCGCGGTGAACAAGCAGAGCGGAGCAAAACCGCAGGTGCGGAGAACAAGCAGAGCGGAGCAAAACCGCAAGAGCAGTGAACAGACAGAGCGGAGCAGAACTGAAAGTGCAAGCAGAAAGGACAGGGCTCTGTTCACATGGAACAGATAGGAAAATACAGAAAAATGGCTAGAACACAGAAGGTAGATACGGAGGAAGGGAAAAGAGACAAGCAGAATCAGATACACACAATGTACTTACAATGAAGTAGCGAGTGGACACAAAACTCACAAACAGAAGTACAGAGACAACGAGTTGGAGCTAGGTGCAGGTTCAGACAATGCAGGAAAAGGGAGGGTACGGACATAGAGACAAAACAGGTAACAGGCTAGGGTACAGTTCAGACAGGAACTGCTACTGCAATGAAATACAAGAACGAGTCTGGGTATACAGCCCCCAGAATGGCGGAAGCAGACTAAAAGTCAGAGATAACAGGCCTGGGTATACAGCCCCCAGAGATGGCGGAAACGGACAAGAAGTCACAGATAACAGGTCTGGGTATGCAGCCCCCAGAGATGGAGGAAACAGACAGAAGCAAAACTGGACCTGGCAACTTCAGAGTCAAGGAGCACACTGAATACTAGTGTTGCTCTGGCACCTCCTACTGGGTGGAGGGGGTTTAAATATCCAGTGACTCACAGCAATAGGCTGGAGACTCATTAGGGGTGCACCCACAGCAGCTATAAGAATCAGGAAGTAACCCTAAGCAGTCAGTCAAGAGACATGCACACGGCAAGAACTGGAGCACGGTTTACAGGCTGGACTGACAGGTAAGATTGCGGTCTTGCATAGTGGGAGGTGGTGCACTATGCAAGCACGCCGCCAGGGATGTTACAAATGTTATACAATTCTGTGAAATGCCTGTGGGTTTAAAATGCTAACTACACCCCTAGAGGAATTCTTCGAGAGATTTATTTTCCAAAATGGGGTCAATTGTGGGAGTTTCTGCTTTTTCAGAACATTAGTGGTTTTCCAAATGCGGCATGGCCTCCGCCATCTATTCCAGACAATTTTGTACTCAAAGCATCAAATAGCATTCCTTTCCTTCCAAGCCTTGCCCCTGCCATGTACCAAAATAAGACTTTCTGACTACATATGAGGTATCTCTGTACTGAGGAGAAATTGAATAACAAATAATGTGGTCCATTTTCTCCTGTTACCTTTGTGGAAATGAAAAATTTGGAGCTAAAGCAAATTTTTTGGGGACATTAACTTAGTTTTTAATTTTTATTGTCCATTGTTTTAAAATTCTGTGATGCACCTGTGGGTTCAAGATGCTCACCACACCTCTAGATAAATTTTGCGAGGGGTTTAGGTTTCAAATTGAGTTCACTTGTGGGGAGCTTCCACTGTTTACGCACATAAGGGGCTCTGCAAACGCGATATGGCATCCCCTATCTATTCCAGCCAATTTTGTGCTATAAAAGTCAAATGGTGCTCCTTCCCTTCCGAGGTCTGCCGATCGCCCAAACAGCATTTTTCCATCACATATGTAGTTTGAAAATAATGGTGTGCGGTAAACAAAATTAGGAAAACTTTTCCATACCCTAAAGGAGAATTTACAGGTTTTTGATGTTATGTAGTTCATGCTGCAAGACTATACTATCTACCAATGTGAAGTTTTATGTTAGTTGATAATTTTATTTTTTTCTGGTACTTATTTGCAAGCAATATTCAATATTTAGTTATTGTTAACCTAATTTCTTTGACTACAGAATCAATTGTTTCTTTTAACCCCCTTTCAGTCATCTGCTGTACATGTATATTGCATGTCAAAAACATGTGTACAGAGCTAAACCGAGGCGTATGCCTCTAACTGCAACTGTTGGTGCTACCTCAAATCGCAAAATACTGCTGTCAGTTTCTGGCAATGGCATTTCAAATGACCTGCTGTGGAAGATGGGTAGAAAGGAAGAAAAGAAGCAAAAAATGACCTTAGTGGGAAGGGTGTAAATTGAAATGAAAATATATATTTTTTTACACATTTTAGTAGTTAAAAAATAAAATTCTGAACGTTGTAAAAAAGAAAATTTGATGTTTCACCATTATCTAGGAGTACATTTTTAGAAATTGTATTTACATTTTTTTTTTGATTCAACATCATTTTATGTTTCAATTGGCGCTCTGTCAATTGCGGCACCATGTGAAAACATTTACGACCTGACAAATGACACGGTAGTTGCTATGTGGAGAAGAAGTCACTTTTTGAACTTCCTCAATTCAGGTCTATGAAACTCATTACACTAAACAGCCTTGCTCTGGGTCTCAGACTTGCTTTGAGAGAGTAACTTCCACTATACATAGTGTTTCCTCCAGGTTACAGATACAGTCACCTAATTCCACACAGACCAGTGCGCCGCTGAAAGCTGGAGAAGATTGGGCCCTGTGAGTTTGCTACTACTTTCATGACACTTAGACACATGATACCTAACAAAGGGATAAATAAAAAAAAAAATTACTGGGATGGTGCTTTAAGCATTCTGAATGAGGAAAAAAAACCTCCAGCCCATAGAATTTTTCGGGTCCTAAATGTGCATCCGTCTTTAGGTCAGTATATCTTACAATTCTGTATTCTACTTTTAAAATTATGGTATTGTTTTTTTTTTTATTGGTTATTTTTTAACTTTTCATGCTTTTGCCTTTTTTTCTTTTTTCTACAGCGAGGAGGTATGCAAGCGTGGTTTTACAGTAATTGTAGATATGCGTGGCTCTAAGTGGGACTCTATTAAGCCATTATTGAAGATTTTGCAAGAATCCTTTCCCTGTTGTATTTATATTGCACTAATCATAAAGCCAGATAACTTTTGGCAGAAGCAGAGAATTAATTTTGGAAGTTCCAAATTTGAATTTGAGGTAAGCGTTTGTTATTTTGATCTTTCTCCACCATACTATTTTATAAGAGTTTGTGTGTAATCTAGGATAACTAGCCTCCCAAACGGTTTACATAATTGTATTATTAATTTCTCTAAATGAATAAGTCATTCTAACACCAATGTTGGGGCCTGATTTAGTTTACAATCACTAATATATAGTTAACAATTTAATAATGAGGAAATGCAAAAATTAAGATGTTTATTAATAGTTTTGTATGATTATGATTTATTTTCAGAGTACTATTGATTCCATGGTGCTGTACATGTAAAAAAGAGGTTAAATACAAATTACAAGAACAAAATTACAATTAAAAAAATAACAATAACAGACTAGTACAATGGGGAGAGGGCCTTGCCATTGCGGGCTAACATTTTACAGGGTTTTGGGGAAGGTGACCGTAGATTGGGTGTGTTACAGCAACTCCTGTGGTGGTGAGGTGGTAATGGGGATCATTGTAGTCTAAGTTTCTGGAATGGATTGAGTTTTCAAGTTCTGTCTGAAATTTCTTAATATGGTAGATAATTGGATGTGTTGGGGCACGGAATTCCAGAGGATGGGCAATACTTGGGGGAAGTCTTGGAGGCAATTGGGTGAGGAACGTATGAGTGTGGAAAAGAGAAGGAGGTCTTGGGAGGATCCGAGAATATGTGTGGAAATATATTGCGAGATATATGGAGGAGACAGATTATGGACAGTCTTGTTGGTCAATGTTAGTAGTTTTAACTGGTTAGTTGGGGAATTGGAAGCCAATAAAGGGATTTGTAGAGGGGAGGAAATGCAGAGCTGGCTGTCGATCAGTGGTTACAGTTGACGCTCACTAAGTTCTGAGCAGTGACTGAAGATGCGCCGGCCCACTTCTATGAATGAAAACCCTAGGCTGCCGGGAGGAATTAATTTAATTTCCTCCTGTTAGCGGGGCTCTCAGTGCGTGCGCCAGGTAGCTTTACAGCCCCATATCTGCGGGTTAATAGTATCTTTTTATATGACTGGATCCCTTTTAAGTTTTTATTTAAAAAAAAAAAAACTCATCTTAAGACAACCATGACCCCTTCATGAAATGCACCACGCCACGTGAAATGCGTTTCAAACTGCAGTACATGTATGGTGCAACGATCGCGCTGGCCCACTAGCAGAGCTGGTGTGAGTGTCAGCCATATATCATAGCTAACACCCTGCATTAATGCCCAGAATCAGTGCCGCTGTCAATAGTGACATCAGTCGGTTTACAAAGGGAGGGAGGTCTGTGATCAGACCAAAGAAAGTTGATGTCCCATCCTGGGACTAAGTGAAAAAAAGAAAATGAATAAAAAAAAGTGAAAAGGTTTGTAAAAATGTAAAAAAAAATAAAAGTGAAAGTACAAGAAAACAATTGCAAAATGTGAGTAAAAATGCAGAATGACTCAATGGAGGGCTACATATGCAAACACAGGATACATCTTGTAGCTATAACACGCTCCCTGATGTAGCTAGGGTGAAACACTCCTTGGGTCACCAGGACCACACTTAAACCAGGCTTTTCTACCATTACATGATGTAAGTGATTTTTCTACCACTGAGATTTATACTATATGCACTGAGAAATACACACGTGGTCAAAATTGTTGGTACCCCTCGTTTTCATGAGTTTAATTTTTTTTTTAATTCTGTGGAAGCAGGGTTGAAAAGCAATGTCTGACTTTCATTTGTTCATTTTCATAGATTTTTAATTTATTACTTTTGTCAGATTTAAGTTATTTCTGTGACCATTGTGGGTTTTTCTTTTATTAACCGAGGGGTACCAACAATTTTGACCACGTGTGTACTGTATATACTACAACTACAAGATATATCCTGTGTTTGCATATGTGGCCCTCCATTGAGTCATTCTGCATGTTTACTCACATTTTTAATTTAATTAAGCTATGTTTTCATACTCATAAAGTATTTTTATGAGACATTTTGTTGCACTTCTTTATTATCTTTGTTTGATATATTGTGTATTTAGGGTGCATCTCTGGTAATGTGTTCATTATAAATTTGTCTCTGGTTAATTGTTGATTTTTTAAATTATTTAACAAAAAACACCACACAAGTATAGCTATTTTGTCATACTGACACACAAAAATATAGAATAAAAAGTGATAAAAAAAAAGAAAGAAAAACATATGAGAAAAGTGGTAAAAAAAAAACACAACTCATCTTGTCCTTCAAGAAAACAAGCCCTTTTATAACTCCATCAATAAAAAAATAAAAAGTTGCGGCTATGAGTATGTTGCTGTAAATGTGGAATACGGTGGTTTCAAAATCTGCGCTGCCCAAATAGTTCAAATAGCGATCACACATGAAGGTGAAGCATGAATGTGGTTTATTTTGTCAATGCGTCTCAAGGTTTCCAAACCTCTTCATCAGAACCAAACCACAATAATATCATGATTCATGCTTTACCTTTGTGTGTGATCCCATATTTGAACTATTGGGCAGCACAGATTTTGAAACCACCGTATTCCATATTTACAGCAACAGATCTCCTTGGTGATCCTTCAGAAGCACTCATATGCCTCAATAGGAGTTGTGACTGGCACATCAGGTGAGCGCAGGGTTGGACTGGGGTGTCTGGGGCCCACAGGAGGAATTGATCCTAGGGGCCCACCCTGCAGCAATATGCAAATACCTGTTATCCGTTACCCTTGTTATAGTGGAGAGTCGACTGTAAACTTTTATCCCGATTTTAAAATGCAGCGGCAGATGGGACGTCTGACCACAGCCTCATTCATTCTCTTTGGGGCTTCCAGGAAAAAAAACAGGAACAGCCACTGAGGGAATGAATGGATCAGTGGTCAAATCGCACATGAGCTCCAGTCTAATGTGGATAAAAGCTCCACATTGTGCAGATGGGTGCAAGCCCCAGCATTCAGACCCCAACTAATCAATAGCTTGTCCTTAGGTCACATTCACACGTTCAGTATTTTACATCACTTATTTGTAAGCCAAAACCAGGAGTGGAACAATCAGAGGAATAGTATAATAGAAACATGTCACCACTTCTGCATTTATCTCCCACTCCTGGTTTTGGCTTCCAAATACTGATGTAAAGTACTTGACCAAATACTGAACGTGTGAACGTGGCCTTAGGATAGGTGTTTACTTGTTTTCACTGGAGAACCTCTCTAAGTGCATATTTGCTACTGTGTAATAGACACAGGACAGGGAGGGGTTAAACGTCAAAGTAATTAATTTCTATTGGAAATAAAGAATCTTCCTCTTATTGATATCAGAGAGAACAAATGGCTGCCATACACAACACAATCCACTATACCAAGACCAATACCACCACATACAAGGGACAAATACCGTCACACCATGACCAGGTCATATACTACCACCACATAGTAACCAAATAATACCACATACAAGGAACAAAAATACCACCACACCATGACCAGACTACATATTACCATGACATAGTGACCAAATAATACCACATACAAGGAATAAATACCACCACACCATGACCAGACTACATATTACCACCACATAGTGACCAAATGCCACATGCAAGGAACAGATACCGCCACACCATGACCAGACCAAATATTACCACCGCATAGTGACCGAATAATACCACATACAAGGAATAAATACCGCCACACCATAACCAGACCACATATTACCACCACATAGTGACCGAATAATTCCACATGCAAGGAACAAATACCCCCATACCATGACCAGACTACATGTTACCATTACATAGTCAACGAATAATACTACAATAAGGATCATGAATAAAAAAACACAATACTAATAACACAAATATTACCACTGGTGATATTATACACAGGAGCTCTGTATATATTGTCAGTGTACAGGTAATACTGGGATCACCAATAACATTATACACAGGAGCTCTGTATGCAGTGTATAGTGTACAGGTAATACAGGGATCACCAGTGACATTATACACAGGAGCTCTGTATAAATTGTATAGTGTGTATTTGCATGTAATACACCAACTCACCAGTGACGTCTCTACCCTACACCAGATGAACAAAAAAAGTGACATAGTGCCGCCCTGCACAGTAACAAGACCCCCCTTTTTTTACTCCCCCCATGGAGAACAGTATCCTCAAAAGTAAATTATATTACAGCCGTAATGTTCCCTATAGAAATTATGTCCCCACTTTCCACCATAAACTTATACCTCATCCTGGCCCCCATACTATAATTGTCACCCATCTTGGCCCTCTTTTATTTAATAATATCCCCCAAACAAGGCTGCCATGTATCCGCCACCCTCCATCCTGGGCCTGTATGTATCTCCCCCCACCCATCCTAGGCCTATACGTATCACCCCCCCCCCATCATGGGCCCCCATGTATCATCCTCTCCCCCCCCCCCCCCCCAACATGGGTCCCTATGTGTAATCCTCTCTCTCGCGCCCCCCCCCCATCATGGGCCCCTATGTGTCATCCCCCCTCCATCATGGGCCCCTATGTTTCAACCCCCCTCGATCATGGGCCTCTGTGTGTCATATCCCCCACCCATCATGGGCCCCTTTGTGTCGTATCCCCCCCTCCATCATGGGCCCCTGTGTGTCATATATCCCCCTCCATCATGAGCCCCTGTGTATCATATCCCCCCTCTCCATCATGGGCCCTTGTGTGTCATATCCCCCTCTCCATCATGGGCCCTTGTGTGTCATATCCCCCCTCTCCATCATGGGCCCCTGTGTGTCATATATCCCCCTCCATCATGGGCCCCTGTGTGTCATATCCCCCACTCTCCATCATGAGCCCCTGTGTATCATATCCCCCCTCTCCATCATGGGCCCTTGTGTGTCATATCCCCCCTCTCCATCATGGGCCCCTGTGTGTCATATCCTCCCCTCTCCATCATGGGCCCCTGTGTGTCATATCCTCCCCTCCATCATGGGCCCCTGTGTCATATTTCCCCTCCCCCATCATGGGCCCCTGTGTGTCTTATCCCCCCCCTCCCCCCCCCATCATGGGCCCCTTTGTATCATATCCCACTCCCTCCATCATGGGCCTCTATGTGCCATCCGCCCCCCCACCCATTCATATAGGGAAAATAAAAACTTCTTACGCCGTCTGTGCACAGCGCATAGCAGAAAGCTGATGTTCCCGGCGGCAGCAGCCATCAAGAGGAAGGTATGCTTTCTGACCACGGGCCCATCAGAGGCTGGCACGCAGCGGCCTCTGATGGGTCCGTGGTCAGAAAGATCACAGACCAGTTACCGGTGGGTGGGCCCCACTACATCCGTCACGGGGGTCCACCGGGGGATATCCTGGTGTCCCGGTGGGACAGTCCAACGCTGTGTGAGCGTACCTATAACCTTTACACCACCTGTTTACCAGACAAGACTCTATTTGCTCTTCTTTGTCTTTCCAGTTTTTCCAGTTTTCTTTAGCTATGAGAGTATGACGATGGAAAAACAAATTATTGTTTAAAAAAAAAAATGAAGTGTGCAAAAGATGCAAAACACAAAAAAAAAGACAAAGAATGAAGTTGCTTGATCACTTTTAAGACCTAATGAATAGCATAAAAAAAATAAAAAACATTCATGAATTTGTTTTTTTTGGTGCACGTTTATTTTGTTCACTCTTCCACCCAAAATCCCCAAAAAAGCGATCAAAAAATGTTATGTAGTCCAAAATCATACGAATAAAAAAAATCAACTCGTCCCGAAAAAAACATGTCCATACACAGCTTTTTCAGCGGAAAAATAAGAATGGTTATATCTCTCAAACTGTGGTGATACAATATCAAATACTTTTTTTGGCGGTACAAAAATAGCATATTATAAAAATACTTTATAACTCTGACGTCGCTGTAATGGTACTGACTCGAAGAATAAATTTTCCTTATCACGTTTACAGCACGGTGAACAGCATAAATGGCTTTAAAAAATAAAGAAAATGCCTGAATTGCGTTTCATTCTGATTATCAAATATTGAAATAAAAAATATGTACCCCCAAAGTCACCAATAAAAACTACATCTAATCCTGCAAAAAACAAGCCCTTACTGAGATCTGTTGTCTGTCAATGGAAAATTAGAGATTGTCCTTGTGCTTAGTAGTTCAGAGGCGTTGTAAAAGCAAAATGGCTCAAAAAAAACAATCCAGTAAAATCTAAGCTCGGAGAGCCAATTAGCCCCCTCTTCTGAGCCTCACAGCATGCCCAAAACACACTTAAAGGGAATCTGTCAGCAGGCTTTTGCTATATCATCTGAGAGCAGAACAAATATAGGCAGTTTGTATAAGTATGTGAAATTCACTGTACCGAATAAACCATTTAAATTAACCCATTAATACTGAATACTAAAAATGTATAGGAAAAGAAATGGGCAGTTGCAACCAAATAAACAAGAGTAATTGATAAAAAATTCTTAATTCCTTAATGAAATTATTAAAAATTAGTGGGACATATGTAGCACCCCGAGGGCTAGGCTGCTACAAGGGTATTGCACCTCGAACCAGAGGTGTGGTATTCTACTCCCGGGTAAGGATAGAGTGTGGAACAGAGCTCAGATAGCTGCATGCACTACACTCACCCCATTTCCGGGGGACAGATCAACGGTACTCCCACCAGGTAGATGTGCAGGTACGACAGCGTCTGTCCCTGGCTGGAGTGGGGAGGGGGGAGGAACATCCCAGTAGTGTAGGAGCAGACAGGGGAGGGACTCTGGGCATAGGTAGGAGCCCATTGGTTGCATTGTCACCAGGGCTCGGGTGTCAGAGGGAGTATAAAAGGTGGGCACCATCTAGGAACAGGGTGAGTCGAGTCTGAGGAGAAGCAGAGAGGAGCTCAGCCAGAGAGGGCTGACAGGGAGCTGTGGCTCCGGCTGGGCCCAGCTCCAGAGCCAGGCCTGAAGCAGGAAGAAGGAGAAAGAGGAGAAACACAGAGAAAGGTCCAGAGACGCAAGAGTAGAGGGAACCCTGAGATCCCACAAGAGAACAAGAACGGGTGAAGGGTTGGCAGAGAAGGGTACCGGATCCCAAACTGGTGGAAGCCAATCATCCTTAGCCAGGAACCGGAGGTCGTGGTCAAGTTTTGGCACGACCCCTCACCACATCCACCAGGAAGGCATACCACGCATAGGGTCAGGGAAGCCGGGAAAGGTTTCGCCACCAAAAGGCCCGAGGGAGCCGGACAAAGGTGGGTCCCTGGTGGGGACGGCCAGTAGGAAGGAAGAGAGGGGAGCTCTGGACCACGCTCTGGAACTGCCTGGGAGTTGGCCGAGTCCCTGACCTGGTGGACGCAGCATGGCTCGGGTGGTCCTTACTGTGCACAAGTGACCTGATAAAGAACTGTGAGTAAAGCATTGAAACTACAGCTGCATGTCTCACTGATTCCTTGTCGCACCAGCATCACTAGCACCGGGACATCCACCACAACCACTACCATCTCCTCCTGCTTAACCAGCTGCCCTGAGGCTATACCCCTCCCGTTGGGGGTTATACCATCCACGCTGCACAACCATACCACCGGCCTCAGCGGTCTGCCCTGCAGCGGCGGCCTCATAGCCGCATTCAACGGGTGGCGTAGTCGAACATTCTAACATCTACTGCTAAATACTGCCACTCAGTTTGACACCCTGGGCACGGACCGGGTCACCGCCACGAGGACTACTACCCCTGTCAGATCCGGCTCCGGGTATCCCCCGAACATGGCCCAGGGGGCGCGTCACATACAGTTAAGTCAAAATGGAAGGCATCACACACCAGCAAAGGACAGACAATATACAAAAATATATTCTTTCAAATATACAGTGGCTATTAAGTGAGCTGCTTATCACAGGGGGATGGGGCATGGTTGGACTAGTGTAGTCCAGCATTGCTAATCACAAAGTGATAAAACCTTCACTACTAGGAAACAACACATGGTTATAAAGGACACATCATTCAACTCTGTATCTCAGCCACTATCTCCTGTTGTCTTCAGATTACATAGCAAATCCTAATGACAGACTCCCTTTAATGTCAACATGTATGCTATTACTGCAGAGGGGAGAACGCACTCAAAGCGGTTCCCCAGGGTCTAATCATTAATTATCTATCCTCTGGATGGTTCTTCAATATGATGTCTGTGGGGTTCCCACACTGACACACCCGCCTATTAGCTGAAAACTACTCCAGCAGCGACTGGACCTAAAGGCCCCGTCACACATAGCGACGCTACAACGATCCCGACAACGATACGACCTGTCAGGGATCGTTGCTGCGTCGATATGTGGTCGCTGGTGAGCTGTCAAACAGGCAGGCTCACCAGCGATCAGGGAGCAGCGACATCGTGGAAAGAATCTTTCCACGATGTCCAGCTCCTGGTTACCAGCGTGCTGCTGAAGCAGGAGCAGGCTGGTAACCATGATAAACATCGGGTTACTAGGGGCACACGCGCTCCTAGTAACCCGATGTTTATCATGGTTACGAGCCTGCTACGATGAGCGGGAGGTTACCGCTCACGGTAGCAGAGTAGTAACCATGATAAACAGCGGGTTACTAGGTGCGCGTGTGCCCCTAGTAACCCGATGTTTATCATGGTTACCAGCCTGATCGTTGGTCCCGCTGGTCACACACAGGGATGTGTGCTGACCAGCGGGAGGGCAACGACCAAAAAATGGTCCAGGACACTTTGCAGCAATCAGCGACCTCACAGCAGGGGCCTGATCGCTGCAAAGTGACTCACATAGCGACATCGCTGGTGAGGTCGCTGTTGCATCACCAAAACCTTGACTCAGCAGTGATCTCGCTAGCGATCTAGTTATGTGTGACTGGACCTTAAGCGATGTACTAACAAGACATGTACTGAGCTTTATCCCACATTAGGCTATGTGCGCACAATGCGTATTTGAAGCAGAAATTACCTGAGTGTTTCTGCATCTCCTTGATAGAAAAAACGCATACGGATTGTACATGCGTTTTTGATGCGTTTTTTACATGCGTTTTTTTAAGCATTTTTGTACATCTATGAATGCTTTTTGGAGCTAAATAAAGTTATTTGGTGGGACATTGCTTAAACCCTTGGATTACCATAAGAACTGGGGTGAGTATATTGGTTAATTTAAATGATTAAAGAATGTCTGTTGTATTTCAAATAAAGTGTTTACGCTCTGTGTGTTTATTTAACTCTTTATTTTACTTTAAGTTTGGTCATGAAAAGGTTTGATTGCCACCTTGACATAACCAAACAAAAGAGCTAGGTGTCAGATAGTCCCATTTACCCAATCTTTATTAGCATTTCTATTCATGTAATTTATGCGGCTGCTGTGAGCTGCTATCTTTAGCCTGGGAAGGTGCCATTAGGCAAGCATGGTCCCTGGCCATACTTAACATTTCACAGCTGGTTCTTTAGACCCTATGTCCCCCCCGATCAGCACTCAGCTGCGTATTTTTGTTGCGTCCAAAATGCGGTGCCGCATATTTGTTGTCGGTACATGTGAATCCACCGCATACAGTGACACTTCAATCAGTCAAAATCTGCAGCAGAGACTGGCGTGTCCGCTACAGAAATTGACATGCTGTGGGTGAGTTTGGGTACGAGGCCATGATCAGGAGCCGCTACAGGTTTGACGCTGCGTGTTTATACAGCATCAAACACACAGCATCCAGATGTTACAGCATAGTGGATGGGATCTGTAGAAATTCCATGCGTGCATCAGAGGCTGCGAATCACCCGTGGACACTAACATGCTGCGCGTCTTTAAGGACCGCATTATAAGGGGCTCTCCAAACCCGACATGGCGTCCATTCTTGATCCCAGTCATTTTTGCATTCAAAAAGTCAAACAGTACTCCTTAACTTCCGAGCCCTGCTGTGCGGCCAAACAGTAGCTTTCTCCTACATGTGGGGTCATTTGGATGTTTTTGGTTGTCATTAAGATTTAAAAAGAGAAAACACAGTAGTTTGACAGTAAATGGCTTCACCCAACCAATAACCATGAGTGGAGAAAGTTTTTTTGTTATCATTAATATTCTCTGAAACAAGGCCAAGAAAGGAAAAATTCTGCCAGGGTATGTAAACTTTTGAGCACAACTGTACTGTCGGTAGTACATTCCCATTTGATTTACCTTGCTTTTGGGGTTCTTTTTTTACCTCGTTTGGTCTACATGTAGTTTAGTGATTTGTACATATGGGAAGTCACTGCACTTTATTTATATGGTTCACATATTGGAATCATTGCTATCCATATATGTACTATTAGGAGCCATAGGCGTCCCCTTATTTAGGCACTCTATTATCTGTACTTTGTTTTTATATGTATGTTCTAATAAATATTTAGGATTTTATTTTTCACATAGTTCTCAGTTTCTCTGGCTGCTGAATATCAGCCTGTGTATGGTAGATTGTATTATCTGTGAAGTATCAAAAGTTTCATTATATTTGGACATTGTGATTATTTGTGTCTGGTTTAAGGACATAAGAATTATAAGTTTGAAAATTGTGAAATTTTCAACAAATTTCAAATTTAGTGTACAAATTAATGCAAGTCATATTGAACAAATTTGACCACTATCATGAAGTACAATATGTCACGAGAAAACACTTTCAGAATTGGTGAGATCCGTTGAAGCGTTCCAGACTTACTACCACATAAAGTGACTGGTCAGAATTGTAAGATTTGGCCTGGTCATGAAGGCTCGAGTTTGAAAGCGTTAAAGAGTCGTGAGGGAAATACTCTTATTTTTTATTAGCATATTCACCCCCGGGCCATTTTCAGATTTTCTTTTTCATTTTTCATCCCCTTCTTCCAAGAGCCGCAACTTTTTTATTTTTCCATCAATACATCTGTATAAGGGCTTTTTTTTTTTTGCGGGATGAGTTGTACTTTTTGAATGACACAATTCATTCTACCTCGTAGTGTACTGTAAAATGGAAAAAATATTCCAAGTGCGGTGAAATTGCAAAAAAAGTACAATTCCACAATTGTGTTATGAGTTTTTTATTCACCATGTTCACTATATGGTAAAACTGACCTCTCAACGTGATTCCTCAGGTCAGTACGAATATGCAGATACCAAACATACTGATTCTTTTTTATTTAATTGGTGAAAAAAAAAACTAATTTGTCTGAAAAAAAGTTTTATCATTTGTCACCATTTTCTGACACCCGCAACATTCTAATTTTTTGGCGTCTGGGTGATGGCTTATTTTTTGCGCCCTGAGCTGACATTTTGATTGATACCATTTTGGGGTAGATACCTAACCAGGTAACCCTGATTACAACTATGGTGGCGCACCCAGATAGTGGATGTAGGAGAATCTCAGCAGATAAACTACTAAAAATAATCTCTCTACAAAAGCCAGCCCTGATATTACCGCCATATGGTGACATATATTGATAGATGCCAGTCCTGTAGAACATATAAGAGATCCCAGCACAGTTATATGTAGTACCTTACAGCTGACGTTCTTTCTGATTAAATTGTTCTTTTTTCCCATCTTTTCCATCTAGCCCAGACCGACATGACAACTTCTCCAGACAGGACTCAGAGTCTCAGGTCTGCAGAGATTACAACAAGACACATTTGACTCCTTACATTTCATGCCCTGTACCCATCTATTCCCAACCTGCACAAACGCCTCATCCCCTCATCCTGCTGATACCCCAATACTGAGCCTCTGTTGTTGTACGTGTCCCTATTACTGCACCTACTGTATGTGTCCCTATTACTGCACCTGCTGTGTGCTCTCTAGATGGTAAAATAAACCTCTAGAATATAGTAATGCCCCTGTGCAAGTGCCCTAGAAAACAGTACCCACATATTGCCCCCTAAAAAGTAATAATGCCCTCTGTGTGCCCCTCTGACAGTCAAAATAACCTGAGTTCCCCTATAACGATAAGTGCCCACTTAACATTTAATAATGTCCTGAGTCTCCCCAATGTACTGCTCCCTTCTACACAGTATGATGCTCTCTTATACACAGTATAATGCCCCCACATTGTATCCCACGCTGTATGATGGCCCCCATACTGTGCGAAGACCCCACATTATCTCCCACACTGTATGATGACCCCCACACTGTGCAAAGACCCCACATTATTTCCCACACTGTATGAACAGTCTACATATAGTATAGTACACCAGATAATCCTTAATATAGTATAATGCACTTCCCATAGTCCTTCATATAGCAAAATGCACATCCCCATAGGCAGAGTCTTCAGTATAATGCCACCCCATAGGCAGAGTTTTGAGTATAATGCTTCACCCCTCCTCATAGGCAGAGTCTTTAGTATAATGCTTCCTCCCCTCCTCATAGGCAGAGTCTTTAGTATAATGCTTCCACCTCCCCTCCCCATAGGCAGAGTCTTTAGTATAATGCTTCCACCCCCCCTCCCCGTAGGCAGAGTATTTAGTATAATGCTCTCCCCCCATAGGCAGAGTCTGTAGCATATTGCTCCCCCCTACTCATAGGCAGAGTCTTTAGTATAATGCTCCCCCACTCCCCATAGGCAGAGTCTTTAGTATAATGCTCTCCCCCCTCCCCATAGGAAAAGTCTTTAGTATAATGTTCCCCACCCCCCTCCTCATAGGCCGAGTCTTTAGTGCACTGCTCAAAAAAATAAAGGGAACACTTAAACAACAGAATATAACTCCAAGTAAATCAAACTTCTGAGAAATCAAACTGTCCACTTAAGAAGCAACACTGATTGACAATCAATTTCACATGCTGTTGTGCAAATAGAATAGACAATAGATGGAAATTATTGGCAATTATCAAGACACACTCAATAAAGGAGTGGTTCTGCAGGTGGGGACCACAGACCACATCTCGGTACCAATGCTTACTGGCTGATGTTTTGGTCACTTTTGAATGTTGGTTGTGCTTTCACACTCGTGGTAGCATGAGATGGACTCTACAACCCACAGAAGTTGCTCAGGTAGTGCAGCTCATCTAGGATGACACATCAATGCGAGCTGTGGCAAAAAGGTTTGCTGTGTCTGTCAGCGAAGTGTCCCGAGGCTGGAGGCGCTACCAGGAGACAGTCCAGTACACCAGTAGACGTGGAGGGGGCCGTAGGAGGGCAACAACCCAGCAGCAGGACCGCTACCTCCGCCTTTGTGCAAGGAGGAACAGGAGGAGCACTGCCAGAGCCCTGCAAAATGACCTCCAGCAGGCCACAAATGTGCATGTGTCTGCACAAACGGTTAGAAACCGACTGCATGAGAGTGGTATGAGGTCCTGACGTCCACAGATGGGGGTTGTGCTCACAGCCCAACATCGTGCCGGATGCTTGGCATTTACCACAGAACACCAGGATTGGCAAAGTCGCCACTGGCGCCCTATGCTCTTCACAGATGAAAGGAGGTTCACACTGCGCACATGTGACAGACGTCTGGAGACGCCGTGGAGAGCGATCTGGTGCCTGCAACATCCTTCAGCATGACTGGTTTGGCAGTGGGTCAGTAATGGTTTGGGGTGGCATTTCTTTGGGGGGCTGCACAGTCCTCCATGTGCTCGCCAGAGGTGGCCTGACTGCCATTAGGTACCGAGATGAGATCCTCAGACCCCTTGTGAGACCATATGCTGGTGCGGTTGGCCCTGGCTTCCTACCAGTGCAGGACAATGCCAGACCTCGTGGCTGGAGTATGTCAGCAGTTCCTGCAAGATGAAGGCATTGAAGCTATGGACTGGCCCGCCCGTTCCCCAGACCTGAATCCGATTAAGCACTTCTGGGACATCATGTCTCGCTCCATCCACCAACTTCATGTTGCACCACAGACTGTGCAGGAGTTGGCGGGTGCTTTAGTCCAGGTCTGGGAGGAGATCCCACAGGAGACCATCCGCGACCTCATCAGGAGCATGCCCAGGCATTTTAGGGAGATCATACAGGCATGTGGAGGCCACTCACAATACCGAGCCTCATTTTGACTTGTTTTAAGGACATTACATCAAAGTTGGATCAGCCTGTAGTGTGTTTTTCCACTTTAATTTTGGGGGTGACTCCAAATCCAGGCCTCCATTGGTTAATACATTTGATTTCCATTGATGATTTTTGTGTGATTTTGTTGTCAGCACATTCAACTTTGCTCATATCAAATTATTCAATGAGAATATTTCATTCATTCAGCTCTAGGATGTGTTATTTGAGTGTTCCCCTTATTTTTTTGAGCAGTGTATAATGCCCCCTCCCCCCATCCATAGGCAGAGTCTTTAGTATAATGCCCCCCCCACCCCTTCCCATAGGCAGAGTCTTTAGCATAATGCCCCCCTCTCATCACTGAGCTTGCGGGGAGGAAGCGATGCTGGCACTAGGGCCCCCCCCTCCTGCTCAATGAGTCTGCCTGGAGTGTAACTGTATCGGCATGCGCACAGGCGTGCCTCCTTCGAGCGTGTGGCCCCCTCTGCCCGCCCCGGTAGCTACGCTACTGTCTGGAACGCTTCAACGGATCCCACTGATTCTGAGATTGTTTTTTCGTGAGATATTGTACTTCATGATGGTAACATTTCTTCGATATGACTTGCGTTTATTTGTGAAATAATCGGAAATTTGGTGAAAATTTTGCAATTTTCGAACTTTGAGTTTTCATGCCTTTAAATCAGAGAGATATGTCACACAAAATAGTTAATAAATAACATTTCCCACATGTCTACTTTACATCAGCACAATTTTGAAAGTTAGAAGGGTTAAAAGTTGACCAGTGAAACAAAATTTACAAAACCATTTTTTTAGGGACCACGTCACATTTCGGGTATGTGCACACGTTCAGGAATTGAAGCAGAAATTTCCTGAGCGTTTTTGCTTCTCTCTGGCAGAAAAAAACGCATGCGGATTTACTTGCGTTTTTGACTCGTTTTTTCATTTGTTTTTTTAAGCGTTTTTGAGCATCAGTGAATGGTTTTTGGAGCTAAATAAAGTTATTTGGTGGGACATTGCTTAAGCCCTTGGATTACCATAAGAACTGATGTGAGTATATTGGTTCATTTAAATGATTAAATAATGGGTCTGTTGTATTTCAAATAAAGTGTTTACACTGTGTCTGTGTGGTTTCTTTACTTTGGTCATGAAAACGTCTGATTGACACCTTGACATCACCAAACAAAAGAGCTGGGTGTCAGATAGTCCCATTCACCCAATCTTCATTAGCATTTCAATTCATATAATTTATACGACTGCTGTGAGCTGTATTTTTCAGCCTGGGAAGGTGCCATTAGGCAAACATTTCTCTGGCCATTAAATAACATATCACAGCTTGTTCGTTAGCGCTTACTTCCTTCGATCATCACTCAGCAGTGGTTTGGACACTAGGTATTTATGTTGCTTCAAAAACGCGGTGTTCTAATGCCGCACTTTTGTTGTCTGTAGATGTGAATCCACCGAATATAATGACACACACTTCAATCGGTCAAAATCTGCAGCGGAGAGTGGCATATCCGCTACAGAAATTGACATGCTGCGGGTGAGTTTGGGTACGTGGCCGCGGTCAAGAGCCGCTGCAGGTTTGACGCTACATGTTTATACAGCGTCAAACCCGCAGCTTCCAGATGTTACAGCATAGTGGATGGGATCTCTAGAAATCCCATGTCCACTATGCGTGCATCAGAGGCTGCGAATCACCCATGGAGAGTAACATGCGGCGCCTCTTTCAGGACCGCAGCATGTCAATTTCTCTTGCGGAGTCACTAGTCTCCACAAAAGAAATTTGACCACTAGAAAGTATTGAATGTGGTTCAGTGAACACATGTGGATTTACCTGCATTCAATAGAATGCAATGTTTTGGACGCAGCAAAAATTTGCGTCTAAAGTGCTGTTACGTCTGAATTATGGGCACAGAGCCTAAAATTAAAAAAAATAAAAATAAAAAAAATGTCGTGGGCTCCCGCATGCGCAGGAGAATTCTCCCACGCTGTTAGTGACGTGAATGAGGTGAGCTGAGTTCATTGGACATGAACTCGGCTCATCTGGATGCCGTCACAGTGAGACACTGAGGAGCTTCACTGAGGAGCTTCTCAGTGTCTGCGGCATGACAAGCTGGATGGCAGCGTTCTGCTGCGGTCCAGCCTGTCATCTCGATGTAGCAGAGCTGAAGCTGTCGTGGGAACCATGGAAAGGTAAGGATGAGGTTGGTTTATTATTTTACTTTTATTGCAGGAGATCGTTGGCTTTAGCTGGAATGGGCGTGACGGTAAGTAGAGTTTAATTTAGAACATTAAAGAATTGTGTCTTTATTTCAATTAAAGGACTCTATTCTGGGTGTTTGTGTTTTTTTTTTTTTAACTTTCACTATGGAGTTAGTAATGGGGGTGTCTTATAGACGCCGCTCCATTACTAACCTGGGCTTGATGTCAGCTGGCATTATAAGCTGCCATCAACCCCAACCCTATTACCCCACTGCCACTGCCACAGGGCAGTGGGAAGAGCGAGGCTAAGTGCCATTTGTGGGGCGGCTGACGGCTGGTGTTGCTAGCCTGGGAGGGGGCCAATATTCATGGCACCCTTCCTGGGCTATTAATATCAGCCACCAGCTGTCTGCCTAGCCTTTGCTAGCTATTAAAATAGGGGGACCCCATCTCATTTTTTTTGGGTCCCCCATTTTAATAGCTAGTAAAGGCTAGGTATTCATCTGGGGGCTGATATTAGTAGCCTGGGAAGCTCCGTGGGTATTACCCCTTTCCCAGGCTTCAAACATCTGCCCCAGCCGTCTGCTTAACGTCCGCTAGAGATTAAAATTACGGGGAACCCCACGCCAATTTTTTTTTTAATAAATCCTTTATTTTAACACTAAATGACAAGTACAGTAATCGACACTATCACTGTACTTATTATTTATGTGACTGACATGTTTCTATCTATCTAATCTATGTGTGATTCTCTATTTTTTCTGTTCTAAATTGTCGGGTACCGGTGTATGCCGATGCTGAATTGCCGGCTTTTCATGTTTCACTGTGAGCACAGTTCCCATCGATTTGGGCAACCACTGTAATGCCACAACCACCATGGCTGTGACATTACAGTGAGTGTCAGACAATCCCTGCATGATTGGTGCTCTAAATAGCGCCAGACATACAGGACGGGGACCCGAGCTCCCGCCCAAGCAGTGACCATCATGCTCGCTCATCACTATTGATTACAGTATTACTGTGAAAAAATCCAGTTACGTTTTTGGTGCACGAACAGTTATTGAACATAACCTCGAATAGCCGAATTTTTTGCAAATCGTTCGCGTTCGTCGAACGACTCGAACACCGCCCAAAACAGCTCGAATGTGAGATTGGTGAACAGTTCTAGTCGAACAACGCTCATCTCTATTCTTAACCCCTTAACAACCGCCGTAACGCATTTTTACGGTGGTCATTAAGGGTACTTATTCCACAGCGCCGTTAAAATGCATGGCTGTAAAATAAGTAAATAGCTCTGCCCGGCGGCCGCAATTCCTGCGGGTGTCAGCTGTGTGTTACAGCTGACACCCTGCGGTATCGGCCCCTGCCAGTCTCGATGTCGATCGGGGCAAAATAACCCCTTAAATACCGCTGTCAATGGTATTTAAAGTGCTTACCAGGGGGTCTTGCGACCCCCTTAGTAACCATCGGACCCACGCGATGAGAATCGCGGGTCCCGATGGTTACCATGGTACCCTGAGATCATGTGGTGATCCCAGTGTATGTTAGCCTGTGAGATCCAGCAATAAGCTGGAACTCAGACAGAGTCAGTGCATCAGACATGACTCACTGACAGGTCTCATGCGCTGCAGTACAGAGGTACTTCAGAGTATGAGACCAGCTATCAATCACACATGTCCCACAGTGGGACTTGGTGAAAAAGTAAAAAAAAGTTAAATAAAATGTGTAAAAAATTAAAAAAATTTAAAAAAAAGCGCTGACAAAACACTAAAATCTGTTTCGCTGCTCAAAATGCAGCGTTTGTGATAAAACAAAAATTAGCGAAAAATGTACGCATAATTGGTATCGACTAGTCCGGAACGACCCGCAATATAAAACTGTGGCATTATTTAATCTTTCTGGCGAATGCCGTAATAAAAAAAAGAAAATCACCGAAAATTAAGCTTTTTCATCATACTGACTCACAAAAAAAGTGAATAAAAAGTGATCAAAAAGTCGTACGTAAAAAAAAAAATTACATAAAAACACCATACCATCCCACAAAAAACAAGCCATAATATGGCTCATTCGGGGAAAAAAAAAAAAAGTTACAGCTCTCAGAATGCGACTAGTGATGAGCGAATTTCTTGACGATTGTTCTAAAGTTTCAAATTCGACTCTAACATTTGGATTCGTGATTGGAAAGGCGAGCAAAATTTCTTAAAATCGTAAATTATTTTACGAATGAGCGCGGGAACGCGAATATGGGTCAACCACAGCGTTTTGAACAGTTTTGGTAGCATAGTGCAAGTGTATGTTGAGCGGGGAGACGTGGTAGCTGTGTGTGGGGGCTGTGGAGAGCTCAGAACAGGTCAAATCAGCGGCGCACTTTTTTTTCCCCCTGGTAGGCTGTAACTTCAAGTCATGAAAGTTCGGCCAGCCAATCAGAGTGCAGGAAGCATCCACACTGTACAGACAAAAGGGCTTATGCAATTGGCTGCTGAAATCACGTCCTCTCCATATAAAAACCGGCCATGTTTCCTCAGCGCCATTCTGTCTATGTAACTGCTGGGGAGACAGACGCAGCTCAGTGTGCTCCTGTGTATTGACAGATAATGGCTAGCTAGATGGGCACTTGTGTGGAAGTCAGTTAGTGTAGATAATTTCTGGCCTGTGCACCTGTGCAATCGATGGTGCAGCACATTTTTTGTTTTCTTGTGCAAGTACTGAGATTCATACAGAAATAGAGGGCCCATGCCATACAACAATGTTGTGCACTGCTTGTTTTGAGCTCCTTGCATAAGTATACTATAAAATCTATTCTTGCACTTGCTAATGTGATCAATTAAGCAAGCAAGCACAGCCCACTTTTTCAATTTGTGGGGTTGAAATTCTGTTTTATGCGGAGTCTGCAAAGCTTCTGATTGCAGAGCACAAAAATCTTTTTGTTTTCTGTTGCTAATGTGATAGTTCACGCTGTGTTAGCCCAGTTTTTACTTTTTTGGCTGCGTGAAATGCAGCTGTACGCACAGTAAAACAAATCAATTTTTTTGGTTGGCAGGCAGAGTCCACAAAAGTTTTTTTAGTGTGGCGAAAGTGATCCAGTCTTCTAAAAGCCAGATACTATTTTAGTGGCTTTGAACTTCCCCCGTTTTCAGAGTAAAGAATACAATTTTTGTCTTGCTAGGCACAGTCCAAAAAATATTTTTTCGTGGGACAAACGTGATACACTGTGCTATAAGCCAGCTACTACGTCAGTGGCGGTCAAATTCAGCTGTACGCAGAGCTTATGCAGAGTAACAAAAAAAATATTTTTTGCTCCGAGTAACGTGATACAGCAGGCTAGATCTGAGTTTGAAATATTTTGGAGCATATATTCTATGTCATACTGGGCTCATAAACAGTAAAAAAAAAAATTCTATTCCTAATGTGATACAGCAGGGGACATCTCGGTTTGAAATAGTTTGGATAATATTTCCTATGTTATACAGGCCTCATCCACACTAAAAAAAAATACTTTCTTCTGTTCCTAACATTATACAGCAGGGGACATCTCAGTTTGAAATTGTTCTTATCATATCTTTTATGATATACAGGCCTTATACACAGTAAAAATATACTTTCTGATGTTACTAACGTGATAGAACAGGGGACATCTCGGTTTGAAATTGTTTGGAGAATATTTCGTATGTTTTATCGGCCTCATCCACACTAAAAAATTTCTTTAGTCTGTTAGTAACATTATACGGCTGGCCATATCTTACCTTGTCATTTAGTGTCACTGAAATTCAGGTGTGTGCAGAGCTGTTGCAGAGGAAAAGTATCTAGAGAAGTATCTAGAGCTTAATATGAATACCATCAGGGAGCATTTGGACCCTTTTACATTTTGGCCTTCAAAAATGGATGAATGACCTGAGCTCGCCTGTCATGCCTTGGAGGTTTTATCATGCCAGGCAGCCAGCATTCTCTCAGAACGTGTCTTCAGCGCTGTTGGTGTGGTGTCTTGATGGATAAGCGCAGCCAGCTATACCATGAAAGTGTAGACCACCTAACTTTCATGAAGATGAACAAGTCATGGATCTCCAAGGACTTTTGCACCCCAATTGAAGACTGTACAGAGTAGGCGATGTAGTTTTTAGTGTGCTGCATTGATCTCACGGTATTGCTGTCTGTGATATGGCTTCTGTGCCTGCTCTTGCTGCTGCAGGTTTTAGGCCTTAATTTTGGGAAATGTGGAAAATCCTGTTTGTGTTTCCATCTGTTGGGTTGACTGTAGTGGGAGAGGTTTGGGTCTCTGTTAAACTACTTGTAGTCTGATTAAATTGATGCCACTTCGGTGGTGGTAGGCCCTAATTTAGGGAAATGTTAACAGTCCTGGTTAGGTCTCAATCTCCTGAGTTGACTATACAGAAAAGGTGTGGGTCTTTCTACTGTAGTAAAATTGATAACACATTGCTAGTGTCTGCCACTATTTTTTTGGAAATGTGGAGAATTCAGATTGGGTTTCCATCTATTGGATTTGGCTGTAGTGGAGAGGTTTTGGTCCTTTGCAATACTTATACTCTAGTGAAACTGATGCCACTTTGTTGGTGTTAGGCCCTAATTTTGGGAAATGTGAACACCCCTGGTTAGGTCTCCATCTTCTGAGTTGGTCATTGTGGAAGAGGTTTTGGTCTCCATCCATTTATATAGTTATACTGTACTGAAATTGTATTATTTGGTGCAGATATTATTCTCCACAAAGGGGTACACAAACATGATAAGCTCAAAATTGGTTTTCAATAAACAACCATCAGCCGCCCCATCAAATGAATCTGCTGCTTCCTCCTCCTCCTCTGTTATCGCGGCAAGTATTGTCGCGCAGGTCTCCGACCGCAGAAGCTACGGTTGTATATTTGCTTTAGTCAGGCTGAGAGTCCGTCAGCTGTAACAAAAGCGCACATGCCTGATGTTTGTGTCACTGAGCACACCATATGTTTCTCAGTCCAAAAATCTCCACCTGCTCCTCACTCACGGTCTAGCAGTTTTTCCGTTTCACCGTACTCTGCCCTCTCTCAGCACTGCAGCCGGCCCTCGGTCCCGCAGTTGCGGTCACGTAAAAGATTGTTTACTCCTACACATGACAAAGCTAAAACGTTGAACTACACCAACTTCAATCTGTTGGCAATGGAAAGGTCTTAAGCCCTTATTTTCTTAAATGTGAACAGTCCTGATTGTGTCTCCATCTACTGGGTTGGCTTTAGTAGAAGAGGTGTCGGTCCTAATTATACTATTTGTACTGTAGTGAAATTGATGCCACTTTGCTGGTGTCTGCCACTAATTTTTGGAAATGTGGAGAATCCTGATTGGGTCTCCATTGGGTTTGGCTGTAGAGAAAGAGTTGTCGGTCACCAATATACTAGTTCTACTCTAGTGAAATTAATTGTTTGGTGCAGATATTTTTGTCATGGGGTAGAATCTAAATAGGTTTTCTTAGTACCGTGGTATATAAAGCAGGCTATATTTCATCTTTCAGTTTTTCGGTGCTGATATTGTTCTCCATACAGGGTTACACATTAGTAATGAGAGAGCACTAAGTGTGCTCAACTTAGTGGTTCAGCGATTTCTCAAAACCTACCCAGATCTGCCACAGCTGCTTGTGAAAGTACAATGCATGTGTGCCCATTTGAGAAAGTTAGTTATAGTTTCCGCCACCCTGGCAGTTCTTCAGCGTTTGCAGCTTCCAGCTCACCGACTGTTGTGCAATCTCACCATGAGGGCTGTTGAGTCTGAGTTGGTATAAAATGGACCGACTCTGACTCCTAAAATATACAGTACACACCTTCTCATTTAAAGATTTTTCTGTATTTTCATGACTATGAAAATTGTACATTCACACTGAAGGCATCAAAACTATGAATTAACACATGTGGAATTATATACTTAACAAAAAAGTGTGAAACAACTGCAAATATGTCTTATATTCTAGGTTCTTCAAAGTAGTCACCTTTTACTTTGATGACTGCTTTGCACACTCTTGGCATTCTCTTGATGAGCTTCAAGAGGTAGTCACCGGAAATGGTTTTCACTTCACAGGTGTGCCCTGTCAGGTTTAATAAGTGACATTTCTTGCCTTATAAATGGGGTTGGGACCATCAGTTGTGTTGTGCAGAAGTCTGGTGGATACACAGCTGATAGTCCTACTGAATAGACTGTTAGAATTTGTATTATGGCAAGAAAAAAGCAGCTAAGTAAAGAAAAACGAGTGGCCATCATTACTTTAAGAAATGAAGGTCAGCCAGTGCAAAAAATTGGGAAAACTTTGAAAGTGTCCCTAAGTGCAGTTGCAAAAACCATTAAGCGCTACAAAGAAACTGGCTCACAGGAAAGGAAGACCAAGAGTCACCTCTGCTTCTGAGAATAAGTTTCAAGAAAGAAGGAATTATGCGGTGTTAGTGAAGCGCTAGATTAGGTTATAACACACACACCTTTTATTGTTTAGTACGCTCTCTAATGTGGCGTTGGGAGAGCGTACTAAACAATAAAAGGTTTGTGTGTTATAACCTAATTCCCTGTCTAGTTCTAGCGCTTCACTAACACCGCAGAATTCCTTCTTTCTTGATTGCTAATCTCCCCTGTGGAGAGCGGTGGAAGCTGCTCTGTTTACAACTAGCCTACTACAGGACCTGCCGTGATGTCATTGTGGAACGCCCACTTCGGTCACACGGTCCTGGTCATGTGACTGCTGAAGCAGACAGAAGCTCCCCACATTAGTTCCTGCTAAGCTGCTGTCATCTTACAGACTCCCACCTGGAAGCGTTTTCCCTTGTTGTGCCGTGCTCCTTTGCACAACAGGACCAGGTGAGTGGTCACAACATCTCCCCCTTCATCCCCCCCCCCCCCCCAAACCTCAGGTTCTTCACCATTGGCGCTCCTACTGTTTTTGTTTTCCTCTGAGGATAAGTTTATCTGAGTCACCAGCCTCAGAAATCGCAGGTTAACAGCAGCTCAGATTAGAGACCAGGTCAATGCCACACAGAGTTCTAGCAGCAGACACATCTCTTCAACAACTGTTAAGAGGAGACTCTGTGCAGTTGGCCTTCATGGTAAAATAGCTGCTAGGAAACCACTGCTAAGGACAGGCAACAAGCAGAAGAGACTTGTTTGGACTAAAGAACACAAGAATGGACATTAGAGCAGTGGAAATCTGTGCTTTGGTCTGATGAGTCCAAATTTGAGATCTTTGGTTCCAACCACTGTGTCTTTGGGCGACGCAGAAAAGGTGAACGGATGGACTCTACATGCCTTGTTCCCACCGTGAAGCATGGAGGAGGAGGTGTGATGGTGTGGGGGTGCTTTGCTGGTGACACTGTTGGGGATTTATTCAAAATTGAAGGCATACTGAACCAGCATGGCTACCACAGCATCTTGCAGTGGCATGCTATTCCATCCGGTTTGCGTTTAGTTGGACCATCATTTATTTTTCAACAGGACAATGACCCCAAACACACCTCCAGGCTGTGTAAGGGCTATTTGACCAAGAAGGAGAGTGATGGGGTGCTACGCCAGATGACCTGGCCTCCACAGTCACCAGACCTGAACCCAATCGAGATGGTTTGGGGTGAGCTGGACCGCAGAGTGAAGGCAAAAGGGCCAAAAAGGGCTAAGCATCTCTGGGAACTCCTTCAAGATTGTTGGAAGACCATTTCCGGTGACTACCTCTTGAAGCTTATCTAGAGAATGCCAAGAGTGTGCAAAACAGTCATCAAAGCAAAAGGTGGCTACTTTGAAGAACCTAGAATATAAGACATATTTTCAGTTGTTTCACACTTTTTTTGTTAAGTATATAATTCCACATGTGCTAATTCATAGTTTTGATGCCTTCAGTGTGAATGTACAATTTTCATAGTCATGAAAATACAGAAAAATCTTTAAATGAGATGTGTCCAAACTTTTGGTCTGTACTGTATAGTAAATTGGGTACAGTAGTTCTATGCAGTTTGTAGGGCAGAATTTGGGAAAGTTATGAAATGTCCTATAAATGTCTGTCCTATTCCTGATGTTAGGCTTTACACTTATAGCTGAGATGAATCTGTGCTACAGTAAATTTATCAATTAAACATGAGCCTTGTATGAGGGAGTTGGTGTCATGGAAATTGAGGAGTCTGAGTCAAAGGTTTGGCTCACCGACTCCACAGCCCTGGTGCCACATGTTGGAAATCAACGTTGCAGATGTTGGGAAGGATTTGTGAGCAGCAGAGGGCAGTTGTTGAGTACCAGCTTCAACACGCCCATCGGCATTCTGGTCAACCTCCGCACATAAGAGCTGATGAATGGGCTTGGATGTCTGTGCCATCCTCCAAAACTTTGAGGACTTCACCAAGATGATGAGTGGCGATAACTCCATAACTGGCATCACCATCCCGCTTCTTTGCCTACTGAAACGCTCGCTGCTCACAGTTAAAGAGGAGGCATTTCATGCAGAGCAAGGAAATATGCAGCCCAGCCTCATCTCATCTCAATGCAGATTGGGTGATAATGAGGAGGAGGAGGAGAACATGGACAGTCGTCCTCTTGGGGGGGACAGGGAAGTCTTGCCTGTCTTGAAAGTCTTGAAACCCCTCTTTCAGTCTTTGGGAAAGCTGTACGAGTTTCGCTTAATGACTTTCAGTGGCCTAAACCGTGGCTTTGCTTATGCACGTTATTTCTCAAAATGCATTGCAGATCAGGCCATTGTCCAACTCCTGTAGTGATTAGATTCAAGGCGTAAAGAAAGATCTTTGTCTGTGGCTAAGCACCAATGAGAATTGTGAGCTAATGTTGGAAGAGCTGTCATTGCTTATGTAAGAAGATGCATTAGAGGACTTCCTGGGAGAAATGACAGCTGGAGTAGATGCCGTTTCCCAAGTCCTTTCACCGAGCTAAAAAATATGGCTGTGGTAAAATACAACTCTAACCGACAAGCTGTGGACTGGCTCCATACTGTCTCTGGCTACATTCACTTGTCCACATGTTTGTGGTTAGGTAGTTCTTTTCAGTCAGTGCACTGGGAGGGAGGGGCACGGGTAATCTTCTGGGACTCGTGCTTGTGGAAGGCGGGGACGACACCGGGAGAAATAGTGGCGGCTGGGGACAGAGTATGGAGACCCGGCTGCCACCATGAGGCTGTGAAAAGTTTCCGCCTAAACGAGCCTTAAAGACAACATTTCAAGTGCGAGCAGCTGCCCAAAAATTTGGCAGTTTTCTATTGCGGCCGGTGGGTGGCTGGTTGCATACTTGCGCTTACATTCCATGTAACAGAAAACTAAAGAGATGGATGGCCTCATCATCATCACAACCTGCAAGGTTCTCCTGATGGAGAAGTCGGGGCCCACCGGGGGATTCTCCGTTTCTCGGGTGGGCCCGTCCAACCCTGCTGAGAAGCAGCCCTGGCTTAGAAAAGTCTGTGGGAGGGTTCCCTGACACTTTGTGGCTGATTTTTCACTGTGGACTGGCTCCATACCGTCCCAGGCCACATTCACTTGTCCACATGTTTGTGGTTAGGCGGTCCTTCCTAGTAAGTGCACTGGGGAGGGCACGGGTAATTTTCTTGGACACAGGCTCTTCTCCATCTACACCTTCGGCCTGGGACAGCTCATGGTCTTACGGCTTTCACTATCACCTCTATTCTGATAAAACACAGATCTACCTCTCTGGACATGGTATCACCTCCTTACTAACCAGAATCCCACAATGTGTGCCCTGTATTTCATCTTTCTTCTCTGCTAGATTTGTAAAACTTAACATGGATAAAATCAAATGCATCGTCTTTCCACCATCTTATCTTCCCCCCCAACTGACACATCTATCAAAGTGAATGGACTGCCCACTCTCCCCAGTCCCGCGAGCTTGACTCTGATCTGTCCTTCAAATGTCAGATCCAAGCCCTTTCGACTTGCTGCTGACTCCAACTCCAAAGTATCTCAGGGATTTGCACATTCCTCAACCATGCATCTAGAAAAGCACCAGTGCATGCCCTCATCATCTCCTGCCTCTTTTACTACAAGCTACTGCTCTGTGGCCTCCCTTCTACCACTCTCTCAATCCTCCAATCTATCCTAAACTGTGCTGGCCGATTAATCCACCTGTCACCCTGCTACTCCCAGGCTTCTCCCCTCTGTCAATCCCTGCCAGGCTCCCTGTTGCCCAGACTCACCAGTTGAAAAGCCTAACTTTGGCATACCAAGCCATCGAAAACCTGTTTCCTCCATACATGAGACCTAGTCTCTCTGTACTAGTTACCTGCACGCAACCTCCCATCCTTCCAAGATCTCCTTCTCTTCTTCCCTCTTATCTCTTCTTTTCACAATCGCATACAAGATTTGTCCGGTGCATCTCCGCTACTGTGTAACGCTATACCCCAACACATCAGACTGTCGCCTACCGTGGAAACCTTGAAAAGGAAGCTGAAGACCCACTTCTTTTGACAAGCGTACAATTTGCCGTAACCCTCGCTCCAGCTTACCGCTGCACGACTAGCTGTATTCTGACCTACTGTATCCTCTCCTATCCCTTTCAGATTGTTTGTGAGCTCTCGCATGCAGGGTCCTCTCTCCTCTTGTACCAGTCGATGACCCTTTAGACATGTAAAGCACCACGGAATAAATGTGGCTGTCATAGTAATAATAATTATAGTCCTTGTAATCTGGGTCAATTGATGGCACTACTCTGGTGTCTACATCTAATTTGATGTGTTTTGCCAGCTTTTGGGCCAGTTTGTATATGTTGTATATGCATTTTTTTGGTCCCCCCATTGACTCCTATGGGATTCGGAAAAGTTCATTGAATATTCTGCAAATAAATTAGGCGAATGTCTATTTGTTCGTCGAACTTTCCCAAACGAACATTGAAATGTTCGCTCATCTCTAAATGCGACAATGCAAAATCGAATTCTTTTTTGTAAAATACTGTTTTTGTCTGTAAAAATAGCAAAGCATAAAAAAATAAATTAATGTGGTAACCCTGTAATCGTACCGACCTGGCGGACAAATCTATCTTATCACTTTTACCGCACGGTGAATGGCGCAAAAAATAAAAAATAAAACCAATAACTGAATTGCTGGTTTTTGTTCATTCTGTGTCTGAAAAATATGAATAAAAAGATCAAAAATTGCTATCTGCTCCAAAATGGTTCCAAAAAAATCTGCAACTCATCCCGCCAAAAATACGCCATCATACTGCTCTGTTCACCACAAAATAAAAAAGTTACAGCTCTCAGAATATTGCAACAAAAATAACTACTTTATATAAAAAAAAAAAAAAAAAAACATTTTTAGTGTGATAGCAACAAAACCTAAAAAAACCCCAATATAAATCTGGTCCCACTATAATCGCACCTACCCGAAGAATAAATCCGCCTTATAATTTATACTGTATGGTGAACCGTGAAAAAATAAAAATATGAACTATTCTGGTACTGCTGTCTATTTTTTCATTCTGCCTCCAAAAAAATCGGAATAAGGCTCGGCTCATGTTTATCCTGCGCTCTCCACTGAGCGCTTACATTGGGATTTCCATCTAAATTCACCAAAACAGCAATTCAGAGGAAAAATCCAGATGGAGCCACTCGCTTATGAAGCTGATGGAGTCCTTTTAGACTGGTCTCTGTTCCAGCGGCTTACCGTCATGTTAGGCTTTTTTTAGCGCACAAGTGTTTACTACCACAGATCTGTGTGCGCCTAAAAAGATGGAGACCACCGGAGCAGTGTCTCCTTCTGCCTCTTTGTGGTGGGTGGTTCCGTTGGGGGTTTCGTCTGAATCACATATTTGTGGGATTTACACAGAAGCCCCGTCGTAAGTGTACAGTGTAGACTGGTGATCCAGTCTTAATCTGGAAGCAATCAAAAATTATGTACCCCAAAATGTTACCAATAAAACCCCTAATTTATCCCACACATAACAGCCCCCTCTCAGGTTCGTCATCTATCACTGGGACTATAGGGGGTCTCACGTTACTGGTAAAACAAAGACTCTAGAAAAGCGACAGCTTCCGCCTCCTCAAATAAAATCCAGGGTTTTCTGCGCTCACAAATCCAAATGCCCCCTCCTTCTGAACCCCACTGTGCCTAAACCGCAGGAAGCGGCTACATGTTTGGACACCAGATCACATACATAGCCATCAGCTTTTGTTTTGGTTAAAAGTTTTTTTAAGCTGCCATCACAGCAAGGATACTCTTCTGGCCGGGCTCTACTCTACTCTAACATATTAAACATTTCTTAAAATATCTAGTACTCTCTTTAGGTATATTTTTCTTTAAGGGAATGTGTCGCATACATTTTTTAAAATGACCAATAATATCACATACAAGGGACAAATATCGTCACATCATGGCCAGACCACATATTACCACCACATAGTGACTGAATAATATCACATACAAGGAACAAATACTGACATACCATCACCAGACCACATATTGCCACCACATACTGACCGAATACTACAATACTGATCATTAATAATAATAACACAATACTAACATTGCCATAAGTGCCATTATTCATTGGAACTCTGAGGCGACAGGAAGTGACGAAGGCTTGGATGTGTTGTTTGAAGGACAGAGCAGAGTCGAGGGTTACGCCGAGGCAGCGGATTTCTGGTACAGGGGAAAGAGTGATGTCATTTATTGAGATAGATTTATCAGATGGGGAAGATATATGAGATGGAGGAAAAATTATAAGTTCAGATTTGTCCACATTGAGTTTGAGGAAGCGAGAGGAGAAGGAGGATATGTCTGATAGACACGCTGGGATTCTGGACAGCAGAGAGGTGATGTCTGGGCCAGAGAGGTAGATCTGAGTGTCATCCGCATACAGGTGGTACTGGAAACCATGGGACTTTATGAGCTGTCCCAGGCCAAGGGTATAGATTGAGAAGAGTAGGGGTCCTAGAATGGAGCCTTGAGGGACTCCAACAGAGAGAGGGCGGGATGAAGAGGTAGTGTGGGAGTGGAAGACGCTAAATGTGCGGTTGGAAAGGTATGAGGAGATCCAGGATAGGGCAAGGTCTTTGACACCAAAGGAAGAGAGACTCTGCAGTAGGAGACAGTGGTCACCTGTGTCAAAGACAGAGGACATGTCTAGAAGAAGGAATATGGAGAATTGTCTGTTAGCTTTGGCTGTAAGTAGGTCATTAGTAATTTTGGTAAGGGCAGTTTCTGTGGATTGCTAGGGACAGAAGCCAGATTATTGGTTGTCAAAGAGAGAGTTAGATGAGAGGAGAGTTCAGCGTGAACATGTGGCTCAAGGAGTTTGAAGACGAATGGGAGCAGCGATATGGGGCGATAGCTAGACAAAGTGGTTGGGTCGAGGGATGGCTTTCTGAGGATGGGCGTGATTGTGACATGTTTGAAAGCAGAGGGAAAGGTACCAGAAGTTAGTGATAGGTTGAAGAGATGGGTTAGGGATGGGATGAGTGTGGGGGTGAGGTTGGGGAGGAGATGGGATGGGGCCAAAGTGCGCAAGTGATGAGGTGTGATTTGGAGAGGAGGCGAGTAAGCTCTACTTCAGTGATGTTGGAGAGGGAGGTTATAGGGGAAGGGCAATGGTCTGAAGAACAAAGGGATTGTGGCGGTCAGACAATGAAAGCTTGCCTTATTTCGTCAATTTTGTTTTTGAAGTGTATGGCAAAGTCCTCAGCAGCCATGAGGGAGGTCGGAGGGGACAGTGGAGGGCGGAGGAGCGAGTTATGTGTTGAATAGTTGTTTGGGGTTGTAAGATAAGGAAGATATGAGAGTTGTGAAGTAGGCCTGTTTAACGTAGGTGAGGGTTGATTTGAATGCGAGTGTCGCTTGTTTGAATGCAGTGAAGTCATCTTGTGAATGTGTTTTCTTCCAATTCCGCTCTGTATCCATAGACACATGCCAAAGCTGTTTAGTGTTGATATTGTGCCAGGGTTGTGTATTGATTCTTCGCACTCTGTCATGCACAAGAGGGGCGACTGAGTCAATAGCTCATGATAGAGTGGCATTGTAGAAAGCTGTGGCGCTGTCTGTGTCGTGGAGTGAAGATGTGGATGTCAGTAGTGGAATACATTCAGAGGGTCTGTAAGTGTCTAGATGTGCAAAGTTTCTGCGGGTGTGTGATAGTTATTGGACATGGGTGACAGGTGAAGAGGGCAGAGATGAGAAAGTGAGTAGATGGTGGTCAGATAGGGGGAGGGGAGAGATTGAGAGGCTAGATAGTGAGCACAGTCTGGTATAAGGTCAAGTGTATGTCCATTTGTGTGGGTGGCTGAGGAAGACCATTGAGTGAATCCAAAGGATGAAGTGAGTGACAGGAGTTTGGAAGCTGCTGACTGGTGTGTCAGTAGGGATGTTGAAATCGCCCATGTTGATGATGGGAATGTCAGCAAGAGAGAAAGTTAAGAAGCCAGGTGGAGAATTGGTCAATAAAGGGAAAGTTTAAGTGTGAGTAAGAAAGAAACGTGAAGTACAATTAGTAAATAGTTACTGTACCTTCTGGCCACTTCTGGCATATTTTCATTCTGGGTACTTAAGGGACATACTTATGAGACAGACCATAGTCAGACATAGTCAGATAATCATAGTCATAGACAGTATATAGTGTCAGTGTACAAATAAAACACTGACTCTAGTTGAAGTCCTTCATCTTCGCTTTTCTGCTTCATCCAGCACAGACGGCCATTACGTCTTCCAGCCAGAACTCGTCTCTGCATAAAATAACACAGTTATCTAGATCCCCAACTTCTACACCACGCAGATGAATACAGACGTGCACCCACCATAAATATACAATTAGTTATTATATAACCCAACATTCCAAATATAAATTGTAATCGACCACTGTGCCCCCACTAACTGTAAAAAGCCACTTTCCCCACCTAATAAATATATGAATGAATTAGAACCTGTACTCTTTCCCCCAATTCATTACCAGTCACACTCCTGCATCCTCAACGCCCCCATTCTCCC
Source organism: Phyllobates terribilis (assembly GCF_046119375.1). Classification (NCBI taxonomy): domain Eukaryota; kingdom Metazoa; phylum Chordata; class Amphibia; order Anura; family Dendrobatidae; genus Phyllobates; species Phyllobates terribilis. The sequence continues at coordinate 326,857,736 of NW_027362764.1, read as the reverse complement.
AATACATTATATTTACATGCCCCCTCCACCCCAATTCATTTTGTCATGTCCTCTCTCTCTCCCACCCCCAGTTCATCATTATAATTTGCTCTTCCCACCCCAATTCATCATCATTTGTTGTCCCCCACCCTCAATTCATTATGATTTGCTCTCCCCACCTTCAATTCATAATTTGCTGTTCCCCGTCCCACACCCTCAAGTCATCATTATTTGAGCTCCCCCACCCTCAAATCATTATTTGCTCTCCCCACCCCCACTCCCAGTCATCATGTGCTCTCCCCACCACCCACTCTCCATTTATCATTAGCTCTCCCTACCCTAACTCCCTATTCATCATTCGCTCGCCCTACCCTCCACTCCCAATTATCATTAGCCGCTTGACTGGGCCCCTGCTCTTTACTGCTGTCCACCGGGCCCCATACAATAATAAGGGCAGTAATGCCCCGATGGTGGCCCTACACACACACTGTATGTTACTCTTCATCCTTCATACATAATTGCAAGGTGCAGAAACCAGGAGAGTATGTTTCTCTACTCTTAGGCTAGGGTCACACAACCGTTTTTCTCTCATCGGAGAAAATCTGTCCAATTTTGCTAATCAGACTCTGATCAGTGTGTGGTATGATTTTCTCAGAGGTGGAGCAAAAAAGTGCCGTCTGGTATTTTTCCACGGATCCTTAGAGTTTAATTGGTGAATGCCATCCAATTCTCGTAGCCAAATCGTGCATGATGCAATTTCTTTTTTGGACCTACTCAGTCTAAAGAAACAGAAAAAAATAAAGCTGACGTGCACAGCCTCACAGAATAACATGGGACAAGTTCTATCAATCAAAACGGATATCACTCGTCCGATTTATGTGGTTGTCTACATGAGCCTTTAGAGCAGTGTTTCCCAAACCCCATCCTCATGGCCCCCTACAGGTCATGTTTTCAGGATCTCCTTAGTATTACACAGGTGATTGAAGTATCATCAAGGCATCAGGAATTCTCTCACCTGTGCAATACTAAGGAGATCCTGAAAACGTGAGGATGGGGTTTGGGAAACACTGCTTTAGAGTGACAACACAGAGGTGGGAATTGTCACAAATGGCTACAAAAATCTTCAGTTCATTTGCAAATTTGCAGTTGTCATATGGAGCTATAAATGACTTAAATTAATTTCTTCCACTTTTCATTTTATAGTTATTGATCACTTATTTTTTCTTGAATGTTGGCATTCTCTGTATCCATTAAAAGAAAACATAAGTGTTAATTTAGTTTTGTGTTTATTTTAGAAAACTGATGTAATGCAGGTGCATCTCACAAATTAGAATATCATCAAAAAGTTAATTTATTTCAGTTCTTCAATCCAAACAGTGAAACTCATATCTTATATAGAGTCATTACACACAGAGTGATCTATTTCAAGTGTTTATTTCTGTTAATGTTGATGATTATGGCTTACAGCCAATGAAAACACAAAAGTCATTATCTCAGTAAATTAGAATACTTTATAACAAGAGTTTGAAAAATGTTTTTAAAATCCGAAATGTTGGCCTACTGAAATATGTGTTCAGTGAATGCACTCAATAATTGGTCGGGGCTCCTTTTGCACCAATTACTGCATCAATGCGGCGTGGCATGGAGGCGATTAGCCTGTGTCACTGCTGAGGTGTTATGGAAGCCCAGGTTGCTATGATGGCAGCCTTCAGCTTGTCTGCATTGTTGGGTCTGATTTCTCTCATCTTCCTCTTGACAATACCCCATAGATTCTCTATGGGGTTAAGGACAGGCGAGTTTGCTGGCCAATCAAGCACAGTGATACTGTTGTTTTTAAACCAGGTATTGGTACTTTTGGCAGTGTAGACAGGTGCCAAGTCCTGCTGGAGAATGAAATTTCCATTTCCAAAAAGCTTGTCAGCTGAGGGAAGCATGAAGTGCTCTAAAATTTCCTGGTAGTCGGCTCCGCTGACTTTGGTCTTGATAAAACACAGTGGACCTCCAGCAGCAGTTGACATGGCTGCCCAAACCATCACTGATTGTGGAAACTTCAGACTAGACCTCAAGCAGCTTGGATTGTGTGCCTCTCCAGACTCTGGAGCCTTGATTTCCAAATGAAAATTGGATCTCTGGGACCTTGTGGAGTGTGTCAATGACTGCCTTCTGGACATCTGTCAAGTCAGCAGTCTTCCCCATGATTGTGGAGCCTACTGAAACAGACTAAGGGACCTTTTTAAACGCATATTAAGCCTTTGCAGGTGTTTTTTGTTAATTATTTTAATGTACTGAGATAATGAGTTTTGTGTTTTTATTGGCTGTAAGCCATAATCATCAACATTAACAGAAATAAACACTTGAAATAGATCACTCTGTTTGTAATGACACTATATAATGAGTTTCACTTTTTATATTGAAGAACTGAAATTACTTAACTTTTTGATGATATTCTAATTTTGTGAGATGCACCTGTATGTCTGTATGTCGTATATAAAAATAGAATAAAGACATAAAAGAAAAAGAAATGTTTGACTCTGCACGCCATCTTTTGCTCTGTTTTTTGCAAGAGCCTTGACAAAGGGAGAATAGTTCTGTATGATCTTTTGGCCAGTAAGATGCCAAATAAAGTTGAACAGATCTTATTTAAAACTAAAAAACACTGCTCATTGCTTCATTGAACACAAAATTAGTGTTTATTAGGCCGATTTTAACTGTTTTCTTTTCCTTCCTTAGACCAATATGGTTTCTTTAGAAGGCCTTACCAAAGTTGTTGATCCTTCTCAGTTAACGTACGAATTTGATGGTAGCTTGGAGTATAACCATGAAGAATGGATAGAAATTCGGTTGGCATTTGAAGACTTCATTGGCAAAGCGTCTCATATGCTTTTGCGGCTTGAAGAGCTACAAGAAATGCTTGGTAATAAAGAACTGCCTCAGGATTTAGAAAGTGCTCGAAACATGATTGATTCGCATTGTCAATTAAAAAAAAGGGTTACTAAAGCCCCAATTGAAGACCTTGATATAGAAGGGCAAAAACTCATGGAAAGGATACAAAACAGTGACAGTTTTCCAAAAAAGACTTCTAGCTCTGGCAATGCTGACCTTCAAAATTTTTTACCTAAAGTATCAACAATGCTTGATAGACTACATTCCACGAGGCAACATCTACATCAAGTTTGGCACCATCGAAAGCTAAAATTAGACCAATGCTTTCAACTTAGACTATTTGAACAAGATACTGATAAGGTATGTGATTTATGAATAATATCCAAGGAATGTAATGATTTTTTTTATCTTGTTCCATGTGTTCTTAAATTGGCTTTGCATATTTATTTTAGATCAGTTGTTCAGCAATCTAGTAGTATATGTGTACAGCACTACATCTGTAGCCAAAGAAAATGAGCACTGGGCGTGTTGAATTTTAGGATGCTTCATCCTTAGTTCTGCCTTAGGAAACATAGCATGTAGTGTTTTGTATTACACTTGTCAATCCTGTCTGCGGTTGGAAAAAAAAAACAAAAAAAAAAACAAGATTATAAAAGAAATCAATTTCTGATCTGTTACTTATTTTTTGATGACTGATTTTGAGGTGAAACCTGCTCATGGTTAACACTCATAATTTTTTCCAGATTTTCAAAAAATGATTTTTTTTTGTCAAGGAATCCTTAAAAAAGTGCTGCAAATAGGAAGTGAGGGGGGTTGATGACCTCAAGTTTACACTCTGTTTGCTCACATGGGGAGCAGCAGGTATCACACTATTACTTTTCTCCACATGAGCCTTTCAATATCTGTAGATTTATACAACTAAGAAACAAAAAACTCCCACTATTAACAGAAGGAAGAAAGCATGTGCAGATGCTAGCTGCTGTGACAGTATTATATACACAGTAAAGAGTGTAGCAACACACTGTATGCACCAAGATGTATGCAAACATTGGATATGTGAAAATGAAACCTTGTTACTTCTACTTAATAATAATAATAATAATAATAAAAATAATATTTTATTATTATTATAGCGCAATTCATTCCATGGCGCTTTACATGTGATATAATTATAAAATGAAGGTACTTAGTGAATAAATTGGCCAATTCTTGTGTCCCACCCATCTACGACTAGGCATATCTTTCTCAGGATGGACCCTAACCTTATCTTTCAGATACGGTTGTCTTGGAACAAAATCCTACAAATTTAAATGGGAGGAGTGCACTGCCAACTAATAAGGATCAGACACTCCCTCCAAAAGTATACTATAAAAAATGACCAATACCTCTTAACAGAATGAAATGAATGTGAACAGATGCCAGCTGCTATGACTGTATTGTATACAAACCAAAGAGTGCAGTGGCACGTTGTACACACCAAGATTTATGCACACTTTGAATATGTGAAATTTAAACTTCATTACCGCTTTATAGAATATACTTATAAAATTAAGGCACAGTACTTATCTCATAAATTGTCCAATTGTTAGATGAAATGACACGGATATCGCTCACCTCCAGATGAGGAAGCAATCAGAGCCTGGTCATCCCCTTTAAAGCACACCTGTCAGCAGGAATGTGCTCAGTAAACTACACACACTATCAGGTGGGCGACATTACACTGATCAAAATGATACATTGGTTGATGAAATACGTCCAGTGGTTCTTGTGTAATCTTTACTTTCAGTTCGGAGATAATGATATTCTCGTGCTCCTGGGCGGCCTATGGGGTAGGCTCTATCTGGTGCTCTGCTTACATATTCATCTGTATGCTCTTATGACAGGTCAATGATCGTTCACTGACCTGCCTCCTATTTTACATAATGCATCTAGTAGTGCGGGGCTAGGTAAAATAGGAGTCAGCTCAGTGAAGGCAGATGGTGGCACTGTGGACACCATCTGGCCTATGATCTGCCGATGTCAGTCTTTTTAGGCATGCATAAAAGGGTCGTCGGTCACAGTTTTGTGCACTTCTGAAAAGGACACCACTTAACAGAGGCCAGACGGAGTCCAGAGTAACGCTGCTTCCTCATAGTGAATGGATCCTTCAAGGATTTCCTCTGAATCACGTCACTCCGAAATTTTGATGGAAACCCTGATATAACTGCGCAGCGAAGAGCGCCAGATAAATGTGATCCCAAACTTTATATAAAATGTTCCCAAATAAAAGCTTCAACTCCATTCACAATTCCTCACTCAGGTCCATCATCTGTTAATGGAAATATAGGGGCTTCCACGTTACTGGTAGCACAAAAGCTCTGGAAAATAAATCCAGTGAATTCTTCTCGCCAAAATCCAAATGCACCCCTCCCTTCTGAGCTCCACAGTGTGCTTAAACCACTTTTAGAGTCCAAATGTTTGGCGTTTGTGTAGCGATGAGAGCCCACCTAATTTATGCGTGCTTGTCTCCAGAAGTATGAGCTGGCCATAACCTACTGGTCACTACAACGTACTGATCACTATAACTGCAGTTTGCAGTTTTCACTCAGCAACATCCACTGCTGCTTGTTTCTGGAAAACACCCATGGAGTAATAATAGTCACTACACCAGTAGATAAATTCACAAAGGGGTATAATTTTCAAAATAGGGTCACGTGAGGGGGATTCTGCTCTTCTAGCATGTAGGGGCTCTGTATATGGAGTCTGCAAACTATTCTAGGAAAATCTGTGCTGCAGGAGGTCAAAAGAGCTCCGTCCCTCCCGAGTCTCGCTGTATAGTTAAGCAGTACAGCACAGCCAGATATGGGGTATTTCTACATTAAGTAGAAATTGTGGGACACATTTTGGTGCCATTTTTACCACTGCATCACAGTCCTGGGACCCCGAGTGCTGACATCGCTGGAACAGTGCCAACATAGGAGGTGAGTATAGTTTTTTTTTTTATTTTATCAGGGCCAAACATTTAGTTAAAGGAGGAGTTATCCTATTAGTGGACAACCTGTTTAAGACAAAGGTAGAATTGCTGATGCTCTATACCTAACAATATCAACAATGTTTTAGTTTGCAGCAAAACATTTAAAGGGAATCTGTTACCCCCCTGGGACCTATCAGACCTCCAATATGGGCAATACAGGTGATAGAAATATGAATCTATACTTACCTGTATGGCCCATATTAGAGGTTTACTTGCTTTGTAATAGCTTTTTATTAAATTAGTTTTGGTGGGAGCTGCCGCAGTCCAGGATACCAGAGCTACCCTGTGATGCTTTGAGGCAGGGGTAAGAGGAGGCCCAGGCACTCGTGCAGAGCACTGGGATCGCACTCACCAGACCGAAGCCTGAGCCAGCGGTCCCTCTGGCAGCACTCGGAGCACACTAAGGCTTCACAGAAAGGAATCCACAGGTGCGGTGGGGGAGGCAAGGCAGACAGCAGAGCGTGAACTCTCCGTGCAGTAGCTGCAGCCAGAGGACATTCCCCGCTGCGAGAGCCTCCAGCATCCTGAGGAGAAAAGGAGTGGGGAAGGAGGAGAAACAATTCCATATCACAAGGGCTCAAACGGAGGTCGCTTTGCAGCCCACAACAGTGGCCCCCAGCATCAAAATTGAACACCCCCCTCTGACATCCGGTAAAAACTGCTCAAAACAAAATAGACCTTCATATGGAGATAATAAAGAAGATCTCTTCTCATTACATTTAAATATACTGCATGGGACCCACTCTCTTCAGCTATAACAGTCTTCCATAATAATCGAAATCCAAATATCCTACTCCTTGAGACATTAACCCTTCATTACTAAATCAATACCGCCATTTTTGGACTTCCTTGCTGTTTTTATGTGAGTCTAAGGCTATGTTCCCACGATGCAGAAATGCTCCGGATTTTTCCTGAGCGTTTCTGCATCTCCCTGGCAGAAAAAAAACGCATGCGGATTGTACATGCGTTTTCCTGCCAGGGACAAGCGGATGTGAAGCGTTCTTCACATGCATTTCCACATGCGGGTTGTCAAGCGCTTTCCAAGCGATTTTAGCATCACTTGGAAAGTGCTTGTGACAACTAGGTCACACTATATAAATCCATGCAAACGGCATGGATTTATATAGTGTAACCGAAAGAATGTTAAAATTTAAATATATACTTACCTTCTGATGGCCCCCGGTGTCTTTACTCAATGCGTCTCGGCTTGCCGGCAGCTGAAGGACCTGCCGACGTCAGCGGTCGTGTGACCCGTCACATGACTAAATGACGTCATGGCAGGTCCTTGAGTCCACCGCTATCTTCCGGCAAGCCAAGACTAGCACACCGGGGGCCATCAGAAGATAAGTATAATATTTATTTTTTATTTTATTCTTTTTTTTACAGTTTCTATGGTACCTGGGTCCGGAGGAGAGTCTCCTCTTCTCCAGACCTGGGTAGCATCCACACATTGAAACGCATGGAATGTGCATGTACAGATCCAGTGATGCTTATTCCATGCGTTCCAATGCAAGTCAATGGCGGAGAAAACGCAGCCACACAATGGAAGTTAGTGCTGCGTTTTTTTCCGCAATGATAATCCGCAGCGGAAATTTCCGCTGCATGTGCACAGCGTGGCCCCCGGTGTCTTTGTCCTGGCTTGCCGGCAGATTGCGGTGGACTTTCAGTGTAACGCGAGCTGCCGGCAAGTCGAAGACGCATCGAATAAAGACACCGGGGGCCATCAGAAGGTAAGTATATATTTATTTTTTATTTTTTAACATTCTTTTGGTCAAACTATATATAAATCCATGCCGTTTGCATGGATTTATATAGTGTGACCAAGTTGTCAAGCACTTTCCAAGTGATGCTAAAATCGCTTGGAAAGCGCTTGTCAACCCGCATGTGGAAATGCATGTGAAGAGCGCTTCACATCCGCATGTCCCTGGCAGGAAAAACGCATGTACAATCCGCATGCTTTTTTTCTGCCAGGGAGATGCAGAAACGCTCAGGAAAAAATCCTGAGCATTTCTGCATCGTGGGCACATAGCCAAAAAAGAACTTCACAATCTAAAAGCTTAATTCACCTCTCAAATTGAGGATGTGGAGAAATCCAAGGAAGATATTCTCCAAGAAATACAAGCGCACAGAGAGCTCATAACTAGATATATCATCCGGACTAGAAGACTTGGAAAGCCATAATAGACGGAATAATATCCGTATACGTGGTTTGCCGGAATCTATCAGCATGTCAGAGCTCGATTCCACAGTCCAAAAATTTTTCTGGATATATTAGATGATAATGAAGCTAATTCAATAGAGTTTGATCATATTCATAGGTCATTTCGCCCTAAAACATCATCAGAAACCCGCCCTAGAGATGTCCTTTGCAGAGTGCACTATTATAAAGTCAAAGAAGCCATTATGACAGCCTCAAGGCAAAAAGGGAATATAAATTACGTGGGTCATCAAATTTTACTGCTCACAGACCTATTGTTATGATCTGCTACAAGAACTAAGGAAAGAAAGGAAAACTGTCCCTACAGTAGGACTAAGCTGGATCCCTACAATGCAGCGGGCAACCTGTTCCTTGTGAACAGACCCGCCTTCGTCCTCGGCTAGTCTGAACGCAGACCTATAGATATAAGGAAGGGGTCCCTAAAGGTACTAAGGACTGGGACAAAATTGGACACCTCCTAGCAGAAGTTGTAGCGCAGCAAAAAAAACCAAACAGACAAAAAGTACTTAGAGGTCCAAGGACCAAGCAAACTATAGAGATAGGTACAAAGCACCTGGCTAGATTAAGAGTCAAAGTAACACTTAAGTCCAGCCCAAAACAAAACAAAAAAAAAACCTCTAAGGAAAGAAATCCGGAGATCAGCATGGTGTCTGTTCAGGAATTGGCTCAACGTCTGCAGGGATTGTCTCTTGAGGTGGCCGAACTCCAGCAACACGTGAGTAGCTGTCCTGGAGCGCATTTTGTGGAACCGAAGGTAGGACTGCCTGATTTTTTTTTTATGGTAAACCACAAGATTTTTCTTCCTTCAAAAATGCTTGTTTATTATATTTTCATTTGAGACCCAGGTCCTCTGGCAATGAATCACAGCGCATTGGGTTTATCATGTCACTTTTGCGCAAGGAACCACAGGGATGGACCTTTTCTCTCCAACCTAATGATCCGTGTTTTAGATCAGTGGAAGATTTTTTTTCTGCTATGGGGTTATTGTATGACGATCCTGATCGAGTCTCATCTGCTGAGACAGAACTGAGACGTTTGAAGCAGGGGTCAGGTGATGTTGAAAATTATTGTACACACTTCAGAAGGTAGTCTCCTGAAGTGGAATGGAATGATTCGGCGTTAAAATGTTTGTTTCTTGCTGGTTTAAGTGAAAGGGTTAAGGATCTGCTGATTGCTTTCCCTGCACCTGGAACCTTGCAAGAAGCCATGCAATTAGCTATACGTGTGGACAGGAGACTGCATGCCAGGGTTAATGAGGAGAAAACTCCTGCTATGGCAGCTTCTAGTCATCAGAGGGTCTACTCGGACGACGGAGAACCGATGGAGATTGGAGCGATGTCACTCCGCTCTCAGGAAAAAGACCGTAGGTTTTCCAAGGGATTGTGTTTTTATTGTGGTAAATCTGACCATTTTATTAAGAACAGTGAACTTCGGTTAAACAAAGGAAAAAAAAAAAAAAAAAGGTCAGTTACGCCCTTATTGCTTGTTTGAATTCTAAGGGAGTATTTCTTTCAGGGAGTACCTCATTGCAGGAGGAGTTGATTGAATTTCAGGTATTTGTGGATTGTGGTTCTCTAAAATTGATCTCCGGGGGGCATACAATTTGTTGCGAATGAAGGAGGGTGATGAATGGAAAACTGCTTTTAACACTCCGGTGGGTCATTTTGAGAATCTGGCTATGCCTTTTGGTCTTACCAATGCACCAGTGTTTTTTCAGAACCTTATTAATGACCTTTGATTGGTAAGAATGTGGTTGTGTATTTGGATGACATTTTGATTTATTCGCCAGATCTGGAGTCTCATTGGCAGAGCGTACGTGAGGTATTGCAGTTAAGTGACAATTCACTTTTTGCTAAGCTGGAGAATTCCGAGTTCACTGTGCAGAGAATTAGTTTTTTGGGCTACATTATCTCCAGTGAGGGCTTTGAGATGGACCCGGTGAAGGTTCAGGCTGTGCACGAATGGCCTAGGCCTATTGGTTTGAAATTGATGCAGAGATTTTTGGTTTTCTCCAATTATTACAGAAAATTCATTAAGAATTTTTCTATAATTGTTAAGCCGCTGACCGATCTCACCAGGAAATTTGCGAATACGGTCCAGTGGACTACTGAGGCCATTGAAGCTTTTGTGTATCTCAAGGAGAGGTTCAGTTCTGCCCCCATCGTTATGCAGCCTGATGAGACCAAGCCTTTTTTGGGCGAGGTTGATGCTTCTTCGGTGGGGATCGGTGCGGTTCATCCCTGTGCCTTTTTTTAAAAAAAATTTTCTGAGACCGAACTTAATTACGATGTTGGTAATCGGGAATGGCTGGACTTACTGTTATGATCTGCTACAAGAACTAAGGAAAGAAAGGAAAACTGTCCCTACAATAGGACTAAGCTGGATCCCTACGATGCAGCGGGCAACCTGTTCCTTGTGAACAGACCCGCCTTCGTCCTTGGCTAGTCTGAACGCAGACCTATAGATATAAGGAAGGGGTCCCTAAACGTACTAAGGACTGGGACAAAATTGGACACCTCCTAGCAGAAGTTGTAGTGGAGCAAAAAGACAAACAGACAAAAATATTTAGAGGTCCAAGGACCAAGCAAACTATAGAGATAGGTACAAAGCACCTGGCTAGATTAAGAGTCAAAGTAACACTGAAGTCCAGCAAAGCCAGAAGAGCGGAGCTGGAATAAATAGGCAGCAGGTCACGTGACCACCAAATAGAAAAAAACTAACAGGAAACCACTACTATCAGGCCTAAAAGAAAGGGATATCCCCTACAGGTGGGGCTACCCCTTTAAACTGACAGCCTTCAAGGGAGGGAAAATGGCTACCTTGGAGACTTGGCCAATTTTCTTGGAACTTTTGACCTTCCAATGATAGACCTTCCTGAATGACCGGAGATCCCAATACTCCCAGTCGCACCTCTAAGATGGCTAAAAGTCCAACAAGCCAAAAAACAGGACAATCACGGAGCATGATCTAATGTGACGTGAAGAGGCCTATCTCACTCCATTTCCTTGACTTTCTACTTTTCTCTTGTTCCCATTTTCTCTCTGGCATACTTCCACCACAAGACAGGGACCATACAGAGCGCGGTGAACTCGCCTGGACTTTTGTGATTGCCTATATGTTACTATGTGAATTTTGTTGAGTTTCAGTTACATTTCAGTTTATTGTATACTTATGGTGTGGAGGCGATATTTCCCACGATGGGACCTTGCTGGGATTTTCCACTCGTTCCCATTTAAAGGTCATGTTAGAAGACCAACTCTTGTCAGTGGCTATGGACAACAAGACTTACTGTTTAGTTATCATTATATATATTTTTTCTTAGTCACTTGTTCACATAGAGACCTGTCTCGATTGTAATTTTATCTTTAGCTATAGCCTCAAGTTTGAACGCGATGGGTTAAGTTAACAATAGTTACACTATGTTCCTGAGACTTACATGGTGGAGGGAAGCATGGCTAGAACGTTGATCCATCCTCGGCATCCTTCCACTCTTTTTGGTGCGCAGGTAGCCTACTACCTATACTTGCAATAACGGTGTTCAGCTGCCTCCATCTTCACTAACCCTAATCTCCCATTCTTTTTCATTCTCATCTTCCTTTTCCTCTCAAATACCAATATTCTCTCCAGTCTAATTTTACCTTATTTTCCCTGATCCCTCCTCCGGAATGGTGTCCAGGTTCTCGGGTCTCAAAAAAGTTCAAAGATTATTGATAGAATAAAAATTTGCTCCTTTGTAAAGGGGATAAGTATACTAGAAAAGAGAAGACAAGTATTATACTCAAACCACAAACAACGGATCTCAATCTTAATGCTTCAAGAGACACACTTAAAAACTGGTGCGATACCGCAATGCATATCAAAATATTATCCTGGGTGGTTTTTAGTACCAACCTGAACTCCAAGTCTAAAATGTTTCGATAGCCTTCTGCCTGGCTGAGACACCGTTCCCCTCACCGCTTCGGTCCCGGTCCAGCGTTTTCTTGCTCCCCTTCTGCTGCTGTGATGCGCTCAGCGCGCAGCTTCCCGAGCACTGTGCTTAGGGTGCGCGTGCTCCCTCCCTCTTAAAGGGGCCGCACCCGCCGTCCTAAAGAGTCCCCAGCCAGTGGCCGGAGGACTTCCTCTTTATAAGGAACCTCCTCCAAAATGGAGGTGCCTGTGCAAGGTTGTTGCTTTGTGTGCTAACACTTTCCTCATCCCTCAGGTTCCGCTGCCTGTCAGTCTTGCTCACAAGTCTAACAGTCCAGCCCGCCAGTCTGTCTAACAGCCGTGCCTGCCTACCTGGAGCACCTGCCAGTTACCTGCCGTGCACGCCAGCCTGCCTACCTGGAGCACCTGCCAGTTACCTGCCGTGCCGTCCTGTCTGCCTACCTGGAGCACCTGCCAGTTACCTGCCGTGCCCGCCAGCCTGCCTACCTGGAGCACCTGCCAGTTACCTGCCGTGCCCTCCTGTCTGCCTACCTGGAGCACCTGCCAGTTACCTGCCGTGCCCGCCAGCCTGCCTACCTGGAACAGCTGCCAGTTACCAGCCGTGCCCGCCAGTCTGCCTAGCTGGAGCATCTGCCAGTTACCTGCCGTGCCTGGCAGCCTGCCTACCTGGAGCACCTGCCAGTTACCTGCCATGCCTGCCAGCCTGTCTACCTGGAGCACCTGCCAGTTACCTGCCGTGCCCGCCATCCTGCTTTTCTGGAGCACCTGCCAGATACCTGCCGTGCCCGCCATCCTGCCTACCTGGAGCACCTGCCAGTTACCTGCCGTGCCAGCCTGCCTACCTGGAGCACCTGCCAGTTACCTGCCGTGTCTGCCAGCCTGTCTACCTGGAGCACCTGCCAGTTACCTGCCGTGCCCTCCTGTCTGCCTACCTGGAGCACCTGCCAGTTACCTGCCGTGCCCGCCATCCTGCCTACCTGGAGCACCTGCCAGTTACCTGCCGTGCCGGCCATCCTGCCTACCTGGAGCACCTACCAGTTACCAGCCGTGCCCGCCATCCTGCCTACCTGGAGCACCTGCCAGTTACCTGCTGTGCACGCCATCCTGCCTACATGGAGCAGCTGCCAGTTAGCTGCTGTGCCTGTCTGCCTACCTAGAGCACCTGCCAGTTACCTGCCGTGCCCGCCAGCCTGCCTACTGGAGCACCTGCCAGTTACCAGCCGTGCCCGCCAGCCTGCCTACCCGGAGCATTTGCCAAGTAACCTGCCGTGTCCGCCAGCTTGCCTGCCCAGAGCACCCACCTGGCTACCAGCCTTACCTGCCTGCTTATCTACCCGGACCACCCGCCAGCCTTCCTGCCGTGCTCATCTGCTGTACCGGTCAGCTCCTGTCATCTGACTCGTGGGAGTCACCTGCTCTCACACAAGGTCGGTCCCAGAGTGGCACCTGGTTCACCTGCCCGGTCCCTCCCTGGTTCATGGAGTCGACTAAGCCGCCGTGTGACCTGGGTCAGTCCGAGTAGGCACTTAATCACGCACCTCTGGTCCCTCCTTGCACTGAAGCACAGAGGTTCCACCACCCGGACCCGTAACAGTTTGCACAGGCCATGGAACCTGGTGGCCCCCAGGCTCCTGCTCTCTCTGACCTGTATCAGGAGGTCTCTCGCCAGAGATCCCAACAGGATACAATCCTGTCCTATCTGCGAACAGTCAACTATCGCCTGGTCGCGCTGTCCACCCCGACTGTTTCCATGTTTCCGTCTCTAACCGAGCAGCACCCGCTCCGGCGGCACCTCAACCCAGTGGTGCTGTAGCACCCTGCTTGGGACTTTGACTCTCTGCGCCTCCACGTTTTAGTGGTGACCCCGTCTTATATCGGGGCTTCATAAATCAATGCACGCTGCACTTTGAACTCCTGGCACACAAGTTCACCTCCGACCGGGCCCAGGTGGCGTTCATCATGTCCCACCTCACCGGAGAGGCATTGGCATGGCTAAACCCTCTGTGGGAAAGAGGGGGTACCCTGGTGTCTGATCTTCTGGCTTTCCTCGCTGCCTTCCGGAAGGTCTTCGATGAGCCTCGACGAAAATCTTCTACTGCCTCCTGCCTCCTCACTTCTCCGTCTCTGCCAAGGGAGTCTCTCCGTGGGCCAGTATGCCATACGTTTCCGAACCCTCGCATCTGAACTTGCCTGGAATAATGAGGCCCTGGTGTCCACCTTTTTTGGAGGGTCTTTCCAGATGGATCAAGGATGAGCTAGCCGGTCGTGACATCCCTTCCACCCTGGATGACCTGGTGTCATTAGCTACCCGGATTGACATCTGTTTTCTGGAACGTGCTAAGGAGACGACCCGAGAGAGAAGATTTTCGCGTCTCGCTCCAACATTCCAAAGGCCTATCCCGCAACCTGCAATTCCCCGGGCATGTTCGTCAGAGCCTATGCAAATTGACCAAACCAAGATGGTCAAGTCTCGCCTGGAGACACGTCGTGCCAAGGGGAGTTGCTTCTACTGTGGCACTATAGAGCATCTGATCCGTTCCTGCACGGGAAAATCCAGTGTCTAGGACCGCTCGGAGAGGTCGTCTTAGGCAAGAGTAAATCCTCTCCGTCCTTGACTCGGTCTGTTTCTATTTCCCGTGGTGAGACCCGCTTCTTCGAGACTGCCCATCTGGTTTCCGGAGCCGCTGGGAACCTCATTCAACAGGCTGTTGTGGAGCGGTATCAGATTCCTACCATACGTCTAGCTGAACCATTGGCGGTTGCCTCCATGGATGGGAGGCTTCTTCCGGAGACCATTTTGCTTGTCACAGAGTCTGTAACCCTTAAGGTGGGAATGCTGCACTCGGAGAAGATCTCCTTTCATGTGCTGTCCGGTCTCTCTCACTCCCTCTTGCTTGGTCTACCTTGGTTACAAAGACATGAGCCTGTCATGAATTGGAGATCTGGTGAAGTGCTCCATTGGGGTCAGGAATTCCATGAGTCATGTCTGGTCCTGGTTCGTCCTCCATGTATTCCGGCTAATCTACCTGGTCTGCCGGCACCCTACTGGTCCTATGCGGACGTCTTTCACTAAAAGGAAGTGGAGACACTACCACCTCATAGGCTGTATGACTGACCCATCGACCTGGTATCTGGTGCTTCTCCTCCCCAAGGGCGAATTTACCCCTTGTCGCTAGCTGAGACCGGGGCCCTGTCTGAATACATAGAGGAGAATCTTGCTAGGGGATTTATCAAGAAATCCACCACTCCGGCTGGAGTCGGATTCTTCTTCGTCAAGAAGAAAGACTGCTCTCTACGTCCATGTATCGATTACAGGGGCCTAAACCAGATTACCATCAAAAATAAGTACCCCCTGCCCCTCATCTCGGAACGGTTTGACCACCTTAAAGGCGCGAAGATCTTCTCCAAGCTCAATCTTCGTGGGGCATAGAATGTGGTCCGGGTTCGCCAGGGAGACGAGTGGAAGACTGCATTCAACACCCAGGACGGTCACTACGAATACTGCGTGATGCCCTTTGGTCTCTGTAATGCTCCAGCCATCTTCCATGAGCTGGTTAACGACATCTTCCGTGATCTCCTGTATTCTTGCGTGGTGGTGTACCTGGATGATATCTTTGGTTTTATCTCTGGATCTGCCCTCACACCAGAGGGATGTTCATCAGGTTCTGCTGAGACTCCGGAAGAATCGCCTATACGCTAAATACGAGAAATGCCTCTTTGAGCAGACCTCTCTGCCGTTCCTGGGCTATATCATCTCCGAGACTGGTCTGCACATGGATCCCGAGAAGGTGTCTGTCATCTTAAAGTGGCCCCGACCGGAGGGGTTGAAGGCGATTCCTGGGCTTCACAAACTATTACCGCCTCTTCATTCCTCATTTCTCCCAAATCCCAGGGCTTGGACTTCCAAAGTGGAGAAGGCCTTCATCTCCCTTAAACAAGCCTTCTCCTCCGCTCCTGTGCTACACCATCTGGATTGCAACAAGCAGTTCTTAATGGAGGTTGATGCGTCCTCCTCCGGAGCAGTGCTCACCCAGAAATCCTCATCCGGGAGAATGGTAACCCGTGGCTTCTTCTCCAAGCTCCTCTCCTCGTCTGAGCACAACTACTCCATAGGAGACCGTGAGCTGCTGGCCACCAATTAGCGCTGGAGGAGTGGCGCTACTTGCTGGAGGGGGCTCTGCACCCGGTGGAAATCTACACTGACCACAAAAACCTCCCTTATTTGCAGAACGCCCAAAGACTAAATCCGCGTCAGGCCAGAAGGTCTCTATTCTTTGCCCGATTCTGCTTCACTCTGCACTACCGCCCGGCGGACAAGAACATTAAAGCTAATGTTCTATCCCGCTCATTCCTATCTTCTGACCAAGAGGAGGAGCCTCTACATATCATTGATACCTCCAAAGTAATGACTGTTGCTCTGTTTGACTTTTCTCATCTTCCACCCGGTAAAACCTTTTGTAGCGGTTCCGGATCGGAATAGGGTTCTACTCTGGGGCCATTCATCCAAACTAGTCGGTCATGCTGGCCAGAGGAAGACTTTTCTGCTCGTTGCCCGACATTACTGGTGGCCTTCACTGCGCAAGGATGTTTTGGACTTTGTCGCGGCTTGTTCTTCTTGTGCCCATAACAAGGTTCCCAGGATCCTTCCTGCCAGCCGTCTTCTTCCTCTTCCCGTGCCTTCCGTTCCATGGCAACACATTGCAATGGACTTCATCACAGATCTCCCTGTTTCTGCCGGTTGCACTGTCATTTGGGTGGTCGCCGACCGCTTTTCTAAGATGGCCCACTTCATCCCTCTGCTTGGTCTCCCATCTAAAAACCAAGCAATGTGAACTGAGGTCTAAGATGGAACACATGCAAGAAATAGGAGCATGTTCACACTAGCAAAAAGAAGCAAAACCTACAAAAGACAAAAAATATATCTCATGCCCTACTATCATTATATATAAATGTAAAGCAAAGTTGCATATTAAATATAGGGTACTTAGTGAACTATTTTTGATCAAAAAAAGTATACAAGCCGTCCCACCAGCGGCAAGGTGACCCTAAATTGGGACGGTACCTACACTGTCTATATTAAAAACCTTACTGTATATCAAAGTTGAAGTAATGCATATAAAAGGGTAGACAAATAGGACCGGGTCCCAACTTCAGACCACCTAGGCCCGTGGTAAGCTACATATATACTAACCAGCTCAACAAAGGGGATGCCACACCCTTAATCTGCACAGAATGCAAACAAGACAAAAAAAACCAAGCAATGTGAACTGAGGTCTAAGATGGAACACATGCAAGAAATAGGCGCATGTTCACACTAGCAAAAAGAAGCAAAACCTACAAAAGACAAAAAATATTTCTCATACCCTACTATCATTATATATAAATGTAAAGCAAAGTTGCATATTAAATATAGGGTACTTAGTGAACTATTTTTGATCAAAAAAAGTATACAAGCTGTCCCACAAACGGCAAGGTGACCCTAAATTGGGACGGTACCTACACTGTCCCTCCCTGGTTCACGGAGTCCACTAAGCCGCCGTGTGACCTGGGTCGGTCCGAGTAGGCACTTAATCACGCCCCTCTGGTCCCTCCTTGCACTGAAGCACAGAGGTTCCACCACCCGGACCCGTAACACCTTCCATAAATGTTTTATGCCCGAGATCCTGGACTCCTTAATCGATTCAGAAGGCAGATATATATTCTTAAAAATTTCCTGGGCTGCACACAAACTTGTTATTGCTAACGTTTATTTTCCAAACCAAGGACAACAGAAATTTGGTGCTGAATGCAAGAGGCGTCTTAAGGAGTTTGCTGGCTCCTCTCCTGTGATACTCGGAGGCGACTTCAATCCACCTATAAATCCAATATTAGACTTTTCCTCAGGTAAGTCTTCATACCCCTCATCCCTCCATACAACAGATAAAGAGACAGATGCACAGCATGAGACTGGTGGATGTCTGGAGGGTTTTGCACCCTAATACTAAAGACTTCAGTTTCTTCCCACGGGTCCACACTACTTACAGCAGAATTGATTATTTTTTCATTTTGCGTAGCTTGATGGATCTTCCAGTAGAGGCAGAGGTGGAGTCGATACTGTGGTCGGATCATGCTCCCATATTCTTTTCGATCTTACTAAATCCATGTCATAGAACAGGCTTCTCATGGCTTCCAAATGAAAACGTACTCCAAGACTCCTTATGCATGTCTGAAATAGAACAAACAATAACCAACTTTATGGCTAATCATAATCAAGACCCCTCATCTCTATCTATCAAGTGGGAAGCACTGAAGAGTGTTTTAAGAGGCGTGTTCATATCTCATAGAGCACGCCTAAAAAAAGAGCTAGTCGCCGAGATAGCGAAGGTCTCTGACCAAATCCTTACACTTGAGACCCATCATAAACAAGATTTATCCGCTAACACATTTTCACATCTCTCTACAAGACAAAAATTGTTTGCGTTAATAGATCAGAAAACAATATGCTTTAGAGAGAGAATCAGAAGTTGCTTTTATCACTTAGGAAACAAAGGTGGTAAATTGTTAGCCAGAGCGATTCATCCATGCAATCCAAACACCATCCCATTCATTAAAACCTTCGAAAGGCAAGAAAGTTCACAGCACCAGCGACATACTTACAAGTTTTAGTGAATATTATAAATCCCTATACAATATTGCAGGACACTTTAAAGACCTTCCAGTTAAGTCACTTCGTGACAAAATCAAATCATATCTGCAGCAGAATAAATTGCCCACAGTTTCGGAAGAATCACTATTAGATCTAGAAAAGGATTTTTTACTAGAAGAAGTTACTTCAACAGGAAAGAAATAAAATGAGGGAAAAGTCCTGGTCCAGACGGATATTCCGCTGGTTTTTATAAACAATTTTTTCATCTAGTAAGCCCCTTATTCCTGTCTGTTTGTAATTCCATATCCTCTAGAGGATCATTTCCAGCACACATTAGTTTTTCCCAAACCTGGAAAAGATCTGTCATTGTGCGGTAGCTACCATCCCATCTCTTTGATCAATTCAACAGACATTAAAATGTATGCAAAAATGATCGCAAAAAGATTAAGCCTTGTTCCAGGTTTGATAAATCAGGATCAGGTGGGGTTTGTTCCGGGGCGTGATGCAAGGGACAATACCATAAGGACTATATCGCTGGTAGGATCCCTTCCCCTTCCCGCTCCTCCTATCTGTTTCCTGTTGATTGATGCCAAAAAGGCGTTTGACAGGGTACACTGGGAATTCATATTTCAAACTCAGGAAGGAATTGGCCTACGTGAGAACATGCTTCATAGAATTTCAGCACTATACACCTCTCCCACTGCTCAAGTCAAAATCAATAGTTCCATATCAAACCCGTTCTCAATACAAAACGGTACAAGTCAAGGCTGCCCTCTTTCGCCCCTCCATTATATACTAATATACTAACAGTACGTGGCAATACTTTGATTAAGGGAGTCGAGCATCAATTGGAGGAACCCAAATTAGCTTTATTTGCGGACGATGTTCTTTTATATATCACATCCCCCATAACAAGTATACCAAACATTATTTCGGAATTACATAAATTTGGATCCCTAAGTAACTTGAAAATTCCCATAAATCGGAATTAATGAATATATCATTACAGCCATCGCTGGTGTCCCAGCTGGCAGCCTCCTTCCCTTTTAAATGGCTTTATAATTCGATCACGTACTTATGAATCAAACTGACTGCCAAAACAGCTATATGAAGCAAACTTTAAGAATGTTTTACACAAAGCTGAACTTGACCTATAGAAATGGCATAAGTTACACCTATCCTGGTTTTTCAGGGTCAATGCAATTAAAATGGACCTTTTACCACGCCTTTTATACTTCTTACAAACAATCCCGATATTTTTACCTACTTCCTTCTTCTCCCGACTTAAGCGGTCTCTAGATTCATATGGTCTCACAATCGAGCACGCGTATCCTACTTTTTTATTAGACCATAAATAGATCACACTTCTTAAAAAAACATAAAAATTAACAACCTATTTTATATGACTACATTAACCAAACTGGAATGAGATCACTACAAGAAATTTTCTGTGGTGAAGAACCTCCTACGGGCTCCTGGTTCTTTTATGTACAACTTAAAAGCTACATCAATACAACGTTTATGTGACGTGCAGTTCCCGTGGTCAGATCCCGTGCTTGTGCAATTTACCCTGTACAGAAAGTGCAGTAATCCCTGCCGTCTGTGTAGCCGGAAACTTGTGCGCAGGCACCGGTGGGTCACTCTGCCTTCCCAGCGCCTGCGCACAAGTTTCCTGCTGCACAAGGCTACACAGACGGCAGGATAAAGAGCCCATTCCATACCGGGTAAATTGCGCAGGCGCGGGATCCGGCCAGGAACTGCATGTTACAGAGCCCTGTGACGTGCAGGGGAGGGGGGGGTATGGAATAACAGGCTGGCATTTCTTCGCGTTCCCCGGACGCAAAGCTTGCCAAAACTAATTTAATAAAACGCTATTACAAAGCAAGTAAACCTCTAATATGGGACATAAAGGTAAGTTTAGATTCACATTTCTATCACCTGTATGCCCATATTAGAGGTCTGATAGATCCCAGGGGGGTGACAAATTCCCTTTAAGCACTTTATGTATTTAGTTCCAATAGCATAGCTACTGGGAGGGAAGAGTGGGAGGGGAGGTGGGGTAGAGGGGGCAATTGCCCCAGGCCGCACGCTCAGAGGGGCCCACCCAAATTAGTTTCTGTTAAATAGATTAGTGTGCTGATATAATTAAGCCCTGCGGTAGTGCAGGGAGACCTAATCTCCCTGCACTGCTGCTCTATGTTCAGTAGACCATAGGTCTAAGTGCGGTCTACAGAGCAGCAGGCAAGGGCATCACTAGACACGCATCCTGCCTCAAATGTGTAGCCAGCTGCATGCAGACATACTCATGGTTTCTCCATCTACAGCAGGTGGTATTTCTATTTGCATACCTCTGTAGCTCCGCCTCCTTGCTTCTAGGGCTGTGCCAATCAGCAGAGGGAGAGTAGATCAGGAGTGTAGTACATCTGACCAAAGGCTGCTCCTGCATTTACTCTCCCCTCCTATCTCTCTTTCTCGCTCTATCTTTCAAATTCAAATGGGCTTTACTGACAGGACTAAGTACATGTTTGCATTGCGAAAGCAAGTGGTAAAATAATGGGGGGATGTGAATAGGGACACATCCAGGGTGGGGTATCGAGGTTCACGACTAATCAGGCTTCTCTAAGTCTGTGGCAGGCACTGACATATTGCGCTGCTATGGCTGCTGCACTTTCCTCTTCCCCCAGTAGTATAGGCAGTTTCTCTTCCTCCTCCTTGGAGGTGAAGTCTGGGAGGAGATTAGATAGTCTCCTGAAGTGAGTCTCACGCATTGCGGAGTATTTGGGCAACCTCAGCAAGAAGTGAGCCTTATGTTCCATGGCCTCCTGGGGGCACTGCTGGCAGAGTCTGTGCTCTCGGGTCTTGTAGTTCTGTCGGTGCTGCCCGGATTCAATGACTAGGCTGTGGGCGCTCAGTCTGTACCGACTCTAGATCTGTCGCTCTTTGGGGTTTACTAGTTTCTCTAGATATGGGGACATCTTTTTATCTATCTATATTGTCTTCTCTATCTATATATTATCTATTGAGAGATATATTAACCCCTTACTGACGTGGGCCATATTAATAATTATCTGTGCACAGGGCCTATTGGGCCAGATACATATTAGTACACCTTGGCGATTTCGACCGCAGAGAGGCGATAGTACCGGGTGTTAGCTGTGACAATGTGCAAGGAGCGGTGCCGCACCGCTCCCTGCACATTAACCCCCGAAATGCATTCCTGGGCCAAGGGGAGGTAAGCGCCATACCTCCTCTCCGGCGTCCCACGCTGTCTCTGCCTGGTCCTGGTGGTTGTCATAGTGACCCTGCTGCATCCCTATGCTATACTGGCGAGATCAGACTGCAAAAAAGTGAAAGTCCCATAGTGGGACAAAGTGTAAAAGTTCAAAAAGTGTCAAAGTGAATTTTTTTTTTTTTTAAATGTTAAGAAAAAATGAAAAAAATATTCCAAAAAAATGAAAATATACTGTACCCATATTATTATGAAAAAAGCAAAGTACACATATTTGATATCACCACATCCGGAACGACCTGACATATAAAACTACCTCACTAGTTAACCCCTTTAGTGAACACTGTAAAAAAAAATAAATAATAAAAAACGAAGCAAAAAACTATGCTTTATCATCATACGGACAAACAAAAAATGGAATAAAACGCGATCATAAAGATGAATGTAAATAAAAATGGGACCACTGAAAACATCATCTTGTCCCATAAAAAACAAGCCACCATACAGCTCAAGTCAGCCGAAAAATAAAAAAGTTATAGCTCACAGAATAAAGCTATACAAAAACAATATTTTTTCTATAAAATAGTTTTTGTTTAAACGCCAAAACATGTCCCGAAGAATAAAGCTTTTTGTGGAAAAAGTTTGATTTTTATATTTTCACGGCTCTGTTATAAACTTATGGGAAGCACCTGGGGGTTCAGGATGCTCACCACACATCTAGATAAGTTCCCTGAAAGGTCTAGTTTCCAAAATAATGTCACTTGTGGAGGGTTTCTATTGTATAGGCACATCGGGGGCTCTCCAAACGCAACATGTCTGCTAATTATTCAAGCAAATTTTACATTCAAAAAGTCAAATGGCGCTCCTTCCCTTCCGATCCCTGCCGTCCACCCAATCAGTGGTTTTCCACCACATATGGGGTATTGGCGTGCTCAGGAGAAATTGCACAACAAATGTTGTGTTCAATTTTTCCTGTTGCTATTGCGCGCGCGCGCATCGGAAGTTCCGCGTGTCGCGGTGCCTGTCTGGGAGCGACGCGTTTGAACGTGCATGCTGGAACTCGGAGCACGTTATGCTCAGCAAGAGGAAAGCATAAAAGGAGGGAGGGGGGAACTCTCGCATGGCGTCAACCTCGCGGAAAGGCCCATCTACTGGAACGGGTTCCTCTTCAAATCCGGTATTCCCCTCTTACAACAGGATGGTAAGTGATGTTAGTGAAAGCTCACTTCTAACTTGGGACCTCCCCCTCTTTTTCTTCTCTCATCAGGGAAGGAAGAGTACAGGCAAGTCCAAACACAGGACCTGCGTGCTTTGCGCAGAGAATCTGCCCACCACATGGCAAAAAAGACTATGCAACTCGTGTATTGAACAAACAATTTGCGAGGAGACTCCTAAGTTCGCCTCAGAGCTCAGATCCCTGATTAAATCCCAGGTTGAGGATACCTTCAAGTCCCTGCAGAAGGGGGGGAAGAAACGGGAAAAAAACAGGAACCTATCCCCTGTATCAGGATCTAGCAGTTCAGACGGGGAGGTGGTTGGCTCAGATTCGTCCTTATCTTTGTCCTCGTCATCTTCTGAGGGTGGGTGTCGTTGCTGTTTCCCTATAGAGGGTGCTGATAATTTAATTAAGGCAGTTAGGTCTACTATGGGGTTGGAAGATCATCTCCCCAAGAAATCAGTCCAGGATATGATGTTCAGTGGCCTGGAACAAAAGAAAGAAAATCTTTCCCTCTCAATGACAAAGTCCACTCCTTGATTAAGAGGGAATGGAAAAAGCCAGAAAGAAAGGGCTTGTTGTCACCTAAGAGAAAATACCCCTTTGAGGACCCGGTATGCTCCTTCTGGGGAAAGGCGCCACAGTTAGACGTAGCAATAGCTAAAGCCTCTAAAAAATTTTCTCTGCCATTTGAAGACATGAGGGTACTAAAGGACCCAATGGACAAAAAAGCAGACACCTTCCTAAAAGGGGCTTGGGAGGCCGCAGGTGGAAGGTTAAAACCCGCAGTGGCTGCCACATGTACGGCCAGATCTTTAATGGTCTGGCTAGATCAACTAGAGACGCAACTTAAGAACAAAACGTCCAGGGATAACATACTGGGCTCCGTCTCAGTAATGAAGGGGGCGCAGCAGCTTTTTTGGATGACGCATCAGCTGATTTTGTCAGGCTGGCAGCCAGGGCTGCGAGCTTCTCTAATGCAGCAAGGCAGGCCCTCTGGCTTAAATGCTGGCCGGGTGACCACCAAACAAAATCTAGACAATGCTGGGGATAACAAGAAACGCTTCCCGGTCCTCTTTAGTATTTCATACAGGTTGTCCTTTCGGAGCAGATAATTTATGCGCAGAAAACCCCCCAAAGACCAGGATAGGTGGGAGGATAGGAAGAAAAAAGCCCAAAGGGTTTATGTTTAACAGGCCCCCCAGCGACAACAGGAAACCCGTCCAATAAGAGTCAGCCCCAGGTGGGGGGGAGAATTCATTTCCTCCCAGCCTGGGAAAAAATATCGAACAGCTCTTGGATTTTAGACCTGATAAAAGCAGGGCTAAAATTTCAGTTTCACTCCGTTCCCCGTCCGAACTTTGTTATAACTCCCATGAGGTCATCAGAGGTAGGACAACTAGCACTAGAACAAGAAATTCTAGGCCTAATAGAAAGAGCAGTCCTTCAAGAAGTCCCTGCACAGGAAAAAGGCGAAGGATTCTACTCCCCTCTGTTCCTCAGGAAAAAAATAGACGCGACATTCAGAACAATTGTAAACCTGAAAAAATTTAACAAATTTCTAAGGGTGCAAACCTTCCAGATGGAGTCAATAAAATCGGCAGTGAAATTGTTGTTCCCACACTGTTTTATGGCTGTCCTGGATCTGAAGGACACCTATTATCACGTCCCCATACACAGAGACTACCAGAAGTTCCTGAGAGTAGCAATATCGCTAAAAGGAATAGTCAAACACTACCAATATATGGCCCTCCCCTTCGGTCTAGCGATAGCCACAAGGGTTTTCTCAAAAATAGTGGCAGAGGTAATGGCCCATCTGAGGGAGCAAAACATTCTGATTCTGATCACTCCGTACCTGGACGATCTGCTAATAATAGGCAACTCCTTCAACCATTGCAAGGGCCATCTAGCAAGGGCCATGGATTCCTTGACAAATTTAGGCTGGCTTCTGAACCTAAAAAACTCCAGGTTGGAGCTGCATCAAGTACAAGAGTATCTAGGCATCTTGTTAGATTCGAGGAATCAGGAATGCCGTCTCCCTGCAGGGAAAATCCAGAATATGATAGGCCGGGTATCTCATGTGATAGACCATCCCTCTATGACTTTGCGGGGAGCAATGTCCCTTCTCGTCTCCATGACTGCTTGTATCCCGGGGGTCTGTTGGGCTCAGGTGCATACCAGGGACTTGCAAACGGAAATCTTGGGGGCAGAAAAGTCACTAAAAGTGCACTTAGAAGGTCGGCTAATTTTGTCATCAAAAACCTTGCTTTCCCTAACATGGTGGATGGAGGTGGACAGTTTAACCAGAGGCGTTCCATGGGCAATCTGTGTCGCAGGTCCTAACTACAGATGCGAGCCCCAGGGTTGTGGAGGGCTCACCTATACGACCAAATAGCTCAGGAGGTCTGGTCGGAGGATTTGGAAGGGGCATCTTCCAAGGAACTTCTGGCAGTAAAATTCGCTCTCTCAACATTCCTAAACACCCTACGGGAACACCATGTAGCAGTGTTTTCAGACAACAGGGTAGTAGTGGCATACTTATATCACCAGGGGGGGGACCCGGTCCCATTCTCTACTACAGGTGTCAAAATCCATCCTCCAGTTAACAGAGAACAATTTGGAGTCCCTGTCCGCACTCCACATAAAAGGAACAGAAAATATCACAGCAGACTTTCTGAGCAGAACCCAGCGCGAATGGGAGCTGAATCAGTTAGTGTTACACCAACTCACGGAAATATGTGGAAACCCTTCTGTAGACCTATTCGCCAACTGGCAGAACAAGAAAGTGGACATATTCTGCTCAATAAACCCCAAGAGGCATTAGATGCTTTTTCAGTCCCATAGAACCACCAGCTAGCCTATGCATTTCCTCCAATCACTCTGATTCCAGCGGTTCTGAGGAAAGTCAGGGAAGACAAGGCAAACATAATTCTGATAGTCCTCTTCTGGCCAAAGAAGCCCTGGTTTTCCTGGCTGAGGATAATGTCCACCTCCGAACCCTGGGTTCTTCCGGAAATTCCAGATCTCCTTTTTCCAGGGACCGGTCCTCCACCCTCAGGTAGCAAATCTACACTTGATAGCCTGGATTTTGAGAGGGCGCTCTTAAGGAATAGAGGTTTTTCCCCGAATTTCATCTCCACTCTACTACAGAGTAGGAAACCCGTAACCACCAGACTTTAAGGTAAAACCTGAAAAAAATTCCTCTCATATGCGGGTTCGAAGGTACAAGGGGAGGCCCCCAATTCTTCCATCTTAGAGTTCCTTCAAAAGGGGTTAGAGCGGGATCTGGCCACAAGCACTCTAAAGGTGCAAGTTGCGTCACTAGGAGCCCTATACAACTGCGACCTGGCCAGAAATAGGTGGATTTCTAGGTTCATCAAGGCATCACACAGGTCTAGGCCCATCCCCTCCCGGAATACTCCTCCTTGGGACTTAAATTTAGTTCTTTCATCCCTAACCAAACACCCCTTTGAAACTTTAGCGGATGCATCTCTAAAAGTCCTATCTCTTAAGACGTCACTCTTAGTAGCCCTCACATCGGCACGTAGAGTTAGCGACATACAAGCCTTATCAGCAGGGCCCCCCTTCACGCAAATTCTAGAGGACAGGGTGACACTTAGGACTGACCCAGCATACCTTCCTAAGGTGGGATCACACTTCCATAGATCGCAGGAGGTCACCCTCCCTTACTTTTGCCCAAATCCTAAAAACAGGGGGGAAAAAGACCTACACACCTTAGACGTCAGAAGATGCATTATCCAGTACTTAAAGGTCACACGGGAGTATAAGGACAGGTCTCTCTTTGTGTGCTTCCAGGGACCTTGGAAGGGACAAAAAGCTTCCAAGGGCACACTGGCAATGTGGATAAGAGACGCCATCTCCCTGGCATACTCCTCAAGCGGGGAAACCACCCCGGAGGATTTAAAGGCTCACTCAACTAGGGCAGTAGCAGCCTCCTGTGCGTAGAAAGCCGGCGCTTCAATTGAACAGATATGTAGAGCTGCAACCTGGTCTTCCCCTCCTACATTCTTAAAGCACTACCGGCTGGATCTTACCTTTGGTAGAAGGGTTCTGGAAGCGGTGGTCCCTCCCTAAATGACACTAATCTGCATTTCTCTCCGTGGTGCCGTCCTGGGGGAAGGAGAAATACGTAGTTACTTACTGTTAACGGGATTTCTCATAGCCCATGACTGCACCCATACATTCCCTCCCTCCCTTCAGGCATGGGTGTACACACTTATTTGTTAGTTATATTTAGTCACGAGGTGTGTCTGGTAAACTCCTTAAAAATGTTAAAATTTGTGTTACTAACCTGGGGGTCCTCTCTGTGCTCTGTAAACAATTGATGCAGGAGAGAGGTGTCACCCTTTTTATCTGTAGGTTTCCTGTTCTTGAAGGGCGGATCCCCTCTCCGTGGTGCCGTCATGGGCTCTGAGAAATCCCGTTGCCGGTAAGTAACTACATCTTTTTGCATCTCTTTATTCTGAGAGCTATAACTTGTTTATCTTTCAGCTGATGGAGCTGTATGGCGCCTTGTTTTTGCGGAACAAGATGACGTTTTCAGCGGTACCATTTTTATTTACATTTGTCTTTTTTATTGCGTTTTATTCCATTTTTTGTTTGGCAGTATCATGATTAAGCATCGTTTGTTGCTTTTTTTTTTTTTTTTTTATCGTGTTCACTAAAAGGGTTAACTAGTGGGACATTTTTATAGGTCGGGTCATTCCGGATGCCGCAATATCCAATGTGTCCTTTTTTTTTTTCTTTTTTCTTTTTTTTTCATAATATTTATTTATGGGTAGAGTGTGTGTATATATATATGTGTGTATATATATATATATATATATATATATATATATATATATATATATATAGTACAGACCAAAAGTTTGGACACACCTTCTCATTTAAAGATTTTTCTGTATTTTCATGACTATGAAAATTGTACATTCACACTGAAGGCATCAAAACTATGAATTAACACATGTGGAATTATATACTTAACAAAAAAGTGTGAAACAACTGAAAATATGTCTTATATTCTAGGTTCTTCAAAGTAGCCACCTTTTGCTTTGATGACTGCTTTGCACACTCTTGGCATTCTCTTGATGAGCTTCAAGAGGTAGTCACCGGAAATGGTTTTCACTTCACAGGTGTGCCCTGTCAGGTTTAATAAGTGGGATTTCTTGCCTTATAAATGGGGTTGGGACCATCAGTTGTGTTTGTGCAGAAGTCAGGTGGATACACAGCTGATAGTCCTACTGAATAAAATGTTAGAATTTGTATTATGGCAAGAAAAAAGCAGCTAAGTCAAGAAAAACGAAATGAAGGTCAGTCAGTCCGAAAAATTGGGCAAACTTTGAATGTGTCCCCAAGTGCAGTTGCAAAAACCATCAAGCGCTACAAAGAAACTGGCTCACATGAGGATCGCCGCAGTAAAGGAAGACCAAGAGTCACCTCTGCTTCTGAGGATAAGTTTATCCAAGTCACCAGCCTCAGAAATCGCAGGTTAACAGCAGCTCAGATTAGAGACCAGGTCAATGCCACACAGAGTTCTAGCAGCAGACACATCTCTACAACAACTGCTAAGAGGAGACTTTGTGCAGCAGGCCTTAATGGTAAAATAGCTGCTGGGAAACCACTGCTAAGGACAGGCAACAAGCAGAAGAGACTTGTTTGGGCTAAAGAACACAAGAATTGGACATTAGACCAGTGGAAATCTGTGCTTTGGTCTGATGAGTTCAGATTTGAGATCTTTGGTTCCAACCACCGTGTCTTTGTGGGATGCAAAAAAGGTGAACGGATGGACTCTACATGCCTGGTTCCCACTGTGAAGCATGGAGGAGGAGGTGTGATGGTGTGGGGGTGCTTTGCTGGTGACACTGTTGGGGATTTATTCAAAATTGAAGGCATACTGATCCAGCATGGCTACCACAACATCTTGCAGCGGCATGCTATTCCATCCGGTTTGCGTTTAGTTGGACCATCATTTATTTTTCAACAGGACAATGACCCCAAACACACCTCCAGGCTGTGTAAGGGCTATTTGACCAAGAAGGAGAGTGATGGGGTGCTACGCCAGATGACCTGGTCTCCACAGTCACCAGACCTGAACCCAATCGAGATGGTTTGGGGTGAGCTGGACCGCAGAGTGAAGGCAAAAGGGCCAACAAGTGCTAAGCATCTCTGGGAACTCCTTCAAGATTGTTGGAAGACCATTTCCGGTGACTACCTCTTGAAGCTTATCAAGAGAATGCTAAGAGTGTGCAAAGCAGTCATCAATAGTGTTGAGCCACCCACGTAGTGTTCGAGTTCGGTTCGTCGAACACCCTTGTGTTCGCCGAACTGTTCGTCGAACACCTTCAAAACCAATGGCAGGCAAACAAAAACACATAGAAACACATAGAAAACACCTTCAAAGGTGTCCAAAAGCTGACAAACTGCTCAGAAGACATAACTAACACATGGAAAAGTGACAAGTACATATCGTCATGCGAAAATTAAAGAGGTGGAGGAGTAAAAGGAGGGGGAGACACAGATATAGGCATGTCATGCCCTTCTAAAATCCAAAAAGTGAGAAGCCAACACGGCCAGTCCGTTCCTGCCCGTGCCACCTCCGTGTCGCCGGGTTTGTGCCACAGCCGCGGTGGACCCTGACGGCCAGCCCCCCTCTCAATACTGGTGCCTGTCCGCTGGTGGGTCGAGCCCCCCCGCGGTGGGGGGGGGGTAACATCTGCAGAAGAAAGTCCATCTTCCAGCCAAACTAACATGTCGACTTCTTTTCCTGGACAATGTGATACGATCCCTTTGTTACGGACACGCCCATCGCTACAAATTCCAGATGAGGCACAAAAACAGCAGGTGCTTCAGCGGATATCAAGTGCTCCTTCAAGTGGGCTCTCCTCCACCTCAATTTCAACATCACAAATACTCCAGTCCTCAGAGGTGTCGCCCCAATCGCACTTGCTTCCTCACAGCTCCCAAGTCTCCAGCTGCCTGTCTGAGTATGGGGTAACACAGATGGTTGAGTCTGCAGAGCTGTTTACTCATACTATAGCCTGGGAAACGGAGGTCTGCTCCAGAGCTTCTGTTAATCCAGATGAGGAAATGATCTGCACTGATGCCCAGAATCTTTACGAGTCGGATCCAGGACCAGATGAAGAAGGTTCTGAGCATAATGTAGACCCTCGTTCCCAAACTGTAACTCCTGTTGGTGGAGACAATGATGAAGATGATGATGAGACTCAAATACCTGATTGGAGCGACAACTTGACTTTTCGGTCAGGGCAGGAAGAGGTTGGCTTTGAGGACGACAGGTGTGATAACACACAGGGTGATGATGACAAGGTTGGAGATCCCACTTACTGTCAACCCACAGTCAGCCAGTCGATGAGGTCACCCAGACCTTTGCCTGGCCTTGGGGATGTCGCAGTGGTCGGCTCCCTGGCCCGTACCCTGGGGTCACTCTTTAAAAGGGTGGATAATTGTTAATTTTATAAGAGTTCGTGACGCCACCTGTGGTATCTGGTGAGAAGCACCAGCGCTGCAGCAGTCCACTGAGGCCCGTGATAAGGCAGCTCGATGGTATAGCTCCCCACAGGTGGATCTAGGTCTCAGGGCAGCGTATGCAGGGGGAATGCAGGACAGGCGAGACCCAGCTGGGTCAGAGCAAGAACGGGAACGGACACGGTAGTCACTTCAGTACCTTTTACTGGAGGAAATTCAGGCACATCCCGGAGCGCTGTAGGGTGAAGGGTGCATATCAGGATCCTCCCCAATGAGCGCGTGTAGGGCCTCCTGTTTCTTGCCTCTGCGTAGTAAGTTTCTGACCTGCCTGGAGCTAGGCCTAACTTTGTCTCTGTCCTGCGCTGGCTGACCTTGTGGTAGGGCCTTCTCTTGGAGTTCACGCTCCCAGTATGCGGGGCCTAAGCGTCTCCTGGCTCTGTTACATATCAGCACCTTAGCGATCCTGGGACTTGTAGTTTTCCAGGGATTCCGGTTATGCCTTACTGGGTCATAGAGATCCCGGTAAGCTCGGATCCGGTGTCCGGTAAATGCTTCGGGGTGAGCTGGTTAAGCT
The DNA here is from genome assembly GCF_046119375.1 of Phyllobates terribilis. Taxonomy (NCBI): domain Eukaryota; kingdom Metazoa; phylum Chordata; class Amphibia; order Anura; family Dendrobatidae; genus Phyllobates; species Phyllobates terribilis. The sequence goes on along the minus strand of NW_027362764.1, from coordinate 326,826,566 downwards.
CCTCTGCCCCTTATATACTAACTCGCCACTCGCCTTCGGCCTACTCGGGCCCTCACTAGGCTAAGCACACTAACGGCAGCTTGCCACGCTTCACCGATCTTAAGGCGCCGGCACACCTTAAGCTCTATCTGGGCTCCCTGAATCTAGCTAGCAGGAGCCTCGTGGTCCACTGCTGAACTATTAACTGAGTTCTCTACACTAGACTGAGCTCCACTGCACACTGACCTCTCTTAGGCTTCTCTACTGCAGGAACTCTTCAGAGGAACTGAACTGCCTAGCTCCACCTTCCCTATTTATATCCCTAACGGGCTCCCTCTGCTGGTCTGAGGTGGAAGGTGGAGATGTTTGAATGTTTATGGGGGCCTCTTGTGGAGGATTCCATCAATACACTCTTCTAGGATCTGTGATAACAAGCGCAGCGGGGCGTCACAGATACTATTAACGATGAGGTTAGGTTGCGCCTTCCTGGACAGAGAACGGAGTACTGGAAGCACATCAACAACTGCATCCTCAACCACTACTCTGCCTCTGACCACAAGTCGTAGTGGCTCTAAAGGTCGCATGGGCTCTAAGCCTTGCATAGCCAGGGCATTCATTCAGATCGATAAGGATGACCCAACTCGTGTTATCTGTAATATTTGTCAGCAAAAGCTAAGTAGAGGCCAAAAAATCCATAGTTTGAGTACTTCATGCATGTACCGTCACATGGATATGAAGCATAAGTTGCAGTGGGAAGCTCACTGTGCTACAATGCGGCCTAGCAGGCTGGGCCAACCACCGTCTGCCCCATCTTCTGCATCCGCGGCCTCTTCATCCTCTGTGACTGGGGGGACAGCAGTCACACATGTTTTTGGATGCAGACCTGCCACCTCTTTACCTGCAACAGCCAGTGTGATTGGCAGGTCGTCAGTTCATTGGGAAATGGAAACACCTGCTGGTTTTGAGCGCTCTCTGACATCGAGAGCACCACCTTTGGATCAAGGCAACCTAACATGTCCCCCTGCATCTTCCTCACAGACCGGCAGTTTGCCAGGGACACCCTACTCAACCCCGTCTAAGCACAACAGCCAGCCCTCGGTCCCTCAGATGTGGAAAAGTAAAAGACCATTTCCTCCTAGCCATGAGAAAGCTAAGAGGTTGAATTTCACCATCTGCAAGCTGTTGGCTACAGAAATGCTGCCTTTCTGCCTGGAGGACACAGTGGATTTTCGAGACCTTATGTCCATCGCAGTGCCCCAGTACCAGATGCCCAGTCGGCACTACTTCTCAAAGAAAGGTGTGACTGCGCTCCACCAGCATGTCGCACACAACATCACCGCTTCTTTGAGAAACTGTGTGTGTGACAGAGTGCATTTCACCACAGACACTTGGACGAGTAGGCATGGACAGGGGCGTTAAATGTCGCTGACTGGGCACTGGGTAACTATGGTGACAGCATTACAAGGGGCTGCTGTCCAAGTCTTACCATCCCCACGAGTTGTGCGTCAGTCCAATTTATCTCGAAGTTACTCCACTGCTTCTGCCTCCTCAACCTCCTCTCGGTCCTCCACCAGCACCCAAAGCCTGTCTGGTAATGCCACCTGCTTTCTAACTGCGCAGAAGGAATCCTGCACACCTCCTTACTATGCTGGCAGCAGGGCTCAACGGCATCAGTGTTTACTTTGAAATGTCTGGGAAATGTGAGTCACACAGCTGAGGAGTTGTGGTCAGTTTCATGAATGGTTGTCTCCACTGGACCTGCAACCAGGGAAGGCCGTGTGCGACAATGCTGCAAACCTGGGTGCGGCCCTTCGCCGGGGCAATGTCACACACGTGCCTTGTATGGCTCACGTGTTGAACCTGGTTGTTCATAAATTTTTAGCCCACTATCCCGGACTAGATGGCCTTCTGCAGAGGGCACGGTCGCTGTGTGCTCACTTCCGCCGTTCGCATCCCGCAGCTCAACGACTTACATCTCTACAGAAGTCGTTGGGCCTGCCAGTTCACCTGCTGAAATGCGATGTGCCGACATGGTGGAATTCAACTCTGCACATGTTGCAGCGACTGTGGCAGCACCGACAAGCCCTGGTGCAATACGTTCTGACGTATAGCCTGGGCCAACGAGATCCAGAGGTGGGGCAAATCACGCTGCAGGAGTGGTCTCAGATCAGGGACATATGAAGTTGATGCACCCCCTGGGCCGTGGGGTATTCTGAGCCGGGCCGGTAGACGCTGGGGGTTGTAGTCACTGTGGCAGTGACCCGGTCCGTGACCCAGGGCGGTCAATCCAAGGGTAATTTGTATATATGGATTTTATAATGTCCGACTACGCCACCTGTGGAGTGCGGCCAAAGGGGCCACCGCTGCGGAACAGTCCTCTGAAGCTGGTGGTTTTGCAGCAATGGTATTATTACTCACCACAGGAAGAGTGTAGCTTCAGGGCAGTGTGGGTGGATGATGGTGGTTGTAGTGCAGGGAATCAGTAATGAATACAGAGTCCGTGTGATGCAGTCCCAAGATCTTTACTCACAGTTGTTGCAGTCCAGATTACAGGTACCAGAGCAATCTCACCCGTCGTGCTGTGCTTACTCAGTGAGGGGCTCAGTCCACCCCCAGATAGCTCCGGAGTACTTAGCAGGACCCCCTTCTGTGTGTCCTTTCTCTGGTCTTCTCCCTGCACCTCACACCCAGTGACACTTCTATCCGGTATCCTCGGGCCTTGGCGGGCGACTTGTGTTCCGTCCCCTGGGTCCTATGTGGCTACCTTCTTAGTGAGACTGGTGTGGACTTTTGCCTGCAGTACATGAAATGCTGCTGCCTCCGGTTTCTAGTTGAGCCTTGCTGTTTCTCCGCTAGTTGAGGGACCGGTTCCCCTTATCTGGCCTGACCCCTCTACCTCCTGGTAGCAGCGGGAGTACGGGTGGCCTTCTGCATGGCCCGCAGCCCTAGGGTCCCTTCGGTTCCTGGAGCCTTCCTGCTCCCACTCCTCTCTTCTCTCCTTCAGTCCTGGGCCTCCCAGGCTAGGCCCGCCTCCGGAGCAGAGCTCATGCCGAGCCTCTGCTCCTGTCACTTCTCCTCCTCTGACTGGCTTGCTCTTTCTAAGATGGCTTCCTATTTATACTCTCCCTGTCATGTGCTCCCCTAAGCTGCTCTCCTAAGCACCCACTACATAGGACCCTCCCACCAGCTAGGGACCTGGGACTGTGCTCTCCCTTAGGAGCAATCTCGCCCTACCCCCACTGCGGGTATGTGTTGGATGCAGGTGTTAGGATCCCAAACCATACGCCTTCCTTACCTGAGGGTGAGATACCACACCTCTGGGTGAAATGCAGTAACTCTGTGGCGACTGAACCCTCAGGGGCGCCACACACCCTTTTGCACAGTTTTGAAATGGCGACGAAGATGTTTAGTGCTGACGACGATGCAATTATCAGCATGATTATTCTGGTGACTTACATGCTGGAGCACACGTTAAACAGAATTCAGAGTCAGGTGGTGGGACAAGAGGAGGTGGAGGAAGTAGAGGAGTCGTCGTATGCGGAAGGTATAACATCTCCAAGGTCCAGACGGTTGTCAGCACCAAGGCGGCAGGCATGAGAGTGTGGGGGAGAGGGATTAATCAGGGCGCATGGTAGCAGCCAAACTGTTGAGGAAGGTGCAGGAGCCGAGGAAGAAGTGGAGGACGACCTGGCGATGGGCATGGAAGACTCATCAGTTGAGGGAGACCTTGATCACATTTCTGTTGTGCGAGGTTGGGGGGAGAGGGCAGAGGAAGGAAGCATGATTCTTACCTCGCTACCAACACAACATGGACTTGGTCCTCCTGGATGCGCAAGACACATGAGTGCCTTCTTGCTGCACTACCTGCAACATGACCCTCAGATTGTCAGAATTCGAAGTAATCCCGACTACTGGGTTGCCACACTCTTAGATCCCCGGTACAAAAGTAAATTTGCTGAAATAATTCCTGCCATAAAAAGGGATTGACGCATGCAGGAGTATCTGCAGATGCTGTTGCAGAATCTTACATGTGCTTTTCCACAAAACACCAGTGGTGCACGTAGTGAATCTCACAGTTCTAACTTGCCAACCGTGGGACTGTCGAGTTTTCATCACTCAAACCGTAACAGTAACACAGTATCTGCTGGTAACAGCAATTTTGTGGAATCGTTTCACCACTTTTTTAGACCATCCTTTGCAAGGCCACAGGAGACAAGAAGTCTGACACATAGTCAATGCCTAGAGAGGATGGTGCAGGAGTATCTCCAAGTGAACATCGAAGCCATGACTGTGTCACTGGACCCTTGCTCATTTTGGTATTCCAATCTGGAAAAATGGCCGGAGCTTGCCACTTATGCCTTGGAGATCTTGTCATGCCCTGCAGCCAGTGTTCTCTCTGAACGTGTGTTCAGCGCTGCTGGTGGTGTGCTGGCAGATAAGCGCACGCGGCTGTCCACTGAGAATGTAGACAGACTCACGTTCATAAAGATGAACAAATCATGGATTCGCAAGGACTTTTCTACCCCTGTGTTATCCTTGGGAGACTAAAAGCTTGAGGATTTGGTAAAATCACCTCACCAACCATTTTAAGCAACAGTGGGGCAATTGATGCCACTTAACCCTAGAACGCATGACCATAAAAATCTACACTTTCATATACCTGGGGCCTTTTAGGCCCGTGTGCAAATAACATGGAATAACTCAAACTCAAATGACAAACAACTATATACATGAAGAATACCTAGAGTTTCAAAATTCTAACTAAAGTAATCTTGCAGAAAATAGGAAACAATTAACAGGGCGAGCCTGCGATGCCCCAAGTATGCGTTCTAGGGTTAAGTGGTGTCTGTGCCACAATTTTGGGAAAAAATGGAGACTCTTCTTGGAGTCCCCATGCTGTGTCTTACGTGACGTTGGCATAGTCAATTCCAGGTGGGTTGGGTTGCTCCCCCCCCTTTTAACTGTGAGAAACTACATACACTATGGCTTGGGGTAACACAGATGGTTGAGTCTGAAGAGCTGTTTACTCAGAGGTCTGCTCCAAAGCTTCAGTGTCTGCTGGTCAGCGTAGAATTTTTAACTGCATCTAGCCTAGGCAATACTTTGGGCGTAGTAGCCCAGCTGCGAAGCAAGCTGCACCGCCTGTGTATCTAATAAGAATTTTTAAATGCTCTAGCCTAGGCAGACTGTGGGGACCCCCAACCAAACCCAGACGCTCAGCCCCCCTACCGCCCCCCTTTCCTTGACAATACAATAATGTAACTCTTACAACTGGATGGGTGAGGATCGGTCACAGCTTTATTAACTCTTTATACTCATTCCATTAGAAAGGCATTTTATTTCTAAAATAATTCAGCTTGTTGCAGCATGCACTGGGTCTCCACTCCGGCAAGTTGGCCAACAAGTGTAACTCTCCAACATGTCCTTTCTATTTCCATGCCACGGAGGATCCTGCGTACTCGTATGCAGGACTCTGACCCCCACCCATCACTCTTAACGCTTGTTCCACTCCGTCCTGGAGTCCTGACAGGAATATGTCCAGTACAATATCCATTAAGTGAACACCGTCGGGCCGTATGAGGCCTGCTTTATCTCCTTCCAGTTGTCGGTGTCGTACCACTACACCGCCTCTGTCTCTTCTAAATTTTGCCATCCGAATATTTATTACCCGCCTTGTCCGTTCGATGGCCGTGATGTCTCGTGCACCTTGCCATACCACTATCGGCACAATCTCTGACCATACTATAGCTAGTTTTGTGAAAAATTCTCTGAAGCGCTCAGTGTCTAGTTTCATTATTGCCATTAGTTATGCTCTTGTGATGACCTAGGTTGTTTCCCCCGGCCTGTATAACTAAGATGACCGGACATCTTGCCTCTCTCCCTACCTTGATTACCTCCATTAGTACCTGTGGCCATAGCAGGCCTCTAATACCTCTCCAGTTGAAATATGTGTTATGAAACTCTAATTTCCTCCCGCCTGGGCAGACTTTCACCCTTTTTTCTGCCCAATATATATACGAGTGGCCTATCACCCACACTGTTGGCTTAGCGTCACCTGTAAAAGAAACAAACCACGTTAGGATAACAAGTCTGGTCTTATGTATCTTGCCAAACACGTAGATCGCCATCTCCCTATCCTCTGAACTTCCGTTTCTGACAGTCCTGCTCTTGCTGCTTCCGTGGCCACGCCTATGCGGAATGAGTGTGTCCTGCAATCTTTGGGGTGGTTCCCTGCCGATGTTATGCATTTATTAAATATAGCTTGGAACTGGTATCTTGATAATGGCGTTCCATCAATGTGTGATAGGAAGAAATTACTTTGTGATCTGATGGTTAGATATGTTTTTACTATTGTTACCCGACTCAGTGTACCGTTTGTGGGTTGTAGAAGTACCCAAGTGCCCCTGCCCGCTGGAACCGTTTTCGATTTGTGTATGCGTAGACGTATTGCATTATTGGCTATGACTATGTCCTGGTGTAATAAGCCTCCACTGGTGGTAATTTTGGATTGAGGGACTAATTCGCTTATGCATAGCGCCCCGAAGAAGGCGATCACAAATGCAGTAGACAGTAGTGTTGCTTCAAATTGTGAGTGTCATGTTAATGGTGTTAGGGACATGAGAATTCTGTTTTAGTGACACGGGACGGGACGTCTACACTCCTGACTTGGCTGACCCCTTTTCCACCCTTTTATGGATTGTCTGATTGTCTGATGATGAATCTTTGTCACATCTCCCCAATTCAGTAGTTGGAAGTGAAATGCTACTCCGGTCAGACACCGCTGCGCTGACGCCCCTGATATGCCGCTCATCATTAGCTGGTGGAGAAATTCTATAGTGACTTGTGATCTGGCTTGTTCACATTGGTCAACCCGTCTGCCTGCTACTAGTCGTGTCCACTCTTCCCATGCCTTACCGTATGCTTGCCATGTCGACGGGGCAACTGACGCTCTGATTAATGGCATCAACTATTCGCCACTAGATCCCATAGGGAAGGTGGGCAACTGTTGCCCGATGGGTGGGCATTGTGGAAGAGCTCTGTGAAAATCTGCCAATTGAATTGTTATAAAGCGTTAGCAGCAGCTTTAGACCCCTCAGCATCGTGGCTAGCGCGGACCCATACATTGTGTTTTAGGCACAGGAATGCTAGCCTGGGTAGTAGGCCTAGCACTTGGAGAGACGATGATGCCATCTTATTAATGCAGTGCGCTAGGCTGGTGTTTTTTGTTATGAAGCGTATATTTTTGTAAGCCAGGAGCGCGCCCCATATTTCTATTGCTACCACTATTGGGAAGAAAAATTATTTTCAGGGCTAGATGCAGCTAAAAATTATTATTAATTTAAAACCTGGTGGAGCTTGGTATAGATGGACTAATAGAACAAGTCCCACACACTGCTAGAAGCCCAAATATTTTTTCAGAGCTAGATGCAGATAAAAATTATTTTTAATTTGCAACCTGATGGAGGTCAGTATAGATGGACTAATAGAACAAGTCCCACACACAGCTAGAAGGCCAAATATTTTTTCAGAGCTAGATGCAGAAAAAAATTATATTCAATTTGCAACCTTATGGAGGTCAGTATAGATAGACTAATAGAACAAGTCCCACACACAGCTAGAAGCCCAAATATTTTTTCAGAGGTAGATGCAGAAAAATATAATATTCAATTTGCAACCTGATGGAGGTCAGTATAGATGGACTAATAGAACAAGTCCCACACACAGCTAGAAGGCCAAATATTTTTTCAGAGCTAGATGCAGAAAAAAATTATATTCAATTTGCAACCTTATGGAGGTCAGTATAGATGGACTAATAGAATGATGCTATGCCCAAAAGGTTTTACTTCACTAGGTGCAGTAAAAAAATTGGTATTCTATACACAGGTGGTGTAGCTTGCAACACAGATAGGCTACTCCACTGACTAACACACTCTGCAATAGGCCAAAAAGGATTAGCTTTGCTAGATTTAGCCAAATGCTGTGAAAAAAACTTGCACAGCGCTGGCACAGACCTGCCTGGCAAAAAGTGATAGGAACTGATGTAACCTGGTCCTGAAAAGGACTGCAATTACAATTAGTCTTTACTCCCTCAACCTATCTATTTAAGAGCACAGACCAGCCTGATAAAAGTCGTAGGAAATGCTGTAACCTAGTCCTTAAAAGGACTGCAATCACAACTATTCCCTACTCCCAAGCTATCTGTAGATTTGTGCGAAAATTGGCTTGAAATTAACAAGGTATAGCGCACACAGCAACAGCGGTGCCATCTAACACGCAGCTGCAGCAGTGAGAAAATGGTGGCGACGGGGAAAATGGCTGGGTCTTATAGGGCAAGGACATGTGACATACACTGCCAATGACACATGCCCTTGCTTGTGTGAAAAAAAGCACTTCGCTCCGTGTGTGCGCTGCTGATAGTCTGACAGATTGCACCGCCCCACTGTAAATGCGGGAAAGAGAAAAAAAAATGGAGATCTTCATTATTCCTGCAGAGATCCATCCCCTGCCCCTCCCCCCGCCCCGCTGTACACTCAAACTGCGTATTAACATTAATTTTCATCATTACTGAGAAAAAATCCAGTTATGATTTTGGTGCACGAACAGTTATCGAACATAACCTCGAACAGCCAAATTTTTTTCAAACCGTTCGTGTTCTCCGAACGGCTTGAACACCGCCCAAAACAGCTCGAATTTGAGATTGGCGAGCAGTTCGAGTCGAACAACGCTCATCTCTAGTCATCAAAGCAAAAGGTGGCTACTTTGAAGAACCTAGAATATAAGACATATTTTCAGTTGTTTCACACTTTTTTGTTAAGTATATAATTTCACATGTGTTAATTCATAGTTTTGATGCCTTCAGTGTGAATGTCCAATTTTCAAAGTCATGAAAATGCAGAAAAATCTTTAAATGAGAAGGTGTGTCCAATCTTTTGGTCTGTACTGTGTGCGTGCGTGCGTGCGTGTGTGTGTGTGTATATATATATGTATGTGTATATATATATATATATATATATATATATATATATATATATATATATATATATATATATATATATATATATATATATATATATATATTCTTTTGCCTAGTATGAGACTCGGGAGAAACATGCCCTAAAGTAGCTTCATACAATCGTCTGGAAAAGACTCTCCCTATCAGGATAATAAAACAAAATGTATTAAACTAACAGGGATTGGAGTTCTTTTTAACCTCTTAACAACATCTGACGTACTAATACGCGTCTGTGCCCTGGGAGTTAAGAGCCAGACCCGTATTAGTACGTCTTGGCGATCGCGCGCGCGCACACAGGCTGTGCGGGCGCGATCGCCGCCGGTTGTCAGCTGTGACAATCAGATACTATGTGCAGGGAGCAGTCCTGCACCGCTCCCAGCACATTAACCCCCGCGATGCTGCGATCGAAGTCGATCGAAGTCGATCGCAGCATTGCGGGGGCAAGGGGAGGTGATCGCCGATACTCACCTCCTCTTCCGGCTTCCAGCGCAGTCTGCAAAGGCTTCCCGGGTGTTGCCATGACGACCCGATGTCGTCATGACAACATCCGGGTCACCAGACAGCAGGAAGATTGTTTGGACATGCGCAGTGCATCTCCAAACAATCTTCTCAATGTGCACCGCTGACAGCCTGCATGGCACAGGGATGGTGCTGCATTCCTGTGCCATGCAGGTGATCAGAGAAAAAAAAGTGAAAGTCCCAGAGTGGGACAAACTAATAAAGTGTATAAACTGTCTAAAAGTGAAAAAAAAAAAAAAAAAAAATTGCAAAAATATTAAAAAAAAATAAAAAAAATAATCCACCAAAAATAAAAATATAATGTACCCATCAATAAATATTATTATAAAAAAACAAAAAAAAAACAATAAAAGTACACATATTTGGTATCGCCGCGTCCGGAACAACCTGACCTATAAAACTGTCCCACTAGTTAACCCCTTCAGTGAACACGGTAAAAAAAAAAAACGAAGCAAAAAACAATGCTTTATCACCATACCGCCAAACAAAAAGTGGAATAAAAGGCGATCAAAAAGACGCATGTAAATAAAAATGGTACCGCTGAAAACGTCATCTCGTCCCGCAAAAAACAAGCCGACATACTGCTCCATCAGCCGAAAAATAAAAAAGTTATAGCTCTCAGAATAAAGCGATGCTAAAAAATATTTTTTTCTATAAAATTGCTTTTATTATGTAAAAGTGCAAAACATAGCAAAATTATATAAATGTGGTACCGCTGTAAACGTACTGACCCGAAGAATAAAGCTACCTCATCAATTTTACCACACGCGGAACAGAATAAAAAAACAAAAAAAAAACAATTCCTGAATTGTTGGTTTTTGTTTATTCTGCCTCCCAAAAATCGGAATAGAAAGCGATCAAAAAATGTCACGTGCCTGAAAATGGCACCAATAACAACGTCAACTCATCCCGCAAAAAACAAGCAGTCTGTATCATTTGGGTGACTCAAACCCTAATATTGTTGGAAAGGGTCCTTTTATGGCCTTAAAAAATAGAAGTCAGAAAGTACCACCATCATCTGGCGATATTTGCTCTATTGACGTATTTTTAAATCTAGTGACAAAAGACTTGATTGACCTTGAGCATGGTAGAAATGATCAGAGCCATAACCTATCTAAGGGGGAAATGGAGTGTCTGCTGAGATTGGAAGGGGACAAAAACATCGTGATAAAACCGTCTGATAAAGGCGGAAACGTAGTCATCATGGATACGGACCATTATCGTGCAATGTGTTTGGGGTTACATGAATGGGAGGATGGTTACCAGAGACTATCACATAACCCAATAAAGGACCTACATAATAAACTCAGGGAGCTGGTACAGGAGGGTTTCATCAACAAAGTGATTGATAAAAATGAAAAGGATTATTTGGTTCCATCTTACCCAATTACAGCGACCTTTTATGGTCTTCCAAAAATCCATAAAGGTCTTGAACCTCTAAAAGCAAGACCTATTGTCTGGAATTTAATAGCCTCATACATAAGGCAGGCATATATATTGATAATATTCTGAGACCATTTGTGGTGACTTTAAACTCCTATGTACGCGACACAGCGGACCTCTTAAGAAAACTCGAGGGTGTTGTACTTGAGCAAGACATGATTTTGGGGAGCGTTGATGTAGAGGCCCTATACTCCTCGATCCCCCATGAATATGGTTTAAGAGCCGTTGATTATTATCTTAGATCAAGGGGCAGACAATTCACTATACACAATGAGTTCTTTTTGAAACTCCTAGAATTTTGTCTCAACAACAACGTTTTCACGTTCGATGGGGAATATTTCCACCAGCTCAGGGGCACAGCAATGGGGAGCCCATGTGCCCCCTCTTATGCTAATTTGCTCCTGGGCTGGTGGGAAGAAACCATGGTCTTCAATGAGTGTGATTCAGCCAATGGGGTTGTCATGTGGCTGCGATTTATCGATGATGTTTTTGTGATATGGAACGGGACACCGGAAAGTTTCCGTGAATTCGTCGCAGGACTCAATGACAACCCGATTGGTCTGCTGTTTACGTCTGAAGTTAATAGAACCGAATTGGCTTTTCTAGACGTATTTATTCGCAGAGAAGCTAATGGCGAATTGAGGACTGAAACCTATAGAAAACCAACGGCAATCAATTCCCTCTTGAGGTGGGAAAGCAATCATCCAGTCCCACTCAAGAGAGGTATCCCAAAGGGTCAATTTTTAAGGCTCAGGAAAAATTGCTCAGATGTTAATGACTATGGAAGACAAGCTTGGGATTTGAGAAATAGATTCCTTGATAGAGGTTACCCAAAAAAGGTTCTGAGTCATGCCTATAGAGAGTCTTTGGCGAGAGAGAGATGTGACTTGTTGGTTCCAAAATCTAAACATAAAGAAGAATCCACAATTAGGTTCATAACACGATTCTGTAATAAATCTCGACAGGTCAAACAGATTTTCCAGAAACACTGGGGTATCCTTCGTATGGATGAGGACGTTGGAGATAAACTGGCCTCACAACCACAAATTACTTATCGTAGAGGGAGGTCCCTTAGGGACCGTCTCGTCCATAGTCATTTTCTGTCTGAGCGGACTCCTACATGGTTGGATCGAGGGGTTTCTGGCTGTTATCGTTGTAACAATTGCAAGGCATGCTCTGTCATGACCCAAGGGAACACTTTTAGAAATTTTGTTAAGGGGAGGGATTTCAACATCAGGCAACTCATCAATTGTCGATCGAAGGGAGTGATATACAAGGCCACATGTATATGCAAACTGGAATATATTGGGAAGACACAAAGGGAATTAAAGAAAAGGATATTAGAACACTTACGTGATATAAAAACAAGAAAGACACCCCAATAGCCAATCATGTAAATACTATTCACCTGGGTGATGCCAATGTTATTAAATTTATGGGCATTGAGAAGGTGGCACCACCGACAAGAGGAGGAAACTGGGATTTACGCATACTACAAAAAGAAGCTCGATGGATCTTTACCCTGGGCACCACTACCCCACTTGGTATGAATGAGATTCTATCATTTGCCCCATTCCTTCCAGAATAGGGACAGAATAGGGATAGTTAGATAGGGATAGCCACCGTAGAGTGGGGGCGCCATTTGCGCAGGATTTGTAGGGTGCCAACCCCCACATAGGTAGGGTCAGCAGATGAGTTGATATCTAGTCTTTTTACTAGGGTCCTCCCTTTCTTCTACTCTGTCTAAGAGGTCCGCTGTGGTTGGGCGACTGAATAACACAAAATTTCTTGTCCAATTATTCCTCTTCTGGGAACCCCCTTTTAATATACCAATGCATTGCACGTTTATAAGGTTCTTTTCTATCTTGATGAAAACCTTCTTAAATCCATGATCTATTTCTAGAATATATATGTGGAGAGGACTGTACGTGTTTGTTTAGGCAATTATAAAAATAAATAATTAGCGTGCACTCTGTCGGTAAGTTAGAGGTGCTGATGAAGGGGCGCGTGGTGCCCAGTACGTATAAAGAAATTATATCATCGCACACTCATAAGATTAGTTGCAGTGTTCATTTATTTTAGTATAGGCATAACATCAAACCAGTATCATGTAGTGGCGACATTAAATGGCGACAGTAGTAGTAGACGTTTCGGCCTAATCCAGGCCTTATTCATTAAGTCGCGCTACTGTAAAAGAGAGGTAAGATGTTTAGGATACATACATGTGAGGGAAGCAATAGTGGTATACAACTCCATATAAAGTGATATTGCCCGACGAGAAGGTATACATCCCTTGCCATTACAGTGTTACTCAGGATTTCCCATAATAATTCCTTCTGGCACATATCTGCGTCTCAACCTACACAAGGTAACCCTACTGTGTACTCCATGATACTTAGCGATTGTAATCCTTTGTATATATGTATATTTGTTATTTTACTTCTTGCTCCCTATCCACCTCCCTTCCCTCCCCCCCTCCCTTCCTTCTCGTTCGTCAATATCACTTTATATGGAGTTGTATACCACTATTGCTTCCCTCACATGTATGTATCCTAAACATCTTACCTCTCTTTTACAGTAGCGCGACTTAATGAATAAGGCCTGGATTAGGCCGAAACGTCTACTACTACTGTCACCATTTATTGTCGCCACTACATGATACTGGTTTGATTGTCGCCACTACATGATACTGGTTTGATGTTATGCCTATACTAAAATAAATGAACACTGCAACTAATCTTATGAGTGTGCGATGATGTTTAGGCAATTAGGCATTTTTTTGGTTATTACCAAATATAGCCTTTATACACTATTAATACGGGGCAATGTTTCCATTTTATATGAGGATTTAATGCCTGGATGGTAATAGAAGGCTCCTCATAGATCCATTTCTATATACATACCTACCATTTGATAATGGCTTGTTATGCTTATGGGTATATGCAGATATAGGTATGATCACCGTATTTATTGATATACGTCTATTTGGTGATGTGTACTTTAGCTGTTTATTGCCTTTATGCAAGGTTCTTTTTGGACTTCACAGTTGAGTACCTTTTCTGATCCTTACCTATGCTTGACCTGATAGGGCTTTATATTTTGTCTAGCCCTGTTTATTATAGATATTTATATATTTTTAATCACGGTGTATTTATACACCATATGGGCATCTAGCAACACATATATATATATTTTTTTAATATTTCATTAATAAAAGTTATATTTTATATGCACTTGTTTGCTATATCAACTTGAGATTTTCATAACAATTCTCTGGCCTTCTCTAGTTTGTAAAAGTCACGCCTATTGCCACACATTTTTTGAGTGCTGGGTCTTATTCATATAAGACAAATTTATGATTATGTTTTCGACATTCTGAGAAATACTCTTCAAGTTTCATTGCAGTTGTTTTTCATTGTTCAGAAATACGTTCAATATGGCCAAAATATGAATACTGGATGCATGGCTGTGCCTAAAATAGATGGAGCACCACTTCGTCTTCAGGGTAGAATTGATGGAATTCCAGGATCCATTCAAAGATTACAGAAACATTGAGCTACCAAACAAAAAATCTTTCCCGGAATTAACTCCAAAGTGAGGCATGCCCCTAAAAACACATTTGCTGAATATAAAACTTGGTCTTACTAACTAATCAATTGTCTCACACTTGCATTTATTGTAGAAATGAACTGTACTGGAGTTTAGGGCTATATGTTCAAAATATGAAGGAAAATGTAGTGGTATAAATGTATACATTTGGCCAACATTTCAGATTTTAAAATCATTTTTCAATCTGTTGTTATAAAGTATTCTAATTTACTGGGAAAATGACTTTGGTGTTTTCATTGACTGTAAGTCAGTCATAATCATCAACATTAACAGAAATAAACACTTGAAATAGATCACTCTGTTTGTAATGACACTATATAATGAGTTTAACTTTTTGTATTGAAGAACTGAAATAAATTAACTGTTTGATATTTTAATTTAGTGAGAAGCACCCGTATAACCCTTGGTCATATTCTGATGGATTCTCAATGGTGAGATACATGACTATGCACCCACCCTTGGGACAATCCCCGATGAGGATTGAGAGTATTGGGTCAGAAAAGCCTCTTCCTCGAATAGTGCCTTTTGTTAGGGTCATGCAGGTTAATAGCCTCTGTCCCCATTTATTCTTGCATTCTTTTGCTTGGACTGGTGTCCCAATTTATTTTCAACTGTGTTCCACCCAACATGCGACCAATTCTCACAGTTCGACCCCTCTCCTGTTTCAACAGTGGAAACGCAGATATATAGTGTACCTAACTGTATGTCAAATTGGTACATGGGGTCTGGACATTCTATGATGGTGCAGTAGTCAAATTGGTTTGTCACCCTTGAGGTTGAGACATTATACCAGAAGGCAACTATTCCTTCTACTTTGGTTATTTCCACCTGGTGGCTCTCAACCCCTTGTATTAGGCAGAAGATATGTCAGATGGATGAGGAGTTGTATCCACCACTGGTTTCTGGATCTGGCACCTTCGTGCAGTGGGATGCCTGGATCCATGTGGACTTTACTTCAACCTTAACTGCTGTGGTGGTTGTCAACGACCTGGAACGGGCCGTCATATCTGGGGGCTCGAGGTTTTTTTTGTTGAACTTCTTGATGAGGATCCAGTCCCCAGGTTGCATCTATTGGGTATCTTCTGGGTCTTAAGGATCTGGGCTGGAAGTAAAAACTCGGGAATGTATTTTAGTTTGTGTTTAGCCAGCTCAATAGCAAACTTAGTCATAGTGTCGTATTGCATAGACAACTGTTGTGGGAAGTACAATCCTAATCTGGGAGCACTTCCAAATGGGATTTCATAGGAGCTGAGTTTGGTTGGACCAGCTAGAGTGTGTCTGACACTACTTAATGCAATGGGAAGACTTTCATTCCATGGCTTCCCTGTCTCTGTGCTGCTTTGAGCATTTTTTGCTTTTAATTTCCCAGGTATGTAGCCAGGGCTGTGGAGTCGGAGTCGTGGAGTCGGTGCTCATTTCGGTGGAGTTGGAGTCGGTATAAAATGGACCGACTCCAACTCCTAAAATATATAATAAATTGGGTACAGTAGTTCAATGCAGAATGTGCTGAATATTTTTTCATAGGAATTTGGGAAAGTTATGAAATGTCCTATAAATGGCTGTTCTATTCCTGATCTAAGGCTACATTCACACACAGCGTTTTTGCTGCGTTTTTTGAGGATACGTTTTTCAGCTGCAAAAGCAGATCAGCTTTTTAAAAAACCGCATCATCTGAAAGGTTTTTGAGCTCATAGATAATGTTTTCAATAGCAAAAGCAGATTAGAAAGACGCCACAAAACTGACATGCTCAGTCTTTGTGAGGATCCGTTTTTGAGCCCAAAAACGGATCCTCACAAAACGATGTGTCAGAATGTCATATCTTGAAACCCATTGACTTTGCTGGGATGCCCAGGGTCACTGCATTTTACTGCAAAAAAACGGATCTGTAAAAACGCTGTGTGTGAATCATGGCTGTAGCCAGCGAGGGGCAGGGGGGGCAGCTGCCCCCCCCCTAGATGCAGTGGCACGCACCTATCAAAACTCACTTGTATGCTGCAGTGCTCCCGTCCTGCACCGGCTCTAGACTGCAGGGGGCAATCTCCCCTCCTCTCCTGTCTTCTGCCATCTTCACCAGAGAGAGGAGGGGGAGGGGTGCCTGCCCTGCACAGGATCCGATTCCTGGGCCCCATGCTGGAGAAAGTGAGAAAGTAAAAGTACTACTGCTCATCTCTGTCACAGGAAGGCAACTAATGCTAATATTGTAGGTGATTATTATGTGCTCTCTGTACAATGTGTGAGCTATATGTGTGATATGTGCAATGTACTATTTGCTGTCTGTAGCTGTCATCTGTCTATCACACTCTATCCCTCCATGTATTCATCTATCCCTCCATCCATCTATCCCTCCATCCATCTATCCCTCCATCTATCCCTCCATCTATCCGTTCATCTATCCTTTCATTTATCCCTCTATCTATCCATCTATCTATCCATCCTTTCATCTATCCCTCCAGCTATCCATCCATATGGCTATCTATCATCTATCTATCCATATATTTATCCATCCATCCATCCATCCATCCCTCTATCTATCTATCTATCTATCTATCTATCTATCCCTCTATTAATCTATATATTCCTCAATCTATCCCACTATCTATCCATCTATCCATCCATCCATCCATCCATCACTCCCTCCCTCCCTCCCTCCCTCCCTCCCTCTTATCTGTCTATAACTTTATCTATCTATTTAAATATAATAATATATGTCGGAGTCGGTGTAAGGGAAATTGAGGAGTCGGAGTCGCAAGTTTGGCGTTCTGACTCCACAGCCCTGTGTGTAGCCCCAACTCTGTCCCCAGAGCCTGCCATATCTTTTGTCAGATTGGCTCTGAATGTTGGCCCCTGGTCACTTTCTATGGTCTCTGGGAGGCCATATCTGCATACTATCTCAGAATGGAGCTTTTATGCTGCTGTTCTTGCTGATTGATTTTTCACGGGAAAGGTTTCTGGCCACCCTGAGATTATATCTACCACCATTAAAGCATGATCAAACCCCCCTGAATGCGGAATTTGTATGTGATCTATCTGTATGTGCTGGTGAACCTTTTAGAGTCCGAGTGCCCAAACTGCAATTCTAAACCTCTTATTTATAGCCAAGAGCTAACACGGCAATTTAACCTGAATACTGAGGTTTTAGTTTAGAAAAACAACGCTTACATTAGCGCGCTATAGAGTCTATAGCAAAGAGCTTGTAAGCACTGCACTCCAAGCCTAAGATACTAACCACCGATTGCAGTGGAGGTCAGTTCTTGAGAATAGAGGATTTTTAATCAAAAGTAAAACTGCAAAGTTGTTTGTTTTTACAACCTCTTTGCAATTGTAACCCTTTATCATGGTGAGAATAACCTTTTAAGCCAGGGATGTCAAACTCAAATACGCAGAGGGCCAATGTTAAAAACTTGGATCCAATTCGCGGGCCAACCTTGATATTTGTTAGAAAAAAAAGTCTATAATTGAGGAAGTTTCTCCTTATCAAATAAAACTATTAACTTTGGGAATTATAGTGGAATAATATGTTATGTAAGCGCAGTAAAAAGCATATGGCCCAATGGTCTAATTTAAATATGTAATAACAAAAGATAAAAAATCTTGAATAAAATAGATAAAGTATGATCCAAACAAAACTGTCCCTAAACACAGTATGATACCCCCACAGTGAATTCCTCTACCCTGGTGTACCCCTGTCCATCAATCCCCCCAACAAAGAATGGTGACCCCATTACAGTATGATTCTCCAACTCTAATCTCCACATAGTCCTCCATACGGTATAATGGACACAAAAAGTGCTTCATACAGTGTAATGGGCCCCACATAGTCCTCCATACAGTGTAATGGGCCCCACATAGTCCTCCATACAGTGTAATGGGCCCCACATAGTCCTCCATACAGTGTAATGGGCCCCACATAGTCCTCCATACAGTGTAATGGGCCCCACATAGTCCTCCATACAGTGTAATGGGCCCCACATAGTCCTCCATACAGTGTAATGGGCCCCACATAGTCCTCCATACAGTGTAATGGGCCCCACATAGTCCTCCATACAGTGTAATGGGCCCCACATAGTGCTCCATATTGTATAATAACCCATCAGTGCTCCATACTGTATAATGGTCCTGCATATTGCTCCATACTGTATAATGGCCCCAGATTAAAAAAAAAAATACTCACCTCTGCCCATGATCTGGTGTCTAAATATAGTACAGTCCAACCTGTGGGCACGCGCGCCATCTCCTCAGCACTACTGCCGCCATCCACTCACCCTCCTCAGCGCATCACTAGCACCGTGCCTACTCCCCTCAGGCCGCGCCCTCCTCAGCGCATCACTAGCACCGTGCCTACTCCCCTCAGGCCGCGCATGCAGAGGAGAGATGCCGCGGCGCAAGTGAGAGCAAGGGGAGTGGCGCGTGTGTTGTGAACAGGAAAGTGGTGACAGTGCTGAGAAAATGGCAAATATGCCCACCAGGAGGGCTCTGCGAGCCATAGGTTCGCCACCACTGTTATAGGGTTTTGGGCATACACTACTGAGGTGTCTTTTCTGTGTTCCCCGGGTTGCAGTGGGCATAGACAAGACATCCCCTTGGTACAAAGCCTGGTACATGGTAATATTGTGTCACAAGATTGTGCATCTTCATTTTTGATTGGTGGGTGGTGACATGAGTCCATTTAGTTACCATGCTGTAGAGGGCCCTTGGAAGGCCCGGTTTTCCTTTTGGTAGTATCAAGTGTTTTTCATCCGGTATGGTTTCCATTTTGGATCCACTTCTGTTTTCTTCTTTGGATGCTTGCTTCTGGAGGGCCAGGACCTTCTTCTCCCAAGATTGTTCATCCAGTCCATCTTTTCCCATTCCAGGGTCTGTTAGAGAATATAGGTGAGATGTTTCTGTTGCAAGTGGGAGTATTGCTTCCCTTTTTACTACTTTAAAAGCCAAATTTTGGCCATTGCTTTCTTTGAGGTTCCCCCAGTGTATACCTTAACCTCTGTCCAGCAACATGTGGGTTGTAAACACATCCCCCATGCAGGTTGATGCTCCACGAGCAAGTGAGTCTAGTCTGGCAGTACCCAAGTGGATGCTGTCTTGCTCCACGAGCTTGTGACAGGACTCCATCTGCCTGTCCTCTTGCAACTGGGGTGGGGGATATGGGAGCAGCCAATCCCTCCCATCTCTTATGACTGCTCGTAAAATCCGGCCCTGAAACTGGCTCGTAAAAATGTATGTATTATATTACAGATATACACACACACACACTTATATATTTACCCAGCAGATATATAATTGCACCATTTAGTGAAGCTAATAAATAATTAGAAGGCTTCCCTCTGTATCAGTCTGTCATTGTTTAGTTTTGTTTACTGTGATGTCTGTACTTGATATGTAACCCTTACTTATGTACAACACCATGGAATCAATGGTGCTATATAAATAAATAATAATAATTTTTTTTTCACAGTTTTCACTGTGCTGTATGTTGTGTTACATAGGACATCTACATTATACTATGTTCAACCTGCAGTCTTTAATAAATTTATTAGATTAGGTTAAAACCCGCTTTGGAGCCTCCATTCGTCATTTTCTCAGGGAAAAAAAGCATAGGTATACATGAAAAATGAATCCCACTCTGACAATAATGAACTCAGAATTATCACTGTTGTCATTGGTATTACATAGAACTGCAGGTAACATTTAAAAAATTATCTGTATGTTATCTGTGGTGTTACATAGGACTGCAGGTAACACATACTACATTTTCAAAAAGTGTATTGTCCTTTTTAATTTTTTTTTCTTGAAGGGGAGATTTAGGAGTCAAAGGAGTTGGCAGGAGATGTCTAAGGCTGTGTGCCCACTATGCAGTCGGTCACTAAAGGCCCCGTCACACTTAGCGACGCTGCAACGATCCCGACAACGATACGACCTGTCAGGGATCGTTGCTGCATAGCTATGTGGTCGCTGGTGAGCTGTCAAACAGGCAGGCTCACCAGCGATCAGGGGAGCAGCGACATCGTGGAAAGAATCTTTCCACGATGTCCTGCTCCTGGTTACGAGCCTGCTGAAGCAGGAGCAGGCTGGTAACTATGGTAAACATCGGGGGGCACCAACTAGGGGCACACGCGCACCTAATAACCTGCTGTTTATCATGGTTACCACTCTGCTACAGTGAGCGGGAGGTTACCGCTCACTTTAGCAGGCTCATAACCATGATAAACAGCGGGTTACTAGGTGCGCGTGTTCCCCTAGTAACCCGCTGTTTACCATAGTTACCTGCCTGATCGCTGGTCACGCACAGCGATGTGTGCTGACCAGTGGGAGAGCAACGACCAAAAAATGGTCCAGGACACTTTGCAGCGATCAGCGACCTCACCGCAGGGGCCTGATCGTTGCAAAGTGTCACACATAGCGACATCGCTGGTGAGGTCGCTGTTGCGTCACCAAAACCGTGACACAGCAGCGATCTCGCTAGCGATCTCGCTATGTGAGACGGGGGCTTAATACTGCATTATGCATTGGTCTTATCAATCTGCTGTTTATTTGTTTTCACTTCTGCTTTCTTACAACTCGCCCGCCCTTTAACACATTCTGTGCACTCTCTCCATATCCACCCCTCCCTTCTCCCCTCTCCCATGTATAACTCTGAGGCTCTACTGACATTTCTCACCCACTGCAAACCATCCTCTACCTCCATACAGCACTCAAAACGTTCATACAAATCATTAGACCACCTGCTCTTTCTCTTCTTTCTCCTTTTACTAGTCGCAGGCGACATCTCCCCCAACCCTGGGCCCCCCTCCACTAGCATACATTACTCTCCTCCAGCTGCATATAGAAACCCTGATAATCTTATTAACGTTCAGTGCATGCCCTCTCCTATCAATTTACATTGTGCTCTCTGGAACGCACGGTCTGTGTGTAACAAACTAACTTTCATCCATGATTTTTTCCTCTCTAATTCCCTTAACCTTCTGGCTATCACAGAAACCTGGATTCAGCAGCCAGACACCACCGCTGATGCTGCTCTCTCGTTTGGTGGGCTGAAATTTTCACATACCGCCAGACCTGGCAACAGACAGGGTGGAGGTGTTGGTCTGCTCCTTTCCTCACAATGTGCTTTCCAGGTCATCCCCCCGGTTCCCTCACTTATGTTTCCTTCCTTTGAAGTCCACACCATCGGACTCTTTAAACCCTTCTCCCTGCGAGTGGCGGTTGTGTATCGCCCTCCAGGTTCCTCCAGCCAGTTCTTGGATCACTTTGCCACCTGGCTTCCTCACTTTCTATCCTGTGACATCCCCACCCTAATCATGGGTGACTTTAACATCCCCATCGATGATCCCCTCTCCCAATCTGCCTCTCATCTACTTTCGCTAACCTCTTCATTCCGTCTCTCACAGTTTACTAATTCCCCTACCCAGGAAGACGGGAATACTCTGGACCTGTTTTTTTCCAGTCTCTGCTTGCTAGATGACTTTACCAACTCCCCTCTCCCGCTCTCGGACCACAACCTTCTTTCATTCTCTGTTAAGAATTGTCTCCTCACCCGGGACACCCCCACTTACCACACTTATAGGAATACACGTACCATTCATACCCAGCAGCTTATGGACAATCTCCACACATCTTTAGCCCCCATCTCCTCCTTCTCCTGTCCAGACTTAGCATTGTCACACTACAATAATACACTGAAGAGTGCCCTAGATGAAGCAGCTCCTTCTTGTCGCAGAAAGATCCGACACACACAACGGCAGCCCTGGCACACGATGCAAACACGTTTTCTTCAGCGTTGCTCAAGGTGTGCTGAGCATCAGTGGAGAAAATCTCTTTTAGCTGAGGACTTCATCCACTATAAATTCATGCCCAAAACCTATAACTCTGCCCTTCATCTGGCCAAACAATCCTACTTCACCAACCTCATCACTTCAATGTCCAACAATCCAAAACGACATTTCAAAACCTTAAACTCCCTCCTGAAACCTAAAGCACAGGCCCCGACCACCAACCTCAGCGGGGAGGATCTGGCCACTTATTTCTTTGAAAAAAATCAACCACATCCATCAGGACATCTCAGCCCAATCTCCTCAGTGCCTGGATCCCCTTCCCTGCCGCACTTCAAGATCACTTGCCATCTTTGAGCCTGTCACAGAAGAAGTTACCCAGCTCTTAGCTTCTTCTCGGCCTACAACCTGCAACAGTGACCCCATTCTTTCACATCTCCTGTAGTCTCTCTCACCAGTGGTCACCACTCACCTGACTAAAATATTTAACCTCTCTCTTTCTTCAGGTATCTTTCCCTCCTCATTTAAACACGCCATCATAACCCCTTTACTTAAAAAGCCATCCCTGGACCAGAACTGCGCTGCTAACTACAGACCTGTCTCTAATCTTCCTTTCATCTCTAAACTCCTGGAACGCTTGGTCCACTCCCGTCTAATCCGCTATCTCTCAGATAACTCTCTCCTCGACCCTCTACATTCTGGTTTCCGCTCCTTACACTCCACTGAAACTGCCCTCACTAAAGTCTCCAATGAAATACTAACAGCCAAATCCAAAAGTCACTGCTCCCTGCTGATTCTCCTGGATCTCTCTGCAGCATTCGACACCGTGGATCACCAGCTCCTCCTCACTATGTTCCGCTCTATCGGCCTCAAGGACACCGTTCTCTCCTGGTTCTCCTCCTACCTCTCTGACCGCTCCTTCACTGTATCTTTTGCTAGCTCCTCTTCCCCTCCTCATCCCCTTACTATCGGGGTTCCGCAGGGCTCAGTCCTAGGCCCCCTCCTCTTCTCTCTATACACTGCCCCTATTGGACAAACAATCAGCAGATTTGGGTTCCAGTATCATCTCAATGCTGAGGACACCCAATTATACACTTCTTCCCCTGACATCACCCCTACCCTAAACAAAATACCAAGGATTGTTTGTCTGCTGTGTCTAGCATCATGTCCTCCCTCTATCTTAAACTGAATCTCTCCAAAACTGAACTTCTTGTGTTTCCCCCCTCTACTAACCTAACTCTACCTAACATCGAAATTACCTTGGAGGGGTCAACCATAACTCCCAAGCAGCACGCCCGCTGCCTTGGAGTCATATTCGACACTAACCTTTCCTTTACTCCCTGTATCCGATCACTCACTCGCTCTTGTCACCTGCATCTTAAAAACATCTGCAGAATCCGATCTTTTCTCACTTTGGAAACTGCTAAAACTCTTACTCTTGCTTTTATTCACTCTCGTCTGGACTACTGCAACTCTCTTCTGATCGGTCTCCCTCTTACCAAAATTTCCCCTCTCCAATCTGTCCTGAATGCGGCAGCCAGGGTCGTATTTCTGTCCAGCCGCTTCACCGATGCCTCCACCTTGTGCCAGTCATTACACTGGTTACCCATTCGCTACAGGGTCCAATATAAACTCATTGCTCTCACCCACAAAGCTCTCCACAGTTCTGCACCACCTTATATCTCCTCTCTCATCTCAGTCTATCATCCTACACGTGCCCTCCGTTCCACAAATGACCTAAGACTAACATCCCCCATAATTCGAACCTCGCACCTCCATCTCTAAGACTTCTCTCGTGCTGCACCAGTTCTCTGGAATGCTCTACCCCAGACGATCCGATTGATGCCTAGCCCCGATGTCTTCAAGCTCGCTTTAAAAACCCATCTCTTTAAACAAGCCTACCACCTTAATTACCCAGTAAACTAACTTTCCCCTGTTCCCTCCTAAATACTATTCAGAATCTGCCCTCTACTGTTCATCTGTTTCTACACCCTCCATGCACACGATAACTGCACTCGGTAATTGAGTATTGCACTTGAACATACAGGCTGATGACCGGATCATACAGCTTTATATGATATTCCCGACTTATTATAATTGCCTGACCTGAAAGAACAAGCACTTTTCACCTATTGTGTCCCCCCTTTTCCTCGTAGATTGTAAGCTTGCGAGCAGGGACCTCACTCCTGATGTAACTGTTAAACTGTCTCACCTTGTATTGAATTTATTGTTTGTACATGTCCCCGCTTAATTATAAAGTGCTGCCGAATATGTTGGCGCTATATAAATAAAAATTATTATTATTATTATGCGTTTTCCAAGCGTTTATGCTGCGGAAATTCCACAGCATAAACGCTTGGGAAACACTTGGTAATCCATCCCCCTTGGTCCCCAATGACAAGCCGCAATGTCAATGCCCATGCTGCAGATTTCTCCGCAGCGTTTATGCTGCTCTCAAAAATCTGCAGCATGTCCATTAATTTTGCGGAAGCGCTGCGTTTTTACCGCCATTGACTTGCATTAGAATGCATGAAAAGCGCATCACTGCATCTGCAGATGCGCATTCCATGGGTTCTAATGTTCGGATGGTACCCGGGTGTGGAGGAGAGGAGACTCTCCTCCGGACCCGGGTACCATAGAAAATAAATCAGTACATATTAGTTCAGCCAGAACAAATGTATTGAGGCAAACCTTAACATTATTAGTTCAATTTATACAAAAAAAAACACACATAATAAATCCACCATAAAACGTGGTAAAGATAGAATATAACACCAGCATACTCATAGGAGGTAATATATCAACTTATCTGATCCTCCATTGGTGGCGGTATTCTAGCATAGGCGGGCTCTTGACGCATTTCCCTTTAGTCATCAGGGGAGTTCATTGCCCAGAATTATACTCCCATCTCATTAGACACATAGGAAGGCTGACGTGGTCACAGCATATGACCACAGTGCAATTTATGCATGTGCTGCACGCTGGCAACAAGCGGCTCACTTCTGGGTATGACAAAATATCCTGTGCGCGGCCTATACTGTCGCCGGTTGAATGATAACATCCGGTCGGTGGAGCATAGCTTCTGCGCAGGCAGCGAAAAGCAAACTTTGTCATTACTACCTCGCGCTGGCAGAGGGGCGTGTCCACCAACTCGTGTCCTCCACAATGACGCTCCGGATGCAGAGCGCCTTTTGATATTCCTACATCACGGCTAGTTTGATCTAAAGACCTCCCATTCAAATACTTGCTAGGTCATACAGGACCAT
Source organism: Phyllobates terribilis (assembly GCF_046119375.1). Lineage (NCBI taxonomy): Eukaryota > Metazoa > Chordata > Amphibia > Anura > Dendrobatidae > Phyllobates > Phyllobates terribilis. Next base: position 326,800,970 of record NW_027362764.1, on the reverse strand, counting down.
ATACCACAGAGTGGATGTGCAGTACCTAGTCACGGTAATTTGAAATATACAAAGAAAGCCTGGATCACCAGAAACCAAAATGTATATATAATTGTTGCCTCAGGATTATAAGATAAAAGGCCCATGTAAACTGTAAAATGCATATGATATGGGGGCCCCCTGAGCTCGCATGAACCGAACCAGAGTGAAAAAGTGAATAGGCAGAAGGACATAGTGGGAGGTGAGAAACGGGGGAGGAGGAGAATAGCAGAGGAACTATATTATCCCTAGCAACTACCTCTTCTCTATACTGGCCCTACCTATCGTGGAGGTTTGCACCCTGGGGGGTCAACGCAAGTGGTGCCCCCACTCCTCGACGGCTAACCCTGAGCTAGCTGGTCCCGTAACAGACCCTCTCGCTTCAAAAAAGAGATGAAGGATAGCTAGCTGCTCATTAAGACCATGTGGTTGCAACGTTTTTAGCCAGAAGATCCATTTACATTCTTTTTGTAGGATCCTTTGGTCCCAATTACCTCCTCTATTTGGAGGTTTTATCCTGTCAATACCCATAAATTGAATATACCTAGTATCACCACTGTGAACTCTATTGACATGATTTGCAATGGGTGTGTCGCTTTTTTTATTTTGTCACGTATGTGCTCTCTGATTCTTATCCTAAACTCACGTTTAGTCTTTCCCACATATTCAATGTCACAATGGCACGTGGCATTGTATATCACTCCAGTAGTACGACAGTTGATAAATTGTCGTATTGTGTAATCTTTTCTGGTCACGTTGCCACTGAACGTCCTGCCCTGTGCCACTGACTCACAAGCACTGCAGCTGCCACACTTGTAGCAGCCCTTGACCTGGTTCCCCAACCATGATGGATTTGGAGTCTTTTTGAAATGAGTGTGGACCAACCTATCTTTTAATGACCTGTCCTTACAAAAGGTAATCTGTGGAAAAGATCCCACCGCTTCTCTGATGTCCGCATCCATGAGCAGAACAGACCAATGGCGCTTAAGGATCTCCTTTATCCTGTTAGCCCCGTTAGAAAACATAGTAATAAACCTGGAAACACCCAACTCTTCCTTTACAACTTTAGGGGTCAACAGGGCCTTCAGATCTTTTGATAGGGAGTTTTTATAAGCCTCGGTAAGAATATTTTTAGGGTATCCTCTTTCAACAAAGCGTTCACGTAAGTCATTGGCCTGTTCTTTAAAGATGCAAAGATCCTAGCAATTTCTACGTATTCTCAAGTATTGCCCCTTGGTGATCTCTCTTTTAAGTGGGCCTGGATGTCCACTCTCCCACCTCAATAAAGAATTGGTGGCAGTAGGTTTCCTGTAATGGCTCGTGCTTAACTCATTTCTTTTCTATGGATGCTGACGTCGAGAAACGGCAGTACATTCCGATTACTCTCGTATGTGAAACACAAACCAATATCGTTCCTATTAAGTTTTCAACAAACTCGCCAAAGAGTCTCGCATCCTCTCCATAAGACAAAAAAGTCGTCAATGTAACGGAGCCAAATGACGACTGTCACAAAAAAAACGTTCTTTCCTCCCACCAGCCCAGGAGCAAGTTCTCATATGAGGGAACACAGGGGCTCCAAATTGCAGTGCCCCTGAGCTGGTGGAAGTACTTATTGTCAAAGAGAAAATAGTTCTTGGTAAGGCAGAATTCAAGGAAACATAGAAGAAAGGTATTATGTCTACTAAATTGGCAGCCTCTTGTTCCTAGATAGTGGTCCACAGCCTTGAGACCCATACCGTGTGGAATGGATATGTATAAGGCTTCCACATCTATGCTACATAACATCATATCGGGCTCCAGAAAAATACCATCCGGTTTGCCCAATAGATCTCAGGTATCATGAACATACAAGCTCAGGGACCCCACAAAGGGTTTTAGTATACGATCAAGATAAATACCCAAATTTTGTGTAAGACACTAACCGCCACGATTTGTCAACCCTTTAGGGGATTGCTCCCCTTATGTACTTTAGGGAGACAGCAAAAGGTAGCCATGTTGGGGTACTGTAGACAGAGAAAATCTTTCTTTTTTGTCTATAACTCCAGTGGCAACTCCCTCATCAACCAGTTGCCTTAATTCCTTTGTCAAGCCTGCCATGGGATTAGCAACAACTTCGTAGCTCTTACGATGCTTGAGTAGGGTCATACACATTTCCTTGTAGTTAACGGTATTCATAACTACTATGTTCCCACCCTTATCAGATTGTTTGATAGTAATCGTAGTGTCACTCTCCAGACAACAAAGACTTTGTATTTCTTGTTTAATAAGATTGTTTCTGGAGGTCAGGTTTCTGGGTAAGTCCATGATGTCTTTGGTGACCAGATCAAGGAACACATCAATAGACCCAGGATCCACTGATTGTGAAGGTATGCTCTTACTTTTATTTTTAAGGGTTGTAAATGGACCATTCCCACTATTGTTACAGTGGCTATCCCCCCAGGTGAAAGAGGAATCTAACGTCCTCAAGCAAATCCTCTGCAATCCCCAATTCTGAGCAGGTTTTTCTATTTTCCCAATTAAAATGTTTTTTCCACCTTCACTTTCGGAAAAAAAGATTAAGATCCTTGATGGTTTCAAAGTGGTTCAGGTCAGTCGTCGGGACAAAAGACAATCCTTTGCTGAGGATGCACATCTCTGCACGATTAATGGGTCTAGAGGATAGGTTAATGACTTGAGATTCCTGTCGTGAGGGAAAAGCGCTACAGGGTTGGTTTAGATGATGGAGGTTGGGAGAAGGATTTTTTTTATAAGTGGGGGAATCCCAATATTTAAAGACCACTGTTGGGGTTCAGTTATTGCGCAATGGGTAATTGTACTCTAAAAAACGTCTCTTTAGGGAGATCTCCTACCACCCCCTCTATTACCTCGGTTACCTCCTTTCCCTTTACCCTTAGGATATCTTGGCGGAATGTCCGAATCGGAGAACTCAGTCTCAGATGAGGAAATGTCGGTCTCTGGTCCTCTCACATTACGCCCTATAGAGATAGAATATGCTTTATTGTCCCGGAATTCCTGTAAATCTCTATTAAACAGTCTGTGTTCACGTTCCTTCAAATGCAACTGAAATTTCTCTAGACTGTTTTGGAGACCTATTTCCTTATATTGGAATTCAGGTTCAGATGAAAAACCGTGTCATTCATCTGGGGTCAGTATGGGCTGCGCACAGGATATTGTGTCATACCCCGAAGTGCGCCGCTTGTTGCCAGCGTGCATGACATGCATAAATTGCACTGTGGTCATATGCTGTGAGCACGCCAGCCTTCCTATGTGTCTAATGAGATGGGGCATAATTCAGGGCAATGAACTCCCCTGATGACTAAAGGGAAACGCGTCGGGAGCCCGTCTATGCTAGAATACCGCCACCAATGGAGGATCAGATAAGTTGATATATTACCTACTATGAGTATGCTGGTGAATATTCTATCTATACCACGTTTTATGGTGGATTTATTAGGTGTGTTTTTTTTGTATAAATTGAACCAATAATGTTAAGGTTTGCCTCAATACATTTGTTCTGGCTCAACTAATATGTACTGATTTAGCCTGGTTTGTTTTATATGGCCATATACAGAGTGTAGACACTACATGTTTAGCCTGGCGCAGCTTGTGTTCTACATTTGGCTTTAAAACTTGCTAATTTTGATATGATCTGTTGTGGAGTTGACCTGAATAGGGGCTCTACCCCCCTCTTGCCTGTATTGGAGTGGGCATGTTTATAATCTAAGATCATATACAGCTAAGATCCCATTTGCCCCAAATCCTTGGGGGCAATTTTGGGCCTTATTGGAATGTATTTTATCACGTGTCTTTTCTTAGTACATTTAGAGTCCATATTTTTATATGTGGTGCACTTACTAATCTACTGCACTCTGAGTTCCATTTTAAGAATAATTAAATAAAGTTTATTAGTCTTACCCCTCCGCAGTTCTAAGGCATTGCAGTGCTTCTTGCATTACTATGCCTAATAACAGCGATCAGCCCCCATAATGTGAACATCCCACAGAGGGACAAAGTACAGTTAAAAAGAAGTGAAAAAAAAGTTGTATGTGCGTATATATATGTGTGTGTGTGTGTGTGTGTGTATATGTGTATATGTATATATATATATGTATATATATATATATATATATATATATATATATATATATATATATATATATATATATACTTATACAATACAGACCAAAAGTTTGGACACACCTTCTCATTTAAAGATTTTTCTGTATTTTCATGACTATGAAAATGGTACATTCACACTGAAGGCATCAAAACTATGAATTATATACTTAACAAATAAGTGTGAAACAACTGAAAATATGTCTTATATTCTAGGTTTTCAAAGTAGCCAAATTCCTTGAGGGGGTCTAGTTTCCAAACGCTACATAACACCCACGGACCATTCCATCAAAGTCTGCTTCCAAACTACCACTCCTTTTCTAAGCTCTGCCATGCGCCAAAACAGTAGTTTACACCCACATATGGGGTATCTGTGTACTCAGGAGAAGTTGCACAACAAATTTTGGGTTCCATTTTCTCCTAATACCTTTGTGAAAATAAAAAATTAGTGCAAAAAGAACATTTTTATTTTCACGGCTCAATGTTATAAACTTCTGTGAAGCACCTGAGGGTTCATGGTGCTCACCACACATCTAGCTAAGTTCCCTGAGGGGTCCAGTTTCCAAAATGGTGTCTCTTGTAGGGGATTTCCACTGTTTAGACGCATCAGGGGCTCTCCAAACGCAACATGGCATCTACTAATGATTCCAGCAAATTTTGCATTTAAAAAGTCAGATGGCTTTCCTTCCCTTCTAAGCCCTGCCGTGCGCTCAAACAGTGGTTGTCCCCCATATATGGGGTTTCTGCATGATCAGGAGAAATTGCACAACAAATTTTGGGGTCTATTTGTACCCTTGCAAAAATGAAAAAAAATGGGTCTAAAGTATAATTTTTGTGGAAAAAAAAAGTTAAATGTTCATTGTTCCACATCCCAAAATTCCTGTGAATCACCTGAAGGGTTAATAAACTTCTTGACTGTGTTTTTGAGTACCTTGAGAGGTGCATTTTTTAGAATAGTAAGTTTCGGGTATTTTCTGATATAAAGGCCCCTCAAAGTCACTTCAAATGTGATGTGGTCCATAAAAAAATGGTTGTGTAAATTTAGTTTGAAAAATGAGAAAATGCACAAAAATATTCTCAGAATTAGTGGGATCCATTGAAGTGTTCCAGAGTTATTACCTCATAAAATAACACTGGTCAGAATTGTAATTTGGCCTGGTCATTAAGGTGCACACAGCCTTGGGGAGAATAAAGGGGTTAAAGGAAATCTGTCACACCTAGCTATTACTATGGGCATACAGGTAATAAAATCGTTAAAATAGTCTTTCCTGTATGCCTCATATCAGCGGTCTAGTTGTTGAGAAATAGAGTTTTAATCTGCGCCCTGTACTCGAGCTATTATCCGTACCTTATCCACCCTTCTATGCGCAGTATCTTCATCATTCTACTGCACAGGTGCCAGCAAATCACTGCTGCAGGCGCAGGATTATGGCGCCACAACTGCACGTTACATCGCACTGTGACATGCATGGGAGGGAGGTGGTATGATAATGAAGACAGGATTCAGAGATTTCTTCCAGGCACCGCACGCCTCGTGACCTGGTAGAAATCATAAACAAAAACATTAAAACTCTATTTCTCAACAACTAGACCGCAGCTATGAGGCATACAGGTAAGACTATATGAGAATATGCATAAAAAAAATTGATGAACTTGAAAAGACTATCATTCATTTAAAAAGTTCCAAGTACAAACGAGATTTAAAAGACTATGAAAGTAATTCTGTCTATGTATGGAAACATCGTACTCCTGGTAAAACTCGTTTATCTACCGCTAGCACACCTAAAACTCCTGAACATTCCACAAAATCAGGCACCATAAAATCCATTCTGAGAAATCCACCTGAACAAGTGAGCAACCGTAATGTGAGTTTTTCTTCACCTGTCTCATCAGCAAGTACAGATGAATCAGATGTGCCGTTTTCTGGTCATGATGGAAATGGCTCTTTTAGAGCATACAATACCAGATATGCCTCCACATCTGCTGTTTCAAAAAACTGCTACAAAGGCCGAAGCGGCGCTCACGGAGAAGGAGGAAAAGGGAAACACAGGAAATAAATAACATAGACATAGTTTCTGTTCACAATTTATCTGCTTGCATTTTTTCTGAACATGAACTTAAAGTTTTGGAGAAAGGTTTAAATTTTGTACCTAACAAAAATGCTGACTTATTTCAAACATTGAAGAATGTAAACAAGTTCACAAGAAATTTAGCAGTTAAGACATTTTTATGATAGAAACATCCTTCAGGTCTCTACAGATCATGATTGTGTCCCTCCTATATTGCCTGACTGTTATCCATTACATATTGGGTTACAGGATACCATGTGCATCAAGGATTTACATCATTTGGAAAATAATGTTGAGATCAAAAAATGTATGAAATTAAGATATGACTTGGAAATATCCAATTTTGCTACATCCAACGAAAGTTATTATCCCATTGCGGCGAGGATACCAGCTATGGACTCCTTTCAAGCCGCAATGGAAAGGGATCTAAATAATCTTTTGGATGATGGAAAATTGAGAGTATCAAATAATCTTTCCAAAAGGGAAAGGGAAGCAATAATTTCCCTAAAGGCTAATTCTAACATTGTCATTAGAGCTTCAGACAAGGGGGGGTCGGTGGTGATTCAGGATTATATAAAAAATTGGTAGAGGATATATTATCTGATTCCACCACCTACCGCCCCTTAGTCTCTGATCCCACAAAGAATTTTACTATAAAATTAAACAGGCTACTGGAGGAAGGAGTAGCTCTTGGAGCCATTGATTCCAAAATGAAGGAATTTCTGTCTCCAGATCAGCCTGTTATTCCGATTTTTCATGCCCTCCCTAAGACACATAAGTCAGTGTTTCCACCTCCCCTGAGGCCAATCGTGGCGGGTATTCATTCCCTCCATGAGAGACTTTCAGGGTGGGTGGATTCCAGATTACGTGTCTTACTGGAGGGATCACCAGGTATGATAAAAGATACTAAGCATTTAATGCAGGCCATTAATCATATGTCTTGGCATGAGGACTGTATTTGGATAACATGTGATGTTGTCCAGTTATATTCCTCAATACCTCACGATAAGGCATTGAGGGTTGTGCAACACTTTTTGAATCTAACTGATGTTTTTGCTGATGGTGTCAAGGAATTTTTGCTTTTGAGTTTGGAATTTCTTTTGAAGAGTAATTTTTTCATCTTCAATGATAAATTTTACTTACAGCTTTGCGGTTGTCCGATGGGCTCTAAGTTTTCCCCTTCACTGGCCAATGTTTATATGAAAAGATGGGAGGAAGAATATATTTTCAATGAATGTTGTCCATATAGGAACAACATTCGGTGGTGCGGGAGATTCATTGATGACATGATCCTCATATGGGGTCTGTCATCGGGGTCTCCCACACCACCTGTTACAGAATTTCTAAATTATCTGGAGAATAACAACTACAATTTGAAATTCACTATGGAGATTCACAAGGAGTCCACTCCGTTTTTGGATGTCGTATTGACTGGTTGTGTGAATACAGGGAAAATTGCCTCTAAACTTTACCGCAAGCCTCTTAGCGGCAATTCTCTCTTGAGAGCTGAAATCAGCCACCCAAAACATGTTATAAAAAATTTACCAGTGGGTGAGTTCATTAGAGCCAGACGCAATTGCAGTGAACAAGAGTGTTTTGAGGAGGAAACTAAAACCATGTCAACGAGACTGAGGTCTAGGGGATATAAAAAATGGATGATCGATAGGGCTGTATCTATAGCTACATCTAAAGATAGAGAAGGTTTGTTGACACAGTCAGTAAAACATAGTTCCAATAAGACTAAATCTTCATTAACTTTCTCTACGCCATATAGTGATCACTTTCACAACATTAAACAAATCTTTCTCAGGAACTTACCCATATTATATCAGGATGACAAATTGTCTAACATATTGGAAGCAGGCTGTAGGGTGGTTTCAAGGAAAGGTCAGGATCTACGCAATATGTTGTCACCCAGCGTTTTTTTGGATAATAAAGTACAAAGTCCCACCTGGCTGAAATATGTCGGCATGTATAAATGTGGTGAAAATAGATGCTGTATGTGCAAATATGTCGCTATGGGTTCAAGTTTCTCTGATTTACATACAAGTAGAAAATATGACATAGAGTCTTATATAAATTAACACCTCCCATGTTGTCTATATGGCAACTTGTGCCAGCTGTTCAAAATATTATGTAGGCTGTACTATCAGAGTCCTTAAGGCAAGAATATCAGAACATATTACAGGAGCAAATCCTGCCTCAAAATCCATCAGGTTATCAGGTCTCTCCAAACATTTCAGAGAGGTACATGCGGGCAATATAAGTACATTAAATATTAGAGGCATAGAGAGAGTACCACGTCCCCATCGTGGCGGTAATTGGGAGAAAATGCTCCATAACAAAGAAAAATTGTGGATATTGAAGTTAAATGCACGGATACCGCAAGGTATGAATTATAGATCAGATTTAATGTTTTTTTATTGAATTATATATACATATATACCTGCATCTACAATATTATATGCATATTCTGTTCTGTGCATCTATATGGCAAATTATTTACAAAAAAGTTTTTTTTTTTTTTTCCCCTAAGTCTATGTCTGTATATTCTATGAGAATTTGTTGCACGCAAATCTTGTCTAAGTAGGAGTTAATATCCTAATGTATATACTAATCTATCACACATGTTTAGGGGTGGTCACAGTTTTTATTATAAATGTGTTGTTTTTTAATTCATTTGTATACTGACGATTAAGGGGTTGTGTCCTCGAAACGCGTCCAGTTGTTCCCCTCCTAGGGACATGTGATTTTTAATATTTGGAATAAAGGATTTATTGCTTGTGGCACCGGATTTTACTTTTTCTATATAAGACTATTTTAAACATTTAATTACCTGTATGCCCATAGTAATAGCTTAAAAGCTTCACAGGGGGTGACAGATTCCCTTTAATTATAGTTACTTACAGCTGACATTCTTTCATTGACTCATAGAATGTTAGCGGTGGAAGGTACTTCCAGGGTCATCGTGTCCAATCCCCTGCTCAATGCTGGATTCACTAAACCATCTCAGCCAGATGTCTGCCCAGCCTCTGTTTGAAGACTTCCATTGAAGGAGAACTCACCACCACTCATTGATCACCCTCACTGTTCAAAAGTTTTTTCTAATATCTAATCTGTATATTCTCCCTTTCCGTTTCATTCCATTACTTCCTGTGTTTCTGACGCGCCCCTGGGCCTGTGTCGCGCTGCGTTGCGCACGCGGGAGCTTACCCGGAGCCGGATCTCTTGAGGGTTGTAGTCTCGTGGCGGTGACCCGGTCCGTGCCCAGGGAGTCAAACTGAGCGGCGATGTAACAGCGGTAGATGCAGGACGACTACGCCACCCGTTGAATGCAGCTATGGAGCTGCCGCTGCAGGACAGTCCGCTGAGGCCGGTGGATGGATGGTGCAGCGTAGATGGTATAACCCCCAACGGGAGGGGTATGGCCTCAGGGCAGCAGATGTGGATGATGGGGGTAGCAGGAACCACTCAGAGACGGTGCGGTGTAATTCAAGGTCTTTACTGGTAACAACGATAGACCCTCCCGGAGTACTTGCTAGTGAACGGGGCCTGGTCAGTCCTTGAGCAGATGGGATCTCCCCTGGCCAGGCTGAGTTGTAGGCCTCCCAAACTGACTGTACTCTTCTGGCTACCTTGCTAGAAGCGGATATAAGTAGCCCACGTCCCTGAGTGTACCGTGTGGTGCTCACCCGTATGGCCGGTGACTCGGGGCCTTCTAATGGCTTCCGCTCCACGATGGCGGTGCTGGTCCCACGCGTGTGACCGTGCCTTCGGGTTTCTGGGCCTGAGGACCTGAAATCCCCTGCCGGTCGGCTTCTGCTGCTGGGTAAGAGTTAGTCCCCACAGCCTCGGACGCCGGGTCCGGTAAGAAAGCTTCTCAGTCAGGGCGAGCTCTGCAGCTGCCAGCCCCTGACTCGTAGTAGTATTGCTTCTGCTGTTTCTTGTCTCTACTCTCCTTGACTGACTAACCCTGCTTCAGCCCCGGGTTTATATAGGGGAAATTCTTCCCCTCCCAAGACTGGGCAGGAGGTGTGGCATGCACAGGATCCCTGACCAAAGGACCTCCCACCTGCTCTCAGACGTAATATCTCTATCACTGTGGCAACCAGACCCCTGGGGTGTCACATTCCCCCCTAGTGAAATTTAGTACTCCGGGACTAAACATATTTTAGAAAAACATAACAAGATAAAAACAATAATAATACAATAAGAAAAACATATAAAGATGGTTACGGCATGTCCGTAACCGGGTGCAGTCTTTGAAGAAAAGCAAGGTGTCCATTTCACCAAAACAGGGAGACGTAACCAGGTAGGGGTTTGTCCTACCCCGAGTCCTTAACAGTCTTTAGTCCGTCCTGGGTTACGCTCCAACTATGTACAAGGATTCCCGGTAACTCCACCGAGGACTCCTACAAATAACTGGAAACACAAAATTATACACAAGCAACAATACACAGGTAAACATAAATAAAACAATTTATACACTTCAAATCCTCCAGCATGCGGGTAACTGGCCTCTAGTGGCCCTAGTGGACCTACGGAGCTGACTGTCTGGCCCTGAACTACAGGGTGTAGGAGCTGTCAAGGGTAAACTGGGCAGCTGTCTACCGTCTTTTTGTCTCACTAGGGGTACGGCAGGCTCACTATAAGCAGAGGGTTGATCCTCCTGTTCTGCTTGTGTGGAGTCTTCTGCCTCCTGGACCGGCTGTTCTTCCAGCTCTTCCTGTTGCTCCGTAGGTGCTTGGGATGCTGGTTGGAGGAAGGTGAGTACGGGTACCACGACTGCACCATTGACTTGAGTCCAAGACCGAGGGAAGTCCCCGAGCACAGTACTAACCATATCTTCCCTTTCCTCTACGGGTCGATGGTCTTCTTGTTCCTCTTCAGGGTTCCTCAGTTGTTCGGGACACTTCTTCAGGTGGTCCCGGGATACAATGGCTGTGGTTTCCCCTCCGTCTTTACTGATGGTACAAACCTTCGGGTTTTCGTGGCTTGAGGGCAGTACGGTGTACGGGTCCTTCTCCCACTGGTCGTCCAACTTGTGGAGCCGTCTCTTCCTCTTCAAGACCTGCTCTCCGGGTACCAGGGGAACAGCGGGAGCATACTGGTTGTAAGTTTTCTCTTGTCTTTCCCTAGCCTGACAGAGACTTCGCTCCACGCTCTCCTGTACTCTCCGGTACTGCTGCTGCCTCTCTGTGTCCCAGTCTGTTTCTGGTGAAGTGTCCTCGGGTGTCAGGACTCCCATTTCCAGGTCAACAGGTAACTTACCAGGTCTTGCCCTCATTAGGTAAGCCGGGGTACAGTTGGTGGAACCTACCGGGATGTGGTTGTATAGGTCCACCAGATCGGGCAACTTCTCAGGCCACAGACTGCGTTCTTCCAGGGGCAACGTTTTTAGAAGATCCATTACCACCTGGTTCATTTTCTCACAAAGTCCATTAGTTTGCGGATGGTAGGGTGTCGTCCTTATCTTCCGGCAGCCATACAGATTGCAGAATTCCTGGAAGACCTCCGCTTCAAAGGCAGGTCCCTGGTCCGTCAGCACTTGGTCCGGGTACCCGTGTGGACGGCAAAAGTGCTGCTGGAAGGCTCTAACTGCTGTTTGAGCCGTTAAGTCCTTGACGGGGACGACAACCAGAAACCGGGAGTAATGATCCACGATGGTTAACGCGTAGACGTAGCCACTTCTGCTTGGGGTCAGTTTTACATGATCCAAGGCTACCAGTTCCAACGGTTGCCGGGTGACGATGGACTGCAGGGGAGTCTTCTGGCTGGCACGGTCCTTCCTTCTCAGGTTGCACGGGCCACAGTCTCTGCACCACTTCTCGATGGTTCCCCTCATGCCTACCCAGTGGAACCGCTCGCGCAGCAGGAACTCCAGCTTCTTCCACCCGAAGTGTCCAGCTCCGTCGTGGTATGCCTCCATCACCATGGCTGCGTCTCTTCGTGGCACCACTACTTGCCAGAGTAATTCATGCGTCCGGGAGTTAACCATTCTGCGGCACAACTTCCCTTTGTAAAGGAACAGTCGACTCTTCTCTGCCCATAGTTGTTTGGCTTCCTCCGGAGCGTCTGGTTCAAGGCGAGCCTCCGGCCGAGTCAGCATCTCCTTCACCAGTCGGACGGCAGGGTCGCTGTCTTGCGTTTCCGCCCAGTTGTAGTGGGGTAAGGGGTTCAACGTAGCAGCCTGCTTACTCCTTACCCGGTGGGAATACTGGATAGTCCCATGACGGTGGAACGCAGGGAGTTCAACTTCTTCCAGTCCCTCCGGATCTTCTCCTCCGTCCGGCAGGTTGGGCATCCTGGATTGTGAACTCGTAGTTGGACAGACGGGCCATCCACCTCTGCTCCAGGGCACCGAGTCTTGCCGTGTCCAGGTGTGTCAACGGGTTGTTATCCGTGTACACGGTGAACCGGGAAGAAGCGAGGTAATGCTTAAAGCGCTCGGTGACTGCCCATACTACGGCCAGGAACTCTAGCTTAAATGAGCTGTAATTCTCGGGGTTTCTTTCGGTGGGTCGCAGTTTTCGGCTGGCGTAGGCGATTACTCGTTCCTTCCCCTGCTGGATCTGGGACAGTACGGCTCCTAGCCCGATGTTACTGGCGTCGGTGTAGAGGATAAAGGGCTGGCTATAATCCGGGTACGCCAGGATTTCGTCCCCCGTGAGGGCCATCTTCAGCTGGCGGAAGGACTCTTCTTCCAGCTCCTCCCATTTGAAGGGCGGCTTCTGGTTCTTGGCCTTCCGGGACTGGCCTATCAGGAGGTCCTGCATAGGTGCTGCCTTTTTGGTGAAACCGGGAATAAACCTTCGGTAGTAGCCTACCAACCCGAGGAACTGCCGCACTTCTTTTACGCTGGAGGGGCTTGGCCATTCCTTAATTGCGGTGATCTTATCAGGGTCGGGAGCCACTCCGTCAGCGCTCACCACGTGTCCCAGGTACTGCACCTTTGGTTTCAGGAGGTGACACTTGGAGGGTTTCACCTTTAGGCCGTAACTTGCCAGAGCTTCGAACACTTCCGCCAGGTGTTTCAGGTGGTCCTCATACGTCTTGGAATATACGATGACATCGTCCAGGTACAACAGGACCGTCTCGAAGTTTCTGTGGCCCAGACAACACTCCATTAGTCGTTGGAAGGTTCCCGGTGCGTTGCAGAGTCCGAACGGCATGCAGGTGAACTCGCTAAGTCCCATCGGGGTGGTGAATGCGGTCTTCTCCCGGTCCGCCTCTGCTACAGGAACCTGCCAGTACCCGCTAGTGAGATCCAAGGTAGAGAAGAAGTTAGCAGATCTTAAAGCAGCCAATGACTCCTCTATCCTTGGTAAGGGGTACGCATCCTTGTGTGTGATACGATTGATTTTCCGGTAATCTACACACATCCTCATGGTGTTGTCTTTCTTTCGGACTAAGACTAGTGGAGCTGCCCAGGGGCTACAGCTATCCCTGATCACCCCAGCCTCCTTCATGTCTCTAAGCATCCCCTTGGCGTGTTGGTAGTGGGCAGGGGGTACGGGTCGATACCTCTCTTTTATAGGAGGATGGTCTCCCGTGGGGATGTGGTGTTCTACCCCCTTGACTCGCCCGAAGTCTAACGGGTGTTTACTGAACACTCTCTCGTACTCCTGAACCACCCGATAGACTCCTTGTTTCTGGTGGGCGGGAGTGGAGTCAGTACCCAGATGTAGTTGCTGACACCAGTCCTCCATGTTTTTCTTAGAGCCGTTACCTTCCTCCGGGTGAGATGGAGGCAAGGGTTCCACAGATTGTATAGAATTTTGGTTAATGGTATATAATTTGGCTAGCGTGGCATACCGGGGCAGGTACACTTCCCTCTCCCCGATATTTATTATGCGAACGGGCACCCTCCCATGGCGTACATCAACCACCCCCCGTGCTGTCAAAATGGTGGGCCTACTGTCCGAGTAAACTGGTTCTACCATTGCCTGGTAATCTCTACCTCTCAGACCAATAGCTGCCCGGCACCAAATCATCATTTCACTTTTTGGGGGCATGGCAATAGGAAAAGGGTCACACATTCTTACGCTACCAATCTCACCGCCGGAGAGTTCCACCTGTTGCCGTCGCATCAGTGCCCGGATCTCTTTCTGGAGCACCCGCTGCTCGCCGGAGCTGGCGTTCTTGGCAACCTGCTGTAAAAGGAAAATCACCTCTGCAAGACAATTTTCAATTACATTAGTTCCTAGAGTTATTTTTGGGTGACTCTCATGTTTGTCAATATCTACAATGATCAGTCCCTGTGCTGCCAGTTCGACTCTACCGATTTTGATGGTCACCTCTTTAAATCCGATCTGTGGCACGGGCTGGCCATTGCTGGCGATGATACTCAAGTCGTCGTCAGGGTAGCGGGTAATATCCGAGTCATTCCAGTACTGCTTAAAGAGCACGTACGGGATGGTGGTGACCTGTGACCCGGTGTCCAGTAGGGCACTCATGGGAATGCCATCCAGTACCACAGGCAAGACTGGACGTCCTCCCACATATCTGTCGCGCCAGTTCGATGGGCCTGGTGATCTTTTTCCTGGGGGTTGGCCCTCTACCCCAGGTTGTGCCCGTTTAAAGAACAGTACCTTGCCATATGTCCAGGTTGATTGCAGCGGCGGCAGATGGGTCGTCTGTCCTCGCTGTATCGGTCACTGGGTCTCCCTCTGGCCGGTGGGGTCCTCCTTGGTCGACGCCACGGGATGTCCTCCGGTCCGGATGCCAGCTGGATCTTCCCTGGGGTGGAAGCCTGTAAAGACTGCACAGTTCGGGTTAGCGCAGCAACGCTCTTAGCTAGCTCTTGGACCTGATGGTGTAGGTCTGGAGCCGGGTCATTGTCCAAAGCCTGCGCATCAGCTCCCACAGGCCCTGCCGACAAGGGCACCGCCTCCTGGTGGTAAGTGATAGCAGGGCGCGTGTGGGTCACAACGCCACCCGGTGCCGGTTCTCGGAGCACCCGGATGGCTCTGTCCTTGAACTGTGCAAAGCCCAGATGGGGATCCTGTAAGGCCATTGCCCCCAACTGGGTTCGGTGGGTATTACAATACAGTCCCTCTATAAACTGTTCGGTCAACAGCCTGTCCTCGTTTCCCACTCCATCAGGGTCGGTCTGCTTAATGGCCCTCAGGGCCTCTTGTAGGTTTAGTGCATAGTCCCTTATACTCTCATGCGCTCGCTGCTTGCACCCGTAGAATCTAAGCTTAATCTCGGCTGAGGTGCGGGTATCAAAGGTGTCCTTCAGCCGGGTTAGTATCCCTGCGACAGTCTTCCTCCCAGGTGGCCAGGATTTTACTTCCCTTTTGGCTGCCCCAGGATGCTCACTTTTTGCTCTTCTGTGAGGGGGGGGGTACACCTGGAAGAGGCTATCCAGCTTTTCTCTAAAGTCATGCAGGGTATGTGACTCCCCTGAGTACTGGGGTAGCCAAGCTGCTCCCGGGATATAGGGCATGGTGAAGGGCATAACTGCAGCAGCGGTAGCGCTGGCGGGGGTTGAGGCAGTGAAGCTCTCCTCCGTATCCGACATCTTCCTCCCCCCTAGTGGACCGTGGCCTACCTTGCGATGATCCTCTTCCGTAGGCCGCGGCTCCGCAGTGGATCGTCAGGGTTGAGGACCTTTCGTCGCGCTCCTGTGACGTCGGCGTCTGCTGGGCTCCTTCCAGGACCTTACGCAACGTCCGGACGTGAGGCGGGGCTTCAGTTCTCGCGCGCTTTCGGAGTCCACGCCCCTCTTCTTCCCGCGCGGCGTCCTCAAGATGGCGTCCAATGGCGGGAAAACTCCACGGATGGCGGGAAGAAGGCTGAAGATGGCGCCGGATGGCGGGAATCTTCACCACAGGTAAGTTTGAAAAGTCTCTTTTTCAGGCACGCAGTACCCGGTGGTTGCGGGCACGAAATCCTGCCGACTACGCCAAAGTTGACGCGCCCCTGGGCCTGTGTCGCGCTGCGTTGCGCACGCGGGAGCTTACCCGGAGCCGGATCTCTTGAGGGTTGTAGTCTCGTGGCGGTGACCCGGTCCGTGCCCAGGGAGTCAAACTGAGCGGCGATGTAACAGCGGTAGATGCAGGACGACTACGCCACCCGTTGAATGCAGCTATGGAGCTGCCGCTGCAGGACAGTCCGCTGAGGCCGGTGGATGGATGGTGCAGCGTAGATGGTATAACCCCCAACGGGAGGGGTATGGCCTCAGGGCAGCAGATGTGGATGATGGGGGTAGCAGGAACCACTCAGAGACGGTGCGGTGTAATTCAAGGTCTTTACTGGTAACAACGATAGACCCTCCCGGAGTACTTGCTAGTGAACGGGGCCTGGTCAGTCCTTGAGCAGATGGGATCTCCCCTGGCCAGGCTGAGTTGTAGGCCTCCCAAACTGACTGTACTCTTCTGGCTACCTTGCTAGAAGCGGATATAAGTAGCCCACGTCCCTGAGTGTACCGTGTGGTGCTCACCCGTATGGCCGGTGACTCGGGGCCTTCTAATGGCTTCCGCTCCACGATGGCGGTGCTGGTCCCACGCGTGTGACCGTGCCTTCGGGTTTCTGGGCCTGAGGACCTGAAATCCCCTGCCGGTCGGCTTCTGCTGCTGGGTAAGAGTTAGTCCCCACAGCCTCGGACGCCGGGTCCGGTAAGAAAGCTTCTCAGTCAGGGCGAGCTCTGCAGCTGCCAGCCCCTGACTCGTAGTAGTATTGCTTCTGCTGTTTCTTGTCTCTACTCTCCTTGACTGACTAACCCTGCTTCAGCCCCGGGTTTATATAGGGGAAATTCTTCCCCTCCCAAGACTGGGCAGGAGGTGTGGCATGCACAGGATCCCTGACCAAAGGACCTCCCACCTGCTCTCAGACGTAATATATCTCTATCACTGTGGCAACCAGACCCCTGGGGTGTCACATTTCCATGTGTAAATGAGAATAGTGATTATTCCTCTACATGGTGACTTTCCTTCAGATATTCATAGACCACTATTAAGTTTCCTCTTAGTTTTCTTTTTTGCAAGTTAAACATTCCCAAATCCTTTAACCATTCTTCTTAAGACATAAATTGCAGTCCGCTTACCATCCTGGTAGCTCTCCTCTGAATTTGCTCCAGTTTTTCTATGTCGTTTTTATAATGTGCGCAGAACTGGACGCAATATAACATATGAAGTCTGAACAAGGAGGATTAGAGAGGGATAATTGCTTCACATGATCTGGACACTTTGCTTCTCTTAATACGCCCTAGAACTGCGTTTGCCTTCTGCACCTCACTGTTCACTCATGTGCAGTGTTTGATCTATTAGTATACCCAAGTCTCTTTCACACGTGCTGTTGTTTAGTTCTATTCCTCCCATTTTTTAGATGTAATTTTTTCTTTTCTTTCCAGATGAAAAATTTTTAATTTTTCCCAGTTAAATACCATTCTATTAATCGCTGAACATTGTTAAAGCTGTTATGGAGACCCTCTTTGTTGTAAGGATAACTTTGGAATAGACAGCAAAGGGTCTTCACATTGCCAGTGAGATTCAAATTAAGATACTTCTTCGATGAAGGAACATAGACAGAATACATGTGACATGCATTGTCAGCAGGTAGAGTCTTCCTTGTGTGGCAACAAAGACGCACGATATTTATTAGCTAGACAAAAAGCGGAACTACATTGTTACATACAACAGAAAACCGAAATAGACTTATCAGTAACAAACACATTTCCCTTGGCCTTCTTGTCAAGGACTTCACAGGAAACAAGTATCTTAGTCAGACATTCCACAATGTAAATCTTAAACACTCAAGCAGACTTCAGACATAGCAAAAATATAAATAGTTTTTTCTAAATTAATAATGATATCTAGATATTAAAAAATTAACCATAGCAATTCCTCCTTTTTATTATTTTACAAAACAATTTATTCATCAGCTACTTCCCCATGCTATAAAAGCCTGGAGGGGACGAATCTCGTTCACTGACAAATATCTTGCTTGTAAATCTCATATGTTTATAGGAGAAGTGGTATTATATTTCGCAGACCTGTGATGCTTAATCTTGTGTGTTTTCTTGCATAGTCTCTTAATAGCAAATAAGGCACAGTATTAGAGGATATTGGACTATGGGTGCATATCCAACAGTTCTTAGGACGGTCATTAGAGTTCATGTCTTTGAGTAAGATGCTTTATCAGTTTGTTTTCCCAGTTCTCTTTAAGTACTTCATGGAGAGTTAGGGCAAAGGGTACGGTTGCTATCACCATAGTCCAAACAAACAGGGTCATCATCTTTGCTGCTGCTGAGGTTCAAAATCTTTTTACATATTCAGTGAGAGAACCATGGGAGGCCTGCAGCTGCTGTGGGAAATACAACCCTGTCTTAGGGACACTACCAAATAGTATTTCATATGGGGACAGCTTCTCCCTCCCCCTTGAAGCAGTCCTCACTGAATGCTATGGGCAAACAATCTACCCAGGACAAGTGTTTTTCTTCCATGCAGTTTTGAATTTTTAGTTTCAAGGTACCATTGAGACGTTCCACCTTCCCACTACTTTGTGGATGATAGGGAACATGGAAAGCCTGTTCTGTCCCAAGAGTGACCATGATTTGTTTCATTAGTTCCCCAGTAAAGTGGGTTCCTTTGTCACTTTCTATAGTTTCGGGCACCCCATATCTACAAACCACTTCACTGATCAATTTTTTTAGCAGTAGTTTTTGTGTTTGCTTTAGTCACCGCCCAAGCTTCTGGCCACCCAGAGAAAAGGTCAATGCATACCAGGGCGTATTCATAATTACCCACCTTTAGTAGCTGTATGTAGTCCACCTGCAGTCTCTGAAATGGGTAATCTGGTTTTGGTGTGCATTTTCTTGGGACTCGAATAGTCAGGGTTATGTTTTGCACAAACTAGACATTCTTGAACATACTTTGCAACTGTATTCAGGAACCCTGGGGCACACCAGTTTTGTAGCACCACTGCACACATAACACCCTTTGAGTTATGCACCGGAGAAAGTGCAAGGGCAGCCATCATGGGGAACAGGCAGCGTGGAAGGCAAATACATTTGATTACCTACCGTATCCCTGACACTGACTGTACGGCGCCCGCTTTGACCCATGCATTCTGCTCGAGGGGGGGAGCCTGGGTCTAGAAGACCTGCAGTAGTTTGAGGTCCACGGCCACTGGGACCGGTGCAGCGGATGTCTCCTTATTTGAAAGGGGGCTTCCTGCACTTGTGATAGCCAGTATCTCTGTCAGAGTTAATCGTGCTGCTTCCTTAGCCGCCTGGTCGGCCAAAGCATTGCCTACTGCAAGGGGAGTTTGTTCCCGAGTGTGTGCTGACACTTTGACTATGGCTGCCCTTCGGGGAAGGGTGAGTGCTGTGAGTAGCTGCTCTTCCGCTTCCGCATTCCTTATAGGTTTACCAGCAGAGGTCAAGAAATTACAGCTTCAACAAATGGCGCCAAAGTCATGTGCAACACCATAAGCATATTGCAAGTCAGAAAATGTATTAATTTCTTTACCTTTTCCCAGATTACTCGCTGCAGCGAGTGCTTTAAGCTCTGCCTCTTGCGCAGATCAGCTGGAGGAGAGTGGTTCTTGTATCACTGCTTTACCATTGTGGACTACTGCATACCCAGTGATGAATCATCCTTGTTCACTGTCCCAAGCTCTGGAACCATCTAAAAAATACTCAGCAGAGGGGTTAGTGAGTGGTACATCAGTAATATTTGCCAAGCCCTTTATTTCAGCTTCCATCAATGCCTGACAATCATGTTCATGTGCCATATCAAACTGAGCTTCCTCATCTGCTAATTTGAAAAACAGGGGCAAATCTTGGCTTATGGTCTCTCCCTCTTCCCCATCCTGATACTTTCCTCCCTTTTCTAAATCCACTGGAAGTAGTGTAGCTGGATTTAGAACATTACAGCGTTTGATAGTTATATGGGGAGGTCTAAGGAGTGAGACTTCATATTTTGTCAACCTTGATGCTGAGAGGTGACGGGTCTGAGCCTGTTGAAGTATTTCATATACAGCATGAGGAAGTGTGAGGGGGCTTCCTAACACTATGTCCTCTGTCTTTTTAACAAGTTCTGAAGCAGCTGCCACAGCTCTAACACAAGTAGGAGAACCCATAATGACGGGATCAAGGGTTAAAGAGTAATACCCTAGAGGGCGCTGCCTACCACCATGTTCTTGGGTAAGGACACCAGACGCATGTCCAGCCTGTTCGTGGCAGTACAAAGTAAAAAACTTGTCATAATTCGGTATACCTAAAGCTGGTGAGGCAGAAAGAGTGAGCTTGAGGGTGTGAAATGCATCCATAGCCTCAGAATTAATGGTGAAAGGCTCAGCTTTGAGGCATTGGAACAATGGGGCCATAATACTAGAAGCATTTCGTATCCAGAGACGGCAGTACTGGTCTAGGCCCATGAATGCCCGAAGGGACTTGGTAGATCTTGGAAGGGGTATTTTTAGTATAGCCTCAATCCTCCCTGGGCTGAGATACTTAATGCCTGGAGTCAGGCAATGTCCAAGGAAAGTGACTGTGGACTTGCACAATTGGAGTTTATCTTTTGAAGCTTTGCACGCATTTTCTGCTAAGAATATCAGCAGAGATTGAGATTCATTGTGGCATATCTGGTCAGTGGTGCAGCAAAGGAGAAGGTCATCCACATATTGTAAGAGTATGGTAGATGAATCAAAGGGGCACCAGTTATCGAGTACAGTTTTTAGGGATGTGGAAAATAAGTTAGGGGAGTTAGCAGCTCCCTGAGGAAGGGATGCCCATGCATACTGAGCACCTCTGTGGGTGAAGGCAAAATAAGAGGTACACTCCGTAGACAAGAAGACAGAAAAAAGCATTGGCCAGATCAATCACTGTGAAACAGGTGGCTGTGGAGGGGACCTGATTCAGGAGAGTATGGGAGTTGGGTACTAGTGGAGTATTCAATATAGTTACTGCATTAACTGCCCTAAGATCATGTACCATATGATAGGCTACTGGCTGTCCAGGTGGGGTTTTCTTTTTGACTGGGTACAGGGGAGTGTTAAATGGGGAGGTTATAGAAATAACTAGACCTCTTAACAAAAGCTCCTGGACATTCTCATGTATTGCTGCATCATGAGCAGCACTTAAAGGATACTGCTTTATACAGGGGGGTTGGGCAGCTGGTTTAAGTTTTACAGTCACCGGAGGGATGGGTAGTTCACACACATCAAGTTTGCTACATGCCCACAATTGACTGGGTATATCCTCAAGCCAAACAGGATGGGAATGAGGTTTAGAGTCTGTATTGTCTAGAACTGTGGGAATTGTTAAGGATAGAAGAGTACACAATGTGTCATCATCCAGGGGGGTGGTCATCTTGGGGCCATTTGGAGTGAATTCTTTGCAGGCCCCCATTTTCTTCAACACATCTGTTCCCAGCCAATTAAAAGGCACATCAGGGGAAACTAAAACCTGGGTTACAATCAAAATTGAGTCATGCAAATTTAACCGGAGAGGACGAGTCATTTGTAATTTAGTAAGTCGTCCCATTGACCCAGCATAAGGCGGGGGTGCTCAAGGGGGTGCAGAATTTACATCACATACAGAGACTACAGGGGTCTGAGAGTTTTTCAAACTATCATAGATTACATAGACAGTTCCATGCCTGGTTTCCTCTGATTTATGTTCACTCATTGAGAAACATTTTGCTACTTCTAACCACATCCTAGCCTGCTCTAGTTTGTTTTTATCTTTCAACCATCCTTCCCAATTGCAGATATAGTTCTCCCATTCCTTCTCTTCCAAATTTCCCCACTTTCCCATACCAAATTTCCTCAATATTATTTCACATCCCTCTACTGCTTCTTTCCCTTTCAGTCTCTCCACTATCTCACATGCTGGAACTGGGGTCACGCCCTTTAGGTTAGTCATTTCCTTACAGTTGCCAGTCCCCATGACTGCAACCACTGTGCCTGAGTTACCGCAGAACTCTCAGACTCTAAATTTGATCCCGTCCCAGTCTCCTCTGATCCTCGAACGATGGATCTAATCCTGTCCCAGTCTGCTCTGAGCCTCGGAAGACAGATCTTTAAGGAAGTACTAACACCGATTTTTCCAGCCCTGTGAGCTAGGGAGATTCTTACACACAACCAAACAAATAACAATACCAAGCCTACTGCGCCACCTACTATTGCAAGTATTTCTGCATGATCATATAACATTTCCCAATTAAAAGGTTTTCCTTCTACACCTTGTAAAGGCACCGCGTGACAATTATATCTGCAATAAGTGTTACTTTTTATACTATATGTTTATATACAGTATACAGGCTAAGCAAGAACTTCAGCTACTATGATTTTCCCTCTCTTGAGCTTACACAAAACAGAACACAGACACTGAGGACGACGATTCTGATTCATCAAAAACGACTTAACAATACGTCAATCATTCAATGCACACTGCACAATTGCTGATATTAATCCCCCTGCTGTATTCGGGCTAAAAACTGCATTCAGTTACCCCTTTCTTGAGGGTGCCCTTATCAATTTACAGGGGAATTCAATACCCTCAGAGTTACTACTTTACCTTGAAGGATTCCTCTGTTATAGGCAATTACTCTTGCTTGATCCTCTTACGGACCGATTTTCCTCTCCAACGTATGTGAAGGAACACACCTAACGGTATCCCTTACCAAGCAGAGACCGTAGTCCCTTATTGGTCAATCAAAATCATTCAGTCCCACATTGAAGGATCCTCATAGTTTACAATATTATACCAGACATTTATGACATAGACAAAACAAACAACATAAAACAATCCTCCGACTCCTGAAATATACCGAAGAACTGCGGAGGTGCCTAATCCTGACATGCTGGGCAAGGTTGGTTACTCGTCACTTCATTCAATTATCCTTCAACCGTCATTCAATCGTCAATTATACATTTAAAAACCACATTGAAACATATAAGACACAAATTCAATCACTGGCAAGGGTTCAAAAATGATAGTCTTGTTAGGACCACCAATTACACGTCCTGGAGCCCTCTAGGTAGTACTGAATTAGTAGTAATACAAAAGATTACTTACCGCGGATTTTATTCAGTAATTCCCAGAGAGATCCTTGTTGACGGGTCCAGAGGAGGTCCGGTTATGACAATCCCAGGTTTCAGGCACCATGTACTGTTATGGAGACCCTCTTTGTTTTAAGGATAACTTTGGAATAGACAGCAAAGGGTCTTCACATTGCCAGTGAGATTCAATTTAATATACTTAATCGATGAAGGAAGAGAGACACAATACATGTGACATGCATTGTCAGCAGGTAGAGTCTTCCTTGTGTGGCAACAAACACTCAAGATATTTATTAGCTAGACAAAAAGCGGAACTACATTGTTACATACAACAGAAAACCGAAATAGACTTTTCAGTAACACACATTTCCCTTGGCCTTCTTGTCAAGGACTTCACAGGAAACAAGTATCTTAGTCAGACATTCCACAATGTAAATCTTAAACACTCAAGCAGACTTCAGACATAGCAAAAATATAAATTGTTTTTTCTAAATTAATAATGATATCTAGATATTAAAAAATGAACCATAACAAAGCTTATCTAGATCCTTCTGAATACCCTGCATTTCCTCCAGACAGCATTATATTTTCCTTTATGTACGCCTTTCCATTTGATGTACATTTCTTTCCTGTTTAACAAGTGTTTAAGTTTTGTGTTCATCCATCCCGGTCTCTTTAAATGCTTTCATTTATTCCTTCTTTTAGGGATTGTTACTGATTGTGCAGTGAGAATTTGGTTTGGCAAAATCTCCCATCCTTCTTGAACATTTCATTCCTTTAGAACATCCAGTTATTGGACCATTCCTACCCTCTTTCTGAGTTAATTAAAATCTGACTTTCTGAAGTCCAGCCTTCAAGTCTGGGTCCTCACAGGTCTTTCTCCTCTTGTAATCCAAAATTTGAGGAAAGCATGATTGCTGCCTGCTAAATGCCCAGCTTCCTATACTTCCTCTACCATTTCCTACCTGTTGGTAAGAATTAAGTTCAAGATGTCAGATCCTCTTGTTCTTTCTTCTACCTTTTAAAAGATAAATTTGTCAGCGAGAGAAGATAAGAATTTTCTGGACTCATTGTTTTTGCCTGAAATAGATTCCCAACAAATATCTGGATAGTTAAAATCTCCCATGATCACTTTTCCTTACTTTTTTGAGAACGAAGACATCTGATGTAAAAAGAGTTCATCCATATCTTCAGTCTGTCCAGATGACTGATAGTAAACACCTACAATAGTGTCCTTTCTGTTCTTCTCTCCTTGTATTCTTATCCAAACAGTTTCTTCAGAGCTACCCTTCTCTGAAGCTTGGATCTCTGTGGAAATATACGCTTTCCTAATATACAATGCAAAACCTCCTTCCCTCTTGTTACGCCTGTTTCTTATAAATAAGTTGTAACCTTAAAGGTTTGTATTCCAATCATGTGTATCATCCCACCAAGTTTCAGTGATGCCTATGACAAAATATCCCTCTTCCTGTGTTAGCAGCTCTAATTCTCCTTGTTTGTTTCCCATTCTGTGCCTTTTTTATAGACTTATTTTTGTTTGTAGACCGTTTCTTTTACTCCTCTATTTCCATTCAGAATTTGTTGTCTTTCTTCTTTATTTCCACTTCTAATAGCAGATTTCTCAAAAGAATTCATTATAATGAGTTGTCTGCATACTTTTTCCTAGCCGTACATTTCCCATCCATTATTGCGCTTGTTTAAAACTCTCCTGATGAGTGCAGCACGGCATTTACCAAATATTTGTTTCCTGTTTTCATAATATGCAACCCATCTTTAGCAAAGAGTCCATCATACGGGTATTTCACTCCGTGGTCAAGAAACCCGAAACGTTGCTGACTGCACCATCGACGTAGCCATTTGTTTACCTGTAGAATCCTGTTGAATGCCCTTGTTCCATGTCCATCCACTAGGAGGATAAATGCGAAGATGATCTGCTCTCCTAGTTCCTTCACTTTCCTGCTTAGGTCTTCAAAGTCATGTAGTTTCAAGGTTCTTTTTTACTGTATCATTTGTTCCAACTTGTATTTGTAGGGATGGGTAGTGTTCTTTATAACTCTGAAGAGTAGGGACGAGTGGACCCTTGGAAAGTTGGGTTTGGCCAAACTTTAGTTCATAGTTCGGTTTGGGTACTCAAAACAATTCTCCTTCGATTGCAGGAGAGAATTGCTGGATGTCGTAGGAACTACAATGAAGTGCGGGGATTATTTTTTTTATAATAAATTGGTAAACCAGGGAATTTGTGGGAGAGTCTTTCTTCAAATAAACTCTTTCTTTCCTGTGTATGTGTGTGTCTTTTTATTTTTAGATATGGGGTTAGTAATGGGGGTGTCTGTTTGATACCTCTCCATTACCAACCCCTAGGTTTGATGTCAGCTGACCTTACACAGCTGACATGAACCCCAAAAACTATTACCCCGATTGCCACTGTACCCGGGCAATCAGGAAGAGCCGAGGCTAAGTGCCAGAATTGGCTCATCTAATGCATGCGCCATTTCTGAGGCGGCTGAGAAGGAGCCAATATCCAACAATTACAAATTGCCATAGGCAGATAAACCCTCAACTAAAGACTCATACAATTTAACTTTTATTAATTACTATTAAATTATTAAAGGAACATGTTAAAACCAGCATGCAGTCAGCAGTGCTAAGGGACAGATAGCTATTATATCTCTCCTTATATTGGTCTCCTACCTATCATTGTTTTTAGCATCACTCATATAAGAGTATCAGGATATACACTGCTCAAAAAAATAAAGGGAACACTCAAATAACACATCCTAGATCTGAATGAATAAAATATTCTCATTGAATAATTTGTTCTGTACAAACTTGAATGTGCTGACAACAAAATCATCAATGGTAATCCAATTTATTAACCAATGGAGGCCTGAATTTGGAGTCACACCCAAAATTAAAGTGGAAAAAACACACTACAGGCTGATCCAACTTTGATGTAATGTCCTTAAAACAAGTCAAAATGAGGCTCAGTATTGTGTGTGGCCTCCACGTGCCTGTATGACCTCCCTACAATGCCTGGGCATGCTACTGATGAGGTTGCGGATGCTCTTCTGTGGGATCTCCTCCCAGATCTGGACTAAAGCATCCGCCAACTCCTGGACAGTCTGTGGTGCAACGTGACGGTGGATTGAGCGAGACATGATGTCCCAGATGTGCTCAATTGAATTCAGGTCTGGGAAACGGGCGGGCCAGTCCATAGCTTCAATGCCTTCATCTTGCAGGAACTGCTGACACACTCCAGCCACATGAGGTCTGGCATTGTCCTGCATTAGGAGGAACCCAGGGCCAACCGCACCAGCATATGGTCTCACAAGGGGTCTGAGGATCTCATCTTGGTACCTATTGGCAGTCAGGCTACCTCTGGCGAGCACATGGAGGGCTGTGCGGCCCTCCAAAGAAATGCCACCCCACACCATTACTGACGCACTGCCAAACCGGTCATGCTGAAGGATCTTGCAGGCAGCAGATCGCTCTCCACGGGGTCTCCAGACTGTCATGTCTGTCACATGTGCTCAGTGTGAACCTGCTTTCATCTGTGAAAAGCACAGGGCACGAGTGGCGACTTTGCCAATCTTGGTGTTCTGTGGCAAATGCCAAGCGTCCTGCACGGTGTTGGGCTGTGAGCACAACCCCCATCTGTGGACGTCGGGCACTCATACCACCCTCATGGAGTCAGTTTCTAACCATTTGTGCAGACACATGAACATTTGTGGCCTGCTGGAGGTCATTTTGCCGGGCTGTGGCAGTGCTCCTCCTTTTCCTCCTTGCACAAAGGCGAAGGTAGCGCTCCTGCTGCTGGGTTGTTGCCCTCCTGCGGCCCCCTCCATGTCTCCTGGTGTACTGGTGTACTGGCCTGTCTCCTGGTAGCACCTCCAGCCTCTGGACACTACACTGACAGACACAGCAAACCTTCTTGCCACAGCTTTCATTGATGTGCCATCCTGGATGAGCTGCACTACCTGAGCAACTTCTGTGGGTTGTAGAGTCCGTCTCATGCTACCACGAATGTGAAAGCACAACCAAAATTCAAAAGTGACAAACACATCAGCCAGAAAGCATTGGTTGTGAGATGTGGTGTGGGGTCCACACCTGGAGAACCACTCCTTTATTGAGTGTGTCTTGATAATTGCCAATCATTTCCATCTATTGTCTATTCCATTTGCACAACAGCATGTGAAATTGATTGTCAATCAGTGTTGCTTCCTAAGTGGACAGTTTGATTTCACAGAAGTTTGATTTACTTGGAGTTATATTCTGTTGTTTAAGTGTTCCCTTTATTTTTTTGAGCAGTATACCTACACTTATCTTATATAGTTTTCATACATTGATGACTGACACATTTAAATCACCCATAAGCCTTCCCAACATGTTTCACCAGGTATACTGGCGTCATCAGGGGATTGAGGCTATATGAGTGAGCACATGGATCTTTTGAACTTTTAAAGGTTTGGTTCTGATGTCACACTTGCAACTACCTATCACAAAGGTTTATGCATTCAACCAATAGATGGAAAAGGTCGGTACATAGTACCATTGGTAATTTCACTTATACTCCTCTCTAGGGAACCATATTGCATCCCATTGACTCACTCCTGCTTGCCAATCATACACATTTATACATTCAGCCAATCGCTACTGTACATCAAAACGAAGTACCAATGGTGGCTTTTATCATATTCTTCCCCAGATTTCATATCAGGTTTCATTGGTACTTCAGTGTGTACCAATCACGGTAAACCAGATCTTAAGCCCATGGTTACAAAGGTCACCACAAGACACCAATGAGTGTATTCAAAAAAACACTCCTTTTCAAAACCTCACTACATACTCCCCCAAACAACCACCCATGGGTGTGGTGAATATTCATGGCCTTTAATAGCGGGCACGCTAACAGCTGAGCGCAGCAGGAGCTGTGCTGTATCTACAGCGTGCTCGCTATTAGGGGGAACGAATGGTCACTGCTCCCCACGCACGCATATCCGGCGTGGAGAGCAGTGACTCTTCCGGCACAGACGCAGCGCTGGAGGAGTGAGGAGGTGAGTATGAAAGTTTTTATTTTTTTTCTGTGCAGTGTGACGTGGATCAGGGGATGCCAAATATACCAGGATGAGGGGGCCATACATACAGGGATGAAGGGTGACAGTGCCATACATACCGGGATGAGGGGGGGCCATACATACCGGCATGAAGGATGAGGGGGTCATACATACAGGGATGAAGGGTGCCATACATACCAGGAGCCGCGCTGCGGGCACAGTGTGCCGGTTATTAAGGAAAATTAATATTCACTACTCCCCACTCCCATGGGCATCGAGAGCAATGAATATTCATTTTCTCTAGTAGCGGGCACAGTGTAGGCCGCAGCAGGCGGCTGCTGCCTCCTGTGCGCCGCTACTCCGCCACTGTCGCTTCCCCCATCACCCACAGCCACAGTATTTATGTATATCTGACTATAAAACGCACCCCCCGCTTTCCTCCAAAATTTTGGAGGAAAAATGTGCGTCTTATAGTCTGAAAAATACGGTATATAAAGCCAATTGGCAAATGTAACAGCAAAAATGAATGAGGGTAATAATATCCTGGATATGTCAATATAAAATATACTGGAATATACCAGTCTAGACTATTTATGAGTGTACATCAGAGTGCAGAAACGATAAAGGTAATAATATCCTGGATATACACTGGAATACACCAGTCTAGAATACATCAGACTGTACATCACAGTGCAGAAATGAATGAGGGTAATAATATCCTGGACATATCAATACAGAGTATACTGGAATACATCTGTGGGAGTATACATCAGAGTTGGATGAAATATGGAGACTTATTCCGTCGAATAAGTGTAATAATAATGGCTGTATACAGGTAGGTCCATATATATTTGTACAGACAACATTTTTCTAATTTTGGTTCTAGACATTACTACAATGAATTTTAAACAAAGCAATTCAGATGCAGTTGAAGTTCAGACTTTCAGCTTTCATTTGAGGGTATCCACATTAAAATTGGATTAAGGGTTTAGGAGTTTCAGCTCCTTAACATGTACCACCCTGTTTTTAAAGGGACCAAAAGTAATTGGACAGATTAAATAATTGTAAATAAAATGTTCATTTCTAGTACTTGGTTGAAAACCCTTTGTTGGCAATGACTGCCTGAAGTCTTGAACTCATTGACAATCACCAGACGCTGGGTTTCCTCCTTTTTGATGCTCTGCCAGGCCTTCACTGCGGTGGTTTTCAGTTACTGTTTGTTTGTGGGCCTTTCTGTCTGAAGTTTAGTTTTTAACCCTAGAACGCATACCTGGGGCCTCACCCTGTTAATTGTTTTCTGTTTTCTGCAAGATTACTTTAGTTAGAATTTTGAAACTCTAGGTATTCCTCAGGTATATAGTTGTTTGTCATTTCCAGTTGTTCATTTATTTATTATTTGCACACGGGCCTAAAAGGCCCCAGGTATGTGAAAGTGTGGCTTTTTATGGTCATGCGTTCTAGGGTTAACAAGTGAAATGCCTGCTCAATTGGGTTGAGATCAGGTGACTGACTTGACCATTCAAGAATATTCCACTTCTTTGCTTTAATAAACTCCTGGGTTACTTTGGTCGTCGTTTCATACTACAGATGGACTATGACCCAAAACATAAAGCCAATCAGTTTGGCTGCATTTGGCTGGATCTGAGCACATAGTATGGCTCTGAATAAATCAGAATTCATTCGGCTGCTTCTGTCCTGTGTCACATCATCAATAAACACTAGTGACCCAGTGCCACTGGCAGCCATGCATGCCCAAGCAATCACACTGCCTCCACCGTGTTTTACAGATGATGTCGTATGCTTTGGATCATGAGCTGTACCACGCCTTCGCCATACTTTTCTCTTTCCATCATTCTGGTAGAGGTTGATCTTGGTTTCATCTGTCCAAAGAATGTTCTTCCAGAACTGTGCTGGCTTTTTTAGATGTTTTTTTTAGCAAAGTCCAGTCTAACCTTTTTCTTCTTGATGCTTATGAGTGGCTTACACCGTGCAGTGAACCCTCTGTATTTACTTTCATGCAGTCTTCTCTTTATGGTAGATTTGGATGTTGATACGCCTACCTCCTGGAGAGTGGTGGTCACTTGGTTGGCTGTTGTGAAGGGGTTTCTCTTCACCATAGAGATTATTCTGTGATAATCCACCACTGTTGTCTTCTGTGGGCGCCCAGGTCTTTTTGCATTGATGAGTTCACCAGTGCTTTCTTTCTTTCTCAGGATGTACCAAACTGTGGATTTTGCTTCTCCTAATATTGTAGCAATTTCTCGGATGGGTTTTTTCCTTTTTTTGCCGCTTAAGGATGTCTTGTTTCACCTGCATGGAGATCTCCCTTGACCTTATGTTTACTTCACAGCAAAACCTTTCAAATGCAAGCAGCATACCTCAAATCAACTCCAGGCCTTTTATCTGCTTAATTGAGAATGACATAACGAAGGGATTGCCCACACCTGTCCATGAAATAGCCTTGGAGTCAATTGTCCAATTACTTTTGGTCCCTTTAAAAACAGGGTGGCACATTTTAAGGAGCTGAAACTCCTAAACACTATATCCAATTTTAATGTAGATACCCTCGAATGAAAGCTGAAAATCTGAACTTCAACTGCATCTGAATTGTTTTGTTTAAAATTCATTGTGGTAATGTCTAGAACCAAAATTAGAAAAATGTTGTCTCTGTCCAAATATATATGGACCTAACTGTATATTTGCTGAATGTTATACTCGGATGGTCATACAACAGTGGGCCCATTGTATAATAATTTGAGTAATTCTTATATAGTGTAAGAGTGAATTTATTAGCTCTGATCTGCACACTGACAACTGTTGGAGGTGGCGGCGATGAGCATGTGCGGTTGCGCCCGAGTGGAAGCATTTGCAGAACGGACAGATTGCGGTAACACATGACCCGGAGACCCCTAGAAGGAATTCTTCTTATTTTTTTTACATTTTTTATTTTTTTTTCTTTATTATTTTTTATTTAGTTTTTTTTTTTTTTTTGCCGTGCACTGCATACGGACTCTTTAACTATGGGGGTTGATTGTCCGGAGAGTATGTAGTGAGGTTTTGAGGAAGAGTGGTTTTTTTTATTACACCCATTGGTGTCTTGTGGTGACCTTTGTAACCATTGGCTTAAGATGTGGTTTGCTGTGATTTGTACACACTGAAGTACCAATGAAACCTGATAAGACATCTGGGGAAGAATATGATAAAAGCCACCATTGGTACTTTGTTTTGATGTAGAGCAGTGATTGGCTGAATGTATAAATGTGTATGATTGGCAAGCAGGAGTGAGCCAATGGGATGCAACATTGTTCTCTAGAGTGGAGTATAAGTGTGAATTATAAGTACCAATGGGAAATTGGTACTATGTACTGATCTTTGCCATCTATTGGCTGAATGTATAAACCTTTGTGATAGGTAGTTGCAAGTGTGCCATCAGAACCAAACCTTTAACCCCTTCGTGACCGGAGCATTTTCCGTTTTTGCATTTTCTTTTTTTGCTCCCCTTCTTCCCAGAGCCATATCCTTTTTTTTTTCATTCAATATGGCCATGTGAGGGCTTATTTTTTGCGGGACAAGTTGTACTTTTAAACACCATTACTGGTTTTATCATGTCGTGTACTGGAAAACGGGAAAAAATTCCAAGTGCGGTGAACTTGCCAAAAAAATGCAATTCCACTTTTTTTTTTTTTTTTGTTGTTGTTGTTGTTTTTTTACCACATTCACTGAATGCTAAAACTGACCTGCCATTATTATTTTCCAGGTCATTACAAGTTCGTAGACAATAAACATGTATAGGTTCTCTTTTATTTAAGTGGTGAAAAAAAAATCCAAAGTTTGCTACAAAAAATAAAAAAAGATGGCTCCATATTTCGAGACCCTTAGCTTCTCCATTTTTTGGGAACTGGGGCCAAGTGAGGGCTTATTTTTTGCGTGTCGAGCTGACGTGTTTATTGATACTATTTTGGGGCAGATGTGATATTTTGATCGGCCGTTATTGCATTTTATTTCAATGTTGTCATGACCAAAAAAAACTTAAATCTGGCGTTTAGAATTTTTTTCTCGTTACTCCATTTACCGATCGGATTAATTTTTTTATTTTGATAGATCGGGCGATTCTGAAAACGCCGATACCAAATATGTGTATGTGGTTTTTTTTTTGGTTTTTTTTATTTGGAATGGGGCGAAATGGGGATGATTTAAACTTTTATATATTTTTTTATTTTTTTCATATTTTTAAAAACATTTTTTTCCACTTTCTGCAAGCTTCTATAGTCTCCATAGGAGACTAGAGGCTTTTGTTGTCTGATCGGCTCTGTTGCACACAGGCGATGAGCAGATCGCCTCCGTGTAGCAGAAATGCGCATGTGCTTTGAGCGCCGACCACTAGGTGGCGCTCATAGCAAGTGAGACATAACAACCACAGGGGTCTGCTGCAGACCGCGGGTTGTCATGCTAACGCATTGGTGACCCGTGATCACTTGGCGGGGTCACCGATGGGCGGGGCTAATGCCGCACTTCCGGCGCGGCAATGTTAAATGCTGTTGTCACAGATTGACAGTGGCATTTAACTGGTTGACTGCCGCGGGTGGATCGAGATTCCATCCGCGGCTGTTGCGGGCACATGTCAGCTGTAAGAATCAGCTGACATGTGCCCGGTTCAGTGCGGGCTCTGCGCCGGAGCCCACGCTGAACCAGGGGTTATGGCCTGGGGCTAACTAATGCACCCCATGCCAGTAAGGGGTTGAAAGTTCAAACTATCCATGTGCTCACTTATATAGCCTCAATCCCCTGATGACGCCAGTACACCTGGTGAAACATGTTAAGGAGGCTTTAAGGTGCTTTTAAATGTGTCAGTCAGCAATGTATGAAAACTATGTAGGATAAGTGTAGGTTGCGGCCGCACATCAAGTATGTCCTGATACTCTTATATGAGTGATGCTATTTGGACAGACTATGAAACAGTGATAGATAGGAGACCGATATAAGGAGAGATATAATAGATATCTGTCACTTTGCACTGCTGACTGCATGCTGGTTTTAATATGTTCCTCTAATAATTTAATAGTAATTAACAAAAGTTAAACTTAGTCTTTAGTTTATTTGCCTATGGCAATTTGTAATTGTTATATAGTTACAGTACAATGACTGCATGAACAGCATTGTTTAGAGTGGTATATAGCCAATATCCATGGACCTTCCCAGCCTAGTATTATCAGCCCCCAGCTGTCTGCTTTGCCTTAACTGGTTATTAAAAATAGGGGGACCCCGCCTCATTTTCTTTTGGCTCCCTCCCTGTTTAACAACCAGCAAAGGCAAAGCAGACAGCTGGGGGCTGATATTAATAGGCTGGGAAGGTCCATGGATATTGTCCCTTTCACAGCATAAAAAGACCATCTCACAGCTGTCTGCTTTCCTTTGGCTGGTTACAAAAATAGGGGGACCCCACATCATTTTTTTAATTTCTTTATTTTACACAATCCTTACACTAGTCAGCCGATGGCGGCGCCACCTGTAATCGGCGTTTATACAGGTCGGGTCACATGTTGCGCCGGCCTATTATAGCCATGCCAATACTTGGCATAGCTGTGATGTCTTTGGAAATGCCCACAGGCTAAAAGCTTGTATATTGGCTGCGCTGCAGCCTTTCAAACGACTTTATTTGGCACTGAACCCAAACAGTAAAATAGACTTCCAGGAAAAAATCTGTGTTTGGAGTTCGGTACCTGACACTAGGTGTCTGGTACGAACCACAAACTTTACAGTTTGAGTTCTCTTATCCCTACTGAAGATTCTTGATACCCTATCAGACACATCTTTGATTTGGGCACCTGGAAGACAAAACATTTCTCGTGAGGTGATGTCCGGTCAGCAGAAAGTGACTTCTGTTCCTCTCAGTAGGAAATCTTCTTCGACCGCCACTCTCCTTTTCTTCTTCACTACAGCGCTTCTTTTTCTCTCTTGAAGAGACTTCTGATTGCTTACTTGAGTGTTCATTTTTAATGTGCATCTTCGTAGTTGTCCTGCTTTTTCTTTTTTTTTTAATTTTCTGCAGGAACACTGAAAAGTTCTTCTCTTACAACACTGAAAAGATTCCTCTCCTCTGTCAAGGAAATCCTCAATGTAGTTATTCTCTCCTGAAGACTTTGCACCTTTTCCTCCAACAGAGTCACAAGCTTGCATTTCTGGCACGTAAAGTTTGTCTTTTCCTCTGAAAAGTCTGTAGACATATAGCACATATTTTGTCTCACCTTATTTGTAATCTCCTCTATGTTGAACAAAACGAATTGTTGAACTGTTGTAAAGACTTATCGGATTTACGATTTACGGTTTTATACGCTCTATTCAGCTACACTGAAAGATCTTTAGACTCCAAGCGAGTCTTCATAATTCCCAGAATGCACTGTAAATATGCAAATTACCTTACAGTTGCAATTCCTGGTTTGTGTCTGGTGGAGTTGTTTACCATCTGGCCAAGATTACACGTGACAACTTCTTCCAGCCCGGACTCATCTGCACTGATTACGACAAAGACACACATGATTTCACATTTCCAGCATCGTCCGCATCTATTCCAAACCTGCACAAACTCCTTATCGTGCTGATACCCCAATGCTTAGCTGCTGCTGAATGTGTTTTTATTACTTCTCCCTGTTCAGCCCCCTCTACACAATATGATGCCCCAAAACTGTATAGTAGCTCCCACACAGTATACTGACCCCCTTGGTAGCCCCCAAACTGTTTGATGGCTCAACACTGTATAATGGACGATAGCTGCGCATCAGCCATGTTACAGTTAAAGTACAGTAACTCCTGGCATATTCCTCAGGGCATGGGAACTGGGGCAACTGCACTCACTGCCCCCCGGTAGCTACGCCACCGCTGCTGGTTCTTACTAACTATATGTCCCAATTACTGATTATACATTAACTGCTAAGTTCATTATTATTTGGCACAGAGTAAGACTTATTTCAAATACTCCTATGTATTTTCTTCCTGGGAAAATGAAAGAACTTGCTAGAAAATTTCCTAATGCAGGCACCAAAGTGAGTTTCTACTGAATCTAAGGAATTTATTGCATACTGCAGATAACTCTTCAATATATTTGCCTTTAAATATCCACAATAAAACATGAGCAGTAGCCGAGTAGAAAGTGCCATATTGTAACATAGCTTCTTATTGTAGAAACATGTGCAGGTCAGCTGGTGACAAATAACATAAAGTTGCTGGCCATGTTCAGAGTGCTGACGTTGCTATGCTGGTTCATAGTCATTGATTGCTTCTTACCATTGACAAAGCTCCCCCTGACACTGTCTGCACACAGTTTGGGAGATGCATAAACTGGCTGTTCAGCATTCCAGCATAAGACGATGAATTGAACCAAAGAGTGTCTTGGTGTTACACACGTGGTTGTGGAACCACTGTGCCCGGTCCAGGGAGAGCCTGGAGGGGGCATAACTAAGCAAACACCTGATCCTTCAGTAGAGCTCCTGATGGTGTGGTTAGACCTGTGCCCAGGTGGATGCCAGGTTCTACTCCAGGACAGACCCTGGAGCCGTGGCAGCTGACTCCCAAGGGTCCAGGGAAGCAGAACCTGCAAGGAACTGGAACACAAGGGAACGTGCAGCTGGTAGACATAACAGGCATCTGTCAGGAATGAACAGAAAGCGCTCAGGAACGCAAAACGGCCTCAGGTACCTGATCACAGGTGCAAGTTCAAACTGGACTGGGGAGAGTAGTGGTATAGGTAATGACCAGATGGATCAGGTTCAGGACTTAGTAGCGGAAGGATGAACTCAGGAGCAGGGTGCAGCAGGGTAGGCAGGATCTGATGCAGGCAGGACGGACATGCTCAGGTTCAGATAGAGCACAGGTATAGGGACCTTACAACCTGGTAGCAGGAAACTGACTGAATTTGCTAAGGTACCTCCCAATATCAGAAGTCTCCCATCTATTGGCTGGGAGTGGTTTCAGAGGCGCTTGCACAGGTCCTTTAAGAGCAGGTAGCATGCGCCCTGAGCACTATGCCAAGAGACCTGAGTGCCGTGCACAGGTCCTGGAAGGAAGCAGACTCAGAAGGAGTTCAGACAGGTAAGTGAATGCCGGCGACCCTGCAGAGAGGGGGAGATGAATTTGTGCAGTGGCGCCGGCGCTGTTCTAACAGGTTTCAAAAGAAGTTTAGAAAAGAAAAGCCCTAGCAAATAATTTATTTTATCCCCTTGCTTACCAACTGTATTGTCCTTCACAACTATTGTGTCAATAAAAATTTTGCTTTATTCACACTGGACCTTTTTCGAAGTTTTCTTCCTTTTGGGTTGGCTATTTCATTCGATGGTCCATTTCCATATGTGTCTGCAATCGGGTTATCACTTGCAATCGGTACGCACACATGTGCCTTTTAATGATATATAAATATACCCGCTTCTTTTGACTCTTGTTTATATATATATTTTCTAATTAATTTAACAAATCTGCTACTTCTTACTCCACTGCTGAACCAATCTGTGATGGGGCAGGGCTAAAACCATGTTATGAGAAAAAGTAAACTAAAATTACGATTCTGATCACAATCATAATTGTACTGCACTGAAATGGTAAATCAATCTATTTCCTTTAAATGCCCAAATTTATCGCAAGGAAATATTGTGGTACAATCTCCTCCACCACTAACCGTGGAAATGCATATAAAGCCCTCTCTCGATAATTTTTCTCTTCTAGGCCCCCATAACTACAATAGCGCTGCTATTAAAGAGGTTGACTCATGACAGACGTTTAGGACTAGTCTGCAATGGCTAATAGGTGTGGTCTATAGAGCTGGTACCATTATTTAACTGCTGAACAGGGATCCTTTGTTCTGACTGTTTTTTTTTAATATGCAATAACAGTAGATGTGGCCACACATGTGCCAGCTTGCTCTATTCACTGGTATGAGATTTTTAAATGCTGCCAAGAAAGTGCACTGTGTTCTCAGACCTCCCATAGCAGAGAATGACTGGAAGTGATACAATCTCAATCATTGGTCACCTGACTAGGCAGCCAATTCAGCAATCAAGTGACAGATGACTGGGACGTCATTACTTCTGGCCCCAAAGGAGACCACTGGAGCAAGACTACCAGAGATGTTAGGGATTGGAGTGTTAAATAACAGTTATTTCTCTTCTTTTATAACAATCCTTTGACTGCTCAAATTTTTGAAAAATCCTAATAAGCTCTTTTAAAGTTGCCATGTTCATTGGATGAATGTCAGACAAAACATATTTTAACAAGAGTGACCATTTCATGTGCATTAGGCCTCCACACTCTCCCATGATGGCAAATGTTGAGGGAGAGAAGAAAAAGGCAGTGAATTTCATCATGTTGGATTCCTTTGCTCTAAACTGATATCAGCCTCTATCACATTAGCCTGGTTGCAAATTAGTTCTAGCAACTGCGCAAGTTTGTGGGGTAGTTGTTTGCAAAGGTATATAATGAATTTGGCTAGCCCTAGTAACATTACTGTATGTTTGCTTTCTTTAGATGTTTGACTGGATTGCACATAATAAAGGACTATTTCTGACAAGCTACTCCGACATAGGCATCGGCCACAACAAAGCTCTGGAGCTTCAAACACAGCACAATCATTTTGCTATGAATTGTATGGTAAGCTGCCATCACCCTTTCCAAATTTGATTTGGTACCTGCTAAGAGCAAATGTGATATACAAATTTAGTTTATTTATGTATGGGTAAAATTATCTCAGCCTTCAGTTGTATAATATTCGGGCATAGTACATTACTCTAAGGGTATGTGCGCACGTTGAGTATTTGGATGTAGAAATTTCTGCACCATTTCTTGGCAGGAAAAACACAGCATGCAATACACCTGTTTTTGCATGTGTTTTTTTTTTACTTGTGTTTTTCAAGCATTTTTAGACAGCAATGAATGCTATTAGATATAGATAGGTATATAGATAGCTATAGATAGATGGATATTTAGCAGATATATACAGTACAGACCAAAAGTTTGGCCACACGTTCTCATTTAAAGATTTTTCTGTATTTTCATGACTATGAAAATTGTATATTCACACTGAAGGCATCAAAACTATGAATTAACACATGTGGAATTATATGCTTAACAAAAAAGTGTGAAACAACTGAAAATATGTCTTATATTCTAGGTTCTTCAAAGTAGCCACCTTTTGCTTTGATGACTGCTTTGCACACTCTTGGCATTCTCTTGATGAGCTTCAAGAGGTAGTCACCGGAAATGGTCTACCAACAATCTTGAAGGAGTTCCCAGAGATGCTTAGCACTCGTTGGCCCTTTTGCCTTCACTCTGCGGTCCAGCTCACCCCAAACCATCTCGATTGGGTTCAGGTGTGCTGACTGTGGAGGCCAGGTCATCTGGCGTAGCACCCCATCACTCTCCTTCTTGGTCAGATAGCCCTTACACAGCCTGGATTTGTGTTTGGGGTCATTGTCCTGTTGAAAAATAAATGATGGTCCAACTAAGCGCAAACCGGATGGAATAGCATGCCGCTGCAAGATGCTGTGGTAGCCATGCTGGTTCAGTATGTCTTCAATTTTGAATAAATCCCCAACAGTGTCACCAGCAAAGCACCCCCACACCATCACACCTCTTCCTCCATGCTTTACGGTGGGAAGCAGGCATGTAGAGTCTATCCGTTCACCTTTTCTGCGTCTCACAAAGACACGGTGCTTGGAACCAAAGATCTCAAATTTGGACTCCTCAGACCAAAGCACAGATTTCCACTGGTCTGATGTCCATTCCTTGTGTTCCTTAGCCCAAACAAGTCTCTTCTGCTTGTTATCTGTCCTTAGCAGTGGTT
Source organism: Phyllobates terribilis (assembly GCF_046119375.1). Classification (NCBI taxonomy): domain Eukaryota; kingdom Metazoa; phylum Chordata; class Amphibia; order Anura; family Dendrobatidae; genus Phyllobates; species Phyllobates terribilis. Next base: position 326,761,875 of record NW_027362764.1, on the reverse strand, counting down.
TCCTAGCAGCTATTTTACCATGAAGGCCTGCTGCTCAAAGTCTCCTCTTAACAGTTGTTGTAGAGATGTGTCTGCTGCTAGAACTCTGTGTGGCATTGATCTGGTCTCTAATCTGAGCTGCTGTTAACCTGCGATTTCTGAGGCTGGTGACTCGCATAAACTTATCCTCAGAAGCAGAGGTGACTCTTGGTCTTCCTTTCCTGGGGCGGTCCTCATGTCAGTTTCTTTGTAGCGTTTGATGGTTTTTGCAACTGCACTTGGGGACACTTTCAAATTTTTCCCAATTTTTTGCATTGACTGACCTTCATTTCTTAAAGTAATGATGGCCACTCGTTTTTCTTTACTTAGCTGCTTTTTTCTTGCCATAATACAAATTCTAACAGTCTATTCAGTAGGACTATCAGCTGTGTATCCACCAGACTAGTGCACAACACAACTGATGGTCCCAACCCCATTTATAAAGCAAGAGATCCCACTTATTAAATCTGACTGGGCACACCTGTGAAGTGAAAACCATTTCCGGTGACTACCTCTTGAAGCTCATCAAGAGAATGCCAAGAGTGTGCACAACCCACCAGCATATTATAAAATTACACCTTTTAGTGCTTCCTATATGGAGCTTATTATTCAGCTTTCTATAAAGCTATTAAATAAATAAATGAAAAGAACAACATGGGGTCCCTCCTATTTTTTGTAACTATGAAAGTTAAAGCAGAGCTCTTATCAGGCTGGAAAGGCCAAGGTTATTGGGCGCTTCCCAGCCTAAAAATACTAGCTCGCAGCAATCCCAGAAGTGGATCATCACATTAGATGTTCCAATTCTGTTGTTTCGCCTTGGCTCATTCCTATGCTTTGGCAATCGTGTTAATAGTGGTGCTTGGGATTGATGTAAATTGTGAAGTGGTCAAAAACACATGAAGCCCTGGTGCTAGTAATGGAGAGGTGTCTAACTCATGTAAAAAAAATAAAGGAAAAACACACAAAAAAACACTTTATTGAAGTAAACACTCTGCCACACTTTCCATCGTTCACCTATTTATTAGCAAAAAAAATTTCAAGCAGGTCCACAAATGGAAACCTGAAAACATACACACAAATACACTGAGAAATAAAAAAGCCACTTTCCATCATTCACCAATTTATTAACCCAAGCCGGTCCGACGTAGTTCACAGAATCCAACGTACAAAGCCTATGGAGCCTCTTTCTGACACGCTATAGGCTTTTGCAACAGCCAGTTACCGGTCACCGCACCCATTGTGAGACTGTATGCAGGTACAATGGGCCCTGGGCTCCTAATGATGAATGACAATGCTAGGTCTCATGTGGCTCGAGTGTGTCAGCAGTTCCTTCATGATGAAGGCATTGATGCTATGGACTGGCCCACCCGTTCCCCAGAACTGAATCCAATCGAGCACATTTATACATCATGTCTTGTTTCATCCACTAACGCAACGTTTCACCACAGACTGTCCAGAAGTTGATTGATGCTTTTATCCAGGTCGGGGAGGAGATCTCTCAAAAGAACATCCGCCACCTCATCAGGAGCATGCCCAGGCATTGTAGGGAAGTCATGAAGGCACCCAGGTCACACACTCTACTGAGCCTCATTTCCTTGTCTTGAGGCATTTCCATGGAAGTTGGATTAGCCTGTACTTTGATTTTCCACTTTGATTTTGAGTATCATTCCAGATCCAGACCTCCATCTGATATTAATTTTGATGTACTGATAATTTTTATGTTTTATAGTTCTCAATGCATTTCACTATGTAATGAATGAAGATTTGCAATGGGAATATTTCATTCAATAATATCTAGGATGTGGTATTTTAGTGTTCACATATTTTTTTGAGCAGTGTATATGTAAACACAGGTGTCGGGATGCAACGCACAGAGATCACGAGGTGGAAACATTCAGGGATTGATATAACTCAATTTATATACAGCAATGATTTTAAATAATTAGTGTTAGTAACAAGGCAAATCAAGAGTACAACTAATAATAATAGCCTTGGAATAGCAAAGAAAGTCTTTCGCTAATTATAATGATTTTCTATCGTTGACAATTCTTTTGCTTTCCCCATGACTCATAATCCAGAAATGTCGGTGGCTGAATGAAAGATGCAAGAGTCTATCTGGATCCCAGAAACTCACTCAGCTTTTATGCACACACACTGATTACAAGCAAACAGGTCACAGGTGAGGATCTTACCTTGAGTAGCCATTCAAACCCATTTGTGTCAAATTCTGAGCATGTTACCAGGCCAAAATCACTAGGGTATGTGAACTTTTGTTCACGGTTATTTGGATGTTTTTGGTTGTCATTAAGATTTAAAAAGAGAAAACACAGTAGTTTGACAATAAATGGCTTCACCCAACCAATAACCATGAGTGGAGAAAAAGGCCAAGCAAGCAAAAATTCTGCCGGGGTATGTAAACTTTTGAGCACAATTGTAATATATACAATGGGGGAAAAGAGTATTTAGTCAACCACCAATTGTGCAAGTTCTCCTACTTAAAAAGATGAGAGACCTGTAATTCACATCATAGGTAGACCTCAACTATGAGAGACAAAATGAGAAATTTTTCAAATTTTGGTGGAAAATAAGTATTTGTATCAGTTACAAACAAGCAAGATTTCTGTCTCTCACAGACCTGTAACTTCTTATTTAAGAGGCTTCTCTGTCCTCCACTCATTACCTGTAGTACTGGCATTTGTTTGAGTATAAAAGACACCTGTCTACAACCTCAAGCAGTCACACTCCAAACTCCACTATGGTGAAGACAAAAGGGCTGTCGAAAGACACCAGAAACAAAATTGTAGTCCTGCACCAGGGTGGGAAGACTGAATCTGCAATAGGCAAGCAGATTGGTGTGGAGAAATCAACTGTGGGAGCAATAATTAGAAAATGGAAGACATACAAGACCACTGATAATCTCCCTCGATCTGGGGCTCCACACAAGATCTCACCTCGTGGGGTCAAAATGATCTCAAGAACGGTGAGCAAAAATCCCAGAACCACACGGGGGGACCTAGTGAATGACCTGCAGAGAGCTGGGACCAACTTTACACAGGCTACCATCAGTAACACACTACGCCGCTAGGGACTCATATCCTGCAGTGCCAGACGTGTCCCCCTTCTTAAGCTATTACATGTCCGGGCCCGTCTGAAGTTTGCTAGAGAGCATTTGGATGAACGAGAAGAGTATTGGGAGAATGTCATATGGTCAGATGAAACCAAAGTAGAACTGTTTGGTAGAAACACAACTCTGCGTGTTTGGAGGAGAAAGAATGCTGAGTTGCATCTAAAGAACACCATACCTACTGTGAAGCATGGGGGTGGCAACATCATGCTTTGGGGCTGTTTCTCTGCCAAGGGACCAGGACGACTGATCCGTGTACATGAAAGAATGAATGGGGCCATGTATCGTGAGATTTTGAGTGCAAACCTCCTTCCATCAGCAAGGGCATTGAAGATGAAACATGGCTGGGTCTTTCAGCATGACAATGATCCCAAGCAAACAGCCAGGACAATTTAGGGGTGGCTTTGTAAGAAGCATTTCAATGTCCTGGAGTGGCCTAGCCAGTCTCTAGATCTAAACCCCATGGAAACCCTTTGGAGGGAGTTGAAAGTCCGTGTTGCTCAGCAACAACCACAAAACATCACTGCTCTAGAGGAGATCTGAATGGAGGAATGGACCAACATACCAGCAACAGTGTGTACCAACCTTGTGAAGACTTACAGAAAATGTTTGACCTCTGTCATTGCCAACAAAGCATATCTAACAAAGTATTGAGATGAACTTTTGTAATTGACCAAATACTTTTCTAACAAAATTTTAAAAAAAAATATTTCTAAATCAAGCAATATGATTTTCTCTTTCCCCATGACGGCACCATGGAGAGAGGGGATCCGCCCTTCAAGGACAGGAAACCTACAGATAAAAAGGGCGGCACCTCTCTCCCGCATCAGTTGGTTTCCTGTCCTTGACAGGGACCTACGGATGAAAGTTCCTGGAAAGGAATTAAGAAAGAAAAATGAGACTTACCAGGCCCGGCCAGTCCGGTTCAGGCAGCGGGAGTTCCTAGCCTCAGCTGGTGTGGTGTCCTGCAGTGCCACTGCTGGGGTCAGCGGGCCTCTAGGGTGGCAGGGAGACGCGACACAGCAAGAAGCTGGTTCACTGCGGTCTCCAGTGGCGTCGAGGCCCAGGTGGTGAGTATGGCGGGGCTTCCGGGGCTCGGGTTAGTGAGTAGGCCTGAAGCCCCGGGGCCCGGGTCGGAGGCTTGCCTGGGCTTCGCGAAGCGCGCGCCGGACGACTGCCTGGAGAAGTCGGAGCGTCTGGGCGCGGCCGCGGGTCCCTCTGGGAGCGGCGCGTTCAAGTGCGCGCAGGAAACTGACCGCACGGGGGGGGAGCGCTCACCTCCCTAATGGTATACAGCGGTGGCCTAGAGGGGGGGATACACCTGATCGCGCAGGTGCCAGGCCAAAGGGGGGGGCGGACCCCTATAGAGTTTAAATGGCCAGGGAAGCACAGGGGAGCATTTCCTGACATTCTCTGCCACTCTACAGCTATGAGCGACCTGGAGCCTCAGGAGGTGCACCCCCACTCACCATCGCCTCAGAGGAAGCGTGTAAAAGGATCCTCCAGCGGCCCTTCACGGCAAGGTGATGGAGGAAGCGAGCGTTCTGGGAGGTCTTAACAACGTGGCAAGGACTCCAGCGCGGCGTCAGCCTCGAGGAAGGGCCCAGCTACTGGATCGGGTTCCTCTTCAAATCCGATATTCCCTCTTACTACTGGTCGGTAAGTGATCTTCGTGAAAGCTCATTTGCAACTGGAGACCCCCTCTATTTTCTTCTCAGGGAAAGAGTACGGGCAAATCCAAGCACAGGGCCTGCGCGCTTTGCGCGGCGGATCTGCCCACTGCATGGCAAAAAGACTGTGCAATTCATGCGTCAAGCAAACTATCTGTGAGGAAACCGCTAAGTTTGCCACCGAACTCAGATCCCTGATTAAATCTCAGGTGGAGGACACCTTTTAAGTCCCTGCAGAAGGGGGGGGAGACTAGGAAAAACTAGACACCTATCCCCGGTACCGGAGTCCAGTGGTTCAGACGAGGAGGGAGTAGTCTCCGATTCATCCGATTCATCATCTTCAGGGGACAGGGGTCATAGTTGTTTCCCTATAGATGGAACCGATAACTTGATTAAGGCAGTTAGGTCTACTATGGGGTTCGTGGATCCTCACCCTAAAAAGTCTATCCAGGACGTAATGTTTAGTGGCCTAGGACAGAAGAAAAAGAGATCCTGACCTCTTAATGACCAAGTACATTCTCTAATTAAGAGGGAATGGAGAAAACCAGAGAGGAAAGGGTTGTTGGCACCCAAAAGAAAATACCCCTTTGAGGACCCTGTGTGCTCCTTCTGGGTGAAGGCGCCTAAACTTGATTTCGCGATAGCCAAGGCCTCTAGAAAGTTTTCCCTGCCATTTGAGGACATGGGGGTGCTGAAAGACCCTATGGATAAGAAAGCTGACTCCTTTTTGAAAGGAGCTTGGGAGGTGGCAGGGGGGGGGTTAAAACCCGCGGTAGCAGCCACATGCACGGCCAGATCTTTGTTGGTCTGACTAGACCAACTAGAAGCGCAGTTGAAGGATAAAGCCTCAAGGCATGATATAATAGACTCCATCCCAGTAATAAAGGGCGCAGCGGCTTTTCTGGCTGACGCCTCAGCCGACTGTCAGGCTGGCAGCTAGGGCTGGGAGTTTTTCAAACGCAGCTAGGCGGGCCCTCTGGCTCAAATGCTGGCCAGGCGACCTGCAAACGAAGTCTAGGCTGTGCCCCATCCCGTGTGAGGGCGAATTCTTATTCGGGTCCACTCTGGATGATATCCTGGACAAGGCCGGGGATAACAAAAAACGCTTCCTGGTCCTCTCCGGTACTTCTTTTAGGAGATCTTTTCGGAGTAGGAAATACATGCGAAGGAGAACCCCCAAAGACCAGGACAGGTGGGAGGACAAGAGGCAGAGAAAAGCCAAGGGCTTTATGTCTAACAGGCCCCCTGGTGACAATAGGAAACCTGACCAATGAAAGGCAGCCCCAGGTGGAGGGGAGGCTTCTCCATTTCCTCCCAGCCTGGGAAAAAATATCAAATGTGCGCTGGATTTTAGACCTGATATAATCGGGACTAAGATTCCAGTTCCTCTCCACTCCCCATCCAAATTTCATAGTAACCCCCGTGAGGTCTTCAGGGGTAGAGCAGTTGGCTCTAGAACAAGAGGTTCTAGGCCTAGTGGACAAGGCAGTCCTTCGGGAAGTCCCAGCTCAGGAGGTATGCGATGGGTTCTACTCCCCTCTATTCCTCAGGAAGAAACCGTATGGAACATTCAGGACTATTGTAAATCTAAAGAAATTGAACAGAGTTCTGAAAGTTCATTCGTTCAAGATGGAATCAATAAAAACATCTGTGAAATTATTGTTCCCAGCCTGTTTTATGGCTGTCCTGGATCTGAAGGACGCATACTATCATGTCCCTATACACAGAGACTGCCAAAAATTCCTGAGGGTAGCGATACCGATAAGGGGCACAATAAGGCACTACCAATATACGGCTCTCCCCTTCGGGTTAGCAATAGCCCCAAGAGTCTTCACAAAGGTGGTAGCAGAGGTTATGGCCCATCTGAGGGAGAGGAACATCCTAATATAATAGTCCCGTACCTGGACAATCTACTTATCATAGGAAACTCGTTCAGCCATTGCAAGGACCATCTAGCATAAGTCATGGGTCCTTTGACGAGTTTAGGCTGGCTGCTGAATCTGAAAAAATCCAGGCTGGAACCAGTTCAAGTGCAAGAGTACTTGGGTATCCTGTTAGATTCAAGGAGTCAGGAATGTCGTCTTCCGGCAGACAAAATCCAAAGCATGATGGCCCGAGTGTCCTACGTGAAGAACCATCCCGATATGACGCTGAGGGGAGCAATGTCCCTCCTAGGCTCCATGACTGTCTGCATCCTGGGGGTCCGCTGGGCTCAGTTACACACCAGGGGCTTACAATGGGAAATCTTGGGGGTGGAAAGGTCACTAAGAGGTCACTTAGAAGGTCGGCTGACCTTATCAAAAACTTTGCTTTCCCTGACATGGTGGACAGAGGGGGACAATCTAGGCAGAGGCGTCCCATGGACAATTCCAGTATCTCAGATATTAACGACGGATGCAAGCCCCAGGGGGTGGGGGGCTCATCTTAACGACCAAGTGGCTCAGGGGGTCTGGTCGAAGGATCTGGAAGGGGTATCCTCCAACATGAAGGAACTCCTGGCGGTGAAGTATGGCCTCTTAGAATTTCTAGACACACTAAGAGGGCACCACATGAGTGTTTTCAGACAACAGGGTGGTGGCATACCTAAATCACCAGGGGGGTACCCGGTCCCATTCTCTTCTAAGGGTGTCAGGTTCCATCCTCCGGGTAGCAGAGAACAATCTAGAATCCCTATCGGCACTCCACATAAAAGGGACAGAGAATGTAACGGCAGACTTCCTGAGCAGGACCCAGCTGAGACAGGGCGAGTGGGAACTGAACCAGCTAGTGTTCGACAAAATCATGAGCGTTTGGGGGCACCCCTCCATAGACCTATTAGCCAACTGGCAAAACAAGAAAGTGGACACGTTCTGCTCAATCGACCCCAGGGGGAACCCAGCGGCGCTAGATGCCTTCTCGATCCCATGGAACCACCAGCTAGCGTATGCCTTTCCTCCGATTGCTCTCATTCCGGCAGTTCTGAGGAAGATCAGGGAAGACGAGGCAAACATGATCCTGATCGCCCCCTTCTCGCCAAGGAGGCCTTGGTTTTCCTGGCTAAAGATGATGTCCACCTCCGACCCCTGGGTCCTTCCGGAAGTTCTGGATCTGCTGTCCCAGGGACCAGTCCTTCACCCACAGGTAGCAAACCTGCACCTGACAGCTTGGAGTTTGAGAGGGCGCTCTTGAGGGATAGAGGGTTCTCCCCCAATTTAATCTCCACCTTACTGCAGAGTAGGAAACCCGTAACTACCAAACTCTACGGTAGAACCTGGAGAAGATTTCTTTCTTTCACGGGGTCGGAAGTAGTGTGGGAGGCCCCCATTTCTGCCATCTTGGAGTTTCTTCAAAAGGGGTTGGAGCAGGGGTTGGCCCAAGCACTCTGAAGGTTCAGGTGGCGGCGCTGGGAGCTCTATATAACTGTGACCTGGCAGGGGATAGATGGCTCTCCAGGTTCATCAGGGCTTCCCATAGGTCCAGGCCCATCCCCTCCTGGAATGCTCCTCCTTGGGATTTAAATCTCGTGCTTTCAGCTCTGACCAGGTGTCCCTTTGAATCTCTAGGGGACGTGTCTCTTAAAATCCTGTCCCTTAAGACGTCCCTTCTAGTAGCCCTCACATCGGCACGTCAGATTCGTGACATACAAGCCTTATCAGCAGGGCCCCCCTTCACGCAAATACTAGAAGATAGGGTGACACTTAGGACTGACCCAGCGTACCTTCCTAAGGTGGGTTCCCTTTTCCACAGGTCACAGGAGATCTCCCTCCCTTCCTTTTTGTTCAGACCCAAAAAATAAGGGGGAAGACGCCCTTCAAACCTTAGACGTCAGGAGATGCATTATACAATACTTAGAGGCCACACGAGAGTGTAGGAAGGATAGGTCTCTCTTTGTGTGCTTCCAGGGATCTCGGAAGGGACGGAAGGCTTCCAAGAGCACCCTGGCAAGATGGATAAGGGACGCCATCTCCCTGGCTTACTCCTCAAGCGGGGAAACCGCACCTGCAGGCCTAAAGGCTCACTCAACTAGGGCAGTGGCAGCCTCCTGGGCGGAGAAGGCTGGGGCTTCTATCGAACAGATATGTAGAGCGGCAACCTGGTCTTCTCCTTAAACATTCTTTAAACACTACCGGCTAGATCTAACCTCGTCTTCAGACCTTACCTTTGGCAGAAGGGTTCTGGAAGCGGTGATCCCTCCCTAATCTTGACTTCTCTGCAATCTCTCCGTGGTGCCGTCATGGGGAAAGAGAAAGACATAGTTACTTACCGGTAACGGGATTTCCCGGAACCCATGACGGCACCCGTAAATTCCCTCCCTTCACACATGGTTGCGCACATTTGTTTGTTGCCTTTGTTTAGTCACAGGGTGTGTCTGGCAAGCTCCTTTTTAAAAACAAACAAACAAAAAAAATAAAAAATATATATATATATATATATATATATATATATATATATATATATATATATATATACAGTACAGACCAAAAGTTTGGACACACCTTCTCATTTAAAGATTTTTCTGTATTTTCATGACTATGAAAATTGTAGTACATTCACACTGAAGGCATCAAAACTATGAATTAACACATGTGGAATTATATACTTAACAAAAAAGTGTGAAACAACTGAAAATATGTCTTATATTCTAGGTTCTTCAAAGTAGCCACCTGTTGCTTTGATGACTGCTTTGCACACTCTTGGCATTCTCTTGATGAGCTTCAAGAGGTAGTCACCGGAAATGGTTTTCACTTCACAGGTGTGCCCTGTCAGGTTTAATAAGTGGGATTTCTTGCCTTATAAATGGGGTTGGGACCATCAGTTGTGTTTGTGCAGAAGTCAGGTGGATACACAGCTGATAGTCCTACTGAATAAAATGTTAGAATTTGTATTATGGCAAGAAAAAAGCAGCTAAGTAAAGAAAAACAAAATGAAGGTCAGTCAGTCCGAAAAATTGGGCAAACTTTGAATGTGTCCCCAAGTGCAGTTGCAAAAACCATCAAGCGCTACAAAAAAACTGGCTCACATGAGGATCGCCCCAGGAAAGGAAGACCAAGAGTCACCTCTGCTTCTGAGGATAAGTTTATCCGAGTCACCAGCCTCAGAAATCGCAGGTTAACAGCAGCTCAGATTAGAGACCAGGTCAATGCCACACAGAGTTCTAGCAGCAGACACATCTCTACAACAACTGCTAAGAGGAGACTTTGTGCAGCAGGCCTTCATGGTAAAATAGCTGCTGGGAAACCACTGCTAAGGACAGGCAACACACAGAAGAGACTTGTTTGGGCTAAAGAACACAAGGAATGGACATTAGACCAGTGGAAATCTGTGCTTTGGTCTGAGGAGTTCAAATTTGAGATCTTTAGTTCCAACCACCGTGTCTTTGTGCGACACAGAGAAGGTGAACGGATGGACTCTACATGCCTGGTTCCCACCGTGAAGCATGGAGGAGGAGGTGTGATGGTGTGGGGGTGCTTTGCTGGTGTCACTGTTGGGCATTTATTCAAAATTGAAGGCATACTGAACCAGCATGGCTACCACAACATCTTGCAGCGGCATGCTATTCCATCCGGTTTGCGTTTAGTTGGACCATCATTTATTTTTGAACAGGACAATGACCCCAAACACACCTCCAGGCTGTGTAAGGGCTATTTGACCAAGAAGGAGAGTGATGGGGTGCTACGCCAGATGACCTGGCCTCCACAGTCACCAGACCTGAACCCAATCGAGATGGTTTGGGGTGAGTTGGACCGCAGAGTGAAGGCAAAAGGGCCAACAAGTGTTAAGCATGTCTGGGAACTCCTTCAAGATTGTTGGTAGACCATTTCCGGTGATTAGCTCTTGAAGCTCATCAAGAGAATGCCAAGAGTGTGTAAAGCTGTCATCAAAGCAAAAGGTGGCTACTTTGAAGAACCTACAATATAAGACATATTTTCAGTTGTTTCACACTTTTTTGTTAAGTATATAATTCCACATGTGTTAATTCATAGTTTTGATGCCTTCAGTGTGAATGTACTACAATTTTCATAGTCATGAAAATACAGAAAAATCTTTAAATGAGAAGGTGTGTCCAAACTTTTGGTCTGTACTGTGTGTGTGTGTGTGTATATATATATATATATATATATATATATATATATATATATATATATATATATATATATATATATATATATATATATTATAATATAGAAATGTAAAAATTTGTGTTACTAACCTGGCGGTCCTCTCGGTGCTCTGTAAACCAACTGATGCGGGAGAGAGGTGCCGCCCTTTTTATCTGTAGGTTTCCTGTCCTTGAAGGGCGGATCCCCTCTCTCCGTGGTGCCGTCATGGGTTCCGAGAAATCCCGTTACCGGTAAGTAACTACGTCTTTCAGGATATGATTTCTCATTTTGTCTCTCATAGTTGAGGTCTACCTAAGATGTCAATTACAGGCACCTCTCATCTTTTTAAGTGGGAGAACTTACATAATTGGTGGCTAACAAAATACTTTTTTTCCCCACTGTATACAATTTTTATTTTATTTTTGAGACAGTGAGGGAATCATAATATGCGATGGCCGTTATTATGTCCCCCAGGATGCACATAGAAACAAATTGGACCCATTGAAGTGCATTGTAATCACAGCCACAGCTGTGGTTTAAGTGCAAAATAAAAGTAAGTGTGGACATGGTCAAGCTGTTTCACCAAGTCATATTTAAGAAAACCTGGCATGGGCTTTTATTTTTGGAGAGATTATAGGATCCATAGTAGGATGGATCTCTTCCTCCAGTCTGGGTCTTACAAGTGGCCCATGGCCACAGTTTTCATTTAAGCCTGCAGCAAAGGTTTGGGTGTGTCAGTTCTTGGTTTGCAAACTAAGCGCAGGAGCTCTCTTTAGCTTAGGTCTGTGTAAAGACTGAATACTTGCCAGAGCCACTGACGCACCCACGAAAGATATGGTTTTGCACAACAACTGAGTATTAAAGATTGTTTGGACGATCCGGCTGCGATCCTGAGGATTACGTTTTCCTTTTGTTGTGAGTTGCCAAAATAAAGACTTTTATTGGACTAACTTGGGTCACTGCCTATTTACTGCACTTTGTGAACACCACTGCATTACATTTGATGGAGAATGCAGCAACAGCAGCACAATCAGCAGCAACAACTGCTGTACCAGCAGCAGCAGAAGACTATCGACCTGATTCTGCAACAAATTGCGGCCGTACAAGAGACGCCCCCACCGCCGAACCCGATCTGTTCTGAGGCCTGGGACAAAAGTCAGATCGGTGCTGAGGAAGAGGAGGAGTCCTGAGGACGACATGGAGGCTTTCCTCACCGTGTTTGAAAGCGCGGTAGAGCTTTTCAGTTTCCCAGTGGTCTGAAGTAGTGGTCCCGTTCCAGATGGGAGATGCCCATAAGGCCTACCTTGATCTCAGTCGGGAGGATGCCCAGAATTATGGGAAACTCGAAAGTGAAATCCTTGCCCGACTGGGGGTTAATACTTATGTACGGACACAACGTGTGTACCAGTGGTCTGTTCTGGAGACCTGACCGGCTAGGTCTCAGGCTTATTACTTGTTTCAATTAGTTAAAAAGTGGCTCCTGCCCGAGACCTTGCGCTCAATCCGACTGGTAGATAGGGTATTAGTTGACTGGTTGGTGCGAACTCTGCCAGCAGCCACATAGCGTTTGGGTGTGGCAAGGGGACCCAGGTAACCTAGACCAGATGGTTAGCCTGATCGAGCATTATACAGCCACCCTGGACTTTGTACAGGACTCTGCCCCACTTGGAGTATCACACCGACCGCTGCAATCCCAGAAGCCTGGGAAAGGATCACGTCCCTCTTCTGGGTACAGTCAGAACCGAGCCAATATTGAGGGAGTACTCAGGAGTGAGCGTGGCAGGGGACCAGTTTCACCTAAATTTGTTTCGAACAAGCGGTGCCGCCGCTATCATGTGTTGGCAGTACCAAGGGCCAGGACATGTGGCTGTCAACTGCCCCTGTTCTGGTCCCTGTGGGAGAGTAAAATTCGCCCTCCAAAGGTAAATGTCTATTCGCGTGCAGAAACCAAAGATTCTAGGTCAAGAATACCTGCTGTAGGGGTCACCCTCATAGGGAAAGAGTGTAAACTTGATAGATTTCTTTTAGAGGTATTGGCATGAGAGGTAGAGGAGACTACATTAGTTCTGGAGCTGGAAGTATCCTAGGGTACTTTTAGAATAGCTTAGCTTCAGAATCCCACACTGACCCGGGCGCGGGAACGGATGATAATAAGGTAGAAGAGCAGCCTGGCGCAGCAACCTGTTCACCTAGGGGGTAAAAAGACACGAGCGGATTCTGCAGCGATTCTTTTGGCCCTGGATTTATACCGAGGTGCAGAGGTATTGTGAGTCTTGCCTGGAATGGCAGTTGACCACACCCACCGCAAGCTTCCATAGTCCATTGGTTCCTCTGCCTATTATAGAGGTACCTTTTGAACAGATTGCTATGGATCTGTTGGGGCCCATAGTAAAATGAGCCCATGGCCAGCAACACATCTTAGTGGTAGTAGACTACTCTACTTGTTTCCCGGAGAAAATTCCGCTACACCACACCTCCCCTAAACTTATCGCCTGGAAGCTGTTTTCCATGTTCTGTCTCCTTGGGCTACCTGAGGAGAGCCTTACGGATCAGGGGACTCCTTTTATGTCCAAAGTGATAAAGGAACTGTGCAAGCTGCTTAAAATAAAACAGTTTTGCACATTGGTGTACCATCCCCATTCCGATTGGTTAGTTGAAAGATTTAGCCAAATCCTTAAATCTATGCTAAGAAAGTGTTCTCCAATGATGGGAGGGATTGGGACATGTTACTGCCCTATTTAATGTTTGCTGTCCGCGAGGTACTGCAGACTTCAACGGGATTCTCACCCTTTGAGCTATTATATGGTAGACCTCTTCTTGGCCTGCAAGATGTAGCCAAAGAGATTTGTGAACAAGAGCCTACACTCCATAAAAATGTAATAGAGCTTGTGGCGAGTATGCAGGACCGGATTGCTGCAGTTGTACCTATAGTAAAGGAACACCTTCTGGATGTCAAGGCAGCACAGAGTCGAGCCCAGTCTGTTTTCATGACCATAATGTAATCAGTAGTGTTGAGCGAGTATGTTCTGTTAACCCTTTCGCCGAGTATTCTCGGGCCGAGCTCAGAGTATTTACAGCTGCTCGGTGATATGTTTGAATCACTCCTGTGTGCATGATTTGCGACTGTTTGACAGCTTTTTTACATGTGAGGAATGTCTATTTCTTACACATTCCTCACATGTAATAAAACTGTCAAACAGTTGCAAATCACGCACAAGGGAGCGATCCAAACATATCACTGAGCAGCTGTAAATGCTCGGAGCTCGCCTGAGCATACTCGGAACAGAACATTCCAGTAGCCTTAGACGGGACGACGGCTAGAGACCCCTACCTGGGAAGCCACAAAGCCACAGTGGTGGCGGATTAAATGGACTGCAGCAACTAAACCCGGCAAAGGTAATACACTTTGTTACATGGACTGTGTTATGGACATTGCTATAGTATTACCTTGCTGAAGGCTGTGACCTGGGCCTATTGGGCCTGTCTGCTATTTGAGAGACTCCCAGATGTTAAGTGTGTAAACATGCCGGTGACAAACTAAGATGGACATTATGTGTGTGAACAGCTTTTTATGAAGTGCCATAATAAACTGCTGTATTTAGAAAATACCGGAAGGACATTGCACGTGTGCTTAATTGACCCAGTGCAGCGAGTATCCCCCATTATGATTACTAGCGCTGCCTTACACCAGCCAGGGGCTGATCCCAAGAGAAGGAGAACACGAAGGCACATTTCTTTGGTTGGTTAGTTAATCTACTGCTGTGCACTTGTATGGACTATTGGAGATCAGTTGGACTATTGGAGAATGGAGATCAGTTGCCATGTGGGATTGTGATGTATTGTCACTCTGCTGGATTTGAGGACTTAGTCTAAAGGCTGTTGTTGCGTTTTCCTTGGTGTCGGATGACCAGGTGGCGCCCCCGGATTTGTTCTTTTTGTGGGGCCACATTGCAGACTCTAAAGAATCATATCTATGTTTGGTGTTCTATTCTCTCAGTCCAAATAAAGTTTGTTGGAGTGTTCACCGGCCTGCTATATCTGCCTGCTCTGTCACACAGCCAATCAGAGCATATAATAGGCCATAGTTAGGTCCTTTTAAGCAAGAGGATCAGGTGCCCACCGCCGAAAGTTAGCTCTTGGCAAATGGCAAGGTCCATATGATGTCTGAGTAAAAGCTTGGGGAGGAAAATTAAAGTTTATACCAACCCGGGAAGAGAAAACCGGAACAAATATATCACGTAAATCTGTTTAAAAGCGTGGAAAGACCGGGAGTGTATGATTACGGATGTGACTTCGGTCATATTGTCTGTGGACCCTCCGACTCCGGCCGGTGTAGAGGTGAAGATAAGTGACATTCTCACTAAACAGCAGCGACTGAAGGCTCGGAAATTAGTGCAGCAGAATACAGATGTATTCTCAGAACTGCCCTGCCGTACACCTGTAATCTAACATGAGATTGTCACTGAGCCTAAAGTAAGGGTACGAATGAAACTGTACCGTGTACCGGAGGCTTGGAGGCAAGCCATCGCGGCTGTGGTGAAACAAATGCACCCACTAGGAGTTATTGAGGAGTTGAGGAGTGAGTTGGCTAGCCCCATTGTACTGATCCTGAAGCCGGACAGATAGATAGATATCAGATAGATTATTATTAATATAGCGCCATTTATTCTATGGCACTTTACATGTGAAAGGGGTATAAATAGCAAAACAATTATAATAATGTTGAACAATGCAAGTCAGCGACTGATACAGCAGGAGAGAGGACCCTGCCCGCGAGGGTTCACAGTCTGCAAGGGATGGGTAGGGATACAGTAGGAGAGGGCAGAGCTGGTTGCGCAGCAGTGTGGTGGAGTGAGGGTTACTGCAGGTTGTAGGTTTGTTGGAAGAGGTGAGTCTTAAGGTTCCCTTTGAAGGTTTCCACGGTTGGTGAGAGTCTGATGTGTTGAGGTAGAGAGTTCTAGAGTAGGGGAGATGCATGGGAGAAATCTTGTATGCGATTATAAGAAGAGGGGAGTAGAGAAGGAGATCTTTTGAGGATCAGAGGTTGCATGCAGGTAAGTACCGAGAGACTGAGAGGAGACTTAATAGCTGTCTACAAATATCTGAAGGGCTGTCACATTGTAGAAGGATCATCTTTATTCTCATTTGCACAAGGAAAGACTAGAAGCAATGGGATGAAACTGAATGGGAGGAGACACAGATTAGATATCAGAAAAAACTTTTTGACAGTTAGGGTGATCAATGAGTGGAACAGGCTGCCACGAGAGGTGGTGAGTAACCCTCGAATGAATGTCTTCAAACAGAGGCTGGACAGATATCTGTCTGAGATGATTTAGTGAATCCTGCTTTGAGCAGGGGGATGGACCAGATGACCCAGGAGGTCCCCTCCAACTCTACCATTCTATGATTCTATGACTAGGTCACAGATGTATGGAGATAGGTTCTGGATGGCTTTGTATACTATGGTTAGGGTTTTGAACTGGAATCTCTGGGTAATGGGGAGCCAGTGAAGGGATTGACAGGAGAGGCCGAGAAATAGTGTGTGTGGAGGGGTGGGGGCAGATGGATTAGTCAGGCAGCAGAGAGAGATGAGGGGTGTGAGAGTGTAAGAGGGGAGGCCACAAAGCAGGAGGTTGCAGTAGTCGAGGCGGGAGATGATGAGAGCGTGCACTAGTGTTTTTGCAGATTTGTGGTTGAGGAATGTGCGGATCCTGGAGATATTTTTGATTCGGAGTCTGCAGGAAGTGGAAAGGGCTTGGATATGTGGTTTGATGGATTAGAGTGCAGGGTTACCCCGAGGCAGCGAGTTTGCGGGACTGCGGAAAGTGGGCAGCAATTGACTATTATGGGTAGGTCAGATGGGGGGGTTGAGTGAAATGGTGAAAGATGATGAATTCAGTTTTATCCATATTAATTTTAAGAAATTTAGCAGAGAAGAAGGATGAAATAGTGGACTGACCTTGTCGGATTCTGATTAGTAAGGAGGTGATAACAGGTCCAGAGAGGTAGATCTGTGTGTGGCCATCTTTGAGTGGTGGCGGAAGACCATTGAGCAAGGCCGAAGGAGGAAGTGAGGGATAGAAGCTTATAGATAGATGAATGTAAAGTTTCAATGGGGATGTTGAAGTAGCCCATGATGATAGTGGGGATATCAGCGAAAAGCAAGTGAAGTAGCCAGGTGGCGAAGTGTTCGAAGAAAGTGGTGGCTGGCCCTGGGGGGGGCGGTAAATGACTGCCAGTTGGAGGCTGGAGGGCAGCATTGGGATTTGCGTGAATGAGCAGTTATCTGACAGGAGAAAACCTACTCCTCCACTATGCTTGCCGCTGAAGCGAGGGGTGTGAGAGGTGGAATCTACTTTTTGAAATTGCAACTGGAGAGGTCGTGTCAGAGAGAGGGTTGAGCCAGGTTTTTGTGATGCTGAGGAAGGAAAGTTTGTCAGTAATGAAAGTGTCATGGATGTAGAAAATTGTGTTGCAGACAGAGCGAATGTTCCATAGAGCTTCTGTTAGTGTGACTGGGGAAGCGGGGGCTGGGTGGATGGGTATTAAGTTTCAAAGGTTGCAAGAGTTTGTGATAGATCGTGGATAAGAGGTGAAAGTGACTTTAGGGATGTGGTGAGGAGAGCCAGGATTTGGAGAGATATCGCTGGCAGTCAGAAGGAGCAGGGAAAGTGTTAGCAGGTGGGAGCAGGAGAGGGCATGAGGTGGCTGTCTGTGTTTGGAGACAAAGGATTGTATGTTGAGGAATAGTTTTGAGGAGGTGGGGAGATGAATTGGGAGGATGGAGGGAGAGATGAAGAGTTAATTACTAGGTGTAGGGATTAGATGGGTTAGTAGAAAGTGGAGGACTATAGGGAAGAGAGTGAAAACAAACAAACGTTGTTTACTTTGACTGTCCAGTTTCCTTCAGTTCCCTTCAAGTTCAATTCAGTTCTAATTCAATGTCACACTTGTATGATCCAGATTTGGTGATGCAGACTGAGTACTCACGATATATATGCTAGCAAATGCATTCAGGTGTTAAGCAAAGGGGAGATGCTTCCGATCCATCTTTAATTACAAATTGGGCCAGATGCAGAATATAACACATGCAAAGTAAAACAGACTGGTCATAAAGAAATGAAAAGTGTTGATTAGTTTTCGTGCAGTGGTCAGCCTACAAACATTAGTGAGCACAGGAGAGGTAAGGTTTATCACACACATGGAAAGTTGGGTGCCATACATGCAAGAAGAATAGACCAATGGGCATGCTGATTAGAGTGCGATGGTCATAGATGACAAGATGCAGACTGTATACATAGTATTAAATTCAGGTCTAATTTAATGTCACACTTGTATGATCCACACTTGGTGATACACACTGACAAGACTGTATGTGAGATAGATAGATATGTGACTGATAGATTGATATGGCATAGATTGATATGGGGGAGAGATATGGAAGAAAGATATGGCATAGATATGAGATTGATATGGGGTAGTTATGAGAATGATGTGGGGTAGATATTAGATTGATATGGGATAGATTGATATGGGTTAGATTTGGGATAGATTGATATGGGATAGATGATGGGATAGATATGAGATAGATGGATGATAGATATGGGATATATGGTTATATAGATGGATATGGGGTAGGTAGATATGGAATAGATGATGGATAGATATGGGATAGATGGATATATAGCTGGATAGATGATTATATAGATGGATATGGGATAGATGGTTATATAGATGGATAGATTACATAGATGGATAGATTACATAGATGGATAGATTACATAGATGGATAGATTATATAGATGGATAGATTACATAGATGAATATGGGGTAGATAGATTGATATGGGTTAGATTGATATGAAACATATGGATAGATATGGAATGAATGGATAGACATGGGATAGATGGATGGATAGATATGGGATAGATGGATGGATAGTGTGAGGCAGTATGAGAGGGGTCATATGCGAAGGACGGTATGTTTCTCCTAGAATATGCATAGAGGTATATTAAAGCTGGAGTGCATTGCAATCACAGGCATACTGTGGTTGCAGTGCAGAATAAAACTAAGTTTAGACTAGTCAAACTAGTTGTCCAAGGGAGATTTGGTAAAACCTGACATGGGCTTTTATTCTTGGAGTGGACTACAGGATGGCAGTGGGGCAGTCCACTCCCTCCAGCCCAGGTCTTGCATATGGCTCATGTCCACAGTTTCTATTAAAAAAAAACCTACAGCAAAGGTTTGGGTGTGTCCCAGTTTTGTGTTAGCAAGCTGCAGAGCTGGGGGGCTCTGCAATACAGGCCTGTGTGAAGCTAACACCGAGCCAAAGCAAATCTCCTGGCATACCTCAGCGCGACACAGCGGTGGTCGCCCACGGCAACGGGTTTTGGATTCGGACTGTTTGACTGTTTGACACCCCGGCTGCAATCCGGAGGATACCATTTGCTTTCTTCTTTGTGAGTCTTTGTAGAATAAAAGACATTTGAGTTGAACTTTGCTGGGTCACTGCCTAAGTAAGCACAGTGTGAACACCACCACAATACAATAGATAGAAGAAAGAATTGTGCAGCACAAGCAATAGTAAAACATAAAAATAGTGGGTGTAAAGGCAACTCCAAACCTTTAGCAATATGCAGGTAAACATAGGCAGAGTCACGATTCCTGCACCCAGTGTGGGATTGCTATGCTGTCCTTTTGAAATTGGTTCATGCTGTGTTTTTATGGACAGCTTGGCTGTCCAATCCTGTGAATGGCAAGTCGAGCTGTCGGTGCTTTGATTGACAGCTCGGCTGTCCAATATTTTACTGGGATGTGCGGGATCTTCTCCAGGTGTTCTGTGTTCTGGAGATTGCGCTTCCTGGTGAGTGTTTGCATCATTCTGTTCTTCTGCTGCCTGACCCTGGACTGTGACCTGACTTACGCCTCTGTCTTTTCCCTTGGTATCTACGTGCTTTCTTAGTCTGACATTCCGGGGTCAGTAATGATGTGGAAACCTATATGCAAAGTTTTAGGAGAAGCTCAAGAGGCTTCACATGTTTGCCAGTTTTGATCAAATCAGGGAGTCGATCAGAGACCAAAGAAACACGACCAAATCTGTCTGTGTCTCAGGCTCATCTGAGTCTCAGATGCCTGGTCACATAACTTTATTACAAGCAAAGAGATAAGGAAAAAAAAGGGGGATATCTATACAGGCTTTACCTAAAAACAAATATTTAAGTTTGGGAAAAACATGGTCATAAATCATGGAAACTGTTAAATTCCTAGAAAACTGGTTCTACCCAGCTTTCTATGCCTTCTGTAACAAAGAAACGTAATATAAAGACATCTCTATATCAGATACAATGCCTCATGTTATCACTTTTATGAGTTAGGCTGTGTTCACACGATGCGTATTTCATGCGTTTCCGCGGCGTTTTTGCAGTTGCGTAAACGCCGCGGAAACGCATGAAAAACGCATGGTAGAAGGGAAGCAATGTTCCCCAATGGAAATCCGCATGTGCTGTGCCCATGATGCGGATTTTTCCGCAGCGTTAACGCTGCGGTCAAAAATCCGCAGCATGTCAATTAATTTTGCGGAAACGCGGCGATTTCGCCGCCATTGACTTGCATTAGAACGCGCCAATTCCGCAAGACTGCATCTGTACTTGCGTAATTGGTGCGTTCTAATGTGCGGATGGTACCCGGGTGTGGAGGAGAGGAGAGTCTCATCCACACCCAGGTACCATTAAAAAAGCTGTAAAAGAAGAATAAAATAAAAAATAAATGTATTCTTACCTTCTGTCGGCCCGCGCAGCGCTCCCGCTTGATTCCCGGCACTTGCAGTGAGTTGTAGGACCTGCGGTGACGTCAGAGTCATGTGACGGGTCACGTGACGCTGACGTCGGCAGGTCTTTCAATTCAAAGTTGCCGGCAGCCGGGAGAACGGAGTGTAAGCAGGACAGCGCGGGCCATCGGAGGTAAGTATATACACTCTCTCGGTTCACACTGTATAAATCCATGCTGTTTGCATGGATTTATATAGTGTGACCTAGTTATCAAGCACTTTCCAGGTGATGCTAACATCGCCTGGAAAGCGCTTGGCAATCTGCATGCGGAAACGCATGTGAATCTGCATGTGGATCCGCATGTATTCTGCAGGAAAAACGCATGCACAATCTGCATGCGTTTTTTCTGCCAGGGAGATGCAGAAATGATGCAGAAATTTTCTGCTTCATTTCTGCATCGTGTGCACATACCCTAACACTTATAAAGCTAATATTACAATAAGAAATTATCAAAAATATGTGCATTGTCTAAATAATGAAGCAAAGTATAAATATTTACCATAACAATACCATCTGCCTTACAATCATACCGTGAGTTTGTGACTAGCGTCACAGGCAGCACTCCAAGGTCAGAAAAATATGATGGATAGATGATGGTTTATTAACCCATTATGATGGCAATGTTTTGTCTAGTGATGAGCGAGTGTATTCATTACTATTCGCACGGATAATATGATATTCGGGTTACTCGTTATATTGCGAGTATTTGTGTACTCGCCTCGCTATATTCGGATTTCCCGCCCTGCAGTTTTGGCTCCTCCTTTGCAGCCACTAAACATGCTGGGCTTCTTAATCACAGTAATGCCGCGGACATCTTGGTTGGGGCATTACTGTGATTGGCTGGCCGCCCAGCGTCATAGGGTCTATTTAATCCCTGCTGCCACCATTTTGTACACATTGCGTTTGGAGCCTGCGTTCCATAAGCATAGGGAGAGATCGCTGAGCTGCTAGGGAGAGTGTTTAGGCCTCTTGATGAAACAAAAGCTCTTGTAAGGGCTACCTGCAGTGTGTACTAGTTCTGTGTTTAAAGGAGTCGCTCACTATCTCCATAATACCACCAAAAAATAGCTCTTTTCAGAGCTGAAGGCACACAACAAAGTCAGAGTACAGGGAGGGAGAGATTGTGTATTGGGTAGGGAGAGGTTAAAGTGTTCTTCCAGTGTCCATCTTAAAACAGGTCTTGTCAGAGGCAAAGCTATATTTTTCCA
Source organism: Phyllobates terribilis (assembly GCF_046119375.1). Taxonomy (NCBI): domain Eukaryota; kingdom Metazoa; phylum Chordata; class Amphibia; order Anura; family Dendrobatidae; genus Phyllobates; species Phyllobates terribilis. The sequence goes on along the minus strand of NW_027362764.1, from coordinate 326,739,948 downwards.
GCATACACGGAAGTAGCATATTGTGCTGCCTTTTTTTTTTTTTTTGTTAGCACCGGTCTATTTACCCCGCTGTTTTAGGGGTCAGAGCCTGGCTTCTGCTGTCCACATTAGTCCACTTAAAAAAGCGTTTGGTGCCCTATGCAAAAAAGTAGTCAAAACATTTCCTACTGCCTGCCACCAAGCATGCACCAGGCTATTTTAACCACTATTTTGGTGTGACAGCTTGCCTTCTGTCCAGATTAGTCCACTTCAAAAGCCTTTTGTGCCCTGCACAAAGCAGTGGTCCGAACATTTCCTACTGCCTGCTACCAAGTACACACCAGCCCATTTTAACCACTATTTTGGCTGTGACAGCTATCTTGACTTGTGCCATCAACATCTGAAAATCTGTTAACAAAACCCAAAATGCCAAAAAAGCCTGTTAAGGGACGTGAACGTGGTGTTGTCAGTGGTGCGCGAGAAGGCACTCAGTCTGTTTCGGGTCAGAAGAAGCTTGATGCATCCACTATGGTCCTGGAAAAATTTCTCGGTCTGGAACGTAAACGTGTGTGGAAGCCAGAAGAGCGAGAGCAGATTCTGTCTTGGATAGCAGACAAGGCCTCTATGCATTTGTCAAGCAGCAACAAATCTTCCACGACCACACAGTCTACAGTACTGTGGATACACAGAAGGCTGGCCCATCCAGTCCTGAGCGTCAGAAGAAGCTTGATGCATCCACTATGGTCCTGGAAAAATTTCTCGGTCTGGAACGTAAACGTGTGTGGAAGCCAGAAGAGCGAGAGCAGATTCTGTCTTGGATAGCAGACAAGGCCTCTATGCATTTGTCAAGCAGCAACAAATATTCCACGACCACACAGTCTACAGTACTGTGGATACACAGAACGCTGGCCCATCCAGTCCTGAAGCTGGTTCTCCGCCATTATCAGTCACAGGAGACATATGACCCCAAGCTTGGCCACTCCGAGGATCTGTTTGGTACGTATGCTTTGATTGGCTCTGGCCTATCACCATGCAGCATTGAAGAGGGACAAGAGGAGGTGGCGTGCGTTGATGCTCAAGTATTTGAGGACCTACGGCCAGAAGAAAGCCACTTGACAGAACGTCATTTACTGTCTCCTGAGGTGGACGCTGATGATGAGACACAGTTGCCATCAGGTCAGCTTACAATGTCAACAGGGAAGGAGGATGAGATGGAAAACGAGGTGGTCGATAATGAGTCCACTGATCCGACCTGGACCGTTAGCATGCATAGCTATGACAGCTACACAGAGAAAGATGGATATGTAGCACCAACACAGGCACCAAGGGGTCGTGGTTTGCCTAGAGTGAGAACTGGGTCAACTGTTCCCAAGAATACCCCAGCTGTGCGTCAAGTCAGGGCAAGGGAGCATTCAGCTGCTGTGTGGAATTTTTTTCTGAAAGTCCTTCAGAGAAAAACATTGTAGTCTGTAGCATCTGCCATACCACTTTGAGCAGAGGCCAGGGCAAAGGCAACCTAAGCTCCACCAGTATGCGAAACCACATGGCAGCTAAGCACTCCAGTAGGTGGGTGGAACACCAGCGTACAAATCTGCGTCTGGGGGTCAAACTAATGCCATTTCGCCTCGGCTAAGTTCTTAAGAATCTGCTGTTCAGGAAGCAGGCGCTCAAATCTTCTGCCCACAAGCTGCAGTTGCTCACACACAACAAACATCAACCACATCCACTAACTTGTCCCAGCAAAGCGTCCAATTGTCCGTGCCTGAGAGCTTGGAAAGAAAGCATAAACACCCAGCCACTCACCCACAGGCACAAATACTAAACTCGCAGATTGCCAAATTGCTAGCTGTGGAGATGTTGCCATTTAGGCTAGTGGGAACAGTGTTTCCGTGATCTCTTGGCTGTGGCTGCCCCACGATACAGTGTTCCTAGCCATCATTATTTTGCCCGTGTGCCGTCCCCAACACAGTAACCAGGAAGGTCCACCTAACAACAGACACCTGGACAAGTTGTTGTGGACAGGGACGATACATTTCTGTCACGGCACACTGGGTGAATCTGTTGAAATGTGGGACAACGGCACAAATGGGAACATTACACATCCTACCCACGCCAAGAATAGCGGGCCCAACTTCTGTCAGGGTTTCCGCCTCTTCATATTCCACTTCATCTCTCCCCTCCTCCTGCTCCTCATCCTCTGCTGAATTACCCTCCCCATCACTGCCAAGCTGGGACCTGTGCAGCAGCGCATCGGTAAAGTGGCAACACGCTCTTCTGAAGCTGATCTGTTTAGATCAGAAAGCACACACTGCAGCAAAGCTGTGGCAAGCTTTAAAACAGACCAATCAGTGGCTCTCCCCGCTGCATCTCCAACCCGGTCTGGTCGTCTGCGATAATGGGCGTAACCTGGTGGCGGCTTTAAAGGTCGACAAGCTGGTGCACATGCCATGCATGGCTCACGTGCTGAACCTAGTTGTTCAGAAATTTCTGAAAACTTACCTTGACTTGCCGTACCTACATGAGAAGGTGCACCATATTAGCTCCCATTTCCACCATTCCTGTACCGCTTTTGCTGCTATTACAGCGCTGCAAAAGCGATCGAATTTGCTAAGTCACCGACTCATTTGCGACCTGCCCACGCGGTGGAACTCCACCTATCATATATTGGCGAGGATTAGTGAACAGCAGAGAGCAGTAGCTGAATACCAGCTTCAGCATGCCCGTCAGAGTGAGAGTCAGCCACCACACATAGCAACTGTCGAGTGGGTGTGGATCGCTGACATTTGTGAGGTTCTTGAGAATTTTGAGTACTGCACCAACCTTGTGAACGTTGATCAGGCTATTATCAGCGTAACCATCCCGCTGCTGTGTCTCTTGAAACAATCACTGCATAATCTCAAAAAGGAAGCTTTGAGTGCCCAGCATGTTGGTATAGAGCCAGATTTCCCAATGGGTGTTACTACCCAGCCAATATTCTGAGGCAACAATGGGTGATGAGGAGGAAGATGAGGAGGGAGAGGACTTGTTTTTCTGTGCTACCGAGGGGACTCCTAATGCTACAGAGGGGACACCCAACCCAAGCTTCATGTCTGTCCAGGCTGGATGGGCTGGAGTAGAGGTGGTGGAGGAGGAGGAGGAGAAGGCGAGTCAGCGTGAGGAGAGGATGGGTACTTTTTCTACTGTTGGGGACACAGAACATTTGTCTTTTTGCAGCTTGACCCACATGGCACCGTTCATGTGTAAGTGTCTGTGGCAAGACCCTTGCACGATACACATTTTATCCAACAACCTATACTGGTTGGCCACCTTTCTCGATTCACAGTACAAGGAAAAATTTCCATCTCTCCTTTTGGAGTCACCAAACAGTTTTACAATGGAATCGTTCAAGAGGGCCATGGTAGATCAGTTGCTGAAAACATCACCCTCAGACAATACTGGTGGCAGAGGTACTGGCTCTTTTTAACACCAAGGGATAATGGGGGAGAGACACTAACACCAGCTCTTACAGAAGTGGGGGGGGGATGTGCAGAAATTGGGAAATTTTCAATAAACCAGCACAACAGCAAGGGCTATCTGTGCATGTAACAATGCCAAGGAGGGATAAGTTGCAAAACATGGTCAAGGGGTACTTTAGTGACCATACGTGTGTCCTTTCTGATGCATCGTCAGAAATCGTCCGGAGAATTACAAAATTGGCAGACAATCAACCAAGGGGAATGCAGGCTGTTCTCCCTAACTAGTTAGCAGAAAGCTCCAACACATGGAATAAATGTATATGCCCCCGTACGATCACTGCTAACTACACGATAACCCAGGAAAGATTATTAGCTGCCACCAGCAATCAGATTCTTTTTCAAAATACAATACAGGCCTATCGGATGCCTGCTGTCTGGTTCTGGTAGCGCTGTTTACAGAACAAAAGGAACAGAACTATTACATTTTATATTTAATCCAAAGGGAGGTAGTGTTTATGAAAAGATATACAAAAGATTTTACAGAGGGGACAAAATAGTATAGAATATAGAGTCACAGAAAATAAATGGGATTAACAGAAGAACTTACTATACCGATTGTCAGGAATGACATCGGGACGGGACCAGGGAGATCACATAATATCTCACCGCTGCCGTCACTCTGGCAGGATTGAGCCCGGATTTGTGCCCACACGATACTGATTACTCTCTACGTAGCTGTCGGAAAGCGAGCATCAAGCATATGGCGTATACATTTCTGGATTACAATGCATGGAATATGTGTATATGCCCCCATACAGTTACTGCCAGCTTCATGATAGCCCACTTATGATTATTTGCTACCACAACCGACACAATTCACCGACCCAATTTGAAATTTAATACAGGCCGGGTCAGATCCCTGCTTTCTGGTAGCGCATATGGCTTCAGGGGAGGAACGATTACAGGACAAAAGAAACAGGACTATTAATTTTATATATAATCCAAAAGGGAGAAAATGTTTATGAAAAATACACAAAGGTTTTACATTTACAGTACAGAATAGACAGTTCCACAAAGTAAACAGGATTAAATAAGAAACTTACTATAATGTTCGCAGAGAAAACTCAGTATAGCTGGAGGGAAGCGCTCCTATTGGACTGTTCAGCAAACGTGACCCATGTTACACATCAATATGTACTTCCAACATGAGGACTGACCCAACTTCGGCTGGGTCTTTTATGCCGAAGGGGGAGACCAGCCCACATGCCCCTTGTGCTGACATCATGTGGGCTGGGCTCCAATTTTTATATTTTATTAGAATCTCTAACTTCTGGGATAATTTATCGCTATTTGATCGCAGAAGCCCAAAAGTGATGCCATTTTTTTATGAATTTACCTTTCCGTAGAGACTACATATGGCATCGCTGCCGTCCATTCTTCTGGTACTTTTGCGCTACAGCTCCCCGGAGGGTTTCACAGCTACGGAAAAATAAGCATATTATTCCTTAGCTGACCCTGCCACTAAAAATATGGGCCCCATTGTTATCGGAAGTATAGAACTTCAGCTATTCCATATTCTTTGTCGGCTCCGGCCCAACTGCAGACTTCTGTTGAATTCTTTTTGAAGCCCGGGAGTACATTTTTCCTCATCTAGCTGTAAATTTCTCACAAGCCTGTGTCACTGGAAAATACACTCACATGCTAATTGGGTTTGCCACTGGCATATGCCTACAAGCTACTTCTCCTGTGTGTGATAATTTGCATACACACAGCTCTTTAGCTTGTCTGCTCTGCCAAATGGTAGATAAGAGAGTAGGGAAGAGGGGTTTGGGGGAGAGCAGAAATCTTTAATGATTTCTTAATATTTTTAGGACACCTATCGCAGAGACAATTCAGTCCGAGCCTAGATCATAATTCGGCTTGATCTTTTATGACAAATTGGGACCCACCCACACACTCCTCTGTGTGTGTGTTGGGCTGGTCTCAGCCCTTCAAGATTTTATGGAATTCCCAATTTATGCGATAACTCCTTGCTGGACGGTCTTATAAGTTGGAGAGTGATGCCATATTTTTTGTAGGGTTTTCATCTTTCCTTAGAAATCAATAATGACCCAGCTGCCATCAGTTATCTTTTCACTTTGATTTACGGCTCACCAACAGGGTTCAGATATGAAAAAAATATGCATATTGTTCCCCAATTAGCTCTGCCGCTAAAAATATGTCTCTTCACAATCTGATTTATAGAAATTCCGCTGTTCTATATTTTCTCTCGGAGACATATTTTTGTAGCACGTGTACTTTGCCTCTAAGGCTGCGTGCCCACTACGCTTGGTAATACGTGCCGCTTGGTCCCCAATGATAATCCGCATGTGCTGTGCACATGCTGCGGAAATTTCCGCTGAGGATTATCATTGCGGAAAAATGCGCAGCATGTCCATTATTTTTGCAGACACGCAGCGTAATTGCCACCATTGACTTGCATTGAATCGCTTAATATCCGCATGACTACATATGCACATGCGGATATTAAGCGACTCAGTGTGCGGATGGTACCCGGGTCTGGAGAAGAGGAGACTCTCCTCCAGACCCAGGTACCATAGTACCGGTTAAAAAAAAGAATTTAAAATAAAAAATATACATTATACTCACCTTCTGATGTCCCCCGGTCTTCTCTCCGGTGCGTCCTGGCTCCCCGGTGGCACGCAATGGTGTAAAAGGACCTTCCATGACGTTATTTAGTCATGTGACAGGTCACGCGACCGCTGACGTCGGCGGTCACGGGACATGTCACATGACTAAATGATGTCATGGAAGGTCCTTTTACACCACTGCTAGCCGTACAAGAGACTGGACTCACTGGAGAGAAGACTTCGGGCCATCAGAAGGTGAGTATTATGTTTTTTGGGTTTTTTATAACCATTTTTATTCTTTTTTTAACTATTAACTTGGTCACGCTATATAAATACATGCCGGTTGCTTGGATTTATATAGGGTGACCAAATTGTCAAGCACTTTTCCAAATGATGCTAAAATTGCTTGGAAAAGCGCTTGATAACCCGCATGCATAAATGCTTGACAAACGCTTCTACCTGGCGGGAAAAACGCATTTAAAATCCGCATGTGTTTTTCCTGCCCAGGAGATGTAGAAAAAATCTGCAGCATTTCTGCATCGTGGGCACTTACTGTAGCCTTACAGAGACAACAAGGTGTCAGTATAGATGTAAAATATTTCCCTTAAACTGACAATGTGCATCCTGCGGACAAAAGGTCTCTGCCACTTCTGTATTTACTTGTAACTTGTAAACACAACTCTCTATGGCTGTCCAGCACACTTTTCTTGTCTCCATTACCTGTCAAGGATATGGCTCTTTGTCTATGCACAATATACATCCTTCTGGTCTTTGTGCTACCAGGAGCTAGCTCTCTTTAGCATGTTAATTAATTAGGGTTGGCACTGCTTTAAACACTGCCATTTTACATAAGGCAGCTTTTAGATTGCTAGCTCCTACTCCCTTATTGTGAATGGGATAAGGGAGGATGGAGAGAGTTGGTATCAGGACCTCTGTCACTGGGACTGTCAGACATCTTTGCCCCTGCAATTTCATGTGGCGTAGAGATGTTAATATTTTCTTCAGAGCAGGTGAGTAGCAAAAGCAGAAAACTGTCACTATTCGGATCGTCTACCTTCACAGAGTTCAATGAGTGTCCGTCCACAGATGGCCAGAGATTGCAATCAACTTGTGCTCAGCCCAGAAGAAAGAAGTCTTGTAATACTTTGTAGATAGATTGAAGGCGGCACTGCATTCCAACAAGCGATTTCAATTGTAAAACTTATTGCTTATTCCCCCATAAAAGCTGGAGTCGGGGAAGCAATTTCATGTGGCTTAGAGATAATATTTTCTACTACACATATTTCTATGACAGACCTATATCAAACTTCACAAGTCTGTCTTTTAAATTTCTTGCTCACTTACAGGAAAAAGGAGAATTAATGAATTCCTCAATGTCTGAGAGGCATTTGCATAACATTGTCCTATGCCATTAAATTATAGTTGCAAACTCATTACTCTCTAGACAATATGTCATAACCATAGGAATTCTTTTTGGCATCTTGCTAATCTCCTTTCCTTTATCTAATAAGGTTAATCGATTTACATCTTTAGCTCTTTGTTCACATTTCTGCAAAACTGACTGTGCATATTTCCTATCCCTACGTTTTTTGTTAATTTATTGAAAGCTGATTGAACTTGTGACTCATCACTAATAATTCTTTTCAATTAATTTCCTAGGATGATGGCTGTCAAATTGTATAAAAAAAAGTTTCTATCTGTAGGTTTTATATAAAGCATGGTGGATAATTTACCATTACTTTTATGAACCAATACTTCAAGATATTGTATCTCATGATCCAAATGTACAAGTGTAAATTTTATACCATTATCTATATTGTTCCAAAAAACACAAAACTCCATCAATTCAGGGAGGGAATTTTTCCACAGGATGAAGACGTAATCTATGTATCTCCACCACTCCAAAATCTTTGTAAAGTGGTGGAATACATAGATAAGGTCCTCCTCCAGGGAAGCCTTGACCAGATTTGCATAAGCGGGTGCCATATTAGCCCCCATGGCAGTCCCGCATTTCTGAGCATAAAAGGTGTCACCAAATAAAAATAAATTATTCCTCAAAACTAGTGTTGGACGAATCCGAACAGTAAGTTCGTCATCCGTACCGAACATCTACTGTTCGGTCCCTGACCCCAAACTGTTTGGGTATTTTCCGCGCTGTCACTTGCGTGACAGAGCAGGAAACTCACTCTCTGATTGCGGTAATTGCAGGCGCCGCTGGATGGAAGGAGTAGTCTCCCATTCTCTGGAGTCTGTGCTTGGCTGATTGTAAAAAAAAGAAATGTTAAAATTAATAAAAAAAAATAAAATTAAAATAAAACACATTATACTCACCTACACCTTGTCCCTGATGTTCTCCGCACCTGCAAAAAATAAAAAAAAAACACATACTCACCTTACAGCTAATCCCTGAAGCCATTGGTCACCTGTAATAAAAGTAAAATAATAAACCAACCTCATCCTCACCTTTCCGACGTCCAAATAGCGAGTGTCTCCCGAAGATTCCATGAACCGAGCGGCCACACTGTGTGTGACTGCTCTGTTCATTTGCCGGCAATACACTGACTCAGTGTATAGCTGGCAAATGAGGCCACCGCATGCGCAGTAAATATTTTTCCGTGCATGCAATGAATTGAACTCAGGAAAATACTCACTGCGCATGCGGTGGCCTGATTTGCCGGCTATACACTCAGTCAGTGTATTGCCGGCAAGTGAGTAGAGCAGTCACACACAGTGTGGCCGCTCAGTTCATGGAAGCTTTGTGGGACACTCGTTATTTGGACGTCGGAAAGGTGAGGATGAGGTTGGTTTATGTTATTTTTATTACAGGTGATCAAGGCATTCAGCTGGAATTGGCGTGATGGTAAGTATGGTTTAATTTAGAATATTAAAGGAATACTGTCTTTATTTCAAATAAAATATATTTTATTCTGGGTGTGAGTGTTTTATTTTACATTTTACTTACACTATGGGGTTAGTAATGGGGGCGTCTTATGGATGCGCCAATTCTGGGGAGGCTGAGGGCTCCTGTTTCTAGACTCGGAGCTGGCCAAACTTCATGGCCCCTTCCTACTCTATTAATATGAGCCCCCAGCTGTCTGCATAGCCTTTGCTAGCTGTTAAAATAGGGGGACCCCATGTCATTTCTTTTGGGGGGTCCCCCATTTTAATAGCCAGTAAACACTATGTATACATCTGGGGGTTGATATTAGTAATCTAGGAAGCTCCATGCGTATTACCCCCTTCCCAGGCTAAAAACATCCGCCCCAGCTGTCCGCTTTCCCTCTGCTGGTTAATAAAATTACTGGGGACCCCACGCCATTTTTTTTCAAAAAATGTACTCATTTATTAATAAATTATATGAACAATAAGGTACACATGCTAAGTATGGATTATATATATCACATATGTATCGATTATCTAGTTATCCATATATCTATCTAACGATGTATTATCAGTTTATCTATCCATATATCTATTTATCTGTTGACCTATCTAATTATCTATCTAAGATAGATAATAGATATATGGATATATTTATAGATAATATATAGATATATGGATAGATACATAAATAGATTAATAGATAAACAGAACTATTGATATAATATAGTGATAGATATTTAAATTGATATATGGATAGATACATAGATATATGCATAGATAATAGTTAGATAGATAGATATATATATACACTGCTCAAAAAAAATAAAAAGGGAACACTTAAACAACAGAATATAACTCCAAGTAAATAAAACTTCTGTGAAATTAAACTGTCTGTCCACTTAGGAAGCGACACTGATTGACAATCAATTTCACATGCTGTTGTGCAAATGGAATAGACAATAGATGGAAATGATTGGCAATTATCAAGACACCCTCAATAAAGGAGTGGTTCTGCAGGTGGGGACCACAGACCACATCTCAGTACCAATGCTTTCTGGCTGATGTTTTGGTCACTTTTGAATGTTGGTTGTGCTTTCACACTCGTGATAGCATGAGACGGACTCTACAACCCACAGTAGTGCAGCTCATCCAGGATGGCACATCAATGCGAGCTGTGGCAAGAAGGTTTGCTGTGTCTGTCAGCGTAGTGTCCTGAGGCTGGAGGCGCTACCAGGAGACAAGCCAGTACACCAGAAGACATGGAGGGGGTCGTAGGAGGGCAACAACCCAGCAGCAGGACCACTACCTCCGCCTTTGTGCAAGTAGGAACAAGAGGAGCACTGCCATAGCCCTGCAAAATGACCTCCAGCAGGCCACAAATGTGCATGTGTCTGCACAAATGGTTAGAAACCGACTCCATGAGGGTGGTATGAGGGCCTGACGTCCACAGATGGGGGTTGTGCTCACAGCCCAATACCATGCAGGACGCTTGTCATTTGCCACAGAACACCAGGATTGGCAAAGTTGCCACTGGCGCCCTGTGCTCTTCACAGATGAAAGCAGGTTCGCACTGAGCACATGTGACAGACGTGACAGAGTCTGGAGACGCCGTGGAGAGCGATCTGCTGCCTGCAACGTCCTTCAGCATGACCGGTTTGGCAATGGGTCAGTAATGGTGTGGGGTGACATTTCTTTGGAGGGCCGCACAGCCCTCCATGTGCTCGCCAGAGGTAGCCTGACTGCCATTAGGTACCGAGATGAGATCCTCAGACTCCTTGTGAGGAGGTTGGCCCTGGTTTCCTCCTAATGCAAGACAATGCCAGACCTCATGTGACTGGAGTGTGTCAGCAGTTAATGCAAAATGTAGGCACGTCACGTTGCACCACAGACTGTCCAGGAGTTGGCGGATGCTTTAGTCCAGGTCTGGGACGAGATCCCACAAGAGACCATCCGCAACCTCATCAGGAGCATGCCCAGGCGTTGTAGGGAGGTCATACAGGCATGTGGAGGCCACACACAATGCTGAGCCTCATTTTGACTTGTTTTAAGGACATTACATGAAAGTTGGATCAGCCTGTAGTGTGTTTTTCCACTTTAATTTTCCAAATCCAGGTCTCCATTGGTTAATAAATTTGATTTCCATTGATGATTTTTGTGTGCTTTTGTTGTCAGAACATTCAACTTTGTACAGAACAAAGTATTCAATGAGAATATTTCATTCATTCAGATCTAGGATATGTTATTTGAGTGTTCCGTTTCTTTTTTTATATATATAGATGTGTGTATGTGTGTGTGTGTGTGTGTGTGTGTGTATATATATATATATATATATATATATATATATATATATATATATATATCTTTAATGACTTTGGTCGCGGTGATCGCATTAAATTCACTGCGCCATCTTACCTCAGGGTAGATGGCTCCGTAATCCCGGGGGTATCGCCGTCCCCTACCCAGCACCCACGATCGCTGTGATTGGCTGATCAATTCTGAGCAACCAATCACAGCAGTTCTCACTGTTTACGGCAATCAGATTGCCGGAAACAGTGATGTGAAGCCTAGGATCGGTACTCCAAAGAGCACAGATTCTAGGCTTTTGCTAGGAGACCCCCCCCCCCCCCAGCCCTGGCCCAAAAACCGCTATGATCGGTGCAATCGCCGATCACATCGATCGCACTAATCATAGGGGCGGTGACCGGCTTGTGACCTGCCTGTCACTGCCCCATGACCCCCTGTGATATAATCAGAGGCCCCAGACATCTCTGATTACAGCGATCGATGATATCTATCGCTCCAATCAGAGTACCTAAACATAGGTGACAGGGATGTGTCACCTCTCTGTGAAGCCCTGTGATGTTTCCCAGGCCCCAGCCATCTCTGATTTGTGCGATCGATATCATCGATTGCACCAGAGTACCTGACCAGGAGGTGACCGGCCTGTGACCTCCCTGTCACCACCCTATCGCCCTGCTGATCCTCACACTTGGTGAGGATTTCTACAGAGCAGTCACACTCCTGATCTCTCTGTGCTGGTCCTTGTGGTGCCATAGCATTTGTGACACCACAAGACCTTCTCCTACGTGCTCCAGGCTCCGGTCTCCAGGCTCCTGCTCCGGGTCTCCAGGCTCCAGTCTCCAGGCTCCGGTCACCACAATCGCCGCTCCTGCTCCAGACGACATCTGACAGACGACATCTGACAGTCGAATTTTTGATCCCTCGTCATTCACCCCAATTCCCCTTCCCCCCACCCCTTTCTGTCACCAAGTGCTGATCATTACTTCATCAGTACTTGATTGCTCGGACTTTTGTAATTTTTTTTTTTTGTTCTTCCTGCAGCGGCCGAGCGCTTATCAGTGACCACAGATCACTGATCCACACTCGTGCTCACTGTTTTACACAGCCTCCTCCTTTGCACCACATCCGCGCGCACACCCAGCAGCCACCGCGTGTTGGTCGGCGACCTAGTTCACCGATCCGCACTCGTGCTCAATGTTTGTTCCTTTTTTTTTCCAGAAAAAAATGTTCACACACAGCACACTGACACACACACACACACACACCACATACATAGCAAAAAAAAATGTCCCTCTCAACCCAAACTCGCTATTCAGCAGAGGAGTCATATGCTATTCTTGCTTCCGACACTGAGGGCGATGATCCCACCTTTCTTTATTTTTCTGATTCCTTGTCGTCGTCCTCTTCCTCCTCTAATTCCTCCTCTTCCTCCTCAGGTGCTGCTGAACCGCCCCGCAGTCGTCTCAGGAGAGAAGATGAACCGGCGCCCCCCACTACTGACCCCGTATGGACCTCGCCTCCCGAAAATTATGAGCCACTGATTCCTGATTTTGTGGCAGAATCAGGAATCAAGTTTAACACCACCGTCCTCACAGAACTAGACTTTTTCAAAGTCTTTTTCTCTGAGGATTTCATAAACCTCATAGTGGGCCAAACTAATTTATACGCTAATCCATTTTTGGAACAAAACCCTTCATCATTTTCTAACTAGACGCAGTAGAAATGAAGTTTTGAGGCCTGGTCCTTCATATGGGGATCCTGAAGAAGCCACTCCAATGTTCCAAATGGTCATGACCCGGAAACGTTTTCAGGCCATCCACAAGTTCTTGCAAGGTGTCCAAGATAATGCAAGGTGTCCTTCACGTGATGACCCGAACTTTGATAGTCTTTTCAAAGTTTGGCCGGTCATCGACCACTTCAACAACAAGTTTGCTGAAGTGTACGTGCCCCAAAGGGACATCTGTGTGGATGAGTCCTTAATTGCTTTTAAGGGGCGGCTTGGATTCCGTCAGTTCCTGCCCAGTAAGAGGGCCAGGTATGGAATCAAGCTGTATAAACTTTGTGAGAGTACCTCAGGGTACACTCAAAAGTTTAGAGTTTATGAAGGGATGGACTCTCGGATTGAACCCCCTGAATTCCCCCTGTTCTGGGAGTGAGTGGGAAAATTGTGTGGGACTTGGTGCACCCACTGCTGGATAGAGGTTATCACCTGTACGTGGATAACTTTTATGCCAGTTTCCCTCTCTTCAAGTCCCTCTCTGCGCGAGGTACTGCAGCCTGTGGTACTGTCCGCAAGAATCAGAGAGGCCTCCCAAAAACGCTAATTGGGCAGCTGCTCAGAAGGGGTGAGAGCAGAGCCCAATGTAGCGACAACCTTCTGGTGGTCAAGTACAAGGACAAGAAGGTCTTTTTATTGACCACCATACATGGTGATGGCAGCACCGTCAGCACTGTACGAGGTTCCACTACACAGGTCGTCAAACCAGACTGTGTACTGGGGTACAACAAATACATGGGGGGAGTTGATCTCTCTGATCAAGTCCTCCAGCCATACAGTGCTTTGAGAAAGGCCAGAGTGTGGTCCAAGAAGCTGGCCGTGCACATCGTTCAGGTGGCAATGCACAACGCTTTGCCCCAGTACTTCCGGAACTAAAGGACCTCGAATTGTTCCAGGCCAGCATTTCCCGGGGCAGATCCCTCACAGCGGAAAAAAAGATAAGTCAGAAAAGCAGTGCTGAGTGTGTGGAATATGCAAGGACACCATTTATCAATGTGATACCTTCCCCGACAAACCTGTCCTGTGCATGATAGAATGCTTCAAAGGGTACTATACTTCCATGGACTACTAAATTAATTTCTGACGTATGACATCCTGACAAACACTACGCAACTGACGTAGGACAACCTGACGAACACTACGTCAGTTGTGTAGCGTTCGTCAGGTTGTCCTACACAACTGACGTATGACACTACATTATAAAATTCAAAAATCAGGTATCTCTTTCAAAATGGGGGCACTTATTGGGCATTTCAATTGTTTAGGCTCATCAGGGGCTCTGAGAACGTGACATGATTCCATCAATGTCTGTATTCCAAAGTGTCACTCCTTCCCTTCCGAGCTCTGACGTGCGCCCAAACAGTAGTTTTCTCCAACACATGGGGTATCTGCGTACTCAGGAGGAATTGAACAACAGATTTTGAGGTCCACTTTCTCCTCTTACCCTTGTGAAAATAAAAAAATTGCTGCTAAAAGATCATTTTTTGTGGGAAAAAAAAGATTTTTTTTAATGCTCTACGTCACAAACTATCGCGAAACACTTGGGGCTTCAAAGTGCTCACCACACATCTAAATAAGTTCCTTAAGGGGTCTAGTTTCCAAAATGTGGTCACTTTTGGGGGATTTCCACTGTTTAGGCACATCAGGGGCTCTCCAAACACAACATGGGGTCCGCTGTCAATTCCAGCGAGTTTTGCGTTGAAAACATCAAATGGCTTTCCTTCCCTTCTGAGCCCTGCCGTGCGCCCTAACAGTGGTTTTTCCCCACATATGGGGTATTGGCTTACTCAGGAGAAATTGCACAACAAATTTGAGGGGTCCTTTTTCTCCTGATACTCTTGTGAAAATAAAAAAATAATTGCGTTTAAAGTAACATTTTTGTGAAAAAAAAGTTAAATGTTCATTTTTTCCTTCCACATTGCTGTTCCTGTGAAGCATCTGAAGGGTTAACACATTTCTTGAATGATCCACACGTCTCCAGACACAAATACCAAATGAGAGACTTGGCCTCCATTTTATTTACAGCAAACCACCCCCCTAGGTGGGATTTTGTGAGCAGCCACTCCCACCCATCTCTTATGACTGCTCGTAAAAACCGGCCCTGATACGCACTATTAGCCTTCTCAGCACTCTTCGTGCTGGAGCATGCTTTTCCGGTTTTACATCACCGGTGATACATATCTCCCGTTAAGGACCTGTCCGGTGGCCATCTTACATACCCTCTTCCTGCCCAATGCCGGGGGGCTTTGCACCTTCCGCTAGCAAACAGTGCACCATCGACAGTGCGTCAGCATTGCCATGCAGTTTCCCTGGTCCATGCTTTAAATGGAAGCTGAAATCCTGAAGGGCTAGGAACCACCTGGTCACTCAGGTATTGTTCACCTTCTTCTCGCTCATCCATCTGAGTGGGACATGGTCTGATACCAGCCTGAACTTCCTGCCTAAGAGGTAATATGTCAAGGTGTCCAACACCCACTTGATGGCCAAACATTCCTTCTTTACTATGTAGTAATTATTTTCACAAGATGTAAGCTTCTGGCTTAAATAAATTATGGGGTTCTCTTCCCTGTTAATTTCTTGTGATAGGGACAGCACCCAGCCCGACATCTGACGCTTCAGTCTGGACCACAAACTCCTGCGTACTAATTGTGAGGCGCTAGGATCCAGTCAATGGCTCTCTGGAAGGTGGCTGGTGCTCCTTGTAATCCAAACAGCATCCTTGTGTCCTGGAAGCATTTGTCTGGCATTGATAATGCAGTTTTCTCCTTGGCGTCTTGGGACATAGGAATTTGCCAATACCCTTTTGTGAGGTCAAGGATGGTAATGTACGTGGCCGCTCCTAACCTTTCATTTAGTTAGTCTACCCTGGGAATTGGGTAGGTGTCGAACTTTGAGACCTGGTTGAGTTTCTTATAGTCATTGCAAAATCGCCATTCTCCATCTGCTTTCGGCACCAAGACTTGTGCGACTGGACTAGCCACTTTTAGACTCCTCACTGAGTCCCAGGCTCAGCATCCGTTTCACTTCCTTCGAGATCACCTATCGACGGGCTTCAGGAATCCGATACGGCTTCATGTTTACTTGGACATGAGGCTCCGTAAGAACCTGATGCTCTATGGTTTGGGTACAACCTGGTAATTCGAAGAGGTCTCTGTTCCGATGTAGCAACTCTCGGCACTGTTGCTTCTGGGCACGTGACAGCGACTCTGCCACCTTGACTTCCTCCACATCTGCTTCAGTCTTCACCACCAAACACGGAGCTTCCACGGGCTTCCTATCTCGCCAAGGCTTAATTAGGTTGACGAGGCACACCTGGTAGGGCTTCCTTCTCCCTGGATGGTGGACTTTTTAGTTGACCTCTCCAACCTTTTCCACTACTTCATAGGGACCCTGCCACTTAGCCATAAATTTGCTCTCCACTGTAGGTACCAGAAACGGTACCCTATCCCCAGGGTTGAAGTGTCTCACTCTCGCTGATCTGTTGTACACCCTAGATTGTGCCTCTTGTGCTTTGAAGGAGGTGTTCTTTCATGATGGGCGTCACCTTAGCAATTCTCTTGCATCTAGGCCACGTGTTCATGAGCCGTGTATGAGGGAGTCTGAGTCTGTGTCATGAAAATTGAGGAGTCGGAGGTTTGGCTTACCGACTCCACAGCCCTGTTTTTTAATATATATGGTAATGAGCATTTGATTTATGATAATGAACTCTAGAAATTGGGTCATACTAGATAGGTGTTATGTTGGACTTATTGAGATCTACTCTATGCACCAAGTCTGTTTTGCCTGCCTGCTTGTAATATGACCAATTAAGTTCTGTATCGAGTTTCTTGATTTACATCTATTCAGTCTTTGGTGATGGACCTTATGAGGCCTAAGATTGCAAGGATTAAGAGGTTACATTGGCAAGTTTTGTTTTTCTTCTAAAGATCCTGCAGTGGTTTTATATATTTTTTTTATTATTTATTTGGCCTAATATACTAGTCTACTTATTTATTTTACTCACTTATATAGCGCCATTAATTCCACAGCACTTTACAGACATTATCGGCGCTGTCCCTATTGAGGCTCACAATCTAAATTCCCTTTCAGTATGTCTTTGGAGTGTGGGAGGAAGCCGGAGAACCCGGAGGAAACCCACGCAAACACGGGGAGAATGTACATACTCCTTGTCCTTGTTGAGATTTGAACCCAGGACCCCAGCGCTGCAAGGCTGCAGTGCTAACCACAAAGAATGTTTCTTAACATTTCTTTCAGGAAAAAGTGGCACAATGCTCTGACAACATTGTTTACAGATATCAGCTACCAACTGTAAATAGGTTTTGAACACACAACTGCCAGACTTTAAATGGAGTATAATATTTGACACACTCCCAAAAAAATCTGTATTATTAGCATAGTAATAAGGAATCACATCTGATGACCACGGTTTTAGGTAGTGGCTAGTTAGTATGATATTGGTCAGTGACCAAGTGTGAATAGTATGGAACAACACACTACTGCCAGACTTTAAATGGAGTATAATATTTGACTCGCTCCCAAAAATGTCAGGATTATTACAGCAGTAATATGGGATCACGTCTGATGACCACTGTTTTAGGAAGTGGCCTTATAGATATGGTATTGGTCATCGACAAAGTGTGAATAGGTTCAACAAAACACAGCTGGCTGACTTTAAATGGAGTGTAATATTTGCCATGCTCCAAAAAATGCCTGTATTATTACCACAGTAATATGGGATCACATGTGATGATGGAAAAGTTTATCTGCTTCCATAATACAGCGAATAAAATCAAAAAAATCTGGCTGTATCCTGCTAACAAGCAAATGGAGCAGTAAAATGGTGTTCTATATTGCTTTTTAAGCAAATAATTAGAAATAAGAGCAAATAAAAATAGCCCTGGTATGTAGGGCTATGGATAGTTGTAACATCAGCAAATATGTATCTTGCTGTGACATACCTATACCTAAGTAATAAACCGCCAATTCTCTCCCTCACTCAGCAGCACCTCTCCCTACTGTCTGAAGGGTAGACTGTGACGACCATAAGGTTACCAGGTCTGATGTAGACCCGATGATGCTAATTACTGATATGCAACAACCAACATGGCTACAGCATTAGTGCGTGGCAAGCAATCCCTGAATGTTAATTGTCTGTCTAAAGAGCGCCAAACAGGGACCCCAGCTCCTGCCCGAGCATCTCGGAAATACTCGCCGAGCATGTCGAGCAGTGAGATGCTCGGGAGAGTACCGAGCAGTGGCGAGCATGCCCGCTCATCACTAGTTGTTTATAACAGAACTGGCATCCTCTCATGAACCCTCCCCTTAATAGGGCATAATAAGGAAAGAAGAGTCAGTCTTCGTTAAGTGGGGGCACAAATTGCGCAGGCCTAGGGTGCCAACCTCCACTGATAAGGCAGGAGAAAGCTTGAGAGACTGAATAGGGATAAAAATATGCCCCACTAACAGCATTATCTGACGTGACGGGTTCCCTTTAACTCCATTTTACCAGGTCGTCCATCATGACAGCAGGACAGGAAGTATTTCCTCGGATCCTCTAGGGACAGGAAACACATGAGAGGTTAAAAACCCTCCTCCTCACCTTACCCTCACTGTTTTTCCTGTCCCTAGCAAGACAGGAAGCAGAAGAAGAGGTTTAAGGAAAGAAAGATGAAAAAGGTACCTGTGAGCCAGGTGGGATAGAGGGGTGTCGATCTCTCCCCTTCCCCCCTGTCAAGAGGCTCCATGATGACATCACTGGGTGGGGGTCCTCCAGCTGGGTCGGTGGAGGGGACTCCCGACTGTGCCGTATCCCTCGGACAGAGAGCTCTCGGCTCCACGCTGCTGCCCGCCGGCAGACTTCCTGGTTGGACTGTGTGCATTCCAGAGGTGGAGCTCACACGGTGTCTGCCGGCCGAACTTCCAGCCGGCTCTGGCAGGTTCCCCATGGGCAGAGGTCACTTCCGGGTCATGCTATGATGACGCGTGTGTTCCAGGCTGGAACGCACATTGGATTTTACATGCCGCCTTTCGTTCAGGGCTGCAGGGCATACATCCCTGCAAAGATGGCAGCGGTTGATGAAGAGGGCATGTCTCGCCCCACCTGGACTAGTTAAGTCCCTATTAAAGGGTACTTTTACAGAGACACACTTTCTGACACGATGGATTCCAATCCTGCACGGTGAGAAGCTCCAGCAGAGTCCCTGGGTAGTGTGAGTATAGGCCCTGTTTTAAATTGCCTCAGTCTACTGATTCACATTAGAATGGGTCTTAAATACAAATTCCTGTGTCTCCTTTAAAAATAGGATAGAGGAACCCAGAGGTCCAGATCTTCCTTTAAGAAATCTGGAAATGTTTATCCTATATCTGTAAGCTTCAGGATTCCTACAAAAAACAGTTGTGCAAAGAATGCATTGCCAAAATTCTCAGGGAAGTGAAGGCATCTTTCCTAATGGACATGCGTTCCATGATCTGAGAAGAGGTTCAGAACACAGTCTCCAACCTCATACCCTCCCAAACGCACCAATTGCCCAGACTGTTCAGCCCTCCTCCTGCCACAAGAGACCTAGGTGAGAAATGGAGGAGTGATCTGAGGGAGGAGAATATCCAAATTCAGTTTCAAAACAGGGTCTGGAAGTGGAGGAGGAATTTTTTTTACCAGTTACCGTCAGAGGAAAGGAAAAAATATATGTTCTCAGCTGAACATACTGATGATTTGCTTAAATCAGTGAGACACACTATGAAACACACACATCCCATTCTAGACCGGATGAAATGTTTCCAGGTCTGAGAACGAAAAGAAACAGGGTGTTTCCCGTTCACGAGCACATAAGAGCTATGATTCTGAAAGAGTGGGAAGACACAGAAAAAAGACTCATTGTGCCATGAGAATTTAAAGCCCAGCTTCCATTTGACCCAGAGGAAATTAAATTATGGGAGGAAATTCCCAAAGTGGACATTCCCATTGCAAAAGTCGCTAGAAAACGTCCATTCCCTTTGAGGACTCTTATCTGAAGGACTCAATGGACAGAAAGGCAGGGAGTCTGCTAAAGAGATACTGGGAAACATCTGCAACAATTATAAAAACTAATATTTCAGCTACCTCTGTGGCTAGATCCATGTGCCTCTGGATAGATGAGCTTTCAGACCAGACGCAATCAAATACCCCTAGAGAAATAATTAGACTCCCTGCTTATGTTAAAATTAGCGACACAATTTGTGGATGACGCATCAGCGGAATTGGTTAGGTTCGCATCCAGGGGTAGCGTGCTCTCTAAATCAGCAAGACTTCTGTTCTGGACAAAATCTTTTAAAGGTCATCAGATAAGAAAAAACGTTTCCCAGAGGTTAAAGCATGGTAGTACCAGCCCTTTTGTAAAACCCGTCGGTCCCCTAGACGAGACTACTGGGTTAAGGGTAAATCTAGTAGATGGTCTTTCAAAAAGGGGGGAAAGGATAGAGCAGCCCAGTTTTCTTCTGGTCCCTTGAATAGACCCTGATGCCATAGGGGTTGGGGGGAGGCTCCGTTTCTTTTTCTAGAAAAGTGGCAGACCATAACAGAAAACCAATGGATTTTACGGAACATAAGGGAGGGGTACAAAATAGACTTTTACCTTCCTCCCCTGCACCGTTTTCAGATTACCCATCTTCATTCTTCCTCGGCATCAGAAAGCCTCTGGCAGGACATAACCCTAGAATCTCTAGGTGCGGTCAAACCAGTACCTCCTACAGAACCAGGTACGGGGCACTATTCCTCTCTTTTCGATGATTAAACCTTTGGGCAAACGCCGTACCGTCATAAATCTCAAACAGCTTAAGCTTTGGGTAAGAATACAGGCGATTCAAAATGAAGACAATAAGATCCAGCATCCCATTAATAGAAAAAGACTCGGTAATGTGCACCCTAGATCTGAAGGATGCAAATTATCATGTTTCTATCCATCCAAACTATCAACAATATTTGAGGTTTGCTCTAGAACAAGGGAACAGGGTGTATAATTTCCAGTTCACCTGTCTGCCATTCAGCCTATCATCTGCTTCCCAAATTTTTACTAAAGTAATGACATGTGGCAGCCTTTCTAAGAAAACAGGGCACAATCATAATTTCCTACCTGCACTATATGCTTTTAGTGGACGAATCAGCGTCTCTTCTAGTTCAACAACAGAAAATGCATTTGAGACCCTAGAATCCCTAGGATGGGGTGTCAACTGGGAGAACTCGAACCTCCAGCCAGCCAAGCACCGAAAGTGTTCCTAAGGGTGCTTTTGAATTCTCATCTTCAAAATTCCTTCCTGCCTGTAACAAAGCAGGAAGAAATTCGGAATTTCCGAGGAAGAATTCCACAACAGTCAGGTACGTCACGTGAATCCTAGGCCTAATCACATCTTGTATTTCCAGCAAAAGATGGGCCCAAGCCCACTCAAGGCCCTTACAAAAGTCAATCCTGTCAATCTGGAACAAAAGGTCCCCCGGACGGCACAAAAGGATGAGGTTGTCAACAGAGCTAAAAACTTACCTTTCTTGGTGGACAGCCTCGTCGAACCTAAAAAAATGGAGTAGATTGGATCATTTTTCCCTCTATTTGGATCACTACAGATGCCAGTCAGAAAGGCTGGGGTGCGAATGCGGAAGGCAGGGTATGTTCTAGGTTCATGGACTTCCGAAGTGCAAGGAAAATCATCACATTTCAAAGAGTTAAAGGCAGTCTGGGAAACTTTACAACAATGCCAGGGTCTGGTCTGTGGAAGTCACATAAAGATCTTCTCAGACTACAGTACAACCGTCTCCTTCCTTCACCGGCAGGGAGGCCCAAGGGGGAAGTGGTTACAACTTTTAGTGGCACAGATCTTCTGGTGGGCAGAGGAAAATGTTCTTTCAGTGTCAGTGGTCCATCTCAAAGGAACTGAAAACACGGTAGCAGATTTCCTCAGTAGAGAGAAAATCTGGTCCTCCGAGTGGGAATTGAACCCAGAGATCTTCCAGCGAATAGTCCAGAGATGGGGCACACCCTGCATAGACTTATTCACAACCAGAAAGAACAGGAAACTTTGGCGTTTTTTCTCCATGAACCCTAAGGACAATCCGGAAGGAGTGGACACTCTCTCTCAGCCCTTGGGAGTAGGCATTCTGTACGCTTTTCCACCAATCCCACTTATCCCGAAAGTATTGAGAAAAGTCCGACAAGAACAAGCGACTCTAATTCTGATAGAGCCTTTCTGGCCCAAAAAGAACTGATTCCTTCTGTTACACCGGATGTCTGTGGATCATCCGTTCAGACTTCCGAGCAGAGAGGATCTACTGCCTCAAGGACCCTTGTTACATCACGACGTCCACTCTATTCAGTTGACCGCATGGATCCTGAAAGGCAGATCCTACATTCCAAAGGCCTCTCAGACCGGGTAATAACAACTCTACAGACTAGTAGAAAGCTGGTAACGTCAAACATATATTCCAGAATATGGAAACCTTTTTGTGCTTTTGAAGGAGAGTCGTTCCTGGATTATTTTCACCCGGATATCCCTAAAATCCTGGAATTCCTCCAACAAGCATTTGAAAAAGGGCGAAGGCCAAACACTTTAAAGGTACAGATCTGTGAAACACTTTAAAGGTACAGATCTGTGCCCTAAGTGCCTTCCTGAACTACTCCCTGATAGACCACCCGTGGATATCAAGGTTCACTAGAGCAAGTACTTTCCTAAGACCTACAATTAGAAACCATGTCCCGCCATGGGATCTGAATCTAGTGTTGAGAGCCCTATCTAAGCCTCCCTTTGAGCCCCTAGAACAGGCGGGGGTTGATCTACTCTCCATGAAGTCAGCTTTCTTTGTGGCAGTCACCACGGCAAAGCGAGTAGGCGAGATCCAGGCGCTCTGAGTATTGTATGCTTTCCTGAAAGTCTTAGAGGACAGGTTAATTTTCAGATTAGATCACTCCTTTCTCCACAAAGTGGTATACAATACAAACCTAAATCAGGAAATAATTCTTCCATCTTTTTGCCAGTTTCCAAAAAACGACAAGGAAAAGTTATTCCATACCCTGGACGTCAAAAGGTCTGTGGTTCGCTACATGGAAGTAACAGGTCCCTGGAGGCAGGACTCAAATTTATTCCTACAATACTCAGGAAGGAACAAAGACAAAAAAAGCCTCCAAACCAACTTTGGCAAGATGGATAACTAGGACTATACAGTGGTATAATAAAACCTACTGGTGCATATGAGCTATGTTATAAGTGGTAGGCTAAGTGCCCACGATGCAGAAATGCTGCAGATTTTTTCCGCATCTCCAGGTAGAAGCCCTTTTCAAGCGTTTTTGCATGCATGCAACCGGCATGGGTTGATATAGTGTGACCAAGTTAATAGTTAAAAAAAGAAAAAAATGGTAAAAAAATAAACATTATACTTACCTTCTGATGGCCCCCAGTCTCCTGTACAATGCGTCCGGTCTCTTGTATGGCTCGCGATGGTCTAAAAGGACCTGCGGTGACATCATTTAGTCATGTGACATGTCACGCGACCGCCGACATCAGCGGTCATGTGACCTGTCACATGACTAAATGACGTCACCGCAGGTCCTTTTAGACCATCGCGAGCCATACAAGAGACCGGTTGCATCGCTTAGGAGACCAGGGCAATCAGAAGGTAAGTATAATGTTTATTTTTTATTTTAAATTATTTATTTTACAGGTACTATGGTACCCGGGTCTGGAGGGGAGTCTCCTCTTCTCCAGACCTGGGTACCATCGCACATTGAATCGCTTAATATTCGCATGTGCACATGTAGTCATGCGGATATTAAGCGATTCAATGCAAGTCAATGGCGGCAATTATGCTGCGTGTCCGCAAAATTAATGGACATGCTGCATACTTTTCCGCAATGATAATCCGCAGCGGAAATTTCCGCAGCATGTGCACAGCACATGCGGTTTGTCATTGGGGACAATGGGGCACGTATTACCAAGCATTTTTTAAGCGTTTTCGCTGTGGAGATTCTGCGGCAAAAAAGCTTGAAAAACGCATAGTGGGCACGCAGCCTTATAGTGCAGTGACTATGAACCTAGGTGATGCCTCAATAGCATAAAACCCCATACTTTGGAGAGGAAAATAAATAGGAGGGGATTTATAAATATGCTATATATAATAGTCATTTGATGAGTGAATCAGAATTGGAATAGAATACTCAATAGCTATAAGTGCAATAGTAAGTTCTTTTTGCACATGATGTGTAATGAAATTAATGACAAATAGTGCAGACCCCAGTGTGGAACTTAATATCTGATATTTTTAATGGTGTTAGTATCTGCTCTGTCCCTGTTATAAGGATTAGAGTTGATAGACTGTCTATAAGGACAGTGGACGATTAAAATATTTTTGATGTTATAATAAAAGTTAAATTTTAGTATTGTTGTTCACAACAGTCAGTAAATCTAACTAGGACTATCGCCCTTGCATACGGGTCATAGGGAAAAGATCCACCAATTAGCATTAAAGGCCATTCTACTAGGGCAATTTCTGCATCCTGGGCAGAGAAGGCAGGAGCATCGGTGGACCAGATCTGTCAAGCAGCAACTTGGTCTAATATATCTACATTTAATAAACACTATAAGTTAGATGTACTGTCCAGCCAACAACTACCTTATGCTCATAAAGTCCTTCAAGCTGTAGTCCCGCCCTAATAAACCGTTGATTTGGTATTTCACCTGTCATTCTGTCATGCTGGACGACCTGGTAAAATAGGAATTATTCCTACCATTAATTACATTTCCAGGAGTCCGTCGTGACAGCACCGTTATATTCCCTCCCCTGCTCTTGATACTAATGTGAATGTGACATTGGTGTGAGTTTAATAAAATAGAATTGCATCCATCCTGATGTGGTGATCGGTACAAACACTGAGGGTGAAGTGGGGGTGGGGGGGGGGGGGGGCTTTTAACCTCTCATGTTTTTCCTGTCCCTAGAGGATCAGAAGAACTACCTCCTGTCGTTCTGTCATGGACTCCTGGAAATGTAATTAGCAGTAGGAATAATTCCTATTTTCAATTGCATAAAGTATGATTCATTGTTGCTAATTATATAACATGTAGTACATTGAGGGTGATATTCTGTGCCTATATTATGTTTCATATATATCAAATAGGATTGTTTTTATGGATTTGTTAACAAAAATTGGTATTTAAGTGCTAACTCAAAACATCTGGCCTAAATAAGAAGAGTGCAGGTACATAGAAAAGTAAAAAAAAAAAGAAAAAAGTACACTAAGGCTATGTGCCCACGATGCAGAAATGAAGCAGAAAATTTCTGCAGCATTTCTGCATCTCCCTGGCAGAAAAAACGCATGCAGATTGTGCATGCGTTTTTCCTGCAGAATACATGCGGATCCACATGCGTTTCTGCATGCAGATTGACAAGCGCTTTCTAAGCGATAGCATCACTTGGAAAGTGCTTGACAACTAGGTCACACTATATAAATCCATGCAAACAGCATGGATTTATACAGTGTGAACCGTAAAAATTAAAACAAAACTATACTCACCCCCGAGGCCCCGGCGTGGCTGCAGCGCTGCTTCCTGTCTGGTTCCTGGATGTCGGCATATCGCGAGACAGAGCGGTGAAGGGCCTGCGGTCACATGACTGTGACGTCACCGCAGGTCCTTCAGCGATGCCGGCATTCAGAGAGAAGCCTTCGGAAAGGTGAGTATAAATTTTATTTGTTATTTTATTCTTTTTTTACAGGTACAATGGTACCCAGGTCTGGATGAGAGTCTTCTCTCCTCCAGAACTGGGTACCATCCGCACATAGAGACGCATAGAAGCTGCTTGTACAAATGTACAGTCGCGGTTTCTATGCGTCTCAATGCAAGTCAATGGCGGGAGTTCCGCTGCGCTTCGGCAAACTTAAATGACATGCTGCGGATTTTTGTACGCAGCATAAACGCTGCGGAAAAATCTGCAGCATGTGCATAGAACATGCGGAATCCCCTTGGGGATCATGGGGTGCGGATTACCTAGTGTTTCACAAGTGTTTATGCTGTGGAAATTCCGCAGCATAAACACTTGAAAAACGCTACGTGGGCACCCAGCCAAACTGCTACAGCTGTAGAAAAAAGAGGCATGGAGCGTACATCCAACACTCATACACTGAGCTACTGTGACTAAGTGAAGATTTAGAAAATTGAACAGGAGGTTCTTAGCTTCATGCAGTCTGATCAGAAAGTTAACTAACTGCCATTTCACAGTGGTTCCTTGACTTTAAAGTTGCGGTGACCAGCTCTAAAGTGATACTGCATCAGCAGGGGGAGTGACCCAGTCACCCACAGCACCCATGCTGCCAGGCAAAGGCCCCACCACTCCTCCTTATCATATCACTCAACAGGCAAAGCATGAAAGCAGCAATGGCCACCACACAGCGCCAATACAAAGTGAAAAAATCTAAAAAAAAAAATACCTTCAACATGATTTCAAATAGAAAGCTGAGAACAAAACGGGTGGTACCCCTCTTGCAGTCTTCAGCTAATTTAAATATAACTGGGCTAAATGGAAGAGTACTGGTACCAAAAAAATAAATAAAATAAAAGACTAGATGCAAAATGTTACAGCTGTACAAAAAATACATGGACCACACGTCCAACACTTATACATTGCTCTATTGCAGTTAAGCAAAAATTTACAAAACTAGGTTCATCAGCACATAGTGCTGCATCTGTAGGCTATGTGCGCATGTTGGGCATTTGATTGCAGAAATTTCTGCAATGTTTTTGCATGCCAATGAATTTGTTGGCAGCTACGGAAAAAAATGTGGGTTTTTGCATGCGTTTTTTATGCATTTTTGTAAAGCAATGGCGCTAAATACAGATTTTTGAAAATAGAAGCGTGGAACTCCGTTTAAAGGCCAGTGTTCCACTAGCGTATGGCAACCGTTTCAAGAGCATTGGATGCGATATGCCCCTGACAAACAGCACAGCCAAAGCAATAAATGGAATTTTAAAAAACAAAAACAAATTCAATTAGAAAATGGCAACAAGGCAATGGTAGTTACCAGCCAAGGTGTCAAGGAAAATGCACAAAGAGGTGAAAGCCCTGAATTTACAAGGTCACCTTTGATTGGCCTGGCTGCACCCTGAAAGATGAAAAAAAAGTGCATAAAATATATAATAGGAGGTATTGGTTAATATTTTAGCCAAAATAAGCAAGCTCGCAATCCGCGTCAAGAGTCCTCACTTTCTTTCGAGTCTCTACTCTATAGTTAAAAACAAACAGCTCAGCCAAAGCAATAAACAGAATTTTAAA
This sequence comes from Phyllobates terribilis, assembly GCF_046119375.1. Lineage (NCBI taxonomy): Eukaryota > Metazoa > Chordata > Amphibia > Anura > Dendrobatidae > Phyllobates > Phyllobates terribilis. The sequence continues at coordinate 326,712,642 of NW_027362764.1, read as the reverse complement.
AAAATAATGCCAAATTAAATTAGAAAATAGCAAAAAGGCAATGGTAGTTACCAGCCAAGGTGTCAAGGAAAATGCGCAACAAGATTAAACAGGCCCCCTTTTGTTAAAAGGAGGTAATACCGGTACACAATGCTGATAAACAACCACTCTCAACCTCTCACTCCATGGAGCGGGTGATTGCCTAGCACTAAAACTACACATAGATGAAGCTTGCAATAGGGCGCAAGTCAGACACATGTAGCACCGTGCCTAGCCAGCAACCTATTACACGCCCCCACTATTCGATTAGGCGGGATGCCCGGCATTCGATCAGTGCATAACAGAGGTCAAAGCCTCTAATTTACAAGGTCACCATTGATGGGCCTGGCTGCATCCTGTAAGATGAAAAAAAGTGCATAAAAATATGTAAAATGAGGTAGATCTGCCACCAGGAATTTTGGGACCACTTACTGGCAAAACTTTCAGGCCCCCTTGAGACTTTGCCCAGACTCCACCCCAGCTCCACCTTCACTCCTCAAACGTTCCACAGTCCTACCGCCCACTCTTGGAAAAACTCTACTTACTGCACCACGTCTTCACCAATCACACGTTAACCGTTCCCTCCGAACACCATATCACATACATACCCAGCAGATTTTGTTTAGGCCAAAATATTTTTTAAGCCGCCACCAAGACAAGGAGACTCTTCTGGCTGGGCCCTACTCTACTTTAACCCATTAAACATTTCTTCTAATACCCATTACTCTTTTAGGTATATTTTTATTTATGGGAATAGGTCACATACATTTTTTAAAATGACCAATAATACCACATACAAGGGACAAATACCACCACACTATGACCATATCACATATTACCACCACATAGTGACCGAATAATTCCACATACAAGGGACAAATACCGCTACACCGTGACCAGATCACATATTACCAGCACACAGTGACCGAATTATACCACATACAAGTGACAAATACCGCCACACAGTGACCAGATCACATATTACCACCAAATAGTGACCGAACACTACAATTCTGATCATTAATAAAAAACAAAACAAAAAAAAAAATAGAACACTAATATTACCTTAAATACCATTATACACAGGATCTCTGTGCATAGTATACAGTGTCAGTGTACAGATAACACACGGACTCTCACCGGGGATGTCTCTAGTTGAAGTCTTTCATCGTCGCTTTTCCTTTTCATCCAGCGCAGACCGCCATCACTTCTTCTGGCCAGGACTAGTCTTTGCATAAAATAACACTAGAGCAGCTTACAGAACACATTCCCTAATTTTTCCGAACTTCTGCACTACACCAGATGAAGAATTCACATCTCACATTTATAGTAACAACGTTTTTAAGGTTGAAGGAAGACTAAGTCCATCTAGTTCAACCCATAGCCTAACATGTTGATCCAGAGGAAGGCAAAAAAAACCATGTGGCAAACACTAAGCTCCACATTGGGGAAAAAATTCCTTCCTGACTCCACATACGGCAATCAGACTATTTCCCTGGATCAATGCCCTATCAAGGAATCTAGTATATATAAGCTGTAATATTATACTTTTCAAGAAAGGCATCCAGACTCTTCTTAAATTTTAGTAGTGAATCACTCATTACAACATCATGCGGCAGAGAGTTCCATAGTCTCACTGCTCTTACAGTAAAGAATCCACGTCTGTGATTATGATTAAACCTTCTTTCCTCCAGACGTAGAAGATGCCCCCTTGTCCCCGTCTCAGGCCTCAGAGTAAAAAGATCAGTAGAAAGGTCTTTGTACTGTCCCCTCATATATTTGTACATAGTAATAAGATCACCCCTAAGCCTTCGTTTTTCCAAACTAAATAACCCCAAGTGTAATAACCTGTCTTGGTATTGCAGACCCCCCAGTCCTCGAATAACCTTGGTCACTCTTTTCTGCACCCTCTCTAGTTCAGCTATGTCTTTCTTATATACCAGAGACCAGAACTGTACACAGTATTCTAAGTGTGGTCGCACTAGTGACTTGTATAGAGGTACCTCATGAGCATCTATGCCTCTTTTAACGCATCCCATTATTTTATTTGCCTTTGCAGCAGCTGCCTGACACTGGCCACCAAGCGTGAGCTTGTCGTCCACCAATACACCCAGATCTTTTTCAGTGACAGTTTTGCCCAGTGTTTTACAATTAAGCATATAATTACCTTGCATTTATCCCCATTAAAGCTCATCTGCCATTTATCAGCCCAAGCTTCTAGTTTACATAGATCCTCCTGTAATATAAAATTGTCCTCCTCTGTATTGATTACCCTGCAGAGTTTAGTGTCATCTGCAAATATTGAAATATTACTCTGTATGCCCCCTACAAGGTCATTAATAAATATGTTAAAAAGTGGGCCTAATACTGACCCCTGTGGTACCCCACTGTTAACTGTGACCCAGTCTGAGTGTGTTCCATTAATAACCACCCTTTGTTTCCTATCACTGAGACAGTTTTTAACTCACTTACATATAGTTTCCCCTATCCCCATTGTTCTCATTTTATGTATCAACCTTTTGAGTGGAACCGTATCAAAAGCTTTTGTAAAGTCCATATACACAACATCCACTGAATTTTCTTGGTCCAGTCCAGAACTTACCTCTTCATAAAAGCTGATCAGATTAGTTTGACAGGAACGGTCCCTCGCAAACCCATGTTGATATTGGGTCATGAGGTTATTCTTCTTCAGATACTCTAGCATAGCATCTCTTAGAAAACCCTCCAGGATCAAGTTCAGTTTTTGTCCCCTTTTTGAATATTGGCACCACATTTGCTATACACCAGTCCTGTGGTACAGACCCTGTTATTATGGAATCTTTAAAGATTAAAAATAATGGTCTATCTATGACGTTACTTAATTCCTGCAGTACTCGCGGGTGTATCCCATCCGGGCCCGGGAATTTGTCAACTTCAGTGATTTTTAGATGCCGCCGTACTTCCTGCTGGGTTAAGCAAGTGACATTTACTGGAGAATTTTTGTCATCACTAATCATGTTTTCTGTCATGCAATTTTCTTGTGTTAATATGGTTGAAAAAAAAATCATTTAGCATATTGGCTTTTTCCTCATCCTCATCCACCATTTCACCCAGACTATTTTTAAGGGGGCCAGCACTATCATTTTTTAGTTTCTTACTATTTATGTAATTAAAGAATATTTGGGGATTATTTTACTTTCTCTGGCAATGATTTTCTCTGTCTAAACACTTTCTGCCTTGATTTGTTTTTTACATAATTTATTTAATTTTCTATATTTATTTAATGCCTCATCACTACCTACTTGCTTTAGTTCTCTAAATGCTTTCTTTTTGTCACTTATTGTGCCCCTTACAGCTCTATTTAGCCATAGTGGTTTCCTCCTATTTCTAGCATGTTTATTCCCATACGGTATATATTGTGCACAGGTCCTATTCAGGATGCTAATAAATGTCTCCCATTTGCTTTGTGTAGCTTTATGTCTCAGGATATCGTCCCAGTTTATTGCACTAAGATCATCTCTCAACCGTTGGAAATTTGCCTTCCTGAAGTTTAGTGTCCTTGTAACCCCTCTACTACACATCTTATTAAAGGATACATGAAAACTTATTATTTTATGATTACTATTACTCAAGTGACCCCCAACTCGTATATTTGATATGCGGTCTGCCTCCATGTTTCCATTCTGCCCCTGTGTTTCATCCTGCCCCCAAGTCCACCGTGTCTTCATCCTGCCCCCATGTTTTCTGCTGCCAGTGTTCCCCATCCTGTCCTCATGGTGAGGCTTTAAAAAAAAAAAAAAAAAGCTAAAAAAAAAGTCACTGACCTGTGATTGGACGCTGACCTGTGATTGGATGGCAGCTGTTAACTATTGCCATGCGACAAGCTTCCCGCACGTCAACAGATTTAAAGTGAACCTGCATCCGAGGACGCACGTTCACTGAACCTGCAGAATGCTGCCGCTGAGGCCTGGTGAGCAGAAGAATGGGGCCCTGCACCTGGCCCCTTCTGCTCACTGGGCCCCATACGCCAGTAAGGGCAATAATGCCCTGAAGGCGGCCCTGATAGGAGGTATTGGTTAATATTTTGGCCAAAATGAGCAAGCTTGCAACCTGCATCAAGGGTCCGCACTTTCTTGCCAAGGCAATAAACGGATTTTTTTTTAAAAAAAATTCCCAAATTCAGTTTGAAAATAGCAAAAACGCAATGGTAGTTAACATTTTTTTTTTATTTTGTTTATTGCTTTGGCTCTGCTGTTTGGTTTTAAAAATAGAGTAGGGACTCACAAGAAGGTGAGGAACCTTGACGCGGGTTGCGAGCTTGCCTATTTTGGCCAAAATATTAACCAATAACTCCTATTATATGTTTTTATGCACTTTTTTCATTTTACAGGGTGCAGCCAAGCCCATCAATGGCATAGATCCCAACCTTCCCGTATATGGCGGGACTGTCCCACTTTGAGGGCTCAGTCCCATGTCCTGTCACAGCTCAGCTGTTCTCTCGGTGCGTTGCTAGGCACTGGTCTTTTTTATTTTTTTTGCTGACTTTCAGTGCTGCAGTGTGATAACTTGTAGCTCCTCCTCCCGCTCCCTGCTCCTCTTCGGCATCAGTTACTTACAGAGGAATCCTACTAGAGCGACTGCACGGCATCCTGAGGAGGTGAGAGGACTGGGGGTGGGGCCAGTCGGATGACTACAAACTACGGCTGTGAGGAGAGGGGAGACGTGCAGCCTCTTCATCTGTGGCTGCTGTTATTAAAGGAGGGGGGGGGCTCCTATGTCATGTCACCAACAGCTCAGCAGTCGGGACCACTGGGGAGGGGAGGGCGATTTAGCAGGGACAGGGCAGGGCTGACAGCTTTCCTGTGTATGTACAGCCAATCCTCTGCCTGCTGATTTCCAATACCAGGACTCCTGCACTGGATACATGATGAAGAAGAAGAGGTGAGTATATACATGTCATGTGTATGAATAATGTGTAAGTACATTTATAATGTGTATGTGGGCAGATCCCATGTCTGTGTAACCAGAGTGTATTATGATTGCTTGCCCGATGTGTGTATTAGGTCATTGTGATGGCATGCCTGGTGTGTGTATGATGTCCTTGTGATGGCGTGCCCCGTTTGTATGATGTATGTGTGATGGCCTGCCCCGTGTGTGTGTATGATCTCCATGTGATGGCGTGCCTGATGTGTGTATGATGCCCGTGTTATGGCATGCCAGGTGTGTTTATGATGTCCGTGTGATGGCATGGGCATCCAAGGCCTGGGGCAGTTTAGCAGGCGTGGGCCCCCCTGGTACCTCTTGTAACACGTGACATGTCACATGATTCCCTTTGAAAGATCATGTGACTAACACACAGATTCTCTGGTGCACATCTGTACATGGAAAACGACAGGGAAAAATCTCTTATGTACAGAACTTTGCATAACATAGCGCTATATAAAATAAAGCAGGGGTGGGAGATTCATTTTCCCAAGGGGCCACATGAGAGACTGTGACTGTTGTGGAGATTAAACCAATAGGTTAAAATTAATTCTGCTTAATATTAATTATAATTTTTTAGTATATTTATATTATCACTTAATATTGAGCAGAATTAGGTATGCTTATATCCCCCTGTATACAGTATGAGCCCCCACACAACCCCGTACATACAGTATTAGCATACACCACCCCTACATACAGTATGAGCTCTCATGTAGCCCCAATATACAGTATGAGCCTTCACATAGCTACCTAGATACAGTATGAGCTCCCACATAGCCCCCAATATACAGTATCAGCCCCCACAAAAAAGCCAAATGTTGTGTAAAGAAGCTACATAAAGATGACAAAGTTCTGTCGGCTCAGACTCTGAATGAGGGAACAAAAAACAAAAAAATAATCCACAGGTCCCAACGAGAAATGAGCAGTTTGCACAAATGACGTTGCGCTGCCCTGGAAGATAAGAGATTCGCGGCCTCTTGTCCAGCCACCAGGTAGCACTGATCTGGGAGCTGGACTGTAGTTTCGTGAATCAATCCGCTCATCTAGTCCCAACTGTCTTGGATACAGCGGACCGTCCTTGATTTGGGTCTCTGCCCTGCAGTCTCGGGCATCTGCCAAATTTCCCTCACTGCCAGCGCCCCTCTCATCCTGCCAGGGGAGAAAGATAGTGGTAAATAGGCATGGATTGGGGTGTGACCAGGGCGTGGCTAAAATTTGCTGCTACTTGTGCCGCATGATTTGTCCCTCTTTCTTTTCTTCAAAAGTTGGGAGGTATGCAATGGTGACCTTGTAAATTAGAGGCTTCACCTCTTGTTATGCACTGATAGGGTGCCGGGTATCCCGCCTAATTGAATAGTGGGGGCGTGTAATAGGTTGCTGGCTAGGCACGGTGCTACTTGTGTGTGACTTGCGCCCTATGCAAGTTTCATCTGTGTGCAGTTGTAGTGCAAGGCATTCACCGTCTCCTTAGAATGAGAGGTTGAGAGTGGTAATAATAATAATAATTTTTATTTTTTATAGCGCCAAAAGTAGTACTGTAGAGTTTACTTTACAATTTTAGGGGTGGGAGGTCGGGGGGCTTGAACGGACAAAAAGACATTACAAAATATGCATAACTCAGATATTAAAAGGAGTGCTTATGTTCATGAGCATTCTGCACCTGTGTTACCTCCTTATAACAAAAAAGGGCCTGCTGCATCTTTTGCATTTTCTTTGACACCTTGGCTGGTAACTGCCATTTCCTTTTTGCTATATGCTAATGGCCCTCGGCTCCTGCTCTGCTGCGAGCTGGAGCCAACTGTCAGTGCTCTGTGCTCTGATCCACTTGCACAGAGAGGATTGAAGCACAGCTGAGGAGGAGACGGAGAAATTAATTTCTCCATTGCCTCGGCTACTGGCATCGGCAGGAATCGCACTGCACTCGGGTGATATCAGAGTGCAGTGGGATGTTTCACACGCACTCATAGACTTATAAAGGTGTGTGCGATCCGATTCAGCATGCAATCGCAGCATGTTGCATTTTTTTTCCTGTCCAATCATGACCTGATTGGAGCAGGGAAAAAATAGCAATTGAGAACAGAAGCATAGGTTCAAATTTGTACGAATGCAATCTGATTTTTAATCTGATTGCATTCGTCCAATTTAATTGCAAGTGCAAATGAGCCCTAACCCTGGGAGAACCGTCGGACCTGGGGTGAGTACATCGGGTTAATTTAAAGGATTAAAGAATGTGTCTGTTTCATTTCAAATAAATTGTTTTATTCTCGGTGTGTGTGTGTGTGTTTATTTAACTCTTTACTTACAGAGTTATTAATGTGGGTGTCTGGCTGACACCTCTAAATTACTAAACCTAGGGCTTGGTGTCAGCGACAAGCTGCTGACACTGCCCCTTAATTCCATTACCCCTAATTCCATTTGCATATGAAGTGCCATGAGACATCTGAGGGCTGGTATTTTTAGCCCAGGAAGGGGCCATTAGGCCAACATGTTCCCTGGCTATTAATAACAGCTCATGAATGTTTGATTAGCCTTTACTGGCTAGATTACTGGGGGCCTCCAAAAAAATTGACGTAGGGTCCACCCATAAAATCTAACCAGCAAAGGCTAGGCAGACGGCTAGGGGCTGATATTAATAGCCAGGGAAAGCGCCATGGATACTTTCCACGTCCAAGGCTAATAACATCAGCTCTCAGCCGCCCCAAAGATGGCGCATCAATAAAATGCCCCAAATCTGGCGCTTAGCCTCGCTCTTCCCACTTGCCCTAATGTGGTGGCAAGTGGGGTTAATGGGGCTGGGGTCCATGCCAGCCTTGTATTAGCAGCTGACATGAAGCCCAGGGGTTATTAATGGAGAGGCGTCTATAAGACACCCCCATTACTAACCCCATAGTAAAAGTTTGTAAATAAAGACAAGGCAAGAATAAAATACTTTGTTTGAAATAAAAGTCCACATGAATTTTTACTCATTTATTTAAAAATAAAAAACACAGTTTATACTCAAACGCCTATTCCTCTGAAGCCCCTGTAAAAAAAACATAAAATAGCAAATTTATACTCACCTAACACGTAATCCCCAAAGCCGTGGTCACCGATGTAAAAAAAAACAATATCCTTCACCAGTCCAAAGTGATGTAATAATCCATAGTGTCCCACGACGATCTCACTTGTAGAACAGTCACATCAGCAGATGTGACTGCTCTTAATGACAAGAGGCTACACACTGACACAGGCAGTGTGTAGCACTTAAAGTACTGGCACCACCTGAGAGCTTTCTCACGCAGCAATGGTGTCATCAATTATCTCATTGACTTCACCACCGCTGCGTGAGAAAGCTCTCGTACAGCGCCAGTACCGTAAGTGAAGTCATTGGAGCTCATCAGCTGATGAACTCCTGTGAACTCTCTCACGGCAGCTCAGCGCTATACACTGCAGGAGATATTAAGCTCCTGTCAGTGTGTAGCCTGGTAGAACAATCACATCTGCTGATGTGACTGTTATACAAGTGAGATAGTCTTCGGACACAATGGATTACGGCGGATAGGTGAGATATATGGGGGTTTATTATTTTTTATTTTATACAGATGACATTGGCATCGGAGATTAGGGGTAAGTTAAGTATAATGTGTTTTTTATTTCTAGAATTATTTATTTTAACTTTATTTTTTTTTTTTTGCTTTGAGCACAAGCGCCTGCTGATGAGAAACTACTTCTCCCATCAGCGGTGCCTGCCCTCACTATTATCAGTGATAGCAGCTGTATGCTGATGGGAGGAGTAGTCTCTCATCAGCCAACGCTTGTGACCCGTAGTCAATTCTTTGTGCGTTTTTGCCGCATTTTTCACCCATTGACTTCACTTGAGTCAGTAAAATCCGCAGTAAATCCGCAGTCATTTTTATACCTGTATTTTTGCTGTGGATTTGACTGACTCACTTGAAGTCAATGGGTGAAAATGCAGTAAAAATACACAAAGAATTGACATGCTGCAGATTTAATTTAAATCCTAAAGGGAAAATTACTGATCATGTGCACAGAATTTAAGGATTCTCATTGACTATGCTTGCATAAGGATTCCCTGGCCAATTCGGTGCTGAAAAAAAATGCACAGTGTGCACACAACCTTAAGGTTAGGAATCCACAAAGAGGTTTGCTGTAACGAGGCTGTGATCTTCATGCAGTCTAATCAGAATATTAAGAACCTCATGTTAATTTTTGTACATTTTTGCTTAACCGCAATAGATCAAACTTTTGGATGTACAGTCCATGTCTTTTTGTACAGTCATGTTAGTAAACATTGGTCCACTTAAGGGAGTTAGGTTTGTCATGGCATTTAACTTAATCCAAACCTATACAGGGCATAAATAATAGGACCATGACACATTGACTTAGTAGATAAAAATTGGCCACTGTTTTTTTTTTTTTTGATTATTAATCAGATCACAAACGCATCAAGGAACTTTGTAAACTATTACATTCAAAAACTGTATCCAATCACCGCAGCTTGGCAAAAAGGCTCAAGCCAGTTAACGCCAACTTACTGTCCATTCAGATACCTGACTGACAAAGCCGTGATATAAGCTTAGGGAGGCCGGGGCAGCACTTCTGTAGGTGAACTCCGGAGGTCGGACACGGACCGACGGAGCTACCCTCTTTTATCCCCTTATATTTACTAATATTCGCACCAATCAGGGCCTGCTCACAGGGAAAAAGATCTAGCCTTCCCCTGATACGGCCCCCTGACTGGCAAGCTCAACCACCTTCCATTCACCTGGTAGTATGTGCCATGGCAAAAACGGCTAGAGAGATACATCAGGAGAGGTACACATAGAAAAATAAGGTAATGCCACGTGTTCAAATCTTAATCTGTAATTTCATGTACTTTCTACAGTATTCCTGCTGTTTTTAATAGGTTCCGACTTGTTCTGTTTTCATATCACCCTATATTATAATGAGGTTCTAGTGAGGTATTCTGTGAACCATTTCCCTTCATCTAGGAGGGATATTTCTCTCATATTGGTATATTTATAACCATTATGTATCTGTAATGTACAGTTGGTACTGAGTCACCTTTTTGATTGCACTTCATTCGTCCGTGTGTTGTGTGTGTCATTTGGAATTTTTTAATCTTTAATCATTAAAAGGCATTTTTTATGTCTAGAGGGTCTAATTTTTTGTAAGATTTGTGCATAATACCCTGACATTTGACTGTTTTTTGTGATCTAATGCCATGTGTTCAACTCATGAGGTCCAGGGATCACCATGGCATTACACAATATAACAATCCAAACCTATACTTTCACAGGTGTGTCAAACGTGACAGTCGTGCTGCAGTTGCTTGCAGAAGATCTCTTTGGAATTACAGACACCTTCTTAGCTGTTTCACTCTAGGACCCATCGGATTTCTCCCTTCGACTAATTGACACCCAGGCAGGGTGTTTAAATACTCACATGTTTCCTTGTGAAAGATTGGAGCGAGTGCAGTCTGTTTACTTCCTTTCTGGTACTAAGAGGACGTGTTTGTTATCTCTCTGAAGTCGATCAAGCTAAGTTATTTTTCCCCCATGTCTGTCTACCTTGTTGTCTTTAGTTATCACTGGGGATCAACTAGTGTTCATCCCACCTTCCCTATCCAGGGCCAAGCGCTGGGGTAATACAGGGGTAGGTTCATGTGCGGCTTTTGGTGAAGAACCAATATAGGAACGGTAGGGGAGACAAAGTGATATCAGATCAGCCTGGGAGGTCTTCACTCCCCCCTTTCCCTAGAGTCTGGGCTCCCTTCCCCTCTTTTCTTTGTGTTGCACTTAGTCTTTCCCACACATTGCGTGACATATACAGTTAATAAATAATAGAACCATAACACATTGACTTAGTGAATAAAAATTATCCACAGCCTTTTATTTAGATTAATAGATAAGAAATGCATCAAGGGACTTTGTAAACTATTACATTCAAAAACTTTTAAGGTAGCCTGTCAGCAGGATTTTGCTAAGTAAACTACAGCAAAATGTCATGTTGAGGTTGCTGCACTGATTAATATGATACCTGAGGTGAAGAAATCCATTTTGTAGTTCTTGTGTAATCAGTGTTTGCAGTTTTGTGTTAATGATGTGCCTGTGTAGGGGCTGGACTGTAAGCAGGGTCTTTCCATGGTGCTGTAGGCCAGATAAGCAAGAAAAGACCTTCCCACAGGTTGCCCCTATCTGTCTCTCTGGCTGGCTGTCTCTTTGATGAGGAACATACTTGTGCTTCGGGGCTGGCCTGTGGGCCGTTCTTATCTTGCTGATCTGGCCTAGAGCACCAGGATAAGACCCTGCCTACAGTCCCGCCCATAGCACGAGCGTATCATTAACTCAAAATTGCAAACACTGATTTCACAAGAACCACAAGCCAGATCTCTTCACCACAGGAATAATTTAAATCAGTTTAATAGCCACAACATGACAATGCCTGCAGTTTACTTAGCATAATCCTGCTGACAGGTTCACTTTAACCAATCACCGCAGCTTGACACAAAAGGCTCAAGCCCGTTGACCCCAACTTAGTGTCCATTCAGATACTTGAATAACTAACCACACCAGGCCATCTTGCCTACTCAGGCAAGCTTGACCCCACCCCAACAAATACCATTTGCACCATTGCTTGCAAGTCCAGGTTAAAAATATTGTTCCCTATCTCAGAAAAGGGCAGGAAATATTTTCTGATAAGGCCGGGTGCACCACCTTCCAGGTCAATGTGTCTAAAAGAGAACCCTCCGACAGTTGAAACCAGAAGTTTACATACACTTATTGAGAAAAACATTCATATATGTCTCTTTATATATCTGACATGAAATCAGAATAAACCCTTCCCGTTTTACTGTAGGTCAATTAGGATTACCATAATTTTTAATATTTGCCAAATGCCAGAATAATGAGAGAATGTTTTATGGCATTTTTATTACTTACTGGAAAGTCAAAAGGTTACATACACTAAGAATACTACGCCTTTAAACAATTATGATGATGGCATGTTTTTGGAAGCTTCTGATTTTTTGGCAACATCTGAGTTAATTAGAGACACACCTGTGGATGTATTTTAATACCTGAAACACTGCTTCTTTGTGTTGCTTAATGGGAAAGTCTAAAGAAATCAGCCAATGTATCAGAAAGAGAAATGTGGACTTGCACAAGTCTGACTCGTCTTTGGGTACAATTTCAAGATCCATGAAGGTGCCTTGTTCATCTGTATAAACAAATATACGCAAGTACAAACAAGATGGGAATGTCCAGCCATCATACTGCTCAGGAAGGAAACAGGTTCTGTGTCCCAGAGATGAATGTGCTTTGGTCCGACATGTGCATATCAACCCAAGAACAAAAGCAAAAGACCTTGTGAATTTGATAGTGCAAGCTGGAAAGATTGTGTCAATATCCACAGTGAAACGAGGACTGTATCAACATGGGCTGAAAGGCCACTCTTCCAGGAAGAAGCCATTAATTCAAAAGAAACATAAAAAAGCCAGATTAATGTTTGCAAATGCCCCGAGGAACAAAGACCTTGGGGCTGTTTTGCTGCAGGAGGGACTGGTGCACTTCACAAAATAGATGGCATCATGAGAAAAATAATTATGTGGCAATACTGAAGCAACATCTCAAGACATCAGCCAGGAAGTTAAAGCTTGGACGTAAATGGGTCTTCCAAATGGACCATGACATACTGCAAAAATGGTAACAAAGTCAATGTTTTGGAGTGGCCATCACAAAGCCCTGATCTTATTGAAAATGTATGGACAAAGCTGAAAAGGCAGGTGCGAGCAAGGCGACCTACAAACCTGGATCAGTAACAGCAAATTCCCACCAACTATTGTGAGAAGCTTGTGGAAGGATATCCCAAATGTTTGACCCAAGTTATTCAGTTAAAGGGCAATGGCACCAAATACTAATGTCATGTATGTAAACTTTTGATTTTGCAGTAAATAGTAAAAATGCCTTAAAACATTATCTGTTTTTCATTATTCTGGCATTTGGCAAATATTAAAAATTATGGTAATGCTATTTGACCTAAAACGGGAAAGGTTTATTCTGATTTCATGTCAGATAATGAGAAATACATACATATGTGTATTTTTATATAGTGTATGTAAACTTCTGGTTTCAACTGTAGGTATAAACTTACAAATCAATCTGTTCAAAGGTTTCCTTATCTTATCGCAGAACTTCAGCTCTTTCGACTTAACGCATAAAATTCTAGAAATAATTTCAGAAAAAATTATCTTGACTCCAGGTAACCTATTAATTTTCTGCAAACTTCTCTTCATTAGAAAAAGGAGGACCACAGTCCCCATCTTGCCAACGTTATTTCCTCCAAGATAGATTATCATGATGTGGGGAGCTGGAAAACCGTTACTCATGATTACACTTGATCAACCAGGCTATCCCATTTCCGACCCCTGATCCCCATCAAACAAACGCTTACACAATCAAGGTGGAGAAGACAGGTTAGGCCCATATCGCCGTTCCTGCGCCCTGCTCAGTGGATAAAGGAATGCACCACAATCCAAACTGTAAAAACTACATAACACTGAGATTAGTAACAATTTTACTTTCTAATGTACAGTTGGTAAAAGATCGACTCCCATCTCCCCAGTTGTTATAATTTTCTCATTTAACGCCAGTGTGGCAATTTCTGTTGCAGCCCCACTATGAAAAGAATGTGTTGAAAAATATCTCCCAGTCCCAGGTTAAACAAACATTTCCTTAAAATGCTTCTGAGCTGAAACTGTGTCAAAGACATGCCAGTATGGTGTAGTAGTAGATACTCACCCCCAGTGGGGCGCAAACTCAAATACTGTTTAATTAAACGAACTTGACATATATGAACTTCCCGAAAACACATTAACCTTAAACTAACACATTTTCTCAATTGATCGGTTTTAGATTTAACAATATGAATTATAATATGACCCGCCCTGACAGACACATGTCTTAAATTTAGACCTTCTGCTCCTTGTTTACCCCTAGGCAGTAGTTCAACAAACCTCAGCGCTCCAAAAAATAGTCAGCTGTTGAAAAAAGCAATGATTCAAATGCATTAAAACAACGAGAACGAAAAACCGTACATAATTCCGTCAAAATAAGAATGGGAAATAGGACACTTGCCATCCCGGACACAGTGATATTTCTTATAACCTTTTAAAACTAGCTTCACTATAAAGTAACTATTTAACGGCAGCATTCCAAATATTTTAAGGAAAAATGATACACCTGATAAGTTTCTTAGCACCGTAAAATAGGCTAGCATTTTCTCAAAGAACAACATACAAGATGACAATGCCGCCTGTTCGAGCTTCTGAACAAGTCCCAATTCCTGCTGTTACAAAAACATGACCATTGTTCCCATGCTGCTGAATACCCTTTCCACGTTGAAATCGCCACTGAACGTTCCAAAAGATCCATCACTACAACCAAATTAAGTCCCATGAATACTCCGGACAATCTACACCAGTTGGTTCAGCCTCTAGCATGAGGTTGAAGAATTTGACGAACTGGAATCAAGCAAGTGAATCAGTTATTACATTGCACAACCTTCAACCAAATATTCAATTTAAGACCTATCAAAACTAGGTGTCTCAGCAAATACACCACTAAGTTAAAACGAGACCGTAAGCAATTTATTGCAAACACTACATGTTTGTTATCAGTTCTCAGCAAGATACATTTGTTAACAAAACTCTGACCCCAAATTACTGAAGCTACTAATACGGTAAAAAGTTCTAATATAACTAAATTCTTTATTACCCACTGTTAGCTACCCATGACCAATGCCATCTAGCCATGCTCCAATTACCGTTACAGTAAACTCCAAAACCATCTGGCATTCAGAAATAAGTTCATAACCTCAACTACCACAAAGAGGTCCCTCCAAACAGCCCTGCCTTTAAAATCTCATTTCCAGATCCTCTGGAATATGAAATATGAAAAGATGGATTCCTTAAACTACTAGGTGCCTGCAAAAAATCCGATCCATAGGTATAACTCTAGCAGCGAATGCCAACATGCCTAGCACAGATTCAACTTCCTTCACCATCGCTCTCTTTTTTGAGCATAATGCCACCAACGATTTCCTGAATTTGAATACTTTATCTACAGACAACCTAAACCCCTGCACTGTGCCAATAACAATACCCATATACTCAATACAACGAAATGTCTTATCCTTAGTGGAATGCCAAAGTCCCTACAAACTAGCTCAAAAGTACTTAACTGACTGCACACATCACAATCCTTTAGTCCTACAAGCAAAAAATCATCTAAGTGGTGCGCGATCCCCCCTTCATACATTGCATTCCAACCGCCCACTCTAAGAAACAAGAGAATGCCTCATAGTAACGAACAACCCATCGGTAAGCATTTATGTACAGTGCATTGGGGAAGTATTTGGCCCCCTTGAACTTTTCTACCTTTTGCCACATTTCTGGCTTCAAACATAAAGATATAAAATTCTAGTTTTTTGGGGAAGAATCAACAACAAGTGGGACACAATCATGAAGTGGAATGAAATTTATTGGATATTTTAAACTTTTTTAACAAATGAAAAACTGAAAAGTGGGGCGTGCAATATTATTTGGCCCCTTTACTTTCAGTGCAGCAAACTCACTCCAGAAGTTCAGTGAGGATCTCTGAATGATCCAATGTTGTCCTAAATGACTGGTAATGATGAATAGAATCCACCTGTGTTTAATCAAGTCTCCGTATAAATGCACCTGCTCTGTGATAGTCTCAAGGTTCTGTTTCAAGTGCAGAGAGCATCATGAAGACCAAGGAACACACCAGGCAGGTCTGAGATACTGTTGTGGCAAAGTTTAAAGCCAGATTTGGATGCAAAAAGATTTCCCAAGTTTTAAACATCTCAAGGAGCACTGTGCAAGCGATCATATTGAAATGGAAGGAGTATCAGACCACTGCAAATCTACCAAGACCCGGCCGTACCTCTAAACTTTCATCTTGAACAAGGAGAAGACTGATCAGAATGCAGCCAAAAGGCCCATGATCACTCTGAATGAAGTGCAGAGATCTACATCTGAGGTGGGAGAGTCTGTCCATAGGACAACAATCAGTCATACACTGCACAAATCTGGCTTTTATGGAACAGTGACAAGAAGAAAGCCATTTCTCAAAGATATCCATAAAAAGTCTCGTTTGAAGTTTGCCACAAGCCACCTGGGAGACACACCAAACATGTGGAATAAGGTGCTCTGGTCAGATGAAGCCAAAATCAAAATTTTTGGCCACAATGCAAAACGATATGTTTGGCATAAAAGCAACACAGCTCATCACCCTCAAAACACCATCCCCACTGTCAAACATGGTGGTGGCAGAATCATGGTTTGGGCCTGCTTTTCTTCAGCAGGGACAGGGAGATGGTTAAAATTGATGGGAAGATGGACGGAGCCAAATACAGGACCATTCTGGAAGAAAACCTGTTGGAGTCTGCAAAAGACCTGAGACTGGGACGGAGATTTATCTTCTAACAAGACAATGATCCCAAACATAAAGCAAAATCTACAATGGAATGGTTCAAAAATAAACGTATCCAGGTGTTAAAATGGGCAAGTCAAAGTCCAGACCTGAATCCAGTCGAGAATCTGTGGAAAGAGCTGAAAACTGCTGTTCACAAGTGCCCTCCATCCAACCTCAATGAGCTCCAGCTGTTTTGCGAGGAAGAATGGGCAAGAATTTCAGCCTCTCGATGTGCAAAACTGATAGAGACATACCCCAACCGACTTGCCGCGGTAATCGCAGCAAAAAGTGTCGCTACAAAGTATTAACTCAAGGGGGCCGAATAATATTGCACACCCCACTTTTCAGTTTTTATTTTGTTATAAAAGTTTAAAATATCTGATACATTTCGTTCCACTTCCCGATTGTGTCCCACTTGTTGTTGATTATTCCCCAAAAAAATAGAATTTTATATCGTTATGTTTGAAGCCAGAAATGTGGCAAAAGGTAGAAAAGTTCAAGGGGGCCAAATACTTTCACAATGCGCTGTATATATGGAATGAATCTAGAAACTGGAAACCAAAGGAGTTAAAACTATCTTAGTGGATAGGGAGTAATCTAAATTCTGCTTAAATATCCACTTTTGCTATTAAGGTACCAGGCCCAAACCTTTTGATTACATCTGCTGCCTGATATAACGATGTATTACATACTGACTTTAAATGACCATTTATGCTATTATTTAACAAAAACCTGTACGGTTATGATAAATAATGGATTAGCCGTAAAGAATTAGATTCTTTTTTTGGCTGCACACCTGGAGGCGACAGACAAAAACTAGAAAGTAATGTTGTAAAATGATCGGAAATTCTACCGACTTTGATTTATTTAGCCAATTTTGCTTCCATCACCTCTGGGTGTAGCTCCGCTGACTTTAACTTATTTACCCAAACCAGTAAAAGGAGGGATTACAAAGCCTTCAGAAAAGCCCTCAGTAGCTTGGCCATCTTGCGGTTTGGATACTGCTCTAGTAACATTAATATATTCTCCAGCTTTTCCAGCGTCAATGCTCTTATCATGATATTCCTTTGTGGAGGGCTGACCTGGCAAGTTGGCCTTTTTAAAACATCTTGTCATTGTATGTGCCCTTCTTAAAAAAAGGAAAAAGGAACCCTCGTCTATATTTACAGGAATTTGGCCATTTACATTTGGCATCAATGCAGACTAAGCATGTACCCTTTCTGAACACCGTTTGGGTTGAGGCCCTCTGTAAACTACCAGACTTTGTCAATACCAATAAATTGAACCAAATCCACATGTATTTTGGTTTGAAATTCTCGTCATAAAAATACCAGCTAAGGTCGCTAAAATATTTGTAGGCCTCTAAAACGATATCAACATTCTGGAATAAATCTGAACATTTTTTGGAAACCTCACCCACGATGCTGGAATATATGCAAAACGCCTGTAGCTAGTTGCTACATAACCTAGTTATAGGTTTACATCTATCCTCACCCTCTCTTCTATCCTAGCTAAAAACTCTTTTGATGCTTGCGCCAGAAATTTTTTTCTTTAATTGACATTGCTAGGTGATAACCTAGTGGGAAAACTGCACAAGTCATGACTTCTTTGTAGTCAGCCTCCCACACTCCTTTAACACCGGAGGCTATGGGCGTCATTACCGAGTCAGGCTCCCCTGCCAATCCTTCCAGGCCATCATCAAGGTGTCTCTAAACCTCTTCAACCTCTGGGGCATGCGAGGATTGACGAACAGAAGCCGGTTGGTCTAAATTGGGGGAGCATATCCTTTAAAGACACTAACAATTTAGACAACTGACATGCAATGGGGAGGTGGGTATAGGAGGGGTTGTACTCGTCACCTCTTGACTGTTTTTCATGCGTGCAGGTCTGCCTAAAGAGCTGACTTCCGTCCAGTTTACCAGCATGCATGCCATCTGTCCTGGGACCAATAGTGGCTTCATGAAGCCGGTGGTTGACCGAGCCTCAACTGAAATGCTGACCTGTTGTGGTTCCCTCTGTGGTTCTCGGTCTCCCACGTTTTATCGGTAATCTGGCCCCTCTAACCGGCGAAGGAGAGAAGATTATTTTCCTTTTCTCCAGGCTTGTGCGACTGCGCATGGCCGCGTCTCCAAATGACGTCATCTCACCTGATTCTGCTCCAGCCATATCAGCGCTCCCTGCTTCCTGGTTACCTCTCACACATGTGCTCCACGCTCTGGGCAGGCAACATCTCCAGAAGGCGAATCAAGGCACCACTGCAGGCACATTATGGATCCTTCCTCGCCTATCTTCTTCCTCAGCTCTTCCAGGAGGACATCTATCAGGGGAGGTACCGCAGCACTTCTGGTAGATAAACGCTAGAGGTCAGACACGGACCCCCGGCACTGTCCTCTTTTTATCCCCCGCTCACCTCATATTTACGAATACCTGCACTAATCAGGGACCGCTCACAGGTAAGAAGACCTAGCCTTCCCCTGCAATGGCCTTCTGACTATCAAGGTTTATTGCCCAACCACCTTCCAGTCACCTTTCAGTCCAGTATGTGCGATGGCAAAAACAGTGGGAAAGAAACATTCCTGCCAGTTAACCCCTTCAGGACAGGGACACCTAGAAATATAAGGGAATACCATGTGATGGTCCGGGGATCACCATTATTCTAATTTCCTGATGAAGCATTGCATTTCGTATGTTTTTGTACATGTCTTGGTGAATGCCATAGCTTTTTTGATTATTGTGTGTGGAACTATTCCAGATGAGTACGAGGGTTTAAAGGGAATCTGTCACCACATTTGACCTATCTAAACTATTAAATAGGCACACAGGTTATGGATTGCTAAAAAAATGATACCTGTATGCCTCATATCAAATGCCTTGTTGTTGAGAAATCATCTTTTATCACTTCATGTAAATGACCTCTTTTAGGTTATGGAGAGGATGCTGCCTGGAAGTTAACTCTGCCTCCAGAGCTTATTTTAAATTTTAGGGGCTTTACCAGTGTGAGACAAGCTCTAATGCATTGCAACAATATTTCAGCCCTGTGTCTGTGATATTGAGGCTGTGTGCCCACCAAAAACCAAATGTCTTTGGTTTTTTAACTTGAAAAAGACGTCGGTACGGCATTGAAACGCGCTGTTAACCCTAGAACGCATACCTGGGGCCTCGCCCTGTTAATTGTTTTCTGTTTTCTGCAAGATTACTTTAGTTAGAATTTTGAAACTCTAGGTATTCCTCAGGTATATAGTTGTTTGTCATTTCCAGTTGTTCATTTATTTATTATTTGCACACGGGCCTAAAAGGCCCCAGGTATGTGAAAGTGTGGCTTTTTATGGTCATGCGTTCTAGGTTTACTAAAAAGCCTTTTCATCATCATCATCATCTCTGAAGAATTGATTTACTTCAGCAGCGCAGCCCACCTACGTGTTCATCCAACTGGATCCATGTTAATAATTTAGATAGGTCAAATGTGGTGACTTTAACAGGCTGTAATTTAACTGTACTGTAAGTAAGGATAAACAAATAGAAGAATAGTGTTACTCACTTGTTTCCTTTCCCTATAGATGTTCCCTTTGTGCTAATCCATGCTAATCCATGCCGAATCATTATGCTGAGGCCTGCTCTGGTATCTGTGTGTTGTCCTAGTATTGAGATTTAAAAGGGTTGTGCCATGAACAAAAGTATATTTTAATTAACAGATCTTGGAATAAAATAAACTCTACAATTGGATGTGTTTAAAATTGTTTTTTCCTCTGCTGAGATAATCTTATAAATGTGCCCCTGCTGTGTACTGTGTAATGGCTGTGTCTGACCGTACAGGAACATGGTCTGATCATACCACAGCTCCTGGGCAGGGGGAAGCAAGAGAATATAAAGACATTACATCAGATTATTCTTGTGACTGAAACATTTCCTTGCCTGTTTTTAAACAATGTTTTACCTCAAAGAAGGAATTAGCTGTGATCCCCTGCTGTAATGTCTATATAGTCTTTTGCTTCCTCCCCTGCCCAGGAAGTGTGGTACAGCCGACTTGCTCCTGCACGGTCAGACACAACCATTATACAGGGGCACATTTATAAGATTGTCTCGGGACAGGAACATTTTTTGTGAACACATCCAATTGTGGAGTTTATTTTTATACTAAGATCTGTTCATTAAATCTATACTTTTGTTTGTGGCACAACCACTTTAATTGCTCTCAGCAACCATGTGCTTGTCAGAGATTACTTCATCTTTTACTTATCTCCTGCTCCAGCTCTGCGCCTAATTACCTCCTGCTAGTCCTGACTCCCATCCAACATTTAATTCCAAACTCAGGCTTACCGAAGTGTAGTCCACACCTTTCTCTGCTAATCGTGTTTATTAATTGTTTTCTGCACTGTTTACACCTCAGACATTGCAGTCAAAGTAATGCATAACAGCAAGCTAGTTCATTGATGTTTCTGCTATTTACATGTCAATCTCACCTCTGCAATTAAGAACTAGTTGTACTGCTGTTAACCATTTCCTTAATACAAGTTCCTGTTTGCATAAATCTGTTATAAATCATAGCACTGAATGACCGTTACCAGATTGTCTTTTATTCCTGTGTAACCACTACTCTGCAGTCATGAATCATTTATTAGGGTATGTGCACACAATGCAGAAATGAAGCAGAAAATTTCTGTATCATTTCTGCATCTCCCTGGCAGAAAAAACGCTTACTGATTGTACATGCGTTTTTCCTGCGGAATACATGCTTTTCCACATGCGTTTCCACATGTGGATTGACAAGCGCATTCCAGGCGATTTTAGCATCACTTGGAAAGTGCTTGACAACTAGGTCACACTATATAAATCCATGCAACCGGCATGGATTTATATAGTGTGACCCGAGAGAGTGGTAAAAAGAAAAAATACATGTATACTTTACCCTCTGATGGCCCGCGCTGTCCTGCTCCGTTCTCCCTCGCCGGCAACTTTGAATTGAAAGACCTGCCGACGTCAGAGTCACGTGACCCGTCGACGTCAGAGTCACGTGACCCATCACATGACTCTGACGTCAGCGCAGGTCCTACAACTCACTGCAAGTGCCGGGAACCAAGCAGGAGCGGTGCGCCGGCCGACAGAAGGTAAGAATACATTTATTTTTTATTTTATTCTTGTTTTACAGCTTTTTTAATGGTACCTGGGTGTGGATGAGACTCTCCTCTCCTCCACACCCGGGTACCGTCCGCACATTAGAACGCACCAATAACGCAAGTACAGATACAGTCTTGCGGAATTGGCGCGTTCTAATGCAAGTCAATGGCGGCGAAAACGCCGCGTTTCCGCAAAATTAATTGACATACTGCGGACTTTTGAGCGCAGCGTTTACGCTGCGGAATAATCCACATCATGGGCACAGCACAGGCGGATTTCAATTGGGGAACATTGCTGCCCTTCTACCATGCGTTTTTAATGCGTTTCCGCAACTGCAAAAACGCCGCGGAAACGCATTAAATACGCATCGTGTGAACTCAGCCTTACATTACTGCATCGCTGCTGGAAGACACCATACTGCATATACACACGTGGTCTAAATTGTTCATAACCCTCGTTTAATGAAAGAAAACCCCACAATGGTCACAGAAATAACTTGAATCTGACAAAAGTAATAATAAATTAAAAATCTATGAAAATGAATAAATGAAAGTCATTGCTTTTCAACCCCGCTTCAACAGAATTAAAAAAAAAATTAAACTCATGAAGTAGGCCTGGACAGAAATGATGGTATCCCTCAAAATAATGTGGCAAAAGGGACATGTTTAATCAAGTTGTGTCCACTAATTAGCATCACAGGTGTCTACTATCTTGTAATCCGTCAGTGGGCCGGTATATAGGGCTAGAGATACTCACTATGCTGTTTGGTGACATGGTGTGTACCACAGTCGACATGGACCAGAGGAAGCAAAGGAGAGAGTTGTCTCAGGAGATTAGAAAGAAAATTAGAGACAAGCATGTTAAAGGTAAAGGTTATAAGACCATCTCCAAGCAGCTTGATATTCCTGTGACTACAGTTGCACACATTATTCAGAAATTTAAGATCCATGGGACTGTAGCCATCCTCCCTGGACGTGGCCGCAGGAGGAAAATTGATGACAAATCAAAGAGATGGATAATACGAATGGTAACAAAAGAGCCCAGTATAACTTCTAAAGAGATTAAAGGTGGACTTCCAGCTCAAGGAACATCACTGTCAGATCGCACCACCCGTCGTTGTTTGATCCAACGTGGACTTCATGGGAGATGACCAAGGAGTACACCATTGTAGAAAAAAATCATAAAAAAGCCAGACTGGAATTTGCCAAACTACATGTTAACAAGCCACAAAGCTTCTGGATGAATATGCTATGGATAGATGAGACAAAAATGGAAGTTTTTGGCAAGGCACATCAGCTCTACGTTCACAGATGGAAAAATAATGCATATCAAGAAAAGAACACTGTCCCTACTGTGAACATGGAGGAGGCTCTGTTTTGTTCTGGGGCTGCTTTGCTGCATCTGGCACAGGGTGTTTTGAATCTGTGCCGTGTACAGTGAAATCTCAAGACTATCAAGGGATTCAAGAGAGAAATGTGCTGCCCAGTGTTAGAAAGCTTGGTCTCAGTCGCAGGTCATGGGTCTTGCAACAGGATAATGACCCAAAACACACAGCTAAAAACACCCAAGAATGGCTAAGAGGAAAACAATTGACTATTCTGAAGTGGCCTTCTATGAGCCCTGACCTAAATCCTATTGAGCATCTTTGGAAAGAGCTGAAACATGGCGTCTGGAAAAGGCAACCTTCAAATACAAGACAACTGGAGCAATTTGCTCATGAGGAGTGGCCCAAAATACCTGTCGAGAGGTGCAGAAGTCTCATTGACAGTTACAGGAATCGTTTGATTGCAAAAGGTTGTTTAACAAAATATTAACTTAAGAGTACCATCATTTCTGTCCAAGTCTATTTTATGAGTTTAATTTTTTTTAAATTCTGTGGAAGCAGGGTTGAAAAGCAATGTCTGACTTTCATTTGTTCATTTTCATAGATTTTTAATTTATTATTACTTTTGTCAGATTCAAGTTATTTCTGTGACCATTGTGGGTTTTTCTTTCATTAAACGAGGGTTACCAACAATTTCCAGGACGGCCCTCCTGACAGCACACCAGGAGGTAGTCCTTCATGTCCGACTAGGGGCAGGAACACACGAGAGGTTAAAAGGCCCCTCCCCACCCTCCATCGCCAGTGTTTTTCCTGTCCCTAGTCGGACAGGCACATGAAGAGGGCGCAGCAGCGCTGAAAGTATAGGAGCAGCCCAGGGGATGGAGGGGTTCTCTTACCTGTCTCCTCCCGCTGTGAAGACAGGCTGCCGGCTGAAACCCGTCCCGGTCCCTCAGCCAGCCTAGTGGAGCAGAGCTCCTGGAAGGCGCCGCTTCCCTCCTTGGAGGGCTCTGGGTGCGCTGCCACTGCCTGCCGGCGCACTTCCGGTGACGCGGCTGCGGCATGTGCTCCACCCTGGAACTCACTTCCGGTTCGGAGGTCAGCACGAAGGAGAAGACCTGGAGAAGATGGCGATGACGGCAGACAGGTAAAAACTGTCCATGTGTGTCTGTCGTTAGGCACTACACCTATAGTGAAGCTATGGAGGGTAGCCCGCACAGCACATGGATTCCACGGCAATCTCCCTGGGTCACGTAAGTGAGGCAGCTATAGGGCCCCTGTTGTCACTGGGGTATTATAATTTATCCTGACAGACTGCCTGTATCTACTACTGTCCATAGGAAAAAGGGACCCCAAAGGGATCAGGTTCTAAGAAGAGGGCTAGGTGCCCAACTTGTAATATCAGGCTGCCGGACACATATAATAAACAGCTGTGCAAGGACTGTATAGCAAAAGTTATGGCAGAGGAGCAGGCCATATTTAGAGCCGAAGTAAAGCCTATGATTAAAGAGGAAGTGCAGTCTTCGGTGTCCACCCTGTTAGCGGCACAGGCCTCTACAGGCGAACCTCCCTGCAAAAAACCCAGGCAGGATTTCATAGTCTCTTCGGAAGAAGAGGAAGGCGCCTACGGTTCAGACCAGTCCAAGGAGCTGGATTTTGATTTACCGTGTGGTCAGCGTGAAGAAAATAATAGATACCTCTTCTCCTCGGCTGACACAGAGGAGCTATTACAGGCGGTTCTCAATACTATGAACATTGAACAGCCACAGGTAGCTCAGTCCATCCAGGATCATATATTTAGTGGACTAAAGGCAAGGAAAAGCATATGTTTTCCGGTTAATAAGCACATCAGGTCCATGATTCTGGAGGAATGGAAAAACGTTTATCAGTTCCGAGGGAGTTTAGGTCCCGTCTTCCCTTCGAATCGGAAGAGTCCAGAATCTGGAAAGAGGTGCCGAAGATCGACATACCAGTAGCCCGAGTTTCCAAGAAGACAACAATCCCTTTTGAGGATGCGAGTCTAAATGATCCGATGGACAAAAAAGTGGACGGTCTACTTAAGAAAGCCTGGGAGGCTTCGGCGGCAATCATCAAGACCAATATTGTGGCCATGTCCGTGGCCAGATCAGCAGGCTTATGGTTGGAGGACCTGGAAACTAAACTGGCACAGAGTGGTTCCAGGGAGGGTATAGCCGAGGTATTATACATGGTCAGGATGGCAGTAAATTTCATGGCGGATGCGTCCGCAGAATCTGTTCGGTTCGCGGCAAGACATGATGTGCTGTCAAATTCAGCCTGTTGGGCACTCTGGCTGAGGTCTTGGACAGGCGATATGCAGTCCAAAAACAAACTTTGTGCTTTCCCTTTTTCCGGCCTACAGGTCTTTGGGCCGGTACTGGACAACATTCTGCAAAGGGCGGCCGATAGTGAAACTGGGTTTCTGGAGGGACGACCCAGACGCCCTTTTTCCTTTCTAAGGAGCCGCCCCACCCAGTCCCAGAGTTATAGAGGAAAGGGGAAAGAGGGTAGATGGAGCTACCCGGAGGGTGGTAAAGGCCACAGGGACTTGCCCGGGCCTAGTCAGAGACATACGCGTCAATGACGCCAGACCAGTGGTGGGAAGGCTGCAGCATTTTCTAGGAAGTTGGCAGAGTATAACCCAAAATCAGTGGATTTTACAACTTATAGAACACGGGTACAAAATCGAGTTTTCTCAGCCCCCCCGATGTTTTCAAATCACGGAAACCAGTTTAGAAAGGGCCTTCGGAAGGCTGGAGGTAGACATCAAGCAACTCCTCCAGGACGGAGCAATAACACCGGTCCCTCGTTCAGAGAGATACAGGGGCCATTATTCCAGACTGTTCTCCATAAAAAAAAACATCGGGAGAGTACAGGACAATTATAAATCTCAGACCCCTGAACCAGTGGGTTAAGTACAAGAAGTTCAGGATGGAGTCAATAAGATCGGTGATACCCAAAGACGCGGTGATGTGTACCTTGGATTTGAAGCAGGCGTATTATCATATTCCTATACACCCTTCAAGACAGAGATACCTCAGGTTTGCAACAAGAGGGAAAGGTGGCGTAAGCCACTATCCGTTCTAATGTCTTCCGTTCGGCCTGTCATCGGCACCCCGTATCTTCACCAAAATAATGTCGGAAGTAGTCTCCCATCTAAGGAGAGAGGGCATAGTCATAATTCCCTACCTAGACGACTTCCTTCTAGTAGCAGATTCAGACGCGCAATTAATTCTTCATCAGCGTCGAGTAAGGCGACTATTGTCAGACTTGGGGTGGGTTCTAAATTTAGAGAAATCAGACCTAGCTCCAAGCAACCGGAAAGTATTCTTGGGAGTGCTATTAGATTCGCACCAGGGCTTGTCCAGTCTCCCTCCAAAGAAAGCTCGGGACATAGTAAAAAAATTTGGTTCCTTTCGCAGAAAGAGGGAAGTAACGGTCAGGGAAGCTATGAGTATTCTGGGGACCATGACATCGTGCATTCCCTGTGTAAGGTGGTGTCAGGCACATTCCAGAGTTCTTCAGAAGGAAATCAGCTCCGCTTGGGACAAACGTCAGTCAGGCCTGGACAAAAAGATGCCCTTAGCACCAGTCTTAAAAAGCTCCCTAGCCTGGTGGGTTTCCCCTTTAAATCTGGGAAGAGGAGTCCAGTGGATAGAATCCCTTTATATTACCCTTACCACGATCGCAAGCCAGTGGGGTTGGGGGGCCCATGTAGAGGGCAGATACATACAGGGGGCTTGGTCTCAGGAAATCAGACACCGGTCCTCAAATTACAGAGAGCTAAGAGCAGTTTGGGAGTCCCTACAGAGGTGTCAGTCGCTACTAGCAGGCAAGCACGTAAGGGTTTTCTCGGACAATTCCACCACGGTAGCCTTCCTTCAACATCAGGGAGGACCAAAACATAAATGGCTCCACGCGATAGCAAAGGAAATTTTCGCTTGGGCAGAAAAGATGGTTTCCTCCATCTCAGCTCTTCATCTCAGGGGCTCCCAAAATCAGGTGGCAGACTTCCTGAGCAGGGAGAGGATAGACCCATCAGAGTGGGAACTTCACGAAGAAGTTTTTCTTCAATTAATAAAGAGATGGGGGACCCCTTCAATAGACCTTTTTGCCTCAGGGAAAAATACAAAAACCCAAAAATTCTTTTCCTGGTACCCAGAGGACAATCCAGCGGGTGTCGACACGTTGTCCCAAACCTGGGATATGCCACTAGCTTACGCCTTCCCTCCCATACCTTTAATACCAAGGATGCTACGAAAGATTCGGGAGGACGGGGCCACAGTGATCGCAGTGGTTCCCTTCTGGCCAAAAAGAAGCTGGTTCCCCCTCTTGATGCGGATGACAGCAGAAGATCACTTCCCTCTCCCGCTGCGACAGGACCTTCTGTCTCAGGGACCTCTGAAGAATCCTGCGGTGGAGTGGCTTCAGCTGTCTGCCTGGATCCTGAGAGGTTGATCTTGAGGTCCAGGTGCCTCTCTGATAGGGTCATCACAACCCTTCAGGCAAGTAGGAAACCAGTGACAACGGCCATTTATTCAAAAGTATGGAAGAAGTTCTGTTCGATATACGGGAACACATTAATAGAGGCTCAGGCCCCACCAGTTCCAGAAGTCTTAGAATTTCTCCAGGCAGGGTATGACAAGGGACTAAAGCCCAGCACGCTTAGAGTCCAGATTTCGGCCTTAAGTTCATACTTAGACTATCCGTTGGCTAAACATCCGTGGGTGTCCAGATTCTCAAAGTCAGTGGGTAGATTGAGGCCCTTTATAAGGGAAAGGGTGGCTCCGTGGGACTTTAAATTTCGTGCTAAACGCCTTATGTAAAAGCCCCTTTAAACCTCTGCAGGATATTAGTATCAAGTCACTGTCAATTAAAACCGTGTTCTTAGTGGCCATAACTTCGGCTAGATGACTGGGGGAAATTCAGGCCCTCTCGGTAGTATTCCCTTATATGCAGATTTTGGACGACTGCCTAATCCTTAGACTAGATCCTTCTTTTTTACCCAAGGTGGTGTCGGACTCCAACCTGAATAGGGAGATCATTTTGCCCGCCGCCTTCGATCAGCCATGAAACCCAGGAGAACAGAACTTCCACTCGGTGGATGTCAGGCGATCGGTTCTCCACTATCTAGACGCAAAAGAATGGAGGAAAGACTCTAGTTTGTTTGTCCAGTTCTGGGGGAAGAACAAAGGAAAGTCTGCATCAAAATTGACTTTGGCCAGATGGATCAAAGCGGCCATTTCCCATGCTTATGTTTCTAGGGGGATGTTAGTGCCAGAAGGCATAAGGGCCCACTCCACCAGATCCATTTCCACCTCATGGGCAGAGAGAGCAGGAGCATCCTCAGAGCAGATATGTAATGCAGCAACCTGGTCAGGGTTGAATACATTTTGTAAGCATTATAGACTAAATTTGTTGTCCAATCAGCAGACAGCCTTTGGGAGGAAAGTACTCCAGGCTGTAGTCCCTCCCTAGGACCATTTAGTTGGTATTTCTCCTGGTGTGCTGTCAGGAGGGACATCCTGGAAAAAGGGAATTAGTCCTACCGGTAATTGGATTTACAGGAGTCCAGCCTGACAGCACCCTTATATTCCCTTCCCCTTTTTGAATAGCCAGAGCATGTGAGCATTTAACATGTATCGGTAGTTTCAATAAAATTGTGTTGCATCCATCCTGGTGTGGTACTTGGGAAAAACACTGGCGATGGAGGGTGGGGTTGGCCTTTTAACCTCTCGTGTGTTCCTGCCCCTAGTCGGACATGAAGGACTACCTCCTGGTGTGCTGTCAGGCTGGACTCCTGGAAACCCAATTACCGGTAGGACTAATTCCCTTTTTTGACCACGTGTGTACTACTCTGTGATTAACTGCTTCCTTGCTGGAAGTTATCAGATTTCTAAACATCTATTGTTCCAGTGTGTATCCTCAGACCTAGCTCTGCTTATCTGGTGATGCCTCCTATACTTTTCTATCTACCATCCTGAATGCCTCACTATCCTGGTCCGCATTGATCCTTGTGCCTTTTGGCAAAGACCTGCTCCACTGCTCCATTGCCTCTGGAATATGCTGCTCATTCTGATTTATGGCTTAGAGAATCCCCCTTAGCAAGGTGAGCCCATAAGAAGTGACCAGTATAATGCAAAGTCCAGCCATATTTTTGGACAGACTGTCTCCCAGGATTCAAGAAGAAGGAAAATATGTTAACTGTCTTAATGAACTAACCCTATTTTAAGCGTTGTGAAATCAAGCCATGAATGAACAACATAACAGAAATATATCATAAAAGTTGAGAACTATATAAAGGTTCTAATATTGTTAAGGCAACTCGTTACTAACAGACATTTTTTTAGAAACTGCTGTCGGACATGATAGGAATGGTGGTCACCTTATGGCATTTTAGTCTGCCTAGAAACATCAGAGCCCGAAAGAGTAATTGATCCAGGGCTACCATTTGTGCTGAAATTTGTAGACTTTATCAATAAGTATACTATATTAACTCTAATTGACCATGGCATTACCCAATACATTACTTACACTCAAGTCTGTCACCAGGAATTTCGGAGACCCATCCTGGCAACATTTTCTGGCCCCCTTGAGACTCCACCCAGGCTCCAGCTCCGCCTCCACCACTCAAACCTTCCACAGTACCACTACCCACTCTTGAAAAAACTTGGAAAAAGTTATCCTGTCTTCAACTTCAGCTTTTTTACAGATGGTGTTATGTTTGCATCAAGAATTTGTTGAAATTTCATTGAATAAATTTTTCCCTCTACTTGTGAAATGTTCCCCATGCCATTGGCTGCAATACAACCCCAAAGCACGATTGATCCAGGCCAATGCTCAATGGTTGGTGAGATGTTCTTTTCCTGAAATTCTGTGCCCTTTCTTAATTACGCTTCGAACTAAGGGAAGGACAAATTGAAAACGCTTTGCTGTCTTCTTATTGCCTTCTCCTGCTTTTTGGGCCTCCATCATTTTGATTTTCAGAATGCTATGCAGTGTAACATCCCTGGCGGCGTGCTTGCATGGTGCACCACCTCCCACCATGCAAGACCGCAATCTTACCTGTCAGTCCATGCTGCACTCTTTGCTCAGTATCTGCTGTGTCCATGTCTCTTGTCTGATTGCTTAGGGCGTCGGCACGGCTTTATGCTTGTTTCTTATAGCTACTGTGTGCACAGTCCTAATGCGTCCCCAGCCTATTGCTGTGAGTCACTGAATACTTAAACCCCCTCCACCCAGGAGGAGGTGCCTGAGCAGCACTTTAACTCAGTTTGTCTTTTTCAACTGAGTTGCCAGGTCCTGTCCTGTATCTAGTCTGTTCTGCCACCCTGGGGGCTGAATTCCCAGAGCCTCTACCTGTATCTTGTTCCCGGTTCAGTTCCTGTCTGAACAGTGTCCTAGCCTGTTACTTGTTTCTCTCCATGTCCGTACCTTCCCTTTTCCTGCAGTGTCTGAACCTGCACCTAACTCCAACTCGTCTCTGTACTTCTGTTTGTGAGTTTTGTGTCCACTCGCTACTTCATTGTAAGTACCTTGTGTGTATCTGGTTCTGCTTGTCCCCTTTCCCTGCCTCCGTATCTACCTCCTGTGTTCTAACCATCTTCCCGTATTCACACCTGCGGTTTTGCTCCGCTCTGCTTGTTCACCGCACCTGTGGTTTTGCTCCGCTCCGCTCTGCTTGTTCACCGCACCTGCGGTTTTGCTACGCTCTGCTTGTTCACCGCTCCTGCGGTTTTGCTCTGCTAGTCCGCCGCACCTGCGGCTCTGTTCCTGTGTCCCAGTCTGTACTGGTCCCTATCCAGCCTGCGTTCATACCTACTAGTATCTGCCTGTCTGCATTCCAGCCGTGCCTGTCAGCACCTGCCTGTCTGCATACCAGCTGTGCCTGCCAGTACCCACCTGCCTGCATACCAGCTAACCTGCCTGTTCCTGCATTCCCCGGTGTGGGTCTACAGCTGTGACTGGGGTCTGACCTGGAGTAGCACCTGGTCCCTCTGCTCTGTTCCTCCCTGGTTCACGGAGTCGACTGAGCCGCCGTGCGACCTTGGTCGGACCGGGTTGATACTTAGTTACACCCTTCCAGCCACTTCTCGGTTCATGGTCCAGTGGGATCACAAATCACGCTCACGCCAGTCAGTCCGAGCGCGAGCGTAGCATGCAGCTGCTTAGAAGAACCCATGGCTGATGTTTTTTTGCACAAGGTTAGAGGAGGTTGGGTTTTTGTAAAGCTGGGAAACTTGCATCACCTGGCCTTTCTTAACGAAGATAGTGAACAAGCCATATCCCTAACAGGCTAATTAAGGTCTGAATCCTTGGTCAAAGTTATCTGCGCACACACATTTCCAGGGATGGCAAAACTTTTTTTGTATCTGACCATTTTCCTTTTTGTAATTTTTAAAATGTAAAAAATTACATATCTTTTTTTTGCCTAAAATACAAAGGAAATATGGCATCTTTTAACTTTTAGATCCTTTAGAGATCATTTTATCTTCAATTTGCTTAACTGTTCACAATAACAGTAATTTTGACAAGGGGTGCCCAAACTTTTACATACGACTGTATAATTTACAGTGTACAGGTAATACAGTGATCACCATTGACATTCTATACAGTAGCTCTGTATATAGTGTATAGGTAATACAGGGATCACCAGTGATATTATACACAGGAGCTCTGTACATAGTATACAGGTAACAGACTGACTCACCAGTGACGTCTCTAGTTGAAGTCCTTCAACTTCGCTTTTCTTCTTCAACCAGAGCAGACCGCCATCACTTCTTCCAGTCATCTCTGCAGAAAATAACACCCAGCCATTTAGAGCACCGCTTCCAAAGCACATTCTTCACTTTTTCCTCAACTTATACACTACACCAGATGAAGAAAGAAAAGAGTGTCACCCTGCACAGTGAACCCCATATGAACTCCCATCCTGGCCCCATATGATCTCTCATCCTGGCACGATATGTCTGCTTCCAGTGCAAAGAAATTTTAAAAAAAATTCTTGCCTGACCACGGTCCAGCGGCGGCTTCTTCCTCATCCATTTGAGGCGTGGGCACACCGACATCAGCTGCCGGCCTCCCATTGGCTGGTGGCTTTTTAACTATCGCTGCACAGGAAACCAAAGATTTTAACTGAATATTGAGTTAAAATGAACCCAAATGTTCAGTTAAAATAAACCAGACAAATCCTGTTCCTAGGTCCAGTGAACAGAAGCAAAAAGAGGGGGCACAGTACGGATCTCCCTTTGCTTCTGCTCTCCGGGCCCCATACACCAGTAAAGGCAGTAATGCCCTGATGGCTGCCCTGCTTAATCTTATATAGCTAATTTGTAAACTAATAACCATAGCTTAACAAAAGCCGAAGCCTGTAAACCAAAACTTTTTGTTCTTTCAGTTAGCTAACCCCAAGACTGTAGCAGAATTTAAAATAAGAGGGGAGGGGTGCAGCTCTTAGGTAGGAGACTCTGGAGGTCCTGACAAAGACCTCCAGCGTTGCCATCTTTTATCCCTGAGCAACACTGCATTTGTAAATAATTTTCCGTGGTAGGCGAGAGTCTGATATGTTGGGGTAGAGAGTTCCAGAGTAAGGGGGATACACGGGAGAAATCTTACATGCGATTGTGGAAAGACGAGATAAGAGGGGGGTAGAGCAAGAGATTTTGTTAGGATTGAAGGTTGCGTGCAGGTAAGTACTGGGAGACTAGGTCACAGATGTATGTGGGAGACAGATTGTGGATGGCTTTGTAGGCCATGGTTAGGGTTTTGAACTGGATTCTCTGGGCAATGGGGAGCCAGTGAAGGGATTGACAGAGGGGAGAGGTCGGGAAATAGCGGGGGTACAGGTGGATTTGTCGGGCAGCAGAATTTAGCATAGATTGGAGGGGGCGAGAGTGTTGGAAGGGAGGCCGCAGAGCAGAAGGTTGCAGTAGTCGAGGAGGGAGATGATGAGGGCATGCACTAGTGTTTTTGCAGAGTCTATGCTGAGGAATGCGCGGATGCGGGAGGTGTTTTTGAGTTGGAGTCAGCAGGAAGTGGAAAGGGCTTGGATGTGTGGTTTGAAGGAGAGGTCAAAGTCGAGGTTTACCCCGAGGCAGCGAGTTTGCGGGACTGGGGAGAGTGGGCAGTCATTGACGTTGATGGATAGGTCAGATGGGGGGAATGAATGAGAAATGGGAAAGATGATGAATTCTGTTTTATCCATGTTAACTTTTAGAAATCTGGCAGAGAAGAAGGATGAGATAGCGGACAAACATTGTGGGATTTGGGTTAGTAGAGAGGATATATCGGTGTAATAATTATAATGGATACCACAGGAGTCTTTTTGCGTGGAACAAAGTTACAACAGAACACAACTTATAGGTGTCAAAGTGTATATTATAAACACACGGTGTTTCAAACAAGTGCAGACGAAAACAAAGTCCATAAACACTCAGTGGAAAATGCAATTAGCAGAGCAGTTTGTAAAGCACTGTTCACACTAGAGGATGCCAGAAAACAAGGACGTCTTTATCAAGTCCAAACAATAGATATTATATAATCCAGGGAGGCCTGGGTAGGAAGTCCCAGATAATGCAGCACAGTCCCGTGCTCTAAATGTAATCAGCAAAGCAATCTGTAAAGCACAATTCATACTAGAGGATGCTAGAAAACAAGGAAGTCCTTATCAAGTCCATGCAAGGAAGTCCATACAATATTTAGATAATCCAGGGAGGCCTGGGTAGGAAGTCCCTGATGGTGCAGCACAGTCCCTTGCTATGCAGCTATCTAAAGCAGGTGAGTCAGAACAGAAACCAGCTTACTTGTTAGCAGAATGCAGGTGAAGACTGAGGCTCAGAGGTAGCAGCAGGAGCAGCCAGGAGAAGGAGGAATACTGGTAACAACTGAATGCAGCAGAGTCTCTGAGAGCAGGTAACAGAAGATCCAAACTAGTCTGCAGGGCGGAGCAGGAAACTAGGAAACCACCTGGAGCAGATCACAGGCAGAATACTCTAGCACTGATTAGAGGCTGGGGTGGAGTTATAAAGCTGGAAGACAAGGGGCACATGAGACAAAAGACACCATCTTGAAAGAGGGCAAAAAGGGCCAAAATGTATTTACAAATATTTGCAGTCCTGACATTCGGGTCCAGAGAGGTAGATCTGTTTGTCGTCAGCATAGAGGTGGTACTGAAAGCCGTGAGACTCTATGAGCTGTCCCAGGCCAAAGGTGTAGATGGAGAAGAGCAGAGGTCCTAGAGCTGAACCTTGGGGGACACCGACATTTAGGGGGCGAGATGAGGAGGTGGTGTGCGAGTGGGAGACGCTGAAAGTCCTGTCTGTTAGGTATGAGGAGATCCAAGATAGGGCCAAGTCCATGATTCCAAGAGATGAGAGGGTCTGTACTAGGAGGGAATGGTCGACTGTGTCAGAGGCAGATGGCAGGTCCAGGAGGAGGAGGACAGAGTAGTGTCGCTTGGATTTGGGGGTTAGTAGGTCATTGGTGACTTTGGTCAGGGCAGATTCAGTCGAGTCATGTGGTCAAAAGCCAGATTGTAAGCGGTCAAAGAGGGAACATGAGGAGAGGTGGAAGGACAGTTCAGAGTGGACATGTTGTTCCAGTAGTTTTGAAGCCTAGGAGAGAAGTGATATGGGGCAGTAGCTGGTCAAAGAGAATGGGTCAAGGGAGGGTTTTTTGAGGATGCGTATGATTGAGGTGTGTTTGAAACATGAGGGGAAGACACCAGTTGTTAGTGACAGGTTGAAGAGGTGGTTTAGGGTTGGTATAAAGACTGTGGAAAGGTTAGGCATGGGGTGGGACGGGATTGGATCAAGTTCACAGGTGGTAAGGTGTGACTTGGAGAGTTAAGAAGAGACTTGGTCTTCTGTAATGGTGGAGAAGTGGGGTTTGGAGGAGGAAGGTTGAGTAGGTATGAGGAGGGTTATTGTGGGGACTTATGGCAAAAGCTTTGTCTGATGGTGTCAATCTTCTGCTTGAAAAATGAGACAAAGTCTTCAGCTGAGATGAGAGGAGAGGGAGGAGGCGCTGGGGGACGGAGGAGAGAATTGAAAATGTTGAATAGATGTTTAGGGTTGTGAGACAGGGAGGATATGAGAGATGAGAATTATGTTTGTTTTGCTGCAGTGAGTGTGGACTTGAAAATAATGAGGGATTTTTTGAATGCGATGAAGTGCTCGATGGAGTGGGACCTTTTCCATCTCCGCTCAGCAACCCTGGAGGCCCGTCGCAGTTCTTTAGTAAGGTTGGTGTGCCAGGGTTGCCTATTAATTGTGCGAGCTTTGGTATGTGTGAGAGGGGTGACTGAATCGAGTGCTGTGGCTATTGTGGTATTATATAAGGCAACAGCAAGATCTGCGTCGTGTAAGTAATTTATGTCAGTAAGAGGGAGGAGGGATTCAGAGAGTGAGTGTAAGTCTAGGTGTTTGAGGTTTCTGCGAGGGTGTGCAAGTTTGTGAAGTGGGGATTGTGGACCTGGTGAGGAGAGGGCAGAGAATGTAAGTAGGTTTTGGTCTGTGAGAGGGAGAGGAGAGTTAGAGAGGTTAGATAGGGAACAGAGGCAGGTAAAGATTAGGTCCAGCGTGTGGCCATCTTTGAGTGGCTGCGGAAGACCATTGAGTAAGGCCAAAGGAGGAAGTGAGGTATAGGAGTTTAGAGACAGATGAGTGGGAAGTGTCGATGGGGAAGTCACCCATTATGATAGTGGGGATGTCAGAGGAAAGGAAGTGAAGCAGCCAGGTGGTGAAGAGCAGCACAATAGTCTCCTCCACCAACCCAGGAAGAGGTTTCCATACGATGGGGCACATAGACTCCCCATCACTGTCCCTCTGACCTGGTGATAGGTCCTCCCATTAAAGCTGAAGTGGTTATGGGTCAAGATGAATAGCATAAGGTCAAAGTCACTATGACCTTTCATCTGTGTTGACCTTGTACGTAAAAAAAAATGTTGTACACCCTTAAGGCCCGCCCATTGGGGGATATTACTGTACAGGGCTTCTATGTCTTAAGATGACAATAATACATCATCATTAATATTGATACCCTCAAGTTTTGCCAGCAGGTCTGAAGTATCCGTAAGATGTTAAGGAAAGGAGGTCACAATGGGGCGCAGGATCTTGTCAACTTAGATCCCTAATTTTGAACCAATGATCCCACCCCCGACTCTATGGGTCACCCTTTAGGGGGGTTACCCCCTTGTGAATCTTGGGTAGTCCGTAAAAGGTTGAGGTCACCAGATGTTTAGGTAAGAGAAAGTCAAATTCGTCATTTGATAATATTTTATTTTCCAAGTTCTTAACAAGTAGAAATGTGAGGGTATGTAGATATTCACCTGTTGGGTCACACTCTAAGACTTCATATGTGTCAAAATCACATAGTATCATATAACACATGGACAAATATAGGGGGTGATAAAGGACCACCGGGTTCCCCCCCTTGTCCGATGGTTTAATAATCAGCTGCTCATTCTCCTTCAATCTACGGAGAGCTTCCTGTTCATATACTGATAAATTTGACCTATATTCCACAGGTTTAAGAGCCTATAATCTAGATAATTCCTCCTCTATAACTTTCACAAAAATATCAACACTATCCACATCCCCTGCCGGGGGTACCTTAATTCTCCTATTTTTGAGTTCCGTGAACGGTCCTGTTCCTTGTGCCTGATCATTTCCATCAAGGAGACCTGCCAGTGTCTCAACAGCCCCCAACTCATCCTCAGAGATACCCAACTTGTGGCACTGATCACGTTGCTGTTGCTTAAAGAACTTGTGCCATTTAAGCTTTATATGTATGCATATAAAGAACTAGTTGTACAAGTAATGTTAGGATTATATACCCACTATGTGATTGCTATAACTGAAACAACAGTGTGCATACATGTAATATGTGAACCTGACTTTATGTATATAACACTCTATATGTTCTATATATAACACTCTATAACACGCGGTCTAGAATGCGGGTCACACCTCGCCTCCACCCTTTTGGGCGGGACGATTGCGTCACTTGGCATGTGACCAGGAGTCCAAAGACTATAAGGATGTGCCAGTATAACCGACTCATGCACCTTGCTATCCAGTCCAGCGTCATCCATCCTTCAGCGTCCTCCAGTTAATTCCAGTTCCTGTTTGAGTTTCTACATACTATGGAGATAACGGCATTTTGATACCAGATCCATGTTATATCAAGTTGCCATGCTAAATGTGACTGTTTGATTAGTCCAAATGCACTTTTGCACTTTATATTAGTGCTTGGTCATTAATTTATACTGTCTCCCAGTTGTACCATAAATTTAATACTTGCCACCAATATGAGATGATCATTAGGCCAGTCCCTATTCTCATGTGAAGGTGCCCACATATTTATTCCTTGTGCTGATGCTTATATAGTATATGACATTTATAGAGCTGCAACTGCTGTTGTGACCATATGTTTGGGTCTAATGCACACATGCAGTTTATAGTCCTGTCTTCTTCCTGGCTTATGGTGTACAATGCTATAGCTGTGCTTCATACCATCTCATATGACAGTTACGCGCCATAAATATTTTTAAAAAATGTTGGTATAGGTGTATCAGATACACCTATTATTAGGATACTCAGTGAAGAGTGGTCTCTCATTACACACAGGGTGAGTTGTTCTTTGACCGTTGGATACACCTAGGCATGCTAATTACAGGGTGGGTCATTTATATGGATACACCTAAATTAAATGGGAATAGTTGGTGATATCAACTTCCTATTTGTAGCACATTAGTATAGGGGAGGGGGGAAACTTTTCCAGATATGTGGTGACCATGGTGGCCATTTTGAAGTCGGCCATTTTGGATCCAACTTTATTTTTTTCAGTGGGAAGAGGGTCATGTGACACATCAAACTTTTTGAGAATTTCATAAGAAAAACAATGATGTGCTTGGTTTTAACATACCTTTATGCTTTCATGAGTTTTTTACAAGTTTATGGCCACTTATAAAATGTGTTAAAAGTGCTGCCCATTGTGTTGGATTGTCAATGCAACCCTCTTCTCCCACTCTTGGCACACTGATAGCAACACCGCAGAAGAAATGCTAGCACAGGCTTCCAGTATCCGTTGTTTCAGATGCTGCAGGAGGTGTTCTTTTATGATGGGCATCACCTTGGCAATTCTCTCTTGCATCTGGGCCACGTGTTCGATTACAATCCTGTATGGTGTAGACTCCACATCTCAGGTCTCCTTTGCTACATCCAGGAGTCCACAGGGGTGTTGGCCATACAACAGCTGAAAAGGGAAGAATACAGTAGAGGACTGTGGTACTTCTCTGATGGAGAAAAGAAGGTACGGCAGTAGGCAGTCCCAGCCGTCTATCTCTATGACCCTCTTTCACATGGCCTTCAAGGTTTTGTTGAACCTTTCCACCAAAGTCTGTGGATGGTAGACTGAGGTCCGTAATTGTGTGATTTGCAGAGTTTTGCACAACTCCCTTATCACCTTTGACATAAATGGGGTCCCTTGATCCGTTAGGATCTCCTTAGGCAACCCTTTTCTTGAAAAGATATAGACCAACTCCATGGAGGAGGAGTTTCGCAGTATTACAACCTCCGGATACCGTGTCACATAGTCCAGTAACATCAGGATATACTGATGCCCTCTGGCGGACTTGACCAGGGGCCCCACTAAATCCATAGCTAAACAGCACCTCAATGATAGGCAACGACACTAAGGGGCTACGAAAGTGTGCCACTGGGTAGGTCAACTGGCAGGTGGGGACAGGACCTACAATAATTAAAAATGTATCCGTGACAACCGAGCCAATAGAACCTCTGGAGGATTCATTCCTGTGTTTTTCTACCTCCAGATGACCACCTAGCAAATGTGTATGGGCCATGTCTAACACCCTGAGTCTGTATGTCATTGGCACCAGCAACTGCTTGACGAGCTCCCTTCTCACCTTGGTGATTAAGTATAGCAACTCCCCATTGACTGTAAAATACGAGTGTCTGGTGGCACCCCTCGACTCTTGAGTATCACCGTTAAGTACAGACACATTATCAAATGCTCCTTTAAGAGTTATATCCCTGAGTTGGA
Organism: Phyllobates terribilis; assembly: GCF_046119375.1. Taxonomy (NCBI): domain Eukaryota; kingdom Metazoa; phylum Chordata; class Amphibia; order Anura; family Dendrobatidae; genus Phyllobates; species Phyllobates terribilis. The sequence goes on along the minus strand of NW_027362764.1, from coordinate 326,673,648 downwards.
CAGTTCAAAAGTTTCCCTCGGACACCTCCAGCTCAGTGATGTTGGCCTCAGGGGATGCTGTCTCATCCTCATCTCCCACAAACACACACATGGGAAACTTGTCCGTTACAGCGAGGTTTCTTAAGGGTTGATCTGGCTGTCGTCCGAGCAACCATGTGTCCCCGCTTTCCCCACACATGTCCCAGAATATTGCAAAGTCCCGTGCGATTATTATCAGGTGCAACAAGTCTTTACCGACCCCCACTTCCTGAGCTGGGGTGCCACAGTCCGTGTTTACATCCACCCAGGCCACAGAATAGTTTTCAGCGTCCCCATGGAAACACGGGACACCCACCACCTTCCCAGGAACCAGCCGATGAGCGAGTGTGGCCCTTAACAGGGTCATCAAACTTCCTAAGTCCAACAGTTCAGACACTTGCACCCTGTTTATGGACACTGAGCATTCCTGAGGGCCGTCGCCTTGTTGAAAAACCATGCTGCAGGCAGGGTAGGCCAAATAGGAGCTATGCCGGCCTATGTTGCAGTCCATTGGTTCAGAGTTCATGGGACACCGGGTGGCTATATAGCTAGGGCCATGTCACCTCCAACATAGGACGGAATGGGACTAGGGGTGAAGATGAGGGGAGGGGGAAAAATAATAAATTACTGATAGGGGTTTGTTATAAGTCTCCAAAAATAATGGAAGCAGCGGAGAATATCCTCATAAAGCAAATAAATTAAGCAGCGACTCAAGGTGAAGTCATTATTATGGGGGACTTTAACTACCCTGAAATACATTGGGGAACAGAAACTGTAGTTCCAGCAAAGGTAATAGGTTTTTGACAACTATGAGAGACAATTAGCTTTCACAACTGGTTCAGGATCCAACAAGAAGGGGGGCACTGCTAGACCTAATATTAACCAACAGGCCAGACCGCATATCAAATATACGAGTTGGGGGTCACTTGGGTAATAGTGATCACAAAATAATAAGCTTTCATGTATCCTTTAATAAGATGTGTAGTAGAGGGGTTACAAGGACACTAAACTTCAGGTAGGCAAATTTCCAACTTGTCTAAAAATCACTAAAGTTGACAAATCCCCGGGCCCTTATTTTTAATCTTTAACCCCTTTACAGCCTGGGGCATAATAGTATGCACCAGGCTGTCACCCCCTGTTCAGCGCGGGCTCCGGCGCTGAGCCCACACTGAACCCAGCGCGTGTTAGATGATTATTACAGCTTACATGTGCCCGCAACAGCCGCGGGTGGAATCACGATCCACCCGCGGCTGTTAACATGTTAAATGCCGCTGTCAATCTCTGACAGCGGCATTTAACAGCGCTGCCCTGGAAGCGCGTCACTTACCCCACCCATCAGTAACCCCATCATGTGATCGAGGGTCACCGATGGGTTGCATGACAACCCTGGGTCTGCAGCAGACTCCAGTGGTTGTCATGTAAAGATTACTATGAGCGCCACCTAGTAGTCGGCGCTCATAGTACAGGAGCATTTCTGCATTTCTATGTTACTATGATTATCCAGCTGTGATTCGGCAGCCTCCTGGGACTTTGGACGCCCACCTAGTGAGGATTTAGTCCCCTTCTTTTGGGAACCCCAGAAAGGTGACCTAACCCATGCTTGACCACTCAAGGAACACTCTACCACCTGGTACCTCTCCACAAGGCCCACCAGGTCATCTGCATTTTGGGGATCTCCCTGGGCAACCCAGGACTGACTCTGCTTCGGCAGAGCGTGGATAAACCGATCCATGACTACTCTCCCGACCCTCTAGGCTGGAGAACAAGTCTCTGGCTCCAGCCATTTCTGGATCAGATGCAGAAGGTAAAACATTTGTGACCGGGCTGGTTTGTCCCTGTGTAAGTCCCAGAGGTGGACTCATTGTGCCCTGACTGCCAGGGTTACGCCCAGCTGATCCAGGATCTCAGCCTTAAGTTTGCTATGCTCCTTAGTGTCTTGCAGGGCCAAATCAAATTACGCGATATGGCGCTAGAACCTCCTCCCACCGCTCCGGTGGTAGTCTTTCACCACCCTCTTAAACACGGTCAGGAATACCTCCACGTCATCTTCGGAGTCATCTTTTGCAACTTCCCTCTCACGGTTTTTCTCACTTGGTTCTCGACGCTTCGGCTTGGAGGTGGGGCAGTTTCCCTGCCAAAGATCACCTCGGGCAGGAGCTCCATCTCCTGCTTGTGCTGTATCTGTTTCTGCTGTTGCCACTGCTGCTGATGTTGATGCTGGTGGAGATTAGCCTGCACCAGTTGCTTTATCAGCTCCTTCATGCTGTCGGACATCCCTTGCTGGCTGGCTGCCTTCACCCAGGACATATACGGTTTCCTCTAGCAGTCACACTGCCCCTTGGGATTCATGCTTGTGCTTCTAGCACTAATTGTAGGATTTGGTACTCACTTGACTACGGTTGAGGTAGGCACAGGAAGCGTTTTCATTAGAGTCTCCAGGCTGGTTTATTTTGACAGCATAAACCGCTCATGAAGCAAACAGAAAACAGCCTTTCCTGGCACAAAAAGATATAACAGAACAAGACTCAAAATAACAAGTCCATACAGCACAGCCTCAGCCATTTAAATAAAGTGCTTTTCTTTTCCTCCAGTAGAGTCTGAGCAGCACATGCAAGGCCTGCTCACCTTGCAAAACACACAGCCAGACTGGGACATACCCAGCTGTCTTAAGTAAGACCATTTCAAGACTTGGACTGGACCAGACTGGATTTATGCCTGGCAGAACCACTGCTGACGCCACAAGAAGAGCTATAGATCTAATTACCCTGGTTGAACGCTCAAAACTACTATCAGCCTTCCTAGCTCTAGATGCAGAGAAGGCTTTCGACAGAGTCTACTGGCCTTTTCTCTTTGGCACTCTGCAAAAATTCGGCCTTCACGGGAACATTTTTAGGTCTATTAAATCGATGTACTCCAATCAGTCTGCTCGATTCTACTCAAATAACACTCTTTCTCAAAAGTTTAGCCTTTCTAATGGCACTAGACAAGGGTGCCCCCTCTCACCCATCCTCTTTGCTCTCTTTATTGAGCCCTTTGTGACCTCGATCAGGGAAAATATTAACATTAAAGGTATCCCTATTGATACCGAACAAACCAAAATAGCCCTGTTTGCAGATGATATTTTGCTTACCATTTCGAACCCTCTTAAATCTTTGAGACATGTAACATCATCAATCGAAGAATTTTCCCACCTCTCCCTTTCTAAAGTAAATAAATCAAAGTCCCAAATCATAGATTTTAATTTAGATTGTACCCTACAGGCCTACCTTAAAGGAGAATTTGAATACACTTGGGAAGAAAGAAAAATCTCTTATTTGGGAATCCTCATAACTAAGCCCTCAACTGACATAGTCCAGGAGAATCTCTCTAACCTACTTAAAACCTTTCACCAGGACTACTTGCGCCTAACTAAACTTGAGATCTCCTGGCTAGGCAGAATTGAGGCATTTAAAATGTTTCTCCTTCCCAAGTTCTTATATATAATTAGGCATATTCCTGTCTTTATTCCTAAAATCTGGTTCCAAAAAATCCAAACCCAATTGCTGAAGTACATTTGGAACAAGAAGAAACCAAGAACATCTAGGATATCTTTGGAAAAGCATAAGGGGAAGCGAGGGTTGGGAGTCCCCAATCTCTATAATTATTACTTAGCTTCTATACTTAAACTTTCATGGGGATGGTTGTTAGACTCAGATATCTCATCCTGGACCTTTATAGAAAAATCAATCGTTAAAACAAAACAAATGTCGGCATTAATACTAGCTCATCTAATTGAACCTTCCAGGCCTCCTCCAAACTATCCCGCTCTGAGGGCTGCTATTTTGGCATGGAGAAATCTTGTAAATAAATCCCCTGACCGAACTAGCTCGACAGCAATAAAAAATATTCCTCTCACAGTACTGGAAATTTTAATACGAAAACTCAATCTATCGATGTGGTTGGATAGGGGAGTACTGTATGTAGATGATATTATGCAAAACGACTCTTTAGCGTCTTTCTATTATCTTCAATCCAAGATCAGAGAACAAGTTGGAGATCTATAGCTAACTATTTTGGAAATTCTTCTCCCACTCTTTTTCTCCCACAAATGGTACAAGACCTTATAAATTCTCCAAATAAGACCCAACTTTGGAAATCAAACATATTCTATAAAATCCTCAATGAGGAGACAGACATTCCTGACTTCTCATTCGTAGGGGCATGGGAACAAAAATTGAATCTCAAAATAGATTTGCAAAAACTAAAAAAAACATTAGCTATTAAGTACTCCAATACTGCTTCTGCCACGATTCATGAATCCTTCTTTAAAATGCTATCTCGGTGGTATTGGACCCCAGTCAAGCTCCATTGTATTAATCCGGTAAACTCACCAAATTGCTGGAGAGCCTGTAACAACCCAGGTACTTTATCCCATATATTTTGGAGCTGCCCAAAATTGGTAAACTTCTGGCTAGGAATTAAACAACTCATAACAGATATCACCGGTTTGAGAATTGACATTACTCCTCAGCTTGCTCTTTTATCCATAGGCATAGAAGACTTTCCCAAACAGCTGCGTTACATAATTTCACACATACTCTTGACAGCAAAACTCATCATAGCTTTCAGATGGAAAAGTGATGACCCACCAACTTTAATACAATTGATAGAAAGAGTAACGCAACATAGCATATTTGAATATAATGCCGCCATTAGGAGTAACTCCTTCTCAAAATACTTAGAACGTTGGGATCTTTGGACTTCGAAATACTCTCCCATGTTATCAAACACATCTTAGGTGACATGCCTAGGTTTGTTATTAGCTCATCTTCGCCTTTGTGACAATCTTAATTTAAGATGATGATGAGGATTATGCTCAGTTTGACTTGGATTTCATTTCGGATTTTCTACTCTACTTTGCTTTAAAATACTGTATTTATTTTATCAACCTCAACAACATTGTATGCTAATATACGAGAATCTTTTAGTTTTTATATATGTTCCCGTGTATTATGGGAATTGCAAACTGTTGTTTTCTAAATGTGAAACCCAATGTTTCTCTTTAAATATGTCTGTTCCCCTTCCCCCCCCTCCCTCTTTTATTTATGTACCTCCTCCTCACCTTCTTTCCGTTTTATGGAAAATTTCAATAAAAACATTTAAATACCGCAAAAAAGAATAAAAAAAAAGGACTTGGACTGGAGGTAAGTGAGCAGCCGATCCCAACTAGCTCTTTCAGTTGCTTGTAAAACCTGGCCCTATAATCTGGGCCCATTAACTACCTCACATCACTATGTGCGCTGGAGCCTGCTTCTCCGGGTCCTACATCACAGAGGCTTGGTACCTCAGGGACACACACCTCCCGTCCACAACCTGTCCAGCTGCAACCTTACAACATGTAATCTGAAGACAGCAAGAGATACACTGAAACACATAATTCAAGGATGAGTCACTTGTCAAAGTGTGTGCTATTGTTTACTATCTGTGAAGGATTTATCACTAAAAGATTAACATTGCTGGACTACATTTGTCCTGCAACCTCCCCCCCCCCCCTTTGTGATAAGCACCTCACTGTTTATGGACTTTGTACACCGAGACCCTGGTGTGGGCTGGGTCTGATTTCTCGGCTCGGTTTCATTCTAAATCTTAAAGGTCTGATTGTGTCATAACGGCTACAACCAATAAACTAATCGATACATCATTGAATTCAGCTTCTGTTTGCCTACATCATGCTGCTCTCAGATGAGGTAGCAAAAACCTGCTGACAGATTCCCTTTAAGAAAAGGAAGACCAAAAATTACCTTTGCTGCAGAGAATAAGCTTCTGAGGCTTAACAGCCACAGAAACCACAAATTGACTTTACCCCCGAAGGTGGTTTGCACGTTAATGACCAGGCCAATTTTTACAATTATGACCACTATCACTTTATGAAGTAATAACTCTAGAATGCTTTAACGGAACCCACTGATTCTGAGATTGGTTTTTTTGTGACATATTGTACTTAAGGATAGTGATAAAATTTCTTCAATATGATGTGCGTTACTCTGTGAAAAAATCAAAAATTTGGTAATTTTCAACATTTTAATTTTCATGCCTTTAAATTAGAGAGATATGTCACACAAAGTAGTTAATAAATAACATTTCCCACATGTCTACTTTAAATCAGCACAATTGTGTAACCAACATTTTTTCTCGTTAGGAAGTTATAAGGGTTAAAGTTGACCAGCGATTTCTCATTTTTCAAACAAAATATACAAAACCATTTGTTTAGGGACCGTATCACATTTGAAGTGACTTTTGAGGGGCATTTATTAAAGAAAATACCCAAAAATGACACCATTCTAAAAACTGCTTCAGACTAAAATCCAGCGAGTGAGGAGACTCCCGCGATGTGGTGTAATTAAAATTTCCATTTATTTCAAGGATGATATTTCCATAAAAAAATGCACTTACAAAGAGAGCTAATTCACACCATATGGGCAAACAGAGTAAAAAAAAACGCTACGCATTTCAGTTTAGAAAAGCCTTAATCATGGTACCTTGAAACGTGTAGCCCATATGGTGTGAATTGGCTCTCTTTGTAAGTGCATGTTTTATGGAAATATCTTCCTTCAAATAAATGGAAATTTTAATTACACCTCATCGCTGGAGTCTCCTCTCTCGCTGGATTTTGGTCTGAAGTTGTGTTCAATGCAGCAGCCTGCTGCTATCCGAGCAGAAAGGAGGAAACACCGGGAAGGAGTTTATAGGTGAGCGGACTTTATCATTTTCTTTGTATAGCTATTCTAAAAACTGCACCCCTCAAGATGCTCAAAACCACATTCAATAAGTTTATTAACCCTTCAGGTCCTTCACAGGAATTTTTGGAATGGGGAAGAAAACAATGAACATTTAATTTTATTCACAAAATTGTCACTTTAGACCTCAATTTTTTTTATTTTGGAGGCTGATCGCGTGTATAGCATAGAGATGCAGCAGCAGCATCTCTATGCTATCCAGGCTGTCAGCCTGCATGCAGAAGTTACTTTGATCCTGCAATGCACATGATCAAAGTAAGTTCCTGATCCCTGGTGACACAGATGTTGTCAAGACGGCATCAGGGTCACCATGGCAACGATCGGGACACAGCACTGGGTCCCAATTGAAGGTAAGTGGGACTTTGCTTGCTCCCGGAATGCTTCGATCGACTTCCATCTCAGCATTTCGGGAGTTAATGTGCCGGGAGCGGAGCTGCACTGCTCCTGGCACATTGTACCGGGTGTCCGCTTGAGAATCAGCTGACACCCGGCGGCAATCACGCCCGCACAGCCTGTGTGCGGGCTTGATCGCCGGTCAGTAATAGTACGTCACTGGTCCAATTGGCCCAGGTCACAGGGACGTACTGTTACTGACCACGTCAGAAAGGGATTAACCTCAGATAACATCACTCATAAACTATGCACAGTCTACAAATAGCATGCACCGCTCAACATCCCCTTTCCAGAGGAGACTGCAAAAAGCAGAGCTTCACACTGCTGCAAAGAAGCCACTATAGACGACTGGAAAGAGAAGGTGACTTGTTTGGGCCAAAACACAAAAGGACTGGACATTAGATTAGTGGAAATCTGTACTGTGGTCTCGCGAGTTAGTTTGAGATTTTTGGTACCATCCACCATGTTTTTATGAGAAGCAGAAAGATGATTATATGGCTTCTACATGTGCTGTCCCCACTGTGAAGCATGGATGGGAGGATAGTATTAGTGATTTATTCCAAGTTCAACATGTCTCTTAAGAAATGAAGAGGACCAGAACTCTAGTGGCACCTACAGGAAGTAGAAATCCTATGTCATAGTGACCTTTAAATGAGCCTTATCACATGACTTAGGATATGAGCCAGAAACTCAATTTGCATACACTGTGTTTCGGTGTGCTGCCCCTCATGAGTGCAAAGTGTCAGTTCTGGTTTGGCTGTGTGAGAGGCATCTAACCGGTATCTAAGGGGTAACCTTTCTCCTTTTGGAGAGTGACATATTATACATGTCAAGGTGAGGAGACTTTTAAAGCCACAATGCTCCTCTGCGAAATATGCAAATTGTCTCTTCAGAGAGGAAGAGGACCAGAACTCTAGTGCCACCTACAGGAAGTATCAATACTAAAAGTCAATAGTGACCCTTTAACGAGCTTTATCACATGGCTTAAGATATAAGCCAGAACCAGAAACTCAATTTGCAGACACTGTGTTTCGGGGTACTGCCCCTCGTCAGTGGAAAGTGTGAGTTCTGGTCCTCTTCCTCCCTGAAGAGGGAAGTAGTGTACTCTGTGTCCCCACCTGTAAAATTAAGAATAAAATAATAAAATACTTATACTCACCTCTCCTAGGTGGCCCCCGCTGTTATCCATGCGACTGCTGCTGCCGGGGAGAATGAGCGGCTCCTCCGGAGCTGCAGCTCAGGAGCTGTGTCCTGTCACTCACTGAGCACAGCTCTGGAGCGGCTCATTCTCCCCAGCTTCTCTGCAGCAGCGGTCGCATGGAGGACAGCGGTGGACACCTAGGAGAGGTGACTATAAGGATTTTATTATTTTACTCTTAACTTTACAGGTGAGGACACTTGAGAGTACACTACTACCCTCATCATGGTCCCTGCTGATGCTGATCGCAGCGCCTGCGTCATTCCCATGCGCCAGTACATGGCGCATGGATGACACACACGGATGTCTTCCGTGTGGTACGTTTTGCGGGCTGTGTGTCCGCAAAAAAACGGACTTGTCTCCGTGTGGAGCACACGTACACATGGTCCGCAAAAGCACACTGTGTACACAGACCTATTCAAACTGTCACTGTTAGAACCCTCCTGTTAGTTTTTTTCTATTTTGTGGTCACGTGACCTGCTGCCTATTTATTCCAGCTCCACCCTTCTGGCTTTGCTGGACTTCAGTGTTTCTTTGACTCTTAATCTAGCCAGGTTCTTTGTACCTATCTCTATAGTTTGCTTGGTCCTTGGACCTCTAAGTATTTTTGTCTGTTTGTCTTTTTGCTCCGCTACAACTTCTGCTAGGAGGTGTCCCATTTTGTCCCAGTTCTTAGTACTTTTAGGGACTCCTTACTTATATCTATATCTGCGTTCAGACTAGCTGAGGACGAAGGTGGGTCTGTTCACAAGGAACAGGTTGCCCGCTGCATCGTAGGGAATCAGCTTAGTCCTATTGTAGGGACAGTCTTCCTATCTTTCCTTAGTTCTTGTACCAGATCATAACAGTCACCACTCGTACCTGAGACACTGACGTGTGAAAGAGCACTTAAAGATGTGTGACCAATGAGAAGAGGAGTTGAAGTGCTGCCTCAAGTTATCGCACCTCCTCAATCACTAGACTGAGTGAAAACAAAGCAGCTAACAAGTGCTCAACATGTCTGGAAACTGCTTTGAAACTGCTAGAAAGCCTTTCCAGGTGTCTACCTGAAAAATTCTAAGGGAGGGTACAGCTGTCACCAGAGAAAAAGATGTAGTTACTTAATCTTAAGATTAACACACACTCTGTTTTGACCTTTTTTATTTACTCCTTTTTTCCATATGTGTTCCTTCAGGTTATTTGCTGCCTTGAGTCTAAATCTAGATGCTAATACACTTTTCTTCTTGTGCTCTTTACAGGATTTCTCCAGTTTATAAAATGTAATTTATATATAACAGTTTTTAGGCATTTTTAAATTAATATTTTTCCCTGAGTACCTGCCCGATAAAACTTTTTCTGGTTTGAATTATATAGGCTACCAATTGATTTGATAGGTTACTGTGTAATGCCGAAGTTCACTTGTGGTAGTGCTGCAGGAAATGAGCAGGCGTAAACCTTAAAAACTGCCATAGTTCAAACTGACAGATTTCCCAACAAATTACACACAACTGCTGGTGGACATAGCAATCAGTGGTCAAGGTGACCTTTTAACAAGTGAGGGTATACATTGTAAAAATTGTCTTATTTGTGTTTATTAAATCAAATGTCTCATTGTTTTCTCTTACAGAATGTCTATGTGAATATAAATCGAATTATGTCGGTAGCCAACAGACTTGTGGAGTCTGGACACTATGCTTCACTGCAAATAAGGCAGATTGCCAACCAGCTTGACCAAGAGTGGAAAATGTTTGCAGCTGCTTTGGATGAGCGAAGTACATTACTGGAAATGTCTGCTGTATTTCACCAGAAAGCGGAGCAGGTTGGTTTTAAACAGTATTTTAATTAGTAAAATAGTGCATACAGAACTATGGTGCTGTATGTACATACAATGTATTTTTTAAGCGCATATGCGCCTTTACCCACCTGAAAAAGTCCTAAAGAAATGCTAAAATTAATGAACACATTTACTTCAATGTAAAATCGACTTGCTATGAAGATGTTCATTCTTTTGAGTTTCTTTTAACCGTCAATCTTTCCAAAGCTGCAAAATGGTTAAAATAAGTGAAATGTCCATTCTTTAGGCATCTACTGAGACCTAGAAGAGGTTTGAAATAATTGGATATAATAAGCTACTAAAAGGGCAAAATGCATTTTTAGAAAACACCCCTCACTAACAGGTCATTAAAACCTAGTTTTAAATAATATTCCTGAAATAATATGGAAACTATCCCTTTACTAATTTATATAAATTTACAGTGGGGCAAAGATTAAAAAGAAACCCATGTTAGCTGTCATTGATATTTCAGAATTCACAACCACACCATTCTGTTGCAATTCAGTGTCAATATTTGAATAGCAGCCCAGAATGACATTTTATAACTATTAGTAGAGAAAGGAGAAAAAACACAAAATTACTATTCCATCCTGTACCTACGTCCACTCTACAACAACGTGGTCGATTTTGAAACTCCACAGTAATTTTGTGGGTTTTATTTTTACATGTTTCGTGCTTGCACGAAGCCCTTTTTCAAAAACATACTACATAGAACGTAGTTTGTTTTGGGAAAAGGGCTTGGTGCAAGCACGAAACATGTAAAAAAAAAAAAAAAAAAAAGCCTTCATTAAATTACTATTCCATCCTGGAACTGCTTCTTCTTTACTGCAGCATGGTCTATTTTGAAGCATCAATCTCCTTTCTCTACTAATCGATATGCAAATGGGGTTACCCTCATTTGCTGACAGGACTGCAGCAGCTGTAATATTCTTGAGCAATTATTGGAATTGTGATAATCACACCCTCTTAAGGTGAGCAACTCCATAACTCCCTTCTCAACTGTACCTTTCAAGATCACCTTATGTGCGCTTTTCTCCTCCATTTTTTTATTCTAGAATTATTAGAACAATATACTGTAGGTGTGTAAAATAGTCACACTTATAGCTCACTCCCCCACACTCAAACTTTTTCTTAACATGTTCCACAAACTTATTGGCATCATCCAGTGATGGGACAGTAGCATGAATGGCAAAACACCCCACTATGTATGCTTTTGAATCATGTTGTCACAATAAGGAATGATGCACATTAGTGATCATTCATTCTTTATCACATAATGAGCATAATACATATTCAAGAGAACTTAATACTTATGAATGGAGACAAAAGTTCTGATGTTCATATCTCAAGGATCCACTTAATGATAGAGCTTTTTACACATCAAGTGCCAAGCGTATTGCTCAGGTGACCAAAGCTTTTACCGTTATCTCTATCCTAACAGTGATGATTTCCATCAGGTCAGTAAGATAGCAACATAGTAACGTAGGTTGAATTAAGAACCAGGTCCATCAAGTTCAACCTTTCTCCCCCAATTGTACTCCCCATACCAACACTACACTAACTGACTAGAACTAGGCCTCACAAATGAATTACCATTTTTATTATTACTGCACTATTAAAATTACAAATAAACCAGTTTCTAATTTTTTAATTAGTTTTATTTTTGTATTACTGTTATGGTATTACTAAAATCCCTGTTCCTAAATCTGTTAATCCAGAAGAAGGCAAAAACCCCAGGGCACATTCAGCCAATTTGCATCACAGGAAAAACTTTGCACACTACTGATGTTAGAGTTACTGGACGGTATTTACCTGGATCCACCTTCTTACCTTTCTTAAAAATCGGTACCACATTGGCTATCCTCCAATCCTGTGGCACTACCCTTGTTACAAGAGAGTCTAAGAAAATGAGATTCAGCAGTTTATCAATTACTGAGCTCAATTCCCTTAGTATCCATGGATGAATACCATCTGGGCCAGGGGATTTGTCAATGTTTGATTTGCTCAGACACAGGCGTACTTCTTTTTGTGTTAAACTAGTTATATTAGGAGATGAACTTTGATTTTTGCCCTGTTGAAAGATCCATGGAACAGACAGTTTGTTGGTGAACACCGTTGAAAAGTGTCTGTTTAATATCTCAGCCTTTTCTTTTATAATTATCTTATTATTATCGTCTTTTAAGGGGCCGATACCATCTAATTTTCTCATTTTGGCATTGATGTATGTATAAAAATTTTTGGGATTTAATTTAATGTCCCTGGCGATTTGTTGCTCTGTAGATAATTTTGCTTGCTTGATTTCTTTTTTACATTTCTTATTAGGGTAAGGTTACATTTTCTTATTAGGGTGAGAATACAAGGAGAGAACAACGGAAAGGACACCATTGTAGGCATTTACTACAGGCCACCTGGGCAAACTGAAGATATGGATGAACTCTTTATGTATCAAATGACCAAGTTCTCCAAAAAATATGACGTAGTGGTCATGGGAGATTTCAACTATCCAGACATTTGTTAGGAATCTTTCTCAAGTAAAACTAACAGGTCAAGCAAATTCTTATCCTCTCTTGCTGACAACTTTATCTTCCAAAAGGTAGGGGAGAAAACTAAGGGATCTGCTACTTTAGATCTAATCCTTATAAACAGGGAGGAAATGGTTGAGGAGGTAAAAGTGTCTGGGACCCTAGGAGGCAGCGATCATGCTATTATAGAATTTTGGATAACTAGAGGAGGATGACATGTGAAGACTCAAACTTCAAGGTTAGATTTCAGAAAGGCAGATTTTAAGCGACTCAGAAAGAGAATAGGCGGGATCCAATGGCTGGATGTCCTTAAGGACAAAAATGTCCAGGAGGGATGGGAAATTTTTAAAAATGAGACTCTCAAAGCACAATCGTTATCAATCCCGAAAAGTAGGAAGAATGGGAAGCATTTAAGGAAACCAGGATGGATGAACACAGAACTTAAACACATGCTAAAAAGAAAGAAAGTAATGTTTATCAAATGGAAAGGGAGGCATATCTAAAGAAGATTATAATACAGTCTGCAGAAACTGCAGGGCACGTATCAGGTTAGCTAAAGCTGACAATGAATTAAGGCTTGCAAGAGATGTCAAAAGCAATTAAAAAAGAATTTGGGGGTATGTCAAAAGAAAAAGAAAAGTCAAAGATGCTATAGGATTTTTACAGGATGAAAATGGTGAAATGGTAAGAAAGGATGTGGAGAAGGCCGAACTTTTTAATTCCTATTTTGCATCAGTTTTCTCTCAGAAAGAAAATGTAGCATCAACTGATCTTCACTGCCCTATTAAAGGAATAGAAGAATCCAGGTTATCTGTAAACAGAAAGATTGTGAGGGAATATTTAGCTAACATAAATGAGTTCAAGTCTCCAGGTCCAGATGAATTACACCCCAGAGTACTGAAGGAGATCGTAGAAGAAATTTTAGAACCACTCTCCATAATCTTTGAAAATTCTTGGAGAACAGGAGAAGTCCCAGAAGACTGGAGAACAGCAAATGTTGTTCCTATCTTCAAAAAAGGGAAGAAGGTGGACCCAGGGAACTATAGGCCGGTGAGTCTGACTTCTATACCAGGAAAGATCTTTTAACAAATTATTAAAAACATGTATGTAAGTACCTGGATAAGAATGAAGTGATTAACCAGAGTCAGCATGGGTTTGTAACTAACAAGTCATGTCAGACTAACTTAATTTCCTTCTATGACAGAATCACTGACTGGGTGGATCAGGGAAATGCTGTAGATGTAGTATATCTTGACTTCAGCAAAGCGTTTGACAAAGTATCTCACACCATCTTTATTGAAAAAATGACCAAGTATAGAATGAACAAGGCAACTGTTAGGTGGATTCATAACTGGCTTAGTAATCGGACTCAAAGAGTGGTCGTAAATGTCTTCACATCCAGTTGGATGAATGTCTCAAGTGGGCTCTGTCCTGGGACCTGTGTTGTTCAACATCTTTATCAATGATTTAGATGAAGGAATTGAGGGTAAACTGATAAAATTTGCTCATGACACAAAGCTAGGAGGGATAGCTAACACTATAGAAGAGAGAGAGAGGATTTAAAAAACTTAAACTGGAGCAGTGGGCAGCAACTAACAGAATGTTTTTTAACAGGGAAAAATGCAAAGTACTACATCTGGGCAATAAAAATGGAAAAAGTATATACAGAACGGGAGGAATAGAGCTTAGCAACAGTACATGTGAAAAAGACTTACGCATACTAATAGATCATAGACTGAACATGAGTCAACAGTGTGATGCAGCAGCAAAAAAGGCAAATACAATTCTGGGATGTATTAACAGAAGCATACAGTCTAGATCATGTGAAGTCATTATCCCCCTCTACGCCTCCTTGGTCAGACCTCATCTGGAATACTGTGTCCAGTTTTGGGCACCACATTTTAAAAAAGACATTGACAAACTGGAGCAAGTTCAGATAAGAGCGACCAGAATGGTGACCGGTCTGCAAACCATGTCCTCTGAGGAACGGTTATAGGATTTTGGAATGTTTAGCTTGCAAAAAAGAAGATTGAGAGGAGACTTAATAGCTGTCTACAAATATCTCAAGGGCTGTCACATTGTAGAAGGATCATCTTTATTCTCATTTGCACAAGGATACACTAGAAGCAATGGGATGAAACGGAATGGGAGGAGACACAGATTAGATATTAGAAAAAACTTTTTGACAGTGAGGGTGATCAATGAGTGGAACAGGCTGCCACGAGAGGTGGTGAGTTCCCCTTCAATGGACGTCTTCAAACAGAGGCTGGACAGACATCTCTCTGAGATGATTTAGTGAATCCTGCTTTGAGCAGGGGGTTGGACCAGATGACCCAAGAGGTCCCTTGCAACTCTACCATTCTATGATTCTATTTAGTTCTTTATACTCCTGAAATGCTATGTTGTATTCTTGGCCTTCAAGATTTTGAATGCCCTTTGTTTTTGTCTTATTAAACTTTGTACTGTCTTATTTATTCTTAATGGTTTATTTTTATTCCTGGACATTTTATTACCGAAGGGTATAAATTTTCTACAGGATTCTACTAAAAGCCGTCACATAACAGATGGCAAAACAGGCGTGTGCATGATTTGATGACGTATCATATCTTCATACGCATGAGGATCACATTATTTACCTCCCTAAATCACACGCACGGCAAACCCAGCATATGTCACAAATAAAAATCAATAACATGTACAGAACTAACAGTCACGTAATAAAAGATAGCATTATGAATAGTGCTATCTGGAATAATGCTATTGAATTTCACCATAATATGTATAAGTAAATAGCATACACTATATGCAGAAATTATGAGTAAATGTTCTACATGCAGATATTATATTTGGTTGGTATAGAAATAGATTCATAATTGCAACAGTATAAATATAAGTGTTGTACATAGTATGTATATAAATTCATTCATAAGTGCATACATATGAAAAATAATTGCAAAATACACATGTCCTCAAATATTAGATATTTTTGGTACAATAATATTACAGAAATGAATACCTAAATACAATCATGTAAAGGGTACATATTTTATGTAAGCGGTAAATATAATGGATACATTCATATGGAAGATAAATATAAAGTGACTTAATGTCCGAGCTACTCTTAGTGAGTAAAAGGCAACCCCAATAATTGACTATAGACTATATCTTATTACAAAAAATGAAAAATAAATCAAACATATTAGAAGTGAGATTGTAATCAAACACTGGAAATATAAACTCATAATAATTACTAATATTAAATAGATTATTGGAAGTACCAAAAAAGTTTTACATAATTGAATACTTAACACTAAGCAAAATAATAAAAAAATAAGACTACAAACGTTGTCAAAAATATATCAAACCTTTCTTACAAATAATTTTAACCCCTTAAGCCCCGGAGCATTTTCTGTTTTTGCATTTTCATTTTTTGCTCCCCTTGTTCCCAGAGCCATAGCGTTTTTATTTTTTGGTCAATATGGCCATGTGAGGGCTTATTTTTTGCGGGACGAGTTGTACTTTTCAACACCATTACTAGTTTTACCATATCTTGTACGGGAAAACGGGAAACAAATTCCAAGTGCGGTGAAATTGCAAAAAAAGTGCAATACCACAGTTGTTTTCTATTTATTTTTTTTACCACGTTCACTGAATGCTAAAACTAACCTGCCATTCTTATTCTACAGGTCATTACGAGTTCGTAGACACCAAACATGTATAGGTTCTTTTTTTATTTAAGTGGTGAAAAAAAAATCCAAAATTTGGTTAAAAAAAAAAAAAAAAAATAGCGCCATTTTCTAAGACCCGTAGCGTCTCCATTTTTTGGGATCTGGGGCTGGGTGAGGGCTTATTTTTTGCGCACCGAGCTGAAGTTTTTATTGATACCATTTTGAGGTAGATACGATGTTTTGATCGCCCGTTATTGCATTTTATTGCAATGTTGCGCGGACCAAAATAACGTAATTTTGGCGTTTAGAATTTTTCTCTCGTAACGCCGTTTAACGATCGGATTAATTCTTTTTTTATATTGATAGATCGGGCGATTCTGAACGCGGAGATACCAAATATGTGTGTGGTTTTTTTTTTATTATTATTTTATTTTGAATGGGGCGAAAGGGGGGTGATTTAAACTTATATTTTATTAATTTTTTATATAATTTTAAAAACTTTTTTTTTACACTTTTTGAAAGCTTCAATAGTCTCCATAGGAGACTAGAAGCAGCAACTATCTGATCGTTTCTGCTACATACAGGGGATCAGCAGATCCCCTGCATATAGCAGAATTGGTCCTGTGCTATGAGCGCCGACCACTAGGTGGCGCTCATAGCGACCAGATCATGACAACCACAGGCGTCTGCTGCAGACCCTGGGTTGTCATGCCCACCCATCGGTGATCACGTGACAGGGTCGCCGGTCTGCGGGGCTTAGGACGCGCTTCCAGGAAGCGCGCGTTAAATGCCGCTGTCGGAGATTGACAGCGGCATTTAACATGTTAACAGCCGCGGGTGGATCGCTATTCCACCCGCGGCTGTTGCGGGCACATGTCAGCTGTAAGAATCAGCTGACATGTGCTTGGTTCAGTGAGGGCTCAGCGCAGCAGCCCTCACTGAACAGGGGGGTACGCAAATGTGCGTACTAATACGTCACCCGTTGTTAAGGGGTTAAACAAAAGCAAAAAAAATTAAAAAATTCAGAAAACACACATAAATGGGCAAATTCAGCAGCGTGAACACAAACATGTTATCATATTAAGATTCCATATATCCGGAATGTAAAGGCATAGGATAATATGTAGCAACAACCAGTACATAAGGCCTCAGTATAATATAACCAATTAACCAATATATTTCAAATATTAGTACAAGCCTCGTACCATAAAGAGTGGTAAAGTCAGAAATATTTCCATTATATAACCAGACAAGCCAATGGGAACACAAAAAACCCCTGCACCAACACTCCTTCAATCAATAGAAAATTACCTATACTCACCATATGCCATTATAAGTCTAACCACCCTGCCCAGTACTCCTATGCGCGCTTCACTTGCAGATTTGTCAGGGGGTACCGGTCCACGCATGCGCCAGCTTGGGCGACCATTTTCCTGTAGATCACAGCTCTAGGAAGATGGCCGCGCACACCGGAAACCTGTGCAGGCCGCACGCCGCTCACAGCCCAACACCGGGCCCAGCACTAGTATCGGCCAGGTACAGGTGCTGACCCCAGCCACTCACCTCTGCTGACGCCGCCGCTACCACTACCACGTTCCTGGAGGGCCCTGCGGTCCCACTTTACCACCACCGCAGGTAACGTTTGGACCATAAGACTCACCCCCTGTTTTCCTCCCAAATATTGATGAATAACTGCGTCTTATGGTCCGAAAAATACGGTATATAATAGAGTTTCTCACATGAAAAATAAAATTGGAGACTTTGCCAAATCGCATAGCAAGCTGGTAGATGCACATAATGAACTCTCAGATGAATTGGAAGTCATATAAACTAAACTAGTGGATTTAGAGGATTGCTCTCATCGAAACAATGTAAAGTTGCGAGGGATTCCAGAAGGTGTGACTCTGAGGGGATTCCTTTAAGGTCTGATTAAAGCAGCTATCCCTAGCGTGAGTCACTGCATCGTTTATGTATCTGCATTATCATACTGGAAAGTAATTGTGCTTGCTTTATTGAAATAGAAACTCTGCTGAATCATCTGTCTGGATTTACCTGTATTTGTTTGGAAGAAGTAAAGTTGATCAATAGACTATCCGTCTCTCTGTTTTCTGGACTATCGGGTGCACAACATACCATCACACCAGGAAACAGAAGTTAATACGGTGCACCCTGGCGTCACAAACTACATTTTTTTTTACTTTTATTCCTGCCTTAGTGAAGTGATAATACTTGCACACCACATGTGTGTGACCTATGGCAGAGTAGTGCATCACTGGCTTTACAGTTGCACATTTGTATATGGTTGGTCACAGATTTTATCTGGCTTCAGCATTTTCCTAATTATAAAAATGGTGATTAAGATATGTTCGATGAATGTTGATGGTCTTAAAAGTCCACAGAAGAGATCTTTTATGTGTAGCGAGGCGGTTTCCTGTAAATGTAACATCTTTTGTGCTCAGGAAACTCATATTATCCATAAAGATGCTAGTAGACTGCGAAACCCCCTTTTTCCACATGCATTACAGGCCAGTTATAAGAAAAAAAACAGAGAGGTGTAATGCTGGCTAATAAGCAATTCTGTGGCTTTCTCTCCAATACGCTTGGTTTCTGACTCACAAGGGAGATTTATAATTCAAGTATGTTCCATTAATAATGTAATATATTCCATTGTAAAGAAAAAACCTGAAGGTCTGAACTGAAACGTAAGTAGATGTGCATGCAAAATGTAAATGCATGTTCACACAAGGCCATTAAACAGAGAGAAACAAAAGACAAGGAAAATACCCAAATAACTGAAAGTAAATGTATAAATCGCACAGTGCAAAAATAATGATAAATAACAAAGGGTATTTAGTTAACATAATTTTGATCAAAATAATGTGAAAGCCATTCCGCCACTTCACGGCAACCCTTATGGGACAGTCCTAACTCTAATATTAAAAACCTTACCATTTGTCAAGTGACATACATATGGACAAGGGCAGAGAGACTGGATCCCTAGTGTGAGCATAAGACCGGGGCAGAATGAGCGTCTCAGCCCAGACAAAGGGCGGCCACACCCTTTTATATGCGCTAAGCATACTGACTGCAAAGAAAAAACCTGAAGGTCTGAACTGAAACGTAAGTAGATGTGCATGCAAAATGTAAATGCATGTTCACACAAGGCCATTAAACAGAGAGAAACCAAAGACAAGAAAAATACCCAAATAACTGAAAGTAAATGTATAAAGGCCAATTATAAGAGAAAAAACAGAGAGGTGTAATGCTGGCTAATAAGCAATTCTGTGGCTTTCTCTCCAATATGCTTGGTTTCTGACTCACAAGGGAGATTTATAATTCAAGTGTGTTCCATTAATAATGTAATATATTCCATTGTAGTAGTTTATGCACCTAATAATTCTCAGTTAAACTTTCTGCGTAAGTTATTGAAAAAAGTAAACAAAGTGAAACAAGGCCATGTCCTCTACTGTGGAGATTTCAGTTTAACACACGATTGTGAATTGGACTCTTCATCAAAAGATATTCCTCCCATTTAGCTTTTTTAATTAACAAAGAAGATCTATATGATATTTGGAGAATCCATCATATGAAAAAGAGATTTTTCCTTCTTCTCGTCTGTCCATAAGAAATACGCATAGATTTTTTTTTGATGAGCAGATCGCTTCTGGATGACATTGTACACTCATCCATAGGCCTCATCACATGGCGGATCATGCCCCGTTAATGTTACATATGCAGGAGAGACACTCATCCCCTCCCACCTTTCTTTGGAAAGCTAATTTGTATCTTTTATCTTCTCCACAAAATGTAGAATACCTTCAAAATAATGTATAAGAATTTTTTCAAATTAAGGCCAAATCAGTGGATAGCCCTTTCCACCTATGGAATCCATACAAGGCATACATGCAAGGTATTTTTATTAAACTAGGTGATAAAATTGAACTAGTAAGGGATAAAAAAAATTCAATGAAATCCTCTCTGAAATCCAGAATTTAGATGTCTTAAACAGTCTTTCATTAGAGAAAGAGATGATAAACTATATGTAATCTTCGAATTCAATTGAGGGAATGTTATTGAATAAATCTGAGAAAAATCTTGACAAATAATAGCACATTATTATTCTCAAAACAACATAGCAGGGAAATCATTAGCGAATAGACTAAAATCCAGAGAAATGAAAGTAAAATCCCCTATCTCAAAAATGGCCCTCAACAACAGAAATTATACAGTCCTAAAAATATTGCAAAAAAAATTTAAGGAATGTTATTCCTCACTTTATAAGTTATCCTCTGCCTCTGACCATACTTCTTCCAGTTTTTGGGACATTGAGTCCTTCCTATCCAATCTTAGTTTTCCTTCTCTGTCTAAGGATCAATTGGAGCAGTTAAGTGCTCCTCTTACTAATACAGAAATAGAGAAAACCATCTTATCTCTACCATCACATTAAGCGCCGGGCCCTGACTGTTTTTCAAATATGTATTATAAATTCTTTATAGATCAGTGAACCCCATATCTTACAGATACTCTTTAGTATGCGGTATCTCAGGGTTTATTTCCTAAAGACATGTTATCAGCCACAATAATATTATCAAAACCTGGCACTCTAATCATGAAAAACGAAGTATAGATGCATATAACACTATTTATTTCGTTTTTTTAAAACAATCCGTAATAATAAATACTAAAAGAGGATAAGTAAATAGAAGGCTCCCACAGTTAGTAGGTTGATGGTATAGTCCAACAAGATAGTAGACAGGTATCAGCACATCCAGGAGTAATGTAGAGGCATGGAAAGCCTATCCAAACAATCAGACAAAATCAATAAAGTGTCACATGCAATAAAAAATAGCAATACTGTAGCAATTAATGGTGATGAGGACCCAAGTTATAAGGTCACTAAAAAGGAGCTCAACGGTATAAAAACCTGTCAAGAGAATAAATTGTCATGAGAATATAAAGTGTTGCGTGCAATAAAGAAGTAGAATCCATAGAAAGTACTGTATCAAGCCTTGAAGCAAAAAAGAGGAATTAGCCTCAAAAATACCACTACCACACAAACCCCAAGGCAACCAGAAGTTATGATAATGCAACATATGGCTGAGTGCCAGTTTAGAATATAATCTAGACAAATCAAACATTTCGGAAATGTATCAATACTATAAAGTAGATTATAACAAATCTGCTTTTAAACATTCCAGTTGAGGTTCTACTACATTTGCAAAATAATGTTTCTCTTAATTGGCGTCAGGACCAACTTACATATTTAGGAACGTCAATAACTATATCTACATCAACCTTGTATAAATCAAATAATCTTCCTTTATTAGAGACTCTAGAATCTGACCTAAATAAAATAGGCCAATACGAGGTTTCATGGGTGGGTTGTGTTGTGGCCTTTCAGATATTCTCACTGCTCAAATTATTATACATGTTTCACACTGTTCCAATTTCCCTCCCAAAAACATTTTTCCACCAGGTGCACAGAATCTTAAAGCACTTTTGTGTGGAGGCACAAATGACCCTGCTTATCTAATCACCTGATGAAAAAGCTAAAGGCACCGTCACACTAAGCGAGATCGCTGCTAAGTCACAAGTTCTGTGACGCAACAGCGACCTCAGTAGCGATCTCGCTTAGTGTGACACGTAGCAGCGACCAGGCCCCTGCTGTGAAATCGCTGGTCGTGTCGGAAACGTCTGGACCTTTTTTTGATCGTTGAAGTCCCGCTGGGTAGCATGCATTGGTGCGTTTGGCACCTTACCAACGACCCAGTAAGCGACTCAGAATTGAGACACATAGGCGTGCATTTGCGTTGCCTTTTCCGCACCCTCAGCTCCGATTGGTGGTCGCTACTGCGTTCTGATTTGGTGGCGACCTTGCCTTATGAGGCGACATAGTAGCGTTTCCGGCTATTGTTCCTCACCACGTGCTTGTTACAGATCATAGTACAGTTCTCCGGGCTGCGACTCTTCTAAGATTCTTCAACGGTTCTTTTGACCTATACTCTGTTCACGGTAAGTATCGTTTGGGGTCTCAAATGCGTTCCCATTGCCTCCTTAATTTGATAGGACACCTACTAATTCTCAGCTATCATTGCTCTGGAGGGAGGGAGGAAGGGAGGGAGGTCTTGGCTTCTATCTGTGTACATATGCTTTTGCATGGGCTGCCATTTTGGGGGGTTTCGTGTGCGCACACCCGTACAGCATGTTTTCTGGCATGCGCGCTAATGGAATGGAATGCATTTATTGTTTTATTTT
The DNA here is from genome assembly GCF_046119375.1 of Phyllobates terribilis. Lineage (NCBI taxonomy): Eukaryota > Metazoa > Chordata > Amphibia > Anura > Dendrobatidae > Phyllobates > Phyllobates terribilis. The sequence goes on along the minus strand of NW_027362764.1, from coordinate 326,651,005 downwards.
GTTTAAAACCTTTTCTCATGTTTTCATTTTATATTTTTCAGTTTGCAGCATGAACAATGCGCAGCGTGCTGTTGTGTTTGCTGCATTGCTGGTTGAGGAAGCAAAGCGTCTAGATGAGGCACGGATGCTTGAGAGGCGTTCTAAACGAAAGCGTCACATGTGGATCCAGAGAGTGGCTGCAGAAGAGGTCCGATTTGTCCAACATGCTACTTGTAAGAGAGCTTCAGGAGAAGAACCCTCATGATTTCCGCAACTATCTGCAGATGTCAGAGGAATCCTTCATATATTTACTGGAAAGAATTACTCCACTGATTCAACGGAAGGATACAGCGATGCATGCTGCAATCCCAGTAGATGAAAGATTGGCAGTCACGCTGCGATTCCTGGCCACTGGACGCTCACTTCAAAACTTGCATTTTTCTTCAGCCGTTTCAAGGTCCCTTCTCAGCATTCTAATTCCGGAGACATGTAATGCCATTTTCCACAGTCTACGTAGCTACATACAGTTTCCCAACACGGAGGAGGAATGGAAAAAGATTGCCTCCGAGTTTGAGCAGCTTTGGCAGTTTCCGAACTGTGGTGGGGCTTTGGATGGGAAACATGTCCGGATCATATTTCTTTAATTATAAGGGCTATTTCAGCATCATCCTGATGGCCCTTGTGAACGCCAATTACGAATTTATAAATGTAGATGTTGGCATGAACGGAAGGGTTTCCAATGGTTGTATTTTAGAGCACACACTCTTTGGAGAGCGTTTGAACAACCGTAACCTTCACTTGCCTCCCAACTCTGACACTAGAGGCAACCTTAATTTTGTTTTCGTCGGTGATGAGGCCTTCCCGCTTCATCCAATCTTATCAAACCGTTCCCACAAAAAAGTCTGATGGAGAAAAGAAGAATTTTCAATTACCGCTTGTCATGGGCACGTCGGGTTGTAGAAAATGCCTTCGGTATCATGGCCAATCGCTTCAAAGTTTTCCACACGCCAATAAACATGAAGCTTGAATCAATAGACTCAGTTGTTTTTCTTGTTGCACGCTTCACAACTAACTTTGCCGGCGCGATGCATTGGCGTACTGTCTGCCTGGCTTCATGGACTCTGTGGGCCTAACAAATGGGGAGGTGCAGATCGGTGAATGGCGTGCAAACGATCCCGCAGTTGCAGGCCTTCAACCATTGGGACCCGGCAGAAACACCCACGATGCAAAGACATGCCAAGACAACTACTGCCAATATTTTAACGGTCCTGGTGCTGTTACTTGGCAGCATCAGAACTTATAGTGGGCTACTACTGACATTTATACACTACTTTCATTTTTGTACTGATTTGTTTAATAAACTATGTGTTTTACTTTGCAAAAGCTTTGTTTCTCATTCTTTCAGTAGTAAGGGCCCGTATATACATACGTGTACTCTAGTGTTGCGCAAACATGCTCGGTACTTGCGCGAGCATCACGCTACTCGTGATGTTCGGCGAGCACCGAGCATTTCCGGGTTACTCGGGCAGGTGCTCGGGTCTCCGCTCTGCACGTTTGGCGTTCTTTACAGAGCCAATGAACATGCAGGGATTGCCAGCCAGGCACTGTAATGCCGCAGCCATGTAGGTTGTGGGCATTATAGTGATTGTCTGGCCGCACAGCGTCACCTCGAGTATTTAATACCGTGCACCGCCATCTTGGACACAGTCGCTCTGGATCAGACAGCGTAGGGACAGATATAAACTGCAAAATGGTTAGTGTAGGGTCTGTAAAGGCTGCCAGATCAAACAAACAGTCCTTCTCAGGACTAATATCCATCCCAGATATCAGGCAGGCAGGCTGTATAGGAGATAGGAGACGCAGTGGTTATACTAGCAAACCCTGCATTACAGTCCTGTGTTTCTGAAATTGCTGGACTTAGCTCTAGGTCTCGGGGGCCAGGAAAAATCCTTTTTTTCTTCATCTAAATCCTCTTTTTTTTTTTTTCCTCCTTCACACTGTACAAATACCCGTCTTATTAACCTTTTGGTGTCCCCCCAACCCCCTCCCCCCAAAAAAAGTAATAATCTGGTGTAGGCCCGAGAAACAGAAGTGTGGTTTTGCAGTTCCACGGTTCAAACCTCTTTGTTATCCACTTTTGAGCCATTTGTATCTAAAAAAAAAAAAATAGTTTGAGTGTGTTGCTCACTGTTCAGCCGCAAATATATATATATTTAAAATTGTCTTTTCAGCACTGTATGCATGTGTCACGCAGCACATGGCCAGATCAGGTTGTAAAATGTTAAAATGACATTTCCCGGTGAATGCATTTGTCATGGTTGAAAGCAATACAAAAGTGCAAAAACGCATAAAAAATGCTACTTGTGAACATAGCCCAAGGTGTGGAGGAGTATTTTTTTTTTTGGTTACTTATTTTACCTTATACACAAGTCTTTACCCTGGAAATGAAGTTCCTTAACATATTTCACAGGAAAGCACTTTCAGTTTCGTTTTTGAACGTTTTATTGTGATCCCTTAAATGTGGCTTAATACCTCTGACCACGTTGTTGACAGCAGTGACCTGGGGGTCAGAAATGCTTCCTGGGGCAATCCCCATGCTACACATACATATTCAGATATGTATAATGATATACAGATACCCACATATATACATACATAGTCACAGACATACAAGTATGCATACCTGTCTAAAAATATAGATATATATCCATACATATAACCAACACACCAGTCTTCCTGTGTGACCAGAGACGCAGTATTAATAATGCGTAATTTTTCAAACGCAGCAGCGTTTCCAATCTGACGTACATACTTCAGACCGCTTCCTTCGCGCACGCAGTAGTGTCCTCTAATAGGGCGCACGCCGACTATGGGCGATGTTGATGCGTCATGGGCGTGGTTTACGGCGTTGATGCGCCGTGGGTGGGTTTTACGAAGTAGTTGCGGCCTAGCTTGTCAGGAGAGAGAGGGAGTAACATGGTGGCCAGGAGACTGGCAACTCCATGGGGGGATGCAGAGGTCCGCTACCTCATAGCACAGCTGGATGCCAGGGACTATGACTGCCATGAGCATCAAGGACATCCAGTGCTCCATAATCAGGCTGTGCTGCGGAGGATAAGTCGGGGCCTGGCCCGAAGATTTGGGGTTCAGCGGTCCACTACCCAGATTCGAAAGAAGCTGGCGGATCTGAGGTACAGATCCAGTGACTGCATCACCAGCATCCGGTCACAGACCCTGCCCCATCGTGGTGAGTGGTTTTAAAATAAGTTAGCACAGTATATGGCAGCACATTGGTTACAACTGCAATTACAGTGCAGTACCTCAGGTATGTAATGTTATTTGTTCTCCAGCACCTGCAGACCCGGAGCCCCAGCAGGAGTCATCTACAGGCTCTCCAGCATCACTCCATGACATGGGTGTAACTTTGTCTTACGGTAATGCTTTCACATAAAATGCGGTCCATACAACTTGGAAAGTATAGGGCTGCCATGTACTATGAAGTGTTGTGTCTTTCCCTAGACGGTGATGCCAGAGGATCCGGGTGGTCCATCAGCTGATCATCACCCGAGCAAACTGAAAACCCTAAGTGTTAAATAACAAACATGTACCTGTTAGGCTGTGTGCCCACGATGTGTTTTTAATGCGTTTCTGCAGCTGCGGAAAAGCATTAAAAACACATTAAAAATGCATGGGTAAAAGGGCAGCAATGTTCCCCAATGATAATCCGCATGTGCTATGCACATGCTGTGGAAATTTCCGCTGGGGATTATCATTGCGGAAAAAAACGCAGCACTACCAATTATTTTGCGGAAGCGCTTCTTTTTGCGCCACCATTGACTTGCATTAGAAAGCGCCAATTCCGCAAGACTGCATCTGTACTTGCGTAATTGCCGGGTTCTAATGTGCGGATGGTACCCGGGTGTGGATGAGAGGACTCTCATCCAGACCCAGGTACCATTTAAAAAAAAAAGAGTAAAATAAAAAATATATATATACTTAACTTCTGGCGGCCCGCACTGCGCTCCTCCTTGCTTCCCGGCACTTCGCGGTTGAATGAAGGACCTACGCTGACGTCAGAGTCATGTGACGGGTCACGCGACGCTGACGTCGGCAGGTCCTTCAGTTTACCGCTGCCGGCAGCCGGGACGGAGGGAATCAAGACTGCGGGGGCCATCGGAAGGTAAGTATAGATTATTATTTTTTTTTTTACATTCTTTGGGGGTCACAGTATATAAATCCATGCCGTTTGCATGGATTTATATAGTGTGACCAAGCTGACCAGCACTTTCCAAGTGATGCTAATCGCTTGGAAAGCTCTTGTCAACCCGCATGCGGAAATGCAAGTGAAGAACGCTTCACATCCGCTTGTCCCTGGCAGGAAGAACGCATGTACAATCCGCATGTACAATCCGCATGCGTCTTTTTCTTCCAGGGAGATGCAGAAACGCTCAGGAAAAAATCATAGCCTTAATTAGATGAATGTACAGAATTATTCGTCTTAAGTTTAACCATTACCTCCGTAGAAAGCCCTACATTAGACGACCTCCTGGAGTCACAGCGGACACTAAGAGAAGCAGTCGAACAGCACGGAGTGATGCTGGCAAGGTTTGTGGCGGCCCAACAGCGTCGCGGCAGCCACTAACTTTTTTGTTTTTTGTTGTTGCTATATTTTTGTTGTTTGTTATATTTATTTTGTTATAAAAAAAGTTAGAGTTTATATCCGCTGTTGTGTACACTTTGTTACAAACAAATAGCATGTTTCATCACTCACACCCATTATATGTATGCATCTGTATAGTCCATTACCCTGCCTAGTAGACCTGCTATTAACTATATGCTGAAGTCAGTAAAGCAGGCTGAAAGTCTTAATTAAAAAACATTTTTATTTAAAGTCTCGAAAATGACCCTTTCGGCATGGATCCTCTGTGTGGCATCCAGCTTCTGAAGTCGATCAGCGGCAAAGTTGGCAAAGCTGTCCATGCCTGAGTCGGTCTGCTGGCTTAAAATTTTCTTTGCCAAAGAGAGTAGCTCTGTTGATGGTGACAAGGCAGCCTTTCTCTTACGTGAAATGATTATTCGCCAAGGTGCAGTAGCTGAGTTGAGGGTTGAGGGTGCAGGGTCTTGACTCGACCCCTCAGTAGCCTCCGCCAGGCTAGGTTCATCACCCAGGATGTCGTCATTTGTGGTTGACATATCTTGCTGATGTTGCTGCGGGAACAGAAAATTAATGTTAAAGTTAAACCCAAAAATTATTTACAACATCCAGCACCACACCACAGAAATGTGTTGGTATTGGATATATCATGACCAGCATGGGTAAACGTGCACTGGAAACAAATGTGAGGGGAAGCACTAGCAGTATTGGATATGAAATGTCATTCAACGGTATGAGAACTGAGTGGGGTGAAAATAGTAAAGGAGTGTACTTATCTGAACTGGAAGGGATAACTTGTAAACTGCAGAATTAAGCAGGTAAAACATTAGTTAATATTTTCTATTAAACTATGGCATGTACATACCAAGTTTAAATGCTATTTACAGGGAAGCTAGCAAAGAAGGTACTTACATCTCCAACAGGGGTGTCAGTCGGGATCACATGGTCTTCATCCAAGGTCTGCCGCATGGAAGATACTATTGTGCACGGCAGCTCCTGGTCACAGGTGAAGCCAAGTAATTCATAATACCATAACGAGGGCACATAAACTTAATCTGTGCCGGCACCAGACTTCATCGACTTCTCCACCTTGTTCAGCTCTTTTTTATACACTGTGCGAAGACCCTGGATCTTTTTCCGAACAACTGTCTCATTCACCTTTTCGCTAGGATTATGGTGCTTGAAGAGAGCAATTAGTTTGCCATATGCCTCCCTTTTTTTATTTTGGTTACTGTAGTCGGCAGACTTAATCTGCCAAAGGCTGGGCAGGGACCGACACATCTCGATAAGTTCACGAACAAATTCTTCAGTATTGTAAGACATCTGAAATAAAAAATAGCATACAGTGAGCATACATGGAACATTTGAAAAAAAGAAAAAAATACTGTTTGAACCACACTACCGTGTGCACACGAGACCACCTAAAATGGCTGCCCATGCTGAAGCATATGTACACAAATAGAAGCCAAGCCCGCCATCCCTTCCTCCCTCCCTCCAGAGCAATGATAGCACATAATTAGTAGGTGTCCTATAAATTAAGGAGGCAATGGGAACGCATTTGAGACCCCAAATGATACTTACCGTGAACAGAGTATAGGTCAAAAGAACCGTTGAAGAATCGAAGAAGAGTCGCAGCCCGGAGAACTCTACTACGATCTGTAAACCAGCAAGCGGTCAGGAAAAATGGACGGAAGCGCTACTATGTCGCCTCATAAGGCAAGGCCGCCACCCAATCAGGACGCAGTAGCGACCACCAATCGGAACTGAATGGGCGCGGAAAAGGCAATGCAAATGCACGCCTGTATGACTACAACGTCACATAGTACGTCCCTCATCGAGGTCTGAATCGTCAGAGAAGCTGCTATGTGACAGGATCACAACGACATCGTTGTATAGGTCGCTGTATCTTTGCAGCGTCGTTGGTGAGATCGGACTGTTTGGCATCTCACCAGCGATCACATAGCGACGCAGCAACGGTCTCTACCAGGTCGTATCGTTGTCTGGATCGTTGTAGCGTCGCTCAGTGTGACGGTACCTTAAGAAATTTGGTGGGCTCAACCTTCCAAATATCCAAGATTACTATCTAGCTACCCAATTAGATCAAATTAGAGCGTGGTGGAATGGAAATAAAACTTGTAATTGGGTCCAAATTGAATCACAATGTGTGGCTTCTAACAATCTAAAAATTCTATTAAGTTCATCTTTCATTGCTCCAACTAATAAGATGCTCTTCCTCTGATGGTTTCATCCATGTCCAGCTGGAAAGCATTCCATAAAATAGGGAACGCCTCAGCCCCTATTGTGTCAATAACTCCATTGGAAACCTTAGAACTCAATACCAGATCTTAATATTAAAGACTGGACAAAACAAGGCATTGTACTAGTAAAAGATTTGTATTTAGGTCCTAACCTCCTTTCTTTTGCTTCTTTACATTCTCATTTTAAATTTCCCAATAAAGAGTTCTAAAAATATCTCCAAATTTGGCACGCACTACAACATTTTCCGATCTCAGAGGGAATGTTTAACTCAGGACTAATATGTATCATCCAAGAAAGGGGGCCTAAAACCTATATATAATTTAATAGACATGAAAAAACATTTTTAATAAAGTGGATTCCCTGTTTATCATGGGAAAAATAGTAACATAGTAACATAGTTTTTAGGTTGAAGGAAGACTAAGTCCATCTAGTTCAACCTATAGCCTAACTTGTTGATCCATGTGGCAAACACTAAGCTCCACATTGGGGAAAAAAATTCCTTCCCGACTCCATACAACAATCAGACTAGTTCCCTGGATCAACGCCCTATCAAGGAATCTAGTATTTATAACCTGTAATATTATACTTTTCAAGAAAGGCATCTATGCCCTTCTTAAATTTTAATAGTGAATCACTCATTACAACATCATGCGGCAGAGAGTTCCATAGTCTCACTGCTCTTACAGTAAAGAATCCCCGTCTGTGATTATGATTAAACCTTCTTTCCTCCAGACGTAGAAGATGCCCCCTTGTCCCCGTCTCAGGCCTCAGAGTAAAAAGATCAGTCGAAAGGTCTTTGTACTGTCCCCTCATATACTTGTACATAGTAATAAGATAACCCCTAAGTCTTCTTTTTTCCACAGTAAATAACCCCAAGTGTAATAACCTGTCTTGGTATTGCAGACCCCCCAGTCCTCTAATAACCTTGGTCGCTCTTCTCTGCACCCGCTCTCGTTCACCTATGTCTTTCTTATACACCGGAGACCAGAACTGTACACAGTATTCTAAGTGTGGTCGCACTAATGACTTGTATAGAGGTAAAATTATGTTCTCCTCATGAGCATCTATGCCTCTTTTAATGCATCCCATTATTTTATTTGCCTTTGCAGCAGCTGCCTGACACTGGCCACTAAACGTGAGCTTGTCGTCCACCAATACACCCAGGTCTTTTTCAGTTACAGTTTTGCCCAGTGTTTTACAATTAAGCATATAATTATACATTTTATTTCCTCTGCCCAAGTGCATTACCTTACATTTATCCCCATTAAAGCTCATTTGCCATTTATCAGCCCAAGCTTCTAGTTTACATAGATCCTCCTGTAATATAAAACTGTCCTCCTCTGTATTGATTACCCTGCAGAGTTTAGTGTCATCTGCAAATATTGAAATATTACTCTGTATGCCCCCTACAAGGTCATTAATAAATATGTTAAAAAGAAGGGGGCCCAATACTGACCGCTGTGGTACCCCACTGTTAACTGAGACCCAGTCTGAGTGTTTTCCATTAATAACCACCCTTTGTTTCCTATCACTGAGCCAATTCTTAACCCACATACATATATTTTCCCCTATCCCCATTGTTCTCATTTTATGTATCAACCTTTTGTGTGGAACCATATCACAAGCTTTTGAAAAGTCCATATACACAACATCCACTGCATTTCCTTGGTCCAGTTCAGAACTTGCCTCCTCATAAAAACTGATCAGATTAGTTTGACAGGAACGGTCCCTCGTAAACCCATGTTGATATTGGGTCATGAAGTTATTCTTCTTCAGATACTCTAGCATAGCATCTCTTAGGAAACCCTCCAGGATTTTACCCACAGTAGAGGTTAAGCTTACCGGCCTATAATTTCCAAGTTCAGTTTTTGTCCCCTTTTTGAATATTGGCACTACATTTGCTATACGCCAGTCCTGTGGTACAGACCCTGTTATTATGGAATCTTTAAAGATTAAAAATAATGGTCTATCTACGACGTTACTTAATTCCTGCAGTACTCGTGGGTGTATCCCATCCGGGCCCGGGGATTTGTCAACTTTAGTGATTTTCAGACGCCGCCGTACTTCCTGCTGGGTTAAGCAAGTGACATTTACTGGAGAATTTTTGTTATCACTAATGATGTTTTCTGTCATGCGATTTTCTTGTGTAAATACTGTTGAAAAAAAAATCATTTAGCATATTGGCTTTTTCCTCATCCTCATCCACCATTTCACCCAGACTATTTTTAAGGGGGCCAACACTATAATTTTTTAGTTTTTTACTATTTATGTAGTTAAAGAATATTTTGGGGTTATTTTTACTTTCTCTGGCAATGATTCTCTCTGCCTCAATCTTTGCTGCCTTGATTTGTTTTTTACATAATTTATTTAATTTTCTATATTTTCTTTAATGCCTCATCACTACCTACTTGCTTTAGTTCTCTAAATGCTTTCTTTTTGTCACTTATTGCGCCCCTTACAGCTCTATTTAGCCATAGTGGTTTCCTCCTGTTTCTAGCATGTTTATTCCCAAGGGGTATATATTGTGCACAGGTCCTATTCAGGATGTTAATAAATGTCTCCCATTTGCTTTGTGTAGCTTTATGTCTCAGGATATCGTCCCAGTTTATTGCACTAAGATCATCTCTTAACCGTTGGAAATTTGCCTTCCTGAAGTTTAGTGTCCTTGTAACCCCTCTACTACACATCTTATTAAAGGTTACATGAAAACGTATTATTTTGTGATCACTATTACCCAAGTGACCCCCAACTCGTATATTTGATATGCAGTCTGGACTATTGGTTAATATTAGGTCTAGCAGTGCCCCCCTTCTTGTTGGGTCCTGAACCAGTTGTGATAGGTAATTGTCTCTCATAGTAGTCAAAAACCTATTTCCTTTGCTTGAACTACATGTTTCTGTCCCCCAATGTATTTCATAATAATGACTTCTCCTTGAGTCGCTGCTTCATCTATTTGCTTTACGAGGATATTCTCCGCTACTTCCATTATTTTTGGAGACTTATAACAAACCCCTATCAGTAATTTATTATTTTTTCCCCCTCCCCTTATCTCCACCCACAGGGACTCTACATTTTCATTAGATTCACATATATCCTCCCGCAAGACAGGTTTTAAGGATGATTTTACATATAAACACACACACCCCCCTCGCTTGTTTGTACGGTCATTTCTGAACAGACTATAGCCCTGTAAATTAACTGCCCAGTCATGGCTCTCGTCCAGCCACGTCTCAGAAATCCCTACCATGTCATAATTATTTTCCAACAAAATTAATTCTAATTCCTCCATTTTGTTGGTGAGGCTTCTGGCATTAGTGTACATGCATTTTATGTATCTCTCTATACCTCTATTCCTTCTTACTTTATTTACTGTTCTAACCCCACCCCCAATTTCTTTATTTGTGCCCAGGTCACTATCTGCACTATCTTCCCCACCTATAAAATGAATACCCTCTCCCCCAATCCCTAGTTTAAACACTCCTCCAACCGTCTAGCCATTTTCTCCCCCAGCACAGCTGCACCCTCCCCATTAAGGTGCAGCCGGTCCCTAGCGTAGAGTCTGTAGCCAACTGAGAAGTCGGCCCAGTTCTCCAGGAACCCAAATCCCTCCTTCCTACAGCAGTTCTTGAGCCACTTATTTATCTCCCTAATCTCCCGTTGCCTCTCTGGCGTGGCACGTGGTACCGGTAGTATTTCAGAGAATACCACCTTGGAGGTCCTTGCTTTCAGCTTGCAGCCTAATTTCCTGAAATCATCTTTAAGGACCTTCCACCTACCTCTAACTTTGTCATTTGTGCCAATGTGCACCATGACCGCTGGGTCCTCACCAGCCCCTCCCAGTAATCTGTCAACCCGATCAGCGATGTGCCGGACTCGAGCGCCAGGTAGGCAGCACACTGTTCGACGATGCCTGTCTTTGTGACAGATTGCCCTATCTGTTCCCCTAATAATTGAGTCCCCCACTACCAGCACCTGCCTGGCCTGCCCTACTCTCCTATTTCCCTCTTTACTGGAGCTGACACTCCTCCGGCTTTCAGAGGACATGCCTTGCTGCAGTAGTGCTACCCCTGTACCGTCACTCCCCTCATCTTCCAACTTTGCAAACTTATTGGGGTGTGCAAGATCAGGACTAGCCTCCCTGGCACTCTTCCCTCTACCCCCCCTTCTAACTGTCACCCAACTAGCGACCTCACTGTCCTGCAGCTCCCGACTACCACCCTCCCCCACATCTACCCCAGTGAGCTGCTGCTCAGTGAGCAGCAGACTCCTTTCCATGTTGTCAATGGATCGCAGCGTTGCTAGCTGCTCATTTAGATCCAGTATCTGGGCTTCCAAACGCACAACGTGCACACATCTCGCGCAGCAGTAAGCAACCCCGACCGACTGTTCAAGGAATACATACATTTGGCAAGATGTACACTGGATAGCATTGTCAATAATGGAGCTCATTTCCTAATGGGGATTGCAATAGACCGAATGTTAAGTAAAAAGAAAAGTAAAGAATTAGTGAAATACGGTCAGCAATTCAGTCCAAAGTCTTCCCTTCCAAACTCCCTGAATACAAAGTCACTGAAAAACAAGTCACACACTTACTTTCGTTCGCACTTACGCTCCGGACACACGCAGCTCGTTCACACTCGCAAACTAAAAGATTTAAGGAGGTTTTTTTTTTTTTTTCTTTCCCTTTTCCAGCAATGCACCCTTCACGTCAATGCACTTCCAAATAATTAAAGTGTTCTCGAGTAATTCTCGACAATCTCACTAGTCTTTGCAGCTCAAACCTTCAAATGTGCCTCTTATCTTAAGTCCTATATGAAAACTGTTTTAAGATGGTATTACACCCCAATGAGGCTTCATTCTCTGTTCCCCTCACCGCTACAACTATTTTGGAGTAATTGTGGGCAAAAAAGTTCTTTAGGCTGTGTGCCCACAGTGCATTTTTTAAGCGTTTCCGCAGCGGCAATTCCGCTGCAGAAACGCTTAAAAAAACGCTTGGTAGAAGACCTGCCATGTTCCCCAATGATAATCTGCATGTGCTGTGCACATGCTGTGGAAATTTCCGCTGCACAGTATCATTGCGGAAAAAAATGCAGCACTACCAATTATTTTGCGGAAGCTCTGCATTTTCGCCGCCATTGACTTGCATTGGAACGCATGGAATCCGCATCACTGGATCTGTACATGCGCATTTCATGCATTTCAATGTGCGGATGGTACCCATGCCTAGAGGAGAGGAGACTCTCCTCCGGACCCAGGTACCATAGAAACTGTAAAAAAAAGAGTAAAATAAAAAATAAATATTATACTTACCTTCTGATGGCCCCCGGTGCGCTTGTCTTTGCTTGCCAGCAGATCGCGGTAGACTGAAGGACCTGCGCTGACGTAATTTAGTCATGTGACGGCAGGTCCTTCAATGTACCGCGAGCTGCCGGCAAGCCAGGACGGATCGAATAAAGACTCCGGGGGCCATCAGAAGGTAAGTATATATTTGTTTTTTTATTTTTTACCGTTCTTTACGGTCACACTATATCAATCCATGCCATTTGCATGGATTTATACTGTGTGACCAAGTTGTCAAGCACTTTCCAAGTGATGCTAAAATAGGCTTGGAAAGTGCTTGTCAACTCGCATGTGGAAATGCATGTGAAGAACGCTTCACATCCGCTTGTCCCTGGCAGAAAAACGCATGTACAATCCGCATGCGTTTTTTCTGTCAGGGAGATGCAGAAACGCTCAGGAAAAAATCCGGAGCATTTCTGTATCGTGGTAACATAGCCTTTATCCACACATTTTGGAGCTGTCCAGTAATCACTTCCATCTGGCCGTTTACTTTTCACCTGATCTCTTCTCTACTCCATCAAAAAATAAAGCCATCTCCTTCTTTAGCATTACTTTTGTTAGATATACCTTCTATTCCCTCCAATGGCAGAGTAATTGCCTCATATATTTTTCCAGCCACAAAAATAGTGATTGCAAGATATTGCAAATCCCCAGGATTTGGCTGAATCATCCAGAAAATATTTTTCTAATTGAATAGTAATCATTAATGAGTGTAATCCTTGAAATCTGTTGAAACCAGCCCTGTATGTTATGTTGTATCTTGTTTTCTGTTGGTTAAATTCCTATGTAGACTTCAATGTGTGTCAGTCTAAAGTATTGTATACACGGTTTGTTATTTTCTTAAAACCCCAAAAAACAAATAAAAAGATATTGTTTAAATTGAGTTTTGCTTTTGTGTAAAGTAATTTGCAATAAAGGTTTGATATATTTTTGACATTTTGTCTTATATTTTTATAATTTTGCTTGGTGGTAGTTATTCAATTATATTAGAAGTTAAACCTCCTGAGTTAAAATTTAGAAAAATCAAACATCATGGTTGCCCTCTCAGATTTTCATATAAAGGCCAAATATCAAATTCATTGCTGTGTTAAGAATTGTAGCAAATAATTAAATTTAATATATGCACTAAAAGTAAAATCCTCATTAAGACCTGCTGGACTTAGCGTTTTAAGATGAAAAAACTATTTTAATTTTTAATAAAACATTTTTATTGATTTTCCATAAAGTACAACTTTAACAAGATATAAATTTTGCAATAATATTACAGAATTTAAGACAAACATAGATTTACAACACCCCTTCTGTCCCACCCTTTCAATACCAATCAAATACAAATGATTACATGTGTATGGCTATAAAGCCACCATATGGATAGATCCACCCTAATAATGATTAACATATAGACACTCAAATTGGGTTATCAATAACCCTATTATTTTAAACATTAGATACAACTTACATCAAAGACAATTAGTGTTATAATTTTTCTGGAACATAGAGGATGGTGTAACACCTAGGAATTCGAGCCACATTGACCACAATTTTTCATATTTACCACACTCTCTTCTCTTAAGGTATATATACTTTTCACATACAATGACTACGTTAACCTTAGTAATAAACTCTCGGTAGATGAGGAAGGTTGAATCCATGCAAGGGTATCAATTTGGATGCTATATATAATAAACGTCCAATAGCTGTTTTACCAAACGCATCTACTGTTAATTCTTCTACATAGCCAAGTATACATGTCTTAGGGTCTCTAGATATACTAGTATCAAATACATTATCTAGAAAGGTCCAGTATCCCAGACCAAAATAGATGAAGTTTCAGACAGGGCCAAAGCACATGGATCATATCAGCCTGATTTGTGCCAATTTTCTTCAAAAACTCTGGGGTTTTATAAACTCTGTATTATATATATAATTAGGAAAGCCTTGCACTTTGACTTAGAGACTGATTGAAGGACCTCTAAGAAATCGCTCCATTGATCAGTCGGTGTAGAACTTAAAGTACAGACCAAAAGTTTGGACACACCTTCTCATTTAAAGATTTTTCTGTATTTTCCTGACTATGAAAATTGTACATTCACACTGAAGGCATCAAAACTATGAATTAACACATGTGGAATTATATACTTAACAAAAAAGTGTGAAACAACTGAAAATATGTCTTATATTCTAGGTTCTTCAAAGTAGCTACCTTTTTCTTTGATGACTGCTTTGCACACTCTTGGCATTCTCTTGATGAGATTCAAGAGGTAGTCACCAGAAATGGTTTTCACTTCACAGGTGTGCCCTGTCAGGTTTAATAAGTGGGATTTCTTGCCTTATAAATGGGGTTGGGACCATCAGTTGTGTTGTGCAGAAGTCTGGATACACAGCTGATAGTCCTATTGAATAGACTGTTAGAATTTGTATTATGGCAAGAAAAAAGCAGATAAGTAAAGAAAATCGAGTGGCCATCATTACTTTAAGAAATGAAGGTCAGTCAGTCCGAAAAATTGGCAAAACTTTGAAAGTGTCCCCAAGTGCAGTTGCAAAAACCATCAAGAGCTACAAAGAAACTGGCTCACATGAGGACCGCCCCAGGAAAGGAAGACCAAGAGTCACCTCTGCTTCTGAGGATAAGTTTATCCGAGTCACCACCCTCAGAAATCGCAGGTTAACAGCAGCTCAGATTAGATACCAGGTCAATGCCACAGAGAGATCTAGCAGCAGACATATCTCTTCAACAACTGTTAAGAGGAGACTTTGTGCAGCAGGCCTTCATGGTAAAATAGCTGCTAGAAAACCACTGCTAAGGACAGGCAACAAGCAGAAGAGACTTGTTTGGGCTAAAGAACACGAGGAGTGGACATTAGACAAGTGGAAATCTGTGCTTTGGTCTGAGGAGTCCAAATTTGAGATCTTTGGATCCAACCACCATGTCTTTGTGCGATGCAGAAAAGGTGAACGCATGGACTCTACATGCCTGGTTCCTACAGTGAAGCATGGAGGAAGAGGTGTGATGGTGTGGGGGTGCTTTGCTGGTGACACTGTTGGGGATTTATTCAAAATTGAAGGCATACTGAACCAGCATGGCTACCACAGCATCTTGCAGCGGCATGCTATTTCATTCGGTTTGCGTTTAGTTGGACCATCATTTATTTTTCAACAGAACAATGACCTCAAACACACCTCCAGGCTGTGTAAGGGCTTTTTGACCAAGAAAGGGAGTGATGGGATGCTATGCCAGATGACCTGGCCTCTAGTCACCAAACCTGAACTCAATCGAGATGGTTTGGGGTGAACTAGACCACAGAGTGTAGGCAAAAGGGCCAACAAGTGCTAAGCATCTCTGGGAACAACTTCAAGATTGTTGGAAGACCATTTCCAGTGACTACCTCTTGAAGCTCATCAAGAGAATGCCAAGAATGTGCAAAGCAGTCATCAAAGCAAAAGGTGGCTACTTTGAAGAACCTAGAATATAAGACATATTTTCAGTTGTTTCACACTTTTTTGTTAAGTATATAATTCCACATATGTTAATTCATAGTTTTGATGCCTTCAGTGTGAATGTACAATTTTCATAGTCAAGAAAATACAGAAAAATCTTTAAATGAGAAGGTGTGTCCAAACTTTTGGTCTGTACTGTATGTCTCTTTCCTACTTGTGCATATTTAACAGAGGATACTTATCTATATATTTACAAATCAGTAGTTTGTATAACTCTGAAATGAGACCAGCTATATGTCGTTTAGTTGCTAAAACAGATAGCATGACATCTTTATGCATTCTGATTCCTTGAGCCTCAAAGGCATGCCATATCTGTAGATATTGGTAGAATACTTTATTTGATGGCCGATATTCGTCCTATAATTGGCTAAATAGTTGTCATATGTCAGCAAATGAGCTAGATTTATTATACCCCTATTTTTACAGTGTATTCGGTCTCCCAACTTAGCTAAATCTGGGTTTAACCATAACTGTGTAAATTCTGTATAATTCGAAATGCCTCTTATCTGTTTGATCTTGGCCATACTGAGCTCACAAGGATCAGAATAGGAATATTTCCTTCCCTCCCCGTCCCTTTCATTTGTTTAAATTCCAGGGAATGAAACAGTGTTGTACTTCCAAAATATTGTTTCAATATGTCCCCTGTCATTGTCTGAAGGGGCTGCCCGCCCCAACCTTTAAAGTGCAGACATTGTGCCGCCAAGTAGTACAACCATGGGTTTGGTAGGGCCAAGCCTCCATCATCTTTATTTCTCTGCAGTATCTCAAGTTAGATTATGGGATGTCCCTTTTTCCAAATGATTTCTCTATATAAGGCATTGTTATATTGGAATCCATACAGGTGCATTATTGCATTATGTAAAATATAGAGTAGTTACAGCATCAGAACCATTTTATAAGGTTCACTTTTCCAATTACCGAAAGGAACAGTTTGGACGAGGCAATAATTTTTTTTTAAACTCCCTAAGTAGGGGTGTTAAATTCAAATCTAGAAAATTATTAGCTTTATTATAGATATCAGTTAATAAATATTTAAATTGATCTACACAGGTAAATTGTACACCTTTGAATATTAACGGGTCTGTTATTGGGTCCACCGGCAATAAGACTGACTTCTACCAATTAATAGTAAGTCCTGATAGATAACCAAACCCATCAAATAATGCTATTGTCACTTCCAAAGATGGACATGTATCACCTAAATAAAAAGTAGGGCGTTGTGTGCATATAGAGCAATTTTACTAACAGTAGGGCCGTATCTAGACCCCAGAATCGTTTCTGTGGCTCTTATGATTACTGCAAGCGGCTGTATAGCCAGGGCATAACGCCATGCTATGCTATCAAATGCCTTGGTAGCATTCAATGCCAAAATTGCCCTATTCCCACAATTGTCAGGAGGTATTTGCAGACATGTAAAAAGGTGTCTAATATTTATGGCTTTTGAGCGCTCTGGCATAAATCCTGTCCCATCGTTATGTATTAATGAGGAGATAACACTATGTAGACGAGGGGTGGGGAATTTTTTTTCTGCCATTTGGATATTTATACCATCCTCCAGGGGCTGTGCAGATTGCATGCAAGCTCCACCCACAAGCTACTGATGCTGGCACTGGTGTCAAAATATAATCTTTCATTGCACGTGTCTCAACGTTCAGTATTGAGCACTGCGTGTGTGTGCTCCACAGAGCAAGGAGAAATTAGTGGTCTGGCGGTCGACAAAATACAGCTGCCGACCGAAGCATTGTGGTCCCCAGGACAATTCCCGGTCCTGGAGAAAATATAATCAATGGCCGTAAACAGGCCTGAGGTTCCCCACCCCTGAGAATACTTTAGCTAGGATTTTCACATCGTGGTCAAAAGGGAGATTGGCCTATATGATTCTGTTAATCTCGGGTCTTTACTATTTTTTTTAGAAATTACTACAATTATCGCTTCTTGCATAGACACCGGTACAATTCCCTCCTCCAAAGCTGCCTTCAGAACTTCTAGCAGCTTTGGCAATAATATTTTACCATATTGTTTGTAGATTTCAATAAGAAGTTCTGCTCCTGAAGCTTTCACATTAGCCACAGATCCCCACTGCCTCTTCCAATTCCTCCAAAGTGAGAGCATTTAGAAATTTTTGGGAGTCTCTTACAGTTTTGGTAAGTTAGCCTTTGCAGTGAAGTTTAGAATGGAAGTTTCAATTGGGGATGTCCTTGATGAAAATGATTTTAAATAGAATTCCTCCAGTATGTGCAAAATACATAAAGTAATTTTTTTTCTCTCATTAAAGTACACTGCACCCCATCTTGACTGAAAATAAATAAATGTAGACATTTTTGCAAATTTATTAAAGAAAAACTGAAGCATCACATGGTCATAAGTATTCACCCCCTTTGCTCAGTATTGAGTAGAAGCACCCTTTTGTGCTAGTACAGCCATGAGTCATCTTGGGAATGATGCAACAAGTTTTTCACACCTGGATTTGAGGATCCTCTGCCATTCTTCCGTGCAGATCCTCTCCAGTTCCGTCAGGTTGGATGGTGAACGTTGGTGGACAGCCATTTTCAGGTCTCTCCAGAGATGCTCAATTGGGTTTAGGACAGGGCTCTAGCTGGGCCAGTAAAGAATGGTCACAGAGTTGTTCTGTAGCCACTCCTTTGTTATTTTACCTGTGTGCTTAGGGTCATTGTCTTGTTGGAAGGTGAACCTTCGACCAAGTCTGAGGTCCAGAGCACTCTGGAAGAGGTTTTCATCCAGGATATCTCTGTACTTGGCCGCATTCATGTTTCCTTCAATTGCAACCAGTCGTCCTGTCCCTGCAGCTGAAAAACACCCCCATAGCATGATGCTGCCACCACCATGTTTCACTATTGGGATTGGATTGGGCAGGTAATGAGCAGTGCCTGGTTGTCTCCACACATACCGCTTAGAATTATCTCCAAAACGTTCTATCTTCGCCTCATCAGACCAGAGAATCTGATTTCTCATTGTCTGGGGGACCTTCATGTGTTTTTGAGCAAACTCTTTGCGGGCTTTCATATGTCTTGCACTGAGGAGATGCTTCCGTCGGGCCACTCTGCCATAAAGACCCGACTGGTGGAGGGCTGCAGTGATAGTTGACTTTGTGGAACTTTCTCCCATCTCCCTACTGCATTTCTGGAGCTCAGCCACAGTGATATTGGGGTTCTTCTTTACCTCTGTTATCAAAGCTCTTCTCCCACGATTGCTCAGTTTGGCTGGATGGCCAGGTCTAGGACGACTTCTGGTGGTCCCAAACTTCTTCCATTTAAGGATTATGGAGGCCACTGTGCTCTTAGGAACCTTGAGTAATGCAGACATTCTTTTATAACCTTGCCCAGATCTGTGCCTTTCCACAATTCTGTCTCTGAGCTTTTTGGGCTGTTCCTTTGAGCTCATGATTCTCATTTGGTCTGGCATGCACTATGAGTTGTGAGATCTTATGTAGACAGGTGTGTGCCTTTCCAAATCAAGTCCTATCAGTTTAATTAAAAACCGCTGGAATCCAATGAAGGACTAGAACCTTCTCAAGGAAGATCATAAGGAAATGGACAGCATGTGACTTAAATATGAGTGTCTGAGCAAAGGGTCTGAATACTTATAACCATGTGATATTTCAGTTTTTCTTTTTTAATAAATTTGCAAAAATGTCTACATTTCTGTTTATTTTCAGTCAAGATGGGGTGGATAGTGTACTGTAATGAGAAAAAAAATTACTTTTTAGAATTTACCAAATGGCTGCAATGAAACAAAGAGTGAAAAATTTAAAGGGGTCTGAATGCTTTCCGTACCCACTGCATATACACTGCTCAAAAAAATAAAGGTAACACTCAAATAACACATCCTAGATCTGAATGAATGAAATATTCTCATTGAATACTTTGTTCTGTACAAAGTTGAATGTGCTGACAACAAAATCACACAAAAATCATCAATGGAAATTAAATTTATTAACCAATGGAGTTCTGGGTTTGCAGTCACCCCCAAAATTAAAGTGGAAAAACACACTATAGGCTGATCTAACTTTGATGTAATGTCCTTAAAACAAGTCAAAATGAGGCTCAGTATTGTGGGTGGCCTGTACGTGCCTCCCTGCAACGCTTCTGATGAGGTTGCGGATGGCTCTTGTGGGATCTCCTCCAGGATGGCACATCAATGCAAGCTGTGGCAAGAAGGTTTGCTGTGTCTGTCAGCGTAGTGTCCAGAGGCTGGAGGCGCTACCAGGAGACAGGCCAGTACACCAGGAAGCGTGGAAGGGGGCCGTAGGAGGACAACAACCCAGCAGCAGGACCGCTACCTCTGCCGTTGTTCAAGGCGGAACAGAAGGAGCACTGCCAGAGCCCTGCAAATTGACCTCCAGCAGGCCACAAATGTGCATGTGTCTGCACAAACTGCTAGAAACGGACTCCATGAGGGTGGTATGAGGGCCCTACGTCCACAGATGGGGGTTGTTCTCACAGCTCAACACCATGCAGGATGCTTGCCATTTGCCACAGAACACCAGAATTGGCAGAGTCGACACTGGTGCCCTGTGCTCTTCACAGATGAAAGCAGGTTCACACTGAGCTGATGTGACAGAGTCTGGAGACGCCATGGAGAGCGATCTGCTGCCTGCAACATCCTTCAGCATGACCGGTTTGGCAGTGGGTCAGTAATGGTGCGGGGTGGCATTTCTTTGGAGGGCCGCACAGCCCTCCATGTGCTCGCCAGAGGTAGCCTGACTGCCTTTAGGTACCGAGATGAGATCCTCAGACTCCTTGTGAGACCATATGCTGGTGCTGTTGGCCCTGTGTTCCTCCTCGTATAGGACAGTGCCAGACCTCATGTGGCTGGAGTGTGCCTGCAGTTCTTGCAAGATGAAGGCATTGAAGCTATGGACTGGCGCGCCCGTTCCCCAGACCTGAATCCGATTGAGCCATCTGAGACATCATGTCTCGCTCCATCCACCAACGTCACGTTGCACTACAGACTGTCCAAGAGTTGGCGGATGCTTTAGTCCAAGTCTGGGAGGAGATCCCACAGGAGACAATCCGCAACCTCATCAGGAGCATGCCCAGGCATTGTGTAGGGAGGTCATACATGCACATGGAGTCCACACACAATACTGAGCCTAATTTTGACTTGTTTTAAGGACATTACATCAAAGTTGGATCAGCCTGTATTGTGTTTTTCCACTTTAATTTTGGGGGTGACTCCAAATCCAGGCCTCCATTGGTTAATAAATTTGATTTCCATTGATGTTTTTTGTGTAATTTTGTTGTCAGCACATTCAACTTTGTACAGAACAAAGTATTCAATGAGAATATTTCATTCAGTCAGATCTAGGATGTGTAATTTGAGTGTTCCCTTTATTTTTTTGAGCAGTGTATATATATATACATATGTCTATGGGGCAGCATGGTGGATAGCAACTGTAGCCTTGCTGCATCGGGGTCCTGGGTTCAAATCCCACATCTGCAAGGAGTTTCTATGTTAGGTGAAGAAGCAAATTAATATTTATTTTATGCATGTAACCTTAAACAAATAACATTCCAACTCTGCCTAGTCTTTTTCATGTTGTTGCTATGAATGGAAAAATGGCAAAAATAAATGCCATGTACAATTGTCCAAAAACATGAACAACAACAACAAGTTAACAACATAACCATAGAACATAAAATTGCATGACAAGCTGCTTAGATGCAGACACAATATACCCAATTTGGGGTTGATTATTTGTGCGTGGGATTATGTGGACAAGATATGTCAAAAGAGTTGGACATATGTCATTAAGACGTAGATGTAGTGTGTGTTACAACATAGAGAAATGCGGAGTCATATTAGGCCAGCATAGCTGACAGACAAGGAAGTGATTTTTTTTTCCTCCTGCTGTCATGGCAACCATTATATCCCTCTCTCTCCTAGTCATCTAAATGCTGAGATCACTATTGATCACGGCATTTAGAGCGTTAAACAGCCAAAGGCAGTGTGGACACTGCCCCTGCTGTGACAGCTGGACTTAAGCCGAGCTTCCAGCAATGATTGTGTGGGCACAGCTCCTGAGCACCGCACTATCGTCATGACGTACCAATACCTCATATGTCACCAAGTCAATGCTAAATTTGATGTGCTGGTATGTCATTTCAGGAAGGGGTTAATGGCCTGTTGGTAAGAGGTTGCTTTGGAATGAGGATTTTTGCCCCTTTTAGGACCTACCCTAACTTGATTATACTTTCCATAGCTCTTGATACTTTTGACCAGACCTTGGCACACTGAGACAGCTGAAGGGCTGAAACTGGCCCACGGGCCGCACAATGCCCTCTGCTGCCGCCGCCCATTGTCACAAATATCTGCATCCTCAGCCTGTATATAGAAAGGCTATGTGGGGGCTCTTGCGTGATATAGAAAAATAAAAATTAAAAAATCAAGTTAAATTTGCAATTAGAGTTAAGCACAACATGTTTCTGCTAAGAAAAGCCTTCATCAGGTGCATAATAGATTCTAAGAAATACTGAGTATATATACCCATTTATAATAGGTCTTGGGTGGAGTTTCTTCCGCATGCTAAAACCAGATTAACAAAACAGGTACACATTTATACAAACCTAAATCTTCTCAAAGGAATGTTTACAATAATGTTGCAATTTCATATGAATTCTCTATTTTTTCCTTTCTCCATTCTTTAACTTATACAGGGTTTTTTTTTTAAGAGTGGAAATGATCATTTAGTCAAATTATGCAAAATCAGAAGGAAAAAAAAAAGTTCACCATTTTTATTATTAGGTTGTCAGGTGTTAAATCTGAGACATTTAATCCTTTTCATAGTTCCCAGTAAGTATTTTTTTTTCTGTGTTAGTAGAATTTGACTAAATGATTATTTCCACTCTTTAAAAAACAACAACCCTGTTTGTATATATGTAAGATGGGATCAGCTGTTTTGTTAATTAACTGGTTTTACATTGCGGAGGAAACTCCACCAAGACCCACTCTAAATGGGTATATATACACAATATTTCTTAAAAAATGTATCCACCTGATGAAGGCTTTATAGCAGAAACGTGTTGTGCACAAATTTAATTGCAAATTTAACTTTGTTTTTTTCTTTTTTAACCACTTCGCGCCAGAGCCTGTTTTTGCCTTCGTGACCAGGCCAATTTTTTCAATTCTGACCACTGTCACTTTATGAAGTAATTACTCTGGAATGCTTCAAAGGATCCCCCTGATTCTGAGATTGTTTTTTCGTGACATATTGTACTTCATGATTGTGGTAAAATTTCTTCGATATCACTTGCGTTTATTTGTCAAAAAATCGGAAATTTGGCGAAAATTTAGCAATTTTCAAACTTTGAATTTTCATGCCCTTAAACCAGAGAGATATGTCACACAAAAGAGTTAATAAATAACATTTCCCACATGTCTACTTTACATCAGCACAATTTTGGAGCCAACATTTTTTTGGATTAGGAAGCTATAAGGGTTAAAAGTTTATCAGCGATTTCTCATTTTTCCATCAAAATTTACAAAAACTTTTTTTTAGGGACCACTTCCTATTTGAAGTGACTTTTAGGGGCCTTTATGACAGAAAATAACCAAAAGTGACACCATTCTAAAAACTGCACTTCTCAAGGTGCTCAAAACCACATTCAAGAAGTTTATTAACCCTTCAGGTGTTTCACGGGAATTTTCGGAATGTGGAAGAAAACAATGAACATTTAACTTTTTTTCACAAAAATGTTACTTTAGACCCATTTTTTTTATTTTCACAAGGATAACAGGGTGCACTGCAGGGTTCGGAAGGGAAGGAGCACCATTTGACTTTTTGAATGTAAAATTTGTTTGAATAATTAAAGGACGCCATGTCGCATTTGGGGAGCCACTAATGTGCTTAAACAGTGGAAACCCCCCACAATTGACACCATTTTGGAAACTAGACCCCTTAAGGAACTTATCTAGATGTGTCCTGAGCACCTTGCACCCCCAGGTGCTTCACAGAAGTTTATACTATTGAGCCGTAAAAATAAAATTTTCACATTTTTCCCACAAAAAATGTTTTTCATCCCTTAATTTTGCATTATCATAAGGATAACAGGAGAAATTGCACCATGAAATTTGTTGTGCAATTTCTCCTGAGTACGCCGATACCCCATATGTGGGGGAAAACCACTGCTTTGGTGTACGGCAGGGTTCGGAAGAGAAAGGAGCTGGCTGGGATAGGTTGCAGACACCATGTCACATTTGAAGAGTCTCTGACATGCCGAAACATCAGAAACCCCCACAAGTGACCCCATTTTGTAAACTACACCTGTTAAGGAATTCATCTAGGGAAGTAGTGAGTATTTTTTAATTTTTAAATTTATACCATTGGGCAGTGAAGAAAACATAATTATATTTTTACCACAAAAAAATGTTTTACCCTCAGATTTTACATTTTCACACAGGGCAATGGGTAAAAATGATGCCGAAATGTGTCACACAATTTCTTCTAAACGTGGCAATACCCCATATGTGTCTGTATTGTACCGCTTAGCCATACGGCGAGATATGGGAGGGACGGAGCGCTATTTGACAATTGGAGAACAAATTATTGTAGAATAGGCATTTGGATTTGGGAGCACAACATTTTCTGAATTTCTTTTGGGGGGCAAGTGCCATTTCGCTTTTCCAGAGCCTTTCTGCTACCAGTAACTTGGAAGTCCCTTATATTTTTAACAGATAACGGACCTGAGTGGTGACTAGCTTTTTTTAGGACTTTATTGGGAACATTTTACGTAACATTTATCCGGCGCTCTATGCTGAGCACTTACATCGGGGTTTCCATATAAATTTCCAAGTGATGTAATTCAGATGAAACCCCTGCGGGATCTATTCACTGTAATGAGGCAGCAGAGTTACTCTGGACTCCGTCTGGCCTCTGTTTAGTGGTGTCCTTTTTTTCAGGAGTGCACAAAACTGTGGTCAACCGCAGTTTTATGCACGCCTAAAAAAGCTGACACCGTGGGATCACAGGCCAGACGGCATCCACAGTGGCCTATATCTGCCTCATTACAGGGAATCTTGCATCATGGGTTCCGTCTGAATCACTTATTTCAGAGATATACACCAAAACTCTGGTGTAAGTGCTCAGCGCAGAGCGCAGGATAAATGTGAGCAGAGCCTTACTGCGATCTTTGGGAGACATAATAAATCAGTAGCAGCTGAAGAATTGGTTTTATTTATTTTTTACGCCGTTCCTCGTACGGTATAAGTGATGAGATTACTTTATTCTTCGGGTCGGTGCGATTACAGAGATACCAGATTTATATTGGGTTTTTATGACTGACAGCTGTCACACACTAAAAGATGCTTTTTTTGCAAAATCTAGTTTTTGCATCGCCACATTTTGAGAGCTATAATTTTTACATATTACGGCCGACAGAGTCATGTGACGGCTTGTTTTTTGCGGGATGAGTTGACATTTTTATTGGTACCATTTTTGGGTACGTGACATTTTTTGATCGCTTTCTATCCGTTTTTTGGGACGTAAAATTAACAAAAACCAACAATTCAGGAATTGTTTTTTGAGTTTTTTTTTTATGCCATTCTGCGTGTGGTAAAATTGATAATGCAGCATTATTCTTCGGGTCAGTACGTTTACAGCGATACACTTACTGTATATTTTTATTATGTTTTGGCGCTTTTACACAGTAAAACAATTTTATAGAAAAAATATTTTTTTGCATCGCTTTATTCTGAGAGCTATAACTTTTTTATTTTTCGGCTGATGGAGCTGTATGGCGGCTTTTTTTGCGGAACAAGATGACGTTTTCAGCGGTACCATTTTTATTTCCACTTTGCTTTTTGATCGCATTTTTTCCACTTTTTGTTTGGCGATATGATGAAAAAGCATAGTTTTTTGCTCCGTTTTTTATTTATTTTATTACGGTGTGCACAGAAAGAGTTAATTAGTGTGACAGTTTTATAGATCGGGTTGTTTCGCACACGGCGATACCAAATATGTGTACTTTTTTTGTTTTTGCATAAATATACGGATTTATTGGTTTAATATTTTATTTATTTTTATTTATTCTGTGTTTTTTTTTTTAACAGTTTGAAAACATTTTTTAGACTTTTTTTTACATTTTTACTTATTCCCTGTATGGGACATTAATTTTTATTTTTCTAATCACTGTTCTCATGCAATGCAATAGTCATGTATTGCATTGCATGAGAACTTTGCTGACAGTTTTACATTGTCAGTGTCTCCTGGCAGACTTCAGCTGCAGGCTGAGTCTAGCAGGACACCATACATGGCAGATCCGGAGGCGGTCATGTGACCTCAGGCTGCCATGATAACGGCAGGTCCTGTCAGATGTCAGGGGGTCGTCGGAGAGGTAAGTGGACGTCCCCCTCTCCTCTCACTATCTTCTAAATGCCGCGATCACTATAGATCGCGGCATACAAAAGATAGCAAAGGGTTAACATCATTGGGACCTGATACAATCAGGTCCCCATGATGTCCCCTGTCAGAGCTGTTGCTCTGCACCACACCCGCAGCGCTTGCAGGACCCTGGGAGTCCTGAGGGCTGCGGGACCACCGACCGTTCATCAACGTCGGCGCTGCACAGAGCCCAGGCAGCGCCGACGTTTATGTACAGTGGGCGGTCTGGAAGTGGTTAAATAAAATCATCTGTTATATTCTGGGACTCTCTCTTTGATCCGTATACCAACCAACCTAATTTATTTGTGGATCACAATGGGGAATTTCTCCTCTACTACACTGGAGCACCTCCGGTTCATTTTTTACTGCTGTCACTTTGTCAGGCATTCGCGTGCACACAATCTCAATAAGTCACTATGTAGCTATTGGCAAGCGAGCACAGAGCATATGGCGTACACACCTCCAGATTCCAACGCATGGAATATGTGTATACTCCCCCGTACGGTCACTGCTAGCTTCACTATAGCCCAATTACGATTATTCACTGCCACCACCGATTAGATTTGAAATCTAATACAGGCCTTATCGGACACCTGCTTTCTGGTAGCGTATGGCTTCGGGGGAGGGAACCATCACAGAGCAAAAGAAACAAATATTACATTTTATATTTAATCCAAAAGGGAGGCAGTGTTTACCCGAATACTGAGGTTTTAGTTTAGAAAAAAACAACTTATACAGAGAGCAGGTGAGGGCACCATAGAACAGCCACAGAAAGGAGCAAGGGTATGAGACAGCAGAAATAAAGAATGTGCTCACCCCTATCTTGGTATATGCCCCCATCCTTGTATATATGCTGCCTCCCCGCATCCCTTGTATAAATGCTGCACCCCCATCCTTGTTTATATGCTGCCCTCCCCCATCCTTGTATATATGCTCCCTCCCCCATCCTTGTATATATGCTGCCCTCCGCCAACCTTGCATATATGCTGCCCTCCCCCAACCTTGCATATATGCTGCCCTCCCCTCATCCTTGTATATATGCTGCCTTCCCCCAATCTATGTGTTTGTGTTTATGCTCCCTCCCCCAGTCCATATATATATGCTTCCCCCAGTCCATGTATATATGCTCCCCCCAGTCCATGTATATATGCTGCCCTCTCCTCATCCTTGTATATATGCTGCCTTCCCCCAATCCATATGTATACGCTCTCTCCCCCCAGTCCATGTGTATATGCTCCCCCCCAGTCCATGTATATATGCTGCCCCCAATCCATGTATATATGCTCCCTCCCCCAGTTCATGTATATATTCTCCCTCCCCCAATCCATGTATGTATGCTGCCCTACCCAATCCATGTATATATGCTGCCCTCCCACAATCCATGTATATATGCTGCCCTCCCCCAGTCCATGTATATATGCACCCTCCCTCAGTCCATGTATATATGCTCCGTCTCCCCTTGTCCATGTATATATGCTCCCTCTCCCCCTGTCCATGTGTATATGCTCCCTCTCCCCCTGTCCATGTGTATATGCTCCCTCTCCCCCTGTCCATGTGTATATGCTCCCTCTCCCCCTGTCCATGTGTATATGCTCCCTCTCCCCCTGTCTGTGTATATGCTCCCTCTCCCCCTGTCCATGTGTATATGCTCCCTCTCCCCCTGTCCATGTATATATGCTCCCTCTCCCCCTGTCCATGTATATATGCTCCCTCTCCCCCTGTCCATGTGTATATGCTCCCTCTCCCCCAGTCCATGTGTATATGCTCCCTCTCCCCCTGTCCATGTATATATGCTCCCTCTCCCCCCTGTCCATGTGTATATGCTCCCTCTCCCCCTGTCCATGTGTATATGCTCCCTCTCCCCCTGTCCATGTGTATATGCTCCCTCTCCCCCTGTCCATGTGTATATGCTCCCTCTCCCCCTGTCCATGTGTATGTGCTCCCTCTCCCCCTGTACATGTGTATGTGCTCCCTCTCCCCCTGTCCATGTGTATGTGCTCCCTCTCCCCCTGTCCATGTGTATGTGCTCCCTCTCCCCCTGTCCATGTATATGTGCTCCCCCTGTCCATGTACAGTACAGGCCAAAAGTTTGGTCACACCTTCTCATTTAAAGATTTTTCTGTATTTTCATGACTATGAAATTTGCACATTCACACTGAAGGCATCAAAACTATGAATTAACACATGTGGAATTATATACTTAACAAAAAAGTGTGAAGCAACTGAAAATATGTCTTATATTCTAGGTTCTTCAAATTAGCCACCTTTTGCTTTGATGACTGCTTTGCACACTCTTGGCATTCTCTTGATGGGCTTCAAGTGGTAGTCACCGGAAATGGTCTTACAACAATCTTGAAGGAGTTCCCAGAGATGCTTAGCACTTGTTGGCCCTTTTGCCTTCATTCTGTGGTTAAGCTCACCCCAAACCATCTCGATTGAGTTCAGGTCTGGTGACTGTGGAGGCCAGGTCATCTGGCGTAGCACCCCATCACTCTCCTTCTTGGTCAAATAGCCCTTACACAGCCTGGAGGTGTGTTTGGGGTCATTGTCCTGTTGAAAAATACATGATGGTCCAACTAAACGCAAAATGGATGGAATAGCATGCCGCTGCAAGATGCTGTGGTAGCCGTGCTGGTTCAGTATGCCTTCAATTTTGAATAAATTCCCAACAGTGTCACCAGAAAAGCACCCCCACACCATCACACCTCCTCCTCCATGCTTCAAAGTGGGAACCAGGCATGTAGAGTCCATCCTTTCACCTTTTCTGCGTTGCACAAAGACACGGTGGTTGGAACCAAAGATCTCAAATTTGGACTCTTCAGACCAAAGCACAGATTTCCACTGGTCTAATGTCAATTTCTTGTGTTCTTTAGCCCAAACAAGTCTCTTCTGCTTGTTGCCTGTCCTTAGCAGTGGTTTCCTAGCAGCTATTTTACCATGAAAGCCTGCTGCACAAAGTCTCCTCTTAACAGTTGTTGAAGAGATGTGTCTGCTGCTAGAACTCTGTGTGGCATTGACCTGGTCTCTAATCTGAGCTGCTGTTAACCTGCGATTTCTGAGGCTGGTGACTCGGATAAACTTATCCTCAGAAGTAGAGGTGACTCTTGATCTTCCTTTCCTGGGGCGGTCCTCATGTGAGCCAGTTTCTTTGTAGCACTTGATGGCTTTTGCAACTGCACTTGGAGACACTTTCAAAGTTTTCCCAATTTTTCGGACTGACTGACCTTCGTTTCTTAAAGTAATGATGGCCACTAGTTTTTCTTTACTTAACTGCTTTATTCTTGCCATAATACAAATTCTAACAGTCTATTCAATAGGACTAACAGCTGTATATCCACCAGACTTCTGCACAACACAACTGATGGTCCCAACCCCATTTATAAGGCAAGAAACCCCACTTATTAAACCTGACAGGGCACACCTGTGAAGTGAAAACCATTTCCGGTAACTACCTCTTGAAGCTCAACAAGAGAATGCCAAGAGTGTGCAAAGCAGTCATCAAAGCAAAAGGTGGCTACTTTGAAGAACCTAGAATATAAGACATATTTTCAGTTGTTTCACACTTTTTTGTTAAGTATATAATTCCACATGTGTTAATTCATAGTTTTGATGCCTTCAGTGTGAATGTACATTTTTTATAGTAAAGAAAATACAGAAAAATATTTAAATGAGAAGGTGTGTCCAAACTTTTGGTCTGTACTGAATATATGCTCCCTCTCCCCCCTGTCCATGTATATATGCTCCCTCTCCCCCGTCCATGTATATATGCTCCCTGTCCCCTGCCCATGTATATATGCTCCCTCTCCCCCTGTCCATATATATATGCTCCCTCTCTCCCTGTCTATGTATATATGCTCCCTGTCCATGTGTATATGCTCCCTCTCCCCCTGTGCTTGTATATATTCTCCCTCTCCCCCTGTCCATGTATGTATGCTCCCTGTCCATGTATATATGCTCCCTCTCCCCCTGTCCATGTATATATGCTCCCTGTCCATGTATATATGCTCCCTTTCCCCCAGTCCATGTATATATGCTCCCTGTCCATGTATATATGCTCCCTCTCCCCCTGTCCATGTATATATGCTCCCTCTCCCCCTGTCCATGTATATATGCTCCCTCTCCCCCTGTCCATGTGTATATGCTCCCTCTCCTCCGTTCATGTATATATGCTCCCTCCCACAGTCCATGTATATCTGCTTCCCCCCAGCCTGCTGGCGCCGCTGTTCATCGCATATTAAAAAATAAAACAAAAAACAAACATAATAAACACTCCTACTCACCTTCCTTCTTCTCCCGCACAGCGTCCTCTCCTGTATCAGGTAACTGACTCCAGCGTGCTAGCGACGGGGGCGCATGATGTCACTGCCATGCACCCAGTCGCGTGTATGCTGACGTTGGCTGCTAGCTACTGGCCTCTGATTGGCCAGCAGCGTGTATTGCAGCGCACGGGCCTGGTAAGTTCGTGCGCTGCAATACACTAAAGCTAGATGTGCGTCCAAGAAAGAGTTCTCACCCGCCAGGCCCGATCCAGTAAAGCTAGTACTGCGGTGATGGCACGCATGCCCACTTGGAGGGCTTTGTATGCTCCCTCTGGCATGCGTGCCATAGGTTTGCCAGCACTGTACTAGACTGATCGCAGAGAAGATTCAGTTTAGCTGGAGCCAAGCACTCCATTACTCGTTCCACAAACGTGACCCCTGCTTACACAAAAATATGTAACCTCCAGCATGAGTATGGACCGATCTTCAGCTGGGTCTTTTATTCCGAAGTGGAGACTTGCCCACACACCCCTGCGATAACCTCACGTGAGTTGGTCCCCGCTCTTCAAGTTTTTATTAAAATATCTAACTTCTGCGATAATTTCTCGCTGGTTGATCGCAGAAGTTCGCAAGCAATATTTTTTATTACAAATTTACTTTTCTTTAGAGACTACACATGGCATAGCTGTGGTCTGTTATTTTTGTACTTTTGCATTACAGCTCACCGGAAGGGCTCCCAGATCTGGAAAAATATGCGTATTGTTCCTTAGATGACCCTGCAGCTAAAAATGTGTCCCAATTATTATCGCAATTATAGAACTTCCGATATTCCATATTTTGTGTCGGTGCCAGCGAGACTACAGATTGCACACATATGGAAAAGGAGATGTCTTTCTGTGGGGTAGGACTCCTTTGAAGCTTAGCAGTGACTATTCCGGCAGCTCATCGAAGCTTATTGGGGTGCATGCAGGGCCGACGTCAGCACCCGGCATACCCGGGCAAGTGCCGGGGCTCTGGACCATCAGGCGGCCCCGGGCCGCTTCACCGGCATCAGTGCAGGGCCGTCGGTGCTGTGCGAGCCCTGCTCTGCTTCATGTGCTGCTGCTCCACCACTCAGGGCATCGCTATGAACTTAGATCCGTGGTCTGGATCATAAGTGCGAGTGCACGCACCACACAACACGCAGGGTTCAGGCTCTCCTGCGTGCTGTGGATGTGCTTCTCTCCCTGCTCATCCTTCTGGCAAGTCAGAGCAGAGGATCCATGTGCGGAACAACTGCACAACGCCACCTAGGGGGAGTATATGTTGGATGGGGAGGAAGGAGGTTAAAGAGGGCTCAGGCCAGATCTGTCAGGGAATATAGCCACCGGCTTTAGGGAGAGGGGATAGAGATCACCACTCTCTCCTCTGTGCCTGCACAGCACCCCATCCCCCACCTTCTGTAATGTTACAGACAGCTCAGTAGTCGTGATGGGGAGGGTGAGCTGGGCTGACAGGGTGTACAAGCCGCGCTCCTACTGCTGATTTCCAAGGTCAGGAATCCCCCACTGCTGCCACTGGATAAATGCTGATGAAGAGAGTAAGTATGTATATGTCATGTCCCAGTATAATGTGTGTAGTTATTTGGTCATGTGTATATAGGTAATGTTTTTGTATAATGTGCTAACAGATTATGTCTCTGTATAATGTGTTTATGTGTAGGTCATGTGTCCGTATAATGTGTATATGTATAATGTGTAGGTCATGTGTCCGTACAATGCGTATATGTATAATGTGTAGGTCATGTGTCCGTACAATGTGTATATGTATAATGTGTAGGTCATGTGTCCGTATAATGTGTATATGTATAATTTCTCTGCGGTAGCTGTTCATCATGAATCATGGAATGTGCTCAAGGGGCTCACTGAGACTCTTTCGCCCGGGGCCCATAAAAACCTGGAGCTGGCCCTGAGTGCATGGCAGTGACATCATGCGCTGCTCACACGGTCAGATCAGCTGCTGGCAGCAGAGCAGGATGCAGCACTGGACCAGAGGGAAGGAAGGTGAGTAGAATTGTTTATTTTTTTCGTGCGCATCGTGTTGTGAATGTGGGTGCCATGAATACCAGGATGGGAATGAGGGGTGCTATGCATTCCTGGATGGGGGTGAGAGGTGGCATGCATACCAGGAAGGTTTTTTTGTTAGGAGTTATAAGAGTTAAAAGTTGACCAGCAATTTATAATTTTTCCAACAAAATTTACAAAACCATTTTTTAGGGACCACATCACATTTGAAGTGACTTTGAGGGGTCTATATGACTAAAAAACTATAAAAACTGCACCCCTCAGTGTGCTCAAAACCACATTCAAGAAGTTTATTAACCCTTCAAGTGCTTCACAGGAGCTAATGAAAGTAAGGAAAAAACAATTATGTATGTGGAGGAAAACTACTGTTTGGGTGCACGACAAGAAGGGGATGGAGCGCCATTTGAATACAAAATTTGCTGGAATAATTAGCGAACACCATGTCACATTTGGAGAGCCCCTTATGCGCCTAAACAGTGGAAACCCCCCACAAGTGACACCATTTTGGAAACTGGACCTATCCGAGAACTTATCTAGATCTGTGATGAGCACATTGAACCCTCAGGTAATTCACAGAAGTTTATAACAAAGAGCTGTGAAAATAAAAATAATTGATTTTCCCCACAAAAATGTTTTTTTTTTAGCCCCAAATTTTGCATTTTCACAAGGGTAACATGAGAAATTGGACCCCAAAATTTGTTGTGCAAATTCTTCTGAGTATGCATATACCATATATAAACTACTGTTTGGGCACCTGGCAGGGCTCAGATAGGAAGGAGTGACGTTTTGGAACGCAGACTTTGATGTAATGGTCTGCGGGTGTCATGTATCATTTGGACAGCCCCTGATGTCCATAATGGTGGAAAACTCCCACAAGAGACCCCATTTTGAAAATTCTACCCTTTTGGAAATTTATCTACAGGTATAGTGACAATTTTGACTCCATGGTAAAGAAACATGCAGCAGCGGATGTTGCTGTGTGAAAATTGCAAAATGCTGTGATAGTGACCAGTACGTTATAATGACCTTTACGCTGTATTGACCGTACATTGTGCCCAGCTCATGTGTCTGGAGACACACTCCCGTAAATTAGGTGACCTCTCATCGCTGCAGAAATTCCAAACATGTGGACGCTAATTGCGGTTTAGACCTATTATGGGGCTTAGAAGGGAGGGGGGGGCATTTGGATTTGTGTGCGCAGAATTCGCTGGATTTCTTTTGGTGGTTGAGGAGCCATAGCGCTTTTCCAGAGCCTTTGTGCTGACAGTAATGTGGAAGCCTCTATATTTCCATTGACAGATGATGGACCCGAGTGGGGGCTTTTTTTGTGGATTAATTGAAGCTTTTGCTGGAAACATTTTACATAACATTTTGGATCACATTTATCCGGCGCTCTATGCCGAGCACTTATATCAGGGTTTCCATCTAAATCTCCGAGTGACGTGATGCAGATGAAACCCCAAGGGATCCATTCACTTTAATGTGGCTGCAGAGACACCCTGGACTCCGTCTGGTCTCTGTTCAGCGGTGTACTTCTTTTCTGAGATGCACAAAACTGTGGCTAATCACACTTTTTTGCATGTTTAAAAAGGCAGACACCACCAGGTGATAGGCCAGACAGCGTCCACAGTGCCTCCATCAGCCTCATTATAGGGATTCTTCTGCCAGGGGTTTCATCTGAATCACATATTTCCGAGATTTATACAGAAACCCCTGTGTAAGCGTTCAGTGTAGAGTGCAGGATAAATATGCGCCAAGCCTACTTCTATCTTTGGGAGGCAAAATGAAAAAATCAACACTGGTTTTATTTATTTTTTACGCTGTACCTTGTGCAGTATAAGTAATTAGACGACTTTATTCTTCTGGTCAGTTCGATTACAGACGTTTTGCATCGCCATATTTTGAAAGCTATATATATTTTTTTCATATTTCTGTCGACAGAGTCATGAGAGGGCTTGTTTTTTGCAACACAAGTTGATGTTATTACTGGTACAGTCTTCGGGCACATGACCTTTTTTGATCGCTTTCTATTTCGATTTTTGGGAGACAGAATGAACAAAAAACAACAATTCAGGAATTTTTTTTTGCTTGTTTTTTATGTCGTTCCGTGTGTGGTAAAATTAATGAAGCCGCTTTATTCTTCAGGTCAGTATGATTACAGCAATGCCACTTTATTTACATGATGGTATACCATCTCCTTGGGCTTTTTTTCCATAAGCTCATAGCGAAATATAAGCTCCATCCCCAGCCCCAGTGTCCAGCACCTTTTTCTGCCTACCCATCGTACACTCATTGGCTGTTAGTGATCTGTCCAGGACTGACCTCTGTAATTCATCCCAGCATTGGAAGTAACACAGCAGTGATCACATCCACCATACATCTATAGTGCTAATAAAGTTGTTACATGTTCCCCAAATTACCCCTGTCAATGACAGTTTTAATGAATTGGGTTCATGCTGTGTCCAGTAATAGGACTCAATCTCTAGTCTATAATATAACCCGGGATTCATCCCTCTGTCTGAAGCCTCGATACACTGCGCATGCGTGACGTGCAGTCTGGCTCCAGACAGAAGCAGGCATCCAGCTGTTACAGGTAAGAGGAGGTGTATGGCGCCGGAGATCGCGGTATGCTTAAACACTGAACGCATACTGCGATCTCCGGTGCCATACTTGCATACTTACCTGACCGGGAGGAGCGTTGCCGCGGCGCCTCTCTTCTGGCCGGAGACCGGAGTCGGAGTGAGGTGCGTGCGCACAGCGCTATCCTTCGCCATTTTACTGAAGACACATTTACAGTGTGTCTTCAGTAAAATGGCGCCGGACAGCGCGTTGCTCTGGCGCCGCTCTCCTCCCCCGGCCTCCGGCAGAATAGGACGCTGCAGCGCTGGAGTACAGAGAAGAAAAGTGAGTATAACTGTTTATTTTTTTTTTGTATGTGTGTACAGTGTGAAAGGGATGAGGGGGCCACACATACCAGGATTGGGGGGTGAGAGGTACCACACATACCAGGATTGGGGGGTAAGGGCTACCATTCATACCGGGTTTGGGGATGAGGGGTGCCACGCATACCGGGATTGGGGATGAGGGGTGCCACGCATACCGGGATTGGGGATGAGGGGAGCCACGCATACCGGGATTGGGGATGAGGGGAGCCACGCATACCGGGATTGGGGATGAGGGGAGCCACGCATACCAGGATAGGATGGTGGAGACAGGATGGGGGCAGCACAAATACCAGGAGGGGGGCAGCACATACCACACATACCAGCATGGGAGACCATATACCAATAAAAATGCTCGCCACCCGGGCATAGAACGGGTTCAATAGCTAGTTCTTTATAATATAGTTTGAATTTGGCATTTATATATACATATAAAAATTGTGTACATCCTATAAATATGTAGACTCTCATATTTAGTCCTCCTCTTTGCGTCATTGATGAGATTGACAGGGCAAGTGACCAGGACTGTCATCAGGGCATTACTTCCCTATCTGGCGTATGTGGCCCAGTGAGCAGAGGGGCCCTGTTCATCAGGTCACCGGGCCCCAGCAGCAGGATTCTGCCAGTTCACTTACTGTGAACCTGTGTCCTCAGACACAGATTCACGTTAAACCTATTGCATGGCAATAGTTAACTGCCGCCGTCCACTCACAGGCTAGCGGCTGACGCCAGCACACATTCCTCAGGCATATGATATCACTGTCTTTCACCAGCTATCCTGCTTCTGGTGATGATAAAGCCGAAACATGGGGGGTCTTATGGAGAGACATGGGGGGGCCTTATGAGAGACATGGGGGGGCCTTATGAGAGACATGGGGGGGCCTTATGAGAGACATGGGGGGCCTTATGAGAGACATGGGGGGCCTTATGAGAGACATGGGGGGCCTTATGAGAGACATGGGGGGCCTTATGAGAGACATGGGGGGCCTTATGAGAGACATGGGGGGCCTTATGAGAGACATGGGGGGCCTTATGAGAGACATGGGGGGCCTTATGGAGAGACATGGGGGGCCTTATGGAGAGACATGGGGGGCAGAATGAGAAACATTGGAGGCAGAATGGGGTCAGGATGGAGACATTGGGGGCAGAATGGAGACAATCGGGCCAGGATGAAGTCAATGGGGACAGGATGTAGGACATGATTACTGTAGGGACTAATTATGGATATTATTACTGCTGTGATGTATTTTATTTTTGAGGATACTGTTTTCAGTGGGGAGGGTCCTGCTAATGTGCAGGGCGACACTGTCACTTTTTTTCTTCATCTGGTGTAGTGTAGAAGTTGGGGAAAATTGGGAATGTTCTCTGTAAGCTGCTCTAGATAACTGTTATTTTGTGCAGAGACTAATCCTGGCTGGAAAAAGTAATGGCAGTCTGCGCTGGATGAAGCAGAAAAGCGATGATGAAGGACTTCAACTAGAGACATCACCGGTAAGTCAGTGTGTTATCTGTACACTGACACTATACACTGTATACTATATAAAGGGCTCCTGTTTATAATGTCACTGGTTATCCCCGTATTATCTGTACACTGACACTATATACTGTATACTATGCACAGAGCGCCTGTGTATAATAGCACTTATGGTAATATTAGTATTCTGTTTTTTTTTTATTAATGATCAGTATTGTAATATTCGGTTACTGTGGTGGTAATATGTGATCTGGTCACAGTGTAGCGGTATTTGTTCCTTGTTTGTGGTATTATTCGGTCACTATGTGGTGGTAATATGTGGTCTAGTCATGGTGTGGAGGGATTTCTCCCATGTATGTGGTATTATTCGGTCAATATCTGGTGGTAATATGTGGTCTGGTCATGATGTGGCGATATCTGTCCCTTGTTTGTGATATTATTGATCATTTTAAAAAATGGATGTGACACATTACCTTAAATAAAAATATACCTAAAAAGAGTATTATAATAAATTTTTAATAGGCCCAGCCAAAAGTCTCCTTGTTGTGGTGGCGGCTTAAAAAATCTTTTGGCCAAAACAAAAACTGATGGTTGTGTGTGTGATGTGGTGTTTGATGGGAACTGTTATTGTGTGATTGGTGAAGACGTGGTGCAGAAAGTAGAGTTTTTCCAAGAATGAGCGGTGGGACTGTGGAAGGTTCGAGGGATGGAGGCGGAGCTGGAGTGGAGCCTGGGCGGAATCTCAAAGGGGCCCGAAAATTTTGATATTATGGGGCCCCGAAATTCCTGGTGGCAGCCCTGCTGGTAGCTACCCCCATGGATGAGATCCTTGCTTGTTTTTCATGGAATACAGATTCAGCAGAGCTGTGGTTGTCTAATGGAGTTGGCACAGCTTTATACATATAGTAGAGCTGTGTTTGTAAGAAAAAAAAAAGCTGGGCTTCTTCTTAGAAGAAGGGCTGAGAAATCTCATTGATTTTATTCCTTGTAATTATGTACGTAATGGGATGTAAGTGAAGATAAGTGGGATGCAAAGAATAGTTAACAGAGGAAAATGGTATTGGAAAAGTCAGCTTACCACGTTCAGATGCACCTTGTTACACTTGAAGCACATTGCATGGAGCCATCCAAGTCTGGGACGTGGAAATCACAAATTGCAAAAAAAAGAAAGTTTCATCCAGTGATGACAAAGTCAGTTAAAAAGTAGAAAAAAATCGCCTTTATTATTCCAATATTAAAAGTAGATAAATGCACTGACCGCCATGAGCTTTCCATATCACACAATTGACACGTTTCAGCTAAAATCTTTAATCATGGTTTGTGAATAAAACTACAGAGCTACCTTATATATGCTCAACTCTAGATGGACACAGGAGTCTGGGTAAAATGAATTATCACAGCCACGTAGAAATGCACGGGGTGGCACACTGCATGAGGTAAAATCTTCTTTGATTCGCATAAAGGTTAAAACATGGATGCGGGGAAGCTGGTCCACAGTCGGACGATGGCTGTTTCACATGCTAAGCACGCTTCTGCGGGTCCAGGTAAGTAAAAGCTTTGGGGATGGGAAGAAATTTAAATAGAATAACCACACGCTTGCAATTTCATTAACAACACATGAGTGAAAGGAATACACAATATTAAAGACATCACATAAAATCACCGGAATACCGCCATATCTAGCTTCTCATTCAAACCAGGCAGACCCTGTGCTCCAGACCGAAGAATCCATTTTGCCTCTCTACGGAGGAAAATTTTATTCTAATTTCCTCCCTGATTAGGTAGCACCATCTTTTCTAAGCCTGCATAATGCGGAGCTTCAGGATTTCCGTGATGCACAGTGCAAACATGCTCTATCAATCATCTTGAACCTTTCCCTGAGTATATAGACTTAAAATGCTCTCGAACGCGTACAGCTAGTGGTCTAAAATTCTTATGCATGTAAATTGAATTATGTTCACTTGAATTTTAACCATGTGGGGTGAAGAAATCAGTGGGACCTAACAATCCCTGTTGGAGAATTAATTAGGATCAAAAGAAATTGTTTTACTCATTAGAATTATTATATTGAATCTGATAAAATAGTCAAGAGACTTAAAAACAGGCTATACGAATCACACTTTATCAAGAGCAGAGAATATAGTCAGTGGAATTGATCGCAAACACCTCCTATTGGAACATAATAAGACAAATAGGAATAGTACGTCTATAACATTCACTACACAATATAGCCCACAATATTTGGATATTATAAATATTGTTAAAAAATACTTACCTATATTAAATGAAGACGGTAAACTTGCAAAGATCCTGCAAAAATCAGATATAAGATACGTGGCTAATAGGGCCCCAATGCTTGGTAACATTCTTTCCCCTAGTCATTTTCAAGTGAATATACCAAATAGAGTCCCTTTTGGTATGAATACCCGACAAGATTTGATGTTGCAATACAATTAATTAATGTGTTTTCTTTCTTTGTCTGTTTTTTGCTTTTCATTTTTGATGATTGCTTTTATATGTGATTTTTCTGTCTATCTGTATTATATGGGCTTGTTAGATGTCACTGATTTCTTCACCCCACAGGGTTAAAATTCAGGTGAACATAATTAATTTACCCAGCCTCTTGTGTGTTCTACAGTTGAGAATATATAATGTAGCACTTTGCAACAAAAAATGCAAAGAATGATGCGCATCCCATGCTGGTGTGCTATTAGAGAGGTTGTCTAATCTAAAACTACAAGTCTGCAGTCACTCTATGACTTAAGTGCTGGCATCGGGAATGGGCGATAATGTGACCACAAGTAAGTGATTTGCATACTCTTGGCCACAATCCGACTAAATTGGCATGACCTCGCTCAATACACTTGTAGGGAGGTTAAAAAAACAGAACACAAAAATGGAAATTATCAACTTTGGGAAGGGATACACATACAACACATACATACCATTACAATGATAAGAGGGCTTATGGAATATAAATTCTTCTGTAACAGAGCGACACAGGTATGTTTCTACAGCTGAGCTATTCAGATGTAACAGAGCTCATCTTATAACATTTAAAATGTCAAAATGTAGTAAATAGGCATGCTGGAAGTCTATCGCTGCATTTCCAGGGCAAGCAGAGGTAAGAGCTGCCTTTTTACCTTGGATCGGAGTCCCCGCACTTTCAGCATGGGTTCCGATCGTTGCCATATTGACCTGATGTCATCCGACATCCGGTTCTCCAGGCATCAGGAAGTTATATATATTGTGCGCAGTTGCACGATCTATGTAACTTGTGTCTGCAGGACTGACAGCCTGCATAGCACAAGGATGCAGTTGCATCCCTATTCTATGCAAGCTATCAGCCTGCAAAAAATGAAAGTTCCATAGTGGGACAAAGTGTAAAAGAAAGTGTCAAAGTGAAAGAAAATTTTAAAAAAGTAAACATATTAACCCCTTAATGACCGCTGTAACGCATTTTCACGGAGGCAGTTAAGGGTACTTATTCCTCAGCGCCGTGAAAATGTGTCGCGGATGAATAAGGCTGTAGCGCCCCCCAGAGCCGGAAATTCTCCGGGGTCTCAGCTACTGGAGGTAGTTGAGACCCTGGAGAATATGATCAGGGCTGGTTTTTACTGTCCCTGTCACGTGATAGCCGTTATTCACCAAATAACGGCGATCACAAAAAAAAAGTGTGTCCACGGTTTACAATCATTTATTTCTTTTCTGACATGATATACATGTCAGACGAGAGAGAAATGAAGACCCCCAAGTCTCTCGATATCTCCGCCGTCCTCTGATCACCCCTCAGATCTTCCCCCGGCGCTCCGGCATTGTTAGAGACAAAAAATGGCAGCACAGTATGCTCGCCGAGATCTGCCAGCCGGTGCCCTGTAACAACAGGGAATGCCCTGTTGGTTTATTTTGATCACTGTGATAAACCCTATCACAGTGATCAAAAAAAATAAAAAAATAAATGAAACCCCCTCTTGTCCCCCAGAGTTATTACCTCATAAAGTGACACTGGTCAGAATTGTAAAATTTGGCTTGGTCATCTAATATATATAATCGTCTTATCCCGTCTGTCTGTTTGTCTGTCTGTCCAGGAAATCCCGCGTCGCTGATTGGTCTGGCCACGGCCAATCAGCTACGCGGGATTTTAGAAAAAAGATGGCGGCGGTTAGCGGCTCATCTGCCGCATGGAGGTCAGCGGCGATGCAGCCGGGAGATGAACGGCGCCAGCTTCTCATCTCCCGGCTGATCGCAGCAGAACTACCCCGACCGGCGGCGCCGCTGACCTCCATGCGGCTACCGTCGGGAAATCAGCGGCTAGGACCGCTGATCTCCCGACTGTAAGTGTGAAGGGAGGACCGGTGAGCGGCTCTGCCGGTCGGGATGCTTCTGCTGCGAGCAGCTGGTCATCTCCCAGCTGCTCGCAGCGGAAGTACCCGCACAAGCAGCGCCACTCCCGGGCCCACACTAATACGACGCTGATTGGTCGCGGCCGGCAGCCACACCAATCAGCGATATTGGCGCCATATTTAAACAGGCTCTCCGTCCCTCACTAACACGGTTCGCTGATTGGTCGCGGCCGCCGGCCATGACCAATCAGCGATATTGGCGCCAAATTTAAACACGCTCTCCGGCCTTCACTAACACAGTTCGCTGATTGGTCGTGGCCGCTGGCCGCGACCAATCAGTGATATTGGCGCCAAATTTAAACACCTCTCTGCTGATTGCGTCCGGTGTACCGCATACATATTCTAGAATACCTGATGCATTTGAATCGGGCCACCATCTAGTTAAGTACATAATTGGCTTCGTCCTTAAGGGGTTAAAAATTTGAAAAAATAATCCCCCCCAAAAAATATATATATACTGTACC
This sequence comes from Phyllobates terribilis, assembly GCF_046119375.1. Classification (NCBI taxonomy): domain Eukaryota; kingdom Metazoa; phylum Chordata; class Amphibia; order Anura; family Dendrobatidae; genus Phyllobates; species Phyllobates terribilis. Next base: position 326,609,271 of record NW_027362764.1, on the reverse strand, counting down.
CATAAATAAATATTATTATGAAAAAAAAGAATAAAAGTACACATATTTGGTATCGCCACGTCCGGAACGACCTGACCTATAAAACGGTCTAATAGTTAACCCTTCTATTGAACACCGTAAACAAAATAAATTAAAAACGAAACAAAAAACGATTCTTTATCATACTGCCAAACAAAAAATAGACTAGAACGCGATCATAAAGACGAATGTAATTATGGTACTTCATCTTATCTCACAAAAAACAAGCCGCAATACTGCTCCATCAGCAGAAAAAAAAAGTTTTATAGCTCTCAGAATAAAGCAATGCAAAAATAATTATTTTTTCTATAAAAGTTTTTATTGTGTAAAAGCTCCAAAAAAATGAAAAAAACAATATAAATTTAGCATTGCTGTAAACGTATTGACCTGAAAAATAAAGCTGCCTTATCAATTTTACCACACTTGGAATGGCATAAAAAAAAAAAAGTCCTGAATTGTTGTTTTTTGGTTATTCTGCCTCCCAAAAATCATAATAGAAAGTGATCAAAAAATGTCACATGCCCGAAAATGGTACCAATAAAAATGTCAACTTGTCCCGCAAAAACCAAGCCCTACATATGACTGTCTGTTGAAATATGGAAAAATGCTAGCTCTCAAAACACGGCCATGCAAAAACTAGTCTTTGCAAAAAAAAAGTGTTTTTTAGGGTGTGACTAGTGATGAGCGAGCACTAAAATGCTCGGGTACTCTTTGCTTGGGTCAAGCAAATTGAAATGCTCGAGTGCTTGGTCCTAGTAACGAGCCCAATATAAGTATATGGGAAACTCAAACACTTTTCCGACGGCCCCCCTCGGCGGTCTGCAGAGGGCCTAAAAATTGCCCAAATCGATGGGAACAGTGCTCAAATGACATAGGAACAGCATGTGGAAGACCCCTTGAAGCATCTCTGACTCCCAGATCACTGCTCTCAACAATGTTGTCAGAGGTATTACACCACTTTTACTGACTCACAATAAAACATACAAAACCGAAACCAAAATTGATTTTCCTGGGAAAAATTTTAAGGAACATCCTTTCCAGGGTAATGACTTTTGTGTATAAGGCAAAATAAATATGCAAAAACAAAAATGCTCCTACACACCTTGGGCTATGTTCACACGTAACGTTTTTGATGCTTTTTTTCACTTTTGCATTGCTTTCAACAGTGAAAAATACATTCACTGGTAACTATCATTTTAATATTTTACTACCTTATTTTGCCATGTGGTATGTGAGACATGATCAGACACATCCTGTTTCATTTATGAAGGAGGCACTCTGAAAGTCACAAACACTATTTTTATAGGGCCATCAGGCAGCCCTTACTATTCTTAAAGGGCCAGCAGTCGGCTATGCTTTGTTGTTCCCATTATTAAAGAGTGGGTCTCCTATACTGTTATTGGGTATGCAGTGACTGCAGGGGCTGCCCAAAATTTGGTTGCACCCCAATACCCCTTTGAAGAGACATAGAGGAGAGCCTCAGTAAAAAAAATGTTCCCATTATAAAGGAGTGGGTCTCCTATAGTAGTAATGCCCATGCAGTGACTGCAAGGGCTGCCAAAATTTGGGAAAAACCCCACTAACAATTTAAAGACACATAGAGCTGGGCCACCGTAACAAGTACGACATGTTCCCATTAGAAAGGAGAGGGCCTGCTATCCAGTTATAGTGTATGTAGTGAGTCCCAGCGGCTGCCAAAATGTAGAAAAATCTCTACTAACAATTTAAAGACTTATAGAGCTGGGCTACAGTAACGAGTATGACATGTTCCCATTAAAAAGGAGTGTGTCTCGCATACAGTTTGCCTATGGAGTGAATGCAACTGCTGATAAAAATTTGGAGGAACTCCAATGTCCCTTGCAAGAGACGTAGAGGTCTTATTGCCTTCTGAAAACAATGTTCCCATTATTAGGAATTGGGTCTCCCATTCTGTTTGACTATGCAGTGAATGCAAAGGCTGCCAATAATTTGGAGGAACTCCAATACCCATTGGAAGAGACAAAGATATGGTGATATGGTGGTGGAGGAGGAGGAGAAGGAGAAGGACAAGAGCAAATACGCAAAATCAGGACGCGTATACCCATGTCTGAGTGTGAAGACAGAGGTGCATGGGAATAGAGTTAGCCTTGTGCGGTTTGTCACCTAAGCATATTATCTTCAGCAAAGACTGTTTCCACTTGGCCGCAGCAGTGCTTCCAGCTTGCAACTGAAGTGGTCATTTTGGAGATGGAGGCTGAAGAGGAGGAGGTGCAGGAGCTGTAGAATGTGGGGGCAACCCTGATTGACCCAGGGCCCGCGATCCTTGGCATCGGGAAGACGTATTTCATCCCAAGGTCCAACTGGGTCCCAGTTTTCACTATATTAACCCAATGTGCCATCCCTGCCCACAAGCACTTGTCCACGTGTCCATGGTTAGGTGGACTTTCCCAGTAATTGCAATGTTGAGGGGACGGCTAATGTTGTGGGACACGTGCTGATATAATGCAATTACCGAGGGACGGCTGTCGCCATCAAGTTGCGGAAAGCTTCCGTCTCCACAAGCCTAAAAGGCAACATTGCAAACGCAAGCATTCACGAAATGTGTGAATATAGTAGCATGGCCTGTGAGGCGTTGGCTGCGTATTTCCGCTTGCTTTCCAAGGACTGGGGTAGGGACAACTGAAAGCTGCGCTGGGACGTGGACGTGCTTTCTGATGGTGCTAGTTGAGAGTGTGCAACAACACGTGCGGGGCGGGCATCATCTTGGCATGCACCATGGTCAGGGGATTGGCATGCACGCACAGCGGAGGAAGCAGTGTTGTCACCCACAGACACTGTTTCTGGACCTTGGGGTTCGGTCCACTTAGTCGGGTGCTTTGCTGTCATGTGCCTAATCATGCTGATGGTAGTCAGGCAGTTAGTTTTTCTACCCCTGCTGATGCTGGCCTGGCAGGTGGTACAAATGGCCTTTTTAGAGTTATCTACAGAGTCTTTAAAAAAACAGCCAGGGGAAGACCTAACAGTTTTACAGGCAACTTCCGTCGTGTTGGCGTTACTGGGAACACTTTCCCGCCTTGTGTCTGCGGCCACCACACTGTTTCTTCGTGCCTGTTGTGGTGCTACTCCTCCCTCCCCGTTTGCTGCTGTCCTCGCTCAGCATGTCCCCATGCCAGGTTGGGTCAGTTACTATATCATTCAACACATCGTTTTCCACTTACGCTTTGACTTTCTCCTCCTCCTGACTTTCTGGCAATTGTCTCATCATCATCATCCACCTCTTGGGACAGTAATTGCCCTTTCCTACCATTGCCTTTGTGTGACCATGGCTGCTCCAATACTTAGGCATCGCTACACGCGTTTTCCTCTTGACTCGCTTGAAGCTGGCCAGGTGAGAGGCCCGAATCTATAAATGGAAAAGTGAACAGCTCTTCTGAGTGTCCAAGTGTGGGATCAGTTGTCTCTGAGCACTCGGCATGGTGGGAGGAAAGAGGATCAGGGTGAGGAATATGCAGTCCAGACTCATGGCTACTGAGACTTGGCCATGTGAAAGACAAGGGTGGTGGTGGTGGTGGTGGTGGCAAAGTGACTGGAAGCATTATCTGCTATCGAACCAACAACCTTTTCACACTGCTCTGGGTTCAATAGTGGTGTTCTGCGGTCCCCTAGTAATTGGGACAGGAAGGTCAAGCGACAAAATGTGGGTGTTTGTTGTGGCACAATTTCAGCTTGCCCATTTTAAATTGAGGACAATATTTTCAATGTTTACGAGAAATGGCTGATTTTGGAACGCAGTTATATGTGATACGTCTGACAGAGAACCACGGTTTTAAATAGCAGGCCTTTAATTTACTAATACTATTCTTCACAGAGACCTAGTATGAATAGCTTGACCGACACACCTCAACAGAATGGAAAAGGAGGCCAATATTTTCCACGTTCAGTTCAAATTTCTGTATTTTTATAGCTGAAATATGGAGCAGATCTGGCTGTATTCTGCAGTGCTAACTAGCAAATGGAGAAGAAAAATGGTGTACTCTGAATTGCTTTTTAAGCAAATAACCAGAATTAAGATAAAATAAAAAATTGCCCTGGCCCTTGATATCTGGGGCTATGTCTACAATTATCTGTAAGAACAGCAGCAGCTGACAGGGCGTTCAGTGGACCCTTTTGCTCTATATGCACTGCAGTCTGCCACATACCCTGCCTGCCTGCCTAACTCCTCCTATCACCACTGAATATATGCAGCTGGATTAGTCCTGAGAAGGACTGTTAGATTCAGATGGATATATATATATATATATATATATATGTGTGTTGCAGGATACTTATACTTCCTATAAACTAGCAAATCTCTCCCTGACTCAGCAGCACCTCTCCCTACTCTACCTGTTTTTGGGATAGACTGTGACGAGCATAGCGGCGCAAGGTCTTATATAGACCTGATGGTGCTGTGCGGCCAGCCAATCACTGTAATAACCAACATGGCTATGGCACTGCACTATAAAAAGCGCCAAACATGCAGGGCAGGGACCAGAGTTCCCGCCCGAGCAACACTGAAATACTCGCCGAGCTTGTCGAGCACCGTGATGCTCGGGCGAGTACCGAGCAGTGGCGAGCACGTTCGCTCATCACTATGTATGACAGCTGTCAATCATAAAAACCCGCTATAAATCTGGTATCGCTGTCATCTCACCTACCTGAAGAATATAGTCATCTAATCATTTATATCACATGAGGAACGGCATTAAAAATAAACTCTAGGATTACATTTATGGTTAGGGGAAAGATTGGGGTAGAGGTTAGTGTTAGGGTTCGGCCTGGGATTTTTTCAAATGTAAAGAAAAAAAAATTATGCCGATATGGCGAATAGTGTTAATCGCAACTGTTCACTACTTGAGATTGCAACGGGTTCTCGGGGATGCACCGAGTATCGTGGGTACTTGAGTGATATGTTCGAGTCTTCACCCCATATGTTTTGCGGTGTCTAACAACCGTGAAACATGCGGGGCGGGGACTCGAGCATGTCACTCAGGCACCCGCAATACTTGGTGCCTACCTGAGTACCCGATGTAAACTCAAGTAGCGAGCGCTTGCACTCTAGACTAATGACAACTTATTCAATATAATGGCCTAATGTTATCAAATTCTGTGTCGTACCTCTTACTTCAAAATGTTCACTGTACACCTTGATAAAATCCTTGAGGGGTATAGTTCCAAAATAGTGTTACTTGTGGGGGGTTTCCGCTGTTTAGGCGCACCGGTGGCTCTCTAAATGCGACATGGTGTCCGCTCTCGATTCCAGCCAATTTTGCGTTCAAAAAGTCGCACAGTGCTCCTTCCCTTCTGAACCCTGCCGTGCTCCCAAACAGTGTTTTCTCCCCACATATGGGGTATTGGCGTACTCAGGAGAAGTTGCACAATAGTTTTTGTGATTCATTTTCTACTCTTACACTTGTGAAAAAAAAAATTGAGGCTGAAAGATCATTTTTGTGGAAAAGTTAGAATTTTTTTTTATTTTCACGGCTCTACGTTATAAACTTCTGTGAAGCACCTGGGGGGTTCAGGGTGCTTACCACACATTTAGATAAGTTCCTTGTGGGGTCTAGTTTCCAAAATGGGGTCAGTTGTGGGCGATTTCCACTGTTTAGGCACATCAGGGGCTTTTTAAACGTGATATGGGGTTTGGGGAGCCCCTCCTCAAGGTAAATATTCTCCAGCTCCTTCAAGTTGTAAGGTTTCCTGTGGTGAACAGCAATCTTCAAATATGACCACAGATTTTCAGATTAAGTTCTGGGTTTGACTAAGCCACTCCAAAATATTTGCACGTTTCCCCTTAAACCACTCAAGTCTTTCTTTAGCAGTATGCTTTGGTTCATTGTTTTGTTGAGTGGTGAACCACTGTCCCAGTCTCAAATCACTGACAGACTGAAACAGGTGTTGCTCAACATCACAGAAAATAGTAAGATTTCTAAAGCCACTGTAATAAAGGGGCATTCACCCTCCTCCCCTCTCATACAGATTTCCAGTAAGGAAATCAAGAGATGAAAGTCTGAGTCACCTATAAATTAGACTGGTACAATGGACATTAAGGAGGTTATCGTGGAGCTAGCCCTTATCGGAAGTGTATATACCATACACTCACTGTCAGTTTCCTGATAACCGGCCTATTACTGAAACAGCCTGCAGCCTCCTCAGTTAATCGTCGGCCTACCATGTAGTTGTCCGGACGATAGGAGGCTGCAGATATCTGTTCGTTCCAAAGATAATAGAGGGTGAGTTAAGTGGTGCCCCCCCCGCTTGCAATCCTTGACACTCAAGAATATCCCTGTATTTAACACCATCCATCTTCCCCTTGATATGGATCATTTTCCCTGTTTATGCTGCTGAAAAACATCTCCATAGCATGATGCTGATACCACCATGTTTCACTGTGAGGATGATGTACTTGGGGTAATGAGCTGTGTTGGTTTGGCGCCAGTCATAGCGTTTACCTTTGTGGCCAAAAAGTTCAATTTTGATCTCATCTGACTACAGCACCTTCCTCCGTATATTTGAGGAGTCTCCCACATGTCATTTAGCAAACTCAAAATGAGCCTTACATATTTTTTTGTGTGTAAGTGAATGCTTTTTTCTGCCCACTCTAACATAAAGGCCACCTCTATTGAGTGTACAGCTTGTGGTCGTATGGACAGATACTCCGGTCTCTGCTTGGGAACTCTACAGCTACTTCAGGGTTTCCTTTGATCGCTGTGCTGCCTTTCTGTTTAATGCCCTCCTTGCCCGGGCTTAGGGTTTTGGTGGACGGCCCTCTCTTGGCAGGTTTGTTGTGGTACCATGTTCTATCCATTTGATGATAATGGATTTGTTGGTTCTCTGGGGGATCATCAAATTTGGGATATTTTCTTTATAACCCAACCCTGACTTGTAGTTCTCAAGAACTTTGTCCCTGACTTGTTTAGAGATTTCCTTGGTATTCATGATGTTTGGTTAGTGGTGCCTCTTTGCACTGCAGGGATTTGCCGGTATGACACCTGATAACGGAGGGTATGTACAGGTGCTTCTCACAAAATTAGAATATCATCAAAAAGTTAATTTGTTTCAGTTCTTCAATAGAAAAATTGAAACTCATGTATATAGTCATTACAAACAGAGTGATCTATTTCAAGTGTTTATTTCTGTTAATGTTGATGATTATGGCTTACAGCCAATGAAAACACATAAATCATTATCTCATTAAATTAGAATAATTAACAAAAACCACCTGCAAAGGCTTCCTAAGCGTTTAAAAAGGTCCCTTAGTCTGTTTCAGTAGGCTCCATAATCATGGGTAAGACTGCTGACTTGACAGATGTCCAGAAGCCAGTCATTGACACACTCCACCAGGCGGGTAAGCCACAAAAGGTCAGTGCTAAAGATGCTGGCTGTTCAAAGAGTGCTGTATCCAAGCATATTAATGGAAAGTTGAGTGGAAGGAAAAAGTGTGGTAGAAAAAGATGCAGAAGCAACCGAGATAACCGCAGCCTTGAAAGGATTGTTATAAAAAGGTGATTCAAAAATTTGGGGGAGATTCACAAGGAGTCGACTGCTGCTGGAGTCATTGCTTCAAGAGCCACCACACACAGACATATTCAGAACATGGGCTACAAGTGTCACATTCCTTGTGTCAGCCAATCATGACCAGCAGACAATGCCAGAAGCGTCTTACCTGGGCCAAAGAGAAAAAGACCTGGACTGTTGCGCAGTGCAGGTCCAAGGTTTTTTTTTGGTAATCAAGGTCCCAGAGTCTGGAGGAAGAGTGGAGAGGCACACAATCCAAGCTGCTTGAGGTCTAGTGTGAAGTTTCCACAATCAGTGATGGTTTGGGGAGCCATGTCATCTGCTGGTGTAGGTCCACTATGTTTTATCAAGACCAAAGTCAGCGCAGCCGTCTACCAGGAAATTTTAGAGCACTTTTTGCTTCCCTCTGCCGACAAGCTTTTTGGAGATGGAAATTTTAATCTCCAGCAGGACTTGGCACCTATCCACACTGCCAAAAGTACCAATACCTGGTTTAAAAACAACAGTATCACTGTGCTTGATTGGCCAGCAAACTCGCCTGACCTTAACCATCTGGTGTCTCTCATCTTCCGCCTGTCAAGCGGAAGATGAGAGACACCAGACCCAAGAATGCAGACAAACTGAAGGCTGCTATCAAAGCAACCTGGGCTTCCATAACACCTCAGCAGTGCCACAGGCTGATCGCCTCCATGCCACACCGTGTTGATGCAATAATTGATGCAAAAGCTGGTGTTATAAAGTATTCTAATTTACTGAAATAATAACTGTTGTGTTTTCATTGGCTGTAAGCCATAATCATCAATATTAACAGAAATAAACACTTGAAATAGATCACTCTGTTTGTAATGACTATATATGAGCTTCACTTTTTGTATTGAAGAACTGAAATAAATTAACTTTTTGGTGATATTCTAATTTTGTGAGAACCACCTGTATGTGTTATGCATAGCCCCGGCCCTTTAGCGCCGCCTCGCTCCATACATTTGTATGGAGAGAGGCCACGCCCCGTCTAGTGACTTGGGCGGCCAGTGGGCATATACAACTAGAAGGCGCAGCCTTGCTCAATACAAGTGTATGGAGAGCAGGGCCGGGCCCACTGGCCGGGGGTTTGTATAACGTATACATATCCTCTGTTATCGGGTCTGATACCGGCAAATCCCCGCAGCGCACTGTGCCTGTGCTGGGGGATTCATAAGTCAGCAGTTACACCCAGTGACAGCATACATCACTTTTGAGAGGACCACCCCTTTATTGGTGTTGCAGCCTCTTTTGGCCTTTCAGAAAAGGTGTGTATATACTGAAAGACCATGTGACTCCCAGATTGCACACAGATGGACTTCTTTTCACTTAGCATGTGATTTATGATGGTAATTTCTTGCACCAGAAATATTTAGGGACTTAATTGCAAAAGGGGTGACTACATAAGCACATGGCAATTTTTAGTTATTTGATCCCACAAATTTAATTTATCCCTTTATTTTTCTCACGTCACTTCACCAGCTTAGACTATTTGGTGCTTATGTATCACACACCAATCAGATTACAAAAATATTTAAACAATGGTTGTAATGGAACAAAATAGGTAAAAAGCCGGGGTCGTGAATACTTTCGCAAGCCACGGTATATACAATATTACATATAATTCGTTAAACAGATGGGATCTGAGCTAAATCTGATCTAGGATCCAGTTGGATGAACACGTAAGTGGACTGCGCTGCTAAGGTAAATGAATTCTTCAGAGATGATGAAAAAGCTTTTTATTCACAACGCGTTTCAGCGCCATACTGGCGTCTTTTTCAAGTGAAACGAACAGATGTGCAAAACATGGCAATGGATGGATTTTTAAAGGCCCAAAATGGATGCCAATTTCATAGGGAAAACCCATAGGAACACTTAAACCAATGGGGAAAGTAGGAAGGGGAGGGACATTCAGCTGACAATTTCAAATTGATTAACCCCTTAACACCCAATGACGAGGATAACCTGTCATGGCTGGATGCTCGTTCGCGCACCATGATGGGTTATTCCCGTCATGACTTTGAACTGTCACTGCTTGTAAACACGCAGTGACAATTCATTGCTGACAGCTGAGCGGAAGGGGCAATGGTGCAGGGACCCATGCTGGTGGTCTCCACACCCAGATCGCTGTGATCGATCAGTCAATCTGACTGACCGATCACTGCACGATCACAGAGTAGAAGCTGAAATATGCAGTGTTGAGGATGCAGGCAGAGGGATGGGAGTTCCCTCTGCCTTCAGATTAGCACCCCCGCGACGTAATGGCATCCCCAAAGTAAGTGCTCAGCGTAGAGCACTGGATAAATGTGATCCAAAATGTTATGTAAAATGTTCCCAATAAAAGCTTCACATAAAAAGGCCCCACTCAGGTCTGTCATGAGTTAATCAGAATATAGGGGGTTTCCACGTTACTGGTAGTACAAAGGCTCTGGAAAAGTGAAATGGCTCCTCGCTCCCCAAAAGAAATTCAGAAAATTCTGCACTCCCAAATCCAAATTCCCCCTCCCTTCTGAGCACCACAGTGTGTCTAAACCACATTTAGCATCCACTTGTTTGGCATGGGTATGATTTCCAAAATGGGGTCACTTGAGGGGGGATTCTGCTCTTCTAGCACTTAGGGGCTCTGTATATGGAGTCTGCAAACTATTCTAGGAAAATCTGCGCTCCTAGAGGCAAATACGTCTCCGTCCTTGCCGAGTTTCGCCGTGTGGCTAAGCAGTACTGTACAGCCACATATGAGGTATTGTCACATTCAGCAGAAATTATGGGACAAATTTTGGTGCCATTTTTAGCCATTATCCCAGTGTGAAAATGTAAAATCTGGGGCCAAAACAAAATTTTTGCAGTAAAAATGTATTTATTTTTTCCTCACTGCCTAATGGTATAAAATTCTGTGACACACCTGTAGTGTCAATATGATCGCTGCACCCTAGATGAGTTCATTGAGAGGTGTAGTTTGTAAAATGGGGTCACATATGGGGGATTCTGCTGTTCTGGCACCTCAGGGGCTCTTCTAGTGGGTCATGGCACCCTCAAACCATAACAGTAAAATCTGCACTATAATATGGTGCTTCTTCCCTTCTGACCTTGGCACTGTGCCTCAAAAGTAATTCCCAATTACATGTATGGTATTGGAGTACTCAGGATAAATTGCCCAACAAAATGAGAGGTCCATTTTCTCCTGTTAGCCTGCCATGTGCCCAAACAGTGTTTTTTCGCCACATATAGGGTATTGGTATGCTCAGGAGAAATTTCACAACAACTTTTGGTATCTATTTTCTCCTGTTACCCTTGTGAAAAAAAAAATTGGGCTAAAAGAAAAACTTTGTGATTTTTTTTTTTTTTTTTTTTTAAATTTTCACGGCTTTAAGTTAGAAACTTCTGTGATGCACCTGGGGGTTCAAAGTGCTCACCACACATCTAGATAAGTTCCTTAAGTGGTCTAGTTTCCAAAATGGGGTTATTTGTGGGGGGTTTCCACTGTTTAGGCACATCAGTGGCTCTCCAAATGCGACATGGCGTCCGCTATTTAATCCAGCAAATTTTTAATTCAAAAAGTCAAATGGCGCGCCTTCCCTTCCCAGCCCTGCCATGTGCCCAATGTGTGTATATATATATATATATATATATATATATGTATATATATATATATATATATATATGTGTGTATGTGTATACATATGTATGTATATGATATTTTGTCAGCTATAATGTTTATTTCCATTTTCTGTATCACCTTCCCTTCATCCACCTAGATGACTTCTCTGTTAAATGTTGCCCTTCTGACTTCTATGCACTTGCCCCATCCTAGGTTCTAATCACATTTCTCCTACACTCCCAATTCCTTTTCCACAACAATTTGTCTTTTATTTATGTGGTACCATTTATATGTACAGTTCACTTATCTTCTTTGTCCCCTTTCCCACATCTGCCTGGGTGGCTCCCCAGTTAAATATTCACCCTCTGGCTTCTATTCACTGCCCCATTCTGGGTTCTTATCCCACTTCTACATTGCAATTGTTCATCTGTTTACATTTTATCAGTAATAAGGATGGTCCTTTTTTTTTTTCTCTCTCTTTAATCAATTTGAAATTGCCAGCTGAACGTCCTGTGGGTGTTCCCTATGTATTTGGCATCCATTTTGGTCCTTTATAAACCCATCCATTATCATGTTTTGCACATTTGGTCTTTTTACTTGAAAAAGACGCCGGTACGGCATTGAAACGTGCTGTTAATAAAAAGCCTTTTCATCATCATCATCATCTCTGAAGAAGTAGAATTGATTTACTTCAGCAGCGCAGCCCACCTACGTGTTTATCCAACTGGATCCAGTATCTCCTGGAGGATTTATCTTCCAGCCGCGGGGCAGCAGCTGTTTTTCTTCATGCCCTCATAGGAGTTGTGCCTGTCACAACTCCATCAGGTGAGCGTAACCAGCACTCTCTTAATCTCCCTCCATAGGGTATCACCCTATTGTGCGCTCTGTTCCCCACATTTAAATTTACATACTAAATCTAATCTTGACTATTTCAGTTGGATATCGGTTCTATTTTACAGTTAATACCTGCTACTCATGACTATGGTTTAAAGGCTTATTCCCAAAATAAAATGTTATTCCCTATCCCATATGCTATGGATAGAGGATATCAGGATTTTATATCCCAAACTAAGGGCAGTTCATGGTCAAAGTCAAATATTCTGCTGGTTTCATCATTGGAGTAAGTGTTTCCTGTCTCATCTTCAGCCCCCTGAGCTCATCGTAAATCAAGTCAGTGATGTGGAAACTCCAGTGGTCTCTGAGCTTATAGGTCACTGACTAAATTTATGATCAGTTCAAAGGTTGACTAATATCACAAGAACAGAGAGTGTACTGGAAAAGCTGGGTTAGGCTGTGTGCCCACTATGCGTTTTTTAAGCGTTTCCGCAGCATCAATTCTGCCGCAAAAACGCTTAAAAAACCTCTTGGTAGAAGGTCTGTTATGTTCCCCAATGATAATCCGCATGTGCTGTGCACATGCTGCGGAAGTTTCCCCTGCGGATTATCATTGCGGAAAAATCCGCAGCTTTACCAATTATTTTGCGGAATCTCAGCGTTTTCGCCGCCATTGACTTGCATTGAATAGTTTAATATCCGCATGACTACATGTGCACATGGGGATTTTAAGCGATTCAGTGTGCGGATGGTAACCGGGTCTGGAGAAGAGGAGACTCTCATCCAGACCTGGGTACCATAGTACCTGTAAAATAAAAGAATTTAAAATAAAAAAATACATTATACTCACCTTCTGATGGCCCCCGGTCTCCATAGTGATGCTCCCCGCCAGCTCGCGATGGTCTAAAAGGACCTGTCATTACATCATTTAGTCATGTGACTGATTACGTGACGGTCAGCGGTCGCGTGACCCGTCACATGACTAAATGACGTCATGGAAGGTCTTTTTACACAACCACGAGACACCGAGGAGACCGGACTCATTGGATGAGGAGACCGGACTCATTGGATAAGGAGACCGGTGGCCATCGGAAGGTGTCTATAATGGTTTTTTTTTAAATTTTGTACCATTTTTATCCTTTTTTTTTTTTTAACTAACTTGGTCACACTGTATAAAATCCATGCCGTTTGCATGGATTTATATAGTGTGACCAAGTTGTCAAGCACTTTCCAAGTGATGCTAAAATCGCTTAGAAAGCGCCTGACAACCCGCATGCGAAATCACATGATCAAAACGCTTCATTTACACTTGTTCCTGGCAGGAAAAACGCATGTACAATCCGCTTGCGTTTTTTCTGCCAGGGAGATGCAGAAACGCTCAGGAAAAATCCAGATAATTTCTGCATCGTGGGCACATAGCCTTACAGTGGCTGTATGAGAGTGAGTCCAGATGTATCCAAGGTTTTCCACTGCATGAAGCAGAAAAGTTCATTTAAGAATGGGAGAAATACACGGCTGATCCACTGTAAGAAATAAGGGGGCAATTTGAATAAACATGAGGAGGCAAACAAAACACATTCGACTCAAGTCTTGAGGGAGGAGAGGAGGTTAGAACTGTACAGCTAATCTGCTTCGAAAAGCGAGCAGGCAATTTCACATAACCAGTGTATAGATAAAAAGTATTAGATTCAGACAGATAAAGGTCAAGCGGCTTTACTAATGTGTCTTGTGCTGAGGTTGTGTCTAGCATGGAGGTCCTGTATCACTCTATGCCCATGTGCACACGTTCAGTATTTCATCAGTATTTTACATCAGAATTTGTAAGGCAAAACCATGAGTATATATAATATGAGTTTCACTTTTTGTATTGAAGAACTGAAATTAACTTTTTGGTGATATTCTAATTTTGTGAAAAGCACCTGCATGTGTTATGCATACCCCCGGCCCTTCACCGCCTCGCTCCATACATTTGTATGACGCCCCGTCTTGTGACTTGGGCGGCCAGTTGGCGTATCCAACTAGGAGCAAGGAGTGGAGCAATCAGAGGAAAAGTATAATAGAAACGTCACCGCTTCTGCATTTTTCACCCACTCCTGGTTTTGGCTTACACATACTGATGTTTATTATTTGGTCAGTATATTACATGTGAACATGGTTTAAGACCTAGAAGCAGGGGCAAGTTTAAAAGGACAAACCCCCACTTCCTGTAATCCATCCTGCCAGTCTGGAACTATAAATAGATCAGTTTTGACAACAGGTGGTAGACGGCAAGTTGCTGAGAGCGGATACCCCTAATGCCAATAACTGTAGAATAATTGTATATTGTAAGCAAAAGTTTGTTTAACCCCTTTAGGATCAAGTCAGTAATAGTACGTAGCTGCGCCCTTGGACTTATGGACCAGCTACGTACTATTACGCATAATGCGATTGCGCCCACACACAAGCAGTGCGAGGTGATCGGTGTTATGTGCCAGGAGCTGTCCTGCACCGCTGCTGGCACATTAACCCCCGCAATGCTTTGATCGAAGTCGATCGCAGCATTGCGGGAGCAAGGGAGAAGGTAAGCGCTGATACTTACCTCCTCTCTGGCGTCCAGCGATGTCTGCGGTGGTTCCCGGATGTTGTCAGGACGACATCCGGGTCACCAGAAGTCAGTAAGTTACTTTGGTCATGCGCAGTGCATGACCAAAGTAAAGTCTCCCTGTGTGCAGCGCTGATAGGCTGCATGGCATAGGGAACTGCCGCTCTCTATGCTATACAGCCGATCAGGCTGCAAAAAGTGTAAGTCCCATAGTGAGGCAATGTGTAAGAGTAAAAAAAAAGTGTAGGAAAGTGAAAAAAAAAAACGAAGCAAAAAACTGCTTAATCATCATACCACCAAACAAAAAATGGAATAACACGCAATCAAAAAGGCAAATGTAAATAAAAACGGTACCTTCTGAAAACTTCATCTTGTCCCGCAAAAAGCAAGCCGCCATACAACTCCATCATCCAAAAAATAAAAGTTATAGCTCTCAGAATAAAGCGATAAAAAAAATTATTTTTTCTAGAAAGTAGTTTTTATTGTGTAAAAGCGCCAAAACATAAAAAAAACTATATAAATGCGGTACCACTGTAAACGTGCTGACCCGAAGAATAAAGCTGCCTTATCAATTTTACCACACGCGGAACGGCTAAAAAAAAACAATTCAGGAATTGCTGGTTTTTGTTTATTCTGCCTCCCAAAAATCTGAATAGAAAGCGATCAAAAAATATCACGTGCCCGAAAATGGTACCAATAAAAACGTCAACTTGTCCCGCAAAAAACAAGCCATTACATGAATGTCGGCCAAAATATGGAAAAATTCTAGCTCTCAAAATATGGCGATGCAAAAACTAGTCTTTTGCAAAAAAAGCGTCTTTTAGTGTGTGACCACTGTCTATCATAAAAGCTCAATATGAATCTGGTATCGCTGTAATCGCACCGACCCAAAGAATAAAGTCGTCTAATCACTTATACCGTGCGAGGAACAGCGTAAAAAATAAACTCTACAGTTAGGATTAGTGTTGGGCTATGGTTAGGGTTGGGCTAGGGCTAGGGGTAAGGTTGGGGTTGTATTAGGGTTAGGGTCGGGATTTTTTCAAAAGTAAAGAAAAAAAATGATGACTATATGGCGACCAGTGTTGAGTGCAAGTGCTCGCTACTTGAGCTTGCATCGGGTGCTCGGGTATGCACTGAGTCTCGTGGGTGCTTGAGTCTCTGCTCCATATGCTTCACAGCCTAAAAAAACGTTGCTGGGATCGCCTGCCATGCACGAGCGATCACCGCATGTTTTTTTGGGTGTCTAAGAACCGTGAAATGTGCGGGGCGGGGCCTCAAGCATGTCACTCGAGCACCCGTGATACATGATGCATACCCGACTACCTGATACAAACTCAAGTAGCGAGCACTTGGGCTCAACACTAATGACAACTTATTCAATATAATGACCTAATGTTATCAAATTCTGTTGTACCTCTGGGTTCAAAATGTACTAGTCTAGTTCCCAAAATGGAGTCAATTGTGGGGGGCGTTTCCACTATTTAGGCACCTCAGGGGCTCCCAAAATACGACATGGCATCCTCTCTTGATTCCAGCCAATTTTGCGTTCAAAAAGTCACACAGTCCTCCTTCCCTTCTGAACCCTGACATGCGCCCAAACAGTGTATTTTCCCCACTTATGTGGTATTGGTGTACTCAGGATAAATTGCACAACAGTTTTTAGGTTCCATTGTCTCCTCTTGTGAAAATAAAAAATTTGGGACTAAAAGATAATTTTTGTGGAAAAAGTTAGATTTTTTTTATTTTCACGGCTCCATGTTATAAACTTCTGTGAAGCACCTGGTGGGGGTTCAAGGTGCTCTCCACACATCTAGATAAGTTCCCTGAGGGGTCTAGCTTCCAAAATGGTGTCACTTGTAGGGAGTTTCCACTGTTTGGGCACATCAGAGGCTCTCCAAATGCAACATGACGTCCGCTAATTATTCAAGCAAATTTTACATTCAAAAAGTCAAATGGCGCTCCTTCCCTTCCGAAAACTGCCATGCGTCCAAGCAGTGGTTTTTCCCCACATATGGGGTATCTGCATGCTCAGGGGAAATTGCACAACAAATTTTGGGGTTGATTTTTTTTCCTGTTACTCCTGCAAAAAATAAAAAAATTGGGGTCTAAAATGACATTTTTGTGAAAAAAGTTAAATATTTATTTTTTTCTTCTCCATTCCAAAAATTCCTGTGAAGCACCTGAAGGGTTGATAAACTTCTTGAATGTGATTTTGAGCACCTTGAGGGGTGCAGATTTTAGCATGGTGTCATTTTGGGGTATTTTCTGTCATAAATGACCCTCAAAGTCATTTCAAATGTGATGTGCTCCCTAAAAAAAAATTGGTTCCAAAATTGTGCTGATGCAAAGTAGACATGTGGGAAATGTTATTTATTAACTCTTTTGTGTGACATATCTCTCTGATTTAAGGGCATAAAAATTAAAATTTTGAAAATTGCGAAATTTTCTCCAAATTTCTGATTTTTTTCACAAATAAACACAAGTGATATCGAAGAAATGTTACCACTATCATGAAGTACAATATGTCACGAAAAAACAGTCTCAGAATCAGGGGGATCCGTTGAAGCGTTCCAGAGTTATTACCTCATGAAGTGACAGTGGTCAGAATTGTAAAAATTGGCCTGGTCAATAATGTGCAAACCACCCTCGGGGGTAAAGGGGTTAAACAACAGTGACCCTATAAGAGAGCAATAAAATCTCACTTGCTTTTGTTGCAAATGAAACATTCTAACAATATGCATTTTCTTGATAACTTTTATAAGAAATTTCTAATAACTATTATTTGTGAAAATGACTTTCTAATTCCTCTTTTCTTTTTTTTTTAATAGTACATGAGCAATGTTGATTTATGGTGTAAGGCTTGCGGAAAAGTTGATCTTCCTTCAGAGCTGCAAGATTTAGAAGATGCTATACATCATCATCAAGGAATTTATGAACACATCACTGTTGCGTACTCTGAGGTAAAATTATTCAAATCACTTGGTTACCACAACATTTTGCTTTGTCATAATGACTTACTGGAGCGTCATTATTGGATTTATTGAAGATTTTCCCATTCATGCCGCAATCAATTTTTTTCTTTTTACCAAAAGTCATAATTTTTCTTTTTTGCAACATAGCCAAATGAAGAGTTTGTCTTGAATGACACCATTTATTTTGCCATACAAAGTACAGGTGGAAAATTGTAAGTGGAGTGGCATGGGATGAAGAAAAAAATAAATTTCGCACTGAAATTACATTACTGTGAAAAACGTTCAATTTTCACTTTTATACAAAAACCTGCTGACAGATTCCCTTAGACATGCTGTTTTATATAACATAGGTCCTCAAATGTTTGCTCTGTGGAGAAATAAAAGAAATGCAAAAAAAAGTGAAACCCCCCCACCTTAGAAACCAATTCTGTGCTGTCAAATTGTTTTCTAAGGTGGGGTCACTTTTTTCATTTCTTCATTTCTTTTATTATTTTACTTCAGAGCCTTGGCATTTGTGAGCCTATGTTATATAAAACACCATGTTGAGAGGAATCTGTCAGCAGGTTTTTGCTACCTCATCTGAGAGTAGCATAGTGTAGGAAAAGACCCCGATTCCAACGATCTATGGCTGGGTGCCCACGTAGCGTTTTTCAAGCGTTTATGCTGCGGAATTTCTGCAGCATAAACGCTTGTGAAACGCTAGGTAATCCGCACCCCATGGCCCCCAAGGGGATTCCGCATGTTCTATGCACATGCTGCGGATTTTTCCGCAGCGTTTATGCTGCGTACAAAAATCCGCAGCATGTCATTTAATTTTGCGGAACTCCCGCCATTGACTTGCATTGAGACGCATAGAAACCGCGACTGTACATTTGTACAAGCGGCTTCTATGCGTCTCTATGTGCGGATGGTACCCAGTTCTGGACGAGAGAAGACTCTCATCCAGACCTGGGTACCATTCTACCTGTAGAAAAAGAATAAAATAACAAATAAAGTTTATACTCACCTTTCCGAAGGCTTTTCTCTGAATGCCGGCATCGCTTGAGGACCTGCGGTGACGTCACGGTCATGTGACCGCAGGCCCTTCACCGCTCTGTCTCGCGATATGCCGGCATCCAGGAACCAGGCAGGAACGAGCGCTGCAGCCACGCCGGGCCTCGGGGGTGAGTATAGCTTTATTTGTTTTAATTTTTACGGTTCACACTGTATAAATCCATTCCGTTTGCATGGATTTATATAGTGTGACCTAGTTGTCAAGCACTTTCCAAGTGATGCTATCGCCTGGAAAGCGCTTGTCAATCTGCATGCGGAAACGCATGTGAATCCGCATGTCGATCCGCATGTATTCTGCAGGAAAAACGCGTGCACAATCTGCATGCGTTTTTTCTGCCAGGGAGATGCAGAAATGCTGCAGAAATTTTCTGCTTCATTTCTGCATCGTGGGCACATAGCCTATCACTTAACGTATTTTTCGGACTATAAGACACCCTTTTTTCCTCCAAAATTTTGGAGGAAAGTGGGGGATGCGTCTTATAGTCTGAATACTATTTCCCTATATATACCGTGGCTCTGCGTGGTAGGAGGTCTGGGGGAGAAGCAGCGGGGGATCGCACAGGAGGCCGCAGCCAACTGCTGCAGCCTGCGCAGTGCCCGCTACTAAAGAAAATGAATATTCCCTGCTCCCCACGCCCATGGGCATGGGGAACAGGGGATATTAATTTTCCCTAATAGCCGGCACACTGTACCGCAGCGTATGCTTGGCACCTCTTGAGCCCCCATCCTGCTGCCCATGAAAAAAAATAAACAATCATACTCACCTCCTCTCTCCTCCAGCGCTGTTCCGCTATGCTGGTGACACTCACTGTGTGAGCCACACATGGCAGGACACGCATGGCGTCCCTGCCATGCGCCCTCACACAGTGTGAGAGCGCGCACACTATCCCGCGGCTCCTGCTGCGCTCTACGGTCTGTGTGTGCCATGCGTGGCTCACACAGTGAGAGTGTCAGCAGCAGAGCGGGACAGCGCTGGATGAGAGAGGAGGTGAATATAACTGTTTATTTTTTTTTTGTGGGCAGCAGGATGGGGGCTCAAGGGGTGCCATGCATACCAGGATGGGGGCTCAAGGGGTGCCATGCTTACCAGGATGGGGGCTCAAGGGATGCCATGCATACCAGGATGGTGGCTCAAGAGATACCATGCATACCAGGATGGGGGCTCAAGGGGTGCCAAGCATACCAGGATGGGGGCTCAAGGGGTGACATACATACCAGGATGGGGGATCAAGGGGTGCCATACATACCAGGATGGGGGATCAAGGGGTGCCATGCATACCAGGATGGGGATCAGGGGGGTGCCATGGATACCATGATGGGGTATCAGGAGGTGCCATGCATAGCAGGATGGGGAATCAAGGGCTGCCATGCATACCAGGATGGGGATGAGGGGGGCAATACATACCAGGATGTGTGATCAAAGGGTGCCATGCATACCTGGATGGGGGCTCAAGGGGTGCCATAAATACCAGAATGGGGGATTAAGGGGTGCCATACATACCAGGATGGTGGATCGAGGGGTGCCATGAAAACTAGGATGGGGATCAGGGGGTGCCATGCATACCAAGATGGTAGATGAAAGGGGTGCCATGAATACCAGGATGGGGGATCAAGGCGTGCCATTCATTCCAGGATGGGGATGGGGGCCACGTATGCCAGAAAGGAGGGGCCATACCTACCAGGATGGAGGATATTAACAGAATTGGGGGACATTACCTCAATACCAGTGTCAGCAGCAGACTCCTTCCCCTATAACAGGGCATCATGACCACATTTTTTGCTTAAATATTTTTTTTCCTATTTTCCTCCTCTAAAACTTAGGTGCGTCTTATGGTCCGGTGCGTCTTATAGTCCGAAAAATACGGTAGTTTATTGGGTGCAGCAATTGTGACACAGTCAGAGTTTTTAGATGTAGCAGAGTTAACAAAGCTAACCTGGCCCACACCACAGCTTACTGTGTACATTGTCTATTGACAGATAGCTGCTTATAAGAGGAGGAGGTGTGGTCGGGCAACTTGGCAGGAAGGAGCTAGCTTGCATAGTGACAATAGTAACATAGTAACATAGTTTTTAAGGTTGAAGGAAGACTAAGTTCATCTAGTTCAACCCATAGCCTAACTTGTTGATCCAGAGGAAGGCAAAAAAAACCCATGTGGCAAACACTAAGCTCCACATTGGAGGAAAAAATTCCTTCCCGACTCCATACAACAATCAGACTAGTTCCCTGGATCAACGCCCTATCAAGGAATCTAGTATTTATAACCTGTAATATTATACTTTTCAAGAAAGGCATCGATGCCCTTCTTAAATTTTAGTAGTGAATCACTCATTACAACATCATGCGGCAGAGAGTTCCATAGTCTCACTGCTCTTACAGTAAAGAATCTACGTCTGTGATTATGATTAAACCTTCTTTCCTCCAGACGTAGAAGATGCCCCCTTGTCCACATCTCAGGCCTCAGAGTAAAAAATTCAGTAGAAAAGTCTTTGTACTGTCCCCTCATATACTTGTACATAGTAATAAGATCACCCCTAAGCCTTCGTTTTTCCACAGTAAATAACCCCAAGTGTAATAACCTGTCTTGGTATTGCAGACCCCCCAGTCCTCTAATAACCTTGGTCGCTCTTCTCTGCACCCTCTCTAGTTTAGCTATGTCTTTTTTATACACCGAAGACCAGAACTGTACACAATGTACTGATGATAAAACAGTCACTGTATGGAAACAACAGCACACAGCCTAATTAGTGAGAGATCGCTGTAATCTTTGTTTCAGTTTCTAGCTCATCTTGGTATCCAATTACATAGCAAAAACCTTCTGACAGATTCCTTTTAAGCCGTAAATGGATAATTTGCTCTTAGGCTATGTGCCCACGATGCAGAAATGCTCTGGATTTTTCCTGAGCGTTTCTGCATCTCCCTGGCAGAAAAAACGCATGCGGATTGTACATGTGGATTGTACATGCGTTTTTCCTGCCAGGGACATGCGGATGTGAAGCTTTTTTCACATGTGATTTTGCATGCGGGTTGTCAAGCGCTTTCCAAGCGATTTTAGCATCACTTGGGAAGTGCTTCACAACTTGGTCACATTATATAAATCCATGCAACCAGCATGTATTTTATATAGTGTGACCAAGTTAGTTTAAAAAAAGGAATAAAAATGTTAAAAAAAAACATTATACACACCTTCTGATGGCCCACGGTCTCCTTATCCGATGCGTCCGGTCTCCTCGGTGTCTCACAGTTGTGTAAAAAGACCTTCCATGACGTCATTTAGTCATGTGACCGGTCACGCGACCGCCGACGTCAGCGGTCGCGTGACCCGTCACATGACTAAATGACGTCATGGCAGGTCCTTTAAGACCATCGCGAGCTGCCGGGTAGCTAGGACACATTGATATGGAGACCGGGGGCCATCAGAAGGTGAGTATAATGTATTTTTTTATTTTAAATTCTTTTTTTTTACATGTACTATGGTACCCAGGTCTGGAAGAAAGTCTCCTCTTCTCCAGACCCGGGTAACATCCGCACATTGAATCGCTTAATATCCCCATGTGCACATGTAGTCATGTGGATATTAAGCGCTTCAATGCAAGTCAATGGCGGTGAAAACGCTGCAATTACGCAAAATAATTGACAGTGCTGCGGATTTTCCCGCAATGATAATCCGCAGCGGAAATTTCCGCAGCATGTGCACAGAACATGCGGATTATCATTGGGGAACATGGCAGACCTTCTATCAAGCGTTTTTTAACCGTTTCTGCAGCGGAATTGCGGAAACTCTTAAAAACCGCATAGTGGGCACACTCCCTTACTCTTGTAAACACTGTCATATTTCTAGACAATAAATTAGAGCCACAAATAGGGTGTTTCAAATACCAGGGAATGTGGCTTAATGATAACAGCCAGCTTTTCCCTGCATCACAAGCTGATATTCTCATATATTGGGCACTGAAATGTAATATCTGTGGCAAAATTTCAGTTTTCACTTTTTGCCATCCAACACACATTCTGTTCTGTGGTGTCAAAATGCTCATTGCACTTCTATATAAATTATTTGTGGGTGTAGTTTCCAAAGTGGAGTCACTGCTGTCACTTCATGGGCTCTGCAAATATGTCATGGAATCTTCAATCTATTCCAGTGAAACCCGTGCTGAAAAAGCGCTTTTTTGCATCCTAAGCCTTGCCATATCGCTCCGATCATATATGAAGCATTGTTGCATTTGGAGGCGTTGCTTTTTCTCCTATTACTCGTTATGAAAATTCAAATTTGGGGCTGAATTTTAAGTGGGTCATGAAAAATAAATATTTTTTTCACTATTATAAATTTGTATAGAGCACATGTAGGATGAAAATGTTCATGACAAACCTCAATTAATGCCTTGAAATATAATTTCCAAATCGAGTTCAACATTAGGTTGTTTCTGCCGTATGGCACTTCAGGGAGTCTGGAAATGTGCACTTCATTTGGCTAAACGGTAGCTTCCAAGGGTAATGCTGGCCCAGGAAAAATTGATGTACAAATTTATGATGTTCTAATTCTCTAACTTTGCCTTGTGGGGCTAAAGCAACTTATTCGTTTGATAAATGTTGTTGAGTTTTTAGCATTAACTATTGTCACGCCGGTAATCCGCCTGCATTCTCCGTGCCATTCTTCTCACTGTGCTCACTGCTCTGCTCCTCTTAGTCTTAGGCCTTGAAGCTTAACTCCCTTTTGCCGCACTCCCAGCTTGGCTGCATCTTCCTTTTGCTGAGAATCTCCATCTGGCTATAGGGAAGCATGGCCCGACACTGCAGGAATATAACCCCTGTGTGTCCTGCAGAGTTTAATATATCCCCTACTGGCATAGGATGGCCAGGGGAGTTAAACAGCTCCACCCTCCATACCATGCTTGAACTTAGGTTCCTAACGGCAGTCTCTTCCTAGTGATCTGTCCAAGTGCATGTTTGCATTGATGCTCCTGTTACCGACCCGGCTTGTTTACGTGTTCTGTCTACCCTCCCCATCCCGTCCTCTGCTATGTATTCTAAACCTGTGCTGCCTGCCTTGACCTCGGACTGTCTGAGTACGTCTCTTCCTGTGCCCTCTGTACCTCGTATTCCTGTTTTGACCTGTTGGTTAGCTGCTGAAGTGGCACCTGGTGGCTACCCCAACTGCCCAAGCCTATCTTCACCATTAGAGGCTCTAGTGAAGACGAGGTAGCCACTTAGTCATGCCCCTCTAGGGTAAGCCTGGACAATGAGACAGTCGCTGTCACAACTACAGTCATGGCTGAAAGTATTGTCACCCTTGAAATTGTTCCAGAAAATGAAGTATTTCTCCCAGAAAATTATTGCAATTACACCTGATTAGTTATATACATACTAAGGCTATGTGCCCACAATGCAGAAATGAAGCAGAAAATTTCTGCATCTCTTTGCCTGGAAAAACACGTGCGGAAGTTGACACGCGTTTTTCGCGCGTTTTGCACATGTGGAATTGCCATGCGTTTTCTAATGCATTGGAGATGGCAATTCCGTATGCGTAAACGCAAAAATAATGGACATGCTGCGGATTTTTGAGCGCATCAAAAACGCTGCAGAAAAATCCGCAGCATGGGCATTGAAAGTGCGGAATTGCATTGGAGACCATGGGGGAAAGTGATGGCTTATGTCACTGCTGTAGCAGTGACTCAGATCTTCGTGGGACAATCAATGGCAGTACGTGGATTATGTCGTTGACTGCGGACAGGTGAGGCATATGCTTGGTTGTTTGTTATTTTACGTTTTTTTTCAGAAGATTGAAGGCTTCGGGGACTAAGAGGGTAATATAAATTTTTGGAAACGTGTTTTTTATTTCATTAAAATACTTTATTCTTACCGTGTCTTTTATTGAAAAAGCGGCGAAAACTTTACTACGCTGTTAGTAATGGGGGCGTCTTATAGACGCCCTCCATTACTAACCTGGGCTTCAAGTCAGCTGCCAATACAAGGCTGAAGTGAACTCCAACCCTCTTACCCCACTTGCGTCCGCTACAGGGCAATGGGAAGAGCGGAGGCAAAGAGCCAGATTTGGCATATCTTATGGATGTTCCAGTTCTGGGACTGCTGAGGGGTGATATTAATAGCCGCGGTGGAGGCTAGTATCCATGGCCCCTTCCCTGGCTATTAATATGATCCTGCAGCTGTCTGTTTAGCCTTTGCTGGTTAGATTTTATTAGGGGACCCCACGTCAATTGTTTTCTGTTTCGGAGACTAGCGACTCCGCAAGAGAAATTGACATCCTGTGGTCCTGAAAGACATGCCACACGTCGGTGTCCACGGTTTATTTGCAGCCTCTGATGGATGCATAGTGGACATGGGATTTCTAGAGATCCCATCCACTATGCTGTAACATCTGAACTCTGCGAGTTTGACTGTGTATAAACACACAGCGTCACAACTGCAGTGGCTCCTGATCGTGGCCATGTACCCAAACTCACCCGCAGCATATCAATTTCTGTAGCGGACATGCTAGTCTCTTCTGCAGATTTTGACCGATTGAAGTGTCATTATATGCGGTGGATTCACATGTACCAACAACAAAAGTTATGCATTAGAACACCGCGTTTTGTACGCAACAAAAATACGCTGCATCCAAAGTGCTGCTTGTTGCTGTTCGTGGGGACGTAGCGGCTAGCGAAATAGCTGTGAGCTGTTAATTATAGCCAATGACCATGTTTGCAAATGGCACCTTCTCAGGCTAAGAATAGCAGCTCACAGCTGCCACATAAGTTCCGTGAATAGAAATGCTAATGAACATTGGGCGAATGGGATCAGCTGACACCTAACTCTTTTGTTTGGTGATGACAGGTTGTCAATCAGACAATTTCATTACCAAACCTAATTAAAGTAAAGTAAAGAGTTAAATAAACACACAGACACAGAGCAAACGCTTAGTTTGAAATACAACAGGCACATTCTTTAATCATTTAAATTAACTAATATACTCAACCCAGTTCTGAAGGTAATCCAAGGGGTTAAGCAATGTCCCACCAAATAACTTTATTTAGCTCCAAAAAGCATTTACTGATGTACAAAAACGCTTCAGAAACCGCATCAAAAACGCACTGTGTTTTTCCTGCCAAGGAGATGCAGAAACACTCAGGAAATTTCTGCTTCAAATCCTGATTGTGCGCACATAGCCTAAGACACACTTTTTAGCTGGAAAAACAATGCTAAAAAGTGCCTACATCTTATAGTTTGTCTTCTACTCCAGATGCATCTCTCCCTGCCTGCCCACACATCCCCTCACACCCCCACCCCTCCCTAGGGAGTCTCTGTCTGCCTGAGACTCCCCAGCTCCAGTGCTCTACTGTCACATACATACACATTCTCCAGAGGACACTGACATCTTCCCCTCCTCCCCCAGGTCAGACAAGGCTCTGATGTCAGTGGAGCTTAAAGGGAAAGTGCAGCACAGACTGCAGGACTGCTGCATAGCCAGGGACATAGCACAGGAGTTGTTAAAAGGCAGACTAAGCTTTGTTACTTAGTCTTCTTTGTGCCACAAACTGTAGATATTATTAAATCAATGACATACAGCTCAGCTCTGCTACATACAGTAGGTCATATACATCCTGATTTAGCTGTTGCTGTGCATTATTTCTCAAGTCACAAACATTTTGCATCAGTGAAAGGACGTTAGTGATTTTTCTGGTACGCAAAAATCGGTCCGAGTGTCATCAGTGGTTTTGATCAATGTTTGGTCAGTGCGTCATTTAGTACTTTTTCTCAGGTGACAAAAAAACACATAGACTTTGACAAGTTTGAACTGACACTTGGATTAATATTGGACAAGTCTCTGTGCTTTTTTGTGGACCACTTTGTCTGAGGACAAAACTGAACATGTGAACTACCACATAAAATTGTTGGTACTCTGAACTTAATATTTGATTGCACACCCTTTGGATTAAATAACTGTAATCAATCTTTTCCTACAACTATAACAAACAAGCTTCTTACACCTCTCAACTGCAATTTGTGACCACTCTTCTTTTGCAAACTGCTCCAGGTCTGTCATATTTGATGGGTGCTTGCTCCCAACAGCAATTTTAAGCTCTCTCCAGAGGTGTTCAATGGGATTTAAATTTGGACTCCTTGCTGCCCTCTTCAGAACTCTCCAGCACTTTGTTTTCATCCATTTCTGGGTGCTTGTGGAAGACCTGTGACATGGGACACAAACCCAGCTTTCTAACACTGAGAACTACATTAAGATCCAAAATCCTTTGGTGATTTTAAGATTTCATGATGCCTTGCACACAGTCAAGGTACCCAGTGCCGGAAGCAGCAAAACAACCCTAAACATCTTTGACCCTCCCCCATTTTCGTATATAGGTATTGTGTTCTTTTCTCATTTAATTTTCAGCAAATAGTAGAATGATGTGCTTTACCAAAAAGCTCAACCTTGTTCTCATCTGTCCACAAGACGCCTTCACGACCTATGACATATAGGTGCATCATACATCACCTCCCTCCTTTTGATGCAGGCTCCGGCGCTGAGCCAACATCTTTTCAGGCACATGACAGCTGATCTAACTATATAAGTGAGTAAAATAAATAAAATAAATGTTCAAGATTTCCTGCCAGCTCTCCCATCCAGAACACATTTACCATGTTTAAGTGCACTAAAACACATCCCCAACCAGCGGTGGACTAAGAGTAGCAAGGGCCCCGGGCAGTTTAGATGGCACGGACCTTCCCAACCCCCCCAACACACACACACACACACACACACACACACACACACCTGATGTATCATGTGACATATCACATGATCCCCTGTGGTAGATCATGTGATAGTTCACGTGAAATTAATTTGCCACAATATTAATAATAATAATTTTTTTACATTAATTGTATGACTTAATATTGAGCACAATTAAATATGCTGACATCCCCCTATATACAGTATGAGACCATACACACAATATGAGCTGCCACAATCCTCCTATACACAGCAGGAGGCCGCACGTAGCCATCTATACACAGCGTGAGGCCGCACGGCGCCATCTATACACAGCGTGAGGCCGCACGGCGCCATCTATACACAGCGTGAGGCCGCACGGCGCCATCTATACACAGCGTGAGGCCGCACGGCGCCATCTATACACAGCGGGAGGCCGCACGGCGCCATCTATACACAGCGGGAGGCCGCACGGCGCCATCTATACACAGCGGGAGGCTGCACGGCGCCATCTATACACAGCGGGAGGCCGCACGGCGCCATCTATACACAGCGGGAGGCCACACGGCGCCATCTATACACAGCGGGAGGCCGCACGGCGCCATCTATACACAGCGGGAGGCCGCATGTAGCCATCTATACACAGCGGGAGGCCGCACGTAGCCATCTATACACAGCGGGAGGCCACACGGCGCCATCTATACACAGCGGGAGGCCGCACGGCGCCATCTATACACAGCGGGAGGCCGCATGTAGCCATCTATACACAGCGGGAGGCTGCACGTAGCCATCTGTAAACAGCGGGAGGCTGCACGGCGCTATCTATACACAGCGGGAGGCCGCACGTAGCCATCTATACACAGCGGGAGGCCGCACCTAGCCATCTATACACAGCGGGAGGCCGCACCTAGCCATCTATACACAGCGGGAGGCTGCACAGCGCCCCCCAGATACAGCGGGAGGCCGCATGCTGTCACGCTCACACACAAACATATACAGACATATACATACACGCATAAACACATTTGAAACACAAAAATACATATAAACAGACATCCCACAATTATTTCTGCCTACACGCACTCTATCACACACACGCACTCTATCACACCCCCCCCCCCCCCACCTCTGCGTGCCGCATTGGCGCCCACATATTATAATGAGGGCAATCTGGCCATGGGCCCCCCGGGCGGTAGCCCAGATTGCCCTCATTATAATCTGCCTATGTCCCCAACTTACACCCAATGAATTCAGTGAGCAGCTGATTTCTGGCCCACGCACTCCACTTAAAGGCTGTTTCTGTCATGGGGACACAGCAACAGAGATGAGCCAGAAGATCGCGGCGTCTAGTTACTCGAACTGAGGCACTGGTTGGAACTGTTTCACCATCCTACTAAATAGTGCAGGTTTTCTTTGCTCTGGCATTGCTAGGGTTAATCAGTTCAGTTGATGTTGTGGAGCTTTCCATCATGGATTGCCTCAGCTGTTCTCTGTTGGACACTTCCCTCTGGTATATATGCTTGCCACTGGCATTTGGGAATTGCCATTGATAGTTTATTCTGCCTGATTTGGAGTTGAAGGAGTTGTTCTGTGTTTGAAGAGTTGATCTGGAGATTTCTGCATGGCGTTAGTTTGCTTGTGCATCCTCATCCACTCCTATTTGGTTTCACTTAACTTAGCCTCACCTGTGTTCTTCTCTGTTGTTTGGTGAGTGTATTTTGTATGATTGCAGTTTTCATTTATCCCTATCTGTCTTCTCTTGTCTGTCTGGTTAGTGTTATCCTATACACTTCGGCATCACACCATCCTGGGTGATGGAGGGAATCGATAAGGGTAAGTCAGGAGCATAGCACTGCATGTGAACCAGGCATCTCAACCTTCCAGGGTAATCTAAAGGACAGGGATAGATTAGGGCACCCTCTAGTGTGAGGGATATGGAATTAGCCCATCTCCTGAGAAATCTTGCAATAGTACCGTGACATTATCATCAGCCTCGCCTTTTTGGATCCATCATGGATCAGATTGCTGCTCTAGCAGGGCAACTTCAACTCAGCCTGGATCAGGCTCTCAGTCATGTATGTATGACGACCCCGACCACTTCTCTCTGGCCCAGTCTAAATTATGTCAACTTCAGCACAGAGACCGACCAACGAAGGAGTAGTGCTCAAGAGTTCCATAGGTGGTCAACGGATACTAAGTGGAATGACCCCGCACTCCTTAGTCAGTTCTGTCAGGGGCTTTCTTTGAGAGTATAGGATGCCTTTGCCCTGGAGACGGCCGTGTCTCTGGCTATCCGTGTGGACCACTGTCTATGTCGGAGACATAATGAAACATCCCAGTTTTCACGGGTTCCAGGGTCAATGGAACCTAGGGCTGTGTTAACCGAGGAACCCATGCAGTTGGGGGAGGGATGATTCGTTTTTTTGGCCCTGCTGAGGTTCGGCGCAAAGAGGGAGTGTGCTTTTTCTGTGGTATGAAGAGTCATTTTGTGGGTACTTGTCCATCCATACAGTAGTGTTCCTAATAATAGCAGTCCAATATGACTGACCAGATTAATCACTGTTTTTGGTATAAATTATCTTACCACATGTCAAACAATTTACCAATTGGTGCTGTAGATTGTAAGAAAACCAACAGACTCAGCATTCATGATCTGCATATTTTTGAGTTTGTGTATTTGAATAATCAATTGTAAGGGGATGTCTTCAAAATAATAAAGTAATAGTAGTGTGGAGTTCAATTAGTGAGATCAATCTTTCTGTGCAGAAACAGGTTTGAATCACCTGGCCCTTATTTATGGGTGAAGCCAGCACATGTTGTACATGCATTTCTCATTAAAAGGCTGAGAAATATGGGTCGTTCAAGACATTGTTCAGAACAGCGTACTTTGATTAAAAAGTTGATTGGAGAGGGTAAAACTTAAAAAAAAAAGTGCAGTCAATGTTAGGCTGTTAACTAAAATGATCTTCAATGCTTTAAACTGGAAAACAAAAGCAGAGAGACGCGGAAAAAACGGAAGACTACCATTCGAATGGATCTAAGAATGGCTAGAATGGCAAAGGTTTAGCTAATGATCAGCTCCAAAATGATGAAAGACAGTCTCAAGTTATTTGTGCGTACTGCGACAGTTGGAAGACTCCTGTGTGAAGCTAATTTCTTAGCAAGAAGTCTCCGCAATATCCCACTCTTAAGAAAAAAAAAATCAAGACCTGTAATGAAGCAGATACAATTTGCCAAAGAACACATCAACTGGCCTAAAGACAAACGAAGAAACATTTTGTGGACTGACAAAAGTAAAATTGTTCTTTTTGGGTCCAAAAGCCGCAGACAGTTCGTTTGACAACTAGGGCTGTGGAGTGGAAGTCTGTGTCCATTTTGGTGGAGTCGGAGTTCATATAAAATGGACCGACTCAAACTCCTAAAATATATACTAAATTGGGTACAGTAGTTAAATGCAGTTTGTGGGGAATATTTTTTTAATAAGAATTTGGGAAAGTTATGAAATGTCCTATTCCTGATCGAAGGGTCTAGACTTTTAGCTGAGATAAATCTGTGCTACAGTAAATTTATCACTTAAACATGAGCCATGTATGATGGAGTAGGAGTCGTGGAGTTGATGTCATGGAAATTGAGGAGTCGTAGTTGGAGTCGAAGTCAGAGGTTTGGCTTACTGACTCCACAGCCCTGCTGACAACCCCCAAACTCTGCATTACAGGCACAGTACACTCTGAAGACAGTAAAGCATCGTGGTGCATGCATCATGATATGGACATGTTTCTCTTACTATGGTGCCGGACCTATTTACCGCATGCCAGGGATCATGGAAAAGTTTGCATATATTAAAATACTTGGAGGTCATATTGCTTTATGCTGAAGAGAGATATGCCCTTGAAATGGGTGTTTCAACAAGACAACGACCCCAAACACACCGGTAAATGAGCAAAATTTTGCTTCTATTCCAACAAAATTGAGGTTATGGAGTAGCCAGCCCAATCCCCAGACCTTAATCCGATAGAACACTTGTGGGGTGATATCAAAAATTCCGTTTCTGAGGCAAAGCCAACAAATGCCGAAAAATTGTGGGATGCAGGCAAAGCATCCTGGGCTGGAATAACAGTTAACAGGTGCCAGAAGTTGTTTGACTTTATGCAACATAGATAGATGTGAAGCCGTTCTAAAAAAACTGTGGTTTTACAACTAAATATTAGGTTAGTGATTCACAGGAATGATAAATCCTCAAAAAAAAAGAGTACATATTGTAAATTTGTAAAGACAAATGCAGACACTGCTATTTTTTTTTTAGAAAAGCCCAATGTTCATTTTTTATTTTCTGTAAAGTAGTTAAAAATTATATACATTTCTCTTCATGTTTTGAATTAGAAAACAGTTTGCAATGTTCCCAAAGCATGGAAATAAAAACTAGTATAAGGCTATGTGCATACGAAGCGTTTTTGATGCGTTTTCGCGGCATTTTTTCCGCCGTGGAAACACTGCGAAAATACTTGTTAATAGATCTGCCAGCTATAGCAATGGTAATCCTGATGTGCTGTATACATGATGCGGAAATTTCCGCTAAGGATTACCATTGCGGAAAAAACTGCAGCATGTCCATTGTTCAGGCATTTCCGCCGCAAATTTGCACCTATTGACTTGAATTGAACCGCAGGTATAATATCTATACCTTGAGCCAGGGGTATTTTACTCAAATCGTTCAAGAAATACATCTGTAGGTAGGGGCCATGCTCTCGGAATCAATCGATTAAGTGCTAGAGGGCTTGCCCCCTCTTTGGACTACCTTGGCTTACATTGCAAAATCGCATAGTGGAAAGGAAGATTCAAGAGGTAGTAAAATGGAGTGTCTACTGTCAAGGACACTGTTGGGCACCCATTTAGCCAGGGTTGATACACAGTCTCTGCCAGAATACGTTTCTGACTTTATGGATGTGTTTTCAGAACAGGAGTGTCAAGAACTCCCTCCTAATCGTCCTTATGATTGCGCCCTTAATCTAATTTCAGGTGTCAAATTACCTAAGAACAGGTTATATTTCAGATCCGGAGAGAAAGGCCATAAAGAACTATGTCTCAAAGTCTGGCTAAGGGTCATATCAGACCTTCCTGGTCTCCTGTTGCATTAAGTTTTTTCTTTAAAAAAAAGACAGGGGTTTACGCCCCTGCCTAGATTTCTGTGAACTAGGTCTGGTTACAGTCCAGGATCTGTATCCTCTCCCTCTCTTTCCGGGCCTATATAACCAAATTGTCGGGGCAAAATGGTTTTGTAATCTGTACCTCAGGGAAGCATATAATCTCAAACGTATAACGGAGGAGGATGAGTGGAAGTCTGCTTTTAATACACCTGAGGGACACTATGAAAACTTCCCGCCATTATTCAACACGAAATAAATGACTTTTTTTGTCATCTGGCAGGTAAATTTGTGGTTGTCTATCTTGATAACATATTAATTTATTTACAAGACCTCGAGTCACATCAGGTACATGTCAGGCAGGTCTTAAAACTACTCAAGGGCAATAAATATAAAAACAGAAAAATGTGTGCTTTCGGTTCAAAAAAATCCCTTTTTTTGGTTATTACTTATTGTTCATTGGTTTTCTCATGGAACCGGGAAAGTACGGCTGGTGCTGGGTTGGAATCATCCTGAAGACTTAAAAGCTTTCAAAGGTTTTTTAGGTTTCTCCAATTACTACCGTAAGTTCATCAAGAACTTTTCAGTAGTGGCTAAACCTCTGACTGATATGACCAGGAAAGGGATGGACTTTTCTAAATTGTCCAGTCCAGCCAGTGAAGCATTTGCTACTTTAAAGAAATGTTTTGCTTCTGTGCCAATTCTTACACAACCTGACGTCACTCAGCTTAGCTATTAATTGCAGAGATTGACGAGTCAGAAGTGGCGGTTGGGCCTATATTGTCGCATGGGTCATCTCCAAGTAAATGGCGTCTGAGTGCATACTTTTGAAAGAAACTGTTGTCCGCCGAGAAAAACTATGACCTTAGAAATGGGGAACTCTTGGCAATAAAGTGGACTTTTGAGGAGTGGCGACATTTTTTGGATGGGGCAGCTCATCCGGTCATGGTAATCACCAATCATAAAAATCTTTTGTATTTTAAATCTGCAAAACGTCTGACACAGAATATACAAAAAAAAACTCACCAAGTATCTTATTTCAGCAGCAGAAGGTAAGGAAGGGAGACACAGATTCTCTACTTCGTGGGTAGGCGGAGCCCCATAGGATAGTCACCTCAGATTGGAAAATGACGACCGGCCCCTCCAGTATATAGGCTCCTCCTACTCCCATGTTCATCAGTCTTTTTATCTGAGGTCTCAGAGGATAGTCGCTGCTTCGGCAGCTCCTCAGAAGAGTTTGTTATTTTATATCCAGCGAGTCCTGGACCCCCCGTGGTCTAGAGGTCTCTAGGGGTCTCGGTGCTGCTGAGACCCCTGACCCTCCCCTGGCAGCTCTGTGTACCCCTTGAGGAGGTTCCCACTTATGCCTGCCGGCCCCGGGGGATACAGGGTGCTCCCTGGCGGAGGCGCACACCACACATCTGAGAGGGTCCCTGCGTGCTCCGCCATAGGGGGGAGCAAAGGGCCATGGCGCCACACATCCCTGAGGATCCCTGTGGCGTTCAGCCGGGTAAGTGCTCTTTGGTCTAAAGAGTATCTTTGACGGCTACTTCAAGTGTACTGCCTGTGTGTTTCTTGTCTATTTCAGACGCTGCCTTGACTGGGGAGCAGAGATGGAGGCCAGTAATTTTTATTTTTTATTTGAGCATGCTTTTTCGTTTTTTGCTTCCTGCCTTCATTGAGGCAGGAAGCTCCCTGTATTTGCGCGCGTTTCCTTGCTTTTATTGACTTGCTTCCTGCCTTCATAGAGGTAGGAAGTTTTCTGCCCTCGTTTTTTGAATAAGCGCGGGCTTTGGCGGGGGGCGTGGCCTAGCGGAGCGTGGCCTAGTGGGGGCGTGGCTTAGCGTCTCCTGGCTTCCTGCTGTCTTTACTTAGACAGGAAGTGCTTGGTTGAGCACGCGCTGGCAGTCCCTGCTTCTCCCTCCGGCGTCCAGCGGCATCTCCTGCTCTCTGCTCCCCGTCCGTCCACACACTCAGGAGGAGCGGTCGCCGCAGTACCGGTGAGTCCCCTCTGCCTCTGGCAGAGGTTCGTTGTCAGTGCTGTCACTTCGGCTACCTATTAGGAGTCCTCGTGAGCACTGCCGCTTTCCCTCCTAAAGCTATTTACTCCACTGACCTTTTTAGGCAGCGTAGTATTATAGTTGCTGTGATGTTAACCCCTTCTGAACAAGTGGAGCTTTAGGGGAAACACATGGTGTTTAAGGGAATTTCTCCCTTTGATTTTTTGCTCGGCATTTCTGGGGTAGCTCTTTTCTAAGAGTGAGCTTTAACCCTTCAGAGCCTGACGCATATATATAAAAAAAAAAAAAAGTGAAGCGACACACTCAGGAGGAGCGGTCGCCGCAGTACCCCCTCTGCCTCTGGCAGGGGTTCTTTGTCAGTGCTGTCACTTCGGCTACCTATTTGGAGTCCTCGTGAGCACTGCCGCTTTCTCTCCTAAAGCTATTTACTTCACTGACCTTTTAGGCAGCGTAGTATTATAGTTGCTGTGATGTTAACCCCTTCTGAAAAAGTGGAACTTTAGGGGAAACACATGGTGTTTAAGGGAGTTTCCCCCTATTGATTTTTGCTCGGCTTTCTGGGGTAGCTCTTTTCTAAGGGTGAGCTTAACCCCTCAGAGCCTGACGCATATATATAAAAAAAAAAAAAAAAGTGAGTTTTGAAAACAGGCTGTGCAGCTTTTACACTTTTTTTGCCATCCTTGTTGTACATCCTGGCATCTGGTGTGGGTGGCATGTCGGATCAGGGGCCTGGGAGTGCGGATCGGTCTCCTGATCCGTTTCAGGTTCAGTCGCACGCCTCTGATACACTCAGGCCTTCTACTACATCAAGTTCAACGCTCAGTGATGTTAAAGTGGAGGCGCTCACTCGCTCCATTGATAGTCTCTCTAGTCTCCTGGGACAGTGGGTGTCAGCTAGATCACACCCAATGCCACGAGGTAAAAAGCGCCACAAGACTATGGTGGCGTTGTCTCCCTCGCAGAGCGCATCAGAGGCTTCGGATTCACCAACAGATTCGGTTGATGAAATTTCTGAGTCCGAAGAGGAGGATCAACAGGATCGCTCTGTTTCTCTTTCAAGTCGTGTAGATGGGCTTATTAAAGACATGCGGGAAGTATTAGAGCTGTCTGAAGAGCCGACAAGACCGTCTAGGTCGGCCCGTCTGTATCAGAAGACGCGCCGTGTTCGTTCTACATTACCTGCGCATGAGGAACTTAACGAAGCGGTGGAGAAGGAGCGTCAGTGTCCGGATAAACGCTTCCGAGGAACGCGTTTGTTTGATGCCCTATATCCCTGTGCCAAGGAGATGGTTATTAATTGGGTTCCCTCTCCTGAGGTGGATATATCTCTGTCTCAGCTGACCAAGTCTTCCCTGCTTCCTGTTAAAGGGAGAGCCAATCTTCAGGATCCTTTGGACAGAAGATCGGAGTCAGTGGCGAAATTCATCTATGAAGCCGCAGGTCATGGTTTCCAAGCGGCCTTGGGGGCCATGTGGGCCGGTGAGGCTTCTCTGCGGTGGTTGGATCAGCTGCGTGCGGCGTGGCAGGATGGGACTTCGCGTTCAGAAGTGGAAAAGCTTTTTCAGCGAATGGAAGAAGCTATGTGTTATGGCAGAGATGCAGTACTGGACACTGCTTCAATTCTATCCAGGGCTCAGGCTTCGGCAGTCACGATTAGAAGAGCTCTGTGGCTTAAACAGTGGACCGGAGATGCGGTATCTAAACAGGGATTACTTAGTCTGGCATATAAGGGCGGTCAGCTCTTTGGTTCAGATCTTTCGGAACTAATTGCCAAAGCTAAAGCTAAGGATGTTACTCTGCCTGGGAAAAAGGCAGTGGCATCCACAGCCACCAGGACAGGGCCCGGCAGAGGTCTTCGGTCCTTTCGGGCCAGGGGACGATTCAGTCAGCCTTCTTGGAGATTGGGTCGTCCCTCATCCTCCGGCAGATCCGCCCAGAAATCTCGTACTCCCTGGAAGCAACGGTCCCGTCAGGACAGACGGGAGGTTGATAAAAAGTCCGCTAAGGCTGACTGAAGCCAGGGATCCCCCCGAGGGCTCTCGGGTGGGAGGTTGTCTGCTACAATTCGGGTCGATCTGGGCATCCCACATAGCAGATGCCTGGGTGACACGGGTTATGTCGGCAGGCTATTTCATAGAGTTTCATTCTCTACCTCCAGACAGGTTTCGTCTGACGGGCATTCCGTCCGTGCCAAGACTGGCTGCCGCACTGTTTCAGGAGGTCGACTCTCTCCTACAGCAGGGTGTGGTGGTTCAGGTTCCTCCGGAAGACCAGGGAAAGGGTTTTTATTCCAACCATTTTGTGGTCCCCAAAAAGGAGGACAAGTTTCGTCCGGTGCTGGATCTCAGGGATTTGAATATTTACGTCCAGACACGGAAGTTCCGCATGGAGTCTCTCCGATCGGTGATAGCGACCCTGTCGCAGTATGATTTCTTGGTGTCGATAGACATCCGCGACGCCTATTTGCATATCCCTATCGGCAGGGCTCACCAGCGTTTCTTGCGTTTCATTATAGGTCAAGCCCATTACCAGTTTGTGGCCCTACCCTTCGGGTTGGCCTCAGCTCCCAGGGTTTTTACAAAAATTCTGGCTCCTCTCATGGCGCTTCTTCGAAGACAGGGGGTTACGATCCTCCCCTACCTGGACGACCTGTTCATAGTGTCACCCACAGCAGAGGAGGCAATAACGGCTCGCGATCTCTCCCTTCAGTACCTGATGGACTTCGGGTGGCTGATCAATTGGAAGAAATCGTCATTGGAGCCAGCACAGTCCATTCTTTTCCTGAGGATGCAGTTCGATACAGTTCGGGCAGTTGTGTCCCTACCTCCTGTCAAACAGACGAACCTTCGTCTTCTGGTCCAGGCTATGAGGTCGGCGCTGTCAATGTCCCTTCAGGAATGCATGCGCCTTCTGGGTCAAATGGTGGCAACTATGGAAGCAGTACCGTTTGCACAATTTCATTCCCGGGATCTCCAAAACCTTATTCTGACCCATTGGGATCGATCGCTAACTTCTCTGGATCGCTCGGTCATTATCTCCCGCAGGGTGCGAGAGTCTCTTGGATGGTGGTTACGTCCGGAGACTCTATCCGTGGGGAAATCCTTCCTTCCCCCGAGATGGTCGGTGGTGACAACCGATGCCAGCCGGACAGGCTGGGGGGGAGTTTGGAACGACCTCTGGATTCAGGGGGTCTGGTCGCCAAAGGAGTCGTCTCTCCCGATCAACATTTTGGAGTTGAGAGCAATATTTCTCTGCCTCCAACATTGGACGGTCTTATTAAGCGGTCTACCGGTCCGGATCCAGTCGGACAACGCTACGGCTGTCGCGTACATCAACCACCAAGGCGGGACGAGGAGTTCCAGTCTCATGTCGGAGGTCTCTCGGATCCTGGTCTGGGCCGAGTCCAAAGTTCCAGCAATTTCTGCAATTCACATTCCAGGAGTGTTGAATATCTCGGCGGACTTCCTCAGTCGCGAGCAAGTGGACCCTGGGGAATGGAGTCTCCATCCAGAAGTGTTTTCTCTGCTGTGTTCCCGTTGGAGGACTCCTCAGGTGGACTTGATGGCATCCAGGCTGAACGCCAGGGTTCCGACGTTCATGTCCAGGTACAGGGACCCGGAGGCGGTGGCGGTGGATGCTTTAGTGGCTCCGTGGGGTCAGTTCAAGCTGATCTATGCGTTTCCGCCGATATCCTTACTGCCTCTGGTGATCCGACGGATCAAACTCGAAGGGGTATCAATAATTCTGATAGCACCAGACTGGCCGCGGAGGACATGGTATTCGACGCTGGTGTCTCTTCAGGCGGCACCTCCGTTTCCGCTGCCCCTTCGCCCGGACTTGCTCACTCAGGGGCCCATTCGTCATCCGGACCTGAGGTCCCTTCGTTTGATGGCGTGGCTCTTGAGACCGAGATCTTGACCCGTCGCGGTTTTTCGCCCGAGGTCATTGCTACCTTGCGGGCGGCCCGGAGTCCAGCTACGTCCAGGATTTATCACAGAACTTGGGAGTCTTTCTATTCATGGTGTTCTGGATCCTCAAGAAACCCGAGGGTTTTTTCCATCCCCAACTTCTTGGCCTTTCTGCAATCTAGTCTGACCAGGGGTTTGGCAGTAAGTACGGTGCGGGGACAGGCTTCTGCTCTTTCCGCACTTTTTAGGAAGGCTATTGCCTCTCGCAGGGATGTTCGTTCTTTTTTTCGCGGAGTCGCACGTCAGTTTCCGCCACGGAGGGCAGTTGTGGCTCCATGGCGGCTTAATCTAGTCCTGGAAGCCCTTCAGCATAGGCCTTTTGAGCCTATGGATTCTGCTAAACTTTTACTACTTTCTTGGAAGGTGGCCTTCTTGGTGGCAGTCACCTCTTTGAGAAGGGTATCGGAATTGGCAGCACTTTCTTGCTTACCTCCTTTTCTGGAATTTTTTCCGGATCGCGTGGTGCTTCGTACTCGTGAAGATTTTTTGCCTAAGGTAGTGTCACAATTCCACATTAATCAGGACATTGTGTTGCCTTCGCTTTGTCCAGGACCTAAGAATCCAAGGGAGCGGGCCTTGCACTCGTTGGACTTAGTGCGGGCATTGAAGTTCTATCTTACGATCACTCAAGGTTTTCGGAAGTCGGACTCTCTTTTTGTAATTCCGGCAGGTCGTCGGCGTGGTCAACGTGCTTCCAAAGACACGATAGCTCGGTGGATCCGTTCAGCTATCCTGGAAGCGTACCGGCTCAAGGGCGAGCCTTGTCCGGTTAAAGTTAAAGCTCATTCCACGAGAGCCATTGGCTCATCGTGGGCTTTTCGTCAGGGGGCCTCGGCGGCGCAGCTCTGCCGGGCGGCCCCCTGGCGCTCCGTTCACACCTTTACTAAGTTTTATAAGGTGGACGTAAGTGCTTCAGCCGATGCCGCCCCTGGATGCAGGGTCCTGCAGGCGGCGGTAATTTAAGTTATCCCTTTATTTAGTTTTCCATTATTTAGCGCGGTTTGCGCTCTTGCCTAAGTTTTGGGGTATGGAAGCTTCTGCCTCTATTTCCCACCCTTAAGTAGGTACTGCTTTAGGACGTCCCACAAAGTAGAGAATCTGTGTCTCCCTTCCTTCCCTTCTGCTGCTGAAAGACGGATTTTGGTAAGAACTTACCTGTAAAATCCTTTTCAGCGAAGGAAGGAAGGGAGACACAGCACCCTCCCAGGGCAGAAGTGTGTTGTTGTGTTTCTAGATGCAGCGCGTCTCCTTCCTGATGTCGATCTTCTGGACTGGGTTTAGCGCTCTACGGCTCTCCTTCCAGTTTCGCCAGCTCTACACAGTTGTCAGGTCCAATGGGGTATGCCTAAGACTGTGTGTTTCTATTACATAACCTGTTTTCTCTCATTTCTGAAATTTCAGAAGGGGATATGTTGTTCTGCTGGTTGGTCTGCTCTTCCTTAGCTTGTGTACGGACTGATGAACATGGGAGTAGGAGGAGCCTATATACTGGAGGGGCCGGTCGTCATTTTCCAATCTGAGGTGACTATCCTATGGGGCTCCGCCTACCCACGAAGTAGAGAATCTGTGTCTCCCTTCCTTCCTTCACTGAAAAGGATTTTACAGGTAAGTTCTTACCAAAATCCGTCTTTCACCCTGGTAATAACCAGAAGTGACACAAATTCATTATAGAAACAGAAATTTTATTTCAGAATAATGTTATAATGTAATTAAAATCAGGAACAGATGCTAGTGAGAGAAGAACTAGAGCTCATCAAAATTAGGGGCGATATTGAATGACAACATTTTTTATGATCTAATAATAATTAATTATTTGAAATTAAAAGAAGATAACAATGCAATTCATTCAATGGTTTATTACATGAAATAAAATCAAAAAACACCTGCTACATGAACAGGATAGGTAACATGATTCACTGATTAACCCATGCAACACAAATTGCAGTGTGTCTTCTCTATGAACATTAGGAATATTTATAGCATATACATGGCAGTATTACATGAAACTGCGTTTGCATAGAGAAAGTCAAATAAGGTTCTATAGTGCTTGTTACTTTATCAAATGGTCCCACTAACCCTTGAAAACTATTTTACAAATATGCTTACTGTGTATAATGGTCCTATCAGTATTTAACCACTTCGCGCCAGAGCCTTCGTGACCGGGCCAATTTTTTCAATTCTGACTAGTGTCACTTTATGAAGTAATTACTCTGGAACGCTTCAACAGATTCCCCTGATTCTGAGATTGTTTTTTCGTGACATATTGTACTTCATGACTGTGGTAAAATTTATTCGATATCACTTGTGTTTATTTGTGAAAAAATCGGAAATTTGGCGAAAATTTTGCAATTTTCAAACTTTGAATTTTCATGCCCTTAAATCAGAGAGATATGTCACACAAAATAGTTAATAGATAACATTTCCCACATGTCTACTTTACATAAAAAAAAATTTTTGGTTCCAAAATTGTGCTGTTAGGTAGCTATAAGGGTTAAAAGTTGACCAGCGATTTCTCATTTTTCCAACAAAATTTACAAAAACATTTTTTTAGGAACACATCTTATTTGAAGTGACTTTGAGGGGCCTTTATGACAGAAAATACACAAAAGTGACACCATTCTAAAAACTGCACCCCTCAAGGTCCTCAAAACCACATTCAAGAAGTTTATTAACCCTTCAGGTGTTTCACGAGAATTTTTGGAATGTGGAAGAAAACAATGAACATTTAACTAATTTTCACAAAAATGTTACTTTAGACCCAATTTTTTTATTTTCACAAGGGTAGCAGGAAAAAATGGAATACAAAATTTGTAGTGCAATTTCTCATGAGCACGCTGATACCCCATATGTGAGGGAAAACCACTGTTTGGGCGCACTGCAGGGTTCGGAAGGGAAGGAGCGCCATTTGACTTTTTGAATGTAAAATTTGCTTGAATAATTAGCGGACGCCATGTTGCATTTGGGGAGCCCCTGATGTGCCTAAACAGTGGAAACCCCCCACAAGTGACACCATTTTGGAAACTAGACCCCTTAGGGAACTTATCTAGATGTGTGGTGAGCACCTTGCACCCCCAGGTGCTTCACAGAAGTTTATACTATTGAGCCGTAAAAATAAAATTTTCACATTTTTCCCACAAAAAATGTTTTTCATCCTCTAATTTTGCATTATCATAAGGATAACAGGAGAAATTGCACCATGAAATTTGTTGTGCAATTTCTCCTGAGTACGCCGATACCCCATATGTGGGGGAAAACCACTGCTTTGGTGTACGGCAGGGTTCGGAAGAGAAAGGAGCGCTATGTTGGCTTGGATAGGTTGCAGACACCATGTCACATTTGAAGAGTCGCTGACATGCCGAAACAGCAGAAACCCTCACAAGTGACCCCATTTTGTAAACTACACCTACCTCTCAAGGAATTCATCTAGGGAAGTAGTGAGTATTTTTTAATTTTTAAATTTATACCATTGGGCAGTGAAGAAAGCATAATTATGTTTTTGCCACAAAAAAATGTTTTACCCTCAGATTTTACATTTTCACACAGGGCAATGGGTAAAAATGGTGCCGAAATGTGTCACACAATTTCTTCTAAACGTGGCAATACCCCATATGTGGCTGTATCATACCGCTTAGCCATACGGCGAGATCTGGGAGGGACAGAGCGCTATTTGACAATTGGAGAAAAAATTATTGTAGAATAGGCATTTGGATTTGGGAGCACAACATTTTCTGAATTTCTTTTGGGTGGCAAGGGCCATTTTTCTTTTCCAGAGCCTTTCTGCTACCAGTAACTTGGAATATTTTTAACAGATGACGGACCTGAGTGGGGACTAGCTTTTTTTGAGGACTGAGTTGAAGCTTTTATTGGGAACATTTTGCATATGCTGAGCACTTACATCGAGGTTTCCATCTAAATTTCCAAGTGATGTAATTCAGATGAAACCCCTGTGGGATCCATTCACTGTAATGTGGCAGCCGAGTTACTCTGGACTCTGTCTGGCCTCTGTTTAGCGGTGTCCTTTTTTTCAGAAGTGCACAAAACTGTGGCCAACCGCAGTTTTATGCACGCCTAAAAAAACTGACACCGTGGGATCACAGGCCAGACGGCATCCACAGTGGCCTATATCTGCTTCATTACAGGGAATCTTCCATCATGGGTTCCGTCTGAATCACTTATTTCAGAGATTTACACCGAAACTCTGGTGTAAGTGCTCAGCGCAGAGCGCA
Source organism: Phyllobates terribilis (assembly GCF_046119375.1). Taxonomy (NCBI): domain Eukaryota; kingdom Metazoa; phylum Chordata; class Amphibia; order Anura; family Dendrobatidae; genus Phyllobates; species Phyllobates terribilis. Next base: position 326,566,603 of record NW_027362764.1, on the reverse strand, counting down.
GGATAAATGTGAGCAGAGCCTTACTGCGATCTTTGGGAGACATAATAAATCAGTAGCAGCTGAAGAATTGGTTTTATTTATTTTTTACGCCATTCCTCGTACGGTATAAGTGATGAGATTACTTTATTCTTCGGGTCGGTGCGATTACAGAGATACCAGATTTATATCGGGTTTTTATGATTGACAGCTGTCGCACACTAAGACGCTTTTTTTTGCAAAATCTAGTTTTTGCATCGCCATATTTTGAGAGCTATAATTTTTCCATATTTCGGCCGACAGAGTCATGTGATGGCTTGTTTTTTGTGGAACGAGTTGACATTTTTATTGGTACGAGTTGACATTTTTTGATCACTTTCTATTCCGTTTTTTGGGAGGTAAAATTAACAAAAACCAACAATTCAGGATTTGTTTTTGAGGTTTTTTTTTATGCCGTTCTGCGTGTGGTAAAAGTGATAAGGCAGCATTATTCTTCGATTCAGTACGTTTACAGCGATACTACACTTAATGTATATTTTTTTTATGTTTTGGCGCTTTTACACAATAAAACAATTTTATAGAAAAAATATTTTTTTTGCATCGCTTTATTCTGAGAGCTATAACTTTTTTATTTTTGGCTGATGGAGCGGTATGGCGGCTTTTTTTTTGTGGAACAAGATGACGTTTTTCAGGGGTACCATTTTTATTTCCATTTTGCTTTTTGATCGCATTTTATTCCACTTTTTGTTTGGCGATATGATGAAAAAGCATAGTTTTTTGCTCCGTTTTTTATTTATTTTTATTACGGTGTGCACAGAAGAAGTTAATTAGTGTGACAGTTTTATAGATCGGGTTGTTTCGGACGCGTTGGTACCAAATATGTGTACTTTTTTTGTTTTTGCATAAATATACAGATTTATTGGTTTAATATTTTATTTATTTATTTATTTTTTTTTTTAACAGTTTGAAAACATTTTTTTTTACTTTTTTTTACATTTTTACTTAGTCCCTGTATGGGACATTAATTTTTATTTTTCTAATCACTGATCTCATGCAATGCAATAGACATGTATTGCATTGGATGAGATCTTTGCTGACAGTTTTACACTGTCTGTCTCCTGCTAGAGTTCAGCTGCAGGCTGAACCTAGCAGGACACCATATATATGGCAGATCCAGAGGCGGTCATGTGACCTCCGGCTGCCATAACAACGTCAGGTCCTGGAAGACATCAGGGGGCCGTCGGAGAGGTAAGTTGACGACCCCCCTCTCCTCTCACTATCTTCTATATGCCGCTATCACTATAGATCGCGGCATATAGAAGATAGCAGAGGGTTAACATCATTGGGACATGATCCAATCAGGTCCCGATGATGTCCCCTGTCAGAGCTGTCGCTCTGCACCAGAACCGCAGCGCTTGCAGGACCCTGGGGGTCCTGAGCCCTGCGGGACCACCCACTGTTTTTAAACGTCGGCGCTGCACAGAGTCCAGGCAGCGCCGACTTTTATGTACAGTGGGCCGTCCTGAACCGGTTGAAACCTATTTACAGAAAGTGATCAGTGCTTGTTAAATAAAGATAATGTTATTAGACTTAACCAAGCATTTAAATGTTGTATGGTTATTGATTGTCTATAGTACCAAGCGTTACTGAAGTGAGTGGCTTTTTTGCATGATTCTAAGTCTAACACCAGCTTACATCCAAAATCCATTTACCATTCAATGTAATCATAAAAATTACAACTTAATTTCTGCCAAAAAGTCTCATGCTGTATACATGAAGGAAAATTAGATCAAATGGTTGTTTTACCTTTAATTAGATTGCAAAGTAAGTAGAGTGTGAAGAGCTACTGCCTTCTGCCCCAACATGCATGTTTCGCCTAGCTTCTTCTACTCACCAGCATCTGTTACTATTTTTTTTTGTTTGTTTTAATTGTTCTGAAATAAATATTATATTTAAATATTATATTATATAATTATTCTGAAATTAAATTTATGTTTTTATAAGAATTTGTGTCACTTCTAGTTGTTACCAGGGTGAAACCAGACACCTGGTCAGTTTTTGTGTATATTCTGATTAAGAAGTTCCACCTAAATGTTAGGGTGCATTATATATAATAGAAAAATATCTGACATGTAGGCTGGCAAGAAAGATTTTCATTATTCTTCAAAACATTCAACTTTTTTGTAACGTACAGGCTGATTTCTTACCTTGTTGTGTTTCTGGGGGAGGAGGTAATTTTGAACCGGTTCCTATATTGCAGGAAGGGGTAGTTACTGCAAATTACCGTATTTTTCGGAATATAAGACGTATCGGACCACACCCCAAATTTTGGGGTGGAAAATGGGGAAAAATATATAAATTTTTTTTATTAGCTGTGGGTCCATCTTATAGTCCGAATAGTTCTCTTACCTCGGGGGTGGTGGAGCTGGGCGTCCCTCAGGAAACCTACAGAAGTGTAGCATTGCAAAGGGCCCTGGGTGGGAGAAGGTGGTGCCCCATCAGCAGGCGGGTTGCTGTGGTGGTGCAGCGGCATAGCAGGAAGCAGGATTCCTCCTTAAGAAAGCCGGCGGCGGTAGGAGCGGTGAGATGCTCTGGACCTCTTCGTCGGCTGTGATGTAAAGCGCAGTGCACTGCTTTTCCGGCAGCCGTCTCCCATAAGCTATGGTCTACGGGAAATTGGCCACCCGAACTGGCGCATGAGCAGTATGGGATTTTGGAGCCATTTCCCTGAGGCCTATGGCTTCAGGAAGATAGCTGGAGGAGAGGGCATATGCGCAGTTGAGATCTTAGCTGGGTCGAGATCCCAGTCTGCGCATGCGGCCGCCGGCAAAGCTCTGCCTGGTTTCCAATACTGGTCCCACGACATTGCACAGTTTCTGCAGCCGCCAGCTTCCAGACGGAGGAACCCTGCTTCCTTGCAATCCCGCTCCACTACCACTGCAACTCCCCGGTAAGCCTGTATTCAAACCATAAGGCGCACCCCCCATTTTCCTCCCAATTATAGGGGGGGGAAAGTGTGTCTTATGGTCCGAAAAATACGGTATATGTTCTGATCTGGAGAAGGGAGGTCATAAAGGCTCAGGAGGATGCAACTGCCGCCTGTCCTTTAGGTAAACTATTTGTTCCTGTGAACCTCCGTCTTAAAATTTTAAGTGAACATCTTGATTTGGTCTCTGCTGATCATCTTGCTAGTAAACCTACCACAGATCATCTTATTCATCATTTTTGGTGATCTGGGGTGCACTAGGATGTTCGAGAGTATGTAGTTGCCTGCGCAGTACGTGTGCGTGTTCTAAGACCCCACATACAGGTAGTAATGTAATATTGGTGGTGGACATATTTAGCAAGATGACTCATTTCATTGCGCTACCTACTTTTGCCTAATACCAACACTGTGACAAATTTTTATTACAGAAATTATTAAATTACATGGGATTCCATCCGATATTAATTCCGACCAAGGGGTGCAATATAGTTACAAATTTTGGAAAGCATTTTGTGCTCACTTGAGGGTTCATCTTTCATTTTCATCCACCTTTCATCATAGTCTAATGGGTAAACTGGACGTGTGAACCAGAACCTTGAGACATACAGTACAGACCAAAAGTTTGGACACACCTTCTCATTTAAAGATTTTTCTGTATTTTCATGACTATGAAAATTGTACATTCACACTGAAGGCATCAAAACTATGAATTAACACATGTGGAATTATATACTTAACAAAAAAGTGTGAAACAACTGAAAATATGTCTTATATTCTAGGTTCTTCAAAGTAGCCACCTTTTGCTTTGATGACTGCTTTGCACACTCTTGGCATTCTCTTGATGAGCTTCAAGAGGTAGTCACCGGAAATGGTTTTCACTTCACAGGTGTGCCCTGTCAGATTTAGTAAGTGGGATTTCTTGCCTTACAAATGGGGTTGGGACCATCAGTTGTGTTGTGCAGAAGTCTGGTGGATACACAGCTGATAGTCCTACTGAATAGACTGTTAGAATTTGTATTATGGCAAGAAAAAAGCAGCTAAGTAAAGAAAAACGAGTGGTCATCCTTACTTTAAGAAATGAAGGTCAGTCAGTGGGAAAAAATGGGAAAACTTTGAAAGTGTCCCCAAGTGCAGTTGCAAAAACCATCAAGTGCTACAAAGAAACTGGCTCACATGAGGACCACACCAGGAAAGGAAGACCAAGAGTCACCTCTGCTTCTGAGGATAAGTTTATCTGAGTCATCAGCCTCAGAAATCGCAAGTTAACAGCAGCTCAGATTAGAGACCAGGTCAATGCCACACAGAGTTCTAGCAGCAGACACATCTCTACAACAACTGTTAAGAGCAGACTTTGTGCAGCAGGCCTTCATGGTAAAATAGCTGCTAGGAAACACTGCTAAGGACAGGCAGCAAGCAGAAGAGACTTGTTTAGGCTAAAGAACGCAAGGAATGAACATTAGACCAGTGGAAATCTGTGCTTTGGTCTGATGAGTCCAAATTTGATATCTTTGGTTCCAACTACCGTGTCTTTGTGCGACGCAGAAAAGGTGAACGGATGGACTCTACATGCCTGGTTCCCACCGTAAAGCACGGAGGAGGTGTGATAGTGTGGGGGTGCTTTGCTGGTGACACTGTTGGGGATTTATTCAAAATTGAAGGCATACTGAACCAGCATGGCTACCACAGCATCTTGCAGCGGCATGCTATTCCATCCGGTTTGCGTTTAGTTGGACCATCATTTATTTTTCAACAGGACAATGACCCCAAACACACCTCCAGGCTGTGTAAGGGCTATTTGACCAAGAAGGAGAATGATGGGGTGCTACTCCAGATGACCTGGCCTCTACAGTCACCAGACCTGAACCCAATCGAGATGGTTTAGGGTGAGCTGGACCGCAGAGTGAAGGCAAAAGGGCCAACAAGTGCTAAGCATCTCTTGGAACTCCTTCAAGATTGTTGGAAGACCATTTCCGGTGACTACCTCTTGAAGCTCATCAAGAAAATGCCAAGAGTGTGCAAAGCAGTCATCAAAGCAAAAGGTGGCTACTTTGAAGAACCTAGAATATAAGACATATTTTCAGTTGTTTCACACTTTTTTGATAAGTATATAATTCCACATGTGTTAATTCATAGTTTTGATGCCTTCAGTGTGAATGTACAATTTTCATAGTCATGAAAATACAGAAAAATCTTTAAATGAGGTGTGTCCAAACTTTTGGTCTGTACTGTATCTTAAGTTTTATTAATACAAAAAATACACACAAGAAAACGAGATAAAAACATTTAAAAAGCCAAATGGTCTAAAAGAACTAACCTCACAATCTCTTAATAAAGATATGGTCACCCTGATCCACAAATGACACTGAAATGTGAACACCTATATAATTATCCCCATATGCACACTACAATAGAAAACCTGTGCATCACAGTGTATGCTGTATACTCCTGTATGCTGAGGAATGAGGGAGAAGTGTATAAATAGTTAATGCAATTGGTTAACACATATCCTGTTTAACCCAGTAGGCACATGAAATGACAATTATATGTCCAAAACAGAGGCCAAAAGGATACAATGTTCAGATGAATGTGGATACTGAAAAAAAACCCTACATGAAATAAAGAGGGCAAATACAATGGCCCAAAAGTGGGCAGAAAAATCACATAGAACCTGTGCTTATGGTCTAATATGTTGAAAAGGGGATGAAGCCCCATCCGTATCGCCGCACCATGTATTGCTTTCTCTGGAAAATGTGCAAGTAATAGGAATCTGCTTGCATTTGTATATGATTACTAAGCCGAGATAATCATTACCAGCTGACAGCGAGAGAGTATCCAGTGTCTGGAGTCTCAACGTATCAGGCACAAGCGCAGTACATCAAACGGCGCATTCAAAATGACGATGATCACATGGTTAGCTATGGTGCAATAAGCGTTGATATGCTGACAAAAAAGACGTCAATTACTGAAGTATGTACGGCGGGAATAGATCATTACGTATGCACTAGCAAAGTGTCCCGTCATCGCACGATCATATAAGGGCTTGATAAAGCAAGTAAATATGCGCATGCCTGGTAAGCAATATATTTGAGAAGGCATTGCATTAGATACTTTCAGAAATGAGTTAGGCAGAGCACCTTGGTCCAATGATAAGATTTAGTAAATACAGTAGGTGCGCAAATCACACAGTGAGGATTTTGGGGAGCCAGTTGTTGGGGATGTATAGTACACCAAAGCCAAGTGAAACAGCTAAAAATTTAATTATAAATCACATCACTCTCGCCCATGAATGGATTAGATAAGTTTGAGCTCCCAAAAGATCTGTACTTATTTTGCAAACAGCTCATATTTAAGCTTCTGTACCATCAGCCAGTGCTGCCACCAGGAATTTTGGGGCCCCATACTGCCAAAGCTTTCGGGCCTCCTTGAGGCTCCACCCCAGCTCAGCCACCAACCCAGCTCCACCTCTATCCCTCAAACCTTACACAGTCCCACCGCCCACTCTTGGAAAACTCTACTTTCTGCACCACGTCTTCACCAATCACACATTAACCCTTTAAGCCCCGGAGCATTTTCCGTTTTTGCATTTTCGTTTTTGCTCCCCTTGTTCCCAGAGCCATAGCGTTTTTATTTTTTGGTCAATATGCCCATGTGAGGGCTTATTTTTTGTGGGACGAGTTGTACTTTTCAACGCCATTACTAGTTTTACCATATCCTGTACGGAAAAACGGGAAAAAAATTCCAAGTGCGGTAAAATTGCAAAAAAAGTGCAATACCACAGTTGTTTTTTATTTATTTTTTTTACCACGTTCACTGAATGCTAAAACTGACCTGCCCTTCTTATTCTACACGTCATTACGAGTTCATAGACACCAAACATGTGTAGGTTCTTTTATATTTAAGTGGTGAAAAAAAATTCCAAAATTTGGTAAAAAAAAAATTAAAAAAATAGCGCCATTTTCTAAGACCCGTAGCGTCTCCATTTTTCGTGATCCGGGGATGGTTGATAGCTTATTTTTTGCGGACCGGGCTGACGTTTTTATTGATAACATTTGGGGTAGATCCAATGTTTTGATCGCCCGTTATTGCATTTTATTGCAATTTTGCGGCGACCAAAAAACGTAATTCTGGCGTTTAGAATTTTTTTCTCATTACGCCGTTTACCGATAGGATTAATTCTTTTTTTATATTGATAGATCGTGCGATTCTGAACGCGACGATACCAAATATGTGTATGTGGGGTTTTTTTATATATATTTTATTTTGAATGGGGCGAAAGGGGGGTGATTTAAACTTTTATATTTTTTTATTTTTTTTAATATTTTTAAAAACTTTTTTTTTTTACTTTTTGCATGCTTCAATAGTCTCCATAGGAGACTAGAAGCAGCAACTATCCGATCGCCTCTGCTACATACAGGGGACGAGCAGATCCCCTGCATGCAGCAGAAATGGTCCTGTGCTATGAGCGCCGACCACTAGGTGGCGCTCATAGCGACAAGATCATGACAACCACAGGCGTCTGCTGCAGACCCTGGGTTGTCATGCACGCCCATCGGCGACCTACGATCACGTGACGGGGTCGCCGGTGGGCGTGGCTTATGACGCGCTACCCGGAAGCGCGCGTTAAATGCTGCTGTCAGAGATTGACAGCGGCATTTAACATGTTAACAGCTGCGGGTGGATCGCGATTCCACCCGCGGCTGTTGCGGGCACATGTCAGCTGTAAGAATCAGCTGACATGTGCTCCGTTCAGTGAGGGCTCAGCGTACTAATACGTCTCCGGTATTTAAGGAGTTAACAGTTTTCATCGAACACCATATCACATGCATAACCAGCCGCTTTTGTTTTGGCCAACATATTTTTTAAGCCGCCACAACGACAAGGAGACTCTTATGGCCGGGCCCTACTCTACTCTACTCTAACCTATTAAACATTTCTTATAATACCCAATAATCTTTTTAGGTATATTTTTATTTATGGGCATGTGTCACATGCACACTATGACCATGTCATGTATTATCACCACATAGTGACAGAATAATACCACATACAAGGGACAAATACTGCTACACCATGACCAGACCACATATTTCCACCACATAGTGACCGAATACTACAATACTGATCATTAATAAAAAAAAAAGGAATACTAATATTGCCATAAGTACCATTATACACGGGATCTCTGTACATAGTATGCAGTGTATAGTGTAAGTGTACAGATAAGACACTGACCCACCTTTGATGTCTGTAATTGAAGTCTTCAATCTTTGTTTTTCTTCTTCATCCAGCGCAGACCGCCATCACTTCTTTCAGCCAGGACTCGTCTCTGCATAAAATAACAATTATCTAGAGCAGCTATCTAGAACACATTTGCCATTTTTCCCCAACTTCAACACTACACCCAATGAAGAAGAAATGTGACAGTGCCGCCCTGCACAGTAACAGGACCCCCCCACACTGAAAAAAGTATCCTCAACAATAAAATACATCACAGCAATAATAATATCCTTTAATTAGCCCCTACAATAATATTTTCCTACATCCTGCCCCCATTGTCTGCATCCTGCCTCCACTGTCTCCATACTGCCACCATTGTCCTCCATGTTTCCATCCTGCCCCCATGTTTCCATCCTGCCCCCATAGTGCGGCTTTAAAAAAAAAAAAAAAGTTTCTTTTTTCGTTGAGGCACTCCAGCAGCGCCGGGCTCTGCCATCACCGGAAGCATGATTGCTGGCGTATGACAGTGACTTAATATTCTTATGCACGGATGTCAGCCGCCGGCCTGTGATTGGCTGACGGCTGTTAACATGGCAATAGATTTAAAGTGAATGCATGTTTATTGAGCTGCCAGAATCCTGCTGCTGGGGCTCGATGAGCAGAAGATTGAGGGCCCAAACTGGCTTTATGCTCACCGGGCCCCATACGCCCGTAAGGGCAGTAATGCCCTGATGGTTGTCCTGCCATTACCCAATGATGAACAACAAGTGGGATTGGATCTAGTTGAGGAGAATGAAAGAACTACAGGTAATGCAGGCAGATTCTCTGGCAGACTGCCTTCACAGGCCACTCCATCTTTTTCATTATTTCCTGCTGTGCTAATAGGTACGCCAATCACACAGTGAGGATTTTGGGGAGCGGATTGCTGGGGACACACGGCCCTAAAGGGATATATAGTACACCAAAGCCAATTGAAACAACAAAAAAATTTAATTATAAGTCAAAACACTAAAATGTGTTTAAATATAAAAGCTATTGCTATTATATGAATCAACATTAAGTGCCCATATGTGTTATATTATCATAACACTGCAAAAGAGGCAGTAGTTAAAAGTCATCATGTATGAAATATTTAGGAGTGAATAAGTAAGGAAGGTGAGTACGGTATATAAAACTCCTCCCTCATTCCCAGCACAGAGTGCTAATTTAAATAATCAAATTTGTACGACACATTACAAAATAATAAACTTATTATTATTGAGTGTCCACATCGATGTAATCCAAAAGCATTGGTGTTTGCAAAAGATCTGTGAAAAGAAAAATAATAAGCGAGGGAACATATAGAAAACGTAACAAACAAGGCTCCAATTTTGTTTATAAAAGCCGGTAAACAGCAGCTCCTCATTGAGCCCTAGTGGCGCCAAAGTCTGTAAATTATTAAACCATTAGGATTTTCTACCCCCCTAATAGTAGTCTTGACTGGTCGTATGACTAGAACTCAAAGTTCCCTACTCTGCCCTTCATGTTGCTCCAAGTGTGAAGCCCTTGAAGTGATGACCTTACATTTTTCTCTGTCCTTTCCCACTGTTGCAATGTTTGAAAGGTCCTGTTGCACTCTACGATGGAGATCTTGCGTATACTGACCGATGTACTATTTCAAACACCTACAAATAAGAGCATGTATGTCGTGAGTGACAGTTGAAATAAGCCGATGAGCGTTCCTGTATGGAAAAGGTGAAAAGCTTTATACATTCTTATACATTATACATTCATCAATGGACAAATCGAGCAGTGGCCACAAGGTTAAGAACCAAATATTTTTCTTCCTGTATTTAACTTGATGTTGTAAAGTCTAAAATGGCTAGTGGTAAGATGGATCTTTAAGGTTTTTAGCTTTTGGATACTAACTTCGGAGTATCAGAAATAAAAGTGAATAACCTAGGCTCACTCAGCAAAATGCCCCAGCTCCTCTCCAAAACATGATAAATGTCTTTCCATTGATTATTAAATGGCGTAACCTGGTTAATGGTGCAAAAAAACTGGTGCTCACATGGTCTAAGTACATCATGGCGATCACATTGATGGGAATATTGATAAGCTTGTGAGATGATTTTACATACATACTCCCTGGTCAAGAATCTATTGGTTAAGTCTCTTGATTGGTAACAAAAGTCATCAATGGAACTACAATTTCTCCTTAAGCGCCGAAATTGTCCCTTGGGTATGTCATTACGCAAATGGGCAGGATGAAAGCTTGAATAGTGTAGTAAGTTGTTAGTAGCTGTTTTTTTCTGAAATCTAGTTGTGACAAGCCTGGTATTTTTTAATTGAGATTTTTAAGTCCAGAAAGTCTATAGTAGAGAATCAAATAGAATGTTAATCTGATGTTCCAAGGATGGTTGTTCAGCTGTTGAATGAATAGATGCCATTCTTCCTCCGTACCTGTCCAAAGTAACATGACGTCATCAATATAGCGGAACCACCGCTTCACATACACTGTGAATGCTGACAACTTACATACATGTGTCTCCTCCCATCATCCTATAAAAAGGTTTGCATAGGATGCCGCACATCTAGTCCCCATGGACGTGCCAGATGCCTTCCTGTAGAAAGCATGAGCAAAGATGAAATAACTGTTATCAAATACTAACTGCAGAAGGTCCAAAACAAAGGAATCGTGCTTCCTATCTCCCGTGGTAAAGAGGACCAAAAAGTAGAGAGACATGGGGGCAGAATGGAGACAAATTGGGTAGGATGGAGACATGGGGGCAGGGTGGGTGGAGTGAATCTGCGAACTACACAGCCTCACAACGCACGCACGGGGAACATAACGCACGTGCAGTGAAGCTGGTAATCACACAGCCTCATTGCGCACGCATGGGGAATAGAGGGTCATAGTGCATGTGCAGTGAAGCTGCGAACTACACATCTCTGCGCACGCGCGGGAAACGTAGCGCATGTGCAGTAAGGCTGGTAATCTCACGGCCCCACTGCCCAGACACGGGACCTTCGGGCGGACATGTTCACATGCGCATGCTCCCCACAATAATAGCTCTTGCCAGGAGCAATATTCAAATACGTTGGCTACGCCCGCAGTGACTGAATGCTGCGCCCGCACATGACTGAATGTGAGAATCACACCCCTATAATTGAAAATGAGCAGATAGGACAAATTATATCAAAGGTTATAAAATCATAATACCAACATTTTTAATGAAAAAAGCTTGTTAATGATGCAAATTGCATCACTAACAATGCTGTGGGGAGGGTGTAGATAGTAGCTAGAATGTGACAGATTCCCTTTAAGATTCTGTATATCTCTACTAACTGCATTAAAAAATATTGAAGGAAGGAAATAATGAAAAAATGGAGTGGCGTGTGAGGGCAGTCTGCCCAAGAATCTGCCTGCATTACCTTAAGTTCTTTCATTCTCCTTAAGTAGATCCAATAGACCCCAAAACACTTGTTTATCATTGGGTAATATATCAACGTCCGAGGGCTGATTGTACAGAAGCTTAAAAGTGAGCTGTCTGCAAAAAATGTATGCAATAATAATGTGTATCCCCAGCAACCAGCTCCCCAAAATTCTCACTGTGTGATTGACGTTCATACTGTATTTACTAAATCTTATCATTAGACCATGTTGCTCTGCCTAATATGCCTAACTTCTTTCTGATAGTATCTAATGCAATGCCCCATCCTCTTTTCCACATCTTAGACCTTAGGCACACGTTGTAGGTGATCATTCTGCCCAATTTTGGGCCTTTGTATTTGCCCTCTTTATTTCATGTAGGGCTTTCTCAGTACAGTACACATGTATTTTATTGTAGTGTGTATATGGGGATAGTTATATAGGTGTTCATATATCTGTGCCATTTGTGGATCAGGGTGGCCACAGCGTTATGAGTTTGTGGGGTCAGGTTTTTTTTAGGTCATTTGGCTTTTTTAAATGTTTTTATCTTGTGTTCCTGCTTGTATTTTTTGTATCAGTAAAATTTGGTGTTATTTCTCTAGAGGTCACTGTTTATTGCATTTTCTTCTCTCTTTTCCTCATTTAAGTCTCCTTGAGTCTGTCGCTATCCAGTTTTTCCATGAAAAAAATCAGCATGCACCACTCTTAACATGCCTGCTCACAATCACCGATTCACAGCCTCACTCCATCACAGTCCACTCTCAATGCTTCAGCGCGGTTCCAAGTTGCCCTTCTACTCTTCTACAGCCCTCACCACCTTCAGTGCTGCTCCCTTTCTGACTTTTCTGCAATGCATCTAATTCTATTCTCAGCATCCAGCTGTCTTCCCACATTTCTGCTTTGCTCAATGGCTTGCTTTGCAGCCTGCCTCGCTCCATAATCACTACAGCAGATTTTGAGCCCTGTGGGCAGTGGATTTTGGAAGGGAGCATGGGCTGAGTGACCAATTTTAACCTTGGGGCACACACACAGCACTAGCAAAGGAGTGGTGGTCAATCATTAGGCTCAGGTTCAACATACCATTCGGCATGTGTAGTGCGTATCCAAGATGCGGCTTCTAAGAAGCCATTTCCTAAAATCCAACTTGAATAGTCATCTTAGCAGTGTTACCATAAAAAAAAAAATGCTACAACTACAAATGCTAATTGAGACCAAGGTCTTAATCTGTTTACAGTTATAATCACATGCCATCTTGCAGTAACACCCCAGTGTGCACAGTGTAAAATTGCGAAACAAAAATGATAATTGCCATAGAAACTTAAGTGTGTTTTGAGTACTGAATCAATAAATACACTTAAGCCCCAATTCATCAGTGTTTTTACCCGAATTCTGACATAATACACTTTGAAAAGTCACAATATTTTTGCACATATCGAAGTTATGCATTTTGCCGTTTTCATCCAGTCTTGGCCAGATACACCAAAGTGTGAAGAACATAGGCGGGGAGGAGTGTGGCAAAGCCCGACCGCCGAAGTCTTCAACAGTTAAACCACTTTAGTGACTTAAATTTTGCCAGAAATGTACATTTCAGGTAAGGCACACGCTAGTGATGACATGTGACTAATTCATTAAGTGTGCCTCTAAATCAATTAGGTGCACCCTACTTCTGCATGGCCATCATTAGACGGTTTGTCCGGTGCCTATAATGTCCTTTATAAATATCTATTTTTATACCCTAACCACTTTTGTAATTAGCTCGAGTTCCACATTTTCATTTTTACAAGGGTAGGAAAAGAAAATGTACACGTGAAAACAGCAGAAACCGCCACAAGTGACCCCCATCTAGGGATGTAGTGAGTATTTTTAACCCTCAGGCGATTCACAGAATTGTATAACATTGGACTGAGTTAATGGAAAATTGCCATTTTTTTTCACTAAAATGTTGCTTTGGCCCCAAACTTTTAATTTTTTAAAAGAGATAATAGGAGAAAATAGACCATACAATTTGTTACCCAATTTCTCTTGAGTACACCAATACCCTACATGTAATTGGGAACTACTTTTCAGGCACAATGGAAAGATCAGAAGAGAAGGAGCACCATATTGTAGTGCAGATTTTGATGTTATGATTTGCGGGTGCTATGACCCACTGCAACAGCCCCTGAAGTAGCAGTGACCCCATTTTACAGACTACAACTCTCAATGAATTCATCTAAGGGTGCAGTGATCATACTGACACCACAAATGTGTCACAGAATTTTAGACCATTGGCAAGTTAAGAAAAATGTATTTTATTTTTACCACAAAATTGTAGTCTTAACCCTATACGAAAATGTTAAAAAAAATTGACCCAAGATTTGTCTCACAATTTCTGCAAAATTTGGCAATACCCCCATATGAGGCTGTACAGTACTGCTTCGCCACAGGGCAAGACTCGGGAGAGAAGAGGTGCTATTTGACTCTTGGAGAACAAATTATTTTAGCATAGTTTGCGGACTCCATATACAGAGCCCCTACATTCCAGAACAGAAGAACCCTCTCAAGTGACCCTGTTTTGGAAATTACACCCCTTTGGGAATTTATATACCGGTATAGTACCAATTTTGACTCCATATGTGTTTTGAAGAAACAAGCAGTGGATTTTGCTGCGGGAAAATAGCAAATCTGATATTTTAGCGCCTGTACAGTGCAGTGACCAGTACATTGTAGTGCACGTACATTGTGCCCAGCTCGTGCTTCTGAAGAAATGGAACCTGTAAATTAAGTGGGCTCTAATTGCTACAAAAATGCCAAACATGTGGACGCTAAATGTGGTTTAGGCACACTGTGGGGCTCAGAAGGGAGGAGGGGGTCATTACATTTAGGAGCGCAAAATTCGCTGGATTTCTTTTAGGGAACGATGAGCCAAAGCGCTTTTCCAGAACCTTTGTGCTACCAGTAATGTGAAAACCCCCTATATTTCCATTAACAGATGACAGACTTGAGTGGGGTCTTGTTTTTTTGTGAATTGAGTTGAAGCTTTTATTGGGAACATTTTGGATCATGTTTATCCTGTGCTCTACACTGAGCACTTACATGGGGGTTTCCATGTATCAATTTGCAAAGTTTTAATTTTTTTTTACTTTTTATACTTGGTCCTTTCTATGGGACTTAAACTTTTATTACTCTGATCGCTAGTATAATGCATTGCAATCCACCAGCATTGCAATGCAATATACCTGTCCGTGCTGCACTGACAGATGCCTCTTAGACCATACTCCTGGCATGATCTAACAGGCTTGCTGTAGCTGGCTGACTCCCATCATGACGACCTTGTGTTGCCATGGCAACAGTTAAGCCCTTGCGATGCCTTCTGAATGCTGCGATCGATATCAATTGCGGCATTTAGGGGCTTAAATGCTCGGGCCGGTGACAGCCGAGTCTCGGCTAAAACTTAAGCCGAGCTCCCAGCAGCAATCGCATGGGCACAGCTCACCCATACGTCAAAGGTCGGGAACCCCTATCCAACCATGACGTTTGGCTACATCAAAGGTCGTGAAGGGATTAATTTATTGGTTCCATAGTATTAAATTGGCGGTGTTTTGCGTATATTGCAGTAATGGGAAGTGCGCTACGTTAATAGTGTAGTAAACATGAGGAAACTTTGATGATTCAGCCCACCTGCACTTTACTTAAATGCAATGCATGATCCATATTGTAACTACTGTTAACATAGATAGGAATAAGTCCAGCGCTATAAGTCCATTAAAAATCCATTCTTCATTTATTTCATAACTTCAAATGGTATAAAATCCATTAAGTCACAGTCCAGACATTAAAAGCATACAAGTTTCGACGCAAAGCAGTGCGTCTTAATCATTGACAAGGATCTGTTGGCGACTGAACATTTTAAACTAGTTCACCATTCAGTTCCCACTCACCAGATCCGGCCACTAGATGGAAGCACCTGTGCAGAGAAACTTGGCAGGGGATTAACCCCTTACAGACTGAAAACACACATTACATCAAATATGCATATCGCTATTCGTAGTGGTAAATCTGATCCTGCCTGATATTGATACCATGTGGTACCCTAGTGTTCAGCTGGTAGATCCACCAGGTTTCCCGGCTTATTAGTTTCTTTCGATATCACCACCCCTGGATGGTATTTTAACCCTTTCTATGCCTGACACTTCAAAAGAAGACTCATCACCTCCATGGCTATTAATAAAATGTTTGGAAATCGCTGAACTTTTATTAATGATTTTGCTGATGGCGTCTGAGAGGTGACGTCTTATCCTGATTTTCAGCGGCCCCCCTGTACAGCCGACGTATTGGAGGTCACACAGACCGCATCTCACAGTATACACCACGTGGCTTGTGTTGCAGTTTATGTAGGAATTAATCATATACTCTTTTTTTATTTGCACAAGAGACCAATGTTTAATATTCTTCATATACTTGCAACAGGTGCATATATTGTGCCGCACTTGTATGACCCTCTAGTACTGAGCCAATTCTCCTTTTTATTATTGTTATAATTGAGATAGAGGCTGGGAGACAGAATATCTCCTAAAGTGGAAGCTTTTTTTGCAATAAATTTCACAGGATTTTCTCTAGTTTTTTATCTTGATATAATATAGGTAAAATTTTTTAATAATGTTAGTAATATTTGAGAAGTGTGGACTATATATGGTAGAAAAAACTACTCCTTCGTTTCTATCTATATGATTGGACCTATATTTATGACACTTTATCCTTTCTCCTGTTTCTTTCAGCATCTCTGCTCTATCTTTGTGGCTGATTATGTTTTCAGCTCTGTCTAACATCCACTTGGAGTAACCCCTTCCTGTCAGTCTGACATGGACTTCATCTTTAGCTTTCTCAAACGTTTCCTGCAGAGATGAATTCCTTTTGAACCTATGCAACTACAACAACCTATGGTAGTGTTTAAATCCGCCTTCACATAATCATTTTTCATACTTCTTCTAAAGGAAAAAAAATGTCATAAGTCCAAAATAAATCAAGAAGTAACAGTTGTCACCACCTCTGAAATAGATGATGATAATCTATTTTTTTCAAATACTAGACCAGAATCTACTCCTGACACCGAAAAATTAGATGAACTCATGAAAATGTGGGAAAAACAGAGAATTAAAGAGCTTCGGATCTGGGGGGATTGTACCACTTTAAAATCTTACATTGATCAAGACATGATTCCAAGGGGATTGAGGATTAAAAAACTATCCACTACTCATTTCTTTGAGGATTTTGGGAAAAAATGGTTCAATACCCTTAACGAATGCTCTTTTAAACTAATGGACCTAATTATAGAAGAGGAGGAATCTTTATTATCAGCTATCAGACTTGAAATCCAAGAGACCAAGAATGCATTACAGCAATATAAGTCTCTTAGAAAATGTAATCAATGGTCGGATAACATAAAAACCAACCTGGTAAAGTTAGAAGACCAGATTACCAAGATTAAACAATCTAAATATCAAAGAGTCTGTAATGATTACAACTGCAATGAGGTGTATTCCTGGTCTAGTAAGCGTCAGAAAGGAAGCAAAAAATCAATTCTCAAACAGATTGGAGATAAAACTGATGATCGGAGACAGAGTGTTTTTTCCTGATATGGATACTTCATATACTTCCCGGGAGAACTCCGAAGTTAATGATACGGATGACTCCTCAGGTCTTTTTGCAAGAAAATCTGGAGGAGTTACATCACACTACATGAAGAATCGGCAAACAACATTACAGAGGAGACCTGATTCAGAATATTCTGCTCCAAAAAACGGAGGAGGAAAAGGAAGAGAGGTAGGAGAGCTGGAAAGAGACATAGGAATATATTCCCTGAGGAAAAAGCAGAGGAAAGTACAGTAATAAACCTCTCCAGTTACATAGTATCTGAAATGCAACAAAAAATACTCTCCAAAGGACTCTCTTTTTCTCCAACAACAGAACTGGATGTATATCATACACTTTTGGATTTAAATAAATTCGGCAGGAATTTGACACTTAAATGTCCTTTTCTGGATGAGACCAGAGAAAATGAAACAGAAATTTCCATCAGCAGTGATCAAACTGCACCATTGTCTTCAATACCCACTTTTGGAGAATTATACTCTTTACGAAATCTGAAAACTTTGGATGCAGAATCTATAATTCAAGATGGAGATCTTAACAAAAAATTTTGTGTGAAAAAGCCTTTTTATTATCCAATAAAATCAAGACCCCAGATCTTAGCCACATTCCAGGAAATTGTTGAACGGGATTTGATCAGTTTGAAGGAAAATACCAACCATGAAAAGACAAGAGATAATCTCAGCAGAGGCAAAAAAAAAGGCCCTGAAAGAGCTGAAATTAAACACCACTTTAACCATCAGAAGGGCGAACAAAGGGGGCGCTGTTGTCCTCTTGGACTCTGGTCTTTATGAGAAGTTAAACCAGGATATGCTTCACAATGAGGACATTTGTAGGATTATTATTCAGAGGTCTATAGAGGTGTTTCAGAATAAATTTAAAATTCTTTTGTCGAAAGGTGTAGCATTGGGGGCAATTACCCCCAAATTATCAGAAGATCTATATGTAGAGTGCCCTATTATTCCAATCCTGCACTCCCTTCCAAAAATTCATAAGAAAATTTTTCCTCCACCTTTGAGGCTAATTGTGGCCGGAATAGAGAGTGTGGGAGAAAAGCTGAGTGCCTGGCTGGACATGTATCTACAGCCTTTAGTACAACAAATCCCAGGATACATAAGAGACTCTAAACATCTTATCTCATCACTTGATGGTTTTAGGCTGTCTGAGAATTGTATTTTTATTGCCTGCGACGTTGAGTCCTTGTACCCGTCGCTGCTCCACGACCTGTCTTTGAAGATTCTATCCAGTCACTTGGATAAATACAGTAATTACAAAAAAGCATTCCAAGAGTTCATAGTGATGGGTGTAACATCCCTGGCGGCATGCTTGCATAGTGCACCACCTCCCACTATGCAAGACCGCAATCTTACCTGTCAGTCCAGCCTGCGAACCGTGCTCCAGTTCTTGCTGTGTGCATGTCTCTTGACTGACTGCTTAGGGGCGGCGGCCCGGTTACTTCCTGATTCTTATAGCTGCTGTGGGCGCACCCCTAATGCGTCTCCAGCCTATTGCTGTGTGTCACTGGATATTTAAACACCCTCTACCCAGTAGGAGGTGCCTAAACAACACTAACATTCAGTGTACTCATTGACTCAGAAGTTGCCAGGTCCAGTTCTGCTTATTGTCTGTTTCCGCCAGCTCTGGGGGCTGCATACCCAAACCTGTTATCTGTGACTTCTAGTCTGTTTCCGCCTCTCTGGGGGCTGTATACCCTGGCTCGTTCTTGTATCTCGTTGCAGTAGCAGTTCCTGTCTGAACTGTATCCTAGCCTGTTACCTGTTTTGTCTCTATGTCCGTACCCTCCCTTTTCCTGCATTGTCTGAACCTGCACCTAACTCCTACTCGTTGTCTCTGTACTTCTGTTTGTGAGTTTTGTGTCCACTCGCTACTTCATAGGACGTACCTTGTGTGTATCTGGTTCTACTTGTCCCTTTTCCCTTCCTCCGTATCTTCCTGTATTTTCCAGTCTGTTCCATGTGAACAGAGCCCTGTCCTCTCTGCTCTGCCTTGCTCACTACACCAGCGGTTTCTCTCTGCTCTGACTTGCCCACCGCTCTGGCGGCTTCTCTCTGCTCTGACTTGCCCACCGCTCTGTCGGCTTCTCTCTGCGCTGCCTTGCCCACAACTCCGGCGGCTTCTCTCTGCTCTGCCTTGCTCACCGCACCAGCGGTTTCTCTCTGCTCTGACTTGCCCACCGCACCAGCGGTTTCTCTCTGCTCTGACTTGCCCACCGCTCTGGCGGCTTCTCTCTTCTCTGACTTGCCCACCGCTCCAGCGGCTTCTCTCTGCTCTGCCTTGTTCACCGCACCTGCGGTTTAGTTCTGCTCTGCTTGCTCACCCCTCCAGCGGTTCCCCTCTGCTCTGCCTAACCCACCGCTCCGGTGTTTCCCCTCTGCTCTGCCTAGCCCACCGCTCCGGGGGTTCCTCTCTGCTCTGCCTAGCCTACCGCTCCGGAGGTTCCTCTCTGCTCTGCCTTGTTAACCGCACCTGCGGTTCCGCTCTGCTCTGCCTTGTCCTCCGCTCCGGCGGTTTCTTTACTCTGCTTGTCTACCGCATCTGCGGCTCTGTTCCTGTCTCCCAGTCTGTACTGGACTCTATCCAGCCTGCGCTCCAACCTGCTAGTACCTACCTGTCTGCACTCCAGCCGTGCTTGCCAGTATTTCCCTGTCTGCACTCCAGCCCTGCTTGTCAGTACCCACCTGTCTGCATACCAGCCCTGCTTGCCAGTACCCACCTGTCTGCATACTAGCCGTGCCTGCCAATACCCACCTGTGTGTATGCCAGCCTAACCTGCCTGTTCCTGCATTCCCCGGTGTGGATCAACTGCTGTGACCAGGGTCTGCCCTGGAGTAGCACCTGGTCCCTCTGCTCGGTTGCTCCTTGGTTCACGGAGTTATAGCCACTGTGCGACCTTGGTCAGATCGGGTAGATACTTAGTTACGCCCCTCCAGGCACTCCTCGGTTCATGGTACAGTGGGATCACTAATCACGCTCACGCCAGTCTGTCCGGGCACGAGCGTAACAATGAGGGTAGAGTATTTACTTAAACATCATTTTTTTTCATTCAATAAAGACTTTTATTTACAGGTTCGTGGAGCATCGATGGGTGTGGGGTTCTCGCCGTCACCCTGCAAATCTATATTTGGCAGCCTGGGAACAGGATTTTGTTTTTTCTGGCACGGATCCCCTTTCCGCCGTTATCAGGTGGATGAGTCGTTATATAGATGACCTCTTCCTGGTGTGGAACGGGACGGTGGAATCCGCATCAGAATTTATCCAGCATTATAATGACAATGGAATGAATTTGAGATTTACTCATTAAATTGGAATCAGCTCTATTAATTTTCTGGATGTGACGCTTAGTTTGAATTCTGTGAATCAAGTTGTAGTGTCCCCCTATCGCAAAAGTACAGCCACAAATTCCACCTTACTGGCACAGTCATGTCACCAGAAAAATGTAATTAAGAACATTCCTCTTGGAGAGTTGTATAGGTTCAAAAGGAATTCATCTCTGCAAGAAACGTTTGAGAAAGCTAAAGATGAGGTCCATGTCAGACTGACAGGAAGGGGTTACTCCAAGTGGATGTTAGACAGGGCTGAAAACATAATCAGCCACAAAGATAGAGCAGAGATGCTGAAAGAAACAGGAGAAAGGATAAAGTGTCATAAATATAGGTCCAATCATATAGATAGAAACGAAGGAGTAGTTTTTTCTACCATATATAGTCCACACTTCTCAAATATTACTAACATTATTAAAAAATTTTACCTATATTATATCAAGATAAAAAACTAGAGAAAATCCTGTGAAATTTATTGCAAAAAAAGCTTCCACTTTAGGAGATATTCTGTCTCCCAGCCTCTATCTCAATTATAACAATAATAAAAAGGAGAATTGGCTCAGTACTAGAGGGTCATACGAGTGCGGCACAATATATGCACCTGTTGCAAGTATATGAAGAATATTAAACATTTGTCTCTTGTGCAAATAAAAAAAGAGTATATGATTAATTCCTACATAAACTGCAACACAAGCCACGTGGTGTATACTGTGAGATGCGGTCTGTGTGACCTCCAATACGTCGGCTGTACAGGGGGGCCGCTGAAAATCAGGATAAGACGTCACCTCTCAGACGCCATCAGCAAAATCATTAATAAAAGTTCAGCGATTTCCAAACATTTTATTAATAGCCATGGAGGTGATGAGTCTTCTTTTGAAGTGTCAGGCATAGAAAGAGTTAAAATACCATCCAGGGGTGGTGATATCGAAAGAAACTAATAAGCCGGGAAACCTGGTGGATCTACCAGCTGAACACTAGGGTACCACATGGTATCAATATCAGGCAGGATCAGATTTACCACTATGAATAGAGATATGCATATTTGATGTAATGTGTGTTTTCAGTCTGTAAGGGGTTAATCCCCTGCCAAGTTTCTCTGCACAGGTGCTTCCATCTAGTGGCCGGATCTGGTGAGTGGGAACTGAATGGTGAACTAGTTTAAAATGTTCAGTCGCCAACAGATCCTTGTCAATGATTAAGACGCACTGCTTTGCGTCGAAACTTGTATGCTTTTAATGTCTTGACGCGCCCCTGGGCCTGCTGTGTCGCGCAGCGTCTCGCGCACGGGGGCTTACCCGGAACCGGATCAGATGAGGGTTGTAGTCTCCGAGTGGCGGGGACCCGGTCCGTGCCCAGGGGGTCAGACTCAGTGTGTGGCAGTCTTGATAGATGTTATTTGAGTGTCGACTACGCCACCCGTTGATTTGCAGCTATGGAGCTGCCGCTGCAGGGCAGACCGCTGAGGCCGGTGTAGAATTGTGCAGCGTGATAGTATAACCCCCAACGGGAGGGGTATGGCCTCAGGGCAGCCGACGTGGAAGATGGGGGTAGCAGGAACCACTCAGAGACGGTGCGGTGTAATTCAGGGTCTTTACTGGTAACAACGATAGACCCTCCCGGAGTACTTGCTAGCGAACGGGGCCTGGTCAGTCCTTGAGCAGATGGGATCTCCCCTGGCCAGGCGGAGTTGTAGGCCTCCCAAACTGACTGTACTCTTCTGGCTACCTTGCTAGAAGCGGATATAAGTAGCCCACGTCCCTGAGTGTACTGTGTGGTGCTCACCCGTATGGCCGGTGACTCGGGGCCTTCTATTGGCTTCCGCTCCACGATGGCGGTGCTGGTCCCACACGTGTGACCGTGCCTTCGGGTTTCTGGGCCTGAGGACCTGAAATCCCCTGCCGGTCGGCTTCTGCTGCTGGGTAGGAGTTAGTCCCCACAGCCTCGGACGCCGGGTCCGGTAAGAAAGCTTCTCAGTCAGGGCGAGCTCTGCAGCTGCCAGCCCCTGACTCGTAGTAGTATTGCTCCCACTGAGCTCCAGCTGTTTCTTCCTATGACTGTCTCTTGTCTCTACTCTCCTTGACTCCTAACCCTGCTTCAGCCCCGGGTTTATATAGTGGAAGTTCTTCCCCTCCCAAGACTGGGCAGGAGGTGTGGCATGCACAGGATCCCTGACCAAAGGACCTCCCACCTGCTCTCAGACATAACATCTCTATCACTGTGGCAACCAGACCCCTGGGGTGTCACATTCCCCCCTAGTGAAATTTAGTACTCCGGGACTAAACATATTTTAGAAAAAACATAACAAGGTATAAACAATAGTAGTACAATAAGGAAAACATATAAAGATGGTTACGGCATGTCCGTAACCGGGTGCAGTCTTTGAAGAAAAGCAAGGTGTCCATTTCACCAAAACAGGGAGACGTAACCAGGTAGGGGTTTGTCCTACCCCGAGTCCTTAACAGTCTTTAGTCCGTCCTGGGTTACGCTCCAACTATGTACAAGGATTCCCGGTAAATCCGCCAAGGACTCCTACAAATAACTAGAAACACAAAATTATACACAAGCAACAATACACAGGTAAACATAAATAAAACAATTTATACACTTCAAATCCTCCACCGTGCGGGTAACTGGCCTCTAGTGGCCCTAGTGGACCTACGGAGCTGACTGCCTAGCCCTGAACTACAGGGTGTAGGAGCTGTCAAGGGTAAACTGGGCAGCTGTCTACCGGCTCTTTGGCTCGCTAGGGATATGGCAGGCTCACTGCAAGCAGAGGGTTGATCCTCCTGGTCTGCGGGTGTGGGGTCTTCTGCCTCCTGGACCGGCTGTTCTTCCAGCTCTACCTGTTGCTCCATAGGTGCTTGGGATGCTGGTTGGAGGAAGGTGAGTACGGGTACCACAACTGCACCATTGACTTGAGTCCAAGACCGAGGGAAGTCCCCGAGCACAGTACTAACCATATCTTCCCTTTCCTCTACGGGTCGATGGTCTTCTTGTTCCTCTTCAGGGTTCCTCAGTTGTTCGGGACACTTCTTCAGGTGGTCCCGGGATACAATAGCTGTGGTTTCCCCTCCGTCTTTACTGATGGTACAAACCTTCGGGTTCTCGTGGCTTGAGGGCAGTACGGTGTACGGGTCCTTTTCCCACTGGTCGTCCAACTTGTGGAGCCGTCTCTTCCTCTTCAAGACCTGCTCTCCGGGTACCAGGGGAACAGCGGGAGCATACTGGTTGTAAGTTTTCTCTTGTCTTTCCCTAGCCTGACAGAGACTTCGCTCCACGCTCTCCTGTACTCTCCGGTACTGCTGCTGCCTCTCCGTGTCCCAGTCTGTTTCTGGTGAAGTGTCCTCGGGTGTCAGGACTCCCATTTCCAGGTCAACAGGTAACTTACCAGGTCTTGCCCTCATTAGGTAAGCCGGGGTACAGTTGGTGGAACCTACCGGGATGTGGTTGTATAGGTCCACCAGATCGGGCAACTTCTCAGGCCACAGACTGCGTTCTTCCAGGGGCAACGTTTTTAAAAGATCCATTACCACCTGGTTCATTTTCTCACAAAGTCCATTAGTTTGCGGATGGTAGGGTGTCGTCCTTATCTTCCGGCAGCCATACAGATTGCAGAATTCCTGGAAGACCTCCGCTTCAAAGGCAGGTCCCTGGTCCGTCAGCACTTGGTCCGGGTACCCGTGTGGACGGCAAAAGTGCTGCTGGAAGGCTCTAGCTGCTGTTTGAGCCGTTAAGTCCTTGACGGGGACGACAACCAAAAACCGGGAGTAATGATCCACGATGGTTAACGCGTAGACGTAGCCACTTCTGCTTGGGGTCAGTTTTACATGATCCAAGGCTACCAGTTCCAACGGTTGCCGGGTGACGATGGACTGCAGGGGAGTCTTCTGGCTGGCACGGTCCTTCCTTCTCAGGTTGCACGGGCCACAGTCTCTGCACCACTTCTCAATGGTTCCCCTCATGCCTACCCAGTGGAATCGCTCGCGCAGCAGGAACTCCAGCTTCTTCCACCCGAAGTGTCCAGCTCCGTCGTGGTATGCCTCCATCACCATGGCTGCGTCTCTTCGTGGCACCACTACTTGCCAGAGTAGTTCATGCGTCCGGGAGTTAACCATTCTGCGGCACAACTTCC
Organism: Phyllobates terribilis; assembly: GCF_046119375.1. Lineage (NCBI taxonomy): Eukaryota > Metazoa > Chordata > Amphibia > Anura > Dendrobatidae > Phyllobates > Phyllobates terribilis. The sequence goes on along the minus strand of NW_027362764.1, from coordinate 326,541,911 downwards.
CCTTGTAAAGGAACAGTCGACTCTTCTCTGCCCATAGTTGTTTGGCTTCCTCCGGAGCGTCTGGTTCAAGGCAAGCCTCCGGGCGAGTCAGCATCTCCTTCACCAGTCGGACGGCAGGGTCGCTGTCTTGCGTTTCCGCCCAGTTGTAGTGAGGTAAGGGGTTCAACGTAGCAGCCTGCTTACTCCTTACCCGGTGGGAATACTGGATAGTCCCATGACGGTGGAACGCAGGGAGTTCAACTTCTTCCAGTCCCTCCGGATCTTCTCCTTCGTCCGGCAGGTTGGGCATCCGCGTTGGTATTGGAGCGTCCGGCCCGGTATTTGATTGTGAACTCGTAGTTGGACAGACGGGCCATCCACCTCTGCTCCAGGGCACCGAGTCTTGCCGTGTCCAGGTGTGTCAACGGGTTGTTATCCGTGTACACGGTGAACCGGGAAGAAGCGAGGTAATGCTTAAAGCGCTCGGTGACTGCCCATACTACGGCCAGGAACTCTAGCTTAAATGAGCTGTAATTCTCGGGGTTCCTTTCGGTGGGTCGCAGTTTTCGGCTGGCGTAGGCGATTACTCGTTCCTTCCCCTGCTGGATCTGGGACAGTACGGCTCCTAGCCCGATGTTACTGGCGTCGGTGTAGAGGATAAAGGGCTGGCTATAATCCGGGTACGCCAGGATTTCGTCCCCCGTGAGGGCCATCTTCAGCTGGCGGAAGGACTCTTCTTCCAGCTCCTCCCATTTGAAGGGCGGCTTCTGGTTCTTGGCCTTCCGGGACTGGCCTATCAGGAGGTCCTGCATAGGTGCTGCCTTTTTGGTGAAACCGGGAATAAACCTTCGGTAGTAGCCTACCAACCCGAGGAACTGCCGCACTTCTTTTACGCTGGAGGGGCTTGGCCATTCCTTAATTGCGGTGATCTTATCAGAGTCGGGAGCCACTCCGTCAGCGCTCACCACGTGTCCCAGGTACTGCACCTTTGGTTTCAGGAGGTGACACTTGGAGGGTTTCACCTTTAGGCCGTAACTCGCCAGAGCTTCGAACACTTCCGCCAGGTGTTTCAGGTGGTCCTCATACGTCTTGGAATATACGATGACATCGTCCAGGTACAACAAGACCGTCTCGAAGTTTCTGTGGCCCAGACAACACTCCATTAGTCGTTGGAAGGTTCCTGGTGCGTTGCAGAGTCCGAACGGCATGCAGGTGAACTCGCTAAGTCCCATCGGGGTGGTGAATGCGGTCTTCTCCCGGTCCGCCTCTGCTACAGGAACCTGCCAGTACCCGCTAGTGAGATCCAAGGTAGAGAAGATGTTAGCAGATCTTAAAGCAGCCAATGACTCCTCTATCCTTGGTAAGGGGTACGCATCCTTGTGTGTGTTACGGTTGATTTTCCGGTAATCTACACACATCCTCATGGTGTTGTCTTTTTTTCTGACTAAGACTAGTGGAGCTGCCCAGGGGCTACAGCTATCCCTGATCACCCCAGCCTCCTTCATTTCTCTAAGCATCCCCTTGGCGTGTTGGTAGTGGGCAGGGGGTACGGGTCGATACCTCTCTTTTATAGGAGGATGGTCTCCCGTGGGGATGTGGTGTTCTACCCCCTTGACTCGCCCGAAGTCTAACGGGTGTTTACTGAACACTCTCTCGTACTCTTGAACCACCCGATAGACTCCTTGTTTCTGGTGTGCGGGAGTGGAGTCAGTACCCAGATGTAGTTGCTGACACCAGTCCTCCATGTTTTTCTTAGAGCCGTTACCTTCCTCCGGGTGAGATGGAGGCAAGGGTTCCACAGATTGTATAGAATTTTGGTTAATGGTATATAATTTAGCTAGCGTGGCATACCGGGGCAGATACACTTCCCTCTCCCCGATATTTATTATGCGAACGGGCACCCTCCCATGGCGTACATCAACCACCCCCCGTGCTGTCAAAATGGTGGGCCTACTGTCCGAGTAAACTGGTTCTACCATTGCCTGGTAATCCCTACCTCTCAGACCAATAGCTGCCCGGCACCAAATCATCATTTCACTTTTTGGGGGCATGGCAATAGGAAAAGGGTCACACATTCTTACGCTACCAATCTCACCGCCGGAGAGTTCCACCTGTTGCCGTCGCATCAGTGCCCGGATCTCTTTCTGGAGCACCCGCTGCTCGCCGGAGCTGGCGTTCTTGGCAACCTGCTGTAAAAGGAAAATCACCTCTGCAAGACAATTTTCAATTACATTAGTTCCTAGAGTTATTTTTGGGTGACTCTCATGTTTGTCAATATCTACAATGATCAGTCCCTGTGCTGCCAGTTCGACTCTACCGATTTTGATGGTCACCTCTTTAAATCCGATCTGTGGCACGGGCTGGCCATTGCTGGCGATGATACTCAAGTCGTCGTCAGGGTAGCGGGTAATATCCGAGTCATTCCAGTACTGCTTAAAGAGCACGTACGGGATGGTGGTGACCTGTGACCCGGTGTCCAGTAGGGCACTCATGGGAATGCCATCCAGTACCACAGGCAAGACTGGACGTCCTCCCACATATCTGTCGCGCCAGTTCGATTGGCCTGGTGATCTTTTTCCTGGGGGTTGGCCCTCTACCCCAGGTTGTGCCCGTTTAAAGAACAGTACCTTGCCATATGTCCGGGTTGATTGCAGCGGCGGCAGATGGGTCATCCGTCCTCGCTGTATCGGTCACTGGGTCTTCCTCTGGCCGGTGGGGTCCTCCTTGGTCGACGCCACGGGATGTCCTCCGGTCCGGATGCCAGCTGGATCTTCCCTGGGGTGGAAACCTGTAAAGACTGCACAGTTCGGGGTAGCGCAGCAACGCTCTTAGCTAGCTCTTGGACCTGATGGTGTAGGTCTGGGTCATTGTCCAAAGCCTGCGCATCAGCTCCCACAGGCCCTGCCGACAAGGGCGCCGCCTCCTTGTGGTAAGTAATAGCTGGGCGCCTGTGGGTCATAACGCCACCCGGTGCCGGCTCTCGGAGCACCCGGATGGCTCTGTCCTTGAACTGTGCAAAGCCCAGATGGGGATCCTGTAAGGCCATCGCCCGCAACTGAGTTCGGTGGGTATTACAATACAGTCCCTCTATAAATTGTTCGGTCAACAGCCTGTCCTCGTTTCCCACTCCATCAGGGTCGGTCTGCTTAATGGCCCTCAGGGCCTCTTGTAGGTTTAGTGCATAGTCCCTTATACTCTCATGCGCTCGCTGCTTGCACCCGTAGAATCTAAGCTTAATCTCGGCTGAGGTGCGGGTATCAAAGGTATCCTTCAGCCGGGTTAGTATCCCTGCGACAGTCTTCCTCCCAGGTGGCCAGGATTTTACTTCCCTTTTGGCTGCCCCGGTTAGTTGGGCCACCAGGATGCTCACTTTTTGCTCTTCTGTGAGGGGGTACACCTGGAAGAGGCTATCCAGCTTTTCTCTAAAGTCATGCAGGGTATGTGACTCCCCTGAGTACTGGGTAAGCCAAGCTGCTCCCGGGATATAGGGCATGGTGAAGGGCATAACTGCAGCAGCGGTGGCGCTGGCGGGGGTTGAGGCAGTGAAGCTCTCCTCCGTATCCGACATCTTCCTCCCCCCTAGTGGACCGTGGCCTACCTTGCGATGATCCTGTTCCGTAGGCCGCGGCTCCGCAGTAGATCGTCAGGGTTGAGGACCTTCCGTCGCGCTCCGGTGACGTCGGCGTCTGCTGGGCTCCTTCCAGGACCTTACGCAACGTCCGGACGTGAGGCGGGGCTTCAGTTCTCGCGCGCTTTCGAAGTCCACGCCCCTCTTCTTCCCGCGCGGCGTCCTCAAGATGGCGTCCAATGGCGGGAAAACTCCACGGATGGCGGGAAGAAGGCCGAAGATGGCGCCGGATGGCGGGAAAACTTCGCGGATGGCGGGAAGAAGGCAGAAGATGGCGCCGGATGGCGGGAAATCTCACCACTGGTAAGTTTGAACAGTCTTTGCTTTTCAGGCACGCAGTACCCGGTGGTTGCGGGCATGAAATCCTGCCGACTACGCCAAAGTTGACGCACCCCTGGGCCTGCTGTGTCGCGCAGCGTCTCGCGCACGGGGGCTTACCCGGAACCGGATCAGATGAGGGTTGTAGTCTCCGAGTGGCGGGGACCCGGTCCGTGCCCAGGGGGTCAGACTCAGTGTGTGGCAGTCTTGATAGATGTTATTTGAGTGTCGACTACGCCACCCGTTGATTTGCAGCTATGGAGCTGCCGCTGCAGGGCAGACCGCTGAGGCTGGTGTAGAATTGTGCAGCGTGATAGTATAACCCCCAACGGGAGGGGTATGGCCTCAGGGCAGCCGACGTGGAAGATGGGGGTAGCAGGAACCACTCAGAGACGGTGCGGTGTAATTCAGGGTCTTTACTGGTAACAACGATAGACCCTCCCGGAGTACTTGCTAGCGAATGGGGCCTGGTCAGTCCTTGAGCAGATGGGATCTCCCCTGGCCAGGCGGAGTTGTAGGCCTCCCAAACTGACTGTACTCTTCTGGCTACCTTGCTAGAAGCGGATATAAGTAGCCCACGTCCCTGAGTGTACTGTGTAGTGCTCACCCGTATGGCCGGTGACTCGGGGCCTTCTATTGGCTTCCGCTCCACGATGGCGGTGCTGGTCCCACACGTGTGACCGTGCCTTCGGGTTTCTGGGCCTGAGGACCTGAAATCCCCTGCCGGTCGGCTTCTGCTGCTGGGTAGGAGTTAGTCCCCACAGCCTCGGACGCCGGGTCCGGTAAGAAAGCTTCTCAGTCAGGGCGAGCTCTGCAGCTGCCAGCCCCTGACTCATAGTAGTATTGCTCCCACTGAGCTCCAGCTGTTTCTTCCTATGACTGTCTCTTGTCTCTACTCTCCTTGACTCCTAACCCTGCTTCAGCCCCGGGTTTATATAGGGGAAGTTCTTCCCCTCCCAAGACTGGGCAGGAGGTGTGGCATGCACAGGATCCCTGACCAAAGGACCTCCCACCTGCTCTCAGACATAACATCTCTATCACTGTGGCAACCAGACCCCTGGGGTGTCACAGTCTGGACTGTGACTTAATGGATTTTATACCATTTGAAGTCATGAAATAAATGAAGAATGGATTTTTAATGGACTAATAGCTCTGGACTTATTCCTTTCTAAGTTCTCAAAACTTAACGCACAGCAGGATCCGTGCGCTCCAGGAGGTGGTGAGCAGACATTAACTTTTTGTATGTTTTTCTACTGTTAACATAGTTCAGAATAAAAAGCACCGAATACATGACGTAAACTTGACTGATTATTCATACGTCAATAAAGAGAAAAGGGAATTAGTCCCGCAATTTCTGAATATAATTGATCTGTCATATTCATTATGGATTATGTTTAAAAGAAATACAAGATGTCAGGATACATAGAGCCTTTGACCCGGCTCACATTATAATTTCTTGTTTCTGTTTAATTTATACACAGCGTTTGTTAAAGCACAACTCCAGTGGGGGTTTTATTTTAGCCCCGGAGTGCCACTACTAATGTAAGGTCCCTGCACTTAGTCTCATATTTACCAGCCTCTGTCTTTAGCTGTTATTGACACTGCTTCGGTCAGTCTCTAGCAGTTTGTGACCTGCTTGATCACTCTAGTCTTTGCTGGGTGAGCTGGAAGTCACTACTCAATGTAAGTCTATGAGAGACAGAATGAGGCTTTCATAGACTTGTACTGAACTTTTGTGACACTTGCCTCTAATTTCCAGTCAATCCGAAGTTTCGGTCACAAGATGGTAAATGGGGACCATAGAGATGCCGGGAAGAGTTGAAGAAGTTGGGTTTTGAATATGATTCTAGGTGCAGGAACCTAGCACCCCTCCAGCACTGACGTAAAATAACCCACAGGAGTGGTGCTTTAACCCCTTAATGACCTGAGGCATACTAGTACGCCCCAGGTCATCACCCCTGATTCAGCGCGGGCTCCGGCACTGAGCCCACACTGAACCGGGCACATGTCAGCTGATTTATACAGCTGACATGTGCCCGCAACAGCCCCTGGTGGATTCCGGACGATCCACTCGCAGCTGTTAACCAGTTATAAATGCCACTTTCAATCTCTGACAGCAGCATTTAACATCGCTGCGCCAGAAGCGCGGCATTTGCCCCGCCCATCGGTGACCCCACCACATGATTGCGGGTCACCGATGGGTGGGCATGACAAACTGGGGTCTGCAGCAGACCCCTGTGGTTGTCATGTCTCGATTGCTATGAGCGCCACCCAGTGGTCGACGCTCATAGCAAGTAAGCATTTCTGCTGCATATAGGCGATATGCTCGTCCCCTGTATGCAGCAGAGGAGCTCAAACAACTGCTTTTTCTAGTCTCCTATGGAGATTATTGAAGCAAGCATAAAGTGTGAAAAAAATGTTTTTAAAAATATAAAAAAAAGTATATAAAAGTTTTAATCATCCCACTTTTGCCCCATTCAAAATAAAATAATTAAAAAAAAAACACATACTCATATTTGGTATCGGCACGTTCTGAATCGCCCGGTCTATCAATATAAAAAAAGAATTAATCCGATCAGTAAACGGCGTAAAGAGAAAAAAATACTAAACGCCAGAATTACTTTTTTTTTGGTCGTCACAACATTGCAATAAAATGCAATAATGAGTGATCAAAACATCTGATCTACTCCAAAATACTATCAATAAAAATATCAGTTCGACGTGCAAAAAATAAGCCCATACCCGGCCCCAGATCCCGAATAATGAAGACGCTACAGGTCTCGGAAAATTGCGCCATTTTTTTTTTTTGCAAGCTTTGGATTTTTTTTTCACCACTTAAATAATAAAAAACCTTACATGTGTGGTGTCTACGAACTCGTAATGACCGGAGGAATAATAATGGCAGGTCGGTTTTGGCATTCAGTGAGCTTGGTAAAAAAAAAAAAAAAACTGTGGCATTGCATTTTTTTTCCATTTCACCTCACTTGGAATTTTTTTCCCGTTTCCTAGTACACGATATGGTAAAACAAGTGATGGCGTTTAAAAGTACAACTTGTCACGCAAAAAATAAGCCCTCACATGGCCATATTGACCGAGAAATAAAAATGCTATGGCTCTGCGAAGAAGGTCAGCAAAAAATTTAAATGCAAAAGCGGAAAATGGCCCGGGAGAAAGGGGTTAAACGGGAACTGTGATGTGCAGTACCCAATAGATGGGCAGCAGCATTCTTAACAACCCCTACATTTTTGGGATCACAGGCTTGTTAGGGTCAGAAAAGATCAAGGCCCCAAGACGCAAGTTTTTCGCCCTTCCCCAAAATAAGTAACTGTATATATATATGAATGCTTTGAAAAAATAGAAGTGTTAATAGTTTATTTCTAGCAATTAAAATGCAAAGTGAATGAATAAAATAGAAATCTAAATTCCATCAATATTTGGTGTGACAACCCTTTGTCCTTGGGAAGCTATCTGGTTCCCTTATAACCCCTTAACGAACACTGATATGCATTAAAACAACAGTTGTTAAGGGGCCTTATACCCAACGGCAATCAGGAATGAGGAAATAGATCTGCCTGGTGTCCGCAATTCCCTCTGGTGTCAGCTGACACCATTCAGTATTTGCTCCAGCCGGTTTTGGGGCCAATTATCCCCTTAAATACTGCTGTCAATCGCGACATCTGTATTTAAGTAGTTACAATGGGATTACAAGAACCCATCAGTAACCATTGGACCCGTGTGATGAGAATCACAAATCCTGATGGTTATCATTGTACCCTAAGGTCATGTGATGACCCCAGGGTGCAATGGTCTGTGAAATCCAGCTATAATCTAGGTCTCAAAAGCTGAATAAGTCACGGACAGTCTCATGCACTGCAGTACATGAGTACTGCAATATTTGAGACCAGAAATCAAAGTGAAAATGATACATGTGGGACTAGGTAAAAAAGTCAAGTAAAATATGTAAAAAAAAAACACAAAAAAGCACACACAAATCATGAAAAGCAGTTTTGCCACTTAAAACTAAAATAAAAATAAACAAAAAAAGTACACATAAACCATGCCGCTAAAAAACAAGCCCTAATATGGCTCATTTGTCAAAAAAATAAAGTTATAGATCTCAAAATATGGCGACGCAAAAACAAATAAATTTTTGTAAAATATTATTTTTAGTGTGTAATAGCAAAGCATGAAAAAACTACATAAATTTGGTGATGCTGTAAAGTACTGACCCGACAAACAAATCAGTCTTATCACTTTTACTGCACGGTGAACAGTGCAAAGAATAAAAAATAAAAACAATAACTAAATTGCTGTTTTTAGTTATTTTGTGTCTGAAAAATGTGAATAAAAAGCGATCAAAAATGTTAGCTAAAGAGTTTGCAAATGGCCCCGCAAAAAATAAGCCCTCATAAAGCTCTGTTCACCAAAAAATTAAAAAAAAACTACTTTTTATAAAGAAGCGTTTTTACTGTGTGATAGCAGCAAAACCTAAAAAAAACCCCGATATAAATCTGGTATCTCTGTAATTGCACCAACCCTAAGAGTTAATTCGCCTTATCCTTATACTGCACGGTCAACTGCACAAAAATAAAATCTATTCTTGTACTGCTTTCTTTGTTCATCTTACCTCCCAAAAATCAGAATAACGCTCGGCTCACATTTATCTTGCGCTTACATCTGGATTTCCTTGTACATTCCCCAAAACCTCGATTAAGACAGAACCCCGCGGGAACCATTCACCTATTAGACAGAAGGAGTCACTTTGGACTGGTCTGTGTTCCAACAATGTCCCACCATTTTAGGCGTCTTTTTAGCACACAAGTGTGGTCGACCACAGATCTGTGCATGCCTAAAAAGATGTAAACCACCGGTGCAAATGCCAAACAGATTCCAAAGTGTCTCCACCTGCCTCATTATGGTGGGTGGTTCCATTGGGGATTTTGTCTCAATCGCATTTTTGTGGGATTTACACGGAAACCCCGACGTAATTGCTCAGTGTAGAACACAGGAATGTGATCCCAGCCTTTCTCTGGAAGCGATCGAAACATATTATATGCCCTAAAATGTTACCAATATAAACCCTGATTTATCCCTCAGAAAACCAGCCCCTACTCGGGTCCGTCGTCTGTCACTGTAACTATAGGGGGTTCCCACGTTACTGATAAAATAAAGACTCTTGAGAAGCGACATGGCTCCCGCGCCCTCAAATAAGATCCAGTGAATTCTGCCCTCCCAAATCCAAATGCACCCTTCTGAGCGCCACTGTGAATAAACTGCACTAAGCAACCACATGTTTGGCGTTATTGTAGTGGGGAGAGAGCACTTAACAATTTACGGGTTGAGTGTCGCCAGAAGCACAATCTGGGAACAATGTATGGGGGCACTACAATATATGGGAGCTCTACACTTTATAGGGGCAAAATATATGGGCACTAAGCTAGCATATTTGCAGTTCTCCAGAATAAAAACCTGATGTGGATGTTACAAAATAGTCACTGCACCTGTAGATGAATTCATTGAGAGGTGCAATTTCTACATTAGGGTCACTTTAGGGGTTTTTCTGCTTTTCTAGCACCTATTTTAGCAAAGTCTTTGCTCCAAAAGCCAAATAGCGCTCCTTTCTTCTCAGCCCTGATGTGTGACCTAACAGTAATTTCTGACGACATGTGGGGCAGCACCACGTTCAGGAGAAATCGCGTAGCAAATTATGTGGTCCGTTTTAATATTGTAAAAAGGACAGTTGGTGCTAAAACAAAATTTTCCTATAAAAAGGAAAATATTTCCATACGACGACCTAATGTTATCAAATTCTGTGTAGTACCTGTGGCTTCAAAATGCTCACTATACCTGTGGATAAAATCCTTGAGCTGTGTAGTTTCCAAAATGCAAAGTTTCCACTGTTTAGGCACACCAGGGGCTCTCCAAACGCGACATGACGCCCGCAGACCTTATAATTAAATTCTGTGTTCCAAAACGTCACTTCTTCCTTTCCGAGCCTTGTCGTGCATCCAAACCATAGTCCCCCCTCCACCCTCCTGATATGGAGTATCAGCGTACTCGGGAGAAATTGCACAGAAAATTATTAGGTCCATTTTCTCCTGTTACCCTTGTGAAAAAATTGGGCCTAGAGTACATTTTTGTGTGAAAAATTTCATTTTTTTTTTCTAATTTTCACGGCTCTACGTTATAAACTTCTGTGAAGTACCTGGGGGTTCAAAGTGCAAACCACACATCTACATAAATTCCTTGATGGGTCTAGTTTCCAAAATAGGGTCATTTGTGGGGTGTTTCCACTGTTTAGGCACATCAGGGGCTCTCCAAATGCGACATGGTGTCCACTGTCAATTCCAGCCATTTTTGAGTTCAAAAATTCAAACGGCACTCCTCCCCTTCCGAGCCCTGCCTTGCGCCCAAACAAATGTTGTCTCGCACATTTGGGGTATCGGCGTACTCAAAAGAAATTATGCAACCAATTTTGGGGTCCATTTTTGTTAAAAACATGTAAAATGTTCATTTTTTTCTAACACATTGCTTCAGTTCCTGTGAACCACCTGAAGGGTTAATAAATGTAGTTTTGATGACTTTAACCCCTTTACAACCCAGGGTGGTTTGCACATTAATGACCGGGCCAATTTTTACAATTCTGACCACTATCACTTTATGAGGTAATTACTCTGGAACGCTTCAACGGATCCCACTGATTCTGAGATTGTTTGTTCGTGACATATTATATTTCATGATTGTGGTAAAATTTCTTCTATATCACTTGCGTTTATTTGTGAAAAAAAAACGGAAATTTGGTGAATATTTTGCAATTTTCTAAATTCTTATGTTTATGCCCTTAAATCAGAGATATGTCACACAAAATAGTTAATAAATAACATTTCCCACATGTCTACTTTACATCAGCACAATTTTGGAACCAAATTTTTTTTTTTATTAGGGAGCTATAAGGGTTAAAAGTTGACCAGCGATTTCTCATTTTTCCAACAAAATTTACAAATCCATTTTTTAGGGACCACATCACATTTGAAGTCACTTTGAGGGGACTTTATGACAGAAAATACCCTAAAGTCACACCATTCTAAAAACTGCACCCCTCAAGGTGCTCAAAACCACATTCAAGAAGTTTATTAACTCTTCAGGTGCTTCACAGGAATTTTTAGAATCGTGGAAGAAAAAAATGAACATTTAACTTTTTTCACAAAAATGTTACTTTAGACCCATTTTTTTTTTATTTTCGCAAGGGTAACAGGAAAAAATGGACCCCAGAATTTGTTGTGCAATTTCCCCTGGTCATGCAGATAGCCCATATGTGGGGAAAAACCACTGATTGGGTGCACAGCAGGGTTCGGAAGGGAAGGAGCGCCATTTGACTTCTTGTATGTAAAATTTGCTTGAATAATTAGCGGACGCCATGTTGCGTTTGGAGAGCCCCTGATGTGCCTAAAAAGTGTAAACCACCCACAAGTGACACCATTTTGGAAACTAGACCCCTCAGGGAACTTATTTAGATGTGTGGTGAGCACCTTGAACCCCCAGGTACTTCACAAAACCACTGCTTGGGCGCTCGGCAGGTTTCGGAAGGGAAGGAGTACCATTTGACTTTTTGATTGTAAAATTTGCTTGAATGATTAGCTTATGTGCCCCTGATGTTTCTAAGCAGTGGAAACCCCCCACAAATGACACCATTTTGGAAACTAGACCTGTAGAATCTGCTGAGCTTTGGGGTGCCAGTTAATATTAATTAACAAGAGCTACTGGATCTTTAAAAGGGGATTTATTACAAATAGGATATTTACAATAACATACATAAGGGAAATCTAACTATGGGACAAGGGAACAATGTAAGGCAAAGGTAAATGGAGAGGGTGGTACAAGATGGGAAGTGGGAAGAAGAAGAATGCCTAACTAGTTTGATGTGCTACCTTTATATATGTTACACAGTCAGACATGGCCCATATATTGCCCATCCCTGTAACACCTCCTCATAATGGTACCATCCAATCAGGTCACAGTCTTTGAAGTTCTCCAGAAACGTGTACATGGCTGCTGATGCAGACACTCTTCTGAAGGTGGCGTTCTTAGATTTAGAATGGGTAAGAGTATCTGAGGTCATACATGATTGCAGTGGTCTTCATCTTCCTGCTGATGACATCTGGTATATAGCCAAAAGGTCTTTGTATCAAGTGGCCTGAGGACAGGTTCAACTCCATTTGGGCTGGCTCCAAGATGTCCATCAAAAGCATTGTGTACCAATATACTTATCCATAGGCCAGAGACAGGATGTCTATCTTAGGAGCCATGGTATACAATCTAAATCCACAGCGGCAGTGTACATATGTAGATTATACTAGGTGACAAACAGGATCTGCATTCAAGATCACCACAGAAGGTGTGTGTACCTGTATCATCCAAGAGGCTGGAGGGCCTATACTCATTCCATATGTAGATGCAACCTTTACTTTATCACTGAAACAAAGGACATCACACAAAGAACACCAGCCTTCTCGACTAGCAGGTTCACAACCCTGTATCTAGTTTCTCTTGATAGCGTCCTGGAAATATGCAGCGTAGCACTCATAAATTCAATACAGAGTTCAGTTATAGATATTGTCCATGTTGGGTTCCAACAAGACCCCTCAGGGAACTTATCTAGATGTGTGGTGAGCACCCTGAACCCCCAAGTCCTTTACAGAAGTTTATAACATGGAGCCGTGAAAATAAAAAAATCTAACTTTTTCCACAAAAAGTATGTTTTAGCCCCAATTTTTTTATTTTCACAAGGGTAAGAGGAGAAAATGGACCCCAAAAACGTTTGTGCGATTTCTCCTGAGTACGCCAATACCTCATATGTGGGGAAAATACAGTGTTTGGGTGCATGGCAGAGTTCAGAAGGGAAGGAGCACTGTGTGACTTTTTGAACTCAAAATTGGCTGGAATCGAGAGCGGACGCCATGTCGCGTTTGGAGAGCCCCTGATGTGCCTAAATACTGGAAAGCCCCCACAAGTGACCTCATTTTGGAAACTACACCCCTCAAGGATTTTATCAAGGGATATAGTGAACATTTTGAACCCAGAGGTACGACACAGAATTTGATAACATTAGGTCATCATATTGAATAAACTGTCATTAGTCTTGAGCGCAAGTGCTCTCTACTTGAGTTTACATCGGGTACTCAGGTATGCACGATGTATCGTGCGTGCTCGAGTGACATGCTTGAGTCCCCGCCCGCATGTTTCACGGTTATTAGACATATCAAAAAAACCATGCGGGAATCGCTCGTGCATGACAGGCAATCCCTGCAAGTTTTTTTTTGGCCGTGAAGCATATGGGGCGGAGACTCGAGCACCCGTGATGCTCCATGCATACCCGAGCACCTGATGCAAACTCAAGTAGCGAGCACTTGCCCTCAACACTAGGTGCCAAATCGTCTTTTTTTTAAAATAATTTTGAAATAAATCCTAATCCTAGCCCAACCCTAACCCTAGAACAACCCTAACACCAACCCTAACCCTAGCACAACCCTAACCCGAGAGTTTATTTTTTATGCCATTCCTCATGCGGTATAAGTGATTAGACGACTTTATTCTTCGGGCCTGTGCAGCTACAGAGATACCAGAATCATATCGGGTTTTTATGATTGACAGCTGTCACACACTAAAAGACACATTTTTTTTGTAAAATCTAGTTTTTGCATCGCCATATTTTGAGAGCTATAATTTTTCCAGATTTTGGCAGACAGTCATGTGACGGCTTGTTTTTAGCGGTATGAGTTGACGTTGTTATTGGTGCCATTTTACAGGCACTTGACATTTTTTGATCGCTTTCTATTCCGATTTTTGGGAGGCAGAATAAACAAAAACCAGCAATTGAGGAATTATTATTTTTTTTTATTCTGTTCCGCCTGTGGTAAAATTGATAAGGTAGCTTTATTCTTCGGGTCAGTACGTTTAAAGCGGTACCACATTTATATAGTTTTTCTATGTTTTGGCGCTTTTACATAACAAAAGCAATTTTATAGAAAAAAATATTTTTTTGCATCGCTTTATTCTGAGAGCTATAACTTTTTTATTTTTCGGCTGATGGAGCTGTATGTCGGCTTGTTTTTTGCGGGATGTTTTCAGCAGTACCATTTTTATTTATATTCATCTTTTTATTCGCGTGTTATTCCATTTTTTGTTAAGCGGTATGATGATAAAGCATTGTTTTTTGCTTTGTTTTTTTTTTTTTTTTTTTTTACCGTGTTCACTGAATGGGTTAACTAGTTGGATAATTGTATAGGTCAGGTCGTTCCGGACGCGGCGATACCAAACGTGTACTTTTATGTTTTGTTTTTTTTTCATAATACACTGTGTGCAGAATTATTAGGCAAATGAGTATTTTGATCACATGATAACTTTTATATATGTTGTCCTACTCCAAGCTGCATAGCCTTGAGAGCCAACTACCAATTAAGTAAATCTGGTGATGTGTATCTCTGTAATGAGGGGTGTTGACTAATGACATCAACACCCTATATAAGGTGTGCTTAATTATTAGGCAACTTCCTTTCCTTTGGCAAAATGGGTCAGAAGAGAGATTTGACGGACTCTGAAAAGTCCAAAATTGTGAGATGTCTTGCAGAGGGATGCAGCAGTCTTGAAATTTCCAAACTTTTGAAGCGTGATCACCGAACAATCAAGCGTTTCATGGCAAATAGCCAACAGGGTCGCAAGAAGCTTGTTGGCCAAAAAAGGCGGAAAATAACTGCCCATGAATTGAGGAAAATCTAGCGTGAAGCTGCCAAGATGTCATTCGCCACCAGTTTTGCCATATTTCAAAACTGCAACATTACTGGAGTATCAAAAAGCACAAGGTGTGCGATACTCAGGGACATGGCCAAGGTAAGGAAGGCTGAAAAACGACCAAGAAATATCTTGACTGATTTTTCAAAGGTTTTATGGACTGATGAAATGAGAGTGACTCTTGATGGGCCAGATGTATGGGCCAGAGGCTGGATCACTAAAGGGCAGAGAGCTCCACTGACTCCGACGCCAGCAAGGTGGAGGTGGGGTACTGGTATGGGCTGGTATCATCAAAGATGAACTTGTGGGATCTTTTCGGGTTGAGAATGGAGTTTAGCTAAACTCCCAGACCTACTGCCAGTTTCTGGAAGACAACTTCTTCAAGCAGTGGTACAGGAATAAGTCGGTATCGTTCAAGAAAAACATGATTTTCATGCAGGACAATGCTCCATCACATGCATCCAACTACTCCATAGCATGGCTGGCCACTAAAGGTCTAAAAGAAGAAAAAATAATGATATGGCCCCCTTGTTCACCTGATCTGAACCCCATAGAGAACCTGTGGTCCATCATAAAATGTGAGATCTACAGGGAGGGAAAACAGTACACCTCTCGGAACAGTGTCTGGGAGGCTGTGGTGGCTGCTGCACGCAATGTTGATCGAAAACAGATCAAGCAACTGACAGAATCTATGGATGGAAGGCTGTTGAGTGTCATCATAAAGAAAGGTGGCTATATTGATCACTAATTTTTTGGGTTTTTGTTTTTGCATGTCAGAAATGTTTATTTCTAAATTTTGTGCACTGATATTGGTTTACCTGGTGAAAATAAACAAGTGAGATGGGATTATATTTGGTTTTTATTAAGTTGCCTAATAATTCTGCACAGTAATAGTTACCTGCACAAACAGATATCCTCCTAAGATAGCCAAATCTAAAAAAAAGCCCACTCCTATTTCCAAAAATATTAAGCTTGGATATCTATGAGTCTTTTGGGTTGATTGAGAACATAGTTGTTGATCAATAATAAAAATAATCCTCTAAAATACAACTTGCCTAATAATTCTGCACACAGTGTATTTATTGATGGGTACATGATATTTTTATTTTTGGTGGATTATTATTAGTATTTTTTTTTTTTCACTTTCTGACACTTTTTTTACTTTTATAGTTTGTCCCACTATGGGACTTAAACTTTTTTTTATTCTGATCACCTGCATATCACAGGAATGGAGCGCCATATCTTTCTGCTGTGTGGTGACCCAGATGTTGTCATGACTACATCGGGTCATCATGGCAACATCCAGGAAGCCGCGGCAGACAGCGCTGGAGGCCAGAGGAGGAGGTAAGCATTACGATCACCTCCCCTTGCCACTGCAATGCTGCCATCGACTAATACGTATCAGTCTCTTAAAGCCCGGGGCGCAGATACGTATTGGGCTTTAAAGGGGTTAAGATGTGCAATTTTTAGGAAGGTGCCACTTTTGGGTATTTTCTATCATATAGTCCCCCCTCTTTTAGGTTAAAATAAAGGATGTTAGATTTATCGTTATTGATTTTAAAATAAGAAATATCCGAAAATATTTTAAGTAGGTTTACGAGCTCTTTTATTGAATTTAAAGGGTCTGAAAGGGTTAAAAAGTAAATCGTCAGCGAATAAACCAATTTTAAAATGGCGGGAGGGAGTAGATATCCCTGAGATATGTTGGTTTTCTCTAATTTTATTCTGCTAGGGGTTCCATGGCTATTATAAATAAAAGAGGGGAAAGAGGACAGCCCTACCTGGTGCCGTTAGTAATTGGGAAGGGACTAGATAAATGGTTGTTAACATATATTAAAGCGCTTGGGTTTGAATATTATGCCATGATGTTGTATAAGCATTGATTATTAAAACCGAATTTCTGTAGCGTCCGTTTTAAAAATTCCCAGTTCAGTCTATCGAATGCTTGTTCTGCATCCTGGGCGATTAAGATAGAGGGAAGTTTTAGGGAGTTAATCAGTTTGATGATGTTAATGACTCTTCTGGTGCCGTGAGTGGTCTGCCTATCTTTAACAAAGCCTATTTGATCATTATTAATTAAATATGGAAGGACACAGTTCAGTGTATTAGCTAAAATTTTTGAGTATATTTTTATATCCGAGTTTATTAATGAAATAGGTCTGTATTTTTTACTTTATCTGGCTCGCTATTTGGTTTGGGAATTAAAACGATCGTGGCTTCTAGCATTTCTTGCTGGAAATATCCCTGGGATGATGCCTTGTTAAAGGTTTGGGTTAGGTGTGGGGTTAAAATTTCATTGAAACTTTTGTAGTATTCTTTACTGAAGCCATCTGGTCCAGGGGATTTAAAAAGTTTTAGATATTGAATAACATCGGCTATTTCTTTGAGTGTAAACGGGGCAGTTAGTGATATTAAGTTGGTGGGGTTTATATTTGGGAGATTAATGGAAGGAAAAAATGATACAATATTCTCCTTCATTGGTTGGTGGGGGGGACTGGGGGTTTATATTATAGAGGTTATGATAGTACTTAGCAAATATATCTGCAATGTCTTTGGGGTGTGATTTGGAAGTACCATCAGGAGAGGTAATTTTATCTATTCTTTTATGGATCCTTTTCTGTTTTATATGAGTCATCATTAATCTAGTAGGTTTATTTAAAGATGAGTAGAGTTTGAATTTAGAGGTTTTTATCATGGAATCGTAAGATGAAAATATTTCGGTTTTTAAATCTTGTCTTAGTTTAATAATTTCTTGTTGGACTGTTGTTGAAGGGAAAGAAAGATTGGTTTGGAGGGATTCTGTATCTTTAACCCCTTAACAACATTAGACGTACTAATACGCATCTGTGCCCTGGGACTTAAGAGCCAGACCCGTATTAGTACGTCATCGCGCGCGCACACAGGCTGTGCGGGCGCGATCGCCGCCGTGTGTCAGCTGATTGTCACAGCTGACATCCGGTACTATGTGCAGGGAGCGGTCCCGCACCGCTCCCAGCACATTAACCCCCGCAATGCTGCGATCGAAGTCGATCGCAGCATTGCGGTGGCAAGGGGAGGTGATCGCAGATACTCACCTCCTCTTCCGGCCTCCAGCGCTGTCTGCCGTGGCTTCCAGGATGTTGCCATGACGACCCGATGGCGTCATGACAACATCCGGGTCACCAGACAGCAGGAAGATTTTTTGGACATGCGCAGTGCATCTCCAAACTATCTTCTCCCTGTCCAGCGCAGACAGCCTGCACAGCACAGGGATGGTGCCCCATTTCTATGCCATGTAGGCGATCAGAATAAAAAAAGTGAAAGTCCCAGAGTGGGACAGAGTAAAAAAGTGTAAAAACTGTCAGAAAGTGAAAAAAAAATGTAAAAAAAAAATTGTAAAAATATAAAAAAAAAAAAATAAAATAAAGAATCCACCAAAAATAAAAATATAATGTACCCATCAATAAATATTATTATAAACAAAAAAACAAAAGTACACATATTTGGTATCGCCGCGTTAGGAACAACCTGACCTATAAAACTGTCCCACTAGTTAACCCCTTCAGTGAACACGGTAAAAAAAAACAAAGCAAAAAACAATGCTTTATCATCATACTGCCAAACAAAAAATGGAATAACACGCGATCAAAAAGACGAATATAAATAAAAATGGTACCGCTGAAAACGTCATCTCGTCCCGAAAAAAACAAGCCGCCATACAGCTCCATCAGCCGAAAAATAAAAAAAGTTATAGCTCTCAGAATAAAGCTATGCTAAAAAATAATTTTTTCTATAAAATTACTTTTATTATGTAAAAGTGCAAAACATAGAAAAACGATATAAATGTGGTACCGCTGTAAACGTACTGACCCGAAGAATAAAGCTGCCTTATCAATTTTACCACACGCGGAACAGAATAATAAAGAAAAAAAAAAAACAATTCCTGAATTGTTGGTTTTTGTTTATTCTGCCTCCCAAAAATCGGAATAGAAAGCGATCAAAAAATGTCACATGCCTGAAAATGGCACCAATAACTACGTCAACTCATCCCGCAAAAAATAAGCCGTCACATGACTGTCTGCCAAAATCTGGAAAAATTATAGCTCTCAAAATATGGCGATGCAAAAACTAGATTTTACAAAAAATGCGTCTTTTAGTGTGTGACAGCTGTCATTCATAAAAACCCCATATGATTCTGGTATCACTGTAATTGCACCACCCCGAAGAATAAGGTCGTCTAATCACTTATACCGCACGAGGAACGGCGTAAAAAATAAACTCTCGGGTTAGGGTTGGGCTAGGGTTAGGGCTGGGATTGGGGTTAGGGTTGTGATGGGGTTGGGATTTTTTTCAAAAGTAAGAAAAAAAGATGATGATATGGCGACTAGTGTTGAGCGCAAGTGCTCGCTACTTGAGTTTGCATCAGGTGCTCGGGTATGCAATGAGTATCGTGGGTATTTGAGTGACATGCTCGAGTCTCCTCCCCATATGCTTCGCGGCCAAAAAAACTTTGCGGGGATTGCCTGCCATGCATGAGCGATCCCCGCATGTTTTATTTTGGGTGTCTAATAACTGTGATACATGCGGGGCAGGGACTCGAGCATGTCACTCGAGCACACGCAGTACATGGTGCATATTTGAGTACCCGATGCAAACTCAAGTAGCGAGCACTTGCGCTCAAGACTAATGACAACTTATTCAACATGATGACCTAATGTCATCAAATTCTGTGTTGTACCTCTGGGTTCAAAATGTTCACTATACACCTTAATAAAATCCTTGAGGGGTATAGTTTCCAAAATGGGGTCACTTGTGGGGCAGCTCCACTGTTTAGGCACATCAGGGGCTCTCCAAACGTGACATGGTGTCCGCTAACAAATTGAATGGAAAATCGGCTCAAATTGTTAGCGGGCGCCATGTTGCGTTTGGATAGTCCCTGTGTGCCCAAACATTGGAGCTCCCCCACAAGTGACCCCATTTTGGAAACTAGACCCCCCAAGGCACCTATCTAGATGCAATTTGTGAAGCACCTGGGGGTTCCAACTGCTCACTATGCATCTAGATAGGTGCCTTGGGGGGGTCTAGTTTCCAAAATGGGGTCACTTGTGGGGGAGCTCCAATGTTTGGGCACAGAGGGGCTCTCCAAACGCAACATGGTGTCCACTTACAATTTGAGCCGATTTTCCATTCAATTTGTTAGCGGACACCATGTTGCATTTGGACAGCCCCTGTGTGCCAAAACATTGGAGCTCCCCCACAAGTGACCCCATTTTGGTAACTAGACCCCCCAAGGCACCTATCTAGATGCATAGTGAGCACTTGGAACCCCCAGGTGCTTCACAAATTCATTCGTAAAAATGAAAGTGTTTTTTTTTTCACTTTTTCATTTTTACGAATGAATTTGTGAAGCACCTGGGGGTTCCAAGTGCTCACTATGCATCTAGATAGGTGCCTTGGGGGGTCTAGTTTCCAAAATGGGGTCACTTATGGGGGAGCTCCAATGTTTTGGCACACAGGGACTCTCCAAATGCAACATGGCGTCCGCTAATTATTCAAGCAAATTTTACAATCAAAAAGTCAAATGGTGCTCCTTCCCTTCCGAGCCCTGTCGTGCGCCCAATCAGTGTTTTTTCCCCACATACTGGGTATCTGCTTGCCCAGGGGAAATTGCACAACAAATTTTGGGGTCCATTTTTTCTTGTTACCCCTGTGAAAATAAAAAAAAATTGGGTCTAAAGTAACATTTTTGTGAAAAAAGTTAAATGTTCATTTTTTTCTTCCACATTCCAAAAATTCCTGTGAAGCACCTGAAGGGTTAATAAAGTTCTTGAATGTGGTTTTGAGCACCTTGAGGGGTGCAGTTTTTAGAATGGTGTCACTTTTGGGTATTTTCTGTCATAAAGACCCCTCAAAGTGACTTCAAATGTGATGTGGTCCCTAAAAAAAATGGTTTTGTAAATTTTGTTGGAAAAATGAGAAATCGCTGATCAATTTTTAACCCTTTTAGCTTCCTAACAAAAAAAAATTTTGGTTCCAAAATTGTGCTGATGTAAAGTAGACATGTGGGAAATGTTATTTATTAACTATTTTGTGTGACATATCTCTCTGATTTAAGGGCATAAAAATTCAAAGTTTGAAAATTGCAAAATTTTCTAAATTTTCGCCAAATTTCCATTTTTTTCACAAATAAACGCAAGTGATATCGAAGAAATTTTACCACAATCATGAAGTACAATATGTCACGAAAAAACAATCTCAGAATCAGGGGGATCCGTTAAAGCGTTCCAGAGTAATTACCTCATAAAATGACAGTGGTCAGAATTGTAAAAATTGGCCTGGTCATTAACGTGCAAACCACCCTCGGGGGTTAAGGGGTTAATTTGGGATTGAAGATTCATGATTTTGGCCCTGTTAATTTTTTCTGCCTAGAGGAAATTTGCATCATTATATGTCTTATAAATGCTTTATGAGCATTCCAGCGAGTGAAAGGATTTATTGATTCAGAACTATTGTCATTAAAGTAATTTTTTAATGCTGCCTCTATTTCTGATTTATATTTGGGATGACGTAGCAAATAAGAGTTGCACTTCCATAGAAATCATTTTTTATTGGAGTGCCTAAGATGATTTCGCCAATAACTGGGGAGTGATCAGATATAGTTTTTGCACCAATTGTGACCTTCTTAAATTTAGAAAGAGTGAATACGTCAGTAATGAATAGGTCAATGCGTGAAGCGGACTGATGGATTTCCGAAAAATGGGTATATTCCCTAGAGGTGGTGTTGATTCATCTAAAAACGTCAAATAGTTCATTTTTAAATAACCAGCTGTTGAGAGTAGCAGATAAGTGGCAAGTTGGGGACGAAGAGTTCAGGTTTCCATCTGGGACTATGTTAAATTCGACTAGCATGATTAAATCTCCTTTTTTGATTAATGAGATCTTTTTTAGTAGTTTATTAAAAAATTTGGAGTGACCTTTATTGGGGGCGTATATATTAACAATAGTACAAGGTTGGCTGTTTAAAAGGCAAATTAGGATATGATATCTACCTTGGGTGTCATTATGTTCTTCGATGAATTTGAAAGGAATGGAATTTTTTATTATTGTGGCTACACCTGCTTTTTTTTTTTGTATTTAGGGATTCAAAAATATGTGGGAAATTTTTGTAGTGGAATCTAGGGCGTTTGATCTTTATAAATTTTGTTTCCATAAGGTGCGTCTTTTATTGGTACTATTTAGTCCCCTAACGTTATATGTCAGAAAATTGAAAATCATATTAAGGACTAGTAAGTTATGGTTGTCTAGCACTTTTCCAAGCGATTTTAGCATCACTTGGTAAAGTGCTTGACAACTTGGTCACACTATATAAATCCATGCAACCAGCATGGATTTATATAGTATGACCAAGTTACAATGCTGCAAATGCAGCATCAATAGTAAAAAAAAAAAATAATAATAAAAAAAAACATTATACTCCCCTTCAGATGGCCCCCGGTCTCCTCAACAATGCGTCCGGTATCTTCGGCAGCTCCCGGTGCTCTAAAAAGGACCTTCCATGACGTCATGTAGTCATCATAATAATAATAATAATTTTTATTTATATAGCGCCAACAAATTCCGCAGCACTTTACAATTAAGCGGGGACATGTACAGATAATAAATTCAATACAATTTAAGACAGCTTAAACAGTTACATTAGGAGTGAGGTCCCTGCTCGCAAGCTTACATTCTACAAGGAAATGGGGGGACACAATAGGTGAAAAGTGCTTGCTATTTCAGGTCTAACAATTATAATAAATAGGGATTTTCATATAAAGCTGCATGATCCGGTCATCAGCCAGTATGGTTAAGTGCAATTAACAGTAACAAGTGCAGTTATCTTGTGCATGGAGGGTGTGGAGACAGATGAAGAGTAGGGAACAGATTCTGAATAATATTTAGAAGGAGGGAACAGGGGAAAGTTAGTTTACTGAGTAGTTAAGGTGGTAGGCTTGTTTAACCCTTTTAAAGCCCATGACGTACTAATACGCGTCTGTGCCCTGGGACTTAACAGCCTTACCCATATTAGTACGTCATCGCGATCGCGCGCGCACACAGGCTATGCGGGCGTGATCGCCACCGGATGTCAGCTGATTGTCACAGCTCACACCCGTTGCTATGTGCAGGGAGCGGTCCAGCACCGCTCCCGGCACATTAACCCCCGCAATGCTGTGATCGAAGTCGATCGCAGCATTGCGGTGGCTAAGTGGAGGTCATCGGGATACTCACCTCCTCTTCCGGCCTCCAGCGCTGTCTGCCGCGGCTTCCCGGGTGTTGCCATGACGACCTGATGTCGTCATGACAACATCCGTGTCACCAGACAGCAGGAAGATTTTTTGGTCATGCACAGTACATGACCAAACCATCTTCTCACTGTGCAGCGCTGACTGCTTGCATGGCACAGGGATGGTCCCTATGCTGTGCAGGCGATCAGAATAAAAAAAACTGAAAGTCCCAAAGTGGGACAAATTAAAAAAGTAAAAAAAACTCTCAAAGTGAAAAAAAAAACAATACAAAAAATTGTATAAATATTAAAAAAAATAATAATAATCCACCAAAAATAAAAATATAATGTACCCATCAATAAATATTATTATGAAAAAAACAAGCAAACAATAAAAGTACATATATTTGGTATCGCCGTGTCCAGAACGACCTGACCTATAAAATTGTCCCACTAGTTAACCCCTTCAGTGAACACGGTAAAAAAAATAAATAAAAAAGAGCATTGCTTTTTGCTTCGATCATCATACCGCCAAACAAAAAATGGAATAACACGCGATCAAAAAGACGAATATAAATAAAAATGGTACTGCTTAAAACGTCATCTTATCCCGCAAAAAAACAAGTCACCATACAGCTCCATCATCCGAAAAATCAAAACGTTATAGCTCTCAGAATAAAGCGATGCGAAAAAATATTTTTTTCCATAAAATAGCTTTTATTGTGTAAAAGTGCCAAAACATAGAAAAACAATATAAATGTAGTACCACTGTAAACGTACTGACTCTCAAAGTGACTTCAAATGTGATGTGGTCCCTAAAAAAATGGTTTTGTAAATTTTGTTGGAAAAATGAGAAATCGCTGGTCAACTTTTAACCCTTATAGCTCCCCAATAAAAAAAAAATTTGGGTTCCAAAATTGTGCTGATATAAAGTAGACATGTGAGAAATGTTATTTATTAACTATTTTGTGTGACATATCTCTCTGATTTAAGGGCATAGAAATTAAAATTTTAAAAATTTCAAAATTTTATAAATTTTCGCCAAATTTCCGTTTTTTTTTTCACAAATAAACGCAAGTGATATAGAAGAAATTTTACAACAATCATGAAATACAATATGTCACGAAAAAACAATCTCAGAATCAGCAGGATCCGTTGAAGCGTTCCAGAGTAATTACCTCATTAAGTGACAGTAGTCAGAATTGTAAAAATTGGCCTGGTCATTAATGTGCAAACCACCCTGGGTTGTAAATAGGCGAAAGTCATCAAAACTACATTTATTAACCCTTCAGGTGGTTCACAGGAACTGAAGCAATGTGTTAGAAAAAAATGAACATTTTACATGTTTTTCACAAAAATGGACCCCAAAATTGGTTGCATAATTTCTTTTGAGTACGCCGATACCCCAAATGTACGAGACAACTATTGTTTGGGCGCAAGGCAGAGCTCGGAAGGGGAGGAGCGCCGTTTGAATTTTTGAACTCAAAAATGGCTGGAATTGACAGAGGACACCATGTCGCATTTGGAGAGCCCCTGATGTGCCTAAACAGTGGAAACCCCCCCATAATTACCTCATAAAGTGACAGCGGTCAGAATTGTAAAAATTGGCCTGGTCATTAACGTGCAAACCACCTTGAGTTGTAAAGGGGTTAAAGAGATGGGTTTTTAAAGCGCCCTTGAAGACATGGGGGCTAGGCATCAGTCAGATCGCCTGGTGTAGTGCATTCCAGAGAACTGGCGCAGCACGAGAGAAGTCTTGGAGACGAAGGTGCGAGGTTCGGATTATGGGGGGTGTTAGTCTTAGGTCATTTGTAGAATGGAGGGCACGTGTTGGGGGATACACAGAGATGAGAGAGGAGATATAAGGCGGTGCAGAACTGTGGAGAGCTATGTGGGTGAGAGCGATGAGTTTATATTGGACCCTGAGGCGGATGGACAACCAGTGTAATAAAGGTTAGTGTCGAATATGACCCCAAGGCAGCGGCCGTGCTGCTTGGGAGTTATGGTTGAACCATCCAAGGTTATTTCGATGTTAGGTAGAGTTGGGTTAGTAGAGGGGGGAAACACAAGAAGTTCAGTTTTAGAGAGATTCAGTTTAAGATAAAGGTAGGACATGATGTTAGAGACAGCAGACTGACAATCCTTGGTATTTTGTATTAGGGTAGGGGTGATGTCAGGGGAAGAAGTGTATAATTGGGTGTCGTCAGCATAGAGATGGTACTGGAACCCAAATCTGCTAATTGTTTGTCCAATAGGGGCCGTGTATAGAGAGAAGAGGAGGGGGCCTAGGACTGAGCCCTGCGGAACCCCGATAGTAAGGGGATGAGGAGGGGAAGAGGAGCTAGCAAAAGATACAGTGAAGGAGCGGTCAGAGAGGTAGGAGGAGAACCAGGAGAGAACGGTTTCCTTGAGGCCTATAGTGCGGAGTATAGTGAGGAGGAGCTGTTGATCCACAGTGTCAAATGCAACAGAGAGATCCAGGAGAGTCAGCAGGGAGCAGTGACCTTTGGATTTGGCTGTTAGTAGATCATTAGAGACTTTGGTGAGGGCAGTTTTAGTTTAGTGTAAGGAGCAGAAACCAGATTGTAGAGGGTCTTGGAGAGAGTTATCTGAGAGATAGCGGATTAGACGGGAGTGGACCAAGCATTCCAGGAGTTTAGAGATGAAAGGAAGATTAGAGACAGGTCTGTAGTTAGCAGTGCAGTTCTGGTCCAGGGATGGCTTTTTAAGTAAAGGGGTTATGATGGCATATTTAAATGAGGAGGGAAAGATACCTGAAGAAAGAGAGAGGTTAAATATTTTAGTCTGGTGAGTGGTGACCACCGGTGAGAGAGACTGCAGGAGATGTGAAGGAATGGGGGTCACTGTTGCAGGTTGTAGGCCGAGAAGAAGCGAGGAGCTGGGTAACTACTTCATCTGTAACAGGCTCAAAGATGGCTAGTCAGCTTGAAGTGCGGCAGTGAAGGGGATCCAGGCACTGAGGACATTGGGCTGAGATGTCCTGATGGATGTGGTTGATTTTTTTCTAGGAATTAAGTGGCCAGATCCTCCCCACTGAGGTTGGTGGTGGGGGGTCTGTGCTTTAGGGCTCAGGAGGGAGTTTAAGGTTTCAAAAAGTCGTTTTGGATTGTTGGACAGTGAAGTGATGAGAGTGGTGAAGTAGGATTGTTTGGCCAGATGAAGGGCAGAGTTATAGGTTTTGAGCATGAATTTATAGTGGATGAAAAAAGAGATTTTCTCCACTGACACTCAGCATACCTTGAGCAACGCTGAAGAAAACATGTTTGCAATGTGTGCCAGGGCTGCCGTTGTGTGTGTCGGGTCTTTCTGCGTGTAGAAGGTGCTGCTTCATCTAGGTCACTCTTCAGTGTATTATTGTAGTGTGACAATGCTAAGTCTGGACAGGAGAGGGAGGAGATGGGGGCTAAAAATGTGTGGAGATTGCCCATAAGCTGCTGTGTATTAATGGTACGTGTATTCCTATAAGTGTGGTAAGTGGGGATGTCCCAGGTGAGGAGACTGTTCTTGACAGAGAAGGAAAGAAGGTTGTGGTCCGATAATGGAAGAGGGAAGTTAGTAAAGTCATACAGTGAGCAAAGACGGGAGAAAACCAGGTCCAGAGTATTCCTGTCTTCATGCGTAGGAGAATTAGTAAATTGTAAGAGGCTGAATGAGGAGGTTAGAGAAAGTAGATGAGAGGCAGATTGGGAGAGGGGATCATTGTTGGGGATATTAAAGTCTCCAGGATAGAAAGTGAGGAAGCCAGGTGACAAAGTGATCCAAGAACTGGTGGGAGGAGCCTGTAGGGCGATACACAACCGCCACTTGCAGGGAGAAGTGTTTGAAGAGTCTGATGGTGTGGACTTCAAAGGAAGGAAACATAAGTCAGGGAACTGGGGATGACCTGGAAAGCACATTGTGGTGAAAGGAGCAAACCAACACCTCCACCCTGTCTATTCTCAGGTCTGGCGGTATGTAAAAATTTCAGCCCACCAAATGAGAGAGCAGCAGCTGCGGTGGTGTCTGAATTCTGGATCCAGGTTTCTGTAATAGGCAGAAGGTTAAGGGAATTAGAGAGGAAAAAATTGTGAATGTAAGTTAGTTTGTTACACAGAGAGCACAGTGGAAAGCGATAGGAGAGGGCATGCACTAAATGTTAATAAGTTTAGCAGGGTTTCTATATGCAGCTAGAGGAGAGTGGTGTATGCTATTGGAGGGAGGCCCAGGGTTGTGGGGAGATGTCGCCAGCTTCTAAGAGAATGAGAAAAAAAAAAAGAGCAGATGGTGCAATGATTTGTATGAACGGTTTGAGTGCTGTATGGAGGTAGAGGATGGTTTGCAGTGGGTGAGAAATGTCAGTAGAGCCTCAGAGTTATACATGGGAGAGGGGAGAAGGGAGGGGTGGATATGGAGAGAGTGCACAGAATGTGTTAAAGGGCGGACGAGATGTGAGAAAGGAGAAGTTAAAACAAGTAAGAAGCAGATTGCTATGACCAATTCATAGTGCAATACAATTGACCAAGAAGCAGCATGTTTGTATGAATATCTTATACACCTTACCTGTCTCCTGCCCTGTGTAACTGCCGTTGTATAACTGCTTATTAAAAGCACTTTAAGCTATTGCACTTAAAGTCTGTTGCACTTTTGACCCAGCATGCGTGTTATCCTGAGCCAGAGCTGAATATATATGAATTGAAATGTCTGCTAACATGCAGCACCAATTGGCCAAACTGAGTAATTAGCCAATTAACACAATGCCAGAGCAGGCAATGCTATGTAGGATAAACAAACCAATATACAACAGAGGGCCATAAAACAGTGAAAAGGATAGCTTTGAACACTTCAAAACAGAGCCAATAAACAAAAAAACACAGCAACAATGGATGAAATACCATGTAGAAATCTTGCTAGAATATGACTCACTGAACGACGCCACGGAAGGTCCTTGCAGACCACTGCCGGAAGCCAAGGAGACAGCAGCGCCGCTCAGAGGAGACCGGGGGGGCGCCGGAAAGGTGAGTATAAGGTTGTTTTTTTTTAATTCTTTTTTTAACTACAGGTACTATGGTACCCGGGTCTGGAGGAGAGTCTCCTCTTCTCCAGACCCGGGGTACCATCCGTGCATTGAACCGTATGATACACGCATGTGCATGTGTAGTCATGTGTATGTCATGCGGTCCAATGCAAATCAACGCCGCGATTCCGCAAAATAAATGAACATGCTGCGGATTTTTCGGCAATGATAATTCGTAGTGGAAATTTCCGCAGCATGTGCACAGCACATGCGGATTATCATTGGGGAACATTGCAGTCCTTCTACCAAGCGTTTTTTACGCGTTTCCACGGCGGAATTGCCTCTGCGGAAACGCTTAAAAAATGCATAGTGGTCACACAGCCTTAATGTGGTCACAAGAAAAACACACCTCTGTTCAGCTCCAGCCCAAACTCCACACTGTTGAGCTAACTAAGTTACAGTAATTGGACCTGTAAACCCTGGGCTGGATTATGGGAATGACCTTTTTCACCCAGACACTTTTCTTGGTTGTTCCAAATCCCAGACCCACAATAAAGTCAAATTAACCCTCTCAGTAACCTAGTGTTACTGGCACAGATTTTACATTACTGAGGCCAACTACCTTGGTGGCACATATGTCATCCAGGACCTTACCTACTGCTTTCTTACAAGACGCACATCACCAATTACACACAAAAACACATCACTACACACGCACACTTCACCACATACACACTCTTACGCATTTCAAAACGTACACAGATACACACAAACGCACACACACGATGCCATTTACACATCACCGCATACATACTCACACAAACACACTCCTACGCATGTCACCACGTACATAATTGCACAAACGAACTTGTTATCATGTTAAATATACATTTTATGGGTGGGGGCGTGGCCTGGCTATGGGGAGTGAGGACGCACTTTGTTCACCTCCTGCTCTGGAAGTGTCTGAAAACCCATGCTGAAGCCACTATTTGACCCCAAATGTCAGCTAATAAGTGCTTGTCCACTGGCCTAAAGAATAGAGACCATTCGGTGGTATCTGTGACAGGAATGGCCTGCTTCCTGAGAAGTTCGGCAGGTCCCAAGATGGCGGCGGTTCACCTGGAGCAGCGCACGCTGGAAGAGATAGGTGAGGAGAGGGACGCTGATGACTCATCTGTTTCCCTGTTGTCCGTGGTGGAGGCTCAGCATCTGGCACGGCAGGAACAAGGAGAAGTGACTGAGTGCGGGAACCTGTCGGTGAGAGGAGGTTGGCAGGAAACGAAGCCTCAGGAAAAAAGATGGTAGAAGCGGCATCCTTGCTTACCTCAGCGGGTAGAGTGAGTAATGAGGTTAACCATGACCGGGTACCATCTTCTGTGACTCAGACCCCTAAGGATCAAAAGAGGGCAATACAACCTTCATATTCAAATTCAGCTGTAGTGGGGGAGCTCCGTGTTTGCCTCAGGCTGCTCCAGCCCTCTCTGGACAATTAAAAAACCTGCCTTTGGGTGATTTAACACAAGCAGACACTGTTTGTGAAGACATTAAAGCCCAAATCTGTGCCATTCCCACAAAAGAAAATATGAAGAACTACATCTCCAGAATGAATCCTCTTATAGATCTGAGTCTGCGGCCATTAGAGAAGAACTACAATAGCTATCTGAAAGGGTAGCTGAAGATAAGGGACACATAAAATTCTCTGTGAAATAGATTCTCAGGAACAGACAATTGCATCTCATTCAGATCAACTAGAGTGTTTGGCAGACCTTATTGATGATTTGGAGAGGGAGACATAACATCAGAATTAGAGGTCGCACAGAATCAGTGGAACAAAATAAGTTGGAGGAATTCTTATATTTAACTCTATTTTGAATGTCCCCCTTGATTCTGAATTGGAATTTGACAGAGCTCACAGATCTTTGGGGCCTAAACCCCCTTGACCTTCCTAATAGGATAAAAAATATGTACAGTACAGACCAAAAGTTTGGACACACCTTCTCATTTAAAGATTTTTCCGTATTTTCATGACTATGAAAATTGTACATTCACACTGAAGGCATCAAAACTATGAATTAACACATGTGGAATTATATACTTAACAAAAAAGTGTGAAACAACTGAAAATATGTCTTATATTCTAGGTTCTTCAAAGTAGCCACCTTTTGCTTTGATGACAGCTTTGCACACTCTTGGCTTACTCTTGATGAGCTTCAAGAGGTAGTCACCGGAAATGGTCTTCCAACAATCTTGAAGGAGTTCCCAGAGATGCTTAGCACTTGTTGGCCCTTTTGCCTTCACTCTGCGGTCCAGCTCACCCCAAACCATCTCGATTGGGTTCAGGTCATGTGACTGGAGGCCAGGTCATCTGGCGTAGCACCCCATCACTCTCCTTCTTGGTCAAATAGCCCTTACACAGCCTGGAAGTGTGTTTGGGGTCATTGTCCTGTTGAAAAATAAATGATGGTCCAAGTAAACGCAAACCGGATGGAATAGCATGCCGCTGCAAGATGCTGTGGTAGCCATGCTGGTTCAGTATGCCTTCAATTTTGAATAAATCCCCAACAGTGTCACCAGCAAAGCACCCCCACACCATCACACCTCCTCCTCCATGCTTCACGGTGGGAACCAGGCATGTAGAGTCCATCCGTTCACCTTTTCTGCGTCGCACAAATACACGGTGGTTGGAACCAAAGATCTCAAATTTGGACTCTTCAGACCAAAGCACAGATTTCCACTGGTCTAATGTCCATTCCTTGTGTTATTTAGCCCAAACAAGTCTCTTCTGCTTGTTGCCTGTCCTTAGCAGTGGTTTCCTAGCAGCTATTTTACCATGAAGACCTGCTGCACAAAGTCTCCTCTTAACAGTTGTTGTAGAGATGTGTCTGCTGCTAGAACTCTGTGTGGCATTGACCTAGTCTCTAATCTGAGCTGCTGTTAACCTGCAATTTCAGAGTCTGGTGACTCGGATAAACTTCCTCAAAAGCAGAGGTGACTCTTGGTCTTCCTTTCCTGGTGTGGTCCTCATGTGAGCCAGTTTCTTTGTAGCGCTTGATGGTTTTTGCAACTGCTCTTGGGGACACTTTCCGAGTTTTCCCAATTTTTCGCACTGACTGACCTTCATTTCTTAAAACAATGATGGCCATTCGTTTTTCTTTACTTAGCTGCTTTTTTCTTGCCATAATACAAATTCTAACCGTCTATTCAGTATTACTATCAGCTGTGTATCCACCAGACTTCTGCACAACACAACTGATGGTCCCAACCCCATTTATAAGGCAAGTAATCCCACTTATTAAACCTAACAGGTCACACCTGTGAAGTGAAAACCATTTCCGGTGACTACCTCTTGAAGCTCATCAAGAGAATGCCAAGAGTGTGCAAAGCAGTCATCAAGGCAAAAGGCAGCTACTTTGAAGAACCTAGAATATAAGACATATTTTCAGTTGTTTCACACTTTTTTGTTAAGTATATAATTCCACATGTGTTAATTCATAGTTTTGACGCCTTCAGTGTGAATGTACATTTTTCATAGTCCTGAAAAATCTTTAAATGAGAAGGTGTGTCCAAACTTTTGGTCTGTACTGTACATGAAACCCCATTGCCCACCCTGAGTAGTTCTGTCTCCGATGCATTAGACAAAGATTTTCATGGAGGAGATTAATTCTGCTATCCAATTTACCTCTTCAGGTAAATGTCCAGGACCAGACGGCTTTACTCCTGCATTTTACAACAATTTTAGAGAATAACTTGCTCCAATAATGGCTAAAACTTTTAGTTCTTTGGATTAAAATACTTATTTTGTTCCCCAATCTTTGGAAGCACATACAGTTGAAACCAGAAGTTTAAATACACTATATAAAAAGACACATATGCATGTTTTTCTCAATATATCACATGAAATCAGAATAAACCTTTCCCGTTTTAGGTCAATTAGGATTACCATCATTTTTAATATTTGCCAAATGCCAGAAAAATGAGAGAATGTTTTAAGGCATTTTCATTATTTACTGCAAAGTCAAAAGTTTCCATACAAGAAGATTACTATGCCTTTAAACAATTCCGGACTGCCCATATGATGATGTCATCTGTTTGTAAGCTTCTGGTAGGTGTTTTGGCAACATCTGAGTTAGAGACTCACCTGTGGATGTATTTTAATGCATACCTGAAACACTGCTTCTTTGTGTAGCATCATTGGAAAGTCTAAAGAAATCATCCAAGATATCAGAAAGAGAATTGTGGACTTGCACAAGTCTGTCCCATCCTTGCGTGTAATTTCAAAATACCTGAAGGTGCCTCGTTCACAAACAATTATATGCAAGTACAAATAAGATGGGAATGTCCTGCCATCATACCACTCAGTAAGAAGATGGGATCTGTGTCCCAGAGATGAACGTGCTTTGGTCCGACATGTACATATCAACCCAAGGACAGAGGCAAAACACCTTGTGAAAATGATGGCAGTGGCTGGCAAGATTGTGTCAATATCCACAGTGAAACAAGTGCTGTATCAACATGGGCTGACATGCTACTCTGCCAGGAAGAAGCCATTTCTCCAAAATAAACATAAAAAAGCCAGATTAATGTTTGCAAATGAACACAGGAACGAAGACCATAATTTTTGGAGACATGTCTTGTGGTCTTATGAAACTATAATTGAACTTTTTGGGCATAATAACCATCGTTACGTTTGGAGGAAAAAGGGAGAAGCTTGGGAAGCCTAAGAACACCATCCCAACTGTGAAACACGGGGGTGGCAGCATCATGTGTAGTTGATTTGCTGCAGGAGGGACTGGTGTACTTCACAAAATGAATGGCATCATGAGAAAAGAAGATTATATGGTAATACTGAAGCAACATCTCAAGACATCAGCCAGGAAGTTAAAGCTTGGACGGAAATGGGTCTTCCAAATGGACAATGACCCGAATATACTGCCACAATGATAACAAAGTGGCTTAAGGATAACAACGTCCATGTTTTGGAGTGGCCATCACAAAGCCCTGATCTGAATCCTATTGAAAATTTATGGGCAAAGCTGAAAAGCCAGGCGCGAGCAAGGTGACCTACAAACCTGGATCAGTTTTACTAGTTTTGTCCGCAGGAATGGGCCCAAATTCTGATCAACAATTGTGAGAAGCTTGTGGAACCCAGATGTTTGACCCAAGTCATTCAGTTTAAGGGCAATGGTATCAAATACTAATGAAATGTATGTAAACTTTTGACTTTGCAATAAGTAATAAAAGTGCCTTAAAACATTCTCTCTCATTATTCTGGCATTTGGCAAATATTAAAAATTATGGTAGTCCTAATTTATCTAAAACGGGAAATGTTTATTCTGATTTCATGTCAGATTTTGAGAAAAACATGCATGTGTCTTTTTATATAATGTATTTAAACTTCTGGTTTCAACTGTATATGTGTGATACCCAAACAAGGCAAAGACACCTGTGTCATAGCTAATTTTAGGCCAATTTTCTTATTGAATGTGGACATCAAATTATTCTCAAAAATTATCACAAAAAGAAATAGCCCCCTTGCTTCCTTCCCTGATTAACAATGATCAAGTAGGTTTTGTTAAGGGATGGGATGCCTGAGACAACACCATT
This sequence comes from Phyllobates terribilis, assembly GCF_046119375.1. Taxonomy (NCBI): domain Eukaryota; kingdom Metazoa; phylum Chordata; class Amphibia; order Anura; family Dendrobatidae; genus Phyllobates; species Phyllobates terribilis. Next base: position 326,508,338 of record NW_027362764.1, on the reverse strand, counting down.
AAGACTACTCATTATTTCAAGGACAAAGTTTAATACCACTCCTCTTGGTCTTTTATCTAGAGATAGAAAAGGCTTTTGACAGAGTTCATTGGGGATTTATGGAAGAGGCTTTGAGACAGGTTTTGGCCCTCGTTTTTTATAGAAAATCCTTGCCTCATATAATGGTCCAATGTCAAGAGTCTGTAAATGGTTTGCTATCTTCACCCTTTAAGCTTAAAAATGGAACTAGACAGGGTTGCCCAGTTTCTCCATTATTATATGTGATAGTAAAGGAACATCTGGCCAATGCCATCAGAAAGAATGGGAATATACATGGGTAAACAATAGCTTCTATATCATACAAAACAGCTTTGTACATGAATGACTTGTTCCTATTTATCTCTAAACCTTTAATTTCTTTGCAGGTCTTTTGTGAGTGAGTTTGATGGGTTCGGATTCCTTAGTAAATATTTCTTTCCCCTAGAGGGAGAGTTTCCAAATTGTGAGTAAGTTGCCTTTTAAGTGGCATGTTGAAGCATTAAAATATTTGGGGATGCTTATTACACTAGAGCACAGTAAACTTTTTGAACTCTGTTATCCGACCTTGGTACAGAAAACATGTAAGGATTTGGAGACCTACAGTAAGCTGAGGTTGTCGTGATTTGGTAAGATTTGGTAAGATAAATGCCATTAAAATGGATATTTTGCCCTGGTTCTTGTATGTTTTCGAAACTGTTCCAATTTCACCTCCACACAATTTTTTTTGTAGACTACGGTTGCCATTGGTCAGGTTTATATGGGCAAAGAGTAGGCCTCGTGTAGGTTTGCAGATGCTTTCTCGCCCAAAGTTGTTGGGTGGCGCTGGTCTCCCTAATTTTAAAAAGTATTTCCACGCTTCCTCTATGATGAGGTTGCTAGATTGGTATTTTCAATCTGATACTAAAACAGTGGGTATGCCTAGAATAGGAGGATTTGTGTGTTTCATTGAGACACCTTCCATGGATCTCTGGAGACTTTGCCTCTCTGACAAACAGGGCTGTGGAGTCGTAGTTGTGGAGTCTGAGTCTGTGCCCATTTTGGTAGAGTCAGAGCGAGTATAAAATGGACCGACTCTGACTCCTAAAATATATAATAAATTGGGTGCAGTAATTCAATGCAGTTTGTGGGGAATATTTTTTCATAAGAATTTGGGAAAGTTATGAAATGTCCAATTAAAGTCTGTCCTATTCCTGATCTAAAGGTTTAGACTTATAGCTGAGATGAATCTGTGCTACAGTAAATTTATCACTTAAACATGAGCAATGTATGAGGGAGTCGTAGAGTCGAAGTAGGTGTTATGGAAATTGAGGAGTCAGAGATGGAGGCTTGGCTTACCGACGCCACAGCCTTGCTGATAAATTATAATCTTACTATGGGAACACCTAAAATATGGCACACAATTAGGAGAAAATTTTTACCTGATAGGATAATTAGTCCACTTGCATAAATATTTTTCAATCCATCCTTCCTTCCTGGATATTTCAGTAGGACATTTCTGTGTTGGAGGACTCTCGGTACTAAAGGACTGTAGGTTGCCTTCCTTTGCCTCTTTACAAGCTAGATCTCCAAATAAGAACATTTTGTGGTTTGAATATCTGCAATTTCAAGCCTTTTTATCAACGCACAACCTTGAAAACAATTTGCTCTCTAAACTCACCTTTTTTGAAAAGTTGTTTGTACAGATATCTATACCGGCACGTACTATTTCCTTGATATATGGGGGTCGAAATAGATAGGACGGAAGGTGAAATTAACATTTCAACAGACATGGGAACGATATCTTGGTGTGAGCTTATCTTCTTCAGAATGGGAAAGGGGATTTCGATTCACTCATAAATTTTCCAGTGCTTCTGTAGCACAAAAGAAGAATTATAAGATCATTGCAAGGTGGTATCAGTATCCATCTAAATTACATGCAATTTTCCCTGCAGTGTCCAATGTCTGTTGGAGATGTGAGAGCGAGATGGGTTTGATGATTCACATTTGTTGGGAGTGTGCCAAGATTAAACCATTTTGGGAAAAGTTTTTTGCGAATTACCAACGAATTACAGAAAATGTAACTATAGGATTTCCTCAGGTTGACTTTCTGTCCATTCTGCCCTCCTCAATGGGCTCCCAGAAGAGGAACCTCCTCCGTTTCTGCCTAACAGCTGTGCGAATGGTGATTCCTCGAATTTGGAAACGTACTCAATCTCCAAATGCTATTAATTGGTATAGGGAGATGGCTAACTTATGCAGAATGGAGGAGCTTTCGACGGAGTGTAGTGGAAGAACTGATAAATGTAGGAGAGTGTCGAATGGGTGGATCCTATTTTAGGACTCTCCAGACTTCTATAGTTTGTTCTGATGGAATAAAGAGCTGTTGAAGTTTTGAACTGAAATTCATATAGTTTTGGTTATTATCTCGGGACCTTATAGACCTCCCCTTTTATCTTTTGTACTCCTTATCTTTTTCTTTCTTCTTGTTTGTTACTTCTTCTATATACTTTTTCCTATACAGTTAGTGAGGCTTTTGGCGAAAGCCGTCTTTATTGAATTTCGTTATTATATCAATATATATTTTAGATTAGTTGTAACATATTGTGGAATTATCTAACAAAATGTTAAAATCAGAGTTAATGGCTGTTGATACATATAAATGCTGAATGACTTTTTGCTGTTACAAATTCTTCTCTGTAATTTTACTTATTCTAATTGTATTTTGTATAACTCAAATATCTGTTTTAATAAAAATAGATGGACCATAAATATACATTTCGTGTATATATTTATTCAGGACTTCTCACCAATGCAACACTCGAAAAAAAAGGTTGCAATAATTTTTTATAGAAAAATGTAGTGTTTTATCGGATTGTCTGCAACAAAAAAAAACCATTGTAAAATACGGAATATGTGAAGTAATAACAAAGCAGTAGTCCATTTGTCCATAATTAGTTTATTAGATTGATTGAGGTCTTTTCTCACCCATCTTTCCTTGGGTCCTGTGTGGAAGCTTTGTGTCTTGTTTGCTGCTTTGTCCGTGAGTGTGTGTTATGTGCTACGCATCGAGACCCAGCTAGACTCGCACCAAACCAGCAAAGGTGCAGCCACAGACGCACTTGGCACAAGCTGCCCAGCTAGGCAAGCCCTTGAGGACTGGGAATACTCTAAACCAAGCTCCCAGTAAATGGATGGGGGACTCTGGCAGAGCCCTTCCCAGACCCGTTGTCGCTGGACAGCTGGCGTCTGGAGACTCGGCTGATGCCTAGTAAAGGACCAGGTGAGTTGATGATCAGGTGTTGAATACCACCCAATCATCCGCAGACAACCACTCCCAGCTAGCTTGCACAACAGAATGTACACAATCTCACTACTGCCTAGTGTCAGACACAACAGCATCCTCCTTTGTCTGGCAACCGAGGAACACCGCGTCCCCTATTTCCCGAGCAGGGAAATTAGTCAGAGACACAGTGTCCCACACATCCTACAACAACAGAACGCGATGCTCCGTGAGATTGTGACTGTTTCCCTGTACGCGTAGTAGCTCCACCTCCAGGGTCAGGACAATGGCGGCACATGAGACAGTGTGGAAGTCCAATCTCTGGATCCAGAAGTGCAGGAGAACATGTCTGCCTGTCACGCAAAGTGTGGGAAAGACTTAGTGCAATACAAAGGGAAGAGGGAAATGGAGCCCAGACACTAGGGAAAGGGGGAAGTGGAGACCTCCTAGGCTGATATAAATCACCCTGTCTCCACTAGCGTCCCTATATTGGTTCTTCACCACTCGCTGCACGCGAACCTCGCCCTGTCTTTCCATGGCGCTAGGCCCTGACAAGGGAGGGAAGGGGGATGAGTGCTAGTTGATCCCAACTGACCACTAAAGACAACAAGGGGGAACAAACAAGGGAAGATAGCTTAGCTTTAGTCGACTTCAGAGATGAACACCAGTCCTCATAGCTCCAGAGAGGAAGAAGTAATGCACTTGCTCCGAGCCTTCACAATGGGTAATGTGAGTATCGCAGGCACATCCCTTTGGCAGACAGCAGGTATTTATACACCCAGGCGAGGGTGTTCATAAGCCAGAGGAAGGTAGCCGCTGGGTCCTAGAGAGATAGCCTCTAAGAAGGTGTCTGTAATGCCAAACGTAGAGATCTCGTGCAACTAACTGCACGGCAACTGTCACTTCTGACACACCGGTGACACTGCCTCTGAATGTAGACCTCCTGGGTGTCGAAACCCCACTATACATGTCATGTGTGACTGCAGACTTGTGAATCATCCCAGAGCCTGCACCATGCGCTGTGGGTATTTGGCGGTTTCTGAGTATGAGTTATACATACTGCCATCTAGAGCCCAACTAGTGGGAGCGGCCCACACTTCATAGAATTGTATGGAGCTAGACCGTGACCTCCAGTTGGCCACATCCACTGGACGGCCGCATCACTAATCGGGGAGCAGTCTCGCCTAATACAAATGTATGGAGCGAGGATGCGCCCAGTAGTTTGGCTCTAGCCTGGAGTATGCATAATGCATACATACCCTCATAAACCGTGCGCTGGGAGATTCAAAAGTCTGCAGTCACACAGATATTTCACGAAAATTTTTCAAGTTTTGCAATTTTCAAACTTGAATTTTCATGCCCTTAAATCAGAGAGATATGTAAAAAAAATAGTTAATAAATAACATTTCCCACATGTCTACTTTACATCACCACAATATGGGAACCAAATTTTTTTTTGTTAAGCAGCTATTAGGATTAAAAGTTGAACAGCGATTTCTTTTAAAGAAAAAAACATTTTTTTTTTTTTTTTTAGGGACCATACCACATTTGAAGTGATTTTGATGGGTCTTTATGTCTGAAAATACCCAAAAGTGATACCATTCTAAAAAACTTCACCCCCCAAGGTAATCAAAACCACATTCAAGAAGTTTATTAACTCTTGAGGTGCTTCACAGAAATTTTTGAAATGTGGAAGAAAACAATGAGCATTTACCCTTTTTCACAAAAAATTTATTTTAGACCCAATTTTTTTTATTTTTGTAAGTGCAATAGGAGAAAATTGACCACAAAATTTGTAGTGCAATTTCTCCTGAGCACTCCGATACCCCATATGTGGGGAAAAAATATTGATTGGGCGCACGGCATGGTTAGGATGGGAAGGAGCGCCGTTTGACTTTTTGAATGTAAAATTAGCTTGAATAATTAACGGACTTCCATGTCGCGTTTGCGTAGCCCCTGATGTGCCTAAACAGTGGAAACTCCCCACAAGTGACACCGTTTTGGAAACTAGTCCTCTCATGGAACTTATCTAGATGTGTGTTGAGTACCCTGAACCCCCAGGAGCTTCACAGAAGTTTATAATGTAGAGCTGTGAAAATAAAAAAAAATCTAACTTTTTACACAAAAATTATCTTTTAAGTGTACCTTTCAACTTATTTGTTTAACCTTTATCTCCATCCTCCTCTTTGAATGACAGCTCTGGCTTCATAGAGCTAGAGAAGGCAGAGACAGATGGAAAGCAAGTAGGTGGGAAGGTGCACTTGAAGGGAATCTGTCACCACTTTGGAGTTATCAGACCTCTACTATGAGCATACAGGGTATAGAAAAGTAAATCTATACACGCCTGTATGCCCCATAGAGGTTTGATTGCAGAGAAAAGCACTTTAATCAGTTCTATTTTGGACAGGCTTGGCGTCTGGGAGACGCCAAGAAATCCCCGCCTACGTGCTTATTATTCCCCCAAATCCCCGCCTATACGCTTAATTATCATATTCCCCCCTTCCTCTGCACGTCACAGGGCCCTGTGACGTCCACTGTGCTCCCTCTTTTGCCGGGCATGCTCAAAGCGCCGCTCACATAGAGCGCGCTTTGCTTCATCCCGGCCCCGTCTGCCTGTGCACTGCACCGCAGGTTTCTACTGCGCAGGCATCGGGGAGTCACTGTCACTTCCCGGCGCCTGCGCAATGGAACCTTGCAGTGCAATAGAACCCTGCAGCGCAGTGCACAGGCAGACGGGGCCGGGATGAAGCAAAGCGCGCTCTAAACAGCCATCATCTACATGTCACTACAACTATTTGAGAAAAGCTAACGCCTTAAATGCTACTACCAATCTTTGACAGAGGTATTTAACCCCTTCATAACATTGCGATTTTTTTTGCTTTTGAGGATTTTTTTTTTCTTCCTCTTATTCTAAAAGCCATAACTTTTTTATTTTTCTGTCCCCATAGCCTTTTGAGAGATTATTTTTTGCGAGACCAGTTGTACTTTTGAATGACACCATTCATTTTATCATGTCATGTATTGGAAAGCGGGAAGAAAATTCTAAGTGCATTGAAATTGCAAAAAAAGTTAAATTCCACAAGTGTTGATTTTTTATTTACTGTGTTCACTTTATGGTAAAACTGACCTATCAATTTGATTTTCCAAGTCAGTACAAGAACGCAGATGGCAAAAATACATAGGTTTATTTTTATTTAAGTGGTGAAATTTTTTTGGTATATTTTTTTTCTTTTTGATGCTGTTTACCGATCAGATTATTTTATATTATTTTATTATTATTCTCATCTCTCATATCCTTCTTGTCTCACAACCCTAAACAGCTATTCAACACCTTCAATTCTCTCCTCAGCCACTCATCTCATTTGCCTTAACCCGGAAGTGAGTGCAGTGGCTATAGTGTTGTGTGGGGATATTAAACTTTGCTGCACTTAATTGCTAGTAAAGGTGGATAACATGTTTTCAAACATGTGGAGGCTACAAACAATGATTTTTTTGGGATATTCTGGAAACATCGGTTAAAGGAGTATGAACTTTGCAATTTGCGCTCCATTCCAAACACAGAATGTGATTTATGGGGGGTGGATAAGAAGGCATGCTGAGCAATAATGAGTGTGGCTGTGGATGATGAAGAATACTGTTCCCTCGCTGTCGATTATGAACACTTCACCAAGCTAAGTCCTTGATACTTTTTGTCTATTTGTTGGGTCTTAGGTTCATCAGGAGCTGGTCCCTATCTAAGGGGAAATGCGTCGAGTTATATAGCATGCTATTTTGGACATGAGCTTTATGGCATATTATTCTGAATAACATGTATTGGGTGCTAACACTGCACTTTAGCAGCTTATGTATAGCATAAAATAAACCTTGCACTTTATCTGGGCATTGTGCAATTATTTTGACTTTTGATTGACATCTGAAGCTTGATGGTTTGGGGATTGGTGCAATAGGTATCACATGATTGGGATGGAGGTATTGCCTTATTGAATATAGCTACTATTGGTATCCTTGTCCTGCATGCACCTTATGTGAGTTGCATATAATAGAGTGTTGGTGAATTAGCAACCTTTTGTTGAAATATTTGGAGGTATTATCTCTACCTTTCAAGAGTTCTGGATATTAGCCTATTGCTTTGGATTTTTAGGTTTTCCTACTTTCTTCTGTCTGTCTTCTATTTGAGGGCCTATTAGGGTCAGGCAGGGAGAGTCGATGTGGAGCAGGGGGCGCCACTGCTCAGGTTAAGGGTGCCAACCTCCGCTGCCAGGCAGGTTGACAAGAGAGGGATACCCTACATATTTTATGTTTCTGTCTGTCTATTTGAAAAATGTCCTTATATTATCAGGGAATGGGACACATGTCTATGGTTTAGCATATGCTATAGCCTGAGATATATATCTGACCAATTGGTCTGTCTTTTCATTCCAGACGTAGGCCCAGTTATCCAATTGGGGAGTTGTTCTGTGATATTTATCCCCAGGAAAGGGCCCAGTATGGTCATACAGGGACAGCCGACGCTGAGCGGGGGTGCCATTGCGCAGGATAAGGGTGCCAACCTTTGCAGCTAGGTAGGGAAACACTAGCATGATTGTAGGGTGAGTTCCCTAATCCTGCCTACTTGTTTACTGGATGGCCAATGTTTTTATTTATTTTTTTCTATGTGTTTCTGTTTTTGAGATTTTTAAAGATTTTTAATAAAAGTGATATTTTATGTATCTAGTAATTTTTGCTGTTTAGAATCTGTGATCAGATTAACTTTTTCTATATCTTCTTTCTCATATAAGTCAAAACCTTGACTAAAATAAGTTCATAAAGTGTCACAGGCAACACACTCAAATAAGAGGTATTTATTGATTAAGAGATGAATTATTGAGCACTGAAAAACTACTAAAGGCAATATTGCCCAAAGAATGGTACATATCAAATTCAGTATTGAATACACACCTTACGTATGCGACACCAATGAACTCAGAGACCAGGGACACTAAACCCTATGCATTACGCCACTATTGTGGCTTCTTCAGGGGTAGTGTGTTTTTAACAGCTATTTAATTGTATGTCTATGGGTTTTTTGAATAAAGAATTTTTTGTACTATACTTATATACATTGAAATTGTTATTTATTTATTTGTAACATTACTGTTGCTAGACCACCATATGTTCTCTTTCTGCTAGTATCCATTTTGGGTGTGTAAGCACAGTAATTGCTGGATATATATTAGAACGTGGTGCTGGGATTCTTTTGTATTGTCTCCCTCCCAACACTCTCGCACCCCTCCAGTCTGTCCTAAACTCTGCTGCCCAACTAAACCACCTGTCCACCAGCTATTTCCCGGCCTCTCCTCTCTGTTAATCCCTCCACTGCCTCCCCATTGCCCAGAGTCTCCAGTTCAAAACCCTAACCACGGCATACAAAGCCATCCACAACCTGTCTCCTCCATATATCTGTGACCTAGTCTCCCGATACATACCTGCACGCAGCCTCCGATTCTCACAAGATCTCCTGCTCTACTCCCCTCTTATCTTCTCTTCCCACAATCGCATATAAAATTTCTCCCATGCATCCCTTTTACTCTGGAACTCTCTACCCCAACATATCAGATTCTCACCTGCAGTGGAAGCCTTCAAAAGAAACCTGAAGACCCCCTCTACAAGGCCTACAACCTGCAGTAACCATTGCTCCACCATACCGCTGCACGACTAGCTATACCCCCGCCTACTGTATCCTCACCCATTCCTTGTAGACTTTGAGCCTTCGTTGGCAGGGTCCTCGCTCCTCCTGTACCAGTCGCCGTCACGTTTTGTTCAAGATTATTGTAATTGTTTTGTTGGTATACCCCTTTTTCACATGTAAGGTGCCATGGAATAAATGGCACTATCACAATAGTTTTTTTTATAATATTTTGATATATCGAACATTTCTGAATCCAGCGATACCAAATATGTGTATTTATTTAATGAAATTTGTTTTATTTTTAATGGGGCAAAAAGGGGGTGATTTGAATTTGTTTTTTCTTTCTTTTCATATTTTTAAAAACTTTTTTTTTCTCACTTTTACTGACTTCAATAGTGCTTCACCACTGCTATGTGTAGCAGAAATCATGATCTCCTTTGAACGCTAGCCACGAGCCGCCTTTCACAGGAGGATTGTAATGACAGGCACGGGGGGGGGTGCTCATCAGCAGACCCCCAGTTGTCATGACAACCCATCGGCGCCCCACGATCAAGTGTCATGTGTACTGATGAGTGGGATGAATGACGCTCTTCTGTTAACTCAAAATTAAATCCGTCATCAAGAGCAAGACAAGTTGTGGGCTCGGGTGTGAGCCCACATCAAAGGGAAGGATGCGAACTTTGATGTAAATATACGTTAAAGGTCGTGAAGGGGGTTAAAGCTTGTTGTCCCAGCGGCACGCCATTTCATGCACCCATTGCGCCCACACCACCTCTCTCAAGACACAATCACAAGTTGTCAATGGGTTGCCATGTCCAATCTCATTTGAAGCCCAGATGCAGGTTTGTCTTAATAGGAAAACATGATCTTCCTTATATACTGCAATCAGACGATCACAGCTTTGAGTCATTTAAATTAAATATATAAATATAAAAATTGGAATCACCCAGACTTTATACAACCCCTGGCAAAAATTATGGAATCACTGGGCTTGGAGGATGTTCATTCAGTTGTTTAATGTTGTTGAAAAAAGCAGATCACACACATAACACAAAACTAAAGTCATTTCAAATGGCAACTTTAGGGCTTTAAGAAACACTAAAAGAAATAGAGATAAAAAATGTGGTACTCAGTAAGGGTCATTTTTTTCAGACCAAGCAGAGGGAAAAAATTATGTAATCACTCAATTCTGAGGAAAGAATTATGGAATCATGAAAAACAAACACACAAAAGAGCACTCCAATACATCACTATTATTTTGTTGCACCATCTCTGGCATTAATAACAGCTTACAGTCTCTGAAGCATGAACTTAATGAGTGACAAACAGTACTCTTCATCAATCTGGCTCCAACTTTCTGATTGCTGTTGCCAGATCAGCTTTGCAGGTTGGAGCCTTGTTATGGACCATTTTCTTCAACTTCCACCAAAGATTTTCAATTGGATTGAGATCTGGACTATTTGCAGGCCATGACATTGACCTTATGTGTCTTCTTTCAAGGAATGTTTTCACAGTTTTTGCTCTATGGCAGGATGCATTATCATCTTGAAAAATGATGTCATCATCCCCAAACATCCTTTCAATTGATGGGATAAGAAAACTGTCCAAAATATCGATGTAAACTTGGGCATTTATTGAAGATGTAATGACAGCCATCTCCCAGTGCCTTTACCTGACATGCAGCCCCATATCATCAATGACTGTGGAAATTTGCATGTTCTCTTCATGCAGTCATCTTTATAAATCTCATTGGAACGGCACCAAACAAAAGTTCCAGCATCATCACCTTGCCCATTGCAGATTCGCGAATCATCACTAAATATGACTTTCATCCAGTCATCCACAGTCCACGATTGCTTTTCCTTAGCCCATTGTAACCTTGTTTTTTTCTGTTTAGGTGTTAATGATGGCTTATGTTTAGCTTTTCTGTATGTAAATCCCATTTCCTTTAGGCCGTTTTTTACAGTTCGGTCACAGGCATTGACTCCAATTTCCTCCCATTCGTTCCTCATTTGTTTTGTTATGCATTTCCTGTTTTGGAGACATATTGCTTTAAGTTTCCGGTCTTGACTCTTTGATGTCTTCCTTGGTCTACCAGTATGTTTGCCTTTAACAACCTTCCCATGTTGTTTCTATTTGGTCCAGATTTTAGACACAGCTAACTGTGAACAACCAACATCTTTTAAGAGTTTAATAATCCTCTCCTTTGTTTCAATTGACATCTCTCGTTTTGGAGCCATGATTCATGTCAGTCCACTTGGTGCAACAGCTCTCCAAGGTGTGCTCATTCCTTTTTAGATGCAGACTAACGAGCAGATCTAATTTGATGCTGGTGTTAGTTTTGGAAATGAAAATTTACAGGGTGATTCCATAATTTTTTCCTCAGAATTGCGTGATTCCCTCTGCTTGGTCTGAAAAAAATTACCCTTACTGAGTACCACATTTTTTATCTTGATTTCTTTTAGTGTTTCTTAAAGCCCTAAAGTTGCCATTTGAAATGACTTTAGTATTGTGCCATGTCTGTGATCTGCTTTTTTTCAACAACATTAAACAACTGAATGAACATCCTCCGAGCCCGGTGATTCCATAATTTTTGCCACGGGTTGTAATACTAAAAATCAAAATATTAAAAAAAAAAGCTAATAAAAAATGTACATATTTGCTATTGATGTGTCTGTAAAATAAAACAACATAGTAAACCAAAACTGAAATGCCAGAATTATCATTTTTCGTTCTTGGTACCACCCACAAACTTAAAAAAAGAAAAATAATATAAATATATTGTATGTACCCTAAAATTATGTCAATAGAAATGGCAGCTCTGCAATAAAAAAACTCCACTGACGGAAAAAAAATATATGTTATCTCAGAAAAAAAACTATTTACAAATTTCTGAATTTTTTCATCACTAAAATAAAAATAAAACCTATATAACTTTTGGTATGGCTGTAATTTTTCTGACCTGATGATTCATGTTGGCATGTCATTTTTACAACATAATGGACATCATAAAAACAGATCGGAATTGTGTTTTTTCCTGCCATTTCACTGCATTTGAAATGTTTTTCCTGTTTTTGCCTTACATTATATAGTAAAATCCAAAGTGTGATTCTTTCTGCAAGAAAAAACAAGCATTTGACTGGCTTTGTCGATGGAAGAATTAAAAAGCTATAGTCATTGGTAGAATAAACCCTGAAACATAGATTTTGATAGTCTAAAATATGTAGCATATAAAAAGTAATGAAAAAAATATTGAAACTTACAACAGTGTTTGATACACGGTGTTTTTTGTTTGTTTTGTCTTTTTTCCCCCCTTCCCCTATTATTGTAAACTTTCCTCAATAAAAATAATCTGATGGAAACTTACAACAGTTATATATTTTTGTTTAAAGGTTAGTCAAGAAGGAAAATCTCTGCTTGACAAGCTACAAAGACCATTAACTCCTGGAAGCGCTGATTCCTTGACTGCTTCTTCCAACTATTCAAAGGCTGTCCATCACGTCTTAGATGCTGTCCATGAAGTTTTGCATCATCAACGACAGCTGGAAAATATATGGCAGCATCGTAAGGTTCGATTACATCAGCGACTACAACTTTGTGTTTTTCAGCAAGATGTTCAGCAGGTAATTTATTTTTAACGGTAGCCATAAATGAGTGTCACATTACTAGATGTTTATCGATCACCCATGACCGCACCATGAGAGAGGGGATTCCCCCCACTAAGGACAAGAAACCTACAGGCTGAAAGGACAGCACCTCTCTCCCGCCTCAGTTGGTTTCCTGTCCTTGATGGGGAACCTGTTGCAGGCTTACCTGCGTTATGAAAGAAGATCACAAGATTTTCGTCTCCCAGTCATGGCCTGCCGATTCAGGCAGGGATCCCTTCTCTTCCTCAAACATCGCAGGGCTCCTGGAAGTGCCACGGCGGGCTCAAGGATTCCTGCTCCGTGTGTGGTCGCAATATGAGCGGCGTCCCCTGCCTGGGGATGGGCCACTCTGGCGTGGCTCAGACGGCAGGCGTTTCATATGCATGCCGGGGCCTGAATTCTTCCCGCAGCCAAGCGGAAGTGTCGTGTGCCTGAATGAAGAGTGCTAACACGCCCAGAGGGCAGACGCACCAGGGTCGCATCGGAAGAATTAATATCATTTCGGGGAGGCGTCCCCCGCCAGGAAAGAGGGGGAATCGGTGAATGATGTGCTGGATGCTGCGCTGGGGCATATGACCCAAAAGCAGTGGCCAGTCTATTAGAAACTGGCTCCACTGCTTGGGTGCTTCCCAGCACTTCTGTTCCCTGGTGTACGATGGAGGAAAATTGCAAGCAGCAGCAACATCAGCTGATGCCTGGAACAAAGAATGTGTGGAGCGGCGTCGCTGTCATGGTAGTGGAGGGAGCGGCCGTACCGTGGAGAAATGTGGATCTAGGAGCAGGTCCAGGCAACTAGCCTCCAACAGGATGGACGAATCTAAAGCATCTAGGGAGGATACCGTGGCTGAGAAAGGTCCTCCGCCTAAAAAAAAAAAAAAAAAAAGTGCCAGAAAGTAAAAAAAAAATAAACGGAAAAATATTAAAAAAATATATATGTACTGTATAAATATGTTGAAGAAATAAAAATGTATATAGTACCCATAAATATTATATAAAAAAGTACCCATATTTGGTATCGCCGTGTTGAGAACGACCTGACCTATAAAGCTATCCCACTAGTTAACCACTTTAGTGAACACGTTAAAAAAATAAATAAATAAATAAAAACAAAGCAAAAAATGGTGCTTTATCATCATAGCGCCGAACAAAAAGTGGAATAAAGCTTAATCAATAAGACGAAAATAAATAAAAATGGCACCGATCATCTTGTGCCCCAAAAAACAAGCCACCATACAGCTCCATCAGCTGAAACATAAAAAAAGTTATAGCTCTCAGAATAAAGCGATGCAAAAAAACTATTTTTTCTATAAAATAGTTTTTGTGTAAAACCTTAAAAACCTATATAAATGTAGTACCGCCGTAAACGCACTGACCCAAAGAATAAAGCCTTAACAAATTTACCACACGCAGAATTGCATAAAAAAAAACTGCATTGTTATTTGTTTATTCTGCCTCCCAAAAATCGGAATAGAAAGTGATCAAAAAATGTCATGTGCCGAAAATGGTACCAATAAAAACGTCAACTTGTCCCGCGAAAAATATGCTCTTGTGTGACTGTGTCGGCCGGAATATGGAAAAATTATAGCTCTCAAAATATGGCGATGCAAAAACTAATCTTTGGAAAAAAATGTTTTTTTTAGTGCGTGACAGCTGTCAATCATAAAAACCCAATATAAATCTGGTGTCGCTGTAATCGTACTGACCCGAAGAATAAAATTGTCTAATCACTTATATCGCGCGAGGAACGACGTAAAAAATATATAAAACCAATTCTTCACCTGCTACTGATTTGTTAATTTTGGATCCCAAAGATCCCAGCAAGGCTCGGCTCACATCTGTTCTGCGCTGAGAGCTTACACCGAGGTTTCCGTGTAAATCTCTGAAATATGTGATTCAGACGGAACCCCCAGTGGAAGAATCCCTATAATGAGACAGGTGGAGGCACTGTGGACGCCGTCTGGCCTGTGATCCCACAGTCTTTTTATTAGGCTTAAATCTGCTGCCTCACTATAGTGAATGGATCCCTCTGGATAGGATTAAGGTTGTGTTAGGGTTAGGGTTGTGTTAGGGTTAGGGTTGTGTTAGGGTTAGGGTTGTGTTAGGGTTAGGGTTGTGTTAGGGTTAGGGTTGTGTTAGGGTTAGGGTTGTGTTAGGGTTAGGGTTGTGTTAGGGTTAGGGTTGTGTTAGGGTTAGGGTTGTGTTAGGGTTAGGGTTGTGTTATGGTTAGGGTTGTGTTATGGTTAGGGTTGTGTTATGGTTAGGGTTGTGTTATGGTTAGGGTTGTGTTATGGTTAGGGTTGTGTTATGGTTAGGGTTGTGTTGGGGTTAGGATTACGGATAGGATTAGGGTTAGGGTTGTGATTTTTTTCAAGAGTAAAGAAAAAAAAAATGATGATGATATGGTGCCTAGTGTTTAGCGGAAGTGCTTGCTACTTGAGTTTGCATTGGGTGCTCGAGTATGCACAGAGTATCACGGGAGCTCGAGTGACCTGCTTGAGTCCCCGGCCCGCATGTTTTGCAGCTGTTATACTGCCAAAAAAACCACGCGAGGATTGCCTACCATACACGAGCAATCCCTGCATGTTTTTTGGGGGGTTTCTAACAATCGTGAAACATGCGGGACAGGGACTCGAGCATGTCACTCGAGCACTCGCGATACTTGGTGCATACCCAAGTACACGATGCAAACTCAAGTAACGAGCATTTGCGCTCAAGAATAATGACAACTTATTCAATATGATGACCTAATGTTATCAAATTCTGTGTCGTACCGCTGAGTTCAAAATGTTCACTATATCCCTTGATAAAATCCTTGAGGGGTGTAGTTTCCAAAATGGTGTCACTTGTGGGGGGTTTCCACTGTTTAGGCACATTAGGGGCTCCTCAAACGCGACACGGTGTCCTCTAATTATTCAAATGGCGCTCCTTCCCTTCCAAGCCATACCGTGCACCCAAACAGTGTTTTTTCCCCACATAAGGGGTATCTGCAAATTTTGGGTCCATTTTCTCCTGTTCCCCTTGCAAAACTAAAAAAATTGGGTCTAAATTTAATTTTTTTGTAAAAAAATGTTAAATGTTCAGGTTTCTTCCACATTCCAAAAATTTCTATGAAGCACCTGAAGAGTTAAGAAGCTTCTTGAATGTGGTTTTGAGCACCTTGAGGGGTGCATTTTTTAGAATGGTGTCACTTTTGGATATTTTCTGTCATAAAGGCCCTTTAAAGTCACTTCAAATCTGATGTGGTCCCTATAAAAATAGTTTTGTTGGAAAAATGAGAAATCGCTGGTCTCTTTTAACCCTTATAACTTCCTAAAAAAAAAAAATGGCTCCAAAATGGTGCTGATGTAAAGTAGACATGTGGGAAATGTTATTTTTTAACTATTTTGTGTGACATATCTCTCTGATTTAAGGGCATGAAAATTCAGATTTTGAAAATTGCAAGATTTCTGCCAAATTTCAGATTTTTTTTCACAAATAAACGCAAGTCATATCAAATAAATGTTACCGCTATCATGAAGTACAATATGTCATGAAAAAACTATCTCAGAGTCACCGGGATCCATTGAAGCGTTCCAGAGTAATTACCTCATAAAGTGACAGTGGTCAGAATTGTAAAAATTGTCCTGGTCATTAACGTGCAAACCACCTTCGGGGTTGAAGGGGTTGTGCCACCATAAAGAATACATTTAATTAAGTAGAATATGTGTAAATAATTTTTTTTGCTATTTACAGTTATTAAAAATTATTCTCCATTTAAAACATAACCTTTCATCTTCTGAAATGGGCCCCTTGGCATTATTCTGTCTGCAAGCGTTAATCGTCCATCCCAGTGGCCAATCAGCTGGTCGCACATGTACAGTTCTGCCATCATAAAAAAGTATTTCTTCACCTTCTTCTAGTGTGCACAATGTATGTGAGATGCTCCCTGCGCTCATGTGGAAAGACAGTAATGGCTCCACTTCACCCAGCTATTTCTAGGGATTCCTGACCCTCAATTTCACCCTCACTAATCTCTTGCAGGTGGCCAAAGCGTCTGCTTCAGGCTTGACTGATCAGAGTCCACACAGCTCATGACCAAGGCAGGAGAGCCAAGAACAAGGAATGATACAGCACAAAAGCAGATTCCACTCCAAATCTGCTGCAGGGGGTTCCCCAGGTGAAGCTTTAGGTTAAGTGCACATGTAGCGTTTTTGATGTGTTTTCGCAGCGGTTTTTCTGCTTGGAAACGCATCAAATCCTGATGTGCTATGCACATGTTGCGGAAATTTCCACTCAGGATTAGCATTGCGTTTTAAAACGCAGCATGTCCTTTCTATGCAGCGTTTCCCACCCATTGACTTTCATTGAACCTCAGCAAATCCACAGGTATAATATTTATACCTGCGGATTTGCTGCGGTTCAATTAAAGTCAATGGGCCGGGGAAACGCTGCAAAAACTCTGCATAGATTGGTACCCGGGTCAGCTGGCGAGGACTACTACTCGCATTTTCCGAACGACGATGCTGCTGATAGCAGCGAGAGCGGCGCAGCTGAGGGGAGTAGTAGTTTCCTCAGCCAAGCCAGGACTACGTGGGGTGTAAAATAAACAAAAAAAAACCCCACTATGCTCACCTGTCTGGCGCCCCCCGGTATCCCCCGGCATCCTGATAACCCAGCGGTACACTGCGGGGAGTGCATTTGCTCCCCACAGTGTGTATCTCTGTGCGGCCAGGACCTGAGGTCACGTGAGCTCTCAGCTGAAGATTAGCTGAGCGGTCACGTGACCTCACTTTACGGCATGTTCCCACGTATCACTGATACAGTATGGGGTCAACGGGGCTGATCAGCTGATCTTCAGCTGATGAACCCAAGTGACCCCACTCCTGCAGCAGCAATGTACACTGACAGGAGTGATTTTACACTCCAGTCAGTATACATTGCTGTCTAATACAGCAGTGGCATCAGTGGTTGCTGATGTCACTGCTGTAGAAGTGACACGAATTGCCGAGGGACAATCTAGATTACGTTGTGATGGCGGACAGATGAGGGATATGGTTATTTTTTTTTATTTATTTTTTTTACAGACGATCGAGGGATTCGAGGACTGGGTGTGAAATAAAACAAAAATTAAAACCATGTGTCATTTTATTTCATTAAAATACTTTATTCTGGCCTTGTCTTTTATATACTTCTCTCCATTACTAATCTGGGCTTCATGTCAGCAGCCAATACAAGGATTACGTGAACCCCAACCCCATTACCCCACTCGCCACCGCTACATGGCAGTGGGAAGAGCGGAGGCTAAGCGCCAGATTTGGTGCATCTTATGAATGTGCCATTTCTGGGACTGCTGAGGGGTGATATTAGCTCAAAATAATTTCTATCCCATTCCCTGATGACGCCGCTTGTGCTGTGAAACATGTTGGGGGGACATGTGCTGAGATTTATTTATCCCATTTAGCTCTAGTGATGACAATGACACCCCATGGGGCCATCAGAACATCATAGATTTCAGTCTATTTATCATTTTGGCTGATTAGGGGATACTATTTTAATACTCTCTACATTCACATTTTAATATAAAGAATAAAAGTTAAAATGTATAGCCTGTTTAGAGAGGGATAATTATGTGGGTTTTCCTATTTCGTTCATTATTTGTACATACATTCCTCCAAGGCTATCCTTTTTTCCTCTTTGGTTGTGATATTGCAATATGTCCCTAAAAAACAGTCTCAGAATCATTGGACTTCATTAAAGCATTCCAGAGTTATTACTTCATGAAGTGACACTGGTCAGAATTGTAACATTTGGCCTGGTCATGAAGGTTGAAATTCTGGTAAAGGGGTTAAATATTTAAAATTTTACTAAATGCCTTTATTTAGCAAAAAGAAAATTTTTAGTTGGTCGACTATTAGGATTTTAAATGACAGCTCCCAGCTGTTTCCCAGCCATCCCAGCTGTGAGGCAGGACAGGCTGCGTAAAGACGTCTGCTTGAGACAGACTGTATATGCTGTTACTTGTGTATGTGCATGTATGTGTGTATACATATATACACATACATACATCAGATCATGTGATCAAGCTGCTGATGTGACTCGCCGGCGCTGCGGAGGCACGCGCATTGGTGGTAAGTGCTCTGTACGCCAGAGCTGGAGACAACAAAGATATATTGTAATGGAGGGGGAGATTTATTGTAATGGAGGGGAGATTTATTGTAATGGAGGAGAGATTTAGTGTGGGGGGATTTATTGTAATGGAGGGGAAGATGTATTTATTGTATGGTTGGAGAGATTTATTGTCTGAGAGAGAGGGATATTTTTTTTAAGTGGGGATGGGTGCGGATTCAGTATGGTGAGTTGGGATTGGTGCGGACATAGAATGGAGAGGATAGGTGCATATGCAATATGGGGAGCGAAGGAAGGGGAATGTATGCTGACACAGTATATGGAGCGAGGGTGATGTGTGCAGACACAGTATAGGGAATTGTGGGGGGATGTGTGAGGGTGTAAATTTATGAGTAGACAGTATGGTTAACAGGGGCAATGTGAGATAAGACCGTAGGAGAAGTGAGGGTGAAACGTGTGAGGAGACCGTATGGGGGGAGAAAATTGTGAGTGGGCACAGAATTAAAACTGAATGTGTATGTGTGTTGGGGGGTAGCATGGGGTGACAGTATAAGGTCACAGCCAACAGGGGAGTGTGATGAGGGCACACAGTATAGACACTGGGCCCTATAGGGGGGCACAGTGTGTAGAGGGGGCCCAGTATGGAAAGGAGAGGGCAGTGTGGAGGGCATGTGCCATAAGAGGGACAGTGTGAGGGTCATATTTTGTGCAGGGAAAATAGTGAGGGGCAATTTATTCAGGGGCTCAGCGTAGGGTAGATATTTTTATCCTGGAGCATTATAATGACATTGATATCATTAAGGGCATCATGTGGGGATGTGCTGCAGAAGACCGGAGAAGATGGAAGTCTGCAGAGATGGGCTGTGGATGAGAAAACTCACCATGTAGTCTGGATAAGATTTAAGAGGACAACTCTAGAGATGTTAACTATCAGGCATCTGGTTGTAAATGTGTTTTTTTGTTATTTTGACTAATTCTCTTGTTTCTATTTGTTAGGAGCATTAAAGTGGTTGTCCAAGTTTGTGATGAGCCTGCAGTCATTCCATGTGACTGCATACTTCTGAATTCTCACAGTGCACGCTGTCAGGATTCTCTCATGCTGTCGATTTGCATACATGCAGTCAAGTGGCGACTAGACATGCTTTGCCTCATTTAATGAAAATGAATTGAGCGAGGTCGGACACGTCTAGTCGGAATGTGGCCATAAGTATAAAAATCGCATACTTGTGCAAGGGAGAATCCTAAAAGTTTGCAGTTCACTTGTTTTTTTTTTCTCCTGTTCTTTCAAGAGCCATACATTTTTTTTACATCTATATACAGTACAGACCAAAAATTTGGACACACCTCATTTAAAGATTTTTCTGTCTTTTCATGGCTATGAAAATTGTACATTCACACTGAAGTCATCAAAACTATGAATTAACACATGTGGAATTATATACTTATCAAAAAAGTGTGAAACAACTGAAAATATGTCTTATATTCTAGGTTCTTCAAAGTAGCCACCTTTTGCTTTGATGACTGCTTTGCAAACTCTTGGCATTCTCTTGATGAGCTTCAAGAGGTAGTCACCGGAAATGGTCTTCCAACAATCTTGAAGGAGTTCCCAGAGATGCTTTAGCACTTGTTGGCCCTTTTGCCTTCACTCTGCGGTCCAGCTCACCCCAAACCATCTCGATTGGGTTCAGGTCTGGTGACTGTGGAGGCCAGGTCATCTAGCGTAGCACCCCATCACTCTCCTTCTTGGTCAAATAGCCCTTACACAGCCTGGAGGTGTGTTTGGGGTCATTGTCCTGTTGAACAATAAATGATGGTCCAACTAAACGCAAACCGGATGGAATAGCATGCCGCTGCAAGATGCTGTTGTAGCCATGCTGGTTAAGTATGCCTTCAATTTTGAATAAATCCCCAACAGTGTCACCAGCAAAGCACCCCCACACCATCACACCTCCTCCTCAATGCTTCATGGTGGGAACCAGTCATGCTGAGTCCATCCGTTCACCTTTTCTGCGTCGCACAAAGACACGGTGGTTGGAACCAAAGATCTCAAATTTGGACTCATCAGACCAAAGCACAGATTTCCACTGGTCTAATGTCCATTCCTTGTGTTCTTTAGCCCAAACAAGTCTCTTCTGCTTGTTGCCTGTCCTTAGCAGTGGTTTCCTAGCAGCTATTTTACCATGAAGGCCTGCTGCACAAAGTCTCCTCTTAACAGTTGTTGAAGAGATGTGTGCTGCTAGAACTCTGTGTGGCATTGATCTGGTCTCTAATCTGAGCTGCTTTTAACCTGCGATTTCTGTGGCTGGTGACTCGGATAAACTTATCCTCAGAAGCAGAGGTGACTCTTGGTCTTCCTTTCCTGGGGCGATCCTCATGTGAGCCAGTTTCTTTGTAGCACTTGATGGTTTTTACAACTGCACTTGGGGACACTTTCAAAGTTTTCCCAACTTTTTGGACCGACTGACCTTCATTTCTTAAAGTAATGATGGCCATTCATTTTTCTTTACTTAGCTGCTTTTTTCTTGCCATAATACAAATTCTAACAGTCTATTCAGTAGGACTATTTGCTGTGTATCCACCAGACTTCTGCACAACACAACTGCTGGTCCCAACCCCATTTATAAGGCAAGAAATCCCACTTATTAAACCTGACAGGGCACACCTGTGAAGTGAAAACTATTTCCGGTGAAAACCTCTGGAAGCTCATCAAGAGGATGCCAAGAGAGTGCAAAGCAGTCATCAAAGCAAAAGGTGGCTACTTTGAAGAACCTAGAATATCAGACATATTTTCAGTTGTTTCACACTCTTTTGTTAAGTATATAATTCCACATGTGTTAATTCATAGTTTTGATGCCTTCAGTGTGAATGTACAATTTCCATAGTCAAGAAAATACAGAAAAATCTTTAAATGAGAAGGTGTGTCCAAACTTTTTGTCTGTACTGTAGTTGTATGAGATTCTGTTTTTTTGCTGAATGAGTTGTAGTTTTGAATTAATTTTATCACTCAGTATACTGTAATTAAAATTGGGTAAAATATTGCAAGTGAGTGAAATTGCACAAAAACTTCAATTCTGAAATAGTTGTTTTGTTTTGCTTTTGTGTTATTAATTATCCTGTTAAAATAACCTGGCAATATGATTATCTTGGTCAGTATGATTATAGCGAAACTGGTGTAGTTGTTTTTTTTTAAGTGGTGGAAAAAAAATCAGAAATTTGTAAAAAAGAAATAGCTTATTGCCATTTCCTGAAACATATAACATTTTAATTTTTCTATTGATTATTCTGTGTGAGGATTTTTGGGGGGTTATACTGGATGTACCAAAAGCTGATCAAGCAATAAAATAAGTTTGAATCATAAATGGAGTGCCTTGGTTCTTGACTACAAGTTATTTGATTCTTGGATTCTGAAAGTGGTACCCAGCCTATTGATTATTTTAGGTTGCTGATCAAATCTTGAGGAAAAATCAGTGACCGTTTCTTAACATCTGCCATTGATTCATCTCTGCTACACACTGGTAACTACTACTTTTTCCTCTTATTTATTAACCTTTATAGGTGCTGGATTGGATTGAGAATCATGGAGAAGCGTTTCTTAGTAAACACACAGGCGTAGGAAAGTCTCTTAACCGAGCAAAGGCACTACAAAAACGTCATGAAGATTTTGAGGAAGTTGCACAGGTGAATATTCTCTAAATAATTGCTATGAAAATAAATTAAAGGTATAGTTATATGTTTTGTAGAGATTCACTCACTCTTGGCATCAGTTGAGGTATATGCACAGACGTGTCTTGATCACACAGGAAATTTATTGAACGTCCATAAACTTCCAGCTTATGGACATAGCCTCTCCTGGGTACAAAAGGTATAATATAAGTAAACAGTTCATTCACAGGAACATGCAGGCTCACCCATTTAGATATGACAGGTCTTAGTCTCTGTTACAGACTAAACAACAGAGGACATTTCTTCTTCACACACACAGAGACCAAATACCAGAGGTCTTTCCACCTCTCCTATCAGACCACTATGGAGCAGCTCAACAGCCCTTTAGTATTAGCTGCCAGACCTAAATTGGAGACATGGGAGCAGTCAGTCCAACCCATCTTCCCCAGCTGCTCCTAAAACCCAGACCCATAATCCTTGCCCATTAAATATACCTCTCAGCACTGCAGCCTCCTCACCGGGTTTTACATCAGAAGATAGCACCTCGGTGACACATAAGCCATTCAGGACTAGTTATGAGCGAGCACTAAAATGCTCGGGTACTCGTTGCTCGGGTCGAGCAAATTGGAATGCTCGAGTGCTCGGTCCGAGTAACAAGCCCAATGTAAGTCTATGGGAAACTTGAGCATTTTTCTGATGGCCCCCTGCAGAGGGCCTACAAATTGCCCAAATTGATGGGAACAGTGCTCAAATGGCATGGGAACAGCATGGGGAAGACCCCTAGAAGCATCTCTGGCTCCCAGGTCACTGCTGTCAACAATGTTGTCAGAGGTATTACGCCACTTTTATTGACTCACAATAAAACACTCAAAAACGAAACCAAAATAGATTTTCCTGGGAAATATGTTAAGGGGCATCCTTTCCAGGGTAATGACTTGTGTATAAGGCAAAATAAATAACCAAAAACAAAAATGCTCCTCCACACCTTGGGCTATGTTCACACATAGCATTTTTGATGCGTTTTTGCATAGCTTTCTAGGTGAAAAAAACACTTACCAGGAAATGTCATTTTAAAGTTTTACTAACTTATCTGGGCATGTGATGTGTGAGACCTAATCTGACACATCCTGTTTCACTTATGAAGGAGGGACTCAAAGTCACAAACACTATTTTTACAACCTTACTATTCTTACAGGGCCAGCAGTCGGCTATGCTTTGTTGTTCCCATTATTAAGGAGTGGGTCTCCTATACTGTTATTGCATATGCACTGACTGCAAGGGCTGCCAAAAATTTGGACGCTCCCCAGTATCCCTTTGAAGACACATAGAGGAGGGTCTCAGTAAAAATAAAATTCCGATTATAAAGGAGTTGGTCTCTTAGTGGTAGTGCCCATGCAGTGACTGCAAAGGCTGACAAAATTTGGAAAAACCCCAGTAACAATTTAAAGACACATAGAGCTGGGCCACAGTAATGAGTACAACATGTTCCCATTAAAAAAGACAGGGTCTCCCATACTGTTTGTTTATGGAGTGAACACAACTGCTGCCAAAAATTGAAGGAACTCCAATGCCCCTTGCAAGAGACGTAGAGCTCGAAGGACCTCCTGTAATAAATGCTCCCATTATTAGGAAGTGGGTCTCCCATACTGTTTGCCTATGCAGTGAATGCACCGGCTGCCAAAAATTTGGAGGAACTCCAATGTCCATTGCAAGAGACGTAGATATGGTGGTGGAGGATGAGGAGAAGAAGGCGGACAAGAGCAAATAGACAAAATCAGGAAGCGTATAACCATGTCTGCGTGTGAAAACAGAAATGCATGGGAATAGAGTTAGACCTCCCAAAAAAGACACTGTATTTGAGTTTGTTATGCTGCTATCATTCGGTGCTGTTGAGAAGTCTGGCCCAACCCAGCCCTTGTTCAATTTTATGAGAGTCAGCCTGTCAGCATTTTCAGTTGACAGGCAGATGTGCCTATCGGTTATAATTCCGCTAGTGGTACTAAAAACCTGCTCTGACAAAATGCTAGCGGCAGGGCAGGCCAGGACCTCCAAGACATAAAGAGCCAGTTCATGCCACGTGTCCAGCTTGGATACCCAATAATTATAAGGCACAGAGGAATCATGAAGGATGTTGGACGGTCGGCAAGGTACTCCTTCAGCATCTACCGAAACTTTGCCCTACTTGTGAGAGTATCCCATTCATCAGGGCCTGTGCGATGGGAGGGTCTGAGAAAACTGTCCCAGAACTTTGACAGAGTTCCCCTGCCTCTGCTGGATTGGATTTGTGTCTCTTGCCTGTACTCCTTCGTTGTCCAGCGAATTGTGACTTCTTCCGCCAGCTTTTTCAGATGGGAATTTTTTTAATAATTCTGCAACAAGGGCAATCTGGTACTGCCCCATTTTATTAGGCCTGTCTTGCGCGGGATTAAGAGACAAAAAGTTCTCCTTGTAGCGTGGGTCTAGAAGTGTGACCAACCAGTATTACTGTCACCCAAAATTTGGACAACGTGAGGGTCACGGGAAAGGCAGCGTAACAAACTCAGCCATGTGAGCCAGACTGCTAACAGGCAAGACTTCCGTGTCCTCACCAAGAACACGACTGACCATGCTCTCCTCATCCTTCCCCTCCTCCCTGTCCTCAGGCCATCCACACTGAACAGACCTTATGACAGTTGTGCAGGTAGTTTCCTCCGCTATAGACGGTACTCTCTCCTGTTCTTCCCCCTCCTTTTCCTCATTGTCACCCAATCCACGTTGGGATGAGATGAGGCTGGGCTGTGTGGAATCACCCTGTATGGTTCCTTGGTCCACATCATCATGCTCCGCCTGCAATGTGGGCCGAGAGCGTTTCAGAAGACAGAGAAGCGGGATGGTGACACTAATTATTAGTGTGGTTTGTAGTGCGCTGGCTGCGTATTTGCGCCTGCCTTCCCAGGACTGGTGTAGGGACAACTGAACGCTGTGCTGGGAAAAGGATGTGGACGTGCTTGCTGATGGTGCTAGTTGAGACTGTGCAACGACAAGTGCAGAGCGGGAGGCATCATCACATGCGCCATAGACAGGGGATTGACGTGCATGCGCAACAGCGGAAGAAGCAGTGGTGTTACCCGCTGAAACTGTTTCTGGACCCTGGGGTTCGGCCCACGTAGTGCTTTGCTGCTATCTGCCTGATCATGCTGGTGGTGGTCAGGATGCTAGTTTTGCTACCCCCGCTGATGCTGGCCTGGCAGATGGTGCAAGTGGCCTTTTTGGGGTTATCTGCAGTCTTTAAAAAACAACCAGACTTGGGAAGACTTAACAGTTGTATTGGAAACTTCCGTCATGTTGGCGTTATGGGAAGCGCTTTCCCGCCTTGTGTCTGCGTCCACCACACTGCTTCTTCCTTCTTGTTGTGGTGCTACGCCTCCCTCCCCCTGTGTGCTGCTGTACTCACTCTGCATGTTACCTTGCCAGGTTGGGTTACTGACTTCATCGTCCACCACCTCATCTTACACTTCTGCACCCTGGTCCTCCTCCTGACTTTCTGGCAATTGTGTCTCATCATCGTCCACCTCTTGTGACACTTTCCCACCGTCTCATTCGTGTGACCGTGACTACTCAAATATTTGGGCATTGCTACATGCAATCTCCTCTTGCCCCGCTTCAAATGGACCGGGCGAGAGGCCCGAATCTATGAATGGAAAAGTGAACAGCTCTTCGGAGTGTCCAAGTGTGGGCTCAGTTGTCTCCGGGCACTCAGCATGTTGGGAAGAAGGAGTTTCAGGGTGAGGAATATGTGGTCCAGGCTTATGGTTACTGAGACTCGACCATGTGGAAGAGCAGGGTGGTGGTGGTGGTGAAAAAGTGACTGGAAGCATTTTCTGCTATCCAACCAACAACCTTTTGACACTGCTGTGGGTTCAATAGTGGAGTGCTGCGGTCCCCTAGTAATTGAGACAGGAAGGTCGGGTGACAAGATGTGAGTGTTTGTTGTGGCACAATTTCAGCTTGGCTTCGGCCTCTGCATGCACCATCACCATCACGTCCTTTTCCCCATCCCTTGCCACGTGCATCGCCCATTTTAAATGAAGGACAATATTTTCCACGTTCACTACAAATGGCTGGATTTGAACCGCAGTTGTATGTGATACGTGTGACAGAATACCACAGTTCTAAATTGCTGGCCTGTAGGTTACTATTTTTCACAGCGACCTCGTGTCAATAACTTCACTGACACACTAGAGAAAAATGTAATAGGAGGCCAGAAATGGCTGAATTTGGAGTGCACTTATATTTGATGCGTGTGACAGAAAACCACAGTTTTAAATAGCAGGCGTGTAGTTTACTAATACTATACTTCACAGCAGCCCCGTGTGAATAGCTTCACTGACACTGCAATAAATTGTAAATGGAGGCCAGAAATGGCTGAATTGGACCGCAGTTATATGTGAGACATCTGATGGACAACCACGGTTTTAAATAGCTGGCCTGTAGGTTACTATTTTTCACAGTGACCTCATGTCAATAACTTCACTGACACACTGCAACAAAATTTAAATGGAGGCCAATATTTTCCAAGTTCACTACAAACTTCTGGATTTTTATCACTGTGATATGGAAAGGACCTGGCTGTATTCTGCATTGCCAACAAGCAAATTGAGCTGAAAAACTGTGTTCTCTGGATTGCTTTTTAAGCGAATATTCAGGATTAAGATGAAAAAAAAATTGTCCCTGGCCTCTCATACCTTGGGCTATGTCTACAAATATCTGTAACAACAGCAGCAGCAGACAGAAGTGGAATGGAGCCTCTTGTGCTGTATCATGCTCTACAGTCTGCCACATACACTGTCTGCCTGCCTGCCTAACTCTGCTGTCACCACTGAATATATGCAGCTGGATTAGTCTTTTGAAGGACTGTTAGTTGAGATGGATATATATATGTTGTGGAATACCTATACGAGCTATAACCAAGCATATCGTTCCCTGACTCAGCAGCAGCTCTCCCTAGTCTGCCTGTTTCCGGGGTAGATTGTGATGAGACCTGATGACGTTGTGCTGCCAGCCAACCACTGTAATGCCACAACCAACATGGCTGGGGCATTACAGTGCGTGAAAGGCAATCCCTGCATGTTCATTGGCTCTCTAAAGAGCATGCAAGGCGGGGATCCGAGCTCCCGCCCGAGCAACCCGGAAATACTCGGCGAGCGCCGAGCATCTCGAGCAGTGAGATGCTCGGGCGAGTACCAAGCAGTGGCGATCACGTTCGCTCATCACTATTCAGGACTTTACCCTTTCCTTCAGTGTAAGTACATACTTCCACACACACTCTCGCTCTATATGCATTTGTTTTTTTTATAGTAAAATGCAAAAACAAAATACACTACTCAACATTGAAATTTTAATACCAAGAAGTAATATGTCATGGATTTATGAAATCACAGGATCGATAAACATGTTAATAATATGCCAATGGTGAAAAAAGTAAATTGTTACAGACATCTGTAATTATTTAGTGTTGTGTATGTGTGCCACACGCATAAATACGTGGACTTAAACGCCTTGGCATCTATTATCAATGAGGTTATTAATGGCCGCATGCAGCTCGTGCTATTGTGATTAGCCTGCATGGTCTAAACGTGCTACCATGGCCTACAGTGTCTCTGGACTTCTCTTCCATGACACACATCTGGAACCTCATTGGTCAGCAGTTGCTATGGGAGCTGGCTGCAGCTCATTTTGATAATTTCTGTTTGGAAGTACATTCAGCGTGGCAGAACATTTTTCATAGGAAAATTGATAACCTAATTGATAGCATGCCAATGCTTGAAAGTATGTGTGGTTCTAATACTTGATACTGAATAAATCGAGATGTTATGAAAATGTTTAGATTTCCTCATCATTTGAATTTCATTAACATATCTATCAATCATGTGATTTTCATAATTCCACAACTTTTGAGGATATTGGTGTTGAAATTTCATTGTTGATTAGTGTACAGGTGCTTATCACTAAATTAGAATATCATCAAAAAGTTAATTTATTTCAGTTCTTCAATACAAAAAGTGAAACTAATATTTTATATAGAGTCATTACAAACAGTGATCTATTTCAAGTGTTTATTTCTGTTAATGTTGATAATTATAGCTTATAGCCAATGAAAACACCAAAGTCATTATCTCAGTAAATTAGAATACTTTATAACAATGGCTTGGAAAATGTTTTTAAAATCCGAAATGTTGGCCTACTGAAATGAATGTTCAGTAAATGCACTCAATACCTGCTCGGGGCTCCTTTTGCATCAATTACTGCATCAATGCGGTGTGGCATGGAGGCGATCAGCCTGTGGCACTGCTGAGGTGTTATGGAAGGCCAGGTTGCTATGATGGCAGCCTTCAGCTTGTCTGCATTGTTGGGTCTGGTGTCTCTCATCTTCCTCTTGACAATACCCCATAGATTCTCTCTGAGGTTAAGGTCAGGTGAGTTTGCTGGCCAATCAAGCACAGTGATACTGTTGTTTTTAAACCAGGTATTGGTACTTTTGGCAGTGTGGACAGGTGCCAAGTCCTGCTGGAGAATGAAATTTCCATCTCCAAAAAGCTTGTCGGCAGAGGGAAGCATGAATTGCTCTAAAATTTCCTGGTAGACGGCTGCACTGACTTTGGTCTTGATAAAACGCGGTGAATGAACACCAGCAGATGACATGGCTCCCCAAACCATCACTGATTGTGGAAACTTCACAATAGACCTCAAGCAGCTTGGATTGTGGCCTCTCCACTATTCCTCCAGACTCTGGAACCTTGATTTCCAAATTAAATGCAAAATTTACTTTCATCTGAAAACAACACCTTGGAACACTGAGCAACAGCCCAGGTCTTCTTTTCCTTGGCCCAGGTAAGATGCTTCTGGTGTTGTCTATTAGTCATGAGTGGCTTGACACAAGGAATACAACACTTGTAGCCCATGTCCTGGATACGTCTGTTTGTGGTGGCTCTTGAAGCAATGACTCCAGCAGTAGGCCAATCCTTGTGAATCTCCCCCAAATTTTTGAATGGCCTTTTGTTAACAAATTTTTCAAAGCTGCGGTTATCCCGGTTGTTTGTGCACCTTTTTCTACCACACTTTTTCCTTCCACTTACTTTCCATTAATATGCTTGGATACAGCACAGCACACAGCTGTGAACAGCCAGCTTCTTTAGCAATGACCTTTTGTGGCTTACTCTCCTTGTGGAGTGTGTCAATGACTGCCTTCTGGACATCTGTCATGTCAGCAGTCCATGATTATGGCGCCTACTGAAACAGACTAAGGGACCTTTTTAAACGCATATTAAGCCTTTGCAGGTGTTTTTTGTTAATTATTTTAATGTACTGAGATAATGAGTTTTGTGTTTTTATTGGCTGTAAGCCATAATCATCAACATTAACAGAAATAAACACTTGAAATAGATCACTCTGTTTGTAATGACTGTATATAATGAGTTTCACTTTTTGTATTGAAGAACTGAAATAAATTAACTTTTTGATGATTCTAATTTTGTGAGAAATGAACAAAGATTTGTGGGATAATTGGAATAGTGTGATTTAAAAGGTGAATAATTTAATTCATTAAATGAAGATGGGCGTAACAGTACACCCAAATTGCTTTATTTAACCCCTTTCTGACCTTAGATGTATCCATACATCCGGGTCGGCTGGTATTTACATCCAGGCGATTTTGCACACACACAGGCTGTATGTGCGCACTCACTGCCGGCTATCAGCTGATTCTGTCAGCTGATACCCAGCTCTCAGTGCATGATCTAATTAACTTGTGTCTGCAGGACTGACAGTTATAAGGCATAGCTGTGCTCCTGCATTGTTATGCCTTATAACAGCAATCAGCCTGCAGAAAGTGAAAGTCCCATAGTGGGACAAAGTAAAAAAAAAAAAAAAAAAAAAGTGAAGAAGTTGTGAAAGTATTTTTTAACCCCTTAAATATTTGCACGTTAATGACCGGGCCAATTTTTACAATTCTGACCACTGTCACTTTATGAGGTAATAACTCTTCAACGGATCCCCCTGATTCTGAGATTGTTTTTTCGCGACATATTGCGACATATTGTACTTCATGATGGTGGTAAAATTTATTTGATATGACTGATGTTTGTGTGAAAAAAATCGGAAATTTGGTGAAAATTTAGAAAATTTTGCAATTTTCAAAATTTTAATTTTCATGCCCTTAAATACGAGAGATATGGCACACAAAATAGTTAATACATAACATTTCCCACATGTCTACTTTACATCAGCAGAATTTTGGAACCAAAATTTTTTTTTTGTTAGAAAGTTATAAGGGTTAAAAGTTGACCAGCGATTTCTCATTTTTCCAACAACATTTACAAAACCATTTTTTAGGGACCACATCACATTTGAAGTGACTTTGAGGGACCTTTATGACAGAAAATACCTAAAAGTGACACCAATCTAAAAGCTGCGCCCCTCAAGGTGCTTAAAACCACATTCTAGAAGTTTATTAACCCTTCAGGTTCTTCACAGGAATTTTTGGAATGTGGAAGAAAAAAAATCAACATTTTACTTTTTTTACAAAAATGTTACTTTAGACCCCAATTTTTTTATTTTCGCAAGGGTAACAGGAAAAAATGGACCACAAATTTGTTGTGCAATTCCTCCTGAGCACTCAAATACCCCATATGTGGGGGAAAACCACTGTTTGGGCACACGGCAGGGTTCTGAAGGAAAGGCGTGCCATTTGACTTTTTGAATGTAAAATTTGCTTGAATAATTAGCGGACGCCAGGTTGCGTTTGGAGAGCCCCTGATATGCCTAAACAGTGGAAACCCCCCTCAAGTGACACTATTTTGGAAACTAGACCCCTCAGGCAACTTATCTAGATGTGTGGTGAGCACCTTAAACCCCCAGGTGCTTCACAGAAGTTTATAACATTGAGCCGTAAAAATAAAATGTTCACATTTTTCCAACAAAAATGTTTTTAAGCCCCCAATTTTGCATTTTTATAAGGATAACAGGAGAAATTACACCATGCATTTTGTTGTGCAAATTCTCCTGAGTTAGCTGGTACCCCATATGTAGTGGAAAACCACTGTTTGGGCACACGGCAGGGTTCGGAAGGGTAGAAATGCCATTTGACTGTTTAAATGTACAATTTGCTTGAATAATTAGTGGATGCCATGTTGCTTTTGGAGAGCCCCTGATGTGCCTAAACAGTGGAAACCCCCCACAAGTGACACCATTTTGGAAACTGCACCCCTCAATGATTTTTATCAAAGGGTATAGTGAACATTTTGAACCCAGAGGTACGACACAGAATTTGATAACATTAGGTCATCATATTGAATAAGTTGTCATTAGTCTTGAATGGAAGCGCTTGGTACTTGAGTTTGCATCGGGTACTCGGGTATGAACCATTTATCGTGGATGCTTGAGTCCCCGCCCTGCATGTTTCACGGTTATTAGACACCCAAAAAAAAACATGCGGGGATCGGTCATGCATGGCAGGCAATCCCCAGGAGGTTCTTTTGGCTCTATAACATCTGCAAAATATATGGGGTGGAGGCACCACCATGGGAGTGGTGAATTTTCATGGCCTTTAATAGCGGGCATTCTGACAGCCGAGCGTAGCAGGAGCTGCTCTGAGGCTATTAGGGAGAATGAATGGTCACTGCTAGCAGTGACTATTGCGGAACACAGCGCTGAAGGAGAGAGGAGGTGAGTATGAAAGTTTTTTTTTTTTTCTGTGCAGCGTGACTGGGATCAAGGGGTGCGAAGCATACCTAGAAGAGGGGGCCATACATTCACGGATGAAGGGTGCCATACATACTGGGATGAGGGGGGCCATACATGCAGGGATGAAGGGTGCCATACTTAAAAGCAGTCGCGCTGCGGGCAAAGTGTGCCGTTTATTAAGGAAATGGGTGTGGGGAGCAGTGAATATTAATTTTCTTTAATAGCGGGCACAATGTAGGATGCAGCAGGCGGCTGCTGCCTCCTGTGCACCGCTACTCCGCCACTGTCGCTTCCTCCACCACCCACAGCCAAAGCATTTATGTATATCGGACAATAAGACGCACCCCCCACTTTCCTACAAAATTTTGGAGGAAAAAATTGCTTCTTATAGTCCGAAAAATAGGGTACTTAAATTGTGCACTGTGCATGGTCAAAGTGACTTCTTGCTGTCTGGTCACCCAAATGTCATAACGACATCCGAGTCACCGTGAGAACCACCGAGACCTGGCTCAGACATTGTGGGATGCCGGAGAGGAGGTAAGTATCGGCGCTTACCCCCTCTTGCCACGGGAATGCTGCGATCGACTTCGATGGCAGCATTTCGGGGGTTAATGTGCTGCGAGCGGTGCAGGACTAAAATGCGATCAAAAAGACGAATAAAAATAAAAATGCTACAATATTAGATAATTCGCGCTGAGCTGCTGGATAATAAGAAAAAAAAGAGGGAATAGAGATCAAATTGAATAAAGAATTTATTTAAATAAGACTTAAAATATATAAAAAAATGACTTCAGATAAGTTTTGAAAGAGTAAATAACCAGATAATTGATTTACGGACAGGATTTGATGATAGGAGAAAAAGGAGTCCGTTTGATAGGAGGAATCCACCCGAGATTGTCAGAGTGGTGGATTAGTTCTATAGAGCAACCCTGGATGGAGAGAAAAGATATGTGGGTTAGAGTGGGTTGATGCTTCGAGTTACTTGCCTTTTAGGAGTGGACTGTTGTATTGCCTGACTGACTGTGAAATAGAATTCCTGACAATTGGTGCTTAATGCGGCTTTGCGGGGTAGCTAAGTACACAGAAGGTACCTTTTGCACAAGAGAAACTCAGATAAATGCAAAGTAAAGAGGGACTAACGGTTATGTAATAGGTAATATTAACCTGCCAATATTTGCTTGGTAACGAGGGTTCTGTGATTTTATCCTAGATAAGTACTTTAGCCTGATAATGGGGTTTTTGAAAGTAGGGCAAACAAATATCCTGGAAGAGTAAAGAAGGTAGTTGTGTTAGATGGTTAGGAAAGGTATGTATATGCTGACCATTAAAACGTGTCATACCTAATATGCCTGAATCATCATGTATTGATGATAGTATTTATGTGGAGGTTCTCTCCCCTAGGTTGGTTTTGGCGTGGTCTGTCTCACACGAATCCTTCCGGACTTTTGGAGCAATTCCTAATACACCTAGTAGATGGGAGGACCCCATAATACCAAGTATCAGGCTGGTTGTGCAAGGAGCGTTGCCCTAATGGCACCAGGATCAGTAAATGACCGATGCAGCTGCTGCAAGGTGGAGAAAGGGACACATGAAGCAGTTCCCGGTAATCACTGCAGTAGTCTCAAGACAAAGCACAGGCACCCCCGTTGTGACAGGCCCCTTACTGGTGATCTTACCTCAAGCGAAGTGCGGCGGTTATGATGCGGTTTTTAAGATGCAGCAGTGAAAATACCGGAGGTGCACGATAAGAGCAGTAGTGTTACCTTATCGATGTCTTCTTGTGGACTGCTGAGAAATTCTTAAGCAGGGTATTAGATTGAAGCAGAGTCCCGGCCGGTGACTCTAGCTTCCGACGGTACAATACTCGTTGGCGCGCTAGCTTATGTTGAGGCAAGCGGGACGAGCAGGACTTAACGTGATGTCACAGTCAGGTGGTGACCACGTGATAGAGCATCTACGGAGGACTGAAAGTACCAACAATTTTTTTTCTTTTATGCTTGAAATTAAAAATGGTATCACTGAAAACGTCATCTTGTCCTGCAAAAAAATAAACTGCCATACAGCTCCATCAGCCAAAAAATAAAACAGTTATAGCTTTCAGAATAAAGTGATTCAAAAATAATTATTTTTTCTACAAAATAGTTTGTGTAAAAGCGCCAAAACATAAAGAAACAATAAAAATGTGGTATCACTGTAATCATACAGTCCCGAAGAATACAGCTGTTCTGGCATCTTAGGGGCTCTGCCAATGTGTCATGGCACTGTCAAACTGATGCAGCAAAATATGAACTCTAATATGGCGCTCCTTCTCTTCTAAACTTTCCTATGAGCCTCTAAAGTAGTTCTCGACCACATATGGGGTATCTGCGTATTCAGGAGAAATTGCTAAAACAACATTTTTGTGGGAAAAATTTTTTTTTTTCATTTTCACAGATCAATGTTGTAAAATTCTTTAAAGCACCTGTGGGTTCAAGGTGCTCACCACACATCTAGATAAATTTCTTGAGGGGTCTAGTTTGCAAAATGGGGTCCGTTGTGGGGGTGTCAAAAAATTGTTCCTAAGAACCAGCGTAGGGTATTGATTATTTATTTATAAATTTCCATAGGGCAAATAAGCCCTAACTAAAAGTTCTGTGATTATTAAAAAGGTAATCCTTATTATCTATTTGTCAATGCTTCCGTTCCAAGCCCTGCTGTGCGCCCAAACAGTAGTTATCCTCCACATATTGGGTATTGGCATACTTAGGATAAATAGCACAACAAATTGTACTGTGCAATTTATCCTGTTACCCTAATGAAAATACAAAATTTGTTGCTAAAAAAAACCCATTTTTGTGGGAAATACAGTCAAAACCAGAAGTTTACATATGCATGTTTTTTTCAATATCTGACATGACATCAGAATAAACCTTTCATGTCTTAGGTCAATTAGTATTACCATGATTTTTAATATTTGCAAAATGCCAGATTGGTGAGAGAGAGAACGTTTTAAGGCAAGTTTACATACATTTCATTAGTATTTGGTACCATTGTCCTTAAACTTGAATGACTTGTGTCAAATGTTTGGGATATCCTTCCACAAGCTTCTCACATTAGTTAGTCGGAATTTGGGCTCATTCCTCCTGACAAAACTGGTGTTATTGATCCAGGTTTGTAGATCGCCTTGGTCGCACCTACCTTTTCAGCTTTGCCCATAAATTTTCAATAGGATTGAGATCAGGGCTTTGTGATGGCCACTTCAAAGCATTGACTTTGTTATCCTTAAGCCACTTTACCATTTTGGCAGTATGCTTCTGGTCATTGTCCATTTGTAAGACCCATTTCCGCCCAAGCGTTAACTTTCTGGCTGATGTCTTGAGTTGTTGCTTCAGTATTGCCACATAATCTTCTTTTCTCATGATGCCATCTATTTTATGAAGTGCACCAGTCCCTCCTGCAGCAAAGCAACCCCACAACATGATTATTCCACCGCCATGTTTCACAGTTGGGATGGTGTTCTTAGGCTTCCAACCTTCTCCCTTTTTCTTCCAAACGTAACTATGGTCATTATGCCCAAAAAGTAAAATATTAGTTTCATCACACCACAGGACATGTCTCCAAAAATTAAGGTCTTCGTTCCTGTGTGCATTTGCAAACATTATTCTGCCTTTTTTATGTTTCTTTTGGAGTAATGTCTTCCTGGCAGAGTGGCCTTTCAGCCCATGTTGTTACAGTACTCGTTTCACTGTGGATATTGACACAATTTTACCAGCTTCTGACATCATCTTCACAAGGTCTTTTGCTTTTGTCCTTTGGTTGATATGCACATGTCGGACCCAAGCACGTTCATCTGTGAGACAAAGAACTCTGCTCCTTCCTGAGTGGTATGATGGCTGGACATTCCCTTCTTGTTTGTACTTGCGTATAATTGTTTGTACAGATGAACGAGGCACCTTCAGGTATCTTGAAATTGTACCTAAGGATGAGCCAGACTTGTGCAAGTCCACAATTCTCTTTCTGATATCTTGGATGATTTCTTTAGACTTTATTATGATGCTACACAATGAAGCAGTGTGTTTCAGGTGTGCATTAAAATACATCCACAGGTGTGTCTCTACTCTAACTCAGATGTTGCCAAAAGAACTTTCAGATGCTTCCAAACACATGACACCATCATATGGGCAGTCCAGAATTGTTTAAAGGCATAATAATCACCTGGGCGCTCAAGGTGCTCACCACACCTCTCGATAAGTTCCCTGAAAGGTCATGTTTCCAAAATGGTGTCAGGTGAGGGGGGTTTCCACTGTGTACGCACATCAGGGGCTCTGCAAACGCAACATGGCATCCACTAATTATTCCAGCAAATTTTGCATTCAAAAAGTCAAGTGGTGCTCCTTCCCTTTCGAGCACTGCCGCGTGCCAAAACAGTGGTTTTCCCCCACATATGAGGTATCGGCATGCTCAGGAGAAATTACACAACTAATTTTGGGATCCCTTTTTCCCTGATACCCTTGGAAAAATAAAAAATATTGTGTCTAAAATATTTTTTTTGTGAAAAAAGTTACATGTTCATTTTTTTCTTACACATTACAAAAATTCCTGTGAAGCTCCTGAAGGGTTAAGAAACTTCTTGAATGTGGTTTTGAGCACCTTGAGGGGTGCAGTTTTTAGAATGGTGACACTTTTAGGTAGTTTCTGTCTTAAGGCCCCTCAAAGTCACTTCAAATGTGATGTGGTCCCTAAAAAAAGGTTTTGTAACTTTTGTTTGAAAAATTAGAAATTGCTGGTCAACTTTTAAACCTTATAACTTTCGAACCCAAATAAATGTTGGTTCCAAAATTGTTCTGATGTAAAGTAGACATGTGGGAAAAATGTTATTTACTAACTATTTTGTGTGATATATCCCTCTGATTTAAAGGCTTGAAAATTCAAATTTTGAAAATTGCTACATTTTCAAAATATTTGTCAAATTTCATTTTTTTCACAAATAAACGCAAGTCATATAGAATAAATTTTACCGCTATCATGAAGTGCAATATGTCACGAAAAAACAGTCTCAGAATCAGTGGGATCCGTTGAAGCGTTCCAGAGTTATTACATCGTAAAGTGACTGGTCAGAATTGTAAAAATGTGCAAACCACCTTTGGAAGTAAAGGGGTTAATGCTTTTCTTGTGCTGTTACTTTTTCTGTAAAACTGTTTGTACATTGTCCTATCCATTGTATGTTCATGTGTTCTTTGTTTTTTTATTTTTTTTTCTTCAATGTTCAGAACACATACACAAATGCAGACAAGTTACTAGAAGCTGCAGAACAGTTGGCACAAACAGGCGAGTGTGACCCGGAAGAAATTTATCAGGCAGCTCATCAGTTAGAGGATCGAATCCAAGATTTTGTTAGGCGTGTTGAACAGCGGAAGGGTTTGTTAGATATGTCTGTTTCACTTCATTCACATGTCAAGGAGGTAAGTTGACACATTTTACTTTTCAGGGTTTTGATTCAGGAACAGAAGAATATGTTCAAGGATTATTTGTTAATTTAAATATATACAGTCCTACCCGAAAGTTTTGGCACCCTTGATATTGTTCCAAAAAATTAAGTATTTCTCCCAGAAAATTATTGCAATTACACATGCTTTGTTAGATGCATTTATTTCCTTTGTGTGTATTGGAACAACAGAAAAAAAGAGGAAAAAAAGGCAAATTGGTCATAATTTCACACAAAACCATGAACTAGGACGCAAACCCAGCTTTCTGACACTGAGCAC
The DNA here is from genome assembly GCF_046119375.1 of Phyllobates terribilis. NCBI lineage: Eukaryota > Metazoa > Chordata > Amphibia > Anura > Dendrobatidae > Phyllobates > Phyllobates terribilis. The sequence continues at coordinate 326,470,514 of NW_027362764.1, read as the reverse complement.
TACATTGCGACCCAAAATCTTATGGTAATCTTCCGATTTCATGATGCTTTGCGCCCAGTGCCAGAGGCAACAAACAACCCCAAAACATCTTTGAACCTCCACCATATTTGAATGTAAGTGCTGTGTTTTTTTCTCATTCTGTTTTCAGTTAACAGTAGAATGATGTGCTTTAACAAAAAGCTCTATCTTGGTCTCATCTGTCCACAAGACTGTTTCCCAGGAGAATTTTGGCTTACACACCTACATTTTGGCAAACTGCAATGTATCTTTTTTGTCTGTGGGTCAGTAGAGTCCTCTTGGGTCTCCTGCCATTTCCTTTCATTCAAATGTCGACAGATAGTTTGCTTTGACACTAGTGTTGAGCCACCCCCATAGTGTTCGGGTTCGGTTCGTCGAACACCGGCATGTTCGCCGAACGGTTCATCGAACACCGTTAAAACCAATGTCAGGCAAACAAAAACACATAGAAACACATAGAGAACACCTTCAAAGGTGTCCAAAAGCTGACAAACTGCTCAGAAGACACAACTAACACATGGAAAAGTGACAAGTACATATAGTCATGCGAAAAGAAAAGAGGTGGAGGAGTAAAAGGAGGGGGAGACACAGATATAGGCATGTCATGCCCTTCTAAAATCAAGAAAGGCTGGAGTAAAAATCTAAAATCAGCCTACCAACACCCAGATTCGTGACAAGAAAATTAAAAAAATAAATATCTTTAGGTAGAATGGCTTTTCCATTTAGAACACTTTCCTTTCAAGACGCAGTGGTATCCCCGTTGGGAGTCATGCCAAAAACGGAACCTAATACATTCGGACTAATCCACCATTTGTCATATCCATATCCAGTAAACGACAACATCGACGCGGAACCAAGTACAGTAGTATATACTGTACCTCCTTTGACAAGGCAGTCAGGCGGGTCAAGAAGTTGGGAAGGGGCACCCTAATGGCCAAAACAGACATTGAGGGGGCGTTCCGGTTACTTACTACCTGTGCCTCCGAATAGTGTCCGCCTATTTGGGCTGCTTCTAGAAAGGAGCATACTACTGTATATAGAACGCTGTTTGCCCATGGGGTGCTCCATATCCTGCTCACTATTTTGAGGCGTTTAGTTGCTTCCTCAAATGGGTCTTCATGGACGTTTCTAAGGGGGCACATATTATCCATTACCTCGACGACTTCTTATGCCTTGGCCCAAAAGATTCGCCACAGTGTGAATACGCATGGTAGTCCACCTGTGAGAAGGAGAGAGCTGGAGGCAGAGCAGACACCACAGAGCCGAGAGGTTAGATGGAGAACGGAAGAAGGAAAGAGGGCGAGCGAGGTAAGGGAGTACGATGGAAGGCCGACCTGAGCTCGCCCACGTTCCTGCTGGGCGGGGAACAACTCTGGGAAGAAAAGCCGCTTGCGCATCCCTTTGAGGTTACAGGCACGAGAGGGCAGAGGGACTACGCTGGAGTGCGAAGCCGACACGGCCAGGCCTTTCCTGCCTGTGCGACCTCCGTGTCGCCGGATTTGTTCCAGAGCCGCGGTGGACCCTGACGGCCAGCCTCCCTCTCCCAATACTGGTGCCTGTCCGCTGGTGGGTCGAGACCCCCCGCGGTGGAGGCATGTCTAAGCTCTGTAATTTAAATTGGCTCTGTAATTTGAATCAGTACACTTTAAATCCTTTTACAAGGGTCTATTGGAGGGCAAGTCTGGTGCCAGCAGCCACGGTAATTCCAGCTCCAGTAGCATCCACTAAAGCTTCTGCAGTTAAAAAGCTTTTATAAGGATTGAGCCAGCTGGGCTACTCCGCTGACTAGCAGACACTTCTACTAGGCCCAAAGTATTGCCTGGGCTAGATGCAGTTAAAAATTGTTATTAGATACAAAGGCGGTGTAGCTTGCTTCAGATGGGCTACTCCGCTGACTACGAGACACTGCTACTAGCCCAAAATGATTGGCTGGGTTAGATGCAGTAAAAAATTGTTATTAGATACACAGGCGGTGTAGCTTGCTTCACAGCTGGGCTACTACACTGACTAGCGGACACTGAAGCTTTGGAGCAGACCTCTGATTCCCAGGCTATAGTATGAGTAAACAGCTCTGCAGACTCAACCATCTGTGTTACCCCAAGCCATAGTGTATGTAGTTTCTTACGGTTAAAAAGGGGGGGGGGAGCAACCCGACCCACCTGGAATTGACGATGCCAACGTCATGTAAAACACAGCAAGGGGACTCAAAAAATTGTGGCACAGACACCACTTAAGTGGCATCAATTACCCCAGAGTTGCTTAAAATGGTTGGTGAGGTGATTTTCCAAAATCCTCAAGCTTTTAGTCTCCCGAGGATGACACAGGGGTGGAAAAGTCCTTGCGGATCCATGATTTGTTCATCTTTATGAACGTGAGTCTGTCTACATTCTCAGTGGACAGCCGCATGCTCTTATCTGTCAGCACACCACCAGCAGCGCTGAACACAGAGAGAACGCTGGCTGCGGGGCACGACAAGATCTCCAAGGCGTGAGTGGCGAGCTCAGGCCATTTTTCCAGATTGGAAGCCCAAAATGAGCAAGGGTCCAGTGACAGAGTCATGGCTTCGATGTTCACTTGGAGATACTCCTGTACCATCCTCTCTAGGTGTTGACTATGTATCAGACTTCTTGTCTCCTGTGGCCTTGCAAAGGATGGTCTAAAAAATTGGTGAAATGATTCCGCAAAATTGCTGTTACCAGCAGGTACGGTGTTACTGTTACGGTTTGAGTGATGAAGACTAGACAATCCCACGGTTGGCAAGTTAGAACTGTGAGATTCACTACGTGCACCACTGGTGTTTTGTGGAAAAGCACATGTAAGATTCTGCAACAGCGTCTGCTGATACTCCTGCATGCGTGAATCCCTTTCTATGGCAGGAATTATTTCGGCAAATTTACTTTTGTACCGGGGATCTAAGAGTGTGGCAACCCAGTAGTCGGGATTACTTCGAATTCTGACAATCTGAGGGTCATGTTGCAGGTAGTGCAGCAAGAAGGCACTTATGTGTCTTGCGCATCCAGGAGGACCAAGTCCTTGTTGTGTTGGTAGCGAGGTAAGAATCATGCTTCCTTCCTCTGCCCTCTCCCCCCAACCTCATACAGCAGAAATGTGATCATCTGATGAGTCTTCCATGCCCATCGCCAGTTCGTCCTCCACTTCTTCCTCGGCTCCTGCACCTTTCTAAACAGTTTGGCTGCTACCATGTGCCCTCGTTAATCCCTCTCCCCCACCCTCCCATGCCTGCTGCCTTGGTGCTGCTGACCGTCTGGACCTTGGAGATGTTATCCCTTCCGCATACGACTCCTCCTGTACTTCCTATCCCTCCTCTTGTCCCACTACCTGACTCCGAATACTGTTTAAAGTGTGCTCCAGCATGTAAATCACCGGAATAGTCATGCTGATAATGGCATCGTCAGCACTAAACATCTTCGTCGCCATTTCAAAACTGTGCAGAAGGGTGCATAGGTCCCTGATCTGAGACTACTCCTGCAGCGTGATTTGCCCCACCTCTGGATCTCGTTGGCCCAGGCTATACGTCATAACTAGTGTGGAGCGATTATGTTCTATTAACCCTTTCACCGAGTATGCTCGGGCCGAGCTCCGAATATTTTTAGCTGCTCGGTTATATGGTTGAATCGCTCCAGTGTGCATGATTTGCAACTGTTTGACAGTTTTATTACATGAGAGGAATGTCTATTTCTTACACATTCCTCACATGTAATAAAACTCTCAAACAGTTGCAAATCATGCACACGGGAGCTATTCAACCATATCACCGAGCAGCTATAAATACTCGGAGCTCGGCCCGAGCATACTCGGACAGCACATACTCGCTCAACACTAGTCATAACGTATTACACCAGGGCTCGTCTGTGCTGCCACAGTCGCTGCAACATGGGCAGGGATGCGAACGGCGGAAGTGAGCACACAGCGACCGTGCCCTCTGCAGAAGGCCATCTAGTCCGGGATAGTGGGCTAAAAATTGCTGGACAAACAGGTTCAACACTTCAGCCATACAAGGCATGTGTGTGACATTGCCCCGGCGAAGGGCTGCACCCAGGTTTGCAGCATTGTCGCACATGGCCTTCCCTGGCTGCAGGTTCAGTGGAGACAACCATTCATGAAACTGGGTCTCCAGAGCTGACCACAACACCTCAGCTGTGTGACTCACATTTCCCAGACATTTCAAAGTAAACACCGCCTGATGCCTTTGAGCCCTGCTGCCAGAATAGTAAGGAGGTGTGCAGGATTCCTTCTGCGCAGTTAGAAAGCAGGCGTCATTACCAGACAGGCTTTGGGTGCAGGTGGAGGACCGAGAGGAGGTTGAGGAGGCAGAAGCAGTGGAGGAACTTCTACATAAAGAGGATTGACGCACAACTCATGGGGACGGCAAGACCTGGACAGCAGCACCTTGTCCTGCTGTCACCATAATTACCCAGTGGCCAGTCAGCGACATGTAAAGCCCCTGTCCATGCCTACTTGTCCAAGTGTCTGTGGTGAAATGCACCCTGTCACACACAGAGTTTCTCAAGGAAGCGGTGATGTTGTGTGTGACATGCTGGTGTAGCACAGGCACAGCTTTCTTTGAGAAGTAGTGGCGATAGGGCATCTCGTACTGGGGCACTGCGACAGACATAAGGTCTCGAAAATCCTCTGTGTCCACCAGGCGGAAAGGCAGCATTTCTGTAGCCAACAGCTTGCGCATGGTGAAATTCAACCTCTTAGCTTTGTCATGGCTAGGAGGAAATGGTCTTTTACTTGTCCACATCTGAGGGACCGAGGGCTGGCTGTTGTGCTTAGACGGGGTTGAGTAGGGTGGTGTCCCCGGCAAACTGCCGGTCTGTGAGGAAGATGCAGGCGGACATGTTAGGTTGCCTTGATCCAAAGGTAGTGCTCTCGATGTCGGAGAGCGCTCAACACCAGCAGGTGTTTCTACTTCCAAATGAACTGACGATCTGCCAATCAGACTGGCTGTTGAGGGTAAAGAGGTGGCAGGTCTGCATCCAAAAACATGTGTGACTGCTGTCCCCCCAGTCACAGAGGATGAAGAGGTCGCAGATGTACAAGATGGGGCAGACGATGGTTGGCCCGGCCCGCTAGGCATCATTGTAGCACAGTGAGCTTCCCACTGCATCTTATGCTTCATAACCATGTGACGGTTCATGCATGAAGTACTCAAACTATGGATTTTTTGGCCTCTACTTAGCTTTTGGTGACAAATGTTACAGATAACATGAGTTGGGTCATCCTTTGCGATCTCAAAAAATGCCCAGGCTATGCAAGGCTTAGAGCCCATGCGATCTGAAGAGCCACCACACTTGTGGTCAGAGGCTGAGTTGTGGTTGAGGATGCAGTTGTTGACGTGCTTCCAGTACTCCGTCTCTGTCCAGGAAGGTGCAACCTAACCTCGTTGTCACTAGCATCCTCCTCCTCCTCTGCTGACCTCATCGACTGGCTGACTGTGGGTTGACAGTAAGTGGGATCTCCAACCTCATCATCATCATGCTGTGTTTTTTCACACCCGTCGTCCTCAGAGCCAACCTAATCCTGCCCTGACCGAAAAGTCAAGTTGTCGCTCCAATCAGGTATCTGAGTCTCATCTTCGTCTTCCTCATTGTCTCCACCAACAGGAGTTACAGTTTGGGAACGAGGGTCTACATTATGCTCAGAACCTTCTTCATCTGAGCCTGGATCTGATCATTTCCTCGTCTGGATTCACAGAAGCTCTGGAGCAGACCTCTGATTCCCAGGCTATAGTGTAATGCACACGCCCGGGCTGAGTGGCGTGTGCGTGTTTATGTAGTGATTCCACTGGACCGTGCCAGAGAGTGAATGCCTGGAGGGGCGTAACTAAGTATCCACCCGATCCGACCAGGGTCGCACAACGGCATACGACGCCAGTGCACCAAGGAGGAACCGAGCAGAGGGACCAGGTGCTACTCCAGGACAGACCCCGGACACGGCTGTTGACCCACACAGGGGAATACTGGAACAGGCAGGTTAGGCTGGCACACAGACTGCTGGGTATAGGCAGACACGGCTAGTATGCAGACTGGCGGATGCTGGTAAGCACGACTGGTATGCAGGCAGGGAGGTACTGGCAGGTACGACAGGTTGGAGCACCGAGTGGATAGGACCCAGTACAGACTGGGACTCAAGAACAGAACCGCAGATGCGGTGGACAAACAACAGAGTGAGGCTGCCCAGAGCGGCGAGCAAGAGCAGAACAAGACGAGACCGCCTGGAGCGGTGAGTGAGAGAAGAGCAGGACAAGGCCGCCTGGAGCGGTGAGCGAGAGAGGAGCAGGACGAGACTGCCGAAGCAGCGAGCAAAGGGTCAGAGCAGAGCGAGACTGCCGGAGCTGCGAGCAAAGGGTCAGAGCAGAGCGAGACTGCCGTAGCAGCGAGCAAAGGGTCAGAGCAGAGCGAGACTGCCGGAGCCGCGAGCAAAGGGTCAGAGCAGAGCGAGACTGCCGGAGCAGCAAGCAGAGGGTCAGAGCTGAGCGAGACTGCCGGAGCAGCAAGCAAAGGGTCAGAGCAGAGCGAGACTGCCGGAGCAGCGAGCAAAGGGTCAGAGCAGAGCGAGACTGCCTGAGCAGCGAGCAGAGGGTCAGAGATGAGCGAGACTGCCGGAGCAACAAGCAAAGGGTCAGAGCAGAGCGAGACTGCCGGAGCAGCGAGCAAAGGGTCAGAGCAGAGCGAGACTGCCGGAGCAGCGAGCAAAGGGTCAGAGCAGAGCGAGACTGCCGGAGCAGCGAGCAAAGGGTCAGAGCAGAGCGAGACTGCCAGAGCAGCGAGCAAAGCAGAGCGGAAACCGTAGGAGCAGTGAGCAAGGCAGAGCAGGCAAGAACCGCCGGAGCGGTGAGCAAGGCAGAGCAGAGGGGACAGGGCTCTGTTCACACTGAACAGACTGGAAGGGAAAGGCAGAACCAGGTACACACAGGATACTTATAATGAAGTAGCGAGTGGACTCTAAACTCACAAACGGGAGTACAGGGACAACGAGTAGGAGTTAGGTACGGGATCAGATTCTGCAGGAAAAGGGAAGGTACGGACATAGAGAAAAACAGGTAACAGGCTAGGAGAGTATTCAGACAAGAACAGACACAGCAGCAAGATATAGGAGCGGGTCTAGGCATGCGGCCCCTAGAAGGCGGAATGAAAAGGCTAGGAGCGTGTTCAGACAGGAACAGGCAAGATACAGGAACGGGTCTAGGTATTCTGCCCCTAGAAGGAGGAAAGAACAGACTAGGAGCGTGTTCACACTGGCCTGGAAATACAGCCTCCAGGATAGGCAGAATACAACAGGCTAGAAGATAGTTCAGACAGGACACAGTTCAGACACGGGAACTGATACCGCAAGACAGTAAGCATAGACAGAAACACAATGCTCAGGCATGGATTCCAGGGGGGAGCTGGGTTAAATACCAGGTGACAGACAGCAATAGGCTGAGGACACACAAGGGGTGTGCCTGCAGCAGCTACAAGAAGCAGGAAGTGATCGGGCGCCGCCCTTAAGCAGCAGAAACAGGCAAGCAGACAGCATGGAGGAAAGCCAGGCTAGCAGACTGGACTGGAGATCAAGTGCGCGTTCTTGCACAGTGGGAGATGGACCACTGTGCAAGGACGCCACCAGGTATGTTACATATAGTATGAGTAAACAGCTCTGCAGACTCAACCATCTGTGTTACTCTACACTCAGTCGGGCAACTGGAGACTTGGGAGCTGTGAGGAAGCAAGTGCGATTGGGGTGACACCTCTGAGGACTGGAGTATTTGTGATGTTGAAGTTGAGGTGGAGGAGAGCCCACTTGAAGGAAGCACTTGAAGGAGCACTTGATATCCGTTGAAGCACCTGCTGTTTTTGTGCCTCATCTGGAATTTGTAGCGATGGGCGTGTCCGTAAGAAAGGGATCATATCACATTGTCCATGAAAAGAAGTAGACATCTTAGTTTGGCTAGAAGATGGTCTTTCTTCTGCTGATGTTACTGTTGCTTTACCACCTACCCCACGGACACAACCTTTTTTTCCCTTTCCAACACGCCTACACCCCTTTTCACCAGCAGCAGGCCTTTTTCCACTCATTTTGGTGGTTAACTAATTGGCAACTCTGTAGTTGTTTGCACAGAAAATGATGGATGGAAGCCGAGCAGAGCTGAGTGGCCAAACTGTGATACTAGCCCAAAAGGATTGGCTGGGTTAGATGCAGTAAAACAATTTTATTAGATACACAGGCGGTGTAGCTTTCTTCACAGCTGAGCTACTCCAATGACTACGAGACACTGCTACTAGGCCCAAAAGGATTTCCTGGGTTAGATGCAGTAAAAAATTTGAATTAGATACACAGGCTGTGTAGCTTGCTTAAGATGGGCTACTCCACTGACTACCAGACACTGCTACTAGGCCCAAAAGGATTTCCTAGGTTAGATGCAGTAAAAAATTATAATTTGATACACAGGCGGTGTAGCTTCCTTCACAGGTGGGCTACTCTGCTGACTGCGAGACACTGCTGCTATGCCCAAAAGGATTTTCTGGGTTAGATGCAGTAAAAAATTGTTATTAGATACACAGGTGGTGTAGCTTGCTTCAGATGGGCTACTCCACTGACTAACAGACACTGCTACAGGCCCAAAAGGATTTGCTGGCTTAGATGTTGTAAAAAATTGGTATTAGATACACAGGTGATGTAGTTTGCAACACTGATAGGCTACTCCAATGACTAACAGACACTGCTACAGGCCCAAAAGGATTGGCTGAGCTACATTTCTCCAAATGCTGTGAAAAACACTTGCACAGCATTGGCACAGACCTGCCTGGCAAAAAGTGCTATGAACTGCTGTAACCTAGCCCTCAAAAGGGCTGCAATTAGGTTTAGGGAGTAGGGACTAGTTCTATCTCTCTATGTAACTGGAAATTCGCTCGCAATTCACAGAGTTATACTGTATAGCGCCCACAGCAGCAGTGCCGTCTAACATTCAGCTGCAGCAGTGAGAAAATGGCTGGGTCTTATTGGGAAAGGACATGTGACATACACAGCCAATAACACAATGCCCTTGCTTGTGTGAAAAAAAAGCACTTCGCTGCTTGTGTGCCCTGCTGATAGGCTGACAGACTGCACCGCCCCACTGTAAATGCTGGAAAGAAAAAAAAAATGGAGATCGGCATTATTTCTGCAGAGATCCATCCCCTGCCCCTCCCCCCGCCCAGTCTACACTGAAACTGTCTATTAACATTGATTAACAGTATTACTGTGAAAAAATCCAGTTACGCTTTTGGTGCACGAACATTTATCGAACATAACCTCGAACAGCCGAATTTTTTGCAAATTGTTAGAGTTCATCGAACGACTCGAACACTGCCCAAAACAAATCAAATTTGAGATTGGCGAACAGTTCGAGTCGAACACCGCTCCTCTCTAGTTGACACTGATGCACCCTGAGCCTGCAGGATAGCTTGAATTTCTTTGAACTTGTTTGGGGTTTCTTATCCACCTTCTAGACTATCCTGTGTTGCGACTTTTCAACAATTTTTATCTGCTGTCCACGTTCAAGGAGTTAGCCACAAATTGCCATGAGTTCTAAACTTCTTGATTATGTTGCACATTGTGGTCAAAGGAACATTAAGATCTATGGAGATGGACTTGTATCCTTGAGATTGTTGATATTGTTCAACAATTTTAGTCCTCAAGTTCTCACACAGTTCTCTGCTCATTTTTCTGTTCTTTATACTTAGGCTATGGTCACACTATCAGTATTTGGTCAGTATTTCACATCATTATTTGTAAGCCAAAACCATGAGTGGGCCAAAAATACAGAACTTGTGGACGTATTTCTAATATACTTTTCCTCTTATTGTTCTTCATCTGGTTTGGGCTTTCAATTACTGATGTAAAGTACTGATAATGGGACTGTAGCTTTAGTGTGGCACACACAGACACACAATGCAAAGATTGAGTCAACGTCTTCCCTTTGTATCTGTTTTCAGGTGTGATTTTCATTTTGCCCATACCTGTTAATTCCACATGCGAGCTTGAAAGAGCATCACATGCTTGATATTAAGTTGTCTGCTCACAATTTTGGAAAGGTGCCAACAATTTTGTCCGGCCCATTTTTGGAGTTTTGTGTGAAATTATGTCCAATTTGCATTTTTTTTCTATGTTTTTTTTGTGTTGTTCCAATACACACAAAGGAAATAAACATGTGCAATTGCAATTATTTTTTGGGAGAAATACAATTTCTGGAACAATTTCAAGGGTGCCAGAACTTTCGGCCATGTATATTCAGTTAGGTCCAGAAATATTTTGACAGTGACATATGTTTATATGGGCTTAAAGTGCAGACTCTCCGCTTTCATTTGCGGGTATTCACATCCTAATTGAAGTAAATGTTTAGAAATTACTGCTCTTTAATATCTAGCTGCCTGTTTTTCAAGGGACCGAAAATAATTGGACAATTATCTCAAAAGCTCTAAAATGGCCTCTATGGGCTTTTCCATCATATTTTTTTTAATTTGTTTATTAACCAGTGAACATTTTACTTTGAGAATAATGCATATTCTACTTATAGATATTATAGATTTTTACATTAATAAAGCAGAATATTCATAATAATGAATTTACGTATTTTCCAATAACACAACCATATATTGTACACAAGGTTTATACAGTCTATAAACTTATTGTTTCAAGTTTATGTACATATTATTACCTAGAATGACATGTCAAACATAACAAGTGTTCTCTAAAACTACAAAAAAAACCTATTTGTTGCCAAAAATTATCCTATTACAGCAATTTTGAAAGATAATTAAAGTTGCTATGTTTGTTATTGCGAAAATTAAATATGAGTCACTATAGAGTTTGTTTTATTAGTCATCATATCTCAAATCATTATCTGTGTGTCGGGACACTAAGATGGGACGACTTCCAGAGATCTCAGATCTTATTAAATTTCTCCAAACATCCTCTATTCTGGTAAACCGTTCGTTCATATAGTATGACTGAATTGACAAGTTCAATCCAGGATCTAAGAGATGGGTGGGAATTACCCATCCAGTGTAGAGCTAGTAATTTTCTGACTAAGAAGAGGGTTTCCCTTAGGAAAATTTTAGTATGATGTCTTAACCACTCTTCCTCCAGAACACCAAATAATCAAATTAACGGGTCATGAGGATTTGGAATAGATATTAGGAAAGATAGTAGTGAAGTAACCTCATTACAAAAAGAAAGAAGAGTTGGGCATTTCCACACCATGTGTATAAAGTCTGCATCAGGTGCATGACATCTCAAACATTTAGAAATCTTGGATCGCCCCATCCTAAATAACCTCAATGGGGTTAAATATGATTGATGTATAATGTACAATTGGATCATTTTGTTATTAGCAGATGGAGAAACTTTGGTTGAAGACTCCAAAATTCTTCCCAGTCCTCATCCTGATTACTATGAATAAGAAGCTTCCATTTTTCTTTTACTCACAGGGGAATAGATTCAACACCTATGGATAACATATATGTACAGTGCTGGCCAAAAGTATTGGCACCCCTGCAATTCTGTCAGATAATACTCAGTTTCTTCCTGAAAATGATTGCAATCTCAAATTCTTTGGTATTTTTCTCTTCATTTAATTTGTCTTCAATGTAAAAAACATAAAAAAACAAATTGGATATAATTCCACACCAAACCTAAAAAAGGGGGTGGACAAAAGTATTGCCACTGTTTGAAAAATCATGTGATGCTTCTCTAATTCGTGTAATTAACAGCACCTGTAACTTACCTGTGGCACCTAACATATGTTGGCAATAACTAAATCACACTTGCAGCCAGTTAACATGGATTAAAGTTGACTCAACCTCTGTCCTGTGTCCTTGTGTGTACCACATTGAGCATGGAGAAAAGAAAGAAGACCAAAGAACTGTCTGAGGACTTGAGAAACCAAATTGTGAGGAAGCATGAGCAATCTCAAGGCTACAAGTCCATCTCCAAAGACCTGAATGTTCCTGTGTCTTCCGTGCGCAGAGTCATCAAGAAGTTTAAAGCCCATGGCATTTTGGCTAACCTCACTAGATGTGGATGGAAAAGAAAAATTGACGAGAGATTTCAACGCAAGATTGTGCAGATGGTGGATAAGGAACCTCGACTAACATCCAAACAAGTTCAAGCTGCCCTGCAATCCGAGGGTACAACAGTGTCAACCTGTACTATCCGTCGGCGTCTGAATGAAAAGGGACTGTATGGTAGGATACCCAGGAAGACCCAACTTCTTACCCCGAGACATAAAAAAGCCAGGCTTGAGTTTGCCAAAACTTACCTGAGAAAGCCTAAAACGTTTTTCAAGAATGTTCTCTGGTCAGATGAGACAAAAGTAGAGCTTTTTGGGAAAAAAAAAGTACAGGAAAAAAAAAGAGGCAGTCAAAGAAAAGAACACGGTCCCTACAGTCAAACATAGCGGAGGTTCCCTGATGTTTTGGGGTTGCTTTGCTGCCTCTGGCACTGGACTGCTTGACTGTGTGCATGGCATTATGAAGTCTGAAAACTACCAACAAATTTTGCAGCATAATGTAGGGCCCAGTGTGAGAAAGCTGGGTCTCCCTCAGAGGTCATGGGTCTTCCAGCAGGACAATGACCCAAAACACACTTCCAAAAGCACTATAAAATGGTTTTAGAGAAAGCACTGGAGACTTCTAAGGTGGCCAGCAATGAGTCCAGACCTGACTCCCATAGAACACCTGTGGAGAGATCTCAAAATGGCAGTTTGGAGAAGGCACCCTTCAAATATCAGGGACCTGGAGCAGTTTGCCGAAGAAGAATGGTCTACAATTCCAGCAGAGCATTGTAAGAAACTCATTGATGGTTACCGGAAGCGGTTGTTCGAAGTTATTTTGGCTAAAGGTTGTGCAACCAAGTATTAGGCTGAGGGTGCCAATACTTTTGTCTAGCCTTTTTTTGGAGTTTTGTGTGAAATGATCAATGATTTGATTTTTGCTTCATTCTCTTTTGTGTTTTTTTCCTTGCAAGCAAATTAAATGAAGAGAATAATACCAAAGAATTTATGATTGCAATCATTTTCAGTATTATCTGACAGAATTGCAGGGGTGCCAATACTTTTGGCCAGCACTGTATATAAAGTGGAAATGAGGCCCTGTGGGCCTTGTGATTTGAGTATCCCTATTAAATGGAAATATATTAACGTGATGGTGCCCATATTTTGTAAGTGAGATTGATTTTCTGTTCTAAGTTGAAGGTATCGAAAAAAGTGGGACCTAGGAATTCCATATTTGTTTTGTAATTGTTCAAAGGACATTAGGACGTTTTCTTCGTATTTGTCTTTTAATAGAAATATATTATGTGATATCAAAAACTGAGTGGATGGGTGGTTTAACAGAATAGGGAAATGTGTTATACCATTGTGGCATCTCAGCTATACCATTATCGAAATGAAGCACCTTTTTAGTCTGTCTCCAGATCGATCGCACCAGTTTAAGAAGTGGTAATAATTTAGGGACATTAGGCTTATCCATTTCTAGAAAACCCAAAAGGCAGTCTGCTCCAAAAGCGTAGGCCAAAAGACTTTCTGAATTAGGCAAGGAAATATTAGGCATCCATTTACTCATTGCTTTAAGTTGTTCTGCTAGATAATATAGAAAAAATTCTGGCAGTGCTCCGCCTCCCATTTGTTTAGACCTATGTAGAGTGGATAGTTTAAGCTTAGGTCTAGCACTTCCCCGTATAAAGGAAGAGACCAGTGAGTTAAACATTGAAAAAAAGGATTTACGAATTGACACTGCACTGTGTTGAAGAAAATAACTAAGCTTTGGAAGTAGAATCATCTTAATTAGGTTTATACTACCAGATACAGATGGTGGTAATTTACTCCATAGGGCAAATTTAAATGGGTTGTCCACTACTTTATATGATCCCCCAATGTATTCCCCCTGGGCCCATAAGTGTTTCTCTAAATACCTTATGGTGCCTTTTCTGTCTGTGAGCGGTGCGATCACTGACCGCTGACAGGTATCACGTGACCCCCGGCTGCAGCCGGCTCTGACATCCGCTGACTTCTCGACAAGTTCAGGCTGCAGCCGAGGGTCCCTCTTCCGTGTTCCACCAGTGGTTGCTGGGTTGTGGGCGGGGTTCCCCCTGTGCGCCACACCCGGCATCCACCGCGCGCTCTCCCTCTCCTCATTCACTGGAAAACCGTGCGGTGGAAGCTGGGTGTGATGCACGGGGTAACCCCACCCACAGCCCAGCGTCCACCGCGGGGAGCGCATCACTGATGTCACGCCTCGGTTGACTTGACATCAGTGAAGGGTCATGTGAGCTATCGCTGGCCGCTCAGAGACAGAAAAGGTACCACAAGGTATTTACAAAAATACTTCTTGGCCGTGGGGGGATACATTGGGGGGTTCATATAAAGTAGTGGACAACTTCTTTAAGTTTAATATATTCTAGTAATGGAAAAATATTTAATTGTAGGTCATATTCACTGTGTTTGGATATATTTATTACCAATGGATAGTAGGGATAATATTTCCAAGTGATCTGTCGGCCCATGAAAAAGAGGCATCAGTGCAGACTTTTCCCTGTTTATATATAGCACTGAGTATTTACTGAAGATATCTATGAAAATCACCATATCATTGGCATGTAAGCCAATAGTATCTAAACAGTCTGCTATAGTAATGCCTTTAATGATTGGGGTGGACCATATCCATATCGCCAGTGCTTCAATAGCATTTCTGATTAGAAATGTAAGCTTTTTCCGATTCTCTCTATTTTTTTCCATTTCCTCATCCTATTTTGATGTTACTCATTTGACATATGATATTGTAGAGGGCAGACAGTCTCTCATGCATACTTTTTTGTGTATCCCAGAATAGATTGGTGTTTCGGGGTTCAGGGTGGGTCGAAATAATACAGTCTAGTTGGTCTATCATTCTGTGGTTAGGGCCTATCAATTTCAGCCACAATGGATTTAGTTTCCAAAAAGTTATTAACAGTCTGCCCCGACCTAATGTTAATTATTACTGGGCTGAGATCTGAAATACTTATATTCTCATGCTTTACCTCTTCCACCCAAACTGCTATATATATATATATATATATATATATATATATATATATATATATATATATACATACATACATTAAACAACAAAGTGAGAAAAAAGAACATATAATAAACTTAGTGTCAGGGATTCATAGGATCCCGATTACTCACAGAGACCACCCACTGTGATCTCTTCAGCAAACATCTCTCTGCTGCCCCCTATTGTCTGGACAATTGCACGATTGGCAAATGATCAATATAGGAGGCTGCAGGCTTTTCTCACTAAGTAATTACAGTGGGTACGGAAAGTATTCAGACCCTTTTACATTTTTCACTCTTTGTTTCATTGCAGCCATTTGGTAAATTCTAAAAATTTAATTTTTTTCTCATTAAAGTACACTCTGCACCCCATCTTGACTGAAAAAAACAGAAATGTAGAAATTTTTGCAAATTTATTTAAAAACAAACTGAAATATCACATGGTCATAAGCATTCAGACTCTCTGCTTAGACACTCATTTAAGTGACATGCTGTCCATTTCCTTGTGATCCTCCTTGAGATGGTTCTACTCCTTCATTGGAGTCCAGCTGTGTTTAATTAAATAGATAGGACTTGATTTGGAAAGGCACACACCTGTCTATATAAGACCTCACAGCTCACAGTGCATGTCAGACCAAATGAGAATCATGAGCTCAAAGGAACTGCCTAAGGAGCTCAGATAGAATTGTGGCAAGGCACAGATCTGGAAAAGGTTAGAAAATAATTTCTGCATTTCTCAAGGTTCCTAAGAGCTCAGTGGCCTCCATAATCCTTAAATTGAAGAAGTTTGGGACCACCAGAAGTCTTCCTAGGCCTGGCCGTCCAGCCAAACTGAGCAATCGTGGGAGAAGATCCTTGGTGAGAGAGGTAAAGAAGAACCCCAAGATCACTGTGGCTGAGCTCCAGAGATGCAGTAAGGAGATGGGAGAAAGTTCCACAAAGTCAACTATCACTGAAGCCCTCCACCAGTCGGGCCTTTATGGCAGAGTGGCCCAACGGAAGCCTCTCCTCAGTGCAAGACAAAAGCCCGCATAGAGTTTGCTCAAAATCACATGAAGGAGTCCCAGACTATGAGAAATAAGATGCTCTATTCTGATGAGACAAAGGTAGAACTTTTTAGTGATAATTCTAAGTGGTACATGTGGAGAAAACCAAGCACTGCTTATCACCTGCCCAATACAATCCCAACAGTGAAACATGGTGGTGGCAGCATCATGCTGTCGGGGTGTTTTTCAGCTGCAGGGACAGGACGACTGGTTGCAATTGAATGAAACATGAGTGCGGCCAAGTACATAGATATCCTGGATGAAAACTTCTTCCAGAGTGCTCTGGACCTCAGACTTGGCAAAAGGTTCACCTTCCAACGAGACAATGACCTTAAGCACACAGCTAAAATAACAAAGGAGTGGCTTCAGAACAACTCTACATTTCTGTTTTTTTTTCAGTCAAGATGGGGGAGTGTACTTTAATGAATTAAAAAAATGAACTTTTTAGAATTTAACAAATGGCTGCAATGAAACAGAGTGAAAAATTTAAAGGGGTCTGAATACTTTCCGTACCCACTGTATCACCTTCCAACGCATGGAATATATTTATATGCCCTCGTACTATCACTGATAGCCGCACGATAACCCACTTAAAATTATTCGCTGCCACCACCGATCAATTTTAAAAGATAATACAGGCCTGATCGGACACCTGCTTTCTGGTTGCGTATAGGGCTTCGAGGGAGGAACGATTACAAGAAAAAAGAAACAGGACTATTAAATTTTATATTTAATCCAAAAGGGAGGCAGTGTTTATGAAGAATATACAAAAGGAGACATACAGTACAGAATATTGTAGCACCCCGAGAACTCGGCTGCTACAGGGGTATTGCACCTCGACCCAGAGGTGTGGTATTCCACTCCCGGGTAAGGATGGAGTGTGGGACTGAGCTCAGTAGGCTGCATGCACTACATACATCCCATTTCCGGGGGACAGAACTACGGTACTCCCACCAGATAAATGTGCAGGTACGACAGCGTCTATCCCTGGCTGGAGTGGGAGGGGGGGTGGAACATCCCAGTAGTGTAGGGGCAGATAGGGGGAGTACTCTGGGTAAAGCTAGGAGCCCATTGGGTGCTAGTCACCTGGGCTCACACATAGAGGGAGTATATATGGTGGGCACCATCTAGAGACAGGGTCAGTCAGTTCAGAGAGGAGCTCAGCCAAGAGGGCTGACAGGGAGCTGTGGCTCCGGCTGGGCCCAGCTCCAGGGCCAGGCCTGAAGCAGAGAGAAGGAGGAAGAGAGGCCCAGAGACATAAGACCAAGAGGGAACCCCGAGATCCCACGAGTGAACCAAAAGGGTGAAGGGTTGGCAGAAGAGGGCACCGGATCCCAAGCTGGCGGAGGCAAAAGTAACCCTTAGCCAGGAACTGGAGGTCGTGGTCAAGCTTTGCCACGACCCTCACCACATCCACCAGGAAGGTACACCAAGAGTAGGGTCAGGAAAGCCAGAGAAGGTTTTGCCACCAGGAGGCCCAAGGGAACCGGACAAAGGTGGATCCCTGGTGGGGACGGCCAGGAGAAAAAGAGAGAGAGGGAAGCTCAGGACCACGCTCCGGAACTGCCTGGGGGTTAGCCGAGTCCCGCACCTGGTGGACGCAGCACGGCTCGGGTGGTCACTCAAGGCCGGAGTGACTGAAGGAACACCTGTGAGTAAAAACCCTGAAACTGCATCTCACGTCTCTGACTCTCCTTTCTGCACCATCACTACCTCCATCATCCGCACCAGCTGCCCTGAGGCCATACCTCTCCCGTTGGGGATTATACTACCATTGCTGCACACATACCACCGGCCTCAGCGGACTGTTCTGCAGCGGCGGCTTCAAAGCCGCACTCAACGGGTGGCGTAGTCGATCAAGTTAACATCTACTGCCATAGACTGCCACTTAGTTTGACACCCTGGGCACGGACCGGGTCACTGCCACAAGGACTACTACCCCTATCCAGATCCGGCTCCGGGTATCCCCTGAACATGGCCCAGGGGGCGCGTCAATATACAGTTAAAATAAATGGGATCAAAGAAGAACTTAGTAAAGAGATTGCAGAGACGATTCAGTTTAGCTGAAGGGGAGGCGCTCCATTTGATTTGACCGTTATCGAACAGAACTACTTGCTTATAGAATATATATATATATATATATATATATATATATATACGGTATTGTCACCCACCCAGATCGGAGCCACGTGCCCTTGATCCTTCCTCACAACTTCTGTGAGTTCCGGGTTTCGGATATTGTGAAGCGAGCTTATAAATTTTACAGATTTATTTACTCAAAAGAGCGATGCTAGGTACAATACAGTAGTCAGACAAGTACAGAAGGGAAGCAGTAATACGATACATTAAAATAAAAAGGAATAAAAGTGAATATACCACACTTTCATCAAAGGGTCTCTGGACATGGCAGGAAGGGTGCTGTCATGAGTCCAGAGCGGTTCCTTGGTCTTTCTGCACATCTGTAGCGACAGGTGACCCTCAACAGAAGACTCCTTCTCTGTCTCAGAGGGACACATTTATTTGTAACTTGGGCAGGGCAGAAAATAGTCGATTTACATGTAATCTCCTCTTCCCTTCTACCAGGCATTTCATTACCATGATTCAGTTAGCTCCCCCATACTCTTGTCAGGAATAGGCGTTTGCACTACAAAGGTATATCCTAGCTGACCTGTATTCAATTCTCTCCTGGCTTGTCACCCTGTTCAATAGCATCCTTTTGGTAATTGCCTTTTGGAGCCGGCATAGTAATGTAATGGTAACGAATATACCATATATTGTGGGGAATATACCACTTCCCCTGGGGTCCTTTGAAGTCAGACAGACTAGCATTCCTGCTGAGACCTTTATAACCTTGAATAGGAAATAACTGAGAATATGAAATAACTGGGAATATGGATTTCCAGTCCCTGGCCTCACCACAAGTGTATATATATATATATATATATATATATATATATATATATATATATATATATATATATTATATATACTCTGCATGAGTATGGACCCATCTTCCGCTGGGTCTTTTATGACGAAGGGGAAAGGTGCCCCCACACTCCCCTGCGATGACCTCACATGTGTGGTCTCCGACCTTTATGGTTTTATTAAACTATCTAGTTTCTACGATTACTTCTCACTGGTCTATAGCAGAAGTCCGAAAGTGACGCCATATTTTTTATTACGAATTTACCTTTTTTTAATAGCGTAGACATGACATGACTGCGGTTGGTTATCTGTGTTATCTGTTACTTTTGCATTATAGCTCACCGGAGAGTCATACAGCTACGGAAAATTCTGCATATTGTTCCTTAGCTGACCCTGCTGCTAAAAATGTGTCCCATTTTTATCGGAAGCATAGAACTTCTGATATTCCATATTTCATGTTCGTGCCAGCCAGTCTGTAGATTTCTGTTAAGCTAAAGGGAGATGCCGTGGGGGTGAGAGATACTTTTTTTGAATCCAGTAAATGCGTCCTTCTCACCTAGGTGTATATTTATCGCAGACCTGTGCCACTTGAGTTTGCCACCTCTCCTGTGTGCTGCGATTTGTGTAGAGCTTCTTTTACACTGACAGATGGTTGATAAGGGAGGGGGGAAGAGAGGGGCTTCTGTTTATTGAACTGTCAGTTTACATAAATGAGGGAGCCTAGTCTTTTGGCTGGGCTTTATTACTAACCCAAGTTATTATTCCAGTCTGCTATACATATCTATTGAGTGCTGCATCCCCAGCTGCTTGCTACGTCACGTGTTTCTATAGCTCCTATGACAAGACTGTGAGGTCCTTGGGACTAATGTATTTTAGTAGTTAATGAAAGTCTGTGAGACTCATATTTCAGAGCTCACACCTCAGCTCTCTCCCAGCATTACTTTTATAAGGGTCTGGGTGCCGTCTAAATGACCGTTAAGAGAGTGAATCCCTCTGTGTCGCATTTCTAAGTTCCAGAGCAAGTTGCTGAAGATGGTTGGCTTCTCCTGCAGAGTTTACTTCTTGCTGAGCACTTGTAGATCCAGCTCGACTGTAATTGCTCCCCTTCACCCCCTCTGAAGCCGGGTGTCTCCCACATCACAGGGAGGTGTAATACGGGTGGGAGTAAGTCCCTGCATCTGATATATTTGACGGATGGATGTCAGGATACCGGGAGCTCAGTTCATGTGCGTATTCTCGGCTCCACTATATCGCTACGCCCCCTTTTTGATCATTAATCCATCATCAATTAAGCAGGTCAAAGGTGTGGAGCTGATTCAATTTGTTTTTTGCATTTCGAAGCTGGTTCATATGAGCACACAACATGAGGTCAAAGAAGCTCTCAACGGAAGTGAAACAGACCATCGTTAGGCTAAAAAAATGGAGAAATCCATCAGACAGCAGAAATGTTAAGAGTGGCCAAGTCAACAGTTTGGTACATTCTGCAAAGAAAAAAAAGAGTGCAATGGTGAGCTTGGCAACTCAAAAAGCCCTGGTGGATGTCTGCAGAAAACAGTGGTGCATTATAGCAGAATCATATCCATGGTGAATAGAAACCATGGACATGGACAACATCCACCCAAGCGAAGAATACTCTCCAGGAAGTAGCTGTTCAGTATTTAACTCTACCATAAAGAAAAGATTTCATGAGAGCAAATACAGAAGGTTCACCACAAGTTGCAAACCATTAATCAATCTTAAAACTAGTAAGACTTTGTGAAAAAAGCATCTAAAGAAGTCAGCCCAGTTATGGAAAAGCATTCCTTGGACAGATGAAATGAAGAGCAGCCTGATGGGAAGAAGAAAGTATGGAGGAGACTTAGAAATGGCTCAGGATCCAAAGCACACCACATTCTCTGTAAAACATGGTGGAGGCAGTGTGATGGCATGGGCATGCATGGCTACTAACATCACTGGGCCATTAGTTTTATTGATGCTGGTAATGAAGACAGAAACAGACAGATGGGATATAGTTTCTGCTCAGATTTAACCAAATGCAGGAAAGTTGATTGGACAGTTCTTCACAGTACAGATGGCCAATGGCCCAAAACATACTGCAAAAGTAATCCATCAGTTTTTTAAGGCAAAGAAGTGGGAATATTCTACAATGTCCCAGTCTATCAACAGATCTCAACCCCACCGAGCATGCATTTCACAGGCTTAAGACAAAACTTAAATTGGTTTTCCCACAAAAAAAAAATAATTTTAATCAATCGATCTTAGAATTATAATAACTTTCACAATTGGACATGTTTAAATAAAATGTTCCTGTGCTGAGATAATCTTATAAGTGCTGTTCACACTTCCGACCTGCAACATGATGACATTTCCGGTTGTGATGTCATCAGCGCGTGCACAATGGATGTAATAGGACGTCTGGATTCGGCGATATTCACATGATGATGCAGTGGAGTGAGCCTTGTTATTTTATTTTTGGACACCTGTGATTCATATCTAATTAAATATGAAGCATATAATATTATAATAATGAATTTTGTATGTGTACAATCATGAATTAGTGTATTACTTGAATCATTACCTGTTGATCTTTATATGTTTTTGCACGTTAATACTATAATATGTAAATGAATGCATTGTTATATACCTTACCTGTACACTCTGCACTTTGCTTGAGAAAGGCTCACAATTGTAGCCGAAACGTCGCTACTGCTCTTTTCAGCAGCAGAAGGGAAGGAAGGGAGACACAGATCCATTACTAGTGGGTAGGCGGAGCCCCACAGGATAGTTCACCTCAGATTTATAAAAAAGTGACGACCGGACCCTCTACTTAGGCTCCTCCTACTCCCATGTTCTCCAGTCTGAAATTTGAGGTCGCAGAGGATAGTCGCTGCCTTGGCAGCTCCTCAGAAGGTTTTTTATTTTTTACCAAAGGAGACCTGGACCCCCCGTGGTCTAGAGGTCTCAGGGGGTCTCGGCGCTGCCGGGACCCCTGCCCTCCCCTGGCAGACCTGCGTACCCCTTAAGGAGGTCCCCGCAGTAACCTGCCGGCCCCGGGGGACATAGGGCGCTTCCTGGCGGAGACGCACACCGCCTGTGGGGTCCCTGCGCGCTCCGCCGTGGGGGGAGCAAGGGCCACAAGCGCCACACATCCCTGGGGGTCCCTGTGGCGCACAGTGGGGTAAGTGCTCTGTGTATGAGTGCTTCGGCGGCTGTGGCTGCCGCCGTTACTTCATGTGGTGATGTTCTGCTTTTCTGTATTTGCAGACGGTGTATGAGGATCACCGCTGCATGCTCTGACCTGGTGGCTAGGGAGCAGGGACGGAGGAGCGCGGCTCCGTTGGAACGGGGGGTGTGGCTTTATTATCTTGGGTTCCTGCCATCACTTTTAGACAGGAAGCCTTCAGGAGAGCGCGTGCTTGTTCTCTGAGCGTGGGCTCTGTGAGTAAGCTCGGGGGGCGGGGCCTCACGTCGTTCGGCTTCCTGTCATGGTAGTTATGACAGGAAGCTCCTGGCTTAGCGCGCGCTGTGCTCTCCGCCCCTCTCCCTCCTTCCGGCTTCCCTCCACGTGCACCTCCTGGTCTCTGCTTCCCGTTCACCGCCCACACAAGCTCAGAAGGAGCAGTAACCGCGGCACTGGTGAGTCGCTTCTGCCTGAAGGCAGAAGTTTCCTTTTTGTTCTTTCCATTGTAGAGCACCTTGGCTGACCTGCTAAGGCAGGCAAGGTGCTATTTGCCGCTACCACTTTTTTTTGGACACTCTCACTTCCCTGACCTCTTAAGGCAGTGAGGTATTTAGTGTGTCAGCAGCATTAACCCCTTCTGAAGGGGTCTGCTCAACAGAGCTGTTAACTCTTTCTGGGGGTGCACGCTTCTGGTTCAAAGGGCGCTTCCCCCCAGTTTGTTAGGTTAACTTTTGCTCTGCAGGGCTGGGGTAACTCTCTCTAGGGGAGAGTTTTAACCCTTCAGTGCCTTAAAAGTAAAAAAAAAAAAAAAAAAAAAAGACTAGGGAATTTTCACACACCCTAGGTTATTATACTCATTCTAACATGCTGGCATCTGAGGTGGGAGGCATGTCGGATCAGGGGCGCGGACCTCTCTCCCGATCCGTTTCAGGATCGGTCTCGCGTTTCTGTTACACCCGGGTCTTCGGCGGCGTCAAGTTCGACCCTTAGTGATGTTAAAGTGGAGGCGCTCACCCGCTCCATTGACAGTCTTTCTAACCTCCTGGGTCATTGGGTGTCAGCTAAATCGCAAACGACACCACGAGGCAAGAAGCGCCACAGGACTGTAGTGGCACTGTCTCCTCCGCGCAGTGCATCAGAGGCTTCGGATTCACCAACAAGCTCGGTTGGTGAAATCTCCGATTCTGAGGATGAGGTTCGGCAGAGTCGATCTGCTACGCTTTCGGGCTACGTGGATGCTCTTATTGGAGCCATGCGGGAAGCGTTACAGCTGTCTGAAGAGCCGACAAAGCCTGGCAAGTCGGCCCGGCTGTATCAGGAGCCGCGTCGGGCTCGTTCAACATTGCTGGCGCATGATGAACTTAACGAGGCAGTGAGAAAGAACGCCGGTGTCCGGATAAACGCTTCCAGGGGATGCGGTTTTTTGATGCCTTGTATCCCTGCGCCACGGAGACGATCGCTAATTGGGTTCCCTCCCCTGAAATGGACGTTCCTCTGTCTCAGCTTAGCAAGTCTTCCTTGCTTCCTGTTAAAGGGAAGGCCAGTCTTCAGGAAACTCTGGACAGAAGAACGGAGTTAGTGGCGAAGTCCATCTACGAGGCCGTGGGTCATGGATTCCGTGCGGCCTTGGGGGCCATGTGGGGGGCCGGTGAGGTTTCTCTGCGGTGGTTGGACCAGCTGCGGATGGCATGGCAGGATGGAACTCCGCTGTCGGAAGTGGAAAGGCTTTTCCAGCTGTTGGAAGAGGCGACACGTTATGGCAGGGACGCAGTACTGGATACTACTTCCGTTCTGTCCAGGGCTCAGTCTTCGGCCGTCACAGTCAGGAGAGCATTGTGGCTTAAACAGTGGACTGGATACGCAGTATCCAAACAAGGTTTGCTTAGTCTAGCGTACAAAGGTTGTCATCTTTTTGGTTCGGACCTCACGGAGCTGAATGCTAAGGCCAAGGCTAAGGATGCTGCCTTGCCTCAGCGGAAGGCGGCAGCTTCCACGTCTGGCAGGTCAAGTGCCAGTGGTGGTCGCCGGTCCTTTCGGACCAGGGGGCGGTTCGGTCAGCCTTCTTGGGGATCGCGTCGTCCCTCGTCTTCCGGTAAGAAGTCCACCCAGAAATCCCTTATTCCTTGGAAGCAACATTTCCGTCAGGACAAACGGGAGGTTGACAAAAAGCCCGCTAAGGCGGACTGACGCCAGGAATCCGCTCGAGGGCTCTCGGGTCGGAGGTCGTCTGCTACAATTCGGGTCGATTTGGGCGTCCCATATTTCAGACGCCTGGGTGACGCGGGTTATGTTGGCAGGCTATTTCATAGAGTTTCACTCTCGTCCCCCGGACAGGTTTGGTCAGTCACGCACCCAGTCCGAGCCCAAACTGGCTGCAGCACTGCTGCGGGAGGTGGACACTCTTCTGCAGCAGGGTGTGGTGGTTCCGGTTCCGCCAGAGGACCGGGGAAGGGGGTTTTACTCCAACCTTTTTGTGGTCCCCAAAAAGGAGGACAAGTTTCGCCCCATTCTGGATCTCAAAGATTTGAATCTTCATGTCCGGACCTGAAAATTCCGCATGGAGTCTCTCCGCACTGTCGTAGCGGCTCTGTCGCAGTACGATTTCTTGGTGTCGATCGACATCCGCGACGCCTATTTGCATGTCCCTATCGGCAGGGCCCACCAGCGTTTCCTGCGTTTCGCCATAGGTCAGGCCCATTACCAGTTTGTGGCCCTACCATTCGGGTTGGCCTCGGCACCCAGGGTTTTTACAAATATTCTGGCGCCACTCATGGCGCTTCTTCGAAAACAGGGAGTTACGGTTCTGCCCTACCTGGACGACCTGTTGATTGTGTCGCCCACAGCGGAGGAGGCGATGGCTGCTCACGATCTCTCCCTCCAGCACCTGGAGGACTTCGGGTGGCTGGTCAATTGGAAGAAGTCGTCATTGGAACCGACGCAGTCAATCCTGTTCTTGGGGATGCTTTTCGACACAGTACGGGCAGTGGTGTCCCTGCCTCTGGACAAACAAGCGAACCTTCGTCGCCATGTCCAGGCTATGAGGTCGGCAATGGCAATGTCCCTTCGGGAATGCATGCGCCTTCTGGGTCTGATGGTGGCGACAATGGACGCCGTACCGTTTGCACAGTTTCATTCCCGGGATCTCCAAAATCTAATTCTGACCAGTTGGGATCGATCACCGACTTCACTGGATCGCTCTGTCGTTATCTCCCGCAGGGTGCGAGAGTCTCTTGGATGGTGGTTACGTCCAGAAACTCTATCCCTGGGGAAATCCTTTCTTCTCCCAAGGTGGTCGGTGATTTCCACCGATGCCAGTCTGACTGGCTGCGGGGGGGTTTGGAACGACCTCTGGGTTCAGGGGGTCTGGTTGTCAGAGGAGTCGTCTCTACCGATCAACATTCTGGAGTTGAGAGCAATTTTTCTCTGCCTCCGACATTGGACGGTCCTGTTGAGCAGTCTGCCGGTCCGGATTCAGTCGGACAATGCGACGGCTGTCGCGTATATCAGCCATCAGGGCGGGACGAGGAGTTCCAGACTCATGATGGAGGTCTCTCGGATCCTGGTTTGGGCCGAGTCCAGGGTTTCGGCCATCTCTGCGATTCATATCCCAGGTGTGCTGAATATCTCGGCGGACTTCCTCAGTCGCGAGCAGGTGGATCCGGGGGAATGGAGTCTCCATCCGGAGGTGTTTGCACTGCTGTGTTCCCGGTGGGGGACTCCTCAGGTGGACTTGATGGCATCCAGGCTGAACGCCAGGGTTCCGACATTCATGTCCAGGTACAGGGACCCGGAGGCTGTAGATGCTCTAGTGGCCCCGTGGGACCAGTTCGAGCTGATCTATGTGTTTCCGCCAGTATCCTTACTTCCCTTGGTGATTCGGCGGATCAAACTCGAACGAGTACCAGCAATTTTGGTAGCCCCGGATTGGCCACGGAGGGCGTGGTATTCGACGCTGGTGTCTCTTCTGGCGGCGCCTCCGTTTCCACTGCCGCTTCGCCCGGACCTGTTCATCCAAGGGCCCATTCGTCATCCGGACCTGAAGTCACTTTGTTTGACGGCGTGGCACTTGAGACAGAGATCTTGAACCATCGTGGTTTTTCGTCCGAGGTTATTTCTATCTTGCGGGCGGCCAGAGGTTCAGCTACGACTAGGATTTATCACAGAACTTGGGAGTCTTTTTATTCTTGGTGTTCTGGATCGTCAAGGAACCCGAGGGTTTTTTCCATCCCCAACTTCTTGGCGTTTCTGCAATATGGTTTGGCCAAGGGTCTAGCAGTTGGTACCTTGCGGGGTCAGGTATCTGCTCTATCCGCGCTTTTTTGAAGGGCTATTGCTTCACGTAGGGACGTGCGTTCTTTTTTTCGTGGGGTTGCTCGTCCGTTTCCGCCTCGGAGGGTGGTCGTGGCTCCTTGGCGGCTTAATCTAGTCCTGGAAGCTCTTCAGCATGGGCCTTTTGAGCCTATGGATTCGGCTACGCTTTACTTGCTTTCTTGGAAGGTGGCCTTCCTGGTTGCGGTCACCTCTTTGAGAAGGGTTTCGGAGTTGGCGGCACTGTCTTGCTCGCCACCCTTTCTGGAATTTCTTCCGGATCGTGTGGTGCTTCGTACCCGTGGAGATTTTTTACCTAAAGTGGTGTCGCATTTTCACGTCAATCAGAACATCGTGTTACCTTCTCTCTGTCCGAAGCCGAAGAGTCCAAAGGAGCGGGCCTTGCACTCGTTGGATTTGGTGCGGGCATTGAAGTTCTATCTTACAATCACGCAAGGTTTTCGGAAGTCGGACTCTCTTTTTGTGATTCCTGCTGGTCATCGACGTGGTCAGCGTGCTTCCAAGGACACTATAGCTCGGTGGATACGTTCGGCTATTCTGGAAGCGTACCGGCTCAAGGGCGAGCCTTGTCCGGTGAGAGTTCGAGCTCATTCCACGAGGGCTGTTGGTTCGTCGTGGGCTTTTCGTCAGGGGGCCTCGGCAGAGCAGCTCTGCCGGGCGGCTACCTGGCGCTCCGTTCACACCTTTACTAAATTTTATAAGGTGGACGTGAGTGCTTCCGCCGATGCGGCCTTGGGGCGCAGGGTCCTGCAGGCGGCGGTGGTTTAAATTACCTCTTTATTTTATTTTTTGTTCGGCGCTGATTGCGCACTTACCTAAGTTGTTAGGGTGTTGGAGATTCTGCCACTATTTCCCACCCTAGAGTTTTGAACTGCTTTGGGACGTCCCACTAGTAATGGATCTGTGTCTCCCTTCCTTACCTTCTGCTGCTGAAAGACGGATTTTGGTAAGAACTTACCTGTAAAATCCTTTTCAGCGAAGGAAGGAAGGGAGACACAGCACCCTCCCATGGCAGAAGTATATTTTTGTTTCTAGATGCGGCGCGACCCTTTCCTGATGGCGGTCATCTGGTCTGGGGTTGGCGCACTAGGGCTCTTTTCCAGCATCGCCAGCTCATCGCAGTTGTCAGGTCCAGTGAGTTGTACCTAGGACTGTGTTTTTTCTTGCTGTTATTTGCATAACCTGTTTTCTCACATCTCTGAATTTTTCAGAAGGGGTTGTACTGTTCTGCTGGTGTTGTCTGCTCTTCCTTAGCTTGTGTACGGACTGGAGAACATGGGAGTAGGAGGAGCCAAAGTAGAGGGGCCGGTCGTCACTTTTTTATAAATCTGAGGTGAACTATCCTGTGGGGCTCCGCCTACCCACTAGTAATGGATCTGTGTCTCCCTTCCTTCCTTCGCTGAAAAGGATTTTACAGGTAAGTTCTTACCAAAATCCGTCTTTTGAGCTGATAAACCACACATATATACACTGCTCAAAAAAATAAAGGGAACACTTAAACAACAGAATATAACTCCAAGTGCATCAAACTTCTGTGAAATCAAACTGTCCACTTAGGAAGCAACACTGATTGACAATCAATTTCACATGCTGTTGTGCAAATGGAATAGACAATAGATAGAAATTATTGGCAATTATCAAGACACCCTCAATAAATGAATGGTTCTGCAGGTGGGGACCACAGACCACATCTCAGTACCAATGCTTTCTGGCTGATGTTTTGGTCACCTTTGAATGTTGGTTGTGCTTTCGCACTCGTGGTAGCATGAGACAGACTCTACAACCCACCGAAGTTGCTCAGGTAGTGCAGCTCATCCAGGATGGCACATCAATGCGAGCTGTGGCAAGAAGGTTTGGTGTGTCTATCAGCGTAGTGTACAGAGGCTGGAGGCGCTACCAGGAGACAGGCCAGTACACCAGGAGATGTGGAGGGGGCCTTAGGAGGGCAACAACCCAGCGGCAGGACCGCTACCTCCGTTTTTGTGCAAGGAGGAACAGGAGGAGCACTGCCAGAGCCCTGCAAAATGACCTCTAGCAGGCCACAAATGTGCATGTGTCTGCACAAACGGTTAGAAACCAACTCTGAGGGTGGTTTGAGGGTCAGACGTCCACAGATGGGGGTTGTGCTCAGAGCCCAACACCATGCAGGACGCTTGGCATTTGCCACAGAACACCAGGATTGGCAAAGTCGCCACTGGCGCCCTGTGCTCTTCACAGATGAAAGCAGGTTCACACTGAGCACATGTGACAGACATGACAGTCTGGAGACCCCGTGGAGAGCGATCTGCTGCCTGCAACATCCTTCATCATGACCGGTTTGGCAGTGGGTCAGTAATGGTGTTGGGTGGCATTTCTTTGGAGGGCCGCACAGCCCTCCGTGTGCTTGCCAGAGGTAGCCTGACTGCCATTAGGTACTGAGATGAGATCCTCAGACCCCTTGTGAGACCATATACTGGTGCGGTTGGCCCTCGGTTCCTCCTAATGCAGGACAATGCCAGACCTCATGTGTCTGGAGTGTGTCAGCAGTTCCTGCAAGATGAAGGCATTGAAGCCATGGACTGGCCCGCCCGTTCCCCTGACCTGAATCCGATGGCGCATATCTGGGACATCATGTCTTGCTCCATCCACCAACGTCACATTGCACCACAGACTGTCCAGGAGTTGGAGGATGCTTTAGTCCAGGTCTGGGAGGAGATCCCACAAGAGACCATCCGCAACCTCATCAGGAGCATGCCCAGGCGTTGTAGGGAGGTCATACAGGCACGTTGAAGCTACACACAATACTGAGCTTCATTTTGACTTGTTTTAAGGACATTACATCAAAGTTGAATCAGCCTGTAGTGTGTTTTTCCACTTTAATTTTGGGGGTGACTCCAAATCCATGCCTCTATTGATTAATAAATTTGATTTCCATGGATGATTTTTGTGTGATTTTGTTGTCAGCACATTCAACTTTGTACAGAACAAAGTATTCAATGATAATATTTCATTCATTCAGATCTAGGATGTGTTATTTGAGTGTTCCCTTTATTTTTTTGAGCAGTGTATAAATGAGGAAAAAAAGTATTTGATACACTGCCGATTTTGCAAGTTTTCCCACCTTTAAAGAATGAAGAGGTCTGTAATTTTTATCATAGATACACTTCAACTGTGAGAGAAAGAAAATAAAAAAACAAAAATCACATTGTATGATTTTTAAATAAATAAATTGCATTTTGTTGAATGAAATAAGTATTTGTTCACCTACCAACCAGCAAGAATTCTGGCTCTCACAGACCTGTTAGTTTTCTTTTAAGAAGCCGTCCAACTCTGCAATCATTACCTATATTAATTGCATCTATTTGAATGCGTTACCTGTATAAAAGACAAATGTCAACACACTCAAACCTCTCTCCCATGACCAAAACCAAAGAGCTGTCTAAGGACACCAGGGACAAAATTGTTGACCTGCACAAGGCTGGGATGGGCTACAGGACAATAAGCAAGCAGCTTGTTGAGAAGGTAAAAACTGTTGGCGCAATTATTAGAAAATGGAAGAAACACCAGATGACTGTCAATCTTTCTCAGTCTGGGGCTCCGTGCAAAAGCTTGCCTCATGGGGCAAAGAACACAAAAGAAAATACCCAGCCACCCACATGCCCAAGCACTAAATGGGCACATTGCCAGACTTCTTTGCCTCGCATTGTTGACATTTAGGTTTGTGGACACTGAGGCTTTCCGCAACCTCATGGCTTGCACGGTCCCCAGTCAACACCATTTTTCCCGGTGTGCCATTCACACCTTACACCAGCATGTGTTCCATAGCCTCACCCATGCCCTGACTAACTCAGTTACTGGGAAGGTCCACTTAACGACCAAAAACATGTATAACTGCTTGTGGCAAGGGATGCTACATGTCCCTGACTGCTTACTAAGCGAACCTTGTGGAGACCAGGACCGAGTCGGACCCTGGGACGGCACACATGCTACAGATGCCGAGGATTGCGGGCCATAGTTCCATCAGGGTTTCCTTCACCTCATCCTCAGTCATATATTGTCACAGGTGTGTCAGATGTGACTGACAGTCGTCCTGCAGTTGGTTGAAGGAGATCTCTACGTTTGGCATTGTAGACATTTTCTGGCTGTCTCTAGGACCCAGCGGCTACCTCCCTCTGGCTAATTAGCTCCCTGGCCTTGGTGTATAAATACCTGGTGTGTCTGAGAGGGAGGTGATATTCTTTACTACTTGTAAGGCTTAAGCAAGAGCAGTACTTTATCCTCTCTGGCCATGTGCACATTTGGCTGGAGTTGTCTAAAGCTAAGCAATGCCCCCCTGTTTGTCTACCCGTGTTGTCTATAGAGTTTAGTGGAGATCGACTAGTGTTCATCTCCTCCTGTCCCTAGGCTTAGCCATATGCCAGGGAGAGTCAGGGCGAGGCACGCGTGCAGCAATTGGTGAACAGCCAATATAGGGATGGTTATTGAAACAGGGTGACACTAGACCAGACTAGGAGGTCTCCCCCTTCCCCCTTTCCCTAGAGTCTGGGCTCCAATTCCCTTTTGCCTTTGTGTTGCACTAAATCTTTCCCACACCTGGCGTGACATTATCACCGGCTGAGCACTTTTTGAAAAGGAAAGAAAAATATGACATTGTTTGTTTTTTTCTGTGTTTTTGGGCGTGTACCTTTTTTTTTCCTTTCTCCCTTGGTATGGATTCAGTTGAAAAGTGGCTGCACAGGCTGTCTCTGGAGGTGAATGACCTCCACGGTGAGGTACAGCAGCATCACCAGCATCAGCGGCTACAGGTCACCAATATGGAGGTCTCTGCAAGATTGCCTTCCTGGACCGGTTTTCAGGAGGTAGGGACATGTTTTTTGTATTCAAGGAGGCCTGCAAACTGTATTTTAAATTTGATCCCTATTCCTCTGGAAATGAGGAGCAACGGGTTGGAATTGTAATCTCTCTACTGCAAGGTGATCCTCAATCCTGGGCGTTTTCTTTACCGCAGAACTCAGTTTGTCTCCAGTCTGTGGAGGTGTTTATTGGGGTTCTGGCCCTTATCTATTATGTCCCTGACCGAGTCGCCTTGGCTACGTCGCCTTCAACACAGGATTCGGTCAGTGGAGACGTACAGTTCGGAATTCCGTAGATGGGCAACGGATTCCAAATGGAATCACTCAGCCCTTAGAGGTCAATTTTGTAAGGGGCTTGCTGAAAGGTTAAAAGATGCCTTGGCAGTATATGAAACCCCTCAGTCTTTAGAGGCTGCCATGTCTTTGGCCATATGTCTTGATAGAGGTCTTTGGGATAGATGGGGATGACCACCTTCTCTGGGGCCTTCTTGTTGGGGTTGTGTACCTCTGCCAGGGGAGTGGTCTGGGGGTGAACCAGTACTAGGGGAGGTGGAGGAACCCATGCAGTTGTGGAGGGGGTGTTTCTGCATCATACATCTCCCCAGAGATTCTCAAGATATAAGGCGTAGGGTTTTTTTTGTGGGATCTGTCCTTCAATTCCTAAACAAAAGGAGACTCTATTAACTCTTGGTAGTCTTGAATTGGATAAACAAGGGGTGCATTTGTGGCCAAACAGCAGTTCCCACTTTGTCCTAACAGCAGAGGTGGTGCTGGAGAGCAAAACCAATAAAATTTCTGTGTTTGTTGACAGTGGAGCCGGAGTAGGCATGGTTGATGCTGAGTTTGTGAAAACTCATGGTGTTGCTTGCTGTACTTTAGATAAACCTATTTCCATTTTCACCATTGACTCTGCGACACTTGCACAGAAAGCATTTACTCAGATTGTACATAATGTGAAACTGAGGATGGGGTCAGTTCGTTATGAAATAATCCCTTGTTATGTCCTGGACAATCTTCCCACACCGATTGTTTGGGTATCCCTTAGCTTGTTAAGCATAATCCGTTGGTGGATTGGCAAGCCGGGGAAATTACTAAATGGTGAGATTACTGCCATGAGAACTGTTTAGATATTTCCCTTGCTACAGTCTCTACCGAAATATTACCTGCTTTTCTGTCTGGTCTTGAGGACGTTTTTTCTGAGAGGGGGTGTCAGGATTTGTTTCCTCATCGTGCTTATGACTGTCCTATTAACCTGACCGAAGTCCAGACTGTATAATCTTTCTGGCCCTGAGAGACAAGCCATAAAGGATTTCATTGAGGAGAGTCTGGAGAAGGGCCATACCAGGCCCTCATCTTCGCCCGTGGTGGAAGTGTTCTTCTTTGTAAAGAAAAAATGGCTTTCTACATACCTGTTTAGATTTCCGGGAATTAAATCAAATTACCATCCGTGATCCATACCCTCTTCTTCTGATTCCCAATTTGTTCAGTCAGGCTGTGGGAGCTAAGGTATTCTGCAAATTGGATTTAAGGGGAGCCTAGAAGTTTGTTAGAATCTGAGAAGGGGACGAATGGAAAACGGCATTCAATACCTCGGAAGGACATTTCGATAGTTTGGTTATGCCTTTTTGTTTGACCGATGCATCTGCAGTATTCCAGCATTTCATAAATTATATTTTCCATCATTTGGTGGGGAGGTTTGTGGTGGTCTACCTGGATGATATTTTGGTTTACCCCCCTGATTTTGAGACTCATCAGGGGCATGTTAAGCAGGGTCTCCAGATATTAAGGGATAACAAACTTTATGCCAAACTAGAAAAATGTGTTTTCGCTGTTCAGGAGGTGCAGTTTTTGGGGTACTTGTTGTCATCTTCGGGTTTTCGGATGGATCCGGACAAGATCCGCGCAGTCCTTGACTGGGAACGTCGCGAGTACCCGAAGGCTGTACAACGTTTCCTGGGCTTTACTAATTTTTACCGGAAATAAATCCAAAGTTACTCTGTTATAGTGAAACCCCTTACTGAAATGACTAAGAAGGAGTCTCATTTTTCCAAATGGTCAGATGCTTCCCTCCAGGCTTTTTCTTTCTTAAAGAATCATTTTGCCACTGCACCTTTACTCAGTCAACCCGATGTTTCTCAACCCTTTATTGTGCAGTTTGATGCGTCAAAGGACCAGGTTGGGGGCTGTGTTGTCTCAGGGTTCATCCCCTTGTAAATGGCGTCCATGCGCCGCCTTTTCTAAAAAAAATAAATAAATAAAGTCTTCGGCTGATAGAAATTATGATGTGGGCAATAGGGAACCTTTGGCGATCAAATTGGCGTTCGAGGAATGGCAACATTGGTTGGAGGGGGCTGTCCATCCTATTACTGTTATTCCTGACCATAAGAACCTGTCATATCTCCAGGCTTTACTAATTTTTACTGGAAATTCATCCAAAATGACTCTGTTATAGTGAAACCCCTTACTGACATGACTAAGGAGGGGTCTGATTTTTCCAAATGATCGGATGCTTCCCTCCAGGCTTTTTCTTCCTTAAAGAATCATTTTGCCACTGCACCTATACTCAGTCAACCCGATCTTTCTCAACCCATTATTGTGGAGGTCAATGCGTCGGATGTCGCGGTTGGGGCTGTGTTGTCTCAGGGTTCATTGCCTGGTAAATGGCGTCCATGCGCCTTCTTTTCTAAAAAAATTGTCTTCAGCTGAGAGAAATTATGACGTGTGTAATAGGGAACTTTGTCGATCAAATTGGCGTTTGAGGACATTGGTTGGAGGGGGCTGTCCATCCTATTACTGTTATTCCTGACCATAAGAACCTGTCATATCTCCAGTTAGCTAAATGTCTCAACCCTAGGCAATCCAGATGGTCTCTGTTTTTTTTATTAAGTTCAATTTTGTTGTCACTTTTCGTCCAGGGGTCAAAAATTTCAAGGCTAATGCTTTGTCCTGGTGCTTCCCTGGTGGTGGTGACCATGAGAACCCTGCCCTGATATTACAGAAAGGGGTAGTCATTTCGGCACTTTATCTTGAACTGGAGGGTGAGGTGTTGGAGGCACAGGGGGGACCCTCTTGCCTCCTGCCCTTAAGGAAAGTTATTTGTACCATCTAATCTGCGCCGCAAAGTAATTAAGGAACATCATAACTCTGTACTTGCTGGGCATCCAGGTGGTACGGCAACCACGGACCTCCTCTCTTGTCATTTTTCGTGGCCGGGGTTGCATCGGGATGTAATTGAACTTCCACTACCTATGCCAAGTAGGTCATGGACACACTTGTCCATGGATTTTATTACTTCAGGCAAAACGGTGGTTTTGGTGGTAGTAGATAGGTTCAGTAAAATGGTTCATTTTGTCGCATTGTTTGCGCTTCAAAATGCCAAGACACTTGCTCAGGTATTCATAAATGAGATTGTGAAGCTTCACGGGGTTCCCTGATGTGGTGTCAAATTGGGAGACCCAGTTTGTTTCCAAGTTTTGGAAGGCATTCTGTTCCCGACTGGGGGGTGCAGCTGTCCTTTTCCTCTGTCTTACACCCTCAGTCGAATGGACAGACCGAGCTTGTCAATCAGAATTTGGAGAGCTACCCCAGGTGTTTTGTTTCCAAAAATCATGAGGATTGGGCATACTACCTTACGCTGGCAGAATTTGCCGTTAATAATAATAGTCTAGAATCCACTGGCAGGTCACCGTTCTTTGGTACATACGGTTATCACCCACAGTTTGGTACCTTTAGCAGGGGAGGAGCTTCAGGAGTTCCTGAAGAGGAATGGTTTTCTTCTTCGCTCTTCTCTGTATGGCAGGGTGTACTGAGTAATTTAAAGATCATGGAGACAGTTATAAATATATGGCTGACAGAAACCGCTTGCCAGGTCCGCACCTGAATGTGAATGACTGTGTGGTTGTCTACCAGGAATATAATATTGAAAGTTCCTTCTTGGAAGCTGGGACCTAGGTTTATTGGTCCCTATAAAATAACCGCCGTCATTAACCCAGCAGCGCTTCATCTTGAACTTCCTCAGGCCCTTAAAGTCCACAACGTGCTCCATAGGTCCTTACTTAAAAATTATGTGGAAACTCTTGAGCCCTCACCTCTACCACCGCCCCCACTAATGGTTGATGGTAATCTGGAATTCCAGATTTCGAGGATTGTAGATTCTCGTCTCCAACGTCATTCTCTATGATACTTGGTGCACTGGAAAGGGTATGGTCCAGAGGAGAGGATGTGGGTTTCAGCGTCCGAGGTGAACGCTCCCAGATTGGTTCGCTCATTTCACACCTCTTTTCCTGAGAAACCCGGTCCTGAGTGTCCGGAGGCCACTCGTAGAAGGGTGGGGTACTGTCATGGGTGTGTCAGAGGTTGCAGAGCTCTCTACGTTTGGCATTAGACATCATCTTAGAGACTGGCTGTCTCTAGGACCCAGCAGCTACCTCCTTCAGGCTTATTAGCTCCCTGCCTGGTGTGTCTGAGCGGGAGGTGCCGGCGATATTCTTTACTACTTGTAAGGCTTTAGCAAAAGCAGTACTTTGTCCTCTCCGGAGCTTGAGGCCGTGTGCACATTTGTCTGGAGTCGTGTAAAGCTAAGCAATCCCTCCTGTTTGTCTGCCCTTATTGGTTTAGTGAAGATCAACTAGTGCTCATCTCCTCCCATCCCTAGCCTTAGCTATATGCCAGGGAAAGTCAGGGCAAGCATCGATTGGTGAAGAGCCAATATAGGGACGGTAGTTGAGACAGGGTGACACTAGACCAGACTAGGAGGTCTCCCCCTTCTCCCTTTCCCTAGAGTCTGGGCTCACTTTCCCTTAGTGTTGCACTAAGTCTTTCACAACTGACGTGAAATATGTTTTGGAGGGCCAGCAGGTAGCCCTTATGCAATAATTTTGAGAGGGCCATCAGGCGGTCCTCACTAATACATTTTGCAGGGCCTCGTTTTCCATCTCTGAATTGAACTTCATATCAGTCAGAAGCCGGAAGCACTACTTAATGCCTCATTTAAGCTGCAACAGGCTGTGTTTAAGCTCATTTGTTTAGGTAACAAACAGCACACCACCACAAAGTTGTGCAAAGATAGATCTGTGGCTCTCGCCGCTGAACCTACAACCAGGCATGGTCATTTATGATAATGTCTGTAACCTGGTGACGGCTCTGAAGCTTGGCAACCTCGCACACATACCATGCCTAACCCACATACTCAATTTAGTTGTTCAGCGGTTTCTGAAAACCTACCCCCCAGGTACTTATGAAGGAATGCTGCTTTTGCGCCCATTTCAGCCGGACAGCTACACCTGCCGCTGGTATGGCAGTGTTGCAGCAATGCTTGCAAGTGGCAGCTCACAGACTGGTGTGTGTTGTGACCACAGGCCGGAACTCCACATTACATATGTCGGCAAGGCTTTGTGAGCAGCAGAGGGAAGTAGTTGAATACCAGTTACAACATGCCATTCAGTATTCAGCCTCCGCACACAAAATCTGAGGAGTGGGCATCGATGTCTTATATCTGTGAGGGTCTACAAAACCAATATGACGAGTGATGACACCATATTCAGCGTAGCCATCCTATTTCTTCACCAAAGTGTTCTTTAGGTTGCTCCTGGGGACAAACACTCTGAGATGATTTTCTAGGGCATCCAAAATGGCTTGTGTGAATGGGCACTGTTAGAAGAAATGTAAGGGTGTTCCCTCAGCGATAGGACATCTCAGGCAGTACCTAGTATTACACTGTCCACGGGCATGCATGAAAATTCTCAGGGGCAGGCTCCCATGAATAGCCATCCATGCCAGGTCTTTGTGCCCTGTTGTGTAACCTGCTAGAAACCACTTTTTTCACCACAGTCTTGGCTGTGGCCGCAGGGAGCCCTGGAAGAGACTACCCTGAGTCCTTTGCTCTGATAAGCTTATAGATGGTCTTTGGTTTCTTTCCATAACTTGTGCTTGAGTGCCACCAGTTAGTATTCTCTGACAAACTTGACCATGTGCTTATAATACCAGGGGATGTCCCCGTTGCAAAGATAGGAGCTGTTCCACTTCTCCCGTTCTTTCAGTGTGGATGGGCTCAAGGGGAGGAAGAGGAAATGGAAATTCGTCGTCCTGGTGGGGACAGGGAAGCCTTGCCTGTTGAGAGTCTGGCATACAAGGCTGACTTTGTCTCTCTGCCTTTCCCGTCACCCTCTTATTATACAAATTTTGGCAAACAATGATAACTGTTTATTCACCCTTCTCGACTCACGCTATAAGGAGGCTCATGTCCTCTCTTGAGCGACCCTGTGCTTCGCCTTGGGTGCTGTGGTGGACGAATCTGGTTGGCAATTGTGTCCTCTCTTGGCCATTCAGCTCATTCCCAGCGCAAGGGGTGTTTTCTGTTCACCTGCCGCTTCAGGACCTGCCAGCACAGCTAGTCACTGTCCCTTCCAAACCTCCCTCCCTCCTGTCCTTTGCGGACTGTGGTGAGGCGACAATGCGGAACGGATATTCAGAGTTTGATTCCAGAGAGGGAGTCTGATAAACGGACACCACTTACAAGGAAGCAAGCAGTCAAGCAAATTATCCACTCCTCAGCAGTTGATGCCGCAAGACAAAATTGCCATCCATGACAATTTAGAGGCTCTGTAATTGGAATGAGTAGCTTAAATCCTTTATTGAACATCTATTGGAGGGCAAATTTGGTGCCAGCAGCCGCTGTAATTCTAGCTCCAGTAACGTACACTAAAGTCTCCCACCACTACTGTGCACACTCGGATGGTATAGTGAAACTGCGAATGGTCATTAAGTGGCTGAATTTAGCCTGCTTTGATGAATTTCTTGGTACAGATCACCGTAAGAAAACATAAATCTGTCAATGAATGTATGGAAAAAAGCTATCACGTTAGTGACTGTGGAAGAGATGTATGTGGCCAGAATGAACACACATTTCCAGCAGATGATACCTAGAACCTATTCATACACTAAGTGCAGCTAACAGCGGTTTTAATAGGGAATATAATAGATGTAACCCTGATATGGACTGTTGGTTTTAGGTTGCTGCAGCAAGGGCTATAAGGCAAGAATCTCTGACTAGATGCCTGTAATACGCCATCCTTACTTCGCCAGCTAACCCTAAATGAATTGCAGATAAGAGCAAATTAGAATGAGTCACTGCGGTATATATGTACCCCATCTTGGTATATATGTCCCTCATCCTAGTATATTTATCCCCCATCCTGGTATGTATGTCCCTCATCCTGGTATATATAGCCCCTATCCTTCAATATGCCCCTTTTCCTGGGCCCCATTCTGGTATACGTCCCTTGTTCTGCCGCTGTTCGTTACTGTATATAAAAAAATAAACCATTATTCTCACCTTCCATCCGCTCCCCCGCCATGCGGAGTCCTCTTCTGAAGCCTGCAGCTGACTTCAGCTTGCAAGCGATAGGAGCACATTACATCACTGCAATGCACACTCAGTCACATGCATGCCTATGTCAGCTGCTGGCCTGTCATAGCTGGCAGAGTGTATTGCCCCGTATTGACCTGACGGATCTCTGTGTCGCAATACACTTCAGCTGCATGTGCGTCTGAGGATATATAGCATTATCCCAGTGTATCTACTGTGGTTTTAATATTTTGCATTGATTTGATGTGTAAGTGTGATTGATTGTCTGTAGTGTTGAGCGAGTATGTTCTATTAACCCTTTCGTCGAGTATGCTCGGGCCGAGCTCCGAGTATTTACAGCTGCTCGGTGATAAGGTTAAATCGCTCCCGTGTGCATGATTTGCTGCTGTTTGACAGTTTTATTACTTGTGAGGAATGTCTATTTCTTACAAATTCTTCACATGTAATAAAGCTGTCAAACAGTTGCAAATCATGCACACGGGAGCGATTTAACCTTATCACCGAGCAGCTGTAAATACTCGGAGCTCAGCCCGAGCATACTCGGACAGAACTCGCTCAACTCTAGTTGTCTGTCATGTTATACTTTTACATCAAACCAATAATAGTGAAGTGGTCTTGTTTGCCGTATCATGGGCAGAAACTTTGTGATTCTTGTCTTATTGTTTAACAATTTTTAAATGTTTTTAATGTGCACAACAACCTATTCTATTTTTTATAATAAAACGTAACTTTTTCTGTATTTTGATATGCGACCTGCATTATGTTTATCTATATTCTATAGTTTGTTTTGGACTATATTGTAACTGAGACTTGCACTTGATTTTTTATATAATATTAGAGGTTTCTAGTGTTGGACGGAGGTGCCAAGAGCCTACCAGTAATATGGACTCTGGTGGCTCATTGTTCATCTACATGCAAATGTTACTTTACCCTCAATCACAAATTTACCTTTGCTTTTATATAATAATAGACTGTATAGTTTGTTAAATGAATGATGAGAAGCTTAAAGGGAATATCCAGGACTTTGTGAAAAAACGAAAAATGTTCGTAAGCACCAACTTCCTGTCGGTTGTGCTTGGCACAGTTCTTCCCCGTCACAGACTACTCCACCTTCCCAGTAACTGAGTTGGACAATGCATGGGCTATTTTATGGGACACGTGCTGGTGTAAGACGGGTATGGTTTTCCAGGAAAAAAGTGGCGGCCGGGGAACGAGTACCAAGGGACTTCTGCTACCGTGAGGTTGAGGAAATACTCAGTGTCAACAAGCCTAAATGCCAATATTTCCAGGGCAAGGAGTCTTGAAATATGGCCATTTAGTGTTTTTCGGCCTGTGGGTGGCTGCGTATTTCCGCTTGCGTTCCAAGGCCTGTGGTA
Organism: Phyllobates terribilis; assembly: GCF_046119375.1. Lineage (NCBI taxonomy): Eukaryota > Metazoa > Chordata > Amphibia > Anura > Dendrobatidae > Phyllobates > Phyllobates terribilis. The sequence goes on along the minus strand of NW_027362764.1, from coordinate 326,430,356 downwards.
GGGACAGCTGAACACTGCGCTTGGTCAAGAAAGTGGACGTGTCTGCAACGACCGGTGCAGGGCGGGAGCCATCTGTGTGCGTCCTGGACAGGGGATTGGCAAACACCTAGCACAAGGGAAGAGGCAGTGGTGTCACTCGCAGACTGATTGTGGACTTAGGCGCTCGGACCACCTAGTTGGGTGCTTGAATGACGTGCCTGAGCATGCTAGCGGTGGTCAGGCTGGTGGTAGTCTGACCCCTGCTGAGCTTGGTATGGCGCAGGTTGCAAATTACCATTCTCTTGTCTTCAACACTTTATGTAAAAAAGCACCAGACAGGGCAGCACCGAGCCCTTGGCCTAGGATCTGGTCGCGTGTGGGTTCTCTGGGGAACAGTTGACCACTTTCTCCCTCTATCAGCCCCACTGCCTTTTCCTGCCTAATTTGATTCTGTGGATTCCTCCCCCTCTGCGCTGCTGTGCTCACTCTGCATGCCATCTTGCCAGGTTGAGTCAATGACAGCATCCATGACCTAATCTTCCGCTTGCTCACTCTGGTCCTCATCCTGACTTGGTGTCTTAAAATGATTTTTTTCAACTGTGTCTAATCATCCACCTCTTGAGACAGTAATTGCCATTCACCACAGTTATCTTCTGATCATGACTGCTCAAATATTTAGGCATTACCACACACAATCTCCTCAAGTCCCTCTTGAAACTTTCGCAGTGAGAGGCCAGAAGAAGCCATAAATGGAAAGGTAAAGAGCTCCTCACAGTGTCCTATTTTGGGGTTACTTGTCTTCTGGGACTCACCATGGTGAATAACATTACTTCTCTAGATAATAAGAAAAAATAAAGACGTTTATCACATAATTTGGTTAATTTATGCATGCCAGCAGCCAACGACAAGGTGATCTCCGATTTGTTGGGAACCTATCTAATGCGAATCCTCTCCTATGCTAAAGCCTGCATTTATGTGAGATAGGATCCTGCTGCAATTTCAATCTGCCACAGGCTGGAGGGTGGAGTGCTCGGTCAGAGAGCCAATATGCAAATAGCAAAAAGACTAACTTACTTCCCAAGCAGAAAACTGGTGTGTACAGCTGCAAACTAAAGGTAGCCAGCTGCGAACTAAGGGTAGCCAGCTGCGAACTAAGGGTTGCCGTCTCTATACATAACAAATAAATAAAGTTACACTCTGTAGTGCTAAAGCATGTAAACATGAAATATATGAAATTTGAATAGCATTACTGTTCTAGATCAGGGGTGAGCAATTAATTTTCCCAAGGGGCCACATGAGAGACCGTGGCTGTTGTGCAGGGCTGAATCAATAGGCTGAAATTTTGCTCAATATTAATATCAATATATTATTAATTATTAATTATGTCAATATTAATTGGATCGCTTAATATTGAGCAGAATTAAATATGCTGATGTCCCCCTATATACCGTTTGAACCCGAATACATCCACTTCTATATGTCGTATGAGCTCCCACACAGCCCCTTATATACACGGTAAGAGCCCCCACAGCCTCCTTATATACAGCATGAGCCCCATACTGCCTCCCCATATGCAGCATGAGCCCCACGCTGCCTCCCCATATGCAGCATGAGCCCCACACAGCCTCCCCATGTCCAGCAAGAGTCCCACACAACTTCACCATGTCCAGCATGAGAACCCCATAGCCTCCCCATGTTGAGGATGAGACCCCCATATCCTCCCCATTTCCAGGATGAGCCCCACATACCCTCCTGATGTCCAGCAGGAACCTTCCCATGTCCAGCATGAGAGCCCCAACCATATCCTCCCCGTGTCCAGCATGAGAGCTCCATAGCCTCCTTATGTCCAGCTTGAGAGCACCATAGCCTCCCCATTTTGAGGATGAGACCCCCATAGCCTCCACATGTCGAGGATGAGACCCCCATCGCCTCCCCGTGTCCAGAATGAGACTCCCATAATCTCCCCATGTCCAACCTGTTCCCCATAGCCTTGCCATGTCCAGCATGAGAGCCCTACAATCTCCCCATGTTTAGGATGAGACCCCCATAGCCTCCCCATGTCCAGCGTGAGAGACCCATAGCATCCATGTCCAGGATTAGTGGAGGAGGAAACCTTCTCCACTAATGCAGTCAGCACAGATGGAAACAGCGGAGACACTCAGCGGTGACAGCGAGCGGGCAGGCACTGTTTTCAACCCCTTGGCTGTCTTGGCCGGACTGGAACAGTAAAATAACGAATGTGGCACGCAGGTCTGCTCTAAATCCGTGTTACACAACTCCAGTGCTCAAGGCCCACCAACAGATCATGTTTTCAGGATTTCCTTAGTATTGAACAGGTGATGGAATTATTGCCTGTGCAGGTGATGGAATTATCATCTGTGCAATACTAAGGAAATCCTGAAAACATGACATGTTGGTGGGCCTTGAGGACTGGAGTTTGGGAACCCTGCTCTAGATAATAAGAAAAAATGGAGATGCTTAGCACTTAATTTGGCCAATTCATGCATGCGCAGCAGCCAACAACAAGGCGATCTCTGATTTGCTGGGAATTTATCTAATGTGAATCCTCTCCTCGGCCTGCATTTTTTGCTCAATCAGAGAACCAATATAAATATATATATATATATATATATATGTACACTGTCATAGAAATATTAAGAATTTCTCTCCCCCAGACCCCTCTTCATCCCCCCTCCCCTATAGTATTTGTCAGAGGAGAAGCGATGACAATCTATGGAGCTGTCTGTATGCAAATTATCACACACAGGAGAAGTAGCTTGAAGGAATATGCCAGTCCAAGAAGAGGTGGCACACCCAATTAGCATGCGAGTGTGTTTTCCAGTGACACAGGCTTGTGAGAAATTTACACCTAGATGAGGAAAATTTATTCCCAGAGTAGAGAAGAATTCAACAGAAATCTTTAGTCGAACCGCGCAGAATATGGAATATCTAAAGTTCCATACCTCCGATAATAACCCTTATTTTTTAGCGGCAGGGTCAGCTAAGGAACAATGTGCTTATTTTTCCATAGCTATGAGCCCCTCTGGGGAGCTGTGGTACAAGAGTGCCAGAAAAACAGACCGCAGCTATGCCACGTGTAGTCTCTACGGAAAGGTAAATTCATAATAAAGAATATGGCGTCACTTGCAAGCTTCTGCAGTCAACCAGCATAAGTTATCCCAGAAGTTTGAGATTCTAATATAAATATGAAGGCTGGAACCCAGCCCACGTGATGTCAGCATATGGGGTGTCTTCCCCTTCGGCATAAAAGACACAGCCGAAGGTGGGTCAGGACTCATGTTGGAAGTACATATTGATGTGTAACACGGGTCACGTTCGCTGAACGGTCCAATAGGAGCGCTTCTCTCCAACTATACTGAGTCATCTCTGCGATCTTTATTGTAAGTCATCTTTAATCCTATATTATTTGTGTAACTGTATATTCTGTACTGTAAATGTTCCCCTTTGTAAAACCTTTTGTGTATTTTTCATAAACACTGCCTCCCTTTTGGATTAAATATAAAATCTAATAGTCCTGTTTCTTTTGTCCTGTAATCGTTCCTCCCCTGAAGCCATATACGCTACCAAAAAGCAGGCGTTCGATCAGACTTGTATTATATTTCAAAAGCTGGTGGTGGTGGCAGCGAATAATCATAAGTGGGCTATCGTTAAGCTGGCAGTGACCATACGGGGGTGTATACACGTATTCCATGCGTTAGAATGCAGAGGTGTGTATGCCATACGCTCACTGTGCACTTGCCGATACCTATGTAGTAAGTGGGATCGTGTGCGTGCCAATCCCTGCTTAATCCTGACAGAGTGACTGCTGCGGTGGGATATTGTGTGATCTCCCCGATGTCATTCTTGACATACACATATACACATATATTGCCCAACAGTCCATGTGAAAAAAATTGCAGGCACTAGTCTCTTCAATATTCAGGATGAAACTCCCCAGTTCAAGTATATGAGTGCTCAGAAAATTCGGATCCCATACAAATCATTTGTGTAGCACCCTAATTTTATGGATACATTGCAATTATTAACATAGGAAACTGTATTTAGTCTTAGAAATTTTATTAACTTCTGATATAAAAACGGATGCCATGTGAATGTAAAAAGCGGACACACAGATTCCATACAGATGGTATATAGACGATGATTCATAATTTGAAAAATCTATTTTTTCTGGATTAAAATCGGATGATTTTTTTTTATATATTCATGTTTATGTTCAAGCCTTATCTTTCTGTTTATAGCCATGAAAACTTTGATTTGGCTATAATAAATTTAAAATTAAGTTTGTTTTGAATGAAATTGATTATTTAGAAATCCCCATTTTGAATTCAAGCTTTGGGCATTAAAATATATCAGCAATGCTTGTCAAAATCTCCAAAGGAATATAAACAAATTTAACCTATCCACAGGATTCTTTGAATTTGTGAATATAAATTGATAATTATTTGTTTGTGTGACAACCCCTCAAGAATTATTCCAATGTTAGGATACAACATTTTTATTAGTAGAAGCAATTTTGAGCACACAGCGGGGCTCAAGAGATACAGAGCACTATTTTGATTTTTGATGCACAAATTGAGGTGGAATAGATTTTAATGTTTCTGATGTTCTATGATCCAAGTAGCTTTACAAATCCAATATTGCATTTACAAAGTGACCCGTAATGAAAACTACACACCTCAAGCAATTTATCTAGGAATGTAATGAGCATTTTGAACTCACAGAATTTTATAACACTGGGACGTGAAAATGAAAAAAAAAATCCCACTAAAATTATGTTTTAACCGAAAGCAGTATCCCATGTTGTTGAAAAGTACTGTTTGGGTGCAGGACTCAAAAAGGAAGAAGCGCTATGTAACCTTTGGAGTATATATTTAACTATAATAGTTTGCAGGTGTCATGTCACATTTACAGACCTCATGAGGTGCCAGAACTGCAGAAATCCAGCTCTTGACACTCAGTTTTACATAAACTACATCCCTTAATGAATAGCATTGGGATTTTCTGGTAATTTCGTTTATAATATCGGGACATATGTAAATTTTGCGAAGTACATTTGCGTATATAAGGGTGTTGAGATAACAGGGTGAATCAGAAAAAATTAAATAATTAACTCCTTCACAACATATGACGTATAGATACGTCATATACCGTGTCTCCCCCCTTAAATGCCGCTGTCAATTTCTGACAGCGGCACATTTAACATGATCGCGCCAGAAGAGTAAAGGTTCAAATCACCCCTCTTTTGCCCCATTCAAAATAAAACCGTAAAAAAAAATACCCATGTTTGGTATTGCCACATTCAGAAATGCCCGATCTATCAAAATATAAAAATAATCTGATCGGTATACAGTGTAACGAGCAAAAAAATTCAACTCCAAAATTATGTTTTTTTGGTCGCCGCAACTTTGCAATAACAGTCGATGAAAACATTGTATTTACACCAGAATATATCAATAAAAGTCAGCTCTGTGCGCAAAAAATAAGCTCTCATTCAGCCCCAGATCCAGAAAAATGGAGACACTACGGGTCTCGGAAAATGGCACATTTTTTCTTTTTTTTTTTTTTTTGATTTTTTTTTCACCACATAAATTAAAGAAACCTATTCATGTTTGGTATCTGCAAACTTGTAATGGCCTAGAGAATCTTAACAGCAGGTCAGTTTTAGCATTTAGTGAACACGCTAAAAAAAAAAATAATTGTGGAAATGCACTTTTTTTGCAATTTCATGGCACTTGTTTTTTTTCCTGTTTTCCAGTGCACTATATGGTAAAATCACTGTGTAATTCAAAAGTGCTACTCGTCCTGCAAAAAACAAGCCTTCACAGGCCACATTGACAGAAAAATAAAGAGTTATGGTTCTGGGAAGAAGTGGAGCAAAAAACGAAAGTAAAAAAACTCAAAATGGCCTGGGTGTGAAGGGGTTAATGGAGGTTTTGGTCGCTTTGAAGCAATCCTTAAAGGGAATCTGTCTGTTTTTGTTATGTAATTTGAAGACAGCACGAGGTAGGGGCTGAGACTAAATGACGTCACCGCAGGTCCTGACAGTACACTGCTGGACGCCTAGGAGAGAGGATGTGGCCAGGAGCAGACCGGGGGCCGCCGGAGAGGTGAATATACAGGTTTTGTTTATTTTTAACTTTTTTATTTCTTTTTTTCATCGCGTGGTAGCTGGGATGAAGAGGAGTTGTAGTCTCCTCTTCAGTTCGGGTACCACACGCACCGCGATTACACTGCCAATTTGCGGCCATTGAATTTAATTGAAACGTAGCAAATCCTCATATACGTTTCAATGTTCCTCAATTTGCAGCGTAATCGCGGTAGAAATGGTCATGCTGCGTTTTGCAACGCAATGCGAATTCGGCGCGCAAATTAGCGCATCATGTGCACAGCAGTTCCGAATTCACTTTCCTGTGTATGGCAGACTGTTTTACAAGCGTTTTCGCGGCGTTTTTGCACCCGTAAAAAAGCCACAAAAAGGCTACATGGGCACGTGGCCTTAAGGTCCACCAAGTTCCATGTCAAAAAACGCAAATGTGGTGAGGTATAAGAGATGTTTTAATCTAGTGTCTGAGCAGGGCCGGCGTCAGCACCTGACCCACCCGGGCAAGTGCCAGGGTCCTGGGCCATGACCCCAAACACACCTCCAGGCTGTGTAAGGGCTATTTGACCAAGAGGGAGAGTGATGAGGTGCTACCCCAGATGACCTGGCCTCCACAGTCACCAGACCTGAACCCAATCGAGATGGTTTGGGGTGAGCTGGACCGCAGAGTGAAGGCAAAAGGGCCAACAAGTGCTAAGCATCTCTGGGAACTCCTTCAAGATTGTTGGAAGACCATTTCCGGTGACTACCTCTTGAAGCTCATCAAGAGAATGCCAAGAGTGTGCAAAGCAGTCATGAAAGCAAAAGGTGGCTACTTTGAAGAACCTAGAATATAAGATATATTTTCAGTTGTTTCACACTTTTTTGTTAAGCATATAATTCCACATGTGTTAATTCATAGTTTTGATGCCTTCAGTGTGAATGTACAATTTTCATAGTCATGAAAATACAGAAAAATCTTTAAATGAGAAGGTGTGTCCAAACTTTTGGTCTGTTCTGTATGTCTATCTGCATGTGTACGTATCTGTGTATATGTTTGTGTATGTCTGCGTATTGTATGTGTACATATCTGTGTACCATGTGTATGTATGTGCATGTCTGCATTACTGTGTGTGCATGTCTGCATTACTGTGTGTGCACGTCTGCATTACTGTGTGTGCACGTCTGCATTACTGTGTGTGCACGTCTGCATTACTGTGTGTGCACGTCTGCATTACGGTGTGTGCACGTCTGCATTACGGTGTGTGCACGTCTGCATTACGGTGTGTGCACGTCTGCATTACGGTGTGTGCACGTCTGCATTACGGTGTGTGCACGTCTGCATTACTGTGTGTGCACGTCTGCATTACTGTGTGCACGTCTGCATTACTGTGTGCACGTCTGCATTACTGTGTGCACGTCTGCATTACTGTGTGTGCAAGTCTTTATGACTGTGTGTGCACGCCTTTGTACTCTTGTGCATTTCTGCGTACTTGTGTACAACTCTGCGTACTCTGTGCGTGTGCACGTCTGCTTACTCTGTGCGTATGCACGTCTGCGTACTCTGTGCGTATGCACGTCTGCGTACTATATGCATGTCTGCGTACTGTGCGTGTGTGCATGTCTGCATATGTGAAGGATGAGGGGACATCCTGAGCCCTGTGTTGTATACCTATATATCTATTTTTTCCCCTCACCCATCACAGCACACCTTGAGAGAGGGATCCCCCCCACCAAGGACAGGAAACCGTCTGAAATAAAAGGGCGGAACCTGTCCCTCGCTTCAGTTGGTTTCCTGTCCTTGATGGGAACCTGTTTGTGGAAGAAAAGAATGATGTACCTGGGTCTGTTCCGGTGTGGAAAAGTGTGCATCGGTTCCAGGCTCCAGAAGCGCTGTCCACGGTTCCCTGGGGCCGTGTCTGAGTGTGCTCAGGCGGTGAGGAGAGCTGCGGCTCCCCGCAGACCTCTGCACCGCCCTCCCTCTGCCCCATGTTCATTGCTGGCTGCATGCTTGGAGTGGCGTCTTACGGGTGTGACGCGCCTGACGTCACGGCGTGGTACACGCTGGGAGAGGCGTGCCCGGGGACATGGGGGGGAGCAACACCCTGATCCATCATGGCAACGCCCTGTAAGCGATTGCCGGGCGGCTTTTGGAAACTCGTCCTGCGGGCATCAGGAGGGGGGAGGGCACCTGAACCGGACGAGGTTTCGGATGTGCCCTATTTAAGGTTGGGGGGGGTTTCCTGACAAACGCTGGTATGCTCAATCTCATGGTATAGCAGCTATGGCAGACCAGGACTGCCAAGAACAGCAGCTGACCCCTCCACCTCAGCAACGCCAGCGCAAGAAACTGTCTGACGCCTCTTACACAGACAGCCGCTCAAGCAACGGTAGCGGCAGCCAGAGGAGTAAGGTGTCGGACACTTCGGGGCCATCCAGAAGGGATTCATCTTATGTTCCGCCACAGCCTCCAAATCCGGTACCCTCTTGTGACTTCAGAGGTGAGTGATCTTCGTGAATGTCACCTGATAGTAATGGAAAGTTATTATGTGCTTCATTCCTTAGGAGCCTAAGAAGAGTAGCGCCAAACAGAAGCCTTATGCCAGGTTCCCCTTTCCATAGATTGGCTGAAACAGCTTTGTGCAAGCTGTATTAACAGAACCATAGCAGAGAATACTCCGGATTTTGCATCTAATTTGAGGTCCATAATCTGTACAGAGGTACAAGATTCCCTAAAGGGTTTACTTAAAGGGAAAATGAGATCCCATAAGGATATTTCCTCTGACTATGATTCATCCTCCCAGTCGGAGGATCCATGTCTTAGTGAATCATCATCCTCCTCTTTATCAGAAGTGGTAGGCCCTGTTTCCCTATTGAGGGTATGGACAAGTTTGTCAGAGCTGTCAAATCAACCATGGGATTAAGGGAGGAGAAGGCAGCCAGATCCCTGGAAGACATTATGTTCGCGGGCCTGGAAGAATAAAGAGACACTTCTTTCCGGTGAACCCTAAAATTCAGACCCTTATACACCGGGAATGGAGTAAGCCTGAGAAATCAGCAGTGTTGCTCTCATCCTCTAAAAGGAGGTACCTCTTCGAGGATAGTGTCTTTGGGTCTTGGGATAAAATTCCTAAAGTTGACAGGTCTGTGGCCCGATCATCCAAAAAATCGTCTCTACCCCTGGAGGATTCGGGCATTCTAAAGGATGCTCTAGATAAAAAGGCAGACTCCTTCCTATGTCACACCTGGGAAGCTGCTGCAGGGGGCCTGAAACCAGTGGTAGCTGGCACTTGTGTTGCTAGGTCACTTATGGTGTGGCTTCAACAATTAGAAGACCAGCTCAAGGATTAAAATATACCTAGAGATAAAATCCTCTCCAACCTACCTTAACTGCAGGCAGTGTCAGCTTTCATTGCTGACTCATCAGCGGATTCTGTTAAACTCTCTGCCAGGTCTGCAAACTTATCTAATGCTGCCAGACAAACCCTGTGGCTCAAAGGTTGCTCAGGAGACCTGCAGTCAAAACATAAGTTATGTTCCCTCCCTTGTGATGGCAAACTCTTATTCAGCCAAAAACTGGATGAGCTTTTCGAGAAGGCTGGTGACAGAAAGAGAGGTTTCCCAGGATTCACGGGGGACACGAAAAGGTCCTACTTTCGGAGGAAGAGATTTAACCGGGGTTGCCCTCCTGGAGAAAGAAAAAAAGATTGGAGCCCAGATCTAAAAAAAGAGTCTGGTTATATGTTTGGAGGACCATACTCCAGTACTAAAAAATCTTACCAATGGCGCCAGGCTAGAGGTCGGTGAAAGGCTATCCCATTTTATCCCAGCTTTGGAAGTCATTATATCAAAGCCCTGGGTGTTGATATCATAAGGAGTGGCCTAAAGATACGCTTCAGTCAAATCGCTCACCAAACTTTCAGGATCACCCCCAGGAGTAAGTCCAGGGAGGAGCAGATAGCCCTAGAGTCAGAGATACTAGATTTAGTAAACAAACAGATCCTTCACAAAGTTCCGGATTCATGAAGGGGATTTTATTTCCCCCTATTTGTGATAAAAAACAACAACAAATGGGTCCATAAGGACCATTATCAACCTCAAGAGTCTAAATCAGCTGATAGAGAACCAGACTTTCAAAATGGAATGAGTAAACTCCGCAGTAAAACTGCTTCACCACAATTGTTTCATGGCAGGTATTGACCTAAAAGATGCCTATTATCTCATCCCAATCCATCTAGACTACCAGAAGTACCTAAGGGTAGCCCTATTCATTCAGGGGGAATTGAGGCATTTCCAATTTACTGCCCTACCTTTTGGACTCTCGATAGCTCCGAGAGTGTTTACAAAGGAGACAGCGGAGGTGACAGCTTTTCTCCGAATCAAAAACGTGGTGATTGTTCTCTACTTAGATGACTTTTTGGTAATAGGGAGATCACAAGACCACGGTTTCTCTCAACTTCTAGAGGTCAAGATGGCTTTACATCAGCTAGGATGGTTGATAAATGCTCAAAAATCAAAACTATCCCCCTCAAGGACTCAAATCTTTCTGGGCTTGACTCTAAATTCTCATCTCCAAGCCTGCTTCCTCCCGGAAGACAAGGTTTGCAAAGAAATCAACTTGGTCACAAGGGCCATAGAGTCTCCAGTTATGTCCCTGAGAGGAGCAATGTCCCTACTGAGCTCCATGACGTCCTGTCTCCCAGCAGTCAAATGGGCCCAAGGTCATATGAGGCTTCTTCAGTGGGAGGTCCTGTCAGCGCAAAGATCCTTCAACGGACATTTAGAAAAAAAGACTAGCTCTTTCCTTAGAAACGGTAGACTCCCTCTCATGGTGGACAAACAGTGAAAATCTGACCTCAGGCTTGCAGTGGTCCAGACCAGTCGACCATATAATCACAAAGATGCAAGTGGCTCCGGCTGGCGGGGTCATCTGGCAGATCTCTCAGTTCAGGGGCACTGGTTACATCACGAAATAGAGGCATCATCGAACCTAAAAGAACTTTGAGCAGTGAAGAAATCCCTGATAGGCTTCCTTCCCCACATTCAAGGTCACCATGTCAAGGTCAGGTCCGATAATCGGACAACAGTGGCTTATATAAATCACCAGGGAGGATGGTAGTGGCAAACAGAATCCTGCAACTAGTGGAACAGCATCTCCCATCCCACAGTGCTCTTTACATCCGGGGGGTAGAAAATTCAAAGACAGATTTTCTCAGTCGCCACACTTTAAGACAAGGAGAGTGGGCCCTGAATCCGATATTCTTCCAGCAGATTATCCAACTATGGGGGTCACCGGACATAGATTTGTTCGCCACCAGGGCAAAAAGGAAGGTGGAGAGATTCTGTTAACTAGACCTGACAGAGAATCCCTATGCTGTAGACGCTCTCCAGATATCCTGGAAGTTCAGGAGGGCCTATGCTTTTCCACCGATAGTAATGATCCCGGCAGTTGTGAGGAAAATTCGAGAGGAGGGGGCAAGGATAATTCTAATAGACCCTTTTTGGCCAAAAAGACCCTGGTTCTCCCTGCTTCATCTAATGTCAGTCTCGGATCCCTGGGTCCTGCCGGACATGCCGGATCTTCTCATCCAGGGGCCGGTATTCCATGTACAAGCCAAACGTTTCCATCTGGCTGCTTGGAATTTGAGAGGATGTTACTGAGTAATAGGGGTTTTTCACCGGGCCTAGTTTCCACCCTATTATGTGGTAGGAAGCCAATAACAACTAAGATTTATAGCAGAATCTGGGGAAAATTCCTGGATTTCATAGATTGCCCATTATCCGATTTACCTCCAATTAAAGATGTCCTAGAATTTTTGCAGAAGGGACGTGACCTGGGGTTGGCTACAGGAATGCTTAAAGTTCAGGTGTCCGCTTTAGGGGCGCTCTATAATTGCAACCTAGCGGGAACAGGTGGGTCTCTAGACTCATTAAATCCTGTTCCAGATCTAAACCAGTTCATGCTCTCAGAGTTCCTCCCTGGGAACTGAATTTGGTCTTAAACACACTCTCTGGCGACCCATTTGAGCCCCTTCAGGTTATCTCTCCAAAGACCTTCACCCTTAAAACCATTCTCCTAGTGGCCCTAACATCAGCCCGTAGGGTGAGTGACCTGCAGGCCCTTTCTGTTGATCCCCCGTACACCCAAATTCAAGATGACCGGGTCATCCTACGTCCAGATCCAGCATACCTTCTGAAAGTAGTGTCCAGATTCCACTGTAATCAAGAGATTGTGCTTCCCTCATTCTGCAGCAACCCAAAAAACCCCGGGGAGGTTAGATTCCACAATCTGGATGTTAGAAGAGCTTTACTACAGTACATAGACTTGACTATTCAGTGGAGGAAGGACCACTCCTTGTTTCTGGCCTTTCAGGGGCTATGTATATATACTATGTGTATATATATATATATATATATATATATATAAAAAAAATCATAGCTCCCAATCGTCCCGTGTTTCACGCGACTGTCCCTCATCCCGTCATGGCTCAGCTGTTCACCCGGCTTCTATATTTACTTCTCTCCAACGTTTTCATCGCTCCGTAGCTCCAACTCCTTGGTTTCGGGGCCGATCTGCTCTTTTAAGTGCATAAATTAAATTATTTTTTCATTTACCCTCACTCCTGTTATCAAGTCTCACCCGGGACTCGAGCCTGCATCACAGTGTCAACTGTTATACTGTAGCGTCCACTGTAAAACACAGGCGACTCCTGCACATCTACTGTGCACACACCATAACTGGGATGTACAATTATGGTAGTTTGCATTTAAAGAGGTTCTTTGGTTAAACCACACCGATCCATGGGCTCCGCAGGATAGGTGATAACTTATTGATCGTTTGGGTTCGACCATTGGAAAATGAACTGATCAGAAGAATTGGTAAGTTTTATCCCCATTTTAAAATGGAGCTGCTGGTGGGATGTCTGACCACAGCTACATTCAATATTTTCTGGGCTTCCAAAACAAAACAAAACAAAACGCTCCCAGCCACTGAGGGAATAAATTGATTAGTGGTCAAGTCGCACAGCCGCTCTAATCTTGTGGGGATAAAAGTCCACATTCTGCCGATCAGTGCGGGTCCCAGCAGTCAGTCCCCCACCAATCAATAAGTGATCACTTATCCTGTGGAGAGGTGATTACTTGTTTTTACCAGATAACCTGAAAGTACGTCTTGTTCCAAGTATTTAATTACTAATGGAGATAAAGAATCTTCTCCTAATTAATATGAGAAAACCATTGACTGCCATACACAACACAGTCCACTGTATCAAGAGCAATAATACCAAATACAAGGGAGAAATACTGCCACACCTTGACCAGACCACATATTACCAGCATATAGAGGCAAAAATTTCCACATACAAGGGACAAATACCATCACACCGTAACCAGACCACATAGTGACCGAATAATATCACATACTGTACAAGACAGAAATATCGCCACACCATGACCAGACCACAAATTGTCAGTATATAATGATTATTATTCCACATACAAGTGGAAAATAACATCACACCATGACCAGATCACATAGTGACCAAATAATACCACACTAGGGAGAAATACCACCACACTATGACCAGGCCATATATTATCACCACTTAGTGATCGAATAATACCACATACAAGGGACAAACACTGCCACACCATGACCATATCACATATGACCATCACATAGTAACCGAATAATACCACATACAGGGATAAATACCGCCATACCATAACCGGACCACATATTATGATATAGTGACCAAATATTACAATACTGATCATTAATAAAAACCACAATACGAACAACACTTATCACCACCGGTTACATTATACACAAGAGCTCTGTATATAGTGTCAGTGTACAGGTACCACAGTGATCACCAGTGATGGTATACACAGGAGGTCTGTATATAGTGTCAGTGTACAGGTAATAAACAAACCAATCACCCAATAAATAATCAGCATTTTGCTCGTTCATTGGATGATTACCGATATGTTTACACCTATGAGGTCTCTTCTGTGCAGCCGGGATTTACAAATGTGGAAGCTACACACACACACACACACACACGCTACCACTGTGTCTATACCTGGCCATCTACATATACTATTAACATATATACAAGTTAGAATAATGCAATAAAATATATAAACATACATATTTAAACACACATATGTACACAGCACACACACGTACACAGCATGCACACGTACACGACACAGGTACACGGCTTACTCTTACACACACACACACGTACATGGCACAGACATGCTGGACAACAAATGCTCAGTAGACACACACATTACACACAGCACATGTATGGAGGACAACACATGTTCATATAAACACATACAGGTCTCACAGACAGCACACACATTACACACTGCTTTATATTGGAGGAAATAAAGATGTTCCACAATATGAGTTGCAGCTCCTCCTGCTCACAGCAGCACAGTCCCAGCAGACACCTCCCTGCCCTCTCCTCTGGTGGGACTGCTGACAGGACCAGGGGGAGCTGACACAAGAGGAGCCACTTCCACAATCACCAGGAGTAGAACAGAGCAAAGGTGGATACAGGAGCCACTCTAGGGAGATCTCAAGCGCGCAGTTCATGCTGGACAGCCCAGGAATTTACAGGAACTGGATGCTTTTGCCAAGAAGAATGGGCAGCTTTACCATCTGAGAAAATAAAAAAACCTCATCCACAACTACCACAAAAGACTTCAAGCTGTCATTGATGTTAGAGGGGGCAATACACTTTGTTAAGAACTGGGGTATGTGAACTTTTGATCAAGGTCATTTGGATGTTTTTGGTGCATTAAGATTTAAAAAGAGAAAACACAGCATTTTGACAATAAATGGCTTCACCCAACCAAGAACCATGAGTGGAGAAAACGTTTTTTGTTATCAGTCATATTCTCTGAAACAAGGCCAAGAAAGCAAAAATTCTGCCGTGGTATGTAAACTTTTGAGCACAACTGTATATTGCTTCCCATAAGGGTATGTGCCCACGATCAGGAATGATGCCAGCGTTTTGGAAATTCTAATCACACACTTAAATCTGCATGTGTTTATGGAACTATTCGCATTTACCGCATCTAATGACTCGCTATTGGGGAAACTGCACAGTGGAGACTAGTGTCTCTGCTACAAAAGTTAACATTCTGCGACTCGTAAACTGGCACCGTGGGTGAGCTTACACAGTGTTAAATAGAAGCGCAGTGGGCATGGGATTTCTATAAATCTTATCCACTGTGCTTGCAATGTAGAATGCAGCGTTTTGGGCGCTTTTGGGTATAGGGAATAAAGGAAAGTTTTAAATCAACCATAACCCCAAGACTGCGGTTGTGCTTCCTGTGAGTTATGGTTGAACCATCCAAAGAGATTGCAATATTATGTAAATTGGTTACTAAAGAGAGGAAATATGAAAAGTTCAGTTTTGTAGAGATTCAGTTTCAGATAGTGTGTTAGAGACAGCAGACAATCCCTGGTATTTTGTATTAAAGTAAGGATAATGTCAGGAGATAAGGTGTATAATTGGGTGTCCTTTCCAGATGATACTGGAAACCAAATTGGCTGATGGTTTGTCCAATAGGTGCATTATATAGGGAGTAGAGGAGGGAGGACTGATCCCTTAGGAGCTACAACAGTAAGGAGAAGATTAGACTAGTAATAGCTGGCAAAAGATACAGGGAAGGAGCTGTCAGATAGGTAGGAGGAGACACCAGAGAGAACCGTGTTCTTGAGGCCAATAGAGTGGAGCATAGTGAGGAGCTGGTGATCCACAGTGTTGAATGCTGCAAAGAGATCCAGTAGAATCAGCAAGGAGTAGTGACCATTAGATTTACCTGTTAGTATATCTTTAACAAATGAAGGGAAGATTAGAGACAGGTCTGTAGTTAGCAGTATAGTTTTAGTAAAGGGATTATGATAGCTTGTTTGAATGAAGAAGGAAAGATACCAGAAGAAAGAGTGGTTAAATATTTTAGTTAGGTAGTGTAGTACAGCGGTGTTGACACTGTGCGGTGATGAGGCAGTGACCCAGTAAAAGTTCAAATCAAATGTCTTTATTCTTCAGAAACTCACAAAGTATCGGTAATTGTCATCCTCCGGATCACAGCCAGGCCATCAACGTACAGTCTGTTTCCAGATCCATTGCTGTGGGCAACTCCACCGCTGTAACACTCTGAGGTGTGTCAGAATTTTGCCTTCCTGGGTTCTGTGTTCAGGTCACACAGGCCAGTATTGCAGAGCCTCTTGCTCTGCAGCTTGCAAACACAAAACTGACACACCCAAACCTTTGCTGCAGGTTTTTAATTGAAAACTGTGGACATGAGCCACTTGTAAGACCCGGCTGGAGGGAGTGGAATGCCCCACTGCCTTGCTGTAGTCCACTCCAAGAATAAAAGCCCATGCCGTGTTTTACTAAATCTGCCTTGGTCAAATAGCTTGACCAAGTCCAAACTTAATTTTATTCTGCACTGCAACACAGCTGTGTCTGTGATTTCAGTGCACTCCAGAGGGTTCAATATGCTTCTATGCGCATCCTGGGGGATACATATCGTCCCTCGTATATGATCCCCCTCACTTCCTCACAGTAGGTAATGATACTGAGGACAGAGGCTGGAGGAAATGTGTGGAAATAGGGTCAATGGTGCGTGTTGTAGAGTGAGAAGAAGCAAGCAGCCTGGTAACTTCCTCCTCTGTGACAGGCTCGAAGGTAGAAAGTGATCTTGAGGTGCTGGAGGGATGAGAATCCAGGTTCTGCGGGGATTCTGTAAAAATGGCCTCATATTTATGTTTTTCAGCAGCAGAAGGGAAGGAAGGGAGACACAGATTCTCTACTTCGTGGGTAGGCGGAGCCCCATAGGATAGTCACCTCAGATTGGAAAATGACGACCGGCCCCTCCAGTATATAGGCTCCTCCTACTCCCATGTTCATCAGTCTTTTTATCTGAGGTCTCAGAGGATAGTCGCTGCTTCGGCAGCTCCTCAGAAGAGTTTGTTATTTTATATCCAGCGAGTCCTGGACCCCCCGTGGTCTAGAGGTCTCTAGGGGTCTCGGCACTGCTGAGACCCCTGACCCTCCCCTGGCAGCTCTGTGTACCCCTTGAAGAGGTTCCCACTTATGCCTGCCGGCCCCGGGGGATACAGGGCGCTCCCTGGCGGAGGCGCACACCACACATCTGAGAGGGTCCCTGCGTGCTCTGCCATAGGGGGGAGCAAAGGGCCATGGCGCCACACATCCCTGAGGATCCCTGTGGCGTTCAGCCGGGTAAGTGCTCTTTGGTCTAAAGAGTATCTTTGACGGCTACGGCAAGTGTA
The DNA here is from genome assembly GCF_046119375.1 of Phyllobates terribilis. Classification (NCBI taxonomy): domain Eukaryota; kingdom Metazoa; phylum Chordata; class Amphibia; order Anura; family Dendrobatidae; genus Phyllobates; species Phyllobates terribilis. The sequence goes on along the minus strand of NW_027362764.1, from coordinate 326,412,957 downwards.
CTGCCTGTTTGTTTCTTGTCTATTTCAGACGCCTCCTTGACTGGGGAGCAGAGACGGAGGCCAGTAATTTTTATTTTTTATTTGCGCATGCTTTTTCGTTTTTGCTTCCTGCCTTCATTGAGGCAGGAAGCTCCCTGTATTTGCGCGCGTTTCCTTGCTTTTATTGACTTGCTTCATAGAGGTAGGAAGTTTTCTGCCCTCGTTTTTTGAATAAGCGCGGGCTTTGGTGGGGGGCGTGGCCTAGCGGGGGCGTGGCCTAGCGGGCGTGGCCTAGTGGGGCGTGGCTTAGCGTCTCCTGGCTTCCTGCTGTCTTTACTTAGACAGGAAGTGCTTGGTTGAGCACGCGCTGGCAGTTCCTGCTTCTCCCTCCGGCGTCCAGCGGCATCTCCTGCTCTCTGCTCCCCGTCCGTCCACACACTCAGAAGGAGCGGTCGCCACAGTACCGGTGAGTCCCCTCTGCCTCTGGCAGAGGTTCGTTGTCAGTGCTGTCACTTCGGCTACCTATTAGGAGTCCTCGTGAGCACTGCCGCTTTCCCTCCTAAAGCTATTTACTCCACTGACCTTTTTAGGCAGCGTAGTATTATAGTTGCTGTGATGTTAACCCCTTCTGAACAAGTGGAGCTTTAGGGGAAACACATGGTGTTTAAGGGAATTTCTCCCTTTGATTTTTTGCTCGGCATTTCTGGGGTAGCTCTTTTCTAAGAGTGAGCTTTAACCCTTCAGAGCCTGACGCATATATATAAAAAAAAAAAAGAAAAGCGACACACTCAGGAGGAGCGGTCGCCGCAGTACCCCCTCTGCCTCTGGCAGGGGTTCTTTGTCAGTGCTGTCACTTCGGCTACCTATTTGGAGTCCTCGTGAGCACTGCCGCTTTCTCTCCTAAAGCTATTTACTTCACTGACCTTTTAGGCAGCGTAGTATTATAGTTGCTGTGATGTTAACCCCTTCTGAAAAAGTGGAACTTTAGGGGAAACACATGGTGTTTAAGGGAGTTTCCCCCTATTGATTTTTGCTCGGCTTTCTGGGGTAGCTCTTTTCTAAGGGTGAGCTTAACCCCTCAGAGCCTGACGCATATATATAAAAAAAAAAAAAAAGAGTGAGTTTTGAAAACAGGCTGTGCAGCTTTTACACTTTTTTTGCCATCCTTGTTGTACATCCTGGCATCTGGTGTGGGTGGCATGTCGGATCAGGGGCCTGGGAGTGCGGATCGGTCTCCTGATCCGTTTCAGGTTCAGTCGCACGCCTCTGATACACTCAGGCCTTCTACTACATCAAGTTCAACGCTCAGTGATGTTAAAGTGGAGGCGCTCACTCGCTCCATTGATAGTCTCTCTAGTCTCCTGGGACAGTGGGTGTCAGCTAGATCACACCCAATGCCACGAAGTAAAAAGCGCCACAAGACTATGGTGGCGTTGTCTCCCTCGCAGAGCGCATCAGAGACTTCGGATTCACCAACAGATTCGGTTGATGAAATTTCTGAGTCCGAAGAGGAGGATCAACAGGATCGCTCTGTTTCTCTTTCAGGTTGTGTAGATGGGCTTATTAAGGACATGTGGGAAGTGTTAGAGCTGTCTGAAGAGCCGACAAGACCGTCTAGGTCGGCCCGTCTGTATCAGAAGACGCGCCGTGTTCGTTCTACATTACCTGCGCATGAGGAACTTAACGAAGCGGTGGAGAAGGAGCGTCAGTGTCCGGATAAACGCTTCCGAGGAACGCGTTTTTTTGATGCCCTATATCCCTGTGCCAAGGAGATGGTTATTAATTGGGTTCCCTCTCCTGAGGTGGATATATCTGTCTCAGCTGACCAAGTCTTCCCTGCTTCCTGTTAAAGGGAGAGCCAATCTTCAGGATCCTTTGGACAGAAGATCGGAGTCAGTGGCGAAATTCATCTATGAAGCCGAAGGTCATGGTTTCCAAGCGGCCTTGGGGGCCATGTGGGCCGGTGAGGCTTCTCTGCGGTGGTTGGATCAGCTGCGTGCGGCGTGGCAGGATGGGACTTCGCGTTTAGAAGTGGAAAAGCTTTTTCAGCGAATGGAAGAAGCTATGTGTTATGGCAGAGATGCAGTACTGGACACTGCTTCAATTCTATTCAGGGCTCAGGCTTCGGCAGTCACGATTAGAAGAGCTCTGTGGCTTAAACAGTGGACCGGAGATGCGGTATCTAAACAGGGATTACTTAGTCTGGCATATAAGGGCGGTCAGCTCTTTGGTTCAGATCTTTCGGAACTAATTGCCAAAGCTAAAGCTAAGGATGTTACTCTGCCTGGGAAAAAGGCAGTGGCATCCACAGCCAGCAGGACAGGGCCCGGCAGAGGTCTTCGGTCCTTTCGGGCCAGGGGACGATTCAGTCAGCCTTCTTGGAGATTGGGTCGTCCCTCATCCTCCGGCAGATCCGCCCAGAAATCTCGTACTCCCTGGAAGCAACGGTCCCGTCAGGACAGACGGGAGGTTGATAAAAAGTCCGCTAAGGCTGACTGACGCCAGGGATCCCCCCGAGGGCTCTCGGGTGGGAGGTCGTCTGCTACAATTCAGGTCGATCTGGGCAGCCCACATAGCAGATGCCTGGGTGACACGGGTTATGTCGGCAGGCTATTTCATAGAGTTTCATTCTCTACCTCCAGACAGGTTTCGTCTGACGGGCATTCCGTCCGTGCCAAGACTGGCTGCCGCACTGTTTCAGGAGGTCGACTCTCTCCTACAGCAGGGTGTGGTGGTTCAGGTTCCTCCGGAAGACCAGGGAAAGGGTTTTTATTCCAACCTTTTTGTGGTCCCCAAAAAGGAGGACAAGTTTCGTCCGGTGCTGGATCTCAGGGATTTGAATATTTACGTCCAGACACGGAAGTTCCGCATGCAGTCTCTCCGATCGGTGATAGCGACCCTGTCGCAGTACGATTTCTTGGTGTCGATAGACATCCGCGACGCCTATTTGCATATCCCTATCGGCAGGGCTCACCAGCGTTTCTTGCGTTTCGCTATAGGTCAAGCCCATTACCAGTTTGTGGCCCTACCCTTCGGGTTGGCCTCAGCTCCCAGGGTTTTTACAAAAATTCTGGCTCCTCTCATGGCGCTTCTTCGAAGACAGGGGGTTACGATCCTCCCCTACCTGGACGACCTGTTCATAGTGTCACCCACAGCAGAGGAGGCAATAACGGCTCGCGATCTCTCCCTTCAGTACCTGATGGACTTCGGGTGGCTGATCAATTGGAAGAAATCGTCATTGGAGCCAGCACAGTCCATTCTTTTCCTGGGGATGCAGTTCGATACAGTTCGGGCAGTTGTGTCCCTGCCTCCTGTCAAACAGACGAACCTTCGTCTTCTGGTCCAGGCTATGAGGTCGGCGCTGTCAATGTCCCTTCGGGAATGCATGCGCCTTCTGGGTCAAATGGTGGCAACTATGCAAGCAGTACCGTTTGCACAATTTCATTCCCGGGATCTCCAAAACCTTATTCTGACCCATTGGGATCGATCGCTAACTTCTCTGGATCGCTCGGTCATTATCTCCCGCAGGGTGCGAGAGTCTCTTGGATGGTGGTTACGTCCGGAGACTCTATCCGTGGGGAAATCCTTCCTTCCCCCGAGATGGTCGGTGGTGACAACCGATGCCAGCCGGACAGGCTGGGGGGGAGTTTGGAACGACCTCTGGATTCAGGGGGTCTGGTCGCCAAAGGAGTCGTCTCTCCCGATCAACATTTTGGAGTTGAGAGCAATATTTCTTTGCCTCCAACATTGGACGGTCTTATTAAGCGGTCTACCGGTCCTGATCCAGTCGGACAACGCTACGGCTGTCGCGTACATCAACCACCAAGGCGGGACGAGGAGTTCCAGTCTCATGTCGGAGGTCTCTCGGATCCTGGTCTGGGCCGAGTCCAAAGTTCCAGCAATTTCTGCAATTCACATTCCAGGAGTGTTGAATATCTCGGCGGACTTCCTCAGTCGCGAGCAAGTGGACCCTGGGGAATGGAGTCTCCATCCAGAAGTGTTTTCTCTGCTGTGTTCCCGTTGGAGGACTCCTCAGGTGGACTTGATGGCATCCAGGCTGAACGCCAGGGTTCCGACGTTCATGTCCAGGTACAGGGACCCGGAGGCGGTGGATGCTTTAGTGGCCCCGTGGGGTCAGTTCAAGCTGATCTATGCGTTTCCGCCGATATCCTTACTGCCTCTGGTGATCCGACGGATCAAACTCGAAGGGGTATCAATAATTCTGATAGCACCAGACTGGCCGCGGAGGACATGGTATTCGACGCTGGTGTCTCTTCAGGCGGCACCTCCGTTTCCGCTGCCCCTTCGCCCGGACTTGCTCACTCAGGGGCCCATTCGTCATCCGGACCTGAGGTCCCTTCGTTTGACGGCGTGGCTCTTGAGACCGAGATCTTGACCCATCGCGGTTTTTCGCCCGAGGTCATTGCTACCTTGCGGGCGGCCCGGAGTCCAGCTACGTCCAGGATTTATCACAGAACTTGGGAGTCTTTCTATTCATGGTGTTCTGGATCCTCAAGAAACCCGAGGGTTTTTTCCATCCCCAACTTCTTGGCCTTTCTGCAATCTAGTCTGGCCAGGGGTTTGGCAGTAAGTACGGTGCGGGGACAGGCTTCTGCTCTTTCCGCACTTTTTAGGAAGGCTATTGCCTCTCGCAGGGATGTTCGTTCTTTTTTTCGCGGAGTCGCACGTCAGTTTCCGCCACGGAGGGCAGTTGTGGCTCCATGGCGGCTTAATCTAGTCCTGGAAGCCCTTCAGCATAGGCCTTTTGAGCCTATGGATTCTGCTAAACTTTTACTACTTTCTTGGAAGGTGGACTTCTTGGTGGCAGTCACCTCTTTGAGAAGGGTATCGGAATTGGCAGCACTTTCTTGCTTACCTCCTTTTCTGGAATTTTTTCCGGATCGCGTGGTGCTTCGTACTCGTGAAGATTTTTTGCCTAAGGTAGTGTCACAATTCCACATTAATCAGGACATTGTGTTGCCTTCGCTTTGTCCAGGACCTAAGAATCCAAGGGAGCCGGCCTTGCACTCGTTGGACTTAGTGCGGGCATTGAAGTTCTATCTTACGATCACTCAAGGTTTTCGGAAGTCGGACTCTCTTTTTGTAATTCCGGCAGGTCGTCGGCGTGGTCAACGTGCTTCCAAAGACACGATAGCTCGGTGGATCCGTTCAGCTATCCTGGAAGCGTACCGGCTCAAGGGCGAGCCTTGTCCGGTTAAAGTTAAAGCTCATTCCACGAGAGCCATTGGCTCATCGTGGGCTTTTCGTCAGGGGGCCTCGGCGGCGCAGCTCTGCCGGGCGGCCCCCTGGCGCTCCGTTCACACCTTTACTAAGTTTTATAAGGTGGACGTAAGTGCTTCAGCCGATGCCGCCCCTGGATGCAGGGTCCTGCAGGCGGCGGTAATTTAAGTTATCCCTTTATTTAGTTTTCCATTATTTAGCGCGGTTTGCGCTCTTGCCTAAGTTTTGGGGTATGGAAGCTTCTGCCTCTATTTCCCACCCTTAAGTAGGTACTGCTTTAGGACGTCCCACAAAGTAGAGAATCTGTGTCTCCCTTCCTTCCCTTCTGCTGCTGAAAGACGGATTTTGGTAAGAACTTAACTGTAAAATCCTTTTCAGCGAAGGAAGGAAGGGAGACACAGCACCCTCCCAGGGCAGAAGTGTGTTGTTGTGTTTCTAGATGCAGCGCGTCTCCTTCCTGATGTCGATCTTCTGGACTGGGTTTAGCGCTCTACGGCTCTCCTTCCAGTTTCGCCAGCTCTACACAGTTGTCAGGTCCAATGGGGTATGCCTAAGACTGTGTGTTTCTATTACATAACCTGTTTTCTCTCATTTCTGAAATTTCAGAAGGGGATATGTTGTTCTGCTGGTTGGTCTGCTCTTCCTTAGCTTGTGTACGGACTGATGAACATGGGAGTAGGAGGAGCCTATATACTGGAGGGGCCGGTCGTCATTTTCCAATCTGAGGTGACTATCCTATGGGGCTCCGCCTACCCACGAAGTAGAGAATCTGTGTCTCCCTTCCTTCCTTCGCTGAAAAGGATTTTACAGGTAAGTTCTTACCAAAATCCGTCTTTTCTCCAGATGTAGATATGAAATATCAGTTTTAACCCCTTTCCGACATGTGCCAAACATGTACGGCATATGTCATGTCTCTCCCTTCAGTGCGAGCATCGGCAATGAGCCCTTTCATTTCCGGGTACATGATCTGTACAGCTGTCATGTGTTCTAACAGTTGCAATCCATCCGTGGCTGTTAACATGTTAAATTCCGCTGTCAATTTCTGACAGCGGCATTTAACAAGGCCGCGGCGTAAGGAAGTCATAAGTCCCGCTTATCGGTGCCTGTGTCACATGGCCACGGGTTGCCGATGAGTTGCCATGAGAACCCTGGGTCTGCAGGCGACCCCTGTGGGTGTCATTGCCAGGATCCTATGAGCGCTGCCCAGAGGTTGGAGCTCATGGCAAGTGAACAATTCTGCTACACACAGGTGATCTTATGATCATGTGAAACCAGCCTTACTCTGAGCTCTGTCTGGCCTCTATTTAGCTGTGTCCTTTTTTTCAGTGGTTCACAAAAATGTGTCTGACGGCATTTTTATGTACGCCTAATAAAAAGATGGACACCGTGGGATCACAGGCCAGACGGCGTTCACAGTGCCTCCATGTGCCTTATTACACGGAATCTTCCATCGGGGGTTGTGCGTCACTTATTTTAAGAGATTGACACGAAAACCCCGGTGTAAGCGCTCAGCGCAGAGTGCAGGGTAAATCTGAGCCGAGCTATACTGCGATCTTTGGGAGGCAGAATGATCAAATTAGCAGCAGGTGAAGAATTGGTTGTACTTATTTTTTGCGCCATTCCTCATGTGGTATAAGTGATTAGATGACTTTATTCTTTTGGTCGGTGCGATTGAACAATGCCAGATTTATATTGTGTTTTTATGTTTGTCAGGTGTCACACCCTAAAAAACATTTTTTTTTGTAAAGACTAGTTTTTGCATCGCCATATTTTGAGAGCTATAATTTTTCCAGATTTTGGCCAACAGAGTTATGTACCATTTTCGGGCACGTGACATTTTTTGATCGCTTTCTATTCCGATTTTTGGGAGACAGAATAAACAAAAACCAACAATTCAGGATTTTTTTATGCCGTTCTGCTTGTGGTAAAATTGATAAGGCAGCTTTATTCTTTCGGTCAGTACGATTACAGCGATACCACATTTATATAGTTTTTTTATGTTTTGGCGCTTATATTTTTTTGCATCGCTTTTTTCTGAGAGCTATAACTTGTTTATTCTTCGGCTGATGGAGCTGTATGACAGCTTGTTTTTTGTGGGACAAGATGATCTTTTCAGCGTTTTTATTTACAATCGTCTTTTTTATTGCTTTTTATTCTACTTTTTGTTTGGTGGTATGATGATAATGCACCGCTTTTTGCATTGTTTTTTTTTGTTTTTTTATACTGTGTTCACTAAATGGGTTAACTTGTGGCTCGGTTTCATAGGTCAGGTTGTTTCGGACGCGGTGATACCAAATATGTGTACTTATTTTTTTTCATAATAAAATTTATTTATGCGTACTGTATATATATTTTTTTATTATATTTTTCATTTAAAAAAAATATATTTTTACAACTTTTTTTTACTTCGTCCCTCTATGAGACTTTCACTTTTTTGCATGCTGATCGCAGTTTTAAGGTATAGCAGTGCAAGATCACTGTTATACCTCATAACTGTCAGTTATGCTCTGACACAAGTTAGTTTGATCATGCACTGCGGATGATCAAACTAACCTGCTGGTGCCTGATGTCACCATGGCAATGATTGGAACAACGTGATGACATCGTGTTGTCTCCGATCCAAGAGCAGAGGGGCTTTTGTCCCTCTACTCGCGCACTAACTGCTGCTATCACAGCATTTAGGGGGTTAAAGTGCACCGCTCCTGGCACTGAGTGTCGGGTGGCAGCCCTCTGTGCAGGCGCGATCGCCATGTTGTAATAATATGTACCTGATCCATAAGGATCAAGTCTAAGTGACGTTTTATCACGTATAATGTCAGAAAGGGGGTTAATGTACAGTAAACTACACACGCAAGACACTAATTATATGTCTAATTATATATTTCGCAGATATCATCTATTTACCCCATATCTATCTATATCTTTGCACATCTTTAACACCTGAACACTGTAATTTCTGTTCTGCATTCTCTTCCGGTACATGTCACACGGACGGCACACGGATGCCGCACATGTACCACAAGTAATTCACATGGACATGCAACCCTGATAACACCAGTACCAGAAAAATCAGGACGTGTGAAGGGGGCCTAACAATATATTTTGCTATATGGACGAAGGGTCACTGTTTCTATAAAATTGAAGTCCATTTTTTTTTTTGCCGTAATTTCAGTGGAAGTAATAACGTCTATAGCATTGGAGACATGATGAGGATATCTGGAACCTACATTTGTAATGTAAAACCTATGGATTCTTAATATTCTGCAGAGTCTTAGGCATGCACTAATGTATCTGTGATCAGTTTCACAATCATCCTAAATATTTAACCATAGACAAATGCCCATGTGTTATTTTTGTGTGTCTTTTAGTTTTTCACAAAAATCTGTGGTATAAAACATCATATATTATCACAATATTATTCCTCCCTGTCCAAAGCCTACAGGTATGTACTTATGTGCTCGTGTCCAAAAGGTTATGTTCTTTTTTGCCATTAATATAATTATTAAAAATCTTTTACCAATGCTTTGTCACAGCTTAATTTAGAAGAAAATTATATTTTCTATTTATTCTAGTTGTGGACCTGGATGGAGGACTTACAAAAGGAACTTCTGGATGATGTCTATGCAGAGTCAGTCGAAGCTGTTCAGGACTTAATAAAGCGGTTTGGACAACAACAACAAACAACTCTCCAGTTTACAGTCAATATAATTAAAGAAGGTGAAGAGCTTATCCAACAGTTAAGGTAATTAACATACATTTGTTTTATAGCATTTTTATCGATGCACTAAGAAATATTTTATTTTATATGTGTTTTAGGAATAGAAAAAAGTTTTATTTTTTATTTTTTTTACTGACAAAATGAAATTAATGTAAGCACTTCTACTACCATTGGACTTTTTGCTTTTGAGGACAATGCCAAAAATCTTTTTTTCCATGTACTTCCTTCCTGTTAGATTATCTTTCAGTGTTACATTTTCTCCTCTCCTTCTCTTTTTATTTTATTTAATTGTCTTTAATTTTACTTCCTTGGCTTTCAAGAGCCACAACATTTTGCTATATTTCTTTTCGCAGTGCTGCAATATAGCTTGTTTTTTGGAGGAGCAAGTTTAAATGATAATATTCACTTTACGATTTACCGTGGTTGAAAAATATGAAAAAACTGCATGTGGTAGAATTGTATATAAAAAAACAAAAAAAAAATAGTAATGATTTCACGGCGGTCACTTAACAGTAAAAGTGATCTATTAATAATGTTCTACAGGTGAAGGAGTATATGGTTTTCTACATTTCTATTATTTATCTTAGGAGGCATGAACCTGGTTTTATTATATAGTTAAATCACCCCAACCCTGCATCCAGCCCTAGAATGCTGCTGTCTAAATGGACAAAACTAGTGATGGGCGAACTGCTGACTGTGCTAGTCCGGCTGGTTCATCCGAACAGTTTATTAAAAGTTTGGGTTCGGGTACCAGATCAATATTCGATCCAAAACAAGGACCCTTGACAGCTCGGCAAACACTGCCTCTAATCGGCGGTAAGATCGTTACCGCCGATCAGAGAACTGCGGTTTCCACTCTGTCAGATGACAGCATGGGAATGGGAGTCCGAACATCGGTTGTTTTCCACGTTGTCATGTGTATGACAGCACGGCAAACACTGCGTGTGATCAGCCGTAAGAATAATACAGGTCAGAGCGCCGCTGTTCCCACACTGTCAGATGACGGCGTTAGCCCACAGATGTGACCAGAGGTAAAAAGTTTACCTCTGGTCACAGGCGTCAGCAGATGGGACTACTACACCTATCAGCCTACGCCTGCTGTCGCAGATAACAGCACGAGCAGGTGCGGCTGATGAGAGTATTCATCTGCCGGTGACTGTGCTATGAATAAATAATTAAAAAAAAAAATGCTGTGAATTCCCCTGTATTTTGGATAACTAGTCAGGCAAAACTGAGAGCTGCAGGCTGCAACCCTCAGCTGTCAGCTTTAGCAAGGCTGGTTATCAAGAATAGAGGGGTCCCCATGACTGTTTTTTAATTATTTAAATAAATAATTTACACCCGTGACAACTGCGAGAACAGAACTTCGGACAGGTTAGGGATATTGTTGTTTTTTTATTTTAGTTTTCTTACAGGAGACAAGGGCATCAGGGATTAGATGTTGGGTGAGTATAACAGTGTTAATTTTTTAATAAAAAAGTAAAACTGAGTGTGTTTTATTTCAAATACAAGACTTTATTCTGGGTGTTTGTGTTTTATTTACAATATAACTATAGGATTAGTAATGGAGGGGCCTCTCCATTACTAACCTGTGGGGTTGATGTCACCGGACAATACAAAGGTGACATCAACCCTACAACTATTACTCTACTTGCCACCACCACATGGTAGTGGAGAGAGCCAGGCAAAACGCCAGAATTGACGCATCTGTAGATGCTCCTTTTCTGGGGCGTCTGCAGGCTGCTATTTGTAGGCAATATCCATGGCCCCTTACCAGCCTGAGAATACTAGCCCCCAGCTGTCTGCTTAAGCTTAGATGGTTGTCAAAAATGTATTCAAATAATTTAAAAAACAGCATGGAGACCCCTCTATTCTTGATGATCAGCCTTGCTAAAAGTGACAGCTGAGGGTTGCAGCCCGCAGATGTCAGTTTTGCCTGGTTGGTTATCAAATAAACAGGGGAACTCCAGTTTAAAAAAATATATATACAGTACAGACCAAAAGTTTGGACACGCCTTCTCATTTAAAGATTTTTCTGTATTTTCATGATTTTGAAAATTGTACATTCACACTGAAGGCATCAAAACTATGAATTAACACATGTGGAATTATATACTTAACAAAAATGTGTGAAACAACTGAAAATATGTCTTATATTCTTGGTTCTTCAAAGTAGCCACCTTTTGCTTTGATGACTGCTTTGCACATTCTTGGCATTCTCTTGATGAGCTTCAAGAGGTAGTCACCGGAAATGGTTTTCACTTCACAGGTGTGTCCTGTCAGGTTTAATAAGTGGGATTTCTTTCCTTATAAATGGGGTTGGGACCATCAGTTGTGTGTGCAGAAGTCAGGTGGATACACAGCTGATAGTCCTACTGAATAGAATTTGTATTATGGCAAGAAAAAAGCAGCTAAGTAAAGAAAAACGAGTGGCCATCATTACTTTAAGAAATGAAGGTCAGTCAGTCCAAAAAATTTGGCAAACTTTGAAAGTGTCCCCAAGTGCAGTTGCAAAAACCATCAAGCGCTACAAAGAAACTGGCTCACATGAGGACCGCCCCAGGAAAGGAAGACCAAGAGTCACCTCTGTTTCTGAGGATAAGTTTATCCGAGTCACCAGCCTCTGAAATCACAGGTTAACAGCAGCTCAGATTAGAGACCAGGTCAATGCCACACAGAGTTCTAGCAGCAGAGACATATCTACAACATCTGTTAAGAGGAGACTTTGTGCAGCAGGCCATCATGGTAAAATAGCTGCTAGGAAACCATTGCTAAGGACAGGCAACAAGCAGAAGAGACTTGTTTGGGCTAAAGAACACAAGGAATGGACATTAGACCAGTGGAAATCTGTGCTTTGGTCTGATGAGTCTAAATTTGAGAACTTTGGTTCCAGCCACCGTGCCTTTGTGCGACGCAGAAAAGGTGAGCGGATGGACTCTACATGCCTGGTTCCCACCGTGAAGCATGGAGGAGGAGGTGTGATGTTGTGGGGGTGCTTTGCTAGTGACACTGTTTATTCAAAATTGAAGGCATACTGAACCAGCATGGCTACCACAGCATCTTGCAGCGGCATGCTATTCCATCCGGTTTGCGTTTAGTTGGACCATCATTTATTTTTCAACAGGACATTGACCCCAAACACACCTCCAGGCTGTGTAAGGGCTATTTGACCAAGAAGGAGAGTGATGGGGTGCTACGCCAGATGACCTGGCCTCCACAGTCACCAGAACTGAACCCAATCGAGGTGGTTTGGGGTGAGCTGGACCACAGAGTGAAGGCAAAAGGGCCAGCAAGTGCTAAGCATCTCTGGGAACTCCTTCAAGATTGTTGGAAGACCATTTCCGGTGACTACCACTTGAAGCTCAAAAAGAGAATGCCAAGAGTGTGCAAAGCAGTCATCAAAGCAAAAGGTTGCTACTTTTAAGAACCTAGAATATAAGACTTATTTTCAGTTGTTTCACACTTTTTTGTTAAGTATATAATTCCACATGTGTTAATTCATAGTTTTGATGCCTTCAGTGTGAATGTACAATTTTCATAGTCATGAAAATACAGAAAAATCTGTAAATGAGAAGGTGTGTCCAAACTTTTGGTCTGTACTGTATTTCAGGATAGTTGAAGTCCCCCATAATAATGACTTCTCCTTGAGTCGCTGCTTCATCTATTTGCTTTATGAGGATATTCTCCGCTTGCATTATTTTTGGAGACTTATAACAAACCCCTATCAGTAATTTATTATTTTTCCCCCTCCCCTTATCCCCCCCCCCCAGGGACTGTACATTTTCATTAGATTCACATATATTTTCACACAAGATGGGTTTACATATAAACACACACCCCCCCTCCCTTGCTTATTTGTAAGATCATTTCTGAACAGACTGTAGCCCTGTGAATTAACTGCCCAGTCATGGCTCTCGTCCAGCCATGTCTCAGATATCCCCACCATGTTCGCCGATCCCTGTCTTTGTGACAGATTGCCCTATCTGTTCCCCTAATAATTGAGTCCCTCACTACCAGCACCTGCCTGGCCTGCTCTCCCATTTCTCCCCTTACTGGAGCTGACACTCCTCCGGCTTTCAGAGGACATGCCTTGCTGCAGCAGTGCTACCCCTTTACTGACACCCTCCTCATCTGCCAACTTTGCAAACTTATTGGGGTGTGCTAGATCAGGACTAGCCTCCTTCGCACTCTTTTCTCTACCCCCCCTTCTAATTGTCACCCAACTAGCTGCCACACTGTCCAGCAGCTCCATACTACTACCCTCCCCCACATCTACCCCAGTGAGCAGCAGACTCCTTTACATATTGTGTATGGATCTCAGTGTTGCCAGCTGCTCATTTAGATCCAGTACCTGGGCTTACAAACGCACAACGTGCACACATCTCGCACAGCAGTATGCACCCACGGCTGACTGTTCAAGGATTGCGAACATGTGGCAAGTTGTACACTGGATAGCATTGCCAATAATGGAGCTCATTTCCTAATGGGGATTGCACTAGACAGAAATGTTAGGTAAAACAAATTGTAAAGAATTAATAAAATACAGACAGCAATTCAGTCCAAATTCCTCCCTTCCAAACTCCCTGAATCCAAAGTCACTGAATCACAAGTCACACATTTACTTCCATTTGCACTTAGGCTCCGTTCACACTCGCTAAGGAAGAATATTTAAAGAGTTTTTTTTTTCTTCCTTTTAGCAGCAATCCAACCAAGGAGACTCTCAGAGAGGAGATGTTATACAGACCTGTTTATTACACAATCACTACGCGTTTCGACAGCGGCCTGTTGTCTTCCTCAGGAGGGGTTTACAGGCAAGAGAGGGAAGTAGCCATTTATAGGGACATTGACCCATAGGGAGAATAGCCATTTAGTGATGTCATTTAACCCTTGGCATTCCCAATTACTGCAGGAAACGTTGGAAACTAACAGTAACTATAGAGACTAATAAAATGGAACATATACAATTATTAAATTATCCTAGATGTGTTAAAACAGGACAAATAAAATAAAATATAAATTCAGGAGACACACCTATAAAAACATAAAAGATATAACAAGCACAATAATAAGAAATATGATAAAAATGTTAAAATAAAATTAAAATGAATCCAATCTCACGAATAAACAACAAAAACAAATTGGAGGATATCCATAAAATCATGTTTTACCTTACAGACGACCTATAGTGCATTAAACCAATATTGAATATATATTAAGATATATATATAAACTTTTTTTTTTAAAAAAAAATTTTTATTAAAAAATTCCTTTAGAAAAACACTAAAATCTGATGACTCATAAGGGACCATTGGGATTCCATATCAACTCTATGTATGTTATTCAGCTACGTTTTCGATGGTCAAATTGAGACCCTCAGGACTCAATGTACAGAGCTTAAAAATCCAAAGTCTCTCTCTCTTCATTAATGTCCTGTAACGAGTCGGGATTTTTGAGGTACTTGAGTGTATCCAAACATTATTGCTTGGTCCATCAAAAAGATCCCCCAAAACTAAAATTGATTGTTATTGATCAAGTACGTGCAAAAATCCTGAAAACCAGGGAATTCCTAAAATAACTGGAAATTTTGGAGAGGAAATAAGGTGAAAACTAACAGCTTCATTATGATTTGGTCCAATGCACATTTCAAGTTCAATTGTCTCGTGAGTAACAGGTCCAGAAGTTAAAGGTGATCCATCTACAGTTTCCATATTGATTGGTATGGATTTACTCCTACTTGCAATGTTATTATCAAGTATAAATTGTAAGTCCATGAAATTCCCTTCTGCTCCAGAATCTAACATGGCAGAGCATTGTATTTTTTTTCTCCCGATTATGACCTGTATGGGAACAACATAATGAGACAATGTTGATTGCTCTTTGCCTTTATGCTGCAATACAGATGATATGGTCTTTATAACAGGATCTAGTCGTTCAGAAAGGTATAAATTGCTTCCAGTTTTGGCATTTATGAAGCGTATGGTCATTTATTAGGACAGTTAATGGCAAAATGTCCAGATCTCCCACAATAGAGGCATACATTTTCTGTACATCTTCTCTCCTTCTCTACTGCAGAGAGCTTTTCACATCAATTTGCATAGGTTAAGTAGTGTTCAATCAGGAGATTACAGGGTGGAGGCAATCAGGAATCAATACAGTTACTTGCATCTGGGTTAGCAAGTAACTGTCCAACGAGCTGAATAGCTGCCGCCTTGTGCACAAGAGCTGCTGGGTTCGAGTCTTGACACAATGCTTTGGGCCTTGGGCTTGGAGGAGGGGGTGTCCCAGCAGTGTGAGGCAGGGAGACATTGATTTATCGGTGGGGCGAGGCAGGAGCAGAGTTACCACTGCGCACATTGGACTCCTGGCGGTGGACTACAGGAAAATATAGGCGGCAAATGAGCATTTTAAGATATCATTGAGCCGAGCTTTGAATCTGCGCATGCGTCGATGCTGGCACCATTTTACTGCTACCCACCACTGGGAGACAATGGCTCTTGCCTTGCCTTGCAATGACACACTCCTTCTAACTCCGGGCCCGCAGCATAACCTCACTCCTGCCACCGCTGGCTTAGTGCTGCTGCAACCCTGCTCCACCGCTGCCCCCATCCGTGGTAAGCTACATTCAGACTATAAGACGCATTCCAATTTTCCTCCCAATTTTGGGGGGGTCGTGTGTCTTACAGTCCAAAAAATATAGTAATTTTCTTGATAATAAAGGGCTTGGGGTTATATGCTAGAATCTTATAGATTTGGCCATTGATCTTATCCATGTAATACTTGTGGTTCATGACCACTATAGTGCCCCCTTTCTCTGCTGGTTTATTTATCAGGCTTTTATCATTGGACAGGGATGTGATAGAAACTCCTTCCCGACAAGTGCTCACATTGAGCTATCGAGTGCGGTTGTCTGCTCTATATGAGAGCTGACATCCTGCAGCAATGGTCATGATCGGTGCTATCACCGTTTGCGGGTGTTGAACCCCTCTGATGCCGCTGTCAATAGTGACAGTGACATCAAGGAGCGTTTCAGAGGGAGTTAGCTCCCTGTCTGCTTCGATCAGCACAATGCGATGCAATCTTGTTGTGCTGATGGACTACATGGTGACCCCGGGTCACAAGATGGCCACAGGTTCCTTCAGGAAAGGTGGTTTGCGAGTTCCTGCTCAGAGCAGGAGCTGACCCACCTCCTCCCTGCATATCAGACACTTCTCTGATGCCCTGCAGTGGACAAGCACTAGAGTAATCAGATCAGTGATCTGTGAGTGTAAAGATCATGTTCCATAGTGAGACAATGTAAATATGTAAAAAGAAAAATTATTAAAAATTATAAAAATATGATAAAAAAATTCCCAAATAAAGAACAAAAAAATATTAATCCAATAAATGCATTTATTTATGTAAAAAAATGCACATATTTGATATCGCCACTGCTGGAGCGACCCAGCCTATAAAACTGTCTCACTAGTTAACGCTTTCAGTGAACAACATAAAAAAGAAAAAAACAAAAATGAGGCAAAAAAACTGCTTTATCTATCATACCGCTGAACAAAAACTACTATAAAATGTGATCAAAAAGACGAATGCATATAAAAATGGTACAACTGAAAACTTCATCTTGTCCCACAAAAAACAAGCCGCCATACAGCTCAATCGGCAGAAAAATAAAAGTTATAGTGATCAGAATAAAACGATGCAGAAATATTTTTTTCTATAAAATAGCTGTTATTGTCTAAAAGCAACAAAACATAAAATAACGATGTAAATGTAGTATCACTGTAATCATACTGACACGAACAATAAAGCTACCTTATCAGTTTTACCACACACGAAACAGTATGAGACAAAAAAAGAAAAAAAAGCAGTTCCTGAATTGCTTGTTTTTGTTAATTCTACCCTCCCAAAAATAGGAATAAAAACCGATCAAAAAATGTCATGTAACTAAAATGGTACCAAAATAAAGTCAACTTGTCCCACAAAAAGCCAGCCATCACATGAATCTGTTGGCCAAAATATGGAAAAATTATAGCTGTCTAAATATGGGGATGCAAAAACTTTTGCAATAAAAAGCGTATTTTAGTCTGTAGCAGCAGCCAATCATAAAAAACTATATAAATCTGGTATCGCTGTAATCGAACCGACCCAAAGAATAGTCATCTAATCACTTTTACCGCACGAGGAACGTCGTAAAAAAAAATTAAACCAATTCTTCACTTGCTGCTGACTTTTTTCATTCTGCTTCTCAAAGATAGCAGTAAGGTTCAGCACATATTTGTCATGTGCTCTGCGCTGAGCGCTTACACCAGGGTTTCCGTGTAAATCTCTGAAATACATGATTCAGATGGAACCCCGTGCAGAAGATTTCCTTTAATTAGGCAGATGGAGGCACTGTGGACGCCCTCTGACCTGTTGTCTTTTTAGGCATGCATAAAAGTGACTCGCCCCCTGGGCCTGTGGGGAACCCGGAGCCGGGCCTGTTGTAGGATTCTGGGGGTTGTAGTCTCCGTGTGGCGGTGACCCGGTCTGTGGCTCAGGGTGGTCAAACCAGTGGCAGTCTATTCGTATAGTAATTGTCCGACTATGCCACCCGTGGATTGTGGTCAGTGGGGACCGCCGCTGCGCTGCAGACCGCTGAGGCTGATTTTATATGCGCAGCCAAGAATGGGATAACTCCAGGCGGAGTTGTAGGCCTCCCAGTCTATCTGCACTCTTCCTGGCTACCTTGCTGTAAGCGGTTGCAAGTAGCCCACGTCCCTGAGTATACCGTGTGGTGCTCACCCGTATGGCTGGTGACTTGGGGCCTTCTGTTAGCCTCCGCTCCTGGATGGCGGCGCTGGTCCCTTCTTTGTGACTGAGCCTCCGGGCTTCTATGGCCAGAGGACCTGGAATCCCCTGCCGGCTGGTTTCTGCTGCTGGGTATGTATCAGTCCCCACAGCCTCGGACTCCTGTGTCCGGTTTTAGTATCTTCAGCCAGGGCGAGCTATATCTCTGCTCAGCTCCAGCCCCTGGTCTTCAGCTACTGCTCCTACAGAGCTCCTGATGGATCTTTCCCTCTCCAGACTCTGACTCTGTCTCTGTCTGCAGCTTCACTCACTAATCCCGCCCCAGACCCAGTTTATAAGGGCAGATTCCTCCCCTCCCAGGTCTGGGCGGACCGTGTTGCATGCTTAGGGCTCCTGACCAGAGAAACCTCCTACTTGCTCTCAGACATAATATCTCTATTACTGTGGCAACCAGACCCCTGGGGTGCCACAAAAGCACCGTCACCCACTTCTGAAAAGAAGGACCCTGCTGAACAGAGGCCAGTGAATGGATCCATCGGGTGTTTCTTCTGTCACTTCACTAGGAGATTTAGATGGAAACTCTGATATAAGTGCTCAGCATAGAGCGCGGGATAAATGTGATCCCAAAATGTTATGCAAAATGTTCCCAATGAAATCTTCAATTCAGTCCACAAAATCAAGTCCCCACTCAGGTTCATCATCTGTCAACAGAAATATAGGGGACTTCCACATTTCTAGTAGTACAAAGGCTCTGGAAAAGTGCTATAGCTCCTCACTCCTCAAAAGAAATTCAACAAATTTACGTCCAGTTAAAGTTTCTGCATAGATCTCTTTAAAAGATCCGGTGTGGGAGTGTACTAATCTATCTCTAAAGTTGTTAGATCTTCTATATGAACATAAAGGGGGAACCCTAACTTCCTCAATATCGGGCATACCTCTCCCCAAAGTTGTCCAATGCAGTTTTATTATTCTAGAAATTTCACCACACTGCTCACCAAAACTACTAACAAATGAAATCCTTTTGCCCTTATTTTTATTAGTTTTTTCAAGTAGAAGGCCACTTCAATCAGTTCTGCCTGGTTTCTATTATTTTCCAAAATAGCTTTAGGATAACCCCTCATCAAGAATTTTTCCTTTAGTTTATCAAATTCTGGTCCTTTCATAGTTTCATCACTTATAATTCTCTTAAGTCTCAAATATTTACTATACTGTAATAATTCAATTTGTCGACTTGGATGATGGCTCTCAAACCGTAGAAAATTGTTCCTATTTGTTATATTTACTATAGAGGGTAGTGGACAACCCCTTCTCATTTTGTTGTATCAAAACGTCCAGAAATTGGATCTCCATTTCAGAGAATATAAGAATAGAGTATCATCCAGAAAGGCTTCAAAGTCTAACAATTCATCTATGTATCTCCACCACCCCAGGACATTCCAGAAGTGGTGGGACACATAGACGACATCCTCCTCCAAAGCCATCATCATCAAATTTGCATAAGCGGGTGACATATTGGCGCCCATGGCTGTATTGCGTTCTTTTTTGTAGAAGGTATCCCCAAATAAAAAAGTAATTATTCCTCAAGACCAAATTAAGAAGATCCATGCTACCTGGAGCCACATAAATAAATCCGGCACTTCCATATAAGGGACAAAAACCTACAAATTTATGGAAGCCAAAAAGCCAAGTAGATAGAAAGACATATATTTCTTAACAGAAATAAGGGGAAATATACTAGTGGAAAAAATTCATAAACCCGTCATAAACTGTACCGGTAGAGGGCTCCATCAAGATTTTCATCCACAGTAGAAAGAAATGGAAGCCTAGATAAGTATACTAGGAGCATATGCTTAGACCTATGGTCCCTACATATATATTTTCATAGCTTCATCACAATTTACTCCACATTAACATAGCAATTCATCATCCAACATATAGTGAAAAACTAAATAAATAACTATGCCACTAAAATAGAGAGCTAGGTAAAGTGCCTTGTTTCAGAGAATGTGAAGGATAACAAAAAAACTTTTTCTCCTCTCATGGTTATTGGTTGGGTGAAGCCATTTAGGCTGCGTGCACACTATGCGTTTTTCAAGCGTTTTTGATGCGGAATTTCCGCAGCGTAAACACTTGCAAAACGCTTGGTAATCCGTGCCCCATGATCCCCAATGAAAATCTGCATGTTCTGTGCCCATGCTGCGGAATCTTCCACAGCGGATTTTCCTTGCGGAAAAATCCGCAGCATGTCCATTATTTGTGCGTTTCCGCATGCGGATTTGAGGTCACAATACATTTGAAAAACGCAAGTCAAATCCTCATGTAAAAACGCTGCAAAAATGCATGTAAAATCTGCAAGCGTTTTTACTGCCAAGAACATGCAGAATCGCTGCAGATATTATCTGCTTCAATTTTGCATCGTGGGCACAAAGCCTTATTGTCAAACTACTGTGTTTTCTCTTTTTAAATATTAATTACAACCAAAAACATCTAAATGTCCCCGATCAAAAGTTCACATACCCCATTTCTTAATACCGTGTATCGCCCCCTCTAACATCAATGACAGCTTAATGTCTTTTGTGTAGTTGTGGATGAGGTTCTTTATTTTCTCAGATGGTAAAGCTGCCCATTCTTCTTGGCAAAAAGCCTCCAGTTCCTGTAAATTCCTGGGCTGTCTAGCATGAACTGCACGCTTGCGATCTCCCCAGAGTGGCTCAATGATATTGAGATCAGGAGACTGAGATAGCCACTCCAGAACCTTCACTCTGTTCTGCTGTAGCCAATGACAGGTCAACCTGGCCTTGTGTTTTGGATCGCTGTCCTTTTGGAACGTCCAATTACGTCCCATGCGCAGCTTCCAGGCTGATGAGTGCAAATTTGCCTCCAGTATTTGCTGATAACGTGCTGCATTCATCTTTACTTCAACTTTTACCAAGTTTTGTGTGCCTTTGTAGCTCACACATCCCCAAAACATCAGCGATTCACCTCTGTGCTGTACTGTAGGAATGGTGTTCCTTTCATCATAGGCCTTGTTGACCTCTCTCCAAATGTAACGTTTATGGTTTTGGCCAAAAAGTTCAATTTTGGTCTCATCACTCCAAATTACCTTGTTCCAGAAGTTTTGAGGCTTGTCTCTGTGCTGTTTGGCATATTGTAGGCAGATACTTTGTGGCATTTACGCAGTGATGACTTTTTTTCTGATGACTCGACCATGTAGCCCATTTTTCTTCAAATGCCTCTTTATTGTGCATCTTGAAACAGCCACACCACTAGTTTTCAGAGTGTCCTTAATTTCAGCTGATAATGTTTGTGGGTTTTTCTTTGCATCCTGAACAATTTTCCTGGCAGTTGTGGCTGAAATTTTTGTTGGTCTACCGGACGGTGGTTTGTTTTTTACAGAGTCCCTGATTTTCCATCTGTTGATCACAGTTTGAAAACTGATGACTGGCATTATCAATTCCTTGGATATTTTTTTTGTATCCTTTTCCAGTGTTCTATAGTTCAACTACCTATTCCCATAGATCCGTTGACAATCCAGAAACGTCAGTGGCTGGATGAAGGATGCAAGAGTCTGTCTGGATCCCAGAAACTCACTCAGCTTTTATGCACACACACTGATTACAAGCAAACAGGTCACAGGTGAGGATCTTACCTTTAGTGGCCATTCAAACCCATTTGTGTCAAATTCTGTGCATGTTATGAGGCCAAAATCACCAGAGTGAGTTACTGTAATTTTTGATCAGGGTCATTTGGATGTTTTTGGTTGTCATTAAGATTAGTGTTGAGCCACCCCCGTAGTGTTCGAGTTCAGTTCGGTTCGTCGAACACCCGTGTGTTCGCCGAACTGTTCGTCGAACTGTTCGTCGAACACCTTCGAAAACCGTTAAAACCAATGGCAGACAAACAAAAACACATAGAAACACATAGAAAACACCTTCAAAGGTGTCCAAAACCTGACAAACTGCTCAGAAGACACAACTAACACATGGAAAAGTGACAAGTACATATAGTCATGTGAAAAGAAAAGAGGTGGAGGAGTAAAAGGAGGGGGAGACACAGATATAGGCATGTCATGCCCTTCTAAAATCCAAAAAGTGAGAAGCCGACACGTTCAGTCCGCTCCTGCCCGTGCCACCTCCGTGTCGCCGGGTTTGTGCCAGAGCCGCGGTGAACCCTGACGGCCAGCTCCCCTCTCCCAATACTGGTGCCTGTCCGCTGGTGGGTCGAGCGAGCCCCCCTGTGGTGGAGGCAGCTCTAAGCTTTTTAATTTAAATTGTCTCTCTAATTTGAATGAATACACTTTAAATCAATTTACAAGGATCTATTGGAGGGCAAGTCTCATGCCAGCAGCTGCGTAATTCCAGCTCCAGTAGCGTCCACTAAAGCTGCTGCAGTCAAAAAGCTTTTATAAGGATCGAGCTCGGCTGTCCACCGCAAGGCATCCTACTGCCAGTCCCAGCCCCTATGCCTTGGGGTGCCTCCTGATGCTCTTCACTGAGTATCCCGTGGTCCCGAAGCATTTCCTTTGAAAAAATTAAGTGTCCAAACTACAGGTGGTGTAGCTTGCTTAACAGCCGGGATAATCTGCTGACTAGCAGACACTGCTACTAGGCACAAAGTATTTCCTGGGCTAGATGCAGTTAAAAATTTGTAATTAGATACTCTTGTTGGATGCTGAGAAAGCATTCCATAGAGTCTCCTGGCACGCCATATATGATTCTCTTAAAAAGCTTGGGGTAGGGGTCTAGGGGACCCTTTTATAGCCAAAATCACGGCCCTGTATCACAATACGTCACCTAGGCTGAAGATAAATGGAACTGTAGCACCCTGAGGGCTCGGTTGCTACAGAGGTATTGCACCTCACCCAGAGGTGTGATATCTCACTCTCAGGTAAGGATGGAGTGTGGATCAGGACCCGACACCTGCATGCATTACACCACATTGCCGTGGGGCAGGGCGACCAATATGCCTCTGAGATGGGCACGACAGTCCCTGTCCCTGGCTGGAGTGGGGGGAGGGAACACTGAGGAAGGGGAACCCTGTAGTGCAGGAGCAGGGAGGAAGCAGTTCCTGGGTGCATTGAGAAGGGAGTATAAAAGGTGGGCACCATCTTAGTTCAGTGCAGAGAAGTCTGAGCAGAAGTGGCAGGGAGCAGGGGCTCTGCATGAGCTTTGCTCCGGAGGCGGGGCCTAGTAACAGAGGCCCAGGCCTGGAAGAGGGAGAAGGAAGGAAGAGGAGCGGAGAAGGCTCCAGGAACGAGGAATGAAGGGATCCCAGGGGTGCGGACGGGCAAGTCGCCACCGCACGCCCGAATCCACCTGCGTGGAGGGGTCAGGCCAAAGGGGGAGACCGGTCCCCGAAACTAGTGGAGGCAGGAAACGACCCTCAGCTAGAAACCGGAGGCTGTGACATTTTATGTGGCGCAGCCCCTCGCTACACCCGCTAGGAAGGCACCACATAGGGTCAGGGAAACTGGCGCCAAGTTTACCCAGAGGAGGCCCGAGGATGCCGGACAGAAGGGTTGGTAAGAAAGGCCAGACAAAGGACACACAAAGGGGGTCCTGTGAAGCGCTCCAAAGTTATCTGGGAGTTGTCTGAGCCCCTCACCTGGTGAGCACAGTACGACGTGGGCAGCCATTACCTGCAGACGTGGTCTGGATAATAAGAACTGTGAGTAAAGGCCCTGGACTGCATCACTGACTCCGTGTCGTTACTGCTGCTGCCCTGCACCATCACCCCCATCCTCCGCATACACTGCCCTGAGGCTATACTCCTCCCGTGGGGAGTTATGCTACGCTCTGCTGCACCCACAACACCAGCCTCAGCGGTCTGCCCTGCAGCGGCGGTTCACTCTGACCGCAATCCACGGGTGGCGTAGTCGGACATTTAAACATCAAAACCACATAAATAGTTCCGCCACTGGTTTGACCACCCTGAGCCACGGAACCGGGTCGCCGCCACGAAGACTACAACCACCAGCATCCACCAAAAAGGGTCCGGCTCCGGGTGTCCCAAGGCCCAGGGGGTGCATCAGAACATTTTCATCACCTTTCACAATCACCAATGGGACAAGGCAGGGATGTCCTCTGTCCCCTCTCTTATACATCCTAGTGACGGAGCACCTGCTCTCATCAATTCGCCATAACCCCAATATTAGGTGGATTGAGGTGGGAGGCACGGAGTACAAGTGCTCTCTATTTGCTGATGATGTCCTAGTATATATCACTCAATCACATATATCCATCCATGCTGTTATGGCTGAAATAGATCAGTTTGTTACATGGTCAAATTTTAAAATCAATGCAGCGAAGTCTGAGGCCCTCGATGTCTCCCTCCCCAAATCCATATAGGATTCCATCCAGTCCAACTTTCCCTTTGCCTGGCCCTCACAGGGTATCAAATACTTAGGAATTCCTATTCATAGAGACCTCTCCCATCTATGTTATCTTAATTTTGGGCCCTTTATTGAACAACTCCATACAGACCACGGTTGGCAAGTTAGAACTGTAAGATTCACTACGTGAACCACTGGTGTTTTGTGGAAAAGCACATGTACACTGTGTTCCAAATTATTATGCAAAAAGTGTTGAGGAGTGATAAGGGAAGAATTTGTTTGTTTGTCAGTTAAACTCATTGATGGTGATGTGTGTCAGGGCTCTTTATATCACTGTAAGCAATTGCAGACACCTGTGCTAATTAGTTTGGCAGGTGTGTCCAATGAAAGGCAAGACTACTTAACCCCTTAAGCCCCGGAGCATTTTTCGTTTTTGCATTTTCGTTTTTGCTCCCCTTGTTCCCAGAGCCATAGCGTTTTTATTTTTTGGTCAATATGGCCATGTGAGGGCTTATTTTTTGCGGGACGAGTTGTACTTTTCAACGCCATTACTAATTTTACCATATCCTGTACGGGAAAACGGGAAAAAAATTCCAAGTGCGGTAAAATTGCAAAAAAAGTGCAATACCACAGTTGTTTTTTATTTATTTTTTTACCACGTTCAATGAATGCTAAAACTGACCTGCCCTTCTTATTCTACAGGTCATTACGAGTTCATAGACACCAAACATGTATAGGTTCTTTTATATTTAAGTGGTGAAAAAAAATTCCAAAATTTGGTTAAAAAAAAAAAAAAAAATAGCGCCATTTTCTAAGACCCGTAGCGTCTCCATTTTTCGTGATCTGGGGCTGGTTGATGGCTTATTTTTTGCGCGCCGGGCTGATGTTTTTATTGATAACATTTGGGGTAGATCCGATGTTTTGATCGCCCGTTATTGCATTTTATTTCAATTTTGCGGCGACCAAAAAACGTAATTCTGGCGTTTAGAATTTTTTTCTCGTTAGGCCGTTTACCGATCAAACTAATTCTTTTTTTATATTGATCGATTCTGAACGCGGCGATACCAAATATGTGTATGTGGGTTTTTTTTTTATATATTTTATTTTGAATGGGGCGAAAGGGGGGTGATTTAAACTTTTATATTTTTTTATTTTTTTTATATTTTTAAAAACTTTTTTTTTTTACTTTTTGCATGCTTCTATAGTCTCCATAGGAGACTAGAAGCCGCAACTATCCGATCGCCTCTGCTACATACAGGGGACGAGCAGGTCCCCTGCATGCAGTAGAAATGGTCCTGTGCTATGAGCGCCGACCACTAGGTGGCGCTCATAGCGACAAGATCATGACAACCACAGGCGTCTGCTGCAGACCCTGGGTTGTCATGCACGCCCATCGGCGACCCGCGATCACGTGACGGGGTCGCCGGTGGGCGGGGCTTATGACGCGCTACCCGTAAGCGCGCGTTAAATGCTGCTGTCGGAGATTGACAGCAGCATTTAACATGTTAACAGCCGCGGGTGGATCGCGATTCCACCCGCGGCTGTTGCGGGCACATGTCAGCTGTAAGAATCAGCTGACATGTGCTCCGTTCAGTGAGGGCTCAGCGCAGCAGCCCCCACTGAACGGAGGGATCGCAAATATGCGTACTAATACTTCCCCGGTAAGTAAGGGGTTAAGAAGGCTGTCTCACATTATTAAGCAGCCTACATTTTCTGCCAAAATGGGAAAGAAAAAGGATGTGTCGGCTGCTGAGAAGCAACAAATTGTGGAGTGTTTAGGTCAAGGCATGACTACAATCAACATTGTGCGATGATCAGGATGAAGTGTCTTGGCAATCAAGAAGTATGTAGCTGATTCACAGTACACACGTGTGCGTGCTGATAAGGGCAAATTGAGGACTCTTTCCTACAGGCAATTACGTCAGGTTAAAAAAGCAGCGGCAAAAAAGCCTTGTCATAGCAGCAGACAAGTTTTTGAAGCTGCTGGTGCCTCCAACGTCCCCCGAACAACAAGATGCAGGGTCCTTCAGAGGTTTGCAGCTGTGCATACGCCATCCTGTCGACCTCCTCTATCCACTTCACACAAGCAGAAACGGCTCCAGTGGGCCAAACATTACATGAAGACTGATTTCAAAACTGTTTTGTTCACGGATGAGTGCCGTGCAGCGCTCGATGGTCCAGATGGATGGAGTGTAGGATGGCTGGTTGATGGACACCCCACGCAAACACGGCTACAGCGCCAACAAGGAGGAGGTGGAGTAATGTTTTGGGCTGGAATCATGGGGAGAGAGATTGTCGGCCTCTTTAGGATCCCTGAAGGCGCTAAAGATGAACTCCATAATATATGTGGATTTTCTCAAACAGCACTTCCTGCCATGGTTCAAGAAGAAGAACCGTGTATTTCACAGCAAGATCATTTTTTTGCATGATAATGCACCATCTCATGCTGCACATAAAACATCTGCATCTCTGGCTGATATGGGCATAAAAGGGGACAAACTTATGGTGTGACCCCCATGCTCCCCTGACCTCTACCCCATTCAGAACCTCTGGAGCATCATCAAAAGGAGTGTCTATGATGGCGGGAGGCAGTTCACATCTAAGCAACAGCTCTGGGAGGGTATTCTGTCCTCATGCAAAACAATTGAAGCAGAAACCATCCAAAACCTGACAAATTCAATGGAGGAGAAAGTTCAGAAGCTCCTTTCGAACAAGGGGTCCTATGTGAAAATGTAACATCACCTAGAATAAAGTTTTGAGTTGAAAACTGTTTGATTTCAGTTTCTAATAACCTGCTAATGCTTATAATTTCAAAAATGACCATTTTTTTGGTCTTTATTAAAATGAAAAGGTTGATCGAAAAGTTTGGGGGATCTAAGAGTGTGGCAACCCAGTAGTCATGATTACTTCGAATTCTGACAATATGAGGGTCATGCTGCAGGTAGTGCAGCAAGAAGGCACTTATGTGTCTTGCGCATCTCGGAGCCCCAAAATTATTTTCCGGGCTAGATGCAGCTAAAAATTATTATTAATTTTAAATCTGGTGTAGCTTAGTATAGATGGCCTAATAGGATCAGTGCTGCTCACTGCTGCAAAGCCCAAATTATTTTCCAGTCAAGATACAGATAAACATGATTAGTAATTTTAAATCTGGTGGAGCTTATTATAGATGGCCTAATAGAATCAGTGCTGCACACTGCTACAAAGCCCAAATTATTTTCCAGCCAAGATACAGATAAACATGATTAGTAATTTGAAAGCTTAAAACGGTTGGTAGGGTGATTTTAACCAATCATCAAGCTTTTACTCTCCCCAGGATGACACAGGGGTAGAAAAGTCGTTTCGGATCCATGATTTGTTCATCTTTATGAACGTGAGTCTGTCTACATTATCAGTGGAGAGCCGCGTGCGCTTATCTGTCAGCACACCACCAGCAGCGCTGAACACACGTTCAGACAGAACGCTGGCTGCGGGGCATGACAAGATCTCCAAGGCGTAAGTGGCTAGCTCCGGCCATTTATCCAGATTGGAAGCCCAAAAAGAGCAAGGGTCCAGTGACACAGTCATGGCTTCAATGTTTACTTGGAGATACTCCTGTACCATCGTCTCTAGGCGTTGACTATGTGTCAGACTTCTTGTCTCCTGTGGCCTTGCAAAGGATGGGCTAAAAAAGTGGTGAAATGATTCCGCAAAATTGATGTTACCAGCAGATACTGTGGATATGTTACGGTTTGAGTGCTGAACACTTGACGGTCCCACGGTTGGCAAGTTGGAACTGTGAGATTCACTACGTGCACCACTGGTGGTTTGTGGAAAAGCACATGTAAGATTCTGCAACAGTCTCTGCTGTTACTCTTGCATGCGTGCATCCCTTTCTATGGCAGGAATAATTTCTGCAAATTTACTTTTGTACCGGGGATCTAACAGTGTGGCAACCCAGTAGTCAGGATTATTTCTAATTCTCACAATTTGAGGGTCATGTTGCAGGTAGTGCAGCAAGAAGGCACTCGTGTGTTGCGCATCCAGGAGCACCAAGTCCCTGTTGTGTTGGTGGCGAGGTAACAATCATGCTTCCTTCCTCTGTCCTCTCCCCCAACCTCGCACAACAGAAATGGGATCAAGGTCTCCCTCATCTGATGAGTCTTCCATCAGTTCGTCCTCCACTTCTTCCTGGGCTCCTGCACTTTCCTCACTAGTTTGGCTGCTACCATGCGCCCTGGTAAAACCATCTCCCCCACCCTCACATGCCTGCCGCCTTGGTGCTGCCGACCGTCTGGACCTTGCAGATGTTAGCCCTTCCGCATACAACTCCTCCTCCTCTACTTCCTCCACCTCCTCTTGTGCCACCACCTGACTCCGAATTCTGTTTAACATGTGCTCCAGCATGTAAATCACCGGAATAGTCATGCTGATAATGGCATAGTCAGCACTAAACATCTTCGTCGCCATTTCAAAACTGTGCAGAAGGGTGCATAGGTCCCTGATCTGAGACCACTCCTCCAGCGTGATTTGCCCCACCTCTGGATCTCGTTGGCCCAGGCTATACGTCAGAACGTATTTCACCAGGGCTTGTCGGTGCTGCCACAGTCGCTGCAACATGTGCAAAGTTGAATTCCACCGGGTAGGCACATCGCATTTTAGCCGGTGAAGTGGCAGGCCCAACGACTTCTGTAGAGATGTAAGTCGCTGAGCTGCGGGATGCGAACGGCGGAAGTGAGCACACAGCGACCGTGCCCTCTGCAGAAGGCCATCTAGTCTGGGATAGTGGGCTAAAAATTGCTGGACAACCAGGTTCAACATGTGAGCCATACAAGGCACGTGTGTGACATTGCCCCGGCGAAGGGCCGCACCCAGGTTTGCAGCATTGTCGCACACGGCCTTCCCTGGTTTCAGGTCCAGTGGAGACAACCATTCATGAAATTGGTTCTCCAGAGCTGACCACAACTCCTCAGCTGTGTGACTCACATTTCCCAGACATTTCAAAGTAAAAACCGCCTGATGACGTTGAGCCCTACTGCCAGCATAGTAAGGAGGTGTGCAGGATCCCTTCTGCGCAGTTAGAAAGCTTGTGGCATGACCAGACAGGCTTTGGGTGCAGCTGGAAGACCGAGAGGAGGTTGAGGAGGCAGAAGCAGTGGAGGAACTTTGACATAAAGAGGATTGACGCACAACTCGTGGGGACGGCAAGACTTGGACAGCAGCCCCTTGTCCTGCTGTCACCATAGTTACCCAGTGCCCAGTCAGCGACATGTAACGCCCCTGTCCATGCCTACTCATCCAAGTGTCTGTGGTGAACTGCACCCTGTCACACACAGAGTTTCTCAAAGAAGCGGTGATGTTGTGTGCGACATGCTGGTGGAGCGCAGGCACACCTTTCTTTGAGAAGTAGTGCCGACTGGGCATCTGGTACTGGGGCACTGCGACGGACATAAGGTCTCGAAAATCCTCTGTGTCCACCAGGCGGAAAGGCAGCATTTCTGTAGCCAAGAGCTTGCAGATGGTGAAATTCAACCTCTTAGCTTTCTCATGGCTAGGAGGAAATGGTCTTTTACTTGTCCACATCTGAGGGACCGAGGGCTGGCTATTGTGCTTAGACGGGGTTGATAAGGGTGTCCCCAGCAAACTGCCGGTCTGTGAGGAAGATGCAGGCGGACATGTTAGGTTGCCTTGATCCAAAGCTGGTGCTATCGATGTCGGACAGCGCTCAACACCAGCTTGTGTTACCACCTCCAAAGAAAATGATGACCTGCCAATCACGCTGGCTGTTGCGGGTAAAGAGGTGGCAGGTCTGCGCCCCAAAACAGGTGTGACTGCTGTCCCCCCAGTCACAGAGGATGAAGAGGCCGCGGATGCACAAGATATGGCAGACGGTGGTTGGCCCGGCCGGCTAGGCCGCATTGTAGCACACTGAGCTTCCCACTGCAACTTATGCTTCATGTCCATGTGCCGGTTCATGCATGAAGTACTCAAACTATGTATTTTTTGGCCTCTACTTAGCTTTTGCTGACAAATGTTACAGATAACACAAGTTGGGTCATCTTTATCGATCTGAAAAAATGCCCAGGCTATGCAAGGCTTAGCACCCATGCGACCTGAAGAGCCACCACGACTTGTGGTGAGAGGCAGAGTTGTGTTTGAGGATGCAGTTGTTGACGTGCTTCCAGTACTACGTCTCTGTCCAGGAAGGCGCAACCTGACCTCGTCGTCACTAGCATCTTCCTCCACCTCCTCTGCTGACCTCATCTCTTGGCTGACTGTGGGTTGACAGTAAGTGGGATCTCCGACCTCATCATCATCACCCTGTGCGTTATCACACCCGTCGTCCTCAGAGCCAACCTGTTCCTGCCCTGACAAAAAACTAAAGTTGTCGCTCCAATCAGGTATTTGAGTCTCATCATCGTCTTCCTCATTGTCTCCACCAACAGGAGTTACAGTTTGGGAATGAGGGTCTACATTATGGTCAGAACCTTCTGCGTCTGGTCCTGGATCCGACTCATAAAGATTCTGGGCATCAGTGCAGATCATTTCCTCGTCTGGATTCACAGAAGCGCTGGAGTCGACCTCTGATTCCCAGTAAACAGCTCTGCAGACTCAACCATCTGTTCTACCTCATACTCAGACGGGCAGCTGGAGATTTGGGAGCTGTGAGGAAGCAAGTGCGATTGGGGTGACACCTTTGAGGACTGGAGTATTTGTGATGTTGAAGTTGATGTGGAGGAGAGCCCACTTAAAGGAGCACTTGATATCCGTTGAAGCACCTGCTCTTTTTGTGCCTCATCTGGAATTTGTAGCGATTGGCGTGGCCGTAAGAAAGGGATCTTATCACATTGTCTGCTAAAAGAAGTAGACATTTTAGTTTGGCTGGAAGATGGTCTTTCTTCTGCAGATGTTACTGTTGCTTTAACACCTACCCCACGGACACAACCTTTTTTCCCCTTCCCAACACGCCTATTCCCCTTTCCACCAGCAGCAGGCCTTTTTCCACTCATTTTGGTGGTTAACTAATTCACAACTCTGGAGTTGTTTGCACAAAAAAACAATGGATGGGAACCGAGCAGAGCTGAGTGGCCAAACTGTGGTATTAGGCCAAAACTATTGGCTGGGTTAGATGCAGAAAAAAATTATATTCAATTTGCAACCTGATGGAGGTCAGTATAGATGGACTAATAGAACAAGTCCCACACACAGCTAGAAGCCCAAATATTTTTTCAGAGGTAGATGCAGACAAAAAATTATTTTTAATTTGCAACCTGATGGAGGTCAGTATAGATGGACTAATAGAGAAAGTCCCACACACTGCTAGAAGGCCAAATATTTTTTCAGAGCTAGATGCAGATAAAAATTATTTTTAATTTGCAACCTGATGGAGGTCAGTATAGATGGACTAATAGAGAAAGTCCCACACACTGCTAGAAGGCCAAATATTTTTTCAGAGCTAGATGCAGAAAAAAATTATATTCAGTTTGCAACCTGATGGAGGTCAGTATAGATGGACTAATAGAACAAGTCCCACACACAGCTAGAAGCCCAAATATTTTTTCAGAGGTAGATGCAGATAAAAATTATTTTTAATTTGCAACCTGATGGAGGTCAGTATAGATGGACTAATAGAGAAAGTCTCACACACTGCTAGAAGGCAAAATATTTTTTCAGAGCTAGATGCAGATAAAAATTATTTTTAATTTGCAACCTGATGGAGGTCAGTATAGATGGACTAATAGAGAAAGTCCCACACACTGCTAGAAGGCCAAATATTTTTTCAGAGCTAGATGCAGAAAAAAATTATATTCAGTTTGCAACCTGATGGAGGTCAGTATAGATGGACTAATAGAACAAGTCCCACACACAGCTAGAAGCCCAAATATTTTTTCAGAGGTAGATGCAGATAAAAATTATTTTTAATTTGCAACCTGATGGAGGTCAGTATAGATGGACTAATAGAGAAAGTCCCACACACTGCTAGAAGGCCAAATATTTTTTCAGAGCTAGATGCAGATAAAAATTATTTTTAATTTGCAACCTGATGGAGGTCAGTATAGATGGACTAATAGAGAAAGTCCCACACACTGCTAGAAGGCCAAATATTTTTTCAGAGCTAGATGCAGAAAAAAATTATATTCAGTTTGCAACCTGATGGAGGTCAGTATAGATGGACTAATAGAACAAGTCCCACACACTGCTAGAAGCCCAAATATTTTTTCAGAGGTAGATGCAGAAAAAAAATATATTCAGTTTGCAACCTGATGGAGGTCTGTATAGATGGATTAATAGAGAAAGTCCCACACACTGCTAGAAGGCCAAATATTTTTTCAGAGCTAGATGCAGACAAAAAATTATTTTGAATTTGCAACCTGATGGAGGTCAGTATAGGTGGACTAATAGAACAAGTCACACACACTGCTAGAAGGCCAAATATTTTTTCAGAGCTAGATGCAGAAAAAAATTATATTCAGTTTGCAACCTGATGGAGGTCAGTATAGATGGACTAATAGAACAAGTCCCACACACTGCTAGAAGCCCAAATATTTTTTCAGAGCTAGATGCAGAAAAAAATTATATTCAGTTTGCAACCAGATGGAGGTCAGTATAGATGGACTAATAGAATGATGCTATGCCCAAAAGATTTTACTTCACTAGGTGCAGTAAAAAAATTGGTATTCTATAAACAGCTGGTATATCTTGCAAGACAGATAGGCTACTCCACTGACTAACACACTCTGCAACAGGCCAAAAAGGATTAGCTTTGCTAGATTCAGCCAAATGCTGTGAAAAAAACTTGCACAGCACTGGCACAGACCTGCCTGGCAAAAACTGATAGGAACTGATGTAACCTAGTCCTGAAAAGGACTGCAATTACAATTAGTCTTTACTCCCACAATCTATCTATTTAAGAGCACAGACCTGCCTGATAAAAGTCGTAGGAAATGCTGTAACCTAGTCCTTAAAAGGACTGCAATCACAACTATTCCCTACTCCCAAGCTATCTGTAGATTTGTGCGAAAATTGGCTTGAAATTAACAAGGTATAGCGCACACAGCAACAGCGGTGCCGTCTAACACGCAGCTGCAGCAGTGAGAAAATGGTGGCGACGGGGACAATGGCTTGGTCTTATAGGGCAAGGACATGTGACATACACTGCCAATGACACATGCCCTTGCTTGTGTGAAAAAAAGCACTTCGCTCCGTGTGTGCGCTGCTGATAGGCTGACAGATTACACCTCCCCACTGTAAATGCGGGAAAGAGAAAAAAAAATGGAGATCTTCATTATTCCTGCAGAGATCCATCCCCTGCCCCTCCCCCTGCCCCGCTGTACACTCAAACTGCGTATTAACATTAATTTTCATCATTACTGAGAAAAAATCCAGTTATGATTTTGGTGCATGAACAGTTATCGAACATAACCTCGAACAGCCGAATTTTTCTCAAATCGTTCGTGTTCGCCGAACGGCTCGAACACCGCCCAAAACAGCTCGAATTTGAGATTGGCGAACAGTTCGAGTCGAACAACGCTCATCTCTAATTAAGATTTAAAAAGAGAAAACACAGTAGTTTGACAATAAATGGCTTCACCCAACCAATAACCATGAGTGAAGAAAAAAAAAATTGTTATCATTCATATTCTCTGAAACAAAGCAAAGGAAGGAAAATTCTGCTGGGGCATGTAAACTTTTGAGCACAACTGTAAGATCGAAAGTGACCAGATTTATTTGCTGAATAATTTGGAATGGGCAAATGAACTTGGGAGCCATTTTATTGCAGCGAGTCTCTAAACGAATGCTTTTAGTAGCGAGACATACCTTATCTCTGGTGCACTCGGCTTAGCTTTTACTGCAGCTAAATTAGCTCGTACCTCAGTCCAGATGGTATGGATATCCTGATAGATTCTGTTCACAGCCAGAAATAGGCCTTTAGATGGAATAGGCAGAGGTAGATGAGGTTCTTGGCCAAACACTATAACAAATGGAGATTTCCCAGGAGACTCTGAAACTGAATTCCTATAGGCAAATTCTGCCCAATAAAGCTGTTCTGGCCAGTTATCTTGGTTGGGAGTAGGAGAATTTGGTAAATACTGCTTCATGGACTGATTAATTATTTCAGTCTGCCCATTACTTTGGTTGGATAACCTGAGAAGTCCAGGGAAATGTTAAGTTCTTGCCAAGTGCTCTCCAAAATCTGTATAAACATATTGGACACTACAGTCAGGGACTATATGAGCTGTGTAACACTATTGCCTGTGCCTCTGCATTGTTCCCCTGCCTCCTCTATATGGAGGCGCACCGACATACTCACCGTCCCAGCCACGCGGTGAGCTCCCCATCCCTGTTTCATGTTCTCAGCGTTCTGTACATTCTTCCCGGCAGCGCGCCTAGTGTGCACGTGCTCCCCTGTTCTTAAAGGGGCAGCTTGCATTGTGAAAATGCACCCAGCTAATGGGTCGCTTAAGTAGTACCTGAACCCTGAAGCTGCATCGGTAATATCTGAACTTGTGACTGTTCCGGCTGTACTTGAACATGCACCTGTATCTGTCCTGGTTAGTGTCCCTGAGTCCATACTGTTGTAGTCTGTTCCAGTATCCGAATCCAGCCCTGTCTGTGACTCCATGTCAGTATCCGACATTGAGTCAGAGATGAAAACCAGGCAGTCGCTTATCTAAGCCTCTCCTAGGTAAGCCCGGCCCTGTGTCACAGTAGGTCTAAGAACCACATGTGCCATGCGCTTGCGTGACAAGCTGGAAGACAATGGAGCCGGGAATTTTATTTAAAAAACATTTGAGCCAACTGTGGAACAGAGAGAAGATCTGGCAAGGACAAAAAATGAGACATTTTAAAGAATTTGTCCACTACGACCCAGATAGTAATGAACCCGTTCACTTCAGGAAGACCAGTAACAAAGGCCATAGAGATCTCAGCTGAAGGCTCTTGTGGAATAGGTAGAGGACTGAAGAGTACCTAAAGTTGCTTAACGAGATGGGTAAAACTAGTGAGCTGTCGCAAAACCTTTGCAACCTCATTGTTGCAAACCATACTGATGGTTTTAACTTCAGACCAAAATCCAGCGAGTGAGGAGACTCCAGCGGTGTGGTGTAATTAAAATTTCCATTTATTTGAAAAATGATAGTTCCATAAAAAATGCACTTACAAAAAGAGCCAATTCACACCATATGGGCAAACAGAGTAAAAAAAAAACGTTACGCATTTCGGCTTAAAAAGCCTTAATCATGGTACATACATTGGAATACAGGCAGGGTATAAATACAATAGAACAGCAAACTGACAAAGGAAGTCCAATCAGTTAAGTAATTAATTCTTGTGACATTCAGGTGTTACATCTTCGTTTCCTAGTTGGAGACAGGCTTTTTTCTTTTTTTGTGGTTATTTAATGCTACAGACGTTATAATAAAAGTTCTGACATTGAAGTTTCTGGCAAGAGAATTGAAACAAATTAGCTGAACAGTATAGATTCTGCATGTTGGAAACAGTAATAAGTATACGAAGCACAATGTATACCAATGAAATATATGTATGTATAGCTGAATAAAAAATTTCCCACAGTGGGAGTTGACCAGTTTAGTTCATCAATTCTCTTGCCAGAAACTTAAATGTCAGGACTTTTATTATAACATCTGTAGCATTAAATAACCACAAAAAGAAAAAAGCCTGTCTCCAACTTGGAAACGAAGATGTAACACCTGAACGTCACAAGAATGAATTACTTAACTGATTGGACTTCCTTTGTCAGTTTGCTGTTCTTTTGTATTTATACCCTGCCTGTATACCCTGCCTGTATTCCAATGTATGTACCATGATTAAGGCTTTTCTAAGCCGAAACGCGTAGCGTTTTTTTTACTCTGTTTGCCCATATGGTGTGAATTGGCTCTTTTTGTAAGTGCTTTTTTTTATGGAACTATCATTCTTCAAATAAATGGAAATTTTAATTACACCACACCGGTGGAGTCTCCTCACTCGCTGGATTTTGGTCTGAAGTTGTGTTCGATGCAGCAGCCTGCTGCTATCCGATCAGAAAGGAGGAAACACTGGGAACGAGATTATAGGTGAGCGGACTTCATCATTTTCTTTGTATACTTATGGTTTTGGTTACAGATGAACTTCTAATCATTTCACTATAAACCGGCCATAACCAGGGGCTTCCCGCAAGATTTCAGACAGAGGAGTGAAAATAATTATCAGAAGAGTTGTCCAAGTGCCAAGGACCACATATGGTGAGCTACAGAAAGACTTGGAATCAACAGGTACAATATTTTCAAAGAAAACTGCAAGTAATACACTCAACCTCCATGACCTAAGTGCAGACTCACCACACAAGTCTCTATTGCTGAGCAAAAAGCATGTTCAAGCGCATTTAAAGTTTACTTAGCAACATTTAGACCAGCCTGTGAAATACTGGGACAATATAGTCTGGTCAGATGACACCAAAATTTAAATCTTTGAATGCCATAATACACACCATGTTTGGAGGCCACTAGGCACTGCATATCACACCAAAACACCAACAGTGAAATTGGGAGATGGGAACATCATGTTGTGGAGTTGTTTTTCAGCATACGGCACTGGCAAACTTCATGCTGTTGAAGGAAAGATGAATGGATAAATGTTTAGAGGTACTCTTGATAAAAATCTGCTGCCATCTACCAGAATGATGAAGATGTAACGAGGAAAGACATTTCAACAGAATAATGATCCCAGACACACAGCCAAGTAAAGTAAAGTTTCAGAGAAAGAAAAGAAAACTTCTAAAATGGCCCAGCCAATTACATGACGTAAAACCAATAATAAATTTATGGAAGGAACTAAACATCATAGTTCATAGGAGCCTTCAGGATTTTTAGATAGTTTGTGTGTAAGAATGGGCCAAAATCACACCTGAGCAATGTATGCGACTAGTTTCTCATTACAGGAGGCGGCTTGAAGCTGTCACCCCCAACTAAGGCTTTTGTACAAAGTATTAAATAAATTTCAGTATGTGTGTTCAATAATTTTTCCCTGTGACATCTCATTACTACACATTAACTTAATTCATGGATGTCTATGGTTTTATTTCTTTGCTTGTGTGGATTGGATAGTTTGTTACCAACATCTGGTGAGAATTTCATGTCAATAACACCTTTAGAAGTATATTTACTTAGAAAATTTGTGACATGGTCAATTCTTATTTCATCTGCTGTATATTTCCCAATATACAAACTTAAAAAATAAAAATGATTTAAAAAATGAATAATACAATAAAAATAATACGGGTTAGGGAAAAGGAGAGGAGAAAATGGGTAGGGTGGGCCTTGCTGGCAGGTTCCTTTTAAATCCCTGACACGAAAAAGTTTTTGAATTACGATTACATCCACTGGGCGCATTGCAGAACTTCATGCAATATCCATTTCCCCTCCCATACATGATTATTCTAGAAGACTGAATTGTCATAACATCAGTCCTGGCTATGGTTGTTTAGTCAAAACTTTCTATAGTTTTGACTGAATTTCATAGGTCCCAGGAGATAGTACTTCCCTCCTTATGTGATCATCCTAAATCAGAAAAAAACGTGAGTTTAATTTCCTAGACGTGAGGAGATGTGTTATTAGATATCCTGAGGTTATATCTGTTACGGGTCCGGATGGTGGAACCACTGTGCCATGGTACAAGGAGGGACCAGAGGGGCTTAACTAAGTGCCCACCAGGACCGACACTGGCTACATGGCGGCTTAGTCAACTCCGTGAACCAAGGAGGGACTGGGAAGGTGGACCAGGTGCCACTCTGGGACCGACTTTGTGCAAAGGCTGGCGACTCCCACGGATCTGGCAGCGGATGGACTGGCAGCGCTGGATGACAGGCATTAACGGCTGGTAGGAAGGCAAGCGGGCACTGCTGGTGGTCAGACCAGCGGGTACGGCTGATAGGCTGGATGGCGGGCAGCACGGGAATCTGAGAACGGAGAGGCAGTTTAATGCAAGCAAACTACAATGTTGCACAGGCACCTCCATTTTGGAGGAGGTGCCTTAAATATCAGCTGTCCTCTGGCCATTATCCAGGCACATATTAGGACGGCATACGTGTTCCCTACTTCTTAAAGGGGCCGCACGCGTGCCCTAAGCACAGTGCCCGGGGATCTGTGCGCGGGCACTCACAGACAGAGCAGCAGGAAGAGAAGCGGGAGACAGAGAGGAGGCCAACATGCAGGCGCTACAACATCTTTGTCTGTACACCCCCCTCTAAAATCGAAAGCATGGTGGAATATGTTGGCGCTATAGAAATAAAAAATATTATTAGACTAATTCCTTTTTTGCTCAGTTTGGAGTATCAAAGTCAAAGCGGCTAGTTGGAGGAATATAGCTAGGTGAGTTAAACAGACTATTATGGTGGACTACAACTCTTCTTCTCCTTTGGACCCAGGGCGTATTACTGCTCATTCCACTATAGCCACAACTTGGGTAGAGAAGGCAGAGGCTTCCGTGGATTCTATACAGGTGCATCTCACAAAATTAGCATATCATCAGAAAGTTAATTTATTTCCGTTCTTCAATGCAAAAAGTGAAACTCGTGTATTATAAAGTCATTACAAACAGAGTGATCTATTTCAAGTGTTTATTTCTGTTAATGTTGATGATTATGGCTTACAGCCAATGAAAACACAAAAATCATTATCTCAGTAAATTTGAATAGTTAACAATACACACCTGCAAAGGCTTCCTACGCATTTAAAAGGGTCCCTTCGTCAGTTTCAGTAGGCTCCACAATCATGGGGAAGACTGCAGACTTGACAGTTGTCCAGAAGGCAGTCATTGACACTCTAAGTAAATGCCAAGTAAATTATGCATTTCATTTGGAAATCAAGGTCCCAGAGTCTGGAGGAAGAGAGGAGAGGCCACAATCCAAGCTGCTTGAGGTCTCGCAGCCTGACTCGCCTGACCTTAACCCCATAAAAAATCTATGGGGTATTGTGAAGCGGAAGATGAGAGACACCAGACCCAACAATGCAGATGAACTGAATGCTGCTATCAAAGCAACCTGGGCTTCCATAACACCTCAGCAGTGCCACAGGCGTATTGCCTCCATGCCATGCCGCATTGATGCAGTAATTGATGCAGATGGAGCCCCAACCAAGTATTGAGTGCATGTATTGAACCTACATTTCATTAGGCCAACATTTCGGATTTTAAAATAATTTTTCAAGCTGTTGTTATAAAGTATTCTAATTTACTGAGATAATGACTTTTGTGTTTTCATTGGCTGTAAGCCATAATCATTAACATTAACAGAAATAAACACTTGAAATGGATCACTCTGTTTGTAATGACTCTATATAATATGAGTTTCACTTTTTGTATTGAAGAACTGAAGTATATTAACATTTTGATGATATTCTAATTTTGTGAGATAGACCTGTATGTAAAGCAATCACTTGGTCTCCATCAATTTTTTTCTGACCCTACAGACCTGATCTCTTGACTTTTTCTAATTTGATTGTGGGCGTAAAGTGTTGCAGGCGATGTTCCTACCTTAAGGGATAATTCCTCGCTAATCTCCCTTGGTGCTTTCAGGGGTGAAGGGAAAAATAACTACACAAATTAGTAATTTAATTCTCCAGAGCCCATGACAGCACCCCTACATTCCCTCCTTTTTCATCTATATTTTATGGTGAGGGTTATCTCACTCGGTGCTGCTGAAAAAAAAAGTATAAACGAACCATATAAAGGCGACCCCTTTCACTGAGTAATGGTCAGAGTTTTTTTTCTTTTTGTATCCACATGTTTCCTCTCCTTGGAGGTGGACCCTCTTTCATCATGGAGTCATGGGCTCCTGAAATAAAATTACCAGTTAATGTACTTAGCAATTTTTGTTATTTACTGGGAACCTGTCAGGTAAGATAGTGCCATTAACCTGGGTTTATAGGGTTAATATGCATGTTAATGTTAAGAATGTGCCTGGCAGCTGTAGCCAAAGTAAGGCATTTAGGAGAAAATTAACTTTTCTTCTCCCAGCCTTCCGTCTACAGATGTGCTGGTGCGGCTTTAGTCACTGCTCGCAGCTCAGTCAGCCGCAGCTGTAAACACTTCCCAGCACTAGCTGACAGTTTGCTGTGCAACGATGAGCAGATTGTAAGTCAAAGTTCCAGAGCATGGTTACTGTAGATGCACTGGCACACCTGTGTGACTGAAAGCCGGCGTCTCCCGGGAGAAATAAAGTTAATTTTCTCCCAGGAGCCGTGCTTTCAGTAAGGCAGCCGGATACCTTCATAACGTTATTTATTTATTTTTTTTTCATTTTGTTAGATAGACAGACAGATAGATAATGAGATAGGATAGATATGTACACCGATGGGTTTTTCCAAAAGAGGATTCACCTAGAAATACCATAGCGGGTGCGCCAGCATCTTAAAGATGCCATGTACACATACTCTTAATTTGATGTCATAATAATAGTACTGACCCACAAAATAAAGGTAACATATCATTTTTACTTTGCCCCTAAAAACAGACCAAGCTGTTTTATTTGAGGCCTCACAGAATGGCATAGTTTTGCACACCTAATTTAAAATATATGCTTGTCATTTAAGAAGTTGTCCACTACTTGGACATCTCCTGCTAATACCCCTCGATTGGCCCCCATAAAAGAATAAAGCTTACACTGTGTTCCAAATTATTATGCAAATAATTTTTTCTCAGATTTTCCCAAATTACCTATATGAATTGCAGTCATGTAATTTTCCAGTCAAATAACTATTAGAGTACAATTGAAAGGTTTTTGTACAAACTGCCTATGATAACAGGATATTTTTAAAAAAATAAAAAACTCAAACTGCACTCAAAATGCTTGTTCCAAATTATTATGCACAGCAGAGTTTTCAACCTTTTCATTTTAATAAAGAGCAAAAAAATGGTCATTTTTGAAATTATAAGCATTAGCCGGTTATTACAAACTGAAAGCTTCTTTCAGACAAGGGGTCCTATGTGCGAATGGAACATCACCTAGAATAAAGTTTTGAGTTGAAAACGGTTTGAATTCAGTTTGTAATAACCGGCTAATGCTTATAATTTCAAAAATGACCATTTTTTTGTTCTTTATTAAAATGAAAAGGTTGAAAACTCTGCTGTGCATAATAATTTGGAACATGCATTTTGAGTGCAGTTTGACTTTTTTATTTTTTTAAAAATATACTGTTATCATAGGCAGTTTGTACAAAAACCTTTCAATTGTACTCATAGTTATTTGACTGGAAAATTACAATGACTGCAATTCATATAGATAATTTGGGAAAATCTGAGAAAATATTCTTTGCATAATAATTTGGAACACAGTGTATACTCACCTCCCATGCAGGCGCTGTTTCCGCAATGTCAGCACTGACACTCCCTGGGGCTCCAGTGCTGTTGCTGTGACACCGGTGCCCAATCAACAGCAATCCCAAAGTTCCCGCCTCCTGTCAATTGAGCATGAAGAGGAAGCCCGAGATTAGCCACAGCCCTGACTTCCTCTTCATGTTCGATTTGTCTGAAGGTGGAGACAGTGACGCCAGTGCTGATTGGGCGCCGATGTCATGTGTCACAACAATGGCACAGCAGCCCGGGACCGCGAGCCCCGGCACGGGAGGTGAGTATAGCCTTTTTTATTTTATCGGGGCCAAACATTTTTATCAAGAATGGGTTGTCCTAGTAGTGGACAACCCCTTTAAACTATTTAATGTTACATTTGATAACTGATCAAGCTAAACAGTGTGCTTTTTTTCTCCTTTTAAGGGATTGTGCACTTTCCAGTAACAAAGCTCCACACAACAGCTCTATTAATCATATCGAAAGCGTTCTCCAGCAGTTGGATGAAGCTCAATCTCAAATGGAGGAGCTTTTCCAAGAAAGAAAAGTTAAACTTGACCTTTTTCTGCAGCTCCGCATTTTTGAAAGAGATGCAATTGACGTAAGTTATTTTTTTTGTTTGTTTATATACATATAACTATATATGTATATTATACATATAATATATTATTTATTTGTTGCAACTTTATTGTGGATGCTCTGTTATGATTTTTTGTCTTCCTGTACAGATCACATAAGAGCTGATTAATTAAAACTGGCATTGCACTCACCAGTCTTAATGAAGGGCTCACTGGAGTACGCAGCACCGAATTCAGGTGCTCGCCACTTAATAATTTCAGCACCTCTTTTCTGTGGCGTGCACCTTGCCAATAATGCTATACTGAAGTTGCATTTCTGGATTAAAAAAAAAAAGCATTCAGCATTTTTAATGCATTTGATGTGAGGGTGTAGCCTTGCTCCATCCCATCCTGGCTCCTCCCCAGCTCCACCTATTTCAGCCATACTGCTTTAAAATTGCAACTTTTTAAAGCTTTTATGCCTTTTTTCTGATGTAAAAGATTTGATGTATCAGTCCTGTAATGCTTTAAGAAAAAATAAGTAAAATGACATGATTTCATTTCAGATTCAGCTCTTATATGTCAATAGCTGCCTAGCGTATAATGTAGCCGGTTCTGGAGGTGGGAAGGCAGTTCCTGGGTGAAACATCTATTTTTAACTTAAAGCAAAATTATGGTAAAAAGTGTTCTTTGAAGTTAACAAGTGATTTCACCTTTTTCTGAAATTACAATTTATTTTACATGGTCCTTATGTCAGATATGCTTCTGTTTAATAAAAAGCTACAGTTTTGCAGGTAAATTAATTACAGGTAAGGACAGGCAGGACAGTTGCATAATTTTGTGAATGTGATAGCTGTAATGCAAAATAATGCATCTGTTTAATATTGGATTAAAATATATGTTGTTTTTCTGTCACTGTCTGGTGCTACACAACCATAAATTACATATTTTTCAGTGATATTTCACAGTGTGTTTTAGTTTACTATGTGTTATTGGTAACAAAATGAGCTAAGTTGGGACAATTATGCAACGGACCCAGCAAGCAATTACTTGTACTACTAAATTATGCTATAAACCAAGAACTCAGGAAAAAATGAAACATGTTTATGTCATAAATAATTCCTCCAGTTATAGGGAGAAACTAATGTTTACACAATAATAGCGAACTTCCAAGTCTATGTTGCCGGCTACTCTTATCCATGCACTAGCAGGATGCTCTGTGTCCTAGGCTCCTGTCTCCAGTACAAGGGAAAGCATTGTAGAATAATCCTGTACAGCACATGGGACCCGAGGAGACAGAAGAATGCATGGAGAAAAGCAACCCGCAGCATGGACTTTATTTGGTCTGTCTCTTTACAGAAAAATTCTTTATTACAAGTTAAGAAAACCAATTTTACAAACTCCTGCACTATAATTTTTCCTCTATGTAATTGGAGAATTGTACCACAAAAAATCAAAGGTGATTGCTGCTCTTTTAATTTAATAATTTAGTAAGTTTGAATTCAAAGTGATGCCATGAAATGTTACTTTTCTTATACAAGGTATTTAAATAAAATGGCTCCTATTCATGAAAGGATTTACCCTTACAAAGCTTTAAAGTCTTAAAAATTTTATGCAACATGTGACTGCACAAATTTTTTGGGGGGTTTGGAATTTTCACACCATTTTTGCCCAGCTCTGACAAAGGGTCAAAACTGGGGTGTGGGGATTCCCAATCATCTAATTAATGATGCTCTCTGTCATTCTTTACACCAATATTCCCCAACTCCAGTCCTCAAGAGCCATCAAAAAATCATCTTTTCAGGATTTCTTTAGTATTGCCCATGTGATAATTCCATCACTTGTGCAATAGTAAGGAAATCCTGAAAATGTGATCTGTTGGTGGCTCTTAAGGACCGGATTTGAGGAACATTGCTTTACACCATAAATCTTAATCCATGCCAGGGCCGGGACGAGGGCTGGCCAGGGTAGTCCCCTTACTAGGATGCTAGGGGGTGCACTTTGGAAAAAAAATTGCTGAATATCTGCGGTCGCCCGTCATCTACCAGCACAGTGACGGCCAGGGCGCAGGCACACAGGGGAGCAGTGTTAGTCACATTCCTCTCTCTAAATTATGTGAGAATGAGCTTTTTTTTTTTTTAATTCTTATATTACTGTGCAGGGGGCGTAAAATGAGGGACTGCACAGAAAGGTGGGGTGATAAAATGAGGAGAGGGGGTTGTGTTGATGGGGGAACAAAATGAGGGAAGGGGCTGTGCCAATAGGGGGGATAAAATGAGGAGCTGTGCTGATGGAAGGGATTAAAATGAGGCACTGTGCAGAGAGGGGAATAAAATGAGGGGAGAGGCTGTGCTAATGGGA
Source organism: Phyllobates terribilis (assembly GCF_046119375.1). Lineage (NCBI taxonomy): Eukaryota > Metazoa > Chordata > Amphibia > Anura > Dendrobatidae > Phyllobates > Phyllobates terribilis. The sequence goes on along the minus strand of NW_027362764.1, from coordinate 326,368,670 downwards.
GGGAATAAAATGGGATGAGGGACTGTACAAATAGGGGAATAAAATGAGAGACTGTGCAGTGGAAGGGGAATAAACTGAGGAACTATGCAGATGAGGGAGGAATGAAATGAGGGACTATGCAGATGAAAGGAAATAAGCTGAGGGACTGGAGATGGGGGATAAAATGAGGAGCTGTCCAGATGGAGGGAATACAATGAGGGGTTGTGCAGATGGTGGGAAAAAATGAGGGGATGTGCAGATGTGGGGGAATAAGATGAGGGGCTGTGCAGCGGGGGTAATGAAATGAGCTGTGCAGAGGGGGGGGGGTAAAATGAAGGCCTGTGCAGAGGGGGGATAAAATAAAGGGCTGTGCAGGGGGGCATGAAATGAGGGGCTGTATGGGGGCCATGAAATTTTGGCCCTCCAAAATTTATGTTTTCTCTTCAGAGCTTGGGTCGAGAAGGGTGAACAACCAGTAATCAGTGTTGTCCAAAATGCATATAATACATAACACATGGGTCATGGGAAACGCAGCAGTACAGAAAGTTAGCCATGTCTGCCAAACTCCCAGTAGTAAAGACTTCTCTGTCCCTACAAGGAGGACTCTCCTTCTCCCTCGCCTCCTAACATTTCAGTATTGTTGCTGGCCAAAAATTTAGCAAAGAGCCAATGAGGCAGATAATTTAGGATAATTGCAACACTGTCAGCTTATGATCTGACTGAAGATGCAGTAATTGCAGCTTTTTTAAATTAAAAAAAAAAAGTCACTCCCAAAATTGAGTTAGGGCTGCCTGATTGCTTCACAAATTTATGGTAGAGGGCTGCATGAGGGCCCTCCCAAATGTATGGTAGAGGGCTACCTGAGAGTCCTCCCAAATTATTTGTAGAGCGCCGCTTGAAGGACCTCCAAAATTTTGGTTAAGGGCCACCTGATTGCCCTCCCAAATTTATGGGCCAGCCGACGTTCAGTGGGGGGCGCCTTTGCGTAATTTTAAGGTGCCAACTTCCGCGTTCAGGGAGAGACAAATTAGGATCAGATTTAGGCAACTCTTAGCCTATTTAGGGTCCTTAGGGTGTTTGTCATTAGGTGGACATTCACAGTAACTGCTTTGGTCTGGGCACGGGCGTTATGAGACACCTGCTGGTGTAAGGCGGGGACGGAACACTGTGAAAAATAGTGGCGGATGGGGACCGAGAACCAATGGACTTACGCCGCTATGTGGTTGCAGAAACTCAAAGTATCCACAAGCCTAAATGGCAAGATTTATTTCCAGGGCAAGCAGTGTTTAAATGTCCCCTTTAGTGTTTGGGCCTGTGGCTGGGTGGGTGACTGGGTATTTTCTTTGCATTTCAAAGCCTGTGGTAGGGACAGCTGAATGCTGCTCTGGGACAAGGAAGTGGATGTCGTTGCTTAATGTGCTTGCGAATGTGCAATGACAATGACACATCTGCGCCTGCCTCCTACACAGGGGATTACCCAGCACGGAACACCCTGAGTACTTTCTTCCTTTATCTTCCTCTAGGGCGGCATGGTGGCTCAGTGGTTAGCACCGCAGCCTGGGAGCGCTGTTGTCCTGGGTTCAAATCCCACCAAGGACAACATCTGCAAGGAATTTGTATGTTCTCTCCGTGTTTGTGTGGGTTTCCTCCGGTTTCCTCCCACACTCCAAAGACATACTGATAGTGAATGTAGATTGTGTGCCCCGATGGGGACAGTGCCAATACTGTCTGTGGAGCGCTGTGGAATTAATTGAGAATTAAGTGAGTAAAATAAGTAAATAAATATCTTTGCCTGGTCCACATGCAAACCTTCCTCTTTAATTGTGAGCGGGGAGCGTTTGAGTAGACAGAGAAGCAGGATGTTTACAGTGATTATGATCACATCGCCACTCACCATCTTGGTTGCTTGGTTGCAGTCTTACATCCATGGCCGCTCATCACTTGTTATGTGTGGAGGCTGAGTGGAATACAGTCAGGCATGTTGGAGCTGGTATTCAACTACGGCCCATTGCTGCTCACAAAGCTTTGACAAGTACATATTTCATTTTGAGTTACTGCGTGTGGGCAGGTAGAAAACCAGTCAGTGAGCTGGCACTTGCAAGCGCGGCTGCAGCACTGCCAGACAAGTGGCAACTGTAGCTGACTTGTAAAAATGAGAGAAACAGTTGGCCATCTCCTCCCTCTGGACACTCCACTGCCTCTGTTATGACTCTGTGGATATGGTGGAGGAGGAGGACAAAAAAAAACCATGAACCATAAACCACTTTTTTAGGTGGGAAGGGGTGCATGGGAATAGGAATACACCAACAAAAAAAGGAACAATAAAACCTTGATGAGGGAAATTGACGCATGTGGTTGCTCTGGATAACTGTTGCTCGCCTTTTCCCTCTAGCCATGTCACTTCTTCTGATGGCCCTATAAAAATTATTAATCATAGGAAGAATGACACCACAGCTACAGAGGCCGATTCCCGCCGACGCCAGCAACAGAGGAGATGGAGAAATTACTTTCTCCATCCCCTCCGCAGCTGTGCTGCGATCCTCTCTGTGCGAGAGGATCAGAGCACTGACAGTCGGCTCCCGCTTGCAGTACAGTAGAGCAGGAGCCGAGGGTCATTAGCATATCGCATCAGATGCCATATGATAGTGGGACCCCAGCCTTACACATACTGTCTACAGGTACTGTAGATGGAGATTATATATATATATATATATATATATATTTTGAGTGCAGTTTGAGTTTTTTATTTTTTTAAAAATATACTGTTATCATAGGCAGTTTGTACAAAACCCTTTCAATTGTACTCTAATAGTTATTTGACTGGAAAATTACAATGACTGCAATTCATATAGGTAATTTGGGAAAATCTGAGAAAATATTATTTGCATAATAATTTGGAACACAGTGTATATATATATATATATATATATAATATATATATATATACAGTGCTGGCAAAATGTATTGTCACCCCTGCAATTCTGTCAGATAATACTCGGTTTCTTCCTGAAAATGATTGCAGTCGCAAATTCTTTGGTGGTATTCTCTTCATTTAATTTGCTTGCAAGGAAAAAACACAAAAGAGAATGGAGCAAAAATCAAATCAATGATCATTTCACACAAAACTCCAAAAAAGGGCCAGACAAAAGTATTGGCACCCTCAGCCTAATACTTGGTTGTACAACCTTTAGCCAAAATAACTGCGAACAACTGCTTCCGGTAACCATCATTGAGTTTCTTACAATGCTCTGCTGGAATTGTAGACCATTCTTCTTTGGCAAACTGCTCCAGGTCCCTGATATTTGAAGGGTGTCTTCTCCAAACTGCCATTTTGAGGTCTCTCCACAGGTGTTCTATGGGATTCAGGTCTGGACTCATTGCTGGCCACCTTAGAAGTCTCCAGTGCTTTCTCTAAAACCATTTTATAGTGCTTTTGGAAGTGTGTTTTGGGTCATTGTCCTGCTGGAAGACCCATGACCTCTGAGGGAGACCCAGCTTTCTCACACTGGGCCCTACATTATGCTGCAAAATTTGTTGGTAGTCTTCAGACTTCATAATGTCATGCACACGGTTAAGCAGTCCAGTGCCAGAGGCAGCAAAGCAACCCAAAAACATCAGGAAACCTCCGCCATGTTTGACTGTAGGGACCATGTTCTTTTCTTTGAATGCCTCTTTTTTTTCCTGTACACTCTATGTTGATGCTTTTTCCCAAAAAGCTCTACTTTTGTCTCATCTGACCAGAGAACATTGTTCCAAAACGTTTTAGGCTTTCTCAGGTAAGTTTTGGCAAACTCCAGCCTGGCTTTTTTATGTCTCGGGGTAAGAAGTGGGGTCTTCCTGGGTATCCTACCATACAGTCCCTTTTCATTCAGACGCCGACGGATAGTACAGGTTGACACTGTTGTACCCTCGGACTGCAAGGCAGCTTGAACTTGTTTGGATGTTAGTCGAGGTTCTTTATCCACCATCCGCACAATCTTGCGTTGAAATTTCTCGTCAATTTTTCTTTTCCGTCCACATCTAGGGAGGTTAGCCACAGTGCCATGGGCTTTAAACTTCTTGATGACACTGCGCACAGAAGACACAGGAACATTCAGGTCTTTGGAGATGGACTTGTAGCCTTGAGATTGCTCATGCTTCCTCACAATTTGGTTTCTCAAGTCCTCAGACAGTTCTTTGGTCTTCTTTCTTTTCTCCATGCTCAATGTGGTACACACAAGGACACAGGACAGAGGTGGAGTCAACTTTAATCCATGTTAACTGGCTGCAAGTGTGATTTAGTTATTGCCAACACCTGTTAGATGCCACAGGTAATCACATGATTTTTCATACAGTACCAATACTTTTGTCCACCCCCTTTTTTAGGTTTGGTGTGGAATTATATCCAATTTGGCTTTAGGACAATTCTTTTTGTGTTTTTTCATTGAAGACAAATTAAATGAAGAGAATAATACCAAAGAATTTGTGATTGCAATCATTTTCAGGAAGAAACTGAGTATTATCTGACAGAATTGCAGGGGTGCCAATACTTTTGGCCATCACTGTATATATAGTATATCAAAAGTCAGCACTCCAAAAATTAATTGGAAAAAATGGACTTTAATGAGTCCAAAAAGCAACGTTTCGGTTCACAGAACCTTTTTCAAGCAGAGTTCAAATGCATAAGGTGCAATGTATATAGTTACAAACAGTGATTCCATAATTACAATTAATTTATACAAAACCATGATTTCACTAGAAAAGTGCAGAAGTGCATATCTCAAAATACTATTCAATTACATACATAGTGATAAGTTTTAAACAAGTACATTATTATCATCAATATCATGATCCATAACTCTCATAAAGTGACAAGTGCTTTGATTGATAATTATTAGTGCCAGGTGTACATTATAAATAATACATATGAGGTTGCGACTCACCCTGCAGCAATCATGCATGACCACACTTCCTGCTTCCTCCACGCTGTTCTCGGCGTCTCAGAATCCAATCTGCGCATGTCTCCCAGGAGACCGACATTGTTTTGTCACATGACCGGGGCAAGCCTAGTCCACCCACATCGTGACGTCACCCGGCATGCGCATTACACTTCTAATGCTACGGTCGCCATCTTTCTAATTGGAAACCCCACCAGAAGATTATCTTCAAATATGAACAAAATACGCGCTTAAATAATTTATCCTATCCTCTATTAACGATACAAAAGTGCACACTTCTCATTATCAGGAACACCATCCTGTTAACAATTTCTCAATTCATTTATATTACAATAACAATATCCATATGGTAATTCCTATGTCCATAAATGAACGGAGAGGTAATATATTATTACATAACCCAAACACCCTTCCATGGAATTCCTTATTCCTAGGTTCATCCATGGAGTGAGATTAACAGGTCAGGGGAGGAACCTTCATCAGGTCCCCACCCCCTTCCCAATCTCAGGCGTTAAATGCACTATAATTCATTTCTCTCCATAAATAGGAATACCACTCCATAATGTAGAAGTATATTTTTATAACTTCATTAGGTGGAAACTTGGATATTTTCAACTATTATATACAGTACAGACCAAAAGTTTGGACACACCTTCTCATTTAAAGATTTTTCTGTATTTTCTTGACTATGGAAATTGTACATTCACACTGAAGGCATCAAAACTATGAATTAACACATGTGGAATTATATACTAACAAAAAAGTGTGAAACAACTGAAAATACGTCTTATATTCTAGGTTCTTCAAAGTAGCCACCTTTTGCTTTGATGACTGATGACTGCTTTTCACACTCTTGGCATTTTCTTGATGAGCTTCAAGAGGTAATCACCGGAAATGGTCTTCCAACAATCTTGAAGGAGTTCCCAGAGATGCTTAGCACTTGTTGGCCCTTTTGCCTTCACTCTGCGGTCCAGCTCACCCCAAACCATCTCGATTGGGTTCAGGTCTGGTGACTGTGGAGGCAAGGTCATCTGGCGTAGCACCCGATCACTCTCCCTCTTGGTCAAATAGCCCTTACACAGCCTGGAGGTGTGTTTGGGGTCATTGTCCTGTTGAAAAATAAATGATGGTCCAACTAAACGCAAACCGGATGGAATAGCATGCCGCTGCAAGATGCTGTGGTAGCCATGCAGGTTCAGTATGACTTCAATTTTAAATAAATCCCCAAAAGTGTCAACAGCAAAGCACCCCCACACCATCACACCTCCTCCTCCATGCTTCATGGTGGGAACCAGATATGTAGAGTCCATCCGTTCACCTTTTCTGCGTCGCACAAAGACACGGTGGTTGGAACCAAAGATCTCAAATTTGGACTCATCAGACGAAAGCACAGATTTCCACTGGTCTAATGTCCATTCCTTGTGTTCTTTAGCCCAAACAATTCTCTTCTGCTTGTTGCCTGTCCTTAGCAGTGGTTTCCTAGCAGCTATTTTACCATGAAGGCCTGCTGCACCAAGTCTCCTCTTAGCAGTTGTTATAGAGATGCGTCTGCTGCTAGAACTCTGTGTGGCATTGACCTGGTCTCTAGTCTGAGCTGCTGTTAACCTGCGATTTCTGAGGCTGGTGACTCGTATAAACTTATCCTCAGAAGCAGAGGTGACTCTTGGTCTTGCTTTCCTCATGTGAGCCAGTTTCTTTTGAGCGATTGATGGTTTTTGCAACTGCACTTGGGGACACTTTCAAAGTTTTCCCAATTTTTCGGACTGACTGACCTTCATTTCTTAAACTAATGATGGCCACTCATTTTTCTTTACTTTGCTACTTTTCTCTTGCCATTATGAAAATTCTAACAGTCTATTCAGTAGGACTATCAGCTGTGTATCCACCTGACTTCTGTACCACACAACTGATGGTCCCAACCCCATTTATAAGGCAAGAAATCCCACTTATTAAACCTGACAGGGCACACCTGTGAAGTGAAAACCATTACCGGTGACTACCTCTTGAAGCTCATCAAGAGAATGCCAAGAGTGTGTAAAGCAGTCATCAAAGCAAAAGGTGGCTACTTTGAATAACCTAGAACATAAGACATATTTTCAGTTGTTTCACACTTTTTTGTTAAGTATATAATTCCACATGTGTTAATTCATAGTTTTGATGTCTTCAGTGTGAATGTACAATTTTCATAGTCATGAAAATACAGAAAAATCTTTAAATGAGAAGGTGTGTCCAAACTTTTGGTCTGTACTGTACATATACACACAGATATAACTACTGTACACTCAGATACATATATATATATACTTGTGAAAATGAGGTATACGTAGAAAACAACAAGTACAATAGTTTGAACAAAAACAAGTCACCGACTGGTAGAGGATGAGAGAGAATCTAGAAGGGGGAGTAAGGTTACAGTAGGTGAGGAAACAGCTGATCGTGCAGCAAGAGTTACTGCAGATTGTAGGCTTGTCGGAAGAGGTAGGCCTTCAGGTTCTTTTTGAAAGTTTCCACGGTAGGTGAGAGTCTGACGTGTTGGGGTAGAAAGTTCCAAAGTAGGGGGGATGCACGGAGAAATCTTGTTTGCAATTGTGGGAAGAGGAGATAAGATGGGAGTAGAGAAGGAGATCCTGTGAGGATCGGAGGTTGCTTCCAGGCAGGTAGCGGGAGACTAGATCACAGATGTATGGAGATGTATGGCTTTGTATGCCAAGGTTAGGGTCTTCAACTTGAGTCTCTGGGCAATGGGGAGCCAGTGCAGGGATTGACAGAGGGGAGAGGAGGGGGAAAAGCTGGGGGGGACAGGTGGATTAGTCGGGCAGCAGAGTTTAGGAAAGATTGCAAGGGTGTGAGAGTGGTAGAAGGGAGGCCACAGAGCAGAAGGTTGCAGTAGTCGAAGTGAGAGATAATGAGGGCATGCACTAGTGTTTTTGCGGATTCATAGTTGAGGAATGTATGGATCCGGGAAATATTTTTGAGTTGGAGTCGGCATGAAGTGGAAAGGGCTTGGATATGAGGTTTGAAAGAGAGATCAGAGTCAAGGGTTTACCCCGAGGCAGCAAGCTTGCAGGACTGGGGAAGAGTGGATAGCCATTGACTTTGATAGATAGGTCACGTGGGGGCGTTGAGTGAGGTGGTGGAAAGATGATGAATTCAGTTTTATCACTATTAAGTTTTAGGAATCTAGCAGAGAAGAAAGATGAAATAGCGGACAGACATTGTTGGATTCTTGTTAGTAAGGAGGTGATATCAGGTCCATAGAAGTAGATCTGTGTGTCATCAGCATAGAGGTGATACTGAGCCGTGAGACTCTATGAGCTGTTCCAGCCCAAAGGTGTAGATTGAGAAGAGCAGGGGTCCTAGAACTGGACCTTGAAGGACAGCAACAAATAGGGGGGGAGATGAGGAGGTGGTGTGTTAGTGGGAAATGCTGAATGTCTGGTCTGTTAGGTATGAGGAGATCCAAGATAGGGCCAAGTCTGTGATGCCGAGAGATGAGAGTCTTTAGTTAAAGGGAATAGTCCACAGTGTCGAAGGCAGATGACAGGTCCAGGAGGAGGAGGGCAGAGTAGTGTCGCTTGGATTTGGTGGTCAGTAGGCCGTTAGTGACTTTAGTAAGGGCAGTTTCAGTGGAGTGATGCGGTCGGAAGCCAGGTTGTAAGCGGTCAAAGAGGGAGTAGGAGGAGATGTGGGAGGACAGTTCAAAATGGACTTCGTGTTCCAGTAGTTTTGAGGCATAGGGGAGAAGTGAGATGAGGCGATATTTAGACAGAGAGGATGGGTCAAGGGGATAGGTGTGATCGAGGTACGTTTGAAGCATGAGGGGAAGACGCCAGTTGTTAGTGACAGGTTGAAGAGGTGGGTTAGGATGAAGACTGCGGTGAGTTTTGGAGTGAGGTGGGACAGGATTGGGTCAAGTTTACAGGTGATGAGATGTGACTTGGAGAGTAAATAGGAAAGTTGATCTTCGGTAATGGCGGAGAAGTTAGTTTTGGAGGAGAAGAGTTGAGTAGTTATGAGAAAGGGCTGTGGGGAATTATGGCCAAAGCTTTTTACTTATGTTGTCAATCTTCTGTTTGAAGAATGAGGCTAAGTCTTCAGCTGAGATGAGTGGGGAGAGAGGGGCAGCTGGGGGATGGAGGAGAGAATTGAAAGTACTGAATATCTGTTTAGGGTTGTGAGACAGGAAGGATATGAGTGATGAGAAGTAGTTTTGTTTTGCTGCAGTTAGTGTGGACTTGAAAGTAGTGAGGAACTGTTTGAATGCTGTGAAGTGCTTGTTGGAGTGGGACCTTTTTCATCTCCGTTCAGCATCCCTGGAAGCCCTTCTTAATTCTTTAGTCAGGCTGGTGTGCCAGGGTTGCCTGTTGATTGTGCGAGCTTTGGTGTGTGTGAGGTGGGCGACCAAATTGAGAGCTGCAGCAGTTGTGTTATATAAAGGAGCAGCAGCATCTGCATCGTGTAAGGAATTTATTTCTGTAAGAGGGATAAGGGATTCAGAGAGTGAGTATAGGTCAAGGTGTTTGAGATTTCTGCGAGTGTGTGCAAGTTTCTGGATGTGGGATTGTGGACCTGGAGAGGAGAGGGAAGAGAATGTGATTAAGTTGTGGTCAGAAAGAGGAAGAAGTGAGTTAGAGAGGTTAGATAGAGAACAGAGGCGGGTGAAGATGAAGTCCAGAGTGTGTCCATCTTTGTGAGTGGCTGCGTAAGACCATTGAGGAAGTGAGGGATAGAAGCTTAGAGACAGATGATTGGGAAGTGTCATTGGGGATGTTGAAGTCACCCATGATAATAGTGAGGATGTCAGCGGAAAGGAAATGGAGTAGCCAGGTGGTGCATTTGTCTATGAAGGTGGTAACTGGCCCTGGGGGGCGGTAAATGACAGCCAGTTGAAGGTTGGAGGGTGGGGAGTAGGTGCACACACAGTGCACTTCAAAAGAGGGGAGGGTTACGGACGGTGGCAATGGGATATGTGAGAAGGAGCAGTTATCTGACAAGAGAAAGCCAACTCCTCCACCATGCTTGCTGCTGGGGCGGGGTGTGTGGGAGAGGTGGAATCTGCCTTACGAAAGTGCAGCTGGAGAGTCTGTGTCAGAGGGGGTGAACCAGGTTTCGGTGATGTCGAGGGAGGAAAGTTTTTAGTAATGAAAATATCATGTATGTAGGAAAGTTTGTTGCAGACAGTGCGAGCATTCCATAGAGCTCCTGTTAGTGGGACTGGGAAAGCGGGGGCTATGCACATGGGTATAAGGTTAGAAAGGTTGCTAAACTGTGTGATCGATCTAGGATGAAAGGTAGATGTGACTGTGGGGATGTCGGGGTGGGGGGGCGGGATTTGAAGAGCTATCACCAGCATTGAGGAGGAGCAGAGAAAGTGGGAGCAGGAGAGCGCATGAGGTGGCTGTCTGTGTTTGTAGACACAGGATTGTATGTTGAGGATCAGTTCTGAGGAGGAGGTGAGATGGATGGGGAGAATGTAAGGAGAGATGACCAGTTCCTTACTTACTTACTGAGTATCCAGTTTCCTTCAGTTCCCTTAAGGTTCAATTCTGGTCTAATTCTTAGCTGAGTATTTCATCAGTACACTTCTATGTTGCACTTGTATATTACACTTGCAGACGCATAGCTCACAATATACAGGTGCATCTCACAAAATTAGAATATCATCAAAAAGTTAATTTATTTGTTCTTCAATACAAAAAGTGAAACTCATATATTATATAGAGTCATTACAAAAACAGTGATCTATTTCAAGTGTTTATTTCTATTAATGTTGATGATTATGCCTTACAGCCAATGAAAACACATAAGTCATTAACTCAGTAAATTAGAATAATTAACAAAAAACACCTACAATGGCTTCTTAATCATTCAAAATGTCCCTTAGTCTGTTTCAGTAGGCTCCACAATCCAAGGGTTGATTGCTGACTTGATAGATGTCCAGAAGGCAGTCATTATCACTAAGTAAATACTAAGTACATTTTGCATTTCATTGGGAAATCAAGGTCCCAGAGTCTGGTGGAAGAGTGGAGAGGAAAACAATCTTAGCTGCTTGAGGTCTAGTGTGAAGTTTCCACAATCAATGATGGTTTGGGGAGCCACGTCATCTGCTGGTTGTAGGTCCACACTGTTTTATCAAGACCAAAGTCGGCGCAGCTTTCTACTAGGAAATTTTAGAGCACTTCATGCTTCTCTCTGCCGACAAGCTTTTTGGAAATGGAAATTCCATTTTCCAACAGGACTTGGCACCTGTCCACACTGCCAAAAGTACCAATACCTGGTTTAAAAACAACAGTATCACTGTGCTTGATTAGCCAGCAAACTTACCTGACCTTAACCCCATAGAGAATCTATGGGATATTGTCAAGAGGAAGATGAGAGACACCAGACCCAACAATGCAGACGAGCTGAAGGCTGCTATCAAAGCAACCTGGGCTTCCATAACACCTCAGCAGTGCCACAGGCTGATCGCCTCCATACCACGCCGCATTGATGCAGTAATTGGTGCAAAAGGAGCCCCGAGCAGGTATTGAGTGCATTTACTGAACATACATTTCAGTAGGCCAATATTTCAGATTGTAAAAACATTTTTTAAGCTGGTGTTATAAAGTATTCTAATTTACTGAGATAATGACTTTTGTGTTTTCATTGGCTGTAAGCCATAATCATCAACATTAACAGAAATAAACACTTGAAATAGATCACTCTGTTTGTAATCACTCTATATAATATATTAGTTTCACTTTTTATATTGAAGAACTGAATTAACTTTTTGATGATATTCTAATTTAGTGAGATGCACCTGTATATTTGCTACAAAATGCAGGCAGCTGTGAACCAGAGACGAGTGGCCACTGCTCATTTATATCAGATAATTAACACTGAGCCAGTGCAGGATATTTAAGGCAGAGTAAACAAGGTCATAAATAAAGGTGGGTGTAGAGCAGTGATTCGGTGAGAGACATACCAGAACACACATACAGCCAGCTGAGTTATGGGGGAATCACAGTAGGAGGAACGCTGGGTTTCATACCTGTATGAAGAATGGAGAAACAGATCTTGAATAGAATGCAATTATATATATAGTACTGTAGGTATCTTTGTGTGTATATACACATACACAGATAACCACAGTACTCATTGATACATATAAACTTCACAGGTACATACTGTATACATACTTGCATATGATGTCACTCGGGCAGGAACATTCCCCCATCTTAAGCATTTGCATCCTGGTGGTCTGATCTCCATCCATCACCACTACTGGCCAAATCTTCAGCTTTCAGCCAGTCCTGTCTCTGGCCTCCTCACTACCTCTGAGAGCTGCAGAGAACAGCTTCAGAGCACTCATAGAATCTTACACTTCTCCTTCCTCCTGAGAAGTTCTGGGCTGCCTGACCCATGTTAACATCAGCCATCACCTCAACCCCCCCCCCCCCCCCATTAGCCACTTACCGCCCCTGCAATAAGGGGGCTTTATTGGGGAACTGAGCCACTCAGGCAGAATTCACACTGCAGCTATGGATTCTGAATGAGTGCAGCCGTTTTCCAATAAAGCCCCCTCAGTAGACTGGGTGGACTTAGCTACAGGAGGGCTGAGGGGATTGGAGTGACAGCTAATGAGAATATTGATCATGCAGTTCATTTGTCAGAACTGCTCAGGAGGAATGAGCGTTGTCAGATGTACTGACTGCTCGGAGGCTGCTCACAGCAGCAGTCAGAGGTTGTGAAGAGGCAGGAGACAGGATTGGCTGAGAACAGCAGACCTGCCATCGTGCCTGTGCCTGAACGCTGAGAAGCCAGTGGTGTGTTCAGGGACGTGTCTAGGAATCCTGCGCTCCTGCATAGAGCCAACACAGCATCAACTAAGAGGAGAGAAAGGGGGCCTCTTCTAACATATTCTGCAGAGTGCAGGTCCCTTTCTGACTGCAAATGACTCAGTTACAGGCCCCCTTCCTCTCCTCTTAGTGGAGATGTTGCCACTGGCTGTATGTGAGAACCAGACATTGCAGCAGCTGATCGGGCCCCGTCTCCTTCGGGGCCCCTGTGCAGCTGCATCGGCGGTATGTCCGCCTCTGCTTCTGACGTCAAGTGTGTGGAACAATCTTTCTGTCTCATTTTTTGGGTGCTGACAGAAAGATGGTAAGATGATTTCCTGATTCAAGTTTTTTAAGGACACTACCTTCGGGAGGAGGGATGGGTCAAGTTTGAAGATTATTATCGGTCATCCAGAATGCTTAAAGAAGAATCTGTTGTTGACAGAGCATGTATCTCTCCTACTCGCTTCGCTGATGTTATGGCTATCAGAAAAGCAGTATTCGTGGAGAGTAATTTGATACTGGTTTCCTCCGGAAGTTCAAAGGGGGTTTTACATAAGGCACGTAATACCAGGTTTAGGTCCCATGGAGGTACTAATTTCCTGATTATAGGTCTTAACCTAGTAACTGCTTTTGTGAATCTTGCCAACCACGGATGATCTTCCAGTGGGTAATCTAAAAAGGCACTAAGGGCAGAGATCTGTACTCTTTAAGTGTGCTGAGTCTCAAGGAATTCTAGAATCTTAGGAATGTCAGGCTGAAAAGAGATTCCTAAGGACTCTCCAACATGAGTGCAGTATTTCCTCCATACCTTGGTGTAGTTGGCGGAAGTAACTGGCTTTCTACTAGCCTGGATGGTGGATATTACCCTATCTGATAGACCCTTAGCACTTAGGATCTGCCTTTCAAGATCCATGCTGTCAGACGTAGGATTTGTATGTCTTGATGTATTAGAGGGCCCTGTGATAGAAGGTCGTGTCTCTCTCCGGCAGGGAAAATGGATCTTCAAGGGCCATGCGATTTAATAACAGGAACCAACCTCTTTTGGTCCACCAAGAGGATTCAAGTATTACCGAGGCCATATCATTCTGGATCTTTCTTAGGACTCTTGAAATTAATGGAAAGGGAGGAAATGCGTATAACAGGCCTTTTCCCCAATTCTGGGACAAGGCATCCACACGGTCGGGATTGTCACCTGGATTTATGGAGAAAAACCTTTCCACTTTCGCGTTCTTGTGGGTGGCAAAGAGGTCTATTAATGAAATGCCCCAGCGGTGAGTAAGTTGGTGAAATACTTCCCGATTCAGCTACCATTCGGATGTCCAGACCTTTTTCCTGCTGAGGAAGTCTGCCACTATGTTGTCTGATCCTTTGAGGATGACCGCGGTTATGGAGATAAGTCATCTCTGCCAAGCCAGGTACTGTAGAAGCTGCCCTCTTGAGCCGCCTTGGTGCCGAATAAACGAGACGATTGTCATATAGTCCGAATAAATCTTTACGTACTTCCCTCTGAGGATGTACTGGAATTGCTGGAGCACTTCCCACACTTCTCTTCACTCCCTGTAATTGGATGATTTCCTGCTGTCCTCTGGGGGGACCAAGAACCCTGAATGTACTCACCCTCTACCTCCACACCCCAACCTAGTTGGCTGGCATCTGTGGTAATCTGTACACACGGGGACTGAGTCCATGATATTCCTCTTTGGAGATTTGTTGGAGATGTCCAACACGACAAGGAGGACTTTAGACCTGCGGAAATCTTCATTCCCTTGTCTAGACAGGACGGTTGCTTGTTCCCGTTCTGCAGGACTGCCTGCTGCGGTTCTTTTGAGTGGGCCTGAGCCCATCGTGCGCCTGGTATGCATGATGTCATAAGCCCTAGAATTTTCATGGCATACCTTATTGTCACTGTTTTTTTCCTTTGGAACAAGCAGATTAGATTCTGTTGCTGATATCTTCCTTTTGGTGATAGGGAGGGAGGACATTCCAAGATGCGAATGTAGGAGAACTCCTAAGAACACCTTCTGCATTTCTAGCTGAAGTTTGGATTTTTCCCAGTTTATACACCAACCTGGGTTTTTTAGCATCTGGATGGTCTGGGCTAGATGCTGATTGAGAAGTGATGCTGAATCTGCCACCAGAAGGAGATAATCCAGCTATGGTATGATGATGATTATTATTATTATCCTTCATTAAGGCCGCTGCTACCTCCGTCATTAACTTTGTGAAGACATGAGATGCCGAGGATAGGCCGAATGGCAGACATTAGAACTGGAAGTGGTGGACTCTTTCCTGGTATTTTAGTACAAATCTTAGAAATGCATGGCTGGCAGGATGAAAGGGCACATGGTAATATGCGTCTCATAGTTTCTTTTTATTAATGGAATAGTTGTTTTTATAGTTTCCATCTTGAATTTCTTGTATTTTATGCACTGGTTTAGGGGTTTTAGATTTATAATTGTGCGGTATTTTCCGAGGCTTTTTTTTAGAGCGAGTAGAGTAGTGTAGAGTAGTGGCCTTGTCCCATCTCTAAAGGTGGTACTGACCTGACCACGTCATATTTCAATAGATCTCTAGCGTTCTCCCAGAGTCTTTTTAAGGCGGCAGGAGTCTGAGGAATAGCAAGCCGATATTTTTGTGGTGGGTGGTAGGTAAATGCTATCCTGGAGCCTACTTCCACGGTTCGCAAAATCCATGGATTTTCAGTGATGGACTGCCAACCCATGTGAAAAAAACGAAGTCTCCTCTGACTTTCTTGGTGTCAGGGTCTCCCTGATAGGCCTGAGGTAAATCAAGTGGACCTTCCCTTACCTCCTTTGGGGTAACTCCACCTTCCAGATTTACCCTTCCCTCTAATCCTGGCTCTGACATGGATGGTCAAAGCCTACGAAAGGATTGATTTTTTTTCTAGACTTCTCCTCTGGGAACCTTTTTTTTTTTCATCTGAAGCCCTCTCCGGATTCTTATCTAAAACTGGCCCAAAGACATTGTCTCCTAAAAAAGGGATTGCACAAAGTTTATTTTTGGAATGGCAGTCCCTCGACCAGGATTTCAGCTCTATAGCCTGCCTTGGTGAATTGGACAAGACACTGTTTCTAGCCGAGAACCTTATTGACTCTGCGGATGCGTCCTCCATAAACAAGGTGGCTGACTTTAATATGGGAAGGGAATCTAGGATGACCTCCCTGGAAGTATTAGATTTTATTAGTGATGATAATTCATCTATCCAGAGAGACATGGACCTGGCCACCGAAGTTGCGGCTATATTAGTTTTAATAACAACAGCCGAGACTTCCCTCTTCTCCCTAGGAGCCCGTCAGCTTTCCTATCCATGGCGTCTCTAAGGCATGATGAATCCTCAAATAGTATTGAGGTCTTTTTTGCCACTCTGACCATAGGAATGTCAATTTTAGGGACATCGTCCCAAATCTTGACTTCATCTGGTTTAAAGGGGAACCAGGCCTTGAAATCCCTAGGAAT
Organism: Phyllobates terribilis; assembly: GCF_046119375.1. NCBI lineage: Eukaryota > Metazoa > Chordata > Amphibia > Anura > Dendrobatidae > Phyllobates > Phyllobates terribilis. The sequence goes on along the minus strand of NW_027362764.1, from coordinate 326,352,457 downwards.
GACCAATCGCTTCTCCGTATCCTCCAAGTCTTCCAGAATCATAAATCTTATATGTTGGTTTACTGGGAACACAACAATCTTTCTTTGAGTTCTCAGTCCCCTGAAAATGTCATCCTGTATAGTATGTGGTATTTGAGTATCCTCAATTCTCTTAGTATTCCTCACTGCTCACTGCTCATAATAACGCCTTCGTATTTTAAGATGATAAAATATATTTCTTCCGCTCTTTGGAGGGAATCTGGGGGGACATTTCTCCCGCTCCTAGACCCTGTTCAGAATCGTAAGAATATACTTCCTCCGCTGACGATTCCTCCATCTCCCATCTGGCTCTCTTATGACGGGATGTATCCTGAACAGTTTGGCGCAGCATAAGGCTGGAGACCATGCTCTGAACTTCTTCCCAGATCATAGACCACATGTCGGCCAGGAGGGTGTATTGCTCCTCCTTGAGGACTTTGGCTGTGCATTCTGCACATAGTTGTTTTTTATATGCGTCAGGTAGCCGGGTATTACATGTTGGGCACTTTCTTGGCTTTCTACAGGAAGAGACAGGATATTTTTTCTTTTAATAACTAAATACCCTATCTTAAGGTTGGGGAGTGTTATCAGGGACCCCAGTGTTAACTTACGCTCTCCAGGGACTGTTCAGCTTGTGCCTCTGAATACGCAGGATTATAATCCATGGTCAGAAAAAGACACATCATACATAGAGGTAAGTACCCTTTTATAGGGTCTTACCTTGTCCCAGGTGATTAGTGAGGGCGGCCATCAAGGTTTCCTTGTGTTCTACAGTGGAAGGCACGATTCACTGTCCAAGTTTGATGTTTCCCTCTAAACCAGAAATGCGTTCCAGGTTGGAATGTATCCGCGTCATCAGAAGGCGTCCAGACTGGAAATGCGTCCCCTGGTGGAGAGCATGCTGCACGCTTGCTGGAGAAATTGTTCTGGGGAATGCAGCGTGGTTCCCAGAGCCCTCCTGAGAGGCAGGTGGCAGCATCAGGAGCATCATCCCACTCTACTGATGGGCTGAGGGACCCCCACCCAGTGAGGTTTCAGCCTGGAGGCTCTTGACAGCAGGAAGAGAAGAGATGAGTCCCCTCCAATCCCACTGAGCTCCCAGGAAGGAACTTTGCGCCAATGCTCTCCTCTCTGTGTCTGTCCTGCTAGGGACAGGAAAAACACTGAGGGTGTGGTGGAGGGGTGTGTCTTTTAATCTCTTTCGTGTTTCCTGTCCCTAGAGGGTAAGAAGGACAACCTCCTGTCCTGCTGTCATGAGGGACATTCTGGGGAAATGTGCTGCCGGGGGAGTAGGTATTACTGCAGTTCTGAGTAAGGTGACTGAACCTTCGCCACCCCCATGACTGAAACCAAATGCTGCCAAAAAGAATAAAGTTCAATTTCTCCCTGCTGCATTCGGCTATGTGCAGGCGCCGGACAGCATAATAATGCTATCAACCTGCAGATTAACTCCATATCTTCAGGTTATTACTAGTGTTGAGCCACCCCCGTAGTGTTCGAGTTCGGTTCGGTTCGTCGAACACCCGTGTGTTCGCCGAACTGTTCATCGAAAACCATTAAAACCAATGGCAGGCAAACAAAAACACATAGAAACACATAGAAAACACCTTCAAAGGTGTCCAAAAGCTGACAAACTGCTCAGAAGACACAACTAACACATGGAAAAGTGACAAGTACATATAGTCATGCGAAAAGAAAAGAGGTGGAGGAGTAAAAGGAGGGGGAGACACAGATATAGGCATGTCATGCCCTTCTAAAATCCGAAAAGTGAGAAGCCGACACGGCCAGTTCATTCCTGCCCGTGTCACCTCCGTGTCGCCGGGTTTGTGCCAGAGCCGCAGTGGACCCTGACGGCCAGCCCCCCTCTCCCAATACTGGTGCCTGTCCGCTGGTGGGTCGAGCGAGCCCCCCTGTGGTGGAGGCAGCTCTAAGCTTTTTAATTTAAATTGTCTCTCTAATTTGAATGAATACACTTTAAATCCATTTACAAGGATCTATTGGAGGGCAAGTCTCATGCCAGCAGCTGCGTAATTCCAGCTCCAGTAGCGTCCACTAAAGCTGCTGCAGTTAAAAAGCTTTTATAAGGATCGAGCTCAGCTGTCCACCGCAAGGTGTCCTACCGCCAGTCCCAGCCCCTATTCCTTGGGGTGCCTCCTGATGCTCTTCACTGAGTATCCCGTGGTCCCGAAGCATTTCCTTTGAAAAAATTAAGTGTCCAAACTACAGGTGGTGTAGCTTGGTTAACAGCCGGGATAATCCGCTGACTAGCAGACACTGCTACTAGGCACAAAGTATTTCCTGGGATAGATGCAGTTAAAAATTTGTAATTAGATACTATCGTTGGATGCTGAGAAAGCATTCCATAGAGTCTCCTGGCATGCCATATATTATTCTCTTAAAAAGCTTGGGGTAGGGGTCTAGGGGACTCTTTTATAGCCAAAATCATGGCCCTGTATCGCAATACGTCACCTAGGCTGAAGATAAATGGAACTGTAGCACCCTGAGGGCTCGGTTGCTACAGACGTATTGCACCTCACCCAGAGGTGTGATATCTCACTCTCAGGTAAGGATGGAGTGTGGATCAGGACCCCACACCTGCATGCATTACACCACATTGCCGTGGGGCAGGGTGACCAATATGCCCCTGAGATGGGCACGACAGTCCTTTTCCCTGGCTGGAGTGGGGGGAGGGAACTCTGAGGAAGGGGAACCCTTTAGTGCAGGACCAGGGAGGAAGCAGTCCCTGGGTGCATTGAGAAGGTAGTATAAAAGGTGGGCACCATCTTAGTTCAGTGCAGAGAAGTCTGAGCAGAAGTGACAGGGAGCAGGGGCTCTGCATGAGCTCTGCTCCGGATGCGGGCCTAGTAACAGAGGCCCAGGCCTGGAAGAGGGACAAGGAAGGAAGAGGAGCGGAGAAGGCTCCAGGAACGAGGAACGAAGGGATCCCAGGGGTGCGGACAGGTGAGTCGCCACTGCACGCCCGAATCCACCTGCGTGGAGGGGTCAGGCCAAAGGGGGAGACCGGTCCCCGAAACTAGTGGAGGCATCTAGAAACCGGAGGCTGTGACATTTTATGTGGCGCAGCCCCTCGCTACACCCGCTAGGAAGGCACCACATAGGGTCAGGGAAACTGGTGTTAAGTTTACCAAGAGGAGGCCCGAGGAAGCCGGACAGAAGGGTTGGTAAGAAAGGCCAGACAAATGACACACAAAGGGGGTCCTGTGAAGCGCTCCAAAGTCATCTGGGAGGTGTCTGAGTCCCTCACCTGGTGAGCACAGTACGACGTGGGCAGCCGTTACCTGCAGAAGTGGTCTGGATAATAAGAACTGTGAGTAAAGGCCCTGGACTGCATCACTGACTCCATGTTGTTACTGCTGCTTCCCTGCACCATCACCCCTATCCTCCGCATACACTGCCCTGAGACTATACCCCTCCCGTGGGGAGTTATGCTACGCTCTGCTGCACCCACAACACCAGCCTCAGCGGTCTGCCCTGCAGCGGCGGTTCACTCTGACCGCAATCCACGGGTGGCGTAGTTGGACATTTAAACATCAAAACCACATAAATAGTTCCTCCACTGGTTTGACCGCCCTGAGCCACGAAATCTGGTCGCTGCCACGGAGACTACAACCACCAGCATCCACCAAAAAGGGTCCGGCTCCTGGTGTCTCAAGGCCCAGGGGGCGCGTCAGAACATTTTCATCACCTTTCATAATCACCAATGGGACAAGGCAGGGATGTCCTCTGTCCCCTCTCTTATACATCCTAGTGACGGAGCACCTGCTCTCATCAATTCGCCATAACCCCAATATTAGGTGGATTGAGGTGGGAGGCACCGAGTACAAGTGCTCTCTGTTTGCTGATGATGTCCTAGTATATATCACTCAATCACATATATCCATCCCTGCTGTTATGGCTGAAATAGATCACTTTGTTACATGGTCAAATTTAAAAATCAATGCAGCGAAGTCTGAGGCCCTCGATGTCTCCCTCCCTAAATCCATACAGGATTCCATCCAGTCCAACTTTCCCTTTGCCTGGCCCTCACAGGGTATCAAATACTTAGGAATTCGTATTCATAGAGACCTCTCCCGTCTATGTTATCTTAATTTTGGGCCCTTTATTGAACAACTCCATACAGACCACGGTTGGCAAGTTAGAACTGTAAGATTCACTACGTGAACCACTGGTGTTTTGTGGAAAAGCACATGTACACTGTGTTCCAAATTATTACGCAAAAAGTGTTTAGGAGTGATAAGGGAAGAATTTGTTTGTTTGTCAGTTAAACTCATTGATGGTGATGTGTGTCAGGGCTCTTTATATCACTGTGAGCAATTGCAGACACCTGTGCTAATTAGTTTGGCAGGTATGTCCAATAAAAGGCAAGACTACTTAAGAAGGCTGTGTCCCACATTATTAAGCCGCCTACATTTTCTGCCAAAATGGGAAAGAAAAAGGATGTGTCGGCTGCTGAGAAGCAACAAATTGTGGAGTGTTTAGGTCAAGGCATGACTACATTCAGCATTGTGCAATGATCAGGATGAAGTATCTTGGCAATCAAGAAGTATGTAGCTGATTCACAGTACACACGTGTGCGTGCTGATAAGGGCAAATTGAGGACTCTTTCCTACAGGCAATTACGTCAGGTTAAAAGAGCAGCGGCAAAAAAGCCTTGTCATAGCAGCAGACAAGTTTTTGAAGCTGCTGGTGCCTCCAACGTCCCCCGAACAACAAGATGCAGGGTCCTTCAGAGGTTTGCAGCTGTGCGTACGCCATCCTGTCGACCTCCTCTATCCACTGCACACAAGCAGAAACGGCTCCAGTGGGCCAAACATTACATGATGACTGACTTCAAAACTGTTTTGTTCACGGATGAGTGCCGTGCAACGCTCGATGGTCCAGATGGATGGAGTGGAGGATGGCTGGTTGATGGACACTGTAACATATCTGGCGGCATCCTTGCATAGTGGTCCATCTCCCACTGTGCAAGAGCACGCACTTGATCTCCAGTCCAGAATGTCTCTCTGGCTTCCCTCCATGCTGTCTGTTTGTGTCTGTTTTTGCTGCTTAAGGGCGGCGCCTGATCACTTCCTGCTTTTTGTACCTGCTGTGGGTCACACCCCTTGTGCGTCCTCAGCCTATTGCTGTCTGTCACCTGGTATTTAACCCAGCTGCTCCAATCAATCCCTGCCTGAGCATCTTGCCCTGTCAGTTGGCTTTTGTCTCTGACATGCCAGGTCCTGTCTGTTACCTGTCTTGAAGTATCTGTTCCCATGTCTGTACTGTGTCCTATCTGTGTACCCTAACCTGCAGTCTGTACACGTTCCTTGCCTGTTCGTTCCGCCTTCCTGGAGGCTGTATTTCCAGGCCAGTCTGAACACGCTCCTTGCCTGTTCGTCCCGCCTCTCTGGGGGCCGTATTCCCAGACCCGCTCCTGTATCCCGCTGCAGTGTCGGTCTCCTCCGTACACTCAGTTCCAGTCTGAACTCTCTCCTATCTTTTACCTGTTTTGCCTCTATGTCCATCCCTTCCCTTTTCCTGCATTGTCTGAACCTGTACCTAACTCCCTCTTGTTGTCGCTGTACTTCAGTTGTGAGTTTTGTGCTCTCTCGTTACTTCTTTGTAAGTATCTAGTTTGTTTCTGGTTCCGCCTTTCCCTTCCTGCCTGTCCTGTGTGAACAGTGTCCTGTCTCCTCTGCCCTGCTCTGACCCTTTGCTTGCTGCTCCGGCAGTCTCGCTCTGTTCCCTCTTGCTCGCTAGTCCTGCGGTCTGCTCTATCCCTCTTCCTCACTGTTCCTTCAGTCTCGTTCTGCTCCCTCTTTCTCACTGCTCCGGCAGTCTCGTTCTGCTCTCTTTCTTTACCTCACTGCTCTGGCAGTCTCGCTCTGCTCCCTCTTGCTCGCTGCTCCGGCAGTCTGATCTGCTCCCTCTTGCTCACTGCTCCGGCAGTCCTACCCTGCTCTTACCCTTTGCTCGCTGCTCCGGCAGTCTCGCTCTGCTCTTACCCTTTGCTCGCTGCTCCGGCAGTCTCTCTCTGCTCTGACCCTTTGCTCGCTTCTCTGGCAGTCCTACTCTGCTCTGACCCTTTGCTTGCTGCTCCGGCAGTCCTACTCTGCTCTGACCCTTTGCTCGCTGCTCCGGCAGTCTCGCCCTGCTCCCTCTTGCTCGCTGCTCCGGCAGTCTCGCCCTGCTCCCTCTTGATTACTGCTCCGGTAGTTTGCTCTGACCCTTTGCTCGCTGCTCCGGCAGTCTCGCTCTGCTCCCTCTTGCTCACTGCTCCGGCAGTCCTACCCTGCTCTTACTCTTTGCTCGCTGCTCCGGCAGTCTCGCTCTGCTCAGACCCTTTGCTCGCTTCTCCGGCAGCCTCGCTCTGCTCTGACCCTTTGCTCCACTCCTGGCGGTCTCGTCTTGCTCTGCTCTTGCCCGCCGCTCCGGGCGGTCTCAACCTGCTGTGTTTGTATACCGCTTCTGCGGTTCTGTTCCAGAAGTCCCAATCTGTACTGGGTCCTATCCTCTCTGTGCTCCAACCTGTTGTACCTGCCAGTACCTCCCCGTCTGCATACCAGTGTGCCAGCCTAAACCTTCCAGTTCCTGTATTCCCCGGTGTGGGCCAACAGCCGTGTCCGGAGTATGACCTGGAGTAGACCCTGGTCCCTCTGCTCGGTTCCTCCCTGGTGCACTGGCGTCGTATGCCGTCGTGCGATCTTGGTCGGATCGGCAGACACTTAGTTATCCCCCTCCAGGCACTCTCCGGCACGGTACAGTGGAATCACTACAATCACACGCACACGCCGCTCAGCCCGGGCGTTTGCATTACAGACACCCCATGCAAACACGGCTACAGCGCCAACAAGGAGGAGGTGGAGTAATGTTTTGGGCTGGAATCATGGGGAGAGAGATTGTCGGCCCCTTTAGGATCCCTGAAGGGGTAAAGATGAACTCCATAATGTATGTGGAGTTTCTCAAACAGCACTTCCTGCCATGGTTCAAGAAGAAGAACCGTGTATTCCACAGCAACATCATTTTCATGTATGATAATGCACCGTCTCATGCTGCACATAAAACATCTGCATCTCTGGCTGATATGGGCATAAAAGGGGACAAACTTATGGTGTGACCCCCATGCTCTCCTGACCTCTACCCCATTCAGAACCTATGGAGCATCATCAAAAGGAGTGTCTATGATGGCGGGAGGCAGTTCACATCTAAGCAACAGCTCTGGGAGGGTATTCTGTCCTCATGCAAAACAATTGAAGCAGAAACCATCCAAAGCCTGACAAATTCAATGGATGAGAGGGTTCAGAAGCTCCTTTCGAACAAGGGGTCCTATGTGCAAATGTAACATCACCTAGAATAAAGTTTTGAGTTGAAAACTGTTTGATTTCAGTTTCTAATAACCTGCTAATGCTTATAATTTCAAAAATGACCATTTTTTTTGGTCTTTATTAAAATGAAAAGGTTGATCAAAGAGTGTGGGGGATCTAAGAGTGTGGCAACCCAGTAGTCCGGATTACTTCGAATTCCGACAATCTGAGGGTCATGTTGCAGGTAGTGCAGCAAGAAGGCACTTATGTGTCTTGCGCATCTCGGAGCCCCAAAATTATTTTCCGGGCTAGATGCAGCTAAAAATTATTATTAATTTTAAATCTGGTGGAGCCTAGTATAGATGGCCTAATAGAATCAGTACTGCACACTGCTACAAAGCCCAAATTATTTTCCAGCCAAGATACAGATAAATATGATTAGTAATTTGAAAGCTTAAAACGGTTGGTGAGGTGAATTTAACCAATCATCAAGCTTTTACTCTCCCCAGGATGACACAGGGGTAGAAAAGTCGTTTCGGATCCATGATTTGTTCATCTTTATGAACGTGAGTCTGTCTACATTATCAGTGGAGAGCCGCATGCGCTTATCTGTCAGCACACCACCAGCAGCGCTGAACACACGATCAAACAGAATGCTGGCTGCGGGGCCTGACAAGATCTCCAAGGCGTAAGTGGCGAGCTCCGGCCATTTATCCAGATTGGAAGCCCAAAAAGAGCAAGGGTCCAGTGACACAGTCATGGCTTCAATGTTTACTTGGAGATACTCCTGTACCATCGTCTGTAGGCGTTGACTATGTGTCAGACTTCTTGTCTCCTGTGGCCTTGCAAAGGATGGGCTAAAAAAGTGGTGAAATGATTCTGCAAAATTGATGGTACCAGCAGATACTGTGTTTCTGTTACGGTTTGAGTGCTGAACACTCGATGGTCCCACAGTTGGCAAGTTGGAACTGTGAGATTCACTACGTGCACCACTGGTGTTTTGTGGAAAAGCACATGTAAGATTCTGCAACAGTCTCTGCTGATATTCCTGCATGCGTGCATCCCTTTCTATGGCAGGAATAATTTCTGCAAATTTACTTTTGTACAGGGGATCTAACAGTGTGGCAACCCAGTAGTCAGGATTATTTCTAATTCTCACTATTCGAGGGTCATGTTGCAGGTAGTGCAGCAAGAAGGCACTCATGTGTCTTGCTTATCCAGGAGCACCAAGTCCCTGTTGTGTTGGTGGCGAGGTAACAATCATGCTTCCTTCCTCTGTCCTCTCCCCCCAACCTCGCACAACAGAAATGTGATCAAGGTCTCCCTCATCTGATGAGTCTTCCATCAGTTCGTCCTTCACTTCTTCCTGGGCTCCTGCACCTTCCTCACTAGTTTGGCTGCTACCATGCGCCTTGGTAAAACCATCTCCCCCACCCTCACATGCCTGCCGCCTTGGTGCTGCCGACCGTCTGGACCTTGCAGATGTTAGCCCTTCCGCATACAACTCCTCCTCCTCTACTTCCTCCACCTCCTCTTGTGCCACCACCTGACTCCGAATTCTGTTTAACATGTGCTCCAGCATGTAAATCACCGGAATAGTCATGCTGATAATGGCATTGTCAGCACTAAACATCTTCGTCGCCATTTCAAAACTGTGCAGAAGGGTGCATAGGTCCCTGATCTGAGACCACTCCTCCAGCGTGATTTGCCTCACCTCTGGATCTCGTTGGCCCAGGCTATACATCAGAACGTATTGCACCAGGGCTTGTCGGTGCTGCAACATGTGCAGAGTTGAATTCCACCGGGTAGGCACATCGCATTTTAGCCGGTGAAGTGGCAGGCCTAACAACTTCTGAAGAGATGTAAGTCGCTGAGCTTCGGGATGCGAACGGCGGAAGTGAGCACACAGTGACCGTGCCCTCTGCAGAAGGCCATCTAGTCCGGGATAGTGGGCTAAAAATTGCTGGACAACCAGGTTCAACACGTAAGCCATTCAAGGCACGTGTGTGACATTGCCCCGGCGAAGGGCCGCACCCAGGTTTGCAGCATTGTCGCACACGGCCTTCCCTGGTTTCAGGTCCAGTGGAGACAACCATTCATGAAATTGGTTCTCCAGAGCTGACCACAACTCCTCAGCTGTGTGACTCACATTTCCCAGACATTTCAAAGTATAAACCGCCTGATGACGTTGAGCCCTACTGCCAGCATAGTAAGGAGGTGTGCAGGATCCCTTCTGCGCAGTTAGAAAGCTTGTGGCATGACCAGACAGGCTTTGGGTGCAGGTGGAGGACCGAGAGGAGGTTGAGGAGGCAGAAGCAGTGGAGGAACTTTGACTTAAAGAGGATTGACGCACAACTCGTGGGGACGGCAAGACTTGGACAGCAGCCCCTTGTCCTGCTGTCACCATAGTTACCCAGTGCCCAGTCAGCGACATGTAACGCCCCTGTCCATGCCTACTCATCCAAGTGTCTGTGGTGAAATGCACCCTGTCACACACAGAGTTTCTCAAAGAAGCGGTGATGTTGTGTGCGACATGCTGGTGGAGCGCAGGCACACCTTTCTTTGAGAAGTAGTGCCGACTGGGCATCTGGTACTGGGGCACTGCGACGGACATAAGGTCTCGAAAATCCTCTGTGTCCACCAGGCGGAAAGGCAGCATTTCTGTAGCCAAGAGCTTGCAGATGGTGAAATTCAACCTCTTAACTTTCTCATGGCTAGGAGGAAATGGTCTTTTACTTGTCCACATCTGAGGGACCGAGGGCTGGCTGTTGTGCTTAGACGGGGTTGATAAGGGTGTCCCCGGCCAACTGCCGGTCTGTGAGGAAGATGCAGGCGGACATGTTAGGTTGCATTGATCCAAAGGTGGTGCTATCGATGTCGGACAGTGCTCAACACCAGCTGGTGTTACCACCTCCAAAGAATATGATGACCTGCCAATCACGCTGCCTGTTGCGGGTAAAGAGGTGGCAGGTCTGCGTCCCAAAATAGGTGTGACTGCTCTCCCCCCAGTCACAGAGGATGAAGAGGCCGCAGATGCACAAGATGGGGCAGACGGTGGTTGGCCCGGCCGGCTAGGCCGCATTGTAGCACAGTGAGCTTCCCACTGCAACTTATGCTTCATGTCCATGTGCCGGTTCATGCATGAAGTACTCAAACTGTGTATTTTTTGGCCTCTACTTAGCTTTTGTTGACAAATGTTACAGATAACACGAGTTGGGTCATCTTTATCGATCTGAAAAAATGGCCAGGCTATGCAAGGTTTAGCACCCATGCGACCTGAAGAGCCACCACGACTTGTGGTCAGAGGCAGAGTTGTGTTTGAGGATGCAGTTGTTGACATGCTTCCAGTACTACATCTCTGTCCAGGAAGGCGCAACCTGACCTCGTCGTCACTAGCATCCTCCTCCACCTCCTTTGCTGACCTCATCTCTTGGCTGACTGTGGGTTGACAGTAAGTGGGATCTCCAACCTCATCATCATCACCCTGTGTGTTATCACACCCGTCGTCCTCAGAGCCAACCTGTTCGTGCCCTGACAAAAAACTAAAGCTGTCGCTCCAATCAGGTATTTGAGTTTCATCATCGTCTTCCTCATTCTCTCCACCAACAGGAGTTACAGTTTGGGAATGAGGGTCTACATTATGGTCAGAACCTTCTGCGTCTGGTCCTGGATCCGACTCATAAAGATTCTGGGCATCAGTGCAGATCATTTCCTCGTCTGGATTCACAGAAGCACTGGAGCCGACTTCTGATTCCCAGGCTATAGTATGAGTAAAGAGCTCTGCAGACTCAACCATCTGTTCTACCTCATACTCAGACGGGCAGCTGGAGATTTGGGAGGTGTAAGGAAGCAAGTGCGATTGGGGTGACACCTCTGAGGACTGGAGTATTTCTGATGTTGAAGTTGATGTGGAGGAGAGCCCACTTAAAGGAGCACTTGATATCCATTGAAGCACCTGCTGTTTTTGTGCCTCATCTGGAATTTGTAGCGATTGTCGTGGCCGTAAGAAAGGGATCTTATCACATTGTCCGCTAAAAGAAGTAGACATTTTAGTTTGGCTGGAAGATGGTCTTTCTTCTGCAGATGTTACTGTTGCTTTAACACCTAACCCACGGACACAACCTTTTTTCCCCTTCCCAACACGCCTATTCCCCTTTCCACCAGCAGCAGGCCTTTTTCCACTCATTTTGGTGGTTAACTAATTCACAACTCTGGAGTTGTTTGCACAAAAAAACAATGGATGGGAACCGAGCAGAGCTGAGTGGCCAAATTGTGGTATTAGGCCAAAACTATTGTCTGGGTTAGATGCAGAGAAAAATTATATTCAATTTGCAACCTGATGGAGGTCAGTATAGATGGACTAATAGAACAAGTCCCACACACTGCTAGAAGGCCAAATATTTTTTCAGAGCTAGATGCAGAAAAAAATTGTATTCAATTTGCAACCTGATGGAGGTCAGTATAGACGGACTAATAGAACAAGTCCCACACACTGCTAAAAGGCCAAATATTTTTTCAGAGCTAGATGCAGAAAAAAATTGTATTCAATTTGCAACCTGATGGAGGTCAGTATAGATGGACTAATAGAACAAGTCCCACACACTGCTAGAAGGCCAAATATTTTTTCAGAGCTAGATGCAGATAAAAATTATTTTTAATTTGCAACCTGATGGAGGTCAGTATAGATGGACTAATAGAACAAGTCCCACACACTGCTAGAAGGCCAAATATTTTTTCAGAGCTAGATGCAGAAAAAAATGATATTCAATTTGCAACCTGATGGAGGTCAGTATAGATGCACTAATAGAACAAGTCCCACACACTGCTAGAAGGCCAAATATTTTTTCAGAGCTAGATGCAGATAAAAATTATTTTTAATTTGCAACCTGATGGAGGTCAGTATACATGGACTAATAGAATGATGCTATGCCCAAAAGGTTTTACTTCACTAGGTGCAGTAAAACAATTGGTATTCTATACACAGGTGGTGTAGCTTGCAACACAGATAGGCTACTCCACTGACTAACACACTCTGCAATAGGCCAAAAAGGATTAGCTTTGCTAGATTTAGCCAAATGCTGTGAAAAAAACTTGCACAGCACTGGCACAGACCTGCCTGGCAAAAACTGATAGGAACTGATCTAACTTAGTCCTGAAAAGGACTGCAATTACAATTAGTCTTTACTCCCAACCTATCTGTTTAAGAGCACAGACCTGTCTGATAAAAGTCGTAGGAAATGCTGTAACCTAGTCCTTAAAAGGACTGCAATCACAACTATTCCCTACTCCCAAGCTATCTGTAGATTTGTGCGAAAATTGGCTTGAAATTAACAAGGTATAGCGCACACAGCAACAGCGGTGCCGTCTAACACGCAGCTGCAGCAGTGAGAAAATGGTGGCGACGGGGACAATGGCTTGGTCTTATAGGGCAAGGACATGTGACATACACTGCCAATCACACATGCCCTTGCTTGTGTGAAACAAAGCACTTCGCTGCGTGTGTGCGTGTGTGCGCTGCTGATAGGCTGACAGATTGCACCTCCCCACTGTAAATGCAGGAAAGAGAAAAAAATATGGAGATCTTCATTATTCCTGCAGAGATCCATCCCCTGCCCCTCCCCCCGCCCCACTGTACACTCAAACTGCGTATTAACATTAATTTTCACCATTACTGAGAAAAAATCCAGTTATGATTTTGGTGCACGAACAGTTATCGAACATAACCTCGAACAGCCGAATTTTTTTTCAAATCGTTCGTGTTCGCCGAAAGGCTCGAACACCGCCCAAAACAGCTCGAATTTGAGATTGGCGAACAGTTCGAGTCGAACAACGCTCATCTCTAGTTATTACTGGTCACACACTATAAAAACTCTGTTTTTTTGTGAAAACTATATTTAAAATTATCTTGTTCAGTTGTCAGTGATTCTATTTTTTAACTGTATAGTAACATTTTATTGGGTAGTTATTTCAATAGTTTGACCATTTTTAGTTTTACAATTTTTTTTTACATTATTTTTCTTTTTTCCCCCCTTTTTTCATTGTAGATAATTTCAGACTTAGAGTCTTGGAATGAAGAACTTGATTTACAAATAAACAACTTTGACACAGAAGACATCACTCTTGCAGAGCAGCGATTACAGCACCATGCTGATAAATCACTAACTATGAATAATCTGACGTTTGATGTAGTACACCAAGGACAAGAGCTTCTGCAATATGTCAATGAGGTGCAAGCTTCAGGTATTTAAATGTTTTATTTTACCATGATGTGATGATGGTGTTGTATGCTCATATTTTGCAATATATGATACTGGGAGTGGGGGCGGTCATTATCCTATATATGTACACAAAGACACAAGTACTCTTTAAGAGGCAACGCATTTAAAATATTTTGTGAATTCTACAAAATAATAATATGATTCAAGTTTTACTTGAACTTTTCGAAGAGGCTTCTCTGCTTAAAAAATTGCAAGAATGTCCAAACTTGAAATTGGACTTATCTACCAGACCAATGGATAAGCATTACAGCAAGGATAGGTAATTAAAATATAACCGCTAAAGTATAGTCTAAAAAAGCCTCATAGCCATAAAAAGATAGACACACAAACCTATAAACAAATAATTGATAGGGCAAAGATTGCTAATGGTAACCCACAATGTAGTAAAACTGATGTCTATGCAAATGCCATAATGAAACTCGACTAGTTAAGCAATCTAAGGAAAAGAGAGGAACAATCTTTCCCAGTCCAGGAGATGTCCTCTTATGATCCTCCTAATTAGTGATCTTCCATGTCATTGGGGGGCACAAATTAATACAGCTGCATATTACCCCACTGAGAATCAACAGACTACAAATGTTCTCAATCGCTCTTGACGCGTTTCTTCCTACAGCCATCAGGGAAGTATCATTGGTTTCATAGATAAACAGCCTTAGTGGCTGTGTACACACACTCCCATATCCGTGGTCCAGCAATACTACTTATATTGTCACCTATGTACTTAAATATTGTAGTGACATCTACACCGCGTGCAGAATTATTAGGCAAATGTGTATTTTGATCACTTTGATACTTTTTATACACATTGTCCTACTCCAAGCTGCATAGGCTTGAGAGCCAACTACCAATTAAGTAAATCTGGTGATGTGCATCTCTGTAATGAGGAGGGGTGTTGACTAATGACATCAACACCCTATATAAGGTGTGCTTAATTATTAGGCAACTTCCTTTCCTTTGGCAAAATGGGTCAGAAGAGAGATTTGATGGGCTCTGAAAAGTCCAAAATTGTGAGATGTCTTGCTGAGGGATGCAGCAGTCTTGAAATTTCCAAACTTTTGAAGCGTGATCACCGAACAATCAAGCGTTTCATGGCAAATAGCCAACAGGGTCGCAAGAAGCGTGTTGGCCAAAAAAGGCGCAAAATAACTGCCCACGAATTGAGGAAAATCAAGCGTGAAGCTGCCAAGATTCCATTCGCCACCAGTTTTGCCATATTTCAGAGCTGCAACGTTACTGGAGTATCAAAAAGCACAAGGTGTGCGATACTCAGGGACATGGCCAAGGTAAGGAAGGCTGAAAAACGACCACCTTTGAACAAGAAACATAAGATAAAACGTCAAGAATGGGACAAGAAATATCTTAAGACTGATTTTTCAAAGGTTTTATGGACTGATGAAATGAGAGTGACTCTTGATGGGCCAGAGGCTGGATCAGTAAAGAGCAGAGAGCTCCACTCCGACTCAGAAGCCAGCAAGGTGGAGGTAGGGTACTGGTATGGGCTGGTATCATCAAAGATGAACTTGTGGGACCTTTTCAGGTTGAGGATGGAGTGAAGCTAAACCCCCAGACCTAATGCCAGTTTCTGGAAGACAACTTCTTCAAGCAGTGGTACAGGAAGAAGTCGGTATCGTTCAAGAAAAACATGATTTTCATGCAGGACAATGCTCCATCACATGCATCCAACTACTCCACAGCGTGGCTGGCCACTAAAGGTCTAAAAGAAGAAAAAATAATGAGATGGCCCCCTTGTTCACCTGATCTGAACCCCATAGAGAACCTGTGGTCCATCATAAAATGTGAGATCTACAGGGAGGGAGTACAGTAAACCTCTCGGAACAGTGTCTGGGAGGCTGTGGTGGCTGCTGCATGCAGTGACGCAATGTTGATCGAAAACAGATCAAGCAACTGACAGAATCTATGGATGGAAGGCTGTTGAGTGTCACCATAAAGAAAGTTGGCTATATTGATCACTAATTTTTTTTTGTTTTTGCATGTCAGAAATGTTTATTTCTAAATTTTGTGCACTGATATTGGTTTACCTGGTGAAAATAAACAAGTGAGATGGGATTATATTTGGTTTTTATTAAGTTGACTAATAATTCTGCACAGTAATAGTTACCTGCACAAACAGATATCCTCCTAAGATAGCCAAATTGAAAAAAAGCCCACTCCTATTTCCAAAAATATTAAGCTTGGATATTTGAGTCTTTTGGGTTGATTGAGAGCATAGTTGTTGATCAATAATAGAAATAATCCTCTAAAATACAACTTGCCTAATAATTCTGCACACAGTGTATGTTACTTCCGGGCGCCCCGGCGCTTGACCTCATATCCAGTGCTCCTTATCACAGAATGCATATGCCTGAAGTCCTTAAGACACACGCTTCACTTCCGGCGAATGAAACAGAGAAACATCTTCATCTACCTGTCATGCCCACCTTACGTTCAGATAGGATCTATTGTCAGAATATTACTTGACAAATAACACTTTTTGTGAAGTACTCATTTCATATGTCTGAAAACTTTTCAAAGAAGTCTGTTTAAAAATATACATTATTATATTGCACAATATAACCTAGAACAGAGGTCCCCAACCTTTTTTGCACCAGGGACCGGCTTTAAGCAAGACCAGTTTTCCATGGCCCGGTGGGGGCGGGGGCGGGGCTTTGGTCATATGGGGGTGGGGTTATGGAGGGGTGGAGCTGTATGGGGAGGATGCTGGCGGGACCTCGGTGTACAGCGCTGCTAAGTAGCAGCATTGTACATTGAGCGTCAGTGTATACAGCGCTGCTGCTTAGCAGCGCTACACACTGAACACCGGTACCGGGAGCCGCGTCACTGAAGCCAGTCTGCTGCCCCAGCACGCCCCACATAACATGTTCTGCCGGGGGCGTGTCAGTGAGGAGAGCCTGCCGCCCCACCCCGTCAGGAACACACCATGCTGTGCAGGAGGGCCGCGTCACTAAGACCCGCCCCGTGACGTACAACAGGTACCATGCTGTGCTGTGGAGGGCTGCGTCACTAAGACCCGCCCGACGCCCCACCCCGTCCTGCATAATGTTCTCTGTCGGGAGCTGCGAGCTGTCACGGCTATGGCAGAAAACATTATAAATCCACACAGAGCGAGTTCTGACCAGGCGCAGGGCCGCGGAGCTAGCTGTCAGCGGCAGGGCCGGCTCCAGGTTTTTCTGGGCCCCGGGCGAAAGAGTCTCAGTGGGCCCCTTTAACACATACCACGATTCATGATGCAGAGATACGGCGGAGAAATATATATATATAGTACAATGCAAAGATTTCACTTCATGAGTGATATCTATTGTAAATTCTACAATAGCTCAGAAACCGGTGAATCGCTCCACACAGAATAGTGGCCCCCATATAAGGCTCCATACGGAATACTGGTCCCCATATAACGCCCATACGGAATACTGGCCCCCATATAACGCTTCATACGGAATACTGGCCCCCATATAAGGCCCCATACGGAATACTTGCCCCCATATAAGGCCCCATACGGAATACTTGCCCCCATATAAGGCCCCATACGGAATACTGGCCCCCATATAAGACCCCATACGGAATACTGGCCCCCATATAAGACCCCATACGGAATACTGGCCCCCATATAAGACCCCATACGGAATACTGGCCCCCATATAAGGCTCCATACGGAATACTGGCCCCCATATAACGCTCCATACAGGATACCGGTCCCCATATAATGCTGCATGCAGGCTGTTACCCCCCACATAATGCCCCATACAGGCTGTCCCCCCCTTATAATGCTCCATGCAGGCTGTTACCCCCCACATAATGCCCCATAGAGGCCCCTCCCTTTTAATGCTCCATGCAGGCTGTTACCCCCACATAATGCCCCATACAGGCTGCCCCCCCCCTTATAATGCTCCATGCAGGCTGTTCCCCCCCACATAATGCCCCATACAGGCCCCCCCTTTTAATGTTCCATGCAGGCTGTTACCCCCCACATAATGCCCCATACAGGCTGCCCCCCCTCTTTATAATGCCCCCTGCAGGCTGTCACCCCTCCTCTTTATACTGCCCCATGCAGGCTGTCACCCCTCCTCTTTATACTGCCCCATGCAGGCTGTCACCCCCCCTCTTTATAATGCCCCATGCAGGCTGTCACCCCTCCTCTTTATAATGCTCCATGCAGGCTGTCACCCCTCCTCTTTATACTGCCCCATGCAGGCTGTCACCCCTCCTCTTTATACTGCCCCATGCAGGCTGTCACCCCTCCTCTTTATAATGCCCCATGCAGGATGTCCCCCCCTCTCTTTATAATGCCCCATGCAGGCTGTTCCCCACCTTATAATGCCCCATGCAGGCTGGTCCCCACCTTATAATGCCCCATGCAGGCTGTCACCCCTCCTCATTATAATGCCCCAAGCAGGAATCCCCCCCTCTTTATAATGCCCCATGCAGGCTAGTCCCCACCTTATAATGCCCCATGCAGGCTGTCACCCCTCCTCATTATAATGCCCCAAGCAGGAATCCCCCCCTCTTTATAATGCCCCATGCAGGCTGTCACCCCTCCTCTTTATAATGCCCCATGCAGGATGTCCCCCCCCTCTTTATAATGCCCCATGCCTCCATACATTAAAAAAAAAAAAAAAAATCAAATACTCACCTCCCTTCTCCTCACCTGCTACCTGCTGCCCGCCGCCCGCTGCTCGGCTCCGAACTCCAGCGTTGTCGTTTCTTCCCGCTCTGCGCTCCCTGTGACGGCTCAGGGGAGGGCGCGGTGTAAAGACGTCACCGCGCCCTCTGACCTGAGACGTCACAGGGAGCGCAGAGCAGGAAGACAGCTGATCTGCGGAGGCACGGGGAGAGGTAAGTATCGGGCTGCCGGGGCCCTGAGCAAGCGGTGGAGAAGGGCGGGCGCTGACACCGCTCTCCTCCGCCCATAGCTCAGCGGGGTGCGCGACCGCCAGTAGGCCCCTCTGCCTGCTCAGAGCCCCGGCATTTGCCCGGGTGCTGACGCCGGCCCTGGTCAGCGGCGCCGCGGACCGGCTAAAAAACCCCAACGGCCCGGTCCTGGTCCGCGGACCGGCGGTTGGGGACCTCTGACCTAGAACATAAAATCCAAAAAGAAAAAAATGAATATAAAAATAAAAATATTTAAAATTTAAACAGTGGGCCTTGGCTGGTATGCATATGCATATATTTTTTTGCAAGGACTCTGCCGTTATATTTTTGATATTTAAATTGTTTTTTTTTAATTTTCTAATGTTTCTTTTTAACAGCTTTTTTCTGCAGCGTTTTTGCTGCTGCGGAAACGCTTAAAAAACACATCATGGACACACAGCCTTGCACAGGACATGGCAGGGGCACATTTGAATGTTCACAGCAAAGGAGCATTTTCATTTAACCCTTTAGTGACCCAGCCAAAATTTACAATTCTGACCACTGTCTCTTTGAGGTAATAACTCTGGAACGCTTCAACAGATCCCACTTATTCGGAGACTGTTTTTTCATTACATATTGTACTTAATGATAGTGGTAAAATTTCTTCGATATGACATGCATTTATTTGTGAAAAAAATGGAAATTTAGCTAAACTTTTTCAATTTTCAAACTTTCATTTCTTATGCCCTTAAATCAGAGACTTATGTCACACAAAATAGTTAATAAATAACATTCCACATGTCTACTTTACATCAGCACAATTTTTTAAACAAAACTTTTTTTTGGCAGGAAATTATGTACAATTGGGGGAGGAAGGTTTGAACTTGATGGACCTAGGTCTTTATTTAACCTACTTTATTATTTTTTAAGGGTTAAAAGTTGACCAGCAATTTCTCATTTTTCCAACAAAATTTAAAAAAATCATCTTTTTAGGGACCACATCACATTTGAAGTGGCTTTGATGGGTCTATATGACAGAAAATACCCAAAAGTGACACCACTCTTAAAACTACACCCCTCAATGTGCTCAAAACCACATTCAATAAGTTTATTAACCCTTAAGGTACTTTCACAGGAACTATAGCAATGTGAAAGGAAAAAATGAACATTTACCTTTTTCACAAAATTTTTATCATAGACCCAATTTTTTTTTATTATCATCAGGGTAACTAGATAAAATGGACCACAACATTTGTTGTGAAATTTATTTTCTAGCATGCTGATACCCCATATGTAGTGGAAAACCAATGTTTGGGTACACGGCAGGGCCCAGAAAGGAAGGAGCTCTGTTTCTTTTTGAGCACAAAATTGGCTGGAATCGAGAGTGGTCACCATGTCTGATTTGCCTAAACAGTAAAAAAAAAACACAAGTGACCCCATTTTGGAAATCACACCTCTCAAGGATTTTATCCTGGGGTATAGTGAGCATTTTGATCCCACAGGTATTACACAGAATCTGATAACTTTAAGTCGTTGTATTGAAAAAGTTCATTTTTCACAAAAATGTTGCTTTAGTCCAAAATTTCTCACTTTTGCAAGACGTAACACTGAAAAGTGGACCCCACAGTTTGATACCCACTTTCTTACGAGCGCAGCAATACCCCACATGCAATCAAAAAGTTACGTTTGGACAAATGGCATGGCTCTGAGCAGAAGGAGCAATTTTTGAATTTTCGAACACAAAATTTTTCTGAAAGAGACAGCTGGCACCATTTCCCATTTGCAGAAACCCCCTACAACTGACCTAATTTTGGAAACTACAACCCTCAAGAATTTTATCGATGTGTGTAATTAGGATTTTGAACCCAAAAGGTACTACACATTTGATAACATTAGGTCGTCATATTGAATATGTCATCTTTAGTGTTGAGCACAAGGCCTCGCTGCTCGAGTTTGCATCTGGTGCTCTGGTATGCACTGAGTATCGCAGGTGCTCGAGTGACATCCTCGCGTCTCCACCTCGCATGTTTTGCGTCTGTTAGATAGGCATAAAAGCATGCGGTGATGGGCAGTCCGTTTATAGCAGGCAATCCCCACATTTTTTTTTTTGGGTGTCTAAGCAGCGAAACATTCAGGGCAGGGACTTGAGCATCTCACTTGAGCACCCGATGCAAACTTCAGTAGCGAGCATTTGCGCTCAACACAAGTCGCCATATTGTTATAATTTTTTAAACTTTTTAAAAAGAAATCGTAACCCCACATGTAACCTCACACCTAACCCTACACCTAACCCTATCGGGACGGGTTGAGGAGGGGGAGGTGGCGCCTACGCCCTTTTTTCCCAACACTTTTAAAAAGTGGCGCTGAGGAATAAGTACCCTTAGCTGCCGCCTTTAAAAGGCATACAGGCGGTCCTTAAGGGATTAAAGCACCACTCCAGCGTTTTTGGTTTTTTTTCCCTCTGGAGTGGCACTTTAAATGTAAATCACCTGCGCCCGGTCATACACTCACCTTCCAGCGTCTTCCCTGTTTTTCGGCCCCGCTCCAGTCTCGTGGTACCATCTTGTGACAGTAGCTTCTGACTTGCCTGAAGTCAGAGGCTACATTACAAGCTCTCAATGCAAGTCTATGAGAGCAAGAGCAAGGCTTTCATAGACTTGTATTGATAAGTGACCTCCGTGTGCCGCTCCATAAAACACTGGACCTGCAGGCAGGTCACTGATCGCTGGAGACCAACAGGAGCTGCAGCGAAAACAGATGAAAGGTGAATATGAGACAGGAGCCAGGGGAATTACATTTAAAACATCACTCCATCAGTGAAATAAAAAAAATGCTGGAGTGATGCTTTTTATACATCCAATTGTGAAACTGATTTTTATTGCAAGATTTATTGAATAACGTGTACTTTGTGAGACAAGCATTTTAAGTATCATACACTAAAATGTTGATTTAGCATTAAATTTTTAATTTTCACAATGGGTAATAGGAGAAAATAGACTGCAAATCTTGTACAATTTATTACAAACTCGGCAATACCCAAAATTTATTTGAAAACTACGGTTTGGGGACATGGCAGGTCTCAGAAGGAGAAAGAGTTATCAGACTTTAGAAGCACAATATTGGTTGGAATAGATTGGGGATTTGAAGAACCACTGTTGTGCTAAAACTGCCATTACCCCCCTTCCCTCCTCCATTCCCTCCTTCCGACAGAAGCGACCCGCATTTTGGACGCTGCAACCCTCAATGAATTGTATAACTTTGGGCCGTGAAAATGAAAAATTACATGTTTTTTAATAAAATACTGTTCTAGCCCCAGAGTTTTTATTATCACTAGGGGTAATAAAAGAAACAGACTCTAAATGTATTATAGAATTTCTCCAGACAGATTGCGACGTTGCCTGCTCTTGCAAATCATGTTAACATAACATGCTGAGTGAGACGACTTGCCTGGGGAAGCAATCGCCCCATCAACTAGTCAAAAGATGATTGGCATATTAAAAATGGGCTTTAGAAATACTTTTTCTAAAGATCTGTTAATGCATCAATGACTATGAAGGAGCTGTTGGGCAGGGAATTTATACAGGAATATATAAATGCTGATTATTTGGGGAGCATAGGGGACCTGTAAGATTCCATTTTAGTTTTAGCATTTAGTGAACATGGTAAAAAAAAAATGTGGAATTGCAATTTTTTCTCCAATAATCCTCCACGACAGCACCGCAGAATGATGTCACCCCACCCTAATAAGGACAGAAAACACAAAGAGGTTAAATAGCCCCTACATCATCCCCTCTCCAGTGTTTTTCCTGTCCCTATTGGGATGAAGAGGTCATCCTGCAGTGATTTGTGCCAGTGGCAGACCCTACTTTTAAAATACCTGGATATTCGGGCAGAGGAGATCGACTGCTTAAACTTTTCCTTTCCAACGCTGATGGTGTCTCCTCTTGGACACAGGACTTCCCATCCTGTAAGCATCTGCGGGTAAAGGCTGGTGGGTATCAGGCTGGAGGCTTCCCTGAGCTCTCCAGCCTATCTCCTCTCCCTTCTCATTGTGTGGGCCTTTGCGACCGGGATAGTGTGAAACACTGGGCGCTTCTGTCGTATTTCTTCCGCTGCATCCCACGCTGAAGCATAAGTGTGATGCGCTCTCGGTCGCCAGAAGTGGTGTCAGACGTTGGGCCCTGCTTTATGATGTCGCTTCCGGTTTGCGTTCCACGCTGGAACGCAGTATCGCAAATGTGGCTGGTTACTGGGGATTCAGCGGGATATGATGCCTGTGACTGCATGGCCACCCACCCTACTGCTTAAACAAGAGCCCTAAACAGAACACACTCTAAGGTATGATCAATCCTTTTTTGTGAATACATGGAGGGTTTAAGTTCTTCCCTCTCCATGTGTGAAGATCCCGGCGCTGTTCCAGTCCCAGTAAGTTCCTGGCATTAGTAGTCCTTCTCTGCGGTGTAGGTCATTGTATATACTAGCGTTATTTCCTTCTCCCATCTCTTTAAGGGGGACTAGGATCCTGCACCAATGTGTTAAAAAACTGTCCTCCACCGGTAGAAAACCACTAAACTAGGTATGTACTGAAAAAAATATTAAGGATGAGCAGCCTTTCTTAATGGAAGAAATCAAGGGGATAGTTCGCCAGGAAATTCAATCTTCCCTGTCCTCTTTCTCCCAATCCACTCCCAGTATCCCTTCAATGGCTAAGAAAAGGAAAATTACTTTTGAAAAAGAAATGAACTCAGACTCCCAAGGAGAGATGTCCATACCGGCAGAACTTTTGGAAGAGGGTGAACTAAGCTCAGCCGCAGAAGTAGTCCACAAAGATAAAAAAATATATATTTTTCCTCCAAGGATTTGGAAGAACTACTTATGGCAGTAAGGAAAACCATGGAGGTGGAGGAAGAGAAGATTACCCGAATGGTTCAGTAGAGATGTTTGGGTGTCTCCAGTCAAAAAATAAGCTTGTATTTTCCATGCACAAAAACATCCAAAACTTAATCTTGGATGAATGAGTATTCCCGTGGAACTAAAAGACAAGTTCCCAGTGAATGAAGAGACTTCAAAATGTTGTTCTGAAATAGCTAAGATTGACATTCAGGTAGCAAGAGTTACTAAGAAGACAGAGTTTCCATTCGAAGACTCCTCTCAGCTAAAGGATCCTCTGGAACTTAAGATGGACAGTCTTCTAAAGAATTCCAAGGAGACGTCAGCATCCCTACTAGATACAAATGTTGTCTCCACATATGTCCCAATGACTTGATCAGCTGGAAGAACACCTTAGTATGGGCACTCCCAGAGAGGATATACTAGCATCCTTATCTCTCCTTCAGAAGGTAATGGGTTTTCTGGCAGACACATTGGCAGAATCAGTGAAGGTGGCAGCAAGATCGTCAGTTCTGTCAAATTCCCTAAGATGTGCACTAGCTAAAATCATGTAGCTGAGATGTAACTTCTAAAGTAAAGCTCTGTTGTATTCTCTTCCGGGAAGAATACATGTTTGGACCAGCTCGCCATGACTTACTAGAGAAGGCCTCAGACAAGAAAATAATCTCTAACCGAGCAAAAGAGCTTCAGGAAGAGATCCTTTCGCCCTCCTCATGAACTAACCCCTCAGTACAAAGGGAAAGGAAAGTCAGGCTGGTGGCTTTACCCAAAAAGAGAAGGTGGCAGAAATATATTTCCCAAGGTCAACGACTGAACAAGCCCTGGCGCCAGAATAGTAGGGGGACACATTTCAAAATTCCTCCCCCAGTGGCAAAGAGTTTGCTCAAACCCATGGATCCTGAAATCTGTCCAAGACTGTGTAAAAATAGGATAGGAGAAAAATCCTACACAGAGGTTAAAGATAACTCCTTTCTCTTCTTTAAAGCTACAAGACGCCCTGATGTCCGGTAGGAAAAGCTTACTATTCTCGGGTGTAGTCTCCCAAGTTCTGGATGCAGAGAGAGGCAGGGGTCACTAGGCCCGACTTCTCCTTATAAAGAAGCCAAGCAGTATCCACAGAATTATAGCAACAAACTTGGCACTTAGATATTTGTAAACGTGGAATAGATTTACTGGGAATCCACACTTCAGTCTATTTAGACCTTCATCAGAACTGCGTGAAAAGATACAAAAATAATAAATTATAACAAAATCCAAATGAGACAGAAAAATTAAAACAGATCTCATCTGATAGAAAATATTTACCATACAATGTAGAATACAGCGATAATACATCAAAGATTATCTATACGAGGAACTATTATCCTATAGCACAAACATGACAATTAATATGAGTTGAAGTAGAACAAGAAAGGATATGGTGGGGATCAGAAGCAAGGTCCTGAAAGACTATCTCACAAAGGCAGCCTGTCCAAAATAGCAGTGGATTAGCAGTAATAATGATATGATCAAATAAAGGCTCCAAATATAGTGAAAGAACCTTGTGGTAAGACGAGGGCTATGTATCCATCTCACTGGATGGGGCAAGATGTTAGTGTCCATACATAGGTATAAATGTATGTGGTATAAAATTGTGCTAAATAGGCCTGTATCATTATGAGCGAGATAATGTTATGTCTGAGTGTATAACACCTAGGGAGAAAGTAGGAACAAGAACTTATAAGTAACTGTGCAAATGAAGTTAAAAAGGTACCCAGTTGTCGTTTTGAAGGAAACTGACAGACTCTACCTTCTCCTAGGGGTGACATAGCTCACTTAACTCTGCTTTACTCCGCCCATCGCTGACATCACATATACAGTTGTGCTTAAAAGTTTACATACCTCGGCAGAACTTTTCCCTTCTTGGCCTTGTTTCTGTGACGCCAGGCGTGGGAAAGACTTACTGCAACACAGAGGGAAAGGGGGAAGTGGAGACCTAGTAGTCTTGTTTACTCTCACCCTGTCTCAACTACCATCCCTATATTCCTTCTACAGCAATCGCCGCACGCGTGCTTCTCCCTGTCTTTCCCTGGCGTATGGCTAAAGCTGGGGATAGGAGGATAAGAGCACTAGTCAGTCTCCACTAAACTCTATAGACAACAAGGGTAGACAAACAGGGGGAGAATGCTTAGCTTTAGATGACTCCAGACAAATGCAAACTCGGCCTCAAGCTCCAGAGAGGACGAAGTACAGCTCTTGCTAAGCCTTCACAAGTAGAAATTAATATAGCCGGGACTTCCCTCTCAGAAACACCAGGTATATATGCACCCAGGCCAGGGAGCTAATTACAAGAGGGAGGTAGCCACTAGGTCCTAGAGACAGCCTCTCACCTAAGAAGATGTCTGTATTGCGAAACGTAGAGATCTCCTGCAGCCAAATGCAGGGCGACTGTCTGTCACCTCAGATACACCCGTGACAGTACCCCCCAATTCCCCACTTTCCGAGTGGCCTCTGGACACTCGGGACCGGGTTTCTCAGGAAAAGTGATGTGGAATGAGCAAAACAATCTGGGAGCCTTCACCTCTGATGCTGAAACCCACATCCTCTCCTCTGGACCATAGCCTTTCCAGTGCACCAAGTATTGTAGAGAACGACGGAGACGAGAATCTATAATCCTCGAAATCTGGAACTCCAGATTACCATCAATCATTACTGGGAGCGGTGGTAGAGGTGAGGGCTCAAGAGGTTCCACATACTTTTTGAGGCCTTGTCCACCAAAACGCGTTGCGCGTGTTAATAAACCAGTCATTTTAATTTACTATTTGCCCTGTTATTGGCACTCTGATACCGCTATTCACATTTCCTAATTGTCTTTTCCCCTGGTTGGGGTGCGATAGAGCTGCCTTCATTTACCTGTTCATCCACCTGTGGGATGAAAATAATTAAATAGTTACTACCCTGGTTTCCAAGCTGCGCTGCCCTAACCCCTCCGGAACGCTGCCGGGAGTGGTGGTGAAGCTGGACGTCCATCTCGGCGGTAAGCACAACTAACCTGGTCACGTGACCCACCACCGCGAGACCAGGATCTGTGAACGCCGCTGAAAACAGATAACAACCACGAACGGAGCGGAGCTTGTGGAGCTGTATACTGGGGTTGTGCAGAGGTGCACAACTCCTTAAGGTTAGTAGCCATTCCCACACCCCCCTACCAATTGTATTACTGAGTCACCCATTGCGCCTTCTTCTCTCCTTTTTTTTTTTTTTTTTTTTTTTTTTACATTGGGTTGTCTGAGTATAGTTGTTGTGACAAAATGATTCTTTAAGGAAGAAAAAGCCTGGAGGGAAGCATCTGACCATTTGGAAAAATCAGACCCCTTCTTAGTCATGTCAGTAACGGGTTTCACTACAACACAGTAATTTTGGATGAATTTCCGATAAAAATTAGTAAAGCCCAAAAAATGTTGTAGAGCATTCAGGTTCTTGGGACATTCACATTCAACGACTGCACGGATCGTCTCAGGATCCATCCGAAAACCCGAAGATGACAACAAGTACACCAAAAACTGCACCTCCTGAACAGCGAAAACACATTTTTCTAGTTTGGCATAAAGTTTGTTATCCCTTAATATCTGGAGAACTTGCTTAACATGCCCCCAATGAGTCTCAAAATCAGGTGAGTAAACCAAAATATCGTCCAGATAGACCACCACAAACCTCCCCACCAAATGATGGAAAATAGCATTTATGCAATTCTGGAATACTGCAGGTGCATTGGTCAAACCAAAAAGCATAACCAGACTCTCAAAATGTCATTCCGGGGTATTGAATGCTGTTTTCCATTCTTCCCCTTCTCTGAATCTAACCAGGTTGTAAGCTCCCCTTAAATCCAACTTGGAGAATACCTTAGCTCCCACAACCTGGCTGAACAAATCAGGAATCAGAGGAAGAGGGTATGGATCATGGATGGTAATTTTATACAATTCCCAGAAACTAAACAGGGATGTAGACCGCCATCTTTTTTCTTCCTAAAGAAGAACCCTGCAGCAACGGGCGAAGATGAGAGTATGATATGTCCCTTCTCCAGACTTTCCGCAATGAAATCCTTCATGGTTTGTATCTCAGGGCCAGAAAGATTATACAGTCTGGACTTGGGTAGTTTATCTCTGGGGGTCAGGTTAATAGGACAGTCATAAGCACGATGAGGAGACAAATCCTGACACTCCTTCTCAGAAAAAAACGTCCTTAAAACCAGACAGAAAAGTGGGTAAAAGAAAGTAGCAAGGGAAATTTCTAAACAGTTCTCATGGCAGTAATCTCCCCATTCAATAACCTCCCCAGCTTGCCAATCTACCAGCGGATTATATTTAACAAGCCAAGGTATACCCAACACAATCAGTGTGGGAAG
Organism: Phyllobates terribilis; assembly: GCF_046119375.1. Taxonomy (NCBI): domain Eukaryota; kingdom Metazoa; phylum Chordata; class Amphibia; order Anura; family Dendrobatidae; genus Phyllobates; species Phyllobates terribilis. The sequence continues at coordinate 326,324,717 of NW_027362764.1, read as the reverse complement.
ATTGTCCAGAGCATAGCAAGGAATTATTTCACAATGAACTGACCCCACCCTCAGTTTTACATTATGTACAATCTGAGTAAATTCTTTCTGTGCAAGTGGCGCCAAGTTAATGGCAAAGATGGAAATAGGTTCAGCTAAAGCACAGCAAGCAAGACCATGAGTTTTCACAAACTCGGCATTAACCATGCGGACTCCGGCTCCACTGTCAAACACAGACATTTTCTCGGTTTTGCTCTCTAGCACCACCTCAGCTGTCAGGACAAAGCGGGAACTGCAGTTTGGCCACAAATGCACCCCTTGTTTATCCAAATTAAGATTACCAAGAGTTAATAGAGTCTCCTTTTGTTTAGGAATTGAAGAACAGGTCCCAACAAAATGTCCCTTTTTCCTACAAAAAACCTTGCGCCTTTCTTTTTGCAAATCTCTGGGGAGATTTATGATGTAGAGACACCCCCTAACTGCATGGGTTCCTCTACCTCCCCCACTACTGGTTCACCCCCAGAACGCTCCCCTGGCAGGCAAAGGTATACAACCCCAACAAGAAGGCCCAGGAGAAGGTGGTCTCACCCGTCTGTCACGAAGGCGTCTATCAAGACGTCTAGCCAAAGACATGGCAGCCTCCAAAGACTGAAGGGTTTCATATACAGCCAAGGCATCTTTCAACCTTTCACTAAGTCCCTCACAAAATTGACTTCTAATAGCTGAGTCATTCCATTTGGAATCCGTTTCTCATCTGTTTCCACTGACAGATTCCCCTGCTGAAGATGACGTAGCCTAGATTCAGCCAAGACTACTTGGTCAGGGTCATCATAGATGAGGGCCAGAGCTCGGAAAAAACCCTCCACAGACTGGAGACAGAGTCCTGCGGTAATGAAAACTCCTATGACTGAGGATCTCCCTGCAATAGAGAGATCACAATACCAACCTGTTGCTCCTCATTAGCGGAGGAGTAAGTACGAAGTTTGAAATACAATTTGCATGCCTCCTTAAATACAAAAAAGTTGTCCCTACCTCCTGAGAACCTGTTCGGGAGTGCAACCTTGGGTTCAGGCTGATCAAGCCTACCTGCTGAGACCCCTACATTGGCGACCTGTAACCGCTGATGCTGCTGCTGTACCTCACCGCGGAGGTCATTCACCTTCAGAGACAGCCTGTGCAGCCGCTCTGCAACTGAACCCATACCAAGGGAGAATGGAAAAAAAAAGGTGCTCGCCCAAAAAAACACACAGAAAAAAAAAATGTCAGTTTTTTTTTTTTTTTTTCTCCTTTTCAAAACATGCTTGGCTGATTATAATGTCTCGCCAGGTGTGGAAAGACACAGAGTGGAAAGGAAGTCCAGACACTAGGGAAAGGGGAAAGTGGAGACCTCCTAGTCTGGTCTAGTGTCACCCTGTTTCAACTACCGTTCCTATATTGCCTCTTCAGCAATCTCCGCATGTGTGCCTCGTCCTGTCTTTCCCTGGCGTATGGCTAGGGATGGGAGAAGATGAGCACTAGTCGATCTCCACTAAATTCTATAGACAAGAAAGGTAGACAAATGGGTAGAATGCTTAGCTTTAGACGACTCCAGACAAATTCGAACTCGGCCACAAGCTCTAGGATGAAGTACTGCTCTAGCTAAGCCTTCTCAAGTAGAAATGAATATAGCCCGCACCTCCCTCTCAGACACACCAGGTATATATACACCCAGGCCAGGCCCTAGAGAAAGCCTCTCATCTAAGAAGATGTCTGTAATGCCAAACGTATAGATCTCCTGCAACCAACTGCAGGGCGACTGTAACCTCTGATACACCCGTGACAGTTTCAGAGAATATGAATGATAACCAAAAAACTTTTTCTCCACTCATGGTTATTGGTTGGGTGAAGCCATTTATTGTCAAACTACTGTGTTTTCTCTTTTTAAATCTTAATGACAACCAAAAACATCCAAATGACCCTGATCAAAAGCTCACGTACACTCGTGATTTTGGCCTGATAACATGCTCAGAATTTGACACAAATGAGTTTTAATGGCTACTAAAGGTAACATCCTCACCTGTGACCTGTTTGCTTGTAATCGGTGTGTGCATAAAAGCTGAGTGAGTTTCTGGGATCGTGACAGACTCTTGCATCTTTCACCTAGCCACTGACATTTCTGGATTGTGAGTCATGGGGAAAGCAAAAGCATTGTTAACGGATCTATGGGAAAAGGTAGTTGAACTGTATAACACAGGAAAGGGATACAAAAAGATATCCAAGGAATTGATAATGCCAGTCAGCAGCGTTCAAATTGTGATTAACAAATGGAAAATCAGGGGATCTGTGAAAACCAAACTACGGTCAGGTAGACCAACACAAATTTTGGCCACAATTGCCAGGAAAATTGTTCAGGATGCAAAGAAAAACCCACAAAGAACATCAGCTGAAATTCAGGACTCTCTGAAAACTAGCGGTGTCGCGGTTTCAAGATGCACAATAAAGAGGCACTTGCAGAAAAATGGGCTGCATGGTCGAGTCGCCAGAAGAAAGCAATTACTGCGCAAATGTCACAAAGTATCTCGCCTACAATATGCCAAACAGCACAGAGACCAGCCTCAAAACTTCTGGAACAAGGTAATTTGGAATGATGAGACCAACATTGAACTTTTTGGCCACAACCATAAGCATTACATTTGTAGAGAGGTCAACAAGGCCTATGATGAAAGGAACACCATTCCTACTGTAAAGCACGGAGGTGGATCGTTGATGTTTTTGGGATGTGTGAGCTTCAAAGGCACAGTAAACTTGGTAAAAGTTGAAGGAAAGTTGAATGCAGCACGTTAGCAGCAAATACTGGATGCAAATTTGCACTCATCAGCCTGGAAGCTGCACATGGGACTTACTTGAACGTTCCAACATGACAACGATCCAAAACACAAGGCCAAGTCGACCTGTCATTGGCTACAGAAGAACAAAGTGAAGATTCTGGAGTGGTCTTTTCAGTCTCCTGACCTCAATATCATTGAGCCACTCTGGGGAGATCTCAAGCATGCAGTTCATGCTAGACAGCCCAGGAATTTATTCTGCCTGGGTATGTAAACTGTTGAGCACAACTGTAGATCCTCCCCTCTCCTAAAGACTGCGCTGCCACAGTATAACATAACATATAGCGTGTGTGATGCAGCTTTTCTCCGCCCACCGCTGACGTCATGTTTACGTCCCGGCCATGTACCGACCCTCCTAGTACGTAGTTTTCGGGTGATCAGCCTACTTAAGATGGCTACTGCCAGTACTCCATTTCCATACCACAGCAACACAGATCATGCCCTGACACAGTGCTGTCACTATTTACCTCCAGTTTCCTCCAAAACTGCAATCGGGTACCTTTTTAACTTCATTTGGTCAGTTACTTAAAGGTTCTTGTTCCTACTTTCTCCCTAGTTGTTATACACTCAGACAGCACATTATCTCTCTCATAAAGATACAAGTCTATTTGGCACTATGTTATACAACATATATTTATATCTCTGTATTACGACACTAACATCTTGTCCCATCCAGTGAGATGGATGCATAGCCCTCATCTTAGCACAAGGTTCATTCACTATATTTGGAGCCTTTATCTGCTCATGTCATTATCGCTGCTAATCCACTGCTCTTTTGGACAGGCTGCCTTTGTTAGATAATCTTTCAGGACCTTGCTTCTGATCCCCACCATATCCTTTTTTGATCTACTTGAACTCATATTAAATATCATGTTTATGCTGTAAGAGGATTATAGTTTCTCAAAATACATATAGATAAACTTTTGGTGTCTTACCGTTATATCCTACATTGTATGGTAAAAAAAATTCTATGAGATGACATATCTGTTTTATTATTATTTTTTTCTGTCTGATTTTGATTTTGTTATACTTTATTATTGTTTTTGTATGTTTTCATACAGTTCTGATGAAAGTCTAAATAGGTCGAAACGTTATATTGTGGATTGACAATAAATCTATTCCACGTTTAAAAATATCTTGAGTGCCAGGTTTAATGCTATTATTGAATTATGGGTTGGAAAGCTGCTTGGGCACCTGAATCGCTTACCAGGAGTGCCTTATATTCCTTCTCTAAACCGAATTATAATAAACCTGAAACCTCTAAACCAGTACATCGTATACAGGAGGTTCAAGATGGAGTCCATCCAGTCGATGGTTCCCCAGATAGGTCAAGACTTCGGTAAATTTTTAACCCCTTAATGACCGCCGTAACGTACTTTCACAACGGTCATTAAGGGTACTTAGTCCTCAGCGCTGTGAAAATGCGACGCTGAGGAATAAGTAAATAGCGGCGGTGATTCCTACGGGTTTCAGCTGTGTGTGACAGCTGACACCCTGCAGTATCATCTCCGGCCAGTCTTGATGCCGATCGGGGCCGATTATCCCCTTATACCGCTGTCAATCGTGACAGCGGTATTTAAGGGCTTACCAGGGGGGTCTTGCCAGCCCCTTAGTAACCATCGGACCCCCGCAATGAGAATTGCGAGTCCCTATGGTTACCATGGTACCCTGGGATCATGTGATGATCCCAGGGTACGATGGCCTGTGAGATCCAGCAATAACCTGGGTCTCAAGACACAGTCAGTGAGTCAGACATGACTCACTGACAGGTCTCTTGCACTGCAGTATAGAGGTACTGCAGTGTATGAGACCAGTGATGAAAGTGAAAATTATACATGTTCCACACTGGGACATAGTGAAAAAGTTAAAGAAAAAAGTAAAAAAAAAAAGTTAAAATATGTAAAAAATAAAAAATTTAAAAAAAAAAACAACACAAATTATTAAAATCCGTTTTGCCGCTCAAAACGCAGAGCTTGTGATAAAACAAAAGTAAACTAAAAAACGTACACATAATTGGTATCGCCGCGTCTGGAACAACCCGCTCTATAAAACTGTCCCTTATGAAGTCCGTTTGGCGAATGCCTTTAAAAAAAAGAAAAAAAAACACCGAAAATGATGCTTTTTTCATCATATTGACACAAAAAAGTGAATAAAAACGGATCAAAAAGTCGTATGTCAAAGTAAATATATAAAAATAAAAACGTTAAACCGTCCTGCAAAAAACAAGCCATAATATGGCTCATTCGGCAAAAAATAAATAAAGTTAAAGCTCTGAGAATGTGATGTTGCAAAATCAAATTCATTTTTGTAAAATACTGTTTTATTCTGGAAAAATAGCAAAGCATAAAAGAAAATATAAACCTGGTATTGCTGTAATCGTATCGACGTGACGAACAAATCAGTCTCATCTCTTTTACTGCATGGCAAACAGCGCAAAAAATAAAAAAATAAAAATAACTGAATCGCTGTTTTTTGTTCATTCTGTGTCTGAATAATCTAAATAAACAGTGATCAAAAACTACTATGTGCCCCAAAATGGTACCAAAAAAATCTTCAACTCGTCCCGCAAAAATAAACAGTCATACAGCTCTGTTCACCAAAACATAAAAAAATTACAGCTCTCAGAATATGGCAATCAAAATAACTACTTTGTATATAAAAAAAAGCATTTTTACTATGTGATAGCAACAAAATCTAAAAAAAACCCATATAAATCTGGGATCACTGTAATCGCACCGACCCGAAGAATAAATCCGCCTGATCACTTATACCACACGGTGAACCACAAAAAAATAAAAGCAAGTACTATTCTGGTACTGCTGTTTATTTCTTCATTCTGACTCCCAAAAAATCGGAATAAGGCTCGGCTCACGTTTATCTTGCGCTCTCTGCTGAATGCTTACTTTGGGGTTTCCGTGTAAATTCAACAAAATCACAATTCATACCAAAAACCCAGATGGAGCCACTCACTTATGAGGCCGATGGAGTCCCTCTGGACTGGTCTCTGTTCCGGCGGCGTACCCTCATTTTAGGCTTTTTTTTAGCCTACAAGTGTGAAAGACTACAGATCTGCGTGCGCCTAAAAAGATGGAGACTACCGGAGCAGACGTTGAACTCCAAAGTGTCCCCATCTGCCTCTGGGGATTTCGTATGTATTTACTTTTTGTGGGATTTACACGGAAACCCCAACGTAAGCACTCATCGTAGAACACAAGAATGTGATCCAGCCTTATTCTGGAAGCAATCGAAAATGATGTACTCTAAAATATTACCAATAAAACCCCTAATTTATCCCACACAAAACCAACCCCCTCTCAGGTTTGTCATCTGTTACTGGTACTAAAGGGGGTCCCACATTACTGGTAGAACAAAGACTCTGGAAAAGCGACATAGCTCCTGCCCCCTCAAATAAAATCCAGTGAATTCAAATCCAAATGCCCCCTCCTTCTGAGCTTCACTGTGCCTAAACCGCAGTAAGCAGCCACATGTTTGGCATTATTGTAGCGAGAAAAGCATTTAATTTACAGGGTGTGTCACCAGGAGAAGTGTATTGGGGCACTACACTTTATGGTGGCACAATGTATGGGCACTAAACTGGCATAAGAATAAAGTCTGGCGTGGATGTTACATAATAGTCACTTCAGCAGTAGATTAATTCATTGAGATGTACAATTTCTACAATGGGGTCACTTTTGGTGGTTTTCTGCAGTTCTGGCACCTTAGGGGCTCCTTAAATGTTGCACACAAACTATTCTACCAAAATCTATGCTCCAAGAGCCGAATAGTGCTCCTTCCTTCTTAGCCCTGACTTGTGGCCTAACAGTAATTTCTGATGACATATTGGGCATAATCGCATTCGGAAGAAATGGCACAACAAATTATGGGGTCTGTTTTCTTCTATTATCCATTGCAAAAATTACAAATTTGGGGCTAAAACTACATTTTCGTGAACAACATGCAAATTTTCAGTATGACCACCTAATGTTATCAAATTCTGTGTAGTACTTGTGGGTTCAAAATGCTCACAATATCCCTGGATAAAATCCTTGAGGAGTGTAGCTTACAAAATGGGATAACTTGTCTGGGTTTTCCACTATATAGGCACATCAGGGACTCTCCAAACACGACATGACACCCGCAGACCATTCCATCAAAGTCTGCTTTCCAAACGTCACTCCTTCCTTTCCAAGGCCTGCAGTGTTCCCAAACAATAGTTTTGACCTACATATAGAGTATGTCCGTACTCAGGAGCAATTGCACAACAAATTTTGGGGTCCATTTTCTTCTATTACCCTTGTGAAAATAAAAAAATTGGTGCTAAAAGTACATTTTTGTGGAAAAAAAAAAATTAGATTTCTTAATTTCACGGCTCTACGTTATAAACCTCTGTGAAGCACCTTGCAGTTCAAGGTTCTCACCACACATCTAGATAAGTTCCCTGAGGGGTCTAGTTTCCAAAATGGGGTCACTTGGGTGGGGTTTCCACTGTTTAGGCACATCAGGGGCTCCCAAACGCAACATGGCGTCCGCTAATTATTCAAGCAAATTTTACATTCAAAAAGTCAAATAGCTCTCCTTCCCTTCCGAACCCTGCCATGCGCCCACACAGTGTTTTTTCCCCACATATAGGGTATCTGCTTACTCAGGAGGAATTGCACAACAAATGTTATTTGGCAATTTCTCCTGTTACCCTTATGAAAACGCAAAATTGAGGGCTGGAAAACATTTTTGAGGGAAAAATGTGAACATTTCATTTTTACTGCTCAATGTTATAAAATTCTGTGAAGCACCTGGGGGTTCAACGTGTTCACCACACATCTAGATAAGTTGCCTGAGGGGTCTAGTTTCCAAAATGGTGTCAGTTGTGGTGAGTTTCCACTGTTTAGGCACATCAGGGGCTCCCAAAACACGACATGGCGTCCTCTAATTATTCAAGCCAATTTTACATTCAAAAAGTCAAATGGCGCTCCTTCCCTTTCAAACCCTGCCGTACGCCCAAACAGTGGTTTTCCCCCATATATGGGGTATCTGCTTACTCAGGAGGAATTGACAACACATTTTGTGGTCCATTTTCACTCGTTACCCTTGTTAAAATAAAATATTGTGTCTGAAGTAAACATTTTGTGAAAAAAAGTTAATGTTCATTTTTTTTCCTTCCACATTGTTTCAGTTTCTGTGAAGCACGTGAAGGGTTAATAAACTTCTTGAATGTAGTTTTGAGCACCTTGAGGGGTGCGGTTTTTAGAATGGTGTCACTTTAGGGTATTTTCTGTCATATAGATTCCTCAAAGTCACTTCAAATGTGAAGTGGTCCCTAAAATAATGGTTTTGTAAATTGTGTTGGAAAAATGAGAAATCGCTGGTCAACTTTTAACCCTTATAACATCTGAACTAAAAAAATGTTGGTTCCACAATTGTGCTGATGTAAAGTAGACATGTGGGAAATGTTATTTATTAACTATTTTGTGTGATATATCTCTCTGATTTAAGGGCATGAAAATTCAAACTTTGGAAATTGCAAAATTTTCCCCAAATTTCCATTTTTTCACAGTTAAATGCAAGTGATATCGAAGAAATTTTACCACTAACATGAAGTACAACATGTCACGAAAAAAACAATCTCAGAATCAGTGGGATCCGTTGAAGCGTTCCAGAGTAATTACCTCATAAAGTGACAGTGGTCAGAATTGTAAAAATTGGCCTGCTAATTAAGGGCATAATTGGCTCCGTCCTTAAGGGGTTAAGGTTTGCTGAAGACGGTTGTTGCTTTACAAATTCAACGGCTTACCATTCGGAATATCAACGGCACCCCGAATAGTCACAAAAATCATTCCAGAAATAATTGCATCTATCAGAATAGAGAATATTTGTATAATCCCATATCTCAATGATTTCTCGCTTATGGCTCCTTCTGTACCGTTATTCCAGGAACATCTGCAAACAACAACCCAGATTTCAACATCCCTGGGATGGCTGGTGAACCATCAGACATGGTTCCCTCCACAACAAAGATGTTCCTAAATGTTCTACTGAACTCTCACAAACAAACATCCTTACCAAAAGAAAAACAGATCCTATTAAAATACAGGATAGCCTTCCTACAAAGTAAAAAACATTGTATCTGTAAGATTCACAATGTCAGTCCTCAGCTCCATGACATCATGCATCCAGACGGTAACCTGGGACAAAAACTTACCAGAGTCTTGCAAACCTACATCCTTGCAAATTGGGATGGATCCCCAGAATCTCTAAACAGAAAAATACTAGTACCCGCTTGTGTGAAAACCTCTTTAGCCTGGTGGCTCAGTCCAGGGAACCTTAAAAGAGGAGTACTCTGGGTTCAGGGAGAAGTACTGATCCACTTTTGAATTTTGTTGTCCTGGAAAGAGAACTACTTCTGGGTATCCCCACCTTCTGATTAGCATCTGGAATACTTCTGAATTTAACCCCCAGTTGCCTGGATGAATATCTCTCCTGCTCAGAAAATTAGCTTGATATTGATTGAACCTCTTATGTGGAGCGCCGATAACTGCATTTACTATGCAGTTGATTCAACAACCAAGGGTGTAATACTTGGCTTGTTGTTTTTAATTAATACCTTAGATCCCCATTAGCCATATGATAGGCTCAGGGATAAGAATTGACTCCAGCTTTCAAAATATGACAATGCATTGTATTTATTACACACACAAAAATAAATTTAAAACAGAATTTTAGATAAAACTGGGTAGAATAGGGGACCTCTAAAAATCGAGGGACAAGGATATTGATATTTGCCCTGAAACAAGTGAGTAGGTATTTTTTGTTTAACCTGCTATATATGGAGTCAATTAACCAATTAATTGCAAGACATAGTAAATTTAATGCTTATAGCAAGTAATAATTATGAGAAGGTTCAATAGATAAAAAAAATATATATATGTGCAGTAAATGAAGGGTGGTAATACAACACTGTCAGGTTAGGTAAGAAAACAGGGGGTTAATGCCCAAGTTAGCTAGTGCTTATGCACTAAACGTCTTGATTATACCCGAGATTGATTAATCATTGTTGAAAAAACTAAAGTAAAGAAAGATACTAATTTACCTAAAAATAATGTTAGAGGATGGGCAGAAAGTAACAGAGATGCCATGTCTCCCGCAGGCCCTACGCCGTTTCGCAGTCGCTTCTTCCGGTGGCGTGTACCAGAAGTGACTTAGAAGCCTCAGGTATAATCATGATGCTTAGTGCATTAGCACTGGCCAATTTAGGCACATGGCTAATAGGGATCTAAGGTATTAATTCTAACTAGAGTATCTAGCAATTGATTTTGTGTCTGTTGGACATGGTTTAATTAAAATTGTTGTTTTTAATGCATCTTTTTATGTTGGTCTTTGATGAGGCCTTTTAAACTTATATATTAAAAGTTAAGTTTTAGGTCCCAAATTGCTGAAATTTCTTGTTTAATAATTTTTGGGACATTTTGAATTATCCCTGATAGGGATAAGGTATTGTTTGTTTTTTTCTAAAAATGACCTGGCAACATGATTCTCCAGGTTAGTAAGATTATGGTGATTTCAAACTTTTTTTTTTGGCCAGAACTGTCCCTGGTTAACATACTTTAAGGGTTTGCTGACACTAATATAAATCGGACGAGTGCAATTCGATAACAAAAAAGGGATTGCAATGCACTCAGACCAATGATATTCAATGAGAGAGTGCAGAGCTGTATACTTTTTATCAGCTGTATTCAGCATGAGTAAAAAAATTGCAACATGCTGCGATTTCACTCCAAAATCAGATGGGTGCAAGAGAAAAATCGGATGCCATAGGGATCATCCGTATGGCATATGATTTTTATGGATACATTGCAATTCTGTAAGATGAGAAACTGTAAATGGTCCTCTAAAAGATTAATAACTACTGAGTAAAAAAATGGACTGCACACAGATCACAATTGAGAAGAAAACCGTATCACACTGCTGGATGAGAATTGAGCTGATTTTTTTATATGCCTATGAGACCATAGCCTAAATTTCCTGATTATTAGCAAACACAGCATATAAAAGGTTATGAGAGGGAGGGGGTTCATTTCATCGGTATGCCCGTGACACGATCGTGGAGAGCTAATGATTGTCATGGCACCTGCGAGTCAAAAAAATGAGCTCTAGGTATGCCTGGTATGGTGTGCCTTTTAGAAATAAAATACATACAAAAAAGTAAAAAAAAAAAACTATGGAAAAGTCAGTGGTAGGGACAAATGACAGGTCTTTGCTCAGGACACACATCTCTGCTTCGGTAAGGTTTCTTGATGAAAGTTTTAGGACATGTGTAGTTCTGTTTGATTGTAAGTGGGATTGAGATGATTTCTCAGAGCATAACTAATAAATTTTTACTTTTTTTTTGTCTATCAAAGGTCCTTTGTTAACCTCTCCCTCACCCTCTTTTTCTCCCTGTATATGATCTTTTACGGTTATCTAGATCAGAGGTTTCTGTGTTAGTGGAAGAATATTCGTTTTCAGTATCTTTGGGAGTTCTACCTGCTGAATAAATGTATGCCTTATTTTCCTTGAAATCTTGAAGGTCACGGATAAATTGTTTGTTGTTTTTATCCTTTAAATGAAGTTAGTGTCTCTCCAATGTCTTTTGTAAAAGTTGTTCCTTGGATGCAAAATCTGGATCTGGTGATTTTTTTTTTTGTTATTTCTGCCTGTTCCTTTAAGGTTTCATTTAACTTAGACAGGGTAATACGCTCTTCATCCAGTAAAATCTACATTCGTTTCAAGGAACTCTTTGTGACTTCCCTTTCCCATCTAGTGAGGAGGTCTGGGCTCTTGTATAAATTCTCACGTGACTAAGCACAATGCTGGCTTTTATATAGTTTTCCAACCCTTGTACTTCCCACTAGTGATGAATGAGCACTAATCCTTGGGTGAAGCAGAATAATTGACCACCGGGATCATAAATATATTCAGTTTTATAAAGTAGGACAATGTAACACTGTTCAACGTCTATAGCATAGTGAATCAAAAAAAAGAACAAAACGTATGACGAACAATATCTGCAAAAACTAACAAATTTTATTTATATAAATTCATTAAAAACATATATATTAAAAGGTGGCATAGATACATTAGTGGTAAGTCAAAGAATGAGGCACCGAGGCTAGATAATCACATAAGGAGGAGGTTGAAAAAATCAATAATGGAACAGACAAGAACTAAGGATATATCCAAAATACCCTCTCCAAGCATTAAGCACATTAAGAGTCTGAACCATATTCAGATGGCAAAGTGCACAGTGCATAAATAGTCTTTGAACAATAAATCCATTTCACACCTGAATACAAATAAATATATCAACACTACTCACATGTGTGTTAGTCAGTCAGGGTGCCTTCGCCCCTACGCTCGTTTCGGCGCTGTGCCTTCTTCCGGGGGTGTGACATAACTAAGACCAGTAGCTCTTAAATCCTGCGTGCTGTCCAATAAAGAAGATCCAAACAAAGCACATCCAATAGCTCTATTCAAACGCTCACTGTGATTGGTACAAAGTATGTACCTCCATATTCCGACACTCCCATCCGTAAGTGTCTGGTCGCCATCTAATACCGACCATCACATCTCATGATCGTAATCCCCACCCCTTAGGTCACATGAGCGGGAATCACCGTAGCGTCACAGATCCACCCGCCGGGGGAATCCCATAAACGAGATGATGGACATGCGCAGTACTGCGGTAACGCATACATACGCTGTACATGTCCAATGGGAGGTTTATGTAAGTCATCACAACAAATATATTTAACTATAACTATCTTAACACATGCGATGATACCAAACATCAGGAAATTTAGGATCCTAATTTTATATGGAGCTTAAAATAAACAATAATACCTAACAGCAAAACGAATAATCAATATAGATAACCATAAATATTAGCCCAGAAAAAAATACATGACACATATAATGAGATATTTAGACAAAATGAAAAAACATAACCATTACAAACATGTACCCGGCAAGGGAATAAATTAAACATATAACATAGGGTTATTTTGTATATATAACTTTTTATCATTTTTTTTTTTATTGTGTAATTTTTATTTATTTATTTATTTATTTATTTGAGTACTCCTTACTCAGGTCGAGCAAATTGTAATGCTCAGATGCTCGACCTGAGTAACGAGAATAATGGAAGTAAATGGGAAACTCAAGCATTTTTCCAGTGGCCCCGGGAAGTCGGGAGGGGACTAATAATTGGTCAGATCGATGGAAACAGCATTGAAATTGCATGGGAACAGCATGGGGAAGACCCTTGGAAGCATCTCTGAATCCCAGGTCGCTGCTTTGAACAATGTTGTCAGTATTACACAACTTTTATGGACAATAAAACCTACAAAAATGACTAATATTTATATTTCTTGAAAAAATGTTAAGAAACATTCTTTCCAGGATAACGACTTTCCAAGTAACGACTTGAAGGCAGAATAATTAACAGGAAAAAAAATGCTCCTATACAACTTGGGCTACGGCATGTAGTGTTTTTGCTGCATTTTTGCACATTCGCATTGCTTTCAACGGTGAAAAATGCATTCACCAGTAAATGTAATTTTATCATTTTACTACCTTATCTGGCCAATGTGGTGTGTGAGACATGATCAGACATATCCTGTTTCATTTATGAAGGAGGGACTCTGAAAGTTGCAAAGCCTATTTTTAAAGGGCCATCAAGCAGTCGTCACTATTTGTAGAGGGCTATCAAGTAGCACTTACTCTTTTTAGAGGGCCAGCAGACCGCAATTCTTCGCATGGCCATATATTGCTACTGCAATATATCGTGTCCATCTAAGGTGGTCAAATTTTCTTTTTCATATATATTCTGTAAAGTTTGAAACTTTGATGTCCAGCAGGCAGCCTCCTCTATTTGTAGAGGGCCAACAGGCGGCCTCCACTATTTTTAGAGAGCCAGCAGGCGTCTTGGGGACATATGAGATCAAGTAGAGCTTTTTGGTAAAGCACATCATTCAACTGATTACTGTAAATGGAATGAGGCCTACAAATTAAAAAACAGTACTTACAGTTAAATATGGTGGAAGTTAAAAGATATTTAGGGGTCGTTTTGCTGCCTCTGGCAGAGTGCCTTGACTATAGGCAAGGCATCATGAAATGTGAAGATTCCCAAATAATTTTGGATTGCAATGTAGTGCCCAGTGTCAGAAAGCTGGGTTTGCATCCTAGGTCATGGGTCTTTTAGCAGGACAATGACCCCCAAACATACTTCAAGAAGCACCCAGAAGTGGATGGAAACAAAGCACTGGAGAGTTCCAAAGTGGAATTCCATCTCCAGTAGCGTCAAGTCTCCCACCACTACCTCTTACATACAGATCCGTAGAGAAACTACGAATGACACATAAAATCATTACATTTTGTTAACTTTGATTAATTTCTGTCAAATTTGAAAAATTTGTGTCAACCTAGATAAATTTCTGTCAACCTTGATGAATTTCTGAGTAAAATTATGAATCGGTCAATGAGTGTGTGGAAAAAAATCAATCTGATTATGGACTGTGGAAGAGATTTTTGCGACCATAATGAACACTCATTACCATCAGATGTTACCACCTAGCACCTGTTCCTATTGTAAATACAGCTAACAGAGATTTCTCTAGGGAACAGAATTTTTTTTTCTTTTGTGAAAAAAACCCAGCCCATGTTTCTCAGCCCATATACATACTTACCCCCCAAGGATAAATATTTCTCAGCCCATACACTGGGCATGTGGACATTACCGGTCTGGGAGACCCACTCCTAATAATGGGATTTTTTTTTTTTTTACTGTGGCCTTTCACTACATCTCTTCAAAGTGGTTTTGGAGTGTGTCCTAATTTTTGGCAGACCTTGAACTTACTGCATAATTACATGCATTAACAGTATAGGAGACGCACTTGTTAATAATGGGAAGGCCAATTCAAATTGATTCTATATTCTTAATATTAACTCTCTTATCTGAAATTCGTGTACGAGTAAGCTATCGCACTTTGGATAGTGTATTACACGCATCTAGACATGGATCATTGCCTTACAATCCTTGCTGCTACAAGCAATCCCAAACAATGTATTCCTAAGGGCCCCGTCACACTAAGCGATGCAGCAGCGATCTCGACAACGATACGACCTGTCAGGGATCGTTGCTGCATCGCTAATACATCGCTGGTGAGCTGTCAAACAGGCAGGCTCACCAGCGATCAGGGGAGCAGCGATATCGTGGAAAGAATCGTTCCACGATGTCCTGCTCCCGTTACCAGCCTGCTGCAAGCAGGAGCAGGCTGGTAACTATGGTAAACATCGGGTTACTAAGTGCGCGTGTGCCCCTAGTAACCCGCTGTTTACCATGGATACCACTCTGCTACGGTGCGCGGGAGCCTCCGTGCACCGTAGCAGAGTGGTATCCATGGTAAACAGCGGGTTACTAAGTGCGCGCGTGCCCCTAGTAACCCGATGTTTACCATAGTTACCAGCCAGATCGTTGGTTCCACTGGTCACACACAGCGATGTGTGCTGGCCAGCGGGAGGCCAACGACCAAAAAATGGTCCAGGACACTTTGCAGCGATCAGCGACCTCACAGCAGGGGCCTGATCGTTGCAAAGTGTCACACACAGCGACATCGCTGGTGAGTCACCAAAACCGTGACTCAGCAGCGATATCGCTAGCGATATCGCTATGTGAGACGGGGGCTTTACAGATACTGCTGTTTACATTTTTTACAATAGGGACAGGTGTTGGGTATCATCAGCTGAAATGAGTGTTCATTGCCGTTGCATATATCTCTTGCACAGTGCATAACTTGATTGATTTTTTTCCATGCTCTCATTGACCGATTCATAATTTTTAACGGTGATCTGTACTTCGAAATTCATGAAAGCAGGCAAGGTTGCTTGCTTTCCTTCACAGTTTGTTGCTGCGACGTCCAAAAAAAACTCTTTGGGGCCAATTAAAATCTACTTTTTTATTGTAAATTACAACCTCTATTATCTGCAATTCATGTACGGGTGAGCTATAGCACTAGGTATTACAGGCATCTAGTCAGAGATTAGCTATGCGGCTACTCCATGCTGCTGCAAGCAAACACAAACGAAAAAAAAAAAATCTGTTCCCTAGAGATATCGCTGTTAGCTGCATTTACAATAGGAACAGGTGCCAAGTGGTAACATATGTTGGAAATGAGTGTTCATTCTGGTCGTAAACATCTCTTCCACAGTCCATAATTAGATAGATTTTTTTCCATGGACAATTTTTTTCCATTGTCAATCAGTGTTACTTGGAGTTATATTCTGTTGTTTAAGTGTTCCCTTTATTTTTTTGAGCAGTGTGTGTGTATATATATATATTTATATATATATATATATATATATATATATATATATATATATATATATATACAGTACAGACCAATAGTTTGGACACACCTTCTCATTTAAAGGTTTTTCTGTATTTTCATGACTATGAAAATTGTACATTCACACTGAAGGCATCAAGACTATGAATTAACACATGTGGAATTATATACTTAACAAAAAAGTGTGATACAACTGAAAAAATGGTTTGGGGTGAGCTGGACCGCAGAGTGAAGGCAAAAGGGCCAACAAGTGCTAAGCATCTCTGGGAACTCCTTCAAGATTGTTGGAAGACCATTTCCAGGGACTACCTCTTGAAGCTCATCAAAAGAATGCCAAGAGTGTGCAAAGCAGTCATCAAAGCAAAAGGTGGCTACTTTGAAGAACCTAGAATATAAGACATATTTTCAGTTGTTTCACACTTTTTTGTTAAGTATATAATTCCACATGTGTTAATTCATAGTTTTGATGCCTTCAGTGTGAATGTACAATTTTCATAGTCATGAAAATACAGAGAAATCTTTAAATGAGAAGGTGTGTCCAAACTTTTGGTCTGTACTGTATATACACTGCTCACTCTTTAATTGTGAGCAGTGAGCATTTCCGTAGACAGAAAAGCTAATGACGGGATGGTAACGCTAATTATGGCGTCATCTCCGCTCACCATCTTGGTGGAGTCCTCAAAGTTTTGGAGAACCGCACAGATATCAGACATCCAGCCCACTCATCAGCTCTTATGTGCGGAGGCTGACCAGAATACTGATGGGCGTGTTGAAGCTGGTACTCAACATCTGCCCTCTGCAACATTGAGTACCAGAGCTGGAAGCAGCAAACGCTGCTGAAGCACTGCCAGGGCGGCGGAAGCTGTTGCTGACTTTCGGAAACGGACACAAACGCAACGTACTTTCACAAGCAGCTCAGGCAGATCAGAGTGAGTTTTGAGAAACGCTGAACCACTAAGTTGAGCACATGGGCCATGCATGATACATGTGAGAGGTTGCCAAGCTTCAAAGCCGCCTCCAGGTTCCCAACCATTGTCTCACACAACCATGCCTGGTTGTAGGTTCAGGAGTGAGCACAACAGCTCTGCCTGCTCTATTTCAGCTTTCATCAACTCTGCAGCGTTGTGCAGTTTGTCACCTAAGCAGATTAACTTCAGCAGAGTGTGTTGCCGCTTGGGTGAGGCAGTGCTGCAGTTCTTCCATCTTGCGACTGATGTGGTCATTTCAGAGATGGAGGATGAAGAAGTGCAGAATCTAATATAGAATATGGGGGCAGCCCTGATCGAACCAGGACCCGCAATCCTCGGGGTCAGTAGCACGTGTTCTGTCCCTGGGTCCCGGCTTCCTCAAAATTCACCCAGTGTGCCATCAATGAAATGTACCGTCCCTGGTCACAAGCACTTGTCCACTTGTCCATGGTTAGGTGATACTTCCTAGTAACTGCTTTGTTGAGGGCACGGGTAATGTTCTGGGACACATGCTTCTGTAAGGCGGGAACGGCACATCGGGAGAAATAGAGGCGACTGAGGACTGAGGGACGGCTGCCGCCATGTGGTTGCAAAAAGCTTCCGACTCCACAAGCCTTAAAGGCAACTTGTTCAGTGCAAGCAGTCAGAACATGTGGCAATTTAGTATTGTGGCATGTGGGTTGGTGGCTGCATATTTGAGCTTGCGTTCTTAGGACTGGGGTAGGGGCAGCTGAACACTGTGCTGGGACAAGGACGTGGTTGCTGACGGTGGTTGCAAGTGTGCAACCACAGGCGCAGGGTATGAGGCACTTTCACCTGTGTCATGGACACTGGATTGGCGTGCATGCACAACAGTGGAACAGGCAGTTGTGTCATCCACAGACACTGTTTCTGGACCCTGGCATTCGGCCCAACTAGTCTAGTACTTTGTCATGTGCCTGAGCAATGCTGGTGGTGGTCAGGCTGGCAGTTTTGCTGCTCCTGCTGATGCTAGCATGGCAGAGGGTGCAAATGGCCATTTTTGGGTTAACTGGACAATTTTTAAAAAAGAGACAGATTTGGGAAGACATAACCCTGGTCCATCTCCTGATTTTTTTGTAATTGTGTCTCAAGGTCATCCATCTCTTGCAAAAGTAATTGCACTTTCCTACAGTCACCTTCTTGTGACCATGGCTGCTTAAATATTTGGGCATCGCTACATGCGATTTCCTCATGCCCCACTATAAGCAGACAGAGCGAGAGGCCAGAATCTATAAATGGAAATGTGAACAGCTCTTCGGAGTGTCCAGGTGTTGGATGTAGCAGACTCGAACATGAAGTGCTCTAATGTTTCCTGTGAGATGGCTGCGCTGACTTTGGTCTTGACAAAACACAGTGGACCTACACCAGCAGAAGGCATGGCTCCCCAAACCATCACTGATTGTGGAAACTTCACACTAGACCTCAAGCAGCTTGGTTTGTGGCCTCTCCACTCTTCCTCCAGTCTCTGGGACCTTGATTTCCAAATGAAAAGTGGAACTCTGGGACCTTGTGGAGTGCGTCAATGACTGCCTTCTGGACATCTGTCAAGTCAGTAGTTTTCCCCATGATTGTAGAGCCTGCTGAAACAGACTAAGGGACCTTTTTAAACGCTTAGGAATCCTTTGCAGGTGTTTTTTTTTTTTTTTAATTATTTTAATTTACTGAGATAACGACTGTTGTGTTTTCATTAGCTGTAAGCCATAATCATCAACATTAACAGAAATAAACACTTGAAATAGATCACTCTGTAATGACTCTATATGAGTTTCACTTTTTGTACTGAAGAACTGAAATAAATGAACTTTTTGATGATATTCTAATTTAGTGAGATGCACTTGTATGCAGTTTAAATGAAGTTATAATATTTAGCAGCTTGCAAAAAATGTCAGGATTATTTGACTACCTGATATGATGGACAAGTTTCTCTGCTTGCAATATACAGCAATGCTATTTAAATCAACCAAATCCAACAACAGAAAGCACATGCAATGGACCCTATTCTGTACTATACTAGCTCTCCACAAACTCTGCCTAACTACTGCTTTCAGCAGTATTAATATTAATCAGAATGAGCCCTTACGAGGACTGTTAGCATAGATGAAATTAATAATAGTGGTGTGGAATCACTATTATTAATTTCTTAAAATAAGTGCCAGTTCTCTCCCTTCTGTAGCAGCACCTCTCCCTACTCTGCCTGTTTGATGATGTAGACTGTGACGAGCATACGGTCCCGGTCTTATGTAGGCCCGTTGACGCTATGTGGCCAGATAACCACTGTAATGCCGCAACCAACATGGCTACGGCCCTAAAGTGACTGTCAGGCAATCCCTGCATGTTAATTGGCTGCCAAATAAGCACCAAACATGTAGGGCAGGGACTCAAGCTCCTGCATGAACATTCAAAACAATTCTGTCCAAGTAATGAGCATCTTGAGCACTGTCATGGTCGGGCAAGTAACGAGTACTGACTAGCATGCTCCCTCATCACTTCTTCCCACTATGAATGCATTTGATTTTTGTACATTTTTGTGAGCTACCTGAAAGCAGAATTGAAGGAAGGAGCTTATTTTTTCTGTTTAAAATCTCGGTCAGAGATGTGTAAGTCAGTGGTTGGATATTTATCCATGTTGTCAAGAATCATGCTATATGCAAAGTTTAATCAGGAAAAAGCAAACAATATCCCATCAGGGGAATTTTTAACTCAATATGAACGTTCTAAAAAAAAAAAAAAAAAAAGACTGCCATAATTGTGTTTTTTCACAATTTTGGCAAACATGGAATTTTGTTCTTGTGTTATCGTACATTGTATGGTAAAATAAATGGTGTAATTCAAAACTTCAACTCATCCTGCGAAAAAAAAAAAGTTCTCATTTGGCAGAAAAATAAAGTCGTGGTTATTGGAACAATGGGAGGAAGACGACGTTGCTATGCAGTTTGAATACACTGAGATTTTACCTTTTATAGCAGAACGACTAAAACTTATTGCCAAAAGAGCATCCAACCTTAAGGACACTCTTAGCAATAGCCATTTTAAACACCCTGTACAAACTCTGGGTACGGGCTCAGGAATCATTGGAACTTACCCCTGTGGAAGATGTACCATCTGCCAACATATATTTGCTGGAGACAGGATTGATGTCGTGGGTGTCTGAAGGCTGGGTCCGCACACCGTGCTACGCAAGTGTGCTGCGTGCAGTACGCAGCCATTACTGACGGTGAGCACGTTCCCTAAGATTAGTTTTCCATTGCTTTTTTAAATATGTTTCTTTACGTGCATATTTTTTGCGTTTTTGACACTTATTTTTGTCTCTTTTTGGTATATTATGCTTGGTATTTGGCTTTGACAAAACTTTATTGAAACAGTTCTGTACGAATTTCATAAATTTTTAGTGCATTTCAGCAGGAGAAATGCTCTAAAAACGAATGTGTTTTTTTAACCTGTGGATTTCCCATATCTAATGCAATTCTATGGGGACAATCCAAACATAATACTCTGCGTATCCACAAGATAAATTGACTTCTTGCTGATTTCAAAAACACACTACAGGTCAATTTTTGCAGGTTCGAACTGAAGCTGCATGTGAATACAGTTTTTCTTATGATAATTATTCTTTACTAAACAGCTTAACTCAGTAATTGGCGTGAAGAAAAATGAATCTTCATTAATCCATATGAAATATTTGAAGTAACAAGATGTACAACAATGCAAAGTAGGCTGATTTAATGGTTGATTTTTCATTTTTGAATGTTTCTATAAGACCACGTTCAGATGTTCATTACTTGGTCAGTATTTTACCTCAATATTAGTAAGCCAAACCAGGTGCTGGTGATAAATACAGAAATGGTGACATGTTTCTATTATACTTTTCCTCTGATTGTTACACTTCTGATTTTGGCTTACAAATACTGATGTAAAATACTGACCAAACACAGAACATGGGAAGGTAGCCTAAAATATTTTTGGTCCAAGTGCTGTCTGTGAAGAAAACTGACTCCAAACTAACGACACTCAACCTTACTTAATTGGGTTGTTGAGGTGAATGATCAAATGTACGTGTGAAAAAAAAATTGCAGCATGCACTGTTCTCTTACATAGTTTGGATAAGAATTGCCTATTCAAGTTTATAGGTGCGCAAAAAAATCGGATCCCATATGGATCATCTGTAGAGCATCCGATTTTTACAGATACATTGCAGTTATATAGGAAACTGTATTTGGTTTTGTCAATGTTATTACCTTCTGTTGAATAAAACTAATGTAAAAAATATGGATGACAATACATATGGCAAATAATCCGTTATTTTCCATACACTTTTATACATTGGTATGAATTTAGCCTAGCTGCTACTTTGTCAAACCATTTAAACTAAGTTCAGTTATGCAAATTTTTCATAAGTGTTCATTTTTGTATAGGTGTTGACCTTCTTTGTGACAGAGATATGGATATGGCAACACGTGTGCAAGATTTACTTGAATTTCTACATGAAAAGCAGCAGGATTTGGATTTATCAGCAGAACAACACAGAAAACATCTGGAGCAATGTGTTCAACTTCGCCATCTTCAAGCTGAAGTAAAACAGGTATAACATAAATTATAATGAGATGTAATATATAAGAAATCCATAGCACAGAAGAATGAACACTCTAATTGAATTTCAAGTATGAATACAATATAGTTATTTGATCTACAATTTACTTTAACAATATAGATAAATCTGTATGCACAGACTTAGGCCACGGCCCCACTATCAGTATTTGGTCAGTATTTTTTCTCAGGAGTGGGAGCCAAAACCAGGAGAGGAACAATCAGAGAAAAGATATAATAGAAACAAGTCACCAATTCTGCATCTATCACCCACTCCTGGTTTTGTCTCTCACTCCTGAGAAAAAATACTGACAGAATGCTGACCAAATACTGATAGTGGGGTCGTGGCCTTATAGTAACACTCACACGGATGTATGAATATAGCTTTATGGGGGTTGACTCAAGTTTTTATTTGGTTAAAATTGCATAGTTCCGGTAAAAAGGCAAGCAACTTTATAAGTAACTTCTTATTAACAAGTGTCTCAGTTTTCAAGAGCGAATGGATTTTTTAAATTTACTGTATAGTGTGCAGCTTGTTGCCTTAGCTGCAGGCCACCCTGCATTCTCAGAGTGGCCTTCTTAGCCAACAGGCTTTATGCCTTAGTAGTACCTGCTCATGCCAGCTCTGATGCTGGACGAATCACTGTATCCGACCAGCCTGTTTCCCATGCTGCAGAAGCAAAGCTGTCTCTGCTAGCAGAATTGCGGCTACACTACTGGACCAAACTGCCAGCTCACTCTGTGTAGGGGATATGCACAGCAGATTGCAGCAGAGATCAAATTAATAGACAGCCAGCATCCAAAGAAATAAAATTCATAGATATTTTATTCTGCTTCTTTTAAAAACTCCAGCCAGCACACGTAATATGGTAAAACCAAACACTTTTTTTTTAAATTGTTAACTCTGTATTGTCTAGGTACTATTTAATATTCAAATCAGTCATAGCAGAGTAAAAAAAAAGTTATATCAGGATATAAAAAAGTAAGTAAGTATAATTATATTTAAAGAAATATGTATAGAAATATATATTTAACATATTTATTAAACTTATTTTTTATTTTATTTATTCATTTTTATTATTATTATTATTCATGTTTATTAATAATGTAGAATTAATTCCTATTTCCTGTTTTGAGTATAAACATCCAACAGGCTTCTTTTTTCAAGAGTTGTCTAAAGAAGTGTCTAAACTTAAATGGTATTCACTACTTTTTGATGCTAATTAATACATTTTGTTTACTAAATCACCTACAATAGAAGATCTTATGTTTTTGCCTTAAACATAACAGGTACTTGGCTGGATCAGAAATGGTGAATCTATGCTAAATGCTGGATTAATTACTGCCAGTTCACTGCAAGAGGCAGAGCAACTTCAAAGAGAACATGAGCAGTTTCAGCATGCAATAGAGGTAAGCATCAATCTTAAGCCGAGGTCACATGGCCATTAATTCTCTTTTGAGAAAGAATCAGGATGATTATGTAATGCCACTCTGATCAAACTCTGCCAGAGTTTGATCATCTTGTCATCTTACTGTGATCCAATTCTCTCTCATGAGAGAATCATATTCACAGGTGCAGAGTAGACCAGGTGCAAAACCAGGTGAGGAACAATCAGAGAAAAGGTATAATAGAAACAAGTCACCAATTCTGCATTTATCACCCACTCCTGGTTTTGGCTCCCACTCCTGAGAAAAAATACTGACCGAATACTGATAGTGGGGCCGTGGCCATAGACTTGTATCGGTGCGTGATCCGATCATCGGATGTACACCCAGCACGCTGCGATGGTTTTCTCATGACGAATTGGCATGAGAAAAAAATTGCAGATCTGCACTGGTCCATAGAATAATATTGGTCCAAATGCTATGCAATAAAACATCAGATAGCACTCGGCCGTGTTATACGCTCGTGAGCGAGCTCTAATTGTTCGAAACCTGCACATGTTTAAAATTGTAATTTTTGTGGTTTAGTGAAAATGTTTAAACAGATTTGGATTGCTCTGCAGTAAGGTTAGTGCTGTTGTGACTTTTTACATATGAACCCCAGTTACACTCAACTTGTTTAACCCCCTCCTGATGCCGTCAATTTTTTTTGTGTGTTTTCACTTTTTTCCTCTCCTTCTTCTAAAAAGCCTCATGCACACTTCCAGAGAAAACCTATAATGAAAAGATAGACACCTGTTCTGTGTTTTGGCAAAGACTCCTGGTTTTGTCTTACAAATACTTATGAAATACTGACATGTGAATAAAGCCAAAGAGCCGTAACATTTTTCTTTTGCCGTCCATATAGACATATGAAGGCTTGTTTTTTTGCGGATCAAGTTGCTCTTTTGAATGACACCATTCATTTTACCATACAATATACTGAAAAAAAAAATTCCAAGTGTGGTGGAATGGGGAAAAGAAAAACTAAATTCTGATTTTGTATTTTGAAACTCTCAGACTTGTGATAATGGATAATTTTCCTCATTTAAAAAAAAAACTGTCTAATATTTTTGACTTTTATTTGTTTCTATTTGTGATACAGGAGGGGAGTTTCTTCCAAAATATTAGAGGGACTCCTACACCTTTATTGAGGTCCGATAATTATTGTCAGGTTTGACTAGTAAAAAATAATACACAACTTAGTGATGCTTTAAACGTTATCTGTTTCTTATGCTATATATGTAAGAAAAACAACTAACTGAGACAAAACAGTGTATTAATAAAGAATTTTTCTTACACACACGTATAAGTCTACAGTCTATTACAAACATATATTTTTATACCCAAGCTGGTGCCTATAAATACATTTCTGTTGATACTACAACACTAATACAGTAATATCACAACAATATCACACATCCCAGACCATGATTACATAATAATATTCCATTCCATACCCGTTACCTAAACACGTACACAATATCAGCCCTCCCCCCTAACATTATTAACTGTCCTTGTATATAAATCAAGAGGTTAATAACAGTTTAGAAATACAGTTGAAAACAGAAGTTTTACATATACTATATAAAAAGTCACATGCAGATTTTTCTCAATATCTGACATGAAATCAGACCTTTCCCGTTTTAGGTCAATTAGGATTACCATAATTTGTAATATTTGCCAAATGCCAGAATAATGAGAGAGAATGTTTTAAGGCATAATAATAATACTACTAATAATAATCTTTTTATTTATATAGCGCCAACATATTGCGCAGCGCTTTACAATTCAGACAATTTACAGACATTATGGACATGGTCCCCATTGGGATTCACAATCTAAATTCCCTATCAGTATGTCTTTGGAGTGGCATTTGTATTACTTACTGCAAAATCAAAAGTTTACATACACTAAGATTACTATGCCTTTAAACAATTCTGGACTGCTGATTGGATGATGTCATGTGTTTGGAAGCTAATGATAGGTTTTTTGGCAACATCTGAGTTAGAGACACACCGGTGGATGTATTTTAATGCACACATGAGACACACTGCTTCTTTGTGTAGCATCATGGGAATGTCTAAAGAAATCAGCCAATATATCAGAAAGAGAATTGTAAACTTCCACAAGTCTGGCTCATCCTTGGGTGTAATTTCAAGATACCTGAAGGTGCCTCGTTGATCTGTACAAAAATTATACGCAAGTACAAACAAGATGGGAATGTGCAACCATCATACCGCTCAGGAAGGAGACAGGTTCTGTGTCCCAGAGATGAACGGGCTTTGGTTCGACATGTTCATATCAACCCAAGGACAAAAGCAAAATACCTTGTTAAGATGACGGCGGCAGCTGGTAAGATTGTGTAAATATCCACAGTGAACGAGTACTGTATCAACATGGGCTGGAAGGCCAGGAAGAAGCCATTACTCCAAAAGAAACATAAAAAGGCCAGATTAGTGTTTGCAAATGCACACAGGAACAAAAACCTTAATTTTTGGAGACATGTCCTGTGGTCTGATGAAACTAAAATTTAACCTTTTGGGCATAATGACCATCATTACGTTTGGAGGAAAAAAATGGAGAAGCCTAGGAACACCATCCCAACTGTGAAACACGGGGGTGGCAGCATCATGTTATGGGGTTGTTTTGCTGCAGGAGGGACTGGTGCACTTCACAAAATAGATGGCATCATGAGAAAAGAAGATTGTGTCAATCCTGAAGCAACATATCAAGACATCAGCCAGGAAGTTAAAGCTTGGGTGGAAATGGATCTTCCAAATGGACAATGACCCGAAGCATACTACCAAAATGGTAATACAGTGACTTAAGGATAACAAAGTAAATATTTTGGAGCGGCGATCACAAAGCCCTGATCTCAATCCTATTGAAAATGTATGGGCAAAGCTGAAAAGGTAAGTGCGAGCAAGGCGACCTACAAACTTGGATAAGTTACACCAGTTTTGTCAGGAGGAATGGGCCAAAATTCCGACCAACTATTGTGAGAAGCTCGTGGAAGGATATCCCAAATGTTAGACCCTAAACTTTTGACTTTGCAGTAAGTAATATAATGCCTTAAAACACTCTCTCTCATTATTCTGGAGTTTGGCAAATATTAAAAATCACGGTAATCCTAATTGACCTAAAACTAGAAAGGTTTATTCTGATTTCATGCCAGATATTGAGAAAAACATGCATATGTGTTTTTTTATATAGTGTATGTAAACTTCTGATTTCAACTGTATATCCATATATATGTGCATTTTGGGGCAATTCCCTCTAAAAATTTGTCTGCTTTTAGAACTTATGATGTGTTTTTAGGTCAAATTAATGAAGAAATATGGAAAATTCTGGCAAGTTCACAAACCTTCAAGCACGAGTGTAAGGCTATGTTCACACGTTCAGCATTTGGTCATTATTTTACATCAGTATTTGTAAGCTAAATTCAAGAGTGGAACAATCAGAGGAAAAGTATAATAGAAACAGGTGCACCACTTCTGCATTTTTCACCCACTTCTTATTTTGGCTCATAAATACTGAAGTAGGGGGCGTGCTTTGCAAAGGCCCAGAGCGGTTGTGTTTCATAGGAGTTCCTGCGAGTCTTTTAACCGGTTCTCGACCGCCCACTGTAGATAAACGTCGGCGCTTGCCGGGCTCTGTGCAGCGCCGACGTTTAAAAACGGTGGGTAGTCTCGCAGTGCTCAGGACCCCCAGGGTCCTGCAAGCACTGCGATTCCGGTGCAGAGCGTTAGCTCTGACAGGGTACATCATCGGGACCTGATTAGATCAGGTCCCAGTGATGTTAACCCTTTGCTGTCTTCTATATGCTGCGATCTATAGTGATTGCGGCATATAGGAGACAGCAAGAGGAGAGGGGGTCGTCTTACTTACCTCCGAAGACCTCCGTTTCGTTTGAGGACCTGGGGTTGCTATGGCAGCTGGAGGTCACATGACCGCCTCCAGCTCTGCCATATATGGTGTCCTTCCTGTCTGGCTTCAGCCTGTATGTAGCTGATTCCAGACAGGAGACTGAAACAGTCAGTGAAGATCTCATGTAATGTAATATATGTCTATTACATTACATGAGATCAGTGATCAGAAAAATAAAAATTAATGTCCCATACAGGGACTAAGTAAAAATGTAAAAAAAAGTTAAAAAAAAGTTTTTAAACTATTAAAAAAAAAATCGCAAAATAAATAAAAATAAATAAATAAAATAATAAACCAATAAATCCGCATATTATTACAAAACCAAAAAAATTACACATATTTGGTATCGCCGCGTCCGAAACAACCCGAGCTATAAAACTGTCACACTAATTAACTCCTTCTGTGCACACCGTAATAAAAATAAATAAAAAACGGAGCAAAAAAATATGCTTTTTCATCATATCGCCAAACAAAAAGTGGAAAAAAATGCGATCAAAAAGCAGAATAGAAATAAAAATGGAACCACTGAAAACTTCATCTTGTTCCGCAAAAAAAAGCCGCCATACAGCTCCATCAGCCGAAAAATAAAAAAGTTATAGCACTCAGAATAAAGCAATGCAAAAAAATATTTTTTTTTCTATAAAATTGTTTTATTGTGTAAAAGCGCCAAAACATAAAAAAAATACAGTAAGTGTAGTATCGCTGTAAACATACTGACCCGAAGAATAACGCTGCCTGATCACTTTTACCACACGCAGAACGGCATAAAAAAAACTCAAAAAACAATTCCTGAAGTGTTTGTTTTTGTTAACTTTACCTCCCAAAAAACGGAATAGAAAGCGATCAAAAAATGTCACGTACCCAAAAATGGTTCCAATAAAAATGTCAACTCGTCCCGCAAAAAACAAGCCGTCACATGACTCTATCGGCCGAAATATGGAAAAATTATAGCTCTCAAAATATGGTGATGCAAAAACTAGATTTTGCAAAAAAAAGCGGATTTTAGTGTGTGACGGCTGCCAAACATAAAAACCCGATATAAATCTGGTATCTCTGTAATCGCACCGACCCGAAGAATAAAGTAATCTAATCAGTTATATCACACTAGGAACGGCATAAAAGATAAATAAAACAAATATTATTCACCTGCTACTGATTTGTTTATTATGTCTCCCAAAGATCCCAGTAAGGCTCTGCCCACATTTATCCTGCGCTCTGCGCTGAGCACTTACACCAGAGTTTCCGTGTAAATCTCTGAAATACGTGATTCAGCCAGAACCCATGATGGAAGATTTCCTGTAATGAGGCAGATATAGGCCACTGTGGACGCCGTCTAGCCTGGGATCCCACGGTGTCATTTGTTTTAGGCGTGCATAAAAGTGCGGGTGGCCACAGTTTTGTGCACTTCTGAAAAAAAGGACACCACTTAACAGAGGCCAGACGGAGTCCAGAGTAACTCTGCTGCCTCATTACAGTGAATGGATCCCGCAGGGGTTTCATCTGAATTACATCACTTGGAAATTTAGATGGAAACCACGATGTAAGTGCTCAGCCTAGAGCGCCGGATAAATGTTACGTAAAATGTTCCCAATAAAAGCTTCAACTCAGTCCTCAAAAAAAGCTAGTCCCCACTCAGGTCCGTCATCTGTTAAAAATATAAGGGACTTCCAAATTACTGGTAGCAGAAAGGCTCTGGAAAAGCAAAATGGTCCTTGCCCCCCCAAAAGAAATTCAGAAAATTTTGTGCTCCCAAATCCAAATGCCTATTCTACAATAATTTGTCCTCCAATTGTCAAATAGCACTCTGTCCCCCCCAGATCTCGCCATATGGCTGAGCGGTATGATACAGCCACATATGGGGTATTGCCACTTTTAGAAGAAATTGTGTGACGCATTTCGGCACCATTTTTACCCATTGCCCTGTGTGAAAATGTAAAATCTGAGGGTAAAACATTTTTTTGTGGTAAAAATATAATTATGCTTTTTTCACTGCCCAATGGTATAAATTTAAAAATTAAAAAATGCTCACTATTTCCCTAGATGAATTCCTTGAGAGGTGTAGTTTACAAATTGGGGTCACTTGTGGGGGTTTCTGCTGTTTTGGCATGTCAGCGACTCTTCAAATGTGACATGGTGTCTGCTGCCTATCCCAGCCAACATAGCGCTTCTTTCTCTTCCGAACCCTGCCGTGCACCAAAGCAGTGGTTTTCCCCCACATATGGGGTATCGGTGTACTCAGGAGAAATTGTACAACAAATTTCATGGTGCAATTTATCCTGTTACCCTTATGATAATGCAAAATTAGGGAATGAAAAACATTTTTTATGGGAAAAATGTGAAAATTTTATTTTTACGGCTCAATATTATAAACTTCTGTGAAGCAGCTGGGGGTGCAAGGTGCTCGCCACACATCTAGATAAGTTCCCTAAGGGGTATAGTTTCCAAAATGGTGGCACTTGTGGGGGGTTTCCACTGTTTAGGCACATTAGGGGCTCCCCAAATGTGACATGGCGTCCGCTAATTATTCAAACAAATTTTACATTCAAAAAGTCAAATGGCGCTCCTTCCCTTTCAAACCCTGCCATGTGCCCAAACAGTAATTTGCCTCCACATATGGGGTATCGGCGTGTTCAGGAGAAATTGCACAACAAATTTCATGGTGCAATTTATCCTGTTACCCTTATGATAATACAAAATTAGGGAATGAAAAACATTTTTTGAGGGAAAAATGTGAAAATTTTATTTTTACGGCTCAATATTATAAACTTCTGTGAAGCAGCTGGGGGTGCAAGGTGCTCACCACACATCTAGATAAGTTCCCTAAGGGGTCTAGTTTCCAAAATGGTGGCACTTGTGGGGGGTTTCCACTGTTTAAGCACATTAGGGGCTCCCCAAATGTGAAATGGCGTCCGCTAATTATTCAAACAAATTTTACATTCAAAAAGTCAAATGGCGCTCCTTCCCTTTCAAACCCTGCCATGTGCCCAAACAGTAATTTGCCTCCACATATGGGGTATCAGCGTGTTCAGGAGAAATTGCATGACAAATTTCATGGTGCAATTTATCCTATTACCCTTATGATAATGCAAAATTAAGGGATGAAAAACGGTTTTGTGGGAAAAATGTGAAAATTTTATTTTTACAGCTCAATATTATAAACTTCTGTGAAGCACCTTGGGGTTCAAGGTGCTCACCACACATCTAGATAAGTTCCCTAAGGGGTCTAGTTTCCAAAATGGTGTCACGTGTGGGGGGTTTCCACTGTTTAGGCACATCAGGAGCTCTCCAAACGCAACATAGCGTCTGCTAATTATTCAGACAAATTTTACATTCAAAAAGTCTAATGGCGCTCCTTCCCTTCCGAACCCTGCCGTGCGCCCAAACAGTGGTTTTCCCTCACATATGGGGTATCAGCACGCTCAAGAGAAATTGCACCAAAAAATTTGGGGTCCATTTTTTCATGTTACCCCTGTAAAAATAAAAAAAATTGGGTCTAAAGTAACATTTTTGTGAAAAAAGTTAAATGTTCATTTTTTTCTTCCACATTCCAAAAATTCCTGTGAAGCACCTGAAGGGTTAATAAAGTTCTTGAATGTGGTTTTGAGCACCTTGAGGGGTGCAGTTTTTAGAATGGTGTCACTTTTGGGTATTTTCTGTCATAAAGACCCCTCAAAGTGACTTCAAATATGATGTGGTCCCTAAAAAAATGTTTTTGTAAATTTTGTTGGGAAAATGAGAAATCGCTGGTCAACTTTTAACCCTTATAGCTCCCTAACAAAAAAAAAATTTGGGTTCCAAAATTGTGCTGATGTAAAGTAGACATGTGGGAAATGTTATTTATTAACTATTTTGTGTGACATATCTCTCTGATTTAAGGGCATGAAAATTCAAAGTTTGAAAATTGCAAAATTTTCAAAATTTTCGCCAAATTTCCGATTTTTTTACAAATAAACACAAGTTATATCGAAGAAATTTTACCACTATCATGAAGTACAATATGTCACGAAAAAACAGTCTCAGAATCAGGGGAATACGTTGAAGCGTTCCAGAGTAATTACTTCATAAACTGGCAGTGGTCAGAATTGAAAAAATTGGCCCGGTCACGAAGGCAAAAACAGGCTCTGGCGCGAAGTGGTTAAAAAAGCAACTCTAGATTACTTTAAAGTGGATTATTATTGGCACAATCAGTATTGAAGACTTCCTGGGCCATGGCTGGCCTTAAAAAACAGAAGATCAGCTGGGAAAAAGTAAATCAGACTTGGGCAGAATTAAACAACAAGCGACTACGCGCCAAGGCCTCCCCTCTCAGCAGATTAAGAGAAGTCATGCACGCACAGATACAAAGCCGGCTCTGGTATCAACTCTAGTGGCTCACTGGGGAACTCTGGAGCAGAAGGAAATAAATCCAAATCCTACATTCAACAGAACCAAGGATAAGGTAAGCCCGGGTATAACAATGAAGATTCAACATAATCAGCTATTACTCTTCTCTATCAAATGGGGAAATTACCTCCATGGAATGTGACTTGTCACAACTGACAGATCACAAAGGCAGAGTTCTGTCACCAACGATAAATACTGTCAATCCATCAAGTGAATGCAGGAGAGAAGCCAGGCCACTGCGCTATACTAACTATAACTGCAGTGTCACAGCATTGAAAACTTAAGATATACGGGAGATTTCATCTTTTTGCCCAAAAAGATTCCTTTACTCCCAGAAAGAATGGCCTGTCCCAATTGACAGGACAAGTAGACAAGAGGCAGGAACTAAAAGGTAAAGCTGTCACCTCATCAATAGGGAGCGCAGGAGACTAATGCCAGTTACAGTGCTGAGGAGTCAACCTAAACAGCTGTTCACCTCTTCTCCCTCAAAGGAAAAAATTATCTCAATGAAAGAAGACCTGTCACAGTTGACAGATCTCAAAGCAAGGCTCTGATATCTATAAGAAGATATCATTATCAAATGAAAGCAGAAGAGAAATCAAAGCATGGCATTACATTTATGGTGACACCTTGCTGAGACCTCAAGAAAAACAGTAGATCTTATCTTCTTCTATAAACAATTAATTTACCACCACAAACAGAGTCCTGTCCCAATTCACAAGTCAAGACAAGTCACATGAAACAATTAGGAAAACTGTCACCTCATCAACAGAAGAGCACAGGAGGGAATGGCAGGTCTCAAAGCTGAGGATCCAATCTAAACCGACACCTTCCTCTCTCTCTAAAGCACACATGTCAAACTCTGGCCCTAAGGTTGATTATACAATGCTCAAAAAAATAAAGGGAACACTCAAATAACACATCCTAGATCTGAATAAATGAAATATTCTCATTGAATACTTTGTTCTGTACAAAGTTTAATGTGCTGACAACAAAATCACACAAAAATCATCAATGGAAATCAAATTTATTAACCAATGGAGGCCTGGATTTGGAGTCACCCCCAAAATTAAAGTGGAATAACACAATACAGGCTGATCCAACTTTGATGTAATGTCCTTAAAACAAGTCAAAATGAGGCTCAGCATTGTGTGTGGCCTCCACGTGCCTGTATGACCTCCCTACAACGCCTGGGCATGCTCCTGATGAGGTTGCGGATGGTCTCTTGTGGGATCTCCTCCCAGACCTGGACTAAAGCATCCGCCGACTCCTGGGCAGTCTGTGGTATACGTGACGTTGGTAGATGGAGCGAGGCATGATGTCCCAGATGTGCTCAATCGGATTCAGGACTGGGAAAAGGGCAGGCCAGTCCATAGCTTCAATGCCTTCATCTTGCAGGAACTGCTGACACACTCCAGCCACATGAGGTCTGGCATTGTCCTGCATTAGGAGGAACCCAGTGGCGACTTTGCCAATCCTGGTGTTCTGTGGCAAATGCCAATCGTCCTGCACGGTGTTGGGCTATGAGCACAACCCCCATATGTGGACGTCGGGCCCTCATATCACCCTCATGAAGTCGGTTTCTGACCGTTTGTGCAGACACATGCAAATTTGTGGCCTGCTGGAGGTCATTTTGCAGGGCTCTGACATTGCTCCTCCTGTTCCTCCTTGCACAAAGGCAGAGGTAGCGGTCCTGCTGCTGGGTTGTTGCCCTCCTACGGTCCCCTCCACATCTCCCGGTGTACTGGCCTGTCTCCTGGTATCGCCTCCAGCCTCTGGATACTACGATGACAGACACAGCAAACCTTCTTGCCACAGCTCGCATTGATCTGCCATCCTGGATGAGCTGCACTACTCGAGCAACTTCTGTGTGTTGTAGAGTCCATCTCATGCTACCACGAGTGTAAAAGTACAACCCACATTCAAAAATGACCAAAACATCAGCCAGAAAACATTGGTACTGAGATGTGGTCTGTGGTCCCCACCTGCAGAGCCACTCCTTTATTGAGTGTGTCTTGATAATTGCCAATAATTTCCATCTATTGTCTAGTCCATTTGCACAATAGCATGTGAAATTGATTGTCAATCAGTGTTGCTTCCTAAGTGGACAGTTTGATTTCACAGAAGTTTGATATACTTGGAGTTATATTCTGTTTACGTGTTCCCTTTATTTTTTGAGCAGTGTATTTCGCCCGCAATGCCATATAGAGGACTATGTGGGGCCATTATACTGTGTGGAGGGCTATATGGATATAATTACAATGTACTCTTTTATGGGACAACCCTTTTTAAGCTTGTTTCCATATTAGATGATGATGAAAAACTTCCTCAATTGTACATTTTTTTTTTTTTAATAAATATCAATGTTGGCCCCCGACTTTGTCTAAGTTTTTAATTTTGGCCCTCTGTGTATTTGAGTTTGACATCCCTCCTGTAAAGAAATGTAGCACCCTGAGGATTCGGCTGCTACAGGGGTATTGCACCTCAACCCAGAGGTGTGATATTCCACTCCCGGGTAAGGAAGGAGTGTGGAACTGAGCTCGGTAGGCTGCATGCACTACACACATCCCATTTCCGAGGAACAGGCCGACGGTACTCCCACTTAGAAATGTGCAGGTACGACCGAGTCTGTTCCTGGCTGGAGTGGGAGGGGGGTGGTACATCCCATGTAGTGTAGGGGCAGATAGGGGGAGCAGCCTGGGTAAAGATAGGAGCTCATTGGGTGCTGGTCACCTGAGCTCACACATAGAGGGTGTATATAAGGTGGGCACCAACTAAGAACAGGGTCAGATGCAGAGAACAAGTCAGCCAGCAGAGGAGAAGAAAGACCCAGAGTGAGAGAGGAGCAGAGAAAGCAGGACCCAGAGGGGGAACAGAAGGGACTCCAAGATCCCAAAGATAAACAGCGGGTGAAGAGTCGGCATCAGGGTACCGGAACCCAAGCTGGTGGGGGTAAAAACATTCCCCAGCCAGAGACCGGAGACCGTGGGCAGCGTTTGCCACGGTCACCCACCACATCCACCCCGAAGGCACACCACATGAAGGGTCAGGGAACCCAGGGCCAAGGGTGTCCCAACAGAAGGCCCGAGGGAGCTGGACCTAGGTGGATCACTGGTGGGGACGGCCAGAGAACGGGACAGAAAGAGAGCTCAGGGCCACGCTCCGGACTTGTTTGGGGGTTGGCTGGATCCAGGACCTGGTGGACGCAGCACGGCTCGGGTGGTCACTCGCAGCTGGAGTGACCAGTACAACATCTGCAGTAAGTAAACACCCTTAACTGCACAACCCGACTCTGTCTTCACTGCCGTCTGCACTACACCACCACAACCCCCATCCTCTGCACCTGTCCCCTCTGAGGCTATGCCCCTCCCGTTGGGGGTTATCCCACCAAGCTGCGCACCCACCATCAGCCTCAGCGGACCCTGCTGCAGCGGCGGCCACAGTGACCGCATCACAACGGGTGGCGTAGTCGACACAAAAGAACTCTTAATAACATCTGTAGGACTGCCACATTAACACTGAGCTTGACGCCCTGGGCACGGGCCGGGTCACAGCCGCTCGGAGACTACAACCCCCCATCTGATCCGGTGCCGGGTATTCCCCTCAAAAAGGAATATGTCCCAGGGGGCGCGTCAGAAACACTTATCTCCATGAAAGATGACCTGTCACAAATGACAGACCATGAAGGTAAAGCTGCAGAACCATGTGGAAGAGCTGTCAATCCACCAATACACCAGCGCAGGAAGGAAGGCATGGCATTGTGTTATGCTAATTGTACCAGCTGTGAAACCAAACTCCAGTTCCTCTCTCAGGGATTATCCAGTGCTGAACCATGGACAAGGTAAATCCAGTGAGGCAAACAGGGATACAGTTTTTTTACAAAACATAGGAAGCTTTCTAGCTTCAGATAAAATAGTACATTTTTATTCACAAAAATCCTTTAAAAATACATATTACCACGGTCACCATCCTCTCCCAGATGGTATATTAACCACAGACTCGTTTCGAACTGCTGTCCTTAATCATTGCATTATCACATAAGATCGTGTCATAAGACTAGCTCATCGACGCCCCTGCCACATGATCATGGGGCTCAGATGGGTTGGTATGACAGCTGGGCGTCTGCAGAAGACCACTGTGCCTATCATTGCAGATCTCCTATAGACACTGGCCCATGGCCGGCGTTCATAGGAAATTATAATTTCTTCTTCCATGTGTAGCACAACCGATCAGACGATCGCAGCTTCAGGTCTCTTGAAGCCAGTGAAAAGTGTAAAAAAAAATGTTTAAAAGAAATAAAAGTTCAAATCACCCCCCTTTTGCCCCATTCAAAATAAAACTATAAAAAAAATTCACATCTTTAATATTGCCGCGTTCAGAAATGTTCCATCTATCAAAATATAAAACAAATTAATCCCATCAGTAAACGGCATATCAAGAAAGAGAATCGAAACTCCAGAATTACGTTTTTTTGGTCGCCACAATATCGGTTGTTGTTGCAATTTATTGCAATCAAAACATCCTACCCAAAATAGTATCTATAAAAACGTCAGCTCGGAGCGCAAAGAAATAAACCCTCACCCAGCCCCAGATACCGAAAATTGGAGACACTACGGGTCTTGGAATACGGTGCCATTTTTTATTTATTTATTTTTACAAACATTGGAATTTTTTTTTCACCACTTAAATAAAAAAGACCCCATGCATGTTTGGTATCTGCAAACTCGTAATGACCCGGAGAATCATAATAGCAGGTCAGTTTTAGCATTTAGTGAACATGGTAAGAAAAAACAATTGTGGAATTGCACTTCTTTTTTTGCAATTTCTCCACACTTGGAATTTGTGTTAGTGTGCCATCCACGCACTTGGTCCGTGTCACTGTGCCATATATGTATACGTGTGTGATATTCATGTGTTTGTGTGCTGTCCGTATCGTGTGTCTGTGTGCTGTCAGTGTGACACATATGAAATGTTATGCCTCATAGAAATTAAAGAGTTAAGTATTAAAGATGTTCAAAGATAGAGATAGTGAAGAGGAACATGTTAGATAGATAAAAATAGGTCAGTGTGCTATATAAAGGGCCACTAGCCCTAACGGTTCCCAGGCTATTAATACCAGCTCACAGTTGTTTGCTTACCCTTTACTGGTTAGTTTAGGGGGACCACAGAAAAAAATGACCTAGGGTCTCGCTATAATTGCTAACCAGCAAAGGCTAAACAGACAGCTTTGGGCTGATATTAATAGCCTGGGAAGGGGCCATGAATATTTGCTCTCCTCCAAGACTAAAAACATCAGCCCTCAGCCACCCCAGAAACAGCACATCTTACAGATGCGCCAAATCTGGCGCTTAGCCTCGTTCTTTTCACATGCCCTGGTGTGGTGGCAAGTGGGTTAATATTTGTGGGGTTGATGTCAGCTTTGTAATGTCAGCTGACATATAGCCTAGAGGTTAGTAATGGAGAGGCGTCTATAATACATCCCCATTACTAACCCTGTAATGTAAATTAAATGAAGACACACACAGAAAAAAAATCCTTTATTTGAAATAAACACTCCTCATCCTTTTTTATTCATTTATTAATGTAAAATGAAAATAATACATCACAGTATTCCTCACCTGTCTGTCGATAATCCATTTGTGCCACGAAGAGCCCAACCCAGCTACAGTTGGATGCATTGCTGAGCAGTGGCATGATGCGACTGCTCAGCTGAGCATCCAGGAGACGCTGAGCGTGGGAATGCAGCTTCAGTGACCAGCGGTGACGTCTGTGAGGTTACTGACGGTCACAGGCTGCGGTTCCCATGGTGAGCTTCTGTGTGAGCTGGCCTATGAACTGCGGTAACCTTAATGACGTTACTGCTCGCTGCGAGCAGCGTCATCATTAAGGTCCATTTGGAAAACCTGACATGGGTGCACCACCATTGAATACAGTGGGTATGCGTGTGTCCGTATTTGAGGTCCTTAAAAATGGACAAGAAAAACTGACGCGTGAAACGGTCCTCATGTTGTTTTATAACCCTATCTTTTTCATTTCAGAAAACACATCAGAGTGCATTGCAGGTGCAGCAGAAAGCTGAGGCTATGCTTCAAACCAATCATTATGATATGGATATGATTAGGGACTGTGCTGAAAAAGTAGCCTCGCACTGGCAACAGTTGATGTTAAAAATGGAAGATCGTTTGAAACTAGTGAATGCCTCTGTAGCTTTTTATAAAACTTCAGAGCAGGTATGTAATTCAAAAATAAGAAATACATAACTAATAATTGTATTGCACTGATGCAGCTTCCATGTGTAGAACCCGCCTTGTATGATGTCTGTGTGGCCTAACAAGAAAACTGCACATGTTTTCCAAAAGAATAATGTGTCACTTTACAAGTTATAAACAAAAAACTCAAAATAGGTGCACCACGCAGAGCCTACCCTGTGTATTATGTATGTCATATATTAAAATTTGCAAAGTCTAGACAAAATTGTAATGGTTGATGTGAACTTAACCTAAAGTACATTTTGTCCACTACTTTGTGCTAGGAATCGGTTCATTACATGTTACACAATTTAAAACATTGTACACAATTTCTATATTTATATTTTCAAAAACAACTTAACTTTCACTTCATAATCTTTAGTTTTGTTTCACACCACATTTTTGTAATCTTTAAAGGGGTTGTCTGCTACTTTTATATTCATGACCTATCCCTATCATGGGTCATCAATATCAGGTTAGTGCGGGTATTAGCTGCAGAGCTAAAACGCTTGGTCAACTGTACATTGACTGTGGTCGTGAATTGCACATCCTTCCATATTTGAATGTATTCACTAGCCCTCTGCGACCACTATACAATGTTCACAGCTATACTGTTCCACTCTGTAGCTGATAGCATCCGGCCGGTGGCATTAGAAATAGCTGAGTGGTGCTGGTGTTGGGTGTCATATTTCCATGAATCTGGTATTGATGACGTATCCTAAGGGCATGTGCACACAACCCAGTGTTTTTTCATGACAGAAAATCTTGTCGATTGTGCCAGGTGTGAACATAGTGTGATCTAATATTCACAGATGAGAAGAAAATACAGAAAAAAATGTTTCCATCTTCTCCGTTCTGTCAGTCTATGGAAATCGAACTGTGCTCAGATGTCATCCGAGTGGAGCCCAATGTTTTCACAGACTCATTAAGTTTCATGGCTGAGTGCAAACCAAATGTCGTCTCAAACTCAGGCATGCAGCGCTGCTTTTTTTTTCCTCGGTTCAAGAACAAAATCTGACGTGCACGGCCCCATAGAATGATATTGGTAAAAGTGCGATCCGATGTTTTGTCGGATCGCACTTGTACCGAATATAGGCCATGTGCACGAGCCCTAAGGAAATGTCATCAATATAAAAGTAGTGGAAAACCTCTAATAGCTGCATGTTTCTTAATAATTATTTTTATTACATTTTTAGAACTTGAATATACTGTGAAAGAGTCACTGGTGTTATATGTGAGGGGAGATATGTTTCACTACGCTTATTAGCCTTAGTGAACTAAAGCCTACAATTTCCTCCAGCATGTTATGTGTCGGGGGTTAATTCATTATATTCAATGGTTGTGGTTTTTGTGAGTAGGTAATAGACGGATGGGATGCCTACTCACCATATCTCCACATCAAGGGTGTGGCTTGGAGCAGTTAAATACTCAATCACTGTGTTTTTTTCTCTATAGTGTGTGGTCTGGAGAGTGAAGTCTCCAGGCTGTGTGTGGTGAAGCCAGAGAGCTCCACCGAAGAACTGGTGTTTGGTAGGACTTCACTGTGTTACCCAGAGCAGGCGAAGCCCCGCTCACTTATGGACTGTGCTATACTTTATCTTTTGTTTCCCCCGTTATCCCAGAGAGGACTTGTCTATTTTTGTGGAAGCCTGCTGTAGTTTATGCCATCTAATAAACCAGCAGGAAGTTAACCCGAGACATGTGTCCTGATTCTACCTCTGTGAGAGCCGAGCAAGTCGCTCTACCACAATACATACAATGAAAGTGAGGACTTAAAATCATTTAGAATATCCTGTCCGCATGTTATCTTATTTCACAATCATAATACACATTAAAAGGAAAAAGAAAACCCCAATTAACTTACCTCCCCCCCATGTAGAAGAAATAACAGAAAATAGCAAGTGTTATTTTATTCCCAACCTAGTAATGTAGATTTTGTCACTAGCACTCATGGCTCTTAAAGCTTTCTTAATGCGACCCCTATGTCTTCTAGTAAATACCAGCTAGTCTGTTTAACCCCTTTACCCCCGAGGGTGGTTTTCACGTTAATGACTAGGCCGATTTTTACAATTCTGACCACTGTCAATTTATGAAGTAATTACTCTGGAACGCTTCAACGGATCCCCCTGATTCTGAGACTGTTTTTTTGTGACATATTGTACTTCATGATTGTGGTAAAATTTCTTCGATATCACTTGCGTTTATTTGTGAAAAAAATTTAAATTTGGCGAAAATTTAGAAAATTTTGCAATTTTCAAAATTTGAATTTTTATGCCATTAAATCGGAGAGATATGTCACACAAAATAGTTAATAAATAACATTTCCCACATGTTTACTTTACATCAGCACAATTTTGGAACCAAAATTTTTTTTGTTATGGAGCTATAAGGGTTAAAAGTTGACCAGCGATTTCTCATTTTTCCAACAAAATTTACAAAACCCTTTTTCTAGGGACCACATCACATTTGAAGTCACTTTGAGAGGTCTTTATGACAGAAAATACTCAAAAGTGACACCATTCTAAAAACTGCACCCCTCAAGGTGCTCAAAACCACATTCAAGAACTTTATTAACCCTTCAGGTGCTTCACAGGAATTTTTGGAATGTGGAAGAAAAAAATGAACATTTAACTTTTTTCACAAAAATGTTACTTTAGACCCAATTTTTTTTATTTTCGCAGGGGTAACAGGAAAAAATGGACCCCAAAATTTGTTGTGCAATTTCCCCTGGGCACGCAGATACCCCATATGTGGAGAAAAAACACTGTTTGGGCGCACGTCAGGGCTCGGAAGGGAAGGAGCGCCATTTGAATTTTCGATTGTAAAATTTGCTTGAATAATTAGCGGACGCCATGTTGCGTTTGGAGAGCCCCTGATGTGCCTAAACAGTGGAAACCCCCCACAAGTGACCCCATTTTGGAAACTAGACCCCCCTGGGACCTTATCTAGATGGGTGGTGAGCATTTTGAACCCCCAGGTGCTTCACAAATTAATCCGTAAAAATGAAAAAGTGGGAAAAAAAACCCACTTTTTTATTTTTACAGATTAATTTGTGAAGCACCTGGGGGTTCCAAGTGCTCACTATGCATCTAGATAGGTGCCTTAGGGGGTCTAGTTTCCAAAATGGGGTCACTTGTGGGGAAGCTCCAATGTTTAGGCACACAGGGGCTCTCCAAGCGCAACATGGTGTCCGCTAACAATTTGAGCCGATTTTCCACTCAATTTGTTAGCGGACACCATGTCGCGTTTGGAGAGCCCCTGTGTGCCTAAACAGTGGAAACCCCCCACAAGTGACCCCATTTTGGAAACTAGACCCCTCAAGGATTTTATCAAGGGGTATAGTGAACATTTTGAACCCAGAGGTACGACACAGAATTTGATAACATTAGGTCATCATGTTGAATAAGTTGTCATTAGTCTTGAGCGCAAGTGCTCGCTACTTGAGTTTGCATCGGGTAATCAGGTATGCTCCATGTACTGCGTGTGCTCGAGTGACATACTCGAGTCCCTGCCCCGCATATTTCACAGTTATTAGACACCCAAAAAAAACATGCAGGGATCGCTCGTGCATGGCAGGCAATCCCCGCAAAGTTTTTTGGCCGCGAAGCATATGGGGCTCAGACTCGAGCATGTCACTCAAATACCCACGATACTCAATGCATACCAGAGCACCCGATGCAAACTCAAGTAGCGAGCACTTGCGTTCAACACTGGTCGCCATATCGTCATCTTTTTTTCTTACTTTTGAAAAAAATCCCAACCCCAACCCCAGCCCTAACCATAGCACAACCATAACCCTAGCACAACCCTAACCCGAGAGTTTATTTTTTACGCCGTTCCTCGTTTGGTGTAAGTGATTAGACGACTTTATTCTTCGGGTTGGTGCGATTACAGTGATACCAGAATCATAGGCGGTTTTAATGATTGACAGCTGTCACACACTAAAAGACGCATTTTTTGTTAAATCTAGTTTTTGCATCGCCATATTTTGAGAGCTATAATTTTTCCAGATTTTGGCAGACAGAGTCATGTGATGGCTTGTTTTTTGCGGGATGAGTTGACGTTTTTATTGGTCCCATTTTCAGGCACGTGACATTTTTTGATCGCTTTCTATTCTGATTTTTGGGAGGCAGAATAAACAAAAACCAACAATTCAGAAATTAATTTTTTTTTTTTTTTTTTTATTCTATTCTGCGTGTGGTAAAATTGATAAGGTAGCTTTATTCTTTGGGTCAGTACGTTTACAACGGTACAACATTTATATTGTTTTTCTATGTTTTGGCGCTTTTACACAATAAAAGCTATTTTATAAAAAAAATTATTTTTTTGCATTGCTTTATTCTGAGAGCTATAACTTTTTGATTTTTCGGATGATGGAGCTGTGTGTCAGCTTCTTTTTTGCGGGACAAGATGATGTTTTCAGCGGTACCATTTTTATTTATATTCATCTTTTTGATCGCGTGTTATTCCATTTTTTGTTTTGGTCGGTATGATGATAAAGCATTGTTTTTTGCTTTGTTTTTTTTTTTTTTTTTACCGTGTTCACTGAAGGGGTTAACTAGTTGGACAATTTTATAGGTCATTCCGGACGCGGCGATACCAAATATGTGTACTTTTATTGTTTGTTTGCTTTTTTTTCATAATAATATTTTTTGATGGGTACATTATATTTTTATTTTTGGTGGATTATTTTTTTTATTTTTTTTTAAATATTTTGACAATTTTTTTTATTTATTTTTTCACTTTCTGGGAGTTTTTACACTTTTTTACTTTGTCCCACTCTGGGACTTTAACTTTTTTTATTCTGATCGCCTGCACAGCATAGGGATGGAGCACCATCCTTGTGCTATGCAGGTAGTCAGCGCT
Organism: Phyllobates terribilis; assembly: GCF_046119375.1. Lineage (NCBI taxonomy): Eukaryota > Metazoa > Chordata > Amphibia > Anura > Dendrobatidae > Phyllobates > Phyllobates terribilis. Next base: position 326,282,076 of record NW_027362764.1, on the reverse strand, counting down.
GCACAGTGAGAACATTGTGTGGTCGCACACTGCGCATGACCAGACAATGTTCCTGCTGCCTGGTGACCCGGATGTTGTCATGACGACATCGGGTCGTAATGGCAACACCCGGGAAGCCACGTCAGACAGCACTGGAGGCCGGAAGAGGAGGTGAGTATACCGATCACCTCCCTTTTCCACCGCAATGCTGCGATCGACTTCGATCGCAGCATTGCAGGGGTTAATGTTTTGGGAGCGGTGCGGGACCGCTCCCTGCACATAGTACCGGGTGTCAGCTGTGACAATCAGCTGACACCCGGTGGCGATCGCGCCCGCACAGCCTGTGTGCACGCGCGATCGTGATGACGTACTAATACTGGTCAGGCTCCTAAAGCCCAGGGCACTGACGCGTATTAATACGTCATGGGCTGTAAAGGGGTTAAATGGTTTCATAATTTCAATAAGTTCTTCATTAGTATGGTGATTAAACAAAAAACATCTCCATTTTATCATAAGTGCTCTTATACTTTTTTTCTTTATTACGTTCAGCCTCCAACCGTTCCAAGTGAAATAGCTCTTTCAATTGATTTATCACAGCTTTCTTATTAGGGGGTTTCGCGCTTAACCATAACTTTAAAATGCTTATTTTCATTATTAGACATACGGAGTGGAATAAGGGAGCCAAACCACCTCCTTTTTTCTTTTCCCGTAATGGATCACTATACCCACTCCCCCCACAAACATGAAAGAGAAAGGGGAGAGGGTGCAATGCCATATTTCCTATGCCCATATCATCCAGCATGTTTTTTATATCCTTCCAGAATATTTGTATTTTTGGGCAATTCCACAGCCCATTCAACAAGTCTGCATTTTGGGCATTGCTTTAGCCTATCTCTCATTTTATCGGAGGGTGGTAAATTAAATGCGATTATGGCTGTGTGCATAATTCTAAAGTGCATGTCTCTCCAGACCTCACTTAAGACATTTTTCCGAACCTCCCACCAACCTGTCAATATTTCTTCACCAATTTCTTCAATCTCTATCTGATTTGACCAATTTTTGAATAGTTGTGAATTATTACAGCACTCACTCACTAATTTTAGCCCTTTGTATAAATTGAATATCTTTTGTGTGCCCCTCCCAGTAAAGAGAAATGTATCAATCAAATTTATCTTTGTTTCTTCTCTAAGTTTTATTAATTGTTACATAACCATCCACCTAACTTGCCCATATTGCAAAAATATCCACCTGTCCTCTACATCATGTAACAATTTACCAACTTTATGATTTCCTTTAGATATCCATTCCTTGGATAGACCATTTTCATTTAATATTTGAAAGCCGGATTATCCTATAATGGGAAATCTTTTGAGATTCTCCATGATAGCTTTAGTTTCCTTCTTACCTTTTTCCAAGTGGCTATCGTGTCACGATAAACTATAGAGTTTTTAATATATTTGGGTATTAGGCCTAAAAGCGTGTCCAGGAGTGCTACCAAGTTCCATGGATGAGCATAGGCTTTTTCCATCAGAATATCTGAATATCCACTAGTATCTTTAAACCAATATGTCGTGAAATACAGGCCTAGTTATAGCCTCTTATATCGGGTAGATTAACACCCCCCTCATCTTTTGGCGCCATCAATATTCTCAACCTTATAACTTAAAGTCTTTTACTTTTCCAAATAAACTTTCTGATTGCTGCGTTAATTTTTTTCACGTCCAAGTGTTTTAACAGCTTAGGAATGGTCTACAGAGGATACATTAATTTTGAGATGCTCATCATTTTTAGTAAATGAATGCTGCCCAGGAGGCTCAAAGGAAGATTTTTCCACCTATCTAACGGTGAATTTTTGATATGATTGGTGGGAAGTTTAGATTATATACTGAACAACCCCCCCCCCCATCAATTTTATTTGTAGGATGGTGGGAAGAACGGTTTATTTTTTTCTGTAGTCAATCCATTATCAGAGGATTTAATTTGGTACAGTCGCTATTGGTGATGGGCGAACTTGAAAACTAAAGTTTGGGGTCTGTACCGAACACCCACTGTTCAGGCGCAGACGCCGGACACGGACTTCCTCAGAAAGTCCGTGTTACTGTTCGGGTTTGGGTGTTTTGCGGTCATTTGCGTGACTGCAGAGTAAACACAGGCTCTGATCGTCAGTAATTGCATTACTGTGGTCTGAGAGCTGTGGGATCATGCTGACAGGTGTCAGCATGATCTCACAGCTGTGACATAGGCGCCGGCTGATGGTACTACTACCGCCATCAGCCGGTGCCTACTTAAATAGGAAATAGCGAGCGCAGGCGCCGCTGAATGGGAGCAGTAGTCTCTCACCAGTGGTGCATGTGCTGAAAGTGAAAAACAATGGTAAAATTTTTTTAAAAATTATTCAAATAAAAAAACACATACTCACCTACACCTTGTCCCTGATGTTCTCCGCCCCTGAAAAAAAAAAAACACCATATACTCACCTTACACTTAGTCCCCAAAGCCCATGATCACCTGTAATAAAGGTAAAATAACAAACCAACCTCATACTCACCTGTCCGCTGCAGTCCAAACATCGAGGGTCCCACGACGATCCCATGAATAGAACGGCCCCATTGTGAAATGTGACCGCTCTATTCTGAAGCCGACAATACACTGACTCTGAATGCCGGCAAATGAGATCAGCACATGGGCGGTGGGAATTTTCCCACACTCATGCTGACAACAATGAGTTGAACTGAGTTCATGTAACATGAACTTGGCTCACCTCATTGACTGCACTGTGAGTCACTGAGGAGCGCAAGTATTCTTGCGCTCCTCAGTGTCTCCTGCAGGATGGCAGACTGGATGGTCTCATCCAGCTACTATCCAGCCTGTCATCTAAATGTAGCAGAGCTGGACACGTCGTGGGACACATGGAAAACTTCATGTTGGAAAGGTAAGGATGAGTTTGGTTTATTATTTTATTTTTATTGCAGGAGACAATGGCTTCAGGTGGAATGGGCATGATGGTAAGTAGAGTTTAATTAAGGATATTAAAAGTTTTCTGAGTATGTTTAAATTTTTTTTATTCACGGTGTGGGTGTCTTTATTTTACATTTCACTTCTACTATGGGATTAATAATGGGGGCTTCTTATAGACGCCTCTCCATTACTAACCTGGGCTTGATGTCAGCTGGCATTATAAGCTAACATCAACCCCAACCCTATAACCCCACTGACACTGCTACAGAGCAGTGGGCAGAGCGAGGCTAAGTGCCAGAATTCGCACATCCTATGGATGCGCCATCTCTAGGGTGGCTGAGGGCTTCTGTTTGTAGCCTCGGAGGGGGCCAATATTCATGGCCCATTTCTAGGCTATTAATATCAGCCCCCAGATGTCTGCCTAGCCTTTGCTGGCTGTTAAAATAGGGGGGACTCCACGTCAAATTTTTTTTGGGGTCCCCCATTTTAATAGCATGTGAAGGCTAAGTATACAGCTGGGGGCTGATGTTACGCTCGCGCCCGGACTGACTGGTGTGAGCGTGATTAGTGATCCCACTGTACCATGAACCGAGGAGTGCCTGGAGGGGCGTAACTAAGTATCAACCCGATCCGACCAAGGTCGCACGGCGGCTAACGACTCCATGAACCAGGGAGGAACCGAGCAGAGGGATCAGGTGCTACTTCAGGTCAGACCCCGGTCACAGCTGTTGACCCACACCGGGGAATGCAGGAACAGGCAGGTTAGGCTGGCATACAGACAGGTGGGTATTGGCAGGCACGGCTGGTATGCAGACAGGTGGGTACTGACAAGCACGGCTGGTATGCAGACAGGTGGGTACTGGTAAGCACGGCTGGAGTGCAGACAGGTAGGTACTAGCAGGTTGGAGCGCAGGCTGGATAGAGTCCAGTACAGACTGGGAGACAGGAACAGAGCCGCAGATGCGGTAGACAAGCAGAGTAAAGTGAAACCGCTGGAGTGGAGGACAAGGCAGAGCAGAGCGGAACCGCAGGTGCGGTGGGCAAGGCAGAGCAGAGCGAAACCGCCGGAGCGGTGGACAAGGCAGAGCAAAGCGAAACCGCAGGTGTGGTGAGCAAGCCGAGCGGAGCAAAATCGCAGGTGCGGTGAGCAAGGCAGAGCAGAGAGGAACCGCCAGAGCGGTGGGCTAGGCAGAGCAGAGGGGAACCACCGGAGCGGTGAGCAAGCAGAGCAGAACTAAACCGCAGGTGCGGTGAACAAGGCAGAGCAGAGAGGAACCGCCGGAGCGGTGGGCTAGGCAGAGCAGAGGGGAACCGCCGGAGCGGTGAGCAAGCAGAGCAGAACTAAACCGCAGGTGCGGTGAACAAGGCAGAGCAGAGAGGAACTGCCGGAGCGGTGGGCTAGGCAGAGCAGAACAGGGCTGACGGTGCAGGCAGAGAGGACAGAGCTCTGTTCACATGGAACAGACTGAAAGATACAGGAAGATGGCTAGAACACAGGAGGTAGATTCGAAGGAAGGGAAAAGGGACAAGCAGAACCAGATACACACAAGGTACTTACAATGAAGTCGCGAGTGGACGCAAAACTCACAAACAGAAGTACAGAGACAATGAGTAGGAGTTAGGTGCTGGTTCAGACACTGTAGGAAAAGGGAGGGTACTGACATAGAGACAAAACAGGTAACAGGCTAAGAGACAGTTCAGACAGGAACTGATACTGCAACGAGATACAGTAATGAGCCTTGGTATACGGCCCCCAGGGTGGCGGAAATGGACTAGAAGTCACAGATACAGGCAACAGGCTTCGGTATACAGCCCCTAGGGTGGCAGAACAGACTAGAAGTCAGAGATACAAGTAACAGGCCTGGGTATACGGCCCCCGGGGTGGCAGAAACAGACTAGATACAGGACAGGACCTGGCAATTCAGTTGCAAGGACAAACTGAGTGAAGATGTTTCTCAGGCACCTCCTTCTGGGTGGAGGGGGTTTAAATATCCAGTGACTCACAGCAATAGGATGGAGACTCATTAGGGGTGCGCCCACAGCAGCTATAAGAATGAGGAAGTAACCGCGCCTCCGCCCTAAGCAGTCAGTCAAGAGGCATGCACACAGCATGAACTGGAGCAAGGTTTAGGTTTGCAGGCTAGACTGATGGGTAACATTGCGGTCTTGCATGGTGGGAGGTGGTGCACTATGCAAGCACGCCGCCAGGGATGTTACAGCTGATATTAGTAGCCTGGGAAGCTCCATGGGTATTACCCCCTTCCCAGGCTAAAAACATCTGCCCCAGCTGTCCGCTTTCCCTCTGCTGGTTAATAAAATTATGAGGGACCCCACGCCATTTTTTTTCCAGAAAGTTAATGATTTGTCAATATATTACATGAATAGTAAGGTACACACGCAAAGCACGGATTGTATCGCTCACTTATTTATGTCTATTACCTATCTATCCATATATCTATCATATAAGAAGGCAGCACTCCAAAAATTGTGAAAAAAGAGTACTTTATTAGTCCATCAGAAGTGGCAACGTTTTGGCTGAGCACAGCCTTTTTCAAGCACTGAGACATAGTTAGTGAGGTGGTTATATAGCATCAAATTAACATGTTACAATAATAGTCAACTTATCATAATTTATATATTTCACAGTAATAAATATACATCATTTCAAAGTGAGCATGATCAATATGTCATATCATAGAATCATAGAATGGTAGAGTTGGAAGGGACCTCCTGGGTCATCTGGTCCAACCCCCTGCTCAAAGCAGGATTCACTAAATCATCTCAGACAGATGTCTGTCCAGCCTCTGTTTGAAGACGTCCATTGAAGGGGAACTCACCACCTCTCGTGGCAGCCTGTTCCACTCATTAATCACCCTAACTGTCAAAAAGTTTTTTCTAATATCTAATCTGTGTCTCCTCCCATTTAGTTTCATCCCATTGCTTCTAGTCTTTCCTTGTGCAAATGAGAATAAAGATGATCCTTCTACAATGTGACAGCCCTTGACATATTTGTAGACAGCTATTAAGTCTCCTCTCAGTCTTCTTTTTTGCAAGCTAAACATTCCCAAATCCTGCAACCGTTCCTCATAGGACATGGTTTGCAGACCAGTCACCATTCTGGTCGCTCTTCTCTGAACTTGCTCCAGTTTGTCTATGTCTTTTTTAAAATGTGGTGCCCAAAACTGTACACAGTATTCCAGATGAGGTCTGACCAAAGAGGAGTAAAGACCAATAATGACTTCACGTGATCTAGACTGTATGCTTCTGTTAATACATCCCAGAATTGTATTTGCCTTTTTTGCTGCTGCATCACACTGTTGACTCATGTTCAGTCTATGATCTATTAGTATACCTAAGTCTTTTTCACATGTACTGTTGCTTAGCTCTATTCCTCCCATTCTGTATATGCTTTTTTCATTTTTATTGCCCAGATGTAGTACTTTGCATTTTTCCCTGTTAAAAACCATTCTGTTGGTTGCTGCCCACTGCTCCAGTTTATTTAGGTCTTTTTGAATCCTCTCTCTCTCTTCTCTAGTATTAGCTATCCCTCCTAGCTTTGTGTCATCAGCAAATTTAATCAGTTTACCCTCAATTCCTTCATCTAAATCATTGATAAAGATGTTGAACAATACAGGTCCCAGGACGGAGCCCTGTGGTACCCCACTTGAGACATTCATCCAGCTGGATGTGAAGCCATTTACAATCACCCTTTGAGTCCGATCACTAAGCCAGTTATGAATCCACCTAACAGTTGCCTGGTCCATTGCATACTTGGTCATTTTTTCAATAAGGATGGTGTGAGATACTTTGTCAAATGCTTTGCTGAAGTCAAGATATACTATATCTACAGCATTTCCCTGATCCACCCAGTCAGTGATTCTGTCATAGAAGGAAATTAAGTTAGTCTGACATGACTTGTTAGTTATAAACCCATGCTGACTCTGGTTAATCACTTCATTCTTATCCAGGTACTTACATACATGTTGTTTAATAATTTGTTCAAAGATCTTTCCTGGTATAGAAGTCAGACTCACCGGCCTATAGTTCCCTGGGTCCACCTTCTTCCCCTTTTTGAAGATAGGAACAACATTTGCTCTTCTCCAGTCTTCTGGGACTTCTCCTGTTCTCCAAGAATTTTCAAAGATTATGGAGAGTGGTTCTAAAATTTCTTCTACGATCTCCTTCAGTACTCTAGGGTGTAATTCATCTGGACCTGGAGACTTGAACTCATTTATGTTAGCTAAATATTCCCTCACAATCTTTCTGTTTACAGATAACTTGGATTCTTCTATTCCTTTAAAAGGACAGTGAAGATCAGTTGATGTTACATTTTCTTTCTGAGAGAAAACAGATGCAAAATAGGAATTAAAAAGTTTGGCCTTCTCAACATCCTCTCTTACCATTTCTCCATTTTCATCCTGTAAAAATCCTATAGCATCTTTGACTTTTCTTTTACTTTTGACATACCCCCAAAATCCTTTTTTATTGCTTTTGACATCTCTTGCAAGCCTTAATTCATTGTCAGCTTTAGCTAACCTGATACATGCCCTACAGGATCTGCAGACTGCATTATAATCTTCTTTAGATATGCCTCCCTCTTTCCATTTAATAAACATTTCTTTCTTTCTTTTTAGCATGTGTTTAAGTTCTGTGTTCATCCATCCTGGTTTCCTTAAATGCTTCCCATTCTTCCTACTTTTCGGGATTGTTAACGATTGTGCTTTGAGAATCTCATTTTTAAAAATTTCCCATCCTTCCTGGACATTTTTGTCCTTAAGGACATCCAGCCATTGGATCCCTCCTATTCTCTTTCTGAGTCTCTTAAAATCTGCCTTTCTAAAATCTAACCTTGAAGTTTGAGTCTTCACATGTCTTCCTCCTCTAGTTATCCAAAATTCTATAATAGCATGATCGCTGCCTCCTAGGGTCCCAGCCACTTTTACCTCCTCAACCATTTCCTCCTTGTTTATAAGGATTAGATCCAAAGTAGCAGATCCCCTTGTTTTCTCCCCTACCTTTTGGAAGATAAAGTTGTCAGCAAGAGAGGATAAGAATTTGCTTGACCTGTTAGTTTTACTTGAGAGAGATTCCCAACAAATGTCTGGATAGTTGAAATCTCCCATGACCACTACGTCATATTTTTTTGAGAACTTGGTCATTTGATACATAAAGAGTTCATCCATATCTTTAGCTTGCCCAGGTGGCCTGTAGTAAATGCCTACAATGGTGTCCTTTCCGTTGTTCTCTCCTTGTATTCTTACCCAAACAGTTTCCACAGAACTCCCAGTCTCTGAAGCTTCAATCTCTGTGCAGATATACGCTTTTCTAACATACAATGCAACACCTCCTCCTCGTTTATCAAGTCTGTTTCTTGCAAATAAGTTGTATCCTTTTAGCCTTTTATTCCAATCATGTGTATCGTCCCACCAAGTTTCAGTGATTCCAATGACATCATATTCCTTTTCCTGCATTAGTAGTTCTAATTCTCCTTGTTTGTTGCCCATGCTTTGTGCATTTGTATAAAAACATTTTAGTTTGTGATTGGTTTCTCTTCCTCCCATATTTTTATTATTTAAATTGTTTTGTCTTTGTTCTTCCTTTCCACTTCCAGTAGCAGAGATCTCAATAGTATTTGTCAGCTGTATGGCTTTTTCTGGCCTTTTGCTTCCCTTCCCACATTGTTCTAGTTTAAAGCTCTTCTGATGAGTGTAGCAAGGCGACTTCCAAATACATGTTTTCCAGTCTTCGTAAGGTGCACCCCATCTCTAGCAAGTAGTCCATCGTATAGGTAATTCATTCCGTGATCCAGAAATCCAAATCCTTGTTGATGGCACCATCGACGTAGCCAGTTGTTCACCTGTAGAATCTTATTCCACCTCATTGTTCCATGGCCATCCACTGGGAGGATGGATGAGAAGACCACCTGCGCTCCCAATTCTTTCACTTTCTTGCCCAAGTCTTCAAAGTCACTGCAGATGGTTTCCAGGTCCTTTCTTGCGGTGTCATTTGTCCCCACATGTATTAGCAGGAATGGGTAGTGATCTGTAGGTCTGAAGAGTCTTGATATCCTGTCAGACACATCTTTAATTTTTGCTCCTGGAAGACAGCACATTTCTCTTGAGGTTATGTCTGGTCTGCAGATAGCAGCCTCTGTTCCTCTTAACAGGGAATCCCCCATGACCACCACTCTCCGTTTTTTCTTCACAACATTCTTCTTTCTCCATCCAGGAGGATTCTGAGGGCTTACAAGGTTATTCATTGCTGGCAAAGTCTTATTTTGCTGTATTTCTTCATGGTTCTCCTGCGTGAGAGCCTGGTACTGGTTCCTGAGCAGTATGGGTGCTGACTGCCTCTCGATCCTCCTGCTTCTGTGGGTCACATGCTTCCATTCCTCTGTTTCCTCAGGTGCAGTTCGAATTTCTTCTCTTTCTGAATCATGAAGAGATAATTCTGCTCTGTCTAAGAACTCTTCACCTTCCTTAATGATTTTCAAGGTAGTTAACCTCTCTTCTAGATTTCGCAACTTTTCCTCCAACAGGGACACAAGCTTGCATTTCTGGCATGTGAAGTTTGGCTTTTCCACTGGCAAGTCTGTGAACATGTAGCAGGATATGCAGCTCACCAAATGGCTCCTGGACTCTTCCATGTTCTTACTGTTAATGTTCTGAAAACAGTGAAAAAAGCTTAAAAAAAATGCTTCAAAATGCGCGTGCAAGTAGGTGCGCGGTTTACCGATGTCCTCTTTTCAGCTCCAACAGCCAAAATCCAGTGTTCTTTGAGCTCACGGAGACTCTTCACTTACCCCAAAATGCAGTGGGAATATGCAAATTATCTCCTCAGGACTCCTCCCCTGGTTTACCGATGTCCTCTTTTCAACTCCAACAGCCAAAATCCAGTGTTCTTTGAGCTCACGGAGACTCTTCACTTACCCCAAAATGCAGTGGGAATATGCAAATTATCTCCTCAGGACTCCTCCCCTGGTTTACCGATGTCCTCTTTTCAGCTCCAACAGCCAAAATCCAGTGTTCTTTGAGCTCACGGAGACTCTTCACTTACCCCAAAATGCAGTGGGAATATGCAAATTATCTCCTCAGGACTCCTCCCCTGGTTTACCGATGTCCTCTTTTCAGCTCCAACAGCCAAAATCCAGTGTTCTTTGAGCTCACGGAGACTCTTCACTTACCCCAAAATGCAGTGGGAATATGCAAATTATCTCCTCAGGACTCCTCCCCTGGTTTACCGATGTCCTCTTTTCAGCTCCAACAGCCAAAATCCAGTGTTCTTTGAGCTCACGGAGACTCTTCACTTACCCCAAAATGCAGTGGGAATATGCAAATTATCTCCTCAGGACTCCTCCCCTGGTTTACCGATGTCCTCTTTTCAGCTCCAACAGCCAAAATCCAGTGTTCTTTGAGCTCACGGAGACTCTTCACTTACCCCAAAATGCAGTGGGAATATGCAAATTATCTCCTCAGGACTCCTCCCCTGGTTTACCGATGTCCTCTTTTCAGCTCCAACAGCCAAAATCCAGTGTTCTTTGAGCTCACGGAGACTCTTCAGTTACCCCAAAATGCAGTGGGAATATGCAAATTATCTCCTCAGGACTCCTCCCCTGGTTTACCGATGTCCTCTTTTCAGCTCCAACAGCCAAAATCCAGTGTTCTTTGAGCTCACGGAGACTCTTCACTTACCCCAAAATGCAGTGGGAATATGCAAATTATCTCCTCAGGACTCCTCCCCTGGTTTCAGTTTAGTAATTCCATAATATGTTGAGTTAAAATTTCATCATCATTTTATATAAAGTGCTTTAGTGTTTAATAATTATAATTAGTGCACCTGTGTACACTTATAATAGTGACTCACCCAGATATCTAACTCATCACATCGCCGCTATATGGCGTCCGAAAATATGGCACTGCACATGTCTATGCGCGTCACTACTATCTAGCCAATTATGAACGCGCTGGGCTCATACCAGCCCCAGCGCTTGCGCACTGCTCATAAGCTGATAGCGGGCGCCATCTTAAAAGTGGGAAACATTTCCTTGCGCAGACCCTATATTGAGAGCGTCCGTTTTAAGTATATAATATTTATAAATTACAGGCCGTTATATAACAAGAACTATGCAATATATATGCTATGTCAGTTGGGGAATACAGAATTGGCCAATCTTAATGCATAACATTCTCAATGTTCCTAACCTCCCACCCTGCCTGCTGGCTGGCATACAAGGGTCCGAGGAGGTAATGTCATAAGAGGAGCATTCCCTCTTAATTGGAGGATGTTCCCCAAGGCATCACATGGACAGAGAAATTGCATTCTTACGGACTACAGCTTGTATTTCCACCCCAACATACAAGTCCCTCAAGAAAAAAAGATCAATTCTGCACAATAATATATGACTGGCTAGATTTAGTATCAGAATCTTAAATTTATATTTTAATATTTAACATAATCTGCAAAAATTCATTTATAAATGTATATGGATGAGTCTGCTTCTCGGTAAATATCAGTGATGAATGATCTGTGAATAAAACTAATTAATGAAAAAATAAAACAAATAAAAAGTAAAACCAAGCCAACAATAATGGTTGAAAGAGGAAGAATACTTTTAGTCCAAGATGATATCTATAAAATGGACGTAACTCTAAACTCCACATTGAGACCATTAGATCATGTGTTTAGCCTGTGGATCCATTCCAGTTCACATTTTTTCAACAGACGGATCCGACCCTCCTTCCCCCTCTCCTTTGTGGCGGAATGCAATCAATAATCATGAACATCAATTGTTTTGCTCTGTGACCCTGTTCTGTAAAATATTTTGGAACAGGAAGGTCCATCCTCCTCTTCCTTATGGTATATCGGTGATGATTAATCCTGGTTTTCAAGTCCCATGTTGTTTCACCGACATACCATAAGGAACAGGGGCATTACCATAGATAGATCACATATTCGGAATTACAGGTCAGGTAATGCTTGATATTATATATTTTATTTGTAATGGGATGCGTAAATGTAGAACCCTTTATCCTCTGTGGATAATTCACACAGGACAGACATGGGAAACAGCCTCGTCTCTGAGTTGCAGTCAAATTAAGTCTGTTTGGATTTTTTCAAGCTACCTATATCAGAATGGACAAGAAAGTTACTCAAATTCTTACTTCTACCATAGGAAAACAACTGAGGACTCTTAAATTATTTTATTTTATGCAAGCAATTTGATAACATACCCCAATGTTTTTTAATAATTTTAACAACTTGACCACTTTCCTCACTAAAAGTGGAAATAAACGTAACTCTAGTTATCTTTTTCTTTTTACTGTTTTTCAAACGTAATAATTCAGATCTACTCAAATTTGCTACTTCCTCTCTCTTCCGTTTCAATAAACTAGATGGGCATCCTCTTTTCCTAAACTTATTGACCATAGTATCGAAGGTTTTATCCAATTACTACTCATTATCCTTTTAACACGGAGTAATTGGCTGTAAGGAATTGATTTAATGGTTCCCAAGGGATGATGACTGTTATATAGTAGTATGTCATTTCTATCTGTGGGTTTTACAAACAATGAAGTCTGTAATCTATTAATCAGTTTGAGTGACCATCTAAAAACTGAATTTCAGACTATGAGTGGACTAGCGTGAATTTTATTGTAGGGTCAGTTTGGTTTAAAAAGACATGAAAGTCAATCAATTTCTGTTCCGTTTCCTCCCAAAGGAGGAAAACATCATCTATGTATCGCCTCCACTTAAACACCTTTTGGTAGTGGTGGGACTCATAGATGAAATCTTCCTGAAATGTTGTCATCACAATATTGGCATAAGCCGGCGCCATATTGGCACCAATAGCCTTTCCACGCTTTTGTTCAAAAAACTCATCACCAAATAAGAAATAGTTTTTCCTGAGAACCATATTCAACAAAGAAACAACAAAAGTCTCACCTCCAACACTTAAATTCAATGATGATAATTTGCGTCTCACAGCCGCAATACCTCGTTCATGGTCAATGGACGTGTAAAGTGAAGTGACATCAGAAGAGGCTAACAGGACCCTATCAGTCAGAGTAATCTCCCTAATCTTCCGAAGAAAATCTATTGTATCCTTAATATAGGACTGAGAATGTTCTACTAGTGGGTTAATAATTCTATCCAGAAATATATTAATATTATTAAATATTGACTTGACCCCCGAGATTATAGGACGGCCCGGGGGATCAACCAGTGACTTGTTTATCTTCAGGAGTGTATATATCACTGGTGTGGTTGGATGTTCCATATACAAAAATCATGTAGCTCCTGATCAATAATTCCCACATCCCTTGCATTATTTAGGATAACTTTTAAATCACTCAAAATTTCAAATTTAGGGTCACCCTTTAATTTATGATAAACCTCTGTGTCACTCGGTTGTTTTTTTATTTCATCTATATAGGATGTCTTGTCCATGATGACGACAGCTCCCCCTTCATCAGCGGGTTTGATGATGATGTCGTCATTATGGACAAGTTCCTCCAACGCTCTGAACTCCTCCTTTGTGAGATTAGGGTTAAGAAATTTTTTATTACCTGATACACGTTTAAGAGTCTCAATCTCTTGTTTCACAGCCGTGATAAATGCATCAATAACCGCTGAATTAGTAGGTGGTGTAAACGTACTTCGTTTCGGAAGTGCTGCTGCCTGTAAGTCTAATTCACTATTTGAATTTTTAGGTTATAGTGTCATTAAACCACTCCTTAAGTTTCAAAGATCTAAAAAAACACTCTAAGGCTATGTGCCCACGTTGCATTTATGAAGCAGAAAATTTCTGCTTCATTTCTGCAAGTCCTCTCCCGGAAAAACGCATGCGGAATTCCGCACGCGTTTATCGCGCATTTTTCGCGCGTTTATCACACGTTTTCCACATGCGGAATTGCCTTGCGTTTTTTATGCATTGGACAAAGGCAATTCTGCTTGCGGAAGCGCAAAATTAAATGACATGCTGCAGATTTTTGAACGCAGCATAAACGCTGCGGAAAAATCCGCAGCATGTGCATAGAACTTGCGGAATCCCATTGGGGACCATGGGGTGCGGGTTACCAAGCGTTTTACAAGCGTTTCCGCTGCGGAAATTCCGCATCAAAAACGCTTGAAAAACGCTACGTGGGCACACAGCCTAAGTCCACCTCCATCTGAAACTAGTTAATGTGTGATCCAGGACAAAAGGTTAAACCTTTGTTTTAAACAGAAATTTGCGAGTCTGTTAATGTCTTTTGGGAGATATTTACCACTAACGTGGTTCCCTGCTCCTCGTACTCATTTGTCGTGCTACTTGCAATTTGTTTTTCCCTTGTTTCTCTTTTTTGGTTTCGGTGATGCCGGTGCCCCCTCTTCTTTTCCGTCGTTGTGTTGCTGTGCAGATTTGTCCGTCTCTATGGGAAATAGAGTTATCAGAGGGTAAAAATAGACCACAATAATCAGATAGTGTTCTTTTTTTATAAACAGTGTAACCTCGTTTACGCCATGTATTGGTAACCCCTCTCTCTGCCAGGAATAAACTTTTCCCGTTTTATAGTCCTCCATGTCCCTATTCCACTTGTGACGCTTGGTATCCTCTACGGTTGTCCGTAACGTCTCAATCCTAATCATGATGGCATCATGAAAGACAGTCCATCTATCTATCTATCTATCTATCTGTCCATCTATCTATCTATCTATCTATCTATCCATATCTATTATCTATCTATCTAGCTATCTGTTTGTCCATATATCTACTATCTATCTATCAACTTATTGACGTCAGCGTGAGCGTGGGAAAATTATCGCCACACATGCGCTGGCCTCATTTGCCGGCACTGAGCGTCAGTGTATTGTCGGCTCCTAAATAGTGTGGTTCCTTTTCACAATCGTCGTTGTGGGACCCTCGATATTTGGACTGTGGCGGACAGGTGAGGATGAGGTTGATTTATTATTTTACCTTTATTACAGGTGATCATGGGCTTTGGGGATTAGGTGTAAGGTGAGTATATGGTGTTTTTTTAGTTTTTGCATGGGCGGAGAACATTGGGGACAAGGTGTAGGTGAGTATTATATGTTTTTTTTTATTTGAATATTTTTTTATTAATTTTATCATTGTTCTTTACTTTGATTACAGGCACCACTGGTGAGAGACTACTGCTTCCATCCAGCGACGCCTGCAGTCGCTATTTTATATGGCAGTCGCTATTTCCTATGGCAGTAGGTGCCGGTTGATGGTGGTAGTAGTACCATCAGCCGGTGCCTATGACCCATGGTAAGTTATTTACCGCGGGTCACTGTCACAGCTGTGGGATCATGCTGACACCTGTCAGTATGATTCCACAGCGCTCTGACTGCGGTATTGCTATTACTGCCGATCAGAGCCTGTGTTTCCTGCGCTGTCACACAAATGACAGCGCGGGAAACCAGGTATATTCGGCTCCCCCCATTTACATGAATGGGGTCAGTGTTCGGGTGCTATTTTAAATAACCCGCCTGCTCTGATGAAGAAGTCTCCCGCTTCTTAATTGGCTTAGGAAATGCGTCTGATTGGATAACATGATTACTATGTTGAGATCCTGAATGGATGACACAGACGGGCTCTCTTCTCTTTTGTTCAGATTGTCTATTGGTAAGGAGGAAATATGCAGTCCAGCAATTATCAGAGGCAGGGATACCTGGTGGTTTAGGATCCCCAAATCCAGGTGTGAAAAACTTGTTGCATCATTCCCAAGACAACTCATGGCTGTACTAGCTCAAAAGGGTGCTTATACTCAACTACTGAGCAAAGGGTCTGGATACTTATGACCATGTAATATTTCAGTTTTTCTTTTTTAATAAATTTGAAAAAATTTCTACATTTCTGTTTTTTTTTCAGGCAAGATGGGGTGAAGAGTGTACTTTAATGAGGAAAAAAATGAACTTTTTAGAATTTACCAAATGGCTGCAAATAGTGAAGAATTTAAGGGGGTCTGAATACTTTCTGTACCCGCTGTACCACATCATCTGGGCGGGGGGGGGGGGGGGGTAGCAAAAGAGTATACAGACAGGACAGCAAGGGATCACAGCTTATCCTTTTTGTGAGGTAAAACATTTTCCTGACTGTTTTTAAAATTAACTTTTGTTCGTGGGACAAACCTTTTAATTCCAGGGCAGTTATGATTATGGATACCAGTGTTTGGCAACATTAGTGCTCACTACAATTAGTGGTCACGTTTAGGTAGGAAAGTTCTCAGCTTAGCTGCCGTGATGAGCGGCTGTGCTCTCATGTGTTTAATAGTGGTGCCCACTAGATCAGTGGTTAGAGCAGTTTGAAACACAGTTACAAAGTGAGTGGCTTTGTCTCTTATGGCAGTGCCCATATATACTGGTTATTGATATGCTAATAGGCATTGATGAGCAATTTGATTGACGGTATGGCAGCTGTTCCTGTTTAAGCAAATCTATTGACCTTGTTAATTATATTGATCGGTTTATTCAGATCCAATTACAGTATCATGTGGATCTGTTGCCATCTAACTGCTCCATAGAAATGATCATCAAAACAGTTGCTGGTCATTGCCTATCTTGGCCCTGATAGAGTTTATTTTTTTTTTTGTTTAGTCTTATGTGGTTGCTTATTTTAACATATGTATATTAAAAGTTATATTTTAATATTTTACTCAACTTGGATTTGACAGTGAAAGCAAAATTACATTGTATCAGAATAATAGGAAGAAGAGCAAAGAAAAGGTTCATAATACTTAGAATATTGTATGATCTGTCAAGTGTAGTAGAAACAGTGTTATAGCTGAAGTATGTATGGTTGCTAATGGAAACCGGGGTCACTGGTGTTTATTGAAAATGTGACTATAGATGGAAGCAGAAGGATGCATTTTGAAGTGTTTGAGCTATGCATGCATTCTGCACAGTGAAATGATAGCTCTAGAGCATTGTAAAGAGGACCAGTCTCCAAATTTTTTATTTTGAACTGGACAAACAATGTAATAGTGGCTGCAAAGCAGAATGAAACTTTTTTGTTTTCTTTTACTTTCACCTCTGTGTTGTGGAGATATTAGCAATAAAAGTATTTGGCATCTAATCAATCACTTTAAGTCAAAGTGGATGTTTTCAATTGGGGTATACTTCTCCCTGTTTGAGTTGCTATCTGATAACACCTATTTGGAATTAACCCCTTAGTGACCAATAGACGTATTTTTACTTACCTGCGTTATAAGAGACCAGCATTCCCCGACAGGTGACAATCCTGTAACTGTCACCTGTACACTATAGCTGACAACTTAATGCATCAGCCATGATCAGTGTTGGCTCCGACCATGCACGTTTAAACCCTTAGATTCTGCTGTCAATAGTGACTACAGAATCTAAATCGCTAAATCGGCACTTGGAGATCTTGACTGTGTGGTCCTGATGTTTGCCATGACAGTTAATGGCCAAATAACGGCCTAAGAGTCTGCCGGCTATAGCGACCTGTACAGAAGTTATCAAATTTAGGTGGTAAAAATATACTTTTTCATTCTTGTCATGCCACTTTCCATGACTTCCTGAAAAGAACCAGAAGGGTTAATGAACTACCTGAAAGCAATTTTAAGTACGTTAAGGGGTGCGGTTTTGAAAATGGTATCACTTTTGTGTGGTTTCCAACATATAGGACCCCCAATGTCACTTCAAAACTGAATAGGTCTCTATAAAAAATAAGTTTTGTAAATTTCCTTGAAAAAATGAAAAATTACTACTACATTATTAAACCTTCTAAAATGCTAACAAAATAAAACAACGCTTTACAAATGGTGCTGATGTAAAGCAGACATGTGGGAAATGTTATTTATTAATGTTTTTGTGTGATATGACTATTGAGATTGACCCCTTTCCGACGAGGTCAGTAATAGTACGTAGCTGCGCCCTGCGACTTATGGACCAGCTACGTACTATTACTCGTGCGTCGAGGGCGCCCACACACAAGCGGTGCGGGGCGATCGCCGCCGGGTGTCAGCTGATTGTCACAGCTGACACCCGGTGCTATGTGCAGGGTGGGGTCGATCAAAATCAATCATAGCATTTGCGGGAGCAAGGGAGAGGTGATCGCTATACTCACCTCTCCTGCCGGCGTCCAGCGATTTCTGCGGCGGCTTCTGGATGTTGTCATGATAACATCCGGGTCTCCAGGAAGCAGGGCCTTTCTTTGGTCATGCGCAGTGCGATCAGGCTGCAAAAAGTGAAAGTCCCATAGTGGGACAATGTGTACGAGTAAAACAAAAAAGTAGAAAAGTGAAAAAAAAAAATAAAAAAATCTAAAGAAAAAATAATCCCCAAAAAATAAAAATATATTGAACCCATAATATTCATTTATTATGAAAAAAAAACCAAAACAATAAAAGTACACATATTTGGTATCGCCGCGTCCGGAACGGCCTGACCTATCAAATTCTCCCACTAGTTAACCCCGTTAGTGAACACGGTAAAAAATAAAAAAAAAAGCGAAGCATAAAACAATGCTTTACCATCATACCGCCATACAAAAAATGGAATGACACGCGATCAAAAAGACGAATGCAAATAAAAATGGTACCGCTAAAAACGTCATCTTGTCCCGCAAAAAACAAGTCACCATACAGCTCCATCATCCGAAAAATAAAAAAGTTATAACTCTCAAAATAAAGTGATACAAAAAAATAATTTTTTCTAGAAAATATTTTTTGTGTAAAAGCGTCAAAACATAAAAAAAAGATGTAAATGCAGTATCACTGTAAACGTACTGACCCGAAGAATAAAGCTGCCTTATCAATTTTACCACACGCAGAACGCCTTAAAAAAAAAACATAAAAACAATTCCGGAATTGCTGGTTTTTGTTTATTCTGCCTCCCAAAAATCTGAATAGAAAGCAAACAAAAAATGTCACATGCCTGAAAATGGTACCAATAAAAACATCAACTTGCCCCACAAAAAACAAGCTGTCACATGACTCTGTCGGCGAAAATATGGAAAAATTATAGCTCTGAAAATATGGCGATGCAAAAAATGCTTCTTTTAATGTGTGACAGCTGTCCATCATAAAAACCCCATATGAATCTGGAATCGCTGTAATCGCACCGACCCAAAGAATAAAGTCATCTAATCACTTATACCACACGAGGAATGGTGTAAAAAAATAAAGTCTAGGGTTAGGGTTGTATTAGGGTTGGGGTTAGGGTTCTGTTAGGGTTGGATTGGGGTTGGGCTAGGGTTAGGGTGGGGTTAGGGTTGGGTTTGGGTTTGGGGTTGGGGTAGGGTTAGGGTTGAGGCTAGGGTTAGGGTTGAGGCTAGGGTTAGGGTTGAGGCTAGGGTTAGGGTTCGGCTAGGGTTGGGGTTAGGGTTGGGGTTAGAGTTTGGATTTTTTCAAAAGTAAAGAAAAAAAATGATGATATGGAAACTAGTGTTGAGCACAAGTGCTCGCAACTAGAGTTTGCATCGGGTGCTCGTGTATGCACTGACTATCGTGGATATTCAAGTGACATGCTCGAGTCTCTGCCCCATATGCTTCACGGCCAAAAAAAGCATTGCTGGGACAGCCTGCCATGCACGAGCAATCCCCGCATGTGGTTTTTTTGGGTGTCTAACAACTGTGAAACATACGGGGCAGGGACTCAAGCATGTCACTCGAGCACCTGTGATACATGGTGCATACCCGAGTATCCGATGCAAACTCAAGTAGCCTAATGTTATAAAATTCTTACCTCTGGGTTCAAAATGTACACTATACCACTTGATAAAATCCTTGAGGGGTCTAGTTTCCAAAATGATGTCACTAGTGGGGGTTTTCCACTATTTAGGCACATCAGGGGCTCTCCAAACGCAACATGGCGTCCGCTAATTATTCAAGCAAATTTTACATTCAAAAAGTCAAATGGCGCTCCTTCCCTTCTGAGCCCTGCCGTGTGCCCAAACAGTGTTTTTTCCCCACGTATGGGGTGTCTGTGTGCTCAGGGGAAATTGCACAACAAATTTTGGGGTCCATTTTTTCCTGTTACCCCTGCAAAAATTAAAAAAATTGGGGTTTAAAGTAACATTTTTGTGAAAAAAGTTAAATGTTCATTTTTTTCTTCCACATTCCAAAAATTCCTGTGAAGCTTGTGACGGGTTAATAAACTTCTTGAATGTGGTTTTGATCACTTTGAGGGGTGCAGTTTTTAGAATGGTGTCACTTTTGGGTATTTTCTGTCATAAAGGCCCCTCAAAGTCACTTCAAATGTGATGTGGTCCCTAAAAAAAATAGTTTTGCAAATTTTGTTGTAAAAATGAGAAATCGCTGGTCAAATTTAAACCCTTATATCTCCCGAATAAAAAAAAAAGTTGGTTCCAAAATTGTGCTGATGTAAAGTAAACATGTGGGAAATGTTATTTATTAAGTATTTTGTGTGACATATCTCTCTGATTTAAGGGCATAAAAATTCAAATTTTGAAAATTGCAAAATTTTCAAAATTTTCGCCAAATTTCCTATTTTTTCACAAATAAACGCAAATGATATCAAAGAAATTTTACCACTATCGTGAAGTACAATATGTCATGAAAAAACAAACTTAGAATCAGCGAGATCTGTTGAAGCGTTCCAGAGGTATTACCTCATAAAGTGACAGTGGACAGATTTGTAAACATTGGCCCTGTTCATTAACGTGCAAAACATCCTCGGGGGGTAAAGCGGTTAAAGGAATAGTCATTCAAAGTTTGAAAATTGCAATTTTGTAAATATTTTGGTCAAATTTCAAATATTTTTATAAATAAACACAAAACACATGAACCTAAATGTACCATTATTATAAAGTATCATGTGTCACAAAAAAAAGAATCTTAAAATTAATTGTATATGTTGAAGCATTCCAGAGTTATTACTACATAAAGTGACACTGGTCAGATTTAAAAAAAATATGGTCTGGTCACTAAGGGGTTAACAAAAGTTAACTTATTAGGTGCCAAATACTTTGATTGCTAATATCTCTGCAACAGAAGGTTAAATTAACCTCTTACCATCATATTACATCATATGCACTCTGAGCCCACATCTTTCACAGCAGATGATGGCTGATTTAATCACTCATCATGTGCCTTTAATAGCTGCAGGTAAAGCAGGGCTCTCCCCATGGCTGTTAACCTGTTAAATGCCACTGTCAATCTCAGACAGCGGCATTTAACACACATGTACCCATCGGAACGACCCTGAAGTGCTCACAGGACATCGATGGGTTATCATGACAGCTGATGGTCTGCTGTAGACCCCCATGCCTGTCATTACAGTACTCCTGCGAAAGCCAGCGTTTAGCTGGCCTTCATAGAAGATCAAGATTTTCACTATATTTTAAGTGCAGTGCTAATGCACTGCTAGCCACTAATGGGACTATTAAAAAAAACATAAAATAAAACAAACAAATTCAAATCACCCCCCTTTTGCCCCATTAGTAATAAAACAAAAAAATAAATACACATTTGGTATCACTGTATCCGTAAAAGTTCAATCTATCAAAATGTAAAACAAATTAATCCGATTGTTTTTCACATTACCAATCGAAACGCCATAATTATGTTTTTTGGCCTCCTCAACATTGCAAAAAAATGCAATAAGAGGAGATCAAAACATCGTATCTTCCCCAAAATGGTATCAGTAAAAGCTCAAGGCGCAAAACATAAGCCCTCTTACATAGCCTGATATCCCAAAAATATAAAGCGTTACAGGTCTCAGAAAAAGGGAGACACAGGCAAAAGTGTTTTTTTTTTTTTTTTTTTACAGAAAAATAAAGTTATGGCTCTTGGAAGAAGGGGAGGAAAAAATGGAAAATAACCCAGTGGTGAAGGGGTTAAATAAAGAACATTTTATTCTGCTCTGTAGCCACTGTTACATTGTGTGTCCAGTTCAACATGACAAGTTTTGTGAAAGGACCTCTTTAAACACATTAAAGCAACTTTTTATGAGGCCAGATTTCCCATTACAGTTTTAAATTGTATACAATATAGACTCTTAAAACTACTGATGCTGGTGTACTGAAAGCCCATGTCAGAATAACTGTATAATCCTTTATGAAAGTTGCGCTTCTTGATATTAAAATGTGCTTTTCGGGATTTCCGCTCTAGCTGCACTCATAAAAACGCTCTTATAATTTAAAGATTATGTAGCTATTCAGATTTTCAAAGCATGTACACCAGCGTCATCTGTTCTAATAGGTCTATGTTTAGTTTGTATTGTGAAATCTAGTGACAGATCTTCCTTGAAGTTATACATCTGTTATTTTTATCTTTTAATGTTCATTCTTTTGAATCATGGTTATAAAACATTATATGATTTTTTTGCCTTCATTTTAAGGTTTGTAGTGTCCTTGAGAGTTTGGAGCAGGAATATAAGAGAGAAGAAGACTGGTGTGGAGGTGCTGATAAACTTGGTCCAAACTCAGAAACTGACCATGTCACCCCAATGATTAGCAAGCACCTGGAACAAAAGGAAGCATTCCTAAAGGTATGATCCTTTAATTATCTTTTTTGTTTGTTTGTTTTTTTTGTCTTTTTTGGGTTTTTAATCATATATTTTCATTAAGAAATGTCAGTTTTACATAATAAACATTTAAACTTTTAGTTTGAAATTAAATTCTATTTTAACAGCAATTTTTATAAGTATTCTCCATTGGTCTAGAAAATACCTTATTAATTATTTTAAGACATTAGTATGCTGGCCCAAGAAAAACAAAAAAGCTCAAATTTTTTTATAAGCTTTCAAATCCTCTTCACAGTATCTAAATACACATTTTAATTTTATTTAACAAAAGAGATCTTTGTTGCTTAGCATGAAATGACAGTGCAGTCATTTAATATTAAATGTGTTCAAGCACTATTTTTTTTTTGCGTAAGCACAGGCTGTCTGCAACTTACGAACAAACTCGTAGAGTTGAACGTTGGATGCTAAAAAGAAAAAAAAATCAACTCTCCGGCTGCCCCATTGCTGACTGCACCTTCTGATCCTCTTCTTTCAGCTGCTGCATATTGCATAGCTGATATCTTCATAGGCCAGGACGTCCGACTGCGTCCATGCCCCATGCCACAGACACTGTGTGTCTCGCAACGTTAACGTCATGGGGCATAGACACTACCGAAAATCCTGGCTTACAGTGAAGAGGCCAGGGATGAGGCTTGTAATGCTGGTGAGGTGAATATTAGTTTTTTTTTTTCCTTATTTTTTTTCCTGGTTCTATGCCAACCTGCATTCACATCTACAGCCCTTATCTATTATTTATTCATTATGCTTGCTTATATAGCGCCATTCTTTCCACAGCGCTTTACAGACATTATGGGCACTGTCCCCATTGTGTCTCACAATCTAAATTCCCTATCAGTATGTGCAAGGAAGTCAGAGTACGCGGAGGAAACCCACGCAGATACGTGTGGAACATACAAACTCCTTGCCGATGTTGTTCTTGATGGTATATGAACTCAGGAGTCCAGTGCTGCAAAGCAACAGTGCTAATGACTGAGCCACTGCACTGTTGGTCAGGTAAATTAGGAAGTCATCAGCAAATGACGAGCATTTATATTCTGACCCAGACACTTCTATTCCCTGGACGTCGGGTTTGGCAGGAATGGCCTCCATCAGATACTCCATAAGCAAGATATACAGTTGTGCTCCAAAGTTTACATACCTCGGCAAAAATTTTCTTTCTTGGCCTTTTTTCAGAGAATATGAATGATAACAAAAAAAAAATTTCTCCACTCATGGTTATTGGTTGGGTGATGCCATTTATTGTCAAACTATTGTGCTTTCTCTTTTTAAATCTTAATGACAACCAAAAACATCCAAATGACCCTGATGAAAAGTTCACATACCCTGGTGATTTTGGCCTGATAACAGGAAAGGAATACAAAAAGCTATCCAAGGAATTGATAATGCCAGTCAGCAGTGTTCAGGGGTTCTGTAAAAACCAAACCACAGTCAGGTAGACCAACAAAAATTTTGGCCACAACTGCCAGGAAAAATGTTTGGGATGCAAAGAAAAACCCGCAAATAACATCATCTGAAATTCAGGACTCTGAAAACTAGCAGTGTGCCTGTTTCAAGATGCACAATAAGGAGGCACTTGAAGAAAAATGGGCTGCATGGTCAAGTCGCCAGAAAAAAGCCATTACTGCACAAATGGCACAAAGTATCTCGCCTACAATACACCAGACAGCAGAGAGACAAGCCTCAAAACTTCTGGAACAAGGTAATTTGGAGTAATGAGACCAAAATTGAACTTTTTCGCCACAACCATAAACGTTACATTTGGAGAGAGGTCAACAAGGCCTATGATGAAAGGAACACCATTCCTACTGTAAAGCACAGAGGTGTTTCTCTGATGTTTTGGGGATGTGTGAGCTACAAAGGCACAGGAAACTTGGTAAAAGTTGAAGGAAAGATTAATGCAGCATGTTGTCACCATATTCTTGAGGCAAATTTGCACTCATCAGCCTGGAAGGTGTGCATGGGACGTACTTGAACATTCCCACGTGACAGTGATCCAAAACACAAGGCCAAGTCGACCTGTCATTGGCTACAGCAGAACAAAGTGAAGGTTCTGGAGTGGCCATCACAGTCTCCTGACCTCAATATCATTGAGCCACTCTGGGGAGATCTCAAGCACGCAGTTCATGCTAGACAGTCCAGGAATTTACAGGAACTGGAGGCTTTTTGCCAAGAAGAATGGGCTGCTTTACCATCTGAGAAAATAAAGAACCTCATCCACAACTACCACAAAAGACTTCAAGCTGTCATTGATGTTAAAGGAGGCAATACACGGTTTTAAGAATTGGGGTATGTGGACTTTTTATCAGGGTCATTTGGATGTTTTTGGTTGTAATTAAGATTTAAAAAGACAAAACACAGTAGTTTGACAAAAAATGGCTTCACCCAACCAATAACCTTTAGTAGAGAAAACATTTTTTGTTATCATTCATATTCTCTGAAACAAGGCCAAGAAAGCAAAAATTCTGCCTGGGTATGTAAACTATTGAGCACATCTGTATAACATTGGGGAGAGAGGGCGGCCCAGTCTCATGCCATTATTTATATTAAATGGTTCTGAAAGGGAGCCATTTAGTTTAATTTGAGCAGACGGAGAACAATATAATGCTAACATTTTTTAAATGAATAATAGGCCCAAACCAGTGTGACTCAGTGTTTCCGATAAGAACAGCCAAGAGACTCTCTCTTTTAAAAGCCTTTTCGGCATCTAGTGAGAGAATTATTAGGGGGATTTTTAAACATGGGCATGTTTGATAATATCTAAGGTTTTTATTGTGTTGCTTTGAGCCTCTCTTCCCAGGCACAAAACCCACCTATTCTGTGTGAATCAAATTGGAAAGGTGGGACTTGAGTCTGTTAGCTAGAAGTTTTGCATATAGTTTTAGGTCCACATTTAACAAGGATATTGGCCGATAGCTAGTACAGGAATTGGGATCCTTACTCAGTTTGGGGATGACCATTATGTGTACTGCCACTGAGTGTTTGGGAAAAGGAGTAGACTTTGATATGGAGTTAACCCTCAACTGGTGAGGTGGGGTTTTTGTCACGCAACTGGTGATATGGGGTTTCCTATACCCCAGTGTTTAGAAATCTCTTTTTGTTTACAGAAAATGCAAAGATCACATTTGTTTTAATCATTTTCTTATTGGCGATTGATTACACATGAGTATAACAAATTTTTGACACCCACAAATGGATGGAAGCTAGTGAGACACGTATTCTCATACCAGCATTTTTCAATGAATGGCAGCCGAACGAAAATTCTCTGGGGTGTAGCAAACCCCACCTCACCAGTTGAGGGTTAAAGGACTGAAGTATCAAAGGGGATAGAAGTTCCGAGAAAACTTTGTAAAATTTAGCTGTGAAACCATCGGGACCTGGGCTCTTATTCCCTGGAAGATCCCGAATGGAAGTCTCCAGCTCCTGTTGTGATAATGTTTTTTCCAGGTTTCTCGTTGTTTCAATATCTAGTTTTTTTGGAAGTTCAGATCTATTAATATAACTTCCTGTATCTACTGTAGGTGGAGGTAAATTATATAATTTTGAGTAATATGTTTGGAAAGTGTTTAATATTTCAGGGGTGGAGTAGACTAGCTTATCATGTGCATTCTTGATGCCAGATATAAAATTCTAATTTTTTTGGGAAGCATCAACAACAAGTGGGACACAATCATGAAGTGGAGCAAAATTTATTGGATATTTTAAACTTTTTTAAAAAATTAAAAACTGAAAAGTGGGACATGCAATATTATTTGGCCCCTTTACTTTCAGTGCAGCAAACTCACTCCAGAAGTTCAGTGAGGATCTCTGAATGATCCAATGTTGTCCTAAATGACTGGTAATGATAAATAGAATCCACCTGTGTGTAATCAAGTCTCAGTATAAATGCACCTGCTTTGTGATAGTCTCAAGGTTCTGTTTCAAGTGCAGAGAGCATCATGAAGACCAAGGAACACACCAGGCAGGTCCGAGATACTGTTATGGTGAAGTTTAAAGCCAAATGTGGATACCAAAAGATTTCCCAAGTTTTAAACATCTCAAGGAGCACTGTGCAATTGTTCCTATTGAAATGGAAGGAGTATCAGACCACTGCAAATCTACCAAGACCCGGCCGTCCCTCTCAACTTTCATCTCAAACAAGGATAAGACTGATCAGAGATGCAGTCAAAAGGCCCATGATCACTCTGGATGAACTGCAGAGATCTACAGCTGAGGTGGGAGCGTCTGTTCATAGGACAACAATCAGTTGTACACTGCACATATCTGGCCTTTATGGAAGAGTGGCAAGAAGAATGCCATTTCTCAAAGATATCCATAAAAAGTCTCGTTTTAAGTTTGCCACAAGCCACCTGGGAGGCACACCAAACATGTGGAATAAGGTGCTCTGGTCAGATGAAACCAAAATGGAACTTTTTGGCCACAATGCAAAACAATATTTTTGGCATAAAAGCAACACAGCTCATTCAACACCCTCAAAACACCATCCCCACTGTCAAACATGGTGGTGGCAGCACCATGGTATGGGCAAGATTTTCTTCAGCAGGGACAGGGAAGATGGTTAAAATTGATGGAAAGATGGACTGAGCCAAATACAGGACCATTCTGGTAGAAAACCTGTTGGAGTCTGCAAAAGACCTGAGACTGGGACGGAGATTTATCATCCAACAAGACAATGATTCCAAACATAAAGCTAAATCTACAATGGAATGTTTGAATAATTAACGTATCCCTGTGTTAGAATGGCCAAGTCAAAGTCCAGACCTGAATCCAATCGAGAATCTATGAAAAGAGTTGAAAACTGCTGTTCACAAACTCTCTCCATCCAACCTCACTGAGGTCGAGCTGTTTTGCAAGGAAGAATGGGCAAGAATTTAAGCCTCTCGATGTGCAAAACTGATAGAGACATACCCCAAGTGACTTGCAGCTGTAATCGCAGCAAAAGGTGGCGCTACAAAGTATTAACTCAAGGGGGCCGAATAATATTTCACGCCCCACTTTTTAGTTTTTAATTTTTTAAAAAAGTTTAAAATATCCAATAAATTTTGTTCCACTTCACGATTGTATCCCCCTTGTTGTTGATTATTCCCCCAAAATATTAGAATTTTATATCTTTATGTTTGAAGCCAGAAATGTGGCGAAAGGTAGAAAAGTTCAAGGGGGCCAAATAATTTCACAAGGCACTGTGTGTGCATATATATATATATATATATATATATATATATATATATATATATATATATATATATATATATATATATATATATACAGTGCCTACAAGTAGTATTCAACCCCCTGCAGATTTAGCTGGTTTGATAACATGCAAATAAGTTAGAGCCTTCAAACTGCAAACGAGAGTAGGATTTATGAACAGAAGCTGTTTGCATGGATTTATACAGTGTGACCTAGTTGTCAAGCACTTTCCAAGTGATGCTATCGCTTGGAAAGCGCTTGTCAATCCGCATGCGGAAACGCATGTGAACCTGCATGTGGATCCGCATGTATTCTGCAGGAAAAATGCATGCACAATCTGCATGCGTTTTTTCTGCCAGGGAGATGCAGAAATGCTGCAGAAATTTTCTGCTTCATTTCTGCATCGTGGGCACATAGCCTAAATGTGGACAGAATAGATGCGGTTTGTGCAAATATATGAATAAGACATCTGTGTTCACATCCTCAGATCACAAAAACACATGACATGGCAACCTTCATAAACTGCAATACGACACACGTGATATATTCAGCCACTTGTTCCTTGTGCGATATTCGTTGTACTTCTCGCAAGTTGAAATTTAGAATTGCTGAGCACATTAACGATGCGATTCCAGACCCTTTAAAAGTAAAAAAAAAAAAATCTATGTCTGCCTTATCTAAACATTTCCATGACATTCACCAAGGAAATTGTTCCACTCTATTAATTACAGGCATAGAAGAGAGTTAACCGTCCAGCAAGAGGTGGGGATTGGCTAAGGCTTATCTTCAAACTGAGAAGCCTTTTGGATTTTTCACCTAACCACCAGATTCCCCAGTGGGTTAAATTATAAAAAGGATTTAATGTACCTTTATTGAAATGTTTTATTATTATAAAAAATATACATTGTATTTTGCTACTTTGAGAAACTTGGATAAGGTTTATCCACAGAAGAGATTTGAAGACACAATGTGCTTTTTTTTCTTTACCTTTCTCTCCTGCATTCAACCTGCACACTTTCTTCCCCTCCCCTCCGTTTCTTTTCTCCTGTGTACACATAGGGTTAATAATTAAGCCCATCTATGACTGGTCTATTCCATACCTATTTTCTATGCTATATATTTCGATAGCTCCTACATGTTAGTTTCTATGATTAAGAGCTAGTATAGCTTGAAACGCGTCGGCCATTGTGCTACCATGTTTTTTTTACATTTTCTTTTTCATGTTTTAATCTACAAATAAACAGGATGTAGATAGTTGACGATAGGGTAAGATATAGTTATTGTTTGGGACTAGCCCACAGTGGAATGGTTTAGTGTTAGGGAAAGTGACTGTTTTCCAGTTAGTTAGGGTCGTTGGAATTTGGAGAGCAAAGTGAGCAGAGATGCCTTAAGGGTGATCCTGAGTGAGAGAAGACTAAGGACGAGGGATAGTAAGATAATTAAAAAAAAGTGACCGATGAGACAGAGTGGCCTTCCAGAGACGGGTCCTATGAGAGGATGCTTAGCTACAAGATATATAGCTTGTAACGCAGAAGGACCTCAGCAGGACTGCGAGACGGGTACTAGTGAAGAGTCCTGAGCAAGAGTTCCAGGATGCCACTAGTGTAAGAAATAGGATGCGCACCCATTAAGCAAGTAAGGAGACTTGCTGATCAGGACTGTAGCTGTAACACTGGGTTGTAGAAAAGTAGGAAGAATTAATGTGCCTTGAAATCAACATCACATACCTCCTCACTTCTCGAGTCGACATCCCACCTGAGGTGGGTTGTTCCTCAGATACCACGGGTTCTTCGCTCACAGGAGTTTTTTCCGCCGCACTCATTTCCCCTGCTTCCTCAGATACTCTTGGAGCTGCCTCTGTAAGTTTTTGTACTTCTTCTGAATCACCTGTTTCCACACGGTGTGGTAATTCCACTCTTCTTGAGTGTCGATTGGTCTCTTCAGGGAACGGTGTTCAATCATCAGATCTGAATTGAAATTCATCTGTACTTGGTACAAACTATGAAGCCTCGGGACTTAGGATGGTACATCCCTCTCTCCGAGAAATACAACTATGTTTTCTTCTAAATCTGAACTTTCCAGGTCGCTATCCACCTTTGGAGCTTCAGTCTGTGGTGGTCCCTTAGTCGATCTCGGACAATGTCGGTCTACTTCTTCGAAGTCTTGTTGTGGTGGGAGATAATCACAGGGTAGTAGGAAATTCCGATGGACTATTCTGGTTTTCTTGTCTCCCGTTTCCAATCGGATTTCATACACTGGGCTGTGGTCAGCTTTCCTCCTTACGACCACATACACCTTGTCTTCCCAATACGAACAAAGTTTTCCTGGACCGCCTTTCTCACGTTCTTGACTAGCACCCTGCTGCCCAGTGGCAATTCTGCTCCATAACATTTTCGATCATAGTACTCCTTATTGTTAGAACTCTCCTGTTAGTTTTTTCTATTTTGTGGTCACGTGACCTGCTGCCTATTTATTCCAGCTCCGCCCTTCTGGCTTTGCTGGACTTCAGTGTTATTTTGACTCTCTATCTAGCCAGGTGCTTTGTACCTATCTCTATAATTTGCTTGGTCCTTGGACCTCTAAGTATTTTTGTCTGTTTGTCTTTTTGCTCCGCTACAACTTCTGCTAGGAGGTGTCCAATTTTGTCCCAGTCCCTAGTTCTTTTAGGGACCCCTCCCTTTATTCTATAGGTCTGCGTTCAGACTAGCTGAGAATGAAGGTGGGTCTGTTCACAAGGAACAGGTTGCCCGCTGCATCATAGGGAATCAGCTTAGTCTTATTGTAGGGACAGATTCCTTTTCTTTCCTTAGTTCTTGTAGCAGATCATAACACTTATTCTTGCTCTTTCCTTGCGTAACCACTTTGGACGCTATGTTGTATGCCTCTGCCATCCTTTCCTTCCATTTCCGAACGTACTCCGGATACGTTCTGTAAGTCTCTGACACCGGAATATCGAACATGATGTCGATTGGCAGTCTTGGCGATTGTCCATACAATAGGAAGAAGGGTGAGTAACCTGTTGCATTTCTCTTTGTACAGTTATAGGCATTTACCACTTTTGATGGAGAACTCTTCCAGTCTTTTTTCTCGTCAGCTGTTAAAGTGTGCAACATCGACAATAATGTCTGGATAAAACGTGCCACCTGTCCATTACCGTCTGGGTGATAAGGCGTTGTGTGGGATCTCTGTACTCTACAGTACTTTCCTAGCTTGGCAAAAGCTAGTTCTCAAATTGTCTTCCTTGGTCATGGTGTAACCTCGTAGGGAACCCAAACTTCAAAGCAAAATCATTTAAGATCTTCTCTGCCGCTGTTCGACCCACTTTATTGGTGGTGGTATATGGTTGAGCAAATCGATTAAAATGGTCGATCACCATCAAGATGTATTCGCAACCACCATTGCACATCTCTAGATGTAGAATTTCTTTTGAGACCATATGAAACGGATACGTAGTTTGGATGTTTCCCAAAGGTGCCCGGGTTGATGTGTTGGGATGTTTATTTTTCAGACACCCACACTCCCTGGTCACGTACGTCTCAATATCTCTCTGCATATGCGGCCAGAAGAAACGTTCACGTATCAAATTTGTTGTCCTTTCCACTCTCAGGTGTCCTATGTTTTCATGGAGTTCTTTAAAGACCAACCTAAGGAATACTTCGTAGTACCAACTGCCGGTTTTGTCCTCTTTTATGATACAGGATACCTACCGTCTTCACTGAGTTAGAGCTTCATCCATTCTTTAACTAAAACACTTACTGCTGGTGACTCATTATCGCTCTCCCTTTTACTTGGAAACCGATTTTGGTCCACATAAAGTAGCATTCTACCAATTATCTGATCTTCCTGTTGTGCTCTACGGATTTTTTCTTTTGGTAGTTGTTGAACGGACAAGGGTTGATCTTGTTCTCTCACTTTTATGGTGGTTTCCACCGTTAAACGGACACCACAATGGTGTGTCTTCCTCTTGATAAGCTTGTACTGCTTGGGTAGTGCTCTCAATTGCTTCCAGACGTACTTCCTCCGAGCATTCTTGCATGAACTCCTCAGGCTCTAGTGGCATTCTTAACAGTCCATCAGCATCTGCATTGCATTTTACTTGCCTGTACTTGATGCTCAAATTGAAGTCCGCTAATTCAGCGACCCATCTCTGACCCGTTGCATTCAGTTTGACTGTAGTAAGGACATAGCTCAAAGGGTTGTTAGTGTATTCCTCAAACTCTTTGCTGTAGTAGAGATAGAACTCCAATTTTCTGGAATGTATATGGTAATTCTTCTCTGCATCTGTCAACGTTCTAGAACCGTAACCGATGACTCTCATTTTTCTGTCTTGATGCTGATACAGGGCAGCTCCCAGACCATCTTGAGAAGCGTCACAATGAAAAACAAATGGTAAATTCAAATCCGGATATCCCAAGATGGGTGGTTTTACCAGGTAGTCTACTAGTTCTTCCAATACCTCCTGGTGGTCTGCTGTCAAGAGAATGGGCTGTTGGGACGAAACAGCGTTGTTTCTTTTAAACCCGGTCCTAACCACATTCTTCTTTTTTTCCGTGGGTATTGTTGACACTGTCATTGTCCCCAAGAGGAGGTATAGTGGGGCGGCAATCCTAGAAAAGTTCCAAACATAAGTATGATAGTAGGAGAGGAATCCTAATATCTGCCTCAACTCCCCGATGGTAGAGGGCCGCCTGTCTTTTAAGGCCAGTACCAGAGCGATTTCTGCTGGGTTCATGGTATATCCTTCTCAGGACACAATTTTCCCTAGAAATTGGACTTGTCTTTTGAACAGTTCACACTTTTTTGGGGTCACCTTAACTCCATGTTGTTGATACCATTGTAATATGGTCCTCATGTGTTCAACATGCTCCCGGAAGGTTTTGCTGTGTACCACATTGTCATCCAAGTACGGCTGGCAGATATCGTCCCTCAATCCTTCTAAACATGTCTCCATGCTCCTCTGGAATTCTGCTGGAGCTGAATTGAGCCCAAGCGGTATGCGGATCCACTCATATCCCCACGGTGTGATGAATGCTGTCAAGGGTCTACTGGACTCTCCGACAAACCCTTGATGGTATGCTTTACCCTGATTGAGGACAGAGAACCAGGTACTTCCTGATAGGCTATCCAGCATATCTTGAATCTTTGGTATCGGGTGCTGATCAAGTACTGAATTACGGTTTAGTTCCTGGTAATCACAACAGAGTCTCAATGTACCGTCCTTCTTCCTAACATAGACAATAGGAGAGGAATAAGACGACTTCAACTTTTGGACCCAACCTCTCCTGATGATATCTTGTAAATATTCTTTCACTTCACGATGTAATGTTTTTGGCACAGACATGTAACTTTTTGTTACTGGGGTCGTGTCTTTCAAATTGATTTTCAAATGCAACAACGGAATACAGCCTATTTCAGAGTCATCTTTGGAGAACGCATGACACTCTTCTCTCAGCATCTATTTTGCTACTGCTAGATCTTCAGCACACAAGTGTTCCAGGGGTACTGGGGGATCCCAGAACCCCGAGGTGGGTTGCATAATTTCCTCCCCTGGGCAGCTACTGTTCCTTGGTGGGGAGACTGAATTTACTGTAGACCCCTGGGCTGGTCTCACACTAGCTGGATATACTGTTTTAACAGTTTCGATGTGACCTAATACAGTCTTTGGATCCAGTCTAATTTTGTGTTTTGTAGTATTCATCACCGGTACTGTCACTCGAGCAAGCCCACCAGTAGGAATCGTAAGCACAGTCTCACCTTGAACTAGGCCTTCGGGAAGTACTGAGGAGTCTTTTGGCATTAACAGCTTTTTCTGAACCTTTCTTCCCGGTTCTACCCGGACTCCACATCTGACTCCCACCATTTGGTTTGCAGGGATGATGGTTGGGCACAAGCCTACCTTGACTTCTTTTAGGTCCATTGTATTCTGTGCTTTCTTTACTCTTATGAATCACATTTTCCGCCACGCCGTTGGGGATGGCGAGCGTTGTGGCGATTGCATCCACCACCAGCGTCCCTGACTTGTTTCGTGATGACCTCACTGATTACATTATAACCCAGGATAGGATCTTCTGCCACGTTCTGATCACTGATCACGAGAAAAGGTACCAAATGCTCAATGGTGTTGCTGTTCTTCTTGGCCTTCAGTTGGAAAGTCACTTCCACCCAGCCTATGAAAGGGATTTCGCTCTGGTTGACAGCATTGCCGTGGAGTTCCACTGGTCCTAACAGTTCTTTTAGCGACCGAAGGCAAGTATGTGGCAGGTAGCACCTTCTTCACTCTTCATTCCTCATTTACAAGGCTCACTTGGGCTCCTGTGTCCCACTGTATAAAGCACCTTTCACTGATTAGGCTGATGAGGCTATCTTTACTGACCGAGGAATCCTCCTCCCAGGAGTACATTCTTTGACCTTCGCACTGAGCGTTAAGTAACTGATGCCCCTGTCTCTCTTGCAGCTGTTGTATATGGTAGCACACTTGGGGATAGTACTGCGGCAGCCGTTTTACCTCATGCACCGTTCTGTGGTTTGGGGATATTTGGATTTGCTTCTGGGGCCTTCTCCGTGTCACTGTTACCAGTCGCCCTGCACTGGCAACCTCCTGTCTTTAAATCCAAACGACCATGACCATTGGCACTCCTTATGTAAAACAAAAAGAAACAGGAGCGCACTTTGTGAAAGAACCTCGTGGTCTAGTGGATTAGAAGATCAGGGGCCGATTGGCCACTTACCTAGTGGAGTTGTGCACCCCCGCACAGCCCCAGTTAATGCTTAAAACTGGGGAGGCTGGTTCCCTCTCGGGACGTTGCGTGCCGCCGCCCGTTAATGCCGTTTCCGCGTTCTGATCACATGGTAGGGACTGCATGTACGTCACTGCAGGTCCTTCAGACAAGGGATTGTTTATCTAGTCACCGCAGGTCCTTTAGTTTCTTTAATATGGGATAGGTACTGTTATGGAGACCCTCTTTGGTTTATGGAGAACTTTGGTTTAGACAGCAAAGGGTCTTCACATTGCCAGCGAGATTCAAATTAAGGTACTTCATCGATGAAGGAAGAGAGGCAGAATACATGTGACAAGCATTGTCAGCTAGTAGAGTCTTCTGGTGTGGCAACCTAGACTCACCAATTTATTAGCTATACAAAAAGCGGAACTTTATTGTTACATACAACTGAACAGAATACCAAAATAGCTTATCAGTAACAAACACATTTCCCTTGACCCAACATAAAATCTTCTCAGAGACTTTCACAGGAAACCAGTATCTTAGTCAGACATTTCACATTGTATGTCTTAAAACACTCAAGCAGAGGACTCATGAATCAGAATTGTTTTATCTAATTTAATAATTGATATCTAGGTATTAAAATTAACCATAACAGTACCATCTGATGAGGATAGTGTTTACTATCGAAACACATTTTGGGGAGGGTTAATAAAATGTTTGTAAAGCCGTAATCCTGTTCCCATAGTGATCATTACGCCAGCGCTCCATAGACCTCTTAAATATTATATCTCAACCCATTGGCACTCCTTGCCATAATGTCCTTCCTCGCCACATCTTAGACAGTGGACACATACCGTACTCTGATTTGATGAACGTCTCACTTCACAAGCCGGGTATGTTCTGTTTTGGAACTCACTCCTGGGTCTGAGGGATACCGGATCTGGTCTAGGACAAATAAACTTTTTCACCTCAATCAACTCGGCTCACAGTTCTCCTATTACTTCCTCCCAGTTAGCGCTGGCAGGCCTCTCTTTTGTTGGTGATTTAAGGTTCCCTATCGGAGGTGGCATTGGAGGGTCTCTATTATGATCTTTGGACTGGCCACTGGGGGGTCTCCAACTCCAGCTGACTCATTTTAGTGATTTTAGGAGCAGAGCTTTTCTTTAACTTCTGTTCGCTCTCTGACTCCAAACTAGCAGCCTCATTCATTTTTTCAGTTAGGACTTCGTCCAAAACGCCAGGATATTCTAGGTACTGTTTCAGCTGCAACTTGATATCTTTGCTGATTAATCCCTTTTCCAATGATCTCAAGAACTTCTTCTGGACTAGTCCAGCATCAAACTTCTCCTCCGCTTCTACATCTCTGGATGCAAACAACAGTCTATCCCTCAGTTCAATTGCTCTGAACAAGAAACTTTGGGGTGATTCATTAATTTTCTGTGAGAGGTTAATGAGTCATTGGAACAATTCTGAAGTACTCTCTTCTTTATAGTACCCTTTTAAAATCATCTTCAGCTGTTGCAAGTTCAATTGACTTTTCATTTCTAGCATATTACTGAGGTTGAGTTCTGGGTTGATGGCTTTCATGACCCCCTCAACGATCTCATCTGGCTGGTAGTTTTTCTGTAAACCTGCATCGATCTGGTGCAACAAGTTCCTATAAGACAGTCTCTCTTTCCGTTCACACTCTCCAATCTGTCCAAGGATCTTGAATTATTTCCTCATGGTGATTTGTGGTGTTAGAGAGGACTGTCTCCCTGATTTATTTAACCTGAGCAAGTTAAAGGTCCTTTCTGAGTCTATCACCCATTCAGAGGTTTCGGTCGATTCCTGCAGGGCTGTTGTTAGGGCTTTGAATTGTTCTTTCAGTTCCTGTAGTTGACTCTGTGGACGGAGATTCCCGCTTTTGGTAATTGGTGCCGCCCCTCCATCCTCCAACTTCAACCTGGTTAGAAACTGTGTTAGTTCCTGGAGGAATGTCCCCATGACGCCTTCAGCTTCTTTCTCCCCCAGCTCATCCATTTTTGCATTAATGGCAGCTAACAGTTGCCTGCGGTTGTGTGCTTTAGAAATTTGTTCTACTGACATCTTTAAATGGTCTGCTACTGTTCTCAATTCTTCACAAATTAGCTGAAGAAGCAGCTCACTAATTGTGTTCATTTGTATTTCCACATTGCTGCTAGTGAGTTTTTCTTTAGGGCTGGTCCACTTTATCTGGTGTAGCAGAGTTCAGTTGAGGTGCTGTGCTGCTGTGTTTTTCCCGACACTTTTTTCCTCTTCTCCCTCTACACGCTAATTACCGCTCAGGATTCCCCGTACAGGCCACCAATGTTACACGCACGCCTCTAGGTTCAGATAGGGCAAGACAGGTTTCATGAATTCGTTGGAATCCTGGGGAACCATTACTCAGGGCAACCATAAGCTGCTGTTTCTCTCAGGTACACGATAGATTCAGTTGCTGACCAGATACATCTGACAAGAGTCTTCAGAAACGGTAGAACAGTAACATTTAATGAGGCATGGCCAATGCAATGCCAATGTCTCTTTGAGCAACACACCTTAGTAATAACAGTACAGTCTCCTTTGCAGCACAGCAGTACACAGTCTATTATCCGGTAGCACAGTACAGCACAGTTTTAGTGCATACACAACCACAGGTTTTTCCTTCCCAAGGGCTCAATAGTGAACCGCATTCTTTATCCTGCACGGAGATGGAGGGGGGGGGAGGTTTGATGAGACAGATGATCCCGGTGTGAAGATGATTCTTTCCAGTCCTTATTTTTCTGCCCGATAATACTATGCACTGTTTAGCTTCCCTCCTGACTTGAATTCTATTCACTTGCCTTCTGTGAGATACCGATCACGCACCACCTTTTTCTTAGGCTCAAGCCAGACAGTAAACAACTTCCCCCACAATCCCCCTGGGGCTCTACTTAACACTCCCCCTCTCCTGTGACTGTGTTCACCCCTCTAGTTGCTTGATGCTTCTGGAGCACAACACTTACTGTCTCCTGTACTTGTGTTACTTCTAATAGTTGCTGGATGCTTTTGAAGCAGCAGCACTACTTCTTCATGTCACATCCAGGTACTCCGGTTTTCTCCCACACTGCCAAAGATATACTGATAGGGAATCGAGATTGTGAGCCCCAATGGGGGCAGTGTCGAAAATGTCTATAAAGTGCTGTGGAATTAATGGTGCTATAGCTTAGTATTATTAGTAGCATTTATTAGTAAAATAAATATAACCCTTACCAAGTTACCGTTCAGCAAAGACTTTATTTTTGAATGGTGGTTTCCTTCAATGAACTGTAGAACACCTTGTCCTGACAAACCCATGACATCAGTTCCAGGCAACCTGCATGAGTGTAAGGCCCTCATAGCACAAGTCCACACACCCAGCCAGGACCCACCATTTCATGTAGCGTGCCGGGCGCTTAAGATGAGTTGCTTCGCCCACGTCATATTACACTTGACATAGTCTGCAGAATCGAGTCTTTAAGCTGAAGGAACAACATAGTGCAGGGAAAACTCTGGGTACAAGAAATATGACGACTGTTACACAATATAAGATGGTGCCCATCAAACATTGCAAAATGGCCGTGAGTGGCACAAAATGGCTAGACGGACCCACCAATCATGGGCAAAAGAGAAGCAAAAGAGCGTGACGTGGTGTACAGCCCTTCAAGACGTATGCCTACAGAGGGTGTGACTGTTGTCACAGAGTAAGATGGAAGGAGAAGATCCACCCAGGAAGATGTGACCCCAGGAAACTGACAGAGATAATCAAGAAAGGAGATGGTGAGTAATAGAGGACTACACCCAGCAAAAGGCGGGGCAATGACGGGCCTAAGCGGACATAAGAAACTGCACAATTTGTGGGTTGTAAGTTAGAGAAGGAAGAGCGAGAAGACATGGAGACCGAAGAACGTGGATGGAGCACACTGGGATCTGGTATAGTGTTTCCAATTGAGGGGGACTGGGATGCAGTGAGTGGTGGAGACTCATTGGCTTTTGTGGAACAAGAAGTGAAGCCGGGTGGCTTGGCCGAGGAGAAAGTCGCCCGATGCTTCAATTCTGAATCGGAGGCTGAGGCCTACACCCTGGTTCGGCCTCTTGCTCGCGGATGGGCCGAACGCCATAGAGCCTTGAGGGCTCAGTGGACCCCACTAATGCCCAAAATGAACTCATCCTTGATCCAGACCCCGCATCCCACCAAGGTGTCTGTCCCTGTGACAGTCCCTGCACCCAGAGGGAATCCTCTTTCTATGGAGGCAGAATGGATTTTGTACATCATCAAAGGAGAGGGAAGCGTGAGTACTGGCCCACCTAGACCAGCCTTGTGGAGAAGATCTGGTGCTGCAAATGACCTGGGGTACTGTAGTACACTTACACCGCGGGCGGGGGTTCAACTTTGTAATGGAGGAGAGTATTGGGCACAAGGTCTACGTTAATGCCATATCACTTCGGCGGGAACCCGGTCGACACGAAGGCGAGCGTGTCCCAATTCATAAAAAAGGACACTCCCTGAAGTTGGTTTGTGATCAGTCTCAAGGGTCCAGTAGGGAGCCAAAAAAACATCTTCAACCATTCAGCCTCGCTCAGAGGTGACCACCCCCAAGAATGTGGCATCCTCAAGGGACAGATTCAGAATCCCCAGTGGAGAGACTGCCTCAAGCTCAGTTGAAACTTCGAGAGAAAGCAGAATCACGTGACTGACAGAGGCCGCATATTACCCAACCAAGGTATATTTGGCCCAAGGACCTCACTCTGCAGTCTACGTGATAAGAGTGGAAGCAAAGGAAACCTGGATCTGAGTCTGGCCGCTTGAGAGCTTATCACAAAAGGAGTCTGACGTCTAGCCGGCCCAGTTGGGCTGGTTGCACACATGTCCGTTGGCCCAGATCTTGAGCGTGTCGAACACCTACAAAATTCAGGACAAGGCCGTGGACAGCCAAGAATTTGTGTTGCCCCTCTTCCAACTTTTGTTGCGCCCGTTGTGCATTCCCCTGCTGGATTACTTAAACGTCGCAGTTGCTGGAGGGCCCTACACCCTCAGCCCTGGATTAGATCCCAGTCAGTAGAGGAAAATGCATTGGAGGAACTGTGTGCCTGTCTTGTGGGCAGAGGTAAGGAGAAGGACTGTGTCCCCATCCCAAGGACTGATGGAGGACCAATGAGCTGTGTGCTTGTCGAAAGGACTTTCATTTGGGGGATGGAAAACCCAATGTCCTAACAGGGTTGACGATAAATTGATGGCACCTATGAACTCTTGGACCATTGTTTTGTTTGCCTGAGGCCTTTATTTTACAAGAACTTCAACTCTTGATTCCTGGGTCCTAACCTAGTGGGACCGTTGTCATGCTGACCCACCAAAGAGAAGGACATTATCTGCCTCTGGAACAGAGAAAAGCAGGAAGAGAAGGAAGTGAGCATGTGACTAAAAGTAAGAAAATCTCAGCCAAAACCTTACAGTGAGTATATTACTCGCTATTAGGATTTGGCATGCTACAGTGCCTAATTGTATAATTAAATAATTAATGCTCCCAACATAGATACAGATGTAGTAATCCTTAATTTGTCAGAGGGCACAATACTTTATTAGCATAGCCATGTATCATGTTATTTGACAAGTTATGGATTGTTAACTATGTACAGGATCCGAACCAATAACATGTAAGGCAGCAGCTTTCATGTCCATGCAGCAATGAGGCAGTGACCCAAGAAAGTCCAACTTAAACGTCTTTTTTTATCAAACTTACAAAATAAATCCAGAACTTTTACCCTCCATTTGCAGTCGGACCATCCATATCAGCCTGTTGCCATGGTGGACTGCACCACTGTATCACTTGTGGGTGCGTTAGTAGCTTTGCCTTCTTTAGCCTGAGTTCAGAGTCACACAGACCTGTCCTGCAAAAAACTCTTGCTCTGCAGCTTGCAAACAAAACACTGACACACCCAATCCTTAACTGAATGTTTAAATGAGTTTTGTGGACATGGGCCACTCCTAAGACCCAGAGTGGAGGGAGAGATCTGTCCCACTACCAATCCTACAGATCTCTCCAAAAAAAAGCTCATGACAGGTTTTCTTAAATTTGACTTGGTCTAATAGTTTGACCAGATCCACTCTCTCTTTTATTTTGCATTGTAACTACGGGTGTGGCTGTAACTACAGTGCTCTCAAGCGAGCTCAGTATGCCTCTATGCGCATCCTGAGGGACATATAATGACCCTCATATTTTATTCTCCTCACTACTTCACAAACAGTACAGGGATTCAGCATCAGAACCAATAACAATAGAGTGATACAACACCAGAACTACCAACAGTACAGAAATACAGTATCATAACCACTATCAACACACAGAGTACCAAGTACAAAATACCCAGAGCCACCATCAATACAGAAATACATGAGAACGTGATCTGTACATGAACACATCACCAGAAATGCCATCAGTACATGAATACATCACCAGAACCACCACCAGTACATGAATACATTGTCAAGCTTAAAGGAAAATCTGTCACCACATTTAACCTATCTAAACTATTAATGTGGGCATATAAGTTATAGACTGCTGAAAAGAGTCATACCTATATGTCTCATATCAGATGCCTTGTTGTTGATAAATCAACTTTTTTCACTTTATGTAAATTATCTCTTCCAGGCTATGGGCAGTATGTTGCCTAGAAGATAACTCTGCCTCCAGAGTTGTGATGTCTAAAGCTTGCTCATTGATCTCACTGCACATATGTGCGTGATTGTAACTCACACATCTGCAGGTTCCTCTTCGTAATGCAGCTTCTATCTCACAGGCAGATGGGGTGGCAATATAGCAGAGCTCAGAGAGCTGCAAAGCATGTGATTGCAAGAAGACAAATTTAATTTACACTGGTAACTCCCCTTTTTATTTAAAATACTCTTGGGAGGCTGACTTATCTTTCAGGCAACATCCTCCCCATAGCCTGGAAGAGGTCATTTACATATAAGAAAAAACATGGATTTCTCTGGAATAAGACATCGGATCTCAGATATCAATGTATCATTTTATTCAGCTTCATTTCATTTGTTTTTTAATGCATTTTTTACATGTGTTTTTATTGCGTTTTTTCAGCTTCAGTTTTTGTCTCTTTGGTTTTTCAAGTTGATATAAAACTGTTTCATTTTGGAAACTTCCAGTTACTTAACTTTCGTAGAACTTTATTGATAAAATCATGTGCAGATCACTTTCCTTTTTATCACATTTCCATAAATTTCAATAAAATAAGATATGCGTTTATAGGCGGATTTTCCTCATCTTGTCTAAGAGCAAAATACACTAAATAAGCGTATATTTAATGCAAGGGAAATTAATGTGTTACAGATTGCAAAATCGCATCTTAAGGCTGTGTGCCCACGATGCGTTTTTTAAGTGTTTCCGCAGCGGCAAAAATGCTGCAGAAACGCTTAAAAAACGCATGGTAGAAGGTCTGCCATGTTCCCCAATGAAAATCCACATGTGCTGTGTACATGCTACGAAAATTTCCTCTGCGGATTATCATTGCGGAAAAAA
This sequence comes from Phyllobates terribilis, assembly GCF_046119375.1. NCBI lineage: Eukaryota > Metazoa > Chordata > Amphibia > Anura > Dendrobatidae > Phyllobates > Phyllobates terribilis. The sequence continues at coordinate 326,240,168 of NW_027362764.1, read as the reverse complement.
ACGCAGCACTACCAATTATTTTGCGGAAACACTGCGTTTTTGCCACCATTGACTTGCATTGGAACGCATGGATTCTGCATCACTGTATATATAGATGCGCATTCCATGCGTTCCAATGTGCGTATAGTACCTGGGTGTGGAGAAGAGGAGACTCTCCTCTAGGCCCGGGTACCATAGAACCTGTGAAAAAATGAATAAAATAAAAAATAAATATTATATTTACCTTCTGATGGCCCCCGGTGCGCTCGTCCTCCCATGCCGGCAGATCGCGGTGGCCTGAAGGACCTGCGCTGACGTCATAGTCATGTGACGGGTCACGCGATGCTGACGTCGGCAGGTCCTTCAGTGTACCGCGATCTGCCGGCAGCCAGGACGGAGCGAAGCAAGACTGCGGGGGCCATCGGAAGGTAAGTATAGATTTATTTTTTACCATTCTTTACGGCCGGTTGCATGGATTTATATAGTGTGACCAAGTTGACAAGCACTTTCCAAGTGATGCTAAAAAAAGCGCTTCTTAACCCGCATGCGGAAATGCATGTGAAGAACCCTTCACATCCGCATGTCCCTGGCAGGAAAAACGCATGTACAATCCGCAGGTACAATCCGCATGCGTTTTTTCTGCCAGGGAGATGCAGAAACGCTCAGGAAAAATCCGGAGCATTTCTGCATCGTGGGCAAATAGCCTTAGTCAGTTTCCACAACATAAAAAGCAATACAGTGGCCATGAGATTTATATAAATCCCATACATTTTACTGAAACCAATATGCTGCGAGGACAGCCCCTTCTTGAACTAACCTATCATAAATGGAAAGTAGACGCCATCATTTCAGAAAAGTATATCCACCAGAGGCTAGATATTCTTCCTCTCAGGTCATACACAACACGGTTATTTATTTATCTATTTATCTGATATACCTTTCATTACAGCACTTAATGCTTTTTGCCTACATACCTCTGTTTGATACATGGATTTCTTTCATCTTGCACTATAAAAAGGCACTTTGGTAATCTCTTTAGATTATATGTCTGAGCTTTGTGTTAGGCGTTCTGCCACTGTTAGTTGCTCAGCAAACATAATTAAATACCACTTACTAATTGTATTTGATGTTCACTTGGATTTGAATGTAGACTTTGGTAAGTGGGGGGCATATGATTCCTCTCCCATATATAATATTGTTGGGTCTTAACTTTCCCCATATTTTGAGCATTATTGAATGTTCCTACTTGCCTATATGGAATATGTGATATGAATTTACATCAATGCTGTGAAATTTAATTTGAGCTCCACTTGGTGGAATAATTTGTATGTGATCTGTGGATGGAATTACTCTACTAGTTCTTTCCCCTTTTTAACTTTTTTTAACATGTGTTGTCTCTTTTAAAAATATAATACTAAAGATTGATATACTTTTTTGAAATTATAGCGTCTACTTCCCATTTATGATAGATTGTCTTTAATTATGGAAGTGCCTTAAAAACTTTTTTGGTTGTATCTAGGTTGAATCCCTTCTTGAAATAAATTTAGGCCTCGATAAAGTAAAAAAAACTATACTCCCTTCCTGTGTCGGCACTCGCTTTCCCCAGGGCACTCGTGCGGTGTTGTGCATGCTACACTGGCATAACTGTCCCCATCTACGTACGAACTGCATATGAAGAAGATGTCAGAGAGCAGCCGCATCCCAAACTTCCTCTTCATGTTCAACCAGTACGTACGTGGGGACAGTGGCGCCTGCGCTGATTGGGTGTCGGGGCCTTGTATCACAACACCGCACAAGATCCCCTGGGCAGAGTTGAGTTCCAACACCATGGGAACGGCGCTAGCACGGGAGGCGAGTATAGGTGTTTTTATTTTATCTGGGCCAAAAATTTACTTCATGAATGGGTTGTCCTAGTAGTGGGCAACCCCTTTAACCCCCTTTTGACGTGGTCAGTAATAGTAAGTCATACTGACCTGGGCCTATTGGACCATGTACATACTATTATGCCCACTGCTATCGCACCCGCACACAAGAGGTGCGGGACGATCGTCGCCGGGTGTCAGCATATTCTCACAGCTGACACCCGATGTGATGTGCCAGGAGCGGTCAAGCACCGCTGCCGGCACATTAACCCCTGAAATGCTGCGATAGAAGTCGATTGCAGCATTCCGGGAGCAAGGGGAGGTAATCGCGACCTACAGTGGGTATGGAAAGTATTCAGACCCCTTTGAATTTTTCACTCTGTTTCATTGCAGCCATTTAGTAAATTCTAAAAAGTTTATTTTTTTCTCATTAAAGTACACTCTGCACCTCATCTTGACTGAAAAAAAACAGAAATGTAGCAATTTTTGCAAATTTATTAAAAATGAAAAACTGAAATATCACATGGTCATAAGTATTCAGACCCTTTGCTCAGGCCCTCATATTTAGGTCACATGCTGTCCATTTCCTTGCGATCCTCCTTGAGATGGTTCTACTTCTTCATTGGTGTCCAGCTGTGTTTAATTAAACTGATAGGACTTGATTTCGAAAGGCACACACCTGTCTATATAAGACCTCACAGCTTTCAGTGCATGTCAGACCAAATGAGAATCATGAGCACAAAGGAACTGCCCAAGGAGCTCAGAGACAGAATTGTGGCAAGGCACAGATCTGGCCAAGGTTACAAAAGAATTTCTGCATTACTCAAGGTTCCTAGGAGCACAGTGTCTTCCATAATCCTTAAATGGAAGAAGTTTGGGACCACCAGAAATTTTCCTAGACCTGGCCGTCCAGCCAAACTGAGCAATCGTGGGAGAAGAGCCTTGGTGAGAGAGGTAAAGAAGAACCTCAAGATCACTGTGGCTAAGCTGCAGAGATGCAGTAGGGAGATGGGAGAAAATTCCACAAAGTCCATTATCACTGCAGCCCTCCACCAGTCTGGCCTTTATGGCAGAGTGGCCCGACGGAAGCCTCTCCTCAGTGCAAGACATATGAAAGCCCGCATAGAGTTTGCTTAAAAACACATGAAGGACTCCCAGACTATGAGAAATAAGAATCTCTGGTCTGATGAGAAGATGATAGAGCTTATTGGTCATAATTCTAAGCGGTATATGTGGAGAAAACCAGGCACTGCTCATCAACTGCCCAATATAATCCCAACAGTGAAACATGGTGGTGGCAGCATCATGCTATGGGGGTGTTTTTCAGCTGCAGGGACAGGACGACTGGTTGAAATTGAAGGAAACTCTTCCAGAGTGCTCTGGACCTCAGACTTGTCCAAAGGTTCACCTTCCAACAAGACAATGACCTTAAGCACACAGCTAAAATAACAAAGGAGTGGCTTCAGAACAACTCTGTGACCATTCTTGACTGGCCCAGCCAGAGCCCTGACCTAAACCCAATTGAGCATCTCTGGAGAGACCTGAAAATGGCTGTCCACCAACGTTCACCATCCAACATGACGGAACTGGAGAGGATCTGCAAGGAAGAATGGCAGAGAATCCCCAAATCCAGGTGTGAAAAACTTGTTGCATCATTCCCAAGAAGACTCAAGCTTAAAAAGTTGCTTCTACCCAATACTGAGCAAAGGGTTTGAATACTTATGACCATGTGATATTTCAGTTTTTCTTTTTTTAAAAAAATTGCAAAAATTTCTACATTTCTGTTTTTTTTCAGTCAAGATAGGGTGCAGAGTTTACTTTAATGAGAAAAAAATGAACTTTTTAGACTTTATCAAATGGCTGCAATGAAACAAAGAGTGAAAAATTTAAAGGGGTCTGAATACTTTCCGTACCCACTGTACTTACCTCGTCTCCGAAGTCCCGCGCTGTCTGTGTTGGGTCCCGGTAGTTGTTATGGTGACCCGATTTCGTCATGATGACATCCGTGTTACCAGACAGCAGGAATGTACTTTGATCATACGCAGTGTGCCATCAAAGTAACTTCTACCTGTGCAGTTCTGACACGCAGAATAGCATAGAGATGCTTCTGCATCCCTATGCTTTACAAGCGATCAAACTGCAAAAAATGAAAGTCCCATAATTGAACAAATTATAAAAGTAAAAAAAATCTCAGAAAGTTAAAAAAAAATTGTAATATAATTTTTTAAAAAAAATAAATAAAAATATACTGTACCCATAAATAAATATTATGAAAAAAACAAAAAACCATGAAAGTACACATATTTGGTATTTCCAAGTCCAAAACGACCTGACCTATAAAACTGTCCCACCAGTTAACCCCTTTAGTGAACACGGTAAAAAAATAAAATAAAAAAGCAAAAAACGATGCTTTATCATCATACCACCAAAAAAAATATGGACTAAAAAAAGATAAAAAAGATGATTGTAAATAAAAATAGTACCGCTGAAAACATCTTTTCCAGCAAAAAAAAAAGCCGCCATACAGCTCCATCAGCCAAAAAAATAAAAAAGTTATAGCTCTCAGAATAAAGCAATACAAAAAAAATATTTTTTCTTTAAAATAGTTTTTATTGTGAAAAGGGGCAAAACATAAAAAAAATATAAATGTAAACTTCTGTAAACGTACTGACCCAAAGAATAAATCTGCCTTATCAATTTTACCACACGCGGAATGGCATAAAAAATAATAAATTCTGAATTGTTGGTTTTTATTTATTTTTCCTCACAAAAACCAGAATGGAAAGTGATCAAAAATGCCACATGCCCGAATATGATACCAAGAAAAACGTCAACTTCTCCCGCAAAAAAACAAGCCATTACATGACTGTCAGCCGAAATATGGAAAAGTTATTGCAAAAAACTAGTCTAAAAAAAACGTCCTTTATTGTATGACAGCTGCCAAACATAAAAACCCGATATGAATCTGGTATCGCTGTAATCGCACCGACCCAAAGAATAAAGTCGTCTAATCACTTTTACCACACGAGGAACGGCGTAAAAAATAAACTCTAGGATTAGGGTTGTGCTAGGTTTAGAGTTGTTCTAGGTTTAGGGTTGTGCTACGGTTAGGGTTGTGCTAGGGTAAGGGTTGTGTTGGGGTTGGGATTTTTTCAACAGTAAAGAAAAAAAATGATCACGATATGGCGACTAGTGTTGAGCACAAATGCTTACTGGGTGCTCGAGTAACATTCTCTATTCTCCGCGCCATATGCTTCGCGGCCAAAAAATTTGACTCGGAATCCCACGTGTTTTTTTTGGAGGGGTAACTAACAACCGTGAAACATGTGGGGTGGGGACTCGAACATGTCACTAGAGCACCCGCAATACATGGTGCATACCCGAGTACCCGATGCAAACTCAAGCAGCGAGCACTTGCTTTCAAGACTAATGACAACTCATTCAATATAATGACCTAATGTTATCAAATTCTGTGTCATACCTCTGGGTTCAAAATGTTCACTATACACCTTGATAAAATCCTTGACAAAAAAGTTTGATTTTGTTTTTTATTTTCACGGCTCCATGTTATTAACTTCTGTGGGTTCAGGGTGCTCACCCTGAGGGGTTTAGTTTGCAAAAAAAGAGTCACTTGTGGGGAGTTTCCACTGTTTAGGCACATCAGGGGCTCTTCAAACACAGCATGGCGTCCGCTAATTATTCAAGCAAATTTTACATTCAAAAAGTCAAGTGGCGTTCTTTCCCTTCAGAACACTGCCGTGCACCCAAACAGTGGTTTTCTCCCACATATGGGGTATTGGCTTACTCAGGAGAAATTGCACAACAAATGGTATGGTGCAATTTCTCCTGTTACCCTTATGAAAATGCAAAATTGGAGGCTGAAAAACTTTTTTGTGGGAAAAATGTGAAAATGGAATTTTTACGTCTCAATGTTATAAACTTCTGTGAAGCACCTGGGATTTAAGGTGCTCACCACACATCTACATAAGTTCCATGAGGGGTCTAGTTTCCAAAATGGTGTTATTTGTGGGGGGTTTCCTCTGTTTAGGCACGTAAGGGGCTTCCCAAAACGCATAATGGGGTCCGCTAATTATTCAAGCAAATTTTACATTCAAAAAGTCAAATGGCGCTCTTTCCCTTCTGAGCCCTGCTGTGCACCCAAACAGTGTTTTTTCCCCACATATGGTGTATTGGCATGCTCGGGAGATATTGCACAACAAATTTTGGGGTCCATTATTTCCTGTTACCCTTGCGAAAATAAAAAAAATTGGGGTCTGAAGTAACAATTTTGTGAAAAAAGGTAAATATTCATTGATTTGTTCCTCATTCCAAAAATCCCTGTGAAGCACCTGAAGGATTAATAAACTTCTTGAATGTGGTTTTGAACACTTTGCAGTTTTTAGAATGGTGTCACTTTTGGATATTTTTTTGTCATAAAGGCCCCTCAAAGTCACTTCAAATTTGATGTGGTCCTTAAAAAAATGGTTTTGTAAATTTTGTTGGAAAAATGAGAAATCACTGGTCAATTTTTAACCCTTGTAACTTCCTAACAAAACAAAATTTTGATTCCAAAATTGTGCTGATGTAAAGTAGACGTGTGGGAAATGTTATTTATTAACTATTTTGTGTGACATATCTCCCTGATTTAAGGGCATGAAAATTCAAAGTTTGAAAATTGCGAAATTTTCACCACATTTCAGATTTTTTCACAAATAATTGTAAGTTATATCGAAGAAATTTTACCACTATCATGAAGTACAATATGTCACAAAAAATAATCTCAGAATCAGTGGGATCTGTTGAAGCGTTCCAGAGTTATTACCTCATGAAGTGACAGTGGTCAGAATTGTAAAAATTGGCCTGTTCAGTAACATGCAAACCACCTTCAGGATTAAAGGGGTTAAAGTTTTAGCAGCAGCGACGAGGGACACTGCTGTTGGCTTGGTGTTTTTGTGTTTGAATAAGTACAGTAACCTTGTCACGTCTACGAGATATATTTAAAATGTACAAAAATTGAATTGTGAAATTTATTGACAAATATACTTTAAAGGGAATCTGCCACTCCCTGGCACATATCTGACCTCTAATATGGGCATACAGGTGATAGAAATGTAAATCTTTACCTACCTGTATGCCTCATATTAGAGGTCTTGTTGCTGTGAAATGTCTTTTTATTCCTACAAGTTTCTGATGTGTTCCAGTCCCGGGGACTGGAAGATATCCCCGCCTCCTATGTGAATTACAATATTTCTCCCCTCCCCTGCATGTCACAGTGCCTGGATTTGGCTGCTCCAATTGCATATCATAGAGCACTGTGACATGCAGGGGAGTGGGGTAACATGGTAATTCACACAATTATCTGTCTTCTGCCTTTTCCAGCGGCAGCCATGTCCTGTCTGGCATTAGGTGACCACATGTGTCACACAGCGTCTTCTGTGTCGGGCAGAGGTTACTTTTCCAATATAAGTTTTCAGTATTTAGAAAAGGCTCTCATAGCCTCGTTCTGAGTCTGATAGAATTACATTGATAAAGTAACCTCCACACAGAAGACACTTTGTAAGCCGATTGGTTAAACAGATGGTCAAATGATGTTGGAGCAGCGCTGGAAAGACTGTGACTGGTAAGTATGATAATACTCTCTATACACACATTAATGAATGTTAAAGGGAACTTGTCAGCTAATTCATGCTTCCCAAACCATGGGCTACATGATTGCAGCCAGGTCAGTATTTTACTAAAATGCCAGAAATCTTACTTGAAATGTCTGTCGCTGCCCTCAGCCAGCTTTTACCAGCAACACCACACATGTTTGACAAGTCTCTGCCATGAGTGTACTCAACAAGAGATCTATCAATCACTTGGAGCTGAGCTGGGAAAAGCCAGCTGGGGGTGATGCCAGTCTAGTCTTGGCTAAGGTCCCCTGCTTTTCAGAGGAAAATTATACCTGGCTGACTTATTCTGCCCATGGTTTAGGCAGCATGAATCAACTGACAGGTCCCCTTTAACTGACAGAGTAATAAAAATAATGAACCCATTGGATCACAGCTGTGTTCACATGGGTTATGAGAAATTGAATGTAAATTGTTACATACACTCAATTTTTAATAATCCATTATAAAACTACTGAAACTTTTGTGATTGTGCTACATCACCGCTACATATAAACCGCTGCGTTTGATCCTTACCCTGACTTTAATAAGTATGATACAAATTAATTTTTACCACGTTTGTAGGATACTACTTTTTAGGATTCTAGACCTTAAAGGCAATCGGTCAGCAGGATTTTGCTATGTAAACTACAGGCATTGTCATATTGGGGCTGTTGCACTGATTAAAATGATACCTGAGGTGAAGAAATCCGCCTTGTGTTTCTTGTGTAGTCAGTGTTTTCAGTTTTGAGTTAATGAGATGCTAGTGCTTCAGGGTGAGACTGTAAGCAGGGTTTTATCCTGGTGCTCTAGGCCAGATCAGCAAGAAAAGACCTGTCCACAGGCCCACCTCGAAGCACAAGTATGTTTCTCATCATAGAGACAGCCAGAGACAGAAAGAAAGCCAGCCAGAGAGCGAGCCAGAGAGGGAGAGAGACAGCCAGCCAGTAAGAGGGAGAGAGAGACAGCCAGAGTGAGGCAGCCAGACAGATAGCCAGTCAGAGACTCTTGTCTGTCTATCTGTATGTGTCTTTCTGGCTGTCTCTCCCTTTCTAGTTGTCTTCCTCTTTGGCTGGCTGTCTCCCTCTCTGGCTGGCTCTCTCTCTCTCTCAGGCTGGTTGTCTCGCTTGCTGTCTCTCTCTGGCTGGTTGGCTGTCTTTCTCTGGCTGCCTGGCTGACATTCTCTTGCTGGCTGTCACTCTCTTGCTGGCTGTCTCTTTCTGGCTGTCTCTCTGGCTGGCTGTCTCTCTCTCTCTCTCTAGCTGGTTGTCTGTCTCGCTCTAGCTGGTTGTCTCTCTCTCTCTCTGGCTGGTTGTCTCTGTGATGATGAACATACTTATGCTTTGGGGTGGCCTGTGGGCAGGTTTTCATCTGGCCTAGAACACCAGGATAAGACCCTGCCTACAGTCCCGCCCCAGAGCGCGGGCATATCATTAACTCAGAACTGCAAACACTGATTACACAAGAACCACAAGACTGATTTCTTCACCTCAGGTATCATTTTAATCAGTGTAACTGCCCCAACATGACAATGCCTGTAGTTTACTTAGCAAAATCCTTCTGACAATTTCGCTTTAAGTTAATTGTTTTTTGTTTTTAAAGTTTCACATTTTGTAATAGTTATGCTTACAAGTTTTTGTTTTTTTTGTTTTTTTTTGTAGGCTTGCACTTTGGCCCGAAGAAATGCTGATGTCTTCTTGAAATACTTACATAGGAATAGTGTAAATATGCCAGGAATGGTTTCACATGTCAAAGCTCCAGAACAGCAAGTAAAAAGCAAGTTTCTTTAAATGGCTTAAGTTTTTATTCATACACGGTTTTTTATACACAGTGCCCCATGTATAAAGCTTGTGCAGACGAATATTGGAGGAATTGTTTATAGCAACTAATAAATAAGTGGCTTCCTCTCATATTAATAAAGTGATCAACATGTTTTGCCAATTGTTTAAGCACTACTTATCGCCAATTTAGGGCTGCCTTTTTTATTTAAAAAGAGTGGGCAGCCCCAGTCTGGTGATTTTATTAAATATCGGTTAGTGTCTAAACCACTCATAAGTGATCCCAATGCCCCCCTATTGGCCCGACTTTGCACTAAGGTTGGGCCCAAAATTCCGGAGTAGAAATACATAAGCCTACATTTCCACTCTTTCCACTTTTCCCGCATACTTTACTAAACTGTTACCGAATGGTTATTGCTGTTATGATGTTACCATTATGCATGAGTTTAGTAGAGAACACGGCAGAGCTCGCTTAGTGCAATGAGTAATAATTAGTGTTGAGCGAGTATGTTCTATTAACCCTTTCGTCGAGTATGCTCGGGCCGAGCTCCGAGTATTTACAGCTGCTCGGTGATATGGTTAAATCGCTCCAGTGTGCATGATTTGCGACTGTTTGACAGTTTTATTACTTGTGAGGAATGTCTATTTCTTACACATTCCTCACATGTAATAAAGCTGTCAAACAGTTGCAAATCATGCACAAGGGAGCGATCCAAACATATCACCGAGCAGCTGTAAATACTCGGACAGAACATAGTCGCTCAACCCTAGTAGTAATCTGTAATTCTGAGAAAAATGGAATTGTTCCACTTTAACCCCTTCATGACCTTGCGGTTTTTCCATTTTTGTTTTGTCTTCCTCTTCCTCCATGAGCCATAACTTTTTTATTTTTCTGTCCCCATAGCCATATGAGGGCTTGTTTTTTTGTGGGACGAGTTGTACTTCTGGAGACATCATTCATGTTATGTGATGCACTGGAAAGCAGTAAAAAAAAATCCAAGTGTGTTGAAATTGCAAAAAAAAAGTGCAATTCCACAATTGTTTTTGATCAGATATCAAACATGTGTATGTATGTATATGTATGTGTGTATATATATAATATTTTTTTTTTTATTTAACCGGTGAAAGAACATTCGGATATTTGTAAGAGAAAAAGATTGAACTTATGTTGCCAATTTTCGAGACCTGTAGCATTTTCATTTTTCGGGGTCTGAGTGATGGATGATCTCCTTTTATTGCATTTTATTGCAATGTTGTGGCCGCCAAAAAAAACAATTCTGTGGTTACAATTTTTTTTTCTCATTATGCTGTTTATCAATTGGATTAATTTATTTTATATTTTGATAGATCAGAGATTTTTGAATGCAGCGATACCAAATATGTGTGTTTTTTATTTTTTTTAATGGGGCAAAAGGGGCCGATTTGAACTTTTGTGGATTTTTTTTTTTTCAGATTTTTTTAAAACTTTTTTTCACACTTTTTGCTGTTTTCAATAGGTCCCTCAGGAGAATTTAAAGGGTTATTCCCATCTCCAAGACTCTATCCCAATATGTAATAGGTGTACTAGTAATAATAATAGCAAATACCTCCAATTAGAAATGTAGTATAGTTTTTCTGATTCTCCATGTCTTCTTCCTCATGTGAAGGCATTGCAGGACCTTTGGTATTCATGGTTACGACCACTGATATAGTGACAGTTAACTAGTTGCTAGTGGTTGTAACCATACCTAAGATCCTGCAATGCCTGCATATGAGGGAAAAGACATAGTGAATCAGGAAAACTATACTATATTTCTAATTGGAGGTATTTGCTAATATTATTTTTACACCTACTACATGTTGGAATAGGATCTTGGAGTTGGGAATTGGAGTTGGAGTTTAAGCTACGATCGACTGTGCTATACATAAATCACGATCTCCTATAAACGCTGGCAGCAAGCAGGCATTCACAGTAGATTCATAATGACAGGCAATGGGGGTCATAAGCAGACCCCCAGCTGCCATGACAACCCATCGGCCAATGGGCGGAATGAATGTCACACTTCTGGCTGTTGTGTGTTAAATCCCACTGTCAATGAGTGACAGCAGGATTTAATACTTAAACAGCTGCAGGCAGAGCAACGCTCCACCTGCAGCTGTTAAAGGCACATGATCGATTAAATCAGTCATCATATGCTGAGAAAGATGTGATCTCGGCATATGGACCCAAATACCTCCAATTAGAAATATAGTATAGTTCTCCTGATAAACTATGTCGTTTACCCCATTTGCAGGCATTGTAGTTAGTAGCTTAGGTATCCGTTGTTGCGACCCCTAGCAACTAACTCTCACCACATGAGTGGTTATAACCATAGATCGTTAAGCTACTGTAATGCATGCACATGAGTTAAGCATAATGGGTTATCAGGAGAGCTATACTACATTTATAGTTGGAATTATTTGCTAATATTGTTATTAAATTTTTTTGTTGGTCAGGTAGCAATAGATTGCATACATAAAGGTATGGATGACATTATCTTTTGGAGAGCAATAACCATGTACACAGTTTAGGCGGGTGGATTGGATAGTACAAAAAATCCTTTTTGGAGATACTGAACTATATTTTCTTAATCAGTTCAATGCACCATGTAAAATAAAAATAATCAAAACCTCTCGTAGTGGCTTTTTTCCTGTGATGCCATTCTCAGCGTGACACTGGATATTGTTTTGTCACGTGATCTCTTCATCTACAGTAATAAGTGTTCAGTGATTGGCTGCTGCTGTTGCGTGATCCAACAATGTCATGTGACCTGCCAATGATAAGAGTTCCTGGAACTGTGCCACTGCAATAGGTGAGTATCGATTTGTTATTACTTTACATGGGGCTCTACAGTCTTTAAAGGGGTTTTCCACTTTCAGGAAAGTGGACCCAGTTTCTCTAAAATAGGGATGAGGAATCTTTTTTTTTTACCAGGGACAATTTGGATATTTAGACCATCACCATCACTCACTTAAAAATTATCAAGTTAAAATTTACCCTGCTATATTTGGTCAAACATTTAATTAACTCACCCTTAAATATGATGGCTGGAGCTGCTTCTCCTTGGTGTGGCTGTGATGTTAGATGATATTGATGACATTGCTACTTGCAACTACTTTTCCAGATTAATGTCGGTCTGGAAAGCAGTCGACTCTTTGCGATTAATTTTGAAAAGAACATGCTACAATAAGTTCTGAATACAAATGCATATTACACTGCAGATTTCCTCACGGGGAAATCACTGCTCACGTTACATTTATAGAACTCAAGCAGTGGAGAGCCTGCACTATACATATCACATAGGAGACACCACTACGGCGCTATATACATGACATAGGAGACATAGGGGCTGCAGCATATACATCATGTAGGATACACTAGAGAACATACATCACAGGAGAACCTGGTGCGTGAACATCACTAGAGATGCTGGTGCATGTACATCACAGGAGAAGTCAGGGGCATATATACATCATAGGAGCGGGTAGGGGAATATACATCACTGAAGGCATATACATCACAAAAGAGGCTAGGAGTATATACATCACAAAAGGGGCTAGGGATATATATATATAAAAATCCAGAAAATCACATTGTATTTTTTACATAATCAATTAGCATTTTATTGCATGAAACAAGTATTTTGATACAATAGAAAAATAGAACTTAATATTTGGTACAGAAACTTTTGTTTACCATTACAGAGGCTGTAAAAAAACGGGTTTCCTTCCAAAAATACCCGTAATTAACGGGGGAATTCTCCTACACCTCCTTTGAGGTCCTTTATTAACTATTAACATCAAACTTGACTATTAATAATTAATATCCACTAAGTTATGCCTTAACGTTATCTGTGCCTTATACTATATACCAACTGAGACAAAACCTTGTACTAATGAAAGGTATTTATTACACAAAAGTCTATAGTTAATATACTACTAACACAGTACACAATAATAACAGTATCACACAAGAAGGATATACAATTCCCAATTACCTAATATATTTTCCACCCACGTTACATCCAATAAGCAGCCCTCCCATCGAACATTAACTATCCCTTTGTGTGCAGAGTCTAGTAAGTAAGGGGATACAGGGGACAATACTTATCCAGATCTCCTTATCATGGTCGTCATCCAGAGTTAGAGAGAGGCACATGTCTCATGGTGGTCCAGTATTAGAGCGAGCAATGTGGTTGGCTCTGGAGCTTTTAAGCCCTCCACACAAGAGGAAGCGTCCAGCTACTTGTGACAGGAAATTATGTCTTATTCCCTGCCCACTGGCAAGGGACCATTGTTCATTTCCAACCATCCTAGCAAAACCTGTTTTAGCACATGACTGGACATTCTATTGAATCCTCTCTTCCCCCTTCAGTAACCACTCTCTGAGCTGAATTATATCAGTGGGATATATACTCTGCTTAAAAAAATAAAGGGAAAACTTAAACAGAATATAGCTCCAAGTAAACTTCTGTTAAATCAACCTGGCCACTTAGGAAGCAGCACTGATTGGCAATCAATTTCACATGCTGTTGTGCAAATGTAATAGACAATAGATGGAAATTATTGGCAATTATCAAGACACCCTCAATAAAGGAGTGGTTCTGCAGGTGGGGACCACAGACCACATCCCAGCACCAATGCTTTCTGGCTGATGTTTTGGTCACTTTTGAATGGTGGTTGTGCTTTCACACTCGTGGTAGCATGAGATGGACTCTACAACCCACAGAAGTTGCTCAGGTAGTGCAGCTCATCCAGGATGACACATCAATGCGAGCTGTGGCAAGAAGATTTGCTGTGTCTGTCAGCTTAGTGTCCAGAGGCTGGAGGCGCTACCAGGAGACAAGCCAGTACACCAGAAGACATGGAGGGGGTCGTAGGAGGGCAACAACCCAGCAGCAGGACCACTACCTCCACCTTTGTGCAAGGAGGAACAGGAGGAGCACTGTCAGAGCCCTGCAAAATGACCTCCAGCAGGTCATAAATGTGCATGTGTCTGCACAAACGGTTAGAAACCGACTCCATGTGGGTGGTATGAGGGCCCGACGTCCACAGATGGGGGTTGCGCTCACAGCCCAACACCGTGCGGGACGCTTTGCATTTGCCACAGAACACCAGCATTGGCAAAGTCACCACTGGCACCCTGTGCTCTTCACAGATGAAAGCAGGATCACATTGAGCACATGTGACAGACATGACAGAGTCTGGGGATGCCGTGGAGAGCGATCTGCTGCCTGCAACATCCTTCAGCATGACCGGTTTGGCAGTGGGTCAGTAATGGTGTGGGGTGGCATTTCTTTGGAGGGCCACACAGCACTCCATGTGCTCGCCAGAGGTAGCCTGACTGCCATTAGGTACCTAGATGAGATCATCAGACCCCTTGTGAGACCATAAGCTGGTGCAGTTGGCCCTGGGTTCCTCCTAATGCAGGACAATGCCAGACCTCATGTGGCTGGAGTGTGTCAGCATTTCCTGCAAGATGAAGGCATTGAAGCTATGGACTGGCCTGCCTGTTCCCCAGACCTGAATCCGATTGAGCACATCTAGGACATCATGTCTCACTCCATCCACCGACGTCACGTTGCATCACAGACTGTCCAGGAGTTGGCGGATGCTTTAGTCCAGGTCTGGGAGGAGATCCCACAGGAGAGCATCCGTAACCTCATCTGGAGCATACCCAGGTGTTGTAGGGAGGTCATACAGTCACGTGGAGGCCACACACAATACTGAGCCTCATTTTCACTTGTTTTAAGGACATTACATCAAAGTTGGTTCAGCCTGTAGTGTGTTATTCCTCTTTAATTTTGGGGGTGACTCCAAATCCAGGCCTCCATTGGTTAATAAATTTGATTTCTATTGATGATTTTTGTGTGATTTTGATGTCAGCACATTCAACTTTGTACAGAACAAAGTATTCAATGAGAATATTTGTTACGGGTCCGGGTGGTGGAACCCAGAGGGGCATAACTAAATATCAACCCGAACCGACCCTGGTCGGACGGCGGCTAACGACTCCGTGACCAGGGAGGATCCGGGCAGAGGGACCAGGTGCTACTCTGGGGACGACCTTGTAAGAGAGCAGGTGGCTCCCACGGGTCAGAAGGCAGGGACTGACCTATATGATGGATGGACACAGCAAGCAGGCAGAAGTCTCTGGTTTAGCTGACGGGTGGTCACGGTACGTGACAGCAGAGGAAGTGGTAGTCTCTAGGTTTACCAGGCAGGTGGTCACAGCAAGTGACAGCAGGAGCCTCCAGGTAGGCTATCAGGTGGTCACGGCAAGTGATGGCCAAGCAGGCGGAAGTCTCTAGGCTTGCAGGCAGGTGGTCATGGAAAGTGACGGCAGAGCCTCCAGGTAGGCTAGCAGGTAACCGATGGGTAGCAGGCGAGCGCTCCCAGGTGAGCGAGTTAACAGGCACGGCAGGTAGCATGCAGGTAACTGGCAGGTGCTTGCTGGTAAGCAGGTGGACTTGCCCATAGACAGACTGGCGGATGACCGGAGGCAGACTGTCGGGCTGGAGAGTAGACAAGCTGGCAGACAGGACTGGTAATCAGGCTGGCAACGGGACCTGAGGGCTGAAGCAGCGGTAAGTATACTTGTGCAACAACTTTTGCTCGGGCAACAACTTTTGCTCGGGGTGCCTTAAATATGTGAGGTCCTCCAGCAATTGGCCGGGGACTCCTTAGGCCGGCCGCTGCAGGAAGAGGAGCGCTGGAGGACGCCGCGCAGGGAGCGCGGAGGTGAGAGGGACGGTGTCTCTGCCTGGCAGGAGGCAGAGACGCCGATGCTACAGTACCCCCCCCCCTTTACGCCCCCTTTTTTTTGGGCTGGCAAGAAATTTTTCAAGGAGAAGCGGGGCGTGGATGTTCTCCTTGGGTTCCCAAGTTCTCTCCTCTGGGCCAAACCCCTTCCAATCCACCAGAAAAAAGATTTTCCCTCTTACCCTCTTGGTGGCCAGAATATTCTCTACCTCAAAAACGTCTTCAGCAGCAACCGGAGCAGGGGGAGTACCTGAATTATTGGAGAAAGAGTTAAAGACAGCAGGTTTGAGGAGAGATACGTGGAAGGAGTTGGGAATTCGTAAGGTGGGTGGAAGCTTCAACTTGTAAGCCACTGGATTGATCTGTTTGAGGACCTCAAATGGACCGATGAACCGAGGACCCAGCTTGTAGGAGGGTATTTTGAGCCGTACATGTTTGGAGGAAGGCCAAACCTTGTCTCCCGGACGGAATTGAGGCGGATCCAGACGTCTTTTGTCAGCAAATCTCTTCATCCGCTCGCAAGACTGAAGAAGTGCGGACCTAGTATTCTCCCAAATAGTGGAAAAATCACTGACCAGAGACTCCGTGGCAGGGTTGTCCACAGAATCGGAGATGGGAAACGGAATCCGGGGGTGTTGGTCATGGACTCGCAGATTGTGAGCCCTTGCGGCAGAGTCCTCTCTCCTCCTGTACCAGTCGCTGTCACATTGTGTTCAAGATTATTGTAATTGTTCTTGTATTATACCCCTTTTTCAAATGTAAAGCGCCATGGAATAAATGGCGCTATAATAATAAATAATAATAATAGACAATAAAGAACAGATACTTGGAAGTGGATTCGCTCTCATGATTGTTATAAGAGAATTCGGCCCATGGTAGGAGGTCCACCCAATCAGTATGGTGGGCATTGACAAAGTGCCGGAGGTAGCTTGTAAGGATCTGGTTGATACGCTCTACTTGACCATTGGACTGAGAGTGGTAAGCGGAGGAGAAATCCAGGTTGACATCCAGCAGCTTACAGGTAGCTCTCCAAAAGCGTGAGGTGAACTGAACCCCTCGATGTGGAGGGGTAGGCCATGGAGACGAAAGATATGGTGAAAGAAGTCCTTAGCTAGCTCAGATGTAGACGGGAGAACAGGCAGAGGAATGAAGTGGGCCATTTTAGAAAAGCGGTCCACAACCACCCAAATGACTGTACAACCAGCAGAAACAGGGAGATCGGTAATAAAGTCTATAGCTATGTGTTGCCACGGGGCAGCAGGTACGGGAAGAGGCAGGAGATGACCGGCTGGTAAATGTCTGAGAACTTTGTTGCGGGCACAAGATGAACAGGCTGAGACGAAGTCTACCACATCCTTACGCAGGGTAGGCCACCAGTAATGCCGGGTACTGAGCTGGAAGGTTTTCTTTTGGCCAGCATGGCCAGCTAGTTTAGAAGAATGACCCCAGCGAAGAACCTTCTTACGGTCTGGAACCGCTACAAACTTCTTTCCGGGTGGAAGACGAGTTACCTCCAAGGGGGCCACATTCATGACCTTGGAGGGGTCGATGATGTGCATAGGCTCCTCCTCTAGATCGGAGGACAGGAAAGATCGGGACAAGGCATCGGCTTTGACATTCTTGTCCGCCGGGCGGAAATGTAGGATGAAGTCGAAGCGGGCAAAGAACAAAGACCATCGGGCCTGACGTGGATTGAGTCTTTGGGCATTCTGGAGATATGCCAGATTTTTGTGATCCGTATAGATGATCACCAGGTATAGAGCCCCCTCAAGCAGGTAGCGCCACTCCTCCAGCGCTAATTTGCTGGCTAGCAATTCTCGGTCTCCTATGGAGTAGTTGTGCTCAGATGAGGAGAAGATTTTGGAGAAGAAGCCGCAGGTGTTACAACTCTCCTGTTAGTTTTTTTTTAGTTTGCTGGTCACATGACCATTTTTGCCTATTTAATCCGGCTCCGCCCTCCTGGCTTTGCTGGACTTCATTGTATTTACTACTGTTGTGCTAGCTTGGTGCTCTGTTGCCGTTCTCTGTTAGTTTTGCTAGGTCTTCTGACCTCTTTGCTTTTTGTTGTGTGTTTTTCTTTGACTGCTACGATTTCTGTTAGGAGGTGTCCAACTTATCCCAGTCCCTAGTTCTTGTAGGGATTCCTCCCTCACATCTATAGGTCTTCGTACAGACTAGCCGAGGACTTTAGCGGGTCTGATCGCAGGATCAGGTTCCCCGTTACATCGTAGGGATCAAGTTTAGTTCTATTGTAGGGACAGATCTCCTGTCTTTCCTTAGTCTCTGTAGCAGATCATAACAGTAAGTCCAGCCTTAAAAAAAAAAAAGAAATTTCTCTAAGGAAAGACCTCCAGTTTTCCATCATGATCTCGGTGCAAGATTTGGCTCAACGCTTGCAGGGATTCTCTCTGGAGGTGACCAAGCTCCAACAACACGTGAGTAGCTGTTCTGGAGCGCATTTTGTGGAACCAAATGTACGTCGGCCTGATCTATTTTTTGGCGAACAACAAGATTTTTTTTCTTTTAAAAATGCTTGTCTATTATATTTTCATTTGAGACCCGAATCCTCTGGTGATGAATCACAGCGCATAGGGTTCATAATGTCACTTTTGGGCAAAGATCCTCAAGGATGGGCCTTCTCTCTCCAACCTAGTGATCCGTGCTTTAGTTCAGTGGATAGTTTTTTTTCTGCTTTGGGTTTGTTGTACGATGATCCTGATCGTGTCTCATCTGCTGAGTCTGAATTAAGACGTTTGAGGCAGGGATCAGGTAATGTGGAAAAATATTGTTCTCACTTCCATCGGTGGTCTGCCCAGGTGGGGTGGAACGATTCAGCTTTGAAAAGCTTGTTTCTTGCAGGGCTAGGTGAAAGGGTTAAGGATTTACTGATTGCTTATCCCACACCGGGAAACTTGCAGGAGGCAATGCAATTAGCTATACGGGTGGACAGGAGACTGCGTGCAAGGGTTAATGAGAGCAAATCCTCTGCTATGTCAGCTTCGAGTCCTGAGAGGTTCTGTGCTGACAATGGAGAGCCGATGGAAATTGGGGCGATGGCACTCCGCTCTCAGGAAAAAGACCGCCGACTTTCTGAAGGCTTGTGCTTCTATTGCGGAAATTCTGGCCATTTTATTAAGAGCTGTGTGCTTCGTATGAAGAAAGAAAAAAAAATGGTCAGTCATGCCCGTATTGCCTGTTTAAATTCTAAGGGAGTATTCCTATCTGCCACTACTGCTGCTCAGGATGAATTAATTGAATTTCGGGTATTTGTGGATTGTGGATCTACTCTGAATGTGATTGATGGGGGATTCTTGGAAAAACTTAGATTAGAACCTAAAATTTTGTCATCCCCTATTGCTGTGGTTTCTGTCGATGGCTCTCCCTTGAAGAGTGTTACTCACAAGGTCTGTGAATTTCCCCTCACTATTAATGGTATTTATCAAGAGAATTTGGATTTGGTGGTATTGAATAATTTGCCTTCTCCAGTAATATTGGGGTTACCCTGATTAAAATTGCACAATCCTGTACTGGATTGGTCTACCAATGAAATTAAGTCCTGGAGCCCTAAGTGTTATGACAAGTGTTGTAACGGGCGCATTGCTGCTGTGGATAGAGGGGAATTGCCTGTACCTATTCAGGATTTTTGGAGAGTTTTTTCTGAGGAGGAGTAGCAGGTTTTGCCTCCCCATAGAGACTATGATTGTACCATTGAATTTGTCCCTGGAGCGACTCTTCCTAAGAGTCGTTTATTTAATCTTACTATTCCTGAGAGAAAGGCTTTGGAGGAATACATACAGACAAGCTTGGCCGCCGGTCACATTAGGCCTTCCAAGTCTCCTGTGGCTGTTGGATTTCTGGACTTTCGTGAGATTAATAAAATTACTGTACGCAATCCTTACCCACTGCCATTGATTCCTGATTTATTTAACCAGTTAGTGGGGGCCAAGTGGTTCTCTAAAATTGATCTCCGGGGGGCATACAATTTGATGCGCATGAAGGAGGGTGATGAATGGAAGACTGCTTTTAACACTCCTGTGGGTCATTTTGAGAATCTGGTGATGCCTTTTGGTCTCACCAATGCTCCAGCATTTTTTCAGAATCTTATTAATGATATCCTTAGACCTTTAATCGGCAAAAATGTGGTTGTGTATTTGGATGACATTTTGATTTATTCGCCGGATCTGGAGTCTCATTGGCGGAGCGTACGTGAGGTATTACAGTTATTAATGGACAATTCGCTTTTTGCTAAGCTGGAGAAATGTGAGTTCGCTGTACAGAGAATTAGTTTTTTGGGCTACATTATCTCCAGTGAAGGTTTTGAGATGGACCCGGTTAAAGTTCAAGCTGTGCAGGAATGGCCTAGGCCTATTGGTTTGAAATCGATACAGAGGTTTTTGGGTTTCGCCAATTATTACAGAAAATTCATAAAAAAATTTTCTATTAATGTCAAACCGCTGACCGATCTCACCAGGAAAGGTGCTAATGCGGTTCAGTGGACTTCTGAGGCCATTGAAGCTTTTGTGTTTTTAAAGGAGAGGTTCACCTCTGCTCCCATCCTTATGCAGCCTGATGTGACTAAGCCGTTTTTGGTTGAGGTTGATGCTTCTTCGGTGGGGGTTGGTGCGGTGTTGTCTCAGGAAAACAAGGATGGAGTACATCCCTGTACCTTTTTTTCAAAAAAATTTTCCGAGACTGAACTCAATTACGATATTGGTAATCGGGAATTGCTGGCGATTAAACTCGCATTTGAACACTGGCGTCACCTCTTGGAAGGTGCTGAATTTCCCATTCAGGTTTTCACTGATCATAAAAATCTGATCTATCTTGATGCTGCCAAGCGCTTGAATGCCCGTCAGGCTAGGTGGGCACTTTTTTTCTCACGGTTTAATTTTTCCGTTACTTACATCCCGGGTACCAAGAATGTTAAAGCGGATGCTTTGTCTCGCAGCTTTTCTCCCATGGTCGGTGTTGAGGAGGAAGAGGAGACCATTTTACAAGAAGGTGTTGTGATTGCTGCTTTCGACTCCGTTTTGGAGGATGAGATTCTTAAAGCACAGGAGAATGCCCCATCTAACACTCCCCATGGGAGGTTGTTTGTGCCTAGGACCTTTAGGAGAGATTTGTTTGTTGAGTGTCATGAGTCTCGGTTGGCAGGTCATCCAGGAATTTCTGAGACCAAGAGACTTGTGGGTCGCAGTTTTTGGTGGCCTGGATGGCAGAAGGATGTCATTAAGTGGGTGCGCCAATGTACTGTGTGTGCAAGATCCAAGTCTTCGCATGCTCCTGCTGCAGGGTTGCTTTGCCCTCTGGAGGTTCCTAGTGCACCTTGGACACATCTGGCTATGGACTTTATTACTGACCTTCCTCCCTCTGAAGGTTTCACGGTCATCTGGGTGGTCGTGGACCGTTTTAGCAAGATGTGTCACTTGGTTCCCTTCATCAAACTGCCTTGCGCTAAGACACTCGCTAAGGCCTTTGTCAAGGAAATTGTCAGACTAAATGGTGTTCCTACTGACATTGTTTCTGATACGGGACCTCAGTTCGTGGCTCGTTTTTGGCGTGCCTTTTGTGACAGGTTGGGAGTTCATTTGTCGTTTTCGTCCCGATATCATCCTGAGTCTAATGGCCAGACAGAAAGGAAGAACCAGGATGTTGAGCAGTTCTTGCGTTGTTTTGTGGCAGACAATCAAGAGGGGTGGTCTGAGTTTCTGCCACTTGCTGAATTTGCTCTTAACAACCATACATCCTCTTCTGCTGGGTGTTCGCCTTTTTTTTGTTGTTCTGGGAGACATCCGTCTTTTGGGTCATTCTCCAAATTGGTTTCAGCTGTGCCTGAGGAGGAGAGTTTTTCCGGTGATTAGGAGAGAGTTTGGACGGATGTGCGTGGTAATCTTCAGGAGGCTAACAAAAAATCTAAGAGGTACTTTGATAGGAAACGGCAAGAGGTTTTGTTTGCTGTTGGTGACATGGTTTGGTTGTCCTCTAAGAATCTGCGATTGAGGATTCCTTCTAAAAAATTGGGTCCCAAGTTCGTAGGGCCCTTTAAGGTGCTTCAGATAGTTAACCAATCTGCTGTTAGGCTGGAGGTTCCTACGTCCTGGAAGATTAATCCGGTGTTTCATGTTTCTCTGCTGAAAAAAGCTGATGTGTCGGATGGTGACGCCTCTGCCACTGTTCCTCCGGTGGTGGAGGACGGGGAATATGAAATTTCCCGCATCCTAAATTCTAGACGGTATAGAGGGAGTTTGCAGTATCTCGTCGCTTGGAAGGGTTTCGGACCTGAGGATAACTCATGGGTGAGGGCGGATGATGTTTCTGCTTCCAGACTTGTCCGAGCGTTTCACAGGAGGTTTCCTGGTAAGCCTGGGCCTAGGGGATCCGGAGGATCCTCTTAGAAGAGGGGGTACTGTTACAACTCTCATGTTAGTTTTTTTTTAGTTTGCTGGTCACATGACCATTTTTGCCTATTTAATCCGGCTCCGCCCTCCTGGCTTTGCTGGACTTCATTGTATTTACTACTGTTGAGCTAGCTTGGTGCTCTGTTGCCGTTCTCTGTTAGTTTTGCTAGGTCTTCTGACCTCTTTGCTTTTTGTTGTGTGTTTTTCTTTGACTGCTACGATTTCTGTTAGGAGGTGTCCAACTTATCCCAGTCCCTAGTTCTTGTAGGGATTCCTCCCTCACATCTATAGGTCTTCGTACAGACTAGCCGAGGACTTTAGCGGGTCTGATCGCAGGATCAGGTTCCCCGTTACATCGTAGGGATCTAGTTTAGTTCTATTGTAGGGACAGATCTCCTGTCTTTCCTTAGTCTCTGTAGCAGATCATAACAGCAGGTTACCATTCTTCCGGAAGAAAATTTTTGGGTGAGCCACGCTCCGGCTCCGGAGGAGGAAGCATCAACCTTCAGGTAGAATTGTTTATTGCAGTCCGGACGGTGCAGTACTGGGGCAGAGGAGAATGCTTGCTTTAAGGAAAGGAAGGTTTCTTCGGCTTCGGGCGACCATACCTTGGGATTTGCCCCCTTACGGGTGAACGCAGATATGGGAGCCGTCCGGGACGAGAAGTGTGGAATGAAGAGACAATAGTAATTGGCGAAGCCCAGGAATCGCTGCATCGCCTTCAACCCCTCCGGACGGGGCCACTTTAGGACAGCAGAGAGTTTCTCGGGATCCATTCGTAAGCCTGTCTGGGAGATAACGTAGCCCAGGAATGGAAGAGTGGTCTGCTCGAAGAGGCACTTCTCGTATTTAGCATAGAGGTGGTTCTGCCTGAGCCTAAGCAGGACCTGACGAACGTCCCTCCGGTGTGTGGGAAGATCCGGAGAGAACACCAAGGTATTGTCCAGGTATACCACCACGCAGGAGTAAAGAAGATCACGGAAGATGTCGTTGACCAGTTCTTGGAAGACGGCGGGAGCATTGCAGAGACCGAAGGGCATAACACGGTACTCATAGTGACCATCCCGGGTATTGAATGCCATCTTCCACTCGTCTCCTTGCCGGATACGGACCAGGTTATATGCTCCACGTAGATCCAGCTTGGAAAAGATCCTGGCGCCTTTAAGGCGGTCAAGCAACTCGGAGATGAGTGGCAGGGGGTATTTATTCTTTACCGTGATCTGATTGAGTCCTCTATAGTCAATACAGGGGCCTAGCGAGCCATCCTTTTTTTTGACAAAGAAGAATCCGGCTCCAGGCGGGGAGGTAGACTTCCGGATGAATCCCCTAGCCAGATTTTCTAAAATGTACTCAGACATGGCCCGGGTTTCGGCCGCAGACAACGGGTAAATACGGCCACGGGGGGGAGTGGCGCCAGGTACCAGGTCGATCGGGCAATCATATGGCCTATGAGGTGGCAATGTCTCTGCTTTCTTTTTACCGAAGACGTCAGCATAGGGCCAGTAAGGAGCCGGAAGACCGGGTAAATTAGCTGGTGTAGGTGGTGGACGAACCGGTACCTGGCAGGTCTTATGGCAGTCCGGCCCCCACCGGAGTACTTCACCGAATTGCCAGTTCAACACGGGTTCATGTGTCTGGAGCCAAGGTAGGCCTAGCAATAGGGAGTGAGAGAGTCCGGGTAGCACATGGAAGGAGATTTTCTCAGAGTGCAGCATTCCCACCTGCAGGGTTATGGGTTCCGTGATGGGCAGGATGATCACCGGAAGGAGTCTTCCATCCATGGAGGCGACTGACAATAGTTCAGCCAGAGACTTGGTGGGAATACGGTATTTCTCAACCAGGGACTGGGAAATGAGTTTACCAGCAGCTCCAGAATCCAGGTGGGCGAGTTCAAAGTGACGGTTCTTTCCCCAGGAGAGACAGACAAAGTCAGGGATGGAGAGGGTTTACTTTTGTCTAGGACGACCTCTCTGAGCGGTCCTAGACACTGGAGTTTCCCGGCCTCTCCGGGCAGGAACGGATCAGGTGCTCCTTACTGCCACAATAGAAACAGCTCCCCTCGGCTCGGCGTGACTCTTGGCGAGATTTGACCATCTTGGTCTGGTCGATCTGCATGGGCTCGGGTGAGTGCGCCCGGGGAGTGACAGATGAGGAGACAGGTCTCTGGAAAGTAGGAGCAAGGCGGGGAAACCTTCTCTCACGGGTGGTCTCTTTGGTGCGCTCTTGAAACCGGATGTCAATCCGGATAGCCAGCGACACCAGGTCATCCAGGGTGGTAGGTATGTCCCGACCGGCAAGCTAGTCTTTAATCTGACCGGAAAGGCCCTCCCAGAAGACGGACACCAGGGCCTCGTTATCCCAGGCAAGCTCAAAAGCGAGGGTGCGGAACCGTATGGCATATTGGCCCACGGTGAGACTCCCTTGGCGGAGATGTAGCAAAGAGGAGGCTGATGAGGTCTTACGTCCCGGTTCATCGAATACTTTCCGGAAAGCAGTGAGGAAAGACGACAGGTCGGACACCAGGGGGTCCCCTCTCTCCCACAGGGGATTTAGCCAAGCCAGTGCCTCCCCAGTGAGATGGGACATGATGAGAGCCACTTTGGCCCGGTCGGAGATAAACTGATGTGCCAACAGTTCAAAGTGCAGGGTGCACTGGTTTATGAAACCTCGAGCCAAGGTGGGGTCTCCACCAAAGCGAGGCCGTTCAGAAAGCCGGGGACCGGGGCCGGATACCATGATATTGATGGGCAGCAGTGCTGCCTGGGTGGGAGTCGTACAACTAGAGGCGGGTACTGGTGGAGCAGTCAGTGTGTCCAGGCGGGAGTTGACATTCCGCAGGTGGTTCAGGATGGATTCCTGTTGGGATCTCTGACGCGAGACTTCGTGGTGTAGGTCAGAGAGAGAGGGAGCTTGGGTGCCACTGGGTTCCATAGCCCGAGCAAACTGTTACGGGTCTGGGTGGTGGAACCTCTGTGCCGCGGTGCAAGGAGGGACCCAGAAGGGCGTAACTAAGTATCAATCCGAACTGACCCTGGTCGGACGGCGACTAACGACTCCGTGACCAGGGAGGATCTGGGCAGAGGGACCAGGTGCTACTCTGGGGACGACCTTGTAAGAGAGCAGGTGGCTCCCACGGGTCAAAAGGCAGGGACTGACCGGTATGACGGATGGACACAGCAAGCAGGCAGAAGTCTCTGGTTTAGCTGACGGGTGGTCACGGTACGTGACAGCAGAGCTAGTGGTAGTCTCTAGGTTTACCAGGCAGATGGTCACAGCAAGTGACAGCAGGAGCCTCCAGGTAGGCTATCAGGTGGTCACGGCAAGTGATGGCCAAGCAGGCGGACGTCTCTAGGCTAGCAGGCAGGTGGTCAGGCAAGTGACGGCAGAGCCTCCAGGTAGGTTAGCAGGTAACCGATGGGTAGCAGGCGAGCGCTCCCAGGTGAGCGGGTTAACAGGCACGGCAGGTAGCATGCAGGTAACTGGCAGGTGCTTCCTGGTAAGCAGGTGGACTTGCCCATAGACAGACTGGCGGATGACCGGAGGCAGACTGTCGGGCTGGAGAGTAGACAAGCTGGCAGACAGGACTGGTAATCAGGCTGGCAACGGGACCTGAGGGCTGAAGCAGAGGTAAGTATACTTGTGCAACAACTTTTGCTCGTGCACCTCCATTTTGGAGGAAGTGCCTTAAATATGTGAGGTCCTCCAGCAATTGGCCCGGGGACTCCTTAGGACGGCGCGCGCGGCCCCTTTAAGAGAGGGGGAGCGCGCACGCCCTAAGCACACTGCCCGGGAAAAAGCGCGCGCCGGCCGCTGCAGGAAGAGAAGCGCTGGAGGACGCCGAGCGGGGAGGTGAGAGGGACGGCGTCTCTGCCTGGCAGGAGGCAGAGACGCCGATGCTACAATATTTCATTCATTCAGATCTAGGATGTGTTATTTGAGTGTTCCTTTTATTTTTTTGAGCAGTGTATATAGACAGATATATATAGTATATACTTGCATGCATGGGCTAACATGCAATATATATATAAAAATTTATATATATATATACGGTACAGACCAAAAGTTTGGACACACATTCTCATTTAAAGATTTTTCTGTATTTTCATGACTATGAAAATTGTACATTCACACTAAAGGCATCAAAACTATGAATTAACACATGTGGAATTATATACTTAACAAAAAAGTGTAAAACAACTGAAAATATGTCTTATATTCTAGGTTCTTCAAAGTAGCCACCTTTTGCTTTGATGACTGCTTTGCACACTCTTGGCATTCTCTTGATGAGCTTCAAGAGGTAGTCACCGGAAATGGTTTTCACTTCACAGGTGTGCCCTGTCAGGTTTAATAAGTGGGATTTCTTGCGTTATAAATGGGGTTGGGACCATCAGTTGTGTTGTGCAGAAGTCAGGTGGATACACAGCTGATAGTCCTACTGAATAGACTGTTAGAGTTTGTATTATGGCAAGAAAAAAGCAGCTAAGTAAAGAAAAACGAGTGGCCTTCATTACTTTAAGAAATGAACTTCAGTCAGTCTGAAAAATTGGGAAACATTGAAAGTGTCCCCAAGTGCAGTTGCAAAAACCATCAAGCGCTACAAAGAAACTGTCTAACATGAGGACCGCCCCAGGAAAGGAAGACCAAGAGTCACCTTTACTTCTGAGGATAAGTTTATCCGAGTCACCAGCCTCAGAAATCGCAGGTTAACAGCAGCTCAGATTAGAGACCAGGTCAATGCCACACAGAGTTCTAGCAGCAGACACATCTCTACAACAACTGTTCAGACGAGACTTTGTGCAGCAGGCCTTCATGGTAAAATAGCTGCTAGGAAACCACTGCTATGGACAGGCAACAAGCAGAAGAGACTTGTTTGGGCTAAAGAACACAAGGAATGGACTTTAGACCAGTGGAAATCTGTTCTTTGGTCTGATGAGTCCAAATTTGAGATCTTTGGTTCCAACCACCGTGTCTTTGTGTGACGCAGAAAAGGTGAACGGATGGACTCTACATGCCTGTTTCCCACCATGAAGCATGGAGGAGGAGGTGTGATGGTGTGGGGGTGCTTTGCTGGTGACTCTGTTGGGGATTTATTCAAAATTGAAGGCATACTGAACCAGCATGGCTACCACAGCATCTTGCAGCGGCATGCTATTCCATCCGGTTTGCGTTTAGTTGGACCATCATTTATTTTTCAACAGGACAATGACCTCAAACACACCTCCAGGCTGTGTAAGGGCTATTTGACCAAGAAGGAGAGTGATGGGTTGCTATGCCAGATGACCTGGCCTCCACAGTCACCAGACCTGAACCCAATCGAGATGGTTTAGGGTGAGCTGGACCACAGAGTGAAGGCAAAAGGGCCAACAAGTGCTAAGCATCTCTGAGAACTCCTTCAAGATTGTTGAAAGACCATTTCCGGTGACTACCTCTTGAAGCTCATCAAGAGAATGCCAAGAGTGTACAAAGCAGTCATCAAAGCAAAAGGTGGCTACTTTGAAGAACCCAGAATATAAGACATACTTTCAGTTGTTTCACACTTTTTTGTTAAGTATATAATTCCACATGTGTTAATTCATAGTTTTGATGCCTTCAGTGTGAATGTAAAATTTGCATAGTCATGAAAATACAGAAAAATCTTTAAATGAGAAGGTGTGTCCAAATTTTTGGTCTGTACTGTATATCTATCTATCTATCTATTTATTTTTTTATATATATATATATATATATATATATATATATATATATATATACATATATATATATATATATATATATATATATATATATATATATACATATATATATATATATATATATATATATATATATATATATATATATATATATATATATATATGAACATATTGGGGCACTTCCTTTCTACAGAGGTCATACGTTTCCTGAAGTTCTTGACCAAGTTTGCACACACTGCAGCAGTGATTTTGGCCCACTCCTCCATACAGATCTTCTCCAGATCTTTCAAGTTTCAGGACAGTCGCTGGGCAACCTTCCGTTTCAGCTCCCTCCAAAGATTTTCTATTGGGTTCAGGTCTGGAGACTAGCTAGGCTAGTTCAGGACCTTGAAATGCTTCTTGCGGAGCCACTCCTTAGTTTCCCTGGCTGTGTGTTTCTGCCCATTGTCATTCTGGAAGACCCAGCCACAACTCATCTTCAATGCTTGCTGAGGGAAGGAGGTTGTAGGCAAAAATCTAGCGATACATGACCCCGTCCATCCTCCTTTCAATACAGTACAATCGTCCTTTCCCCTTTGCAGGAAAGCTCCCCCAAAGTATGATGTTTCCAACACCATGCTTCACGGTTTGGATGGTGTTCTTGAGGTTGTACTCCTCCTTCTCCATCCTCCAAACACGGTGTGTGGAGTTGATACCAAAAATTTTGGTCTCATCTGACCACATGACCTTCTCCCATGTCTCCTTTGTATCATCCAGATGGTCATTGGCGAACTTCAAACAGGCCTGGACATGTGCTGGCTTGAGCAGGGGGACCTTACGTGCCCTGCAGGATTTTAATCCATGACTGCTTAGTGTGTTACTAACGGTAATGTTCGAGATTGTTGTCCCAGCTCTTTTCAGGTCATTGACCAGGTTCTCCCATGTAGTTCTGGGCTGATTGCTTACCTTTCTCAGAATCATCCTTACCCCACAAGGCGAGATCTTGCATGGAGCTCCAGACTGAGGAAGATTGACTGTCATCTTGTGTTTCTTCTATTGTCTAATAATTGTGCCAACAGTTGTTGCCTTTTCATCAAGGTGCTTGCCTATTGTTCTGTAGTCCATCCCAGCCTTGTGCAGATCTACAATTTTGTCCTTGATGTCCTTAGACAGCTCTTTGGTCTTGGCAATGGTGGAGAGGTTGAAGTGTGATCGATTGAGTGTGTGCACATGTGTCTTTTATACAAATAACAAGTTCAAAAAGGTGCAATTAATACAGGTAATAAGTGCAGAGTAGGAGGGTTTTGTAAAGAAAAACTAGCAGGTCTGCGAGAGCTAGAATTCTTGTCAGTTGGTAGGTGATCAAATACTTGTTTCATGCAATAAAAATGCAATTTAATTATTTAAAAATCATACCATATGATTTTCTGGGTTTTATTTTTAGATGTCTCTCACAGGTGAAGTGTACCTACCGTAAAAATTACAGACCTCTCCATTCTTTTTAGGTGGGAAAACTTGCAAAATTGGCAGTGTATCAAATACTTTTTTTTCCCCCACTGTAAATAGGCCCTGTCCAGAATCCCTGTCTGCTCTCCCTCAAATCCTTCAAAAGCTTTACATTTGGAGTGCCATTTCGTTAAAATGTCCTTTCTAAATATCTATTTTTACACCTTAAT
Source organism: Phyllobates terribilis (assembly GCF_046119375.1). Lineage (NCBI taxonomy): Eukaryota > Metazoa > Chordata > Amphibia > Anura > Dendrobatidae > Phyllobates > Phyllobates terribilis. The sequence goes on along the minus strand of NW_027362764.1, from coordinate 326,210,375 downwards.
CACTTTTGTAATTCGATTTATGGTAAAATACGTTACACCTCTTCTAATCCTGCTAATCCCTAAATGTTTTTTTTTTTAAACTTCCCTTCCTGTGACAATTCCTATGAGAGGAATCTCAAATGGGACATCACAGGAGGTGCTGCAGTTAATTATGACAGTTTCTTGCATTGCTGTCGGAGTTTGATTGAGTGTGTGGACAGGTGTCCTTTATACAGTTAGAGTTCAAAAAGGTGCAATTAATACAGATAATAAGTGTAGAGTAGGAGGACTTCTTAAATAAAGACTAACAGGTGTGTGAGAGCCAGAATTCTTGCTGGTTGGTATGTGATCATATACTTACTTCATGCAATAAAATGCAATTTAATTATTTAAAAATCATACAATGTGATTTTCTGTTTTTTATTTTTAGATTCTGTCTCTCAGAGTTGAAGTGTACCTACAGTAAAAAATGCGAACCTCTCCATTCCTTGTAGGTGGAAAAATTTGAAAATCGTCAGTGTATCAAATACTTATTTTCCCCACTGTATATACATTACAGAAGGGCCTGGGGACATATATGCATTACAGGAGGGACTGGGAACATACACATCACATAAGTGGCTGGGGACATACCGTATATACGTTACATTATGGCCTGGTGACATATATACATCACCGGAGGAGCAAGGGCTGCCGCTATTGTCTGCGGTGCTGGAAAGCGGTGCTCTGAGCATGCTGACATCACCCACAAAGTGCGTCCTGATGCAGAAGGTAATCTTTTATTCCATGCCCCACAGCATTTGGTAGTGTCAGTGATAATTAAAGGACCGATGGCTGGCGTTTTACTGACCCAAGCACTGCACTACCCAGGAATCTGCCCAGGGAACGGATAAAAGGGCATCATTTTATGCCCTGCGGACCAGAGGTTCCCCACCCCTACTCTAAAATAAGAAACAGAGCAGGGTACCCTCATCATTGCTCTCCCCCCATCACCCTCATCATTGCTGTACCCCACCACAACTCAGTGTTCTCAGTCTCCCCAGTGTATTGGATAAAAACAAAAAAAAAACACCTCTTTGCCCGCTCCCCTGCTGCATTGTCCTCACCGGCAATGTTCTCTCTGATACAGGCGCTCGCTGCATGATGATGTCATCAAGCTGCATGCATCTGTGTCAGACAGAAAGTGCTGGGCGGGCAGAGAGTAGAGGACATATCCCTGCAATTCCGCTGACATTCATTCATATAGGCAGCGGAGCTGCAGGGATCGCTCCCTGCCCTCTGTGTATAATGAAGGCAATCTGGCAATGGGCCTAGGGGTCCGAGAAACTGTTCAGCCACTGTGCAAGGGCCCCCGGGCCCCGGTACAGTTGCACCAGCGATCCAGTCATCCTATACTCACTAGATCGCTTTCGATGGATTTTCAACAGGATGAAGTCCTCTCTGGTCCCTGCACAGTGGGTACATTTTATGGGGAATGATATTCAGTACAGTTTAGGCATCAAAATTGCTCCCAGAAAACATGAGATCAGCTCTTCAGACCGCCATCTGGACTTTGAAGTGGCCTTGGAAGCATCCCCACTCATTCTGTATGAGAGTCTTGGACAAGACTTTAGTGACTTTCAAGTTGGTACCATTTACAGTTTATTTCAAAACACCTACCGAATGCCCTTCTGTCATGTTAGGAAAACAGTGCACTGGATTGTCACATTTGCCTTTTATTCACAGCCGCCAGTCTTCCTTATGGTGGTTAATATTACCCCTGTTAGTCTCGAGTCACTTTTTTCATCCCACCAGTCTCCTCTGCTAGGGGGCAATCTTCTGCCACATTTACGCTCAGGGAACTTAGGACAATTGTGAGAGGCTTCTCCCAATCAATGTTTTGCAGCTGAGAGCCGTCCGTCTGACGCTTGTGCATTGACTGCACCTTACAGTTCAGATTCAGTTCGACAATACTACTTCAGTGGTCTATCTCAATCATCAGTGTGGAACGCAGAGTCTATCCTCCATGTCGGAGGTCACATGAATTTTTGAGTGGGCAGAGGACAGAGTACAATTGATCTCGGCAGTCCTCATACCCGACGTAGACAACTGGGTATCAGATGTATTAAGCTGCCAGCGAGTAGCTGCAGGAGAGTGGTCACTTCATCCAGAGGTATTCAGGAAACTCTAATGTCCAACTGGGGGTCTGTATGTAAGGGAGACAAAGCAATAACTTAGGACAAGGATGAATCTCAAAGCCATACAATAAAACAAAAAAAGAATAGATCTACCTGTGGTTAAGCATTTTTGTTTCCCTGATCACAGACATAAAATTATTGGTATTAAAAAGGTAATTTCAAATCTCAGAGACAGAAAAGTTTGGGATTATAAACTCATGGTGACCTTTGACACCTTCAGAGCAGGAATGAATGTGTCGCATGGATTTATGTCATTCTACATCAACTAAGGAATGTAGTCCTCAGAACTGTGGGGTTATCACAACCCTGGACCAGACCTCAGTCACAGGACAATAAAATTTTCACACTCCTTATCTATGAACTACTCCAATATTTACAGCCAGTACTGTTTATCTCTGTCCCATAGTAATAGCTCTGCTTTACGTCACCTGTCTCATCTATTGCATTATTTGTGTCCTATTGTGTATAAATATGTGACTCTTCAGATTTTGTGTTATACTATGCCTGATGAAGAGACCTTAGTAGTCTCGAAAACTTGCAACTTGTTACCATCTTTTCAGTTAGCCAGTAAAAGGTATCAACCATTGAGGACTCTTAAATCTAAATATTTTTCTGTCTTTGGTGAGGCACTCCAAATGTTTATCTGATGATATCCAGGCTATAAACTGCAAGATGCTCAGGTTTGTCGCCAGGTCTTGAGATCCTCGGGCCGCCCTCAGCATTGGCATGCCCTTGGTCCCGTTTAATTCTGCCTTAGCTTTTTCCTCCACTATCCTTTCTGTCGAGCATTCTGAAGAAGATCATAGCAGAGGGGATTCTGGTCATCTGTTTGGTATGCAGATGTGATCAACTTCCTGGCAGATGCTCCATGGGCTCTCCCAAACCATCCAGATCTTCCTTCCCAGGGTCAGTTCTTCCATCTGAATTTACAGTTCCTCATTTTGACTTTATGGCTTTTGAAGCCACAATTCTGAGGGCAGCAGTTCTTTCAGAACCAGATATCCAAACTAGGAGCAGGACACGAAAGCTCTTTGTGCGGCTTCTAAACCACAGGACATGACTTTTCTTCAGGAGGTGGCACATGCTAGACAACTGTATTGCCCTCCCCTTGATCCTTGGGATCTTAATTTGGTGTTGGAGGTGCTTCAGTCTCCACCTTTTTGAGCCCATTAGAGAGAGACTTGTTTTGCGTTTTTCCTGCAGTGTTTTTTCGTATAGCCATCACCTTCATCAGGAGGATATTTGAGCTGGTGGCTCCCTCCTATTGTGTTCCTTACCTAATCCTGCATTAGGACAAGGTGGTATTGAAGCCCATTCTGTCATCTAAATGAAGACATTGTACTGCCTTCCTAAAGCCCTTCGGCCTCTCATCTGATGGAGAGCGCTTTACACAAGCTAGATGTCGTCAGGGCTCTACAGCACTATTTGTCGACCACTGTTCCATTTATACTTTCAAACTCTTTATTTGTCATACCGGAGGGCCCTCACAGAGGCCTGGCCTCCTCTAAGGCGACTATTGCTCGCTGAATTAGAACAGCGATTATTGAGGCTTTTAAGGCAAGGGCCACTGCTCTTCCTTTCAGGATTATGGCAGACTCTACGCTGGCAGTAGGAGCTTCCTGGGCTGTTCTTTACCAGGCATTGGTTTTGCAGCTCTGTAAAGCAGCTACTTGGTCGTCCATTCTTAACTTTTCCGAAGTTTTACTGGGTCCACACCTTTGCTTGGGCAGATGCAAGTCTTGGCAGGAAGATACTGCAGGCAACAGTTGCCTAGGCAGCAGCTTGAGCAACAGTTGAAAACTTCTGTGGTAAGAGTATAATATTTGGTTTACAGCTTTGGCATGTCCTATGGTTTCTGTGACTCCAATGAAGTGACCACAAAATAAAAAAATATTGGTACTCAACGTAAAATCTCTTTCTCGTGGTCTATATTGGGTTACAAAGCACAAACCCTTAGTTGCATGGTTGGGCGTACATTATTTTTCTTTAATTATTTTTGCTTCTCCTACTGCTTTCTCACTAAACTGAGGATGCCTGATGCTAGCAGGCGAGGTATAGTTTAATGGGGAGGAGCCAATTTTCATTTAAGATATAATAACAGTGTCCGCCGCCAGGTGGCAGCAGACTAACCTATGGTTTCTAACCGTTTGTGCAGACACATGCACATTTCTGGCCTGCTGGAGGTCATTTTGCAGGGCTCTGACAGTGCTCCTCCTGTTCCTCCTTGCACAAAGGCAGAGGTAGCGTTCCTGCTGCTGGGTTGTTGCCCTCCTATGGCCCCCTCCTCATCTCCTTGTGTACTGGCCCGTTTCCTGGTAGCGCCTCCAGCCTCTGGACACTACGTTGACAGACACAGCAAACATTCTTGCCACAGCTCGCATTGATGTGCCATCCTGGATGAGCTGCACTACCTGAGCAACTTCTGTGGGTTGTAGAGTCCATCTCATGCTACCACGAGTGTGAAAGCACAACCAAAATTCAAAAGTGACCAAAACATTAGCCAGAAAGCATTGGTACTGATATGTGGTCTGTGGGCCCCACCTGCAGAACCACTCCTTTATTGAGGGTGTCTTGATAATTGCCAATAATTTCCATCTATTGTCTATTCCATTTGTACAACAGCATGTGAAATTGATTTTCAATCAGTGTTGCTTCCTAAGTGGACAGTTTGATTTCACAGAAGTTTGATGTACTTGGAGTTGTATTCTGTTGTTTAAGTGTTCCCTTTATTTTTTTGAGCAGTGTGCGTGTGTGTATATATATAATATATTTATATATATTTGGACAGAGACAACATTTTTCTAATTTTGGTTCTAGACATTACCACAATGAATTTTAAACAAAACAATTCAGATGCTGTTGAGGTTCAGACTTTCAGTTTTCATTTGAGGGTATCCACATTAAAATTGGATTGAAGGGTTTAGGAATTTCAGCTCCTTAACATGTGTCACCCTGTTTTTAAAGGGATCAATGGTAATTGGACAATTGACTCCAAGGCTGTTTCATGGACAGGTGTGGGCAATCCCTTCATTATGTCATTCTCAATTAAGCAGATAAAAGGCCTGGAGTTGATTTGAGGTGTGGTGCTTGCATTTGGAAGGTTTTGCTGTGAAGTAAACATGCGGAGCTCTCCATGCAGGTGAAACAAGCCATCCTTAAGCTGCAAAAACAGGAAAAAACCCATCCGAGTAATTGCTACAATATTATGAGTGGCAAAATCTACAGTTTGGTACATCCTAAGAAAGAAAGAAAGCACTGGTGAACTCATCAATGCAAAAAGACCTGGGCGCCCACGGAAGACAACAGTGGTGGATGATCGCAGAATAATCTCCATGGTGAAGAGAAACCCCTTCACAACAGCCAACCAAGTGAACAACACTCTCCAGGAGGTAGGCGTATCAATATCCAAATCTACCTTAAAGAGAAGACTGCATGAAAGTAAATACAGAGTGTTCACTGCACGGTGCAAGCCACTCATAAGCATCAAGAATAAAAAGGCTAGACTGGACTTTGCTAAAAAACATCTAAAAAAGCCAGCACAGTTCTGGAAGAACATTCTTTGGACAGATGAAACCAAGATCAACCTCTGCCAGAATGATGGAAAGAGAAAAGTATGGCGAAGACATGGTACAGCTCATGATACAAAGCATACCACATCATCTGTAAAACATGGCGGAGGCAGTGTGATGGCTTGGGCATGCATGGCTGCCAGTGGCACTGGGTCACTAGTGTTTATTGATGATGTGACACAGGACAGAAGCAGCCGAATGAATTCTGATGTCTTCAGAGCCATACTGTGTGCTCAGATCCAGCCAAATGCAGCCATAATGATTGGTCATCGTTTCATACTACAGATGGACAATGACCCAAAACAAAGCCAAAGCAACCCAGGAGTTTATTAAAGCAAAGAAATGGAATATTTTTGAATGGCCAAGTCAGTCACCCGATTTCAACCCAATTGAGCATGCATTTCACTTGTTAAAGACTAAACTTCAGACAGAAAGGCCCACAAAGAAACAACAACTGAAAACCACCACAGTAAAGGCCTGGTAGAGCATCAAAAATGAGGAAACACAGCGTCTGGTGATGTCCTTTAGTTCAAGACTTCAGGCAGTCATTGCCAACAAAGGGTTTTCAACCAAGTGCTGGAAATGAACATTTTATTTACAATTATTTAATTTGTCCAATTACTTTTGGTCCCTTTAAAAACAGGGTGGCACATGTTAAGGAGCTGAAACTCCTAAACCCTTCATCCAATTTTAATGTGGATACCCTCAAATGAAAGCTGAAAGTCTGAACTTCAACTGCATCTGAATTGTTTTGTGTAAAATTCATTGTGGTAATGTCTAGAACCAAAATTAGAAAAATGTTGTCTCTGTCCAAATATATATGGACCTAACTGTATGTATGTATTTATATATATATATATATATATATATATATATATATATATATATATATATATATATATATATATACATATATACAGTACAGACCACTATGATTTAACACATGTGGAATTACATACTTAACAAAAAAGTGTGAACCAACTGAAAATATGTCTTATATTCTAGGTTCTTCAAAGTAGCCACATTTTGCTTTGATGACTGCTTTGCACACTCTTGGCATTCTTTTGATGAGCTTCAAGAGGTAGTCCCTGGAAATGGTCTTCCAACAATCTTGAAGGAGTTCCCAGAGATGCTTAGCACTTGTTGGCCCTTTTGCCTTCACTCTGTGGTCCAGCTCACCCCAAACCATCTCGATTGGGATCATGTCTGGTGACTGTGGAGGCCAGGTCATCTGGCGTAGCACCCCATCACTCTCCTGCTTGGTCAACTAGCCCTTACACAGCCTGGAGGTGTGTTTCGGGTCATTGAACTGTTGAAAAATATATTATGGTCCAGCTAAACGCAAACCGGATAGAATAGCATGCCGCTACAAGTTGCTGTGGTAGCCATGCTGGTTCAGTATGCCTTCAATTTTTAATAAATCCCCAACAGTGTCACCAGCAAAGCACCCCCACACCATCACACCTCCTCCTCCATGCGTCACGGTGGGAACCAGGCATGTAGAGTCCATGCAGTCACTTTTTCTGCATCGCACAAAGACACAGTGGTTGGAACCAAAGATCTCAAATTTGGACTCATCAGACCAAAACACAGATCTCCATTGGTCTAATGTCCATTCCTTGTGTACTTTAGCCCAAACAAGTCTCTTCTGCTCGTTGCCTGTCCTTAGCTGAGGTTTCCTAGCAGCTATTTTACCATGAAGGCCTGCTGCACAAAGTCTCCTCTTAACAGTTGTTGAAGAGATATGTCTTCTACTAGAACTCTGTGTGGCATTGACCTGGTCTCTAATCTGAGCTGCTGTTAACCTGCGATTTCTGAGGCTGGTGACTCGGATAAACTTATCCTCAGAAGCAGAGGTGACTCTTGGTCTTTCTTTCCTGGGGTGGTCCTCATGTGAGCCAGTTTCTTTGTAGCGCTTGATGGTTTTTGCAGCTGCACTTGGGGACACTTTCAAAGTTTGCCCAATTTTTTGGACTGACTGACCTTCATTTCTTAAAGTAATGATGGCCACTCGTTTTTCTTTACTTAGCTGCTTTTTTCTTGCCATAATACAAATTCTAACAGTTTATTCAGTAGGACTATAAGCTGTGTATCCACCAGACTTGTGCACAACACAACTGATGGTCCCAACCCCATTTATAAGGCAAGAAATCCCACTTATTAAACCTGACAGGGCACACCTGTAAAGTGAAAACCATTTCCAGTGACTACCTCTTGAAGCTCATCAAGAGAATGCCAAGAGTGTGCAAAGCAGTCATCAAAGCAAAAGGTGGCTACTTTGAAGAACCTAAAATATAAGACATATTTTCAGTTGTTTCACACTTTTTTGTTAAGTATATAATTCCACATGTGTTAATTTATAGTTTTGATGCCTTCAGTGTGAATGTACAATTTTCAAAGTCATGAAAATACAGAAAAATCTTTAAATGAGGTGTGTCCAAACTTTTGGTCTGTACTGTATATACATATATATATATGTATGTATATATGTATATATATATATATATATGACGCGCCCCTGGGCCTGCTGTGTCGCGCAGCATCTCGCGCACGGGGGCTTACCCGGAACCGGATCAGATGAGGGTTGTAGTCTCCGAGTGGCGGGGACCCGGTCCGTGCCCAGGGAGTCAACTCAGTGTGTGGCAGTCTTGATAGATGTTATTTGAGTGTCGACTACGCCACCCGTTGATTTGCAGCTATGGAGCTGCCGCTGCAGGGCAGACCGCTGAGGCCGGTGTAGAATTGTGCAGCGTGATAGTATAACCCCCAACGGGAGGGGTATGGCCTCAGGGCAGCCGACGTGGAAGATGAGGGTAGCAGGAACCACTCAGAGACGGTGCGGTGTAATTCAGGGTCTTTACTGGTAACAACGATAGACCCTCCCGGAGTACTTGCTAGCGAACGGGGCCTGGTCAGTCCTTGAGCAGATGGGATCTCCCCTGGCCAGGCGGAGTTGTAGGCCTCCCAAACTGACTGTACTCTTCTGGCTACCTTGCTAGAAGCGGATATAAGTAGCCCACGTCCCTGAGTGTACCGTGTGGTGCTCACCCGTATGGCCGGTGACTCGGGGCCTTCTAATGGCTTCCGCTCCACGATGGCGGCGCTGGTCCCACGCGTGTGACCGTGCCTTCGGGTTTCTGGGCCTGAGGACCTGAAATCCCCTGCCGGTCGGCTTCTGCTGCTGGGTAAGAGTTAGTCCCCACAGCCTCGGACGCCGGGTCCGGTAAGAAAGCTTCTCAGTCAGGGCGAGCTCTGCAGCTGCCAGCCCCTGACTTGTAGTAGTATTGCTCCCACTGAGCTTCTGCTGTTTCTTCCTGTGACTGTTTCTTGTCTCTACTCTCCTTGACTGACTAACCCTGCTTCAGCCCCGGGTTTATATAGGGGAAGGTCTTCCCCTCCCAAGACTGGGCAGGAGGTGTGGCATGCACAGGATCCCTGACCAAAGGACCTCCCACCTGCTCTCAGACATAACATTACATTACTGTGGGAAACCAGACCCGTGGGGTGCCACATTCCCCCCTAGTGAAATTTAGTACTCCGGGACTAAACATATTTTAGAAAAACATAACAAGATATAACAACAATAATAGTACAATAAGAAGAAACACATAAAGGTGGTCACGGCATGTCCGTAACCGGGTGTAGTCTTTGAAGAAAAGCAAGGTGTCCATTTCACCAAAACAGGGAGACGTAACCAGGTAGGGGTTTGTCCTGCCCCGAGTCCTTAACAGTCTTTAGTCCATCCTGGGTTACGCTCCAACTATGTACAAGGGATTCCCGGTAAATCCACCAAGGACTCCTACAAATAACTAGAAACACAAAATTATACACAAGCAACAATACACAGGTAAACATAAATAAAACAATTTATACACTTCAAATCCTCCAACGTGCGGGTAACTGGCCTCTAGTGGCCCTAGTGGACCTACGGAGCTGACTGTCTAGCCCTGAACTACAGGGTGTAGGAGCTGTCAAGGGTAAACTGGGCAGCTGTCTACCGGCTCTTTGGCTCACTAGGGATATGGCAGGCTCACTGCAAGCAGAGGGTTGATCCTCCTGGTCTGCGGGTGTGGGGTCTTCTGCCTCCTGGACCGGCTGTTCTTCCAGCTCTACCTGTTGCTCCGTAGGTGCTTGGGATGCTGGTTGGAGGAAGGTGAGTACGGGTACCACAACTGCACCATTGACTTGAGTCCAAGACCGAGGGAAGTCCCCGAGCACAGTACTAACCATATCTTCCCTTTCCTCTACGGGTCGATGGTCTTCTTGTTCCTCTTCAGGGTTCCTCAGTTGTTCGGGACACTTCTTCAGGTGGTCCCGGGATACAATAGCTGTGGTTTCCCCTCCGTCTTTACTGATGGTACAAACCTTCGGGTTCTCGTGGCTTGAGGGCAGTACGGTGTACGGGTCCTTCTCCCACTGGTCGTCCAACTTGTGGAGCCGTCTCTTCCTCTTCAAGACCTGCTCTCCGGGTACCAGGGGAACAGCGGGAGCATACTGGTTGTAAGTTTTCTCTTGTCTTTCCCTAGCCTGACAGAGACTTCGCTCCACGCTCTCCTGTACTCTCCGGTACTGCTGCTGCCTCTCTGTGTCCCAGTCTGCTTCTGGTGAAGTGTCCTCGGGTGTCAGGACTCCCATTTCCAGGTCAACAGGTAACTTACCAGGTCTTGCCCTCATTAGGTAAGCCGGGGTACAGTTGGTGGAACCTACCGGGATGTGGTTGTATAGGTCCACCAGATCGGGCAGCTTCTCAGGCCACAGACTGCGTTCTTCCAGGGGCAACGTTTTCAGAAGATCCATTACCACCTGGTTCATTTTCTCACAAAGTCCATTAGTTTGCGGATGATAGGGTGTCGTCCTTATCTTCCGGCAGCCATACAGAGTGCAGAATTCTTGGAAGACCTCCGCTTCAAAGGCAGGTCCGTGGTCTGTCAACACTTGGTCCGGGTACCCGTGTGGACGGCAGAAATGCTGCTGGAAGGCTCTCGCTGCTGTTCGAGCTGTTAAGTCCTTGACGGGGACGACAACCAAGAACCGGGAGTAGTGATCCACGATGGTTAGTGCGTAGACGTAGCCACTTCTGCTTGGGGTCAGTTTTACATGATCCAAGGCTACCAGTTCCAACGGCTGCCGGGTGACGATGGACTGCAGGGGAGTCTTCTGGCTGGCACGATCCTTCCTTCTTAGGTTGCACGGGCCACAGTCTCTGCACCACTTCTCAATGGTTCCCCTCATGCCTACCCAGTGGAATCGCTCGCGCAGCAGGAACTCCAGCTTCTTCCACCCGAAGTGTCCAGCTCCGTCGTGGTATGCCTCCATCACCATGGCTGCGTCTCTTCGTGGCACCACTACTTGCCAGAGTAGTTCATGCGTCCGGGAGTTAACCATTCTGCGGCACAACTTCCCCTTGTAAAGGAACAGTCGACTCCTCTCTGCCCATAGTTGTTTGGCTTCCTCCGGAGCGTCTGGTTCAAGGCAAGCCTCCGGGCGAGTCAGCATCTCCTTCACCAGTCGGACGGCAGGGTCGCTGTCTTGCGTTTCCGCCCAGTTAAGGGGTTCAACGTAGCAGCCTGCTTACTCCTTACCCGGTGGGAGTACTGGATAGTCCCATGACGGTGGAACGCAGGGAGTTCAACTTCTTCCAGTCCCTCCGGATCTTCTCCTTCGTCCGGCAGGTTGGGCATCCTGGACAGGGCGTCCGCGTTGGTATTGGAGCGTCCGGCCCGGTATTTGATTGTGAACTCGTAGTTGGACAGACGGGCCATCCACCTCTGCTCCAGGGCACCGAGTCTTGCCGTGTCCAGGTGTGTCAACTAGTTGTTATCCGTGTACACGGTGAACCGGGAAGAAGCGAGGTAATGCTTAAAGCGCTCGGTGACTGCCCATACTACGGCCAGGAACTCTAGCTTAAATGAGCTGTAATTCTCGGGATTCCTTTCGGTGGGTCGCAGCTTTCGGCTGGCGTAGGCGATTACTCGTTCCTTCCCCTGCTGGATCTGGGACAGTACGGCTCCTAGCCCGATGTTACTGGCGTCGGTGTAGAGGATAAAGGGCTGGCTATAATCCGGGTACGCCAGGATTTCGTCCCCCGTGAGGGCCATCTTCAGCTGGCGGAAGGACTCTTCTTCCAGCTCCTCCCATTTGAAGGGCGGCTTCTGGTTCTTGGCCTTCCGGGACTGGCCTATCAGGAGGTCCTGCATAGGTGCTGCCTTTTTGGTGAAACCGGGAATAAACCTTCGGTAGTAGCCTACCAACCCGAGGAACTGCCGCACTTCTTTTACGCTGGAGGGGCTTGGCCATTCCTTAATTGCGGTGATCTTATCAGGGTCGGGAGCCACTCCGTCAGCGCTCACCACGTGTCCCAGGTACTGCACCTTTGGTTTCAGGAGGTGACACTTGGAGGGTTTCACCTTTAGGCCGTAACTCGCCAGAGCTTCGAACACTTCCGCCAGGTGTTTCAGGTGGTCCTCATACGTCTTGGAATATACGATGACATCGTCCAGGTACAACAGGACCGTCTCGAAGTTTCTGTGGCTCAGACAACACTCCATTAGTCGTTGGAAGGTTCCTGGTGCGTTGCAGAGTCCGAACGGCATGCAGGTGAACTCGCTAAGTCCCATCGGGGTGGTGAATGCGGTCTTCTCCCGGTCCGCCTCTGCTACAGGAACCTGCCAGTACCCGCTAGTGAGATCCAAGGTAGAGAAGAAGTTAGCAGATCTTAAAGCAGCCAATGACTCCTCTATCCTTGGTAAGGGGTACGCATCCTTGTGTGTGATACGGTTGATTTTCCGGTAATCTACACACATCCTCTTGGTGTTGTCTTTTTTTCTGACTAAGACTAGTGGAGCTGCCCAGGGGCTACAGCTATCCCTAATCACCCCAGCCTCCTTCATGTCTCTAAGCATCCCCTTGGCGTGTTGGTAGTGTGCAGGGGGTACGGGTCGATACCTCTCTTTTATGGGAGGATGGTCTCCCGTGGGGATGTGGTGTTCTACCCCCTTGACTCGCCCGAAGTCTAACGGGTGTTTACTAAACACTCTCTCGTACTCTTGAACCACCCGATAGACTCCCTGTTTCTGATGTGAGGGAGTGGAGTCAGTACCCAAATGTAGTTGCTGACACCAGTCCTCCTTTGTTTTCTTAGAGCCGTTACCTTCCTCCGGGTGAGAGGGAGGCAAGGGTTCCACAGATTGTATAGCATTTTGGTTAATGGTATATAATTTGGCTAGCGTGGCATACCGGGGCAGGTACACTTCCCTCTTCCCGATATTGATTATGCGAACGGGCACCCTCCCATGGCGTACATTAACCACCCCCCGTGCTGTCAAGATGGTGGGCCTACTGTCTGAGTAAACTGGTTCTACCATTGCCTGGTAATCTCTACCTCTCAGACCAATAGCTGCCCGGCACCAAATCATCATTTCACTTTTTGGGGGCATGGCAATAGGAAAAGGGTCACACATTCTTACGCTACCAATCTCACCGCCGGAGAGTTCCACCTGTTGCCGTCGCATCAGTGCCCGGATCTCTTTCTGGAGTACCCGCTGCTCGCCGGAGCTGGCGTTCTTGGCAACCTGCTGTAAAAGGAAAATCACCTCTGCAAGACAATTTTCAATTACATTAGTTCCTAGAGTTATTTTTGGGTGACTCTCATGTTTGTCAATATCTACAATGATCAGTCCCTGTGCTGCCAGTTCGACTCTACCGATTTTGATGGTCACCTCTTTAAATCCGATCTGTGGCACGGGCTGGCCATTGCTGGCGATGATACTCAAGTCGTCGTCAGGGTAGCGGGTAATATCCGAGTCATTCCAGTACTGCTTAAAGAGCACGTACGGGATGGTGGTGACCTGTGACCCGGTGTCCAGTAGGGCACTCATGGGAATGCCATCCAGTACCACAGGCAAGACTGGACGTCCTCCCACATATCTGTCGCGCCAGTTCGATGGGCCTGGTGATCTTTTTCCTGGGGGTTGGCCCTCTACCCCAGGTTGTGCCCGTTTAAAGAACAGTACCTTGCCATATGTCCGGGTTGATTGCAGCGGCGGCAGATGGGTCGTCCGTCTTCGCTGTATCGGTCACTGGGTCTTCCTCTGGCCGGTGGGGTCCTCCTTGGTCGACGCCACGGGATGTCCTCCGGTCCGGATGCCAGCTGGATCTTCCCTGGGGTGGAAACCTGTAAAGACTGCACAGTTCGGGTTAGCGCAGCAACGCTCTTAGCTAGCTCTTGGACCTGATGGTGTAGGTCTGGAGCCGGGTCATTGTCCAAAGCCTGCGCATCAGCTCCCACAGGCCCTGCCGACAAGGGCGCCGCCTCCTGGTGGTAAGTGATAGCTGGGCGCCTGTGGGTCACAACGCCACCCGGTGCCGGTTCTCGGAGCACCCGGATGGCTCTGTCCTTGAACTGTGCAAAGCCCAGATGGGGATCCTGTAAGGCCATCGCCCGCAACTGGGTTCGGTGGGCATTACAATATAGTCCCTCTATAAATTGTTCGGTCAACAGCCTGTCCTCGTTTCCCACTCCATCAGGGTCGGTCTGCTTAATGGCCCTCAGGGCCTCTTGTAGGTTTAGTGCATAGTCCCTTATACTCTCATGCGCTCGCTGCTTGCACCCGTAGAATCTAAGCTTAATCTCGGCTGAGGTGCGGGTATCAAAGGTATCCTTCAGCCGGGTTAGTATCCCTGCGACAGTCTTCCTCCCAGGTGGCCAGGATTTTACTTCCCTTTTGGCTGCCCCGGTTAGTTGGGCCACCAGGATGCTCACTTTTTGCTCTTCTGTGAGGGGGTACACCTGGAAGAGGCTATCCAGCTTTTCTCTAAAGTCATGCAGAGTATGTGACTCCCCTGAGTACTGGGGTAGCCAAGCTGCTCCCGGGATATAGGGCATGGTGAAGGGCATAACTGCAGCAGCGGTGGCGCTGGCGGGGGTTGAGGCAATGAAGCTCTCCTCCGCATCCGACATCTTCCTCCCCCCTAGTGGACCGTGGCCTACCTTGCGATGATCCTGTTCCGTAGGCCGCGGCTCCGCAGTAAATCGTCAGGGTTGAGGACCTTCCGTCGCGCTCCGGTGACGTCGGCGTCTGCTGGGCTCCTTCCAGGACCTTACGCAACGTCCGGACGTGAGGCGGGGCTTCAGTTCTCGCGCGCTTTCGGAGTCCACGCCCCTCTTCTTCCCGCGCGGCGTCCTCAAGATGGCGTCCAACGGCGGGAAAACTCCACGGATGGCGGGAAGAAGGCTGAAGATGGCGCCGGATGGCGGGAATCTTCACAGATGGCGGGAAGAAGGCTGAAAATGGCGCCGGATGGCGGGAATCTTCACCGATGGCGGGAAAACTTCACGGATGGTAAGTTTTAAAAGTCTCTTTTTCAGGCACGCAGTACCCGGTGGTTGCGGGCACGAAATCCTGCCGACTACGCCAAAGTTGACGCGCCCCTGGGCCTGCTGTGTCGCGCAGCGTCTCGCGCACGGGGGCTTACCCGGAACCGGATCAGATGAGGGTTGTAGTCTCCGAGTGGCGGGGACCCGGTCCGTGCCCAGGGAGTCAACTCAGTGTGTGGCAGTCTTGATAGATGTTATTTGAGTGTCGACTACGCCACCCGTTGATTTGCAGCTATGGAGCTGCCGCTGCAGGGCAGACCGCTGAGGCCGGTGTAGAATTGTGCAGCGTGATAGTATAACCCCCAACGGGAGGGGTATGGCCTCAGGGCAGCCGACGTGGAAGATGAGGGTAGCAGGAACCACTCAGAGACGGTGCGGTGTAATTCAGGGTCTTTACTGGTAACAACGATAGACCCTCCCGGAGTACTTGCTAGCGAACGGGGCCTGGTCAGTCCTTGAGCAGATGGGATCTCCCCTGGCCAGGCGGAGTTGTAGGCCTCCCAAACTGACTGTACTCTTCTGGCTACCTTGCTAGAAGCGGATATAAGTAGCCCACGTCCCTGAGTGTACCGTGTGGTGCTCACCCGTATGGCCGGTGACTCGGGGCCTTCTAATGGCTTCCGCTCCACGATGGCGGCGCTGGTCTCACGCGTGTGACCGTGCCTTCGGGTTTCTGGGCCTGAGGACCTGAAATCCCCTGCCGGTCGGCTTCTGCTGCTGGGTAAGAGTTAGTCCCCACAGCCTCGGACGCCGGGTCCGGTAAGAAAGCTTCTCAGTCAGGGCGAGCTCTGCAGCTGCCAGCCCCTGACTTGTAGTAGTATTGCTCCCACTGAGCTTCTGCTGTTTCTTCCTGTGACTGTTTCTTGTCTCTACTCTCCTTGACTGACTAACCCTGCTTCAGCCCCGGGTTTATATAGGGGAAGGTCTTCCCCTCCCAAGACTGGGCAGGAGGTGTGGCATGCACAGGATCCCTGACCAAAGGACCTCCCACCTGCTCTCAGACATAACATTACATTACTGTGGGAAACCAGACCCCTGGGGTGCCACATATATATATACTGTACATATACATACACACTACCATTCAAAAGTTTGGGGTCACTTTTGAATGGTAGTGTGTGTGTGTGTGTTTGTGTGTGACTTTTATTTATCAATTGAGTTGCAAAATGAATTGAAAATATAGTCCAGACATTGACAAGGTTAGAAATAATGATTTTTATTTGAAAGAATAATTTTCTCCTTTTCTCCTTCAAACTTTGGTTTCATCAAAGAATGCTCCCTTTGCAGCAATTACAGCATTGCAGACCTTTGGCATTCTAGCTGTTAATTTGCTGAGGTAATCTTGAGAAATTTCACCCCATAGTTCCTGAAGCCCCTCCCACATGTTGGATTGGCTTGATGGGCACTTTTTGCGTACCATACGGTCAAGCTTCTCCCACAAAAGCTCAATGGGGTTGAGATCTGGTGACTGCGCTGGCCACTCCATTACAGATAGAATACCAGCTGCCTGCTTCTTTGCTAAATAGTTCATGCATAATTTGAAGGCGTGCTTTGGATCACTGTCCTGTTGTAGGATGAAATTGGCTCCAATCAAGCGCTGTCCACAGGGTATGTCATAGCATCGCATTGCAAAATGGAGTGATAGCCTTCCTTATTCAAAATCCCATTTGCCTTGTACAAATCTCCCACTTTACCAGCACCAAAGCAACCCCAGACCATCACATTACCTCCACCATGCGTGACAGATGGCGTCAGGCACTCTTCCAGCCTCTTTTCAGTTTTTCTGCGTCACACAAATGTTCTTCTGTGTGATTCAAACACCTCAAACTTTGATTTGTCTGTCTATAAAACTTTTTTCCAATCTTCCTCTGTCCAATGTCTTTGTTCTTTTGCCCATATTAATCTATTCCATTTATTAATTAGTCTCAGATATGACTTTTTCTTTGCCACTTTGCCCTGAAGGCCAGCATCCCGGAGTTGCCTCTTCACTGTAGATGTTGACACTGGCGTTTTGCATGTACTGTTTAATGAAGCTGCCAGTTGAGGAGCTGTGAGGCTTCGATTTCTCAAACTAGAGACTCTAATGTACTTGTCTTGTTGCTCAGTTGTGCAGTGGAGCCTCCCACTTCTCTTTCTACTCTGGTTAGAGCCTGTTTGTGCTCTCCTCTGAAGGGAGTAGTACACACCGTGGTAGGAAATCTTCAGTTTCTTGTCAACCTCTCGCATGGAATAGCCTTCATTTCTAAGAACATGAATAGACTGTCGAGTTTCACATGAAAGTTATCTTTTTCTGGCCATTTTGAGAGTTTCATAGAACAAACAAATGGAATGCACCAGATTCTCAACTAGCTCAAAGGAAGGTCAATTTTATAACTTCTCAAATCAGCCAAACCATTTTCAGGTGGGCTAACATACTTGTGCAAGGGTTTTCTAAACATCCATTAGCCTTCTTACACATTTAGCAAACACAATGTACCATTAAAACACTGGAGTGGTGGTTGTTGGAAATCGGCCTCTATACATCTATGTAGATAATGCAAAAAGAACAAGACATTTGCAGCTAGAATAGTCATTTACCACATTAACAATGCATAGAGTGTATTTCTGATTCATTTAATGTTAGCTTCATTGAAAAAAATTAGCTTTTCTTTCAAAAATAATGAAATTTCTAAATGACCCCAAACTTTTGAACGGTAGTGTATAAGTACCCTGTCATGCCCTTGTACTACTCCTACCCTTATCTATGGAACAAATGGTGGCCCTTTGCACCCTGAAAAAGGACAAATCAATAATAATTAACCATCTGACAAGGGCATTGTGATGAGGTATGTCCAACAATACAAAGAAATGTGCCTCTCCTTGTTAGAGGACAACACTACCTATGCGATTATTTTGGGCAACCCCACATCCATGTCTATGGAAAGATTGAAGGGGATCCTTCATGGTACTAAAAACGATGGTCTGATTAGTCAAAACAAACTCACTTTTCTCCTCCTTCAGCACCCGGTCACGGCTAACTTCTATGCCTTCCCCAAGCTACACAAGGGATACACCACTCCTTAAAGGAATCGGGTCAGGGATCGTGAGTGTGAACGATAACATTGACGCTTATCTTGAACACATGTTAAGACCTTTTGTGGTCATACTCCCTCCCCTCCTACATCAGGGACACAATGGAACTTTTTTGTAAATTGGTGGGTGTCCCTATTGAACAGATGCATCAATATAAAAGCACTTTATTCATCAATACCGCATGATTCGGGCATCAGAAGCCCAAAATATTTCCTGGGAGTTAGAGGCTGCCAACATCGACCACATAATGAATGGGTACTTACCCTCCTCGACTTTGTATTAAGGAACAACTACTTTACTTTCAATGTTAAGACTTACCATCAGCTCAGGGGCAAGGCCATGGCAGCCCATATGTGTTAGAACCCTCCTGTTAGTTTTTTTCTATTTTGTGGTCACGTGACCTGCTGCCTATTTATTCCAGCTCCGCCCTTCTGGCTTTGCTGGACTTCAGTGTTATTTTGACTCTCTATCTAGCCAGGTGCTTTGTACCTATCTCTATAATTTGCTTGGTCCTTGGACCTCTAAGTATTTTTGTCTGTTTGTCTTTTTGCTCCGCTACAACTTCTGCTAGGAGGTGTCCAATTTTGTCCCAGCCCTTAGTACTTTTAGGGACCCCTCCTTTTTATCTATAGGTCTGCGTTCAGACTAGCTGAGGACGAAGGCGGGTCTGTTCACAAGGAACAGGTTGCCCACTGCATCGTAGGGAATCAGCTTAGTCCTATTGTAGGGACAGTTTTCCTATCTTTCCTTGTAGCAGATCATAACAATGTGCCCCTAGTTGTGCCAATTTGCTCCTGGGCTGGTGGGTAGATACCATTGTTTTCTCTGAGACCTAAATAGACTACACCAAACTCATAGATTTTTGGGTAAGGTTTGACGACGATGTCTTTATTTTATGGGGAGGGACCAGAGATACCTTCAAATTCTTTGTTCAGCTATTCAACATCAATGAGATTGGCCTTCGCTTCAATTATGAATTTGAGGTGAGGACCCTACTCTTTTTGTATGTTATGATTGCTAAGTTGGGGAGGGGGGGCGTCTTGAACACTTCCATTTATCGCAAACCAACTTCTACCAATTCATTACTAAGACGAGAGAGCCATCATCCCTACTCCAAGAAAAAAGGCATCTCGAAAAGCCAATACCTCAGCCTGAGATGCAATTGCTGTGATGAAAAATACCATACTTTAGTTTTAAATCAGATGATTTAAGACAGAGATTTACAATGAGGTGTTACACTGAACGGGTGCTTAGGGAGGCTTTTCAACAGACATATAGACAGTAGAGAGAGAGAGAGAGAGAACCTATTGATACCCCGTGATAAAATAATCAAAGCAGATAAAATTATTTGCTTCATATCTATCTTCAGCAATGGAGCACCCAGTGTGAGAGAAATTCTAAGAAAAAACCATTGGAACAATTTTCAGAAGGATGGGGAGATTGCGACTGTTTTTGGGGCTTCTCCCCAGATTTCATACCGAAGGAGCAAATCTATAGGTGATCGGGTGGTGCACAGTCACTACACGCCACCTCCTACTGCCAGGACCTGGTTACCCACAAAACTTGGTGGCTCCTTTAGGTGTGGCACATGTGTGGCCTGTGTGTCTATCCAAATGGGGAAGTATTTCAGTATTGACATCACTGGTGAACAATTTCATGCTAAAGACTTTATTAACTGTAAAATCAAAGGGATTATATACCAGATAACCTGTTGTTGCAGCAAAACATATGTTGGAAAAACCATCAGAGAATTTAGAAGCAATAAAAATAATCTATGAATGATCGTTACCTGTGGCCATCTCCTCCTGCTGGACTGGTGCCAGGTCCCAGCGCGTGTTTTGGCGTCCAAGTCTTCGTCAGGGGGCGTGGCGTCAGACCAGCAGGAGGCACATTAAATACCTCTCCCAGCCAATGCAGAGCCTCCCCATAAGGGGGCTAAGGCTGTGTGCCCACTATGCGTTTTCCAAGCGTTTATGCTGCTGAATTTCCGCAGCATAAATGCTTTGGAAACGCTTGGTAATCCGCCCCCCATGGTCCCCGATGACAAGCCGCAATGTCAATCCCCATTCTGCGGATTTTTCCGCAGCGTTTATGCTGCACTCAAAAATCCGCAGCATGTCCATTAATTTTGCGGACACGCGGCGTAATCGCCGCCATTGACTTGCATTGAAACGCATATTATCCGTGTCATTTGTACACACGGATAATATGTGTTTCTATGTGGGGATGGTACCCAAGTCTGGAGGAGAGGAGACTCTCATCCTGACCTGGGTACCATAGAAACTGTAAAAAAAAAGAATTTTAAATAAAAAAATAAAGTTTATACTCACCTTCCGATGTCCTCCCGGTGTTTTGTCCACGCCGTCCGGTGTCCTGCAATGCTCGCAGTGATGTGAAGGACCTGCCATGACCCATCACATGACTCCGTAACGTCACTGCAGGTCCTTCACACCACTGCGAGCCGCGCAACACACCGGACGCGGCAGAGATAACCCCGGGTGGACATCGGAAGGTGAGTATAAACTTTATTTTTTTATTTTTTACCATTCTTATTCTTTTTTTTTTTTTAACTAACTTGGTCACACTACTATAAATCCATGCCGGTTGCATGGATTTATATAGTGTGACCAAGTTGTCAAGCACTTTTCCAAGTGATGCTAAAATCGCTTGGAAAAGCGATTGATAACCCGCATGCAGAAATGCATGCAAAGACGCTTGACAAACGCTTCTACCGTAGGCACATAGCCTAATTAGTGTCTGTTGGCACAGGCAGCATCTCAAGGCCCACCCGACCCATCCATCTGAAGGGGTTGGACTGGGTGACTCGAGCAAGAAGCCGACCACGTGACAACACACATGGTCGGGATCCAGTCACATGACCCGGCTCGAGTTCATATAGAGACGTGGTGAGCAACAGTACCTGCGGGCCCAACATGCGCACAGACAAAGTATATAGACCGAACCGCTGGACTGCAAAAGATCTATAGCCAAATGAATCAAATAATAGGACAATGTAATCTTTGAAAGAATATTTGAAAAGGAGATTGTCACTATTCGTAACTCAATTAAAAGATTACTTGGACATAAAAATGTTATAGATAATGAAATAAACAGGGATTGCATAGGAATACATATTAAAGTGAATATTGAGCAAAAATTTATAAAATAAATGAGGTTGCAATAAGGTGTAAAATGCAAATTGATTAAAAATGATAATATATTAAATAGAATATATATAATAAAGTGCATGGTGCCACTGCATGAATAATGTGCAATAATGTGTAAGGGGAGAATAATCCCATAATATACAAGGTGATAGATACAATGAATTTTGTGAAATATATAAATAAATAATATAAATATAATAAGGTGACAAGTGCAACACAGCAGCAAACTATTTATAAATAGCAGCATAAATACCATAATTCCTAAAAACCACATAGGTTCACATATGTGCAATACTGTGCACACTTGTAGTTCATTCCACAAACCCTGAATAATCCCAAAACTGAAATACAAAATAAATTAATTAACAATTTCTATGTTACAAATATTTTACACGAATACAAAGAAAAGACATAATCCATATAGATATATAAATACAAATGTGCCATTAAGTTAAGTCCTAAAAGAATTATTTAAATTACAAATAATGTTAGATAATGAATTAAAAACAAGGGGCCAGGGAAATAAATTATTATACTAATATTGTATATACTAAAGGAATGGTGCAAAACTGCAAACCTCATTTAATCCCATAGGGTGTACTGTATTCAGAGTCCTAATCCATTTGCATTCCTGCTGAGAAAGGCGCTTTGCAATGTTGCCTCCACCTGCATTAGATACAATTTAATCCCTACCTCTTGGCTTAAGCTGATTACTATGATCCTCATCTTTTTCCCCCAAAATATCACGAACATGTGCATATACTCGTGAGCTAAAAGTTAGAGTTATGAGCCCCACGTAAACCTTGGGGCATTGACATCTAGCATAATAAACAGCCTGCATGGAGCAAGTAATGTTATGAGCAATGGTATACGTCTTTGTTCCATTAAAATTTGAAAAACTTGTTGCAGGCTGTATGTTAGAGCAAGCGACACAATTGCCGCATGGTGCACAGCCCCATTTTGGCCATGGAATAGAAGAAGTAAGTCGATTCACAGTAGGTTGGTAATGGCTGGACAAAAGTATATGCTTAAGATTTCGTCCATGTCTAGTCGTGATACTGACATTAGATGAAATGTATTGTTTAACAATTGGGTCAGTATGCAATATTGGCTCTAAAATTTTCCAGAATTTTCCTCATATAAGGCCAGTGGGAGTGATATTGCGTGATAAATCTCACCTTATTATCTGTGGTACATTTAGAGCAAGAGTACAATAGATGTTGACTGTTAGACAGCGTCGCTCGATGGTATGCATGGTTGATATTCTTTCGGCTATATTCACAGACAGCAAATCTCTTCTTCAGTTGAATTATTATTATTATTTATTATTATAGTGCCATTAATTCCATGGTGCTTTGCATGTGAAAAAGGTGTATACATACAAGAACAATTAAAATAATCTTGAACAAAACGTGATGGCGACTTGTACAGGAGGAGCGAGGACCCTGCCCGCGAGAACTCAGTCTACAAGGAATGGGTGAGGATACAGTAGGTGAGGGCAGAGCTGGTCTTGCAGTGGTATGGTGGAGCTAGGGTTACTGCAGGTTGTACGCTTGTCGAAAGAGGTGGGTCTACAGGTTCCTTTTGAAGATTTCCACAGTAGGCGAGAGTCTGATATGTTGGGGTAGAGAGTTCTAGAGTAGGGGGTATGCACGGGAAAAATCTTATATGCGATTTTGGGAAGAAGAGATGAGGGGAGGAGGGAAGGAGATCTTGTGACGATCGGAGGTTCCGTGCAGGTGTGTTATTGGGAGACTAGGTCACATATATATGGAGGAGACAGGATGTGTATGGATTTGTATGCCATGGTTAAGGTTTTGAACTGGAGTCTCTGGGCAGTGGGGAGCCAGTGAAGGGATTGAGAGAGAGGAGAGGAGGGGAATAGCAGAGAGACAGGTGGATTAGTCTGGTGGCAGAGTTTAGGATAGATTGGAGGGGTGCGAGAGTGTTGGAAGGGAGGCCACAGAGCAGGAGGTTGCTGTAGTCGAGGCTGGAGATGATGTGGGCATTCACTAGTGTTTTTGCAGATTCTTGGTTGACAAATGTGCTGATCCGGCAGATATTTTTGAGTTGGAGTCGTCAGGACGTGGAAAGGGCTTGGATATGTGGTTTGAAGGAGAGGTTAGAGTCCAGGGTTACCCCAAGGCAGCGAGCTTGCAGGACTATGGAGAGTGAGAGAGTGAACAGCCATTGACGTTGATAGATAGGTCAGATGGGGGGAATGAATGAGATGGTGGGAAAATGATGAATTCCGTTTTGTCCATGTTAAGTTTTAGAAATCTAGCAGAGAAGAAGGATGAAATAGCGGACAGACATTGTGGGATTCGGGTTAGTAGGGGGGAGATGTCGGGTCCTTAGAGGTAGATCTATGTGTCATCAGCATAGAAGTGATACTGAAAGCCGTGAAGCTCTATGAGCTGTCCAAAGCCAAAGGTGTAGGTGGAGAAGAGGAAGGGTCCTAGGACTGAACTTTGGGGGACAATGACAGATAGGGGGTGAGATGTGGAGGTGGTGTGTGAGTGGGATGCACTGAATGTCCTGTCTGTTAGGTATGAAGAGATCCAAGATAGGGCCAAGTCTGTGATGCCGAGAGATGAGAGAGTCTGTAGTAGGAGGGAATGGTCCACTGTGTCGAAGGCAGATTACAGGTCTAGGAGGAGGAGAACATAGTAGTGTCTCTTGGATTTGGCGGTTGGTAGGTTTTTGGTGACTTTACTCAAGGCAGTTTCAGTAGAATGGTGCAGTCGAAAGCCAGATTGGAGGCGGTCAAAGAGAGAGCGGGAGGAGAGGTGGGTGGACAGTTCAAAGTGGACATGTTGTTCCAGTAGTTTTGAGGCATAGGGAAGAAGTGATATGGGGTGATAGCTAGTCAGAGGATGGGTCAAGGGAGGGCTCTTTGAGAATGGGTGTGATCGAGGCATGTTTGAAGCATGAGGGGAAGACACCAGTTGTTAGTGACAGGTTGGAATGAAGATAGTAGTAAGGTTGGGGATGAGGTGGGACAGGATTGGGTCCAGTTCGCAGGTGGTGAGGTGTGATTTGGAGAGTAAAGAGGAAACCTGATCTTCCGTAATGGTGGAGAAGCTGGTTTTGGAGGAGGAGGATTGAGTAGGTGTGAGGAGGGGTTGGGGGGACTTTAGGCAAAAACTTTGTCTTATGGTGTCAATCTTCTGCTTGAAGAATGAGACAAAGTCTTCGGCTGAGATGAGAGGAGACGGAGGAGGCTCTGGGGGGCGGAGGAGAGAATTGAAGGTGTTGAATAGTTGTTTAGAGTTGTGAGACAGGGAGAATATGAAAGAGGAGAAGTATGTTTGTTTTGCTGTAGTGAGTGTGGAAAAGAAGGTAGGGAGGGACTGTTTGAATGCGATGAAGTGCTCATTGGAGTGGGACATTTTCCATCTGCACTCAGCAACCCTGGAGGCCCGTCGCAGTTCCTTGGTTAGGCTGGTGTGCCAGGGTTGCCTGTTGATTGTGTGAGCTTTAGTATGTGTGAGGGGGCAACCAAATTGAGAGCTTCAATTGTTGTGGTGTTGTATAATGTGGCAGCAACATCTGCGTCATTAAAGAAACTGTTGTATTGCTTGCAACCGTCTCTTAAGTGGTTGCAAAGGTTACAATATACTGAACTCATTCATTGACTGTATTGTTAATGTACCCTGTAGTCATAATGTCACTGTTGCAGCCTTCACAAAGAAATTGTAGCAGTGGTGAACTGTTGGCCCGAGACCCAGGAAGGTCAGAACCTGCTATGTTTGTTATTTTATATGCGTACAAGTGTTTGTGGTCATGTCTTTTGAAAGTGGAAAACTTTTCTAAAAAATAGGTAGAAACAGACACACAAACTTCATTTTTGTTAAAATCTACATCCAAATAAATCTGCTTCTTGATCAGTGATCCATCAAATTCTGCAAACTTTGTAATAGGATGAGCTACAATGCTTTTTGGCCTTTTTATACAGTGGTGATGCAGTTTTGAAGTTCCTTGCCTCTGGGATGTACAGTTAGGTCCATATATAAACTGCTCAAAAAATAAAGGGAACACTTAAACAACAGAATATAACTCCAAGTAAATCAAACTTCTGTGAAATCAAACTGTCCACTCAGGAAGCAACACTGATTGACAATCATTTTCACATGCTGTTGTGCAAATGGAATAGACAATAGATGGAAATTATTGGCAATTATCAAGACACCCTCAATAAAGGAGTGGTTCTGCAGGTGGGAACCACAGACCAGATCTCAGTACCAATGCTTTATGGCTGATGTTTTGGTCACTTTTGAATGTTGGTTGTGCTCTCACACTCATCGTAGCATGACACGGACTCTACAACCCACAGAAGTTGCTCAGATAGTGCTGCTCATCCAGGAGGGCACATCAATGCGAACTGTGGCAAGAAGGTTTGCTGTATCTGTGAGCGTAGTGTCCAGAGGCTGGAGGCGCTACCAGGAGACAGGCCAGTACACCAGGAGACGTGGAGGGGGCCGTAGGAGGGCAACAACCCAGCAGCAGGACCGCTACCTCCGCCTTTGTGCAAGGAGTAACAGGAGGAGCACTGCCAGAGCCCTGCAAAATGACCTCCAGCAGGCCACAAATGTGCATGTGTCTGCACAGACGGTTAGAAACCGACTCCATGAGGGTGGTATGAGGGCCCGACATCCACAGATGGGGGTTGTGCTCACAGCCCAACACTGTGCAGAACACCAGGATTGGCAAAGTCGCCACTGGCGCCCTGTGCTCTTCACAGATGAAAGCAGGATCACACTGAGCACATGTGACAGACGTGACAGAGTCTGGAGACGCAGTGGAGAGTGATCTGCTGCCTGCAACATCCTTCAGCATGACTGGTTTGGCAGTGGGTCAGTAATGGTGTGGGGTGGCATTTCTTTAGAGGGCCACACAGCCCTCCATGTGCTCGCCAGAGGTAGCCTGACTGCCATTAGGTACCGAGATGACATCCTCAGACCCCTTGTGAGACCATATGCTGGTGCGGTTGGCCCTGGGTTCCTCCTAATGCAGGACAATGCCAAACCTCATGTGGCTGGAGTGTGTCAGCAGTTCCTGCAAGATGAAGGCATTAAAGCTATGGACTGCCTGTTCCGCAGACCTGAATCCGATTGAGTACATCTGGGACATCATGTCTCGCTCCATCCACCAACGTCACGTTGCACCACAGACTGTCCAGGAGTTGGCGGATGCTTTAGTCCAGGTCTGGGAGAAGATACCACAGGAGACCATCCGCAACTTCATCAGGAGCATGCCCAGGCATTGTAGGGAGGTCATACAGGCACGTGGAGGCCACACACAATACTGAGCCTCATTTTGACTTGTTTTAAGGACATTACATCAAAGTTGGATCAGCCTGTATTGTGTTTTTCCACTTTAATTTTGGGGGTGAACCCAAATCCAGGCCTCCATTGGTTAATATATTTGATTTCCATTGATGATTTTTGTGTGATTTTGTTGTCCGCACATTCAACTTTGTACAGAACAAAGTATTCAATGAGAATATTTCATTCATTCAGATCTAGGATGTGTTATTTGAGTGTTCCCTTTATTTTTTTGAGCAGTGTATTTGGACAGAGACAACATTTTTCTAATTTTGGTTCTAGACATTACCACAATGAATTTTAAACAAAACAATTCAGATGCAGTTGAAGTTCAGACTTTCAGCTTTCATTTGAGGGTATCCACATTAAAATTGGATGAAGGTTTTAGGAGTTTCAGCTTGTGCCACCCTGTTCTTAAAGGGACCAAAAGTAATTGGACAAATTAAATAATTGTAAATAAAATGTTCATTTCTAGTACTTGGTTGAAAACCTTTTGTTGGCAATGACTGCCTGAAGTCTTGAACTCATGGACATCACCAGACGCTGTGTTTCCTCCTTTTTGATGCTCTGCCAGGCCTTCACTGCGGTGGTTTTCAGTTGCTGTTTGTTTGTGGGCCTTTTTTGTCTGAAGTTTAGTCTTTAACAAGTGAAATGTATGCTCAATTGGGTTGAGATCAGGTGACTGACTTGGCCATTCAAGAATATTCCACTTCTTTGCTTTAATAAACTCCTGGGTTGCTTTGGCTTTATGTTTTGGGTCATTGTCCATCTGTAGTATGAAACGACGACCAATCAGTTTGGCTGGATCTGAGCACACAGTATGGCTCTGAATACATCAGAAATCATTCGGCTGCTTCTGTCCTGTGTCACTTCATCAATAAACACTAGTGACCCAGTGCCACTGGCAGCCATGCATGCCCAAGCCATCACACTGCCTCCGCCGTGTTTTACAGATGATGTGGTATTCTTTGGATCATGAGCTGTACCACGCCTTCGCCATACTTTTCTCTTTCCATCATTCTGGTAGAGGTTGATCTTGGTTTCATCTGTCCAAAGAATGTTCTTCCAGAACTGTGCTGGCTTTTTAGATGTTTTTTAGCAAAGTCCTGTCTAGCCTTTTTATTCTTGATGCTTATGAGTGGCTTGCACCGTGCAGTGAACCCTCTGTATTTACTTTCATGCAGTCTTCTCTTTATGGTAGATTTGGATATTGATACGCCTACCTCCTGGAGAGTGTTGTTCACTTGGTTGGCTGTTGTGAAGGGGTTTCTCTTCACCATGGAGATTATTCTGCGAACATCCACCACTGTTGTCTTCCGTGGGCGTCCAGGTCTTTTTGCATTGATGAGTTCCCCAGTGCTTTTTTTCTTTCTCAGGATGTACCAAACTGTAGATTTTTGTCACTCATAATATTGTAGCAATTTCTCGGATGGGTTTTTTCTGTTTTTGTATCTTAAGGATGGCTTGTTTCACCTGCATGGAGAGCTCCTTTGACCGCATGTTTACTTCAAAGCAAAACCTTCCAAATGCAAGCACCACACCTCAGATCAACTCCAGGCCTTTTATCTTCTTAATTGAGAATGACATAATGAAGGGATTGCCCACACCTGTCCATGAAATAGCCTTGGAGTCAATTGTCCAATTACTTTTGGTCCCTTTAAAAACAGGGTGGCACATGTTAAGGAGCTGAAACTCCTAAACCCTTCATTCAATTTTAATGTGGATACCCTCAAATGAAAGCTGAAAGTCTGAACTTCAACTGCATCTGAATTATTTTGTTTAAAATTCATTATGGTAATGTCTAGAACCAAAATTAGAAAAATGTTGTCTCTGTCCAAATGTATATGAACCTAACTGTACCAGTCATAAATAGGTTCTTATTGGGAGTGACAGCATTGGGGAGTGAGCATGTGAAAATCGAGGTCCAATTCAGTAGGCTTATATAAACATGCAAGTCCTCCATCAAGAGAAAAACCTCCTGATTTGATTAACCCCTTAAGGGCTGACTTAAATACCAAGCCAAATTTTATAATTCTGACCACTGTGACTTTGAGTTAATAACTCTGGAACACTTCAACGGATCCCACTGATTCCGAGATTGTTTTTTCGTGACATATTTTACTTCATGATAGTTGTAACATTTCTTAAATATGACTTTCGTTTATTTGTGAAAAAAAAGAAATTTGACAAATTTAGCAATTTTCAAACTTAGAAGTCTTATACCCTTAAATCAGTAAGATGTGTCACACAAAATAGTTAATAAATAACATTTCCCACATGTCTACTTTACATCATCACAAGTTTGGAACCAAAAAATTTTTTTGTTAGGATGTTATAAGTTGACCAGCGATTTCTAAGTTTTCCAACAAAATTCACAAAACCATTTTTTTAGGGACCACATCACATTTGAAGCGACTTTAAGGGGTCTACATGACAGAAAATACCCAAAAGTGACGCCGTTCTTAGAACTGCACCCCTCAAGGTGCTCAAAACCACATTCAAGAAGGGAAGGAGCGCCATTTGACTTTTTGAATGTAAAATTTGCTTGAATGATTAGTGGACCCCATGTTGCATTTGTGGAGCCCCTGATGTGTCTAAACAGTGGAAACCCCCCACAAGTTACACCATTTTTCAAACTAGACCCCTCATTGAACTTATCTAGATGTGTGGTGAGCACCTTGAACCCCCAGGTTTTTCACAGAAGTTCATAACATTGAGCCGTAAAAATAAAATTTTCACATTTTTTTGCAACAAAAATGTTTTTCAGCCTCCAATTTTGCATTTTCATAAGTGTAACAACAGAAATTGCACCATAAAATTTGTTAGTCAATTTCTCCTGAGTAAGCCGATACCCCATATGTGGGGGAAATTCACTGTTTGGGCGCACGGCAGGGCTCGGTAAGGAGGGAGCGCCATTTCACTTTTTTGAATGTAAAATTTGCTTGAATAATTAACTGATGCCATGTCTCGTTTGGGGAGCCTCTGATGCGCCTAAACAGTGGACTCCCCACCAGTGACCCCATTTTGGAAACTAGACCCCTCGAGGATTTTATCAAGGAGTATAGTGAACATTTTGAACCCAGAGGTACAACACAAAATTTGATATCATTAGGTCATCATATTGAATAAGTTGTCACTAGTCTTGAGCGCAAGTGCTCGGGAACTCTGGTATGCATCAAGTATCGCGGGTGCTTTAGTGACATGCTCGAGTCCCTACCCCACATGTTTCCCTGTTGTTAGACTCCCAAAAAAAAACATGCGGGGATCGTTCATGTATGGCAGGCAAACCCTGCATGTTTTTTTTTTTGCCTGTGTAACAACCATGAAACATGCGGGACGAGGACTCGAGCATGTCACTTGAGCACCGAGATACTTTGTGCATACCCGAGCACCCAATGCAAACTAAAGTAGCAAGCAGTTGCATTCAAGACTAATGACAACTCATTCAATAATAAGTCGCCATATCGTCATCGATTTTTTCTTTACTTTTGAAAAAATCCCAACCCTAACCCTAGCACAACCCTAACTTTAATCCTTGGCTAACCTAACCCTAACCCTAACCCTGACAAAAAATATTTATTTTTTATTTTATAATTTTTATTTACCGAAGGGGAGGACAAGAGGGGGTTTGCTTTATTTTTTTTATTTTGATCACTGTGATTTGGTTTATCACACTGATCAAAATGAACTAAGCATGTGCCCTCCATTTTATTTTTACCGGAAGATGCCGAGGGATCATCAGGGGGAGATTAGAAGACAGAGCAGGTATCGGGGGGTTCGGGGAGCTACATTTCTCCCTCCTCTGAAATGTATATCATGTCAGTGGAGATAGAAATTATTGCAAACCGAGGACAGACATTTTTTTTTTTGTGATCGCCGCTATTCACTGAATAGCGACGATCACGTGATAGGGGACCGGAAAAACCGGCCCTGATAATATTCTCCAGGGTCTCAGCTGAGACCCCGGAGAATTTCTGACTCAGGAGTGCACTACAGCCTTATCCCTCAGTGTCGCATTTTCACTTCGCTGAGGAATAAGTACCCTTAACTGCTGCCGTGAAAATGCGTTACGGCGATCGTTAAGTGGTTAAGGAGGCATGGGAAGTATGTATAACAAATGTGTGTGTTTTCAGCAGAATTAATATATACTTCCATTTTCTTTGATACAAAAATTAAAGCTCAAAAGTACTGTTCAGTACTAATGTATACACTTTAACCAAATTTCATGTGATAAAAGTTGTGCCTTTCCATGTTGGAATGATGTCAATATTTACATTCATCAATATAGCTAGAGAACAGACTGTAAATATTTGTTTTCTGAATTTCTGCTTGCTGTATTGGACAATACATTATTGTCAATGTCTTAATTTTACCTTTTTTACTTTTTAGATATATTAAATGAATTGTTTCAAAGAGAAAATAGAGTCCTACATTATTGGACGCTGAGGAAAAGACGACTTGACCATTGTCAACAATATGTGGTATTTGAAAGAAGTGCAAAACAGGTTTGTTTTGTTCAGTCCTATTGCACATTATGCTTATGAAGAATATCAATTTTGTTTACTGTGTGTATATTAGGGTGACAGTCAAAAAATGTTTGTGTAAATTTTTAGGTCTTATCCCAGGGAATAATTCCCTTTGGTGTGATTGCACAAAGTTTCGTAACATTGCAACATTGTTTACTGGTAGCTCAATCATCACAAAACTAACAATTATTTGTAATAAATGTCTTGCAGCAAAGTAAATTTTCCAATTTACAGTAGTCACGGTTTCACTTATTTTTAACAAAACACGCTTTATTTGGTTCAGGATAGTCTTGGCGATGCTTATCTACATATTGGAGTATAAGCTGTTTCTGGTCTTCTTGAGTACTCAGAAATGAATTGAATGTTCACATGAGTGCAATGGAGTGTTCGGCGGCATCATTCATGATTGTCAATCCGACGACTTTTGAGGATGTAACTTGCATTAGTGTGCAACAGACAAGGATCTTGATGACGAAAATCTTGATTTATTTCCAGTGCAACGAACATTTTTTTTTTTTTTGTGTTAGACGACATGAAGTGATGACGCTTCTTGTGTGACACAGGGTATTTGGCAATCTGCACGTGAGTTGAACAGACATTGTTGTTTTCCTTCTGCAGAGCCAGTACCATCTCAACCTTTTCTGCATTTGGAACCTCACTGTCAAAAAAAGCCAGACCCACCATAATCTCACTCAAGGTAACACAGGTACCGAAATCTATGTAGACAGCATTCACTCCAGGGTGATAGTAAAAAGATTTTTGATTTTATTTCACCATGAGTGTTTCGACTCCTGTGAGTCTTTTTCAAGTGTAGTGAGCGAGTGCTACCAGCTACACTATTTTGGGAGATTGCTGTGGAAAAAAAAACAGCGAGTGTTGCCATCTACACTCTATTGTGAGGTACCACAGGTGTCTGTTAAAAGTTTTTATTGCTGCCTCAGCAACTGGCACATTGATTCCTTTGTATGCTATGAGTCTTGCAGTAATGTCATGTCATTTCACGGCGATGTGGCTGAGATCTGACAGAGGTACCAAGCCTTCAAATATAAGTAGACATTAAAAGTGCAAAATTGAAGGAGATTTTTTAACTCTCTGTCAAAGTTAACCAAAATTGGTGATGAAACATGAAGATAACTTTGGCCATCCATTGGGCCCGATGGTAGGTGCCTGGAGTGTTGATGTGTATGTTGGGGTTTGCTGGAGAACCAAGGAAACAGTAGTTAACAATTCCTTGTAATCATCTATTGGACTGCACTGTGCAAACTGGTTGGTGCAAAATTCAACTAGACACTCCTTAAGTGGACCTTTCTCAGTGAAAACAATGTCATCTTCAATTCAAGCCGAAATCTTGGTTTTATCCAGATGATTCCAGGCAGCCGAAAATCTCTCAAACTACCTTATATTTGGAGCTGTTGATTCTTGCCGCATTTTATCAAACACACTTGCAATAATTAGCTTGTGAATATAGAGCCTACATGGCAAGCAAACTCAGTAGTTCTTTCTGTCGTTTCTGTTGCAAGAGGACTAACACACCAGCCTTTGTGTGAATTTCAGTCAAAAATGTAATTAAACAGTAAAAGACACAATGGGAGTGGTGTAGGCTGCTGCATAAATATTTAGAGTTTTTCCTAAAACAGCGAATAATACTGAATGCTGTCTGTAATCTGTCAAGTTTACTTTGAAACAAGAAATATAAACTAATATTAATCATTTTAACCCCTTTCTGACGAGAGACACATCTATACGTCCCTGTGACCTGGGCCTTAATGACCAGGTACGTATAGATACGGCTCAACGATCGCGGGCACACGGAAGCTGTGCGTGTGCGATCACCGCTGGGTGTCAGCTATTTCTGACAGCTGACACCCGGTACTCAGTGCCAAGAGCTGTACCCGCACCACTCCCAGCACTTTAACCCCCCCTCGCAGCATTTAGCAAGTGAGCAGAGTGACAGAAGCCTCTCTGTTCTTAGATCAGAGACCCAGCGGGTCCCGATCTTTTGCCATGGTGACTTGATGTCGTCTTGACAACAGGCACTAGCAAGGTAGTTAGATCATGCACAGTGCCTATGTATGTGTGTATATACGTATATGTATATACAGTGGGGGAAATATATTTGATCCCTTGCTGTTTTAGTAAGTTCGCCCACTGCAAAGACATGACCAGTCTATAATTTTAAGGGTAGGTTAATTTTAACAGTGAGAGATAGAATGTACAAAAAAAACTAACAAAAAAATCACATTGTATAAATTACCGTATATTCCGGCGTATAAGACGACCTGGTGTATAAGACGACCCCCCTACTTTCCTGTTAAAATATAGAGTTTAGGATATATTCACCGTATAAGACTACCCCTTTTCCAACGCATACCAAACACCGGTAAAAATTTTAAAAAAACAGATTTGAATTTAACATGGTCCTTTTTTAATTTAAATTCTTATGACATGCAGGTATATAGCAGGAAAACTGTCACTCATAAACATAAGGCATACAACAACAACAACATTACTATCATCCATTTTACTGTAAATGTTACCATACTGTACTTTAAGTTTTTTTTAAGCTGTCAACCAAACAAGAACTGATAATGATGGGAGAAAGATATGGTAAAGCTACAAACAAACTACCAACATCTATCATAACCGTCAGCTACAGTATTTTACAGGTTTCCCTTTCTTTAAAAGCCTTCAAAATCCTCCTGTTCGTCATCTGATATCATAAGTACATCAATGAGATCTTGTGACACATCTGTAAAGCAGTCATCATATGGATCGAATTCGGTATCAGATGGTGTGGTGTCAGATTCAGCTTCATCTTCATCTTGCCACAAGTACGGTAGTTTATATATTACCTGTCCCCGCCGACGCCACCTAAAATAAAGTAAAAAATAAAAAAATACACCTATACTCACCTAGACACCTAATCCCCGAAGCCATCGATCTCCTGTAATAAAATATAAAATAATAAACCACAATCTTATCCTTACCCCTCCGTAGTAGTCCACGAGTGTCCCACGATGATCTCCAGTTTAGAGCAGCCACATAAAATGTGACCGCTCTAAACCGCTGCCGCCGCTCAATGACGCTGCTCCGGTTAGCTGCTTTACGGTTAGACTGCTGTACCGTGAGAAATTCCCACGATACAGCAGTGGCGTAAACGAGGTCCCCGGAGCTGCGCTGACTGAATGCACTCCGGTGACCTCAGTTAGGGCTCACGCTGCCGGGAATGGACGTGTTCCCGGCAGTCTGAGCTTACAGCAGCCATGACAGCTGTCACATCCATCTCCAGATGTGACAGCTGTGCATGGGAGATCAGCGCAGGAACCTGGACAGGTAGCTATTTTTTTTTTTTGTAAACTAAGAATTACGGTAAATAAAATTGTGTGTTTTATTTCAAATAAATTATTTTTTTCTGGGTGTAGTGTGTGTTTTTTATTTTTAACTCTTTGTAGGTTAGTAATGGGGGTGTCTTATAGACGCCCATCATTACTAACCTGGGCTTCATGGCAGCTGGTGCTGACATGAACCCCACCACTATTACCCCCTGCCACCACACCAGGGCAGCGTGGAAGAGCGAGGCTAAGCGCCAGATTTGGCACACAAATAGGATGTGCCAAATCTGGGGCGGCTGAGGGCTGCTGTTTCTAGCCTGGGAGGGGGCCAATATTCATGCCACCCTTCCTGGGCTATTAATATCAGCCCCCAGCTGTCTGCTTAGCCTTTGCTAGCTATTAAAATAGGGGGGACCCCACGTCATTTTTTTGGGGGGTCCCCCATTCTAATAGCTAGTAAAGGCTAGGTATTCAGCTGGGGGCTGATATTAGTAGCCTGGGAAGCTCCGTGGGTATTACCCCCTTCCCAGACTTCAAACATCTGCCCCAGCCGTCTGCTTAACCTCCGCTAGAGACTATAATGATGGGGGATCCCACGCCAATTTTCTTTTTAAAAAATCCTTTATTTTAACACTAAATGACAATTGAGGGGTTAATAAAGATGCAGTCCCTAAATTATTATTTATTTTGTAATTAATTTTTCCCAAAAATGTTGACGTGGGCTTCGCCATATTTTTGTGTCCAGCCAGGTACAGCAGGCAGGAACGGGCTGCCCCCAACCACCAGCTGCCTATTTGTACCTGGCCGGACACAACAATATAGGGAAGCCCTTTTTTTTTAAATTATTTCATGAAATAATTAAAAAAAAAAATACGTGGGGCTTCGCCCTATTTTTGTGCCCAGCCAGGTACAACTAGGCAGCTGGGGGCTGGAATCTGCAGCACAGGGAGGCCCAAGCTTTCTGGGCCCCCCCCCCCGCTGCAAATTGCAGTCCTCAGCCACCCCAGAAAATGGCGCATTCATAGAAGCGCCATCTTCTGGCGCTGTACCCAACTCATCCAGGGCCCTGGTGCGGTGGCTCACTGGGTAATAAAGGGGTTAGGGCCAGCTTGGCATTATCAGCTGGCCCTAAGCCCGAAATTCATGGGGTCACGCCAATATTAGACATGACCGCCATGAATTTCTAGTAAAGTAATTAAAAAAAACACAACACCCAGAATAAAGTCCTTTAATTGAAATAAACACACAATTTTTTAATGTTCTAAATTAAACCATACTTACCATCACGCCCATTCCAGCTGAAGCCAACGATCTCCTGCAATAAAAGTAAAATAATAAAGCAACCTCATCCTTACCTCTCCATGGTTCCCAGGACCGGTCCAGCTCTGCTACATTCACATGACAGGCTGCACCGCAGCAGAACGCTGCCGTTCAGCTTGCCATGCCGCAGACACTGAGAAGCGCAGGCGTGCTTGTGCTCCTCAGTGTCTGACTGTGACGGCATCCAGATGAGCCGACAATGAACTCAGCTCACCTCATGCACGTCACTGACAGCGTGGGAAAATTCTCCTGCTCCCCGCATGCGCAGTAGAAGTTTCCCACGCTGTCAGTGATGGACGTCCAGGAGGTGAGCTGAGTTCATTGTCGGCTCATCTGGATGCCGTCACAGCCAGACACTGAGGAGCACAAGCACGCCTGCGCTTCTCAGTGTCTGCGGCATGGCAAGCTGGACGGCAGTGTTCTGCTGCGGTGCAGCTTGTCATCTCGATGTAGCAGAGCTGGACCCATCCTGGGAGCCATGGAGAGGTAAGGATGAGGTTGCTTTATTATTTTACTTTTATTGCAGGAGATCGTTGGCTTCAGCTGGAATGGGCGTGATGGTACCGTAAGTATGGTTTAATTTAGAACATTAAACAATTGTGTGTTTATTTCAATTAAAGGACTTTATTCTGGGTGTTTGTGTTTTTTTTTAACTTTGACTATGGGGTTAGTAATGGGGGTGTCTTATAGGCGCCTCTCCATTACTAACCTGGGCTTGATGTCAGCTGGCATTATAAGCTGACATCAACCCCAGCCCTATTACCCCACTGCCACCGCTACAGGGCAGTGGGAAGAGCGAGGCTAAGTGCCAGAATTGGCGCATCCTATAGATGCGCCATTTCTGGGGCGGCTGACGGCTGGTGTTTCTAGCCTGGGAGGGGGCCAATATTCATGGCACCCTTCCTGGGCTACTAATATCAGCCTCCAGCTGTCTGCCTAGCCTTTGCTAGCTATTAAAATAGGGGGGACCCCACGTCATTTTTTTGGGATCCCCCAATTTAATAGCTAGTAAAGGCTAGGTATTCATCTGGGGGCTGATATTAGTAGCCTGGGAAGCTCCGTGGGTATTACCCCCTTCCCAGGCTTCAAACATCTGCCCCAGCCGTCTGCTTAACCTCCGCTAGAGACTAAAATTACGGGGAACCCCACGCCAATTTTTTTTTTAATAAATCCTTTATTTTAACACTAGATGACAAGTACAGTAAGCAACACTATCACTGCACTTATTATATTTGTGACTGACATGTTTCTATCTATCTAATCTATGTGTGATGCTCTATTCTTTCTATTCTAAATTGTCGGGTGCCGGCTTATGCCGCTGCTGAATTGCCGGCTTTTCATATATTGTCACAGAAGCGATGCGAACTTCCCAGCTCCGGACACAGCGCAGCGCTTCTGTGACAAGTGAAAGCTGTCGGCACAGAAGCCCTGTGCTGTGTCCGGAGCTGGGAAGACACTGCGATGTGTCAGAAAAGTTCGCTAGGTTCTGTCTGTCTCCGCTGCTGGGAATACGCAGCGATGTGTCAGTTTCAGCACAGAAGCGCTGACTGTCTGGACCTACCGCCGCCGTATTTTAACTCCCTCCACCTTATATTAACTCCCACATGGCAGGGATACGGCCACGGCAGCTTATTAACACCCCCAGAGTATCCCCGCATGTCAATTTCTGAAAGTTCAAAAACATTACCGGCGTATAAGACGACCCCAGACTAGACAGAAGATTTTTCAGTCTTCAAAAGTCGTCTTATACGCCGGAATATACGGTAGATAATTTGTTTTGCATTTTGCAGTGAGAAATAAGTATTTGATCCCTGGCAAACAACACCTAATACTTGGTGGCAAAACCCTTGTTGGCAAGCACAGTAGTCAGACGTTTTTTGTAGTTGATGATGAGGTTGGCGCACTTGTCAGGAGGAATTTTGGTCCACTCCACTTTGCAGATCATCTCTAAATCAAGATTTTGAGGCTGTCGATTGGCAACTCGGAGCTTCAACTCCCTCCATAAGCTTTCTATGGGATTAAGGTCTGGAGTCTGGCTAGGCTACTCCATGACGTTACTGTGCTTCTTTTTGAGCCACTCCTTTGTTTCATTGGCTGTATGTTTTGGGTCATTGTCTTGCTGGAAGACCCAGCCACGACCCACCTTCAATACTCTTACTGAGAAAAAGAGGTTTTTGGCCAAAATCTTGCGATACATGACCCCATCCATCTTCCCTTCAGTACGGTTCAGTCGTCATGTCCCCTTTGCAAAAAAGCACCCCTAAAGTATAATGTTTCCCCCACCGTGCTTCACGACTGGGATGATATTTTTAGGGTTGTACTCATCCTCCTTCTTCTTGCAAACACGGTGAGTTGAGTTAATGCCAAAGAGCTCAATTTTTGTCTCAACTGACCACAGCACCTTCTCCCAATAATTCACAGAATCATCCAGGTGTTCATTGGCAATCTTCAGACCGGCCTGCACATGTGCCTTCTTGAGCAGGGGGACCTTGCGAGCACTGCAGGATTTTAAACCTTTAAAGCGTAATGTGTTACCAATGGTTTTCTTGGTGACTGTGGTCCCAGCTGCCTTGAGAACATTAACAAGTTCCCCCCATTTAGTTTTAGGCTGATCTCTCACCTTTCTCATGATCAAGGATACCCCACGAGGTGAGATTTTGCATGGTGCACCAGATCGATGTCGATTGACAGTCATTTTGTATATTTTCCATTTTCTTACTATTGCACCAACAGTTGTCTCCTTCTCACCCAGTGTCTTACTTATGGTTTTATAGCCCATTCCAGCTTTGTGCAGGTCTATGATCTTGTCCTTGACATCCTTTGAAAGCTATTTGGCCTTGCCCATGTTGTAGAGGTTAGAGTCTGACTAATTGAGTCTGTGGACCGGAGCCTTTTATACAGGTGACTATGTAAGACTGCTGTCTTTAATGCAGATAATGAGTTGATTAGGAGCTTCTAACTGGTCTGTAGGAGCCAGAACTCATAATGGTTTGTAGGGGATCAAATACTTATTTCTCACTGCAAAATGCAAATTTTGTTATCTATAAACAGCAAGGAATCAAATAATTATATCCACCACTGTGTGTATATATATATATATATATATATATATATATATATATATATATATATATATATATACATATATACACACCACGGTCATTTTTGAAAGTATAAGCATTGGCAGGTTATTACAAACTGAAATCAAACAGTTTTCAACTCAAAACTTTATTCTAGGTGATGTTACATTTGCACATAGGACCCCTTGTTCGAAAGGAGCTTCTGAACTCTCTCATCCATTGAATTTGTCAGGTTTTGGATGGTTTCTGCTTTAATTGTTTTGCATGAGGACAGAATACCCTCCCAGAGCTGTTGCTTAGATGTGAACTGCCTCCCGCCATCATAGGATGATTCTCCAGAGGTTCTCAATGGGATTGAGGTCAGGGGAGCATGGGTGCCACACCATAAGTTTGTTCCCTTTTATGCCCATAGCAGCCAGAGATGCAGATGTGTTATGTGCAGCATGAGACGGGGCATTACCATGCATGAAATGATCTCGATGGTCCAGATGGATGAGGTGGAGGATGGCTGGTTGATGGACACCCCATGCAAACACGGTTACGGCGCTAACAAGGAGGAGGTGGAGTAATGTTTTGGGCTGGAATAATGGGGAGAGAGATTGTCGACCCTTTTAGGATCCCTGAAGGGGTAAAGATGAACTCCATAATGTATGTTGAGTTTCTCAAACAGCACTTCCTTCCATGGTTCAAGAAGAAGAACCATGCATTCCGCAGCAAGATCATTTTCATGCTTGATAATGCCCCGTCTCATGCTGCACATAACACATCTGCATCTCTGGCTGCTATGGGCATAAAAGGGGACAAACTTATGGTGTGGCACCCATGCTCCCCTGACCTCAACCCCATTGAGAACCTCTGGAGCATCATCAAAAGGAGTGTCTATGATGGCGGGAGGCAGTTCACATCTAAGCAACAGGTCTGGGAGGGTATTCTGTCCTCATGCAAAACCTGACAAATTCAATGGACAAGAGAGTTCAGAAGCACCTTTCGAACAAGGGTGTGCAAATGTAACATCACCTAGAATAAAATTTTGAGTTGAAAACGGTTTGAATTCAGTTTGTAATAACCTGCTAATGCTTATAATTTCAAAAATGAACATTTTTTTGTTCTTTATTAAAATGAAAAGGTTGAAAACTCTGCTGTGCATAATAATTTGGAACATGCATTTTGAGTGCAGTTTGAGTTTTTTATTTTTTAAAAAATATACTGTTATCATAGGCAGTTTGTACAAAAACCTTTCAATTGTACTCTAATAGTTATTTGACTGGAAAATTACAATGACTGCAATTCATATAGGTAATTTGGGAAAATCTGAGAAAATATTATTTGCATATTTATTTGGAACACAGTGTGTGTATATATATGTGTGTATGTATATATATATATATATATATATATATATATATATATATATATATATATATATATATATATATATATATATATACAGTGCAGGCCAAAAGTATTGGCACCCCTGCAATTCTGTCAGATAATACTCAGTTTCTTCCTGAAAATGATTGCAATCACAAATTCTTTGGTATTATTATCTTCATTTAATTTGCTTGCAAGGAAAAAACACAAAAGAGAATGAAGCAAAAATCAAATCATTGATCATTTCACACAAAACTCCAAAAATGGGCCAGACAAAAGTATTGGCACCCTCAGCCTAATACTTGGTTGCACAACCTTTAGCCAAAATAACTGCGAACAACCGCTTCCGGTAACCATCAATGAGTTTCTTACAATGCTCTGCTGTAATTGTAGACCATTCTTCTTTGACAAACTGCTCCAGGTCCCTGATATTTGAAGGGTACCTTCTACAAACTGCCATTTTGAGATCTCTCCACAGGTGTTCTATGGGATTCAGGTCTGGACTCATTGCTGGCCACCATAGAAGTCTCCTGTGCTTTCTCTCAAACCATTTTATATTGCTTTTGGAAGTGTGTTTTGGGTCATTGTCCTGCTGGAAGACCCATGACTTCTGAGGGAGACCCAGCTTTCTCACACTGGACCCTACATTATGCTGCAAAATGTGTTGGTAGTCTTCAGACTTCATAATGCCATGCACAAGGTCAAGCAGTCCAGTGCCAGAGGCAGCAAAGCAACCCCAAAACATGAGGGAACCTCCGCCATGTTTGACTGTAGGGACCGTGTTCTTTTCTTTGAATGCCTCTTTTTTTTTCCTGTACACTCTATGTTGATGCTTTTTCCCAAAAAGCTCTACTTTTGTCTCATCTGCAAGAGAACATTCTTCCAAAACGTTTTAGGCTTTCTCAAGTAAGTTTTGGCAAACTACAGCCTGGCTTTTTTATGTCTCGGGGTAAGAAGTGGGGTCTGCCTGGGTATCCTACCATACAGTCCCTTTTCATTCAGACACCGACGGATAGTACGGGTTGACACTGTTGTACCCTCGGACTGCAAGGCAGCTTGAACTTGTTTGGATGTTAGTCGAGGTTCTTTATCCACCATCCGCACAATCTTGCGTTGAAATCTCTCGGCAATTTTTCTTTTCCGTCCACATCTAGGGAGGTTAGCCACAGTGCCATGAGCTTTAAACTTCTTGATGACACTGCGCACAGAAGACACAGGAACATTCAGGTCTTTGGAGATGGACTTGTAGCCTTGAGATTGCTCATGCTTCCTCACAATTTGGTTTCTCAAGTCCTCAGACAGTTCTTTGGTCTTCTTTCTTTTCTCCATGCTCAATGTGGTACACACAAGGACACAGGATACAGGACAGAGGTGGAGTCAACTTTAATCCATGTTAACTGGCTGCAAGTGTGA
Organism: Phyllobates terribilis; assembly: GCF_046119375.1. NCBI lineage: Eukaryota > Metazoa > Chordata > Amphibia > Anura > Dendrobatidae > Phyllobates > Phyllobates terribilis. The sequence goes on along the minus strand of NW_027362764.1, from coordinate 326,168,666 downwards.
TTTAGTTATTGCCAACACCTGTTAGGTGCCACAGGTAAGTTACAGGTGCTGTTAATTACACGAATTGGAGAAGCATCACATGATTTTTCAAAGGGTGCCAATACTTTTGTCCACCCCCTTTTTTAGGTTTGGTGTGGAATTATATCCAATTTGGCTTTAGGACAATTCTTTTTGTGTTTTTTTCATTGAAGACTAATTAAATGAAGATAATAATACCAAAGAATTTGTGATTGCAATCATTTTCAGGAAGAAACTGAGTATTATCTGACAGAATTGCAGGGGTGCCAATATATATATATATATATATATATATATATATATATATATATATATATATATATATATATATATATATATATATATATATATTTATTTACACTGTGTATATATATATATGTGTATATATACATATACTATGTATATGTGTATATATAGTACAGACCGAAAGTTTGGACACACCTTCTCATTTAAATATTTTTCTGCCTTTTCATGACTTTGAAAATTGTACATTCACACTGAAGGCATCGAAACTATGAATTAACACATGTGGAATTATACACTGAACAAAAAAGTGTGAAACAACTGAAAATATGTCTTATAATCTAGGTTCTTCAAAGTAGCTACCTTTTTCTTTGCTGACTTCTTTGCACACTTCTGGCATTCTCTTGATGAGCTTCAAGAGGTAGTCACCGGAAATGGTCTTCCAACAATCTTGAAGAAGTTCCCAGAGATGCTTAGCACTTGTTGGCCCTTTTGCCTTCACTCTGCAGTCCAGCTCACCCCAAACCATCTCAATTGGGTTCAGGTCTGGTGACTGTGGAGGCCAGGTCATCTGGCGTAGCACCCCATCACTCTCCTTCTTGGTCAAATAGCCCTTACACCGCCTGGAGGTGTGTTTGGGGTCATTGTCCTGTTGAAAAATAAATGATGGTCCAACTAAACGCAAACCGGATGGAATAGCATGCCGCTGCAAGATGCTGTGGTAGCCATGCTGGTTCAGTATGCCTTCAATTTTGAATAAATCCCCAACAGTGTCACCAGCAAAGCACCTCCACACCATCACACCTCCTCCTCCATGCTGCACGGTGGGAACCAGACATGTAGAGTCCATCTGTTCACCTTTTCTGCGTTGCACAAAGACACGGTGGTGGGAACCAAAGATCTCACATTTGGACTCATCAGACCAATGCACAGATTTCCACTGGTCTAATGTCCATTCCTTGTGTCCTTTAGCCCAAACAATTGTCTTCTGCTTGTTGCCTGTCCGTAGCAGTAGTTTCCTAGCAGCTATTTTACCATGAAGGCCTGCTGCACAAAGTCTCCTCTTAACAGTTGTTGTAGAGGTGTATCTGCTGCTAGAACTCTGTGTGGCATTGACCTGGTCTCTAATCTGAGCTGTTGTTAACCTGCGATTTCTGAGGCTGGTGACTCGGATAAACTTATCCTCAGAAGCAGAGGTGACTCTTGGTCTTCCTTTCCTGGGGCAGTCCTCATGTGAGCCAGTTTCTTTGTAGCGCTTAATGGTTTTTGCAACTGCACTTGGGGACACTTTTAAAGATTGCCCAATTTTTCGGCCTTACTGACCTTCATTTCTTAAAGTAATGATGGCCACTCATTTTTATTTACTTAGAATTTGTATTATGGCAAGAAAAAAGCAGCTAACAGTGTATTCAGTAGGACTATCAGCTGTGTATCCACCAGACTTCTGCACAACACAAATGATGGTCCCAACCCCATTTATAAGGCAAGAAATCCCACTTATTAAACCTGACAGGGCACACCTGTGAAGTGAAAACCATTTCCGGTGACTACCTCTTGAAGCTCATCAAGAGAATGCCAAGAGTGTGCAAAGCAGTCATCAAAGCAAAAGGTGGCTACTTTGAAGAACCTAGAATATAAGACATATTTTCAGTTGTTTCACACTTTTTTGTTAACTATATAATTCCACATGTGTTAATTCATAGTTTTGATTCCTTCAGTGTGAATGTTCAATTTTCATAGTTATGAAAATACAGAAAAATCTTTAAATGAGAAGGTGTGTCCAAACTTTTGGTCTGTACTGTGTGTGGGTATATTTTTATATATATATATATATATATATATATATATATATATATATATATATATATATATACATACAGTACAGACCAAAAGTTTGGACACATCTATGATGACCCTGACCGAGTCGCCTTGGCCGAGTCTAAGCTTTGTCGCTTTCAGCAGGGGATTCGGTCAGTGGAAACGTACAGTTCGGAATTCCGTTGATGGGCATCGGATTCCAAATGGAATGACTCAGCCCTTAAAAGTCAATTTTCTGAGGGTCTAACGGAAAGGTTGAAAGATGCCTTGGCTGTACATGATACCCCTCAGTCCTTGGAGATTGCCATGTCTTTGGCCATACGTCTGGATAGGCGCCTTCGGGATAGACAGGTGTGACCTCTTTCTCCAGAGCCTTCTTATCGGGGTTGTGTATCTTTGCCAAGGGAGCGGTCCGGGGGTGAACCAGTACTGGGGGAGGTGGAGGAACCTAGGCAGTTAGGGTGTGTCTCTACATCATACATCTCCGCAGAGATTCACAAAAAAAAAAAAAGGCGTATGTTTTTTTTTGTGGGAAAAAGGTACTCTTTGTTGGGACCTGTCCTTCAATTCCTAAACAAAAATAGACTCGATTAACTCTCAGTAGTCTGGAGTTGGATAAACAAGGGCCGCATTTGTGGCCAAACTGCAGTTCCCGCTTTGTCCTGACTGCAGAGGTGGTATTAGAGAGTAAAATCGAAAAAATTTCTGTGTTTGTTGACAGTGGAGCTGGGGTCAGCATGGTTGATGCTAGGTTTGTGAAAACTCATGGTCTCGCTTGCTTTTCTTTAGCTGAACCTATTTCCATCTTGCCATTGACTCGGCGCCACTTGCACAGAAAGTACTCTGATTGTACATAATGTGAAACTGAGGGTGGGGTCAGTTCATTGTTAAATCATTCCTTGCTATGTTTTGGAGAATTTCCCTACTCCGATTGTTTTAGGTATCCCCTGGCTTGTTAAACATAATCCATTGGTGGATTGGCAAAACTGGGAGATTATTGAATGGGGAGATTACTGCCATGAGAACTGTCTGAATGTTTCCATTGCTGCTGTCTCTACGGAGATTCTGCTTGCTTTTCTGTCTGTTTTTGAGGACATTTTTTTCTGTGAAGGGGTTTCAGGATTTGCCTCCTTATCATGCTTACGACTTTCCTGTTAACCTGACCCCCAGAGCTAAGCTACCCAAGTCCAGACTGTATAATCTTTCTGGCCCTGAGATACAAACCATGAAGGATTTCATTGCGGAAAGTCTAGAGATGGGACATATTAGACCCTAATCTTCGCCCGTGGCTGCAGGGTTCTTCTTTGTGAAGAAAAAAGATGGCGGTCTACATCCCTGTTTAGATTTCTGGGAATTAAATTACCATCCGTGATCCATGTCCTCTTCCTCTGATTCCTGATTTGTTCAGCCAGGTTGTGGGAGCTAATGTATTCTCCAAATTGGATTTAAGGGGAGCCTACAATCTGGTTAGAATCCGAGAAGGGGACGAATGGAAGACAGCTTTCAGTACCACGGAAGGTCATTTTGAGAGTCTGGTTATGCCTTTTGGCTTGACCAATGCACCTGCCGTATTCTAATATTTCATAAATTATATTTTTCATCCTTGGTGGGGAGGTTGTTGTCATCTATGTGGACCATATTTTGGTTTATTCACCTGATTTTGAGACCCATGGGGGGCATGTTAAGCAGGTGCTCCAGATATTAAAGGATAACAAACTCTATGCCAAACTAAAGAAATGTGTTTTCGCTGTTAGGAGATGCAGGTTTTGGGGTACTTGTTGTCATCTTCAGGTTTTCAGACGGATCCAGAGAAGATCCGTGCAGTAAGAAGGGGTCTGATTTTTCAAAATGGTCGGATGCTTCCCTCCAGGCTTTTTTTTTCCTTAAAGAATCATTTTGCCACTGCACCTATACGCAGTCAACCCGATGTTTCTCAACTCTTTATTGTGGAGGTCGATGCTTCAGATGTCGCGGTTGGGGCTGAGTTGTCTCAGGGTTCGTTGCCTGGTAAATGGCGTCCATGCGCCTTCTTTTCTAAAAAATTGTCTTCAGCTGAGAGAAATTATGACGTGGTTAATAGGGAACTTTTGTCGATCAAATTGGCGTTTGAGGAATGACGACACTGGTTGGAGGGGGCTGTCCATCCTATTACTGTTATTACTGACCATAAGAACCTGTCATATCTCCAGTCAGCTAAACGTCTCCACCCTAGGCAAGCCAGATGGTCCCTGTTTTTTACTAGGTTAAATTTTGTTGTCACTTTTCATCCAGAGGTCAAAAACGTCAAGGCTGATGTTTTGTCCCGAGCTTCCCTGGTGGTGTTGACCTTGAAAACCCTGCCCCGATATTACAGAAATTGGTAGTTATTTCTGCTCTTTTTCCTGAACTTGGAGGGTGAGGTGCTGGAGGCTCAGGGGGACGCCACTGCCTCCTGCCCTTCAGGAAAGTTATTTGTTCCGCCTGATCTGCACCATAAAGTAATCAAGGAACATTATAACTCTGTGTTTGCTGGCCATCCAGGTGGTAAGGCCACCGTGGACCTCTTCTCTCGTCGTTTTCGGTGGCCGGGTTGCATCAGGATGTAATTGAACACGTAGCTGCTTGTAGTATTTGCGCTCGTTCTAGGCTTTCGCACACCCGTCCATCTTGTACTCTTCTTCCGCTACCTATCCCTAGCAAGCCATGGACACACTTGTCCATGGATTTTATTACTGGCCTACCGGTTTCTGCAGGCAAAATGGTGGTTTTGGTAGTAGTAGATAGGTTCAGTAAAATGGTTCACTTCGTCTCTTTACCTGCACTTCCCAATGCTAAGACACTTGCTCAGGTGTTCATAAATGATTTTGTGAAGCCTCACGGGGTTCCCTCCGATGTGGTGTCTGATTGGGGACCCAGTTTGTTTCCAAGTCCTAGAAGGCATTCTGTTCTCGTCTGGGGGTGCATCTGTCCTTTTCCTGTCTTCCACCGTCAGTAGAATGGTCAGACCGAGTGGGTCAATCAGAACTTGGAGACATACCTCAGGTATTTTGTCTCTGAAAATCAGGAGGATTGGGCATCCTACTTAACGCTGGCAGAATTTGCCATAAATTATCATCGTCAAGAATCCACTGGCAGGTCACCGTTTTTCAGTGCATACGATTATCATCCACAGTTTGGTACTTTCAGTGGGGGAGGAGCTTCAGGAGTTCCTGAAGAGGAACGGTTTGCTTCTTCGCTCTCGGTGTGGTTGGGTGTTCTGTGTAATTTGAAGACCATGGGTGACAGGTATTAACATATGGCTGACAGAAAACGCTTGCCAGGTCCGGACCTGAATGTAAATGACTTTGTGTGGTTGTCTACCAGGAATATAAGATTGAAAGTTTCTTCTTGGAACTGGGACGTAGGTTTATTGGTCCTTACAAAATTACTGCCATCATTTACCCAGCAGCGTTTCGTCTTGAACTTCCTCGGGCCCTTAAGGTTCACAATGTGTTCCACAGGTCCTTACTCAAAAGGTATGTAGAACCTCTTGAGCCCTCACCTCTACCACCACCCCCAGTAATTGTTGATGGTAATTTGGAGTTTGAGATTTTGAGGATAGTAGATTCTCGTCTCCAACGTCGTTCTCTGCAATACTTGGTGCACTGGAAAGGCTATGGTCCGGAGGAGAGGAGATGGGTTTCAGCATCAGAGGTGAACGCTCCCAGATTGGTTCACTCTTTTCACACCTCTTTTCCTGACAAACCAGGTCCGGAGTGTCCGGAGGCCACTCGTAGAGGGGGAATACTGTCACGGGTGTGTCAGAGTTGATAGTCACCCTGTTGTGGTTTGCAGGAGATCTCCACGTTTGGCAATGCAGACATCTGCCTACATAGGAGGCTGTGTTTAGGCCCCAGCAACAACCTCCCTTTTAGTCTGGGTGTATATATTCCTGGTATGTATAGGTGGACGATGCCGGTTATACTCATTTCTACTTGTAATTTCACTGAAGCATCATCATGTCCTCTCTGGAGTCTTGAGGCCGTGTGCCCTGTTGGAATTCTTCTAAAGCTGAGTTGTTGTTCCCCTGTGTTGTCTTCCCCTTTTGTCTTTAGAGTGCTAGCGGAGGTTGACTATTGCTCATCTCCTTCCACCCCCAGCTGTAGCCTTATGCCAGGGATAGTAGGGCGAGGCACGTGATCGACGACAGCTGCGGAGGCTGTTTAGGGACATTAGGGGGAGGCAGGGTGACACTAGTCCAGATTAGGAGGTCACCTCTTCCCCCTTTCCCTAGTGTCTGGGCTCCCTTTCAACTCTGTGTTGCACTCACACCTGGCGTGACTGTGTTGCACTCTTACCTGGCGTGACATCAGGTCTGGAGATTGGACTGGCCATGTCAAGGTCTTGATGTGGTGCTCCTTCATCCACACATTGATTGACCTAGCTGTGTTGCATGGGGCATTGTCCTGCTGGAAATAACAGTCCTCAGAGTTGGGGAACATTGCCTGAGCAGAAGGAAGCAAGTGTTTTTCAAGAATAACCTTGTATGCAGCTTGATTCATACATCCTTCGCAAAGATTAACCTGCCCAATTCCAGCCTTGGTGAAGCATCCCCAAATCATCACCTATCCTCCATCACATTTAACAGTTGGTGCAAGACACTGGCTTGTATGCCTCTCCAGGTCTCCCTCTAACCATTAGACGACCAGGTGTTGGGCAAAGCTGAAAATTAGACTCATCAGAGAAGATTACCTTACTCTCATCCTCTATAGTCCAATCCTTATGGTTTTTGGCAAACTTCAGTCTGGCTCTCCTTTGCTTCTCATTGATGAAAGGCTTTTTTCTACCTTTACATGACTTGAGGCCTGCCTCTAGGAGCCTGTTATGAACTGTTCTTGCCGTGCACTTAACCCCAGCTGCCATTTGACATTCCTTTTGTAGGTCACTAGATGTCATCCTGCAGTTGCTGAGTGACATTCGAATAAGATCACAGTCATCCCGGTCAGTGGAGAGTCACTTTCGCCCTCTGCCGGTCTGTAGCTTTGTTGTCCCCAATGTCTGCAGCTTGACTTTGTTGTAATGGACTGCCATCTTTGAAATTTTAAGGATGGAGGCAACATGACGCTCACTGTATCCCTCTGCTAGCAAAGCCACAATTGAGCCCTTCCTTTCCTCACTCAAGACTTTTCTTTTCAACTCCTTTGGCATGGCTAAAAGTTATTTTTTCATTCAAATTACTTTTGGGCAATTCCTAGCCCTTGTTTTTCCATCCAGCTTGTCCTATTGCAAGAGGATTGTGAAGACCACAGTGGTATTTTTTATACTTTCCCTCGTTACATAAGATTTGGTTCAGGTAATCACCCAATCAGAAGCACATTAAGTAGAATGAGGTGTACTTTGGTTGGAATGCAACTGACACTGGAATGTAATGGCTGTCAGACATGTAGAGATGGTGATTTTTAGAAAACTGTGCAGTGGTCTCTTATTTTTTGCCAGAGCTGTATGTATATATGCTGTGCCCCAGAGCTGCAGGAAGAGGGAACCATCAAAAATAAAAAAAATATGGGACAGGGCAAATTTCAGAAGAATCAAAACCAGGTCATTAATCTGTTTGTCAAGGTTACACATATCAAGAAAGAATTTTACAGCCTTTATTGTGATTAATTGAAGTATGAAGAGACTCCACATCACATACGACTAATGACGTGTCATCCTCTAACATCACACCATCCAGTATTTTAAGGATTTCTGATGTATCTTTGAGATACGAGTGTAGTGTTTCCACATGGGGCATCAGGATATGATTTATAAAGCGGCATATGGGATCACACATGTTTTGCACCCCGGACACTATCTGTCTGCCTGGTGGGTTTTCCAAATTTTTATGCACTTTTGGTAAAATCACTGATGCCTTAGGATTAGTGTAGAAAAGGCAATCCATTTCCTTTGTAGTGATAATTCTAGTGGCCACTGCTTCTTGCAGAATAGTCATCAATTCTGCCTGGAACTTGAGAGGTGATTAAAGGTGAGTTTTTTGTATGTTGAATTATCGCTGTATTGACATTTTGCTTTCTTCATACAGTGGTGGCCAAAAGTATTGGCACCCCTGCAATTCTGTCAGATCATACTCAGTTTCTTCTTGAAAATGATTGCAATCACAAATTCTTTGGTATTATTATCTTCATTTAATTTGTCTTCAATGATAAAACACAAAAAGAATTGTCCTAAAGCCAAATTGGATATAATTCCACACCAAACCTATAAAAGGGGGTGGACAAAAGTATTGGCACTGTTTGAAAAATCATGTGATGCTTCTTTAATTCGTGTAATTAACAGCACCTGTAACTTACCTGTGGTAACTAACAGGTGTTGGCAATAACTAAATCATACTTGCAGCCAGTTAACATGGATTAAAGTTGACTCAACCTCTGTCCCGTGTCCTTGTGTGTACCACATTGAGCATGGAGAAAAGAAAGAAGACCAAAGAACTGTCTGACGACTTGAGAAACCAAATTGTGAGGAAGCATGAGCAATCTCAAGGCTACAAGTCCATCTCCAAAGACCTGAATGTTCCTGTGTCTTCCGTGCGCAGTGTCATCAAGAAGTTTAAAACCTTGGCACTGTGGCTAACCTCCCTAGATGTAGACGGAAAAGAAAAATTGACGAGAGATTTCAACGCAAGATTGTGCGGATGGTGGATAAAGAACCTCAACTAACATCCAAACAAGTTCAAGCTGCCCTGCAGTCCGAGGGTACAACAGTGTCAACCCGTACTATCCGTCGGCGTCTGAATGAAAAGGGACTGTATGGTAGGATACCCAGGAAGACCCCAGTTCTTACCCCGAGACATAAAAAAGCCAGGCTGTAGTTTGCCAAAACTTACTTGAGAAAGCCTAAAACGTTTTGGAAGAATGTTCTCTGGCAGATGAGACAAAAGTAGAGCTTTTTGGGAAAAAGCATCAACATAGAGTGTACAGGAAAAAAAAAGAGGCATTCAAAGAAAAGAACACGGTCCCTACAGTCAAACATGGCGGAGGTTCCCTGATGTTTTGGGGTTGATTTGCTGCCTCTGGCACTGGACTGCTTGACCGTGTGCATGGCATTATGAAGTCTGAAGACTACAAACAAATTTTGCAGCATAATGTAGGGCCCAGTGTGAGAAAGCTGGGTCTCCCTCAGAGGTCATGGGTCTTCCAGCAGGACAATGACCCAAAACACACTTCCAAAAGCACTATAAAATGGTTTGAGAGAAAGCACTGGAGACTTCTAAGGTGGCCAGCAATGAGTCCAGACCTGAATCCCATAGAACACCTGTGTAGAGATCTCAAAATGGTAGTTTGGAGAAGGCACCCTTCAAATATCATGGACCTGGAGCAGTTTGCCAAAGAAGAATGGTCTACAATTCTAGCAGAGCATTGTAAGAAACTCATTGATGGTTACCGGAAGCGGTTGTTCGCAGTTATTTTGGCTAAAGGTTGTGCAGCCAAGTATTAGGCTGAGGGTGCCAATACTTTTGTCTGGCCCATTTTTGGAGTTTTGTGTGAAATGATCAATGATTTGATTTTTGCTTCATTCTCTTTTGTGTTTTTCCTTGCAAGCAAATTAAATCAAGATAATAATACCAAAGAATTTGTGATTGCAATCATTTTCAGGAAGAAACTGAGTATTATCTGACAGAATTGCAGGGGTGCCAATACTTTTGGCCACCACTGTATACATGGGTGTGGGCCAAAGCACGACATTCCCACCTTTATCAGTGGTCTTTATAGTGATCCATTCCTTTCAGTTCTTCCAGTGCCCTTTTCTCGTTCCTGCTGAGGTTGTCGTAAGGTAACCTAGTATGAATAAGGCTATGTGCCCACGATGCAGATTTGAAGCAGAAATTTCCTGAGCATTTTTGCATCTCCTTGGCAGAAAAAACACACGCAAATTTTACTTGTGAAAAGAGCTTGACAAGTTGGTCACAATATAAATCCATGCAACTGGCATGGATTTTTATTGTGTGACCAACTTAGAGGAAATTTCTGCTATCAAATGCTGCATCTAAAGTAAAAAAAAAAAAAAAAAAAAAGAATTAAAAAAGTAAAAATAAATAAAAAACCTTATATTCACCTCTCCGGCGGCCGCCGGTCTCCTCCCGGCAGCATTATCTCTCCTCGGCGTCTCGCGGTGTACTGGCAGGACGTGCAGTGATGTCATTTAGTCACCTGATAGTCACGCGACCACCAGCTGACTGCTGACGTCAGCGGTCGCGTGACCATCAGCTGACTAAATGACGTTACCGCAGGTCCTGCCAGTACCCCGCGGGACTCCGAGGAGAGAGGACGCGGCCTGGGGGAGACCTGGGGCCGCCGGAGAGGTGACTAGGAATATTTTTTTTTTATTTTTTACTTTATGATTCTCTTTTTATTTGCAGGTACCATGTACCCGGGTACCATCCGCGCATTGAACCGCATAACAACCGTATGCATACATGCGGATATTATGCGGTTCAATGCAAGTCAAATTGGTTGTGCTGCAGATTTTTCCGCATTGACAATCCGCAGCGGAAATTTCCGCAGCATGTGCACAGCTCATGTGGATTATCATTGTGATACATCCCAGACCTCTTAACAACCGATTTTAATGCATTTCTGCTGAGGAACTGCCACTGGGGAAACACATTAAATCTGCATCGTGGGCACTCAGCCTTAATTTAAATTCCATGCTGACCAGTTGCACAAATAGCTCTATATTAGAATACATAGAGAAGTCTTTGACACTTCTCAGGGCCTGCTAGTCAAGGGGGGGATAAATTGGGCTCAAAATTAAGTTTCCCTCTATCCACTTTTGAACATAGTTCCTGAAAAGCGGTATCTGCTAAGCCAATAAAATTTTCTAAGGCATGGAAGCCACGAGGAGGCCTGTAGGAGCTTTTTGTATGAAGACTCAGGCTATCTGATGTAATAGCTACACCTGGGCTGGGGGAAACAATTGTGGAGTTACTGGTGTCTGCCACCTCAGGTTTGGAAAAAATGTGTTTTAAGACGTAGCAAACGATAAAACCTTTGGAGTTCCATATCAAGGTTAAATGCATTATATTTATTAACTGGACAAAAGGAATGACCTTTTCGTAACACTGATGACCGGGCTAAGGGTTTTAGAGGAAATATTTACCACCAGGAGGGCTGTGTGCTGTCTGGGTAACTAGGATGAAATATGTGTTGCCTCTGATGTTGCCCGCCTCTTCTTGTCTTCTTCTTTGTTGGCGTCTCCTTTGCTGTCCTAAAAAAAAATGAGAAGAGGGAACAAATATCCTCAAAGTGGACAAGAATTTGATCATTAAGCCAGCTGACAAGGGTGGAGCAATTGTGGTTATGAATAGTAGTGATTACATCAGAGAAATTGAACATCAACTAAGTGATTGTACCATCTACCATAGGTTGCTCCATGATCCTTCATCTCAATTTAGTACTTTAATATTTTCTGTGATAAACTGTTTTGTTACAGCAGGTATCATTGACATCAATTTTCTGTGACAAATCGTTTTGTTACAGCAGGCATCATTGACATCAAGACTGGGGATTTCCTTTCCAAAAAAACATCCAATTACACACATTTTCTACATTTTACATAAAATTCATAAGAGTCTAATCGAACCAACAGGACGGCCCATTGTGGCCTCCACAGAATCACTCCTGTCACCTTTATCTATTTTTCTTGAGAAAACTCTCACACCTATTATACAGCAGAGTCATTCTTTTCTAATGGAAACGAGAGCCATCCTAGCTATCCTCGCTGAACTTAAACAGGTCCCTATAGGAGCTATATTGGTGTCGTTTGATGTAAAAAATCTCTATACGTTCATCCCCCATAACCATGGGATTAGAACAGTACAGAAGCTTATTGTCAAATCATTTACCGATCCACAGGTAATAGATCTTTGTATCAAGTTACTTACCTTGGTACTTACCAAAAATTACTTTTTATTTCAAGATGCATATTACTTACAAGTGAAGGGCACTGTGATTGGGTCTAATATAGCTCCCCCATATGCAAACTGCTATATGGCCGCTTTCGAAAGCCAAGTCGTCTACTCCAACTCATTGTTCCAGGAGCATTCCATTGTTTGGAAACTCTTTATAGACAATATTTTTTGCATATTGAGGTGTTCTCAAGAGTCTCTGGAAGACTTCTTTTCCGTGCTCAATTCTGCATAAGGTGACTTGGGCTTCACCATGACCCATGATCAACATCGGGTGAGTTTCCTGGACACAATGGTCTTAAAAGATAAACAAGGTTATCTAACAACTGATCTTTACATTAAACCCACGGACCGTAATGGTCTACTACATTTTTCCAGTAACCACCCGATGACCATGAATAAATCCAGGCCGAAATCACAATTCCAAAGGGTCAAGAGAATTGTTACCAGTGAATCCATTCGCAATCAAAGATTACAAGAGATGAACTTTACATTTAGGAAACGTGGTTATCAGCCCATTACTTTTCAACAACAGCCAAAAAATCCCAGGGTAGTATGTCCCAACAATAAAGATCATATTCCCTTTGTTCATATGTTCCACCCGTTTGCATATATTTTGTACAAGACTACATGTAAACACTGGAACATTTTACAAACAGGTTATCCCACAATCACTGCTTTTCAACATCCCTTTCTGCCATGTTTTAAGAGAGCATCTAATCTTAGGGACTCTCTGGTACATGTTGACATTGGAACAGCACGCCAAGGACCAAAAAACAATTTTTACAGAATCCTAAAATGGGAACTTTTACCTGTCTTCAATGCTGACAGTGTAATAATGTCCTCAATGGAAATATTATCCATCACCCTCATACCAGCAAGAAATATAACATCAAGGATTACTTCACTTGTGCCAGCATGTTTGTAGTGTATCTTATAAAATGTCTGTGCGGTTTGGTCTATATGGGCGAAACAACACAGCCTGCGAAAGATAGGATCTCAAAACACAAGTCCACAATCCAATGTAAAAACCTATTGCTACTTATTCCCCAACATTTCATCACAGCAGGCCATAACATATCCCAACTTAAATATCAGGTCCTAGAGCAGATCCTACCACCACGCCGGGGTGGTGACTGTGTACGCCTCCTGAAACGCAGAGAGGCTTATTGGATTCACGAACTACAGTCCTGGTCATGAAAGGGTCTTAACAGGGACTATGACTTGTTTGCTTTCATATAGGACTTTGAATCTCTACCATGCAATATGTGCATTGTGACTTGTTACCTGTGGACCGGGTATCACCTAACTGATTACATGTTTCTTTTCCAGCATATTCGCTATATCATAATGATACAACCATTTTATGGTGCCTTTATGCTCTTTCTCCGGTCTCCACTTCTTACCATCTTACTCCAAGTCTCACCTATGACCATGCCCCAGGAGATACATGTTTCCTACATGTGGAACGCATGTCTCCTGTGGCTGACACGCATGCTTCCAGTCTTTGTAACGCGTTCTCTCTGTCATCTGTAATGCACAGCTTCTTCTCCAATGAGCTCCTTGTCAGCATGTGGCACGTCACTTCCGGTGACGTCATTCGGGCACTTCCGGTAATTTCGGCCAATGTCAGCACAACCAATAGACCCTCCCTCTTCCTTTAGATCGGGACCAGCCCCCAGCCACTTTGGTAGCACTAGGAACAAGCGGCGGATAACGCCTTCCTCTCCATATGCACCAACTTGGGGTCTCAGATATGCTTTCTTTGTGCCCATACATCTTGCTTTTGGCATCTACAGCCTTTATATATGGTATTGAGTGTTTCACTTCTCTTTCTACACAGACCCATGCAGCTAGAGACACTGTGACCTCTTTCCCCATTCACCTTTTCTTGATTACCCATAAGCAGTCGGGTAGGTGGTGACTTCCTTATATTCTGACCTCTGGAATAAGATTATATCAGGCTATTTCCTTATTTTGAAGGATACTTAGTGATTGAACGCTTTTGACTTTACGATAGCAATTTTTGTATGTTCTCAGTTTCTGCTGTATTTTACTACTCTTTATTTTTATGTGCATTTTTTATTTATATGTTTTTTGTTCTTCTGTCCAACAGTGTCCCGATGAAGGTCAGATTGCCCAAAATGTTTATTTATTTTGTATTTTGGGGTTAGTGTCTGATAGCAAAGAGAAAAAAAATAGAATCACATCCGTGGGTGTGTCCTATAGCCATCAAGCTCTGATCAGCAAGACATCACTGATTGGCATCTAGTGATTGGGGTTTTTTTTTTTTGGGGGGGGGGTTTGGGAAAAAGAGTAAAAACATTTTTTAGCTTAGTTGATAGGACTAGATTAGGGTTAGTAAAAAATATACTGCAGTAATCTGCATCTACTACAGTACTTTTTTACTGAATATAGCCAGAATTAGTGTCAGATAGTTGTGAGCGCTAAGTCATTAATTTTCTACTGATGCCCGTTTAGTAATTTTGTTTTTTATATTACCAAATTTTTCTATTTTTATTTTATTTTTATGTCCAGCAGGAAAGAGGGAAAAGAAAGCTGAGAGCACACCGATCTAAATGTAGGTGTATGGTCAGATCACAGATAGGTGTTAGTTGCACTCACCTTTATTAGGCCTTGGTCACTTGCTTATAGGTCCCTTAGAACCACAGAACATCCAGTAATGATCTTCCTTTTTGAGCGGTATGCTGCAGATCCCTGGTGGCTATTGTTTAACTCGGGCAGAGTTATCATAGGAAAAATATCCGAAAAAGATTTCCTCCAGGCTATTTGCGCTCCCGATTAACTTGTAAGTACAAGCTATAGTATTATCCTGTATGGATCTTTATTATTTCTCCAAAAACATGTACATACAATGCGTTTCGACAAATAAAATGTCTTCCTCAGGTATTTTGTTATTTTGTTTGTCGAAACGCGTTGTATGTACATGTTTTTGGAGAAATAATAAAGATCCATACAGGATAATACTATAGCTTGTACTTACAAGTTATTCGGGAGCGCAAATAGCCTGGAGGAAATCTTTTTTGGATATTTTATTTTTATCTATTTCTTTCTAGATTCTTTTCTTCTTTTTTTCTCTTCTAAATAAAAAAGTGTACACCAAACATACACACACCTATTATATTTTTATATTATATTATTATATTATTTATTATTATAGCGCCATTTATTCCATGGCGCTTTACATGTGAAAAAGGGGTATAATACAAGAACAATTACAATAATCTTGAACATAATGTGACAGCGACTGGTACAGGAGGAGCGAGGACCCTGCCCGCGAGGGCTCACAATCTACCTGAATAAAATTTGGTACACAAACAAACACTGCATACATAAAAAAATGTCCACCCATCCCAATCACGGTATTCAGCAGAGGAGGCATACACCTTCCTTGCTCTGACACTGATAGTGAGGGGGAGGATGCCACCTTCCTTTATTTTTAGCCTCATCCTCCACTTCCTCAAGTGACGCCCCAGGACAGAAAATGAACCAATGCCCACTTTTACTGACTTTGTATGGACTTCAGCCCCTGAAGATTATCCAGAGAAGAAAATTCCAGCGTATCGGTCCTCCGTATAAAATATGTATAAACTTTATTGGAAATCAATTAAAAATAATCCAAAGTCACAACCGCTCCCGGGATTGGTGGGATAGCAGGCAAACACATTTCGGATAGTGATCCTTAATCATTGGATAGTGATCCTTTATCACACCCCAGGACAGAACATGAACCAGCTCCCACTGTAACTGACCCTGTATGAACTTCACACCCTGTTTTATACAACACTCCTTAGTTCTGCATGGGTATGAAATGATTTGCGGTAATCCAGAAATTTTTGCATTGCAGTAATAATGCACAATGTCCTCCTCCAGATGACCCCAACTTTGACTTTTCAATGTTGGGCCGGTCATTGATCACTTCAACAACAAGTTTGCTAAGGTGTACATTCTCCAAATGGACATCTGCGTGGATGAGTCCCTAATCAATTTCAAGGGGAGGCTCAAATTCCATCAGGAAGGAGGACCAAGGACCCTGCCCGTGAGAACTCAGTCTACAAGGCATGAGTGAGGATACAGTAGGTGAGGGTAGAGCTGGTCGTGCGGTGGTATGGTGGAGCGGTGGTTACTGCCGGTTGTATGCTTGTCGGAAGTGGTGGGTCTTCAGGTTCCTTTTGAAGGATTCCACGGCAGGCAAGAGTCTGATGTGTTGGGGTAGAGAGTTCCAGAGTACGACGCATGCACGGGAGAAATCTTGTATGCGATTGTGGGATGAGGAGATAAGAGAGGAGTAGAGAAGGAGATCTTGTGAGGATCGGAGGTTGCGTGTAAGTAAGTACCGGAAGACTAGGTCACAGATGTATGGGTGAGACAGGTTGTGGATGGCTTTGTATGACAGGGTTAGGGTCTTAAACTTGAGTCTCTGGGAAATTGGGAGCCAGTGAAGGGATTGATAGAGGGGAGAGGCTGGGGAGTGGCAGGGGGACAGGTGGATTAGTCAGGCTGCAGAGTTTAGAATAGATTGGAGGGATGCGAGAGTGTTGGAAGGAGGCCACAGAACAGGAGGTTGCAGTAGTCGAGGCGGGAGATGATGAGGGCATGCACTAGTGTTTTTGCAGAGTCTTTGCTGAGGATTGTGCAGATCCAGGAGATATTTCTGAGTTGGACTCGTCAGGAAGTGGAAAGAGCTTGGATATGTGGTTTGAAAGAGAGATCAAAGTCAAGAGTTACCCCCGAAGCAGTGAGCTTGTGGGACTGGGGAGAGTGGGTAGCCATTAACTATGATGGATAGGTCAAATGGTGGTGGAAAGATGATGAATTCAGTTTTATCCATGTAAGTTTTAGAATCTAGCAGAGAAGAAAGATGAAATATAAGACAGACATTGTGATTCTGGTTAGTAAGGAGTTGATATCAGGTCCAGAGAGGTACATCTGTGTGTCAACAGCATAGAGGTGATACTGAAAGCTGTGATACTCTATGAGCTTTCCCAGGCCAAAGATGTATATAGAGAAGAGCAGGGGCCCTAGAACTGAGCCTTGGGGGACACCAACAAATAGTGGGTGAGGTGAGGAGGTGGTGTGTGAGTGGGAGACGCTGAATGTCCTGTCTGTTAGGTTTGAAGAGATTCAAGATAGGGCCAAGTCCGTGATGCGAAGAGATGAAAGAGTGTAACGGGTCTGGGAGGCGGAACCTCTGAGCAACTATACAAGGGGGCGGTCCTTGTAAGGAAGCGGGTGGCGCCCAGGGAAGACGGGCAGGTAGTCATAGCAAGTGACAGGGACAGTCTCTGGGTAAACGGGCAGGTGGTCACGGCAAGTGACCAGGACAGTCTCTGGGTAAACGGGCAGGTGGTCACGGCAAGTGACCGGGACAGTCTCTGGGTAAACGGGCAGGTGGTCACGGCAAGTGACCGGGACAGTCTCTGGGTAAACGGGCAGGTGGTCACGGCAAGTGACCGGGACAGTCTCTGGGTAAACGGGCAGGTGGTCACGGCAAGTGACCGGGACAGTCTCTTGACAGGCGGGTGGTCACGGCAAGTGACGGCAGAGCCTCCAGGGAGGCCAGCAGGCTGGTAGCAGGTGGACGCTCCCAGGTGAGCGAGCAAGAGTCTCTGGACAGGCAGGTGGTCACAGCATGTGACGGCAGAGCCTCCAGGTAGGCTAACAGGTAGGTAGCAGGTGAGCGCTCCGAGGTGAGCGGGCAAGAGTCTCTGGACAGGCAGGTGGTCACAGCATGTGACGGCGGAGCCTCCAGGTAGGCTAGCAGACAAGTAGCAGGTGAGCGCTCCCAGGTGAGCGGGCAAGAGTCTCTGGACAGGCAGGTGGTCACAGCACGTGACGGCGGAGCCTCCAGGTAGGCTAGCAGACAGGTAGCAGGTGAGCGGGCAAGAGTCTCTGGACAGGCAGGTGATCACAGCACGTGACGGCGGAGCCTCCAGGTAGGCTAGCAGGCAGGTAGCAGATGTACGCTCCCAGGTGAGCGGGCAGACGGATCCATAGACAGACTGGCAGGGCTGGTAGGCAGACTGTCGGACCGCAGGAATAGTAGCAGGTAGACGCGAGTCAGGCAGGAAACTGGCAGGTAACTGGAAATGGGACCTGAGGGCTGAAGCAGAGTGATGAACTGTGCTACAACATTGCTCGGGCACCTCCATTTTGGAGGAGGTGCCTTATATATGGTGAAGTCCTCCGGCCATTGGCTGGGGACTCCTTAGGACGGCGCGCGCGGCCCCTTTAAGAGAGGAGGAGCGCGTGCGCGCCCTAAGCACCGTGGCCGGGAAGCAGCGCGCGCTGCCAGCAGAGCGGGAGGAAGACGCCGGGCACAGAGCGGAGAGGTGAGGGGAACAGCGTCCCTGCCTAGCAGAGGGCAGGGACGCCGACGCTACAGTACCCCCCCCCTTTAGGCCCCCCCTTTTTTAGGCCAGAGAGAAATTTATCAAGAATGAGAGGGGCATGGATGTTATCCCCGGGGCTCCCACGTTCTCTTCTCAGGACCAAACCCCTTCCAATCTACCAGAAAAAAGTTTTTTCCTCTTACCCTTTTGGTGGCCAGAATGTTCTCTACCTCAAACTCGTTCTCAGCGGAAACCGGAGCAGGAGGCGTACCTGTAGACTTGGAAAAAGAGTTAAGTACCACGGGTTTGAGGAGAGATACATGGAAGGAGTTAGGGATCCGTAAGTTGGCCGGGAGTTTCAATTTATAGGCCACCGGGTTGATCTGTTTGATAACTTCCAGTGGGCCGATGAACCGAGGCCCTAACTTGTAGGAAGGAACCTTGAGCCGGACATACTTGGACGAGAGCCAGACTTTATCTCCAGGACGGAATTTTGGAGGATCCAAGCGTTTTTTGTCTGCGTGTTTTTTCATCCGCTCGGATGACAGAAGGAGTGCGGACCGGGTACTCTCCCATATGGAGGAAAATTTGCTAACAAGAGATTCCGCAGCCGGGTTATCCACCGAGGTGGAGACGGGAAATGGGATCCGAGGATGCTGACCGAAGACTACAAAAATCGGGGATTTGGAGGAAGACTCGCTCTCGTGATTGTTGTAAGAGAATTCGGCCCATGGCAGGAGATCCACCCAGTCTGAATGGTGGGCATTAACGAAGTGCCGGAGGTAACTGGCAGGATCTGATTGATCCGCTCCACTTGACCATTGGACTGTGGATGGTAAGCGGAGGAGAAGTCCAGGGTGACGTCTAGCAGTTTACATGTGGCTCTCCAGAAGCGTGAGGTGAACTGAACCCCACGATCCGACACGATGTGGAGGGGCAGGCCATGGAGACGGAAGATGTGGCGGATAAAGTCTTTAGCCAGCTCGGGTGCAGACGGGAGACCTGGCAGGGGAATGAAATGAGCCATTTTGGAAAAGCGGTCAGCGACCACCCAAATGACCGTACAACCGGCAGAGACAGGGAGATCTGTTATGAAGTCCATAGCTATATGCTGCCAGTGGGCAGCAGGTACAGGAAGCGGAAGGAGGCGACCACCTGGCAGGTGTCTCGGAACCTTGTTGCGGGCGCAGGACACACAGGCAGAAACAAAGTCTATTACGTCCTTGTGCAGGGTAGGCCACCAGTAGTGCCGGGTAATAAGCTGGAGGGTCTTTTTCTGACCGGCGTGGCCAGCTAGCTTAGACGAGTGACCCCAGTGTAGGATCTTCTCCTGATCAGGTACTGTTACGAACGTCTTACCGGGAGGGAGACGATTTAGACTCATGGGAGCCACCTGCATTACTCTGGCGGGATCGATGATGTGTTTAGGTTCCTCCTCGAGATCAGACACCAGAAAGGATCGGGACAAGGCGTCCGCTTTGATGTTTTTGTCAGCCGGGCGAAAATGAAGAACAAAATCAAAGCGAGCAAAAAACAAGGACCACCGGGCTTGGCGCGGGTTAAGTCTCTGGGCACTCTGGAGGTAAGCGAAGTTCTTGTGGTCAGTGTAAATTATTACCGGGTGAAGAGCCCCCTCGAGCAGGTAACGCCACTCCTCCAATGCCAGCTTAATGGCCAATAACTCTCGGTCTCCTATAGAATAGTTGCGCTCAGAAGAGGAGAAGAGTTTGGAGAAGAAGCCGCAAGTTACCATTCTCCCGGAAGACGATTTTTGGGTAAGTACCGCTCCGGCTCCGGAGGAGGAGGCGTCAACTTCCAGGAAGAACTGCTTGTTGCCGTCCGGGCGATGCGGCACCGGGGCGGAAGAGAAAGCCTGTTTTAAGGAAAGAAAGGCTTCCTCAGCTTCGGGCGGCCATTCTCTGGGATTAGTGCCCTTACGGGTGAGCGCGGAAATTGGGGCAGTCCGGGAAGAGAAGTGCGGTATGAAGAGGCGGTAGTAGTTGGCGAAGCCCAGGAACCGCTGAATAGCCTTCAACCCCTCTGGTCGAGGCCACTTCTCGATGGCAGACAGTTTCTCAGGATCCATTCGTAGGCCGGTCTGAGAAATTATGTAGCCCAAAAACGGAAGCGAGGTCTGCTCAGAGAGGCACTTCTCATATTTAGCGTACAGGTGGTTCTGCCTGAGCCTGAGCAGGACCTGACGAACATCCCTCCGGTGAGTCTGGAGATCCGGAGAGAAGACCAAGATGTCGTCCAGGTACACCACTACGCAGGAGTAGAGAAGGTCCCGGAAGATGTCATTGACCAACTCTTGAAAGACGGCGGGAGCGTTACAGAGACCAAAGGGCATTACCAGATATTCATAGTGGCCGTCCCGGGTATTGAATGCCGTCTTCCATTCATCCCCCTGACGGATACGGACCAGGTTATACGCCCCATGGAGGTCCAGTTTGGTGAAGATTCTAGCCCCCCTCAGACGGTCAAATAATTCCGGAATGAGCGGAAGGGGGTATTTATTCTTCACCATGATCTGGTTAAGGCCTCTATAGTCTATACAGGGACGGAGAGAGCCGTCCTTCTTTTTAACGAAGAAGAAGCCTGCTCCCGCCGGGGAGGTAGATTTCTGGATAAATCCCCGAGCCAGATACTCCTCAGTATACTCAGACATAGACCGGGTCTCAGCTGCGGACAATGGGTAAATACGCCCACGAGGAGGAGTAGTACCGGGTAACAGGTCGATTGGGCAGTCGTATGGTCTATGAGGGGGTAATGTCTCTGCCTCCTTTTTATTAAAGACATCAGCATATGACCAATAAGGAATCAGAAGTCCAGGTAGATTAGCTGGGGTAGGAGAAGGACGGACGGGATGGACGGGAACCAAACAAGTCTTATGGCAGTCCTGTCCCCAGCGAAGGACTTCTCCGGTCTGCCAGTCAAGCACGGGTGCATGTCTCTGGAGCCAAGGTAGGCCTAGCAAGAGGGCGTGAGAGAGTCCAGGCAGAACATGAAAGAAGATGCTCTCAGAGTGCAGCATTCCCACCTGCAGAGTAATTGATTCGGTGATGAGTTGGATGGGACGTGGTAAGAGGCCCCCATCCACGGCAGCGACAGATAAGGGTACAGCCAGAGGTTTGGTGGGAATGCGGTATTTTTCTACCAGGGACTGAGAAATGAGATTCCCGGCAGCTCCAGAGTCAAGTTGTGCTAGTTCAAAATAACGGTTCTCCCCGCAGATGATAGAGACTGACAGCAGCAGAGATGGAGAGGGTTTATTCTTGTCTAGGACGACCTCTCTGAGCGATCCTAGACACAGGCGTTTCCCGACCTCTCTGGGCAGGTACGGATCCGGTGCTCCTTACTGCCACAGTAGAAGCAGCTCCCCTCGGCACGGCGTAAGTCTTGACGGGTTTTGACCATCTTGGTCTGGTCGACCTGCATAGGCTCAGGTGAGTGTGCCTGGGGAGTAACGGAGGGAGTGACGGGTTTCTGGAAGGTGGAAGCTAGACGTGGAAACCTCCTCTCACGGGTGACCTCTTTGGCGCGCTCCTGGAACCGGATGTCAATCCGGGTGGCAAGTGTTATTAAGTCGTCGAGAGTGGTAGGAATGTCCCGACCGGCGAGTTCATCTTTAATACGGCCGGACAGACCCTCCCAGAAGACAGACACCAGAGCGTCGTTATCCCAGGCCAGCTCCGAAGCAAGGGTACGGAACCGTATGGCATATTGGCCCACGGTGAGATTTCCTTGACGGAGGCGTAGCAGAGACGATGCGGATGAGGTCTACCGTCCGGGTTCGTCGAAGACTTTCCGGAAAGCCGTGAGAAAGGCTGGCAAGTCGGATACCAGGGGGTCTCCTCTCTCCCATAGAGGATTTAGCCAAGCCAGAGCCTCCCCCGTGAGGTGGGACATGATAAAGGCCACTTTGGACCGGTCGGAGATAAACTGGTGGGACAAGAGTTCACTGGTTTATGAAGCCCCGAGCTTGAGCGGAGTCACCTCCGAAGCGAGGAGGTGCAGAAAGCCGGGGTCCAGGACAGGATACCATAGTATTGGTGGGCAGCGGCGCTGCCGGGTTGCGAGTCATGACACTAGCGGTGGTTGCTGGTGGAGCAGTCAGAGTGTCCAGGCGAGAGTTGACATTCCGCAGGTGACCCAGGATGGACTCCTGTTGGGACCTCTGACGGGACAGTTCATGACATAGATCCGAGAGCGAGGGAGCTTGGGTGCCACCGGGTTCCATGGCCCGAGCAAACTGTAACGGGTCTGGGAGGCGGAACCTCTGAGCAACTATACAAGGGGGCGGTCCTTGTAAGGAAGCGGGTGGCGCCCAGGGAAGACGGGCAGGTAGTCACAGCAAGTGACAGGGACATTCTCTGGGTAAACGGGCAGGTGGTCACGGCAAGTGACCGGGACAGTCTCTGGGTAAACGGGCAGGTGGTCACGGCAAGTGACCGGGACAGTCTCTGGGTAAACGGGCAGGTGGTCACGGCAAGTGACCGGGACAGTCTCTGGGTAAACGGGCAGGTGGTCACGGCAAGTGACCGGGACAGTCTCTGGGTAAACGGGCAGGTGGTCACGGCAAGTGACCGGGACAGTCTCTTGACAGGCGGGTGGTCACGGCAAGTGACCGGGACAGTCTCTTGACAGGCGGGTGGTCACGGCAAGTGACGGCAGAGCCTCCAGGTAGGCCAGCAGGCTGGTAGCAGGTGGACGCTCCCAGGTGAGCGAGCAAGAGTCTCTGGACAGGCAGGTGGTCACAGCACGTGATGGCAGAGCCTCCAGGTAGGCTAACAGGCAGGTAGCAGGTGAGCGCTCCCAGGTGAGCGGGCAAGAGTCTCTGGACAGGCAGGTGGTCACAGCATGTGACGGCGGAGCCTCCAGGTAGGCTAGCAGACAGGTAGCAGGTGAGCGCTCCCAGGTGAGCGGGCAAGAGTCTCTGGACAGGCAGGTGGTCACAGCACGTGACGGCGGAGCCTCCAGGTAGGCTAGCAGACAGGTAGCAGGTGAGCGGGCAAGAGTCTCTGGACAGGCAGGTGGTCACAGCACGTGACGGCGGAGCCTCCAGGTAGGCTAGCAGGCAGGTAGCAGATGTGCGCTCCCAGGTGATCGGGCAGACGGATCCATAGACAGACTGGCAGGGCTGGTAGGCAGACTGTCGGACCGCAGGAATAGTAGCAGGTAGACACGAGTCAGGCAGGAAACTGGCAGGTAACTGGCAGGTAACTTGAAATGGGACCTGAGGGCTGAAGCAGAGTGATGAACTGTGCTACAACATTGCTCGGGCACCTCCATTTTGGAGGAGGTGCCTTACATATGGTGAAGTCCTCCGGCCATTGGCCGGGGACTCCTTAGGACGGCGCGCGCGGCCCCTTTAAGAGAGGAGGAGCGCGCGCGCGCCCTAAGCACCGTGGCCGGGAAGCAGCGCGCGCTGCCAGCAG
Organism: Phyllobates terribilis; assembly: GCF_046119375.1. Taxonomy (NCBI): domain Eukaryota; kingdom Metazoa; phylum Chordata; class Amphibia; order Anura; family Dendrobatidae; genus Phyllobates; species Phyllobates terribilis. The sequence continues at coordinate 326,144,874 of NW_027362764.1, read as the reverse complement.
AGCGGGAGGAAGACGCCGGGCACGGAGCGGAGAGGTGAGGGGAACAGCGTCCCTGCCTAGCAGGAGGCAGGGACGCCGACGCTACAAAGAGTCTGTAGTAAGAGGGAAAAATCCACTGTGTCGAAGGCAGATGACAGGTCTAGGAGGAGGAGGAAAGAGTAGTGTCGCTTGGATTTGGCAGCTAGTAGTTCGTTGATGACTTTAGTCAGGGCAGTTTCGGTGGAATGGTGCAGTCGGAAGCCAGATTGTGAGCCTTCGAAGGGGGAGCATTAGGAGAGGTGGGAGGACAGTTCAAGGTGGACATGTTGTTCCAGTAGTTTTGAGTCATAGGGGGAGAAGTGATATGGGGTGATAGCTTGTCAGAGAGGATGGGTCAAGACAGGGCTTTTTGAGGATGGGTGTGATCGAGGCATGTTTGAAACATGAGGGGAAGATGCCGGTTGTTAGTGACAGGTTGAAGAGGTGGGTTAGGTTTGGGATGAAGACTGCGGGAAGGTTGGGGATGAGATGGGACGGGATTGGGTCCAGTTCACAGGTGGTGAGGTGTGATTTGGAGAGTAAAGAGGAAACCTGATCTTCTTTAATGGTGGAGAAGTTGGTTTTGGAGAAGGAAGGTTGAGTAGATATGAGGAGGGGCTGTGGGGAATTTAGGAAAAAGATTTGTCTGATGTTGTAAATCTTCTGCTTGAAGAATGAGGCAAAGTCTTCAGCTGAGATGAGAGAAGAGGGAGGAGGTGCCAGTGGACTGAGGAGAAAATTTAAAATGTTAAATAGCTGATTGGGATTGTGAGACGGAGGATATGAGAGATGAGAAGTAGGTTTGTTTTGCTGCAGTGAGTGTATAATTAAAAATAGAGAGGGATTGTTTGAATGCGATGAAGTGCTCGTTGGAGTGGGACCTTTTCCATCTCCGCTCAGCAACCCTCGAGGCCCGTCGCAATTCTTTAGTCTGGTTGGTGTGCCAGGGTTGCCTATTGAATGTGTGAGCTTTGTTATGTGTAAGAGGGACGACCGAATCAAGACCTGCCGCTGTTGTGGTGTTATATAAAGCAGCATCAACATCTGTATTGTGTAAGGAATTTATGTTTGTAAGAAGGAGGAGGGATTCAGAGAGTGAGTGTAGGTCAAGGTGTTTGCATTTGGGTATGCAAGTTTGTGAAGTGGGGATTGTGGACCTCGAGAGGAGAGGGCAGAGAATGTAAGTAGGTTGTGGTCGGAAAGAAGGAGTGTAGAGTTAGGTTAGAGAGGGAACACAGGCAGGTGAAGATGACGTCTAGTTTGTGGCCATCTTTGTGAGTGGCTACAGCAGACCATTGAGGAAGGCCGAAGGAGGAAGTGAGGGATAAAAGCTTAGAGACAGCTGAGTGGGAGGTGTCAATGGGATGTTGAAATCACCCATGATGATAGTAGGGATGTCAGTGGAAAGGAAGAGTGAAGTAGCCAGGTGGTGAAGTGGTCGAAGAAGGTGGTGGCTGGCCCTGGGGGGCGGTAAATGACAGCCAGTTGGAGGTTGGAGAGGGAGTAGATGCCCACACAGTGCACCTCAAAAGAAGGGAGAGTTAACGGAGGGCGGTAGTGGGATTAGATAAGGATAAGACAGGAGCCTTGCAAGGCACATGACCCCAACATCGCCACCTTCCGGGGGACAGGGCTAGACTAGAACGCCCCCTAGCATGAGGGATAGGGAAGGAGCCCCTTGCCTCGAGAAATCCTGCAACAGTACCGTGACAGTGTGTGTGTTTGTTTGTTTGTTTTTTTTATAGTTTGGCGGGTGATTTGAAGAGTTATTGTTTTTTTGTACTCTTCATTGTATTTAATAGCCCGTTTAGGAGACTGGAAGCTGAGTTTGTCTGATTGCCTGTACTTTATGTAGCAGTGCATTAGCACTGCTATGTATAGGAGAAATCACGATCTATGAATGCAGCAACGGGCCGGCGTTCACAGGAGAATCATAATGATAGGCTCAGGTGTCATCAGCAGGCGCCCGGCTGTCATGAAAACCCATTGGCGCCCCAGGATCACTAGATGTGCATTTCGAAGGGCGTATGAAATGACACGCTCTCTGCTGGCACGTGTTAAATCCTGCTTTCAGAGATTGATAATTGGTTTATATAATAGTATAGTGGTTATAGATGGAAACTTACAGCTGATGTTCGTTCTGAAGTCGTTCACTTTTCACGTCTTTCCCATCTGGCCCAAACCGAAACATTTAAAAAATACACATTAGACTTCTCACATTTCATGCACCTTTTCCATTTATCCCCAACCTGCACAAACTGTTTATCCTGCTGATCCGCTGCTGCCATATGTGTCCCTATTACTGCACCTGCTGTGTGGTACTGTATGCATTATAATTGTCTCCTACTGGAGCCCTAGATTCCCCTTTCATTGCATTCAAAAAGTATGATCGCCCTACTGTAACCACTCCCCTCAACAGCCCCAGGAAATATATGGTTACCCAAACTGTGACCCCCACACATCACTCCATGTGTAGCGTCGGCGTCCCTGCCTCCTGCTAGGCAGGGACGCTGTTCCCCTCACCTCTCCGCTCCGTGCCCGGCGTCTTCCTCCCTCTCTGCTGGCAGCGCGCGCTCCTCCCCGATCAATGTGCTTAGGGCGCGCGCACGCTCCCCCTCTCTCAAAGGGGCCGCGCGCGCCGCCCTAAGGAGTCCCCGGCCAATGGCCGGAGGACCTCTCCATATATAAGGCACCTCCTCCAAGATGGAGGTGCCCGAGCAATGTTGTTGCAAAGCCTTTCAACTCTGCTTCAGCCCTCAGGTCCCGTTACCAGTTACCTGCCAGTCACCTGCCAATCACCTGCCAGATTCCTGCCTGTTTCTTATCTATCTTCGGTCCGACAGCCCTGCCAGTCTGTCTATGGATCAGTCAGCCCGCTCACCTGCCTGCTAGCCTACCTGGAGGCTCCGCCGTCACTTGCCGTGACCACCTGCTTGTCCAGAGACTCTCGCCTGCTCACCTGGGAGCACACATCTGCTACTTGCCTGCTAGCCTACCTGGAGGCTCTGCCGTCACAGGCCGTGACCACCCGTCTGTCAAGAGACTGTCCCCGTCACTTGCCGTGTCCTCCTGCCCTTCAACCCAGAGACTGTCCCTGTCACTTGCCGTATCCTCCTGCCCTTCTACCCAGAGACTGTCCCTGTCATTTGCCCTATCCTCCTGCCCTTCTACCCAGAGACTGTCCCTGTCACTTGCCGTGACTACCTGCCCGCCTTCCCTGGGAGCCACCTGCTTCCTTACAAGGACTGCCCCTTTGTATAGTAGCTCTGAGGTTCCACCTCCCAGACCCGTTACACCATGCAGTATAATGAACCTATATACAATATAATGGCTCCACACCTCTCCACACTGTTTCCACCCACACACAATATGATGGACCCCACACATACCTACACACTGTATAATTACTTGCATATAGTTTAAAGGCCCCTACATAGTCCTACATACAGCATAATGCACCCCATAGTCCATACAGCATAATGCACCACCATAACCCAGTCAGTATAATGCACCCCCATATAGTATAATGCACCCTTATAACCCATTCATTATAATGCACCCCCATATAATATAATGCAACCCCACAGCCCATTCAGTATAAAGCACCCCCAATGGTTCAGTATAATGCAACCCCATTCAATATAATGTACCCCATTCAATATAATGCACCCTGATCAATATAATGTACCCCATATAGTATAATGCACCCCATTAAGTACAATGCACCCCCATATAGTATTAGGCACCCCATTCAGTGCAATGCGCCCTCCATATAGTATAATGCACCCCATAGCCCTCAATAGTTTAATGGCTACCACAATTTTGTAAAAAAATAATAAAATACAATACTCACCTCTTCCTTGCTGATCCAGTATCTGCAGCTTGAGTTCTAAGTCTATTGGTGCATTTTTGCAGCGTTTTTTTCCGTTCGGAAATGGGCCAAAAATGCTAGTTAATCCATGTGCCAGCTAATGCAATGATAACCCTGTAGCGCTGTGCACATGGTCAGGAATTTTCCTGTCAGGATTGCCATTGTGTTTAAATCTGCAGCATGTCAATTCTTTGTGCATTTTTGCATCATGTTTCACCCATTGACTTCAATTGAGTCAGTGAAATCTGCAGCAAAAAGGCAGGTATAAAAAGATTATACTGCTCATTTTTGCTTCGTAGTTGACTGACTCAATTCAAGTCAATGAGTCAAAAACGTGGCAAAAACACACAGAGAATTGCCCGCAGGAGACTACTCCTCCAATCCTCATCCGACCGCTCCTGCCGATAATAGCGAGGGCAGGCATAGCTGAGTGGAGAAGTAGTCTCCTCAGCCGGCGTCTGTGCACAGTGTGAAAACAAAAAAAAAGTTAAAATAAATTGCTATTAAAATATAAAAACACTTCATACTCACCTACTGCTCAATCGCTCCCAGCAGTGTATAGCACTGAGCTGCTGGGTTGGAGGTTACTTTAGTTCATCAGCTGAAGATCAGCTAACGAGCTCTTTTCACTTCACTCACGGCATCAGTGCTGCGTGAGAGTTCAGCTGTATCTGCGCATGCTGATACAGTTAAAAGTAGCGCAGCTTCAGGCGGGCCCCTCAGAGCGTGGGGCTGCCACGCCCTTTGCCCCCTCCCCCCCTCTCTCCCCCTTCTTTCCCTGCGAGCTACAGGTTGGGGAACCCTGGTCCAGGTGTTTATGTTGCATCTTCATGTGAGGGTTTGGATACATCTTTGGGCACATTCAGACATTACTTTTTCTCGTGCAAGTGTTATCTGTGTTTTTCACAGATGTTGCTCATACCTGTGATAGTCTATGGCAGGGGTGGGGAACTTCAGGCCTGCAGGACATTTACGACCCTTGATGACCTATTATCTGGCCCCTGGGCAGATTCTCGGAGACCGCAGTTCTTGGACCAGTAGCTGTATTTTGACGGCCGCTGGCCCTTTCCTTTCTTATTGCTCTGTGAGCACGCGCACGCACTGTTCACTGCTGAATGCTAAGGTGCTTGAAATGAAATATTATGTCCAGCGTCAGGACATACTTTGTGGGCAGAGTTATCACGTGATTTGCGCGGCCCCCAAGGACAGTATAAATATCCAAATGGCTGAAAATGTTCCCCACCCCTGGTCTATTGGGTAGTTCACATGTTCAATTTTTTTTAATTGGACTGAGTGAGCCGCACAAAAGCAGAGAGACTTGTTCAAGTGACTTAACAAACTTGCCAATACAAGTCTAATGTGTGAAAAATAAACGGACATCATTTGGATACCATCAGCATTTGGATATCTCCATCAGTTTGTTTGTTTGTTTGTATGGTTTTCAATCTGAGAGAAACTGATAAAACTTTGACCTAACTGTGGTGGTAAAAATGACACTGACCAAATTGATAAAACTCTGATAAAAAATATCAAAATACTTATGACACTTGGTCTATTTTTGCATATGAGAAAAATCACATCTGAATAATGTCTCTCCCTGGTGTAACTAGAGTAATAATGCACAGCAACAGCTGAATCAGGATGTATTACACATAGGTAGCAGATCTGAGCTTTTTGTCATTGAATCCATAGTATATACAGCTTGTGGCACAAAGCAGACTAGGAAACACAACTTCTAGTTTGCCTTATGACAACTCCTGTGCTATGTCCCTGGCTATGCAGCAGTCCTGCAGTCTGTGCTGCACTTTCCCTTTAAGCTCCAGGGACATCAGAGCCTTGTCTGACCTGGGGGAGGAGGAGAGGAAGTCATGTCAGCCAGCCAGAGCATGTGTACATGAGAGGAGAGGGTTGGGGCTGGGAAGTCATAGGCAGATTGAACAAACTACTTTCTTTTCTGCCCTGCAGTGATTAGACAGATTAGGCTATATCCCCACGATCAGGCAATAGCAGCGCTTTGGACGCAGCATATTTTCGCACAGCACTGCATCCGATCACGCAGGTAAATTCACATGTTTTCAGTGAACACATGCTGATTTACCGCATCCTATACATTCTAGTGGGGAAATTTCTGTTGTGGAGAATAGCGCCGTTTGCATGGATTTATATAGTGTGACCAAGTTGTCAAGCACTTTCCAAGTGATGCTAAAATCGCTTGGAAAGCTCTTGTCAACCCGCATGTGGAAATGCATGTGAAGAACTCTTCACTTCCGCATGTCACTGGCAGGAAAACACATGTACAATCCGCATGCGTTTTTTTCTGCCAGGGAGATGCAGAAACGCTCAGGAAAAAATCCTGAGCATTTCTGTATCGTGGGCACATAGCCTTAGTGTTGTCTGGCAGAGAGAGAGCACTCCTCATCCCTGTGCTCTGCTCTCAGTGACCGGGGGAGGAGCGGCTCTGTGAGTGCACTCCCAGATCACTGAATAAGCAGTGAAAACTGTGGATGGCAGGAAGAGCTGCCTCTAGACTATAACGGTATGTGCCCACGATTAAGAAATAGCGTTTTAGAAGCATTGTATAGTCGCTGCATCCAAAATGCTGTGTTCCTGCAGTTACATCTTCATGTGTTCATTGAACAATCCGGATTTAACGCATACTATACATTCTATTGTGGAAATTGACATGCTGCGGCTTGTAAACCGTCACCGCGGCTGAGATTACGCAGCGTTAAATAGAAGCGCAGTGGGCATGGGATTTCTATAATTCCATCCACTGTGCTTGTAATGTAGAATGCAGCATTTTGGAAGCAGCACAGGTGAGCTGTGTCCAAAACGCTGCTATTCCTGATTGTGGGCACGTACCATAAGACGCAGACACTTTTTAGCAGGGATTTTTCCTGCTAAAAAGTGCATGTTATAGTCTGAAAATACGAAGTATATGTACAGTTAGGTCCATATATATTTGGACAGAGACAACATCTTTCTAATTTTGGTTCTAGACATTACCACAATGAATTTTAAACAAAACAATTCTGATGCAGTTGAAGTTCAGACTTTCAGCTTTCATTTGAGGGTATCCACATTAAAATTGGATGAAGGGTTTAGGAGTTTCAGCTCCTTAACATGTGCCCCCTGTTTTTAAAGGGACCAAAAGTAATTGGACAATTGACTCCAAGGCTATTTCATGGACAGGTGTGGGCAATCCCTTCATTATGTCATTCTCAATTAAGCAGATAAAACACCTGGAGTTGATTTGAGGTGTGATGCTTGCATTTGGAAGGTTTTGGTGTGAAGTAAACATGCGGTCAAAGGAGCTCTCCATGCAGATGAAACATGCCATCCTTAAGCTGCAAAAACAGAAAAAAAAAACATCTGAGAAATTGCTACAATATTAGGAGTGACAAAATCTACAGTTTGGTACATCCTGAGAAAGAAAGAAAGCACTGGTGAACTCATCAATGCAATAAGACCTGGGTGCCCAAGGAAGACAACAGTGGTGGATGATCGCAGAATAATCTCCATGGTGAAGAGAAACCCCTTCACAACAGCCAACCAAGTGAACAACACTCTCCAGGAGGTAGGCGTATGAATATCCAAATCTACCATAAAGAGAAAAGTGCATGAGAGTAAATACGGAGGGTTCACTGCACGGTGCAAGCCACTCATAAGCATCAAGAATAAAAAGGCTAGACTGGACTTTGCTAAAAAACATCTAAAAAATCCAGCACAGTTCTGGAAGAACATTCTTTGGACAGATGAAACCAAGATCAACCTCTACCAGAATGATGGAAAGAGAAAAGTATGGTGAAGGCGTGGTACAACTCATGATCCAAAGCATACCACATCATCTGTAAAACACGGCAGAGGCAGTGTGATGGCTTGGGCATGCATGGCTGCCAGTGGCACTGGGACACTAGTGTTTATTGATGATGTGACACAGGACAGAAACAGCCGAATGAATTCTGATGTATTCAGAGCTATACTGTGTGCTCAGATCCAGACAAATGCAGCCAAACTGATTGGTCGTCATTTCATACTACAGATGGACAATGACCCAAAACATAAAGCCAAAGCAACCCAGGAGTTTATTAAAGCAAAGAAGTGGAATATTCTTGAATGGCCAAGTCAGTCACCTGATCTCAACCCAATCGAGCATACATTTCACTTGTTAAAGACTAAACTTCAGACAAAAAAGGCCCACAAACAAACAGCAACTGAAAACCACTGCAGTGAAGGCCTGGCAGAGCATCAAAAAGGAGGAAACACAGCGTCTGGTGATGTCCATGAGTTCAAGACTTCAGGCAGTCATTGCCAACAAAGGGTTTTCAACCAACTACTAGAAAAGAACATTTTATTTACAATTATTTAATCTGTCCAATTACTTTTGGTCCCTTTAAAAACAGGGTGGCACATGTTAAGGAGCTGAAACTCCTAAACCCTTCATCTAATTTTAATGTGGATACCCTCAAATGAAAGCTGAAAGTCTGAACTTCAACTGCATCTGAATTGTTTTGTTTAAAATTCATTGTGGTAATGTCTAGAACCAAAATTAGAAAAATGTCTGTCCAAATATATATGGACCTAACTGTATCTATATATATATATATATATATATATATATATATATATATATATATATGCATGTATGTATATATTACCCAAGAAAGAAACAAAATGAACATATATCCTGCTGTAGGTAAAAAAGTAAAAATGATAGTTCATATAAATAACTTAGTGTACTTTGTTTACACCGTTTTTTTCTTGTTTAAAAAAAAAAACAGTAAAAACCATCCCACAAGCACCAAGGTGTACCACAATCAGGATGGTCCTAACCTCTAGTGTTAAAACTTTACCATGTGTCAAAGTGACAACAGTACAACTAACCAAAAAATAGCACAATATATTACACCAGGTAATTCATTGCTCTTCAATGTAAAACTCTCTCAAAAACAATGAAAAAAACACTCCATTATTTTAAAAATTATTAATTTAATAAATTTATATAAAAAATACACATATAAATCAAAAAACATAATACAGGAAAACAGACTCAGGGATATATAGTAAATACCCAATAGTTCATTTGTTGCGAGGCATAGATCAATGTAGGGAAAAATATAAATAGCAAATCCAGAGTATGTGTTAAAGTGCATAGTGCAAACAAATACAATATAATAGCAACCCAGAAATAAATAAATCAAATCACAGTGGATATATATATGTGTATATATATATATATATATATACAGTACAGACCAAAAGTTTGGACACACCTTCTCATTTAAAGATTTTTCTGTATTTTCATGACTATGAAAATTGTACATTCATAATGAAGCCATCAAAACTATGAATTAACACATGTGGAATTATATACCTAACTAAAAAAGTTTGAAACAACTGAAAATATGTCTTATATTCTAGGTTCTTCAAAGTAGCCACCTTTTGCTTTGATGACTGCTTTGCACACTCTTGGCATTCTCTTGATGAGCTTCAAGAGGCAATAATCGGAAATGGTCTTCCAACAATCTTGAAGGAGTTCCCAGAGATGCTTAGCACTTGTTGGCCCTTTTGCCTTCACTCTGTGGTCCAGCTGACCCCAAACTATCTCAATTGGGTTCAGGTCTGGGGACTGTGGAGGCCAGGTCATCTGGTGCAGCACCCCATCACTCTCCTTCTTGGTAAAATAGCCCTTACACAGCCTGGAGGTGTGTTTGGGGTCATTGTCTTGTTGAAAAATAAATGATGGTCCAACTAAAACGCAAACCAGATGGAATAGCATGCCGCTGCAAGATGCTGTGGTAGCCATGCTTGTTCAGTATGCCTTCAATTTTGAATAAATCCCCAACAGTGTCACCAGCAAAGCACCCCCACACCATCACACCTCCTCCTCCTTGCTTCACAGTGGGAACCAGGCACCTAGAGTCCATCCGTTCACCTTTGATGCGTCGCATCAAATTTGGACTTATCAGACCAAAACACAGATTTCCACTGGTCTAATGCCCATTCCTTGTGTTCTTTAGCCCAAACAAGTTTCTTCTGCTTGTTGCCTATCCTTAGCAGTGTTTTCCTAGCAGCTAATTTACCATGAAGGCCTGCTGCACAAAGTCTCCTCTTAACAGTTGTTGAAGAGATGTGTCTGCAGCTAGAACTCTGTGTGGCATTGACCTGGTTTCTAATCTGAGCTGCTGTTAAACTGCGATTTCTGAGGCTGGTGACTCGGATAAACTTATCCTCAGAATCAGAGATGACTCTTGGTCTTCCTTTCCTGGAGCGGTCCTCATGTAAGCCAGTTTCTTTGTAGCGCTTGATGGGTTTTGCAACTGCACTTGGGGACACTTTCAAAGTTTGCCCATTTTTTCGTACTGACTGACCTTCATTTCTTAAAGTAATGATGGCCACTTGTTTTTCTTTACTTAGCTGCTTTTTTCTTGCCATAATACAAATTCAAACAGTCTATTCAGTAGGACTATCAGCTGTATATCCACCAGACTTCTGCACAACACAACTGATGGTCCCAACCCCATTTATAAGGCTAGAAATCCCACTTATTAAACCTGACAGGGCACACCTGTGAAGTGAAAACCATTTCCGGTGACTACCTCTTGAAGCTCATCAAGAGAATGCCAAGAGTGTGCAAAGCAGTCATCAAAGCAAAAGGTGGCTACTTTGAAGAACCTAGAATATAAGACATATTTTCAGTTGTTTCACACTTTTTTGTTAAGTATATAATTCCACATGTGTTAATTCATATTTTTGATGCCTTCAGTGTGAATGTACCATTTTCATAGTCATGAAAATACAGAAAAATCTTTAAATGAGGTGTGTCCAAACTTTTGGCCTGTACTGTATATATATATATATATATATATATATATATATAATATGTGTGTTTGTGTGTGTGTGTGTGTATATATATATATATATATATATATATATATATATGTTTATTAAGTTGCTAAAAGTTGCATTAAAGGTGCTCAATTAAACACATCGAAGGGAGTAACTTCAATATAAATACCATATAGCTAGGCCCCACCACCTCCAACGCCGTTTCACTGGATGGCTTTCTCAAGGAGTATATACTCCTTGATACAACTTTTTGAGAGAGTTTTAAAGTGACAACAGTGTAAATAAGGGACAAGCTGGACCGGGTCCCTAATGGATACCCAGTAAATGGGAAGCTATATAAGGCTATGTGCCCACGATGCAGAAATGCTCCGGATTTTTTCTCAGCGTTTCTGCCTCTCCCAGTCAGAAAAAACGCATGCGGATTTTACATGCATTTTTTCTGCCAGGGAGAAGCGTTTTTTAAGCGTTTTTGCATGCATTTTTTCAAGCGTTTTTCCAAGCAATTTTAGCATCACTTGGAAAAGTGCTTGACAAGTTGGTCACACAATATAAATCCATGCAACTGGCATGAAATTATATTGCGTGACCAACTTATGCAGCTTGAATAGTAAAAAAAAAAAAAAAGTAAAAAATAAGAATTAAAACGTAAAAAGTAAAAAAAAAAAAAAAAAAATCATTATGCTTACCTTTCCGGTGGCGTCTTCTGTCATCGGCGTCCCGCAGTGTTCTCAAAGGACCTGTGTTGACGTCATTTAGTCAGCTGACAAGTCACGTGACTGCCGACGTCAGCTGTCGCATGACTAAATGACGTCACCGCGGGACGCCGAGGACGCCACCGGAGAGGAGATCGGGGGCCACCGGAGAGCTAATGTTTTTTCTTTTTTACTTTCTAATTCTTTTTTTTTACTAATGGTACCTGGGTCGGATGATAGTGTCCTCTTCTCCAGACCCGAGTACCATCCGCGCATTGAAGTGCATAAAATCCGCATGCATACATGTATACATGCAGATGTTATGCAGTTCAATGCAAGTCAATGGTGGCGATTTTGCTGCGATTATGCACAAGAAATGGTTGTTATGCGTATTTTTCCGCAATGATAATCCTCAGCGGAAATTTCCGCAGCATGTGCACAGCACATGCGGATTATCATTGGAAAACATGGCAGACAACTTACCAAACGTTTTTAATGTGTTTTCGTGGCGGGAATGCAGCCACAGAAACACATTAAATCTGCATCTTGGGCACACAGCCTAAATGTTATGTCCAGATCAAAGAAAGGGAGGCCAAGCCCTTACCTGTATTAAATGCATGAACCCAAAACGTAACCGAAAAAAATTAACTGGAGTCTAAGTACACTACATTATTTATATTCTCTATTGCTTTTACTTATTTACTTACAGCAGGGTATATGTTCATTTTGATTCTGTCTTGGAATTTGTCTGTTTAATGGCCAGTGTGAACATGCTCCTATTTTGCATGCATACCAACTTATACTCCAGTTCATTCGGTTAAGTATATACATAGATAGATACATACATACATAGATATCATACATACAGCACATACACTAGCAGACACAGACTGAAAAGGGCCCCTGTGCAAGAACAATATATGGGCCTTTTGCAGCACTAAATCTCATCATAATGTATATTCCACATGCTTTGGAAGTAGAAATGGGCCCCATGACCTCTTTGACTCCTGTTATAATAAGTCTACCCCTGTATACACACACACATATGCTCCCAACTGTCCCAGATTCAGCAGGACTGTCCCGTGAAAAAGCATAGCACAATTTTGTATTCACTGGCTGTTGCTAACTTTTTTTCCCAGATGTCCCTGAATAAGGTTACCGTGAGTACAGCAGAGAACAGCAGATGAATTCCAATAGGAGAAGCATTAGGTTTTATATGGCACTGTCAGCTTGAACTATCACAATGTGTAGAGCTTGGTTCTTTTCACATATTTGCTTATATATTAGTTATAAAAGTAAAACAAAATAATCCAATAAAATAAAAAAAAAATTGAAAGAGCTAAAATGAATGCTTTATGAATCAAAGTCTTCATCAGGTAAAAAACACATTCTCACATGGAATCATGACAGCTTGCACACCACACAGTTTTAGGTCATGTGCACACATTGGATATTTGGTGACTTTTTACATCAGTATTTGTAAGCCAAAACCAGTAGTGGGTGATAAATACAGAAGTGGTGACGTGTTTCTATTATACTTTTTCTCTGATAACTCCACTCCTGGTTTTGGCTGAAAAACACTGATGTACAGTACTGACCAAATGCTCACGTTGTGCACATGGCTTCACAATTCATAAGTGAACTGACACATACAGTGACTGACTGCAGTCTTTTATGGCTAGGCCAGGCAACCCGTTTAATTGATGTTAACTTAATTGCTATTGTAGGCCCTTGAATGGATTCATGACAGTGGTGAATTCTATTTATCCACTCACACCTCAACCGGATCTACTATTCAGCATACTCAAGAGCTGTTAAAAGAACATGAAGAGTTTCAAATAACTGCTAAGGTATGTATGAATATTATTTTTGTTTGCAAAATAGTACCTAACTAAATAAATGGATTTATTATTCTTACCATTTAGCAACTAAAGTCCAAGCATGCTTCATGTTGCTTATTCAAACATTGTTTAACCTATTTAAATTTACAGTGGTCAAATAATACACCCATGCCAGTTGAAATTTCAGGTACTGATTTTTTTCTGGTGGTATTTATTCTCAAATGCACCAAAGAAGTCGCTCCAGGAAAAACACTGCGGAATAACACATTTTCTTTAAGTGTCTTCTGCTCCATAGAATCTGCTGTTATATCATTATACATAGTGTATATCATCTTATCTAGTGTGTCACACTATTTTAATTTGCATGTGGGATGTACTGGACCACTGAAAAGTAAAACGTGCATTGAGGCAGTAACGGTGGTCATCTCTTTACATACTATGAGTAAGACTATCAATGTTTACTACTTCAGAGACAAAAAGCAAAACAATAGAGCCGATATTCCCCAGTATTAGAAAAAGTAATGTCAAGTATTAATCCTATTAAAAATATAAATTGTATTAAAGTCTATTAAAAATAATTTTTAGCAGCATAGTACACAATACATAAATAGGTGAAGACACAAAAAATGTGACAGCAGAGGCAGAGAGTATAGACAGCATACAGGAATCAGGGCAGCACAACAACGCCGTACCAAACAGTATAGCAATTATAAACAACTATTACAGACAAGTTTGAGCTGAGCCAAATATGTCCCAGGTGATATCACAGAAATAACACATCCCATGTGTAAGGGTACTGGTTAAAAAAGTAACAAGAATCCGTCTGCATGTAGTATTTTAATACAAAAAAGCTCTAAATAAAGACAAAGTGATATTGTGCATTAAGTAAGTCCTGTAAAATGATCGACCATAAAACTGGGGTCAATGATGAACAAACAGTACTGTTGGAACTGCTTATCCATGTGCTGATGGATCTGCCACGTGCGTCAGAATGAGGCATTCTGACTCACGTGGCAGATCCATCAGCACATAGGTAAATAATACATACATTTAAGGCGCTAGCAAATTTTCCAATGTTTACTACTTGTATAATTTCTGTAATCATCAGGTCATTATGTGATTAATTGAGGGTTGATTATAATCTCATGAATGTATTGATAGCCCAGACTTTGCAACCTTCATTATCTGGCTTATTATCCTGTTATAAATTTTGATTTATTTTATTATTTTAATTTTGCGTAAAGAAGTTGTTAATGAGTTGTTAATTGTGACTTTTTCCTCAAAACAAATTATATATACAGTTAGGTCCATATATATTTGGACAGAGACAACATTTTTCTAATTTTGGTTCTAGACATTACCACAATGAATTTTAAACAAAACAATTCAGATGCAGTTGAAGTTCAGACTTTCAGCTTTCATTTGAGTATTCCCCAGGCCATAACAGTACAGTCACATCCTCCACACATGCAGTGTAGTATTCCCCAGGTCATAACAGTACAGTCACATCCCCCACACATGCAGTGTAGTATTCCCCAGGTCATAACAGTACAGTCACATCCCCCACACATGCAGTGTAGTATTCCCCAGGTCATAACAGTACAGTCACATCCCCTACACATGCAGTGTAGTATTCCCCAGGTCATAACAGTACAGTCACATCCTCCACACATGCAGTGTAGTATTCCCCAGACCATAACAGTACAGTCACATCCCCCACACATGCAGTGTAGTATTCCCCAGGTCATAACAGTACAGTCACATCCCCCACACATGCAGTGTAGTATTCCCCAGGTCATAACAGTACAGTCACATCCCCTACACATGCAGTGTAGTATTCCCCAGACCATAACAGTACAGTCACATCCCCCACACATGCAGTGTAGTATTCCCCAGACCATAACAGTACAGTCACATCCTCCACACATGCAGTGTAGTATTCCCCAGGTCATAACAGTACAGTCACATCCCCCACACATGCAGTGTAGTATTCCCCAGACCATAACAGTACAGTCACATCCCCCACACATGCAGTGTAGTATTCCCCAGACCATAACAGTACAGTCACATCCCCCACACATGCAGTGTAGTATTCCCCAGGTCATAACAGTACAGTCACATCCCCCACACATGCAGTGTAGTATTCCCCAGGTCATAACAGTACAGTCACATCCTCCACACATGCAGTGTAGTATTCCCCAGGTCATAACAGTACAGTCACATCACCCACACATGCAGTGTAGTATTCCCCAGACCATAACAATACAGTCACATCCCCCACACATGCAGTGTAGTATTCCCCAGGTCATAACAATACAGTCACATCCCCCACACATGCAGTGTAGTATTCCCCAGGTCATAACAGTACAGTCACATCCCCCACACATGCAGTGTAGTATTCCCCAGACCATAACAATACAGTCACATCCTCCACACATGCAGTGTAGTATTCCCCAGACCATAACAATACAGTCACATCCTCCACACATGCAGTGTAGTATTCCCCAGGCCATAACAGTACAGTCACATCCTCCACACATGCAGTGTAGTATTCCCCAGACCATAACAGTACAGTCACATCCTCCACACATGCAGTGTAGTATTCCCCAGGCCATAACAGTACAGTCACATCCTCCACACATGCAGTGTAGTATTCCCCAGGCCATAACAGTACAGTCACATCACCCACACATGCAGTGTAGTATTCCCCAGGCCATAACAGTACAGTCACATCCTCCACACATGCAGTGTAGTATTCCCCAGGCCATAACAGTACAGTCACATCACCCACACATGCAGTGTAGTATTCCCCAGGCCATAACAGTACAGTCACATCCTCCACACATGCAGTGTAGTATTCCCCAGGCCATAACAGTACAGTCACATCACCCACACATGCAGTGTAGTATTCCCCAGGCCATAACAGTACAGTCACATCCTCCACACATGCAGTGTAGTATTCCCCAGGCCATAACAGTACAGTCACATCCTCCACACATGCAGTGTAGTATTCCCCAGAGCATAACAATACAGTCACATCCTCCACACATGCAGTGTAGTATTCCCCAGGTAATAACAGTACAGTCACATCCCCCACACATGCAGTGTAGTATTCCCCAGGTCATAACAGTACAGTCACATCCCCCACACATGCAGTGTAGTATTCCCCAGGTCATAACAGTACAGTCACATCCTCCACACATGCAGTGTAGTATTCCCCAGACCATAACAGTACAGTCACATCCCCCACACATGCAGTGTAGTATTCCCCAGGCCATAACAGTACAGTCACATCCCCCACACATGCAGTGTAGTATTCCCCAGACCATAACAATACAGTCACATCCTCCACACATGCAGTGTAGTATTCCCCAGACCATAACAATACAGTCACATCCTCCACACATGCAGTGTAGTATTCCCCAGGCCATAACAGTACAGTCACATCCTCCACACATGCAGTGTAGTATTCCCCAGACCATAACAGTACAGTCACATCCTCCACACATGCAGTGTAGTATTCCTCAGGCCATAACAGTACAGTCACATCCTCCACACATGCAGTGTAGTATTCCCCAGGCCATAACAGTACAGTCACATCCCCCACACATGCAGTGTAGTATTCCCCAGGTCATAACAGTACAGTCACATCCTCCACACATGCAGTGTAGTATTCCCCAGACTATAACAGTACAGTCACATCCCCCACACATGCAGTGTAGTATTCCCCAGACCATAACAATACAGTCACATCACCCACACATGCAGTGTAGTATTCCCCAGGTCATCACAGTACAGTCACATCCCCCACACATGCAGTGTAGTATTCCCCAGGTCATAACAGTACAGTCACATCCCCCACACATGCAGTGTAGTATTCCCCAGGCCATAACAGTACAGTCACATCACCCACACATGCAGTGTAGTATTCCCCAGGCCATAACAGTACAGTCACATCCCCCACACATGCAGTGTAGTATTCCCCAGACCATAACAATACAGTCACATCCTCCACACATGCAGTGTAGTATTCCCCAGACCATAACAATACAGTCACATCCTCCACACATGCAGTGTAGTATTCCCCAGGCCATAACAATACAGTCACATCCTCCACACATGCAGTGTAGTATTCCCCAGGCCATAACAGTACAGTCACATCACCCACACATGCAGTGTAGTATTCCCCAGACCATAACAGTACAGTCACATCCCCCACACATGCAGTGTAGTATTCCCCAGGCCATAACAATACAGTCACATCCTCCACACATGAAGTGTAGTATTCCCCAGGCCATAACAGTACAGTCACATCCCCCACACATGCAGTGTAGTATTCCCCAGACCATAACAATACAGTCACATCCTCCACACATGCAGTGTAGTATTCCCCAGACCATAACAGTACAGTCACATCACCCACACATGCAGTGTAGTATTCCCCAGGTCATAACAATACAGTCACATCCCCCACACATGCAGTGTAGTATTCCCCAGGTCATAACAGTACAGTCACGTCACCCACACATGCAGTGTAGTATTCCCCAGGTCATAACAATACAGTCACATCCTCCACACATGCAGTGTAGTATTCCCCAGGTCATAACAGTACAGTCACATCCTCCACACATGCAGTGTAGTATTCCCCAGGCCATAACAGTACAGTCACATCCTCCACACATGCAGTGTAGTATTCCCCAGGCCATAACAGTACAGTCACATCCTCCACACATGCAGTGTAGTATTCCCCAGACCATAACAGTACAGTCACATCCCCCACACATGCAGTGTAGTATTCCCCAGACCATAACAGTACAGTCACATCCCCCACACATGCAGTGTAGTATTCCCCAGACCATAACAGTACAGTCACATCCTCCACACATGCAGTGTAGTATTCCCCAGGTCATAACAATACAGTCACATCCTCCACACATGCAGTGTAGTATTCCCCAGACCATAACAATACAGTCACATCCTCCACACATGCAGTGTAGTATTCCCCAGGTCATAACAATACAGTCACATCCCCCACACATGCAGTGTAGTATTCCCCAGGTCTTAACAGTACAGTCACATCCTCCACACATGCAGTGTAGTATTCCCCAGACCATAACAATACAGTCACATCACCCACACATGCAGTGTAGTATTCCCCAGACCATAACAATACAGTCACATCCTCCACACATGCAGTGTAGTATTCCCCAGACCATAACAATACAGTCACATCCTCCACACATGCAGTGTAGTATTCCCTAGGCCATAACAATACAGTCACATCCTCCACACATGCAGTGTAGTATTCCCCAGGCCATAACAGTACAGTCACATCACCCACACATGCAGTGTAGTATTCCCCGGGCCATAACAATACAGTCACATCCTCCACACATGCAGTGTAGTATTCCCCAGACCATAACAATACAGTCACATCCTCCACACATGCAGTGTAGTATTCCCTAGGACATAACAATACAGTCACATCCTCCACACATGCAGTGTAGTATTCCCCAGGCCATAACAGTACAGTCACATCCTCCACACATGCAGTGTAGTATTCCCCAGGCCATAACAATACAGTCACATCCTCCACACATGCAGTGTAGTATTCCCCAGGCCATAACATTACAGTCACATCCCCCACACATGCAGTGTAGTATTCCCCAGGTCATAACAGTACAGTCACATCCTCCACACATGCAGTGTAGTATTCCCCAGACCATAACAGTACAGTCACATCACCCACACATGCAGTGTAGTATTCCCCAGGTCATAACAATACAGTCACATCCCCCACACATGCAGTGTAGTATTCCCCAGGTCATAACAGTACAGTCACGTCACCCACACATGCAGTGTAGTATTCCCCAGGTCATAACAATACAGTCACATCCTCCACACATGCAGTGTAGTATTTCCCAGGTCATAACAGTACAGTCACATCCTCCACACATGCAGTGTAGTATTCCCCAGGCCATAACAGTACAGTCACATCCTCCACACATGCAGTGTAGTATTCCCCAGGCCATAACAATACAGTCACATCCTCCACACATGCAGTGTAGTATTCCCCAGACCATAACAATACAGTCACATCCTCCACACATGCAGTGTAGTATTCCCCAGGCCATAACAATACAGTCACATCCTCCACACATGCAGTGTAGTATTCCCCAGGCCATAACAGTACAGTCACATCACCCACACATGCAGTGTAGTATTCCCCAGACCATAACAGTACAGTCACATCCCCCACACATGCAGTGTAGTATTCCCCAGGCCATAACAGTACAGTCACATCCTCCACACATGAAGTGTAGTATTCCCCAGGCCATAACAGTACAGTCACATCCCCCACACATGCAGTGTAGTATTCCCCAGACCATAACAATACAGTCACATCCTCCACACATGCAGTGTAGTATTCCCCAGACCATAACAATACAGTCACATCCTCCACACATGCAGTGTAGTATTCCCCAGACCATAACAGTACAGTCACATCACCCACACATGCAGTGTAGTATTCCCCAGGCCATAACAGTACAGTCACATCCCCCACACATGCAGTGTAGTATTCCCCAGACCATAACAGTACAGTCACATCCCCCACACATGCAGTGTAGTATTCCCCAGACCATAACAATACAGTCACATCCTCCACACATGCAGTGTAGTATTCCCCAGGCCATAACAATACAGTCACATCACCCACACATGCAGTGTAGTATTCCCCAGACCATAACAATACAGTCACATCCTCCACACATGCAGTGTAGTATTCCCCAGACCATAACAATACAGTCACATCCTCCACACATGCAGTGTAGTATTCCCCAGGTCATAATAATACAGTCACATCCTCCACACATGCAGTGTAGTATTCCCCAGACCATAACAATACAGTCACATCCTCCACACATGCAGTGTAGTATTCCCCAGGTCATAACAATACAGTCACATCCCCCACACATGCAGTGTAGTATTCCCCAGACCATAACAATACAGTCACATCCCCCACACATGCAGTGTAGTATTCCCCAGACCATAACAATACAGTCACATCCCCCACACATGCAGTGTAGTATTCCCCAGGTCATAACAATACAGTCACATCCTCCACACATGCAGTGTAGTATTCCCCAGGTCATAACAGTACAGTCACATCCTCCACACATGCAGTGTAGTATTCCCCAGACCATAACAATACAGTCACATCACCCACACATGCAGTGTAGTATTCCCCAGACCATAACAATACAGTCACATCCTCCACACATGCAGCGTAGTATTCCCCAGACCATAACAATACAGTCACATCCTCCACACATGCAGTGTAGTATTCCCCAGGCCATAACAGTACAGTCACATCACCCACACATGCAGTGTAGTATTCCCCAGGCCATAACAGTACAGTCACATCCTCCACACATGCAGTGTAGTATTCCCCAGGCCATAACAATACAGTCACATCCTCCACACATGCAGTGTAGTATTCCCCAGGCCATAACAGTACAGTCACATCACCCACACATGCAGTGTAGTATTCCCCAGGCCATAACAGTACAGTCACATCCTCCACACATGCAGTGTAGTATTCCCCAGGCCATAACAATACAGTCACATCCTCCACACATGCAGTGTAGTATTCCCCAGACCATAACAATACAGTCACATCCTCCACACATGCAGTGTAGTATTCCCCAGGCCATAACAGTACAGTCACATCCTCCACACATGCAGTGTAGTATTCCCCAGAGCATAACAGTACAGTCACATCCCCCACACATGCAGTGTAGTATTCCCCAGGTCATAACAATACAGTCACATCCTCCACACATGCAGTGTAGTATTCCCCATTCCATAACAGTACAGTCACATCCTCCACACATGCAGTGTAGTATTCCCCAGACCATAACAGTACAGTCACATCCTCCACACATGCAGTGTAGTATTCCCCAGGTCATAACAGTACAGTCACATCCTCCACACATGCAGTGTAGTATTCCCCAGACCATAACAGTACAGTCACATCCCCCACACATGCAGTGTAGTATTCCCCAGACCATAACAGTACAGTCACATCCTCCACACATGCAGTGTAGTATTCCCCAGACCATAACAGTACAGTCACATCACCCACACATGCAGTGTAGTATTCCCCAGGTCATAACAATACAGTCACATCCCCCACACATGCAGTGTAGTATTCCCCAGGTCATAACAGTACAGTCACATCACCCACACATGCAGTGTAGTATTCCCCAGGTCATAACAGTACAGTCACATCCTCCACACATGCAGTGTAGTATTCCCCAGGTCATAACAGTACAGTCACATCCTCCACACATGCAGTGTAGTATTCCCCAGGCCATGCCAGTACAGGCACATCCTCCACACATGCAGTGTAGTATTCCCCAGACCATAACAATACAGTCACATCCTCCACACATGCAGTGTAGTATTCCCCAGGCCATAACAATACAGTCACATCCTCCACACATGCAGTGTAGTATTCCCCAGGCCATAACAGTACAGTCACATCCTCCACACATGCAGTGTAGTATTCCTGAGACCATAACAATACAGTCACATCCTCCACACATGCAGTGTAGTATTCCCCAGGCCATAACAATACAGTCACATCCTCCACACATGCAGTGTAGTATTCCCCAGGCCATAACAGTACAGTCACATCACCCACACATGCAGTGTAGTATTCCCCAGGTCATAACAGTACAGTCACATCCTCCACACATGCAGTGTAGTATTCCCCAGACCATAACAGTACAGTCACATCCCCCACACATGCAGTGTAGTATTCCCCAGGCCATAACAATACAGTCACATCCTCCACACATGCAGTGTAGTATTCCCCAGGCCATAACAGTACAGTCACATCCTCCACACATGAAGTGTAGTATTCCCCAGGCCATAACAGTACAGTCACATCCTCCACACATGCAGTGTAGTATTCCCCAGACCATAACAATACAGTCACATCCCCCACACATGCAGTGTAGTATTCCCCAGACCATAACAATACAGTCACATCCTCCACACATGCAGTGTAGTATTCCCCAGGCCATAACAATACAGTCACATCCTCCACACATGCAGTGTAGTATTCCCCAGGCCATAACAGTACAGTCACATCCTCCACACATGCAGTGTAGTATTCCCCAGGCCATAACAATACAGTCACATCCTCCACACATGCAGTGTAGTATTCCCCAGGCCATAACAGTACAGTCACATCCTCCACACATGCAGTGTAGTATTCCCCAGGCCATAACAGTACAGTCACATCCTCCACACATGCAGTGTAGTATTCCCCAGACCATAATAATACAGTCACATCCCCCACACATGCAGTGTAGTATTCCCCAGGCCATAACAATACAGTCACATCCTCCACACATGCAGTGTAGTATTCCCCAGGCCATAACAGTACAGTCACATCCTCCACACATGAAGTGTAGTATTCCCCAGGCCATAACAGTACAGTCACATCCTCCACACATGAAGTGTAGTATTCCCCAGGTCATAACAGTACAGTCACATCCTCCACACATGCAGTGTAGTATTCCCCAGGCCATAACAGTACAGTCACATCCCCCACACATGCAGTGTAGTATTCCCCAGACCATAACAATACAGTCACATCCTCCACACATGCAGTGTAGTATTCCCCAGACCATAACAATACAGTCACATCCTCCACACATGCAGTGTAGTATTCCCCAGACCATAACTGTACAGTCACATCCTCCACACATGCAGTGTAGTATTCCCCAGACCATAACAGTACAGTCACATCCCCCACACATGCTGTGTAGTATTCCCCAGACCATAACAATAAAGTCACATCCTCCACACATGCAGTGTAGTATTCCCCAGGTCATCACAGTACAGTCACATCCTCCACACATGCAGTGTAGTATTCCCCAGGTCATAACAGTACAGTCACATCCTCCACACATGCAGTGTAGTATTCCCCAGGCCATAACAGTACAGTCACATCCTCCACACATGCAGTGTAGTATTCCCCAGGCCATAACAGTACAGTCACATCCTCCACACATGCAGTGTAGTATTCCCCAGACCATAACAATACAGTCACATCCTCCACACATGCAGTGTAGTATTCCCCAGGCCATAACAGTACAGTCACATCCTCCACACATGCAGTGTAGTATTCCCCAGAGCATAACAGTACAGTCACATCCCCCACACATGCAGTGTAGTATTCCCCAGGTCATAACAGTACAGTCACATCCTCCACACATGCAGTGTAGTATTCCCCAGGTCATAACAGTACAGTCACATCCCCCACACATGCAGTGTAGTATTCCCCAGGTCATAACAGTACAGTCACATCCTCCACACATGCAGTGTAGTATTCCCCAGGCCATAACAGTACAGTCACATCCTCCACACATGCAGTGTAGTATTCCCCAGGTCATAACAGTACAGTCACATCCTCCACACATGCAGTGTAGTATTCCCCAGGCCATAACAGTACAGTCACATCACCCACACATGCAGTGTAGTATTCCCCAGGTCATAACAGTACAGTCACATCCTCCACACATGCAGTGTAGTATTCCCCAGGTCATGACAGTACAGTCACATCCCCCACACATGCAGTGTAGTATTCCCCAGGTCATAACAGTACAGTCACATCCTCCACACATGCAGTGTATTATTCCCCAGGCCATAACAGTACAGTCACATCCTCCACACATGCAGTGTAGTATTCCCCAGGTCATAACAGTACAGTCACATCCTCCACACATGCAGTGTAGTATTCCCCAGGCCATAACAGTACAGTCACATCCTCCACACATGCAGTGTAGTATTCCCCAGGCCATAACAGTACAGTCACATCCCCCACACATGCAGTGTAGTATTCCCCAGACCATAACAATACAGTCACATCCCCCACACATGCAGTGTAGTATTCCCCAGGCCATAACAGTACAGTCACATCCCCCACACATGCAGTGTAGTATTCCCCAGGTCATCACAGTACAGTCACATCCTCCACACATGCAGTGTAGTATTCCCCAGGTCATAACAGTACAGTCACATCCTCCACACATGCAGTGTAGTATTCCCCAGGCCATAACAGTACAGTCACATCCTCCACACATGCAGTGTAGTATTCCCCAGGCCATAACAGTACAGTCACATCCTCCACACATGCAGTGTAGTATTCCCCAGGCCATAACAGTACAGTCACATCCTCCACACATGCAGTGTAGTATTCCCCAGGTCATAACAGTACAGTCACATCCTCCACACATGCAGTGTAGTATTCCCCAGGTCATAACAGTACAGTCACATCCTCCACACATGCAGTGTAGTATTCCCCAGGCCATATCAGTACAGTCACATCCCCCACACATGCAGTGTAGTATTCCCCAGGCCATAACAGTACAGTCACATCCCCCACACATGCAGTGTAGTATTCCCCAGGCCATAACAGTACAGTCACATCCTCCACACATGCAGTGTAGTATTCCCCAGACCATAACAATACAGTCACATCCCCCACACATGCAGTGTAGTATTCCCCAGGCCATAACAGTACAGTCACATCCTCCACACATGCAGTGTAGTATTCCCCAGGTCATCACAGTACAGTCACATCCTCCACACATGCAGTGTAGTATTCCCCAGGTCATAACAGTACAGTCACATCCTCCACACATGCAGTGTAGTATTCCCCAGGCCATAACAGTACAGTCACATCCTCCACACATGCAGTGTAGTATTCCCCAGGTCATAACAGTACAGTCACATCCTCCACACATGCAGTGTAGTATTCCCCAGGTCATCACAGTACAGTCACATCCTCCACACATGCAGTGTAGTATTCCCCAGGCCATAATAGTACAGTCACATCCCCCACACATGCAGTGTAGTATTCCCCAGGCCATAACAGTACAGTCACATCCCCCACACATGCAGTGTAGTATTCCCCAGGTCATAACAGTACAGTCACATCCTCCACACATGCAGTGTAGTATTCCCCAGGTCATCACAGTACAGTCACATCCTCCACACATGCAGTGTAGTATTCCCCAGGTCATAACAGTACAGTCACATCCTCCACACATGCAGTGTAGTATTCCCCAGGTCATAACAGTACAGTCACATCCCCCACACATGCAGTGTAGTATTCCCCAGGCCATAACAGTACAGTCACATCCTCCACACATGCAGTGTAGTATTCCCCAGGCCATAACAGTACAGTCACATCCTCCACACATGCAGTGTAGTATTCCCCAGGTCATAACAGTACAGTCACATCCTCCACACATGCAGTGTAGTATTCCCCAGGTCATCACAGTACAGTCACATCCTCCACACATGCAGTGTAGTATTCCACAGGCCATAACAGTACAGTCACATCCCCCACACATGCAGTGTAGTATTCCCCAGGCCATAACAGTACAGTCACATCCTCCACACATGCAGTGTAGTATTCCCCAGGTCATAACAGTACAGTCACATCCTCCACACATGCAGTGTAGTATTCCCCAGGTCATAACAGTACAGTCACATCACCCACACATGCAGTGTAGTATTCCCCAGGCCATAACAATACAGTCACATCCTCCACACATGCAGTGTAGTATTCCCCAGGCCATAACAGTACAGTCACATCCCCCACACATGCAGTGTAGTATTCCCCAGGCCATAACTGTTATGTTCTGCTACCGAAGCTAAGGAAAGAGAGGAGATCTGTCCCTACTATGAGACTCAGCTGAATCCCTACGATGTAACAGGGAACCTGATCCTGCGATCAGACCTGCTAAAGTCCTAATCTAGTCTGTACGAAGACCTATAGATGTGGGGAGGGAATCCCTACAAGTACTAAGGACTGGAAGGAATATGGGACACCTCCTAACAGAAATAGTAGCAGACAGACGAACAAACAAAATAGATAGAACATAGAGGTCCGTAGACCAAGCAAACTAACAGAGTTAGATACAGAGCACAGGCTAGCTAGAAAGTAGATATACAATGAAGTCCAGCAAAGCCAGAAGGGCGGAGCAGGACTAAATAGGCCAACAAGGTCATGTGACCAGCAAAGGAAAAAAAAACTAACAGCAAGGTTCTAACAGTACCCCCCCTTCTAAGAGGATCCTCCGGATCCCCTAGGACCAGGCTTATCAGGAAATCTCCTGTGAAACGCTCTGATAAGTCTGGACGCGGAAACATCATCTGACCTCACCCAAGAGTTATCCTCGGGTCCGAAACCTTTCCAGGCCACAAGATACTGCAAACTACCTCTATACCGTCTAGAGTCAAGGATGCGAGAAATTTCATATTCCCCGTCCTCCACCACCGGAGGAACAGAGGCAGAGGCGTCACCATCCGACACAACAGCTTTTTTTAACAGAGAGACATGAAAGACCGGATTAATTCTCCAGGAGGTAGGAACCTCCAACCTAACAGCAGATTGGTTGACAACCTGAAGCACCTTAAAGGGCCCTACAAACTTGGGACCCAATTTCTTAGAAGGAATCCTCAACCGCAGATTCCTAGAGGACAACCAAACCATGTCACCAACAGCGAACAAAACCTCCTGTCGTTTCCTATCAAAGTAGTCTTTAGATTTTCTGTTGGCCTCCTGAAGATTACCACGCACATCCGTCCAAACTCTTTCCAAATCACCGGAAAAATTCTCCTCCTCAGGCACGGCAGATCCCAACTTGGAGAACGACCCAAACGACGGATGTCTCCCAGAACAACAAAAAAAAGGCGAACAACCAGCAGAAGAAGATGTATGATTGTTCAGAGCAAATTCGGCAAGTGGCAGAAACTCAGACCACCCCTCTTGATTGTCTGCCACAAAACAACGCAAGAACTGCTCAACATCCTGGTTTTTCCTTTCTGTCTGGCCATTAGATTCAGGATGATATCCGGACGAAAACGACAAATGAATTCCCAACCTGTCACAAAAGGCACGCCAAAAACGAGCCACGAACTGAGGACCCCTATCAGAAACAATGTCAGTAGGAACGCCATGAAGTCTGACAATTTCCTTGACAAAGGCCTTAGCGAGAGTTTTAGCGCAGGGCAGTTTGACGAAGGGAACCAAGTGACACATCTTGCTAAAACGGTCCACGACCACCCAGATGACAGTAAAACCCTCAGAGGGGGGAAGGTCAGTTATAAAGTCCATAGCCAAATGTGTCCAAGGAGCACTGGGGACCTCCAAAGGACAAAGCAACCCCGCAGCAGGAGTATGTGAGGACTTAGATCTAGCACATATAGTACATTGGCGCACCCACTTAATGACTTCCTTCTGCCATCCAGGCCACCAAAAACTGCGACCCACCAGTCTCTTGGTCTCAGAGATTCCGGGATGACCTGCCAACCGAGATTCGTGACACTCAACAAACAAATCTCTCCTAAAGGTCTCAGGCACAAACAACCTCCCATGAGGAGTGTTAGATGGGGCATTCTCCTGAGCTTTAAGAATCTCATCTTCCAAAACGGAGTCTAAAGCAGCTATCACAACACCTTCTTGTAAAATGTTTTCCTCTTTCTCAGCACCGACTATGGGAGAAAAACTGCGAGACAAGGCATCCGCCTTAACATTCTTAGTACCAGGGATGTAAGTAACGGAGAAATTAAACCGCGAGAAAAACAGTGCCCACCTAGCCTGACGGGCATTCAGGCGCTTGGCAGCATCAAGATATATCAGATTTTTATGATCCGTAAGAACCTGAATGGGAAATTCCGCACCTTCCAAGAAGTGGCGCCAGTGTTCAAATGCGAGTTTAATAGCCAATAATTCACGATTACCAATATCGTAATTCAATTCAGTCTCCGAAAATTTTTTTGAAAAAAAGGCACAGGGATGTAATCCATCCCCGTTATCCTGAGACAATACTGCGCCAACCCCCACAGAGGAAGCATCAACCTCAACCAAAAACGGCCTAGTAACATCAGGCTGCATAAGGATGGGAGCAGAGGTGAACCTCTCCTTGAGATACACAAAAGCTTCAATGGCCTCAGAAGACCACTGAACCGCATCAGCACCTTTCCTGGTGAGATCAGTCAGAGGTTTGACAATACTAGAAAAATTTTTTATGAACTTTCTATAGTAATTGGCGAAACCCAAAAACCTCTGTATCGATTTCAAACCAATAGGCCTAGGCCATTCCTGCACAGCCTGAACCTTAACCGGATCCATCTCAAAACCTTTGCTGGAGATAATGTAGCCCAAAAAACTAATTCTCTGTACAGCGAACTCACATTTCTCCAGCTTAGCAAAAAGCGAATTGTCCATTAATAACTGTAATACCTCACGCACGCTCCGCCAATGAGACTCCAGATCTGGCGAATAAATCAAAATGTCATCCAAATACACAACCACATTTTTACCGATCAAAGGTCTAAGGATGTCATTAATCAGATTCTGAAAAAATGCAGGAGCATTAGTAAGACCAAAAGGCATAACCAGATTCTCAAAATGACCCACAGGAGTGTTAAAAGCAGTCTTCCATTCATCACCCTCCTTCATGCGCAACAGATTGTATGCCCCCTTAAGGTCGATTTTAGAGAACCACTTGGCCCCAAATAACTGGTTAAACAGATCAGGAATCAATGGCAGTGGGTAAGGATTGCGTACCGTAATTTTGTTAATCTCACGAACATCCAGACAAGGACGTAAACCGCCGTCCTTTTTTTTTACAAAAAAAAATCCAACCGCCACAGGAGACTTAGAGGGCCTAATGTGACCGGCGGCCAAGCTTGTCTGTATGTATTCCTCCAAAGCCTTCCTCTCAGGAATAGTAAGGTTAAATAAACGACTCTTAGGAAGAGTCGCTCCAGGGACAAATTCAATAGAACAATCATAGTCTCTATGGGGAGGCAAAACCTGCGATTCCTTCTCAGAAAAAACTCTCCAAAAATCCTGAATAGGAACAGGCAATTCTCCCCTATCCAAAGCTGCAATACGCCCGTTACAACACTTGTCATAACATTTATGGCTCCAGGATTTAATTTCACTGGTAGACCAATCCAGTACAGGATTGTGAAATTTTAACCAGGGCAAACCCAATATTACTGGAGAAGGCAAGTTATTCAACACTACCAAATCCAATTTCTCATGGTGAACACCATTAATAGTGAGAGGAAATTCACTGACCTTGAGAGTAATATTCTTCAAAGGGGAGCCATCCACAGAAACCACAGCAATGGGGGATGACAAAGGTTCAGGTTTTAAATTGAGTTTTTCCACGAATCCCCCATCAATTACATTCAGTGTAGACCCGCAATCAACAAACACCCGAAATTCCATTAATTTTTCCTGAGCAATCGTGGAAGCAGCTAAAAATATACCCTTGGAATTTAAACAGGCAATACGGGCGTGACTGACCATTTTTTTTTCTTTCTTCATACGAAGCTCACAGCCTTTAATCAAATGACCAGATTTTCCGCAATAGAAACACAAGCCTTGCGAAAAACGACGGTCTTTTTCTTGAGAGCGAGGTGCCACCGATCCAATCTCCATCGGTTCACCACTGTTAGTACACACATTATCATAACCAGAAACTGACATAGCAGAGGATTTGCTCTCATTAACCCTAGCACGCAGTCTTCTATCCACCCGTATAGCTAATTGCATAGCCTGTTGCAAATCTTCAGGTGTAGGATAAGCAATTAGCAGGTCTTTAACCCTTTCACTGAGCCCAGCAAGAAATAGACTTTTCAGAGCAGAATCGTTCCACCCTGTTTGAGTGGACCAACGACGAAAATGTGTACAATATTTTTCCACATTACCCGATCCTTGTTTTAGACGTCTCAACTCAGTCTCAGCTGATGCGACACGGTCAGGATCATCATATAATAGTCCCAAAGCAGAAAAAAAACTATCCACTGATCTGAAGCATGAATTACTAGGTTGCAAAGAAAAGGCCCACTCCTGAGGCTCTTTGCGCAAAAGTGACATTATGAACC
Source organism: Phyllobates terribilis (assembly GCF_046119375.1). NCBI lineage: Eukaryota > Metazoa > Chordata > Amphibia > Anura > Dendrobatidae > Phyllobates > Phyllobates terribilis. The sequence goes on along the minus strand of NW_027362764.1, from coordinate 326,114,614 downwards.
CTACGCGCTGGGATTCATCCCCAGAGGACTTAGGTCTCAAACGAAAATACAATAAGCAAGCATTTTTAAATGAAAAAAATTCTCGGTGTTCACCAAAAAACAAATCCGGCAAACATACCTTAGGCTCCAAGAAATGTGCTCCAGGACAGTTACTCACGTGCTGACGGAGCTCGGCCACCTCCAGAGAGAGTCCCTGCAGGCGATGAGCTAAATCCTGAACCGACACCATGATGGAACAGAAAAATCTTTCCTTAGAGAATTTGCTGGCTGGACTTACTGTTATGTTCTGCTACCGAAGCTAAGGAAAGAGAGGAGATCTGTCCCTACTATGAGACTCAGCTGAATCCCTACGATGTAACAGGGAACCTGATCCTGCGATAAGACCTGCTAAAGTCCTAATCTAGTCTGTACGAAGACCTATAGATGTGGGGAGGGAATCCCTACAAGTACTAAGGACTGGAAGGAATATGGGACACCTCCTAACAGAAATAGTAGCAGACAGACGAACAAACAAAATAGATAGAACATAGAGGTCCGTAGACCAAGCAAACTAACAGAGTTAGATACAGAGCACAGGCTAGCTAGAAAGTAGATATACAATGAAGTCCAGCAAAGCCAGAAGGGCGGAGCAGGACTAAATAGGCCAACAAGGTCATGTGACCAGCAAAGGAAAAAAAACCTAACAGCAAGGTTCTAACAATAACAATACAGTCACATCCTCCACACATGCAGTGTAGTATTCCCCAGGCCATAACAGTACAGTCACATCACCCACACATGCAGTGTAGTATTCCCCAGACCATAACAGTACAGTCACATCCTCCACACATGCAGTGTAGTATTCCCCAGGCCATAACAATACAGTCACATACTCCACACATGCAGTGTAGTATTCCCCAGACCATAACAGTACAGTCACATCCCCCACACATGCAGTGTAGTATTCCCCAGGCCATAACAATACAGTCACATCCCCCACACATGCAGTGTAGTATTCCCCGGGCCATAACAGTACAGTCACATCCTCCACACATGCAGTGTAGTATTCCCCAGGTCATAACAGTACAGTCACATCCTCCACACATGCAGTGTAGTATTCCCCAGGCCATAACAATACAGTCACATCCCCCACACATGCAGTGTAGTATTCCCCAGGCCATAACAATACAGTCACATCCCCCACACATGCAGTGTAGTATTCCCCAGGCCATAACAGTACAGTCACATCCCCCACACATGCAGTGTAGTATTCCCCGGGCCATAACAGTACAGTCACATCCTCCACACATGCAGTGTAGTATTCCCCAGACCATAACAATACAGTCACATCCCCCACACATGCAGTGTAGTATTCCCCAGGCCATAACAGTACAGTCACATCCCCCACACATGCAGTGTAGTATTCCCCAGGCCATAACAGTACAGTCACATCCTCCACACATGCAGTGTAGTATTCCCCAGGTCTTAACAATACAGTCACATCCTCCACACATGTAGTGTAGTATTCCCCAGACCATAACAGTACAGTCACATCCTCCACACATGCAGTGTAGTATTCCCCAGGCCATAACAGTACAGTCACATCCTCCACACATGCAGTGTAGTATTCCCCAGAGCATAACAGTACAGTCACATCCTCCACACATGCAGTGTAGTATTCCCCAGAGCATAACAGTACAGTCACATCCCCCACACATGCAGTGTAGTATTCCCCAGGCCATAACAGTACAGTCACATCCTCCACACATGCAGTGTAGTATTCCCCAGGCCATAACAGTACAGTCACATCACCCACACATGCAGTGTAGTATTCCCCAGGTCATAACAGTACAGTCACATCCTCCACACATGCAGTGTAGTATTCCCCAGGCCATAACAGTACAGTCACATCCTCCACACATGCAGTGTAGTATTCCCCAGGCCATAACAGTACAGTCACATCCTCCACACATGCAGTGTAGTATTCCCCAGAGCATAACAGTACAGTCACATCCTCCACACATGCAGTGTAGTATTCCCCAGACCATAACAATACAGTCACATCCTCCACACATGCAGTGTAGTATTCCCCAGGCCATAACAGTACAGTCACATCCTCCACACATGCAGTGTAGTATTCCCCAGAGCATCACAGTACAGTCACATCCCCCACACATGCAGTGTAGTATTCCCCAGGTCATAACAGTACAGTCACATCCTCCACACATGCAGTGTAGTATTCCCCAGGTCATAACAGTACAGTCACATCCCCCACACATGCAGTGTAGTATTCCCCAGGTCATAACAGTACAGTCACATCCTCCACACATGCAGTGTAGTATTCCCCAGGCCATAACAGTACAGTCACATCCTCCACACATGCAGTGTAGTATTCCCCAGGCCATAACAGTACAGTCACATCCCCCACACATGCAGTGTAGTATTCCCCAGGTCATAACAGTACAGTCACATCCTCCACACATGCAGTGTAGTATTCCCCAGGTCATAACAGTACAGTCACATCCCCCACACATGCAGTGTAGTATTCCCCAGGTCATAACAGTACAGTCACATCCTCCACACATGCAGTGTAGTATTCCCCAGGCCATAACAGTACAGTCACATCACCCACACATGCAGTGTAGTATTCCCCAGGTCATAACAGTACAGTCACATCCTCCACACATGCAGTGTAGTATTCCCCAGGTCATAACAGTACAGTCACATCCCCCACACATGCAGTGTAGTATTCCCCAGGTCATAACAGTACAGTCACATCCTCCACACATGCAGTGTAGTATTCCCCAGGCCATAACAGTACAGTCACATCCTCCACACATGCAGTGTAGTATTCCCCAGGCCATAACAGTACAGTCACATCCCCCACACATGCAGTGTAGTATTCCCCAGGCCATAACAATACAGTCACATCCTCCACACATGCAGTGTAGTATTCCCCAGGCCATAACAGTACAGTCACATCACCCACACATGCAGTGTAGTATTCCCCAGACCATAACAGTACAGTCACATCCCCCACACATGCAGTGTAGTATTCCCCAGGCCATAACAGTACAGTCACATCCTCCACACATGCAGTGTAGTATTCCCCAGGCCATAACAGTACAGTCACATCCCCCACACATGCAGTGTAGTATTCCCCAGACCATAACAATACAGTCACATCCCCCACACATGCAGTGTAGTATTCCCCAGGCCATAACAGTACAGTCACATCCTCCACACATGCAGTGTAGTATTCCCCAGGTCATCACAGTACAGTCACATCCTCCACACATGCAGTGTAGTATTCCCCAGGTCATAACAGTACAGTCACATCCTCCACACATGCAGTGTAGTATTCCCCAGGCCATAACAGTACAGTCACATCCTCCACACATGCAGTGTAGTATTCCCCAGGCCATAACAGTACAGTCACATCCTCCACACATGCAGTGTAGTATTCCCCAGGCCATAACAGTACAGTCACATCCTCCACACATGCAGTGTAGTATTCCCCAGACCATAACAATACAGTCACATCCCCCACACATGCAGTGTAGTATTCCCCAGACCATAACAATACAGTCACATCCTCCACACATGCAGTGTAGTATTCCCCAGGCCATAACAGTACAGTCACATCCTCCACACATGCAGTGTAGTATTCCCCAGGTCATAACAGTACAGTCACATCCTCCACACATGCAGTGTAGTATTCCCCAGGTCATAACAGTACAGTCACATCCTCCACACATGCAGTGTAGTATTCCCCAGGCCATAACAGTACAGTCACATCCTCCACACATGCAGTGTAGTATTCCCCAGACCATAACAATACAGTCACATCCCCCACACATGCAGTGTAGTATTCCCCAGGTCATAACAGTACAGTCACATCCTCCACACATGCAGTGTAGTATTCCCCAGGCCATAACAGTACAGTCACATCCTCCACACATGCAGTGTAGTATTCCCCAGGTCATAACAGTACAGTCACATCCTCCACACATGCAGTGTAGTATTCCCCAGGTCATCACAGTACAGTCACATCCTCCACACATGCAGTGTAGTATTCCCCAGGCCATAACAGTACAGTCACATCCCCCACACATGCAGTGTAGTATTCCCCAGGCCATAACAGTACAGTCACATCCCCCACACATGCAGTGTAGTATTCCCCAGGCCATAACAGTACAGTCACATCCCCCACACATGCAGTGTAGTATTCCCCAGGTCATAACAGTACAGTCACATCCTCCACACATGCAGTGTAGTATTCCCCAGGTCATCACAGTACAGTCACATCCTCCACACATGCAGTGTAGTATTCCCCAGGCCATAACAGTACAGTCACATCCCCCACACATGCAGTGTAGTATTCCCCAGGCCATAACAGTACAGTCACATCCCCCACACATGCAGTGTAGTATTCCCCAGGCCATAACAGTACAGTCACATCCCCCACACATGCAGTGTAGTATTCCCCAGGCCATAACAGTACAGTCACATCCCCCACACATGCAGTGTAGTATTCCCCAGGTCATAACAGTACAGTCACATCCTCCACACATGCAGTGTAGTATTCCCCAGGTCATCACAGTACAGTCACATCCTCCACACATGCAGTGTAGTATTCCCCAGGTCATAACAGTACAGTCACATCCTCCACACATGCAGTGTAGTATTCCCCAGGTCATCACAGTACAGTCACATCCTCCACACATGCAGTGTAGTATTCCCCAGGTCATCACAGTACAGTCACATCCTCCACACATGCAGTGTAGTATTCCCCAGGTCATCACAGTACAGTCACATCCTCCACACATGCAGTGTAGTATTCCCCAGGTCATAACAGTACAGTCACATCCCCCACACATGCAGTGTAGTATTCCCCAGGTCATAACAGTACAGTCACATCCCCCACACATGCAGTGTAGTATTCCCCAGGCCATAACAGTACAGTCACATCCTCCACACATGCAGTGTAGTATTCCCCAGGCCATAACAGTACAGTCACATCCTCCACACATGCAGTGTAGTATTCCCCAGGTCATAACAGTACAGTCACATCCTCCACACATGCAGTGTAGTATTCCCCAGGTCATCACAGTACAGTCACATCCTCCACACATGCAGTGTAGTATTCCCCAGGCCATAACAGTACAGTCACATCCCCCACACATGCAGTGTAGTATTCCCCAGGCCATAACAGTACAGTCACATCCTCCACACATGCAGTGTAGTATTCCCCAGGCCATAACAGTACAGTCACATCCCCCACACATGCAGTGTAGTATTCCCCAGGCCATAACAGTACAGTCACATCCCCCACACATGCAGTGTAGTATTCCCCAGGTCATAACAGTACAGTCACATCCTCCACACATGCAGTGTAGTATTCCCCAGGCCATAACAGTACAGTCACATCCTCCACACATGCAGTGTAGTATTCCCCAGGTCATAACAATACAGTCACATCCTCCACACATGCAGTGTAGTATTCCCCAGGCCATAACAGTACAGTCACATCCCCCACACATGCAGTGTAGTATTCCCCAGGTCATAACAGTACAGTCACATCCTCCACACATGCAGTGTAGTATTCCCCAGGTCATAACAATACAGTCACATCCTCCACACATGCAGTGTAGTATTCCCCAGGTCATAACAATACAGTCACATCCCCCACACATGCAGTGTAGTATTCCCCAGGTCATAACAATACAGTCACATCCTCCACACATGCAGTGTAGTATTCCCCAGGTCATAACAATACAGTCACATCCTCCACACATGCAGTGTAGTATTCCCCAGGCCATAACAGTACAGTCACATCCCCCACACATGCAGTGTAGTATTCCCCAGGCCATAACAGTACAGTCACATCCTCCACACATGCAGTGTAGTATTCCCCAGCCATAACAGTATAGTCACATCCTCCACACATGCAGTGTAGTATTCCCCAGGCCATAACAGTACAGTCACATCCTCCACACATGCAGTGTAGTATTCCCCAGGTCATCACAGTACAGTCACATCCTCCACACATGCAGTGTAGTATTCCCCAGGCCATAACAGTACAGTCACATCCCCCACACATGCAGTGTAGTATTCCCCAGGCCATAACAGTACAGTCACATCCTCCACACATGCAGTGTAGTATTCCCCAGGTCATCACAGTACAGTCACATCCTCCACACATGCAGTGTAGTATTCCCCAGGCCATAACAGTACAGTCACATCCCCCACACATGCAGTGTAGTATTCCCCAGGTCATAACAGTACAGTCACATCCTCCACACATGCAGTGTAGTATTCCCCAGGTCATAACAATACAGTCACATCCTCCACACATGCAGTGTAGTATTCCCCAGGCCATAACAGTACAGTCACATCCCCCACACATGCAGTGTAGTATTCCCCAGGTCATAACAGTACAGTCACATCCTCCACACATGCAGTGTAGTATTCCCCAGGCCATAACAATACAGTCACATCCTCCACACATGCAGTGTAGTATTCCCCAGGTCATAACAGTACAGTCACATCCTCCACACATGCAGTGTAGTATTCCCCAGGTCATAACAGTACAGTCACATCCTCCACACATGCAGTGTAGTATTCCCCAGGCCATAACAGTACAGTCACATCCTCCACACATGCAGTGTAGTATTCCCCAGGTCATAACAGTACAGTCACATCCTCCACACATGCAGTGTAGTATTCCCCAGGCCATAACAATACAGTCACATCCTCCACACATGCAGTGTAGTATTCCCCAGGCCATAACAGTACAGTCACATCCTCCACACATGCAGTGTAGTATTCCCCAGGTCATAACAGTACAGTCACATCCTCCACACATGCAGTGTAGTATTCCCCAGGTCATAAAAATACAGTCACATCCCCCACACATGCAGTGTAGTATTCCCCAGACCATAACAATACAGTCACATCCTCCACACATGCAGTGTAGTATTCCCCAGACCATAACAGTGTAGTGTCACCTCCCCCCATCCCCAACGCATACAGTGTAAAATGTAGTAGACCCCCAGCCCCTCTCAACATAAATGGTAATGTTATACACCAATCACCTCATAATATACTTTAGCAGACCCTTATTATAGCCCCCACAGTACACAGTAATGCACACGCTGACACCACACAGTAACACAGCACCTTCCTTACACAAATTATTAGCCGCTATCTGCATCTCACCCTTATGTGACATGCCAAGAGCTGCTGGGTGCAGCACGAAGAGAGAAACCCTGAAAGCAGCAAAGAGAGATGAGCAGGGGGCAGAGCCAGCACTAAGCATCGCAAAGGTCTCCTGACTGCAGGGAACAAGACCGGGAATCCTCCACACCAGGTGCTGCCTGATAGGACGCAGCCGCGCACAAGTTGAAAAATTTAAAGAAGTAGTGCCTCTCAGATGCACAGATGCAACTGGAGCAGCAAGCAGTCGGGTGGCCCTAAATAGCTGCTGAGGGACCGGCCCGCAGGGAATATGCCTCCCTGCCCCCCGTCCCAGCCCGCCCTTTCATAAATTGACAGTGGTCTGATTTAAAAAATGAGGCCCGGTCATTAACCTACAAAGTGGCTTGGTCCTTAAGGGGTTAAACTGGCTTAAGTGCAGTTTGTTTTTTTAAACAATCTACGCCTGGGGACATTAGTTTTCTGGAACCGGAAAAGCACTTTACAGTTAACACATTTTTCAGTTTACTTCTTTTTTTATCACTTTTCATGTCAATAATAGATGACCCTGATATTAAATCAATGATATATGTCAACCATTGAGATCAGTCATGTTATGGAACTATCAAAAAGTTACAGCTTTCACTATAAATGTAAGTCGAAAAACATTTTTATCGTATTGGGGTTTTTTTCTCTTCATTTTAAAGTAGAAATACATTTTCTTTTTAAAAAAAAAAATGAAAGTTTTATTATTTTATTTTTAATCTATTGCAGCAAACTAAAGAGAGGGTAAAACTACTGATTCAGCTTGCTGATGGCTTCTGTGACAAAGGACATGCTCATTCTTCTGAAATTAAAAAATGTATTGCCGTGCTGGACAAAAGATATCGAGATTTCTCTTCTCGAATGGAGAAATACCGTACAAGTTTAGAAAAAGCATTGGGAATTTACAATGACTCAAACAAATCGGTAAGTGTTAAGTAAATGTCACTGTAAATTTGTAAATCCTGCTTGTAATACTAATTTAATTATTTTCCAACATGTGACGTAAATGTGATTAACGTGTCAGGAGCAGATGCGTGGAACAGGCTCAGAATCTGAGACCGCCCTGGACTTGCTAGGTGACAATTGTGTTATACAGCTGATATCTTCCTCTAACTAAAGCTGCAACATAACCCCTTTAATATACAACATATCAATTATAAAAAGGGGCATACTTAACCTTTACTTGGTAAAAATATTGGTTACCTACAGGATGCAGGCAGGCTCCAGTGTTATAGGTTAAAGGTAAGAAAGATGCAAAATACTGATAATCAAGCACTCGCATGAAATGGGTGCATCCTTCGTATTAAAAATGCACACAGATAAAGCTTGAATGAGGTGACAGTCATATGGTTGCGTGTAGTGAATTGTGCTATGTTAGAGTGTCTTTGAACTTCACCACTACAATTTTTAATAATGGAAGTAAATTATTTTTTTATTGGTTAGCAGTGAGATAAGATAGGGATATTCCCAAATATTGGATAAGTTCTTCAGCCCAACCAAAGGGAAAATGTTGCAAAATATATGTCCTTTGGTTGTGTATAAGACCAATATCTAAAAGATGGGATTTAGAGGCTTTTTCTTGTAAATGGCTGTTGCTATCATAACATCATCGGCGAATAGACCAGTTTTTGTGGGTCGTGTTACTTTTGCTGATGCCATAGATGAGTGGGGAGGATCTAATGTATTCAGTACCTATATGTCAGTCGTGCCAGTCACCATGCCAGCTGTGTCAGCCAGTACTAACCAAGTCTACCATTCCTGGCCGTTCCTGTCTCCTATCCCCTGGGGGTCAGCTGCCATCCTCCCGAGGTCAGTCCTGGTGTAGCACCTGGTTCCACCCCCATTCTCATCTCTCCTCGGATCGTGGTATTGACGCGCCCCCTTGGCCGTGGGGTACTCTGTAGCTGTGCCGGTCGATGCTGAGGGATGTCACAGTGGCAGTGACCAGGTCCATGACCCAGGGCGGTCAATTAAAGGAAAAGATAAAAGGGGTATAATGTTTTTATAGAGGTAATGTTCCTGACGCCACCTGTGGTATGGGGTTGCAGCTGCGGTGCAGATCCTCTGAAGCTGATAGTGACGCAGCAGAGTTGGTTCAGCTCTCCACAGGCAGAGCTTAGCTCCAGGGCAGGATATAGTGATTGCTATGAAATAGATGTTGTTGATGCGGTGTAGTGCAGGTGATGGCGCAGATAATGACCAGTCCACAGCTTATTGGCGGTTTCCTCTTATCTTTACTTGTGGTTCTTAAGCAGACCGGGGCACGGGTACTAGCTGGTAGTGGAGGTCAAGGCGGCATGGGAGCAAGTTGGGAATCCACCTTGCCAGGTGAAGTTGTAGGCCCTCCCTTTGCACTAATCTCTTTGGCCCTGTTGCTTGAAGCTATTCTGCGGCCCTCGTCCCTGAGTAACACATCTTTGTTCTCACCCGTATGGCAGGCAGCTTGGGCCTTCCTGTAGTGTCGCTCCCACGTGGCTGAGACGCCTTTTTCCTGCCTGTCAGATGCTGATCTGATGCTCTGCAGTGCAGATGCATTGCAGCGCATCAGATCAGCGATCTGAGAGTTTGATAATAACGTCCCACCCTGTGATAATGTAAAAAAAAGTAATAAAAATTCTAAAAATATTTAAAAAAAAATCCCAAAATAAAGAAAAAAAAAAGTGAATATTAATCCAATAAATATATTTATCTGTGTAAAAAAATAAAAAAGTACACATATTTGGTATTGCCGCGTCTGTAACGACCTGACCTTTAAAATTATTCCACTAGTTAACCCTTTCTGTGAGATCCGTAAAAAACTAGGCAAAAAACGATGCTTTATCATCATGCTGCCGAACAAAAAGTAGAATAAAACGTGATTAAAAAGATGCCTGTAAATAAATATGGTACCACTGAAAATGTCATCTTGTACTGCAAAAAACAAGCCACCATACAGCTCCGTCAGCAGAGAAATAAAAAAGTTACAGCTCTCAGAATAAAGCGATGCCAAAATAATAATTTTTTTTTATAAAATTTGTTTAAAAGCACCAAAACTTAAAAAAATATATAAATGTGGTATCGCTGTAATCACACCGACCCAAAGAATAAATCTGCCTTATCAATTTTATCACATGCGGAACGGCATAAAAAAAATCCCCAAAAAACATTTCCCGAATTGCTGGATTTTGTTCATTCTGCCTCCCAAAAGGCTGAATAGAAAGTGATAAAAAAAATGTCACGTGCCCAAAAATGTTATCAATAAATACGTGAACTTGTCCCTCAAAAAACAAGCCCTTAAATGACTCTGTCGGTGGAAATATGGAAAAATTATAGGTCTCAAAATAAGGCAATGCAAAAACTTGTTTTTACAATAAAAAGCATCTTTTAGTGTGTGACAGCTGCCAAACATAAAAACCCAGTATAAATCTGGAATCGCTGTAATTGCATCGACCCAAAGAATAAAGTAGTCTAATCACTTATATCTCACGAAGGACAGCGTACAAAATAAATAAAACCAATTCTTCACATGCTGTTGATTGGTTCTTTGAGTCTCCCAAAGATTGCAGTAAGGCTCGGTTCACATTTATCCGGCGCTGAGCGCTTACACTGGGATTTCCGTGTAAATCTCTGAAATATGTGATTCAGATGGAACACACAGCGGAAGATTTCTTGTAATGAGGCAGATGGAGTCACTGTGGACGCTGTCTGACCTATGATCCTGTGGTGTCTGTCTTTTTACTAGGCGTGCATAAAAGTGCCGTCAGCCACAGTTCTGTGCACTTCTGAAAAGAAGGACAACGCTGAACAGAGGCCAGACGGAGTCCAGAGTAACTCTGCTGCCTCATTATAGTGAATGGATCCCTTGGGGATTTCATCTAAATCACATCACTTGGAGATTTAGATGGAAACCCCGATATAAGTGCTCACGTAGAGCGCATGAAAAACGTCATCCAAAATGTTCCCAATAAAAGCAAGTCCCCACTTAGGGTCCATCATCTGTTAACAATAATATATTGACTTCCACATTACTGATAGCACAAAGGCTCTGGAAAAACTAAATGGCTCCTTGCCCTCCAAAAGAAATCTAGCAAATTCTGTGCTCCCAAATTCAAATTTCCTCCTCTCTTCTGAGCTCCAGTGTGTGTCTAAACTGCAGTTAATGTCCACATGTTTGGCATTCCTTTAGCGATGAGAGCCTGTCTAATTTATGGGTGCATGTCTCCAGAAGAACAAGCTGGGCATAATGTACTGGTAACCACAATGTTCTGGTCACTACTATCTACTGGTCACTTCAACGGCAGTTTGCAATCTTCATTTAGCAACATCCACTGCTGCTTGTTTCTGGAAAACAGCCATGGAGTCAAAATCGCCACTACACCTCTAGATAAATTCACAAAGGAGTATAATTTCTAAAATGGGGTAGCTTGAGGGGGATTCTGCTCTACCAGCATATAGGCGCTCTGTATATGGAGTCCACAAACTATTCTAGGAAAATCTGCGCTCCAGGAGGCAAAAAGCGCTCCAACCCTCCCAAGTCTCGCCTTGTAGCTAAGCAGTACTGTAAGGCCACATATGGGGTATTTCTACATTCAGCAGAAATTATGGGACAAATTTTGGTGCCATTTTTACCCATTTCCCAGTATGAAAAAGTAAAATTTGGGGCTAAAACAAATTTTCATGGTAAAAATGTAATTGTTTTTTCTTCACTGCCCAATAGTATAAAATTATGTGACAAACCTGTGGTGTCAATATGAACACTGCACCCCTAGATGAATTCATTGAGAGGTGTAGTTTGTAAAATGAGGTCACTTATGTGGGAGTTCAGCTGATCTGGCACCTCAGAGTCATTACCAATATGACATGGCACCCTCGAACCAGTCCAACAAAATCTGAACTCCAATATGGTGCTTGTTCCCTTCTGAGCTTTGCACTATGCTTCAAAAGTAGTTATTGACCTCATACAGGGTATCTGCATACTCAAGAGAAATTGCACAACCAATTTTGGGGTCCATTTTCTCCTGTTACCCTTGTGAGAATGCAAAATTTTGTGCTAAAAACATTCTTGACGGATTTTTTTTTTTTTTTTCATGGCTCAATGTTGTAAACTTCTGTGAAGCACTTGGGGGTTCAAAGTGCTCACCACACATCTAGATAAGTTCCTTGAGGTATCTAACTTCCAAAAAGGTGTCATTTTTTGGGGGGGTTCCACTGTTTAGGCACATCAGGGGCTCTCCAAACGCGACATGGCGTCCGCTAAGTATTCCAGCAAATTTTACATTCAAGGCAGTCCTTTCCTTCCAAGCCCTGCTGTGCACCCAAACAGTGTTTTTCCCCACATATGGGGTATCTGCTAACTCAGGAGAAATTGCACAACAAATGGTATGGGGCAATTTCTCTTGTTATTCTTAAGAAAACGCAAAATTGAGGGTTGAAAAACAGTTCTGTGGGAAAAATGTGAAAATGTTATTTTTACAGCTCAATGTTATAAACTTCTGTGAAGCACTTGGGGGTTCAAGGTGCTCACAATTAATCTAGATAAGTTCTCTGAGGGTCTAGTTTCCAAATTGGTGTCATTTGTGGGGGGTTTCCACTGTTTAGGCACGTCAAACGCTCTCCAAACGCGACATTGCGTCCGTTAATTATGCCAGCAAATTTTACATTAAAAAAGTCAAATGGCGCTCATTCCTTTCCAAGCCCTGCCGTACGCCCAAACAGTGGTTTTCCTCCACATATGGGGTATCGGCGTGCTCAGGAGAAGTTGCACTAAAAATTTTGGGGTCCATTTTCTCTTGTTACTCTTGTGAAAGTAAAAATATTTGGGTCTAAAATAACATTTTTGTAAAAAAAAAAAAAGTTAAAGGTTTATTTTTTCCTTCAACATTCCAAAAATTCCTGTGAAGCACCTGAAGGGTTAATAAACTTCTTGAATGTGGTTTTGAGCACCTTGAGGGGTGCAGTTTTTAGAATGTTGTCACTTGGGTATTTTCTGTCATATAGACCCCTCAAAGTCACTTCAGATATGATGTGGTTCCTAAAATAAATGTTTTTGTAAATTTTGTTGGAAAAATGAGAAATCTCTGGTCAACTTTTAACCCTTATAACTTCCTAATGAAAAAAAAAAAGTTGGTTCCAAAAGTTTGGACACACCTTCTCATTTAAAGATTTTTTTGTATTTTCATGACTTTGAAAATTGTACATTCACACTGAAGGCATCAAAACTATGAATTAACACATGTGGAATTATATACTTAACAAAAAAGTGTGAAACAACTGAAAATATGTCTTATATTCTAGGTTCTTCAAAGTAGCCACCTTTTGCTTTGATGACTGCTTTGCACTCTCTTGGCATTCTCTTGATGAGTTTCAAGAGGTAGTCTCACCATCCTAAAGGGTCCCCAGCCAATGGCTGGGAAACGATCACTATTTAAGGCTCCTCTACCTGCATGCTGGTGCCTATGCAACGTTTTTAGTTTGTGCCCTAAACATGCTTGCTAGTTCTCAGGTCCCAGAGAAGTATACCTGCCTTTATATTCTGGACTGCCGTGCCGATCTGAGTTACAATGTTGTCTTTCATTCTGCCTGTCTGTTCATCAGCCATGTCCGTCAGCACCTGCTCGCCTGCACAGGCCTTGTATCAGCCGTACCCGCCTGCACCCGCCTGTCTGTGTATGCGCCTTGCCCTTCTGCCTATATGTATATCAGCCGTGTCCACCAGGACCTACCTTCCGTTATACCAGTCATGCCCGCCAGTCCACCTGCCTGCCTGTGTGTCATTTGTGCCACTCACCATACTAGCCAAGTCTGCCTTCCTGGCCATTCCTACCTTCTGTCTCCTGGGGACGAGGGGGAGCGGTCCCTGCGTCCACTCCCCCTCATCTCTCCTTAGATATCGATATTGTCAACCGCCGTGCATCCAAGGTCAAACTAGTTGTGGTACCTAGCCACCACCCAGTCTGTTACACCTTCTTAATTGATGATGAATTAACGCACAAATAGCCCATACAATCCATTAAAGCTTTGGAGATACCGTATTTTTCGGACTATAAGACACACAGGAGCATAAGACACACCTAGATTTTAGAGGAGGAAAATAGAAAAATATTAAAGCAAAATATCTGGCCATTATTCTCCGCTATGGGGGTAATGTCGCACAATTCTGTATCTATATCCCCCATCCTGGTGTATATATATGCCCCGATCCTGATGTTTATGACCCGCCTCCTTGTTACACATGGCCCCCATTCCCATCCTGGAATGCATCGTCCCCCATCTTGGTATAGATTGCACCCTCATCCCCATCCTGATATGCATGGCACCCCCATTTTGGTATGTATGGCACCCCCATCCTGGATCCTGGTATGCATGGCCCCCATCCCCATCCTGGTATGCATAGTGGTGCCATCCTGGTATGCATGGCACCCCTCATCCTCGTATGCATGGCGCCCCTCGTCCTGGTATGCAAGGCACTCCTCATCCTGGAATGCATGGCATCCCCATCCCCATCACCGTGCACACAAAAATAATAAAAGGATTCTACTCACCTTCCTTTCCTCTGCTTCAGCGCTGAGTCCTGATCTTCAGCCACCAGCTGATCTTAGCGTGTGAGCTGCGCATGACGTCACTACCATGCACCCTCAAACACCGAGATCAGCTGCCGTAATAGTCACTGCTCCCCATGCCGGGACTATGAACGTGGTGAGCAGTGACTATTCACTCTCCTTAATAGCGCGCACAGTGTCAGCCCAGCCGTGGCTCCTGCTGTGGCTGGGCGATCACGTGTGCCCACTATTAAAGAGCATGAATATTCACTACTTCCCACTCCCATTCAGTGGGGAGTAGTGAATTTTCATGCGTTTTAACAGCGGGCACACGTGACCGCCGAGTCGCTGCAGGAAGCTGGTGGCTGGGCTGACACTGTGCACGCTATTAAGGAGAATGAATATTTAGTGCTCTACATGTCCATGGGCATGGGGAGCAGTGAATATTCTTTTTTCTTTCCTGCCTCTTGTGCCCCGCTCCTCAGCCGCTGCGGCTCCTCGCCAATCCACAGCAACAGGTATGCACTTGAACTTTAAGACGCACCCCCCACTTTCCTCCAAAAGTTTGGAGGAAAAAAGTGTGTCTTATCATCCGAAAAATATGAATTGTCCAATTAACTTTTTTCCCTTTAATAAGTGGGGACTACATATTAAAGAGCTGTAATTCCTACAGCCTTACTCCAGTTACGATGTGAATTATATAACTGTATCATGAATGTAATTTTCACAGTATATTAATGTAGAAATTTCCCCAATTTTAAAAATGTCCTATTTACTTTGAAATCCTTTTGGAGTAATATATAAAATGTAACTTTTAATATTTATTTATACTAAAAACCAAAACACAGACACACACTAAAATATTTTCTAACAAGGCCAAATAGGCATATGGCTACTAATGTGTCACAGTAACCAAATTATTCTTAATTCAAACAATGTGTATTGATAGGTTTGCTATAGTTTATCAACCATGCCTATAACTGAACATCCACCACAGCAACACAATTATTGCTTAAAAAATATCTATTGATGGATTGCAAAAGGACACTACAAATTAAAGGGGTTGTCCAGTACTTTTAAAAATATGCCAATGTGTTTTAATGATAAATAGAAGCTTCTTTCTAATTACCTCCTGGTGCTTTTTCTGCCTGTGAGCGGCGCTATCGGTTGACATTCCAACATGACAACGATTCAAAACACAAGGCCAAGTCGACCTGTCATTGGCTACAGCAGAACAAAGTGAAGGTTCTGGAGTGGCCATCTCAGTCTCCTGACCTCAATATTATTGAGCCACTCTGGGGAGATCGCAAGCACGCAGTTCATGCTAGACAGCCCAGAAATTTACAGGAACTGGATGCTTTTGCCAAGAAGAATGGGCAGCTTTACCATCTGAGAAAATAAAGAACCTCATCCACAACTACCGCAAAATACTTCAAGTTGTCATTGATGTTAGTTGGGGCAATACATGGTATTAAGAATTGGGGTATGTGAGCTTTTGATCAGGGTCATTTGGATGTTTTTGGTTGTCATTAAGATTTAAAAAGAGAAAACACAGTAGTTTGACAATAAATGGCTTCACCCAACCAATAACCATGAGTGGAGAAAAAAAAAAAAATGTTATTCATATTCTCTGAAACAAGGCCAAGAAAGGAAAAATTCTGCCGGGGTATGTAAACTTTTGAGCACAACTGTACATATTTTCAACATGAACACCCTAGAGAACGAGCCCAACGCGTTTCATCAACCAGCTGTCACTGCTTTGAGCTATCAGGGGCTAGCAGTAAATATAGTGAACTAAGTGCATTCAATCTCATGATACATAATATTGATAACGTGTCAGCATGGTTGCTGGCAGCGTTCAGTGGCCAAATCACCATCTTTAAATAGGCAGGGATCACCCACCTCACTCGACTCCCAGGTATACCCCTTAGTCAATCATATAGAGGAGCTGGATCACAACTGATCCACCCCACCAATAAGCAAATAGAGCGTGGGAAAGGCCCATCCGCATAATCCAATCAGACCCCTCCACGTCTGAACTGTGTTGTCCAATCGAAATTGCCATTGTAACCAGCGCGTCACCAGTAACTAGACCAATCTTGCGATACCAATGCTCCATGTCATCATGATGAGCGTATCAAGCCAATCAAATGACAAGAAAACTCTGCATCATCCCAATAGGTGAGCAGACCTCGATCATTGAACATACGTGGGCAGAGGTAAACATACAAAGTGACATGGGTCAATGCCCATTACTACCAGCTCCAGTATCTGGGTGGGGATTAATACCAGTAATAGCAGTATGGTAATACAATAACACCTAGGTGATAGTTATTCCCGTAATTGCTTAGATATCAAAACGATATTGATCGCATTCGGACTGATGTTATGTGCACAGTAATGGTAACTAATCTTATGTTGAATATAAAATATGACACTTCACACAATCATTTATATTAAAGACAATACATTTTCAAATTGGCAAATGATTCAGGGTATAACGTTATAGATGATGATTAGACACAAAGACCCTAATAGGTTTTATGAAAGACATGACAGGATACCATAATAAAGGCTCACCTCCACAAGGGAGGGGGATCCAAAAGGTAGAACAAGGTCAATCCTCAATAAAAAATGTGAATGAGTGGGATTCATTAATCCCTTAACGACCTTGGGTTTTTCTGTTTTTGCGTTTTCATTTTTTGCTCCGCTTCTTCCCAGAGCCAGAACTTTTTTATTTTTCGTTCAATATGGCCATGTGAGGGCTTATTTTTTGCAGGACGAGTTGTACTTTTGAACGCCATCACTGGTTTTACCATATTGTGTGCTGGAAAACAGGGAAAAAAATCCAAGTGCGGTGAAATTGCAAAAAAAATGCAATTTCACAGTTGTTTTTTGGTTTCTTTTTTTACTACGTTCACTGATTGCTAAAACTGACCTGCCATTATTATTTTCCAGGTCATTACGAGTTCGTAGACAATAAACATGTATAGGTTCTTTTTTATTTAAGTGGTGAAAAAAAAATCCAAAGTTTGCTAAAAAAAAAAAAAAATGGAGACCCGTAGCACCTCCATTTTTCGGGATCTGGGGCCGGGTGAGGGCTTATTTTTTACATGTCGAGCTGATGTTTTTATTGATATAATTTAGGAGTAGATCCGATGTTTTGATCGCCCGTTATTGCATTTTATTGCAATGTTGCGGCGACCAAGAAACCGTAATTCTGGCATTTCAAATTTTTTTCTCATTGCGCCGTTTACCGATCGGATTAATTCTTTTTTTTATATTGATAGATCGGGCGATTCTGAACACGGTGATACCAAATATGTGTATGTGTTTTTTTTTTATTATTATTATTTTATTTTGAATGGGGCGAAAGGGAGGTGATTTAAACTTTTATATTTTTTTTATTTTTTTTATATTTTTAAAACATTTTTTTTTACACTTACAGCTTGCTTCAATAGTCTCCATAGGAGACTAGAAGCAGCAGTTGTCTCATATCTTCTTCTGCATACAGGCGAGGAGCAGATTGCCTGTATGAAGTAGAAATGCTCATGTGCTATGAGCGCTGACCACTAGGTGGCGCTCATAGCAATTGAGACATGACAACCAAAGGGGTCTGCTGTAAGGGGGAAGACCGGGGTGTAAGTACTTTCAGAACAAGGGATCCGGAACTGCCGGGGCCATGCTTCTGGTTGCAGGGGGAAGACAGACTGCGAGCACAGGAGTCAGGTGACCGGGGAGCATGGGGCATGTCTAGGAAGAGGGAGAAAAAAGGAGTTTTGCGTGGGAAAGCAGGCAGTTGACAGTTGGAGTCAAGCCCGTCTAGAGGGAGAAGAGACGCAGGGTCCGTGGAGCCGAGCAAGTGAGGTGCAGTGTTATGGACTAGGGGCTCAGCGGGTCAAAACGGAGACCACCTGCTGCAACCAGAAGACAGAGCATTGTATGGGCGGGGAAGCTAAAAGAAAACAACATCGGCATCAGCCGGCAACGGCCTTGTGGGGAACAAGAGTCAGCTAGGTGTAAAACTGCCAATTACAACCGTTTCGACTCTGCTACATCTAGCCAAACTGTGGATTGTCGGTTATAGCCTTTTACCTGCTATTCCCCTTGTTGTCCCCATATTTACCCTGTTACTCCCTGCGTGGAGATTGACCCTGTTACAATAAATCCCCCCCCCCACCTGTTTATTAACCCTGTACTGGCTGCTCTGTGTTTCTGTGTCACTGCATCTAAAGTACCTGTGTAATATTTGGCATAGCGGGCAGGATGCAGTCTTTAGACACAGACACTGCATTTCAGTCCATCCTGGGAGCCCCTGGATCTAGCTTGCCGCTGGGGGCCATGCTCCGCAATCTCCCAAAGTTCGCCGGGGACAATATGATGCTGTGGGACTGAGTTGAGAGAGTTAGTAGTATGTTACGTATGCATCCGATGATCCCAGCTATGCAAGCCGAGATAGCTTTACTGGCCCTGGACGGCGAGGCCCAGCACTCTGTGATGTACCGCCCTCCTCAAGACCGAGATACTGTTGAAAAAGTGTTGCGGATATTGGAGGAGATGCATGGGGATCCCACCAATGTAGGAGAGCTGAGGATACGGCTGTTTCACCAAGTGCAGCAGGAGGGGGAGACTGTGACGCAGTATGTTAATGAATTACAGAGGATGCATGCCTATACCACAAGAAAATATGACATGGGGAATTTGGGAATGGGCCCCCCTGACGTGATCTTAAGGGACTAATTTGTGGCAGGCCTCACGGATGTGCAGCTGAAACAGGCCTTGTGGGAGTGCCTGCTCGCTAACCCACGTATGACTTTTTTAGAAGTGGTGACGGAGCACGTGTGAGAGAGCAGGAGATGGGGGTAACGGCCCTGGCAGGGATGGTCTGGAGTAACGAGGTACCTACCCCGCCTGCAGCTGAACTGGAATGGGCTCGAGAGATGCGAAAGGAGATACAGGAGATGCGGGGTGAATGGTCCAGTCTCAAGAAGGCCCCTGCACTGACACCAGAGATACCCGGAGCGATTGCCCCAGTTAGGGAAAGAATTGAATTCAGGCCACGCCCTGCAGGAGAGTTCCGTAGAGAAATGAGGCAGCCCTATACAGACAGAGACACGACCTGCTGGAAGTGTGGAGGTGCAGGACATTACGCCATGGGCTGTGCTAGCCGAGGGTGGCCCCTGTCGCGGCAGCCGTTAAACTAACGGGCTCTGTGTTTGGGGGACACAGCCCGGAGCCTAAGGAAGGGGAAAGAAAAAGCCCAACTGTCTGGGCCGAAATAAGCGGTCAGGCTGTTCACTGCCTGATTGACACTGGATCCCTGGTGACTACGATGACAGAAGCCTACTTTCAACAGCGATTTCCAGAGATAGCGCGGCCTGAATGGGGACCAGTAATTAGACTCACGGCAGCTAATCAATTACCCATCCCGGTCGCAGGGGTGGTATTGATGAAGATCCGATTGTGTGGAAAAGATGTCGGAAAAAAAGGGGCCGTCACCCCCGGTGACCCTCGGAATGAATGTGCTGAAAGAGATATGGCAAATCTTGATTAATGAGCCAAACTGTACTCACGTTACCCGCACAGGCCTGCACACCTCTTGAGGGGGTCGAAGTTCAGATAGAACCAGCATCGTTGGACAAAGTACCTCCCGGACTTCTGGTGGCTCGGACACTGGCCACTGTCCAGGGTGGCAATGTTATAGTGCGGTGCGTTAATCTGGGCAAAGGTGATCTCACACTGCTGCAGACCCAGGGTTGTCATGCCCACCCATCAGTGACCCGCAATCATGTGACGGGGTCACCGATGGGCGGGGTAAGTGACGCGCTTCCGGCGCGACGTTGTTAAATGCCGCTGTCAGATATTGACAGCGGCATTTAACATGTTAACAGCCGCGGGTGGATCGCGATTCCACCCGTGGCTGTTGCAGGCACATATCAGTTGTAAGGATCAGCTGACATGTGCCCGGTTCAGTGCGGGCTCAGCGCCGGAGACCCCGCTGAACCAGCCTTTCCGACCTGGTGCGTACTATTACTGACCAGGTCGGAAAGGGGTTAATACCTCAGGGACTAAATGAACATAGGCGATAAATCCACTTACATTCTTTTGTAATAGTAATTTGTCCCAGTTTCAGCCCCTAATTGGTCGGCGCTCTACTTCCAGAACTTGAAACTGTAGGTCAAAGGGATTGATTGAATGCCTCTCCAGCATGTTGTGACAGTGTGCTGTCCTCTTTTCTTCTGATGTAACCAATATGTTTGAGAATATGCCTCCGAAACTCCCTCTTGGATTTCCCGATATAATTTTGAGGACACCCACATGTTGCCATATACATGACGCCTTTAGTTTTCCAATTAGCAATCTCACGATTGTTATATGTCTTTAGGGTAGAGGCACTCACAAAAACTTTGGTCTTTTTAATGTAATCATAGGCTTTACATCCTCCCCACTTAAATGTACAAACACTTTTGTTAGTCAGCCAAGTGTTGTCCATTTTTGGTTCTCCAAAATGACTATGAACCAGATGCAATCCTTTAGTTTAATATGTATAAACTTGATGACAGGTTCTCTTTAATGGAAGCACAGCTACCAGGAGAAAATTAACATGTACAGGTGCATTTCACAAAATTAGAATATCATCAAAAAGTTAATTTATTTCAGTTTTTCAATACAAAAAGTGAAACTCCTATACACTGTGTGCAGAATTATTAGGCAAATGACTATTTTGATGACATGATACTTTTTATACAAGTTGTCCTACTCCAAGCTGCATAGGCTTGAGAGCCATCTACCAGTTAAGTAAATCTGGTGATGTGCATCTCTGTTATGAGGCGGGGTGTTGTCTAATGACATCAACACCCTATATATAAGGTGTGCTTAATTATTAGGCAACTTCCTTTTCTTTGGCAAAATGTGTCAGAAGAGAGATCTGACGGGCTCTGAAAAGTCCAAACTTGTGAGATGTCTTGCAGAGGGATGTAGCAGTCTTGAATTTTCCAAACTTTTGAAGCGTGATCACCGAACAATCAAGCGTTTCATGGCAAATAGCCAACAGGGTCGCAAGAAGCCTGATGGCCAAAAAAGGCGCAAAATAACTGCCCATGAATTGAGGAAAATCAAGCGTGAAGCTGCCAAGATGCCATTCGCCACTTGTTTTACCATATTTCAGAGCTGCAACATTACTGGAGTATCAAAAAGCACAAGATGTGTGATACTCAGGGACATGGCCAAGGTAAGGAAGGCTGAAAAACGACCACCTTTGAACAAGAAACATAAGATAAAACGTCAAGAATGGGCCAATAAATATCTTAAGACTGATTTTTCAAAGGTTTATGGACTGATGAAATGAGAGTGACTCTTGATGGGTCAGATGGATGGGCCAGAGGCTGGATCAGTAAAGGGCAGAGAGCTCCACTCCGACTCAGACGCCAGCAAGGTGGAGGTGGGGTACTAGTATGGGCTGGTATCATCAAAGATGAACTTGTGGGACCTTTTCGGATTGAGGATGGAGTGAAGCTCAACTCCCAGACCTACTGCCACTTTCTTGAAGACAACTTCTTCAAGCAGTGGTACAGGAAGAATTCGGTATCGTTCAAGAAAAACATGGTTTTCATGCAGGACAATGCTCCATCACATGCATCCAACTACTCCACAGCGTGGCTGGCCAGTAAAGGTCTAAAAGAAGAAAAAATAATGACATTGCCCCCTTGTTCACCTGATCAGAAGACCATAGAGAACCTGCGGTCCATCATAAAATGTGAGATCTACAGGGAGGGAAAACAGTACACCTCTCGGAACAGTGTCTGGGAGGCTGTGGTGGCTGCTGCACGCAATGTTGATCGAAAACAGATCAAGCGACTGACAGAATCTATGGATGGAAGGCTATTGAGTGTCATCACAAAGAAAGGTGACTATATTGATCACTAATTTTTTTTTGTTTTTGCATGTCAGAAATGTTTATTTCTAAATTTTGTGCACTGATATTGGTTTACCTGGTGAAAATAAACAAGTGAGATGGGATTATATTTGGTTTTTATTAAGTTGCCTAATAATTCTGCACAGTAATAGTTACCTGCACAAACAGATATCCTCCTAAGATAGCCAAAACCCCACTCCAACTTCCAAAAATATTAAGCTTGGATATTTATGAGTCTTTTGGGTTGATTGAGAACATAGTTCTTGATCAATAATAAAAATAATCCTCTAAAATTCAACTTGCCTAATAATTCTGGACACAGTGTATTATATAGAGTCATTACAAACAGAGTGATCTATTTCAAGTGTTTATTTCTGTTAATGTTGATGATTATGGCTTACAGCCAATGAAAACACAAAACTCATTATCTCAGTAAATTAAAATAATTAACAAAAAACACCTGCAAAGGCTTCTTAAGCATTTAAGAAGGTCCCTTATTCTGTTTCAGTAGGCTCCACAATCATGAGGAAGACTGCTGACTTGACAGATGTCCAGAAGGCAGTCATTGACACACTCCACAAGGTCCCAGATTTCCAATTTTCACTTGGAAATCAAGGTCCCAGAGTCTGGAGGAAGAGAGGAGAGGCACACAATCCAAGCTGCTTTAGGTCTAGTGTGAAGTTTCCACAATCAGAGATGGTTTGGGGCGCCATGCCATTTGCTGGTGTAGGTCCACTCTGTTTTATCAAGACCAAAGTCAGCGCAGCCGTCTACCAGGTAATTTTAGAGCAATTCATGCTTCCCTCTGCCGACAAGCTTTTTGGAGATGGAAATTTCATTCTCCAGCAGGACTTGGCACCTGTCCACACTTCCAAAAGTCCCCAATACCTGGTTTAAAAACAACAGTATCACTGTGCTTGATTGGCCAGCAAACTCGCCTGACCTTAACCCCAGAGAGAATCTATGGGGTATTGTCAAGAGGAAGATGAGAGACATCAGACCCAACAATGCAGACGAGCTGAAGGCTGCTATCAAAGCAACCTGGGCTTCCATAACACCTCAGCAGTGACACAGGCTAATCGCCTCCATGCCATGCCGCATTGATGCACTAACTGATGCAAAAGGAGCCCCGAGCAGGTATTGAGTACATTTACTGAACATTCATTTCAGTAGGACAACATTTCAGATTTTAAAAACATTTTTTAAGCTGTTGTTATAAAGTATTCTAATTTACTGAGATAATGAGTTTTGTGCTTTCATTGGCTGTAAGCCATAATCATCAACATTAACAGAAATAAACACTTGAAATAGATCACTGTTTGTAATCACTCTATATAATATATGAGCTTCACTTTTTGTATTGAAGAACTGAAATAAATTAACTTTTTGATGATATTCTAATTTTGTGAGATGCACCTGTATCTTCCTGGGAGCCGCTCACTTTCAGGCGTTCATAAAGTGAGCTATCAAAGTGCTGGGGAGTAATTACAACCACTGTTCACTGTATAGTGAGAAGTGACTGCAAATGCTCCATGCACGCCCCAATGACTGAAAGCAAGCAGCTACAATGAAGATATTCGTTAATTTCCTACCAGTTGCTGTGGTTTCAGTACGGTGACCGCAACATTATAACGCTATTTTCTGCAGTTAACCCCATAGCTGTAGGTAAATAGCATTTTCTTTCCCTTTAATGATTGTTTTTTGGCACAGAATGTTTGTTGGCCTGTGTAAACATGCCAGCAAATATCCGCTAATTGGCTTGCAAGTAACCAATAGGTGGTCTTTTAAAGGGGTATTTTCAAGTCGGAAAGTTATGACCTATCCAGAGGATAGGCGATCACTTACTGATTACTGGTGGACGACCGCTGGGGCCTATAATGATCCTGAGAAATATGGGCTCTTCACCCATGTGATTGGAGTGGTGGTCGATCATGAGCACTGACTGCCACTCCATTCATTCTTAATGGGACAGTTGGAGACCAGCCAAGTGCTGTGCTCGGTTGACCTTCAGCATTTCGTTAAGAAAGAATGGGGCAGAAGTGCTTATGAGTGACCTCTCCTACATTCACATGTGGTTTTTAACAGCCCCGGCCCCGGGAATCAGTTTGGGCCACGGTGAATGGACCCAAACAATCAGAAAGCTATCCCCTATCTTACATATAAGGTATAACTTTCAAACTTGACAATACCCATTTGAACACCTGAATGAGCTCGTGTAAGGAGGCCATTAACTAGACCAATCATTTGGGTGTCAGTGTTTACTGTAGTTCTGTTATTGTAATAATAATAATAATAATAATAATAGTTTATTTTTATAGCGCCAACATATTCCGCAGCACTTTACAAATTTTAGGGGGGACTTATACAGACAATACAGAATAAGCATATCTCATATCGAACGGAGTGAGGGCCCTGCTCGCGAGCTTACAGTCTATGAGACTCGTGAACCAGCAGGTTCAGAATGAAAAGAAATCCTTCAACAGGGGAGTATGTGTGGAAAAGCAGTTATACAGCACAAGAAAATGAATATATAGTAATTGATGATATGACAATTCCTATACTGAACATGGGGCTATAGTCTATGGACGTCCTGGCTGGAGCGGTGCTGTGACAACCCTGACTATATTCCCTATAAACAAAGCTTTACATGTGCACTTGTGCGTTCTTCATCCTCTCTGCTCCCAGGTCACAAACAACAGGGTGTAAATTAATGGAGTTTGATGATCATCATCTCTGTGTGGGAGGCAGTAAGGTCACTCCAAGGTGAGCCTGGATCACTCAGGAGGAGGGCAGGGCCAGACTGGGACTGAATATCAGCCCTGGCACACAAACCAAAGCATCCCACATGCAAATCTCTGTTTTCAAATAGGGGTGTATGTTTTCTTTGCGATCATTTGTATACAGTTTGTGGGTGAGAACACCAAGGGAGTTGTACTGTCATTTTTACCATATTCATGTCCCTCTCCCTGTCTTTAGAAGTTGGGAGATCCGTGATTCTGTGACTGAGCTTATGCCCCATGACCCTGCTGAGAATTTTTACTTTTGGAAAGGTGAACCAGAATTAGGACTTCTGCTATGTGGCCCCATGCCTTCTATGTATGCCCCTAGCTGCAGAAGGACCTAAAGTCAGTGCATATTCTAATAATTATAATTTATACATTCAGACCCATCATCCCACCTCGTTAAAGGGGTTTTCCACCCAGTGCTGCACATAGTCAGCAGTGCAGCTCACTGAATACTAACAGAGTGTAATGTTGGGTTTCGGCTTGACCAGGCAGTTCAGGCAGTTGTCACTTAAGTATGTGACCAGCCAAACACATTCTCATCACTTCTCATCCAATTCTCTTACTTTTCTATTGAGGGACGCAGATGAGAATGTGTTTGGCACAGTAAGGGCTCGCTCACACTGGGGTATAACACGGCTGAGTGCTATCCCATGTTTTATAAGATAGCTCTTGACCCAATTTTATACTATGGTTGGTGTAGATTTACGTTTTTTTCTACAGACCAAATTGGTCTGCTTGAAAAAAAAATAAAAAAATTGCAGCAGTCTTTTAGAGGCTCCTAGCGCAAAACTGGGTGGCGGACTGGGCATTTTTAGTAAGAAGAAAATGTAATCATCATTAGCCCCAAAAGTCACATCCGCCCCTATTGATTTAAATAGGTGATGAATGTGCAGTACCTGGCTGCGACCACTATACAGTAGGCGGAGCAGTGCTGTGCCATAACGGAGCTGTGAGAACAGCTGATTTGTGGGGTGCCAGGTGTCACAGCCACACAGATGAGACATTGATGCCCTGTCCTAAGGATAAGTCATCAATGTTAAGCTTGGACAACCTCTTTAAATTTACTAAATGTGTCTCTGAGCTGGTGGTCTGTGATAGAACACAAACTCACACAATGACCCAGATTGCTGCCGATCGGGGCAGGAACGACAACACCCTGCGCATGACTGCTGGTCTGGAGTGGATTAGGAGGCTGCCAGGAACGTACATAGAAATCATGGGGCCCCATAGCAAAGGTCCTAATAGTCTTGTACATAGTATGATGGCTCCACATACAATGCTGCACATAGTGTAATGGCCCCACATATAGTCCTTCATGTAGTATGATGGCCCCACATATAGTCCTTCACGTAGTATGATGGCCCCGCATATAGTCCTGCACATAGTATGATGGCCCCACATATAGTCCTGCACATAGTACGATTGCCCCACATATAGTCCTTCACGTAGTATGATGGCCTCACATATAGTCCTGCACATAGTATGATGGCCTCACATACAGTCCTGCACATAGTATGATGGCCTCACATATAGTCCTGCACATGGTATGATGGCCCCACATATAGTTCTGCACATAGTGTGATGGCCTCACATATAGTCATGCACATAGTATGATGGCCCCACATACAGTCCTGCACATAGTATGATGGCCCCACATACAGTCCTGCACATAGTATGATGGTCCCACATACAGTCCTGCTCATAGTATGATGGCCCCATAAAGAGTCCTGCACATGGTATGATGCCCTCACATATAGTCCTGCACATAGTATGATGGCCCCACATACAGTCCTGCACATAGTATGATGGTCCCACATACAGTCCTGCTCATAGTATGATGGCCCCATAAAGAGTCCTGCACATAGTATGATGGCCTCACATATAGCCCTGCACATAGTATGATGGCCTCATTTAGAGTCCTGCACATAGTATGATGGCCTCACATATAGTCCTGCACATAGTATGATGGTCCCATATACAGTTATGCACATAGTATGATGGCCCCACATACAGTCCTGCACATAGTATGATAGTCTCACATACAGTCCTGCTCATAGTATGATGTTCCCACATACAGTCCTGCACATAGTATGATGGTTCCACATACAGTCCTGAATATAGTATGATGGTCACACATACAGTCCTGCACATAGTATGATGGCCCCACATACAGTCCTGCACATTTAATCCCCGATATAATATGATGACACTCACATTTAATCCCCCATGTAGTCTGATGGCCCCCACATTTAATCCCCCATGTAGTCTGATGGCCCCCACATTTAATCCCCCATGTAGTATGATGGCCCCCACATTTAATCCCCAATGTAGTATGATAGCCCCACATATAATCCCCCATTTAGTATGATGGCCCCCACATAAAATCTTCCTTGTAGTATGATGGCCTCACATATAATCCCCCATGTAGTATGATGGCCCCACATATAATCCCCCATGTAGTATGATAGCCCCACATGTAATCCCCATGTAGTATGATGGCCCCACATATAATCCCCCATGTAGTATGATGGCCCCACATATAATCTCCCATGTAGTATGATGGCCCCCACATATAATCTCCCAAGTAGTATGATGGCCTCACATATAATCCCCCATGTGGTATGATGGCCCACATATAATCCCCCATGTAGTATGATGGCCCCCCACATATAATCTACCATGTAGTCTGATGGCCCCCACATTTAATCCCCCATGTAGTATGATGGCCCCACATATAATCCCCCATGTAGTATGATGGCCCCCACATATAATCCCCCATGTAGTATGATGTCCCCCACAAAGTACTGATTGGTTAAAAATAAAAAATACTCACCTCCGGGCTCCCCTCATTCCCCGCTATTCTGGCAGGGCTGTGGCTGCAGCGTTGCTAGAGTGGGTGAGCAGACCTCGCTGACATATGACAATATCACTGTCAGCACACTCCCGGCTCCAGGAACCTGTGCGTTCAGTTGATGAATGTCACGCGTGTGCGCATGCCCCGCCCCAGTGACACAGAGCCACCACTGCAAGACACCGAGAAAATTAAAGTGGCTGGCACCCGGAAAAACGGGCTGACGGCCCGCAAGCAGTGCCTACCGGTGGCCCAGCGTGAAAGTGCCCGCAAGGGCAGATTAGCAGTCCAGGCCTGGGAGGCAGTGTATGCAATGTGGAGTCAGCAATGAGCCCCCCAGAGCCCGCACCTCGGATAGCTCTTCTTCACTCCTCCTGACTCCACATGCTGTAAAGTTGTTGCTTCTGCTGAGACTTCCTGATCAGAGAAAGGTGAAGGAGCAGAGTGAGGAGCGAAATACCACAGGACTCTGAACGTCACTGCGTCCCCTGCAGGTGAATGACCACACACCATAGTAGTGCTGAGAAGTATAACTGTGGTGTGGTGCATCGAGAGTATATACCTTTTTTCTATGTGTTTTTTTCCTAATATATATGTACTAGCTATTGAGCCCGTTCTACACCCGGGTGGTGAGCATTTTTATTGGTATATGGTCTCCCATGCTGGTATGTGCTGCCCCCATGGCACCCCTCACCCCCAATCCTGGTATGCATGGCACCTCTCACCCTCAATCCTGTTACGCATGACACCCCTCAGCCTCAATCCTGGTACGCATGGCACCCCTCACCCCCAATCCTGCTATGCATGGCACCTCTCACCACTAATCCTGGTATGCATGGCATGCCTCATCCCTATACTGGTATGCATGGCACCACTCACCTCCAATTCTGGTATGCATGGCACCCCTCACCCCCAATCCTGTACGCATGGCACCCCTCACCCACAATCCTGGTATGCATGGCACCCCTCATCCCCAATCCTGGCATGCATGGCACCCCTCATCCCCAATCCTGGTGTTGAGGGAGGGCAGTAATGACCCTTCACTGTTGACCAAGTGAGTGTCAAATTATTATGTTACAAGGTTGATTTCACAATCCAATAGAAATCCAGACAGAGGCAAAGCTCTGTATGGTGGGGATTTAAGAATCTCTAAACCCGTTTATTTCTACTTAGCATTTTATATTGTTTTGAGTATATCAATAGCCAATCACCTACACCCATAATACAAGCTTGAACCAATGTTAGTACAATTATTACGGAAATACAGACATGGTCATATTATCGTCAGTTCAGTGCATGATGAAAAGTGACAAGGTTATACATCCCGGCTCAGACTAGTTAGATAACAGGAGCAGGAAGTCTCATAGAATGGTCTTGAGAAAAAAGGTTAGTGTGGGAAAGTTGCATGTGAATCAAGTGGAAAGAAGGAAAGAATGTATGTTATGCAAAGAGTATAATAACATGATTTTGAAGCAAGCAGACAAAATGGAGTTGCCATAGCATGAATATCAATATTTCCTTTATATTTCCCGCCTAAAAATTATGTTATTATCAACAATAGAGTTGCTTTCCCAGGGTCATGGTTTGAGCCTGAGAGACATTGTTCTTCACTCAATTAGTGCCATTGTTACCAATTGGGGATGTTGCGGAATGTCCATCCCCCCTTGTCCGTTGATATAATTATAAAGCTCTGATATTCAGGCGGTCGGTTGGTCTGGGCAAGCGGGTAAAGGTCATCATTCCCTTGTCGTCCAGGTCCTCAATGCTGGTTACATCTGGGAGGTCCGTGTATAGTAGCACTGGATGTTGGTTGACAGCTTTCTCCTTGCTCTCTGATGATTGGCAGGTTTTCCTCATGCAAATTGAAATACAATAAAAGACTAGTTTTAGTAAAACATATATTAACAAGATGCAAGCAGCAATATGCAACACTCCTTGTAATATTCCAGCAATCCATCCACCAATCCCTTTAAACCAATTAGCAGGATTGAAAAAGGAAAAGGTATCAGACCACCAACTGTCTTTGGTCAATTTGTTATGTTTGTTATATTCTTCCCGGAGTTTCCTAATGTCTTCCATTTTAGTCTTTAACCATATGGTAGAGTTGGGATCAATATAGTGACAACAGGCTGGGCCTATAACCTGACACATCCCTCCTTGAGCTGCTGTCAAATAGTCCAGCACTAAAGTATGTTGATTAGCTACTATAATAAGTTGATTCTGCACCACAACAGTAGTATTAATTACTTCCAATACACTCCAAATCTGGTCATCTAAGTAGTCAGTGCCTTCCACTAATTTGTCCCACATTTGTGTTACCATAGGGTAGAGGATGACAGTACTGACTGTTTTATTGGGTATACTCATTTGTACTAAATGAGGTCTTCCTGATGGGCGTGGGGTGTTTATAGACGGTATGAAGATGGATGGCTCTCATATCTACTTTACTATGTGGAATAAGATAAGTGGCTGGAGTTAGCCGGGCCAACGTACAAGTCCCCCCTACTCCGACTGGGAGCCATTTGTACGCATTATTCCCACAGACCCAATATGTGGCTGATGGCAGATCCCATAAAGCAGAGTGCTGTAATACTAATTTATGTACCAAATCGATAAAAACGGTGTTATTTGTTAACATACACAATGAAGGCTTTTGTCCCAGGGGGCTACAATATCCAACATCCGGATGCCACATGTTGGATCACTAGGCTTATATTCAGAAAATTCATGTTTTACTGCTGTTGGGGTCGTCAGGAGCACTTGGTATGGTCCGTCATACAATGGTTCTAGTCCGTGTTTCCAAACATGCCTCTTCACATACACATAATCCCCAGGCTTGGGGGTATGACAACCTTCTACATCAGCTGGATCTGGAATAGAAGATGATACTAACGCATGGGTGTTAGTTAGTGCTTTGGCAAGCTGAATCATATACTGTACAAAATAATCCGTTTCTTCTGATAATTGTTGTGGGGTAAATTGAGCTATAGCTGGTTGTGACCCAAATAGAATCTCATAGGGTGACAGTTTGTGTTTCCCTATGGGGGTGGTACTTATGTGATATAGTGCAATGGGAAGGAGCACAGGCCACTGGCCCGTAGTCTCCTGTATCATTTTGGTCAATTGCCTTTTCAGTGTGCCATTCAATCTCTCCACCTTGCCGCTTGACTGTGGATGGTAAGGAGTATGTAACGCCACTGTTGATCCGATCATGGTAAGTATTTCTTGATATACACATGAGGAAAAGGCTGGTCCCTGATCACTTTTGATAACTTCTGGGACTCCATACCGGCAAACAACTTCAGAGACCAGCTTCTTGGCGGTGGTAAGGTTGCAGCCTCTACCAATGTATCTTCAGTTGTGACAGCATATCTGGTATGAAACCTGCCAGAGGTGTCAACATATCTGGATCCATCCATATAACTTAAGTTCTGGATCATCCAAGGGTACTTCCCCAACTAAAACAAGTGGAGTTGACTCCGCAGTAATTTGTTCCAG
The DNA here is from genome assembly GCF_046119375.1 of Phyllobates terribilis. NCBI lineage: Eukaryota > Metazoa > Chordata > Amphibia > Anura > Dendrobatidae > Phyllobates > Phyllobates terribilis. The sequence continues at coordinate 326,082,826 of NW_027362764.1, read as the reverse complement.
ACAATCATGCTGTGGAGCCTCTTTCCCCTCTCCTTCAGGTGCCGGTAGCAGGGTAGCCAGGTTGATGGTGGTGCACCCATGTAATTTCACATTTTCTAGCAAAATCAACGAACACTGCAGCCGCAGGTGTCTCTGTGTGGACAGATGTTTTGGTTGCTGTAAAGCCAAAACAGCCACAATAGCGTGTGGAGCATAAATGTGAGTCTCATGTCCAAGGATGATATCCGCCGTTTTTTCAATTAACTGTTGTGTGGCGTGAACCGATCGTAGACAGCTGGGGTAGGCCATGGCTACCGGGTCCAGATGCGCTGAGTAATAACCGACTGGGCGCTGCTTTGTACAGTGTCTCTGCGTGAGTACCCCGGCTGCATGCCTTCCCGTCTCAGAGACATACAAATTAAAAGGTTGAGCATAGTCCGGGTTTCCAATGGCAGGGGCTGTCATTATCCTTCATTTTAGTTGCTCAAAGGCTTGTTGCAGCTGTTCTTGGTGATCCTTGTTGTTTACATCAGCCAGAGTGTCTTCATTTATTGCATCATATAGGGGTTGCATCAGACGTGAGGCGTCTGGGGTCCATTGCCTGCAGTATGTACATAGTCCGAGGAACCGTTGCAGCTCTATGGGATCTTTTGGGAATGGTAGCAGGTAGATGGCCGTCTTTCTTTCTTCTATGAGATGTCTGGCACCCTGAGTAAGGCAGTGGCCTAAGAAAACCACTTGACCGAGACGAAACTGAAGTTTCGAGGCTGAGACTCGACAATTCAGTTTTGCTAGATTCTTGAGGAGGCTAGCACTGGCACTGATGGACATTTTCTCCGTGGGGGCACACAAAAGAAGATCATCAACGTATTGTAATAGCACTGCCTCAGGGTTGTCCAGCTGCTACGGCAGCAGACAGCTAGACATGTTCTTTTCAAACTGATTAGGACTATTCTGCGCTCCCTGCGGCATCACTGTCCAAGTCAATTGCCTGCCCTGATATGTAAATGCAAACAGAAACTGACAGTCTTTGTGTCGTGGAATGCTAAAAAAGGTGTTTGCTAAATCAATTACTGTAAACCAGGCTGCAGTAGATAGTATTTGTGAGAGAAATGTATGTGGGTTAGGCACCACAGGAGTTTCCAAGACCGTCGCTGCATTTACTGCCCTCAAATCCTGCACCAATCGATAAACGGGCGGCTGCCCCAGTTGGTTTTTTTTCTTTACGGGGAACAACGGCGTATTGCACAGGGAGACGCTGGGGATTAGTGCCCCTTTCTCTAACAAGGTCTGAATTTGCTGGTGTAGACCTTGTTGTTGTGCATGTGTGAGCGGGTACTGGATTGATCAGCCAACTTATCCTGAGCCCATATTTTAAGGGCTTGACAGAAGTCAACCCCACTCTCATACGTATTGGCGTCTAATGCTCTGTCACACACTGATCATGATGATCTTCCTCATACACATTCTGGGTGTGCGGTCTGTATTCCGGGTGTGCCAAGATGGCCACCACCAGAAGGAAGCACACTCAGTGACATCTGATCAGAGGCCGGAGGTGATGCAATGGGTGTAGTAACATGGACGCTGCAGGATGAGGATGGGGCACTAGGAGTGGCATGGGTAGTAGCGAGGGGTGGGCCTCTTGGACGAGGTGCGTGACATGCAACACAATAGTCTGCTAACAATGGATTCTGATGGCCACAATTAGTACAGGTCAATCTCCCCCGCTGTCCATCATTATCGGGCGGAGACTGAAGAGCAGTATCTTTGTAATACACATAACATGGCATCTTTCCCTTATTGTCTGTATTTTCTTCCTCCACCCACCTTTCTTTGACAAATTCTCTTCTGTTCTATACCAAGCCAAAGTTGTTTGTAACAATCCTTTATCTTCTAGCTTGCCCTTTTTCTTCTTCATAATTAGCCGGCCCTTATTTGGTAGCTCGCATATTTTAGTTAACTGTTTAAGTTTCTGCACATACTTTTTCCCTTCTTTCGATAAACTCAGTGCAGCCTTTTTTTCCACATCAGCTTCATTTTGGAGCACAAAACAGCCAATCTTCGTTACAGCGCTAGATAATTGTCCCTTCTTGACATAAAAATAATTAAAACAACCAGGCTTCGTCTCCTCCTCTATTTCAACATACCCCTCACCACAAATCTCATGTGCAACTTTCCTAAACTATTCAGCATCATCCAGCAATCCACAGTCAACTAGTCTACCCCTTTTCTGTCGGATTACTTTGTCCCACAATGTAGGCTGAAGTCTCCCTTCCACGGGAAAGTTTAACACCTTAAACACTTTCACTGCATTCTTAAATGATCTTTCCCCCTCCCGGATGACCATGATAGTCATCACATCCTCTCCCTCTTGCGGGGGAGACACTCTCTTTCTGCTCCACGGAAACATTGATTAAACACTGCACTGCAGCCTTTCGACTGACAAAAGATCCTTGATTTGTGCACAGTACGAGTCCGGCCGGCCTTAGCTGCTGTTCCACTGACTTCACCCTCCCGTCGGGGAAGTCATGCATGCAGCTCTCCGGACACTAAATATAGTTATATCTGTGTGCGTGTCCTACCCAATCTTCGATCACCTGCCGCGACTGAACCTAACAGTGTTCAGTCTCCTAAGGATCTTTGTCAGAAGTTAAGGAAGATTCATACAATTTTCACTTGTCAATCCGAGGTGGTATTGTTTTAAAAGTTATCAATATCAGACCCCTAATGGGACCACACCCCTATAGTCTCACCTCTGACTATATCCAACCAGGACGTCCGGAGATACTGCAAACAACCACGCACAACATGGAAACCACGCCAAACGGCCAGTATCACTAGTAAATAACTCGTGCCCTTACCGTGGCTTTTGTGGGGGATGATCAGTCCAAATTCCAGTGGGGGAGGCTTAAAATGAGTCTCTCTTTGTGGACGTCCAGAGGTGGTGGGGCGTCCCTGGTTAGGGATCCGAGTCACGGCACCAAGCTGTTGAGGGAGGGCAGCAATGACCCTTCACGGTTGACCAAGTGAGTGTCAAATTATTATGTTACAATGTTGTTTGCGCAATCCTATAGAAAACCAGACGGAGGCAAAGCTCTGTATGGAGGGATTCAAGAATCTCTAACCCCGTTTATTTCTACTTAGCATTTTATATTGTTTTGAGTATATCAATAGCCAATCACCTACACCCATACTACAAGCTTGAACCAATGTTAGTACAATTATTACTGAAATACACATATGGTCATATTATCGTTAGTTTGGTGCATGATGAAAAGTTACAAGGTTATACATCCCGGCTCAGACTAGTTAGATAACAGGAGCAGGGAGTCTCATAGAATGTTCTTGAGAGAAAAGTGTGGGAAAGTTGCATGTGAATTAAGAGGAAAGAAGGAAAGAATGTATGTTATGCAAAGAGTATAATAACATCATTTTGAAGCAAGCAGACAAAATGGAGTTGCCATAGCAGGAATATCAATATGTCCTTTACACTGGCATGCATGGTGCCCCTCATCCTGGTATGCATGCCGGTACGTCATAGCAATTGTGCAGGCACAGGAGCTGTACCCGCTCGATCGCCATCGGTACGTCAAATATCGGGAAGGGGTAAAAGATAAAGTACAATGTGTCATGAAAAAAATATTTAAAAGATATAAACAGCTGAGGTGAAAAGAGAGAGCAAAAAATATTAATTATCAAGGATGGTATTAATATCTGCTGACCTGATTCCAGGTTATGCGGCTGCTGATCCACGGGTTATTTCACCAGAAAAATCTAAAAAAAATGGAAGGTTAGTTGTCTGTATCCGCGCTGCAAGCTGATGAAGGAACGTCAAATGCCAGAGATAATGTGAAAAACGTTTTTATTTTTCTACTCATTTCGAAGTTTAGCCCACTTCTTCAGGAATCAATGTTTTTTGTTTCCTGAAGAAGAAGCGGGCTACACTTCGAAATGCTTAAAAACTAAAAATCAACAACATTATTTTACATTTCACGTTTCTTCATCAGCTGGCAGTGTGGATACAGACCACAAACATTTCTTTTTTTAAATGATAAAAAATTCTCAGAGCCAAAGTGATATGTAAAGGATACAATTTGTAAAGTTAGTGCTATGCGAAGTTACGCATGCCGATTTAAAGTATCGAGCTTAAAGTGGATCTATTGTTGCTACCCTTTTTGAGAGCAGCATGTTGTAGGGGTAAAGACCCCAATTCCAGCGCTGTATCACTTACTATCCAGTAAGTTTGCTAAATCCACTGATTTATATCCTGCAGATCTAGCAGTTCTACTGAATCTGATCTCTGCATAACCCTAGCCACACCACTGATTGACAGCTTTCTGTTTAGCAGTTTTCTGTCCATGCACAGTGTAATCAGTGGTGGGGCAGGGTTATACAGAACTCATGAGGAGGACCATGGCAGCAGGTTTTCTTGTCTGATAGTGATAATCTCTTGCTGATAAAACAGTGATTTTAGCAAATCTACAGCAAAGCAGCTCAGTAAGTTACAGCTCTGTAAACACTGTATCTGTCTCTACATTATGCTATTTTCATATTAGATTGGCAAGATCCTAGTGACAAATTTACTTTTAAAGCAGATTTTTGGTATCTCCAGTTGTGATCATTTTATAAAGATAGATAATAATTACACTCATGACCGAAAGAGTTGGCACCCTAGGAATTGTTCCAGAAAATGAAGTAATTTTCCAATGAATTAAACCCAGGGGTGGAGATATGGTGAACAGCTGTTTAGCTGCTCATAATCAACCAGTCATGGCCGATTAACCCATTTTAGTCCAATATGCACTACATACCATGTTGCAATTACACATATTTTGTTTTACACATGTTTATTTCCTTTGTGTGTATTGAAACAACACAAAAAGGTTAAAAAAAGGCAAATTGGACATAATTTCACACAAAAATCCAAAAATGGGCCAGACAAAATTGTTGACACCCTCAACTTAATATTTGGTTGCTCGCCCTTTGAAATAAAGAACTACAATCAATCGTTGATCCAGTAGCCATCAACAAGCTTCTTACACCTCTCATCTGGAATTCTTGATCACTGGTGTTTTGCAAACTGCTCCAGGTCTCTCATATTTAACTCCTTCCCAACATTTGCAGTATTTATTTATTATTTACAGTAAGTCATTGTTGGGAAGTATTTCCCGACTGATTAAGTATATATACATCATAACGATCACCCGAGCACAGGAGGCTGTCAGCTATTAGCTGAACATCGGGCACTCACTGCCAGGAGAGGTGCCCACACCGCTCCTGGCAGTTTAGCCCCCTAAATCCTGCGATCGATAGCAGTTATGCAGAGGGAGGGAGCCCCCTGTGCCCTCTGATCAGCGCCCCCGCGACTTCATCGTAGGGTACCGATTGTTGCCATGGTGTCTTCATGACGACATCCAGGTGACCAGTGCTATCAAACTTGTTACACCATTCTCAGAGTATAGTGCTGCAAGTTTCTGTGTCAGTGCAGCTCTGACAGTTTAAAAAGCATTGCAATGCTCGTGCTTTGCAATGTATATTGTACCCAAAACAAAATATTTTTCTATGAAAAAAAAGAAACAAAAAGTACACATATTTGGTGTAGCTTCGTCCGGAACTACCTGACCTATAAAACTGTCCCATTAGTTATCCCCTTCAGTGAACAGTATTAAAAAACAAAACAAAAAAAAACTGAGGCAAAACACGATGCCTCATCATCATACTGCCTATCAAAAAATGAAATAAAACGCGATCACAAACACGAATGTAAATAAAAATCGTATCAATGAAAGAGTGACCATACAGCTCCATCAGCGGAAAAGTAAAAAGTTACAGCTCTCAGAATAAAGTGATGCAAAAATATTTTTTTTCTATAAAATATTTTTTATCATGTAAAAGGGCCAAAACATAAAAAAATATATACATATGGTATCTCTGTAATTGTACTAACCCAAAGAATAAACCTGCCTTATCAATTTTACCACACGCGGAACAGCATTAAAAAAAAGCAAAAAAAAAATTCCTGAACTGCTGTTTTTTTATTCATTTTGCTTCACAAAAATCGGAATAGAAAGCGTTCAAAAAATGTTATGTGACCGAAAGTAGTACTAAACGTCAACTCATTCCACAAATCACAAGCCCTCGCATGACTGTCAGCCAAAATATGTAAAAATTATAGCTATGAAAATATGGAGTTAAAAAAGTAAAAATAGTTTTTTCAATAAACAGTGTATTTTAGTGTGTGACCGCATCGAAACATAAAAAAAGATATAAATCTGGTATCTCTGTAATCGCACCGACCCGAAGAAAAGAGTCATCTAATAACTTTTGGCACATGAGGAACGGCAAAAAAATAAAAATAAAATCAATAGTTCACTTGCTGTTGATTTGTGTTCATTCTGCCTCCCAAAGATCGCAGAAAGGCTTTGCTCACATTTATCCTACGCTCAACTTTAAGCACTTACATCGGGGTTTACGTGTAAGGCTATGTGCCCACGATGCAGAAATGCTCCGGATTTTTCCTGAGCGTTTCTATATCTCCCCTGACAGAAAAAATGCATGCGGATTGTGCATGCGTTTTTCCTGCCACGGACATGTGGATGTGAAGCTTTCTTCACATGCATCTCCGCATGCGGGTTGACAAGCGCTTTCCAAGCGATTTTAGCATCACTTGGAAAGTGCTTGTCAACTTGGTCACACTATATAAATTCATGCAAAAGGCATGGATTTATATAATGGGACCTTAAAGAATGGTTAAAAATAAAAAAATAAATCTATACTTACCTTCCGATGGCCCCCGGAGTCTTGCTTCACCGTCCTGGCTGCCGGCAGATCGCAGTACACTGAAGGACCTGCCGACGTCCACACCGCGTGACCTGTCATATGACTATGACGTCAGCGCAGGTCCTTCAGTACATCGCGATCTGCCGGCATGAGAGGACGTGCGCACCGGAGGCCGCCAGAAGGTAAATATAACTTTTATTTTATTCTTTTCTTTTAACAGGTACTATGGTACCTGGGTCTGGATGAGATTCTCCTCTCCTCCACACCCGGGTACCATCTGCACATTAGAACGCATGGAATGCACATCTACATATACAGTGATGCGGAATCCATGCGTTCCAATGCAAGTCAATGGCGGCGAAAACGCAGCGCTTCCGCAAAATAATTGGTAGTGCTGCTTTTTTTTCCGCGATCATAATCTGCAGCGGAAATTTCCGCAGCATGTGCACAGCACATGCGGATTATCATTGGGGAACATGGCAGGCCTTCTACCATGCGTTTTTTAAGCGTTTCTGCAGCGTTTTTGCCGCTGCGGAAACGCTTAAAAAAAGCATCAGGGGCACACAGCCTTAATCTCTGAAATACGTGATTCAGACGGAATCCCCGGCGGAAGATTCCCTACAATGTCTGGCATATGATCTATCAGTATCCGTCTTTTTAGGTGTGCACACAAGCGCGGTCCGCCACAGTTTTGTTCAACTTTGAAAAGAAGGACAACGCTGAACAGAGGCCAGACGAAATCCAGAGTCACTCTGCTGCCTCAATATAGTGAGTGGATCCCTCAGGGGTTTAATCTAAATCAAGTCATTGGGAGTTTTAGATGGAAACCTTGATGTATGTGCTCAGCGTAGGGTGCCAGATATATGTGATCCCAAACAATATGTAAAATGTTCCCAGTAAAAGCTTTAACTCAATCCACAAAAAAAGCCCTCACTCAGGTTTGTCATCTGTTAATGGAAATATAGGAGGCATCCATATTACTGGTAGTACAAAGGCACTGGAAAAGCAAAATGGCTCCTCACCCTCCAAAATAAATTAAGCAAATTCTGCGTTCCTAAATCCAAATGCCCCCTTCCCCTTTGAGCCCCAATGTGCTTAAACCACATTTAGTGTCCACATGTTTGGTATTCCTGTAGCGATGAGAGCCCATCTAATTTATGGTCTCAAGAAACATGAGCTGGGCACTACAATGGCTGTTTGCAGTTTTTACTCAACACTCAACAACATCCATTGCTGCTTGTTTCTGGAAAACACCCATGGAGTCAAAGTCGTCACTACACCTGTAGATAAATTCCCAAAGGGGTATAATTTCCAAAATGGGGTCAGTTAAGAGTGGATTCTGGTGTTCTAGCACTTAGGGGCTCTTTATATGGAGCCTGCAAACTAGTCTTGGAAAATAGCACTCCATCCCTCCAGAGTCTCCTGTGGCTAAGCAGTAGTGTAGAGTCACATATGGGGTATTTCTACATTCAGCAGAATAAGGAAGTGGTTTCGCATGAAACACGCGTTGAGGCTGTGAGACACGGGACTGCACCGTGCACATGATGTGTATTTACTCTACACAATAACATGTAGGTTAAGGAATGTATCTATGCTTTGTTGTTCCTTTCAGCACTGTGTTCCCATGAATTATGTATTGAGCAGTATAATGTATTAAAATAGTGGAGCATCGGTTTTGCATAGTATGACAGTCTATTGATAACTCATGCTACTATTACACACTATTTAGTAGTTAGAATGTTGGTTACTAGATACTAGTTTATGTCAATTACCATTGAGTTCAGGATTTTTGGTTACTTACACTGTTATCAACTTTGTTCTTGTGTCTCTATTTTCTGGGGTATTTTTTGTATGTGGTTTTATTAAGATTTTTTTCAATAAAGTGATTGTGATTTTATTCATATAGGCAGTCATTTGGTATATCTCATTTCCTTTATTATGAAGGTATACATTGATATTGATTCAGCAGAAATTGTGGGAAATTTTCCAGTGTGAAAATGTAAAATCTGGGGCTAAAACAAAATTTGGTGCTAAAAATGTAATTATTTTTTCTTCACTGCCCAATGGTAGAAAATTCTGTGACATACCTGTGGTGTCGCTATGATCACTGCATCCCTAGATTAATTTATTGCGAGGTGCAGTTAGTAAAATTGGGTCACTTAAGGCAGGTTCTGCAGTTATGGCACCTCAGGAACTCTACCAATGTGACATGGCACTGTCAAACCAGTCCAGCAAAATCTGAACCTCAATATGGCGCTTATTTAAAAGCAGTTTTCAACCATATATGGGGTATCGGTGTACTCAGGAGAAATTGCACATCAAATTTTGCAGTCCATTTTCTCCTGCTATCCTTTTGAAAAAATGTGGGTCTTAAACAACATTTTTGTGGGAAAAATATATATTTTTTTCATTTTCTCAGATCAACGTTGTAAAATTCTGTGAAACACCTGTGGGTTCAAGGTGCTCACCTCCCATAAAAATAAATTCCTTGAAGGGTCTAGTTTTCAAAATGGGGTTACTTGTGGGGGGTTCCACTATTCAGGCACATCAGGGGCTGTTCAAATGCGACATGGCATCCGCTTCTGATTCCAGCAAATTTTGCATTCAAAAAGTTAACCCCTTTACCCCTGAAGGTGGTTTGCACGTTTATGACCAGACCAATTTTTACAATTCTGACCACTGCCACTTCATGAGGTAATAACTCTGGAACGCTTCAACTGATTCCACTGATTCTGAGATTGTTTTTTTGACATTGAACTTCATGATAGTGGTAAAATTTATTCGACGTGACTTGCGTTACTTTGTGAACAAAATCAGAAATTTGGCGAAAATGTAGCAATTTTCAAATGTCATGCCCTTAAATCAGAGATATACGGTACAGACCAAAAGTTTGGACACACCTTCTCATTTAAAGATTTTTCTGTATTTTCATGACTGTAAAAATTGTACGTTCACACTGAAGGCATCAAAACTATGAATTAACACATGTGGAATTATATACTTAAAAAAAAAAAATGTGAAACAACTGAAAATATGTCTGATATTCTAGGTTCTTCAAAGTAGCAACCTTTTGCTTTGATGACTGCTTCGCACACTCTTGCCATTCTCTTGATGGGTATTCAAGAGGTAGTCACCGGAAATGGTCTTCCAACAATCTTGAAGGAGTTCCCAGAGATGCTTAGCACTTGTTGGCCCTTTTGCCTTCACTCTGTGGTGCAGCTCACCCCAAACCATCTCGATTGGGTTCAGGTCTGGTGACTGTGGAGGCCAGGTCATCTGGCGTAGCACCCCATCACTCTCCTTCTTGGTCAATAGCCCTTACACAGCCTGGAGGTGTGTTCGGCGTCATTGTCCTGTTGAAAAATAAATGATGGTCCAACTAAACGTAAACCGGATGGAATAGCATGCCACTGCAAGATGCTGTGGTAGCCATGCTGGTTCAGTATGCCTTCAATTTTGAATAAATCCCCAACAGTGTCACCAGTAAAGCACCCCCACAGCATCACACTTCCTCCTCCATGCTTCACGGTGGGAACCAGTTATGTAGAGTCCATCCATTCACCTTTTCTGCGTCGCACAAAGACACGGTGGTTGGAACCAAAGATCTCAAATTTGGCCTCATCAGACAATAGCAAAGATTTCCACTGGTCTAATGTCCATTCCTTGTGTTCTTTAGCCCAAACTAGTCTCTTCTGCTTGTTGCATGTCCTTAGCAGTGGTTTTCTAGCAGCTATTTTACCATGAAGGCCTGCTGCACAAAGTCTCCTCTTAACAGTTGTTGTAGAGATGTGTCTGCTGCTAGAACTCTGTGTGGCATTGACCTGGTCTCTAATCTGAGCTGCTGTTAACCTGCGATTTCTGAGGCTGGTGCCTGGGATAAACTTATCCTCAGAAGCAGAGGTGACTCTTGGTCTTCCTTTCCTGGGGCGGTCCTCATGTGAGCCAGTTTCTTTGTAGCGCTTGATGGTTTTTGCAACTGCACTTGGGGACACTTTCAAAGTTTTCCCAATTTTTCTGACTGACTGACCTTCATTTCTTAAAGTAATGAAGGCCACTCGTTTTTCTTTACTTAGCTGCTTTTTTCTTGCCATAATACAAATTCTAACAGTCTATTCAGTAGGACTATCAGCTGTGTATCCACCTGACTTCTGCACAACACAACTGATGGTCCCAACCCCATTTATAAGGCAAGAAATCCCACTTATTAAACCTGACAGGGCACACCTGTGAAGTGAAAACCATTTCCGGTGACTACCTTTTGAAGCTCATCAAGAGAATGCCAAGAGTGTGCAAAGCAGTCATCAAAGCAAAAGGTGGCTACTTTGAAGAACCTAGAATATAAGACATATTTTCAGTTGTTTCACACTCTTTTGTTAAGTATATAATTCCACATGTGTTAATTCATAGTTTTGATGCCTTCAGTGTGAATGTACAATTTTCAAAGTCATGAAAATACAGAAAAATCTTTAAATAAGGTGTGTCCAAACTTTTGGTCTGTACTGTATATCACACCAAATAGTTAATAACTAACATTTCCGACATGCCTACTTTACATCAGCACAATTTTGGAACCAAATTTTTTTGTTATGAAGTTATAAGGGTTAAAAGTTGACCAGCGATTTCTAATTTTTCCAACAAAATTTACAAAACCATTATTTTCGGGACCATATCACATTTGAAGTGACTTTGAGGGGCCTTCATGACAGAAAATACCCAAAAGTGACACCATTCTAAAAACTGCACCCCTCAAGGTGCTCAAAACCACATTCAAGAACTTTATTAACCCTTCAGGTGCTTCACAGGAATTTTTGGAATGTGGAAGAAAGCAATGAACATTTACATTTTTTTCTCAAAAATGGTACTTTAGACCCATTTTTTTTTTTAGAAAAACCACTGTTTGGGCACATTGCAGGGCTCGGAAGGGAAGGAAAGCCATTTGACTTTTTGAATGTAAAATTTGCTGGAATAATTTGCGATCTGCCTAAACAGTGGAAAGCCCCCACAAGTGACACCATTTTGGAAACTAGACCCATTAGGGAACTTATTTAGATGTGTAGTGAGCACCTTGAACCCCCAGGGGTTTCACAGAAGTTTATAACATTGAGCTGTAAAAATAAAATTTTTACTTTTTTTCCGCAAAAATGTTTTTCATCCCCCAATTTTGCATTTTCATAAGGGTAACAGGAGAAAGTGTACCCCAAAAACTGTTGTGCAATTTCTCCTGAGTAAGCTGTTACCCCATATGTGGGGAACATACACTGTTTGGGCGCCCGGCAGGGTTCAGAAGGGAAAAAACACTATGTGACTTTTTGAACGCAATATTGGTTAGAATCGAGAGCGGAAGCCATGTCGCGTTTGGAGAGCCCCTGATGTGCCTAGACAGTGGAAACCCCTCACAAGTGACTATATTTTTGAAACTGGACCACTGAAGGATTTTATCAAGGGGAATAGTGAACATTTTGAACCCACAGGTATGACACAGAATTTGATAACATTAGGTCATCATGTTGAATAAGTTGTCAATAGTCTTGAGCGCAAGTGATCGCTACTTGAGTTTGCATTGGGTACTCGGGCATTCACCATGTATCATGGGTGCTCAAGTGACATGCTTGAGTCCCGCTCCGCATGTTTCACGGTTGTCTGACACCCCCAAAAAAAAATCATGCAGGGATAGCTCGTGCATGGTAGGCAATCCCCAGGTGTTTTTTTTTTTTGGCTGTATAACAGCCGCAAAACATATGGGGCGGAGGTTTGAGCATGTCACTCGAGCACCCACAACACTCGGTTCATACCCGAGCACCCGAAGCAAACTCAAGTAGCAAGTACTTGCGCTCAATACTAGTCGTTATATCCTCATAATTTTTTTCTTTACTTTTGAAAAAATCACTAACCCCAACTCCAACACACCCCTAACTCTAGCACAATTCTAACCCTAGCACAATTCTAACCCTAGCACAATTCTAACCCTAGCACAACCTTAACCCTAGCACAACCCTTATCCTAGAGTTTATTTTTTAAGCCTTTCCTCATGCGGTATAAGTGATTAGACAACTTTATTCTTCGGGTCGTTGTGATTACAGAGATACCAGATTCATATTGGGTTTTTATAATTGACAACTGTCACACACTAAAAAAAGGTAAGACTAGTTTTTGCATTGCCATATTTTGAGAGCTATAATTTATCCATATTTCGGCCGACAGAGTCGTGTGACGGCTTGTTTTTTGCTGGACCAGTTCACATTTTTATTGGTACAATTTTCGGGCACATTTTTTTTACTTAGATTTTTGGGAGGCAGAATAAAACAAACCCAACAATACTGGAATTGTATTTTTTATGCCATTCCGCATGTGGTAAAATTGATAAAGCAGTGTTATTCTTCCTGTCAGTGCATTTACAGCGGTACCACCATTATATAGATTTTGGAGCTTTTACACAATAAAAACTATTTTATAGGAAAAAATATTTTATTTGCATCATTTTATTCTGAGAACTATAATTTTTTTTATTTTTCGGCTGATGGAGCTGTATGGCAGCTTGTTTTATTTGGGGCAAGATAACGTTTTCAACTGTACCATTTTTGTTTGCATCCGTCTTTTTGATCGCGTTTTATTCCATTTTTTGTTTGGCGGTATGATGATAAAGCATAGTTTTTTGCTATGTTTTTTATTTTTTTACCGTGTTCATTAAACGGGTTCACTAGTGGTACAGTATTGTAGGTCAGGTCGTTTTGGATGTGACGATACCAAATATGTGTACTTGTATTTTTTTGTTTTGTTTTGTTTTTCATAATATTTATTTATGAGTGCAGTATATATTTTTTTTTTTTGTAGTATTGTTTAATTTTTTTTCGATATTTTTGCTTTTTTTTCATATTCTGTCACATTCTTTTACTTTTACATTTTGTCCCACTATGGGACTTTCATTTTCTGCAGGCTGATTGCTTGCAAAGCATTGAGCTGTAGCAGCAGCATCTCTATGCTTTGCAGGTTGTCAGCCCTGCATGCACAAGTTATTTTGATCGAGCAGTGCGCATGACCAAAGTAACTTCCTGGTGACCCGGATGTCATCATGACGACATCCGGATCACCAGGGTCACCATGACAACGATCGGCACCCTGCGCACACAGTGAGGGGTCCTTATTCAAGGTAAGAGGGGCGCTGCTTGCTCCCGGTATCCTGCGATCGATTTGATCTCAGCATTTCTGGGGTTAATGTGCTGGGAGCGGTGTCGGACCGCTCCTGGCACATAGTACCAGGTGTCAGCTGTGAGAATCAGCTTTTACCCAGCGGCGATCGCGCCCACACAGCCCCATTGTGGGCACGATCGCTAGGGCATAATAATACGTACCTGGTCCAATAGGCCCAGAGCGCAGGTACATATTATTACGCCCAATGTCAGAAACAAGTTAAAATGCTAAATTTGGGGCTAAAATAACATTTTTGTGGGAAAAATTTGATTTTTTTTTTTTTATTTTCGTGGCGCTATGTTATGAACTTCTGTGAAGCACCTGGGGGTTCAAGATGTTCACTACACATCTAGATAACTTCCTTGAAGGGTCTAGTTTCCAAACAGGGTCACTTGTGCGGGGTTTCCACTGTTTAGGCTCATCAGGGGCTCTCCAAATGTGAAGTAGCATCTGTTAATGATTCCAGCAAATTTTGCATTAAAAAAGTCAAATGGCGCTCCTTTCCTTCAGAGCCCTGCCGTGCGCCCATACAGTAGTTTCCCCCCACTTTTGGGCTATCAGCGTGCTCAAGGGACATTGCACAACAAATTTTGGCTCTATTTTCTCCAGTTATCCTTGTAAAAATAAAAATTAAGTTCTAAAGTAAAATTTCTGTGAAAAAAGTTAAAAAATATTTTTTTTTTATTAAATTCTTGTGAAGCACCTGAAAGTTTAATAAACTTCTTGAATGTGGTTTTTAGCATTCTGAGGGGTACAGTTCTTAGAATGGTATCACTTTGGGGGTATTTTCTCTCATATAGGCCCCTCAAAGTCACTTCAAATGTGATGTGTTCCCTAAAAAAATGGTTTGGTAAATTTTGTTGTAAAAACGAGAAATTGCTGGTCAACTTTTAACCCTTCTAACTTCTTAACAAAAATAGATTGTTTCAAAAATTGTGCTGATGTAACGTACACATGTGGGAATTTTTTTTATTAACTATTTGTGTGATATAACTATGGTTTCAGGGCATAAAAATTAAAAGTTTGAAAATTGCAAAATTTTCGCCCAATTTCCAATTTTTCACAAACTCAAGTCATATTGAAGAAATGTTACTACTATCATGAAATTCAATGTCACCAAAAAAACAGTCTCAGAATCCAGAGTTATTACCTCATAAAGTGACTGGTCAGAATTGAAAAATGACGGTGAAAACGGGCTTGGGGGTGAAAGGGTTAAAGGGTGGCTTCTCCCAATAGCAATTTTAAGATCTCTTCACAGGTATTCAATCGGATTTAGATCCAGACGCATTGATGACCATTTCAGAACTCTGTAGCATTTTGTCTCCAAGTATATTCGGGATCATTGTCCTACTGGAAGACCTATAACCTAATACATGATCTAGGATGCAAATCCCGCTTTTTGACACTGAGCACTATATTACGACCCAAAATCCATTATTAATCTTCAGATTTCATGATACCTTGCACACAGTCAAGACACCCATTGAAAGAGTCAGCAAAACAACCCCAAAACATCTTTGAACTTCTAGCATATTTGACTGCAGGTACTGTGTTCTTTTCTTTTTAGATTTCATTTAGTTTTCGGTAAACAGTAGAGTGATGTGCTTTAGCAAAAAAGCTCTATCTTGGTATCCTCTGTCCACAAGATGCTTTCCCAGAAGGATTTTGACGTACTCGCGTACATTTTGGTAAACTGCAGTCTAGCTTTTTTATGTCTCTGTGTCACCAGTGGGGTCCTCCTGGTACTCCTGTCATAGCATTTCATTTCATTCAAATATCGATGAAGAGTTCGCGCTGACACTGATCCACCCGAGCCTGCCAGAAAGCTTGAATTTCTTTGGAACTTTTTGGAGCTGCTTATCCATCATCCAGACTATCCTGCATTGTAACCTTACATAAATTTTTCTCTGCCATACACGTCCAGGGAGATGAGCTACAGTACCATGAGTTGTAAACCTCTTTATGCTGTGCACCGTGGAAAAAGGAACATCAAGATCTCTGGAGATAGATTTGTAACCTTAAGATTGTTGATATTTTCTAGTCCTAAGTTTTTTTTTCATTTCTTTCTATTCTCCAAGCTTAGTGTGGCAAACACAGACACACAATGTAAAGGTTGAGTTAACTTTTCTTTTATTTGTTTTTAGGTGAAGATCTCTAAAGAATTGGGATCTTGGAATATTATATTTAGTTTGCATCTATTTAAATGGCATTAGGATATTTTGGTTATATATGTCTTTTAACTACAGTACATTTTGGGTACTCCAGAATCTGGTGGTTGGATGATTCTGTAAAATAGAAAAGTAAGAATTATACCATAGTGGCATTTCCTCTATAACCTCATTAAAATTAACTACTCTTTTAACTTGCTTCCAGACCAAGCACACTAATCTGAGAAGAGGCAACAGCTTAAGTATATTGGGTTTATCCACTTCCAAAAAACATAACAGGCATTCGTTTTTTGGTATCTGTGCTAGGTGGTTTTCTAAACTGGATAGAGGCGAGTCACGCATCCATTTGCTGACTACCTTAAGTTGCTGCGCTAGGTAATATAAAAAGAAGTCAGGTAAAGCCGCCCCTCCTCTTTTTTTGGACCTCTGTAGAGTAGACAGTTTGGGTCTTGTATTACCCCATATAAACATAGATATTAATGAGTTAAGAGTTGAGAAAAGGATTTAGGGACAGGTATTGGGTTGAAGGGTATAACTAAATTTAGGAAGTAGTATCATCTTGATTACATTTATCCGTCTAGAGACTGATAATTGCTTTATTGAGTGAATGTATGTTTAGCATAGTATCATAGGAGGAGATATTAGATGAAAAATAATTTTTACTGTCTTTCGGTATAATGATTCCTAAGTATTTAAAGTTAAACACGATTGGTAATGGTGATAAAGGTTCCAAATGATCTACCAATGTGTTTAGGAGGGGTAGTAAAGCTGATTTATTCCAATTTATAAATAATCCTGAATATTTACTAAATTTATCGATAGTAGAGATAACGTGGTAAAGTCTCCTCAACTGTATCCATAAAGATCACCATATAATCTGCGTACAAAACACTGGTTTCTGTCCGGTCTGCTTTGGTAATATCTGTGATAGCTGATAGCTGTTATAGCTGTGATAGCAGTATTTGTACTGCTAGGGCCTCTATTTCTAAAGCAAAAAGAGCTAGGGACAGAGGGAATCATTGCCTTGTCCGCCTTCAAAGAGGGAAGGGTTCAGAAGAACTTATCCCCTTTTATCTGGTTTCATTTGTGATTTTCATATTACTCAGTCCTGTTATTTGCAACTGGTGAGTTTTAAAGCACATTACATGCTTGAAACAAAGTTGTTTACCCACTATTTTGGAAATATGCCAACAATTCTGTCCATCTCATTTTTGGGGTTTTGTGTGGCATGATATCCAATTTGCTTTTTTTCTCAGGTTTTTTTTACTGTTCTTCCAATACACACAAAGGAAATAAACATAAGTATAATATATTTAATTTCAATAATTTTCTGGGAAAATACTTCATTTTCTGGAACAATTTCAAGGGTTTCAACACTTATGCCCATGACTATGGATATGTAGACATAGGACTAGGTGGTATGTATGGACTCTGCACATGTTAAACTTTTATCTTAAGGAGGTGTGGTATATACCGTATATTTTCTGTTTGGGTCGCACTTTTAGCCACTAATACCAACTTTATGCATTTTTTAAACAAAAAAGATCTCTTTGATTCAATTGATTCAAATTGTATGTAAAACATTATCATTTCTTTTTATTATTTTTTTTTTTTCAGGGTTTTTTTTATTACTTTTTTGTTTGCTTGTTTGCAGGAGAGTAAAAATAAAGAGAATCAGTAAGTGCAGTGAGAACTTTACACACTGTTAATAGGGGTGCATTAGCTTCGTTAAAGGAGTTGCCCGATAAATGTAACCTAAACATTTTTGTAATTTGCTTTCTTTTAAAATTACCTACTGTACTCCATATCCTGCTAATCTTTGTTTATATATTTTTTCTTTACTTACTGTGACATTACGTTGAGAGCAGTCTCAAAAGGGATGCCATTAGAAGGATGGCTCTGCAGTCAATTCCTCGCAGCTTTACAATTTCTCCCCTGAAACAAGACATCTTCAAGGGGCAATGATAGAAGCAGGGTAAGTGACAGCAGTGCTAACCCACAGCTTATGTCATTGTCCTGAAATTTATAGTTATAAAGGGGGCAATAACGGAAGCTTTGTTTCAGGTCAATGACAGAAGCTGTGGGGCACTACTGGCACTCACTCTGCTTCTATCAAAGCCCCCTCGTGTCATGTTTAAAGGCCCCGTCACACTAAGCGATGCAGCAGCGATCCCGACAACGATACGACCTGTCAGGGATCGTTGCTGCATCGCTAATACATCGCTGGTGAGCTGTCAAACAGGCAGGCTCACCAGCGATCAGGGGAGCAGCGATATCGTGGAAAGGATCGTTCCACGATGTCCTGCTCCCGTTACCAGCCTGCTGCAAGCAGGAGCAGGCTGGTAACTATGGTAAACATCGCGTTACTAAGTGCGCGTGTGCCCCTAGTAACCCGCTGTTTACCATGGATACCACTCTGCTACGGTGCGCGGGAGCCTCCGCTTACCGTAGCAGAGTGGTATCCATGGTAAACAGCGGGTTACTAAGTGCGCGCGTGCCCCTAGTAACCCGATGTTTACCATAGTTACCAGCCAGATCGTTGGTCCCGCTGGTCACACACAGCGATGTGTGCTGGCCAGCGGGAGGCCAACGACCAAAAAATGGTCCAGGACACTTTGCAGCGATCAGCGACCTCACAGCAGGGGCCTGATCGTTGCAAAGTGTCACACACAGCGACATCGCTGGTGAGGTCGCTGGTGAGTCACCAAAACCGTGACTCAGCAGCGATATCGCTAGCGATATCGCTATGTGAGACGGGGGCTTAAGTGTAAGAGGAGGTGGGAACAGAAGCTGTGTGATTGTGGGCACAGATACTGCAAAGCAGCTGTGAGGAAAGTCACATGTCACTGCCTGCATCACCACAATTGATTCCAGAATTCATCAGGGCACATGAGTGGAAAGAAGCAGTGGCAATTGACCGCAATGCTACCCCATTATGATGTCCTGCTGGTGATAGAATCTACGGGAAAGGGATTGTAGTGCAATCCTTCTGATGACTTAGCGTTGAATGCTGCCCTCGAAAGAATGATCACAGGAAGTAAAGTAAAAAAAAAACATATCGAAATCAGCAGAATAGAGAGAGCAGTAGTCAATCTTAAAATAATGCAAATTAGGGCTTACAAATATGTTATGTATGTTTCATTAGTTTTATAGGTGTTCTTTGAATTTTATAATTGAATATACAATATGAAATCAATACTGGCATAACTCAGTTGCACTTTTGGATAAGTGTTGTGTGAGTGAAAGTTAGAATGACATATATTGGAAGCATTTGTGAAGCAAATTCTATATCCGGGGCATTGCCTCATCACAAACTTGTTAAATGTCATTTATAACCATCTGCAAACAAGTAGTCGCAATGATAAGAATATTAACCACTGTGCCTGATTTTAGGGACTTGCTTTTGCTGATATTACACAGGAGCAGATTGACTCTCATTATGAGCTGACAGCCAGACTGGCTTCCAAGGGTGCAAACAGGGGATTCTCTTTTCACTGTATATCCTACTTATATTAAGTATATATTTTTAAAGGAAATTATGCCTTCAAAGTAATACTACCAAAATAGATTTCATCATTGTCAGTGTATTTTTATTTTAACTTACTTTCTTTCCATGCAGAGTAAAAGTCTGCAGTTAGACATAATTCCAGGCAGTGCACCAGGATGTGAAGTAAAGCTTCGAGATGCTGCACATGAGCTTAATGAAGAAAAACGAAAGTCTGCTCGCAGAAAAGAGTAATGTATTATTTAAAGATCTTATATTTTATTGTTGTTCAATTTCCTTTTTGATTAAAGGAACCGTATTTCAGATTCATTCTGCCTGAATCGTAGGCAGCATGAATCAGACATTGGCTACATGATTGCAGCCAGGTATGCTTGATTATCAAATGCTGCGGAGATTTATACATATTTTAAAAAGCCAGCCAGGGGCTTTGTGTCTGGCTAGTTCTAGGTGGATCCCTGGCCGAATTTTCTGTTTCTCTTCAGTTGACTGACTGGTCTCTCCCTATGTTTTTGCATAGGGAGAGACATGTTAGTCAAAGGGATCGGGTGGTAACTAGGCTGAGACATATAGAACCTGGCAGCTTTTTCAAAGTATATGTATTCTGAAATACTGCAGCGTTTTAGAGTAAAACATACCTGGCTGAAATTGAGTATGCAGCCACTATCTGATTTATGCTAATTGTAGTTTGGCAGCATAAATGCAATAACAATCTTCGCTGATCCACTATACTATTTACCCAAATGTAACAAAAAAATATTGTTCTATTTGACTAATGGAACCCACCAAAGAATAGTTATTAGTCTGTTCTTTTCAGAAGGGGTTTGACTGATTAACTCTCTTCCTAACTCTTAAGCCGTTTCCCATCCTCACCAGTGACTAACTGCCATTCTGTATACATTCTGGTTAAACTCCTTGTCATAGATGTAATTGTAGAAATCTATAAAACTATCTCTTAAGAGGGAACGTTCCACCCTCATATTGGGGGTTGAACATGGCTTCATCATGAATTAAAGGAAAAAGAGCTAGCACTCTAAAACACTCTACATGACCCCAATTCAACTAGGACTCCACAGCTGTGAACAACTACAGTAATTAAATTGGGTTATCTGATGGATAGGAGACATGAATTCCATGCACAGACAAAATTTGTAGAAAAGTCTAGAAGGCGACTGATCTATGGCCAGTGGAGAAAAAGCTTAATATGTTAAAAAAACACAACCAAACACTCTGACACCGTCCAGTAATGAATATTGTTTTTTTTTTTTTTGTGAACGGTGTAGATCCTCTAGTTATGGGAGACATATTTTCGGCGGCGGCCCAAATTGGCTAATGCAAAACTACATCACTGGGTGGTCTGCACATCAGCTCCAGATTAATATCAGCCTGATGGATTACAGTATATATGCCATGATTCCTATCTATAGAGAGCTAAAATCATGATGGGAAATATGGCATTAAAGGGAACCTGTCTCCAGGTTTGGCCGATATGAGATATGGCCATCACCTTTCACCTCTGATATACAGCATTCTATAATGCTGTATATAAGCCCTCGATCTGACCTACAAGAGAAGAAAAAGAGCTTTTATGATACTCATCTGGGGGGGCGGTCCGGTCCGAGGGGTGTTGCTCTGAGGACAGACCAAAGTACTGCAGTGTGCAGGCGTCGGGAAAAGTCAAAGCGCCCCGATGCATGCACACTGCAGTACTTTACTCTGCTCATATCAGGGCAGAGAAGTATGCCTTCACAGTAAGCGATGCTGGGGAGACTGTGTGGATGATGTAGAGATGCGTCATCCACACGAAGCGAAGAGGAAGACTGCATCGCAAGAAAAAAGGAGGCACCAGACCAAGACCAGCGACGCCCCTTGGACCCGACCGCGTCCCAGGTGAGTATAATAAAAGCTCTTTTTCTCCTCTTACAGGTCGGATTGGGGGCTAATATACAGCATTATAGAATGCTGTATATCAGGGCTTTGGCACAATGCCTTTAAAAATAGCAGCTTGTTTATAATTCTCCAGAATAAAAATATATGCCCTACACTGATCCTCTGAATAAATAATTCCCTCTCTGTGTTCCCTGCACAAATTATGACTTCCACATGATGTCCCTCTTATGGCACATGCCCTCCACAATGCCCCCTCTTCACACTGTCCTCTCACACTATGTCACTCATATAGTGCCCAGTCTCTATACTGTGCTCTCTCATCACATTCCCTCTCCTTGGCATACTGTCCCCCCTCTGTATTCCATCCTCCACACATACACTACCCAGTCTCTATTTTGTGCCCCCTCACACTTTACTCCCCCATACAGTCTCCTCACACTATTTCCCTCAATAGCCTCTTCACACATTTCCCACTCCTTCATACAGTCTTCTTACACATCCTCTCCCCGCTAACCATACTCTCTATTCTGTCTCCTCACACATACACCCAGTCCCCATACTGTGTTCACACCCATCTCATACCCCTCGCTTCCCATACTGCGTCAGTACCCATCCCCCCAGACCACATATTACCACCACATAGTAACCGAATAATACCACACGCAAAGGACATCTGCTGTGAACAGACGTCCGCGCCTGGCCTTTGATTGTCCAATGACCTGTAACGTCACTTGTACGTATGCGCCGCATGACGACGTCAGACAGTGATGTATGTTTGCGGCTGCAATCATGACAGCCTCCGGTAGGCCCGTGGTTAGAAAGACCATGTTAATCAGCGGGCCACCACTATATGCGTTACGGGGGTCCACTGAGGACCTGGGGCCCGCCGGGAAATTGTTCAGTGTCTTGGTGGGCCAGTACGACACTGCTCATGTAGATACCCCAGTTACAGTGTAAGAAAGTGTACAGTAAAAGAAATGTTCCCCAGAAATTTCTTTTTATATTACCTTGGGGGAGCAAATGTGTAAAAAAAAAAAAATAATAATAATAATGGTAATAATAATCTTTATACATCATCTGCAAAAATTAAAGTAATAAAAAGCTTTGCACTACAAAAATAAGATTTTTTTTTAATATAGAATATATTTTATTACAGAAATGTGTGTGTGTGCATGCGCATGTATAAGTGTGTGTGTGTATATATATATATATATATATACATATATGTACAGTACAGACCAAAAGTTTGGACACACCTCATTTAAAGATTTTTCTGTATTTTCTTGACTATGAAAATTGTACATTCACACTGAAGGCATCAAAACTATGAATTAACACATGTAGAATTATATACTTAACAAAAAAGTGTGAAACAACTGAAAATATGTCTGATATTCTAGGTTCTTCAAAGTAGCCACCTTTTGCTTTGATGACTGCTTTGCACACTCTTGGCATTCTCTTGATGAGCTTCAAGAGGTAATCACCGGAAATGGTCTTCCAACAATCTTGAAGGAGTTCCCAGAGATGCTTAGCACTTGTTGGCCCTTTTGCCTTCACTCTGCGGTCCAGCTCACCCCAAACCATCTCGATTGGGTTCAGGTCTGGTGACTGTGAAGGCCAGGTCATCTGGCGTGGCACCCCATCACTCGCCTTCTTGGTCAAATAGCCCTTACACATCCTGGAGGTGTGTTTGGGGTCATTGTCCTGTTGAAAAATAAATGATGGTCCAACTAAACGCAAACCGGATGGAATAGCATGCCGCAGCAAGATGCTGTGGTAGCCATGCTGGTTCAGTATGCCTTCAATTTTGAATAAATCCCCAACAGTGTCACCAGCAAAGCACCCCCACACCATCATACCTCCTCCTCCATGCTTCACGGTGGGAACCAGGCTAGTAGAGCCCATCCGTTCACCTTTTCTGCGTCGAACAAAGACACGGTGTTTGGAACCAAAGATCTCAAATTTGGACTCAACAGACCAAAGCACAGATTTCCACTGGTCTAATGTCCATTCCTTGTGTTCTTTAGCCCAAACAAGTCTCTTCTGCTTGTTGCCTGTCCTTAGCAGTGGTTTCCTAGCAGTTATTTTACCATGAAGGCCTGCTGCACAAAGTCTCCTCTTAACAGTTGTTGAAGAGATGTGTCTGCTGCTAGAACTCTGTGTGGCATTGACCTGGTCTCTAATCTGAGCTGCTGTTAACCTGCGATTTCTGAGGCTGGTGACTGGGATAAACTTATCCTCAGAATCAGAGATGACTCTTGGTCTTCCTTTCCTGGGGCGGTCCTCATGTGAGCCAGCTTCTTTGTAGTGCTTGATGGTTTTTGCAACTGCACTTGGGGACACTTTCAAAGTTTTCCCAATATTTCAGACTGACTGACCTTCATTTCTTAAAGTAATGATGGGCACTCGTTTTTCTTTACTTAGCTGCTTTTTTCTTGCCATAATACAAATTCTAACAGTCTACTCAGTAGGACTATCAGCTGTGTATCCACCTGACTTCTGCACAACACAACTGATGGTCCCAACCCCATTTATAAGGCAAGAAATCCCACTTATTAAACCTGACAGGGCACACCTGTGAAGTTAAAACCATTTCCGGTGACTACCTCTTGAAGCTCATCAAGAGAATGCCAAGAGTGTGCAAAGCAGTCATCAAAGCAAAAGGTGGCTACTTTGAAGAACCTAGAATATCAGACATATTTTCAGTTGTTTCACACTCTTTTGTTAAGTATATAATTCCACATGTGTTAATTCATAGTTTTGATGCCTTCAGTGTGAATGTACAATTTTCATAGTCATGAAAATACAGAAAAATCTTTAAATAAGGTGTCCAAACTTTTGGTCTGTACTGTATAATTTTTCCATATTTCGGCCGACAGAGTCATGTGACGGCTTGTTTTTTGCGGGACGAGTTGACATTTTTATTCGTACCATTTTTGGGTACGTGACATTTTTCGATCGCTTTCTATTCCGCTTTTTGGGAGGTAAAATTAACAAAAACCAACAATTCAGGAATTGTTTTTTGAGTTTTTTTTGTATGCCGTTCTGCGTGTGGTAAAAGTGATAAGGCAGCATTATTCTTCGGGTCAGTACGTTTACAGCGATACTACACTTACTGTATATTTTTTTATGTTTTGGCGCTTTTACACAATAAAACAATTTTATAGAACTAAATATTTTTTTTGCATTGCTTAATTCTAAGAGGTATAACTTTTTTATTTTTCGGCTGATGGAGCTGTATGGCAGCTTGTTTTTTGCGGAACAAGATGATGTTTTCAGTGGTACCATTTTTATTTACATTTTGCTTTTTGATCGCATTTTTTTCCACTTTTTGTTTGGCGATATGAGGAAAAAGTCTAGTTTTTTTGATCCGTTTTTTATTTATTTTTATTACGGTGTGCACAGAAGGAGTTAATTAGTGTGACAGTTTTATAGCTTGGGTTGTTTCGGACGCGACGATACCAAATATGTATACTCTTTTTGTTTTTGCATAAATATACGGATTTATCGGTTTAATATTTTATTTATTTATTTTTATTTATTTTGTGATTTTTTTTTAGTAGTTTGAAAACATTTTTTTTACTTTTTTTTACATTTTTACTTAGTCCCTGTATGGGACATTAATTTTTATTTTTCTGATCACTGATCTCATGTAATGTAATAGACATATATTACATTACA
Organism: Phyllobates terribilis; assembly: GCF_046119375.1. Taxonomy (NCBI): domain Eukaryota; kingdom Metazoa; phylum Chordata; class Amphibia; order Anura; family Dendrobatidae; genus Phyllobates; species Phyllobates terribilis. The sequence continues at coordinate 326,057,638 of NW_027362764.1, read as the reverse complement.
TGAGATCTTTGCTGACTGTTTCACAGTCAGTGTCTCCTGCCAGGCTTCACCTGTAGGCTGAGCCTGGCAGGACACCATATATGGCAGATCTGGAGGCGGTCATGTGACCTCCAGCTGCCATAGCAACGCCAGGTCCTGGAAGGTATCAGGGGTCGTCGGAGAGGTAAGTAAGACGACCCCCTCTCCTCCTGCTGTCTTCTATATGCAGCGATCACTATAGATCGCGGCATATAGAAGACAGCAGAGGGTTAACATCACTGGGACCTGATCCAATCAGGTCCCGATGATGTTCCCTGTCAGAGCTATTGCTCTGCACCGCACCCGCAGCGCTTGCAGGACCCTGGGGGTCCTGAGCCCTGAGGGACCACCCACCGTTTTTAAACGTCCGTGCTGCACAGAGCCCAGGCAGCGCTGACGTTTATCTACAGTGAGCGGTCGGGAAGCGGTTAATCTAAGCTGATTGACCGAGTGCCGGTGTTCAATGAAATGTTTTGGTATGGGTATATCAACAATTCCTGTCCTAATTGTTCTTTTGTGTTTGCTAATATGTGTCTGTATTTCCATAGTGGTCTCACCCATATAGAACAGCCCACATTGACCGGATATTAAGTAAATTACAAAATTAGAGGAACATGTATATCTGTCCTTTATTTTGTATTTCTTACCTCTCCGGGTTGCGAAAAAGAGTCTCCCTTCCACATGGTACCACAGCAAGCACACCCTGAAGATAGAAAATTACCCATTCTAGGGGCGCTTAATGTTGTTTGTATTGATCTTTTACAAGACCCAATATATGTTCTATGTCGGTGAGACCACTATGGATATTCTTCAGTCCCTGTGTTTTGAGCCAAATAGGGACATCTCACAGTTCTCTTGTAATTCCTTATAGGTATTTCCTCCTTCAGGCTGGTTTCGAAGCTGTCTCCCCTCTCCTGTTGCTTTCCATTCCTTGTCTTTCTTTTCTAGCTAAGATGGTTTCTGCTTTCCACCTTAATGAGGACTTTTTACAGTCTATGGCCAGGCCACCTTCAAATTATCAACCAGGCATTGTTAATCCTACATCTGGGAAAGTCCCAAAACAATTATTACTTCAAATGCATAAATACAATTCACATCTATCAACAGTGGCAACTTTGTATTTGTGGTCTTCAAGCAATTGCAGTGGGGAAAATATGTATTTGATACGCTACCAATTTTGCAAGTTTTCCCTCCAAAGAATGGAGAGGTCTGCAATTTTAATTGTAGGTACACTTCAGCTATGAAATAAGCATATGATGGAATAAAAAAAAACAGAACTTAGTATTTGGTACATAAACCTTTGTTTGCAATTACCGAGGTCAGATGTTTCCTGTAGTTCTTGACCAAGTTAGTACATGCTGCAGCAGGGATTTTGACCCACTCCTCCATACAGATCTTCTCCAGATCTTTCAAGTTTCGGGGCTGTCGCTGGTCAACATTGAGTTTCAGCTTCCTCCAAAGATTTTCTATTGGGTTCAGGTCTGAAGACTGGCTAGGCTACTCCAGGACTTTGAAATGCTTCTTACGGAGCCACTCCTTAGGTCCCCTGGCTGTGTGTTTCAGGTCATTGTCATGCTAGAAGACCCTGCAACGACCCATCTTCAATGCTTTTACAGAGGGAAGAGGTTTGTTGGCTAAAATCTCGCGATTCATGACCCTATCCATCCTCCCTTTAATACGGTGAAATCATCCTGTCCCCTTTGCAGTAAAGCACCCCCAAAGTACAATGTTTCCCCTACCATGCTTCATGGTTGGGACAGTAATCTTGGGGTTGTACTCATCTTTCTTCTTCCTCCAAACTCAGCGTGTGGAGTTGATAACAAAAACTTCTATTTTTATCTCATCGGACCACATGACCTTCCCCCACGCCTCCTCTGTATCATCCATATGGTCATTGGCAAACTTCAAATGGCCTGGACATGTGCTGACATGAGCAGGGGGACCTTGCGTGCTATGACGGCGTAGTTTGTTACTAACGGTAATGGTCAACACTGTGGTCCCAGCTTTCCCAGGTCATTGACTAGGTCCTTCCATGTAGTTCTGTGCTGATTTCTGTCCTTTCTCAGTATCATCTTTACCCTATGAGGCGAGATCTTGAATGGAGCCCCAGAACGTCAGTCAGCTTGTGTTTCTTCCATTTTCTAATAATTGTGCCAACAGTTGTTGCCTTTTCACTAAGCTGCTTGCCTATTGACCTGTAGCCCACCCCAGGCTTGTTCAGGTCTACAATTTTGTCCCTGGTGTCCTTAGACAGCTCTTTGGGCTTGGTCATGGTGAAGAGATTGAAGTGTGATTGCTTGAGTGTGTGGACTGTCTTTTATACAGATATAGAGTTCAAACAAGTGGACTTAATATATGTAATGAGTGCAGAGTAGGAGGGCTTCTTAAAGAAAACTAATAGGTCTGCGAGAGCCATTATAATTGACATCATGTTTGATACTCTTGATACTCCTCTTAAATGAAACATCACATGAAGTGAAGTAAAAAAAAAAAAAAAGAAAGACCAGGATCAGGAGAGGTGTAGTACATTTTATAATCAAGCTAATTACAAAAGTGTTTAGAATGCAAAAATATATATTTAGTAAGGACATTCTAGGTATCTGACTATGCCATTAATGCCTACTTATTTATCATTTCACCTTATTTAGCTGAATTCAACTTTTGAGTGTATAGGGAAAAATATTTCACCCTCATAAATGAATCAAAATTTATAGTGGGGACTACTGAAAGGCTGCTTCCTTAAAGATCAGTATAAAATTCAATCAGTATTCTCTGGGATAACTTGATGGTTTGTAAGTTATTTATCCTCTTGAACCCATTCCTCTTATTACCATTTAGGTTTCCCTCTAATCATTCAACATGTATTGGGAGATTTGTGGAACTTGACCTTAAAAAGATATACCGTAGATGGTTTTGGGGCTGTACTATATTACAATGTTGATACCTTCATCCAGACTACCATCTTCCACCAAATCTCGCTCCTCTACCTCTTGATGGGTGCTTTCTACTTTCAGAGTCAGATAATTAATGCTTCGACAAACAAATATCCATATCCACATTGGTCAACTCTATTATCGTCTGATCATTTTGCTTAAATTCAGCAAGAATTGAGAATGTTTTTTTTAATATGGGTAATACATTTTCCACACTCTACTGAAGCATTATTTTTTTGTTTTTTCATTTTCTGTATCACTAAAAAACCTCTTAACCTATTCAACTAATTTTTAATTTACTAGGACATTGATGTAAAATAATTTTCTCTTCCACGAGGAGGGCTAAAAATGGAAGCAATCTTTATGTCTCCCTTTCAGTAATCAGAAATAGATTAATCTTAGTTAATTTTAGTTAATTTTCATATCAGAAATAGCTCTATCGGTTATTTAAATGCTGCTCTAATCGACATTGTCTGCATCTGAAAAAAATTACTCACTCCAAGAATATCGTTTTAGCAACACATAGCCACTTATTTGTATCAATGTGTCAAAATCAGAAATGTGGTCCAAATTAAATAAAATAAAAAAGCGGTCTATAGGGCGCTAAAAAAATGAACACTAGAGGTGAAAAAATTTTTAGGGCTAAAAAATAAATTTAATGAGCCCTTTCCACAACGCGTTTCGATAGTGAACTATCTTCCTCAGGTGGTACAAGGGTATGAGCACAAACATAAAATATATATATAGACAAAGATTCACAGTGATTGGTTGATACTAATTAGTTAACCTGGGTCCAAACAAAGGAAACCCTTCATTTGCTGGTTCGAAGTGTCCACATTGGTTTCACATAAGCCACCTTCACATGAATACAAAGTATTAAAAACACATTGGATAAGGTATAGAATATGGCAATACATGTTGATAAACAGTTATACAAAAATACATCTGTAGTGCCTGCATCAATTTCATAGAAATCACCTACACATAAATACAAAAAATCGAAGCATATTAAGTGAGATATAGAATGAAGTAATACATGTTAAAAACAGTTATTCAAAACTGCATCATAAAAAAGAGAAAAAAGAAAAAAAAAACAATAGCAATAATATTTCCATTAGAAAGGAGAAGGAAATGACCTTAAGTGCTGGTTACATTTTCAAGGGCCAAATTCAGACCCTCAGGGGCCAACGTGCCCAACTTGAAGATCCAAAAACTTTCTTTATTAATCAAACTCGCTAATTGGTCGGGGACAATATCAGGAATGTGGTCTATAATAGTAAGCCTCATATGTCCTGGATCTTTTTGATGAACAATGCTAAAATGTTTGGATACGCTGTGTAATTGATAACCTATCCGAATTTTATGTCTATGTTTAATTAGACGTGCGTGCATAGTTTCTATCGTTCGACCCACGTACTGGAGGTTGCAAGTGCACTCAAGTAAATAGATCACATGTGTCGACTGACAATTCACATTGTGTTTGATAGAGAATTTTTTTCCTGTGGTATATGACAAAAAATTCTTTTGATTACCATTTTGAATGACTCTACAACATAAACATTTAGGCATATTACATGGAAGACACCCTGAACAGACGCCCTCTGGTGAGGGTTGTATTCTAGATTTCAGGGATGTATTACTTGGTGCTATTAAGTTTCGCAAATTTCTGTTCTTCCTATAAATAATGCTCGGCTTGTTAGGTATAAAGGGTCCTAAAATGGAGTCACCCTTCAAGATAAACCAGAATTTATCCAAAATATTATGGATGGTAACCCTAGATTGACTAAATGTGGTGACCATGCTCCATCTAGTCAAATCTGAGGCTAATTTATTTTTGCTCTTATTTTTATCGGTGAATGACTCAATCCTATCAAGATACATATCCTGCGTAAGGGTTTTAGTTCTGGAGAAAGCATCCATCAATAACTTCTTGGGGTAGCCTTTCTGTAGAAATCGTTTTTTCAATATTTTAGATTCCACTAAAAATTCAGAATCTCTGGTGCAGTTTTTTCGGACCCTCCAATATTGCCCATAAGGGACATTGGTGATCCATTTCGGGAGATGTCCACTATCGAACCTTAAATAACTGTTAACATCCACAGGTTTAAAAAAAGTTGATGTGAACAATCTTCCTGTTAGATCAAACTCCACCATAAGATCCAAAAACTGTAATGTGTCTTTTTTATAGCTAATGTGTTTTCTTTACATCTTGATCTGAATGATTTTTTTAAAAAAAACTAACTATACAACAACATTTTTTATTAGAAGAAAGGAGAGGAAAAACTATAATTCTACCTCCACAAAGCCCCTCCCTGGACACCAATCTAGAGACTGAACCGATGCATGTAGATGTGCATGGACATTCAAATAAATTCTATCCACTGCATCATAAAGGTTTCCATATTGAAACATATCAACAACTTATTTTAAAGGAGATTTGGTCCTTTAAACATCAAAAAACTAGGGATAATCTGAGTCCCGGTGAGAGACGAGCCGTCATCTCACTTAGAGACAACCAAAATCTGATTATCAAGAATGCAGACAAAGGGGGTGGCGTAGTACTCATGAATAGAGGCTGGTATATTGGGGAGGGAAAAAGAATTCTGGATGATCATGACTACTACGAAATGTTATCTCAGGACCCATCGGCTTCTATATTTTTAAAATATAAGGAGCATATTAGGACCGCACATGCAAAGGGTCTTCTAAACAAAAAAGAGAATTTTTTTTGGATATAACTACATTCAGGGTTCCTTTTTTCTATTTCCTCCCCAAGATACACAGAAACCCCATCAATCCCCCGGGCCGCCCAATCATTTCGGTAATTGGTTCCATCACCAGTAACCTTTCCTATTATGTCGACCTTTTTCTTCAAAAATATGTTCTTAAGCTTGATTCCTACTTGAGAGACTCCTCCCAACTAATTAAACTTTTGAGAAACCTCCCCCCCTATGAATGATTGCCTCATCTTGACTCTTGACGTTAGTGCTCTTTATAGCAATATATCCCACGACTTGGGGTTGCAAGCAATAGATCAATTCTTGTCGATGGACACTAATATTCCCGTTGAGCAAAGGAATTTCCTTAAAACATCTATTATGTTTATATTAAATAATAATGTATTCACATTTGAAGGGGTGGTTTACTGTCAGATAAAGGGCTGCGCGATGGGGACATGGTTCGCCCCCAGTTATGCAAATTTGTTTATGGGGGTTTTTGAGTCCGTCTTCATCACGCAGTCCTCCCTGGCGGCCAACCATGTGGTCTTTTATCGCCGCTTCATAGACGACTTATTTTTCCTGTGGAGGGGAACTAGCGAGAGTGCATTGAAATTCGTTGAGGAATTCAACACCAATCCATGGGGTTTATCATTTACAGCGACCTTTTCTGAAACCGCCTTACAGTTTTTGGATCTTGTGGTGCAGTTTGATCTAACAGGAAGATTGTTCACATCAACTTTTTTTAAACCTGTGGATGTTAACAGTTATTTAAGGTTCGATAGTGGACATCTCCCGAAATGGATCACCAATGTCCCTTATGGGCAATATTGGAGGGTCTGAAATACCTGCACCACAGATTCTGAATTTTTAGTGGAATCGAAAATATTGAAAAAACGATTTTACAGAATGGCTACCCCAAGAAGTTATTGATGGATTCTTTCTCCAGAACTAAAACCCTTACGCAGGATATGTGTCTTGATAGGATTGAGTCATTCACTGATAAAAATAAGAGTAGAAATAAATTAGCCTCATATTTGACTAGATGGAGCATTGTCACCACATTTAGTCAATCTAGGGTTACCTTCCATAATATTTTGGAAAAATTCTGGTTTATCTTGAAGGGTGACCCCATTTTAGGACCCTTTATACCTAACAAGCCGAGCATTATTTATAGGAAGAACAGAAATTTGCAAAACTTAATAGCACCAAGTAATACATCCCTGAAATCTAGAATACAACCCTCACCAGAGGGCGTCTGTTCGGGGTGTCTTCCATGTAATATGCCTAAATGTTTATGTTGTAGAGTCATTCAAAGTGGTAATCAAAAGAATTTTTCATCATATACCACAGGAAAAAATTCTCTATCAAACACAATGTGAATTGTCAGTCGACACATGTGATCTATTTACTTGAGTGCACTTGCAACCTCCAGTACGTGGGTCGAACGATACAAACTATGCACGCACATCTAAATAAACATAGACATAACATTCGGATAGGTTATCAATTGCACAGTTTATCCAAACATTTTAGCATTGTTCCTCAAAAAGATCCAGGAGATATGAGGCTTACTATTATAGACCACATACCTGATACTGTTCCCGACCGATTAGCGAGTTTGATTAATAAAGAAAGTTTTTGGATCTTCAAGTTGGGCACATTGGCCGCTGAGGGTCTGAATTTGGCCCTTGAAAATGTAACCACCTCTTAAGGTCATTTCCTTCTCCTTTCTAATGGAAATATTATTGCTATGTTTTAAATGTGTTTCTTTTTTCTCTCTCTTTTTTATGATGCAGTTTTGAATAACTGTTTTTTAACATGTATTACTTCATTCTATATCTCACTTAATATGTTTCGATTTTTTGTATTTATGTGTAGGTGATTTCTATGAAATTGACGCAGGCACTACAGATGTATTTTTGTATAACTGTTTATCAACGTGTATTGCCATATTCTATACCTTATCCAATGTGTTTTTAATACTTTGTATTCATGTGAAGGTGGCTTATGTGAAACCAATGTGGACACTTCGCACCAGCAAATGTAGGGTTTCCTTTGTTTGGACCCAGGTTAACTAATTAGTATCAACCAATCACTGTGAATCTTTGTCTATATATATTTTATGTTTGTGCTTATACCCTTGTACCACCTGAGGAAGATAGTTCACTATTGAAACGCATTGTGGAAAGGACTCATCAAATGTATTTTTCAGCCCTAAAAAATTTTTCACCTCTAGTGTTCATTCTTTTAGCGCCCTATAGACCGCTATTTTATTTAATTTGGACCACTTTCAGTCCCCCTTTTGGGGGTTAGCGGCAGGAGCAGCTTCTAGTTAATCATTTTTAAATCCCCCCATTATAAAATTCCCCTTTGGCTTCTCAACTCAGGACCTGCGGTTGGGGGCTGCACTCTCCTAACTTTCAGGACCTGTGGTGATGCACATCTGATCCTGAGTCACATGATTTGTGGGCGGACACGTGGCCTGCGATTTTGGAACCTGGAAGCGGTGAGCACGATCAGCGGTCTGCAGCACACGGCACGTGGTGTGCCAAGCTACCTGTACCTTGTGGTGAGACATGCCTGCTCCTTCCATCCTCACACTAACACCGGAGTTGTGCAGGGGTGCACAACTCCAATAGGTGAGTGGCCTTTTGGCTGTTTCCCTTACATCTACCTATCAGATCCTTCACATCGCGCGCTTTTCTCCCTTTCTCTTCCAAAATCAGAAATGTGATATTTAAAAACTGTTTGTCCAAAAATATAGTATATTAAGGCTAAGTGCCTATGATGCAGAAATGCTGCAGATCTTTTCTGCATCTCCCTGGCAGGAAAAACACATTTGGATTTTACATGCGTTTTCCCTGCCAGGTAGAAGCGTTTTTGCAAGCATTTATGCATGCGGGTTATCAAGCGCTTTTCCAAGCGATTTTAGCATCACTTAGAAAAGTGCTTCACAACTTGGTCACACTATATAAATCCATGCAAACGGCATGGATTTATATAGTGTGACCAAGTTAATAGTTAAAAAAAGAATAAAAATGGTAAAAAAAAATAAAAAATTATACTTACCTTCTGATGGCCTGCGGTCTGCTCTCTTGTACGGCTCTCGGTGGTGTAAAAGGACCTTCCATGACTTAATTTAGTCATGTGACAGGTCACGCGACCGACGATGTCAGCGGTCGCTTGACCTGTCACATGACTAAATGACGTCATGGAAGGTCCTTTTAAACCATCGCGAGCCACCGGGGAGCCAGGATGCACCATAGAGGAGACCAGGGGATATCAGAAGGTAAGTATAATGTATATTTTTTATTTTAAATTCTTTTTTTTAACAGGTACTATGGTACCCGGGTCTGGAGGAGGGTCTCATCCGCACATTGAATCGCTTAATATCCGCATGTGCACATGTAGTCATGCGGATATTAAGCGTTTCAATGCAAGTCAGGGGCGGCAATTACGCTGCGTTTACGCAAAATTAATGGACATGCTGCGGATTTTTCCGCAATGATAAGCCGCAGCGGAAATTTCCTCAGCATGTGCACAGCACATGCGGATTATCATTGGGCACCATGGGACACGTATTACCAAGCATTTTTTAAGTGTTTTCGCTGCAGAAATTCCGCGGCAAAAACGCTTGAAATACGCATAGTGGGCACGCAGCCTAAAACTCCAGAATTATCACTTCTCTGAATATGGAATTATTTCCAAAGATGACTGTACTTTCAGCTATATTGATGTCAATACTTTTATGCCCAAAAATGACAAACGTATTCTCGGAGTGATACTTTTATTGGCTAACCAGAAAAAATATATTTGCAAGCTTTCAGAGCACAGAGGCTCCTTCTTTAGGCAGGATTATAAATGAATTGATAAGACAAAAGCACAACATTTAAGATATATTACAATAGGACATTTGTTCATGAGGTGTAAGGGGTGATGCCTCCTAATGATAAGCCAAGGAAATTAAATTAGGGTTTTTTGTTACAAATGGAGAGGCTGTGGGCATGTTTAATTATCTTTAGTCCGTCTGGTTGAGCTATATTGAAGAATACTCGAAATAATACTGCATAAAGTATACTCCTGTAATCCATGCCCTGAAACACTGGCTTGTATCCATTTAAAGGGTACAATGCTTATTTATAAAAAAACATATGTCTCATTAGATCTGATATTATACCTCTCATAACTATTTTAATGCTCTACACGTTTCATTGCCCTTAACTACATTATCTGGTAGTGTTTGATAACTTTGTCGATATGGCCACTTTAGATATTATTGTTTTAACCAGAAAATTCCTTTAACAAAGCGAAAATAATTTATTACATGGGCAGTCATTCTCAAAAACAACTTCTTTCCATGTCCTCTTTGAGAGAAGGATCGTGCGGTATACATTTATTGTTACAGTCGGCATTTTAAATTTTATTCAGTGTCTGTGTTAAGGGTAATAGCCCTACTATTCCCTGCAGGACAAATAGAATGGTCACTATCGGCAGTACGACCATGTTAGTTATCATCCTTATCCCAGTGTACTTCCCAGTTTCTGAAAAAAATTGCATATGAGATACAATAATATTTTTCGTATATTGTTAAATATCAGACAAAATATGAAACTAGGAAAATATTAACCCTTCTATATCAGTATGTTTTTAGTGTACAAGTAGAAACCATAATCCCATCAAAGAAACACAGGTAAATTGAAGAGAAGAAGTTGCTGTTGATTAAATTGGAACACGTTCTTTTTCCATGAAGGAAACACCACCACCCCATCCCACATTGTTGTTTCTTGCAACTAGCATTACCAGCTAGCGTGATCAACTTTGCTATATGCAAACTCTCATCTATCTAGCTCTGTCCACAATACTCAGTGTATCAGATTCACTCTTGCTGCAAGAGTATGCTGCCAAACACAAACTGTACGGATATAAATGTAATTTTATTTTTTGTGTTAGGTATCAATAGTCTGTTATTAATGAAGAGATGCTGCATATTGATAAATGACTTTTTTCCCCCTTACATTGTACTATTATGTATGTATTCTAATTGCTGTTTTTCTCCATCTGTAAGGTTTATTATGGCAGAGCTTATTCAGACCGAAAAGACATACGTTAGAGATCTGCGAGAATGTTTGGATGTAAGTTTATTATTTATTATTTTTAACATAAACCTCATTTATTCCTCCTGTATGTGTTTAACCCATTAACGTCCGCCGATTCAACTTTTCATAGTGGTCATTAAGGGGCCTTATTCCTCAGCACTATTTTTTCATTGCGCTGAGGATTAAGTGTATAGCAACCCCCCGATGAGCAAAAGTGCCGTAGCTGTTAGCTGTATACGGCAGGTGACACCCTGAGGCATAAGTCCTGATTGGTTTTGCAATGAATCTGGGTCGCTTAACCCTTGAGATGCTGCTCTGAATTGCAACAGCGGCAACTAAATGGGCCCCCTCTTTAGCCCTGTCAACACCCTGTGAATTGTGGGTGTCGATAGGCCATACGAGGTCATCTGATGACTTCAATGTACGGTGGACATTTAGACCCTGCTGTAAGGTAATGAGTACTGCAGGGCATGAGATCAGTAATCAAAGTAACACATATTCATGTTCAATAGCGGGTATAAGTGTAAGTAAAAAAAACTAACAAATTTGTTGAAAGGTTACAAAACCACACACAATGCACAAATATGACGAAAAGCTGTTTCGCCACATATAATTGATATTGCCAAATCCGGAACTACCCAAACTGTGAAACTGTCATGTTGTTATTTATTTAGACTGGGATCATGTCATGGTAACTGGGGATACCGAACATAAATGAGGTATGTTTAAGGAAACACTAGAATCCTGTAGAAAATGTATACCCTCTCGTAATAAAATATCAACGCATAAAAATAAACCATTGTGGATAAATAAGACAGGACAAAGTTTAATAAGACAAAAACAAAGGGCATTCAAAATCTTGAAGGCCGAGAATACAGAAATAGCATTTCAGGAGTATAAAGACCTAAAGAAATGTAAAAAAGAAATCAAGCTATCAAAGTTATCTGCAGAAAAACAAATCGCCAGCGATATTAAAATAAACCTCAAACATTTTTATAAATACATCAATGCCAAAAAACACAAAAACTGATGGTATAGACCCCTTAAAAGACGATAATAACAAGATATAGAGGACAAAGAAAAGGATGAAATATTAAACAGGCATTTTTCATCCATGTTCACCAACGATCTGTCTGTTCCAGGGATCTTTCAACAGGGCAAAAATCAAATTTCAGCCCCCCTGATATAATTAGTTCAAAACAAAAAGAAGTATGCTTGTTTCTGAACAAATTAAGCATTGACAAATCCCCCGGCACAGATGGCATTCATCCAGGTATGCTGAGGGAATTGAGCTCAGTAACTGACAGACCTCTGTATTTCATATTCTTAGACTCTCTTGTAACAGGGGTAGTGCCACAGGATTGGAGAATAGCTGATGTAGTACCAATATTTAAGAAAGGTAAGAAGGTGGATCCAGGTAACTACCGTCCAGTGAGTCTGACATCAGTAGTGTGCAAAATTTTTAAGGGCATCATAAGAGATGACTTGCAGAGTTATATTGCAGAGAATAATATAATAATTGGTAATCAGCATAGTTTCATGAAAAATAGGTCGTATCTAACCAACATGTTGGGTTTCTATGAGGAGGTAAGTGCAAATCTGGATGTTGGTAATGTGGCTAATGTGATTTATCTCGACTGCAAAGGCATTTGATACTGTACCACATAACAGCCTTCTTCTGAAGCTACAGAAGCAAGGACTTGGGACTACAGTTGTGCTCAATAGTTTACATACCACGGCAGAATTTTTTCTTTTGTCTCGGAGAATATGAATGATAACAAAATAAACTTTTTCTCCACTCACGGTTTTCAGTTCGGTGAAGCCATTTATGGTCAAACTACTGTGCTTTCTCTTTTTAAATCTTAATGACAACCAAAAACATCCAAATGACCCTGATCAAAAGTACACATACCCCAGTTCTTATTACCGTGTATTGCCCCCTTTAACATCAATGACAGCTTGAAGTCTTTTGTGGTAGTTGTGGATGAGGTTCTTTATTTTCTCAGATGGTAAAGCTGCCCACTCTTCTTGGCAAAAAGCCTCCAGTTCCTGTAAATTCCTGGGCTGTCTAGCATGAACCGAGCGCTTGAGATCTCCCCAGAGTGGCTCAATGATATTGAGGTTAGGAGACTGAGATGGTCATTCCAAAGCCTTCACTTTGTTCTGCTGTAGCCAATGACAGGTCAACTTGGCCTTGTGTTTTGGATCGTTGTCATGTTGGAACGTCCAAGTATATCCCATGTGCAGCTTCCGGGCTGATGAGTGCAAATTTGGCTTCAGTATTTGCTGATAACGTGCTGCATTCATCTTTCCTTCAACCTTTGCCAAGTTTCCAGTGCCTTTGTAGCTCACACATCCCCAAAAAATCAGCGATCCACCTCTGTGCTTTACAGTAGGAATGGTGTTCCTTTCATCATAGGCCTTGTTGACCTCCAAATGTAACGTTTATGGTTGAGGCCAAAAAGTTCAATTTTGGTCTCATCACTCCAAATTACCTTGTTCCAGAAGTTTTGAGGCTTGTCTCTGTGCTGTTTAGCATATTGTAGGTGAGATACTTTGTGGCATTTGCGCAGTAATGTTTTTCTTCTGGCGACTCCACCATGCATCTTATTTTTCTTCAAGTGCCTCCTTATTGAGCATCTTGAAACAGCCACACCGCTAGTTTTCAGAGAGTCCTGAATTTCAGCTGATGTTGTTTGGGGGTTTTTCTTTGCATCCCGAACAATTTTTCTGGCAGTTGTGGCCTAAATCTTTGTTGGTCTACCTGACCTTGCTTTTGTTTTTACAGAGTCTCTGATTTTCCATTTGTTAATCACAGTTTGAACGCTTACTAGCATTATCAGTTCCTTGGATATCTTTTTGTATCCCTTTCCTGTGTTATACAGTTCAACTACCTTTTCCTGTAGATCCGTTCACAATTGTTTTGCTTTCCCCATGACTCATAATCCAGAAACGTCAGTGGCTGGATGAAAGATGCAAGAGTATGTCTGGATCCCAGAAACTCACTTTGCTTTTATGCACACACATTGATTAGAAGCAAACAGGTCACAGGTGAGGATGTTACCTTTAGTAGCCATTCAAACCCATTTGTGTCAAATTCTGAGCATGTTATCAGGCCAAAATCACCAGGGTAGTGAACTTTTGATCAGGCTCATTTGGATGTTTTTGGTTGTCATTAAGATTTAAAAAGAGAAAACACAGTAGTTGTCAATAAGTGGCTTCACCCAACCAATAACCATGAGTGGAGAAAAAGTTTTTTTGTTATCATTAATATTCTCTGAAACAAGGCTAATGCACCTAGGACAGATTAATCCTATTGCTGCATATACTTTAAATTGGAGTATACTCCCCCTACAGAACAGGAGAATGACTTTGGTATTCTGGTTACAAGTAAGCTGAGCAGCAGTGCTCAATGTCAAGCAGCGGCTGGAAAAGCAAACAAGAATTTAGGGTGAATAAATAGAGATAAATAAAAAGAGGAGCATTGCGGCTTTAAAAGTCTCACCCGACTTGCTTAACACGTCACTCTCCGCAAGGAGAAATGTTACCTCTAGATACCGGTCTGACGCCTCTCATCCAACCAAACCAAAACTCACACTTTGCACTGATGAGGTGCAGAACCCCGAAACACACTGTCTGCTAATTAAGTTTCTGGTTTGGCTTTTATCCTAAGTCATGTGATAAGACTCGTTAAAGGGTCACTATTGAATTTTATGATTGCTACTTTCTGTAGGTGGCACTAGAGTTCTAGTCCTCTTCCTCTCTGAAGAGACAATTTGCATATTTCTCAGAGGAGCATTGCGGCTTTAAAAGTCTCCTCACCCGATGTGCTTAACACGTCAGTCTCCACAAGGAGAAATGTTACCCCTAGACACAGGTCTGACACCTGTCATCCAGCCAAACCAGAGCTCACACTTTGCACTGACGAGGGGCAGTACCCTGAAACACAGTGTCTGAAAACTGAGTTTCTGGTTTGGCTTTTATTCTAAATCATGTGATAAGGCTCGTTAAAGGGTCACTATTGACTTTTAGGATTGCTCCTTCCTGTACGTGGCACTAGAATTCTAGTCCTCTTCCTCTATGAAGAGACAATTTGTAAATAGAGAAATAAAATCACTAGTGAGGCCACATCTAGAATATGGGATCCAGTTTTGGGCTACACATTTTAAAAAAGGATATTCAGATGTTAGTCAGTTCAAAGGTGGGCAACTAGATTATTACAAGGGATGGAAGGCCTCTCATATGAGAGATTGAAAAAGTTGGTCTTGTTTAGCTTAGAAAAATTACATTTCAGAGGGGATCTGATTTACATGTATAAATATATGTTTGGTCAGTACAAAGGACTAGCACACGACTTATTCCTTCCAAAGACCATACTAAGGACGAAATGCAATTCCGGCACCTAAACAGGAAAGGGTTCTTTACAATCAGAGCAGTCAGACTGTGGAATGCCTTGCCACAAGAGGTCGTGATGGCAGACACTATAACAGTTTTTAAAAAAAGGCTGAATGATTTCCTTGATTCATATAACATTGTATGTTAAATTATCCAAAATGTACAATTGCGGGAGGAAGGTTGAACTTGATGGACCTAGGTTTTTATTCAACCTACATTACTATTCTATACTGTGATCATAGTAAAAAAAATATATAAAAGACACTTAAAATGCAGCTTTTTCATCATACTGACAAAAAAATGACTAAAAAGTGATCAAAAGCTGTATGTAAACAAAAATAGTATAAATGAAAACACCAAATCGTCCTGCAAAAAAACAAGCTGAGATATAGATAGGGCTATGCAAACACAAATTAATTTTTGTAAAATATTGTTTTTAGTGTTCAAAAAGGAGTAAAGCATAAAAAAGATATAAATCTGGTCTCACTATAAATATATTGACCAAAAGAATAAAGCCTTCGTATCACTTTTACCGCACCATGAACCCCGCTAAAAAAGAAAAATAACTTAATTTCTTGTTTTTGTTCATTCTGCATCTGAAAAATCTAAATAAAAAGTGTTTCAAAAATGTTATGTATCCCAAAATGATGCCAATATAAACATCAACTTGTCCGGCAAAATATAAGCTCTGTTGGCCAGAAAGTATAAAAAAAGTTAAAGCTCTCAGAATATGCCAACAAAAAAAATCTATTTTTTATTAACAAAAAAAACTTTGTGTGGAAAAGTTGCAAAAACATAAAAAATATACATCTAGTATCACTGTGTTCACACTGAAATTAAAACAGTCTTATCACTTATACCAGAAGATGAGTGACGTAAAAATAAAAACAATTCTTTATCTGCTGTTTGTTAATTTTGCCTCCCAAAAATCAGAATAAGGCTCAGTTTGCATTTATCCTGTGCTCTCCGTTGAGCAATTATATCAAGGTTTCTATGTACTACCCCGAAAACGCTATTCAGATGAAACTCCTGACTGAACCACTCACTATAATGAGGCAGATGGAGTCACTTTGGACTCCATTTGATCTCCCTTCTAGTACTGCCCATCTTTTTAATGTAAAAAGTGTCGTTGACGACAGATGTGTGCACACCTAAAAAGATGGAAACTAATGGAACAGTTCCATCTGCCTTAATGTAGTGAGGATTTTTTTTGTGGGATTTAGATGTAAACTCTGATATAAGTGCTCAGTGTAGAGCACAAGAATGTGATTTGAGCTGTATAGTGAAAGTGATCAAATAATGGCAAAAGGCAAAACATTGGGGAAAATAAAAGCAGACAACCAGTTTCGGATCTAGCTTCTAAAAGGGGGGTGAATTAGGGTGATGGTGGAACCACTTTATATGCTGACTTGACAATCATTTGGCAAACCCCATTAGTTTTCCAAATGGGGTCACTTATAGGTGTTTCTGCTTTTTTGGCAACTTAGGATCTCTGGAAATATGACACCATGTCCAAGTTTGCATTCGAAAAATGAAATAGCACACCTTGCTTTCCAGACATCAGATTTTTAACCATATTTGGGGTATCACTGCGTGCAGAAGAAACTGCGTAACAAATTATGGGGCCCATTTTCTCCCATTAGTCATGAAAATTATAAATTTGGTGCTAAATCAGTATTTTATTTGAAAAAAATTATTGTTTTTGTTTTTACATCTAAATGTTATAAAGTTTTGTGAATCACTTGTCGGTTAAAAATGCTCAATACACCCCAAGATTAATTCCTCAAGGGGTCTAGTTTCCAAAATGGGGTCAATTGGGGGTGGTTTTTGCTGGTTTAGCATGTCAGGAGCTCTGCAAATGTGATATGGCATTGACAATCTACTCCAACAAAATTTATTCTCCCAATATAAAATTGCGCTCTTCACTTTCCGGGCCCTACCATGGACCTTAGCAGCAATGTTTGACCACATAAGGTATAACCACACTCAGGAGAAATGTGGTTGTTTTACCGTAATTACAAAATTACGGTAAAACAATACTTTAGCGAAAAAAACTTCTGGAAATGTTTCAATATCATAACAAAATGTTAAGTTCTGTGATGTATCTATGGGTTAAAAATGTTCAGCTGCACTTAGATGAATTCATCAAGGGGTCTGTTTTCCAAAATATAATCACTTGTGGATGTTTTTTCTATTTTGATGACTCATGGGCTCTGCAAATGTGACATGGTGTCTGTAATATATTCCAGCCAAATTTACGCTCCAAATACCAAAAGGCACTTCATCCCTTCCGAGCCCGGCTGTGTTCCCAAACAGCGGTTTTTAACCACATATGCAATTGCCACATTTGAAAGAAATTACATAATACATTTTAGGGTCCATTTTCTCTTATTGCCCCTTGTGAAAATAAAAAAATTGCAGCTAAAGCAATTTTTTCATGGAAAAAAATTAACTTTTTAATTCCACTCTGACTTCATTCCTGTGTAGCACCTGAAGAGTTAACATATTTCGTAGCAGCAGTTTAGAATAATTTGAGGTGTGCATTTTTTTTAAATGGTATCACTTCCGGGGGTTTTCCAATAAATAGTCCCCTCAAAGAGACTTCAAAACTGAATAGGTCCGTAAAAAATAGTATTTGTAAATTTCCTTGGAAAAATGACTACTGATTTTTAACTTTTATAATTTCCTAACGAAGAAAAGGAAGGCCTGAAAAATGATGCTGATATAAAGCAGACATATAAGAAATTTTATTGCCTCTCTATTTTCTGTGATGAATATCTGGTTTAAGGTTATAAGCATTCAAAGTTTGAAAATTACTATTTTTTCAAAATTTTCATTACATTTTAGATATTTTCCCAAAAAATCCCACAAATTTGTCAACCTAAATTTACCGTTAAGATTATGTGCCCACAATCAGGAATAGCAGCGTTTTGGACACAGCTCACCTGTGCTGCTTCCAAAATGCTGCATTCTACATTACAAGCACATTGGATGGAATTATAGAAATCCCATGCCCACTGTGCTTCTATTTAATGCTGTGTAAACTCACCCACTGCAAAGGTTTACAAGCCGCAGCATGTCAATTTCTGTTGCAAAGACGCTCGTCTCCACAACAGAAATTTCTGCAATATAATGATATGATATTAGAGGCAGTAAAGCCACATGGTTCAATGAACACATACGGATTTAACTGTGTGATTGAACTCAGCATTTTGGACGCAGCGAAAATACCGTGCTTACAAAATGCTGCTATTTCCTGATCATGGGGACATACCCTAACATACAGTACATTATGTCTCAGTATCACTGAAAAATCTAGAAGTATTCCAGAGTTATTACCTCATAAAATGACACAGGTTAGAATTAAAATATGGAGCTCGGTCATTAAAGGGGTACTCCAGGGAGGTAAAATATTTTTGTACTGTTCCTGCACTCATACACTATAAAGATGAGATACCTAGTGTTTTTAGAACACTTGTAATTCAGTGTGACAGGAGCTGCTCCTCACTTCTCCCCTCTCCCGTCTGGGACAATATGTCACACAGCTGTGTGAAGCTCCCTGCTGTCAGGAGCAACCAGTCTGATAACAGAGGGTGTGGTAGGGAGTGGCCATGCCCCATCACATCCCTTGATCTTGCACTAAATAGAGACCGATATGAGGGGGCGGCAATTAGGAACAGCCTGCCGCATGCTACACCCTCTATTCGCTGCACAGAAACAGCTATTATCAGGAACTGGCTGTTCCTCAGAGCAGGGCACTGCACACTGCGGTGTGACTTATTGTCACAGATGGGAGATGGGATCAGTGAGGAGCAGCTCCTGTCACACTGACTTACAAGTGTTCTAAAGATAATAGAACTGCACTGGGTATCTTATCTTTATAGTGTATGAGTGCAGGAACAGTACAAAAATTTTTTATCTCCCCGGAGTACCCTTTAACCTCAAAATTGGCTAAGGGGTTAATTTTTCCAAGCTACGAAAGTTAGAGTCTTCTATCAAATGTATTAAAGGGGTTGCCCTCTACGTCTTAAATACTGTATTCTCCAGTGTAAAATAAAAATAACAGGTACTCACCTCCTGCACTGACGCCGTTCCATTTCAGACATTTACCATATGTCTACTTAACATCACCATCATTTTTTTTTTGTTAGAATGTTATAAGGATTAAAAGTTTGCTTCAAAGGAATTAACGCAAAATAGAAGAAAAAATATTTTTTATAACAAAATGTTGATTTATGTCCAAATTTTTAATTTTCACAAGGGTAACAGGAGAAAATTTACCCCAGAACTTGTTGTGCAATTTTTCCTGAGTACCCAGATATCCCTTGTGTAGTTGGAAACTACTATTTGGCTGTGAAGGAATGGTTAGAGCACAATTTTGGCTGGAATAGATTGCGGATGATATGTGGCATTTGATGCTCCCCAGAATTGCCATTACATCAGAAACCCCCACAAGTGACCCTATTTTGGAAATTATACGCTTCAAGGAATTATTCTAGGATTTTAGTAAGTTTCTTGAACCCAGATGTGATGTACCTAGTTTGTAACCGTTAATGAGGTGTCAAAACAGCAGAACTTAAAAAAAAAAAGTGACGCCATTTTACAAACTACACCCCTCAATGCATTCATCCAGAGAAGTAGTGAGCATGTTGACATCACAAATGCTTCACAGAATTTTATACCATTTGGCTATGAAAACAAAATAACTTTTTCACCTCTGAAAATCTGTTTTAGCCCCAGATTTTTCTTTTTAACCAGGGGTAATAGGTCCATATAGACTACAGTTTGTTACACAATTTTTTCCAAATGCTGGACTTTAAAGATCAGGAGCGCTATTTGAGCTCAGATTTTCCTGGAATAGACTTCAGGGCATATTCATTAATACTGGAAAAGTACGCGCAGAGGCACACGCTACTTAATAAATTTGACGAATCTTCTGTGCGCCACAGCAGAAATGCCAATCCAGTCAGGAACTTGTGTAGCACTGAGGCATAGAAAATGTCAGCACTTTTAATGAATCGGACGTGTGGCCGTGCCTTAAAAACATGGTGACCTTTCAAAGCTTTCTTGCCAATTTTGGCGTAAAAGGTTTGATGAATTGACCCCTTCAAATTTCATTTTTGTTATGTCAGTGGTCTAATACACTGCAATACTTATGTATTGCAGATTCACTAGGGAACACAATTTTCGTTGAGTTAGATCAGACACTTGTTTATTACTAATTTTTGGTTTCTAAGTCCAAAATTCGCCCCAGTTTTTCTCTTTCACAACAACTTTTTTAATTTACAGAATTCCCTCTCTTTGTCTCCAAAACCATACAAAATGTACATACAGTGGAAAATGATGCAAAAAATAATTTGCATATAATGCTTATTTAAAGCTATGTTGTTCATACAAATGATATATTGTTACTGTAAGTCAAATTGTGTGCAAGTACAGTGCATTGTGAAAGTATTTGGCCCCCTTTAACTTTTCTACCTTTTGCCACATTTCTGGCTTCAAACATAAAGATATAAAATTCTAACTTTGGGGGGAAGAATCAACAACAAGTGGGAAACAATCATGAAGTGGAACAAAATTTATTGGATATTTTAAACTTTTTAACAAATTAAACACTGAAAAGTGGGGCGTGCAATATTATTCGGCCCCCTTGAGTTAATACTTTGTAGTGCCACCTTTTGCTGCGATTACAGCTGCAAGTCGCTTCAGGTAGGTCTCTTATCAGTTTTGCAAATCGAGAGGCTGAAATTCTTGCCCATTCTTCCTTGCAAAACAGCTCAAGCTCATTGAAGTTGGATGGAGGGCGTTTGTGAACAGCAGTTTTCCTCTCTTTCCACAGATTCTCGATTGGATTCAGGTCTGGACTTTGACTTGGCCATTCTAACACCTGGATACGTTTATTTTTCAACCATTCCATTGTAGATTTTGCTTTGTTTGGGACCATTGTCTTGTTGGAAGATAAATCTCCGTCCCAGTCTCAGGTCTTTTGCAGACTCCAACAGGTTTTCTTCCAGAATGGTTCTGTATTTGGCTCCGTTCATCTCCCCATCAATTATAACCATCTTCCCTGTCCCTGCTGAAGAAAAGCAGGCCAACCCATGATGCTGCCACCACCATGTTTGACAGTGGGGATGGTGTTTTGAGAGTTATGAGCTGTGTTGCTTTTACGCCAAAGTTTAGAGCGACGGCCGGGTATTGGTAGATTTGCAGTGGTCTGATACTCCTTCCATATCAATATCATCACTTGCACAGTGCTCCTTGAGAGGTTTAAAACTTGGGAAATCTTTTTGTATCCAAATCCAGCTTTAAACTTCGCCACAACAGTATCTCGGACCTGCCTGGTGTTTTCCTTGGTCTTCATGATGCTCTCTGCACTTGAAACAGAACCCTGAGGCTAAGTGCCCGCGATGCAGAAATGCAGCATATTTTTTCTGCTTCTCCCTGGCAGGAAAAACGCATGTTTATTTTACATGCGTTTTTCCTGCCAGGTAGAAGCGTTTGTCAAGCGTTTTGGCATGCATTTCTGCATGCGGGTTATCAAGGGCTTTTCCAAGCGATTTTAGCATCACTTGGAAAAGTGCTTGACAACTTATTCACACTATATAAATCCATGCAACCGGCATGGATTTATAGTAGTGTGACCAAGTTAGTTAAAAAAAAAAGAATAAGAATGTTAAAAAATAAAAATTATACTTACCTTCCGATGTCCTCCCGGTGTTTTCTTCGCTCCGTCCGGTGTCTTGGGCAGCTCGCGGTGGTGTGAAGGAACTGCGGTGACGTCATTGAGTCATGTGTCAGGTCACATGACTCAATGACGTCATGGCAGGTCCTTCACAACACCGCGACCCATACAACAGACCAGACGGAGCGGAGAAAACACAGGGAGGACTTTAGAAGGTAAGTATAATCTTTATTTTTTTTAATTATTTTTTTAACAGGTTTTATGGTACCTGGGTCTGGAGGAGAGTCTCATCTACTCCAAACCCGAGGTACCATCTGCACATAGAAACACATAATCTCTGTGTGTACAAATGTACTGACACGGATATTATGCGTTTAAATACAAGTCAATGGTGGCAATTACGCTGTGTGTCCGCAAAATTAATGGACATGTTGCATATTTTTCTTCAATGATAATCTGCAGCTGAAATTTCCGAAGCATGTGCATAGCACATGCGGATTGTCATTGGGGGCCATGGGACACGTATTACCAAGCGCTTTTTAAGCGTTTTCTCTGCGGAAATTCCACGGCAAAAATGCTTGAAAAACGCATAGTGGGCACTCAGCCTAAGGCTATGTGCCCACGTTGCATTTATGAAGCAGAAAATTTCTGCTGCATAAATGCAAGTCCTCTCCCGGAAAAACGCATGCGGACTTCCGCACGCGTTTTTCGCGCGTTTATCACGCGTTTTCCACATGCGGAATTGCCTTGCGTTTTTTATGCATTGGACAAAGGCAATTCCGCTTGCGGAAACGCAAAATTAAATGACATGCTGCGGATTTTTGAACGCGGCATAAACGCTGCGGAAAAATCCGCAGCATGTTCATAGAACTTGCGGAATCCCATTGGGGACCATGGGGTGCGGATATACATGCGTTTTTCAAGCGTTTACGCTGCGGAAATTCCGCAGCATATACGCTTGAAAAATGCTACGTGGGCACACAGCCTTAGACTATCACAGAGCAGGTGCATTTATACTGAGACTTGATTACACACAGGTGGATTCTATTTATCATTACCAGTCATTTAGGACAACATTGGATCATTCAGAGATCCTCACTGAACTTCTGGAGTGAGTTTGCTGCACTGAAAGTAAAAGGGCTGAATAATATTGCACGCCCCACTTTTCAGTTTTTAATTTGTTAAAAAAGTTTAAAATTTCCAATAAATTTCATTCCACTTCACGATTGTTTCCCACTTGTTGTTGATTCTTCCCCAAAAAACTAGAATTTTATATCTTTATGTTTGAAGCCAGAAATGTGGCAGAAGGTAGAAAAGTTCAAGAGGGCCAAATACTTTCACAATGCACTGTAGTAAGGTTATGTAGCATTTAGCGTAAAAAAAAAAATTACACTTATAGCTTTTCCTGGTGTGTTTAATCTGTGGACAATCTAGCCAGATGCTCAAACAATTATCAGCTATCATATGTGCATCCCATCTACCCTGGTACCTTCCCTCCATGACCTTCAAATCTTGGTGGAATAATTTACCTTGCTCACCACTGACTGCTCCTAGTTTTTCAGGGAAGTTAGCAAGATGACTATGCAGAAAATGGTTGCAACACATGTTGCAACCAACCATTTTGTAGCTCTCAAAAAATTTCTGAACAATTTTGGTGCAATTGTTTGCTTGTGTATTTCAAAGAAAGTCCTTGACAAGGTCTTTGAATGATAACCAAGCATTTTTTTGGAGCTCTGACATTGCCTCAATGAAATGTTCATCTTTGAGTTTCTGGGTCTGTGGACAATCAAGCACAACAGCACTTTTTTTTTCAAATGACATGTTAGAAAATTCCAAACTAATGTACTTGAGACTGCCTCCTTCAGTTGTCAAAGCTTTGACAAATTGCTTTATGAGACTGTTTCATGTGCAGAGTTGGTAATATTTATTAATTTTACTCGCTCATATAGCGCCATTAATTCCACAGTGCTTCACAGACAATATTTGCACTGTTACCATCGGGTCTCACAATCTAAATTCCCTATCAGTATGTCTTTGGAGTGTGGAGGAAGCCGGAGGAAACCCACACAAATATGGGGAGAACATACAAACTCCTTGCCGATGTTGTCCTTGATGGACCCCAATATAATTTTTTAGTTAAAAATTGGCTCATGTAGACAGGTTTGAGGTCAGATCTTGGAGGCCAATTTCTCTCTCCCCAATGCTTCTCTCCTCAATGCATCCATTGAGCCCTGCTGCCCTACATGCAGAGAAAACAAGAATGCTTGGTGTATCCGCATTTCTGATCAAGAAGTAAGCATACCATTTTTAGGTTGACACTGATAATCCAATTGTGTTTGTGATATTGCAACAACTCATTGACACTTTTTATGTCTCTCTATTCTTCACAAAGAAAAATGTAATAACCAATTTAGACTGCTCCAAATAAATTGTCATTGTGGAGGAGGACACACTTCAAGCTCCACTTTGAGCTATAGATGAAATGTAGTCATTCAAATGAGTTATAGATTGGAATTCCTAATTCCTCAAATAAATCATGTATGTTATGGCAATACACAAAGCTACTGTTACTTCTAAAGTACTGCAGAAATGCACTTTCTCTGAATCGAAAGTAGGATACCTTTGCTCCTTTTTCAAGCAAGTTTTTCTCATGCAGTCTTGATGCTAGGAGTTCTGAAGCCTATTTGATAGTCCCAAATCTTGTGCCAAGACATCTTCAATTTCAAAATCTTCATTATTGCTGTCACTTTGTTTCTCACCATAATGCTGAGTAGGATTGACTAGGATACTCTGTTTTATATTTTTTTTTCTTGTTATATCCTGAAGTTTTCACTTTACAAAAGTAACTATCGCTGGAATGATACCATATGTATTACAAATGGCATCTTATCACATGTTTCATTATTTCCATATCCGTAAACTCTCGCCACACTACTTGTACACCTTGTAAGGGGTCCCAAGACTTATCTTTATCAAGAAGTTTTACTTTGAAATATGCAAAATAGGCTTTCTTGACAAATGTGCTGATGTTCATTCTTTGACTAGAAATGGTGAAGCTGACACAGATAAGCAAAAGGAATCATCGCTGTTTAGGCAATTGCACTGAAAAATAGCAGCACAAGACATGATTTCAAAGAAAGGAAATAAGTGTGTAAATAATTAAATAAATTCTGCTAACCCCTTGTATACAGACTTTTGGAATATGTTTCACTATATAGAGCGGAACACAACCTCTCACCACTCTGTCTCAGTGTAACTGAATAGCCTAGACAAATAACAACCTTTTGCCATTTGCCAAGGTCGTCCTACACCCTCCTCATTCGAGGGTGGTTTTCTCTTGGCTAATCTGAGAGCACTAGTCCTACCCTCGATTCAGCCTAGACTTGCAGGGATGTCAAACTCTAATACACAGAGGGCCAAATTTAAAAACTTGGACAAAGATGCGGGCCAACCTTGATATTTATTAAAAAATGTCTATAATTTAGAAAGTTTTTACTTATTATCAAATATAATGATGAAACTTTTCATATGGAAACAAACTTAAGGGGGTTGTCCCGCAAACAAAGAACATTTTAATTAATAGATCTTAGATAAAAGTAGCACATAATCACAAATGGGGCATACTGGAATAATATAAATTGTTATGTTAGAGCAGTAAAAAGCATATGGCCCAATAGCCTAATTTAAATATTGTAAGGTGGCTGCCGGACAGGTCGTGGACGGGAGGTATGTGTCCCCGAAGTGCGAGGCTTCGGTGATGTAGGACCCAGAGAAGCAGACTCCTGCACACATAGTGCTGATAGGAATTTAATGGGCCCGGATTACAGGGCCGGGTTTTAAGAGCAGCTGAAAGAGCTGGGGGAGGAACATCTGCTCATTTACCTCCAGTCCAGGTCTTGGAAGGCTGATTTAAGACAGCTGCACCTGTCTCAGTCTGTCTGTGTGTGTTAGGCAAGGTGAGCAGACCTTGCATGTGCTGCTCAGACTCTGCTGGAGGCAGAGAAAGGCAATTTGTTTTAACGGCCGAGGCCGTGCTGCATGGACTTGTTATTTTGAGCTTTGTTCTGTTATTCCTTTTTGTGCCAGGAAAAGGCTGTTACTTTTGTTTCCTCACTGGTGTATGGACACCAAATAAACCACCAGTTTGTATGAACCCGTGGACTGCATCGCTGTGTGAACCTGTGCGTACCTCCAGCGTGGCTCAGTGAGTACAAATCCCTACAATTGGTGCTAGAAGCATGGGCACAGATCCTGCACAGAGGACCTGCTTAAACATCTGTTGCAGGCACAGCAGGCGCAACAAGCGCAGCACCAGCAGCAACTTTAGCAACAGCAGGCCCAGCAGGCACAGTTTCAGCAGCAATACCTGCAGAGGCAGCAGAGCATGCTACAGCAGCAACGGGAGCAGCAGCAGGAAGCAAATAAACTTCTGATGCAGCAGATCCAACAGCAGCAAAGACAAATGGAAATCCTGTCAGAGCAGATCCGTGGCAGGACAACCGCCACATCCTCAAATCCAGGTAATGACTCACATGTCAGGAAGACAGTATGAAGAGTATTACAAAAGATGACCCCAGGTGATGACATTGAGGCGTTCCTGACGGTCTTTGAGAGGGTGGCAGAGCGGGAGAACTTGCCTCCAGAGCAATGGGTGGAGGTACTTGCGCCATATTTGACAGGCGAGCCGCAGAAGGCCTATTATGCCTTGGCCTTGCAGGATGCGAAAGAGTACGCTAAGTTAAAAACTGAGATTTTGGCACGCTTGGGAGTTACTCTGACTGTCAGGATGCAACGGGTGCACCACTGGGCCTATTGCAGTGACAAACCTTCCCAGTCCCAGATGTTCGACCTCCTACACCTGGTCCAAAAGTGATTGCAACCTGAAACTTCATCCCTAGCACAGATGGTGAAGAAGGTCGTTATAGACAGGTTTATACACTCTCTCGCGAAGTCGGTGCAATCCTGGGTTGACTAGGGAGATCTCCATAATGCCGATGACTTGGTGGGGTTGGTGGAAAGATACCAGGCGGTTGAGAGTTCGTTGGGAAAACAAGGGGTCGTAGCCTCACCATACTGGGGTACCCAAAATGGGGCGGATACCCAAAAGAAGAGAGCTAGAGCCGCACCTGGGGAGCGTCCTAGAGTTCAGGAGGGGTCTGAGTTGCTGCCCAAGGTCCCACCCCATAATATAGTGTGTTGGAGATGTCATGCCCCTGGCCATATTACCGCCCAGTGTCCCATAAACTCTGAGCCAATGGACTGCAACATGGGCCGACTTTGCTCCTATTTTGCCTACCCCGCCTGCAGCGCAGTTCCTCAACATGGCGAGGGCCCTCAGGCATGCTCAGTGTCAGTAAACGGGGTACAAGTCTCTGGACTATTGGATTCAGGAAGTTTGGTGACTCTGATAAGAGCCACACTCCCTCATCGACTAGTTCCTGGGAAGGAGGTGGGTGTCCGGTGTATCCATGGGGACGCTAAGAACTATCCTGTGGCCCAGGTAGATGTAAACACGGACTGTGGCACCACATCTCATGAAGTGGCGGTCGTTAAGGACCTATTGCATCCCATAATAATTGGACGTGACTTTCCATTATTCTGGGAAATGTGGGGGACATCTGGTTGCTCAGACGACAGCCAGATCGCCCATAAGGAAACTTCCCCGCAGTACATGGTAGACGAGTTTCCCATGTGTGTGTTTGTGGGCGATGAGGATGAGGCAATATCCCCTGAGGCCAATATCTCTGAGCTGGAGGTGTCCGAGGGAAACTTTGGAACTGTCCAACTCAGGTATTTAACTCTGAAAGGGGCCTTTGAAAATGTTACTGTGTTAAATGGGGTGCCTCAGGAGCCGGGGGGCTGATACTCGGTTCCCTCATTTTGCTGTGAATGGGGATTTGCTGTACAGAGTAACCAAGCCAAGGGGGTGAGGTAATAGAACAGTTTCTGGTGTCAGGGCCCTATAGACGCAGGCTGTTAGACATGGCTCATTTCCATGTGTTGGGTGGTCACCTGGGTGCAGACAAGACTCAGGAACGGATCCTCCAGAGATTCTACTGTCCAGGTTGCTATAGAGAAATAAAGAGTTATAGTCGTTCCTGCCCCACATGCCAGATAACCTCCCCAGTGGCCCACTTCCGCAGTCCCCTAGTGCCCCTACCCATCATCGAGGTTCCATTCGAACACATAGCAATGGATCTAGTGGGGCCCCTGGTCAAGTCTGCCCGAGGGCATCAGTATATCCTGGTGGTATTAGATTATGCTACACAGTATCCGGAGGCTGTACCACTATGAAACTCCTCCGTGAGGTGTATAGCCCGGGAGTTAGTCCCCATGTTTTCAAGAATGGGGTTGCCTAAGGAGATCCTAACAGACCAAGGAACTCCATTAATGTCGAAGGTCATGAGGGAATTGTGCAAGACATTGCAGATTGCACAACTGAGAACCTCTATGTACCATCCCCAGACGGACGGACTGGTCGACAACTTTAACAAAACCTTGAAAGCAATGTTGAAGAAAGGAGTGGAAAAGGATGGCCGAGACTGGGACTGTCTGCTTCCCTATCTGTTGTTCGCCATCAGGGCAGTTCCCCAAGCTTCCACAGGTTTCTCCCCATTTGAACTACTCTATGGACGACACCCTCGAGGATTCCTGGATGTGGCGAAAGAGTCCTGGGAAGCTGAGACCACTCCCTGTAGGAGCGTGGTGGAGCACATTGCCCAGATGCAAGAGAGGATTGCCCACGTGATGCCCATTGTGAGGGAGCACCTCCTCAAGGCACAAGAGGCACAGTCCAGGGTGTATAATAGGTCGGCTAGGGTGAGACCGTTCAACCCAGGAGATCGAGTGCTTGTGCTAGTACCCACAGTGGAGAGCAAGTTCATGGCCAAGTGACAGGGCCCCTATGAGGTGGTAGAGAAAGTGGGAGGAAGTCAACTATAATATCCACCAACCAGGGAAGAGGAAGCCCTACCAAATTTGCCATGTTAACTTGATTAAGCCATGGCAAGATATAGAGCCCGTAGAAGCTCCCTGTTTAGTGGCTGAGGCCGACGCAAATATGAAAGAGGTAAAGGTGGCAGAGTCGCTGTCACGTGCCCAAAGGCAACAGTGCAGAGAGTTGCTACAGTGAAATAAAGATCTGTTTTCGGAGTTGCCTGGACTTACTCAGGTCATAGAGCATGAGGTACTCACAGAGCCTCATGTTTGTGTCAATCTAAAACCATACCGGATCCCAGAGGCCTGCAGAGAGGTGGTCTCAAAAGAAGTGAGGCGGATGCTTAACCTGGAAGTCATTGAAGAGTCCAAAAGTGGATGGTCCAGTCCTATAGTCTTAGTGGCAAAACCAAATGGTGAATGGCGGTTTTGCAACGACTATAGGAAGCTGAACGAGGTCTCGAAGTTCGACGCCTACCCAATGCCTAGGGTAGATTAGCTTATTGAAAGGCTAGGACCCGCTCGGTACATCACCACCCTATGCGAGAAAAGAAGGGGAACAATGCCAGAGTGACTAGGTGGTTCCTGGCCCTACAAGATTTTAGTTTCTGGGTAGAGCATAGGCCTAGGAAACAACATGGGAATGCTGATGCCTTGTCAAGGGTTTATTGTATGGTGACAAGAGGTGCCAAGCCCCCCGGCTTTGGGCAGAGGGGGGGGTATGTAAGGTGGCTAACGGACAGGTCGTGGACAGGAGGTATGTGTCCCCGAAATGCCAGGCTACGATAATCTAGGACCCGGAGAAGCAGGCTCCAGCACACATATTGCTGAGAGGAATTTAATGGGCCCGGATTACAGGGCCGGGTTTTACGAGCAGCTGAAAGAGCTGGGGGGGAACAGCTGCTCACTTACCTCCAGTCCAGGTCTTGGAAGGCGGTTTTAAGACAGCTGCACCTGTCTCAGTCTGTGTGTGTTGGGCAATGTGAGCAGACCTTGCATGTGCTGCTTAGACTCTGCTGGAGGCAGAGAAAGGCACTTTGTTTAAACGGCTGAGGCCGTGCTGCATGGACTTGTTATTTTGAGCTTTGTTCTGCTATTCCTTTTTGTGTCAGGAAAAGGCTGTTACTTTTGTTTCCTCACTGGTGTATGGACACCAAATAAACCACCAGTTTTTATGAACCCATGGAATGCATCACTGTGTGAACCTGTGCCTACCTCCAACGCGGCTCAGTGAGTACAAATCCCAACAATATTTAATAACAAAGGATAAAAAAACATGACTTGATAAATAATACAGATAATAAAGTATGATGCCAACAAAAGTGCCCCTCAAACATAGTATGGTACCCCCGCAGTGAATTCCTGCACACGCATGGTATGATGACCCTGGATGATCCATCATAGTATTATGCCCCAGCAGTGATCCCCACACTGACCATGACAGAGTATAACGGGCCCACATAGTTCTCCATACAATATAATGGACCCCACAGAGTCCTCCATACAGTATAATGGACCTCACATAGTCCCTGTTGTCAGGCCAAATATTATCACCATTAGGGCCAGATTCGGCCCGCGGGCCAGAGTTTGACATGTGTGGCCTAGAGTAATTGCAATAAGATAAACTGTAAAGAAAAAACTTGATGTGATAGAAGAAAACTAACCACAGTTTTGAAATCATCAGGTCTATTTTAGTCCAAATCAGCAGAAAAATCAATGTTATCAAAAATAAACTGTTCCCCAATGTTATTAGAGCTTTCGGTTTTACATTTGCAGGCCACCATGCTAGGCAGAGATAATTTTATGTCCTCCTAGTGCCATGACAACTAAAAGCTTTTGATTGTGAGAGTACCAGTGGGGTTGGAGGAAGCCCCCTCCCTCTCACAACTGTCTGGCTGCAATGATCGCTATTGATTGTAACATATAGATGGTTAAACAGTCATGGGTCGTGAGCAAAGGAAAATAAGTGTCACATTCATCCAACAATGCTCGCACTGGCCCTGGCTTTTACAACGTGAGCTCGGCTATTAGTTAAGCTAAGCTCCTGCGATGATCGCGCCAGGCACAGCTTCTTTGTCTGAATGATCACCAAGACATAGAGGTCCATCTCACTAAAATAGAATATTGTCAAAAAGTTAATTTATTTCAGTTCTTCAATACAAAAAGTGAAACTCATATATTATATAGAGTCATTACAAACAATGTGATCTATTTCAATTTATTGATTATGGCTTACAGCCAATGAAAACACAAAACTCATTATCTCAGCAAATTAAAATAGTTAACAAAATACACCTGCAAAAGCTTCCTAAGCATTTAAAAAGGTCCCCTAGTCTGTTTCAATAGGATCAACAGTCATGGGAAAGACTGCTGACTTGACAGATGTCCAGAAGGCAGTCATTGACACACTCCACAAGGTTCCAGAGTTCCAATTTTCTTTTGGAAATCAAGGTCCCAGAGTCTGGAGAAAGAGAATAGAGGCACTCAATCTAAGCTGCTTGATGTCTAGTGTGAAGTTTCCACAATCAGTAATGGTTCGGGGAGCCATGTCATCTGCTGGTGTAGGTCCACTGTGTTTTATCAAGACCAAAGTCAGCGCTGCCGTCTACCAAGAAATTTTAGAGCACTTCATGCTTCCCTATGCCACCAAGCTTTTTGGAGATGGAAATTTCGTTCTCCAGCAGAACTTGGCACCTGTCCACACTGCCAAAAGTACCAATACCTGGTTTAAAAACAAAAGTATCACTGTGCTTGATTGGCCAGCAAACTCACCTGACCTTAACCACATAGAGAATCGATGGGGTATTGTCAAGAGGAAGATGAGAGACATCAGACCCAACAATGCAGACAAACTGAAGGCTGCTATCAAAGCAAACTTGGCTTCGATAACACCTCAGCAGTGCCACAGGCTGATCGCCTACATGCCACGCCGCATTGATGCAGTAATTGATGCAAAAGGAGCCCTGATCATACATTTCTGTAGACCAATATTTCAGATTGTAAAAACATATTTCAAGCTGTTATTACAAAGTATTCTAATTTACTGAGTTAATGACTTTCGTGTTTTCATTGACTGTAAGCTATAATTATCAACATTAACAGAAATAAACACTTGAAATTGATCACTCTTTTTGTAATGGCCCTATATAATGAGTTTCACTTTTTGTATTGAAGAACTGAAATAAATTACATTTTTGATGATATTCTAATTTAGTGAGATGCACGTGTATATGGGTACGTCCATTTCCAGGAACTACTTGGAATATAGGATGCACCAGTACGTCCAATCTTGAGGACATAGTTGTATTTGTCAGTGGCACCATTTTGGGGTACATACAACTCAATACCTTTTTTAAGTCTTAATGTAATACAATTTACGTATGCTGCACAGAAACTTTTAACGTTATTCTATGGGTCAGCATGATTATGGAGATAGTAAATTTATACAATTTAATTTATGTTGTATTACTTTTGTATGATAAATTCTATTGAAAAAAAATCATTCGTTTTTTCCCTTCACCCATGACAGCACACTTGACAGAGGGATCCGTCCACAAAGGACAGGAAACCTATAATAAAAGGGTGGTACCTCAACCCCGCTTCAGTTGGTTTCCTGTCCTTGCTGGGAACCTTGTAATAGAACACGGCAGTTAAAGATGAAGACCCACCCAGACCTGTCACGGCGTCCGGAAGAATCAGCTGCGTGCCTGTGGCACTGGCCTTCAGGTGTCTGGAGGCACCGTTCATGGGTCTCCTGTGGGTTTGTGCTCGTGCAGGTGCGGGCGGCAGAGACAAGCCCTGGGCTACTCCTCTAACACCTCTCCCTGCCGCACACCCCAGCCCTCCTCTCCATTGGTCTCAGAGCGGCTGTGAATCACTGAGATGTCTCGCGCCTCTGATGTTACGGGTGCAAGGCACACTGGGAATAGGCTTGACCGAGGGGGCGGCATCAGAAGCAAGATGGCGGCATCCTACGCGTCGCCAGCCAAGTTACTCAGGAGCAGAGGCCCTGTCATCTTTCACAGAAAAAAAAATGGTAGAGGACCAGAGAGGGTAGACCCTGAAGATGGTACTTGGCCCCCATCTTTTTTTTAAATCAAACTTTTTTTTATTAATTTTTAAAAGATTTTTTTATACAACATAACAAACCTTAAAGGAACACAGTCCTCTACCTCCCAACATTAACCCCTTCCTGACGTGCTCAGTAAAAGTACGTCCCTGTGCCCTGGGCCTATTGGACAAGTTACGTACTATTATGTGCACTGCGATCTCACCTGCACACAGGTGGTGCAGGGCGATCGCCGCCGGGTGTCAGTTGATTCTCACAGCTGACACCTGGTGCTACGTGCCAGGAGTGGTGGCGCACATTAATCCACAAATTGCTGCAATCTAAATTGATCACAGCATTCCAGGAGCAATGGGAGGTAAGCGCGGCTTACTTACCTCCTCCTGGCATCCCGTGCTGACTGTGTCGGGTCCTGGTAGTTGTCATGGTGACCCAATGTCATCATGACGACATCTGGGTTACCAGACAGCAGAAAGTTACTTCTGCCTGTGCAGCACTGGCATGCAGTATAGCTTAGAGATGCTGCTGCATCTCTGCTATGCAAGTGATCAGCCTGCAAAAAAATGAAAATCACATAGTGGGACAAAGTGTAAAAGTAAAAAAAATATAAAAAAATTAATAAAAATATACTGTACACAAAAATAAATATTTTTATGAAAAAAACAATAAAAGTACACATATTTGGTATTGCCATGTCCGGAACAGCCTGAACTATAAATCTGTCCCACTAATTAACCCCTTTAGTGAACATGGTAAAAAGAATAAAAATAAAAAACTAAGCAGTTAACGATGCTTTATCATCATACCATCAAACAAAAAATGGAATAAAATGCGATCAAAAAGACGAAAGTAAATAAAAATGGTACCGCTGAAAACGTCATCTTGTCCAGCAAAAAACAAGCCGCAATATAGCTCCATCAGCCAAAAAATGAAAAGTTATAGCTCTCAGAATAAAGCGATAGAAAAATTATTTTTTCTATAAAATAGTTTTTATTGTGTAAAAGCGCCAAAACATAAAAAAACAATATTAATGTGGAACTACTGTAAACATACTGACCTGAAGAATAAAGCTACCTTATCAATTTTACGACAAAAAAATAAAAATTGTGAATCGTTGTTTTTTGTTGATTCTGCCTCCCAAAAATCGTAATAGAAAGCGATCAAAAAATGTCACGTGCCCGAAAATGGTACCAATAAAAATTTCAACTCGTCCCACAAAAAACAAGCTATCACATGACTCTGTCGGCCGAAATATGGAAAAATTATAGCTCTCAAAATATGGCGATGCAAAAACTTTGGCAAAAAAGGCATCTATTAGTGTTTGACAGCTGCCAAACATAAAAACCCAATATGTATCTGGCATCACTGTAATTGCACTGACCCGAAGAATAAAGTAGTCTAATCACTTATACTGCACGAGGAATGGCGAAAAAAATAAACTCTAGGGTTAGGGTTGTGCTAGGGTTAGGGTTGTGCTAGGGTTAGGGTTGTGCTAGGGTTAGGGTTGTGCTAAGATTAGGGTTGTGCTAGGGTTACATTTTAGTTAGGGTTGTATTTGGGTTGTCATTTTTTCAAAAGTAAAGAAAAACAATTATAACGATATGGCGACTAGCGTTGAGCGCAAATGCTCGCTACTTGAGTTTGCATCGGGTGGTTGTGTATGCACCGAGTATCGTGAGTGCTTGAGTGACATGCTTGAGTCTCTGCCCCATTTGTTTCGCAGGCAAAAAAAACTCGCTAGGATTGCATGCCATGCACGAGCAATCTCCGCATGTGTTTTTTTTGGGTGTCTAACAACCGTGAAACATGTGGAGCTGGGACTCGAGCATGTAACCCGAGCGCCCGCGATACATGGTGCATACCTCAGTACCCGATGCAAACTCAAGTAGCGAGCACTTGCGCTCAAGACTAATGACAACTTATTCA
This sequence comes from Phyllobates terribilis, assembly GCF_046119375.1. Taxonomy (NCBI): domain Eukaryota; kingdom Metazoa; phylum Chordata; class Amphibia; order Anura; family Dendrobatidae; genus Phyllobates; species Phyllobates terribilis. The sequence goes on along the minus strand of NW_027362764.1, from coordinate 326,022,866 downwards.
GTATGATAACTTAATGTTATCAAATTCTGTGTCATACCTCTAGGTTCAAAATGTTCACTATACCCCTTGATAAAATCCTTGAGGGGTCTAGCTTCCAAAATGGGGTCACTTGTGGGGGGTTCCCACTGTTTAGATGTTCCCCAAACGCAACATGGCTTCCGCTCATTTTTCAAGCAAATTTTACATTCAAAATGTCAAATGGCACTCCTTCCCTTCTGAACCCTGCCGTGTGCCCAAGCAGTGTTTTTTCCCCACATATGGAGTATTTGCGTGCTTAGGAGGAATTTCACAACAAATTTGGGGCCATTTTTTACTGTTACCCTTGAGAAAATTAAAAGAATTGGGGTTTAAAGTAAAAATTTTGTGAAAAAGTTAAATGTTCATTTTTATCTTCCACATTCCAAAAATTCCAGTGAAGTACCTGAAGGTACATTCAAACTCCTTGAATGTGGTTTTGAGCACCTTGAGGTGTGCAGTTTTTAGAATGATGTCACTTTTTGGGTATTTTCTGTCATAAAGGTCTCCCAAAGTCACTTCAAATGTGATGTGCTCCCTAAAATGGTTTTGTAAATTTTGTTGGAACAATGAGAAATCGCTGGTCAACTTATAACTTCCTAACAAAAAATATTTTGGCTCCAAAATTGTGCTGATGTAAAGTAGACATGTGGGAAATGTTAATGATTAACTATTTTGTGTGACATATCTCTGATTTAAGGGCATGAAAATTCAAAGTTTGAAAATTGCAAAATGTTCACAAAAATTCAGTTTTTTTCACAAATAAGTTAAAATCATATCGAATAAATTTTACCACTATCATGAAGTACAATATGTCACGAAAAAATAGTCTCAGAATCAGTGGGATCCACTGAAGCGTTCCAGAGTTATTACCTCATAAAGTGACAGTGGTCAGAATTGTAAAAATTGGCCTGGTCATTAACGTGCAAACCACCCTCGGGGGTAAAGGGTTTAACATACATTTCTCATGTACTGGTTATATTTCTTGGTTCTACAAAATAAGGATGTTCTTTTCCATAGATAGGAAACTATATGCTGGATCATGTTAACACTAAACATTCTGGTCTTTTACAATCTGTAATAATATTAGGGAAATTCAGTCTGAGGCATCATATATAAAATAGTGTCAGAACAAACCTAAATTAAATCTTTGCAGTTCTCTAAACGCCAAACCAGAACTATTAATCCACAAATCCCACAGTTTATCAAATTCAGAGAGAGCCCCTCTTTTTAGATATACACCTTTTTTATATTTACTAACCAGTTAATTTTGTCTACAAATTCTGACTTTGTGGGCTCCTGGTCCAATATCCACTTCGGGGCTATTAATTTCATTGCTATATATAACATTTGTGTCACTGCCGTTTTGCCATGTTGATCAGTATTTAGGTCTTCAACATATCCTAATACCTAATACACATACCATTAGTGAAAGATCTTCATTAATTGAGTAGACCTTATTGGTCCCCTTTCTTAAAGGAGACCAGTAGAACGGAAGGCTGCTCACACTTGTCTGGTCAGCATGGAGGACCAAGACAATGACCAGCAACAGCAACACTCAGCTTGCCATCAGGGAGGCAGCCGCTTGAGTGGCAGGAGCAGAAGCCATTCCAGCCAGAGGAGCAGAGCTTCACAAGACTCCTCTGTGTCCAAAAGGGATGCGTCAAATAACCTGCAACAGCCTCCAAATCTGGTATACTCAGTAAACAGTGGGGGAGAGTGATCTTCATGATTGTCACCATTTTTGCTAATAGGCCCCTTATTGCATGCTTAATCACTAGGAGGGGCCCAGGAAAGTTACTGCCAAGAAGCGGAACAGGGAATGTGCTCTATGCAAAAACCCGCTAGCAGTGGACTGGCAGAAAGAGCTCTGCTCAGACTGCATTCACAGGAGAGCTAGTAAGGGTGCCCCTGACTTTGCAGCAAGCCTCAGGTCCAACATCAGATCTGAAGTGGAGGGTCCCCTGTAAACATTATTAAAGAAAAGAAAATATTTAGGGAAATTTCTTCTAACCCTGACACCTCTCCATTTTTGGAAAGGAAATCTTTCTCATCCTTTTGGGACAGTTACATGGGGGGCAGACAGAAGATGATTAATAAATATGTTACAAAGAAGCCGGCCCAATGCTGACCCCTGTGGTACCCCACTGTTAACTAAGACCCAGTCTGAGTGTGTTCCATTAATAACCACCCTTTGTTTCCTATCACTGAGCCCGTTCTTAACCCACATACATATATTTTCCCCTATCCCCATTGTTCTCATTTTATGTATCAACCTTTTGTGTGGAACCATATCAAAAGCTTTTTAAAAATCCATATACACAGCATCCACTGCATTTTCTTGGTCCAGTCCAGAACTTGCCTCCTCATAAAAGTTGATCAGATTAGTTTGACAGGAGTGGTCCCTCGTAAACCCATGTTGATATTGGGTCATGAGGTTATTCTTGTTCAGATACTCTAGTATAGCATATCTTAGAAAACCCTCCAGGATTTTACTCACAGTAGAGGTTAAGCTTACTGGCCTATAATTTCCAAGTTCGGTTTTTGTCCCCTTTTTGAATATTGGCACCACATTTGCTATACGCCAGTCCTGTGGTACAGACTCTGTTATTATGGACTCTTTATTTTATTCTCCCCTTTTTTTGTTAAAAAAAAAAAAAAAATCGGACCACTCATTCAGGACCATCATAATATCTGAAGAGTCTAAATTGCTGGTAAAGAATCACATGTTCAAGATGGAGTCTGTGAATACGGCAATAAAACTCCTTTATCACACCTGTTTTATGGTGGTAATTGATCTAAAGGATGCTTATTATCACATCCTAATTCATCAGGATCAATAAAAATAATTAAGAGTTGCTCTATACATACAAGGAAAGATCAGACATTTCCAATTCAGAGCCCTTCCTTTCGGGTTGTCAGTTGCTCTGAGGGTATTCACCAAATTGGTAGCCAAGATGACAGGTTTTCTACGCATCCGAAACACAGTCATCATTCCTTACCTAGACAATGTAGTGTCGGCGTCCCTGCCTCCTGCTAGGCAGGGACGCCGTTCCCCTCACCTCTCCGCTCCGTGCCCGGCGCCTCCCTCCCGCTCTGCTGGCAGCGCGTGCTGCTTCCCGGCCTCTGTGCTTAGGGCGAGCGCGTGCTCCCCCTCTCTTAAAGGGGCCGCGCGCGCCGTCCTAAGGAGTCCCCGGCCAATGGCCGGAGGACCTCACCATATATAAGGCACCTCCTCCAAAATGGAGGTGCCCGAGCAATGTTGTTGCAAAGCCTTTCAACTTTGCTTCAGCCCTCAGGTTCCGTTACCAGATACCTGCCAGTTACCTGCCAGACCTCTCCTTGTTACCTACCAGATTCCTGTCTATCTGCTTGCATTCCTGTGGTCCGACAGTCTGCCTTCCAACACCTGTCAGTCTGTCTATGGATCTGCCCGCCCGCTCACCTGGGAGCACTCACCTGCTACCTGCCTGCTAGCCTACCTGGAGGCTCTGCCGTCACTTGCCGTGACCACCTGCCTGTCCAGAAACTCTTGCCCGCTCACCTGGGAGCGCTCACCTGCTACCTGCCTGCTAGCCTACCTGGAGGCTCTGCCGTCACTTGCCGTGACCACCTGCCTGTCCAGAGACTCTTGCCCGCTCACCTGGGAGCGCTCACCTGCTACCTGCCTGCTAGCCTACCTGGAGGCTCTGCCGTCACTTGCCGTGACCACCTGCCTGTCTAGAGACTCTTGCCCGCTCACCTGGGAGCGCTCACCTGCTACCTGCCTGCTAGCCTACCTGGAGGCTCTGCCGTCACTTGCCGTGACCACCTGCCTGTCCAGAGACTCTTGCCTGCTCACCTGGGAGCGCTCACCTGCTACCTGCCTGCTAGCCTATCTAGAGACTCTTTCCCTGCTGTCACTTGCCGTGACCACCTGCCTGTCTAGAGACTCTTACCCTGCTGTCACTTGCCGTGACCATCCGCCTGTCAAGAGACTGTCCCTGTCACTTGCCGTGACCTCCTGCCCTTCTACCCCGAGACTGTCCCTGTCACTTGCCGTGACTACCTGCCCGCCTACCCTGGGAGCCACCCGCTTCCTTACAAGGACTGCCACTTTGTATAGTTGCTCTGAGGTTCCACCTCCCAGACCCGTTACAGTTTGCTCAGGCCATGGAACCCGGTGGCACCCAAGCTCCCTCGCTCTCGGACCTATGTCATGAACTTTCCCGTCAGAGGTCCCAACAGGAATCCATCCTGAGCCCCTGCGTAGTGTTAACTTCCGCCTGGACACACTGACTACCTCTTCGGGACCTGCTTCCAGTCGCACGACTCCTACCCCGGCAGTGTCGCTTCCCATCAATTCCATGGCATCTCTTCCCGGTCCTCGCCTCACCGCCCCGCCTCATTTTGGCGGAGATCCTAGTCAGGCACGGGGCTTCATTAACCTGTGCACTCTGCACTTCGAACTGTTGGCACACCAGTTTTCCACCGACCGAGCCAAAGTAGCCTTCATCATGTCCCATCTCACCGGGGAGGTGCTGGCTTGGCTAAATCCTCTATGGGAGAGAGGAGACCCCCTGGTGTCCAACCTGCCAGCTTTTCTCACGGCTTTCCGGAAGGTCTTCGACGAACTAGGACGGAGGACCTCATCCGCCTCATCTCTGCTACGCCTCCGCCAAGGAAGTCTCACCGTGGGTCAATATGCCATACGGTTCCGTACCCTTGCTTCGGAGCTTGCCTGGGATAACGACGCCCTGGTGTTCGTCTTCTGGGAGGGTCTGTCCGGCCGTATTAAAGATGAACTCGCCGGTCGGGACATTCCTACCACTCTTGATGACTTAATTACACTTGCCACCCGGATTGACATCCGGTTCCAGGAGCGCACCAAAGAGGCCACCCGTGAGAGGAGGTTTCCACGCCTTGCCCCTGCCTTCCAGAGACCCGTCACTTCCTCCGTTACTCCTCCGGCGCACTCACCCGAGTCTATGCTGGTCGACCAGACCAAGATGGTCAAGACCCGTCAAGAATTACGCCGTGCCAAGGGGAGCTGCTTCTACTGTGGCAGTAAGGAGCACCGGATCCGTTCCTGTCCGGAGAGGTCGGGAAACGCCTGTGTCTAGGGTCGCTCAGAGAGGTCGCCCTAGACAGAAATAAACCCTCTCCATCTCTAATGCTGTCGGTCTCTATCATCTGCGGGGAGAACCGTTATTTTGAACTGGCTCAACTGGTTTCTGGAGCTGCCGGAAATCTCATTTCTCAGGCCCTGGTAGAGAAATACCGCATTCCCACCAAACCTCTGGCTGTACCCTTATCTGTCGCTGCCGTGGATGGGGGCCTCTTACCACATCCCATCCAACTCATCACCGAATCCATAACTCTGCAGGTGGGAATGCTGCACTCTGAGAGCATCTTCTTCCATGTTCTGTCTGGACTCTCTCATGCCCTCTTGCTTGGCCTACCTTGGCTCCAGAGACATGTACCCGTACTTGATTGGCAGACCGGAGAAGTTCTTCGCTGTGGACAGGACTGCCATAAGACTTGTTTAGTTCCCGTTCATCCTGCTCGTCCTTCTCCTACCCCAGCCAATCTACCCGGCCTACCGGTTCCCTATTGGTCTTTTGCGGACGTCTTTAATAAAAGAGAGGCAGAGACATTACCCCCTCATAGACCATACGACTGCCCAATCGACCTGATGCCCGGCGCTACTCCTCCCCGTGGGCGTATTTACCCTTTGTCTGCTGTTGAGACCCAGTCCATGTCTGAATATTTTGAGGAGAATCTGGCCCGGGGATTTATCCGGAAATCTACCTCCCCGGCAGGAGCAGGCTTCTTCTTCGTCAAAAAGAAGGACGGCTCACTCCGTCCCTGTATAGACTATAGAGGCCTTAACCAGATCACAGTGAAGAATAATTACCCCCTTCCACTCATTCCTGAATTATTTGACCGTTTGAGGGGGGCTAGAATCTTCACCAAGCTGGACCTCCATGGGGCGTATAATCTGGTCCGTATCCGTCAGGGGGATGAATGGAAGACGGCATTCAACACCCGGGACGGCCACTATGAATACCTTGTAATGCCCTTCGGTCTCTGTAACGCTCCTGCCGTCTTTCAAGAGTTGGTCAATGACATCTTCCGTGACCTTCTCTACTCCTGCGTGGTGGTGTACCTGGACGACATCTTGGTCTTCTCTCCGGATCTTCTCACTCACCGGAGGGACGTTCGTCAGGTCCTGCTCAGGCTCAGGCAGAACCACCTCTACGCTAAATATGAGAAGTGCCTCTTTGAGCAGACATCGCTTCCGTTTCTGGGCTACATAATCTCTCAGACCGGCCTACAAATGGATCCTGAGAAACTGTCTGCCATCCAGAAGTGGCCCCGACCAGAGGGGTTGAAGGCTATTCAGCGGTTCCTGGGCTTCGCCAACTACTAGCGCCTCTTCATTCCGCACTTCTCTTCCCGAACTGCCCCTATCTCGGCGCTCACCCGTAAGGGCGCTAATCCCAGAGAATGGCCGCCCAAAGCAGAGGAGGCCTTCCTTTCCTTAAAACAAGCTTTTTCCTCCGCCCCTGTGCTGCATCGTCCGGACACCAACAAACAATTCTTCCTAGAAGTCGACGCTTCCTCCTCCGGAGCGGTACTTATCCAAAAGTCATCTTCCGGAAGAATGGTAACCTGCTGCTTCTTCTCCAAACTCTTCTCCTCTTCTGAGCGCAATTATTCTATAGGAGACCGAGAATTGTTGGCCATTAAGCTGGCACAGGAGGAGTGGCCTTACCTGCTCGAGGGGGCTCTTCACCCGGTAATAATTTACACGGACCACAAGAACTTGGCTTACCTCCAGAATGCCCAAAGACTTAACCCGCGCCAAGCCCAGTGGTCCTTGTTCTTCGCCCGCTTTAATTTCATTCTTCATTTTCGCCCAGCTGACAAAAACATCAAAGCTGATGCCTTGTCCCGATCCTTTTTGGTCTCTGATCTTGAGGAGGAGCCTAAACACCTCATCGTCCCCGCCAAAGTAATGCAGGTGGCCCCCGTGAATCTAAATCGTCTTCCACCCGGTAAGATGTTCGTAACTGTAGCTGATCGTGAGAAGGTTCTACACTGGGGACACTCGTCCAAGCTAGCTGGCCACGCTGGTCAGAAAAAGACCCTCCAGCTTATTACCCGACATTAATGGTGGCCTACCCTGCACAAGGACGTAATAGACTTTGTGTCAGCCTGTGTGTCCTGCGCCCGCAACAAAGTCCCAAGACATCTGCCAGCCTGCCGCCTCCTTCCTCTTCCTGTACCTGCTGCCCCGTGGCAGCATATAGCTATGGACTTTATAACGGACCTCCCTGTCTCCGCCAGTTGTACGGTCATTTGGGTGGTCGCTGACCGCGTTTCCAAGATGGCTCACTTTATTCCCCTGCCGGGTCTCCCGTCTGCATCAGAGTTAGCTAAAGACTTTATCCATCATGTCTTCCGTCTTCATGGTCTTCCTCTCCACATCTTATCCGACCGAGGGGTTCAGTTCACCTCTCGCTTTTGGAGAGCAATGTGTAAACTGCTGGGGGTCACCTTGGACTTCTCTTCGGCTTATCACCCGCAGTCCAATGGCCAAGTGGAACGGATCAACCAAATTTTAACCAGTTTCCTCCGGCACTTTGTTAATGCTCACCATTCCGACTGGGTGGATCTTTTACCATGGGCCGAATTTTCATACAATAATCACGAGAGCGAATCTTCTTCCAAATCCCCGTTTTTTGTAGTCTACGGTCAGCAACCTCGGATCCCGTTTCCCGTCTCCACCTTGGTGGACAATCCGGCTGCGGAATCTCTCGTTGATGAATTTTCCTCCATTTGGGAAAGTACCAGATCCGCACTTCTTCAGTCATCCGAGCGGATGAAAAAACAGGCTGACAAAACACGTCTGGATCCAACACAATTCCGTCCTGGAGATAAGGTCTGGCTCTCGTCCAAGTATGTCCGGCTCAAGATTCCTTCCTACAAGTTAGGGCCTCGGTTCATCGGCCCACTGGAAGTTATCAAACAAATCAACCCGGTGGCCTATAAATTGAAACTCCCGGCCAATTTGCGGATTCCTAACTCCTTCCATGTATCTCTACTCAAACCCGTGATACTTAACTCTTTTTCCAAGTCTACAGGTACGCCTCCTGCTCCAATTTCCGCTGAAAACGAGTTTGAGGTAGAGAACATTCTGGCCACCAAAAGGGTAAGAGGAAAGACCTTTTTTCTAGTGGATTGGAAGGGGTTTGGTCCTGAGGAGAGAACATCCATGCCCCGCTCATCCTTGATAAATTTCTGTCTGGCCTAAAAAAGGGGGGGCCTAAAGGAAGGGGTACTGTAGCGTCGGCGTCCCTGCCTCCTGCTAGGCAGGGACGCCGTTCCCCCCACCTCTCCGCTCCGTGCCCGGCGCCTCCCTCTCGCTCTGCTGGCAGCGCGCGCTGCTTCCCGGCCTCTGTGCTTAGGGCGCACGCGCGCTCCCCCTCTCTTAAAGGGGCCGCGCGCGCCGTCCTAAGGAGTCCCCGGCCAATGGCCGGAGGACCTCACCATATATAAGGCACCTCCTCCAAAATGGAGGTGCCCGAGCAATGTTGTTGCAAAGCCTTTCAACTCTGCTTCAGCCCTCAGGTTCCGTTACCAGATACCTGCCAGTTACCTGCCAGACCTCTGCTTGTTACCTACCAGATTCCTGTCTATCTGCTTGCATTCCTGTGGTCCGACAGTCTGCCTTCCAACACCTGTCAGTCTGTCTATGGATTTGCCCTCCCGATCACCTGGGAGCACTCACCTGCTACCTGCCTGCTAGCCTACCTGGAGGCTCTGCCGTCACTTGCCGTGACCACCTGCCTGTCCAGAGACTCTTGCCGCTCACCTGGGAGCGCTCACCTGCTACCTGCCTGCTAGCCTACCTGGAGGCTCTGCCGTCACTTGCCGTGACCACCTGCCTATCCAGAGACTCTTGCCCGCTCACCTGGGAGCGCTCACCTGCTACCTGCCTGCTAGCCTACCTGGAGGCTCTGCCGTCACTTGCCGTGACCACCTGCCTGTCCAGAGACTCTTGCCCGCTCACCTGGGAGCGCTCACCTGCTACCTGCCTGCTAGCCTACCTGGAGGCTCTGCCGTCACTTGCCGTGACCACCTGCCTGTCCAGAGACTCTTGCCCGCTCACCTGGGAGCGCTCACCTGCTACCTGCCTGCTAGCCTATCTAGAGACTCTTTCCCTGCTGTCACTTGCCGTGACCATCCATCTGTCAAGAGACTGTCCCTGTCACTTGCCGTGACCTCCTGCCCTTCTACCCAGAGACTGTCCCTGTCACTTGCCGTGACTACCTGCCTGCCTTCCCTGGGAGCCACCCACTTCCTTACAAGGACTGCCCCTTTGTATAGTTGCTCTGAGGTTCCACCTCCCAGACCCGTTACAGACAACTTCCATTATAGTAGGGAATTCAGAACCACTGTGCTACGCAGTTGCAAGATGTGACAGTCCTCTTACAAAAAACTTAGGCTGGATGGTGAATACTCTAAAATCAAGACTAATACCCGTCAAGAGTTTAGACTTTCCTGGGGTTTTTCTTGAACTCAGAGATTCAAACTTGTGTCCTACCTGAACACAGAGTAAAGAAGGTTGTAAATTTGGCCTCGGCAGCTTCACAGTTTCCAAACATGACCTTAATGGAAACCTATGTCCCTGTTAAGAACCCTAACATCCTGAATTCCGGCAGTTGGATGGGCCCAATTCCCCAGAAGAAAACTCCAGTGGGAAATCATGTCTGCACAGAAAATGTTAAAAGGGTGTTTAGAAGGAATGGTGGATATCTCCTTAGAGGTCAGAAACTTCCTCTCATGGTGGACAAATGGCAAATTTAGCTTACACCAATAAACAATATTATAACAACCAAATCAAGCAACTCAGGTTGGGTAGCACATCTGAGGAGCCATGCAGTTCAGGGATCTTGGACATCCCTCGAGAAAAGAGGGTAGTCAAATCTAAAAGAATTGTGGGCACTGGGAAATGCTCTAGAAGGCTTTCTTCCTCTCCTCCTGGGTCGCCATGTCCGGGTTATGTCGGACAACCAAGCTACTGTGGCATATATAAACCACCAGCGGAAAATTAGGTCCCACTCCCTAATGTAAGCAGTGAGCAGACTCTTTCACGTAGCAGAACAACATCTTCTGTCCCTTACAGCACTACACATACAGGAAATAGAAAACACCAAGGCAGACTTTCTAAAGCCGCAACAAGCTGAAGCAGGGGGAATGAGCACTGAACCCCAGAGTGTTTCTGCAGAGAGTTCAGTTATGGGGGTGACCGGACATAGTTTTGTTTGCTGACAGACACAACAGGTAGGAAAATAAGTTCTGTTCATTAGACCCAAGGGAAAACCTGTATGCCGTAGATGCCCTCCAGATTCCCTGAGTCTTCGAGATTGCTTATGCCTGCCCACCAATAGCAATGATTCCAGTGGTAGTGAAAAAGATCAGGGAGGATCAGGCGAGAGTGATTCTTATTGCCCCTTTTTGGCCAAAAAGATGATGTTTCTCCCTACTAAGGTTAATGTCCATATCAGATCCATGGATCCTACCGGAGATCCAGACCTGCTTGCACTGGGGCCGATATTCCACTCTCAAGTAAAGGGCTTCCATCTAGCAGTGTGGAATTTTGAGTTGCAGAGGTTTTTCACCAGGCTTAGTTTCCACCCTGTTGAAAAGTTGGAAACCCGTAACAACTAGGATTTACAACAGAACATGGAAAGAAAATTCTTAGGATTTTTAGGTAAGCCATTGAGTTAAAAGCCTCCAGTCGGTCCCATCCTGAAGTTCCTGCAGATGAAGTTCGAGCTAGGGCTAACTACCTGTACGCTTAATGTACAGGTATCTGCTTTAGGGGCATTATATAGCTGTAATCTTGTGGCCAATAAGTGGGTTGCAAGGTTTATAAAATCCTGTGATAGGTCCAAGCCAGTCCCAATCCCTAATGTCCCCTCATGGGATCTGAACTTGGTGCTTGAAGAATTGACCAAGGACCCATTTGAACCCGTGCAGGAGTTGCCGGCTAAATACATTACCATCAAAATGATAATTTTGGTAGCTTTAACATCAGCCCATAGGTTGTGTGCAAGCCCTTTCTATAAATCCTCCATATACACAGATATATGAAGATAGTCGTGTTAAGACCTGATCTAGCTTATCTCACTAAGGTAGCTCTGAAATTTCATCAGAGTAAAGAAATTGTTCTGCCCTCTTTTTGTAACAACTCTTATAATCCAGGGGAAGAGAGATAGCATAACCTTGACATTAGAAGTGCACTATTGCAATATATACATATAACTAGTCAGAGGAGCCGAGCCCAGTCCCTGTTCGTAGCTTTTCAGGGGAATAGAAAGGGTTACGGAGTAACAAAAGGCACCATTGCAAGATGGATTAGGGTGGCCATTAGTTTAGTCTACTCTGCCCTTACGGCATCAAGGCTCACTCCACCAGAGCTGTGGTGATGCCCTGGGCAGAGAAAGCTGAGGTATCAATAGAAAAAAATTTGTAAGGCTGCTACCTGCTCCACACCATCTACTTTCTTTAAACACTATAGGCTGGATCTGTCCTCCTTGACTGACTTAACCTTAGTAGAAGGGCCCTACAAGGTGGTCCCTCCCTAAGGTGTTTCAAATTCTCCAGAAGTCTCTCAGGTGTGCTGTCATGGGTGAAGGGAAAACACCAAGGTTACTTACCAGTAGCCGGTTTCTCCAGAACCCATGACAGCACCCATATACTTCCCCCCTCTTTCTCACCATATGGGTGTGCACTATAATTTGGGTGATTGTGTGATGTGGTGTTGGTCATCTGTATATATTTTTTTTATGGAGGTCCTCTCATTCTTTTTAACCCAACTGGAGCTTAGGAGAGGTGCCGCCCTTTTATTTCAGAAGGTTTCCTGTCCTTGGTGGGAGGATTCCTCTCTCCGGTGCGCTGTTATGGGTTCTGGAAAAAACGGCTGCCAGTAAGTCACCATGGTGTTTTTGATTAGACATATTTTAAGATTTTTTTTTTATTTTTTTTTCATCAGAGCTATATGAGGGCTTATTTTCTGTGTGATGAGATGCAGTTTTTTTTAAACATTCTTTAAGTAAATAGAACAGAAACAAATGACATCAGTGCAGCATATGAAATTATAGACAAGGAAATTGAGATATCATAACAATATCAATAAAAAGACAATAGTATCTCAATGGAACAAATCAAGGCACTTGAAACAATATATAACAAGACAAATACAAAACCAAAGCTAGTATACCTAGACAACAAGAGACCTAAGCTAGGGAAATTAATAATATCTGAATAAAGTATCAGAAAAGAATTAATGCAAGGGTGCATAATGCATGAGAGACATCACATACCAAAACAAAGTTATGTGTGTTGCGGCGCGTTGGTAAGATTAATAAACAACCTGAATGAGGTAGGAGATAAACAGTAATGGGAAGGAGAAGGAGGTGCTCAAGATATGACAGAATAAGTAGTAGTTATTTTTAACCCATAAAACCGCTAAACTGGCCAGGTAGGTTTCCAGGGAAACCAAACTTCAAGAAAATGTGAATGCCGGGAAGTCTCCCAACTAGTCAGCTCCTCCAACCGCCTAATCATGTCAACCTTATTCAACCACTCAACGTGAGTGGGGGGTGTAACCTGCAACCAGTGCAGAGGGATCAGGTATTTCGCCGTCCTGAAGAGTAGAGGGAGCAGATCATGTTTTTTAGGTTTAAAATTTTGAGATGGGCATGATAGTAAGACTTCTTTTGGAGACAAGGGACCCCTTATCAAGCTTAGATCTTTCAACGTCTCCTCTCTTTTAACCCAGAAAGGTCTAATATTAGGGCAGTACCAAAATATATGGGACATGTTCCCCACTCCAGCAAAGGTTAGAGTAAGACAATCCATCTACTATATAATCGGCTTATCCCGTCTGTCTGTCCGTCCATGAAATCCTGCGTCGCTGATTTGTCCGGCTGCGGCCAATCAGCGACGCGGGATTTCAGAACAAGATGGCGGCCGTTAGTGGCTCATCTGCCACACGGAGGTCAGCGGCAGTGCAGCCGGAGGTGACCGGCGCTAGCCGGTCATCCCCCAGCTGCTCGCAGCAGAAGTATCCCGACTGGCGGCCTAGGCGGTGCCGCTCCCCAGTCCTCCCTTCACACTTGCCGTCGGGAGATCAGCGGCCCTAGCCGCCCAGTCAGCGATGTTGGTGCGAAATTTAAAACACCGCTGTCCTGATTGGTCGCGGCCGGCGGCCGCCACCAATCAGCAACGAGCGGAGTCCGGCCGCGAATTGGCGTCGGATTTGAAACACGCTTCACTAATTGGTCGCACCCGACCGGCCGCGACCAATAAGCGATATTGGCGGCGAAATTTAAAACATCGCTTCTCTGATTGGTCGCAGCCTGGCCGTGAATTGGCGCCGGATTTGAAACACGCAGGCCACCCTCGGGAGATCAGCGGCGACGCAGCCGGGAGATGACCTGTTTCACGTTCCACGGTGAGTGATGGGCTGTGGACGGAGTTATCTCCCATCCCGTCACACCCGGCATCCACCGCACGCACATTCATTGACAGAGCGCGCGGTGGATGCTGCGTGTGACACGATGGGGGATAACCCTGCCCACAGCCCGTCATTCACCGTGGTACACGGAACAGGAGACCCCTGGCTGCAGCTGCAAATAGTTGTGATGTAAGTGGAAGCAAGAGCCGACTGCAGCCGGGGGAATTGTGTGCTGGCTGTGCGTGGTCAGCGATGTTGTCACAAGCAGTATTGACAACATGACATGATTACAAAATTCATTAGGGGCCCCGGGGGATACATTGGGGGGTTAATTTAAAGTAGTGCACAACCCATTTAAACACTACTAAGCTGATTAGTCGCGCCTGGTCGGCCGCATACATATTCTAGAATTCCCGATGCGTTAGAATCGGGCCACCATCTAGTAATGGCATAAAAGTTCTGGCGTTCTATACCACCGTGTTAATATTTTGTACGAATTTTCTTGCAAACATATGCACCTGGAGAATCCGTGAGAATTAGCAAGAATGGATTTGACTTCTTAATCTGCCAAAGAGATGTTAAGTTCCTTTTCCCAAGAGTATATAAAGGAAGGTTTTTTGAAGGACTGAGGCTGGATGATATGGTTATATATCTTCGATATTCCTTTAGGAAAATGGAAGGAGAGTTTGCATAGCATGTCCACCCATGAACCTCCTCCCACACCAGGGAACATAGATTTAAACATCGAAAGAATGTGGGTGACATGTTTGTGTTGTAAGAAATTAATGGGGCGCGTGGAGGAATTAACCGGCCATGAATCCAGCAGTGGGATTTTATTGGTCAGGAACTGTTTGATTGAATAGTGCGGCAAATCCGACCAGAGATTATAGGGATCTGAATAATTTGGGTCTAGAAAGTACGGAATGGTAGAAATAGGGGCCTGAGCTGAGGGAAGTATGCTCTTCTTTAGATCTTTATATAAGTCTTGCATAACCCCTTAACAACATTTGACGTACTAATACTCGTCTGTGCCCTGGGACTTAAGAGCCAGACCCGTATTTGTACGTCCTGACGATCGCGCGCGCACACAGGCTGTGCGGGCGCGATCGCCGCCGGGTGTCAGCTGATTGTCACAGCTGACACCCGGTACTATGTGCAGGGAGCGGTCACGCACCGTTCCCAGCACATTAACCCCCGCGATGCTGAGATCGAAGTCGATCGCAGCATTGCGGTGGCAAGGGGAGGTGATCGCAGATACTCACCTCCTCTTCCGGCTTCCAGCGCTGTCTGCCGTGGCTTCCAGGATGTTGCCATGAAGACCCGATGTCGTCATGACAACATCCGGGTCACCAGACAGCAGGAAGATTTTTTGGACATGCGCAGTGCATCTCCAAACAATCTTCTCCCTGTCCAGCACTGACAGCCTGCATGACACAGGGATGGTGCTGCATTCCTGTGCCATGCAGGCGATCAGAGAAAAAAAAGTGAAAGTCCCATAGTGGGACAAAGTAATAAAGTATAAAAACTATCAGAAAGTGAAAAAAAAAAAAATTGTAAAAATATAAAAAAAAAAAAAATAATAAATAATCCACCAAAAATAAAAATATAATGTGCCCATCAATAAATATTATTATAAAAAAAATAAAAAAAAACAATAAAAGTACACATATTTGGTATCGCCGCGTCCGGAACAACCTGACCTATAAAACTGTCCCACTAGTTAACACCTTCAGTGAACACGGTAAAAAAAAAAAAAAAAAAAATGAAGCAAAAAACAATGCTTTATCACCATACCGCCAAACAAAAAATGGAATAACACGCGATCAAAAAGACAAATATAAATAAAAATGGTACCGCTGAAAACGTTATCTTGTCCCGCAAAAAACAAGCCGCCATACTGCTCCATCAGCTGAAAAATAAAAAAGTTATAGCTCTCAGAATAAAGCTATGCTAAAAAATATTTTTTTCTATAAAATTGCTTTCATTATGTAATGTGCAAAACATAGAAATACGATATAAATGTGGTACCGATGTAAACATACTGACCCGAAGAATAAAGCTGCCTTATCAATTTTACCACACACGGAACAGAATAAAAAAAAAAAAAAAAAAAAAAACAATTCCTGAATTGTTGGTTTTTGTTTATTCTGCCTCCCAAAAATCGGAATAGAAAGCGATCAAAAAATGTCATGTTCCTGAAAATGGCACCAATAACAACGTCAACTCATCCCGCAAAAAGCCGTCAAATGACTGCCAAAATTTGGAAAAATTATAGCTCTCAAAATATGGCGATTTTACAAAAAATGCGTCTTTTAGTGTGTGACAGCTGTCAGTCATAAAAACCCCGTATGATTCTGGTATCGCTGTAGTCTCACCGACCCGAAGAATAAGGTCGTCTAATCACTTATACCGCATGAGGAGTGGCGTAAAAAATAAACTATCAGGTTAGGGTCGTGCTAGGGTTAGGGTTGTGCTACGGTTAAGGTTGTGTTAGGGTTAGGGCTGGGGTTGGGGTTAGGGTTGTGATGGGGTTGGGATTTTTTTCAAAAGTAAGAAAAAAAGATGACGATATGGCCACTAGTGTTGAGCGCAAGTGCTCGCTACTTGAGTTTGCATCGGGTGTTCTGGTATGCATTGAGTATCGTGGGTATTTGAGTGACATGCTCGAGTCTCCGCCCCATATGCTTCACGGCCCAAAAAACTTTGCGGGGATTGCCTGCCATGCACGAGCGATCCCCGCATGTTTTTTTTGGGTGTCTAATAACTGTGAAACATCCGGGCGGGGACTGGAGCATGTCACTCGAGCACACACAGTACATGGTGCATGCCTGAGTACCCGATGCAAACTCAAGTAGCGACCACTTGCGCTCCAGACTAATAACAACTTATTCAATATGATGACCTAATGTTATCAAATTCTGTGTTGTACCTCTGGGTTCAAAATGTTCACTATACATCTTAATAAAATCCTTGAGGGGTATAGTTTCCAAAATGGGGTCACTTGTGGGGGAGCTCCAATGTTTGGGCACACAGGGACTCTCCAAATGCAACATGGTGTCCGCTAACAAATTGTCGGCTCAAATTGTTAGCGGACACCATGTTGCGTTTGGAGAGCCCCTGTGTGCCCAAACATTGGAGCTCCCCCACAAGTGACCTCATTTTGGAAACTAGACCCCCCAAGGCACCTATCTAGATGCATAGTGAGCACTTGGAACCCTTAGGTGCTTCACAAATTGATTCGTAAAAATGGAAAAGTATTTTTTTTCCACTTTTTCGAATCAATTTGTAAAGCACCTGGGGGTTCCAAGTGCTCACTATGCATCTAGATAGGTGCCTTGGGGGGTCTAGTTTCCAAAATGGGGTCACTTGTGGGGGAGCTCAAATGTTTGGGCACACAGGGGCTCTCCAAACGCAACATGGTGTCCGCTAACAATTTGAGCCGATTTTCCATTCAATTTGTTAGCGGACATCATGTTGCATTTGGAGAGTCCCTGTGTGCCCAAACATTGGAGCTCCCCCACAAGTGACCCCATTTTGGAAACTAGACCCCCCAAGGCACCTATCTAGATGCATAGTGAGCACTTGGAGCCCCTAGGTGCTTCACAAATTGATTCGTAAAAATGAAAAAGTGAAAAAAAAAAAACTTTTTCATTTTTACGAATCAATTTGTGAAGCACCTGGGGGTTCCAAGTGCTCACTATGCATCTAGATAGGTGCCTTGGGGGTCTAGTTTCCAAAATGGGGTCACTTGTGCGGGAGCTCCAATGTTTGGGCACACAGGGGCTCTCCAAACGCAACATGGTGTCCGCTAACAATTTGAGCCGATTTTCCATTAAATTTGTTAGCGGACACCATGTTGCACTTGGAGAGTCCCTGTGTGCCCAGACATTGGAGCTACCCCACAAGTGACCCCATTTTGGAAACTAGACCCCCCAAGGCACCTATCTAGATGCATAGTGAGCACTTGGAACCCCTAGGTGCTTCACAAATTGATTCGTAAAAATGAAAAAGTGAAAAAAAACACTTTTTCATTTTTACGAATCAATTTGTGAAGCACCTGGGGGTTCCAAGTGCTCACTATGCATCTATATAGGTGCCTTGGGGGGGTCTAGTTTCCAAAATGGGGTCACTTGTGGGGGAGCTCCAATGTTTGGGCACACAGGGGCTCTCCAAACGCAACATGGCGTCCGCTAATTATTCAAGCAAATTTTACAATCAAAAAGTCAAATGGCGCTCCTTCCCTTCCGAGCCCTGCCATGCGCCCAAATAGTGTTTTTTCCCCACATATGGGGTATCTGCATGCCCAGGGGAAATTGCACAACAAATTTTGGTGTCCATTTTTTCTTGTTACCCCTGTGAAAATAAAAAAAAATTGGGTCTAAAGTAACATTTTTGTGAAAAAAGTTAAATGTTCATTTTTTTTCTTCCACATTCCAAAAATTCCTGTGAAGCACCTGAAGGGTTAATAAACTTATTGAATGTGGTTTTGAGCACCTTGAGGGGTGCAATTTTTAGAATGGTGTCACTTTTAGGTATTTTCTGTCATAAAGACCTCTCAAAGTGACTTCAAATGTGATGTGGTCCCTAAAAAAATGGTTTTGTAAATTTTGTTGGAAAAATGAGAAATCACTGGTCAACTTTTAACCCTTATAGCTCCCTAACAAAAAAAAATTTTGGTTCCAAAATTGTGCTGATGTAAAGTAAACATGTGGGAAATGTTATTTATTAACTCTTTTGTGTGACATATCTCTCTGATTTAAGGGCATAAAAATTCAAATTTTGAAAATTGCAAAATTTTCGCCAAATTTCCGTTTTTTTCACAAATAAACGCAAGTGATATTGAAGAAATTTTACCACAATCATGAAGTACAATATGTCACGAAAAAACATTCTCAGAATCAGGGGGATCCGTTGAAGCGTTCCAGAGTAATTACCTCATAAAGCGACACTGGTCAGAATTGTAAAAATTGGCCTGGTCATTAACGTGCAAACCACCCTCGGGGTTAAGGGGTTAATGTTAAGGGAAGTGGTAATAGTAATATAATTTATGGCCTCGGAAGTGGGGACAACATTTGCCCATATGTATTTGTGTGAATTATTACCCAGGAGTAGAAGATCAATGTTTGAGGCATCCCCTCTCTTGGATGCACTGGCTAATTTGAGCCATCTATTTAAGTAGATTGCTTTATAATAGTTTAGGACACTAGGAAGGCCAATACCCCCCTTATGATTAGGTAGGGTTAGGATTTTATGAGGAAGTCTAGATTTGTTATACTTCCAAATGTATTGGGATAGGACCTGTTTTATTGAGGAAAAGAAGGCTAAAGGAAGATTTATAGGGAGCATATTCATGTGATAAATAATTTTGGGGAGGATATATGCTTTAACTACATTTTTTTCTACCTATCCAGGATAACAAAGGATTATCATATGTTCTAAGGAGGGATTTAATTTTCTCAATAAGAGACATAAAGTTCCTATAGTATAAAAGGTCGGGATTATTAGTAACCTGCACTCCTAAGTATTTGATACTGACCTCTGGCCATTTGAAGGGTGCAGTTCTCTGGAGTAATTTTACGTCACTTAAAGGAGTTAAAATGTTAAGAGCCTCAGACTTTTGGAGGTTAATTTTGAAGTTTGATATTTCCCCAAATTGTTCTAATATCGTTATAAGTCTGGGGATTGCTACCACGGGATTTGATAACATTAGGAGGAGATCATTTGCGAACACCGTAGCCAACAACTTCATATTTTTGATTTTAATACCCTGGACATTTGGATCTTGTCTGATTTTCTGTACAAGCTCCTCCATAAGTAGGATGAAGAGGGAAGGAGAGAGGGGGCACCCCTGCTGTGTCCCATTTTGAATATAGAAACTCCCTGACAGCGTGCCATTAATTCTAACACGAGCAGAGGGGGTAGAGTTTAGCGACAGAAAACCATTCACAAAAACTGGCGGTAAGGCAAATTTTTCTAAAGTAGAAGCTAAAAAGCGCCAACTGACTCTGTCAAGAGTCTTCTCCACGTCTGTGGACAGCAAAGTCAGGGGGATCCCCCTACTCCTAGCATAAGAGATGACATGTATAATTTTAATAGAATTATCTTTTCCTTCTCTTCCTCTGACAAATCCCGCCTGATCTTGATTAATTATATATGGAAGTACATCCTCTAGCCTCTTGGCCCAAATTTTATGTCTGCTTTTAATAACGAAATTGGACAATAGCTAGCACAGTGGGTGGGATCTTTACCTTCTTTGTGTATTATTGAGATGTTTAACTTCTAAAGCCTGTATGGCTGGGACTTCCCCTTCAGTGAAAGAATTAAACAGGGTTACCAGATGTGGGAGTGTTAAGGGAGGGCAATAACCCTTCACGGTTGACCAAGTGAGTGTCAAATTATTAAATTATTATGTTGATTGCAATCCACAGAAAACCAAACGGAAGCAATGTTCTGTATTGGGAGGATTCAAAGAATCTCTGATCCCGTTTATTTTGCTTAGCATTTTATATTGTATTGAGTATATCAAATAGCCAATCAACTCTACAGCCATACTACAATACTATAGGCTAACTGATGTGAGTACAATTATTACGGAAACACATATATGGTCATATTATCATTGTTAGTTTGAAGCACTATGGAAATTTTACAAGGTCAAACCTGGCCTAAACAAGTTGGATAAGAGTGTCTGACAAAATGTTCTCTTGAGAAAAGGTTAGTGTGAGATAAGTTCTATAGGAAGAGAAAGAAAGAATGTATGTTATTCAAGGAGTGATAATAACATGATTTTAAAGCGAGTAGACAAAATGGAGTTGCTCTAGCATGAGTATCAATATGTCCTTTACTTTCCCCCCTAAAAATTATGTTATTATCAACAATAGAGGTGCTATCCCAGGGTCATGCTTTGAGCCTGAGGGACATTGGTCTTCACCCAATTAGTGCCCTTGTTACCAATTGTGGCTGTCGCGGCATGTCCATCCCCCCTTGTTAGTTGATATAATCATAAGCTCAGATCTGAGGTTGGTCAGGGCAAGCGGGTAAAGGTCATCATTCCCTTGTCATTCAGGTCCTCAATGCTGGTTACATCTGGGAGGTCCGTGTACAGTAGCACTGGATGTCGGTTAACAGTGTCCTCCTTGTTCTCTGATGACTGGCAGGTTTTCCTCATGCAAAATGGGATACAATAAAAGACTAGTTTTAGTAAAACATATATTTACAAGCAAGCAACAATATACAACACTCCTTGGTCAATTTGTTATGTTTGTTAAACTCTTCCCTGAGTTTCCTAATGTCTTCCATTTTAGTCTTTAACCATATGGTAGAGTCGGGGTCAATATAGTGACAACAGGCTGGGTCTATAACCTGACACATCCCTTCTTGAGTTGCTGTTAAATAGTCCAGCACTAAGGTATGTTGATTAGCCACTATAATAAGTTGATTCTGCACTGCAACAGCAGTATTAATTACTTTCAAAATATTCCAAATCGGGTCATCTAAGTAGTCAGTGACTTCCACTAACTTGTCCCAGGGGGCTACAATATCCAACATTTGGATTGCCACATGTTGGATTACTAGGCTTATATTCAGAAAATTAATTACAAGGGACGTTACCAGATATTTTATAACATGTCATTGGTGCCTTTTATAAACAGATTTGCATGTACCCATGAGTGATTATGAATGTATCTTTACAATAATGACGGTCTAGGACGGACCGCCAGAAAGGGCATACTAGCGGCTGAAACTGGTGAGTGAGTACATATCCAACAGTCACTGATCTGGTTGTTTTCTAATTGTCTTAATTCTTGTACCAAAATCTGATGGTGAGTTATGAACTTATTATTAAAGGGGTCAGTACTCTGTTGTAGGCTATTCCAGATATTGACTAGTTTAACCATACATATTATCATAAAATATCTCAGCTGTTGGGATTGTCAGGCGCACTTGGTATGGTTCGTCATACAATGGTTTTAGTCCGTGTTTCCGAACATGCCTCTTCACATACACATAATCTCCAGGCCTGAGGGTATGACAACCTTCTGCATCAGCTGGATCTGGAATAGAAGATGATACTAACGCATGGGTGTTAGTTAAGGCTTTGGCAAACTGAATCACATATTGCACAACATAATCTGTTTCTTCTGATAATTGTTGTGGGGTAAATCTAGCTATGGCTGGTTGTGACCCAAATAGTATCTCATATGGTGACAGTTTGTGTTTCCCTATGGGGGTGGTGCGTATGTGATATAGTGCAATGGGAAGGAGCTCAGGCCACTGGGCCGTAGTTTCCTGCATCATTTTGGTTAACTGCCTTTTCAGTGTGCCATTCAATCTCTCCACCTTGCCACTTGACTGTGGATGGTAAGGAGTATGTAACGTCACTGTTGATCCGATCATGGTAACTATTTCTTGATATACGCATGAGGGAAAGGCTGGTCCTTGATCACTTTTGATAACTTCTGGGACTCCATACCAGCAAACAACTTCAGAGACCAGCTTCTTGGCGGTAGTCTTGGCAGTCATGTTTGGAACGGCGAATGCTTCTGGCCAACTGGAAAACATATCCACTACCACTAAGCAGTCCATGGGCCCAGGCCGCAACGGCTGGATACAGGAGTCGAGGCAAACAGTACAGTTGTTTCTTCTTCCATAGCCCATCTATCAACTTAGCACCCGCCTCCTTCCACGACTGGCGTTCTTCTTTAGAGCGTAGAGCGTGTGGAGCGACAGCCAACTGTCTTGGTAGTTGCACCACTTCTATCAATTGTCTGACGCTTTCAGCATTTTTCACAGGAGAACCTGCAGTCAGAGCTTTGAGCTCTGCTTCCTGTGCTGACATACTGAGAGGTAAGACTGCAGCCTCTACCAATGTATCTTAATGTATCTTCAGTTGTGACAGCATATCCAGTATGAAACCTGCCAGAGGTGTCAGCATATCTGGATCCATCCATATATAACGTAAGTTCTGGGTCATCCAAGGGTACTTTCCCCACTAGAACAAGTGGAGTTGACTCCGCAGTAATTTGTTCCAGACAATCATGCGGTGGAGCCTCTTTCCCCTCTCCTTCAGGTGCTGGTAGCAGGGTGGCTGGGTTGATGGTGGTGCACCACGGGTGTAACTTCACATTTTCTGGCAAAATCAACGAAAACTGCAGCCGCAGGTGGCGTGAACCGCTCGTAGACAGCTGGGGGAGAGTTGCACTGGGTAATAACCGACTGGGCGCTGCTTTGTACAGTGTCTCTGTGTGAGTACTCCGGCTGCATGTCCTCCTGTCTCAGAGACATACAAATGGAAAGGTTGAGCATAGTCCGGATTCCCAAGGGCAGGGGCTGTCATTATCCTTGACTTTAATGCTCAAAGGCTTGTTGCAACAGTTCTTGGTGCTCCTTGTTGTTTACATCAGCCAGAGTGTCTTCTCTTAATGCTTCATACAGGGGCTGCATCAGACGTGAGGCGCCTGGGATCCATTGTCTGCAATATGTACATAGTCCGAGGAACCGTTGCAGCTCTATGGGATCTTTTGGGAATGGTAGTGCATAGATGGCCATCTTCCTTTCTTCTGTGAGATGTCTGGCACCCTGAGTAAGGCAATGGCCTGAGAATACCACTTGACCAAGGCAACACTGAAGCTTCGAGGCTGAGACTCGACAATTCAGTTTTGCTAGATGTTTGAGGAGGCTAACACTGGCCCTGATGGACATTCGCTCCGTGTAAATGTAATATGTAATGTAATATGTAAATGCAAACAGAAACTGACAGTCTTTGTGTAGTGGAATACTAATAAAAAAAAAACAAAAAAACAAAAACATTTGCTTAATTAATTACTGTAAACCAGATAACGTGAATGTGCATCTATTAGAAGCTTAAGGATATATGACCATCTAGAAAATTAATTTACATAAACACATATAATGCTCTGTCACACACTGATCATGATGATCTTCCTCATACACATTCTGGAATTCTGGGTGTAGTGTGTATTGCTGCCTGTATTTCGGGTGTGCTAAGATGGCTACCACCAGAAGGAAGCATACTACAGGAAGGGTGCACCAAGATGGCCACCACCAAAGGGACATGTGGTCAGAGGCTGGAGGTGATGCAATGGGTGTAGCAACATGGCCGCTACAGGAAGGGTTGGAACTTTGGGCGGACATAGGTATAACAGATGAGGATGGGGCACTTGGAGTGGCTTGGGTAGTGGCAAGGAGTGGGTGGTCTCCTGGACGGGGCACGTGACATGCAACACAATAATCTGCTGGCCACAATTAGAACATTTCCAACAATTCATTACTTCGCCATTATCGGAGAGCAGTATCTTTGTACTACACATAACATAGCGTCTTTTCCTTATTGTCTGTATTTTCTTCCTCCATTAACCTTTTTTCGCTCTCTGCTCAGTATCAAGCCAAGGCCGTTCTGCTATGCTAGCAGCTGTAACTGGGCGCTTATCTGGCAGCACGCATATTTCAGTTAACCATTTAAGTTCCTCTACATATCTACATATTTTTTCCTTTGGTCAACAAACTCAGCGCAACCTTCAGCGCAACTTTTCCCTCACATGTATTCACCTTTCAACATTTTAACATTCCATTAGTATCTGATATGTTAATCATAACCGTGGATAGTGCCCGTAAGATGCAGACCTCCTCTATGTGTGCATCAGAGTTTGGATCCTTTAAAGTAAGGATCATCTGACCATTGTCCTGGAATTGGATTCTGGATTGGAATTTAGACAAGAGGTCTGCTCCTAAAAGATTTACCTGGCTGGTCGGGGATATGACAAATTGTGCCACCACTACCTCCAACACTGAAGATGGGAATTCACTACTGGTCTTCTCTCGGGATACATTACTTGCTGATCAGGTACCACCATGGGTTAATAGTGGGGCTGTAAGGGAGGAGGAGGATACCGGGGGAGCAAGGGAGAATACTGTGCTATGGGTACTGCGGGTGCAGCAACTACCATTGTACTGATTGTGGGGAGATCTTGGAGGTAGGGGAATACAGGAGGAGACCAGATATCGGGTTTGATTGTGGGTTTGATTAATTGAGCAGCATAATCAACAAGATCCCTGTCGATGGTCAAGAGTCTTATCTCTCTCAATTTAGTTGGATGCATGGCAATACACTGCTTTATAGCCCCGACTATTATTTTGGCCGCAACCTCTTTTGGGTATCCAAAGATACCAGTGGAAATGAATGGCAGGGCTAGGGTCGGTGGCCGCATGAAGCTGTGATGCGTATGCCAGGGTGTTTTGGATTGTTTCTTTAAGCAGGTGTTGTGACCTGGGTAAATTAACGGACCATGGTCACGGATGTAATCATTAGATGCAGCTTGTATTGTAGGTCCCCCAATACGACATATCTCTGCAGCTAGCCCCCACCCATGCTGCAGTTTCGCATTTGCTGCGTTTACAATGATCCCAACCTGCTGTTGCGGTATACTCCCCATGCCTATTCTCAGTATAGTGGAGAAATTTGAAGGACTATTCAGTAAAACAGACGCCACCTCCTGATACTCGTGTCCATGTTCTATTTCCCCAGTTTGGGAGAGGGTGAATAGGGAAGAGTTCAGAGGACCCTGGGTCTCTCTGAATGGAGTATGGACCATGGCAGGGGCAGGTGGGGGTGGTGGTTTATAATACCCCCGGTCTACGTTAAGTAATGGGCTGGTTGGTGCTATAACACCGGGTTTACGTGCTCCACAATTATAGCACGTCTTGCGCCATCCTGAATTAGTGACCCAACACACATTACAGAGCCAACCGTCTGGGTTATATGATGGTGGCTGACTCTCAGTAGGAAGTGCAGGGTATTTAATCTCATAAGGTATAAATTGCTCAGTTTCCGGATTCAGGGGCTGGAGTACTGCTACATTTGTGGGAGATGCTTCTTTAGGGGCTCTAGATTTGGATTGTGGACACATAATTTGGGAAGGGGGGGACCTACTTCCTCCTGTACTTTTTCAACATATCCTTCATCACAAATCTCATGTGCCACTTTTCTAAAGTTTTCAGCATCTTCCAACAATCCACAATCAACTAATTTTCCTCTATTGTGGCGAATTCCTTCGTCCCACAACACAGGCTGCACATCCTCCCCTCCACAGGAAAATTTAACACCTTAAACACTTTTTACACTTTTGGCGCGTGCTTAAATGATCTTTTCCCTTCTCGACTGATCATGATATTCTTCACATACTCCCTCTCCTGCGGGGGAGACAAATTCTTTCTGCTCCACGGAAACATTGATTATTCACTATAACTGACAAAAAGATCCTTAATTTGTGCACGGCGAAGTCTGGCCAGAGCTCTCAGCTGTTCCACTATTAACAACTCACCCCTCCCATCGGGGGAATTCTTTCACAGCAAAATGAAAGGAGGAGCGCCTTTTGCATCAGCTTTGCAGCTATGCAACTTAGCAGCGCTCCGGACACTCGATATACGTATATCTACTTGCATGTCCTACCCAATCTTCGATCACCTGCCGCAACTGAAACTAACAATGTTTAGTCTCCTAAGGATTTTTGTCAGTGTTTTTTGGCAGTGTTAAGGGAGGGCAATAACCCTTCACGGTTGACCAAGTGAGTTTCAAATTATTAAATTATTATGTCGATTGCAATCTACAGAAAACCAAACGGAAACAATGTTCTGTATTGGGAGGATTCAAAGAATCTCTGATCCCGTTTATTTTGCTTAGCATTTTATATTGTTTTGAGTATATCAAATAGCCAATCAACTCTACAGCCATACTACAATACTATAGGCTAACTGATGTGAGTACAATTATTACGGAAACACATATATAGTCATATTATCATTGTTAGTTTGAAGCACTATGGAAATTTTACAAGGTCAAACCTGGCCTAAACAAGTTGGATAAGAGTGTCTGACAAAATGTTCTCTTGAGAAAAGGTTAGTGTGAGATAAGTTCTATCGGAAGAGAAAGAAAGAATGTATGTTATGCAAGGAGTGATAATAACATGATTTTAAAGCGAGTAGACAAAATGGAGTTGCTCTAGCATGAGTATCAATATGTCCTTTACAGGAGCAGAGATTTGTTAAGATTTTTATAATAGATGATAGGGAGACCATTGGGGCCCGGGGTTTTCCCATTAGGGATAGTTTTTAGTGTGTCCAGGATTTCCTGCTGTGTAACTTTCCCTGTTAACTTCTGAATATCCTCAGGTTTAAGCGAGGGGAGTATTAGGGTGTCAAAAAAATCTTTAATTTTAGTGGCGGCTATCCCTGGGTCTAGCATGGAGAGTGGCGTTTCTAGATTATAAAGTCCCTGGTAAAATGTAGTAAAGGCTTGAGAGATATCAGTTGTCTTGTCAACCAGAGTGCCTTCTTTTGTTTGAATCTTATTGATAAATGAGCGTTCAAGGTTTTTCTTAAGCATGGAGGAGGTAAGTTTGCCTCCTTTGTTGCCGTGTAGATAAATCTTTTGCTTACATCTCAAATAGGATTTGGCCAAATTAATATTTAGGATATCTTTGAGTTTATTTCTTAACTTCAGGAGTTCGTTTTGAGCATTAACTACTAAAGATCTTTTGTGGAGTCTTTCCATGATGTTAATTTGATGTAGTATGGAGGAGATTTCTTAGTTTCTTAACTTTTTTAAGTGAGCGTTATAAGAAATCATTTAACCCCAAATAACAGCTTTATGAGCTTCCCATGTCACCGGTATGAAGGGGCCCGACCCTGCTTTTTTTTGGAAAAGCATATCTACGGATTTAGTGAACCTGGAGATGTATTCCTCATTATTCATTAACGTTTCATTTAATCTCCACAGCAGTTCCTTTCTAGGGAGAGAGGATATAGATAGTAAGTTCTAAAAAAACTGGGGCATGATCTGATAAGGTTATGGAACCAATTGATGAAGTTTTAATAAGGGATATACAGGAGCTTTGAAGAAACAAATAATCTAACCTGTGATAAGTGGAGTGTGTGTGGGAGAAGAAAGTATAATCCTTTGTTGAAGGGTGTAAGGTTCTCCATGTGTCAGTTAAATGCAGCTTGTTGAAAGCCAGATGAATTCTTCTCAGGGTTTTTTGGGACAGAGTGGAAGAGCCAGTAGACACATCTATAAGGGTATTTAAAGGGGTATTGACATCACCCCCTACTATTAAGAGGCCTTCTTTAAAGGAGTCCAGGGTCTCAAGAGTCTTAGTGAGCCAACCTGATTGGCTTTGGTTTGGTGTGTACAAGTTGCACATAGTGACTACAGTGTTAGCGATAGTACCGCTAACAAATATATATCTGCCATCTGCATCCGCTAATTGGTCCTTAAATGAGAAGGGTAAATTTTTGTGAAGGGTTATTCTAACCCCTTTAGATGCCCAGGCGCTGCAACTTTGGAACCAGACAGGAAATTTAG
This sequence comes from Phyllobates terribilis, assembly GCF_046119375.1. Taxonomy (NCBI): domain Eukaryota; kingdom Metazoa; phylum Chordata; class Amphibia; order Anura; family Dendrobatidae; genus Phyllobates; species Phyllobates terribilis. Next base: position 325,994,958 of record NW_027362764.1, on the reverse strand, counting down.
TTCTAGTAAGGTCAGGGGCACATCCCACTTTAAAGTGATACTCTTGAATAAAAGCTATAGAAGTGTGGTTCTTATTCAAGAGGTGGAGGATCTGGCTACGTTTTGGAGCGGAATTAAGGCCCTTGACATTAAAAGACGCAACAACCACAGTGTCAGGGGGGGTCCTATCATCCATAAGATGTCTTGACCAAGTGAAGTATCTGGAAAGAGGTCCAACAGCCTAGATGTAGACAAAAATATTTAGAACTAAACAACATTAAACTATCAATAATATACACCTTGTCTGCAGCAGGGCGAGGGGGTAGCATCCCAAGGTATAGCATATAAGGAAATTAAGGAGGTGATACCTTCAAGAATTATAAAGGATTATTTGTAAAAGATTATTAGTAACAAAAAACTCAAGTAAGAACAGTCATTCAAGCTAAACATAAATCGCCCACAATGTTGGAGTGTAGATCCAGCATGGGTTAATGAAAAGGATATAAGAGACCAGTCCCCATTTTTGGATATCACTGAGGCAGGAACTTTTTTTTTCTGTAAATATATTTATTAAAATTTTGTCAAAGATAGATACAACAATCAGGAAAAATAATCAAGAAAAATAGTATACATATGAATACATATGAATTCACATTCAGGCATAATTCAACTTTATGAAGAAATAATCAAACTTGTAATCCAAGATATCTCAGATTGGACTTCTCTTGCCCAAACACCACTTAGTAAATTTCAAACTAAACATTCTTAAATGGTGTAGGAAAAGGACAGTGAAGAAGAGATAAAGTCAGGTAAAGAGAAAGGAAAGGAAATAGAGACAAAAATATAGGAAGTGGGGAAAAGGGGGGGTGGGACTAAACTATCCTCGGTCCCAATTACCTTATATGGGGGTTAGAGGACTCACTTAACCAGTCCCGAAACTCTAAGCTCACCTTGAATGTCTCCCAAAGGAACCATGTTTGGCCCTGATCGGTCACAGAGTCGCTATCTTGAGGCATCATCGACTCCATGCGGCCCAATCTATCCATTTCGGACACCCACTCAGCCGCAGATGGAACCCTCACCACTCTCCAGTATCGGGGGATAATTGTTCTGCCCGCCACTAAGCAGAACCTCAGAATTCCTTTCTTTATGGTTGTTATAGACCCAGGAATCAACGAAAGGAGGGCAATTTGAGGGGATGGTTCACAGTGGACACCCATCATGAAGCGAAAGGCATTAAAAACCGCACCCCAAAATGGACGTAGAAGCCTACAAGACCACCACATATGAAGCATCTCCAGCATGTATTCGGGATTGCAGGATTGAATTTATGGAGAAGCACAGGACACCTATACCAATGTGTTAAAATTTTTGAATTTTTCTCTTGTGATCTGCAAGAGACAGAGATCTTGTGTGTAAGGGTAAAGATCTTCAATCAACCAGCTTCAGAGAGGGTAGTCTGCAAATCTCTCTCCCATGCTGTAATAAAGCTAGGGGTGTCAATAGATACTGTTTCCAGGATCAAATTATAAAGCAAGGAGACTGTGTGGGTAGGGCCCTCAGTAGACAGCATCAAGGACTCAAATCGGGTCGATCTGTTAAAAGAAATACCTGAGAGGAAGTCCTTCAACTGGGTGAATTCAAGCCAAGACCGTGGCCTGCTACGGCATATGTCCCCTAACTCCCCCACATCGGAGAGCCCAGAGAGCCTGTCCACCACCTGTCCCAATCTCTCCCGGTCATCAGACCTCCAACATAAAAACGTAGTCCTGTCCACCGCTGGGGGGAAATCAATGTTGTCGAAGAGGGGGCTCAGTCTGCACGGTGTATTACTGAGTTTCAGTTTCCCCCGATTTCTATCCCAAAATCTCAGCACTTCTGCGTAAGTGGTGGATAGTCTGAGATCGGGGGCCTAGAATTGGCACTACACCATGGTGTCCAATATAGAGAGCCAGGGGAGAGGAGTTTTTCTATAGTCACCCACTGTTTGTGCAAGTCATTATATCTCCAATCAGCCAATCTAGACAAGAGAATAGCTTGATAGTATCGTTTGAAATTAGGGAAACCTGTGCCCCCCTGAGTCTTGGATCTAGTCAAAACCGAGAACCTAATTCGGGGTCTACGGGCGCCCCAAACAAAACTATTGATAGCAGATTGTAAACGATTAAAGAAATAATCAGGTATTGCTATTGGACCAGTTTGAAAAAGATAAAGGAAACGAGGGAGAATATCCAGTTTAATAACGTTTATACGGCCGAACCATGAAAGCTGAGGTCTACTGTATTTTTTAAGATCCAAAAACGTTTTGTGTAAAAGTGGGACATAGTTCAATGAAAACAGGTCTACCCCATCCCTGGGGATCCAAACTCCCAGGTACTTTATTGCTTTATCCTCCCATTTAAATGGGAAGGAACTTTGAAGTCTCCGAACTAAATTGTCAAGGAGAGATATATTTAGGGCCTCTGTCTTGGAATAGTTAACTTTAAAATTAGATACTTCTCCGAACCGTTGGAACTCTCTCATCAGCACTGGGAAGGCAATGGTCGGATTAGTGATGTAAATCAAAAGGTCATCTGCATAGATGGACAATTTGAAATGATTCTGACCAACATTGACGCCTTTGATATCTGATGCGTTCCTCAGTGCTACCGCCAGATGCTCCATTGCAATGATGTAGAGTAAGGGAGAAAGAGGGCACCCCTGTCTTGTGCCATTAGCTATATGAAAAGGGGATGAGAAAATACCATTAACTTTAAGTCGGGCTGTGGGACCCCGATATAGTGCCATAATCCTACCCAGCATATCCGGACCCAACCCAAGTTGTGTCAAGGCAGACCTCAGAAAGCTCCACCCTAAGCGATCAAATGCCTTTTCTGCGTCAATAGATAATAGACATGCTGGGATCTTATGTTTATGCATATGGGAGTTAAGGAGCAATGTTTTTATAGTATTATCTCTAGCCTCTCTGCGGTGTACAAAACCAGCCTGATCTCCATGAATAGAGCTAAGAAGTAGTGAGCTTAGTCTGTTTGCAATTGCTTTGGCATATACTTTTACATCTACGTTAATTAGGGAGATAGGCCGATAATTTGCGCATACCAAGGGGTCCTTTCCTGGTTTGGGAATAACGACAATCATGGCAGCTTAAGGTTTGAGGGGCAAAATGGCAATTCTCAGAGATGGAATTGAAGAGCTTCGTCATAAATGATATTAAATTTGGTGCAAATAATTTATAAAAATGTATCCGGGTATCCGTCCGGGCCGGGGCTTTTGCCATTTGCCAAAGACTTGACCGTATCCAGTACCTCCTGTTCCGAGAACGGGGTCTCCAGGGCCACCACTTCCTCGGATGGCAGAGGGGGAATCGGAGTGCAATTTACATAATCATCCACTCTTTCCTGGAAGTCGGACACGGCCATGTCTGCCAAAGGTCCCCTAAGGTTGTAAAGGGAGTTGTAATAATCCCTAAATGAGTCTGCAATCTCCAGAGGGGAATGAAGAGATTTACTTGATTTAGATTTAATGATGGGTATATATGTAGTAGGAATTCGAGGATGTAAAAATCATGCTAAAGCTCTACCAGGCTTGTCTGAGTATTCATATAGATATCTACAGAAGCGGTCTCTGTCTCGCTGTTGCTGTATCTAGCAATGAGCTCAAGTCAGTTCTAGCTTTCAACAGATCAATCAGGACCTGTGGATTTTGTGATCTTTTATGATCCAACTCTAAAGCCTGAATATGCGTCAGCAGATTAGTAATGGCAGAAGCCCTATCCTTCTTCAATCGTGCCCCTTGTTGGATGAGTACTCCCCGTATGACTCCCTTTAGGGCCTCCCACTGAAATGGTAAAGCTGTGTGGTCATCTTTATGATTATTGGAGAAATCTGAGATGGCTGTCCTGATTGCCTCTTGGCAATTGGGATCTTGAAGAAGCCCCAGGTGCAAGGACCAAGTCCACTCGCTCACTGAGAGTTCTGGTAATGTCAAGGATAGTAAAACCGGGGCATGGTCCGACCAAATCATTGGGTCAATTTGTGTCAACAGGTGAAACGAGAGCAGTCTGTGACTAATTAAAAAATAATATATTCTGCTATATGAATCATGTAGCGTGGAGTAAAAAGTATAGTCACGTGTGGAGGGGTGGGTCAGTCTCCAAACATCGACCAATCTAGATTCCGTTAGTTTAGCTCTCAGGCTCTCCAACTGGGGAGGGGGGACGGCCGACCTACCCATAGATGAGTCCAGGACCCGATCCAGTGTGAAATTGAGGTCTCCTCCGACTATTACCGCACCCTCGGCGAATGCTGCAAGGTCGCGTAAGTATGCTTTACAAGTTCTAATCTGATCCTGGTTAGGGAGATAAAAGTTAGCGATGGTAAATACATCTCTGATAATTTTAATCTTTAGGAACAAATACCTTCCTTGCGTATCAGGTTTAGAGGCAAGTATTTGAGCCTGTAGCGACTTGTGTAGGGCAATACTGACTCCTTTAGATTTTGAGTCTGGGTTGCTGCTATGGAACCAATGTGAATAATATTTATGGTTGAGTGATGGTATCCGATCTGACCTAAAGTGTGTCTCCTGAAGAAGTAATATATGAACCCGTTTCTTATGCATATGGTAAAGTACCTGTGAGCGTTTTCTGGGGTATTAAACCCTCTAATGTTCAGAGAACAAAGTTTCAAAGTGGACATCGTGAATTAATACAAGAATCAGTGATGGGACCGAGTGGTGGTATGAGGGAAAGAGGTATTGGGGGTAGAAGAGTAAGCCCTTAAAAAAAGAAGAAATGGAAGAAAAATCAGTAGGAAGATTAGGAAGGACAGAATATGAATAAAAGGTTCAGACGGAGAAAGAAATTCCGTCTTATTAGACCACAGGTAGCTTAAGATTAAACAGAGAAATCTCTGTAAGTAGTGTCAAAGACACACCCTAATTTGGGAGGTGACTGTACCCTAAAACACAAGCAATCAGCCAGGCCCCCACAGCAAATTAATTATACATTGTTAATTAATTTATGCAACTAAACAAATCCAGTGCCCCTGACTTATCCAAATTCCCTTTAACACTACATAAAACCAGAGGCAACTAAAAGGTGGTGGAAATCTCTGTGGGCTACTTTCTAGACATAATAAGCCAATGCAATGCATAGTGAGGTTCCACCCAAGGACTGCAAAGCCCCCCATATGAAATCTACTAATATTAAAATTAATAAACTCCGACATGAGGAAAAAGACAGTGGAGAGAGCGAGTGACTACGATAGGACAGACTCCTAAGGCTCAGGAGTCACCAGAGGGACCAGTGGAGTCACTGCGTGGGTATCTTCTCCTCTTCCTCTCAGTTCCCATTGTCACTCTATCACCTCTCCTTGCTCCTCCGAACCCAAAAGAGGATAAATGGGGCCACTGTCCCAGGGTGACTGATGGCAACCCCAGAGACGATGAAAAATCCAGAAGATCCAATGGCGATCTCAGGGTCACCGTGCCAGTGTCCCCACAAGCATGAAGCTGAAAGGGGTATCCCCATTTGTAAGTAATGTTCTTCGCACGCAGAGCCTCCAAAAGAGGTTGGAGAGCCCTTCTTTTAGCCAGAGTTATAGGGGGGAGGTCCGCTAGAAGTTGAATATTTGTGCCATTAAAGTCTATGGCATCATTCTCTCTAGCTTTACGCATAATGTCTTTAATTTTGAAGAAGTGGATCCTGCAAATGACGTCTCTAGGTCTAGATGGGTCAGGGTGTTTGGGGGCCCAGGGATCGGTGAGCTCTGTCCAGCTCGAGATGTTCCTCCGTGGATCTACTCAGCAATGAGTTGAAAAGGTGCTGTAGGGCTGAATTCAGGTCCCGTGGAGCCACCGGCTCCGGGAGACCTCGGAGTCTAATGTTGTTTCTCCAATTTCTGTTTTCGGAGTCTTCTAGCATATCCAGAACTAGATCAAAATTCTGGGAGTGCTGATCCAAAATATGCTGCTGGGTATGGAGCTGGGTAGATAGTTCATCCACTTTAGCTTCAAGAGCAGTGACGGCAGAGTTTATATTAGAAACATCCTCTTTGAGGGAGCCAATTTCCCCCTTGCATACGGCCTCCAATCGCTGGATATAACCCTCCATATCGGTCTTAGTGGGGATAGCATTTAAATGGGCCCGTAATTCCCCAGCGTTCATAGTCAGGAGCGAGGGATCCCCGAGGTTTGCAAAGCTAATAAGGGTCCCAGGGCCATCCTGGGTAATCATACTGCTATTCTCAGTCACGCCAGTGTCCGAGTCAGATGCAAGGGGTCCCAGAACTGTGCTGCTTATAGCTCCTGCACTCCTCAGAGATTCAGTTGGGGTAGAGGAATGGGTTAACTAAGTAGATGGTGAAGCTGACTTGGGAGGGGTGGGACCCGGAGCTCTCCACTCTCCGCATGCCTGCATTACCACTGTCACTAACACTGGATCCCACTTAAACTGCCTCCTCCCTTCCCTGTGTCTGTCTCCCCGGAGTGCGGCCTCCACGTGATAATCTCACTTCAGCAGCAGGTAAGCTTGCTCCCCTCAGGCTCTGCACACTGGGTCCTCCCACTGCAGCAGCCATATCTGCACGTGTGATCTGTTTTCCCACGCTGCCTGAGACTGATAAATACCGAGTGATGCCAAAGTCAGTGGGTCCAGAGATGAGCTCCTGTGGTGCCTGGGAGCGGAGACCAGATTTTCTTCTCATTTAGAGGCTGGGATCTGCTTGTGCTGGCTAATGCTTTGCTGTAAGGGCTCTGGAAAGTACGAGCTCTCTCTAAGTGCGACTGCTCTGCTTCATGGCCAGGCCACGCCCCACGGAGACAGGAACTTTGATGGTTGTCCTCCAGCCCTGGAAGGAGAGCCCCTCCCCTGCACCGACCATTTTTCAGGTCTCTGGAGCTGTGGGAAGGTAGAGGCATCATCTAGTGGCATCCAAGAGGGAACCTCGATTTGCTTGTTTCCTAAGGTCTTCCAGCTTGTAGATCTTCAAGCGTCCGTATGAAAATTTGTTTACCATCTTTTTGTACAGCAAGGCCAAATGGAAAAAGCCACCTGTACAGAAGCTTGTTGGCCCGTAAGGCGACTAGGAGAGGTTTAATTTTCCTTTGTTTCACCAGAGTAGAGGGGGCAATGTCCTGATAGATCTGTATTGGGTTGTTATCATAAAATATAGCGGAACTTTCTCTCATCTTGGACAGTACAGCCGAGGTGTCAACAAAACTCAGCAGGCCGCAGATTACATCTCTAGGTGGGTCTGGGGCTTTAGGTTTTGGTTTCAAGGCCCTATGTACCCGTTCGATGATTATGCCTTCTGCCCTTTCAGGTCCTAGAATAGAGGCAAAGATTTCTTTGGAGACCTTCTTAAGCGTATCAGGAGCATAGTATTCCGGGACACCTTTTATCCTAAGATTTTTGCGTCTACTCCTGTTCTCCTGATCCTCTATAGCAAGTAGGGCCAAGTTCAATTGAAGTTTGTGAACGGACATTTGTTCTTTCAAAGCCTCAGAGAAGTCCACTAGGTCTGACTGGATGCTTTCAAGTGATTCAACCCTTTGGCCAACTTGTTTGAGGTCTGATCTCAGCCCGGATAGTTCTTGCATTAGGGGCTGCACTGCCTGTACAAGAGATTTTTTCAAGAATGATCTGGAGATTGCTGCTCTGTTAGAGCAATGTGAGTCCGAGTCTGAGACGCTGCTGTCTTAGTCTGTCTCTGAGGCAGGGGCATGCGTAGACGAATGGGAGGCCTCTTTTTAAGAGGGTTTCTGAGAGGCAAAGGGCTTTTTTAAAAAAAAAAAAATTGTCTAGATCTCCTTGCTTGCAAGAGGTTGTGATGGATTCAGAGTCTTTAACACGCTCTTTTGACATTTTGCCCATTATGAAGAGGTAATTTAGAGCGTGAGTAGCAAGGTATCACCTCCTAATCATGTAGTAAGTCACGCAAGCATCTCCAATTAGGAGGTCTCCACCTCTCTATGGAGCATAAGATGGGTCACGTGTTGAAGGGTAAATATTCTAAACAAAACTGCTGGTTTGGAGAATTCTAACAATAAGTCTCTGCATTGAACTCCACTAGAAGCTGTAATTGCGTAGGATGAGCAGCCGATGGCCGAGTGATCTTATATTATAATATGTAAATGTCTCTTATATTGATCATGCAGAACACCATACAAAAAGTCTGGGGTTCCCCAGTATAAAAATCCAGAAAGATTTAAACAGATCAGGGCGGGGGAGGATTATATTAAAGTTTATTTCTACAGTAAAGATATGATCTCCCTCTGATACTGCTGTGAGAAGAACCAACCTCTCAAGATGGTGATTTTGGCTCGCTTTTTCTGCAGTGGTGTTTCTGTTAGGCAGGAACTCAGGTCCCAAGATTCAGAGGGGAGGAAATCCAAGATTCGAGCGACCCCAGTCCACAGAGCCCACCCGGGACAAGGCAGCCCCAAGCACCAGAGAGCACTGGCTGCTGTCTTCTCTAGGTGCAGTGTGTCTCCCTCCCCCTGCCCTCTGGGTAGGAATGTATGCAGTAATGGCTCACACTTGGCTTTCCTGTGCTTTCCTCCATCTCCCCTGGACACCTACCTCTGCCACTTGCAAGACTGCTAGGAGATTTAGAAAGGTACTGGAGTGGACTCCATACAGAGCGGAGGGGAGGGGGTTGATGGTGTTAGTTTACTCCCTCGCTCCTGAGGCCCCCTTTCCTACCTCCCTTCCACACAGCTGCTTCTTCCTCCTCTCTGGTGAGCTGAGCTGTCCTTCCTCTCCTGTGTGATTCTTTATCTCTCTTCACAGCAGGCTTCTGTAACTTGTTTGTATAGAGATCAGGTCAGTTGCAGGTTTCTCCATGAGGGCCCTTCCAGACTTGTGTGTCTCAGTCCCAGAGCTTTTCGGTCTGAGTGTCCTGGGAATTTACTGCTTTGTCAAGCTGATAAAGGAGAGTTTCTTGTGGGTAGTTGGAGAGAAAAAGATGTAAAATTACAGCAATAAAGCAGTTTTTATAGAGCCTAGGGACAGGAGCTCAGTTGCTGCAGGTCTTCTCCTGCTTGTGCCTAGGCCACGCCCCCATGAGATGAAGTTTTCCTGGTCCAACTTAGGGGTACATAAGACTTTCTGATCAATTTTTATTACCATTTTTTGGAATTAGAAGGAGCAAAACTAATTCTTAAGGTTTTTTTTTACACATTGTTCTTTATTCTGTATAACTGGCATGCTAATTTTTCAGAAAATCTATTCGATAATCAACGTAATTTTTCTAGTGTTTTCCTAGTGTTTTTCATGGGTTTTCCGCCTTTTATGTGGTTTTGGTACAGATTTGACGCAGCATTTTTTTCTGTTTTTAGTACAGGGATTCAGCATTTAAAACACAATTGCATTTCTAAGATGCTTTTTTTCAGATTCTCTAGAGACTCCTGTAGAGTAAAAGTGCACAAAAACTTAACAGTTCTACAGTATCTTTAACTGCACTGTGGGTATGAATCTTTATGAAGCCACATCCATTTTGCTTTAACTGTTAAATGCCGATCCACACAACAAAAGGCAGCAAAAAGTAAGCACTTTTATTCTCTGTGGAAATATGACCTTTTTAGGAAGTTTATTTTTTGTGAAACAACTTTTTATTTGGGGCTGGAATCAGATTTCTATCATTTTTGTGGGGTTAGAACACTAAGAAATGTTGTAAAAAAATAAAAATAAATAGCAGTCATCTTTGCTACACCAGACACAATACAGTCAGCTCTGCTACACCAGAAAGCTCCCACAACACAGATAGCTCCCACCAGCACAGGAGGAGCCACCGCAAAATAGTCCGTTTGGATAAACCAGGCACATCACAAAATATACAGCACTGCTACACCTGACACAACACAAGTCAACTCTGCCACACCTGACACAACATAACAGTAAACTCTGCTACACCAGATCCAACAAAACACAGTGGACTCTACTACACGAGTCCCAACAGAACAGTTAGCTTTTCTACACCAGATGCAACACAACACAGTCAGCCCTGCAACACCAGACCCAAGAAACATAGTCACCTTTGCTACACCAAACCCAACACAACACACCTCTGCCATACAAGACACATCACAAAAACGCAACTTTGCTACAGCTGACATTACACACACTCGGCTCACGTTGGATTGGAAAATAACTATAGGTGGATACACTAGTGAATAAAAAATGTAGGTGGGTATGTGCTGAGTATTGAGAAGTATTGAGACATCCTTTCTTCTCCTTTCTTGCCCATCAAACTGCATGTATAGAAGAAACAGCTGTTTCTTGGTCTGTATATGCGATGTAGACATTCACTGTATGCCTCTTCACTTGTTCCTTTTCCCCCAGCAAAACTGAGGCCATGTGCCCATGTAGTGTTTTTGTAGCGTTTTTACAGCTGCGAAAATGCTTGTAAAACAGTCTGCCATGTGAATCAATGTGAATTCGGATGTTCTGTGTACACGATGCGCTAATTAGCGCACCGAATTCGCATTGCATTGCAAAACGCAGCATGACCATTTCTACTGCGATTACGCTGCAAATTTGCGGCCATTGAGGAACATTGAAATGCAGAAAACCCACAGGTATATGTGGATTTGCTGCGTTTCAATTAAATTCAATGGCCGTGAATTTGCAGCGTAATTGCAGTGTGTGTGGCACCCGGGATGAAGAGGAGACTACAACTCCTCTTCATCCCGGCTACCACGCGGTGAAAAAAAGAAATAAAAATGTTAAAAATAAAAAAAAAACTGTATACTCACCTCTCCAGTCTTCTCCCTGCCACGTCCTCTCTCCTCGGTGACGTCAGCGGTCAGGTGATGGTCATGTGACCATCAGCTGACTAAATGACATCACCGCAGGTCCTGCAAGTACACCACGGGACACCGAGGAGAGAGGATCGCCGCCGAGAGGAGACTGGAGAGGTGAGTATACAGGTTTTTTTTATTTTTAACTTTTTCTTTTTTTTTTTTTTTTTTTTTTTTTTTTTTCTATAGATGCAGCATTTAATGCATCTAAGTTGGTCACACAATATAAATCCATGCCGTTTGCATGGATTTATATTGTGTGACCAACTTGTCAAGTAATTTTCCAAGTGATGCTCAAAATCGCTTGGAAAAGTACTTGAAAAAATGCATGCGAAAGCTCATGTCAAAACACTGAAAAAACGCTTCTCTCTGGCAGAAAAAATGCATGTAAATCTGCATGCGTTTTTTTCTGCCAGAGAGAGGCAAAAACTCTCTGCATCAAATCTGCTGCGTGAGCTTACATAAATGAGAGAGCATTACAAAGTAAAAGAGGGGAAATAACAAAGAGAAACCTGAAAATGGATAACCCCTTTAATTATGTTGTTTTTTTGTGGAGATTTGTCACCTCTGAACTGCTGATTTTGTGGGATTCTGTGAGTAATGGCAGAGCTCCAGGATAAGACGTTCCCTCTGTCCTTATCCACGCCATCATTCTGCTGTTTTGTTTTGTTTTTGTTTTTTTTAATTTTACACTTTTCCAATTGCTGCACATATAAATGAACTATATTCTGTGGGTTCTCATGATTATAAGCGATACCAAAATTTTTGTCATGTACACACTTATCTGCACGTGATGTGGGGTGCGATAGCAAGGTGTAGGAATTCACTCTCAGGTAGGCATCCAGTAGCATTCAAAGGAATTCAAAACAAAAACAGCCTCTTCTGGGTGCAAAGGTGTCAAAGCAAATAAACAGTTCATTTTGCATGGACATATATGTCAGAGCCGGTTCACTCGAACAGATAAATCCTTTGTCCCGGAGCAAACTTTATGCACAGAAGAGGCACAATACCACTAGTCACGGTATCCCCTTCAGCCCAAGCTCCAGCAGCTTCCAACTCCAAACCAAAGTGTTCAACTCCATGCACAGTTCACACTGAACAGGCTGCAGCTTCCACATGTTACTCTGCAGCTCCAAGACACAGACTGTGTAGATTTCCTAGCTGACCCATGTAGTCTCCATTGAAAGATAGAGACCCCAGCATGTCTCTCTTCCAGCTATAGCTCCCATTTTGGCTGGTCACTCAACAGTAGCACACTCAACTCTGCTCCATCCAGCAGACTGACATACCTGGTCAACACTGACCCCTCATTCATAGTCAAAGTAAGTCATGTGCATCTAATAATAATAATAAATAATTTGATATAGCGCCAACATGTACTGCAGCACTTTACAATTATGCGGGGACATGTACAGACAATAAAAACAATACAAAGTAACACATAGTTCAACAGTTAAAGGAGGAGTGAGGGTCATGCTCGCAACCTGACGATCTATAAGGAAATAGGGGCGACACAATAGGTAGAACGTGCTTGTTAAGTACGGTCCAGCCATCATTATAATAAATAAGGGTTTTCAGCCAGTATCTGTCTGAGTGCAGTTACCGTGTGCTATTGGGTGCATTGAGGATGCAGACACAGATGAATATGAGGGAGCAGATTATGATTAACATTCAGAAGGAGGAAATGGGGGGATTTAGGTTATTGAGTTGAGGTGATAGTCCTGTCTAAACAGATGTGTTTTTAAAGCATTCTTAAAATATAGGGGCTAGATCTTATTTGAATCTTTTTGGGGTAGTGCATTCCAGAACACTGTTTCCGCACGAGAGAAGTTTTAGAGATGGAGTTGCGATGTTCGAATTATGGAGGATGTTCGTCTTACATCAGTTACAGAATGGAGAGCACGGGTAGGGTGATAGACAGAAATGAGGGATGAGATATAGGGTGGTGCAAAACTGTGGAGAGTTTTGTGGGTTAAAAATATAAGTTTGTATTGTATTCTGTAGTGAATGGGCAACCAGTGCAATGACTGGCACAAGGTGGAGCCATCGGTGAAGCAGCTGGACAGAAATAGAACTCGGGCTGCCACATTCAGGACAGATTGGAGAGGAGAAAATTTTGTTAGAGGGAGACCAATCAGTAAAGAGTTGCAGTAGTCCAGACGAGAATGAATGAGATTAAGTGTTTTTGCAATTTCAAAGGTGAGAAAAAGTTGGATTCTGGAGACGTTTTTTAAGATGCGGATAACGTGACCTAGTGAGTGATTGGATATAGGTAATAAAGGTAAGTTCTGTGTCATATATGACCCCAAGACAGCAAACATGCCACTTGAGAGTTATGGTTGAAGCACCCAAGATAATTGCAATATCAGTATAAGTAGATTAGTAGAAGGAGTAAACAAGAGAAGTTCAGTTTTGTAGAGATTTCATTTCAGATAGAGGTAGTTTAATAGTTAAAAGGTAGATAGAGGTAGTTTAATAGGTAGTTTTCAGGTAGAGGTAATTTAATTTCAGATAGAGATTTCAACTCATGTTGACAGCGTGCATACAATCCCTGGTATTTTGTATTAGGGTGGTGATGATGTCAGGAGAAGAGATGTATAATTTGTGTCATCAGCATAGAGATTAAACCAAATCTGCTAATGGTTTGTCCTATAGGGTGTATAGAGAGAAAAGGAGCGGGTCTAGGACTGAGCTTTGAGAAACCCCTATAGTTAGGGGAAGAGAAGAGGAGTAATACGTGGGGAAAGATACAGTGAATTAGTGGTCAGAGAGGTAGGAGGAAAACTAGGAAAGAAAGATGTCCTTGAGGCCGATAGAGCGAAGGATAGTGAGGAGGAGCTGGTGACCCACAGTGTCAAATGCAGCAGAGAAATCCAGGAGAAACAGCAGGGAGTAGTGGCCATTGGACTTTGCTGTTAATTGGTCATTAGAGACTTTAGTAAGGGCAGTTTCAGTAGCATGTTAAGAGCGGAAACCAGATTGAAAAGGATCAAGAAGAGAGTGATCTGAGAGATAGCGGATCAGACGAGAGTGGACCAAGCGTTCCAGGAGTTTAGAAATAAAGGAAAGATTAGAGACAGGTCTGTAGTTAGCATCACAGTTCTGGTCGAGGGTTTTTTAACTAAAGGGATTATGATGGTATCTTTGAATGAAGAAGGAAAGATGCCGTAAGAAAGAGAGCGATCAAATATTTTAGTTAGGGGACTAGTGACAGCTGGGGAGAGGGGCTTGAGGAGATGTGAGGGTCACTGGAGCAGGTTGTAGGGCGAGAAGAAGCAAGGAGCCTGATCACTTCTTCTATGACAGACTTGAAGATGAAAAGTGAACTTAAGGTGCGGGAGGGAATTGTGCAAACATGTCCTGATGGATGTTGTTGATTTTTTGTAGGAAATAAGTGGTCAGATCATCAGCGCTGAGGGAGTTGACTGGGGCCTGTACTTTAGGGCTCAAGAGGGAGTGGAAGGTTTTGAAGAGTCGTTTTGAATTGCGACTAGTGATGTGATGAGAGTGATGAAGTAAATTTGTAGCCAGATGGAGAACAGAGTTATAAGTTTTAAGCATGAATTTATAGTGGTTGAAGCCTTCTGTTGATAGTGATTTTCTTCACTGATGCTCAGCACTCAGAGCAACGCTGAAGAACACGTGTTTTCAGCGTGTGCCAGGGTTGCTGCTGTCTATGTCTAGTCTTTCTGTGTGTAGACAGTGCTGCTTCATCCAGGGCACTCTTCAGTGTATTATTATAATGTGACACTGCTAAGTCTGAACAGGAAAGGGAGTAGATGGGAGCTAAATATGACTGTACATTTTTCAGAAGCTACTTGGTATTGATGTCAAGTAGATTTTAGTTTGTGTGATAAGTGGACATGTCCTTAGTTTGGAGACAGTTCTTGACAGAGAAAGAAAGAAGAATATTGTCAGAGAGCGGGAGAGGAGAGTTAGTAAAGTCATGCACTGAGCAGAGCCGGTAGAAGACTAGGTCCAGTGTATTCTTGTCTTCATGTGTAGTAGAGTTAGCAACCTGTAAAAGACCGAAGGAGATGGTTAGAGAGAGAAGATGAGTGGAAGATGGGGAGTGTGGATCATCAATGGGTATGTTAAAGTCCCCCATGATGAGTGTGAGAGTGTCACAGTATAGAAAATGTGGAAGCCAGTTGGCAGAGTGATCCAGAAACTGACGGGAGGAACCCTGAGGCAATACATAACTGCCACTCACAGGTAGAAAGGTTTGAAGAGTCTAACGGTGTGGACTTTAAAGGAAGGGAAACTAAGTGAGGATATCGGGGGAATAATCTGGAAAGCAGATTGTGGTGAAAGGAGCAGACCAACACCTCCACCTTGTCTATTTGTAGGTCTGGGGTTCTGCCCACCATACAAAAGAGCAGCAGCGGCAGTGGTGTCTGACTGCTGGATCCTGGTTTCAGCTAGTACAAGAAAGTCAAGGGACTTTGGAAAGGAACAAATCTTGCATGTAGACGAGTTTGTTGCACGCTGACCGTGCGTTCCAGAGAGAACAATCAAAACAGACCAGAGAAGGCAAGCACTGAATGTTTATAAGATTAGCAGAGTTTCTATGTGCTGCAGGAGGAGAGTTATACACTGCTCAAAAGATAAAGGGAACATTAAAATAACACATCCTAGATCTGAATGAATGAAATATTCTCATTGAATACTCTGTTCTGTACAAAGTTGAATGTGCTGACAACTACATCACACAAAAAGCATCAATGGAAATCAAATTTATCAACCAATGGAGGCCTGGATTTGGAGTCACCCCCAAAATTAAAGTGGAAAAACACACTACAGGCTGATCCAACTTTGATGTAATGTCGTTAAAACAAGTCAAAATGAGGCTCAGTATTGTGTGTGGCCTCCACTTGCCTGTATGACCTCCCTACAATGCCTGAGCATGTTCCTAATGAGGTTGCGGATGGTCTCCTGTGGGATCTCCTCCAGGATGGCACATCAATGCGAGCTGTGGCAAGAAGGTTTGCTGTGTCTGTCAGCGTTGTGTCCAGAGGCTGGAAGCGCTACCAGGAGACAGGCCAGTACACCAGGAGACATGAAGGGGGCCGTAGGAGGGCAACAACCCAGCAGGAGGACCGCTACCGCCGCCTTTGTGCAAGGAGGAACAGGATGAGCACTGCCAGTGCCCTGCAAAATGACCTCCAGCAGGCCACAAATGTGCATGTGTCTGCACAAATGGTTAGAAACTGACTCCATGAGGGTGGTATGAGGGCCCAACGTCCACAGATGGGGGTTGTGCTCACAGCCCAACACCGTGCAGGACTCTTGGCATTTGCCACAGAACGCCAGTATTGGCAAAGTCACCACTAGCGCCCTGTGCTCTTCACAGGTTCACACTGAGCACATGTGACAGACGTGACAGAGTCTAGAGACGCCGTGGAGAGCGATCTGCTGCCTGCAACATCCTTCAGCATGTTCGGCGGTTTGGCAGTGGGTCAGTAATGGTGTGGGGTGGCATTTCTTTGGAGTGCCGCACAGCCCTCAATGTGCTCGCCTGAGGTAGCCTGACTGCCATTAGGTACCGAGATGGGATCCTCAGACCCCTTGTGAGACCATATGCTGGTGCGGTTGGCCCTGGGTTCCTCCTAATGCAGGACAATGCCAGACCTCATGTGGCTGGAGTGTGTCAGCAGTTCCTGCAAGATGAA
The DNA here is from genome assembly GCF_046119375.1 of Phyllobates terribilis. Lineage (NCBI taxonomy): Eukaryota > Metazoa > Chordata > Amphibia > Anura > Dendrobatidae > Phyllobates > Phyllobates terribilis. The sequence goes on along the minus strand of NW_027362764.1, from coordinate 325,978,510 downwards.
GGCATTGAAGCTATGGACTGACCCACCCGTTGCCCAGACCTGAATCCCATTGAGCACATCTGGGCCATCATGTTTCACTCCATCCACCAACGTCACATTGCACCACAGACTGTCCAGGAGTTGGCGGATACTTTAGGTCTGGGAGGAGATCCCACTGGAGACCATCCGCAATCTCATCAGGAGCATGCCCAGGCATTGTAGGGAGGTCATACAGGCACGTGGAGGCCACACACAATACTGAGCCTCATTTTGACTTGTTTTAAGGACATTACATCAAAGTTGGATCAGCCTGTAGTGTGTTTTTCCACTTTAATTTTGGGGGTAACTCCAAATCCAGGCGTCCATTGGTTAATAAATTAGATTTCCATTGATGATTTTTGTGTGATTTTGATGTCAGCACATACAACTTTGTACAGAACAAAGTATTCAATGAGAATATTTCATTCATTCAGAGAGTTCCCTTTTATTTTTTTGAGCAGTGTATTTACTAGAGGAAGGAGGCCCAGGATTGGAAGAGATGTCACTAGCGACTAGGAGGAGAAAAAGAGAAATAGCAGGTGGTTCAATGATTTGTGTGAGCATTTTATGAGCTCTATGGTGGTAGTCGATGGTTTGGAGTTATTGATAAATGTCAGTAGAGCCTCGGTGTTGTACATGAGAGAGGCAAGAAGAGAGGGACTGATGTAAAGAGAGTGTACAGAATGTGTAAAGGGGCATTAAGGGTGAAAGAGAAGCTGCTAAAACCTATATGAAGCAAAGAGATATGAAAAATAAATAGTTTAAACATGCTTCTTGTTCAGTTATACTAAATATATGGCATATCTTACCTGTCTCTTGCCCTTTCCACATTCCATGTTTAAATGATGAGATACTTCAAAAATATTGCACTTAGAAATATATGGAACACATGCTCCCCCTAAGACAGATCTGAATATATCAGCAGTGTCTGCTTCTGATATACAAACATCAGGTTAAAGAATACTTTGAAAATTAGAAGCAAACACCTAATCAAGACCTGCAGTGCTAGGATTTAGCCCTAGCTTACCTGGCTTTGCTACATAGGGTTAATTTATCTTCTCTCACATAATCTTGTACTCAGCCTCTGTTATAGGCTGCAAAGTGAGCATAAATCACATCCCCACACGCCCGCCACACTACACGCTGCCACCATTCATCAAACACACTGGTGGTTAGTCACCTAAATATATATTACTGTCCAACAATCAAAAGACCACATACTTTCTAAAAGGTTATAGATTCTTTAGAGCAGGGGTGGGCAATTAATTTTCCCGAGGGGCCACATGAGAGACTGTGACTGTTGGGGAGGGCCGAACCAATAGGCTGAAATGAATTCTGCTCAATATTAATATTAACATATTAATTCTAATTATTATTATTAATGATTACATAAATATGAATTGTGTAACTTAATATTGAGCAGAATTAAGTGTGCTGACATCCCCCTATATACAGCTTGAGCCCCCACACAGCCTCTCTATATACAGCATGAGCCCTACACAGCCCCCCATGTCCATTATGAGTCCCACACAGCCCCACAAGGCCAGCATGAGCCCCACACAGCCCCCCCATGTTCAGCATGAGCCCCACACAGCCCCGCCCGTGTTCAGCATGAGCCCCACACAGCCAACCCGTGTCCAGCATGATCCCCACACAGCCCCACTGTGTCCAGCATGAGCCCCACACAGCACCCCCATGTCCAGCATGAGCCCCACACAGCCCCCCATGTCCAGCATGAGCCCCACACAGCCCCCAAGTCCAGCATGAGCCCCACACAGCCCCCCCATGTTCAGCATGAGCCCCACACAGCCCCGCCCGTGTTCAGCATGAGCCCCACACAGCCAACCCGTGTCCAGCATGATCCCCACACAGCCCCACTGTGTCCAGCATGAGCCCCACACAGCCCCCCCATGTCCAGCATGAGCCCCACACAGCCCCCCCGTGGCCAGCATGAGCCCCACACATCCCTCCCGTGTCCAGCATGAGCCTCACACAGCCCCCTCATGTCCAGTATGAGAGCCCAAGAGCCTCCCCAGTGTCCAGCATGACAGCCCTCCCCAGTGTCCAGCATGACAGCCCTCCCTAGTTTCCAGTATGACAGCCCTCCTTAGTGTCCAGCATTAAAGCCCCCCAGTTTCCAGTATGAGAGCACCCCTGTGTCCAGCATGACAGCCCTCCTTATTGTCCAGCATGAGAGCCCCCCAGTGTCTCCAGCATGACAGCCCTCCCCAGTGTCCAGCCTGACAGCCCTCCCCAGTGTCCAGCATGACAGCCCCCCCTGTGTCCAGCATGACAGCCCCTCCTGTGTCCAGCATGAGAGCCCCCCCCGTGTCCAGCATGAGAGCCTCCCTGTGTTCAGCCTGAGAGTACCCCCCCCTGTGTCCAGCATTAAAGCCCCCCCTTCGTCCAGCATGAGAGTGCCCCCCCTGTGTCCATCATTAAAGCCCCCCCTATGTCCAGCATATACTTACCTCACTCCCTGTTCCCCTGGCGCTCCTGTCTGAGAAGCACTGACTCTCCGCAGTGCACAGGCTGACGCCATCGCGTCAGCTGTTTCTAATGCTGATTGATGGAAGAGCGAGGTAGCGGCCCCTCCTCCACCAATGCATTCACAGCGGATTGAGACCGCGGATTGAGACAGCGGTGACGGCGTGTGGGCGGGCAGTGACGGCATGTGTGTGAGCTGGGAAGGGCATAGTGCGGCCCGTGGGCCACTGTTATCAGCCCCTTGGCAGTCTTGGTCCACGGGCCGGACTGGAACAGCCAGAGGGCCGCATGTGGCCCGCGGGCCGCACTTTGCCCAGGTCTGCTTTAGAGGATAAAAGGACCAAACTTATTAAACGTTTAATCTTTAATATAAAAAATATAGTGCTTACAAGAAAAAGAGGAACATAAATCGACACAAATCAAACTGTTATAAAATAAAAAAGGTCAAACCACAGAAATATCTAAACATTTCAGTCTAAAGTTATTCTTTTGTTTCCTTGAGGGAAGAATAAAGGGTTCATGGATCACATTCAGCTTGGGCTGACCCCCACAAGCCCACAATATCCATTGTTTAGCCCATATTTTATATGCCTGCCCCTGGGCTCAAGTTTCCCAGACAGCCTATATTGTATTATGTAGATCGCAGGTCTGTAAATGGACCGTGGGCTAAGGAGGCGAACACATTGCAGATTAAATACCTTGTTTCTTCAAAACCCCCTCCTCCCTTGGAACATCTGCCCAAGCTTTGAAGCTCAGGCTTACCAGGCTGAAGTGTCAGGAATAAAGCTGCATGAGGGCTAATTTTTTGTGACACGATCTGTAGTTTTCACTGGTCCCGGTTTTAGGTACATATGACTTTTTATTACATTTTTTTGTAAGGTGGATGAACAAAAAAAAAAGAAAACATTGCATTTGCATTTTTTTTTTTTGGCTTTCACTGTACGAGATGAATGACAACACATGTTTTTTAGTGTGATGTCATTAAATACCCAATTTATATATATTTTTTGTTTGGTTTTATGCTTTATGAGGGCTTGTTTTTTTTTTGCTAAACAATATTTCATTTTTATTGGCACCATATCAGGATCCATACGATTTTTTGATAATTTTTTATTTCATTTTATGTGAAGTGGTGTGAACAAAAATACAAAAAGCTTCTTTAGAATTTATATTTTTTTAGGCATTCACTGTGCAGGAAAACTATTATTTCTTTGTGCTGGTTATTAAAGACTTTGTGATAACAGATATTTATTTTTTGTATGCTTGTTTATTAGACTAAATTATGTTATTTTGAAAAATTATATTTCTTACAAAATTTTAACAATTATTTTGTTTGTTTTTTAACTTTATTTTACAATATTAGTAGTCCCACAAGCCCCATTTTTGAACTACCATCAAACAGACTAATAGTGCCATTGCAACCATTGGCGTGACAGAGATTCTCTGGCTTAATAGAACCAGAGAAGGGTGGAGATAGATAGAAACCAAGTAGGTGTGGCGTATTTAACTCCTTCACCCCTGAACCCGTTTTCACCTTTATGACCGGGCCAAATTGTACAATTCTGACCAGTGTCATTTAATGAGGTAATAACTCTGGAACGCTTTAATGGATCCCAGTGATTCTGAGACTTTTTTCTGATCGTAAAATTTATTTGATAAGACTGGCATTTATTTGCGAAAAATCGGAAATTTGGCAAAAATTTTGCATTTTTCAAACTTTGAATTGTTTTGCCCTTAAATCAGAGAGATATGTGTCAGGTATTCCACAGCGACGACACTGGGGAAATCACGCAATATCTCACTGTGCCGTCACTATGTCATGGATTTCGTCTGGAATCGCGGGCACACGATCCAGACTACTCACTACTTAGATATCAGCAAGCGACCAGTGAGAGTGAGAGTATGACGTCACACCTCCGGATTCCAACTCATGGAATAGGTGTTTACGCCCTCGTACTGTCACTGTCAGCTTCACCATAGCTCAATTATTATTATCTGCCACCACCGTCCAGATTTGACATATAATACAGGTCTGGGCGGACGCCTGCATTTTGGTAGCGTATATTGCTTCAGGGGAGTTAGCGATTACAGGACAAAAGAAACCGAACTATTAAATTTCATATTTAATTCAAAAGGGAGGCAGTGTTTAGGAAAAATATATACAAGATGTTGCAAAGGAGACATACAATACATAAGCAGTTACACAAAAGAATAAGGATTAAAGAAGAAACTTACGCTATATGGTTCGCAGGGACGAATCAGCATAGGTGGAGGAGGGGCTTCCCGATTTGATCTGAATGTTATCGAACGTGACCTGTTACTTATAGTTCTTATACCCCTCTGGCAATGAGAATGGATCAATCTTCCCTTGTCTCTTTTATGCCAAAGGGGAAGATCTGCCCACACACCCTCTGTGCTGACATCACAGGAGCTGGACTCCATCCTTCATGTTTGTATTAAAAACCTGTTTTTTTGGGATAACTTATCGTTCGTTGCTGCCATAAGCCCAAAAGTGATACCATATTTTCAATTATGATTTTACCTTCATTTAGAGACCACACATCGCATAGTTGCAGTCTGCTATTCTGGTATTTTTGCACTACAGCTCCACTGAGGGTTTTTCGGCTACAAAAAAAAAAATGAGCATATCGCTCCTCGGCTGACCCTGCCACTAAAAATATAGGTCACATTATTATCAGACGTATGGAACTAACAATATTCCATATGTCATATCGGTGCCGTCCTGTCTATAGATTTCTTTTTGAAGCTCGGAAGTACATGTTACACATCTCACACTGTAAATTATCGCAGGCCTCCATCTGTGGGAAATATATTTGTGTTTTAATTAGGCTGGTAGCACTTCTTGGCTGGCATCTGCGTGTGTTAATTGCATACAGACTGCTCTCAGCTCTCCTCTTGTGGCAAATTGTGGATAAGGGAGGGGTGGAGTGTCTTGAGAGAAATGGTCAATATTCTCTTAATATCTCCTTGACATTAATATCTCCCTGACAATATGCCACACAAAATAGTTTTAAATAACATTTCCCACATGTCTGCTTTACATCAGCATAATTTTGGAACCAATTTTTTTTTTGTTAGGAAGGTATAAGGTTAAAAGTTGACCAGCGATTTTTCATTTTTCCAACCAAAATTACAAAACCATTTTTTTAACCCCTTAAGCTCCGGAGCATTTTCCGTTTTTGCATTTTCTTTTTTTGCTCCCCTTGTTCCCAGAGCCATAGCGTTTTTATTTTTTGGTCAATATGGCCATGTGAGGGCTTATTTTTTGCGGGACGAGTTGTACTTTTCAACGCCATTACTAGTTTTACCATATTGTGTACGGGAAAACGAGGAAAAAATTCCAAGTGCGGTGAAATTGCAAAAAAAGTGCAATACCACAGTTGTTTTTTTTTGTTTTTTTTACCACGTTCACTGAATGCTAAAACTGACCAGCCATTCTGATTCTCCAGGTCATTATGAGTTCGTAGACACCAAACATGTATAGGTTCTTTTTTATTTAAGTGGTGAAAAAAAAATCCAAAATTTGGTTAAAAAAAAAAAAATATATCGCCATTTTCTAAGACCCGTAGTGTCTAAATTTTTGGGGATTTGGGGCTGGGTGAGGGCTTATTTTTTGCGCACCGAGCTGCAGTTTTTATTGCTACCATTTTGGGGTAGATACGATGTTTTGATCGCCCGTTATTGCATTTGATTGCAATGTTGCGGGGACCAAAAAACGTAATTCTGGCGTTTAGAATTTTTCTCTCCTTACGCCGTTTACCGATCGGATTAATTCTTTTTTTATATTGATAAATCGGGCGATTCTGAACGCGGAGATACCAAATATGTCTGTGTTTTTTTTTATTATTATTTTATTTTGAATGGGGCGAAAGGGGGGTGATTTAAACTTTTATATTTTTTTATTTTTTTTTATATTTTTAAAAACTTTTTTTTTCACTTTTTGCATGCTTCAATAGTTTCCATAGGAGACTAGAAGCAGCAACTATCTGATCACCTCTGCTACATACAGGGGACGAGCAGGTCCCCTGCATGCAGCAGAAATGGTCCTGTGCTATGAGCGCCGATCACTAGGTGGCGCTCATAGCGACCAGATCATGACAACCACAGGCGTCTGCTGCAGACCCTGGGTTGTCATGCCCACCCATCAGTGACCCGCGATCACGTGACGGGGTCGCCGGTGGGCGGGGCTTAGGACGCGCTTCCAGGACGCGCGCGTTAAATGCCGTTGTCGGAGATTGACAGCGGCATTTAACATGTTAACAGCCACGGGTGGATCGCGATTCCACCCGCGGCTGTTGCGGGCACATGTCAGCTGTAAGAATCAGCTGACATGTGCTCGGTTCAGTGAGGGCTCAGTGCAGCAGCCCTCACTGAACAGGGGGGAGGCCAAATGTGCATACTAAGACGTCTTCCGTTGTTAAGGGGTTAAGGACCACATCACATTTGAAGTGGCTTTGAGGGGCTTTGAATGTGACTTTGACAGAAGTACCCAAATATGACACCATTTTAAAAACTGCCCCCTCAAAGTGCTCAAAACCACATTCAAGAAGGTTATTAACCCTTCAGGTGTTTTTGGAATGTGTAAGAAAACAATGAACATTTACATTTTTTTCACAAAAATTTTACTTTAGACTGATTTTTCACAAGGGCAACAGGAAAAAATGGAGCCAGAATTTGTTGTGCAATTTCTCCTGAGCAGGTTGATACTACATATGTGGGAGAAAACCACTGTTTGGGCACACGGCATTGCTCTGAAGGGAAGGAGCACCATTTGACTTTTTGAATGTAAAATTTTCTGGAATAATTAGCGGACGCCATGTTGCATTTGGAGAGCCCCTGATGTGCCTAAACAGTGGAGACCCTCCAAAAGTGATACCATTTTGGAAACTAGACCCCAATGGAACTTATCTAGGTGTGTGGTGAGCACCTTGAACTCCCAGGTGCTTCACAGAAGTTTATAACATTGATTTGTAAAAATTTAAATGTTCACATTTTTCCCACAAAAATGTTTTTCAGACCCAAATTTTGCATTTTCAGAAGGTTAATGGGAGAAATTGCACCATACAATTTGTTGTGCAATTTCTCCTGAGTAAGCCAATACCTCATATATGGGGGGAAAACTATTGTTTGGGTGCATGGCAGGACTTGGAAGGAAAAGCGTGCCATTTGACTTTCTGAATGTAAAATTTGCTGGAATAATTAGTGGACGATATATCTTGTTTGGAAAGCCCTGATATGCCTAAACAGTGGAAACCCCCCCACAAGTGACACCATTTTGGAAACTAGACCCCTCAGGGAACTTATCTAGATGTGTTCTGAGCACCTTGAACCCCCAAGTGCTTCACAGAAGTTTATAATATTGACCCGTGAAAATAAAAATTATTTCTTTTATCCAACAAAAGTGTTTTTTAGCCCCATTTTTTTATTTTCAAAGGGGTAACAGGTGAAAATAGACCCCAAAATTTGTTGTGCAATTTCTCCTGATACCCATATGTTGGAGAAAACTATTGTTTGGGCGCATGGCAGGGCTCAGAAAGGAAGGACTGACATTTTGGAACGCAGACTTAGATGGAATTGTCCGCGGGTGTCATCGCATTTGGAGAGCCCCTGATGTAGGGGCTTTTCACTGTCAAGGCACATGTGAGTCCATTTTGGAAACTAAACCCCTTATCAAGAAATTTATTTAGATGTGTAGTGAGCACCTTGAACCTACAGATGCTTCACAGAATTTTACAACGTCGATCTGTAAAAATGAAAGAAAAAATAAAATTTCCACAAAAATGTTTTTAGCCCCTGGGCTAGGGGCTAAAATCTAGGGCTAAAACAACATTTTGTTGGTAAAAATATAATTATTTTTTTCTTTACTGCCCAAAAATTTTACATTTTCACAAGGATAGCAGGAGGAAATGTACCCCAAAATTTGTTGTGCAATTTTTCCTGTGTACTTCGATACCCCATATGTGATCGAAAACTACTACTTTTGCTGGACTGGTTTGAAGGTGCCATGTCACATTGGCAGAGCCCCTGAGGTGCCAGAACAGCAGACCCCCCATAAGAGACCCTATTTTCCAACTACACCTCTCAATTAGTTCATCTAGGGATGCAGTGATCATATTGACATCACAGGTCAGTCACAGAATTTTATACCATTGGGCAGTAAAGAAAAAAATAATTATATTTTTACCAACAAAATGTTGTTTTAGCCCTAGATTTTACATTTTTACACTGGCAAATTGGTAAAAATGCCACTGAAATTTGTCTCACAATTTCTGCTGAATGTAGAAATACCCCTTATGTGGCAGTACAGTACTGCTTAGCCATACTTCGAGACTCAGGAGGGACGGAGTGCTATTTGCCACCTGGAGCACAGATTTTTCTAGAATAATATGCAACTCCATATACCAGCTCCTAGAATAGCAGAATCTCCCCTCAAGTGACCTCATTTTGGAAATCATGCCCCTTTGGCAATTTATCTATAGCTGTAGCGACGATTTTTATTCCATGGGTGTTTTCCAGAAACAAGCCGTAGTGAATGTTGCTGAGTGAAAATTACAAACTGCCCTTGTAGTGACAAGTGCGTTGTAGTGACCAGTACGTTGTGCCCAGTTCATGCTTCTAGACTCATGCAGCTTGTAAAATAGACGGGCACTCACCTCTAAAGAAATGGCAATTGTGGATGCTAAAATTAGTTTAGGCACACTGAGGCTCAGAAGGGAGGGGTGGCATTTGGATTTGGGAGTGCAGAATTTGCTGAATTACTTTTGTTGGGGCGAGGAGCCATAGTGCTTTTCCAGAGCCTTTGTGCTACCAATAGTGTTGAGCGAGTATGTTCTATTAACCCTTTCGCCGAGTATGCTCGGGCCGAGCTCCGAGTATTTATAGCTACTCGGTGATAAGGTTAAATCGCTCCCAGTGTGCATGATTTGCGACTGTTTGACTGTTTTATTACATGTGAGGAATGTCTATTTCTTACACATTCCTCCCATGTAATAAAGCTGTCAAACAGTTGCAAATCATGCACACGGGAGCGATTTAACCTTATCACCGAACAGCTATAAATACTCGGAGCTCGGCCCGAGCATACTCGGACAGAACATACTCGCTCAACCCTAGCTACCAGTAACGTGAAAGCCCCTATATTTCCATTGACAGATGACGGACCTGAGTGGGGACTTGCTTTTTTGTGGCTTGGTTTGAAGTTTTTGTTAGGAACATTTTACATAACATTTTGGATCACATTTATCCTGCGCTCTATGCTGAGCACTTATATCGGGGATCCATCTAAATCTCCAAATGACGTGATATAGATGAAACCACCGAGGGATCCATTCACTATAATGAGACAGCAGAGTTACTCCGGACTCCATCTGGCCTCTATTCAGCAGTTTCCTTTTCAGAATTGCACAAAAATGTGGCCGACGACACTTTTATGCACACCTAAAAAGATGGACACTGCCGGATCACAGGCCAGGAGGCATCCACAGTGCCTCCATCTGCCTCATTCTAGGGAATCTGCCACCATATTTCAGAGATTTACATGGAAACCCAGGTGGAAGCACTCAGCGCAGAGCGCATGGTAAATGTGAGCCGAGCCTTACTGCAATCTTTGGGAGGCAGAAAGAGCAAATCAACAGCAGGTGAAGAATTGGTTTTATTTATTTTTTACACCGTTCCTCGTGCAGTATAAGTGATTAGACGACTTTATTCTTTGGGTCGGTGTGATTACAGTGATACCTGACTAGCTATTTAACCCATTCTGTGCCCGAGTGTCAAGCATTTTTATTGATATATGCGCCCCCATCCTGGCATATGCTTCCCCATCCTGTTTTGTGCTCACCCATCCTGTTTTGTGCTTCCCCCATCCTTTTATGTGCCTCCCCAATACTGTTATGTGCTTCCCCCATCCTGTATTGTGTGCCGCCATCCTGGTATATGCGTCCCCATCCTGTTATGTGCTCCCCGATCCTGGTATATGATCCCCCATCCTGCGCCACCATCCTGTTATGTGCTTCCCTCATCCTGCACCCCCATCCTGTTATGTGCTTCCCCCATCCTGTTATGTGCTTCCCCCATCCTGTGCTCCCATTCTGTTATGTTCTGTCTCATCCTGCTATGTGCTCCCCCATCCCGGCATATGCTCCCCCATCCTGGTATATTCTCCCTCATCCTTTTATGTGCTCCCCCCATTTTATGTGCTTCCCCCATCCTGCACCACCATCCTGTTATGTGCTTCCCCCTTCCTGCGCCCTCATCCTGTTATGTGCTCTCCCATCCTTCAGCCCCATCCTCTTATGTGCTTCCCCCATCCTGTTATGTGCTTCACCCATCCTGTTATGTGCTCTCCCATCTTGCTCCCCCATCCTGTTATGTTTTTCCCCATCCTGTTATGTTCTCACCCCATCCTGTTATGTGCTTCTCCCATCCTGTTATGTGCTTCTCCCATCCTGTTATGTGCTTCCCTTATCCTATTATGTGCTTCCCTCATCCTGCGCCCCCATCCTGTTATGTGCTCCCCCATCCTGTTATGTACTTCCTCCATCCTGTTATTTACTGCCTCCATCCTGTTCCCTCATCCTGTTTTGTACTCCCCCCATCCTTGCGCCCCCATCCTGTTTTGTGCTCCCCCATCCTGTTTTGTGCTCCCCCATCCTTCACCCCCATCCTGTTATGTGCTCCCCCATCCTGCACCCCCATCCTGTTGTGTGCTCCCACATCCTGTTATCTGCGCCCCCTTCCTGTTTTGTGGAAAAAGAAAGGGAAACCGGGAAGATCCAGCTGAACAAATCTTCTAAAATCCATATTTTATTGGGTCATGCAAAAAATATTAAAAGTCCACCTTGGAGAGGAACAGCAAACGCGTTTCGAACTATAAGTTCTTAATCAATTGCAGTGTATCGCCTCTCCCCTGATGAAGCCACAGCGGTAGTGGCGATACGCGTGGGGTTGCGGTCCTCTTGACCACTTTGGTACACATGGGTATATCCTCATCTCCAGCTTTATAGGTCGTACTTTAGGAGCCTCTAAATATTGGTATCGGGACATTTATTCCCTCTCTTACCTTTCCTCTTTTTTTTTTTTTTTTTTTTGTGGTCATTTACTATGAGGAATTTAGATAGCACTGCCTCTATTTAGAGTAAAGTACATAATCTAATGGTATTAGGATTATTAACATACATTTTATTGGTGCCCAATATAGGAGAAGAATCGATTCATTCATTTGTTTGGGTATAGGGACCTATATGGGCCTACATGAATATGCGGGATATATTTATTGATGCTACATGTTTATTGGTGATGTGTACACGTGTAAGGATTTTTTGACCACGGTTATATTCTAATATGGTACAATGATGTATTTAAGCGTTATGCTTTTTAAATGTTTTTAACTTTTTGCATGTTTGTCCGGTCTTTATGAATTAATAAAATGATGCTGGTATATATTTAGCGCTCCCGGTCTCTTCATACATACCACTTTTTCTTTTTTACATGCTATTTGTTCTGGTTTGGGTATGTGACGGGTTGAGTGATACCTTACATTAATTTATTTATGGTGCCCTCCTTTTGCTTTCTTCATAGCGCGATACCAGGCGCCATTTTAGTGAAGACACATTAGCAGAGTGTATTCAACAAAATGACGCCAGTGTATGCGCGAGCCCATACCGCGCTGTCCGGCACCATTTTGTTGAAGACACATTGCAAATATGTCTTCATTAAAATGGCTCACAATGCGCATGTGCCAATTCCGATGCCGCACGCCTCCCCAGCCTGTGACCCGAACAGGGGCGCCGCGGCAACATTACTCCCGGTCAGGTATGTACTTATGGTGCCGATCTCCCTGTGCGAGGGCAATCACCATGATGTATATATACTGCATCGGTCGGGAAGTCCTTCATGACGAAGATGTGTATATATACAGGGTGCACCATTTATATGGATGCACCTAAATTAAATGGGAATGGTTGGTGATATCAACTTCCTGTTTGTGGCACATTAGTATATGGGAGGGGGAAAACTTTTCCAGATGGGTGGTGACCATGGCGGACATTTTGAAGTCGGACATTTTGGATCCAACTTTATTTTTTTCAATGGGAAGAGGGTCATGTGACACATCAGACTTATTGAGAATTTCATAAGAAAAACAATGGTGTGCTTGGTTTTAACGCAACTTTATTCTTTCATCAGTTTTTTACAAGTTTATGACCACTTATAAAATGTGTTCAAAGTGCTGCCCATTGTGTTGGATTGTCAATGCAATCCTCTTCTCCCACTCTTGACACATTGATAGCAACACCGCCGAAGAAATGCTAGCACAAGCTTCCAGTATCCACCCTGTACTACAAATGTAGGGAAAGGGTTAAATGATTGGCTGCACCGAGTGCCTGTGCTTGGTTTGAACAGTTATTCTGTGATTACAGAGTCCATTTACCAAGGTAACCTGCTGCCTTTTCATGTTTTAAAGTGACTGCTGACAGATTAATCAGTTATTACAGTACAGAGAACTCTCGACCGTACCCATTATGCGTTTTTCAAGCGTTTTTTATGTGGATTTTCCGCATCGTAAACGCTTGCAAAACGCTGGGTAATCCGTGCCCCATGATCCCCAATGAAAATCTGCATGTTCTGTGCCCATGCTGCGGAATTTTCCGCAGCGGATTTTCCTTGTGGTAAAATCCGCAGCATGTCCATTATTTGTGTGTTTCTGCATGCGGATTTGAGGTCCCAATGCATTTGAAAAACGCAAGTCAAATGCGCATGTAAAGACGCGTCAAAAACGCGTGTAAAATCTGCAAGCGTTTTTACATGCAGAAACACTGCAGAAATGTTTTGCTTCATTTCTGCATCATGGGCACATACCCAAACAGCCTGGTAGGAGAATGTATGCATAGCACAGCTGAGAATGCATCTCATTTGTTTCTATAAAGGAGGCACAGGCAGATGAATCAGAAGTAAGGAGTGGCTCAGTGCAGCTGGTTTTTACGGCCACATGCAAGTGCAGCCGAAATGTGTATGCAACTATACTATTACCAGAGAACTTTATGATAACCTAATCTAACCCTAATAAACCATGTACATGAGTGATCATCACATGATCAGATCATATTTTTATCCCTTTGTGTATTACACAATGGTTGTTTCCATATGCTGAAAACAGAGATCTGGGAACTTTGGATTTTAGAATTGTTTATCTTTTCATCATGCAATGAACCCGTTTTATTTGAAAAATGTATAATACTCTAAGCATTCAATTTCTAAAAGTTAATAAATATTTTCTTTGTGTGATATATTGCAGACGTATCTGTGGGAAATAACTAGCGGTGTTGAAGAAATTCCACATGGCATTGTGAATAAAGAACATATTATCTTTGGAAATATGCAGGAACTTTATGAGTTTCATAATAAGTGAGTACGGTTTAGGTATACTACCTTTTTTCAGGTGGAAGCATTGCTTGAATTTGTGTCTGTGTTTGTCACATATTGCCACTGTGTGTCTATACCTGACCATCTACATATACTATTTTTTTTTATCTATCTATCTATCTATCTATCTATCTATCTATCTATCTATCTATCTATCTGTCTATATATATATATACAAGTTAGAATAATGCAATAAAATATATAAACATTCACACGTACATATATGTACATAGCACACACATGCTGCACAACAAACAACCTCACATGCATACCACTGCACACACCTCACATACACACACTGCATACACCTCACATACACACACTGCACACACCTCACATAACACATACTGCACACACCTCACATACACACACTGCACACACCTCATACACACACTGCACACACCTCACATACACACACTGCACACACCTCACATAACACACACTGCACACACCTCACATACACACACTGCATACACCTCACATACACACACTGCACACACCTCACATAACACACACTGCACACACCTCACATACACACACTGCACACACCTCATACACACACTGCACACACCTCACATACACACACTGCACACACCTCACATAACACACACTGCACACACTGCACACACCTCACATACACACACTGCACACACCTCACATAACACACACTGCACACACCTCACATAACACACACTGCACACACCTCACATAACACACTGCACACACCTCACATAACACACACTGCACACACCTCACATACACACACTGCACACACCTCACATACACACACTGCAAACACCTCACATACACACACTGCACACACTGCACACACCTCACATACACACACTGCACACACCTCACATACACACACTGCATACACCTCACATACACACACTGCACACACCTCACATACACACACTGCACATACCTCACATACACACACTGCACACACCTCACATACACACACTGCATACACCTCACATACACACACTGCACACACCTCACATAACACACACTGCACATACCTCACATACACACACTGCACACACCTCACATACACACACTGCACACACCTCACATACACACACTGCACACACCTCACATTCACACACTGCACACACCTCACATACACACACTGCACACACCTCACATACACACACTGCACACACCTCACATAACACACACTGCACACACTGCACACACCTCACATACACACACTGCACACACCTCACATAACACACTGCACACACCTCACATAACACACACTGCACACACCTCACATAACACACTGCACACACCTCACATAACACACACTGCACACACCTCACATACACACACTGCACACACCTCACATACACACACTGCACACACCTCACATACACACACTGCACACACCTCACATAACACACACTGCACACACTGCACACACCTCACATACACACACTGCACACACCTCACATAACACACACTGCACACACCTCACATAACACACTGCACACACCTCACATAACACACACTGCACACACCTCACATACACACACTGCACACACCTCACATACACACACTGCACACACCTCACATACACACACTGCACACACTGCACACACCTCACATACACACACTGCACACACCTCACATACACACACTGCACACACCTCACATACACACACTGCACACACCTCACATACACACACTGCACACACCTCACATACACACACTGCACACACCTCACATACACACACTGCACACACCTCACATACACACACTGCACACACCTCACATACACACACTGCACACACCTCACATACACACACTGCACACACCTCACATACACACACTGCACACACCTCACATAACACACACTGCACACACTGCACACACCTCACATACACACACTGCACACACCTCACATAACACACTGCACACACCTCACATAACACACACTGCACACACCTCACATAACACACTGCACACACCTCACATAACACACACTGCACACACCTCACATACACACACTGCACACACCTCACATACACACACTGCACACACCTCACATAACACACACTGCACACACTGCACACACCTCACATACACACACTGCACACACCTCACATAACACACTGCACACACCTCACATAACACACACTGCACACACCTCACATAACACACTGCACACACCTCACATAACACACACTGCACACACCTCACATACACACACTGCACACACCTCACATACACACACTGCACACACCTCACATACACACACTGCACACACTGCACACACCTCACATACACACACTGCACACACCTCACATACACACACTGCATACACCTCACATACACACACTGCACACACCTCACATACACACACTGCACACACCTCACATACACACACTGCACACACCTCACATACACACACTGCACACACCTCACATACACGCACTGCACACACCTCACATAACACACACTGCACACACCTCACATACACGCACTGCACACACCTCACATAACACACTGCACACACCTCACATAACACACACTGCACACACCTCACATACACACACTGCACACACCTCACATAACACACACTGCACACACTGCACACACCTCACATACACACACTGCACACACCTCACATAACACACTGCACACACCTCACATAACACACACTGCACACACCTCACATAACACACTGCACACACCTCACATAACACACACTGCACACACCTCACATACACACACTGCACACACCTCACATACACACACTGCACACACCTCACATACACACACTGCACACACCTCACATAACACACACTGCACACACTGCACACACCTCACATACACACACTGCACACACCTCACATAACACACTGCACACACCTCACATAACACACACTGCACACACCTCACATAACACACTGCACACACCTCACATAACACACACTGCACACACCTCACATACACACACTGCACACACCTCACATACACACACTGCACACACCTCACATACACACACTGCACACACTGCACACACCTCACATACACACACTGCACACACCTCACATACACACACTGCATACACCTCACATACACACACTGCACACACCTCACATACACACACTGCACACACCTCACATACACACACTGCACACACCTCACATACACACACTGCACACACCTCACATACACACACTGCACACACCTCACATAACACACACTGCACACACCTCACATAACACACTGCACACACCTCACATAACACACACTGCACACACCTCACATACACACACTGCACACACCTCACATACACACACTGCACACACCTCACATACACACACTGCACACACTGCACACACCTCACATACACACACTGCACACACCTCACATACACACACTGCACACACCTCACATACACACACTGCACACACTGCACACACCTCACATACACACACTGCACACACCTCACATAACACACTGCACACACCTCACATAACACACACTGCACACACCTCACATACACACACTGCACACACCTCACATACACACACTGCACACACCTCACATACACACACTGCACACACTGCACACACCTCACATACACACACTGCACACACCTCACATACACACACTGCACACACCTCACATACACACACTGCACACACCTCACATACACACACTGCACACACTGCACACACCTCACATACACACACTGCACACACCTCACATAACACACTGCACACACCTCACATAACACACACTGCACACACCTCACATAACACACACTGCACACACCTCACATACACACACTGCACACACCTCACATACACACACTGCACACACCTCACATACACACACTGCACACACCTCACATACACACACTGCACACACCTCACATACACACACTGCACACACCTCACATACACACACTGCACACACCTCACATACACACACTGCACACACCTCACATAACACACTGCACACACCTCACATACACACACTGCACACACCTCACATAACACACACTGCACACACCTCACATAACACACTGCACACACCTCACATAACACACACTGCACACACCTCACATAACACACTGCACACACCTCACATAACACACACTGCACACACCTCACATGCATACCACTGCACACACCTCACATACACACACTGCACACACCTCACATACACACACTGCACACACCTCACATACACACACTGCACACACCTCACATAACACACACTGCACACACCTCACATAACACATACTGCACACACCTCACATACACACACTGCACACACCTCACATAACACACACTGCACACACCTCACATACACACACTGCACACACCTCACATACACATACTGCACACACCTCACATACACACACTGCACACACCTCACATACACACACTGCACACACCTCACATACACACACTGCACACACCTCACATACACACACTGCACACACCTCACATACACACACTGCACACACCTCACATACACACACTGCACACACCTCACATAACACACACTGCACACACCTCACATAACACACTGCACACACCTCACATAACACACACTGCACACACCTCACATAACACATACTGCACACACCTCACATACACACACTGCACACACCTCACATAACACACACTGCACACACCTCACATACACATACTGCACACACCTCACATACACACACTGCACACACCTCACATACACACACTGCACACACCTCACATACACACACTGCACACACCTCACATACACACACTGCACACACCTCACATACACACACTGCACACACCTCACATACACACACTGCACACACCTCACATACACACACTGCACACACCTCACATACACACACTGCACACACCTCACATAACACACACTGCACACACCTCACATAACACACTGCACACACCTCACATAACACACACTGCACACACCTCACATAACACATACTGCACACACCTCACATACACACACTGCACACACCTCACATAACACACACTGCACACACCTCACATAACATACTGCACACACCTCACATAACACACACTGCACACACCTCACATAACACACTGCACACACCTCACATAACACACACTGCACACACCTCACATACACACACTGCACACACCTCACATGCACACACTGCACACACCTCACATACACACACTGCACACACCTCACATAACACATACTGCACACACCTCACATACACACACTGCACACACCTCACATAACACATACTGCACACACCATCACATGCACACACTGCACACACCTCACATGCACATACTGCACACACCTCACATAACACACACTGCGCACACCTCACATACACATACTGCACACACCTCACATACACACACTGCACACACCTCACATAACACATACTGCACACACCTCACATACACACACTGCACACACCTCACATACACACACTGCACACACCTCACATACACACACTGCACACACCTCACATACACACACTGCACACACCTCACATAACACACTGCACACACCTCACATAACACACACTGCCACACCTCACATAACACACTGCACACACCTCACATAACACACACTGCACACACCTCACATAACACATACTGCACACACCTCACATACACACACTGCACACACCTCACATACACATACTGCACACACCTCACATACACATACTGCACACACCTCACATACACACACTGCACACATCTCATACACACACTGCACACACCTCACATAACACACACTGCACACACCTCACATAACACATACTGCACACACCTCACATAACACACACTGCACACACCTCACATCACTGCACACACCTCACATACACACACTGCACACACCTCACATACACATACTGCACACACCTCACATACACACACTGCACACACCTCACATACACACACTGCACACACCTCACATACACACACTGCACACACCTCACATACACACACTGCACACACCTCACATACACACACTGCACACACCTCACATACACACACTGCACACACCTCACATACACACACTGCACACATCTCACATACACACACTGCACACACCTCACATAACACACACTGCACACACCTCACATACACACACTGCGCACACCTCACATACACACTACTGCACACACCTCACATACACACACTGCACACACCTCACATACACATACTGCACACACCTCACATACACACACTGCACACACCTCACATACACACACTGCACACACCTCACATACACACACTGCACACACCTCACATACACACACTGCACACACCTCACATACACATACTGCACACACCTCACATACACACACTGCACACACCTCACATACACACACTGCACACACCTCACATAACACACACTGCACACACCTCACATAACACACACTGCACACACCTCACATACACACACTGCACACACCTCACATAACACACACTGCACACACCTCACATACACACACTGCACACACCTCACATACACACACTGCACACACCTCACATACACACACTGCACACACCTCACATACACACACTGCACACACCTCACATACACACACTGCACACACCTCACATACACACACTGCACACACCTCACATACACACACTGCACACACCTCACATACACACACTGCACACACCTCACATAACACACACTGCACACACCTCACATAACACACACTGCCACACACTGCAACACACACATACACACACTGCACACACCTCACATACACACACTGCACACACCTCACATACACACACTGCACACACCTCACATACACACACTGCACACACCTCACATACACACACTGCACACACCTCACATACACACACTGCACACACCTCACATACACACACTGCACACACCTCACATACACACACTGCACACACCTCACATACACACACTGCACACACCTCACATAAAACCTGCACAACGCACACACCCACATACACACACTGCACACACCTCACATACACACACTGCACACACCTCACATACACACACTGCACACACCTCACATACACACACTGCACACACCTCACATAACACACACTGCACACACCTCACATACACACACTGCACACACCTCACATACACACACTGCACACACCTCACATAACACACACTGCACACACCTCACATACACACACTGCACACACCTCACATACACACACTGCACACACCTCACATACACACACTGCACACACCTCACATACACACACTGCACACACCTCACATACACACACTGCACACACCTCACATAACACACACTGCACACACCTCACATAATACATGCACACACTGCACACACTCACATAACACACACTGCACACACCTCACATAACACACTGCACACACCTCACATACCACACACTGCACACACCTCACATACACACTGCACACACCTCACATACACACACTGACATAACACACACCTCACATACACACACTGCACACACCTCACATACACACTGCAAACCACACACACCTCACATACACATACTGCACACACCTCACATAACACACACACTGCACACACCTCACATACACACACTGCACACACCTCACATACACACACTGCACACACCTCACATACACACACTGCACACACCTCACATACACACACTGCACACACCTCACATACACACACTGACACACTCAACATACAACAAGAGGAGAGTGAAAAGAAAGACACTGCACACACCTCACATACACACACTGCACACACCTCACATAACACACTCTGCACACACCTCACATACACACACTGCACACACCTCACATACACACACTGCACACACCTCACATACACACACTGCACACACCTCACATACACACACTGCACACACCTCACATACACACACTGCACACACCTCACATAACACACTGCACACACCTCACATAACACGCACTGCGCACACCTCACATACACGCACTGCGCACACCTCACATACACACACTGCACACACCTCACATACACACACTGCACACACCTCACATACACACACTGCACACACCTCACATACACACACTGCACACACCTCACATACACACACTGCACACACCTCACATACACACACTGCACACACCTCACATACACACACTGCACACACCTCACATAACACACACTGCACACACCTCACATACACACACTGCACACACCTCACATACACACACTGCACACACCTCACATACACACACTGCACACACCTCACATACACACACTGCACACACCTCACATACACATACTGCACACACCTCACATAATACACACTGCACACACTTCACATAACACACACCTCACATAACACACACTGCACACACCTCACATAACACACACTGCACACACCTCACATACACACACTGCACACACCTCACATGCACACTGCACACACCTAACATACACACACTGCACACAACTCACATACACACTGCGCACAACTCACATAACACACATCTCACATACACATACTGCACACACCTCACATAACACACACACTGCACACACCTCACATAAACACACTGCACACACTTCACATAACACACACTGCAAACACCTCACATAACACACACTGCACACACCTCACATAACACACACTGCACACACCTCACATACACACACTGCACACACCTCACATAACACACACACACCTCACATAACACACACTGCACACACCTCACATAACACAAACTGCACACACTTCACATAACACACAATGCAAACACCCACATAACACACACTGCACACACCTCACATACACATACTGCACACATCTCACATACACACACTGCACACACCTCACATAACACACACTGCACACACCTCACATACACATACTGCACACACCTCACATAACACACACTGCACACACTTCACATAACACACTGCGCACACCTCACATAACACATACTGCACACACCTCACATAACACACACTGCACACACCTCACATAACACACACTGCACACACCTCACATAACACACACTGCACACACCTCACATGCACACTGCACACAACTCGCATAACACACATCTCACATACACATACTGCACACACCTCACATAACACACACACACCTCACATAACACACACTGCACACACCTCACATAACACACATACTGCACACACCTCACATAACACACACACACCTCACATAACACACATACTGCACACACCTCACATAACACACACACACCTCACATAACACACACTGCACACACCTCACATAACACACACTGCACACACCTCACATTCACACACCTTACTTACACACTGTACACACCTCATATTATACACACTGCACACACCTCATAACACACACCTCACATGCACACACTGCATACACCTCACATGCACACACCTCACATAACACACACTGCACATGCACACACCTCATATAACACACACTGCACACACACGCCTCATATGACACACACTGCACACACACACCTCACATACACACACTGCGTTATGCTGGAGGGAATGATGATCTTCCAGACTATGAGCTGCAGATTCTCTTGATGGCAGCAGCCCTGTCCCACTAGACACCTCCTCCCTCTCCTCTGCTGGAAGCTGACAGGAGCAGGAGGAGCTGACAGGAGCCCAAGCTCAGCAAAGCACACACAGGTGGACACAGACTTATCTGGCAACTCATCAGCTCAGTAGGTGCCAGTCTCTGTCTCTCCCTCCCCCTCAGGCTCTGTGCTGGAGGACAGGAGCACTGGCAAATGAGCGCTTTTATGTCTCTGATGGGGGAGGTTCACTGGCCACTGCTTCTGTCCTTCACTGCACGCTCATCCTCTCTTAATGCCAGGCCCTCACCAAGGGTCCTGAAGTTCCCCAGAGTGCAAGGCCTGTGGTGACATCACGGTCAAATGACAGGTCACATGATCGTGATGTCGCTACAGGTTCTTAACCAGTCTACATCGTAAGCTTCACTGATAATGCTATTGCCAGTGAAGCTACTGCCGTAGATGTTGAAGGCCCCAAAGAGGGTGGGGGCCCTAGGCAGATACCTAGTCTGCCCCCTCCTAACGCCGGTCCTGAGTACAAGGCCAAAGATTTCACTTCTTAAATTACATGAGTTCTATCTATTGTAAATTGTACAATAGCTCAGAAAAAGGTGAATCCTCGCAGCGCACATATAATGCTCCATCCTGTTTAATGGACCCCATATATTGCTCCATAGAGAATAAATTGACTCCATATAATGCTCCATACTAAATAATGGAGCTCATATAATGCTCAATACAGAATAATGAGCCCCATATAATGCTCCATACAGAATAATAGGCCCCATTTAAGGCTCCATAGTGAATAATCAACCCCATATGATGCTCTATACAGAATAATGGGCCCCATATAGTGTGACATACCGAATAATGGGCCCCATATAGTGCTCCATACAGACTGAGCCCCATATAATGCTCCATCCAGTATGGGCCCCCATATAATGCTTCATAAAGAATGAGCCCCACATAATGCTTAATACAGAATGGGCCCCATATATTGCTGCATACAGTATGGGCTGTATATATTGCTCCATACAGTATGGGCCGCACATATTGCTCCATACATAGAAAGATTTATCAAATACTCGCCTTTCCTCGCTGGCCGCTGCTCTGCTCTAGACTCCTCAGCTTCTTCCGGCTCTCTGACTGCTTACAGCAGAGGGTGTGCTGTAGTAATGTCATTGCACCCCCTGACCTGGGACGTCACTGAGTCAGAAGATGTGGAAGACTTCGGAGCTGTGGAGGAACAGGGAGAAATAAGTATTGCAAGTGTCGGGGCCCTGAGCAAGAGGGAAGGGGGGGTACTCGCGGGTGCTGGCACCGGGTTCCCCCAACTCATGAGCCCCATAGCGTGCCGGTGTACCCGACGGCGAGTGGGACCCCCGCTTACTCGGGACCCCGGAACTTGCCCGGACGTGCTGGGTGGTGACCCCGACCCTGACTGAAAGGCAAACTATAAGTAAGATTTTTGCAATGGATTTTTTCTGCAGACAAAATCTGGTCTCTTGGAAGTAAAACACTGCATTACGGCTGTTTTTTTGTATTCCTTGGTGTGGATTACATGTGCTTTCTCTGCAAGACATGTTTAATAGAATTCGTTTTATTCACAAAAAATTTGAAACTTGTGTGCAGCTGTTTTTGCACTTTCTCATTGCTATCTATGGGAGAAAAAAGCTGTGAAAAATGCTGAAAGAATTGACATGCTGTTCATTTCAAAAATGCTGCAGTTTTCAAATTCAGTCAGGAAATAAACGTGTTCATGAGATTTCTGAAATCTTTTGCTGGTACTATTAAACGCTGCTTCTTTGAATAAAAAGAAACAGTAAAAAATGTTGTGCGTGAACATAGCCTAAGGCAAAGCTCCCACAATGAGTATTATAGTGCTTTTTTTATGCTATAGATTTTTGGCAACAATTACTTAAATTAGATTACTTGCATTTTTATTGTGTGTTTAAATGCATTTTTTTATTTGCATTTTATTCACTTTTTCATATTTACCACAAGAGAAATTGATGTTGTGGAATTAGAAAACACATCCCAGGTTAGTTTGCTATGTGTAAAAATAGAAATCACAGTAGGCATGAGATTTCTGTAAATCCTTTTCACTTTGCTGAAACTGTAATATGCTGCGATTTTGCCCATGAAAATGCACAGCGTAAAAACCGCACCAAATAATTATCATGGGAACTTGGCCTAGGGGTACTTTTACACAAGCAGATAATAGTTTCAATGATGAATGATGCAATTGTAACTCACAATTGCCAAACGATATCCGAAAAGTGTTTATACTGGATGATTATTGTGAATGAAATGGTTGAATAGCACACATTCTACTCTTTTTTGCTGGTCTAATTGTAGAACGAGCAAACTAGCTCCATTTACATTACACATTATTCAAAAGATGAATGACAATGTTTTTGCTCACTGTGACAGGGTCACTGGAAATGTATACGAGGGGAGATATGTGTCACAAAGATTGCTATCTTCCTGGATGTGAAACTCAAAAGTTTCTCTCCAGCATGTTATGTGCTGAGGGGGATAAATAGCCATGACAGGGTTGGTTTTTTTGGGAGTGGTTGTAAGAGATTGGTGGGACGGCCACTTCCCATATTTCCACCTCAATGGTGTGGTTCGACAGGTTAAAAGTCCAGTCACTGAATTTTTTTCTCGGTTGTGTGTTTGGAGACAAGGAAGTTTCCATATGGGAGCTAAAGTGTGAGCTGAAGTGTGTTATTTTCCTCCAGGCCGGCGCTGCAGTGGAAAGGACTTTCTGAGTGCTGTGGATTTTCATTTATGCTAAAGTGGTCCATTTTGTGTTACTATTTTGTTTTCTGGTTTATGAAGTAAGAAACCAGCCATTGACATTAACACCAAGTGTTCCTATGTCTACCTCTGATAGCAGCTGAGTGAGTCGCACTACCACATCAGCTAAATAATTTTATGCATGATGAGCGTGGGTTTTAGGACACATCGTTCAGTCGCTCAACCCACTCACATTACACAATTATTGGGATCATTTGGCCATTACCATTAGAATCTGATAGTTGGTTTCTGTATAATGTAGGAAAAGAGACCATGATTCCAACCATGTATCTTTTAGTTTATTGGGTGTAGCCGTTGTGACACCATCTGAGTTCTTAGATGTAGAATGCAGCAGAGCTCAGAAAGTTAATCCCGCCCACACCATAGCTTTCTATGTACATTATCTATTGAATGTGAGCTGCTTATGACAGGAGGGGGCGTAGTCATTCTAGCAGTCGGGTGAGATCTAGTCCAGCAGTGATGATATCCCATTGACAAAACCTTCATTGTAAGTAAACAACAGCACAAAACCTAATAAGTGACACATCACTGAATTCAGTGTTTTAACTCCTACATCATGCTGTTCTCAGATTACATAGCAAAAACCTCCTGACAGATTCTAATTTTTACCAATCAACTTCCCTCTCCAATTAAATTGATATATATTGTGCTATTATTAAGTGTTCTCCTACCACCATACGTAAACAACAGAAGTTGACAGAAGTTATCTTACATGTTGCCTATGGTGATACAGTTCATTTTTGCAAACAGTGACATCACCCCTGCTAAACTGTGCCTTCGCAGTAAAATAAACATGATACAATGAAATAAATATGATAAAATAGGAAGAAAAGTAACCTGCATCAATTTTAGGCATTCTTCATGGCATCAACACATTTTACCAGGTCTTCAGATGCTTAGATATTAAAGACGTTTTATGGGCACTTAGATGATTGAAGCATTGTAAAGCTTATTGGAAATGGAGAAACTCTTATCAGTTACTTGTGGCTAAAATTCTATCTGTTCCTGAGCAGTCTCACCTGGTGTTCTGACTTTTAGCAACTTACTTACTGCTAGAGTTCAGAGTTTTCTTGTCTGTGCTTGGAACAACAGCCAGCAGTTCCCAGAGCAATGTACTCTAAATAGTAATGTTATGGGGGGGTGGCATGTGATCATCTGGAAGTTTACAATGACAGAGGGGGTGTGAACAGAAAGGGAAAGCAAAGATACATTTCAAGCACCACATGTAACAAGTATTGTTATTTATTATAATACATGACTACATTATATGACTCACTTATAGTACACTGAGCCTGTGTGGTGCCAGTTTCAGCACCTGTCATATTATTGACTGCCGGAGAGTCTCAAGATATCACATACTAGCTGAAGTGAGAGGAATCTCAGGATGGAGAATCTGTATGTTCATCGATTTATCCATCTCGAGACTGTGTAGGAGTCCCAGAATGGTACTTTGTAGGTGAAGTGGGAGAGCTAACAGGGTGTCAGTGGGTGAGTTGTGGGGCAGACTCAGCTCTGTATATTGGGAAATGTAGTCAAAAAGAAAAGAGAGAAACCACAAGGGTGACTGCTGTGGGCTGAAGAGGAGCTAACAAACTAAATTTTAAGTAATGGAGGTTTAGGGACTCACTGGAGTAACAGCCAGATTTATGTATGTTTTTTGTTGTACCTAAAAAACTCTCTTAATTTGTTACCTTCATACAGAATAAACATCATTCAAAATATGCAATAGTGACCCCTTGGCAACCAGTTGTACTGTCTGACCCTATCAACATTTTGGAAAACATTTTGGTTCTTCTTAACCCATAAATAAGTGCAGTTATTATAGGTCAGCAATAAACAACATTACAACAATGCAGCAGATTTTTTTGGTCTCTAGAGCATGTTATCACATATAATTCACAGCATAAATGAATACAACCCAACAGATTTGACAGAAAACCTACACATTACTACAAATAATGTGGGCCATTGATTGCACACAGCATTTGTTATTTGGCACACACAAAGTAATTCAAGACCATGTTGCAAAAATGAGTACACCTGAATGAAAGTCTTAGCAGCAAAGCTAAATTTAAGACTACAAAACTCTAATTACCAATAATTTAACCACAGGTAAGTCTATTCATTAAATAAGTGTCCAGCAGATGGTTGACTATAAGGCTGTGTGCACACTTTGCAGATTTGGTGCAGTTTTGTCGGGTTTTTTTATTATTTGTGACACAACCTGAAGCAAAACCTGATGCCAGTAAAGTGAATGAGGTGCCATGCTCATGTTGAGTATTTCTGACTTGCAGATTGTGTGTTTTTCCCTGCGTTTTTCACCCGTTGAATTCACTGAACAAATGCAGGCAAAAATGTGGGAAAATTGCGTCAAAAATGCAACATTTTTGAGGCTGTGTTTTCCTGCCAAGAGATGCAGAAGCATTGCATACATTTCTGCAATCAAATACTCAACGTGTGCACATACCCTAAGGGGAGGTTACTTATCATAGAAAACCCTATCCCATTTCATGCTTTCAGCAATTCATCCACATTGAAAAAAATGCCACAAGACCTGAGAAAGAGAAAATAATTTCTTTACACAAGAAAGGTGAAGGCCGCAAGAAGATCAGCAAAGCTTGACTTATCAATCAGAATACTGTAGCAAAAGCGATACAAAAATCTAACAGAAATGGAACTGCAAACATCTCAGAGATGACCAGGTCGACCATGTAAGTTAGCACCTAAAAAGGAGCTTTTTCTAATGAGAAGGGTTAAAGAAAATTGACGCTCAAGTTCACAACTGTTAGCTAAAGTAGAAAGCCAAACCAGCGTGTTTCCTGTGACACAATATGACGTGCACTGTAGTGGAATCACATGCATTGGTGTCCATAAAGGAAGCCTCACTTAATGCCCATGCACAAAAAAGCCTGCCTACAATTTGTCAAGGCCCATGCTGAAAAATATGAAGACTACTAGGACTCTATACTCTGGAGGGATAAGACCAAGATTAATGTTTTTGGAACTGATGGCTTCAAAACTGTATGGTGTCGCAAAGGCGAAGAGTATATATGAAAATGCATGGTGCCTAGAGTGAAATGTTGTGGCAGTATCCTTATTTAGGGCTTAAAGGGGTTGTCAAGTACTTTATATTACCCCCCCCCCCACCACCACCGATGTACCCTCCCGGGGCACCTAAGGATTTTTGTAATTACCTTACGTTGCAGATACTGCCTGTGAGCGGCGCTATCACTGGCTGCTCACAGGCATCACGTGACCCCCGGCTGCAGCCGACTCTGATATCTGCACAACATGTGCTGGCAGCAGCTGGGGGTCTCTGTCTTCTGCGTTCCATGGTGGATGCCAGGCTGTGGGCGGGGTTACCCACCTGCGTCTTACCCGGCATCCACCGTGCACTCTGCCTCTCCCCATTCATTGGGAAAGCGTGCGGTGGATGCTGGGTGTGACGCGCTGGGTAACCCCGCCCACAACCCAGCAGCCACCGCGGGTAACCCAGCGCTGAGTCACGCCTCACTTGTCGTGACGTCAGCTTAAAGTCACGTGATGCCTGTGAGCGGCCAAGGATAGCGCTGCTCACAGGCAGAAACAGCAACATATGGTATTTACAAAAATCATTAGGGGCCCCAGGGGGATACATTGGTGGGGAGGTAATATAAAGTACTGGACTACTTCTTTAATGAGTGATGCTGGTGTAGGGAACTTAATTTTAATTGATGGTATCATGAATTCACAAATATAATGCTCTATGTTGAAAGAAGACCTACCACCACTTCATATCCTTGGTAGATGTGCACTTTTTCAACATTATAATGAGCCAAAAGAAATATCGAAGGCCACTGTTGCATTCTGAGGAACAACAGGGTCAAAGTGATTCAGTGGCCAATTTTGTCTCCTGAACAGAACCCAATTGATCACCTATGGGGAATTCTGAAGAGACAAGTTGAGCATTCAGCATGCAGGCTGTAAAAAGAGGTCGTTCTTGAAGAATGTAAAAAAAGATACATGTGACAATATGTTTCCAACTTGTTCATTCCATACCTATAGACTTGGTGCTTTCCATAAAAATCATGGAGATCATACAAAATACTAGATGTAGTAGTTTTTTAAGGTCAGGGGTATTTATTATTATTATTATTATTATTATTTTTGTATCAACTAATTTTGCAATGACAGTTATATTCTTAAACTTACTTTCATGTTATGGGTTAAAAAAGTGTTGTATGAAACTCAGCCTTGTCAGAACTTTAGATATTATTCTTGTCTTCAGAGATAGTGATTAAAATATTACTTTTCAAAAGGGTGTGCTTCATTTATGCCGAGCATTGTTCATATCAGCACAAATAAAGCATTTGGAAAAATTGTGCACAAAGAACCCAATGAAAATATAACAAGTTTATTGAATGAAAAGACTATAAAACAATTGCATTACATATAGTGGGTACGGAAAGTATTCAGACCCTTTTAAAATTTCCACTCTCTGTTTCATTGCAGCCATTTGGTAAATTATAAAAAGTTCATTTTTTTAAAGTACACTCTGCACCACATCTTGACTGAAAAAAAAACAGAAATGTAGATTTTTTTGCAAATTTATTAAAAAAGAAAAACTGAAATATCACATGTCATAAATATTCAGACCCTTGCTCAGACACTCATATTTAAGTCACATGCTGTCCATTTCCTTGTGATCCTCCTAGAGATGGTTCTACTCCTTCATTGGAGTCCAGCTGTGTTTAATAAACTGATAGGACTTGATTTGGAAAGGCACACACCTGTCTACAGAAGATCTCACAACTCATAGTGCATGCCAGACCAAATGAGAATCATGAGCTCAAAAGGAACTGCCCAAGGAGCTCAGAGACAGAATTGTGGCAAGGCACAAATCTGCCAAGGTTATAAAAGCATTTCTGCATTACTCAAGGTTCCTAAGAGCACAGTGGCCTCCATAATCCTTAAATGGAAGAAGTTTGGGACCAGCAGAAGTCTTCCTTGACCTGGCCACCCAAACTGAGCAATCGTGGAAGAAGAGCCTTGGTGAGAGAGGTAAAGACGAACCCCAAGATCACTGTGCCTGAGCTCCAGAGAGGTAGTAGGGAGGTGGGAGAAAGTTCCACAAAGTCAAATATCACTGCAGCCCTCCACCAGTCGGGCCTTTATGACAGAGTGGCAAAACGGAAGCCACTCCTCAGTGCAAGACATATGAAAGCCCCCATAGAGTTTGCTCAAAGACACATGAAGGACTCCGAGACTATGAGAAATAAGATTCTCTGGTCTGATGAGACGAAGATAGAACTTTTTGTTGATAATTCTAAGCGGTATGTGTGGAGAAAAGCAGGCATTGCTCATCACCTGCCCAATACAATCCCAACAGTGAAATATGGTGGTGGCAGCATCATGCTATGGGAGTGTTTTTCAGCTGCAGGGACAGGACGACTGTTTGCAATTGAAGGAAACATAAATGCGGCCAAGTACAGAGATATCCTGGATGACCTCTTCCAGAGTGCTCTGGACCTCAGACTTGGCCGAAGGTTCACCTTCCAACAAGACAATGACCCTAAACACACAGGTGAAATAACAAAGGAGTGGCTTCAGAACAACTCTGTGACCATTCTTGACTGGCCCAGCCAGAGCCCTGACCTAAACCCAATTGAGCATCTCTGGAGAGACTTGAAAATGGCTGTCCACAAACGTTCACCATCCAACCTGACGGAACTGGAGAGGATCTGCAAAAAAGAATGGCAGAGGATCCCCAAATTCAGGTGTGAAAAACTTGATGCATCATTCCTAAGAAGATTCATGGCTGTACTAGCTCAAAAGGGTGCTTTTACTCAATACCGAGCAAAGAGTCTAAATACTTATGACCATGTGATATTTCGGTTATTCTTTTTTATTAAATTTGCAAAAATTTCTACATTTCTGTTCTGTTCTTGTTTAGTCAAGATGGGGTACAGAGTGTACTTTAATGAGAAAAAAATGAATTTAGAATTTACCAAATGGCTGCAATGAAACAGAGAGAAACATTTAAAGGGGTCTGAATACTTTCCGTACCCACTGTATAATAAGGCAAGATAAAACTAAGTAAATCAGCTTGTAGCTAGCACTGCAACACCGCAAAAGGAAATGTAAAGAAGTAGTATAGCTGGTAAAGAGATAAGTATAAGCTTAAGCCAATAAAAAAAATGGAGTGGGTCACATAAGTCCATGGATTGTAAGAGCTCAGAACAAATATAACAATAAACCACTACAGGATGGTGATCAAAAAGTGTCTGTCCAAAAATCATGATTAGATTAAACGAATGAGAAAAATATCTCTTCTGTGGTGCAGTGCCACGTCCCCAACGCACGTTTTGGCAACTATGCCTTCTGGTGAAGTGGCATCACACCATCAGTAGAGAAGCCATTATATATATATATATATATATATATGTGTGTGCGCGCATATATACAGTATATATGTATATACAGTACAGACCTAAAGTTTGGACACACCTTCTCATTTAAAGATTTTTCTGTATTTTCATGACTTTGAAAATTGTACATTCACACTGAAAGCATCAAAAATATGAATTAACACATGTGGAATTATATACTTAACAAAAAAGTGTGCAAAGCAGTCATCAAAGCAAATGGTGGCTACTTTGAAGAACCTAGAATATAAGACATATTTTCAGTTGTTTCACACTTTTTTATTAAGTATGTAATTCCACATGTGTTAATTCATAGTTTTGATGCCTTCAGTGTGAATGTACAATTTTCATAGTCATGAAAATACAGAAAAATCTTTAAATGAAAAGGTGTGTCCAAACTTTTGGTCTGTACTGTATATATAGTGACAGAGTCACTTGTGTTATGTGTGAGGGGAGCTATGTATCACTATGGCTGCTAGCCTGTGTGAACTGATCCTACAGCTTTCCCCCAGCATGTTATGTGTTGGGGGTGTAATCACCATTGTAAGGGATTGGTTTTGTGTGAAAGGCATAGAGATCAGGTGGGAAGTCATTCACCCTACCTCCTCTTAGGGTGTGGTTGAGTTAGGTTAAATGCTCAGACACTATTTTTTTTCTGTGTTGTGAGTGTGGAGAGGCAAGGGCTCCAGACTGGAAGGCCTTAGCTCAGTAGGAGCTGAAGGCTGTGCTATAACCTGTACGGCGAACCCCACACACACATATGGACTGTGCGATCGTTTATCTTTTGTTTTGCCGTTATGCCGGAAAGGCCATGTTTATTTTGCTGAACCTGCAGTGCTTAGTATGCCTATTTGGACTGTAGCGTGGATGGTCAACCTGGGGAGGAGTTGCAGGCATGTGCCTTGTCCATTAGTGAAGTGATGGTGCTTGGCCTATTGGACTCAGGGAGTCTGGTAACCTTAGTCAGTGCCACCCTTCCCCACCAGCTAATCACTGCCAACACTGTGGGCGTCCCCCGCATACATGGGGATGCCAAGAACTGCCCTGTGGTCAGAGTGACAGTGGGGACAGACTGTAGTGCCCAATCCCACGGAGTCGTGGTGGTCAAGGACTTGATACATCCCTTCATATTGGGGCGCTGTTTTTCTTTGTTCTGGGACTTGTGGGCGAAGGGAACCGGACTGAGTCCCTAAGTAAATACCCTCACCGAAATCTGAAGTAGATGAGTTTCCATACTCCATCGGCGATGAAGATGAGACTGTGTCCAAGGAGCGGACCTCCCTGAGATAGAGTTGCCCTGGGAGAAATTTGGGTCAGCTCAAGTTTGGGATTTGACCTTGAAGGGGGCATGGGACAATGTTACTCTTTCTAAAGGGGTTGCCCAAGAGCCGGGGTCGGACACCAGGTACCCACACTTTGCAGTTCAGGGGGAGCTATTATACCGGGTGACCAAACTAAGAGGTGAAGAGATAGTGGAACCGCTGTTCCAGGGCCATACCAACGGAGCATATTAGATATGGCCCATTCACATGTTCTGTGGGGACACCTGGGAGTTGAGAAAACCCAGGAGAGAATAATGAGGAGGTTCTATTAGCCAGGATGTTACTGGGAGATCCTAAATTATTGTAGGTCCTGCCCCACCTGCCAGGTAACCGCTCCCTCCTCCCACAGTCTCTTAATTCCACTACCTGTGATAGTTGTTCCATTTAAGAGGATTGCCATGGACCTCGTGGGTCCCTGAGTTAAATCGACCAGGGGCCACCGATACATTCAGGTGGTCATGGACTATGCGACCCGATACCCCGAAGCGGTACTCCTAAGGAACTCATCAAGTAAGAGTTTAGCCTGGGAGCTGGTCCATATTTTTGCTCGGACAAGTTTGCCAAAAGAGATTTTAACAGACCAGGGAACCCCCATCATGAGCAAAGTGATGAAGGTAGGGCCCCCCTCCCATATATCCATCCAGTCTCCCCACGTGTCCAGCCTGCTCCCCCCATCATATGTCTAGCCTGTCCCCCATCATATGTCCGGCGTGCTCCCCCCATATATCCATACAGGCCCTCAAGTGTCCAGCGTGTCCCCCCCCCCCCCCCCCATATATCCATCCTGGCCCCCATGTGTCCAGCCTGCCCCACCCAATATCCAGCCAGACTCCCATGTGTCCAGCCTGCCCCCCCAAATATTCAGCCAGGCCTCCATGTTTCCAATGTGCCCCCCCCAAATATCCAGCCGGACCCCCATGTGTCCAGCCAAGCTCCCATGTGTCCCCCCCTATACGTCCATGCAGGCTCCCCATGTGTCCATCCAGGCACCCATCCCATTCTGCATCCACATATAGGAAAAAAAAAAAAGATTCCCCATAACTTCCTGCGCTCCTGGTTCCTGGTGCGTGTCGTGTCCTCCTCTGTTGAGATCCGGCGCGCTCTTAGAGGAGGCTGACTCCTGATGCGCATTTGCCCTTCGCAACAGGAGTATGACAATGATGTCATACTCCGGCGACTTCAGACGCACAGCTTCGGCTTCTTCATCGGGACACTTGCCGCGGTGGTTCAGGTAATGATCGCTACGTGCGCACGTCCCTGCACATACTCTGCCTGCGCTTTTAAAGGGCCAGGGCCCCTAAAAACCGCTTTTTAAAAAAAAAAAATCCTCTTCTTTCTCTTCTGGTCTGCAGGAAGGTTCAGGGCCCACCAGGGAAAACCCGGTACCCTGCCAGGCCACTCCGACACTTGGGAACAACATCCCATTCTCTATCTGAGCCGGAAGCTCTCTTCCTGTGGGAAGAACTATGCAATAGTAGAAAAAGAGTGCTTAGTCATATATTGGGCCGTAGATAGACTGAGATATTACCTATTAGGCCATAAGTTTAAGCTTGTGTCTGACCATGTTCCTTTGAGGTGGTTGAGGGAAAAGAGGGGTAAGAATGCCCGGGTAACTAGGTGGTTCCTAGGTCTCCAGAACTTTAATTTCCACGTGGAGCATAGGCCCAGGAAGTTACACGGGAATGCTGATGCCCTCTCTAGAATTCCCTGTCTGGTGTCTGAAGGTACCCAAACCCCCGGCTTTGGGCATAAGGAGGGGGAATATGTGACAGAGTCACTGGTATTATATGTTAGGGGAAGAATGTTTTGCCACGGCTGCTAGCCTGGGCGAACTGAACCTACAACTTTCCTCCAGTATGTTATGTGTTGGGGGTTAAATCACCTAAAGGGAGTGGTTTTGTGTGAATACCATAGAGTTGGTAGGGACATCATTCACCCTACCTCCACCTCAGGATGTGGCTGAGCAGGGTTTAATGCTCAGTCACTATTTTTTTTTTTTCTGTGTTATGTGTCTGGAGAGGCAAGGTATCCAGGTTGGAAAGCTTCAGCTCAGGAGTTGCTGAAGGGGTGTGCTATAACATGTGTGGGCGAACCCGCCACACACATATGGCCTCTGCTATCGTTTATCTTTTCTTTTGCCGTTATGCCAGAAAGGCCATGTTTATTTTGCTAAACCTGCAGTGTGTAGTGCCGGCGTCCCTGCCCTCTGCTAGGCAGGGACGCTGTTCCCCTCACCGCTCTGCTCCGTGCCCGGCGTCCCTCTCCCGCTCTGCTGGCAGCGCGCGCTCCTTCCCGGCCACTGTGCTTAGGGCGCGCGCGCGCGCCCTCCCTCCCTCTTAAAGGGACCGCGCGCGCCGTCCTAAGGAGTCCCCGGCCAATGGCCGGAGGACTTTACCATATATAAGGCACCTCCTCCAAAATGGAGGTGCCCGAGCAATGTTGTTGCACTGTTCACTACTCTGCTTCAGCCCTCAGGTCCCGTTGCCAGTTACCTGCCAGTTACCTGCCAGTTACCTGCCAGTTGCCTGCCAGATTCCTGCCTGATTATCTGCTACTTGCCTGCTAGTCTGAGGTCTGACGGTCTGCCTTGCTACTCCTGTCAGTCTGTCTAAGGACCAGCCTGCCCGCTCACCTGGGAGCGCACACCAGCCACCTGCCTGCTTGCCTGAGGTCCGACGGTCTGCCTTCCTACTCCCGTCAGTCTGTCTATGGACCAGCTTGCCCGCTCACCTGCTACCTGCCTGCTAGTCTACCTGGAGGCTCCGCCGTCACATGCTGTGACCACCTGCCTGTCCAGTGACTCCTGCTCGCTCACCTGGGAGCGCTCATCTGCTGCCTGTCTGCTAGCCTACCTGGAGGCTCTGCCGTCACGTGCTGTGACCACCCGCCTGTCCAGAGACTTCTGCCCGC
Source organism: Phyllobates terribilis (assembly GCF_046119375.1). Taxonomy (NCBI): domain Eukaryota; kingdom Metazoa; phylum Chordata; class Amphibia; order Anura; family Dendrobatidae; genus Phyllobates; species Phyllobates terribilis. Next base: position 325,941,570 of record NW_027362764.1, on the reverse strand, counting down.
TCTCCTGGGAGCGCTCATCTGCCGCCTGTCTGTTGGTCTTCCTGGAGGCTCCGCCGTCACATGCTGTGACCACCCGTTTATCCAGAGACTCTCGCCTGCTCACCTGGGAGCTCAAGTCTACCATCAGCCGCCACAGGTCGTACCAACCCTTTACCCAGAGACTGCCCCGGTCACTTGCCGTGATCTCCTGCCCGTTCACCCAGAGACTGCCCCAGTCACTTGCCGTGATCTCCTGCCCGTTCTTCCAGAGACTGTCCCGGTCACTTGCCGTGACCATCTGCCCGTTCACCCAGAGACTGCCCCAGTCACTTGTCGTGATCTCCTGCCCGTTCTTCCAGAGACTGTCCCGGTCACCTGCTGTGACTGCCTGCCTGGTCGCCACCCGCTCCCTTACAAGGACTGCCCCCTTGTATAGTAGCTCAGAGGTTCCGCCTCCCAGACCCGTTACACAGTGCTTTATGTCGTTAAAATAAACCTGCAAAGGAAACTGTTTCCTGAGTCTACTTCTGGAAGTAGCCGAGTGAGCCATCTTACCACTATATACAGTATATATAGTATACAGGTGTAGAAGGTCGAACATATGGTACCAGGAAGGTTTGTCACAACAATAGGCTGCGGTAACGGCATAAACCGCACAGGAAGCTAAACAAAACAAACAGCCTTTTCCGGCACAAAGTGGAAACACTAAGTAAAATGTCTGTTCAATGTTGCGGGTTCGCCCCCGCTCAGGTTAGTGTCCAGTCCCTAGGTCCTAACATAGACCAACACTCTGGAGACCCACACATCTCCAGACAAAGACTCTGAATGAGACATTTGGTCTCCATTTTATTTACACAAAACCCCGCCCCGTGGTGGGGATATGTGAGCAGTCATTCCCACCTATCTCTTATGACTGCTCGTAAAAACTGGCCCTAATATGCCCTATTAACCCTCTCAGCACTAAACAAAATAAATGGAACACTCAAATAACACATCCTAGATCTGAATGAATGGAATATTCTCATTGAATACTTAGTTCTATACAAAGTTGAATGTGCTGACAACAAAATCACACAAAAATCATCAATGGAAATCAAATTTATTAACCAATGGAGGCCTGGATTTGGAGCCACCCCCAAAATTAAAGTGGAAAAACACACTACAGGCTGATCCAACTTTGATGTAATGTCCTTAAAATGAGTCAAAATTAGGCTCAGTATTGTGTGTGGCCTCCACGTGCCTGTATGACATCCCTACAATGCCTGGGCATGCTCCTGATGAGGTTGCGGATGGTCTCCTGTGTGATCTACTCTCAGACCTGGACTAAAGCATCTGCCAACTCCTGGACAGTCTGTGGTGCAACGTGACGTTGGTGGATGGAGCGAAACATGATGTCCCAGATGTGCTCAATCGGATTCAGGTCTGGGGAACGGGCGGGCCAATCCATAGCTTCAATGCCTTAATCTTGCAGGAACTGCTGACACACTCCAGCCACATGAGGTCTGGCATTGTCCTGCATTAGGAGGAACTCAGGGCCAACCACACCAGCATATGGTCTCACAAGGGGTCTGAGGATCTCATCTCGGTACCTAATGGCAGTCAGGCTACCTCTGGCGAGCACATGGAGGGCTGTGCGGCCCTCCAAAGAAATGCCACCCCACACCATTACTGACCCACTGCCAAACCAGTCATGCTGAAGGATGTTGCAGGCAGCATATCGCTCTCCACGGCGTCTCCAGACTCTGTCACGTCTGTCACATGTGCTCAGTGTGAACCTGCTTTCATCTGTGAAGACCACAGGGCACCAGTGGTGACTGCCAATCCTGGTGTTCTGTGGCAAATGCAAAGCGTCCTGCAAGGTATTGGGCTGTGAGCACAACCCCCATTTGTAGACTTCTGACCCTCATACAACCCTCATGGAGTCGGTTTCTAACCGTTTGTGCAGACACATGCACATTTGTGGCCTGCTGGAGGTCATTTTGCAGGGCTCTGGCAGTGCTCCTCCTGTTTCTCCTTGCACAAAGGCAGAGGTAGCGGTCCTGCTGCTAGTTTGTTGCCCTCCTACGACCCCCTCCACGTCTCCTAGTGTACTGGCTTGTCTCTTGGTAGCGCCTCCAGCCTCTGTACACTATGCTGACAGACACAGCAAACCTTCTTGCCATAGCTCGCATTGATGTGCCATCCTGGATGAGCTGCACTACCTGAGCAACTTCTGTGGGTTGTAGAGTCCGTCTCATGCTACCACGAGTGTGAAAGCACAACCAACATTCAAAAGTCACTAAAACATCAGCCGGAAAGCATTGGTACTGCGATGTGGTCTGTGGTCCCCACCTGCAGAACCACTCCTTTATTGAGGGTGTCTTGATAATTGCCAATAATTTTCATCTAATGTCTATTCCATTTGCACAACAGCATATGAAATTGATTGTCAATCAGTGTTGCTTCCTAAGTGGACAGTTTTATTTCACAGAAGTTTGATTTACTTGGAGTTATATTCTGTTGTTTATGTGTTCCCTTTATTTTTTGGGCAGTGTATTTCGCCCGCAATGCCATATAGAGGACTATGTGGGGCCATTATACTGTGTGGAGGGCTATATGGATATCACAGTTAAGGCATCATACTGCGTTGTGGTCACGATACTTTGCCAGGGGAGTTCCCTTTATTTTTTGAGCAGTGTATATGACCTCCATCCTGGTATGTGTGTTCCCCTTCCCGGCCCCATTCTGGTATATATACTGTATATATATATATATCCCCCATTCTGCTAAGTGTGTTCCTTATCCTGAGCCCCATCCTAGTATACTAGTATATATGTCCCTTATCCTGGGTCCCATCTTGGTATATATATATATATATATATATATATATATATATATATATCCCCCAACCTTGTATGTATGTTCCCCATCCTGGCATGTATGTCCCTTATCCTGGGCCCCATTCTGGTATGTTTGCCCCTCATCCTGGGTCCCATCCTGGTATATGTGCTCCTTATCCCGGGCCCCATCCTGGTATATAACACCCATCCTGGTATATGTCCCCCATTCTGCCACTTGTTTTTAACCCCTTAGTGAGTGAGCCAATTTTAACCTTAATGACCAGGCCAATTTTTTTAAATCTGACTAGTGTCACTTTATGAGGTAATAACTCTGGAAAGCTTCAACGGATCCCATTGATTCTGAGATAGTTTTTTCTTAACATATATACTTCATGACAGTGGTAAAAATTTCTTCGATATGACTAGAAAAATAGTCATCACAGGTACTTTCATCTGCATCACATCTAATGTAGTGTACTTAATTATATGTACCAAATGTCCATCAGGGGGTCTGTGTGTTGGGGAGACAGGACAAGAACGGGATGAATTCTCATTGCTACGCAATGGAAGAAAAAAGAATAGATCTATCTGTGGCAAAACATTTTTGTATTCCTGATCACTTCACGGACATGAAGTTACTGGTATTAAAAGGTTACTTCAAATCCCAGAGAGACAGAAAAATTTGGGAATTCAAACTCATGACAACCTTTGACACACTCAGTGCAGGAATGAATGTCTCACATAGACTTATCCTTTGTTGGGTGAAGTGAATGGGGCATCAGACTGCGCTGCTCGCCTGTCAGAATAATGTACCAGAGGAATACAAGTCGATGTAATGATGAATTAGACTTTATTTCTACGCATTTCGTGGTGATCACACCACTTCCTCAGGACAGTCTATACACATACACATAAAGGGTCTGTTATTTATAACAAAAGAATTCACAAGGAGAAGCCTCCCTTCAAAAAAATCACCACACCCAGTGGGCGGGGAATCAGACTAAATGCATGTATACACCATAAAGCACACACAAAACAATCATAAAACATAATGGAGTATATCACTTAAAAACATTACTCATACATTTAAAAATATAAATTCAGAATTTATTTATTTTTTAAATATATTAAAAAATATATATTAAAAAAGTAGTTAAATGAATAAATAAATTTACAAGCTAGGGGAGAGCTTGAACCTATGATGTTGACCCATTTGTTCTTTGTCAGCACTTTGCTGCTGTTTTAAACCATTGAGCCATGGGTGAATTTGATTTGATCTTTTTATTTGGTGATAGTTTCACAAGAATCTATGAGATAAAAAAAATACAATTAATAATAATAATAATAGTAATGGATAAAAGAAGCTCCAAAGCTCTTGGACTAGTTTAAAAGAAGGAATGTTCAATATTATGAGAAATTGCAGTTAGGTGATCCCTATAAAAATCACATAGCAATTGATGGGTCAAAACTAATGGAAAAAACGGGGGTTAGAAAAAAGGAAGCAAAGACAAATCACAATGAAGGGATGAAACCCCTTCATAGAAAGAGCCGATGTTTGTCAGTAACATTCATCATTACAAAATACAGAGAAAAAGGAGGTTACAGAGGAACAAAGCAGAATCCATAGATACAGATAATTAATTGAACAAATCAGTTGTTTCATTCAGTCCATGTGGATTTATAGTGTTCAACTTATCAATCCAGAAGATCTCTTTCCTGTTGAGAGTTTGAATTCGGTTGGAGGTATCATGGGGGACATGGTCAATAGGGATCACCCTAAAGGAGATCCTTTTATTGTGATATAATGCATAATGCCTAGAAAGGCCATGTTGTAAAAATCCTTCTTTTATATTATACCTGTGCGAGTTTATTCTTTTATGTAGCTGTTGCGTTGTCCTTCCCATATATAATTTCTTACATTCGCATATAATGACATAAATGACGAAACTAGATTGGCAAGTCAAATGATATTTGATTTGGAACTCATCGAGATTTTTACTGTTTGATGGAAAAGTTTTTGCATTATGAATGATGCTGGAGCAACATAGGCATCTCGCGATGCCACATCTATAGGAGCCTTGTCTGGGCTTTTCTACAGAGGGATTAAAATCCTCTTTTTTCTTTAGCCGACTTGGGGCCAACATATTTTTTAATGTTGGGGCCCTTCGGAAGTTTATCAGGGGATTGTTGGGTAGAAGCCTCCCCAAATGGGATCATTAAGAAGTTTACCCCAATGTTTTTTCAGAACTAAATGAATTCTCTTGTTCTGGGCTGAAAAAGTGGTGATAAAATTAAACGTAGTATTGGATGCTGATTTTTTTTGTTTTTTTATTATTAGAGATTAAGTCTGTCTGTTCTATTTTTTTGCTTTACTATGCCGATACCCCATATGTGGGTGGAAACTACTGTTTGGGCACGTGACGCCTTGGAAGGGAAGGAGCACCGTTTTGCTTTTTGAACGCAAAATGGCTGGAATCAAGAGGGGACACTATGTCGTGTTTGGAGAGCCCCTGATGTGCCTAAACAGTGGAAACACCCCACAAGTAACCCCATTTTGGAAACTAGACCCCTCAAGGATTTTATCCAGGGGGTATAGTGAGCATTTTGAACCCACAGGTGCTACACAGAATTTGATAACATTAGATCGTCATATTGAAAATTATCATTTTTTTTTCACCAAAATGTTGTTTAAGCCCCAAATTTATCATTTTCAATGGATAATAGGTGAACTCGATAATACCCTATATGCGGTCAAAATATCAGAAAGGAAAGAACACTATTGGTCTGGAATAGATTGTGAATGCCATGTCACATTTGAAGAGTCCCTTATATATGAAAACAGCAGAAATCCTCCTCCCCCCCACAAGTGACCCCATTTTGGAAACTAGACCTCTCAAGGAATTCATATAAGGGTGTACTGAGCTTTTTTAACCTACAGATGATTCATGAAAATTTAGATGTGAGAACAAAACAATTTTTTTCGACTAAAATACTGTTTTAGCACCAAATTTAGAATTTAAATTAGAGGTAATGGGAGAAATTGGACCCCACAATTTGTTAAGCAATTTCTCCCGAATGTGGCAGTACCCCATATGTGGCTGTAAACTACTGTTTGAGGAAACAGCAGGGGTCTAATGGGAAGGTGTGCTACTTGGCGTTTAGGGTTAGTGCCCACGATGCAAATTTGATGCAGAGCGTATTTGCCTCTCTCTGGCAGAAAAAAACACATGCAGATTTACATTTGTTTTTTTCTGCCAGAGAGAAGCGTTTTTTCAGCGTTTTTACATGTGTTTTCGCATGCATTTTTTCAAGCACTTTTCCAAGCGATTTTGAGCATCACTTGGAAGGGTGCTTGACAAGTTGGTCACACAATATTAATCCATGCAACTGGCATGTATTTATATTGTGTGACCAACTTAGATGCTTTAAATGCTGCATCTATAGTAAAAAAAAAAAAATTAAAAAGTTAAAAATTAAAAAAAAACCTGTCTCCTCCCGGCCGCATACTCTCTCCTCGGCGTCCCGCGGTGTACTTGCAGGACCTGCAATGATGTCATTTAGTCAGCTGATGATCACGCGACCATCACTTGACCGCTGACGTCAGCGGTTGTGTGACCATCAGCTGATAAAATGACGTCACTGCAGGTCCTGCAAGTACACCGCGGGATGCCGAGGAGAGAGGACGCGGCAGGGAGGAGACCGGAGAGGTGAGTATACAGGTTTTTTTTTATTTTTAATTTTTTATTTCTTTTTTCACCGTGTGGTAGCCGGGATAAGAGGAGTTTTAGTCTCCTCTTCATCCTGGGTATCACACGCTGTCACGGGTGTGTCGCCACGAAGATCGTCGCGACTACACAGCCTGACTTCTTGCAGCTGAGTTTTTGGTGCTTTGTGTTTTTTGGTAGTGAGGGAGTTAATTCTCTCTCTCTGTGCTTGACGAGGCTCAGCCTCGCCCAGCTGCAGTTAATGCTGCAGTATTGGAATTCCTTCAAATACCTGCTGGTCTGATAGGGAAGTTGTCGGTGAAAGCATTTCTTGCAGACCTTCAGAGCAGATAGTTGTTTGGTGGAGTTCGGAGCGAAGAGTATGCGGTGTGGTTTCTTCCCTTCCTCCCTTAATCATTTATCTCCTAACCTGTTGTTGTTCCCTCTGTAATTGTGGTGTGTGTTTTTGCATGCAAGGTGGTTTTTGGTTTTCCCCTTGTTCTGTCTCGTTAGTCTAGTACTGTGTTTTGGGCATTTTCTATCCTGTTCCCCATTGTTGTGATCGGGGTCCTTCTCAGGACTAGATTACTGAGGTTCAGGGATATTCAGGAGTTTAGGGTTACCCTGGCGGCCTGGACCTCTGTACCATTAACAGTACCTCCAGGTTGAGGAATTAGTCAGGGCCCCCGTTTAGGGTCAGCTCAGGCCCCTGACCTCCTGTACGCTGAGACAGCGTGACACACGCACCGCGATTACGCCGCAAATTCCATTGAATTTAATTGAAACGCAGCAAATCCACATATACCTGCGGGTTTGCTGCTTTACAGTGTTCCTCAATGGCCATGAATTTGCGGCGTAATCGCAGTAGAAATGGTCTTGCTGCGTTATGCAATGCGAATTCGGCGCGCTAATTAGCGCATCATGTGCACATCCGAATTCACATTGCTATGTATGGCAGACTGTTTTACAAACGTTATTGCGGCCGTAAAAACACCGCAAAATTCTACAAGACCCCTTTGTGGGCACGTAGCCTTAGAATGGAGATTTCATTTGAATAGATTGTGAACTTCATTAGCTGAGCCCCTGAGCTGCCAGAAAGCAGAAGCCCCCTCAGGTGACCCTTTATTGGAAACTTCAGTAAGGAATTCATATAAGGGTGTAGTGAGTATTTTAACCCCTTAGCCCCCGAGGGTGGTTTGCACGTTAATGACCAGGCCAATTTTTACAATTCTGACCACTGTCACTTTATGAGGTAATTACTCTGGAACGCTTCAACCGATCCCCCTGATTCTGAGAGTGTTTTTTCGGGACATATTGTACTTCATGATTGTGGTAAAATTTCTTTGATATCACTTGCGTTTATTTGTGAAAAAAATGGAAATTTGGCGAAAATTTTGCAATTTTCAAACTTTGAATTTTTATGCCCTTAAATCAGAGAGATATGTCACACAAAATAGTTAATAAATAATATTTCCCACATGTCTACTTTACATCAGCACAATTTTGGAACCAAAATTCTTTTTTGTTAGGGAGTTATAAGGGTTAAAAGTTGACCAGCGATTTCTCATTTTTCCAACAAAATTTACAAAACCATTTTTTTAGGGACCACATCACATTTGAAGTCACTTTGAGAGGTGTTTATTAGTGTTGAGCCATCCCCGTAGTGTTCGAGTTTGGTTCGGTTCGTCGAACACCCGTGTGTTCGTCGAACTGTTCGTCGAACACCTTCGAACACCGTTAAAACCAATGGCAGGCAAACAAAAACACATAGAAACACATAGAAAACACCTTCAAAGGTGTCCAAAAGCTGACAAACTGCTCAGAAGACACAACTAACACATGGAAAAGTGACAAGTACATATAGTCATGCGAAAAGAAAAGAGGTGGAGGAGTAAAAGGAGGGGGAGACACAGATATAGGCATGTCATGCCCTTCTAAAATCCAAAAAGTGAGAAGCCGACACGTTCAGTCCGCTCCTGCCCGTGCCACCTCCGTGTCGCCGGGTTTGTGCCAGAGCCACGGTGAACCCTGACGGCCAGCCCCCCTCTCCCAATACTGGTGCCTGTCCGCTGGTGGGTCGAGCGAGCCCCCCTGTGGTGGAGGCAGCTCTGAGCTTTTTAATTTAAATTGTCTCTCTAATTTGAATGAATACACTTTAAATCCATTTACAAGGATCTATTGGAGGGCAAGTCTCATGCCAGCAGCTGCGTAATTCCAGCTCCAGTAGCGTCCACTAAAGCTGCTGCAGTTAAAAAGCTTTTATAAGGATCGAGCTCGGCTGTCCACCGCAAGGCATCCTACTGCCAGTCCCAGCCCCTATGCCTTGGGGTGCCTCCTGATGCTCTTCACTGAGTATCCCGTGGTCCCGAAGCATTTCCTTTGAAAAAATTAAGTGTCCAAACTACAGGTGGTGTAACTTGCTTAACAGCCGGGATAATCCGCTGACTAGCAGACACTGCTACTAGGCACAAAGTATTTCCTGGGCTAGATGCAGTTAAAAATTTGTAATTAGATACTCTCGTTGGATGCTGAGAAAGCATTCCATAGAGTCTCCTGGCACGCCATATATGATTCTCTTAAAAAGCTTGGGGTAGGGGTCTAGGGGACCCCTACCCCAAGCCAAAATCACGGCCCTGTATCACAATACGTCACCTAGGCTGAAGATAAATGGAACTGTAGCACCCTGAGGGCTCGGTTGCTACAGAGGTATTGCACCTCACCCAGAGGTGTGATATCTCACTCTCAGGTAAGGATGGAGTGTGGATCAGGACCCGACACCTGCATGCATTACACCACATTGCCGTGGGGCAGGGCGACCAATATGCCTCTGAGATGGGCACGACAGTCCCTGTCCCTGGCTGGAGTGGGGGGAGGGAACACTGAGGAAGGGGAACCCTGTAGTGCAGGAGCAGGGAGGAAGCAGTTCCTGGGTGCATTGAGAAGGGAGTATAAAAGGTGGGCACCATCTTAGTTCAGTGCAGAGAAGTCTGAGCAGAAGTGGCAGGGAGCAGGGGCTCTGCATGAGCTCTGCTCCGGAGGCGGGCCTAGTAACAGAGGCCCAGGCCTGGAAGAGGGAGAAGGAAGGAAGAGGAGTGGAGAAGGCTCCAGGAACGAGGAATGAAGGGATCCCAGGGGTGCGGACGGGCGAGTCGCCACCGCACGCCCGAATCCACCTGCGTGGAGGGGTCAGGCCAAAGGGGGAGACCGGTCCCCGAAACTAGTGGAGGCAGGAAACGACCCTCAGCTAGAAACCGGAGGCTGTGACATTTTATGTGGCGCAGCCCCTCGCTACACCCGCTAGGAAGGCACCACATAGGGTCAGGGAAACTGGCGCCAAGTTTACCAAGAGGAGGCCCGAGGCAGCCGGACAGAAGGGTTGGTAAGAAAGGCCAGATAAAGGACACACAAAGGGGGTCCTGTGAAGCGCTCCAAAGTTATCTGGGAGTTGTCTGAGCCCCTCACCTGGTGAGCACAGTACGACGTGGGCAGCCGTTACCTGCAGACGTGGTCTGGATAATAAAAACTGTGAGTAAAGGCCCTGGACTGCATCACTGACTCCGTGTCGTTACTGCTGCTGCCCTGCACCATCACCCCCATCCTCCGCATACACTGCCCTGAGGCTATACTCCTCCCGTGGGGAGTTATGCTACGCTCTGCTGCACCCACAACACCAGCCTCAGCGGTCTGCCCTGCAGCGGCGGTTCACTCTGACCGCAATCCACGGGTGACGTAGTCGGACATTTAAACATAAAAACCACATAAATAGTTCCGCCACTGGTTTGACCACCCTGAGCCACGGAACCGGGTCGCCGCCACGAAGACTACAACCACCAGCATCCACCAAAAAGGGTCCGGCTCCGGGTGTCCCAAGGGCCAGGGGGTGCATCAGAACATTTTCATCACCTTTCACAATCACCAATGGGACAAGGCAGGGATGTCCTCTGTCCCCTCTCTTATACATCCTAGTGACGGAGCACCTGCTCTCATTAATTCGCCATAACCCCAATATTAGGTGGATTGAGGTGGGAGGCACCGAGTACAAGTGCTCTCTATTTGCTGATGATGTCCTAGTATATATCACTCAATCACATATATCCATCCATGCTGTTATGGCTGAAATAGATCACTTTGTTACATGGTCAAATTTTAAAATCAATGCAGCGAAGTCTGAGGCCCTCGATGTCTCCCTCCCCAAATCCATATAGGATTCCATCCAGTCCAACTTTCCCTTTGCCTGGCCCTCACAGGGTATCTAATACTTAGGAATTCCTATTCATAGAGACCTCTCCCATCTATGTTATCTTAATTTTGGGCCCTTTATTGAACAACTCCATACAGACCACGGTTGGCAAGTTAGAACTGTAAGATTCACTATGTGAACCACTGGTGTTTTGTGGAAAAGCACATGTACACTGTGTTCCAAATTATTATGCAAAAAGTGTTTAGGAGTGATAAGGGAAGAATTTGTTTATTTGTCAGTTAAACTCATTGATGGTGATGTGTGTCAGGGCTCTTTATATCACTGTAAGCAATTGCAGACACCTGTGCTAATTAGTTTGGCAGGTGTGTCCAATGAAAGGCAAGACTACTTAAGAAGGCTGTCTCACATTATTAAGCAGCCTACATTTTCTGCCAAAATGGGAAAGAAAAAGGATGTGTCGGCTGCTGAGAAGCAACAAATTGTGGAGTGTTTAGGTCAAGGCATGACTACAATCAACATTGTGCGATGATCAGGATGAAGTGTCTTGGCAATCAAGAAGTATGTAGCTGATTCACAGTACACACGTGTGCGTGCTGATAAGGGCAAATTGAGGACTCTTTCCTACAGGCAATTACGTCAGGTTTAAAGAGCAGCGGCAAAAAAGCCTTGTCATAGCAGCAGACAAGTTTTTGAAGCTGCTGGTGCCTCCAACGTCCCCTGAACAACAAGATGCAGGGTCCTTCAGAGGTTTGCAGCTGTGCGTAAGCCATCCTGTTGACCTCCTCTATCCACTTCACACAAGCAGAAACGGCTCCAGTGGGCCAAACATTACATGAAGACTGATTTCAAAACTGTTTTGTTCACGGATGAGTGCCGTGCAGCGCTCGATGGTCCAGATGGATGGAGTGGAGGATGGCTGGTTGATGGACACCCCACGCAAACACGGCTACAGCGCCAACAAGGAGGAGGTGGAGTAATGTTTTGGGCTGGAATCATGGGGAGAGAGATTGTCGGCCCCTTTAGGATCCCTGAAGGCGCTAAAGATGAACTCCATAATGTATGTGGATTTTCTCAAACAGCACTTCCTGCCATGGTTCAAGAAGAAGAACCGTGTATTTCACAGCAAGATCATTTTTTTGCATGATAATGCACCATCTCATGCTGCACATAAAACATCTGCATCTCTGGCTGATATGGGCATAAAAGGGGACAAACTTATGGTGTGACCCCCATGCTCCCCTGACCTCTACCCCATTCAGAACCTCTGAAGCATCATCAAAAGGAGTGTCTATGATGGCGGGAGGCAGTTCACATCTAAGCAACAGCTCTGGGAGGGTATTCTGTCCTCATGCAAAACAATTGAAGCAGAAACCATCCAAAACCTGACAAATTCAATGGAGGAGAGAGTTCAGAAGCTCCTTTCGAACAAGGGGTCCTATGTGAAAATGTAACATCACCTAGAATAAAGTTTTGAGTTGAAAACTGTTTGATTTCAGTTTCTAATAACCTGCTAATGCTTATAATTTCAAAAATGACCATTTTTTTGGTCTTTATTAAAATGAAAAGGTTGATCGAAAAGTTTGGGGGATCTAAGAGTGTGGCAACCCAGTAGTCATGATTACTTCGAATTCTGACAATATGAGGGTCATGTTGCAGGTAGTGCAGCAAGAAGGCACTTATGTGTCTTGCGCATCTCGGAGCCCCAAAATTATTTTCCGGGCTAGATGCAGCTAAAAATTATTATTAATTTTAAATCTGGTGGAGCTTAGTATAGATGGCCTAATAGGATCAGTGCTGCACACTGCTACAAAGCCCAAATTATTTTCCAGTCAAGATACAGATAAACATGATTAGTAATTTTAAATCTGGTGGAGCTTATTATAGATGGCCTAATAGAATCAGTGCTGCACACTGCTGCAAAGCCCAAATTATTTTCCAGCCAAGATACAGATAAACATGATTAGTCATTTGAAAGCTTAAAACGGTTGGTAGGGTGATTTTAACCAATCATCAAGCTTTTACTCTCCCCAGGATGACACAGGGGTCGAAAAGTCGTTTCGGATCCATGATTTGTTCATCTTTATGAACGTGAGTCTGTCTACATTATCAGTGGAGAGCCGCGTGCGCTTATCTGTCAGCACACCACCAGCAGCGCTGAACACACGTTCAGACAGAACGCTGGCTGCGGGGCATGACAAGATCTCCAAGGCGTAAGTGGCTAGCTCCGGCCATTTATCCAGATTGGAAGCCCAAAAAGAGCAAGGGTCCAGTGACACAGTCATGGCTTCAATGTTTACTTGGAGATACTCCTGTACCATCGTCTCTAGGCGTTGACTATGTGTCAGACTTCTTGTCTCCTGTGGCCTTGCAAAGGATGGGCTAAAAAAGTGGTGAAATGATTCCGCAAAATTGATGTTACCAGCAGATACTGTGGTTCTGTTACGGTTTGAGTGCTGAACACTTGACGGTCCCACGGTTGGCAAGTTGGAACTGTGAGATTCACTACGTGCACCACTGGTGTTTTGTGGAAAAGCACATGTAAGATTCTGCAACAGTCTCTGCTGATACTCCTGCATGCGTGCATCCCTTTCTATGGCAGGAATAATTTCTGCAAATTTACTTTTGTACCGGGGATCTAACAGTGTGGCAACCCAGTAGTCAGGATTATTTCTAATTCTCACAATTCGAGGGTCATGTTGCAGGTAGTGCAGCAAGAAGGCACTCATGTGTGTTGCGCATCCAGGAGCACCAAGTCCCTGTTGTGTTGGTGGCGAGGTAACAATCATGCTTCCTTCCTCTGTCCTCTCCCCCCAACCTCGCACAACAGAAATGTGATCAAGGTCTCCCTCATCTGATGAGTCTTCCATCAGTTCGTCCTCCACTTCTTCCTGGGCTCCTGCACCTTCCTCACTAGTTTGGCTGCTACCATGCGCCCTGGTAAAACCATCTCCCCCACCCTCACATGCATGCCGCCTTGGTGCTGCCGACCGTCTAGACCTTGCAGATGTTAGCCCTTCCGCATACAACTCCTCCTCCTCTACTTCCTCCACCTCCTCTTGTGCCACCACCTGACTCCGAATTCTGTTTAACATGTGCTCCAGCTTGTAAAGCACCGGAATAGTCATGCTGATAATGGCATCGTCAGCACTAAACATCTTCGTCGCCATTTCAAAACTGTGCAGAAGGGTGCATAGGTCCCTGATCTGAGACCACTCCTCCAGCGTGATTTGCCCCACCTCTGGATCTCGTTGGCCCAGGCTATACATCAGAACGTATTGCACCAGGGCTTGTCGGTGCTGCCACAGTCGCTGCAACATGTGCAGAGTTGAATTCCACCGGGTAGGCACATCGCATTTTAGCCGGTGAAGTGGCAGGCCCAACGACTTCTGTAGAGATGTAAGTCGCTGAGCTGCGGGATGCGAACGGCGGAAGTGAGCACACAGCGACTGTGCCCTCTACAGAAGGCCATCTAGTCTGGAATAGTGGGCTAAAAATTGCTGGACAACCAGGTTCAACACGTGAGCCATACAAGGCACGTGTGTGACATTGCCCCGGCGAAGGGCCGCACCCAGGTTTGCAGCATTGTCGCACACGGCCCTCCCTGGTTTCAGGTCCAGTGGAGACAACCATTCATGAAATTGGTTCTCCAGAGCTGACCACAACTCCTCAGCTGTGTGACTCACATTTCCCAGACATTTCAAAGTAAAAACCGCCTGATGATGTTGAGCCCTACTGCCAGCATAGTAAGGAGGTGTGCAGGATCCCTTCTGCGCAGTTAGAAAGCTTGTGGCATGACCTGACAGGCTTTGGGTGCAGGTGAAAGACCGAGACGAGGTTGAGGAGGCAGAAGCAGTGGAGGAACTTTGACATAAAGAGGATTGACGCACAACTCGTGGGGACGGCAAGACTTGGACAGCAGCCCCTTGTCCTGCTGTCACCATAGTTACCCAGTGCCCAGTCAGCGACATGTAACACCCCTGTCCATGCCTACTCGTCCAAGTGTCTGTGGTGAAATGCACCCTGTCACACACAGAGTTTCTCAAAGAAGCGGTGATGTTGTGTGCGACATGCTGGTGGAGCGCAGGCACACCTTTCTTTGAGAAGTAGTGCCGACTGGGCATCTGGTACTGGGGCACTGCGACGGACATAAGGTCTCGAAAATCCTCTGTGTCCAACAGGCGGAAAGGCAGCATTTCTGTAGCCAAGAGCTTGCAGATGGTGAAATTCAACCTCTTAGCTTTCTCATGGCTAGGAGGAAATGGTCTTTTACTTGTCCACATCTGAGGGACCGAGGGCTGGCTATTGGGCTTAGACGGGGTTGATAAGGGTGTCCCCGGCAAACTGCCGGTCTGTGAGGAAGATGCAGGCGGACATGTTAGGTTGCCTTGATCCAAAGGTGGTGCTATCGATGTCGGACAGCGCTCAACACCAGCTGGTGTTACCACCTCCAAAGAAAATGATGACCTGCCAATCACGCTGGCTGTTGCGGGTAAAGAGGTGGCAGGTCTGCGCCCCAAAACAGGTGTGACTGCTGCCCCCCCAGTCACAGAGGATGAAGAGGCCGCGGATGCACAAGATATGGCAGACGGTGGCTGGCCCGGCCGGCTAGGCCGCATTGTAGCACACTGAGCTTCCCACTGCAACTTATGCTTCATGTCCATGTGCCGGTTCATGCATGAAGTCCTCAAACTATGTATTTTTTGGCCTCTACTTAGCTTTTGCTGACAAATGTTACAGATAACACGAGTTGGGTCATCTTTATCGATCTGAAAAAATGCCCAGGCTATGCAAGGCTTAGCACCCATGCGACCTGAAGAGCCACCACGACTTGTGGTGAGAGGCAGAGTTGTGTTTGAGAATGCAGTTGTTGACGTGCTTCCAGTACTACGTCTCTGTCCAGGAAGGCACAACCTGACCTCGTCGTCACTAGCATCTTCCTCCACCTCCTCTGCTGACCTCATCTCTTGGCTGACTGTGGGTTGACAGTAAGTGGGATCTCCAACCTCATCATCATCACCCTGTGCGTTATCACACCCGTCGTCCTCAGAGCCAACCTGTTCCTGCCCTGACAAAAAACTAAAGTTGTCGCTCCAATCAGGTATTTGAGTCTCATCATCGTCTTCCTCATTGTCTCCACCAACAGGAGTTACAGTTTGGGAATGAGGGTCTACATTATGGTCATAACCTTCTGCGTCTGGTCCTGGATCCGACTCATAAAGATTCTGGGCATCAGTGCAGATCATTTCCTCGTCTGGATTCACATAAGCCCTGGAGTCGACCTCTGATTCCCAGGCTATAGTATGAGTAAACAGCTCTGCAGACTCAACCATCTGTTCTACCTCATACTCAGACGGGCAGCTGGAGATTTGGGAGCTGTGAGGAAGCAAGTGCGATTGGGGTGACACCTTTGAGGACTGGAGTATTTGTGATGTTGAAGTTGATGTGGAGGAGAGCCCACTTAAAGGAGCACTTGATATCCGTTGAAGCACCTGCTGTTTTTGTGCCTCATCTGGAATTTGTAGCAATTGGCGTGGCCGTAAGAAAGGGATCTTATCACATTGTCCGCTAAAAGAAGTAGACATTTTAGTTTGGCTGGAAGATGGTCTTTCTTCTGCAGATGTTACTGTTGCTTTAACACCTACCCCACAGACACAACCTTTTTTCCCCTTCCCAACACGCCTATTCCCCTTTCCACCAGCAGCAGGCCTTTTTCCACTCATTTTGGTGGTTAACTAATTCACAACTCTGGAGTTGTTTGCACAAAAAAACAATGGATGGGAACCGAGCAGAGCTGAGTGGCCAAACTGTGGTATTAGGCCAAAACTATTGGCTGGGTTAGATGCAGAAAAAAATTATATTCAATTTGCAACCTGATGTAGGTCAGTATAGATGGACTAATAGAACAAGTCCCACACACAGCTAGAAGCCCAAATATTTTTTCAGAGGTAGATGCAGAAAAAAATTGTATTCAGTTTGCAACCTGATGGAGGTCAGTATAGATGGACTAATAGAACAAGTCCTACACACAGCTAGAAGCCCAAATATTTTTTCAGAGGTAGATGCAGAAAAAAATTATATTCAGTTTGCAACCTGATGGAGGTCAGTATAGATGGACTAATAGAACAAGTCCCACACACAGCTAGAAGGCCAAATATTTTTTCAGAGGTAGATGCAGATAAAAATTATTTTTAATTTGCAGCCTGATGGAGGTCAGTATAGATGGACTAATAGAACAAGTCCCACACACTGCTAGAAGGCCAAATATTTTTTCAGAGGTAGATGCAGAAAAAAATTATATTCAGTTTGCAACCTGATGGAGGTCAGTATAGATGGACTAATAGAACAAGTCCCACACACAGCTAGAAGCCCAAATATTTTTTCAGAGGTAGATGCAGAAAAAAAATATATTCAGTTTGCAACCTGATGGAGGTCAGTATAGATGGACTAATAGAGAAAGTCCCACACACTGCTAGAAGGCCAAATATTTTTTCAGAGCTAGATGCAGACAAAAAATTATTTTTAATTTGCAACCTGATGGAGGTCAGTATAGATGGACTAATAGAGAAAGTCCCACACACTGCTAGAAGGCCAAATATTTTTTCCGAGCTAGATGCAGATATAAATTATTTTTAATTTGCAACCTGATGGAGGTCAGTATAGATGGACTAATAGAGAAAGTCCCACACACTGCTAGAAGACCAAATATTTTTTCAGAGGTAGATGCAGAAAAAAATTATATTCAGTTTGCAACCTGATGGAGGTCAGTATAGATGGACTAATAGAACAAGTCCCACACACAGCTAGAAGCCCAAATATTTTTTCAGAGGTAGATGCAGAAAAAAAATATATTCAGTTTGCAACCTGATGGAGGTCAGTATAGATGGACTAATAGAGAAAGTCCCACACACTGTTAGAAGGCCAAATATTTTTTCAGAGCTAGATGCAGACAAAAAATTATTTTTAATTTGCAACCTGATGCAGGTCAGTATAGATGGACTAATAGAACAAGTCCCACACACTGCTAGAAGGCCAAATATTTTTTCAGAGCTAGATGCAGATAAAAATTATTTTTAATTTGCAACCTGATGGAGGTCAGTATAGATGGACTAATAGAGAAAGTCCCACACACTGCTAGAAGGCCAAATATTTTTTCAGAGCTAGATGCAGAAAAAAATTATATTCAGTTTGCAACCTGATGGAGGTCAGTATAGATGGACTAATAGAACAAGTCCCACACACAGCTAGAAGCCCAAATATTTTTTCAGAGGTAGATGCAGTTAAAAATTATTTTTAATTTGCAACCTGATGGAGGTCAGTATAGATGGACTAATAGAGAAAGTCCCACACACTGCTAGAAGGCCAAATATTTTTTCAGAGCTAGATGCAGACAAAAAATTATTTTGAATTTGCATCGTGATGGAGGTCAGTATAGATGGACTAATAGAACAAGTCCCACACACTGCTAGAAGGCCAAATATTTTTTCAGAGCTAGATGCAGAAAAAAATTATATTCAGTTTGCAACCTGATGGAGGTCAGTATAGATGGACTAATAGAACAAGTCCCACACACTGCTAGAAGCCCAAATATTTTTTCAGAGCTAGATGCAGAAAATAATTATATTCAATTTGCAACCTGATGGAGGTCAGTATAGATGGACTAATAGAATGATGCTATGCCCAAAAGATTTTACTTCACTAGGTGCAGTAAAAAAATTGGTATTCTATACACAGGTGGTATATCTTGCAACACAGATAGGCTACTCCACTGACTAACACACTCTGCAATAGGCTAAAAAGGATTAGCTTTGCTAGATTCAGCCAAATGCTGTGAAAAAAACTTGCACAGCACTGGCACAGACCTGCCTGGCAAAAACTGATAGGAACTGATGTAACCTAGTCCTGAAAAGGACTGCAATTACAATTAGTCTTTACTCCCACAATCTATCTATTTAAGAGCACAGACCTGCCTGATAAAAGTCGTAGGAAATGCTGTAACCTAGTCCTTAAAAGGACTGCAATCACAACTATTCCCTACTCCCAAGCTATCTGTAGATTTGTGCGAAAATTGGCTTGAAATTAACAAGGTATAGCGCACACAGCAACAGCGGTGCCGTCTAACACGCAGCTGCAGCAGTGAGAAAATGGTGGCGACGGGGAAAATGGCTTGGTCTTATAGGGCAAGGACATGTGACATACACTGCCAATGACACATGCCCTTGCTTGTGTGAAAAAAAGCACTTCGCTCTGTGTGTGCGCTGCTGATAGGCTGACAGATTGCACCTCCCCACTGTAAATGCGGGAAAGAGAAAAAAAAATGGAGATCTTCATTATTCCTGCAGAGATCCATCCCCTGCCCCTCCCCCCACCCCGCTGTACACTCAAACTGCGTATTAACATTAATTTTCATCATTACTGAGAAAAAATCCAGTTATGATTTTGGTGCACGAACAGTTATCGAACATAACCTCGAACAGCCGAATTTTTCTCAAATCGTTCGCGTTCGCCGAACGGCTCGAACACCGCCCAAAACAGCTCGAATTTGAGATTGGCGAACAGTTCGAGTAGAACAACGCTCATCTCTAGTGTTTATGACAGAAAATACCCAAAATTGACACCATTCTAAAAACTGAACCCCTCAAGGTGCTCAAAGCCACATTCAAGAACTTTGTTAACCCTTCAGGTGCTTCACAGGAATTTTTGGAATGTGGAAGAAAAAAATGAACATTTAACTTTTTTCACAAAAATGTTACTTTATACCCAATTTTTTTTATTTTCACAGGGGTAACAAGAAAAAATGGACCCCAAAATTTGTTGTGCAATTTCCCCTGGGCACGCAGATACCCCATATGTGAGGAAAAAACACTGTTTGGGCGCACGGCAGGGCTCGGAAGGGAAGGAGCACCATTTGACTTTTTGATTGTAAAATTTGCTTGAATAATTAGCGGACGCCATGTTGCATTTGGAGATCTCCTGTGTGTCTAAACATTGGAGCTCCCCCACAAGTGACCCCATTTTGGAAACTAGACCCCCCAAGGCACCTATCTAGATGCATAGTGAGCACTTGGAACCCCCAGGTGCTTCACAAATTGATTCGTAAAAATGAAAAAGTGTTGCGTTTGGAGAGCCCCTGTGTGTCTAAACATTGAGTATTCCACTTTTATAACACACTCGGCACCTCTTTTGTGACTTTCCTTTTTTTCCGCTGTGAGGGATCTGCCCTGGGAAATGCTGGCCTGGTACAATTCTCGGTCCTTCAATTCCAGAAGTACTGGGGCCCGCTCTGTCACCGCTGCCATATATCAGGGCCTTGATAACTGTTTCCTGAAACTGAAGATACGACGCAGAAGTCTGGCCTGCACATTGTGACAGAAGGAAAGCGTTGTGCATTGCCATCTGTACAATGTGCACGGCCAGCTTCTTGTACCACACTCTGGCCTTTCTCAAAGCACTGTACGGCTGGAGGACTTGATCAGAGAGATCAACTCCCCCCATGTACTTGTTGTACCCCACTACACAGTCTGGTTTGACGACCTGTGTAGTGGAACCTCGTACAGTGCTGAGTGTGCTGCCATCACCATGTATGGTGGTCAAGAAAAGGACATCCCTTTTGTCCTTGTACTTGACCATCAACAGGTGGTCGCTACATTGGGCTCTGCTCTCACCCCTTCTGAGCAGCTGCCCAATTAGCGTCTTTGGGAGGCCTTTCTGATTTTTGCGGACAGTACCGCAGGCTGCGGTACGTCGCGCAGAGAGGGACTTGAAGAGCGGGATACTTGTATAAAAGTTATCCACGTAGAGGTGATAACCTTTATGAAGCAGTGGGTGCACCAAGTCCCACACAATTTTCTCACTCACTCCCAGAACAGGGGGGGCATTCAGGGGGTTCAATCCGGGAGTCCTTCCCTTCATAAACTCTAAACTTGTGAGTGTATCCTGAGGTACTCTCACAAAGTTTATACAGCTTGATCCCGTACCTTGCCCTCTTACTGGGCAGGTACTGCCGGAATCCAAGCCGCCCCTTAAAAGAAATTAAGGACTCATCCACACAGATGTCCCTTTGGGGCACGTACACTTCACCAAACTTGTTGTTGAAGTGTTCGATGACCGGCCGAACTTTGAAAAGACGATCAAAGTTCGGGTCATCACGTGCAGGACACCTTGTATTATCTTGGTAATGCAAGAACTTGTAGATGGCCTGAAAGCGTGTCCGGGGCATGACCATTCGGAACACTGGAGTGTTATACAAAACGTCAACACTCCAGTATTGCCGAAGCTCGGGCTTCTTCAAGATCCCCATAAGAAGGACCAGGCCCCAAAACTTCATCATTTCTACTGCGTCTACAGGAGACCAGTTAGAAAATGATGAAGAGGGGTTTTGTTCTAAAAATTGATGAGCGTATAAATTAGTTTGGCCCACCATGAGGTTTATAAAATCCTCAGAGAAAAAGACTTTGAAAAAGTCTATTTCTGTGAGGCCAGTGGTGTCAAACTTGATTCCTGATTCCGCTACGAAATCAGGAATCAGCAGCTCATAATTTTCGGGGGGCGAAGTCCATATAGGCTCAGTAGTGGGGGGTGCTGGAACATCTCTCCTGCGACGACGGCGGGGCGGGCCAGCAGAACCTGAGGAAGAGGAGGAAGAAGAGAAGGAGGAAGACGACGAGGAGTCGGAAAAACAAAGAAATGTGGGATCCTCACCCTCACTGTCAGTGTCGGAGGCAAGAATAGCGTATGCCTCCTCCGCTGAATACTGAGTTTGGGATGAGCAGGACATTGTTTGTTATGTATGTGGTGCGTGTGTGTCAATACTTTATTGAGAGTGTGTGTGTGTGTCAGTACTTTATTTAGAGTGTGTGGAAAAAGGAAATACTGTATGTGGTGCAAACAGCGAGCACGAGTGTGGATTGGTGAACTATGTCACCGATCAATACTCGGCGGCTGCTGGATGTGCGCACAGATGTGTGGGGAGTGGGAAGAGGGGAATTGGGTTGGATGAGGGGAGATCAGAGATTACTTACCAAAGTCCTCTCTGTTCTTCTTTCAGGACCGGGAGCCTGGAGCAGGAGCCCGGCGCTGGTGACCGGGAGCCCGGCGCTGGTGACCGGAAGGCGGGAGCGCGGAGCAGGAGCTCGGAGCAGGAGACAAGGAGCCCGGAGCAGGAGACCAGGATCCCGGAGCAGGAGACCAGGAGCCCGGAGCAGGAGACCTGTACTGGAGCTGGAGATCAGAACCAAAAGAATTAACAGACACTGGGGTGAGGCGGATTGGGGTGGGAAGGGGGGTAAAAAGACAGGGGAATGGGAAGAGGGGTAAAAAGACAGGGGAGTGGGAAGAGGGAGATTGGTATGGATGAGGGGAGATCAGAGATGGACTTACCAAAGGGTCAGCAGGACTGGAACAGAAGACCCAGAGCAGGAGACCGGTAGCCCGGAGCAGGAGACCGGGAGCCCGGAGCAGGAGACCAGGAACCCGGGACAGGAGACCAGGAGCCCGGAGCAGGAGACCGGTACTGGAGCTGGAGATCAGAACCAAAAGAATTAACAGGGACACTGGGGTGAGGTGGATTGAGGTGGGAAGGGGGGTAAAAAGACAGGGGAGTGGGAAGAAGGGTAAAAAGACAGGGGAGTGGGAAGAGGGGTAAAAAGACAGGGGAGGGGGATTGGGGTAGATGAGGGGAGATCAGAGATGGACTTACCAAAGGGTCAGCAGGACTGGAACAGAAGACCCAGAGCAGGAGACCGGGAGCCCGAAGCTGGTGACCGGGAGCCCGGCGCAGGAGACCAGGAGCCCGGCGCAGGAGACCAGGAGCCCGGCGCAGGAGACCAGGAGCCCGGAGCAGGAGACCGGTACTGGAGCTGGAGATCAGAACCAAAAGAATTAACAGGGACACTGGGGTGAGGCGGATTGGGGTGGGAAGGGGGATAAAAAGACAGGGGAGTGGGAAGAGGGGTAAAAAGACAGGGAAGTGGGAAGAGGGGGATTGGGGTGGATGAGGGGAGATCAGAGATGGACTTACCAAAGGGTCAGCAGGACTGGAACAGAAGACCCAGAGCAGGAGACCGGGAGCCCGGCGCTGGTGACCAGGAGCCCGGCGCTGGTGACCGGGAGCGGAGCTGGAGACTCGGACCAGAGCTGGAGACCGCTGCAGGACGCAGAAAAAAAAGTAACGGGGGGTAAAAAGAGGGGAGGGGGGATTGGGGTGGATGAGGGGAGAACAGACTTACCAAAGTCTTCTCTGCAGGATCAGCAGCAGGATCAGCAGCAGGCTCTGGAGCAGAAACCACAGCAGGTCAGGAACAGAAGATCCAGGAAGCTGGAGCAGAAGATCCAGGAGCAGCGGCAGCAGCAGCAGCGACTGGAACAGTGAGAAGATGGTCTTGTGGTCTCACAGAATATTCTGTGGCACTACAAGGCCCAGCACAGACACATCAGATGTGACCACTCTGTAGAAATCCTCACCAAGTGTGAGGGTCTGCAGGGCGGTCACAGGGTGATGATGGCGTGGTGACAGGTGGAGGTAATCTGATTGGAGCAATCAATGTCATCAATGATTGCTCCAATCAGAGTACCTGAATACAGGTGACCAGGCGGTCACAGGGAGGTGTCACCTCTCTGTGACCCCCTGTGGTGCATGTTGTGCCCCAGCCATCTGATTGGTAACACTGATTGGTGCAATCAGACATGGCTGGAGCAGAGCACGCACCACAGGGGGTCACAGAGAGGTGACACTTCCCTGTGACCGCCGGTCACCTGTATTCAGGTACTCTGATTGGAGCGATCGATGTCATCATCGATCGCTCCAATCACAGCAGTCTGGGGGCTTGAATCACATTACAGGGGGTCATGGGGCGGTGACAGGCAGGTCACAAGCCGGTCACCGCCCTGTCACCGCGCGGTCGCGCTGCGATCGGTGCGATCGATGTGATCTTTTTTTTTTTTTTTTTTTACAGGTACAATGGTACCCAGGTCTGGATGAGAGTCCTCTCTCCTCCAGACCTGGGTACCATCCGCACATTGAAACGCATATTATCCGCGTGTACAAATGTACAGTCACGGATTATATGCGTCTCAATGTAAGTCAATGGCGGCAGTTCGTTGTCGTCCGCAAAATTAATGAACATGCTGCGGATTTATGAGCACTGCAGAAACGCTGCGGAAAAATCCGCAGCATGTGCATTGACATTGCGGAATGCCATTGGGGACCATGGGTTGCGGATTACCATGCTTCTTTGATGCGTTTCCGCTGCGGAAATTCCACAGCGGAAACGCATGAAAAACGCATCGTGGGCACGCAGCCTTAGGCCGCACGTTAGGGCTAAGAAGGAAGGAGCACTATTTGACTTTGGAGCACAGATTTTGGTAGAATAGTTTACAGACGACATTTGCGGAGCCCCAAAGGTGCCAGAACAGCAGAAAACCCCCCAAAGTGACCCTATTGTAGAAATTGCACCTCTCAATTAATTCATCTATGGCTTCAGTTACTATTTTGTAACATCCATTTCAGGCTTTTTTTCTGGAGAATTGCAAATATGCCAGTTTAGTGCCCATATATTGTGCCTCCATATAGTGTAGTGCCCCCATACTTGGGCCCAGCTTGTGCTTCTGGTGACACACACCCCGTAAATTAAGTGTTTCCCCACTACTATAATGCCAAATGTGTGCCCGCTTACTGTGGTTTAGGCACAGTGGGGCTCAGGAGGGGGGCATTTGCATTTGAGAGCACAGATTCCACTGGCTTTTGAAGAGGCGGGAACCATTGCTTTTCTAGAGTCTTTGTTCTGCCAGTAACATGGGAACCTCCTATAGTTCCAGTGACAGATGATGGATCTAATGATGAAGGGATAAATTAGCGTTTTTATTGTTAACATTTTGGGATAGATAATATTTTTCGATTGCTTGCAGCATAAAGGCTGAGATCACAACCTTGTGTGCATTTATGTCAGGGTTTCCGTGTAAATCACACAAAAAATGCAATTTAGACAAAATCCTTAAAGGAACCACCTACCATAATGAGGCAGACGGAGGCACTTCGTACTCCTTTTGGCGACTGCTCTGGTGGTATTCATCTTTTTATGCGGGCGCAGATCTGTGGTTGCCCACACCTGTATGCTGAAAAGACTCCTAACATGATGGGACATCGCTGGAACACAGACCAGTCGAAAGTGACTCCATCTGCCTTATAAGTGAGTAGTTCCGTCAGTGGCTTTGTCGAAATATCGGGGGAATTAACACTGAAGTCTTGACGCAAGCGCTCATTTGAGTGCATAGGATAAATGTGAGCCGAGCCTTATTCCAATTTTTAGTAGGTAGAATGAATTATTTTTACATGGTTCACCATGCGGTATAAGTGATCAGGTGGATTTATTCTTCGGGTTGGTACGATTACAGAGATATCAGATTTATATCATTTGTTGTTTTTTTTTAGGTTTGCTCCTGTCACACAGTAAAAATGCTTGTTTATTAAATGTAGGGGGTTTTATTTATTGCCATATTCTTCGAGCTGTAACTTTTTTCATTTTTTGGTGAAGATTTTTGTGGTACCAGTTTGGGGCACATAACGTTTTTTGATCGCTTTTTATTTAGATTTTTCAGACACAGAATAAACAAAAAACAGCACTTCAGTTATTGTTTTTTGCTCTGTTCACCATGCAGTAAAAGTGATAAGACTAATTATCACTGATTATCAGGTCGGTACGATTACATCGATGCCAGATTTATATTGTTTTTTTTTATGCTTTGCTATTTTTACACATTAAAAACAATATTTTACAAAAATGAATTGTTGTTTGCATTGCCACATTCTGAGAGCTGTAACTTTTTTATTTTTTTGCCGAATGAGCCATATTAGGGCTTGTTTTTTTGCAGAATGATTTGGCGTTTTCATTTATACTATTTTTTTTTACATATGTCTTTTTGATCACATGGTGATATCAATTATATGTGCGCTTTTTTGTTTATTTTTGTTATATCACTAACGCTGATTTCGGGGTACCATGTTAACCATCGGCACCTTCAATTCTCATTGTGGTGGTCCGATGGTTATAAAGGGGGTCTTGCAACCCCCTTGCAACCATTTAAATATGTGTGTCGTAATTAACAGCAGTATATACGGGGTTAATTAGCCCTGATCGATTACAAAACTGTCCAAGGCTGACATCGCAGGATGTCAGCTGTCGCATACAGCTGACACCCGCGGGAGTTATGAGCAACTAGAAGAGCATGGGTTAAAATGATCTCAAGAAGAGTGAGAAAAAATCCCAGAACCACACGGGGGGGACCTAGTGAATGACCTGCAGAGAGCTGGGACCAACGTTACACAGGCTACCATCAGTAACACACTACGCCGCCAGGGACTCAGATCCTGCAGTGCCAGA
Source organism: Phyllobates terribilis (assembly GCF_046119375.1). Lineage (NCBI taxonomy): Eukaryota > Metazoa > Chordata > Amphibia > Anura > Dendrobatidae > Phyllobates > Phyllobates terribilis. The sequence continues at coordinate 325,915,493 of NW_027362764.1, read as the reverse complement.
CATGTCCCCCTGCTTAAGCCATTACGTGTCTGGGCCCATCCGAAGTTTGCTAGAGAGCATTTGGATGATCCAGAAGAGTATTAGGAGAATGTCATGTGGTCAGATGAAACCAAAGTAGAACTGTTTGGTAGAAACACAACTCTGCGTGTTTGGAGGAGAAAGAATGCTGAGTTGCATCCTAAGAACACCATACCTACTGTGAAGCATGGGGGTGGCAATATCATGCTTTGGGGCTGTTTCTCTGCCAAAGGGACCAGGACGACTGAACTGTGTAAATGAAAGAATGAATGGGGCCATGTATCGTGAGATTTTGAGTGCAAACCTCCTTCCATCAGCAAGGGCATTGAAGATTAAGCATAGCTGGGTCTTTCAGCATGACAATAATCCCAACCACACCGCCAGGGCAACGAAGGAGTGGCATTTCAAGGTCCTGGAGTGGCCTAGCCAGTCTCCAAATCTAAGCCCTATAGAAAACCTTTGGAGGGAGTTGAAAGTCCGTGTTGCCCAGCGACAGCCACAAAACATCACTACTCTAGAGGAGAGCTGCATGGAGGAATAGGCCAACATACCAGCAACAGTGTGTGCCAACCTTGTGAAGACTTACAGAGAGCATTTGACTTCTGTCATTGCCAACAAAGGATATATAACAAAGTATTGAGATTAACTTTTGTAATTGACTAAATACTTATTTTCCACCAAAATTTGAAAAACTTCTTTCCAAATCAGACAATGTGATTTTCAGGATTTGTTTTCTCATTTTGTATCTCATAGCTGAGGTCGACCTATGATGTCAATTACAGGCCTCTCTCATCTTTTTAAGTGGGAGAACATCAAAATAAATGAAGGCAAAAAACAACTATAAGACCCAAAGTTGAAAAATTGCCAATACTTTAATGAAATACATATTAAAAAAATACATACAATAATAATAAAAGCAAGACACACCACAGATAAAAAAAGTGATGGAGTGCCTGGACCAAAATGCTTCGTCCAGGGGTGCGAAACGCGCATCGGGTGAGTGGTGGGACCCTTGAGCTCATTGGTAACTATGGTCATATCTCAGCTTTCTCTATAGTCCTTTTGGGCATTGATATTTGTATATGTGATTGTACTGGGATATTGTACCAACAGAGGCTATCTGCTAATTACTAATGCATAGATTTATGGATTGTTATTATTCTCTGTGATAAGTATATATGTCTCTTCTCTGTTGTTCGAGATATGGAATACCGTGTTTTGTATTAATTATTAATTATATACTTATGTTAGCTATCTGTATGACATAGTTGTCAGCTTATACACATTTTGGTCCAGGCACTCGACAACACTTTTTTTATCTGTGGTGTCTTGCTTTTATTATTATTGTATGTATTTTTTTAATATGTATTTCATTAAAGTATTGGCAATTTTTCAACTTTGGGTCTTATAGTTGTTTTTTGCCTTCATTTATTTTGGTGTATTCTAGGTCGGTTTGGCCCATCTGATTTATTGGTGTCTGAGTGGGAGAACATGCACAATTGATGGCTGACTAAATACTTTTTTCCCCACTGTATGCAGATATCAGTCCTATGACAATGAGCAGATGCAGATCACCTCTACATTAAAATAGCTTAATATCAGATACTGATGGCGTTTCCCCTTCTCTCAGGGGAGCTTTCAATGCAACTACTTTTACTCCATCTTCACAAAACCTGCAGACCGCATCTGGTTTGAACACAAGTGTGATGAAGAGAACTGTATGTGTTAGGGGGGAACACTCCAACACCGAGCAACTAGATGAATTTAGACATGTCATGCTCTATAAACACAGGTGAAATCTTTCCCACTGATTTGACAAGATCGACGAGATGTTTCTTTGGATTTTATACTCCCATCTAAAACAGCTAATACGGCATAATGTCGAAAGTTCCTTACTTTCAGAAAATGCCATCAACAGAGACCGTCTTCAACAACAGTCTGTATAGAACTTAATTTTTCAAAATACACATTGCTATAGGTTCTCATTTTATGAACTAACGTTTAATAAAAGTCTACATTTCAGCCTTTTAAAATCTTATTTTACATGTTAACGTCCTCCATTTTGTTTCTATTGTATGTATACTGACATTTCAATTTTACACATAACAGCAATTAATCAGAGTGTTTTTGCAAGAAAACTTATTTAAAATACTTTGAAAAGTTGCAGCACAATATTGCAACTTTTGTTATTTTCACACTACTTTTAGGTAGCTACTGCAAAATGGGCAGAGCTAAGATGAAGCATGGCTATGTTTGCCCTTCAAATTCATCAATAGTGCTAGTGTCCCTGACTGGAGAAACATTCCAGTGAAGTGCACACCACTAATAAGATAAGTCAAATTCACTAGAGAGAACCTGTCAGCACTATTTTGTAATGTACACTAAAGACATGGCTGCATTGATGCTGTAATGTGGATTCCAGTGATACAATTGGTGAAGAAATCCACCTTGTTGTTCTTTTTTAATAACTATTTGAAGTTTCTGCTAATTGGAATTCAGTGCACAGGGGCCCGATTGAGGATTTAAAAGTTTGCAGTCACATAGAGTGACTGCAGACTTGTTGTTTTAGACCAGACAACCCCCTTCAGGAGCTGCATTACGGTTGGGATAAGCCTAGTGGGATGGCTTTGGTTCAAGCATGCAGGTGGTGAGATGTAGTTTGGGTAGGAGGACAGCAAGCCTTTCTTTGGTGATGGTGTACAAAGGTGTTAGGCAGTTATGCAGAGGGGTTGTAGGTTAAAGCATTCTCTAATGTAATATGTTTAATAAGTGCAAATATTTTTTTACAAAGTATTGTGATTTAACCTAAAGCTGATGTAATGTGTTTTTGTTATTGCAGTGTATTTCTTAAGGAGCTTGAAAAATATGAACAACTGCCAGAAGATGTAGGACATTGCTTTGTCACCTGGGTAATTTTTCTCATTAAGAAATCTTCATATTTGTTGAGCATATGCATGGGAAGGGCTATTAAATGTATGTGTTATGTGTATATATTTTTGTTAAAAGGTATTATATTGTAAACCATAATATGTCTCAGGGCAAGTGATATCTTTCACACCTTATAGAACTGAATTTCCCATATTTGGAATATATTTGTAAGATAATAAAATATAAACTGCAATTTAGGATATTTATAAAATTAAATTCCCGTTTTAAAAAGAATATGTCACAACGTTTGACCTATTGTATCTAAACTATTAATATGGTCATACAGGTTATAGACTGTTAAAAAAAACAAACAAAAAAAACAACATACCTGTATGCCTTATATCAGATGCTTTGTTGAGAAATCATCTTTTCTCGTTCGTCGTATTGGGGGACAAAAACCATTGAATAGTCTGCCGCCACCTGGAGGCTGTCACTATTATTGCAATTAAATAAAATTGGCTCCTCTCCAGTAAACTATTGTCAGCAGTAGCGTAGCTACCGGGGAGGTGGCAAAGGGACCATGCTCTGAGGGGACCCAGACCCACCCGGAGCTATTCTAGTTCAACTGTATCTGGCGTGCCCGGCGGCCGCTATGGGACTCTTGAGCAGGAGGGGGGCCCCCCGGTGCCAGCATCGGGCCCCCCCGCCCATCACTGCAAGCTCAGTGATGAGAGAGGGAGCGCGACGCTCCCTCTCCTATCAGTCCCCATAGCGTCCTCTGTGTCTGACGTCACTGACGTCATCACTTGGCACCTGGCCCGCTGTGCTGAAGATGTGTGCAGGCCGGCACTCACAGCAGTGAGGGAACGAGGAGGAGATGTGAGTACTGTGTTTATTTATTTTTTTTGGGGGGCGGCATTATGTTACAGACTCTACCTATGGAGGGGGGGCATTATATTACAGACTCTGCCTATGGGGAGGGTGGAGCATTATATTACAGACTCTGCCTATGGGGAGGGGGGTGGAAGCATTATATTACACACTCTGCCTATGGGGAGGGGGGGGTGGGAGCATTATATTACAGACTCTGCCTATGGGGAGAGGGGAGCATTATGTTACAGACTCTGCTTATGGGGAGGGGGGGAGCATTATATTACAGACTCTGCCTATGGTGAGGGAGGACGCATTATATTACAGATTCTGCCTATGGGGAGGGGGGAAGCATTATACTAAAGACTCTGCCATGGGGAGGGGGGAAACATTATACTAAAGACTCTACCTACGAGGAGAGGGGAAGCATTATACTAAAGACTCTGCCTATTGGGGGCATTATACTACAGACCCTGCCTATAAGGGGGCATTATACTACTGACTCTGCCTATAAGGGGGGGGGGGCATTATACTACAGACTCTGGCTATGGGAGGGAGCATTATACTGTGGGTACGGAAAGTATTCAGACCCTTTTAAATGTTTCACTCTTTTTTTCATTGCAGCCATTTGGTAAATTCTAAAAATTTCCTTTTTTCTCATTAAAGTACACTCTGCACCCAATCTTGACTGAAAAAAACCCAGAAATGTAGAAAGTTTTGCAAATTTATTAAAAAAGAAAAACTGAAATATGACATGGTCATAAGTATTCAGACCCTTTGCTCAGTATTGAGTAGAAGCACCCTTTTGAACTCGTACAGCCATGAGTCTTCTTGGGAATGATGCAACAAGTTTTTCACACCTGGATTTGGGGATCCTCTGCCATTCTTCCTTGCAGATCCTCTCCAGTTCCGTCAGGTTGAATGGTGAACGTTGGTGGACAGCCATTTTCAGGTCTCTCCAGAGATGCTCAATTGGATTTAGGTCAGGGCTCTGGCTGGGCCAGTCAAGAATGGTCACAGAGTTGTTCTGAAGCCACTCCTTTGTTAGTTTAGCTGTGTGCTTAGGGTCATTGTCTTGTTGGAAGTTGAACCTTCGACCAATTCTGAGGTCCAGAGCACTCTGGAAGAGGTTTTCATCCAGGATATCTCTGTACTTGGCCGCATTCATGTTTCCTTCAATTGCAACCAGTCATCCTGTCCTTGCAGCTGAAAAACACCCCCATAGCATGATACTGCCACCACCATGTTTCACTGTTGGGATTGTATTGGGCAGGTAATGAGCAGTGCCTGGTTTTCTCCACACATACCGCTTAGAACTTTTTTGGTGATAATTCTATCTTCAGACCAGAGAATCTTATTTCTCATAGTCTGGGAGTCCTTCATGTGTTTTTGAGCAAACTCTATGCAGGCGTTTATATGACTTGCACTGAGGAGAGGCTTCCGTCGGGCCACTCTGCCATAAAGGCCAGACTGGTGGAGGGCTGCAGTGATAGTTGACTTTGTGGAAATTTCTCCCATCTCCCTACTGCATCTCTGGAGCTCAGCCACAGTGATCTTGGGGTTCTTCTTTACCTCTCTCACCAAGGCTCTTCTTCCACGATTGCTCAGTTTGGGTGGACAGCCAGGTCTAGGAAGACTTATCGTGGTCCCAAACTTCTACCATTTAAGGATTATGGAGGCAACTGTGCTCTTAGGAACCTTGAGTAATGCAGAAATTATTTTGTAACCTTGGCCTGATCTGTGCCTTGCCACAATTCTATCTCTGAGCTCCTTGGGCAGTTCCTTTGAGTTCATGATTCTTATTTGGTCTGAGATGCACTGTGAGCTGTGAGATCTTATATAGACAGGTGTGTGCCTTTCCAAATCAAGTCCTATCAGTTTAATTAAAGACAGCTGGACTCCAATGAAGAAGTAGAACCATCTCAAGGAGGATCACAAGGAAATGGATGGCAAGTGACTTAAATATGAGTGTGTAAGCAAAGGGTCTGAATACTTATGACCTTGTCATATTTCAGTTTTTCTTTTTTAATAAATTTGCAACAATTTCTATATTTCTGATTTTTTTTCAGTCAAGATGAGGTGCAGAGTGTACTTTAATGAGAAAAAAATGAACTTTTTAGAATTTACCAAATGGCTGCAATGAAACAAAGAGTGAAAAATTGAAAGGGGTCTGAATACTTTCCGTACCCACTGTACTACAGACTCTGCCTATAGGAGTGTATTATACTATATTGAGGACTATCTGGTGCATTATACTATATGTAGGCTATTTAAAAAGTGTGGGGATTACTGTTAGGGTCATACAGTGTGGGAGATAATGTGGGGTCTTTGTATAGTGTGGGGGCCATCATTCAGTGTGAGAGATAATGTGGGATCTTTGCACAGTGTGGGTGGCATAATACCATGTGGGAGATTGTAAGATGGCCCCCACACTGTGTTGGACACATCAATTTGGAGGCTACTAAGGGGTCAGTATATGGCGTGGGGGGTGCTATACAGTGAGGGGGAATTATACTGTGTATAGGAGAACATCATACAGTGTAGAGGGGAGATGTAAATGGGGGGAGTCTCAGGACATTATTAAATGTTAAGTGGGCACTTATTGTTATAGGGAAACTGAGGTTATTGTGACTGTCGGAGGGGCACACAGAGGGCATTATTACTTTCTAGGGGGCACAATGTGGGCTCTGTTTTCTAGGGCACTTGCACACGCCATTACTATATTCTAGAGGTTTATTTTACCATCTAGAGAGCACACAGCAGGTGCAGTAATAGGGACACATACAGCAACAGATTCTCAGTATTGGGATATCAGCAGGGTGAGGGGTTTGTTAAGGTTGGGAATAGATGAGGACGGGGCCTGAAATGTAAGGAGTCAAATGTGTCTTTGTTGTGATCTCTGCAGACCTGAGACTCTGAGTCCTGTCTGGAGAAGTTGTCATGTCGGTCTGGGCCAGATGGAAAAGACGGGAAAAGTGAACAATTTAATCAGAATTTACGTCAGCTGTAAGTTACTATATATAACTGTGCTGTGATTTCTTATATGTTCTGCAGGACTGGCATCTATCAATATATGGTCACCATATGGCGGTAACATCAGTGCTGGTCTTTGTATAGAGATTATTTTCAGTAACAGCGCAGTTATCTGCTGAGGTTCTCTTATATCCACTATTAGGGTGCGCCATTATAGTTGTAATCAGGGTTACCTGGTTAGGGGCCCACTCAGAAGTTTAATCCCCCCTGAACCAAAACCCTAGCTATGCCTCTGATCCTCAGTTTAGTGTAGTGTCAGTTGGAGGCAAAGTCTGACTCAGTCCTGTCTTAGGTTAGGTGCTAATCACTTTCCACCTCTAATGCTTCTACCCAGATTTCTCAAAAAGATCAGGGCAGAAGGTTTTCTAGTCATTCTCATTGCTCAAGATTGGCTTTGGAAGGCCTGGTATTTGGATGTGATCAATATCCTGCTGGATGTCCCATGGTCTCTTCCAGACAGTGGTGTATCTAGGTTTTCTGGCACCCGGGGCAAGAATTCAGTTTGAGGCCTCCTTCCCACCAAGCACATTTGTGATTTTGCACACTTTAGTCACATGCTGACGAGCTGTTCTTTATAACTCTCTAAATGTTCAGTGAAAAACAGAGAAGCAAGAATAGAATCTGCTAGTTGTCACGTAACTGTAAGATTGAAAATTGCATGAGTGAAGTGGCCATGTGATGACTGCTGGAACCAGCAAGCAGAGCTGAATCCTGACAGTGAGTACAGTACAGACCAAAAGTTTGGACACACCTTCTCATTTAATGATTTTTCTGTATTTTCATTACTATGAAAATTGTACATTCACACTGAAGGCATCAAAACTATGATTTAACACATGTGGAATTATATACTTAACAAAAAAGGGTTAAACAACTGAAAATATGTCTTATATTCTAGGTTCTTCAAAGTAGCCACCTTTTGCTTTGATGACTGCTTTGCACACTCTTGGCATTCTCTTGATGAGTTTCAAGAGGTAGTCACCGGAAATGGTCTTCCAACAATCTTGAAGGAGTTCCCAGAGATGCTTAACACTTGTTGGCCCTTTTGCCTTCACTCTGCGGTCCAGCTCACTCCAAACCATCTCGATTGGGTTCAGGTCTGGTGACTGTGGAGGCCAGGTCATCTGGCGTAGCACCCCATCATTCTCCTCCTTGGTCAAATAGCCCTTACACAGCCTGGAAGTGTGTTTGGGGTCATTGTCCTGTTGAAAAATAAATGATAGTCCAACTAAACGCAAACCGGATGTAATAGCATGCCCCTGCAAGATGCTGTGGTAGCCATGCTTGTTCAGTATGCCTTCAATTTTGAATAAATCTCCAACAGTGTCACCAGCAAAGCACCCCCACACCATCACACCTCCTCCTCCATGTTTCACGGTGGGAACCAGTTATGTAGAGTCCATCCGTTCACCTTTTCTGCGTCGCACAAAGACACGGTGGTTGGAACCAAAGATCTCAAATTTGGACTCATCAGACCAAAGCACAGATTTCTACTGGTCTAATGTCCATTCCTTGTGTTCTTTAGCCCAAACAAGTCTCTTCTGCTTGTTGCCTGTCCTTAGCAGTGGTTTCCTAGCAGCTATTTTACCATGAAGGCCTGCTGCACAAAGTCTCCTCTTAACAGTTGTTGAAGAGATGTGTCTGCTGCTAGAACTCTGTGTGGCATTGACCTGGTATCTCTTCTGAGCTACTGTTAACCTGCGATTTATGAGGCTGGTTACTCGGATAAACTTATCCTCAGAAGCAGAAGTGACTCTTGGTCTTCCTTTCCTGGGGCGGTCCTCATGTGAGCCAGTTTCTTTGTAGCGCTTGATGGTTTTTGCCACTGCACTTGGGTACACTTTAAAAGTTTTCCCAATTTTTCACACTGGCTGGCCTTCATTTCTTAAAGTAAGGATGGCCACTTGTTTTTCTTTACTTAGCTGCTTTTTTCTTGCCATAATACAAATTTTAAGTCTATTCAGTAGGACTATCGGCTGTGTTTCCACCAGACTTCTGCACAACAAAACTGATGGTCCCAACCCCATTTATAAGGCAAGAAATCCCACTTATTAAATCTGACAGGGCACACCTGTGAAGTGAAAACCATTTCCGGTGACTACCTCTTGAAGCTCATCAAGAGAATGCCAAGAGTGTGCAAAGCAGTCATCAAAGCAAAAGGTGGCTACTTTGAAGAACCTAGAATATAAGACATATTTTCAGTTGTTTCACACTTTTTTGTTAACTATATAATTCCACATGTGTTAATTCATAGTTTTGATTCCTTCAGTGTGAATGTACAATTTTCATAGTCATGAAAATACAGAAAAATCTTTAAATGAGAAGGTGTGTCCAAACTTTTGGTCTGTACTATATATATTGTGGTAAAGCAACAAGCTCGGCTGTATGCGGAGGTAGACATGGTACAACGTCTCTTTCAATTTTGGGTTGATTTATTAAACATTCATAAAGAGTCCATAAAGTAAACACGGCCCATTTAGCACCACGGCAAAACAAAATACTAAGATGCAGCATAGCCCGGAAACCGGGCAGGGTCCTTCCACTCAGGGTTAAATACAGGTTCAGCACAACACATGCAAGCCCCTCTCTTGAGCAGGTTTCTCCAGACACTGAACACACCTGAGTGTAAAGGCAGGCTATTTATAGCCCAAACCATTTCCTGGACTGGAGATATAGTGGATGGCATACCGCCCTTCACTTCCCCATCCACTAAAAACATGCCCTTGTAAACCTGGGCCGTTAACCCTCTCTGCACCTAATGTACAGGAAAAACTTCCATGTTTCACATCACTGAGGCTAACAGCCTCAGTGAAACATATCTCCCTTCCTCCACACTGCCAGTGACTTGGTCACATATTCCCCCCCTCTGCCAGAAGCCAGGGGTTCTGGCCCCTTCACTAGTTGGACAGGGAAATCTGGATAGGACATCTGCATTAGCATGTAATTTCCCGGGCCTGTGCTCCACTGAAAAAACTAAGGTCCTGAAGGGCCAGGAACCACCTGGTCATCCGTGCATTTTTCCCTATCCTTTCCCTCATCCTTTTGAGGGGGGCATGGTCTGAGACCAGTCTGGATTTGTGGCCTAATAGGTAGTACCTAATGGTGTCAACCGCCCACTTGATGGCTAGGCTCTCCTTTTCCACAATTGCATAGTTGCAGGCCGATAGTTTTTTGTTCAGGTAAAGAATAAGATGTTCCTCCCCATTTACCTCTTGGAATAAGACAGCTCCTATGCCGACGTCTGATGTGTCTGTCTGGGGCACAAACTCTCTTTGGAAGTCAGGCACTATCAAGACCGGCTGGTTACACAGGGCGTGCTTCAGCTCCTGGAACATTCTCCTCACCTTTTTGGAGATCACCTCACGACGGGCTTCGGGAATTCAATACGGCCTCTGGTTCACCCGTACATGCAGTTCCGTTAAGATCTCATGCACCACAACTTGCGTACATCTGGGCAATTCTGAGAACAGGTCTCGGTTTCTCTCTATGAGCTCTCCTCACTGTTATTTTTGGGCCGGTGATTGTGTCTTCGCCACTGTGACGTCCTCGACCCTTGCTTCAGGACTGGCCTCCAGACACGTAGCTTCCACATGCTCCCTGTCCCGCTACGGCTTAATTAAGTTGATGTGGTAGATTTGGTATGGCTTCTTTCTACCCGGCTGGTAGACTTTCTAATTAGCTTCACTCAGCTTCTCGACCAAGTTGTACGGCCCTTGCCATTTAGCCAGAAACTTACTCTCGACCATGGGTACTAATACTCGGTCTCCTGGGCTGAATTGTCTCAGCTTTGCGGCCCTATTGTAGACCCTTGCCTGGGCTTCTTTTCTTGTAGAATGCTCTCCTTCACGATTGGCATCACCCTTTCGATCCAGTCCTGCATCTGGGCAACATGCTCGATGACACTACAGTGGGGTGTAACCTCTGTTTCCCAGGTCTCCTTTGCTATGTCCAGAAGTGCCCGAGGGTGTCATATAGCAGTTTAAACAGCGAGAACACCGTAGAGCTCTGAGGAACTTCCCTAATGGAGAATAGCAGGTATGGCAACAGGCAATCCCAGTCTCGCCCATCCTTCTCCACGACCATCTTCAACATAGATTTCAAGGTCTTGTTGAATCTCTCTACCAGTCTGTCCGTCTGTAGATGGTATACAGGCGTTCGTAATTTGGAGAACCTTACAAAACTCCCTCATCACCTTCGACATAAAAGGAGTTCCCTTGTCCCTCAGGATCTCCTTTGGCAGACCCGTCCGGGAGAAAATATGCACCAGTTCTCTGGCAATTCTTCTGGTGGAGGAATTTCTCAATGGTACCGCTTCCGGATACCAAGTTGCATAGTCCAATACAACCAGGATGTATTGGTGTCCCTGGGCGGACTTTACCAGGGTCCGACAAGGTCCATGGCAATCCAGTCAAATGGGACCTCTATGATAGTTAATGGCACTAGGGAGCTGCGGAAATGGGATACTGGAGCCGTTAGCTGACAGGTGGGACAGGACCGGCAGTAGTTAACAATTTCCCGGTGACATCCAGGCCAGTAGAACCTTTGTACTACTAGCTCCCGAGTCTTGTCTACTCCTAGATACCCACCCAAGATTTGAGAATGGGCCAGGCCTAACACTCTACACCTATAGGGTCGCTGCACTACCAACTGCTCTATTACTTCCCCTTTTGGGTTAGTGACCCAATAAAGAAGTTCCCCATTGAGTGAGAAATATGGGAACCTAGTGTCATCCCCCGGCTCTTGAGCAATCCCATTGATTACAGATACATTGTCAAAGGCATACTTCAAAGTAAGATCCTACATCTGTGCAATAACAAAGTTCCCCCCAGACACCCCCAAGTCCGGAATCTCAGCCACTGGGGTCACCACCTCATCTTCGTCCCACGCAAGGACACAGAGGGAAACCCCTCTGTCTCGGACTGCGACAGTGATGCACCATGGTGTAACCTGCTCCTGGTCGAGACACTTGGCACCCCCGCATCCCGCCGCAGAACAGACTGAAGTCCCGCCCTATTATCACCGGGTGGAGCAGATCCTCGACCACCCCAACCTCATGGGACTCAGTTCTACAGTCAGTGTGTATAGTCTCTCTGGCAATAGGGTTGTCCTTGGCGTCCGCGTGAAGACGTGGCACACCCATGTTTTTCCCAGCCATCAACTGGTGTGGGAGTGTGGCTGTTATGAGAGTCACCAAACTCACTGAGTCCAGGAGTCCTGCTACCAGTACCCCATTAATGTAGAATAGAAGACTTGGCACTCAGATATATAGCCATATTGGTAGCCATTTTATAGAAAACCTGATTCCAGCTGCCTTGTTGACCTCCAGTAATGTAATGGTATATAGGCAAAGACATCACTGGATCTAAAGGATGTAAACGTTTAACGGAAGACAATGATGAATGCCAAACAATGACATTTGTTACCCATATGATATTATGACATCTGCTAAATGCTTAGTTTCCTTTAGAGGATACCTCGATATAAAATATTGTAATATTACTCTTTCATACTTTTTTTTACAGGGATACTGTCATACATATGCCAGACAGAGGCCAAAAGGTCAACTCTTTGGCCTTTGTCTGGCAATATTGATACATTTCGCATGAATGTTAGGAATTTACTCGACATTTAATACAGATTGTACAGTGCACGTCTGAACCACGGTCTGCCTTTAAATAACGGGCTATTAAATAACTGCCGACTGGCAAATAGGTACGCATTGAAGTTGTGATCATTACTCGTCGCAAACTTTTTCAGTTGTGACAGCCTCTAGTGAAAATGAGTGGACAGCAGAATACTGTACTGCGGCTCTGTGATGCTGCCACTTACTTGCCAAAATAATTGTCTGCTCTCAAACAGAGGAGACATAGGTTTGAAACTCTCCAGCGCTACTCCTTTCCCCCCTCTTTCTGAGCCTCTGTGTAACTGAACCAACTGCACAGGCAGATGTGTGTCACTGTAAACTACTGAATAAGTATTAAGACCTAAAATACTATTAGATTATTTCAGGTTCAGCTTTGCAAGCTTCTTAGTTTAGTCTTTTTCCAGACTGCACAGCGTTACTGTATTCAAAATGCTTGTTGATGAAAGCGCAAGACTGGTCACATGAGCTTCCTCAAATTAAAAACTGAACATGGAAAAACAGTTTTTCAACTAGGAGGGGTAGATATGTTGTTTCACAGGTGAAGAACTTGTAAAACTGATGTAACACAAAATCACATTTTTAACACATTTGTTAAAATACAGCGGACACCCCTTTTAATAGCTGAAGTTTTTATTTATACCTATGTAATCAGAATAACATGTTTTCAATTCTTTTTTTAGTTTGTACATTATTCACATACATATTTAAATAATTGATGAAAATAATGTAGCCTAACATGTGGTGTTTCTTCACAGGCTGACAAATTTCAGATGTATGTGTCTTACTGCAAAAATAAACCTGACTCCACCCAACTCATATTAGAACAAGCAGGATCTTATTTTGATGTAAGTGCAAATATGTGATATTGTAGTAAACTATTTCTCTTTTCTCCTAAAGCTGTATAACAAATTATCAAAAATATTTGTATATTTTTTAATCATAGCTTATACACTGTTGATATTTTTTATTTTTAAGGCGGAAATAAAATAATGTAAAATATGTTTAGTGTAACCCTTATGTCTTTTTGATTATACTGAAAAATGGGTGTAAATTCATATTAATTTTGACCCATGGAGTAGTAAGAATAAATCTCTTAAAAGTTGAAGGAGTACAGCTTAAGGGATTATTCCCATCTCCAAGATTCATCCCCAATATGTAGTAGGTTTAATAATAATATTAGCAAATGCCTCCAATTAGAAATGTAGTATAGTTCTACTGATTCGCTATGTCACTTACCCCTTGTGCAGGGCATTACAGTGACTTAGGTATCCATGGTTTTATGGTACGCATCACTTATTTAATTAAACTGTACTAATCCTAACTGCCATTCTCAGGTGAAAACAACAAGATATTATAGTTTAAACTTGGGAAATTACAAAAATAAATGTGTTTCACATCCTGCTGTACATGATTTTTCACTAAAAATGCAGCAAGCCCTGATACCAGTGTTTTTGCTGCGTTTTTGCACCTACTCATTGCTTTCTATGGGTGAAAAACGCTGCAAAAATGCTGAAAAGCGCTGAAAAAAGTGACATGCTGCAGTTTCCAAAAACACAGTTTTCTAATTCAGTCACCAAAAAACCCAATGTATGTGCATAAGATTTCTGAAATGTCATAGCTTTTGCTAGCACTGTAAAACACAGCTTTTAATTTGCATTAAAAACACAGTAAAAAAGCAACAAGTGAACATAGCCTAAGAGTTGCTTGAAGATAAGAACCAGAGAGACCAAATTTTTGAAGTACTAAAGATACAGTAGATAGCCTCAGTGCTCTAAGCCAGATACCTTCTATTAATCCAGGGAAAGAAGCAGAGATAGGGGATATGCTCACACAATGGATTTTTGCTGTGTTTTTTTTCTGCAGGAAAAACCTGCTTTCTTGGCAGTAATGAAGCTGCTTACAAAAAGCAAGTTTTGATACTTATTTGCTGCATTTTTGTTATTTGCATTTGTCTCTTGTGCATGCTGATAAAGTGTAGTGCATAAAAAAACATGATTCAACGTCCAACGTTTTGCACCAAAAACGCAGCAAAACCTGATACCTGCGTTTTTTGCACTTATTTGTTGCTTTCCATGGGTGAAAAAATACTAAAAAAACCGCTGAAAGAAGTGACATGCTGCAGTTTGCAAAAACTCAGCAATTTTCCAAATCAGTCAGGCAAAAAAAACAATGTGTTCATAGCCTTTAATAATAATAATAATAATTTTTATTTATATAGCGCCAACATATGTCGCAGCACTTTACAATTAAGTGGGGACATTTACAGACAATAGATTCAATACAAGGTGAGACAGTTTAACAGTTACATCAGGAGTGAGGTCCCTGCTTTCAAGCTTACAGTCTACAAGGAAAAGGGGGGACACAATAGGTGAAAAGTGCTTGTTCTTTCAGGTCTAGCAATTATAATAAATAGGGATTTTCACATAAGGCTGCATGATCCGGTCATCAGCCAGTATGGTTAAGTGCAATTAACAGTAACAAGTGCAGTTATCGTGTGCATGGAGGATGTGGAGAAAGATGAATGGTAGAGAGCAGATTCTGAATAATAATTAGAGAGAGGGAAGAGGAGAAAATTAGGTTACTGAGTTGAGGTGATAGCCTTGTTTAACCCCTTTACCCCGAAGACTGTTTGCACGTTATTGACCAGGCCAATTTTTACAATTCTGACCACTGTCACTTTATGAAGTAATAACTCTGGAACGCTTCAACGGATCCCCCTGATTCTGAGATTGTTTTTTCGTGACATATTGTACTTCATGATAGCGGTAAAATTTATTCTACATGACTTGCATTTATTTGTGAAAAAATCTGAAATTTGGTGAAAATTTTGAACATTTCCCAATTTTCAAAATTTGAATTTTCATGACCTTAAATCAGAGAGATATGTCACACAAAATAGTTAATAATTAACATTCCCCACATCTTTACTTTACATCAGCACAATTTTTGAACCAATTTTTTTTTTTTTACGAAGTTATAAGCGTTAAAAGTTGACCAGCGATTTCACATTTTTACAACAAAATGTACAAAACCATTTATTTTAGGGACCACACCACATTTGAAGTCACTTTGAGGAGTCTTTGACAGGAAATACCCAAAAATGACAGCATTCTAAAAACTGCACCCCTCAAGGTGCTCAAAACCACATTCAAGAGGTTTATTAACCCTTCACGTGATTCACAGCAATTAATTGAATGTGAAAGGAAAAAATGAACATTTAACTTTTTTTCACTAAAACTTTACTTTAGACACCAATTTTTTTTATTTTCACAAAGGTAACAGGAGAAATTGGATCCCAAAAGTTGTTAAGCAATTTCTCCTGAGTACGATGATACCCCATATGTGGGGGAAAGCCATTGTTTGGGCGCACGACAGGATTCTGAAGGGAAGGAGTACCCTTTGACGTTTTCAATTCAAAACTCGCTGGAATCGAGAGTGGACGCCTTGTCACGTCTGGAGAGCCCCTGATGTGCCTAAACAGTGAGAGATGCTACTGTGCATGTGCGGCGTCATATTGCTGCAGGCAAATTCTTTTCCCTCCAGCAAAATAGCGCATGCGCAGTAGCATCTATCGGCAAATGAGAGATGCTGCTGCGCATGCGCGAGTGGCGGCCATTTTGGAGCATTTAAATTTGAATTTGTCACAGAAATTACAAAGTCAGTATTTAAAACAGTAGTCAGGTCACTGAAAGCTCAGTGACCTGTCACAAGGCAGAAATAGGACTACATAATGAGATCACCAGTTACGGCCCCTCCCTGAAGCACCTTATGTCAGAAATGAAAATAAAGATTATAAAAGAACCACTGAATGGATTTCATCAACAGAGGTATCATTTTACTCAATGTAACTGTGCCCACCTGACAGTGTATGTGGTTTACTAAGCACAATCCTGCTGACAGGTGGACTTTAGGGAACTTATTTAGATGTGTGGTGACTGGTGAGCACTTTGAATCCCCAAGTGTTTCACAGAAAATTATAATGTTGACTTGTGAAAATAAAAAATATCATATTTTTTATTTTAGCCCCCAAAAAAGTGTTTCACAAAAGTTTATAACATTGAGCCATGAAAAAAAATTTTTTTTCATCAAAAACGATCTTTTAGCTGCAATTTTTTTTATTTAACGAGGGTAACAGGGGAAATTGGAATCCAATTTCTACTAAGTACGCTGATACCCCATGTGTTGGAGAAAACTACTGTTTGGGTGCACGTCAGGGCTCGGGAGGGAAGGAGTGACGCTTTGGAATGCTGACTTTGATGGAATGGTCTGTGGGCATCATGTCGCGTTTGTAGAGCCACTGATGTGCCTAAACAGTGAAAATGTCCAACAAGTGCCCCATTTTTGGAAGCTAGACCCCCCCTAATGAATTTATCTAGATGTGTGGTGAGCACGTTGAACCCCCAGGTGCTTCACAGAAAATTATAATGTTGACTTGTGAAAATAAAAAAAATCATATTTTTTCCACAAAAATGTTATTTTAGCCAAAAAAAAAATTCACAAGGGTAACAGGAGAAAGTGGACCTCAAAATATGTTGTGCAATTTCTCCTGAGTACGCTGATACCCTATGTGTGGGAGAAAACTACTGTTTGGGCGCACCTCAGGACTTGGAAGGGAAGGAGTGACGTTTTGGAATGCAGACTTTTATGGAATGGTCTGTAGGCGTCATGTCACGTTTGCAGAGCCCCTGATGTGCCTCAACAGTGAAAATTCCAAACGAGTGCCCCCTTTTTGGAACTGATCAACTGATTCCTGATATGTGAATTCTATAACGTAGTGTCATACGTCAGTTCTGTAGTGTTCTTCAGCTTGTCCTACGTAAGTTGTGTAGTGTTCATCAGTTGAGTAAGTCAGTACTTTATTCATTGTGTGTGTGTGTCAGTGTACATGGTGTATTTTTTTTTTTCTGAAAGAAAAAGATTTTAAAAAAATGAATAGCCGGAGGTCGTGCGAATTAATGATGTGCGTCAACGATCAACGCTCAGTGGCTGCTGGATGTCCGAATGGAGGTGTTGCAAAGAGGGGTGGGAAAAAAAAGTGTTAAACAGCGAGTGCGATTCAGTGATCTGCGGTCACTGATCAGTGCTCGGCCGCTGCAGGAAGCACGAAAAAAAAAAAATACCAAAAGTTGAGCAATCAAATACTGATCAGCGCTTGGTGGCAGAACGGAGGGGTGGGGAGGGAGGAAGGGGGGAAAGCGGTATTGAGGTGGATGAGGAGGGATCAAAAGAATCTACTTACAGTTGTCTTGTTTACTTTCTTCTGTCTGATATCTTCTGTCACAGCAGAAGTAGTGATTGTGGTGTCACAGGCTTCTGTGGCACCGCAAGGTCCAGCACAGCGTACGATCTGACAGTGTAACCACCCTGTACAAAAAAAAAAAGTCAGTGGAAAAAAAAGTCTAAAACAGCAAGCACGAGTGCTGATCGGTGATTTGCGTCACTGACCAATGCTCGGCGGCTGCTGGATGCACTCACGGAGATGGTGCAAAGTGGGGGGAGAAAAAATGGACAGGGACAAAAAAATGTCCTGGAAAACAGCGAGCATGGACGTTGATCAGTGATATAGTCACTGATCAGTGCTTGGCCTCTGCAGGACACACGAAAAAAAACCTGCCAAAAATCGAGTGATTAAATACTGATCAGCGCTTGGTGGCAGAATAGAGGGGTAGGGAGGGAGGAAGCGGAAAAACAAGGATTGGGGTTGTCTTTTTTTCTTCTGTCTGATGTCTTCTGTCGCAGCAGAAGCAGCTTTTGTGGTGTCACAGGCATCTGTGGGACCACAAGGCCCAGCATGATTGGACAGCGTGACCACCCTGTACAAAAAAAGGTCAGTGGAAAAAAAGCGTAAAACAGCAAGTGCTGATCAGTGATTTGCGTCACCGATCAATTGTCAGCGGCTACTGGATGTATGCACGGAGGTGGTGCAAAATGGAGGGGGGTGGAATGGACAGGGACAAAAAAAGAAGTCCTGAAAAACAGCGAGCACGGATGTTAATCAGTGATGTAGTCACTGATTAGCGCTCGGCCGCTGCAGGACGCACGGAAAAAATGCGAAAGTTCGAGTGACAAAAAGGGGGGATGGGGAGGGGTGTAAAAAGAAGGAAGGGAGAGGGGAATTGGGGTAGATGAGGAGAGATCAGATCTACTTACTGATGTCTTCTCTCTTCTTCTTGCAGGCAGCAGCAGGCCAGAGCAGGTAGGAGAAGGTATTGTGGTGTCACAGAGGCTTCTGTGGCACCACAAGGCCCAACACAGCAGTGATCAGCAGCGTGACCGCCCTGTACAAATCCTCAGCAACTGTGAGGACATGCAGGGCAGATACAGGGAGATCATGAGAAGGTGAGGCGCCGGTCACGTACCAGTCACAGCTCAGTCACACGATCTGATTGGTGCGATCTATGTCATCATCGATCACACCAATGAGGGGCGAGGGCTGGCGTTGCCAGGCACCAGACTAGGATCGGAGCTCTTAGAGCACCGATCGTAGGCTGCACATCAGTGTTTCATGCGATCTGATTGCCTGAAACACTGAGAAATGCTGTGATTGGCTGTTCAAAATTGAACTGCCAATCCCAGCAATCGTGGTTGTAAGGTGGCGGCGACACCCCCCCAGGATGACGACGCCATGTACCCTGAGGTAAGATGGCGCATTACAGGTAGGGTGTAATAATACGTACCTGGTTAATAAAGCCGGGGGCGCAGGAACGTATTATTATTCCCGATGTCAGAAAGGGGTTAAAGAGATGTGTTTTTAAACAAACTTTGCTGATACTGTAAAGCGATGCTTAAAATTTGGATAAGGCTGCGTGCCCACTATGCGTCTTTTAAACGTTTTTGCCGCGGAATTTCCGCAGCGAAAACGCTTAAAAACACTTGGTAATACGTGCCCCATGGTCCCCAATGATAATCCGCATGTGCTTTGCACATGCTGAGGAAATTTCCCCTGCGGATTTTCATTGCGGAAAAATACGCAACATGTCCATTAATTTTGCGGACACGCAGCGTAATTGCCACCATTTATTTGCATTGAAACGCATAATATCTGCATCACTACATGTGCACATGCGGATATTAAGTGATTCAATGTGCGGATGGTACCCGGGTCTGGAGAATAGGAGACTCTCCTCCAGACTCGAGTACCATAGAACCTGTTAAAAAAAGAATTTAAAATAAAAAATAAAGATTAAACTTGCAGTACAGCCAAAAGTTTGGACACACCTTCTTATTTAAAGATTTTTCTGTATTTTCATGACTTTGAAAATTGCACATTCACACTGAAGGCATCAAAACTATGAATTAACACATGTGGAATTATATACTTAACAAAAAAGGGTGAAACAACTGAAAATATGTCTTATATTCTAGGTTCTTCAAAGTAGCCACCTTTTGCTTTGATGAATGCTTTGCACACTATTGGCATTCTCTTGATGAGCTGCAATAGGTAATCACCGGAAATGGTCTTCCAACAATCTTGAAGGAGTTCCCAGAGATGTTTAGCACTTGTTGGCCCTTTTGCCTTCACTCTGCGGTCCAGCTCACCCCAAACCATCTCTATTGGATTCAGGTCTGGTGACTGTGGAGGCCAGGTCATCTGGCGTAGCAACCCATCACTCTCCTTCTTGGTCAAATAGCCCTTACATAGCCTGGAGGTGTGTTTGGGGTCATTGTCCTGTTAAAAATAAATGATGGTCCAACTAAACGCACACCGGATGGAATAGCATGCCGCTGCAAGATGCTGTGGTAGCCATGCTGGTTCAGTATGCCTTCAATTTTGAATAAATCCCCAACAGTGTCACCAGCAAAGCACCCCCACACCATCACACCTCCTCCTCCATGCTTCACCTTTTCTGCGTCGCACAAAGACACGGTGGTTGGAACCAAAGATCTCAAATTTGGACTCATCAGACCAAAGCACAGATTTCCACTGGTCTAATGTCCATTCCTTGTGTTCTTTAGCCCAAACAAGTCTCTTCTGCTTGTTGCCTGTCCTTAGCAGTGGTTTCCTAGCAGCTATTTTACCATGAAGGCCTGCTGCACAAAGTCTTCTCTTAACAGTTGTTGAAGAGATGTGTCTGCTGCTAGAACTCTGTGTGGCATTGACCTGGTCTCTAATCTGAGCTGCTGTTAACCTGCCATTTCTGAGGCTGGTGACTCGGATAAACTTATCCTCAGAAGCAGAGGTGACTCTTGGTCTTCCTTTCCTGGGGCGGTCTTCATGTGAGCCAGTTTCTTTGTAGCGCTTGCTGGTTTTTGCAACTGCACTTGGGGACACTTTCAAAGTTTTCCCAATTTTTCGGACTGACTGACCTTCATTTCTTAAAGTAATGATGGCCACTTGTTTTTCTTTACTTAGCTGCTTTTTCTTGCCATAATACAAATTCTAACAGTCTATTTAGTAGGACTATCAGCTGTGTACCCACGTGACGTCTGCACAACACAACTGATGGTCCCAACCCCATTCATAAGGAAAGAAATCCCACTTATTAAACCTGACAGGGCACACCTGTGAAGTGAAAACCATTTCTGATGACTACCTCTTGAAGCTCATCAAGAGAATGCCAAGAGTGTGCAAAGCAGTCATCAAAGTCAAAGGTGACTACTTTGAAGAACCTAGAAAATAAGACATATTTTCAGTTGTTTCACACTTATTTGTTAAGCATATAATTCCACTTGTGTTAATTCATAGTTTTGATGCCTTCAGTGTGAATGTACAATTTTCATAGTTATGAAAATACAGAAAAATCTTTAAATGAGAAGGTGTGTCCAAACTTTTGGTCTGTACTGTGTGTGCAGGCTAAGAAACTGAGAGATGTCTTTCTTCATATATATAACTATTTGTATATGTTACTAACTGTACCTATACTATTATGATACTATGTGATATTTTTGTATCCTTCAAAGTCTATACGGGTACTTTTGCAATTTGCTCCTGTATCGACAGTGGAGAAACGTTCAGGGGTTGGGTGGGAAATGGGAAGGGGTCATTTGTATTAAAATGTATATTTTTGTTGTAAAAAAAGATAAATTCCGTCCTAAAAATTATTTGATCAAAAAATTAGTAGTGATAAAAAAGAAAAAAAATTGTAAAGATAAATTAGTAGCATTTTGGGATAGATATGACCGTTTTAATCACTTCTTCCATCATTTTTTGCAGTGTTGCCGCAACCAAAAAAACACAAATTTGGCGTTTTGAATACTTTTTTAGTTTACAATGTTTGCTGATTGGGTTAATAATTTTATATTTTGCTAAATTAGACTTTTATAGATGCAGCAATACCACATGTGTATTTTTATATATATATATATATATATATATCTATCTTTAATAGGGAGAAAAGTAGGTGCGAGGGGGGAGATAGGAAAGAAACAATTGGAATACAGTTGATTTGAACTTTTATATTTTGTTTATTTTTTCAGATTTTAATTATTTTATGTTTTTTTACCTTGTTAGTCCGGACCGATTTTTCAGCATGCCGTACATGAACTGCGCTTTGCAGGAAATTCTTACCGATTACACAGTTCTATGGTTCATTAGATCAATCTCATACCTTTAATATTCATAGAAATTGGCTTAAAATTTGCATGTATTTCAATTAACCTTGAACTGCCGCTGTCAAATTTGTTCAGTGATGCTTTTTTTCCTATAATTTAATTTTTTTTCTTTACCTTGCAGGAAATTCAGCAGCGTCATGAATTGGCAAACTCAATTTCTTCTTACCTTATTAAACCTGTACAACGGATAACAAAATATCAGCTTCTTTTAAAGGTAAGTTTGTTTCTTAGTAGATTTGTTTTCACATTACTATATGCATTTCTACAAATATTTTTTTTATTATGTGTAATCAAAAAATTATCTATTATTTAACCTCTTCACCCCCAATCCTGTTTTCACCTTCCTAACCAGGCCAAATTTGACAATTGTGACCAGTGTCACTTTATGGGCTAATAACTGTAGAACGCTTCAACATATCCCAGTGATTCTGAGATTTATTTATTATTGACATATTGTACTTCATGTTAGTGGTAAATTTAGGCCTATATTTTTTGCGTTTATTTGTGAAAATATTGGAAGCTACAGGTACCTTTCCATGAAACCAGAAAAAATGTAAAACCTGTCCATTTATAATGACCACAGACAAGATACAGATTAGAGATGAGCGTTGTTCGACTCGAACTGTTCGCCAATCTCAAATTCGAGCTGTTTTGGGCGGTGATCGAGCCGTTCGGCGAACACGAACGATTTGAGAAAAATTCGGCTGTTCGAGGTTATGTTCGATAACTGTTCGTGCACCAAAATCATAACTGGATTTTTTCTCAGTAATGATGAAAATTAATGTTAATACGCAGTTTGAGTGTACAGCGGGGCGGGGGGAGGGGCAGGAGATGGATCTCTGCAGGAATAATGAAGATCTCCATTTTTTTTTCTCTTTCCCGCTTTTACAGTGGGGAAATGCAATCTGTCAGCCTATCAGCAGCGCACACACGGAGCGAAGTGCTTTTTTTCACACAAGCAAGGACATGTGTCATTGGCAGTGTATGTCACATGTCCTTGCCCTATAAGACCAAGCCATTTTCCCCGTCGCCACCATTTTCTCACTGCTGCAGCTGCATGTTAGACGGCACCGCTGTTGCTGTGTGCGCTATACCTTGTTAATTTCAAGCCAATTTTCGCACAAATCTACAGATAGCTTGGGAGTAGGGAATAGTTGTGATTGCAGTCCTTTTAAGGACTAGGTTACATCATTTCCTACGACTTTTATCAGGCAGGTCTGTGCTCTTAAATAGATAGGTTGGGAGTAAAGACTAATTGTAATTGCAGTCCTTTTCAGGGCTAGGTTACATCAGTTCCTATCAGTTTTTGCCAGGCAGGTCTGTGCCAGTGCTGTGCAAGTTTTTTTCACAGCATTTGGCTAAATCTAGCAAAGCAAATCCTTTTTGGCCTCTTGCAGTGTGTGTTAGTCAGTGGAGTAGCCTATCTGTGTTGCAAGCTACACCACCTGTGTATAGAATACAATTTTTTTTACTGCACCTAGTAAAGTAAAAGCTTTTGGGCATAGCATCATTCTATTAGTCCATCTATACTGACCTCCACCAGGTTGCAAATTGAATATAATTTTTTTCTGCATCAAGCTCTGAAAAAATATTTAGGCTTCTAGCAGTGTGTGGGACTTGTTCTATTAGTCCATCTATACTAACCTCCATCAGGTTGCAAATTGAATATAATTTTTTTCTGCATCTAGCTCTGAAAAAATATTTCGGCTTCTAGCAGTGTGTGGGACTTGTTCTATTAGTCCATTTATACTAACCTCCATCAGGTTGCAAGTTCAATGTAATTTTTTTCTGCATCGAGGTCTGAAAAAATATTTAGGCTTCTAGCAGTGTGTGGGACTTGTTCTATTAGTCCATCTATACTAACCTCCATCAGGTTGCAAATTCAATATAATTTTTTTCTGCATCTAGCTCTGAAAAAATAATCCAGCTTGTAGCAGTGTGTGGGACTTGTTCTATTAGTCCATCTATACTAACCTCCAGCAGGTTGCAAATTCAATATAATTTTTTTCTGCATCGAGCTCTGAAAAAATATTTCAGCTTCTAGCAGTGTGTGGGACTTATTCTATTAGTCCATCTATACTAACCTCCACCAGGTTGCAAATTCAATATAATTTTTTTCTGCATCGAGCTCTGAAAAAATATTTCGGCTTCTAGCAGTGTGTGGGACTTGTTCTATTAGTCCATCTATACTAACCTCCATCAGGTTGCAAATTCAATATAATTTTTTTCTGCATCTAGCTCTGAAAAAATATTTCAGCTTGTAGCAGTGTGTGGGACTTGTTCTATTAGTCCATCTATACTGACCTCCATCAGTTGTAAGTTCAATATAATTTTTTTCTGCATCGAGCTCTGAAAAAATATTTCGGCTTCTAGCAGTGTGTGGGACTTGTTCTATTAGTCCATCTATACTAACCTCCACCAGGTTGCAAATTCAATATAATTTTTTTCTGCATCGAGCTCTGAAAAAATATTTCGGCTGCTAGCAGTGTGTGGGACTTGTTCTATTAGTCCATCTATACTGACCTCCATCAGGTTGTAAGTTCAATATCATTTTTTTCTGCATCGACGTCTCAAAAAATATTTCAGCTTGTAGCAGTGTGTGGGACTTGTTCTATTAGTCCATCTATACTAACCTCCACCAGGTTGCAAATTCAATATCATTTTTTTCTGCATCTAGCTCTGAAAAAATATTTCAGCTTGTAGCAGTGTGTGGGACATGTTCTATTAGTCCATCTATACTGACCTCCATCAGGTTGCAAATTCAATATAATTTTTATCTGCATCTAACCCAGCCAATACTTTTGGGCTAATACCACAGTTTGGCCACTCAGCTCTGCTCAGTTCCCATCCATTGTGTTTTGTGCAAACAACTCCAGAGTTGTGAATTAGTTAACCACCAAAATGAGTGGAAAAAGGCCTGCTGCTGGTGGAAAGGGGAATAGGCGTGTTGGGAAGGTAAAAAAAGGTTGTGTCCGTGGGGTAGGTGTTAAAGCAACAGTAACATCTGCAGAAGAGACCATCTTCCAGCCATACTAAGATGTCTACTTCTTTTAGCGGACAATGTGATAAGATCACTTTCTTACGGCCACGCCAATCGCTACAAATTCCAGATGAGGCACAAAAACAGCAGGTGCTTCAAGGGATATCAAGTGCTCCTGTAAGTGGGCTCTCCTCCACCTCAACTTCAACATCACAAATACTCCAGTCCTCAGAGGTGTCACCCCAATCGCACTTGCTTCCTCACAGCTCCCAAGTCTCCAGCTGCCCGTCTGAGTATGGGGTAGAACAGATGGTTGAGTCTGCAGAGCTGTTTACTCATACTATAGCCTGGCAATCAGAGGTCGGCTCCAGAGCTTCTGTGAATCCAGACGAGGAAATGATCTGCACTGATGCCCAGAATCTTTATGAGTCGGATCCAGGACCAGACACAGAAGGTTCTGACCATAATGTAGACCCTCGTTCCCAAACTGTAACTCCTGTTGGTGAAGACGATGATGAGACTCAAATACCTGATTGGAGCGACAACTTTAGTTTTTTGGCAGGGCAGGAACAGGTTGGCTCTGAGGACGACGGGTGTGATAACACACAGGGTGATGATGATGAGGTTGGAGATCCCACTTACTGTCAACCCACAGTCAGCCAAGAGATGAGGTCAGCAGAGGAGGTGGAGGAGGATGCTAGTGACGACGAGGTCAGGTTGCGCCTTCCTGGACAGAGACGTAGTACTGGAAGCACGTCAACAACTGCATCCTCAAACACAACTCTGCCTCTGACCACAAGTCGTGGTGGCTCTTCAGGTCGCATGGGTGCTAAGCCTTGCATAGCCTGGGCATTTTTTCAGATCGATAAAGATGACCCAACTCGTGTTATCTGTAACATTTGTCAGCAAAAGCTAAGTAGAGGCCAAAAAATACATAGTTTGAGTACTTCATGCATGAACCGGCACATGGACATGAAGCATAAGTTGCAGTGGGAAGCTCACTGTGCTACAATGCGGCCTAGCCGGCCGGGCCAGCCACCGTCTGCCACATCTTGTGCATCCGTGGCCTCTTCATCCTCTGTGACTGGGGGGACAGCAGTCACACCTGTTTTGGGACGCAGACCTGCCACCTCTTTACCCGCAACAGCCAGCGTGATTGGCAGGTCATCATTTTCTTTGGAGGTGGAAACACCAGCTGGTGTTCAGCGCTGTCCGACATCGATAGCACCACCTTTGGATCAAGGCAACCTAACATGTCCGCCTGCATCTTCCTCACAGACCGCCAGTTTGCCGTGGACACCCTTCTCAACCCCGTCTAAGCACAACAGCCAGCCCTCGGTCCCTCAGATTTGGACAAGTAAAAGACCATTTCCTCCTAGCCATGAGAAAGCTAAGAGGTTGAATTTCACCATCTGCAAGCTCTTGACTACAGAAATGCTTCCTTTCCGCCTGTTGGACACAGAGGATTTTCGAGACCTTATGTCCGTCGCAGTGCCCCAGTACCAGATGCCCAGTCGGCACTACTTCTCGAAGAAAGGTGTGCCTACGCTCCACCAGCATGTCGCACACAACATCACCGCTTCTTTGAGAAACTCTGTGTGTGACAAGGTGCATTTCACCACAGACACTTGGACGAGTAGGCATGGACAGGGGCATTACATGTCGCTGACTGGGCACTGGGTAACTATGGTGACAGCAGGACAAGGGGCTGCTGTCCAAGTCTTGCTGTCCCCACGAGTTGTGCGTCAATCCTCTTTATCTCAAAGTTCCTCCACTGCTAATGCCTCCTCAACCTCCTCTCGGTCCTCCACCTGCACCCAAAGCCTGTCTGGTCATGCCACAAGCTTTCTAACTGCGCAGAAGGGATCCTGCACACCTCCTTACTATGCTGGCAGCAGAGCTCAATGTCATCAGGCGGTTTTTACTTTGAAATGTCTGGGAAATGTGAGTCACACAGCTGAGGAGTTGTGGTCAGCTCTGGGGAACCAGTTTCATGAATGGTTGTCTCCACTGGACCTGAAACCAGGGAAGGCCGTGTGCGACAATGCTGCAAACCTGGGTGCGGCCCTTCGCCGGGGCAATGTCACACAAGTGCCTTGTATGGCACACTTGTTGAACCTGGTTGTCCAGCAATTTTTAGCCCACTATCCCGGACTAGATGGCCTTCTGCAGAGGGCACGGTCACTGTGTTCTCACTTCCTCCGTTTGCATCCCGCAGCTCAGCGACTTACATCTCTCCAGAAGTCGTTGGGCCTGCCACTTCTCTGGCTAAAATATGATGTGCCTACCTGGTGGAATTTAACTCTGCACATGTTGCAGCGACTGTGGCAGCACCGACAAGGCCTGGTGCAATACGTTGTGAGGTATAGCCTGGGCAAACGAGATCCAGAGGTGGGGCAAATCACGCTGGAGGAGTGGTCTCAGATCAGGGACCTATGCACCCTTCTGCACAATTTTGAAATGGCGACGAAGATGTTTAGTGCTGACGATGCCATTATCAGCATGACTATTCCAGTGATTTACATGCTGGAGCACATGTTAAACAGAATTCGGAGTCAGGTGGTGGCACAAGAGGAGGTGGAGGAAGTAGAGGAGGAGGAGTTGTATGCGGAAGGGCTAACATCTGCAAGGTCCAGACGGTCGGCAGCACCAAGGTGGCAGGCATGTGAGGGTGGGGGAGATGGTTTTACCAGGGCGCATGGTAGCAGCCAAACTAGTGAGGAAGGTGCAGGAGCCCAGGAAGAAGTGGAGGACGAACTGATGGAAGACTCATCAGATGAGGGAGACCTTGATCACATTTCTGTTGTGCGAGGTTGGGGGGAGAGGACAGAGGAAGGAAGCATGATTGTTACCTCGCCACCAACACAACAGGGACTTGGTGCTCCTGGATGCGCAAGACACATGAGTGCCTTCTTACTGCACTACCTGAAACATGACCCTAGAATTGTGAGAATTAGAAATAATCCTGACTACTGGGTTGCCACACTGTTAGATGCCCGGTACAAAAGTAAATTTGCAGAAATTATTCCTGCCATAGAAAGGGATGCACGCATGCAGGAGTATCAGCAGAGACTGTTGCAGAATCTTACATGTGCTTTTCCACAAAACACCAGTGGTGCACATAGTGAATCTCACAGTTCCAACTTGCCAACCGTGGGACCGTCGAGTGTTCAGCACTCAAACCGTAACATAATCACAGTATCTGCTGGTAACATCAATTTTGCGGAATCATTTCACCACTTTTTTAGCCAGGAGACAAGAAGTCTGACACATAGTCAACGCCTAGAGACGATGGTACAGGAGTATCTCCAAGTAAACATTGAAGCCATGACTGTGTCACTGGACCCTTGCTCTTTTTGGGCTTCCAATCTGGATAAATGGCCGGAGCTCGCCACTTACGCCTTGGAGATCTTGTCATGCCCCGCAGCCAGCGTTCTGTCTGAACGTGTGTTCAGCGCTGCTGGTGGTGTGCTGACAGATAAGCGCACGTGGCTCTCCACTGATAATGTAGACAGACTCACGTTCATAAAGATGAACAAATCATGGATCTGAAACGACTTTTCTACCCCTGTGTCATCCTGGGGAGAGTAAAAGCTTGATGATTGGTTAAAATCACCTCACCAACCGTTTTAAGCTTTCAAATTACTAATCATGTTTATCTGTATCTTGGCTGGAAAATAATTTGGGCTTTGTAGCAGTGTGCAGTACTGATTCTATTAGGCCATCTATACTAAGCCCCACCAGATTTAAAATTACTAATCATGTTTATCTGTATCTTGGCTGGAAAATAATTTGGGCTTTGTAGCAGTTTGCAGTACTGATTCTATTAGGCCATCTATACTAAGCTCCACCAGCTTTCAAATTTAATGATAATTTTTAGCTGCATCTAGCCCGGAAAATAATTTTGGGTCTCCTAGATGCGCAAGACACATGAGTGCCTTCTTGCTGCACTACCTGCAACATGACCCTCAGATTGTCAGAATTTGAAGTAATCCTGACTACTTGGTTGCCACACTCTTAGATCCCCCACACTCTTCGATCAACCTTTTCATTTTAATAAAGAACAAAAAATTTTTTGAAATTATAAGCATTAGCAGGTTATTAGAAACTGAAATCAAACAGTTTTCAACTCAAAACTTTATTCTAGGTGATGTTACATTTGCACATAGGACCCCTTGTTCGAAAGGAGCTTCTGAACTCTCTTGTCCATTGAATTTGTCAGGTTTTGGATGGTTTCTGCTTCAATTGTTTTGCATGAGGACAGAATACCCTCCCAGAGCTGTTGCTTAGATGTGAACTGCCTCCCGCCATCATAGACACTCCTTTTGATGATGCTCCAGAGGTTCTCAATGGGGTTGAGGTCAGGGGAGCATGGGGGTCACACCATAAGTTTGTCCCC
The DNA here is from genome assembly GCF_046119375.1 of Phyllobates terribilis. NCBI lineage: Eukaryota > Metazoa > Chordata > Amphibia > Anura > Dendrobatidae > Phyllobates > Phyllobates terribilis. The sequence continues at coordinate 325,886,129 of NW_027362764.1, read as the reverse complement.
TTTTATGCCCATATCAGCCAGAGATGCAGATGTGTTATGTGCAGCATGAGACGGTGCATTATCATGCATGAAAATGATCTTGCTGCGGAATACACGGTTCTTCTTCTTGAACCATTGCAGGAAGTGCTGTTTGAGAAATTCCACATACATTATGGAGTTCATCTTTACCTCTTCAGGGATCCTAAAGGGGCCGACAATCTCTCTCCCCATGATTCCAGCCCAAAACATTACTCCACCTCCTCCTTGTTGGCGCTGTAGCCGTGTTTGCGTGGGGTGTCCATCAACCAGCCATCCTCCACTCCATCAATCTGGACCATCGAGCGTTGCACGGCACTCATCGGTGAACAAAACAGTTTTGAAGTCAGTCTTCATGTATTGTTTGGCACACTGGAGCCGTTTCTGCTTGTGTGCAGTGGATAGAGGAGGTCGACAGGATGGCTTACGCACAGCTGCAAACCTCTGAAGGACTCTGCATCTTGTTGTTCGGGGGACGTTGGAGGCACCAGCAGCTTCAAAAACTTGTCTGCTGCTATGACAAGGTTTTTTTGCCGCTGCTCTTTTAACCTGACATAATTGCCTGGAGGAAAGAGTCCTCAACTTTCACTTATCAGCACGCACACGTGTGTACTGTGAATCAGCTACATACTTCTTGATTGTGCGATGATCAGGATGAAGTGTCCTGGCAATGTTGATTGTAGTCATGCCTTGACACTCCACAATTTGTTGCTTCTCAGCAGCCGACACATCCTTTTTCTTTCCCATTTTGGCAGAAAATGTAGGCTGCTTAATAATGTGGGACAGCCTTCTTAAGTAGTCTTGCCTTTTATTGGACACACCTGCCAAACTAATTAGCACAGGTGTCTGCAATTGCTTAGAGTGATATAAAGAGCCCTGACACACATCACCATCAATGAGTTTAACTGACAAACAAACAAATTCTTCCCTTATCACTCCTAAACACTTTTTGCATAATAATTTGGAACACAGTGTACATGTGCTTTTCCACAAAACACCAGTGGTTCACGTAGTGAATCTTACAGTTCTAACTTGCCAACCGTGGTCTGTATGGAGTTGTTCAATAAAGGGCCCAAAATTAAGATAACATAGACGGGAGAGGTCTCTATGAATACGAATTCCTAAGTATTTGATACCCTGTGAGGGCCAGGCAAAGGGAAAGTTGGACTGGATGGAATCCTGTATGGATTTGGGGAGGTAGACATCGAGGGCCTCAGACTTCGCTGCATTGATTTTTAAATTTGACCATGTAACAAAGTGATCTATTTCAGCCATAACAGCCTGCTGATGGATATATGTGATTGACATCATCAGCAAATGCAGAGCACTTGTACTCGGTGCCTCCCACCTCAATCCACCTAATATTGGGGTTATGGCGAATTGATGAGAGCAGGTGCTCCGTCACTAGGATGTATAAGAGAGGGGACATAGGACATCCCTGCATTGTCCCATTGGTGATTATGAAAGGTGATGAAAATGTTCCATTTATCTTCAGCCTAGGTGACGTATTGCGATACAGGGCCGTGATTTTGCCTATAAAAGGGTCCCCTAGACCCCTAGACCCCTACCCCAAGCTTTTTAAGGGAATAATATATGGCGTGCCAGGAGACTCCATGGAGTGTTTTCTCAGCATCCAACGAGAGTATCTAATTACAAATTTTTAACTGCATCTAGCCCAGGAAATGCTTTGTGCCTAGTAGCAGTGTCTGCTAGTCAGCGGATTATCCCATGTGTTAAGCAAGCTACACCACCTGTAGTTTGGACACTTAATTTTTTCAAAGGAAATGGTTCGGGCCCCCGGGACACTCAGTGAAGAGCATCGGGGAGACACCCCAAGGCATAAGGGCTGGGACTGGCGGTAGGACGCCTTGCGGTGGACCGCCGAGCTCGATCCTTATAAAAGCTTTTTAACTGCAGCAGCTTTAGTGGACGCTACTGGAGCTGGAATTACGCGGCTGCTGGCATGAGACTTGCCCTCCAATAGATCCTTGTAAAAGGATTTAAAGTGTATTCTTTCAAATTAGAGAGACAATTTAAATTAAAAAGCTTAGACCTGCCTCCACCACAGGGGGGCTCGCTCGACCCACCAGCGGACAGGCACCAGTATTGGGAGAGGGGGGCTGGCCGTCAGGGTCCACCGCAGCTCTGGCACAAACCCGGCGACACTGAGGTCGCACTGGCAGGAACGGACTGGCCGTGTCGGCTTACCACTTTTTTGGTTTTAGAAGGGCATGACATGCCTATATCTGTGTCTCCCCCTCCTTTTACTCCTCCACCTCTTTTCTTTTCACATGACTATATGTACTTGTCACTTTTCCATGTGTTAGTTGTGTCTTCTGAGCAGTTTGTCAGCTTTTGGACACCTTTGAAGGTGTTTTCTCTGTATTTCTATGTGTTTTTGTTTGCCTGCCATTGGTTTTAATGGTGTTCGAAGGTGTTCGACGAACAGTTCGGCGAACATACGGGTGTTCAACGAACCGAACTCGAACACTACGGGGGTGGCTCAACACTAATAAAGATCTCCAATTCACATCAGGACTACAAGATCCCAGGTACTTTCAGCTATATCACATCTAATGTAGTGTACTTAATTATTTGCACCAAATATCCATCTGGGGATCTGTATGTAGGGGAGATGGCAAAAACTTAGGACAAGAATGAATTCTCATCGCCACACAATAAAAGAAGAAAAAATAGATCTGTCTGTGGCCAAGCATTTTTTTTTCCTTGTTCACAACATCACACACATGAAATTATTGGTATTAAAAAGTAATTTCAAATCTCAGAGAGACAGAAAAGTTTGGGAATATAAACTCATGGTAACTAGTGATGAGCGAGCTTACTCGCTACTGCTCAGTGCTCGCCCGAACATCTCACTGCTCGAGATGCTTGGTGCTCGCCGAGTATTTCCGGGGTTGCTCGGTTGGACCTCGGGTCTCCTCCCTGCATGTTTGCCGCTCTTTACAGAGCCAATGAACATGCAGGGATTGCCTGTCACTCACTGTAATGCCGTAGCCATGTTGGTTGTTGCATTACAGTGATTGGCTTGCTGAACAGCGTCATCAAGTCTATATCAGACCTGGCGCCACCATGCTCGTCACAGTCACTCTGGAATCAGACAGTGTAGGGAGAGGTGCTGTTGAGCTAGGGAGAGATTTGCTTGTTTCTAGTTAGTGTAGGTGTACCAAACTATATTAGAGACACATCCTTCTCAAACAGTCCTACTGAGGACTAATCCATCTGCAGAGATATCTGGCAGGCAGTGTATATAGCAGACTGCAGTGCACTTAGCACAGGAGGCTCCATTCCTGTTTTGTCTGCTTCTGCTGTTAGATATTTCTAGAAAATAGGCCATGGTCTCAGGGGACAGGAATAATTTTTTTTTGGATCATAATCTTCATTATTTGCTTAAAAAGCAATCCAGAGAACACCGTTGTTCTGCGCCATTTGCTTGTTGGCACTGCAGAATACAGCCAGATCCTTTCCATATTACAGCGCTAAAAATCCAGCTATTTAAAACGGTGGTTTGTCCGTCACACGGATCACATATAATTGCGCTGAAAACACTGCTATTTCTGGCCTCCATTAAAAAAAATTTCAGTGTGTCAGTGAAGCAATTGACACCAGTTTGCTGTTCAAAATAGTTACCTACAGGCCAGGTATTTAAAACTGTGTTTTCTCCGTCACACGGATCACATATATGTTTTCAGAAAATACTGCCATTTCTGGCCTCCATTAAATTTTTTTCAGTGTGTCAGTGAAGCAATTGACACCAGTTTGCTGTTCAAAATAGTTACCTACAGGCCAGGTATTTAAAACTGTGGTTTGTCGGTCACACGGATCACATATACGTTTTCAGAAAATACTGCCATTTCTGGCCTCCATTAAAAAAAAATTTCAGTGTGTCAGTGAAGCAATTGACACCAGTTTGCTGTTCACAATAGTTACCTACAGGCCAGCTATTAAAAACTGTGTTTTCTCCGTCACACGGATCACTTATACGTTTTCAGAAAATACTGCCATTTCTGGCCTCCATTAAATTTTTTTTTTCATTGTGTCAGTTAGGCAAATGACACCAGTTTGCTATTCAAAATAGTTACCTACAGGCCAGGTATTTAAAACTGTGGTTTGTTCGTCACTCGGATCACATTTAAGTTCTCTCCAAATTCGGTCATTTGTAGTGAGCGTGGAAGATATTATCCTCCATTTAAAATTGGCAAGGCACATGGCAAGGTACGGGGAACTGGACGTGATGGTAATGGTGCATGCAGAGGCTGAGGTCGTGGGCAAGCTGAAATTGTGCCACAACAAACACCCACATCTTCTCGCTCGACCTTCCTGTCCCAATTAATAGGCGACCGCAGAACAACCACTATTGAACACAGAGCAGTGTGAAAAGGTTATTGGTTGGATAGCAGATAATGCTTCCAGTCACTTAGCCACCATCACCACCTTGTCTTCCACACGGTCAAGTGTCAGTAGCTGTGAGTCTGGACTGCATATTCCTCACCCTGAACCTCCTACCTCCCACCATGCCGAGTGCCCAGAGACAACTGATCCCACACTTGGACACTCCGAAGAGCTGTTCACTTTTCCATTTCTAGATTCGGGCCTCTCGGCCGGTCCACTTGGAGCGGGGCAAGAGGAGATCGCAAGTAGCAATGCCCAAATATTTGAGCAGCCACGGTCACACAAAGGCAACGGTGGGAAAGTGTCGCAAGAGGTGGACGATGATGAGACACAATTGCCAGAAAGTCAGGAGGAGGACCAGAGTGCGGAAGTGGAAGACGAGGTGGTGGATAATATAGTAACGGACCCAACCTGGCAGGAGGACATGCAGAGCGAGGATACCAGCACAGAGGGGGAGGGAGGCTGAGCACCCCAACAGGCAGAAAGAAGCAGCTTAGTGGCTGCAGAAAGAAGGCAGGCAACCGTTCCCCATAACACCAACACGAAGGAAGTTGCCAGTACAACTGTTAGGTCTTCCCGAGTCTGGTTGTTTTTTAAAGAATCTGCTGATAACCCCAAAGGGCCATTTGCACCACCTGCCAGGCCAACATCAGCAGGGGTGGCAAAACGATCAGCCTGACCACTACCAGCATGATCAGGCACATGGCAGCAAAGCACCCGACTTTGTGGGCCGAACCCCAGGGTCCAGGAACAGTGTCTGCGAGTGGCACCACTGATTCTTCCACTGTTGTGCATCCCCTGTCCATGGTGCATGCAAAGATGCCTCCTGCCCTGCACCTGTCATTGCACACTCTCAAGTAGCCGCATCAGGAAGCACGTCCACATCCTTGTCCCAGCGCAGCGTTCAGTTGTCCATACCCCAGTCCTTGGAACACAAGTGCAAATACTCAGCCAACGCCCCACAGGCCACACTACTAAATTCCCACATTTCGCAACTGCTTGTGCTAGAAATGTTGCCTTTTAGACTCGTGGAGACGGAAGCATTCCGCTACCTGATAGCGGCGGCCGTTCCTCGGTACTCTGTCCCCAGCCGCCACTATTTCTCCCGGTGTGCCGTCCCCACATTACACAAGCACGTGTCCCAAAACATTAGCCATGCCCTCAACAACGCATTTACCGGGAAAGTCCACCTAACTACGGACTCGGGGACAAGTGCTTTTGGGCAGGGACGGTACATCTCGCTGACAGCACACTGGGTTAACATAGTTGAAGCCGGGACCCAGTCGGACCTTGGGACGGAACACGTCCTCTCGACCCCAGGGATCGCAGGCCTTAGGTCAATGAGGTTTGCCCCCACAGTCTACAGCTCCTGCACCTCAGCCTCCTCCTCCTCTTCAGCCTCCATCTCCGAAATGACCACATCAGTCACAAGCTGGAATTACTGCAGCACTGCCTCGGCCAAGCGGCAACAGGCTGTGTTGAAGCTAATATGCTTAGGTGACAAACCGCACAATGCTGAAGAGTTGTGGACAGCTCTGAAAGAGCAGGCAGATCTGTGGGTCACACTGCTGAATCTACTGGTCGTGTGTGACAATGGCTGGAACCTGGTGGCCGCTCTGAGGCGAGGCGAGCTCACACACATACCATGCCTGGCCCATGTGCTTAACCTCGTGGTTCAGCTATTTCTCAAAGCCTACCTGGAGCTGCCAGATCTGTTTGTCAAAGTATGCCGCCTGTGTGCCCATTTTAGAAAGTCAGCTACAGCTTCCGCCGCCCTTGCCGTGCTTCAGCAGCGTTTGCAGCTTCCGGCTCACAGACTGGTATGTGATGTCCCCACGCGTTGAAAATCTACACTGCAGATGTTGGGAAGGATTTGTGAGCAGAAAAGGGCAGTTGTGGAGTACCAGCTGCAACAAGGCCGTCGATATTCAGGTCAGACTCCACACATAAGACCTCAGGAGTGGACATGGATGTCAGACATATGTACCATCCTCTAAAACTTTGAGGACTCCACCAAGATGATGAGCGGCGATGACGCCATAACTAGTGTCACCATCCCGCTTCTCTGTCTTCTGAAATGCTCTCTGCTCACAATCAAAGAGGATGCATTGCAGGCAGAGCACGATGAGATGGAGCAAGGAGCCATACAGGGTGATTACACACAACCCAGCCTCATCTGATCCCAACGTGGATTGGGTGACAATGAGGAAAAGCAGGAGGAGGAGGAGGAAGAACAGGATCTAGTTTTATGCACTATAGACGATACCACCTGCACAACTGTAATATGTCTGTTCAGCATGGATGGCCTGAGGACAGAGAGGAGGAGGAGGATAGCATGGTCACTCATCCTCTTGGTGAGGACACGGAAGTCTTGCCTGTTAGCAGTCTGGCACGCATGGCTGAGTTTATGTTACGCTGCCTTTCCCATGTCTCTCACGTTCTCAAAATTTTGGGTGACAGTCGTTAGTGGTTGGTGACACTTCTAGACCCACGCTACAAGGAGAACTTTATATCTCTTATTCCTGAGACGGACAGGTCTACAAAAATGGAGCAGTACCTGAAGGCCCTTGTTGCGAAACTATTAAAAAAATTCCCATCTGAAAACACGGCAGAGGTCATAGTTCCTTGGACAACCAAGGACTGCAGGCGAGAGAGACACAACTCCAATCCAGCAGAGGCAGGGGAACACTGTCAAATTTTCTCAGCCCCTCCCATCGCACAGTCCCTGAGGTGCGGAGTACTCTCACAAGGAGTGCAAAGTTTGGGAAGATGATCAGGGGAGTACCTTGCCGACCGTACCAACATCCTCCATGGTTCCTCTATGCCTTATAATTATTGGGTATCCAAGGTGGATATACGTGGAATGAACTGACTCTCTACCTGACCTGCCCTGCCGCCAGCGTTTTATCAGAGTGGGTTTTTAGTGCCGCTGGTGGAATTATAACTGATAAGCGCATCCTCCTGTCACCTGAAAATGCTGACAGGCTGATTCTTATAAAAATGAACAAGGACTGGATTGGGCCAGACTACTCAACACCACCGAATGATAGCAGCATAACATAAACTCAAATCCATTGTCAGTTTTTGGGAGGTGTATTCCCATGCACCTTTTCACACCCACACATGGGTATACGCTTCCTGATTTTGGCTATTTGCTCTTGTCCTCCTCCTTCTCCTCATCCTCCACCACCATATGACCAGAGTGACCGTGGTCCATGATGCAACACCCACATAATTTTTTTAAAGGGTGTTTATGAAATTTTTTATACAGTATGTTCATGTATACCCCCCAGGGGTAAATGTTTGTCAGCCCATACACTTAGTGCATGGGCATTACAAGTATAGGAGACCCGCTCCTTTCTAATGGGAACATTTTTTTATGAGGCCCTCCTCCATGTCTCTTCCAAGGGGCATTGGTGTGCCTCCCAATTTTTGGCAGCCCTTGCATTCACTGCATAGGCCAACACTATGGGAGACACTCTCCTTTCTAATGAGAATTTGTCGTTACTGCGGCCCTGGTCTATGTGTCTTTAAATTCTTAGTGGGGTTTTTCCTAAATTTGATCAGCCGTTGGACTCACTGCATACCCTATAACTGTATAGCAGACTCTCTCCTTTCTAATGGGAATTTGTCGTTACTGTGGCCCTGCTCTGTGTCTTTAAATTCTTAGTGGGGTTTTTCCTAAATTTGGTCAGCCATTGGACTCACTGCATACCCTATAACTGTATAGCAGACTCTCTCCTTTCTAATGGGAATTTGTCATTACTGTGGCCCTGCTCTATGTGTCTTTAAATTCTTAGTGGGGTTTTTCCTAAATTTGGTCAGCCATTGGACTCACTGCATACCCTATAACTGTATAGCAGACTCTCTCCTTTCTAATGGGAATTTGTCATTACTGTGGCCCTGCTCTATGTGTCTTTAAATTCTTAGTGGGGTTTTTCCCAAATTTTGGCAGCCCTTGCAGTCACAGCATGGGCATTGCCACTATAGGAGACCCGCTCCTTTATAATTAGAACATTTATTTTACTGAGACCCTCCTCTATGTCTCTTCAAAGGGGTATTGGGTCCGATTTTTTGGCAGCCCTTGCAGTCACTGCATACGCAATAACAGTATAGGAGACCCACTCGTTAATAATGGGAACAGCAAAGCATAGTCGGCTGATGGCTCTCTAACAATAGCAAGGGCCAACTGCTGGCCTTTTACGAATAGTAAGGGCTTTCAGAGTCCCTCCATCATAAATGAAACAGGATGTGTCTGATGATGTGTCACACACCACATTGCCAGATAAGGTTGTAGAATGTTAAAATGACATTTCCCGGTGAATGCATTTGTCTTAAAAAATAAACTAAAAATAACAAAACAGTAGGATCTTTCTTTAGTATAAAAAACAGAGTTGCCAATGTAACCTCAATGTAATCACATTTTTCAGCTCTTCCTCCATCTCCTCTCCGAAATGACCACATGAGTCACAAGCTGAAAGCACTGCAGCACTTCCTTGGCGAAGCGGCAACAGGCTGTGCTGAAGATAACATGCATAATGCTTGGGTGACAAACCGCCCAGCGCTGCAGAGTTGTTGAAAGCTGTAACACAGCAGCCTGATCAGTGGCTCTCACTGCTGAACATACAGCCAGGTATAGCCGTGTGTGACAATGGGTGGAACCTGGTGACGGAGAAATGACAGCCTTAGTAGATACTGTTTCCCTCTATGCCAGTCCTTTCACTGAGCTAAAGAATATGGCTGTAGTGAAATACAACTCCCACTGAGAAGCTGTTTCAGATTGAAAAACATTGGGCCCACCAGAGGATTTGATTCTGAGGGCTAACCTTTTTCCCCTGCTCAAGAGCCCCATAGCAGCTGCAAAGTTAGCGCTATCATGAACTCTCCTGATGTAGAAGCCAGGGCACACCAGAGGATTTTCTGGTGGGACCGTCCAACCCTGCCGAGAAGCAGTCCTGGCTAAGAAAAGTTTTTGGAAGGTTCCCGGACACTCTATGGCTACTTTTTTACTGAGGTGGAAACCCACGCAAACACGGGGAGAACATACAAAATCCTTGCAGATGTTGTCCTTTCTGGGATTTGAACCCAGGATCCCAGCACTGCAAAGAATCAGTACTAACCACTGATCCATTGTGCTGCTGTTAACCCTCTGATGTCTAACAGGCTGGAGAAACTTGCACCTACTGCCACTTTATCTTCAGCTCCTTTGTGAGAAACTAATCTATTTGGGAAGCCATTCAGTCTACTAAATAAAATTCCTGTGAAGGAAATTGGGGATGGCTTTGCTACTGGTACTGGGGGCAGTGCTAATACCATGGCGTCATACAATAATTTACTGGAAATATTCCAGGCTGGTAGGAGGCCAGCAGATTCCTACAGAAAAGTACCAGCAGTAATGTTCAGGGACCCGTGCTTGTGGAAGGCATAGACGATACTGGGAGAAATAGTGGCTGCTGGGGACAGAGTATGGACACCCGGCCGCCGCCGGCATGAGGTTGTGAAAAGCTTCCGCCTCCACAAGCCTAAAAGGCCACTTTTCAAGTGAAAGCAGCTTTAGATGACTTCCTGGGAGAAATGACAGCTGGAGTAGATATGGTTTCTCAAGTCCTTTCACCAAGCTAAAGAATATGGCTGTGGTGAAATACAACTCAGCAAAAAAAGCTGTGGACTGGCTCCGTACAGTCCCTGGCCGCATTCACTTGACCACATGTTTGTGGGTAGAGGGTCTTTCCCAGTAAGTTCACTGGGGAGGGCATGGGTAATGTTGTGGGACCCGTGCTTGTGGAAGGCGGAGACGACACTGGCATAAATAGTGGCTGCTGGGGATCGAGTATGGATACCCGGTCGCCGCCGCCATAACATTGTGGACAGCTTCTGCCTCCACGAGCCTAAAAGGCCACATTTCAAGCGCAAGCTGTTGTCAAAAAATTGGCAGTATAGTATTGCAGCTTTGGTAGTGGATAGGTGGCTGACTGCATATTTGCGCTTGCATTCCAAGGAATGGGGTAGGGACAACTGAACACTGCACTGGGACAAGGACGTGGACAGTGAATGTTGCAAGTTTGCAACGACAGGTGCACGGCGGGAGGCATCATCGCATGCGCCAAGGATCACTTATGATGGGCACACTTTTAGGCAGTGACCTGGGAGTCAGAGATGCTTCCAGCGGTCTTCCCCATGCTTTTCCCATGTCTTTTCAGCACTGTATGCATGTGTCTGATGATGTGTCACACACGGCATGGCCAGATAAGGTTGTAAAATGTTAAAATGACATTACCCAGTGAATGCATTTGTCTTGGTTGAAAGCAATGCAAAAGTGCAAAAACGCATCAAAAACGCTACGTGTGAACATAGCCCAAGGTGTGGAGGAGTATGTTTGGTTTTGGTTATTTATTTTGCCTTATACACAAGTCATTACCCTGGAAAGGATGTTCCTTAACATATTTCCCAGGAAAATACATTTTGGATTCGTTTTTGTATGTTTTATTGTGAGTCCGTAAAAGGGGCGTAATACCTCTGACAACGTTGTTGACAGCAGTGACCTGGGAGTCAGAAATGCTTCCAGGGGTCTTCCCCATGCTGTTCCCATGTCAGTTGAGCACTGTTCCCATCGATTTGGGCAATTTTTAGACCCTCTGCAGACCGCTGGGGGGAGCCGCCTGAAAAATGCATGATTTTCCCATAGACTTACATTGGATTCGTTGCTCGGGTCGAGCACCTGAGTAATCCAATTTGCTCGACCCAAGCAACGAGTACCTGAGCATTTTAGTGCTCGCTCATCACTAATGGTGACCTTTGACATCTTTAGAGCAGGAATGATTGTGTCGCATGGATTTATGTCATTCTACATCAACTAAGGAATGTGGTCCTCAGAACTTTGGGGTCATCATAACCTTGAACCAGACCTCAATCACCGGACAATAAAACTTTCACAGTCCTTATCTATGAACTAATCCAATATTTACAGCCACAGTTGTTTATCTTTCTCCCACAGTAATAGCTCTGCTTTACGTTACCTGTCTCATCTATTGCATTATTTCTGAGTCCCATTGTGTATAAATATGTGACTCTTTAGATTTTGTTTTCTACTATGCCTGATGAAGAGGCCTAAGTAGTCTCAAAAGCTTGCAACTTGTTACCATATTTTCAGTTAGCCAATTAAAAGGTATCAACCACTGAGGACTCTCAAATCTTTATATTTTTATAGTTTTTTTTAGGTTTTGCTACTATCACACACTAAAAAAATGCTTTTTTTCACGATATTTTGAGAACTACAAGTTTCCCATTTTCCTGCTGATAGACTCATGTGAGAGCTTGTTGTTTGTGGGATGAGATGAGGTTTTTATTAGTACCATTTTTGGGTGCACAACATTTTTTGATCACTGCCATGTCAGTATGATTACATTGATACCACATTTATGTAAGGTTTTAAGGTTTTGCTGCTTTTACACAGAATGGGGGCTTGTTTTTTTGTGGGACAAGATGATGTTTTCAGGGATACTATTCCTATTCACATGCAACTTTTTGAACTTGTTTTATTTCACTTTTTTGTTTGGCTGTATGATGCAAAAACCTAGTTTTGGCCACTTTTATATATATATTTTTTAATAGTGTTAACTGTAGGGGTTATACAGTGTGACAGTTTTATAGATCTGGTCATTCCGGATGCGGTGATATGAAATATATGTACTATTTTTGTTTATTTTTGTTTTTACATAAATGTTCGTATTTATTGGTGTATTTATTTTTTTACTTAGTCCCTCTATGGGACTTTAACTTTTATTTCTCTGAATCACTGGTCTCATGCATTGCAATAAACATGTATTGCAATGCATTAAACATGTGAGATTGCACTGGCAGAATGCTTGTTAGACCCTGTCTATGTTTGTGTTTAACAGGCCACCATACCTGGCACACCAGGAGGTCATTGTTTGACCTCTAGGTGCTATGACTAGAATCCTTACAATTGTATCGCATGGATGCCAATGAGGGTGAGAGAGGGAATCCACACCCTCTCACAGCCATCTAAATTCCATGATCGCTATCGATCGCGGGATCTACAAGGTTAATCAGCCAGGGGCGGTGCTGACACTCACTCTGGCTGTTGCCCCAGGAGCTCGGCTATCAGCTATGCCGTGCTCCCATAAGTGATCGTGCAGAGAAGTTCTGATATTTCAGCTCCTCCCACCAATTAGTCACATTAACTGACAAATCGCAGTGATCAGAGAGCGAGGACAGCTGTAATTGGTCGCCAAGCCACTTGCTGTGCCAATCTGGTGTCTGTGACTGCTGCCGGCACAGAATTTTCACATAAACAGAATGTTTCCGCTCAATGACAGTTTAAATCCATGACAGGTATAGTACGTCATATTGCGGGAAGACTCCTGCTCATGACTGATACCCTGAATCCCATCATTCGGCATTATTGGGTTAAACCAATATTGAATATACAGTATAACTGTATCTTTATTATGTTGTAGTAAATGGCTAAAATGCCAAAATTTGTGCCACTGTTCAAATATTTATGGATCTAAATGTATATCAGTTTCCAATTCTTCTGTCCATAGCATTTTCAAAGTGCCAAGCTTTCTTTAATTTGCATTTATTCAAATACATAAAGCAGAGTATCATATTCTTTAATAATTCTAAAGTTCTATAAAATTATTTAGACAAAATAGGGCTAGAAAATGCACATGTACATAAACCACACTGGCTACCCTCCTCGCTCCATATACACTATATGTGTTATGATAAAGTTGATTTTTTTTTTTATTCCAATTCAGGAGCTTCTGACTTGTTGTGAAGAAGGAAAAGGAGAAATTAAAGATGGTTTAGAGGTCATGCTTAGTGTTCCAAAGAGAGCAAATGATGCCATGCATCTCAGCATGCTAGAAGGTAAAATTGATCAAAACTACTGAAATATGCTACATTTTCATTACAGTTAAAAGGTTATTCTCACAATGCCAAAATTTCTTGAATGATATCTGTGTGACAGTACATGTACAGTACAAAGCCAACATAAAGTTTTGTTATTGTACCTTTGTGCCTTGTTTCATCTCCTTTTACCCTCTTTACTTCCAATTTCGTAGAGCTGAATGGGTGATCTTATTCTTACCTGCTAAAAATACATTTCCCAGTAGCACATGGTTTCTTCTCATTACTGCAGGCTCCTCCTCATGCTCTTGTGTGTGCTTTCTGATAGCGATAGATAGATCTCAATGCATAAAAGAGATGAGAGAGACAGAATAGAGAATGAGTGAAAGAATTACTGAGTCGAAGGAGAGAAAAAGTGGAAAGAGAAGAGTGAGAGATGATCAAAAACAAATATAGAAAGAGAAGAGAGTAGGACAGGAGAGAGAGAAAGAAGGGAAAAACTGAAGTTTTAAGCCCAATGGTGACGCACATGGATTTGTGGACACACTCTGCCACAGGGCTAGGCCTTACTAGGAAGGGACGTAGCTAAACTGCTACCTGGTGTTCACTGGAGTTCCTGATGGTGGAGACAGACTGGACTTCAGATAGCCATCAGGTACCACTCCTAGGCATATCCCGATAGTGTAGCTCAGGTTTGATGACCCAGGCTAGGGCTAGGGCATTCAGACACACCGGTCTAGGATATTTAATCAGGGATTGGCTGCACATGGGCCAAGGGACAATGCTCAGGCACTGGCCGCACTGGGACCAGAGGACTTCGGGAACGGGACTGGCCGCATCAGGACCAGGGAACAACGTTCATGCAGTGGCCGCACTTAGAGAAGGGGACGAGATTCAGGACAATGGCCACACTGGGACCAGGGATTTGGGTTGACGACACTGGCCGCACCAGGACAAGGCATTCGGGTTCAGAACATTGGCCACACGGGCACCAGGGATTCAGGTTAAGGACACTGGCCGCACCGGGACCAGGGTTTTGGATCAGGACACTGGCCACACCAAAACCAGGTGACCTCACAACTGCACTGGTAGAACACCACACTACCTAACGACTAAATAAGTTGCCTGGCGACTCCCTAAGGGGGAGGGAGTCTTTTATACAGGATGACGCTCAACAATTGGCTGGGAGCCATCTTGCACGTGAAGTCATCATACTAAATATCTCTCAGAAATGACGCCGAGTCTCAGTACAGAGCAGGAAGCAGGGAACGCCGGGGATCACACCGCAGGGCTGTAATTAAGCCAGCGTCCCTGCATGGGGGAGAAGGGGACATCTTGCAGTGGCACCGACTATAGGACTACATAAAGTAATGTAGTAGATTAATGATTGCACAAGTTTATCACGATGAGTATAAACAGTGTTTTATAAAAATATCATGAGAGTATATGTATCCACATTAAATAATTGATGTGATGGGTAATCAAAATGATGGGTTGGTTTAAGTCAATAGATCCAGTTGTATTAGTACGCTGTTTAGCCAAATATGATTGAGCTTTGCTTCAACTTGGCTGTGAGATGTTGCTGTTAAGAGTGTTGTATTCGGTAGGGTCATAAGGTGCATCTGTGCATGCTCTACCAACATCTTTATACTTTAAGATTGATCCAGTGGCAAGGACAGTTAAGAGAAACTTTGAGGTGTCATCATTAGGGAAGTGACAGCAATAAAACTAAGAACTTATGATTTTGGGAATTACCCTTTAATATATTAAAGGGGAAGTTTACTTTTGACCACTATTTGACACTTGTATATAGATATAGAATAGCATCACTAAAAGTTGAGTATTATAATGTAGGTAATATATTGTATTACCTACTTTGCACTGTTCCAGAGTTATCAATTGAGCTGCAGTTACACTTATCAAAATGCCAGGATACCAGCAAAGCAGATTTAGGGCATGTGCACACCATCCGTACTGTCAGCGCTTTGAACGCGACATACTTCATGCTGCGTCCAAAGTGCTACACGCAGGTGAATCCGCATATGTTCATTGAATCATGCAGATTCACCACAATCAATACATTGTAGTGATCTAATTTCTCTTGCGGAGACTAGTGACTCCGCAAGAGAAATTGACATGCTGCGGTCTGGAAAAACGCGCCAGATGTCCGTGACCACGGGTGATCCGTAGGTGCATGGAGACGCTTAGTGGGCATGGGATTTCTTTAAATCGCATCCACTTTGCTTGTAATTTATAACGCTGTGGTTTGCCCGCAGCGCAAGTGCACTGCGTCCAATCCACAGCGTTTCCTGACCGTGTGCACATACCCTAACTGTGCTGCTGAATTTCCTGTCAAGGATCCAGGGACCAAGAATTGTTAAAAGTGGTTTAATGTCAATGTGGCGTAAGTTCATTGTTCTGTGTACTTGTGGTTGTCCTGAAGAAGTATGTTGACTTAGAAATGCATTGACATTAAACCACTCTTAACAGTTCTTAGTCCCTGGATCCTTGATTGGAAATTCAGCAGCGCAGAGTATATCTGCTTTTCTGGTATCCTGGCACGTTGATTCATTATGGGTGCTTCACCAGCTTATATCAGACGCTGTAAAGTGATTGTGTGACAACCACACCAGGTGAGCATATCTTATATGTTTACTAGTGATGAGCGAGCACTAAAATGTTCGGGTGCTCTTTGCTCAAGTCGATCAATTTGGAATGCTCGAGTGCTCGGTCTGAGCAACGAGCCTAATGTAAGTCTATGGGAAATTCGAGCATTTTTCCGGTGGCCCACCCGGCGGTCTGCAGAGGGCCTAAAAATTGCCAAAATCAATGGGAACAGTGCTCAAATGACATGGTAACAGCATTGAGAAGACCCCTGAAAGCATTTCTGACTCCCAGGTCACGGCTGTCAACAATGTTGTCAGAGTATTATTATGCCACTTTTACAGATTCACAATAAAACATAAAAAAACGAAACCAAAATGGATTTTCCTGGGAAAAATGTTAAAAAACATCCTTTCAAGGGTTATGACTTGTATATAAGGCAAAATAAATATACAAAAGCAAAAATGCTCCTCCACACCATGGGCTATGTTCACACGTAGCGTTTTTGATGCGTTTTTCACTTTTGCATTGCTTTCGCTTTCGACGGTGAAAAATGCATTCACTGGGAAATCTCATTTTAACATTTTACTACCTTATCTGGCCATGTGGTATGTGAGATATTATCAGACACATTCAGAGGGCCTAAAAATTGCCAAAATCAATGGGAGCAGTGCTCAAATGACATGGGAACAGCATGGAGAAGAACCCTGGAAGCATCTCTGACTGCCAGGTCACTGCTTAAAACTGGTCAATTCATCAGACGTGATCCTATATTACTGCGGTAATAATACAGACATTTTTGGAAACCTTACAAATATTGAACTACATTTAAAATGGGCAAGGGACGGGTGAGTGGACGTTATGGTGATGGTGATAGTGCACGCAGGGGCCGTTGGCAAGATGAAACTGTGCATGTGCCACAGTGAAGACTCACATCACATCAAACTACCTTCCTGTCCCAATTTCAAGGGGGTCACAGAACACCAATCTTGAAGGCAGAGCAGTGTGAAAAGGTTGTTGGTTGGATAGCAGATAATGCCGCCACCACCTCCCTGTCTTCCACGCGGTCCTATCTCAGTAGCCGTGAGTCTGGACCACATTATTATTATTACTTTAGCGCCATTTATTCCATGGCGCTTTACATGTGAAAAAGGGGTATACAAATACATCGCAAAAACAATTACAATAATCTTGAACAAAAATTTGACAGTGACTGCTACAGGAGAGGAGAGGACCCTACCCGCGAGGGCTCACAGTGATGGGTGAGGATAAAGCTGGTCATACAGCGGTATGGTGGAGCGAGGCTTACTGCAGGTTGTACACTTGTTGGAAGAGGTGGTTCTTCAGGTACCTTTTGAAGGTTTCAACAGTAGGTGTTGGGGTAGAGAGTCTGAGAGAAGGTGGATGCACTGGAAATATCATGTATGCGATTGTGGGAAGAGGAGAAAAGAGGGGAGTAGAGAAAGAGATGCATGCAGGTATGTACCGGGAGACTAGGTCACAGATATATGGAGGAGACAGGTTGTGGATAGCTTTGCATATCATGGTTACGGTTTTGAACTGAAGTCTCTGGCCAATGGGGAGCCAGTGAAGGAATCTTATAGATTGCAATCTTGTAGATTTCTGGAGCCAGTCCACAGTAAAAAAAAGCAGCCATAGAGTGTCCGAGAACCTTCTCACAGACTTTTCTTAGCCAGGGCTACTTCTCAGCAAGGTTGGATGGGCCCATCAGAGAACCGGAGACTCCTTCAGTGGGCCCTGGCTTCTACTTCAGAAGAGTTCATAGCGCAAACTTTGCAGGTCGTGATTATGATAGAGACCACCATCTCCTTAGCTTGCTGCAGGTACTTTTCTGTGGGAATCAGCTTGCCTCAAACCAGCCTGGAATATTTCCAGTGGTTTGGTATTGGCACCCAGTACGAGAAGTGAAGCCATCCACAATTTCCTTCTCAGGTATTTTTATCTGGTAGACTGAGTGGCTGCCCAAATACATTAGTTTCTCACAAAAGAGCTGAAGATACTGAGTGGCAGTAGGAGCAAGTTCCTCCAGTATGTTAGATATCAGAGGGATATCAGAGAGGGCAGCACAGTGGCTCAGTGATTAACACTGAAGCCTTGCAGCGCTGCGGTCCTGGGTTCAAATCCCACCAAGGACAATATCTGCAAGGATTTTGTATGTCTTCCCGTGTTTGCATGGGTTTCCTCCTCAGTAAAAAAGCAGCCATAGAGTGTCCAGGAACCTTCACACAGACTTTTCTTAGCGAAGGCTGCTTCTTGGCAGGGTTAAATGGGCCCACCAGAGAATCGGATGGGCCCCCTCAGAATCAAATCCTCTGGTGGGCCCAATGTTCTTCAGTCTGACACTGCTTCTCGGTCTGAGTTGTATTTCACCACAACCATATTCTTTAGCTCGGTGAAAAGACTGGCATATAGGGAAACCATATCTACTCCAGCTGTCATTTCTCTGCCACCAGGTTCCGGCTATTGTCAAATACGACCATGCCTGGCTGTATGTTCAGCAGTGAGAGCCAAAGATCAGGCTGCTGTGTTAGAGCTTCCAACAACTTTGCAGCGGTGGGCGGTTTGTCACCTAACCATTAAGCATATTATCTTCAGCACAGCCTGTTGCCACTTGGCCAAGGCAGTGCTGCAGTGCTTCCAGCTTGTGGCTGATGTGGTCATTTTGGAGATGGAGGCCGAACAAGAGGAGGAGGAGGAGGAGGTGCAGGAGCTGAACAATGTGATTGCATTGAGGTTACATTGGTGAGTCTGGTTTTTATACTAAAGAAAGATCCTACTGTGTTTTTATTTATTTATGTTTTTTACATCTCTTCCAATGTGTATTGGCGTGCGTCCTACTTTTTTGACAGCCCTTGAAATTGCTGCATATGCAATAACAGTATAGGAGACACACTCCTTAATAAAGGGAAGTACAATTCAAATAGATTCTATATTCTAGAATATTAACTGTCTTATCTTAAATTCTTTTACGGGTGAGGTATCGCAGTATGGATAGCCTATT
This sequence comes from Phyllobates terribilis, assembly GCF_046119375.1. Classification (NCBI taxonomy): domain Eukaryota; kingdom Metazoa; phylum Chordata; class Amphibia; order Anura; family Dendrobatidae; genus Phyllobates; species Phyllobates terribilis. The sequence continues at coordinate 325,867,204 of NW_027362764.1, read as the reverse complement.
ACAACAATCCAGCCAGGTATTCTTGCCTTATACTGCATGCTGCTGCCCAAAAAAATGTAAAATCTTTTCTATTCCCTATCGATAATGCTGTTAGATGTATTTACAATAGGGACAGGTGCTGCTAAGTGGTATCATTACCAGCTACAGATGAGTGTTCATTCTGGTCGCATCAATGTCTTCCACAGTCCATAACTTTTTTCATTATTATTTCTTTGGCCTTATAAACAAGTTATTACCCTGGAAAGAATGTTTCTTAACATTTTTTCCATTTTAGCTTGTTTTTGGTATGTTTTTTTTTCTTGTCAGTCCGTAAAAGTGGCGTAATACTCTGACAACATTGTTCACAAATATGCTATTTGTCAGTGACCAACTGTGAATAGGTTTGAATCCACAACTGCAATACTTTAAATGGAGTGTAATATTTGACACGCTCACAAAAATTGCTGGATTATTAGGGCAGTCATATGGGATAACGTCTGATGGCCACAATTTCAGGCAGCCACCTAATAGTATGGTATTTATCAGCAACCAAGTGTCAATTGGTTCAACAAAACACAGGTGGCTGACTTTAATCCCTTTCTGACGTGTGACCTAATAGTACGTCATGGTGACCTGGGCCGATTGGACCAATGACGTACTATTAGGTCATATGGCGATCGCGCCCGCACACAAATGGTGCGGGGCGATCGCCGCTGGGTATCAGCTGATAGTCACAGCTGACACACGGTGCTATGTGCTGGGAGCGGTCCTGCACAGCTCCCGGCACATTAACCCCCTCAATGCTGTGATCGAAGGGACAAGGGGAGGTGATCGCAATACTCACCTCCTCTCCCGGCCTCCAGTGCTGTCTGCCGCAGCTTCCCGAATGTTGCCATGATGACCCGATGTCATCATGATAACATCCGGGTCACCAGAAAGCAGGAAGATATTTTGGTCATGTGCAGTGAATGACCAAAGTACCTTCTGCATCTGCAGCACTGACAGCCTGTATAGCACAGGGATGGTGCTCCATCCCTGTGCTATACAGGTGATCAGAATAAAAAAAGTGAAAGTCCCATAGTGGGACAAAGTATAAAAGTCCAAAAAGTGTTAATAAATGAAAAAATTAATATTTTTTTTTTGTAAAAATATAAAAAAATAAATAAAATAATCCACCAAAAATAAAAATATAATGTACCCATCAATAAATATTATTATAAAAAAAAAACAATAAAAAGTACACATATTTGGTATCGCCACGTCCGGAACGACCTGACCTATAAAACTGTCCCACTAGTTAACCTCTTTAGTGAACACGGTAAAAAAATAAATAAAAAACGAAGCAAAAAACAATGCTTTATCATCATACCGCCAAACAAAAAATGGAATAACATGCAATCAAAAAGACGAATATAAATAACTGCTGAAAACGTCATCTTGTCCCGCAAAAAACAAGCCGTCACACAGCTCCATCAACCAAAAAATAAAAAAGTTATAGCTGTCAGAATAAAGTGATGCAAAAAAATATTTTTTTCTATAAAATAGCTTTTATTGTGTAAAACACGCGGAACAGCATAAAGAAAACCCATAAAAACAATTCCGGAATTGCTGTTTTTTGTTTATTCGGCCTCCCAAAAATCGGAATAGAAAGCGATCAAAAAATGTCAAGTGCCTGAAAATGGTACCAATAAAAACGTCGACTCATCCCGCAAAAAACAAGCCGTCACATGACTCTGTCGGCCAAAATGTGGAAAAATTATAGCTCTCAAAATATAGCAATGCAAAAACTAGCTTTTACATAAAAATGCGTCTTTTAGTGTGTGACAGCTGTCAGTCATAAAAACCCGATATGATTCTGGTATCGCTGTAATCGCACCAACCCGAAGAATAAAGTCGTCTGATCACTTATACCGCACGAACGGCGTAAAAAATAAACTAGGGTTAGAGTTGTGTTAGGGTTAGGGTTGGGCTAGGGTTAGGTTTGGGCTAGGGTTGGGGTTAGGGTTGGAGTTAGGGTTAGGGTTGGGCTAGGGTTAGAGTTGGGGTTGCATTAGGGTTGGGATTTTTTTTAAAAGAAAAAGATGACGATATGGTGACTAGTGTTGAGCGCAAGTGCTCGCTACTTGAGTTTGCATTGCGTGCTCGGGTATGCACTGAGTATCGTGGGTGCTCGAGTGACATGCTCGAGTCTCCGCCCCATATGCTTTGTGGCCAGAAAAACCTCGCCGGGATTGCCTGCTATGCACGAGCGATACCCGCATGTTTTTTTAGGGTGTCTAATAACCGTGAAACATGCGAGCGGGGACTCGAGCATGTCACTCGAGCATGTCACTCGAGCGCACATGATACATGGTGCGTGCATACCTGAGTGCCCGACGCTAACTCAAGTTGCAAGCACTTGCGCTCAAGATTAATGACAACTTATTCAATATGATGACCCAATGTTATCAAATTCTGTGTCATACCTCTGGGTTCAAAATGTTCACTATACCCCTTGATAAAATCCTTGAGGGGTGTAGTTTCCAAAATGGGGTCACTTGTGGGGAGTTTCCTCAATTTAGGCACATCAGGGGCTCTCCAAACGCGACATGGCGTCCACTCTCAATTCCAGCCAATTTTGCGTTCAAAAAGTCACACTGTGCTCCTTCCCTTCTGAACTCTGCCGTACGCCCAAACAGTGTATTTTCCCCACATATGGGGTATTGGCATACTCAGGAGAAATTGCACAACAGGTTTTGGGGTCGAAGGGGCGTGTCCAGCCACTGAAGGAGACAGTCGCATCCTGAGGAGCTCCTGTGCATCCTTACAAATCTCCCTCAATCCCCTTGTTTGTAAGGGTATTTTCTCCCTACTGGACACATTTGTGAGCTCTAGGAGGCTGCTACAAACTCTTCTGATCCCAGATAGAGCTTTTTCAGTGAATTTCCCCCTTACAGAGGTCTGAGGCCTACCGTGAGGGCCGAGACCGCGGCCTTCCCCCACGTGTACGCGGCGGAACCGAGGGGCACATCATCATATAGCAGGTCCCCGCCGGGCTGTGGAGCGGATCAGACGCAGCCTGACTCATCTCCAGAGCCTGGACGCGAGTCGGCGGTGTGTCGCGGCAGTGGATTGGTCCGGCCTCTGGACAGAGCCAGAGGCGCGGCTGACGATACCGGAGGAGGAGTCCCGACACGAGATACGCGACGGCCCGCAGCTTCTGTTGGAGTGCGATGGAGCCCCGAGGTGAACAGTGACGCCGGACCTGATTCAGCAGATCTGGGGAGCTCCGTGTCTCTTCCACAAGGTACCGCTATCCCCCCGCTCACAACACACATCGCCATCGCTTAAAAGGGAAGGTCTTCTATACCTACTGGCCCGGATCCTGCGGCTGGGCAAGCCCACGTCGCGACTTTGGTCTGGTTGACTCTCGGGGCTCTGGTTTTGGCTGCTCCCTTGTTTTTGGGCGCGGGAGCCCTGCTGGGCTGCTTTGTCGGCCGACGCCATCTTGGCTGCACTGTGTTCTGAAAGGGAGACTACAGATCGGTAGCCAGAAGCTGGGACTGACTCTGTTACCCATCCTGCCTTTGCCAACACAGATCAGAACGAACTGATTGGAAAGGATAGGGGTTTAAAGATCATACTGAAACGTTAAAAGAACACAGAGGATACATAATCTAAGTGCTGTCTCCATTTTGCTTCCCCTGACCTAGAGAGTGCTTGATATTACAGGAGTCTATTTTCCATGATTGAATCTCATACATTTCTCCTGGTAAACTGAAACAACTTCATTTCTATCCCTCAAAGAACAAGAGGGACACCTAGTGGTCATTTAATAAGACTGTTTCAAGCTCACACAAAATCCTCCAACAAACGAGAAAGAATTCTACGCATCTTTTTCCCCTTTAAGATGTAACAGTTTTTTTTTCTCATCTCTGACCTCATGCACTAGGGAACGTGCCTGATGTTTTGTCGATTACTCTATTAAGGCAAGTTTGAGCAAGTCATAATGGTCAAAATCGGCAATAAAGCCTCAGGAGCAATCTCTAGACCAAATAACTCTCTCACACAAGCTGACCTAAAGAAATTTCTCAACAAAAAACAATAAAAATCTTCCACGTCTAAACCCGCACCTCAGTTACCCTCTGACTCGCGTTCAATGGACAACTCTGATTCTGAAATGGAAAGCGACACAGAAGAATGCGGTTTATCAAATGACCACCCAATCTCATGATCTTTCATAAAAAGAATCCTAGCTAAATCTCTAGAACCAGTCATAAAAGATTTGTCTGACATCAAACAAGAAATCACACAAATTGGCAACAGAGTAGATACTCTAGAAGCAACAAACTCTACTTTAATTCAGCAAACCAATGCTACCATAACTTGTGTCCATAACCAAGAAGAACAAATTAATCAAATACATTCCATTTTAGAGGACCACGAAAATAGAGAGAGATGTAATAACCTACGTATTAAAGGCATTCCGGAATCAGTAGCTGCAGAAATTTTAACCCCGACGTTAATTGAGATTTTCTCTAAAATTCTCCGCTCTGAAGATACCACTCAAATTGAGATAGTCAGAGCTCACAGGTCATTAAGACCCAAGCCTAAATCAGGAGAACCGCCGAGACATGTAATCTGCCGTTTTTTCGACTTCCACACCAAAGATTTAATAATTAAAAGGTCGAGAAAGTCTGATAACATCACCTTTGAAGATTCGCCGATTTTGATCTTCCAAGACCTTGCAGCCTCAACCCTCTACAAAAGACACCTATTAAGACCCTTCACAGAGGCCGCAATCAATTTCAGTACCGCTGGCTCTTTCCCTTCGGTATCGCAATAACGGCTAAAGACAAACGTTTTCAAGTCAGGACCTCGTCAGATGTCCGAAAGACATGCAAAGAACTTGAGATCACACTGGAAAAATACCCTGATCTAGAGACTTTCCAGTCTTCATCCTCTTTAAAGCCCTTGGCTCAACCACCACCATGGAATGTGGTCCCACCATCTAAAGCCCAAAGGCCTAAACGCAAACCAACAAAGCATCCCTACGTTCCTGACGACGGTGAAAATGGATGAACTAGTGTTTCAGGACCTGATCTTAATATAATATCATATTCTATATTACTGGACTCATTTGTCCCATTTTTTCTTTTATTGCTTAAACTTTATTGTTTCTTAGGTTTGACTTGTTCTTCCAAGGTAACAATACAGCTTGAGTTGGCGCTTTGCCTCTCAACTCCTCTAGTTTAACTTGCCTTGATTATTTTTTAGGCCTTTGATTATTTTTTAGGCCTTTGTTCCTATCTGAGTTTATCATCTCCCCTCCAGTGGGATCCCTCCTGTCATTATCTAGCTATGACTTGATTCCAAATGATTAAACGGAACCGGTCCCGGGGACGTGGAGATGGTCTAATTATTATAAGCCTTCTGCTATGACATCAACATGTTCCCTTCATTGTCTAATGTTTAATCCTAACATATTAATTATGTTTAGTATTACTGCTACATGTTATTTCTCAGTTATGTGCTTTACCCTCGCCTTTACCCAATTTTTTTCCCCCACTTCTCTTTATATTTTTCCTTACTCCCTACCTAGGTCCTACTCTTCAGTTACAAAAAACAAAGGTCCCCACCTCTTTCACCATTCTCATGAATGAAAAACTAGCCACACTTGAATTAGCAAATTTCAACGCGCACGGATTAAATTCCCTGATACCTAGATCTCAGATTTTGAACAGATTTAAGAAAGATAACTTTGACATACTCATCTTACAAGAAACTCATTTCCAATTAGGAAAACTCCCTTCCTTTGAAAAAAATCATTATAATCAATGGTTCCACGCCACCTCCCCGCAAAAAGGTTCAAGAGGAGTATCAATAGCATTCGCTAATAACTCCCCCTTCTTATTATCTGATTCAATAGTTGATCCGGAAGGGAGATTTATTTTTGTGAAGGGTCTCCTTGCGGGATCCTTAATTACTATCGCCAATCTTTATGCCCCCAATAAGAAACAAATTAAATGGATCGTTTCGAAATTAAACAAATTTCATACCTTCATAGAAGGTACACCAATCCTCGGAGGAGATCTAAATATCCCCTTAGACCCCTCTATTGATTCTACTTCAAAAAAGTGTCAAATCTCCTATCGTAATATCATTAGGATAAAGAAATCGCTCCACTCCCTTTCACTTTTGGACGTATGGCGGTATCTACATCCTAATGACCTAGACTTTACTTTTTTCTCCCATCCCCATAATTCTTACCACAGGATTGATTGTTTTTTTACCAAAGTCTTTACTATCAAACACATCAAAAGTAGAAATTCTCCCATCAATCCATTCAGATCATTCTATAGTATCAGTCTGCTTTTCTCTTTCTAAACCCTTCTCTAACCACCGTACATGGAGGCTAAACGAATCACTCCTAACCTCCGATCTAAATAGACAGAGAATTCAAGATGCCCTATCCAACTTCTTCAAAATTAATGACACACCAGATATAAGCTACCCAATCCTCTGGGAATCCCATAAAGCAGTAGTCAGAGGTGAGCTGATCTCCATAGCTTCCCACTTAAATAAACAACGCAAAAAGGCTACACAAGATCTATATGAGGAAATAGCCATTCTTGAAACAGAACATAAAAGAACTTTACTACATCAAAATCTGGTGGATTTAACCGCCAAACGTCTACAATTAAGAGATCTGCTTAACAAACAATCCGCAAAACAATATCTAAACTGGAGAAATCGTATGTTTGTTCATGGCGATAAAGCTTCTAAACTCATGATGTCACTAATTAAAACCAGACAAGCTAAAACTTATATCCATTCCTTAAAAACCTCCACTGGCCAATGTTCATCAGATCTCAAAATAATCTCCTCAGAATTCTTAAAGTATTACTCTAACCTTTATAATCTTCACCCAGATGAATCTGCCACAAATAAAGAAAATAAACGTCTAGAAATACAATCATTCCTAAATAAACTTAAATTACCTAAATTATCAATGGAACAACAAACAACTCTTTCCAAACCTTTCACCTTGAGGGAGGTCCGATCCACCCTGACTAGCAACCCTAAAGGGAAAGCCCCGGGACCTGATGGCCTCCCTACATTATACTATAAGACTTTTTCAAAGACATTAGAACCATTTTTTCTCAAAATGTGTAATGAAATACTCCGGGGTAAATCCTCCCCCCCCCAAACTCTGGAAGCACATATATCTCTTATTCATAAGGAAGGTAAGGATCCAGAATATTGTAGCAATTACAGACCCATCTCCTTGTTAAATGTGGATCTTAAAACTTATGCGAGTATGTTGGCTAAACGAATTGCTGACTTTCTACCAAACTTGGTCTCCCCTGACCAAACGGGCTTGATTAGAGGGAGGGAGGGGAAGGAAAATGCCTGGCGAGTCTTACACTTGATCCAATATTCTACTCATCATAAACTCCCATTAGTGCTACTTGGCACTGACGCAGAGAAAGCGTTCGACAGAGTGGACTGGGCCTTTCTACAAGAAACTCTAAATTGCTTTAATTTCCCCCCCTCAGTGACTGCAGCTATTCTGCAGATGTACTCTCACCCTTACGCCAAGATTAAACTCAACAACACACTTACCCAATCATTTAATATATACAATGGTACAAGACAGGGTTGCCCACTTTCACCTCTACTTTTCATAATGGTAAAAGAACCTCTGATTAAGTCTATCAATGACTGTAAAGATATAAAGGGCGTTAATATACAAGGAATCCATCACAAAACTATGGCTTTTGCTGATGACCTTCTTATTACAATGTCGCAACCTTGCAAAGGCATTCCGGCCATTATGAAAATTTTAGAGCATTATGGCTCCCTGTCTAACTTTAAAATAAATCTAACTAAATCCGAAGCGTTGGAAATAAACATACCTTCAAGTACCCTAGCCCATCTCAAATCCCAATTTCCCTTTAATTGGCCAGATAAATACATAAAATATTTGGGCATTAAAATTAGCACATCCAATAAAGAGCTCTTCAATCTAAACTACAAACAACTCCTCACTACAATCTCAGATCAGATTAAAAAATGGAAGGCCCCCCTTTCTTTCCTGGATGGGTAGAAAAAACTTAATTAAAAGTATTCTACTGCCTAAAATCCTCTACCTTTTCCAAATGTTACCCATTGCCCTCCCAAAATCTTTCCTCACCAAAATCAACTCTTTATTCTTTAACTATATCTGGAACAAACATCGATCGAGGCTAAATTCACACACTCTCTCATTACCAAAGAGGCTTGGGGGTATGGGAGCTCCCAATATATATAACTACTATGTAGCTGCCACACTATCTAGAACTATAGACTGGGTACGGAAACCAAAAGAGAAACCTTGGCTTTCCTTAGAAGAGCACATGTCTCCTATTCAATTGCGCTCAATTATCTTTTCCCCCTCTACACTTTCCCATAAAATTTCATTTTTTAACCCTCTCAAAAGAGCATCGGTCAAAAGTTGGAAACTCGTCGTGTCCCATCTTGCGTCATCCCCATCTCCACTAACTCGAATATCCGACATAATAGCTCCAGACCTAGATTATGACTCCTCCTCTACTACATCACCCTTAATAGATCAACTATATAATGAAGGCTCCTTTATATCCTTCCAAGATCTAAAGACATTACCCACAATGTCAAACTACACCTTTATCCATTACGAATCCCTAAAGAAAACAATACGACAATTCATTTCTAAAGGAGACTCCACAAGATCGCTCACTGTATTCGAATCCATGTGCTCACAAGTGAAGACCCCAAAAAAGTTGCTTTCCTCACTCTATAATATTTTAAACACAAGGGATGTTTCTCTGAAAAGAGCCTTCCTATTGAGTTGGGAAAAGGAACTTGATTCTACCTTTACTGATTCTCAAATTAAGCGGATCTATAAATTTTCCCATGGCCCCTCACAATGCTTTAGAGTTCAGGAAAATAATTACAAAATACTTTCCCAGTGGTACACATCCCCTATTCAGATGCACAGATGGTTTACCACCACCTCAGATCTATGCTGGCGTTGTGTAACTGGAAAGAGTTCATATATGGTGGTCATGCCAGGTCATCCAAACTTTCTGGAAAGTCGTTTCCCAAACTATCTACGAAGTCCTCCACTTACATACTGCTTTAACACCAGAACATATCTTCTTGAACCTCCCTTTAGATCCAAGCAGGAAAACTGAATCAAAGCTGGCTTTTTTCTTTTTATCAGCTTGTAAACTTCTTATACCTACATTCTGGCGCACAACTAACATCCCAAACAAAAAACAACTTATTCTTAAAATTGATCAACTTTTCCTCATTGAAGAAGTAGCAGCTCTGGCACAAGGAAACCTCCCCATTTTCACTCAAATATGGGCCCCATGGGAAAGGTATAGGAAATCCGTTAATTTTATCTCCTTAATCTCCTAGAATTACCATCATGACTTCAAATCATTAACTTGCTTTCGGACCTACCCTCTTCCCCTCCCTTCCCCCCAATCCATCTAACTCCTTCATCTCATCCCCCATTCGCTTCTCAAAAAATAATAAAACTTGAATCATTTACCTCTCTTTTTCCCAGCAGGGTACCCCTCCCTTTCCTAGCCCTATTGTATTACAACCTCTGCTATGTTACTCTAAAAATGTTTGTAATTCACATTTGTACCCTCAGATTTTGTTCCTCTGCGGGAATAACATTTACTTGTTTTTTGTGTTTCTGATTCACTTTAAATAAATAAAACATTTAAAACAAAACAGGTTTTGGGGTCCATTTTATCCTCTTAACCTTGTGAAAATAGAAAAATTGGGGATAAAAGATCATTTTATGGAAAAAAGTTAGATTTTTTTATTTTCACGGCTCCATGTTATAAACTTCTGTAAAGCACTTGAGGGTTCAGGGTGCTCACCACACATCTAGATAAGTTCCCTGAGGGGTCTAGTTTCCAAAATGGTGTCACTTGTGGGGGTTTTCCACTGTTTAGGCACATCAGGGGCACATCCGCTAATTATTCAAACAAATTTAACATTCTAAAAGTCAAATGGCGCTCTTTCCCTTCCGAATCCTGCCGTATGCCCAAACAGTGGTTTTCCTCCACATATGGGGTATCTGTGTGCTCAGGGGAAATTGCACAACAAAATTTGGGGGTCCATTTTTTCCTGTTACCCCTGTGAAAATAAAAAAAAATTGGGTCTAAAGTAACATTTTTGTGAAAAAAGTTAAATGTTAATTTTTTTCTTCCACATTCCAAAAATTCCTGTGAAGCACCTGAAGGGTTAATAAAGTTCTTGAATGTGGTTTTGAACACCTTGAGGGGTGCAATTTTTAGAATGGTGTCACTCTTGGGTATTTTCTGTCAAAAAGACCCCTCAAAGTGACTTCAAATGTGATGTGGTCCCTAAAAAAATGGTTTTGTAAATTTTGTTGGAAAAATGAGAAATTACTGGTAAATTTTTAACCCTTATAGCTCCCTAATATAAAAAAAATTCGGGTCCAAAATTGTGCTGATGTAAAGTAGACATGTGGGAAATGTTATTTATTAACTATTTTGTGTAACATCTCTCTGATTTAAGGGCATAAAAATTAAAATTTTGAAAATTGCAAAATTTTCAAAATTTTTGCCAAATTTCCGTTTTTTTTCACAAATAAACGCAAGTGTTATCGAAGAAATTTTTCCCCAATCATGAAGTACAATATGTCACGAAAAAACAGTTCTCAGAATCAGGGGGATCCGTTGAAGCGTTCCAGAGTAATTACCTCATATAGTGACAGTGGTCAGAATTGTAAAAATTGGCCTGGTCATTAACGTGCAAACCACCCTCGGGGGTAAAGGGGTTAAATGGAGTAGAATATTTGGCACGCTACACCAAATTTTTGTATTAATATGGCAGTCATATGGATCACGTGCGTCTGATCATTGAAAAAAAGTTCCTCTGCTTCCACAATACAGTAATGTGAATAAAAGTAAAAAAAATATTGCTGTATTCTGCGAACAAGCAAATGGAGCAATAAAATGATGTACAGTGACACACTGCTACAAACTGTAAATGGAGGACAATATTTTCCATGTTCACTACAAATGGCAGGAATTGTACCGCAGTTATATGTGATACGTCTGACTTACAACCACGGTTTTACATATCGGGCCTGTAGGTTACTATTCCTCACAGCGACCACATGTGAATAGCTTCACTGACACACTGCAACAAACTGTAAATGGAGACCAATATTTTTTACGTTCACTACAAATTTCTGGATTTTTATTATCGCTGTAATATGGAAAAGATCTGGCTTTATTATGCAGTGCTTTCAAGCAAATGGAGCGGAAAAATGGTGTACTCTGGATTGCTTTTTAAGCCAATAATCAGGATTAAGATAAAAAAATTAGCCCTGGCCCCTGATATCTGGGTCTATGTTTACAGATATCTGTAACAACCTGAGCAGACAGACGTGCAATGGACACTATTGTGCTGTATAGTATTCACAATCTCTGCCTACCCTAACTCCTGCTATCACCTCTGAATATACAGTGCCTACAAGTAGTATTCAACCCCCTGCAGATTTAGCTGGTTGACACATGCGGAATTAACTTGGCATTGTGACATTTGTACTGTAGATCAGCCTGGAAGTGGGAAATGCACTGCAGCAAATATTGTTTTTGTTTTTTTTTTTGTTTTTTTTTAAAAATGTTAAAAGTTAATTCAGAGTGTCATTTATTATTCAACCCCTCAAACCACAAGAATTCTGTTTGGTCCCCCTAAAGTATTAAGAAGTAGTTCAGGCACCAAGAATAATGAGCTTCACATGTGTGGATTAAAGATCTCTTTTGCCAACCTTTTCTGACTATTTAAGACCCTCCCCAAACTTGTGAACAGCACTCAGACATGGTCAACATGGGAAAGACAAAGGAGCATTCCAAGGCCATCAGAGACAAGATCGTGGAGGGTCACAAAGCTGGCAAGGGGTACAAAACCCTTTCCAAGGAGTTGGGCCTACCTGTCTCCACTGTTGGGAGCATCATCCGTAAGTGGAAGGCTTATGGAACTACTGTTAGCCTTCCACGGCCTGGACAGCCTTTGAAAGTGTCCTCCTGTGCCGAGGCCAGGCTTGTCCGAAGAGTCAAGGCTAACCCAAGGACAACAAGGAAGGAGCTCCGGGAAGATCTCATGGCAGTGGGGACATTGGTTTCAGTCAATACCATAAGTAACGTACTCCACCGCAATGGTCTCCGTTCCAGACGAGCCCGTAAGGTACCTTTACTTTCAAAGCGTCATGTCAAGGCTCGTCTACAGTTTGCTCATGATCACTTGGAGGACTCTGAGACAGACTGGTTCAAGGTTCTATGGTCTGATGAGACCAAGATCGAGATCTTTGGTGCCAACCACACACGTGACGTTTGGAGACTGGATGGCACTGCATACGACCCCAAGAATACCATCCCTACAGTCAAGCATGGTGGTGGCAGCATCATGCTGTGGGGCTGTTTCTGGCCAACTGGTCCGCATCCATGGGAAGATGGATAGCACGGCCTACCTGGAGATTTTGGCCAAGAACCTCCGCTCCTCCATCAAGGATCTTAAGATGGGTCGTAATTTCATCTTCCAACAAGACAACGACCCAAAGCACACAGCCAAGAAAACCAAGGCCTGGTTCAAGAGGGAAAAAGTCAAGGTGTTGGAGTGGCCTAGTCAGTCTCCTGACCTTAACCCAATTGAAAACTTGTGAAAGGAGCTCAAAAATAAAGTCCACATGAGACACCCAAAGATAGATAACTTGGAGAAGATCTGCATGGAGGAGTGGGCCAAGATAACTCCACAGACCTGTGCCGGCCTGATCAGGTCTTATAAAAGACAATTATTAGCTGTAATTGCAAACAAGGGTTATTCCACAAAATATTAAACATAGGGGTTGTATAATAATTGACCCACACTTTTATGTTTAAAATTTAATAAAATTCAACTGAGCAACATAACTTTTTGGTTTGTAAGATTTATGCTTCTGTTCATAAATCCTACTCTCGTTTGCAGTTTGAAGGCTCTAACTTATTTGCATCTTATCAAACCAGCTAAATCTGCAGGGGGTTGAATACTACTTGTAGGCACTGTATGCAGCTGTATTAGTCCTCAGAAGGACTGTTAGTTCAGATGGATATATAGATAGATAAACAAGCAAATCTCTCCCTACTCTGCCTGTTTCCGGGGTAGACTGTGATGGGCCTAGTGTCACCGGGTGTTAAATAGACGCGATGACGCTACGCGGCAAACCAATTACTGTATTGCCACAACCAAGATGGCTACGGCATTACAATGTGTGGCAAGAAATCCGTGCATGTTCATTGGCTCGCTAAAGAGCGTCAAACCTGCAGGGCGTGGACCCGAGCTCCCACCCGAGCAACCCGGAAATACTTGCTCAGCGCCGAGCTTGTCGAGCACTGTGATGCTCGGCCGAGTACCGAGTAGTGGCGAGCATGTTCGCTCATCACTATTGTTTACCAATTATGTCTACTTTGGACTGAATTGCTCTGTATTTTATTCATTCTTTACATTTCTTTATACTTAACATTTCTGTCTAGTGCAATCCCCATTAGGAAATGAGCTCCATTATTGACAATGCTATCTAGTGTACATTTTGCCACATGTATGCAATCCTTGAACAGCCGGTCGTGGGTGCATACTGCTGTGCGAGATTTGAGCACGTTATGCGTTTGGAAGCCCAGGTACTGGATCTAAATGAGCAGCTGGCAACACTGAGATCCATAAACAATATGTAAAGGAGTCTGCTGCTCACTGGGGTAGATGTGGGGGAGGGTGGTAGTAAGGAGCTGTTGGACAGTGAGGCAGCTAGCTGGGTGACAGTTAGTAGAGGGAAGAGTACCAGGGAGGCTAGTCCTGATCTGTCACATCCCAATAAGTTTGCAAAGTTGGCAGATGAGGGGGTGTTGGTACAGGGGTAGCACTGCTGCAGCAAGGCATGTCCTCTGAAAGCCGGAGGAGTGTCAGCTCCAGTAAGGGGGGAAATAGGAGAGCAGGGCAGGCCAAGCAGGTGCTGGTAGGGTGCTGCCTACCTGGCGCTCGAGTCCGGTACATTGCTGATTGGGTTGACATTACTGGGAGGGGCTGGTGAGGACCCAGTGGTCATGGTGCACATTGGCACAAAAGACAAAGTTAGAGTTAGGTGGAAGGTCCTTAAAGATGATTTCAGGGAATTAGGCTTCAAGCTTAAAGCAAGGACCTCCAAGGTGATATTCTCTGAAATACTGCCTGTACTATGTGCCACGCCAGAGAGTGGACTTTAACTACCCTGAAATACATTGGGGAAAAGAAACCTGTAGTTCCAGCAAAGGTAATAGGTTTTTGACAACTATGAGAGACAATTACCTTTCACAACTGGTTCAGGACCCAACAAGAAGGGGGGCACTGCTAGACCTAATAATAACCAACAGGCCAGACCGCATATCAAATATACGAGTTGGGGGTCACTTGGGTAATAGTGATCACAAAATAATAAGTTTTCATGTATCCTTTAATAAGATGTGTAGTAGAGGGGTTACAAGGACACTAAACTTCAGGAAGGCAAATTTCCAGTGATTGAGAGATGATCTTAGTGCAATAAACTGGGACGATATCCTGAGACATAAAACTACACAAAGCAAATTGGAGACATTTATTAGCATCCTGAATAGGACCTGTGCACAATATATACCCTATGGGAATAAACATGCTAGAAACAGGAGGAAACCACTATGGCTAAATATAGCTGTAAGGGGCGCAATAAGTGACAAAAAGAAAGCATTTAGAGAGCTAAAGCAAGTAGGTAGTGATGAGGCATTAAATAAATACAGAAAATGAAATAAATTCTGTAAAAACCAAATGAAGGCAGCAAAGACTGAGACAGAGAGACTCATTGCCAGAGAAAGTAAAAATAATCCCAAAATATTCTTTAACTATATAAATAGTAAAAACCTAAAAAATGATAGTGTTGGCCCCCTTAAAAATAGTCTGGGTGAAATGGTGGATGAGGATGAGGATGAGGAGAAAGCCAGTGTTCTAAATGATTTTTTTTTCAGCAGTATTTACACAAGAAAATCGCATGACAGAAAACCTGGTCAGTGTTAACAAAAATTCTCCATTAAATGTCTCTTGCTTAAACCAGCAGGAATTACGGCGGCATCTAAAAAACACTAAAGTTGACAAATCCCCGTGCCCGGATAGGATACACCAGCAAGTACTGCAGGAATTAAGTAAAGTTATAGATAGACCATTATTTTTAATCTTTAAAGATTCCATAATAACAGGGTCTGTACCACAGGACTGATGTATAGCAATTGTGGTGCCAATATTCAAAAGGGGGACAAAATCCAAACTTGGACATTATAGGCCAGTAAGCTTAACCTCTACTGTGGGTAAAATCCTGGAGGGTTTCCTAAGAGATGCTATACTAGAGTATCTGAAGAAGAATAATCTCATGACCCAATATCAACATGAGTTTACGAGGGACCGTTCCTGTCAAACTAATCTGATCAGCTTTTATGGAGAGGTAAGTTCCGGACTGGACCAAGGAAATGCAGTGGATGTTGTGTATATGGACTTTTCAAAAACTTTTGATATGGTTCCACGCAAAAGGTTGATACATAAAATGAGAACAATGGGGATAGGGGAAAATATATGTATGTGGGTTAAGAACGGGCTCAGTGATAGGAAACAAAGGGTGGTTATTAATGGAACACACTCAGACTGGGGTCAGTATTGGGCCCGCTTCTTTTTAACATATTTATTAATGACCTTGTAGGGGGCATACAGAGTAGTAATTCAATATTTGCAGATGACACTAAACTCTGCAGGGTAATCAATACAGAGGAGGACAATTTTATCTTACAGGAGGATCTATGTAAACTAGAAGCTTGGGCTGATAAATGGCAAATGAGCTTTAATGGGGATAAATATAAGGTAATGCACTTGGGCAGAGGAAATAAAATGTATAATTATATGCTTAATTGGGCAAAACTGTCACTGAAAAAGACCTGGATGTATTGGTGGACGACAAGCTCAAGCTTGGTGGCCAGTGTCAGGCAGCTGCTGCAAAGGCAAATAAAATAATGGGATGCATTAAGAGGCATAGATGCTCATCAGGAGAACATAATTTTACCTCTATATAAGTCACTAGTGCGACCACACTTAGAATACTGTGTATAGTTCTGCCCTCCTGTGTAGAAGAAAGAGATAGCTGAACTAGAGCGGATGCAGAGAAGAGCGACCAAGGTTATTAGAGGTCTGGGGGGTCTGCAATACCAAGACAGGTTATTACTCTTGGGGTTATTTAGTTTGGAAAAACAAAGGCTTAGGGGTGATCTTATTACTACGTACAAGTATATGAGGGGACAGTACAAAGACCTTTCTACTGATCTTTTTACTCTGATGCCTGAGACGGGGACAAGGTGGCATCTTCTACGTCTGGAGGAAAGAAGGTTTAATCATAATCACAGACGCGGGTTCTTTACTGTAAGAGCAGTGAGACTATGGAACTCTCTGCCGCATGATGTTGTAATGAGTGATTCACTACTAAAATTTAAGAAGGGCATGGATGCCTTGAGCAAGCATGACACGCCTGCGCAGTCTGGCTCCAGACAGAAGAACGCATGGAGTCGTTACAGGTAAGAGGAGTGTGTATGGCGCCGGGGATCGCAGAATGCGTAGACACTGAATGCATACCGCGATCTCTGGCGCTTTACTTAGTGTGTCTTTTCAAGTGTGTCTTCAGCAAATTGGCGCCGGACAGCGTGGTATGGGCACGCGCGTACTCCGGCGCCGCACTCCTCCCCCGGCTTCCAGCAGAACAGGCCGCAGCAGCGCTGGAGCACAGGGAAGAAAGGTGAGTATAAGTGTTTATTTTTTTGTATGTGTGCACCGTGATAGGGATGAGGGGTGCCATACATACCAGGATTGGCGGATGAGGCTGCCACACATACCAAGATTGGGGGATAAGGGGGCCATGCATACCAGGATTGGGGGGGTGAGGGGGCCGTATATACCAGGATTGGGGGATGAGGGGTGCCATGCATACCAGGATTGGAGGATGAGGGTACCATGCATACCAGGATTAGGGCTTGAGGGGACCATGCATACCAGGACTAGGGGCTGAGGGGGGGGGACCATGCATACCAGGATTAGGGGGTGAGGGGACAATGCATAACCAGGATGATAAATGGGATGCCATGCATACCAGGATGAGGGCTACTGCACATACCAGGATTGGGGGGTGAGGGGACAATGCATACCAAGATTGGGCGGTGAGGAGACCATGCATACCAGAATAGGGATGAGGGGTACCATGCATACCAGGATAGGAATGCGGGGTACCATGCAAACCAGGATGAGGGATTGTGTGCCATGCATACCAGGATGAGGGGTACCATGTATACCAGAATAAGGATGAGTTGTACCCTGCATACCAGAATAGGGATGAGAGGTGCCATGCATACCATGATAAGGGATGGGGTGCCATGCATACCAGGATTGGGGGATGAGGAGTGCCATGCATACCAGGATAGGGATGAGGGGACCATACATACCAGGATTGGGGATGAGGGAGCCATGCATAGCAGGATGAGGGATTGGGTGCCATGCATACCATGATTGGGGGATGAGGAGGCCATACATACCAGCATTGGGATGAGGAGTGCCATGTATACCAGGATGAGGGGTACCATGCATACCAGAATAGGGATGCGGGGTACCATGCATACCAGGATGAGGGATGGGGTGTCATGCATACCAGGATGAGGGGTACCATACATACCAGGATAGGGATGAGGCGTACCATACATACCAGAATAGAATGCAGGGTACCATGCATACCAGGATGAGGGATGGGGTGCCATGCATACCAGGATTGGGGGATGAGGAGAACATACATACCAGAATTGGGATGAAGGGTGCCATGTATACCAGGATGAGGGGTACCATACATACCAGAATAGGGATGCTGGGTACCATGCATACCAGGATGAGGGATGGGGTGCCATGCATACCAGGATGAGGGGTACCATACACACCAGGATGAGGGATGGAGTGCCATGCATACCATGATTGGTGATGAGGTATCCATGCATAACAGGATGAGAGATGGGGTGCCATGCATACCAGAATTGGGATGAGGGGTGCCATGTATACCAGGATGAGGGGTACCATACATACCAGTATAGGGAAGCGGGGTATCATGCATACCCGGATGAGGGATGGGGTGCCATATACACCAGAGTGAGGGATGGGGTGCCATGCATACCATGATTGGGGATGAGGAAGCCTTGCATAACAGGATGAGGGATTGGATACCATACCTAACAGGATTGGATGATGAAGGGTGCCATATGTACCAGGATTGGGATGAGGGGTGCCATGTATACCAAATTTTGGATGAGTGTGCCATGCATACCAGAATTGGGATGAGGAGTGCAATGTATACCAGATTTGCAATGAGGGGTGCCATGCATACCAGGATTGGGGATGAGGGGTGCCGTACATACTTGGATGGGGATGAGGGGTGCCATGCATAGCAGGATGGGGATGAGGGGTGCCATACATACCAGTATTGGGGGTGAGGGGTGCCATGCATACCAGTATTGGGGGTGAGGGGTGCCATGCATACCAGTATAGGGATGAGGGGTGCCATGCATACCAGGATAGGGATGAGGGGTGCCATGCATACCAGGATAGGATGGTGGCTGCACATAACAGGATGGGGGGAACAGGATTGGGGAGCACAAATACCAGGATGGGGGCAGTGCAAATACCAGGAGGGGGGCATCACATACCAGCATGGGAGACCATATACTAATAAAAATGTTCGCCACCCGGGCGAAGAACAGGTTCAATAACTAGTGTATGTATATATATATATAAACATAAATGCATATATTGTGGTAGATCACTCAATCAGCTGCACACGGAGGTAGACACAGGTACGCTGTCTCTTTAAATCTCTTGTTGGTTTATTAGAATATGGCATAAACCAACATTGAGTCCATGAAATTAAACACAGCCGTTTGGGCAAAACAGACAAAGCAAAGTGGTCACGCAAAACACAGTCCTTGTGTTAACAGGGGTCTGCCAGTTCAGAGTCCAGCAACTCCACATGGTTCAGGTCAGCTCAACACAAACATTTCTGGAGTTTGCCTCACCAGACTCACTGAACACTAAATGCCTCAGCAGGCCGAGTATTTAAACCCCAGACCACGCCCTGAGGTGGAGATATGGAGAACAACCTCCCACCCTCTCTATGGTTGTTCTCATAAAACACGCCCTTTTACAAATGCTGTCTTAACCCCTCTCAGCAAATAACATGCTGGAGGAAACCTAACAGTTTTATTTCACTGAAGCTAATAGCCTCAGGGAAACACATCTCCCCTCTTTACCAGTGATATTGTTACATATCCCCCTCCCCTGCCCAAAGCCGGGGGTTTTGGCACCTTCACTCGTTAAACAGGTAAGTCTGGACAGGGCATCTGCATTAGTATGTAGTTTCCCGGGCCTGTGCTCCACATGAAAGTTAAAGTCCTGGAGTGCTAGAAACCACCTAGTCACCTGGGCATTCTTCCCATTCCTTTCCCTCATCCACCTCAGGGGTGCATGATCTGATGATACTAGCCTAATCTTTCGACCTACCAGATAATATCTTAGAGTCTCAATTGCCCATTTGATGGCCAAGCACTCCTTCTCTACGATGGTAGTTCTTTTCACAGGAGGAGAGTTTCCTACTCAGGAATAGGACTGGATGTTTGTCCCCATCTATTTACTGGGACAACACAGATCCCAAACAGACCTTCGATGCGTCATTGTGAACCACAAACTCCTTAGTGAAGTCAGACGCTACTAAGACTAGCTGTTTACATAAGGCGAGCTACAACTCCTGGAATGCCAATGCGGCTATTCTGGCGAAATTCGGGATAAATCGGCGATAATATCCCACAATTCCCAGAAATGCTCAAACTTGCTTCTCGGAGTTCGGTTGCTTACAATTTCGGATACCCTCCACCTTATTTACTTGCGGCTTTATTTTGCACCTTCCGACGATGTAGCCCAAGTATTTTACCTCTTCTTTCCCCATGGCGCACTTCTTTGGGTTTATAGTAAACCCTGCCTTCCTTAGCGCATCCAGTACCCCCTGGACCTTCTGTAAATGACTTCCCCAATCTGAGCTGAATATTACAATGTCATGAGGTATGCTGCGGTGTATTTTTTGTGAGAGACTAGGATCCGGCCCATGGCTCTCTGGAAGGTAGGTGGGGTTCCCTGTAGTCCAAACGGCATCCTGGTGTACTGAAAGCACCCGTCAGGAGTAGAGAAGGCCGTCTTCTCCCTGGCACTTGTGGATAGTAGAATCTGCCAGTACCCTTTTGTTAGATCCAGGGTGGTAATACTGTATAGCCGTCAAAGCTGTAGAAATGGAACAGATAATGCACTCACCAACAGTGTTGCTTGATAATAGTCCTGTTTATTCGGGATTACACATGCAGAGTGGTGGTGCAGGTTCTGGGGTGCGGGGGTGAGAAGACAACAGCCGTTTTGCGCTGGTCCTGCGCTTCAATGGGTCCACTACCAGGGTGGTGATATATCTGGCTGACCCAAACCTCTCATTAAGCTCATTGACGCGAGGCATCGGATTCCCGTCAAACTTAGACACCTCATTCAGCTTTCTGTAGTCATTACAGAACTGCCATTCTCCATCCGGCTTTGTCACTTGGACAATGGGGCTGGACCAGCCGCTCTTTGACTCCTCAATGACGCCTAGGCTCAACATTTTCCTCACCTCTTTGGAGATCACCTCTTGGCAGGCTTCAGGAATTCGATATGACCATTGATTCATGCACGACCACCTGCATACAACCTGGCAGCTCGGGAAACAGGCCCAGTTCCACTGAAGCATCTCTCGGCACTGTTGCTTCTGGGCCGGTGACAGTGTCTCTGCCATTGTAACATCCTCGACTCAGGTTTCAGCATGGATCCCAGGCATGTAGCTTCCACCGGTTCCCTGTCTCATCAAAGTTTGAGCAGGTTAATATGGTACACCTGACTTTCTTCTCCCTGGCTGGTGGACTTTGTGGTTAACGTCACTCAACCTTTCAACCACCTGGTATGGCCCTTGCCACTTGACCAGGAATTTACTCTCCACCGTGGGGATCAACACCCAGTCTCCAGGACTGAACTGTCTCAGTCTCGCCAAGCGATTGTAGACCCTTGCCTAAGCCTCTTTTGCTTGTAGGAGGCTTTTCTTTCCCATTGGCATCACCCTCGCGATCCAGTCTTGCATTTGGGCCACATGCTCGATGACGCTCCGGTGGGGTGTTAACTCGGCTTCCCAGGTCTCTTTCGCAATGTCCAATAGTCCTCGAGGGTGCCGTCCATAAAGCAACTCGAAGGGTGAGAACCTCGTAGAAGCCTGGGGAGCTTTCCTAATGGACAATAGCTGGTAGGGGAGTAGGCAATCCCAGTCTCGGCCATCCTTCTCCACAACCTTTTTTTTTTTTTATTATTTTTATTGAAAACTGAAACACAGCAATTTTACATACATTTCCAAAAGACATTTACATTTACTTAAAATCGATATACATGTGTATACACAACATTCCTCAAGAAAGTACAGATATATGAACTTCCTTCATACACAAAACATAGAGTAGTTATACTACAATAAAACATATGAGCAGCTATGCCATGCGTGGTCTCTACGGAAAGGTAAATTCATAACAGAAAATATGGTGTCGCTTGCAAGCTTCTGGAAGCAACCAGGGATAAGTTATCGCGGAAGTTAGATATTTTAATAAAAACATGAAGGTTGGAGCCCAAGCCCACATGGTGTCATCACAGGGGTGTGTGGGCCAGTCTCCCCCCTTGGCATAAAAGAGCCAACTGAAAATTGATCCATATTCATTGCCAGGGGGGTATAAATACTATAAGCAGCAGATCGTGTTCTATAACGCTCAAATCAAATCGGGGAGCCCCTCCTCCACCTATACTGATTTGTCTCTGCGAACTCTATAATAAGTTTCTTCTGTAATCCTGTTTATTTTGTGTAACTTTTTATTCTGTACTGTAAGTGTCCATTTGTAAAATCTTTGTATATTTTTCCTAAACACTGCCTCCCTTTTGGATTAAATATAACATTTAATATCTCTGTTTCTTTTGCTCTGTAATCGTTCCTTCCCCTGAAGCCATATACGCTACCAGAAATCAGGCGTCCGACCCGACATGTATTCTATTTCAAATTGGGTCGGTGGTGGCAGAGAATAATAATAATTGGGCTATCGTGAATCTGGTAGTAATCGTACGGTGGCGTATACATGTATTCCACTTGGAACCCAGAGGGGTGACGCCTTACGCTTTCTACTCGTTTTCCGATACCTCCGTAGTGAGTAATCGGGATCATGTGGTCCCGAATCCCTGCTCAATCCTGTGAATAATTGACAGAGTGATGGCAGCGGCGAGATATTGTGTGATCTCCCCGGTCCCGTCCCTGTGCGTTCCCTGACAATGTACCTCAATTGCACAAATTACTCAAATGTCACATACCTTGTCTAACTTCTGAGGGCAACCTCTATTATGATACACTGTTTTCTCATATGTAATTGTTGTGTTTACTGACTCAATCCATGACCTTAGTGTTGGAGGAGAAGTCCCCATCCATCTCATAGCTATCAAATTCCTGGCAAGAAATAATGTTTCCCTAAGAAAAATTCTAATTTGGTGATTACACTCTTCCTCTCCGAGTAACCCAAATAAACATATAATCGCATCTAGGGGAATCAGAATAGATCTCAAAGAAGACAGGAATGTGACTATTCTTTACCAAAAGGAGTTAATAATTAGACACAACCAGATCATATGCCAAAAATCCCCATATAGAGCATGACATCTTAAACATTCTGAAGAAGGCAGTTTACTCATATGGTGCAGTCTTAATGGAGTTAAGTAAGCTTGGTGATTAATGTATAATTGAGTCATTTTATTGTTCATGGAGGGGGAAACATAGAGAGGGGATTCAAATATCTCCTCCCTGTCTTCCTCACTGATAGTAGGAATGAGCAGCTCTTACTTGTCCTTCACCTTTAGAGAAGCTTGACTACCTTTTTAAGCATGGATTTTAGAGTCTTGTTGAACCTCTCCACCAGGCTGTCCGTCTGCAGATGGTACACTGACGTCCTGAGTTTTGTAATCTGATGATACTTAAACAACTCCCTCATCACTTTAGACATGAAAGGAGTTCCCTGTTCTGACAGGATCTCCTTTGGCAGGTCTGTCCATGAGAAGATATGGACTAGTTCTCATGCTATACTTTGGGCAGAGGAGTTTCTTTTTGGTACCGCCTCCGGGAACCGTGTTGCATAGTCCAGCACCACCAGGATGTATTGGTGACCCCCTGCGGACTTAACTAAGGGCCCTACAAGGTCTATAGAAATTTGGTTCAACGGGACCTCTATAATAGGTAATGGAACCAGGGGACTACGGAAGTGGGATACAGTAGCAGTCAACTGGCACAAAGGACAAGACCGACAATAGTTTACCACCTCCCATTGACACCCAGGCCAGTAAAATCTTTGAAGGACCCGCTCTTGGGTTTTGTTTACGCCCAGATGCCCACCTAAGCCATGGAATTAGCTAGGTATAGTATGCTATGCTTATAGGGCCCTAGTACCAACAGCTGGTCTAACACTTCTCCTCTCTATTTAGTGACCCAATATAACAAATCCTCATTAACTGAAAAATAGGGAAACCTGGCTCTTGGGCAATCCCATTTATCACAGTCACAATTTCCCATACCCCTTTTAACATAAGGTCATCCATTTAAGCAGTCCCAAAATTCCCCCCAGAAACTCTCAACTCAGCCTCTTGGGTCTCCGTCTCTTCTTTGTCACCGGCAAGGACACACAAGGGGAATTAATTTGTCTCCGACTGCAATGAGGATTCATTACGTTGGAACCCTCTCTTGCCTGCTTCACATAGTACGCCTGCTTTCCTCCATAAGTTCCAGAACAGCTTAAAGCCCTATTATTATCAGGTGTAGTAGACTCTCAAACAACCCAACCTCATGGGACTCAGCCTCACAGTTAGTTTTCATTGTCACTCGGGGATGGGGTTGTCCTTGGCTTCCCCGTGGATACAGCGGATGACCACGTACTTACCTGGGATCAACTGGTCGGGGAGTGTGACCTTTACCAGAGTCACCAAACTTCCTGAGTCCAGGAGTCCCGACACTAGCACTCCATTTATGGTCACGGGACATGACTGTGGCCCCTCACAGGTCTGATAGTCCACACTACAGGCGGGGTAGGCATAGTATGAACAGCGTCTTGCTACGCTGCAATCCATCTGCTCGCAGGACATAGGACAATGGGGGGTTATGTGTAAGAGACCATGACACTTCCAGCAGATCAAGTCTTTCTCAGCGGCTTTTGGCAGACCCTCAACGACCCCTTGGGACCTCTGACTCTTCCTAGTGGTGGCTCTAATACCCCTCTTTAGGGATTGGGGCTCCCTCTGCTGGGTTTCCCAGTATGGGGATGCTGCACCTCCCAGCTTCCTTAGGGACTTCTCGACCACCTGGTACCTTTCTATAAGGCTGACCAGGTCGTCCGCATTCCGGAGGTCTCCCTGCGCCACCCTGGTATGCACAGGCCTAGGGAGGGAGTGAATAAATCTTTCCATCACAACCTGTTCTACCATCTAGGCTGGGGTTGATGACTCTGGCTGTAACCACTTCTGTACAAGATGGAGGAGATCGAACATTTGGGAGCGAGGGGGTTTATCACCACAATTTGCCCAGTGGTGGACCCTTTGACCTCGGATAGACATATTCACCCCTGAGCATGCCAGTATCTCAGTTTTTAATTTTGAATTGCATCCTGTAATGTCAAGTAATAATAAGCCTGTTGGGGCTTGCAACTATCCCCATGCAAGTTCTAGTCCCAGGGCAGTGTTCAAATGTACCTCCCCCATTCATTGCAATACAAGCTCAAGTATGCAGCCTGCCACCCACCCACCCCCAGGCTGCAATACCATACTGCTTGCTTGCTTGCACTTTAAATTGGGCCTTTTAGGCATGTGGAGGCGGAATCTGGCCACCACGCCATGGCTGTGTCGGCGGCCTGGTATCCATACTCAGTCCCCAGCCGCCTGGTGGCCGGGTGTCCCCGCTTGCTCCACAGCCTCCAGGGGGTGGCCGGGTGTCCATACTCGGTCCCCAGCCACCCCTATTTGTCCCGGTAACCTTTCCCACACTTTTCTTAGCCTGGCCTGCTGAAGAGCAGCATTGGCCGAGCCCACCGGACTCTCAGACTCCTCCGGTGGGCCCTGGCTTCTCCATCAGGGGAGTTGAGAGTGCCAAGGTGAGGAGCATGATGAGGATGATAGAAGTTAGCATCTGCTTTCTTTTGTTGTAATGCAAGCGCATGTATGTAGTAGCGGCTAGGCCTGAGGTGGTCAGCGTTTTGGCGCATATCCTACCTCCTCCGAGGATTGCTGAATGTTTTCCTGCTACTATCCAAGTTCTATGACTCCCGTTAAAACAAAGCTTCAGGTGATAAATGATGGATGAGGTAGTGGCAAAGGAGAAAGAGCAGGAGGAACAGGGACCATTCACATCAATATCAGGCCAGTCAACCAGATATGTCTTGTAGGATATGTTTCTGTAACAAAAGGAGCGGTTCGGCTACACAGTTATAGGGCATACAGTGAGTGCAATGCCTACCAAAAATTTCGAGCCACTCCAATGCCCCTTGGAAATGACATGGAGGTCAGAGGGCGTTAACTAAACCTTTTTTTCCATTTATAGCAACTGGGTCTCCCGTGCACTGTTGGCCTAAGCAGGGAATGGAAGGCTTTCCAAAAATTATGAGGAACTGCAATGCCCCTTACAAGAGCCATGTGTGGCACCCCAGGGGTCTGGTCACCACAGTAATAGAGATATTACGTCGGAGAGCAAGTTGGAGGTTTCCTGGTCAGGATCCCTTAAACATGCAACATCCTCCTGCCCCAATCCTGGGAGGGGAGAATTCTGCACTTATAAACTGGATCTGGGGCGGGGTTGAGTGAGTCAGAGAACAGTCAGCGTCAGAGTGAGAGCAAGGGAAAGTAACAGCAAGGAGCTCTGTAGGAGCTAGGAGCTAAAGACCAGGGGCTGGAAGCTGAGCAGAGCTCGCCCTGGCAGAAGACAATAGGAACCGGACACAGGAGTCCGAAGCTGTGAGGAGTTATATATCCAGCAGCAGAAACCAGCCGGCAGGGGATTTCAGGTCCTCTGGCCATAGAAGCCCGGAGGCTCAGTCACAAGCAAGGGACCAGCACCGCCGTCGTGGAGCAGAGGCTAACAGAAGGCCCCAAGTCACCAGCCATACGGGTGAGCACTACACGGTACACTCAGGGACGTGGGCTACTTCTACCCGCTTACAGCAAGGTAGCCAGGAAGAGTGCAGACAGACGGGGAGGCCTACAACTCCACCTGGCCAGGGGAACTCCTGCTTGCTCACAGACTGACCAGGCCTCTTATGCTAGCCAGTACTCCCGGGAGGGTCTACCTTATAATCATCAGTAAAGACCCTGAACTGCACTGCAAAGACTCTTGAGTCATTCCTGCTGCGCTCGTGCACCATCACCCCCATTATCCACACTCACTGCCCTGAGGCTATACTCCTCCCGAGGGGAGTTATCCCATTCTATGCTGCGCACACAACACCAGCCTCAGCGGTCTGTCTCGCAGCGGTGGTACTCCCTGACCGAAATCCACGGGTGGCGCAGTCGGACAATTAACCTCAAAACCTAAGAAAGACTGCCACTGGTTTGACCAGCCTGAGCCACGGGACCGGGTCACCGCCACGGAGACTACAGACCCCAGAGACCCGGCACCGGGTATCCCACACACGTGTACACACGGCCCAGGGGGCGCTTCACATGCAGTACAGCATATTACAAACATAAGTCCCATTATTGGGGAGTGGGTGTCCCATAGTATTTGCTTATGCTTTCCCAGCAAAAGCTGCCAAAAATTAGGACGGAGCAACTTGCAATGCCCCTTACAAGAGCCATGCAGTACAGCATATTACAAACATAAGTCCCATTATTGGGGAGTGGGTGTCCCATGGTATTTGCTTATGCTTTCCAAGCAAAAGCTGCCAAAAATTTGGACGGAGCAACTTGCAATGCCCCTTACAAGAGCCATGCAGTACAGCATATTACAAACATAAGTCCCATTATTGGGGAGTGGGTGTCCCATAGTATTTGCTTATGCCTTGCAAGCAAAAGCTGACAAAAATAAGGGCGGAGGAACTTGCAATGCTGGCACCCTGGTGGTATAGTGGTGGTGGAGGCTGAGGATAAGGAGAAGAAGATTAAACAGCCGAAACGAGGAAGCGTATACCCATGTGTGGGTGTGAAGCGGTGCATGTGAATACACCTCCCGAAATAACACAGTGGATTTGACTTTATGTTGCTCTGCTGTCATTTGGTGGTGATGAGAAGTCTGGCCCAATCCAGCCCTTGTTCATTTTGATAAGGGTCAGCTTGTCAGCATTGTCAGTTGACAGGCGAGTGCGCTTATCAGTTATAATTCCCCCAGCGGCACTAAAAACACGCTCCGATAACGCGCTAGCGGCAGGGCAGGCCAGGACCTCCAAGGCATACAGAGCGAGTTCATTCCAAGTGTCCAGCTTGGATACCCAATAATTAAAAGGCACAGAGGAATCACGGAGGACACTGGTACGATCAGCAAGGTACTCCCTCACCATCTTTTGAAACTTTCCACTCCTTGTGAGAGTACCCCGCGCCTCAGGGCCTGTAAGCTGGGCAGGTGTCAGAAAACTGTCCCAGAACGTTGACAGTGTTCCCCTGCCTCTGCTGGATTGGAGTTGCATCTCTCTCGCCTGTACGCCTTGGTTGGGCAACGAACTGTGACCTCTGCCGCTAGCGTGTTCAGATGGGAATTTTTTTAAGAGTTCTGCAGCAAGGGCCTTCTGGTATTGCCCCATTTTTGTAGACCTCTCCACCTCAGGAATAAGAGAGTGAAAGTTCTCCCTGTAGCGGGGCTCTACAAGTGTCACCAACCAGTAGTGACTGTCACCCAACATTTTGACAACGCGAGGGTCACGGTTAAGGCAGCGTAACATAAAGTCAGCCATGCGTGCCAGACTGGTAACGGGCAAGATTTCCGTGTCCTCACCAAGATGACGACTGACCATGCTCTCCTCCTCCTCCTCCTCTTCCTCCTACCCCTTGTCCTCAGGCCACCCACGCTGAACCGACGGTATGACACTTGTACAGGTACTACCGTCTACAACGCATGATAGCAGCTCCTGTTCTTCCTCCTCCTCCTCCTCCTCCTCTCCCTCATTGTCCCCCAATGCACGTTGGGATGAGATGAGGCTGGGCTGTGTGTAATCGCCCGCTACGGCTTCTTGATCCATCTCATCATACTCTGGCTGCAATGCCTCCTCTTTAATTCTCTGCAGAGAGCGTTGCAAAAGACAGACAAGTGGGATGCTGACACTAATGATGGCGCCATCGCCACTCACCATCTTGGTGGCCTCCTCAAAGTTTGTCAGGATGGTACATATGTCAGACATCCAGGTCCACTCCTGAGGTCTTATGTGTGGAGTCTGACCTGAATATCGACGGCCTTGTTGCAGCTGGTACTCCACAACTGCTCTCTTCTGCTCACAAATCCTTTGCAACATGTGGAGGGTAGAGTTCCAACCTGTGGGGACATCACACACCAGTCGGTGTGCCGGAAGCTGCAAACGCTGCTGCAACACAGCAAGGGCGGCGGAAGCTGTAGCCGATTTGCGAAAATGAGCTGACAGGCGGCGTACTTTCACGAGCAGATCTGGCAACTCGGGGTACGATTTAAGAAACCGCTAAACCACGAGGTTAAGCACATGAGCCAGGCATGGTACGTGTGTGATCTCAGCTCGCCTCAGAGCCGCCACCAGGTTACGGCCATTGTCACACACGACCATGCCGGGATGTAGGTTCAGCGGTCTCAGCCACAGATCTGCCTGCTCTTTCACAGCTGTCCACAACTCACAAGCAGTGTGAGGTTTATCACCTAAGCTTATGAGTTTCAGCACAGCCTGTTGCCGCTTGGCGGAGGCAGTACTGCAATACTTCCAGCTTGTAACTGATGTGGTGATATCTGAGATGGAGGCTGAACATGAGGAGAAGGAGGAGGAGGAGGATGCACAGGAGCTGTACACTGTGGGGGCAACTCTGACTGACATAGGGCCCGCAATCCTCGGTGTGGGGAGGATGTGTTCTGTCCCAAGGTCCGACTGGGTCCCGGCTTCCACTATGTTTACCCAGTGTGCCGTCAGAGAGATGTACTGTCCCTAGCCACAAGCACTTGTCCACGTGTCCGTTGTCAGGTGGACTCTCCCAGTAACTGCGTTGTTGAGGGCACGGCAGATGCTTTGGGACACGTGCTTGTGTAGTGCGGGGATGGCACACCGGGCAAAATAGTGTCGGCTGGGGACCGAGTACCGAGGGACGGCCACCGCCATAAGTTTGCAGAAGGATTCCGTCTCCATCAGCCTAAAAGGCAGCATTTCCAATGCAAGCAGTCGTGAAATGTGCGAATTTAGGACTGTGGCCTGTGGGGCGTTACCTGCGAATTTCCGCTTTCGTTCAAAGGTCTGGGATATGGACAACTGAACGCTGCGGTGGGACTTGGACGTGGACGTTGATGCTGTTTCTTGAGAAACTGCCATAACAAGTGAAGACTGAGAGGAGGGGGCATCTTTACATGCAGTATGGACAGGGGATTGCCTTGCACACACAACAGGGGGTTCTATTGCATGCACAACAGTGGAAGAAGCAGTGGTGACACCCGCTGACACTGGTCGTGGACCCTGGGTTTCGCCCCACAAAGTCGGGTGCTTTGCTGCCATGTGCCTGATCATGCTGGTGGTGGTCAGGCTGGTAGTTTTGTCACCCCTGCTGATGCTGGCAAGGCAGGTGGAACATATGGCCTTTTTGGGGTTATCAGCAGAGTCTTTAAAAAAATTCCAGACTCTGGAAGACCTACCGCTTGTACTGGCAACGTCCCTCGTGTTGGTGTTACGGGGAACGGTTGCCTGCCTTCTGTCTGCGGCCACCACACTGCTTCTTCCTGCCTGTTGGGGTACTCTGCCTCCCTCCCCCTGTGTGCTGCTGGCCTCACTCTGCATGTCCTCCTTCCATGTTGGGTCAGTTACTAGATCATCCACCACCTCCTCCTCTTCCACTTGCGCACCACGATCCTCCTCCTCACTTCCTGGCAATTGTGTCTCGTCATCGTCCACCTCTTGTGACAGATTGCCAACGTCGACTTCCTGTGGCCGTGGCTGTTCAAATATTTGGGCATCGCAACATGGGATCTCCTCTTCCACCACTTCAAGCGTATCAGGCGAGGGGCCCAAATATGGAAATTGACCAGTGAACACCTCTTCAGAGTGTCCAAGTGTGGGATCACTTGCTGTCTGACGACACTCGGCATGGTGGGAGGAAGGAGCATCAGGGTGAGGAGGAGTATGCGGTCGAGACTCATGGCTACTAAGAGTTGACCGTGTGGAAGACAGACCGGAGGTGGTGGTGCCCAGGTAACTGGAAGTATTGTCTGCTATCCAATTAATAACCTGTTCACACTGATCAGTTCTCAATACTGGTGTTGTTCTGTACTTCCCTAGTAATTCGGTCAAGAAGTGGGAGCGAGAAGATGTGGCTGTTGGTTGTGGCACATTTTCACCTTGGCCACGGCCCCGTCCTCTGCACGAACCATCACCAGAACGTCCACTTCCACGTCCCTTGCCACGCGCCTTGCCCATTGTAAATGAAGTAAAATAGCTTACACTTGCACTATCAATGGAAAAAGGGTAATAAAGAGTAGATTAGAACCGTGGAAGAGTAAAACCACAGTTATTGTTTACTGGGGTATACCACACTTTTTTAAATAGAGATATTTGCGGCTGAACAGTAAGCGACACACTCAAACTGCTTTTTTTTTAGATACCAAAGGCCCAAAACTGGATAGTACAGCGATTTGACCCGTGGAACTGCGAAACCACACTGGGATGTCGGGCCTACAGAAGACTATTTTCAACAGATATATTTTTGTGTCACAACAGTCAGGAGACACTACTGTTTTTCTTTACGGAAAAAACTACCAAAAGCTGAATAATTGAGATTTTTTACCGTGGGATGGCAAAACCACAGTTATTGTTTACTGGGGTATACCACACTTTTTTAAATAGAGATATTTGCGGCTGAACTGTGAGCGACACACTCAAACTGCTTTTTTTTTAGATACCAAAGGCCCAAAACTGGATAGTACAGCGATTTGACCCGTGGAACTGCGAAACCACACTGGGATGTCGGGCCTACACAAGACAATTTTCAACAGATATATTTTTGTGTCACAGCAGTCAGGAGACACTACTGTTTTTCTTTACGGAAAAAAATACCAAAAGCTGAATAATAGAGATTTTTTACCGTGGGATGGCAAAACCACAGTTATTGTTTACTGGGGTATACCACACTTTTTTAAATAGAGATATTTGCGGCTGAACAGTGAGCGACACACTCAAACTGCTTTTTTTTTTAGATACCAAAGGCCCAAAACTGGATAGTACAGCGATTTGACCCGTGGAACTGCGAAACCACACTGGGATGTCGGGCCTACACAAGACTATTTTCAACAGATATATTTTTGTGTCATAACAGTCAGGAGACACTACTGTTTTTCTTTATGGAAAAAACTACCAAAAGCTGAATAATAGAGATTTTTTACCGTGGGATGGCAAAACCACAGTTATTGTTTACTGGGGTATACCACACTTTTTTAAATAGAGATATTTGCGGCTGAACAGGGAGCGACACACTCAAACTGGGTTTTTTTTTAGATACAAATGGCCCAAAATGGATAATACAGAGGTTTGAACCGTGGAAGTGCAAAACAACACTTCTGTTTCTCTAGCCTACACCAGACTATTTTCAACAGATATATTTGTGTCTGAAAAATCAGAGACACGGTTTTTTTTGGGGGGGGGGGGGAGGGGGGACACACCAAAAGGTTAATAAGACGGGTATTTGTACAGTGTGAAGGAGGGAAAAAAAAAGATTTTTCCTGGCCCCCGACACCTGGTGCTAAGTCCAGCAATTTCAGCAACAGGAGCACACAGGACTGTAATGCAGCGTTTGCTGGTATAACCACTGTGTCTCCTATACAGCCTGCCTGCCTGGTATCTGGGATGGATATTAGTCCTGAAAAGGACTGTTTGTTTGTTCTGGCAGCCTTTACAGACCCTACACTAACTATTTCGCAGTTTATATCTCTCCCTAAATCAGCAGCGCTGTCCCTACACTGTCTAATCCGGAGCGACTGTGTCCAAGATGGCGGCGCCCCGTTTTAAATACTCGAGGTGATGCTGTGCGGCCAGCCAATCACTGTAATGCCCACAACCAACATGGCTGCAGCATTACAGTGACTGGCTGGCAATCCCTGCATGTTCATTGGCTCTGTAAAGAGCGCCAAACATGCAGGGCGGAGACCCGAGCTCCCGCCCGAGGAACCCGGAAATGCTCGGTGCTCGCCGAACATCCCGAGTAGCGTGATGCTCGGGCGAATACCGAGCAGTGTCAAGCATATTCGCTCAACACTATTCATAGTAACATAGTAACATAGTTTGTAAAGCCGAATAAAGACTTGCGTCCATCAAGTTCGACCTGTTAGTTCTGTAATTGCTAAAGTTGATCCAGAGGAGGGCAAAAACCCCAAATGATTTGGCCAATCTTCACCTGAGGAAAAATTCCCTCCCGACTCTGAAACCAGCAGTCAGAATAAATCCCTGTATCAACCTACTATTTTATTTTATTTTTAAGTATATGCTGAAATCTGCCTGGTATCTAGAAATGCATCCAGTCCCCGCTTGAACTGGTGTAGTGAATCCGACATTACCGTCTCCTCACTCAGTGAATTCCATATTCTCACTGCTCTTACCGTAAAGAACCCCTTCCTATGCTGGTGCTGAAACCTTTTCCCTTCCAGTCTTAGTGAGTGCCCTCTTGTTACCGTAATATCCCTCCTTTTGAACAAATCCCGGGCAAGATCTTTATACTGTCCCCTAACATATTTGTACACATTTATTATGTCCCCCCTCAACCTTCTCTTTTCCAGGCTGAATAGTCATAGTTTTGCCAACCTCTCTGGGTATTGCAGTCCCTCCATTCCCTTTATTAATTTTGTTGCCCTCCTTTGTACCTTTTCAAGCTCATTTATATCCTTTCTATATATTGGGGCCCATAACTGAGCACAGTATTCCAAGTGTGGTCTGACCAGTGCTTTGTACAGTGGAAGAACAATGTTCTCATCCTTTGCAGCTATACCTCTTCTGATACATCCCATTACCCTGTTTGCCCTTACAGCAGCGGCCTGACTTTGGTCACTCCAATTTAGTTTGCTATCAATCAAGATGCCCAAGTCCTTCTCCATCTCTGAATTCCCCAATGATTTCCCATTCAGTGAGTACTGGTGACTTCCATTTTTCCTTCCCATATGTATGACCTTACATTTCTCCTCGTTAAACCTCATTTGCCATTTAATGCTCCACCTACCCAGCTTATCCAAATCCCTCTGTAGGTCTGCACTGTCCTCTTTTGTATTAATTGTTTTACATAACTTTGTGTCATCTGCAAATATTGATATTTTACTATTTATCCCGTTGACTATGTCGTTAATAAAGATATTAAATAACATTGGGCCTAGTACAGACCCCTGTGGTACGCCACTAGTGACGCTTACCCAATCTGAGTATATTCCATTTATAACCACCCTCTGCCTTCTATCCTTTAGCCAGTTAGCTACCCACTTGCAGACATTTTCCCCCAGCCCCATCATTCTCATTTTGTATACCAACCTATTATGTGGCACACTATCGAACGCTTTTGAGAAGTCGAGATACACGACATCCACTGGTTCCCCCTGATCTACTCGAGAGCTAACCTCCTCGTAGAAGTCAATCAGGTTTGTTTGGCAGGAGCGATTCCTCATGAATCCATGTTGGTTCGGGATTAAAAGATTATTAGCATCAAGATGCTCCGTAATTGCCTCTTTAATGAAGCTTTCAAAAATTTTGCCCACAACGGACATCAGACTCACCGGCCGATAGTTTCCGGTGTCACGTTTCGCTCCCTTTTTGAATATTGGCACTACATTCGCCTGTCGCCAATCAAGTGGCACAGACCCAGTCTCAACAGAGTCCTTAAATATAAGATATAACGGTCTGTCTATCACATTACTTAGTTCCCTTAGTACCCGTGGGTGTATGCCATCAGGTCCTGGTGATTTGTTTATTTTAATCTTACTGAGGCGTTTCTGTACCCCAGCTTGGGTTAGATTTGTCATACTTAGTGGAGGATTAAGCTTGTCACTTCTCATTTCTCCTGTTAGTTCGATTTCCTTTGTGAAAGTTGTCGAAAAAAAAATTATTTAATAGATTAGCTTTATCCTCATCTTTCTCTATGATTTTGCCTTCCTCACTTTTTATCGGTCCAATATTATCCGATTTAATCCTTTTACTATTTATATACGTAAAGAACAGTTTGGGATTTGATCTACTTTCCCTAGCAATACATCTCTCTGTTTCCTCCTTCGCTATTTTTATTTGTTTTTTACAGGTTCTCGTTTTTGCCTTGTAACACATTAGTGCCTCCTTACTGTTTTCCTGTTTTAATCTCTTGAATGCCTCTTTTTTGCTATTTAACGCCCCTTTTACGTTCTTGTTCAACCATATTGGTTTCCTCTTATTTCTGGCCCTTTTATTCCCATACGGTATATATCTCTCGCACTGAGTATTCAGAATTCTTTTGAAGGTTTCCCATTTACTATTCGTATTCCTTTGATTAAGAACTTTGTCCCAGTCAATAAGTTGAAGGCTTTCTTTCAG
Source organism: Phyllobates terribilis (assembly GCF_046119375.1). NCBI lineage: Eukaryota > Metazoa > Chordata > Amphibia > Anura > Dendrobatidae > Phyllobates > Phyllobates terribilis. Next base: position 325,832,276 of record NW_027362764.1, on the reverse strand, counting down.
CTGATCAAACTTCGCCCTCCTAAAGTTTAATGTTTTTGTTGTTCCCTTATTGATAACCCTACTGAAGGGCATTTTGAAGTCGATAATATTATGGTCGCTATTACCTAGGTGCCCCCCTATCTGTACCTCAGTTATTCTATCAGGCCTATTAGTCAATATTAAGTCCAACACGGCCTTCCCTCTCGTTGGTTCCTGCACTAGTTGGGAGAGATAATTATCCTTAATATTTGTCAAGAACCTTTTTCCTTTCTGAGATCTACAGGTTTCTGTTTCCCAGTCAATATCCGGATAGTTGAAATCCCCCATTACAATCACTTCATTATGTTTTGCTACTTTGTCTATTTGTCCTAATAGCAGATTCTCATTCTCCTCTGTTATATTGGGTGGCTTATAGCAGACCCCCAGTAATATTTTATTATTATTTTTAGTTCCCTCTATCTCTACCCACATGGACTCGACCCCCTCTTCTCCCTCTCCTATATCTTCCCTTAGTCTGGGTTTTAGACATGACCTTACATATAAGCAGACTCCTCCGCCTTTCCCCTGTTTCCGGTCCCTTCTAAATAAACTATAATCTAATAAATTTACCGCCCAGTCGTAGCTATCGTCTAGCCAAGTCTCTGTTATACCTACGATGTCATACCTCTCCTCCGATATAAGCGCCTGCAGCTCATCCGCCTTATTGGTCAGGCTTCTTGCGTTGGTCAGCATGCAAGATAAAACTTTGGGGTTATTTAGCATCCTATTCTTCTCTAACGATCTAACTGTACTATCCCCACCCCCCTCTCCACCCTCATTATTTTCACTTCTCCCCTTCCCCCTTGCTTGCCTCACATCCCACCTATTTCCTTGGTTCCCCCCCCCCCGTCTCTAGTTTAAAAACTCCTCCAACCTATTAGCCATCTTCTTCCCCAGCACCGCTGCACCCTCCCCATTGAGGTGCAGCCCGTCCCTACGGTAGAGCCTGTAGCCGACCGCGAAGTCGGCCCAGTTCTCCATGAACCCAAACCCTTCTGCCTTGCACCAACTCTTTAGCCACTTATTCACCTCCCTAAGTTCCCGTTGGCGCTCCTGTGTGGCTCGCGGGATTGGTAGTATTTCTGAGAAAACTACCTTGGAGGTCCTTGCCCTAAGCTTCCTACCTAGGTCCCTGAAATCATTTTTAAGGACCCTCCATCTACCACTCACTTTGTCATTGGTGCCGATGTGGACCATGACCGCTGGGTCTTCGCCAGCCCCACCCAGTAACCTGTCAACCTGATCCGCGATGTGCCAGACTCGAGCGCCAGGGAGGCAGCACACCGTTCGGCGATCCCGGTCTTTGTGACAGATTGCCCTGTCTGTCCCCCTAATAATAGAGTCACCCACTACCAGAACCTGTCTTGCCTGCCCTACACTTCCCCCCAATTCCTTACCACTCATTGAATTTTTTGACCCAGTGTCGATGAGATCACTCAGCCCTTTTACTCAAGATACAATAATAAAAAAATATACCTTTACCATCCAGTGATATAACCAAAGAGGTCATTATTGTGGATAATACCAGTGCAGTCATTTCAGCATCGGTTCCTTTTATTACCTTTTGTGTTTTCTCCCTTCTTCTTGATATACCAATTTTTTTCCCTAAAGTCTCAAAAAAGAAAAAATCCTATAGAGGAACTAGAGCCGGTAGGATACAAAAAAGGAAAGACAGGCCAACCAGCGCAAATAGAACCTAAAAATATCTTCAATCTGTCTAATTATTCTCTCACTGAAACATAAAAAATACTTCTCAGTAAAGGTCTTTCCTTTGGTCCTGCCGATACACCCAGAGATTTTGATGCATTTCTGGATCTGCAGGTCTTCATAAGAAAGATGATCGTAAAAAGGCATTTTCTAATCAATAAAGACAAAATTCCATGAGAATCAGAATTGCAATCCAGTGATAATTTTCATATGGACCTAAAGGCAAAATCCCATTTCTATCCCTTAGAAAGTAAAGGGCATGATATTAAGACATTCAGTGATTTGGTTCTGAATAATTTTTGATCTATTACAAATCATGAGAAACAACCCATCAAAATTTCACATAATTTAACTTTTAATAAAAAAATGGCCCTACGTTTACTGCGAGAAAACAAAAATATAGTTATAAGGTCCGCTGATAAGGGAGGTGGGATCGTTATACAAAATTTTATTGATTGTTGTAATGAAATTATATGTATTTTGTCTGATACAGCATATTACAGAACGTTGAACTTTAATACAATTCTAGAGATCACTCCAAAATATAATTTATTTATTAAACAAGCAGCCGAGAAGGGGATGTTGAATACGCAAGAAAAAAAGTTCCTTCTAGTGAAATGTCCCACAACACCTTTTTTGTATTATCTCCCTAAAATCTATAAGGATGTTAATAATCCTCCAGGTAGACAGATCATATCCGGGATTGGATCGCTTACTAGCATACTGGCAGAATTTATTGATAGGGCAATGCAACCTCATGTTCTCAGTTTACCAAGTTATATTAGGGATTCCACTCATTTGATCAGTTTTCTTCAGAATATTAATTGGAATTCTGCTTTTTCTTCTTTAACACTTGATGTTACTTCCCTATTGTCAAATATTTCTCATGACATAAATTTGCTATATTTTGAGAAGTATCTATCAATTGATGATAGGTTGTCTGCCAAACAAAAAGGATTTTTTTATGAAGATCTTTCTTTTATATTAAAAAGCATTTTTTTTACTTGTTCAGGGGATATCTATCACCAGATTAAAGGGACTGGGATGGGCTCAAAAGTCACACCAACATATGCTAAACTGTTTATGGGGATTTTTGAGGAATTATTTATAAGGAGTCCTTTAAGGACAATATAATTTTATATAAACGCTTCATTGATGAAATGTTTATCATTTGGGATAGCTCAAGGGGCGATTTTGAAGTTTTTATGACTCATCTTAATTCTAATGATTGAGGCATTTCCTTTATCCCCAATTTAAATTGTGAATCTATTCAATTTTTAGAATTGTCAATTTTTAGAATTGATAATCATATTTACACAAAAACCTTTTTGAAGAAGGTTGATGCAAATAGTTACATCCATTTTGAAAGTGGACATTATAATAAATGGCTTGAAAATACTCCGGTAAATCAATTCAAAAGGATCCGTAGGAACTGCACTTTAACTACTGATTTCAGCAATCAAGCAGAAGTTCTAAAAAAGAAATTTTGTGAACAAAAATATCCAAAAGCACTCATTCAGCAAGCGTTTAATAGCACAAAAGGTTTGGAACAAATTTCCTTGATTGAGAAAAAAACAAATAAAATGGATACCATCAGGAAATTTGATACTAATTTTGTTACCACTTACAACATGAGTTTTAAAAAATCCGTAATATCATCCAGGAGAACTGTCATATTCTTCTAAATGACCCCATTTTAGGAAAATCCCAGCCTAAAAAATCCTCTAGTGAGTGTAGAGCCCCATCTCTGAAAAACATGTTTGCACTGAGTCGTCTTAGAGAAGAGAAAATAGTCAATGATCCCTAAATCCACCCCTGGAGTTTTTAAATGTAATACACAAAATTGTTTGTGTTCTGAGGCTATTTGTCATGGGCTCACCTCTTTCACCCATGATCAAATGGGTTCCAGTAATTTCATTATTTATGTTATTATATGTTCGTGCAATAAATTATACGTCGGGAGAACCATTCAGCCTCTTCAAGAGTGGCTTAATTCACATAGTTTTAACATCATAAATGGTTTCCTTAAGCATGGTTTGTCTCATCATTGTATAATTAAACATAACAAGGAATATAAGAATTTGAGTATTTTCCCAATAGAACTAATTCCCCCATATCTACAAAATCAGGTAGAGCAATTGAATAGAAAGGAAGTTTATTGGATATATAAACTCAATACACTAACTCCAAATGGTCTCAATGAGAATACAGATATTTTCTTAGAAAATAATTCCTTGTGAATAATTCTGATTTTCGATAATTGTTGTTTTTTTATACTTGACTCTACAAAATATATCCATATCATAACATCATTTTCTTATTTATAAAAAGCAGTGTAGCACCGGTGTCTCTGCCTCCTGCCCGGCAGAGACGCCGTTCCCCTTACTGCCGCGGTCCTGCTCGGGCATCTTGTGGCCCCCCTGCAGCTGCTGCTGGTGCACGCAGCTTCCCCGGCTCTGTGCTTAGGGCACGCGCTGTCCTAATAAGTCCCCGGCCTATGGCCAGAGGACTTCCCCTATAAAAGGCACCTCCTCCAATATGGAGGTGCCCGTGCAAGGTTGTTGCTTTGTGATTCTTACTTTGCTTCAGCCCCCAGGTCCTCTGCAATTCAGTCCAGTCTGCCAGCCTGACTACTCTCCAGCCCGATAGTCTGTCTACAGTCCAGTCTGCCAGTCTGTCTATGGGCTCTGCCCGCCTGCTTACCTGGAAGCACCTGCCTGTTAGCTGCCTTGCCTGCCAGCCCGCTTACCTGGAAGCACCTGCCTGTTACCTACCTTGCCTGCCAGCCTGCTTACCTGGAAGCACCTGCCTGTTACTTGCCGTGCCTGCCTGCCCGCTTACCTGGAAGCACCAGCCAGCTACCTGTTGTGCCGCCAGCTGGCCTACCCGGAACACTCGCCTGACTATCTGCCTAATCAGCCTGCTTGTCTACTCGGACCACCCGTCAGCCGAAGCTCATCCGCTGTACCGGTCAGTTCCTGCCCTCTGACCCGCGGGAGTCACCTGCTCTCATACAAAGTTGGTCCCAGAGTGGCACCTGGTCCCTCTGCTCGGTTCCTCCCTTGTTCACGGAGTCGACTGAGCCGCTGTGCGACCTTGGTCGGACCGATTTGATACTTTGTCACGCCCCTCTGGCCCCTCCTTGCACCACAGCACAGAGGTTCCACCACCCGGATCCGTAACAGTTTGCATGGGGGCATGGAACCCAGTGGCCCAAAGGCTCCTTCGCTTGCTGACCTGTACCAGGAGGTTTCTCGTCAGAGATCTCAACAGGAAACCATCCTGACCTACGTGCGGTCTGTCAACTCCCACCTGGACACGCTGTCCGTCCCACCTGTGTCCGCCTCGAGCCGAGCGGCACCCGCTCCGGCGGTGCCTCAGCCTACTGGTGCCATGGCATCCAGCTCTGGACCCCGGCTCTCTGCGCCTCCTCGTTTTGGCGGTGACCCCGTCTTATATCGGGGTTTTGTGAACCAGTGCATGCTGCACTTTGAACTCCTGGCACATCAGTTTCCCTCCGACCGGGCCAAGGTGGCGTACATCATGTCTCACCTCACTGGGGAAGCATTGGCTTGGCTAAACCCTTTATGGGAGAGAGGGGATCCCCTGGTGTCCGATCTTACGGCTTTCCTCACTACCTTCCGGAAGGTCTTCGATGAGCCAAGACGAAGGACTTCCACTGCCTCCTCATTGTTCCGTCTCCGCCAAGGGAGTTTTACCGTGGGCCAGTATGCCATACACTTCCATACCCTCGCATCTGAGCTTGCCTGTAACAACGAGGCCCTGGTGTCCACCTTCTACGAAGGTCTTTCCAGACGGATCAAGGACGAGCTAGCCGGTCGGGACATTTCTACCACCCTGGATGACCTGGTGTCACTAGCTACCCGGATTGACATCCGTTTCCTGGAATGAGCGAAGGAGACTACCCGGGAGAGAAGATTTCCTCGTCTCGCTCCTGTTTTCCAGAAATCTGACTCCCAACCAGCAACTCCCCGGGCACGCTCGCCCGAACCCCTGCAGATCGACCAGACCAAGATGGTCAAGTCTCGCCAAGAAACACACCGATCCGAGGGGAGCTGTTTCTACTGTGGTAGTAAGTAGCATCTAATCCGTTCTTGTTCGGTGAAGCCGGGAAACTCCAATGTCTAGGACCTCTCGGAGAGGTCGTCCTAGGCAAGAGTAAATCCTCTCCTTCCTTGACTCTATCCGTTTCTATTTCCTGTGGAGACCCACTTCTTTGAAACCGCCCACCTGGATTCTGGAGCCGCTGGGAATCTCATTTCTCAGTCCCTTGTGGAGAAGTATCAGATTCCCATCAAAAGTCTGGCTGAACCATTGGCAGTATCTTCCGTGGATGGAAGACTCCTTCCTGTGACCATCTTGCTCGTCACAGAGCCTGTAACCCTTCAGGTGGGAATGCTGCACTCGGAGAGGATCTCCTTCCATGTGCTATCCGGACTCTCTCATTCCCTTTTGCTAGGTATACCCTAGCTACAGAAACATGAACCCGTCCTAAATTGGCGTCCAGTGAGGTGCTCCGTTGGGGGCTAGATTGCCATGGGGACTGCCTGGTTCCTGTTTGCCCTGCTCGACCCCCGGCTAATCTACCTGGTCTGCCAGCACCCTACTGGTCCTATGCGGACGTCTTCGACAAGAAGGAGGCTGAAACACTACCATCTCATAGGCCGTATGATTGTCCCATCGACCTGGTACCTGGTACTTCTCCTCCCCGCGGGCATATCTACCCCTTGTCGCTGGCTGACACCCGGGCCATGTCTGAGTACATCGAGGAGAATCTTGCTAGGGGATTCATTCAGAAATCCATTTCCCCGGCTGGAGGAGGATTCTTCTTCGTTAAAAAGAAAGGCGGCTCGCTACGGCCGTGTATCGATTACAGGGGGCTTAACCAAATTACCATCAAGAATAAGTACCCCCTGCCTCTCATCTCGGAGCTGTTCTACCGCCTTAAAGGTGCGAGCGTCTTCACCAAGCTCGATCTATGTGGGGCGTACAATTTGGTCCGGATCCGCCAGGGAGATGAGTGGAAGACGGCATTCAACACCCGGGACGGTCACTATGAATACCGCGTCATGCCCTTTGCTCACTGTAATGCTCCACCTGTCTTCTAGGAGCTAGTTAATGACATTTCCCGTGACCTCTTGTATTCTTGCGTAGTGGTATACCTGGACGATATCTTGGTCTTCTCTTCGGATCTGCCCTCACACCGGAGGAATGTTCTTCAGGTTCTGCTAAGGCTCCGGCAGAATTGTCTCTACGCAAAATTCGAAAAATGTCTCTTTGAGCAGACTTCCCTTCTGTTCATGGGATATATTATCTCCGAGACCAATCTTCGGATGGATCCCGAGAAGGTTTCTGCCGTCTTAAAATGGCCCCGACCCGAGGAGTTGAAGGCGATTCAGCGATTCCTGGGCTTCGCAAATTATTACCGCCTCTTCATTCCTCACTTCTCCTCCTGGACTGCTCCCATCTCCCCGCTCGCCCGTAAGGGAGCAAATCCCAAGGAATGGAATTCCGAAGCGGAGGAGGCCTTCCTCTCCCTAAAACAAGCCTTCTCCTCCGCCCCTGTGCTGCACCATCAGGATTGCAATAAGCAGTTCTACCTGGAGGTTGATGCTTCATCCTCCGGAGCCAGAGCGGTGCTCACCCAGAAAGCCCTGTCCGTGAGAATGGTAACCTGCGGCTTCTTCTCCAAGTTGAACTCCTCATCCGGCCGCAACTACTCCATAGGAGATCGTGAGCTGCTGGCCATCAAATTAGCACTGGAGGAGTGGCGCTACCTGCTGGAAGGGGCTCTGCACCCGGTGATCATCTACATGGATCACAAAAACTTGGCCTATCTACAGAACGCCTAGAGACTCCATCCGCGTCAGGCCCGTTGGTCTCTGTTCTTCGCCCGATTCTGCTTTTCTCTACATTACCGCCCTGCGGACAAGAACATTAAGGCTGACGCTCTATCCCGGACTTTCCTGTCCTCCGACCAAGAGGAGGAGCCTCTGCATATCATCGACCCCTCCAGTGTAATGACTGTGGCTCCTTTTGACCTGGCTCGTCTTCCACCCGGTAAGACTTTTGTAGCTGTTCCGGATCATAAGAAGGTTCTTCTCTGGGGTCACTCGTCCAAACTAGCCGGACATGCAGGCCAGAGGAAGACCTTTCTGCTCATCGCCCGGCATTACTGGTGGCCTTCTCAACGCAAGGACGTTGCGGATTTCATCACGGCTTGTTCCTCCTGTGCCTGTAACAAAGTTCCCAGGCATCTTCCCACCGGCTGTCTCCTGCCTTTACCCATACATTCCGCTCCTTGGCAACACATTGCTATGGAATTTATTACGGATCTTCCTGTTTCTGCCAGTTGTACCGTCATTTGGGTGGTCGCTGACTGCTTTTCTAAGATGGCTCACTTCATCCCTCTGCCTGGTCTCCCGTCCACATCTGTGCTGGCAAAGGACTTAATTCATCACATCTTTGTCTCCACGGCCTACCCCTTCACATTGTGTCTGATCACGGGGTCCAGTTCACTTCGCGCTTCTGGAGAGCTATGTGTAAACTGCTGTATGTCACCCTGGATTTCTCCTCTGCTTATCATCCTCAGTCCAATGGTCAAGTGGAACGTATCAACCAGGTCCTTACCAGCTTTCTCCGGCATTTTGTCAATGCTCACCATAACGACTGGGTTGAGCTCCTACCATGGGCCGAGTTCTCTTATAACAACTTCCAAATCCCCCCAACTTCCAAATCCCCATTCTTTGTGGTCTACGGACAACACCCCCGGATTCCGTTTCCCGTCTCTGCTTCTGTGGACAATCCTGCCGCAGAGTCTCTTGTCAGTGAATTTTCTACTATTTGGGAAGACACTAGATGCCCACTTCTTCAGTCCTCTGAGCGGATGAAGAGACATACCGATAAGAGATGTCTGGATGTGCCTCAATTCCGTCTGGGAGACATGGTCTGGCTGTCCTCCAAACATGTTCGGCTCAAAATACCATCGTATAAGCTGGGTCTGCGGTTCATCGGTCCATTTGAGGTTTTCAAGCAAATCAATCCCGTGGCTTACAAGCTAAAACTCCCGGCCACCTTACGGATTCCCAACTCCTTCCACGTATCTCTCCTCAAACCAGTTGTTCTTAACTCTTTTTCTGACGATCCAGGTACCTCTCCAGCTCCAATCTCCGCTGAGGACATCTATGAGGTAGAGAACATTTTGGCCACCAAAAGGGTAAGAGGAAAAAACTTTTTTCTGGTGGATTGGTAGGGGTTTGGCCCAGAGGAGTGGTCTGGGGAACCCAGGGAGAACATTCATGCCCCTCTTCTCCTTAAAAGATTTCTTGCTGGCCTGAAAAAGAGAAAAAGAGGGGGCATAAAGGGGGGCGGGGGGTACTGCAGCATCGGCGTCTCTGCCTCCTGCCCGGCAGAGACTCTGTCCCCCTTACTGCCGCGGTCCTGCTCCGGCGTCTTCTGGCCCCCCTGCAGCTGCTGCTGGTGTACGCAGCTTCCCCGACTCTTTGCTTAGGGCGCGCTCCCTCCCTCTTAAAGGGGCCACGCGCACCGTCCTAAAAAGTCCCTGGCCAATGGCCGGAGGACTTCCCCTATAAAAGGCACCTCCTCCAATATGGAGGTGCCCGTGCAAGGTTGTTGCTTTGTGATTCTTACTTTGCTTCATCCCCCAGATCCTCTGCAATTCAGTCCAGTCCGCCAGCCTGACTACTCTCCAGCCCGACAGTCTGTCTACAGTCCAGTCTGCCAGTCTGTCTATGGGCTCTGCCCGCTTGCTGACCTGGAAGCACCTGCCTGTTACCTGCCTTGCCTGCCAGCCTGCTTACCTGGAAGCACCTGCCTGTTACCTGCCATGCCTGCCTGCCCGCTTACCTGGAAGCACCAGCCAGCTACCTGTTGTGCCGCCAGCTTGCCTACCCGGAACACTCGCCTGACTATCTGCCTAATCAGCTTGCTTTTCTACCCGGACCACCTATCAGACTGCCAGCTGAAGCTCATCCACTGTCCCAGTCAGTTCCTGCCCTCTGACCCGTGGGAGTCACCTGCTCTCATACAAGGTCGGTCCCAGAGTGGCACCTGGTCCCTCTGCTCAGTTCCTCCCTGGTTCACGGAGTCGACTGAGCCGCCGTGTGACCTTGGTCGGACCGAGTTGATACTTAGTCACGCTCCTCTGGCCCCTCCTTGCACCACAGCACAGAGGTTCCACCACCAGGATCCGTAACAAGCAGATCTTGTAATTAACAAGTGGCCGAGCCACTTTGCAGGTTTATGACCAGGCCTCATTTTTTAAATTTGACCAGTGTCACTTTATGATGTAATAACTCTGGAACGCTTCAACGGATCCTGCTGATTCTGAGAATGTTTTTTCGTGACATATTGTACTTCATGATAGTGATAAACCTTTTTCGATAAGACTTGCGTTTATTTGTGAAAAAATTGGAAATGTGGCAAAAATGTTGAAAGTTCTACAATTTTTAAAATTTGAATTTTTATGCACTTAAACCAGAGAGTTATGTCACACAAAATAACATTTCCCACATGTCTACTTTACATCAGCACAATTTTTGAAACATACTATTTTTTGTTAGGAAGTTAGAAGGGTTAAAAATTGACCAGTGATTTCTCATTTTTAGGGAACACATTACATTTGAAGTGACTTTGAAAGGTCTATACAACAGAAAATACCCAAAAGTTACACTATTCTAAAAACTGCACCCCTCAAGGTGCTCAAAACCACATGCAAGAAGTGTATTAACCCTTCAGGTACTTCACAGAAATTAATGGAATGTGGAAGAAAAAAATAAACATTTACCTTTTTTGCACAAAAAAATTCCTTTAGACTCAATTTTTTTTTTACTTTTACAAGAGTAACAGGAGAAAATGGAGTGCAATTTCTCCTGAGCACATTGATACCCAATATGTGGGGGAAAATCACTATTTGGGTGCACAGTAGGGTTTGGAAGGGATTGAGCGTCATTTGACTTTTTGAATGTAAAATTTGCGGCATAATTAGCAGACCCCATGATGCATTTGGAGAGCCCCTGACGTGCCTAAACAGAGGAAAGCCCCATAAGTGACCCCATTTTGAAAACTAGATCGCTCAGGGAACTTACATAGATGTGTGGTGAGCACCTTGAACCCCCAAGTGTTTCACAGAAGTTTATAATGTGGAGCCGTTTAAAATAAAAACATCACATTTTTCCCACAAAAGTGTTTTTAGCTCCAAATTTTGCATTTTCATAAGGGTAACAGGAGAAATTGCACCATACAGTTTGTTGTGCAATTTCTCCTGAGTACGCTGATACCGAATATGTGGATGAAAACCACTATTTGGGCGTACAGCAGGGCTTGGAAGGGAAGGAGCACCATTTGACTTTTTGGCTATGTGCCCACGCTGCGGAAATGAAGCAGAAATTTTCTGCTTCATTTCTGCATGTCCTCTCCCGGATAAACGCATGCGGAATTCCGCACGCGTTTATCGTGCGATTTCCACATGCGGAATTGCCTTGCGGTTTTTATTGCACTGCAAAGGCAATTCCGCTTGCGGAAACACAAAATTAATGAACATGCTGCGGATTTTTTCCCCGCATCAAAAACGCTGCGGAAAAATACGCAGCATGGGCATTGAACCAGCGGAATCCCCTTGGGGACCATGGGGGGTGGATAACATAGCGTTTAACAAGCATTTACGCTGCGGAAATTCCGCAACATATCCGCTTGAAATTCGCTACGTGGGCACATAGCCTTTGAATGCAAAATTTGCTGGAATAATTAGCAGATGCCATGTAGTGTTTGGAGAGCCCTTGATGTGCCTAAACAGAATTTTACAACATTGATCTTTGAAAATGAAAATATATATATTTTTCCCACAAAAATACGCCGATACCCCATATGTGGTCGAAAACTACTTTTGAGGCACAGTGCAAAGCTCAGAATAGAAAAGGCGCCATGTTGGCATTTGAATTTTGCTGGACTTGTTTGAGGATGCCATGTCACATTGTCAGAGCCCTGAGGTGCCATAACAGCAGAACTCCCTATAAAACACCCCATTTACATACTACACCTCTCAATTCATTTAGGGGTGCAGTGATTATATTGTCACCACATGTGGATCACAGAATTTTATACCATTGGGCAGTAAAGAAAAAATATTTACATTTTTACCACAAAAATTTAGTTTTAGCCCCAGATTTTACACTTTAATACTGGGAAATAGGTAAAAATGGCACCAAAATTTGTCTCACAATTTCTGCTGAATGTAGAAATACCCTATATGTGGCTGTACAGTACTGCTTAGCTACACAATGAGTCTCAGGACGGATTGAGCGCTATTTGCATCCTGGAGTGCAGATTTTCCTAGAATAGTTTGCAAATGCCATATACTGAGCCCCTAAGTGCTAGAATAGCAGAATCCCCCCTCAAAAGAACCCATTTTGGAAATTCTACCACTCTGGGAATTTATCTACAGGTGTAGTGATGATTTTGACTCCATGGGTGTTTTCCAGAAGCAAGCAGTAGTAGATGTTTCTGAGTGAAAATTGCCAACTGCCATTGTAGTGACCAGTACGTTGTAGTGCCCAGTACATTGTAGTGGCCAGCTCATGCTTCTAGAGACACACACCCGTAAATTAGTCGCACTCTCATCGCTACAGAAATGCCAAACACGTGGAAGCTAAATGTGGTTTAGACACACTGGGGCTCAGAAGGTATTTGGAAGTGCAGAATTTGCTGAATTTCTTTTGGAGGAGCCATTTTGCTTTTCCAGAGCCTTTGTACTACCAGTAACGTGGAAGGCCTCTATATTTCCGTTTACTGATGATGTACCTGAGTGGGGACTTGCTTTTTTGTGGATTGAGTTGAAGCTTTTATTGGGAACATTTTACATAACATTTAGGATCACATTTATCCGGCACTCTACGTTGAGCACTTACTTTGGGGTTTCCATCTAAATCTTCGAATGACGTCACAGATAAAATTCTTGATGGATCAAGTCACTATAATGAGGCAGCAGAGTTACTCTGGACTCCATCTGGCCTCTGTTCAGTTTTGTCCTTCTTTTCAGAAATGCACAAAACTGTGGCAGACCGTGGTTTTATGCACGCTTATAAAGACGGACACCACCGGATCATGGGCCAGACAGCGTCCACAGTGCCGCCATCTGCCTCATTATAGGGAATCTTCCACCAGGAATTCCGTATGAAGCATGTATTTCATAGATTTACACGGAAACCTCGGTGTTAGTATTCAGCACAGAGCACAGGATAAATGTAAGCCAAACCTTCCCTCCCAAAAATAAGTGCATATCTATCAGAAAAAAATCTAACAGAGAGGCTACATGAATCAATCAAAAAGTATGATACTAACCATGTGGGTTCACACTGGAATACAGGGGATGTCGCCGATGCGTGACCCTACGCGTTACGCCATTAGGTCCTGGCTTCCTCAGGCGACATCCCCTGTATTCCAGTGTGAACCCACATGGTTAGTATCATACTTTTTGATTGATTCATGTAGCCTCTCTGTTAGATTTTTTTCTGATAGATATGCACTTATTTTTGGGAGGGTATATTCTTCCCTGAGGTTAGAATTCATTATTATAGTGACATTTCTATTCATTATTTAGAGGGCTCATCATAGTAATCTGTTCGCATTGAATCTTATATTATACTATACCTACGTCATACAGATCATCCAGAGGGCTTATTATAGCAGTTTGTTTGTACTACCAGGATCATTGGATCTCACATTATATTTGTGCCATATATTCTCTGATGTATATATCTGTATGCACATTATATTGGATTCACATGCTAGAACTCTCTAGAGGGTTATTTTTGTCCATGCGTTTTTTTGTTTTTTCTTGTCTTATATGTTTTTTAAATGTACTTTTTAATTAAGTGGTGCTGTATGTCTTTTCTATAATAAAATTTCTACAATGTTTTCAATACACTGCCTCTATATTTGATTATTTACTATGCTTGATGCCTGCTCTACCCTTTGCTTTTTTTCTCTCATTTATTTCTCAGGGACTTTGGCACAGGTGTATGTCTTATCATAAGGTGGTGCTGGGTCTTATATATTTTTCATTATTGCACTTTTTGTTCGGTGTTATGATGATAAAGCATAGTTTTTTGTCGCGTGTTTTTTTTACGGTGTTCACTGAAAGGATTAACTTGTGGGACAGTTTTATAGGTCCGGTCGTTCTAGATGCGGCAATACTAAATATGTGTACTTTTTTGTTACATTTATTTTATGTTAAAATATATATATATTTATTGGTTTAATTGTTTTTGATTTTTTTGTTCTTTATTTTGGGATTTTTTGAAAAATATTTTTACAATTTTTAATATCTTTTTTTTCTTTTCTACATTGTCCCAGGATAGGACATCATCTTTACGCTGACAGATCCCTGATCTGATACTCTGCACTGCAGGGCATCAGCGCAGCATCTGACAGGCAGGGAGGAGACGTGTCAGCTCCTGCTTTGAGCATGAGCTCACAGGCCACAGTCCCTGAAGGACCCCATGGCCATCGTGCGGCCTGGGGTCACCATGGAGACCAACGACACAACGCGATTGCATCGCTTTGTGCCCATGGGAGCAGACAGGAAGCTCACTCCCTCTGCGATGCTCCTCAATGTCTTTGTCATTTATGACAGTGGCAACAGAGGGGTTAAAGGCCCGCGATCGGTGTTAGGACTGATCGTCTGCATAGCTGCAGGGTGTCAGCTCTTATAGAGCTGACACCTGCACTTGATCGTGGCAGCGCTCAGCATGAGCCTGCGCAATTGAGAAGAAGTATATGCATGGCAGTTTGCGGAACGCAGATCTCGCAGCGCTGTACATATAGGGCAAATGTCGGGAAGGTGTCAAAGAGAATTTATAGCCAGAAAAAGCGCTATTAACCTGCAGATATGGGGTTAATCTGCAGGTTAATAGCGTTATTATGCTGGCCAGCGCCTGCACTTAGCCGAACACTGTGGGGGAGAAAATGAACTATTATTTCCTCCCCTCCGTAGCATTCCGATTTCAGTCACAGGGGCGGCGCTGATTCAGTCACTGCTCTGTGTATACATGACAGCGCTGTAACTGCACCAGCGGCCCTGACTGACAGCCGGCCCCAATGCAGAGCCAGTGTCGGTCAGGGCCGGGGGCGCAGTTACAGCGCTGTCATGTATACTTAGAGCAGTGACTAAGCCGGCGCCGCCCCATGGTTTAAACCGGGACTCTGCTGGCAATGGGCAGGTTAATAATACTGTTAACCTGCATATTAACCCCATATCTTCAGGTTAATATTTTTTTTTCTGGTGCATTTTATTCCTGTACGTGTCACATGGACACGTACACACAGATGGTAAAAATGGACCGGGCCACACTTTCACACCTACATGTAAAGGAGGCCTAAAATTTATTGTTAGGTTCTGCAGCAACTGAAGTGTGTATTACGAGGTCCTGCAGCAGCTGAGGTTTGCATTTTGGGGTTCTGCAGCAGCTGAGGTGTGTATTATGACGTTCTGTAACAGCTGTGTAGTCATCTCTACATCCTGCTCATCTCTAGTTGTGGATTATTTTTTGTTCCTTCATTCACCGTCGGAGCCTCCAGAACTTTCTCACCTTTATGTAGCGTCACTACATGACATCCGGCTTTTTTGTGTCTGTAAGGCCGTGTTCATGATTAGCAGAAATACTGTGTTTTTTGTTTTCTGCAGGATCCGCACCAAACTACACAATAACAATCTCCTCTAATTATTGCTGCATCTTTTTTAGACCCACCCCCCCCCCTTATTTCATGCGTTTCTAGTGCAGATTTGAAGCCGCGTTTTTAATCTGTTTTCATAGTACAAAAAAAGCTTTGATTCTTAGTTAAGTATCTTCAGTTTTTTAGGTGTGTTTTCTTTAGGCTCCAAAAAGAAAATGATAAAAAAAGCAACAAAAACACACAGTTCAAGTGGCGTCTTTAGACCTGCAACCTGTGGTCTAAAGATGCTGCTGAACTATGATTTTGGTGCATTTTTTCTTCATAGACTTCTGACAATAAAAAGCATGAAGAAAAAACTGCCGTTACATTTTTAAGCTCAGAACCAAAGCTTTTCTTTACTATTAAAAAAGCGTTAAAAACTCTTTTTCATATCTGCACCAAAAACGCATCAAATAAAAAGAAAACGCATAAAAGAAACGAACGCAGCAAACATGGAATAATCTGTGAAGAATGTTATTGCGTTGTGTGGTGCGGACACCTGCAGAAAAAAAGCAGCATTTACACTACTTGTGAACACAGCCTAAGTGGTAGTTTTTAATACATTTTTTTATTGGTTTAATGTAGAAAAAGATCAATCATGCCATTTTTTTTTATACCATTTACCGATCCCCATAAATAATCTGATAGCTGTGTTGTGCTTGTCATTATCATTACAGGCACACCAAATATGTCTATGTTATGTGCTGATTTGTGATGTTTATTATTTTTTTTAAAAAGCTCATTAAAAATGACTATTTTAAGTGTATTTCATTATTTTTTTTGTAATTTTATAGGAAGAAAAAAAATATTTTATTCTCTAACTAGAATATAATACATACATTATACACAGCAATGGATTTCTAGCAGTGTAATCTGTGGAGTCAGAGCCTGTAACAGATTAAGTATAGAAAATTACATTATAAGTAGTGTTGAGCCACCCCCGTAGTGTTCGAGTTCGGTTCGGTTCGTCGAACACCCTTGTGTTCGCCGAACTGTTCGTCGAACACCTTCGAACACCGTTAAAACCAATGGCAGGCAAACAAAAACACATAGAAACACATTCAAAGCTGTCCAAAAGCTGACAAACTGCTCAGAAGACATAACTAACACATGGAAAAGTGACAAGTACATATAGTCATGCGAAAAGAAAAGAGGTGGAGGAGTAAAAGGAGGGGGAGACACAGATATAGGCATGTCATGCCCTTCTAAAATCCAAAAAGTGAGAAGCCGACATGGCCAGTCCGTTCCTGCCCATGCCACCTCCATTTGTGCCAGAGCCGCGGTGGACCCTGACGGCCAGCCCCCCTCTCCCAATACTGGTGCCTGTCCGCTGGTGGGTCGAGCGAGCCCCCCTGTGGTGAAGGCAGCTCTAAGCTTTTTAATTTACATTGTCTCTCTAATTTGAATGAATACACTTAAAATCCTTTTACAAGGATCTATTGAAGGGCAAGTCTCATGCCAGCAGCCGCGTAATTCCAGCTCCAGTAGCGTCCACTAAAGCTGCTGCAGTTAAAAAGCTTTTATAAGGATCGAACTGGGCTGTCCACCACAAGGCGTCCTACCGCCAGTCCCAGCCCCTATGCCTTGGGATGCCTCCTGATGCTCTTCACTGAGTATCCCGTGGTCCCGAAGCATTTCCTTTGAAAAAATTAAGTGTCCAAACTACAGGTGGTGTAGCTTGCTTAACAGCCGGGATAATCTGCTTACTAGCAGACACTGCTACTAGGCACAAAGTATTTCCTTGGCTAGATGCAGTTAAAAATTTGTAATTAGATACTCTCGTTGGATGCTGAGAAAGCATTCCATAGAGTCTCTTGGCATGCCATATATTATTCTCTTAAAAAGCTTGGGGTAGGGGTCTAGGGGACCTTTTTATAGCCAAAATCACGGCCCTGTATCACAATGCTTCACCTAGGCTGAAGATAAATGGAACTGTAGCACCCCGAGGGCTCGGTTGCTGCAGAGGTATTGCACCTCACCCAGAGGTGTGATATCTCACTCTCAGGTAAGGATGGAGTGTGGATCAGGACCCCGACACCTGCATGTATTACACCACATTGCCGTGGGGCAGGGCGACCAATATGTCCCTGAGATGGGCACGACAGTCCCTGTCCCTGGCTGGAGTGGGGGGAGGGAAAACTGAGGAAGGGGAACCCTGTAGTGCAGGACCAGGGAGGAAGCAGTTCCTGGGTGCATTGAGAAGGGAGTATAAAAGGTGGGCACCATCTTAGTTCAGTGCAGAGAAGTCTGAGCAGAAGTGACAGGGAGCAGGGGCTCTGCATGAGCTCTGCTCCAGAGGCGGGCCTAGTAACAGAGGCCCAGGCCTGGAAGAGGGAGAAGGAAGGAAGAGGAGCGGAGAAGGCTCCAGGAACGAGGAACGAAGGGATCCCAGGGGTGTGGACGGGCGAGTCGCCACCGCACGCCCGAATCCACCTGCGTGGAGTGGTCAGGCCAAAGGGGGAGACTGGTCCCCGAAACTAGTGGAGGCGGGAAACGACCCTCAGCTAGAACCCGGAGGCTGTGACATTTTATGTGGCGCAGCCCCTCGCTACACCCGCTAGGAGGGCAGCACATAGGGTCAGGGAAACTGGCGCCAAGTTTACCAAGAGGAGGCCCGAGGCAGCCGGACAGAAGGGTTGGTAAGAAAGGCCAGACAAAGGACACACAAAGGGGGTCCTGTGAAGCGCTCCAAAGTTATCTGGGAGTTGTCTGAGCCCCTCACCTGGTGAGCACAATACGACGTGGGCAGCCGTTACCTGCAGACGTGGTCTGGATAATAAGAACTGTGAGTAAAGGCCCTGGACTGCATCACTGACTCCGTGTCATTACTGCTGCTGCCCTGCACCATCACCCCCATCCTCCGCATACACTGCCCTGAGGCTATACTCCTCCCGTGGGGAGTTATGCTACGCTCTGCTGCACCCACAACACCAGCCTCAGCGGTCTGCCCTGCAGCGGCGGTTCACTCTGACCGCAATCCACGGGTGGCGTAGTCGGACATTTAAACATCAAAACCACATAAATAGTTCCGCCACTGGTTTGACCGCCCTGAGCCACCGAAACGGGTCGCCGCCACGGAGACTACAACCACCAGCATCCACCAAAAAGGGTCCGGCTCTGGATGTCCCAAGGCCCAGGGGGCGCGTCAGAACATTTTCATCACCTTTCATAATCACCAATGGGACAAGGCAGGGATGTCCTCTGTCCCCTCTCTTATACATCCTAGTGACGGAGTACCTGCTCTCATCAATTCGCCATAACCCCAATATTAGGTGGATTGAGTTGGGAGGCACCGAGTACAAGTGCTCTGCATTTGCTGATGATGTCAATCACATATATCCATCAGCAGGCTGTTATGACTGAAATAGATCACTTTGTTACATGGTCAAATTTTAAAATCAATTCAGCGACGTCTGAGGCCCTCGATGTCTCCCTCCCCAAATCTATACAGGATTCCATCCAGTCCAACTTTCCCTTTGCCTGGCCCTCACAGGGTATCAAATTCTTAGGAATTCCTATTCATAGAGACCTCTCCCATCTTTGTTATCTTAATTTTGGGCCCTTTATTGAACAACTCCATACAGACCACGGTTGGCAAGTTAGAACTGTAAGATTCAGTACGTGAACCACTGGTGTTTTGTGGAAAAGCACATGTACACTGTGTTCCAAATTATTATGCAAAAAGTGTTTAGGAGTGATAAGGGAAGAATTTGTTTGTCAGTTAAACTCATTGATGGTGATGTGTGTCAGGGCTCTTTATATCACTGTAAGCAATTGCAGATACCTGTGCTAATTAGTTTGGCAGGTGTGTCCAATGAACGGCAAGACTACTTAAGAAGGCTGTCCCACATTATTAAGCAGCCTACATTTTCTGCCAAAATGGGAAAGAAAAAGAATGTGTCGGCTTCTGAGAAGCAACAAATTGTGGAGTGTTTAGGTCAAGGCATGACTACAATCAACATTGTGCGATGATCAGGATGAAGTGTCTTGGCAATCAAGAAGTATGTAGCTGATTCACAGTACACACGTGTGCGTGCTGATAAGGGCAAATTGAGGACTCTTTCCTACAGGCAATTACGTCAGGTTAAAAGAGCAGCGGCAAAAAAGCCTTGTCATAGCAGCAGACAAGTTTTTGAAGCTGCTGGTGCCTCCAACGTCCCCCGAACAACAAGATGCAGGGTCCTTCAGAGGTTTGCAGCTGTGCGTACGCCATCCTGTCGACCTCCTCTATCCACTGCACACAAGCAGAAACGGCTCCAGTGGGCCAAACATTACATGAAGACTGATTTCAAAACTGTTTTGTTCACGGATGAGTGCCGTGCAACGCTCGATGGTCCAGATGGATGGAGTGGAGGATGGCTGGTTGATGGACACCCCACGCAAACACGGCTACAGCGCCAACAAGGAGGAGGTGGAGTAATGTTTTGGGCTGGAATCATGGGGAAAGAGATTGTCAGCCCCTTTAGGATCCCTGAAGGGGTAAAGATGAACTCCATAATGTATGTGGAGTTTCTCAAACAGCACTTCCTGCCATGGTTGATATGGGCATAAAAGGGGACAAACTTATGGTGTGACCCCCATGCTCCCCTGACCTCTACCCCATTCAGAACCTCTGGAGCATCATCAAAAGGAGTGTCTATGATGGTGGGTGACAGTTCACATCTAAGCAACAGCTCTGGGAGGGTATTCTGTCCTCATGCAAAACAATTGAAGCAGAAACCATCCAAAACCTGACAAATTCAATGGACGAGAGAGTTCAGAAGCTCCTTTCGAGCAAGGGGTCCTATGTACAAATGTAACATCACCTAGAATAAAGTTTTGAGTTGAAAACTGTTTGATTTCAGTTTCTAATAACCTGCTAATGCTTATAATTTCAAAAATGACCATTTTTTTGGTCTTTATTAAAATGAAAAGGTTGATCGAAGAGTGTGGGGTACCTAAGAGTGTGGCAACCCAGTAGTCAGGATTACTTCGAATTCTGACAATCTGAGGGTCATGTTGCAGGTAGTGCAGCAAGAAGGCACTTATGTGTCTTGCGCATCTCGGAGTCCCAAAATTATTTTCCGGGCTAGATGCAGCTAAAAATTATTATTAATTTGAAAGCTGGTGGAGCTTAGTATAGATGGCCTAATAGAATCAGTACTGCACACTGCTACAAAGCCCAAATTATTTTCCAGCCAAGATACAGATAAACATGATTAATAATTTTAAATCTGGTGGAGCTTAGTATAGATGGCCTAATAGAATCAGTACTGCACACTGCTACAAAGCCCAAATTATTTTCCAGCCAAGATACAGATAAACATGATTAGTAATTTGAAAGCTTAAAACGATTGGTGAGGTGATTTTAACCAATCATCAAGCTTTTACTCTCCCCAGGATGACACAGGGGTAGAAAAGTCATTTCGGATCCATGATTTGTTCATCTTTATGAACGTGAGTCTGTCTACATTATCAGTGGAGAGCCACGTGCGCTTATCTGTCAGCACACCACCAGCAGCGCTGAACACACGTTCAGACAGAACGCTGGCTGCGGGGCATGACAAGATCTCCAAGGCGTAAGTGGCGAGCTCCGGCCATTTATCCAGATTGGAAGCCCAAAAAGAGCAAGGGTCCAGTGACACAGTCATGGCTTCAATGTTTACTTGGAGATACTCCTGTACCATCGTCTCTAGGCATTGACTATGTGTCAGACTTCTTGTCTCCTGTCGCCTTGCAAAGGATGAGCTAAAAAAGTGGTGAAATGATTCCGCAAAATTGATGTTACCAGCAGATACTGTGTTTCTGTTACGGTTTGAGTGCTGAACACTCAACGGTCCCACGGTTGGCAAGTTGGAACTGTGAGATTCACTACGTGCACCACTGGTGTTTTGTGGAAAAGCACATGTAAGATACTGCAACAGTCTCTGCTGATACTCCTGCATGCGTGCCTCCCTTTCTATGGCAGGAATTATTTCTGCAAATTTACTTTTGTACCGGGGATCTAACAGTGTGGCAACCCAGTAGTCAGGATTATTTCTAATTCTCCCAATTCGAGGGTCATGTTGCAGGTAGTGCATCAAGAAGGCACTCATGTGTCTTGCGCATCCAGGAGCACCAAGTCCCTGTTGTGTTGGTGGCGAGGTAACAATCATGCTTCCTTCCTCTGTCCTCTCCCCCCAACCTCGCACAACAGAAATGTGATCAAGGTCTCCCTCATCTGATGAGTCTTCCATCAGTTCGTCCTCCACTTCTTCCTGGGCTCCTGCACCTTCCTCACTAGTTTGGCTGCTACCATGCGCCCTGGTAAAACCATCTCCCCCACCCTCACATGCCTGCCGCCTTGGTGCTGCCGACCGTCTGGACCTTGCAGATGTTAGCCCTTCCGCATACAACTCCTCCTCCTCTACTTCCTCCACCTCCTCTTGTGCCACCACCTGACTCCGAATTCTGTTTAACATGTGCTCCAGCATGTAAATCACCGGAATAGTCATGCTGATAATGGCATCGTCAGCACTAAACATCTTCGTCGCCATTTCAAAACTGTGCAGAAGGGTGCATAGGTCCCTGATCTGAGACCACTCCTCCAGCGTGATTAGCCCCACCTCTGGATCCCGTTGGCCCAGGCTATACGTCAGAACGTATTGCACCAGGGTTTGTCGGTGCTGCCACAGTCGCTGCAACATGTGCAGAGTTGAATTCCACCGGGTAGGCACATCGCATTTTAGCCGGTGAAGTGGCAGGCCCAACGACTTCTGTAGAGATGTAAGTCGCTGAGCTGCGGGATGCGAACGGCGGAAGTGAGCACACAGCGACCGTGCCCTCTGCAGAAGGCCATCTAGTCCGGGATAGTGGGCTAAAAATTGCTGGACAACCAGGTTCAACACGTGAGCCATACAAGGCATGTGTGTGACATTGCCCCGGCGAAGGGCCGCACCCAGGTTTGCAGCATTGTTGCACACAGCCTTCCCTGGTTTCAGGTCCAGTGGAGACAACCATTCATGAAATTGGTTCTCCAGAGCTGACCACAACTCCTCAGCTATATGACTCACATTTCCCAGACATTTCAAAGTAAAAACCGCCTGATGAAGTTGAGCCCTACTGCCAGCATAGTAAGGAGGTGTGCAGGATCCCTTCTGCACTGTTAGAAAGCTTGTGGCATGACCAGACAGGCTTTGGGTGCAGGTGGAGGACCGAGAGGAGGTTGAGGAGGCTGAAGCAGTGGAGGAACTTTGACATAAAGAGGATTGACACACAACTCGTGGGGACGGCACAACTTGGACAGCAGCCCCTTATCCTGCTGTCACCATAGTTACCCAGTGCCCAGTCAGCGACATGTAACGCCCCTGTCCATGCCTACTCGTCCAAGTGTCTGTGGTGAAATGCACCCTGTCACACACAGAATTTCTCAAAGAAGCAGTGATGTTGTGTGCGACATGCTGGTGGAGCGCAGGCACACCTTTCTTTGAGAAGTAGTGTCGACTGGGCATCTGGTACTGGGGCACTGCGATGGACATAAGGTCCCGAAAATCCTCTGTGTCCACCAGGTGGAAAGGCAGCATTTCTGTAGCCAAGAGCTTGCAGATGGTGAAATTCAACCTCTTAGCTTTCTCATGGCTAGGAGGAAATGGTCTTTTACTTGTCCACATCTGAGGGACCGAGGGCTGGCTGTTGTGCTTAGACAGGGTTGATAAGGGTGTCCCCGGCAAGCTGCCGGTCTGTGAGGAAGATGCAGGCGGACATGTTAGGTTGCCTTGATCCAAAGGTGGTGCTATCGATGTCGGACAGCGCTCAACACCAGCTGGTGTTACCACCTCCAAAGAAAATGATGACCTGCCAATCACGCTGGCTATTGCGGGTAAAGAGGTGGCAGGTCTGCGTCCCAAAACAGGTGTGACTGCTGTCCCCCCAGTCACAGAGGATGAAGAGGCCGCAGATGCACAAGATGGGGAAGACAGTGGTTGGCCCGGCCGGCTAGGCTTCATTGTAGCACAGTGAGCTTCCCACTGCAACTTATGCTTCATGTCCATGTGCCGGTTCATGCATGAAGTACTCAAACTATGTATTTTTTGGCCTCTACTTAGCTTTTGTTGACAAATGTTACAGATAACACGAGTTGGGTCATCTTTATCGATCTGAAAAAATGCCCAGGCTATGCAAGGCTTAGCACCCATGCGACCTGAAGAGCCACCACGAATTGTGGTCAGAGGCAGAGTTGTGTTTGAGGATGCAGTTGTTGACGTGCTGTCCAGGAAGGCGCAACCTGACCTCGTCGTCACTAGCATCCTCCTCCACCTCCTCTGCTGACCTCATCTCTTGGCTGACTGTGGGTTGACAGTAAGTGGGATCTCCAACCTCCTCATCATCACCCTGTGTGTTATCACACCCGTCGTCCTCAGAGCCAACCTGTTCCTGCCCTGACAAAAAACGAAAGTTGTCGCTCCAATCAGGTATTTGAGTCTCATCATCGTCTACCTCATTGTCTCCACCAACAGGAGTTACAGTTTGGGAATGAGGGTCAGAACATTATGGTCAGAACCTTCTGGGTCTGGTCCTGGATCCGACTCATAAAGATTCTGGGCATCAGTGCAGATCATTTCCTCGTCTGGATTCACAGAAGCGCTGGAACCGACCTCTGATTCCCAGGCTATAGTATGAGTAAACAGCTCTGCAGACTCAACCATCTGTTCTACCTCATACTCAGACGGGCAGCTGTAGATTTGGGAGTTGTGAGGAAGCAAGTGCGATTGGGGTGACACCTCTGAGGACTGGAGTATTTGTGATGTTGAAGTTGATGTGGAGGAGAGCCCACTTACAGGAGCACTTGATATCCGTTGAAGCACCTGCTGTTTTTGTGCCTCATCTGGAATTTGTAGCGACTGGCGTGGCCGTAAGAAAGGGATCTTATCACATTGTCCTCTAAAAGAAGTAGACATTTTAGTTTTGCTGGAAGATGGTCTTTCTTCTGCAGATGTTACTGTTGCTTTAACACCTACTCCACGGACACAACCTTTTTTCCCCTTCCCAACACGCCTATTCCCCTTTCCACCAGCAGCAGGCCTTTTTCCACTCATTTTGGTGGTTAACTAATTCACAACTCTGGAGTTGTTTGCACAAAAAAACAATGGATGGGAACCGAGCAGAGCTGAGTGGCCAAACTGTGGTATTAGGCCAAAAGTATTGTCTGGGTTAGATGCAGAAAAAAATTATATTCAGTTTGCAACCAGATGGAGGTTAGTATAGATGGACTAATAGAACAAGTCCCAAACACTGCTAGAAGCCCAAATATTTTTTCAGAGCTAGATGCAGAAAAAAATTATATTCAGTTTGCAACCTGATGGAGGTCAGTATAGATGGACTAATAGAACAAGTCCCACACACTGCTAGAAGGCCAAATATTTTTTCAGAGCTAGATGCAGAAAAAAAATATATTCAATTTGCAACCTGATGGAGGTCAGTATAGATGGACTAATAGAACAAGTGCCACACACTGCTAGAAGCCCAAATATTTTTTCAGAGCTAGATGCAGAAAAAAATGATATTCAGTTTGCAACCTGATGGAGGTCAGTATAGATGGACTAATAGAACAAGTCCCACACACAGCTAGAAGCCCAAATATTTTTTCAGAGGTAGATGCAGAAAAAAATTATATTCAGTTTGCAACCTGATGAAGGTCAGTATAGATGGACTAATAGAACAAGTCCCACACACTGCTAGAAGCCCAAATATTTTTTCAGAGCTAGATGCAGAAAAAAATTATATTCAATTTGCAACCTGATGGAGGTCAGTATAGATGGACTAATAGAACAAGTCCCACACACTGCTAGAAGGCCAAATATTTTTTCAGAGCTAGATGCAGAAAAAAATTATATTCAGTTTGCAACCTGATGGAGGTCAGTATAGATGAACTAATAGAACAAGTCCCACACACTGCTAGAAGGCCAAATATTTTTTCAGAGCTAGATGCAGATAAAAATTATTTTGAATTTGCAACCTGATGGAGGTCAGTATAGATGGACTAATAGAACAAGTCCCACACACAGCTAGAAGCCCAAATATTTTTTCAGAGGCAGATGCAGAAAAAAATTATATTCAGTTTGCAACCTGATGGAGGTCAGTATAGATGGACTAATAGAACAAGTCCCACACACAGCTAGAAGGCCAAATATTTTTTCAGAGCGAGATGCAGAAAAAAATTATATTCAATTTGCAACCTTATGGAGGTCAGTATAGATGGACTAATAGAATGATGCTATGCCCAAAAGGTTTTACTTCACTAGGTGCAGTAAAATAATTGGTATTCTATACACAGGTGGTGTAGCTTGCAACACAGATAGGCTACTCCACTGACTAACACACTCTGCAATAGGCCAAAAAGGATTAGCTTTGCTAGATTTAGCCAAATGCTGTGAAAAAAACTTGCACAGCACTGGCACAGACCTGCCTGGCAAAAACTGATAGGAACTGATGTAACTTAGTCCTGAAAAGGACTCCAATTACAATTAGTCTTTACTCCCACAATCTATCTATTTAAGAGCACAGACCTGCCTGATAAAAGTCGTAGGAAATGCTGTAACCTAGTCCTTAAAAGGACTGCAATCACAACTATTCCCTACTCCCAAGCTATCTGTAGATTCGTGCGAAAATTGGCTTGAAATTAACAAGGTATAGCGCACACAGCAACAGCGGTGCCGTCTAACACGCAGCTGCAGCAGTGAGAAAATGGTGGCGACGGGTAAAATGGCTGGGTCTCATAGGGCAAGGACATGTGACATACACTGCCAATCACACATGCCCTTGCTTGTGTGAAAAAAAGCAGTTCGCTCAGTGTGTGCGCTGCTGATAGGCTGACAGATTGCACCTCCCCACTGTAAATGCGGGAAAGAGAAAAAAAAAATGGAGATCTTCATTATTCCTGCAGAGATCCATCCCCTGCCCCTCCCCCCGCCCCGCTGTACACTCAAACTGCTTATTAACATTAATTTTCATCATTACTGAGGAAAAATCCAGTTATGATTTTGGTGCACGAACAGTTATCGAACATAACCTCGAACTGCCGAATCTTTTTCAAATTGTTCGTGTTCGCCGAACGGCTCGAACACCGCCCAAAACAGCTCGAATTTGAGATTGGCGAACAGTTCAAGTCGAACAACGCTCATCTCTAATTATAAGAGCTTGTGGCTCAGTGTGTTCAACTCCTGCCTGGGGTTTTGATGGTTGTGGGTTGGAACCTTGGAGAGACTCTCATCCAAAAAATTACTCTTTTTGTAATTACTTATAATAAAAATATTAGTTTTATAGTTACCAAAAAATGAGACTTTTTTCTCCTCAGAATACAGGTACAAAGAAATTCCAGTGCTGTATTTAATGTACATGTAATCTCTGCTTCTGAAGTCACTGTCTGATATTGAGGTCAAGATTAGCTAAACCTCTATATGTTTCATTATCAGCTATGGCTCATTGGAAGAGCCGCTGCCTGCGAACAAAGAAAAGTAGGTTCGTATCCTGGGAGACTGGACAGCAAGTGAAGTGATTAAATTAACTTTAATTTATGCACTGAGCTGAGAGGAGGCGCTACGGGAGCAATGAAAACGTCGGAGAGGTGAGTATAGAGCGGGATAAAGCAACGACCATGACGGGACAGTCCCGCTGAATCTGGGAGGGTTCTGAGCTATGGTATAGCTGTAACCTGAGCTGCTACTTTGGTCAGATGATGGCTAGCTTGAGAATCTCCTTACTTCCTGTGAGGTCACCTAAGATTTTTCATCACTTCTTTGCTCTAGAAATTCATGAAGTGGGCAAGACTTACCTTCCGTTGTAATGTGCTGTTTTGGTGCATTTTTTCTCTGTAGGCTTCAATGTAGAGCTTTAAACACATGTAAAAAAAATTCTGTTCCATTTTTAAGTGCAGAATCAAAGCTTTTCCGTACTATAAAAACATAAAAAATGCGGCTTCCCATCTGCACCAATTAATCATCATATTAGGAGAGAAAAATGTAAAAAAACAACACAGCAAACACACCAGAGGAGATTGTGTTTTGTCGTGCGGACATCTACAATAAACAAGCAGTACACAAAACGCAGTATTTATGCTACGTTTTAACGTGGCCTCAGCGTTACATTTTTAATAAATTTTTATGAGTTTAATGTAGAAATAAATCAATCACGCTATTTTATTTTCACCATTCACCGATCACTGTAAATAATTGAATTGCTGTGTTGTGCGGGTCTTTATGATTACAGGAACACCAAATATGTTTGTTATTTGCTGATTTGTGATATTTATTATTTTTTAAAAAAGAGGATTAAAATTACATTGTTGTAATTGTTTTTTTTTATTACATTTTAATAATGTTCTAAGAAGAAAACATTCTGACTTGTATACTCCCTCTAGAATACAAGGACATAGAAATACGCTGTGTAGGGTTTGGTATTCACTCTGCTGCCGCTGAGGTAGGCACAGGAAGCGTTTTCATTGAAATCCAGGCTGGATTATTTATACATCAATAACCGCTCCGGAAGCAGAACAAAAACAGCCTTTTCCCCAAAGTAGAAACACAAAGTAAAATGTCCACACAACGTTGCGTGTTCTCCTGCTCAGGTTAGTGTCCAGTCCTTAGGTCCTTAGCAGAGACCAACACCCTGGAGATCAACACATCTCAAGACACAGACCCTGAATGAGACACTTGGTCTCCATTTTATTTACCAAACCATGCGCCCGGAGTGGGGATATGTGAGCAGCCATTCCTACCCATCTCTTATGACTGCTTGTAAAACCGGCCCTGATACGCCCTATAAACCATCTCAGCACTTTACGTGCTGAAGCATGCTTTCTTGGATTTATATCACCAAAGCTACCAACCTCGACGATACATATCTCCCCTCAAAGACCTGTCCAACGGCCATCTTACAGCTGCTACATGCAAATGTATCTCTATGCACCTGTATCATCTGCCTGTGGGTTCACAGCCTGCCGTGCAGAGTCAAGTATATAAAATTATCCCAGTGATGTCAGCACAGGTTGTATCTCATAGCTTTAGCTGTTGCCAACAACGATGTAGGTAGTGGGTGTGGTTCCTGAGAGACTCTAAAAAAAAAAAAAAATAATAATTTAATTTTTGTAATTGTTTTTTATTATTTTTTAGTAGTTTTATAGGAACAAAAAATCTTTTTCTTTACTTCTAGAATACAGGCACATGGAAATACACCAATATATACAGATGTATCTCTATTAAATAGTATAATCTGTGATGTCAATGTCTGCAATGGAGCTCAAAATTACCAAATTATCCTATGCTCATCTGTGCCCTCTGTGGTTCATACATCTAGCTATGGTCTGCAATGCAGTAGGTTGTGGGTTCAACTCCTGGGGAGATCAGAGAGGAGGCGCTACAGAGTGAAGAAGATACCAGAGTGAAGAGAAGTTAGTGGAAGTGGGGAAAAAGCGTTGACGTGCTGGGATGGTGGGACTGAGCCATCAAATCGAGAGAGCTTAATTTGGGACGGTTGGAAGCTATGAATATGACAAAACTAGTAACTGGTTCAAGGTAATTGACAACCTTTTTAAATGGATAATTGGCTAGATATAAAAATGACAGCAAATCAGTGACTGCTAAACAGCTATTTTTTCTGCTAGTTTACCAACAGTTCACTCACTTTTAGCAACCTTTTGCTAATTCATCTCTTACACAGTCCCCAGTCAGATAGTTTATTCTACCTGGTGTTTTTTTCATCTATTTGAGTGGTACCTGGCTTTATCTGTTGGACCCTTGGTTAAGATTTACTTGATGGAGATCAAAATTTGGCATATTCTGTACATCAAGCTAATGTAGAAACTGATGTTTCTCTTGGAAAAGAGATACAATTTAGGGCACATTCAGACCTCAGTTTTTCAATTGCAAGTGCTATCCGTGTTTTTTATGGATAGATAATACAAGAGGTGTTCACATCACTATAGTGAAATATCAATCACTAAATGAACCCAGATTTAGGGATGAGTTAAAAAAATTAGTTTTATTTCTTTATTTAAAATTACCTGTGACCTAACATTTTAAAACCACATCTACGTGTCCGTGTAATTCCCAACTTATAGAAGACTATTAGTTTATTTATTACAGGACCCTGTTCCTGCCTAACTGTATATAATCAACATGACTGCAGTTCATGCTTTGGCATTAATGGACAACTGGGCCTGTATTACTGGTGCACTGATATGCACAATGCCAATAAAATTCCATCACATAGCCACCCCAACAAGTTTCGCCACAAGGGCTTCCTCAAGGGGCTGGGCCTACAATGAACAAAAAATGTGCTGCCAACCTCTTTAAAGGTTTTGCTTGTGTGCTATAGAACCAGAGGGAGCCAATCGGTCCCCCAATATGCAGAGACCAATCACTGGTCCATAAGGGATATTTGTCAACTCCCATTTTTAGCGTCCCATCCAATCTTATCCATAAATAGGTCCATTCCCAGAGATACTTGCTCCAGGATGCCTATAAACTACCGCCACATCAGACGCCAAAAACGCCACTCACCGATCTCACCGACATGTGCATGCAGCCGTCCGGTTGTTTACCTTCACTCCCGTTGGATGGCAACACCGGCCAATGGTAGCGCGCCACGTATGATTCTTGGATTGGTCTGCGTCATATGACAGGGTGTCATTGCAATGACGCCAGCGGGCATGTACATCAGTCGCGATTCTTCCCTTGGGATCTGCTTCCCTATCCAACTGCGCATGTCACTAAGCTGCATTCAGGGACATAATTCTTATATTAAATGTGTACATCTGCAATAATAATCCCTTATTCATAACGTTCCAATATAATGGCTTAATCATCATTGCATGATACTTTATATAGATAACAGAATTTTATTGATAATATAGATCTGATATATATTCTATGATATAATATCAATGAATGGATACCAGCTTCTTAATGGTGATTTCATTGGTAATATAAAGCTGATACAATGTTCTAAAAACATGATTAATTTCACGTATCATAAGACAATTCTCATATTAAGATGATAAGTGAACTAAATTTAATTATATAATCATCGTAACAGGGAGCTAATACACGAGTGCTGTACCTATCTTTATTATTAACTGGTAACTTATTAACTTGAATCAAATGCATTTATATGCGCATAAAAGCATGAAATTCCTATATAAATATCTAAACCTTATTGATTATTAATAATTTCTTCATATCAAATGCATATATTATATAACAAGCACACACACTTAATAGCAAGCAAACCAATACTAGTTCCTCAGTAGTTTATCAAATCCCCTATTATACTGGTCAGCACAACAATCGCAGTCTTGTATATACAAAATAATACATTAGTCGTCCACGAGTATATTACTTCTCATTAATGTAAGGCATTTACACAACTTGTTACAGAGCCTAGACTTTCTCAAGGATAATTTTACAGAAATGCACTGTAACTAAATCCTTCATTAAGGCCAATGAGGCTATGTGTATTGAGCCTGTAGAACCATCTCGCTTCTTCTCTAAAGCATAATTGGTCAAAGTTACCTTTCCTTGAACCCAAGACCATTTTGCAAATGTCCCAAAATAACAATTCCAGAGGTCTTGCTGCATGACCACCTCTCATATGTCTCGAGAGGGGGGTATAAGCACCTGTATTTATTGAGCTGATATGTTTCGATATTCTCCTCCTAAACTCCTGAAGCGACTTTCCCACATACAGCTTGGGCCTGGACATCTTGCCACATAAATTAGCCCCTGGGATCTATAATTAATCTGATCTTCAACATAGTATTCACGCCCATCAATTGGATTAACCCCTTTACCCCCGTGCAATTTTACTTTTTTGCGTTTTCATTTTTTGCTCTCCTTCTTCCCAGAACCATAACTTTTTTATTTCTCGGTCAATATGGCCATGTGAGGGCTTATTTTTTGCGGGACAAGTTGTACTTTTAAACGACGTCACTTGTTTTACCATATCGTTCACTGGAAAACGGGAAAAAAAATCCAAGTATGGTGAAATTGAAAAAAAAATGCAATTCCACGGTGTCTTTTTTTTTACCACGTTCACTAAATGCTAAAACTGACCTGCCATTATTATTCTCCAGGTCATTACGCGTTCTTAGACACCAAACATATATCATTTTCTTTTATTAAAGTGGTGAAAAAAAAATCCAAAGATTTCTAAAAAAAAAAAAAAGAATGGCGCCATTTTCTGAGACCTGTAACGTATCCATTTTTCGGGATCTGGGGCCGGGTATGAGCTTATTTTTTTGCTCGAGATGACGTTTTTATTGATACTATTGTGGGGTAGATCCTATGTTTTGATCGCCCGTTATTGCATTTTATTGCAATGTTGTGACGATCAAAAAAAATGTAATTCTGGCATTTACAATTTTTTTTCTCGTTACGCTGTTTACTGATCGGATGAATTATATTGATAGATCGGGCGATTCTGAACGCGGCGATACCAAATATGTGTATGTGGGTTTTTTTTCACTATTTTATTTTGAATGGGGCGAAAGGGAGGTGATTTAAACTTTTATATATTTTTTTATATTTTTAAAAACATTTTTTTACACTTTTTGCTTGCTTCAATACTCTCCATAGGAGATTAGAAGCAGCAGTTGTCAGATTGCCTCTGCTGCATACAAGCGATGAGCAGATGGCTTGAATGCAGCAGACATGCTCACTTGCTATGAGCGCCGTCCACTGGGTGGCGCACATAGCAATCAAGACATGACAACCACAGCGTTCTGCTGCAGACCCCGGGTTGTCATGCCCACCCATCGGTGACCTGCGATCATGTGATGAGGTCACCGATGGGCGGGGCTAATGCGGCGCTCCTGGTGCGGCGCTGTTAAATACCGTTGTCAGAGATTGACAGTGGCATTTAACTGGTTTACAGCCACAGGTGGATCGTGATTCCACCCACGGCTATTGTGGGCACATGTCCGCTGTATAAATCAGCTGACATGTGCAGTGTTCAGTGCGGGCTCAGCGCCGGAGCCCACGCTGAACCTCGGGTGATGACCTGTGGCATACTAGTATGCCCCAGGTTATTAAGGGGTTAATAAAAGTCGTGACAGGAATCATATATTTGCAGAAAGTACACCCCCTGCATGGACCAGACCCGCCAAGGCGTTCTAGCTGCTGATCCAAAGGTCTAGTAAATTCATCTCCTTTAAAGTGACTATGCGTGAGGAAGTCCCTCAGATTTTTACCCCTGCGGAAAGTGATCTCCAGATGTCCACCAACAATCTTCCTCAGATCAGGGTCGGCTAACAGTATCGTCCAGTACTTACTCATGATGTTATATACTGTGCTAGTCTGGTCATTTATACATCAGACTCTATTGTTTTCAGGAGTGGATCTCCTAGGGCATAAGAGTGAATTCCTGTCAGTTGTCTTGGCCTTATTAAAGGCTTTATACAGGACCTTCTTTGGGTAACCCCTTGCTGTCAATCTTGAAAAAAGGTTCCTACTTTCTTGCAAGAAAGTGGCTTCATCTGAACAGTTCAGTTTCGCACGCAAGTACTGACCTACCGGTATGCCTGCTCTCGGAGCCCTTGGATGGCAGCCCCCTCAATGGAGAAGATTGTTGGTGGATGTGGGCTTCCGGAAAACCTCCATATGAATGTTGCCAGTCTCATCAATCTGTATAGTCAGATCAAGGAAATTAATCCTCTTAGGACCAACCTCATGAATGAATAGCATGCCTATCCAGTTATTATTCAATATAGACACAAAATCCAGAAAGATTTCTGTGTCACTGTCCCATAGAATCAAAACATTCTCTAAACATCACCCAAAACAAAATGTGACTCGTGAAAAAACTTAGGTCCTCATTAAAAACATGTTGATTTTTCCACCATCCCAAAAATAAGTTTGCAAAGGTGGGGGCACATGTAGTCCGCATTGCTGTCCCTTTCCTTTGATAATAAAATATATCACCGAAAGTAAAGAAATTATGCAGAAGTAAGAGTTAAGTTACAAGTAAGAGTAAGTGTTATGATCTGCAACATAAACTAGGGAAAGAAGGGGAGAGCTGTCCCTACAGTAAGACTAAGCTGAGACCCTACGTTGTAGCGGGCGACCTGTTTCTTTTGAACAGACCCGCCTTCGTCCTCGGCTACTCTGAACGGAGACCTATAGAGAAAGGGAGGGGTCCCTAAAAGAACTAAGGACTGGGACAAAAATGGGACACCTCCTAACAGAAGTTGTTGCAGTGCAAAAGATAAACTGACAAAAGTACTAGAGGTCCAGAGGACCAAGCAAACTAGAGAGAGATAGGCACAAAAACACCTGGCTAGAGAGACAGTCAAAACAACACTGAAGTCCAGCAAGGCCAGAAGGGCGGAGCTGGAATATATAGGAAGATGGTCACGTGACCGCAAAACACAAGATAGAAACAAAAACAAACAGGAGGGTTCTAACAGTACCCCCTCTTTTATGAGGATCCTCCGGATCCCCCAGGCCCAGGCCTATCCGGAAATCTCCTGTGGAAAGCTCTGACAAGTCTAGGGGCAGAGACATCATCCGCCTTAACCCAGGAGTTATCCTCGGGACCAAAAACTTTCCAAGCGACGAGACACTGCAATCTCCCTCTATGCTCTCTGGAATTCAGGATACGAGAAATTTCATATTCGCCGTCTTCCACCACCGGAGGAACTGTGACAGTGGCCTCCCTATCCGATACATCAGCCTTTTTTAACAAGGAAACATGAAACACAGGATTAATCTTCCAGGAGGAGGGAACCTCCAACCTAACAGCAGACTGGTTAACCACCTGAAGCACCTTAAATGGCCCCACAAACTTCGGACCCAATTTTTTAGAGGGAATCCTCAACCGCAGATTCTTTGAGGACAACCAAACCATGTCACCCACAGTAAACAAAACCTCTTTACGTTTCCTGTTAAAATACTTCTTGGACTTCTTGTTAGCCTCTTGAAGGTTACAACATACAATAGTACAAACTCTGTCCAAATCACTGGAAAAATTCTCCTCCTCCGCCACCGCCGACCCCAATTTGGAGAACGAACCAAAAGACAGATGTCTCCCAGTACAACAAAAAAAAGGATAACACCCAGCAGAGGAGGATGTATGGTTGTTAAGAGCAAATTCTGCGAGTGGCAGCAACTCAGACCACCCTTCTTGATTGTCTGCCACAAAACAACGCAAAAACTGTTCAACATCCTGGTTCTTTCTTTCAGTCTGTCCATTAGACTCAGGATGATAACCAGACGAAAATGATAAATGGACTCCAAACCTGTCAAAAAAAGCACGCCAAAAGTGAGCCATAAACTGAGGTCCCCTATCAGAAACAATGTCGGTGGGAACGCCATGGAGCCTGACAATTTCCTTAACAAACGCCTTAGCGAGTGTCTTAGCGCAGGGTAGCTTAATGAATGGAACCAAATGACACATCTTGCTAAAACGGTCCACGACCACCCAGATGACAGTGAAACCCTCGGACACAGGAAGGTCAGTAATAAAATCCATTGCCAGATGCGTCCAAGGCGCACTAGGAACCTCCAGAGGGCAAAGCAACCCCGCAGCAGGGGTATGTGAAGCCTTTGACCTAGCACATACCGTACATTGACACACCCACTTGATGACTTCCTTCTGCCACCCAGGCCACCAAAAACTGCAACTGATAAGTCTCTTAGTCTCAGAAATTCCTGGATGACCTGCCAACCGAGACTCATGATATTCCACAAACAAATCTCTCCTAGAGGTTCTAGGCACAAACAACCTCCCATGAGGAGTGTTAGATGGGGCATCCTCTTGGGCTTTCAGAATCCCATCTTCCAAAACGGAGTCCAATGCTGCTACCACAACTCCTTCCTGTAAAATGCTCTCCTCCTCCTCGGTACCAACCATGGGAGAAAAGCTGTGAGATAAAGCATCGGCTTTAACATTCTTAGTATCAGGGATATAGGTAACAGAAAAATTAAACTGAGAAAAAAAAAGTGCCCACCTAGCTTGACGGGCATTCAAGCGTTTGGCAGCATCCAGATAGATCAAATTCTTATGATCTGTGAAAACCTGAACAGGAAATTTAGCACCTTCCAAGAAATGACGCCAATGTTCAAACGCAAGTTTAATAGCCAGCAATTCCCGATTACCAACATCGTAATTAAGTCCGGTTTCTGAAGATTTTTTTGAAAAAAAAGCACAAGGATGTACTCCATCCTTGTTCTCCTGAGACAAAACTGCACCGACCCCCACCGAAGAAGCATCAACCTCGACCAACAAAGGCTTGGTCTCATCAGGCTGCATAAGGATAGGGGCAGAACTGAACCTCTCCTTGAGATACACAAAAGCTTCAATGGCTGGACCGTATTCGCACCTTTCCTGGTGAGATCGGTCAGCGGCTTAACAATTATAGAAAAATTCTTTCCTGTAATAATTGGCGAAACCCAAAAATCTCTGTATTGATTTCAAATCAATAGGCCTTTCCTGCACAGCCTGAACCTTCACCGGGTCCATCGCAAAGCCCTCGCTGGAGATAATGTAGCCCAAAAACTAATTCTCTGCACAGCGAACTCACATTTCTCCAGCTTAGCAAAAAGTGAATTATCATCTCAATAACTGCAACACCTCACGTACGCTCTGCCAATGGGACTCCAGATCTGGTGAATAAATCAGAATGTCATCCAAATACACAACCACATTCTTACCAATCAAAGGTCTCAGGATGTCATTAATAAGGTTCCGAAAAAACGCGGGTGCATTGATAAGACCAAAAGGCATCACCAGATTCTCAAAATGACCTACCGGAGTGTTAAAAGCAGTTTTCCATTCATCAACCTCCTTCATTCGTAACAAATTGTATGCCCCCCGTAGATCAATTTTAGAGAACCACTTGGCCCCCACTAACTGGTTAAACAAGTCCGGAATTAACGGCAATGGGTAGGAATTGCGTACGGTAATCTTATTAATTTCACGAAAGTCCAGACATGGACGTAAACCACCGTCCTTTTTTTTAACAAAGAAAAATCCAACGGCCACAGGCGAGTTAGAAGGTCTAATGTGACCAGCAGCCAAGCTCGTCTGTATGTATTCCTCCAAGGCCTTTCTTTCAGGGATAGTCAGATTAAATAATCAACTCTTGGGAAGAGTAGCTCCAGGAACAAACTCAATGGTGCAATCATAGTCCCTATAAGGAGGTAAAACTTGCGACTCCTCCTCTGAAAAAACCTTCCAAAAATCCTGAATAGGTACAGGTAATTCCCCTTTTTCCACAGCCGCAATGCGACTATTACAACATTTATCATAGCACTTAGGACTCCAAGACTTAATCTCATTAGTAGACCAGTCCAGTAAAGGATTGTGCAGTTTTAACCTAATTTTCTTGGTGAATGCCATTGATAGTGAGGGGAAATGCAGCAACCTTGTGAGTAATACATTTCAAAGGAGTGTTATAAATTACAATCACAGAAATAGGTGATGACAAAGGTTTGGATTCCAATTTAAGTTTTTCCAAAAACCCCTTATCAATCACATTAAGTGTTGAACCACAATCCACAAATACCTGAAATTCAATCAAATCTTCCTGCAATGAGGTACTCCCTGAAAGAAATACTCCCTTACAGCTCAAACAAGCAATACGGGCGTAACTGACCTTTTTTTTTTTCTTTACTTAAACGAAGCTCACAGTTCTTAATCAAATGGTCAGGTTTACCACAATAAAAACACAATCCCTTGGACAACCTGCGGTCTCTTTCCTGATAGCGGAGTGACAT
Source organism: Phyllobates terribilis (assembly GCF_046119375.1). Lineage (NCBI taxonomy): Eukaryota > Metazoa > Chordata > Amphibia > Anura > Dendrobatidae > Phyllobates > Phyllobates terribilis. The sequence continues at coordinate 325,795,074 of NW_027362764.1, read as the reverse complement.
CGCCTCAACCTCCATCGGTTCTCCGCCGTCCGAGCAGACCCTCTGGGGACTGGGAGCTGCAATTGCAGGAATTTTTCATCATTAACCCTGGCACGCAGTCTCCTGTCCACACGTATAGCTAATTGCATGGCTTCCTGCAAGGTCTTAGGTGCAGGAAATGCAATCAGCAGATCCTTAACCCTTTCACTTAGACCAGCAAGAAAAAAACATTTTAACGCCGAATCATTCCATTTCACTTCTGAGGACCACCTTCTGAAGTGTGTACAATAATTTTCATCGTCACCTGACCCCTGATTCAAACGCCTCAGTTCTGTCTCAGCAGATGAGACTCGATCAGGATCATCATACAATAGCCCCATAGCAGAAAAAAAAATCCTCCACTGACCTAAAACACGGATCATTAGGTTGGAGAGAAAAGGCCCACCCCTGTGGTTCCTTGTGCAAAAGTGACATGATAAACCCTATGCGCTGTGATTCATTCCCACAGGACCTTGGTCTCAAACGAAAATATAATAAACAAGTATTTTTAAAGGAAAAAAAATCTTGTTGTTTACCATAAAAAATATCAGGGAGTCCTACCTTGGGTTCGACAAAATGCGCTCCAGAACAGCTACTCACGTGTTGCCGGAGCTCGGACACCTCCAGAGACAATCCCTGCAGGCGTTGAGCCAAATCTTGAACAGAAACCATACTGATCCCCGGATTTCTTTCCTTAAAGTTTTTTTTTTTTTGGGCTGGACTTACTGTTATGATTTGCAACATAAACTAGGGAAAGAAGGGGAGAGCTGTCCCTACAGTAAGACTAAGCTGAGTCCCTACGTTGTAGCGGGTGACCTGTTCCTTGTGAACAGACTCGCCTTCGTCCTCGGCTAGTCTGAACGGAGACCTATAGAGAAAGGGAGGGGTCCCTAAAAGAACTAAGGAGTGGGACAAAAATGGGACACCTCATAACAGAAATTGTTGCAGAGCAAAAGATAAGCTGACAAAAGTACTAGAGGTCCAGAGGACCAAGCAAACTAGAGAGAGATAGGCACAAAAACACCTGGCTAGAGAGACAGTCAAAACAACACTGAAGTCCAGCAAGGCCAGAAGGGCGGAGCTGGAATATATAGGAAAATGGTCACGTGACCGCAAAACACAAGATAGAAACAAAAACAAACAGGAGGGTTCTAACAGTAAGTAAGTCTTAAGAGTAACAAAACAAACAAATTATGTGAGTCAAATTGTCTACTCTTTGTGTTCAAAAAGTACGCAATTGCCGCAATGCCCAGCTCATGGTCTATATTACTGTAGAGGGCCTCCACATCCAAACTGGTCAAAATGGTTGTATCAGATACAGTGATGTCGCTCAATTTGGAGACTAGATCTTTATTGTCCCTTATAAATGAGGGCAGGGCATGGACGAATGGTGCTAGGATTTTGTCGATATATTTACTCACACCCTCTGTCAAGTTGTTATTGCCAGACACTATGGGGCGGCCAAGGATCGGGTTCACTCTTTTATGCACCTTGGGGAGTGCATAAAAAGAAGATATTGTTAGTTGAGGGTTAAAAAGAATCTTAAACTCATCCTCTGTGATTAGTTTGTCCTCAATCGCTTTTTCAGAAAGCTTCTGCAACTCCCCAGATACACATCAGTCGGATCATTCTTCAGGATAGTATACGTTTTCCTGTCCCCCAGCAGGTCCTTCACCATACGCACATAGTCCTCTGTGTCCATGAGGACTATGTTCCCTCCATTGTCTGAGGGTTTTATTGTAAGACCCTCTTTGGACATTAAATCATTCAGAGCTTTCTGTTCACTCGCAGTAATATTTGTCATCTTATTCCTTTTCGGTTTTATCTTCTTTAATTTATTTTCCACCATGTTCACAAAGGTTTCAATATTGTGATAATGGGAGAAAGGGGGTGTATTCCTGCTTTTAGGTTTTAATGACGAGAGTGGCGGTTGTATGGTCAGATCTTGCATATTGCCCTCTTCCAGCGGTTTCAAAATACCTATTGCTACCTCTTATTTTCTCCTCACCAGCAAAGGATTCTTATTTATGTTCTTATGGTAGTTGTGAAGGGCCAATTTTCTCTCAAATAAATTCATGTCCTTTGTCCATATAAAGGAATCAAAGGACGCATGCTTTCATGCGCATATATATTCATTTGATTCCAGTTAATAAGTTACCAGTTATTAATAAAGATAGGTACTCACATATTAGCTCCCTGTTAGGATGATTATATAATTAAATTTAGTTCTCTTATCATCTTAATATGAGAATTGTCTTATGTGAAATTAATCATGTTTTAAGAACAGAACGTTGTATCTGCTTTATATTACCAATGAAATCACCAACAAGGTACTGGTATCCATTCATTGATATTATGTCATAGAATATTGCTCATATATCAGATCTACAGTATATTATCAATAATGTTCTGTTATCTATATAAAAGTATCTTGCAATGATGATTATGCCATATTGCAACGTTATGAATAAGGGATTATTATTGCAGATGTACCCATTTAATATAAGAATCATGTCCTTGTATGCAGCTTAGTGACATGCGCAGTTGGTTAGGGAAGCAGATCGTAAGGGAAGAATCACGACTGATGCACATGCCCGCTGGCATCATTGCAATGACACCCTGTCATTTGCTACCATTGGCCTGTGTTGCCATCCAACGGGAGTGAAGGTAAACAACTGGTTCCTAAGAGCACAGAGGCTTTCATAATCCTTAAATGGAAGAAGTTTGGGACCACCAGAAGTCTTCCTAGACCTGGCCATCCAGCCAAACTGAGCAATCGTGGGAGAAGAGCCTTGGTGAGAAAGGTAAAGAAGAACCCCAAGATCACTGTGGCTGAGCTCCAGAGATGCAGTAGGGAGATGTGAGAACGTTCCACAAAGTCAACTATCACTGCAGCCCTCCACCAGTCTGGTCTTTATGGCAGAGTGACCCGATGGAAGCCTCTCCTCAGTGCATGACATATGAAACCCCCCATAGAGTTTGCTCAAAAACACATGAAGGACTCCCAGACTACGAGAAATAAGATTCTCTGGTCTGATGAGACAAAGGGAAAACTTTTTGGTGATAATTCTAAGCTGTATGTGTGGAGAAAACCAGGCACTGTTCATCACCTGCCCAATACAATCCCAACAGTGAAACATGGTGGTGGCAGCATCATGCTATGGGGGCGTGTTTCTGCTGCAGGGACAGGACGACTGGTTGCAATTGAAGGAAACATGAATGTTGCCAAGTACAGAGATATCCTGGATGAAAACTTCCAGAGTGCTCTGGACCTCGGACTTGCCCGAAGGTTCACCTTCCAACAAGACAATGACCCTAAGCACACAGCTAAAATAACAAAGGAGTGGCTTCAGAACAACTCGGTGACCATTCTTGACTGGTCCAGTCAGAGCCCTGGCCTAAACCCAGTTGAGCATCTCTGGAGAGACCTGAAAATGGCTGTCCACCAACGTTCACTATCCAACCTGACGGAACTGGAGAGGATCTGCAGGGAAGAATGGCAGAGGATCCCCAAATCCAGGTGTAAAAACTTGTTGCATGATTCCCAAGAAGACTCATGGCTATACTAGCTCAAAAGGGTGCTTCTACTCAATAAATTGTACATTTCTGTTTTTTTCAGTCAAGATGGGGTGCAGAGTATACTTTAATGAGAAAAAAATTTAACTTTTTAGAATTTACTAAATGGCTGCAATGAAGCAAAGAGTGAAAAATTTAAAGGGGTCTGAATACTTTCTTTACCCACTGTAGGGATTCTAGAGCAAGTATCTCTGGGAATGGACCTATTTATGGATAAGATTGGATGGGACGCTAAAAATGGGAATTGACAAATATCCCTTATGGACCAGTTATTGGTCTCTGCATATTGGGGACCGATTGGCTCCGTCTGGTCCTATAGCACACAAGCAAAACCTTTAAAGAGGTCAGCAGCACATTTTATATTCATCGTAGCCCCAGCCCCCTGAGGAAGCCCTTGTGGCGAAACTTGTTGGGGTGGCTATGTGATGGAATTTTAGTGGCATTGTGAGTATCAGTGCACCAGTAATACAGGCCCAGTTGTCCATTAATGCCAAAGCATGAACTACCGTCAAGTTGATTATATACAGTTAAGTAGGAACCTGGTCCTGTAATAAATAGACTGATAGTCTTCTATAAGTTGGGAATTACACTGACACGTAGATGTGATTTTAGAATGTTAGTTCACAGGTAATTTTAAATAAAGAAATAAAAGTAATTTTTAACTCATCCCTAAATCTGGGTTCATTTACCCTCTGGGTAATTAGGTATTAATATTTCATAGATAGCACACATACCTATGATAGTCTATTGGCTAGTTCACATTTGTAATACAAAGAAAAAGCCAGCTAAACAAAGCGATTTGTAATCCTCCGGGGCTCAAAGCAACATCACCACCATGGACCAAAAACAAATAAAGGTATGGGAATAAATCCAGCTTAAAAGGAGATAAAATCCCAAACTTTCATTAGTAAAATCATGGTTACATCCAAGGACTGTCCATAAAAACTATCCTAACATGTTTCTGGTGCGTGTAGCACCCTTTCTCATATTGTAGCATGATTAACACTTGCTGTCACTTGTAGTGTTTATATTAGTTTAACTTCCAACTAATTTTTTAATTTTCAGGTTTCGAGGAGAATTTTGATTCTCAGGGAGAATTGATTCTTCAAGACGCCTTCCAAGTTTGGGACCCAAAAACATTAATACGAAAAGGAAGGGAAAGACATATTTTTCTCTTTGAGATGTCTTTGGTTTTTAGCAAAGAAGTAAAAGATTCCACTGGAAGAAGCAAGTATATTTACAAAATGAAATTATTTGTAAGTAGTACAATATTGTTTAATGCAAAATACAAAGCTTTTTTTTATTGATTAGTTGTTTGTTACACTCACTTTAATTTATTATGAGTTCTATTTACAGAGTAGTGATAGACCCTTCTCAAAAGAAAATTGCCTTGCTCTACTTGAAAATTTTGAAGCCACTAGCAGTCATCAAAATATTTTAAAGGAATGGTCCTGGTTGGAGGGAGTCTGTCAACCACAAAGCACTAATTAAACCATGTAGGCCTGCAGTTAGTGTTGAGCGATACCTTCCGATATTGGGAAATATCGGATCGGATTGGATCGGACCGATACCCAAAAAGTATCGGATATCGCCGATTCCGATACCGGAAACCAATGCAAGTCAATGGGACAGAAATATCGGAATCAAAATAAACCCTTTCTTTCCTTGTAGGTTAATTCTACATGAAGGAAAACAACTCAGAATAATGTAGAATGTATTGGGGGAGGTGGGGGAAACAATAAAGGCATAGAGGTTTAGCCCAATCAAATGGAATAGCAGGAATTAATATATTTTTTAAGACGTTCTGAGTTACGGAAATATTGACTATGTTAAGTATTTTTATATTTTGTCAGATATTTATGTTTCACTGCTTCCATGCTCTTCACCTTTTTTTTTACTTCTCCCACACTTTCTCCTTCATCATCCTCAGCATCAGCATCTTTTTCATCAACAACTTCTTCACCTTCTTCATCTTCTTCTTCTTCACCTTCTTCGTATTATTCGTTTTTTTTATATTCTTCATATTCTTCTTATTCAACTATTATTCTTCTTCATATTCTACTTCTTCATATTCTTCTTCTTCATCATATTCTTATTTGTGACAGGCATTCCTGTAGTTGTTATCTATAAAAGTTTGAACATTACACCTTTCGTTCTGCCCGTCACAAAAGATTTACAACAGGATTTGTCCGCGTTCAGTTTGGCCTGCAGCAGCAGGTCTTTTCCAGGGGCACCACGAGGAGGAACGGACTCACCCTCATACACTGCTTAGTCATCTTCTGCTTATAATTTAGATATTATCTTTTGCTCTGATTTTTAGTCTTATGCTTAATGTTCTTCCGCTTTTTGTTCTGCAGCTTCTTGTACTTCTGCTTCTTGGTTTTCTGTCTCTTGTTCTTCTGTATCTTGGTGGTTGTCTTCTCTTCTTTGTCCTCTTGGTCAACTTCTTCAGGGTCATCTTCTTGGTCTTCTTCGGGGTGGTCTTCAGGGTCATCGTCTTCGGGGTCCTCGTCTTCAGGGTCGTCGTCTTCGGGGTCCTCGTCTTCTTCGGGGTGGTCTTCAGGGTCCTCGTGTTCAGGGTCGTCGTCTTCAGGGTCCTCGTCTTCTTCGGGGTGGTCTTCAGAGTCCTCATCTTCAGGGTCGTCGTCTTCGGGGTCCTCGTCTTTTTCGGGTTGGTCTTCAGGGTCCTCGTCTTCAGGGTCCTCGTCTTCGGGGTCCTCGTCTTCTTCGGGTTGGTCTTCAGGGTCCTCTTCTTCAGGGTCCTCGTCTTCAGGGTGGTCTTCTTCAGGGTCCTCGTCTTCACGGTCCTCGTCTTCACGGTCCTCGTCGTCTTCGGGTTGGTCTTCAGGGTCCTCGTCTTCAGGTTCCTCGTCTTCGGGGTCCCTGTCTTCTTCGGGGTGGTCTTCAGGGTCCTCGTCTTCAGGGTCCTCGTCAGGGAGGTCCAGAGTGATTACCAAGAACCATTTCAAAACTACCGAGGACCAGCTGACGGTACTGGAACTCGGTTACTAAGCAGGAGGTACCTGTGCCAGAAAGCACTACCAAGGACCAGCAGACGTTGGTGGAACTTGGATACCGAGAAGGAGGCACCTAAGCCAAAGGCACTGCCGAGAACCAGCTGACGGTACTGGAACCCAGATGGGTAGCAGAAGGTACCCATGTAAAAAAAAGTTTCAAGGCCGCGAGCCGGCCGCAGTTACCAAAACCCACAGTCCTACAGGGGGTGCTTGTCCTATTGGCACTATGGAACCAGCCTTCATTGCCAGATCCCGCAGCCCACATAGGAGTCACCTAAACTGCAGGCACCATAGAGTTGGCTAACCCGACCGCAACACGACAGGACAACGCATTGGAGGCAAAGTGACGTTGACACTACCCGGAAACAGCTGGCGTGCTGGAACCAGGCTGGGCAGGAGGGAGTACCCATGCCAAAGACACTGCCGAGAACCAGCTGATGGTACTGGAACCCAGATGGGTAGCAGAAGGTACAAGAGCCAATGGAACTACCGAAGACCAGCTGACGGTACTGGAACTCGGTTACTAAGCAGGAGGTACCTGGCCAGAAAGCACTACCAAGGACCAGCAGACATTGGTGGAACTTGGATACCGAGAAGGAGGCACCTAAGTCAAAGGCACTGCCGAGAACCAGCTGACGGTACTGGAACCCGGATGGGTAGTTGAAGGTACAAGAGCAAATGGAACTAACGAGGACCAGCTAACGGTACTGGAACCCGGATGGGTAGCAGAAGGTACAAGAGCCAATGGAACTACCGAAGACCAGCTGACGGTACTGGAACTCTGTTACTAAGCAGGAGGTACTTGTGCCAGAAAGCACTACCAAGGACCAGCAGACGTTGGTGGAACTTGGATACCGAGAAGGAGGCACCTAAGCCAAAGGCACTGCCGAGAACCAGCTGACGGTACTGGAACCCGGATGGGTAGTAGAAGGTACAAGAGCAAATGGAACTAACGAGGACCAGCTGATGGTACTGGAACCCGGATGGGTAGCAGAAGGTACAAGAGCCAATGGAACTACCGAAGACCAGCTGACGGTACTGGAACTCTGTTACTAAGCAGGAGGTACTTGTGCCAGAAAGCACTACCAAGGACCAGCAGACGTTGGTGGAACTTGGATACCGAGAAGGAGGCACCTAAGCCAAAGGCACTGCCGAGAACCAGCTGACGGTACTGGAACCCGGATGGGTGGCAGAAGGTACCCATGTAAAAAAAAGTTTCAAGGCTGCAAGCCGGCCGCAGTTATTAAACCCAACAGTCCTACAGGGGGTGCTTGTCCTATTGGCACTATGGAACCAGCCTTCATTGCCAGATCCCGCAGCCCACATAGGAGTCACCTAAACTGCAGGCACCATAGAGTCGGCTAACCCGACCGCAACACGACAGGACAACGCATTGGAGGCAAAGTGACGTTGACACTACCCGGAAACAGCTGGTGTGCTGGAACCAGGCTGGGCAGGAGGGAGTACGCGTGCCAAAGACACTGCCGAGAACCAGCTGACGGTACTGGAACCCAGATGGGTAGCAGAAGGTACAAGAGCCAATGGAACTACCGAAGACCAGCTGACGGTACTGGAACTCGGTTACTAAGCAGGAGGTACCTGTGCCAGAAAGCACTACCAAGGACCAGCAGACGTTGGTGGAACTTGGATACTGAGAAGGAGGCACCTAAGCCAAAGGCACTGCCGAGAACCAGCTGATGGTACTGGAACCCGGATGGGTAGCAGAAGGTACCCATGTAAAAAAAAGTTTCAAGGCCGTGAGCCGGCCGCAGTTACCAAAACCCACAGTCCTACAGGGGGTGCTTGTCCTATTGGCAAAATGGAACCAGCCTTCATTGCCAGATCCCGCAGCCCACATAGGAGTCACCTAAACTGCAGGCACCATAGAGTCGGCTAACCCGACCGCAACACGACAGGACAACGCATTGGAGGCAAAGTGACATTGACACTACCCGGAAACAGCTGGCGTGCTGGAACCAGGCTGGGCAGGAGGGAGTACCCATGCCAAAGACACTGCTGGGAAACAGCTGACATTACTGAACCCCAATAACACGGCAGCAAGTGTTGACTGTGCAGACGGCACTTCCGAGCGCCAACTGGCGGTGTTGGAGCTCAGGGATAATACTGAAAACAGAGGAGCCAGAGGTGTAATTGGAGCAACTTTAAAATCTGTAGTAGTGTGAATGAGGACAGAGCAGGAGAAATTGCCGTACGCACAGCAGGGGAACAGCTGACGTTACTGAACCCCAATAACACGGCAGCAAGTGTTGACTGTGCAGACGGCATTTCTGAGCGCCATCTGGCGGTGTTGGAGCTCAGGGATAATACTGAAAACAGAGGAGTCAGAGGTGTAATTGGAGCAACTTTAAAATCTGTAGTAGTGTGAATGAGGACAGAGCAGGTGAAATTGCCGTCCGCACAGCAGGGGAACAGCTGACGTTACTGAACCCCAATAACACGGCAGCAAGTGTTGACTGTGCAGACAGCACTTCTGAGCGCCAACTGGCGGTGTTGGAGCTCATGGATTACCGTTCAGGTGGTAGAAACATGAACACAACAGGAGACCTGGATACTGTTGCCAACCAATTATTTATTCTGGAAGAGGACTGGCAAATTCCTGAGAGATCCAGGCCTTGTTCATTTTGAGAAAAGTAAGTCGGTCAACGTTATCGGAGGATAGTCGCATGCGACGGTCTGTTAGTACACCACCTGCGGCACTAAAGATGCGTTCCGATAATACACTAGCAGCAGGGAAAACTAGCACCTCCAATGCATACTGGCTAAGCTCTGGCCATGTATCCAGCTTACAGACCCAAAACTTGAAGGGAGAAGAGCCGTCTGGGAGTACACTGAGAGGGCAAGACATGTAGTCTGTCACCATCTGACGGAAACGTTGCCTCCTGCTGACTGGAGCCGTCTGTGATGGTGTAGACATTTGTGGCGGCGGGGACACAAAACTTTGCCACATTTCGGCCATACTGGTCTTGCCTTGTGCTGAGGCGCTGCTTCTGCTCCCTCTTTGTACAGAGCTTCCTCCACTGCCTCGACGCACTGAGCTGCTTTGTAAAGCACTAGCAGCACTGCTCTCGGTTGGAATGGAGAACATGATGGAATGCACCAGTGCGTCTTGGTACTCCCGCATTTTACGCTCCCGGTTCAATGGTGTTATGAGGCTTTGTAAGTTGTCCCGGTAGAGAGGATCTAGGAGGGTGGACACCCAATAATCAGCCGTGTTGAGAATGTGGGCGATGCGGCGGTCGTTTCTCAGGCACTGCAGCATGAAATCAACCATGTGCTGCAGACTGCCAACTGGCCAAGAAACGCTGTCCCCTTCTTGAGGCGTGATCTCTGCCTGCTCTGCATCACCCCACCCTCGCTCTAGATACTGACTACTAGAGCATTGTGTACCTCCCTCCTCTGGACAGATGTCTTCCTCATCCATTGACTCCTCCTCATCCTCCTCACAAAGTGTTCCCTGCCTAGGCCTTTGTGAGGAACCAAGTTGCGCAGACTGTAGAGAAGCAGATGGCATTTGTGACTCCTCATCCTCCACCTCTTCCAAAACCTCGTCCCTTAGTGCTTGCAGTGTTTTTTCAAGCAGGCAGATAAGGGGGATAGTCATGCTGACTAGTGCATCATCTGCACTCGCCATCCGCGTGGAATAATCAAAGGTACGCAAAACGTGGCAAATGTCCTTCATAGAGGCCCACTCAGTGGTGGTGAAGTGTGAATGGTGCGCACTGAGACTTATTTGCGCCTGCTGCAGCTGGTACTCTATTACTGCTGCCTGCTGCTCACACAACCTCTCCAACATATGTAACGTTGAATTCCACCTAGTGGGTAGGTCACATATGATGCGATGTTCCGGAAGACGTAATCGGCGCTGCGGAGCTGCAATGCGTGATCTTGCGTTGCTGGAACGCCGCAAGTGAGCGCACTATATGCAGACCTTGTGAAGCAGTGCATCAAGATCCGGATAGTCTCTCAAAAAACTCTGCACGACCAAGTTGAGCACATGTGCCAGACATGGGATGTGAGTGAGGTTGCCTAGGCCCAGAGCTGCCACCAGATTTCGGCCATTGTCACACACTGCCATGCCTGGCTGGAGATTCGCTGGCACAAATCACACGTCGCTCTGCTGCTTGATGGCATTCCAGAGCTCCTGCTCTGTGTGGCTTCAATTCCCCAAAGAAATTAATTTTAATACGGCCTGTTGACTTTTGGCCACGGCTGTGCTCATATCGGTCATCATAACAGGTAACCGTTCACGGGTCGATGTGGAGGTAGACCATGCAGCGCTGATTCAGAGGAACTGGAGTATGAGGAGGAGTCAATGTGTACAGACTGGATTCCTGCAATCCTTGGAGTTGGCAGAACACGTACAGCGCCACTCTCAAGATCTGTACCCGGCTCCACAACATTTACCCAATGGGCAGTGAGGGAAAGGTATCATCCCTGTCCATGCTTACTGGTCCACGCATCGGTGGTCAGGTGGACCTTGCTACTGACGGCATTTTGTAGCGCATGTTTAATTTTTCCCTCCACACGTTTGTGGGACTGCCAATGCCATAAAGTTACGGAAGGTGTCAGTCTCCACCAGCCTGAATGATAGCATTTCAAGGGCCAGTGGTTTAGCAATGCCAGAATTCTGAGCCTGTGCTCGGGGGTGGTTTGCCGAGTATGGGCGCCTTTTCTCCCATGCCTGTGCTAACGATGGCTGTAGACTGGCCTGGAAGTGTGAGGATGACTGGGAAAGTGGTGCTGTGGGTGGAATTACACTGTGTCTCTGTACAACAGTGCCAGAGATTCTTCCATGGCGATCCTGTGAGGAAGCCGAACCAGCTGTGTGTGAGCTGGAGGAAGAGGCTACAACACGAGCTGAAGAGGTGGTAGGTGGCGCTGTAGGTTGGCCTAGGTCTTCAGTGTGTTTTTGTAACTCCACCACATGCTTGGTCCGCACATGTTTCCACATATTTGTGGTATTGAGGTTGCTGACACTTTTCCCTCTTTTCACCTTCTGATTACACAGCTTGCATTTGACAAAACAAATGTAATCTGCAACTGTGTCAAAAAAGGACCAGGCACTGCAAGTCTTGGGAGCGCCCGCTTTGGATTTTGGAAGAGCCATGCTCCTAATGGGTGCCGAAGTGGAGGCTACAGGCAACCAAGTCTGCCCCCTCCCTCTCCCTCCTTTTTGGGCTGTTCGGGGAATCTCTTCCTCATAGCTGCTCCCACTACCTTCCTGTCCCTCACGCTATGATGGGTCAAGGACCTCATCATCTACACCACCCTCTTCAAACAACTGCTTCTCCTGGGTTGTCTCGACAGCACAGTACGCACCAGAAAGTGGCACCTGAGTCTCATCATCAGATGCGTACTGAGGTGTGCTGCTGACCATAGGCACTGGCCCACCCGCCTCTTCAGATTCAGAGAGACAAATCGGTTGCGCATCACTGCATACTACCTCTTCTTCAAATTCTCTAATTCTGCTTGGCTGGCCCCCTCTTTCCAAGCCAAGAGATTCAGAGAACAGAAGTAGAGATCGCTCCTGTCCAGGGCTCTCTGACTGCCTGGGCAATTTGGCAGGTGGTGAAGAGACAGATGGGTGCTCTTCAGTGCTCAGGACCTGAGAGGATCTGGAACTAATTGAAGTCGATGCGTTAGCTGCCATCCATCCGACAACGGCTTCAATTTGGTCCTCCCGCAGCAGTGGGGTACGGCTAGCTCCTACAAAGCTGCGCATAAAGGACTGTTCCCTGGTAAAACTGGGGGATGCTGAGTCACTGGTGCCCACAGCAGGCACAGAATCCCCACGTCCTCTCCCTGCAGGCACAGAATCCTCACGTCCTCTCCCTGCAGAAACTCCACACCCATGACCACGACCACATGCCTTACTCCCTGCCTTCTTCATCTTGGTAGACTGATAAAGATAGGCAGAAAAGTACTAAGGGCTTAGTGTGCTTATTCCTGAACAGCTGCTAACAGGTATAAGAAACACTAATTTTATAAAGTGTGGACTAGACTTTAATATGAGCTAATGTGTCCTACACAACTGTAAAGTGGAGTGTTTGGTGAACTTTATTTAGTTTTTTTTTGTCACAAAAAGACACTGGATGTGCCCAAAGATGTAATACCGATAGTATCACAAACTTTTTGTAGCTATTACAATGTAGGAAGGTAACCTACAATGCAATAGATGAGGCTATAAAATAGGCTAATACAAATCTGGCTGGGGCTGCAGGGCACAATGCTGCAGAAAGGCTCCTCTATCTACTCCTATATAGTGTGTTTGGAACCAATGTAGCTGAATACGGATGGAACCACCACACTAATAGGAGAAATCAGGAAAAATTATGAATTGGCAAAAAAGGACAATGTATGAGGCAGTGACACACACTGAATGCACTACAACCAGACGTGGCTGAAGCACACACTACAGGGTGAGCTGCACTCACACACACAGACCTTGCAGACAGCGGTGAACAGTGCAGATGCAGAGCACTGTGCACTAGCGCTGCAAGACAAAAAAAAATTCTCTGTCTACTCCTATATAGTGTGTTTGGAACCAATTTAGCTGAATACGGATGGAACCACCACACTAATAGGAGATATCAGGAAAAATTATGAATTGGCAAAAAAGGACAATGTATGAGGCAGTGACACACACTGAGTGCACTACAACCAGACGTGGCTGAAGCACTACAGGGTGAGCTGCACTCACACACACAGACCTTGCAGACAGCGGTGAACAGCACAGAGAACTGTGCACTAGCGCTGCAAGGCACAGCGATTTATAAAGTAGCTTGGGTAAAGCAGAATAGACCAAATAGGTAGCTAAAACTGTCCCTCAGAACAACAGCGTCCTATCCCTAACTGAATTCACAGCAGAGTGAGCTCAAAATGGCGGCGGCGGCTTTTATAGTGCATCATGACATCATTTCAGCAGCCAATCACAGCCATGCCATTAGTTAAGATGCCTAACAGGATGTGCCCACACTTCTTAGGATCCTCATTGGCTGAATAAAATGAAACTGGCTCATTGCATTATGGGAACTTCCGATTCCGGTATTCCGGTATTCGATATTGTAAAAGTATCGGAATTAAGTATCGGAATTCCGATACCGCGAATATCGGCCGATACCCGATATTTCAGTATCGGAATGCTCAACATTACCTGCAGTACATTAGTGAGCTGCAGCTGCAGACAGGGGCCAGTGATGAGAGTCTGCAATGACACTTATGGTAACGCAGCTCCTGTGCATGCAGAGCTGCAGATTGATTTAATGCTCAAAATGCAAATAGAGTTGGCTGTAGTGACGCGCCCCCTGGGCCAGTGTTGTTTGGGGGATACCCGGAGCCGGATCAGATGGGGGTTGTAGTCTCCGAGTGGCGGTGACCCGGTCCGTGCCCAGGGTGTCAAGCTCAGTGTGTGGCAGTCCTTATAGATGTTACTAGATGTTCTTTTATGTCGACTACGCCACCCGTTGAATTGCGGTCAATACGGCCGCCGCTGCAGCAGGGTCCACTGAGGCTGGTGATGTGTGTGCAGCTTAGGTAGTATAACCCCCAACGGGAGGGGTATAGCCTCAGGGGGTCAGGTGTAGAGGATGGTGGTTGTGGAGGTGCAGGGAGGGTGGTAATGAGACTCAGAGTCGGGCTGTGCAGTTCAGGGTTTTTACTTACTGCTTTTGTTTGGTCACTCCGGCCTTGAGTGACCGCCCGAGCCGTGCTGCGTCCACCAGGTCCTGGACTCGGCCAACCCCCAGGTGATTCTGGAGCGTGGTCCTGAGCTCCCTTTCTGACTTGTCCTTCTCTCTGGCCTTCCCCACCAGGGATCCACCTAAGTCCGGCTCCCTCGGGCCTCTTGTTGGTAAACCCTTGTCTCTGGGTTCCCTGACCCTATTCCTGGTCTGCCTTCCGGGTGGATTTAGTGGGTGGTCGTGGCAGATCCTCTGGCTGAGGATTAGTGCCCTCCACCAGCTTGGGATCCGGTACCCTTGTGCCAACTCTTCACCCTCTGATCTAATCTTGGGTTCTTGGAGTTCTCTCTTCTCCCCCTCTGGGTCCTTCTTTCTCCTCTCTCTCTCTCTTGGCCTTGGAGCTGCTCTTCTCCTCTGCTCTCTTCCTCTGACTCTGCACAAAGACTGACAGACTGACTGACCAAACCTCTACAAAGACCCTGATCTAAGATGGTTCCCACCTTATATACTCCCTCTATGTGTGAGCTCAGGTGACCAGCACCCAATGAGCTCCTAGCTTTACCCAGACTGCTCCCCCTATCTGCCCCTACACTACTGGGATGTTCCACCCCCCTCCCACTCCAGCCAGGGACAGACACTGTCGTACCTGCACATTTCTCTAGTGGGAGTACCATTGGTCTGTCCCCCGGAAATGGGATGTGTGTAGTGCATGCAGCCTACTGAGCTCAGTTCCACACTCCATCCTTACCCGGGAGTGGAATATCACACCTCTGGGTTGAGGTGTAATACCCCTGTAGCAGCCGAATCCTCAGGGTGCTACAGTAGCCCTGCACTGTCCGGTCACATTTGAATGCAAAATAAATAGTTTTTTTTTTTTATAACAGCTACAATACTAATATCTTTACTATATTAATTTATTCATTTTACTCACTTATGTAGCACCATTAATGCCACAGTGCTTTATAGACTTTATCAGCACTGTCTCCATTAAGGCTCACAATCTAGATTTCCTAAGTATGTTTTTGGTCTGTTGGAGGAAACCGTAGAACCCAGGGGAAACCCACGCAAACATGGGGAGAACATACAAACTCCTTGCAGATGTTGTCCTTGGTGGGATTTGAACCCAGGACCCCAGCTCTGCAGGGCTGCAGTGCTAACCACTGAGCCACCATGCTGCGCTTATATGCTTTTCCTGTATGAGTGATTTAAAGAAACTGAACCATTAAGTTTTTTTTTGCTTTTTTTCATTTAACACGTAGTGTAGTGTTTGTGTATTAGTACAGTCACTTACCGTCGTTTTCTCTGGTATCCTGTATAGTTGGAGAATCAATATGTGTTCCATGGTGCGTTCCACACATCCAGAACCGCAGTAGCTGCACCTGTATGTGATCAAAGGGTTAATGCGCATCCAATGATACGTTCAAGACAACAAAAG
This sequence comes from Phyllobates terribilis, assembly GCF_046119375.1. Taxonomy (NCBI): domain Eukaryota; kingdom Metazoa; phylum Chordata; class Amphibia; order Anura; family Dendrobatidae; genus Phyllobates; species Phyllobates terribilis. Next base: position 325,779,328 of record NW_027362764.1, on the reverse strand, counting down.
TCATCTTATCACAACATTCTCAGTCGGAGTATAACCAACACTGGGATCAAATAAACCGATAAAAGGATTTTGCAGCTCTGTACTATATAAGTATTGTCATCACGTTCAAAGTACTCTAGAACCATGAGAATATAAATAATTACACATTAGGGCCAATAAGACAGATTTTAACTGTCATGTTAAAGTCATAGACGACATCAAGGTGCATTTGTATATCACATCCGAAATTCAATTGCTCATTCAATCCATTTGGTTGAAAGTACTTGAATCTATAAATCCATTTCAGTTCCTTTTGCAGGATTTTTTTGTCCCAGTTGCCCCTTCAAACTGAAGGTGCTATTACTTCAATGACAGAAAAGGAGAAAGAATCAAGGTCACCCTGATGTTTTTCCCTGATGTGTCTTGATATCGGTGTGTCCCTGATATTTTTTATATCTCCTATGTGGTCTCCCATCCTTCTTCTAAGCTCCCTCTTAGTTTTGCCGATATAATTTAAAAGGCAAGAACATTCAAATAGGTCTACAACTCCAATTGTCTTGCAATTTGTAAAATGTTTGTTCTTATATTTTGTGCCTGTTTTGGCACAAAATGCCAGTTAGCTAAGCTAGTGTACTTTGATCGAGATGGCAATTAGTGATGAGCGAGCATGCTCGCAAGTAGCTCGCCGAGTACTTGCGACATGCTCGGGCGGATGCTCAGGTCTCCTCCCTGCATGTTTGGCACTTTTTACTGAGCCAATCAACATGCAGGGATAGCCTGCCACTCACTGTAGTCTATATCAGACCTGGCGCCGCCGTGCTCGTCAGTCTACTCCACAATCAGACAGTGTAGGGAGAGGAGCTACTGAGCTAGGGAGAGATTTGCTTGTTTATTAGGTAGTGTAGGTAGAACAAAAGTATATTACACATCTCCATCTCAACAAACAGCCCTTCTGAGGACTAATCCATCTGCAGAGATATCAGGCAGGCAGTGTATATAGCAGACTGTAGTGCATATAGCATAAGAGACTCCATTCCAGTTCTGTCTGCTGCTGCTGCTGTTAGACATTTCTAGACATAGGTCCGGGTCTCATGGGCCAGGAATATTTTTTTTTGGATCTTAATCCTCATTATTTTCTTAAAAAGCAATCCAGAGAACACTGTTTATCTGCGTCATTTGCTTGTTGGCACTGCAGAATACAGCCAGGTCCTTTCCATATTACAGCACTAAAAATCCAGCTATTTAAAACTGTGGTTTGTCCGTCACACGGATCACATATAATTGCGCTGAAAATATTGCTATTTCTGTCCTCCATTGAAATTTTGTTGCAGTGTGTCAGTGAAGCAATTGACACCAGTTTGCTGTTAAAAATAGTTACCTACAGGCCAGGTATTTAAAACTGTGGTTTGTCCATCAAATGGATCATATATAATTGCGCTGAAAATATTGCCATTTCTGGCCTCCATTGAAATTTTGTTGCAGTGTGTCAGTGAAGCTATTGACACCAGTTTGCTGTTCAAAATAGTTACCTACAGGCCAGGTGTTTAAAACTGTGGTTTGTCTGTCACACGGATCACATATCACTTCTCTCCAAATTCAGCCATTTGTATTGAGCGTGGAAGATTTTGTCCTCCATTTAAAATGGGCAAGGCGTGTGGCAAGGGACAGGGAACTGGACGTGATGGTGATGGTGCATTCAAAGGCCGAGGCCGTGGGTAAGCTGAAATTGTGCCACAACAAACACCCACATCTTCTTGCCCGACCTTCCTGTCCCAATTCCTAGGGGACCGCAGCACACCACTATTGAACACAGAGCAGTGTGAAAAGATTGTTGGTTGGATAGCGGATAATACTTCCAGTCACTTTGCCACCACCACTCTGTCTTCCACACGGTCAAGTCTTGGAAGCCATGAGTCTGGACTGCAAATTCCTCACCCTGATCCTCCTTCCTCCCACCTTGCCGAGTGCCTGGAGACAACTGATCCCACGCTTGGACACTCTGAAGAGCTGTTCACTTTTCCATTTATAGATTCGGGCCTCTCGCCCGGTCCATTTGAAGCGGGTCAAGAGGAGATCGCATGCAGCGATGCCCAAATATTTGAGCTGCCACAGTCACATGAAGGCGACTGTGGAAAAGTGTCACAAGAGGTGGACGATGATGAGACACATGGTAGAAAGTTAGGAGGAGGACCAGGGTGCGGAAGTGGAAGACGAGGTGGTGGATGATATAGTGACTGACCCAACCTGGCAGGAGGACATGCAGAGCGAGGAGACCAGCACACAGGGGGAGGGAGGCAGAGCACCCCAACAGGCATGAAGAAGCAGTGTGGTGGCCGCAGACAGAAGGCAGGCAACCGTTTCCTATAACACCAACATGAAGGAAGTTGCCAGTACAACTGTTAGGTCTTCTCGAGTCTGTTTTTTTTAAAAGACTGCCGATAACCCCAAAAAGGCCATTTGCACCACCTGCCAGGCCAGCATCAGCAGAGGTGGCAAAACTACCAGCCTGACTACCACCAGCATGATCAGGCACATGGCAGGAAAACACCCGACTTTGTGGGCCGAACCCCATGGTCCGGGAACAGTGTCTGCGGGTGGTACCACTGCTTCTTCCACTGTTGTGCATGCAAGCCAATCCCCTGTCCATGGTGCATGCAAAGATGCCTCCTGCCTTGCACCTGTCGTTGCACACTCTCAAGTAGCAGCATCAGGAAGCACATCCACGTCCTTGTCCCAGTGCAGCGTTCAGTTGTCCATATCCCAGTCCTTGGAACGCAAGCGCAAATATGCAGCCAACGCCCTCACAGGCCACACTACTAAATTCCCAGATTCCGCGACTGCTTGCACTAGAAATGTTGCCTATTAGGCTTGTGGAGACGGAAGCATTCTGCAACCTGATGGTGGCGGCCGTTCCTCGGTACTCGGTCCCCAGCCGCCACTATTTCTCCCAGTGTGCCGTCCCCACATTACACAAGCACGTGTCCCAAAACATTAGCCGTGCCCTCAACAATGCAGTTACCGGGAGAGTCCATCTACCACGGACGTGTGAAAAATTGCTTGTGGGTAGGGACGGTACATCTCGCTGACAGCACACTGGGTTAACATAGTGGAAGCCGGGACCCAGTCGGACCTTGGGACGGAACACACCCTCCCGACGCCAAGGTTTGTGGGCCCTAGGTCAATCAGAGTTGCCCCCACAGTCTACAGCTCATGGACCTCAGCCTCCTCCTCCTCTTCAGCCTCCATCTCCGAAATGACCACATCAGTCACAAGCTGGAATTACTGCAGCACTGCCTCGGCCAAGCGGCAACAGGCTGTGCTGAAGCTAATATACTTAGGTGACAAATCGCACAATGCTGAATAATTGTGGACAGCTCTGAAAGAGCAGGCAGATCTGTGGCTCACACCTCTGAACCTACAGCCAGGCATGGTCGTGTGTGACAATGGCCGGAACCTGGTGGTGGCTCTGAGGAGAGCTCACACACTTACCATGCCGCCTGCCCATGTGCTTAACCTCGTGGTTCTGTGGTTTCTCAAATCCTACACAGAGCTGCCAGATCTGCTTGTTAAAGTACGCTGACTGTGTGCCCATTTTAGAAAGTCACCTACAGCTTCCGCCGCCCTTGCCGTGTTTCAGCAGCATTTGCAGCTTCCAGCTCACAGAATGGTGTGTGATGTCACCACGCTTTGGAACTCTACACTGCAGATGTTGGGAAGGATTTGTGAGCAGAAGAGGGCAGTTGTTGAGTATCAGCATCAACAAGGCCGTCGGTATTCAGTTCAGACTCCACACATAAGACCTCAGGAGTGGATATGGATGTCAGACATATGTACCATCCTCCAAAACTGTGAGGACTCCACCAAGATGGTGAGCGGCGATGACGCCATAATTAGCATCACCATATCTTTTCTCTGTCTTCTGAAATGCTCTATGCTCACAATCAAGGAGGATGCATTGCAGGCGGAGCAAGGAACCATACAAGGTGATTACACACAGCCCAGCCTCATCTCATCCCAAAGTGGATTGGGTGACAGTGAGGAAGAGGAGAAGGAGGAGGAGGAAGAACAGGAGCTTGTTTCATGCGCTATAGACGGTACTACCTGCACAACTGTCATACCGTCTGTTCAGCGTTAATGGCCTGAGGACAGACAGGAGGAGGAGGAGACCATGGTCAGTCGTCCTCTTGGTGACAATATGGAAGTCTTGCCTGTTTGCAGTCTGGCAAGCATGGCCAAGTTTATGTTACCCTGCCTTTCCCATGACCCTCGCGTTCTCAAAATTTTGGGGACAGTCATTACTGGTTGGTGACACTTCTAGACCCACGCTACAAGGAGAACTTTATATCTCTTATTCCTTAGACAGACAGGTCTACAAAAATGGAGCAGTACCAGAAGGCGCTTGTTGCAGAACTATTAAAAAAAATTGCCATCTGAAAACGCTGGCGGCAGAGGTCACAGTTCGTTGGACAACCAAGGACTACAGGCGAGAGAGACACAACTCCAATCCAGCAGAGGCAGGGGAACACTGTCAAAAGTTCTGGGAGAATTTTCTCAGCCCCTGCCATCGCACAGGCCCTGAGGCGCGGGGTACTCTCATAAGAAGTGCAAAGTTTGGGAAGATGCTGAGGGAGTACCTTGCAGACTGTACCAACGTGCTCCGTGATTCCTCTGTGCCTTATAACTATTGGGTATCCAAGCTGGATATGTGGAATGAACTGGCTCTCTACGTCTTGAAGGTCCTAGCCTGCCCTGCCACTAGTGTTTTATCAGAGCGGGTTTTTAGTGCCGCTGGTGGAATTATAACTGACAAGCGCATCCGCCTGTCAACTGAAAATGCTGACAGGCTGACTCTTATAAAAATGAACAAGGGCTGTATTGGGCCAGACTACTCAACACCAACGAATGATAGCAGCGTAACATAAACTCAAATCCCTTGTCTTTTTTTGGGAGGTGTATTCCCATGCACCTTTTCACAGCTCCGTGATTCCTCTGTGCCTAATAACTATTGGGTATCCAAGCTGGATATGTGGAATGAACTGGCTCTCTACGTCTTGAAGGTCCTAGCCTGCCCTGCCACTATTGTTTTATCAGAGCGGGTTTTTAGTGCCGCTGGTGGAATTATAACTGACAAGCGCATCCGCCTGTCAACTGAAAATGCTGACAGGCTGACTCTTATAAAAATGAACAAGGGCTGTATTGGGCCAGACTACTCAACACCAACGAATGATAGCAGCGTAACATAAACTCAAATCCCTTGTCTTTTTTTGGGAGGTGTATTCCCATGCACCTTTTCACAGCCACACATGGGTATACGCTTCCTGATTTTGGCTATTTGCTCTTGTGCTCCTCCTTCTCCTCATCCTCATCCTCCACCACCATATCACCAGGGTGACCGTGGTCCGTGATGCAACACCCACAGAATTTTTTCAAAGGGTGTTTATGATGCCTGTAAAAAAAAAAATGTATACAGTATTTTCATTTATACCCCCCAGGAGTAAATGTTTGTCAGCCCATACACTTAGTGCATGGGCATTACAAGTTTAGCAGAGTCGCTCCTTTTTAATGGGAAAAATTTTTTTTATGAGGCCCTCCTCCATGTCTCTTCCAAGGAGCATTGGAATGTCTCCCAATTTTTGGCAGCCCTTGCATTCACTGCATAGGCCAATACTATAGGAGACCCACTTCCTAATAATGGGAACATTTTTTCATGAGGCCCCCTACGTCTCTTCCAAGGGGCATCGGAGTACCTTCCAATTTTTGACAGCCCTTGCATTCACTGCATAGGCCAACACTATGGGAGACCCACTTCCTAATAATGGGAACATTTTTTCATGAGGCCCCCTACGTCTCTTTCAAGGGGCATTGGAGTGCCTCCCAATTTTTGCCAACCTTTGCATCCACTGCATAGGCCAACACTATGGGAGACCCACTTCCTAATAATGGGAACATTGTTTTCAGGAGGCCCTCTGACCTCCACGTCTCTTCCAAGGGGCATTGGAGTGCCTCCAAATTTTTGGCAACCCTTGAATTCACTGCATAGGCAAACACAATGGGAGGTCCACTTCCTAATAATGGAAACATTGTTTTCAGGAGGCCCTCTAACCTCCACGTCTCTTCCAAGGGGCATTGGAGTGCCTCCCAATTTTTGGCAACTCTTGCATTCACTGCATAGGCAAACACAATGGGAGACCCACTTCCTAATAATGGGAACATTTTTTTTCAGGAGGCCCTCCTCTACGTCTCTTCCAAGGGGCATTGGAGTAGGTCCAAATTTTTGCCAGCCCTGCCACTCACTGCCTACACAATAACAGTATAGGAGACCCACTCTTTACTAATGGGATCAACAAAGCATAGCCGGCTGATGGCTCTCTAAGAATAGTGAGGACCGACTGCTGGCCCTTTAATAATAGTAAAGGCCGGCTGATCGCTCTATAAAAATAGGCTTTGTGGCTTTCAGAGTCCCTTCTTCATAAATGAAACAGGATGTGTCTGATGATGTGTCACACACCCCATGGCCAGATAAGGTTGTAAAAGGTTAAAATGACATTTCCTGGTGAATGCATTTGTCACGGTTGAAAGCAATACAAAAGTGCAAAAACGCTATGTGTGAACATAGCCTATGATGTGGAGAAGTATTTTTGTTTTTGTTTATTTATTTTGCCTTTGTCATTACCCTGGAAAGGATGTTCCTTAACATATTTCTCAGGAAAATCCATTTTGGTTTTGTTTTTGTATGTATTTATTGTCCGTACAAGTGGCGTAATACCTCTGACAACATTGTTGACAGCAGTGACCTGGGAGTCAGAAATGCTTCCAGGGGTCTTCCCCATGCTGTTTCCATGCCATTTGAGCAATGTTCCCATCGATTTGGGCAATTTTTAGGCCCTCTGCAGACCGCCATTGGGAGCCGCCTGAAAAATGCCCCAGTTTCCCATAGACTTACATTGGGCTCATTGCTTGGGTCGAGCACCTGAGTATTCCAATGTGCTCGACCCGAGCAACGAGCACCTGAGCATTTTAGTGCTCGCCCATCGCTAATGACAATACTTATATAGTACATAGCTACAAAATCCTGTTATCGGTTTATTTGATCCCAGTGTTGGTTATACACCGACTGAGAATGTTGTGATAAGATGACTTTTGTTGTCTTGAACGTATCATTGGATGCGCATTAACCCTTTGATCACATACTGGTGCAGCTACTGCGGTTCCGGATGTGTGGAACGCACCTTGGAACGCATATTGATTCTCCAACTACATGGTTCCGGTGTTTGGAGCGCACTTTGGAACGCGTGCTAATTTCTTGGTCACATGCTTGCGGTCACGTGTTTCCGAAAACCGCGGACACCCGGCTGTGCGTGGAGCGCACGGTGGAACGTAGGCTAAGTGTGCTTCCAGTCACATGATTCCGGAAGCTGCAGACATCCGGTTGCGCAAATAGCACACAGCGCGCACATGTGGTATGTATACCAGAGTTCAGCCTGGGCCTATAAAAGAGTGGTCTCTCCATAGGAAGCGTTCCCACTATCAAGATACTAGGACTGCGGGGGAGTCACCTCGGACTGTAACTAAAATGCTTAAGTGCTCCACCATGAGATTGAGTCCTTCCTAATCTTTGCCTGAAAACATTAAGATATCAGATAAATAGAAACTTTGCCTAATTAACTACTCCTGATGAACCTTATGAAAGGAGAAATGCGTTGAGTTTTTCATTTGTGTTGATTGGATTATTATTGACTACACTGGGGTATATTAAGATTGCACTTTATATGGTACTAAATCCATGATTAGGGGGTATTAGACAAAGATTATATCTATATCCATTTGAGTATACCTATTATGAGACAAATTATGAACATAAGGTCCATAGGCTATTTGTTGATATGAAGTTCTTTATCAGATTTGTTTGAACTGTCTTTGGCTATATTTGGGAAAATTGGATTCCTATGTGGAATTGAACCCCTGACCTTAATTTGAAAATTAAACCTTTGACTGCAAATCAGGAGGCAATAAATTATATATTTATTTGAATACATCTATTATGAGATGAATTATTGACATAAGGTCTATGGACTTTCATGTAATAAGCTTATTATTGGTTAATTAAGTGGAGAATCTGATCCCCAGAAGAGAGATGTCTTTTTGTTATTTTTTATGTCTGCTGCTAAATTCCACTGATCAGAGCATCTGACATTCTTTTCTACTGTATGCCAATTCTTAACATCTCTACCTCATGTATTTGCACTTTTTTGTCACTATAGGGTGATATAGGGAAAGTAGGGAGAGTCGTGGGTGAGCGGGGCACCATTATCAGGATACAGGGAGGCACTACTCTTCATTCTTTTTTACACTGAAAAATGTGTTTTGTTGTTTTAAAATTGGCTAATTTTAAAGTATTGATAAAAAGTTAATTTTTAATTACATTAAGAAGTACTGATTCTGTGAGCTTTCTGTGTGCCTCACTACTGGCTTGGGGAAAACCTATTTTAAGGTTGTGTAAAAGTGTGTTTTGATACTCCAGCATTAGCAGGTCCCTTTCCAGGGCAGGAAGCGTCTGGCAAAATTTACTTTTATAACGTGGATCTAACAGAGTGGCAAACCAGTAGCCAGCACTATTTCGAATCATAACTATAAGGGGATCACGTTGCAGATAGTGCAGCAAGAATGCACTTATATGTCGGGCTCTTTCATGAGGTTCAAGCCCCTGCTGTGTTGGTGGCTGGGTAATTCTGATGCTTGTTTCCTCCATCCCCTCCCGCCAAACATGAACAGAGAGGGATGATTATCCTGTTCATGTTCTGACTGTTGCTCGCCCATCACCTGTTCTATTTGTTTTTTCCTCGCCTTCACTAACATCTTCACTAATAGTTTTTCTGGTATCACCAACCGACCTTGATCGCAGTGAACCACTTTCCCTTGGCACCCTAACATGTCCCCTAGTGTATGATGTTAGTAACTGAAGAAATTATTTTTTAGTGTGCTTGAGGCCTGTATAACATACGAGATATTCTCCAAACTAATTCAAACTGAGATATCCCCTGCTGTAATAATAATAATAATCTTTTTATTTATATAGCGCCAACATATTCCGCAGCGCTTTACAATTCAGGCAATTTACATACATTTTCGGCACTGTATAACATAGAATATATGCTCCAAGATATTTCAAACTCAGACCTAGCCTGCTGTATCATGTTAGTCACAGTAGAATTTAGATTTTTTTTACTCTGCATACAGCTGAATTTCACCGCCACTAAAGTAGTAGCTGGCTTATAGCAGAGTGTGACATGTTTGCGACACAAAAAAATCTTTTGTGGACTCTGCCTGCCAACAGAAAAAAATATTTGTTTTACTGTGTATACAGCTGAAGTTCACCCACCAAAAAAATGACAAACTGGGCTAACACAGCTTGCACTATCACATTAGCAAATAAAAAAAATGTTTTTGTTCTCTGCATTATAAGTTCTGCAGAGTCTGAAGACAGCTGAATTTCAACCCCACAAAATCAAAAAGTGGCCTAGAAGGGCTTGCTTGCTTTATCACATTAGCAAGTGCAAAAATAGATTGAAAGTATACTCATGCTTGGAGCACAATACAACCGGTACACAGCACTGTTCTATGGCATGGGCCCTGCTCTCTCTGGCAGAATCTCTGTAATTGCACAAGAAAAAAAAAAGTGCTGCAAGGTCGATTGAACAGGTACACAGCAGAGGACTTATCTACACTATCTCAATTCCAAACAAGCGCCCATCTATCTAGCTAATATCTCTCAGTATACAGGCACACACTCAGCAGCATCTGTCTCCAGCAGTGACATGGATAAAATGGTGCCGAGGAAACATGGCCTATTTTTATATAAAGAGGACATGTGATTTCAGCAGCCAATTACAGAAGCCCTTGTGTCTGGACAGTGTGCATGCTCCTGCTTTATGATTGGCTAGCCGCGCTTTCCTGACTTAAAGTTACCGCCTACAGGAAGAAAAAAAAAATTACAAGTGTGCCCTTGATCTGACCTGTTCTGAGCTATCACCAGCTCACCCCCACTCATCTACCACTTCCCCCCACTCATCATACACAAGCACTATGCTAGCAAAACTGTTAAAAACGCTGTAGTTTCCCCAAAATTATGTTCCCGCATATATTGGCCGAACGGTTCCGATTTTTCCCGAATTTAAGAAATTCTGCTCGCCCTTCCGATCACGAATCCGAATGTGCCATGTTCGTGTCGAATTTAAATTTTAAGTTTGGATTTTGAACAAATTCACTTATCACTACTAGAAACCACCTAGTCACCCGTGCATTCTTCCCTTTTCTTTCCCTCATCCATCTCAGGGGCGCATGATCGGAAACTAGCCTTAACTTTCGGCCTAACAGGTAGTATCTTAGTGTCTCAATTGCCCATTTGATGGCCAGGCGTCCTTCTCTACGATGGTAGTTCTTTTCACAGGAGGAGAGTTTCGTACTCAGGAATAGGACTGGATGTTCATCCCCATCTATTTCCTGGGACAACACAGCTCCCAAACCGAAGTCGGAGGCATCAGTCTGAACCACAAACTCCTTAATGAAGTCAGGCACTACCAAGACTGGCTGTTTACATAGGGCGAGCTTCAACTCCGGGAATGTCATCTCCACTTCAGGGGACCACTTGGACATCGATGTCTCTTTGCCCTTAAGAAGATCAGTCAGGGGGACGGCTATCCTGGCAACATTCGGGTTAAATCGCCGATAATTCCCCACAATTCCTAGAAACACCTGAACTTGCTCCTTGGAGTTCGGTTGCAGACAACTTCGGATAGCCTCCACCTTATTTACTTGCGGCTTTATTTCGCCCCTTCCGACAATGTAGCCCAATTGTTTTGCCTCTTTTTTCCCCATGGCTCACTACTTTGATTTTACCGTAAACCCTGCCTTCCTTAGTGCATCCAGTACCGCCTGGACCTTCTGTAAATTATGTCCCCAATCCTGGATGAATATTAAATGTCATCCAGGTAAGCTGTGGCGTACTTCTTATGAGAGACTAGGATCTGGTCCATGGCGCACTGAAAGGTAGCTGGGGCTCCCTCCAGACTGAACGGCATCTTGGTCTATTGAAAGCACCCATCAGGAGTATAGAAGGCTGTCTTCTCCTTGGCACTTGGGGACAGGACAATCTGCCAGTACCTTTTCGTTGGGTCCAGGTTGGTGATTTAACTGACTGACTTTAGCCTTTAAGTTCATTGACGCGTGGCATCGGATACGCGTCGAAATTTGACACCTCATTCAACTTCCTGCATTCATTACAGAACCGCCAGTCTCCATCTGGCTTCTGCACCAGGGCCCTGGGGCTGGACCAGCCGCTCTTTGACTCATATATGATGCCCAGGCTCAACATTCTCCTCACCTCTTTGGAGATCACCTTGTGGCGGGCTTCAGGAATCTGATTCACCCTCACATGTGGTTGCATCAAGATTTCATGCTCGACCACCTGCGTACAACCTGGAAGCTCTGAATGCAGGTCCTGGTTCCATTGAAGCAGCTCTCGGCACTGTTGCTTCTGAGCCGGTGACAGTGTCTCTGCCACTGTGACATCCTCTACTCGGGCTTTGGGATGGGCCCCCAGGCACTTACCTTCCACTGGTTCTCTGTCTCACCAAGGTTTGAGCAGGTTAATGTGGTACACCTGATATGTTTTTTTTCTCCCTGGTTGGTAGACCTTGTAGTTGACATCACTCAACTTCTCAACCACCTCATATGGCCCTTGGCACTTGGTCAGGAATTTGCTGTCCACCGTGGGGATAAACACCAACACCTGGTCTCCAGGGCTAAACGGTGTCAGTCTCGCTTACCGATTGTAGACCATTGCCTGTGCCTCTTGGGCTTAAAGGAGGCTTTCCCTTACTGTCGGCATCAACCTTGCAATTTGGGCTTGCATCTGGGCCACATACTCAATGACGCTCCGGTGGGATGTTACCTCGGCTTCCCAGGTCCCCTTCGCAATGTCCAACAGTCCCCAAGGGTGCCATCCATAAAGCGACTCGAAGGGTGAGAATCCCGTAGAGGCCTGGGGAGTTTCTCTAATGGAGAATAGCAGATAGGGGAGTAGGCAATCTCAGTCGTTGCCATCCTTCTCCACATCCTTTTTAAGCATGGACTTTAGGGTGTTGTTGAACCTCTCCACCAGTCTGTCCATCTGCGGATGGTACACAGACGTCCTGACTTGGGTAATCTGGAGAGCCTTACACAACTCCCTCATCACTTTCGACATGAAAGGAGTTCCCTGGTCTGTCAGGATTTGCTTTTGTAGGCCGATCCGGGAGGAGGTATGTACCAGCTCTCGGGCTATGCTCCTGGAAGAGGATGTTGCATAGTAAGATGTTGCATAGTAAGATGTTGCATAGTCCAACACAACTAGTATGTATTGGTGACCCCTGGCGGACTTAACTGAGGGCCCTACAAGGTCCATGGCAATTCGATCAAACAGGACATCTCTAATGGGTAAGAGGTTCAGGGGACTCTGGAAGTGGGACACGAGAGCAGTTAGCTGACAAGTAGGGCTAGACCGGCAAAAATTAACAATTGTGTCGGTGACACCCAGGCCAGTAGAACCTCTGCAGGACCCGCTCTTGAGTATTGTCTACTCCCAGATGCCCACTTAAGACATGCGAGTGGGCCAAATCTAACACCCTAGGTCTATAGGGACTCGGCACCAACAACTGCTCTGTCACTTTCCCTCTTGGTTTACCCGATAAAGCAGCTCCTCATTTATGGTGAAATATGGGAACCTGGTGTCAGCCTCCTGCTCTTGAGCCATCCCATTTATCACAGTCACGTTGTCAAATGCACCTTTCAACATAAGATCCTGCATTTGCGTTGTACCAAAATTCCCCCAAGAAACCTCCAGTTCAGGAATGTCAACCTCATGGGTCCCTGTCTTGTCCTTGTCGCCAGCAAGGACACACAGGTGGAACTCATCCGCCTCTGGCTGAATTGGGGATTCTTCATGGACAAACCAGCTCCAGTCTGAGCTCGTGGGCACTGCTGCCTTTCCCCACAAGTCCCAGAACAGCCGGGAATCCCACCCGATTATAACTGGGTGTAACAAGTCTCTGACTACCCCGACCTCATGGGACTCAGTACTCCAGTTTCTTTTTATAGTCACTTGGGCGACAGGGTAGTCTTTGGCGGCTCCTTGGATACAGCGGACACCCACATTTTTCTCAGGGGTCAACTGATGTGGGAGTCTGGCCCTTATCAGAGTCACCAAACTCCCTGAGTTCAAAAGTCCAGACACCAGTAACCTATTTATGGTCACGGGACAGGACTGTGGCCCCTCACCGTGTTAATAGTCCACATTGCAGGCGGAGTATGCATTATACGAACAGCGCCCTCCAACGCTGCAGTCCATCTGCTCTGAGAACATAGGACAATGGGCAGCTGTGTGTCCAGGACCGTAATATCTCCAGCAGATTATGCATTTCCTATCAGCCTTTGGCAACCCCTCAGCAGACCCTTGGGACCTTGAACTCCCCACCTTTCTTTTGGGTACTCAGAGGGAGCCAGAGTCCCAATTATGGGGATGCAGCACCACCCGGTTTCCTTAGGGACCTCTCAACCACCTGGTATCTTTCTACGAGGACAACCAGGTCATCTGCATTCTGGGAGTCTCCCTGGGCAACCCAGGTCTGCACCGGCTTAGGGTAGGGAGTGCACAAATCTGTCCATGGCAACCTACTCGACCATCTGGGCTGGAATGGAGGACTCCGGCTGCAGCCACTTCTGTACAAGATGGAGAAGGTCAAACATTTGGGAGCAAGGGGGGTTTTATCACCATAATAAGTCCAGTGGTGAACCCTAACGGCCCTGACTGACATAGTCACTCCCGCACGTGCCAGTATCTCAGTTTTAAGTTTACCATATTCCTGGGCATCTTGCAAGGCCAGGTCGTAATAAGCCTTCTTGGGCTCACCAGTCAGATAGGGGCCAGCACCTCTGACCACTGCTCAGGTGCTAGCTTCTCCCTCTCTGCCACCCGCTCAAACACAGTCAAAAATGCCTCCACATCATCACCCAGGGTCAGTTTTTGCTTGGCTTGTCTTACAGCTTTCTGGATGTACGAGTCATCACCTGGAGTTGAGGGAGGGGCTGCTGGCTTTGCACAAACTACCTCTGCGAGCAATTCCATCTGCTGCTACTGTTGTCAGATCTGGGCCTGTTGCTGCTGTTGGTGGATCTGTTGCAATAGCAGCTTGCTTGTCGCTTGCTGAGCTTTCACCAGGTGCTTGATCAGTTCCTGCATGTTGTCTGCCGTCGTTTCCTGGAGATCTTGCCCACACTTCTACTGCCACCTGTAGTAGATCGCTCACTCAGAGGTAGACACAGGTATGCTGTCTCTTTAAAACTTCTGTTTTTTTAGTAGAATAGAATGCAGCAGGATAGCTCGACACAAACAGATCTGATGTTCTTTTCTCCAGACCGACTGAACACTGAATGCCTCAGCAGGCCGAGTATTTAAACCCCAGACCACACCCTGGGGTGGAGATATGGAGAACAACCTCCTGCGTGCTCTTGGTTGTTCTCACTCCCTTTTACAAATAGACTTAACCCATCTCAGCAAATAATATGCTAGAGGAAACTTAACGGTTTTAATTCAATGAAGCTAACAGCATCAGGGAAGCATATCTCCCCTCCAGCACTTTACCAGTGATTTTGTAAGAATATACCCTGACAGAATGTTTGCTTTTTTGGCCTTGTTTCAAAGAATATGAATGATAACAAAAAAACTTTTTCTCCACTCATGGTTATTGGTTGGGTGAAGCCATTTATTGTCAAAACTACTGTTTTCTCTTTTTAAATCTTAATGCAACCAAAAACATCCAAATGATCCTGATCAAAAGTTCACATACCCTGGTGATTTTGGCCTAATAACAGGCTCAGAATTTGACACAAATGGGTTTGAATGACTACTAAAGGTAACATCCTCACCTGTGACCTGTTTGTTTGTAATCAGTGTGTGTGCATAAAAGCTGAGTGAGTTTCTGGGATCCAGACAGAGTTTTGCATCTTTCATCAAGCCATTGACATTTCTGGAAAAAGAATTGAGGAAAGCAAAAGAATTGTCAACGGATCTACGGGAAAAGGTACAGTATTTGAACTGAATAACACAGGACGTTCCAACATGACAACGATCCAAAACATAAGGCCAAGTTGACCTGTCATTGGCTACAGTAGAACAAAGTGAAGGTTCTGGAGTGGCCATATCAGTCTTATGACCTCAACATCATTGAGCCCCTCTAGGGAGATCTCAAGCGTGCATTTTATGCTAGACAGCCCAAGAATTTCCAGTAACTGGAGGCTTTTTGCCAAGAAGAATGGGCAGCTTTACCATCTGATAAAATAAAGAACCTCATCCATAACTACCACAAAAGACTTCAAGCTGTCATTAATGTTAAAGAGGGCAATACACAGTATTAAGAACTGGGGTATGTGAACTTTTGATCAGGGTCATATGGATGTTTTTGGTTGTCATTAAGATTTAAAAAGAGAAAACACAGTAGTTTGACAATAAATGGCTTCACCCAACCAATAACCATGAGTGGAGAAAAAGTTTTTTGTTATCATTCATATTCTCTGAAACAAGGCCAAGAAACTTTTGAGCACAACAGTATATATATATATATATATATATATATATACTGCTCAAAAAAATAAAGGGAACACTTAAACAACAGAATATGCCTCCAGAAAAAACTTCTGTGAAATCAAACTGTCCACTTAGGAAGCAACACTGATTGACAATCAATTTCACATGCTGTTGTGCAAATGGAATAGACAAAAGATGGAAATTATTGGCAATTATCAAGACACCCTCAATAAAGGAGTGGTTGTGCAGGTGGGAACCACAGACCACATCTCAGTACCAATGCTTTCTGGCTGATGTTTTGGTCACTTTTGAATGTTGGTTGTGCTTTCACACTCGTGGTAGCATGAGACGGACTCTACAACCCACAGAAGTTGCTCAGGTAGTGCAGCTCATCCAGGATGACACATCAATGCGAGCTGTGGCAAGAAGGTTTGCTGTGTCTGTCAGCTTAGTGTCCAGCGGCTGGAGGCGCTACAAGGACACAGGCCAGTACACCAGGAGACGTGGAGGGGGCCGTAGAAGGGCAACAACCCAGCAGCAGGACCGCTACCTGCGCCTTTGTGCAAGGAGGAACAGGCGGAGCATTGCCGGAGCCCTGCAAAATGACCTCCAGCTGGCCACAAATGTGCATAGGTCTGCACAAACGGTTAGAAACTGACTCCATGAGGGTGATCTGAGGGCCTGACCTCCACAGATGGGGGTTGTGCTCACAGCACAACACCGTGCAGGACGCTTGGCATTTGCCACAGAACACCAGGATTCGCAAAGTCGCCACTGGCACCCTGTGCTCTTCACAGATGAAAGCAGGTTCACACTGAGCACATGTGACAGACGTGACAGAGTCTGGAGACGCCGTGGGGAGCGATCTGCTGCCTGCAACATCCTTCAGCATGACCTGTTTGGTAGTGAGTCAGTAATGGTGTGGGGTGGCATTTCTTTGAAGGGCTGCACAGCCCTCCATGTGCTCGCCAGAGGTAGCCTGACTATCATTAGGTACCGAGATGAGATGCTCAGACCCCTTGTGAGACCATATGCTGGTGCGTTTGGCCCTGGGTTCCTCCTAATGCAGGACAATGCTAGACCTCATGTGGCTGGAGTGTCAGCAGTTCCTGCAAGATGAAGGCATTGAAGCTATGGACTGGCCCGCCCGTTCCCTAGACCTAAATCCGATTGAGCACATCTGGGACATCATGTCTCGCTCCATCCACCAACGTCCCGTTGCACCACAGACTGTCCACTGGCTAGCCAGTGTTCAAGAGTTTTTCACTCGAAACGCGTATGGCATTTTTTATACACACCACCCCATAATATATGCTTTGTCGTCTGAGATGTCCATTTTTTTTCTTTTCTACAAGTTTTTAAAAGGATTTGCCAATAAAGATTGTTGAATTTTAATTAATTGCTCTGTGTGATGAGCTGGATCCATCTTCACTTCCTCATTGACCCAGGCGCTGTGCAGCAGCGTGGACTCTGTGCCCCATGCCAGACTGGGATTACATCTCAGGGGTGAGCTGAAATTTTCTCTTTATCAATATACAGTAATGACAAGGAATCCCAGACAGGAAGGAAAAAACCTTGTGTACAGTCCGGCCCCTGTGCAACGAAATTTAATTAGCAGGGAACTCCATATGGTGATTAATAAAGAACAACAAAGTGGATTTCTTCTCCAAAGGTATCAAAGTAATCTTTAATATAGCACAATTAGGGTATGTGCATACGATACATACAGGCAGCGTTTTGAACGCAGCATACTTTATGCTGGGTCCAAAGCACTTCGTTATAGGAACGCGGGTGAATCCGCATGTGTTCATTGAACCATACGGATTCATCACATTCAATACATTGTAGTGACCTAATTTCTCTTGCGGAGACTAGTGACTCCGCAAGAGAACTTGACATACTGTGGTCTGGAAAAATGCATTGCATGTCCGTGTCCACGGGTGATCCTCAGGTACCCAGAGACGCATAGTGGACACAGGATTTCTACAAATCCCATCCACTATGTTGTAACAGCTGGCCTCTGCGGGTATGACGCTGCATAAGCACGCAGCTTCAAACCGGCAGTGGCTTCTGACTGTTGGAACATACCCATAGGCTATGTGCCCATGATGCACAAATGCTCCGGATTTTTCCTGAGCGTTTCTGCATCTCCCCTGGCAGAAAAAAAGCATGCGGATTGTACATGCGGATTGTACATGCGTTTTTCCTGCCAGGGACAAGCGGAAGTGAAGCGTTCTTCACATGCATTTCCACATGCGGGTTGACAAACGCTTTCCAAGCGATTTTAGCATCACTTGGAAAGTGCTTGTCAACTTGGTCACACTATATAAATCCATGCAAACGGCATGGATTTATATAGTGTGACCTTAAGATTGTTAAAAAAAAATAAAAAAAAAATCTATACTTGCGCTCCGATGGCCCCCGCAGTTTTGCTTTGCTCCGTCCTGGCTGCCGGCAGATCGCGGTACACTGAAGGACCTGCCGACGCCAGCATCGCGTGACCCGTCACATGACTATGACGTCAGCGCAGGTGCTTCAGTCCACCGCGATCTGCCAACATGGGAGGACGAGCGCACCGGGGGCCATCAGAAGGTAAATATAATATTTATTTTTTATTTTCTTCTTTTTTTCACAGGTTCTATGGTACCCGGGCCTAGAGGAGAGTCTCCTCTTCTCCACACCCAGGTACTATACGCACATTGGAACGCATGGAATGCGCATCTACATATACAGTGATGCGGAATCCAAGCATTCCAATGCAAGTCAATGGCAGCGAAAACGCAGCGCTTCCGCAAAATAATTGGTAGTGCTGCATTTTTTTCCGCAATAATAATCCGCAGCAGAAATTTCCGCAGCATGTGCACAGCACATGTGGATTTTCATTGGGGAACATGACAGACCTGCTATCATGCGTTTTTTAAGCGTTTCTACAGCGTTTTTGCCGCTGCGGAACCGCTTAAAAAACGCATTGTGGGCACACAGCCTTACAGCCACGTCTTTACTGAACATTACAAAATTGTTCTGTTTTTTTTTTACATTGATACAGTCCAAAAGTCAAAACATCTTTACTTTTGCATTAACTTGGTTGTTTTAGTTTAAGAATGAGCTTGTTTTTGGAGGGTGAGAAAAAAGCTAAAAATAGCAATTGTTATTGGTTATAGCATCTAAGGAGTTAAAAGGTCAAGATAGGAGCTAGCTCACTTCCTTGGCTATGCAGTGTAAACCCAAAATATATAATAAAACCAAAGCCCTGCTGCAAATGGGGGAGGCTCATCTGACGCCACAGTATAGAGGTATTGAATTATTTGCTGCAGTGTGGGAAGAGGCTAAAAAATAATTTGTCTAAATCAGGAAAAAAGCTGATAAAAGATAATCTGTTCAGCAATGTATTCTGGGTGCATCATTTGTGATAGAATAACAGTTTTCTCTGCTGCAGATCTAGCAGAGCTCGATATGTTGAGCCTTGTGTAACCGTGCCTACACCACCAGCTTTCTGTGTCCAGTGTATAGTTGCTGATCAGTGGTGGGTGGATGGTAGGCCGAGAAGGCACAAGCCACCTAGTTCTCTAGTGATAACGTCCTGCTAATAAAACTGATTTTATTGAAACATCAAAACACAGCCTAATGATTGACATCACTGGAATAAAGGTCTCTGCCTCTACAATACACTGCTTTCAGATTATATAACCAAACCTGCACAGATGCTGTGTAGTAAATTCTGTTGTGTTTACTTACTATTTTTGTAGGAGCAGGATCATTTCTAGCTTTCCTGTTGTCAGAGGTGAAAATTGCAGTGGTTCTCCTCTGCACAGTGAAATCTATACTTGCAGTGTAGAAAAACGGTTTTCGGAATTGCATTATGGTTTTCCTTTTAAGGTATTCATTGTATAGTAGAAATGACCCGCAAATTTGATTCCCAAGTCAATGTAATTACAGCAATACCAAACTATTTTTGTGCAAAAACAACAAAATGAATTAGTTGACAGTATGTCTTATATCTCATTGAAGCCATCATGGATAAATAATGCATTTTATCTATGCCAGAAGTCCTGGCCCATTGATTGTTCTCTTCACCTTTCTCTTCTCCATTTTAAGTTAAATGAAGAGGACCTAAGTTATTTTTGAGATCTTCTAGTATATACCGTATATTCCGGCGTATAAGACGACCTGGTGTATAAGACGACCCCCCTACTTTCCTGTTAAAATATAGAGTTTAGGATATATTCACCGTATAAGACTACCCCTTTTCCAACGCATACCAAACACCGGTAAAAATTAAAAAAAAGACAGATTTGAATTTAACATGGTCCTTTTTTAATTTAAATTCTTATGACATGCAGGTATATAGCAGGAAAACTGTCACTCATAAACATATTAAAATAGGGGGGACCCCACGTCATTTTTTGGGGGGGTCCCCCATTCTAATAGCTAGTAAAGGCTAGGTATTCAGCTGGGGGCTGATATTAGTAGCCTGGGAAGCTCCGTGGGTATTACCCTCTTCCCTGACTTCAAACATCTGCCCCAGCCGTCTGCTTAACCTCCGCTAGAGACTATAATGATGGTGGATCCCACGCCAATTTTCTTTTTAAAAAATCCTTTATTTTAACACTAAATGACAATTGAGGGGTTAATAAAGATGCAGTCCCTAAATTATTAATTTTGTAATTAATTTTTCCCAAAAATGTTGACGTGGGGCTTCGCCATATTTTTGTGTCCAGCCAGGTACAGCAGGCAGGAACGGGCTGCCCCCAACCACCAGCTGCCTATTTGTACCTGGCCGGACACAACAATATAGGGAAGCCCTTTTTTTTTTAATTATTTCATGAAATAATTAAAAAAAAAAATACGTGGGGCTTCGCCCTATTTTTCTGTCCAGCCAGGTACAACTAGGCAGCTGGGGGCTGGAATCTGCAGCGCAGGAAGGCCCAAGCTTTCTGGGCCCCCCCCGCTGCAAATTGCAGTCCGCAGCCACCCCGGAAAATGGCGCGTTCATAGAAGCGCCATCTTCTGGCGCTGTACCCAACTCATCCAGGGCCCTGGTGCGGTGGCTCACTGGGTAATAAAGGGGTTAGGGCCAGCTTGGCATTATCAGCTGGCCCTAAGCCCGAAATTCATGGGGTCACGCCAATATTAGACATGACCGCCATGAATTTCTAGTAAAGTAATTAAAAAAAACACAACACCCAGAAAAAAGTCCTTTAATTGAAATAAAGACACAATTCTTTATTGTTCTAAATTAAACCATACTTACAGTCACGCCCATTCCAGCTCAAGCCAACGATCTCCTGCAATAAAAGTAAAATAATAAAGCAACCTCATCCTTACCTCTCCATGGTTCCCAGGACCGGTCCAGCTCTGCTACATTCACATGACAGGCTGCACCGCAGCAGAACGCTGCCGTTCAGCTTGCCATGCGGCAGACACTGAGAAGCGCAGGCATGCTTGTGCTCCTCAGTGTCTGACTGTGACGGCATCCAGATGAGCCGAGATCATGTCCAATGAACTCGGCTCACCTCATGCACGTCACTGACAGCGTGGGAAAATTCTCCTGCTCCCCGCATGCGCAGTAGAAGTTTCCCACGCTGTCAGTGACGGACGTCCAGGAGGTGAGCTGAGTTCATTGTCGGCTCATCTGGATGCCGTCACAGTCAGACACTGAGGAGCGCAAGCATGCCTGCGCTTCTCAGTGTCTGCGGGATGACAGGCTGGATGGCAGCGTTCTGCTGCGGTCCAGCCTGTCATCTCGATGTAGCAGAGCTGGACCCGTCCTGGGAACCATGGAAAGGTAAGGATGAGGTTGGTTTATTATTTTTCTTTTATTGCAGGAGATCGTTGGCTTCAGCTGGAATGGGCGTGATGGTAAGTATGGTTTAATTTAGAACAATAAAGAA
Organism: Phyllobates terribilis; assembly: GCF_046119375.1. Classification (NCBI taxonomy): domain Eukaryota; kingdom Metazoa; phylum Chordata; class Amphibia; order Anura; family Dendrobatidae; genus Phyllobates; species Phyllobates terribilis. The sequence continues at coordinate 325,757,839 of NW_027362764.1, read as the reverse complement.
TTGTGTGTTTATTTCAATTAAAGGACTTTATTCTGGGTGTTGTGTTTTTTTTAACTTTGACTATGGGGTTAGTAATGGAGGTGTCTTATAGACGCCTCTCCATTACTAACCTGGGCTTGATGTCAGCTGGCATTATAAGCTGACATCAACCCCAGCCCTATTACCCCACTGCCACCGCTACAGGGCAGTGGGAAGAGCGAGGCTAAGTGCCAGATTTGGCGCATCCTATGGATGCGCCATTTCTGGGGCGGCTGACGGCTGGTGTTTCTAGCCTGGGAGGGGGCCAATATTCATGGCACCCTTCCTGGGCTATTAATATCAGCCTCCAGCTGTCTGCCTAGCCTTTGCTAGCTATTAAAATAGGGGGGACCCCACGTCATTTTTTTGGGATCCCCCATTTTAATAGCTAGTAAAGGCTAGGTATTCAGCTGGGGGCTGATATTAGTAGCCTGGGAAGCTCCGTGGGTATTACCCCCTTCCCAGGCTTCAAACATTTGCCCCAGCTGTCTGCTTAACCTCCGCTAGAGACTAAAAATAAGGGGAACCCCACGCCAATTTTTTTTTTAATAAATCCGTTATTTTAACACTAGATGACAAGTACAGTAACCAGCACTGTCACTGTACTTCATATATATGTGACTGACATGTTTCTATCTATCTAATCTATGTGTGATGCTCTATCTTTCTGTTATAAATTGTCGGGTACAGATGCTGAATTGCCGGCCGGCTTTTTTAAAGAGACGGTGCATGAAAACACTATTATTTGTTTTAATAAATCCTTTACACTAAATGACAAGTACAGTAAGCAATACTGTCACTGTACTTCATATATATGTGACTGACATGTTTCTATCTATCTAATCTATGTGTGATGCTCTATTCTTTCTATTCTAAATTGTCGGGTGCCGGCTTATGCCGCTGCTGAATTGCCGGCTTTTCATATATTGTCACAGAAGCGATGCGAACTTCCCTGCTCCGGACACAGCGCAGCGCTTCTGTGACAAGTGAAAGCTGTCGGCACAGAAGCCCTGCGCTGTGTCCGGAGCTGGGAATACGCAGCGATGTGTCCGTTTCAGCACAGAAGCGCTGACTGTCTGGACCTACTGCCACCGTATTTTAACTCCCTCCACCTTATATTAACTCCGACATGGCAGGGATACGGCCACGGCAGCTTATTAACACCCCCAGAGTATCCCCGCATGTCAATTTCTGAAAGTTCAAAAGCATTACCGGCGTATAAGACAACCCCAGACTAGACAGAAGATTTTTCAGTCTTCAAAAGTCGTCTTATACGCCGGAATATACGGTACCATGCTTTAGATGTAAAGGGTTCTACCATTTTCCTTTTGTCCTCTATTAAACAGCAATTTATAATAAACTGTTTCCGTTTTAGAAGGAATTTGCCTGCTTGCTTCTCTTTATTACATAGGGCATCTTGTTGTTCTACCTCCATGTAACGCTTCATTGGGATCTAGCCGGTGTTTTAGGAGATGTTTTTTTGCCAATATAAACCAGGTATCTAGTAACTTGTGGGGACTCCTCATTAATTTGTTAGGGTTGTTTGTTAGTCCAAAAATGCAGCAGGGCTAGACAAGGAGAAAGAACATATCCTGGTCCCCATGTGGTGTTTATCATCTCGGCTACCTGGTCACAATAGGAAACTGATGCATGACAGGACCAAAGGCCATGTAGGAGGTCAGAGTGTGGATGTTGGCACTTGGGACACACAATTAGTCGATTAGAAAGTGGGTCTTTTTTTGGTAGATTAAAGGCGTATATCGCACCATGCATGATTTTGAACTGTGTTTCTCTCCACGACTCATTTATAACATGTTCCCTGAATAACCTCCAACCCATTCTAATCTTCTCGGGGATATCTACGTCATCAAATTGTTGTTTCCAGTACTTAAAAAAGGTATCTGGGTGTGTTTCCACAAGGTTAGGTTTCATTGATGAGTATAGTGTAGATATTGAGGGGGTACCCATTGGAGATGACAGGATGGTATCCAGCTCGTTTCGGGTAATTTCAAAGGTAACATCCCTTAAGTTTGATCTGTTCATATTGGAGATAGTGCTTTGAGGGTAGTTCATATTTTCCCAACGTTTCTGCACATGTTTGCCATCTCTGTTCAATTGGGTGAAGAAGGTGAGATATGTTCACAACACCATCTTGTTGCCATTTTATAAAGAATTTATTCTCACTACTTTAGGGGAATTCTGGGTTGTGCCATAATGGAAAGTGTTTTGAGATTCTGAATGAAAGGCCATATTTTTTCCTGACTGCTTTCCATGTAGAGATTGTCCAATATCTCTAAAGATCACTGATTTCTTGATTACTAAGGGTAGGGAGGTAAATTAGGAGTGGAGGAGAGCTGTTAAATTATAGGGGGTTGCATTGTCTGAATATGTATGCCTTTTATGAAGCCAATCTATTATATATTGAAATAGGCAAGCTAGGTTGTAATTTCTAATGCATAGAAAGTTGATGCCTCCCTCTTCCTTGGAGGCTATCAGTTTATTCATACTAATTCTAGGACGTTTTCCCTTCCAGATGAACTGACTAAAAAAAGTATAGTAACATCTGAGTGTTTTAAAAGTAATGGTAAGGTTTGTAGGTGATACATGAGCTTTGCTGTACTTATCATCTTCAACAAGTGTGCCCTACCCATAAAGGATAAAGGTAGATCTTGCCAGGCCTTTAGCTGATTAAATTATCCCCCCCTTATTAAGAAAATTGTTAGAGTGTATAAAGACGAGGGCGAGCGACCTATCTTGATACCCAAGTAAGTAATATATGAGGGGGCTAATGCCACCGAAAGATCCACTCGGGAATAATTTTATTCCTCTCTCGGTTAGGGGGAGTATTTAGCATTTTTTGACATTTATTTTAAAGCCGGAGTAAGTGCTGAAGTTTTTAAGTAGTTCGAGAACTTTAGGTAAGGGTATGTGCACACGATGCAGAAATGCTCAGGATTTTTTCCTGAGCGTTTCTGCATCTCTCTGGCAGGAAAAAACGCATGCGGATTGTACATGCGGTTTCCTGCCAGGGACATGCGGAAATGAAGTGGTCTTCACTTTCATTTCCGCATGCGGGTTGACAAGCGCTTCCCAAGCGATTTTAGCATCACTTGGAAAGTGCTTGTCAACTTCACACTATATAAATCCATGCAACCGGCATGGATTTATATAGTGTGTGATGTCAAAAAATAAAAAATAAATCTATACGTTACCATCTGATGGCCCCCGGTGTCCTGCTTCATCGGTCCCGGCTGCCGGCAGTGAAGACTGTAGGACCTTCCGACGTCAGCGTCACGTGACCCGTCACATGACTCTGACGTCAGCGAAGGTCCTTCATTCAACCGCGAAGTGCGCGGGAAGCCGGCAGGACGCAGCGCGGGCCGTCAGAAGGTGAGAATATATATATTTTTTATTTTATTCTTTTTTTTTTAATGGTACCTGGGTCTGGATGAGAGTCCTCTCATCCACACCCGGGTACCATCCGCACATTAGACCGCATGAAAAGCGCATCAACATATACAGTGATGCGGATTCCATGCGGTCTAATGCAAGTCAATGGCGGCAAAAGAGCAGCGTTTCCGCAAAATTAATTGACATGCTGCGGATTTTTGACCGCAGCGTTTACGCTGCGGAAAAATCCGCATCATGGGCACAGCACATGCGGATTTCCATTGGGGAACATTGCTGCCCTTCTACCATGCGTTTTTCATGCGTTTCCGCTGCGTTTACGCAACTGCAAAAACGCCGCGGAAACGCATGAAAAACGCATCGTGTGAACTCAGCCTAAATGCTGAATGGGATCAGACATAAATAAAATGACGTCGTCAGCAAAAAAGGCTGCCTGTATTGATCTCCTTGTGAACCGGATGCCCGAAAAGATGTATGGATCTGATAATATGTGGACTAAGGGTTCCAGAGCTAAATTGAACAGGAGTGGGGATGATGGACAGCCTTGTCTTGTTTCTTTTTCGAAGGGAAAGGGAGTGGACAAAAAGCCTGGAGTGTAAACCTGGTCCTTTGGAGTTGCGTATAAATTACGTATGTAGTTAAAGAAGGAGCCTGTTAACCCCTTACTTACCGGGGACGTATTAGTACGCATATTTGCGTACCGCCGGTTCAGTGAGGGCTCCGGCGCTGAGCCCTCACTGAACCGAGCACATGTCAGCTGATTCTTACAGCTGACATGTGCCCGCAACAGCCGCGGGTGGAATCGCGATCCACCCGCGGCTGTTAACCAGTTAAATGCTGCTGTCAATCTCCGACAGCAGCATTTAACGCGCGCTTCCGGGTAGCGCGTCATAAGCCCCGCCCACCGGCGACCCCGTCACGTGATCGCGGGTCGCCGATGGGCGTGCATGACAACCCAGGGTCTGCAGCAGACGCCTGTGGTTGTCATGATCTTGTCGCTATGAGCGCCACCTAGTGGTCGGCGCTCATAGCACAGGACCATTTCTGCTGCATGCAGGGGACCTGCTCGTCCCCTGTATGTAGCAGAGGCGATCGGATAGTTGCTGCTTCTAGTCTCCTATGGAGACTATAGAAGCATGCAAAAAGTAAAAAAAAAAAGTTTTTAAAAATATAAAAAAAAATAAAAAAGTTTAAATCACCCCCCTATCGCCCCATTCAAAATAAAATATATAAAAAAAAAACCCACATACACATATTTGGTATCGCCGCGTTCAGAATCGCCCGATCTATCAATATAAAAAAAGAATTATTCCGATCGGTAAACGGCGTAACGAGAAAAAAATTCTAAACGCCAGAATTACGTTTTTTGGTCGCCGCAAAATTGCAATAAAATGCAATAACGGGCGATCAAAACATCGGATCTACCCCAAATGTTATCAATAAAAACGTCAGCCTGGCACGCAAAAAATAAGCCATCAACCAGCCCCAGATCACGAAAAATGGAGACGCTACGGGTCTTAGAAAATGGCGCTATTTTTTTATTTTTTTTTTTACCAAATTTTGGAATTTTTTTTCACCACTTAATTATAAAAGAACCTATACATGTTTGGTGTCTATGAACTCGTAATGACCTGTAGAATAAGAAGAGCAGGTCAGTTTTAGCATTCAGTGAACATGGTAAAAAAAATAAATAAAAAACAACTGTGGTATTGCACTTTTTTTGCAATTTTACCGCACTTGGAATTTTTTTCCTGTTTTCCCGTACAGGATATGATAAAACTAGTAATGGCGTTGAAAAGTACAACTCGTCCCGCAAAAAATAAGCCCTCACATGGCCATATTGACCAAAAAATAAAAACGCTATGGCTCTGGGAACAAGGGGAGCAAAAACGAAAATGCAAAAACGAAAAATGCTCCGGGGCTTAAGGGGTTAATGACATTTTTGTTAGTACCTTATATAGCCATTCCCAATTTATGTTGTCAAAGGCTTTTTCTGCATCTAATGAGATGATTGCTGAGGAATTTAATTTTTTAAGTTAGGTGAGGTATGGATTTTACCTAGCACCAAGAGTACTTTTCTTTATTCAAAGTAGCCGAGCGGCCCTTAATAAAACCCGCCTGAGCTGGAGATATCAGGTTGGGCAGTATGGAGGCCATTTTTTAAAGTGAAAATGTTTATGCCAGACTTTTCCCCTGAAGTACCGCCTTCGCCGTCTCTCATAAAAGCATAGGGTCATCCTGGTGCACAGAGTTATCCAAGATGATCTCCTGCCACCATAGTTTGAGAGAGAAGGTGAATCTCCAAAGAAAGTCAGTGCCCCGGGGGAAGGTCTTGGATAACCCTATAGTTACTGGGGCACGATTTGATATGACTATCATTAATACGTACCGTAATTAATTTGGATACCATAGAGGGAGAGACAAGTATATAATCGATCCGGGACCATGAATCATTTGCATGTGAAAAGTGAATATATTCTCTGGTACTAGGGTTGAGAAGTCTCCAGGAATCCGTCAGCTGACAGGCAGACATACAGGGCAAAAGTGCTTTGTCATGAATAGTTATTGTTTGACGGGCACCTGTGATATTTTTCCTATCTTCAGGATCTGAGGCCACCGAGTTGAAGTTGCCTCCCACTATTTTATTAGGGTTAGAGTTCAGTAGGAGTCTAGTCTCCAGTTGTTTAAAAAAAGATTTGTTCCCTGCATTGGGGGCATATATGTTGTAGATAGAGAGAACCCCCTCCGGCATAGATATTATTAGGTGGGCCAGTCTATCATCACTGTCCCTTTGTTTGCTAATGATTTGCTGTGTGTATTGTTTACTAATGAGGATTAGAACCCCAGCCCTTTTGTCCACTGAAGGAGAACCTTAAACACTACCCACCCATAGTTTCTTCATCCTGGGGAAATCAGCCTCCGGAATGTGTGTCTCCTGTAGCAGGGCTATGTCAGGTTTTAGGCATTTTAAATGCCTAAGGATTTTCATGCGGTTTTGGGGAGATCTCAGTCATGTAACATTCCAAGTCACAATAGTCATATTCAGAATTTAAGTAAATAAACATAACTGGAGAGACCATTGTAGGGCGATGATGGCATGTACTTAGATTACATAAAAGAAAGCGAAAACAAACATAGAATTCAACCTTGTATACTAAATTTGAACAGTAAGTAACATATATAACACAACATATTAGTCTCAGCAAGAGCGGAAAATTTTGTTCTGACTCTCCGGTAAGGACCTTTTTCCTGGGCTTCACTTCTGCCCGACCATGTGTATATAGCTACTAGTAATTCCGTCCCTTCCATTGTGTTATGTTTATTTTCTTTGTCCATGTTTTTGCCTCACCCTCACACCTCCCACCAAATGCAATATGCCAAGAAAGCACCAAAAATTCGGAAATGAAGGGGGGCGAAAGTTCCGATAATTATACGACAAATAAAACAACAGTCTACCTCAGCATGTCTGCAAGGAAAGAAAATCATTTCTTATTTAACCTCACTTGTCACATTTTTAATAGTTCTCTGTTCTCCTTTGCCTGCCAGGTTTGTAGATCTTTCTGTGGTCCGTGAGTAGTGGGTCCCGTTGTCCGTTTGTTGTTGTCGTTTTAGATTGTCTCTTGGGCACAACAAATTGTTGACAAAGACCTCCGCCTTGTCAGGTGAAATAAATTCCCAGAAGGATCCATCTGAATCTTTCAATTGTAATGTGGCTGGGTATCGCAGTTGGAAGCGGATTTTTTCTTTATGGAGTCAGGTGCAAATGGTTCTGAAAGCCTTGCTTTTTCTGGTTTAAAAAGCAAGATTTTATGGCCCTGGATGATCAGTGGGTGGTTTAGCTGTTTATATGCCGGTATGATGTCCACTTTATCACTGTAATCTAGGAATTTCATGATGACCTGTCGTGGTCTGGATGGGATGCATCAAAATCCGGTTTTCGCGGGAGATATCTGTCATACTGCTGTGGTCATCTTTTAAGTAGTCCTCTATAGCTGAAATACGTGTTTCCAATTCAGTCAGCTGTTCGGCTTTTTCATCTTGCCTATCTGTAGATCCTTCAAGGCGGTGTTAAGCGTAGATTGGATTATACAACCCCTGGCAAAAATTATGGAATCACCGGGCTCGGAGGATGTTCATTCAGTTGTTTAATGTTGTTGGAAAAAAGCAGATCACAGGCATGGCACAAAACTAAAGTCATTTCAAATGGCTCCTTTAGGGCTTTAAGAAGCACTAAAAGAAATCAAGATTTTTTTCCTCTGCTTGGTCTGAAAAAAATTACCCTTACTGAGTACCACATTTTTAATCTTGATTTCTTTTAGTGTTTCTTAAAGCCCTAAAGTTGCCATTTGAAATGACTTTAGTTTTGTGCCATGTCTGTGATCTGCTTTTTTTCAACAACATTAAACAACTGAATGAACATCCTCCGAGCCCGGTGATTCCATAATTTTTGCCAGGGGTTGTAGTTTTAATTTCCGGTAGTAATTTAGCCGTGACCTCAGCTGCTAGATCGGAAGGATCCACTTGTGTCTCCCCCTTTTTAGACAAAGAGAAACGGGGTAATTTAAGGTTAAAGTCTGACTCCCTCCTCCCTTCTGTTTGGGAGAGTTGCTCATCTTGTTCAAGAATAGGAGCCATCTTGGGGGAGCAGGAGTCGTTGATGTGGCGGGAAGAGATCGGCTGTTTTTGCCCGCTGCGTAGGAGATAACGGTACATATAAGCAAGTGTTATTTTGTAGAGGACGTCTTTAGTTCTGTATCAAATACAGTAGCTAGGAGGGTGTAAAAATCGAGAGTCAGGCTTCTGAATGAAATGGACGGGGGGAGAGCATAAGCGGTATATCAAGGTTCACATGGTCAGTGCCTGACCGGAAGACTCACAGATTTATCATTTGTCGCTGTTTTATCTTTTGTTTAGAAAGAGAAACGGTACCCAAAGCAGGTTGTCTATTGTCCAGGTATACCTTATAGTTGCATTGTCTAGATCAATATAATGATGGCTTGTAGGATTATTTCATAAAGTGGTTGCTTTTATCACTTTTGTTTTGACTGTATTCCTCCTTTGAATATGTTTTTACATGTAGTTGCAGTATTAGAACTGGACAGAAGATTGCACTCTTTATGCTCTATAGAAATAATAGAATTAAATGGTGTGTAGTACTTTTCAAGTCCCAATGACTTATTAGAGATGTGTTAAGTGGGTCAAAAAATGGTTTAAAGTCTAAATGAATTGCTCTTTCTCCTTATTCAGACCTCTCCTTTGACTTTTTCTTCGATCAGTTATGTTTTCTCCTGTGTGTCTTAGTTCCTTTCCTCTCTATTTCTTGTTTGTGCTTCACTTTCTTTTTCTTGCTTCCTTCTCCCTCTCCCTCCAGTATACTTTAATTTAACCTCCTCCCCCCTTTCTCCTGATCATATTAAAGTGGCACTCAGGGGAAGCGTGAGGTCTCCTACGTCTCCCCTGAGACCAGAGCAGAGAGCAGGATTTTTTTTTTCACCACACACACCACAGCTCTCAGCCCTTTAAGATGGCGCTGGTGAGAAGGAGGGTGTCTGCCCCGGACACTGGAGCTGCAGTTGCAGCCCAGGTAAACCAGGTCTCCCTCCTGGGGAGCAGCGTCAGGGAAAGGCAGGGTCAGGTGATTTGCGCCTCAGCAGCAGGGGGATCTGGTGTGCACCCAGATGCAGTGCGAGTCTCTGTTTACTCCAGGGGGGAGGTCTAATGGCACGCAGGAGATGCCTGCATTGTTGTGTTTGTGATGGGACCCTGTGGGAAGGGGAGGGAGACAATGTGGTAGATAGGAGAGGGAGCCTGGGGTCTGTGTTGGGTTGGCTACAGCTGTGGTACCTCAATGAGGGTCTGCATCTCCTCTGTGTTTACTCTTCCAGCAGGGGGTCGAAGGAGGAAGATGGCGTCCTCTCTCACTCCATGAGTCCCTCTCCTTCTAAAGCCTGAAAAGCCTTGGATATGGTGTCTTTGATTGCAGAATCTCTCCCAGATGGTCCAGATGGGTTTCAGTTAGGGGATTTGAAAGGGATAATTCTGGCAGAAACTTTAGTTTTCTTTCTCTTCCAACAGGAGCTCATGGAAAGAGTAACTTCTCCTCAGAGCAGCTAGGCCACACCACCTACTTATGAAGTTTTAATCACTTTTTTGTTTTTTGCACTTTTTTGGGGAGTTGATAAAAAACACAAAAACCTGCAAATCTGACATTTTTTTGTCTCTACCGTACGGGCTAATACATTTTATATATCGACTGTTTTAATTGGCCAGACTTTTATGGTTGTTGTGACACAAAATTTGTTTGTACATTGTTTTTGTTTATTTTCTAATGAGTGAGAAGTTTGGTGATTACATTTTTTATATATTTATTTTTAAAAACTATTCTTTCTTTCTTTTAGAAATACAGCTGCCTTGGGGGGGACTGCAATCATTTGATTGCTTATGCTACTGTACTGCACTATATTAGGCAAATCATGTTCTCCTATGGTATCGGCCTGTCGCACAGGAGAGCCAGAATGAACTCGACTGTTTCCTTCAAATACAAAGGTTAAATTCTAGTAGTATAAATACAGATCTAGTAACCCTTAGCTTGTCATACGGCACAATACTTAATTAACATATGCATTTAGCACATCAGATGACAAGTTACAGTTTGATACATCTGTACAATAAAAGCAATAACAGTATAATAATACATCATTAGAACTATTATCGGTGCATAAATACTGCACCAGAACTATAATCAGTAAATTAATACAACACCAAAACCACCATTACTTGAATACAGAACCTGAACCAACATCAGTACATGAACATATCACCAAAACACATTCATCCATCAGTAGATGAATACAGAAACAATCTTAATACAGGTTTCAATTGTCAGTTCATCCCCTGCCATATCAACTTGTATTGCATGAGTCTCCAACTCCCATTATTTTCTTACCGATGCTAAGGAAATGCTTGGAGTTGTTGTTGCCTGACATCATCAGACTATGGACCATGCCAGAACCACACTGCTGATTAGATGTAGACAGTATCACAAATAAACATTTGCAACCACGTACATTTCAGCTGATATCTTCTCTGATTTTACTTCGTCTCATCCCTTTCTTCTTTTTCTGGTGCAGATACAAGAATAACTTTGGACATACATACATACTTTTTCTCTGCAGATTTTCCTCTTCTGTAGCCTTCTGCAGCACATGCCAACACAGCAGTACCGTTTTATATAAAAATATCTGCCCATGTTGTTACCCTGAATAAGTAATTGTCCCTTACTCTACTCCATTCACAAAATATGACCCCCCTCCCCCACACACTAAAAGTGAAAAAAAAAAAAACTCTATTAACCTGCAGATATGGTGTTACTCTGCTGGTTAGTAGCATGCGGACGCCGTGTGGCACCTGCACTTCGAGCCCTGCTGCCGGCGAGGAAATTAATTTTATTCAACTCGGCAGCGTTCAGCTTCCAGTCATAGGGGTCCATAGAGTTGTTTTTTGTTTTTTTTAAGGAGCATTTTTTAAAATAAATTCTTTATTTATGAATTCTGTGAGAACAGGAACAAAGATAATAACATTTAAATGTAATCACATGAAAATTGTGAACATTCATTTTATATATGGGGTAAAAGTAACTTGGGAAAGTATGGGAATAAAATGGAAGGGTAGGTGAAAGGGAGAGGAAAGGATTTGGGCAAAGGGAGGGGAAGTGGAGAGGGTGAATTTTAACCAAGGAGGAGTATATTGGTATGTGTGATGTTAAAATCTCCCTAGGCAAGAAAGGTAAAAATTGCTTGTACATGAATAGGGTGAACCTGCACCGGTGCCAGCCCTGTGATTGGAACCTGAATGCTGCCAGGGAGGAGAGTGACGGGGGAGGGCAATAAAGTTCATTTCCTCCAGGCAGCCAGGGTCGACACCTGTCAGGTTCACAACGCTATTAAACTGAAGATTAACCCCATATCTGCAGGTTTTTTTCAATTTAACCCCTTTAAAGCCCATGACGTACTAATACGTGTCTGTGCCCTGGGCTTTAAGAGCCTGACCCGTATTAGTACGTCATGGCGATCGCGCGCGCACACAGGCTGTGCGGGCACGATCGCCGCCGGGTGTCAGCTGATTGTCACAGCTGACACCCGATACTATGTGCAGGGAGCGGTCCTGTACCGCTCCCAGCACATTAACCCCCGCAATGCTGCGATCGAAGTCGATCGCTGCATTGCGGAGGCAAGTGGAGGTGATCGGTATACTCACCTCCTCTTCCGGCCTCCAGCACTGTCTGCCGCGGCTTCCCGGGTGTTGCCATGACGACCCGATGTCGTCATGACAACATCCGGGTCACCAGACAGCAGGAAGATTGTTTGGACATGTGCAGTGCATCTCCAAACTATCTTCTCCCTGTCCAGCGCTGACTGCCTGCATGGCACAGGGATGGTTCTACATTCCTGTGCCATGCAGGCGATCAGAATAAAAAAAGTGAAAGTCCCATAGTGGGACAAAGTAAAAAAGTAAAAAAACTGTCTGAAAGTGAAAAAAAAAATTAAAAAAAATTGTAAAAAAAAAAAAAAAAATCCACTAAAAATAAAAATATAATGTACCCATCAATAAATATTATTATGGAAAAAAAAAACAACAAACAATAAAAGTACACATATTTGGTATCGCCGCGTCCGTAACGACCTGACCTAGAAAACTGTTCCACTAGTTAACCCCTTCAGTGAACCCGGTAAAAAAATAAAGCATTGTTTTTTGCTTTGTTTTTTTTTTATCATCATACTGCCAAATAAAAAATGGAATAACGCGCGATCAAAAAGACGAATATAAATAATACAGCTCCATCATCCAAAAAATCAAAAAGTTAGAGCTCTCAGAATAAAGCGATGCAAAAAAATAATTTTTTCTATAAAATAGCTTTTACTGTGTAAAAGCGCTAAAACATAGAAAAACTATATAAATGTGGTACCGCTGTAAACGTACTGACCCAAAGAATAAAGCTACCTTATTAATTTTACCACACCCGGAGCAGAATAAAAAAATGTAAAAAAACACAATTCCTGAATTGTTGGTTTTTGTTTATTCTGCCTCACAAAAATAGGAATAGAAAGCGATCAAAAAATGTCACGTGCCTAAAAATGGCACCAATAACAACGTCAACTCATCCCGCAAAAAACAAGCCGTCACATGACTCTGTAGGCCAAAATATGGCGATGCAAAAACTAGATTTTACAAAATATGTGTCTTTTAGTGTGTGACAGCTGTCAATCATAAAAACCCGATATGATTCTGGTATCGCTGTAATCGCACCGACCCGAAGAATAAAGTAATCTCATCACTTATACCGCATGAGGAACGGCGTAAAAAATAAACGCTAGGGCTGGGGTTGGGGTTGTGCTAATGTTAGGGTTGGGGTTGTTTTTTTTTTCCAATGTAAAAAAAAAAAAAAAAGATGACGATATGGCGACTAGTGTTGAGCGCAAGTGCTCGCAACTTGAGTTTGCATCGGGTGCTCGGGTATTCACTGAGTATCGCGGGTACTCGAGTCTCTGCCCCATATGCTTCGCGGGCAAAAAAAACCTCGCGGGGATTGCCTGCTATGCACGAGCGATCCCCACATGTTTTTTTGGGGGTGTCTAATAACTGTGAAACATGCGGGCGGGGACTCAAGCATTTCACTTGAGCACCCGTGATACATGGTGCATACCTGAGTCCCCGATGCAAACTCAAGTAGCGAGCACTTGCGCTCAAGAGTAATGACAACTTATTCAATATGATGACCTAATGTTATCAAATTCTGTGTCGTACCTCTGGGTTCAAAATGTTCGCTATACCCCTTAATAAAATCCTTGAGGGGTATAGTTTCCAAAATGGGGTCACTTGTGGGGGAGCTCCACTGTTTAGGCACATCAGGGGCTCTCCAAACGCGACATGGTGTCTGCTAACAAATTGAATGGAAAATCGGCTCAAATTGTTAGCGGACACTATGTTGCGTTTGGAGAGCCCCTGATGTGCCTAAACAGTGGAGCTCCCCCACAAGTGACCACATTTTAGAAACTAGACCCCCCAAGGCACCTATCTAGATGCATAGTGAGAACTTGGAACCCCTAGGTGCTTCACAAATTGATTCGTAAAAATGAAAAAGTATTTTTTTCACACTTTTTCATTTTTACGAATCAATTTGTGAAGCACCTGGGGGTTCCAAGTGCTCACTATGCATCTAGATAGGTGCCTTGGGGGGTCTAGTTTCCAAGATGGGGTCACTTGTGGGGGAGCTCCACTGTTTAGGCACATCAGGGGCTCTCCAAACGCAACATAGTGTCCGCTAACAATTTGAGCCGTTTTCCATTCAATTTGTTAGCGGACACCACGCTTCCGAGCTCTGCCGTGCGCCCAAACAGTGGTTTTTCCCCACATATGGGGTATCTGCGTGCCCAGGGGAAATATCTGCGTGCCCAGGGGGTCCATTTTTTCCTGTTACCCCTGCTAAAATAAAAAATATTGGGTCTAAAGTTTTGTGAAAAAAGTTAAATGTTCATTTTTTTCTTCCGCATTCCAAAAATTCCTGTGAAGCACCTGAAGGGTTAATAAAGTTCTTGAATGTGGTTTTGAGCACCTTGAGGGGTGCAGTTTTTAGAATGGTGTCACTTTTGGGTATTTTCTGTCATAAACACCTCTCAAAGTGACTTCAAATGTGATGTGGTCCCTAAAAAAATGGTTTTGTAAATTTTGTTGGAAAAATGAGAAATTGCTGGTCAACTTTTAACCCTTATAGCTCCCTAACAAAAAAAAATGTTGGTTCCAAAATTGTGCTGATGTAAAGTAGACATGTGGGAAATGTTATTTATTAACTATTTTGTGTGACATATCTCTCTGATTTAAGGGCATAAAAATTCAAATTTTGAAAATTGCAAGATTTTCGCCAAATTTCAGTTTTTTTTCACAAATAAACGCAAGTGATATCGAAGAAATTTTACCACAATCATGAGGTACAATATGTCACGAAAAAACAATCTCAGAATCAGGGGGATCCTTTGAAGCGTTCCAGAGTAATTATCTCATAAAGTAACAGTGGTCAGAATTGTAAAAATTTGCCTGGTCATTAACGTGCAAACCACCTTGGGTTGTAAAGGGGTTAAGTGACACAAATACAGTATTAGGCTGTGTGCCCACAATGCGTTTTTTAAGCGTTTCCGCAGTGGCAATTCCGCCGTGGAAACACTTAAAAAACGCTTGGTGGAAGGTCTGCAATGTTCCCCAATGATAATCCGCATGTGCTATGCACATGCTGCGGAAATTTCCGCTGTGGATTATCATTGTGGAATAATCCACAGCACTACCAATTATTTTGCTTAATCACAGCGTTTTAGCTGCCATTGACTTGCATTGAACCACATGACATCCGCATAACTATACGTGCACATCCGGATATTCAATGTGCGGATGGTACTGGGGGTCTGGAGAACAGGAGACTCTCCTCTAGACCCGGGTACCATAGTACCTGTAGTTAAAAAATAATTAAAATGAAAAAAACCTTATACTCACCTTTCCGACGCCCCCCCCCGATCTCCTCTGAGTGGCTCTGCTGTCTCTTTGGCTTCCGACGGTGGTCTGCAAGGACCTTCCGTGTCTTCATTTAGTCATGTGACGGTTACGCGACCACTGACGTCAGCGGTCAGGTGATGGTCGCGTGACCATCACATGACTAAATGACGTCATTCAAGGTCCTTTTTAGAGCACTGGGAGTCGCCGAAGATACCGGTCGCATCGTTAAGGAGACCGGGGGCCATCTGAAGGTGAGTATAATGTTATTTTTTTTACAATTGATGCTGTATTTGCAGCATCGTAACTTGGTCATACACTATAAATCCATGCCGGTTGCATGGATTTATAGTGTGAACAAGTTGACAAGCACTTTTCCAAGTGATGCTAAAATCGCTTGGAAAAAACGCTTGACAACCCGCATGCAAAATCGCACCTTAAAAACGCTTTACTTACACTTCTACCTGGCAGAAAAAACGCATGTAAAATCCGCATGTGTTTTTTCTGCCAGGGAGATGCAGAAACACTCAGGAAAAATCCGGAGCATTTCTGCATTGTTGGCATATAGCCTTATACACAGAGTAGAAAATGCCCATATATAATAAACACCTTGTAGATGGGTATTTATTGTACCTGTGTCTATTTATATATAATATTTGAGTAAAGAATGTATATTAGATACTGGATGGGGTCAGGGACAGAGTCGTAACTGTAATAGGTGTAGGGGTTGCAATGGTAACCAGGCCCTGGACATTAGGGGACCCCTGAAGTTCCCTTTGCCCCATATGAAAAGACTATTACTATTAAAGACCTGTGATAGTTGGGGCCCTGTTGAAGATTTTGCAGTTGGTCCCACAAGCATTGAATTTACTCCACTGGTCAGGGACCAGTCTTGATTTATCAGAACAGTAAGAAAAGGCTGTCTTGTCACAGATTACACACACAGTAATTTAATGACTGCGTGCTCGGGGGCGCAGAAGTTTCCTGCTGCACACGATATACAGACGGCAGGAAGAAGAGCGCCGTCCGTACAAGATAAACTGCGCATGCCAGAGATCCGGCTGGGAACTGCACGTCACAGTGCCCTGTGACGTGCAGGGAAGGTGGAGTGAGCATGGAAATGCAGCTAGTAGGCAGGGATTTATTGGTGTCCCCAGGACGCAAAGCTTGGCAGAAAGAATTTTATAAAAAGCATTTTCACAGCAATCAGCTATTACGGGCAATACAGGTTTGTATAGATTCACATTTCTAGAACCTGTATGCCCATATTAGCGGTTTGATACGCCCCAGGGGGTGACAGATTCCCTTTAAATACCTGCTCATGTAGGAGAAGGCTCATGTTGTCTGTGAGACCCAGGAGTACAGCAGCAACTGGTGGACATCCCAAGCTGATCTGGGGAGGGATCTGATCTGTATTCGGGCACTTAGCCTCAGGCATTATAGCTTATAGAATAGTAAAACAAAATAAAGTTTATTTTGAATAGTAAAATGTGGTCCAAGAGATGTGGGGCAATGCACTTATGATTTGAGGCATAGCCAGGGTCGGACTGGGGCACCGGAACACCGGGGAATTCTCTGATGGGCTCGAGTCCTCAGCCGGCCCCCGAGCAGGATGTACGGGGGCCCCTGGTTAACATGGCCGCTGCAAAGGACCAAAGGGTCAGGAGGGCCCTTGCAGTGCGACTGATGAGGGCTCCGAGGGGCCCATGGTCAGATTGCCCTCATCCTGTGCGGCGGGCAGGGAGCGATCCCTCCAGCTCCGCTGCCGACAGGAGGAAAATGGCAGCGGAGCGGAGGGATCTGTCCTCCTGATACCTGCCCGGTGCTTCCTCCCTGACACAGGCTCGCGCTGCTTGATGATGTCATCATGCAGCGTGAGCCTGTGTCAGGGAGAAAGATGTCGGGCAGGAAGCAAAGGACGATGCTGTGGGGGAGCAGGTTGAGAGGTAAGTGCTTTGGTTTTTTTTAACTAATACACTGGACTGGAGATGGGGTGAAATGGGAACAGCAAAGGTGATGGAGGAGGTGGGAAGAGATGAGGGAGAGCAATGGTGATGGAGAAGGTGGGGGAGAAAAGTGAGAGCAATGGTGATTGAGGAGGTGGGGGGAGATGAGGGAGAACAATGGTGATGGAGAAGGTGGGGGGAGAAGAGGGAGAGCAATGGTGATGGAGGAGGTGGGGGGAGAAGAGGGAGAGCAATGTTGAAGGAGGAGGTGGGGGGAGATGAGGGAGAGCAATGGTGAGGGAAGAGGTGGGGGGTGATAAGAGAGAGCAATGGTGATGGAGGAGGTGTGGGGAGAAGAGGTAGAGCAATGGTGATGGAGGAGGTGGGGGGAGATGAGGTAGAGCAATGGTGATGGAGGAGGTGGGATGAGATGAGGGAGAGTAATGGTGATGGAGGTGGGGGGAGGCATGGCATGGTGATGGAGGAGGCGGGGGGAGATATGCATGGCATTGTGATGGACGAGGTGGGTGTACATATGCATGGCATGGTGATGGAGGAGGTGGGGGTGCATATGCATGGCATGGTGATGGAGGAGGTACGGGGAGATATGCATGGCATGGTGATGGAGGAGGTGGGGGGAGATATGACATGGCACTGGTGATGGAAGAGGTGGGGGAGATATGGCAATTATGATGGAGGAGGTGGGGAGATATGGCAATGATGATAGAGCAGGTGGGGGGAGATATGGCAATGATGACGGAGGAGGTGGAGGGACATAAGACAATGATGATGGAGGAGGTGGTAGGGGGAGACATGGCAATGATGAAGGTGGTGTTGGGGGAAGTATGGCAGTGATGACGGAGGAGGTGGTGGGGGGAGATATGGCAATGATGATGGAGATGGTGGGGGAGAGCAATGATGGAGAAGGTGGGGGAGAGCCATGATGGAGGTGGGAGAGAGAAATGATGGGTAATTATTTGGATGCTATATACTGTTAATATCTGGTCTGGTCACGGTGTGGTGGTATTTCTCCCTTGTATGTGGTATTATTCAGTCACTATGTGGTGGTAATATGTAGTCTGGTCACGGTGTGGTGGTATTTCTCCCTTGTATGTGGTACTATTAGTGTTGGTATAGTGGATTGTGTTGTGTATGGCAGTCGTTTGTTCTCTCTGATATTAATTAGGAGAAGATTCTTTATTTCCATTAGTGAATAAATACTTGGAACAAGATGCATTTACAGGGGTTCTCCGGCGAAAACAAGTCATCACCTCTCCACAGGATAAGTGATACATTATTGATTAGTGGGGTCTGACTGCTGGGACCCACACCGATTGGTAAAATGTGGAGCTTTTATCCCCATTAGACTGGAGCTCTTGTGCGACTTGACCACTGATCTGTTCATTCCCTCAGTGGCTGCTCTTGTTTTTTTCTGGAAGCCCCAAAGAGAATGAATGGAGTTGCGGTCAGTCGTCCCACCTGCCGCTGCATTTTAAAATGGGGATAAGTGTCTGGTAGGTGCGTTTTCCGATGTTCAGACCCAAGCGATCAATAAGTGATTACCGATCCTGTGGATCCCATGGATCGGTGATAACTTGTTTTAACCAAAGAACCCCTTTAATGCAAACTAGTGTGCACGTTGCATGTGCAGGAGCCGCCTGTGATTTACAGTCAACGCTCCACTATAACGGGGATATCGGCTAACAGTTATTTGCATATTGCTGCTGGGTGGGCCCCGAGGATAAATTCCTCCTGTGGGCCCCAGACACCCCAGTCCGATACTGGGCACGGCCCCTAAATCAAGGTGCCTAGAAATGCTGCTGAAATGAGTCCTTAAAAAATATTAATATAATGATTAACAGCTTTTCTTACATGGATTTTCAGAGAAAGACTACAAACATCATCAAATCTTAGAGTTCTGTTTACTAATGTATGCAGTTTGTCTTGGGAAATCTGTAACAGATCATTTTTACTTTTTTTGGTCACATTAATGTATCTAACAATTATGTCTAATGTAAAAAATGCTTAGTGTATATACAGTACTTTTTTTTTTATTATTTACAGACTTCCGAGTTAGGAGTCACAGAACATGTAGAAGGTGATCCTTGTAAGTTTGCTCTCTGGGTTGGCAGAACTCCATCATCTGACAACAAAATTGTCCTTAAGGTTAGTTACGTGTATGAAGAAATTATAATTTATATGCTTTTTGCATGGGAGCAGAGAAGGATTGCATGAGTTATACCGTGAGTCTCCTCAGACCAACTTGTAGACATTATATGCTCTCTGTACTCCTGTTTAGGTTTATGCATTTAAAAAGTGAGCTACAACTGTGGTATTGCCACTTGAGCACATGCTTAAGTTAAGCACATTTTACTAGCATGTCATTTATGGTCCTCATGCATCACAGAGTTATGATCCTCATGCATCACAGAATCAGACTGCTTGTTCATACTTTCAGTCTCCAAACACAGATATTGGGAGTAAAAAACACCTGTTAATATGCAAGTCTTTTAATTATCTGTACATGTTTGCTTCAAGGGCTGATTCTAGCTTTTTTCCTGAAGAAAACATTAAAATGGGTTTTTCCTTTTACAGTATTCATTCATTATGAATACGTTCCTTTAGGGTACTTGATCCTTTGATCGTCTGATCGCCTATACTATATACAGTATTGCAGTATATAGAACCTATCACTGTCTCCTATGAAAGAATACAGCAACAGAACCACCATATCAGTACATAAATACAGCATCGGAACCATCACCAGCATGAGCAATCTGGGCTACCGCCCAAGGCCCGAGGCTCTAGGGGGCCTATGGCCGGATTGCCCTCATTATAATGTTACGTGCGCCACCCACATGACAATGTAGAAGACACGAACACGCAACACACTCTGCGTGTTCCCTGGGAGTCCCAGCTATCTGCTCCTGCACTGCCGTTCCGGACCTGTGTGGTGCTCAGTGCTGGCTCTGTCTCCCTGCTCGTCTTGTTGTGTCTTTCAATACTTCCTATTCCTTCCTGCTGGCAGCTCCTGGTGATGGTAGGAAGCAGATAGCATCCTGTGCTTTGAGATAGTGACTTGGGAATGTCACACTGTGGACCGCAGGGTAGGAGACCATGGGGGGCTGCAGGACATGTGACCATGGAGGGGCTGCAGGACATGTGTGTGACCATGGGGGGGGGGGGCGCAAGGTATGTGATCATGGGGTGGGCCGCAGAGTATGTGACCATGGGGGGCCGCAGGGCATGCAACCATGGTTGGCCGCAAGGTATGTAAGCATAGGGGGCCAAAAGGTATGTGACCATGGGGGGGCCACAAGGTATGTGAACATGGGGGGGCCGCAGGGTATGTGACCATGGGGGGCCCCAGGGCATGCGACCATGGTGGGCCGCAAGGTATGTAAGCATAGGGGGCCAAAAGGTATGTGATCATGGGGGGCCACAAGGTATGTGACCATGGGGGGGCCACAAGGTATGTGACCATGGGGGGGCCACAAGGTATGTGGCCATGGGGGGCCACAGGGTATGTGACCATTGGGGGCCACAGGGTATGTGACCATGGGGTGGCTGCAGGGTATGTGACCATGGGGGTGGGCCGCAGGGTATGTGACCATAGGGGGGACTGCAGGGTATGTGACCGTGGGGGGCCGCAGGGTATGTGACCGTTGGGGGCCACAGGGTATGTGACCGTGGGGGCTGCTAGTGGCTGCATAGCATATCGTGAGGGCTACAGATTAATGGTATCCTGTGGAGTTGGGGCTGCAGGGAGCTATGTGGGGGCTCATACTATATATTGGGAGATATGTGACGACTCATACTGTATGTATAGGGTTGTGTGGGGACTCATGTTGTATGTAGGGGGCTCATACTGTATGTAGGGGGCTATATGGGGGCTCATACTGTATATTGGGGAACTGTGTGGTGTCATATTGTATGTAGGGGACTATGTGTGGTTTCATACTGTATAAAATGAGTTATGTGGGTGCTCATACTGTATCTATGGGGCTGTGTGAGGGCTCTTACCGTAGCTATGTGAGGGCTCATACTGTATTTTGGGTGCTATTTGTGGACTCATACTGTATGTAGTGGCTCATACTGTATATAGAAGGCTTTGTGGAATGTCATACTGTATATTGGGACGACTGTGTGGTGTCATATTGTATGTGGGGGGCTATGTGTGGATTTAATTAGGGAGTCAACCTCCGCTGTCAGGAAGGGAAATGCGAAGGGTAAAACTAGTCCCCATTTCCCCTTATTTCTGCTCTTTTTTCAAAATTACTGTTTTGATGTGCAAATGTGTGTGCATTTATGTCTTTCAGACCATGGCCCCACTATCAATATTTGGTCAGTGTTCGGTCAGTATTTTTTCTCAGGAGTGGGAGCCAAACCAGGTGAGGAACAATCAGAGAAAAGGTATAATAGAAACAAGTCACCAATTCTGTGTTTATCTACCACTCCTGGTTTTGTCTCCCACTGACTGAATACTGACCAAATACAGATAGTAGGGCCGTGGCCTTAGTGATGAGCCAACGTGCTCAGATAACTTGTTATCCCTGAATGCTCGGGTGCTATTGGAGTATCCTGTAGTGGTTGGATAATATATTCAAGTCCCTGCGGCTGCATGTTTTTCTTTTAGACAGATGCAACACATACAGGGATTGCCTGTTTGTTACGTGTTGTGGTTGACTAACAGGCAAAAACAAAACATGCAGCGTCGGGAACTCGAATATATTATCCGAACACTACAAGATACTCGGATAACAAGCGAGCGTGCAGGGATAACAAGTTATCTGAGCACGTTCGCTCATCACTAATGTGTTTATGTATTGAGTTTTTAAAAAAAGAGAGATTTTTTTCAGTGGTTTTTTTTTTTTTTTTTTTTTTTTTATGGTTTACATGTATGAAGGCCCCATAGGTTCATTGCTTTGGTTGTTGATTGAGGGGGCTGTGTGAGGGCTCGTACTGTATATAGGGTATGTCAGCATACTTAATTATGCTCAATATTAAGTGATTCAAATAATATAATAAATACTTACAATTAATATGTTAATATTGAGAAGAATTAATTTCATCCTATTGTTCGGCCTCCACAACAGTCACAGTCTCTCATGTGGCCCCTTCTCAAAATTAATCGCCCATCCCTGCCCTATTATGTATGGCGCTATGTTATATATAGTTCTGTACATAAGGGAAAAATGTGCGTGCCGCGATATGCTCACCGCTATCTCTGCCAGCGGGGGTGAGGGGACCTGCTAAATTGCCCGGGGCCCTGGCTACTCTTAATCCACCCCTGATCACCAGCATTTAAAAACAGAACCAGAACCATCATCAGTTAAGGAATACATTACCAGAATTAACATTAGTACATAAATACAGCACCAGCCATCAATTGCAATATCATGTCAGCCCCCACAATGTACATTGGTATCACATGAACCTACAACTGTATATCCTTAACAATAGCAAAGTGATATTAGGAGTTGTTACCAGTCATATTCTGACTGCTAACCATACAGAAACCATATTACTGACTAGACACAGGCAGTATCACAAATAAACATTTACATCTAGGTACCTTGTAGGTGCCATCTTCTCTGATTGGGGTCCTTCTCATCACTTTCGTCTCCAGCTGGTCCAGACGCCATGATGACTTTGGACAACCACAACTCGTCTCTGCAGACTTCTATCTTCTCCAGTTTTCTGTTGCACATCCCACCATGGTGCCCTTAAAAGGAAATTGTCATCAGGTTTTTGCTAAGTAATCTGAGGGCAGCATGAGGTAGAGATTTCATCGATGTGTCACTTATTAGGCTGGGTGCTCTTGTTTCAATACATGTGTTTTATCAGCAGGAGAATAACACTGCCAGAACTACCTGGTCCAACTTCCCCCACCACTGATTAACAGCTTACTATCAATATACAATGTTCACAGAAAGCTTTGGTGTAGGCGGTTAGCTTTCTGAGCTCTGCTATATCTAAAAACTCTGTATCGCAGCTGCTTCGCCCCAGTAAACTAAGTGATACATCGCTGAAATCGGGTTCTCTTTTCCTGCATTAGGCTGCTTTTGACTGTAATAGCAAAAACCTGGAGACAGATTCCCTTTAAAAATAATATTATCATTATAATGCTTCTGAATAAAAAATATCTGCCCAACGCAGTGCCCCTGTATAAAGAGTTACCACTCGCTGTGTTCCTTGCGCAAAATATGCCTCCCACACAGTGTCCCTCTTATGGCATATGGCCTCCTATAAAATATTGCCTCCATACCATCCATCTTAAAAACTGTCAGTCACTGTCTCCCCTTCTGATCTATAACCACCACACTGTCCATTTTTATGAACTATAACTTCCACCCCTTTATGAACTATACCCTCCACATCGTCCGCCCTTATGAATCATAACTTCCACACTATCTGCCCTTATGAAGTATAACCTCCACACCATCCACCTTTATGAACTAGCTCCAAGCTTTATTATATTAACTTCTCAGTAGTGTTGAGCCACCCCCGTAGTGTTCGAGTTCGGTTCGGTTCGTCGAACACCCGTGTGTTCGCCGAACTGTTCGTCGAACTGTTCGTCGAACACCGTTAAAACCAATGGCAGGCAAACAAAAACACATAGAAACACATAGAAAACACCTTCAAAGGTGTCCAAAAGCTGACAAACTGCTCAGAAGACATAACTAACACATGGAAAAGTGACAAGTACATATAGTCATGCGAAAATAAAAGAGGTGGAGGAGTAAAAGGAGGGAGAGACACAGATATAGGCATGTCATGCCCTTCTAAAATCCAAAAAGTGAGAAGCCGACACGGCCAGTCCGCTCCTGCCCGTGCCACCTCCGTGTCGCCGGGTTTGTGCCAGAGCCGCGGTGAACCCTGACGGCCAGCCCCCCTCTCCCAATACTGATGCCTGTCCGCTGGTGGGTCGAGCGAGCCCCCCTGTGGTGGAGGCAGCTCTAAGCTTTTTAATTTAAATTGTCTCTCTAATTTGAATGAATACACTTTAAATCCATTTACAAGGATCTATTGGAGGGCAAGTCTCATGCCAGCAGCCGCGGTAATTCCAGCTCCAGTAGCGTCCACTAAAGCTGCTGCAGTTAAAAAGCTTTTATAAGGATCGAGCTCGGCTGTCCACCGCAAGGCATCCTACTGCCAGTCCCAGCCCCTATGCCTTGGGGTGCCTCCTGATGCTCTTCACTAAGTATCCCATGGTCCCGAAGCATTTCCTTTGAAAAAATTAAGTGTCTAAACTACAGGTGGTGCAGCTTGCTTAACAGCCGGGATAATCCGCTTACTAGCAGACACTGCTACTAGGCACAAAGTATTTCCTGGGCTAGATGCAGTTAAAAATTTGTAATTAGATACTCTCGTTGGATGCTGAGAAAGCATTCCATAGAGTCTCCTGGCACGCCATATATGATTCTCTTAAAAAGCTTGGGGTAGGGGTCTAGGGGACCCTTTTATAGCCAAAATCACGGCCCTGTATCGCAATACGTCACCTAGGCTGAAGATAAATGGAACTGTAGCACCCTGAGGGCTCGGTTGCTAAAGACGTATTGCACCTCACCCAGAGGTGTGATATCTCACTCTCAGGTAAGGATGGAGTGTGGATCAGGACCCGACACCTGCATGCATTACACCACATTGCCGTGGGGCAGGGCGACCAATATGCCCCTGAGATGGGCACGACAGTCCCTGTCCCTGGCTGGAGTGGGGGGAGGGAACACTGAGGAAGGGGAACCCTGTAGTGCAGGAGCAGGGAGGAAGCAGTTCCTGGGTGCATTGAGAAGGGAGTATAAAAGGTGGGCACCATCTTAGTTCAGTGCAGAGAAGTCTGAGCAGAAGTGGCAGGGAGCAGGGGCTCTGCATGAGCTCTGCTCCGGAGGCGGGCCTAGTAACAGAGGCCCAGGCCTGGAAGAGGGAGAAGGAAGGAAGAGGAGCAGAGAAGGCTCCAGGAACGAGGAATGAAGGGATCCCAGGGGTGCGGACGGGCGAGTCGCCACCGCACGCCCGAATCCACCTGCGTGGAGGGGTCAGGCCAAAGGGGGAGACCGGTCCCCGAACTAGTGGAGGCAGGAAACGACCCTCAGCTAGAAACCGGAGGCTCTGACATTTTATGTGGCGCAGCCCCTCGCTACACCCGCTAGGAAGGCACCACATAGGGTCAGGGAAACTGGCGCCAAGTTTACCAAGAGGAGGCCCGAGGCAGCCGGACAGAAGTGTTGGTAAGAAAGGCCAGACAAAGGACACACAAAGGGGGTCCTGTGAAGTGCTCCAAAGTTATCTGGGAGTTGTCTGAGCCCCTCACCTGGTGAGCACAGTACGACGTGGGCAGCCGTTACCTGCAGACATGGTCTGGATAATAAGAACTGTGAGTAAAGGCCCTGAACTGCATCACTGACTCCGTGTCGTTACTGCTGCTGCCCTGCACCATCACCCCCATCCTCCGCATACACTGCCCTGAGGCTATACTCCTCCCGTGGGGAGTTATGCTACGCTCTGCTGCACCCACAACACCAGCCTCAGTGGTCTGCCCTGTAGCGGCGGTTCACTCTGACCGCAATCCACGGGTGGCGTAGTCGGACATTTAAACATGAAAACCACATAAATAGTTCCGCCACTGGTTTGACTGCCCTGAGCCACGGAACTGGGTCGCCGCCACGAAGACTACAACCACCAGCATCCACCAAAAAGGGTCCGGCTCCGGGTGTCCCAAGGCCCAGGGGGTGCGTCAGAACATTTTCATCACCTTTCACAATCACCAATGGGACAAGGCAGTGATGTCCTCTGTCCCCTCTCTTATACATCCTAGTGACGGAGCACCTGCTCTCATCAATTCGCCATAACCCCAATATTAGGTGGATTGAGGTGGGAGGCACCGAGTACAAGTGCTCTCTATTTGCTGATGATGTCCTAGTATATATCACTCAATCACATATATCCATCCATGCTGTTATGGCTGAAATAGATCACTTTGTTACATGGTAAAATTTTAAAATCAATGCAGCGAAGTCTGAGGCCCTCGATGTCTCCCTCCCCAAATCCATATAGGATTCCATCCAGTCCAACTTTCCCTTTGCCTGGCCCTCACAGGGTATCAAATACTTAGGAATTCCTATTCATAGAGACCTCTCCCATCTATGTTATCTTAATTTTGGGCCCTTTATTGAACAACTCCATACAGACCACGGTTGGCAAGTTAGAACTGTAAGATTCACTACGTGAACCACTGGTGTTTTGTGGAAAAGCACATGTACACTGCGTTCCAAATTATTATACAAAAAGTGTTTAGGAGTGATAAGGGAAGAATTTGTTTGTTTGTCAGTTAAACTCATTGATGGTGATGTGTGTCAGGGCTCTTTATATCACTGTAAGCAATTGCAGACACCTGTGCTAATTAGTTTGGCAGGTGTGTCCAATGAAAGGCAAGACTACTTAAGAAGGCTCTCTCACATTATTAAGCAGCCTACATTTTCTGCCAAAATGGGAAAGAAAAAGGATGTGTCGGCTGCTGAGAAGCAACAAATTGTGGAGTGTTTAGGTCAAGGCATGACTACAATCAACATTGTGCGATGATCAGGATGAAGTGTCCTGGCAATCAAGAAGTATGTAGCTGATTCACAGTACACACGTGTGCGTGCTGATAAGGGCAAATTGAGGACTCTTTCCTACAGGCAATTACGTCAGGTTGAAAGAGCAGCGGCAAAAAAGCCTTGTCATAGCAGCAGACAAGTTTTTGAAGCTGCTTGTGCCTCCAACGTCCCCCGAACAACAAGATGCAGGGTCCTTCAGAGGTTTGCAGCTGTGCATGCGCCATCCTGTCGACCTCCTCTATCCACTTCACACAAGCAGAAACGGCTCCAGTGGGCCAAACATTACATGAAGACTGATTTCAAAACTGTTTTGTTCACGGATGAGTGCCGTGCAGCGCTCGATGGTCCAGATGGATGGAGTGGAGGATGGCTGGTTGATGGACACCCCACGCAAACACGGCTACAGCGCCAACAAGGAGGAGGTGGAGTAATGTTTTGGGCTGGAATCATGGGGAGAGAGATTGTCGGCCCCTTTAGGATCCCTGAAGGCGCTAAAGATGAACTCCATAATGTATGTGGATTTTCTCAAACAGCACTTCCTGCCATGGTTCAAGAAGAAGAACCGTGTATTTCACAGCAAGATCATTTTTCTGCATGATAATGCACCATCTCATGCTGCACATAAAACATCTGCATCTCTGGCTGATACGGGCATAAAAGGGGACAAACTTATGGTGTGACCCCCATGCTCCCCTGACCTCTACCCCATTCAGAACCTTTGGAGCATCATTAAAAGGAGTGTCTATGATGGCGGGAGGCAGTTCACATCTAAGCAACAGCTCTGGGAGGGTATTCTGTCCTCATGCAAAACAATTGAAGCAGAAACCATCCAAAACCTGACAAATTCAATGGACGAGAGAGTTCAGAAGCTCCTTTCGAACAAGGGGTCCTATGTGAAAATGTAACATCACCTAGAATAAAGTTTTGAGTTGAAAACTGTTTGATTTCAGTTTCTAACAACCTGCTAATGCTTATAATTTCAAAAATGACCATTTTTTTGGTCTTTATTAAAATGAAAAGGTTGATCGAAAGGTTTGGGGGATCTAAGAGTGTGGCAACCCAGTAGTCATGATTACTTCGAATTCTGACAATATGAGGGTCATGCTGCAGGTAGTGCAGCAAGAAGGCACTTATGTGCCTTGCGCATCTCGGAGCCCCAAAATTATTTTCCGGGCTAGATGCAGCTAAAAATTATTTTTAATTTTAAATCTGGTGAAGCTTTAGTATAGATGGCCTAATAGGATCAGTGCTGCACACTGCTACAAAGCCCAAATTATTTTCCAGTCAAGATACAGATAAACATGATTAGTAATTTGAAAGCTTAAAACGGTTGGTAGGGTGATTTTAACCAATCATCAAGCTTTTACTCTCCCCAGGATGACACAGGGGTAGAAAAGTCGTTTCGGATCCATGATTTGTTCATCTTTATGAACGTGAGTCTGTCTACATTATCAGTGGAGAGCCGCGTGCGCTTATCTGTCAGCACACCACCAGCAGCGCTGAACACACGTTCAGACAGAACGCTGGCTGCGGGGCATGACAAGATCTCCAAGGCGTAAGTGGCTAGCTCCGGCCATTTATCCAGATTGGAAGCCCAAAAAGAGCAAGGGTCCAGTGACACAGTCGTGGCTTCAATGTTTACTTGGAGATACTCCTGTACCATCGTCTCTAGGCGTTGACTATGTGTCAGACTTCTTGTCTCCTGTGGCCTTGCAAAGGATGGGCTAAAAAAGTGGTGAAATGATTCCGCAAAATTGATGTTACCAGCAGATACTGTGGTTCTGTTACGGTTTGAGTGCTGAACACTTGACGGTCCCACGGTTGGCAAGTTGGAACTGTGAGATTCACTACGTGCACCACTGGTATTTTGTGGAAAAGCACATGTAAGATTCTGCAACAGTCTCTGCTGATACTCCTGCATGCGTGCATCCCTTTCTATGGCAGGAATAATTTCTGCAAATTTACTTTTGTACCGGGGATCTAACAGTGTGGCAACCCAGTAGTCAGGATTATTTCTAATTCTCACAATTCGAGGGTCATGTTGCAGGTAGTGCAGCAAGAAGGCACTCATGTGTGTTGCGCATCCAGGAGCACCAAGTCCCTGTTGTGTTGGTGGCGAGGTAACAATCATGCTTCCTTCCTCTGTCCTCTCC
This sequence comes from Phyllobates terribilis, assembly GCF_046119375.1. Taxonomy (NCBI): domain Eukaryota; kingdom Metazoa; phylum Chordata; class Amphibia; order Anura; family Dendrobatidae; genus Phyllobates; species Phyllobates terribilis. The sequence continues at coordinate 325,729,180 of NW_027362764.1, read as the reverse complement.
CCCCAACCTCGCACAACAGAAATGTGATCAAGGTCTCCCTCATCTGATGAGTCTTCCATCAGTTCGTCCTCCACTTCTTCCTGGGCTCCTGCACCTTCCTCACTAGTTTGGCTGCTACCATGCGCCCTGGTAAAACCATCTCCCCCACCCTCACATGCCTGCCGCCTTGGTGCTGCCGACCGTCTGGACCTTGCAGATGTTAGCCCTTCCGCATACAACTCCTCCTCCTCTACTTCCTCCACCTCCTCTTGTGCCACCACCTGACTCCGAATTCTGTTTAACATGTGCTCCAGCATGTAAATCACCGGAATAGTCATGCTGATAATGGCATCGTCAGCACTAAACATCTTCGTCGCCATTTCAAAACTGTGCAGAAGGGTGCATAGGTTCCTGATCTGAGACCACTCCTCCAGCGTGATTTGCCCCACCTCTGAATCTCGTTGGCCCAGGCTATACGTCAGAACGTATTGCACCAGGGCTTGTCGGTGCTGCCACAGTCGCTGCAACATGTGCAGAGTTGAATTCCACCGGGTAGGCACATCGCATTTTAGCCGGTGAAGTGGCAGGCCCAACGACTTCTGTAGAGATGTAAGTCGCTGAGCTGCGGGATGCGAACGGCGGAAGTGAGCACACAGCGACCGTGCCCTCTGCAGATGGCCATCTAGTCTGGGATAGTGGGCTAAAAATTGCTGGACAACCAGGTTCAACACGTGAGCCATACAAGGCACGTGTGTGACATTGCCCCGGCGAAGGGCCGCACCCAGGTTTGCAGCATTGTCGCACACGGCCTTCCCTGGTTTCAGGTCCAGTGGAGACAACCATTCATGAAATTGGTTCTCCAGAGCTGACCACAACTCCTCAGCTGTGTGACTCACATTTCCCAGACATTTCAATGTAAAAACCGCCTGATGACGTTGAGCCCTACTGCCAGCATAGTAAGGAGGTGTGCAGGATCCCTTCTGCGCAGTTAGAAAGCTTGTGGCATGACCAGACAGGCTTTGGGTGCAGGTGGAAGACCGAGAGGAGGTTGAGGAGGCAGAAGCAGTGGAGGAACTTTGACATAAAGAGGATTGACGCACAACTCGTGGGGACGGCAAGACTTGGACAGCAGCCCCTTGTCCTGCTGTCACCATAGTTACCCAGTGCCCAGTCAGCGACATGTAACGCCCCTGTCCATGCCTACTCGTCCAAGTGTCTGTGGTGAAATGCACCCTGTCACACACAGAGTTTCTCAAAGAAGCGGTGATGTTGTGTGCGACATGCTGGTGGAGCGCAGGCACACCTTTCTTTGAGAAGTAGTGCCGACTGGGCATCTGGTACTGGGGCACTGCGACGGACATAAGGTCTCGAAAATCCTCTGTGTCCACCAGGCGGAAAGGCAGCATTTCTGTAGCCAAGAGCTTGCAGATGGTGAAATTCAACCTCTTAGCTTTCTCATGGCTAGGAGGAAATGGTCTTTTACTTGTCCACATCTGAGGGACCGAGGGCTGGCTATTGTGCTTAGACGGGGTTGATAAGGGTGTCCCCGGCAAACTGCCGGTCTGTGAGGAAGATGCAGGCGGACATGTTAGGTTGCCTTGATCCAAAGGTGGTGCTATCGATGTCGGACAGCGCTCAACACCAGCTGGTGTTACCACCTCCAAAGAAAATGATGACCTGCCAATCACGCTGGCTGTTGCGGGTAAAGAGGTGGCAGGTCTGCGCCCCAAAACAGGTGTGACTGCTGTCCCCCCAGTCACAGAGGATGAAGAGGCCGCGGATGCACAAGATATGGCAGACGGTGATTGGCCCGGCCGGCTAGGCCGCATTGTAGCACACTGAGCTTCCCACTGCAACTTATGCTTCATGTCCATGTGCCGGTTCATGCATGAAGTACTCAAACTATGTATTTTTTGGCCTCTACTTAGCTTTTGCTGACAAATGTTACAGATAACACGAGTTGGGTCATCTTTATCGATCTGAAAAAATGCCCAGGCTATGCAAGGCTTAGCACCCATGCGACCTGAAGAGCCACCACGACTTGTGGTGAGAGGCAGAGTTGTGTTTGAGGATGCAGTTGTTGACGTGCTTCCAGTACTACGTCTCTGTCCAGGAAGGCGCAACCTGACCTCGTCGTCACTAGCATCTTCCTCCACCTCCTCTGCTGACCTCATCTCTTGGCTGACTGTGGGTTGACAGTAAGTGGGATCTCCGACCTCATCATCATCACCCTGTGCGTTATCACACCCGTCGTCCTCAGAGCCAACCTGTTCCTGCCCTGACAAAAAACTAAAGTTGTCGCTCCAATCAGGTATTTGAGTCTTATCATCGTCTTCCTCATTGTCTCCACCAACAGGAGTTACAGTTTGGGAATGAGGGTCTACATTATGGTCAGAACCTTCTGCGTCTGGTCCTGGATCCGACTCATAAAGATTCTGGGCATCAGTGCAGATCATTTCCTCGTCTGGATTCACAGAAGCGCTGGAGTCGACCTCTGATTCCCAGGCTATAGTATGAGTAAACAGCTCTGCAGACTCAATCATCTGTTCTACCTCACACTCAGACGGGCAGCTGGAGATTTGGGAGCTGTGAGGAAGCAAGTGCGATTTGGGTGACACCTTTGAGGACTGGAGTATTTGTGATGTTGAAGTTGATGTGGAGGAGAGCGCACTTAAAGGAGCACTTGATATCCGTTGAAGCACCTGCTGTTTTTGTGCCTCATCTGGAATTTGTAGCGATTGGCGTGGCCGTAAGAAAGGGATCTTATCACATTGTCCGCTAAAAGAAGTAGACATTTTAGTTTGGCTGGAAGATGGTCTTTCTTCTGCACCTACCCCACGGACACAACCTTTTTTCCCCTTCCCAACACGCCTATTCCCCTTTCCACCAGCAGCAGGCCTTTTTCCACTCATTTTGGTGGTTAACTAATTCACAACTCTGGAGTTGTTTGCACAAAAAAACAATGGATGGTAACCGAGCAGAGCTGAGTGGCCAAACTGTGGTATTAGGCCAAAACTATTGGCTGGGTTAGATGCAGAAAAAAATTATTTTTAATTTGCAACCTGATGGAGGTCAGTATAGATGGACTAATAGACCAAGTCCCACACACCGCTAGAAGCCCAAATATTTTTTCAGAGCTAGATGCAGAAAATTTTTTTATTCAATTTGCAACCTGATGGAGGTCAGTATAGATGGACTAATAGACCAAGTCCCACACACTGCTAGAAGCCCAAATATTTTTTCAGAGCTAGATGCAGAAAAAAATTATTTTTAATTTGCAACCTGATGGAGGTCAGTATAGATGGACTAATAGACCAAGTCCCACACACTGCTAGAAGCCCAAATATTTTTTCAGAGCTAGATGCAGAAAAAAATTATTTTTAATTTGCAACCTGATGGAGGTCAGTATAGATGGACTAATAGACCAAGTCCCACACACCGCTAGAAGCCCAAATATTTTTTCAGAGCTAGATGCAGAAAAAAAATATTTTTAATTTGCAACCTGATGGAGGTCAGTATAGATGGACTAATAGACCAAGTCCCACACACTGCTAGAAGCCCAAATATTTTTTCAGAGCTAGATGCAGAAAAAAAATATTTTTAATTTGCAACCTGATGGAGGTCAGTATAGATGGACTAATAGACCAAGTCCCACACACCGCTAGAAGCCCAAATATTTTTTCAGAGCTAGATGCAGAAAAAAATTATTTTTAATTTGCAACCTGATGTAGGTCAGTATAGATGGACTAATAGACCAAGTCCCACACACTGCTAGAAGCCCAAATATTTTTTCAGAGCTAGATGCAGAAAAAAATTATTTTTAATTTGCAACCTGATGGAGGTCAGTATAGATGGACTAATAGACCAAGTCCCACACACCGCTAGAAGCCCAAATATTTTTTCAGAGCTAGATGCAGAAAAAAAATATTTTTAATTTGCAACCTGATGGAGGTCAGTATAGATGGACTAATAGAATGATGCTATGCCCAAAAGATTTTACTTCACTAGGTGCAGTAAAAAAATTGGTATTCTATACACAGGTGTTATATCTTGCAACACAGATAGGCTACTCCACTGACTAACACACTCTGCAATAGGCCAAAAAGGATTAGCTTTGCTAGATTCAGCCAAATGCTGTGAAAAAAACTTGCACAGCACTGGCACAGACCTGCCTGGCAAAAACTGATAGGAACTCATGTAACCTAGTCCTGAAAAGGACTCCAATTACAATTAGTCTTTACTCCCACAACCTATCTATTTAAGAGCACAGACCTCCCTGATAAAAGTCGTAGGAAATGCTGTAACCTAGTCCTTAAAAGGACTGCAATCACAACTATTCCCTACTCCCAAGCTATCTGTATATTTGTGCGAAAATTGGCTTGAAATTAACAAGGTATAGCACACACAGCAACAGCGGTGCCGTCTAACACGCAGCTGCAGCAGTGAGAAAGTGGTGGCGACGGGGAAAATGGCTTGGTCTTATAGGGCAAGGACATGTGACATACACTGCCAATCACACATGCCCTTGCTTGTGTGAAAAAAAGCACTTCGCTCCGTGTGTGCGCTGCTGATAGGCTGACAGATTGCACCTCCCCACTGCAAATGCGGGAAAGAGAAAAAAAAATGGAGATCTTCATTGTTCCTGCAGAGATCCATCCCCTGCCCCTCCCCCCGCCCCGCTGTACACTCAAACTGCGTATTAACATTAATTTTCATCATTACTGAGAAAAAATCCAGTTATGATTTTGTTGCACGAACAGTTATCGAACATAACCTCGAACAGCCGAATTTTTCTCAAATTGTTCGTGTTCGCCGACCGGCTCGAACACCGCCCAAAAGAGCTCGAATTTGAGATTGGCGAACAGTTCGAGTAGAACAACGCTCATCTCTACTTCTCAGTGCTTCAGTATAATGATAAGGATCCCTCACTTTGCTCCCTATAATGATTTCCCAAAGCCCCCCATATGGAGTGTGATGGCCATCATAGCCTCCCACAGAATGATGCCCCCAAACAGTATGTTGTCCCCACAACCCCCAGTCTAATGGCTCATAGCCCCTTATTAACAGTGTGATGTCCCATACTCTGCTATACCGTATAATACCCCCCATAGCTCCTTATATACAGTATATTGCCCCCCATACATTCCCCTCAGTATTTTAGCTATCAAGGGGAAGAGGGTGTGGTTGCTCTGGGCCCCGCATTCTGAGGTCCCAACTTGAAGGTACGCTGCTTTAAACTGTATCGGCGTGCTCAGCGCACCGACACAGTTAAGCTCTGTGGCAGGACAGGGAGACACAAACTCCCTGCACTGCCACCAGTGATGACAGGCCACCGGCTGCTAAGGGCCCCCCGTAAGGCAGCGGGGCCTTGTGCCAGTGCCAGCATCGGGCACCCCGCCCGTCATCACAAGTTCATCTGTTTCGGCATCTTGGATGCCAATACATTTGAAAGCAATGATGAAAGAGGGAGCTTCAGCTGTCTCTTCCTCAGCATCTGACGTCTCAGTGCAGCGGTTACGATGATGTCACTACATGGCGCCCGCTGCACTGAGATGTCTGGGCACTTCAGAATGCTCGTTGCAGAGACCGGAGCAGCAGGGAAAATAGGAGGAGAGTTGAGAATTGCATTTTTTTTAAAAAAATCATTGAGTACATTGTGGTGGCCAAAATACTGTTTGGAGGACAATGGGGAGGGCATTATACTGTATGGAGGACTATGGGGAGTGCATTATGCTGTATGGAGGACTATGGGGAGTGCATTATACTGTATGGATAACTATGGGGAGTGCATTATACTGTATGGAGGATTATGGGAGTGCATTATACTGTATGGAGGACAATGTGGAGTGCATTGTACTATATGAAGGTGATCACAGTTGTTATGGATACATGTCACTCCGTGATTTGAAGGTGCTCCGATACCACTCCTTGTATATAAGAAAACAAAATCTGTCACTCTTGAATGGAGAATAAGAGATAAGAATAGGGATCGTAGTAGCCCATAGATATAGTGCTCAGCATTGAGGTATAAGTGTACGGCCGGTGATAATGTCACGCAAGGTGAGGGAAAGACTAAGTGCACAACAATGGGAAGAGGGGAAGGAAGCCCAGAGACTAGGGAAAGGGAGAGTGGAGACCCCTAGGCTGAACTGACAATACCCTGTCTCCCCGAACGTCCCTAAATAGGTTCCTCACCTATCACCTAGCAGGAAGCCTAATCCCTGACTTCCCCTAGCGATAGGCCCTAGGTGGGGGTTGGGACGGGGTGAGCACTAGTGAGCCCACACTGCAACTAAAGACAAACAGGTAAACAGATAAGAGAATACACTTAGCTTGAGAAGACACCAGAGTGATCGAGCTAACTATCCTTCAAGGGAACTCCAAGAAGACACAAGCCGACTACAAGAAATTCAGAACAGGACAGAGGAAAATAAAGCAATCACCGGCGACTCTCTGGAGAGACTGAAGGTATTTAACACTACACTGCAGTGATGGAAAGATCAAGAAGGTGCCTGCAGAGCCAAGCGCAAGGACCTTCTACAGCTGGATCCAGGACGACTGTCTGTCACACATTGCACACCCGTGACACCAATATGATAAAATTCTGTGGAGCACCTGTGGGTTCAGCATGGTTACCACACCAATCTTTTAATTCTTTGATGAATGTAGTTTCTAAAATGGGGTCAATTGTCGGGGGTTTCTCCCGTTTTCCAATCTCTGGGCTCTTCAAATGTGACATGATGTCCACAATCTATTCCAGCCAAATTTAGGCTCTAAAAATCAAATAACACTTCTTCCCTTCTGAGCCCTATAATGTGTTCCAACAGTAGTTTCTGACCACGTGTGGGTTATCAAGAGAAATTGCACCACAAATTGTGGGGTTCTATAGTCTCCTTTTACTCATGTGAAAATTACATTTCATTAAAAAAAATAGTTTTTAATTTCTTTTTCCAGGTTGCATTAGTTCCAGTGAAGAACTTAAAAATCAGCTAAGTAAAGAAAAACGAGTGGCCATCTTTACTTTAAGAAATGAAGGTCAGTCAGTGCAAAAAATTGGGAAAACTTTGAAAGTGTCCCCAAGTGCAGTTGCAAAAACCATCAAGCGCTACAAAGAAACTGGCTCACATGAGGACCTCCCCAGGAAAGGAAGACCAAGAGTCACCTCTACTTCTGAGGATAAGTTTATCCGAGTCACCAGCCTCAGAAATCGCAGGTTAACAGCAGCTCAGTTTAGAGACCAGGTCAATGCCACACAGAGTTCAAGCAGCAGACACATCTCTACAACAATTGTTAAGAGGAAACTTTGTGCAGCCGGTCTTCATGGTAAAATAGCTGCTAGGAAACCACAGCTAAGGACAGGCAACAAGCAGAAGAGACTTGTTTGGGCTAAAGAACACAAGGAATGGACATTAGACCAGTGGAAATCTGTGCTTTGGTCTGATGAGTCCAAATTTGAGATCTTTGGTTCCAACTACCGTGTCTTTGTGCGACGCAGAAAAGGTGAACGGATGGACTCTACATGCCTGGTTCGTGAAGCATGGAGGAGGAGGTGTAATGGTGTGGGGGTGCTTTTCTGGTGACACTGTTGGGGATTTATTCAAAACTGAAGGCGAACAGAACCAGCATGGCTACCACAGCATCTTGCAGTGGCATGCTATTCCATCCAGTTTGTGTTTAGTTGGACCATCATTTATTTTTCAACAGGACAATGACCCCAAACACACCTCCAGGCTGTGTAAGGGCTATTTGACCAAATGGGAGAGTGATGGGGTGCTGTTACGCCAGATGACCTGGCCTCCACAGTCACCAGACCTGAACCCAATCGAGATGGTTTGGGGTGAGCTGGACCGCAGAGTGAAGGCAAAAGGGCCAACAAGTGCTAAGCATCTCTGGGAACTCCTTCAAGATTTTTGGAAGACCATTTCCGGTGACTACCTCTTGAAGCTCATCAAGAGAATGCCAAGAGTGTGCAAAGCAGTCATCAAAGCAAAAGGTGGCTACTTTGAAGAACCTAGAATATAAGACATATTTTCAGTTGTTTCACACTTTTTTGTTAACTATATAATTCCACATGTGTTAATTCATAGTTTTGATGCCTTCAATGTGAATGTACAATCTTCATACTCATGAAAGAACAGAAAAATCTTTAAATGAGAAGGTGTGTCCAAACTTTTGGTCTGTACTGTATGTATATATATATATATATATATATATATATATATATATATATATATATATATACACGGTTAGGTCCATATATATTTGGACAGAGACATTTTTTTCTAATTTTGGTTCTAGACATTACCACAATGAATTTTAAACGAAATAATTCAGATGCAGTTGAAGTTCAGACTTTCAGCTTTCATTTGAGGGTATCCACATTAAAATTGGATGAAGGGTTTAGGAGTTTCAGCTCCTTAACATGTGCCACCCTGTTTTTAAAGGGACCAAAAGTAATTGGACAATTGACTCCAAGGCTATTTCATGGACAGGTGTGGTCAATCCCTTCATTATGTCATTCTCAATTAAGCAGATAAAAGGCCTGGAGTTGATTTGAGGTGTTGTGCTTGCATTTGGAAGGTTTTGCTGTGAAGTAAACATGCGGTCAAAGGAGCTCTCCATGCAGGTGAAACAAGCCATCCTTAAGCTGGAAAAACAGAAAAAGCCCATCTGAGAAATTGCTACAATATTAGGAGTGGCAAAATCTACAGTTTGGTACATCCTGTGAAAGAAAGAAAGCACTGGTGAACTCATCAATGCAAAAAGACCTGGGCGCCCATGGAAGACAGTAGTGGTGGATGATCGCAGAATAATCTCCATGGTGAAGAGAAACCCCTTCACAATAGCCAACCAAGTGAACAACACTCTCCAGGTGGTAGGTGTATCAATATCCAAATCTACCATAAAGAGAAGACTGCATGAAAGTAAATACAGAGAGTTCACTGCATGGTGCAAGCCACTCATAAGCATCAAGAATAAAAAGGCTAGACTGGACTTTGCTATAAAACATCTAAAAAGCCAGCACAGTTCTGGAAGAACATTCTTTGGACAGATGAAACCAAGATCAACCTCTACCAGAATGATGGAAAGAGAAAAGTATGGCGAAGGCGTGGTACAGCTCATGATCCAAAGCATACCACATCATCTGTAAAACACGGCGGAGGCAGTGTGATGGCTTGGGCATGCATGGCTGCCAGTGGCACTGGGTCACTAGTGTTTATTGATGATGTGACACAGGACAGAAGCAGCCGAATGAATTCTGATGTATTCAGAGCCATACTGTGTGCTCAGATCCAGCCAAATGCAGCCAAACTGATTGGTCGTCGTTTCATTCTACAGATGGACAATGAACCAAAACATAAAGCCAAAACAACCCAGGAGTTTATTAAAGCAAATAAGTGGAATATTCTTGAATGGCTAAGGCAGTCACCTGATCTCAAACCAATTGAGCATGCATTTCACTTGTTAAAGACTAAACTTCAGACAGAAAGGCCCACAAACAAACAGCAACTGAAAACCACCGCAGTGAAGGCCTGGCAGAGCATCAAAAAGGAGGAAACACAGTGTCTGGTGATGTCCATGAGTTCAAGACTTCAGGCAGTCATTCCCAACAAAGGGTTTTCAACCAAGTACTAGAAATGAACATTTTATTTACAATTATTTAATCTGTCCAATTACTTTTGGTCTCTTTAAAAACAGGGTGGCACATGTTAAGGAGCTGAAACTCCTAAAGCCTTCATCCAACTTTAATGTCGATACCCTCAAATGAAAGCTGAAAGTCTGATCTTCAACTGCATCTGAATTGTTTTGTTTAAAATTCATTGTGGTAATGTCTAGAACCAAAATAAGAAAAAATGTTGTCTCTGTCCAAATATATATGGACCTAACTCTGTATATGTGTGTGTGTATATATATATATATATATATATATATATATATATATATATACAGTACAGACCAAAAGTTTGGACACACCTTCTCATTGAAAGATTTTTCTGTATTTTCATGACTATGAAAATTGTACATTCACACTGAAGGCATCAAAACTATGAATTAACACATGTGGAATTATATACTTAACAAAAAAAGTGTGAAACAACTAAAAATATGTCTTATATTCTAGGTTCTTCAAAGTAGCCACCTTTTGCTTTGATGACTGCTTTGCACACTCTTGGCATTCTCTTGATGAGCTTCAAGAGGTAGTCACCGGAAATGGTTTTCACTTCACAGGTGTGCCCTGTCAGGTTTAACAAGTGGGATTTCTTGCCTTATAAATGGGGTTGGGACCATCAGTTGTGTTGTGCAGAACTCTAATGGATACACAACTGATAGTCCTACTGAATAGGCTGTTAAAATTTGTATTATGGCAAGAAAAAAGCAGTTAAGTAAAGAAAAACGAGTGGCCATCATTACTTTAAGAAATGAAGGTCAGTCGGTGCGAAAAATTGGGAAAACTTTGAAAGTGTCCCCAAGTGCAGTTGCAAAAACCATCAAGCGCTACAAAGAAACTTGCTCACATGAGGACCGCCCCAGGAAAGGAAGACCAAGAGTCACCACTGCTTCTGAGGATAAGTTTATCCGAGTCACCAGCCTCAGAAATCGCAGGTTGACAGCAGCTCAGATTAGAGACCAGGTCAATGCCACACAGAGTTCTAGCAGCAGACACATCTCTTCAACAAATGTTAAGAGGAGACTTTGTGCAGCAGACCTTCATGGTAAAATAGCTGCTAGGAAACCACTGCTAAGGACAGGCAACAAGCAGAACAGACTTGTTTGGGCTAAAGAACACAAGGAATGGACATTAGACCAGTGGAAATCTGTGCTTTGGTCTGATGAGTTCAAATTTGAGATCTTTGGTTCCAACCACCGTGTCTTTGTGCGACGCAGAAAAGGTGAACGGATGAACTCTATGTGCCTGGTTCCCTCCGTGAAGCATGGAGGAGGAGGTGTGATGGTGTGGGGGTGCTTTGCTGGTGACACTATTGGGGATTTATTCAAAATTGAAGGCATACTGAACCAGCATGGTTATCACAGTATCCTGCAGCGGCATGCTATTCCGTCCGGTTTGCGTTTAGTTGGACCATCATTTATTTTTCAACAGGACAATGACCCCAAACACACCTCCAGGCTGTGTAAGGGCTATTTGACCAAGAAGGAGAGTGATGGGGTGCTTCGCCAGATGACCTGGCCTCCACAGTCACCAGACCTGAACCCAATCGAGATGGTTTGGGGTGAGCTGGACCGCAGAGTGAAGGCAAAAGGGCCAACAAGTGCTAAGCATCTCTGGGAACTCCTTCAAGATTGTTGGAAGACCATTTCCAGTGACTACCTCTTGAACCTCATCAAGAGAATGCCAAGAGTGTGCAAAGCAGTCATCAAAGCAAAAGGTGGCTACTTTGAAGACCCTAGAATATAAGACATATTTTCAGCTGTTTCACACTTTTTTGTTAAGTATATAATTCCACATGTGTTAATTCATAGTTTTGATGCCTTCAGTGTGAATGTACAATTTTCATAGTCATGAAAATACAGAAAAATCTTTAAATGAGAAGGTGTGTCCAAACTTTTGGTCTGTACTGTATATATATATATATATATATATATATATATACACATATATTATATACACGTACACGTGGTCAAAATTGTTGGTACCCCTCGTTTAATGAAAGAAAAACCCACAATGGTCACAGAAATAACTTGAATCAGACAAAAGTAATGATAAATTAAAAATCTATGAAAATGAACAAATGAAAGTCAGACATTGCTTCTCAACCCTGCTTCAACAGAATTTAAAAACAAATTAAACTTATGAAATAGGCCTGGCCAGAAATGATGGTATCCCTGAAAATAATGTGGCAAAAGGGACATGTTTAATCAAGTTGTGTCCACTAATTAGCATCACATGTGTCTACAATCTTGTAATCAGTCAGTGTACCTGTATATAGGGCTATAGATACTCACTGTGCTGTTTGGTGACATGGTGTGTACCACACTCAACATGGACCAGAGGAAGCAAAGGAAAGAGTTGTCTCAGGAGATTAGAAAGAAAATTATAGACAAGCATGTTAATGGTGAAGGGTATAAGACCATCTCCAAGCAGCTTCATGTTCCTGTGACTACAGTTGCACATATTATTCAGAAATTTAAGATCCATGGGACTGTAGCCAACCTCCAAGGACGTGGCTGCAGGAGGAAAATTGATGACAAATCAAAGAGACAGATAATGCGAATGGTAACAAAAGAGCCCAGGTGTAATACTATTGTAGGAACTCGAGGATTCTGATAGCGTGGTGCAATGAACAAGCAGAGACGGGTTTCTTTAGTGCAAATAGTGTATTTGTGCAACAGCAATAACACCCAAAAACAATATACAGATAACCCGTAATGACATGCAATGAAATAAGTCCAGTGATATTAAGTCTTTGAAACCTATATAGCAAAGTCGGCAATGTTCTTACGACGGAGTCCTCACACAAATGCGATCAAAAGGAAAGTCTGACACACTGGTGACGTGGCTTGATTCAAACACTGCTGGTTTAGTAAAAGTCAGATCCAGGTATGCAGTAACCACAGGGAAGTCCAAGAACAAGTTCACAAGTTAATCCTAGATGTGGCGTAGATTCAGGGAAGTCCAGAAACAAGTTCACATTTAAGTAATATTCCAGTAAATAGTTCCAGCAGCCCTCACCGGAGGGAGTGAACGAAGGGTTAAACAACAACACAGTTCAGAAACACAGTTCTTACCGGGTAGAGTGAGCCAAGGGTTAAATTCCAAAGTCAACAGGTTAATGATAACACAGTGAGTGTAGCTTACATATGCAGAGAAAACCCGGAATACTGACATTACTCACCCCCCTAAAGACGGCCTCCGGACGGTCCAGGACCAGGCTTGTCCGGGTATCTCTGATGAAACTGAGCGACCTTCAGGGGAGCATTGATGTTACTTACTGGTTCCCAAGAATTGTTTTCGGGAGAGTAACCTTGCCATCTAACTAGATACTGAAGCCGGTTCCTATGAAGTCTCGAATCAACAATATCCTGTACCACAAATTGCTCTTCGCCATCAACCAACACTGGTGGAGGAGGAGATACGATACGTCCCTGAAACGTGTTAGGAGAGACCGGTTTTAATAAAGAAACATGAAATACTGGGTGTACCTTTAAAGTCCGTGGTAGCTTCAGCCGACAGGCAACAGAGCTCACAATCCCAGTGATCTTGAATGGACCGATGAATTTATGCCCCAGTTTCTGCGAAGGAACACCCAATCTTAGATTCTTGGAAGACAACCAAACCGCGTCTCCTACCTTATACATAGGTGCCGGTTTCCGGAACCTATCGGCCGACTTCTTGTAACGCTCCTCTGCTACGGTCAGGGTGTCCTTTAAAACTTCCAGATTACGTTGCAACACCGCCACTCTATCTTCAACCGCCGGTACCGAAATACCAACCGGAGACCTTGGCAAAATATTTGGATGATATCCCAGATTGGCAAAAAAAGGCGTTACCTTCGTAGAACTGCTCTGAGAGTTGTTGTACGAAAATTCCGCTAAAGGAAGTAGCTTCAGCCAATCGTCCTGCAAATGACTGACGTAACAGCGTAGATATTGCTCCAAGGTTTGATTTGTCCGTTCGGTCTGCCCGTTGGTCTGAGGATGGTATGCAGAAGACAAGCAAACATTAATGTGGAGTGCAGAACAAAATCCTTTCCAAAATCTAGAGGTAAATTGTATTCCCCGGTCAGAAATGATCTCATCTGGTACCCCATGCAGCCGGAAAACGTTCTGGATAACCAGATCCACTGTCTCTGTAGCAGAGGGAAGACCGGTACATGGACTGAAATGAACAGTCTTCGTTAAACGATCTACTACCACCAAAATAGTATTTTTACCGCCAGAGGTGGGTAACTCCACAATAAAGTCCATCGAAATAGACCCCCAAGGGCGAGACGATACATGTAGCGGTTTAAGAAGACCAGTAGGTGAAACGCGAGGAACTTTGTACCGGGCACAAACCTCACAAGAGCGGACATAGTCATTCACATCTTTCAAACAGGTAGGCCACCAAAAAAAACGACTTAAAAATTCCTGCGTCTTCTGTACCCCCCTATGACCAGCCAATACAGAGTCGTGGACCAATTTGAGAATTCGAAGTCTCACAGCCTCTGGGACATAAATACATCGATCTCTAAGTCACACACCATTCCGAAGGACAAGATTCACGTTGTCAGGTGGAGCAGCAAGAAATACGTCACCGTCATAGGCCAGCTTGATCTCCTGCCACAAGTCCCGGTCCTGGAGCACTCCTACGAAATTGGCATCAGACAAGATGATATTAGAAGGGGTCCCAGGCACGGAGTCCACCGTATGGATTCGGGATAATGCGTCAGCTTTCCCATTACGTGAACCTGGGCGGTACGAAATAATAAAATTAAACTGGTTCAAGAACAAACTCCACCTAGCTTGTCGAGGAGAAAGACACCTGGCAGACTTAAGGAATTCCAAATTACAATGATCCGTGAGTACCACTACCTGTTGAGTTGCTCCCTGCAAATGGTGTCTCCATTCCTTAAAGGCGGAAATAATTGCCAAAAGTTCCTTATCTGCAATATCATAGTTCAGTTCAGTAGAAGATAACCTACGAGAAAAGAAGGCACACGGGTGCAGCAAACCTTTGTCTCCGGGAAGTTGTGAGAGGATAGCTCCCAATGCACAGTCAGAAGCGTCCACCTCCACGATGAAAGGCAGTGCAGGATCCGGATGCATCAATATCGGAGCCGTGGTAAAACAAACCTTGAGGCGATCAAAGGCTCCCTGAGCTTGCGAAGACCAAACAAACTTCTTCCCCTTCTTGGTGAGAAGAGTGATGGGACGGACAACTTCTGAAAAATTTCGGATGAAACGTCTATAAAAGTTAGCGAAACCAATGAATCATTGTACCTCTTTAATGTTTCCTGGTACCGGCCAGTCTAAGATTGCCTGGATCTTGCTGGACTCCATATTCAATCCCTGAGGAGAAATAATATAGCCTAAAAATTGGATTTCGGAGCAATGAAATTCACACTTTTCGAGTTTGATGTACAAATGATTATCTCTCAAACGTCTAAGCACCGACTTAACATGTTCCCGATGTTCCTGTAAGGAATCAGAGAAGATCAAAATGTCATCCAGGTAAATTACCACATATTGGTCCAATAAATCCCTGAAAATATCGTTGGCTAAATGTTGAAAAGCAGCAGGAGCGTTACAGACTCCGAATGGCATCACCAAATATTCATAATGTCCATACCGGCATCTAATAGCTGTTTTCCATTCGTCTCCGGGACGTATACGGAGTAAATTATATGCCCCGCGAAGATCTAATTTGGTAAATACTTTGGCCTGGCGAACTCTTTCCAACAATTCCGGAATTAGCGGCAACGGGTACCTGTTACGAATGGTTACCTTATTTAACTCCCGGTAGTCAATGCAGGGTCTTAGAGTCCCATCCTTCTTCTTTACAAAGAATATAGGGGCTCCCGCTGGTGAAGAAGATGGTCGGATAAACCCCTTGGCTAAATTCTCATCTATATATTCTCGTAATGATTTTAATTCCGGAGCCGCCAGCGGGTAAACATGGCCGAAAGGAATCGCTGCCCCAGGAAGCAATTCTATGGGGCAATCATACGGTCTATGTGGGGGAAGTTGATCTGCCTTCCTCTTGTCACAAACGTCCGAGAATTCCTGGTAAACCAGGGGGAGCGTGGGTACCTGTATTGCCTCTTCCAAGTTCTGGGTGACTGGAACCGCTACCGTTGGACTGATGGTAGGACTACACTTCGGAAGGAAGGATATCTCCTTGGTTTCCCAATTGATGTTTGGATTTTGTGACCGTAACCAGGGAATTCCTAAAATTACAGGAAAATGAGGAGAAGATATTAACATGAATGAAAGTGTTTCTTGATGGTCTGGTTCCATCTTACACTCCAGAAGCACTGTCTCCTGATCTACTGGTCCAGAAACTAATGGGGAACCATCCACCGTTTCCATAGTGACTGGTGAAGCTCTTAGTTGCGTCTTTATACCATGTTCCCTGGCAAAAGAAGAATCCATGAAATTCCCACCTGCTCTAGAGTCTATCATGGCAGAACTTGGTATTCACTGTCCCTCCCACTGAATCTGAATAGGAAGAGAACAATGTGAATATTTCTCCCCTTGGTCTTTAGGGGAAGTCGGCATCAATATAGGGGGAAAAACAGCATCTAGATGTAGACTGGTCTCCGAAACTTCAGACTCAGCGTCAGTGTTGTCATAATCCCCTACTACCGCCAACACCTTGTTGGGTCGCCTGGGACATTTAGGACAATTGATAAGGAAATGGTCTGATTGACCACAATAAAAACATAAGCGCTCACGGAGACGGTATTCGCGGCGTTCATTACTCTCACGTTTTTGTAGCGAGTACACCTGCATAGGCACCTCCTCGGCCTCCCGCGAGTTTTTGCCTGTGGTTTCCCTAGACGGAAGGGAGAAATTAGTGATGCGATTTACAGCTGCCCATTTTTCATGTCTGCGTTCAGTTAGACGGATATCAATACGTACACAGTGTTGTAAAAACAACTCAAACTCCTGTGGAGACTCTGAACGAGCTAGCTCATCCTTGATTGCACTGGACAAACCCTTTCTAAAGATTGGCAATAAAGCATTGTTATCCCAGTTGGTGTCCACCACTAACCTTTTAAATTCAGTAACATATTCTATGACTGAACGTTTCCCCTGGCGTAAGGAAAGCAAGGCAGATTCAGCGGTAGCACGGCGATTGGGATCGTCGAACATTTGTGCCATGGCTGTCAGAAAATCATCCAAATTATTTAGACGGGTATCGTGACTTTCAACCATAGGATTTGCCCAAGCCAGTGCCCGTGATGTCAACAACATAATAATACATAGAACCTTAGATCTATCAGACCGGTAATAGGAGGCATGTACATCAAAGAATAATATACATTGGTTAACAAACCCACGGAATTGACTTCGGTCACCATTAAACCGGAATGGAGGCATTTTGGGCATACTAGTGGATGATGTAGGCTCAGTAGGTAAGGCCTCCCGGACTTCTAATTTAGTACGTAGATCTTGGAGAGCCAGACCAAACACCTGTGCGTTGTGGTCAACCCGGGATTCCATGTCTCTAATCTTAATGTGTATAGTCTCTATTTCCTGCTGCAAGGAGTTAATTATGGTGAACAGTTTGTCTGCCCGTGTCTCCGTCATTGCCCCAACAGAATCCTCTTTTGGCTGGAGTATCCTGTAATACTATTGTAGGAACTTGAGGATTCTGATAGCGTGGGGCAATGAACAAGCAGTGATGGGTTTCTTTAGTGCAAATAGTGTATTTGTGCAACAGCAATAACGCCCAAAAACAATATACAGATAACCCGTAGTGACATGCAATGAAATAAGTCCAGCGATATTAAGTCTTTGAAACCTATATAGCAAAGTCGGCAATGTTCTTACGACGGAGTCCTCACACAAATGCGATCAAAAGGAAAGTCTGACACACTGGTGACGTGGCTTGATTCAAACACTGCTGGTGTAGTAAAAGTCAGATCCAGGTATGCAGTAACCACAGGGAAGTCCAAGAACAAGTTCACAAGTTAATCCTAGATGTGGCGTAGATTCAGGGAAGTCCAGAAACAAGTTCACATTTAAGTAATATTCCAGTAAATAGTTCCAGCAGCCCTCACCGGAGGGAGTGAACGAAGGGTTAAACAACAACACAGTTCAGAAACACAGTTCTTACCGGGTAGAGTGAGCCAAGGGTTAAATTCCAAAGTCAACAGGTTAATGATAACACAGTGAGTGTAGCTTACATATGCAGAGAATGTCCAAAGCCATGATAGAAGCTCACTGCTGCTGAGAAACATGTGAAGATTAACCTGGTAAATACACAAGAGATCTGGGAGATAATAGTAGGACAAGGCATCTGGACTGAAGAGAAATGGAAGCAGAATACTCCAGCAAGGAAGCCAGCACCTGAGCCGGGTTTTAAACAAACGAACAGGAAGTAGGGCATACAAAAACAGCAAACTCCATCTTAAAGGGCAAAATCATTCACAAGGTTACCTAGAAAACCCGGAATACTTACACCAGGAAACCTTCTAAAGAGATTAAAGGTGAACTTCAAGCTCAAGGAACATCAGTGTCAGATTGCACAATCCTTCGTTGTTTGATCCAAAATGGACTTCATGGGGGACAACCAAGGAAAACGCCATTGTTGAAAAAAAATTATAAAAAAGCCATACTGGAATTTGACAAACTACATGCTGACAATCTGCAAACCTTCTGGGAGAATGTCCTATGGACAGATGAAACAAAAATTTAATTTTTGGCAAGGCTCATCAGCTCTATGTTCACAGATGGAAAAATTAAGCATATCAACCAAAGAATACTGTCCCTACTGTGAAACATGGAGGAGGCTCTGTTATGTTCTGGGGCTGCTTTGCTGCATCTGGCACAGGGTGTCTTGAATCTGTGCAGCGTACAATGAAATCTCAAGACTATCAAGGAATTCTAGAGAGAAATGTGCTGCCCAGTGTCAGAAAGCTTGGTCTTGAAGCTCATCAAGAGAATGCCAATAGTGTGCAAAGCAGTCATCAAAGCAAAAGGTGGCTACTTTGAAGAACCTAGAATATAAGACATATTTTCAGTTGTTTCACACTTTTTTGTTAAGTATATAATTCCACATGTGTTAATTCATAGTTTTGATGCCTTCAGTGTGAATGTACAATTTTCAGAGTCATGAAAATACAGAAAAATCTTTAAATGAAGAGGTGTGTCCAAACTTTTGGTCTGTACTGTATTTACACGTGTAATTTATAATAATTGTGTTTTTCTAATGACTTTGTTCTATGAGCACACGTGCACTTGGATATATTCAGGTTATTAGTTTTTGATGTGTGTGCATTTATACAGCAATAACATACTCCATGTGGCTTCACTGTTTCGCACACAGCTGTTGGCACTTCATGCACCCTTTACTCCCCATTTCCCTGTGTATTATAAATCTTACTTAATAAAGGTTTACATTTTTATATTTAATATGGTCTTCTGATCGTTGTCTGTTTTAGGCTTTCCCTATTTGTTAATTGACCTGTAATTAGTCCTGTAGTTATAGCACTATATCTTGCATTGATATAACTACACATTATTTTTGACATATGTTACATTTTGCTGCTATAGTCCCCATTTATTACTTTTTCTTGCTCTGCTCTTGCGTGACACTTTGGACACTATGTTGTATGCCTCTGCCATCCGTTTCTTCCACCCTCTAACATACTCCAAATACTTTTTATAAGTCTCAGACACTGGAGTATCAAACATGATGTCGATTGGCTGTCTTGGCGATCATCCATACAATAGGAAGAAAGATGAGTAACCCGTTGCCTCGCTCTTCGTACAGTTATATTCATGTACCACTTTTGACAGAGAACTCTTCCATTCTTTCTTCTCGTCAGCTGTTAAAGTGTGCAACATCGACATTAATGTCCGGTTAAAACATTCCACTTGTCCATTACCCTCTGGGTGATAGGATGCTGTGTGGGATCTCTGAATTCTACAGTACTTTCCTAACTTGGCAAAGAGCTGATTCTCAAATTCTCTTCCTTGGTCATGGTGTAAACTCGTAGGGAACCCAAACTTCAAAGCAAAATCATTGAAGATCTTCTCTGCCACTGTTCGACCAGATTTATTGGTGGTGGCATATGCTTGAGCAAATCGAGTAAAATGGTCCATCACCACCAAGATGTATTCGTAACCGCCCTTGCATGTCTCAAAATGTAGAAAGTCTATTGAGACCAACTGAAACGGGTACGTAGTTTGGATATTGTCCAATGGTATCCGGGTTGATGTGTTGGGACATATATCTTTCAGACACCCACCCTCCCTGGTCATGTACCTCTCAATGTCTCTCTGGATGTACGGCCAGAATGTCACGCCAGGTGTGGGAAAGACTTAGTTCAACACAAAGGGAAAGGGAACCCAGACTCTAGGAAAAGGGGGAGGGGAAACCTCCTAGTCTTGTCTAGTGTCACCCTGTCTCAGCTACTGTTCCTATATTGGCTCTTCACTAATCGCCGCACGCGTGCCTCGCCCTGACTTTCACTGGCGTATGCCTAAGACTAGGGACAGGAGGAGATGAGCACTAGTCAATCTCGACTAAACTCTATAGACAGCAAGGGTAGACAAACAGGGTGGAATTGCTTAGCTTTAGAAGATTCCAGACAAATGCGCACACGACCTCAAGCGAAGTACTGCTCTTGCTAAAGCCTCACAAGAAATAATGAATATCGCCCGCACCTCCCTCTCAGACACGCCAGGTATTTATACACCCAGGCCAGGGAGCTAATTAGCTAGAGGGAGGTAGCTGCTAGGTCCTAGAGACAGCCAGCCTCTAAGAAGATAAAAGAACCAGCCCCGGCACTCACGTGTTGAATGGGATTTCCTTAATCGCAATCCACATAGTTAGGCAAGATATTTCAGCCTCTCCCAGGCTTTTTTCAATTGTGGAACAATACATTCATTGTGCATGTATATCACAAATAGCCACGGAAATGACTTCATAGAAATTAACATAAATGGGAAGAATCAGAATTTCAAAACTATTCTCTAACAAAAAATAAAAAAACAAAATCATAAAGCGTATAAAAGACAAAGAGAAAGAAAAGTACTAGTTAATCAACTCATATTATTCTGTCATTTAAAATCTCAATATTGCAGTGATCCGTTTCAATGTGCATCAGGATAATTTAACCTCAACAATTACTCCAATTAAATATCTACCAAAAAAGTTTTTTCATTCTAATATCGATTTCTCAATTCCAAAAGATCTTACTTATTTATTTATTTTGTCACTCTCCATATACTTCATTACTTACTTCCATATGAGAAAAATTCTTCATCATTTTCTTCTTTTGGACTTAATTTTTGGAATTAAATTATCCTGATGCACATTGAAACGGATCACTGCAATATTGAGATTTAATATGATAGAATAATATGAGTTGATTAGTTTGTACTTTTCCTTTTCTTTGTCTTTTATAAGTCTTATGATTTTTTTTACATTTTTTTTTTATTTTTTGGAAGAGAATAGTTTTGAAATTCCTGTTTATGTTAATTTATGTGAAGTCATTTCCGTGGATATTTGTGATATATATGCACACTGAATGTTTTGTTCCACAATTTAAAAAAGCCTGGAAGAGGCTGTAACGTCTTGCCTGACCATGTGAATTTTCATTGAAGAAATTCCATTCAACACGTGAGTGCCGGGGCAGGTTCTTTTACCTTACTTTGTGAGTTGATTCCTCACGTGCACCAGCTGATGAACGGAGTGCCGACTATTTGAAATTCTTTTAGCCTCTAAGAAGATGTCTGTAATGCCAAACATAGAGATCTCCTGCAACCAACTGCAAGGCGACTGTCTGTCACCTCTGACACACCTGTGACACAGGTTCACAGATCAAGTTTGTTGTCCTTTCCACTCCCAAGTGCACCATGTTTTCATGAAGTTCTTTGAAGACAAACCTACAAAATACTCTGGGAAATACCAACTGCTGGTTTTGTCCTCTTTTACGATACAGGATACCGTCTTCGCTGAGGCAGAGCTTCACCCATTCTTTGACTAAAACAGATACTGCTGGTGACTCATTATCTCTCTCCCATTTACTTGGAAAACAATTTTGGTCCACATAAGGTAGTATTCTACCAATTATATGATCTTCCCGTTGTGCTCTACGGATTGTCCCTTTTGGTAGTTGTTGAATGGACAGGGGTTGATCTCTTTCTTTTGCTTTTACGGTGGTTTCCACTGTCAATGGACACCACAATGGTGTGTCTTCTTCTTGATGAGCTTGTACTGCTTAGGTAGTGTTCTCAATAACTTCCAGACTGACTTCCTCAGAGCATTCTTGCATGAACTCCTCAGGCTCTAGTGGCATTCTTGACAATCCATCAGCATCCGCATTGCTTTTTCCTGGCCTGTACTTGTTACTGAAATTGAAGTCAGGTAGTCCCATCTCTGACCCGTCACATTCAGTTTAGCTGTAGTGAGAACATAGGTCAAAGGGTTGTTGTCAGTGTATACGTCAAACTCTTTGCTGTAATAGTGAGAATCTCTAAATTGTTTACAGATAGCCCATTTCAATGCCAGGAACTCCAGTTTTCTGGAAAGTAAATACTAATTCTTCTCTGCATTTGTTAACATTCTGGAACCGTAACCAAAGACTCATTTTCCCATCTTGATGCTGTTACAGGGCAGCTCCCAGTCCAATTTGAGAAGCGTCAAAATGAAAAACAAATGTAAGTTGAAATTAGGATATCCCAATATGGGTGGTTTTACCAGATAATCCACAAGTTCTTCCAGTACCTCCTGGTGGTCTGATGTCCAGAGAGTGGGCTGCTGCAATGAAACGGCATTGTTTCATTTAAGCCCGGCCCTGCCTACGTTCTTCTTTTTCTTCATGGTGTGTTGTTGACTCTGTTGTCCTACACAAGAGGAGGTATAGTGGGGTGGCAATCTTGGAGAATTTCCGGACATAAGTGCGATAGTAGGAGTGAAATCCTAAGATCTGCCTTAATTTCCCGACAGTAGAGGGACGCTTGTCTTTTAAGGCTAGTACTGGAACGATTTCTGCTGGGTCCATGGTATATCCTTCTCCGGACACAACTTTCCCTAGAAATCAGACTTGCCTTTTGAACAGTTCATACTTCTTTAGGGTCAATTTAACTCCGTGTTGTTGATACCGCTGGAGTATGGTCCTCACGTGTTCAACATGTTTCAGGAAGGTTTTGCTGTGTACCACATTATCATCCAAATACGTCTGCCCGATATCGTCCCTCAATTCTTCTAAACATGTCTACATGCTCCTCTGGAATTCTGCTGGAGCTGAACTGACTCAGATTACAATAATAGAATAACTAAGTGGGTAACTTCAAAACTTTTTACATTAAATACCCATTAAAAGATAACCTTTAATAATATCAATTAAAACCTAATGAAAAACTCACAACAAATACTGAACAACATGAAAAAGACCTAGAATATAGGCACGTGATCCAAACCTATTTATATGTAAAAAATAACCCAACCTGTAGTATCTCAACTGCAGTATCTTATATCCCAGTGATGTAATCCCAGGAACAACTACTAGACAGTGATAGGATCTATCCAGATATGGATCACAATGACACAGTTCACCAAAGGGAATAAAACCATTATGCTACGGTTATCAATTGCAATTATAGAGTATAGATAAAAATAACCCTATAACGAAAACCAAGCACCACAGATACCCATACTCAATTTATACACCCATCTCACTAAGAGGGACAAATATCCCTGACTACTTTTTAATGAGACATATTTTCAGGAAGAAGCCGTGTTCAAATAATCAATAGAGCCTCAGGTGTCTCCCCAATTTGGGGGCCTAGCACCCGGTATACCCACACACTAGATGTCATTTAATTCAAAAGTTAAATATGACTATGATGAAAGAGTAGTATATCTACCTGAAAAAACTAATAAAGAGAGATGTAAAATACTCGGTGCATCAAGAATTCCCTTACAACAGTGTTTTTACAGGGGTGACTGTTCCGCTACAAAGGTATTCCACACTATAATAAATATGTAACCTTAACCAAGAGCTAAGTGGTAATAAATTTGTCACAGATGAAACATACATAAGAATTTGGGGTGTTTAAATCACGATTCCCAATATAATTTAAGTCCAAACCAATATATAAAAATATCACTTATCTTGGCAACGTAGATTTCCGTTTCCCCACCAGGTTAAAGATTCCATATATTACTCAAATTAGGGATACTACATTTTCTCAACGCGTTTCCCCGTTTGGTTATAGGTTCATCAGGAGAAAAGTATTAAAATAAAAATAAGCAGCACTGATATGGTGTCCTGCTGAACTGAGCCCAAACGGTATGCAGATCAACTCATATAACCCCCACGGTGTGATGAATCTTGTCAAGGGTCTACTGGACTCTTCGACAAACCCTTGGTGGTATGCCTTACCCTGATCGAGGATAGAGAACCAGGTACTTCCTGATAGGCTATCCAGCATATCTTGGATCTTTGGTATCAAGTGTCGATCAGGTACTGACTTTCGGTTTAGTTCCCGGTAATCACTACAGAGTCTCAACGTACTGTCCTTCTTCATAACACAAGACAATAGGAGAGTAATAAGACTACTTCGACTTTTGGACCCAACCTCTGTACCTTATTTTTCGGACTACAAGACGCACCTGATCATAAGACGCACACAGGTTTTAGAGGTGGAAAATAGTGGAAAAAAAAGCTCCTATGGCATGCTGGGAGTTAAAGTTCCCTACATTTATGTCATGTGTTTGCCCTGAGAACTATAACTCCTAGCATGTCTTTCAGCTCTTATGCCATGCTGGGAGTTCTAGTTCACCACACATTTGTCATGTGGTTGCTCTGAGGAGAACTATAACTCCCAGCACGTCCTTCAGCTCTTATGTCATGCTGGGAGTTATAGTTCACCACAGGAGTGGTACAGTGTTTAATGACATGTGCTTTTTCACTTTACTTTATACTTCTACCTTATAATGCTTGCCTCTCATTCTAGATAGGCAGGGAGCAGGGTCACACTGGCTGGGGGCTGCGGCAGCGGACGGGGCTGTGGCTGCAGAGGGAACTGTGGCGGAGGCTGTGGCTGCGCAGGGGGCTGTGGCAGCTGGGGCGGTGATGGAGCGGTGTTACCCAGTGAGTGCTGCCATGAATTCACTATGGCCACACTAGACATCAGGAATTGGACTGTCTCCTGTCCAGATCACGCGCTGCAGTGACGTTACTAAGAGGCAGGGCCAGGGCAACACAGAACAGCACAGCGCGCAGTCATCCCCGGCCCTACCTCTTAGTAAAGTCACTACAGCGTGCGATCTGGACGGGAGATCGCCCACCTCCTGATGTCTAGCATGGCCATAGTGAATTCATGGCGGCGCCCACTGGGTAACAACGCTCCATCGCCGCCACAGCCCTCTCCCTCTCCTTTTCCCCAGAAATTTTTGAGGAAATAGTGCGTTTTATGGTCTGAAAAATACTTTAGGTCTTGTAAATACTCTTTCACTTCACAGTGTAATGGTTTCAGCACAGACATGTAACTTCTGGTTACTGGGGCCGTGTCTTTCAAATTGATTTTCAAATGCAACAACGGGATATATCCTATATCAGAGTCATCTTTGGAGAATGCATGACACTCTTCTCTCAGCATCTGTTTTGCTACCGCTAGATATTCAGCACACCAGGGGTTCCACTAGTCCTAAGAGTTCTTTTAGCGACCGAAGGCAGGTATGTGGCAGGTAGCGCATTCTCCATTCTTCATTTAAAAGGCTCGCTTGAGCTCCTGTGTCCCACAGTGCTTTTACCAGGAGTCCATCTAGCTGGCACTGTATAAAGCACCTTTCACCAATTAGGCTGATGAGGCTTTCTTTACTGACCGAGGAATCCTCCTGCCAGGAGTCCATAATTTGACCTCCGCACTGGGCATTAAGTAACTGATGCCCCTGTCTCCCTTGCAGCTATTGTAGACAGGAATACACTTGAGGATAGTGCTAACGCAGCCATTTTACCTCATGCGTCATTCTGGGGGTTGGTGGAATTTGGATTTTCTTCTGGGGCCTCCTCCGTGTCGCGGTTACCTGTCACACCGCTCTAGCAACCTCCTGTCTTTTAACTCAAGCAACCATGACCATTGGCATTACTTGGCATAATGTCCTTCCTCACCACATCTTACACAGTGGACACATACTGTACTCTGATTTGATGAACAGCACGCCTCACAAGCCGGGTATTTTCTGTTTTGGAACCCACTCTTGAGTCTGAGAAATATGGATTCTGGCCTGGAACGAATCAACTTTTTTACCTCAATCAATGGGGCCGGGATGAAGCAAAGCACGCTCTATGTGAGTGGTGCTTTGCGCATGCCCGGCAAAAGAGGGAGCACAGTGCACGTCACAGGGCCCTGTGATGTGCAGGGGATGGGGGAATTTGATAATTAGGCATTTAGGTGGGGATTTGATGGAATAATAAGCACATAAGCAGGGATTTCTTGGGGTCCCCCGGACGCCAAGCCTGTACAAAATAAAATTGATTGAAGCTCTTTTCTCTGCAGTCAAACCTCTACTATGGGCCACACAAGTATGTACAGATTTACTTTTCTATAACCTGTATGCCCATAGTAGAGGTTTGATATCTTCAAAGTGGTGACAGATTCCCTTTAACTGGTGTAGTTGAGTTGAGGTGCTGTGCTGCTGTATTTTTCAAGCACTTTGCCTTTTCTCCCTGTACACGCTAATTCCCGCTCAGAATTCCCCGTACAGGCCACCGATGTTACGTGCACGCCGCTAGGTTTAGATATGGGCGAGACAGGTCTCATGAATTCTTGGAATCCTGGGGGAACCGTTACTCAGGGTGACCATACATTGCAGCTTTCTCAGGCATAAGAAGTATTCACTTGCTGACACACTGGACAGAGTCCTCATAAATAAGTGAACAGTAGAATTTAATGTAGAAGCACGGCCAGTACAAATCAAGTCCTTTACAGCAACAGACTTTCCTACATCAGACATCTTCACAAAGGCACAGTAAGCAGCATCATTCTTTATAGCACAGTGAGATGGAGGAGGGGGGAAGGTTTGCTGAGGGAGGTGATCCCTGTGACACAATTCTTTCCAGTCCTTATCTTCCTGCCGGATAATAGACTTTCTCAACTAGCAGTACAAGGGGCTTCTGACCTTAACCCAGTTTCACTCTTTACTGGAATTCTGTTCAACTATGGTTCACTTGACTGAACTTCTGTGAGATACAGATCACACAGGACTCATCCCTTCGGCTGCTGCTAGAACAAGTTCCCCACAATCCCCCTGGGGCTCTGCGAACCATTCCGTTTCCTGTGACTGTGTTAACACCTCTAGTTGCTGGATGCATCTGAAGCAAACAACTTCCTGTAACCTGTGATTGTGTTAACTCTTCTAGTTGCTGGATGCTTTTGAAACAACAGCACTCAGCAATACTTCTGCCTGTCACATGAGGGTATGGTTCTATTTTATTGTTAATGTTTAGCTTCAGATAACCTGTTGAATGAATTTCCTGGGTTATTGCAGTAATACAGATACCTAATATGTTTTTTGTTTCTTTCTTACATGTACAGTTATGTGAAAAAGTTTGGGCACCCCTATTAATCTTAAGCTTAATGTTTTATAAAAAATTGGTGTTTTTGCAACAGCTATTTCAGTTTGATATATGTAATAACTGTTGGACGCAGTAATGTTTCTGTCTTGAAATGAGGTTCATTGTACTAACAGAAAATGTGCAATCTGCATTCAAACAAAATTTGTCAGGTGCATAAGTATGGGCACCCTTATCATTTTCTTGTTTTAAATACTCCTACCTACTTTTTACTGACTTACTAAAGCACTTTTTTTGGTTTTGTAACCTCATTGAGCTTTGAACTTCATAACCAGGTGTATGCAATCATGAGAAAAGCTACTTAAAGTGGCCACTTGCAAGCTGTTCTCCTGTTTGAATCTCCTCTGAAAATTGGCATCATGGGCTCCTCAAAACAACTGTCAAATGATCTGAAAACAAAGATTATTCAACATAGTTATTCAGGGGAAGGAAACAAAAAGCTGTCTCAGAGATTTAACCTGTCAGTTTCCACTTTGAGGGACATAGTAAGGAAATGGAAGAACACAGGGACAGTTCTTGTTAAGGCCAGAAGTGGCAGGCCAAGAAAAACATCAGAAAGGCAGAGAAGAAGAATGGTGAGATCAGTCAAGGACAATCCTCAGACCACCTCCAGAGAGCTGCAGCATCAACTTGCTGCAGATGGTGTCACTGTGCATTGGTCAACTATACAACGCACTTTGCACAAGGAGAAGCTGTATGGGAGAGTGATGCGAAAGAAGCCATTTCTGCAAGCACGCCACAAACAGAGTCGGCTGAGGTATGCAAAAGCACATTTGGAGAAGCCAATTTCTTTGTGGAAGAAGGTCCTGTGGACTGATGAATCCAAGATTGAGTTGTTTGGTCATACAAAAAGGCGTTATGCATGGCGGCAAAAATCACAGCATTCCAAGAAAAATACTTGCTACCCACAGTAAAATTTGGTGGAGGTTCCATCATGCTTTGGGGCTGTGTGGCCAATGCCGGCACCGGGAATCTTGTAAGAGTTGAGGGACGCATGGATTCCACTCAGTATCAGCAGATTCTTGACAATAATGTTCAAGAATCTGTGATAAAGTTGAAGTTACGCAGGGGATGGATCTTTCAGCAAGACAATGATCCAAAACACTGCTCCAAATCTACTCAGGCATTCATGCAGAGGAACAATTACAATGTTCTGGAATGGCCATCCCAGTCCCCAGACCTGAATATCATTGAACATCTGTAGGATCATTTGAAGAGGGCTGTCCATGCTCGGCGACCATCAAACTTTACTGAACTGGAATTGTTTTGTAAAGAGGAATGGTCAAAAATACCTTCATCCAGGATCCAGGAACTCATTAAAAGCTACAGGAAGCGACTAGAGGCTGTTATTTTTGCAAAAGTAGGATCTACTAAATATTAATGTCACTTTTCTGGTGAGGTGCCCATACTTATGCACCTGTCAAATTTTGTTTGAATGCAGATTGCACATTTTCTGTTAGTACAATAAACCTCATTTCAAGGCAGAGACATTACTGTGTCCAACAGTTATTACATATATCAAACTGAAATAGCTGTTGCAAAAACACCAATTTTTATAAAACATTAAGCTTAAGATTAATAGGGGTGCCCAAAATTTTTCATATAACTGTATTTAATAGAATGTATTTTATGTGAGAAATTTGAGCTGTAGGGACCAAGACAGCGATCTTAACTCGGTCACAGCGCGATGCAGCGTGGGTACCCACTTCACGCCGCACCTTACATATGTCATGAAGGGGTTAAAGAGGTTTTTTTTTCTTTGTTTTTTTAAAAGGGAAGGTTTTTTTTTAAAAAAAAAGGCCATTTTTTTTCTCATTTTGTTTTTATTCATATATCTATATATAACTACTATAGGAGTTACAGTTTGATTAATTATGACATCATCACTGTCCTTTTCAATCGCTTAAGGACCGAAACACTTTGTAGGTTAGCCCCTTAAAACTGAAGCCTGTTTTCATCTTCCTTACCAGGCCAATTTTTTCAATTTTGACCAGTGTTACTTTAAGTGATAATAACTCTGGAAAACTTCAACGGATCCCAGTGGTTCTGAGAATGTTTTCTCATGACCTATTCTGCTTCATGATAGTAGTGAAATTTGTTTGATATAACTTGCGTTTATTTGTGAAAATATCAGAAATTTGGCAAAAATGTAGCTATTTTCAAACTTTTAATTTTTATGCCCTCAAACCAGAGAGTTATATCACACAAAATAGTACCCATCAAGTCCTCAAAACCACATTCAAGAAGTTTATTAATCCTTCAGGCGCTTCATAGGAATTAATGCAACATAGAAGAAAAAAATGAACATTTTACTTTTTTTAAGAAAAATTTTACTTTAACCCCATTTTTTTTATTTTTACAGGGGTAACAGAAGAATACAACCTCCAAAATGTGTTATGCAATTTCTCTTGAGTATGCCGATACCCCATATGTGGGACAAAACTGCTGTTTGAGTGCATGGTAGGGCTTGGAAGGGAAGGAGCGCCGTTTGACTTTTTGAATGCAAAAATGCCTGGAATTGAGAGTGGACACCATGAGAGCCCCTGATGTGCCTAAACAGTGGAAACCCCCCACAAGTGACCCCATTTTGGAAACTAGTCCCTCAAGGAATGTATTTAGATGTGTGATGAGCACCTTGAACCCCCAGGTGCTTAACAGAAGTTTATAACGTAGAGCCGTGAAAATTGAAAATCAAGTTTTTCCTACAAAAATTTTCTTTTAGACCTACGGTAATTTTTTTATTTAGACAAGAGTAACAGGAGAAAGTGCACTTACAATTTGTTTTGCAATTTCTCCTGAGTGCGCCAATACCCTATATGTGGTTGAAAACTACTTTTGAGGCAAAATGTAAAGCTCGAAAGGAAAGAAGCTCCATATTGGCGTTCACATTTTGCTGGAATGTTTCGAGGATGCCATGTCACATTGACAGAGTCTCTGATGTGCCAGAACAACAGAAACCCCCCCCATATGTGATGTTGTTTTACAAACTACCCCTCTCAATGAATTCATCTAGGGGTGCTGTGAGTATGTTTACACCACATGTGCCTCTCAGAAATTTATACCATTGGGTGCTGAAGTAGTTTTAAATGTAAAATTTTTATATGAGCTAATAGGAAAAAATGAACCTCACAATTGTTGTGCAATTTCTCCTGATTGCGTCAATATCCTACATGTAATCAGGAACAAACTACTTTTCAGGCACAGTACAAAGCTCTGAAGGGAAAGCTTGCCTTATTATAGTTTACTTTTACTTTTCTGATTTGCGAGTGCCATGACCACTGGGAGAGCCCCTGAGGTGCCAGAACTGCATAATCTCCCCATAAGTGACTCTATTTTAGAACTACATCTCTCAATGAATTCATCTAGGGGTATAGTGATAATATTGACACCATAGGGATTTTACAGAATTTTATACCCGTGGGCAGTAAAGAAAATATAATTACCGTATGTACTCGAGTAGAAGCCGAGTTTTTCAGCACGTTTTTTGTGCTAAAAAAGCCCGCCTCGGCTTATATTTGAGTATATACCTGAGTATACAGAGATTCCGGTGGTGGATAGTGGGGGGGGTTTCCGGCGGTGGAGGAGCGGGTTGCGGCGGCGGAGGAGCGGGGCACACGCAGTAGCCGCTGCTGCAGCTACCACGTGTCCCGCTGCTAAAGGGAAATGAATATTCATTCTTCTCCACTCTTATGGGCGTGGAGAAGAGGGAATATTCATTCTCCTTAGTAGCAGGCACAGAGGAGCGCTGAGCCGCAGTTCCTGCTGACAGTGCCCGCTACTAAAAAGAATGCATATTCACTCTTCTCCACGCCCATAGTCCCGACGTGGAGAGGAGTGAATATGCTGGCAGCAGGGGAACAGGATGCAGGGCTGGAGCAGAGGTGAGGAAGGAAAGTGAGTAGAAGTGTTTACTTTATAAATATGTGCGGTGATGTGGCCATACGTACTAGGATTGGGGATGAGGGGGCCATACATACCAGGATTGGGGAATGAGGAGGCCATGCATACCAGGATTGGGGGATGAGAAGGCCATGCATACCAGGATTGCGTGATGAGGGGAGCATGCATACTAGAATTGGGGGATGAGGAGTCAATGCGTACCAGGATTTGGGGATGAGGGGTGCCATGCATACCAAGATTGTGGGATGAGAGGTCCTATACATACCAGGATTTGGGGATGAAGAGGCCATGCATACCAGAATTGGGGATAAGGGGGCCATGCATACCAGGATTGGGGGATGAGGGGACCATGCATACTAGGATTAACGGATGAGGAGGCCATGCATACCAGGATTTGGGGATGAGGGATGCCATACATACAAGGATTGGGGGATGAGGAGGCCATGCATACCAGGATTGGGGGATGAGGAGGCCATGCATACCAGAATTGGGGAATGAGGGGGCCATACATACCAGGATTGGGGGATGAGGGGTCCATGCATACCAGGATTGGGGGATGTGGAGGCCATCCATACCAGGATTGGGGGATGAAGAGGCCATGCATACCAGGATTGGGGGTTGAGGGGCCATGCATACCAGGATTGGGGGATGAGGGGACCATGCATACCAGGATTGGGGGATGAGGGGTGCCATACATACCAGGTTTGGGGGATGAGATGGCCATGCATACCAGGTTTGGGGGATGAGTAGGTGCCATGCATACCAGGATTGGGGGATGTGGGGTCCTTTACATGCCAGGATTGGGGGATGAAGAGGCCATGCATACCAGAATTGGGGGATGAGGGATCCATGCATACCAGGATTGGGGGATGAGGAGGCCATGCATACCAGGATGGGGGATGAGGGGACCATGCATACCAGGATTGGGGATGAAGGAGCAATGCATACCAGGATTGGGGGATGAAGGGGCCTTCCATACCAGGATTAGGGATGAGGGGGCCATGCATACCAGGATTAGGGATAAGGGGGCCATGCATACCAGGATTGGGGATGAGTGGGCAATATTTACCAGGATGGGGAAATTTACCAGTAGATGCTGCATTTCCCACCCTAGGCTTATACTTGAGTTAATAAGTTGTCCCAGTTTTTTGTGGTAAAATTAGGTATGTCGGCTTATACTCGAGTATATATGGGTCATTTTTACCACAAAAATGTTGTTTTGCGCCCAGATTTTACATTTTCACATGGGGAAATTAGTAAAAATGGCCACAAAATTTGACACACAATTTCTGCTGAACATGGATATACCCCATTTGTAGTTGGACAGTACTGCTTAGCCACACGGCGAGACTCAGGAGGGAAGGAGCGCAGATTTGCAGATTTTCCTAGAATACTTTGTGGATTCCATATACAGAGGCTCTAAGTGCTAGAAGAGCAGAATTCCCCTCAAGTGACCCCTTTTTGGAAATTATACCTCTGCCGAACATGTGGACTCTAAATGTGGTTTAGGCACACTGGGGGGCTAAGAAGGGGGGCATTTGGATTTGAGAGTGCAGAATTCACTGGATTTGTTTTGGGGTGGTGAGGAGCCATAGTGTTTTCCCATAGCCTTTATTCTACCAGTAATTTAGAAACTCGCTATGTTTTTGTTAACAGGTGACAGACCTGAGTGAGGTCTTGCTTTTTTTGTGGTTTGAGTTGAAGCTTTTATTGGGAACATTTTACATAATGTTTGGGAACATGTTTATCCTGGACTCTACTCTAAGCATTTATATCACTGTTTCCATCTAACTCTTTGAATTACGTGATTTAGATGAAACCCATGAGGGATCTTTTTGTAAGGGGGAAGGCCGGGGTGTAAGTACTTTCAGAACAAGGGATCCGGACCTGCCGGGGCCATGCCTCTGGTTGCAGGGGGAAGACAGACTGCGCGCACAGGAGTCAGGTGACCAGGAAGCTGGGGGCGTGTCCAGAGCCAGAGCTCAGGAGTCAGGTGACCGGGGAGCTGGGGGTGTGTCTAGGAAGAGGGAGAAAAAGTAGTTTTGCGCGGGAAAGCAGGCAGTTGACAGTTGGAGTCAAGCCTGACTAGAGGGAGAAGAGACGCAGGGTCCGTGGAGCCGAGCAAGTGAGGTGCAGTGTTATGGACTAGGGGCTCAGTGGGTCAAACAGGAGACCGCCTGCTGCCGCCAGAAGACGGAGCATTGTTTAGGCAGGGAAGCCAAAAGAAAACAACACCAGCATCAGACGGCAACGGCCTTGTGGGGAACAAGAGTCAGCTAAGTGTAAAACTGCCGATTACAACCGTTTCGACTCTGCTACATCTAGCCAAACTGTGGATTGTCGGTTATAGTCTTTTACCTGCTACTCCCCTTGTTGTCCCCATATTTCCCCTATTACTCCCTGCATGGAGATTGACCTTGTTACAATAAACCCTCCCCCTGTTTATTAACCCTGTACTGGCTGCTCTGTGTTTCTGTGTCACTGCATTTAAAGTACCTGTGTCACATTTGGCGTAGTCGGCAGGATGCAGTCTTTAGACACAGACACTACAGATCAGTCCATTCTGGGAGTCTCTAGATCTAGCTTGCCGCTGGGGGCCATGCTCAGCAATCTCTCAAAGTTCACTGGGGACAATATGATGCTGTGGGACTGGTTTGAGAGAGTTAGGAGTATGTTACGTATGCATCCGATGATCCCAGCTATGCAAGCCGAGATAGCTTTACTGGCCCTGGACGGTGAGGCCCGGCACTCCGTGATGTACTGCCTTCTTCTTGACCGGGATACTGTAGAAAAAGTGTTGCGGATATTGGAGGAGATGCATGGGGATCCCACCAATGGAGGAGAGCGGAGGATACGGCTCTTTCACCAAGTGCAGCAGGAGGGGGAGACTGTGACGCAGTATGTTAATGCATTACAGAGGGTGCATGCTTATATCAATAGAAAAGACGACATGGGGAATTTGGGAATGGGCCCCCCTGACGTGATCTTAAGGGACCAATGTGTGACAGGCCTCAGGGATGTGCAGCTGAAGCAGGCCTTGTGTGAGAGAGCAGGAGATGGGAGTGACGGCCCTGGCAGGGATGGTCCGGAGTAACGAGGTACCCACCCCGCCTGCAGCTGAACCGGAATGGGCTCGAGAGATGCAAAAGAAGATACAGGAGATGCGGGGTGAACGATCCAGTCTCAAGAAGACCCCTGCACCGACACCAGAGATACCCGGATTGATTGCCCCAGTTAGGGAAAGAATTTAATTCAGGCCCCGCCCTGCAGGAGAGTTCCTTAGAGAAGTGAGGAAGCCCTACACAGACAGAGACACGACCTGCTGGAAGTGTGGAGGCGCAGGACATTACACCAAGGGCTGTGCTAGCCGAGGGCGGCCCCTGTCGATGCAGCCGTTATACTAATGGGTTCCGTGATTGGGGGACACAGCCCGGAGCCTAAGGAAGGGGAAAGAAAAAGAGGAAGGTCCAAGGACCTAGTTTCCACCAGCCCGACTGTCTGGGCCGAAATAAGCGGTCGGGCTATTCACTACCTGATTGACACGGGATCCCAGGTGACTACAATGATAGAAGCCTACTTTCAACAGTGATTTCTAGAGATAGCACGGCCTGAATGGGGACCAGTAATTTGGCAAACGGCAGCTAATCAATTACCCCTCCCGGTCGAAGGGTGTTATGGATGAAGATCCAAGTGTGTGGAAAAAAAAAGGGGTCGTCTTGGTCGCAGGGGGAACCGGAAGTGGACCCCCGGTGACCCTCGGAATCAATGTGCTGAAAGAGAGCGTGCTAATTCTGATTAGTGAGCCGAAGGAGATTCCTGTAGACCGGTGGGACCCCAGAACCCCCCAACGGAGGGTTTTTCAACAATTAATCCGAGCCGCCCAGGCTCAGGAGACGTCGAGTGAAGGGAAGGTCTTGGGGAAAATAATAGTACCAGCAGCTACTGCACTCACCTTACCGCCAGGACAAACTGTACTCACGTTGCCCGCACGGGCCTGCACGCCTCTTGAGGGGGTCGAAGTTCAGATAGAACCAACATCGATGGACAAAGTACCCCCCGGACTCCTGGTTGCTTGGACAATGGCCACCGTCTAGGAAGGCAATGTTATCGTACGGTGCGTTAATCTTGGCGAAGGTGATCTCACACTCCCTCCCAGGGCGGAAATAGCCCAGATTCTGGGAATGCCAGAGAGTTTGGTGCGACCTGATGTGGTACAGCTATCCGCTGTACGAGGAAACCCCTGGACTCTGGCGGTCACCGTGCCGCCAGAATCCCACCGTGCTAGTGCAAAGGGGGGACGATGAATCCTAGAACAAATGTGACTGAATTGACTGGACTTTCACCTTGACAGGTGCACCAGGTTGAGGAGGTACTGGAGCGGTACCAGGAAGTCTTTGCTCACCACGAGGATGATTTTGGTTGCACTGAAGCCATTTCCCACGAGATTCCCACGGGGAGCGCTGCCCTAGTGCGGGAGAGATACCGGCAGATACCTCACCAGATGTATAAAGAAGTTAAGGAGATGCTAGCCCATATGTTACAGAATGGTGTGATACGGGAGAGTCAGAGTCCACTCACAGCCCTGATTGTTCTGGTCAGGAAGAAAGATGGGACCCTGCGGTTCTGTGTGGACTATAGACAACTGAATGCCTTTACAGTACGAGACTCTTACCCACTACCCCGAATCGAAGAGTCCCTGTCGGCCTTAGGGAAGGCAAGATAATTCTCCTCCTTGGATCAGGCTAGTGGGTATAGGCAAGTGCCCGTGGCCGAACATGACCGTGCAAAGACGCCGTTCATATTACCCATGGGACTGTTTGAGTTCAATCGGATGCCCTTCGGCCTGACTTACACCCCTGGCACGTTCCAGCGTCTGATGGAGAGGTGCTTGTGCAATTTGAACTTCGAGGTGACACTGATTTATCTTGACAACATAATTGTCTATGCCGCCACCTTCGAGGAGCACCTCCAGTGACTGGAGCAAGTACTGAGTCCGCTACAGAGTCATGGCCTAAAGGTGAAGCCCCAGAAGTGCCACCTGTTCCGCAAACAGATTGAATATCTCGGTCATACTGTGTCCGGTGAAGGAATCAGGCCCACCCGGGAAAAGGTGACCGCCATACAGGAGTGGCCTACCCCGAAGACAGTGAAGGACGTTCGTGCCTTCCTGGGACTTGCCGGGTACTACCGAAGATTCGTGAAGAACTTCACCCGCATAGCCAACCCATTGCTGGAGCTACTTAATGGAGTGCCGGCGGGCTCCCAGAATCGGGCGATTCGGTGGGGAAGCAGCCAGGAAGAGGCCATCCGTGCCCTAAAAATGGCCCTGACTGAGGCCCCAATACTTGCCTATGTGGATTTCTCCCAACCATTCATACGCCACACTGATGGGAGCCTACATGGTCTGGGAGCCGTGTTATCCCAAGTACAGGAGGAGAAAGAGCACGTGATTGCGTACGCCAGTCACTCTGAGAGGAACCCAGATAATTATAGCTCTTTCAAATTAGAGTTGCTGGCTCTGGTTTGGGCAATGACCGAAAAGTTTGCAGAGTATTTGTCCGGCTCTGAAGTACTGGTGAGAACAGATAACAACCCGCTGGCTCACCTGGAGAATGCGAAATTGGGGGCCCTGGAGCAGCGATGGGAGGCCCGTATGGCCAGGTACTGGTATAAGATCGCCTACCGGTCTAAGGCAGAGAATACTCACGCAGACGCCCTCTCAGCTGCGCAGGCCATCTGCCGAGACTTCATTCGGGTGTACGGCTGCCCAAAGAGGATCCATTCCGATCAAGGCGCCTTCTTCCAGGGCCGGGTGATGGAAGAACTGCACCGGTTGTACAGGATTAAGAAGTCGCGGACTACTCCTTACCACCCTCAAGGAAATGGGGCCTGTGAACGCTTTATTCGAACACTGATCCAAATTCTCCGAACGTTGGAGGAAGATCGAAAGGTACAATGGCCTGAGTTTGTGGCCGAGCTGGTGTGGGTCCACAACAACCGAGTGAATAGTACGACGGGGTTCACACCTTATACCTTACTGTTCGGGCAAAAGGGGCGAGAGATTACCGAGCTGGACCCCGAGGAGGACTACCCATGGATGGGGATGTCTTCCTGGATCCGGGAACACCGGCATCGACTGCAGACCCTCCGACGGTTGGTACAACAAAAGTTTCAGGAGCTCAAACATCATGAGACATTGCCCCTTCGAGGAACAGCTCTGAGGCCCGGGGTGCGGGTGTTGGTTCGAGACTGGCGGCCCCAGAGCAAAATGAGTAGGCGGTGGGATCGGACCCCGCACCGAGTGAAGTGTAGGGTTGGCGCTGAAGGACCTGTGTATGAAGTTCAACCCGAGGGGGCTGAAGGAGCCCCTACCAGAGTGGTTCATCTTAGTATGCTGCGGCCCTGTCTGTCTAAAGATGACGAAGATGAAGAAGGATCACCTGCTTCTAGAGAGCATCCTGTCACAGTTGCCCCAAGCCACGATGTGGATGAAGAAGAATTGTTGATTCTACCTCCGAGCCCCAGCACTCGATTACCTGCAGTCCCCAGTGAAGGCGGCGAGGGAACACCATCGGTTGAAGCCACCGGGCAGGCGGATATTGAGAATCCAAGTGACCCTGCACCCCCCCATTGGTCAAACTGAGTTACGCCGGTTAGAACGGACAACAGCAGGAGTGCCTCCTCAACGTTACGAACAAGATCAGTTTATATGGCAATGTATCGTCCAGGAAGTCTAAGAATGTGAACATTTGGTGAAGGAACTCTCGCCCGTGGAATGGCGAGTTAATGGAGAGTGGGAGTGTAAGGGGGAAGACCGGGGTTTAAGTACTTTCAGAACAAGGGATCCAGAACTGCTGGGGCTGTGCCTACATCAAGCCGAACTGTGGAATGTCGGTTATAGCCTTTTACCTGCTACTCCCCTTGTTGTCCCCATATTTCCCCTGTTACTTCCTGCATGGAGATTAACCCTGTTACAATAACTCCCCCCTGTTTATTAACCCTGTAATGGCTGCTCTGTGTTTGTGTCACTGCATCTAAAGTACCTGTGTCACATTTTCACTATAATGTGGCAGCAGAGTTACTCTGGACTCCATCTTTGTTCAGTGGTGTCCTTTTTTCAGAAGTGCACAAAACTGTGGTCAACTGCACTTTTATGCACGATTAAAAAGATGGACAGCGTTGGATCATAGGCCAGACGATGTCCACAGTGCCTCCATTTGCCTCATTATAGGGAATCTTCCTCTAGGGGTTCCGTCTGAAGCACATATTTCAGAGATTTACATGGAAACCCTGGTGTAAGCACTCAGCGTAGAGTGCAGGATAAATGTGAGCAGAGGTAGACTAAAAGGACCTGCCATGACGTCATTTAGTCATGTGACAGGCCATGCGACTGCCGACGTCAGCGGTCGCGTGACCCGTCACATGACTAAATGATGTCAGCACAGGTCCTTGAGTCCACCGCGATAGCCGGCAAGCCAAGACAAGCACACCGCGGGCCATAAGAAGGTAAGTATAATATTTATTTTTTATTTTATTCTTTTTTTTACAGGTTCTATGGTACCTGGGTCCAGAGGAGAGTCTCCTTCTCTCCCGACCAGGGTACCATCCGCACATTGAAACGCATGGAATGCGAATCTACAGATTCAGTGTTGCGGATTCCATGCGCTCCAATGCAGGTCAATGGCGCTTCCGCAAAATAATTGGTAGCGCTGCATTTTTTTCCGCAATGATAATCCGCAGCGGAAATTTCCGCATCATGTGCACAGCATATGCGGATTATCATTGGGGAACATGGACAACATATTACCAAGCATTTTTTAAGCGTTTTCGCTGCAGAAATTCCGCAGCGGAAACGCTTAAAAAACGCATCGTGGGCACACAGCCTTATAAAGAATAATGAATGTTATGTATGTGCCTTTAAGGTTATGAACTATGTCACTGTGAGTCAGCAGTTATCACACCAGTCAAGTAAGTTGTTAATTCTCTACACTAGAGTTTGTTGCTAGGACACTAGTTGGGTGTGTCTAGCAACGTACATAAAATGTTGTACCAAGATCAGATCGGAAGAGATGAAGACGAGATTAGAGGTTTAGAGAGATTGAGTGAACAACACAGAAAAGCACCACATCTACCAGCCAGCATGTGAGGGAATCCATTCACCTGTTCCACTGTGCTGTATTGGGAGCTGCTAAATTGAGGAAAGCGTGAGGGAGCATATACGTCTGCTGCTGGGGTGAGTGATGCTCTGATTCTACAGAGCACACAAGCCTATTGCTGTTGCAGCCTGCCCAGAACCTAGAAGAACATTCGACCAGTAATGGTTACTCCTAGAACACTATGGGGATAACGTTATTCTGTTGCACCTCACACGATTTGAAAGTTAGTGTGGTTGGGACAAGGAGGCCGGTTATGGATAGAGGGTGAAAGACAAACTGTATAGCTTCAGTAGCAGACCACCAATGTTAGACACTGGAGGGACTTACTGATATCGCTCCTCGCTTGTACTCATCACTCTGTCTCTGCTACCAAATGTGGTCGGTGATAATAGAACTTATTAACCATCTGCACATACTTTTTTTTTTCTACTGTACCATCTATGGCTGATACTTTTCAGGCTGTGAGAAATAAAGAGTTAACTTGTTCATTGTTAACCTGTCTCTGTGACTTTCTCTCTCTCATCATCTCATCTCCTGTAGTCCCTCTGCGCCAACACAATGGGAAACGCCACCACACCAATCCAGAGGGAACAGTAACAGCTTCATTTAAACCCTACATACCTGCAGCCATGTGTCCCCTTTCACTGCGACCTCCGCAGCGCCAGGCCCCGAGCACGGCCACCACCGACCGTGTAACCATAGAGGACTCGACTCATGCCCGGCATACTGGAGGGTTTCCCATCACCCTGCACTCTGTTCCTGGCTGTTAGAGCAGGAGCTCGGCCACAAGCAGCGCCGAGCTCCTTCTGTGATGGGGGGGGGGTGCTGATATTTCATGCTGTGATCGGTCAGTCAGAATGACAGAACTATCACAGCGTCCTGAGTGTGGTGACCGATGACATGGTCACTTAAAGCTGTCAGCACTGCAGTGTCACTGCATGTTTACACGCAGTGACAGTTTAAAGTCTTGAAGGACATGGCACGTCATGATGCGTGTACTGACACCCGCTCATGACTTATTATGTCAGTTATTTGTCGTAAAGGTTTTAAAGATCAGAGGTGATATCCTGTTTAAATGTATGTGGGAAAGGAGTTGCATCAACTCCAAAACACGTAATCCATAAAAAAAACAATTAATCTACGTGACCATCTGAAATTAATAATACCTGAACAAAGGAGGAAGGAGTTGGATCAACTCCAAAATGCATATTACAGTAAAAAAAAAAAAACTCTTCATCTACCTGACTTTTGACATCCTTCATCCTCTGGCAGCACCCAGAATATCCCACAAGTTTTTTCTGATTTTTGGCCGACTCATTGTCAGAGCTGATTGGGGTCTGCTAGGGCCCTGCTATGCAGACAGACATCCATTATGATATATCGCCATTAATTCCACAGCGTTTTACAGACATTATGGGCACTGTCCCCATTGGGGCTCACAATCCGCATTTCCTATCATTATGTCTTTGGAGTGTGGGAGGAAACCAGAAAACTCGGTGGAAACCCACAGAAACACAGGGAGAACATACAAACTCCTTGTAGATGTTGTCCTTGGTGGGATTTGAAATCAGGATCCCAGTGCTGCAAGACTGCAGAGCTAACCATTGAGCTAGCTTGTGAAATGAAAGACAGAAGCGGTAATAGACTGCATCTGTCTTATTTTTAGTGTCCCTAGCTGTTTCTGAAA
Source organism: Phyllobates terribilis (assembly GCF_046119375.1). Taxonomy (NCBI): domain Eukaryota; kingdom Metazoa; phylum Chordata; class Amphibia; order Anura; family Dendrobatidae; genus Phyllobates; species Phyllobates terribilis. The sequence goes on along the minus strand of NW_027362764.1, from coordinate 325,688,201 downwards.
TCTGAGGACTTGATTTTCTTCTTATAGATTACATGAGCTTTATAGAATAACAAAAATTTCTGCCTGATTTTTCATTTTTACATTCAAATTGCATTCAAATTGCCTGCAGGTTGGCGGGGATCTTGAGATCTCCATCATTCATACAATAAGCCCCCAAGAAGTGCACAGCTTAGCAGAAAGGAACGCACAGCTACTGTCTAAGCACACACTGGACAGAAAATACAGTACCAAGCCTATGCTTTCTATTGTTTCTGTACCCTGCTCTGTGTGTGCTTATGTCATCTGAGAAGCACACTTCTCAGGGGTCTATTGCTCAAACAGTAAAGTAATGACCTCACTACATAGATGTACACTGATATTAGTTACTCTTTAACCCGTCACCATAAATTTACAATAGCAAGGATTTGAAGTACCGGACCAAGCACCAGAAATATTGAACTTGGTTCTTATGAGGTTAAGGCTATGTGCCCACGTTGCATAAATGAAGCAGAAAATTTCTGCTTCATTTCTGAAAGTCCTCTCCCGGAAAAACGCATGCGGAATTCCGCACGCATTTTTCGCGCGTTTATCACGCGTTTTCCACATGCGGAATTGCCTTGCGTTTTTTATGCATTGGACAAAGGCAATTCTGCTTGCGGAAACGCAAAATTAATTGACATGCTGCGGATTTTTGAACGCAGCATAAAAATCCGCAGCATGTGCATAGAACTTGCGGAATCCCATTGGGGACCATGGGGTGCGGGTTACCAAGCGTTTTACAAGCGTTTCCGCTGCAGAAATTCCGCATCAAAAACGCTTGAAAAACGCTACGTGGGCACACAGCCTAAAACTAATAGTTTGTGCCGCAGTATTTGACTTAGGCTATGTGCCCACGATGCAGAAATGAAGCAGAAATTTTCCTGACCATTTCTGCATTTCCTTGCCAGAAAAACGCATGCGGATTCTATGTGCGTTTTTTATGCGTTTTTCATGCGTTTTGTAAGCTTTTTTGAAGCCAAATAAAGTTAGTGAAAAAAAAAGGGCCAATTTGATGTAATTTCCTAGTCAAACCCCTTTTCACCATTTTGGAAGTATTCTTCAGGATGCCACGTCTCATCGCTTTTGCTTGTCCTTGTATACTTCACTTGCCCGGTCCCATATCTCTGGGTACTTTTTCACCTACAATGTAAGGAAGGATAGATAGATACACACATATACACTGTGTACAGAATTATTAGGCGAGTTGTATTTTAGAGGATTATTTTTATTATTGATCAACAACTATGTTCTCAATCAACCTAAAAGACACATAAATATCCAAGCTTAATATTTTTGGAAGTTGGAGTGTTTTTTTTTTCGATTTGGCTATCTTAGGAGGATATCTGTTTGTGCAGGTAACTATTACTGTGCAGAATTATTAGGCAACTTAATAAAAACCAAATATAATCCCATCTCACTTGTTTATTTTCACCAGGTAAACCAATATCAGTGCACAAAATTTAGAAATAAACATTTCTGACATGCAAAAACAAAAACCCCAAAAATTAGTGATCAATATAGCCACCTTTCTTTATGATGACACTCAACAGCCTTCCATCCATAGATTCTGTCAGTTGCTTGATCTGTTTTCGATCAACATTGTGTGCAGCAGCCACCACAGCCTCCCAGACACTGTTCCGAGAGGTGTATTGTTTTCCCTCCCTGTAGATCTCACATTTTATGATGGACCACAGGTTCTCTATGGGGTCCAGATCAGGTGAACAAGGGGGCCATGTCATTATTTTTTCTTCTTTTAGACCTTTACTGGCCAGCCACGCTATGTAGTAGTTGGATGCATGTGAAGGAGCATTGTCCTGCATGAAAATCATGTTTTTCTTGAACGATGCCGACTTTTTCCTGTACCACTGCTTGAAGAAGTTGTCTTCCAGAAACTGGCAGTAGGTCTGGGAGTTGAGCTTCACTCCATCCTCAACCCTAAAAGGTCCCACAAGTTCATCTTTGATGATACCAGCCCATGCCAGTACCCCACCTCCACCTTGCTGGCGTCTGAGTCGAAGTGGAGCTCTCTGACCTTTACTGATCCAGCCTCTGGCCCATCCATCTGGCCTTCAAGAGTCACTCTCATTTCATCAGTCTAAAAAACCTTTGAAAAATCAGTCTTAAGATATTTCTTGGCCAAGGTGGTCGTTTTTCAGCCTTCCTTACCTTGGCCATGTCCCTGAGTATCGCACACATTGTGCTTTTTGATACTCCAGTAACGTTGCAGCTCTGAAATATGGCAAAACTGGTGGTGAATGGCATCTTGGCATCTTCACGCTTGATTTTCCTCAATTCATGGGCAGTTATTTTGCGCCTTTTTTGGCCAACACGCTTCTTGCGACCCTGTTGGCTATTTGCCATGAAACGCTTGATTGTTCGGTGATCACGCTTCAAAAGTTTGGAAATTTCAAGACTGCTGCATCCCTCTGCAAGACATCTCACAATTTTGGACTTTTCAGAGCCCGTCAAATCTCTTTTCTGACCCATTTTGCCAAAGGAAAGGAAGTTGCCAATTGAGGCTCTTTCACACGTCAAAATCTACGGTACAAGTGGTGATGACTTTTTCCACACATACCGGAGACACACACAGACCCATTTCAATGTATGCTTGGTCACGCATACGCTGTATAATAATCTTACATTTCAATGTATTTAAAAATAAAAAAAATTGGGTGGGCTCACGCGTATTTTTAATAACCAGCAGAGGGAAAGCAGACGGATGAGGGCTCATGTTATAGTCTGGGAAGTAGCCAAGGATCATGACCCCTCTCTAGGCTATTAATATCAGGCTGCAGCAGTTAGCTTAGCCTTTACTGCCCATTCTACAGGGGTACCCCAAAAAAAAAGTATATAGGCTCCCCCTATAAATTGGTGCCAGCAAAGGCTAGGCGGACAGCTGCGACCTTTTATTAATAGCCTAGAAAGGGGCCATGGTTATAGGCCCCCTCCCAGGCTATAATATCAGCCCTCAGCCGCCCCAGATTTGGCGCATAATATTTGTGCGCCAAATCTGGCACTTAGTATAGGTGTATTTTTTATTTTAGGTGGCGATCAGCGGGGACAGGTAATGTATAAACTAAATTTATTTTAGGCAACCACTGGCCACCAATGAAATGTATTTTTAAAATTTGTGGAACAAAAAAAAAAAAAAATGGGGACTGTAAATTAAAATAAATAAATAAGTAAAAACAAAAAAATATGGGGGCATAAAAAAAATAAAAAAAAAGATATAGGGGCAAACTATAAACCTATGGGGGCCAAAACCTAACATATGGGGGCAGTTTAGAGGACACATTAGGGCAATTTTAACAGCAGGATCAGGCTGATGGGAACTACTGCTCCCATTGAGCTGATCCTGCTGGCACTAGTAGACGGGGACAGACATAGGCCGATGGGAGTAGTAGTGTCACATCGGCCTATGTCTGCCTGCACGAAGACACCGCACAGAGCACCCGCAGACACCGCAGACACCTGCAGACACACACCACACTTATGACCGGGACTTTCTGGTCCATCCTTTTGTACCACCCCAGATGCTCAGCCATGATCCAGGAAGATGGGAATGGTATGGGATTCTCATCTTCCTGGATTTATGGGATGGTCTGGGATGGCAGGAACGCCCCGGCATGAGGTCACTTCCTATTTGCTGCGGTCTTGTGTTCCAAATTCGTAGCAAATGCGCTTCAATTCCGCAAGTAGTTTTACATACTTGCGGATTTGAAGCGGCTCAATGCAAGTCTATGGCGCCGAAAACGCACTGCTTCTGCAAAATAATTAGTAGTGCTCCGTTTTTTTCCGCAATGATAATCCGCAGCATGTGCACAGCACATGCGGATTATCATTGGGGACATGACTGGTCTTCTACCATGCGTTTTTAATGCTTTTCCTCAGCGTTTTTGCCGTTGCGGAAACGCTTAAAAAACGCATCGTGGGCACACAGACTTACTCTTTTTATACCTAAGCTGTGTTATGCTAATATATTGATTTATATATTTTTATAAAAGATGTTCACTTTAGCCAACAGTGCTTGTTTTTGTGTATTGACTAACTGTTGAAATATTAGTAGTTTTATGCTGTTTTAAAATTTTACATTTACTTAGTGTCATTATTTTTAGGGTTCTAGTATTGAGAACAAGCAAGACTGGATTAAACATATACGAGAAGTAATACAAGACAGAACAATTCATTTGAGAGGTGCTCTGAAAGAACCTATTCATATACCTAAGACAGTATCCACAAAACAAAAATCGGCTAGACGGTAAGTGATTTCCTTTTACATTCATAAATTTGGGTTGATGGAAGATTTCTCATAACATGCTAATAGAACAGTTTTTAAAAGTGGCTGTGAAAAATCATATCCAGGCACATGGTATAAAAATGTAATGCATCATAGGAAAATAGAAAAAAAATGAAGCTATCCAAAGTTATGTGCATATTGTCAGTTTATTCATGTTTGGCTTATGACAATCTGTCTGTGAAAAAGTCTGCTGTTCCAAAAAAATTTCTTCTATAAGCTGCCATAGTCATAAAAAAACAAAACAAAATGATTGTTACTTACTCTCTGCTACACATCCGTATATGTTGTTTATCTGTACTACTGCCATCATGTTGACAGCACTGCAGCCAATCACCGGTGAGTGAGACTTGTGCAGTGACAGAGAGCCAGGTCTTGACCTGGGAAGGGTAACCAATACTCCTGTTTTTATGATTATCACAGATTATAAAATAATGTTTTCTGAACTGGGACAACCCCTTTAATATTTTGACCTATACAGTGGGTACGGAAAGTATTCAGACCCTTTTAAATTTTTAACTCTTTGTTTCATTGCAGCCATTTGGTAAATTCTAAAAAGTTCATTTTTTTCTCATTAATGTACAATCTGCACCCCATCTTGACTGAAAAAAATGTAGAATTTTTTGCAAATTAATTAAAAACTGAAATATCACATGGTCATAAGCATTTAGACCCTTTGCTCAGTAGTTGAGTAGAAGCATCCTTTTGAGCTAGTACAGCCATGAGTCTTCTTGAGAATGATGGAACCAGTTTTTCACACCTGGATTTGATGATCCTCTGCCATTCTTCCTTGCAGATCCTCTCCAGTTCCGTCAGGTCGGATGGTGAACGTTGCTGGACAGCCATTTTCAGGTCTCTCCAGAGATGCTCGATTGGGTTTAGGTCAGGGCTCTGGCTGGGCCAGTTGAGATTGGTCACAGAGTTGCTCTGAAACCACTCCTTTGTTATTTTACCTGTGTGCTTAGGGTCATTGTCTTATCCAGGATATCTCTGTACTTGGCCGCATTCATGTTTCCTTCAATTGTAACCAGTCGTCCTGTCCCTGCCGCTGAAAAACACCCCCATAGCATGATGCTGCCACCACCATATTTCACTGTTGGGATTGTATTGGGCAGGTGATGAGCAGTGCCTGGTTTTCTCCACACATACAGCTTAGAATTATCACCAAAAAGTTCTATCTTCAGCTCATCAGACCAGAGAATCTTATTTCTCATAGTTTGGGAGTCCTTCAGGTGTTTTTGAGCAAACTCTATGCAGGCTTTCATATGTCTTGCAGTGAGGAGAGGCTTCTGTCGGGCCACTCTGCCATAAAGGCCCGACTGGTGGAGGGCTGCAGCGATAATTGACTTTGTGGAACTTTCTCCCATCTCCCTACTGCATCTCTGGAGCTCAGCCTCAGTGATCTTGGGGTTCTTCTTTACCTCTCTCCCCAAGGCTCTTCTCCCATGATTGCTCAGTTTGGCTGGATGGCCAGGTCTAGGAAGACTTCTGGTGGTCCCAAACTTCTTCAATTTAAGGTTTATGGAGGCCACTGTGCTCTTAGGATCCTTGAGTAATGCAGAAATTCTTTTGTAACCTTGGCCAGATCTGTGCCTTGCCACAATTCTGTCTCTGAGCTCCTTGGGCAGATCCTCTGAGCTCAAGATTCTCATTTGGCCTTACATGCACTGTGAGCTGTGAGGTCTTATATAGACAGGTGTGTCCCTTTCCAATTCAAGTCCTATCAGTTTAATTAAACACAGCTGGACTCCAATGAAGGAGTAGAACCATCTCAATGAGGATCACAAGGAAATGGACAGCATGTGATTTAAATATGAGTGTCTGAGCCAAGGGTCTGAATACTTATGACCATGCGATATTTCAGTTTTTTTATTTTTTATTATATTTGCAAAAAAATTATACATTTCTGTTTTCTTCAGTCAAGATGGGGTGCAGAGTGTACTTTAATGAGAAAAAAATTAACTTTTTAGAATTTACCAAATGGCTGCAATGAAACAAAGAGTGAAAAATTTAAAGGAGTCTGAATACTTTCCGTACCCACTGTATTTAGTTGTAATCTGAATTCTGTTTCTTGATTGGTTCTATTTATTTGTATTTCTCTCTTTTTTTTAATTTGGTTATGGCTGTGTGTATGCAATGCAATGCATTTGGATAAAAGTACTGTCAGATTGACAAACACTAATTTGCATTGCACGTTCAGGTCTAATTTCATATCTAAGGCATAATAAAAATCTATAATTTTTCATTATTTTTTATTTTGTTCTGGACTGAACTTCTATTTCTAAAATGTTCTTTTGGATTTACAACACTGCCTTCCTAAAGTATGCTCATAAACAGTCAATAAAAGTAAGACGTTGAGGAATTTCAAAATGATCACAGTTCAGATCAATGAAAATTACCCTCACACAGTGCAAGTGAAATTTATGTTTAGATAAGGTCAGGAAAGCTTTCATTGTAAAGCTTCATTTTTTTTCATCTTATAGAGGTTTATTTTGAATTTTCTCTGAAACACAGTAAGAGTATAGGAAATGTGAACCATTATAGGTAGATATAGCAGAGGATTAAGCATGCTTTGCAATGTCATATTTAGTGTTAAACCTCCTTTAACTATTGTTTCTTTTAAGATGTAGCAGAGGAGAAGAAACAGGGGAAGGGAGTTTGGAATCTGGCCTGCATTCCAGTACAAGTGCCAAAATGTACGTATTAAAAGGTTTAAAAATTATTAACAGTTTTAAACTGTCCAAAGGAACTCTAGATAGAATTATCTAAACAGTTTTAAAGAAAGACTGTTTTGTTTCCAATAGCAATCAATTAGAGTCCAGCTATCATTTTAACACAGCTGATTAAAAAAATATAGCTGAGCTTTCAGTAGCTATGGGCTGCAAAGACAGTTTCTCTTTTAGGTGTCATGCACATGTCTGTGATTTTTCTTGTATGCAAAAAAAAAATAAAGGTATGATTTTCATCAGTGTTTTTGATCTGACTTTTATGAATATTTGGTCAGTGTCTCAGGATTTACTATCAGTATTTTGAGTTATTGTAATAAATTACAAAGCTTTTCCTATCCACGTTAAAAACGGACAGCACACAGATCGCACACACATGGCAATGGGTGCTGTATGTGATTTCTCATGGATTCATAGGCTTGTGTGGGTAGTTTTGAACTGTGACTCCGATAAAAAATGAACATGGCTTCATGATTTTTTGCGAACACATGGAGCAAAAAAACCACGAACAACTTCATAGATTATACGGTGTAAGATGGCCGCCGGACAGGTCCTTGAGGGGAGGTATGTATCACCGATGTTTGTAAACCTGGGAAAAACATGCTCCAGCTCACGTAGTGCTAAGAGGGTTTATAGGGCGTATAAGGGCCGGTTTTTATGAACAGTCATAAGAGATGGGAGGAAATGGCTGCTCACATATCCCCACCCCGGGGGCGTGGTTTTTGTAAATAAAATTTAGACCAAGTTTCTCATTCAGTGTCTGTGGCTGGAGGTGTGGATGCCTCCTGCATGTTTGTACTAAAGGACAGTACTGCATGGACTGTTTATTTTGCTGTTTTGTTACTCTGTGCCGGACAAGGCTGTGTTTCATTTACTTTTAAAGTGCGGTTTATGAAGTTATAATAAACCTGCCTTGGACATTTTAATGAAATCGCTTCCTGTGCCTACCTCAACCGCAGCTGAGTGAGTAAAATCTTACAATTGGTGATAGAAGCATGAGCACGAATTCCAGAGGGGCAGTGTAACTGCTACAGGAGACCATTTAAGTCCTGGGTTAAGGCCGCCAGCCAGGAAGGAACGTCCGGCAGCATGGAGGAGCTGATAAAGCAACTGGTGGAGGCTAATCTCCAGTAGCATCAACAGCAGCAGTGGCAATGACTCGCCCCCTGGGCCGTGGGACACTCGGAGCCGGGCAATAGGGAGACGATGGGGGTAGTAGTGGCAACCCGGTTCCGTGGCTCAGGGTGGTCAGACCAGTGGTAGTCCCTTTATAAGTTTTAAGTGATGTCCGACTACGCCACCTGTGGATTGCGGTCAGTGGGAACTGCCGCTGCAAGGCAGACCGCTGGGGCTGATGGTGTGTGCAGCTGGGGTAGTGTGACTCCCCACAGGAAGAGTGCGGCCCCAGGGCAGTATAATGGAAGATGGGGGTGATGGTGTAGGACGTCCCAGTACCGTCAGTGCTGGAGGAGCAAGGAGCGCACAGACAACAGGTTGCAGTCCAGGGTCTTTACTAGAACAGGTAAACTGACCCACAAACAGTCCCGGCTAGGAGGGGACCTGGATGTCTGAGAGCAATTGGGAAATTGGCCCTGGTCAGGGTGAGGGTGTAGGCCTACTGTGCTTTCTGCGCTCCTTCTGGCTATCCCCTCCTTATAGGGTAACAGCCCACGTTTCCGAGCTCTCCGTGTATTCTCGCCTGTATGGCCTGCAAAGTGGGTTCCTTTCTACTCCCGGCCTGGTACGGCTTTGCTGGTCCCTTCTGTTGTGGCAGAGCCTCCAGGCTTCTTAGGCCAAGGAACATACAGTCTTACTTCGCCTCTTGTCTCTGGCTTGTGGCTCTCCTACTGCCACACTTCCTCTTAGGGTGCAATACAACTGTCCCTCTCTGCTCTGGGACCTCAATCCTGAGACAGGTCGTCCAGTTCTCTCTAACCCTGCCCCCAGTTCCAGCTTTTATAGGGGCAGCCTGCTCCCCCTACTGGCCTGAGACAGAAGGTACTGCATGCTAATGTTCCCCTGACTAGAGAACCTCCCCCTTGCTCTCAGACACAGCTTTATTACATTTGTGGCATCCAGGCCAGGGTGACACAGCAACAGCAGCAGCAAATGCAGCAGCTCAAGCAGAAGATGGAGCTCCTCGCTGAGGTGATCCCTGGCAGGGCAACCGCCCCACTCCCAAGTCCAGGTGATGACTCACACATCAGGAAGACGGTAAGAAGAGTATTACAAAAGATGACCCCAGGGGATGACGTTGAGGCGTTCCTGACTATATTTGAAAGGGTGACGGAACGGGAGAAATTGCCTCCATTGCAGTGGGCAGAGGTTCTGGCGCCATATTTAGCAGAGGAGCCAGAGAAGGCCTATTATGGCTTGGCCTTGCAGGACGTCAAAGAGTACGCCAAATTGAAGACTGAGATCTTGGCGCGCTTGGGAGTGACTCTGACTGTCAGGACGCAACGGGTGCACCACTGGGCCTATTGCAGTGACAAACCTCCCCGGTCCCAAATGTTAGACGTCCTACACCTGATCCAAAAGTGGTTGCAACCTGAATCTTCCTCCCCAGCACAGATGGTGGAGAAAGTTGTAATGGACAGGTTCATACACTCCCTTCTGAAGTCGGTGCAATCCTGGGTTGCCCAGGGAGATCCCTGTAATGCCGATGACCTGGTTGGTTTGGTGGAAAGGTACTAGGAGGTAGAGAGTTCTTTGGGCAAGCAAGGGGTCGTAGCATCTCCATACTTGGGGTTCCCACAGGGGGCAGACATTCAAAAGAGGGGCACTAGAGCCAAATCTGGGGAGGCATCCTAGAGCCCACGAGGGGTCCGAGTTGCTGCCAAAGGCCCTGTGCAATATTGAATTTGTTGGAGGTGTCACACCCCCGGTCAAATAGCCGCTCATTGCCCCATGACCATCGAACCAGTGGACTGCAGCGCAGGACAGCGCTGTTCATCTTTTGCATATCCTGCCTGCAGTGCTGTTCCTCAACTAGGCGAGGGACCACAGGCATGCCCCGTGTCAGTAAATGGAGTGCAAATGACTGGTCTTTTGGACTCGAGGAGTTTGTTAAACCTACTGAGGGCCACAATTCTTTGTTGGCTGATTCCGTGGAAGAAGTTCGGCATCCGTTTTATCCATGGGGACGCTAAGGACTACTCTGTGGCCCGAATGGTCATAGACTCAAACTGTGGCGCCGAATCTCATGAGGTGGGTGTAGTCAAGGACCTGTTGCACCCTGTTATAATAGGACGGGGCTTTACCTTGTTTTGGGACTTGTGGGGGAAAGGAAGGATGCCGACTTGTTCAGATGACAATTAGGTCGCTCCTAAAGAAACCTCGTCGCAGGCCGCAGTTGATGGGTTTTTTTTTTGTGTGTTTGTTGGGGATGAGGATAAGGCAGCATCCCCGGAGGACAACATCCCTGAGCTGGAGGTGTCCGGAGGAAACTTTGGAACCGCCCAGTTCAGAGTCTTAACTCTAAAAGGGGCATTTAATAATGTCACTGTTCTGAATGGTGTTGCTCAAGAGCCGGGGGCTGACATCCGATATCCGTACTTTGCTGTATATCGAGTCACCAAGCTCAGAGGAGAGATAATAGAGCAGTTACTAGTGCCAGGGCCGTACAGATGCAGGGTGTTAGATATGGCCCATGCCATGTCTTAGGGGGTCATCTGGGGGTAGAAAAAATACAGGAAAGAATTTTCCAGAGGTTCTACTGACCCGGGTGTCACTGAGAGATCGTGAATTGTTGTAGGTCCTGTCCCACCTGTCAGCTGACCTCCCAGGTGGCTCACTTCTGTAGCCACTTACTGCCACTGCCTATCATTGAGGTCCCGTTCGATTGAATCACCATGGATCTAATGGGAACCCTGGTCAAGTCCGCCAAAGGACCTCAGTATGTCCTGGTGGTACTGGACTATGCTAACCGGTATCCGAAGGCCGTACCACTACAAAACTCCTCCTCTAAGTGTATAACCCGAGAGTTGGTCCATATCTTTTCCAGGACAAAGTTGCCTAAAGAGATCCTAATGGACCAACTCACACAACTCATGACCTCAGTCTACCACCCACAGACAGATGGCTTAGTAGAGAGGTTTAATAAAACCTCAAAGGTCATAGAGAATATGGCCGGGACTAGGACTGTCTACTGTCATACTTTCTATTCTCCATCAGAGAAGTCTCACAGGCCTCTACTGGATTCTCCCCTTTTGAGCTGTTGTATGACCGACACTCCCGCGGACTCCTGGACTTAGCAAAGGGGACCTGGGAGGCGGAGTCTACACCTTACAAGAGTGTAATCGAACATGTAGCCCAGATGCAAGAGAGGATTGCAGAGGTGATGGCCATCATGAAAGAACACCTCCTCAGAGCACAAGAGGCACAGTCAATGTGTACAATAGGTCAGCGAGGGTGAGACACTTCAATCCTGGGAATCGGGTGCTGGTGCTGGTATCTACGGTGGAGAGTAAATTTCTGGCTAAATAGCAGGGCCCCTATTAAGTAGTGGAAAAGGTTCGCGGGGTCAACTATAAAGTCCACCAACCAGGGAGAAGGACACTCTAAGGTACAGCCTCTTAGGCAGAAAGTTCAGGCTGGTGTCAGACCATACCCCACTAAGGTGGATGAGCGAGAAGAAGGAGAATAATGCCAGAGTGACTAGGTGATTCCTAGCCCTTCAGGATTTTAGCTTCCATTGATTTCACACTCTTCTCAGTGTTGTGCCTGCCTTGCACAACATGCTCAGGTGAGAAACTCTATCATTGAGATCTGTGCCTGTTTAGTATGATCTGTGCAAGGTATGCTTGTCCTTTTGTTTTCTCTTTCAATTGGGCTAGGGGTTTCTAGGGGGTCCATATTCTTCCAGGGTTTTCGCAGGTTGCCATAATATATGGGAAAGGGCTTTCGTTACCCTTGTCAGTTTTCTTTATAGTACCCACCTTTTCTACCACCTTATAGAGCCCTTGCCACTGGTTAAGGAAACTGTTTTTCCCTGTGGACACAAAGACAAATACTGAGCCCCAGGTTTAAATTGTTTCACTCGAGCCGACTGATTATACCCCCTGGATTCTTCAAGTTTTTGACCACGTCCACTTGGTGGGACACAGAACCACAGTCTGTGTGTATGTTAACCTGGGCCACATGAGATTTTTGATGTTCCCATGGATACACCCAACATCCACCACCTTCCCGGGGACTGGCACATATGAGAGTGTGGCCCTTACCAGGGTAACCAAACTTCAAGTCCAGGAGACCAATCACTTGCACCCCGTTCACCATTAGCTGGCATACTTGGACCCACTCGCAAAGATGAAGAATAGTCATAAAGGCAGGGTAGGCGAACAAGGAGCTGCGCCGGCCTATACATTGGCTCCCAGGTCAGGGGACAGTTGGCTGATATGTCTCGGGGCACGGCACCTCCAACTGATCATCTTATGAGATGTGCCCCTTGAACCTGACTCTCCACCTTCCTGTGACCTTGGACGCCCCCTCAGAGGTGGTCTTGGGCCCCTTCTTTTGGGTATTTTAGGTGAACTCAGACTCCCTTGACGACTCAGCGAGTTCTCCACAGCCAAGTATTTGTCACCAGGTCATCTGAAATCCAGGGATCTCCCTGGCAATCCGGCTTTGGGAGTGAATGAATAAACCGGTCCATCACCTCCCTCTCCACCATCTGTGCTGCGGAACAGGTCTCGGGCTGCAGCCATTTTTGCACCAGGTGTAGCAGGTCTAGCATCTGGGATTGGGAAGCATGTCCCTTTGGTAGTGCCAGAGGTGCATCTGTTGTGGTCGGCCTGCCAGGGTGACGCCTAAACATGCCATCATCTTCACATTCAAGGTCATAGTATGCTTTCTTCGGTTCCCCCATAAGTTATGGAACTAGGGCCTCTGCCCATTGATCTGGGGCCAGTTTCTCTCTGTGTGTTACCTTCACAAATACAGTTAGGAAAGTCTCAATGTTGTCTTCCTGAGTCACCTTCTGTAAGTTCTCCTGTACTGTTCGCCTCACCTGGATACCTTCACTGTCACTGGTGGGTGATACCATCTCTATGACCGGGAGAGTTTCTGCCAGGAGAGCCATCTGCTGCTGCTGAACCTGCTGTAACTGCTGCTCATGCAACTGCTGTTGCAACTGCCTGCTGCTGTGGAAACTGCTATTGATGCTGCTGTTGAACCTGCTGGATCATGAGTTTTAGTTTAGTTGGGTCTGCTGCTGGACTAATTGCTTAACAAGTTCCTCAATGCTTTCAGACTGTGTTCACAATGCTGTAGCTGCCTTTACCCAGGACATTAGATTTTTACTTCAATCGCCTGTGCTCTCTGGGACTTAATTCCTGCATTAGATCCACCCATTGTAGAGATTCACTCGTTCTGGTAGGCATTAGTAGTGTTCACATAGGAAATGCAGTTTTGTTGCAAACTCGTGCAGTTTTTATTGTTTTCCACAGGTTGCACAGCACCAAAACAACAAACTCATAAACCTAAATCCCTAGTCTTGTCCATGCTCAAACTAAACTCTGACTGACTACTTATACACGGCTGAACTAGTGTCCATAACAACCACTGATACTTGTGGTTATCTGCACGTGGCCTGTGCCGACTCTTCATAGGGAGGAATTCTTGCCTGTCTCTTTTTAGCTCAAAGACACATCCAGTCTGCTCAGCTCCCCTGAGCTGACTGCCTTAGATGAACACCTAGCCTGTTTATATGCAGGGCTAGCCAGGTGTACTAATCAAAGCCTGCAGAGATAGGTTTTAACCATGGCCTACATGGCATTGCTACAGGAGAAAAAGTATTGCTGGTAACATAGGTAATTTTTGTTTCAAACATTTTTGATTAATATGCCCCCATTTGACCTAGTTCATATCAAAGAACTTTAGCAACATTGAATAATTGCAGTATGTCATACTTGTGTTCCAGAGAAGGTAATTGTAGGCAAGTTGTACAAATTATTGTTTCTATGGGTATCATTAACCTCTACATGACCTTTTACGTATCCATACCTCTAGGTTGGTAGGTGCTTACCGACCTAGGATATATGGATAAGTCACATCTTTAATGCGGCACCGTGACCGCAGTCGTGATCGCATTAAGGTGCCGGCGCCATGTTGCTGCTGGGCACATAAAGAAGTCGTCCCCCCGAGGGGTGGCACCCCCCCCCCCCCCCAAACATGACTACACTCTCAGTGTTTCAGGCAATCAGATTGCCCATCCTAGGTTCGGTGCTGTAAGAGCACGGATCATAGGCTGCTGTTGAAGAAAGAATAGTTCCTGATCCCTCCTTGATCCATTCCTGATGTTTCCTAATCCACCCCAACCCCCCTCTCACCCCTTTCCCTCTCTTTTCCCCACTTTCTCACCCTGTCCCCCCTCCGCAACCCCCCTTCTGCCGCTGAGTGCTGATCACTACTTGATAACTGATCAGTACTTGATCGCTCGATTTTTGGCAAGTTTTTTCTTTTTCGTCTGTCCCTCAGCCACTGAGCGCTGATCAGTGATGCAAAAAAGGGGTGGGAAACAGATCAGTGATGCAAATCATTGATCCGCACTCGTGCTCGCTGTTTTCCACCCCTTTTTTGTCCCCCTAACTATCCCCCCCCACCTTTGCACCACTCTGTGTGTATGCATCCTGCAGCCTGCGAGCTCTGATCAGTGACTCAAATCACTGATCAACGTCCGCGCTCACTGTTTTCTTCTACTTTTTTTGTCCATGTCTATTTTTTCAACCCCCCTTTGCACAACCTCTATGCGTGTGTCCTGCAGCCGCTGAGCTTTGATCAGTGATGCAAATCACTGATCCGTACTTGTGCTCGCTGTTTTCCAGAACTTTTTTTTTGCCCCTGTCCCCACACCCCACTTTGCACCCCTTCCGTGTGTAATGCAGGTGTCAGAATGCAATGCGCAGAGTCACAAAATGAGGGCAGTCAAATAGCTATAAATAACAATTATATATATATATATATATATATATATATATATATATATATATATATATTAAACAAGCTGACAGGGATTGCAACAGGGGTTAGTAGTGAGAAAACTATCACAATAGCAATAACAATAGCAATAACACACAATACATCACAATAGCAATAAAATCTTTCTCTAAAATACTGTATCTAGCCCAAATATGGGATTAGCACTGAAGTCCATTGGTTCTGCAAATTGCTCTTGCAGGGGCCTCCGGTTATTCCCGCTAGGCCTTTAAGTCTTTTTCTGACAAAGTCAATTAGATCCCGTTTGGCTTGTTTAATATATATATATATATATATATATTTTTATATATATATATATATATATATATATATATTTATATATATATATATATATATATATATATATATATATATATATATATATATATATATATTGTTATTTATAGCTATTTGATTGCCCTCATATTGTGACTCTGCGCGTTGCATTCTGACACCTGCATTACATCTGGCGTAGTCGTGACACCCGAGGGACCGCTGCTCTGAATCTCGTGCTATTTCACCGGCAGCCACCCGTCTTGCCTTACGGGTCTCTCACCGCAGTCTCTCTCGCTGATTCCTTCAGCGTGCCCGGCCTGCGTAGCGTCTCTCTCTGTGTCTGGCACCGAAATCACCTCAGGCACTGCGCACTCGACCGTTAAATTTTGAAATCCTCTGCTAGAGGTCACTGACCAGGTCCAGCGTGCAAACTTGAATTGCTCACCAGATGGCGCTCTTTCTCTTCATTACATACATCTCGCATTGATTCTCTGAAAGACTTTTCTCCCTCTATTACATTCCTCCCTCCTTTTTGATCGCCAGTCCCCGGACGAGTGGATTCTTTGCGAGATCGATGCCTTCTTCGAGGCAGCGTAAGTTCAGACAAGAGTTGAGCGCACACTTCTGTTTTCTGTTGAATCTGAGACCAGATAAACTCCTCTTGAGTATATCGGTTAGGAGGGATCCCGGCATTAGCCCGTTCAGTTCTGCGGGGTTCCTCCCGCGAAGGTGATTCCGGGATATCTGATAAATCAAGCAGTGAAGATTGTAAATCGCCTCCTGATCTATTTTATATCTCACTCGGGACTGAAGGGCTCAATTGCATTGTAGCCCATCCTTCTTCATCTTCCAGAGTCACCATGTGTGGCACTTCAGTCAGTTTTTCCGCGGGCTCAATTCTGGTACAGTCCTCTGCTTCGGACAAACAGGGTCGTAGCATATTACAGTCCAACACCCTAGATGTCGTGGCATCACCCCCTTCAGGCCTAACCTCGTAGACTGAATTCTTTGGATGGATCTGCTTCACCACTTGATATGGTACCGCCTCCCAACTATGGTCTAGCTTACTCCCAACCGGTTTGGCTCTTACTAACACACAATCTCCTTGTCGGAGAGGGCTCACTGAAATCGGAAGCCGCCCTGTATGCTCTATCTCCTGAAATTTTTGCACAACCAGCTTTCTCACTGTATGAAGCCGCTGTCTGTGTTCTCGAATGCAGGTACTCGAACTGTTGTACAGACTGGAATCTTCTGAGCCTAGCTCCAGCTCAGTAATCTCTCGTCCATTCCTTCCAAACAGCAGCATATAGGGTGTGTAAGCAGTAGTCGCATGAACACGATTATTAAACACCCACACAAACTTGGGCCATTTCATTTTCTTGTCCTCTTCCAACGTCCGTAATATTTGCCACAAGGTTCGGATGAAGCGCTCACATGCCCCATTTACCTGGGGGTGATAGGGCGTTGTTCGAGATCTGTTGATCCCATAGATATGATATAACTCATCCATGACTCACTCTTGGAAGCAGGCCCCTTGGACAGAATGTATCCGCTTCGGACACCCATAGATCCGAATGAAATCTTGACAAATGGCCTTTGCTTCAGTTTCTGCCGTCTGATCCCGAGTAGGTGTCACCACTGCAAACTTGGTGAAGTGATTACCAAACAATGCCCGTAGCCTTTATATGAAGCTCCGATCATCAGATAATCGATCATCAGAACCTCTAATGGTGCAGAAGTTCGGATGGTCTGAATGGGAGCTCTTTGTTCAGGAGGCTTGCGCAACTCACATTGCTGACACTTTCGGCAAACTTCTACGATTTCTTGCCGCAGTTGGGGCCAATATACCAGTTGTTGTAACCACCGGAAGGTCTTCTCCACGTCGAACTGGGCACCTCTTCCATGAGCCTCCTGGGCTAATTGTGTTACTAGTGTTCCTAAGACTAATACTTGCCAAGTCACGTCAAACTCTCGAGGTAGCTGGATTTTCCGGCTTAGCAAGCCATCCTTCAAGAAGAGTCTTTCCCACTGATCTAAGATTTGTAGGGTAGTTGGGAGTGAAGCAGCTCTAGCCTCCTGGTCTGATCTCTGACCTAGAGCGACCCATTCCCTAAGCTTTGCCAACTCTGGGTCGAACAGTTGCAACTGTATCCACTCGTCTCTTGAGCGACCCAATATTTGATTGGGCCTTGCCTTTTCTTTGGAGTTCTGATCATCGATTACAGCTGCAGCGAATTGACGAAAATCCGGAGTCTCATCACCTTACAGCTATTCATCTATATCTCTCTTCGGCCCTATCTGAGTGACCCGGGACAGAGCATCTGCATGGGTGGTCAGGGCCTTAGACCGATAAGCGATTTTGTACTGATATTTAGACATCCTTGCAACCCACCATTGTTCCAATGCACCCAAATTTGCGCTTTCCAAATTAGTCAAAGGACTATTGTCCATCCGCACTTGTACTTCTGAACCTGACAAGTGCTCCACAAATTTCTCAGTCATGGCCCATACCAGTACCAGGAGCTCCAGTTTGAATGAACTGTAGTTATCTGGATTCTTCTCAGTGTCCCGAAGTGACAGAATGGCATACGCGATCACCCACTCTTTTCCTTCTTGCACTTGAGCCAACACTGATCCCAGTTCATGTAGACTTCCATCAGTGCACTATGCAAAAGGCTGTGAGAAATCACCATAGGCCGGTATTGGGGCATTCGTTAGCTCCATTTTCAATGCTCGAAACGCCTCTTCTTGTCGTGGTCCCCATTGAATAGGTTGCCGCTTTGCTCCACCAGCCGTTCCCCTCAGTAATTCAATGAGCGGGACCGCAATCTTAGCGAAGTCTTTTATGAATCTGCGGTAATATCCAGTGAGTCCTCGAAATGCTCTCAACTCCCTTAAGTTGACTGGTGTGGGCCACTTCTGCACTGCAGCTACTTTCTCAGCAGTGGGATACACTCCCCCACTGGACACAGTGTGCCCCAAATATTCAATTTCTCGTTTGAAGAGATGACACTTACGAGGCTTGATTTTCATTGATTTTTCAATCCATGCTTCCGAAGTCATTCTAGTACTTGTTCCAGTGAGGCAGAGATGATCTTCAAACGTGGCTGAATAAATAATTATATCATCCAGATAAATTAAAGTAGCTTTGAAGTTCAGGTCCCCCAAGCATCTCTCCATCAATCTTTGGAATGTTCCTGGTGCATTTGTCAGCCCGAACGGCATTCGGTTAAACTCAAACAAACCCATAGGAAGAACAAAGGCAGTTTTCGGATGATCTTTCTCAGCTACTGGGACCTGCCAATAGCCACTGGCCAGGTCAAGAGAAGAGAAGAATTTAGCACTTCCTAATGCGGATAGAGCTTCTTCTATTCGGGGTAATGGGTAAGAGTCTCGCACAGTACATGCATTCAATTTCCAATAATCTACGCAAAATCTCAGAGTACCATCTTTTTTTCAAACTAGCACAATAGGAGCTGCCCAAGGACTCTGACTCTCGCAAATTACACCATTCCACAGCATATGGGCTAAAAGCTCTTTCACCTCCTGGTATATTTGAGGTGGGATCTGCCGATACTTTCCCAAATGGGATCCGTATTTCCTGTGGGTATTTCGTGTTGAATATCTCGAGTGCACCCGAAATCATCTTCATGTTGTGCAAACACCCCCTGGTAATGCTGTAAAAGTTGCTCGATCTGCTTGACTTGTCCAGCCGAGAACTGCATCCATTTACTCTAAGAGGCGACGCCCAGCCAAAGGTTCCCTTTTGACTTCTTGCCTGTGAAGGGACACTTCTAGGGTCCATGGTTCTCTGTCCGCAGGCTCCAACTCTATAGCATCCGCTCTGGTTAGATCGTCTGGCATTATGCAAACCCACGCTATGTCTTGGCGGGGCAACAACTGTAGGCTTGTGCCACTTAGGTTAATACAGCGTACGGGTACTCGGCCCTGACGCACGGTAGGCAGTGTGCGAGCTACCAGAAGTTGCGCTTCTTCCCCTTCTATTGGTTCTATCTGAATGTCCTTACCCTCTAATGATACATGTGCCAGCACCGGCAGAGTGAGCACAGTCTGTCCTACTGGCAATGTCACTGTAGCTTCAAACGGCATAGACACCCTACCAAGATACTGAGAAGCAACAGGCAATTTTTGAATTTGACTGATTCGTACGAGGTGTTGAAATACCCTCTTGCTGGATGGGTCACGAGTGGTGTGGGTCCAGTTATTTCTGTCCGAATCCTCAGCCAAGAACTGTCCGACCTCCTTAAGCACATTCATGCCCAGGGTTACAATCACCTCCAGATCCTGTGGTCAGTATTATCCCCTTTCAGCCGAGGTTCTTTCCACATGCCCGGACCGACATCCATACTAACCCTGCCACCGGGATAGGTAATTGGTTAGCTGCCACCAATTTGACGGTAGGTTCCTTCCAGGAATGAGCAACCTCTGGAAAATGACTTTGAAAATACGCTTCAGGCATAGTGGTCACCTGAGACCTCGTGTCCATTAAACAACGAATCCGCTGTCCATTGAATTCAGCCGAAATAATAGGCCTCTCAGAGACAATGTCTTCAGAGGTTCTCCTTGCACGCCCTGAAGTTTGAAACCCCACGGTATGCTCCATGACTGTGGGGCGTCTTAGTTTAATGGCTGCCCTCGTCTCCTCTCTTCTTTATTCGGACAGTCTCTGCAGATATGACCTCTACCGCCACAGGTCCAACACTCCATTCCTCGCTCTACCGGTGGACTGAGTGCACGACTCATTGGAACCTGATAGGAACATCTTCCTCACTCTTGTCTCTGTCCACGTGAGGCTGAACGGTCCATTAACAAGGGGGCTGCAGGGGTCTCTCTAGTAGTGTTCAATTCATTTCGGAGGTCTCGAATCTCTTGACTTATCTCTTGTGCCCAATCGGGCAACTGACTGAAAGCAGCTTGCTGAGAATTGGGTGGAATGAGTTATGGAAATACTATACTAGCCATACATCGTGTATATTTACGACATTCCCAGGAATTCCCAGGACATGCCGAGCGCCCGCCTGGATCTCGACCAGTTCTAGCACATAGGAATAGGGCAATACATAGAACAGCTAGTAGAAACCAGATCTGTATGTATAGTGTATTGTCTAGTGTGCCCCTAAGGAAATTAAATATATAATTTAACCTTGGGCTGCTCTTTTATCCCAATCCACAAATCCACACGTGCATTGCTTGTTTAATTTTCCATGCTACCGGGGTTGGTTTCTGGCCCAATATAATTACTGTTAATGTATTGGGCTTATATCGAATGAGAATCTGGTGTCAGCTGTTACGGATCCGGGTGGTGGAACCTCTGTGCTGCGGTGCAAGGAGGGGCCAGAGGGGCATGACTAAGTATAAACGCGGTCCGACCAAGGTCACAAGGCGGCTCAGTCGACTCCGTGAACCACGGAGGAACCGAGCAGAGGGACCAGGTGCCACTCTGGGACCGACCTTGTATGAGAGCAGGTGACTCCCACGGGTCAGAAGACAGGAACTGAGCGGTACAGCGGATGAGCTTTGGCTGGCAGGCTGACGGGTGGTCCGGGTAGACAATCAGGCTGATTAGGCAGATAGTCAGGCGGGTGTTCCGGGTAGGCAAGCTGGCGGCACAACAGGTAGCTGGCAGGTGCTTCCAGGTAAGCGGGCAGGCAGGCACGGCAGGTAACAGGCAGGTGCTTCCAGATAAGCGGTCTGGCATGGCCCATAGACAGACTGGCGGACTGGACTGTAGACAGACTGTCGGGCTAAAGAGAAGTCAGGCAAACGGACTGAGCAGAAGATCAGTCTGGCGAACAGGACTGACTTGCAGATGACCTGGAGGCTGAAGCAAAGTAAGAATCACAAAGCAACAACCTTGCATGGGCACCTCCATATTGGAGGAGGTGCCTCTTATAGGGAAAGCCCTCCAGTGATTGGCCAGGGACTTTTTAGGATGGCGCGCGTGGCCCCTTTAAGAGGGAGGGAGCACGCGTGCGCCCTAAGCACAGAGCCAGGGAAGCTGCGTGCACCAGCAGCAGCTGCAGGGAGGCCGGAAGACGCTGGAGCAGGATGTCAGCGGTAAGGGGTACGGCGTCTCTGCCTGGCAGGGGGCAGAGACGCCGATGCTACATCAGCTCTACCGGACTGATAAGGTTATGTTTCACTGGTACTAGTGAAGGGGTGTGAGTGAGTGTGTTGCCACATAAGTGACTGGGTTGGCCACATAATCACTCCCTGTGCCTTCCTGGGCCCATGTGGACAAGGCCTGTCTATGTAAATCTGTACACATCTGACCTTACATGTCCCTAGAGGGGTGCAAAATGTCACATTGGTACAATCCGTATCACGTGACTCTGACATCCTTCTTATGTATTAGTGACGTCAGGCGCGTTGGCGAGGTACAGATTCGTCACAGTTATGAAAAAACAATCTCAGAATCAGCGGGATCGGTTGAAGCATTCCAGAGTTATTACCTCATAAAGTGACAGTGGTCATAATTGTAAAATTTGGCCTTGTCATGAAGATGAAAACAGCCTTGGTCGGTAAAGGGAATATGTCAGCAGCTACAACACTCATAAACTGTCTATATAGGTACGCAGGCCATGGAAATCCAACTAAAATGATACCTTGATATCAGCGATCTGATGAATGGTTCCAGAGAAATCCACGTTTTAACTAATATGTAAATGGGCTGTTGCTGTAAATGAGCTCCCTGAGAATCTGCCTCCAGAACTTACATTGAATAAAAGGAGTCATTACCAGTGTGAAACATGTAGATCAGGAGAGCAGACAGTCAGTCATCACGGTAACACCTCCTTTAGTTTAAAATAAGCTCTGGAGGCTGATTCAGTGGGAGATCTATGTCTGACCTACAGTATAGTTCTTAACAGCTCACTTACATATTAAGGAAAATTATATAGGGTTAATCTGCAGGTTATTAGCATTATTTAGGTGTCCAGCTCAGTTCTGAAAGCGTGATTGCCAGGAGAAAATTAACTTTATTTCTCCCAGGAGCTGCTGGCTGTCAGTCATGCAGGCATGCCCAGATCAAGTCCAGTCACTGCTGATATCAGTGAGCACCCTCCGGGACTGAACCCTTTGAGACTGACTGACAGCTTGCTCTGCACTGATTCACTGCTGAAGCAATTGTCAGTCAGAGTCACCTTGTGCTGACAGCCGTTGATCTCAGTGCTGTGAGCAGTGGCTATAACTGCTTCGGGCACACCTGCTTCACTGAAGACTGGCAGCTTCCATGAACAATAAAGTTAATTTTTTCCCGGTTGCTGCCCTTTCAGTACTGCAGCAAGGAACCTACATACTGATATTAACTTGAAGATTAATCCTATATTTGTTATTGGACAAGACTGGTTCTATTTAACAATTCTTAGATCAGATAATTGGGAAGCCAAAACTAAACAATTCAAAAAGGCCGATTCATCAAGACTGGAGTAGTATAACAGAGTACACAGCGCCAGATTCATTAAGAGGTGCTCGTCTCTTAATGAATTCGCTGCCTCTAGTAAGTGGTGTGTGCCTTCGTATGCTGCTGCAGAAATACTACTCCAGTTAGGGACTGGAACAACATTTCTAGCGTACAAAACACCAGCAGATTTGATAAATTTGATGGGTGGATGTATCCATGCACCCGTCCTGCCTTGGCTCCTCCCATTTTGGCTAAACTGATACAAAGTAGCGTGAAAAACACAAACGTCGCAAAATTTGTGAGTTTTCAAAGCATTTATGTCACTTTTGTGGCATAAGAGCTTTGATGAGTCGGCCCCATAGTTCTAATTGAGAAAAAGAAGAAAGGGAATACTAATAATAATTTGAATTTGAATAGCGCTAACATATCCTTCAACATTTTATAATTAAAAGGATAAAATCAGACATTACACAGCAATATATAATTCAAGAATTTCCAAGAGACGCGAGTGTCCTGCTTGCAAGCTTACAATATAATAGGAAATAGTGGTGACAAAAAAGGGTAAAAAATACTTGTAGTATATGGTCCAGTCCTCAATATAATAAATAAATAAGGGCTTTCAAACATCCCAGTATGAATCAGTCATCTATCAGTGTCTGTATAAGTACAGATGCAAAGTACTATTGAGTACATGAAAGGTGTGGAAACAGGTGATGTAAGGACCAGATTTCTGAAGAAAATTTAGGAAGGATGAACAGGGAACAGTTATATTCGTGAAATGAAGCGATGAGTCAGTCTAAAGAAATGTGTTTTTAGCGCATGCTTGAAACTGGATACCAATAAATAACAAAATGGTCTGTGGTAGAGCATTCCAGACCACTGCCACAGCTCAAGAGAAGTCTTGAGTGTGAGGTTCAGATTTTAGAGGATATTAGTCTTAGGTCATTAGCGGAATGGAGAGCACGGTTAGGCTGGTAGACAGATGAGCGAGGAGATGTAGGGTGTTGCAGAAGTGTTAAGAGCTTTGTGGATGACAGTAATAAGTTTATATTTTTCTCAGTAGTGGATGGGCAGCTACAGTGGGGAAAAAAATATTTAGTCAGCCACCAATTGTGCAAGTTCTCCCACTTAAAAAGATGAGAGGCGCCTGTAATTGACATCATAGGTAGACCTCAACTATGAGAGACAAAATGAGAAAACAAATCCTGAAAATCACATTGTCTAATTTGGAAAGATTTTTTTTTCTAATTTTGGTGGAAAATAAGTATGCGATCAATTACAAAAGTTCATCTCAATACTTTGTTATATATCCTTTGTTAGCAATGACAGAGGTCAAACCTTTTCTGTAAGTCTTCACAAGGTTGGCACACACTGTTGCTAGTATGTTGGCCCATTCCTCCATGCAGATGTCCTCTAGAGTAGTGATGTTTTGGGGCTGTCGCTGGGCAACACGGACTTTCAACTCCCTCCAAAGGTTTTCTATAGGGCTTAGATTTGGAGACTGGCTAGGCCACTCCAGAACCTTGAAATGCTTCTTATGAAGCCACTCCTTCATTACCCTGGTGGTGTGGTTGGGATTATTGTCATGCTGAAAGACCCAGCCATGTTTAATCTTCAATGCACTTGCTGATGGAAGGAGGTTTGCACTCAAAATCTCACGATACATGGCCCCATTCATTCTTTCATGTACACGGTTCAGTCGTCCTGGTCCCTTTGGCAGAGAAACAGCCCCAAAGCATGATGTTGCCACCCCCATGCTTCACAGTAGGTATGGTGTTCTTTGGATGCAGCTCAGCATTCTTTCTCCTCCAAACACGTCGAGTTGTGTTTCTACCAAACAGTTCTACACTGCTTAAAAAAATAAAGGGAACACTCAAATAACACATCCCAGATCTGAATGAATGAAATATTCTCATTGAATACTTTGTTCTGTACAAAGTTGAATGTGCTGACAACAAAATCACACACTCCTCCCAGACCTGGACTAAAGAATCCGCCAACTCCTGGAAAGTCTGTGGTGCAACGCGACGTTGGTTGATGGAGCGAGACATGATGTCCCAGATGTGCTCAATCGGATTCAGATCTGAGGAACGGGTGGGCCAGTCCATAGCTTCAATGCTTTCATCTTGCAGGAACTGCTAACACACTCCAGCCACATGAGATCTGGCATTGTCCTGCATTAGGAGGAACCCAGGGCCAACCGCACCAGTATATGGTCTCACAAGGGGTCTGAGGATCTCATCTCGGTACCTAATGGCAGTCAGGCTATCTCTGGCGAGCACATGGAGGGCTGTGTGGCCCTCCAAAGAAATGCCACCCCACACCATTACTGACCCACTGCCAAACCGGTCATGCTGAAGGATGTTGCAGGCAGCAGATCGCTCTCCACAGCGACTCCAGACTCTGTCACCTCTGTCACATGTGCTCACTGTGAACCTGCTTTCATCCGTGAAGAGCACAGGGCGCTAGTGGCGACTTTGCCAATCTTGATGTTCTGTGGCAAATGCCAAGCGTCCTGCACAGTGTTGGGCTGTGAGCACAACCCCCATCTGTGGATTTTTGGCCCTCATACCAACCTCATGGAGTCGGTTTCTAACCGTTTGTGTAGGCACATGCACATTTGTGGCCTGCTGGAGGTTATTTTGCAGGGCTCTGGCTGTGCTCCTCCTGTTTCTCCTTGCACAAAGCCGAAGGTAGCGGTCCTACTGCTCGGTTGTTGCCCTCCTATGGCCCCCTCCACGTCTCCTGGTGTACTGGCCAGTCTACTGGTAACGTCTCCGGCCTCTGGACACTACCCTGACAGACACAGCAAACCTTCTTGCCACAGCTCGCATTGATGTGCCATCCTGGATGAGAGGCACTACCTGAGCAACTTCTGTGGGTTGTAGAGTCCATCTCATGCTACCATGAGTGTGAAAGCACAACCAACATTCAAAACTGACTAAAACATCAGCCAGAAAGCATTGGTACTGAGATGTGGTCTGTGGTCCCCACCTGCAGAACCACTCCTTTATTGAGTGTGTCTTGATAATTGCCAATAATTTCCATCTATTGTCTATTCCATTTGCACAACAGCATGTGAAATTGATTGTCAATCAATGTTGCTTCCTTAGAGGACAGTTTGATTTCACAGAAGTTTGATTTACTTGGAGTTATTTTCTGTTGTTTAAGTGTTCTTTTTATTTTTTTGAGCTGTGTGCTTTGGTTTCATCTGACCATATGACATTCTTCCAATACTCTTCTGGATCATCCAAATGCTCTCTAGCAAACTTCAGATGGGCCCGGACATGTAATGGCTTAAGCAGGGGAACAAGTCTGGCACTGCAGGATCTGAGTCCCTGGCGGCGTAGTGTGTTACTGATGGTAGCCCGTGTAACTATGGTCCCAGCTCTCTGCAGGTCATTCACTAGGTTCCCCCATGTGGTTCTGGGATTTTTGCTCACCGTTCTTGAGATCATTTTGACCCCACGAGGTGAGATCTTGTGTGGAGCCCCAGATCGAGGGAGATTATCAGTGGTCTTGTATGTCTTCCATTTTCTAATTATTGCTCCCACAGTTGATTTCTTCACCAAGCTGCTTACCCATTGCAGATTCAGTCTTCCCAGCCTGGTGCAGGGCTACAATTTTGTTTCTGGTGTCCTTCAACAGCTCTTTGGTCTTCACCATAGTGGAGTTTGGAGTGTGACTGTTTGAGGTTGCGGACTGGTGTCTTTTATACTGATAACAAGTTCAAACTGGTGCCAGTACTACAGGTAATGAGTGGAGGACAGAGGAGCCTCTTAAAGAAGAAGTTACAGATCTGTGAAAGCCAAAAATGTTGCTTGTTTGTAATTGACTAAATACTTATTTTCCACCAAAATTTGAAAAAATGTCTTTCCAAATCAGACAATGTGATTTTCAGGATTTGTTTTCTCATTTTGTATCTCATAGTTGAGGTCTACCTATGATGTCAATTACTGGCCTCTCTCATCTTTTTAAGTGGAAGAACTTGCACAATTGGTGGCAGACTAAATACTTTTTTTCCCCACTGTAGTGCAATGATTGGCACAGAGTGGAGGCATCAGTTTAGCGACTGGAAAACAATATGACCTTGGCTGTTGCTTTTAGCAAATATTGAAGAGGAGAGAGATTGGAGAAGAGAGAGGAATTTAGTAAGGCCGGGTCACACAAGCCTTATCGGATACCACTCTGCCCAATGTTATACTATGGGACAGTGCAGATCAGCAATTATATTCTCATGCCAATTCAGCAAGAGAAAGTAATAACAGAATGCTGTGATTGTGTTTCACTCACACCTGGACTATTTGTCATGAGCATGGTTTGTGGTCCCACTGGGCCACAAACCGAAATGTGCCTGGAGGGGCGTGACTAAGGGCCTTGCCCAATCTGACCCCGGACTCACAGCGGCTTAATCGACTCCGTGATCCGAGAAGGGACAAGGGAGGTGACAAGGTGCCACTCCAGGGCAGACCTCAGTCACACAGCTGTTGACTCACACCCCGGGGTCTGCAGGAATGGGCAGGTTCGGCTGGTGTGTAAACAAGTAGGTAGGTACTGGCGGGCACGACTGGTATGCAGACAGGCAGGCAGGTACTGGTGGGCACGGCTGGTAATACAGGCAGGCAAGTACTGGCGGGCATGACTGGTAGACAGGCAGGCAATCAGTGCTGGTATACAGACGGGCAGGCAGACAGGCTGGATAGGGACCAGTACAGACTGGGATACAGGAGCAGAGCCACAGGTGCTGACAGGAGCGGAGCAGAGAGCGGACGTGAAGCGGAGCAGAGGCGCAGGTGCAAACGGGAAGCGGTGCAGGGCAGGGCAGAGGTGGACAGGAGTGGAGCAGAGCCGCAGAGCATCCAGGCAGGAATACCGCAGTGTGCAGCCAGGCAAGACAGTTCTCTGTTCACACGGAACAGACAGAGTCAGGAAAGTGCAGGAAGATAGCAAGAACACAGAAGGTAGATACTGGGACAGGAAAATGGGACAAGAAGAGCCAGATACACACAAGGTACTTGCTATGAAGTAGCGACTGGACACACTCACAAGCTGTAGTACAGTGACAACAGGTAGGAGATATGAGGAAGGTACTAGGACACACCCAGAAGATAAAGGGAAAGATTGGACATAGAGGCAAAACACGTAACAGGCTAGGACACAGTTCAGACAGGAACTGACTCAGGAACGGAATACAGGTGCGGGCAGAACAGGATAGATATAGGACACAGACACAGGCCTGGGTACTCAGCCCCCAAGGTGGCAGAAACAGGATAGATTCAGGACAGGACCTGGCAACTCAGCAGTTGTGCAGAACACCCTGAAAGATAGTGGTGCTCAGGCACCTCCCACTGGGTTGAGGTGCATTTAAGTATCCAGTGACCCACAGCAATAAGCTGAGGACGCATCAGGAATGTGTGCACTGTTCCTTTAAGAATTAGGAAGTGTTGCCGCTTCTGCCCTAAACATGCGGACAAGACACATGCACACAACAGGCAAAGGAACACAGTGCGCAACTTGGATGGATGAGTAGGTTGGCGGCTTTGCATGGTGGGAGATGGAAAGCCATGCCAGCAATCCGTCAGGGATGTTACAGATTGGCAATGAGACTCGGCTCACACATATAAGTCTATGCGTGTGTGTGAAACATCTGACTGCAGTCGGATGTCATACCAGTTCTGTCCGATATATGCAGAGACAGGCAATATAGCAGATGGAGAAATTACTTTCCCCATGTCCTCCACACCTGTGGTGCGATTCTGTCATGCGAGAGAATCAAAGCACAGTAGCATCACAATTGGTTCAAGCTCACAGCAGGGCTGGATCCGAGTGTAATTAGCACATGGCATCCAATGCTCTCACGCTAGTGTGATTCCGGCCTTAGAGAGAGACCGATTAGTAGAGAGTTGCAGTAGTCCAGACAAAAATGAATCAACAGTAAGAGGTTTTGCATTGTCAAGGGTAAGGAAAGAATGGATTTTAGAGATGTTTTTGAGGTGAAGGTAACATGAACGAGTGAGAGATCAGATATAGGGAGTGAAAGAAAGATCTGTGTCAGATATAACTCCAAGACAGCTATCGTGCTGCTTGGGACTTGTGGTATCACCACACATGGAAATGGCAATATCAGGTTTAGGTAAATTAGTAGAGGGAGGAAACACAAGGAGATCAGTTTTGGAAAGATTAAGTCTCAAACAGAGGGAGGACATGAAGTTAATTTGGAGTAAAGCGGTATTCCTCTGATTCCTGGAATTTTATCCAGTTCCTCCATTCTACACAATGACTATCTATAGTGGCTGGAAATAATATAAACATGACTTGCATCATGTTGAAAAGAGCAGTCTCTGAGAACCAAAAAACACTTCGAATGTATGAAGGTCGCTACTCTTCCAATGATGGGAGAGGACATTTTTCACTGTTTATATAAGGAGGCTTACAAGCGACTAATGTATTTCGAGAAGCTGGTTGGGGAGGACTTGAGTTCAGATTCTTTTTATAATTGGATAACACATATTCAGCAGAGCAGCATCTTTGCAGCAATGTTAGCATACCGTGTCACCTTGATATAATTTTAAAGGAAATCTCTTGGGCCTTGGTTGCAATTAAGACTTGATAAGTCAATGAAAAACACTTATCCCATTATGCACAGTTTCATCAAAAAATTTCATTAATTCATTTTCCCACACAGAGCTGCATGTTGCAAGCTCTTTGGAGGCCTTGTTAACCAGAGAGGCATATAGCAAGGATATAGAGTGTGAAGGAGGGAACAATGTAAGGTACATCTTCTCAAAGCCAGTGAGATATTTATTAAGTTACTTAACCTTTCTGATTTTTAAATATAAATGCTGCAGCTGACCGTTGATATTCCTAGTTAGCTCTAGGTGGGAACACAACCCCTAGGGAAATCAGGGAGGTGCTAGATAGCATTTACAGTGGACTCATTGATATTTGTTTCTCCAAAGAAATCGATTGGAGGAAAATCCAGGTGGGAAACTGGGTTATCTTAAATTGGTTTTAGTGCATGTTATACGGTCAGAATAGTGTAGTATGTACAGTGACTAAGTCACTGGCAAAGTGCTGGACGGGGAGTTATGTTTCACTGAGGCTATTAGCTTCGGTGATTTGAAACCCAGAAGTTTTTCTCCAGCACACGATGTGCTGTGAGGGGTTAAGCAGCCATTTTAAAAGAGTTGGGTGTCACGAGTGTGTCAGAGGTGACAGACAGTCGCCCTGCAGTGGGTTGCTGGAGATCTCTACGTTTGGAATTGCAGACAGCTTCTTAGATAAAAGGCTGTCTTTAGGACCGATTGGCTACCTCTCTCTTGCTAATTAGCTCTATGGCTTTGGTGTATATATATATATATATACCTGGTGAGTCTGAGAGGGATGTGCCAGCTATATATCTTTATACTTGGGATGCTTAGCAGGAGCAGCACTTCGTCCTTTCTGGAGCTTGAGGCTGTGTGCATATTTGGACTCATCTAAAGCTAAGCAATTTCCCCCTGTTTTGACTTCCCTTGTTGTCTATAGTGTTTAGTTTAGAGGTTGACTAGTGCTCATCTCCTTCCATCCCTGGCCGTAACCATATGCCAGGGAAAGCAGGGTGAGACACATGTGTGGCGATTGCTGAAGAGGCAATATAGGGATCATAGTGGAGACAGGGTGACGCTAGACCACACTAGGAGGTCTCCACTTCCCCCTTTCCCTAGTGTCTGGGCTCCCTTTCCCTTTTCCCTCTGTGTTGCACTAACACCTGGCGTGACACTGGGTTTTTGTGAACAACCATAGAGTGGATGAGAGGTTGTTCACCATATCTCCACCTCAGGGTGTCGTCTGGGGTTTAAATAGATGTCCTGCTGAGGCATTCAGGGTTCAGGTGTCGGTAGAGGCTAACTCCAGAGAGGAGCTCATGGTCTTGTTTGCTAAACTGAACCATGTGGTTTTGCTAACCTGGAGTGGGTGGACCCCTGCAGATGTAAGAACTGTGCTATCCATTTTTTTTTTTGTTTATCCGATATGCCAATAAAGGCCTGTTTGTTTTTGATGGACTTTACAGTGGTTTATGCCATGCTTTAAATAAGCCACTGAGAAATTTAAAGAAACAGCGTTCCTGTGTCTACCTCCATACGCAGCTGAGTGAGCCAATCTACCACAGTACTGAAAGACATTTGATTTAGGGAGAGCGTAGGAGTGTGCTGGGGCCATGGAAGAATAGTGATGCCTCTCAGGCTAAGTGCCCACGATGCAGAAATGCTGCATATTTTTTCCGCTTCTCCCTGGCAGGAAAAACGCATGCAGATTTTACATGCGTTTTTCCTGCCAGGTAGAAGCATTTGTCAAGCGTTTTTGCGTGCATTTCTGCATGCAGATTATCAAACGCTTTTCCAATTTTAGCATCACTTGGAAAAGTGCTTGACAACTTGGTCACACTATATAAATCCATGCAACCGGCATGGATTTATATAGCATGACCAAGTAATAGTTAAAAAAAAGAATAAGAATGGTGAAAAATAAAAAATAAAGATTATACTTACCTTCCGATGGCCCGCTGTGTTTTCTCCGCTGCGTCCGATCTGCTGTATCGGTCGCGGTGGTGTTTAAAAACCTGCCATGATGTCATTTAGTCATGTGACAGGTCACGCGACCGTCGACGTCAGCGGTCGCGTGACCTGTCACATGACTAAATGACGTCATGGCTGGTCCTTTCACACCACCGCGACCCATATAACTGACTGGACGCATCGCTGAGGACACCGGGGGCCATCGGAAGGTAAGTATAATCTTTATTTTTTATTTTAAATTATTTTTTATACAGGTTCTATGGTACCCGCATCTGGAAGAGAGTCTCCTCTTCTCCAAACCTGTGTACGATCTGCATATTGAACCGTGTGATATCCGCATGTGCCAATGCAAGTCAATGGTGGCGATTACGCTGCGTGTCCGCAAAATTAATGGACAACACATGTGAATTATCATTGCGGACCATGGAGTACGTATTACCAAGCTTTTTTTAAGCATTTTCGCTGCAGAAATTCCGCGGTAAAAAAACTTGAAAAACACATAGTGGGCACGCAGCCTCAAGCAGATTGTTTGTGCTATATTTATATTCTGTTGTTTCAGCATCTGAAACAACGGATACTGGAAGCTTGTGCTAGCATTTCTTCGGCGGTGTTGCTATCAGTGTGTCAAGAGTGGGAGAAGAGGATTGCATTGATAATCCATCACAATGGGTAGCACTTTGAACACATTTTATAAGTGGTCATAAACGTGTAAAAAACTCATGAAAGAATAAAGTTGCGTTAAAACCAAGCACACCACTGTTTTTCTTATGAAATTCTCAATAAGTTTGATGTGTCACATGACCCTCTTCCCATTGAAAAAAATAAAGTTGGATCCAAAATGGCTGACTTCAAAATGGCCACCATGGTCACCACCCATCTGGAAAAGTTTTCCCCCTCCCATATACTAATGTGCCACAAACAGGAAGTTAATATCACCAACCATTCCCATTTAATTTAGGTGTATCCATATAAATGGCTCACCCTGTATATCCAGTGAAGGCCAAGTTAACAGTAAATTGAACTCAATGGAAGCATGCTGGGTTTTGGATGTGGATACATTGTGGTCTTCTGTTTTGGTTGCATTAACCAAGCAGGAGCCAGTGATCTAAATCAGCTAGGATAGATAGTGTGGAAGCAAGAGCAGGACATCATCTGTGAAAGCTGAAAGTTTATGTTCAGTCTGTCAAAGGGCTCATGCAGACATCCTTGCAAATCGGTCTGAGAATGGACTACTAATGCACCAAATACTAATGCACAGTCTGGCTGCGAGTCTTTCAACCCGAGTCTGCCAGCTTCATCTATTTCTACAAAGCTGTCACTCTCTGTTCACGAGAGCCCCGGCTAGTCCATTCCTTGTGGTCCATTCTCGGACCGACTTGCACAGATGTCTGTATGAGCTCTTATGGTAATTCCTTTAATATTAGCATTTTTACAAATTGATGAAAGCAGGTGATCTATCACTAGGAAATTTAGAAGTGGGAAAATGGGACAGCTCTACTGTACCTTGTTCCATAGGTGATTGTAAGTGTTACAGACAGTTTTGTTTATCTTCAGCTTAGATGATGGGTTACAGTAGAGGGTAGAGGGTCATAATCTTAGCAATAAAGGGGGCTCCAATGTTGAGTTTCTTAAAAAATCACTCCCATCAAAATGTTTTACCCTCTTAATATATTGCAGTCACCATATTATATAGCACTGTGTACTTAGAATTCCTCATTTTGCCCTTCTACCCAGTTAATTATTCGCTTTTCCATTAGATCTATGACATCATGTGATTAAAAATAGACTAGCTGAATCCTTCTTAGCTCTATATAGAAACAAGAGGTCTCTCTTCCCTGCACACGTCATCAATGCAAAAGACTTTGGCACGTGGGAGGAGCAGAATTGTTGGGTCAGGAGTTGAAGAGGGGGGTAACTCATGCAGGGAAGAATTAACTGGGTGGAAAGACAAAATGAGCAATTGTAAGTACACCATGCTATATGATATGATTGCAGTATAGTAAGAGGATAAAAACTTTGATGGGAGTACTTCTATAAGGAAGCTTTGCATGGTGAATCGTGATACATGGCCAGATGCCTTTTAAAGGGGCATTCCCATCTCCAAGATCCTATTCCAATATGTAGAAGGTGTAATAATAATAATATTAGCAAATACCTTCAATTAGAAATGTAGTATAGTATTTTTGATTCGCTATCTCTCTTACCCCATGTGCAGGCATCGCAGGACCTTAGGTATCCACAATTACGACCACTGGCAACTTGCTAACTAACTGTGACTTTATCAGTGGACGTAACTTTGGATACCTAAGGTCCTGTAACGCCTGCACATGATGTAAGAGACATGGCGAATCAAAAAAATATACTACATTTCTAATTTGGAGGTATTTGGTAATATTATTATTATTACACCCACTATATATTGGGATAGGATCTTGGAGATGGGAATACCCCTCTAAGCCTCAATAGAGAGTATCATTAAAGGAAATCCTTGTATTAAGAATATTGTATGATGATTATTTTTTTAGAGTGTTACATACCCAATCCAGACGAATATGCTCAGCAGGTAGATTTTGTAGCCTGTTCGCCAGCATTTTGGCATACATTTTCAGATCAACATTTAGTAGATGAAATAGGTGATTATGATTAACACTGCACCGTTTATGTGCAATTCCATTACCTTCTTGGCTGCAAGCCATGCCGCTAGCAGATCCCGAAAGTACTTGTGTAGGTAGGGCACATTTATGAGTGTGCTCAAGAAGCTCATCCTTGCGAAGTGCTTGAGCAAATTTATGTGCCCTTTCCCATTTCAATCGAGAGCCATGTTTGATGAAAACTCGATCTAGCACTTATTTCAAGGCCTCCCATTTTATTTTGAGAAAACCTTGGTTTTGTTATTTTTGCTTGTGATGGGGTAATGTGTGTGTAATCAACAGCAATATTTGTATTATGTAGCATTATATACAGATGCCTCTGAAAGTAAGTGTGGTATTTTTTTTGTTTGCATAGATTTTTTTAACATTTTGTATAGCAAAGAAGGAAACATTGCCAACATGGGCAACCCTAAAATGGCTGCTTCACAGTTTTAAATGCTAAATTGTGAAATAAAAACAAAAGTCACAGTGGAAGTAAGTATTGCAGAGTGGGGAGTGGATTGGTACTTGGATCATTTTTGATGTAGCATAGTTACAAAAACCCTGACTTTCACTGCTTCTGTTTAGAAAAAGTTGCACCTAGAAAAGCTGTTTTTTTCAGTTGGATGTGGTTGATGGACAGGAATGTTGCACACACATACACACTACATATTATAAACACACGCTGTGTATATTACACACACCCCATATTACAAACACACGCGGAGACTGCATGTTACACGCGGAGACTGCATGTTAGAAACACAAACCGAATGCCTTACACACATACGCATCTCTATGATGACGGACCTATGGTCATGTGACCCAAGGTCCTTCTACACTTCTAATCTCAGAAACTGCACTGATAATGCTGGACAGCTATCAATGCAGTTTCTTGTTTGTAAAGGCAGGTAGTCATAGAGTGACTGACTGGTTCCACTAACCTGTATCTATGCCTTGTCATACTGGAGTTCCATTTGGGATTGGGGCCATGGGAAAATTGAAAGTTTACCCCTAAAAAGAAAGCCCTGGTACCCATCACTTAAATTTAAATTAGGGGTAAAATAAATAAATCTTACTAAATGGTCATTATGGAAAAAGGTATACAGTGGCATGTAACAGTTTGGGTACCCCTGGTCAAAATTACTGTTGTAATTTTTAAAATGTAAAAAAAACAAAAAGGAAAATGGATTGATGCAAAAGTTTGGGCACCGTTGGAGATTTGTGTGCTCAGATAAGTTTGACCAAGGTTTCAGACCTTAATTAGCCTGTTGTTTTTGCTCATTCACTATCATTGTTAAGAATGCAAATTTCCCACCCTTATAAAAATCCAGCCTCATCTAACCTTGCGCCAAAAACAACAGCCATGTGTTTTTCTAAGCAGTTGCCTAGTACTCTAAGGCTATGTGCCCACGTTGCGGAAATGCTGCATATTTTTTACGCTTCTCCCTGGCAGGAAAAACGCATGCGGATTGTACATGCGGATTGTACATGCGGATTGTACATGCGGATTGTACATGCGGATTGTACATGCGTTTTTCCTGCCAGGTAGAAGCGTTTGTGAAGCGTCTTTGCATGCATTTCCGCATGCGAATTGACCAGCGCTTTCCAGGCAATTTTAGCATCACTTGGTAAGTGCTTAACAACTAGGTTACACTATATAAATCCATGCAACCGGCATGGATTTATATAGTGTGACCGAAAAAATGTTTAAAAAAAAAAAAATAAACCTATACTTACCTTACGATGGCCCGGGGTGTGTTGCTGCGCTCGTTCCTGGCTGCCAGCTGATCGCGGGACACTGCACTGAAGGGCCTACGGTCACATGACTGTGACATCACCGAAGGTCCTTCAGTCCTGCCCGCAAGCACAGAGGAGGAGACCGGGAGCCGTCGGAAGGTGAATATAATCTTTTTTTTTTATTTTATTCTTTTTTTAACAGGTACAATGGTACACAGGTCTGGATGAGAGTCTCCTCTCCTCCAGAGCTGGGTACCATCCGCACATTGAAACGCATATAATCCGCTTGTACAAATGTACAGACACTGATTATATGCGTCTCAATGCAAGTCAATGGCGGCGATTACGCCGCGCTTCCGCAAAATTAATGGACATGCTGCGGATTTTTGAGCGCAGCATAAACGCTGCGGAAAAATCCGCAGCATGGGCATTGACAGTGCGGCTGGTCATTGAGGACCATGGGGGGCGGATTACCAAGCGTTTTTGAAGCGTTTACGCTGCGGAAATACCGCAGCATAAACGCTTGAAAAACGCTACGTGGGCACATACCCTAAGGCTGTGTGCCCACGATGCGTTTTTGGTGTGTATTTTACAGCGCGGACACGCTCCATAAACGCATTACATTCCTTATCCCATGACTTACTATGACATTATGCAGGTTCTGTACACATGGTCAGGATTTTTTCTGCCAGATTTTACTTGCAGAAAAAATATGGATATGACCAATTCTTGTGTGTTTCTGCATGCGTATTTGCCTATACAATGCATTGGAAAAACGCATGGCAAATACGCATGCAAAAACGCATCAAATACGCGTCAAATAGGCATCAAAACGCATGTAAAAACCGCATGTGTTTTTCTACCAAGGAGATGCAGAAATGCTCAGGAAAATTTCTGCTTCATTTCTGTATCGTGGGCACTAAGCCTTAAAATAAAAATGGTGGAGGCCCACAAAGCAAGAGAAGGCTATAAAAAAAATAGCAAAGCTTTTTCAAGTTGCCCTTTCCTCAGTTCAAAATGTAATTAAGAAACGGCAGTTAAAAGGAACAGTGGAGGTCAAAATAAGGTCTGGAAAACCAAACAAAATGACAGTGAGAGCTGCTCATAGGATTGCCAGAGAGGCACATCAGAACCCCCCTTTGGCTGCAAAAGATCTTCAGAAATATTTAGCAGACTCTGGAGTTGTTTTACATTGTTTTACTGTTCAGAGACACCTGCACAAATATGGCTTTCATGGAAAAGTCTTCAGAAGAAAATGTCTCCTCCGTCATCATAATAAAATGCAGTATCAGAAGTATGCAAAAGAACATTTAAACAAGCCTGATGCATTTTGTAAACAAGTCCTGTGGACAGATAAGGTTAAAATAGAACTCTTTGTCCGCAATAATCCAAGGTATATGTGGAGAAAAAAGGTCACAGAATTTCAGGAAAAGAACATCTAGCCAACCATTAAGCATGGGCGTGGATCAGTTATGCTTTGGGGTTGTGTTGCACCCAATGGCACTGGGAAAATTTCACGGGTAGAGGGAAGAATGGATTCATAGTAACGTAGGTTGAATAAAGACCTAGGTCCATGAAGTTCAACCTTTCTCCCCCAATTGTACTCCCCATACCAACAATACACTAACTTACTGGAAATAGGCCTCACAAATTAATTACCATTTTTATTATTACTGCACAATTACAAATAAACTAGTTTAAAATTTTTAATTAGCTTTATTTTTGTATTACTGTTATGGTATTACTAAAATCCCTGTACCTAAATCTGTTGATCCAGAAGAGGTCAAAAACCCTAGGATACATTCAGCCAATCAGCATAACGGGGAAAAATTCCTTCTTGACCCCGAGAAAGGCAATCAGTACAAGAACCCTGGATCAAAAGTACTACGACAGGTGTAACATTTTGTCTAATTTAACTGTAGCCTACAAATCCTTCTCCTGTTCTGTAGTCCCAAGTATACTCCCATTTAATGTATATGTAGCAATAGAATTACTCCGTCCTAGGTGCATTACTCTACCACTGACACTTTACTCACAATCCCATCCCCCAGGTCATTAACCCCTTTAAAGCCCAAGACGTACTAATACGTACCTGCGCCCTGGGACTTAAGAGCCAGATACATATTAGTACGTCATGGCGATCACGCCCGCACACAGGCTGTGCTGGTGCGATCGCCGCTGGGTGTCAGCTGATTGTCACAGCTGACACCCAGTGCTATATGCTGGGAGCGGTCCCGCACCACTCCCGGCGCATTAACCCCCGCAATGCTGCGATCAAAGTTGATTGCAGCATTGCGGTGGCAAGGGGAGGTGATCGTGATACTCCCCTCTCCTGCTGGCGTCCAATGCTGTCTGCCACACATTCCCAGATGTTGCCATGATGACCCGATGTCGTCATGACAACATCCGGGTCACCAGACAGCAGGAAGATACTTTGATCATGCGCAGTGCATGACCAAAGTATCTTCTGCATCTGCAGCGCTGACTGCCTGTATAGCACAGGGATGGTACAGGCTATCAGAATAAAAAAAGTGAAAGTCCCATAGTGGGACATAGAATAAAAGTAACAAAAAGTGTTAAAAAATAAATTAAAAAAAATTGTAAAAATATAAAAAAAATAAAAAAAATAATCCACCAAAAATAAAAATATAATGTACCCATCAATAAATATTATTATGAAAAAAAAAAACAATAAAAGTACACATATTTGGTATCGCCGCGTCTGAAACGACCTGACCTATAAAACTTTCCCACTAGTTAACCCCTTTAGTGAACACGGTAAAAAATAAAAAACGAAGCAAAAAACAATGTTTTATCATCATACCACCAAGCAAAAAATGGAATAACACGCGAACAAAAAAACAAATTTAAATAAAGATGGTACCGCTGAAAACGTCATCTTGTCCCGCAAAAAAACAAGCCACCATACAGCTCCATCAGTCGAAAAATAAAAAAGTTATAGCTCTCAGAATAAAGCGATTAGAAAAAATATTTTTTTCTATAAAATAGCTTTTATTATGTAAAAGCGTCAAAACATAGAAACACTATATAAATGTGGTACTGAATTGTTGGTTTTTGTTTATTCTGCCTCCCAAAAATCGGAATAGAAAGCGATCAAAAAAAGGCACGTGCCTGAAAATGGCACCAAAAAAACGTCAACTTGTCCCGCAAAAAAATTATAGCTCTCAAAATATGGCGATGCAAAAACTAGATTTTACCAAAAAAATGTGTATTTTAGTGTGTGACAGCAGTCAATCATAAAAACCTGATATGATTCTGGTATCGCTGTAATCGCACTGACCCGAAGAATAAAGTCGTCTAATCATTTATACCGCACGAGGAACGGCGTAAAAAATAAACTCTAGGGTTAGGGTTGGGGTTAGGGTTGGGATAGGATTGTGGTTGAAGTTGGGGTTAGGGTTGCGCTAGGGTTAGGGTTGGGATTTTTTTCAAAAGTAAAAAAAAGAAGATGACGATATGGCGATTAGTGTTGAGCG
The DNA here is from genome assembly GCF_046119375.1 of Phyllobates terribilis. Lineage (NCBI taxonomy): Eukaryota > Metazoa > Chordata > Amphibia > Anura > Dendrobatidae > Phyllobates > Phyllobates terribilis. The sequence continues at coordinate 325,649,065 of NW_027362764.1, read as the reverse complement.
CAAGTGTTCGCTACTTGAGTTTGCATCGGGTGCTCGGGTATGCACTGAGAATCACGAGTGCTCAAGTAACATGCTCGAGTCTCCGCCCCATATGCTTCGCGGCCAAAAAAAACTTGCGGGGATTGCCTGCCATGCACGAATGATCCCCGCATGTTTTTTTTGGGGTGTCTAATAACCGTGAAACATGTGGACGGGGACTCGAGCATGTCACTCGAGCACCCGCGATACATGGTGCATACCTGAGTACCCGATGCAAACTCAAGTAGCGAGCACTTGCGCTCAAGACTAATGACAACTTATTCAATATGATGACCTAATTTTATCAAATTCTGTGTTGTACCTCTGGGTTCAAAATGTTCACTATACTCCTTGATAAAATCCTTGAGGGGTGTAGTTTCTAAAATGGGGTCACTTGTCGGGGGTTTTCACTATTTAGGCACATCAGGGGCTCTCCAAACGCGACATGGCGTTCGCTCTTGATTCCAGCCAATTTTGCGTTCAAAAAGTCACACAGTTCTCCTTCCCTTCTGAACTCTGCCGTGCGCCCAAACACTGTATTTTCCCCACATATGGGGTATTGGCGTACTCAGGAGAAATTGCACAAAACTTTTTGGGGTCCATTTACTCCTCTTACCCTTATAAAAATAAAAAAATTGGGGCTAAAACATCATTTTTGTGGAAATAGTTTGATTTTTTTTATTTTCACGGCTCCATGTTATAAACTTCTGTTAAGCACTTGGGGGTTCAGGGTGCTCACCACACATTTAGATAAGTTCCCTGAGGTGTCTAGTTTCCAAAATGGTGTCACTTGTGGGGAGTTTCCGCTGTTTAGGCACATCATGGTCACATCCGCTAATTATTCAAGCAAATTTTACATTCATAAAGTCAAATGGTGCTCCTTCCCGTCTGAACACTGCCGTATGCCCAAGTGGTTTTCCCCCACATATGGGGTATCGGCTTACTCAGGAGAGATTGCACAAGATGCATGGTGCAATTTCTCCTCTTACCCTTATGAAAATGCAAAACTGGGGGCTGAAAAACATTTTTGTGGGAAAATGTGAAAATTTTATTTTCACGGCTCCATGTTATAAACTTCTGTGAAGCACCTGGCGGTTCAAGGTGCTCACCACACATCTAGATAAGTTCCCTGAGAGGTCTAGTTTCCAAATTGGTGTCACTTGTTGGGGGTTTCCACTGTTTAGGCACATCAGGGGCTCCCCAAATGTAACATGGCGTCGGCTAATTATTCAAGCAAATTTTACATTCAAAAAGTCAAATGGCACTCCTTCCATTCCGAACCCTGCCTTGCTCCCAAACAGTGTTTTTTCCCCACATATGGGGTATCTGCGTGCTCAGGGGAAATGGCACAACAAATTTTGGGGTGCATTTTTTTCCTGTTACCCCTGCGAAAATAAAAAATTGGGTCTAAATAACATTTTTTATGAAAAAAGTTAAATGTTAATTTTTTCCTTCCACATTCCAAAAATTCCTGTGAAGCACCTGAAGGGTTAATAAAGTTCTTGAATGTGAATAGCTAGTAAACTTTTAACCCTTATAGCTCCCTAATAAAAAAAAAATGTTGGTTCCAAAATTGTGCTGATGTAAAGTAGACATGTGGGAAATGTTATTTATTAACTATTTTTTGTAACATATCTCTCTGATTTAAGGGCATAAAAATTGAAATTTTGAAAATTGCTACATTTTCACCAAATTTCCGTTTTTTTTTCACAAATGAACGTAAGTGATATAGAAGAAATTTTACCGCAATCATGAAGTACAATATGTCATGAAAAAATAATCTCAGAATCAGGGGGATCCGTTGAAACGTTCCAGAGTTATTACCTCATAAAGTGACAGTGGTCAGAAATGTAAAAATTGGCCTGGTCATTAACGTGCAAACCACTTTGGGGGGTAAATGGGTTAATAAAGAGTTTAAAGAGAATTTGTCCTAGCGCAGTTCCCTGAGGCACCCCACTGCTGTCTATGTCCCATTTAAAGAATATACCATTTATGACTGCCCTTTCCTTACCTATCTACATATTGTTCCTCCAAGTCCTTCCTTCTGTAGCTTCAGTATAAGGCTGTTATGTGGTACAGTATCAAATGCCTTTGCAAAGTCCAGATAAATCACATCAGCCTCATTACCAACATCTAGATTTGCACTTACCTCCTCATAGAAACCCAACATGTTGGTTAAACACGACCTATTCTTCATAAATCTGTGCTGATTATCATTTATGATATTATTCTCTGCAATATAACTATGCAGGTCATCTCTTATAATGCCCTCAAAAACATTGCACACTATTAATGTCAGACTTACTGAACTGTAGATACCTGGATCCACCTTCTTACCTTTCCTTTCTTAAATACCGGTACCACATTGGCTATCCTTCAATCCTGTGGCCCTATCCGTTGCAAGAGAGTCTAAGAATATGAGATTCAGCAGTTTATCAATTACTGAGCTCAATTCCCTCAGTATCCGTGGATGAATACCATCTGGGCCAGGGGATTTGTCAATGTTTAATTTGCTCAGATGCAGGCGTACTTTTTGTGTTAAACTAGTTATATTAGGAGATGAACTTTGTTTTTTGCCCTGTTGAAAGATTTATGGAGCAGGCTGTTTGTTGGTGAGCACTGATGAAAAGTGTCTGTTTAATATTTCAGCCTTTTCTTTGTCTTCTATAATTATCTTCTTATTATCGTCTTTTGAGAGGCCAATACCATCTGATTTTCTCTTTTTAGCATTTATATACAGTACAGACCAAAAGTTTAGACACACCTTCTCATTTAAAGATTTTTCTGTATTTTCATGACTTTGAAAATTGTACATTCACACTGAAGGCATCAAAACTATGAATTAACACATGTGGAATTATATACTTAACAAAAAAGTGTGAAACAACTGAAAATATGTCTTATATTCTAGGTTCTTCAAAGTAGCCACCTTTTGCTTTGATGACTGCTTTGCACACTCTTGGCATTCTCTTGATGAGCTTCAAGAGGTAGTCACCGGAAATGGTTTTCACTTCACAGGTGTGCCCTGTCAGGTGTAATAAGTGGAATTTCTTGCCTTATAAATGGGGTTGGGACCATCAGTTGTGTTGTGCAGAAGTCAGATGGATACACAGCTGATAGTCCTACTGAATAGACTGTTAGAATTTGTATTATGGCAAGAAAAAAGCAGCTAAGTAAAGAAAAACGAGTGGCCATCATTACTTTAAGAAATGAAGGTCAGTCAGTCCGAAAAATTGGGCAAACTTTGAAAGTGTCCCCAAGTGCAGTTGCAAAAACCATCAAGAGCTACAAAGAAACTGGCTCACATGAGGACCGCCCCAGGAAAGGAAGACCAAGAGTCACCTCTGCTTCTGAGGATAAGTTTATCCGAGTCACCAGCCTCAGAAATCGCAGGTTAATAAAAGCTCAGATTAGAGACCAGGTCAATGCCACACAAAGTTCTAGCAGCAGACACATCTCTACAACAACTGTTAAGAGGAGACTTTGTGCAGCAGACCTTCATGGTAAAATAGCTGCTAGGAAACCACTGCTAAGCACAGGCAACAAGCAGAAGAGACTTGTTTGGGCTAAAGAAACAAGGAATGGACATTAGACCAGTGGAAATCTGTGCTTTGGCCTGATGAGTCCAAATTTGAGATCTTTGGTTCCAACCACCGTGTCTTTGTGCGACACAGAAAAGGTGAACGGATGGACTCTACATGCCTGGTTCCCACCGTAAAGCATGGAGAAGGAGGTGTGATGGTGTGGGGGTGCTTTGCTGGTGACACTGTTGGGGATTTATTCAAAATTGAAGGCATACTGAACCAGCATGGCTACCACAGCATCTTGCAGCGGCATGCTATTCCATCCGGTTTGCGTTTAGTTGGACGATCATTTATTTTTCAACAGGACAATGACCCCAAACACACCTCCAGGCTGTGTAAGGGCTATTTGACCAAGAAGGAGAGAGATGGGGTGCTACGCCAGATGACCTGGCCTCCACAGTCACCAGACCTGAACCCAATCGAGATGGTTTGGGGTGAGCTGGACCGCAGAGTGAAGGCAAAAGGGCCAACAAGTGCTAAGCATCTCTGGGAACTCAGGCTTCTTCCCATGCAAAAAATGTAAGACATGCAAAACCCTAAACACACAGAAACAACACACCGTCAGCCACCAAAAAGAAACATACCCCATCACAGATTTTATAACATGCAACACCACAGGGGTCATATACGGGCTATATTGCCCATGTGGCAAATTATATATAGGCAGAACAAAAAGACCTATGAACATCAGGATCAGCGAACATTTAAGGAACATCAGAAATAAATACATGGGCCACCCTCTCTCAAAACACTTTATAAAAAAACACAATGGGTCAATAAAAGGAATTAAAATAGTAGGTATACAAATCGTCCACAGGAACTGGAGACAAGGAGATTTTATTAAGAGCATGTCCAGGAAAGAAAGTGAGTGGATTTTTAAACTGAACACCTTAAGACCAAGAGGATTGAACAGCGAAATAGAGCTCTTCGCATTTAATGACTAACAAATTGACCTGTGACGTCACCAGCCCTGCATATATAAGAACACCACTTGACCGGGTTAAGCCATCCCTGAGGAAGACAGCCGCAGCTGTTGAAACGCGTCGGACTGACCCTTAACCCAGCAAGAGGCGCCCACAGGCCTCTGTACTTTGTGCACGCTGCACACCACGTGACCCTACGTCACGCTGCCCCCCTCTCGCGCGCTTTCCTGGAGATGCGCATCTCTCGCGCGCTCTCCACACATACTCTCTCTCTCTCCTCCTCCTACCCGGAAGTAGCGAGTACGCGGCAGTCACCGGCCGGGACTCCGCTCTCGCTCCGGACCTCGACCACCCCCAGACGGTGAAGCCCTCTACAGACCGTAAGTAACCACGGGCCCCTGCCCCACCAAGTCCTACTGTACCCAGCTGACCCTCTAATAGTTTTGTCCCTGTTCCCCGCAGTACTTGCTATCAACCCCTTCAGTTGGGCGCTGCACCAGCAACCCTCCCTATTGCTGAATCTGGCACCCACTTTTTCCAGCCAGAGCCTCCTGGTGCACCCAACATAGGAAATCATAAGCCTCCTGCTGTATCCTATTTCTGGTTACCTCTGACCTAACTATAGCCTCCTACTACAGCACCTTGCTGTATCCACATTACGGAGGCCTGAACCAGCATCTACTATTGACACCATAATCCCTACGAAGCAGGTAAACCACCATCTCTGGGTTAAAACTGGAGACTACAGCCACACCCCAGTGATACCCTAACAGATACACCTCTTCCCCCTCCCTACAGATCTCTATACAGCGAACAGAGGCATTACATGCTAGTACAAGCCTCTTGCTGCATCCTACTTCTGACCTCCTCGTGCTACCTCCACTCAACAAGGGACCAGGACTACTACCTCCAGCTCATTCTAAGACGTCCCTGGATGCCCCTTGTACCTACAAACAGGTAACCCTAAACCTCTTGTCTCCAAGGCTTGTACCACAGCTACATCAGTTAATTTATGATCTATCACTATTCCTTCCCCCTACAGATCTAACTCAGATCATCAACCCACAGCCGTGAGTTACATATCCTCTACCTCTCTCCAAGAAGGACCAGGACTGCCACCTCCTAGTCATCAAAACAATCAGGACACCCCCCGCTACCCTCTAGAAGGTAACTAATCCAGAACTGCCCCCTTCAAACCCCGTACCTTAACCCTTGAGCCCTACACCCTATTCTTAATACTTGTCTCCTCTCACTCCCTATAGTACTGCTCCGGTGAATCCAGTATTATCTACACAGCCTGCTGACTGTCACACCAGTAGCAGTACAACTGTGGAACAACAGCCAACTACTACCACAGTCTATTGAGTACCATACCAAGCACAGGTAACTCACGACCCAACTCAGAGTCCAGCAGAGACATCTCTGTCGAGTTCCACCCCCACTGATTCACACATTTTTTTTGTGTACCCCACTCTAGGTACCCCTCGTCCTCCCTCCCAGGCACAATACGTGCCACCAGTGAACCTCCATACCCCATACGAGGCACCAGTGTCATGTAACCACAGACAAACAGATACCTACCCCTTCCCCCATCGCTCATTAGTATACCATATTTATACATTCCTATTCTATCCCACTAGGTCTACAAGCCTTTGCCTCCTTATACATCTACTGCAACCGAACATCCTCAGACCACGAGGAAAGAGGCCTATTTTTACCAATCAGTGATTACCTTGTATCAGTGGACACCATTTATTTATCGATTTTAAAACTTTTAATACTTTTAATACCTATTCTCATATCCGACCCAGTGACTTCACTGAGTCTGAATCATTTTAACTAGCTATTTTAAGCACATGTTGAATTAAATAAATTTATCCCTTGCACTCAAAATCTCTTGTGCCGTCCTTCTGTTCACTACCACTAGCGCAAATTTACTTCTTCTCGGCTATATCAACCCTTATTTGGACAACCCTGGTTCCCTGTCCACAAATTTGCTGCCACTAGTAGTGACGAGCCCACAGCGCCTCCTGTACCCATATACCAATCTCTGGGAACTCCTTCAAGATTGTTGGAAGACCATTTCCGGTGACTACCTCTTGAAGCTCAACAAGAGAATGCCAAGAGTGTGCAAAGCAGTCAACAAAAGCAAAAGGTGGCTACATTGAAGAACCTAGAATATAAGACATATTTTCAGTTGTTTCACACTTTTTTGTTAAGTATATAATTCCACATGTGTTAATTCATATTTTTGATGCCTTCAGTGTGAATGTACAATTTTCAAAGTCATGAAAATACAGAAAAATCTTTAAATGAGAAGGTGTGTCCAAACTTTTGGTCTGTACTGTATGTATACATTTTTTGGGGACTTAATTTTATGTGCCTGGCGATTTGTTGTTCTGTAGATAATTTTGCTTGCTTGATTTCATTTTTATATTTCTTATTTAGGTCTTTATACTTCTGAAATGCTATTTCTGTATTTTTGGCCTTCACGATTTTGAATGCCCTTTGTTTTTGTATTAAACTTTGTACTGTCTTATTTATCCATAATGGTTGCTTTTTATTCCTGGACATTTTATTACCAGAGGGTATACATTTTCTACAGGATTCTAGTAGTATTTCCTTAAGCATTCGGTGTATCCCCAGTTACCATGACATGGCCCCAGCCTACACGATTAAGCTCCTCCCTCAATTTGCTGAAATCAGCTTTCTTAAAGTTCCAGGTTTTTACATTTCCTTTTTGAAATGTTTTATTAAATATTACATTGAAACTTACCATATTATGGTCGCTGTTTCCCAAATGCTCCCGGACCTGTAGATCTGAAATTGTATCTGGTCTATATGACAGCACCAGATCCAGCAGATTACCTCCCCTGTTGGTTCATCTTAGTTAATAAATAACATTTCCCACATATATACTTTCAGTGTCGGACTGGGGAGTCTGGGGCCCACAGGGGAAATTGATCCTGAGGGCCCACCTATAGCTGTATGCAAATAACTATTAGCTGTTATCCCTTTTATAGATGGAGCGTCAACTGTAAATCACAGGCGGCTCCTAAACATCTACTGTGCACCACTATTTCTGGGATGTACAATTACGGTAGTTTGCATTAAAGGGGTTCTTTAGTTTAAACAAGTTATCACAATTGATCCATGAGCTCCACAGGATAGGTGATAACTTATTGACCGTATGGCTCCGAACATTGGAAAATGCAGCTATCGGAAGAATGGGGAAGTTTTATCCCTGACAGGACACTTATCCCCATTTTAAAATGCAGCAGCAGGTGGGACGACTGATCACATCTCCATTCATTCTCTTTGGGGCTTCCAGAAAAAAAACAAGAGCAGTCACTGAGGGATTGAATGGATCTGTGGCCAAGTCGCACATGAGCTCCATTCAAATGGGAATAAAAACTCCACATTCTACCAATTAGTGCAGGTCCCAGAATTCAGACTTCCACTAATCAATAATTTATCACCTGTGGAGAGGTGATTACTTGTTTTCCCCGGAGAACCATGGTAAGTGCATCTGTTCCAAGTATTTAATCACTAATGGAAATAAAGAATCTTCTCCTAATTAAATATCAGAGAGAACAAATGACCGCTATACACAACACAATCCGCTATACCAACACCAATACTAATACACACAAGGGAGAAATACTGCCACACCATGACTGGCCTACATATTACCACCACATAGTGACCAAATAATACCACATACAAGGGAGAAATACCCCTACACCGTGACCAGACCAGATATTAACAGTATATAGCGTCCAAATAATTCCCCATCATTGCTCTGCCCCACCTTCTCCATCATTGTCATATCTCCCTCCTCCATCATCATTGCCATATCTCCCCCACCTCCTCCATCACCATTTCCATATCTCCCCCCACCTCCTCCAGCACCATTGCCATATCTCCTCCCACCTCCTCCATCACCATTGCTGTATCTCCCCACCTCCTCCAGCACCATTGCCATATCCCCACCTCCTCCAGCACCATTGCCATACCCCCCACCTCCTCCAGCACCATTGCCATATCTCCCCACCTCCTCCATCACCATCGCCATATCTCCCACCTCCTCCATCACCATATCTTTCCCCCACCTCCTCCAGCACTATTGCCATATCTCCCCCCACCTCCTCCAGCACCATTACCATATCTCCCCCACCTCCTCCAGCGCCATTGCCATATCTCCTCCACCTCCTCCATCACCATTGCCATATCTCCCCCACCTCCTCCATCACCATTTCCATATCTACTCCTCCATCACCATTGTCATATCTCCCCCCTACTCCATCACCACTGCCATATCTCCCCCCACCTCCTCCAGCACTATTGCCATATCTCCCCCCCACCTCCTCCACCACCATTGCCATATATCCCCTCACCTCCTCCAGCACCATTGCCATATCTCCCCCCACCTCCTCCAGCACTATTGCCATATCTCCCCCACCTCCTCCAGTATCATTCCCATATCTCCCCTCACCTCCTCCAGCACCGTTGCCATATCTTCCCCCACCTCCTCCAGCACCATTGCCATATCTCCCGCCACCTCCTCCACCACCATTGCTCTCCCTCTTCTCCCCCCCACCTCCTCCAGCACCATTGATCTTCCTCTTCTTCCCCCACCTCCTCCAGCACCATTGCTCTCCCTCTTCTCCCCCACCTGCTCCAGCACCATTGATTTCCCTCTTCTCCCCCCACCTACTCCAGCACCATTGCTCTCCCTCTTCTCCCCCCACCTTCTCCAGCACCATTGCTCTCCTTCTCACCCCACCTGCTCCAGCACCATTGCTTTCCCTCTTCTCCCCCCACCTTCTCTAGCACCATTGATCTCCCTCTCCCCCCCCCACCTCCTCCAGTACCATTGCTCTCCCTCTTCTCCCCCACCTGCTTCAGCACCATTGCTCTCCCTCTTCTCCCCCCACCTGCTCCAGCACCATTGCTCTCCCTCTTCTCCCCCCACCTGCTCCAGCACCATTGATCTCCCTCTTCTCCCCCCACCTCCTCCAGCACCATTGCTCTCCCTCTTCTCCTCCCACCTTCTCCAGCACCATTGCTTTCCCTCTTCTCCCCCACCTGCTCCAGCACCATTGCTCTCCCTCTTCTCCCTTCACCTGCTCCAGCACCATTGCTCTCCCTCTTCTCCTCCAGCACCATTGCTCTCCCTCTTCTCACCCACCTTTTCAGCACCATTGCTCTCCTTCTTCTCCCCCAACCTGCTCCAGCGCCATTGATCTCCCTCATCTCTCCCCCACCTCCTCCAGTACCATTGCTCTCCCTCTTCTCCCCCACCTTCTCCAGCACCATTGCTCTCCCTCTTCTCCACCACCTGCTCCAGCACCATTGCTCTCCCTCTTCTCCTCCAGCACCATTGCTCTCCCTCTTCTCCCTCCACCTTCTCCAGCACTATTCCTCTCCCTCTTCTCACCCCACCTTCTCCAGGTCCATTGCTTTCCATCTTCTCCCCCCACCTGCTCCATCATTGATCTCTCTCTTCTCCCCCCACCTTCTCCAGCACCAATGCTCTCCTCCCCCCACCTTCTCCAGCACCATTGCTCTCCCTCTTCTCCCCCCACCTTCTCCAGCACCATTGCTCTCCCTCTTCTCCCCCACCTGCTCCAGCACCATTGCTCTCCCTCTTCTCTCCTCACCTGCTCCAGCACCATTGCTCTCCCTTTTCTCCCCCCACCTCCTCCAGCACCATTGCTCTCCCTCTTCTCCCCCACCTGCTCCAGCACCATTGCTCTCCCTCCTCTCCCACTTCTCTAGCACCATTGCTCTCCCTCTTCTCCCCCACCTGCTCCAGCACCATTGCTCTCCCTCTTCTTCCCCACCTCTTCCAGCACCATTGCTCTCCCTCTTCTCCCCCCACCTCCTCCAGCACCATCGCTCTAGTTAAAAAAACAACACTTACCCTGTCTGCTCGTTCCCCCGCAGCATCGTCCTCTGCTTCCTGCCGAGCATCTTTCTCCCTGACAGAGGCCGGCACTGCATAATGACATCAACAAGCAGTGCGAGCCTGTGTCACGGAGAAAGCGCCGGGCAGGAAGCAGAGGACAGATCCCTCTGCTCCGCGGCCATTTTCTACTGTCAGCAGCAGAGTGGAGGGATCACTCCCTGCCCGCCGCCGCTGATGAGAGGGCAATCTGGCCATGGGCCCCCGAGCCTGGGAGCACAAGAAGCAGGCCAGATTGCCCTCCTCAGGCGCACAGCAATGGCCCCCCCTCCACCTTTGGGCCTCAATGCAGGTGCTGCAGCGGCCATGTTAGCTGGCGGGCCCCCGAGCAGGACGAGAATTCTCCGGTGTCCTGGTGCCCAAGTCCGACCCTGTTTACTTTACATCATTACAATTTTGGAACCAAAATTTTTTTTTCTTAAGAACTTATAAGGGTTAAAAGTTCCTAAGTGGATGGCCTCAAAACTGTCTGGGTCATGACCATTCGAAACACTGGAGTGTTATACAAAACATCAACACTCCGATATTGCCGAACCTCTGGTTTCTTCAGTATCCCCATGTGAAGGACAAGGCCCCAAAACTTCATAATTTCTATTGTGCTTACAGGAGTCCATTTAGAAAATGATGAGCGGTTTTGTGCCAAAAATTGCTGAGCATACAAATTAGTTTGGCCAACCATCAGGTTTACAAAATCCTCAGAGAAAAAGACTTTGAAAAAGTATATTTCTGTGAGGCCAGTGGTGTCAAACTTGATTCCTGATTGTGCCACAAAATCTGGAATCATTGGCTCATAATTTCCAGGGGGCAAGGTCCATAAGGGGTCAGTAATGGTGGGCGCTTGTTCAGCTTCTCTCCTGTGGCGTCTTTATGGCTGTTCAGCATCACCTGAGGAAGAGGAGGAAGAGGAGTCAGAGTCTGGAAAATAAAGGAAGGTGAGATCCTCTCCCTCACTGTCAGTGTCGGAGGCAAGAAAAGCGTATTGCCTCCTCCACTGAATAGTGGGTTTGGGATGAGTGGGACGACATTTTATTTTTATGTACGTATGTGGTGTTTGTGTGAATACCAAACTTTATTCAGTTTTGTGTGTGTGAGAGTGCTTGGTGTAAAGTTTTTTTTTTTTTTTTAAAAGAAAAAAAGCAACAACCGGAGGTCAGTGATCAGCGTTTGACTGCTGTAGGGTGCACACATGTGGTGCAAAGAGGTGGGTGGAGAAAAAAGTCAGTGAAAGAAAGAAAAGTGGAAACCAGCAAGCAGCAGTGCAGATTAGTGTTTTGCGTCACTGATCAATGCTCGGCTGCTGGATGCATGCACGGAGGTGATGCAAAGGCGGGGTTAAATGGACAGGGACAAAAAAAGCGAGCATGGACTTTGATCAGTGATTTGCCTCACTGATCAGCGCTCGGCCGCTGCAGGATGCACGGAATAAAAAATTGCCAAAAATTGAGCGATCAAGTACTGATCAGCGCTCGGTTGCAGGAATGTTCAATGGTGTGGGAGTAAAAAAGAGGGGGGGGAGGGGGATTGGGGTGGATAAGAAGAGATCAGGTATGGATGAGGGATTAAAAAATATTCTTACAGTTGTCTTCTGTCTCTTCATTCCTGCTTCAGCAGGAGCAGCAATTTTGGTGTCACAGGCTTCTGTGGCACCACAAGGCCTAGCACGGTGCACAGGCGGACAGAGTGACCGCCCTATACAAATCCTCATCTATTATGAGGAAGTGCAGGGTGGTCACCCCCAGGTCACAGCGCGTCGGTGCGATCGATGTCATCATCGATCGCACCAATCAGAGCTGGCTCAGGTGAAGCCTGGCAACGCCAGTCACCAGCCTATGACCGGTGCTATTACAGCACCAATCCTAGGCTGGACATCAGTGTTGCAGGCAATCTGATAGCCTGAAACACTGAGAAATTCTGTGATTGGCTGTTCAGAATTAAGCAGCCAATTACAGCGATCGTAGTTGCAGGGGGTGTCGTCACCCCCTGGGATGACGTCACCACACTGGGATCACCCCAGCATCTACACTGAGGTATGATTGCACTGGAATTTTAATGTGATCACTGCGGTCGCGGTGCCGCATTAAAGGTGAGACGTAGCTATACGAACCTGGTCATTACTTATAAATACGCCTCACATCAGAAAGGGGTTAACTTTCGGCCTTTTAGAGATAATTTCATGTTCAACTTGCTTAACTGTTCACATTAACAGTAATTTTGATCAGGGGTACCCAAACTTTTACATGCCACAGTGCTTACATGTGGCATTTTTTTTTCCTTGCTCATTTTCTTATTGGAAGTATGAATATTTGTCCTATGTATTCAATAAAAGTAATATCTGACCAGTAACTATCTTTTGGGCACATTACAGTTAATTTATTGTTCCATTTGATAGGCATCCTCTACTGGGCAACCTCTTCTTAACTGCCAAAGTACACCACATAAAATAATTAAAAAAACATAGTAACCTAGTAATTGACATTCCTTCGGTGTCAACGCTGTGTCTGTCAACAGTAATGTCACATTATCACTACAGCCAATTAACGATTACCATTTGGCCGCTACCTTCAATATTCCATCAGAGTGGATGTCCTGTATGGGTGCCGAGAATGTGTTTTGGGCTTCTTTTTATTTTATGAGGGGCTCTTAAGCAGTTAAGCAAACAGTTTAATAAGGCCACCTCTACTTTTTATATAGCTAAAAATTGATTCCACTTTAAGATGATAGGTCTGTTAATGACCATTCACATAATGAGCAATACTTAATGAATAATTAATCTCTGAGCAACGTTATCCTATATTCTTTACATATTGGCTCTCTTCTTTGCTTCTTCTTTGCTTGCAAAGACTACCCCTTTAGAAGATCATTTGTCTCTGACAGTATGGAATAGTTTACTTTTTAGAGGTTTCACCAGATTATCTTGCAGGTAACAAGCAGTAATCGACAAATAATCACCTGGAATAATTTTAATAAATTATACTGGAATGCATACTTATAGCTTATTGTTTCATCAGTGTTTATTTATTGCATCTAGTTCTTTTAGAAAATTATTAAAAAACACTAATCTTTGAATCATAGAGATCCTGAAGATTTTGACAGTCAAGGAGATGGCAGTCAACCTGATACAATATCAATTGCATCCAGAACATCACAAAATACTTTAGACAGTGATAAGGTAAGCTATAAAAAATACTTTTAATGTTTCTAATTATTTTGTTAATTAAATTGAACCCATGTGCTCTCCTGACTTGTCTGTTTTAGTAAAAACAATTAATTTCTCTTGGTGAATGAGGAGTGGCCAGATATCTTCTTTCATTATCCACATAGTGTTTGTTTCTACTTTTTTTAAATATGTTATGTTACATTCTAGGAAAATACCGCCTTATTAAGCATTGTATTGTTTTTGTGGTGGTTCTACTATGCAACCTGTTCAGTTTTTCTCTTTTGATGAACACATTTGCAGCTGCTCCACTCATAGCTCTCCATAGCCATAGCTTCCATGGCACAGACAACCTGTGTGGTGCATGGGGGTTGGAAGTACAGCACATTCAACAGCACTGTGAGAGGACAACTGAAAAGGTGTTTGTAATGAGACAAGATTCAACTCTGCTGTACTGTGTTAGTTATAATCAGGCACAGCTGTACAGCAGAGCTGACAGCAGTATGAGAGGAAAACTGCTGCTGCAAATGTGTATGTAATGAGACAGCATTCAATTCTGCTGTACTTTGTTATAATCACACAGCTCTGCAGTAAGATCAGGAGAAGAAAGTGGCAGTCATTACATGTTTCACTTTAAAACCCCCTTTTATTTAAAATCAGCTCTGGAGACAGAATGTCATGCAGATTAATGTCCTACCCATAGTTCTTTACAGTTAATTTGCATATTAAGAAAAATGTGGATTTTACTTTAACATCAAGATATCATTTTAGTCACCTTTCTAAGAAATGCATGCCCATGTAGACCGTTTAGGAGGATTGATCCTACTGACAGATTCCCTTTAAGTGAAAGATAATAAAAAAAATTACAATTTAAATAAAATTATAATAAACCAGTTCCTTTTCTGAGAACCTTGCAATGTTAAATAAATTGACAACTACATGACAACTTGTCAATAAGGCTTGACAAGGTGGGTTAACCATAATGCCATGGAACTATCACGTGGTCTAGGCCAGCCAATCAGTGGGGCTATCACAGTGAGTATAAAAAATGAGAGCGTCATTTTATACTTTTACAGTATAGGAATGAACAGCTCATTCCAAATAAGGACAGGAAAAGTCCATAATTGAATTGTGTTGTATTATTGCACTAGTGTTGAAGCACAGTGAAAATGGGAGTGGTAGTCAGTCTGTGAAAAATAATCCAAAGATTCAAGTACGAGAGGAAGGTGGTGTACCAGCATAGTTATCATTATAGCGAATTCATTAGTCTGTGATATACTGCAGTAACAGCACGGTAGCATTTTAATAACATAATTTTTTTTAGAAGAATTAACCTTAAACCTGTGATCACACTATGCAAATTAGTGGGTGACTAGTTGGGAAGAGGGGTGTTAATTTCCCTAGAATACACACTCCTTTCATCATGTGAGCATGCTCCTGCGGGCCTGAGTGGCATGATTTGCTGGAATGATGTCAGGGCTGGGTTTGAGATCAGCGGATCGCTTTGTGCAACCATGGTCTAGGGCAGTGCTCTTTTGTTGACAAGAGCTGGACAAATTTCCTGAGCTTCCGGGTTTCGCTGTGTGGCATTTGAATCGCCAGCCTGGTGTAATGTCATCTGTGCGTCGTACAGGTGACATTTCACCAGTATGACCAATCATAAGCCAAGGCTGGGATCCTGGAGGGTAAGAAAATTCGAACAACTCCTCACCATTGCCAGAAAGCAGTGACCTGGACCGGGGTTGCACAAAATGATCAACTCATCTTTAACTGCAGGCCATTGTAGCATATTTAGGCCAGTTAGTTTGTTTACAGTATTACGAGCAACATGTGGACTTTTGTTGTTGTGTTGCAAAACATGTCCTGAGACACTTTCGCATTCCCTCATGAAGTCCAGATCAATCTCCAGCTATCATTCTATCCAAGATAAACGTGAGACATGTCACTGAAGAAGATAAACTTCCATTTAAGCCTCCAATGCTGTCTTGCTCCTCAGCATGATGGAGTGGTGGCATGAATTCGACAGAACAACTGTAGCTGAATGTCTGTATTTGTGCATGTAGCGCTCCGTGCCAATGCTGAAAAAATTAGAGATGTTTTTAAGATTTTGCATTCATTTTTTATCATTTGCCTCTCATTAGCATGATAAATAATGCACCTCTGTACTCCGTGTTTGTGTATCAAAATAAATATAAACTAATGAAAAAAGGATGTTAATTAATAATAAACAGTATGAGCACAACAAAATACCCAGTGTAATAATAGTTACAGTATAATAAAGGAGATCAGTGTTAGACTAGCAACAATGTTGTTTATTGTATATAAATAATCAATCTAACCATAAGGTGATTCTTGCCAGGGCATGCATAGTCAGCTCAAGTGTAAAATACAGTAAGTCCAGTGCTATAGTAGTAGTCTTGAGTCCTGCCATTATGGCAGATCTTCTTTACCAGGTCACTCCGGCTGATAGCACTCCTGCAATTTCAATTTTGAGAAAAAACAGAACTTCGATATATTTGCTAATTACAATACATACCTAGGCTCTCCATCTCTGCTATCTTGAAAAGGAAGTCCGTCCGCAGGTTTTTGCTATGTAATCTGAAGACAACAGGAGATAGAGAATGAAACACAGAATTCAGGGATGTGTAACTTGTCAAAGTGTGTGCTGTTGTTTACTGTGAGATTTATCAGTAAGAGATTAACATTGCTGGACTACATCAGTCCGGCAACGCCCCCTCACCCTATGATAGGCACCTCACTGTCTATGGACTTTGTACATGAAAGCTTAGTATGGGTGGGGTTAGCTTTCTCAGCTCTGCTTCATTCTAAATCTAAAAGATCTTATTGTGTCAGAACTGCTGCAACCAGTAAACTAAGTGATACATCGTTGGATTCAGCTTCTCTTTGTTTATATTGCACTGGTCTCGGATGAGGTAGTAAAACCTGCTGATATATTGCCTTTAACTTTTCATGCTCTATTACTCTGTCTGCCTTATATTTTGATTAATTGATTAAAGGGGTTTTCCATTCTAAGGCTGTATAAGTATTTGGTCAGTATTTTTTCTCAGGAGTGGGAGCCAAAACCAGGTGAGGAACAATCAGAGAAAAGGTATAATAGAAACAAGTCACCAATTCTGCATCTATCACCCAGTCCTGGTTTTGTCTCTCACTCCTGAGAAAAAATACTGACAGAATGCTGACCAAATACTAATAGTGGGGCCGTGGCCTAAAACTACAAGTCTATGTGACTGCCGACTTGTGAATCCTCAGATCACGTGCACTGTGCTCTGTGAGGATTCACTGGTGGTGGAAGAGGAGGGGGCCTGACCACAAGTATGCGATATGCATACATGCGGTCAAGTACCGACTAGACTGTATCTGGTCACACTCAATACAAGTGTATTGAGTGAGGCCGGATTCAATCTAGTCGTAATATGGCCATAAGTAAATGTAAACCATGGAGAACCGGATAATCCTCACAGTGCGCTGTGTGCATGATGTTAGGATCCACATGTCTACAGTCACATAGAGAAAAATTGGAGTACAACACAGCGAAACTTGCTTACATATACATAACAATGTTTTATTAAATAAAACACACAGTATAAATAGAATACATACAAGGAGATAGTGCCGGGTGGTGTGTTACATCACGATGGGATAAAGTTTGCAATTTATAAATTCATGCCCATTCCTGCTCTCATTCCCATGATCCTCGTGTGACGAGTGGTACTTCATTAGTGGGTTATTAGGTTACCTCTCCCTGTGCCACCACTGTTTTCCTTATGTGTGGGTCTTTTTGAACCATAGATGTTAATCCCTTTTTCATTGTGTTCACTACTGATGTCTTTGTGGTGGCTACCGGGGAGGGTGGACTTTTCCAATTAAGTAACATTTTTGGGGCACCTTTTGCACTTATTTTTTAGCTTGTAACCCTAACGTTGGTGGGCTCACAGCTTCAGATTAATAATATGACCTGTACGGGCATTATGCAATCGGAGTGTCTCTTAAAGTGCTATGAATTTATAAATTGTAAACTTAATCCCATCGTGATGTAACACACCACCCGGCACTATCTCCTTGTATGTATTCTATTTATACTGTGTGCTTTATTTAATAAAACATTGTTATGTATATGTAAGCAAGTTTCGCTGTCTTGTACTCCAATTTTTCAACAAGTTTTCTTGCTCAGCTTGCACGTGGACAGCATTCTGATCATCATACAGGGTTTTGCCCACTATTTCTGTTTTCATTAAGTGTGATTAATGGCAAATTTTTGTTGTTATTTTACAGTCACATAGTGTAGTTTTAGACTAAGCAACCCCTTTAAAGGGGTTGTTCGGTCAATAGTGAAAAGTGTGCAGTCACTCTTATGAATCCCTCCCTCCCCCAGCGCAGGCACTATGTGCTGCGGGGATTTGCCGGTATCAGACCCGGTAACGGAGGGTATGTATGTGTTATACATACCCCGGCCAGTGGGCATGGCCTTGCTCTCCATACACTTGTATTGAGCGAGGCCGTGCCTTCTAGTCGGACATGCTCACTGGCCATCCACGTCACTAGATGGGGTGTGGCCTTGCTCCATATAAGTGAATGGAAAGAGGCAGCACTAAATGGCCGAGAGTATATATAACGTATACATCCCCTTT
Source organism: Phyllobates terribilis (assembly GCF_046119375.1). NCBI lineage: Eukaryota > Metazoa > Chordata > Amphibia > Anura > Dendrobatidae > Phyllobates > Phyllobates terribilis. The sequence continues at coordinate 325,630,769 of NW_027362764.1, read as the reverse complement.
AAGCCTACATCTGTGCTATCACATTAGTTTAAAATTTCACAACAAAGACTACTTCTCTAGATATGATTAACGCAGAATGTTTAATGAAACTCCATGGTAAAAATGATTTTTAGCCACAATTACATGAATTTAAGAAAGAAAAAAATTGTCCCCAAAGGTAGACAACCTCTTTAAGTGCTGTCAGTAGCTCAATACTTGTGTCAGATGGGATGCTATCATAGTGGCAGCACACTTTCATCTTATGTATTGCAAAGAATTTTTGAAATGCAAAAAAATGAATAATAAGTGATCAAAAAGTTATATGTGAAAAAAGGGCATCACTGAAAACAATTCGTCCCACAGAAAACAAGCACTTATATGGCACTGCAAAAAAAAAATCAAGACACTGGCTATAACAGTCCATTGTTTCCAAGTAATCAGTTAAGGGGAAAATCTACATTGAAAGAGCAGGTATCCTGTAAACTTCACCATTCAGATGAAGTAAAGTGGATAAATATAACGGAATATACAGTGAAAATGTATTTATTATACTCACTAAAGTAAATAAAATAATTCTTATAACAAATGCATGGAGCAGTCCACTTCATAGCAGACATTGAATGTTTAGCCCAATCTACGGCTTTGCCCTACAAATGACTACTTGTTCTGGGGCTTGGTCAACGTCCCAGAAGAAGCCGTCATTTGTAGGGCAAAATCAGTCTAGTGGCTCTATACCAGGGGTCTCAAACTCGGCTGGGTATATGGGCCGCACATGGAAAAAATTTGAATTTGGGGGGCCGCATTCTTTGTTCAATGTGACATTTTTAGTGATACCATTTTTTTTGTATACACCTTTTGAACATTTTTGCCGTGTTTATTTTTTTATGGCTTGGGTCGTTATGGATGTGGCGATAATAAACGTGTACTTTTTTGTGTTTACTTTAGTTTACATATAAAACAGCATTTTTAGTGCCCAATATTTTTTCATGCTTTATTTTATTTTTTATTTTTTTTTACAATTTTATTTCCCCCAATTAGCCACATACAGTAATATTGTCTTACAATTAGCATCATATAGTAATAATGGAAAACATCTTGTAGTAATGTTCCCCATCCAAGTCCCCATCTTGTACTAATGTGCCCCATCCAGGTCCCCATCCTGTGGCTATGTGCCCCATCCAGGTCCCCATCCTGTGGCAACGTTCCCCATCCTGGTGCCCATCTTGTACTAATGTGCCTCATCCAGGTCCCCATCTTGTGGCTATGTGCCCCATCCAGGTCCCCATCCTGTGGCAATGTTCCCCATCCAGGTCCCCATCTTGTGGCTATGTGCCCCATCCAGGTCCCCATCTTGTGGCTATGTGCCCCATCCAGGTCCCCATCTTGTGGCTATGTGCCCCATCCAGGTCCCCATGTTGTGGCTCTGGTCCCCATCTTGTGGCTCTGTGCCCCATCCAGGTCCCCATCTTGTGGCTATGTGCCCCATCCAGGTCCACATCTTGAGGCTCTGTGCCCCATCCAGGTCCCCATCCTGTGGCTATGTGCCCCATCCAGGTCCCCTCTTGTGGCTATGTGCCCCATCCAGGTCCCCATCTTGTGGCTATGTGCCCCATCCAGGTCCCCATCTTGTGGCTATGTGCCCCATCCAGGTCCCCATGTTGTGGCTCTGGTCCCCATCTTGTGGCTATGTGCCCCATCCAGGTCCCCTCTTGTGGCTATGTGCCCCATCCAGGTCCCCATCCTGTGGCTATGTGCCCCATCCAGGTCCCCATCCTGTGGCTATGTGCCCCATCCAGGTCCCCATCCTGTGGCTATGTGCCCCATCCAGGTCCCCATCCTGTGGCTATGTGCCCCATCCAGGTCCCCATCCTGTGGCTATGTGCCCCATCCAGGTCCCCATCCTGTGGCTATGTGCCCCATCCAGGTCCCCTCTTGTGGCTCTGTGCCCCATCCGGGTCCCCATGTTGTGGCTCTGTGCCCCCTGTGCTGTTCTTCACACACATAAAATAGAAAAAAAAAAGATGATTCTCACCTGTCCTCCGTTCCCTCGGTGTCCTTCCTGGAGATGTGGCCCGCAGGCACCACAGAGTCCGACCCCTTGACGATCCCGACCTGGTCCAGGAGGAGCCGCCGACAGCAGCGCTGCATTGCCGCACAGAGACTGTCTCCCAGCACAGCATTTTCAATGTCAGCCGCCGGCCAATCAGAGACCAGCAGCTGACATCTGCATATGGCAATGACGTCATACTCACTGCGCCGACACGCAGATATCAGCTGCTGGCCTCTGATTGGCCAGCGGCTGGCATTGGAAATGCAGTGCTGGGAAACAGTCTCTGTGTGGCAATTCAGCGCTGCTGTTGGCGGCTCCTCCTGGACCAGGTCGGGATCGTCAAGGGGTCTGTGCCTGCGGGCCGCATAAAGCAGCCTCAGGGGCCGCATGCGGCCCGCGGGCCGCGTGTTTGAGACCCCTGCTCTATACCATATTCCATTTTATTGGTTTAGGTACCTTGTCACCTGGATTCATCCACTTCATCTGAATCATGAGATTTACAAGGATACCTGCTGTTTCACTATGGATTTTCTGATTTTCTACTGCACTGATTACTTTGAAACCAAGGACTTTGTTCACATTACCCTTTATCTTTATTTGGTAGTAAGCTCTCTTCCATTTCTGCCCAATGTTGTAGTGCAGTGTTTTTTGTTTATTTTTGTAATTTTACTCATTCAATCCTTGAAATTGAAGGACTGATTCCTAAAACCAAATCGGCTCCATTGGGATTCTTTGTGAATTGATGCAATAACACAAGTTTTTTGTCCTCATGTGGCACTGTTGGCTTCATGGAAAAATAGTTATAACTATGAAAATATGATAATTCAAAACCAAATAATTTTTGGGTAAAAAATTGATTTTAGCGTGCAAAAATATTAATACATGTAAAGCTATATAAATCTGAAATCGCTATAATCTTATTAACTCGAAAAATAAAATTGTCTAATCACTTATATTGTGTGGTGAATGGCACAATAAAAAAAAAATAATAATAAATCTAGAACTGCTGTTTATTTGTTCTTTCTGCCTTCCAAAAATCAGAATTGAGCTCAGTTCACAGTTCTACATGGCTGGGCCGTGACACTGCCAACAAATAATCTCTCCCGAAGGGACCTTGGGCACCACTTCCCCTGCCCTTTTAGATGGTGCAACAAATCAAACATTTGCCCTGCCCTGCACTTTATCCACTAAAAACATTCCCTTGTAAAAATGGTCCTATTAACTTTCTCTGTGCCTAATGTGCAGGAGAAACTTCCATGTTTTCACATCACTGTGGGAATTAAACATGATTGCAATTTGTAATAGATCATATACAGTGGGTACGGAAAGTATTCAGACCCCTTTAAATTTTTCACTCTTTGTTTCGTTGCAGCCATTTGGTAAATTCTAAAAGTTCATTTTTTTATCATTAAAGTACTCTCTGCACCCCATCTTGACTGAAAAAAAACAGAAATGTAGAAATTTTTGCAAGTTTATTAAAAAAGAAAAACTGAAATATCACATGGTCATAAGTATTCAGACCCTTTGCTCAGACACTCATATTTAAGTCACATGCTGTCCACTTCCTTGTGATCCTCCTTGAGATAGTTCTATTCCTTCATTGGAGTCCATCTGTGTTTAATTAAACTGATAGGACTTGATTTGGAAAGGCACACACCTGTCTATATAAGACCTCACAGCTCACAGTGCATGTCTGACCAAATGAGAATCATGAGCTCAAAGCAACTGCCCAAGGAGCCCAGAGACAGAATTGTGGCAAGGCACAGATCTGGCCAAGGTTACAAAAGAATTTCTGCATTACTCAAGGTTCCTAAGAGCACAGTGGCCTCCATAACCCTTAAATGGAAGAAGTTTGGGACCACCAGAACTCTTCCTAGATCTGGCCATCCAACCAAACAGAGCAATCGTGGGAGAAGAACCTTGGTGAGAGTGGTAAAGAAGATCCCCAAGATCACTGTGGCTGAGCTCCAGAAATGCAGTAGGGAGATGATAGAAAGTTCCACAAAGTCAACTATCACTGCAGCCCTCCATCAGTCAGGCCTTTATGGCTGAGTGGCCCGACGGAAGCCTCTCCTCAGTGCAAGACATATGAAAGCCCGCATAGCCCCAGGACTCCCAGACTATGAGAAATAAGGTTCTCTGGTCTAATGATACAAAGATAGAACTTTTTGGTGATAATTCTAAGCAGTATGTGTGGAGAAAACCAGGCACTGCTCATCACCTGCCCAATACAATCCCAACAGTGAAACATGGTGGTGGTAGCATCATGCTATGGGGGTGTTTTTCAGCTGCAGGGATAGGATGACTGGTTGCAATTGAAGGAAACATGAATGTTACCAAGTACAGAGATATCCTGGATGAAAACTTCTTCCAGAGTGCTCTGGACCTCAGACTTGGCCGAAGATTCACCTTCCAATAAGACAATGACCCTAAACACACAGCTAAATGATGGGGTGCAGAGTGTACTTTAATGAGAAAAAAATGAACTTTTTAGAATTTACCATATGGCTGCAATGAAACAAAGATTTAAAATTTTAAAGGGGTCTGAATACTTTCCGTACCCAATGTAATAGATCAGACGACCACATTACTCACGGAATTACATCCTTTATTGACTAGTAACAGAAATTAAAGATATGCTAGTGCATCAAAAATCATTATATATCTATATAGTGTATACGGCCTATATATAGACTGATATCAAAACAATGTTAGGCAAAATAAAGTGCGAGTGCATCCAAAAATATATCTAAGTGGTATATTGGTGTATGTACATCACTACCTATAAATTGTTACGGATCCGGGTGGTGGAACCTCTGTGCCGCGGTGCAAGGAGGGACCAAGAGGGGCGTGACTAAGTATCAACTCAGACCGACCCTTGTCGTATGGCTAACGACTCTGTGACCTGGGAGGGACCGAGCAGAGGGACCAGGTGCTACTCTGGGGACGACCTTGTAAGAGAGCATGTGGCTCCCACGGGTCAGCAGACTGGGACTGACCGGTATAGCGGATGGACACAACAGGCAGGCAGAAGTCTCTGGATAGTTAACGGGTGGTCACGGCACGTGACGGCAGGGCAGGTTGAAGTCTTATAGATAACAGACAGGTGGTCACGGCAAGTAACAGCAGGAGCCTCCAGGTAGGCTATCAGGTAACAGGCAGGTAACAGACGAGTGCTCCCAGGTGAGTGGGCTAGTAGGCACGGCAGGTAGCAGGCAGGTAACGGGCAGGAACAGGCAGGTAACAGGCGAGTGCTCCCAGGTGAGCGGGCTAGCAGGCACGGCAGGTAGCTGGCAGGTAACTGGCAGGTGCTTCCTGGTAAGCAGGCGGACTTGCCCATAGACAGACTGGCGGGTAGAACGGAAGGCCGACTGTCGGGCTGGAGAGTAGTCAGACTGGCGGACTGGAACAGTAGTCAGGCTGGCAACTGGACCTGAGGGCTGAAGCAGAGGTAAGTATACTGTGCAACAACTTTTGCTCGGGCACCTCCATTTTGGAGGAGGTGCCTTATATATGGGAGGACCCTCGGCCATTGGCCGGGGACTCCTTAGGACGGCAAGCGCGGCCCCTTTAAGAGAGAGGGTGCGCGCCCTAAGCACAGTGCCCGGGAAGCTCGAAGAGACTCTTCTCATATTTTGCATAGAGGTGGTTCTGCCTGAGCCTAAGCAGGACCTGACGAACATCCCTCTGGTGTGTGGGAAGATCCGGAGAGAAGACCAAGATATCGTCCAGGTATACCACCACGCAGGAGTAAAGAAGATCACGGAAGATATCGTTGACCAATTCTTGGAAGACAGCGGGAGCATTGCAGAGACCGAAGGGCATCACACGGTATTCATAGTGACCGTCCCGGGTATTGAATGCCGTCTTCCACTCATCTCCTTGACGGATTCGGACCAGGTTATACTCTCCACGTAGATCCAGCTTGGAAAAGATCCTGGCACCCTTAAGGCGATCAAACAACTCGGAGATGAGCGGCAGGGGATATTTGTTTTTTACCGTGATCTGATTGAGTCCTCTATAATCAATACAGGGCCGTAGCGAGCCATCCTTCTTGACAAAGAAGAATCCGGCTCCAGCCAGGGAGGTAGATTTCCAGATGAATCCCCTAGCCAGATTCTCCTCAATGTACTCAGACATGGCCCGGGTTTCGCCCGCCAACAACGGGTAAATACCCCCACGGGGTGGAGTGGCGCCAGGTACCAGGTCGATCGGGCAATCATACGGCCTATGAGGTGGCAGTGTCTCTGCTTCCTTTTTACCGAAGACATCCGCGTAGGACCAGTAAGGAGCCGGTAGACCGGGTAAATTAGCTGGGGCAGGTGGAGGACGAGTAGGGCGAACCGGAATCAGGCGGGTCCTATGGCTATCCTGCCCCCACCGGAGTACTTCACCGGATTGCCAGTTCAGCACGGGTTCATGTGTCTGGAGCCAGGGTAGACCTAGCAATAGAGAGTGAGAGAGTCCGAACAGCACATGGAAGGAGATTTTCTCCGAGTGCAGCATTCCCACCTGCAGGGTAAGGGGCTCAGTGACGAGCAGGATGGTCACCGGAAGGAGTCTTCCATCCACGGAGGCGACGGACAAAGGTTCAGCCAGAGGTTTGGTGGGAATTTGGTATCTCTCTACCAGGGACTGGGAAATGAGGTTTCCACCAGCTCCAGAATCCAGATGAGCAATTTCAAAGAGACGGTTCTCTCCCCAGGAGATAGAGACAGACAAAGTCAAGGATGGAGAGGGCTTACTTTTGCCTAGGACGACCTCTCCAAGTGGTCCTAGACACTGAAGTTTCCCGGCCTCTCCGGGCAGGAACGGATCAGGTGCTCTTTACTGCCACAATAGAAACAGCTCCCCTCGGCTCGGCGTGACTTTTGGCAAGATTTGACCATCTTGGTCTGGTCGATCTGCATGGGTTTGGGCGAGTGCGCGCGGGGAGTGACTGGTTGAGAGGCAGGTCTCTGAAAAGTAGGAGCAAGGCGGGGGAACTTTCTCTCCCGGGTGGTCTCTTTGGTGCGTTCTTGGAACCGGATGTCAATCCGGGTAGCGAGTGACACCAGGTCATCCAGGGTGGTAGGAATGTCCCGACCGGCTAGCTCATCCTTAATCCGACCGGAAAGACCCTCCCAGAAGACGGACAGCAGAGCCTCGTTATCCCAGGCAAGCTCAGAAGCGAGGGTACGGAACCGTATGGCATATTGGCCCACGGTGAGACTCCCTTCGTGGAGACGTAGCAGAGAGGAGGCTGAAGAGGTTTTTCACCCTGGTTTTTCAGACGACAGGTCGGACACCAGGGGATCCCCTCTCTCCCACAGAGGATTCAGCCATGCCAGTGCTTCCCCAGTGAGATGGGACATGATGAATGCCACTTTGGCCCGGTCGGAGATGAACTGATGTGCCAGAAGTTCAAAGTGCAGGGTGCACTGGTTTATGAAGCCTCGAGCTAAGGTGGGGTCGCCACCAAAACGAGGAGGTGCAGAAAGCCGGGAATCGGGACTGGATGCCATGGTATTGGTGGGCAGCGGCACTGCTGGAGCGGGAGTCGTATGACTCGAGGTGGACGCAGGAGGGACAGGCAGTGTGTCTAGGCGGGAGTTGACACTCCGCAGGAAGTTCAGGATGGTTTCCTGTTGGGAACTCTGACGGGACACCTCCTGGTATAGGTCAGAGAGTGAGGGAGCTTGGGGGCCACCGGGTTCCATGGCCCGAGCAAACTGTTACGGATCTGGGTGGTGGAACCTCTGTGCCGCGGTGCAAGGAGCGACCCAGAGGGGCGTGACTAAGTATCAACTCAGACCGACCCTGGTCGTACGGCAGCTAACGATGCCGTGACCATGGAGGGGCCTGAGCAGAGAGACCAGGTGCTACTCTGGGGACGACCTTGTAAGAGAGCAGGTAGCTCCCATGGGTCAGCAGACTGGGACTGACCGGTATAGCGGATGGACACAACAGGCAGGCAGAAGTCTCTGGATAGTTGACGGGTGGTCACGGCACGTGACGGCAGGGCAGGTTGAAGTCTTATAGGTAACAGACAGGTGGTCACGGCAAGTGACAGCAGGAGCCTCCAGGTAGGCTATCAGGTAACAGGCAGGTAACAGACGAGTGCTCCCAGGTGAGCGGGCTAGTAGGCATGGCAGGTAGCAGGCAGGTAATGGGCAGGAACAGGCAGGTAACAGGCGAGTGCTCCCAGGTGAGCGGGCTAGCAGGCACGGCAGGTAGCTGGCAGGTAACTGGCAGGTGCTTCCTGGTAAGCAGGCAGACTTGCCCATAGACAGACTGGCGGGTAGAACGGAAGGCAGACTGTCGGGCTGGAGAGTAGTCAGACTGGCGGACTGGAACAGTAGTCAGGCTGGCAACTGGACCTGAGGGCTGACACAGAGGTAAGTATATTGTGCAACAACTTTTGCTCGGGCACCTCCATTTTGAAGGAGGTGCCTTATATATGGGAGGACCCTCGGCCATTGGCTGGGGACTCCTTAGGACGGCGCGCGCGGCCCCTTTAAGAGAGAGGGAGCGCGCGCCCTAAGCACAGTGCCCGGGAAGCTGCACGCGCGGGCAGCAGCAGGAAGAGGAGCGCAGGAGGACGCGGCGCGAGGAGCGGGGAGGTGAGAAGTATGGCGTCTCTGCTTGGTAGGGGGCAGAGACACCGATGCTGCATAAATATAGTAGATGATCACTATTTTTGAGCAAAAATATGCTAGTGCTTCAGTTACTACAAATATAAATAATGCACACACAGAAGAAAGCACCACAAATAAATAAGCATAGTTGCATCCTGTATAAAGTCCTATTATCCAACCAGTGTAGTAGGATATTAGTGCAATTAGTGTTACTAATAGCTATACGGCATAATTTCTTCACAGCTTTACTGTTTATATACCGGAATGCAGATCATATGTGTGACCATATATTCACAACCTATAATAAAGTGCTGGTGCCTTATCTCATGTAAACATGAATAATACTCACTATATTGTGTGTATGAATCCCACTCCTGAATGGCGTCCACCCCTACGTTCATTTCAGCTGCTTGCCTTCATCAGGGGGTGGCCCATATAACAATGGACGAACAATATATACACAAAGATGAAACACCTAATAGGTCTGTGGTAAGGACACAAAGAAAATACATCACCAAGGACTATAAGATTGCACACAAGATTGCACTAGCGTGAGAAACAATATACACACAATAGTTTTATATCAGTATTGAATAGAGTCATGAAAGTCCAAACATACTAACTGCTGTGATGGAAGATAACCCCATACATCTACTATATAATCGGCTTATCCCGTCTGTCTGTCCAGGAAATCCCGCGTTGCTGATTGGTCCGGCAGCTGCCAATCAGCGACGCGGGATTTCAGAACAAGATGGCGGCCGTTAGCGGCTCATCTGCCGCACGGAGGTCAGCGGCGATGCAGCAGGGAGATGACCGGCTGCTCGCAGCAGAAGTGCCCCGACCGGCAGCGCCGCTGACCTCCATGCGGCTACCGTCAAGAGATCAGCGGCTAGGGCCGCTGATCTCCGGACGGCAAGTGTGAAGGGAGGACAGGGGAGCTGCGCCGCCGGTCGAGGAACTTCTGCTGCTCGCAGCGGAAGTACCCGCACAGGCAGCGCCGCTCCCCGGTCCTCACTAACACGGTTCGCTGATTGGTCACGGCCGCAATATCAGCGATATTGTCGCCAAATTTAAACACCGCTCTGCTGATTGGCGCCAAATTTAAACACCGCTCTGCACGGAGGTCAGCGGCAATGCAGCCGGGAGATGACTGGCGCTAGCCAGTCATCTCCCCGCTGCTCGCAGCAGAAGTACCCCCGACCGGCGGAGCCGCTGACCTCCATGTGGCTAGCTCCATGCGGCTGACCTCCATGCGGCTCCATGCGCCAAATTTAAACACTCTCTCCGGTCCTCACTAACACGGTTCGCTGATTGATCTTGGCCGCCGGCCGCGACCAATCAACGATATTGGAGCCAAATTTAAACACTGCTCTGCTGATTGAGCCCGGTCGGCCGCATACATATTCTAGAATACGTTAGAATCGGGCCACCATCTAGTACAAGTAATAAGAGCTTACCCATGAAATAAAGTGTCCTGGTGCATGTAAGCAGCCCAACGTGCATTTCACATGAGCTTCCTCAGGAGGCTGTGTGAGTCTGTGTTCAAATGCCAGTCTTTTATATGCCTCCCAGCGTGTGTGACCCCAGCCGTGGTAATTGGTCGCATGGGGAGCAGAGCTACTGATACTGTCGCCACACTTCTAAAAATAAGCCCCCACATGGCCATATTGAATGAAAAATAAAAAAGTTCTGGCTCTGGGAACAAGGGGAGCAAAACAACGAAAATGCAAAAACAGAAAATGCTTCGGTTATGAAGGGGTTAAAGAAGTTGTCCACTACTTTTACATTGATGCCCTATTCATGGGATAGGGCATCAATGTATGATCGGCCGGGGTCCCGCACTCGGCACCCCGCCACTACAACTTGATGGCCGAGCCCCGCAGGTAAGGACTTCCGGCCGGCGGCAGCCACCACTGACACCGATGACAGCTGATCGGCGGGAGTGCCGTGTGCGGGACCCCGGACAATCATACATTGATGCCCTATCCTACGGATAGGGCAACAATGTAATAGTAATGGACAACCCCTTTAAGGTATTAAAGGAGTTGTCCAGTACTTTTAAAAATATGCCAATGTGCTTTAATGATAAATAGACGCTTCTTTCTAATTACCTCCTGGTGCTGTTTCTGCCTGTGAGCGGCGCTATCGGTGGCCACTGACAAGCAGCACGTGACCCCCGGCTGCAGCCGGCCCTGACGTCATGACAAGTCCAGGCTGCAGCCGAGGGTCCCTCTTCCGTGTTCCACCGGTGGCTGCTGGGTTGTGGGCGGGGTTACCCTGCGCGTCACACCCGGCATACACCGCACGCTCTCCCTGTCCCCATTCATTGGGAAAGCGCGTGGTGGTTGCTGGGTGTGACGCGGGGAATAACCCCGCCCACAACCCAGCAGCCACCGCAGGGACCCCCAGTGCTGACGTCAGCGGGGGGGGGTCACATGCTGTCTGTGAGCGGCCACAGATAGCGCTGCTCACTGGCAGTAACAGCATCGGGAGGTAGTTAGAAAGAAGCTTCTATTTAACATTAAAACACATTGGCATATTTTTAAAAGTACTGGACAACCCTTTTAACTTACAGGTATAGGGACCAATTTTACATCACAGGTTCAGATATCAATGTGCAGGGGATGTTGCAGAGTCAAACTTGCAAATATACTGTTTTAGTGCCCAATACATTGTGCCCAGGTTGTGAGTCAGGATACACACCACACTGGGTTCTTGTCACTACAGCCATACGTGTCAACATTTACAGTGGTTTGGGCACACTACAGGGCTCCAAAGTTGTGCCCAAACCACAGGTAGTGTTGACATGTATGGCTGTAGTGGGAAGAATCCATTTAACAATGTCTGTGTGTTTCCAGGGCAATTTGACTTTGTAAGAATAGATTTTGCTATTTTTTTGGTGCCATGTCACTTTTGCACAGCCTCGAGTTAATGTAAAATGGAACCCCTGAGAATTGACACAAATACAGGCACTATATGGCTGAGGTTATTGTTCTAAGCAATTAATACTAAATAATGATTATGTTTATTGGTTTGGTCTGTGGTGTTTGTATTTTGCTTCTTATGCTTTATGTATTCAATGTCTAGGAGAAACTCTGCAAAGTGCTTGTTGCATCATGAGTCCCGTTGTCAGAATTTGTTAGTTTTTTTAAATTCTACCTTTTAATGAAAATATTCTCTGTATTCATTTACAGCTTTCAGGAGGTTGTGAATTGACTGTAGTCATACATGATTTTGCAGCATGCAAAACTAATGAATTGACGGTTCGTCGGGGACAGACTGTAGAAATTCTCGAAAGACAGCAAGATAGACCTGACTGGTGCCTAGTAAGGACAACTGACAAATCACCAGCATCAGAAGGCTTAGTTCCTTGCAGTTCTCTCTGCATTGCTCACTCAAGGAGTAGCATGGAAATGGAAGGAATATTTAATCATAAAGGTAAATGGTTTGTAAAAAAGGGTCACACTGGTGTCAAAAATATAAACGTTTTCATTGAAGTATTACAGTCTTTTTTAGATTATAGATTATTTGTTCTCATCAATGGCTGTCTACATTTGTAGCCAAAAGTTCCGAAACTGACAAATTTTAGTTTTCGCCAATTTTGCTGCTTCAGTGTTTTGAGATCTTTTAGTCAGATGTTTCTATGGTTACTGAAGTACAATTATAATCATTTTATTTGTCAACTTTTAATGACAAATATATCAACTTTATGCAAAGACTCATTATTTACCAATCCTTATTTTTCAAAACCTCTGCAATTTGCCCTGGCATGCTGGATATCTGTTTCTCAGACAAGAATTGGTTGCCATCAGTCAAGATTTGTCAAAGTGCTTGGAGTTTAGCATAATTTCTGTGTTTTTGTTTGTAACCAAAATTTGTCAGTCTCAACTTTTGGCCATGAATATAAATTGACCATTGTTATTAATGCAGGAAAATTGTACTGTTGAAGGCTTCATTCTATTCATGTTATGCTTGGACTATGCAGTTTATGTACTCTTATTTTTAATCAAGGGTTGCTTTTTTAAAGTATGCATTTATGCTTGTAAGCAAACACTTGGTATTCCAGGTGGAAAAAAAGATTGGGCTGCTTTTTGACACCATTCTCTTAGAGCGTGAAAAATATCAGTCCACAAAAAACAATCTCATCTTCTAAAAATACTGCAAGCAGAAAATGTAAATAAAACATTTTAAATAGTAAATAAAAGTAAATTGACATGCCCCTTGAAGGTTAAATATCAAGAAACTAGATTTGGTGCAAATCTCAATGCATGAATTGGTCCATCAGCCAATTCTGTGATCTGTGGCCATTGGACGGAAGCCTTGATAACCACCCCTTACCTGAAAAGAAGAGCTGCAGATGTTTTAAAGGGGTTGTCCTCTACTAAGACAAACCCTTTGCAATCTGAATATTTGCCCCCGTTAAAATAAAAACAGCTAAACTTGCCAGTCACATTATCAGTACCGCCCAGTGCTGGAATTTGGGTCACTTCTCCTACATTATGCTGCTCTCAGATGAGGTAGCAAAAAGCTCTTGACAGTCTCTTTAAGCCTATAATTTAAATGGTACTGGTCTGTCTTTTTGCAATGTTGCTTGCCTAAAGTTTCATGACATACACTAATATCAGTTTAATAGCATGGAAACAGAAGCTGTGCCTATACATATCGGAAGATAACAGCTGATACCGACCGACAGCTGGGTTGAGACTGTCAAGAGCTTTTTGCTACCTCATCTGAGAGTAGCATAATGTAGGAGAAGTGACCCAAATTCCAGCACTGGGTCACTTACTGGGCGGTACTGATAATGTGACTGGTTTATACAGGACTCAGCATTGAGACAACTGGTATATCTAAAGCATATAAAATAGTTATCTTATCAGAACTACAGAAAGCAACCAAGTAAGTGATTCACCACTGGAATATAGGTCTCTGCTCTTTTATTATGCTGCTCTCAGATCGGTCAGCAAAACCCTGCTGATAGATTCCCTTTAACTTTGGTGAACCTAGACTTATCTGTATGTGTTCGGAAACTTTACAAATAGTTGCTGCCTAAGATTATTTTATTATTTTTAAACAATTGCAAAACAACTAGCTGTTGATTACAAGTTACATCTTAATTTATTAAATGAGGCACAAATGAACTAACAAGTAAAGACTATCAAAGAGCTAATAAACCAAAAAAAACTGCTAAGTGGGGATTACAGTCATTAGAGTGAAAATACATTCCAAGTATCCAGAGCAGGGAATAGAAAAGCATGGTTTAGTTGTAAGGCAACTGAGGAAGGTAGTAGCTGAGGATAGATATTTTTATGCATTAAGCTGTTGATCTTGATCAAAACTTTTGAAACACAATGTATTATTTTAAAGTAAATTTCTTTGTTAAAAATGCTAAATAATCTAAAGTAATTTTTTATCCATACAGACTCCATTTCTGGTAATGATGCTAGTCCCCCGGCTTCCTTAAATTCGTTACAACCACATATGGTTAATACACAAAGCTCGCCAGGACCTAAGAGACCTGGAAATACATTGAGGAAATGGCTGACAAGCCCTGTGAGGAGACTCAGCAGTGGAAAAGCTGATGGACATGTAAAAAAAATGGCTCATAAACATAAAAAAAGCAGAGAGGTGCGTAAGAACACAGACTCCAACAACCAAAAAGATTCTGATGACAGTGCAGCAACACCACAAGATGAGACCATTGAAGAGGTTAGTGAGCGGCAAACATGATACAATAAAGGGGTTGTCTAGGAAATAGAAAAGTTCACCTTGGCTGGGTGTAGTTAAAAATAGCAAACTAAATGATACTCGCCTACCAGCATCCACCTGAATCCAGTGCAATGCCGCTGCTGGTCATTGGTCTGTGCTGACACAGGAAGATCAGACAACACCATTCCATTAGCAGCATTGGATGGCGCACTGCTCAAGTCACTTGACTGCTGCAACTAATCACAGACCACCCTGGTTCTGCTATTGGTGGAATGGTAATGTCTTCTCTTCTAGTGCAAATCCAGACCACAGAGTGACCTCCACTGCATTCAGATGTCAGTATGGATGTATCATTAGTTTGTTTTTTACAGCTGGAAGCCACCAGTGAACTTATTATGTTGCCTGGACACCCCTCTCCTTTTTTTTATAAATCTGTGTTTTACTGTTTGCAGGTAGATGAAAAGTTTTAACATTATTAAAGTAAATTGACATCTAGAAAACCTTCCAATATATTGTAGTTCCAATGTCCCTGTCTGAAAACTCACATTTCAGATACCTACAAGGCACTAATAGTTCTAACGTAAATAGGAGACATGAAGGAGATATACGTAGCTTTGTAGCAAGACAGCATAAAGGTAAGTGGTGGCAGCTGAGTGGTTGACATTGTTCAAAGCACACACCACAGCTATTTTACCAAAGCAGGAAGAGCCTGCCCATAATATGAACATGGGGAGAAAATAATTGAAACTACCGGGCAAGAAAGAGAAATACAGCTTCAAAATATATCTAAGATTGGGACTTGTTTAGCCTAATGGCCTCCCTTTAAAGCAGAACCCATGATGCTCTGATAGATCCATAGTTTCTGACTACAAATTGGCCAACAGAAGCAGATTACTGTGATCCTAATTTCCAAGTTACTATGTCTTGATTTACTAATAGTTAGTAATAAAATAAGTGTGTATTTGACAGGTTTTCATACTAATTTGCATATTTTAGCTTACTTAGACTATTTATCTTTTCCAAATAGCGAGTACGAAATGAAGTTCTCAGTAGTGGCACATTATCTAAATCATCTTCATCTGGCATGCAAAGTTGTGGCGAGGAAGAAAGTGAGGAAGGCCCAGATGCAGTTCCTCTACCACCTCCTATGGCTATTCAACAGCACAGTCTTCTTCAGTGTGATTCTCAGGATGACAAGGTACTTTGCACAATTTTTCACATAAGTTCAATAGTAGCAGATATTTAATTTGTCTGTGACATGTTGAAATCAACTTAAGTGACATTATTATTACTGTATATCAAGTCTTAGAATACCCCATATTTCAATGGTGACATATGTTTCTGACATTTTATTCCTTGACATAGAATAATGTACAGATTTCAATACTTGTTTTTAACCCCTTTGCTTCATGGAAAATTTTATTATACACAATTTGTGTACTGAATTCTAAGTGAAACTATTGTGCAGAGTTATGTAATATATATATATATATATATATATATATATATATATATGTTCTGTACAAAGTTGAATGTGCTGACAACAAAATCACACAAAAATCATCAATGGAAATCAAATTTATTAACCAATGGAGGCCTGGATTTGGAGTCACCCCCAAAATTAAATTGAAAAAACACACTACAGGCTGATCCAACTTTGATGTAATGTCGTTAAAACAAGTCAAAATGAGGCTCAGTATTGTGGGTGGCCTCCCCGTGCCTGTAGGACCTCTCTACAATGCCTGGGCATGCTCCTGATGAGGTTGCGGATGGTCTCTTGTGGGATCTCGTCCTAGACCTGGACTAAAGCATCCGCCAACTCCTGGACAGTCTGTGGTGCAACGTGACGTTGGTGGATGGAGCGAGACATGATGTCCCAGATGTGCTCAATCGGATTCAGGTCAGGGGAACGGGTGGGTCAGTCCATAGCTTCAATGCCTTCATCTTGCAGGAACTGCTGACACACTCCAGCCACATGAGGTCTGGCATTGTCCTGCATTAGGAGGAACCCAGGGCCAAACGCACCAGCATATGGTCTCACAAGTGGTCTGAGGATCTCATCTCGGTACCTAGTGGCAGTCAGGCTACCTCTGGCGAGCACATGGAGGGCTGTGCGGCCCTCCAAAGAAATGCCACCCCACACCATTACTGACCCACTGCCAAACCGGTCATGCTGAAGGATGTTGCAGGCAGCAGATCGCTCTCCACGGCGTCTCCAGACTCTGTCACGTCTGTCACATGTGCTCACTCTTTGCACACTCTTGGCATTCTCTTGATGAGCTTCAAGAGGTAGTCACTGGAAATGGTCTTCCAACAATCTTGAAGGAGTTCCCAGAGATGCTTATCACTTGTTGGCCCTTTTGCCTTCACTCTGCGGTCCAGCTCACCCCAAACCATCTCGATTGGGTTCAAGTCTGGTGACTGTGGAGGCCAGGTCATCTGGCGTAGCACCCCATCACTCTCCTTCTTGGTCAAATAGCCCTTACACAGCCTGGAGGTGTGTTTGGGGTCATTGTCCTGTTGAAAAATAAATGATGGTCCAACTAAACGCAAACCGGATGGAATAGCATGCCGCTGCAAGATGCTGTGGTAGCCATGCTCGTTCAGTATGCCTTCAATTTTGAATAAATCCCCAACAGTGTCACCAGCAAAGCACCCACACACCATCACACCTCCTCCTCCATGCTTCACGGTGGGAACCAGGCATGTAGAGTCCATCCGTTCACCTTTTCTGCGTCGCACAAAGTAACGGTGGTTGGAACCAAAGATCTCAAATTTGGACTCATCAGACCAAAGCACAGATTTAAACTGGTCTAATGTCCATTCCTTGTGTTCTTTAGGCCAAACAAGTCTCTTCTGCATGTTGCCTGTCCTTAGCAGTGGTTTCCTAGCAGCTATTTTACCATGAAGGCCTGCTGCACAAAGTCTCCTCTTAACAGTTGTTGAAGAGATGTGTTTGCTGCTAGAACTCTGTGTGGCATTGACCTGGTGTCTAATCTGAGCTGCTGTTAACCTGCGATTTCTGAGGCTGGTGACTCGAATAAACTTATCCTCAGAAGCAGAGGTGACTCTTGGTCTTCCTTTCCTGGGGCGGTCCTCATGTGAGCCAGTTTCTTTGTAGCACTTGATGGTTTTTGCAACTGCACTTGGGGACACTTTCAAAATTTGCCTAATTTTTCGGACTGACTGACCTTAATTTCTTAAAGTAATGATGGCCACTCGTTTTTCTTTACTTAGCTGCTTTTTTCTTGCCATAATACAATTTCTAACAGTCTATTCAGTAAGACTATCAGCTGTGTATCCACCAGACTTCTGCACAACACAACTGATGGTCCTAACCCCATTTATAAGGCAAGAAATCCCACTTATTAAACCTGACAGGGCACACCTGTGACGTGAAAACCATTTCCGGTGACTACCTCTTGAAGCTCATCAAGAGAATGCCAAGAGTGTGCAAAGCAGTCATCAAAGCAAAAGGTTGCTACTTTGAAGAACCTAGAACATAAGACATATTTTCAGTTGTTTCACACTTTTTTGATAAGTATATAATTCCACATGTGTTCATTCATAGTTTTGATGCCTTCAGTGTGAATGTACAATTTTCAAAGTCATGAAAATACAGAAAAATCTTTAAATGAGAAGGTGTGTCCAAACTTTTGGTCTGTACTGTATATGCAGCGCTCAGCGTAAGTGAGTACACCCCCCTGTATTCTCATTTTGTTATATACACAGAGCTCCGTGTGAGTACACCCCCCTGTATTCTCAGTACGTTATACATACAGCGCTCAGCGTGTGTGAGTACACCCCCTGTATTATCAGTATGTTACATCTACAGGGCTCAACGTAAGTGAGTACACCCCCCTGTATTCTCAGTAAGTTATATAGACAGCACTCAGCAAGAGTACACCCCCTTGTATTCTCCGTACGTTATACATACAGCGCTCAGCATGAGTACACCCCTTGTATTCTCAGTTCGTTACATCTCCACACTCAGCATAAGTATTTCTCCATGTATTCTCAGTACGTTATACATACAGCACTCAGTTTAAGGGAGTACACACCCTGTATTCTCAGAACATTATATATACAGCGCTCAGCGTAAGTGAGTACACCCCCTTGTATTCTCCGTACGTTATACATACAGAGCTCAGCATGAGTACTGTTATGTTCTGCTACCAGAGCTAAGGAAAGAGAGGAGATCTGTCCCTACGATAGAACTCAGCTGAATACCTACGATGTAACAGGGAACCTGATCATGCGATCAGACCTGCTAAAGTCCTAAGCCAGTCTGTACGGAGACCTACAGATGTGGGGAAGGAATCCCTACAAGTACTAAGGACTGGGAGGAAAATGGGACACCTCCTAACAGAAATAGTAGCAGACAGACGAACAAACAAAATATATAGAACATAGAGGTCCGTAGACCAAGCAAACTAACAGAGTTAGATACAGAGCACAGGCTAGCTAGAAAGTAGTTATACAATGAAGTCCAGCAAAGCCAGAAGGGCAGAGCAGGATTAAATAGGCCAACAAGGTCATGTGACCAGCAAAGGAAAAAACCTAAGAGCAAGGTTCTAACAGTACCCCCCCTTCTAAGAGGATCCTCCGGATCCCCTAGGACCAGGCTTATCAGGAAATCTCCTGTGAAACGCTCTGATAAGTCTGGACGCGGAAACATCATCTGACCTCACCCAAGAGTTATCCTCGGGTCCGAAACCTTTCCAGGCCACAAGATACTGCAAACTACCTCTATACCGTCTAGAGTTAAGGATGCGAGAAATTTCATATTCCCCGTCCTCCACCACCGGAGGAACAGAGGCAGAGGCGTCACCATCCGACACAACAGCTTTTTTTAACAGAGAGACATGAAATACCGGATTAATTCTCCAGGAGGTAGGAATCTCCAACCTAACAGCAGATTGGTTGACAACCTGAAGCACCTTAAAGGGCCCTACAAACTTGGGACCCAATTTCTTAGAAGGAATCCTCAACCGCAGATTCCTAGAGGACAACCAAACCATGTCACCAACAGCGAACAAAACCTCCTGTCGTTTCCTATCAAAGTAGTCTTTAGATTTTCTGTTGGCCTCCTGAAGATTACCACGCACATCCGTCCAAACTCTCTCCAAATCACCGGAAAAATTCTCCTCCTCAGGCACGGCAGATCCCAACTTGGAGAACGACCCAAACGACGAATGTCTCCCAGAACAACAAAAAAAAAGGCGAACAACCAGCAGAAGAAGATGTATGATTGTTCAGAGCAAATTCAGCAAGTGGCAGAAACTCAGACCACCCCTCTTGATTGTCTGCCACAAAACAACGCAAGAACTGCTCAACATCCTGGTTTTTCCTTTCTGTCTGGCCATTAGATTCAGGATGATATCCGGACGAGAACGACAAATGAACTCCCAACCTGTCACAAAAGGCACGCCAAAAACGAGCCACGAACTGAGGACCCCTATCAGAAACAATGTCAGTAGGAACGCTATGAAGTCTGACAATTTCCTTGACAAAGGCCTTAGCGAGAGTTTTAGCGCAGGGCAGTTTGACAAAGGGAACCAAGTGACACATCTTGCTAAAACGGTCCACGACCACCCAGATGACAGTAAAACCCTCAGAGGGGGGAAGGTCAGTTATAAAGTCCATAGCCAAATGTGTCCAAGGAGCACTGGGAACCTCCAAAGGACAAAGCAACCCCGCAGCAGGAGTATGTGAGGACTTAGATCTAGCACATATAGTACATTGACGCACCCACTTAATGACTTCCTTCTGCCATCCAGGCCACCAAAAACTGCGACCCACCAGTCTCTTGGTCTCAGAGATTCCGGGATGACCTGCCAACCGAGATTCGTGACACTCAACAAACAAATCTCTCCTAAGGGTCCCAGGCACAAACAACCTCCCATGAGGAGTGTTAGATGGGGCATTCTCCTGTGCTTTAAGAATCTCATCTTCCAAAACGGAGTCCAAAGCAGCTATCACAACACCTTCTTGTAAAATGTTCTCCTCTTTCTCAGCACCGACTATGGGAGAAAAACTGCGAGACAAGGCATCCGCCTTAACATTCTTAGTACCAGGGATGTAAGTAACGGAGAAATTAAACCGCGAGAAAAACAGTGCCCACCTAGCCTGACGGGCATTCAGGCGCTTGGCAGCATCAAGATATATCAGATTTTTATGATCCGTAAGAACCTGAACGGGAAATTCCGCACCTTCCAAGAAGTGGCGCCAGTGTTCAAATGCGAGTTTAATAGCCAATAATTCCCGATTACCAATATCGTAATTCAGTTCAGTCTCCGAAAATTTTTTTGAAAAAAAGGCACAGGGATGTAATCCATCCCCGTTATCCTGAGACAATACTGCGCCAACCCCCACAGAGGAAGCATCAATCTCAACCAAAAACGGCTTAGTCACATCAGGCTGCATAAGGATGGGAGCAGAGGTGAACCTCTCCTTGAGATACACAAAAGCTTCAATGGCCTCAGAAGACCACTGAACCGCATCAGCACCTTTCCTGGTGAGATCGGTCAGAGGTTTGACAATACTAGAAAAATTTTTTATGAATTTTCTGTAATAATTGGCGAAACCTAAAAACCTCTGTATCGATTTCAAACCAATAGGCCTAGGCCATTGCTGTTCAGCTTGAACTTTAACCGGGTCCATCTCAAAACCTTCGCTGGAGATAATGTAACCCAAAAAACTAATTCTCTGTACAGCGAACTCACATTTCTCCAGCTTAGCAAAAAGCGAATTGTCCATTAATAACTGTAATACCTCACGTACGCTCCGCCAATGAGACTCCAGATCCGGCGAATAAATCAAAATGTCATCCAAATACACAACCACATTTTTGCCGATCAAAGGTCTAAGGATGTCATTAATAAGATTCTGAAAAAATGCAGGAGCATTAGTAAGACCAAAAGGCATAACCAGATTCTCAAAATGACCCACAGGAGTGTTAAAAGCAGTCTTCCATTCGTCACCCTCCTTCATGCGCAACAGATTGTATGCCCCCTTAAGGTCAATTTTAGAGAACCACTTGGCCCCCATTAACTGGTTAAACAGATCAGGAATCAATGGCAGTGGGTAAGGATTGCGTACACTAATTTTGTTAATCTCACGAAAATCCAGACAAGGACGTAAACCGCCGTCCTTTTTTTTTACAAAAAAAATCCAACCGCCACAGGAGACTTAGAGGGCCTAATGTGACCGGCGGCCAAACTTGTCTGTATGTATTCCTCCAAAGCCTTCCTCTCAGGATTAGTAAGGTTAAATAAACGACTTTTAGGAAGAGTCGCTCCAGGGACAAATTCAATAGAACAATCATAGTCTCTATGGGGAGGCAAAACCTGCGATTCCTTCTCAGAAAAAAACTCTCCAAAAATCCTGAATAGGAACAGGCAATTCTCCCCTATCCAAAGCTGCAATACGCCCGTTACAACACTTGTCATAACATTTATGGCTCCAGGATTTAATTTCACTGGTAGACCAATCCAGTACAGGATTGTGAAATTTTAACCAGGGCAATCCCAATATTACTGGAGAAGGCAAGTTATTCAAAACTACCAAATCCAATTTCTCATGGTGAGCACCATTAATAGTGAGAGGAAATTCACAGACCTTGAGAGTAATATTCTTCAAAGGGGAACCATCCACAGAAACCACAGCAATGGGGGATGATAAAGGTTCGGGTTTTAAATTGAGTCTTTCCAAGAATCCCCCATCAATTACATTCAGAGTAGATCCACAATCAACAAACACCCGAAATTCCATTAATTTTTCCTGAGCAATCGTGGAAGCAGCTAAAAATACACCCTTGGAATTTAAACAGGCAATACGGGCATGACTGACCATTTTTTTTTCTTTCTTCATACGAAGCTCACAGCCTTTAATCAAATGACCAGATTTTCTGCAATAGAAACACAAGCCTTCAGAAAATCTACGGTCTTTTTCTTGAGAGCGAGGTGCCACCGATCCAATCTCCATCGGTTCACCACTGTTAGTACACACATTCTCATAACCAGAAACTGACATAGCAGAGGATTTGCTCTCATTAACCCTTGCACGCAGTCTCCTATCCACCCGTATAGCTAATTGCATAGCCTGTTGCAAATCTTCAGGTGTAGGATAAGCAATTAGCAGGTCTTTAACCCTTTCATTGAGCCCAGCAAGAAATAGACTTTTCAGAGCAGAATCGTTCCACCCTGTTTGAGTAGACCAACGACGGAAATGAGTACAATATTTTTCCACATTACCTGATCCCTGTTTCAAACGTCTCAACTCAGTCTCAGCTGATGCGACACGGTCAGGATCATCATATAATAGTCCCAAAGCAGAAAAAAAACTATCCAATGATCTGAAGCATGTATCACTAGGTTGCAAAGAAAAGGCCCACTCCTGAGGCTCTTTGCGCAAAAGTGACATTATGAACCCTATGCGCTGGGATTCATCCCCAGAGGACTTGGGTCTCAAACGAAAATACAATAAGCAAGCATTTTTAAATGAAAAAAATTCTCGGTGTTCACCAAAAAATAAATCCGGCAAACATACCTTAGGCTCCAAGAAATGTGCTCCAGGACAGTTACTCACGTGCTGACGGAGCTCGGCCACCTCCAGAGAGAGTCCCTGCAGGCGATGAGCCAAATCCTGAACCGACACCATGATGGAACAGAAAAATCTTTCCTTAGAGAATTTGCAGGCTGGACTTACTGTTATGTTCTGCTACCAGAGCTAAGGAAAGAGAGGAGATCTGTCCCTACGATAGAACTCAGCTGAATCCCTACGATGTAACAGGGAACCTGATCATGCGATCAGACCTGCTAAAGTCCTAAGCCAGTCTGTACGGAGACCTACAGATGTGGGGAAGGAATCCCTACAAGTACTAAGGACTGGGAGGAAAATGGGACACCTCCTAACAGAAATAGTAGCAGACAGACGAACAAACAAAATATATAGAACATAGAGGTCCGTAGACCAAGCAAACTAACAGAGTTAGATACAGAGCACAGGCTAGCTAGAAAGTAGTTATACAATGAAGTCCAGCAAAGCCAGAAGGGCGGAGCAGGATTAAATAGGCCAACAAGGTCATGTGACCAGCAAAGGAAAAAACCTAAGAGCAAGGTTCTAACAAGTACACCCCCCTGTATTCTCAGTTCGTTACATCTCCACACTCAGCATAAGTATTTCTCCATGTATTCTCAGTACGTTATGCATACAGCACTCAGCTTAAGGGAGTACACACCCTGTATTCTCAGAACATTATATATACAGCGCTCAGCGTAAGTGAGTACACCCCCCTGTATTCTCAGTTCATTACATCTACAGCACTCAGCATAAGTATTTCTCCATGTATTCTCAGTACGTTATACATACAGCACTCAGCATAAGTGAGTACACCCCCCTGTATTCTCATTTTGTTATATACACAGAGCTCCACGTGAGTACACCCCCCTGTATTCTCAGTACGTTATATATACAGCGCTCAGCGTAAGAGAGTACACCTCCCTGTATTCTCAGTACGTTATACATACAGCGCTCAGCGTGAGTGATTACATCCCCCTGTATTCTCAGTACGTTATACATACAGCGCTCAGCGTGAGTGATTACATCCCCCTGTATTCTCAGTATGTTATGCATACAGTTCTCAGCGTGAGTAAGTACACCCCCTGTATTATCAGTATGTTACATCTACAGGGCTCAACGTAAGTGAGTACACCCCCCTGTATTCTCAGTAAGTTATATAGACAGCACTCAGCAAGAGTACACCCCCTTGTATTCTCCGTACGTTATACATACAGAGCTCAGCATGAGTACACCCCCCTGTATTCTCAGTTCGTTACATCTCCACACTCAGCATAAGTATTTCTCCATGTATTCTCAGTACGTTATACATACAGCACTCAGCATAAGGGAGTACACACCCTGTATTCTCAGAACATTATATATACAGCGCTCAGCGTAAGTGAGTACACCCCCCTGTATTCTCAGTTCATTATATCTACAGCACTCAGCATAAGTATTTCTCCATGTATTCTCAGTACGTTATACATACAGCACTCAGCATAAGTGAGTACACACCCCTGTATCCTCAGAACATTATATATACAGCGCTCAGCGTAAGTGAGTACACCCCCCTGTATTCTCAGTTCATTACATCTACAGCATTCAGCATAAGTATTTCTCCATGTATTCTCAGTACGTTATACATACAGCGCTCAGCATAAGTGAGTACACCCTCTGTATTCTCAGAACATTATATATACAGTGCTCAGCGTAAGTGAGTACACCCCCTTGTATCCTCAGTACATTATACATACAGCAGTCAGCATAAGTGAGTACACCCCCCTGTATTCTCAGAACTTTATATATACAGCGCTCAGCGTAAGTGAGTACACTCGCTGTATTCTCAGTATTTTATACATGCAGTGCTCAGTATGAGTACACCCCCCTGTATTCTCCGTACGTTATACATACAGCGCTCAGCGTGAGTACACCCCCTGTATTCTCAGTACATTGTACACACAGCGCTCAGCGTAAGTGAGTACACCCCCCTGTATTCTCAGTACGTTATATCTACAGCGCGCAGCGTAAGTGAGTACACCCCCTGTATTGTCAGTTTGTTATACACACAGCGCTCAGCGTAAGTGAGTACACCCCATGAAATCTCGGTACGTTATATATACAGCGCTCAGCATTCCCCCCCTGTATTCTCAGTATGTTATATATATACAGCACTCAGCGTAAGTGAGTACACCCCCCTGTATTCTCAGTACATGTTACATATGCTGGTTGCCTCCTTCTGTCCGAAGCCGGGATGGGTGACACGTGTGCATACCACATTATGGCGCCATTTTATTGAAGACAACGTATATGCGAATTTGCAGACAATGTCTTTAAAAAAATTGACGCAGGATAGCGCCATTAATAAAATTAAAAATGTACTAATAATGCTTGCCACCAAGCCGTAGAACGGATTCAATAGCTAGTTACATATATTACAATTTCTTGAGCTCAATATACAGACCATGCCTGATATCTGGATACACATATATGAAGCTATTTGCTACAGCTGATTGGTTGATCTGATTTTCCATCCATGTTATTGATTTATTTATATGCGGATGACATCTGACATTATGATATATATGTACCGTATATTCCGGCGTATAAGACGACTTTTGAAGACTGAAAAATCTTCTGTCTAGTCTGGGGTCGTCTTATACGCCGGTAATGCTTTTAAACTTTCAGAAATTGACATGCGGGGATACTCTGGGGGTGTTAATAAGCTGCCGTGGCCGTATCCCTGCCATGTCGGAGTTAATATAAGGTGGAGGGAGTTAAAATACGGCGGCGGTAGGTCCAGACAGTCAGCGCTTCTGTGCTGAAACTGACACATCGCTGCGTATTCCCAGCTCCGGACACAGCGCAGGACTTCTGTGCCGACAGCTTTCACTTGTCACAGAAGGGCTGCGCTGTGTCCGGAGCTGGGAAGTTCGCATCGCTTCTGTGACAATATATGAAAAGCCGGCAATTCAGCAGCGGCATAAGCCGGCACCCGACAATTTAGAATAGAAAGAATAGAGCTTCACACATAGATTAGATAGATAGAAACATGTCAGTCACATATATATGAAGTACAGTGACAGTATTGCTTACTGTACTTGTCATTTAGTGTAAAGGATTTATTAAAACAAATAATAGTGTTTTCATGCACCGTCTCTTTAAAAAAGCCGGCCGGCAATTCAGCAGCGGTACCCGACAATTTATAACAGACAGAATAGAGCTTCACACATAGATTAGATAGATAGAAACATGTCAGTCACATATATATGAAGTACAGTGACAGTGTTGGTTACTGTACTTGTCATTTAGTATTAAAATAAAGGATTTATTATTAAAAAAATTGGCGTGGGGTTCCCCTTAATTTTAGGCTCTAGCGGAGGTTAAGCAGACGGCTGGGGCAGATGTTTGAAGCCTGGGAAGGGGGTAATACCCACGGAGCTTCCCAGGCTACTAATATCAGCCCCCAGCTGAATACCTAGTCTTTACTAGCTATTAAAATGGGGGACCCCCCAAAAAAAATGACGTGGGGTCCCCCCTAATTTAATAGCTAGCAAAGGCTAGGCAGACAGCTGGGGGCTGATATTAATAGCCCAGGAACGGAGCCATGAATATTGGCCCCCTCCCAGGCTAGAAACACCAGCCGTCAGCCGCCCCAGAAATGGCGCATCCATAGGATGCGCCAATTCTGGCACTTAGCCTCGCTCTTCCACGCTGCCCTGGTGCTGTGGCAGGGGGTAATAGGGTTGGGGTTGATGTCAGCTTATAATGCCAGCTGACATCAAGCCCAGGTTAGTAATGGAGAGGCGTCTATAAGACACCCCCATTACTAACCCCATAGTCAAAGTTAAAAAAAACACAAACACCCAGAATAAAGTCCTTTAATTGAAATAAAGACACAATTCTTTATTGTTCTAAATTAAACCTTACTTACCGTCACGCCCATTCCAGCTGAAGCCAACGATCTCCTGCAATAAAAGAAAAATAATAAACCAACCTCATCCTTACCTTTCCATGGTTCCCAGGACCGGTCCAGCTCTGCTACATCGAGATGACAGGCTGGACCGCAGCAGAACGCTGCCATCCAGCCTGTCATCCCGCAGACACTGAGAAGCGCAGGCTTGCTTGCGCTCCTCAGTGTCTCGCTGTGACGGCATAAAGATGAGCCGACAATGAACTCAGCTCACCTCCTGGACGTCCGTCACTGACAGCGTGGGAAACTTCTACTGCGCATGCGGGGAGCAGGAGAATTTTCCCACGCTGTCAGTGACGTGCATGAGGTGAGCCGAGTTCATTGGACATGATCTCGGCTCATCTGGATGCCGTCACAGTCAGACACTGAGGAGCACAAGCATGCCTGCGCTTCTCAGTGTCTGCCGCATGGCAAGCTGAACGGCAGCGTTCTGCTGCGGTGCAGCCTGTCATGTGAATGTAGCAGAGCTGGACCGGTCCTGGGAACCATGGAAAGGTAAGGATGAGGTTGCTTTATTATTTTACTTTTATTGCAGGAGATCGTTGGCTTCAGCTGGAATGGGTGTGATGGTAAGTATGGTTTAATTTAGAACAATAAAGAATTGTGTCTTTATTTCAATTAAAGGACTTTATTCTGGGTGTTGTGTTTTTTTTAATTACTTTACTAGAAATTCATGGTGGTCATGTCTAATATTGGCGTGACCCCATGAATTTCGGGCTTAGGGCCAGCTGATAATGCCAAGCTGGCCCTAACCCCTTTATTACCCAGTGAGCCACCGCACCAGGGCCCTGGATGAGTTGGGTACAGCGCCAGAAGATGGCGCTTCTATGAACGCGCCATTTTCCGGGGTGGCTGCGGACTGCAATTTGCAGCGGGGGGGGGCCCAGAAAGCTTGGGTCTCCCTGCGCTGCAGATTCCAGCCCCCAGCTGCCTAGTTGTACCTGGCTGGACACAAAAATAGGGCGAAGCCCCACGTCTTTTTTTTTAAATTATTTCATGAAATAATTAAAAAAAAAAGGGCTTCCCTATATTGTTGTGTCCGGCCAGGTACAAATAGGCAGCTGGTGGTTGGGGGCAGCCCGTTCCTGCCTGCTGTACCTGGCTGGACACAAAAATATGGCGAAGCCCACGTCAACATTTTTGGGAAAAATTAATTACAAAATTAATAATAATTTAGGGACTGCATCTTTATTAACCCCTCAATTGTCATTTAGTGTTAAAATAAAGGATTTTTTAAAAAGAAAATTGGCGTGGGATCCACCATCATTATAGTCTCTAGCGGAGGTTAAGCAGACGGCTGGGGCAGATGTTTGAAGTCTGGGAAGGGGGTAATACCCACGGAGCTTCCCAGGCTACTAATATCAGCCCCCAGCTGAATACCTAGCCTTTACTAGCTATTAGAATGGGGGACCCCCCCAAAAAATGACGTGGGGTCCCCCCTATTTTAATATGTTTATGAGTGACAGTTTTCCTGCTATATACCTGCATGTCATAAGAATTTAAATTAAAAAAGGACCATGTTAAATTCAAATCAGTTTTTTTTTAATTTTTACCGGTGTTTGGTATGCGTTGGAAAAGGGGTAGTCTTATACGGTGAATATATCCTAAACTCTATATTTTAACAGGAAAGTAGGGGGGTCGTCTTATACACCAGGTCGTCTTATACGCCGGAATATACGGTACATGAATCTGCTCGCTAAAAATTAACTGGTTTACCAGTCTAAAAGCACTGTTGCACTTTCTTGATATTAGTAATCTTTTCATTTATATCATTAATTCTGCATATTTATAAATTATGTACTCACTAATTGTGATATTCTAAGATTAATGTGCATCTAAATGTGCTAATCTAATATACAATATTTAAACACTGGTTACTTATGGTAATATAAAAGTGTATCTGCATAGAATTGGTTTTATGTGATAGTCTGATTATACCAAGAGCATGGATAGGATGAAGCCTTTCTCTACTTAGAGGAATTATCGACTGAACTACAGCACTATTATAGTAAGTTTTTTGGATTCACCAGTCACGCTCCATATGCAATAATAGGTTCCTAAAGTCTTCCATAGTCGGTACTTTTTAATATGTTTTAATTTAATTTTTCTAAATAAAAGTTCTATTTTAATCTTTTCCCTGTGTACTTCTAATTATTACTAGGTGGCTAACAGGTCACCTGGTAAGTTGCTGTTTATGCTTAACTGTTGGTAAGGTGTTCTTTTCCTTATAAGCTTCATTACGCCATCTGTATGCAAACTATTGTTTTGCATTGCCAAAAAGCTCTATTTTTATTTCATCTGTCCACAGAACATTTTCCCAAAAGGATTATGGTTTGTCAAGGTACTCTTTGGCAAAGATCTGTCGTTCCTTCTTATGCTTTTTCTTCAACAATGGTTTCTTCCTTGGCCTTTCGTCCATAAACCTCTGCTTGATTTAGTGTGCGTATCTTGGTACTTGTTGAAACCATGACCCCAAACTGTTCTATGTTGGCATTCAGGTCTTTGGATGTTTGACATGTTGTTTTTTCCACCATTCGCACCAACCTTTTAAGAAATCTCTTGCCAATTATCCTCTTTCGCACACGTCCAGGGAGGTTCTTGATGGTTCCATGCTTGGCAAACTTCTTAATAACATACCGCACTGTAGAAACTAAGATACCAAGGTCTTTAGAGATGGCCATATACCCTTTGGAAGTCTTGTGTTTGCTAATAATAGCAGTTTTGATGTCCTCAGACAACTCATTTGTCTTCACCATTGTGACAAAGGAACAGGGCCTACCATGTGGCTTTTTAAAACACTGAAGTTACCTGTCACATGGGCACCGACAATTAATCTCAGGTGAATCTCTTTTGTGATTTACCACAGACGAGTCAAAATGTGTTTCCATACTAAATTAATGTAAATGATGCCAATACCAGTGACACAGCAAGTGTTAGGTTTTTCTATTTTTTCCTCACATTGTTTTTTTGTTTTAAATTATTGTTTAGCATTTGCTCTTTTGTATTTAACATGAGTGCTCTATCCAAAAAATGGTTCACTTGATTCATTTTTTTTCAGGAGATATTCCACATTATGTACTTAAACTTCATGGGTGCCAATAACGATGAGCAGGACTGAAAGCTGTTTTGGGCAGGTTGCGCAAACATGATGGAGTAAGGACCTACGCTACTCGTGCTACATGGACCCTGAAACCTGGCATGGACTTTTTTTTCTACTCAAACTAACGGGGATGCCTAGAAAGCTCCGAGATTATGGCATAAGGTCTTCGCCATCAGTCTCTCGCTCTGAAAGCTCACAGAGCGATACTAATTGGTGGTTCTACATACCTGCTGTTTTGAATGCAACTCTTGGCTCTCCGGCTAAAGTGGTGCAGATGCCAAACTCATCGGCCAGCTCATGTGGAGTCTCTAAGCGACTTCGGAAGACCCCTCACAAATCTGTGAGTTACACCTTAATGGTGAACAACCATTCTCCATCATTTCTGGATTCCCCTCCCCCTCCTGTCAACACTGAAGCCTTGGGCACATCACAGCCAGCGCAGACAAGATCGCTACATCATGAGGCCTCTCACACAAATACCCCATTCTTTCCGATGCACTTGGATCTCCAGGTGTTATGTAATCTAATACAAGCCCTGCTAACAAAACAGGGCTTTGATTCCTTAGCCCAGAGAATTAAATCCTCTCGCCAACAGGCTATTGATTAATTGTGGAAGGACATTAATGTTTTATCCTCCAGGACAACAGCAATGCAGAATATTTCTAAGGATCTATCTGAGCAAGTCCACACCCTGGAGGGTAAACATGAGACCCTCAATTCTCAAGTATAAAACTTAATCCTGCTAAGAAACAACATGCACATAAAGAGCTATCAGAAAGGCAGGCTAGGAAAACCTCAGGCTATTGGTCACTCTTTTATCCAATAAGGTCATAAAGAGACCTTCAGAAGCCTCTTATGCCATTGATAGAGTACACCGCTGTAATAAGTCCTATTGACCCCAACAACCCAAGAGATGTCTTTTGCAAACTTCACAATTACACTGATAAGGAAGTTATCCTTCATTGCGCTATGTCCATGGATGCTATATCCATGGATGGCGCAGTGATCAAGCTCTTTCCAAACATCTCCAGTCATACCCTTTATATGGGTGAGTCTCCTGCGGATGCTTCTGGCAAAGATTCATAAAACTGGCGCTCCCTAAAGATGGGCACACCTTTTTCATCTCATTGTGAAAAAGGAAGATTCCCCTTCTTTCTTGAGCTTCAAACGGAACTTATTGCTCTTTTCAAATTTCTTAGTCTGGACTCTATCCCTAACTGGCTTTTTGTGGAAGGGTATCCTTTTTTTGTCGCAACGTTCGAGACCAACTATCACAGGATTCTGTCTGAATTGAACTTGACTTTCCTGACCACCCGCCCCCGTTCACCAGTCTCATATCATACCCTCCAGATTGGAAGACTTAACAGAACTGTTAAGTTGTTGTGTCCTTTTCCCCAGTAAATATTGCCCAGTGTGTTGTATTGACAAACATACTCGGCATTATGTATGGACCTTAGTGCTAATTTGGTCCTTCTCTGAAGAAAAACAGGATGGGTGATGTGGTTGGGGAGGGTTTGGGTTGGGGGGGGGGTTGTCTGGCTTGGTTACATATGGTCATATTTCCTTTATTCCTGTTTTTTGTATTTTATCTTTTAATTTTCATGTTTACTAACTTGGGTATACAATAGTACAGTATACCCAAGACTTTTAAGCTGCTGTGCCTCCTCCTGTCCTTCAATGGGCGATTCCTGGACAGGGAATGTTTTTTTCATTTATTTTGGTGTCTTGTGTTCCGCGGCATTCCTCCTTGTGGTTTCCATCTTCCTCCTAACTTCGAAAAGTTTTGGGACTGCTTAGAATTTTCCCCTGGCCAATTAGCATTGGCTTTGCTCTTCCTTTTTCTCCCTCTCTGACTTTTCTAATTACCTTCTGCTCTTTTCTCTCAACTAAGTCTCTACTTTAGTTTTTGTTCACTTCCTATTTTTATAGCCCTCCTCCCTAGTCCTTTGCAAGAATGTTGTCAGACCATTACTCTGTACTAACAGTTGGCTCTTTAAATGTCAACAGTTTACACAGTCCTGGGAAAAGATCCATTTTTACTTAATCTCCTTTATAAAAGAAGGATGGACGTTGCCTTTGTGCAGGAAACTCACTTCTGCCAAAACAAACCTTATAAGATTTCTAATTACAGGTTTCCCACAGCTTACTACAGCCCATCACTTGATTCAAAATTGGTTCTTTAGATATTCTCCGAGTCTCACACTAATGGAGAAGAACATCTGGTCAAAGGTTTCATTACCTCCCCAATAAAATTACATTTGTCTCCTTGTATTTACCCAATTCAGGTCAGGACAAAGTGCTTTACATTACCTAGATCAACTGGCAGTGTTTGCAGAAGGAACATTGATCTCAGGGGTGACTATAACACAGCCTTCAACCCTTCTATGGACAATTCCAAGGGAGTCACCTCCCTTTCACACCCCATGCAAAGACATATACTAAAATGTCTGCAGAACCATCAATTTATTGATACGTGGCGCCTGCTCCACCCAGTAGACAGGGATCCTTCTTCTATTCTAACTCTTGTAATGTCTATACGAGGATTGTCTATTTTTTACTAAAATGTCGAGACATTACTTTACTCCAAAGGGCCACTATTAACAATATCTTCTTCTTGGATCACTCCCTTGTCATTGTTTCCATTACATTACCTGTCTTTAGAGTCAAGCAATGCCATTGGCGTTTGAACTCATCTCTTCTCGATGATCCCATTGTGAAGTCAAACCTACAGAAGTCTCTTGACACGTACTTCACTGTTAACTCTATTGAGGAAACAGACCCTTGTATTGTGTGGGATGCACACAAGTGAGTGATCAATTATAATGGGGGTACTCATTAAGCAATGGGCTCGTATATAAGTGATCTCGATCAAGAGATCTCTTGTCTGCTGAGATTGTTGACCTGGAAAGGTCACATAAATGTTCCCCTTCTGACTATATAAGGAAGGACGTTACAGTTAAACGCGAATCTCTCCTTCCTTACAGCAAAAACTGATTTTTCTAAATGCCGTCTCCATTACTATGAACATGGCAATAAAAGTTTCAAGTCATTAGCTAGGGCCCTAATTGTACAGAGAGCTAACATTTATGTTTCTTCCATCTTAGACTAGTTGCAGCAACGCAAGCACCTTCTACCTGATATTGCTGACAGATTTAATACTTTTTACTCTTCCCTGTACTCCATGGATTCAACTAATCCTGCAACACAAAATGCTGACTATAAGTCCCACATCCAAATGCATTTCAAATAGTCTTGTTTACCTACTTTGTCAGAAGCTGGCGGAATTCCTTGAGTCTTTTTTACTGAAGGGGAACTACGGACCGCCATATAAGAGCCCAAACCGGGGAAAGCTCCTGGCCCAGATGAGTTCTCTTTACCGTATTATTGACAGTTCTTAGAATCTCTTTCCCCCTGTCTTATTTTCAATTTCAATGCTATATCTAAGGGCTCTTATTTCTCAGGTGACTCCTTATGAGCTCATATATCAGTTATTCACAAGGAAGGGAACGATCCATCCCAATGTGCAATGTACAGATATTAAACTGTTTGCGAAAATGATTGCATCCAGACTATCCCCTTTTTTAATAGATATTATCCACCCAAATGAGGCAGGATTCATGAGAGGTAGACAGGCTAGGGACAATACAACCAGGACATTGAACATCATACACAGAGCCAGGGTGAAATGTCAGCCCCTCATGCTTTTATCTACTAAGGCAGAAAAAACATTTGATATTGTAAACTGGACCTTCATGAATGAGATACGGTATGGCTTAGGCCTAATATCTAACTAACATTTTCCTGAAAAAGAGCTTTACATAAAGGCCAAAGGGTTAAAAAATTCAATTTTTATTGATAGATTTTATAAAAAAAACAATAAGAAGACCGATTAAAAAAAAGTGAGACAACCACTGGTAAGACACTTGGTGGGTACACCCGGATGGTAAGGAAATGGGTATGCGCTTGACAATATACTATCCTTAATATAAATATAACCAATTTTTTAAGAAATTTTAGATATTCATCTGAGAAATATGTATATATTCATTGATATGGGCATGACAGTTCATAACTAATAATCAATCATTGCTTGTAAGAATATGGCAATAATAATCATACATAAACCCTGTCAGGGACATGTCCATGAATCATATAGTTCTTTGATTACATCCTATCCAAAGACAGCATATCTGTCTGAACACACGCTAAAGCAAGGTTGCCAGCATTAAGCTCACTAGTAGATAATATAATACATTTAGGATTGTGAGCATGATTCTTTTCAGTGCCCAGAAAGCATGTGATAATTCATCAGAATGAAACAAAACACACAATACATATAATACTAAACGGAAAAATGAATATATTTAAAGCACATGATGTTACCTCAGCAATTACTCCAGGAACTCACCCACATCCGCTAACTGTACCTTTGATTCTGCTCCTTCACCACGGCCGCTCTTGCCCTTCCCCAGCCACAGTCACAGCAGATATATCCAGACTATAAGACACCCCCACCCCCTCCCCGTCACTTTCCTCCAAGATTTTGGAGGAGAAATGTGAATGGTTCAGCTGACAGCTTTCTAAAGTGTATGGGGGCTTTAGTCTGACACTTGTACTCATACTGTATATGGCCTCGTTCAGACGGCTATATTTTTAGTCTTTGTGTTGTCCTTGTGCAACCAACAGCACACTGATCTTATAATGTACCATCAGTACATAAATATATCAACATGCTTAAAACAGTAGTCAGTTGCAATGTGAGGTCAGCCCCCACCATATACAATTTTATCGCATGAACCTGTAACTCCCAGTATGACCTTAAAAGTGGTAAGAAACGATGGGAGTTGTTGTTACCAGCCCTAATCAAACTGCAGCCATACAGGAACCACAATACTGATTGGATGCAGGCAGAAGTACTATTAAACATTTAAAGAGTAACTTCAATTTTGATAGATTTTTTTTTGTATGTTTTAGGCTCTTTTATTCTGAGCAGATTAGTGTGGTCCTGAGACCTCCATCAATCGCTGAAAAGACTTTTTAGAAATATGCAGCTTAGGAGACAGGAGACTGACTTTTTACTGCATCTGTACGTCAGTTTATGTGGGCGCTTGTTGACTTAGCTGCACATTTTTAAGATGTCTTTTGAGCGATTGGTGGGGGTGTCAGGGCCTCGATCTGCTCAGAATAAAAGTGCCTAAACACAAAAAAACTCCAAAAGTTTATTTACTCTTTAACGTGCATTTACATTAGTACTGATTATCAGCCTTTCTAAACAGGCTGCCAATCACCCAATGTACAAGCAACACGTTAGTTCGTTGGGTGAAATAATTTTTAACCTTGCTTAAATAAAATCATCCTGAGCAAACATGTGTTGCCCAGAACATTTTTATTTTATGCGCACAGAACGGTCATATGAAGGATCGCTTTAATTGAAGATCTTGTCATCCTTTTCTTCTTCATCGAGTCCCGATGCTACTGCTTGTCTCCACAGACATCCTTCTTCTCCTTTTCAAATTTTGGTGGAAAATAAATATTTGGTCGTTACAAACAAGCAAGATTTCTGGCTCTCACAGACCTGTAACTTCTTCTTTAAGAGGCTCCTCTGTCCTCCACTCATTACCTGTAGTACTGTCACATGTTTGAACTTGTTATCAGTATAAAAGACACCTGTCCGCAACCACAAACAGTCACATTCCAAACTCCACTATGGTGAAGACGAAAGAGCTGTAGAAGGACACCAGAAACAAAATTGTAGCCCTGCACCAGGCTGGGAAGACTGAATCTGCAATAGACAAGCAGCTTGGTGAAGAAATCAACTGTGGGAGCAATAATTAGAAAATGGAAGACATACAAAACCACTGATAATCTCCCTCGATTTGGGGCTCCACACAAGATCTCAATCCCGTGGGGTT
Organism: Phyllobates terribilis; assembly: GCF_046119375.1. NCBI lineage: Eukaryota > Metazoa > Chordata > Amphibia > Anura > Dendrobatidae > Phyllobates > Phyllobates terribilis. The sequence continues at coordinate 325,594,873 of NW_027362764.1, read as the reverse complement.
AAAATGATCTCAAGAACGGTGAGCAAAAATCCCAGAACCACACGGGGGGACCTAGTGAATGACCTGCAGAGAGCTGGGACCAACTTTACACAGGCTACCATCAGTAACACACTACGCCGCTAGGGACTCAGATTCTGCAGTGCCAGATGTGTCCCCCTGCTTAAGCTATTACATGTCCGGGCCCATCTGAAGTTTGCTAGAGAGCATTTGGATGATCCAGAAGAGTATTGGGAGAATGTCATATGGTCAGATGAAACCAAAGTAGAACTGTTTGGTAGAAACACAACTTGTCGTGTTTGGAGGAGAAAGAATGCATCCAAAGAACACCACACCTACTGTGAAGCATGTGGTGGCAACATCATGCTTTGAGGCTGTTTCTCTGCCAAGGGACCAGGACGACTGATTCGTGTACATGAAAGAATGAATGGGGCCATGTATCGTGAGATTTTGAGTGCAAACCTCCTTCCGTCAGCAAGGCATTGAAGATGAAACGTGGCTGGGTCTTTCAGCATAACAATGATCCCAAGCAAACAGCCAAGACAATGAAGGAGTGGCTTCGTAAGAAGCATTTCAAGGTCCTGGAGTGGCCTAGCCAGTCTCCAGATCTAAACCCTATAGAAAATCTTTGGAGGGAGTTGAAGTCTGTGTTGCTCAGCAACAGCCCCAAAACATCACTACTCTAGAGGAGATCTGCATGGAGGAACGGGCCAACATACTAGCAACAGTGTGTGCCAAACTTGTGAAGACTTACAGAAAACATTTGACCTCTGTCATTGCCAACAAAGGATATATAATAAAGTACTGAGATGAACTTTTGTAATTGACCAAATACTTATTTTCCAACAAAAAATTTGAAAAAAAATTCTTTCAAAATCAGACAATGTGATTTTCTGGATTTGTTTTCTCATTTTGTCTGTCATAGTTAAGGGCTACCTATGATGTCAATTACAGGCCTCTCTCATCTTTTTAAGTAGGAGAACTTGCACAATTGGTGGTTGACTAAATTCTTTTTTTCCCCACTGTATAAACTCCTTGCAGATGTTGCACTTGGTGGGATTTGAACCCAGGGCCCCAGTGCTGAAAGGCTGCTGTGCTAACCACTGAGCCACTGCGCTGCCCTAAAGCCTGCATCCTCAATGTACTTCCCATACCCCCCCATACAGCTGCACACCAAGTACCCCTGTTCCGATTGCCTGTCACCAGTGACCCTTCTCCTGCTTCCTGCAATCCATAGTTAATACCACATAAAATTACACTTTTCAGAATTGAAAAATGTAGTCTATTCAGTAAGATGAAAATAGTCTGTGATGAGAAGGGGTTAATAGGGAATTGTTTGAGATTCAACAAGCCTGTTCTTTTTGGTTGGTGTAGCCAAAACATCCAGCTCACCAAGAAGAGGTGGACTAGCCATAACTCCTCCACACTCATACGCCGTCCCTGCTCCAGGACCATGCCAAAATCAACACACCTTGTTCTAAAGAAACAGAGCTGACTTACTTCCTTATATAAAGCAGAGTCATGTGTGCCATCTCCTCCAAAACAAGTCCATTCTTGCGGGTACAATCTGCAAATCCTCCATGTAATACCTTTGATTGGTCCTTGTGACCTGGTATATTTGCCTCAATTTGTGCCTGCTTAGTTATTACTCATATTTTGGTCTCAATTATGTCATAATTAATGTCTACACTGTGAGTTATATTTGACATATTGGTTAGGTATATATAGTAGACCTTTTGATTTGCTAAAATCTGTGATTAATAGGGCAGCACGGTGGCTCAGTGGATAGCACTATACCCTTGCAGCGCTGGGGTCCTGGCTTCAAATCCCACCAAGGGCAACATCTGCAAGGATTTTTTATGCTCTCCCCGTGTTTGCGTGGGTTTCCTCCCACATTCCAAAGACATACTGATGGGGAATTTAGATTGTGAGCCCCAATGGGGACGTGCCAATAATGTTGTAAATTGTAAAGAGCTGTGGAATATGATGGCGCTATATAAATAAAAAGATTATTATTAATTATTATTATTAATACATACTTTGTGTATAGATGGATGTCTTGTTTCTTTCTTGTTCCACACATTTTTTATCCTGTGTCAATGAATTAATAAAGATTATTTTGATTGGGATGTGACTAATTTTTACATTTTATAAAGGCTGACCAAAATGTTTGATAGAAATGTTAAAATATTTAAATATGTATTTATCTATATTAAATCTTTGACAGTTGTCCCAGCAAATGTTATTTATTCATCCATAGTTTAGGAAAGTGTCTAAAAGTTTTTTTTGTTTTTTTTTCAAGACTTGTAGATTACTAGCACGCCCAACTAGTTCAGAAACTCCAAGTGCTGCTGAACTTGTCAGTGCTATAGAAGAACTTGTTAAAAGCCAAATGGTAAGTGGCATTTTATTGCTGTAAATTTATACTTAAAGCTAAGAAAAAATATATATATTTTTTTCTTTAAGCAGAATTGGGTCTGTGATGCAGCAGATCTAGCATTCTCTGCTGTTCTAAAGAACATTATGTGATCTGTGGCATACTGTTTTTGTTATGGGGCCGGGAGGGATTAAATACTCTCTCCAGGAAAAAATCAAAGAATTCTACCTTTGGCCAAAGAAATGGAGCTAGGCAGGTAATACCTCATGCAGGACACTAAATGGACACCAGTGAGAGTGAGATTTAGATAATGTTATAGGCTATCGACACCATTACTGTAAAAAATGTTAAAGTTCAATTATTTCCTGATTTCTGTGTTTGCAATGTGTTCTTTTCATTCTGAGGTTTGGCGGTATTCCCATTGATCTGAACCCTTTTGACCACAATGTGAGAATCATGGTAAAATGCCATCACTTTATCAGATGGGAATATTTATTTTAAGATGTTTAAATCCATTAATTTTATGTCTATCAGGTTCCATGATACATCCCTTGTAATACCCAGTTTTTAATGTTTACCAACATAGGAGAGTCATAGTGCATTTGCACATTGACATCTATGTAGGATGTAGTAATTAACCCCTTAACAACCACCAATACATATTAAAATGACCGTCGTTAAGGGGCCTTAATCCTGATCACCATATTAAAATGGCGATTGGGAATAAGTGAATAGCGCCCCCCACGGGTGACAGCTGTACATGACAGCTGACATCCTGTGACATCGGTCCCAACCAGTTTTGGAAACAATCGGGGTCGATTAACCCCTTAAATACTGCTGTCAGTTGCAACAGCGGAATCTAAGTGGATAAAATACCCACTTTGACAGGATTGACCACCCACATTCATAAACATGGGTGCTGATCGTTTCCATGGTATCCTGAGGTCATCTGATGACCCCAGGGTACAGTGGCCTGTAAGATCCTGCTTATCGGCAGTGTACTGCAGTGCATCAAACCAGAGATCAAAGTGAAAAATATACATATCTCACTGTTGGACTAAGTGAAAAAGCAAAAAAAAATTACATAAAATATGTAAAAACTAAAAAAAACATAAAAAATAATAAAAAGCATGCTAAGAAAAAGGGGGTTTGGTACCGTGTTGGCCAGTTGAAACAAGATCGCTGTCAGTGGGAAATATGGTACATTCTGGTATCCAACATTTAGTTAGAAGGAAGGGACCAAAGTTGTCCTGAAAGCTTGCCTTGTAACATCATTTATTTTATTTTTGTTAGCCATTACAACGCATCATAACTGCAAGATTATCTTGTTTTTCCCACTGAGAGCAAAAATTACTTTTTTACATCATACCGACACACAAAAAATGTAGTAAAAAGTGATCCAAAAATCATATGTAATACAACATGCCCTAATATTCCTCATTTGGCAAAAGAAAAATAAAAAACGAACCGCTCTCAGAATATGATGATGCAAAAAACAAATTAATTTTTGTAAAATATTGTTTTTAGTGTGTAAAAGCGGAAAAGAATAAATAAATGATATTAATCTGGAATCAATGTAATCGTACTGATCCGAAGAATAAATTGGTCTTATTACTTTTACCGCATTATTGAACTGTGCAAAAAAGTAAATAAATAAAAACAACTGAATTGCTGGTTTTTGTTCATTCTGTGTCTGAAAAATGTGAATAAAAAGCGATCAAAAAATATTATCTGCCTCGAAATGGTACCAAAAAAATCTCCAAATCACCGCTCAAAAAATAAGCGCCCATACAGCTCAGTTCGCCAAAAAAGAAATTACTGCTCTCAGAATATGATGACGAAATAACTATTTTTTATAAAAAAGCATTTTTAGTGTGTGATAGCAGCAAGACATAAAAAAAAAAAAAAAAAATCTGGTATTGCTGTAATCGCATCAAAGTGAAGAATAAGTAGTCTTGTCACTAATATTGCACAGTGAACCTCGCAAAAATAAAAATAAGAACTATTGTTGTACTGCTGTTTATTTGTTCATTCTGCGTCCCAAAAATCGGAATAAGGCTCGGACAACATTTATCCTGCATAGTGTTGAGCCACCCCCGTAGTGTTCGAGTTCGGTTCGGTTCGTCGAACACCCGTATGTTCGCCGAACTGTTCGTCGAACACCTTCGAACACTGTTAAAACCAATGGCAGGCAAACAAAAACACATAGAAACACATAGAAAACACCTTCAAAGGTGTCCAAAAGCTGACAAACTGCTCAGAAGACACAACTAACACATGGAAAAGTGACAAGTACATATAGTCATGCGAAAAGAAAAGAGGTGGAGGAGTAAAAGGAGGGGGAGACACCGATATAGGCATGTCATGCCCTTCTAAAAGCAAAAAAGTGCGAAGCCAACACAGCCAGTCCGTTCCTGCCTGTGCGACCTCCGTGTCGCCGGGTTTGTGCCAGAGCCGCGGTGGACCCTGACGGCCAGCCCCCCTCTCCCAATACTGGTGCCTGTCCACTGGTGGTTCGAGTGAGCCCCCCTGCGGTGGAGGCAGGTCTAATCTTTTTAATTTAAATTGTCTCTCTAATTTGAATGAGTACTCTTTAAATCCTTTTACAAGGATTTATTGAAGGGCAAGTCTCATGCCAGCAGCCGCGGTTATTCCAGTTCCATTAGCGTCCACTAAAGCTGCTGCAGTTAAAAATCTTTTATAAGGATAGAGCTTGGCGGTCCACCGCAAGGCGTCCTACCGCCAGTCCCAGCCCCTATGCCTTGGGGTGCCTCCCCGATGCTCTTCACTGAGTGTCCCGGGGGCCCGAACCATTTCCTTTGAAAAAATTAAGTGTCCAAACTACAGGTGGTGTAGCTTGCTTAACAGCTGGGATAATCTGCTAACTAGCAGATACTGCTACTAGGCACAAAGTATTTCCTGCGCTAGATGCAGTTAAAAATTTGTAATTAGATACTCTCGTTGGATGCTGAGAAAGCATTCCATAGAGTCTCTTGGCACGCCATATATTATTCTCTTAAAAAGCTTGGGGTAGGAGTCTAGGGGACCCTTTTATAGCCAAAATCACGGCCCTGTATCGCAATACGTCACCTAGGCTGAAGATAAATGGAACATTTTCATCACCTTTCATAATCACCAATGGTACAAGGCAGGGATGCCCTCTGTCCCCTCTCTTATACATCCTAGTGACGGAGCACCTGCTCTCATCAATTCGCCATAACCCCAATATTAGGTGGATTGAGGTGGGAGACACCGAATACAAGTGCTCTACATTTGCTGATGATGTCCTAGTATATATCACTCAATGACATATATCCATCCCTGCTGTTATGGCTGACATAGATCACTTTGTTACATGGTAAAATTTTAAAATCAATGCAGCGAAGTCTGAGGCCCTCGATGTCTCCCTCCCCAAATCCATACAGGATTCCATCCAGTCCAACTTTCCCTTTGCCTGGCCCTCACAGGGTATCAAATACTTAGGAATTCGTATTCATAGAGACCTCTCCCGTGTATGTTATCTTAATTTTGGGCCCTTTATTGAACAACTCCATAAAGACCACGGTTGGCAAGTTAGAACTGTAAGATTCACTACTTGAACCACTGGTGTTTTGTGGAAAAGCACATGTACACTGTGTTCCAAATTATTATGCAAAAAGTGTTTAGGAGTGATAAGGTTAGAATTTTTTTGTTTGTCAGTTAAACTCATTGATGGTGATGTGTGTCAGGGCTCTTTATATCACTGTAAGCAATTGCAGACACCTGTGCTAATTAGTTTGGCAGGTGTGTCCAATGAAAGGCAAGACTACTTAAGAAGGCTGTCCCACATTATTAAGCAGCCTACATTTTCTGCCAAAATGGGAAAGAAAAAGGATGTGTCGGCTGCTGAGAAGCAACAAATTGTGGAGTGTTTAGGTCAAGGCATGAGTCCAATCAACATTGCCAAGACACTTCATCCTGATGATCGCACAATCAAGAAGTATGTAGCTGATTCACAGTACACACGTGTGCGTGCTGATAAGGGAAAATTGAGGACTCTTTCCTACAGGCAATTACGTCAGGTTAAAAGAGCAGCGGCAAAAAAGCCTTGTCATAGCAGCAGACAAGTTTTTGAAGCTGCTGGTGCCTCCAACGTCCCCCGAGCAACAAGATGCAGAGTCCTTCAGAGGTTTACAGCTGTGCGTAAGCCATCCTGTCGACCTCCTCTATCCACTGCACACAAGCAGAAACGGCTCCAGTGGGCCAAACAATACATGAAGACTGACTTCAAAACTGTTTTGTTCACCGATGAGTGCCGTGCAATGCTCGATGATCCAGACGGATGGAGTGGAGGATGGCTGGTTGATGGACACCCCATGCAAACACGGCTATGGAGCCAACAAGGAGGAGGTGGAGAAATGTTTTGGGCTGGAATCATGGGAAGAGAGATTGTCGGCCCCTTTAGGATCCCTGAAGGGGTAAAGATGAACTCCATAATGTATGTGAAGTTTCTCAAACAGCACTTCCTGCCATGGTTCAAGAAGAAGAACCGTGTATTCCGCAGCAAGATCATTTTCATGCATGATAATGCACCATCTCATGCTGCACATAACACATCTGCATCTCTGGCTGATATGGGAATAAAAGGGGACAAACTTATGGTGTTACCCCCATGCTCCCCTGACCTCAACCCCATTGAGAACCTCTGGAGCATCATCAAAAGGAGTGTCTATGATGGCGGGAGGCAGTTCACATCTAAGCAACAGCTCTGGGAGGGTATTCTGTCCTCATGCAAAACAATTGAAGCAGAAACCATCCAAAACCTGACAAATTCAATGGACGAGAGAGTTCAAGCGCTCCTTTCGAACAAGGGGTCCTATGTGCAAATGTAACATCACCTAGAATAAAGTTTTGAGTTGAAAACTGTTTGATTTCAGTTTCTAATAACCTGCTAATGCTTATAATTTCAAAAATGACCATTTTTTTGTTCATTATTAAAATGAAAAGGTTGATCGAAGAGTGTGGGGGATCTAAGAGTGTGGCAACCCAGTAGTCAGGATTATTTCGAATTCTGACAATCTGAGGGTCATGTTGCAGGTAGTGCAGCAAGAAGGCACTCATGTGTCTTGCGCATCTAGGAGCCCCAAAATTATTTTCCGGGCTAGATGCAGCTGAAAATTATTATTAATTTGAAAGCTTGTGGAGCTTAGTATAGATGGCCAAATAGAATCAGTACTGCAAACTGCTACAAAGCCCAAATTATTTTCCAGTCAAGATACAGATAAACATGATTAGTAATTTGAAAGCTTAAAACGGTTGGTGAGGTGATTTTAACAAATCATCAAGCTTTTACTCTCCCCAGGAAAACACAGGGGTAGAAAAATAGTTTCGGATCCATGATTTGTTCATCTTTATGAACGTGAGTCTGTCTACATTATCAGTGGAGAGCCGCGTGCGCTTATCTGTCAGCACACCACCAGCAGCGCTGAACACACGTTCAGACAGAACGCTGGCTGCGGGGCATGACAAGATCTCCAAGGCGTAAGTGGCAAGCTCCGGCCATTTATCCAGATTGGAAGCCCAAAAAGAGCAAGGGTCCAGTGACACAGTCATGGCTTCAATGTTTACTTGGAGATACTCCTGTACCATCGTCTCTAGGCGTTGACTATGTGTCAGACTTCTTGTCTCCTGTGGCCTTGCAAAGGATGGGCTAAAAAAGTGGTGAAATGATTCCGCAAAATTGATGTTACCAGCAGATACTGTGTTTCTGTTACGTTTTCAGTGCTGAACACTCGACGGTCCCACGGTTGGCAAGTTGGAACTGTGAGATTCACTACGTGCACCACTAGTGTTTTGGGGAAAAGCACATGTAAGATTCACAACAGTCTCTGCTGATACTCCTCCTTTCTATGGCAGGAATAATTTCTGGAAATTTACTTTTGTACCGGGGATCTAACAGTGTGGCAACCCAGTAGTCAGGATTATTTCTAATTCTCACAATTCGAGGGTCATGTTGCAGGTAGTGCAGCAAGAAGGCACTCATGTGTCTTGCGCATCCAGGAGCACCAAGTCCCTGTTGTGTTGGTGGCGAGGTAACAATCATGCTTCCTTCCTCTGCCCTCTCCCCCCAACCTCGCACAACAGAAATGTGATCAAGGTCTCCCTCATCTGATGAGTCTTCCATCAGTTCGTCCTCCACTTCTTCCTGGGCTCCTGCACCTTCCTCACTAGTTAGGCTGCTACCATGTGCCCTGGTAAAACCATCTCCCCCACCCTCACATGCCTGCCGCCTTGGTGCTGCCGACCATCTGGACCTTGCAGATGTTAGCCCTTCCGCAGACAACTCTTCCTCCTCTACTTCCTCCACCTCCTCTTGTGCCACCAACTGACTCCGAATTCTGTTTAACATGTGCTCCAGCATGTAAATCACCGGAATAGTCAAACTGATAATGGCATCATCATCACTAAACATCTTCGTCGCCATTTCAAAACTGTGCAGAAGGGTGCATAGGTCCCTGATCTGAGACCACTCCTCCAGCGTGATTTGCCCCACCTCTGGATCTCGTTGGCCCAGGATATACATCACAACGTATTGCACCAGGGCTTGTCGGTGCTGCCACAGTCGCTGCAACATGTGCAGAGTTGAATTACACCGGGTAGGCACATCGCATTTTAGCGGGTGAAGTGGCAGGCCCAACGACTTCTGGAGAGATGTAAGTCGCTGAGCTACGGGATCTGAACGGCGGAAGTGAGCACACAGCGACCGTGCCCTCAGCAGAAGGCCATCTAGTCCGGGATAGTGGGCTAAAAATTGCTGGACAACCAGGTTCAACACGTGAGCCATACAAGGCACGTGTGTGACATTGCCCCGGCGAAGGGCCGCACCCAGGTTTGCAGCATTGTCGCACACGGCCTTCCCTGGTTTCAGGTTCAGTGGAGACAACCATTCATGAAACTGGTTCTCCAAAGCTAACCACAACTCCTCAGCTGTGTGACTCACATTTCCCAGACATTTCAAAGTAAAAACCGCCTGATGACGTTGAGCCCTGCTGCCAGCATAGTAAGGAGGTGTGCAGGATCCAGGTGTGCAGGATCCTTGTGGCATGACCAGACAGGCTTTGGGTGCAGGGGGAGGACCGAGAGGAGGTTGAGGAGGCAGAAGCAGTGGAGGAACTTTGAGATAGAGGATTGACGCACAACTCGTGGGGACGGCAAGACTTGGACAGCAGCCCTTTGTCCTGCTGTCACCATAGTTACCGAGTGCCCAGTCAGCGACATGTAATGCCCCTGTCCATGCCTACTCGTCCAAGTGTCTGTGGTGAAATGCACCCTGTCACGCACAGAGTTTCTCAAAGAAGCGGTGATGTTGTGTGCTACATGCTGGTGTAGCACAGGCACACCTTTCTTTGAGAAGTAGTGCCGACTCGGCATCTGGTACTGGGGCACTGCGACGGACATAAGGTCTCGAAAATCCTCTGTGTCCACCAGGCAGAAAGAAAGCATTTCTGTAGCCAAGAGCTTGCAGATGGTGAAATTCAACCTCTTAGCTTTCTCATGGCTAGGAGGAAATGGTCTTTTACTTGTCCACATCTGAGGGACCGAGGGCTGGCTGTTGTGCTTAGACGGGGTTGAGAAGGGTGTCCCCGGCAAACTGCCGGTCTGTGAGGAAGATGCAGACATGTTAGGTTGCCTTGATCCAAAGGTGGTGCTATCGATGTCGGACAGCGCTCAACACCAGCTGGTGTTTCCACCTCCAAAGGAAATGATGACCTGCCAATCACGCTGGCTGTTGCGGGTAAAGAGATGGCAGGTCTGCGTCCCAAAACAGGTGTGACTGCTGTCCCCCCAGTCACAGAGCATGAAGAGGCCGTGGATGCACAAGATGTGGCAGACGGTGGTTGGCCTGGCCGGCTAGGCCACATTGTAGCACAGTGAGCTTCCCACTGCAACTTATGCTTCATATCCATGTGCCGGTTCATGCATGAAGTACTCAAACTATGTATTTTTTAGCCTCTACTTAGTTTTTGCTGACAAATGTTACAGATAACACGAGTTGGGTCATCTTTATCGATCTGAAAAAATGCCCAGGCTATGCAAGGCTTAGCACCCAAGCGACCTGAAGAGCCACAACGACTTGTGGTCAGAGGCAGAGTTGTGTTTGAGGATGCCGTTGTTGACGTGCTTCCAGTACTACGTCTCTGTCCAGGAAGGCGCAACCTGACCTCATCGTCACTAGCATCCTCCTCCACCTCCTCTGCTGACCTCATCTCTTGGCTGACTGTGGGTTGACACTAAGTGGGATCTCCAACATCGTCATCATCACCCTGTGTGTTCTCACACCCGTCGTCCTCAGAGCCAACCTCTTCCTGCCCTGACAAAAAACTAAAGTTGTCGCTCCAATCAGGTATTTGAGTCTCATTATCGTCTTCCTCATTGTCTCCACCAACAGGAGTTACAGTTTGGGAACGAGGGTCTACATTATGGTCAGAACCTTCTGCGTCTGGTCCTGGATCCGACTCATAAAGATTCTGGGCATCAGTGCAGATCATTTCCTCGTCTGAATTCACAGAAGCTCTGGAGCCGACCTCTGATTCCCAGGCTATAGTATGAGTAAACAGATCTGCAGACTCAACCATCTGTTCTACCCCATACTCAGACGGGCAGCTGGAGACTTGGGAGCTGTGAGGAAGCAAGTGCGATTGGGGTGGCACCTCTGAGGACTGGAGTATTTGTGATGTTGAAGTTGAGGTGGAGGAGAGCCCACTTAAAGGAGCACTTGATATCCATTGAAGCACCTGCTGTTTTTGTGCCTCATCTGGAATTTGTAGCGATTGTCGTGGCCGAAAGAAAGGGATCTTATCACATTGTCCGCTAAAAGAAGTAGACATCTTAGTTTGGCTGGAAGATGGTCTTTCTTCTGCAGATGTTACTGTTGCTTTAACACCTAGCCCACGGACACAACCTTTTTTTCCCTTCCCAACACGCCTATTCCCCTTTCCACCAGCAGCAGGCCTTTTTCCACTCATTTTGGTAGTTAACTAATTGACAACTCTGGAGTTGTTTGCACAAAAAACAATGGATGGGAACCGTGCAGAGCTGGGTTAGATGCAGAAAAAAATTAGATTGAATTTGCAACCTGATGGAGGTTAGTATAGATGGACTAACAGAACAAGTCCCACACACTGTTAGAAGCCGAAATATTTTTTCAGAGCTAGATGCAGAAAAAAATTATATTGAATTTAAACCTGATGGAGGTTAGTATAGATGGACTAATAGAACAAGTCCCACACACTGCTAGAAGCCGAAATATTTTTTCAGAGCTAGATGCAGAAAAAAATTATATTGAATTTGCAACCTGATGGAGGTTAGTATAGATGGACTAATAGAACAAGTCCCACAAACTGCTAGAAGCTGAAATATTTTTTCAGAGCTAGATGCAGAAAAAAATTATATTGAATTTGCAACCTGGTGGAGGTTAGTATAGATGGACTAATAGAAGAAGTCCCACACACTGCTAGAAGCCGAAATATTTTTTCAGAGCTAGATGCAGAAAAAAATTATATTGAATTTGCAACCTGATGGATGTTAGTATAGATGGACTAATAGAACAAGTCCCACACACTGCTAGAAGCCAAAATATTTTTTCAGAGCTAGATGCAGAAAAAAATTATATTGAATTTGCAACCTGATGGAGGTTAGTATAGATGGACTAATAGAACAAGTCCCACACACTGCTAGAAGCCGAAATATTTTTTCAGAGCTAGATGCAGAAAAAAATTAAATTGAATTTGCAACCTGATGGAGGTTAGTATAGATGGACTAATAGAACAAGTCCCACACACTGCTAGAAGCCGAAATATTTTTTCAGAGCTAGATGCAGAAAAAAATTATATTGAATTTGCAACCTGATGGAGGTTAGTATAGATGGACTAATAGAACAAGTCCCACAAACTGCTACAAGCTGAAATATTTTTTCAGAGCTAGATGCAGAAAAAAATTATATTAAATTTGCAACCTGGTGGAGGTTAGTATAGATGGACTAATAGAACAAGTCCCACACACTGCTAGAAGCCGAAATATTTTTTCAGAGCTAGATGCAGAAAAAAATTAGATTGAATTTTCAACCTGGTGGAGGCTAGTATAGATGGACTAATAGAACAAGTCCCACACACTGCTACAAGCTGAACTATTTCTTCAGAGCTAGATGCAGAAAAAAATTAGATTGAATTTGCAACCTGGTGGAGGTTAGTATAGATGGACTAATAGAACACATCCCACACACTGCTACAAGCTGAACTATTTTTTCAGAGCTAGATGCAGAAAAGAATTATATTGAATTTGCAACCTGATGGAGGTTAGTATAGATGGATTAATAGAACAAGTCCCACACACTGCTACAAGCTAAAATATTTTTTCAGAGCTAGATGCAGAAAAAAATTATATTGAATTTGCAACCTGATGGAGGTTAGTATAGATGGACTAATAGAACAAGTCCCACACACTGCTACAAGCCGAAATATTTTTTCAGAGCTAGATGCAGAAAAAAATTATATTGAATTTGCAACCTGATGGAGGTTATTATAGATGGACTAATAGAACAAGTCCCACACACTGCCAGAAGCCGAAATATTTTTTCAGAGCTAGATGCAGAAAAAAATTATATTGAATTTACAACCTGATGGAGGTTAGTATAGATGGACTAATAGAACACGTCCCACACACTGCTACAACCTGAACTATTTTTTCAGTGCTAGATGCAGAAAAAAATTTGATTGAATTTGCAACCTTGTGGAGGTTAGTATAGATGGACTAATAGAACAAGTCCCACACACTGCTAGAAGCCGAAATATTTTTTCAGAGCTAGATGCAGAAAAAAATTATATTGAATTTGCAACCTGATGGATGTTAGTATAAATGGACTAATAGAACAAGTCCCACACACTGCTACAAGCCAAAATATTTTTTCAGAGCTAGATGCAGAAAAAAATTATATTGAATTTGCAACCTGATGGAGGTTAGTATAGATGGACTAATAGAACAAGTCCCACACACTGCTACAAGCCGGACTATTTTTTCAGAGCTAGATGCAGAAAAAAATTAGATTGAATTTGCAACCTGGTGGAGGTTAGTATAGATGGACTAATAGAACAAGTCCCACACACTGCTACAAGCCGAACTATTTTTTCTGAGCTAGATGCGGAAAAAAATGAGATTGAATTTGCAACCTGGTGGAGGTTAGTATAGATGGACTAATAAAACACGTCCCACACACTGCTACAACCTGAACTATTTTTTCAGAGCTAGATGCAGAAAAAAATTATATTGAATTTGCAACCTGGTGGAGGTTAGTATATATGGACTAATAGAACAAGTCCCACACACTGCTAGAAGCCGAAATATTTTTTCAGAGCTAGATGCAGAAAAAAATTATATTGAATTTTCAACCTGATAGAGGTTAGTATAAATGGACTAATAGAACAAGTCCCTAACACTGCTACAAACCAAAATATTTTTTCAGAGCTAGATGCAGAAAAAAATTATATTGAATTTGCAACCTGATGGAGGTTAGTATAGATGGACTAATAGAACAAGTCCCACACACTGCTACAAGCCAAAACATTTTTTCAGAGCTAGATGCAGAAAAAAATTATATTGAATTTGCAACCTGATGGAGGTTAGTATAGATGGACTAATAGAACAAGTCCCACACACTGCTACAAGCCAAAATATTTTTTCAGCGCTAGATGCAGAAAAAAATTATATTGAATTTGCAACCTGATGGAGGTTAGTATAGATGGACTAATAGAACAAGTCCCACACACTGCTAGAAGCCGAAATATTTTTTCAGAGCTAGATGCAGAAAAAAATTATATTGAATTTGCAACCTGATGGAGGTTAGTATAGATGGACTAACAGAACAAGTCCCACACACTGTTAGAAGCCGAAATATTTTTTCAGAGCTAGATGCAGAAAAAAATTATATTGAATTTGAACCTGATGGAGGTTAGTATAGATGGACTAATAGAACAAGTCCCACACACTGCTAGAAGCCGAAATATTTTTTCAGAGCTATATGCAGAAAAAAATTATATTGAATTTGCAACCTGATGGAGGTTAGTATAGATGGACTAATAGAACAAGTCCCACAAACTGCTAGAAGCTGAAATATTTTTTCAGAGCTAGATGCAGAAAAAAATTATATTGAATTTGCAACCTGATGGAGGTTAGTATAGATGGACTAATAGAAGAAGTCCCACACACTGCTAGAAGCCGAAATATTTTTTCAGAGCTAGATGCAGAAAAAAATTATATTGAATTTACAACCTGATGGAGGTTAGTATAGATGGACTAATAGAACACGTCCCACACACTGCTACAACCTGAACTATTTTTTCAGTGCTAGATGCAGAAAAAAATTTGATTGAATTTGCAACCTTGTGGAGGTTAGTATAGATGGACTAATAGAACAAGTCCCACACACTGCTAGAAGCCAAAATATTTTTTCAGAGCTAGATGCAGAAAAAAATTATATTGAATTTGCAACCTGATGGATGTTAGTATAAATGGACTAATAGAACAAGTCCCACACACTGCTACAAGCCAAAATATTTTTTCAGAGCTAGATGCAGAAAAAAATTATATTGAATTTGCAACCTGATGGAGGTTAGTATAGATGGACTAATAGAACAAGTCCCACACACTGCTACAAGCCTTACTATTTTTTCAGAGCTAGATGCAGAAAAAAATTTGATTGAATTTTCAACCTGGTGGAGGCTAGTATAGATGGACTAATAGAACAAGTCCCACACACTGCTACAAGCTGAACTATTTTTTCAGAGCTAGATGCAGAAAAAAATTAGATTGAATTTGCAACCTGGTGGAGGTTAGTATAGATGGACTAATAGAACACATCCCACACACTGCTACAAGCTGAACTATTTTTTCAGAGCTAGATGCAGAAAAAAATTATATTGAATTTGCAACCTGATGGAGGTTAGTATAGATGGACTAATATAACAAGTCCCACACACTGCTAAAAGCCAAAATATTTTTTCAGAGCTAGATGCAGAAAAAAATTATATTGAATTTGCAACCTGATGGAGGTTAGTATAGATGGACTAATAGATCAAGTCCCACACACTGCTACAAGCCGAAATATTTTTTCAGAGCTAGATGCAGAAAAAAATTATATTGAATTTGCAACCTGATGGAGGTTAGTATAGATGGACTAATAGAACAAGTCCCACACACTGCTACAAGCCTTACTATTTTTTCAGAGCTAGATGCAGAAAAAAATTTGATTGAATTTTCAACCTGGTGGAGGCTAGTATAGATGGACTAATAGAACAAGTCCCACACACTGCTACAAGCTGATCTATTTTTTCAGAGCTAGATGCAGAAAAAAATTAGATTGAATTTGCAACCTGGTGGAGGTTAGTATAGATGGACTAATAGAACACATCCCACACACTGCTACAAGCTGAACTATTTTTTCAGAGCTAGATGCAGAAAAAAATTATATTGAATTTGCAACCTGATGGAGGTTAGTATAGATGGACTAATAGAACAAGTCCCACACACTGCTAAAAGCCAAAATATTTTTTCAGAGCTAGATGCAGAAAAAAATTATATTGAATTTGCAACCTGATGAAGGTTACTATAGATGGACTACTAGAACAAGTCCCACACACTGCCAGAAGCCGAAATATTTTTTCAGAGCTAGATGCAGAAAAAAATTATATTGAATTTGCAACCTGATGGAGGTTAGTATAGATGGACTAATAGAACATGTCCCACACACTGCTACAACCTGAACTATTTTTTCAGTGCTAGATGCAGAAAAAAATTTGATTGAATTTGCAACCTTGTGGAGGTTAGTATAGATGGACTAATAGAACAAGTCCCACACACTGCTAGAAGCCGAAATATTTTTTCAGAGCTAGATGCAGAAAAAAATTATATTGAATTTGCAACCTGATGGATGTTAGTATAAATGGACTAATAGAACAAGTCCCACACACTGCTACAAGCCAAAATATTTTTTCAGAGCTAGATGCAGAAAAAAATTATATTGAATTTGCAACCTGATGGAGGTTAGTATAGATGGACTAATAGAACAAGTCCCACACACTGCTACAAGCCAAAACATTTTTTCAGAGCTAGATGCAGAAAAAAATGATATTGAATTTGCAACCTGATGGAGGTTAGTATAGATGGACTAATAGAACAAGTCCCACACACTGCTACAAGCCAAAATATTTTTTCAGAGCTAGATGCAGAAAAAAATTATATTGAATTTGCAACCTGATGGAGGTTAGTATAGATGGACTAATAGAACAAGTCCCACACACTGCTAGAAGCCGAAATATTTTTTCAGAGCTAGATGCAGAAAAAAATTATATTGAATTTGCAACCTGATGGAGGTTAGTATAGATGGACTAACAGAACAAGTCCCACACACTGCTACAAGCCAAAATATTTTTTCAGAGCTAGATGCAGAAAAAAATTATATTGAATTTGCAACCTGATGGAGGTTAGTATAGATGGACTAATAGAACAAGTCCCACACACTGCTAGAAGCCGAAATATTTTTTCAGAGCTAGATGCAGAAAAAAATTATATTGAATTTGCAACCTGATGGAGGTTAGTATAGATGGACTAACAGAACAAGTCCCACACACTGTTAGAAGCCGAAATATTTTTTCAGAGCTAGATGCAGAAAAAAATTATATTGAATTTGAACCTGATGGAGGTTAGTATAGATGGACTAATAGAACAAGTCCCAAACAATGCTAGAAGCCGAAATATTTTTTCAGAGCTAGATGCAGAAAAAAATTATATTGAATTTGCAACCTGATGGAGGTTAGTATAGATGGACTAATAGAACAAGTCCCACAAACTGCTAGAAGCTGAAATATTTTTTCAGAGCTAGATGCAGAAAAAAATTATATTGAATTTGCAACCTGGTGGAGGTTAGTATAGATGGACTAATAGAAGAAGTCCCACACACTGCTAGAAGCCGAAATATTTTTTCAGAGCTAGATGCAGAAAAAAATTATATTGAATTTGCAACCTGATGGATGTTAGTATAGATGGACTAATAGAACAAGTCCCACACACTGCTAGAAGCCAAAATATTTTTTCAGAGCTAGATGCAGAAAAAAATTATATTAAATTTGCAACCTGATGGAGGTTAGTATAGATGGACTAATAGAACAAGTCCCACACACTGCTAGAAGCCGAAATATTTTTTCAGAGCTAGATGCAGAAAAAAATTAAATTGAATTTGCAACCTGATGGAGGTTAGTATAGATGGACTAATAGAACAAGTCCCACACACTGCTAGAAGCCGAAATATTTTTTCAGAGCTAGATGCAGAAAAAAATTATATTGAATTTGCAACCTGATGGAGGTTAGTATAGATGGACTAATAGAACAAGTCCCACAAACTGCTACAAGCTGAAATATTTTTTCAGAGCTAGATGCAGAAAAAAATTATATTAAATTTGCAACCTGGTGGAGGTTAGTATAGATGGACTAATAGAACAAGTCCCACACACTGCTAGAAGCCGAAATATTTTTTCAGAGCTAGATGCAGAAAAAAATTAGATTGAATTTTCAACCTGGTGGAGGCTAGTATAGATGGACTAATAGAACAAGTCCCACACACTGCTACAAGCTGAACTATTTCTTCAGAGCTAGATGCAGAAAAAAATTAGATTGAATTTGCAACCTGGTGGAGGTTTGTATAGATGGACTAATAGAACACATCCCACACACTGCTACAAGCTGAACTATTTTTTTCAGAGCTAGATGCAGAAAAAAATTATATTGAATTTGCAACCTGATGTAGGTTAGTATAGATGGATTAATAGAACAAGTCCCACACACTGCTACAAGCCAAAATATTTTTTCAGAGCTAGATGCAGAAAAAAATTATATTGAATTTGCAACCTGATGGAGGTTAGTATAGATGGACTAATAGAACAAGTCCCACACACTGCTACAAGCCGAAATATTTTTTCAGAGCTAGATGCAGAAAAAAATTATATTGAATTTGCAACCTGATGGAGGTTATTATAGATGGACTAATAGAACAAGTCCGACACACTGCCAGAAGCCGAAATATTTTTTCAGAGCTAGATGCAGAAAAAAATTATATTGAATTTACAACCTGATGGAGGTTAGTATAGATGGACTAATAGAACACGTCCCACACACTGCTACAACCTGAACTATTTTTTCAGTGCTAGATGCAGAAAAAAATTTGATTGAATTTGCAACCTTGTGGAGGTTAGTATAGATGGACTAATAGAACAAGTCCCACACACTGCTAGAAGCCGAAATATTTTTTCAGAGCTAGATGCAGAAAAAAATTATATTGAATTTGCAACCTGATGGATGTTAGTATAAATGGACTAATAGAACAAGTCCCACACACTGCTACAAGCCAAAATATTTTTTCAGAGCTAGATGCAGAAAAAAATTATATTGAATTTGCAACCTGATGGAGGTTAGTATAGATGGACTAATAGAACAAGTCCCACACACTGCTACAAGCCGGACTATTTTTTCAGAGCTAGATGCAGAAAAAAATTAGATTGAATTTGCAACCTGGTGGAGGTTAGTATAGATGGACTAATAGAACAAGTCCCACACACTGCTACAAGCCGAACTATTTTTTCTGAGCTAGATGCGGAAAAAAATTAGATTGAATTTGCAACCTGGTGGAGGTTAGTATAGATGGACTAATAAAACACGTCCCACACACTGCTACAACCTGAACTATTTTTTCAGAGCTAGATGCAGAAAAAAATTTGATTGAATTTGCAACCTGGTGGAGGTTAGTATATATGGACTAATAGAACAAGTCCCACACACTGCTAGAAGCCGAAATATTTTTTCAGAGCTAGATGCAGAAAAAAATTATATTGAATTTTCAACCTGATAGAGGTTAGTATAAATGGACTAATAGAACAAGTCCCTCACACTGCTACATACCAAATTATTTTTTCAGAGCTAGATGCAGAAAAAAAATATATTGAATTTGCAACCTGATGGAGGTTAGTATAGATGGACTAATAGAACAAGTCCCACACACTGCTACAAGCCAAAACATTTTTTCAGAGCTAGATGCAGAAAAAAATGATATTGAATTTGCAACCTGATGGAGGTTAGTATAGATGGACTAATAGAACAAGTCCCACACACTGCTACAAGCCAAAATATTTTTTCAGCGCTAGATGCAGAAAAAAATTATATTGAATTTGCAACCTGATGGAGGTTAGTATAGATGGACTAATAGAACAAGTCCCACACACTGCTAGAAGCCGAAATATTTTTTCAGAGCTAGATGCAGAAAAAAATTATATTGAATTTGCAACCTGATGGAGGTTAGTATAGATGGACTAACAGAACAAGTCCCACACACTGTTAGAAGCCGAAATATTTTTTCAGAGCTAGATGCAGAAAAAAATTATATTGAATTTGAACCTGATGGAGGTTAGTATAGATGGACTAATAGAACAAGTCCCACACACTGCTAGAAGCCGAAATATTTTTTCAGAGCTATATGCAGAAAAAAATTATATTGAATTTGCAACCTGATGGAGGTTAGTATAGATGGACTAATAGAACAAGTCCCACAAACTGCTAGAAGCTGAAATATTTTTTCAGAGCTAGATGCAGAAAAAAATTATATTGAATTTGCAACCTGATGGAGGTTAGTATAGATGGACTAATAGAAGAAGTCCCACACACTGCTAGAAGCCGAAATATTTTTTCAGAGCTAGATGCAGAAAAAAATTATATTGAATTTACAACCTGATGGAGGTTAGTATAGATGGACTAATAGAACACGTCCCACACACTGCTACAACCTGAACTATTTTTTCAGTGCTAGATGCAGAAAAAAATTTGATTGAATTTGCAACCTTGTGGAGGTTAGTATAGATGGACTAATAGAACAAGTCCCACACACTGCTAGAAGCCAAAATATTTTTTCAGAGCTAGATGCAGAAAAAAATTATATTGAATTTGCAACCTGATGGATGTTAGTATAAATGGACTAATAGAACAAGTCCCACACACTGCTACAAGCCAAAATATTTTTTCAGAGCTAGATGCAGAAAAAAATTATATTGAATTTGCAACCTGATGGAGGTTAGTATAGATGGACTAATAGAACAAGTCCCACACACTGCTACAAGCCGGACTATTTTTTCAGAGCTAGATGCAGAAAAAAATTATATTGAATTTTCAACCTGGTGGAGGCTAGTATAGATGGACTAATAGAACAAGTCCCACACACTGCTACAAGCTGAACTATTTTTTCAGAGCTAGATGCAGAAAAAAATTAGATTGAATTTGCAACCTGGTGGAGGTTAGTATAGATGGACTAATAGAACACATCCCACACACTGCTACAAGCTGAACTATTTTTTCAGAGCTAGATGCAGAAAAAAATTATATTGAATTTGCAACCTGATGGAGGTTAGTATAGATGGACTAATAGAACAAGTCCCACACACTGCTAAAAGCCAAAATATTTTTTCAGAGCTAGATGCAGAAAAAAATTATATTGAATTTGCAACCTGATGGAGGTTAGTATAGATGGACTAATAGAACAAGTCCCACACACTGCTACAAGCCGAAATATTTTTTCAGAGCTAGATGCAGAAAAAAATTATATTGAATTTGCAACCTGATGGAGGTTACTATAGATGGACTACTAGAACAAGTCCCACACACTGCCAGAAGCCGAAATATTTTTTCAGAGCTAGATGCAGAAAAAAATGATATTGAATTTGCAACCTGATGGAGGTTAGTATAGATGGACTAATAGAACAAGTCCCACACACTGCTACAAGCCAAAATATTTTTTCAGAGCTAGATGCAGAAAAAAATTATATTGAATTTGCAACCTGATGGAGGTTACTATAGATGGACTACTAGAACAAGTCCCACACACTGCCAGAAGCCGAAATATTTTTTCAGAGCTAGATGCAGAAAAAAATTATATTGAATTTGCAACCTGATGGAGGTTAGTATAGATGGACTAATAGAACATGTCCCACACACTGCTACAACCTGAACTATTTTTTCAGTGCTAGATGCAGAAAAAAATTTGATTGAATTTGCAACCTTGTGGAGGTTAGTATAGATGGACTAATAGAACAAGTCCCACACACTGCTAGAAGCCGAAATATTTTTTCAGAGCTAGATGCAGAAAAAAATTATATTGAATTTGCAACCTGATGGAGGTTAGTATAGATGGACTAATAGAACATGTCCCACACACTGCTACAACCTGAACTATTTTTTCAGTGCTAGATGCAGAAAAAAATTTGATTGAATTTGCAACCTTGTGGAGGTTAGTATAGATGGACTAATAGAACAAGTCCCACACACTGCCAGAAGCCGAAATATTTTTTCAGAGCTAGATGCAGAAAAAAATTATATTGAATTTACAACCTGATGGAGGTTAGTATAGATGGACTAATAGAACACGTCCCACACACTGCTACAACCTGAACTATTTTTTCAGTGCTAGATGCAGAAAAAAATTTGATTGAATTTGCAACCTTGTGGAGGTTAGTATAGATGGACTAATAGAACAAGTCCCACACACTGCTAGAAGCCGAAATATTTTTTCAGAGCTAGATGCAGAAAAAAATTATATTGAATTTGCAACCTGATGGATGTTAGTATAAATGGACTAATAGAACAAGTCCCACACACTGCTACAAGCCAAAATATTTTTTCAGAGCTAGATGTAGAAAAAAATTATATTGAATTTGCAACCTGATGGAGGTTAGTATAGATGGACTAATAGAACAAGTCCCACACACTGCTACAAGCCAGACTATTTTTTCAGAGCTAGATGCAGAAAAAAATTAGATTGAATTTGCAACCTGGTGGAGGTTAGTATAGATGGACTAATAGAACAAGTCCCACACACTGCTACAAGCCGAACTATTTTTTCTGAGCTAGATGCGGAAAAAAATTAGATTGAATTTGCAACCTGGTGGAGGTTAGTATAGATGGACTAATAAAACACGTCCCACACACTGCTACAACCTGAACTATTTTTTCAGAGCTAGATGCAGAAAAAAATTTGATTGAATTTGCAACCTGGTGGAGGTTAGTATATATGGACTAATAGAACAAGTCCCACACACTGCTAGAAGCCGAAATATTTTTTCAGAGCTAGATGCAGAAAAAAATTATATTGAATTTTCAACCTGATAGAGGTTAGTATAAATGGACTAATAGAACAAGTCCCTCACACTGCTACATACCAAATTATTTTTTCAGAGCTAGATGCAGAAAAAAAATATATTGAATTTGCAACCTGATGGAGGTTAGTATAGATGGACTAATAGAACAAGTCCCACACACTGCTACAAGCCAAAACATTTTTTCAGAGCTAGATGCAGAAAAAAATTATATTGAATTTGCAACCTGATGGAGGTTAGTATAGATGGACTAATAGAACAAGTCCCACACACTGCTACAAGCCAAAATATTTTTTCAGCGCTAGATGCAGAAAAAAATTATATTGAATTTGCAACCTGATGGAGGTTAGTATAGATGGACTAATAGAACAAGTCCCACACACTGCTAGAAGCCGAAATATTTTTTCAGAGCTAGATGCAGAAAAAAATTATATTGAATTTGCAACCTGATGGATGTTAGTATAAATGGACTAATAGAACAAGTCCCACACACTGCTACAAGCCAAAATATTTTTTCAGAGCTAGATGCAGAAAAAAATTATATTGAATTTGCAACCTGATGGAGGTTAGTATAGATGGACTAATAGAACAAGTCCCACACACTGCTACAAGCCGGACTATTTTTTCAGAGCTAGATGCAGAAAAAAATTTGATTGAATTTTCAACCTGGTGGAGGCTAGTATAGATGGACTAATAGAACAAGTCCCACACACTGCTACAAGCTGAACTATTTTTTCAGAGCTAGATGCAGAAAAAAATTAGATTGAATTTGCAACCTGGTGGAGGTTAGTATAGATGGACTAATAGAACACATCCCACACACTGCTACAAGCTGAACTATTTTTTCAGAGCTAGATGCAGAAAAAAATTATATTGAATTTGCAACCTGATGGAGGTTAGTATAGATGGACTAATAGAACAAGTCCCACACACTGCTAAAAGCCAAAATATTTTTTCAGAGCTAGATGCAGAAAAAAATTATATTGAATTTGCAACCTGATGGAGGTTAGTATAGATGGACTAATAGAACAAGTCCCACACACTGCTACAAGCCGAAATATTTTTTCAGAGCTAGATGCAGAAAAAAATTATATTGAATTTGCAACCTGATGGAGGTTACTATAGATGGCCTACTAGAACAAGTCCCACACACTGCCAGAAGCCGAAATATTTTTTCAGAGCTAGATGCAGAAAAAAATTATATTGAATTTGCAACCTGATGGAGGTTAGTATAGATGGACTAATAGAACATGTCCCACACACTGCTACAACCTGAACTATTTTTTCAGTGCTAGATGCAGAAAAAAATTTGATTGAATTTGCAACCTTGTGGAGGTTAGTATAGATGGACTAATAGAACAAGTCCCACACACTGCTAGAAGCCGAAATATTTTTTCAGAGCTAGATGCAGAAAAAAATTATATTGAATTTGCAACCTGATGGATGTTAGTATAAATGGACTAATAGAACAAGTCCCACACACTGCTACAAGCCAAAATATTTTTTCAGAGCTAGATGCAGAAAAAAATTATATTGAATTTGCAACCTGATGGAGGTTAGTATAGATGGACTAATAGAACAAGTCCCACACACTGCTACAAGCCAAAACATTTTTTCAGAGCTAGATGCAGAAAAAAATGATATTGAATTTGCAACCTGATGGAGGTTAGTATAGATGGACTAATAGAACAAGTCCCACACACTGCTACAAGCCAAAATATTTTTTCAGAGCTAGATGCAGAAAAAATTATATTGAATTTGCAACCTGATGGAGGTTAGCATAGATGGACTAATAGAACAAGTCCCACACACTGCTAGAAGCCGAAATATTTTTTCAGAGCTAGATGCAGAAAAAAATTATACTGAATTTGCAACCTGATGGAGGTTAGTATAGATGGACTAACAGAACAAGTCCCACACACTGTTAGAAGCCGAAATATTTTTTCAGAGCTAGATGCAGAAAAAAATTATATTGAATTTGAACCTGATGGAGGTTAGTATAGATGGACTAATAGAACAAGTCCCACACACTGCTAGAAGCCGAAATATTTTTTCAGAGCTAGATGCAGAAAAAAATTATATTGAATTTGCAACCTGATGGATGTTAGTATAAATGGACTAATAGAACAAGTCCCACACACTGCTACAAGCCAAAATATTTTTTCAGAGCTAGATGCAGAAAAAAATTTGATTGAATTTTCAACCTGGTGGAGGCTAGTATAGATGGACTAATAGAACAAGTCCCACACACTGCTACAAGCTGAACTATTTTTTCAGAGCTAGATGCAGAAAAAAATTAGATTGAATTTGCAACCTGGTGGAGGTTAGTATAGATGGACTAATAGAACACATCCCACACACTGCTACAAGCTGAACTATTTTTTCAGAGCTAGATGCAGAAAAAAATTATATTGAATTTGCAACCTGATGGAGGTTAGTATCGATGGACTAATAGAACAAGTCCCACACACTGCTAAAAGCCAAAATATTTTTTCAGAGCTAGATGCAGAAAAAAATTATATTGAATTTGCAACCTGATGGAGGTTAGTATAGATGGACTAATAGAACAAGTCCCACACACTGCTACAAGCCGAAATATTTTTTCAGAGCTAGATGCAGAAAAAAATTATATTGAATTTGCAACCTGATGGAGGTTACTATAGATGGACTACTAGAACAAGTCCCACACACTGCCAGAAGCCGAAATATTTTTTCAGAGCTAGATGCAGAAAAAAATTATATTGAATTTGCAACCTGATGGAGGTTAGTATAGATGGACTAATAGAACATGTCCCACACACTGCTACAACCTGAACTATTTTTTCAGTGCTAGATGCAGAAAAAAATTTGATTGAATTTGCAACCTTGTGGAGGTTAGTATAGATGGACTAATAGAACAAGTCCCACACACTGCTAGAAGCCGAAATATTTTTTCAGAGCTAGATGCAGAAAAAAATTATATTGAATTTGCAACCTGATGGATGTTAGTATAAATGGACTAATAGAACAAGTCCCACACACTGCTACAAGCCAAAATATTTTTTCAGAGCTAGATGCAGAAAAAAATTATATTGAATTTGCAACCTGATGGAGGTTAGTATAGATGGACTAATAGAACAAGTCCCACACACTGCTACAAGCCGGACTATTTTTTCAGAGCTAGATGCAGAAAAAAATTTGATTGAATTTTCAACCTGGTGGAGGTTAGTATAGATGGACTAATAGAACAAGTCCCACACACTGCTACAAGCTGAACTATTTTTTCAGAGCTAGATGCAGAAAAAAATTAGATTGAATTTGCAATCTGGTGGAGGTTAGTATAGATGGACTAATAGAACACATCCCACACACTGCTACAAGCTGAACTATTTTTTCAGAGCTAGATGCAGAAAAAAATTTGATTGAATTTGCAACCTGATGGAGGTTAGTATAGATGGACTAATAGAACAAGTCCCACACACTGCTAGAAGCCAAAATATTTTTTCAGAGCTAGATGCAGAAAAAAATTATATTGAATTTGCAACCTGATGGAGGTTAGTATAGATGGACTAATAGAACAAGTCCCACACACTGCTAGAAGCCAAAATATTTTTTCAGAGTTAGATGCAGAAAAAAATTATATTGAATTTGCAACCTGATGGAGGTTAGTATAGATGGACTAATAGAACAAGTCCCACACACTGCTAGAAGCCGAAATATTTTTTCAGAGCTAGATGCAGAAAAAAATTATATTGAATTTGCAACCTGATGGAGGTTAATATAGATGGACTAATAGAACAAGTCCCACAAACTGCTACAAGCTGAAATATTTTTTCAGAGCTAGATGCAGAAAAAAATTATATTAAATTTGCAACCTGGTGGAGGTTAGTATAGATGGACTAATAGAACAAGTCCCACACACTGCTACAAGCCGAACTATTTTTTCAGAGCTAGATGCAGAAAAAAATTAGATTGAATTTTCAACCTGGTGGAGGCTAGTATAGATGGACTAATAGAAGAAGTCCCACACACTGCTACAAGCTGAACTATTTTTTCAGAGCTAGATGCAGAAAAAAATTAGATTGAATTTGCAACCTGGTGGAGGTTAGTATAGATGGACTAATAGAACAAGTCCCACACACAGCTAGAAGCCGAAATATTTTTTCAGAGCTAGATGCAGAAAAAAATTATATTGAATTTGCAACCTGATGGAGGTTAGTATAGATGGACTAATAGAACAAGTCCCACACACTGCTACAAGCCAAAATATTTTTTCAGAGCTAGATGCAGAAAAAAATTATATTGAATTTGCAACCTGATGGAGGTTAGTATAGATGGACTAATAGAACAAGTCCCACACACTGCTACAAGCCGAAATATTTTTTCAGAGCTAGATGCAGAAAAAAATTATATTGAATTTGCAACCTGATGGAGGTTAGTATAGATGGACTAATAGAACAAGTCCCACACACACCTAGAAGCCGAAATATTTTTTCAGAGCTAGATGCAGAAAAAAATTATATTGAATTTGCAACCTGATGGAGGTTACTATAGATGGACTAATAGAACAAGTCCCACACACTGCCAGTAGCCGAAATATTTTTTCAGAGCTAGATGCAGAAAAAAATTATATTGAATTTGCAACCTGATGGAGGTTAGTATAGATGGACTAATAGAACACGTCCCACACACTGCTACAACCTGAACTATTTTTTCAGAGCTAGATGCAGAAAAAAATTTGATTGAATTTGCAACCTTGTGGAGGTTAGTATAGATGGACTAATAGAACAAGTCCCACACACTGCTAGAAGCCGAAATATTTTTTCAGAGCTAGATGCAGAAAAAAATTATATTGAATTTGCAACCTGATGGATGTTAGTATAAATGGACTAATAGAACAAGTCCCACACACTGCTACAAGCCAACATATTTTTTCAGAGCTAGATGCAGAAAAAAATTATATTGAATTTGCAGCCTGATGGAGGTTAGTATAGATGGACTAATAGAACAAGTCCCACACACTGCTAGAAGCCGAAATATTTTTTCAGAGCTAGATGCAGAAAAAAATTATATTAAATTTGCAACCTGGTGGAGGTTAGTATAGATGGACTAATAGAACAAGTCCCACACACTGCTACAAGCCGGACTATTTTTTCAGAGCTAGATGCAGAAAAAAAATTGATTGAAATTTCAACCTGGTGGAGGTTAGTATAGATGGACTAATAGAACAAGTCCCACACACTGCTACAAGCTGAACTATTTTTTCAGAGCTAGATGCAGAAAAAAATTTGATTGAATTTGCAACCTGGTGGAGGTTAGTATAGATGGACTAATAGAACAAGTCCCACACACTGCTAGAAGCCGAAACATTTTTTCAGAGCTAGATGCAGAAAAAAATTATATTGAATTTGCAACCTGATGGAGGTTAGTATAGATGGACTAATAGAACAAGTCACACACACTGCTACAAGCCAAAACATTTTTTCAGAGCTAGATGCAGAAAAAAATTAGATTGAATTTGCAACCTGATGGAGGTTAGTATAGATGGACTAATAGAACAAGTCCCACACACTGCTACAAGCCGAAATATTTTTTCAGAGCTAGATGCAGAAAAAAATTATATTGAATTTGCAACCTGATGGAGGTTAGTATAGATGGACTAACAGAACAAGTCCCACACACTGTTAGAAGCCGAAATATTTTTTCAGAGCTAGATGCAGAAAAAAATTATATTGAATTTGCAACCTGATGGAGGTTAGTATAGATGGACTAATAGAACAAGTCCCACACACTGCTAGAAGCCAAATTTTTTTTTCAGAGCTAGATGCAGAAAAAAATTATATTGAATTTGCAACCTGATGGAGGTTAGTATAGATGGGCTAATAGAACAAGTCCCACACACTGCTAGAAGCCGAAATATTTTTTCAGAGCTAGATGCAGAAAAAAGTTATATTGAATTTGCAACCTGATGGAGGTTAGTATAGATGGACTAATAGAACAAGTCCCACACACTGCTAGAAGACGAAATATTTTTTCAGAGCTAGATGCAGAAAACAATTAAATTGAATTTGCAACCTGATGGAGGTTAGTATAGATGGACTAATAGAACAAGTCCCACACACTGCTAGAAGCCGAAATATTTTTTCAGAGCTAGATGCAGAAAAAAATTATATTGAATTTGCAACCTGATGGAGGTTAGTATAGATGGACTAATAGAACAAGTCCCACACACTGCTAGAAGCCAAAATATTTTTTCAGAGCTAGATGCAGAAAAAAATTATATTGATTCTGCAACCTGATGGAGGTTAGTATAGATGGACTAATAGAACAAGTCCCACACTGCTACAAGCCAAAATATTTTTTCAGAGCTAGATGCAGAAAAAAATTATATTGAATTTGCAACCTGATGGAGGTTAGTATAGATGGACTCATAGAACAAGTCCTACTCACTGCTACAAGCCAAAATATTTTTTCAGAGCTAGATGCAGAAAAAAATTATATTGAATTTGCAACCTGATGGAGGTTAGTATAGATGGACTAATAGAACAAGTCCCACACACTGCTACAAGCCGAAATATTTTTTCAGAGCTAGATGCAGAAAAAAATTATATTGAATTTGCAACCTGATGGAGGTTAGTATAGATGGACTAATAGAACAAGTCCCACACACTGCTAGAAGCCGAAATATTTTTTCAGAGCTAGCTGCAGAAAAAAATTATATTGAATTTGCAACCTGATGGAGGTTAGTATAGATGGACTAGTAGAACAAGTCCCACACACTGCTAGAAGCCAAAATATTTTTTCAGAGCTAGATGGAGAAAAAAATTATATTGAATTTGCAACCTGATGGAGGTTAGTATAGATGGACTAATAGAACAAGTCCCACACAGTGCTAGAAGCCAAAATATTTTTTCAGAGCTAGATGCAGAAAAAAATTATATTGAATTTGCAACCTGATGGAGGTTAGTATAGATGGACTAATAGAACAAGTCCCACACACTGCTAGAAGCCGAAATATTTTTTCAGAGCTAGATGCAGAAAAAAAATATATTGAATTTGCAACCTGATGGAGGTTAGTTTAGATGAACTAATAGAACAAGTCCCACACACTGCTACAAGCCAAAATATTTTTTCAGAGCTAGATGCAGAAAAAAATTATATTGAATTTGCAACCTAATGGAGGTTAGTATAGATGGACTAATAGAATGATGCTATGTCCAAAAGGTTGTACTTCACTAGGTGCAGTAAAAAAAATTGTATTCTATACACAGGTGGTGTAGCTTGCAACACAGATAGGCTACTCCACTGACTAACACACTCTGCAATAGGCCAAAAAGGATTTGCTTTGCTAGATTTAGCCAAATGCTGTGAAAAAAACTTGCACAGCACTGGCACAAACCTGCCTGGCAAAAATTGATAGGAAATTATGTAACTTAGTCCTGAAAAGGACTGCAATTACAATTAGTTTTTACTCCCAACCTATCTATTTAAGAGCACAGACCTGCCTGATAAAAGTGATAGGAACTGATGTAACTTAGTCCTGAAAAGGACTGCAATTACAATTAGTCTTTACTCCCAACCTATCTATTTAAGAGTACAGGCCTGCCTGATAAAAGTCGTAGGAAATGATGTAACCTAGTCCTTAAAAGGACTGCAATCACAACTATTCCCTACTCCTAAGCTATCTGTAGATTTATGCGAAAATTGGCTTGAAATTAACAAAGTATAGCGCACACAGCAACATCGGTGCCGTCTAACACGCAGCTGTAGCAGTGAGAAAATGGTGGCGACTGGGATAATGGCTGGGTCCTATAGGGCAAGGACATGTGACATACACTGCCAATGACACATGCCCTTGCTTGTGTGAAAAAAAGCAGTTCGCTCCGTGTGTGCGCTGCTGATAGGCTGACAGATTGCACCTCCCCACTGTAAATGCGGGAAAGAGAAAAAAAAATGGAGATCTTCATTATTTCTGCAGAGATCCATCCTCTGCCTCTCCCCCCGCCCTGCTGTACATTCAAACTGCGTATTAACATTAATTTTCAGCATTACTGAGAAAAAATCCAGTTATGATTTTGGTGCACGAACAGTTATCGAACATAACCTCGAACAGCCGAATTTTTTTCAAATCGTTCGGGTTCGCCGAACGGCTCGAACACCGCCCAAAACAGCTCGAATTTGAGATTGGCGAACAGTTCGAGTCGAACACCGCTCATCTCTAATCCTGCACTCTCCGCTGAGTGCTTATGTCAGAATTTCTGTGTAAATCCCAAAAACTGCTATTCAGTCAAAACCCCCAATGGAGCCACTCGCTTATGAGGCAGATGGAGTCACTTTATTTTAGGTGTTCAACCACAGTTCTGTGTATGCCTAAAAAGATGGATACCAGCAGAACAGAATCTAAACAGAGTCCAAAGGGACATCTGCCTCATTATAGTGAGTAGTTCCGTCAGGGGTTTTGCCTGAATCACATTTTTGTAGGATTTACACTGAAACCCTGATGTAAGTGTTTGGCGTAGAACATAAGATTTTGATCCCAGTCTTATACTGAAAGCAATCAAAAAATGTTATGTACCTTAAAATTTTTACCAATAAACCGCTAACTTATACCACACAAAACCAGCTCCCACATGGGTCCGTCACTTTGTAATATAGGGGTTCCCACGTTACTGGTAGAAAAAAGACTATGGAAAAGCAACATGGCTCCCACTCCCTCAAATAAAATTCAGTGAAATCTTCCACCCTCCTTCTGTGCCCCACTGTGCCTAAACCGCAGTAAGCAGCCATATGTTTGGCATTATTGTAGCAGGGAGAGACCAATTAACAATTTACAGGGTGCGTGTCTGCAGAATCACAAGCTGCACACCCAACAATATATGGGGGTACAATGTATAAGCCCTAAACTGGCATATTTGCAATTCTGCAGAATTATGTGGATGTTAAAAACTGAAGCCATAGATGAATTCATTGAGTTGTGCAATTTCTACAATTGGTCACTTTTTTTTTCTTCTGTTCTGGTATGTTAGGGGATCTGCAAATATCACCGACAAACTATTTTACCAAAATCTGTGCTCCAAAAGCCAAATAGTGCTTCTTCCTTCTTAGCCCTGATGTGTGATGTGCACAGTTTCAGACAACATATGGGGCATTACCGCGCTTATGAGAAATTGCACAATTAATTGTGGGGCCCAGTTTAACCTTTCAACCCTTGTGTAACTGACAAATTTGTAGCAAATTAAAAAAATTTAATTTTTACCACTAAAATTTTATATTTACACTTCTGAATGTTATAAAATTATGTGAGGCACCTGGGGATTCAAAATACTTACTACACAACTAGATGAATTCTTTAAGCAGAGAAGTTTCTAATGTGGGGTCACTTATGGGGTTTCTGCTGAGATGGCACCTCAGGGGCTCTGCTAATGGCTCTTTCCCATCCAATCCCTGCCTTGTGCTGAAACAGTACTGTACAACCACACATCCATGTTCAGTAAAAATTGCAGAACAAAACTTGGTGTCCATTTTCTACTCCTCATGTAAATTATAAATTTGGTTCTAAAACAGTATTTTAGTTGAAAAAAATGTAATTTTTTGTTTTTACCTCTCAATGATACAAAGTTTTGTGAATCACGTGTAGGTTAAAAATGCTCAGTACACCCCTAGATGAATTCCTTGGGGGGTTTAGTTTCTATATTGGGGTCTCTAGTGGCAGGTTTCTGATGTTTTTGCATGTTAAGAGCTTTGCTAATGCGACATGGCATTCTCAATCTATTCCAGATAAATTTATAAAATCAAATAGTGCTCTTTCCTTTTTAAGCCCTGCCATGTGCATAAACAACAGTTTTTGATCACCTACAGTACAGACCAAAAGTTTGGACACACCTTTTCATTTAAAGATTTTTCTGTATTTTCATGACTATGAAAATTTTACATTCACACTGAAGGCATCAAAACTATGAATTAACACATGTGGAATTATATACTTAACAAAAAAGTGTGAAACAACTGAAAATATGTCTTATATTCTAGGTTCTTCAAAGTAGCCACCTTTTGCTTTGATGACTGCTTTGCACACTCTTGGCATTCTCTTGATGAGCTTCAAGAGGTAGTCTCCGGAAATGGTCTTCCAACAATCTTGAAGGAGTTCCCAGAGATGCTTATCACTTGTTGGCCCTTTTGCCTTCACTCTGCGGTCCAGCTCATCCCAAACCATCTCGATTGCGTTCAGGTCTGTTGACTGTGGAGGCCAGGTCATCTGGCGTAGCACCCCATCACTCACCTTCTTGGTCAAATAGCCCTTACACAACCTGGAGGTGTGTTTGGGGTCATTGTCCTGTTGAAAAATAAATGATCGTCCAACTAAACTCAAACCGGATGGAATAGCATGCCGCTGCAAGATGCTGTGGTAGCCATGCTGGTTCAGTATGCCTCAATTTTGAATAAATCCCCAACAGTGTCACCAGCAAAGCACCCCCACACCATCACACCTCCTCCTCCATGCTTCACGGTGGGAACCAGGCATGTAAAGTCCATCCGTTCACCTTTTCTGCGTCGCACAAAGACACGGTGATTGGAACCAATGATCTCAAATTTGGACTCATCAGACCAAAGCACAGATTTCCACTGGTCTAATGTCGATTCCTTGTGTTCTTTAGCCCAAACAAGTCTCTTCTGCTTGTTGCCTGTGCTTAGCAGTGGTTTCCTAGCAGCTATTTTACCATGAAGGCCTGCTGTTCAAAGTCTCCTCTTAACAGTTGTTGTAGAGATGTGTCTGCTGCTAGAACTCTGTGTGGCATTGACCTGGTGTCTAATCTGAGCTGCTGTTAACCTGCGATTTCTGAGGCTGGTGACTCGAATAAACTTATCCTCAGAAGCAGAGGTGACTTTTGGTCTTCCTTTCCTGGGGCGGTCCTCATGTGAGTGAGTTTCTTTGTAGCTCTTGATGGTTTTTGCAACTGCACTTGGGGACACTTTCAAAGTTTGCCCAATTTTTCAGACTGACTGACAGTCATTTCTTAAAGCAGTGATGGCCACTCGTTTTTCTTTACTTAGCTGCTTTTTTCTTGCCATAATGCAAATTCTAACAGTCTATTCAGTAGGACTATCAGCTGTGTATCCACCTGACTTCTGCACAACACAACTGATGGTCCCAACCCCATTTATAAGGCAAGAAATTCCACTTTTTAAACCTGACAGGGCACACCTGTGAAGTGAAAACCATTTATGGTGACTACCTCTTGAAGCTCGCCAAGAGTGTGCAAAGCAGTCATCAAAGCAAACGGCTACTTTGAAGAACCTAGAATATAAGACATTTTCAGTTGTTTCACACTTTTTTTTGTTAAGTATATAATTCCACATGTGATAATTCATAGTTTTGATGCCTTCAGTGTGAATGTACAATTTTCAAAGTCATGAAAATACGGAAAAATCTTTAAATGAGAAGGTGTGTCCAAACTTTTGGTCTGTACTGTATGTGATATCATCATTTTTGGGAGAAATTGTGTAACAAATTATGTGATCCATTTTCTCCTTTTATCAATTGCGAAAATTACAAATTTGGTCATAAAACAACATTTTAGCAGAAAAAAAAATTATTTTCGTTTTCACATCTACACACCTATGAGTACAACTTTCTCAACACACCCCTAGATAAATTCTTTGATGGGTCTAGTTTCCAAAATGGGGTCACTTGTGAGGGTTTCTGGTGTTTTGGTATCTCAAGGACTCTGCAAATGAGAAATTGTGTCTGCAATCTATTCCAGCTAAATTTACATTCCAAATACCAAATGTTGTCTTCTACATGTAAGGAATCGCCACGCTCAGAAGAAAGTGGGTAACAAACTATGGGATCCACTTTTTCTTGTTTTCTATTGCAAAAGTGAAAAATTTGGGCATAAAGAAATATTTTTGTGAAAAAAATGGAGTCACTTTTTGCTTTTTAGGAACCTTAGGGGTCCTGCAAATGTGACATGGTGCCCTTAATCTATTTTAGCCAAATTTGTGATCCAAAATTCAAATGGTGCTCCTTTTCTTACAAGCCCTGCCAATTGTCCAAATAGAAGTTTCTGACCACATGTGGAGTATCAGTGCACTAAGAAGAAACTGGGTAAACAATTTTGGGGTCCATTTGCTTGTGCTATTCCTTGTTAAAGTGAAAATATTACAGCTAAAGTAACATTTTAGAGGAAAAATTACAAGCACGGTGGCTCAGTGGTTGGCACTGCAGCCTTGCAGCGCTGGGGTGCTGGGTTCAAATCCCCTCAAAGACAACATCTGCAAGGAGTTTGTATGTTCTCCCTGTGTTTGTGTGGGTGTCCTCTGGGTACTCCGGTTTCCTCCCACACTCCAAAGACATACTGATAGGGAATTTAGATTGTGAGCCCCAATGGGGACAGCGATGATTATGTATGTATAGTGCTGCAGAATATGTTAGCGCTATAAAAAAATAAAGATTATTATTAATTTATTTTTTTCATTCCACTTTGCATTAATTCCTGTGTACCACCTAAATGGTTAAGTGGAAAATGGAATCAAAAAGAGCTGTCTGTGGAGCGCTGGATTGATCACTATGAGGCAAAATTTGGGGCTAAAACCATTTAATAAGCCCTCTCCACAACGCGTTTCGATAGACAGGCTAATTAGTTAATCATGGGTCCTAAGAACCCTTCATGTGCCAGTGTGCAGGTATTTCTCATGTGAGCACATGGACAAAAAGCACATGAATTCAGAATTGAGGAACAAAGTAGTTAAGTCGTGGAATATAGCAATACATATTACTGAGAAATATATAAAAAAATGCAAAATAAGAACAGATGCAATATTAAAAATGCAAAGATGAAGTATGGTATAATGTGACACGTTCCAAGTATAACAATAATAATGGGGAGGAAGAAAAAAGGGGATACAATCACCAACGAGTCTGGGAGAAAAAAAAGGAGTCACTAGGAATTGACCACATTTTCAAGGGCCAAATTCAAACCTTCAGGGGCTAATGTGCCTAGTTTAAAAATCCAAAAACTCTCCTTATTAATTAGACTCACCAACTAATCCGGGACAGTATCTGGTACATGATCAATAACAGTAAGCCTCATAAATTTTGTATCCTTCTGATGGCCAATACTAAAATGTTTAGATACACTATGCAATTGATAACTTATTTGAATGTTATGTCTATGTTTATTAAGGCATGCATGCATAGTTTGTATCGTTCGCCCCACATATTGAAGGTCATATGTACATTCCAATAGGTAGATTACATGTGTTGATTGACAACTCACGTCATGTTTGATAGAAACATTTTTTCCTATAGTTTGTGATGAAAACAACTTTTGGGTGCCATTTTGAATGGCTTTGCAACACAAACACTTTGGCGTGTTTCAAGAATGGCAACCTAAACGGGAACTGTCCTGTGGTGACTGCTTTTTTTACTTCAAAAATGTATTACTTGGTGCAATTAAACTTCGTAGGTTTTTGTTCTTTCTATAGATGATTCTTGGTTCATTAGGTATGAATGGCCCTAAAATTGGATCACCCTTCAAAATGAACCAAAATTTATTCAGAGTGTTTTGAACGGTGACTCTGGATTGACTAAAAGTGGTGACCATACTCCACCAAGCCAATTCAGAGGCCGCTTTATGTTTGCCAATGGATGATTCTATCCGATCAATGCAAGTGTCCTGAGTAAGGACTCTAGTCCTTGAGAAGGCATCATTTAGCAGTCTTTTGGGGTAACCCTTCTGTATAAACCGTGTTCTCAAAATTTTTGATTCTACCAGAAATTCAGAATCTCTAGTACAATTTTTACGGACCCTCCAATATTGTCCATAAGGGACATTGGTGATCCATTTTGGGAGATGTCCACTATCAAACCTCAGATAATTGTTTACATCCACCGGTTTGAAAAAAATTGATGTGAACAATCTTCCCATAGTGTCAAACTGTACCATTAGGTCCAGAAATTGGAGGGCAGTTTCAGAAATGGTTGCTGTAAAAGATAAACCCCACGGGTTGAAATTAAGCTCATCAACAAATTTAAGTGCACTCTCGCTTGTGCCCCTCCATGGGAAGAATAAATCATCTATATAACGACGACAAAAAACCACATGGTTCACCGCCATGGGGGACTGTGCGATGAAGACTGACTCAAAAACCCCCATCGCACAGCCCCTCAACTGGCGGTAGACCACCCCTTAAAACGTGAACACAGTATTGTTCAGTATGAACATAATAGACGTCTTAAGAAAATTCTTTTGTTCTATTGGAATATTATTATCAGTCAACAAATAATGTTCGACTGCTTTTAACCCCAAATCATGAGATATGTTACTGTAAAGAGCACTAACATCAAGAGTCAGGATAAGACAATTGTTCATAGGGGGAGACTTCTTAACAGTTTGATCAATTGAGAAGAATCTCTTAAATACGAGTCAAGTTTGAGAACGTATTTTTGAAGAAAAAGGTCAACATAATGAGAAAGATTACTGTTGATGGAGCCAATTCCCGAAATAATTGGACGGCCGATGGGGTTAGTGGGACTTTTATGTATCTTGGGGAAGAAATAAAAGAAGGGAACCCTGAATTGTGTTATATCTAGGAACTTCTTCTCTTTTTTGTTTAGGAGACCATTGGCATATGCAGTTTTTACAAGTTCTTTATATTTCAAGAATATGGAAACGGAGGGATCATGTGACAATATTTCATAATAATCATGGTCGTTCAAGATCCTTCTTCCCTCCTCAAGATACCAACCTCTATTCATCAGTACTACACCACCCCCTTTATCTGCACTCTTGATGATAATATTCTCTTTGTCCCCGAGTGAAGTAATGGCTCGTCTCTCACCGGGACTCAAATTAACCCTAATCTTCAAATGTTCAAAGAACCGAATGTCTTTTAGGATAAGTTGTTGAAATATTTCAATATGGGAACCTTTATGATGTAATGGGTAAAATTTGCTCGGATGTCCATATACATCTACGTGTACGGGTTCAACATCTAAATTACTTATAGGGGGAGGGTTTTGTGGGAATGGAGTTGTAACCTTTTTTCTTCTCTCTTCCAATAGAAAATGTCGTCGTATAGTTAGTTTTCGAAAAAAATCATTAAGATCAAGATAAAGGGAGAAAACATTGGTTGGAGAATTAGGACAAAAGGATAGACCCCGTTCAAGTAGTAGAGCCTCATTCTTGGTTAGATTATGATCTGACAGATTAAAAATTCCTAAATTACTCCTCGTGTCATTATGATTTAATCGGCTTTTGTCCTTTTCTGAGATGCATCTAGTGAAGCTCCTGTCAGGTCTGCAGAGAATTCTCCTGCCCCCTCTGCAGCCCCGTTTTCTCTTTTTCCCTTTGGGTGGCGTCCTGGGTTCCACCCGAAAAAAACTGTGTCATTTTTGAATCCCTTAGATTAGGGTTCTGATTGGTTATGACATTTTTCTTATTCAAAGGAATAGAGAATTGAACCTTATTTATCGATTCCTGTACTGATGGAGTCAAGTTTATTGTCAATAAAACATTTTTAAGGGAAGGTAAGGGAACCAATGAATGGGTAGCATTGGTAGTGACAGACTCATTGGCAGAAGGGTTAAGGCCCCTATTCAAAGCAACAATTTCAATTGAAGAATCCCCATTTGGTGAATGAAGATCATTAGATTGGAATTGTTCACTATCAAAGCTTGGTGGAGCAAGTTTATTTGTGTTAGTTATTATAGGTATTGTTGAAGGTTCAATAAATTCAATCTGTGAAGATGTGTAATTTTGCACTGTTAATAAGGACAAATTTGTGGGGTCAATATAGTCCTCCTTTTGTGTGGATGTGACCATGGGTGAGCTGCTCACTCCAATGTCTAATGAAAATTGGACTAAGTCTTTATCAATTGATTGAGCTGCTATAACTATATCTGAGGGTATAGGGTTTTGATCTAGATTGGACTGTGCTACTTGTATGATTGGATTTGCCCTGTTGTATAAGTCCTTACTAGTGTTTTCTGACGTGTTTTTGATTTTCTCAATTTTTTCAATTTCTTGTCTTATGGGGACAGTTAACAATGTTTTTTATGTTGTTCATAAAAAATTCATAAAAAAGTTTTTGTTTAATAGATTTGAGAAATTTGAAAGACAGATTTTTTTTCTTTGTCTTGTAAATCTACTGTGGAAAGTGAAGAGTTTACAGTCATGGTGGGATCCTGGTTTGACCTATTGGTTGTCCTAGCTGATTCCTGCCCTGGCGAAGCGGGAATGTCAACGGTTTAATCAACCACAAATATTCCTTTCCTATCACGTAATAGTTTTGCTGCTTTTTTTCTTATAATGTCCTTTTCAAATTTAATGAGTTTGAATTTGAGATTTAGATCATATTCCCTGAATTCTAATGAAGGAGCAAATAAATCCAGATTCCTTCTAAGAAGTTTAAGCTCTTCTAAGCTTGTCATGCCAAGGAATTCCTTTTGGTAATAAGAAGATTCATCATACCAAAAGAACAATTGAGGGAGTGGTCATCCCATTCCCTAGCAAACAAGGGGTCTTACGGGAAGGAGGATTTTTGTGATAATCTAAGACCCTTGGTACAAGCTTTTCAGCTATATAACGTCTTAAGAACATGATATCAATTGGATTTACAATCTCAGTCTTACTCTTGTTTTCATACTCTAAAAAAAGTTTGAACATTTGTTGCTTATCTACTACATTTAAAGGTTGGGAGTTATTCAATAAAATGCTATCGTTTGGAAGGCCCAAAATTTCTGATATAAGGAGCTCCCTGTGACACTCACGGTTTGTATTAAAAAATTCCATGTTGATCTAAATTGTAAGAACTACTGTACAATATAGATTCAAACCATAAACATTAATGCAACACAATTGAGATATAGATAATCAATTGGTCCTATACGACTTGGTAATCTAAACAATCACAATGCAACCACTAACAAGGAATTAGTGAATAACCAGGATGAATGAGCAAAAAATTAATAAAAAATATATAAAGTTATTAAAATGCATCCAATTGGGTTTAAAAAGGATATAGTAACAATCTGAAATCTTCAGAGTTGGAGCACAATGAAATTCCAAAGACTGCAGATGGCAAGATCCATATATTAGTGTCCAAGTCTGAAGTGAAAGAAATGTTCATCCGCAGTTGAAAATTGTGGATAATCAATGATTGGAACGGACGTCACACAGCAGCTGCTTTAGAGAATCAACCCACGCTGGCCAGCGTTAAATATGCAAGAGAAAAGAGAGAAAGAAGCGCACTGTGTGAAGGACCAAATGGATCAGTTGGAAATGAGGACGGCCGAAGGGCCACTCACCTAATGGAGTTGTGCACCCCTGCACAACCCTGATAATTGCTTGGAAGCTGGGAGATGGTGGCTCGGGTGCACAACTGCATTAGGTGAGTGGCCCTTCGGCCGTCCTCATTTCCAACTGATCCATATGGTCCTTCACACAGCGGGCTTTTTTCTCTCTTTTCTCTTACCTAAAGGGTTAAAACACAGCTCCTGGCACTTTAAACTCCTAAATGCTGCAATCAATATCGATCACAGCCTTTAGCAGGCATGCAGATGGAGGGAGCCCCCTCTGCTGTCCGATTGGCACCCCCGCAACATAATCGAGAGGGGCCGATCGTTGCCTTGGTGATCCAATGTTGTCATGATGACATCTGGGTCACCAGAGCTAGCAAATTTGCTACACCATGGTCAGTCAGACTGCAAAAAGTGAAAGTCCTATAGTGGAACAAAATGAAAAAGTAAAAAAAAGTTTACAAAAATATTAAAAAAATGTCCTCAATTGTTTGTTTTTGTTCATTCTGCCTCCCAAAAATCGTAATAGAAAGCGATCAAAAAATGTCATGTGTCCGAAAACGGTGCGAGTAAAAACGTCAACTCGTCCCGGTATAGCTGTAAGCACTTACTCAAAGAGTACAGTTGTCACATCACTTATACCGCATGAGGAATGATGTAAAAAAAAAATAAAACCAATTCTTCATCTGCTGTTGATTTGTTCATTCTGCCTCCCAAAGATCACAGTAAGGCTCGGCTCACATTTATCCTGCACTCTGTGCTTACCGGTTACACCAGGGTTTCCAAGTAAATCTCTGAAATACTTGATTCAGTTGGAACACCTGGCAGAAAATTCCCTGAAATGAGGCAGATCCAGCGGTGTCCGTCTTTTTAGGCGTGCATGAAAGCACTGTCAGCCACAGTTTTGTGCACTTCAGAAAAAAGGACAAAGTTGAACAGAGGCCAGACGGAGTCCAGAGTAACTCTGCTGCCTCATTATAGTGACTGTGTCCTTCGGGGGTTTCAGCTGAATCACGTTAGATGGAAACCCAGATGTTTCCATCAGGTAGAGCGCTGGATAAATGTGATTCCAAATGTTTTGTAAAATGTTCCTAACTAAAGCTTCAAATCAATCCACAAAAAAAGACCCCACTCAGGTCCGTGGAAAAATTACTTTTTTTTTTTATTTTCACGGCTCAATGTTATTAACTTCTGTGAAGCACCTAAGGGATCAAGGTACTCACCACAAATCTAGATAAGTTCCGAGGGGTCTAGTTTCCAAAATGTTGTCACTTGTGGGCGGTTTCCACTGTTAAGGCATATCAGACTCTCTCCAAATGCAACATAGCGCCCGCTAATTATGGCAGCTAATTTTACATTCAAAAAGTCAAATGGTGCTCCTTCCCTTCCGACCCCTGCCGTGCGCCGAAACAGTAGTTTTCCCCCACATATGGGGTATCTGTGTTCTCAGGAGAAATTGAAAAACAAATTATATGGTGCAATTTCTCCTGTTACCCTTGTGAAAATGCAAAATTTGGGGCTAAAAAAAATTTTTGTGGCAAAAATGAGATTTTTTTATTTTTACGCCTCAATGTTGTAAACTTCTGTGAAGCACGTAGGGGATCATGGTGCTCACCACAAATCTAGATAAGTTCCCTGAGGGGGTCTAGTTTCCAAAATAGTGTCACTTGTGGGCGGTTTCCACTGTTTAGGCACATCAGAGGCCTTCCAACCACAACATGGTGTCCACTAATTAGCCCAGCAAATTTTACATTGAAAAAGTCAAATAGCTCTACTTCCCTTCCGCCCAAACAGTGGATTTCCCTAACATATGGGATATTGTCATGTTCAGGAGAAATTGCTCAACAAATTTTGGGGTACATTTTTTCCTGTTAACCTTGCGAAAATAAAAAAATTTGGGTCTAAATTAAAATGTTTATGAAAAAAAGTTATATTTTCATTTGTTTTTCCACATTCCAAAAATTCCTGTGAAGCATCTGAAGGTTTAATAAACTTCTTTGAATGTGGTTTTGAGCACCTTGAAGGGTGCAGTTTTTGAAATGGTGTCAGTCTTGGGTTATTTATGTCATAAAGACCTCTCAAAGTCACTTCAAATGTAAAGTGGTCCCTAAAAAATGGTTTTGTAAATTTTGTTGGCAAAATGAGAAATTGCTGGTCAACTTTTAACCCTTTGAACTTCCTAACAAAAAAAAATAAAATAAATATCTTTCAAAAATTGTGCTGATTTAAAGTAGACACATGGGAAACGTTATTTATTAACTATTATGTATGACATTACTCTCTGATTTAAGCGCATAAAAATTAAAAGTTTGAAATTTGCAAAATTTGCAACATTTTCCCTAAATTTCCATTTTTTTCACATATAAATGCAAGTCATATCAAATAAATTTTACTACTATCATGAAGTACAATATGTCACGAAAACACTATCTCAGACTCAGTGGAATGCATTAAGCGTTCCAGAGTTATTACCTCATAAAGTGACACTGGTCAGTATTGTAAAATTTGGCCTTGTCATGAAGCTGAAAACAGGCTTGGGAATTAAGGGAGTTAAAATGGTATCTCTTTTGGGGTTTATCCAATATATAGGCCCCTCACTAAAGAAACAAGTTTTGGAAATTTATTGAAAAAATTAGAAATTGCTGGTAAACTTTTAACTCTTCTAAAATCCTAACAAAATGAAATGAAGTTTGAAAAATGATGCATATGTAAAAGTAGACATATGGGACATGTTATTTATTAATCATTTTGTACAGCATGACTAACTGGTTTAACCACTTCACCCCTTCACATGGATCCCACTGATCCTGAGATTTTTTTTTTGTGACATTGCACTTCGTAATCATAGTAAAATTTCTTCAATATGACTTGTGTTTATTTATGGAAAAAAACGGAAATTTGGCAAAAGTTTTAAAAATTTTGCAATTTTTAGACTTTTTGTATAAATCAAGTTTATTAATATTACAGATATGTGAGCCTTAGAAGTTGAACAAAGTAAGGCACCTCAAGATATCACATTTTAAATATATTTAAGGAATGCTAT
This sequence comes from Phyllobates terribilis, assembly GCF_046119375.1. Classification (NCBI taxonomy): domain Eukaryota; kingdom Metazoa; phylum Chordata; class Amphibia; order Anura; family Dendrobatidae; genus Phyllobates; species Phyllobates terribilis. Next base: position 325,551,962 of record NW_027362764.1, on the reverse strand, counting down.
TTTCAGTCAAATTAAAGATGCAAATTGTAACACGTTATAATCATTGGTAACTATTGGTAACTATTATTGGTAACAATTATAACCAGTAGTGGAGTATTGTAATGTAAAAACAATGACATTAAATACAATAACACATAGAAGGAAGAGGTAAGTAGAAATGAGAGGGTTCAGGTGAAAGAGGAGGAAAGCAAGAGAAGAATGGGGTTAGGTTATAGGACTTAGATTTCTCCTCCGGACAAGCCCAATTCCGGGCCAAGCAGAAAGACATGGGCAATTGGTCCAAGGCGTGATCAACTACTGAGATCCAATGTAATCAAATTATGACGTTAAGCGCTCTACTTTGAGGTGTGAATTAGGGCCCAGTTATCCAAGTATCTAGGTCTGGTGTTTCTCTGAACATGATCCAAGGGGCCCATGTATTATAAATCTTATCGGAGTTCCTAGTCTCTTGACCTATCATTTGTTCCATTCTATAAATATTATTGAGTTCAGATATGTATGTTACTAATACTGGAGAATCAAATTCCTAGTAGCCGTGAGAAACTGTCTGAGGAGACCCTTCTTGAATTTGGATATAGAGATGTCGCTTAAAGATAATAAGGCTAAATCCATTGAAGGTTGGATCTTATGGATAGAGAGTTTATTGTTAAGTTCAAATATAGTCACCCACAACTTCTTTATAGGTGGGCATGTCCACCATATACGTATATGTGTACGAGCCTTTATCTTTCAAGCATCTCCAGCAGGAGTCTGGAGTTTTTGGAAACATGGAATGGACAGTAGAAGGGCATCTTGATAAGACCTTATAGCTCCTCTCCTGTGATACCGAGCACAACAAAGGCCTGAATGTAAATAAAAGGATCTTTGAACGATCCTCGGGTGATGGGGGTCTTCCCAATTCACTCTCCCATTTTGAGAAGAATAAGGGAAAATCATGTGGGGTTGTTTGTCCCTCTTGATAGGGCTTGTATAAAAGAGAGACAGTATGATCTGGAGGGTTCTTTGATATACAGAGTGTTTCGAAGGAGGTGAGTGGTCTGAAAATATTAGTTTGTTTGGCTGTTGCTTTAATGTAGCTATTCAATTGTTCATAAAAGAACCGGGAACCTACAGGAGGTTCTTGTAGAGATCTTATTCCGGTTTGGTTTATATAATCAAATAGAATAGGTTGTGAATTACTATGTTTGTTTAAGAAGTTTGTTTTACTAATGCCTGCTGGGAATGATGGGTTATCGTAAACTGGAGTTAGTGGCTCGGAGGATGTTGATATATGCAGTATCGGATTGGGGTGTCTGGGGCCCACAGGAGGAATTGAACCTCGGGGCCCACCCTACAGCTATATACAAATACCTGATAGCCGATATCCCCGCTTTAGTGCAGCGTCTGCTGTACATCACAGGTGGCTCCAGCACATATACTGTGCACCACCATAACTTGGATGTACAATTAAGCTAGTTTGCAGTAAAGGGGTTCTTTGGTTAAAACAAATTATCACCGATCCAAGGGCTCCACAGGATAGGTGACAACTTATTGATCATTTGGGTCCGAACATTGGAAAACGCACTGATTGGAAGAATGGGGAAGTTTATCCCTGGCAGGATACTTATCCCCATTTTAAAATGCAGCGGCAGATGGGACGTCTGACCACAGCCTCGTTCATTCTCTTTGGGGTTTCCAGAAAAAAAACAAGAACAGCCACTGAGGGAATGAATGGATCAGTGGTCAAGTCGCACATGAGCTCCAGTCTAATGTGGATAAAAGCTCCACATTCTACCAATCGGTGCGGGTCCCAGCAGTCAGACCCCCACTAATCAATAATGTATCACTTATCCTGTGGAGAGGTGATTACTTGTTTTCCCCAGAGAACCCCTGTAAGTGCATCTTGTTCCAAGTATTTAATCACTAATGGAAATAAAGAATCTTCTCCTAATTAATATCAGAGAGAACAAATGACCACCATACACAACACAATCCACTATACCAACACCAATAGTACCACATACAAGGGAGAAATACTGACTGGACTACATATTACCACCACATAGTGACCGTATAATACTACAATCAAGGGAGAAATACCCCCACACCATGACCAGACAACATATTGCCACCAAATAGTGACCGAATAATACCACATACAAGGGAGAAATACCACCACACCATGACCAGACCACATATTACCACCACATAGTGACTGAATAATACTACATACAAGGGAGAAATACCACCACACCATGACCAGACCAGATATTAACAGCATATAGCGTCCAAATAATTCCCCATAATTTCTCTCCCCACCTCCATAATTGCTCCCTCCCATCCCCATCATTGCTCTCCCCCACCTTCTCCAACATTGTTATATCTCCTCCATCATTGGCATATCTCCCCCCACCACCTCCAATATCATTGCCATATCTCCCCCCACCACCTCCATCATTGCCATATCTCCCCCCACCTGCTCCGTCATCATTGGCATATCTCCCCCCACCTGCTCCGTCATCATTGGCATATCTCCCCCCACCTGCTCCGTCATCATTGCCATATCTCCCCCACCTGCTCCATCATCATTAGATATTAACAGCATATAGCGTCCAAATATTTCCCCATCATTTCTCTCCCACCTCCATAATTGCTCCCTCCCATCTCCATCATTGCTCTCCCCCACCTTCTCCAACATTGTCATATATCCCCCACCTTCTCCATCATTGTCATATCTCCTCCATCATTGCCATATCTCCCCCCACCACCTCCAATATCATTGCCATATCTCCCCCCACCTGCTCCATCATCATTGCCATATCTCCCCCACCTGCTCAGTCATCATTGCCATATCTTCCCCCACCTACTTCATCATCATTGCCATATCTCTCCCACCTCCTCTATCACTAATGTCATGTTATATCTCCCCCCACCTCCTCCATCACCATGCCATGTATATCTCCCCCTACCTCCTCCTTCACCATACCATGTCATATCTCCCCCACCTCCCCCATTGCCATGCTATATCTTCCCCCACCATGTCATATCTCCCCCCACTTCCCCCATTGCCATGCCATATCTTCCCCCACCATGTCATATCTCCCCTCACCTCCCCCATTGCCATGCCATATCTCCCCCACCTCCTCAATCACCATTGCTCTCCCTAAAAAAAAAACCTTTACTCTCACCGCGCTCTCCCGCAGCACCGTCCTCTGCTTCCTACACGGCATCTTTCTCCCTGACACAGGCTCGCGCTGCATGATGACGTATTCAAGCAGCACGAACCTGTGTTAGGGAAGAAGCGCCAGGCAGGAAGCAGAGGATGGATCCCTCCAGCTCTGCTGCCATTTTCCTCCTGTCTGCAGCGGAGCTGGAAGGATCGCTCCCTGCCCACCGCACAGGATGAGGGCAATCTGGCCATGGGCCCCCCGGAGCCTCGGGCTCCAAGAAGCAGGCCAGATTGCCCTCATCAGCCACACTTCAAGGGCCCTCCTGACCCTCTGGGCCCTTGCAGTGCGAAGCACTGGCAGCCATGTTAACCAGGGACCCTCTTGCATCCTGCTTGGGGTCCGCTGAGGACCCGGGCCCACCGGAGAATTCTCCAGTGTCCTGGTGCCACAGTCCGACCGTGGATATATGGAGAGCCCTATTTCCTTATTTGATATATAGTATAAGGTGTTTTAGTATGGAAGGGGAGAGGGTCACCCCTTTCCTCCACTGCTTTTGTGGTCCACAAAACCGCCTGAGGATTACGACTGGTGAGATCTTTTATGGACTAGATCTAAAACACAAGTTCCCAGTGATGCATAACTATAACTATACAGGGTAAAGTCGGGTAGACCAATTCCACCAGTTTGTTTAGATCTACTTAATAGAAAATAAGATAGAGGTGAACGGTTATGAGACCTAATAAATCTAGTGATTGCTTTCTTAAGACGGGAGAAAAAGGAGGCGGGTAGATAAAGCGGAATTGTTTGGAAGAAATATAGAAGGTGTGGTAGTAGGTCCATTTTTATTGCATTCACCCTACTAAACCAGGATAGCTGTAGCTTATGCCATTTCTCTAGATCAAGCTCCGCTTTATGTAAAGCAATCTTGATGTTGGCATCATACAACTGAGATGTTTTGGCCGTTATTTTAATTCCTAGATAAGTGATCGAATCAGAGCACCATTTGAAAGGAAAAGAGGTACCTAATTAGATTGCCAGTGAGGGTTGTAATGTTGTAATGTTATGGTCATTATCTCGGATTTGTGGGAGTTCGCAATTTTCAGACTTTTAATTTTTATGCCCTTAAATCAGATACATTTTTGAAACATATTTTTTTATTAGGAATATAGAAGGGTTAAAAGTTGACCAGCAATTTCTTATTTTTACCACAAAATTTACAAAACCATTTTTTAGGGACCACATCATATTTGAAGTGACTTTAAGGGATCTGTATAACAGAAAATACCCAAAGTGACACCATTCTAAAAACTTCACCCCTCAAGATGCTCAAAACCACATTCAAGAAGTTTATTAACCCTTCAGGTGCTACATAGGAATTAATCGAACGTGGAAGGAAAAAAAATGAACATTTAACTTTTTTTTCACACAAATTTTACTTTAGACCAAAAGTTTTTTATTTTCACAAGGGTAACAGGAGAAAATGGACCCCAAACTTTGTTGTGCAATTTCTCGCCTATGCCCAATATGTACTGTATGGATGAAATGTGGTTTTCCTGCGTTGCTCATGTACTCCTAAGGAGAAGCTTATAGGCGATTAATTTATAAAATAATTGTTTATTGATAGGTTACGAAGTCAACGAGTTTTGAAGTCATCCAAAACTTCTTCCTCATGACATAACCTATTTTCACAAATAAATGCAAAACCTATCAACCTAAATTTACCAATAGCATAAAGTAAAATGTGTCACGAAAAAAACAGTTTCAGAATTACTGGGATTCATTGAAGCATTCCAGAGCTATTACCACATGAAGTGACACTGGTCAGATTTCAAAAATTTTGCCTGGTCATGAAGGTCAAAATTGGCTCACTCATCAAGGTTTTAATGCATGACTGACCAAGTTTTTGGCATAGAATAAAAGTATTTTTGGAGAATAATAGAAATACATGAACCTGTCACACTTGGGTCAGGAGACTCGCAGCTATTCCGTGCATTGCAGTCTGATCTCTGATCAGTTTACATGGACGTCTGAATGCTACCTAAGGGTGCGTTTACAAGCAGTGGTCATGCTGCGGCTTTAAACCTCCCAAGCCTGAACAGTTGCAGTCGTTCCACTGTTTCCTATACCATAAGAACAGAAATACATTAACAATGTGCACACCTAGATATAACAGCCAATCTTTTATTAACAATACAAACGTGACATAATTAAAATCCACATAAAAACAATGTCATAATGGCAGGCCCTAGATAGTACCATGGTGGTATAGGCACAGAGCGATTCACATATAACAATATTCCCAAGGGCAAAACAGACAAAAATAATGGGATGACAAATATAAAATTCAAGTGCAGTGATTTCTAAATCTATTTATACATGCATCAGTAAATGGAATAATCAAATATAAAATGTAAATGCAAGATATTTAGATATATCTCAGGATATAAACGCATAAGCGTGCAAAGATATATCTCAGGATATACACACATAAGCCACATGCATCAATCAGTGGGATATCAGATATAAGGTGCAAATGCGCAAGTATTTAAATATCCCTCAGGTTATATATGCATAAGCCTCATATTCCCAGTAGTGCATACTCATAGTCTATAAAGACACAAGCATTGTTGTATATATATTTGGTTGATATTATTATATATCCCTTAAACCTAATACACCTTATGTGAAAATATATTTTAGTAATTGCAACATCAGTCTGACACTGCTACACCTGAGAACCGTGCAGCTCACATGTATAAATATACCATGAAATGAGCTTCAGTTGTACTTCTATATAGGGCCATAATGCCCTATCCCTGCCTATAATAATACATGATCTCAAAAGTACCACAGGGATGCACTGAAACCCCCACTAAACCTGCTCACACATCCCACATGTATCGCTGCCCTCAGCAGCTTCCTCAGCTTTCCCTGATGACAGCAATTTATGTAGGATATTAAAATCTGATCTTGACATTACGATATTGCAGAACAATCTGGATAAGATGACTGAATGGCCAAACACTTGGCAGATGAGGTTTAATGTAGATAAATGTAGACTAATGCACCTAGGACGGCGTAATCCTATTGCTGCATATAGATTAAATGGGAGTATACTCAGGACTACAGAACAGGAGAAGGACTTGGGTATTTTGGTTACAAGTAAGCTGAGCAGAAGTACTCAATGTCAAGCAGCAGCCACAAAAGCAAACTAGATTTTAGGATGTATAAAAAGATAAATAAAATCCCGCAATCCCAACCTATTGTTACCACTTTATAAATCACTGCTGAGGCCACATCTGGAATATGGGATTCAGTTTTAGGCTCCACATTTTAAAAAAGATATTCAGCAGTTAGTTCAAAGGCAGGCAACTAGATTATTACAAGGGATGGAAGGCTTCTCATATGATAAGAAGTTGAAAAAGTTAAGCTTGTTTAACTTAGAAAAATGAAGCCTCTGAGGGGATCTCATTTACAGTGTGGAAAAAAAGTATTTAGTCAGCCACAAATTGTGCAAGTTCTCCCACTTAAAAAGATGAGAGAGGCCTGTAATTGACATTATAAGTAGACCTCAACTATGAGAGACAAAATGAGAAAACAAATCCTGAAAATCACATTGTCTGATTTGGAAAGAATTTTTTTTAAATTTTGGTGGAAAATAAGTATTTGGTCACCTACAAACAAGCACAATTTCTGGCTCTCACAGACCTGTAACTTCTTCTTTACTAGGTTTCTCTGTGTCCTTCACTCATTACCTGTAGTTCTGGCACCTGCTTGAACTTGTTATCAGTATAAAAGACACCTGTTTGCAACCTCAAACAGTCACACTCCAAATTCCAATATGGTGAAGAACAAAGAGCTGTCGAAGGATACCAGAAACAAAATTGTAGCCCTGCACCAGGCTGGGAAGACTGAATCTGCAATAGACAAGCAGCTTGGTGAAGAAATCAACGGTGGGAGCAATAATTAGAAAATGGAAGACATACAAGACCACTGATAATCCCCCTCGATCTGGGGCTCGACACAAGATCTCATCCCGTGGTGTCAATATGATCTCAAGAACGGTGAGCAAAAATCCCAGAACCACACGGGGGGACCTAGTGAACGACCTGCAGAGAGCTGGGACCAACATTACACAGGCTACCATCAGTAGCACACTGCGCCGCCAGGGACCCAGATCCTTCAGTGCCAGACGTGTCCCCCTGCTTAAACTATTACATGACCTGGCCTGTCTGAAGTTTGCTAGAGAGCATATAGATGAACGAGAAGAGTATTGGGAGAATGTCATATGGTCAGATAAAACCAAAGTAGAACTGTTTGGTAGAAACACAACTCGTCGTGTTTGGAGGAGAAAGAATGCTGAGTTGCATCCAAAGAACACCATACCTACTGTGAAGCATGGGGGTGGCATCATTATGTTTCTCTGCCAAGTGACCAGGACGCGACTGATCTGTGTACATGAAAGAATGAATGGGGCCATGTATCGTCAGATTTTGAGTGCAAACCTCTTTCCATCAGCAAGGTCATTGAAGATGAAACATGGCTGGGTCTTTAAGCATGACAATGATCCCAAGCACACCACCAGGACAATGAAGGAGTGGCTTCGTAAGAAGCATTTCAAGGTCCTGGAGTGGCCTAGCCAGTCTCCAGATCTAAACCCTATAGAAAACCTTTGGAGGGAGTTGAAAGTCTGTGTTGTCCAGCGACAGCCCCAAAACATCACTGCTCTAGAGTAGATCTGTATGGAGGAATGGGCCAACATACCAGCAACAGTGTGTGCCAAACTTGCGAAGACTTACAGAAAACATTTGACCTCTGTCATTGCCAACAAAGGATATATAATAAAGTATTGAGATGAACTTTTGTAATTGACCAAATACTTATTTTCCACCAAAAAATTTGAAAAAAAATTCTTTCAAAATCAGACAATGTGATTTTCAGGATTTGTTTTCTCATTTTGTCTGTCATAGTTGAGGTCTACCTATGATGTCAATTACAGGCCTCTCTTATCTATTTAAGTAGGAGAACTTGCACAATTGGTGGTTGACTAAATACTTTTTTTTCCCCACTGTATATGTATACATATATGTGTGGTCAGTACAAAGGACTAGCACATGACTTATTCCTTTCAAAGACCATACTAAGGACCAGGGGGCACTCATTGAGGGTGGAAGAAAGGTGATTCCGGCACCTAAACAGGAAAGAGTTCTTTACAGTCAGAGCAGTCGGACTGTGGAATGCCCTACCACAAGAGGTAGTAATGACAGACACTGTAACAGCTTTAAAAAAAGGGCTGGACAATTTCCTTAATACTCATAATATTGTGGATTACAGTTAAATTAGACAAAATGCTACACCTATTGTAATACATTTTAATACGGTAATAGTAATTACATAACTGGTAGAATAATTAGGTGTGATCCAGGGTTCTTGGACTGGTCGCCTTTTCTCGGGGTCAAGAAGGAATTTTTCCCTGTGATGCAAATTGGCTGAATGTGTCCTGGGGTTTTTGACTTCTTCTGGATCAACAGATTTAGGCATAGGGATTTTAGTAATACCATTATTAGAATCATAAGAGTAATACAAAATATAAAACTAATAAAAAAAAAAATAAACAAGTTCATTTTTAATTGTAATAGTGCAGCAATAATAAAAATTATAATAATACATTTAAGAGGCCTAGTCCCAGTGAGTTAGTATGTTAGTGTAGTGTTAGTGTAGGGAGTACAATTGGGGGAGAAAGGTTGAACTGGATGAACCTAGGTCTTTATTCAACCTATGTTACTATGTACGATTACTATGCCTTTAAACAATTCTGGACTGCCCATATGATGATGTCATGTGTTTGGAAGCTTCTGTTTTTGGCAAATTCTGAGTTAATTAGAGACACACTGTGGATGTATTTTAATGCACACCTGAAACACACAGCTTCTTTGTATAGCATCATGGGAAAGTCTGAGGAAGATATCAGGAAGAGAATTATGGACTTTCACAAGTCTGGCTCATCCTTGGGTATAATTTCAAGATATCTGAAGATGCCTCGTTCATCTGTATAAACAATTATACGCAAGTACAAACAAGATGGGAATGAAAGCCATCATACCGCTCAGGAAGGAGACGGGTTCTGTGTCCCAGAGATGAACGTGCTTTGGTCCAACATGTGCATATCAACCCAAAGACAAAAGCAAAAAACTTTGTGAAGATGATGGCGGAAGCTGGTAATATTGTGTCAATATCCACAGTGAAACTAGTACTTTATCAACATGAGCTGAAAGGCCACTCTGCCAGGAAGAAGCCATTACTCCAAATGATACATAAAAAAGCCAGATTAATGTTTGCAAACGCACTCAGGAACAAAGACCTTTATTTTTGGAGACATATCCTGTGGTCTGATGAAATTAAAATTTAACATTTTGGGCATAATGAGCATCGCTACATTTGGAGGAAAAAGGGAGAAGTTTTGAAGCCTAGGAACACCATCCCAACATTGAAACATGGCGGTAGCAGCATCATGTTGTGGGGTTGTTTTGCTGCAGGAGGGAACGGTGCACTTCGCAAAATAGATGACATCATGAGAAAAGAAGATTATGTGGCAATACTGAAGCAACATCTCAAGACATCAGCGAGGAAGTTAAAGCTTTGGCAGAAATTTTTATTCTGATTTCATGTCAGATATTGAGAAAAACATACATATGTGTCTTTTTATATAGTGCATGTAAACTTTTTTCATCCGTAAATCTAAATACCAGTATTGCCATTCTTTGTTCACATTTACTCCCCCAAAAAATGCAATAAAAGCAATCAAAAACTTCTAGTTATATTGTAGGTAGGGCCACCATAAGGGCATTATTGGTGTATGGAGATTTTAAGAAGAAGCAAAGGGGTGGGGGGGCGGACCGGGAGAGACACACTGCGCAGCCTGCACTGAGGCAGCACAGCCGAGCCACTGAATAAACGGTCTGACAGACTGTGTAGCACGCTTGGGCCCAGATTAATTACTTTACTTTGCTTTATTAATCCCTGGGGCCCCAGCAACTCACAACGGCGGCTACTTAAATTGTATGGCTGCAGAAGAGGGGGCCCGCCGCGTCTGACATCGGTGACGTTAGATGCTGCTGGCCCACCCTCTGTTCCTAAGCTTCCAGCATGCCATGGGCCCTTGCTGCACTCGCCCGTTCGATCTCCCATTGCCCGATCAAACCTCCCATTTGTCCACCCTCTGGCCCACCCACCCGCCTGGGCGAAGTCTCAAGGGGGCCCGAAAAGTTTGCTAGTATATTTTGAAATTCCTTGTGGCAGCCCTGATTGTAGAGGTTCACGCTCTTTGGTAGGTAATAAGGAAGTGATGCGCACTCAGTAGCAAGGGCAGTACTGGCTGGACAGGAAAAGTTTCCCAGTAGTCAATAAGAACATATACAGCCGTACTTGCTGGAGGTTATGAATAGTGTTCTTTTTAATAAATTCCAAAGAAAACAATTAACCACAGTGATTATTCAAACAAAGACAGTAAGTAAAGCGTCTGTTTTCATTAACGTTTCAACCCGAGCCTGAGTCTTGCTCAAAATTGCTAAAATAAAACAAAACAAAATTAATGTGCTATACAGATATACAGGTAATAATGTACAAAAAGGAATATACAATGCGGAGTCAGGTTTACAACTGGGACAATATATTAAAAAATACCCAATGGAGTTTACAAGGAAAAATAGAAAGTAAGTGAGAATAAGGTAAAACCATTTCAAGGCCAGTGTCAACTCATAAGATTATATATTCACTAGCTATTGAACCCGATCTATGCCCGGGTGGCGAGTATTTTTATTTGTATATGCTCCCCCATCCTGGTCCATGCTCCCCCATCCTGGTATATGCTCCCCCATCCTGGCATATGCGCCCCCATCCTGGCATATGCTCCCCCCATCCTGGCATATGCTCCCCCCATCCTGGCATATGCTCACCCATCCTGGCATATGCTTCCCCATCCTGGTCCATGTTCCCCCCGTCCTGTTATGTGCTGCCCCCATCCTGTTATGTGCTGCCCCCATCCTATTATGTACTGATCCCATCCTGTTAAGTGCTGATCCCATCCTGTTATGTACTGATCCCATCCTGTTAAGTGCTGATCCCATCCTGTTATGTATTTCCCCATCCTGTTATGTGCAGCCCCCAACCTGTTATGTGCAGCCCCCATCCTGTTATGTGCAGCCCCCATCCTGGTACCCCACCCTGTTATGTGCTGCCCCCATCCTGTTATGTACTCACCCCATCCTGTTATGTGCAGCCACATTCCTGTTATGTGCTGCCACCATCCTGTTATGTGCTGCCCCCATCCTGTTATGTGCTGCCCTCATCCTGTTATGTTCTACCCCATCCTGCTATGTGCTGCCCCCACCCTGTTATGTGCTGCCCCCACCCTGTTATGTGCTGCCCCCACCATGTTATGTGCTGCCCCCACCCTGTTATGTGCTGCCCCCATCCTGTTATGTGCGGCCTCCATCCTGTTATGTGCTGCCTCCATCCTGTTATGTGCTGCCCCCATCCTGTTATGTGCTGCCCCCATCCTGTTATGTGCTGCCCCCACCCTGTTATGGGCTGGCCCCACCCTGTTATGTGCTGCCCCCACCCTGTTATGTGCTGCCCCCACCCTGTTATGTGCTGCCCCCATCCTGTTATGTGCTGCTCCCATCCAATTATGTTCTACTCCATCCTGTTATGTGCTGCCCCCACCCTGTTATGTGCTGCCCCCATCCTGTTATGTGCTCACCCCTTCCTGTTATGTGCTGCCACATTCCTGTTATGTGCTGCCACCATCCTGTTATGTGCTGCCCCCATCCTGTTATGTGCTGTCCCCATCCTGCACCCCCATCCTGCTATGTGCTGCCCCCATCCTGTTATGTGCTACCTTCATCCTGTTATGTGCTGCCTTCATCCTGTTATGTGCTCCCCCCATCCTGTTATGTGCTCCCCCCATCCTGTTATGTGCTGCCCCCATCCTGTTATGTGCTGCCCCCATCCTGTTATGTGCTGCCACCATCCTGTTATGTGCTGCCCCCATCCTGTTATGTGCTGCCACCATCCTGTTATGTGCTGCCCCCATCCTGCGCCCCCATTCTGTTATGTGCTACCCCATTCTGTTATGTGCTACCCCATTCTGTTATGTACTACCCCATTCTGTTATGTGCTACCCACCCTGTTATGTGCTGCCCCCACCTTGTTGTGTGCTGCCCCCACCCTGTTGTGTGCTGCCCCCACCCTGTTGTGTGCTGCCCCCACCCTGTTGTGTGCTGCCCCCACCCTGTTATGTGCTGCCCTCATCCTGTTATGTGCTTCCCCCATACTGTTATGTGCTTCCCCCATACTGTTATGTGCTTCCCCCATACTGTTATGTGCTTCCCCCATCCTGTTATGTGCTTCCTCCATTCTGTTATGTGCTTCCTCCATTCTTTTATGTGCTTCGGCCATCCTGTTATGTGCTGCCCCCATCCTGTTATGTACTACCCCATCCTGTTATGTGTGCCCCCATTCTGTTATGTGCTGCCCCATCCTGACCCCCATCCTCTTTTGTGCTACCCCATCCTGACCCCCATCCTCTTTTGTGCTTCCCCATCCGGCTCCCCCATCCTCTTTTGTGCTGCCCCCATCCTCTTCTGTGCTGTCCCCATCCTGCGTCCCCATCCTCTTTTGTGCTGCCCCCATCCAGTGCCCCATCCTGTTTTGTGGTGCCCCCATCCTGCTTCCCCATCCTCTCTTGTGCTGCCCCATCCTCTTTTGTGCTGCCCTTATCCTGCATCCCTATCCTCTTTTGTGCTGTCCCCATCCTCTTTTGTGCTGTCCCGATCCTGCGTCCCTATCCTCTTTTGTGCTGCCCCCATCTGGCTCCCCAATCCTGTTTTGTGCTGCCTCCATCCTGCGTCCCCCATCCTCTTTTGTGCTGCCTCCATCTTGTGTCCCCATCCTCTTTTGTGCTGCCTCCATCCTCTTTTATGGTGCGCCCATACGGCGCCCCCATCCTGCTTTGTGCTGCCCCCATCCTGCATGCCCATCCTCTTTTGTGTTGTCCCTATTCTCTTTTGTGCTGTCCCCATCTGGTGCTCCCATGCTGTTTTGTGCTGACCCCATCTTGCGTCCCCATCCTCTTTTGTGCTGCCCCCATCCTGTGTCCCTATCCTCCTTTGTGCTGCCCCCATCTGGTGCCCCCATTCTGTTTTCTGCTGCCCCCATCCTGCGCCTCCATCCTCTTTTGTGCTGCCCTCATCCTCTTTTGTGCTGCCCCCATCCTGCAAACCCATCCTCTTTTGAGCTGCCTCCATCCTCTTTTGTGGTGCCCCCATCCTGCGACCCCATCTGCTTTTGTGCTGCCCTCATCCTCTTTTGTGCTGCTCCCATCCTGCGCCCCCATCCTCTTTTATGCTGCCTCCATCCTCTTTTGTGGTGCCCCCATCCGACGCACCCATCCTGTTTTGTGCTGCCCCCCCCTCCTGCGCCCCCATCTTTTATTGTGCTGCCCCCATCCTCTTTTGTGCTGCCCCCATCCTGCACCCCCATCCTATTTTGTGCTGCCCCATCCTCCTCCCCCATACGGAGGCCAAGGGAGGAGTGTGGCGCTGGAGTACGTGCGTGCCCATCCCGCACTGTCTGGCGCCATTTTGTTGAAGACACACTGCAAATGTGTCTACACTAAAATGGCGCCGGATAGCACACTATTCACATGCGCCGATTCTGACGCTGCACTCCTCCCCAGGCCTACGGACCAAACAGAGGCGAGGCGGCAACACTCCTCCCGGTCAGGTATGTACTTACGGCGCTGGAGATCTCGGTATGCGTTCAGTGCCTTCGCATACCGCGATCTCCAGTGCCATATACTCCAATTACCTATAAAGGCTGGATGCGTTCTTCTGTCTGGAGCCAGACTGCGCAGACGCATAGCGCTTGAGCAGTCTATAGAGGCTTCGCACAGACAGACACATCCCTGATTATATAATAGATGGCTAGGATTCTTGTAAAGCAGTTGAGTTGTTTAGGTGCACACAGATGTGACATGCAGAAGTAGTGCTGTTGCAGAGTGTGACATGCAGAAGTAGTGCTGTTGCTTTAAAAGCATTCAGCTACTAGAGGGGTTAACACAGACTCAGGAGAAGGGGAGTGTTTTAGCAGAGCCCTAGGGGGATTGTGGGGAAGTTTTTTACTGTCTGGCTAGAGCCGAAGAGAAAGGTGGTGTGTGTATTCTGTATCTCACAGAAGCGGCCCCGGCAAGTGAAAAGGATTCAAGTCAGGAGTGAAGCCAAGCACAGGTCAGGTAGAGTTCCTGAACTAGCAGTGCAGAGTATTGTCATGCAGAAAGATAAGGACTGGAAGAAATGGTGTCACATGGATTATCTTCCTCAGCAAACCCTCCCCCTCCTCCATCTCACTGTGCTGTAAAGAATGCTGTGTTCATTAATGTGCCTTTGCATTAGAAATGTGCTGTCCTGTACTACTGGGAAGACTGTGAACTGCTGTGCTGCCAAGGAAACTGTACTGTTTGTTACTGAAGCCTGTTGCTCAAAGAGACACTTAAATTGCACTGGCCTTGTCTCCTTAAATGTTACTGTTCTACCGTTTCTGAGGACTCTTGTCAAATATCTCTGGTCACAAATTGAATCTATCGTGTGCCTGAGAGAAGCTGCAGCCTATGGTCGCCCTGAGTAACGGTTCCCCCAGGATTCCAAAGAATTCATGAATCCCGTCTCGCCCTATCTGAACCTAGCAGTGTGCGTGTAACTTTGGTGGCCCGTACGGGGAATCCTGAGTGGGAATTAATGAGTAGAGGGAGAAGAGGAAAAGTGTCTGGAAAAATACAGCATCACAGCACCTCAACTCAGCTCTGCTACACCAGTTAAAAGGGACCAACCCTAAAGAAAACTCACTAGCAGCAATGGATGTGGAAATACAAATGGACAGAATTAGTGAGCTACTTCTTCAGTTAACCTGTGAAGAATTGAGAACAGTAGCAGAACAAATAAAGATGTCAGAAGAACAGATTTCTAAAGCACACAACCGCAGGCAACTGCCATTAATGCAAAAATGGATGAGCTGGGGGAGAAAGAAGCTGAAAATGTCATGGGGACATTCCTCCAGGAGCTAACACAGTTTCGAACTGGATTGAAGTTGGAGGATGGAGGGCCGGCACCAATTACCAAAAGTGGAAATCTTCGTCTGCAGACAGAACTACAGGAATTGAAAGAACAATTTACAGCCCTAACAACAGCCCTGCAGGAATCGACCAAAACCTCTGAACAGGTGACAGACTCAGACAGAACCTTTAACCTGCTTGGGTTAGATAAATCAGGGAGACAGTCCTCTTTAACACCACAAATCACCATAAGGAAAGAATTCAAGATCCTGGGACAGATTGGAGAGTGTGAACAGAAAGAGAAACTGTCTTATATGAACTTGTTGCACCAGATCAATGCAGGCTTACAGAAAGGCTACCAGCCAGATGAGATCGTTGAGGGGGTGGTGAAAGCGATCAGCCCAGGACTGAACCTCCGTAGTATGCTAGAAATGAAAAGCCAATTGACCTTGCGACAGCTGAAGATGACTTTAAAAGGGCACTATAAAGACGAGAGTACTTCAGAATTGTTCCACCAACTCATTAAACTCTCACAGAAAAATAATGAATCGCCCCAAAGTTTCTTGTTCAGAGCAATTGAACTGAAGGACAGACTGTTGTTTGCATCCAGTGATGTAGAAGCAGAAGAGAAGTTTGATGCTGGACTAGTCCAGAAGAAGTTCTTGAGATCATTGGGAATGGGATTAATCAGCAAAGATATCAAGTTGCAGCTGAAACAGTACCTAGAAGATCCTGACATTTTGGACGAAGTCCTAATTGAAAAAATGAATGAGGCCGCTAGTTTGGAGTCAGAGAGCGAACAGAAGTTACAGAAAGGCTCTGCTCCTAAAATCACCAAAATGAGTCAGCTGAAGTTGGAGACCCCCGGTGGCCAGTCCGAAGATCATCATAGAGACCCTCCAGTGCCACCTCCGAGAGGGAACCTTAAATCACCAACAAAAGAGAGGACCACCATCGCTATCTGGGAGAAAGTAATAGGAGAACTGTGAGCCGAGTTGATTGAGGTGAAAAAGTTGATTTGTTCCGGGCCAGAACCGGTATCCCTCAGACCCAGGAGTGAGTTCCAAAGCAGAAGATATCCTGCTTGTGAAGCGTGCTGTTCATCATATCAGAGTACGGTGTGTGTCCACTGTCTTAAGATGTGGTGAGGAAGGACATTATGCCAAGGAATGCCAATGGTCACGGCCATTTGGGTTAAAAGACAGGAGGTTACCAGTGAGGGGTGACTTGTAACCGCGACACGGAGAAGGCCCCAGAAGCAAATCCAAATCTCACCAAACCCCAGAACGGCGCATGAGGTAAAAATGGCTGCGACAGTACTATCCCCAAGTGTGTTCCCGTCTACAACTACTGCAAGGGAGACAGGGGCATCAGTTACTTAATGCTCAGTGTGGAGGTCAAACAGTTTACTCTTGGGAGGAGGATTCCTCGGTCAGTAAAAATAGCCGCATTAGCCTAATCGGTGAAAGGTGGTTTATACAGTGCCAGCTAGATGGACTCCTAGTAAAAGCATTGTGGGACACAGAAGCCTAAGCGAGCTTTTTAAATGAAGAATGGAGAAGGCGCTACCTGCCACACAGTTGCCTTCAGTCACTAAAAGAACTCTTGGGACCAGTGGAACTCCACAGCAAAGCAGTCAACCAGACCGGAATCGCTTTCATACGCTGGGTGGAAGTGACTTTCCAACTCAGTGCCACAAAGAACAACAGCACCATCAAGCTTTTCTCGTGACCAGTGATCAGAACGTGGCAGAGGATCCTATCCTGCGTTATAATGTAATCAGTGAGGTCATCACGAAACACAAGGCAGGGGCGCTGGTGGTGGATGCAATCGCCACATTGCTCGCCATACCCAATGCTGATGCGGAAAACGTGATTCATAGATTAAAGAAAGCACAGAATACAATGGACCTAAAAGAAGTCAAGGTAGGCTTGCAGCCAACCATCATCCTTGCAAACCAAATGGTGGGGTTGAGGTGTGGAGTCCAGGTAGAACCGGGAAGAAAAATTCCGGAAAAGACTGTTCGTGCCAAAAGACTCCTCAGAGCTTCCGGAAGGCCTAGTTCAAGGTGAGACTGTGCTTACGATTGCTACTGGTGGGTTTACTCGAGTGACAAAACCGGTGATGAATTCTACGAGACATGAAATTAGACTGGATCCAAAGACTGTGTTAGGTCACATCTAAACCGTTAAAATGGTATATCCAGCCAGTGTGAGACCCGCCTAGGCGTCTACAGTGATTTCAGTCTCCCCACCAAGGAACAGGAGTTGCCCAGGTAAAGAAATTGCATGACCCACCTCGGAGTCCTGGGATCCCCCAGTACTCCTGGAACACTTGTGTGCTGAAGATCGAGCGGTAGCAAAACAGATGTTGAGAGAAGAATGTCATGCATTCTCCAAAGATGACACTGATATAGGCTGTATCCTGTCATTGCAATTAAAAATCAATTTGAAATACACGACCCCAGTACCCAGTATTCTGTATCTCACAGAAGTGGCTCCTGCAAGTGATAAGGATTAGTGATGAGCGAGTATGTTCTGTTAACCCTTTCGCCGAGTATGCTCGGGCTGAGCTCCGAGTATTTACAGCTGCTCGGTGATATTTTTGAATCGCTCCCGTGTGCATGATTTGCGACTATTTGACAGTTTTAATACATGGGAGGAATGTCTATTTCTTACATATTCCTCACATGTAATAAAGCTGTCAAACAGTTGCAAATCATGCACACGGGAGTGATTCAAACATATCACCGAGCAGCTATAAATACTCGGAGCTCGGCCCGAGCATACTCGGCGAAAGGGTTAACAGAACATACTCGCTCATCACTAATAAGGATTCAACTCAGGAGTGAAGCTAAGCACAGGTCAGGTAGAGTTCCTGAACTAGCAGTGCACAGTATTGTTAGGTAGAAAGATAAGGACTGGAGGAAATGGTGTCACAGGGATCATCTCCCTCAGCAAACCCTCCCCCTCCTCCATCTCACTGTGCTGTAAGGAATGCTATGTTCATGAATGTGCCTTTGCATTAGAAATGTGCTGTCCTGTACTACTGGGAAGACTGTGAACTGCTGTGCTACTAAGGAAACTGTATTGTTTGTTACTGAAGCCTGTTGCTTAAAGAGACACTTAAATAGCACTGGCCGTGCCTCATTAAATGTTACTGTTCTACCATTTCTGAGGACTCTTGTCAAATGTGTCTGGTCATCAATTGAATCTATCCTGTGCCTGAGAGAAGCTGCAGCCTACGGTTGCCCTGAGTAACGGTTCTCCCATGATACCAGAGAATTCTTGAAACCCGTCTCGCCCTATCTGAACTTAGCAGCGTGCGTGTAACACAGACAAGATTGAAGGAGATGAGAGAGGGGAGAAGAAAGGGGAACCTGGTAAAAGCAAAAAGAGATGCATAAAGGAAAAAAGGTAAGAAAAAAATGGGAGAAAGGGCCATACTGACCAATACTGGGTTAGTTTGTCATCCACTACAACTATAGAACTGGTATCCCAAATATGGCTGAAAATGAAAGAGGCTCAGTAAAAAAAGAAGTTCTCATTCGAAAAGTGCGGACATGAATAAATGGATGAGTGAAGGGGAAAACCTTGGTAAATACCTTTGGATCATAGAAGTATCACATACAGTTTGAGAGTGGTGAACATGGGCACAATTGGTAGCTTGATAACGCCAGCAGGGCTAAAGGGAGGCAGCCCATTAGTGGATAAATTAAAAAGGACTGGTGGGAAAAAGGGACTGCAAATTGGGACATACCAGAGGCCATCAGGCATCAAGCATGCTGGGGATCCTGTGACAGGGTGCAGTGCTTGCAAGCTGTGTTGTGCAGGGGCTATAATGTGTATGGCTGTTTTCTATGTACCATGATTGTAACACTTCCGGTATTTATATTTTATTTTTTCATTATTTTTAATTTTCTTTATTTTTTCTTTATATTTTTTACTTTATACTTTAGTTTTATTTTTTATTTTTGTTGTTACTTTATTTTATTTTTATTCTTTTATTATTTTTTTTTCATTTCTTTTTCTATGTTTTTATTCTTTTTTCATTGCATATTAAATTTTTGTTTCTTATTACTTATCTGTATTTCTCCAATCCTATTTCCATTTACTATTCTTATTTAATTCCCCCACTTTTCTTTGTCCTTTATTTCTTATTTATAGTTTCCTTACTGTCTTCTGTGGCCTCCCCCTTTCTCTCTTGCTTATCATCCTCATTGTAGTCTCCATGCATTTTATTCCTTTGCATTTCTCTCTCTTTCCTTTGATCTATTCTCCGTCCCTTGGTCTCATCATACTTTTCCCCCCACCCACCTCCCAGTTAAAACAACCCTCATACGATGACCAAAAGCTCCGAGACGCTGTTGCATTTCACAATGCAGCACTTGGGCATTACGTCCTGCGCTCAAACCCTCAGTCCGGCAACCATACCGACATCATTTCCGATTCTTCTATACTGAAACACTACATGCTACACAGCCCATGCGCACCGCGTTCTGCTCTCCAGACCTTGGTTTGGCTGCAGCGCTGACGTCACTTCCGGTCCCACAATACCGGAAGTGTTACAATCATATTACATATAAAACAGCCATACACATTACAGCCCCTGCACTCCACAGCTAGCACACATTGCGCCCTGTCACAGTATCCCCAGCATACTTGATGTCCTCTGGTATGTCCCAATTTGCAATCCCTTTTTTCCCACCATTCCTTTTTAATTTATCCACTAACAGGCTGCCTCCCTTTAGCCCTGCTGGCATTACCAGGCTATCAATTGTGTCCATGTTCATCACTATCAAACTGCATGTGATTCTTCTATGGTCCAAGGGTATGCACCGAGCTTTTGTTTATCTTTTTCCCCTCCACCCATCCATTTATTCATGTCCCCACTTTTTGAATGAGCCCTCCTTCATTTTTAGCCCTATTTTGGGATACCAGTCCTACAGTTGTAGTGGATGGCGACCTAACCCAGTATTGGTCAGTATGGCCCTTTCTCCCATTTCTTTTTCTTTCCTTTTTTCCTTTGTGCCTCTCTCTTCGCCTTTCCCCATTCCCCCTTTCTTATCCGCCCTTCCTTTGTTCTTTTCCCCTTCTCCCCTCCTTCTTCTTGTTCAATCTTGTCTCTGTGCACCTAAACGACTCAACTGCTTTACAAGAATCCTAGCCATGAATATATATTCTTGTGAGTTGACACTGTCCTTGAAATGGTTTTACCTTATTCTCACTTACTTTCAATTTTGCCTTGTAAACTCCATTGGTTATTTTTTTAATATATTGTCCCAGTTGTAAACCTGACTCCACGTTGTATATTCCTTTTTGTACATTATCACATGTATATCACATTGATTTTGTTTTATTTTAGCTATTTTGAGAAGGACTCAGGCTTGGGTTGAAATGTTAATGAAAACAGTCGCTTTACTTACCGTCTTTGTTTGACTAATAACTGTAGTGAATTGTTTTCTTTGGAATTTATTAAAAAGAACACTATTCATAACCTCCAGCGAGCACAGCTGTATATCTTCATATTCACTCTCTCTGCTAGGCATTAGGTAGCATTTACACAGGGAATGCAGTTTTGGTCAAAACACATGCAGTTTTTATTGCTTTTCCACAGGTTGCACAGGACCAAAACAAAATCCTAAACATAAATCCCTAGCCTTGTCCAGGCCATAACTAAACAGAACAGACCCTGGCTACTCATACATGGTTGAACTCGCCCCATCTTGGTCAAACAGAACAGCTATCGTCCATAGCAACCACTGATGCTTGCAGTTTGGTGCACACGGTGTTATGTTCTGCTACCAGAGCTAAGGAAAGAGAGGAAATCTGTCCCTACGATAGAACTCAGCTGAATCCCTACGATGTAACAGGGAACCTGATCCTGCGATCAGACCTGCTAAAGTCCTAAGCTAGTCTGTACGGAGACCTATAGATGTGGGGAAGGAATCCCTACAAGTACTAAGGACTGGGAGGAAAATGGGACACCTCCTAACAGAAATAGTAGCAGACAAACAAACAAACAAAATATATAGAACACTGAGGTCCGTAGACCAAGCAAACTAACAGAGTTAGATACAGAGCACAGGCTAGCTAGAAAGTAGATATACAATGAAGTCCAGCAAAGCCAGAAGGGCGGAGCAGGATTAAATAGACCAACGAGGTCATGTGACCAGCAAAGGAAAAAACCTAAGAGCAAGGTTCTAACACACGGCCTGTGCAGACTTTTCTCAGATATTCTAGCTCGTCTCTTTTAAGCTCCAAGGCTCATCCAGGCTGGTGCATACAGTCTGTGCATTCACCAGCTAACACATTGGCCTCTTCTCCATGGACACTCCCTCAGCCACACAATGAACCTACTTCTTGTTTCTTTAGCAAAACTCTGCAGGTGATTTAGTTAAACAGTGCAGAGCTGGGATTTAACCCTGTCCTTCCCAGCTATGCTACAATCCTAAAACGGTACCAATAAACATCACGGCTCGCCCTACAAAAACACTAGCCCTCAAAAACATTCCTTTTTTTAACCAGTAAAATAAAAAATAATTTTTGTTCTGCTGTAATGATACTGACCTAACAGAAGTATATTGCCATATACAGAATGCTGTAATGATGAAACCCAACGAACAATTTTAATTTTTTTATTTAGTAGCCTAGCCAACTACACTTTAATGAGCACCGAACATCTTGTTCTCAGCAGCACGTCGTGTTTCCATAGGACAATGTGCTGCCAAGAACTAAGCTTAAGCTTGCTCAAATGTAACCTGTCACGTCCAGAAACACTTTACTGGGAGATAAGGGGTTAATCTGCAGGTATAAAGGATTAAAATTAGGTTGCCTTACTGGAGCAGCGGCTACAGGGAAAAATTAACTTCTAACCTTCCTTTGCTGCTTGCCTCCAGTCATTGTGGTGGTGCAGGGAGCTGTTACATTCATCGCTTACTACACAATGAGCGCAGCAGTAATCACCCCCGACCACTTTGACAGCCTTCTCTATGTGCAGTGTGTGTGTGTAACAGACTGTAAATAAATATGCTAGGGAGTTATTACAGCTATGGTCTTTGTATAGTGAGTTGTGACTGTAACTGCTCCCTGCACCGCCCGTATGAATGGAAGAGACTAGCTGCATGGAAGTTCATTTTCTCCCTGTAGCCACTACTTTATTAAGGATAAATTCAGGATTGTCCCTAAATTTTGTGACAGCGCTGGTTCCCTTTAAAAAAAAAAATCAGCTTATCTGATATTTTTGCTTCCTCTTTTGGTGATTGCCAACCTTTTTAGTCAAACTGATTATCATGAAACAAGTGTTTCTAGGGCCTGCTTAATTGGGTCTCTTTGATTAAAGGAGAAGGTTAAGGATCCTATAGAATTAGACAGTGAACATTAAAGTCATCCTATATTCTTGAAATAACTTTTGTTTACTCTACAGGCTTTAGAAGATCGGCCAAGTTTTCTTCAAGTAGACCAAGGTGACAGCAGTAGCCCATCTTTTAATCCTTCAGATACATCTCTACTGTCTTCAGCCTCTCCAATTGAAGAGATGGAAGAAAGGAAATCCAGCTCCTTAAAGAGACGACAGTAAGGAAAATGACATTAATTTATATTATTTTATTCTCAATTAAAAGGATTATGCCGCCATCATATAAAAATATACACTGCTCAAAAAAATAAAGGGAACACTCAAATAATACATCCTAGATCTGAATGAATGAAATATTCTCATTGAATACTTTGTTCTGTACAAAGTTGAATGTGCTGATAACAAAATCACACAAAAATCATCAATTGAAATCAAATTTATTAACCAATGGAGGCCTGGATTTGGAGTCACCCCCAAAATTAAAGTGGAAAAACACACTACAGGCTGATCCAACTTTGATGTAATGTCCTTAAAACAAATCAAAATGAGGCTCAGTATTGTGTGTGGCCTCCACGTGCCTGTATGACCTCCCTACAATGGCTGGGCAAGCGCCTGATGAGGTTACGGATGGTCTCCTGTGGGATCTCCTCAAGAGACCTGGACTAAAGCATCCGCCAACGCCTGGACAGTCTGTGGTGCAACATGACGTTGGTGGATAGTCCATAGCTTCAATGCCTTCATCTTGCAGGAACTGCTGACACACTCCAGCCACATGAGGTCTGGCATTGTCCTGCAGTAGGAGGAACCCAGGGCCAACTAAACCAGCATATGGTCTCACAAGGGGTCTGAGGATCTCATCTCGGTACCTAATGGCAGTCAGGCTATCTCTGGCGAGCACATGGAGGGCTATGCTGCCCTCCAAAGAAATGCCACCCCACACCATTACTGACCCACTGCCAAACCGGTCATGCTGACGTATGTTGCAGGCAGCAGATCACTCTCCACAGCATCTCCAGACTCTGTCACATGTGCTCCGTGTGAACCTGCTTTCATCTGTGAAGAGCACAGGGCGCCAGTGGCGACTTTGCCAATCCTGGTGTTCTGTGGCAAATGCAAAGCATCCTGCACGGTGTTGGGCTGTGAGCACAACCACCATCTGTGGACATCGGGGCCTCATACCACCCTCATGGAGTCGTTTTCTAACCGTTTGTGCAGACACATGCACATTTCTGGCCTTCTGGAGGTCATTTTGCAGGGCTCTGGCAGTGCTCCTCCTGTTCCTCCTTGCACAAAGGTGGAGGTAGTGGTCCTGATGCTGGGTTGTTGCCCTCCTACGGCCCCCTCCACGTCTCCTGGTGTACTGACCTGTCTCCTGGTAGCGCCTCCAGCCTCTGGACACTACGCTGACAGACACAGCAAACCTTCTTGCCACAGCTCGCATTGATGTGCCATCCTGGATGAGCTGCACTACCTGAGCAACTTCTGTGGGTTGTAGAGTCCGTCTCATGCTACCACGAGTGTGAAAGCACAACCAACATTCAAAAGTGACGAAAACATCAGCCGGAAAGCATTGGTACGGAGATGTGGTCTGTGGTCCCCACCTGCAGAACCACTCCTTTATTGAGTGTTTCTTGATAATTGCCAATACTTTCCATCTTTTGTCTATTCCATTTGCACAACAGCATGTGAAATTGATTGTCAATCAGTGTTGCTTCCTGAGTGGATAGTTTGATTTCACAGAAGTTTGATTTACTTGGAGTTATATTCTGTTGTTTAAGTGTTCCCTTTATTTTTTTGAGCAGTGTATAATTTGTTTATGAAGAAAATTCTATTAAAATGTTTTAATGTTTAGAAGATATTTTTGCGTATTATTAGGATGTTGCCCAATATTTAGTAATATTACCTGTCTCTAAGCTCTTTGTATGTATGGTAACTGTTCTTTAGTGACTCGGCATGTACAGAAAAATGTATTCTCCAGTGACGATAGCTGCGCTGAACTGTATAATCCATCCCAACCAGCTCTCTTCTACACTGTGTTCCAAATTATTATGCAAATAATATTTTCTCAGATTTTCCCAAATTACCTATATGAATTGCTGTCATTGTAATTTTCCAGTCAAATAACTATTAGAGTACAATTGAAAGGTTTTTGTACAAACTGCCTATGATAACAGTATATTTTTAAAAAAATTAAAAACTCAAATTGCACTCAAAATGCATGTTCCAAATTATTATGCACAGCAGAGTTTTCAACCTTTTCATTTTAATAAAGAACAAAAAAATGGTCATTTTTGAAATTATAAGCATTAGCCGGTTATTACAAACTGAAATCAAACAGTTTTCAACTGAAAACTTTATTCTAGGTGATGTTACATTTGCACATAGGACCCCTTGTTCGAAAGGAGCTTCTGAACTCTCTCGTCCATTGAATTTGTCAGGTTTTGGATGGTTTCTGCTTTAATTGTTTTGCATGAGGACAGAAAACCCTCCCAGAGCTGTTGCTTAGATGTGAACTGCCTCCCGCCATCATAGACACTCCTTTTGATGATGCTCCAGAGGTTCTCAATGGGGTTGAGGTCAGGGGAGCATGGGTGCCACACCATAGGTTTGTCCCCTTTTATGCCCATAGCAGCCAGAGATGCAGATGTGTTATGTGCTGCATGAGACGGTGCATTATCATGCATGAAAATGATCTTGCTGCGGAATGCATGGTTCTTCTTCTTGAACCATGGAAGGAAGTGCTGTTTGAGAAACTCAACATACATTATGGAGTTCATCTTTACCCCTTCAGGGATTCTAAAAGGGCCGACAATCTCTCCCATGATTCCAGCCCAAAACATTACTCCACCTCCTCCTTGTTGGCGCCGTAGCCATGTTTGCATGGGGTGTCCATCAACCAGCCATCCTCCACTCCATCCATCTGGACCATCGAGATCATTTCATGCATGATAATGCCCCGTCTCATGCTGCATATAACACATCTGCATCTCTGGCTGCTATGGGCATAAAAGGGGACAAACTTATGGTGTGGCACCCATGCTCCCCTGACCTCAACCCCATTGAGAACCTCTGGAGCATCATCAAAAGGAGTGTCTATGATGGCGGGAGGCAGTTCACATCTAAGCAACAGCTCTGGGAGGGTATTCTGTCCTCATGCAAAACAATTAAAGCAGAAACCATCCAAAACCTGACAAATTCAATGGACGAGAGAGTTCAGAAGCTCCTTTCGAACAAGGGGTCCTATGTGCAAATGTAACATCACCTAGAATAAAGTTTTGAGTTGAAAACGGTTTGAATTCAGTTTGTAATAACTGGCTAATGCTTATAATTTCAAAAATGACCATTTTTTTGTTCTTTATTAAAGTGAAAAGGTTGAAAACTCTGCTGTGCATAATAATTTGGAACATGCATTTTGAGTGCAGTTTGAGTTTTTTATTTTTTTAAATATCCTGTTATCATAGGCAGTTTGTACAAAAACCTTTCAATTGTACTCTAATAGTTATTTGACTGGAAAATTACAATGACTGCAATTCATATAGGCAATTTGGGAAAATCTGAGAAAATATTATTTGCATAATAATTTGGAACACCGTGTAGTGCAGTATAAACGAGGATACTATACTCAGAGCTGCGGAGGATGGTGGAATCTAGTTTACTGCTTTTTGTGGCAAATATGTCAAAAGACAGATTGCTGAGAAAATGCAGTAAAATTGGCATGATAGTCATATACTGTAGTGAAATTAGATTCCTTAGCTTCTATAGAGCCAGAAAGACAATCTTGTTTTTACTGCTCTATTAAAGAGAGACGGCTGGGATTTAGTACTATATTTTTACAGCTGAGTGCAGCTACAGTGGTAGAAAAATAAAGGTTTAGTTCTCATGCTGGACTACCAGTTATATACAAATTGCAATGAGACAGGCATTATTATTAACTATAGGGCACTATCGTTACAATAAAAAAAAAAATTATAAATACCTTAATCACCATTGCCTATTATAATAGAAGGAGGAATTAATAAAATGTCTAAAATTCAATTTTCTTCATAAAGAAATATATTTAAACTCCTTTAAATCTTAATGTGTAAATTGCAACAGTATAATTCTCAGTAGTATCTGTAAACAGATTGCCTGTATTGTATATTAAACAAAACCTGTAAACTTTTTTTTTTGGTTACACATTATATAACCCCCAAAACTTTAGTCAGGAGGGTTTATAATGAACTGTTAAATTTCGTAAGTCTCTCTGTCTCATGTTTGAAAATGTATTTACTACACCTACAAGTGTCAGCACGCTTTTACATATGGAAGTTGTGTTATTGCCTTTTTGTTCACTGACCCTCAATAACCACGTGACAATCGTGAGAATTCTAACAAAAGATCAGGTTGGAAGTGTGTATGTGGTATTGCTGGAGAAATTTAGTAGGCTGCAAAATTATATTTATGGGAAAACGCTGCAGCCTATTATCTATCTGAATTAGAAAGATAAGAGATTGTAACTCCAAGCTGCATACAGGTGGAAGGGAAAATAAATATCTAACGTAACAGACACAAATATGTAAAGTGGGTGAGCCTTAGAGGGAGAAAATTAGCCTAAAAGATGAAGATAATGTAAAATGGAAACAAGCGAAAAGTGTGTGCACGTTGATGGCTATCAAAGGTAAGTATATGAAAGATTATGGTAAATTACAAAGTATGAATGGTAGGCATACACAAGGGCACAATTACAAGATGAACAGGCACATGAATGATTACACAGTAGATGTAAGCATGGCATAAAAATATAGGTTAACGTGCCAACACTATTAAAGTCCAAAGGAATAAAAATAAAAAAATATGTAAAGTGCAGTTGTAAAAGTAATAATCGGGACAGATAATCAACAAAGTGTATTGGGGCTCACCCACCAATGAACCAATGTGCATTTCAGTGATGCTTCAGCAGGGGGTCACGCTGTGAGAGTGGCTTCAGCATTCATCCGTCTCAGTTTTGAAATGTAATAGTTTTTATATTATTATCAAGCTTCTATGTCCTCTGGTGTGATTATTGAATTAGGGTGTAGCGGAAATGTCTTACTCAAGGAAAGTCTGTAGATTTAGTCTTTAACATTTGTTCAGTGAAATTGCCTAATGGTATGAGATTTGTTAAGAGATGAGAGCTGTTAAAATGTAAACTTTCTTCGGTTACTGAGATATCAGTGTTTGAATGGATATGCAAATGAGGCCCAAGTGCTTTTGGCATAAGGAAATTCTTCCAAAGCCTCTGCTGTCCCAGGTTTCAGAAGAGTTTCCATGTGCCGAAAGCACTTAAAGGGAATAGGGAAACACTATTAA
This sequence comes from Phyllobates terribilis, assembly GCF_046119375.1. NCBI lineage: Eukaryota > Metazoa > Chordata > Amphibia > Anura > Dendrobatidae > Phyllobates > Phyllobates terribilis. Next base: position 325,524,020 of record NW_027362764.1, on the reverse strand, counting down.
CCTGCAGATATGGGATTAATCTGTTGTAAAGTTTTGCTGATGCTACACTGAAACTCCAGCTACCTGGAGGAAATAAACTTTATTTTTCCCAGCCGTCCCCTTTTTTCAATCATGTTACCAGCACAGCTTCAGTCTTTGCTCAGTATATAATAAGCGGCAGCTGTGAGCCAGCCCCTTGACATTGACTGACAGCCGTCTCTGCAACATATCATGGGGAGGCAGTTGTCAGTCAATGTGCTGGGGTGTGCTTTAAGCCACCGCCTCTTTCACTGAAAAACGGAGGCTGCCAGGAGGAATAAAGTGGCCCCACCAACCAGTCAGCTGTTTGCATTTCCAAATATGGCCACATGTACACTGTGTGTAGAGTCAGAAAAGCACAGCTTCTTTTACTCTGTAATGACTGTTCTTGGGTACTGTAGCTCAGATCCTATGTACGTGAATAGTAGCTGAGTTTCATCACCTAAGAACGACCACTAAATAGTTTACAGAGCTGTGGTGTCATGAGGTTATGAACATCATAAGGCTGAAAACCCCTTTAATATCTTAAACATCCAACACCTATCTTCTGACAGTAGCGATCTTAGGTAACCCCAATCGCTGCATTTTAACCACTTAAATGCCCCTATCAATCTCTGCAACCTTCAATACAATACAACACCCACCCTATATGCAGTACTGCAGACATGGGCGTACCCACCATGGGGCAGGGGTGAAGCAGGGACGCACGCCGAACACCAGGGCCGGCGTCAGCTCCTGGCGCACCCGGGCAAATGCCGGGGCCCTGAGCAGGCGGGGGGCACCTCACCATCAGCGCCTGCTCTCCCCCGCTTGCTCAGGGCCCTGGCACCCGGCACAATACTTACCTCTCCCCATGCCTCCGCAGCAGTTCCTGAATCCTCCGCGGCTGCTGCACTGTGACGTCTCAGGTCTCACCCTATTACCTGTATAATTTACTAATAAATGAATGTCTTTCACTGCCCATGTGAGCAGCACAAATTTGTTTACTGCAGTGTAAGCTCTAGTCATCAGGTATTATTCATAGGTTATGGAAACTGTCTTTTGTCAAATCCTGAAATTCAATTGATTTCGTAGATATTGTCTATTGCAACCATTAATTAACTTAAACAACATTTTCTGTATGTGGATTTTTTATTTGTTTGTTTTTTTACATTTTAAGTATTTATGCGTTTGTGAATTTTTGAATATTGTTAACATCAATTCCTTTGCTCTCAGTTATGTGTTACAGGAATTACTTGATACAGAACAGGATTATGTGAAGGACCTTGGTTATGTGGTTGAGGTAATGAAGAAGCACAATTGATATTTCACATTCTTGATGTGTTTTTGAATCCAGATTACCTTTTTTGAAGCTAAGCATGCAAATATGAGTGCATAAGAAAAAATACTTCAGCAACACACATGAGCCCTGTTAATCCAAGCTGTTACGTCAGAATCTACCATAAAGAGCTTTGAAAAGTCACAAAATTTTGGTGCAACTTGAGGCTGCGGTTCAATTTTGGAACTTTTGACATTTACAGCATTTTTCTCAGTTCTGACAAAGTGGGTGGAGCTGAGGTGGGACTGTGCATGGCGCCTGCTGCTTGTCAAATTCATGATGAATGGCAGTGTTCAATAAGCCATAAATCTTATGCCAGTAGGGACTGGAGTAGGATTTGTGGTGATGTGAACACAGAGGGGTGCCATTAATGCAACACTCCTGATTAATGAAGAGGTGTAGGCTCTGACTTCCTCTTGACATCTGATTCGTCCGAAGACAGGAACAGAGACGCCAGTGCTGATTGGGAACAGATCTCAAATGGTTTAAACAATCTCATGTGAGCCCCCGGTGAGCAAGTGCTGACACTGCTGGAACAGCAATGGAACTGAAGGGGAGTATAAGTGGTGTTATTTTGCTGGTGCAAACATGCTGATTGAGACGGGGTTGTTCGAATATTGGACAACCCTTTTAAAGACATGGAGATTCAGTTGCATTTTCTCATGTTTCTACCCTTATTCTAAGAGCCGTCACTTTATGTTTCTGTAAATATAGCCATATATTTTGCAGGATGAGTTGACATTTTGAATAAACATCATTTATTTTACCTTACCTTTGAAAACAGGAAAAGATTCTACGTGCGGTAAAGTAAAAAAATGCAATGACATAGTTTTTGGCATTTTCTTTTTTTTTTATGTTCACCTCACGCTTAAAAATACCATAACTTTGTTCTACTAGTCTACTATGGCTGTGGTGATGCCAAATTTATGGAAGGAATTTTTCTTTTTGCTACTTAAAAAAAGACCTGACAAAATCTGGCTTAGTTCGATATTTTGAGAGACGTCATATTTTTAGATTTTTGGTCACTAGAGTTATTTGATGTACCCCTTTTGGGGCCCATATGACTTTTTTTTATCTTTTTATTCAGCTTTTTCTTGAGTGGGAGGTGTTGTGACCAAAACACATACCGTAATCTCCATTTTGATTTTCATTTTCTTTGGCATTTCCCATATGATACATTTTTAAATTTGGAATGGAATAAATATTTTTTGATTTTACTGGCTCAGAGAAATAAACATGTGGCTAATAGAAAATATGTTATATATTTTTTTTTCATCTATTAGATTTTGATATTTGCATTCAGAAATTGAGGTGATTTAAATTTTTATCTTTTATTTTTTAATATATATTTTCTTAAAATACTTTTAAAGAGTTTTTTCTTTGACATTTTTATTACATAATACTGGGAATTGTATACCCAGTCTATTGTATAATTACGGGTCTCCTAGTCTTCATAAGAGTACATAAACTGCTGCAAACCCTCAAAAAAACAGTGAAATTTCAGGTTGTGAGGTGACAGATCTACACATCTCCAGACCCAGACATTGAGACATTTGGTCTCCATTTTCTCTGCCAAACCATGCCCCTGGGGTGAGGATATGTGAGCATCCACTCCCACCCATCTCTTTGACTGCTCGTAAAACGTAGCACTGATACGCCCTATTAACTTTCTCAGCACTATACGTGCTGGAGCATGCTTTCCCGGGCTTACATCATGAAAGCTACCAATCTCAATGATACATATCTCCCCACAAGGACTTGTTGTCACTCTAGATATGGGGAAAACCCAGCGTATAACTGCAGGAAAAGGACAGGGAGCCATACAACTAGGGAAAGGGAGAGTGGAGATCCCTAAATAGATCCAATGAGAAAATTGACTCCTGTAGCCCCAAAATAGGTTCTGCACCTATTGCCGAGCAGGAAACCTGGCCCTAGCTGACCCTAAGGCTAGGCCCTAGGTAGGTAGCGGGAGGGGTGAGCACTAAGTCAGCCCCACTACAAACTAAAGTACACACAGGGGAAACAAATAGGGGAATACACTTAGCTACAAGATGACACTGGAGAAAGCCTGGCAACAATCTACAAAGGAACTCCAAGGTAATTACACGCTATAACCAGCAACTCTCTGAGGATCTGAGTGTATTTAAGGAACAGCAAGGAAGTGCAGATCAACAGCAGGCAGGTGAGGATACATCAGGGTCCTAAAGGGAAAGGTATAATCCCCAAGCAAAGTGAGGATCACCGCTGGGTCCTAAAGAGAGAGGAATCCTAAAAGGATCAGTGAGATGTTTGTAAGGCCAAACTCAGCATCCTTCTACCGGACACCGTATGACTGTCAACCCTGACACCTGTGACAGCTGTCTGGCGGCCATCTTACATACCTCCTCTGCCCAAGCTTGGCACCTAATGCCATCAAACAGTGGACTTTCGTCAGAGCATCATCATTTCCATGCAGAGTCCCAGGTCTATGCTCTACATGGAAGGTAAAATGCTGAAGGGCTAGGAACCACCTGTTCACTTGAACATTGTTTTTCTTCTTCTCCCTCATCCACCTCAGCGGGGCCATAGGCAATTTTAATTATAGCAGGATTTTACCTTCCCAAACACATGCAGACTTTAGTCTCTAAGAAAGGATTCACATTAGGTAGGTTCCTGGCAATGAGAAACACCTTATCGTGGCTGCCAGGTATACATGAATTGGCTAATTTATGCGCTAAGATTTCTCAGTTATTTCTATTTTCTAGAGCCGAAGTGCAGTTAAAATTTCATATATTTCATGTTTGCATACTTAGCGTTGCAGAGTGCTACTTTATTCGTTAGTTATGTATGGACATGGTCTGACACTAGCCTGAACTTCTTGCCGAAGAGGTAGTACTTTAGAATGTCCAACACCCACTTGATGGTCAAACACTCCTTCTCCACTATGGAGTAATTCTTCTCACAGCTTCCAACTTAGATACATTATGGGGTGCTGTTCTCCATTCACCTCTTGTGATAAGACAGTGCCCAGCCCTACATCTGATGCGTTCGTCTGGACCACAAACTCCTTAGAGAAATCCGGTGCCACCAACACTGGCTGTTTACAAGGACTAGCTTCAGTTCCTGGAGCCTGTAACGCTGTCTCAGCTTCAGGAGACCACTTAGCCATAGCTGACTTTGTCCCTTTAAGGAAGTTCATCAGAGGGGCGGTTATCATGGCAAATTTAGAAATAAACCAGCAGTAATAGCCCTCAATGCTCAGGAATGGTGTAACCTGCTTCTTTGAGAACTTTATTTATTTGGGGCTTTATTTCGTCCCTGCCTACAACATAGCCCAAGTATTTAGCTTCCTCCATTCCCATGGCACATTTCTTCATGTTTATGGAAAACCCCGCCTTCCGTAGAGCCTCAAGTATCGCATGGACTTTGCTCATTCCCCAATTCTGGCTGAAGATCACGATATCATCCAGGTAGGCCGCTGCGTACCTCTTATGGAAAGTTAGGATCCAGTCCATGGCTCTCTGGAAGGTGGCTGATGCTGCTGGTAACCCAAATGGCATCCCTCTGTACTGGAAGCATCCATCTGGCATTGAGAAAGGCAGTCTTCTCCTTAGCATCTTGGGACATGGGAACTTGCCAATACCATTTTGTGAGGTCAAGGGTGATAATGTACTGAGCCGGCCCTAGTCTTTCAAGCAATTCATTGACACGAGGCATTGGGTACAAATCGAACTTAGAGACCTCACTCAGCTTCCTATAGTCATTGCAAAACTGCCATTCTCCATCTGGTTTCAGCACTAATACTATGGGACTGGACCAGCCACTCTTGGACTGTTCAGTGACTCCCAGGCTCAGCATCCATTTCACCTCTTTCGAGATCTCCTCTCAGCAGACTTCGGGAATCCGATATGGCTTCAAGTTTACCCGGACACGAGGCTCCGTAAGAACATCATGCTCTATGATCTGATTACAACACAGTAGTTCTGATAACAGGTCTCTGTTCTTATGTAATAAGTCTCTGCACTGTTGCTTTTGGGCACATGACAGCGACTCTGCCACCTTGACCTGTTTCAGGTAGGCTTCAGACTTAGCCACCAAACATGGAGCTTTCGCGGGCTCCCTATCTCGCCATGGCTTAATCAAGTTGACGTGCTACACGTGCTAAGGCTTCCTTCTCCCTGGTTGGTGGACTTTATAGTTGACGTTTCCAAGCTTTTCAACTACTTCATAGGGGCCCTGCCACTTGGCAAGCAATTTGCTTTCCGCCGTAGGTACCAGCACCAGTACTTGATCCCCAGGGTTGAAGTGTGTCACCCTCCCTGATCTATTGTACAACCTCGACTGTGCCTCTTGTACTTTGATGAGGTGTTCTTGCACAATGGGCGTCTTCTCTGCAATCCTCTCTTGCATATGGGCCACATGTTCGATTACACGTCTGTAGGGTGTAGACTCCGCCTTCCATGTCTCCTTCGCTACGTCCAGGAGTCCACGGGGGTGTCGACCATACAACAGTTCAAAAGGGGAGAATCCAGTAGGGGCCTATGGGACTTCTCTGATCGGGAACAGAAGGTATGGCAGTAGACAGTCCCAGTATTGGCCATCCTTCTCTACGACCTTTATCAACATGGCCTTCAAGGTTTTACTAAACCTTTCCCCCAAGCCGTCCGTCTGTAGATGGTAGACTGAGGTCCGAAGTTGTGTGATTTTCAGGGTTTTGCACAACTCCCTCATCATCTTTGATCATCTTAGGATCTCCTTACGTAACCCCGTTCTTGAATAGATATGGACCAACTCCTGGACTATACACTTGGCAGATGAGTTTCATAGTGGTATGGCCTCCGGATACCATGTAGCATAGTCCAGTACCACCACGATATACTGATGTCCTCAGTCGGACTTGACGTGGGGTCGCACTAGATCCATAGCTATGCGGTCAAATGACACCTCAATGATGGGCAACGGCACTAAGGGGCTACGGAAGTAAACCACCGGGGAGGTCAGCTGGCAGGTGAGACAGGACCTACAATAGTTCACGATTTCCCAGTGACAACCAGGCCAATAGAATCTCTGGAGGATCCGTTCCTGGGTTTTTTCTACCCCCAGATGACCACCTAACACATGTGTATGGATCATGTCTTACACCCTGCGTCTGTATGACCCTAGAACCAGTAACTGCTCGATTACCTTCCCTCTCAGCTTGGTGACCCGATATAGTAACTCCCCATTCATTGCAAAATACGGATATTGGGTGTCAGTCCCAGGGTCTTGAGCAACACCATTAAGTACAGACATCATCAAACACTCATTTTTGAGTTAAGTCCCTGAGTTGAGCGGTTCCAAAGTATCCCCTGGACATCTCCAGCTAAGTTTCCCCTGGACACTTCCAGCATTATATAAAGCTACCCATAGTGGACTGGTTATGGTTAGCTTTATATAATGTGTATGTTTGTGTATAGATTGGGCTACATATGAGATCTATACGTCCCATACCCTGCCCTGGATTTATTTTCCCAGTGTACATCTAGTTTCATCTATATGGATATATGTATACAATGTATGTGTCTCATGTGAGAGTTTAGGGCTAATAGTGATGGCAATGATCCCATTTATTTATGAACCTGCATGGTATTTTGGTAGAGGGATAGTAATCTTCCCTCCCCTTTCTTTTACCTTGATCTATCTTTGCCCTGATTCAGGCATGAGCGACACAATGTATTCTCTAGTATGGGACATGATATATATGTGGGTTTCATGTATTGATGTAAATCACTGTTAAAATATAATGATACGCTTTATCTGGGTACCTTACTTGATATATATACATCTGCGTTTTTTTAGATGGTTAGGTGTGAATTCAAGCTGTCCCTTTGATTCCATAGTAGGCCACCTGGACCGAGATATAGTTAGATACCTTGTGTTCAAGGGAGTTACAGCTTGGTGGTACCTTTGGCACATATAGCGCATGTGTGGTACTGCTGGGACTGAAACTTAGCATATTTATCTATAGTGCCATAGAGTCACGGTCTGGTGTTATGTTTGGCGCATACCACGCATGCGCTGTTCAGTCACGGCGGGGCGGTGCTCCATGGATGTCTGGCATTATCAGCATCACAGTGCGGGTCATGTGACCTGCGCCCGTGACCTGATGATACCGACATGGAGCGCCAGCGTCGCTTAGTGATGGAGCAACATGGCGGGGTCGCGCCATGAGACAGACATTGGCGCATCTATGAGTGGGAAGAGAGGCATGAGTATACACACAATATTGCTTGTCATTGGACAGGAGATGCATCTGGGCGTGCTTAGCGTTTCACACATGGGAAAGATTATCATTTTACGGGTATATAAACGGTGCTGGTTTAGCTTGTAGTAACCTCCTGATGAAACTGCAGGAAGCAGTGAAATGCATCAGGGTGTAGGATGCATCGACTCGTCTGTTGCCTCACAAGTTATCACCATGACTTCAGGTAAAATTCACATGTCCTGATATTATCTGTTTCAATGTGAATGTTTAGGTATATAGTGTAAAGGGTACATGTTGATAATAGAGGGGTTTTTCCCCCAGTATAATTTAGGTGGCCCCCTTCTCTTGTTACGTATGGCATTTTGTACTGGAAGGTGAAATAGTACTTATAGAAATAGAACCTACACTGTAACACTCACTTTATTTGGTGCTAAATAGTACAGCACAGTAATTTAATGGTGATAGCACTGGGCATTATTCCGGTATTTTAAAAGTTGGCAGCTTGGAGCTGACCCTTAAATGCTAACTAGGTAGTTTGTATTCTGTACTTTTATGGAGTGTCATATATGTATGTCACCTTTTGTAAGGCTCTTCTTAACGTCTTCCTCACGTGTGAGTTAACATCTTGATTTGGGGGTGGATCGATTGCCCTGCCACAGATCGCCTCAGCTAGGAGTTCCATCTGCTGCTTGTGCTGTTGCTGCATCTGCTGCTGCTGCCATATCCATTGCTACTGGAGATTAGCCTGCACCAGTTGCTTTATCAACTCCTCCATGTTGTCGGATATTGCTCCTGCAGTCTCTTTCACCCAGGACATGCGATATCTCTGCAGCAGTCACACTGCCCCTCGGGATTCATGCCCATGTATCTATCACCAATTGTAGGGTTTTGACTCACTTGATTGCAGTTGAGGTAGGCACAGGAAGCAGTTTCATTAGACTGTCCAGGCTGGTTTATTAAGACTGCATAAACCGCTCAGGAAATGAAACAAAAGACAGCCTTTTCCGGCACAAATTGCAGGTTTACCCGCTTGGATTAGTGTCCAGTTCTTAAGTTCTTAGCAAAGGCCAACACACTGGAGATCAACACATACCCAGACACTGAGACATTTGTTCTCCATTTTATGTGCCAAACCACGCCCCGAGGGTGGGGATATGTGAGCAGCCACTCCCACCCATCTCTTTGACTGCTCATAAAACCTGGCCCTGATACACCCTAATAACTCTCTCAGCACTATACGTACTGGAGTATGCTTTCCTGGGCATATATCACAAGCTACCAACATCGATGATACATATCTCCCCTCAAGGACCTGTCCGGCAGCCACCTTATAATATATATAATTTTTTATTGTTATTATTTATTTATTTATATATTTTTTTTATTATCATGCCTAAGCTCGGTTTTGGGGAATCTTCAAAATTGCTAGTTGTATCTTCGAGGCATTATGGTTCAGTAATTGCAGGTTAAAAAAAGCTAAAACTTATTTTGTTTTTATTCCGTTACAGGGATATATGGCACTCATGAAGGAGGATGGTGTTCCGGATGACATGAAAGGAAAGGATAAAATTATTTTTGGAAATATCCATCAAATTTATGACTGGCACAGAGAGTATGTACATATATAAATATATGTGTGTATGTTTTATTACTTAGTGTCACCATTTCCATATTAATAACGAATATCAGGTTTACAAAGTAAGGTTATGTTCATATGTAGCGTTCCTGCTGCATTTTTTACATAACACATTTGGTGCGCAAAATATGTAGTGGTTTACAATACCAGCATAATCAATGAGATTTCTGAAATCTAATGCACATTCTGTTTTTTTTCTCTTTTCATATTTTGAGCCCAGTGTGTCTTTTTACCAAGATGCAGAATGTCAATTCTTTCAGCAGTTTTGCAACGCTTTTAACCAATGCAAATGAATGAGTGAAAAACTGAAGTAAAAATGCTGCAAAAAATGCGTCAAAAATATATTGTATGCTGCAAAAACACCACTGGTGAACATACCTTAAGATTGTGGTGTTAACAAAGTATTTGCCACATCCAGGTTTACACGTTTTCTGGTACCCACACCAAGAAGCTTCCTCACAAATTCCATCTTCCTTAGCAAAAGAGAAAGTGGAACATGTTGTGCTTTTTTTTCATTAAAATACCAGACATGCCAACCACATTGCTTTAACATGGAGTTGATCCGTTTTTTTGAAGAAGTCCAGTTTTCCTGGTCCATTAAAAAAAGCAAAATCTGAATTCTGAGCACCAATATGAGTAGACCGCAAACATATTTTAAGCCTTGCCATACTGAAAAAAAATGTTGCAAGCTTTTAACCCATGTTAATTGATTTTAACACTCACTGGTATGCATTGAAATGATGATAACAATTTGATTTATATGGTGCAATATATTCTGCAGCACTTTACAATTAAGCAGGGACATGTATAAACAATAAAGATATTTCAAAGTAACACATAGCTCAACAGTTACAGGAGGAGTGAGGGCCCTGCTCGCAAGCTTGCAATCTAAATAAAGTGAATAGAGGACACAGTAGGTAAAAAGAGCTTGTCATGTACGGTCCAGCAATTAATATAACAGGGGTTTTCAAATAAGCTGCATGAACCGCCATCAGCTAGTCTAAGTACAGTTACCAAGTGCTACTGGGTACATGGACGAGGTGGAGACAGATGAATAGGAGGGATGAAAAATTACAAATAAGGGAACAAGGAAGAGTTAGATTAGTGAAGTGAGGTGATAGACCTGTCTAAAGAGATGTGTTTTTAAACACGCTTAAAAATGTGGGAGCTAGGTATTTTTCAGTTAGTCTGGGGTAGCGCATTCCAGAAAACTGGCGTAGCACGAGAAAATTCTTGGAGTCTGAAGAGGGAGGTTCGAATTACTGAGGAAATGATGAAACCTAATAACTGTTGAAACAATTGAACTATATTACTGTAAGATGATGTTGGTACGAATCGATTTGCACAATGTGGCCCATCGGACTCAACAGGCCAGGTAAAAGGCTACTGTCATGGCTCCTGTCCTACGGCCACCGATTACTGTGACCAATGGATTGGGTTGTCTGAATCTTTTTGCACCAACTCTACTGTAAGACTCGGTTAGGTTTCAGGTTTTTTTATTTCCAAAAACAAAAGTTCAAATCTTGATATTCACAAAGGGCAATTAATTGCTTTGCCCGCACTCCCTGAATACTATCTCAAATATATATGTGTATATATTGTGACAAGGTCACTGGCAGAATACTGGAGGGGAGATACTTGTCTCTGAGACTTTTTGCTTCAGTCATGTAAAACATTGAGTTTTCTCCTGCACGTTAATATCCAGAGTTACAAGGGCATGCTTTACAGGTGGATAGCTAAGTGCCGGGTGGGAAGCTATCCACCCTATCTCCTCTCCAGGGTGTGGTTTAGGGGCTATAAAAAAAACAGCCTTTTGACTCAAGAGGAGTTCAGTACCTGGAGATCAGCTCCAGAGTGAGGAGCTCATGTTTGGTTGTGCTTACCTGAACCGTGTGTTGTTGCTAATCCTGAGTGACCGGATGCCGGCCGGTGCAAGGACTTTTGCTGGACATTTTCTTACTTTGTTTTGCCATTATGCCAGATTGGCTATGTTTATTTTCATGAACTTTGCATTGGTTTATGCCGCACAATAAACCAAGTGAAAATTTAAAGAGACAGTGTTCCGCGTTTACCTCCATGCGCAGCCGAGTGGGCAGATCTACTACAGTTGGTGTTAGAAGTGGGGTCAGCATTCCCAGCGAATGCGTGTGACTGTTGAAAGAAGCGCTGCATGTCCTGGGTGAAGGCGGCCGTAGGCCAGCAAGTGATGCCGGACAAAATGGAGGATCTGCTTAAACATTTGTTGCAGGCGCAGCAAACACAACACCAGCAAAGAATGCAGCAGCACCTGCAGAGCCAGCAGGAGACAAATAAACTACTGATGCAACAGTTTCAACAACAGCAGCAGCAACAACACCAGTTCCGTCAACAGCAGCAGCATTAACTAGACCAGTACCGACAGCAGCAGTAGATTGAGCTACTTGCAGGGGGTGGTTTGTGGGAGGCCGGCAACCCCTCCCCCAACTCCAGGTGATGGTCATACGTCCGGAAAACGGTAAGGCAAGCCATGCAAAAGATGACCTCAAGGGATAATATGGAGACATTTCTGACTGTTTTTGAACGGGTTGCAGAATGAGAGAGACTTCCACCAGAACAGTGGGCAGAGGTTCTGGCTCCATATTTGTCGGGTGAACCCCAAAAGGCGTAATATGACTGAGAACTGCAGGATGCCAAAGAATATGCCAAACTAAAGACAGAAATCTTGGCACGCCTGGATATGAATATGGCAATGAGAGCCCAACGAGTCCACCACTGGGCGTATGCTGGCGACATACCCCCTCGGTCGCAGATTTTTGACCTGCTGCATCTCGTTCAGCAGTGGTTACAGCCAGAGTCTTCCACTCCTGCCCAGATCGAGCGGGTGGTGATTGATAGGTTCATACACTCGCTTCCTAACTTGGTACAGACTTGGGTTGCCCAAGGCGATCCCCAGAATGCAGACGACCTGTTTGGCCTAGTAGAGAGGTACCAGGTCGTTCAGAAATCCCTCGGGAAACCGGGTACCGTCACTTCCCATACTGGGATACCCAAAAGGGGGTGGGTTCACCACAGAAGGGGTTCAGAGCCACAACTGGGGGGTGTCCCACTTCCTCTGAAGGTGCTGAAAAGACTTCTGTGAGGGATGTCGTTTGTTGGCGGTGTCACAACCCTGGCAGCCGCCCGGTGTCATATGTCCCCTGAGCCCATGGACTGCAGCCTAGGCAGACGGTGTTCATATTATGCCTATCCTGCCTGCAGTGTGGATGGTTAACCCGGCGAGAGGCCGCAGGCGTGTGCCGTTTCCATTAATGGAGTAAGAGTGCTTGGACTATTGGATTCTGGGAGTCTGGTGACCCTAATTAGTGCCAGCCTTCCCCACCAGCTGATCCCTACCAAAACTGTTGGCGTCCGCTGCATACATGGGGACGCCAAGAATTACCTGGTGGCCAGTGTGAGAGTCAGAACAGACTGTGGCGCCCAATCCCACGAGGTTGGGGTGGTCAAGGACCTGATAAATCCTGTCATATTGGGGCGCGATTTTCCCTTGTTCTGGGACTTGTGGGGGAAGGGATCCAGACTGAGTCATGTGGGCAAAACCCACGAACCAAGAGAAATACCCCAGTCGACATCGGAAGTGGATGAGTTCCCACTGTGTGTCCTTGCCGGCGATGAGGAAGAGACTGTGACCGAGGTGGCCGACCTACCTGAATTAGAGGTGCCCGGAGAGAACTTTGGGTCAGCTCAAGTTTGGGATTTAACCTTGAAAGGGGCGTGAGACAATTTTACTGTTTGTAATGGTGTTGCTCAAGAGCCGGGGACGGACATCAGGTATCCGCACTTTGCAGTTCAGGGGAAGCTATTATACCGGGTGACTAAACTGAAAAGTGAAGAGATAGTGGAACAGCTGTTGGTTCCAGGGCCATACCGTTGGGGGGTGTTAGACATGGCCCACTCACATATTCTGGGGGTACACCTAGGGGTTGAGAAAACCCAGGAGAGAATAATGAGGAGGTTCTATTGGCCAGGGTGTTACAGGGAAATCTTAGATTATTGTAGGTCCTGCCTCACCTGCCAGATAACCACACCCACCTCCCATTTCCGTAGTCCCTTAGTTCCACTACCAGTGATAGAGGTTCCCTTTGAGAGAATTGCTATGGACCTAGTGGGGCCCTTAGTCAAATCAGCCCAGGACCACCAATACATTCTGGTGGTCATGGACTATGCGACTCAGTATCCAGAAACGGTACCGCTAAGGAACTCATCCAGTAAGTGCATAGCCAGGGAAATTGTCCATATATTTGCCAGGACCGGTCTGCCAAAGGAGATACTAACTGATCAAGGGACCCCGTTCATGAGCAAGGTAATAAAGGAGCTGTGTAGGTTCCTCCATATTTCCCAGCTGCGAACCTCCGTTTATCATCCGCAGATAGATGGCCTAGTAGAGCGCTTTAATAAAACCCTAAGGCTATGTGCCCACGATGCAGAAATGCTTAATATTTTTTACGCTTCTCCCTGGCAGGAAAAACGCATGCGTTTTTTACATGCGTTTTTCCCGCCAGGTAGAAGCGTTTGTCAAGCGTCTTTGCATGCATTTCTGCATGCGAGTTATCAAGCTCTTTTCCAAGCGATTTTAACATCACTTGGAAAAGTGCTTGACTACTTGTTCACACTATATAAATCCATGCAACCGGCATGGATTTATAGTAGTATGACCAAGTTAGTTAAAAAAAAAGAATAAAAATGGTAAAAAATAAAAAAATAAAGCTTTTATTCACCTTCCTTTGTCCTCCCGGTGACGTCATTGAGTCATGTGATGGGTCACATGACTCAGTGACATCATGACAGGTCCTTCACAACAGCGCAAGCATTGCAAGAGACCGGACGGAGCGGACAAAACACCAGGAGGACACCAGAAGGTGAGTATAAGCTTTATTTTTTATTTTAAATTCTTATTTTTACAGTTTCTATGGTACCCAGGTCTGGATGAGAGTCTCCTCTCCTCCAGACTTGGGTACCATCCGCACATAGAAACGCATAATATCCGTGTGTACAAATGTACTGACACGGATAATATGCGTTTCAATGCAAGACAATGGCGGCGATTACACTGCGTGTCTGCAAAATTAATGGACATGCTGCGTATTTGTCACGGGTGTGTTGCCACGAAGATCGTCACGAGTACACAGCCTGACTTCTCGCAGCTGACTTGTTGGTGCTTTGTGTTTCTCGGCAGTGAGGGAGTTAATTCTCTCTCTCTCTCTGGGCTAGATGAGGTCCAGCCTCGCCCAGCTGCAATCAATACTTCTGTAGTGAGACTCCTTCATATACCTGCTGGTCTGTTTGGGAGGTGTCGGTGAAAGCATTTCATTCAGACTGACAGAGCGGATCGTGGTGTTTGGAGTTGCTGAGATAAGTGTATTTGGAAGTGTTTTTTCCCTTTCCTCGCTTTATCATTTATCTCCTTTCCCGTTGGTTTTCCCTCTGTTGTAGTTGAGAAGTTGTTTGTATGCAAGGTGGTTTTGGTTTTTCCCTTGTACTGTCTCGTTCGTCTAAATACTGTGTTTGGGCATATTATTTCTTGTTCCCTTTGGTTGTGATCGGGGTCCTTCTCAGGACTAGATTACTGAGGTGCAGGGATCTTCAGGAGGTAGGGGTTACGCTGGCGGCCTGGACCTCTGTACCTTTAACAGTACCTCCAGGTTGAGGGATTAGTCAGGGCCCCAGCTTAGGGTCAGCTTAGGCCCCCTACCTCCAGTATACAGAGACAGCGTGACATTATTTTTGAGCACAGCATAAACGCTGCGGAAAAATCCGCAGCATGGGCATTGACATTGCAGCTTGTCATTGGGGACCATGGGGGGCGGATTACCAAGCGTTTCCCAAGCATTTATGCTGCGGAAATTCCGCAGCATAAACGCTTGGAAAATGCATAGTGGGCACACAGCCTAAAAGCGATGCTCAAGAAGGTCATAGAAAAGGATGGATGTGACTGGGATTACCTGCTGCCATTCCTGCACTTCTCGATAAGGGAGATTCTGCAAGCCTCCACCGGTTTTTCCCCTTTTGAATTACTGTATTGATGACTTCTGCGAGGGCTCCTGGATATCGCTAAGGAAACCTGGGAAGCCGAGGTTACACCAGACCAGAGCATCATTAAACATGGTGCTCAGATGCAGGAAAGAGTGATGCCTATCGTGAAGGTACATCTCCTCCAGGTGCAGGCAAAGGTTTATAACCGATCAGCAAGGCCGAGGCAGTTCCAGCCTGGGGACCGTGTTTTGGTCCTAATCCCTACCGTTGAGACCAAGTTCCTGGCCAAATGGCAAGGCCCGTACGATGTGGTGGAGAAAATCAGCGAAGTTAATTATAAAGCCAACCAGCCTGGCCGAAGAAAGCCGCATCAAGTATACCATGTGAACCTGCTCAAGCCGTGGCGAGATTGGGAACCTGGGGAAGCTCCTTGCCTTGGACCTGCTCCCGGAGGCAAGGTGGAAGAGGTCACGATAGCAGAGACTCTATCGCAAGCCCAGAAGCAGCAATGTAGAGAACTGCTACAGTGGAATAGGGACCTGTTCTCTGAGTTGCGTACTCAGGTGGTAGAGCATGACGTGCTAATGGAGCTGCATATACGAGTGAACCTGAAACCCTACAGGATTCCTGAAGCATGCCAAAAGGTGATTGCAACCGAGGTGATAAGGATGCTAGACTTCGGGGTGATAGAGGAGTCGAAAAGTGGATGGTCGAGTTCCATAATCCTCGTGCCAAAACCTAATGGGGAGTGGAGGTTTTGTAACGACTATCGCCGACTGAATGAGGTGTCCAAGTGTGATGCATACCCGATGCCCGGCGTCGACAAACTCATCGAGAGGCTTGGACCGGTGAGATATATCACCACCATTGACCTGACGAAGGGCTACTGGCAGATCCCCATGTCTCAGACGGCCAAGGAGAAGACGGCTTTCTTGCAACCTGATGGGTGTTTTCAATACACTCGGATGCCGTTTGGACTGCAGGGGGCCCCAGCCACCTTCCAGAGGGCTATGGATCGGATCCTAGCCCCACATAAGTATGCCGCAGCCTACTTTGACGACATTGTGATCTTTAGCCCAGACTTGGCTAGTCATCTACCTAAGGTACAGGCGATTCTGGGTGTTCTAAGGAAGGCGGGATTTACAATAAATCCTAAAAAATGTGCTGTTGGAAAGGAAGAAGCTAAGTACTTGGGCTATGTCGTCTTGAATGGCGAGATAAAGCCACAAGTTAATAAACTGGAAGCAATCCAGAACTGGCCACAACCGCTCTCCAAAAAGCAAGTGAGAACGTTCCTGGAAATGGTGGGATATTACCGGCTGTTTATCCCAAATTTTGCCATGATGGCCGTTCCACTTACGGATCTCCTCAAAGGCACCAGATCAAAAATGGTGAAATGGATGGATGAAACGGAGACGGCTTTCCAACAACTGAAGCTGGCACTGTGCAAGCAGCCGGTCCTGGTCACACTAGACTTTGAGAAGGAGTTTGTGGTCCACACAGATGCTTCAGAAGTTGGCCTAGGAGCCGTGCTCTCTCAGGAGATCAATGGGAGAACATCCCATTCTCTATCTGAGCCGGAAGCTCTCATCCTGCAAGAAGAACTACGCGATAGTGGAAAAAGAGTGTTTAGCCATAAAATGGGCCGCAGATAAACTGAGATATTACCTATTAGGCCGGAAGTTTAAGCTCATGTCAGACCATGCCCCTTTGAGGTGGTTGAGGGAAAAGAAGGGTAAGAATGCCCAGGTGACTAGGTAACGAATGGTAACAAAAGAGCCCAGGATAACTTCTAAAGAGATTAAAGGTGAACTTCAAGCTCAAGGAACATCAGTTTCAGATCGCACCATCTGTCGTTGTTTGATCCAAAGTGGACTTCATGGGAAACGACCAAGGAGAACACCATTGTTGAAAAAAATCATGAAAAAGGCAGACTGGAATTTGAAAAACTACATGTTAACCAGCCACAATGCTTCTGGGAGAATGTCCTATGGACAGATGAGACAATAATATCAAGAAAAGAACACTGTCCCTACTGTGAAACATGTAGGAGGCTCTATTATGTTCTGTAGCTGCTTTGTTGCATCTGGCACAGAGTGTCTTGAATCTGTGCAGGGTACAATGAAATCTCAAGATTAACAAGGGATTCTAGAGAGAAATGTGCTGCCCAGTGTCAGAAAGCTTGTTCTCAGTCGCAGGTCATGGGTCTTGCAACAGGATAATGACCCAAAACACCAAGCTAAAAACACCCAAGAATGGCTAAGAGGAAAACACTGGACTATTCTGAAGTGGCCTTCTATGAGCCCTGACCTAAATCCTATTGAGCATCTTTGGAAAGAGCTGAAACATGCCGTCTGGAAAAGGCAACCTTCAAACATGAGACAACTGGAGCAGTTTGCTCATGAGGAGTGGGCCAAAATACCTGTCGAGAGGTGCAGAAGTCTCATTGACAGTTACAGGAATTGTTTGATTGCAGTGATTGCCTCAAAAGGTTGTTCAACAAAATATTAAGTTAAGAGTACCATCATTTCTGTCCAGGCCTAGTTCAGGAGTTTTTTTTAAATTCTGTGGAAGCAGGGTTGAAAAGCAATGTCTGACTTTCATTTGTTCATTTTCATAGATTTTTAATCTATTATTACTTTTGTCAGATTCAAGTTATTTCTGTGACCATTGTGGGTTTTTCTTTCATTAAACGAGGGGTACCAACAATTTTGACCACGTGTGTATGTTCCATAAATGCACTCAATACTTGGTCGGGCTCCTTTAGCATCAATTACTGCATCAATGCAGCATGGCATGGAGGCAACCAGCCTGTGGAAATGCTGAGGTGCTATGGAAGCTCAGGCGCGTCACACCCGGAAGTTGCCGCTCCGGAATGCGGCCAACTATACGGCAGGGGGAGTGTGGCGCAGCGTTCTTCCACACCGGAAAAGACCCAAGTAAGCTTTGCATCTTCTTTCCAGACAGGTTCCCATCAAGGACAGGAAACCAACTGAAGTGAGGAAGAGGTACTGCCCTTTTATTTCAGACGGTTTCCTGTCCTTGATGGGGCGGATCCCTCTCAAGGTGTGCTGTCATGGGTGAGGGGAAAAAATTAATGAGCACCCATAACTATCTGACTCTTATGCCATGGCCCCACTATCAGTATTCGGTCAGTATTTTTTCTCAGGAGTGGGAGCCAAAACCAGGAGTGGGTGATAAGTGAAGAATTGTAGACTTGTTTTTTTTTATACCTTTTCTCTGATTGTTCCACTCCTGGTTTTGGCTCCCACTCCTGAGAAAAAATACTGACCAAATAGTGATAGTGGGGCCGTGGCCCTATTATTATTCTATATATTAGTAGAAAAAACTTGTAGTATAATTACTACAAAACTTTTCCCCTAAAATTCTGAAGCTACAGTTACTAAACGGACTTCATTAAAAAAAATTACAAGCGCCCACAGCTATTTGACACTAATTGGGATTCTATATATTAGTGGAAAAAAATGTAGTATAATTACTACAATAATTTACAGTAACATTCAGTAACATACTTTACAATTACTAAATGGACGTCAGTTAAAAAAATTACTGAATGCTCGCAACTTTCTGATGCTAACTGTAAATATATTTTAGTAACAAATACTGTAGTATAAGATATTTGCTACGGTATATTTGTACTGTAGATTACACTGTCCCTTTAGCTAGTCCAATCAGCTATTCTAAATTTTTATTTTATTTTATTTATTTATTTTTTAACACCTTTTGAAAAAAAACCTGACAGGATGCCAATCAGTGATGGGTGTCACTGATCAGCACTAAGTGGCTACAGGATGTACACATGGTGGTGGTGTAAAACAGGTAAAAAGAGCTGGACAGGAAAAAGCCAAAATCCTAAGTCAAAAGTTAGCGCGGATGCCAATCAGTGATGTGCGTCACTTATCAGCGCTCAGCAGCTGCAGGGCGCATACATGAAGGTGGTGCAAAAGAAAAAAATATACCAAAAATTGAGTGATCAAGTACTGATCAGTGCTTGGTGGCAGAAAGGAGGTTGGGGAAGGAGTTAGGGGGAGGATGCAATGGGGGAAAGGAGGGACAATGGGGGAAAGGAGAGAGGAGAGTGATTAGAATGGAATAGAAAAAAGCAGGAGACAGGAACAGGTCTGAAACTTCTATCTTCAGTTCAAGTTTTCAGTCAAGTCTTCAGCAGAACTGATGAAACAGTCTGTGGCACCACAAGTCCCAACAAATGAGCAGCATAACAACACAATGACCGCTCTACAAATTTCTCCAAAATGGAATGAGGGTGGTGTAGAGCAGTCATTGAGAGGTCAGACTGCTCTCTTGATCATGTAATCGCCTGATCACACCAATGAGTGCTGAGGGTGCTGATGCTGTCGTATTCTAGCACTAGCCTAAGATCAATCCTTTTATAGCACCAATCAAAGTTGGACATCATTGAGCACCAATCAAAGTTGGACATTATTGTTTCAGGCATTTTAATTTGCCGAAACATTGAAATTGCTGTGATTGACTGTTCAGAATTGAATTTCCAATCACAGCCATTATAGTAGCGACAAAACTTCCTGTGGCAATGAGTTCAGGTGCCGTTCTGTCAGAGATAGCAGGCACCTTCACTCTTTCACTGTATTCAGACATGGTGATTTGAGTCTCTCATGATGTAACTGTACATCATTGAGAGAAGATCCTCTTTCTGACTATGACATACAGTTACGTCAAATGTCATGAATGGGTTAATAACCTTATTGATACAATGCCAAGGCATATAAGTGCTTGTATTTCTGTGTGTGGAGCTCATACTCAATACTGAATATATCAAGATGGTTTTAAATGTATTGTTTCCAGGTTTTAGTCATTTGAAGATCATTAGCATATCTATGCATCCTGTGATTTCCATAATTCCACGAATTTTCCTACTCGGTGTTGCAATTTCAATGTTGAGGAGTATATTTAGTTATGAAACAAAATAGAATTATTATAAAAATATTTGAGCATTATAGTACACAACGTAAGAATAATATGATGCATAATAGAATTGTATTGTGTGTATTTAAATATTTTTTTTCTTATTGTAAATATATGAAAAACTTGCAGACAAGAACTAAATGCTAAGGGGGAGATTCATGAAAATTGATTTACAAAAAAACCTGTCTTTGTTGCCTATAGCAATCACCAATCACAGAGCAGCTTTAATTTTCAAGATTACGTAGTAAAAAAA
The DNA here is from genome assembly GCF_046119375.1 of Phyllobates terribilis. Taxonomy (NCBI): domain Eukaryota; kingdom Metazoa; phylum Chordata; class Amphibia; order Anura; family Dendrobatidae; genus Phyllobates; species Phyllobates terribilis. The sequence goes on along the minus strand of NW_027362764.1, from coordinate 325,503,598 downwards.
AGGTGTGGTGGTTGTGCAACAATTTACTCAGTGTTATTAGCTTGATATACAAGATACGCTTAGCCAATGCTTGTTCTTAGTGTTTGTAAGTTTTTTTTCTTGCGAAGGATCCTATTCTATATTTTTAGTAAAAATTTAAATATTCTCCTTCTCAGAGAGTGATAAAGTTTCAATCAGAATTACTGAATTGTAAATTAGGTTTATTATAAAAATTTGCAAACTTTCCGCTGTTTGAAGTAAACCAATAAAACAGCAAGATACCTCAGAACAATTAGTATGACAAGTGCTTTCTCCAAATTCAAGAGAAAAAAAATCACTTTTGATGTGTGGAGAATAATCAAAATTAACTAGTTATTACTGTACTTACTTTTGAAAACATGAATTCTTGTACATAATATCATTGTATTGTAGGCAGTATACTTTGTATTTATGTTAATAAGGGCTTATTAAAAGCTTGTAATGTTGTATCATTTCTTGCCTGCAGGTTCTTTATGGGAGAACTAGACAAGTGCTTGGGAGAGCCAGAGAGGCTAGCACCTTTGATTGTGAAACACGTAAGTGTATACCATCATTACAACCATATCACTGTAACATTTGTCATTAAACATGTAAAGGGGAATATTTCAATACAAACACAAGACAAAGTGGAGTGGTTGCAGGCATAAAATGTAACTAACATTTTGAGAAACTTTTTATATATTATTGGCGTCTCATAGTAGTGCTGATCAGTGGGCGTCTGGGTTATGAGACCCTCACAGATCAGGTAAAACACTGTTCTGATGTGTAAGTGGACACAGGGCCACCATCAGGGCATTACTATCCTTACTGCTGCACCACACCACAGTTATACTTCTCTGACCTCCTATGGTGTGTGGTCATTCACCTGCTGGGGACGCAGTGACGTTCAGTGTCCTGTGGTCTTTCGCTCCTCACTCTGCTCCTTCACCTTTCTCTGATCAGGAAGTCTCAGCAGAAATAGCAACTTTACAGCATGTGGAGTCAGGAGGAGTGAAGAAGAGCTATCTGAGGTACGGGCTCTGGGGGTTCATTTCTGACTCCACATTGCATACATTTCCTCCTCCTGAGTGATCCAGGCTCACCTTGGAGTGACCTTACTGCCTCCCACACAGAGATGATGATCATCAAACTCCGTTAATTTACACCCTGTTGTTTGTGACCTGGGAGCAGAGAGGATGAAGAACGCACAAGTGCACATGTAAAGCTTTGTTTATAGGGAATATAGTCAGGGTTGTCACAGCACCGCTCCAGCCAGGACGTCCATAGACTATAGCCCCATGTTCAGTATAGGAATTGTCATATCATCAATTACTATATATTCATTTTCTTGTGCTGTATAACTGCTTTTCCACACATACTCCCCTGTTGAAGGATTTCTTTTCATTCTGAACCTGCTGGTTCACGAGTACAATAACAGAACTACAGTAAACACTGACACCCAAATAGCATGCATACCTCCCAACTTTGAAAGAAGGGAAAGAAGGACATCTCACGCGGCGCGTGTAGCCGTGGCAGATTTTGACCACGCCCCAGACACACCCCAGTCCACGCCCATTTACCATTTATTTCTCCAGGGCCGGCTCCAGCTTTTTGTGGGCCCCAAGCGAAAGAGTCTTAGTGCACCCTTTTAATACATACCATGATACATGATGCACAGATAAGGCAGAGAAATATAGGTATAGTACAATGTCAAAGATTTCACTTACTTCTTACATTACATGAGTGATATTTATAGTAAATTCTACAATAGCTCAGAAATTGGTGAATCCTCGCAGCCCACAGTGCAGACCGGACAGTATAGTCCTCCATACAGTATAATGAGCCCCATATATTGCTCCATACAGAATAATGGACCCCATATAATGCTCCATACAGAATAATGGACCCAATATAATGCTCCATACAGAATTATGGACCCCATATAATACTCCATACAAAACAATGAGCCCCATATAATGCTCCATACAGAATTATGAGCCCCATATAATGCTCCATACAGAATTATGGGCCCCATATATAGATCCATACAGTCCGGACCCCATATATAGCTCTATTCAGTATAGGCTCCATATATAGCTCTACACAGTATGGGCTCCATATATAGCTCTACACAGTATGGGCCCCATACAGTTGTGTTCAAACGTTTACATACCCCGGCTGAATTTTTGCTTTCTTGGCCTTGTTTCAGAGAATATGAATGATAACAAAAAAACTTTTTCTCCACTCATAGTTATTGGTTGGGTGAAGCCATTTATTGTCAAACTACTGTGTTTTCTCTTTTTAAATATTAATGACAACCAAAAACATCCAAATGACCCTGACCAAAAGATCACATACCCCAGTTCTTAATACCGTGTATTGCCCCCTTTAACATCAATGACAGCTTGAAGTCTTTTGTGGTATTTGTGGATGAGTTTCTTTATTTTCTCAGATGTTAAAGCTGCCCATTCTTCTTGGCAAAAGCATCCAGTTCCTGTAAATTCCTGGGCTGTCTAGCATGAACTGCGTGCTTGAGATCTCCCCAGAGTGGCTCAATGATATTGAGGTCAGGAGACTGAGATGGCCACTCCAGAACCTTCACTTTGTTCTGCTGTAGCCAATGACAGGTCGATTTGGCCTTATGTTTTGGATCATTGTCATGTTGGAACGTCCAAGTACGTCCCATGCGCAGCTTCCAGGCTGATGAGTGCAAATTTGCCTCCAGTATTTGCTGATAACGTGCTGCATTCATCTTTCCTTCAACTTGTATCAAGTTTCCTGTGCCTTTGTAGCTCACACATCCTCAAAACATCAACGATCCACCTCCGTGCTTTACAGTAGGAATGGTGTTCCTTTCATCATAGGCCTTTTTGACCTGTCTCCAAATGTAACGTTTATCGTTGTGGCCAAAAAGTTCAGTTTTGGTCTCATCACTCCAAATTACCTTGTTCCAGAAGTTTTGAGGCCTGTCTCTGTGCTGTTTGGCGTATTGTAGGCGAGATACTTTGTGGCATTTGCGCAGAAATGGCTTTCTTCGATCATGCAGCCCATTTTTCTTCAAGTGCCTCCTTATTGTGCATCTTGAAACAGCCACACTGCTAGTTTTCAAAGAGTCCTGAATTTCAGCTGATGCTATTTGTGGGTTTTTCTTTACATCCCGAACAATTTTCTTGGCAGTTGTGGCCAAAATTTTTGTTGGTCTACCTGACCGTGGTTTTTACAGAGCCCCTGATTTTCCATTTGTTAATCACAGTTTGAATGCTGCTGACTGGCATTATCAATTCCTTGGATATCTTTTTGTATCCCTTTCCTGTGTTATACAGTTCAACTACCTTTTCCCATAGATCCATTGACAATTCTTTTGCTATCCCAATAACTCATAATCCAGAAACGTCAGTGGCTGGATGAAAGATGCAAGAGTCTGTCTGGATCCCAGAAACTCACTCAGCTTTTATGCACACACACTGATTACAAGTAAACAGGTCACAGGTGAGGATGTTACCTTTAGTAGACATTCAAACCCATTTGTGTCAAATTCTGAGCTTATCAGGCCAAAATCACCAGGGTATGTGAACTTTTAATCAGGGTTATTTGGATGTTTTTGGTTGTCATTAAGATTTAAAAAAAGGAAACCCAGTAGTTTGACAATAAATGCCTTCACCCAACCAATAACCATGAGTGGAGAAAAGTTTTTTTGTTATCATTCATATTCTCTGAAACAAGGCCAAGCAAGGAAAAATTCTGCCGGGGTATGTAAAATTTAAGCACAACTGTAAATATGTAGATATAAGATACATAAAAACAAAGTGCTGCTATAAAATGTGGGGTCATTTACAGTGAAAAACCCTACTAATTCAGTGCAAACCGTACTGTTGTAAGATAGAGGACAATGAATATCTTGAAGCATGTGTTGACAAGCTCTTCCCCAATGGTTACAAAGATTGTCAAACTAGTACTAATGATAATGGCACTTACATGTGAAAAGTTTTGGGCAGATGTAGCGTCCGTGGCGCTCCAATGTACGTTTCGTCTATCTTCATGTAAGTGTCATACGGTATTATCATTAGTACTAGTTGGACAATTGTTTAACCCACGGGAAGGGCTTATCCCCACATACTATAATGGATTCACTATCCTCTATATTACAATAGTACGGCTTGTTCTGAATTAGTTGGGTTTTTCCCTCTATATCTTATTGCATTTTATAGCAGCACCTTGTATTTATGTATCTTATATCTATATATCTGTGTATATTGTTTAAGAATAAAAAATATTTTATACTCTTTTCATGGGCCTTTCTTATGCCTATACTTTTAGTATTAAACAACTTATATAGTATAGGTGCCTCATAGTGTTGCTGATCAGTGGGGGACCCAGTCGTGAGATTCATGAACGATGAGTTAAAACACCACTCTAAAGTGCACAACTCCTGCATAGCATGTTGTACGGACTTACAAGCAAGTCTGTATGTCCGTACACAGCTCTGTGAGAGTCAAGACCCATATACTTACTATTGAGCTTGTACACAGCTCTATGCGTGCAGCTCTTATAGGAGCTGCACACAGGGCTGCCAGTAGGAATTTCAGGGCCTCTTACTGGCAACATTTTCGGGCCCCCTTGAGACTCCACCCAGGCTCCACCCTAGCTCTGCCTCCACCATTCTGACCTTCCACAGTACTGCCATCCACTTGAAAAAACACTTCAGCTCCACGTCCTCATTAATCACACATTAAAAGTTCCCATCAAACACCATATCACATACATAGCAAGCAGCTTTTGTTTTGGCCAAAAGATTTTTTAAGCCGCTCTTAAAATATCCAATACTCTTTTTAGGTATATTTTTATTTATTTTTCTTTAAGTGTAATGTGTCATATCCATTTTTTAAATTGACCAATAATATCACATACAAGGGACAAATACCAACACACCATGAACAGACCACATATTACCACCATATAGTGCCCGAATAATACCACATACAAGTAACAAATACCGCCACACCATGACTACACCACATACCACCACATAGTGAACGATTAATACCACATGCCAGGAACAATACCGCCACACCCTAATGACTGAATACTACAATACTGATCATTAATAAAATAAACACAATATTAATATTACTGTAAGTGCCATTATACACAGGAGCTCTGTACATAGTATACAGTATCAGTGTACAGGTAATACAGTGACCACCAGTGATATTACACACACAGGAGCTCTGTATATAGTGAATACTGTACAGGTAATACAGTGATCACCAGTGACATTATACACAGGAGCTCTGTATATATTGTCAAAGTGCAGGTAATACAAGGATCACCAGTGACACTATACACAGGAGCTCTATATAGTGTGTAGTGTAGAGTGTACAGATAACACATTGACTCAGCAGTGGCGTCTCTAGGTGAAGTCCTTCATCTTCGCTTTTCTTCTTCATCCAGCGTAGACCGCAATCACTTGTTCCAGCCAGGACTCGTCTTTGCAGTAAATAATACATAGGACACATTCCCCACTTTTTCCCCAACTTCTACACTACGCCAGATGAAGAAAAAAGTGACAGTGCACAGTAACATGACCCATCCATTTAAAACAGTATTCTCAAAAATAAAATACATTACAACAGAAATAATATCCCTTAATTAGCAATCCATTTAAAGAGAACTTGTCATCAATGTTATACATATTAAACTAAAGGCATTGCCATAATGGCGCTGGTATACTGATTTAATGCATACTTTCAGTGAAGAAATCCATAGCCTGATTTTTATAAAATCATCATTATAAGTTTTGGTCTCCGTGCCGCTTGGCTGGACTGTGGGTAGGGTTTTCGGCCCTGCCATGGCCCCGCCGCTGTCTATCTTCCTTATTTAAGTTAAGCACCGGCGTTGTCCTAGCCGCGGACTGCGCTTGCACAGATTGATCTCTCGATGGGTTTCAATAAAATGGCCCCGGTAACTGCGCATGCACAAATTGGGATGTCGGCTCATCATTGATCAGTATACCAGCCCCATTATGGCAATGCCTTTAGTTTAATATGTATAACCCTGATGACAGGTTCTCTTTAATGGAAGCACAGCTACCAGGAGAAAATTAACATGCATCTTCCTGGGAGCCGCTCACTTTCAGGCGTTCATAAAGTGAGCTATCAAAGTGCTGGGGAGTAATTACAACCACTGTTCACTGTATAGCGAGAAGTGACTGCAAATGCTCCATGCACGCCCCAATGACTGAAAGCAAGCAGCTACAATGAAGATATTCGTTAATTTCCTCCCAGTTGCTGAGGTTTCAGTACGGTGACCGCAACATTATAACGCTATTTTCTGCAGTTAACCCCATAGCTGTAGGTAAATAGCATTTTCTTTCCCTTTAATGATTGTTTTTTGGCACAGAATGTTTGTTGGCCTGTGTAAACATGCCAGCAAATATCCGCTAATTGGCTTGCAAGTAACCAATAGGTGGTCTTTTAAAGGGGTATTTTCAAGTCGGAAAGTTATGACCTATCCAGAGGATAGGCGATCACTTACTGATTACTGGTGGACGACCGCTGGGGCCTATAATGATCCTGAGAAATATGGGCTCTTCACCCATGTGATTGGAGTGGTGGTCGATCATGAGCACTGACTGCCACTCCATTCATTCTTAATGGGACAGTTGGAGACCAGCCAAGTGCTGTGCTCGGTTGACCTTCAGCATTTCCTTAAGAAAGAATGGGGCAGAAGTGCTTATGAGTGACCTCTCCTACATTCACATGTGGTTTTTTACAGCCCCGGTCCTGGGAATCTGTGTGGGCAACGGCGAATGGACCCAAACGATCAGAAAGCTATCCCCTATCTTACATATAAGGTATAACTTTCAAACTTGACAATACCCCTTTAAAGACCTGAATGAGCTCGTGTAAGGAGGCCATCACCTGCTACATAGCTCCCAACCGTCCAGTATTCGATTTGAGTCCCATTATGGCACAGCTGCTCTCCCACAAGTGCCGGGGCTCTGAGGAAGCAGAAGCGCCCCCCCCCCCCGCTTAATCACTTAATTAGAACCCCGGCACATAGTATCTTACATCTCTCGGTAGCGTCTAGATCTGAGTTGTTTTTTGAGGGAATGACGTCACTGGAAGGGCCGGGGCCTGTTCATTCCAGGTCAGATCTGATGTCATTGCGCAGTGTTGTGCTGCGGTGCAAGTGATGAGGCTGAGTACACATGATTCTGAGTGGGCTGAGCCAGCTGCGGCATACTGGAGCTGTGTGCAGATGGAAATCATGACTTTTAATTTTTTTACATATAGAACAAAGTACATGTGTCTAAGATTGTATTTTGGGGGCATAAAAAGTGCATCATGTGACTACTTGGGGTTGCATGTCGTTCTGAAGCTGCATGCACGGGGCTGCTTGTTGTGGGCTTGCACAGGGAAGGGGGCATGTTGGTGGCTTTCACAGGGTAAGGGGGGCATGTTTGGGGGCTTTCACAGGGAAGGAGGTCATGTTGGGGGCTTGCACATGGAAGGGGTTCATGTTGGGGGCTTTCACAGGAAAGGGGAATGTTAGGGGGCTTGCACAGGGAAGGGGTCATGTTGGGGGCTTTCAAAGGGAAGAGGTCATGTTGGGGGCTTTCACAGGGAATGGGGGCATGTTGGGGGGCTTGCACAGGGAAGGGGTCATGGTGACTTTCACAGGAAAGGGAGGCATGTTGTTGGGGGGCTTGCACAGGGTAGGAGGTCATGTTGGGGGCTTTCACAGGGAAGTGGGGCATGTTGGGGGGCTTGCACAGGGTAAGAGGTCATGTTGGGGGGCTTGCACAGGAAAGGGGGCATGTTGGGGGGATTTCAAGATCAACTCCAATCTAGACAGCTCAGCAGTGAACAGTCTAGAGTGGAATGGCTAAAATGAGGACCACAAAAAATCAACTCCAATCTAGATGCAACTATAGTGACTTACCTCTCCCCCGCATCTCTTGACTCTGTGACGTGTCAGGGCAGAGGTCGCGCTGACATTGCTACACTGCGCCCACTGCTCTGACAGTGCAGAGTGCGGGAAGACGCTGAGGAGTCCTGACCTGCCGCCAGCGAGGAGAGGTGAGTATCTGATTTTTTTTATTTTTTATATATTGGGCCCATACTGTATGTGGCTATATATGGGACCCATATTGTATAGAGCTGTATACAGTTGTGCTCAAAATTTCACAGACCCCGGCAGAATTTTTGCTTTCTTGGCCTTGTTTCAGAGAATATGAATGATAACAAAAAAACTTTTTTCCACTCAAGGTTATTGGTTGGGTGAAGCCATTTATTGTCAAACTACTGTGTTTTCTCTATTTATATCTTAATGACAACCAAAAACATCCAAATGACCCTGATCAAAAGTTCACATACCCTGGTGATTTTGGCCTGATAACATGCTCAGAATTTGACACAAATGGGTTTGAATGGCTACTAAAGGTAACATCCCCACCTGTGACCTGATTGCTTGTAATTAGTGTGTGATTAACAAATGGAAAATCAGGGGCTCTATTAAAATCAAACCACGGTCAGGTAGACCAACAAAAATTTCAGCCACAACTGCCAAGAAAATTGTTCGTGATGCAAAGAAAAACCCACAAATAACATCAGCTGAAATTCAGGACTCTGAAAACCAGCTGTGTGGCTGTTTCAAGATGCACAATAAGGAGGCTCTTGGAAAAAAAATGGGCTGCATGATCGAGTCGCCAGAAGAAAGCCATTACTGCGCAAATGCCACAAACTTTCTCTCCTACAATACGCCAGCACAGAGACAAGCCTCAAAGGTAATTTGGAGTGATGAGACCAAAATTGAACTTTTTGGCCACAACCATAAACGATACATTTGGAGAGAGGTCAACAAGACCTATGATGAAAGGAACACCATTCCTACTGTAAAGCAAGGAGGTGGATCGCTGAAATTTTGGGGATGTGTGAGCAACAAAGGCACATGAAACTTGGTACAAGTTGAAGGAAAGATGAATGCAGCACGTTATCAGGAAATAGTGAAGGCAAATTTGCACTCATCAGCCCGGAAGCTGCGCATGAGACGTACTTGGACGTTACAACATGACAGCGATCCAAAACACAAGGCCAAGTCAACCTGTCATTGGCTACAGCAGAACAAAGTGAAGGTTCTGGAGTAAGTGGCCATCTCAGTCTCCTGACCTCAATATCATTTAACCACTGTCATGACACAGCTGTCGGGTGAACAGGGATCAGGGGCTCCTAACCTGACCGTAACACTAGGGGGCACCCTAGCTTGCCCTATTTCACGGGATACCTCTGAAGGTGAGGATTCCATGGCCTCCGCCCTCGCCCTAACTCCTGCGTTAGCCCTCCATCTGTTCCCCTCCTCCACCCTGGGAAGAGGGCCCTACTGTGCATCGCAGTAGACCAACCCAACAAACAAGGCAACATGGACAGGAGTTAACAGAAAACTCCAAGCACACAAAATATTCATTCACATATAACAGAGGGAAACACTGGGGTGTGAAGGTAGGGGGATAAACCAAAATTGAGAAGGGTAAGGAATAACCACGCATACAAACCAGACACCAGTCACAAGTTATTCCTCCCAAGGAACCAGAAGAAAAGAATGGCATATAATGGAGAGGGAGCACACTGAATTATGTATGCAAAAAAGTACAAATTTATTTATTTACAAGCATGTGGACAAAAACAAGATAAAATCATTTAAAAAAAACACACAAGGGAACCTCAAGTAGTCAGATACAAGATACCAAGGTCATGGGAAACACAATTATGGCAATAGGATGATCATGAATAAGTTAATTCATCAATAGTGCGTGATAAATTCTTAATAGGTAATGATTATAATGACAAAATATATGAACACACACTATTAACCCCAGAGGATATGTATCTGAAATTCATGACAATACAATTGGCGGCCAATAAATTGGTCAAAATGTGTCACAGAAAATACACAGAGCAGATATAGGCATTATATATAGTGATGTTCATACCCATTTGGTTGGAAGTTATTCCTCCCAAACTACTTCTCATTAGATACTCCACTCCCTCCTAGTCATGCAAAGGCTATCTCTGACAAAGATTAGTATCAGAGCCCAGATTATATAGGGAAAAGGAGTGGCTAACCGAGCTCAGCTGAGAGCACAGGGAAATCTAACATGGCCGCTTAACCCCTGTTCTGCTGGAAGAAATAAACATATTTAAAATGATGGAGAAGTGCTTCTTCTCGGAACTGGAGCAGGAGCCCTCCGGCGCTGAGGTCTCCTGGCTCCAACCTGTAACCCCATGACAGCCACTCTGGGGAGATCTCAAGCACGCAGTTCATGCTAGACAGCCCAGGAATTTACAGGAACTGGATGCTTTTTAACAAGAAGAATGGGCAAAAAGAAAAATAAAGAACCTCATCCACAACTACCACCAAAGACTGTCATTGATGTTAAAGGGGGCAATACACGGTATTAAGAACTGGGGTATGTGAGCTTTTGATCAGGGTCATTTGGATGTTTTTGGTTGTCATAAAGATTTAAAAAGAGAAAAAATTCTACAGTTGTATGTAAACTTTTGAGCACAACTATACATTCGCACACATACAGCTGGATACCCTGTGTAATGTGAAAACATTCATGTCTCTCTCCCGATCAGGGTTGCCAATTTTTTATTTTTTTCTAGACATCTTATCAAAAAAATCACGGATAGACAATATTTTTTACAGACACATTAGAAAGCCATAACTAATTATTATGATTATAAGTGATACATGTCTACAGTCCATAATTCTGATGTGAAGACATCAGCTGCATTCTCTGGAAACTGTAAAATGATAATAATTCCAGTCAAAATAATCTGTTCAGCTTAAAAAAAAAATCATGGACGCCTCAATTTTTTTATGTACAGGGCAAAAAAATTGCCCTATTTTTACATATTGTCCAGGCAACCCTACTCCTTATCCATTCATTCATCTCATCATCTATCTATCCACAGCATTACACAAAATTAACTTACAACAACATTAACCTTCTCATAAATAAACTACTCAGACACATTGACTTTCATGGAAATAAATTTGACCACGGTCTTTATTAGCTTAAATAACAGCCAAAATTATCCATATCTTCATACTTAATAAATTCAAACTTTAGCCAATCACCGCAGCTTAGCCAAAAGGCTCAAGCCTGTTAACCCCAACTTACTGTCCATTCAGATCCTTCAATGACTAACTTCATCCGGATATCTTGCCTAACCAGGCAAGCATGGCACAATCCTACAAAGAGCTATTTCCACCATCGCATCTAGATTTAAATTGAAAATATCATTAGCAATCTCTGATAAGTGCACCAAATCTTTTCTAAAAAGGCTGGGAACTCCACCTTCTAAGTCAATGTGTCTAAACGAAATGCCGCCAATTGACGGTAAAACCTTACAAAGCAATCTGTTCAATCGCTTCCTTATTTTTTTGCTGAACTTCAGCTCTTCTGACCTAACCCATAAAATTCTCGGTAATGTATCGGAAAAGATTATTTGAACACCTGTGAACAGCCCACTAATCTTTGCAGATTTTTCTTTATGATAAAAAGATCGACCGTCCCCATCTTTCCGATGTCATTACTTCCCAGATGTATTATAATGATGCCAGATGAAGGAAAATTGTCACTCATCTTTAGTACTTGATCAATCAAACTTTCCCATTTCTGCTCTCTGATTCCTATCCTGCAAACTTGTACTCGATCAGGTGGTAATGATTATTTTGATCCGTAGCACCTTACCTGCTCTCTGTGCTCTGCCCAGTGGATGAAGGAATGACCGAGAATCCAGACCGTAAAAACTATATAATAATGGTATTAGAAGCAGTTACTTTCTGATACACAGCTGATAGCAATTTGATTCCCACCAGCCCAGCCTTTTTATAATTGAATTGACTCATTCAGTCCTTATCTTGCAGCCTCTGTCGCAGCTCTAATATGAAAAGACTGTGTAGAGAAGTATTTACCCACTAAGCCCAAATTAAACAAGCATTGCCTTAGAATGCTTCTAAATTGAAATTCCGGCAGAAGCATATCAGACTGGTGTAACAACAGATGCTCACCCCCAACTGCCACACATTCAAATAAACTTTAATTAAACAGACTGGACATATATTTTTATCCGGGAAACATATTAATTTTAAACTAGCACCTTTACATGCTTGATCTGTTTTTGACCTCACTATGTGCACTACCATATGATTTGCTCTAAACAATACGTGATGCAACCTCAAACCTTCTGACCCTATCTTACCCCTCGGGAGCAATTCCCCAATGCTCAGGGCACCGAAAAATAATAAGGAATCAGCTGCTGAAAAAAGTACAGACTCAAAAACATTAAAAAGATTGTCCACTACTATACTTGCCTGTGAGCGGTCAGCGATAGCATCTATCACAGGCAAGTGTTACAACAGACGGTAATTACAAAAAAAATAATTTTCACTATTTAAATCGATTGGGGCATTTTTGTATAGTAGTGGACAACCTCTCTAAAACAACAACACTTTGAAACTGAACAAAAATTCCTCAGAATGGACGGGGTAATAGGACACCTGCCATCCCGAACAGTGATCTTTCTTATAACCATTTAAAACTTGCTTCACTATAAAATATCTATTTAATGGACGCGCACCAAAATTTAAAAAAAACCAACGATATTCCTGCTAAATGTTTTACTACCGTGGACATGCTGAAATTGAGAAAGCGCATCAGCTATTATATTAGATCTGCCTTCAATATGCACCACCTTTAACCAAATATTCAAATTAAGACACAGCAAAACCAAATGTGTCAGCAATTTCACTACCTACTAAACTACAGTAGGATGCAAGCAATTTTTTGAAAATACTACACCCTTATTGTCTGATCTCAGTAAAATTTAGCAAAATTGCTACTCCGAAGTACCAAGGAAGCCACCACAGGGAAAAGCTTTAACACCAAATTTTTTGTTACTCTGTTAGCCACCCACGACTGATGCCATTTAGCACTACTCCACTTACCTTTCCAATAAGCTCCAAAACCTACTGAACCAGATTCATCAGTGAATAAATTCATATCCTCAGTCACCAAACTGCAGTACCATTAAAGTCACTTAAAATTCTAACCAAATTTCTAAATCTTCTATAATTTCCCTAGAAAGATGGATTACTTACACCCGCTATATGCGTAACTAATCTTTTGCAAAAAACTCTTCCCATTGGTATAACTCTAGCAGCAAATGCTAACATAACCAGCAATGATTCAACTTCCTTAACAGTAGCTTTCTTTCTTGTATATAAAGATATCAACTCTCTACACTGTGCGCAGAATTATTAGGCAAGTTGTATTTTAGAGGATTATTTTTATTATCGATCAACAACTATGTTCTCAATCAACCCAAAAGACTCATAAATATCCAAGCTTAATATTTTTGGAAGTTGGAGTGTTTTTTTTTTAGATTTGGCTATCTTAGGAGGATATCTGTTTGTGCAGGCAAATATTACTGTGCAGAATTATTAGGCAACTTAATAAAAAACAAATATAATCCCATCTCATTTGTTTATTTTCACCAGGTAATCCAATATCAGTGCACAAAGTTTAGAAATAAACATTTCCTTATGATGATACTCAACAGAATTCTATCCATAGATTCTGTCAGTTGCTTAATCTGTTTTCGATCAACATTACGTGCAGCAGTCACCACAGCCTCCCAGACACTGTTCCGAGAGGTGTACTGTTTTCCCTCCCTGTAGATCTCACATTTTATGATGGACCACAGTTTATCTATGGGGTTCAGATCAGGTGAACAAGGGGGCCATATCATTATTTTTTCTTCTTTTAGACCTTTACTGGCCAGCCACACTGTGGAGTAATTGGATGCATGTGATGGAGCATTGTCCTGCATGAAAATCATGGTTTTCTTGAACGATACCGAGTTCTTCCTGTACCACTGCTTGAAGAAGTTGTCTTCCAGAAACTGGCAGTAGGTCTGGGAGTTGGGCTTCACTCCATCCTCAACCCAAAAAGGTCACACAAGTTCATCTTTGATGATACCAGCCCATACCAGTACCCCACCTCCACCTTGCTGGCGTCTGAGTCGGAGTGGCGCCCTCTGCCCTTTACTGATCCAGCCTCTGGCCCATCCATCTGGCCCATCAAGAGTCACTCTCATTTCATCAGTCCATAAAACCTTTGAAAAGTCAGGGATATTTCTTCTCCCATTCTTGACGTTTTATCTTATGTTTCTTGTTCAAAGGTGGTCGTTTTTCAGCCTTCCTTACATTGGCCATGTCCCTGAGTATCGCACACCTTGTGCTTTTTGATACTCCAGTAATGTTGCAGCTCTGAAATATGGCAAAAGTGGTGGCGAATGGCATCTTGGCACCTTCACTCTTGATTTTCCTCAATTCATGGGCAGTTATTTTGCGCCTTTTTTGGCCAACGCACTTCTTGCGACCCTGTTGGCTATTTGCCATGAAACGCTTGATTGTTTGGTGATCACACTTCAAAAGTTTGGAAATTTCAAGACTGCTGCATCCCCTCTGCAAGACATCTCACAATTTTGGACTTTCAGAGCCCGTCAAATCTCTCTTCTGACCCATTTTACCAAAGGAAAGGAAGTTACCTAATAATTAAGCACACCTTATATAGGGTTTTGATGTCATTAGTCAACACCCCTCCCCATTACAGAAATGCACATCACCAGATTTACTTAATTGGTAGTTGGCTCTCAAGCCTATGCAGCTTGGAGTAGGACAACATGTATAAAAAGTATCATGTGATCAAAATACTCATTTGCCTAATAAATCTGCACACAGTGTATTATATTTCTCAACTTTATCTAATGGCAACCTAAACTCCCCTATCTATATAAATTACTATGCCCAAATATTCTATGGAAGGAAAAACTGTTTTATCGCTTGCTAGCAGAATTCCAAATTCGCTACAAACATACTCAACACCTGTCCGCACACAACACTGTCCTTTGAGCCTACAAACAAAAAATCGTCAAAAAGTAATGCATAATTCCACTTTAATACATTCCACTGATACTACCCATTCTAAGAAAGAAGAAAATCCTTCAAAGTATAAACACCCCATGGGTAAGTATTTATCTACGTAAAATGAATTCTTAAACTGGAAACCCAATGAGTTAAAACCGTCTGGGTGTATAGGGAGTAATCTAAATGCTGCCTCTATATCTGCCTTTGCCATTAAATCATCAGGGCCAAAACTTTTAACTACCTCTGCTGCCTGGTCAAAAGATGTATAACATACTGATTTTAAATTGTAGTATATTCTGTCATTTAGTGATGAGCCGTAAGGAAATGATAAATGTTGTATTAACCTGAAAGCACTTGGTTTTTTTTTCAGCACCACACCCAGGGTTGATAAGTGAAAGTTGGCAAATGGCACTTTTCCAAAGTGCCTGGCAGTGCTATTGGCCTTTGTCTGTACAAAAATGCAACTTTGCAATTTTTAAATTTCTTCCCCAGCTACAAACCGTGCAAGTAAAAGGGGGAACAACAAAACCTTCAGAGAAACCATCAATGAACATCTTGACCCTCTTGCGATTTGAATACCGCTCTAGCCATGTTAGCATATACTTCAGTTTTACTGGCGTCGCAGCTTTTGTTAAGGTATTCCTTTGTAGAGGACTGACCTAGCAAGTTAGCTTTTTAAAACACTTGCCATTGGATGCACCCCTTTACAAAAGGAACATTCGTACCTATACTTACATGAATTAGTGCTATTTGCTCAAGCCCTCGTTAATTGCAGATCAGGTACATTTTCTAATTACTGTTTGGAATGTGGACCTCTGCAAACTGCCCCACTTTGTCGATACCATTAAATTCAGCCAAATGCCCACATCCTTAATTCACCATTTAAGTGACGGTTATACTGATAGTTTGTCAGAAATTTTCATTGTAGAAATAACAAACTAAGGCAGCTAAAATTTTTATATGACTCTAAGACTATGTCCACATGCTGAAATAAACCTGAACATTTTTTTAGAAACCTTTCTCCCATGATGCTGGCATATATACAGTGCCTTGGGAAATTATTTGGCCCCTTTGAACTTTTCTACCTTCTGCCACATTTCTGGCTTCAAACATAAAGATATAAAATTCTAATTTTTTTGAGAAGAATCAACAACAAGTGGGATACACTCGTGAAGTGTAACAAAATTTATTGGCTATTTTAAAAATTAAAAACTGAAAACTGGGGCATGCAATATTATTCGGCCCCCTTGAGTTAATACTTTGTAGCGCCACCTTTTGCTGCAATTACAGCTGCAAGTCGCTTGGGGTATGTCTCTATCAGTTTTGCACATCGAATTCTTGCCCATTCTTCCTTGCAAAACAGCTCGAGCTCAGTGAGGTTGGATGGAGAGCGTTTGTGAACAGCAGTTTTCAGCTCTTTCCACAGATTCTCGATTGGATTCAGGTCTCGACTTTGATTTGGCCATTCTAACACCTGGATATATTTAATTTTGAACCATTCCATTGTAGATTTTGCTTTATGTTTGGGACCATTAACTTGTTGGAAGACAAATCTCCGTCCTAGTCTCGGGTCTTTTGCAGACTCCAACGGGTTTTCTTCCAGAATTGTCCTGTATTTGGCTCCGTCCATCTTCCCATCAATTTTATCCATCTTCCCTGTCCCTGCTGAAAGAAAGCAGGCCCAAACCATGATGCTGCCACCACCATATTTGACAGTGGGGATGGTGTTTTGAGGGTGATGAACTGTGTTGCTTTTACACCAAACATATCGTTTTGCATTGTGGCCAAAAAGTTCGATTTTGGTTTCATCTGACCAGAGCACCTTATTCTACATGTTTGGTGTGTCTCCCAGGTGGCTTGCGGCTAACGTGAATAGTGAGCGGGCGGGCCAATCCATAGCTTCAGTGCTTTCATCTTGCACGAACTGCTGACACACCCCATCCACATGAGGTCTGACTTGTCCTGCATTAGGAGGAACCCAGGACCAACCGCACCAGCATATGATCTCACAAGGGGTCTGAGGATCTCATCTCAGTCAGGCTACCTCTGGCAAGCACATGGAGGGCTGTGCGGCCCTCCAAAGAAATGCCACCCCACACCATTACTGACCCACTGCCAAACCGGTCACGCTGAAGGATGTTGCAGGCAACAATTTTTCGGACTGACTGACCATCATTTCTTAAAGTACTCATGGCCACTCGTTTTTCTTTACTTAGCAGCTTTTTTCTTGCCATAATACAAATTCTAACAGTCTGTTCAGTAAGACTATCAGCTGTGTATCCACCAGACTTCTACACAACACAACTGAGGGTCCCAACCCCATTTATAAGGCAAGAAATCCCACTTATTAAACCTGACAGGGCACACCTGTGAAGTGAAAACCATTTACGGTGACTACCTCTTGAAGCTCATCAAGAGAATGCCAAAAGTGTGCAAGCAGTCATCAAAGCAAATGGTGGCTACTTTGAAGGACCTAGAATATAAGACATATTTTCAGTTGTTTCACACTTTTTTGTTAAGTATATAATTCCACATGTGTTAATTCATAGTTTTGATGCCTTCAGCGTGAATGTACAATTTTCATAGTCATGAAAATGCAGAAAAATCTTTAAATGAGGTGTGTCCAAACTTTTGGTCTGTACTGTATATACATATACAGTGCATTGTGAAAGTATTTGGCCCCCTTGAACTTTTCTAACTTTTGCCACATTTCTGGCTTCAAACATAAAGATATAAAATTCTAATATTTTTGGGAAGAATCAACAACACGTGGGACACAATCATGAAGTGGAACGAAATTTATTGGATATTTTAAACTTTTTTTAAAAAATAAAAAATTAAAACTGGGGCATGCAATATTATTTGGCCCCTTTACTTTCAGTGCAGCAAACTCACTCCAGAAGTCCAGTGAGGATCTCTGAATTATCCAATGTTGTCCTAAATGACTAGTAATGATAAATAGAATCCACCTGTGTGTAATCAAGTCTCAGTATAAATGCACCTGCTCTGTGACAGTCTCAGGGTTCTGTTTCAAGTGCAGAGAGCATCATGAAGACCAAGGAACACACCAGGCAGATCCGAGATACTGTTGTGGCGAAGTTTAAAGCGGAATTGGGATACATAAAGATTTCCCAAGTTTTAAACATCTCAAGGATCACTGTGCAAGCGATAATATTGAAATGGAAGGAATATCAGACCACTGCAAATCTTCCAAGACCCGGCCGTCCGTCTAAACTTTCATCTCGAAAAAGGAGAAGACTGATCAGAGATGCAGCCGAAAGGCCCATGATCACTCTGGATGAACTGTAGAGATCTACAGCTGAGGTGGGAGAGTCTGTCCATAGGACAACAATCAGTCGTACACTGCACAAATCGGGCCTTTATGGAAGCGTGGCAAGATGAAAGCCATTTCTCAAAGATATCCATAAAAAGTCTCGTTAGAAGTTTTCCACAAGTCACCTGTTAGACACACCAAACATATGGAAAAAGGTGCTCTGGTCAGATGAAACCAAAATCGAACTTTTTGGCCACAATGCAAAACGATATGTTTGGCGTAAAAGCAACACCGCTCATCACCCTCATAACACCATCCCCACTGTCAAACATGGTGGTGGCAGCATCATGGTTTGGGCCTGCTTTTCTTCAGCAGGGACAGGGAAGATGGTTAAAATTGATGGGAAGATGGACGAAGTCAAATACAGGACCATTCTGGAAGAAAACCTGTTGGAGTCTGCAAAAGACCTGAGACTGGGATGGAGATTTATCTTCCAACAAGACAATGATCCCAAACATAAAGCAAAATCTACAATGGAATGGTTAAAAAAAAACGTATCCAGGTGTTAGAATGGCCAAGTCAAAGTCCAGACCTGAATCTAATCAAGAATCTGTGGGAAAATCTGAAAACTGCTGTTCACAAACACCCTCCATCCAACCTCAATGAGCTCGAGCTGTTTTGCAAGGAAGAATGGGCAAGAATTTCAGCCTCTCGATGTGAAAAACTGATAGAATCGATGTGAAAAACTGATAGAGACATACCCCAAGCGACTTGCAGCTGTAATCGCAGCAAAAGGTGGCGCTACAAAGTATTAACTCAAGGGGCCCGAATAATATTGCACGCCCCACTTTTCAGTTTCTCATTTTTTAAAAAAAGGATAAAATATCCAATGAATTTCGTTCCACTTCACAATTGTGTCCCACTTGTTGTTGGTTGTTCCCCAAAAAATTAGAATTTTATATCTTTATGGTTGAAGCCAGAAATGTGGCAAAGGTAGAAAAGTTCAAGGAGGGCAAATACTTTCAAAAGGCACTGTATATAGACACACACACACATATATAACCACTCCTCTGAAAAATTAAAGCATCAATATTTTGAAATTAATTTTGAAATGGAAACAATAGTCGGATTGAAACAAAATTTTGCATGTCTTTAGGCCAGACCTTGAATTTCATGTTACGGAAATTGTTTTGCTGTTTTCAAATCAATTATAAGGACTGCTTCCCTCTAAACATCCCAAATTGGAAAGTGGCTAGAACAATTCCAAAGAAGTTGACTTTTCTCTGAAACTGTCAAATGGATTGGTTTGAAAATCTCGTCAGTGATGGTCGATTGCCTATCATTAGTGATCCTGTCAAGTTCAACCACATACGATAAAAACTACCCCTCCGACGCCTACAATTAAAACTACCCCCTAAAACGTAATATTATGCAAAGAGGCAAACATTATGTTCATATCCTCACAACTACAGATCATTCTAAATAATTTGCATCATCAGATTACCTGTCAAAAGCCACCAAGGGGTAAAAACACCCTTAGCTCCTCCCTCATAAAATTGGGAGGTTTGGGGCATTTTGGACACAGCATGGATTGTGGTGTGTAATGCTGTAGTAAGGCATGCCCCTCATTTTTGTGCCACTACTGGCACCCCAACCCACATTTTGGAGGGGAAACACAAAAAGGACCCCAAATTTCAACCCCATGAAATACATTTTTTGTAATGGAGGGAAAATTTCGAAACTTGGGTCAAAGGGTGGTGTAAGCCCCCTCTCCATCCTCCCAAAACTCCCATTACTGTATGAAAGAAGAAACCACCCCTTTCAACTCGTTTTCACATCTGCACTTGTGTTTCTGCTCAACTTGTGATTTTAACCATTGTTTCAGGTATCTGTTGGGTTTTTGTTTTTCCTTACAGATATGAATTGCAGACCCACCTTAAAAAGAGTTCTTAGTGCTAACGTGAGGGTGGGAGAGGGTTGAAAACCCCTTAGAAGCAATGCCTGCTTACTTGGGGAGTTCTCTTGTTTGCTTGGCCAAGACTAGCGTTGTGTCAGGTTGTTCTTGTGTAGTCACATGAGCATTTGAGTGTGAATACTGTAGGGTTTCTACACACTTGGGTGTGTCGGGAGGCAAACAGGAAGCATTTTCATTTAAAAGTCCATGTCGGTTTATTACCTCATAAACCGTTCATAAGAAAAAGGAAAACAAACAGCCTTTAGTGCAGGCAAAACAAAGTAAACAGTCCTTTAGGCAAAGTCTCTAGTTAGCCAGTCCTGTGGGCATCCAGGTTGGATAGCGTGCAGTACACTGGCTCAGTCTGGAGATCACAATATGCAGAAGGCCTTCTCGCTCCAAAACACAGACCATGTGCCAAACAACGGCCTCCATTTTAACTTGTTAACCACACCCAGAGATGAGATATGTGGCTACCTGTAAAGACTGGCCCAGAGCACCAAACAATCCTCTTAGTGCTCACATGCACTAGAGCAACACTCCAGGCTTATATCACACATGACAACCATCTCTGTGATACATACCTCCCATCAACTATATGTCCGGTAGCTGCCTTACAATACATATTCATATTCTAATGCTTATATGAATGGGAAGGAGGAGGCTCAGGGCCGGTTTCAACACACTGTGGGCTGGAACTGAGTTCTCTTCGCCCTGTGTTCCCTCTTCTATAAAAGGACAGAGTGGAGTGTGATGGAGGATTTCCTGTACTCACTGTTGCATTGTCCTTGGGTCTGGAAACGGCTTTAAACAAGACAGGAGATCTGAGATCTAGATTAACAGACTCACTTTTACTGTGCAATTCTTCTACACATGGCTGCACTTTACAGATTAAGACATAGTCTTTTGTTAGTGAAGTATCCTGGTTATTGCCTTTCCAGTGTTCATCCTCATCCTGCAGTACTGCAGAGCTATAGAACTTCAGCTCGGAATGGCCTTAAACTTGGCCACGTGGGGCGGCTTCCAGGAGAAAAACAACCAAACAAGAAAAAAACATTCACGTTTTCAGTTTCTTAAAGTACTCGTCCTGGAGCATCTGCACACAGGAATTGGGAGTGGGAGGATGGTTCCATTTCCAAGGGGCCTTAGACAACCTTTCCCTCCCTTTATCCACCTCCTGGAGGTCTGTTCTGGTCATTGGTGGAGTTGTTAATGTAGACGATGGGTGCTGCTGCTTTGGGTGCTGCAGCTGCAGGGGCTCTGGCCTCATTGGCCTAGGCGTGTGCAGAGACATTGGATTCAGGGACTTGTTTCTGTGTCCCCATGTCAGTCTTTTACACCGGTTTTTGTGTGTCGGAGGGTCGGCACATGGGCTGAACTGGTAGTGGTGGGTGTCGCCTCTAGTGTCGGTGAGCCCGCTCAAACTCCACTTCCCTCCCAGCGGGCACCCTCTTCAGCAGATGATGGATGCGTGACACCCACTGCATACCAGCTCTTGCGACACGATGCCTTCATGAAAAGGATTTTCTCCGCCACATACAGACTGTGGAGGCGGTAGGGAAGAATGTCACGTTTGACCATTGCCTGGTTAACGTATACCTCGTCTCCGGTCCCCTGCTTCTTAATAAGCTCATAACTAGAGATGAGCGGTGTTCGACTCGAACTGTTCGCCAATCTCAAATTCGAGCTGTTTTGGGCGGTGTTCGAGTCGTTCGGCGAACACGAACAATTTGAAAAAAAATTGGCTATTCGAGGTTATGTTCGATAACTGTTCGTGCACCAAAATCATAACTGGATTTTTTCTCACTAATGCTGAAAATTAATGTTAATACGCAGTTTGAGTGTACAGCGGGGCGGGGGGAGGGGCAGGGGATGGATCTCTGCAGAAATAATGAAGATCTCCATTTTTTTTTCTCTTTCCCGCATTTACAGTGGGGAGGTGCAATCTGTCAGCCTATCAGCAGCGCATACACGGAGCGAACTGCTTTTTTTCACACAAGCAAGGGCATGTGTCATTGGCAGTGTATGTCACATGTCCTTGCCCTATAAGACCCAGCCATTTTCCCCGTCGCCACCATTTTCTCACTGCTGCAGCTGCGTGTTAGACGGCACCGCTGTTGCTGTGTGCGCTATACTTTGTTAATTTCAAGCCAATTTTCGCACAAATCTACAGATAGCTTGGGAGTAGGGAATAGTAGTGATTGCAGTCCTTTTAAGGACTAGGTTACATCATTTCCTATGACTTTTATCAGGCAGGTCTGTGCTCTTAAATAGATAGGTTGGGAGTAAAGACTAATTGTAATTGCAGTCCTTTTCAGGGCTAGATTACATCCGTTCCTATCACTTTTATCAGGCAGGTCTCTGCTCTTAAATAGATAGGTTGGGAGTAAAGACTAATTGTAATTGCAGTCCTTTTGAGGGCTAGGTTACATCAGTTCCTTTCACTTTATGCCAGGCTGGTCTGTGCCAGTGCTGTGCAAGTTTTTTTCACAGCATTTGGCTAAATCTAGCAAAGCAAATCCTTTTTGGCCTCTTGCAGTGTGTGTTAGTCAGTGGAGTAGCCTATTTGTGTTGCAAGCTACACCACCTGTGTATAGAATACAAATTTTTTTACTGCACCTAGTGAAGTAAAACCTTTTGGGCACAGCATCATTCTATTAGTCCATCTATACTAACCTCCACCAGGTTGCAAATTCAATATAACTTTTATCTGCATCTAGCTCTGAAAAAATATTTCGGCTTGATGCAGTGTGTGGGACTTGTTCTATTAGTCCATCTATGCTAACCTCCACCAGGTTGCAAATTCAATATAATTTTTTTCTGCATCTAGCTCTGAAAAAATATTTCGGCTTGTAGCAGTGTGTGGGACTTGTTCTATTAGTCCATCTATACTAACCTCCACCAGGTTGCAAATTCAATATAATTTTTTTCTGCATCTAGCTCTGAAAAAATATTTCGGCTTGTAGCAGTGTGTGGGACTTGTTCTATTAGTCCATCTATACTAACCTCCACCAGTTTGCAAATTCAATATAATTTTTATCTGCATCTAGCTCTGAAAAAATATTTCGGCTTGTAGCAGTGTGTGGGACTTGTTCTATTAGTCCATCTATACTAACCTCCACCAGGTTGCAAATTCAATATAATTTTTTTCTGCATCTAGCTCTGAAAAAATATTTCGGCTTGTAGCAGTGTGTGGGACTTGTTCTATTAGTCCATCTATACTAACCTCCACCAGGTTGCAAGTTCAATATAATTTTTATCTGCATCTAGCTCTGAAAAAATATTTCGGCTTGTAGCAGTGTGTGGGACTTGTTCTACTAGTCCATCTATACTAACCTCCACCAGGTTGCAAATTAAATATAAGTTTTATCTGCATCTAGCTCTGAAAAAATATTTTGGCTTGTAGCAGTGTGTGGGACTTGTTCTATTAGTCCATCTATACCAACCTCCACCAGTTTGCAAATTCAATATAATTTTTATCTGCATCTAGCTCTGAAAAAATATTTCGGCTTGTAGCAGTGTGTGGGACTTGTTCTATTAGTCCATCTATACTAACCTCCACCTGGTTGCAAATTCAATATAATTTTTTTCTGCATCTAGCTCTAAAAAAATATTTCGGCTTGTAGCAGTGTGTGGGACTTGTTCTATTAGTCCATCTATACTAACCTCCACCAGGTTGCAAATTCAATATAATTTTTTTCTGCATCTAGCTCTGAAAAAATATTTCGGCTTGTAGCAGTGTGTGGGACTTGTTCTATTAGTCCATCTATACTAACCTCCACCAGGTTGCAAATTCAATATAATTTTTATCTGCATCTAACCCAGCCAATACTTTTGGGCTAATACCTCAGTTTGGCCTCTCAGCTCTGCTCGGTTCCCATCCATTGTTTTTTGTGCAAACAACTCCAGAGTTGTGAATTAGTTAACCACCAAAATGAGTGGAAAAAGGCCTGCTGCTGGTGGAAAGGGGAATAGGCGTGTTGGGAAGGGAAAAAAAGGTTGTGTACGTGGGGTTGGTGTTAAAGCAGCAGTAACATCTGCAGAAGAAAGACCATCTTCCAGCCAAACTAAGATGTCTACTTCTTTTAGCGGACAATGTGATAAGATCCCTTTCTTACGGCCACGCCAATCGCTACAAATTCCAGATGACGCACAAAAACAGCAGGTGCTTCAACGGATATCAAGTGCTCCTTTAAGTGGGCTCTCCTCAACTTCAACATCACTAATGCTCCAGTCTTCAGAGGTGTCACCCCAATCGCACTTGCTTCCTCACAGCTTCCAAGTCTCCAGCTGCCCATCTGAGTATGGGGTAGAACAGATGGTTGAGTCTGCAGAGCTGTTTACTCATACTATAGCCTGGGAATCAGAGGTCGGCTCCAGAGCTTCTGTGAATCCAGACGAGGAAATGATCTGCACTGATGCCCAGAATCTTTATGAGTCGGATCCAGGACCAGACGCAGAAGGTTCTGACCATAATGTAGACCCTCGTTCCCAAACTGTAACTCCTGTTGGTGGAGACAATGAGGAAGATGATGATGAGACTCAAATACCTGATTGGAGCGACAACTTTAGTTTTTTGTCAGGGCAGGAAGGGATTGGCTCTGAGGACGACGGGTGTGATAACACACAGGGTGATGATGACGAGGTTGGAGATCCCACTTACTGTCAACCCACAGTCAGCCAGTCGATGAGCTCAGCAGAGGAGGTGGAGGAGGATGCTAGTGACGACGAGGTCAGGTTGCGCCTTCCTGGACCTCAAACACAACTCTGCCTCTGACCACAAGTCGTGGTGGCTCTTCAGGTCGCATGGGTGCTAAGCCTTGCATAGCCTGGGCATTTTTTCAGATCGATAAAGATGACCCAACTCGTGTTATCTGTAACATTTGTCAGCAAAAGCTAAGTAGAGGCCAAAAAATACATAGTTTGAGTACTTCATGCATGAACCGTTACATGGATATGAAGCATAAGTTGCACTGGGAAGCTTACTGTGCTACAATGCGGCCTAGCCGGCCGGGCCACCCACCGTCTGCCACATCTTGTGCATCTGCGGCCTCTTCATCCTCTGTGACTGGGGGGACAGCAGTCACACCTGTTTTGGGACGCAGACCTGCCACCTCTTTACCCGCAACAGCCAGCTTGATTGGCAGGTCATCATTTTCTTTGGAGGTGGAAACACCAGCTGGTGTTCAGCGCTGTCCACATCGATAGCACCACCTTTGGATCAAGGCAACCTAACATGTCCGCCTGCATCTTCCTCACAGACCGGCAGTTTGCCGGGGACACCCTTCTCAACCCCGTCTAAGCACAACAGCCAGCCCTCGGTCCCTCAGATGTGGACAAGTAAAAGACCATTTCCTCCTAGCCATGAGAAAGCTAAGAGGTTGAATTTCACCATCTGCAAGCTCTTGGCTACAGAAATGCTGCCTTTCCGCCTGGTGGACACAGAGGATTTTCGAGACCTTATGTCCGTCGCAGTGCTCCAGTACCAGATGCCCAGTGGGCACTACTTCTCAAAGACAGGTGTGCCTGCGCTCCACCAGCATGTCGCACACATCACCGCTTCTTTGAGAAATTCTCTGTGTGACAGGGTGCATTTCACCACAGACACTTGGACGAGTAGGCATGGACAGGGGTGTTACATGTCGCTGACTGGGCACTGGGTAACTATGGTGACAGCAGGACAAGGGGCTGCTGTCCAAGTCTTGCCGTCCCCACGAGTTGTGCTTCAATCCTCTTTATCTCAAAGTTCCTCAACTGCTTCTGCCTCCTCAACCTCCTCTCGGTCCTCCACCTGCACCCAAAGCCTTTCTGGTCATGCCACAAGCTTTCTAACTGCGCAGATGGGATCCTGCACACCTCCTTACTATGCTGGCAGCAGGACTCAACTTCATCAGGCGGTTTTTACTTTGAAATGTCTGGGAAATGTGAGTCACACAGCTGAGGAGTTGTGGTCAGCTCTGGGGAACCAGTTTCATGAATGGTTGTCTCCACTGGACCTGAAACCAGGGAAGGCCGTGTACGACAATGCTGCAAACCTGGGTGCGGCCCTTCGCCGGGGCAATGTCACACACGTGCCTTGTATGGCTCATGTGTTGAACCTGGTTGTCCAGCAATTTTTAGCCCACTATCCCGGACTAGATGGCCTTCTGCAGAGGGCACAGTCGCTGTGTGCTCACTTCTGCCGTTCGCATCCCACAGCTCAACGACTTACATCTTTACAGAAGTCGTTGGGCCTGCCACTTCAACAGCTAAAATGCGATGTGCCTACCCGGTGGAATTCAACTCTGCACATGTTGCAGCGACTGTGGCAGCACCGACAAGCCCTGGTGCAATACGTTGTGACGTATAGCCTGGGCCAACGAGATCCAGAGGTGGGGCAAATCACGCTGCAGGAGTGGTCTCAGATCAGGGACCTATGCACCCTTCTGCACAGTTTTCAAATGGCGACAAAGATGTTTATTGCTGACAATGCAATTATCAGCATGACTATTCCGGTGATTTACATGCTGGAGCACATGTTAAACAGAATTTGGAGTCAGGTGGTGGCACAAGAGGAGGTGGAGGAAGTAGAGGAGGAGGAGTTGTATGCGGAAGGGCTAACATCTGCAAGGTCCAGACGGTCGGCAGCACCAAGGCGGCAGGCATGTGAGGGTGGGGGAGATGATTTTACCAGGGCGCATGGTAGCAGCCAAACTAGTGAGGAAGGTGCAGGAGCCCAGGAAGAAGTGGAGGACGAACTGATGGAAGACTCATCAGATGAGGGAGACCTTGATCACATTTCTGTTGTGCGAGGTTGGGGGGAGAGGACAGAGGAAGGAAGCATGATTGTTACCTCGCCACCAACACAACAGGGACTTGGTGCTCCTGGATGCGCAACACACATGAGTGCCTTCTTGCTGCACTACCTGCAACATGACCCTCGAATTGTGAGAATTAGAAATAATCCTGACTACTGGGTTGCCACACTGTTAGATCCCCGGTACAAAAGTAAATTTGCAGAAATTATTCCTGCCATAGAAAGAGATGCACGCATGCAGGAGTATCAGCAGAGACTGTTGCAGAGTCTTACATGTGCTTTTCCCCAAAACACTAGTGGCGCACGTAGTGAATCTCACAGTTCCAACTTGCCAACCGTGGGACCGTCGAGTGTTCAGCACTCAAAACGTAACAGAAACACAGTATCTGCTGGTAACATCAATTTTGCGGAATCATTTCACCACTTTTTTAGCCCATCCTTTGCAAGGCCACAGGAGACAAGAAGTCTGACACATAGTCAACGCCTAGAGACGATGGTACAGGAGTATCTCCAAGTAAACATTGAAGCCATGACTGTGTCACTGGACCATTGCTCTTTTTGGGCTTCCAATTTGGATAAATGGCCGGAGCTCGCCACTTATGCCTTGGAGATCTTGTCATGCCCCGCAGCCAGCGTTCCATCTGAACGTGTGTTCAGCGCTGCTGGTGGTGTGCTGATAGATAAGCGCACGCGGCACTCCACTGATAATGTAGACAGACTCAAGTTCATAAAGATGAACAAATCATGGATCCGAAACGACTTTTCTACCCCTGTGTCATCCTGGGGAGAGTAAAAGCTTGATGATATGTTAAAATCACCTCACCAATAGAGATGAGCGTTGTTCTACTCGAACTGTTCGCCAATCTCAAATTCGAGCTGTTTTGGGCGGTGTTCGAGCCGGTCGGCGAACACGAACAATTTGAGAAAAATTCGGCTGTTCGAGGTTATGTTCGATAACTGTTCGTGCACCAAAATCATAACTGGATTTTTTCTCAGTAATGATGAAAATTAATGTTAATACGCAGTTTGAGTGTACAGCGGGGCGGGGGGAGGGGCAGGGGATGGATCTCTGCAGGAACAATGAAGATCTCCATTTTTTTTTCTCTTTCCCGCATTTGCAGTGGGGAGGTGCAATCTGTCAGCCTATCAGCAGCGCACACACGGAGCGAAGTGCTTTTTTTCACACAAGCAAGGGCATGTGTGATTGGCAGTGTATGTCACATGTCCTTGCCCTATAAGACCAAGCCATTTTCCCCGTCGCCACCATTTTCTCACTGCTGCAGCTGCGTGTTAGACGGCACCGCTGTTGCTGTGTGCGCTATACCTTGTTAATTTCAAGCCAATTTTCGCACAAATATACAGATAGCTTGGGAGTAGGGAATAGTTGTGATTGCAGTCCTTTTAAGGACTAGGTTACAGCATTTCCTACGACTTTTATCAGGCAGGTCTGTGCTCTTAAATAGATAGATTGTGGGAGTAAAGACTAATTGTAATTGGAGTCCTTTTCAGGACTAGGTTACATCAGTTCCTATCAGTTTTTGCCAGGCAGGTCTGTGCCAGTGCTGTGCAAGTTTTTTTCACAGCATTTGGCTGAATCTAGCAAAGCTAATCCTTTTTGGCCTATTGCAGAGTGTGTTAGTCAGTGGAGCAGCCTATCTGTGTTGCAAGATATACCACCTGTGTATAGAATACCAATTTTTTTACTGCACCTAGTGAAGTAAAATCTTTTGGGCATAGCATCATTCTATTAGTCCATCTATACTGACCTCCATCAGGTTGCAAACTGAATATAATTTTTTTCTGCATCTAGCTCTGAAAAAATATTTGGGCTTCTAGCGGTGTGTGGGACTTGGTCTATTAGTCCATCTATACTGACCTCCATCAGGTTGCAAATTAAAAATATTTTTTTTCTGCATCTAGCTCTGAAAAAATATTTGGGCTTCTAGCAGTGTGTGGGACTTGGTCTATTAGTCCATCTATACTGACCTCCATCAGGTTGCAAATTAAAAATAATTTTTTTCTTCATTTATCTCTGAAAAAATATTTGGGCTTCTAGCAGCGTGTGGGACTTGTTCTATTAGTCCATCTATACTGACCTCCATCAGGTTGCAAATTAAAAATAATTTTTTTCTGCATCTAGCTCTGAAAAAATATTTGGGCTTCTAGCAGTGTGTGGGACTTGGTCTATTAGTCCATCTATACTGACCTCCATCAGGTTGCAAATTAAAAATAATTTTTTTCTTCATTTATCTCTGAAAAAATATTTGGGCTTCTAGCAGCGTGTGGGACTTGTTCTATTAGTCCATCTATACTGCCCTCCATCAGGTTGCAAATTAAAAATAATTTTTTTCTGCATCTAGCTCTGAAGAAATATTTGGGCTTCTAGCAGTGTGTGGGACTTGGTCTATTAGTCCATCTATACTGACCTCCATCAGGTTGCAAATTAAAAATAATTTTTTTCTGCATCTAGCTCTGAAAAAATATTTGGGCTTCTAGCAGTGTGTGGGACTTGGTCTATTAGTCCATCTATACTGACCTCCATCAGGTTGCAAATTAAAAATAATTTTTTTCTTCATTTATCTCTGAAAAAATATTTGGGCTTCTAGCAGCGTGTGGGACTTGGTCTATTAGTCCATCTATACTGACCTCCATCAGGTTGCAAATTAAAAATAATTTTTTTCTGCATCTAGCTCTGAAAAAATATTTGGGCTTCTAGCAGTGTGTGGGACTTGGTCTATTAGTCCATCTATACTGACCTCCATCAGGTTGCAAATTAAAAATAATTTTTTTCTACATCTAGCTCTGAAAAAATATTTGGGCTTCTAGCAGTGTGTGGGACTTGGTCTATTAGTCCATCTATACTGACCTCCATCAGGTTGCAAATTGAATAAAAAAAATTTCTGCATCTAGCTCTGAAAAAATATTTGGGCTTCTAGCGGTGTGTGGGACTTGGTCTATTAGTCCATCTATACTGACCTCCATCAGGTTGCAAATTAAAAATAATTTTTTTCTGCATCTAGCTCTGAAAAAATATTTGGGCTTCTAGCAGTGTGTGGGACTTGGTCTATTAGTCCATCTATACTGACCTCCATCAGGTTGCAAATTAAAAATAATTTTTTTCTGCATCTAGCTCTGAAAAAATATTTGGGCTTCTAGCAGTGTGTGGGACTTGGTCTATTAGTCCATCTATACTGACCTCCATCAGGTTGCAAATTAAAAATAATTTTTTTCTGCATCTAGCTCTGAAAAAATATTTGGGCTTCTAGCAGTGTGTGGGACTTGGTCTATTAGTCCATCTATACTGACCTCCATCAGGTTGCAAATTAAAAATAATTTTTTTCTGCATCTAGCTCTGAAAAAATATTTGGGCTTCTAGCAGTGTGTGGGACTTGGTCTATTAGTCCATCTATACTGACCTCCATCAGGTTGCAAATTAAAAATAATTTTTTTCTGCATCTAGCTCTGAAAAAATATTTGGGCTTCTAGCAGTGTGTGGGACTTGGTCTATTAGTCCATCTATACTGACCTCCATCAGGTTGCAAATTAAAAATAATTTTTTTCTGCATCTAGCTCTGAAAAAATATTTGGGCTTCTAGCAGTGTGTGGGACTTGGTCTAATAGTCCATCTATACTGACCTCCATCAGGTTGCAAATTAAAAATAATTTTTTTCTTCATTTATCTCTGAAAAAATATTTGGGCTTCTAGCAGCGTGTGGGACTTGTTCTATTAGTCCATCTATACTGACCTCCATCAGGTTGCAAATTAAAAATAATTTTTTTCTTCATTTATCTCTGAAAAAATATTTGGGCTTCTAGCAGCGTGTGGGACTTGTTCTATTAGTCCATCTATACTGACCTCCATCAGGTTGCAAATTAAAAATAATTTTTTTCTGCATCTAGCTCTGAAGAAATATTTGGGCTTCTAGCAGTGTGTGGGACTTGGTCTATTAGTCCATCTATACTGACCTCCATCAGGTTGCAAATTAAAAATAATTTTTTTCTGCATCTAGCTCTGAAAAAATATTTGGGCTTCTAGCAGTGTGTGGGACTTGGTCTATTAGTCCATCTATACTGACCTCCATCAGGTTGCAAATTAAAAATAATTTTTTTCTTCATTTATCTCTGAAAAAATATTTGGGCTTCTAGCAGCGTGTGGGACTTGTTCTATTAGTCCATCTATACTGACCTCCATCAGGTTGCAAATTAAAAATAATTTTTTTCTGCATCTAGCTCTGAAAAAATATTTGGGCTTCTAGCAGTGTGTGGGACTTGGTCTATTAGTCCATCTATACTGACCTCCATCAGGTTGCAAATTAAAAATAATTTTTTTCTGCATCTAGCTCTGAAAAAATATTTGGGCTTCTAGCAGTGTGTGGGACTTGGTCTATTAGTCCATCTATACTGACCTCCATCAGGTTGCAAATTAAAAATAATTTTTTTCTGCATCTAGCTCTGAAAAAATATTTGGGCTTCTAGCAGTGTGTGGGACTTGGTCTATTAGTCCATCTATACTGACCTCCATCAGGTTGCAAATTAAAAATAATTTTTTTCTGCATCTAGCTCTGAAAAAATATTTGGGCTTCTAGCAGTGTGTGGGACTTGGTCTATTAGTCCATCTATACTGACCTCCATCAGGTTGCAAATTAAAAATAATTTTTTTCTGCATCTAGCTCTGAAAAAATATTTGGGCTTCTAGCAGTGTGTGGGACTTGGTCTATTAGTCCATCTATACTGACCTCCATCAGGTTGCAAATTAAAAATAATTTTTTTCTGCATCTAGCTCTGAAAAAATATTTGGGCTTCTAGCAGTGTGTGGGACTTGGTCTATTAGTCCATCTATACTGACCTCCATCAGGTTGCAAATTAAAAATAATTTTTTTCTGCATCTAGCTCTGAAAAAATATTTGGGCTTCTAGCAGTGTGTGGGACTTGGTCTATTAGTCCATCTATACTGACCTCCATCAGGTTGCAAATTAAAAATAATTTTTTTCTGCATCTAGCTCTGAAAAAATATTTGGGCTTCTAGCAGTGTGTGGGACTTGGTCTATTAGTCCATCTATACTGACCTCCATCAGGTTGCAAATTGAATAAAAAAATTTTCTGCATCTAGCTCTGAAAAAATATTTGGGCTTCTAGCGGTGTGTGGGACTTGGTCTATTAGTCCATCTATACTGACCACCATCAGGTTGCAAATTAAAAATAATTTTTTTCTGCATCTAACCCAGCCAATAGTTTTGGCCTAATACCACAGTTTGGCCACTCAGCTCTGCTCGGTTACCATCCATTGTTTTTTTGTGCAAACAACTCCAGAGTTGTGAATTAGTTAACCACCAAAATGAGTGGAAAAAGGCCTGCTGCTGGTGGAAAGGGGAATAGGCGTGTTGGGAAGGGGAAAAAAGGTTGTGTCCGTGGGGTAGGTGCAGAAGAAAGACCATCTTCCAGCCAAACTAAAATGTCTACTTCTTTTAGCGGACAATGTGATAAGATCCCTTTCTTACGGCCACGCCAATCGCTACAAATTCCAGATGAGGCACAAAAAGAGCAGGTGCTTCAACGGATATCAAGTGCTCCTTTAAGTGGGCTCTCCTCCACATCAACTTCAACATCACAAATACTCCAGTCCTCAAAGGTGTCACCCAAATCGCACTTGCTTCCTCACAGCTCCCAAATCTCCAGCTGCCCGTCTGAGTATGAGGTAGAACAGATGGTTGAGTCTGCAGAGCTGTTTACTCATACTATAGCCTGGGAATCAGAGGTCGACTCCAGCGCTTCTGTGAATCCAGACGAGGAAATGATCTGCACTGATGCCCAGAATCTTTATGAGTCGGATCCAGGACCAGACGCAGAAGGTTCTGACCATAATGTAGACCCTCATTCCCAAACTGTAACTCCTGTTGGTGGAGACAATGAGGAAGACGATGATAAGACTCAAATACCTGATTGGAGCGACAACTTTAGTTTTTTGTCAGGGCAGGAACAGGTTGGCTCTGAGGACGACGGGTGTGATAACGCACAGGGTGATGATGATGAGGTCGGAGATCCCACTTACTGTCAACCCACAGTCAGGAGATGAGGTCAGCAGAGGAGGTGGAGGAAGATGCTAGTGACGACGAGGTCAGTTGCGCCTTCCTGGACAGAGACGTAGTACTGGAAGCACGTCAACAACTGCATCCTCAAACACAACTCTGCCTCTCACCACAAGTCGTGGTGGCTCTTCAGGTCGCATGGGTGCTAAGCCTTGCATAGCCTGGGCATTTTTTCAGATCGATAAAGATGACCCAACTCGTGTTATCTGTAACATTTGTCAGCAAAAGCTAAGTAGAGGCCAAAAAATACATAGTTTGAGTACTTCATGCATGAACCGGCACATGGACATGAAGCATAAGTTGCAGTGGGAAGCTCAGTGTGCTACAATGCGGTCTAGCCGGCCGGGCCAACCACCGTCTGCCATATCTTGTGCATCCGCGGCCTCTTCATCCTCTGTGACTGGGGGGACAGCAGTCACACCTGTTTTGGGGCGCAGACCTGCCACCTCTTTACCCGCAACAGCCAGCGTGATTGGCAGGTCATCATTTTCTTTGGAGGTGGTAACACCAGCTGGTCTTGAGCGCTGTCCGACATCGATAGCACCACCTTTGGATCAAGGCAACCTAACATGTCCGCCTGCATCTTCCTCACAGACCGGCAGTTTGCCGGGGACACCCTTATCAACCCCGTCTAAGCACAATAGCCAGCCCTCGGTCCCTCAGATGTGGACAAGTAAAAGACCATTTCCTCCTAGCCATGAGAAAGCTAAGAGGTTGAATTTCACCATCTGCAAGCTCTTGGCTACAGAAATGCTGCCTTTCCGCCTGGTGGACACAGAGGATTTTCGAGACCTTATGTCCGTCGCAGTGCCCCAGTACCAGATGCCCAGTCGGCACTACTTCTCAAAGAAAGGTGTGCCTGCGCTCCACCAGCATGTCGCACACAACATCACCGCTTCTTTGAGAAACTCTGTGTGTGACAGGGTGCATTTCACCACAGACACTTGGACGAGTAGGCATGGACAGGGGCGTTACATGTCGCTGACTGGGCACTGGGTAACTATGGTGACAGCAGGACAAGGGGCTGCTGTCCAAGTCTTGCCGTCCCCACGAGTTGTGCGTCAATCCTCTTTATGTCAAAGTTCCTCCACTGCTTCTGCCTCCTCAACCTCCTCTCGGTCTTCCACCTGCACCCAAAGCCTGTCTGGTCATGCCACAAGCTTTCTAACTGCGCAGAAGGGATCCTGCACACCTCCTTACTATGCTGGCAGTAGGGCTCAACGTCATCAGGCGGTTTTTACATTGAAATGTCTGGGAAATGTGAGTCACACAGCTGAGGAGTTGTGGTCAGCTCTGGAGAACCAATTTCATGAATGGTTGTCTCCACTGGACCTGAAACCAGGGAAGGCCGTGTGCGACAATGCTGCAAACCTGGGTGCGGCCCTTCGCCGGGGCAATGTCACACACGTGCCTTGTATGGCTCACGTGTTGAACCTGGTTGTCCAGCAATTTTTAGCCCACTATCCCAGACTAGATGGCCTTCTGCAGAGGGCACGGTCGCTGTGTGCTCACTTCCGCCGTTCGCATCCCGCAGCTCAGCGACTTACATCTCTACAGAAGTCGTTGGGCCTGCCACTTCACCGGCTAAAATGCGATGTGCCTACCCGGTGGAATTCAACTCTGCACATGTTGCAGCGACTGTGGCAGCACCGACAAGCCCTGGTGCAATACGTTCTGACGTATAGCCTGGGCCAACGAGATTCAGAGGTGGGGCAAATCACGCTGGAGGAGTGGTCTCAGATCAGGGACCTATGCACCCTTCTGCACAGTTTTGAAATGGCGACGAAGATGTTTAGTGCTGACGATGCCATTATCAGCATGACTATTCCGGTGATTTACATGCTGGAGCACATGTTAAACAGAATTCGGAGTCAGGTGGTGGCACAAGAGGAGGTGGAGGAAGTAGAGGAGGAGGAGTTGTATGCGGAAGGGCTAACATCTGCAAGGTCCAGACGGTCGGCAGCACCAAGGCGGCAGGCATGTGAGGGTGGGGGAGATGATTTTACCAGGGCGCATGGTAGCAGCCAAACTAGTGAGGAAGGTGCAGGAGCCCAGGAAGAAGTGGAGGACGAACTGATGAGGGAGACCTTGATCACATTTCTGTTGTGTGAGGTTGGGGGGAGAGGACAGAGGAAGGAAGCATGATTGTTACCTCGCCACCAACACAACAGGGACTTGGTGCTCCTGGATGCGCAACACACATGAGTGCCTTCTTGCTGCACTACCTGCAACATGACCCTCGAATTGTGAGAATTAGAAATAATCCTGACTACTGGGTTGCCACACTGTTAGATCCCCGGTACAAAAGTAAATTTGCAGAAATTATTCCTGCCATAGAAAGGGATGCACGCATGCAGGAGTATCAGCAGAGACTGTTGCAGAATCTTACATGTGCTTTTCCACAAAATACCAGTGGTGCACGTAGTGAATCTCACAGTTCCAACTTGCCAACCGTGGGACCGTCAAGTGTTCAGCACTCAAACCGTAACAGAACCACAGTATCTGCTGGTAACATCAATTTTGCGGAATCATTTCACCACTTTTTTAGCCCATCCTTTGCAAGGCCACAGGAGACAAGAAGTCTGACACATAGTCAACGCCTAGAGACGATGGTACAGGAGTATCTCCAAGTAAACATTGAAGCCACGACTGTGTCACTGGACCCTTGCTCTTTTTGGGCTTCCAATCTGGATAAATGGCCGGAGCTAGCCACTTACGCCTTGGAGATCTTGTCATGCCCCGCAGCCAGCGTTCTGTCTGAACGTGTGTTCAGCGCTGCTGGTGGTGTGCTGACAGATAAGCGCACGCGGCTCTCCACTGATAATGTAGACAGACTCACGTTCATAAAGATGAACAAATCATGGATCCGAAACGACTTTTCTACCCCTGTGTCATCCTGGGGAGAGTAAAAGCTTGATGATTGGTTAAAATCACCCTACCAACCTTTTTAAGCTTTCAAATTACTAATCATGTTTATCTGTATCTTGACTGGAAAATAATTTGGGCTTTGTAGCAGTGTGCAGCACTGATCCTATTAGGCCATCTATAATGAGCTTCACCAGATTTAAAATTAAAAATAATTTTTAGCTGCATCTAGCCCGGAAAATAATTTTGGGGCTCCGAGATGCGCAAGACACATAAGTGCCTTCTTGCTGCACTACCTGCAGCATGACCCTCATATTGTCAGAATTCGAAGTAATCATGACTACTGGGTTGCCACACTCTTAGATCCCCCAAACTTTTCGATCAACCTTTTCATTTTAATAAAGACCAAAAAAATGGTCATTTTTGAAATTATAAGCGTTATTAGAAACTGAAATCAAACAGTTTTCAACTCAAAACTTTATTCTAGGTGATGTTACATTTGCACATAGGACCCCTTGTTCGAAAGGAGCTTCTGAACTGTCTCGTCCATTGAATTTGTCAGGTTTTGGATGGTTTCTGCTTCAATTGTTTTGCATGAGGACAGAATACCCTCCCAGAGCTGTTGCTTAGATGTGAACTGCCTCCCACCATCATAGACACTCCTTTTGATGATGCTCCAGAGGTTCTTAATGGGGTTGAGGTCAGAGGAGCATAGGGATCACACCATAAGGTTGTCCCCTTTTTATGCCCATATCCGCCAGAGATGCAGATGTGTTATGTGCAGCATGAGACGGTGCATTATCATGCATGAAAATGATCTTGCTGCGGAATACACGGTTCTTCTTCTTGAACCATGGCAAGAAGTGCTGTTTGAGAAACTCCACATACATTACGGAGTTCATCTTTACCCCTTCAGGGATCCTAAAGGGGCCGACAATCTCTCTCCCCATGATTCCAGCCCAAAACATTACTACACCTCCTCCTTGTTAGCGCCTTAGCCGTGTTTGCATGGGGTGTCCATCAACCAGCCATCCTCCACTCCATCCATCTGGATCATCGAGCGTTGCATGGCACTCATCGGTGAACAAAACAGTTTTGAAGTTAGTCTTCATGTATTGTTTGGCCAACTGGAGCCGTTTCTGCTTGTGTACAGTGGATAGAGGAGGTCGACAGGATGGCTTACGCACAGCTGCAAACCTCTGAAGGACCCTGCATCTTGTTGTTCGGGGGACGTTGGAGGCACCAGCAGCTTCAAAAACTTGTCTGCTGCTATGACAAGGCTTTTTTGCTGCTGCTCTTTTAACCTGACGTAATTGCCTGTAGGAAAGAGTCCTCAATTTTCCCTTATCAGCACGCACACGTGTGTACTGTGAATCAGCTACATACTTCTTGATTGTGCGATGATCAGGATGAAGTGTCTTGGCAATGTTGATTGTAGTCATGCCTTGACCTAAACACTCCACAATTTGTTGCTTCTCAGCAGCCGACACATCCTTTTTCTTTCCCATTTTGGCAGAAAATGTAGGCTGCTTAATAATGTTGGACAGCCTTCTTAAGTAGTCTTGCCTTTCATTGGACACACCTGCCAAACTAATTAGCACAGGTGTCTGCAATTGCTTACAGTGATATAAAGAGCCCTGACACACATCACCATCAATGAGTTTAACTGAGAAACAAAAAAATTCTTACCTTATCACTCCTAAACACTTTTTGCATAATAATTTGGAACACAGTGTACATGTGCTTTTCCACAAAACACCAGTGGTTCACGTAGTGAATCTTACAGTTCTAACTTGCCAACCGTGGTCTGTATGGTCTGTTCAATAAAGGGCCCAAAATTAAGATAACATAGACGGGAGAGGTCTCCATGAATACGAGTTCCTAAGTATTTGATACCCTGTGAGGGCCAGGCAAATGGAAAGTTGGACTGGATGGAATCCTGTATGGATTTGGGGAGGGAGACATTGAGGGCCTCAGACTACACTGCATTGATTTCTAAAATTTGACCATGTAACAAAGTGATCTATTTCAGCCATAACAGCAGGGATGGATATATGTGATTGAGTGATATATACTAGGACATCATCAGCAAATGCAGAGCTCTTGTACTCGGTGCCTCCCACCTCAATCCACCTAATATTGGGGTTATGGCGAATTAATGAGAGCAGGTGCTCCGTCACTAGGATGTATAAGAGAGGGGACAGAGGACGTCCCTGCCTTGTCCCATTGGTGATTATGAAAGGTGATGAAAATGTTCCATTCATCTTCAGCCTAGGTGACGTATTGTGATACAGGGCCATGATTTTGGCTATAAAAGGGTCCCCTAGACCCCTCCCCAAGCTTTTTAAGAGAATAATATATGGCGTGCCAGGAGACTCTATGGAATGCTTTCTCAGCATCCAACGAGAGTATCTAATTACAAATTTTTAACTGCATCTAGCCCAGGAAATACTTTGTGCCTAGTAGCAGTGTCTGCTAGTCAGCTGATTATCCCAGCTGTTAAGCAAGCTACACCACCTGTAGTTTGGACACTTAATTTTTTCAAAGGAAATGGTTCGGGCCCCCGGGACACTCAGTGAAGAGCATCGGGGAGGCACCCCAAGGCATAGGGGCTGGGACTGGTGGTAGGACGCCTTGCGGTGGACCGCCAAGCTCGATCCTTATAAAAGCTTTTGAACTGCAGCAGCTTTAGTGGACGCTACTGGAGCTGGAATTACCACGGCTGCTGGCATGAGACTTGCCCTTCAATAGATCCTTGTAAAAGGATTTAAAGTGTACTCATTCAAATTAGAGAGACAATTTAAATTAAAAAGCTTAGACCTGCCTCCACCACAGGGGGGCTCGCTCGACCCACCAGCGGACAGGCACCAGTATTGGGAGAGGGGGGCTGGCCGTCAGGGTCCACCGCGGCTCTTGCACAAACCCGGCAACCCAGAGGTCGCACGGGCAGGAACGGACTGGCTGTGTCGGCTTCGCCCTTTTTTTTTTTTAGAAGGGCATGACATGCCTATATCTGTGTCTCCCCCTCCTTTTACTCCTCCACCTCTTTTCTTTTCGCATGACTGTATGTACTTGTCACTTTTCCATGTGTTAGTTGTGTCTTTTGAGCAGTTTGTCAGCTTTTGGACACCTTTGAAGTGTTTTCTATGTGTTTCTATGTGTTTTTGTTTGCCTGCCATTGGTTTTAACGGTGTTCGAAGGTGTTCGACGAACAGTTCGGCGAAGATACGGGTGTTCGACGAACCGATCCGAACTCGAACACTACGGGGGTGGCTCAACACTACTCATAACCCCAAATGTGGTTAAAGTCCACCACGCTGCCTTCGGTACACCTCTCTTCAAACGCTGCCCTTTTTGGTCCTGCTATTTATTCTTTAGCCAGCGTATCTGTCTGCATCCTCTCCTCCACTAAGTCAGGAAGCTCCCGCGGCCAGCGGAAGCTGAGCGAGGTTGACCCGTCAGGGATAGGGGGGTCCTAGTGCCCGTAAACCCAGTCAAAATCTGTGAGCTACGATTTTGACTGGGATTACGAGTGCTAGGACTCTTGATGGGCAATCCTTCTATTTTTGGTGATCTGGCTTCCTCTGCTCCGCTTAGCAAAAAGAGCCGGCTTTTATTATACCTTTTCTCTGATTGTTCCTCACCTGGTTTTGGCTCCCACTCCTAAGAAAAAAATATTGACCAAATACTGATAGTCGGGCCCTGGCCTTAAGAATAGATACTTGGAGACACGTTACAGGCATGGCTTTTACAGAGTAACTATATGTGACCACACACACGCAGATTAAAGGGAACCTGACATGTCCATTTTGGGTATTAATCTGGCCCAGTTTGTTGTTATGCAATGTGCAGCACTGACATTGTTTTCTCTAAGAAAAGCTCCCAGTATATATGTGTAAAAACACTTTATATCATTAGGGGATTCCCTCACATACTTTTCGTCTCAGTCATAGGGGCGACGCTTTTTACTGATTCAGTAACGGTTCTGTTCAGAATTGCAGCTGATTGATTGCCGTGACTGGCCTGATGTCACGGCAACCACCTAGCAAGTCCCTGATGTCACGGCAACCACCTAGCAAGTCCCACGCATGCGCACTGCCCTTCCGCTCCCTGGGCTTGCTCGCTTGCTCCAGAGCCGCTGTGAGTCAGTGGTTATATGACGTGTGAGTGTGCACGCTATGCGCGCCACTGTGTCCCCTCCACTATGCACACCACTGATTTCCTGTTGCACCTGCTGTCAATACAGTTCAAGATAAAAAAGAGTAGGCCTCCGGAGCACACGCTCATCTGATATGAAGCTGAAGCTGTACACTTAATCAGTGCTCATGCCCAGGGAGCAGATGGGCAGTGCGCACTTGCGGGATTTGCTAGGTGGTTGCTGTGATGTCAGACCAGTCACTGCAAACAATCACATGCAGTGGGTATGAATAATTTTGAACAGAACAATGACAGAACATGACTGAACTAGTAAAAAGCGCTGCCCCTATGACTGAAACTGAAAGGTCTGTGATGCAATCTACTAAGGTTAGTGATTGCACATTGCAGAATATGGCTACAACACTGGTTACATACTAACTGTAGTTACAGTAAGTCATTGAGGTTGTATTGCATGTAGAACAGGTTTAAAGAGGTTGTCCACAAGTTTTACATTGATGGCCTTAGGATAAATGATCAATGTCTGATCGGTGTTGATGCACCACTCGGCACACTCCCTGATCAGCTGTCCTCGGTGTTGGCGGTGGCCAGAACTGACCAGTTACATGGCTGCTCTACATTACTGCACATCCACCTGCTATTCAAATCAGTAGGATGTGCAATATCCGGCCAGGGCAACTATACAGTAGACTTAGCAGCTAAGTATATGAGCAGTTTCGGTGGTTGCCAATGACGCGCCCCTGGGCCTGTGTCGCGCTGCGTTGCGCACGCGGGAGCTTACCCGGAGCCGGATCTGTTGAGGGTTGTAGTCTCGTGGCGGTGATCCGGTCCGTGCCCAGGGAGTCAGACTAAGTGGCGCTGTTTTAGCGGTAGATGTTGGACGACTACGCCACCCGTTGAGTGCAGCCAGGGAGCTGCTGCTGCAGGGCAGACCGCTGAGGCCGGTGGTAGGATTGTGCAGCGTGATAGTATAACCCCCAACGGGAGGGGTATGGCCTCAGGGCAGCCGACGTGGATGATGGGGGTAGCAGGAACCACTCGGAGACGGTACTGTGTAGTTCAGGGTCTTTACTGGTGACAAAGATAGACCCTCCCGGAGTACTGGCTAGCGATTGGGGCCTGGTCAGTCCTTGAGCAGATGGGATCTCCCCTGGCCAGGCGGAGTTGTAGGCCTCCCAAACTAACGATACTATTCTGGCTACCTTGCTAGAGGCGGGTATAAGTAGCCCACGTCCCTGAGTGTACCGTGTGGTGCTCACCCGTATGGCCGGTGACTCGGGGCCTTCGGGTTTCTGGGCCAGAGGACCTGCAATCCCCTGCCGGTCGGTTTCTGCTGCTGGATAGGAGTTAGTCCCCACAGCCTCGGACTCCGGGTCCGGTGATAACTTCTCAGTCAGGGCGAGCTCTGCAGCTGCCAGCCCCTGACTCCTTGTAACACTGCTCCCACAGAGCTCCTGTTGTTTCTTCCTATATTTGCTTCTTTTCTCTGCTTCTTCTCTACTCACTAACCCTGCCTCAGCCCTAGGTTTATATAGGGGAAGTTCTTCCCCTCCCAGGACTGGGCAGGAGGTGTGGCATGCATAGGATCCCTGACCAAGAGACCTCCCACCTGCTCTCAGACATAACATGGCTGTTACTGTGGAAACCAGACCCCTGGGGTGCCACACCAACACCTAGCAGCTGATCAGGGAGTATGCCAGGTGTTGCATAACCACCGATCAGACATTGATGACCTATCCTAACGCTAGGCCAGCAATGGTAAAGTCATGGACAACATATTTGAATTTAGGCAGAAATTTTATTTTTTTTCTAATATGTAGATAATTAGCATCCTCCTCATAGGGTTTCTGCCTACCTCTTCCTCTTCTGTCAATCTAAGAACCAAAAAAATCCCAATAATTACTTACTAATAGCATTGGGAATGGCATGACATTATTGTAAAGGTATTAGATATCAATATTGTTATAATGGTCTGAATTAATCAGTCTTATTTTTATTGTGTTACAGGAAAGAAGATTACATATGTATATAGTTTACTGCCAAAACAAACCAAATTCTGAGCATATTGTTTCAGAATACATCGACACATATTTTGAGGTAAGTTGATTATTTAAATATCTTCAATCTACTTTAGTTCTTAATGACACAGAGAGTGTTTTTTTTCTCAATCGCCATATTTCAAAAGCTTTTACCCTTATTTTTACATTGAAATAGAAATATTATATACCCTACAATTCAAGTTATGCTTAAAGACTGGGGACAACTTTCAACTTCTAATAAATATATACAGGTGCATCTCACTAAATTAGAATATCATCAAAAAGTTAATTTATTTCAGTTCTTCAATACAAAAAATGAAACTCATACTATATAGAGTCATTACAAACAGAGTGATCTATTTCAAGTGTTTATTTCTGTTAATGTTGATGATTATGGCTTACAGCCAATGAAAGCACGAAAGTCATTATCTCAGTAAATTGAAATAATTAACAAAAAACACCTGCAAAGGCTTCCTAAGCATTTAAAAAGGTTCCTTAGTTTGTTTCAGTAGGCTCCACAATCACAGGAAAGACTGCTGACTTGACAGATGTCCAGAAGGCAGTCATTGACACACTTCACAAGGTCACAGAGTTCCAATTTTCATTTGGATATCAAGGTCCCAGAGTCTGGAGGAAGAGTGGAGAGGCACACAATCCAGCCTGCTTTGAGGTCTAGTGTGAAGTTTCCACAATCAGTGATGGTTTGGGGAGCCATGTCATCTGCTGGTGTAGGTCCACAGTTTTTATCAAGACCAAAGTCAGCGCAGCCATCTACCAGGAGATTTTAGAGCAATTCATGCTTCCCTCTGCCGACAAGCTTTTTGGAGATGGAAATTTCATTCTCCAGCAGGACTTGGCACCTGTCCACACTGCCAAAAGTACCAATGCCAAGTTTAAAAACAACAGTATCACTGTGCTTGATTGGCCAGAAAACTCGCCTGACCTTAACCCCATAGAGAATCTATGGGGTATTGTCAAGAGGAAGATGAGAGACATCAGACCCAACAATGCAGACGAGCTGAAGGATGCTATCAAAGCATCCTGGGCATCCATAACACCTCAGCAGTGCCACAGGCTGATCGCCTCCATACCACGCCGCATTGATGCTAAAGAAGCCCCAACCACTTATTGAGTGCATTTACTGAACATACATTTCAGTAGGCCAACATTTCGGATTTTAAAAACATTTTTCAAGCTGTTTTTATAAAGTATTCTAATTTACCTAGATAATGAATTTTGTGTTTTCATTGGCTGTAAGCCATAATCATCAACATTAACAGAAATAAACACTTGAAATAGATCACTCTGTTTGTAATGACTCTGTATAATATAATATATATATATATATATATATATATATATATAATACTTTTTGTATTGAAGAACTGAAATAAATTAACTTTTTGATGATATTCTAATTTTGTGTGAAGCACCTGTATATAGCCATCCCCAGAATGTGATAGGGCAACCTAATCGGGTCAATAGGAAAACCTGAAGAGGAGCAAACGCAGAAAGGAAATATAAAGGCAATTGGAACTGTCAGCATAAGAACATAGAAGAAAAGGGCAATAGTTCAGCAGACATGAGAACCGACCACAGAGTAAGAAGTCACCGAATCAAATCCCCAAACCAAGCCATGACACACCATCTCTCTATACCGAGGTACTATGTGAACCTCGCCCCCAGCATTGCGGATTTTGGTTCTCCACTGCATTACACCACCTAAAGAGATGGCTCCCAGGCTTCCTAAGCTGCATCAGTGATGCCATGACTCCACAGAAATACCACCTGCAGGCAGGACAGCTCATCCATGCTTTCAGACTGCATAGCTGCTTTTAACTTTAAATCTTTATACTGCTATCGTCTGTGCTCTCTGACACTTCATGACCACATTCTCCACCAATTGTAGGGATTCACTTTCTCTGATAGGCATTCTATAACTTTCACACAGGTAATGCAGTTGGTTCAAACGTGCAGTTTTATTTCTTCCATAAAACTACAAGTGATTTAAAAAAAAACAGACTCATCTGGGTACAAAGATACAGTATAACAGGAAATAAACAGTTTGTAAAAAGAGATAGCAACCAAATATAGATAGATAGATAGATAGATAAATAAATAGATCTGCCTTTATTGCATATTGTTAAAAACATGAAGCCGGAGAGTCCGTACACATGATAGACAACGGCCGTTTCGTGCTTATTTGTGTTATGTTCTGCTACCAAAGCTAAGGAAAGAGAGGAGATCTGTCCCTACTATGAGACTCAGCTGAATCCCTACGATGTAACAGGGAACCTGATCCTGCGATCAAACCTGCTAAAGTCCTAATCTAGTCTGTACGAAGACCTATAGATGTGGGGAGGGAATCCCTACAAGTACTAAGGACTGGGAGGAATATGGGACACCTCCTAACAGAAATAGTAGCAGACAGACGAACAAACAAAATAGATAGAACATAGAGGTCCGTAGACCAAGCAAACTAACAGAGTTAGATACAGAGCACAGGCTAGCTAGAAAGTAGATATACAATGAAGTCCAGCAAAGCCAGAAGGGCGGAGCAGGACTAAATAGGCCAACAAGGTCATGTGACCAGCAAAGGAAAAAAAACCTAACAGCAAGGTTCTAACAATTTGGGCTTGTACGGGTCACGGAATACAAGGGATTTTTCGGAGGTAAGTATTTAAATTCTATACACACCTTTTTATCTGAACAACCAATGTTAGACTGGTAAACCCCATATTTTGCGTTCT
The DNA here is from genome assembly GCF_046119375.1 of Phyllobates terribilis. NCBI lineage: Eukaryota > Metazoa > Chordata > Amphibia > Anura > Dendrobatidae > Phyllobates > Phyllobates terribilis. The sequence continues at coordinate 325,458,682 of NW_027362764.1, read as the reverse complement.
GAAAAGATTCCCTGTCAAAAATTACCAAAAAACACATTTAAAAACAGAAATTCATCAAAGACACTTTTACCAAAAAACGCCATGTCGATTTTATCATTAAAACTAATGGGACCTTGCACCAGTGTGCGCAAAATCAAACAAACTTCTCTTCTAAGAAGGAGTTTATGTAGATCTCTTCCTTGCACAGGTAAATGAACCTGTTCCAGACCCGCAAAGTGTAAGACACGTGGGTTGCCATCATGGCAATCCCATATATGCTGAATTAATCTCTGTGATCCCTTTCTGGTTTGAATTGATTTAAAGTGTTCACGAAACCGGACAAAAAGAGGGCGAATGTTTTTTCCTATAAAATAAAAGACATGGGCAAAATATTATATAGACCACAAATTTAGTGTGACAAGAAATAAAATCCAGTACTGTATGCATATTGTCACCTATGTTTAGGGATTTATCAGTGAGATGGAACAAGCAGAAATTACAATTACCGCATTTGAAATTGCCTTTGCCCGAGCACTGGCAGCTTCCACATGGGCACAGTTCACACTGAACAGGCTGCAGCTCCAACGCACAGACTGTTCAGCTTTCCTAGCTGACCTATGCCGTCTCCATTCAGAGAGAGTCCCTGGCATGTCTCTCCCAGCTATAACTCAAATTTTGGCTGGTCACTCATGAGTAGCACACTCGACTCTACTCAGCATCCAACAGATTGACGCACCTAGTGAATCAAGACCTGCAATGCTAAGATTTAATACTAACCTACCTGGCTTTGCTACAAAAGCAGAAACCTGGTGATGGATTCCTTTGAAAGTGTACCTGCCAGTTGAGACATACATGCTGCCCGTGGATTGAGCAGTATCAGACGCTGTATGATTTTAGCCATGGATGTTTAGCTTTGAAACTCTGCGGCATTTCAGAGAAAAACATTGTTTAAAAGCCACTGAGTATCGAGCCACACAGGAGATTAGACGGCAAGGAAGGTCTCCGGCAACTTTTCCCTGCCCACTGCATGGAATCTTTTGATGTAAATATAGTTTATTGATTAGCTTTTGTCAAGTTTTCGGATTAAATGCAAATAGCAATTCCGTCAATTCTTTAATTTAATTTTTACCATGTGATAAAAATAGCAAGGTATCTCAAATCTAAACGGTGATAGGAATACAACAATAAAAATATGTTTCATGGAAGAAAAGGCAATTTTTGTTTTGCTCCATTGAATGGAGTTTCTTAGTGTCTCTTGTTCAAATTGTGAGACAAAGAAAGGATATTATAGCAATCCTTTTCTGTGTCAAACCATTACATACTGTAGTCTTAATTGACTGTGGATTGTAAGAGGTTAAGCTGTCGGTGAATGCAATGCCACTATAATGATTTTTGGGGGGGTTAGCTTTTGAGGCTGTGCATTCAACATGATGTACATGTTCAGCATGATGCTTTTTCTAAAGTCTCTCCATGTCATACATGTAAGTCAGGACGTGGGAAGGGAATTTTAAAGCAGTTTCCCACCTTTTGCCATACATGTTAAGTCACCAGGATGATTCAGTAGCAGTGTCTGCACTGAAACAGTGATTGTTTGCTGCTGCAAAATGTTAAATTGGCTGTTAAAATGGCTGTTTAAAGTTATCTTTTAAATTATGTCTGCTTCCTTTGTTACCCCATTGACACCCTTACAATCATGTTGTTCTGTCTCAGTCTCTACTTCCTGTAATTTCTTATTAAACTTTGGCTGGTAGGTTGTCTATAAATAAATTACTGAGGCCCTAATACACTGAAGTACAGGAGTGATTTACTGAAGTTCTCAGCGGATTACACACCCAAGTCGCATAGACAGATTAAAAAAATGAAAAAGAATGCTTTGGAAGGGGGCCTGTTTAGCTGCTGAAGGAGAAGGACATCAAGCTGGGAGCTCCGAGTCTAACTCTCAATTTCAGCAATTAAAACAAGTTTCTCGGGTCCATCCACCATTCTAACATCTCAGGTGACAACCCAAGATCGGAAGGGATCCCGAGAAGAGCCTCCAAGAGCAGCGGTGCCGATTTCTGATTTCGGGCCTACCTGGATCCCTGAAGCCACGGTCTTTCCTGCTGGGCAGTCCCGGAGTGCGCCCAGGAGGGTGTCGGCGGTCCTGACTGGGGTGGTCAAGCGAAGGCTCTGAGGATCGCTTGGGGCTCGGCTCCCTCCTGCCGCAAAGGACAAGAGAAGGTGATCGGAGAGAAGCGCTGTGACTACTGAGTCGCTGTCTGGTAAGATCCGGAGCGGAAGTAGGGGAAGATCCTGATCTGTATCTGCCGCCTGAGGGGGTTTCTCGCCATAGAAGCGCCCGCCAACTTGGGGAGAGTGAGACCCAATGAGAAACTGGTTATTAACAGCACAGACTCTGACAGAGGCCACAATAAATCCACACTGGGCAATCCTTAGAACCAGGTCCTATATGTGGCATCACACTTAAACTATAAAACCTCTATAGACACATAGATACTGCTCTATAGGTGGAAAAAAAAGCCTGTGCACATGAAAATCCTGCAGTGGACTCCTTTTCTCCATTTCCTAATATACAGGAGCTCTCTAATATCACCATCGCAGAGTCTCTGACTTCATCTTGTGGATATATGCAAAATAACACCATAACCAGTCTTAACCCGGTACTGCATCCAAGATTTATTACTGTTACCTTCTAATACCCAGCCACGGTGTGGCATAAAATCTATAAAATCTATAAATGGACAATAGGCAGTTTGCTCTGATGACCATGAAATAAGAACAACCTGCAAAATATGAATCTGTAAGTCTTCCGGTTCAGGCGCCGACCATGTGAATTCTAATTAACCGCTTATGTTCTCCCCTATGGTTTCCCAATTAACCATCTGATCCCCACATTCAGAACTTTCAAGGTCTTTGTTATCATCACCTAGCTGAAGGCTATCTTTAAATACCAACTTTTGTGTTTATGGACCGCTACCTCCTTCGTAGTGGGCAAAAGCAGCCCACCTCTTCTCGCCATATTGAAATTTCTAATCATACCAAGATGGTCTCAATTCTTGATCAAGAGAAACAACTCTCCCAAATAGATGGTGACAAGGAGGCATGCCACTCCCTTAGACCACCCCGCACCTCTTGGGTAAGGAAAGGGGACACACAAATGAAACCATCAGAACTGGCAGCTGAGGTCACGGCTAAATTGCTACCAGAAATTAAATCTATCATTCAATCTCCACTTAATTCTGCCCTGATGGACTTACAGGTTAGGCAAGATGAACAAGCCGTACAGCTGAATGATTTAGAATCGCAGGTATAGACCATTGAGGATGACTCAAAGGAGGACCAAGCAAAAGTGACAGCTATTGCTCGTGAAAACATGATCCTGAGAGACTGTATTGATGACCTGGAGAATCGCTCCCGGCGGAGCAACTTGCGTCTGGTGAGACTACCGGACTCATATCCCCAAAGTGTACTGAAACCACTATGTGAAAACGGTATCCCAAAGGCTCTAAAATTACATGAGGGCAGAAAGGTGGAAAGAGTACACAGGATTGGCCCCCCACCCTCCACATCCACTAACCGGGACACATCCAGACCTAGACAGGTCATCATGAAATTCCTGGATTTTAACGATAAAGCAGACATTATACGAGCTTATAAACAGCTCAATCACCCGTTGGTCATTCAGGGGCATAAAATTTTGCTCTTTGAGAATTATTCCATTGAGGTGACCAGAAAACGCAAAGCATTTAGCTCCATCTGCACTAGACTCCATAAAGAAAAGGTCCGCTTTCAACTCTGCTACCCAGCTACTCTACGATTGAAAGACTCAAATGGCTCTTTTCGTGAATTCATATCTCCGGACAAAGCCAAAACTTTTGTCAATAACCTACCTAGGGGTCAGCCCGGATTGGACCCCTCAAGATGACAACGAAGTTTCATGTCCAAGAACCTCAGAGAGATTCGGAAGCCGAACAGGTAAAGGAGAACAGACCTAACAAAATCGTGACACAAAAAGTTAATTATTCAGGAAATTATTCTCCTCTCTACACATGGGACGCCTTGATCTGAGTGGCCAATTGGAAATTACTGCTCCCGCCCCTCCCTCTCTCTCTTTGGACTCCTAATACAGTAAATGACAAGTTTTACTAATTGGGGGAGGAGGGATAGAACTGGGAGCAAATGAGGGGAAAAAGCAAAGAAAAAATGAAAATAACAAAACAGGGAAGATTTTATTTGAAAATGGAAAAGTGGAGGTTACTTAATCCTAGCAATAGAGAATTTATGCATTTCTCACACGCCAATGATTCATGGTCTCGAATCGATTATATGTTTGTCTCCCCTTCCCTGTTGGCCAAATTGATCTCTGTACACATAGACAATATCGCTATTTCGGACCATGCTCCAGTAATTCTGGAACTATCACAGTCCTTTCCCAGAGGCACAGATTTTCTATGGAGATTTCCCAATTACTTCTGTAAAGATGACTCTTTTACCTTCTCCCTCAAATTATGGTGGCAAGAATTTATTTCAGACAACGCGGAACACCAAAACGACCCAATATTACTGTGGGAGTCGGCCAAGGCGGTGCTCAGGGGGAAAATTTTGGCGTATACATTTTCCCACAAAAAAAAGTTCTAAAGAGATATGGGGATCTCTCTACTGACTTAAAACAAGCCTACACCAAATTCTTGCTTGACCCATCCATCATAAATGCAAACCACTGGTCGCAATAAACAAGTGGAATTCAATCAATACGCAGACTTAAGGGAAAAATTTCATTTATCCAAATCTGAAGCTTATTTTTATAGATTCGGAAATAAATCGGGGCGGATTTTGGCTAATTTAGCTAAGGGGATGAGAAAACCACAGGGAATTTTTCAATTAAAAAGTACCAACAGGGAAATCCACACCAACCCTAAAACAATAAACGAGAGATTAGGTTCTTTTTATAAAGACCTCTACAAAAATTCAAATCAAACCCCTTCCTCCTCAATTACACGTTTAAATAAAGTTAAGTTACCCATCTTCTCAGAGGAACAAAAAGCTGTTTTAAACAAACCTATCTCTTTGGAAGAGGTCACGAATACAATTAAGAACCTAAAACTGAACAAAGCACCCGGTCCAGACGGTTACACTAATGAAATTTTCAAATCTCTGAGAGAGGAAATTTCCCATTATTGGAATCAATTTTTAATAAACTATCTCAAGACGACCCCATTTTTCCTTCTGCAAACACAGCGTATATTAAATTACTACTAAAACCAGATAAAGACCCACTATCCCCTAGCTCATACAGACCAATCTCTCTCATTAATACTGATATTAAGATCATATCTAAAATAATGGCTGACAGACTGGCCTCCATCTTACCCCATCTCATTTCTCCTGCCCAGGCGGGCTTTGTAAAAGGTCGCTCGGCCACTCTAAATATCAGAAAAGTACTAGGTAAAATTCACTCCTTACCAGATTTAAAGGACTTCCCAGCGATTGTTTCCTTGGATGCGGAAAAAGCTTTTGATAACATAAACTGGGAGTGGTTATATATGGTCTTAACAAAAATGTCACTAGCAGGCCCCTTCTTTAACTACATTCGTAATCTATATTTGACGCGCCCCCTAGGCCGTGGGGTGCCCGGTGCCAGGCCGGTAGATGCTGGGAGATGTCACAGTGGCGGTGACCCAGTCCGTGACCCAGGGCGGTCATTCAATAGGGGATATTTACAGGGAATTATAGTTTATAAAGTTCGTGATGCCACCTGTGGAATGCTGCAAAAGGGAGCCGCCACTGCGGAGCAGTCATCTGAAGCTGATGTTACTGCAGCAGGGATAGTGTGGCTCTCCACAGGAAGAACTAGCTTCAGGGCAGTGTAGATGGAATAGGTTGTACTGGGCGTTGTAGTGCAGGGATTGATGGCGCAGCAAGAAACACAGAGATCAGATAGTGCAGTCCCAGGGTCTTTACTCACAGTTGTTGCAGTCCAGATTACAGGGATCCATGTAACTGCCCCCATCGTGCTGCATTTATTCAGGGAGGGGCTCGGTCCACCCTCAGATAGCTCTGGAGTACATAGCAGGACCCCCTTCTGTGTCTTCTCTCTGGCTGTCTCCCTGAACCTCATACCAAGTGTCCCAGTCCAGTACCTACGGGCCTTGGCGGGCGACGTCTGTTCCGTCCCCAGGGTCCTATATTGCTACCTTCCTGGTGAGACTGGTATGGACTCTTGGCTACAGGACATAAAGTTCTGCAGCCTCCGGTTTCTAGCTGAGACATGCAGTCTTCTACTAGTTGAGGGACCGGTCCCCTTTGTGCAGCCTGACCCCTCCACCGCCTGGCAGACGCGGGCGTACGGGTGGCCTTCTGCACGGCTCGTACCCCTAGGGTCCTCTCTTCTATTCCTGGAGCCTTTCTCCTGCTCCCTCTCCTCTTCTCTCTCCTTATCCTCAGACTTGGGCCTCACGGACTAGGCCCGCCTCTGGAGCAGAGCTCCTGCAGAGCCTCTGCTCCTCCATCTCTCCTCTCACTGGCTTGTCTTTCTAAGATGGCTTCTCTATTTATACCTTTCTTCCATGTGCTCCCCTTAGCTACTTCCTCCACTCACACCCACTACATGGTTACCCCTACCAGCTAGGTTCCCCCCACTCCAGCCAGGAAAGGGGCTCAGCAAGAGACACAGTGCATCTTGCCCCTCCTGCTGGCCTGGAGTGGTGTGTTAGGGTCCTGAGCTGTACTCCTTCCTTACCTGAGAGTGAGATACCACACCTTTGGTTTAGATGCAGTACCTCTGTGGCGACCGAACCCTCAGGGGCGCCACATATTCATCTCCAAGGGCTCAGGTTCACACTCCGCATTTCTTGTCCACTCCATTCCCCCTTGAGAAAGGAACGAGGCAGGGTTGTCCGTTGTCCCCCCTCCTCTTCAACTTAGCGCTGGAGCCCTTAGTCCGCATCTTGTCTGATCCAAGCACTTTCAAAGGCATTCAGTTTACTAGGAAATCAATTCAGGCGGCTTTTTTTGCTGATGATGTCATTTTATTTATGTCTGACACCACCCAACATCTACCTATAGTATTAGACTTACTTAAAAATTTTGGCCCTTACTCAGGGTTTAAAATCAATGTTAAAAAATGTGAAATACTCCCATTAACTGAGACAGGAACAAAACTCTGCCCAGATGGGTCTTTAAATGGTATATCCCTAGCACCCTCACATATCACCTACCTGGGAATTAAAACAGGCCGTTTGCCTTCATCTATATACACCTTAAACTACCCTCCTCTTATAGGAAAAAATCGTCAATCAATTAAAGTCATGGCAAAATTTGCCTCTATCTTTTATGGGTAGGGCGCATTTGGTAAAAATGATCTGTACAGCCAGGATTATGTATAAACAACAAACCTTACCATTACTCCTGAAACACACGGACTTAACTATACTCAATAGAGTTTATATATCAGCTGAGAGGAAAAACTTTTTAAAATATAACCTTTATTAGATCCTTAAAATAATTAATTTTTTGTACCTCCAATGTCCAATATAAATGGCTCATAACCCCTATCACATCATCAGCAAGCTCCCTATACATTAAAGGGAGTCAGCACAAAATACTTCTAACTTTTTAGGGACACAGTACATTACAACAGGACACTGTGCAACCCTCTTATAAATCCCATTGGAAGGAACCAGAGATATATATTGTCAATCCCATCTGGTCCATATAAAACTTAGACATAGTAAGGAAACTATACATAATATGTGTAGATCTCACCCATTCTCTTGTCCATGGGCATCCTCCAGGGTTTTTTCCATTCAGTAATTTCCAAATGTTAAGGATAAATCTACCCTGTCGTGCCCCTGGTTATTGCTCCCGCCCTGAAAAGGGCAGTACCCAAGTGTATCTATTGCCCCACAAAAAGCCTCCCGACGCGTTTCTTCCTCCTCAAAAAGCATTCATCAGGGGAGTGTAACTCATATCTTGGGGAGCACTATAAAAAAGTGACTAAGTGCTATAAAGTGCTATGTGGTTTAAAAAAAAGGTTTCACCTAATGGACCTCACAATAGTGAGTGTCCATTTTTTGTGGTACAGAGTACTGTCACCACCTTCAAAAATGCAAATATGCAAAGAGAAAAGGGGAGTCTCCATATCTATCTTCTTTGTTTAAATATACTCCTTTTCCCTCCATTTTTGGGCGTCCCATGTCACTTCCGGAGTGGGGCTTAATTTGTTTCATCATTATCACTAAATAACAGCCTTTACGTTATAGAAAATTATCTCTTATCTTTCTTAGGTGTTAGTTTTCATTTTCATAAAAGTCCCTTTCTATTTTTAATATCGCGGTGGCCTCCCATTCATCCCTTAAAAAATGGCCACGTATTTTTTTCCTCTTATTATATCCATCTCTTAAGATCACCAAAATACCACGTGTCAAAATGTGGGGTTCATATATTTATTTTCTAGCGTTCATTATATGATTCTCCTTCCTTAGCGTTTGGAACGCATCTGCCATTTCCGGACACATGGAACGCAAGCCTTCTACATCATTTCCGGTCGTTCTCTGCTGCGTCATTTCCTGGCGTCTGGACCGCAGAGCCCCACGTGACCTTCAGTATTTCCGGGCACGTGGAACGCATAATACCCACACCAGCCCGGAATACGCGCTTATCTCAGCGCTTCCGGGGGTCTGGCTCACAGAGACATCTTATGGGCATTCCCTATGTGTGTCACTGATCTCATTACTGCCTCAACGTGTGATTTAATGCATTCTTACACAGAATCCCTCCACAGGAGGGAACTTCTTTCTTAGAAAAACAACTTTAGATCGCCAATATCCTACTTATTACTCTACATTTCCCTCCTTTATTGTAACTGGAGGGATCTAATGGTGCCACCCCCGATATAGAAATTATTAGGGAACTTTTACTATTAGATCTTTACTCTGGCACTAAAACCAATTTCTTTTCAAATAATCCATGATTTTTCTTATAAGATCTGCCAGTACACAAAATTATCACTCCATAATTGCATATCAGAGGTACCTATATATCGCCCTGTTTAATTTTTCTTTACTGGGCATGTAAACATTTGGCCTTCGTTTTCAAAGGCATCTCTTTCTTTTTTAAAAAAAATAATCTGACTTATAGCTGGTTTCAGTAAGTGGATCTTTCCACAGAACCACGGCCATCTCTGGATATTACAGGGGGTTCATATAAAACAACTGTAATTAAGCTGTTCATTTAAACCCCCAGGGGCCATGGTACCTAGCCGGAAAATCCATCTTGCCTCTTTCTGCTGTAGAATTTTGTCCATGTTACCTCCTCTAATATTGATCTTCATACATTCAATTCCCATAAAGGAGATTACTTTAGGATCTCCTCCATGTACCGAGTTCACATGCTTTGCAATTGGCGTCTCTTTTTTATTTAATATGTCATTTAAGTGCTCCCCTATACGTCGTCTCATTTCCCGAATAGTTTTTCCTACATATTCTTTTTTACATATACATGTTGCCTTATATATTACAAATTTAGTTCTGCCGTTAATGAAAAAAACTTTGTATTTTTCACATTTGGGCATGCTACACAGCCACTACACTTGTAGCAGCCCTTGAGTCTTATTGGTAGCCATGACTTTTCTTTTTTGGGGGGCACATAATGACTCTTTCTCTGATTGTTCTACTTTTACGGAAAGTCACCTGTGGTGTGGTGCCCACAGTTCTCTTCAGATCCTCATCCATTGTTAGAATGCCCCAATACTGTTCTATAATCTTTCTAGCTTCCAAAGCACCATTATCAAATGTGGCTATAAATCTTGTACAATCCATATTCTCTTTTTCTTTCTCCAAGATTTTAGGAGTAAGTAAGGTCTCTCTACTTTGTTTCAGAGCAAATTGGTACGCTCTTCTAAGTACCCAGTCAGGATACCCCCTCCTTTTAAATCCTTTTCTCATCTCTTTTGCCTCCTGTACAAATTCCTCATCAGTGGAACAGTTCCTTCTAAGCCTTATATATTGGCCCTTCAGTATTCCCCTCCTCAGAGGGAGAGGATGATGGCTCTCCCATCTGAGGAGGGAATTTATGGCCATAGGCTTTCGATAGATGGTGGTATGCACTCCCCCCCCCCCCTTATTTTTTGTTGATCCGTATATCTAAAAAGGGCAGGCTTGTCTGGTGTATCTCATATGTAAATCTCAGTCCTATCTCATTTCTATTCAAAGCTTTCACAAATTTTTCAAAGTCCCTTTTGGGTCCCTTCCAGAATATTATTACATCATCGATATACCTTGTCCACAATTCAATACATTGTGTGAAACACTGATTCTCCTCTGTGAATACCACGGTCTCCTCCCACCAGCCCAGGAACAAATTAGCATAAGTTGGCGCACAAGAATTGCCCATAGCTGTGCCCCTGAGCTGGTGGAAGGTTTTACCGTTAGACAGAAAAACATTGTTTGTAAGCACAAACTCAAGCAAAGTGAGTATCAGTACATTGTGTGCTTGAAACTGATTTCCTCTTGACCACAAAAAGAACTCTACAGCCTCAATGCCCTTTATGTGTTATATCGAAGAGTATAGGGCTTCAACGTCAATGCTTGCTATCCAGACTTCTCTATCTAGATGTAGCCCTTCTAATTTACACAAGAGATCCATAGTATCTCTTGTGTAAGAGGGGAGTGCCTAGACAAAAGGTCGGAAATACTGAAGGTCACGTGGGGCTCTGCGGTCCAGACGCCAGGAAATGACGTGGCAGAGAACGCCCGGAAATGACGTAGGAGGCTTGCGTTCCAGGCGTCCAGAAATGGCAGATGCGTTCCAAATGCTAAGGAAGGAGAATCATATAATGAACGCTAGAAAATAAATATATGAACCCCACATTTTGACACGTGGGATTTTGGTGATCTTAAGAGATGGATATAATAAGAGGAATAGAAATATGTGGCCATTTTTTAAGGGATGAATGGGAGGCCACCGCGATATTAAAAAAAGAAAGGGACTTTTATGAAAATGAAAACTAACACCTAAGAAAGATAAGGGATAATTTTCTATAACGTAAAGGCTGTTATTTAGTGATAATGATAAAACAAATTAAGCCCTACCCCGGAAGTGACATGGGACGCCCAAAAATGGAGGGAAAAGGAGTATATTTAAACAGAGAAGATAGATATGGAGACTCCCCTTTTCTCTTCGCATATTTGCATTTTTGAAGGTGGTGACAGTACTGTGTACCACAAAAAATGGACACTCACTATTGTGAGGTCCATTAGGTGAAACCTTTTTTTTAAACCACATAGCACTTTATAGCACTTAGTCACTTTTTATAGTGCTCCCCAAGATATGAGTTACACTCCCCTGATGAATCCTTTTTGAGGAGGAAGAAACGCATCGGGAGGCTTTTTGTGGGGCAATAGATACACTTGGGTACTGCCCTTTTCAGGGCGGGAGCAATAACCAGGGGCACGACAGGGTAGATTTATCCTTAACATTTGGAAATTACTAAATGGAAAAAACCCTGGAGGATGCCCATGGACAAGAGAATGGGTGAGATCTACACATATTATGTATAGTTTCCTTACTATGTCTAAGTTTTATATGGACCAGATGGGATTGACAATATATATCTCTGGTTCCTTCCAATGGGATTTATAAGAGGGTTGCACAGTGTCCTGTTGTAATGTACTGTGTCCCTAAAAAGTTAGAAGTATTTTGTGCTGACTCCTTTTAATGTATAGGGAGCTTGCTGATGATGTGATAGGGGTTATGAGCCGTTTATATTGGACATTGGAGGCACAAAAAATTAATTATTTTAAGGATCTAATAAAGGTTATATTTTAAAAAGTTTTTCCTCTTAGCTGATATATATTGTCAATACTGAGGTTTATAAGTAAATGCTGCCGTAAGTTTAAGCAGTTTGTGGCTAAAATTTTTTATACTCAATAGAGCCTTCAGTCACTTTATTTGGAAAGGAAAAAGTTCTAGGATTAGTCTGAGCAAACTTATGGCTTCCAAAGACGACGGAGGCATTAATTTCCCAAGCATCAGAAATTGCAATCTTGCTTGCCTTTTCCGGTATATAATAGACTGGTTCCATAAGAGAAGTACATATTCTGACTACACATTGGAAGCCGACTATGCATACCCCCTTGACCTGGTTGCCCTCCTTCATTCTCGATTCACCTCCCTCCCTTTGGAAGTTAAAAAGTCAACAATTCTTAGGGACACAATTTCCGCATGGAAGGCAGTCAGGAAAAAATACGGTCTTTCTTTCAGGATTTCAAAGCACCTCCTGATATGGCAAAACCCAGAATTCCCCCAGGGTAATGAAAATAAACTATTTCTGAAATGGCGATAAGCAGGTGTAGACAACGCATCCCATCTTCTCCACTCAAGTGAGCAAAGATGGATGACATGTATCGAGTGTTTAGACAGATACAATCTACCCCCCAACATTATTTCCAATATGAACAAATCAAACTATCCGTTATGGCCAATTTAAAAGATGTGATCTTTGAGGTCTCCCAAAATGTCTTGGATGTCATTCTGTTGTCTCCAATGGGTACCCCTTCAATTTCTGTCCTTTATTCTGTAATGAGATCCAATCTACTAGGAGTTCACGCAGATACTTTCTTCAAATATTGGAGACAACAGTTGGAGGATGTGGAAATCTCTGATAAGATCAGGTCAGGCTGGAATTTAATAAGAAAACTCATTATAAACGAAGCATGGAGAGAAACGCAATATAAAATCATGCATGGCGCCATCTATGCATTTAACATACCTAAAAAAGACCAGCTTTCAAACAGGCTAACAGCTTGCCCTAAATGCCACCATCCACTATCCAACCTCATGCATGGACTATGGTCATGCCCGGCTTCAGTTTCATATCGGGGACAAGTATCAGCTATGATTGACACCATATGGGGTCCGGGTTATACTCTTTCCCCTTATCTAGCCTCCGAAATTGCTCCACACCCTACTCATCCTGGCAAAAAAAAAATTACCTAAGTATTGGCTACAACCCAACACCCCCCCCCCCCATTGAAGAGTTAACAGCTCAAATGAAACATTTTATGGCAATTGAGCAACAAGACGCCCTTAGCAATAAGGAAACGCAAGCTGACAAATTTCTTCTGAAATGGAAACAGTTTATTGTAAATTTCTGCTCATTAAATGAAAAAAAGAACATGGTTGAACCCTTCACTTCCACAGCGTGGTACATACTGGAAGATCTTGGGGATAGCCTAGGTCCATTATGCCTGGATTGAGGGGGGGGGGGGGGAGAGAGTGGAATGGAAGGATCATTTGGTGAAGGTCTATAATACTAACATAGGTGGTCTAATCTAACAAGATGGCTTCAATAAGTCAGAGTATCAACTGGATTGCATGTTAATTAAACTGATGTAAGTTACATTGTTATTAAGTTCTTATATTATATTGTTTTGCTTTACCAATCAAATATGTAAGAATTATCTTTTTCTCAGTGAATACATTCAAGAACAAATCGTTCTTTTTTTTTTTTTTTTTTTAATATATAATTTTTATTAACTTTTTCAAAAAGAAACAAAACATACCAGATTAAGGTGTTAATAGGGTATCTGATTAACACCTTAATCTGGTATGTTTTGTTTCTTTTTGAAAAAGTTAATAAAAATTATATATTAAAAAAAAAAAAAAAAAAAGAACGATTTGTTCTTGAATGTATTCACTGAGAAAAAGTAAACCCTCAAGCGTTTCCAGGGCCGTCTTTCATTTCGCCAATTTATCCCCTCCAAGCCAGCCAAATATGGTGTAAAATTGTACAAAATGTGTGAGAGTAAATCAGGGTACACATCCACCTTTCTAGCTAGGAACCGCCAAATTAACCCACTAAACTGCCTCAAGACAATTGGTATCCAGGGTAAAATTGTCTAGGAACTAATGACTCCATTTCTTCACCAAGGGTACCACGTGTACTCTGACAACTATTACACGAGTATTCCCATATATAAATCCCTCCATGTTGCAAATAGAGCGGCCTATGGGACAGTCAGAAAAAATAGAGTAGGTTTTCCATCACAGTTGGTGTCCAGACATTTGGAGAATAGGGTGTCATTCTCACTTGCAAGTGACCAACTTCTTGTAGTGAAGTGGAAAGACAGGAAAGACGTCTACATGCATACCACGCTGCAAGCGGACACGACTGTCACAGTCAGAGACAGGGGCGCCACCAGAGACAAACAAAAACCGATCTGCATCACTGGGGGTGTTGACGTGTCTGACTAGGTGCTTCAACAGTATCTGTTGAAGCGAAAGGCCAGGGCCTGGTATAAAAAGTCAATATTCATTACCAAAACCATCCTTAACAACCTCCGATACGCCTTTTCACGGCGGTCGTTAAGGATACTTATTCCTCAGTGCAGCTCTTTCACGTGTAGCGCCCCCCATGTTCTCCGGGGGTAGCTGAGACACCCGGAGAGCATGATCAGGGACGGTTTTTACGGTCCCATGTCTCGTGATCGCCATTATTAACCGAATAACGGCGATCACAAAAAAAAGTCTGATTTAAAATTAATTTCTCTCTCCTCTGATATGATCTAACATATCAGAGAAGAGAGAAATGGGGTCCCTGAGATCTCCACGGTACCTTATCTGTGATCCCCCGGCACCCCTTTCCTTGTGCAGAAAGAATATGGCAGGTGCATGTGTGGCATCCCGGTACCCGTTCTACTGCTGCTAAATGAGATAGTTGTAGTGTGGTAGTAGATTTGTTCCATTGTGTGTACTGAGTTAGGGGATATAATACATTGCATTGTAAATTGTACTTAATTGCATTGTACTTTCCTGCCACCTGCTGGCCAACGTGTGTATATGAAGTAATGATTTATTCTCCTCGCCACAAGTGGCCATAGCAATAACTGGGAGTGGCCTCCCACCTCAGGGCTCTCTGACTGGGCACTGGTACAATCCAGTTGTGGGCGGTTCCAGCTGCCTCAGGAAGATTTAGGAGAGACATTATTCTCTCAGAGAAGTGTTTTCAATGTCAGTCTATGCTGAGGGGACATTGTTCCTCACATAATCTCCTTCACAAAAAGAGTGAAGTGTCTTCCAGTCAGGAGAGAGAACGCTGTACATGGACTCTTCTACACTCTGGTTATCTTGATCACTTCTAGTCAGGACCAGATCCACGTGGCTGCCAGGCCACCAACTTTGCTTATACTTACCCCCTGCGAGAGGAAACGGTGGGCTAAAAACTGAGTACACCCACACTTTAGTGTGTTTCCACAGAGAACCAATCTGTGAAGGTCCCTCCATCAGTGTAATATTTCCTGGACTGTGCATAGCATTTCCTCTACTAGCAAGTGAAGAGAACTCTGCTCCAGCCGCCCTGAGAGGTCATAACTTTGATTGTCTCATGAGGAGAGAACCATTACTTTCATATGTGCAATATACTGTGAACTTTGCCTGTAAGAGAGACTGTATCCTGTTACCTCCTTCAGTAAAATTGTTATGTTTACAAGTTCACCTTCGTGTCTGGCTTCTTGAGATTGCACAAATATCACGGGCAGCCAGGCAACACCGCTACAGAAGTGCCTCCGGGGGTCCTATACCATCCACAAATGCCACCTCACGCTTTTTAAATTGTTGTGGACACTAGGGAAGTGTTGAGGGGTCCAGCGACCCACTTCAGCTACCGTGACATCATTATCTGCTAGTAGTGAGACTACACACCCCAGTGGCCTACCAGACATGCGCAATGCGCCCACCAAGATCTGCCTCCCGGCACCCAGCAACCGCTGGGATTTTTCTGATTGACTGCTGATTGACTGCTGGCTTTTGATCACTGTGACAGACCCTATCACAGTGATCAAAAGCCCCCAATATTAGTAAATATGGCAGCACTTGGGCTGTGCCTCTCTTCTCTCTTTGTAGTTGTTCTGGGAGAGAAGAGAGATACACTACGTCCGAGTGCTGTCCTGTCAGAGAAGAAAAAGTCACAAAAATCAAAATTCTACCTCCGTGTCTGTACCGCTAAACCTCATTGATCACCTTTCTGTGTCATCCCCTTTGTCTGATTACATTTTTTTTTTTGCGGTTAGGGCTACTAGGGTTAGGCTTATTAGAGTTAGGTTTAGGCTTAAAGTTTTTTCAAAAATAAAAAAAATAAAAATACTAGTGTTAGATTATGTTTAGGTGCAGTAGTGTTACGTTTAGGTCTAGTAGTCTTAGATTAGGTTTAGGGCTAGTAGTGTTAGATTAGGTTTAGTTTTTTTGTTAGGCAGCAGCATAAAATAGAGCAATGGCCTGCAGAACATTCAGTTCGGAGCAGGTGTACACACTGCTTTGCACCGACTGCTCCATCAGTGAAACAGAATCTGCCTCTGAATTACAGCAGTTTTCAGACAGTGACGACTCCTTTTCCTCCACAGCCCGATGGTAGAGGAGTCGGTCGTCACTGCTGAAGCTTCAGAGGCAGGACCAAATATCACAGTCCCCCCACCGCTGTGGTATCATGACAGTTCATTTTCCCCACAAATTTCCCCTATTTTAGTAGCCCCTGGATTAAAATTAAATGTCACCAATTTTACCTACTTTTAATTTTTTTCTCCAAATTTTCGTTACCCCTGAAGTCCTACAATTCACTGTCCACCAAACCAATCTATATACCCGACAGTATATTTCCCAAAAACCCTCATCCTTCCATTCCCGTTTCTGGATCCCCACAAATGTCCCTGAAATAAAAAAAAAATTGGGCCTTACCCTGAACATGGGATTAATAAAAAAAAAATACACTCCGCTCCTACTGGGCAAAAAAATCTGTCCACAGTACCCCTGTATTTTCAGCTGTCATGTCCCGAGCCCACTACGAAGCCCTGATGAGATTCCTGCATTTCATTGACAATTCCCAAGAACTGACCCAAACTATGATCGGCTGAACAAATTGAGACCCCAAATTTCCTTCCTAAAACATTCATTTCTATATTCATACACCCCAGAGCAAAATGTGGCGTTGGATGAGTCCCTGATGAGTTACAAGGGCCGTCTGTCCTTCCGCCAATTCATACCCTCCAAGCAAGCAAAATACGGCGTCAAGCTCTACAAAATGTGTGCAAGCACATCAGGGTGCACATCCACTTTCCTAGTAAATGGAGGTAGTGACAAGTGACCAGCTTCTTGCACTGAAGTGGAATGACAGGAAGAATGTATTCATGCTGACCATGCAGCATATGGACACCACTGTGACAGTCCGAGACAAGGGCGCCACTAGGGACAAATAAGAACCAATCTGCATCACGGATTACAATAAATTCATGGGTGGCGTTGACCTGTCAGACCAGGTGCTTCAAACATACCTGATGAATCGGAAGACCAGGGCCTGGTACAAAAAGGTAGTAATCTACCTAATTCAGATTGCTACCTACAATAACATGGTAACATAGTTTTAAGATTGAAGGAAGACTAAGTCCTTCTAGTTCAACCCATAGCCTAACATGTTGATCCAGAGGAAGGCAAAAAAAAAACATGTGGCAAACACTAAGCTCCACATTGGGGAAAAAAATTCCTTCCTGACTCCACATACGGCAATCAGACTAGTTCCCTGGATCAACACCCTATCAAGGAATCTAGTATATATTACCTGTAATATTATAATTTTCAAGAAAGGCATCCAGTCCCTTCTTAAATTTTAGTAGTGAATCACTCGTTACAACATCATGCGGCAGAGAGTTCCATAGTCTCATTGCTCTTACAGTAAAGAATCCACATCTGTGATTATGATTAAACATTCTTTTTTCCATACGTAGAAGATGCCCCCTTGTCCCCTTCTCAGGCCTCAGAGCAGAGGCGTAGCTAGGGTTTTGGTTCAGCGGGGGCGAAACTTCTGAGTGGCCCCTTAACCAGGTAACCCTGATTATAGTGGTGCACCTAGATAGTGGAAATAAGAGAACCTCAGCAGATAACTGCGCTGTTACTGAAAATAATCTCTATACAAAGACCAGCACTGATGTTACCGCCATATGGTGACCATATATTGATAGATGCCAGTCCTGCAGAACATGTAAGAAATCACAGCACAGTTATATATAGTAACTTACAGCTGACGTTCTTTCTGATTAAATTGTTCATTTTTCCCGTCTTTTCCATCTGGCCCAGACTTACATGACAAAGTCTCCATCCATCCATCACCTTTCACTCCCTCCTTAGTCCTAAAGCACAGGCCCCATCACGGACATTTGTGCTGAGGACTTGGCCTCCTACTTCACAGAGAAAATAGACACCATCCGTCAGGAAATCAGCTCCCAGCCACCAAGTGCCATAACTCCCATCCCTCCCTACATCCCCTCTGGATCACTCTCCACAATTGACCCAGTCACAGAAGAAGAAGTCTCCAGGCTCCTCTCTTCTTCTCATCCCACTACGTGCACCACTGACCCCATCCCCTCACATCTACTCCCGTCTCTTTCTTCAGTCGTCACTACTCACCTAACTAAAATCTTCAACCTCTCCCTTTCTTCTGGTATCTTCTCCTCCTCCTTCAAATACTCCATCATTACTCCATTATTAAAAAAACCCTTCCTTGACACTTCCTGCACAAACAACTAGAGACTAGTCTTCAATCTGCCCTTCATCTCTAAACTCTTGGAGCGCCTGGTCTACTCCCGCCTTACCAGTTACCTCTCCACTCACTCTCTTCTAGACCTATCACAGTCTGGCTTCCGCCCCCTATATTCTTCAGAAACTGCACTCATCAAAGTAACCAATGACCTTCTGACAGCAAAACGTAATGGTGACTACTCTCTGCTCATTCTTCTTGACCTCTCTGCAGCTTTTCACACCGTTGACCGCCACCTCATACTCTCTATGCTCCACTCAATCGGCATAAAGGACACTGCTCTCTCCTGGATCTCCTCCTACCTATCTGACCGCTTTTTCAGTGTATCGTTTGCTGGCTCTACTTCTGCCCCCCTTCCTCTCACTATTGGGGTTCCTCAGGGTTCAGTCCTTGGCCCTCTTCTCTCTCTAAACAGCCCCAATTGGACAGACCATCAGCAAATTTGGTTTTCAGTACTATCATTATGCCTATGACCCACAACTATACACCTCATCCCCTGACCTTACCCCCACTGTACTACAGAACACCAGTGACCGTCTGGCCGCAGTTTCTAACATCATGTCCGCTCTCTATCTGAAACTCAACCTTTCCAAAACTGAACTTCTTCTGCTCCCGCCGTCTACCCACCTCCCTGAATCTGACATCTCTCTCTCCGTGTGTGGAACCGCAATAACACCGAGCCAGCAGGCGCGTTATCTGGGCGTTGTGTTTGACACCAATTTCTCCTTCACCTTCCATATACAATCTCTTGCCCAATCTTGTCGCTTGTACCTGAAGAACATCTCTAGAATCCGCCCCTTTCTCACCTTGGAAACAACAACAACCCTCACTGTTGCCCTGATCCACTCTCGCCTCGACTACTGTGACTCTCTATTAATTGGCCTCCCCCTCACTCGACTTTCCCCTCTCCAGTCCATCCTTAATGCTGCAGCCAGGGTCATCTATTTGGCTCACCGTTACTCAGACTCTTCCGCTCTGTGCCAGTCATTGCACTGGCTGCCCATGAATTATAGGATCCAATTTAAATTGCTTGTTTTCACCCACAAAGCTCTCCACAGCGTGGCACCCCCCTACATCTCTTCCCTCATTTCTGTTTATCGGCCTACCCGTTCTCTACGCTCCGCAAGAGACTTTTGACTAACATCAGCACTAATCCGTAACTCCCACTCCCGGCTTCAAGACTTCTCCCGAGCTGCACCCATTCTTTGGAATCCATTCTACCCCAAGAAATTAGGACGAACCGCAACTTACACAGTTTTAAGCACTCCCTAAAAACACACCTGTTTAGGGCGGCCTATCACATTCCCTAATCAAAGTCCTTTTATATTCTTATAGCCCATCCCTTATTTCTCCAAACATAAGTCTCCACTGAACCCAAAAGCACTACAGATAGTGGCTGGTGATGAGCTCATGAAGCCATTATCTATCCCTCATCCCCTCAAGTTGGCTGGACCATCATTGTAAATGAGTCATTGTACTTTGTGTCACCCACACCTCATTATAGATTGTAAGCTCTTACGAGCAGGGTCGTCTTCATTTTTGCTTCAATTATTGTACTATCTTTAGCTATGTTACTTATGACTGTTGTATATGAACCTTTGAATTGTAAAGCGCTGCGGAATATGTTGGTGCTACATAAATAAAGATTATTATTATTATTATCCAGGACTCAGAGTCTCAGGTCTGCAGAGATCACAACAAAGACACATTTGACTCCTTACATTTCAGGCCCCGTCCCCATCTATTTCCAACCTGAACAAACCCCTCATCCTACTGATACCCCAATACTGAGTCTCTGTTGCTGTATGTGTCCCTATTACTGCACCTGCTGTATGTGTCCCTATTACTGCACCTGCTGTGTGCTCTCTAGATGGTAAAACAAACCTCTAGAATATAGTAATGCCCCTGTGCAAGTGCCCTAGAAAACAAAGCCCACATTGTGCCCTCTAGAAAGTAATAATGCCCTTTGTGTGCCCTCCGACAGTCACAATAACCTGAGTTCCCCTATAACGATAAGTGCCCACTTAACATTTAATAATGTCCTGAGTCTCCCCCCATGTACAGCTCCCCTCTACACAGTGCGATGTTCTCCTATACACAGTATAATTCCCCCTCACTGTATAGCACCCCCCACTCAGTATAATGACCCCTTAGTAGCCTCCAAACTGATGTCTCCAACACAGTGTGGGGGCCATCTTACAATCTCCCATACCGTATTATGCCCCGCACACTGTGCAAAGACCCCACATTATCTCCCACACTGTATGACCCTAACTGTAATCCCCACACTGTATAAATAGCCTACATATAGTATAAACTAAATAGGCAGAAAAAGAGCGTGTATTTGTGCAGTGATCACCAAAATAATAAACAAAGGAAAATATATGGATAATAATGAATATCCTGGATATAAAGTACATCAACTCATTTTATTTTTATTATTGAAATATAATCAGACACAAGTAAAGGACATACCAACAAATTTAAAACACCATTAAAAAAGTGGAATGACCCACTATATAAGGAGCCAGCTACTAAGGAAACCTTCCCATGATATTAAAGAATGCAATGCAAAAAGTGCACATAATCAAGTCAAAACCGCACAGGCTGTATAGAGTATCTGTAGTGGTCAATAATTGCACAAGCCCTATATTGCACACAACTAAGATAAGGAATGGTACATAGCACACTATGTTTGTATACCTGGGTGCCGAGCCAATGGCATACTACACATATATAGGGTATAGTCAATAAACTAATTTGACCATTACAGATACATTCTGTGCATATCGTTGGTTTATTGAATAATTATTGACTATACCCTATATATGTGTAGTATGCCATTGGCTCGGCACCCAGGTATACAAACATAGTGTGCTATGTACCATTCCTTATCTTAGTTGTGTGCAATATAGGGCTTGTGCAATTATTGACCACTACAGATACTCTATACAGCCTGTGC
Organism: Phyllobates terribilis; assembly: GCF_046119375.1. Classification (NCBI taxonomy): domain Eukaryota; kingdom Metazoa; phylum Chordata; class Amphibia; order Anura; family Dendrobatidae; genus Phyllobates; species Phyllobates terribilis. Next base: position 325,437,161 of record NW_027362764.1, on the reverse strand, counting down.
AGTTTTGACGTGATTATGTGCACTTTTTGCATTGCATTCTTTAATATCATGGGAAGGTTTCCTTAGTAGCTGGCTCCTTATATAGTGGGTCATTCCACTTTTTTAATGGTGTTTTAAATTTGTTGGTATGTCCTTTATTTGTGTCTGATTATATTTCAATAATAAAAATAAAATGAGTTGATGTACTTTATATCCAGGATATTCATTATTATCCATATATTTTCCTTTGTTTATTATTTTGGTGATCACTGCACAAATACACGCTCTTTTTCTGCCTATTTAGTTTATGTCATTTTTTGCGTGTGGCAGGTGGATCCCTATTACCGGATGGTGCCCTCCTTTAATTGTTGTTAGCCTACATATAGTATAATGTCCCAGATAATCCTCAATATAGTATAATACACTCCCATAGGCAGAGTCTGTAGTACAGTGGGTACGGAAAGTATTCAGACCCCTTTAAATTTTTCACTCTTTTTTTCCTTGCAGCCATTTGGTAAATTCTAAAAAGTTCATTTTTTTCTTATTAAAGTACACTCTGCACCCCATCTGGACTGAAAAAAAACAGAAATATAGAAATTTTTGAAAATTTATTAGAAAAGAAAAACTGAAATATCACAAGGTCATAAGTATTCAGACCCGTTGCTTACACACTCATATTTAAGTCACATGCCATCCATTTCCTTGTGATCCTCCTTGAGATGGTTCTACTTCTTCATTGGAGTCCAGCTGTGTTTAATTAAACTGATAGGACTTGATTTGGAAAGGCACACACCTGTCTATATAAGATCTCACAGCTCATAGTGCATGTCAGACCAAATGAGAATCATGAACTCAAAGGAACTGCCCAAGGAGCTCAGAGATAGAATTGTGGCAAGGCACAGATCAGGCCAAGGTTACAAAAGAATTTCTGCATTACTCAAGGTACCTAAGAGCACAGTTGCCTCCATAATCCTTAAATGGAAGAAGTTTGGGACCACCAGAAGTCTTCCTATTAGTGTTGAGCGATACCTTCCGATATCGGGAAATATCGGTTCGGATTGGATCGGACCGATACCCAAAAAATATCGGATATCGCCGATTCCGATACCGGAAACCAATGCAAGTCAATGGGACACAAATATCGGAATAAAAATAAACCCTTTCTTTCCTTGTATGTTAATTCTACATGAAGGAAAACAACTAAGAATAATGTAGAATGTATTACATGAAAAGCCGGCAATTCAGCAGCGTCATACACCGGTACCCGACAATTTAGAACAGAAAGAATAGAACATCACACACAGATTAGATAGATAGAAACATGTCAGTCACATATATAAGAAGTACAGTGACAGTGTTGCATACTGTACTTGTCATTTAGTGTTAAAGGATTTATTTAAAAAAATAACAGTGTCTTCATGCACCGTCTCTTTAAAAAAGCCAGCCCGCAATTCAGCAGCGGTATCCGACAATTTAGAATAGAAAGAATAGAGAATCACACATAGATTAGATACATAGAAACATGTCAGTCACATATATAATAAGTACAGTGATAGTGTTGATTACTGTACTTGTCATTTAGTGTTAAAATAAAGGATTTATTAAAAAAAAAATTGGCGTGGGGTTCCCCATAATTTTAGTCTCTAGCGGAGGTTATTCAGACGGCTGGGGCAGATGTTTGAAGCCTGGGAAGGGGGTAATACCCACGGAGCTTCCCAGGCTACTAATATCAGCCCCAGCTGAATACCTAGCCTTTACTAGCTATTAAAATGGGGGGCCCCAAAAAAATGACGTGGGGTCCCCCCTATTTTAATAGCTAGCAAATGCTAGGCAGACAGCTGGGGGCTGATATTAATAGCCCAGGAAGGGTGCCATGAATATTGGCCCCCTCCCAGGCTAGAAACACCAGCCGTCAGCCGCCCCTTTAAATGGCGCAACCATAGGATGTGCCAATTCTGGCACTTAGCCTCGCTCTTCCCACTGCCCTGTAGCGGTGGCAGTGGGGTAATAGGGCTGGGGTTGATGTTAGCTTATAATGCCAGCTGACATGAAGCCAAGGTTAGTAATGGAGAGGCGTCTACAAGACGCCCCCATTACTAACCCCATATTCAAAGTTAAAAAAAACCCACCCAGAATGAAGTCCTTTAATTGAAATAAAGACACAATTCTTAATTATTCTAAATTAAACCATACTTACCATCACGCCCATTCCAGCTGAAGCCAACGATCTGCAATAAAAGTAAAATAATAAAGCAACCTCATCCTTACCTTTCCATGGTTCCCACGACGGCTCCAGCTTTGCTACATTCACATGACAGGCTGGATCGCAGCTGAAAGCTGCCATCCAGCTTGCCATGCCACAGACACTGAGAAGCGCAGGCATGCTTGCGCTCCTCAGTGTCTGGCTGTGACGGCATAAAGATGAGCCGAGGTCATGTCCAATGAACTCAGCTCACCTCATGCACGTCACTGACAGCGTGGGAAAATTCTCCTGCGCTGGCAGTGAGCGTGGGAGAATTCTCCTGCTGAAGCTGTCGTGGGAACCATGGAAAGATAAGGATGATGTTGCTTTATTATTTACTTTTATTGCAGAAGACATTGGCTTCAGCTGGAATGGACGTGATGGTAAGTATGGTTTAATTTAGAACATTAAAAAATTGTATGTTAATTTCAATTACAGGACTTTATTCTGGGTGTTTGTGGGTTTTTTTTAACTTTGACTATGGGGTTAGTAATGGGGGTGTCTTATAGATGCCTCTCCATTACTAACCTGGGCTTGATGTCAGCTGGCATTATAAGCTGACATCAACCCCAGCCCTATTACCCCACTGCTACCGCTACAGGGCAGTGGGAAGAGCGAGACTAAGTGCCAGAATTGGCGCATCCTATGCTTAACCTCCGCTAGAGACTAAATTTTTTTTTTAATAAAACCTTTATTTTAACACTAAATGACAAGTACAGTAATCAACACTATCACTGTACTTCTTATATATGTGACTGACATGTTTCTATGTATCTAATCTATGTGTGATGCTCTATTCTTTCTATTCTAAATTGGCGGGTACCACTGCTGAATTGCCGGCCGGCTTTTTTAAAGAGACGGTGCATGAAAACACTATTATTTTTTTTAATAAATCCTTTAACACTAAATGACAAGTACAGTAAGCAACACTGTCATTGTACTTCTTATATATGTGACTGGCATGTTTCTATCTATCTAATCTATGTGTGATGCTCTATTCTTTCTGTTTTAAATTGTCGGGTACCGGTGTATGCCGCTGCTGAATTGCCGGCCGGCTTTTTTAAAGAGACGGTGCATGAAAACACTATTATTTTTTTTAGTAAATCCTTTAACACTAAATGACAAGTACAGTAAGCTGAGCGCTGCCATCCAGCTTGTCATCCTTCAGAGACACCGCAGAGTGCAGGCATTATGGGAACTTCCGATTCCGGTATTCAATATTCTAAGAGTATTGGAACTCAGTATAGGAACTCCGATACCGCGAATATCGGTCGATACCCGATATTTCAGTATCGGAATGCTCAACACTACTTCCTACACCTGGCCATCCAGCCAAACTGAGCATTCGTGGGAGAAGAGCCTTGGTGAGACACTTAAAGGAAAACCCCAAGATCACTGTGGCTGAACTCCAGAGAATGCCCCGTCTCATGCTGCACATAACACATCTGCATCTCTGGCTGCTATGGGCATAAAAGGGGACAAACTTATGGTGTGGCACCCATGCTCCCCTGACCTCAACCCCATTGAGAACCTCTGGAGCATCATCAAAAGGAGTGTCTATGATGGCGGGAGGCTGTTCACATGTATGCAACAGCTCTGGGAGGGTATTCTGTCCTCATGCAAAACAAATAAAGCAGAAACCATCCAAAACCTGACAAATTCAATGGACGAGAGAGTTTCGAAGCTCCTTTTGAACAAGGGGTCCTATGTGCAAATGTAACATCACCTAGAATACATTTTTGAGTTGAAAACTGTTTGATTTCAGTTTGTAATAACCTGCTAATGCTTATAATTTCAAAAATGACCATTTTTTTGTTCTTTATTAAAATGAAAAGGTTGAAAACTCTGCTGTGCATAATAATTTGGAACAAGCATTTTGAGTGCAGTTTGAGTTTTTTATTTTTTTAAAAATATACTGTTATCATAGGCAGTTTGTACAAAAACCTTTCAATTGTACTCTAATAGTTATTTGACTGGAAAATTACAATGACTGCAATTCATATAGGTAATTTGGGAAAATCTGAGAAAATATTATTTGCATAATAATTTGGAACACAGTGTATATGTTTGTGTATGTCATAGAGAGATGTGAATATACCTGTGTAATATATATACTACTAATATTACACAGGTGTATTTGTGTACACATACTGTACATATTTATAGATAGCAAGAGAGTGCTACATACAGTTAGGTCCATATATATTTGGACAGAGACAACATTTTTCTAATTTTGGTTCTAGACATTACCACAATGAATTTTAAACAAAACAATTCAGATGCAGTTGAAATTCAGACTTTCAGCTTTCATTTGAGGGTATCCACATTAAAATTGAATGAATGGTTTAGGAGTTTCAGCTCCTTAACATGTGCCACCCTGTTTTTAAAGGGACCAAAAGTAATTGGACAGATGAAATAATTGTAAATAAAATGTTCTTTTCTAGTACTTGGTTGAAAACCCTTTGTTGGTCATGACTGCCTGAAGTCTTGAACTCATGGACATCACCAGATGCTGTGTTTCCTCCTTTTTGATGCTCTGCCAGGCCTTCACTGCGGTGGTTTTCAGTTGCTGTTTGTTTGTGAGCCTTTCTGTCTGAAGTTTAGTCTTTAACAAGTGAAATGCATGCTCAATTGGGTTGAGATCAGGTGACTGACTTGGCCATTCAAGAATATTCCACTTCTTTGCTTTAATAAACTCCTGGGTTGCTTTGGCTTTATGTTTTGGGTCATTGTCCATCTATAGTATGGAACGATGACCAATCAGTTTGGCTGCATTTTCCTGGATATGAGCAAACAGTATGGCTCTGAATACATCAGAATTCATTTTGCTGCTTCTGTCCTGTGTCACATCATCAATAAACACTAGTGACCCAGTGCCACTGCCAGCCATGCATGCCCAAGCCATCACACTGCCTCCGCCGTGTTTTACAGATGATGTGGTATGCTTTGGATCATGAGCTATACCACGCCTTTGCCATACTTTTCTCTTTCCATCATTCTGGTAGAGGTTGATCTTGGTTTCATCTGTCCAAAGAATGTTCTTCCAGAACTGTGCTGGTTTTTTAGATGTTTTTTAGCAAAGTCCAGTCTAGCCTTTTTATTCTTGATGCTTATGAGTGGCTGGCACCGTGCAGTGAACCCTCTGTATTTACTTTCATGCAGTCTTCTCTTTATGGTAGATTTGGATATTGATACGCCTACCTCCTGGAGAGTGTTGTTCACTTGGTTGGCTGTTGTAAAGGGGTTTCTCTTCACCATGGAGATTCTTCTGCGATCAACCACCACTGTTGTCTTCTGTGGGCGCCCAGGTCTTTTTGCATTGATGAGTTCACCAGTGCTTTCTTTCTTTCTCAGGATGTACCAAACTGTAGATTTTGCCACTCCTAATAGTGTAGCAATTTCTCGGATGGGTTTTTGCTTTTGCAGCTTAAGGATGGCTTGTTTCACCAGCTTGGAGTGCTCCTTTGACCGCATGTTTACTTCACAGCAAAACCTTCCAAATGCAAGCACCATACCTCAAATCAACTCCAGGCCTTTTATCTGCTTAATTGAGAATGACATAATGAAGGGATTGCCCACACCTGTCCATGAACTAGCCTTGGAGTCAATTGTCCAATTACTTTTGGTCCCTTTAAAAACAGGGTGGCACATGTTAAGGAGCTGAAACTCCTAAACCCTTCATCCAATTTTAATGTGGATACCCTCAAATGAAATCTGAAAGTCTGAACTTCAACTGCATCTGAATTGTTTTGGTTAAAATTCATTGTGGTAATGTCTAGAACCAAAATTAGAAAAATGTTGTCTCTGTCCAAATATATATGAATCTAACTGTATATAAGTATACATGTGTTACATAGACAGAGGGGCTCAACCATAATGTGCAGTTACATAAAGTTGCGTTATATATAAATCTATAGATATAGAGAGAGTCAAACTTGGAACAACACCATATCTTCAAAATATCGGGTGCTAGGCCCCCAAACAGATATCCATAAGTAAAGACAGTATAGCAAAAAGATGGCAGGCAGCACTCCAAAAGTTCTTTGAAAAAATATGGACTTTATTAAGTCGGCGTGGCGACGTTTCGGTTGTGGACCACCTTCATCAAGCAGTAATATAGTCCATATTTTTTCAAAGAAATGTTGGAGTGCTGTCTGCCATTTTTTTGCTATAGATATAGAGAGATATATGGAAAAATATCAGCAACCAGCCCAAAACCTTCAAATTAGGAAAAAATAAAATAGAAACAGCAGTTCACTGAAAATAAGTGATACAGACTTTATTCCCCCATCTCATCTGGATGCATAAAATCGGCCTTTCTCACTTATTTCCACTGCAGCACTGCTTCACCTCTATTATTCAACTTACTCCATGTAAATGTGGATTTTTATTAGCAGATATGGGTGATACATGCTGTGGTTACTCTGTAGCCTTCTCTCTGGCTCTACACACAGTATTTATAGACAGGAGACCCCTTTATATACATTGTCCCCCTTTCTATTACAACCGTTTGATAAATGAGCTCTTAGGGTCACTACACTGCTGCCTAGCAACCAGCCTCTGGGGGTGTGTCTCAGAACACAGCACGCTAAGCTGACAGTCCCAAGATGGCCGCTCCCATAACTGATTCTTTTATTTCATAACACAAGTAATTCTTCCAAAGGTAATTTATTTCATGTTTATTTATGTCTACAGTCTCCTTACTGTAATATACCATAATATGGCTGGAGGTGATAGGTGAAATTGAAATCTCCTGGTCCAGATAAATTAAATCCTAGGCTACTGAAAGAGACAGCAGATAGTAATGAGCGAACGTGCTCGGATAAGGTGTTATCCGAGCATGCTCGAATGCTAACATAGTATCTTCGGCGTGCTCGAAAAATATGCCCTCGTCGCTGTTGCTGTTGGACTGGGATTGCCTGTTTGTTGCCTTGCAGCCACGGCGAAGCAAACATATGTTTTGAGCACGCCAAAGATACTCTGTTAGCACCCGAACGTGCTTGGATAACACCTTAGCCGAGGATGTTCGCTCAACACTAATAGCAGAGGAGGGTGCAGAACCACTAGCCAGAAACTTTGAAAATTCCTGGAGAACAGGAGAAATCCCAGAAGATTGGAGAAGCAAATGTTGTCCCTATCTTCAAAAAAGGAAAGAGGATGGAGCTAGGAAACTGCAGGCTAGTGAGCCTTACTTCTATACCAGGAAAGATCTTTGAATAAATTATTAAACATAAGAATACAATAATTAACCAGAGCCAGCTTCGGTTTGTAGCAAACAAGTCATGGCAGACTAATCTAATTTCTTTCAATGATGGAATCAATGGCTGGGTGGATGAAGGATATAGTATATCTCGACTTCAGCAAAGCATTTGATAAAGTATCTCATACTATCCTATTGAAAAAATGACCAAGTATGGGATTGACAAGGCTATGTTTAGGTGGATTCATAACTGGCTCAGTGATTGTACTCAAATGGTGGTAATAAATGGTTGAACATCCAATTTGACTGTTACCTAAAGGCTCTGTCCTGGTCTCAGTGTTATTCAACATTTTTATATATGATGTAGATAAAGGTACTGAAGGTGAACTAATCAAGATGCAGATGATACAAAGCTAGAAGGGATAGCGAACGCTAGAGAATACAGAGAAAGGATTCAGAAGGATCTAGATAAGCTTGAACAATGGGCAGCAACTAATAGAATGGTATTTAATAGGGAGGAATGCAATATTCTACATCTGGGCAAGAAAAACAAAAATGAAATCTTTAGAATGAGAGGAACAGAAGTAAGCAACAGCACGTGTGAAAAAGACTTGGGTATACTAATAGATCACAGACTGCACAAGTCAACAGTGTGACGCAGCAGCAAAAAAGGCAAAGTTCTGTGATGTATTAAGAAATGCATAAAATCTAGATTACATGAAGTAATTATCCCCCTCTACGCCTCCTTGGTCAGACCTCATCTGGAATACTGTGTCCAGTTCTGGGCACCACATTTTATAAAAGACATCGAAAACTTTGTCCTACGAAGAATGGTTAATAGATTTGGGAATGTTTAGCTTGCAAAGAAGAAGGCTAAGAGGAGACTTAATAGCTGTCTACAAATATCTGAATAGATTTCACAGTATAGAGGGATCATCTTTATTCTCATTTGCACATGGAAACACGAGAAGCAATGGAATGAACCTGAAAGGGAGAAGATACTGATTAGATATTAGAAAAAACTTTTTGACAATGAGCGTGATCAATGAGTGGAACAGGCTGCCATGAGAGGTGGTGAGTTCTCCTTCAATGGAAGTCTTCAAATAGAGGCTGGACAGACATCTGTCTTAGATTGTTTAGTGAATCCTGCATTGAGCAGGGGGTTGGACCCGAAGACCCTGGAGGTTCCTTCCAACTCTAACATTCTATGGTGTACAACATCTATTTGCAAATTCATCCGTCATATTTCAATTGATGTAGTTAATCAGCCATTGTACAATCAGTCTCTTTGAAAGGTAAACCTGTCATTCTAGCCCTGCTGGTGTTCTTTCTTAATTGGAACAAACTCAGGTTTGCCACATTGTTGCTGCATTTTTCTCCACATTTTGCCCTTCATTTCAGTACAGTTTATTATTCCATCTACAATATATACAATTGCAGGACAACTGTTTTGTTAGCAAGACCAAGTTTTATAATCAGAAAATGTGTTTTAGGAGCATGCCTCTCTCTGTAAGTAATAATTCCTAGAAGGATTTTCTTGTTTGTTAGCTCAATGTCTCTCTAAGCTTTGAATTCTAGCCTAGAATTCCATCAATTTTACCCTGAACACCAAACCATCTATTACTATAGGCACAACCGTGTGTCCAGTGCTTACATTGGCGCCATATTGGATGTATTTCTGAACACTGAAAAATTAGTGCAATAAAATTTGAGGGGTGTTCCTCAGAAAGTCCAAAAAATATTCATGAAAGAGACAGTGAAAAATATGCAAATTGTAATGTTTCAAACTTGTGATGAATCAACTGCATACAAAATGATGGTATCAAACTACTCACTGCCTCCCTAGACACATTAGAGGGTATAATTTACAGAAAAGACATTTATGCAGGCTTTCTGTTGTTCTTGAACCACACAGGATCTGCAAATATGACAATCTATTCCAAATAGACACAAATTTGAGTTCCCCTTCTGTTCCAAACCATACCATTTGCCCAAACAGAACTTTTTGTGGGGTATTGCCGTGTTCGTAAGAAAGTGGGTAATAAACTGTGGGGTCCACTATTTGGTGTTACCTCTTGAAAAGTGAGAAATTTGGGGCTAAAGCAAGATTTTTGTGAAAAAAAGGAACTTTATTAATATATTGACCTAATCTTAAATAATTACTATACCCCTGGATAAAATCTTCAAGGGGTGTAGTATCCAAAATGAGGTCACTTGTGGGGGATTTCTGCTGTTTAGGCACCTAAGGGGGCCTGCAAATGCTACATGGTGCCCACCATCTCTTTCAGCCAAATTTGTGTTTATTTTTTCTTCATTCCACTTTGCATTAATTCCCATGTAGCACATGAAATGTTAAAAAAATTCCCAACAACAGTTTTGAAGTATTTGAGAGGTGCAGTTTTTAAAATGGCATCACTTTTGGGGAGTTTCCAACATATAGGCAAAGTCTATTTAAATTTAAATTTGTCCCGAAAGAAACAGGTTTTGTAAATTTGTTCAAAAAATGAAAAATTACTATTAACATCCTGCTAAAAAAAAATATTGTTTAAAAAATGATACAGATGTAAAGTAGACATATAGGAAATGTTATTTATTATTTTGTGTGACATAACTCTCTGATTTAAGGGCATAACAGTTTAAAGTTGTAAAATTGTGAAATTTTAAAAATTTATAATTTTTATAAATATACGCAAATCATATTGATCAAAATTTACAACTAACATGAAGTACAACATGGCACGAAAAAACAGTCTCAGAATCACTGGGATCCGTTGAAGCGTTCCAGAGTTATTACCACATGAAATTAAACTGGTCAGATTTAAAAAAAAATTGGCAAAATTGGGGTTAATCTAGCGGACAGTCACTGTTGTATAGTAAAACAGCTGTCATCCTAGTATGATGTAAGACACCAGTTGTAGAATGTGAATAGGAAGGATTGTGCGCCACCCGAGACCTGCCAGGGACTTATAATTGTACATCGATCCTGTCAGGCTAACTTGCAGACAATCTGATAATACACATTGGGGCAGAATTATCAATAGTGCCAAAATCTTAGACAGTGCAAACTTAGACTGGACAGCTTTAAAAAATGCCAGATTTTACAAAGTGGTTCGTGCTGTTTGAGGAATCTGTTTCAGACTGTCAAAATTTTAATTGTGAATAAGCCATTAGTTGTCTAATTAGTTGTCTTATTCAGACATAGTTTTTTTCAGGTAAGTGAAAAAAGGGCCTATTTTCATTATTGTTTTTGATCAGATTTTCATCATTGTTTGGTCACTTTATCAGTTTCCATTATCAGATATTTTCATGTATGCAAAAAAATAAAAAATGCAAAGCTTTTCCTATTTCTTTGATAATTATGGACAACACACGGATGGCATCTGTGTGCGGACCATGATTTTTCCCAGACCCATAGACTTTTATGCCTGATTTTGATCTGTGACTCAGATCAAAAACGTTTTTTTAAAATAAAATAACATATGAACAGCACCGTAGACCATAAAGGGAACTTGTTTTATCTGTGAGAAAACACATATTGAACACATACGTGATAAAAAGGCATCTGAATGAGGCTTAAGTGTCAGAAACTTGTGCCAAAATTGTAGTACATCTTAGGCTACGTTCCCGCGATGAGCTTTTATCGCGTTTTTGATGCTGTGTGTTTTCTGTCTTATAGTTCTAGCAAAGTGGATTGGATTTCTAGAAATTTTATGCCTATGGTGCTTCTTATTTACTCATCGTAAACTGACCTGCGGTGCATTTTTTAAATGCGCTGCATGTAAATTTCTCTTGCAGGTAGTCTGAGCTTTCTGTGCAGATTTTCCTCTATAGACTTACATTAGATGCAGAAAACCCGCAGATAAAAAGTACACATTTATTTTTAGTGTTTTTCCATGCTAGAAACACATCAAAAATGCATGTAATCCGCACCTGTGTGTGTCAAAGTTCAGTGACGTAAAAATGCCGGAAAGTTTAAAAAAACAATGACACTTTATTTAAAGAATAACATACCAAACCGCATTCAAAAACGCAATAAAAACAAATTAAAAAATGCACACAAAAAAAAGCAATGAAAAATGCAAGTAACCTAATTTAAATAATAGGTGCAGAAATTTTGCAACAAAAATGCACCAGAAGCTCATCGTGGGAACATACCTTAGGCCACAACACTTCCTCCAAAAGCTACACCCTTTTTATCGAGTTCACACTTAATGGGCACAGCACAGAAAGGTCCATCATGATTAATATGGTGAAACAATAGAACAATAGATTTTTTGGGAGGTAACAAATGACTCCTGAATTCTGATGCATTTATCGTGATAAAATCCTCCCCATTGTGCTCAGATAGACTAATAGGATATTAGAAGCACGGTCCACTGCTGCAGCATCAGCGGCTGATTGTGGAACAGCACAAAATCTCTCATCAGCTGATGGTGATGCTGCGATCCTTGCCTCCAAAATCCTGTCAGTTGACAAAGAACAATGTGCATGCTCATGTATGCTGCTGCTAGTTAGATTGACAGGACCAATGTTGGGCAGGCCTGCACAACATACGGCCCGCTGATGATGATGTGCGGTCCACCGAGATGTCCGGATGCGCTGGTTCCTTCTTCCTGTATTCAAATGTATTCATGTCTGAAAGCTGGGAACACAATTGAACACTGTGGCAACGGGACTGGGGCAGAGCAGCGCTTGTCAGTACCAGCCCTGACGTGCAGCGGCATGGTAACCAGCTATGACGTGCAGCGGCGTAATGATGTCAGCACACTGGAAATCTCATCACACTGCTGTCAGAGCTACAGAGGCAGCAGTGCAGACAGGTCGGGCACCGTTAAGCGCTCCATTGAGAAGCTGAAGATTGAAGATACATTGTTTAAATACACCTTCCCACCTGTTTATTTTCCAAAACTTTGCCATCTCTCTTCTTTGATTGACAGCTATAGCTTTATAGAGCCAGATAAGGGTGGAGATAGATTGAAAATAAGCAAGTGAGAATGTGTATTGAAATGTTTGGCCACATCTTAGTGCACCAAGTGCTTGTATTTGGATTGAACAGTCATTCCGGGCTGACAGAGTTCCTTTAAGAAAGAAAAGTCAAGTAGACTAGTAGTACATTTTGTGTTTAATTTTTTTTAAGTGTATTTTTTTTTAATTGTTTTTAACCTTTCAGGATTTGAAACAGCGCCTTGGCTACCGATTTCAGCTGACAGATTTATTAATTAAACCTGTGCAAAGAATAATGAAATATCAGCTACTTTTAAAGGTGAGTTCTTGATACGATAGTATCAGAAAGCTTATGTTTCATGTTCCATAACACATTAAACATAGTTTAACATCATGAAACCCAATAAGAATATTTATGACATGTCTACAGAGAATGTGGATGATCAATCAAGAGAATGCCAAGAGTGTGGAAAGCAGTCATCAAGCAAAAGGTGGCTACTTTGAAGAACCTAGAATATAAGACATATTTTCAGTTGTTTCACACTTTTTTTGTTAAGTATATAATTCCACATGTTTTAATTCATAGTTTTGATGCCTTCAGTGTGAATGTACAATTTTCATAGTCATGAAAATACAGAAAAATCTTTAAATGAGAAGGTGTGTCCAAACTTTTGGTCTGTACTGTATTTATTGAATTTATGTATGTATATATATACCGTACAGACCAAAAGTTTGGACACACCTTCTCATTTAAAGATTTTTCTGTATTTTCATGACTATGAAAATTGTACATTCACACTGAAGGCATCAAAACTATGAATTAACACATGTAGAATTATATACTTAACAAAAAAGTGTGAAACAACTGAAAATATGTCTTATATTCTAGGTTATTCAAAGTAGCCACCTTTTGCTTTAATGGCTGCTTTGCACACTCTTGTCATTCTCTTGATGAGCTTCAAGAGGTAGTCACCGGAAATGGTCTTCCAACAATCTTGAAGGAGTTCCAAGAGATGCTTATCACTTGTTGGCCCTTTTGCCTTCACTCTGCGGTCCAGCTCACCCCAAACCATCTCGATTGGGTTCTGGTCTGGTGACTGTGGAGGCCAGGTCATCTGGCGTAGCACCCCATCACTCTCCCTCTTGGTCAAATATCCCTTACACAGCCTGGATTTGTGATTGGGGTCATTGTCCTGTCGAAAAATAAATGATGGTCCAACTAAACGCAAACCGGGTGGAATAGCATGCCGCTGCAAGATGCTGTGGTAGCCATGCTGGTTCAGTATGCCTTCAATTTTGAATAAATCCCCAACAGTGTCACCAGCAAAGCACCCCCACACCATCACACCTCCTCCTCCATGCTTCACGGTGGGAACCAGGCATGTAGAGTCCATCCGTTCACCTTTTCTGCGTCGCACAAAGACTCGGTAGTTGGAACCAAAGATGTTTAACACTTTGTTAAGTATATAACTCCATATGTGTTAATTCATAGTTTTGATGCCTTCAGTGTGAATGTACAATTTTTATAGTCATGAAAATACAGAAAAGTCTTTAAATGAGAAGGTGTGTCCAAACTTTTGGTCTGTACTGTATATATGTATAATTAGTGAAAGGTGGACGAGCGACGGCCACAGGATGAGAGGTACAGCAGCAATCAGCAGACACACACAAAGATTAGATAATGTAGTATGAACATTTACTAACCAGTTTATAAAACAAAGGAAAGGATGGTAGGTAAGTTGAGTATATATAACAAATACACTGACAGCAGTTACTCTAAATAACACTGACTAAGAGTATACACAGGTACACATAACAGAATTAACAGTTATATGCAAGCAAAAATACATGCGGTTAACCCTTTCTATGCATATATCCATAAAATGACAGTTTTGTGCCAGTATTTTAGTAATCGCATACTCAGAGAAGTTTTTTTTGAAGTGTGTCCTACAGAAGAGGCCTTTTCTCCTAACTAACTAGACCTCCATAAAGTTATTTATATATGCGCATGTATAACAGTTGTAAATGGTACCGGTACGTCCTGAGACTGAAGAGTCCTTGCTGGGCTGAGTCCTGAATAATCATAAACTCTGAATTAAATCTCTTAGAGAATGCCGATCACTCAAACACGCGACTTCTCAAAGTCCTTAGAAATAAGCCCTCACGTGGCCTAACTCAAGATGCTGTGTCCTTGGTTGTCCCCACCGAGTTCACTCATGTCAAGCCAAACAACGTGTCCCATAGTCACCAAAAACAGATCAGAGTCGCACCGCTCTATCCAGACCTTTTTCCAACAATGTGTAGCTTCACTCTCTCTTTGAACTCCCCTAGCAACAGTCACCAACTGCCAAACCCCATTTCTGCAACTCTGGCATCTCCGCTGCCTTCTACTGGTCAGATCATATATTACATCACAAATCTCCAACAATACAGTAAGCTGTGATTAACCCTTGCTTTCCACCACACTAACATTTTGATGTCTCAGCAAAAACAGCACCAACCGAGATCTGGCACCACTCAGTCGTTTTGAGGGTACCTTTGTGTAGGGATGCTCGCTTTGTGAAGCTCTGACCTATGCAAGTTAGCAGGGTCCAAGGACACTATAGGGCCCTCAGCTTTTCTCTCCCCTTGTAGTTGTGGCTCTGATTTGGGTTCCAGAGCTGTACTGTCTGTTAAGCCCAGCGTAACCGGTACAGTCCAGCATTCGTCATCATCATAAACTTTCACTAGGGATATGTTGTTCTTGCTGCACTGACGCCGAGGTTGTCTCAGGGGTTCGATGGAAGGACAGGGGCGAGGCATATTCCGATATAGTCAGTGTACCGGACCGGATCCATCTTCTTGCTTCACATCGTACACTGGTCCATTCGGAATGAAATGCTTCAACACCTTTTAGGGTTCCGACTTCCAGCGAAAATCCATGTTTCCTATGGTAGTCTTTACATGGAGCAGCACTCTAGGTGTTAACGGTTCAGTTTGGACTGGACTATGGTCTCGGGGTAATTGATTTTGTTGCTTATCTCCTACCAACTGGTGAATAGTTTTCAGTCTGATTCGATGTTCCTGGACCCATAAGTCTGGCGTGCGGTGTTTTTCTTCAGTTGAAGTACTCAAGTTAAGTTCGGACACTACTCTTCCCGAATGTGCGAATAATAACATGTAGGGAGTGTAACCAGTAGGGCTATGTGCTCAGTTATAATAGGCCCAGAGCAGTTCAGGCAAATAATTCAGCCACCGCAATTTCTCCTTCTAGGGTCGAAGCATCTGCAGCAGTGTTCGATTAAATCACTCAAAGGCACCATTTCCTTGTGGGTGATACGGTGTTGTTCAGGACCCCTGAGTCCCATAGATCTCAGAGCTTTTCCATGACTTTTCCTTGAAAGCATACTCTTTGGTTAGAGTAAATCTTCCTCTGACATCCGTATACCTGAATAACATGTCTACACATGACCTTAGTCGCCCTCTCTGTAGTTTGGTCGCGGGTCGATACAGCCATCTCAAACTTTAAAAAGTGATCCGTCATTACTAAACAGTACTGCAGTCCTCCTGCGGCAGGACTGACCAGTAGATAATCGATTATCGAAATCTCCAGGGGTGCAGTTGACCGGGTGACTTGAGTCGGCGCCCTCTGCTCCAGTGTCTTCGCCATCTCGAAAGCTCTGCATTGCTGGCAGACTTCTCTGACAATCAGCTCCGGCTGAGGTCAGTACACAAATTGCTGAATCCATTTGTACTTTTTCTCTAGACCAGAATGGGCACTTTTCTCATGGCGCCATCTTTAACATGGAGTCTTTCCCACTGATGCAGAATCTTCCAGCCATCTGATGATAATTGAAACCAAGCCATCACTTAAGGCCATTTCCCTTCTAGTAGCCAGCCCTTGATCATCCGGATTACAGGGTCATCATCTTGGGTCTGGGCCCATTCAGCCGGTATTCTGCTGAGCAACACCATCTACCCTGCTCTTACTCCATTAGTCTTGGCTACGGAGGGCACGGGTTTCACTCGACCTAAGACCGGTATCTCCGTCTCCTCTTCTTCATTATCCACCATGGAAACGGGAAGGGTGACTCGAGACAAAGAGTCGGCATTAGCATTGTCTTTGCGGGAAAAGTACTTGATGAAGTAATTAAAATTCGCCATTTGGGCGACCCACCTTTGTTCCAGGGCCCCCAGCTTTGCACTTTGTGGATGATCCAATGGATTATTGTCAGTCTGAACCAAGACCTGTTCTCCAGTGAGGTATTCGGCGAAGTTTTCGGTTATGGCCCAGATGAGCGCCAACAGCTCCAGCTTAAAAGAACTATAGTTATCTGGGCTCAAGGACTGACTGCCATACGCTATTACTCGTTCCCGGCCCTCTTGCTCCTGGACCAGCACCGCTCCCAATCCATTGAGACTTCCATCTGTATGTAGTGTAAGGTGACTGCCGGACAGGTCGTGGACGGGAGGTATGTGTCCCCGAAGTGCTAAGCTTCAGTGACCTAGGACCCGGAGAAGCAAGCTCCAGCACACATAGTGCTGAGAGGAATTTAATGGGCCCGGATTACAGGGCCGGGTTTTACGAGCAGCTGAAAGAGCTGGGGGGGGACAGCTGCTCACTTACCTCCAGTCCAGGTCTTGGAAGGCTGATTTAAGACAGCTGCACCTGTCTCAGTCTGTCTGTGTGTGTTGGGCAAGGTGAGCAGACCTTTCATGTGCTGCTTAGACTCTGTAGGAGGCAGAGGAAGGCACTTTGTTTAAACGGCTGAGGCAGTGCTGCATGGACTTGTTATTTTGAGCTTTGTTCTGTTATTCCTTTTTTGTGTTAGGAAAAGGTTGTTATTTGTGTTTCCTCACTGGTGTATGGACTCTAAATAAACCACCAGTTTGTTTGAACCCGCGGACTGCATCACTGTGTGAAACTGTGCCTACCTCCAACGCGGCTCAGTGAGTACAAATCCCTACAGTAGAATGAATGGACAATCACTTTGGGCATATGCCAACACAGGGTTATTGGTTAGGTCTTCTTTCTGCTGATCCAGGGCTCATTGTTGCGAGGGTCCCCAGGCAATGGGACGATTTTTTGGGCCTTTTGCAGTCCCCTTCAGTAACTTATGAAGAGGCTCGGCTATCTTAGCAAAGTTCGAGATGAAACGTTCATAATATCCTATTAGTCCCAGGAAGGCTCGCAGCTCTCGAAGTTTCTGTTTGACACAAATGACACTTTTGGGGCTTCAAATCCTGACTGTGGGCCTGTAGACGGGTCAGCACTTGTCGTAGTCTTTGTATATGTTGCTCAGATGAGGGTGCATGAATGATGACGTCGCCCAGATAGATCAAGATGGATTGAAAATTCAGCTCATCCAAACAGTGTTCCATTAACCGATGAAACGTCCCATGTGCATTGGGTAGTTTGAAAGGCATTCTATTCAACTCATACAGGCCCATTGGTAAAATGAAAGTTGTCTTGGGCTTGTTTCTTTCTGCCACCAGAACCTGCCAGTAGCACCTTGCCACATCTAACGCTAATACTTGGCGCTGTCAGGGACTTTTCCACTCTAGGCAAAGGGTAAGCGTCTCGTACTGTGACACTATTCAACTTGCGATAGTCGACACAGAATCTCAAGCTTCCGTCCTTCTTTCGGACGAGCACTATTGGTGCAGCCCATGGACTCTGACTCTCCCGTACTACTCCACTACTCAGCATCTTTGATAGCATGGCTTTTATTTCCTGCTACAGGTTACCGGGAATTTGAAGATATCGCTCACGGATTGGAGGTGTGTCTCCCGTCAGAATCTTGTGTTCAATGCGGGTTGTATATCCAAAATCATCTTCATTTCTGAAGAAAGCTGCTTGAAACTCTTATAACAGGTCTTCTATCAGTTGAATTTGTTTGGAGGAGAACTGACTGGTGTCCAGTTGTATTATTTTGAGTATCTTCCAGCCATTCCACTCCGGAGTTGTCTCTGTCCTTAGAGCTTTGGACTCAGACCTAGTCCACGGTTCCTGTTCCCCAGCAATCAGGGCCAGTTGGACTTCGGGAACTGTCTCTCTTCCATACACGTACAAACCCGCAACTTTTTCTCCTGCATGAAGCACGACAGGATAATCATGTACATTGACACACTGGATGGCCACTTGTTCATCCACCACTGTCGCCATAGTACGCATGATCATCAGGCCTCTTCTGGAGCTCAATAATCTTCTCTATTCCGTTGAGTCTTCTGCGGCTACCTATATCGATTTGAACGATCTTCTCCTGACGAGGCGAAATAATATTTTGACACTCTGGTGGGATGGTCGAATTCCCCCCCAATTCATGTTCGAGAATACTGTAGTGAATCCCACATACCCGGCTCAGTCTCTGGAACGCCTTCTGTGTAGGCCGATATTTGGTGACTCTCTGCCAGTATCCCGGGCCATCTTTGTGGAACATCACCCGGTCCAAATCTCACAGGATAATTCCTAATATAACAAAGGTTCCTGACCGTCAATCCCCATCCACCAGCACAATCCCTTTCTAACCCATTTCTAGGTCTCCAATCTTGACTTGCATTCACGCTATCCCGTGGACTAGAATCTTCATCTGGTTAACGGCCATCAGCTTAATCAGTTTTCATCACTCAGCTTTGATGAAGGGACCGAAATGGGTTTCGAAGTACTCCAGTGGCATTGTGGAGACTTCGGCTCCTGTATCCACTAGGCAGCGCACGGCCTTGTCAGTACGTCCATCACTGAACTTCAGGACACCAGGTTCTTAGGGCATTTCAGGCTTTGCCTACATGGGTCATTTCCTCCAGTGCGCCCTAACACTGGAGGTGATTCTCATTTAAATGTCCTGGCTCGCACTCTACATACTGTTGTCTGAGCTAGGGGCACCTCCAGGAGACATGCCTTCTTTTTCGGCACATCCAGCATATTGGGCCCTGGGGTAGAGTGTGTTCAAATGTTCTCATGTTTGGTCCTGGGTTGGACGAGATTGTCATTGGGGGTGGGTCAGGCGGCACTGGGGCCAGAGATGCTTTCATCTTTTTGCTGACACCGATTAAAGAAGCGTGACCGGAAACTAGTGGCTAAGCCTCTCTCTCCATAAACCTACTCTAATATGGCCACAATGTCTTTTAGAGTTTTTCATGTTGACACGGGACGCCGTGTCACCTTTTCCCGGGCTTCTCCTTCTAGTGCATGCAGCGTGACGTCAGAGTGCAGCTCCTCAGCTAGGTTGTACAGTCTGTATGTACTTTGCATACGATCGGCCCATTCTTCGATTGACATTTTAGTGCCGTCAAATTTTGCAAGTTGTCTCAGTATGGACCCAGCTGACAAGCAGCTGACATGTGCCCGATTCAGTACGGGCTCAGCACCGGAGCCCCCGCTGAACCGGCCTTTCTGACGTGGTGCGTACTATTACTGACCACGTCGGAAAGGGGTTAATGCAGGTGACGAGTACATTATGAGTGTCTAACTCTCAATGTTAAAATTAACCTACCCTTAAAATTATAGACTGTTCATGTCTTTGTCCGTTGGGCTAACTTACAAAAACATCAAGGGATCAAATAATTATTTCCCCCACTGTATATCCAAAAAACAACAGTGTTGTGCCAGTACTTTAGTAATCGCATAATCTGAGAAGTTTTTTTGAAGTGTCTGTTACAGAAGAGACCTTTTCTCTTAACTAACTAGACCTCCATAAAGTTATTTATATATGCGCATATGTACAGTTATATGAAAAAGTTTGGGCACCCCTATTAATCTTAATCTTAATGTTTTATAAAAAATTGGTGTTTTTGCAACAGCTATTTCAGTTTGATATATGTAATAACTGTTGGACAAAGTAATGTTTCTGCCTTGAAATGAGGTTTATTGTACAGACAGAAAATGTGCAATCTGCATTCAAACAAAATTTGACAGGTGCATAAGTATAGGCACCTCACTAGAAAAGTGACATTAATATTTAGTAGATCCTCCTTTTGCAAAAATAACAGCCTCTAGTCGCTTTCTGTAGCTTTTAATGATTTCCTGGATCCTGGATGAACATACTTTTGACCATTCCTCTTTACAAAACAATTCCAGTTCAGTTAAGTTTGATGGTTGCCGAGCATGGACAGCCCTCTTCAAATGATCCCACAGATGTTCCATGATATTCAGGTCTGGGGACTGGGTTGGCCATTCCAGAACATTGTAATTGTTCCTCTGCATGAATGCCTGAGTAGATTTGGAGCGGTGTTTTGGATCATTGTCTTGCTGAAAGATCCATCCCCTGGGTAACTTCAACTTTGTCACTGATTCTGGAACATTATTGTCAAGAATCTGCTGATACACAGTGGAATCCATGCGTCCCTCAACTTTAACAAGATTCCCTGTTCCGGCATTGGCCACACAGCCCCAAAGCATGATGGAACCTCCACCAAATTTTACTGTGGGTAGCAAGTGTTTTTCTTGGAATGCTGTGTTTTTTTGCCGCCATGCATAACGCCTTTTTGTATGACCAAACAACTCAATCTTGGTTTCATCAGTCCACAGGACCTTCTTCCAAAAAGAAATTGGCTTCTCCAAATGTGCTTTTGCATACCTCAGCCGACTCTGTTTGTGGCGTGCTTGCAGAAACGGCTTCTTTCGCATCAGTCTCCCATACAGCTTCTCCTTGTGCAAAGTGCGTTGTATAGTTGACCGATGCACAATGACACCATCTGCAGCAAGTTGATGCTGCAGCTCTCTGGAGGTGGTCTGAGGATTGTTCTTGACTGATCTCACCATTCTTCTTCTCTGCTTTTCTGATGTTTTTCTTGGCCTGCCACTTCTGGCCTTAACAAGAACTATCCCTGTGTTCTTCCATTTCCTTACTATGTTCCTCACAGTGGAAACTGACAGGTTAAATCTCTGAGACAGCTTTTTGTATCATTCCCCTGAACAACTATGTTGAATAATCTTTGTTTTCAGATCATTTGACAGTTATTTTGAGGAGCCCATGATGCCACTCTTCAGAGGAGATTCAAACCGGGGAACAACTTGCATGTGGCCACTTTAAGTAGCTTTTCTCATGATTGCATACACCTGGCTATGAAGTTCAAAGCTCAATGAGGTTACAAAACCAAAAAAAAGTGCTTTAGTAAGTCAGTAAAAAGTAGGTAGGAGTATTTAAAACAAGAAAATGATAAGGGTGCCCATACTTATGCACCTGACAAATTTTGTTTGAATGCAGATTGCACATTTTCTGTTAGTACAATAAACCTCATTTCAAGGCAGAAACATTACTTTGTCCAACAGTTATTACATATATCAAACTGAAATAGCTGTTGCAAAAACACCAATTTTTATAAAACATTAAGCTTAAGATTAATAGGGGTGCCCAAACTTTTTCATATAACTGTATATATACAGTTGTAAGTGGTATCGGTACGTCCTGAAACTGAAGTGTCCTTGCTGGGCTTAGTCCCGAATAATCATAAACGCTGACTTGAATCTCTTAGAGAATGCCGATCTCTCAAGTGCAAGGCTTCTCGAAGTCATTAGAAGTAAGGCCTCACGTGGCCTAACCAAAGATGATGTGCCCTTTGTTGTCCTCACCGACTTTGCTCATGTCAAGTTGAACAACTCATCCCAGAGTCACCAAAAACAGGTGAGACTCCCACCGCTCTATCTAGACCATTTTCCTACGATGCGTAGCTTCACTCTCTCTTTGAACTCCCCTAGCAACATGCACCAACTGCCAAACTTCTGCGATGCAACTCTGGCCTCTCTGCTGCCTTCTATTGGCCAGATCATATGTTACATCACAAAACTCTGACAATGCACTAAACTGTGATTAACCCTTACAGTTATTACAGGTCAAAAGTTTGGACAGATGTGTTCACGCAATGGTTTTTATGGTTCTTGAGATTGGATTATTCTGTTGTGCATATTGTGCACATTATTGTAGACTCCGACTGGAGACCGCCACTGAACCAAGAAGGAACACACATACAGTACAGACCAAAAGTTTGGACACACCTTCTCATTTAAAGATTTTTCTGTATTTTATGACTTTGAAAATTGTACATTCACACTGAAGGCATCAAAAGTATGAATTAACACATGTGGAATTATATACTTAACAAAAAAGTGTGAAACAACTGAAAATATGTCTTATATTCTAGGTTCTTCAAAGTAGCCACCTTTTGCTTTGATGGCTGCTTTGCACACTCTTGGCTTTCTCTTGATGAGCTTCAAGAGGTAGTCACCGGAAATGGTCTTCCAACAATCTTGAAGGAGTTCCCAGAGATGCTTATCACTTGTTGGCCCTTTTGCCTTCACTCTGTGGTCCAGCTCACCCCAAACCATCTCGATTGGGTTCAGGTCTGGTGACTGTGGAGGCCAGGTCATCTGGCGTAGCACCCCATCAAATAGCCCTTACACAGCCTGGATTTGTGTTTGGGGTCATTGTCCTGTTGAAAAATAAATAATGGTCCAACTAAATGCAAACCGGATGGAATAGCATGCCGCTGCAAGATGCTGTCGTAGCCATGCTGGTTCAGTATGCCTTCAATTTTGAATAAATCCCCAACAGTGTCACCAGCAAAGCACCCCCACACCATCACACCTCCTCCTCCATGCTCAACGGTGGGAACCAGGCATGTGGAGTCCATCCGTTCACCTTTTCTGCGTCGCACAAAGACACGGTGGTTGGAACCAAAGATCTCAAATTTGGACTCATCAGACCAAAGCACAGATTTCCACTGGTCTAATGTCCATTCCTTGTGTTCTTTAGCCCAAACAAGTCTCTTCTGCTTGTTGCCTGTCCTTAGCAGTGGTTTCCTAGCAGCTATTTTACCATGAAGGCCTGCTGCACAAAGTCTCCTCTTAACAGTTGTTGTAGAGATGTGTCTGCTGCTAGAACTCTGTGTGGCATTGACCTGGTCTCTAATCTGAAGCTGCTGCGATTTCTGAGGCTGGTGACTGGGATAAACTTATCCTCAGAAGCAGAGGTGACTCTTGGTCTTCCTTTCCTCGGGCGGTCCTCATGTGAGCCAGTTTCTTTGTAGCGCTTGATAGTTTTTGCAACTGCACTTGGAGATACATTCAAAGTTTGCCCAATTTTTCGGACTGACTGACTTTCATTTCTTAAAGTAATGATGGCCACTCGTTTTTCTTTACTTAGCTGCTTTTTTCTTGCCATAATACAAATTCTAACAGTCTATTCAGTAGGACTATCAGCTGTGCATCCACCAGACTTCTGCACAACACAACTGATGGTCCCAACCCCATTTATAAGGCAAGAAATCCCACTTATTAAACCTGACAGGGCACATCTGTGAAGTGAAAACCATTTCCAGTGACTACCTCTTGAAGCTCATCAAAAGAATGCCAAGAGTGTGCAAAGCTGTCATCAAAGCAAAAGGTGGCTACTTTGAAGAACCTAGAATATAAGACATATTTTCAGTTGTTTCACACTTTTTTGTTAAGTATATAATTCCACATGTGTTAATTCATAGTTTTGATGCCTTCAGTGTGAATGTACAATTTTCAAAGTCATGAAAATACAGAAAAATCTTTAAATGAGAAGGTGTGTCCAAACTTTTGGTCTGTACTGTAAATTCAGGACATAAAGAAACACATGTGCAACAAGATAAAGTATTTGTTAAGCCTTAGATTCCTCAAAGTATACTCCTTTTCCTGTGATGACAGTTTTACACCTCCTTAGCATTCTGTCACATAACTTTATCAGAAGTCAACTGGAATGCCTTCCAATGAACAGGTATGCCCTGTCAAGACTTTATTTGTGGAATCACCAGCCTTCAGAAAGTGTTTCTGACCATCAGGTGTGTTTTTCAGAGGCAGTGTTGGTACACAGTTCAATACCGTGCTGAGCCCTATTAAATAACTGTTCTAAGCCAGAATGTTAGGTAAAGAGAAACGATAGTCTGTCAATACTTTAAGACATAAAGGTCAGTTAATATGGAAAATTGCTTGAACCTTGAAAATATCCTCACGTGCAGTCATGAAAATCATCAATTGCGGAAACAGAAAACCAAGGATTATCTCTGTTGCAGAGAAGTTCCTCAGTGTTACCAGCCTAAGAAACCACAAATTGACAGCATCTGTTAACAGCCTTCATAAATTTTGCACAGACATAAAGTAGCATACTGTACTCTGATATATTGAGTGAAAATTTTTGTACCAACTGTAATGTCTTTGTGAAAGCAGAGAAGGTGAGCAGATGAATTCTACATATTAAGCGTAGAGCTGCAGCTGTGGGGATTTTTTCTTACCCAGCATGCCATTCTGCAATGGCATGGCATCTTATCTGGCTTGTGTGTAGAGTGATCATCATTTATGTTGCAATAGGACTATGACACAAGCACATCTTGAGGCTATATAAGTTATATATGACCAAGAGGGAGGAGGATGGAGTGCTGTGTCAGATGACATGGCCTCCATAATCACCTGACTACAACTCAATTTAGATAGTTTGGGATGCATTGGACTGTAACATCAAGGCAAATGAGCCAACAATTGCTCAGCACTTCTGGAAACTCCCTCAATACTGTTGGAAAGGCATTCTAGGTGACTAAGTGATTAAGCTGCTTGAGAGAATGCCAGGAGGGGTGTAAATCTATCATTAGACTAAAAGGGAATTACTAAGTTTTAACACATATTCCTTGATTCTCCAATAGATAGTTGCCCAACGTTTCAACCCCGTCGGGGTTTTCATCAGGGGCTTCAGATCAACTGATACAAGATCATAGAAGTGAACACAAACAGGTATAATATTAATACCAGACAAACCAAAGTCATAATATATGGAAAATCATACAATGGTATATATCATTATAATCAATATATCGATGAATCATAATGACGAAGAAAAGATAAATGAAAAAAAATAAATGAAAAAAAGGAAAAAGATCATATCCCACAAGACAAGTTGTCAATGCAGATCTATATGCTATGAGATATATAAAGGAATAGTATATATGTGACCATAAGCTAATTGGACATATGTCCACGAGGGGACGTCAGATAGAAGTAATAAGCCCTAAAAGGAAGAAATGAGGCGAAAATAACATAGATATGAAAGTACCTGAAATGGTAGATTCCTATGTGTTGTAAATGGAGAGTCCTCAAATGTAGTGTGGAATATCCAGGTAATGGATATTACTGCTGGTGGCAGAGAAAAAAAGTACCCGTATGAAAAACTAATCTCATATGGAATGTAATATATTAGAGGTATACATACCTGTGAATAAAGGTATAAAGTGTGTCACATGGGGCAAGTGTTCAAGGTGCTGCCACACTGGGTTACATGG
Source organism: Phyllobates terribilis (assembly GCF_046119375.1). NCBI lineage: Eukaryota > Metazoa > Chordata > Amphibia > Anura > Dendrobatidae > Phyllobates > Phyllobates terribilis. The sequence continues at coordinate 325,411,527 of NW_027362764.1, read as the reverse complement.
AAAGCGTACTTGTTAGTCTAAAAGATCAAAGTGAATCCTCATCCATATGGTTATCATGTAATGCATGATTGCATGGAATAAGAATCCTTTTGTGTCGGTAACACATACCTGTGTGCTTCAAGTGGCCTCTGCTGAAGGTGACTGTGACATGCTGTGTATATAACTATCAGGGTTTAATTAGCGCTGTATTTCACGATGTGCTTCTGGTTTCCGGAGTAATGGGACGCAACATCCGGTTGGTGGAACGCCACTTTCGGTTTCGTGGAACTCATCATTGCACGTGCGCCGGATGTGTGTTTCCGGACTGTATCTTGCAATGGAATGCAAACTTTGCGTTCCACTGCATGTATGGAGATGGTGCTAATACACAGAGATCGAACTGACAAAAACGCATAGTATGTACATGATAATGTTAATATGAGGGGAATTATTGACTAAAAATGGATAGGGAAGAAAAAAAGGGGAAAGTAAGGGGAAAAAGGAGGGAAAAAAAGGGGGAGGAAGGGGAAGAAAAAGAAAGAAGGACATGGAAAAAAGGAATAAGACAAGTACTATGTAATATTCAAACATCTGAAGAAAGGGTTACAATAAATCTGAAAATAATGTAATTCCGGTACAATATCCTCTTTGCCGACATAAGAAGGATACATCTTGTCTAAACATGAAGGGTCTGAAAAAAAGAGTAATGACATAAGTACAGTGTCAGAAAACATGTTACAAGGTGAATCTAGAGACAAATAACAGTCAGTATAAATAATTCCATTATCTGTAAAGAACATGGCAGGAATATTAAAAATTATTGAGTAGAAAATTTCTGTAGACAGGGAGGAGGGGGGGGGACAAAATTGCTTCAGATATGGATCTCATACTCTCTATTGAGACCATGGGGTTCTAATGTTTTCAGAGTGAAAATCCAAAAGGCTTCTCTATCCTTGAGTCTCTGTATCCTATTGCCACCCCTCCTACTAGGTAGAACATGGTCTATGACCTGGAACCGGAGCTGTGCAACCGAATGATGATGTGTAGAAAAATGGTTAGTGATGGGTAACAGATTGTATTTACAATGGATGGTGGATTTGTGTTTGCTGATGCAGTCTCGGATATGCTGGGTGGTTTCCCCAACATATCCAAGACCGCACGGGCATTTGATCAGATATACAACAAAAGAGGATTCACATGTGAAATACCCCTTGATGGGGAATCTCCTGCCTGACAGAGGATGGGTGAAAGAGCCGCCCCGTGTCATTTTGGAACATTGGCGGCACCCCAAACATGGGAAATTACCCGCGCGAGGTGACGCCAACGTCATCTGACGTATTCTCGTCTGGAAACTACCAATGTCGGCTTTCACCAACCTATCTCTCAAATTAGATGGTCTTTTGTTACATATCAGGACCGGCTGCTAGAAATCCAATATTCTGGGGTAAGATCTACTGAGTACCGACCAGTGGTCCCTGAGGATGTCCCGGATCAGTGTCTGATATGGGTGATAAGTATTTACAAAGATAATCCGATTAGTGAGTGGTGTACGTTGTTTCGGATCAAGTGGCGTAAAGGCGATGGATGGTGGATATCCTCTATTCATGAATTTTTGTCCCATCTCTTCGTGACGTCTGGTCTTTAGTGATAAATCTGACACTATTCTACCATCTCGGGTGTGTTGTGAGATGGGGAGAGATTTTTTTACATGTCTTGGATGACAACTGGTGTAATGCAGTAAGGCGTTACGATCCGTCGATTTGACAAACAGATCAGTTGTAAAGTGTCCAGTGTCATCCACAATCACCGTAATATCGAGAAAATTAATACGGCACCTGTCATAATTCAACGTGAAAGAAATCTGTGGTGTACAGCTATTGAGATAGAACTTAATGAATTTTTTGCCTATTTCATTTTTGTCCCAGATGACGAAAACGTCATCAATATAGCGTTTCCATAGCCTGATGCCTGAAAATGTGCCAGTAACTGATGACACATATTGTTCTTCGAAATGTGCCATAAAGATATTGGCATAGGGGGGGGGCCATGTTTGACCCCATGGCTGTCCCTCGCTTCTGTAAGTAAAATTTGTCACCAAATAGAAAAAAATTGTGTAAAATAATGTCAGATAGATCTATACAGAGATCCTTACGTGACTGTGGGTAATCTCTGTATTTATCCAAGAACCATACAAGTGCCTCAAGGTCAAGATCATGGTCAATTGACGTATATAAGCTATTTACGTCTAATGTGATTAGAATAGATCCTGGGGAAATGGTATCCAGTTGATGGAGATGTGACAGAAAATCGGAGGAGTCTTTAATGTGTGATGGAATGGTTGGTAGAAGTGGTGTTAAAATTTTTTCAACTGTTTTGGCAAGAGGAGAGAGTAGGGAATCTGTAGATGCAATGTGTAGATGTTGCATCTACAGATTCACTACTCTCTCCTCTTGCCAAAATACAGCGCTATTTAAACCCTGATAATTATATACACAGCATGTCACAGTCACCTTCAGCAGAGGCCACTTGAAGCACACAGGTATGTGTTACCGACACAAAAGGATTCTTATTCCATGCAATCATGCATTACATGATAACCCTATGGTTGAGGATTCATTTTGATCTTTTAGACTAACAAGTACGCTTTCCATGTAACCCAGTGTGGCAGCACCTTGAACACTTGCCCCATGTGACACACTTTATACCTTTATTCACAGGTATGTATACTTCTAATATATTACATTCCATATGAGATTAGTTTTTCATATGGGTACTTTTTTTCTCTGCCACCAGCAGTAATATCCATTACCTGGATATTCCACATTACATTTGAGGACTCTCCATTTACAACATATAGGAATCTACCATTTCAGATACTTTCATATCTATGTTATTTTCGCCTCATTTCTTCCTTTTTGGGTTTATTACTTCTATCTGACGTCCCCTCGTGGACATATGTCCAATTAGCTTATGGTCACATATATACTATTCCTTTATATATCTCATAGCATATAGATCTGCATTGACAACTTCTCTTGTGGGATATGATCTTTTTCTTTTTTTTCATTTATCTTTTCTTCGTCATTATGATTCATCGAAATATTGATTATAATGATATATACCATTGTATGATTTTCCATATATTATGACTTTGGTTTGTCTGGTATTAGTATTATACCTGTTTGTGTTTACTTCTGTGATCTTGTATCAGTTGATCTGAAGCCCCTGATGAAAACCCCGACGGGATTGGAACATTGGGCAGCTATCTATTGGAGAATCAATTAAAGGATTTATTTGAAATTTAAACTACTGACTCTTTATATCTATTTAAGAGTGCCAGAACTTTATTGTATACTGTATATCACGTTACATTCCTGGCACCTAATTCTTCTTAGTCGAGCCTAGTCTATACATATTGTTGAGGTTAACACATATTCCAACTTGTTTCTGTGTTCTTTCGTGGTTTTGCTGTTTTCAGTCTGAATCTATAAAGTGCATATTACAGTAAGAGAAATGAACACCATTGTATGAATTTGAGTGTCCAAACCCCAGTACAGTGTTAAATTAATGCCATCATACAGTTATATATATCTTTGTACCGTTTTAGCCAGTAGATAGAAAAATATTTAGATTTGAGAGTCCTCACTGGTCGATACCTTTTAATTGCTAACTGAAAAGATGGTAACAAATTGCAAGTTTCGAAAATACTCAGGTTTCTTTATCAGGTATAGTATAACACAAAATCTGAAGAGTCACATATTTATACACAGGAAGACACAGAAATAATGCAATAGATGAGACAAGTGACGTAAAGCAGAGCTATTACTATGGGAGAGGGATAAAAAGTTGTTGCAATAAATATTGGAATAGTTCATAGATAAGGAGTGTGAAAGTTTTAATATCCTTTGATTAAAGTCTGTTCCGGGGTTGTGATACCCCCCGACAGGTCTGAGGAGCACATTCCTTAGTTGATGTAGAATGACAAATCCATGCGACACATTCATTCTTGCTCTGAAGGTGTCAAAGGTCGTCATGAGTTTATACTCTCTACCTTTTCTGTCTCTCAGATTTGAATTACCTTTTAATACCAGTAATTTTATGTCCGATCTGTGATCAGGGAAACAAAAATGTTTTGCCACAGGTAGATCTAATCTTTTATTGTGTGGCGATGAGAATTCATCCTTGTTCTAAGTTTTTGCCCTGTCTCCCCTTCATACAGACCCCCAGCTGGACATTTGGTACATATAATTAAGGACACCACATTAGATGTGATGCTGCTGAAAGTACCTGGGATCTTTTAGTCCTGATGTGAGTTGGGGATTTTTATCTTGACTGTGGTCATTATACATGGACAGGTTTTACTTTTTTTTTCTGGTGGCAGGGAAAGGCTCCTGTAACTGGTGGAGATGATGCTTTTTAAATTTGGTGCTGCCTGAAACACAGAAGTGGGGGGGTCTGGAAATATGGATTGTAATCGGACATCTTTTTGTAGTAAAGGTTGTAATTTCTGTGCAGCACCTCTAGATTTGGATTAAAGGTGACTACTAGAGGCACCCGGTTGCTTTCTTGTTTAGTTTTGTAATGTAGGAGGTGATTCCTTGATATTCTGGTGGCTCTTGCAATCTGGTTCTCAATTGTTCTTGGATGACAGCCCTGATTCAAAAAGGTCTTTCTGAGGCTCCCAAGGTGTTTGTCTCTATCCATAGGGTTGGAACATATCCGATTGTATCTGATGTCTTGTCTGTAGACAATAGAGTTTTTTATGTGTTTAGGATGGAAACTGTCCCATTTAAGGTACCGTATTTTTCGGACTATAAGATGCACCGGACCATAAGACGTACCTAGGTTTTAGAGGAGGAAAAAAAAAATGTAAGCCAAAAATGTGTTCATGGTGCACTTTTAAGGGGGAGGGGGTCTTCTGCTGACACTGGTATAGGGGTAATGTCCCCCAATTCTGACAATATCCCCCATCCTGGCATGTATGCCCCCCCTTCCTTTTATACGTGGTCCCCATCCCCATCCTGTTATGCCTGGCATCCCTCCATCCTGGTATGCATGGAACCCCTCCATCCTGGTATGCATGGCACCCCTCATCCTTATCCTGGTATGCATGGCACCCCTCATCCCTATCCTGGTATACATGGCACCCCTCATCCCTGTCCTGGTATGCATGGCACCCCTCATCCCTATCCTGGTATGCATGGCACCCCTAATCCCTATCCTGGTATGCATTGCACAGCAATCCCCATCCTGGTATGCATGGCACAGCAATCCCCATCCTAGTATGCCTGGCACCCCTTATCCCTGTCCTGGTATGCATGGCACCCCTAATCCCTATCCTGGTATGCATGGCACCCCTAATCCCTATCCTGGTATGCATTGCACAGCAATCCCCATCCTGGTATGCATGGCACAGCAATCCCCATCCTGGTATGCACGGCACCCCTCATCCCTATCCTGATATGCATGGCACCCCTCATCCTGTTGAGGGAGGGCAATAGCCCTTCACGGTTGACCAAGTGAGTGTAAAATTATTATGTTGATTGCGCAATCCACAGAAAGCCAAACGGAGGCAATGCGTGCTCTGTATTGGGAGGATTCAAAGAATCTCTGATCCCGTTTATTTTGCTTATCTTTTTATATTGTTTTGAGTTTATGAATGTCCAATCATCTACTGCCGTACTACAGGCTTGAACCAATGTTAGTACAATTATTACGGAAACACATATATGGTCATATTATCGTTAGTTCGAAGCATGCTGAAAATTTACAAGGTCAATCCTGGCCTAGACTAGTTAGATAACAGGAGCGGGGTGTCTGACAAAATGTTCTTGAGATAAAAAGTTCCATGGGAAGAGAAAGAAAGAAGTATGTTATGCAAGGAGTGATAATAACATGATTTTAAAGCAAGCAGACAAAATGGAGTTGCTCTAGCATGAGTATCAATATGTCCTTTACACTTGGATAGCATGAATATTAATATGTCCTTTACATTCCCCCCTAAAAATTATGTTATTATCAACAATAGAGGTGCTTTCCCAGGGTCATGTTTTGAGCCTGAGGGACATTAGTCTTCACCCAATTAGTGCCCTTGTTACCAATTGAGGCTGTCGCGGCATGTCCATCCCCCCTTGTTTGTTGACATAATCATAAAGCTCAGATCTTCAGACGTGAGGTTGGTTGGGGCATGCGGGTAAAGGTCATCATTCCCTTGTCATCCAGGTCCTCAATGCTGGTTACATCTGGGAGGTCCGTGTATAGTAGCACTGGATGTCGGTTGACAGCGTCCTCCTTGCTCTCTGATGACTGGCAGGCTTTCCTCATGCAAAATGGGATACAATAAAAGACTAGTTTTAGTAAGACATACATTAACAAGATGCAAGCAGCAATATGCAACACTCCTTGTAATATTCCAGCAATTCATCCACCAATCCCTTTAAACCAATTAGCAGGATTTAAAAAGGAGAACGTATCAGACCACCAACTGTCTTTGGTCAATTCATTATGTTTGTTATACTCTTCCCTGAGTTTCCTAATGTCTTCCATTTTAGTCTTTAATCGTATGGTAGAGTGGGGATCAATATAGTGAGAACAGGCTAGACCTATAACCTGACACATCCCTCCTTGAGCTGCTGTCAAATAGTCCAGCGCTAAAGTATTTTGATTAGCTACTAATAAGTTGATTCTGCACCACAACAGTAGTATTAATTACTTCCAATACACTCCAAATCTGGTCAGCTAAGTAATCAGTGACTTCCACTAATTTGTCCCACATTTGTGTTACCATAGGGTAGAGGAAGACCGTTCTGGCTATCTTATTGGGTATACTCATTTATACTAAATGAGGTCTTCCTGATGGGCATGGGGTGTTGTCTTTGGCACGTTTATAAATGGTATGAAGAGGGATGGCTCTCATATCTACTTTACTATGGGGAATAAGATAAGTGGCTGGAGTTAGCCGGGCCAACGTACAAGTCCCCCCTACTCCGACTGGGAGCCATTTATACGCATTATTCCCACGGACCCAATATGTGGCTGATGGCAGGTCCCATAAAACAGAGTGCTGTAATACTAATTTATGTACCAAGTCGATAAAAATGGTGTTATTTGATAACATACACCATGAAGACATTTGTCCCAGGGGGCTACAATATCCAACATCTGGATTGCCACATGTTGGATCACTAGACTTATATTCAGAAAATTCATGTTTTACTGCTGTTGCGGTTGTCAGGAGCACTTGGTATGGTCCGTCATACAATGGTTCTAGTCCGTGTTTCCGAACAAGCTTCTTCACATACACATAATCTCCAGGCTTGAGGGTATGACAACCTTCTGCATCAGCTGGATCTGGAATAGAAGATGATACTAACACATGGGTGTTAGTTAAGGCTTTGGCAAGCTGAATCACATATTGCACAACATAACCTGTATCTTCTGATAATTGTTGTGGGGTAAATCTAGCTATGGCTGGTTGTGACCCAAATAGTATCTCATAGTGTGGCAGTTTGTGTTTCCCTATGGGTGTGGTGCGTATGTGATATAGTGCAATGGGAAGGAGCTCAGGCCACTGGGCCGTAGTCTCCTGCATCATTTTGGTTAATTGCCCTTTCAGTGTGCCATTCAATCTCTCCACCTTGCCACTTGACTGTGGATGGTAAGAAGTATGTAACGCCACTGTTGATCCGATCATGGTAAGTATTTCTTGATATACACATGAGGAAAAGGCTGGTCCTTGATCACTTTCGATAACTTCTGGGACTCCATACTGGCAAACAACTTCAGAGATCAGCTTCTTGGCGGTAGTCTTTGCAGTCATGTTTGGAACGGCGAATGCTTCTGGCCAACTGGAAAACATATCCACTACCACTAAGCAGTATTCATATCGTCCTGCTTTAGGGAGAGTGATGTGATCAACTTGCGATCATTGGAAAGGATACTCTGGTTTGGCAAGGTGTTTTGTCGGTACATTCTGTAATCTACCTGGGTTGCAGGTTTGGCATATTGTGCAACCTTTGTTCTGTGCACTCAACTCGGTGGAAATTCCTGGAGCCCAATAGAGTTTCTGTACCAGTAGCAAAGCTTGATTCTTCCCTCGATGTACCGGTCCATGGGTCCAGGCCGCAACGGCTGGATACAGGAGTCGAGGCAAACAATACAGTTGTTCCTTCTTCCATAGCCCATCTATCAACTTAGTACCCACCTCCTTCCACGACTGGCGTTCTTCTTTAGAGACTTTTTGCTGTGTGGAGCGTAACTTTGTGATTGGAGGGACCGGTTGATGCTCTTCTGCAGGTTGATCCTGGGTTGGCACGGAATTTAGCTGTTTGGCCTGTTGCCGCATAACAGCCATGGACATGGATGTCGGAAGAAGAGCTGCTCGCTTAGAATGGAGATCAGCAAGTGCATTACCTCTTGTTCAGGGGCATCTGGTCGGGTATGTGCTTTTACCTTTACGACAGCCAACTGTCTTGGTAGTTGCACCGCTTCCATCAATTGTCTGACGCTTTCAGCATTTTTCACTGGAGAACCTGCAGTCATGACGAAGCCTCTCCTTGCCCAGATTTCCCAAAATCATGTGCAATCCCGAATGCGTATCTGGAGTCAGTAAATATATTCACATGTTTTCCTTCGGCCTGTTGACAAGCAGCAATCAGAGCAATTGAGCTCGGCTTCCTGTGCTGACATACTGGGGGGTAAGGCTGCAGCCTCTACCAATGTATGTTCAGTTGTGACAGCATATCCAGTATGAAACCTGCCGGAGGTGTCAACATATCTGGATCCATCCGTATATAACGTAAGTTCTGGGTCATCCAAGGGTACTTCCCCCACTAGAACAAGTGGAGTTGACTCCGCAGTAATTTGTTCCAGACAATCATGCGGTGGAGCCTCTTTTCCCTCTCCTTCAGGTGCTGGTGGCTGGGTTGATGGTGGTGCACCAGTGTAATTTCACATTTTCTGGCAAAATCAACGAACACTGCAGCCGCAGGTGTCTCTGTGTAGACAGATGTTTAGGTTGCTGTGTGGTGTGAACCGCTTGTAGATAGCTGGGGGAGGCCCTGGCTACCGAGTCCAGATGCGCTGAGTAATACCCGACTGGGCGCTGCTTTGTACAATGTCTCTGCGTGAGTACTCTGGCTGCATGCCCTCCCGTCTCAGAGACATACAAATGGAAAGGTTGAGCATAGTCTGGATTTCCAAGGGCAGGGGCTTTCATTATCCTTGACTTTAGTTGTTCAAAGGCTTGTTGCAGCAGTTCTTGGTGGTCCTTGTTGTTTACATCAGCCAGAGTGTCTTCTTTTAATGCATCATATAAGGGCTGCATCAGACGTGAGGTGTCTGGGATCCATTGTCTGCAATATGTACATAGTCCGAGGAACCGTTGCAGCTCTATGGGATCTTTTGGGAATGGTAGTAGGTAGATGACCGTCTTCCTTTCTTCTGTGAGATGTCTGGCACCCTGAGTAAGGCAGTGGCTTAAGAAGACCACTTGACCAAGGCAAAACTGAAGCTTCGAGGCTGAGACTCGACAATTCAGTTCTGCTAGATGCTTGAGGAGGCTAACACTAGTCTTGATGGACATTTGCTCCGTGGGGGCACACAAAAGAAGATCATCCACATATTGTAAAAGTACTACCTCAGAGTTGTCCAGGTGCCACGGCAGCAGACAGCTAGACATGTTCTTTGCGAACTGATTAGGACTATTCTGCGCACCCTGCAGCATCACCGTCCAAGTCATTTGCCTGCCCTGATATGTATATGCAAACAGAAACTGACAGTCTTTGTGTAGTGGAATGCTAATAAAAAAAAAAAAACGTTTGCTAAATCAATTACTGTAAACCAGACAACGTGTATGTGCATCTATTAGAAACGTAAGGATATATGGCCATCTAGAAAATTAGTTTACATCACCATATTTTAGCCCTAATGTCAAAGTGGACATAAATATGTGTTGTTGAGGGTAGTGGATTGATCAGCCAACTTATCCTGAGCCCATATTTTAAGGGCTTGACAGAAGTTAACCCCACTCTCATACGTATTGGCTTCTAATGCTCTGTCACACACTGATCATGATAATCTTCCTCATACACATTCCGGGTGTAGTGTGTTATGCTGCCTGTATTCTGGGTGTGCCAAGATGGCCACCACCAGAAGGAAGCACACTACAGGAGGGGTGGGCCAAGATGGCCACCACCAAAGGGACATATGGTCAGAGGCCGGAGGTGATGCAATGGGTGTAGCAACATGGCCGCTGCAGGAAGGGTTGGAACTTTGGGCGGACATAGGTATAACAGATGAGGATGGGGCACTAGGAGTGGCTTGGGTAGTAGCGAGGGGTGGGCCTTCTGGACCCTTGACGGGGTGCGTGACATGCAACACAATAATCTGCTGACAATGGATTCTGCTGGCCACAATTAGAACATTCCCAACAATTCATTATGCCGCCATTATCGGAGAGCAGTATCTTTGTAATACACATAAAGTAGCGTCTTTCCCTTATTGTCTGCATTTTCTTCCTCCATCCACCCTTTTTTTTTTTTTCTGCAAATTCTCTGCTGTTCCTACCAAGCCAAAGCTATTTGTAACAATCCTTTATCTTCTAACTTGCCATTTTTCTTCTTCATAATTAACCGGCCCTTATCTGGTAGCTTGCATGTTTTAGTTAACCGTTTAAGTTTCTGTACATAACTTTTTCCTTCTTTCAATAAACTCAGCGCAGCCTTTTTTCACATCAGCTGCATTTTGTAGCACTAAACAGTCACAGTCACTCCTGTTACAGTGCTAGATAATTCTCCCTTCTTTACATAAAAATAATTAAAACAACCAGGCTTCGTCTCCTCCTCTATTTCAACATACCCCTCACCACAAATCTCATGTGCTACTTTCCTGAACTTTTCAGCATCTTCCAACAATCCACAGTCAACTAATCTACCTCTTTTCTGCTGGATACCTTCATCCCACAACGCAAGCTGAAACCTCCCCTCCACGGGAAAATTTAACACCTTAAACACTTTTAGTGCATTCTTAAATGATCTTTTCTCTTCTCGACCGATCATGATATTCATCACATCCTCTCCCTCCTGTCTCTCTCTCACCTCCTGTCTCTCTCACCTCCTCCAGGGGAGACAAATTCTCTCTGCTCCACAGAAACATTGATTAATCACTACAACTGACAAAAAAAAAAAAATCCTTAATTTGTGCACAGCAGAGTTCGGCCAGACCTCCCAGCTGTTCCACTGACTTTTTAATTAACCCCCTCCCGTCGGGGAAGTCTTTCACGACAAATGAAAGGAGGAGCGCTTTTGCAGCTTTGCAGCGCTCTGGACACTCGGTATATGTATATCTACGTGCATGCCCTACCCAATCTTCGATCACCTGCCGCGACTGAAACTAACAGTGTTCAGTCTCCTAAGGACCTTTGTCAGAAGTTGAGAAAGATTCACACAATATTCACTTGTCAATCCGAGGTGATACTGTTTTGCATGTTATCCTGGTATGCATGGTCCCCCTAATTCCTATCCTGATATGCATGGCACCCCTCATCCCTGTCCTCGCATGCATGGCACCCCTCATCCCTGTCCTCGCATGCATGGCACCCCTCATCCCTGTCCTCGCATGCATGGCACCCCTCATCCCTATCCTGGTATGCATGGTCCCCCTAATCCCTATCCTGGTATGCATGGTCCCCCTCATCCTTATCCTGGTATGCATGGCACCTCTCATCCCTATCCTGGTATGCATGGCACCCCTCATCCCTGTCCTGGTATGCATGGCACCCCTCATCCCTATCCTGTATGCATGGCACCCCTAATCCCTATCCTGGTATGCATGGCACCCCTAATCCCTATCCTGCTATGCATGGCACAGCAATCCCCATCCTGGTATGCATGGCACAGCAATCCCCATCCTGGTATGCATGGCACCCCTCACCCCTATCCTGATATGCATGGCACCCCTCATCCCTGTCCTCATATTCATGGCACTCCTCATCCCTGTCCTGGTATGCATGGCACCCCTAATCCCTATCCTGGTATGCATGGCACCCCTATTCCCTATCCTGGTATGCATGGCACCCCTAATCCCTATCCTGGTATGCATGGTCCCCCTAATCCCCATCATGCTGCACATAAAAAAAATAAACACTCCTACTCACCTTTCTTCTCTCCTCCAGCGCTGTATACTGTCTGCCCGCACTGATCTCTCCATGTGAGCCGCACATGACGTCAATGCCATGTGCGGCTCACAAGGAGAGATCAACTGCCGGAAGTCACTACTTCCCACGCCGGGACTGTGTGCGCGGGGAGCAGTGACTTCACTCTCCTTCATAGCGCTGCGGCTCCTGCTGCTGCCGGGCTATCGCGTGTGCTCGCTTATTAAAGGGCATGAATATTCACCCCCTCCCCACGCCCATGGGCGTGGAGAGAGGTTGAATATTCATGCCCTTTAACAGCGAGCACAGGCGATTCCGGCAGCAGCAGGAGCCGCGCTGCTGCTACACTGTGTGCCGCTATTAAGGAGCATGAATATTCAGTGCTCCCCACTCCCCATTTATTTTCTTTAGCAGCGGGGACAGTGTAGGCTGCAGCGGGCGGCTGCTGCCTCCTGTGCCCCGCTCCTCCACCGCTACCGCTCCCCACACCCCACATATATATACACCCCCCCCAACATTCGGACTATAAGACGCACCCCGCATTTTCCTCCAAAATTTTGGAGGAAAAAAGTGCGTCTTATAGTCCGAAAAATACGGTATGTTGGACGGTCACACAGGCCTGATGGGACATGAGGACAAAAAGTCATTTTCAAGTTTGGCCATGAAAAGATTTGCATACTGTGAAGCCATTTTACTTCGCATCACTGTACCAGTCTCCTGTAGATATATGTTGTTATCAAATTCAAAGTAATTGTGGGTGAGGATGAATTTTGTAAGTTTCACCACAGAATCAGCATCAATTCCAGTATTTTCCATGAAGATTTTGCAGGCATTTAATCCATTCTGGTGTGGGATGTTAGAGTACGAAGATTCCACATCCACGGTAGCCAGGATGGATCCTTCTGGTAGAGGACCTATTGCTGCTAGTTTATTCAGTAGGTCCGTTGTGTCCTGAATGTAGCTGGGTGTATTTTTTACCAGGGGTTTAAGAACACCCTCTACCCATCCAGAAACTTGGTCAGTAAGGGTGCCCACACATGAAATAAATGGTCTTCCTGGATATCCAGATTTGTGGATTTTGGGAAGCATATACAATGTCCCTGTTCTTGGACTTTCTGGTATCAGGTCATCGGCTCTTAAGGATTTCGTCAGGCAGACAAGATACCAACTTGTTTAGTTCCTTGTAATAGTCCTGTGACGGGTCAGACTCTAATTTTTTGTAGTAACGTGTGTCCATCAGTTGTCTGTTTGCTTCCTTCATGTAGTCTCTTCATGTAGTCTCTGTAGTCAGAGACTCCAGTTCATAGCCCAAACCTTGGCATACAAAGCCATCCACAACCTGTCTCCTCCATAAATCTGTGACCTAGTCTCCCGGTACTTACCTGCACACAACCTCCAATCCTCACAAGATCTCCTTCTGTTATCTCCTCTTCCCACAATCGCATACAAGATTTCTCCTGTATATCTCCCCTACTCTGGAACTATCTACCCCAACATATCAGACTCTCGTCTACCGTGGAAACCTTCAAAAGGAACCTGAAGACCTACCTCTTCCGACAAGCCTAGAACCTGCAGTAACTTTCGCTTTACCATACCGGTGCATGACCTGCTCTACCCTCACCTAATGTATCTGCACTCATCCCTTGTAGACTGTGAACCCTCGCCAGCAGGGTCCTCACTCTTCCTGTACAAGTTGCCTTCACGTTTTTGTTCAAGATTATTGTAATTGTTTTTGCTACGTATACTCTTTTTTCACATGTAAAGCGCCATGGAATAAATGGCTCTATAATAATAATAAAAAAGAGATTTTAGAGAGAAATGTAAGAAAACTTAGTTTGAGTCGAAGATCATGGGTCCTCCAACATGACAATGACCCAAAACACACATCCAAAAGTACACAGTAATGGTTGAATAAAAAATGGACTGTTTTAAAATGGTCAGCTATGAGTCCTGACCTCAATCCCATTGATAATCTTTGGGGTGAGCTGAAATCTGTCATTGGGAAAAAGAACCCTGCAAACATTCAAAAACTTGAACAAACTGCAAAGGAAGAGTGGGAGAAAATTCCAGCTGAGAAGTGCAAGAAGCTTACAGATGGCTACAAGAAACTTTGGAGGCTGTCATCGATGCCAAAGGGGGAGCACCCAAGTATTAATTAGGGGTGCCTTTATTGCTGCACATACTGTTTATTCTGTTTCTTCTTTGAAATTGCAACATGGAAGTTGAAAAACAATGTTTTATTGTTGTATTACTTTGGAACATTAATTAAAAAATCCTTAGAATATAACTATGGTACATTTCCATTTGTCTCTGAAGATATTGTACAGTCTATGAAAAAAATTAAGGGGTACCAATAATGGTGAGCAGCACTGTAGCAACCATTCCCAGGTACTACAGAACAGATCCCATTTTTTTTAAATAATATATTGCAAATTTAATATTGCACAATTATTGCACATTTGAGATGAGAATTAAAAAAATATATTTTATTCAGATTTTTGGCCTTTTCATCATGGTATGCCCATTCTACACATATAATGTTGTGAAAGGTACTCGTTAATATTAGAGGGATGTTTTAAATTGTAAGATAGTTATCACTTTTTTGCATTGTAGGATTTTCTGAAGTATTCGAAAAAAGCCTGTGTAAATGTTGCAGAATTGGAGGTACTTTTTTTTTTAAAAACTTGTTTTCTTTACAATTATTATGTTGATTATTATGATGATGTTGATTTTCATTTTTTAGGGTAAAACACCAAACACATTTGAACATGTCTTCATACAAAATTATCTTGTAAAATAATATTAGCAAAGGAAATATTTTTACAAGTATTATTTAATATGACTTGCTGCCTCACATTAAGGCTATGTTCACATGTTCAGTATTTGATCAGTATTTTAAATCAGTATTTGTAAGCCAAAATCAGGAATGGAACAATCAGAGGAAAAGTATAATAGAAACACATGCACTTCTGCATTTTACATCATCTCCTGGTTTTGGCTTACAAATACTGATGTAAAATACTGACTAAATACTGAACGTGTGAACATGGCCTAAAACTACATTCCCACTATGAACTTTTTAGGTGAGTTTTTGATGTTGCAGATTTTCCGCACCTATTACCTAAATTACAGTACAACAAAATAACAATGACAGATAGGACCTTGGATGTAATAGGGGACATACCACTAAACATTATATAAACCTGAGAGACCATAGGTATTTTCAAAACCCCAAGATAGCATAATTAAAACACCATATGTTGACTAAAAGAGATAAAAGCTTTATTTATGTAATTTTTAAGAAATGACACATAGGTATAAATAACATGTGTGAAAAGACATAACATGGGCTTGTGAGGCAGCAGGGGGTAGATAGAGACACAGCTGGTAACAAATTCACATTGGACCTGTAATAGGTCACATAGTCCAACCCATATAATCCATTAATCACAGACAATGTGTGCAGAAAAAGTTGAATAACATAGATCAAGTGACCTATAGCAAGTCACAGTGTAAACAACCAACAGAGTTTTTTTCAGCAACACATAAAAAGTACAAGCATCACATGGAAAGGGTTAAGTAAGACATACTTAGTGAAAGTAAACAAGTGACCAGCAGTGTCAGGGGAGGCCCCGACATGTGTTTCTGTACTTCCTCAGCGGGCATGGTGATTAATGGATTATATAGGTTGAACTATGTGAACTGGTTTATCTGGTTTATATTACCTAAATTAGGTTACTTGTGTTATTTTATTGCATTTTTATGTTTTTTTTTTATTACATTTTGAATGTGTTTTGACGCTATGGTTTTTTTCTCTTGTTGGGGTCTCATATTTTAAACAAAGCTGCTTGTTTTTGATACTTCCTAGTATTTGGCTTTGAGATAACTTTATTGATATAGTCACGTGCGGACTACATCCGTTTTTGAAGCGTTTCCACGATTGAAACACTTAAAACGCATGCGCATTTTTTTAGCTTTGGATTTTCCGTATCTAATGCAATTTTTATGGGAACAATCTGCACATGAATCTCCATGTACCTGCAGGAGAGATTGACATGTTGCAGATTTCAAACACGCTCAGGTCAGTTCACACTGACTAAACAGAAAAGCATAGTGGGTACAAGATTTTTATAAATCTCATCCACTTTGCTGAAAATACACATCAGCAAAAACTGAGCACACAGCTTAATTGTCATCACTAACTGTTCCTAATATGGTTCACAATTATTAGTATCAAAAGACAATTGTTTTGTCTAGGGTGGTTATGACTATAGAATTAAAAGGTCCACCAATGCTCCACTGCTGTCATCTGTGCACTATCCAGAAAGACAGCAAAGTGAGGGTCGATAACCTCTCTGAACAGGTTTATTCTAAAATATAGTGGTTGTTACTTTTCTACATTGGACAGTCCTGATTATTCAAGGAACACTCCCATCAAAATTTTTATCCTCTTAAGATATTGCAGTCATCATATCACTGTACTTGCGATTGCTCATTTTGCCTTTCTACCCAGCTAATTCTTCTTTTCTATTTTGTCTATGACATCACATGATTAAAAACTGAGTAGATGAATCTTTCTAAGCTCTCTTTTCCCTGCATGAGTCATCTTTGCAAAGTCCCTTGCAGGGGGGGATCAGAGCAGCTGGGTCAGGAGTTGAAATGGGGTATGACTCATGCAGGGAAAAGCCACTTCTTATTTCTACATAGAGCAGAGAATAGGTAAGAATTATATGGGTAGAAAGGCAAATTGAGCAATTGTAAGTACCAGAGCTGTGGAGTCGGTAAGCCAAACCTCCAACGCCGACTCGTCAATTTCCATGACTTCGACTCCAACTTCGACTCCCTCATACATGGCTCATGTTTAAGTGATAAATTTACTGTAGCACAGATTCATCTCAGCTATAAGTCTAAAGCCTAACATCAGGAATAGGACAGACATTTATAGGACATTTCATAACTTTCCCAAATTCTTATGAAAAAAAATATTCCCCACAAACTGCATTGAACTACTGTATCCAATTTATTATATATTTTAGGAGTTGGAGTCGGTCCATTTTATACTGACTCCGATTCTGACTCCAACTCCACAGCCCTGGTAAGTACACAGTGCTATATAATATGATTGCAATATATTAAGGGGATAAAAACTTTGATTGGAGTGATTCTTTAGCAAGTGTTGCTACACACATATCAGAGTAAACCTAAATGAAATCTTTTGCTTTCTTTTTCTTGCTTTCAGAAAGCTGTTGAAGTTATGTGTGTTGTCCTGAAACGGTGTAACGACATGATGAATGTTGGACGGCTGCAAGGGTTTGATGTAATGTTACCTTTACATTTATTATACCAGTATTAATTCTTATTTTATTATTACTAAAATGTTTTTGTTGGTGTTTGCTCAAATTATTGATATTAAGGTAAATTGAAAAAATCATGCATCAGGAGAAAAGGTAAAAAAAAAAATTCTAATCCATTTCAAGTTGTATTTCTGAAAAAAAAAGCAAATTGATCACCTTTCATTAGAAATTAGAAGAACAAAAGGGCTGAGGCATCTAACATGCAGTTGGTATTGCAGGTGCTGGTTTAAAGACTGAACCACATGTACATACATTACAATAAGGCTATGTGCCCACGATGCAGAAATGCTCTGGATTTTTTCTGAGCGTTTCAGCATCTCCCTGGCAGAAAAAACGCATGCGGATTTTACATGCGTTTTTCCTGCCAGGGACATGTGAAGCCTTTTGCACATGCAATTTCACATGCGGGTTGTCGAGCGCTTTTCCAAGTGATTTTAGCATCACTTGGAAAGTGCTTGACAACTTGGTCGCACTATATAAATCCATGCAACCGGATGGATAAATCCATGTCCATATCCTTACAAGTGTATATTCAGTCAGTGTGCCTTTCATGTGTGCAATGAACAGCATTTTGACCCAATAATAAACTGTGTGCCATTGCACACGTGCCAGTTTTCATACAGTCTGACAGTCTGTGTCCAAAAATTTTTAACATGCACTAGTCTAGTCCTTTTTACAGATCCAACTAGAGCATGTCAGTAGCAGGCCGCTCCTGCAACGGTCTGATGTGCGAACAAACACATAAAGCCAGTCATGTCCGGAATTTATCCTGAATTTTATAATAGACTGTCCATGTGAACTTGGCCTAATTGATATCTTTCAGGTAGGGTGGTGTTATAGAATATATTGATTTGTGCCTACAGTAAAAAACAATGTTTTACTTACTGTAAAATCTGTGTCTAGTAGTCTTCATTAGGGGATACAGAACCATGGGATAGTCTGCTGCCACCTGGAGGCTGACACTATTATTGCAATTAAATAAAATTGGCTCCTCCCCAGCAGACTATAACATGTCTGCTGGAGCCAGGCTTCTTTAGTTTTGTGAGAAAGCAGTGGGAGAAAAAAAGAAAATAATTAAGGCTAGTAGAAACATGACTGTACACCCAACTGGGAAATCAAGGAAGGGAGCTGTGTCCCCCAATGAAGACTACAAGAAACAGATTTTACAGTAAGTAAAAATATCTATATATCTCATTTGCCTTATTGAGGTACACAGAACCATGGAATGTTCTAAAGCTGAGCCTAGGATGGGTTAGTGTTAAATTTCATACCGTTACCACCTGGTCTTACTCCACAACTTAAGCAGAAGTCTGGGCTACTGCTGCCTGCAGTATCTTCCTACCAAGGCTTGCATCTGCCAAGGCAAAAGTGTGCATCCTTTAAAGCTTAGAAAAAGTATGCACCAATTCCTAAGTAGCAGCTTTACAGAGCGGCAAAGCCAATGCCTGATGAGGAACCGCCCAGGAAGCTCCTTTTGCCTGGTGAAGTTGACTCTAATCCTAAATGGGGCCACTCTGGCCTTAGCTTTATAAGCCTGGACAATAGCAGACTTGATTTAGCAGGCAATAGTCACTTTAGAAGTGGCCTGACCCTTACAAGGGCCCTGTGCTATATCAAACAAGGAATCAGAACTCTTAAATGAAACCCTAGCAGCTAAATAATATCTTACAGCTCTAACAACGTCCAAGCTGTGCAGAGCTTACTCCTTATGATGAGATGGTGCTGAAAAAAGGGAAGGTAAAACAATATTTTCATTAAGGTGAAAACTTGACACGACCTTTAGAAGAAAAGACGGAACCGGCCTCAACACTACTTTATCCTGATGAAGAATAAGGTAAGGTACGCAACAATACAGAGCCGCAAGCTTAGAGATCCTTGTAACATGCAGACAAAGTGCTGTTGCTTCTAAAGCATCCAGCAACTGTTACAAATAACACAAGCACAGGAGACAGAAAGTTTTGTGCTTCAGAAGCATCCAGCAACTAGAGGGGTTAATACAGTCACAGGAGACAGGGAGTGTTTTAGCAGAGCCCCAGGGGGATTGTGGGGAACTTGTTATTGTAGTCTGGCTGAAGCCCCAGAGAAAGGTGTTGTGTTATCTGGGTCTGGCAGAAGGCAACTGAACAGTAGTGTTGAGCCACCCCCGTAGTGTTCGAGTTCGGTTCGGTTCGTCGAACACCCGTGTGTTCGCCGAACTGTTCGTCGAACTGTTCGTCGAACACCTTCGAACACCGTTAAAAACAATGGCAGGCAAACAAAAACACATAGAAACACATAGAAAACACCTTCAAAGGTGTCCAAAAGCTGACAAACTGCTCAGAAGACACAACTAACACATGGAAAAGTGACAAGTACATATAGTCATGCGAAAAGAAAAGAGGTGGAGGAGTAAAAGTAGGGGGAGACACAGATATAGGCATGTCATGCCCTTCTAAAATCCAAAAAGTGAGAAGCCGAGACGGCCAGTCCGCTCCTGCCCGTGCCACCTCCGTGTCGCCGGGTTTGTGCCAGAGCCGCGGTGAACCCTGACGGCCAGCCCCCCTCTCCCAATACTGGTGCCTGTCCGCTGGTGGGTCGAGAGAGCCCCCCTGTGGTGGAGGCAGCTCTAAGCTTTTTAATTTAAATTGTCCCTCTAATTTGAATGAATACACTTTAAATCCATTTACAAGGATCTATTGGAGGGCAAGTCTCATGCCAGCAGCCGCGTAATTCCAGCTCCAGTAGCGTCCACTAAAGCTGCTGCAGTTAAAAAGCTTTTATAAGGATCGAGCTCGGCTGTCCACCGCAAGGCATCCTAGTGCCAGTCCCAGCCCCTATGCCTTGGGGTGCCTCCTGATGCTCTTCACTAAGTATCCCGTGGTCCCGAAGCATTTCCTTTGAAAAAATTAAGTGTCCAAACTACAGGTGGTGTAGCTTGCTTAACAGCCGGGATAATCCGCTGACTAGCAGACACTGCTACTAGGCACAAAGTATTTCCTGGGCTAGATGCAGTTAAAAATTTGTAAGTAGATACTCTCGTTGGATGCTGAGAAAGCATTCCATAGAGTCTCCTGGCACGCCATATATGATTCTCTTAAAAAGCTTGGGGTAGGGGTCTAGGGGACCCTTTTATAGCCAAAATCACGGCCCTGTATCACAATACGTCACCTAGGCTGAAGATAAATGGAACTGTAGCACCGAGGGCTCGGTTGCTACAGACGTATTGCACCTCACCCAGAGGTGTGATATCTCACTCTCAGATAAGGATGGAGTGTGGATCAGGACCCGACACCTGCATGCATTACACCACATTGCCGTGGGGCAGGGCGACCAATATGCCCCTGAGATGGGCACGACAGTCCCTGTCCCTGGCTGGAGTGGGGGGAGGGAACACTGAGGAAGGGGAACCCTGCAGTGCAGGAGCAGGGAGGAAGCAGTTCCTGGGTGCATTGAGAAGGGAGTATAAAAGGTGGGCACCATCTTAGTTCAGTGCAGAGAAGTCTGAGCAGAAGTGGCAGGGAGCAGGGGCTCTGCATGAGCTCTGCTCCGGAGGCGGGCCTAGTAACAGAGGCCCAGGCCTGCAAGAGGGAGAAGGAAGGAAGAGGAGCGGAGAAGGCTCCAGGAACGAGGAATGAAGGGATCCCAGGGGTGCGGACGGGCGAGTCGCCACCGCACGCCCGAATCCACCTGCGTGGAGGGGTCAGGCCAAAGGGGGAGACCGGTCCCCGAACTAGTGGAGGCAGGAAACGACCCTCAGCTAGAAACCGGAGGCTCTGACATTTTATGTGGCGCAGCCCCTTGCTCCACCCGCTAGGAAGGCACCACATAGGGTCAGGGAAACTGGCGCCAAGTTTACCAAGAGGAGGCCCGAGGCAGCCGGACAGAAGTGTTGGTAAGAAAGGCCAGACAAAGGACACACAAAGGGGGTCCTGTGAAGCGCTCCAAAGTTATCTGGGAGTTGTCTGAGCCCCTCACCTGGTGAGCACAGTACGACGTGGGCAGCCGTTACCTGCAGACGTGGTC
This sequence comes from Phyllobates terribilis, assembly GCF_046119375.1. Classification (NCBI taxonomy): domain Eukaryota; kingdom Metazoa; phylum Chordata; class Amphibia; order Anura; family Dendrobatidae; genus Phyllobates; species Phyllobates terribilis. The sequence continues at coordinate 325,390,041 of NW_027362764.1, read as the reverse complement.
TGGATAATAAGAACTGTGAGTAAAGGCCCTGAACTGCATCACTGACTCCGTGTCGTTACTGCTGCTGCCCTGCACCATCACCCCCATCCTCCGCATACACTGCCCTGAGGCTATACTCCTCCCGTGGGGAGTTATGCTACGCTCTGCTGCACCCACAACACCAGCCTTAGCGGTCTGCCCTGTAGCGGCGGTTCACTCTGACCGCAATCCACGGGTGGCGTAGTCGGACATTTAAACATCAAAACCACATAAATAGTTCCGCCACTGGTTTGACCGCCCTGAGCCACGGAACCGGATCGCCGCCACGAAGACTACAACCACCAGCATCCACCAAAAAGGGTCCGGCTCCGGGTGTCCCAAGGCCCAGGGGGTGCGTCAGAACATTTTCATCACCTTTCACAATCACCAATGGGACAAGGCAGGGATGTCCTCTGTCCCCTCTCTTATACATCCTAGTGACGGAGCACCTGCTCTCATCAATTCGCCATAACCCCAATATTAGGTGGATTGAGGTGGGAGGCACCGAGTACAAGTGCTCTCTATTTGCTGATGATGTCCTAGTATATATCACTCAATCACATATATCCATCCCTGCTGTTATGGCTGAAATAGATCACTTTGTTACATGGTAAAATTTTAAAATCAATGCAGCGAAGTCTGAGGCCCTCGATGTCTCCCTCCCTAAATCCATATAGGATTCCATCCAGTCCAACTTTCCCTTTGCCTGGCCCTCACAGGGTATCAAATACTTAGGAATTCCTATTCATAGAGACCTCTCCCATCTATGTTATCTTAATTTTGGGCCCTTTATTGAACAATTCCATACAGACCACGGTTGGCAAGTTAGAACTGTAAGATTCACTACGTGAACCACTGGTGTTTTGTGGAAAAGCACATGTACACCGCGTTCCAAATTATTATGCAAAAAGTGTTTAGGAGTGATAAGGGAAGAATTTGTTTGTTTGTCAGTTAAACTCATTGATGGTGATGTGTGTCAGGGCTCTTTATATCACTGTAAGCAATTGCAGACACCTGTGCTAATTATTTTGGCAGGTGTGTCCAATGAAAGGCAAGACTACTTAAGAAGGCTCTCTCACATTATTAAGCAGCCTACATTTTCTGCCAAAATGGGAAAGAAAAAGGATGTGTCGGCTGCTGAGAAGCAACAAATTGTGGAGTGTTTAGGTCAAGGCATGACTACAATCAACATTGTGCGATGATCAGGATGAAGTGTCTTGGCAATCAAGAAGTATGTAGCTGATTCACAGTACACATGTGTGCGTGCTGATAAGGGCAAATTGAGGACTCTTTCCTACAGGCAATTACGTCAGGTTGAAACAGCAGCGGCAAAAAAGCCTTGTCATAGCAGCAGACAAGTTTTTGAAGCTGCTTGTGCCTCCAACGTCCCCCGAACAACAAGATGCAGGGTCCTTCAGAGGTTTGCAGCTGTGCATATGCCATCCTGTCGACCTCCTCTATCCACTTCACACAAGCAGAAACGGCTCCAGTGGGCCAAACATTACATGAAGACTGATTTCAAAACTGTTTTGTTCACGGATGAGTGCCGTGCAGCGCTCGATGGTCCAGATGAATGGAGTGGAGGATGGCTGGTTGATGGACACCCCACGCAAACACGGCTACAGCGCCAACAAGGAGGAGGTGGAGTAATGTTTTGGGCTGGAATCATGGGGAGAGAGATTGTCGGCCCCTTTAGGATCCCTGAAGGCGCTAAAGATGAACTCCATAATGTATGTGGATTTTCTCAAACAGCACTTCCTGCCATGGTTCAAGAAGAAGAACCGTGTATTTCACAGCAAGATCATTTTTCTGCATGATAATGCACCATCTCATGCTGCACATAAAACATCTGCATCTCTGGCTGATATGGGCATAAAAGGGGACAAACTTATGGTGTGACCCCCATGCTCCCCTGACCTCTACCCCATTCAGAACCTTTGGAGCATCATTAAAAGGAGTGTCTATGATGGCGGGAGGCAGTTCACATCTAAGCAACAGCTCTGGGAGGGTATTCTGTCCTCATGCAAAACAATTGAAGCAGAAACCATCCAAAACCTGACAAATTCAATGGACGAGAGAGTTCAGAAGCTCCTTTCGAACAAGGGGTCCTATGTGAAAATGTAACATCACCTAGAATAAAGTTTTGAGTTGAAAACTGTTTGATTTCAGTTTCTAACAACCTGCTAATGCTTATAATTTCAAAAATGACCATTTTTTTGGTCTTTATTAAAATGAAAAGGTTGATCGAAAAGTTTGGGGGATCTAAGAGTGTGGCAACCCAGTAGTCATGATTACTTCGAATTCTGACAATATGAGGGTCATGCTGCAGGTAGTGCAGCAAGAAGGCACTTATGTGTCTTGCGCATCTCGGAGCCCCAAAATTATTTTCCGGGCTAGATGCAGCTAAAAATTATTTTTAATTTTAAATCTGGTGAAGCTTATTATAGATGGCCTAATAGGATCAGTGCTGCACACTGCTACAAAGCCCAAATTATTTTCCAGTCAAGATACAGATAAACATGATTAGTAATTTGAAAGCTTAAAACGGTTGGTAGGGTGATTTTAACCAATCATCAAGCTTTTACTCTCCCCAGGATGACACAGGGGTAGAAAAGTCGTTTCGGATCCATGATTTGTTCATCTTTATGAACGTGAGTCTGTCTACATTATCAGTGGAGAGCCGCGTGCGCTTATCTGTCAGCACACCACCAGCAGCGCTGAACACACGTTCAGACAGAACGCTGGCTGCGGGGCATGACAAGATCTCCAAGGCGTAAGTGGCTAGCTCCGGCCATTTATCCAGATTGGAAGCCCAAAAAGAGCAAGGGTCCAGTGACACAGTCGTGGCTTCAATGTTTACTTGGAGATACTCCTGTACCATCGTCTCTAGGCGTTGACTATGTGTCAGACTTCTTGTCTCCTGTGGCCTTGCAAAGGATGGGCTAAAAAAGTGGTGAAATGATTCCGCAAAATTGATGTTACCAGCAGATACTGTGGTTCTGTTACGGTTTGAGTGCTGAACACTTGACGGTCCCACGGTTGGCAAGTTGGAACTGTGAGATTCACTACGTGCACCACTGGTATTTTGTGGAAAAGCACATGTAAGATTCTGCAACAGTCTCTGCTGATACTCCTGCATGCGTGCATCCCTTTCTATGGCAGGAATAATTTCTGCAAATTTACTTTTGTACCGGGGATCTAACAGTGTGGCAACCCAGTAGTCAGGATTATTTCTAATTCTCACAATTCGAGGGTCATGTTGCAGGTAGTGCAGCAAGAAGGCACTCATGTGTGTTGCGCATCCAGGAGCACCAAGTCCCTGTTGTGTTGGTGGCGAGGTAACAATCATGCTTCCTTCCTCTGTCCTCTCCCCCCAACCTCGCACAACAGAAATGTGATCAAGGTCTCCCTCATCTGATGAGTCTTCCATCAGTTCGTCCTCCACTTCTTCCTGGGCTCCTGCACCTTCCTCACTAGTTTGGCTGCTACCATGCGCCCTGGTAAAACCATCTCCCCCACCCTCACATGCCTGCCGCCTTGGTGCTGCCGACCGTCTGGACCTTGCAGATGTTAGCCCTTCCGCATACAACTCCTCCTCCTCTACTTCCTCCACCTCCTCTTGTGCCACCACCTGACTCCGAATTCTGTTTAACATGTGCTCCAGCATGTAAATCACCGGAATAGTCATGCTGATAATGGCATCGTCAGCACTAAACATCTTCGTCGCCATTTCAAAACTGTGCAGAAGGGTGCATAGGTTCCTGATCTGAGACCACTCCTCCAGCGTGATTTGCCCCACCTCTGAATCTCGTTGGCCCAGGCTATACGTCAGAACGTATTGCACCAGGGCTTGTCGGTGCTGCCACAGTCGCTGCAACATGTGCAGAGTTGAATTCCACCGGGTAGGCACATCGCATTTTAGCCGGTGAAGTGGCAGGCCCAACGACTTCTGTAGAGATGTAAGTCGCTGAGCTGCGGGATGCGAACGGCGGAAGTGAGCACACAGCGACCGTGCCCTCTGCAGATGGCCATCTAGTCTGGGATAGTGGGCTAAAAATTGCTGGACAACCAGGTTCAACACGTGAGCCATACAAGGCACGTGTGTGACATTGCCCCGGCGAAGGGCCGCACCCAGGTTTGCAGCATTGTCGCACACGGCCTTCCCTGGTTTCAGGTCCAGTGGAGACAACCATTCATGAAATTGGTTCTCCAGAGCTGACCACAACTCCTCAGCTGTGTGACTCACATTTCCCAGACATTTCAATGTAAAAACCGCCTGATGACGTTGAGCCCTACTGCCAGCATAGTAAGGAGGTGTGCAGGATCCCTTCTGCGCAGTTAGAAAGCTTGTGGCATGACCAGACAGGCTTTGGGTGCAGGTGGAAGACCGAGAGGAGGTTGAGGAGGCAGAAGCAGTGGAGGAACTTTGACATAAAGAGGATTGACGCACAACTCGTGGGGACGGCAAGACTTGGACAGCAGCCCCTTGTCCTGCTGTCACCATAGTTACCCAGTGCCCAGTCAGCGACATGTAACGCCCCTGTCCATGCCTACTCGTCCAAGTGTCTGTGGTGAAATGCACCCTGTCACACACAGAGTTTCTCAAAGAAGCGGTGATGTTGTGTGCGACATGCTGGTGGAGCGCAGGCACACCTTTCTTTGAGAAGTAGTGCCGACTGGGCATCTGGTACTGGGGCACTGCGACGGACATAAGGTCTCGAAAATCCTCTGTGTCCACCAGGCGGAAAGGCAGCATTTCTGTAGCCAAGAGCTTGCAGATGGTGAAATTCAACCTCTTAGCTTTCTCATGGCTAGGAGGAAATGGTCTTTTACTTGTCCACATCTGAGGGACCGAGGGCTGGCTATTGTGCTTAGACGGGGTTGATAAGGGTGTCCCCGGCAAACTGCCGGTCTGTGAGGAAGATGCAGGCGGACATGTTAGGTTGCCTTGATCCAAAGGTGGTGCTATCGATGTCGGACAGCGCTCAACACCAGCTGGTGTTACCACCTCCAAAGAAAATGATGACCTGCCAATCACGCTGGCTGTTGCGGGTAAAGAGGTGGCAGGTCTGCGCCCCAAAACAGGTGTGACTGCTGTCCCCCCAGTCACAGAGGATGAAGAGGCCGCGGATGCACAAGATATGGCAGACGGTGATTGGCCCGGCCGGCTAGGCCGCATTGTAGCACACTGAGCTTCCCACTGCAACTTATGCTTCATGTCCATGTGCCGGTTCATGCATGAAGTACTCAAACTATGTATTTTTTGGCCTCTACTTAGCTTTTGCTGACAAATGTTACAGATAACACGAGTTGGGTCATCTTTATCGATCTGAAAAAATGCCCAGGCTATGCAAGGCTTAGCAGCCATGCGACCTGAAGAGCCACCACGACTTGTGGTGAGAGGCAGAGTTGTGTTTGAGGATGCAGTTGTTGACGTGCTTCCAGTACTACGTCTCTGTCCAGGAAGGCGCAACCTGACCTCGTCGTCACTAGCATCTTCCTCCACCTCCTCTGCTGACCTCATCTCTTGGCTGACTGTGGGTTGACAGTAAGTGGGATCTCCGACCTCATCATCATCACCCTGTGCGTTATCACACCCGTCGTCCTCAGAGCCAACCTGTTCCTGCCCTGACAAAAAACTAAAGTTGTCGCTCCAATCAGGTATTTGAGTCTTATCATCGTCTTCCTCATTGTCTCCACCAACAGGAGTTACAGTTTGGGAATGAGGGTCTACATTATGGTCAGAACCTTCTGCGTCTGGTCCTGGATCCGACTCATAAAGATTCTGGGCATCAGTGCAGATCATTTCCTCGTCTGGATTCACAGAAGCGCTGGAGTCGACCTCTGATTCCCAGGCTATAGTATGAGTAAACAGCTCTGCAGACTCAACCATCTGTTCTACCTCATACTCAGACGGGCAGCTGGAGATTTGGGAGCTGTGAGGAAGCAAGTGCGATTTGGGTGACACCTTTGAGGACTGGAGTATTTGTGATGTTGAAGTTGATGTGGAGGAGAGCCCACTTAAAGGAGCACTTGATATCCGTTGAAGCACCTGCTGTTTTTGTGCCTCATCTGGAATTTGTAGCGATTGGCGTGGCCGTAAGAAAGGGATCTTATCACATTGTCCGCTAAAAGAAGTAGACATTTTAGTTTGGCTGGAAGATGGTCTTTCTTCTGCACCTACCCCACGGACACAACCTTTTTTCCCCTTCCCAACACGCCTATTCCCCTTTCCACCAGCAGCAGGCCTTTTTCCACTCATTTTGGTGGTTAACTAATTCACAACTCTGGAGTTGTTTGCACAAAAAAACAATGGATGGTAACCGAGCAGAGCTGAGTGGCCAAACTGTGGTATTAGGCCAAAACTATTGGCTGGGCTAGATGCAGAAAAAAATTATTTTTAATTTGCAACCTGATGGAGGTCAGTATAGATGGACTAATAGAACAAGTCCCACACGCTGCTAGAAGCCCAAATATTTTTTCAGAGATAAATGAAGAAAAAAATTATTTTTAATTTGCAACCTGATGGAGGTCAGTATAGATGGACTAATAGACCAAGTCCCACACACTGCTAGAAGCCCAAATATTTTTTCAGAGCTAGATGCAGAAAAAAATTATTTTTAATTTGCAACCTGATGGAGGTCAGTATAGATGGACTAATAGACCAAGTCCCACACACCGCTAGAAGCCCAAATATTTTTTCAGAGCTAGATGCAGAAAATTTTTTTATTCAATTTGCAACCTGATGGAGGTCAGTATAGATGGACTAATAGACCAAGTCCCACACACTGCTAGAAGGCCAAATATTTTTTCAGAGCTAGATGCAGAAAATTTTTTTATTCAATTTGCAACCTGATGGAGGTCAGTATAGATGGACTAATAGACCAAGTCCCACACACTGCTAGAAGCCCAAATATTTTTTCAGAGCTAGATGCAGAAAAAAATTATTTTTAATTTGCAACCTGATGGAGGTCAGTATAGATGGACTAATAGAACAAGTCCCACACGCTGCTAGAAGCCCAAATATTTTTTCAGAGATAAATGAAGAAAAAAATTATTTTTAATTTGCAACCTGATGGAGGTCAGTATAGATGGACTAATAGACCAAGTCCCACACACTGCTAGAAGCCCAAATATTTTTTCAGAGCTAGATGCAGAAAAAAATTATTTTTAATTTGCAACCTGATGGAGGTCAGTATAGATGGACTAATAGACCAAGTCCCACACACTGCTAGAAGCCCAAATATTTTTTCAGAGCTAGATGCAGAAAAAAATTATTTTTAATTTGCAACCTGATGGAGGTCAGTATAGATGGACTAATAGAACAAGTCCCACACGCTGCTAGAAGCCCAAATATTTTTTCAGAGATAAATGAAGAAAAAAATTATTTTTAATTTGCAACCTGATGGAGGTCAGTATATATGGACTAATAGACCAAGTCCCACACACTGCTAGAAGCCCAAATATTTTTTCAGAGCTAGATGCAGAAAAAAATTATTTTTAATTTGCAACCTGATGGAGGTCAGTATAGATGGACTAATAGACCAAGTCCCACACACTGCTAGAAGCCCAAATATTTTTTCAGAGCTAGATGCAGAAAAAAATTATATTCAGTTTGCAACCTGATGGAGGTCAGTATAGATGGACTAATAGAATGATGCTATGCCCAAAAGATTTTACTTCACTAGGTGCAGTAAAAAAATTGGTATTCTATACACAGGTGGTATATCTTGCAACACAGATAGGCTACTCCACTGACTAACACACTCTGCAATAGGCCAAAAAGGATTAGCTTTGCTAGATTCAGCCAAATGCTGTGAAAAAAACTTGCACAGCACTGGCACAGACCTGCCTGGCAAAAACTGATAGGAACTGATGTAACCTAGTCCTGAAAAGGACTCCAATTACAATTAGTCTTTACTCCCACAATTTATCTATTTAAGAGCACAGACCTGCCTGATAAAAGTCGTAGGAAATGCTGTAACCTAGTCCTTAAAAGGACTGCAATCACAACTATTCCCTACTCCCAAGCTATCTGTATATTTGTGCGAAAATTGGCTTGAAATTAACAAGGTATAGCGCACACAGCAACAGCGGTGCCGTCTAACACGCAGCTGCAGCAGTGAGAAAATGGTGGCGACGGGGAAAATGGCTTGGTCTTATAGGGCAAGGACATGTGACATACACTGCCAATCACACATGCCCTTGCTTGTGTGAAAAAAAGCACTTCGCTCCGTGTGTGCGCTGCTGATAGGCTGACAGATTGCACCTCCCCAATGCAAATGCGGGAAAGAGAAAAAAAAATGGAGATCTTCATTGTTCCTGCAGAGATCCATCCCCTGCCCCTCCCCCCGCCCCGCTGTACACTCAAACTGCGTATTAACATTAATTTTCATCATTACTGAGAAAAAATCCAGTTATGATTTTGGTGCACGAACAGTTATCGAACATAACCTCGAACAGCCGAATTTTTCTCAAATTGTTCGTGTTCGCCGACCGGCTCGAACACCGCCCAAAACAGCTCGAATTTGAGATTGGCGAACAGTTCGAGTAGAACAACGCTCATCTCTACTGAACAGGATTCAGATCAGGAGAGAAACTAAACACAGTTCAGATAAACTCCATGAACTAACAGTGCAGAGTATTATCGGCCAGGAAGATAAGGATTGGAAGGAATTGTGTCACAGGGATCATCTCCCTCATCAAATCCTCCCCCCTCCATCTCCATGCAAGATAAAGAATGCTGTGTACTAGTGTGCCCTTGTGAAGGAAAAGCCTGTGGTTGTGTATGCATAGAAGTGTGCTGCTAAGAGATCTAATCTATGATGAATTACGCTACTGAAGAGACTGTAATACTGTGCCTTGTGAAGAAACTACTGTATTGTTACTGGAGCCAGTTGCTCAAGAATCTCAGACTGTACTATAATAAAGATTGTTGCTGTAATATCCCTGAATTGCACTGGCCATGCTTCAGATTAAATTCCACTGTTAAACTGTTGAAAAAGACTTGTCAGATGTATCTGGTCAGCAATTGAATCTATCGTGTGCCTGAGAGAAGCTGCAGCCTATGGTCGCCCTGAGTAACGATTCGCCCAGGATTCCAAAGAATTCATGAAACCCGTCTCGCCCTATCTGAACCTAGCGGCGTCCGTGTAACATTGGTGGCCCGTACGGAGAATTCTGAGCGGGAATTAGCATGTAGAGGGAGAAGAGGAAAAGTGTCTGGAAAAACACAGCAGCACAGCATCTCAATTCAACTCTGCTACACCAGTTAAAGGGGACCAGCCCTAGAGAAAACACACTGGCAACAATGGATGTGGAAATACAAATGGACAGAATTAGTAAGCTGCTTCTTCAGTTAACCTGTGAAGAATTGAGAACAGTATCAGAACATATAAAGATGTCAGAAGAACAGATTTCTAAAGCACACAACCGCAGGCAACTGTTAGCTGCCATTAATGTAAAAATGAATGAGCTGGGGGAGAAAGAAGCTTTAGACATCATGGGGACGAGCCTCCAGGAGCTAACACAGTTTCTAACCAGGATGAACTTGGAGGATGGAGGGGCGGCACCAATTACCAAAAGCGGGATTCTCCGTCCGCAGGCAGAACTACAGGAATTGAAAGAACAATTCAAAGCCCTAACAACAGCCCTGCAGGAATCGACCAAAACCTCTGAACGGGTGACAGACTCAGACAGAACCTTTTAACCTGCTTGGGTTAGATAAATCAGGGAGACAGTCCTCTCAAACACCACAAATCACCATAAGGAAAGAATTCAAGATCCTGGGACAGATTGGAGAGTGTGGACAGAAAGAGAAACTGTCTTATATGAACTTGTTGCACCAGATCGATGCAGGCTTACAGAAAGGCTACCAGCCAGATGAGATCGTTGAGGGGGTGGTGAAAGCGATCAGCCCAGGACTGAACCTCCATAGTATGCTAGAAATGAAGAGTCAATTGACCTTGCAACATCTGAAGATGATTTTAAAAGGGCACTATAAAGACGAGAGTACTTCAGAATTGTTCACCCCAAAGTTTCTTGTTCAGAGCAGTTGAAATGAAGGACAGACTGTCTGCATCCAGAGATGTAGAAGCGGAGGAGAAGTTTGATGCTGGACTTGTCCAGAAGAAGTTCTTGAGATCATTGGGAATGGGATTAAACACTAGTGTTGAGCCACCCCCGTAGTGTTCGAGTTCGGTTCGGTTCGTCGAACACCCGTGTGTTCGCCGAACTGTTCGTCGAACTGTTCGTCGAACGCCGTTAAAACCAATGGCAGGCAAACAAAAACACATAGAAACACATAGAAAACACCTTCAAAGGTGTCCAAAAGCTGACAAACTGCTCAGAAGACACAACTAACACATGGAAAAGTGACAAGTACATATAGTCATGCGAAAAGAAAAGAGGTGGAGGAGTAAAAGTAGGGGGAGACACAGATATAGGCATGTCATGCCCTTCTAAAATCCAAAAAGTGAGAAGCCGACACGTTCAGTCAGCTCCTGCCCGTGCCACCTCCGCGTCGCCGGGTTTGTGCCAGAGCCGCGGTGAACCCTGACGGCCAGCCCCCCTCTCCCAATACTGGTGCCTGTCCGCTGGTGGGTCGAGCGAGCCCCCCTGTGGTGGAGGCAGCTCTAAGCTTTTTAATTTAAATTGTCTCTCTAATTTGAATGAATACACTTTAAATCCATTTACAAGGATCTATTGGAGGGCAAGTCTCATGCCAGCAGCCGCGTAATTCCAGCCCCAGTAGCGTCCACTAAAGCTGCTGCAGTTAAAAAGCTTTTATAAGGATCGAGCTCGGCTGTCCACCGCAAGGCATCCTACTGCCAGTCCCAGCCCCTATGCCTTGGGGTGCCTCCTGATGCTCTTCACTGAGTATCCCGTGGTCCCGAAGCATTTCCTTTGAAAAAATTAAGTGTCCAAACTACAGGTGGTGTAGCTTGGTTAACAGCCGGGATAATCCGCTGACTAGCAGACACTGCTGCTAGGCACAAAGTATTTCCTGGGCTAGATGCAGTTAAAAATTTGTAATTAGATACTCTCGTTGGATGCTGAGAAAGCATTCCATAGAGTCTCCTGGCACGCCATATATGATTCTCTTAAAAAGCTTGGGGTAGGGGTCTAGGGGACCCTTTTATAGCCAAAATCACGGCCCTGTATCGCAATACGTCACCTAGGCTGAAGATAAATGGAACTGTAGCACCCTGAGGGCTCGGTTGCTACAGAGGTATTGCACCTCACCCAGAGGTGTGATATCTCACTCTCAGGTAAGGATGTAGTGTGGATCAGGACCCGACACCTGCATGCATTACACCACATTGCCGTGGGGCAGGGTGACCAATATGCCCCTGAGATGGGCACGACTGTCCCTGTCCCTGGCTGGAGTGGGTGGAGGGAACACTGAGGAAGGGGAACCATGTAGTGCAGGAGCAGGGAGGAAGCAGTTCCTGGGTGCATTCAGAAGGGAGTATAAAAGGTGGGCACCATCTTAGTTCAGTGCAGAGAAGTCTGAGCAGAAGTGGCAGGGAGCAGGGGCTCTGCATGAGCTCTGCTCCGGAGGTGGGCCTAGTAACAGAGGCCCAGGCCTGGAAGAGGGAGAAGGAAGGAAGAGGAGCGGAGAAGGCTCCAGGAACGAGGAACGAAGGGATCTCAGGGGTGCGGACGGGCGAGTCGCCACCGCACGCCCGAATCCACCTGCGTGGAGGGGTCAGGCCAAAGGGGGAGACCGGTCCCCGAAACTAGTGGAGGCAGGAAACGATCCTCAGCTAGAAACAGGAGGCTGTGACATTTTATGTGGCGCAGCCCCTCGCTACACCCGCTAGGAAGGCACCACATAGGGTCAGGGAAACTGGCGCCAAGTTTACCAAGAGGAGGCCCGAGGCAGCCGGACAGAAGGGTTGGTAAGGAAGGCCAGACAAAGGACACACAAAGGGGGTCCTGTGAAGCACTCCAAAGTTATCTGGGAGTTGTCTGAGCCCCTCACCTGGTGAACACAGTACGACGTGGGCAGCCGTTACCTGCAGACGTGGTCTGGATAATAAGAACTGTGAGTAAAGGCCCTGGACTGCATCACTGACTCCGTGTCATTACTGCTGCTGCCCTGCACCATCACCCCCATCCTCCGCATATACTGCCCTGAGGCTATACTCCTCCCGTGGGGAGTTATGCTACGCTCTGCTGCACCCACAACACCAGCCTCAGCGGTCTGCCCTGGAGCGGCGGTTCACTCTGACCGCAATCCACGGGTGGCGTAGTCGGACATTTAAACATCAAAACCACATAAATAGTTCCGCCACTGGTTTGACCGCCCTGAGCCACGGAACCGGGTCGCCGCCACGAAGACTACAACCACCAGCATCCACCAAAAAGGGTCCGGCTCCGGGTGTCCCAAGGCCCAGGGGGTGCGTCAGAACATTTTCATCACCTTTCACAATCACCAATGGGACAAGGCAGGGATGTTCTCTGTCCCCTCTCTTATACATCCTAGTGACGGAGCACCTGCTCTCATCAATTCGCCATAACCCCAATATTAGGTGGATTGAGGTGGGAGGCACCGAGTACAAGTGCTCTCTATTTGCTGATGATGTCCTAGTATATATCACTCAATCACATATATCCATCCATGCTGTTATGGCTGAAATAGATCACTTTGTTACATGGTCAAATTTTAAAATCAATGCAGCGAAGTCTGAGGCCCTCGATGTCTCCCTCCCCAAATCCATATAGGATTCCATCCAGTCCAACTTTCCCTTTGCCTGGCCCTCACAGGGTATCAAATACTTAGGAATTCCTATTCATAGAGACCTCTCCCATCTATGTTATCTTAATTTTGGGCCCTTTATTGAACAACTCCATACAGACCACGGTTGGCAAGTTAGAACTGTAAGATTCACTACGTGAACCACTGGTGTTTTGTGGAAAAGCACATGTACACTGTGTTCCAAATTATTATGCAAAAAGTGTTTAGGAGTGATAAGGGAAGAATTTGTTTGTTTGTCAGTTAAACTCATTGATGGTGATGTGTGTCAGGGCTCTTTATATCACTATAAGCAATTGCAGACACCTGTGCTAATTAGTTTGGCAGGTGTGTCCAATGAAAGGCAAGACTACTTAAGAAGGCTGTCTCACATTATTAAGCAGCCTACATTTTCTGCCAAAATGGGAAAGAAAAAGGATGTGTCGGCTGCTGAGAAGCAACAAATTGTGGAGTGTTTAGGTCAAGGCATGACTACAATCAACATTGTGCGATGATCAGGATGAAGTGTCTTGGCAATCAAGAAGTATGTAGCTGATTCACAGTACACACGTGTGCGTGCTGATAAGGGCAAATTGAGGACTCTTCCCTACCGGCAATTACGTCAGGTTGAAAGAGCAGCGGCAAAAAAGCCTTGTCATAGCAGCAGACAAGTTTTTGAAGCTGCTTGTGCCTCCAACGTCCCCCGAACAACAAGATGCAGGGTCCTTCAGAGGTTTGCAGCTGTGCATACGCCATCCTGTCGACCTCCTCTATCCACTTCACACAAGCAGAAACGGCTCCAGTGGGCCAAACATTACATGAAGACTGATTTCAAAACTGTTTTGTTCACGGATGAGTGCCGTGCAGCGCTCGATGGTCCAGATGGATGGAGTGGAGGATGGCTGGTTGATGGACACCCCACGCAAACACGGCTACAACGCCAACAAGGAGGAGGTGGAGTAATGTTTTGGGCTGGAATCATGGGGAGAGAGATTGTCGGCCCCTTTAGGATCCCTGAAGGCGCTAAAGATGAACTCCATAATGTATGTGGATTTTCTCAAACAGCACTTCCTGCCATGGTTCAAGAAGAAGAACCGTGTATTTCACAGCAAGATCATTTTTCTGCATGATAATGCACCATCTCATGCTGCACATAAAACATCTGCATCTCTGGCTGATATGGGCATAAAAGGGGACAAACTTATGGTGTGACCCCCATGCTCCCCTGACCTCTACCCCATTCAGAACCTTTGGAGCATCATTAAAAGGAGTGTCTATGATGGCGGGAGGCAGTTCACATCTAAGCAACAGCTCTGGGAGGGTATTCTGTCCTCATGCAAAACAATTGAAGCAGAAACCATCCAAAACCTGACAAATTCAATGGACGAGAGAGTTCAGAAGCTCCTTTCGAACAAGTGGTCCTATGTGAAAATGTAACATCACCTAGAATAAAGTTTTGAGTTGAAAACTGTTTGATTTCAGTTTCTAACAACCTGCTAATGCTTATAATTTCAAAAATGACCATTTTTTTGGTCTTTATTAAAATGAAAAGGTTGATCGAAAAGTTTGGGGGATCTAAGAGTGTGGCAACCCAGTAGTCATGATTACTTCGAATTCTGACAATATGAGGGTCATGCTGCAGGTAGTGCAGCAAGAAGGCACTTATGTGTCTTGCGCATCTCGGAGCCCCAAAATTATTTTCCGGGCTAGATGCAGCTAAAAATTATTATTAATTTTAAATCTGGTGAAGCTTTAGTATAGATGGCCTAATAGGATCAGTGCTGCACACTGCTACAAAGCCCAAATTATTTTCCAGTCAAGATACAGATAAACATGATTAGTAATTTTAAATCTGGTGGAGCTTATTATAGATGGCCTAATAGAATCAGTGCTGCACACTGCTACAAAGCCCAAATTATTTTCCAGCCAAGATACAGATAAACATGATTAGTAATTTGAAAGCTTAAAACGGTTGGTAGGGTGATTTTAACCAATCATCAAGCTTTTACTCTCCCCAGGATGACACAGGGGTAGAAAAGTCGTTTCGGATCCATGATTTGTTCATCTTTATGAACGTGAGTCTGTCTACATTATCAGTGGAGAGCCGCGTGCGCTTATCTGTCAGCACACCACCAGCAGCGCTGAACACACGTTCAGATAGAACGCTGGCTGCGGGGCATGACAAGATCTCCAAGGCGTAAGTGGCTAGCTCCGGCCATTTATCCAGATTGGAAGCCCAAAAAGAGCAAGGGTCCAGTGACACAGTCGTGGCTTCAATGTTTACTTGGAGATACTCCTGTACCATCGTCTCTAGGCGTTGACTATGTGTCAGACTTCTTGTCTCCTGTGGCCTTGCAAAGGATGGGCTAAAAAAGTGGTGAAATGATTCCGCAAAATTGATGTTACCAGCAGATACTGTGGTTCTGTTACGGTTTGAGTGCTGAACACTTGACGGTCCCACGGTTGGCAAGTTGGAACTGTGAGATTCACTACGTGCACCACTGGTATTTTGTGGAAAAGCACATGTAAGATTCTGCAACAGTCTCTGCTGATACTCCTGCATGCGTGCATCCCTTTCTATGGCAGGAATAATTTCTGCAAATTTACTTTTGTACCGGGGATCTAACAGTGTGGCAACCCAGTAGTCAGGATTATTTCTAATTCTCACAATTCGAGGGTCATGTTGCAGGTAGTGCAGCTAGAAGGCACTCATGTGTGTTGCGCATCCAGGAGCACCAAGTCCCTGTTGTGTTGGTGGCGAGGTAACAATCATGCTTCTTTCCTCTGTCCTCTCCCCCCAACCTCGCACAACAGAAATGTGATCAAGGTCTCCCTCATCAGTTCGTCCTCCACTTCTTCCTGGGCTCCTGCACCTTCCTCACTAGTTTGGCTGCTACCATGCGCCCTGGTAAAACCATCTCCCCCACCCTCACATGCCTGCCGCCTTGGTGCTGCCGACCGTCTGGACCTTGCAGATGTTAGCCCTTCCGCATACAACTCCTCCTCCTCTACTTCCTCCACCTCCTCTTGTCCCACCACCTGACTCCGAATTCTGTTTAACGTGTGCTCCAGCATGTAAATCACCGGAATAGTCATGCTGATAATGGCATCGTCAGCACTAAACATCTTCATCGCCATTTCAAAACTGTGCAGAAGGGTGCATAGGTCCCTGATCTGAGACCACTCCTCCAGCGTGATTTGCCCCACCTCTGGATCTCGTTGGCCCAGGCTATACGTCAGAACGTATTGCACCAGGGCTTGTCGGTGCTGCCACAGTCGCTGCAACATGTGCAGAGTTGAATTCCACCGGGTAGGCACATCGCATTTTAGCCGGTGAAGTGGCAGGCCCAACGACTTCTGTAGAGATGTAAGTCGCTGAGCTGCGGGATGCGAACGGCGAAAGTGAGCACACAGCGACCGTGCCCTCTGCAGAAGGCCATCTAGTCTGGGATAGTGGGCTAAAAATTGCTGGACAACCAGGTTCAACACGTGAGCCATACAAGGCACGTGTGTGACATTGCCCCGGCGAAGGGCCGCACCCAGGTTTGCAGCATTGTCGCACACGGCCTTCCCTGGTTTCAGGTCCAGTGGAGACAACCATTCATGAAATTGGTTCTCCAGAGCTGACCACAACTCCTCAGCTGTGTGACTCACATTTCCCAGACATTTCAATGTAAAAACCGCCTGATAACGTTGAGCCCTACTGCCAGCATAGTAAGGAGGTGTGCAGGATCCCTTCTGCGCAATTAGAAAGCTTGTGGCATGACCAGACAGGCTTTGGGTGCAGGTGGAAGACCGAGAGGAGGTTGAGGAGGCAGAAGCAGTGGAGGAACTTTGACATAAAGAGGATTGACGCACAACTCGTGGGGACGGCAAGACTTGGACAGCAGCCCCTTGTCCTGCTGTCACCATAGTTACCCAGTGCCCAGTCAGCGACATGTAACGCCCTTGTCCATGCCTACTCGTCCAAGTGTCTGTGGTGAAATGCACCCTGTCACACACAGAGTTTCTCAAAGAAGCGGTGATGTTGTGTGCGACATGCTGGTGGAGCGCAGGCACACCTTTCTTTGAGAAGTAGTGCCGACTGGGCATCTGGTACTGGGGCACTGCGACAGACATAAGGTCTCGAAAATCCTCTGTGTCCACCAGGCGGAAAGGCAGCATTTCTGTAGCCAAGAACTTGCCGATGGTGAAATTCAACCTCTTAGCTTTCTCATGGCTAGGAGGAAATGGTCTTTTACTTGTCCACATCTGAGGGACCGAGGGCTGGCTATTGTGCTTAGACGGGGTTGATAAGGGTGTCCCCGGCAAACTGCCGGTCTGTGAGGAAGATGCAGGCGGACATGTTAGGTTGCCTTGATCCAAAGGTGGTGCTATCGATGTCGGACAGCGCTCAACACCAGCTGGTGTTACCACCTCCAAAGAAAATGATGACCTGCCAATCACGCTGGCTGTTGCGGGTAAAGAGGTGGCAGGTCTGCGCCCCAAAACAGGTGTGACTGCTGTCCCCCCAGTCACAGAGGATGAAGAGGCCGCGGATGCACAAGATATGGCAGACGGTGGTTGGCCCGGCCGGCTAGGCCACATTGTAGCACACTGAGCTTCCCACTGCAACTTATGCTTCATGTCCATGTGCCGGTTCATGCATGAAGTACTCAAACTATGTATTTTTTGGCCTCTACTTAGCTTTTGCTGACAAATGTTACAGATAACACGAGTTGGGTCATCTTTATCGATCTGAAAAAATGCCCAGGCTATGCAAGGCTTAGCACCCATGCGACCTGAAGAGCCACCACGACTTGTGGTGAGAGGCAGAGTTGTGTTTGAGGATGCAGTTGTTGACGTGCTTCCAGTACTACGTCTCTGTCCAGGAAGGGGCAACCTGACCTCGTCGTCACTAGCATCTTCCTCCACCTCCTCTGCTGACCTCATCTCTTGGCTGACTGTGGGTTGACAGTAAGTGGGATCTCCAACCTCATCATCATCACCCTGTGCGTTATCACACCCGTCGTCCTCAGAGCCAACCTGTTCCTGCCCTGACAAAAAACTAAAGTTGTCGCTCCAATCAGGTATTTGAGTCTTATCATCGTCTTCCACATTGTCTCCACCAACAGGAGTTACAGTTTGGGAATGAGGGTATACATTATGGTCAGAACCTTCTGCGTCTGGTCCTGGATCCGACTCATAAAGATTCTGGGCATCAGTGCAGATCATTTCCTCGTCTGGATTCACAGAAGCGCTGGAGTCGACCTCTGATTCCCAGGCTATAGTATGAGTAAACAGCTCTGCAGACTCAACCATCTGTTCTACCTCATACTCAGACGGGCAGTTGGAGATTTGGGAGCTGTGAGGAAGCAAGTGCGATTGGGGTGACACCTTTGAGGACTGGAGTATTTGTGATGTTGAAGTTGATGTGGAGGAGAGCCCACTTAAAGGAGCACTTGATATCCGTTGAAGCACCTGCTGTTTTTGTGCCTCATCTGGAATTTGTAGCGATTGGCGTGGCCGTAAGAAAGGGATCTTATCACATTGTCCGCTAAAAGAAGTAGACATTTTAGTTTGGCTGGAAGATGGTCTTTCTTCTGCAGATGTTACTGTTGCTTTAACACCTACCCCACGGACACAACCTTTTTTCCCCTTCCCAACACGCCTATTCCCCTTTCCACCAGCAGCAGGCCTTTTTCCACTCATTTTGGTGGTTAACTAATTAACAACTCTGGAGTTGTTTGCACAAAAAAACAATGGATGGGAACCGAGCAGAGCTGAGTGGCCAAACTGTGGTATTAGGCCAAAACTATTGGCTGGGTTAGATGCAGAAAAAAAATATATTCAATTTGCAACCTGATGGAGGTCAGTATAGATGGACTAATAGAGAAAGTCCCACACACTGCTAGAAGGCCAAATATTTTTTCAGAGCTAGATGCAGATAAAAATTATTTTTAATTTGCAACCTGATGGAGGTCAGTATAGATGGACTAATAGAGAAAGTCCCACACACTGCTAGAAGGCCAAATATTTTTTCAGAGCTAGATGCAGATAAAAATTATTTTTAATTTGCAACCTGATGGAGGTCAGTATAGATGGACTAATAGAGAAAGTCCCACACACTGCTAGAAGGCCAAATATTTTTTCAGAGCTAGATGCAGAAAAAAATTATATTCAGTTTGCAACCTGATGGAGGTCAGTATAGATGGACTAATAGAGAATGTCCCACACACTGCTAGAAGGCCACATATTTTTTCAGAGGTAGATGCAGAAAAAAATATATTCAGTTTGCAACCTGATGGAGGTCTGTATAGATGGATTAATAGAACAAGTCCCACACACAGCTAGAAGCCCAATATTTTTTCAGAGGTAGATGCAGAAAAAAATATATTCAGTTTGCAACCTGATGGAGGTCAGTATAGATGGACTAATACAACAAGTCCCACACACAGCTAGAAGCCCAATATTTTTTCAGAGGTAGATGCAGAAAAAAATATATTCAGTTTGCAACCTGATGGAGGTCTGTATAGATGGACTAATACAACAAGTCCCACACACAGCTAGAAGCCCAATATTTTTTCAGAGGTAGATGCAGAAAAAAATATATTCAGTTTGCAACCTGATGGAGGTCTGTATAGATGGATTAATAGAACAAGTCCCACACACAGCTAGAAGCCCAATATTTTTTCAGAGGTAGATGCAGAAAAAAATATATTCAGTTTGCAACCTGATGGAGGTCAGTATAGATGGACTAATACAACAAGTCCCACACACAGCTAGAAGCCCAATATTTTTTCAGAGGTAGATGCAGAAAAAAATATATTCAGTTTGCAACCTGATGGAGGTCTGTATAGATGGATTAATAGAACAAGTCCCACACACAGCTAGAAGCCCAATATTTTTTCAGAGGTAGATGAAGAAAAAAATATATGCAGTTTGCAACCTGATGGAGGTCAGTATAGATGGACTAATACAACAAGTCCCACACACAGCTAGAAGCCCAATATTTTTTCAGAGCTAGATGCAGAAAAAAATTATATTCAATTTGCAACCTGATGGAGGTCAGTATAGATGGACTAATAGAATGATGCTATGCCCAAAAGATTTTACTTCACTAGGTGCAGTAAAAAAATTGGTATTCTATACACAGGTGGTATATCTTGCAACACAGATAGGCTACTCCACTGACTAACACACTCTGCAATAGGCCAAAAAGGATTAGCTTTGCTAGATTCAGCCAAATGCTGTGAAAAAAACTTGCACAGCACTGGCACAGACCTGCCTGGCAAAAACTGATAGGAACTGATGTAACGTAGTCCTGAAAAGGACTCCAGTTACAATTAGTCTTTACTCCCACAATCTATCTATTTAAGAGCACAGACCTGCCTGATAAAAGTCGTAGGAAATGCTGTAACCTAGTCCTTAAAAGGACTGCAATCACAACTGTTCCCTACTCCCAAGCTATCTGTAGATTTGTGCGAAAATTGGCTTGAAATTAACAAGGTATAGCGCACACAGCAACAGCGGTGCCGTCTAACACGCAGCTGCAGCAGTGAGAAAATGGTGGCGACGGGGAAAATGGCTTGGTCTTATAGGGCAAGGACATGTGACATACACTGCCAATGACACATGCCCTTGCTTGTGTGAAAAAAAGCACTTCGCTCCGTGTGTGCGCTGCTGATAGGCTGACAGATTGCACCTCCCCACTGTAAATGCGGGAAAGAGAAAAAAAAAATGGAGATCTTCATTGTTCCTGCAGAGATCCATCCCCTGCCCCTCCCCCCACCCCGCTGTACACTCAAACTGCGTATTAACATTAATTTTCATCATTACTGAGAAAAAATCCAGTTATGATTTTGGTGCACGAACAGTTATCGAACATAACCTCGAACAGCCGAATTTTTCTCAAATTGTTCATGTTCGCCGAACGGCTCGAACACCGCCCAAAACAGCTCGAATTTGAGATTGGCGAACAGTTCGAGTAGAACAACGCTCATCTCTATTAAACACCAAACACATCAAGTTGCAGCTGAAACAGTACATAGAAGATCCTGGCATTCTGGACAAAGTCCTAATTGAAAAAATGAATGAGGCAGCTAGTTTTGAGTCAGAGAGCGAACAGAAGTTACAGAAAAGCTCTTCTTCTAAAATCACCAAAATGAGTCAGCTGAAGTTGGAGACCCCCGGTGGCCAGTCCGAAGATCATCATGGAGACCCTCCAGTGCCACCTCCAAGAGGGAACCTTAAATCACCAACAGAAGAGAGGACCGCCAGCGTTGACTGGGAGGAAGTAATAGGAGAACTGCGAGCCGAGTTGATTGAGGTGAAAAAGTTGAATCTTTCCAGGCCAGAACCTTTATCCCTCAGACCCAGGAGTGGGTTCCAAAACAGAAGATATCCGGCTTGTAAAGCGTTCCGCTCATCAAATCAGAGTACGGTGTGTGTCCACTGTCTAAGATGTGGTGAGGAACAACATTATGCCAAGGAATGCCAATGGTCACAGTCGTTTTTGTTAAAAGAGAGGAGGTTGCCAGTACGGGGTGACTGGTAACCACGACACAGGGGAAGCCCCAGAAGCAAATCCAAATCTCACCAAACCCCAGAATGGCACATGAGGTAAAACGGCTGTGTCAGTACTATCCCCAAGTGTGTTCCCGTCTACAACAGCTGCAAGAGAGACAAGGGCATCAGTTCATTATTGCCCAGTGCGTAGGTCAAACCATGTACTCCTGGGAGGAGGATTCCTCGATCAGTAAAGATAGCCTCATCAGCCTAATTGGTGAAAGATGCTTTATACAGTGCCAGCTAGATGGACTCCTGGTAAAAGCATTGTGGGACACAGGAGCCCAAGCGAGCCTCTTAAATGAAGAATGGAGAAGGCACTACCTGCCACATACCTGCCTTCGGTCACTAAAAGAACTCTTAGGACCAGTGGAACTCCACGGCAAAGCTGTCAACCAGACCGAAATCCCGTTCATAGGCTGGGTGGAAGTGACTTTCCAACTGAGGGCCACGAAGAACAGCAACACCATTGGATTTTGGTACCTTTTCTCATGACCATTGATCAGAACGTGGCGGAGGATCCTATCCTGCGTTATAATGTAATCAGTGAGGTCGTCACGAAACACAGTGCAGGGACGCTGGTGGTGGATGCAATTGCCATATCACTTGACATACCCAACGCCGTGGTGGAAAATGTGATTCATAGAGTAAAGAAAGCACAGAATACAATGGACCTAAAAGAAGTCAAGGTAGACTGTCATCCAACCATCATCTCTGCAAACCAAATTGGGGGGGTGAGGTTTGGAGTCCGGGTAGAACCAAGAAGAAAAGTCCAGAAATGATTGTTTGTGCCAAAAGACTCCTCAGTACTTCCGGAAGTCCTAGTTCAAGGTGAGATTGTGCTTATGATTCCTACTGGTGGATTTGCTTGAGTGACAGTACCAGTGATGAATACTATGAAACATGAAATTAGACTGTATCCAAAGACTGTGTTAGGTCACATTGAAACCGTTAAAAATGGTATATCCAGCAAGTGTGAGACCCACCCAGGGGTCTACCGTGAATTCAGTCTCCCCACCAAGGAACCGGAGTTGCCCAGGGGAGAAAATTGCACGACCCACCGCAGGGTCCTAAAATCCCCCAAGTATGCCTGGAACACTGGTGTGCTGAAGATATAGCGATAGCAAAACAGATCCTGAGAGAAAAGTGTCATGCATTCTTTAAAGATGACTGATATAGGCTGTATCCTGTCATTGCAATTGAAAGTCAATTTGAAAGACACGACCCCAGTAACCAGAAGTTACATGTCTGTGCCGAAACCATTACACCGTGAAGTGAAAGAGTATTTACAAGATCTAATCAACAGAGGTTGGGTCCAAAAGTCGAAGTCGTCTTTTTCCTCTCCTATTGTTTATGTTAGGAAGAAGGACAGTACGCTGTGTAATGCAGCGACTTGCGGCATTACGGTAATGGTCCAGGATGTGTTTTGGCTGCCAAGGTACCTCCCCCTCAGGTGACTGGTCACATGACTGTGACATCAGCACAGGTCCTGTGTGTGTGTACTACAGGATATATAAACCCTGGTAGTCTTGAGACAGGGTGTGAAAGGCGTGAAGCCTGTTCCCTGTGTGGGACACCGTTAGTGTAAGGCGTGAGGCCTGTTCCCGTGTGGGACACCATTAGTGTGAAGCCTGGTGAAGCCTGAAAGGTCGAGGCTGGATCCTTAGGTATAAGCGATGCCAGTGGCCTTGGAGGGCAGAGGCTTGAAAGACAAGAAGCCTGAAAGGCAGAGGCTGGATGTTGGCTGTGTAAGCATACCAGTAGCCTTGGATGGTACGAGGGCTGGAAACCCCCACCTGGGAAGCCTAAAAGCCACAGTGGTGGCAGAATAAACCTGAAGCAGCTAAAACCCGCGAAAGGTAAAAACACTGCGTTATATGGACATTTATGTTGTTGCCTAGCTGAGGGCTGTAACTGGAGCCAAGTGGACGTGTCTGTTGCTGGAAAGGCTCCCGAATGTTATGTGTGTAATATGCCAATGAGCCACTAAGATGGACTGTGTGATAAGCAGTTATGAAGTGCAATAAACTGCTGAAGTGTGAAAACTGAAAAACGTGGCTGGTGTGCTTTAATTGACCCGGTGCAGCGAGTATCCCCCAATATGATGACTAGTGTTGCCTTACAGCTGAGACTCTGCTATGATTACCGGGAACTAAACCGTAAGTCAGTTCCTGATCGGCACCCAATACCAAAGATTCTAGATATGCTGGATAGCCTATCAGGAAGTACCTGGTTCTCTGTCCTCGATCAGGGTAAAGCATACCATCAAGGGTTTGTTGAAGAGTCCAGTAGACCCTTGACAGCATTCATCACACCGTGGGGGTTATATGAGTGGATCTACATACCGTTTGGGCTTAGTTCAGCTTCAGCAGAATATCAGAGGAGCATGGAGACCTGTTTGGAAGGATTGAGGGACAATATCTGTCAGCCGTACTTGGATGACAATGTGGTACACAGCAAAACCTTCCAGGAGCATGTTGAACACGTGAGGACCGTATTACAGCAGTATCAACAACACGGAGTTAAGTTGACCCCAAAGAAGTGTGAACTGTTCAAAAGGCAAGTCCGATTTCTAGGGAAACTTGTGTCCGGAGAAGGATATACCATGGACCCAACAGAAATCGCTCTGGTACTGGCCTTAAAAGACAAGCGCCCTCTACTGTCGGGGAGTTGAGGCAGATCTCAGGATTCCTCTCCTACTGTCGTACTTACCTTCAGAACTTCTGCAGGACTGCCGCGCCGCTATACCTACTTTTGGGGGGGGCAGAGACAACAACACCCACGGAGAAAAAGAACAGCAGACCACCAGGAGGTATTGGAAGAACTAGTAGACTACCTGGTAAATGTACCATCTTGGAATATCCTAATTTCAACTTACCATTTGTTCTTCATTGTGACGCTTCTCAAGTTGGACTGGGAGCTGCCCTGTATCAGCATCAAGATGGAAAATTGAGAGTCATCGGTTACAATTCTAGAACGTTGACAGACGCTGAGAAGAATTACCATCTACATTCCGGTAAATTGGAGTTCCTGGCATTGAAATGGGCTATCTGAATGATTTAGAGATTATCTCTACTACAGCAAAGAGTTTGAGGTATACACTGACAACAACCCTTTGACCTATGTCCTCACTACAGCCAAACTGAATGCAACGGGTCAGAGATGAGTTGCTGAACTAGCTGACTTCAATTTCATCATCAAGTACAGGCCAGGAAAATGCAATGCGGATGCTGACGGATTGTCGAGAATGCCACTAGAGCCTGAAGGAGTTCATGAAAGAATGCTTGGAGGACGTCAGTCTGGAAGCAATTGAGAGCACTACCCAAGCAGTGCAAGCTTATCAAGAAGATGACACACCATTGTGGTGTTTGTTGACTGTGGAAACCACCATAAAAGCGAGAGAACAAGATCACCCCCTGTCCATTCAACAACTACCAAAAGGAAAAATCCATAGAGCACAACAGAAAGATCAGATAATTGGTAGAATACTACTTTATATGGACCAAAATCGGTTTTCAAGTAAACGGGAGTGAGATAATGAGTCACCAACAGTATCTGTTTTTGTTAAAGAATGGACGAAGCTCTACCTCAGTGAAGATGGCATCCTGTATCGTAAAGGAGGACAAAACCTGCAGTTGGTACTACCCAGAGTATTCCGTAGGTTGGTCTTCAAAGAACTCCATGAAAACATGGGACACCTGGATGTGGAAAGGAAAACCAGCTTGATCCGTGAACGTTTCTTCTGGCCGTACATGCCAGATATTGAGAGGTACGTGACCAGGGAGTGTGGGTGTCTGAAAGTTAAATGTCCCAACACATCTACCTGGGCACCTATGGGCAACATCAAACATCTGTTTGAGATGGTCTCAATAGACTTTCTACATCTCGAGACGTGCAAAGGTGGTTACGAATACATATTGGTGGTAATGGACCATTTTACTCGATTTGCCCAAGCATATGCCGCCACCAATAAAGCTGGTCGAACAGCGGTAGAGAAGATCTTCAATGATATTGCTTTGTGGTTTGGGTTCCCTACGAGGTTACACCACAACAAAGGAAGAGAATTTGAGAACCAGCTCTTTGCCAAGCTAGGAAAGTACTGTAGAATTCAGAGATCCCACACAATGCCCTATCACCCAGAGGGTAATGGCCAAAGGAACGTTTTAACCGGACATTGTCGATGTTGTGCACTTGAACAGCTGATGAGAAAAAAAGACTGGACGAGTTCTCTGTCAAAAGTGGTACATGCCTATAACTGTACAAAGAGCGATGCAACGGGTTACTCACCCTTCTTCCTATTGTATGGATGATCGCCAAGACTGCCAATCAACATCATGTTTGATACTCCGGTGTCAGAGACTTAGAGAACGTATCCAGAGTACGTCCGGAAATGGAAGGAACGGATGGCAGAGGCATACAACATAGCATTCAAAGTGGTTACGCAAGGACAGAGCAAGGGTAAGGAGTACTATGATTGAAAATGTTGTGGAGCAGAATTGGCATCGGGAAGCCGGGTGCTCGTCAAGAACGTACATGAGAAAGGAGGTCCAGGAAAACTTTGTTCGTATTGGGAAGACAAGGTGTATGTGGTCATAAAGAGGAAAGCGATGACAGCCCAGTGTATGAAATCCGATTGGAAACGTTAGACAAGGAAACCAGAATAGTCCATCGGAATTTACTACTAACCTGTGATTATCTCCCACCACAACAAGACTTCCCAGAAGTAGACCGACATCATCTGAGATCAACTAAGGGACCACCACAGACTGAAGCTCCGGAGGTGGATAGTGACCTTGAAAGTTCCCATGAGGAAGAGCACACCATTGTATTTCTCCGACCGGCAAGCAGAGAGACGTACCATCCTCAAGAGAGTGAACAAAGTCCCGAGACTCCAGAAGTTTGTATGAAGGAGTACAGATGAAGTCTAATTCAAATCTCATGATCGAACACCGGTCACTGAAGAGACCGATTGACACTTAGTAGTAGTAGAATTACCAGACCATGTGGAACCAGGCGATTCCGGGGAAGTACAGGAACTGACAGAGGCAGTTCCAGGAGTATCTGAGGAAGCACGGGAAATGAGTGCGGTTGAAAGAAACTTGTGACCGAAGAACCTGTGGTCTCTGAGGAACAACCCACCAGGAGGATGTCGACTCGAGAAGTGAGGAGGCCCGTGATGCTGACATATGAGACACTTGGTGAACTGAGTCAAGTGCCAAGGACTGTCGACTGGAAACAGGTATCTCTGCCTACGGACCAGGTAAACCCACTGGAGTGGTATTCAGCACAGAGAGGCAGTATGGAAGATGTTGCCTGGTGGAAAGACTTGTTTTCATGCTTTTATTTTCCATAAAAGACTTTGTAGAAACAAAGAACTGTTAAGGCCTAGTGAGAGAGCTGGTTGAAGACATACGAAAAGCTCCAGCTGAAGGGACACTGATTGTGTTAATTGTTTATTTCTTACAGGAGTACTACAAGAAAAAGATCGTAGAACAGGTTGTTATAAATGTTATGCCAATTTGTATAGAAAGTTACTCAACTTTCACCACAGTCTCAGAATTGGTCAGATTGACCAATTAAGATGAATGTCGAGGACGACATTCAAAAAGGAGGGAAGAGTGTGACATGCAGACATAGTGCTGTTGCTTCTAAAGCATCCAGCAACGGTTACAAATAATACAAGCTCAGGAGACAGGAAGTGTTGTGCTTCAGAAGCATCCAGCAGCTAGAGGGGTTAACACAGTCACAGGAGACAGGGAGTGTTTTAGCAGAACCCCAGGGGGATTGTGGGGAACTTGTTATTGTAGTCTGGCTGAAGCCGAAGAGAAAGGTGGTGTGTTATCTGGGTCTGACAGAAGGCAACTGAACAGGATTCAGATCAGGAGAGAAACTAACCACTGTTATGATCTGCTACAAGCACTAAGGAAAGACAGGAGATCTGTCCCTACAATAGAACTAAGCTTAATCCCTACGATGTAACGGGGAACCTGATCCTGCGATCAGACTCGCTAAAGTCCTCAGCTAGTCTGTACGAAGACCTATAGATGTGAGGGAGTGATCCCTACAAGAACTAGGGACTGGGAGTAAGATGGACACCTCCTAGCAGAAATTGTAGCAGATAAGGACAAACAAAACAACATAGAAAATAGAGGTCAAGACACCTGGCTAAACTGACGGAGTAAGGTAACAAAGCACCTGGCTAGATTAAGAGTAGAAATTACAATGAAGTCCAGCAAGGCCAGAAGGGCGGAGCAGGTTTAAATAGGCAAAAAAGGTCATGTGACCAGCAAACTAGAAAAAACCTAACAGGAGGGTTCTAACAGTACCCCCCCTTCTATGAGGATCCTCCAGATCCCCTAGGCCCAGGCTTATCAGGAAACCTCCTGTGAAACGCTCTGACAAGTCTGGAAGCAGAAACATCATCCGCCCTCACCCATGAGTTATCCTCGGGGCCGAAACCCTTCCAAGCGACGAGATACTGCAAACTCCCTCTATACCGTCTAGAATTAAGGATGCGGGAAATTTCATATTCCTCGTCCTCCACCACCGGAGGAACAGTGGCAGTGGCGTCTCTATCAGATACATCAGCTTTTTTCAATAGAGAAACATGGAACACCGGATTAATCTTCCAGGAGGTGGGAATCTCCAACCTAACAGCAGATTGGTTAACTACCTGAAGCACCTTAAAGGGCCCTACAAACTAGGGACCCAATTTTTTAGAAGGAATCCTCAACTGCAGATTCTTAGAGGTCAACCAAACCATGTCACCAGATGTAAACAAAACCTCTTGACGTTTCCTGTCAAAGTACCTCTTAGATTTTTTGTTAGCCTCCTGCAGATTACCACGCACATCCATCCAAACTCTTTCCAAATCACCGGAAAAACTCTCCTCCTCAGGCACAACCGATACCAATTTGGAGAATGACCCAAAAGACGGATGTCTCCCAGAACAACAAAAAAAAGGCGAACACCCAGCAGAAGAGGATGTATGGTTGTTAAGAGCAAATTCAGCAAGCGGCAGAAACTCAGACCACCCTTCTTGATTGTCTGCCACAAAACAACGCAAGAACTGCTCAAAATCCTGGTTCTTCCTTTCTGTCTGGCCATTAGACTCAGGATGATATCCAGATGAAAATGACAAATGAACTCCCAACCTGTCACAAAAGGCACGCCAAAAACGAGCCACGAACTGAGGTCCCCTATCAGAAACAATGTCAGTAGGAAGACCATGGAGTCTGACAATCTCCTTGACAAAGGCCTTAGCGAGTGTCTTAGCGCAGGGCAGTTTGATGAAGGGAACCAAGTGACACATCTTGCTAAAACGGTCCACGACCACCCAGATGACCGTGAAACCCTCAGAGGGGGGAAGGTCAGTAATAAAGTCCATAGCCAGATGTGTCCAAGGTGCACTAGGAACCTCCAGAGGGCAAAGCAACCCCGCAGCAGGAGCATGCGAAGACTTGGATCTTGCACACACAGTACATTGACGCACCCACTTAATGACCTCCCTCTGCCATCCAGGCCACCAAAAACTGCGACCCACAAGTCTCTTGGTCTCAGAAATTCCTGGATGACCTGCCAACCGAGACTCATGACACTCAACAAACAAATCTCTCCTAAAGGTCCTAGGCACAAACAACCTCCCATGGGGAGTGTTAGATGGGGCATTCTCCTGTGCTTTAAGAATCCCATCTTCCAAAACAGAGTCCAATGCAGCAATCACAACACCTTCTTGTAAAATGCTCTCCTCCTCCTCAGCACCGACCATGGGAGAAAAGCTGCGAGACAAAGCATCAGCTTTAACATTCTTGGTACCCGGGATGTAAGTAACGGAAAAATTAAACCGCGAAAAAAAAAGTGCCCACCTAGCCTGACGGGCATTCAAGCGCTTGGCAGCATCAAGATAGATCAGATTTTTATGATCAGTGAAAACCTGAATGGGAAATTCACCACCCTCCAAGAGATGACACCAGTGTTCAAATGCGAGTTTAACAGCCAGCAATTCCCGATTACCGATATCGTAATTAAGTTCCGTCTCAGAAATTTTTTTTGAAAAAAAGGCACAAGGATGTACTCCATCCTTGTTTTCCTGAGACAACACCGCACCGACCCCCACAGAAGAAGCATCAACCTCAACCAAAAACAGCTTAGTCACATCAGGCTGCATAAGGATGGGGGCAGAGCTGAACCTCTCCTTTAGAAACACAAAAGCTTCAATGGCCTCAGTAGTCCACTGAACCGTATTAGCACCTTTCCTGGTGAGATCGGTCAGTGGTTTAACAATAATAGAAAATTTTTTAATGAATTTTCTGTAGTAATTGGCGAAACCCAAAAACCTCTGTATCGATTTCAAACCAGTAGGCCTAGGCCATTCCTGCACAGCTTGAACTTTCACCAGGTCCATCTCAAAACCCTCGCTGGAGATAATGTAGCCCAAAAAACTAATTCTCTGTACAGCGAACTCACATTTCTCCAGCTTAGTAAAAAGCGAATTGTCAATCAATAACTGCAATACCTCACGTACGCTCCGCCAATGAGACTCCAGATCAGGCGAATAAATCAAAATGTCATCCAAATACACAACCACATTTTTACCGATCAAAGGTCTAAGGATTTCATTAATAAGATTCTGAAAAAATGCTGGTGCATTGGTAAGACCAAAAGGCATCACCAGATTCTCAAAATGACCCACAGGAGTGTTAAAAGCAGTTTTCTATTCATCACCCTCCTTCATGCGCAACAAATTGTATGCCCCCCAGAGATCAATTTTAGAGAACCATTTGGCCCCCACTAACTGGTTAAACAAATCAGGAATCAATGGCAGTGGGTAGGGATTGCATACAGTAATTTTATTAATCTCGCGAAAGTCCAGACAAGGACGTAAACCGCCGTCCTTTTTTTTAACAAAAAAAATCCAACAGCCACAGGTGACTTAGAGGGTCTGATATGACCGGCGGCCAAGCTCGTCTGTATGTATTCCTCCAAAGCCTTTCTCTCAGGAATAGTAAGATTAAATAAACTACTTTTAGGGAGAGTCGCTCCAGTGACAAATTCAATGGTACAATCATAGTCTCTATGAGGAGGCAAAATTTGCGACTCCTCCTCAGAAAAAACTTTCCAAAAATCCTGAATAGGTACAGGTAATTCCTCTTTATCCACAGCAGCAATGCGCCCGTTACAACACTTGTCATAACACTTAGGGCTCCAGGACTTAATTTCATTTGTAGACCAATCCAGTACAGGATTGTGCAATTTTAACCAGGGCAAACCCAAAACTACTGGAGAAGGCAAATTATTTAATACCACCAAATCCAAATTTTCTTGGTGAATACCATTAATAGTGAGGGGAAATTCATAAACCTTGTGAGTAACACATTTCAAGGGAGAACCATCGACAGAAACCACGGCAATAGGGGATGACAAAGGTTTGGGTTTTAATTTAAGTTTTTCCAAGAATCCCCCATGAATCACATTCAGAGTAGAACCACAATCCACAAATACCCGAAATTCAATTAATTCTTCCTGAGCCGCGGTAGTAGCAGAAAGAAATACCCCCTTAGTATTTAAACAGGCTATACGGGCGTAACTGACCTTTTTTTTTTCTTTGTTCATACGAAGCACACAGTTCTTAATGAAATGGTCAGATTTTCCGCAATAAAAGCACAAACTTTCAGAAAACCTGCGGTCTTTTTCCTGAGAGCGGGGTGACATCGCCCCAATCTCTATCGGCTCTCCAATGTCAGTACAGACCCTCTCAGAACTCGGAGCTGACATGGCAGAGGATTTACTCTCATTAACCCTTGCACGCAGTCTCCTGTCCACCCGTATAGCTAATTGCATTGCCTCCTGCAAGTTTCCAGGTGTAGGATAAGCAATCAGCAGATCTTTAACCCTTTCACCTAGCCCTGCAAGAAACAAACTTTTCAGAGCAGAATCGTTCCACCCCACCTGAGCAGACCACCGACGGAAGTGAGTACAATAATTTTCCACATTACCTGATCCCTGCCTCAAATGTCTCAATTCCGTCTCAGCTGATGAGACACGATCAGGATCATCATACAACAACCCCAAAGCAGAAAAAAAACTATCCACTGATCTAAAGCACGGATCACTAGGTTGGAGAGAAAAGGCCCATCCCTGAGGTTCCTTGCGCAAAAGTGACATTATGAACCCTATGCGCTGTGATTCATCACCAGAGGATCTGGGTCTTAAACGAAAATACAATAAACAAGCATTTTGAAAGGAAAAAAAATCTTGTTGTTCACCAACAAATAAATCAGGCAAACGTACCTTTGGCTCTACAAAATGCGCTCCAGAACAGCTACTCTCGTGTTGTTGGAGCTCGGCCACCTCCAGAGAGAGTCCCTGCAAGCGTTGAGCCAAATCCTGAACCGACACCATGATGGAAACTGGAGGTCTTTCCTTAGAGAAATTTTTGGGCTGTACTTACTGTTATGATCTGTTACAAGCACTAAGGAAAGACAGGAGATCTGTCCCTACAATAGAACTAAGCTTAATCCCTATGATGTAACGGGGAACCTGATCCTGCGATCAGACCCGCTGAAGTCCTCAGCTAGTCTGTACGAAGACCTATAGATGTGAGGGAGGGATCCCTACAAGAACTAGGGACTGGGAGTAAGATGGACACCTCCTAGCAGAAATTGTAGCAGAAAAGGACAAACAAAACAACATAGAAAATAGAGGTCAAGAGACCTAGCTAAACTGACGGAGTAAGGTAACAAAGCACCTGGCTAGATTAGTAGAAATTACAATGAAGTCCAGCAAGGCCAGAAGGGCGGAGCAGGTTTAAATAGGCAAAAATGGTCATGTGACCAGCAAACTAGAAAAAAACTAACAGGAGGGTTCTAACAACCATAGGTCAGATAACCCCCCTGAACTAACAGTGCAGAGTATTATCGGGCAGGAAGATAAGGACTGGAAGGAATTGTGTCACAGGGATCATGTCCCTCATCAAACCCTCCCCCCTCCATCTCCATGCAGGATAAAGAATGATGTGAACTAGTGTGTCCTTGTGAAGGAAAATCCTGTGGTTGTGTATGCATAGAAGTGTGCTGCTCAGAGATCTAATCTATGCTGAATTATGCTACTGAAGAGACTGTAATACTGTGCCTTGTGAAGAAACTACTGTATTGTTACTGGAGCCAGTTGCTGAATAATCTCAGACTGTACTGTAATAAAGATTGTTGCTGTTATATCCCTGAATTGCACTGGCCGTGCTTCAGATTAAATTCCACTGTTAAACTGTTGAAAAAGACTTGTCTGATATGTCTGGTCAGCAATTGAATCTATTGTGTGCCTGAGAGAAGCTGCCGCCTATGGTCGCCCTGAGTAACGATTCGCCCAGGATTCCAAAGAATTCATGAAACCCGTCTCGCCCTATCTGAATCTAGCGGTGTGCGTGTAACACCCTCCTAGTAGAAGTAATGGCTATAAGTAAAGCTACGTTATAAGGAAGAAAAGTGCAGAGATCTCTCTGATTGGCTCAAAAGGTGGAGACTGAAGAGTTTCTAACACAAGATTCAGGTCCTAAGGGACCTGGTTAGTTCTGCTACAGACTGAGCTTAATCATGAGCCCAAGCAGCAGGGGCCACATTCTACTCACCTGTCATAGCCCACCACCAGTCTTACCCTGACCTACTAAGGCCAATGGAGCAGCTGGACGAGTAGGACCTCCAGCACCTGCCCCTTGACCAGCTCCTGATAATCATAGAATCATAGAATCATAGAATGGTAGAGTTGGAAGGGACCTCCTGGGTCATCTGGTCCAACCCCCTGCTCAAAGCAGGATTCACTAGATCATCTCAGACAGATGTCTGTCCAGCCTCTGTTTGAAGACGTCCATTGAAGGGGATCTCACCACCTCTCGTGGCAGCTTGTTCCACTCATTAATCACCCTAACTGTCAAAAAGTTTTTTCTAATATCTAATCTGTGTCTCCTCCCATTTAGTTTCATCCCATTGCTTCTAGTCTTTCCTTGTGCAAATGAGAATAAAGATGATCCTTCTACAATGTGACAGCCCTTGACATATTTGTAGACAGCTATTAAGTCTCCTCTCAGTCTTCTTTTTTGCAAGCTAAACATTCCCAAATCCTGCAACCGTTCCTCATAGGACATGGTTTGCAGACCAGTCACCATTCTGGTCGCTCTTCTCTGAACTTGCTCCAGTTTGTCTATGTCTTTTTTAAAATGTGGTGCCCAAAACTGTACACAGTATTCCAGATGAGGTCTGACCAAAGAGGAGTAAAGACCGATAATGACTTCACGTGATCTAGACTGTATGCTTCTGTTAATACATCCCAGAATTGTATTTGCCTTTTTTGCTGCTGCATAACTACCACCCTAGGCCACAGAGGAGAGAGGGGGGAGGAAACAGGCTTACGACAGGGCTATGCTTACCCGTCCTGAAGCTCCGGATCCCCTTATTTTCGGTTCCATGCACGCAGCTATATGGGGCGGCGAAAAAGCTCGTTAGCTTATGGACCTCCGCCCTAGTATCTGCACCGACTGTGTGAAAGTACGGTGGTCCGGCCACATCGACACATGAGGATACGGACTGAACAATTACAGCCTGTACTCTCCGTCACTACGTGGGTGAAACAGGGTGCACAATTACACTGTTAGCCTGAAACATCAATGTGAAAAACAAAAAACAAAGTGTTTAGCGCCTAACCTAAGACAGGTCTGAGACAGACCTTGCCTGCAACTGAAACTACACTAAACTGAGGAAGTCTGGCTCCAGCAGGCATGGTGTAGTCTGCTGGAGAGGAGCCAATTTTTCTTTAATTGCAATAATAGCGTCAGCCTCCAGGTGGCAGACTATCCCATGATTCTGTGTCCCCTAATAAGATGAAAGAGAAAGGGTTATTTCCTTATTTGTTTTTTTTACTATACTCTATGGCAGGGGTCTCAAACTCAGCTGAGTATATGGGCCACACATAAAAAAAAAATTGAAATTGAATGGCGGCATTCTTTGCAGAATGATATGAAATTATGATACCATATTGTTTTTTCTTTATGACTTTTGATTTTTTTTTTACTTTTTTGGCTTTTTTATTTTATTATTTTAAATGGCATTCATCGTATGGGTTATGGTACAGTTTTATAGGTTGGGTATTACGGGTACTGCGATAACAAACATGCACTATCTTTGTTTAGTTTATACGTAAAACATTTTTAGTGTCCAAACTCATTTTCATACTTTATTTTGAACTTTTTTTTTTTTTTTTTTTTACAATTTTTATTTCATTTTTATGTTCCCTAATTTTTTTTCTTAAAATTAGTACCTTATAGAAATGTCCCCATCTTGTAGTAGTTTCCCCATCTTGTAGCTATGGCCCATCCTGGTTCCCATTATATAGTAATTTCCCCAATTCTGCAATGCTTCACATACACATTAAAAAAAATCCTTCTCATGTGACCTCCGCTTCCTCAGTGAACAGCGTCCTGTGCTCTTCTCCACAGCCTGGGCAGTGCATGGCAGTGACGTCACACGCTGCCTGCGCCGGCTTGCCAACGTCAGCTGCAGGACTCTAATTGGCTGGTGGCTCGTATTGGTATTGTGGTGCAGAGAGCTGGTGTCTGCATCATGATACATTTCAAATGAATTTGAGTTCATGGACGCACATTCAACTGAAAAGAATCACTGACTTCGATGGCCCCCAGGACAGGACCACAATCATCACGAGGGCTTAGGTGCCTGCGGGCCGCATGAAGCAGACTCAAAGGCTGCATGTGGCCCTCTTGCTGCGTGTTTGAGACCATTGCTTTATAGTAATATTTTTCTTGCCTTTTTTACATACATATGAAATAAAAAAACATTATCTCATGCTTATGTACATTAATGTGGATTTACAATGAACTCTTCTTTCTATCCAAGCAGGGCAAAATCGTAGCTCAAGGAAAGCTGCTCCTTCAAGATTTATTTCTTGTCAGTAATCAAGATGCGGGTCTGCACTGCAAAGACAGACGGGTCTTTTTGTTTGAACAAATAGTTATCTTCAGTGAACCGTTAGATAAAAAGAGAGGTTTTTCAACGCCAAGCTTTTTATTTAAAAATAGTATTAAGGTAAGTAATATCACATTTCACAATTTAAAATACAATAATTATTTTACATATATAGATAAGATATAAATCAATATAATATTTGATTAACCTACACCTTGACATAGTAGTTTGTATAGAGCCTTAAAGAGGTTGTCCACTACTTTTACATTGATGACCCGGCACCCCCTGCCGATTATCTGTTATCAGTGCCGGCACAAGTTGGTAGTGTGTGTATGGAGCGGGCTCACTGATTGAGCTTGCCTTATACCTGTCAGGCCATGGCTGTGTGTTACAGCTAGACCATGCCGGTAGAGGGCGCGTCATTCAATGTGCCCATCTGCTCGTCATTGACGTGATCTTGGGTTGCTATGACAACTGGTATGTTGAAGACTTCCATGTTTGTCATTATGAAGCTACATTGAAACCCAGCCTGTGGCCAAGCTTCAAAGGATAACGTGATTTTAACTGTATGCTGCAATACTGTGGCATTGCTGTGTATAAGACAAGCGATCAGACAATCGCAGGTTATAGTCCCCTAAAGGGACTAACAAATACCGTGAAAAGTAAAAAAAAAAAAAATTATACAAAAATCTGAAAAGATAAGAGAAAAATAAAAGTTCAAATCACTCCCCTTTTCTCCTATTGAAAATAAAGATAAGAAAAAAATACACATATGTCCAATTTATCAAAATATAAAAACAATTAACCCGGTGAGTAAACACCGTAAATGGGAAAAATGAAAGAATGGCAAAGTTAAATTTTTGGGGTTTCTGCAATACCACAAAACATGCTGTAACAAGCAATCAAAATGTCATATCTATCCCAAAATGGAATCAATAAAACTGTTGTCTTGCCCCACAAATAATATGCCATCATACAGCTAAAAAATGAAAATATTACAGGTCTTGGAAAATGGTGACACAACCCCAAATATATATATATATTTTTTAAACTTCTGATTTTTTTGGACCACTAAAATAAAAAAATGTTGACATGTTTGCCATTGCTGTAACCATATTGATGAGCAGGATCTAACTGCAATTTTTTTTACCACAAAATGTACACCGTAAAAACAGTTCCCAAAATCAACATCAGATTTGTGGGTCTTTTTAACAATTTCACTGGACTTGGACATTTTTTCCCTTTTGCCAGTACATTATGGGGTATAATGACTGGTGTTGTCCAAAAGTACAATTCATCCCACAAAAAATAAGCCCTCATATATCTATTTGGACAGAAAAATGAAAAAGTTATGGCTTTGGAAAGAAGGCGAGGAAAAAACAAATACGCAAAAATGGAAATTGACCACGTCGAGAAGGGGTTAAAATCTGTCCAAATATATGCTATTTGGCTAAAACAGTTCAGGTGTCCTCGGCCACACCCATTATAAAGAAGTGCCAGAAAAATCACACAGCCATGCAATCTTCATAGTCAACTGGTGATAGCATGGCTCATATTGAACTTTCAATATGTCACTGTGAAAGGATGCAACATTACACTTATGTGAAACTACTGTTCTGCTTGATCAGCCCCATACGGCAAGCTGTTTGTGCTATCATTATTGTCAGTGACAAAAAAGTAGACAACTCAATGGAACAAAGTGTGGCTGCCAACTGCTAACATGCAAAGTACATACATTAGCAACTACAATATGTCACGGGTTACAGAATTCAAAACTGCTGTTATCAGGAGAGGAACTGTGTGTCCACAGTTCAGGAATTGGGTCTTTCATGATTGAGCATCTGTACAAAAGCTTAAGATTACCATTCTCAATACCAAGCATCTTAAAGGCTGGTGTAAAGCATGCCACTGCTGAACGCTGATGCAATAAATCACATATGCCTGGCATTCTCATGGTCAAGTCTGCTGTAATATTTGGTGATGGTTTGATAATGGTTAAGGGCTGTTTTCAGGTTTTGAGTTAGGTACTGATTTTCACTCCCCAGTAATTAGAATACTTTTCAGAGTTCTAAGGACCAAAAATGCAGCAAATTTTCCAGTACCAGCGTAGTGCATGAAATTTTTAGGCTAAGTGCCCACGATGCAGAAATGCTGCTGATTTTTTCTGCATCTCCCTGGCAGGAAAAACGCATGCAGATTTTACATGCGTTTTTCTTGCCAGGTAGAAGCGTTTGTCAAGCGTTTTTGCATGCATTTCTGCATGCGGGTTATCAAGTGCTTGACAACTTCGTCACACTATATAAATCCATGCAACCGGCATGGATTTATGTAATGTGACCAAGTTGATAGTTAAAAAAAGAATAAAAATGGTAAAAAACGCACTGGAGAGAAGACCGCTGGCCATCAGAAGTTGAGTATAATGTTTTTTTTATTATTATTTTAAATTCTTTTTTTTTTTTCTGTTACTATGGTACCCGGGTCTGGATGAGAGTACCATCCGCACATTGAATCGCTTAATATCCGCATGTGCACATGTAGTCATGCGGATATTATGCGATTCAATGCAAGTCAATGGCGGCGAAAACGCTGCGTTTCCGCAAAAATAATGGACATGGTGTGGATTTTCCCGCAATGATAATCCGCAGCGGAAATTTCCGCAGCATGTGCACAGAACATGCGGATTATCATTGGGGACCATGGGGCACGTATTACCAAGCGTTTTCACTACGGAAATTCCTTGGCAAAAACACTTGAAAAATGCATAGTGGGCATGCAGCCTTAGAAATCTCATGCATGTTACGAAAAATATCCATAGCCTAAATTGGCAAGAGATGCAAGCTCGAGATCTGCAGCATGTCAATTAATGTTGCAGATATAGGTGCAATGCAAAGGATGAAATGTGTGGCCCCCATACATCATCTTCACAGTAATATCCACATCAGTAAATACTACTGTAGGAGCTCCACTGCAGGAGGTAAACAGTTAATATGTTGCATGAGAACATAACCTAAAAACATTATTTAAAAAAATGTGCATCAATCTGCTTGTGAAGTACATTTGCACTTAGTGAAAATACAGCATGTAACATACCTGACGGCGTCCTTGCATAGTGGTCCATCTCCCACTGTGCAAGAGCGCGCACTTGATCTCCAATCCAGAATGTATAGGAGGTAGCATCCTAGCTACCCAGATGAGACCAGTTTCTCCAGTGGACAGTGGAAGTGATCTCCTTGAAGTAAAGGATTGGCCCTCGAATTCCCTGCGGAACATTCTGGCTGGCCTGAAGAAGAGGGGTCGTAAGGGGGGGGTACTGTAACATACCTGGCGGCGTCCTTGCATAGTGGTCCATCTCCCACTGTGCAAGAGCGCGCACTTGATCTCCAATCCAGAATGTCTCTCTGGCTTCCCTCCATGCTGTCTGTTTGCTTCTGTGTCTGCTGCTTAAGGGCGGCGCCCGATCACTTCCTGCTTTTTGTACCTGCTGCAGGCACACCCCTTGTGCGTCCTCAGCCTATTGCTGTCTGTCACCTGGTATTTAAACCAGCTGCTCTAATTAACCCATGCCTGAGCATCTTGCCCTGTCAGTTGGCTTTTTGTCTCTGACATGCCAGGTCCTGTGTATGTTACCTGTCTTGCAGTATCTGTTTCCGTGTCTGTACTGTGTCCTACCTGTGTACTCTAGCCTGCAGTCTGTACACGCTCTCTAGCCTGTTGTCTTCTGCCTATCCTGGAGGCTGTATTTCCAGGCCTGTGTGAACACGCTCCTAGCCTGTTCGTTCCGCCTTCTAGGGGCCGCATACCTAGACCCGCTCCTGTATGTTGCTGCTGTGTCTGTTCTTGTCTGAATACTCTCCTAGCCCCTTTCCTGTTTTTCTCTATGTCCGTACCTTCCCTTTTTCTGCAGAGTCTGAACTCGTACCTAACTCCTGCTCGTTGTCACTGTACTTCCGTTT
Organism: Phyllobates terribilis; assembly: GCF_046119375.1. Lineage (NCBI taxonomy): Eukaryota > Metazoa > Chordata > Amphibia > Anura > Dendrobatidae > Phyllobates > Phyllobates terribilis. The sequence continues at coordinate 325,350,817 of NW_027362764.1, read as the reverse complement.
GTGAGTTTGTGGTCCACTCGCTACTTCACTGCAAGTACCCTGTCAGTATCTGGTTCTGCCTTTCCCTTCCTGTCTGTTCCGTGTGAACAGAACCCTGTCCCCTCCGCTCTGCCTTGCTTGCCGCTTTGGCGGTTCTTGCTTGCTCAGCCTTGTCCACCGCGTCTGCGGTTTCGCTTTGCTCGGCCCTGTCCACCGCGTCTGCGGTTTCGCTTTGCTCGGCCCTGTCCACCGCGTCTGCGGTTTCGCTTTGCTCGGCCCTGTCCACCGCGTCTGCGGTTTCGCTTTGCTCGGCCCTGTCCACCGCGTCTGCGGTTTCGCTTTGCTCGGCCCTGTCCACCGCGTCTGCGGTTTCGCTTTGCTCGGCCCTGTCCACCGCGTCTGCGGTTTCGCTTTACTCGGCCCTGTCCACCGCGTCTGCGTTTTCGCTTTGCTCGGCCCTGTCCACCGCGTCTGCGGTTTCGCTTTGCTCGGCCCTGTCCACCGCGTCTGCGGTTTCGCTTTGCTCGGCCCTGTCCACCGCGTCTGCGGTTCCACCGCATCTGCGGTTTCGCCTTGCTCGGCCCTGTCCACCGCGTCTGCGGTTTCGCCTTGCTCGGCCCTGTCCACCGCGTCTGCGGTTTCGCCTTGCTCGGCCCTGTCCACCGCGTCTGCGGTTTCGCCTTGCTCGGCCCTGTCCACCGCATCTGCGGTTTCGCCTTGCTCGGCCCTGTCCGCCGCGTCTGCGGTTTCGCCTTGCTCGGCCCTGTCCGCCACGTCTGCGGTTTCGCCTTGCTCGGCCCTGTCCGCCGCGTCTGCGGTTTCGCCTTGCTCGGCCCTGTCCGCCGCGTCTGCGGTTTCGCCTTGCTCGGCCCTGTCCGCCGCGTCTGCGGTTTCGCCTTGCCCGGCCCTGTCCGCCGCGTCTGCGGTTTCGCCTTGCCCGGCCCTGTCCGCCGCGTCTGCGGTTTCGCCTTGCTCGGCCCTGTCCGCCGCGTCTGCGGTTTCGACTTGCTCGGCCCTGTCCGCCGCGTCTGCGGTTTCGCCTTGCTCGGCCCTGTCCGCCGCGTCTGCGGTTTCGCCTTGCCCGGCCCTGTCCGCCGCGTCTGCGGTTTCGCCTTGCTCGGCCCTGTCCGCCGCGTCTACGGTTTCGCCTTGCTCGGCCCTGTCCGCCGCGTCTGCGGTTTCGCCTTGCTCGGCCCTGTCCGCCGCGTCTGTGGTTTCGCCTTGCTCGGCCCTGTCCGCCGCGTCTGCGGTTTCGCCTTGCTCGGCCCTGTCCGCCGCGTCTGCGGTTTCGCCTTGCTCGGCCCTGTCCACCGCGTCTGCGGTTTCGCCTTGCTCGGCCCTGTCCACCGCGTCTGCGGTTTCGCCTTGCTCGGCCCTGTCCACCGCGTCTGCGGTTTCGCCTTGCTCGGCCCTGTCCACCGCGTCTGCGGTTTCGCCTTGCTCGGCCCTGTCCACCGCGTCTGCGGTTTCGCTTTGCTCGGCCCTGTCCACCGCGTCTGCGGTTTCGCCTTGCTTGGCCCTGTCCACCGCGTCTGCGGTTTCGCTTTGCTCGGCCCTGTCCACCGCGTCTGCGGTTTCGCTTTGCTCGGCCCTGTCCACCGCGTCTGCGGTTTCGCTTTGCTCGGCCCTGTCCACCGCGTCTGCGGTTTCGCTTTGCTCGGCCCTGTCCACCGCGTCTGCGGTTTCGCTTTGCTCGGCCCTGTCCACCGCGTCTGCGGTTTCGCTTTGCTCGGCCCTGTCCACCGCGTCTGCGGTTTCGCTTTGCTCGGCCCTGTCCACCGCGTCTGCGGTTTCGCTTTGCTCGGCCCTGTCCACTGCGTCTGCGGATCTGCTCTGCTCGGCCTTGACTACCGCGTCTGCGGTTCTGCTCTGCTCGGCCTTGACTACCGCACCTGCGGCTTCGCTACTCTGTTTGTTTACCACATCTACGGCTCCGAATTTGTCTCCCAGTCTGTACTGGACCCTACCCAGCCTGTGCTCTAGTCTGCCTGTTCCTGTATTCCCTGGTGTGGGTCAACAGCCGTGTCCGGAGTCTGACCTGTAGTAGACCCTGGTCCCTCTGCTCGGTTCCTCCCTGGTCCTGTCCACCGCGTCTGCGGTTTCGCTATGTGTCATATGCCTTCGTGCGATCGTGCAAATACTTAGTTACGCCCCTCCAGACACTCTCCGGTTCATGGCACAGTGGAATCACTACATAAACACGCACACGCCAGTCAGTCCGGGCGTGTGCATAACAGCATGCTCAGGCCATGGTTCCCGTTGAGCCCCACGGCCTTCGCTCTCTGAGACTTTTTCCAGCAAATACGTGCTTCTAGAAGAAATTGTATTTATTTTTTATTTTTTGCTACCAGCTGAATTTCAGGCGTATTACGCACCCGTCCAGATGGATCTATCAGCACTCGTTCCTGCGGATCCACCACGGTACTTTGGGGATCCAAAACAAAGTCGTGCTTTTGTGGAGCAATGCATGCTACACTTCAAGGCTCACCCTCTCTATTTTCCTTCCGATTGGGCTAAAGTGGCCTTTATGATTGACTACCTAGCAGGTGATGCCTTGAAATGGGTCACCCCCCTATGGGAAGCATGGGATCCTGTCGTCCTTGACCTGCAGGCCTTCCTGGTGGCCTTTCGTATGGTCTTCGAGGACCCTAACCCTGAAGCCCCTGCTGAAGCTTCACTTCCCAATATCCCGGAGCAGCCCCGACGGGTAATGTGTGTGGGTAGCGCACTAGTCCTCCTGCCCGAAGAGACTACTGCCCACCCAGAATCCACACAGGATGACTACGCTCTCCGGAATACTTCTCACGACCTCAAGAGGCAGTCCAGATGTGTTAGGCGTAGAGGCAAGCCGTCACGCCAGGGTCTGTTCTCCCAAAGACCTCCTGATTCCAACCTTGAGGTTCCTGCTGAAGCTTCATTTCCCGGCATCCCGGAGCAGCCCCGATGGGTAATGTGCGTGAGTAGCGCACCTGTTCTCCTGCCCGAAGAGACTACTGCCTACCCAGAATCCACACAGGAGGACTTCCTGCATCCGGTATCTGATGCTTCACCCACTTTAACTGGTGAGCCTGTCCAAGGGTACTCTGAAGCAGTGATTACCTCCGAGTCTGTGCATCTCTGCTACCTGGCGGAGGACCCCCTGTTGCCTCCTGAATCCTCCGGGATACCACCTGATGACAAATGGAGAGAGACTTCCCTACACCCGGTACCCGATAATTCGTCCACTCCGTCCTGTGAGCCTGACAATGGGTACCTCAAAGCGGTAGTTAACCCCGAGTCTCTATACCCCTCCGACCAGGCGGAGGACCTCCAGTTGTCTCCAGAACCCTTCGGGGTGCTACCTGGTAGCGAATGGACAGAGCCTTCCCTATACTCTGTACCTGATACCTCGCCCGCTTCGTCCAGTGAGTCCGACCTAGTGTACTCCGAAGCAGAGGTTATCCCCGAGTCTCTACACCCCTCCGACCAGGCGGAGGACCTCCAGTTGTCTCCTGAACCCTTCGGGGTGCTACCTGATAGCGAATGGACTGAGACTCTCCTATACTCGGTACCTGTTACCTCGGCCGCTTCTTCCAGTGAGTCCGACCTAGTGTACTCCGAAGCAGAGGTTATCCCCGAGTCTCTACACCCCTCTGACCAGGCGGAGGAGCTCCAGTTGTCTCCTGAACCCTTCGGGGTGCTACCTGATAACGAATGGACAGGTACTCTCCTATACTCGGTACCTGATACCTCGCCCGCTTCATCCAGCGAGTCCGACCTAGTGTACTCTGAAGCAGAGGTTACCCCCGAGTCTCTGCACTATTCCGACCCGGCGGAGGACCCCCAGTTGTTTCCTGAATCCTCCTGGGTACCACCAGATAACAAGGCAACAGGGACTTTTCTACACCTTGTACCTGATACCTCGCCCATTTCATCCTGTGAGCTTGACAAGGTGTACCCCGAAGCAGAGGTTACCCCCGAGTCTCTGCACCCCTCCAACCCGGCGGAGGACTTCCAGTTGTCTCCTGAACCCTCTGGGGTGCTACTTGATAATAAGTGGAGAGAGACTTCCCTGTGTGCTGTTCCTGGTACTCCACCCGTTTCGTCTGTTGCTGAGGATGGCTGGATAGGAGGTAGCATCCTAGCTACCCAGATGAGACCAGTTTCTCCAGTGGACAGTGGAAGTGATCTCCTTGAAGTGAAGGATTGGCCCTCGAATTCCCTGCGGAACATTCTGGCTGGCCTGAAGAAGAGGGGTCGTAAGGGGGAAGTACTGTAACATACCTGGCGGCGTCCTTGCATAGTGGTCCATCTCCCACTGTGCAAGAGCGCGCACTTGATCTCCAATCCAGAATGTCTCTCTGGCTTCCCTCCATGCTGTCTGTTTGCTTCTGTGTCTGCTGCTTAAGGGTGGCGCCCGATCACTTCATGCTTTTTGTACCTGCTGCAGGCACACCCCTTGTGCGTCCTCAGCCTATTGCTGTCTGTCACCTGGTATTTAAACCAGCTGCTCTAATTAACCCATGCCTGAGCATCTTGCCCTGTCAGTTGGCTTTTTGTCTCTGACATGCCAGGTCCTGTGTATGTTACCTGTCTTGCAGTATCTGTTTCCGTGTCTGTACTGTGTCCTACCTGTGTACTCTAGCCTGCAGTCTGTACACGCTCTCTAGCCTGTTGTCTTCTGCCTATCCAGGAGGCTGTATTTCCAGGCCTGTGTGAACACGCTCCTAGCCTGTTCATTCTGCCTTCTAGGGGCCACATACCTAGACCCACTCCTGTATCTTGCTGCTGTGTCTGTTCTTGTCTGAATACTCTCCTAGCCCCTTTCCTGTTTTTCTCTTTGTCCGTACCTTCCCTTTTTCTGCAGAGTCTGAACTCATACCTAACTCCTGCTCGTTGTCACTGTACTTCCGTTTGTGAGTTTGTGGTCCACTCGCTACTTCACTGCAAGTACTCTGTGGGTATCTGGTTCTGCCTTTCCCTTCCTGTCTGTTCTGTGTGAACTGAACCCTGTCCCCTCCGCTCTGCCTTGCTTGCCACTTCGGCGGTTCTTGCTTGCTCAGCCTTGTCCACCGCGTCTGCGGTTTCGCTTTGCTCAGCCTTGTCCACCGCGTCTGCGGTTTCGCTTTGCTCAGCCTTGTCCACCGCGTCTGCGGTTTCGCTTTGCTCAGCCTTGTCCACCGCGTCTGCGGTTTCGCTTTGCTCAGCCTTGTCCACCGCGTCTGCGGTTTCGCTTTGCTCAGCCTTGTCCACCGCGTCTGCGGTTTCGCTTTGCTCAGCCTTGTCCACCGCGTCTGCGGTTTCGCTTTGCTCAGCCTTGTCCACCGCATCTGCGGTTTCGCTTTGCTCAGCCTTGTCCACCGCGTCTGCGGTTTCGCTTTGCTCAGCCTTGTCCACCGCATCTGCGGTTTCGCTTTGCTCAGCCTTGTCCACCGCGTCTGCGGTTTCGCTTTGCTCAGCCTTGTCCACCGCGCCTGCGGTTTCGCTTTGCTCTGCCTTGTCCACCGCGTCTGCGGTTTCGCTTTGCTCAGCCCTGTCCACCGCGTCTGCGGTTTCGCTTTGCTCAGCCTTGTCCACCGCGTCTGCGGTTTCGCTTTGCTCAGCCTTGTCCACCGCGTCTGCGGTTTCGCTTTGCTCAGCCTTGTCCACCGCGTCTGCGGTTTCGCTTTGCTCAGCCTTGTCCACCGCGTCTGCGGTTTCGCTTTGCTCAGCCTTGTCCACCGCGTCTGCGGTTTCGCTTTGCTCAGCCTTGTCCACCGCGTCTGCGGTTTCGCTTTGCTCAGCCTTGTCCACCGCGTCTGCGGTTTCGCTTTGCTCAGCCTTGTCCACCGCGTCTGCGGTTTCGCTTTGCTCAGCCTTGTCCACCGCATCTGCGGTTTCGCTTTGCTCAGCCTTGTCCACCGCGTCTGCGGTTTCGCTTTGCTCAGCCTTGTCCACTGCGCCTGCGGTTTCGCTTTGCTCTGCCTTGTCCACCGCGTCTGCGGTTTCGCTTTGCTCAGCCCTGTCCACCGCGTCTGTGGTTTCGCTTTGCTCAGCCCTGTCCACCGCGTCTGCGGTTTCGCTTTGCTCAGCCCTGTCCACCGCGTCTGCGGTTTCGCTTTGCTCTGCTCTGTCCACCGCGTCTGCGGTTTCGCTTTGCTCTGCCCTGTCCACTGCGTCTGCTGTTTGTCTTTGCTCAGCCCTGTCCACTGCGTCTGCGGTTTCGCTTTGCTCAGCCCTGTCTACCGCGTCTGCGGTTTCGCTTTGCTCAGCCCTGTCCACCGCGTCTGCGGTTTCGCTTTGCTCAGCCTTGTCCACCGCGTCTGCGGTTTTGCTTTGCTCAGCCCTGTCCACCGCGTCTGCGGTTTTGCTTTGCTCAGCCCTGTCCACCGCGTCTGCGGTTTCGCTTTGCTCAGCCCTGTCCACCGCGTCTGCGGTTTCGCTTTGCTCAGCCTTGTCCACCGCGTCTGCGGTTTCGCTTTGCTCAGCCTTGTCCACCGCGTCTGCGGTTTCGCTTTGCTCAGCCTTGTCCACCGCGTCTGCGGTTTCGCTTTGCTCAGCCTTGTCCACAGCGTCTGCGGTTTCGCTTTGCTCAGCCTTGTCCACCGCGTCTGCGGTTTCGCTTTGCTCAGCCTTGTCCACCGCGTCTGCGGTTTCGCTTTGCTCAGCCTTGTCCACCGCGTCTGCGGTTTCGCTTTGCTCAGCCTTGTCCACCGCGTCTGCGGTTTCGCTTTGCTCAGCCTTGTCCACCGCATCTGCGGTTTCGCTTTGCTCAGCCTTGTCCACCGCGTCTGCGGTTTCGCTTTGCTCAGCCTTGTCCACCGCGCCTGCGGTTTCGCTTTGCTCTGCCTTGTCCACCGCGTCTGCGGTTTCGCTTTGCTCAGCCCTGTCCACCGCGTCTGCGGTTTCGCTTTGCTCAGCCCTGTCCACCGCGTCTGCGGTTTCGCTTTGCTCAGCCCTGTCCACCGCATCTGCGGTTTCGCTTTGCTCAGCCCTGTCCATCGAGTCTGCGGTTTCGCTTTGCTCAGCCCTGTCCACCGCGTCTGCGGTTTCGCTTTGCTCAGCCCTGTCCACCGCGTCTGCGGTTTCGCTTTGCTCAGCCTTGTCCACCGCGTCTGCGGTTCTGCTCTGCTCGGCCTTGACTACCGCACCTGCAGCTTCGCTACTCTGTTTGTTTACCCCATCTACGGCTCCGAATTTGTCTCCCAGTCTGTACTGGACCCTATCCAGCCTGCGCTCTAGCCTGCCTGTTCCTGTATTCCCCGGTGTGGGTCAACAGCCGTGTCCGGAGTCTGACCTGGAGTAGACCCTGGTCCCTCTGCTCGGTTCCTCCTTGGTGCACTGGCGTCGTATGCCGTCGCGCGACCTTGGTCGGATCGGGCAGATACTTAGTTACGCCCCTCCAGGCACTCTCCGGTTCATGGCACAGTGGAATCACTACATAAACACGCACACGCCAGTCAGTCCGGGCGTGTGCATAACGCAGCAGATACCATCGGAAGCTGCTGATCTATCTAATGTTAGCGAGGGTCCCCCAACAACAGTTCAGTTGTCAGGGGAAAGAAGCATAAGGCTGTTGTACTTCAATATGCCTGATTAAATTACTCCCTTAGGCTATGTGCCCACGATGCAGAAATGCTCCAGATTTTTCCTGAGCGTTTCTGCATCTCCCCTGGCAGAAAAAACTCATGAGGATTGTACATGTGTTTTTCCTGCAAGGGACAAGCGCATGCGGGTTGACAAGCGCTTTCCAAGCGATTTTAGCATCACTTGGAAAGTGCTTGACAACTTGGTCACACTAAATAAATCCATGCAACCGGAATGGATTTATATAGCGTGACCGAAAGAATGGTAAAAAATAAATATTATACTTACCTTCTGACGGCCCCTTTAGTCCTTTAGTCAACCGCGAGCTGCCGGCTAGTATTGGCAAGGACTCCAGGGGCCATCAGAAAGTAAGAATAATATTTATTTTTTATTTTATTCTTTTTTTTACAGATTCTATGGTACCTGGGTCCGGAGGAGAGTCTCCTCTTCTCCAAACCCGGGTACCATCCACACATTGAAAGACATTGAATCCGCATGTACAGATGCATTGATGCGTAAACCATGCGTTCCAATGCAAGTCAATGGCGGTGAAAACGCCGTGTTTACGCAAAATTAATGCTAGTACTGTGGATTTTTCCTCAATGATAATCCGCAGCGGAAATTTCCGTAGCATGTGCACAGAAAATATGGATTATCATTGGGGAACATGGCAGACCTACTAACAAGCGTTTTTTAAGCGTTTCTGCAGCGAAATTGCCGCTGCGGAAACTCTTATAAAACGCAGTGGACACACAGCCTTAAAAGGGAACCTGTCATCAGGATTGTGCTAAGTAAACTCAAGACAGTGTCGTTACACTGATTAAAATGACACCAGGCTTGATGAAATCTGTCTTGTGGTTCTTGTTTAATCTTTATTTGCAGTTTGGAGATAATTAGATTCTTGTGCTTTGAGGCTTGCCTATGAGGGGGTGTTTCTTTGATGCTCCTGCATTACCTTCATTATTGTGGCTTAAATAAGCTTCAGTGACCTGCCTCCTATTTTAAATACTGAGCTTACGCAGTTCATATTGTGGTCTTTTAACCCCTTTCTGGCATACTACGTAATAATACATCCCTGTGCCCTGGGCTTTATGGACCAGGTACGTATTATTACAACATGATTCTGACAGCTGACACCCAGCACTCAGTACCAGGAGCAGTGCCCGCACCTCTCCCGGCACTTTAACCCCCTAAATGCTGTTATATCTGCGATCGCAGCATTTAGCGAGCGAGCAGGGGGCCAAAAGACTCTCTGCTCTTGGATCGGAGACCCCACAACATCATGTCGTTCTGGATGCGGCGATACCAAATAAAGGTGCAGCTCACCAAATTAGAATATCATCAAAAAGCAGCTTGGATTGTATTTCCAAATGAAAATTGGAACTCTGGGACCTTGTGGATTGTGTCAATGACTGCCTTCTGGACATCTATCAAGTCAGAAGTCTTCCCCATGTTTGTGTAGCCTACTGAAACAGACTAATGGACCTTAGGCTTAGGAATCCTTTGCAGGTGTTTTTGTTAATTATTCTAATTTACTGAGATAATGACTTTTGTGTTTTCATTGGCTGTAAGCCATAATCATCAACATTAATCCCTTAATGACCATGCGATTTTCCTTTTTTGCGTTTTCATTTTTTTGCTCCCCATCTTCCCATAACTAGTCATAAATTTTTTATTTTTCGGTCAATATGGCCATGTGAGGGCTTATTTTTTGTGGGACAAGTTTTACTTTTGAACGACATCACTGGTTTTGCTATATAGTGTACTGGAAAATGGGAAAAAAGATTCCAAGTGCGGTGAATTTGCAAAAAAAATGCAAATCCACAGTTGTTTTTTGGGGTGTTTTTTTTTGCCACATTCACTGAATGCTAAAACTGACCTACCCTTTTTATTCTCCAGGTCATTACGAGTTCATAGACACCAAATATCTATGGGTTCTTTTTTTATTTAATGGTAAAAATAAAATCCAAAGTTTGCTAAAAGAAAAGGGCGCCATTATCCGAGACCCGTAGCGTCTTCATTTTTCGGGATCTGGGGCCGGGTGATGGCTTATTTTTTCAAGTAGATCTGACGTTTTTATTGATTACTATTTTGGGGTAGATGCTATGTTTTGATTGCCCGTGATTGAATTTTATTGCAATGTTGCGATGACCAAAAGTAAGGAATTCTGGTGTTTAGAATTTTTTTCTCGTTACGCCATTTACCTTAACCTAGTTTTTAAGGTTGAAGGAAGACTAAGTCCATCTAGTTCAACCCATAGCCTAACATGTTGATCCAGAGGAAGGCAAAAAAAAACCCATGTGGCAAACACTAAGCTCCACATTGGGGAAAAAAATTCCTTCCTGACTCCATACGACAATCAGACTAGTTCCCTGGATCAATGCCCTATCAAGGAATCTAGTATATATAACCTGTAATGTTATACTTTTCAAGAAAGGCATCCATGCTCTTCTTAAATTTTAGTAGTGAATCACTCATTACAACATCATGCGGCAAAGAGTTCCATAGTCTCACTGCTCTTACAGTAAAGAATCCACATCTGTGATTATGATTAAGCCTTCTTTCCTCCAGACGGAGAAGATGCCCCCTTGTCCACATCTCAGGCCTCAGAGTAAAAAGATCAGTAGAAAAGTCTTTGTACTGTCCCCTCATATACTTGTACATAGTAATAAGATCACCCCTAAGCCTTCGTTTTTCCACAGTAAATAACCCCAAGTGTAATAACCTTTCTTGGTATTGCAGACCCCCCCAGTCCTCTAATAACCTTGGTCGCTCTTCTCTGCACCCGCTCTAGTTCAGCTATGTCTTTCTTATACACCGGAGATCAGAACTGTACACAGTATTCTAAGTGTAGTAGCACTAGTGACTTGTATAGAGGTAAAATTATGTTCTCCTCATGAGCATCTATGCCTCTTTTAATGCATCCCATTATTTTATTTGCCTTTGCAGCAGCTGCCTGACACTGGCCACCAAACGTGAGCTTGTCGTCCATCAATACACCCAGGTCTTTTTCAGTGACAGTTTTGCCCAGTGTTTTACAATTAAGCATATAATTATACATTTTATTTCCTCTGCCCAAGTGCATTACCTTACATTTATCCCCATTAAAGCTCATTTGCCATTTATCAGCCCAAACTTCTAGTTTACATAGATCCTCCTGAAATATAAAATTGTCCTCCTCTGTATTGATTACCCTGCAGAGCTTAGTGTCATCTGCAAATATTGAAATATTACTCTGTATGCCCCCTACAAGGTCATTATTGCATTAATAACCACCCTTTGTTTCCTATCACTGAGCCAGTTCTTAACCCACATACATACACTGCTCAAAAAAATAAAGAGAACACTCAAATAACACAACCTAGATCTGAATGAATGAAATATTCTCATTGAATACTTTGTTCTGTACAAAGTTGAATGTGCTGACAACAAAATAACACAAAAATCATCATTGGAAATCAAATGTATTAACTAATGGAGGCCTGGATTTGGAGTCACCCCCAAGATTAAAGTGGAAAAACACACTACAGGCTGATCCAACTTTGATGTAATGTCCTTAAAACAAATCAAAATGAGGCTCAGTATTGTGTGTGGCCTTCACGTGCCTGTATGACCTCCCTACAACACCTGGGCATGCCCCTGATGAGGTTGCGGATGGTCTCTTGTGGGATCTCCTCCCAGACCTGGACTAAAGCATCCGCCAACTCCTGGACAGTCTGTGGTGCAATGTGACGTTGGTGGATGGAGTGAGACATGATATTCCAGATGTGCTCAATCGGATTCAGGTCTGGGGAACGGACAGGCCAGTCCATAGCTTCAATGCCTTCATCTTGCAGGAACTGCTGACACACTCCAGCCACATGAGGTCTGGCATTGTCTTGCATTAGGAGGAACCCAGGGCCATCCGCACCAGACTCACAAGGGGTCTGAGGATCTTATCTCGGTACCTAATGGCAGTCAGGCTACCTCTGGCGAGCACATGGAGGGCTGTGCGGCCCTCAAAAGAAATGCCACAGAACACCAGGATTGGCAAAGTCGCCACTGGGGCCCTGTGCTCTTCACAGATGCAAGCAGGTTCACACTGAGCACATGTGACAGACGTGACAGAGTCTGGAGACGCCGTGGAGAGCGATCTGCTGCCTGCAACATCCTTCAGCTTGACCGGTTTGACAGTGGATCAGTAATGGTGACGCGCCCCCTGGGCCGTGGGGTGCTCGGTGCCGGGCCGGTCGTTGCTAGGGGAGATGTCACAGTGACGGTGACCCGGTCCGTGTCCCAGGGTGGTCAATAAAAGGGTTACATAGTTACATAGTTAGTAAAGCCGAATAAAGACTTGCGTCCATCAAGTTCGACCTGTAAGTTCTGTAATTGCTAAAGTTGATCCAGAGGAGGGCAAAAACCCCAAATGATTTAGCCAATCTTCACCTGAGGAAAAATTCCCTCCCGACTCTGAAACCAGCAGTCAGAATAAATCCCTGTATCAACTTACTATTTTATTCTATTTTTAAGTATATTCTGAAATCTGCCTGGTATCTAGAAATGCATCCAGTCCCCGCTTGAACTGGTTTAGTGAATCCAACATTACCGTCTCCTCACTTAGTGAATTCCATATTCTCACTGCTCTTACCGTAAAGAACCCCTTCCTATGCTGGTGCTTGAACCTTTTCTCTTCCAGTCTTAGTGAATGCCCTCTTGTTACCGTAATATCCCTCCTTTTGAACAAATCCCTGGCAAGGTCTCTATACTGTCCCCTAACATATTTGTACACATTTATTATGTCCCCCCTCAACCTTCTTTTTTCCAGGCTGAATAGTCCTAGTTTTGCCAACCTCTCTGGGTATTGCAATCCCTCCATACCCCTTATTAATTTTGTTGCCCTCCTTTGTACCTTTTCAAGCTCGTTTATATCCTTTCTATATATTGGGGCCCATAACTGAGCACAGTGTTCCAAGTGTGGTCTGACCAGTGCTTTGTACAGTGGAAGAACAATGTTCTCATCCTTTGCAGCTATACCTCTTCTGATACATCCCATGACCCTGTTTGCCCTTACAGCAGCGGCCTGACTTTGGGCACTGCAATTTAGTTTGCTATCAATTAAGATGCCCAAGTCCTTCTCCATCTCTGAATTCCCCAACGATTTCCCATTCAGTGAGTACTGGTGACTTCCATTTTTCCTTCCCATATGTATGACCTTACATTTCTCCTCATTAAACCTCATTTGCCATTTAATGCTCCACCTACCCAGTTTATCCAAATCCCTCTGTAGGTCTGCACTATCCTCTTTTGTATTAATTGTTTTACATAACTTTGTGTCATCTGCAAATATTGACATTTTACTATTTATCCCGTTGACTATGTCGTTAATAAAGATATTAAATAACATTGGGCCTAGCACAGACCCCTGTGGTACCCCACTAGTGACGCTTACCCAATCTGAGTATATTCCATTTATAACCACCCTCTGCCTTCTATTCTTTAGCCAGTTAGCTACCCACTTGCAGACATTTTCCCCCAGCCCCATCATTCTCATTTTGTATAGCAACCTATTATGTGGCACGCTATCGAACGCTTTTGAGAAGTCGAGATACACGACATCCACTGGTTCCCCCTGATCTAATCGAGAGCTAACCTCCTCGTAGAAGTCAATCAGGTTTGTTTGGCAGGAGCGATTCCTCATGAATCCATGTTGGTTCGGGGTTAATAGATTATTAGCATCAAGATGCTCCATAATTGCCTCATTAATAAAGCCTTCAAAAATTTTGCCCACAACGGACGTCAGACTCACCGGCCGATAGTTTCCGGCGTCACTTTTTGCTCCCTTTTTGAATATTGGCACTACATTCGCCTGTCGCCAATCAAGTGGCACAGACCCAGTCTCAACAGAGTCCTTAAATATAAGATATAACGGTCTGTCTATCACATTACTTAGTTCCCTTAGTACCCGTGGGTGTATGCCATCAGGTCCTGGTGATTTGTTTATTTTAATGTTACTGAGGCGTTTCTGTACCCCAACTTGGGTTAGATTTGTCATACTTAGTGGAGGATTAAGCTTGTCACTTCTCATTTCGCCTGTTAGTTCTTTTTCCTTTGTGAAAGTTGCCGAAAAAAATTTATTTAATAGATTAGCTTTATCCTCATCTTTCTCTATGATTTTGCCTTCACCAATATTATCCGATTTAATCCTTTTACTATTTATATACTTAAAGAACAGTTTGGGATTTGATCTACTTTCCCTAGCAATACGTCTCTCTGTTTCCTCCTTGACTATTTTTATTTGTTTTTTGCAGGTTCTCGTATTTTCCTTGTAACACATTAGTGCCTCCTTGCTGTTTTCCTGTTTTAATCTCTTGAATGCCTCTTTTTTGCTGTTTAACGCCCCTTTTACGTTCTTATTCAACCATATTGGTTTCCTCTTATTTCTGGCCCTTTTATTCCCATACGGTATATACCTCTCGCACTGAGTATTCAGAATTCTTTTGAAGGTTTCCCATTTACTATTCGTATTCCTTTGATTAAGAACTTTGTCCCAGTCAATAAGTTGAAGGCTTTCTTTCAGCTGATCAAACTTCGCCCTCCTAAAGTTTAATGTTTTAGTTGTTCCCTTATTGATAACCCTACTGAAGGGCATTTTGAAATTGATAATATTATGATCGCTATTACCTAGGTGCCCCCCTATCTGTACCTCAGTTATTCTATCAGGCCTATTAGTCAATATTAAGTCCAACACTGCCTTCCTTCTCGTTGGTTCCTGCACTAGTTGGGAGAGATAATTATCCTTGATATTTGTCAAGAACCTTTTTCCTTTCTGCGATCTACAGGTTTCTGTTTCCCAGTCAATATCCGGGTAGTTGAAGTCCCCCATTACAATCACTTCATTATGTTTTGCTACTTTGTCTATTTGTCCTAATAGCAGTTTCTCATTCTCCTCTGTTATATTGGGTGGCTTATAGCAGACCCCCTGTAATATTTTATTATTATTTTTTGCCCCCTCTATCTGTACCCACGTGGACTCGACCCCCTCTTCTCCCTCTCCTATATTTTCCCTTAGTCTGGGCTTTAGACATGACTTTACATATAAGCAGACTCCTCTGCCCTTCCCCTGTTTCCGGTCCCTTCTAAATAAACTATAATCTATTAAATTTACCGCCCAGTCGTAGCTATCGTCTAGCCCAGTCTCTGTTATACCTACGATGTCATACCTCTCCTCCGATATAAGCGCCCGCAGCTCATCCGCCTTATTGGTCAGGCTTCTTGCGTTGGTCAGCATGCAAGATAAAATTTTGGGGTTATTTAGCATCCTACTCTTCTCTAATGATCTAACTGTGCTATCCCCTCCCCCCTCTCCACACTCATTATATTCACTTCTCCCCTTCCCCCTTGCTTGCCTCACATCCCACCTATTTCCTTGTTTCCCCCCCGTCTCTAGTTTAAATACTCCTCCAACCAATTAGCCATCTTTTTCCCCAGCACGGCTGCACCCTCCCCATTGGGGTGCAGCCCGTCCCTACGGTAGAGCCTGTAGCCGACCGCGAAGTCGGCCCAGTTCTCCATGAACCCAAACCCTTCTGCCTTACACCAACTCTTTAGCCACTTATTCACCTCCGTAACCTCCCGTTGGCGCTCCTGTGTGGCTCGCGGGATTGGTAGTATTTCTGAGAAAACTACCTTGGAGGTCCTTGCCCTAAGCTTCCTACCTAGATCCCTGAAATCATTTTTAAGGACCCTCCATCTACCACTCACTTTGTCATTGGTGCCAATGTGGACCATGACCGCTGGGTCTTCGCCAGCCCCTCCCAGTAACCTGTCAACCCGATCCGCGATGTGCCGGACTCGAGCGCCAGGGAGGCAGCACACCGTTCGGGTTATTTACAGGGGATTTATAGTTTTTATATAATGTTCGTGACGCCTCCTGTGGTATGTGGCTATATGGAGTCGCCGCTGCGGTGCAGAACCTCTGGAGCCGATGATGACGCAGCAGAGTTGGTTCAGCTCTCCACAGGCAGAGCTTAGCTCCAGGACAGGAAATGGTGATGTTATAGATTTTGCTGTGCAGTGTAGTGCAGGGGCTGATGGCGCAGCAGTAATAACTCACAGAGACAGTGGGGTGCAGTCTTCCGGATTTACTCACAGTTCTCACTTTGCTCCTGGTTACAACCGCAGATCATAACTTCCCACGTCGTCCTGTGCTTACTCAGGGAGGGGTTCAGCAAACCCTCAGGTGCCTCTGGAGTACGTAACGGGACCCCCTTCTGTGTGTTCCTTCTGGCCGTATCCCTGCACCTCACACCTAGTGTCCCAATCCAGTGACCGCGGACCTTTCCGGGCGACGTCTTCTCTGTCCCCAGGGTCCTCTATGGCCACCTTTACGGTGAGGTAGATGTGGCTTTTGGCAGCAACACCTGAAATGCTGCACCCTCTGGTTACCTAGTTGAATATTGCAATTCTCACTAGTTAGGGGCCGGTCCCCTCTACGACCCGATCCCTCCACTGCCTGGTAGATTCGGGCGTACGGGTGGCCTCCAGCACTGCTCGTACCCCTGGGATCCTTCCTTCACTCCTGGAGCCTTCTCTCTTCTCCCGTTCCTTCCTCCTCTCCTTCTCCTGGGCCTCCTCACTCAGGCCCACCCTTTCCCTGAGCAGAGCTCCTGCTCCCAACTCCTCCTCTGACTCTCTCTCACTTCTTCTTCTGACTGGAATCCTTCTAGATGGTTCCATCCCTTTTTATATCACTTCTTACTGAGCTCCCCTGAACTACTTCCTCCACCCACACCCACTACATGGTTCCCTCTACTTTGGTTCCCCCCACTCTAGCCAGGGACAGGGCTCAGCAGGAGAGCGACGCATCTTGCCCCTCATGCTGGTCTGGAGTAGTGTAGTGTTGGATGCAAGTCTTAGGGTCCTGGGCAGCATTCTATCCTTACCTGAGAGTGAGATACCACACCTCTGGGTAAGTTGCAGTTCCTCTGTGGCGACTGAACCCGCAGGGGCGCCACAATGGTATGGGGTGGCATTTCTTTGGAGGGCCGCACAGCCCTCCATGTGCTCACCAGAGGTAGCCTGACTGCAATTAGGTACCGAGATGAGATCCTCAGACCCCTTTTGAGACCATATGCTGGTGCGGTTGGCCCTGGGTTCCTCCTAATGCAGGACAATGCCAGACCTCATGTGGCTGGAGTGTGTCAGCGGTTCCTGCAAGATGAAGACATTGAAGCTATGGACTGGCCCACCCGTTCCCCAGACCTGAATCCGATTGAGCACATCTGGAACATCATGTCTCGCTCCATCCACCAACGTCACGTTGCACCACAGACTGTCCAGGAGTTGGCGGATGCTTTAGTCCAGGTTTGGGAGGAGATCCCACAGGAGACCATCCGCAACCTCATCAGGAGCATGCCCATGCATTGTAGGGAAGTCATACAGGCACGTGGAGGCCACACACAATACTGAGCCTAATTTTGACTTGTTTTAAGGACATTACTTCAAAGTTGGATCAGACTGTAGTGTGTTTTTCCACTTTAATTTTGGGGGTGACTCCAAATCCCGGCCTCCATTGATTTCCATTGATGATTTTTGTGTGATTTTGTTGTCAGCACATTCAACTTTGTACAGAACAAAGTATTCAATGAGAATATTTCATTCATTCAGATCTAGGATGTGTTATTTGCGTGTTCCCTTTATTATTTTGAGCAGTGTATATTTTCCCCTATCCCCATTGCTCTCATTTTATGTATCAACCTTTTGTGTGGAACCGTATCATAAGCTTTTGAAAGGTCCATATACACTACATTTCCTTTGTCCAGTCCAGAACTTGCCTCCTCATAAAAGCTGATCAGATTAGTTTGACGGGAACGGTCCCTCGTAAACCCATGTTGATATTGGATCATGAGGTTATTCTTCTTCAGATACTCTAGTATAGCATCTCTTAGGAAACCCTCCAGGATTTTACCCACAGTAGAGGTTAAGCTTACTGGCCTATAATTTCCAAGTTCGGTTTCTGTCGCCTTTTTGAATATTGGCACCACATTTCCTATACGCCAGTTCTGTGGTACAGACCCTGTTATTATCGAATCTTTAAAGATTAAAAATAATGGTCTATCTATGGCGTTACTTAATTCCTGCTGTACTCACGGGTATATCCCATCCGGGCCTGGGGATTTGTCAACTTAAGTGATTTTTAAACGCCGCCGTACTTCCTGCTGGGTTAAGCAAGTGACATTTAATGGAGAATTTTTGTCATCACTAATCATGTTTTCTGTCATGCGATTTTCTTGTGTAAATACGGTTTAAAAAAAATCATTTAGCATATTGGCTTTTTCCTCAACCTCATCCACCATTTAACCCAGACTATTCTTAAGGGGGCCAATACTATCATTTTTTAGTTTTTTACTATTTATGTAGTTAAAGAATATTTGGGGATTATTTTTACTTTCTCTGGCAATGAGTCTCTCTGTCTCAATCTTTGCTGCCTTGATTTGGTTTTTACAGAATTTATTTAATTTTCTGTATTAATGTAATGCCTCATCGCTACCTACTTGCTTTCGTTCTCTAAATGCTTTCTTTTTGTCACTTATTGCGCCCCTTACAGCTCTATTTAGCCATAGTGGTTTCCTCCTATTTCTAGCATGTTTATTCCCATAGGGTATATATTGTGCACAGGTCCTATTCAGGATGCTAATAAATGTCTCCCATTTGCTTTGTGTAGTTTTATGTCTCAGGATATCGTCCCAGTTTATTGCACTAAGATCATCTCTCAACCATTGGAAATTTACCTTCCTGAAGTTTAGTGTCCTTGTAACCCCTCTACTACACATCTTATTAAAGGATACATGAAAACGTACTATTTTGTGATCACTATTACCCAAGTGACCCCCAACTCGTATATTTGATATGTGATCTGGCCTGTTGGTTAATATTAGGTCTAGCAGTGCCCCCCTTCTTGTTGGGTCCTGAACCAGTTGAGAAAGGTAATTGTCTCTTATAGTTGTCAAAAACCTATTACCTTTGCTTGAACTACAGGTTTCTGTTCCCCAATGTATTTCAGGGTAGTTAAAGTCCCCCATAATAATGACTTCTCCTTGAGTCGCTGCTTCATCTATTTGCTTTATGAGGATGCTTCCATTATTTTTGGAGACTTATAACAAACCCCTATCAGTAATTTATTATTTTTCCCCCTCCCCTTATCTCCACCCACAGGGACTCTACATTTTCATTAGATTCACATATATTCTCACGCAAGATGGGTTTTAAGGATGATTTTACATATAAACACATGCCCCCCCTCGCTTGTTTGTACTGTCATTTCTGAACAGACTATAGCCCTCTAAATTAACTGCCCAGTCATGGCTCTCATCCTGCCATTTCTCAGATATTCCCACCATGTCATAATTATTTTTCAACAAAATTAATTCTAATTCCTCCATTTTGTTGGTGAGGCTTCTGGCATTAGTGTACATGCATTTTATGTATGTACCTCTGTACGTCTATGTACCTGTATGTACCTCTGTTCCTTCTTACTATTTTGACTGTTCTAACCCCACCCCCAATTTCTTTAATCGTGCACAGGTCACTATCTGCCCTATCTTCCTCATCTATAAAATGAATACTCCCTCCCCCCAATCCCTAGTTTAAACACTCCTCCAACCTTCTAGCCATTTTCTCCCCCAGCACAGCTGCACCCTCCCCATTGAGGTGCATCACATCCTTAGCGTAGAATCTGTAGCCAACTGAGAAGTCGGCCCAGTTCTCCAGGAACCCAAACCCCTCCTTCCTACACCAGTTCCTGAGCCACTTATTTATCTCCCTAATCTCCCGTGGCCTCTGGCGTGGCACGTGGTACAGGTAGTATTTCAGAGAATACCACCTTGGAGGGCCTTGCTTTAAGCTTGCAGCCTAATTCCCTGAAATCATCTTTAAGGACCTTCCACCTCTCACTTTGTCATTTGTGCCAATGTGCACCATGACCGCTGGGTCCTCACCAACCCCTCCTAGTAATCTGTCAACCTGATCAGCGATGTGCCGGACTCGAGCGCCAGGTAGGTATTTACCCCCTTACTGAAGCTGACACTCCTCTGGCTTTCAGAGGACATGCCTTGCTGCTGCAGTGCTACACCTGTACCGACACCCCCCTCATCTGCCAACTTTGCAAACTTATTGGGGTGTGCCAGATCAGGACTAGCCTCCCTGGCACTCTTCCCTCTACCCCCTCTTCTAACTGTCACCCAGCTAGCTGCCTCACTGTCCTGCAGCTCCCTTCTACCACCCTCCCCCAAATCTACCCCAGGGATCTCAGTGTTGCCAGCTGCTCATTTAGATCCAGTACCTGGGCTTCCAAATGCACAACGTGCACACATCTCGCACAGCAGTATGCACCCATGACCGGCTGTTCAAGGATTGCATACATGTGGCAAGATGTACACTGGATAGCATTGTCAATAATGGAGCTCATTTCCTAATGGGGATTGCACTAGACAGAAATGTTAGGTAAAAAGAAATGTATAGAATTAGTAAAAACAGACAGCTATCTAAGGGTTAACATTTCTCCTTATGGAGAGTGACACATCAGCTCTGGCACGTCAAGGTAAGGGGGCTTATTTGCCATGCAATGCTCCTCTGGGAAATTTAATATGCAAATTGCCTCTTCAGAGAAAAAGAGGATTTGTACTCTATAGCTATAGAGTACAAGTCCTCTTTTTTCTCTGAAGAGGCAATTTGCATATTAAAAACAGACAGCAATTCAGTCCAAATTCCTCAATTCAAAACTCCCTGAATCCAAGTCACTGAAAAACAAGTCAGACACTTACTTCCGTTTGCACTTATGCTCCAGTCACACTCAGCTCGTTCACACTTGCTAATGAAGAAGATTTAAAGAGTTTTTTTTTTTTTTTCCCTTCTAGCAGCAATCCAACCTACAGCTCAATGCACGTCCAAAGGACTGGATGCCCCAACAAGCTGCCCCCTATAAATCCTTAATTATGACCCCTCACCCTTAATTAACCCCTTGTGAGTATAGCTACACCTCAGGATTTAAGTGCAATGTAGTTAACCCTTAAATACACAGGTAGTAAAATAAGAGTCTGTAAAACTGTAGAGCGAAAATAGGTTTTAAAAAGCCCAATAAAACTAAACAGGTAGAAAAGCACTCAGCAGTTCACAATTCAACAACTCAAACAAGTCGCACACTTCCGTTTGCACTTACGCTCTGGTCACACTCAGCTTGTTCACACTCGCTAAGGAAGAAGATTTAAAGAGTTTTTTTTTTTTTCCCCTTTTAGCAGCAATCCAACCTACAGCTCAATGCACATGCAAAAAAGATCGTATTAATTCTTTTTTATATTGATAGATCAGGTGATTCTGAACGCAGCGATACTAAATATGTTTTGTTTTTTTTAAAAAAAAAATTTAAAAACATTTTTACACTTTTTGCATGCTTTAATAGTTTCCATAGGAGACTAGAAGCAGCAGTTGTCTGATCTCCTCTGCTGCATACAGGCGACAAGCAGATTGCCTCTATGCAGCAGATTTGCTCACTTGCTATGAGCGCCAGCCACTGGGCAGCGCTCATAGCAATCAGGATATAACACAGGGGTCTGCTGCAGAACCCGGGTTGTCATGCCAACCCATAGGTGACCCGCGGGGTCACCGATGGGCGGGGCTAATGCAGTTCTTCCGGCGCGGCGATGTTAAATGCCGCTGTCAGAGATTGACAGCGGCATTTAACTGGTTAACAGCCGTGGGTAGATCGCGATTCCACCCGCGGCTGTTGCGGGCACATGTCCGCTGTATAAATCAGCTGACAGGTGCTCGGTTCAGTGTGGGCTCAGCACCGGAGCCTGCGCTGAATCGGTAGTGATGCCCCAGGTCATAAAGGGGTTGCACATTTATATATCTATCTATATCTATATCAACCATAAATAAATATTATTATGAAAAAAAAACAATAAAAAAGTACACATATTTGGCATTGCCGCATCCAGAATGACATAACCTATAAAATTGTCCCACTAGTTAACCCCTTTAGTGAACACGGTAAAAAAATAAAAATAAAAAAGCTAGGCAAAAAATTATGCTTTCTCATCATACCACCGAACACAAAGTGGTATAAAACGCAATCAAAAAGAATGTAAATAAAAATGGTACCACTGAAAACTTCACCTCATCCCACAAAAAGCAAGCCACAATACAGCTCCATCAGTCAAAAAATAAAAAAAGTTATAGCTTTCAGAATAAAGCGAAGCAAAAAAATGTTTTCTCCATAAAATTGTTTATTGTGCAAAAGCACCAAAACATAAAAACACAGCATAAATGTAGTATCGCTGTAAACATACTGACCAGAAGAATAAAGCTGTCTTATCAATTTTACCACACGTGGAACGGCATAAAAAAGAAACAAAAAAAACAACACAATTCCTGAATTGTTGGTTTTTGTTTATTCAGCCTCCCAAAAATCGGAATAGAAAGCGATCAAAAAATGTCACGTGCCCAAAAATGATACCAATAGAAACATCAACTTTTCCCCCAAGAAACGAGCCCGCAGTTTTGTGAACCTCTGAAAAAAAGGATACTGCTAAACTGAGGCCAGACAGAGTCCAGAGTATGGCCGGTTTCACACGTCCTGATATTTCCAGTATTGGAAAAAACAGTGTAGTAGAAGGCAATGAACCATCAGGAGAACTCTTGCTGGATGTGTCAGTGGTGAGAAGAGATTGCCATCTGCTGGCCAGGTGAAATCAAATGGAACCAAGTTGTGCTAGAAGAGTTGAAGGGCGAGCAAATTCAGATGCCGGACCTGCTCAGGTGACTTCCTGGAAGAAATTCCTGGATATAAAGTTCAGCGCTCCAAGCCACCAAGAGATTTTGCGCCAAGTTGCAGAGTGCAGCAGACGTGCTCCAGAGGTACCGAAGAGCCCAGCGTGACAGGCCTCAGCCAGAGGCTTGCGTTGCACAAGAACCGTACACCGCCTAAGCTCTGGACCCCTCAAAGAAGTGACCCGAGTTCTTTTCATGTTGGTCAGAGTCAGGACCTGCGCTCTGCACTGAGTAAGTTCCTGGAATCCAACGTTGCCTGTCAAGAGTCGAGGTCTGGATCCCCTTACCCAAGCCTGAAAGACTACCGTCGGCGGTCAAGCTGAAAAGAGCTGAGAGAAGACTGCGACAGGAGAGATTCGACCGCAGTAGTGGTGGAACCGCTCAAGTGAGCAGGGCCGTCACTTCCAACTTTTACCTACGGTACCGGGGACCGTTGGGATTAGGACTTCAGGTTGGGAGGGTGCCGGTTGGTGCATGGAAGGTTAAATGGGATCTGATTGACTTTATCCGGAAGAGACTTGCGGCCTAGCAGGAGGAACCGATTACCCCAGCTAGGTCCATATAGATAGAAACTCCCACGACTGGGTGCATCACATTTTTGAAAATAGCTTTATTGTTACTTACTGAAAAGACTTCTTATTGTTATTCCAAGTTATTGTTGATTACATTGTTACTAACCCTTTTAAAATAATTATTATATCTATAAAGTAGTTATATCAATCAATTATTGTTCCTGCCTCGTGGTCTCTGAGCATTGCATTTCGGCACCTGTGTTACAGTTGGTGTAGTCGGCAGGATGCAACAGAGATGGCGAAACAGTCTATGATCGAGTCCGGCATGGGACATATACCCTTGGGGGCTATGCTCAGTAACCTTCCTAAGTTTACAGGGAGCAGCATGTCACTGTGGGACTGGGTAGAAATACTGAGAAGTATGCTACGCATGTATCCCCTGGCACCTTCCGCCCATGCAGAGCTGGCCCTCCTAACCCTTGAAGGGGAGGCTCGACAGACCGTGATGTACCGCCCACCTGGGGACTGTGACACAGTGAACAAACTGATAAAAATCTTGGAGGACATGCACAGTGACACCACACACCTGGGGCACTTACATCTGCGGTTATTTCAGAGGATCTAAGGGGAAAATGAGACCATAAACCAATATGTTAATGCATTGCAAGAAGTGACAGCTCATATCGTCAAGAATGCTCGAGATGAGAACCGAGAACTGGGACCATTAGGCCACGGCCCCACTATTTGTATTGGGTCACTATTCGGTCAGTATTTTTTCCTCAAGTGTGGGAGCCAAAACCAGGAGTGTGTGATAAATGCAGAATTAGTGCACTTGTTTCTATGATACCTTTTCTCTGATTCTTTCTCACCTGGTTTTAGCTCCCACTCCTGAGAAAAAATACTGACCGAATACTGACCAAATACTGATAGTCGGGCCATGGCCTTAGATGAAGTGTTGCGTGACCAACTGATTGCTGGCCTGAAGGATCCCTCCCTGAAACAGATCTTAAAGGATCAGCTGCGCTTGAGTCCTGATCTGGACTTCCTGGAGGTTGGGGTCGAAGCTAGAGTCCTGGAGAAAGAGATCCATGTTCTCAAGGCCACAGTCCGGAGCCATGAAGTGGCCACTCCTGAATTTACCCACAATGAGCCCGACTGGGGGTGCGGGAGATACACCAAGAGATCCGGGATATTCGAGGTGAGATGTGCAATATTAAGGGGACCCCTGCTGCCTTCCCCCTGGTGGACCCACAGCCTCACATGGACGGAGGTCAGAACGAGAGAGGCGTTCCTACTAACACCACCACTGTGCTGTAAAGAATGCTGTGTTCATTAATGTGCCTTTGCATTAGAACTGTGCTGTTCTGTATAGAGATGAGCGGTGTTCGACTCGAACTGTTCGCCAATCTCAAATTCGAGCTATTTTGGGCGGTGTTCGAGCTGTTCGACGAACCCGAACGATTTGCAAAAAATCCGGCTGTTCGAGGTTATGTTCGATAACTGTTCGTGCACCAAAACTGGATTTTTTCACAGTAATACTGTTAATCAATCTTAATAGACAGTTTCAGTGTAGAGTGGGCGAGGGGAGGGGCAGGGGATGGATCTCTGCAGAAATAGTGCCGATCTCCATTTTTTTTTCTTTCCCTCATTTACAGTGGGGAGGTGCAGTCTCTCAGCCTATCAGCAGCGCACACACGCAGCAAAGTGCTTTTTTCCACACAAGCAAGGGCATGTGTCATTGGCTGTGTATATCACATGTCCTTGCCCTATAAGACCCAGCCATTTTCCCCGTCGCCACCATTTTCTCACTGCTGCAGCTGAGTGTTAGACGGCACCGCTGCTGCTGTGGGTGCTATACTTTGTAACTGTGAATTGCAAACGAATTTGCCCTTAAATAGACAGATAGGTTTAGGGAGTAGGGACTAGTTGTAATTGCAGCCCTTTTGAGGGCTAGGTTACAGCAGTTCCTAGCACTTTTTGCCAGGCAGGTCTGTGCCTGTGCTGTGCAAGTGTTTTTCACAGCATTTGGCTAAATCTAGCTAAGCCAATCCTTTTGGGCCTCTAGCAGTGTGTGTTAGTCAGTGGAGTAGCCTATCTGTGTTGCAAGCTACACCACCTGTCTATCTAATACCAATTTTTTACTGCACCTAGCCAAGTAAAACCTTTTGGGCTTAGTAGCAGTGTCTGTTACTCATTGGAGTAGCCCATCTGTACCAAGCTACACCACCGTTGTATTTAATAACAATTTTTTACTGCATCTAGCCCAGTAAATACTTTTGGGCCTGTAGTAGTGTCTGTTACTCATTGTAGTAGCCCATCTGTACCAAGCTACCCCACCTTTGTATTTAATAACAATTTTTTACTGCATCTAGCCAAGTAAAACCTTTTGGACATAGTAGCAGTGTCTGTTACTCATTGGAGTAGCCCATCTGTACCAAGCTACACCACCTTTGTATTTAATAACAATTTTTTACTGCATCTAGCCCAGTAAATACTTTTGGGCCTGTAGCAGTGTCTGTTACTCATTGTAGTAGCCCATCTGTACCAAGCTACACAACCTTTGTATTTAATAACATTTTTTTACTGCATCTATCCCAGTAAATACTTTTGGGCCTGTAGCAGTGTCTTTTACTCATTGTAGTAGCCCATCTGTACCAAGCTAAACCACCTTTTTATTTAATAACAATTTTTTACTGCATCTAGCCAAGTAAAACCTATTGGGCCTGTAGCAGTGTCTGTTACTCATTGGAGTATCCCATCTGTACCAAGCTACACCACCTTTGTATTTAATAACAATTTTTACTGCATCTAGCCAAGTAAAACCTTTTGGGCCTGTAGCAGTGTCTGTTACTCATTGGAGTAGCCCATCTGTACGGATATGCAGCTATACTAAATAAGCAATGGTGCACAAGCTTATGGCCTCCGTATTTGGCAGAACAAGTACTGACATAAAAACAAACACTCCTGGAACTCTTCCCAATAGTGGTAACAATAGAAATATGGGACGCGCGCCTGGCTAACAAAAATATACGCTTCATAACAAAAAACACCAGCCTAGCGCACTGCATTAATAAGATGGCATCATCGTCTCTCCCATTGCTAGGCCTACTACGCCGGCTAGCATTCCTGTGCCTAAAACACAATGTATGGGTCGGCGCTAGCCACGATGCTGAGGGTTCTAACGCTGCTGCTAATGCTTTATCACAATTCAATTGGCAGATTTTCACAGAGCTCCTCCCCAACGCCCACCCATCAGGCAACAGTTGCCCACCCTCCCAATGGGATCTAGTGGTGAATAGTTGATGCCATTATTCAGAGCGTCAGTTGCCCCGTCGGCGTGGCAAGCATACTTTAAGGCATGGGAAGAGTGGACACGACTAGTAGCAGGCAGACAGGTTGACCAATGTGAACAAGCCAGATTACAAGTCACCATATAATTTCTCCATGAGCAAATGATCAGGGACATATCAGGGGCGTCAGCGCACGGTGTCTGACTGGAGTAGCATTTCACTTCCAACTACTGAATTGGGGAGATGTGACAAAGAGATTCATCATCAGACAATCCATAAAAGGGTGGAAAAGGGGTCAGCCAAGTCAGGAGTGTAGACGCCCCGTCCCGTGTCACTAAAACTGATTTCTCACATCATATCCCTAACACCATTAACATGACACTCTCACAATTTGAAGCAACACTACTGTCTACTGCATTTGCGATCGCCTTTTTGGGGGTGCTGTGCATAAGCGAATTAGTCCCTCAATCCAAAATTACCACCAGTGGAGGCTTATTACACCAGGACCTAGTCATAGCCAATAATGCAATATGTCTACGCATACGCAAATCGAAAACGGTTCCAGCGGGCATGGGCACTTGGGTACTTCTGCAACCCACAAACGGTACACTGAGTCGGGTAACAATGGTAAAAACATATATAACCATCAGATCACAAAGTAATTTCTTCCTATCACACTTTGATGGAACGCCATTATCAAGATGCAAGTTCCAAGCTATATTTAATAAATGCCTAACATCAGCAGGGAACCACCCCAAAGATTACGTGACACACTCATTCCGCATAAGTGCGGCCACGGAAGCAGCAAGAGAAGGACTGTCAGAAATGGAAGTTCAGAGGATAGGGAGATGGCGATCCACGTGTTTGGCGAGATACATAAGACCGGACTTGTTATCCTAACGTGGTTTGTTTCTTTTACAGGTGACGCTAAGCCAACAATGTGGGTGATAGGCCACTCGTATATATATTGGGCAGAAAAAAGGGCGAAAGTCCGCCCAGGCGGGAGGAAATTAGAGTTTCATAACACATATTTCAACTGGAGAGGTATTAGAGGCCTGCAATGGCCACAGGTACTAATGGAGGTAATCAAGGTAGGGAGAGAGGCAAGAGGTCCGGTCATCTTAGTTATACAGGCCGGGGGAAACGACCTAGGTCATCACAAGAGCGCATAACTAATGGCAATAATGAAACTAGACACTGAGCGCTTCAGAGAATTTTTCACAAAACTAACTATAGTATGGTCAGAGATTGTGCCGATAGCGGTATGGCAAGGTGCGCAAGACATCAAGGCCATCGAACGGACAAGGCGGGTAATAAAAATTCGGATGGCAAAATTTAGAAGAGACAGAGGCGTTGTAGTGATACGACACCGACAACTGGAAGGAGATAAAGCAGGCCTCATACGGCCCGACGGTGTTCACTTAATGGATATTGGACTGGACATATTCCTGTCAGGACTCTAGGACGGAGTGGAACAAGCGTTAAGAGTGATGGATGGGGGTCAGAGTCCTGCATACGACTACGCAGGACCCTCCGTGGCCTGGAAATAGAAAGGACATGTTGGAGAGTTACACTTGTTGGCCAACTTGCCGATGTGGAGACACAGGGCATGCTGCAACAAGCTGAATTATTTTAGAAATAAAATGCCTTTCTAATGGAATGAGTATAAAGAGTTATTAAAGCTGTGACCGATCCTCACCCTTCCAGTTGTAAGAGTTACATTATTGTATTGTCAAGGAAAGGGGGGCGATAGGTGGGCTAAGCGTCTGGGTTTGGTTGGGGGTCCCCACAGTCTGCCTAGGCTAGATGCAGTTAATAATTCTTATTAGATACACAGGCGATGCAGCTTGCTTCGCAGCTGGGCTACTACTCCCAAAGTATTGCCTGGGCTAAATCCAGTTAAAAATTCTTATTAGATACACAGGCGGTGCAGCTTGCTTCGCAGCTGGGCTACTACTCCCAAAGTATTGCCTGGGCTAAATCCAGTTAAAAATTCTTATTAGATACACAGGCGGTGCAGCTTGCTTCACAGCTGGGCTACTACGCCCAAAGTATTGCCTAGGCTAGATGCAGTTAAAAATTCTTATTAGATACACAGGCGGTGTAGATTGCTTCAGAGCTGGGCTACTACGCTGACTAGCAGACACTGAAGTCAGCGTCACGTAAAACACAGCAAGGGGACTCCAAAAAGAGTCTCCATTTTTTCCAAAAATTGTGGCACAGACACCACTTAAGTGGCATCAATTGCCCCAGAGTTGCTTAAAACGGCTGGTGAGGTGATTTTACCAAATCCTCAAGCTTTTAGTCTCCCCAGGATGACACAGGGGTAGAAAAGTCCTTGCGGATAAATGATTTGTTCATCTTTATGAACGTGAGTCTGTCTACATTCTCAGTAGACAGCCGCGTGCGCTTGTCTGTCAGCACACCACCAGCAGCACTGAACACACGTTCAGAGAGAACGCTGGCTGCAGGGCATGACAAGATCTCCAAGGCGTGAGTGGCGAGCTCCGGCCATTTTTCCAGATTGGAAGCCCAAAATGAGCAAGGGTCCAGTGACACAGTCATGGCTTCGATGTTCACTTGGAAATACTCCTGTACCATCTTCTCTAGGCGTTGACTATGTGTCAGACTTCTTGTCTCCTGTGGCCTTGCAAAGGATGGTCTAAAAAAGTGGTGAAATGATTCCACAAAATTGCTGTTACCAGCAGATACTGTGTTACTGTTACGGTTTGAGTGATGAAGATTCAACAGTCCCACGGTTGGCAAGTTAGAACTGTGAGATTCACTACTTGCACCACTGGTGTTTTGTGGAAAAGCACATGTAAGATTCTGCAACAAACTCTGCTGATACTCCTGCATGCGTGAATCCCTTTCTATGGCAGGAATTATTTCAGCAAATTTACTTTTGTACCGGGGATCTAAGAGTGTGACAACCCAGTAGTCGGGATTACTTCGAATTCTGACAATCCGAGGGTCATGTTGCAGGTAGTGCAGCAAGAAGGCACTCATGTGTCTTGCGCATCCAGGAGGACCAAGTCCTTGTTGTGTTGGTAGCGAGGTAAGAATCATGCTTTCTTCCTCTGCCCTAACCCCCCAACCTCGCACAACAGAAATGTGATCAAGGTCTCCCTCATCTGATGAGTCTTCCATGCCCATCGCCTGTTCGTCCTCCACTTCTTCTTCGGCTCCTGCACCTTCCTCAACAGTTTGGCTGCTACCATGCGCCCTGGTTAATCCCTCTCCCCCACCCTCCCATGCCTGCCACCTTGGTGCTGCCGACCGACTGGACCTTGGAGATGTTATCTCTTCCACATACGACTCCTCCTCTACCTCCTCCACCTCCTCTTGTCCCACCACCTGACTCCGAATTCTGTTTAACGTGTGCTCCAGCATGTAAATCACCGGAATAGTCATGCTGATAATGGCATCGTCAGCACTAAACATCTTCGTCGCCATTTCAAAACTGTGCAGAAGGGTGCCTAGGTCCCTGATCTGAGACCACTCCTGCAGCGTGATTTGCCCCACCTCTGGATCTCGTTGGCCCAGGCTATACATCAGAATGTATTGCACCAGGGCTTGTCGGTGCTGCCACAGTCGCTGCAACATGTGCACAGTTGAATTCCACCATGTCGACACATCGCATTTCAGCCGGTGAACTGGCAGGCCCAACGACTTCTGTAGAGATGTAAGTCGTTGAGCTGCGGGATGCGAACGGAGGAAGTGAGCCCTCTGCAGAAGGCCATCTAGTCCGGGATAGTGGGCTAAAAATTTCTGGACAACCAGGTTCAACACGTGAGCCATACAAGGCACGTGTGTGACATTGCTCCAGCGAAGGGCCGCACCCAGGTTTGCAGCATTGTCGCACACGGCCTTCCCTGGTTGCAGGTCCAGTGGAGACAACCATTCATGAAACTGGGTCTCCAGAGCTGACCACAACTCCTCAGCTGTGTGACTCACATTTCCCAGACATTTCAAAGTAAACACCTCCTAATGCCGTTGAGCCCTGCTGCCAGCATAGTAAGGAGGTGTGCAGGATTCCTTCTGCGCAGTTAGAAAGCGGGTGGCATTACCAGACAGGCTTTGGGTGCAGGTGGAGGACCGAGAGGAGGTTGAAGAGGCAGAAGCAGTGGAGGAACTTCTAGATAAAGAGGATTGACGCACAACTCGTGGGGACGGCAAAACTTGGACAGCAGCCCCTTGTCCTGCTGTCACCATAGTTACCCAGTGCCCAGTCAGCGACATATAACGCCCCTGTCCATGCCTACTCGTCCAAGTGTCTGTGGTGAAATGCACCCTGTCACACACAGAGTTTCTCAAAAAAGCGGTGATGTTGTGTGCGACATGCTGGTGTAGCGCAGGCACACCTTTCTTTGAGAAGTAGTGCCGACTGGGCATCTGGTACTGGAGCACTGCGACGGACATAAGGTCTCGAAAATCCTCTGTGTCCACCAGGCGGAAAGACAGCATTTCTGTAGCCAACAGCTTGCAGATGGTGAAATTCAACCTCTTAGCTTTGTCATGGCTAGGAGGAAATGGTCTTTTACTTGTCCACATCTGAGGGACCGAGGGCTGGCTGTTGTGCTTAGACAGGGTTGAGTAGGGTGTCCCCGGCAAACTGCCGGTCTGTGAGGAAGATGCAGGCGGAAAAGTTAGGTTTCCTTGATCCAAAGGTGGTGCTCTCGATGTTGGAGAGCGCTCAACACCAGGTGGTGTTTCCACTTCCAAATGAAATGATGACCTGCCAATCACACTGGCTGTTGCGGGTAAAGAGTTGGCAGGTCTGCGTCCAAAAACATGTGTGACTGCTGTCTCCCCAGTCACAGAGGATGAAGAGGCCGCAGATGCACAAGATGGGGCAGACGGTGGTTGGCCCGGCCCGCAAGGCCGCATTGTAGCACAGTGAGCTTCCCACTGCAACTTATGCTTCATATCCATGTGACGGTTCATGCATGAAATACTCAAACTATGGATTTTTTGGCCTCTACTTAGCTTTTGGTGACAAATATTACAGATAACACGAGTTGGGTCATCCTTTTGATGTGAAAAAATGCCCAGGCTATGCAAAGCTTAGAGCCCATGCATCCTGAAGAGCCACCACGACTTGTGGTCAGAGGCAGAGTTGTGGTTGAGGATGCAGTTGTTGACGTGCTTCCAGGACTCCGTCTCTGTCCAGGAAGGCGCAACCTAACCTCATCGTCAATAGCAACCTCCTCTGCTTAACTCATCGACTGGCTGACTGTGGGTTGACAGTAAGTGGGATCTCCAACCTCGTCATCATTACCCTGTGTGTTCTCACACCCGTCATCCTCAGAGCCAACCTCTTCCTGCCCTGACCGAAAAGCCAAGTTGTCGCTCCAATCAGGTATTTGAGTCTCATCATCGTCTTCATCATTGTCTCCACCAACAGGAGTTACAGTTTGGAAACGAGGGTCTACATTATGCTCAGAACCTTCTTCATCTGATCCTGGATCCGACTCATAAAGATTCTGAGCATCAGTGCATATCATTTCCTCATCTGGATTAACAGAAGCTCTGGAGCAGACCTCCATTTCCCAGGCTATAGTATGAGTAAACAGCTCTGTAAACTCAACCATCTGTGTTACCCCATACTCAGACGGGCAGCTGGAGACTTGGGAGCTGTGAGGAAGCAAGTGCGATTGGGGTGACACCTCTGAAGACTGGAGTATTTGTGATGTTGAAGTTGAGGTGGAGGAGAGCCCACTTGAAGGAGCACTTGATATCCGTTGAAGCACCTGCTGTTTTTGTGCCTCATCTGGAATTTGTAGCGATGCGCTTGTCCGTAAGAAAGGGATCGTATCACATTGTTCATGAAAAGAAGTAGACATCTTAGTTTGGCTGGAAGATGGTCTTTCTTCTGCAAATGTTACTCCCCCCCCCCCACCGCGGGGGGGCTCGACCCACCAGCGGACAGGCACCAGTATTGGGAGAGGGGGGCTGGCTGTCAGGGTCCACCGCGACTCCGGCACAAACCCGGCGACACAGAGGTCGCGTGGGCAAGAACGGACTGGCCATGTCAGCTTCGCACTCCAGCGTAGTCCCTCTGCCCGCTCGCGCCCGTAACCTCAAAGGGATGCACAAGCGGCTTTTCTTCCCAGGGCTGTTCCCCGCCCAGCAGGAACGTGGGGGAGCTCAGGTCGGCCTTCTACTGTACTCCCTTACCTCCCTTGCCCTCTCTCCTTCTTCCGTTCTCCATCTAACCCCTTGGCTCTGTGGTGTCCGCTCTCCCTCCAGCTCTCTCCTTCTCACAGGTGGACTACCGCATGTATTCACACTGTGGCGAATCTTTTGGGCCCAGGCATAAGAAGTTGTCGAGGTAATGGATAATATGTGCCCCCTTAGAAATGTCCATTACAACCCATTCGAGGAAGCAACTAAACACCTCAAATAGTGAGCAGGATCTGGACCACCCCATGGGCAAACAGCGATCTATATAGTATGCTCCTTCCCAGAAGCAGCCCAATAGGTGGACACTGTTCGGAGGCACAGGTAGTAAGTAACCGGAACGCTGCATCAATGTCTGTTTTGCCCCTTGGATATAACAAATGGTGGATTAGTCCGAATGTATTGGGTTCCGTTTTTGGCACAACTCACAACGGGGATACCACCATGTCTTGTAAGGAAAGTGTTCTGAATGGAACCGCCATTCTACCTAAAGATATTTCTTTTTTTAATTTTCTTGTCACGACGTCTGGGTGTTGGTAGGCTGATTTTAGATTTTTACTCCAGCCTTTCTTGATTTTAGAAGGGCATGACATGCCTATATCTGTGTCTCCCCCTCCTTTTACTCCTCCACCTCTTTTCTTTTCGCATGACTATATGTACTTGTCACTTTTCCATATGTTAGTTGTGTCTTCTGAGCAGTTTGTCAGCTTTTGGACGCCTTTGAAGGTGTTTTCTATGTGTTTATATGTGTTTTTGTTTGCCTGCCATTGGTTTTAACGGTGTTCGACGAACAGTACGATGAACACACCGGTGTTCGACAAACCGAACCCGAACACTACGGGGGTGGCTCAACTCTAGTCCTGTACAATTAGGAAAACTGTGAACTGCTGTGCTGCTAAGGAAATTGTACTGTTTGTCACTGGAGCCTGTTGCTCATAAGACTTAACTTGCACCGGCCGTGTGGCTTCTTATTAAATGCTTATGTTCTACCATTTATGAGGACTCTTGTCAAGTGTGTCTGGTCAGCAAGTGAAACAACCTACGTGTCTGACTGAGGGTCAATCCGTCTGTGTGCCTGAGAGAAGCTGCAGCACATGGTCTATGGTCGCCCTAAGTAACGGTTCCCCCAGGATTCCAAAGAATTCATGTAACCTGTCTAGCCCCTATCTGATCCTAGCGGCGTGTATGTAACATAATAGAATTTAAAAGCTTCTCTGAATACAAAAAACTTGTTCCTGCCTCCTGAAAACCTACCATGAGGGCAGTTTTGGGTTCAAGCTGGACCGGCCTACCCGCAGAGTCCCCAACCGGAGTCTGCAGCCGTTGCTGCTGAACCTCAGATCGAAGGTCACCTCCAGTGATAGGCTCCGCAGCTGCTCTGCCAGCACTACAACGGGATTCATGAACCAGGGGGGAGAGAAAAAAAAAAACACACAAAAAAAACCACGCACACAACGTGTCAGTTTTTTTTTTTTATTCACAGCCTGTGATAATGTCATGCTGGGTGAGGGAAGGAACAAGGCACATCAATGAACACAGCATTCTTTACAGCACAATGAGATGGAGGAAGGGGGAGGGTTTGCTGAGGGAGATGATCCCTGTGACACCATTTCTTCCAGTCCTTATCTTTCTGCCTGACAATACTCTGCACTGCTAGTTCTGGAACTCTACCTGACCTGTGCTTAGCTTCACTCCTGACTTGAATCCTTTTCACTTGCAGGGGCGCTTCAG
This sequence comes from Phyllobates terribilis, assembly GCF_046119375.1. Lineage (NCBI taxonomy): Eukaryota > Metazoa > Chordata > Amphibia > Anura > Dendrobatidae > Phyllobates > Phyllobates terribilis. The sequence goes on along the minus strand of NW_027362764.1, from coordinate 325,316,772 downwards.
TGAGATACAGAACACACACACCACCTTTCTCTTCGGCTCCAGTCAGACAGTAAACAACTTCCCCACAATCCCCCTGGGGCTCTGCTAAAACCCTTTCCATCTCCTGTGACTGTGTTAACCCCTCTAGTTGCTGGATGCTTCTGGAGCACAACACTTCCTGTCTCATGTACTTGTGTTACTTCTAATAGTTGGTGAATGCTTTTAAAGCAACAGTACTACTTGTGACTGTCACACTCTGCAACAGCACTACTTCTGAATGTCACAATTTTAAACTTCGATCTTACTCCTCTGGAGATGAGGAGCAGCGAGTGGGGATTGTGATCTCACTGTTGCAAGGAGGTCCTCAATCCTGGGCTCTCTTTGCCACAGGGTTCTGTTTCTCTCCTGTCAGTAGGGGCGTTTTTCGTGGTCTAGCCCTCATCTATGATGATGATAACCAAATCTCCTTGGCTGAGTCCAGGCTGCGTCACCTTCAGCCGGGGAATCAGTCAATGGAGACGTATAGCTCCAAATTGCGTCGATGGGCAACCAATAGAAAATGGAATGACCCGGCTCTTAGAAACCAATTTTGTCAGGGCCTTACTGAAAGGTTGAAAGATGCCTTCGCAAAGTACGAAACACAGGAGTCCTTGAAGGCTGCCATGTCATTGGCTATGCATGTGGATAGATGCCTTCGGGATAGGTGGGTGAGACCACCTTTTCCGGAGCCTTCTTTTCGGGGCAATGCCCCTTTGCCGGGGCAGTCTGGGGGTGAACCAGTACTTGTGAAGCTAGAAGAACCCCCTGCATGTTAGGGGCTGCTTCTGTGTCGTATGTTTCCCCTGGGATCCTCAGGAAAAAGGGCGTGTTTTTTTTGTGGCAAAAAAGGGACATTTTATTGGGCCCTGTCCCTCGATTCCTAAGCAAAGAGAAACTTTATTAACCCTTGATTGCCTGAAGTTGGATAATCAGGGGGTGTGTTTGTCGTCAACCTGCAGTTCTCAGTTTGTCTTGACAGCAGAAGGAAGTGGTGCTAGAGAGCAGGACTGAGAAAAATTCTGTGTTTGTAGACAGTGGAGCTGGAGTCAGCATGCTTGATTCTGAGTTTATGAGAACTCATGGGCTTGCTTGCTGTACTTTAGCTAAGCCCATTCCTATTTATGTCAACTGCTCAGCGCCACTTGCACAGAAAGCAATGACTCAGATTGTACATAATATGAGACTGAGGATTGGGGTCTTCTCCACTCCATCTTTCCCTAGTTGTTGGGTTTCCTTACCCCTCTTCCCATCATTGTACACTTTTTCCTTCCCTCACTCAGCATGACAGGCTGCTTCACTCCCAACGACCCTGCAAATCTTGGGCCAGTGCCAAAGGCTCTTCCTGAAAGATGGCTTGCTAGGCCGAAGGATCCAATTACCTCGGGAGTTCAATGTTACCTAGCAAGCAGTGGTTCCAGAAGCACTAGTAGTGCAGCTAGCCAAGGAAGCTCATGAGTGGGGAACCCACTTTGGTGTGGAGAAGACCGTTCAGTGGCTAAAACATCTGGTGTATTGGCCCCAACTGCAGCAAGAAGTTGAAGGAGTCTGCTGAAAATGTGGCCAATGTGAGCCAAGTAAGGTCTCAGAACAGAGAGCTCCCGTTCAGGCCATCCCAACTTCCGCGCCCTTGGAGGTCCTGATGATTGACTACCTGATGATTGGAACTTCATACAATAGCTACAGGTATTGGTTGGTGATGACTAAACACTTCATAAATTTCGCAGTAGTGACCCCCACCCGAGACCATACAGCAGAAGCTGCAGCTAAGGCTATCTGTCAGGATTTTATTCGAATATATGGGTACACTCTGACCAAGGAACCTGCTTCCTGGGACGAGTGATGGATGAGCTGTATCGAATCTATGTAATCAATAAATCCCGAACAACGCCATATCATCCCCAGGCGAGCGGAGCCTGCGAGCGATTTAATCGAACCCTTTTGCAAATGTTGCTAACTCTGGAAGAGGACAAAAAGATGAAGAGGCCTGAATTTGTGTCTGAGCTGGTGTGGGTGTATAATAATCGAGTCCTTGCGACTACTGGCTACACTCCTTACATGTTGCTGTTTGGGCAGAATGGACGAGAAATCACTGAACTGGAGCTGGACTCAGAAGACCGCTGTCAGGGTAGTAGCCCAAGTACCTGGATTTGGGAGTACAGACGCAGACTTCACACAGTGGGAAGATTGGTTGAACAGAAGTTTCGGGAAGTGGAACATTCAAGTCGGTCCCCGACCTCGGGTGGACCACTCCAACCAGGAGACCTTGTGCTAGTGGTGGCCAAATGGCTCGGGAGTACGCTGGATTACCACTGGAAAGCAATACCCTATCGAGTGGTGAAGAAAGTCCACCCGGATAATCCGGTTTACGAGGTCAGACCCGAGGGAGATGACGCTGCGACATCTAGAGTGTTACACCACAATATGCTGTGACCCTGCTCCTCCGAAGTGGAAGACTGTAATGGGGCAGACTCTCCCTCTGAAGTGGCTGAAGCTCCACAAACAGGGGCCTTAGAGGATGAAGAAGTATGGGCTAAAGTACCGTTGAGTCCGCCAGACCTGCCGATGCCACCCTGTCATGGGTGTCAGATGTAACAGACAGTCGCCCTGCAGTTGCCGAAGATCTCTTCTTTTGGCATTAAAGACACCTTCTTAGCTGTTTCACTCTAGGACCCAGCGGTTACCTCCCTCTTGCTCTAATTGACACCATTGCCTGGGTGCTTCACATGTTTCCTTGTGAAAGCTTGTAGCGAGTGCTGTCTGCTTACTACTTCCTCTGGTGCAAAGAGGACATCTGTGTAATCTCTCTCATGTCGGCTCAAGCCAAGTTACTTTTCATCGTGTCTGTCTACCTTGTTGTCATTAGTTGTTAGTGGGGACTGACTAGCGCTCATCCCCCCTTTCCTATCCAGGGCCAAGTGCTAGGGAAATACAGGGATAGGTTCTTGTGCGATCTGACACCACATCAGAGGGAACCCCATGAAGCTTCACAATCTCATTTATAAACACCTGAGCAAGTGTTTTCCATTCATCCACTTCTCTGATCTTAACCAGATGTTGTCTCCCCTTAAATCCAACTTGGAGAATACCTTAGCTCCTACAACCTGGCTGAACAAATCTGGAATCAGAGGAAGAGGGTATGGATCTCGGATGCTAATTTGATTTAATTCCCAAAATCTAAACAGGAACGTAGACCGCCATCTTTTTTCTTCACAAAGAACCCTACCGCCACAGGCGAAAATGAGAGCCTAATGTGTCCCTTCTCCAGACTTTCCGCACTGAAATCCTTCATGGCTTGTCTCTCAGAGCCAGAAAGATTATACAGTCTGGATTTCGGTAGTTTAGCTCCAGGGATCAGGGTAATAGGACAGTCATATGCACAATGAGGAGGCTAATCCCGACACCCCCTCTCAAAAAAATTTCCTCTAAATCAGACAGAAAAGCAGGTAATATTTCTGTAGAAGACTGTAGCAAGGGAAATATCTAAACAGATCTCATGGATGTTATCTCCACATTCCATAATCTGCCCAGCTTGCCAATCCACCAACAGATTGTTTCACCAGCCAGGGAAGACCCAAAACAATTGGGGAGGTAAGACTGTCCAGGACATTGTAAGGGATTATTTCACAATGAACTGACCCCACCCTCAGTTTTACATTATGTACAATCTGAGTAAATGCTTTCTGTGCAAGTGGCGCTGAGTTGATGGTGAAGATGGGAATATGCTTAGCTAAAGTAAAGTAAAGTACAGCAAACAAGACCATGAGTTTTCACAAACTCAGCATCAACCATGCTGACTCCGGCTCCACTGTCAACAAACACAGAAATTTTCTCGGTTTTGCTCTCTAGCACCTCCTTTACTGTCAGGACAAACCCGGGAACTGCAGGTTGGCAATAAATGCAACCCTTGCTTATCCAACTCCAGACTACCAATAGTTAATAGTGTCTCTTTTTGCTTAGGAATTGAAGGACAGGTCACAATAAAATGTCACTTTTTCCCACAAAAAAAACATCCGCCTTTTTTCTTTCGAATCTCCGGGGAAATGTATGATGTAAAGGCATCCTCTAACTGCATGTGTTCCTCCACCTCCCCTAGTACTGGTTCACCGCCAGACCGCTCCCCTGGCAGAGGTACATAATCCCGACAAGAAGGCCCCGCAGAAGGTGGTCTCACCTGTCTATCCCGAAGGCATCTATCAATACTTATGGCCAACGACAAGGCAGCCTCCAAGCAGGGGTGGATTAAGAGTAGCAAGGGCCCCGGGCAGTTTAGAAGGCATGGGCCCTCCCCCCCACACACACACACAAACACACACACACACCTGATGTATCACGTGACATGTCACATGATCCCCTGTGGTAGATCATGTGATAGTTTGCGTGAAATTAATTTGCCACAATATTAATATATTATAATAATTTTTTTACATTAATTGTATGACTTAATATTGAGCACAATTAAGTATACGGACATCCCCTATATACAGTATGAGACCCTACACACAATATGAGCTGCCACAATCCTCCTATACACAGCGGGAGGCCACACGTAGCCATCTATGCACAGCAGGAGGCCGCACATAGCCATCTATACACAGCGGGAGGCCGCACGTAGCCATCTATACACAGCGGGAGGCCGCACGTAGCCATCTATACACAGCGGGAGGCCGCACATAGCCATCTATACATAGCGTGAGGCTGCATGTAGCCATCTATACACAGCAGGAGGCCACACGTAGCCATTTATACACAGCAGGGGGCCACACATAGCCATCTATACACAGCGGTAGCCACCACGGCGCCATCTGTACACAGCGGGAGGCCGCACGGTGCCATCTATACACAGCAGGAGGCTGCATGTAGCCATCTATTCACAGCGGGAGGCCGCACGGCACCATCTATACACAGCAGGAGGCCATATGTAGCCATCAATACACAGCGGGAGACCGCACATAGCCATCTATACACAGCGGGAGACCGCACGTAGCTATCTATAAACAGCGGGAGACCGCACGTAGCCATCTATACACAGCGGGAGGCCGCATGGCACCCCCCAATTACAGCGGGAGGCTTGCCCTAGCCATCTATACACAGCGAGAGGCTGCACGGCGCCCCCCAGATACAGCGGGAGGCCGCACTAAGTCACGCTCACACACAAACGTATACAGACATATACAAACACATTTGAAACACAAAAATACATATAAACAGACATCACACAATGATATCTGCCTGCACACACATACTCAGTCACACACTCACTCACTCACCATCCCCCAGCTCGGCTCCAGTCGTCCATCTCCTCTCCTGTGCAGTAGTGCAGGGCGCACACTGCGTGACATCATACTAGCAGACACGGCCGCGCACAGGGCCGTGTCTCCTAGCTGTGATGCGGCCGGGCCAGCACACAGGAAAGTTAACAGCTGCAGTGCTGGCCCGGCCAAAGAAGAAGCAGCGGCCATTCGCAGCTGCTGGGGGAGCGGTCTGGGCCCCCCGCCTCTGCCTGCCAGTATGTGCCGCATTGGCGTCAACATATTATAATGAGGGCAATCTGGCCATGGGCCCCCCGGAGTCCCCGGCTCCGGGCGGTAGCCCAGATTGCCCTCATTATAATCCGCCTATGCCTCCAAGGACCCAGGGGTTTCATATACTGCCAAAGCATCTTTCAACTTTTCAGTAAGACCCTCACAAAATTGGCTTCTGAGAGCTGAATCATTCTATTTAGAATCCGTTGCCCATCTACGTAATTCAGAACTGTACTCCACTGACCGATTCCCCTGCTGAAGGTGACGTAACCTAGACTCAGCCAAGGCGACTCTGTCAAGATCATCATAGATGATGGCCAGGGCCCCATAAAACCCTCTATAAAGACTGGAGACAAACCGAATCCTTCGGTAAAGAAAAAACCAAGGATTGCGGATCTTCCAGCAGCAGTGAGATCTACTCGTTGCTCCTCACTTCCAGAGGAGTAAGGACAAAGTTTAAAATACAGTTTGCAGGCCACCTTGAATACAAAAAAACTTTTCCCTACCTCCTGAAAACTTGTCCAGGAGGGCAAACTTGGGTTCATGCTGGACAGGCCTACCTGCAGAGACCCCCACATTAGCGACCTGTAGCCGCTGATGCATTTGCTGAATTTCACAACGGAAGTCATTCACCTCCAGAGAGACTGCGCAACCGCTCTGTGAGCTCTGCAACTGAACCCATACCAAGGAGAAAGGAAAAAAAAACACACCCGAAAAAAAAAGACAACAATTAAACCCAAGTGTCAGTTTTTTTTTTTTTTCTTTAAATAAATGTGGATGGTCGGTGATAATGTCACTCACAGTGTAGGAAAGACAAAGTGCAACACGAAGTGATGAGGTGAAGGGAGCCCAGACACTAAGGAAAAAGGGGGTGGAGACCTCCTACGCTGATCTAATTTCACCCTGTCTTCCCTACATTTGTGTCTCACCAATCACTGAACAGGAACCTTAAACCCTGGCTACAGAAAGGAGTGATAAGCTCTATTCAGTCCCCACTAACAACTAGAGACAGCAAGGGGAGACAAACACAGGGAAAAGTAACTTAACTTGAGCCGACTTCAGAGACATTACACCAAAGATCCTCCAAACACCAAAGAGGAAGTAAGCAGACTGAAATAGCTCCAAGCCTTCACAGGGAAGCATGTGAATATCACCGGCGCCTCCCTATAGCAAACTGAAAGTATGTTAACACCCAGGCCAGGGTGTTAAGGAGGGAGGTAGCCGCTGGGTCCTAGAGTGAGACAGATCTAAAAAGGTTAGAAATACAAATCCCATAGGCATAATGAAATACAAATAATTAGATCATCATAGATCATTCATACATGTAAAGAAATCTAGAACATTCTAGTTAAAAAGATTCAATCTTACAAATAACCAGGACAGGCAAAATAGCAACAAGCAAAAACCCTGGGGTAGGGAAAACACATGCAACATGCAAGTATAGAAGAACATTCTACTCACATGATATCCTGTAAATATTATTGGACCTCAACTCCATACAAATATCAAATGTCACAACCTGAGCTTACACAGAATGCTCAATAGACCAGAGTCTTAATGTCCAAAATACTAAATACTTTACACATATCAACACATTTAAAAATAGCACAGTACTGCTAGGAAAGGATATACCATGATCCTACAAAGAAATTTCTACCCCGCATAGCTACCTCATTCTAAAGAGATGGATGATCTAGTAGTAACTTTTAGATTTAATATCCCATATTTATTTAAAGTGCTAAATGCTTAGTGCAAAACAAGGCAGAATGGCCCAAGTTAAAACCATAAAAGGGAATAGGGGGAAAAAGTGTGATCAAATACCCACCCGTTGCAACTCACATGTACTCATTTCCATATGACATATCATGCATAGATGGTACCAGGTCAGGAAAATCAAATAGGTATGAGTTAGCAATACTTACATAATGGGTCAATAATAAAATGTGCTTCCGGCGCCCCTATGCGCGTTTCGCCTTTGCTTTGTCGGGGGCGTGTCCTACAGAAGTCAGGGGTCAGCTTTAAGTAGTGCCAGTAATAACTCAAGTACGCCCAATCGAATATATAGACAGCGTGTGCCTCCCATGGCACATGCCCTGCCGTGCATCACTTCCTCCAGGGAACTTCCGTCTCCCGGCGGTAGAACACAATTTTTTTAATTATGCCCATATGTAGCACAATGCCCCAAAATGTCATCATCTCTGCTACATTTACAGTTGTCCATCTGGCGTATGATGAGTTTTGGGTGAAAAATTGATGTGCATACAAATTTGTCTGAGCCCCCATAACATTATTTCCTCGCTGAAAAAAAAATTGTCAATTTCAGTGAGGCCTGTAACATCAAATTGGATTTCTGAGTTGCCGATGAAATCCAGAATTACAGGCTGATAATTTTCGGAGGGGGGGGGCGCAGTCCATATAGGATCGATTGCTGTACGGGTTGCCTGGGTCCTAGGACGCCTTGCTGGGGGTCCTTCCTCACTAGATGAAGAAGAGGAATAGAGGAACGTGGGATGTTCCTCACTGCCTGAATCTGTGGTGAAGGCAAGGAAAGCGCATGACTTCTCTGCTAAATAGCGTCTTCTTGATGAATGGGTCATTTTTATTTTATTTTTCAAAACACTGGGGATGTGTGTGTAAGCAGTGCTTTTACACGTGTATTGTGTGGGGCCTGTGTAAGGGGTACTGTTTATTATAAAAAGTAGAAAGAGAAAAAGTAAACATTTAGAAGCAAAATTAAAAGAAAATTAGATGTAAAAACAAAGTTTGTCTAAAAAAAAATTACAGTGACATTCACTACACTAATGGCCTACCTATAAATTTACTCAACGCTAACCTTTTTTTTTCTTTTTTTGCAAAAGAAAAACTGATGTCAAACACTGTGATGTCTGCTACTCTAATACGCTACCATGCTATCTAAAAAAAACCCAAAACAAAACAAAAAAAAACACTTGCTTCACTTACACTGATGTTTGCTACTCTAAAAAAAAGTAAAAGTGCTTTGGCACAGACTCTGATCAGCAGCGATTCTGCTCAGAGTGTTGCAGCCACGTGAAGAGTACACAAAAAAAGTGTGCAAAAAATTCAATTGGGAGTGGGGGGAGGGGAAGGGGGAAGGAAAGAGGGACTGGAACAGGGATTGGGGAACTGCTGCTGTTGCTGTGATCACAGAAGAGACACACAGCCGCCAGCAGCTCATAGCACAGGAGGAGATCTGAGTACACAGCACAGATCGCACAGGAGATCGCAGGAGGCTGCACAGACCACTCTGGATCGCAGGGGGTATCGCACTGGCCACCAATGAGTCTTTGTCTCAGGTACACGGGGGGGGTCTCACAACCACTCTGCACGCCAACTCTGAGGTAAAGAGGGCGTGCAGAGCGGTGATCGCTAGTTTAGATTAACCCCTTTGGTGCTGATAGGTCAAACTATTGTTCAGCCAATCAGCGCCACAGGGGTTTATCAGGAAAGGTGACGTCACGATCACCCCACCCATTGTGACGACTGTGATTGGTGCTGTGTCACAGCACCGATCACAGCATGTCACATGTTTTGTTTTTTTGTTTTTTCAACTTTATTGAAACATTGCTGTGATTGGCTGGTCAGAATTGACCAGCCAATCACAGTGATCGTCTACGTGGGGGGACAGTAAAAACCCCCGGGGCGAAGTGCAGGGATGGGCCTGCTGTCAGCAACAGCAGCCGTCTTATCCCGGTCACCGCGCGATGCAGCGTGGGGACAGGAAATAGCGGCTTCCCGCAAAGCATTACATGTACGGTGTATGTCGGGAAGGGATTAAGTTTGATTTTTTAAAGTTGTGGTCATCCTATCTGGGGATTATGTTTGGACGGACATGGTAGCATTGATGAATTGGAGGTACGGAAAAATTGATGGAGCTGATCGATAAGACCAGGATTAAAGTCAACAAAACAGTGGCTCATTTTGTGGCAAGGTATGGCAGTATAGTGGTGAGGCACAAGGATTTGGAGGTGCCTTCAAGGGAGCACTTGAGGTCGGATGGAGTGCATTTCAATGAGATTGGCATTGACTTATGGTGATTGGGCTTAAGATATGGCATTGAGCAGGCTTGGGAGATGTGGCGGGCCAGGCCACGTAAGGTGTCATGTGACCAGGTCTATGGCGGGGGATAGGTCTGGTTTAGAGGCTGGTTATTGATAATGTCTGCTTGGGTGAGAAGTCACTAGTGGAGAATAGAGTCTTCTGTTACAGGTCAAGATAACTTGCCGGGGTAGGTCCTGCAAGGGTAGGGGTATTAATTACAGGATATCAAGTGTCCAGTGTTGCGGCCAGGGATAACAGACTTATCTGTTATTATATATGTAATGTTTGCATTGTTATTATTTATAATGTTTTGCGGCGCCATTGTTGTGACTGCCTCAGGTGGTGTGTTTAATGTGTAATAAAAGGCTGCTGTGGCCATTTAACCCAAGTCGCAAGCAGTCGTGTGTTTCATTTAAAGGGGTCGTTAAGGAAGTGGTTGGTGGAAACGAGACAACTAACTCCCTTCTTGGATTGTCATGTATTTTTTCCAGCTCTCAAGTCCATATGCCATCTACTGGTTACTTCAATGTGAACTCAGCCTTCCCATGTACTCATCACCCTTTTCCCCCTATTTTTGAATAGTGATGAAATGATTTCTTCCCTGTGATATACATGGATACTGATTCTGAATATGTGTACTCAAATTCATTAATCTCAGTGACAGAACGGTACATTTGTTTTAATCACTGCTCTAATGATTAGATCTTCGGATATGTTGTTTTAAACTTATCCATATTTGGTCTAATTTGTGCTACTTTCCATTTGATTGTTTTAAATATTTTTGCTTATATATCCTTAGTTCTGATGAAGGCCATATGATTGCGCGAAACGTTAAAGGGGTTGTCCGGTTCAAATCGATAAGTCGGCAGTCACTCCGTGTGACTGCAGACTTATGAGTCTCCCCAGCTCACACACTGTGCGCTGCAGGGATTAACTGGTTTCTGACCTGGCGTTATACATACTTCCGGCCACTTGTATGGAGTGAGGCCGCGCCCTCTAGTGAGCCACGCCTACTGAATGGCCACGTCACTAGATGGGGCGTGGCCTCGCTCCATACAGCAGTGTGGAGCGAGGTCATGCCACTGGCTGGGGGTATGTATAACTCATACATATTCTTTGTTCCCGGGCCATATTGTCCACACATGTTACTTTCCACAGGTGAGTTTGAATGAGCATCACATGCTTGAAACACAATTGTTTACTGACTCTTTTGGAAAGGTGCCAACAATTTTGTTCTCCCCTTTTTTGGGGTTGTGTGTGAAATTATGTCCAATTTACACAAATTAAATAAACATATGTATTACAAAACATGTGTTATTGCAATAATTTTCTGGGAGAAATACTCATTTTCTGGAACAATTTCAAGGGTGCCAACACTTTCGGCCATGACTGAATATGTAGAGTTATTGATCTATGGAGGGTCAGTAAAGGGCACATTAGAGCCAGCCAACGGTGAGTGAGAATGCCATTTGCTGTTACTGTTAGGGTGCTAACCTACTCAGCAAGGCAGGGACAAAGATTAGGCTTTTAGATCTTTGGCATAGTTATAAAGTTTACCATATGTAATGGCAATACATAAGACTAACTAATATGGATCTGTGTTTCCATTTGCAGTGAGATGGATCAAAGCCATGCCTCTGTATCATTGACATGTATTCTGACTGGACATGTCATGGTATAACTTGTATATAACCAGCATAGATATAGATTGCTCATGTCTCCTTAAGGCCCTGTGTGACATTTTCTGTTACTGACACATTCTGGGGGAATGCTGATAATTATAATTGTCGAATGAGCCTTGATGGTGTCACAAGGCCCTCTTTTCTTTTGCTGATCTTCTGATCCCATGTTGTAAGGAACTTATTATAGGTATATACTGTATCTATGGTACTTTGATAGTCATAATTTTTACTTTTTTGATCTTTTTGTGTGGTTGGACCATTATTAAGTGGTTATCTTTTTAGCCCCTTTACTCCCAAGCCTGTTTTCACCTTCCTGACGAGGCCAATTATGTCAATTCTGACCAGTGTCCCTTACGAGGTAATAACTTTGTAACGCTTAAACATATTTCAGTGCTTCTGAGATAGTTTTCTCGTGACATGTTGTACTTCATGTTAGTGGTAAATTTTGGTCAATATCATTTTCGGTTATTTATGAAAATTTTATAATAATAAACAGCAAGGGTAACAGTATAGTCACTGTCCCTATGACAACTCTCATATAACGTATCAGAGTATTCAGCAGGAGAGATAATATTTATAGATATGATTAAAATTTAACCTTTAATAATATATATTAAAAAGGACAATACCTCAGAGTATATAGCACACAAAAAAATCAAAGTGCAAGTGCTTTAAATAACAAACAGTGCTCAAGTAAAAAAATGGCTTGGCCTCACCAATCAAGAGATTCCATTCAGGGAACAGGAGACTCTAAAAGCAGGAGTCAGTCCAATGACCATCCCCAATAAACAGCGACTACGCTAGTCAGACCATATCTCTGGGAGTCTGCCACTGCGACACCAGAGCCCACTATTTGTCTATATCCCCTGATGATTCCCCCGTATGGGGGAGGAAATGCGTAGGGATTTAAAACTCACATGCAGGATATACATTCTTGCCTTGGTGGGTCATATTAGTTTATACTTGGGGTCTGTCCTTGTTAGGACAGGAGCAATACAGGACACGACAGGGAAGCTGATATTACATACATTCCCGGTCTGATTCCTTTCCACCAAAAATACTATCTGGCTCCTGCTTTATTATAAATCTATCTAAATTTATCTAAAATTTGTCATAAAATGTGAGAATTTTGCAATTTTCAAACTTTGAATTTTTATACCCTTAAATTGGATAGTTATACCACACAAAATAGTTAATAAGTAACATTTACCACATGTTTACTTTATATAAGCATCATTTTTCAAACATAATTCTTTTTTGTTCGGAAGTTAAAAGGGTTAAAAGTTTAATCAGCAAATTCACATTTTTCCAGCAAAATTTACAAAACCAGTTTTGTTTTTTTTAGGGACTACATCCCATTTGAAGTGACTTTGAGGGGCCTTCAGTGGGGAAAATAAGTATTTGATACACTGCTGATTTTGCAAGTTTTGCCACCTACAAAGAATGGATAGGTCTGTAATTTTTATTGTAGGTACACTTCAACTGTGAGAGATAGAATCTTAAAAAATAATTTTTATATAATTAATTTGCATTCTATTGCAAGAAATAATTATTTGAAACAATAGAAAAACAGAACTTAATATTTGGTTACAGAAACTTTTGTTTGCAATTACAGAGGTAAGATGCTTCCTGTAGTTTTTTACCAAGTGTGCACACACGCTGCAGCAGGGATTTTCACCCACTCCTCCATACAGATCTTCTCCAGATCTTTCAGGTTTCGAGGCAGTCACTGGGCAATATTGAATTTCAGCTCCCTCCAAAGATTTTCTATTGAGTTCAGGTCTAGAGACTGGCTATTCCACTCCAGGACCTTGAAATGCTTCTTATCAAGCCATATCTTAGTTGCCCTGGCTGTATGTTTTGGGTCATTGTCATGCTGGAAGACCCAGCTATGACCCATCTTCAATGCTCTTACTGAGGGACGAAGGTTGTTGGCCAAAATATTGCAATACATGACCCCATCCATTCTCCCTTCAATACGGTGCAGTCAACCTGTGCCTTTTGCAGAAAAGCACCCCGAAAGTATGATTTTTTTCCCCACCATGCTTCATGTTTAGAACTTTGTTCTTGGGGTTGTGCTCATGCTTCTTCTTCCTCCAAACACAGCGAGTGGAGTTGATACCAAAAAGTTCTATTTTGGTCTTATCTGACCACGTGACCTTCTCCCATGCCTCCTCTGAATCATCCAGATAGTTATTTATAAACTTCAAACAGACCTAGACATGTGCTGGAATGAGCAGAAGGACCTTGCGTGCTCTGATGTATTTTCATCCATGACGACGTAGTATGTTACTAGTGGTAATGTTTGAGACTGTGGTCCCAGCTCTCTTCAGATCATTGACCAGGTCCTCCCGTGCAGTTCTGGGCTGATTTCTGACCTTTCTCAGAATCATCCTTATCCCATGAGGCAAGATCTTGCATGGAACCTCAGACCGAGGCAGATCTTGTGTTTCTTCCACTTTCTAATAATTGTGCCAACAGTTGTTGTCTTCTCACCAAGCTGATTGTCTATTTTCCTGTAGCCTCTCCCAACCTTGTGCAGGTCTGCAATTTTGTCCCTGGTGTCCTTAGCTGTTTGATCTTGGCCATAGTGGAGAGGTTGGAGTGTCCAGGTCCGGCGTCTTCCCGCTCCCCTGTTGCTGTGGCGCGCACCGCGCGCAGCTTCCCTGACACTGTGCTTAGGGCGCGCGCTCTCCCTCACTCTTAAATGGGCCGCACGCGCTGTCCTATAGAGTCCCCGGCCAATGGCCGGAGGACTTCCCCTATATTGGGCACCTCTTCCAATATGGAGGTGCCTGTGCAAGGTTGTTGTTCCATGTGCTAACACTTGCTCCAGCCCTCAGGTTCCGCTGCCTGCTGACCCGTAACAGTTTGCACAGGCCATGGAACCCGGTGGCCCCCAGGCTTCTTCGCTCTCTGACCTGTATCAGGAGGCCTCACGTCAGAGATCCCAACAGGAGACTATCCTATCCTATCTGCGGACTGTCAACTCCCACCTGGACACGCTGTCCACCCTGTCTGTGTCCGTCTCTAGCCGAGCGGCACCTCAACCTACTGGCGCTATGGCACCCAGCTCTGGACCCCGACTCTCTGCACCTCCATGTTTTCGTGGTGACCCTGTCTTATGTTGGGGCTTCTTAAATCAGTGCACGCTGCACTTTGAACTCCTGGCACATCAGTTCCCCTCCGACCGGTCCAAGGTGGCGTTCATCATGTCTCACCTCACTGGAGAGGCATTGGCTTGGCTAAACTCTCTGTGGGAAAGAGGGGATCCCCTGGTATCTGATCTTCTGGCTTTCCTCGCTGCCTTCCGGAAGGTCTTCGATGAGCCCGGACAAAAATCTTCTACTGCCTCGTCACTTTTCCGTCTCCGCCAAGGGAGTCTCACCGTGGGCCAGTATGCCATACGTTTCCGAACCCTCGCATCTGAGCTTGCCTGGGACAACGAGGCCTTGGTGTCCACCTTCTGGGAGGGTCTTTCTGGACGGATCAAGAATGAGCTAGCCGGTCGTGACATCCCTTCCACCCTGGATGACCTGGTGCCATTAGCTACCCGGTTTGACATCCGTGTTTTGGAACATGCTAAGGAGACTACCCGGGAGAGAAGATTTTCGTGTCTCGCTCCTGTATTCCAAAAGCCAGCCTCGCAACCAGCAATTCCTCGAGCATGTTTGCCTGAGCCCATGCAAATTGACCAAACCAGGATGGTCAAGTCTCGCCAGGAGACGAACCGAGGGGAGTTGCTTCTACTGTGGCAGTAAAGAGCATCTGATCCGTTCTTGCCCGGTGAGGCCGGGAAACTCCAGTGTCTAAGACTGCCCGGAGAGGTCATCCTAGGCAAGAGTAAATCCTCTCCGTTCTTGACTCTATTTCCAGTGGTGAGACCCTCTACTTCGAGATTGCCCATCTGGATTCCGGAGCCGCTGGGAATCTCATTCAACAGGCTGTTGTGGAGCGGCATCAGATTCCTACTGTACGTCTGGCTGAACCATTGGTGGTTGCCTCCGTGGATGGGAGGCTTCTTCCGGAGACCATCTTACTCATCACAGAGCCTGAAACCCTTCAGGTAGGAATGCTGCACTCGGAGAAGATCTCCTTTCATGTGCTGTCCTGTCTCTCTCACCCCCTCTTGCTTGGTCTACCCTGGTTACAAAGACATGAGCCTGTCCTGAATTGGAGATCTGGTGAAGTGCTCCTTTGGGGTCAGGAATGCCATGAGTCCTGTCTGGTTCCGGTTCGTCCAGCTCGACCCCCGTTTACTCCAGCTAATCTACCTGGCCTGCCGGCACCCTACTGGTCCTATGCGGACATCTTCGACAAAAAGGAAGAAGAGACACTACCACTTCATAGGCCGTATGATCGCCCCATTGACCTGGTACCTGGTGCTTCTCCCCGCGGGCGTATCTACCCCTTGTCACTGGCTGAGACCCGGGCCATATCTGAGTACATAGAGGAGAATCTTGCAAGGGGATTTATCCAGAAATCCACCTCTCCAGCTGGAGCAGGATTCTTCTTCGTCAAGAAGAAAGACTGCTCCCTACGTCCCTGTATCGATTACAGGGGTCTTAACCAGATTACAATCAAAAATAAGTACCCCCTGCCTCTCATCTCGGAGCTGTTTGACCACCTTAAAGGCACGAAGATCTTCACTAAGCTCGATCTTCATGGGGCGTACAATTTGATCCGGATCTGCCAGGGAGACGAGTTGAAGACGGCATTCAACACCCGGGACAGTCACTACGAATACCGTGTGATGCTCTTTGGTCTCTGTAATGCTCCAGCCGTCTTCCAGGAGCTGGTTAACGACATCTTCCGTGATCTTCTGTATTCTTGCGTGGTGGTGTACCTGGATGATATCTTGGTCTTCTATCCGGATCTGCCCTCACACCGGAAGGATGTTCATCAGGTTCTGCTAAGGCTCCGGCAGAATCGCCTATATGCTAAGTTTGAGTAGTGCCTCTTTGAGCAGACCTCCCTACCATTCCTGGGATATATTATCTCCGAGACTGGCCTGCAGATGGATCCCGAGAAGGTCTCTGCCATCTTAAAGAGGCCCCGACCGGAGGGGATGAAGGCGATTCCGCGATTCTTGGGCTTAGCAAATTAGTACCACCTCTACATTCCTCATTTTTCCTCCCGGACTGCTCCCATCTACGCGCTCACCCGTAAAGGAGCGAATCCCAGGGAATGGACTTCCGAAGCGGAGGAGGCCTTTGTCTCCCTAAAACTAGCTTTCTCCTCCGCTCCTGTGCTACACCGTCCGGATTGCAACAAGCAGTTCTTCCTGGAGGTTGATGCATCCTCCTCCGGAACCGGAGTGGTGCTTACCCAGAAATCCTCGTCCGGTAGAATGGTAACCTGCGACTTCTTCTCCAAGCTCTTCTCCTCATCCGAGCGCAACTACTCCATAGGAGATCGTGAGCTGCTGGCCATCAAATTAGCGCTGGAGGAGTGGCCCTACTTGCTGGAGGGGGCTCTGCACCCGTTGCTCATCTACACTGACCACAAAAACCTCGGCTTATTTACAGAATGCCCAAAGACTAAATCCGCACCAGGCCAGGTGGTATCTATTCTTTGCCCGATTCTGCTTCACTCTGCATTATCGCCCAGCGGACAAAAACATTAAAGCTGATCCTCTATACCGCTCATTCCTGTCTTCTGACCAAAAGAAGGAGCCTCTACATGTCATTGACCCCTCCAGAGTAATGACTGTGGCTCCGTTTGACCTGTCTCATCTTCAACCTGGTAAGACCTCTGTAGTAGTTCCGGATCGTAAGAAGGTTCTACTCTGGGGCCATTCATCCAAACCAGCCAGTCATGCTGGCCAGAGGAAGACCTTTCTGCTCATCGCCCGACATTACTGGTGGCCTTCCCTGCGCAAGGATGTTGCGGACTTCGTTGCCTCTTGTTCCTCCTGTGCCCGTAACAAGGTTCCCAGGCACCTTCCATTCGGCCTTCTCCTTCCTCTTTCTGTGCCTTCCGCTCCGTGGCAACACATTACAATGAAATTCATTACGGATTTCCCTGTTTCTGACGGTTGTACTGTCATTTGGGTAGTCACGGACCGCTTTTCTAAAATGGTCCACTTCATCCCTCTGCCTGGTCTTCCATCTGCATCTGTGCTGGCTAAGGATATCATCCATCACATCTTTCGTATTCACGGCCTATCCCTCCACATTGTGTCTGATCGCGGGGTTGAGTTCACTTTGCACTTTTGGAGAGCTACGTGTAAGCTGCTGGATGTCTCCTTGGACTTCTCTGCTTATCATCCTCAGTCCAATGGTCAAGTAGAATGTATCAACCCGGTCCTTACCAGCTTTCTTCAGCACTTTGTCAACGCTCACCATAACGATTGGGTTGAGCTCCTGCCCTGGGCCGTTTCCCATCTCCTCTTCAGTGGACAATCCTGTCGCTGAGTCTCTGGTCAGCGAATTTTCGGCTATTTGGGAAGACCCTAGATCTGTCCTTCTTCAGTCCTCCGAGCAGATGAAGAGACATGTTGATAAGAGATGTCTGGATCCGCCTCAGTTCCTTCTGGGAGACAAGGTCTGGCTTTCCTCCAAATATGTTCATCTCAAGATACCTTCCTATATGTTGGGTCCACGGTTCATCGGTCCGTTCGAGGTTCTGAACCAAATCAATCCCGTGGCTTACAAGCTGAAACTCCCGGTCACCTTACGGATTCCCAACTCCTTTCATGTATCCCTCTTCAAACCTGTTGTCCTTAATTCTTTCTCTGACGATCCAGGTACGACTCCAGCTCCAGTCTTTGCTGAGGACGTCTTTGAGGTAGAAAACATTTTGGCCACCAAGAGGGTAAGAGGAAAGACTTTCTTTCTTGTGGATTGGAAGGGGTTTGGTCCTGAGGAGAGGTCTTGGGAACCCAGGGAGAACATTCATGCTCC
This sequence comes from Phyllobates terribilis, assembly GCF_046119375.1. NCBI lineage: Eukaryota > Metazoa > Chordata > Amphibia > Anura > Dendrobatidae > Phyllobates > Phyllobates terribilis. The sequence continues at coordinate 325,298,586 of NW_027362764.1, read as the reverse complement.
TCATCTTCTTAAAAAATTTCTTGAGGGCCTTAAGAAGAGGGGGCATAAAGGGGGGGGGTACAGTAGCATCGGCGTCTCTGCCTCCTGCCGGGCAGAGACGCCATTCCCCTCACTGCGGCAGTCCAGGTCTGGCGTCTTCCCGCTCCCCTGCTGCTGTGGCGCGCACGCACAGCTTCCCAGGCACTGTGCTTAGGGTGGCCGCTCCCTCCCTCCCTCTTAAAGGGGCCACGGGCACCATCCTATAGAGTCCCCGGCCAATGGCCAGAGTACTTCCCCTATATTAGGCACCTCCTCCAATATGGAGGTGCCTGTGCAAGGTTGTTGATCCGTGTGCTAACTCTTGCTCCAGCCCTCAGGTCCCGCTGCCTGTCAGTCCTGCCTGCCAGTCTGTCTGTCAGTCCAGCCCGCCAGCCTGTGTAACAGTTCTGTCCTCTAGTCTGTCTACAGTTGTGTCCGCCAGCCTGCTTACCTGGAGCACCTGTCTGTTACCTGTTGTGCTCGCTAGCCAGCCTACCTGAAGCACCTGCCTGTAACCTACCGTGCTCACCAGCCTGCCTACCTGGAGCACCTGCCTGTCACCTGTCGTGCCTGCCAGCCTGCCTACCTGGAGCACCTGCCTGTTACCTGTCGTGCCCAACAGCTTGCCTATCCGGAGCACCCGTCTGGCTATCTGCCGAACCAGCCTGCTTATCTACCCGGTCCACCCGTCAGCCTTCCTGCCGTGCTCATCCGCTGTACTGGTCAGTTCCTGCCATCTGACCCGTGGGAGTCACCTGCTCTCACACAAGGTCAGTCCCAGAGTGGCACCTGGTCCACCTGCCCGGTCCCTCCCTGGTTCACGGAGTCGACTAAGCCGTCGTGTGACCTTGGTCGGGCCGAGTAGGTACTTAGTCACGCCCCTCTGGTCCCTCCTTGCTCCGAAGCATAGAGGTTCCACCACCCGGACCTGTAACACTTTAACAACACATTTTGCATTTTCAAAAGGGTAACAGGAAAAAAATGGACCATACAATTTATTGTGCAGTTTCTCCTAAGTACACTGATATCCACCAGATATAGGGTAACTACTGTTTGGGTGCATGGCAGGGCTAAGAAGGGAAGGAGCAACATTGGACTTTTGGAGAACAAAATTCCCTGGAAAAGACAGAGGACTCCAGGTTGCGTTTGCAGACCCACTGATGTGCCCAAACATTGGAAACCCCCACAAATGATGCCATTTTGGAAACAACACACCTCAAGGAACTTATCTAGAGGTGTGATAAGCACCTTGAATCCACAGGTGCTTCACAGAATTGTATAACGTTGAGCTGTGAAAATGAAATGATACATTTTTCCTCAAAATTGTGGTTTTAGACCCAATTTTTTTCTCTTCACAAGGGTAACAGTAGAAATGGGCCCCAACATTTACCGTGTGATTTCTCATGTGTACATTGATACCCCATATGTGTTGGAAAACTACTGTTTGGGCACACTGCAGGGCTTGGAAGGAGCGCAGTTTGGGCTGGAATAGATTGCGGATGCCATGTCACATTTGAAAAGCCACTGACATGATAAAACAGCAGAAACACCCACAATTGACCCAATTTTTGGATACTACACCTATTGAGGAATTCATCTAGGGGCGTAGTGAGCATTTTTATCCCTCAGAGAATTGTATAACATTGGGCTGAGTCAATGGAAAATAATCATTTTTTCCATTAAAACGTTGCTTTGGCCCCAAGTTTTCAATTTTTTAAAGAGCTAATAGAAAAAAATGGACCTGACAATTTGTTGGGAAATTTCTTCTGAATATGCCAATACCATACTTGTAATCGGGAACAGGTACAATGGAGAGCTCAGAAAGGAAGGAGCGCTATATTGCAGTGCAGATTTTGCTGTTATGGTTTGCGATGCCATGACCCACTGCACTGGTAGAGCCCCTGAGGTGCCAGAACAGCAGAACTCCCTTATAAGTGACCTTATTTTACAAACTACACGTCTCAATGAATTTATATAAGGGTGCAGTGATCATATTGACACCATAGGCGTATCACGGAATTTTATACCATTGGGCAGTGAAGAAAAAATAATTACATTGTCACCACAAAAATGTTTTTTTTTAGCTCCAAATTTTACATTTTTACTCAGGGTAATGGATTAAAACAGTACCAAAATTTGTAACACAATTGCTGCTGAATGTGGCAATACTCCATATATGGTTGTACAGTACTGCTTAGCCACACAACGAGACTTTGGAGGGAAGGAGCTCTATTTGACTCTTGTTGAACAAATTGTAGTAAACTAGTTTGCACACTTTATATAAAGAGCCCATAAGTGCCAGAAGAGCACAATCCCCCCTCAAGTGACCCCAGCAAACTTGCAGTGCATAATCTATCAAGTTTGTCTGTCAGTGCAGCGCTGACAGTTTGTATAGTATGGGAATGCTCCTGCAACAAAATGTGTTCATGCGGATTCACTGCATTCAATACATTGCATTACATCTAATTTCTCTTGCGGAGACTAGCGACTCTGCAAGAGAAATTGACATGCTGCGGTCTGGAAAGACACGCCGCATGTCCGTGTCTGCGAGTGTACCTCAGGTGCAAAAAGACGAATAGTGGACATGGGATTTCTACAAATCCCATCCACTATGCTGTAACAGCTGGCTGCTGCGGGTTTGACGCCGCATAATACGCAGTATCAAACCCGCAGCAGCTCCTGACCGTGGGAACATACCCCTATGGGGTTTCGGTGTACTCGGGAGAAATTGCACAAATTTTGTTGTCCATTTTCTCCTGCTATCCTCATGAAACTGAAAAAAATTGGGGCTAAAGTAATATTTTTGTGGGAAAAATATATTTTTTTAATTTTCACATATCAATGTTGTAAAATTCTGTGAAGCAGCTGTGGGCTCAAGGTGTTCACCACACATCTAGATAAAATCCTTGAGGTGTCTAGTTTCCAAAATGGTGTCACTTGTGGGGGGGGGGGTGGTTTCACTGTTTAGGCACATCATGGGATCTCCAAACATGACATGGTGACCGCTAATTATTCCAACAAATTTTGCATTAAAAAAGTCAAATGGAGCTCCTTCCCTTCCAAGCTCTGCCGTGCACCCAAACAGTGGTTTTCCCCCACATATGGGGTATCGGCATGCTCAGGAGAAATTGCACAACCAATTTTTGGGTCTATTTTTTCTTGTTAACCTTGAAAAAATAAAAAATAGGGGTCTAAATTAAAATTTTTGGGAAAAAGAGTTAAATGTTAATTTTTTCTTCTACATTCCAAAAATTCCTGTGAAGCACCTGAAGGGTAAATAAGCTTCTTGAATGTGGTTTTGAGCACCTTGAGGGGTGCAGTTTTTACAATGGTGTCACTTTTGGGTATTTTCTATCATATAGAAGCCCTCAAAGTCACTTCATATGTGATGTGGACCCTAAAAAAAATGGTTTTGCAAATTTTGATGAATAAATTAGAAATCGCTTATCAGCTTTTAACTCTTATAACTTCCTAAGGCTGAGTGCACATGATGCGGTTTTAATGCGTTTCCACTCCGTTTTTTTCAGCCCCAGAAACGCATTAAATCCGCTTGGTAATAGGTCTGCCATGTATAGCAATGATAATGCGCATATGCTGTGTACATGATGTGGAAATTTCTGCTCCAGATTATCATTGCAGCATAACCAATTCAGGCGCGATTCCGCGGTGAATTCACGCCCATTGACTTGCATTGAATCACAGCAAACCCGGCATGTACAATATCTATACATGCGGATTTGCTGCGTTTCAATGAAAATCAATAGACGCAATATCGCGCCGCAATCGCACTGCAGTTGGTACCTGGGTCAGGAGAGGAGACTGCTGCTCCTCTTATCCGACTGCTGCTCTGGCTGATAACAGCGAGAGCAGCGTGGATTGGAGGTGCAGCAGTCTGTTCTTCCCAGCCCGCGATAGTTAAAAAGAGAATTAAAAGTAAAAAGAAAACAAAAAAAAACCTTTATACTCACCTGTCCGGCGGCCCCCGGTGTCCTCCTGGTCCCCGGCAGCGATCCTCTCATTGGCAGGCAGCGCCCTACAGTGTACTGTCAGGACCTGTGGTGATGGGTGCGTGACCATCAGGTGATTGCTGACGCCGGTAATCAGCTGATCTGTCTCATGACCGATTAGCTGATTTACCGCATTCTACACTGCTCTAAAAATTAAAGGGAACACTTAAACAACAGAATAGAACTCCAAGTGAATCAAACTTCTGTGAAATCAAACTGTCCACTTAGGAAGCAACACTGATTGACAACCAATTTCATATGCTGTTGTACAAATGGAATAGACAATAGATGGAAATTATTGGCAATTATCCAGTGTAACGGGTCCGGGAGGCGGAACCTCTGAGCTACTATACAAGGGGGCGGCCCTTGTAAGGGAGCGGGTGGCAGTCTCTGGGTGAACGGACAGGGAGTTACGGCAAGTGATCAGGGCAGTCTCTGGGTAAGGGGTAGGTACGACCTGTGATGGCAGAGCCTCCGGGTAGGCTAGCAGGCAGATGGTAGATGTGTGCTCCCAGGTGAGCAAGCGAGAGTCTCTGGAATAGCAGGTGGTCACGGCACGTGACGGCGGAACCTCCGGGCTGGCAGGCAGGTAGGTAACGGAGAAGCGCTCCCAGGTGAGCGGGCAAGAGTCTCTGGAATAGCTGGTGGTCACCGCACGTGACAACGGGACCTCCGGGCTGGCAAGCAGGCAGGTAACGGAGATGCGCTCCCAGGTGAGCGGGCAAGAGTCTCTGAGATAGCTGGTGGTCACAGCACGTGACAACGGAGCCTCCGGGCTGGCAAGCAGGCAGATAACGGAGAAGCGCTCCCAGGTGAGCGGGCAAGCTGGTCCATAGACAGACTGACCGGAGTAGTAAGGCAGACCGTCGGACCTCAGGCAAGCAGGCAGGTAGCTGATATGCGCTCCCAGGTGAGCGGGCAGGCTGGTCCTTTAGACAGACTGACAGGAGTAGTAAGGCAGACCGTCGGACCTCAGGCTGGCAGACAGGTAACAAGTATACAGGCAGGTAACTAGCAGGAAACTGGCAGGAAACTGGCAGGTAACTGGCAACGGGACCTGAGGGCTGAAGCACAGGTGAGACACAGGTGCAAACAACATTGCTCGGGCACCTCCATTTTGGAGGAGGTGCCTTATATATGATGAAGTCCTCCGGCCATTGGCCGGGGACTCCTTAGGACGGCGCGCGCGGCCCCTTTAAGAGGAGGGGAGCGCGCGCGCGCGCCCTAAGCACAGGGGCCGGGAAGGAGCGCGCGCTGAGAGCAGAGCGGGAGGAGGACGCCGGGCACGGAGCAGAGCGGTGAGGGGAGCAGCGTCCCTGCCTAGCAGAGGGCAGGGACGCCAGCGCTACAGTACCCCCCCCTTTAGGCCCCCCCTTTTTTAGGCCAGACAGAAATTTAGCTAGGATGAGAGGGGCATGGATGTTCTCCCGGGGCTCCCACGTTCTCTCCTCAGGACCAAACCCCTTCCAATCTACCAGAAAAAAGGTCTTTCCTCTTACCCTTTTGGTGGCAAGAATGTTCTCTACCTCAAACTCGTCCTCAGCAGAAACCGGAGCAGGAGGCGTACCTGTAGACTTGGAAAAAGAGTTAAGCACCACAGGTTTGAGGAGAGACACATGGAAGGAGTTAGGGATCCGTAAGTTGGCCGGGAGTTTCAATTTATAGGCCACCGGGTTGATCTGACTGATGACCTCCAGTGGGCCGATGAACCGAGGCCCTAACTTATAGGAAGGGATCTTGAGCCGGACATATTTGGACGAGAGCCAGACTTTATCCCCAGGGCGGAATTGAGGAGGGTCCAGACGTTTTTTGTCAGCGTGTCTTTTCATACGCTCGGATGACAGAAGGAGTGCGGACCGGGTACTCTCCCATATGGAGGAAAATTTGTTAACAAGAGATTCCGCAGCCGGATTGTCCGCCGAGGTGGAGACGGGAAACGGGATCCGAGGATGCTGACCGTAGACTACAAAAAACGGGGATTTGGAGGAAGACTCGCTCTCGTGATTGTTGTACGAGAATTCGGCCCATGGCAGGAGATCCACCCAGTCAGAATGGTGGGCATTAACGAAGTGCCGAAGGTAACTGGTCAGGTTCTGATTGATCCGCTCCACTTGACCATTAGACTGTGGGTGGTAAGCGGAGGAGAAGTCCAGGGTGACGTCCAGCAATTTACAAGTGGCTCTCCAGAAACGGGAAGTGAACTGTACCCCACGATCCGACACGATGTGACGGGGCAGGCCATGAAGACGGAAGATGTGGCGGATAAAGTCTTTAGCCAGCTCGGGTGCAGACGGAAGACCTGGCAGTGGAATGAAGTGAGCCATCTTGGAGAAGCGGTCAGCGACCACCCAAATGACCGTACAACCGGCAGAGACGGGTAGATCAGTAATGAAGTCCATCGCTATATGCTGCCAGGGGGCAGCAGGTACTGGCAGAGGTAGGAGGCGGCCGGCCGGCAGGTGTCTCGGAACTTTGTTGCGGGCGCAGGACACACAGGCAGAAACAAAGTCTATTACATCCTTGTGCAGGTTAGGCCACCAGTAGTGCCGGGTAATAAGCTGGAGGGTCTTTTTCTGACCGGCGTGGCCAGCTAGTTTAGAAGAATGACCCCAGTGTAGGATCTTCTCCCGATCAGGTACTGGTACGAACGTCTTACCAGGAGGAAGACGATTTAGACTCACGGGAGCCACCTGCATTACTCTGGCGGGATCGATGATATGTTTCGGATCCTCCTCGAGATCAGACACCAGAAAGGACCGAGACAAGGCGTCCGCCTTGACGTTTTTGTCAGCCGGGCGAAAATGAAGGACAAAATCAAAACGAGCAAAAAACAAGGACCACCGGGCTTGGCGCGGGTTAAGTCTCTGGGCATGCTGGAGGTAAGCCAAGTTCTTGTGGTCAGTGTAAATTATTACCGGGTGAAGAGCCCCCTCGAGCAGGTAACGCCACTCCTCCAATGCCAGTTTGATGGCCAATAACTCTCGGTCTCCTATGGAATAGTTGCGCTCAGAGGAGGAGAAGAGTTTAGAGAAGAAGCCACAAGTTACCATCCTCCCGGAAGATGATTTTTGAGTAAGTACCGCTCCGGCTCCAGAGGAGGAGGCGTCAACTTCCAGGAAGAACTGTTTGTTGCCATCTGGGCGATGCAGCACCGGGGCGGAAGAGAAGGCCTGTTTAAGGGAAAGAAAGGCCTCCTCTGCTTCGGGTGGCCACTCTTTGGGATTAGTACCTTTACGGGTGAGCGCAGAAATTGGGGCCGTCCGGGAAGAGAAGTGTGGTATGAAGAGGCGGTAGTAGTTGGCGAAGCCCAGGAATCGCTGAATGGCCTTCAACCCCTCCGGTCGGGGCCATTTCTCGATGGCAGACAGTTTCTCAGGATCCATTTGTAGGCCGGTCTGAGAGATAATGTAGCCCAGAAACGGAAGCGAGGTCTGCTCAAAGAGGCACTTCTCAAATTTAGCGTAGAGATGGTTCTGCCTTAGCCTGAGCAGGACCTGACGAACGTCCCTCCGGTGAGTCTGGAGATCCGGAGAGAAGACCAAGATGTCGTCCAGGTACACCACTACGCAGGAGTAGAGAAGGTCCCGGAAGATGTCATTGACCAACTCTTGAAAGACGGCAGGAGCGTTACAGAGACCAAAGGGCATTACCAGGTATTCATAGTGGCCGTCCCGGGTGTTGAATGCCGTCTTCCATTCATCCCCCTGACGAATACGAACCAGGTTGTACGCCCCACGAAGGTCCAGTTTGGTGAAGATCCTAGCCCCCCTCAGGCGATCAAATAATTCTGGAATGAGCGGGAGGGGGTACTTATTCTTCACCGTGATCAGGTTTAGGCCTCTATAGTCTATACAGGGACGGAGAGAGCCGTCCTTCTTTTTGACGAAAAAGAAGCCTGCTCCCGCCGGGGAGGTAGATTTCCGGATGAATCCTCTGGCCAGATTCTCCTCAATATATTCGGACATTGACCGGGTCTCAGCAGCGGATAAAGGATAGATACGCCCACGGGGAGGAGTAGTACCGGGTAGCAGATCGATGGGACAGTCGTATGGTCTATGTGGTGGTAATGTCTCTGCCTCCTTTTTATTAAAGACATCTGCATAAGACCAATAAGGAATCGGAAGTCCAGGTAGATTAGCTGGGGTAGGAGAGGGACGGACGGGATGGACGGGAACCAGGCAGGTTTTATGACAGTCTTGTCCCCAGCGAAGGACCTCTCCGGTTTGCCAGTCTAGCATGGGTGCATGTCTCTGGAGCCAGGGCAGACCTAGCAAGAGGGCGTGAGAGAGTCCAGGCAGAACATGAAAGGAGATACTTTCAGAATGCAGCATTCCCACCTGCAGGGTAATGGATTCGGTGATGAGTTGAATGGGGCGAGGTAAGAGGCCCCCATCCACGGCAGCGACAGACAAGGGTACAGCCAGAGGTTTGGTGGGGATGCGGTATTTCTCAACCAGGGACTGTGAAATAAGGTTCCCGGCTGCTCCAGAGTCAAGTTGGGCTAGTTCGAAATAACGGTTCTCCCCGTAGATGATCGAAACTGACAACAGCAGGGATGGAGAGGATTTATTCTTGTCTAGGTGGACCTCTCTGAGCGAACCTAGACACAGGCGTTTCCCGACCTCTCCGGGCAGGCACGGATCCGGTGCTCCTTACTGCCACAGTAGAAGCAGCTCCCCTCGGCACGGCGTGAGTCCTGACGGGTTTTGACCATCTTGGTCTGGTCGACCTGCATAGGCTCAGGAGAGTGTACCTGGGGAGAGATGGAGGGAATGACGGGTTTCTGGAAAATAGGAGCTAAACGTGGAATCCTTCTCTCACGGGTGACCTCTTTGGCACGCTCCTGGAACCGTAGGTCAATCCGGGTGGCAAGGGTTATTAGATCATCGAGAGAGGTAGGAATGTCCCGACCAGCAAGTTCATCTTTAATACGACCGGACAGACCCTCCCAGAAGACGGATACCAGAGCGTCGTTATCCCAGGCCAGCTCCGAGGCAAGGGTGCGGAACCGTATGGCATATTGGCCCACGGTGAGACCCTCCTGACGGAGGCGTAGCAGAGAGGATGCGGATGAGGTCTTCCGTCCGGGTTCGTCGAAGACTTTCCGGAAAGCCGAGAGAAAAGCAGGCAAGTTGGACACCAGGGGGTCTCCTCTCTCCCATAGAGGATTTAGCCAGGCCAGGGCCTCCCCGGTGAGATGGGACATGATAAAGGCAATTTTGGCCCGGTCGGAATTAAACTGATGGGACAAAAGTTCAAAGTGCAGGGTGCACTGATTTATGAAGCCCCGAGCCTGGACGGGGTCGCCTCCGAAGCGAGGAGGTGCAGAAAGCCGGGGTCCGGGGTAGGATACCATAGTATTAGTGGGCAGCGGAGCTGCCGGATTGCAAGATATGGCACTGGCGGAGGTTGTTGGTGGATCAGACAGAGTGTTCAGGCGAGTATTAACATTCCGCAGGTGACCCAGGATGGCCTCCTGTTGGGACCTCTGACGGGACAGTTCAAGACAGAGGTCCGAGAGCGAGGGAGCTTGGGTGCCACCGGGTTCCATGGCCCGAGCAAACTGTAACGGGTCCGGGAGGCGGAACCTCTGAGCTACTATACAAGGGGGCGGCCCTTGTAAGGGAGCGGGTGGCAGTCTCTGGGTGAACGGACAGGGAGTTACGGCAAGTGATCAGGGCAGTCTCTGGGTAAGGGGTAGGTACGACCTGTGATGGCAGAGCCTCCGGGTAGGCTAGCAGGCAGATGGTAGATGTGTGCTCCCAGGTGAGCAAGCGAGAGTCTCTGGAATAGCAGGTGGTCACGGCACGTGACGGCGGAACCTCCGGGCTGGCAGGCAGGTAGGTAACGGAGAAGCGCTCCCAGGTGAGCGGGCAAGAGTCTCTGGAATAGCTGGTGGTCACCGCACGTGACAACGGGACCTCCGGGCTGGCAAGCAGGCAGGTAACGGAGATGCGCTCCCAGGTGAGCGGGCAAGAGTCTCTGAGATAGCTGGTGGTCACAGCACGTGACAACGGAGCCTCCGGGCTGGCAAGCAGGCAGATAACGGAGAAGCGCTCCCAGGTGAGCGGGCAAGCTGGTCCATAGACAGACTGACCGGAGTAGTAAGGCAGACCGTCGGACCTCAGGCAAGCAGGCAGGTAGCTGATATGCGCTCCCAGGTGAGCGGGCAGGCTGGTCCTTTAGACAGACTGACAGGAGTAGTAAGGCAGACCGTCGGACCTCAGGCTGGCAGACAGGTAACAAGTATACAGGCAGGAATCAGGCAGGTAACTAGCAGGAAACTGGCAGGAAACTGGCAGGTAACTGGCAACGGGACCTGAGGGCTGAAGCACAGGTGAGACACAGGTGCAAACAACATTGCTCGGGCACCTCCATTTTGGAGGAGGTGCCTTATATATGATGAAGTCCTCCGGCCATTGGCCGGGGACTCCTTAGGACGGCGCGCGCGGCCCCTTTAAGAGGAGGGGAGCGCGCGCGCGCGCGCCCTAAGCACAGGGGCCGGGAAGGAGCGCGCGCTGAGAGCAGAGCGGGAGGAGGACACCGGGCACGGAGCAGAGCGGTGAGGGGAGCAGCGTCCCTGCCTAGCAGAGGGCAGGGACGCCAGCGCTACATCCAGACACACTCAATAAAGGAGTGGTTCTGCAGGTGGGGATCACAGACCACATCTCAGTACCAATGCTTTCTGTCTGATGTTTTGGTCACTTTTGAATGTTGGTTGTGCTTTCACACTCGTGGTAGCATGAGACGGACTCTACAACCAACAGAAGTTGCTCAGGTAGTGCAGCTCATCCATGATGGCACATCAATGCAAGTTGTGGCAAGAAGATTTTCTGTGTCTGTCAGCGTAGTTTCCAGAAGCTGGAGGCGCTACCAGGAGACAGGCCAGTACACCAGGAGACGTGGAGAGGGCCGTATCCGGGCAACAACCCAGCAGCACGACTGCTACATCCGCCTTTGTGCAAGGAGGAACAGGAGGAGCACTGCCAGAGCCCTGCAAAATGACCTCCAGCTGGCCACAAATGTGCATGTGTCTGCACAAATGGTTAGAAACCGACTCCATGAGAGTGGTATGAGGGCCCGACGTCTACAGGGGGGTTGTGCTCACAGCCCAACACCATGCAGGATGCTTGGCATTTGCCACAGAACACCAGCATTGGCAAAGTCGCCACTGGCGCCCTGTGCTCTTCACAGATGAAAGCAGGTTCACAATGAGCACATGTGACAGAGTCTGGAGACGCCATGGAGAGCGATCTGCTGCCTGCAACATCCTTCAGAATTACCGGTTTGGCAGTGGGTCAGTAATGGTGTGGGGTGGCATTTCTTTGGAGGGTCACACAGCCCTCAATGTGCTCGCCAGATGTAGCCTGACTGCCATTAGGTACCGAGATGAGATCCTGAGACTCCTTGTGAGACCATATGTTGGTGCTGTTGGCCCTGGGTTCCTCCTAATGCAGGACAATGCCAGACCTCATGTGGCTGGAGTGTGTCAGCAGTTCCTGCAAGATGAAAGCATTGAAGCTATGCACTGGCCCGCCTGTTCCCCAGTCCTGAATCTGATTGAGCACATCTGGGACATCATGCTCCATCCACCAACGTCACGTTGCACCACAGACTGTCCAGGAGTTGGCGCATGCTTTAGTCCAGGTCTGGGAGGAGAACCCATAGGAGACCATCCGCAACCTCATCAGGAGCATGCCCAGGCATTGTAGGGAGGTCATAGAGGCACATGGAGGCCACACACAATACTGAGCCTCATTTTGACTTGTTTTAAGGACATTACATCAAAGTTGGATCAGCCTGTAGTGTGTTTTTCCACTTTAATTTTGGGGGTGACTCCAAATCCAGGCCTCCATTGGTTAATAAATTTGATTTCCATTGATGATTTTTGTGTGATTTTGTTGTCAGCACCTTCAACTTTGTACAGAACAAAGTATTCAATGAGAATATTTCATTAATTCAGATCTAGGATGTGTTATTTGAGTGTCCCCTTTATTTTTTTGAGCAGTGGTCAAATTTCTGTTGCGGAGACTAGCAAATCTGCAAGAGAAATTGATATGCTGCGGTCCTGAAAGACTTGCCGCATGTCAGTGTCCAAGGGTGGTTCGCAGCCTCTGATGCATGCATAGTGGACATGGGATTTTTAGAGATATACATGCAGCTTCAAACCTGCAGCGGCTCTGATCGTGGCCACGTACCCAAACTCACCTGCAGCGTATCAATTTCTGTAGCGGACACAATAGTCTCCACTGCAGATTTTGACCGATTGAAGTGTCATTATAGTCGGTGGATTCACATGTACCGACAACAAAAGTGCGGCATTAGAACACCGCGCTTTAGACGCAACAAATACATTGTGTCCAAAGCGCTGCTGAGTGCTGATTGGGGGGGTAGCAGCTAACAAACCAGCTGTGAGATGTTATTTAATGGCCAGGGAAATGTTTGCCTAATGGCACCTTCCTAGGCTAAAAAATAGCAGCTCACAGCAGTCGCATAAATTACATGAATAGAAATGCTAATGAAGATTGGGTGAATGGGACTATCTGAAACCCAGCTCTTTTGTTGACGACATCAATAGACCCATTCTTTAATCATTTAAATTAACCAATATACTCATCCCAGTTCTTATGGTAATCCAAGGGCTTAAGCAGTGTCCCACCAAATAACTGTATTTAGATAATCATTCATTGGTACTCAAAAAACACATGTAAAAACACGTCAAAAACGCATGCGTTTTTTTCCGCCAAGGAGAGGCAAAAACGCTTAGGAAATTTCTACTTCAATTCCTGAACGTGTGCACATACCCTAACAAAAATAAATTGTTTCAAAAATTGAGCTGATGTAAAGTAGACATGTGGGAGATGTTATTTATTAACTATTTTGTGTGACATCTCTGATTGAAGGGCATAAGAATTCAAAGTATGAAAATTGTAAAATTTTCAAAATTTTTGCCAAATTTCCGTTCTTTCCGCAAATAAACACGAATAATATCGAACCAATTTTACCACTATCATGAAGTACAATATGTCATGAAAAAAACAGTCTGAGAATCAGTGGGATCCGTTGAAGCATTTTAGAGTTATTACCTCATAAAGTGACACTGGTCAGAATTTTAACATATGGACTGGTCATGAAGGTGCAAACAGCCTTGGGGGTGAGGGGGTTGATTTTATTTTACATTTTTTCATAACTATATAATTTTATATATACACACACACATTTTATTGTTTGTGATATTTTTTAAAATTATTTTTACTATTTTTAATTTTTATTTTTTTTTAACTTAGTCCTTCTATGGGACTTTAACTTTTACTACTGATTGCTGGTATAATGGCAATGCATTATGCCTGTAAGTATAACACTGACAGAAGCATTTTAGACAGGCTACTGTAGCTAGGAGACCCAAAGGTCATGACGACCTCAGGTTGCCATAGCAACAATTGAAACCTCGTGATGACTTTGCAGATGTGCCAATATGAAGGGAGAGGGAGCACAGGGCAGTGTGTTAACTGCTCTTGGCCATGACAGCCGGAGGTCGATGATCATGCAGGCACTGCTCCGACCATGATGTAAACTTTCATCAAAGGTTATGAGGGGTGTGAAGAATATTCAAGATATAATCCCATGTCAAATCATTGTGCCATGTTTGGCGGGGGATTATAGAGGTCTACAAATGTACAGCTGTAATCCGACACTTCTGTAGCTATAAAAGAAGGGAGGGAGCTGAGGGACAGGGAGTGACAAAACCCCCACCCTCAGCTGTGGAACTGCCACAGGAAGACCCCCTGAGGACCCAGCCATGCCGCTCCCTTTGTGTCAGATACTATAATTCAATAGAGTTATGGGAATACTATATGTCCCAGTTATTCATAACCTAGATTTTCGAGATTCCAAGAGAATGGGGAATGTCACCCTGGCTTTCAGCACAGTCCAGCACGTAGGGAAAGGAAGATACAAAGCACAGCCTTGCAGGAGCCGTTAGGGCCCCAGTGCTTGGTATACACACATAGCAGGGGCCTGGCTGGATCTGATGACACCAGAACCGTCTGCCTAGGACCATTAAGGAAGCATAGCCCATTCTAGTTTTTGGAGTTTTTAGCTGAGAGAGGCCAGGAGTGGCAATTTAGGTTCAGCCATGAGGCAGGAGAGGGAGTGACACAGAGGTGTTAAGAGCCCAGCAGCCCTGGCTCCATTGTCTTTTTACCTGGGAGGTCACAAGGATACATCCTGTGGGAGAAGTCCTGCAACAAAGAGCGGGCCCCACAAGCCTCCCATGTGGCAGCCCCTCCCCTGCAAGCCAGGCCTTTCATCTTACTGGTAATTGACTCTTAATAACTACTATATATCTTTTGTACCACTACTATTGTGTTTGCATCTCTGACCATTATGTATGTATATAGTGTAATGTCTAGTGTGCCCTTACGGAGATTAAATATATAATTTAACCTTGGGTTGCTCTTTTTTCTCGATCCACAAACCCACACGTCCGTTGTTTGGCTTAATCCTCATGCTACCGGGGCTGGTTTCTGGCCAGATATAGTCCCCGTTAATGGACCGGGGACTTATATCTAATAGAAACTGGTGGCTGCTCGACCAGGCCGACAAGGTTCTGCTTCACTGGGGCTAGTCAAGGGACCTCTCAACCTGTCAAGGGTGTGAGCGAGTGTGGAGCCATGTCAGTGACCTCTTCTCACTCCTGGTGCCTTCCTGTACCCGTGTGGACTGGGGATGTCTGTGTAGAACTGTACCAATCTGACCTTACACGTCTCCGTGGAGGTGTGGAACGTCACTTTGGTGCAAAGGGTAGATCCGTATCACGTGATCCGTCTTACGTATTTGTGACGTTAGGCTGGTGGAGAGGTGTGGATTCGTCACAAATGGTGGCAGTGGTGGGATTCTGCTGGATCTCTCTTAAGGCATACGTAGTAAATACTTTGGGACCGATTCATCAAAGCTTTCTCACTAGAATTCTGGTGTAAAAGCTGTGTAAAGTTACATAATTAAGGCGACCCTCATATCGGAGTGGGAGTGTGATTCCACAGCTCATCTAATTTTTCTTTTTAAAAAACAAAACTTTCCAAATTTTTCCAAATTCCTCGTATTGTTCCATCTGGTAATACCAAGTTCTGTAGAAAGCATTATGTCTATTAATCTTTAACGAGCTGTGGTGTTCCCTACGACCATGTCACTCACTGCTTTTATCAGTGCCCCCTGATGACGATTCCTGCCGTCTTTGCAATTGCCTCTCCCACAGTTTCTATCACCTTAGATCTAGGACTTTTTCAGAGGTTGGCAATGCAAGAAACTGTTGTAAGTATCTGCAGCGCTGCCCTCTAATAAAGTCCTGTTCCAGGAGGGGCGATAGACGCTGCATAGAAGTGAGTGCAGCACCAGCCATCTATGACATCCTGTTTGAGACTCCTCTCAAATAAAGCATCACAGGAAGTATAGTAAAATAAAAACCAAAACACAGTTAGGGCTCTTTCACATGTCAGTGTGTCCACTATGTGTGGTGACAGTTTCCACACGTACTGGAGACACTAACACTGACTTATTCAAATGAATGGCTCTGTGCACATGTCAGTGTGTTTGCATGGACCGTGTGTCTGAACAAAACACACTGACATGTCAGTTTTTTCCCCGCAGCACGGGCCGCAAAACGTCCCACACTGATGACATACCGATGTCATAGGTGTATCATCAGTGTGACACGTATTGGCGCTTGGGAATTAGCGGTACAGTTTGCGCTCTTCCCAAGCGCTGGGTGCTGAACGTTGCCCTCATCATTGTCCCCTGCTTGCACTGCGATCACACAAGCAAGAGACAATGCTGAGAGTACTATTCTGCTCCTGCTGTATCCTGGTGTAAAAATAAGAATAAAATAAAAAAAATCCTTATACTCACCTATCCAAAGGTGTCCCCCGCTGAAATCCATGTGACCGCTCACGCCAAGGAGAATGAGCCGTTGCAGCAAGCAGGCCCCAGAACTGCTCTGAGCTCTTGAACAGTGTCCTGTGCAGCGGCTGAAATTGAATATAGAGAGAGACAGCCAACATACATCAAGCAGGCCTCAGATCTGATTTGGCCAGGTGAGAGGCTTTTGACTGGGATCTAAGGGGTAACATTTCTCCTTGTGAAAAGTGACATGCCTGGCATGCCAGTGTGAGGAGTGTTGACCCTCGTCAGTGCAAAGCACAGGCATATTTCTCCTGTCGATGGACATTGCAACTTAACCCTCTATTGCCATACACTTGGCTGGTCTATTTTCCTATACTAGATGTGTATATCTGAATGAAGGTCGGTGAGACCGAAACATCAATTTAGTCTATACATAGTTTATCGATCAAAATAAACTATATTATACTTAGGGTCCCAACCCTCCAGCACTCTCTGTGCACAACAAGATTGGCGATGTGCCGTACTTCCTCTACTACATATGTTTTGTTTCAGGTGAGCTGCCTTACCATGGAAGAATGCATTGATGGTGATCCATGCAAGTTTGCCTTGTTGTCAAGATCTGTAGAGTCTACGGAAAGATATATTTTAAACTCTACATCCCCTGCTGTAAGACAATTGTGGATTCTTGAAATTAACAAAATCCTAGATAACCAGCTTAACTTCTTAAACGGTGAGAACAAGTTTTAGTCCAAAGCCTGTCATGCTCATAACAAGCACGGTTAAACCATACAGTTATTTAAGATTGTTTTGGATATTGGACTTGCAGACATGTTAATTCCAAAAATCCTGTTTTCATAATAAAGTTTTTCTGTGAGATTTCTAATTACACTTTTGCCGAGTGTTAATTGCGCATAGACATTATATCTTTCTTGATTAAATCATAAAATGTAAACACATGTTGTCTTTGATAAGGTAAAATGTATAGAGGACCATTCACATTTTTTTAAATTTTTAACTCCATACATATCACTAAACAGGGGCTGAAGAGCTAATTAAAAGTTTTTTCATTTTTATTTAGTTTTTTTGCTCTCCAATGCTTTGCTAAGATAAGAGTTCCTGACGCTTAGGTCGCCCAATGTGCAAATTCTTCTCTGTGACCATGCAACCGGCATGGATTTATGTTGTGTGACCAAGTTACGATGCTGCAAATGTTGCATCTATAGTAAAAAAAGAATAAAAATGATGAAAAATAAAAAGTTAAAAAAAAAAAAAAAAAAAACATACTCGCCTTCCGATGGCCCCATGGTCTCCACTTCGGTGCGTCCGGTGTCTTTGGTGGCTCGCGGTGCTCTATAAAGGACCATGATGTCATTTAGTCATGTGACAGGTCACGTGACCGCCGACGTCAGCTGTCACATGACTAAATGATGTCATGGAAGGTCCTGTTACACCACCACGAGCAGCTGAAGAGCCAGCAGCGCCGCTGAGAGCAGACAGGGGGCCATCAGGAGGTGAGTATATGTTTTTTTTTTTTATTTTAATTCTTTTTTAACTACAGGTACTATGGTACCCGGGTCTGGAGGAGAGTCTCCTCTTCTCCAGACCCGAGTACCATCCGCGCATTGTATTGCATAATATCCGCATGTGTACGTGTAGTCTTTCGGATGTTATGCGGTCCAATGCAAGTCAATGGCAGCAATTTTGCCACGATTCCGCAAAATTAATGGTTGTGCTGCGGATTTTTCCGCAATGATAATCCTCAGCGGAAATTTCCGCAGCATGTGTACAGTACATGCGTATTATCATTGGGAAACATGGCAGACAACTTAACAAGCGTTTTTAGTTCGTTTTTGCTGCGGAAATGGCACCACGGAAACGCATTTAATCCGCATAGTGGGCACGCCGCCTAAATGCTTGTTGTCTACCTTCTCTGCAGGTGTTTTCCCCCCCCCCTCTTCCCCTGTATGGCTCTGCCTTCTTGTGATTGAGGAGCATCATAGAGGGCAAAAGTAAACGCTCTTAGAAAAGAATCTTGAACTCTCCCTTGTTTGAAGCGAAAATTTGCATATCAGGTGCCTTCAACTTCAAGAGCCCATATCTCAAAGGAAAACAAAATGTTTTAATCATCGCTTCAGCCCATTTTTAGTGAGCTATGCCATTTAATAAAATGATGTGAAAGGTTCTCTTTAAAGAGTAGTAGATATACTTAGTTGTAGATATAATTCCCTTTCAAAATGTTTGTACCAGAGTGACCGTTCAATATGGGTTCAGTTCCTGACAACCAAGATAAGTAACGGATCACCTTCTTGCAGTACATGCAACCACTAAATGTCTTTATAGTGGGCAATCATCAAGTAAGCTGCTCATATAGAGTGGTCCCCCAATGACAATGTAAAGATTACAAAATATGTTGGTACTAAGGAAGCAGTAGAACTAAAAATTAACAGTGGTTTCTTACATGAGACATCTCATTTAAAGGAAACTTATGTTGAAAATGGAATATGATCTGCAGGTGGGATGTTATAGAGCAGGAGGAGCTCATCAGATTGATGAACATTTTTGTGGGAAACGTTTCAGTGTAACTTGTATTTTCTTCATTGAATTTCCTGGTGTTTGTATGCATGTGTGTCCAGTGGGCAGTTGTATTCAGTGATGACAGTTTTCACTGGATGTCTGTGGATGCAGAGATAACTGTAAATCATTCAGTAGGAGCACTCAATGGACTTTTATGTATACCAAGACCAGGGGTTTAAATGACTCAAAAGACATACAAGTTAAACTGAATCTTTTCAAGCATCCTTCATATCAATATTATCAGCTTCAACTTCTCTATACCATGCTGATCATAGATTAGGCTGCATGTAAAATATTAAGAGTAAATAAAAACAAAATTACCACTGCGCTAACAAAGTAAAAAGTATACAACCCAGAAACACAGGCGCAATATGTTCACCAGTCACTACACAGGTGGCCACTGAAGGAACAGGCAACAAAAATTGCAAATATAGAGAAAAATGAGTGGTAGTAAAATGGTTGCAAGCACACTTCAGTAATGCCACTATGGACAGAATCATTAACATATGTTGTAAGCAGGTGTTATGGTAGAAACTCACTGAGTGAAGATTAATGTCCTGTAGCAGCTGTTGTGGAGCTATGCAGGACCACGTGTAAGAGCAGTCAGCGTCTGACATCACACAAAAATGATATTTTAAACCCTGTTATTGGGTTCTTGGAACATATGTTAAAAATTCTGTCCATAGCGGCATTACTGAAGTGTGCTTGCAACCATTTTACTACCACACACTTTTCTCTATATTTGCAATTTTGGTTGCCTGTTCTTTCAGAGGCCACCTGTGTAGTGATTGTTGAACATATTGCACCTACAGTACAGACCAAAAGTTTGGACATACCTTCTCATTTAAAGATTTTTCTGTATTTTCATGACTATGAAAATTGTACATTCACACTGAAGGCATCAAAACTATGAATTAACACATGTGGAATTATATACTTAACAAAAAAGTGTGAAACAACTGAAAATATGTCTTGTATTCTAGGTTCTTCAAAGTAGCCACCTTTTGCTTTGATGACTGCTTTGCACACTCTTGGCATTATCTTGATGAGCTTCAAGAGGTAGTCACCGGAAATGGTCTTCCAACAATCTTGAAGGAGTTCCCAGAGATGCTTAGCACTTGTTGGCCCTTTTGCCTTCACTCTGCGGTCCAGCTCACCCCAAACTATCACGATTGGCTTCAGGTCTGGTGACTGTGGAGGCCAGGACATCTGGCTTAGCACCCCATCACTCTCCTTCTTGGCCAAATAGCCCTTACACAGCCTGGAGGTGTGTTTGGGGTCATTGTCCTATTGAAAAATAAATGATGGTCCAACTAAATGCAAACCGGATGGAATAGCATGCCGCTGCAAGATGCTGTGGTAGCCATGCTTGTTCAGTATGCCTTCAATTTTGAATAAATCCCCAACAGTGTCACCAGCAAAGCACCCCCACACCATCACACCTCCTCCTCCATGCTTCACTTTGGGAGCCAGGCATGTAGAGTCCATCCGTTCACCTTTTCTGCGTCGCACAAAGACACAGTGGTTGGAACCAAAGATCTCAAATTTGGACTCATCAGACCAAAGCACAGATTTCCACTGGTCTAATGTCCATTTCTTGTGTTCTTTAGCCCAAACAAGTTTCTTCTGCTTGTTGCCTGTCCTTAGCAGTGGTTTCCTAACAGCTATTTTACCAGAAAGGCCTGCTGCACAAAGTCTCCTCTTAACAGTTGTTGTAGAGATGTGTCTGCTGCTAGAACTCTGTGTGGCATTGACCTGGCCTCTAATCTGAGCTGCTGTTAACCTGCGATTTCTGAGGCAGGTGACTTGGATAAACTTAGCCTCAGAAGCAGAGGTGACTCTTGGTCTTCCTTTCCTGGGGCGTTCCTCATGTGAGCCAGTTTCTTTGTAGAGCTTGATGGTTTTTGCAACTGCACTTGGGGACACTTTCAAAGTTTTCCCAATTTTTCAGACTGACTGACCTTCATTTCTTAAAGTAATGATGGCCACTCGTTTTTCTTTACTTAGCTGCTTTTTTCTAGCCATAATACAAATTCTAACAGTCTATTCAGTAGGACGATCAGCTTTGTATCCACCAGACTTCTGCACAACACAACTGATGGTCCCAACCCCATTTATAAGGCAAGAAATCCCACTTATTAAACCTGACAGGGCACACCTGTGAAGTGAAAACCATTTCCGGTGACTACCTCTTGAAGCTCATCAAGAGAATGCCAAGAGTGTGCAAAACAGTCATCAATGCAAAAGGTGGCTACTTTGAAGAACCTAGAATATAAGACATATTTTCAGTTGTTTCACACTTTTTTGTTAAGTATATAATTCCACATGTGTTAATTCATAGTTTTGATGCCTTCAGTGTGAACGTACAATTTTCAAAGTCATGAAAATACAGAAAAATCTTTAAATAAGAAGGTGTGTCCAAACTTTTGGTCTGTACTGTATGTGTTCTGGGTTGTATACTTTTTACTTTGTTAGCGCACTGGTAATTTGTTTTTATTTACTCTTAACTGTGTTTGTACACTTACTGTGACGCTAGGTGTGGAGAGAACCCAGCCCATAAGGACAGGAAAAGGGGAGGGAAACCTACCACTAGGGAAAGGGAGAGTGGAGACCCCTAAACAGATCTAAACAACAAAGCCGAGCAGGAAACCTTGCCCTAGCTGACCCTAAGGCTAGACCCTAGTAAGGAAGCAGGAGGGGTGAGCACCGAGTCAGCCCCACTGCCAACTAAAGTACACACAGGGGAAACAAACAGGGGAATACACTTGGCTCCAAGATAACACTGGAGAATGCACGGCAACAATCCACGAAGGAACTCCAAGGTAATTCTAGCCAACTGCTAGAATCAAAAGCCTGAATAGGTATAACACGCTATCACCTATCAACTCTGAGCAATCTGAGTGTATTTAAGGATACAGCAAGGAAGTGCTGATTAACAGCAGAAAGGTGAGGGTACCTCTGGATCCTAAAGGGAAAGGTATAATACCCAAGCAAGGGGAGGATCACCGCTGGGTCCTAAAGCGAAATGAATCATAAAAGTATCAGGGGGATGTTTGTAAGACCAAACGTAGCGACCTTCTACAGCCGGACACCTTATGACTGTCAACCCTGACACACCCGTGACAGTACCCCCTTCCTTCTACTAGTGGTATCCGAACACTCAGGACCAGGTTTATCTGGATGAGAGGCATGTAATGGACGAACCAACCTAGGGGCATTTACCTCCGATGCTGAAATTCACATTCTTTTCTCTGGACCGTAACCCCTCCAGTGCACCAAGTACTGAAGGGAAGGATGCTGAAGATGAGAATCCACAATCTTCGATATTTGGAACTCTAAATTGCTATCAACCATGATTGGGGTGGTGGCAAGGGGGAGGACCCAAGAGGTTCCACATACATACTTCTTGAGCAGAGACCTGTGAAACTCATTGTGGATCCTAAGAGCCTGAGGTAACTCCAGATGAAATGCTGCTGTGTTAATTACTTTGGTTATTTTATAGCGACCAATAAATCTAGGTTCCAGCTTCCAGGAAGGAACCTTCAACTTGATATTCCTGGTAGACAACCACACAAAGTCATTCATACTTAGGTCCGGACCTGGCGAGCGTTTCCTGTCAGCTATGCGTTTGTATCAGTCTCCCATGAGTTTCAATTTATTTTGAACCCCTTGCCACACAGAAGAGAGCGACGAAGCAAAACGCTCCTCCTCAGGAACTCCTGAAGACCTTCTACCACTTAACGTACCAACTGCAGATGAAAACCGTATTCACCAAAGAAAGTTGGCCTGCCAGTAGACGCTTGGTGACGATTGTTTACAGCGAACTCGGCCAATGGTAAGAAAGATGCCCTGTCCTCCTGGTTCTTGAAATCAAAACATCTGAGGTAGGTCTCCAAATTTTGATTTATGCGCTCAGTCTGTCCATTCGACTGAGAATGGAAGGCAGAAGAAAAAGATAACTGCATCCCCAGTCGAGCACAAAAAGCTTTCCGGAATTTAGAAACGAACAGGGTCCTCCCATCTGACACCACATTGGAAGGAATCCTGTCAAGCTTCACAATCTCATTAATGAATACCTAAGCCAGAGTCTTGGTATTTGGAAGTATCGGTAATGCAATGAAATGTACCATCTTACTGAACCTACAACCTCTGGCAAAAATTATGGAATCACCGGGCTCGGAGGATGTTCATTCAGTTGTTTAATCTTGTTGAAAAAAAGCACATCACAGACATGGCACAAAACTAAAGTCATTTCAAATGGCAACTTTAGGGCTTTAAGAAACACTAAAAGAAATCAAGATTAAAAATGTGGTACTCAGTAAGGGTAATTTTTTCAGACCAAGCAGAGGGAAAAAATTGTGGAATCATGAAAAACAAACACACAAAAGAACACTCCAATATATCACTAGTATTTTGTTGCACCACCTCTTTCTTTAGTAACAGCTTACAGTCTCTGAGACATGGATTTAATGAGTGACAAACAGTACACTTCATCAATCTGGCTCCAACTTTCTCTGATTGCTGTTGCCAAATCATCTTTGCAGGTTGGAGCCTTGTCATGGACCATTTTCTTCAACTTCCACCAAAGATTTTCAATTGGATTGAGATCCGGACTATTTGCAGGCCATGACATTGACCTTATGTGTCTTCTTTCAAGGAATGTTTTCACAGTTGTTGCTCTATGGCAGGATGCATTATCATCTTGAAAAATGATGTAATCATCCCCAAACATCCTTTCAATTGATGGGATAAGAAAACTGTCCAAAATATCAATGTAAACTTGAGCATTTATTGAAGATGTAATGACAGTCATCTCCCAGTGCCTTTACCTGACATGCAGCCCCATATCATCAATGACTGTGGAAATTTGCATGTTCTCTTCATGCAGTCATCTTTATAAATCTCATTGGAACGGCACTAAACAGAAGTTCCAGCATCATCACCTTACCCAATTCAGATTCGCGATTCATCACTGAATATGACTTTCATCTAGTCATCCACAGGCCACTATTGCTTTTCCTTAGCCCATTGTAACCTTATTTTTTTCTGTTTAGGTGTTAATGATGGCTTTTGTTTAGCTTTTCTGTATGTGAATCCCATTTCCTTTAGGCGGTTTCTTACAGTTCGGTCACAGACATTGACTCCAGTTTCCTCCCATTCGTTCCTCATTTGTTTTGGTGTGCATTTCCTGTTTTGGAGACATATTGCTTTAAGTTTCCGGTCTTGACGCTTTGATGTCTTCCTTGGTCTACCAGTATGTTTGCCTTTAACAACCTTCCGATGTTGTTTGTATTTGGTCCAGATTTTAGACACAGCTGACTGTGAACAACCAACATCTTTTGCAACATTGCGTGATGATTTACCTCCTTTTAAGAGTTTGATAATCCTCTCCTTTGTTTCAATTGACATCTCTCCTGTTGGAGCCATGATTCATGTCAGTCCACTTGGTGCAACAGCTCTCCAAGGTGTGATCACTCCTTTTTAGATGCAGACTAACGAGCAGATCTAATTTGATGCAGGTGTTAGTTTTGGAAATAAAAATTTACAGGCTGATTCCATAATTTTTTCCTCAGAATTGAGTGATTCCATAATTTTTTCCCTCTGCTTGGTCTGAAAAAAATTACCCTTTCTGACTACCACATTTTTATTCTTGATTCTTCTTCTTCTTTTTTTCTTCTTTCTTCTTTTAGTGTTTCTTAAAGCCCTAAAGTTGCCATTTGAAATTACTTTTTAGTTTTGTGCCATGTCTGTGATGTGCTTTTTTTCAACAACAACTGAATGAACATCCTCCAAGCCTGGTGATTCCATAATTTTTGCCAGGGGTTGTAGAAACCGCCAAAACCACAGTCTTGCCTGCAGATACCAGTAGGTCAGTAAAAAAAAAAAAAATCAATGGACAAGTGAGTCCATGGTCTACTAGGAATAGGCAGTGGCAGAAGAGATCCAGGCGGATGAATATGCAATACTTTAGAACACACGCAAATACTGCAAGCAGACACATGGTCAACCACACCCTGACGCAACCTCGGCCACCAAAAATGACGGGAAAGGAGGCCCACAGTTGCCTTACTACCTAGATGACCAGCAAGCACAAGAGTTATGATATTCCCTAATTACTTTACGGCACAGATTAGATGGCACAAACAACCTTCCCGAAGGACTGGAGACAGGGGCCCCCTGAGCCTCCAACACCTCTCCTTCCAAGTCGGGGTACAAGGTTGAAATGACCATTCCCTTCTGTAAAATAGGGACAAGTTTCTCATGGTTACTACTACCAGGGAAGCTCTGGGACAACGCATCAGCCTTGATGTTTTCAACCCCTGGATGTAAAGTGACAACAAAATTGAATCTAGTAAAAAACAAAGACCATCTAGCCTGCCTAGGGTTGAGACACTTAGCAGACTGGAAATATGACAGGTTCTTATGGTTCATGATAACAGTAAAAAGGATGAACTTCCCCCTCCAACTAATGTTGCCATTCCTTGAAATCCAATTTAATTGCCAAAAGCTCCCTATTACCCACGTCATAATTTCTCTCGGCTGAAGATGGCTTCTTGGAAAAGAAAGCGCATGGACGCCATTTACCAGGGGATTGACCCTGAGACAACACAACCCCAACCCCCACCTCCGACGCATCAACTTCAACCACGAAAGGTTGAGAAACATCAGGTTGACTGAGTATAGGTGCTGTGGCAAAACATATCTTTAAAGAGGAAAGAGCCTGCTGGATGACACTATTACCGAATAATTTTGGATACATTTCCGGTAAAAATTAGTAAACTACAGAAAGCACTGCAATGCCTGCAAGTTCTCAGGATGATCCCAATCAAGTATAGCACGGATCTTCTCTGGATCCATCCGAAAAACCCGATGGTGTCAGACAGGGACTCCTGGAAACTCTATTACCGGTAGGTCTAATGCCTACTTTTCAGGACGTCCCTCCTGACAGCACCATCAGGAGAATACCAGAGTATACATTTTAGGGTGGGACCACTGTCTGGAGAACCTTCCTTCCGAAAGCCATCTTTTGGCCTGATAGAATGTCCATTTTATAATGTTTACAGAAGGTGTTCAGATTTGTCCAAGTTGATGCTTTGTAGATTTGGTCCACAGATGCACCTGCTCTTTCTGCCCATGATGCGGACATAGCCCTGGTAGAATGGGCTCTAATATTTTCTGGAGGGGACTTCCCATCAGCTAAATAAGCTACACTAATTACTGATCTGACCCATCTTGCTAATGTAGATTTTGTTGCTTTTTTCCCCTTATTTTTTCCCCCAAACTGTATGAATAGGTTGGAATCTATGCGCCAGTCCTTCGTGACCTCTAAGTATTGTAGAACTACTCTCCTGACATCAAGTGAGTGAAAGGCTAATTCCTGATCATTCTTATAGTCCTGGCAAAAAGAGAGTAGGACCACCTCCTGATTCATATGGAAAGGGGTAACTACTTTTGGTAAAAAAGATGGGTCTAACTGAGGATAATACAATCATCTAGGCATTTCAGGTATGGGTCTCTGATTGAGAATGCTTGAATCTCCCCTATCCTTCTCGCTGTGGTTATTGTGACTAGGAACACTGTCTTAAGTGAGAGGAATTTTATGTTCAATTCTATGAGAGGCTCAAAGGGCTTGTTGCATAGGCTCTTTAGGACCATGTATAAGTCCCATGGTGGGATGTGGGATTTAATTGTTGGTCTTAACCTTGTTGTAGCCTTAATGAATCTTTCTACCCATGGATGGTGAGCTAGAGGATAATCCATGAAAGATCTCAATGCAGCAATCTGTACTTTTAATGTGCTGGGTCTTAGACCCTTTTCAAACCTTGGCTGCAAGAAATCTAGTATTTTAGGGAAGTCTGGAACGGAACTCCCAGATGCTGGTTGATACTGTGAACAGAAACTCTACCAGATTTTTGGAAAGATACCCGATGTTACAGGTTTCCTACTATTTTGCATGGTTGAGATTACTGCGTCTGATAGGCCCCTAGATCTCAGGATCTGCCTTTCAGGGTCCATGCCGAAAGCTGGAGAAACTTCACATCGGGGCAGAATATCGGGCCCTGAAACAGCAAGTCCTGCCTCTCCAGAAGGATTATTGGATCCTCCAGGGACATTTTCTTCAGTAAGGGGAACCAACTTCTTTTTGGCCAGAAAGGTAGGATTATTATCACCCTGGCTCGGTCTTCCTGAATCTTCTTTAGTACCCACAGTATCAAGGGTAAAGGAGGGAATGCATATGCTAGATTCATGTTCCATCTTTGAGATAAAGCATCTATCCCTGCTGCTCTGTCTTCTGGATTGAGGAAGAAGAATTTTTCTGCCTTTGCGTTTTTCCATGTGGCGAAGAGATCCCATTGGCGAAACACATCCCAGTTCAACTCCCATTCTAACTGTCAAACAGTTTCTCGACTGAGGAAGTCTGCTACTGTATTGTGGGAACCTTTTAGATGCACTGCAGATATTGAAAGGCCGTCAGAAATTACATTTGTTGTTCTGAGTCTAGGAGGATTCCCAAAAAAATCTTTGTTCTTTCTGGAACAATATGTGATTTTTCCCAGTTTATAATCCATCCTAAATTCCTTAGGTTCAGGATGGTTGATGTTAGGTTGGTTTTTAGCTGCTGTGGAGAGTCTGCCACTACCAGAAAGTCTTCTAGATATTGAATGATTAATATTTCTTATTCCCTGAGGAACGCCATAACTTCGGCCATCAGTTTGGTAAAGATACGTGGAGCTGAAGGTAGGCCAAACGGAAGACAAGTGAACTGGTAATGTAGAATGGTGTCTCCTTCTTTTAGTGCAAACCGTAGAAACTTTTGACTGTGACGGTGAATTGGGACATGATAATAGGCCTCTTTGAGATCTATTGTACACATCACCATGTTGTGTCCGATTAAGGGAACTGTCGACCTGATTGATTCCATTTTGAATTTTTTGTAAACGACTGATTTGTTTAGAGACTTCAGATTTATTATGGTGCGATAATCGACCCCGGGTTTTTTTTATTGAAAAAACACCCGAGTAAAAGCCTAGGAACTGTTCTGCTTCTGGTACTGGTATCACTGCTCCTGAGTTTATTAGTTTTCTCACGTCTGTTAGCAGTCTTTTGGAGACCTGGGCGGATTGAGTTGTTGTCAGGTGAAACCTTCCATGCGGGATCTGTCCGAATTCTAACTTGTAGCCCTGTGTGATAGATTGGAGAATCTGTGGGCTGTTTGGTAATTTTCATCCATGTTCCGTGGAAATGTTGGAGTCTTCCTCCTACTTTCCTGGCGTCATCTTCTATGTGTGTTAGCACTTGTAGTGGGAAGGGGATTCCCCGAGATACCTACCTTCTGGTAGCTCCATCTACCTGACTTCCCTTTTCCGGAATATTCTGGCTTTTGCTGGTAATGAGATTTCTGAAAGGAGGACACCTTCTTAGGTTTCTCCTCCAGAAATCCCTTTTTTTCATCTGAGGCTTTCTCCAGTATTTCATCCAATACTGGACCAAACACCCGGAGGCCTGAAAAGGGAATGGCACACAATTTACTTTTAGAATAACTGTCTCCTGACCAGGTTTTTAGCCATATTGCTCTTCCGGATGCAGAAGAAAGGGCCCCATTCCAAGCAGCAAATCTTATTGATTCTGCCGAAGCGTTGGCGACAAACCCTGTTGCCATCTTAAGTAGCGGAATTGAGTCGAGGATCTCCTCTCTGGATGTCTTCCTCCTCAGGTGGTCTTCCAGTTGTTCCAGCCATATGCTCATGGATCTTGCCACTGAAGTGGATGCGATATTGGCTTTTATTATCGCCGCAGATGTTTCCCAGGTCTTTTTAAAGAGATTGTCTGCCTTCCTATCCATTGCATCCTTTAGAGATGATGAATCCTGAAACGGGATGGATGTTTTTTTCGCTACCCTGGCAATCGGTATATAAATTTTTGGGGTTTCGTCCCATAATCTTACATATTCCGGTTCAAATGGTAGGCGAGTTCTCAAGCTTCTGGGAATTACTAGCTTCTTCTCTGCGTCCTCCCACTCTTCCAGGATCATTGCCTTAATGTGATTATTCATGGGAAAAAACTTATTTCTGTGGGTTCTCAACCCCCCAAACATCTCATCCTGCTCTGACGATGGTTGGTAAGTGTCTTCTATCTGCATAGTGTTTTTTACTGCAGTTAACAGTGTATCGGTATCTTCCCAGGAGAAGAGATATTTTTTCTTCACTTCTGGTGGGCTAGTGATAGAGTCTTCCCTGTCCTGATCGGGGGCAGAAAAATCCGACAATTCTTCTTCCCCAGAA
Source organism: Phyllobates terribilis (assembly GCF_046119375.1). Taxonomy (NCBI): domain Eukaryota; kingdom Metazoa; phylum Chordata; class Amphibia; order Anura; family Dendrobatidae; genus Phyllobates; species Phyllobates terribilis. Next base: position 325,269,806 of record NW_027362764.1, on the reverse strand, counting down.
CTGGACTCCAGCTCCTAACGTGGTCTCTTGTAACGGGATGCACCCTGAGGAGCGACTAAGTCTGTGACAGAACTCTGCACTTCCTCTCTTACTATGGCTCTCAAGTCTGACATGAAAGAGGAATGTTCTTTGACAACTTTTGCAATACAGGTAGAGCATAACTGTTTCCCGTATGTGTCCGGTAGTTTCTTGTTACAGTTGGCGCATCTCCTTTTCTTAGGAGCTGATGTCATCGTGTCTTTTTTAGGTGTTTCTGTTACGGATCCGGGTGGTGGAACCTCTGTGCTGCGGTGCAAGGAGGGGCCATAGGGGTGTGACTAAGTATCAACACGGTCTGACCAAGATAGCACAGTGGCTCAGTCGGCGCTGATGCTATAGTACCCCCCCTTTATGCCCCCTCTTTTTCAGGCCAGCAAGAATTTTTTTAAGAAGAACAGGGGCATGGATGTTCTCCCTGGGTTCCCAAGACCTCTCCTCCGGGCCAAACCCTTCCAGTCCACCAGAAAAAAGGTTTTTCCTCTTACCCTTTTGGTGGCCTAAATGTTCTCTACCTCATAGATGTCCTCAGCGGAAACTGGAGCTGGAGTGGTACCTGAATCGTCAGAAAAAGAATTAAAATCAACTGATTTGATGAGAGATACGTGGAAGGAGTTGGGAATCCGTAAGGTGGCCGGGAGTTTTAGCTTGTAAGCCACGGGATTGATTTGCTTGAGAACCTCAAACGGACCAATGAACCATGGACCCAACTTATACGATTGATTTTTGAGCCGTACATGTTTGGAGGAGAGCCAGACCCGGTCTCCCGGATTATAAAGAGGCGGATCCAGACGTCTCTTATTGGCATGTCTCTTCATCAGTCCAGAGGACTGAAGAAGTGCGGATCTAGTGTTTTACCAAATAGTAAGAAAATTCGCTGACCAGAGACTCCACGGCAGGATTGTCCACTGAAGCGGATATGGGAAACGGGATCCAGGGGTGTTGACCGTAGGCCACAAAGAACGGGGATTTGGAAGAAGACTCACTCCCATGGTTGTTATAGGAGAACTCGGACCAAGGTAGGAGCTCAACCCAATCATTATGGTGAGCATTGACGAAATGCCGGAGAAAGCTGGTAAGGACCTGGTTGATACGTTCCATTTGACTGAGGATGATAAGCAGAGGAGAAATCCAGGGTGACATCCAACAGCTTACACGTAGCTCTCCAGAAGCGCGAAGTGAACAGCACCTCGCTATCAGACACAATGTGGAGGGGTAGGCCATGGAGACGAAAGATGTGAAGGATGAAGTCCTTAGCCAGCACAGATGTGGATGGGAGACCAGGCAGAGGGATGAAGTGGGCCATTTTAGAAAAGCGGTCAGTGACCACCCAAATGACGGTACAACCGGCAGAAAAAGGGAGATCCATAATAAAGTCCATAGTAATGTGTTGCCACGGGGCGGAAGGTACAGGTAGAAACTCGGAACTTTGTTACGGGCACAAGCTGAGACGAAATCCGCAACATCCTTGCGTAGCGAAGGCCACCAATAATGAGGAGGAAGGTCTTCCTCTGGCCAGCATGGCCAAATGACCTCAGAAAAGAACCTTCTTACGATCCGGAACCGCTACAAAAGTCTTACTGGGTGGAAGACGAGACAGGTCAAGCGGGGCCACGGTCGTTACTCTGGAGGGGTCGATGATATGCAGAGGCTCCTCCTCTTGGTCGGAGGACAGGAATGAGCAGGATAAAGCGTCGGCTTTAACGTTCTTGTCAGCAGGGCGGTAATGTAGAGAAAAGCAGAATCGGGCAAAGAACAGAGACCACCGGGCCTGACGTGGATTGAGTCTCTGGGCGTTTTATAGATAGGCCAGGTTTTTGTGATCTGTGTAGATGATCACCGGGTGCAGAGCCCCTTCCAGCAGGTAGCGCCACTCCTCCAGCGCCAATTTGATGGCAAGCTGCTCATGATCTCCTATGGAGTAGTTGCGCTCAGACGAGGAGAAGAGCTTGGAGAAAAAGCCGCAGATTACCATTCTCCCGGACGGGGATTCCTGGGTGAGCACCGCTCCAGCTCCCTTAGGAGGAAGCATCAACCTCCAGGAAGAATTGCTTGTTGCAATCCTGGCGGTGCAGCACAGGGGCGAGGAGAAAGCTTGTTTTAGGGAGACGAAGACCTCCTCCGCTTCAGAAGTCCATTCCTTGGGATTTGCTCCCTTATGGGTGAGCGCGGAGATGGGAGCGGTCCGGGAGGAAAAATGAGGAATGAAGAGGCGGTAATAATTTGCGAAGCCCAGGAATCGCTGAATCGCCCTCAACCCCTCTGGTCAGGGCCATTTTAAGATGGCAGAAACCTTCTCGGGATCCACCGAAGACCAGTCTCGGAGATAATATGTCCCAGGAACGGAAGGGAAGTCTGCTCTGAGACATTTTTCAAATTTAGTGTAGATACGATTCTGCCGGAGCCTAAGCAGAACCTGACGAACATTCCTCCGGTGTGAGGGCAGATCCGGAGAGAAGACCAGGATATCGTCTGGGTACACCACTACGCAAGAATACAAGAGGTCACGGAAAATGTCGTTAACTAGCTCCTGGAAGACGGCTGGGGCATTACAGAGACCAAAGGGCATCAAGCGGTATTCATAGTGACCGTCCCGGGTATTGAATGCAGTCTTCCACTCGTCTCCCTGGCGGATCCGGACCAAATTGTACGCCCCATGTAGATCGAGCTTGGTGAAGACCCTCGCGCCTTTAAGGCGGTCGAACAGCTCCGAGATGAGAGGCTGGGGGTACTTATTCTTGATGGTAATTTGGTTAAGCCCCCTCTAATCGATACACGGCCGTAGCGAGCCATCTTTCTTTTTAAAGAAGAAGAATCCTGCTCCAGCCAGGGAATTAGATTTCTGAATGAATCCCCTAGCAAGATTCTCCTCGATGTACTCAGACATGGCCCAAGTTTCAGCCAACGACAAGGGGTAGATACGCCCGCGGGGAGGTGAAGCGCCAGGTACCAGGTCGATTGGGCAATCATACGGCCTATGAGGTGGTAGTGTTTTGGCTTCCTTCTTGTCGAAGACGTCCGCTTAGGGCCAGTAGGGTGCCGGCAGACCGAGTAGATTAGCCGGAGTAGACGGAGGTCGATCCGGGCGAACCGGAATCAGGCAGGTCTCATGGCAATCCTGCCCCCAACGGAGAATCTCACCGGATCGCCAATTCAGAACGGGTTCATGTTTCTGTAGCCAGGGTAGACCTAGCAAATGGGAGTGAGAGAGTCCGGATAGCACATGGAAGGAGATCCTCTCCGAGTGCAGCATTCCCACCGGAAGGGTTACAGGCTCTGTGACGAGCAAGATGGTCACCGGAAGGAGTCTTCCATCCATGGAAGCGACTGCCAATGGTTCAGCCAGACGTTTGGTGGGAATCTGATACTTCTCCACAAGGGACTGAGAAATGAGATTCCCAGCGGCTCCGGAATCCAGGTGGGCAGTTTCAAAGAAGTGGGTCTCTCCACAAGAAAATAGAAACGGATAGAGTCAAGGATGGAGAGGATTTACTCTTGCCTAGGACGACCTCTCCGAGCGGTCCTAGACACTGGAGTTTCCTGGCTTCACCGGACAGGAACGGATCAGATGCTCCTTACTACCACAGTAGAAACAGCTCTCCTCGGCTCGGCGTGTTTCTTGGCGAGACTCGACCATCTTGGTCTGGTTGATCTGCATGGGTTCTGGCAAGCGTGCCTGGGGAGTTGCTGGTTGGGAGGCAGGTTTCTGGAAAACAGGAGCAAGACAAGGAAAACTTCTCTTCCGGGTAGTCTCCTTGGCTCGTTCCAGGAAATGGATGTCAATCCGGGTAGCTAGTGACACCAGGTCATCCAGGGTGGTAGAAATGTCCCGGCCGGCTAGCTCGTCCTTGATCCGTCCGGAAAGACCTCCCAGAAGGTGGACACCAGGGCCTTGTTGTTCCAGGCAAGCTCAGATGCGAGGGTACGGAACTGTATGGCATACTGGCCCACGGTGAGATTCCCTTGGCGGATACGGAGTAATGAGGAGGCAGTAGAAGTCATTCATCCGGGCTCATCGAAGACCTTTCGGAAGGCAGTGAGGAAAGCCGGAAGATCGGACACCAGGGGATCCCCTCTCTCCCATAAAGGGTTTTGCCATGCCAATGCTTCCCCGGTGAGGCCCGGTCGGAGGGAAACTGATGTGCCAGGAGTTCAAAGTGCAGTGTGCACTGGTTCAGAAAACCCCGACATAAGATGGGGTCACCCCCAAAACGAGGAGGTGCTGAGAGCCGGGGTCCAGAGCTGGATGCCATGGCACCAGTAGGCTGGGGCGCATCTGGAGCGGGTGCCGCTCGGCTCGAGGCGGACACAGGTGGGACGGACAACGTGTCCAGGCGGGAGTTGACAGACCGCAGGTAGTCAGGATGGTTTCCTGTTGGGATCTCTGACGAGAAACCTCCTGGTACAGGTCAGCAAGCGAAGGAGCCTGGGGTCCACCGGGTTCCATGGCCTGTGCAAACTGTTACGGATCCGGGTGGTGGAACCTCTGTGCTGCGGTGCAAGGAGGGGCCAGAGGGGCGTGACTGATTATCAACTCGGTCCGACCAAGGTCGCATGGCGACTCAGTCGACTCCGTGAACCAGGGAGGAACCGAGCAGAGGGACCAGGTGCCACTCTGGGACAGACCTTGTATGAGAGCAGGTGACTCCCACGGGTCAGAAGGCAGGAATTGACCAGCACAGTGGATGAGCTTCGGCTGACGGGTGGTCCGGGTAGACAAGCAGGCTGATTAGGCAGATAGTCAGGCGAGTGGTCCAGGTAGATTAGCTGGCGGCACAACAGGTAGCTGGCTGGTGCTTCCAGGTAAGCGGGCAGGCAGGCACGGCAGGTAACAGGCAGGTGCTTCCAGGCAAGCGGGCTGGCAGGCACGGCACGTAACAGGCAGGTGCTTCCAGGTAAGCGGGCTGGCAAGCATGGCAGGTAACAGGCGGGTGCTTCCAGGTAAGCGGGCAGGCAGGCACGGCAGGTAATAGGCAGGTGCTTCCAGGTAAGCAGGCTGGCAGGCACGGCAAGTTACAGGCTGGTGCTTCCAGGTAAGCAGGCGGGCAGAGCCCATAGACAGACTGGAGGACTGAACTGTAGACAGACTGTCGGGCAGAAGAGAAGTCAGGCTAGTGGACTGAGCAGAAGATCAGACTGGCGAACAGGACTGACGCCGATGCTACAATCTCCTTTTCTTGGACTGGAGGTACAGTCAGAGTGTCAGAACGACCAGTAGTTTGATCTGCCATTACTGGTGAGCTGGTTGACTGATAACCTTAGTCCCATCCCCCCTTAAATAGCTTTTCTCATCTGTCTTCCATCTGCATCGTCAGATCTAAAGGCGTTTTCCCTTTAATTTTCAGTTTGGCGCCATTTTTTTCAAAATTTCCAGAAGTGCGTTTCACTGTGGAACCCACGCCGGCCACTAGAGATTCGTGTATTGCTCCCTCTATAACCGAAAGTGCTGTCTCCGCCATCTTGCGGCGCACGCTGGAACTGTGCGCAGGGCTGCAGCCGCCTGAACCCAGATCCCCCTACCGGACAAAGGCTGAGGGATCCCTGGTTTCAGCGGGGTCTCAGCCTCCGGACCCTGGCAGGAAGGAGGGGAGGAGTACGAGGACCCCGGCCCGATCCTCCTGCGCCCGGCTTCAGGAACTCCTGCTCCCGGTAACGTAATCCTCTTCTGTGTCCGTCCCTGATAGGGACAGGAAAAACACTGGAGTTGGGGTGGAGGGAGGGGCCTTTTAACCTCTTGTGTGTTTCCTGTCCCTATCACGGATATGAAGGACGACCGCCTGATGGTGCTGTCAGGAGGGACGTCCTGGAAAATGTTGTTTACGAAATGCTGGAAAACCGCAGGTGCATTGGTAAGACCAAAAGGCATAACCATACTCTCAAAATGCCACTCGGGGGTATTGAAAGCAGTTTTCCATTCATCCCCCTCTCTGTTATAACCAGATTGCAGGCTGCCCTTAAATCCAACTTGGAGAACACTTTAGCTCCAAAAATCTGGTTGAATAAATCCGGAATCAGAGGAAGAGGATACAGATCTCGGAAGGTAATTTGATTCAATTCCTGGAAATCTAAACCGGGACGGAGACTCCCATCTTTCTTCTTAACGAAGAAGAACCCTGCCGCCACGGGCGAAGAGGAGGGTCTGATATGTCCCTTCTCCAGACAACTCTCAGCAATGAAATCCTTCATGTCTTGTCTCTCAGGACCAGAAAGGTTATACAGTCTGGACTTGGATAGTTTAGCTCCGGGAATCATGTTATTAGGACAGTCATATTCATGATGAGGTAGCAAATACTGACACACCTTCTCAGAAAATACGTCCTCAAAACCAGACAGAAATGCAGGGAATATCTCTGGAGAAGGAGGAGGAGAAGTACTTAAGCAGTTTTTCATGACAGTAATCTCCCTACTCCACAATTTCCCTGGATTGCCAATCCACTATCGGATTATGTTTCACCAACCAGGATCGACCCAGTACAACAGGAGTGGGAAGACCCTCCAGGACATAACAAGGAATTACTTCATAATGCAGGGACACCACCCTCAGTCTTATATCATGTACAATCTGTGTCAGACATCTCTGAGCAAGTGGCGACGAGTCGATGGCATAATGGAGATGGGCTTAGTTAACGTACTGCAAGTAAGCCCATAAGTTCTCACAAACCCAGCATCAACCATGCTGACGCTAGCTCAACTGTCCTAAAACACAGAAATTCTCTCAATCCTGCTTTCTAGCACCACCTCTGCCGTCAGAGCAAACCGAGAGCAGCATGTAGACGACAAACACACCCCCTGATTATCCAACCCCACACTACCAAAGGTCAATCGAGTTCCAGATGTACCTTAGTGCTTAGGAACCCAGGTACAGACCCCTATAAAATGCCCCTTTTTTACCACAAAAAAACACTGCCGCCCCCCCCCTTTCTCTTGCGGATTTCAGGGGAAATATGCAACACAGTAGCTCCCTCTAACTGCATGGGCTCCTCCAAATCCATGAGTACAGGTTCACCCCCAGACTGCCCCCCCCACCCCGGCACTGGGGTGTTGCCCTGAAAAAGGGGCTCTGGAGAAGGTGGTCTCACCCTCCTATCCCAAAGGCGTCTACGCGTATAGCCAATGACATGGCAGCCTCCAAGGACCCAGGGGTTTTGTAAACTGCCAAGCCATTCTTTAACCTTTCTAAAAGATCCTGACAAAATTAGCTTACAAGAGTCAGTCATTCCACTTGATGTCGGTTGCCTATCTACAAAATTCGGAACTAAGTCTCCGCAGACCGATCCCCCTGCTGAAGGCAACGCAGCCTGGATTCAACCAAGGAGATTCGGTCAGGTTCACAATAGATGAGGGCCAGAGCCCTGAGAATTCCTTCAATCGATCAGAGGCAAGAAAAAGCCCAGAATTGGGGATCTCCTTGGAACAGTGAGATCACAATCCCCACTCGCTGCTCCTCATCTCCAGAAGAGTAGGGTCGAAGCTTAAAGTATAACTTACAAGCTTCATTAAACACAAAAAATATGTCTCTACCTCCTGAAAACCTGTATGGGAGGGTAATTTTGGGCTTAAGCTGGACCAGCCTACCCGCAGAGTACCAAACATTAGGAATCTGCGGCCACTGCTGAACAGCTGATCGATGGTCACCCACCTCCAGTGACAAACTCTGAAGCTGCTCCGCCAGCACCGATACAGGATCCATAACAAAGAATAAAAAAACAACAAAAATAAACCCGAAAGTCAGTTTTGTTTTTTTTTCTTTTCTTATTAACTGGCTGGTGCTAATGTCACGCTAGGTAAGGAGAGAACCCACCGCATAACGATGGGAAAAGGAGGGGTGGGAGGGGAGCGTGGAAGACCCCTAAACAACAAACCTTAACTCCCCTATAGTCCCTAAATAGGTTCTGCGCCTTTCGCCGAGCAGGAATCCTGGCCCTAGCTGACCCCAAGGCTAGGCCCTAGGTAGGGTGTGGGAGGGGTGAGCACCGAGTCAGCCCCACTACCAACTAAAGTACACACAGGGGAAACAAACAGGGGAATACACTTGGCTCCAAGATGACACTGGAGAAAGCACGACAACAATCCATGAAGGAACTCCAAGGTAATTCTAGCTAACTACTAGAATCAAAAGCCTGAATAGGTATAACACGCTATCACCAGCCACTCTTTGAGCAATTGAGTGTATTTAAGGACACAGCAAGTGCTGATTAACAGCAGAAAGGTGAGGATACCTTAGGGTCCTAAAGACAGGAATCATAAAAGGATCAGGAAGATGTTTGTAAGGCCAAACGCAAGCGACCTTCTACAGCCGGACACTGTATGTGAACCCTGACACACTCGTGACACTTACAGGGGTGTACTTTCCCCACTTGCAGCTTTTTTAGTCATGGTTCTTGATGAGTGACTATGCACGGGTGTTATTGTTATTATATATTCATGTAAAATGTGACAGGTTCCCTTTAATTTACATTGAGCTTTTTGGCAAACTACAGGAAGGATTGTATGGCAGCATGTATGACCTCACAGTTCTAATTACCGTTGGCTTGCACTTTTTTCTGTAATCAGTGCAGGACATTTATAGAAAGCTAACATGCTCAGCAAAATAAGATGACTATGTTTGATTTCCTGTTATAGCAATGTTATTATGGACCAACGCAAGGTGAGTAGTCACTGGGATGTTAGTAACCCTATCATCACATATTTATATATCTAGATCTTACTACCATAAACTGTCCAATTTTCGCTAAAACTGTTTTCCAATGTATTTTATTGTATACAGTAGTAATTTATTTTTCTTTCATTAAGCCTTGGCATCTCCAGCTGAATACCGCAGGATCCATACTGATGTAAATAATCTTAATGGTGGGAACAATTCCAATTGTCCTACAAATCCAATGGGGCTTGGTATCTGTAGCAAAATGAGACCATCTCGAATACCCCAGCCAGTCAGACATTTTTCTCCACTTCTGGTTTCCACTTCTACTATGTCAGAGACAGACAAATCATCAGGTATGTCTATTTCTATGGTCTTTGTTTTAACTGATATATATTTTTTTGGTGGTGCAAGCGAATTTAATAAACTAAGTACGTCTGAGCTTACATGTAGAGGTTGTTTGCTGCACAGGCAGTTACTGCAGAGAAAAACTGCATTCATTCACAATTTGCCATGCAGTTATCATCATCTGCTTTTTTCAGGTGAGACATGTTTAAATGTGTGTTTCACCTGACAAAACTGAGCAGTCAATAACCACAGTGCAAATCAATAGCAATTTGCTATGATATGTTTAGGCTGTGCTGCACAGCACACTATGCCATCCTAGCAGTTGAATGGTGGTTTAGCAAATGTGATTGATTTAAAACCCAGGAGGCGGTTGCCATAAATTGTAGAAGTCAATTATCAGTGCTAAAACATCTCTCAATGCTCATGTTTCATCTAATTTTCCATTGTCTTTTGGCAAGGAAGCTTCTATACCCAGGAGCCCTCTTCATAAAGGCTCTTTTTGGAATACAGTACAAGTAAATCCTGCTAGCATTCCAGGTTCTTCTGCTTTTCCCAGGGACATTGGTTTCCTGCAACGCAAGGGTCCAAGACATCACATAGAAATCAAGGACTCAGATCGCTTCAGCACCTGCTCCTCCAAGAGTGAGCAGAAAATTCACACTGCTCAGACTAATGGGGTAAGAGCTGAGCTCCATCCCTTTTTTTAAGCTCTCTGAAAATCTATGCTACTGGGTTACACCTTACTAACCTCTGGCTCTGCAGTGATTTTCTTGAAATAATCAACTCTTTTTATCTTCCTTTATCATAATATTTTTTCCTGCACCAACCTGTGATAGACTTACCCTTGTTCATTCTCTTGTTCCCCTTAATACCAGTTTCAATTACTATTTTTTTTTAATCTCTTTTGCTTCTTCAATCTAATTACACACAATTCATTTTTGTTACTGTATTTTATATGCTTGGTCATTCTTGTAATAGTTTATTCATTTTGATTAATATTGTAATTTTGGATAATTGTACTACATATCCCAGAGTGCAGCTTTATTTACTAATGTGCTCTCTGCAATTTGCCTTAATTGAAATTATACTAGATATAAAATTATACTAGATATATTTTATAAACTGGAAAAAAAGAGGAATATACCTTATATAGAAAAGAGATACAATTTTATAGAAAAAATTACATAACATTATGAAAATGAATTTAAAAGATCAGGACAATGATAGGGAAATAACATATCCTGCACATTTAGTAAGGTGCCAAAAGTGCATTAAAGTACGAAGTAACCCATAAGTTCCCACTTGGATTATGTGCAAGGAATAGCACTAAAGGCATAGATAGCATTAAGGCTGTGTGCCCACGATGCGTTTTTAATGCGTTTCTGCAGCGTTTTTGCAGCTGCGGAAATGCATTAAAAATGCATGGTAGAAGGGCAGCAATGTTCCCCAATGATAATCCGCATGTGCTGTGCACATGCTGCGGAAATTTCCGCTGCGGATTATCATTGCGGAAAAAAACGCAGCACTACCAATTATTTTGCGGAAATTCTGCGTTTTCGCCGCCATTGACTTGCATTAGAATGCGCCAATTCCGAAAGACTGCATCTGTACTTGCGTAATTGGCGCATTCTAATGTGCGGATGGTACCCGGGTGTAAAGGAGAGGAGAGTCTCATCCACACCCAGGTACCATTAAAAAATCTGTAAAGAATAAAATAAAAAATAAATGTACAGTTAAATGAAAAAGTTTGGGCACCCCTATTAATCTTAAGATTAATGTTTTTTAAAAATTGGTTCTTTTGCAACAGCTATTTCAGTTTGATATATGTAATAACTGTTGGACACAGTAATGTTTCTGCCTTGAAATGAGGTTTATTGTACTAACAGAAAATGTGCAATCTGCATTCAAACAAAATTTGACAGGTGCATAAGTATGGGCACCCCTATCATTTTCTTGTTTTAAATACTCCTACCTACTTTTTACTGACGTACTAAAGCACTTTTTTTGGTTTTGTAACCTCATTGAGCTTTGAACTTCATAGCCAGGTGTATGCAATCATGAGAAAAGCTACTTAAAGTGGCCACATGCAAGTTGTTCTCCTGTTTGAATCTCCTCTGAAGAGTGGCGTCATGGGCTCCTCAAAACAACTGTCAAATGATCTGAAAACAATGATTATTCAACATAGTTGTTCAGGGGAAGGATACAAAAAGCTGTCTCAGAGATTTCACTTGTCAGTTTCCACTGTGAGGAACATAGTAAGGAAATGGAAGAACACAGGGACAGTTCTTGTTAAGGCCAGAAGTGGCAGGCCAAGAAAAACATCAGAAAGGCAGAGAAGAAGAATGGTGAGATCAGTCAAGGACAATCCTCAGACCACCTCCAGAGAGCTGCAGCATCAACTTGCTGCAGATGGTGTCACTGTGCATCGGTCAACTATACAACGCACTTTGCACAAGGAGAAGCTGTATGGGAGAGTGATGCAAAAGAAGCCGTTTCTGCAAGCACGCCACAAACAGAGTCGGCTGAGGTATGCAAAAGCACATTTGGAGAAGCCAATTTATTTCTGGAAGAAGGTCCTGTGGACTGATGAAACCAAGATTGAGTTGTTTAGTCATACAAAAAGGCGTTATGCATGGCGGCAAAAAAACACAGCATTCCAAGAAAAACACTTGCTACCCACAGTAAAATTTGGTGGAGGTTCCATCATGCTTTGGGGCTGTGTGGCCAATGCCGGCACCGGGAATCTTGTTAAAGTTGAGGGACGCATGGATTCCACTCAGTATCAGCAAATTCTTGACAATAATGTTCACGAATCAGTGATAAAGTTGAAGTTATGCAGGGGATGGATATTTCAGCAAGACAATGATCCAAAACACCGCTCCAAATCTCCTCAGGCATTCATGCAGAGGAACAATTACAATGTTCTGGAATGGCCATCCCAGTCCCCAGACCTGAATATCATTGAACATCTGTGGGATCATTTGAAGAGGGCTGTCCATGCTCGGCGACCATCAAACTTTACTGAACTGGAATTATTTTGTAAAGAGGAATGGTCAAAAATACCTTCATCCAGGATCCAGGAACTCATTAAAAGCTACAGGAAGCGACTAGAGGCTGTTATTTTTGCAAAAGAAGGATCTACAAAATATTAATGTCACTTTTCTGGTGGGGTGCCCATACTTATGCACCTGTCAAATTTTGTTTGAATGCAGATTGCACATTTTCTGTTAGTACAATAAACCTCATTTCAAGGCAGAAACATTACTGTGTCCAACAGTTATTACATATATCAAACTGAAAGAGCTGTTCCAAAAACACCAATTTTTAAAAAATATTAAGCTTAAGATTAATAGGGGTGCCCAAACTTTTTCATATAACTGTATATTTACCTTCCGGCGGCCCGCGCTGTGCTCCTACTTGCTTCCCGGCACTTTGCAGTGGATTGAAGGACCTGCGCTGACGTCAGAGTCATGTGACGGGTCACGCGACGCTGACGTCGGCAGGTCTTCCAATCCATCGCTGTCGGCACCAAGCGAAGCAAGCCAACGCGGGCCATCGGAGGGTAAGTATATATTTTATTTATTTATTTTTAACCACTCTCTCGGGTCACACTATATAAATCCATGCAGTTTGCATGGATTTATATAGTGTGATCTAGTTGTCACAAACACTTTCCAAGTGATGCTAATCGCTTGGAAAGCGCTTGTTAATCCGCATGCGGAAATGTCAGTGAATAACGCTCCATTTCTGCATGTCCCTGGCAGTAAAACGCATGTACAATCCGCATGCGTTTTTTTCTGCCAGGGAGATGCAGAAACGCTCAGGAAAAAATCCTGAGCATTTCTGCATCGTGGGCACATAGCCAAATAATAGACTTTGATAAGAAGCTGGAGCGACAGGGACACTATATCTGTACAAAACTGACACCAAGTGGTCATTAATAGTACTGTCATCCAGAACAGATCTTAACCTTACCAGGGCATGTGCAGGAAAATGAACCACCAGATGGGGAGCGGCCCCCACAGAATCCCCGACTCGCGTGTGGACCCGGATCCGGAATAGGACCTTTATGTAGTCCTAGGGTTGTGTTAGGGTTAAGGTTGTGTTAGGGTTGTGTTGGGGTTGGGATTTTTTCAAAATAAAAAAAAAAAAATAATGACGATATAGCGACTAGTGTTGAGCACAAGTGCTCGCTACTTGAGTTTGCATTGGGTGCTTAGGTATGCACTGAGTATCGCGGGTGCTCGAATGACATGCCCGAGTCTCCACCCCATATGTTTCGCGGTTGTTAACAGCAAAAAAAAACACGGGGATTGCCTGCCATGCACGGGCAATCCCCGCATGTTTTTTTCTTTTGGTGTCTAACAACCGTGAAACATTCAGGGTCAGGACTCGAGCATGTCACTCGATACTTCTTGCATACCCGAGTATCCGATGCAAACTCAAGTAGTGAGCGCTTGCACACAAGACTAATGACAACATATTCAATATGATGACCTAATGTTATTAAATTCTGTATCATACCTCTGGGTTCAAAATTTCACTATACCCCTTGATAAAATCCTTGACTGGTCTAGTTTCCAAAATGGGATCACTTGTGGGGGGTTTCCATTGTTTAGGCGCATCCGGGGCTCTCCAAACGCGGAAACTAGACCCCTCAGGGTATTTATCTAGATGTGCGGGGAACACCTTGAACCCCCAGGTGCTTCACAGAAATTTATAACATTGAACTGTAAAAATAAAATGTTCACATTTTTCCAACAAAATTGTTTTTCAGCCTCCAATTTTGGGTAACAGGAGAAATTGCACAATGTAATTTGTTGTGCAATTTCTCCTAAGTAAGCCGATATCCCATATGTGGGGGAAAACCACTGTTTGGGAGCACGGCAGGGTTCAAAAGGGAAGGAGCGCCTTATGACTTTTTGAATGTAAAATTTGCTTGAATAATTAGCAGACGCCATGTTGCATTTGTGGAGCCCCTGATGTGCTTAAACAGTGGAAACCCCCGCAAGTGACTCCATTTTGGAAACTACACCACTCAAGGATTTTATGAAGGGGTATAGTGAACATTTTGAACCCAGAGGTACGACACAGAATGTGATAACATTAGGTCATTAGTCTTGAGTGCAAGTGCTTAAGTTTGCATCGGGTACTTGGGTATGCACCAAGTATCGCGGGTGCTCAAGTGACATGCTCGAGTCCACGCCCGCATGTTTCACGGTTATTAGACACCCAAAAAAAAAACATGCGGGGATCGCTCTGGCTGGGCAGGCAATTCTGCAAGGTTTTTTTGGCTGTATAACAGCTGCAAAACATATGGGGTGGAGACTCGAGCATGTCACTCGAGCACCCACTATACTCGGTGCATACCCGAGCACCCGATGCAAACTCAAGTAGCAAGCACTTGCACACAACATTAATCGCCATATCGGCATTTTTTTTCTTTACTTCTGAAAAAATCACTACCCCAACACAAGCCTAACCCCAACTCTAGCTCAACCCCAGCCCTAGCTCAACCCTAGTAACATAGTTCTTAAGGTTGAAGGAAGATTATGTTACTAAGTCCATTTAGTTCAACTCATAGCCTAACATTTTGATCCCGAGGAAGGCAAAAAAAAAACATGTGGCAAATGCTAAGCTCCACATTGGGGAAAAAAATTCCTTCCCGACTCCATATGACAATCAGACTAGTTCCCTGGATCAACGCCCTATCAAGGAATCTAGTATATATAACCTGTAATATTATACTTTTCAAGAAAGGCATCTATGCCCTTCTTAAATTCTAGTAGTGAATCACTCATTATAACATCATGTGGCAAAGAGTTCCATAGTCTCACTGCTCTTACAGTAAAGAATCTGCATCTGTGATTATGATTAAACCTTCTTTCCTCCAGACATAGAAGGTGCCCCCTTGTCCCCGTCTCAGGCCTCAGAGTAAAAAATTCAGTAGAAAGGTCTTTGTACTGTCCCCTCATATACTTGTACATAGTAATAATATCACCCCTAAGCCTTTGTTTTTCCACAGTAAATAACCCCAAGTGTAATAATCTGTCTTGGTATTGCAGACCCCCCAGTCCTCTAATAACCTTGGTCGCTCTTCTCTGCACCCGCTCTAGTTCAGCTATGTCTTTCTTATACACCGGAGATCAGAACTGTACACAGTATTCTAAGTGTAGTAGCACTAGTGACTTGTATAGAGGTAAAATTATGTTCTCCTCATGAGCATCTATGCCTCTTTTAATGCATCCCATTATTTTATTTGCCTTTGCAACAGCTGCCTGACACTGGCCACCAAACGTGAGCTTGTCTTCCACCAATACACCCAGGTCTTTTTCAGTGACAGTTTTGCCCAGTATTTTACAATTATGCATATAATTATACATTTTATTTCCTCTGCCCAAGTGCATTACCTTACAGTTATCCCCATTAAAGCTCATTTTCCATTTATCAGCCCAAACTTCTAGTTTCCATAGATCCTCCTGTAATATAAAATTGTCCTCCTCTGTATTGATTACCCTGCAGAGTTTAGTGTCATCTGCAAATATTGAAATATTACTCTGTATGCCCCCTACAAGGTTATTAATAAATATGTTAAAAAGAAGCGGGGCCCAATACTGACCCCTGTGGTATGCCACTGTTAACTGAGACCCAGTCTGAGTGTGTTCCATTAATAACCACCCTTTGTTTCCTATCACTGAGCCAATTCTTAACCCACATACATATATTTTCCCCTATCCTCATTGTTCTCATTTTATGTATCAACCTTTTGTGTGGAACCGTATTAAAAGCTTTTGAAAAGTCCATATACACAACATCCACTGCATTTCCTTGGTCCAGTCCGGAACTTGCCTCCTCATAAAAGCTGATCAAATTAGTTTGACAGGAACAGTCCCTCGTAAACCCATGAGCTTATTCTTCTTCAGATACTCTAGTATAGCATGTCTTAGGAAACCCTCCAGGATTTTACCCACAGTAGAGGTTAAGCTTACTGGCCAATAATTTCCAAGTTCGGTTTTTGCCCTTAGCGGCAATTCTCTCTTGAGAGCTGAAAGCAGCCACCCAAAACATGTTATAAAAAATTTACCAGTGGGTGAGTTCATTAGAGCCAGATGCAATTGCAGTGAACAAGAGTGTTTTGAGGAGGAAACTAAAACCATGTCAACGAGACTGAGGTCTAGGGGATATAAAAAATGGATGATCGATAGGGCTGTATCTATAGCTACATCTAAAGATAGAGAAGGTTTGTTGACACAGTCAGTAAAACATAGTTCCAATAAGACTAAATCTTCATTAACTTTCTCTACGCCATATAGTGATCACTTTCACAACATTAAACAAATCTTTCTCAAGAACTTACCCATATTATATCAGGATGACAAATTGTCTAATATATTGGAAGCAGGCTGTAGGGTGGTTTCAAGGAAAGGTCAGGATCTACGCAATATGTTGTCACCCAGCGTTTTTTTGGATAATAAAGTACAAAGTCCCACCTGGCTGAAATATGTCGGCATGTATAAATGTGGTGAAAATAGATGCTGTATGTGCAAATATGTCGCTATGGGTTCAAGTTTCTCTGATTTACATACAAGTAGAAAATATGACATAGAGTCTTATATAAATTGTAACACCTCCCATGTTGTCTATATGGCAACTTGTGCCAGCTGTTCAAAATATTATGTAGGCTGTACTATCAGAGTCCTTAAGGCAAGAATATCAGAACATATTACAGGAGCAAATCCTGCCTCAAAATCCATCAGGTTATCAGGTCTCTCCAAACATTTCAGAGAGGTACATGCGGGCAATATAAGTACATTAAATATTAGAGGCATAGAGAGAGTACCACGTCCCCATCGTGGCGGTAATTGGGAGAAAATGCTCCATAACAAAGAAAAATTGTGGATATTGAAATTAAATGCACGGATACCGCAAGGTATGAATTATAGATCAGATTTAATGTTTTTTTATTGAATTATATATATATATATACTTGCGTCTACAATATTATATGCATATTCTGTTCTGTGCATCTACAGTCATATGAAAAAGTTTGGGCACCCCTATTAATCTTAAGCTTAATGTTTTATAAAAATTGGTGTTTTTGCAACAGCTATTTCAGTTTGATATATGTAATAACTGTTGGACACAGTAATGTTTCTGCCTTGAAATGAGGTTTATTGTACTAACAGAAAATGTGCAATCTGCATTCAAACAAAATTTGACAGGTGCATAAGTATGGGCACCCTTATCATTTTCTTGTTTTAAATACTCCTACCTACTTTTTACTGACTTACTAAAGCACTTTTTTTGGTTTTGTAACCTCATTGAGCTTTGAACTTCATAGCCAGGTGTATGCAATCATGAGAAAAGCTACTTAAAGTGGCCACTTGCAAGTTGTTCTCCTGTTTCAATCTCCTCTGAAGAGTGGCATCATGGGCTCCTCAAAACAACTGTCAAATGATCTGAAAACAAAGATTATTCAACATAGTTGTTCAGGGGAAGGATACAAAAAGCTGTCTCAGAGATTTAATCTGTCAGTTTCCACTGTGAGGAACATAGTAAGGAAATGGAAGAACACAGGGACAGTTCTTGTTAAGGCCAGAAGTGGCAGGCCAAGAAAAACATCAGAAAGGCAGAGAAGAAGAATGGTGAGATCAGTCAAGGACAATCCTCAGACCACCTCCAGAGAGCTGTAGCATCAACTTGCTGCAGATGGTGTCACTGTGCATCAGTCAACTATACAACGCACTTTGCACAAGGAGAAGCTGTATGGGAGAGTGATGCGAAAGAAGCCGTTTCTGCAAGCACGGCACAAACAGAGTCGGCTGAGGTATGCAAAAGCACATTTGGAGAAGCCAATTTCTTTTTGGAAGAAGGTCCTGTGGACTGATGAAACCAACATTGAGTTGTTTGGTCATACAAAAAGGCGTTATGCATGGCGGCAAAAAAACACAGCATTCCAAGAAAAACACTTGCTACCCACAGTAAAATTTGGTGGAGGTTCCATCATGCTTTGGGGCTGTGTGGCCAATGCCGGCACCGGGAATCTTGTTAAAGTTGAGGGACGCATGGATTCCACTCAGTATCAGCAGATTCTTGACAATAATGTTCAAGAATCAGTGATAAAGTTGAAGTTACGCAGGGGATGGATCTTTCAGCAAGACAATGATCCAAAACACCGCTCCAAATCTACTCAAGCATTCATGCAGAGGAACAATTACAATGTTCTGGAATGGCCATCCCAGTCCCCAGACCTGAATATCATTGAACATCTGTGGGATCATTTGAAGAGGGCTGTCCATGCTCGGCGACCATCAAACTTAACTGAGCTGGAATTGTTTTGTAAAGAGGAATGGTCAAAAATACCTTCATCCAGGATCCAGGAACTCATTAAAAGCTACAGGAAGCGACTAGAGGCTGTTATTTTTGCAAAAAGAGGATCTACTAAATATTAATGTCACTTTTCTGGTGAGGTGCCCATACTTATGCACCTGTCAAATTTTGTTTGAATGCAGATTGCACATTTTCTGTTAGTACAATAAACCTCATTTCAAGGCAGAAACATTACTGTGTCCAACAGTTATTACATATATCAAACTGAAATAGCTGTTGCAAAAACACCAATTTTTATAAAACAATAAGCTTAAGATTAATAGGGGTGCCCAAACTTTTTCATATGACTGTATATGGCAAATTATTTACAAAAAAGTTTTTTTTTTTTTTTTTTCCCTAAGTCTATGTCTGTATTAGAGATGAGCGTTGTTCTACTCGAACTGTTCGCCAATCTCAAATTCGAGCTGTTTTGGGCGGTGTTCGAGCCGTTCGGCGAACACGAACAATTTGAGAAAAATTCGGCTGTTCGAGGTTATGTTCGATAACTGTTCGTGCACCAAAATCATAACTGGATTTTTTCTCAGTAATGATGAAAATTAATGTTAATACGCAGTTTGAGTGTACAGCGGGGTGGGGGGAGGGGCAGGGGATGGATCTCTGCAGGAACAATGAAGATCTCCATTTTTTTTTTCTCTTTCCCGCATTTACAGTGGGGAGGTGCAATCTGTCAGCCTATCAGCAGCGCACACACGGAGCGAAGTGCTTTTTTTCACACAAGCAAGGGCATGTGTCATTGGCAGTGTATGTCACATGTCCTTGCCCTATAAGACCAAGCCATTTTCCCCGTCGCCACCATTTTCTCACTGCTGCAGCTGCGTGTTAGACGGCACCGCTGTTGCTGTGTGCGCTATACCTTGTTAATTTCAAGCCAATTTTCGCACAAATATACAGATAGCTTGGGAGTAGGGAATAGTTGTGATTGCAGTCCTTTTAAGGACTAGGTTACAGCATTTCCTACGACTTTTATCAGGGAGGTCTGTGCTCTTAAATAGATAGGTTGTGGGAGTAAAGACTAATTGTAATTGGAGTCCTTTTCAGGACTAGGTTACATGAGTTCCTATCAGTTTTTGCCAGGCAGGTCTGTGCCAGTGCTGTGCAAGTTTTTTTCACAGCATTTGGCTGAATCTAGCAAAGCTAATCCTTTTTGGCCTATTGCAGAGTGTGTTAGTCAGTGGAGTAGCCTATCTGTGTTGCAAGATATACCACCTGTGTATAGAATACCAATTTTTTTACTGCACCTAGTGAAGTAAAATCTTTTGGGCATAGCATCATTCTATTAGTCCATCTATACTGACCTCCATCAGGTTGCAAATTAAAACTAATTTTTATCTGCATCTACAGTACCTCTGAAAAAATATTTGGGCTTCTAGCAGTGTGTGGGACTTGTTCTATTAGTCCATCTATACTGACCTCCATCAGGTTGCAAACTGAATATATTTTTTTCTGCATCTACCTCTGAAAAAATATTTGGCCTTCTAGTAGTGTGTCGGACTTTCTCTATTAGTCCATCTATACTGACCTCCATCAGGTTGCAAACTGAATATAATTTTTTTCTGCATCTAGCTCTGAAAAAATATTTGGCCTTCTAGTAGTGTGTCGGACTTTCTCTATTAGTCCATCTATACTGACCTCCATCAGGTTGCAAATTAAAACTAATTTTTATCTGCATCTACAGTACCTCTGAAAAAATATTTGGGCTTCTAGCAGTGTGTGGGACTTGTTCTATTAGTCCATCTATACTGACCTCCATCAGGTTGCAAACTGAATATAATTCTTTTCTGCATCTAGCTCTGAAAAAATATTTGGCCTTCTAGTAGTGTGTCGGACTTTCTCTATTAGTCCATCTATACTGACCTCCATCAGGTTGCAAATTAAAACTAATTTTTATCTGCATCTACAGTACCTCTGAAAAAATATTTGGGCTGCTAGTAGTGTGTCGGACTTTCTCTATTAGTCCATCTATACTGACCTCCATCAGGTTGCAAATTAAAACTAATTTTTATCTGCATCTACAGTACCTCTGAAAAAATATTTGGGCTTCTAGCAGTGTGTGGGACTTGTTCTATTAGTCCATCTATACTGACGTCCATCAGGTTGCAAACTGAATATATTTTTTTCTGCATCTACCTCTGAAAAAATATTGGGCTTCTAGCTGTGTGTGGGTCTTGTTCTATTAATCCATCTATACTGACCTCCATCAGGTTGCAAACTGAATATATTTTTTTCTGCATCTAGCTCTGAAAAAATATTTGGCCTTCTAGTAGTGTGTCGGACTTTCTCTATTAGTCCATCTATACTGACCTCCATCAGGTTGCAAATTAAAACTAATTTTTATCTGCATCTACAGTACCTCTGAAAAAATATTTGGGCTTCTAGCAGTGTGTGGGACTTGTTCTATTAGTCCATCTATACTGACCTCCATCAGGTTGCAAACTGAATATATTTTTTTCTGCATCTACCTCTGAAAAATATTTGGCCTTCTAGTAGTGTGTCGGACTTTCTCTATTAGTCCATCTATACTGACCTCCATCAGGTTGCAAATTAAAACTAATTTTTATCTGCATCTACAGTACCTCTGAAAAAATATTTGGGCTTCTAGCAGTGTGTGGGACTTGTTCTATTAGTCCATCTATACTGACCTCCATCAGGTTGCAAATTAAAACTAATTTTTATCTGCATCTACAGTACCTCTGAAAAAATATTTGGGCTTCTAGCAGTGTGTGGGACTTGTTCTATTAGTCCATCTATACTGACCTCCATCAGGTTGCAAACTGAATATATTTTTTTCTGCATCTACCTCTGAAAAAATATTTGGCCTTCTAGTAGTGTGTCGGACTTTCTCTATTAGTCCATCTATACTGACCTCCATCAGGTTGCAAACTGAATATAATTTTTTTCTGCATCTAGCTCTGAAAAAATATTTGGCCTTCTAGTAGTGTGTCGGACTTTCTCTATTAGTCCATCTATACTGACCTCCATCAGGTTGCAAATTAAAAATAATTTTTATCTGCATCTACAGTACCTCTGAAAAAATATTTGGGCTTCTAGCTGTGTGCGGGACTTGTTGTATTAGTCCATCTAAACTGACCTCCATCAGGTTGCAAACTGAATATATTTTTTTCTGCATCTACCTCTGAAAAAATATTTGGCCTTCTAGTAGTGTGTCGGACTTTCTCTATTAGTCCATCTATACTGACCTCCATCAGGTTGCAAATTAAAACTAATTTTTATCTGCATCTACAGTACCTCTGAAAAAATATTTGGGCTTCTAGCAGTGTGTGGGACTTGTTCTATTAGTCCATCTATACTGACCTCCATCAGGTTGCAAACTGAATATATTTTTTTCTGCATCTACCTCTGAAAAAATATTTGGCCTTCTAGTAGTGTGTCGGACTTTCTCTATTAGTCCATCTATACTGACCTCCATCAGGTTGCAAACTGAATATAATTTTTTTCTGCATCTAGCTCTGAAAAAATATTTGGCCTTCTAGTAGTGTGTCGGACTTTCTCTATTAGTCCATCTATACTGACCTCCATCAGGTTGCAAATTAAAAATAATTTTTATCTGCATCTACAGTACCTCTGAAAAAATATTTGGGCTTCTAGCTGTGTGCGGGACTTGTTGTATTAGTCCATCTATACTGACCTCCATCAGGTTGCAAACTGAATATATTTTTTTCTGCATCTACCTCTGAAAAAATATTTGGCCTTCTAGTAGTGTGTCGGACTTTCTCTATTAGTCCATCTATACTGACCTCCATCAGGTTGCAAATTAAAACTAATTTTTATCTGCATCTACAGTACCTCTGAAAAAATATTTGGGCTTCTAGCAGTGTGTGGGACTTGTTCTATTAGTCCATCTAAACTGACCTCCATCAGGTTGCAAATTAAAACTAATTTTTATCTGCATCTACAGTACCTCTGAAAAAATATTTGGGCTTCTAGCAGTGTGTGGGACTTGTTCTATTAGTCCATCTATACTGACCTCCATCAGGTTGCAAACTGAATATATTTTTTTCTGCATCTACCTCTGAAAAAATATTTGGCCTTCTAGTAGTGTGTCGAACTTTCTCTATTAGACCATCTATACTGACCTCCATCAGGTTGCAAACTGAATATCATTTTTTTCTGCATCTAGCTCTGAAAAAATATTTGGCCTTCTAGTAGTGTGTCGGACTTTCTCTATTAGTCCATCTATACTGACCTCCATCAGGTTGCAAATTAAAACTAATTTTTATCTGCATCTACAGTACCTCTGAAAAAATATTTGGGCTTCTAGCTGTGTGTGGTACTTGTTGTATTAGTCCATCTATACTGACCTCCATCAGGTTGCAAATTCAAAATAATTTTTTTCTGCATCTAACCCAGCCAATAGTTTTGGCCTAATACCACAGTTTGGCCACTCAGCTCTGCTCAGTTACCATCCATTGTTTTTTTGTGCAAACAACTCCAGAGTTGTGAATTAGTTAACCACCAAAATGAGTGGAAAAAGGCCTGCTGCTGGTGGAAAGGGGAATAGGCGTGTTGGGAAGGGGAAAAAAGGTTGTGTCCGTGGGGTAGGTGTTAAAGCAACAGTAACATCTGCAGAAGAAAGACCATCTTCCAGCCAAACTAAAATGTCTACTTCTTTTAGCGGACAATGTGATAAGATCCCTTTCTTACGGCCACGCCAATCGCTACAAATTCCAGATGAGGCACAAAAACAGCAGGTGCTTCAACGGATATCAAGTGCTCCTTTAAGTGGGCTCTCCTCCACATCAACTTCAACATCACAAATACTCCAGTCCTCAAAGGTGTCACCCAAATCGCACTTGCTTCCTCACAGCTCCCAAATCTCCAGCTGCCCGTCTGAGTATGAGGTAGAACAGATGGTTGAGTCTGCAGAGCTGTTTACTCATACTATAGCCTGGGAATCAGAGGTCGACTCCAGCGCTTCTGTGAATCCAGACGAGGAAATGATCTGCACTGATGCCCAGAATCTTTATGAGTCGGATCCAGGACCAGACGCAGAAGGTTCTGACCATAATGTAGACCCTCATTCCCAAACTGTAACTCCTGTTGGTGGAGACAATGAGGAACACGATGATAAGACACAAATACCTGATTGGAGCGACAACTTTAGTTTTTTGTCAGGGCAGGAACAGGTTGGCTCTGAGGACGACGGGTGTGATAACGCACAGGGTGATGATGATGAGGTCGGAGATCCCACTTACTGTCAACCCACAGTCAGCCAAGAGATGAGGTCAGCAGAGGAGGTGGAGGAAGATGCTAGTGACGACGAGGTCAGGTTGCGCCTTCCTGGACAGAGACGTAGTACTGGAAGCACGTCAACAACTGCATCCTCAAACACAACTCTGCCTCTCACCACAAGTCGTGGTGGCTCTTCAGGTCGCATGGGTGCTAAGCCTTGCATAGCCTGGGCATTTTTTCAGATCGATAAAGATGACCCAACTCGTGTTATCTGTAACATTTGTCAGCAAAAGCTAAGTAGAGGCCAAAAAATACATAGTTTGAGTACTTCATACATGAACCGGCACATGGACATGAAGCATAAGTTGCAGTGGGAAGCTCAGTGTGCTACAATGCGGCCTAGCCGGCCGGGCCAACCACCGTCTGCCATATCTTGTGCATCCGCGGCCTCTTCATCCTCTGTGACTGGGGGGACAGCAGTCACACCTGTTTTGTGGCGCAGACCTGCCACCTCTTTACCCGCAACAGCCAGCGTGATTGGCAGGTCATCATTTTCTTTGGAGGTGGTAACACCAGCTGGTGTTGAGCGCTGTCCGACATCGATAGCACCACCTTTGGATGAAGGCAGCCTAACATGTCCGCCTGCATCTTCCTCACAGACCGGCAGTTTGCCGGGGACACCCTTCTCAACCCCGTCTAAGCACAATAGCCAGCCCTCGGTCCCTCAGATGTGGACAAGTAAAAGACCATTTCCTCCTAGCCATGAGAAAGCTAAGAGGTTGAATTTCACCATCTGCAAGCTCTTGGCTACAGAAATGCTGCCTTTCCGCCTGGTGGACACAGAGGATTTTCGAGACCTTATGTCCGTCGCAGTGCCCCAGTACCAGATGCCCAGTCGGCACTACTTCTCAAAGAAAGGTGTGCCTGCGCTCCACCAGCATGTCGCACACAACATCACCGCTTCTTTGAGAAACTCTGTGTGTGACAGGGTGCATTTCACCACAGACACTTGGACGAGTAGGCATGGACAGGGGCGTTACATGTCGCTGACTGGGCACTGGGTAACTATGGTGACAGCAGGACAAGGGGCTGCTGTCCAAGTCTTGCCGTCCCCACGAGTTGTGCGTCAATCCTCTTTATGTCAAAGTTCCTCCACTGCTTCTGCCTCCTCAACCTCCTCTCGGTCTTCCACCTGCACCCAAAGCCTGTCTGGTCATGCCACAAGCTTTCTAACTGCGCAGAAGGGATCCTGCACACCTCCTTACTATGCTGGCAGTAGGGCTCAACGTCATCAGGCGGTTTTTACATTGAAATGTCTGGGAAATGTGAGTCACACAGCTGAGGAGTTGTGGTCAGCTCTGGAGAACCAATTTCATGAATGGTTGTTTCCACTGGACCTGAAACCAGGGAAGGCCGTGTGCGACAATGCTGCAAACCTGGGTGCGGCCCTTCGCCGGGGCAATGTCACACACGTGCCTTGTATGGCTCACGTGTTGAACCTGGTTGTCCAGCAATTTTTAGCCCACTATCCCAGACTAGATGGCCTTCTGCAGAGGGCACGGTCGCTGTGTGCTCACTTCCGCCGTTCGCATCCCGCAGCTCAGCGACTTACATCTCTACAGAAGTCGTTGGGCCTGCCACTTCACCGGCTAAAATGCGATGTGCCTACCCGGTGGAATTCAACTCTGCACATGTTGCAGCGACTGTGGCAGCACCGACAAGCCCTGGTGCAATACGTTCTGACGTATAGCCTGGGCCAACGAGATTCAGAGGTGGGGCAAATCACGCTGGAGGAGTGGTCTCAGATCAGGGACCTATGCACCCTTCTGCACAGTTTTGAAATGGCGACGAAGATGTTTAGTGCTGACGATGCCATTATCAGCATGACTATTCCGGTGATTTACATGCTGGAGCACATGTTAAACAGAATTCGGAGTCAGGTGGTGGCACAAGAGGAGGTGGAGGAAGTAGAGGAGGAGGAGTTGTATGCGGAAGGGCTAACATCTGCAAGGTCCAGAAGGTCGGCAGCACCAAGGCGGCAGGCATGTGAGGGTGGGGGGGATGGTTTTACCAGGGCGCATGGTAGCAGCCAAACTAGTGAGGAAGGTGCAGGAGCCCAGGAAGAAGTGGAGGACGAACTGATGGAAGACTCATCAGATGAGGGAGACCTTGATCACATTTCTGTTGTGCGAGGTTGGGGGGAGAGGACAGAGGAAGGAAGCATGATTGTTACCTCGCCACCAGCACAACAGGGACTTGGTGCTCCTGGATGCGCAACACACATGAGTGCCTTCTTGCTGCACTACCTGCAACATGACCCTCGAATTGTGAGAATTAGAAATAATCCTGACTACTGGGTTGCCACACTGTTAGATCCCCGGTACAAAAGTAAATTTGCAGAAATTATTCCTGCCATAGAAAGGGATGCACGCATGCAGGAGTATCAGCAGAGACTGTTGCAGAATCTTACATGTGCTTTTCCACAAAATACCAGTGGTGCACGTAGTGAATCTCACAGTTCCAACTTGCCAACCGTGGGACCGTCAAGTGTTCAGCACTCAAACCGTAACAGAACCACAGTATCTGCTGGTAACATCAATTTTGCGGAATCATTTCACCACTTTTTTAGCCCATCCTTTGCAAGGCCACAGGAGACAAGAAGTCTGACACATAGTCAACGCCTAGAGACGATGGTACAGGAGTATCTCCAAGTAAACATTGAAGCCACGACTGTGTCACTGGACCCTTGCTCTTTTTGGGCTTCCAATCTGGATAAATGGCCGGAGCTAGCCACTTACGCCTTGGAGATCTTGTCATGCCCCGCAGCCAGCGTTCTGTCTGAACGTGTGTTCAGCGCTGCTGGTGGTGTGCTGACAGATAAGCGCACGCGGCTCTCCACTGATAATGTAGACAGACTCACGTTCATAAAGATGAACAAATCATGGATCCGAAACGACTTTTCTACCCCTGTGTCATCCTGGGGAGAGTAAAAGCTTGATGATTGGTTAAAATCACCCTACCAAACGTTTTAAGCTTTCAAATTACTAATCATGTTTATCTGTATCTTGACTGGAAAATAATTTGGGCTTTGTAGCAGTGTGCAGCACTGATCCTATTAGGCCATCTATAATAAGCTCCACCAGATTTAAAATTAAAAATAATTTTTAGCTGCATCTAGCCCGGAAAATAATTTTGGGGCTCCGAGATGCGCAAGACACATAAGTGCCTTCTTGCTGCACTACCTGCAGCATGACCCTCATATTGTCAGAATTCGAAGTAATCATGACTACTGGGTTGCCACACTCTTAGATCCCCCAAACTTTTCGATCAACCTTTTCATTTTAATAAAGACCAAAAAAATGGTCATTTTTGAAATTATAAGCATTAGCAGGTTGTTAGAAACTGAAATCAAACAGTTTTCAACTCAAAACTTTATTCTAGGTGATGTTACATTTTCACATAGGACCCCTTGTTCGAAAGGAGCTTCTGAACTCTCTCGTCCATTGAATTTGTCAGGTTTTGGATGGTTTCTGCTTCAATTGTTTTGCATGAGGACAGAATACCCTCCCAGAGCTGTTGCTTAGATGTGAACTGCCTCCCGCCATCATAGACACTCCTTTTAATGATGCTCCAAAGGTTCTGAATGGGGTAGAGGTCAGGGGAGCATGGGGGTCACACCATAAGTTTGTCCCCTTTTATGCCCATATCAGCCAGAGATGCAGATGTTTTATGTGCAGCATGAGATGGTGCATTATCATGCAGAAAAATGATCTTGCTGTGAAATACACGGTTCTTCTTCTTGAACCATGGCAGGAAGTGCTGTTTGAGAAAATCCACATACATTATGGAGTTCATCTTTAGCGCCTTCAGGGATCCTAAAGGGGCCGACAATCTCTCTCCCCATGATTCCAGCCCAAAACATTACTCCACCTCCTCCTTGT
The DNA here is from genome assembly GCF_046119375.1 of Phyllobates terribilis. Lineage (NCBI taxonomy): Eukaryota > Metazoa > Chordata > Amphibia > Anura > Dendrobatidae > Phyllobates > Phyllobates terribilis. The sequence goes on along the minus strand of NW_027362764.1, from coordinate 325,242,260 downwards.
TGGCGCTGTAGCCGTGTTTGCGTGGGGTGTCCATCAACCAGCCATCCTCCACTCCATCCATCTGGACCATCGAGCGCTGCACGGCACTCATCCGTGAACAAAACAGTTTTGAAATCAGTCTTCATGTAATGTTTGGCCCACTGGAGCCGTTTCTGCTTGTGTGAAGTGGATAGAGGAGGTCGACAGGATGGCGTATGCACAGCTGCAAACCTCTGAAGGACCCTGCATCTTGTTGTTCGGGGGACGTTGGAGGCACAAGCAGCTTCAAAAACTTGTCTGCTGCTATGACAAGGCTTTTTTGCCGCTGCTCTTTCAACCTGACGTAATTGCCTGTAGGAAAGAGTCCTCAATTTGCCCTTATCAGCACGCACACGTGTGTACTGTGAATCAGCTACATACTTCTTGATTGCCAATACACTTCATCCTGATCATCGCACAATGTTGATTGTAGTCATGCCTTGACCTAAACACTCCACAATTTGTTGCTTCTCAGCAGCCGACACATCCTTTTTCTTTCCCATTTTGGCAGAAAATGTAGGCTGCTTAATAATGTGAGAGAGCCTTCTTAAGTAGTCTTGCCTTTCATTGGACACACCTGCCAAACTAATTAGCACAGGTGTCTGCAATTGCTTACAGTGATATAAAGAGCCCTGACACACATCACCATCAATGAGTTTAACTGACAAACAAACAAATTCTTCCCTTATCACTCCTAAACACTTTTTGCATAATAATTTGGAACGCGGTGTACATGTGCTTTTCCACAAAACACCAGCGGTTCACGTAGTGAATCTTACAGTTCTAACTTGCCAACCGTGGTCTGTATGGAATTGTTCAATAAAGGGCCCAAAATTAAGATAACATAGATGGGAGAGGTCTCTATGAATAGGAATTCCTAAGTATTTGATACCCTGTGAGGGCCAGGAAAAGGGAAAGTTGGACTGGATGGAATCCTATATGGATTTGGGGAGGGAGACATCGAGGGCCTCAGACTTCGCTGCATTGATTTTAAAATTTTACCATGTAACAAAGTGATCTATTTCAGCCATAACAGCATGGATGGATATATGTGATTGAGTGATATATACTAGGACATCATCAGCAAATAGAGAGCACTTGTACTCGGTGCCTCCCACCTCAATCCACCTAATATTGGGGTTATGGCGAATTGATGAGAGCAGGTGCTCCGTCACTAGGATGTATAAGAGAGGGGACAGAGGACATCCCTGCCTTGTCCCATTGGTGATTGTGAAAGGTGATGAAAATGTTCTGACGCACCCCCTGGGCCTTGGGACACCCGGAGCCGGACCCTTTTTGGTGGATGCTGGTGGTTGTAGTCTTCGTGGCGGCGACCCGGTTCCGTGGCTCAGGGCGGTCAAACCAGTGGCGGAACTATTTATGTGGTTTTGATGTTTAAATGTCCGACTACGCCACCCGTGGATTGCGGTCAGAGTGAACCGCCGCTACAGGGCAGACCGCTGAGGCTGGTGTTGTGGGTGCAGCAGAGCGTAGCATAACTCCCCACGGGAGGAGTATAGCCTCAGGGCAGTGTATGCGGAGGATGGGGGTGATGGTGCAGGGCAGCAGCAGTAACGACACGGAGTCAGTGATGCAGTCCAGGGCCTTTACTCACAGTTCTTATTATCCAGACCACGTCTGCAGGTAACGGCTGCCCACGTCGTACTGTGCTCACCAGGTGAGGGGCTCAGACAACTCCCAGATAACTTTGGAGCACTTCACAGGACCCCCTTTGTGTGTCCTTTGTCTGGCCTTTCTTACCAACACTTCTGTCCGGCTGCCTCGGGCCTCCTCTTGGTAAACTTGGCGCCAGTTTCCCTGACCCTATGTGGTGCCTTCCTAGCAGGTGTAGCGAGGGGCTGCGCCACATAAAATGTCAGAGCCTCCGGTTTCTAGCTGAGGGTCGTTTCCTGCCTCCACTAGTTCGGGGATCGGTCTCCCCCTTTGGCCTGACCCCTCCACGCAGGTGGATTCGGGCGTGCGGTGGCGACTCGCCCGTCCACACCCCTGGGATCCCTTCATTCCTCGTTCCTGGAGCCTTCTCCGCTCCTCTTCCTTCCTTCTCCCTCTTCCAGGCCTGGGCCTCTGTTACTAGGCCCGCCTCCGGAGCAGAGCTCATGCAGAGCCCCTGCTCCCTGCCACTTCTGCTCAGACTTCTCTGCACTGAACTAAGATGGTGCCCACCTTTTATACTCCCTTCTCAATGCACCCAGGAACTGCTTCCTCCCTGCTCCTGCACTACAGGGTTCCCCTTCCTCAGTGTTCCCTCCCCCCACTCCAGCCAGGGACAGGGACTGTCGTGCCCATCTCAGGGGCATATTGGTCGCCCTGCCCCACGGCAATGTGGTGTAATGCATGCAGGTGTTGGGTCCTGATCCACACTCCATCCTTACCTGAGAGTGAGATATCACACCTCTGGGTGAGGTGCAATACGTCTGTAGCAACCGAGCCCTCAGGGTGCTACAGTTCCATTTATCTTCAGCCTAGGTGACGTATTGCGATACAGGGCCGTTATTTTGGCTATAAAAGGGTCCCCTAGACCCCTACCCCAAGCTTTTTAAGAGAATCATATATGGCGTGCCAGGAGACTCTATGGAATGCTTTCTCAGCATCCAACGAGAGTATCTAATTACAAATTTTTAACTGCATCTAGCCCAGGAAATACTTTGTGCCTAGTAGCAGTGTCTGCTAGTCAGCAGATTATCCCGGCTGTTAAGCAAGCTACACCACCTGTAGTTTAGACACTTAATTTTTTCAAAGGAAATGCTTCGGGACCATGGGATACTCAGTGAAGAGCATCAGGAGGCACCCCAAGGCATAGGGGCTGGGACTGGCAGTAGGATGCCTTGCGGTGGAAAGCCGAACTCGATCCTTATAATAGCTTTTTAACTGCAGCAGCTTTAGTGGACGCTACTGGAGCTGGAATTACGCGGCTGCTGGCATGAGACTTGCCCTCCAATAGATCCTTGTAAATGGATTTAAAGTGTATTCATTCAAATTAGAGAGACAATTTAAATTAAAAAGCTTAGAGCTGCCTCCACCACAGGGGGGCTCGCTCGACCCACCAGCGGACAGGCACCAGTATTGGGAGAGGGGGGCTGGCCATCAGGGTTCACCGCGGCTCTGGCACAAACCCGGCGACACGGAGGTGGCACGGGCAGGAGCGGACTGGCCGTGTCGGCTTCTCACTTTTTGGATTTTAGAAGGGCATGACATGCCTATATCTGTGTCTCCCCCTCCTTTTACTCCTCCACCTCTTTTATTTTCGCATGACTATATGTACTTGTCACTTTTCCATGTGTTAGTTGTGTCTTCTGAGCAGTTTGTCAGCTTTTGGACACCTTTGAAGGTGTTTTCTATGTGTTTCTATGTGTTTTTGTTTGCCTGCCATTGGTTTTAACGGTGTTCGAAGGTGTTCGACGAACAGTTCGACGAACAGTTCGGCGAACACACGGGTGTTCGACGAACCGAACCGAACTCGAACACTACGGGGGTGGCTCAACACTAGTCTGTATATTCTGTGAGAATTTGTTGCACGCAAATCTTGTCTAAGTAGGAGTTAATATCCTAATGTGTATACTAATCTATCACACATGCTTAGGGGTGGTCACAGTTTTTATTATAAATGTGTTGTTTTTTAATTCATTTGTATACTGACGATTAAGGGGCTGTGTCCTCGAAACGCGTCCAGTTGTTCCCCTCCTAGGGACATGTGATTTTTAATATTTGGAATAAAGGATTTATCGCTTGTGGCACCGGATTTTACTTTTTCTATACATTTGCTATACGCCAGTCCTGTGGTACAGACCCTGTTATTATGGAATCTTTAAAGATTAAAAATAATGGTCTGTCTATGACGTTACTTAATTCCTGCAGTACTCGCGGGTGTATCCCATCCGGGCCCTTGTCAAATTTAGTGATTTTCAGACGCCGCCGTACTTCCTGCTGGGTTAAGCAAGTGACATTTAATGGAGAATTTTTGTCATCACTAATCATGTTTTCTGTCATGCGATTTTCTTGTGTAAATACGGTTGAAAAAAATCATATAGCATATTGGCTTTTTCCTCATCCTCATCCACCATTTCACCCAGACTATTTTTAAGGGGGCCAACACTATCATTTTTTAGGTTTTTACTATTTATATAGTTAAATAATATTTTGGGATTAATTTTACTTTCTCTGGCAATGAGTCTCTCTGTCTCAATCTTTGCTGCCTTGATTTGATTTTTACAGAATTTATTTAATGTTCTGTATTTATTTAATGCCTCATCACTACCTACTTGCTTTATTTCTCTAAATGCTTTCTTTTTGTCACTTATTGCGCCCCTTACAGCTCTATTTAGCCATAGTGGTTTCCTCCTATTTCTAGCATGTTTATTCCCATAGGGTATATATTGTGCACAGGTCCTATTCTGGATGCTAATAAATGTCTCCCATTTGCTTTGTGTAGTTTTATGTCTCAGGATATCGTCCCAGTTTATTGCACTAAGATCATCTCTCAACCGTTGGAAATTTGCCTTCCTGAAGTTTAGTGTCCTTGTAACCCCTCTACTGCACATCTTATTAAAGGATACATGAAAACTTATTATTTTGTGATCACTATTATCCAAGTGACCCCCAACTCGTATATTTGATATGCATTCTGGCCTGTTGGTTAATATTAGGTCTAGCAGTGCCCTGCTTCTTGTTGGGTCCTGAACCAGTTGTGAAAGGTAATTGTCTCTCATAGTTGTCAAAAACCTATTACCTTTGCTTGAACTACCTGTTTCTGTTCCCCAATGTACTTCAGGGTAGTTGAAGTCCCCCATAATAATGACTTCTCCTTGAGTCGCTGCTTCATCTATTTGTTTTACAAGGATATTCTCCGCTGCTTCCATTATTTTTGGAGACTTATAACAAATCCTTAACATGTAATTTATTATTTTTTCCCCCTCCCCTTATCTCCACCCACAGGGACTCTACATTTTCATTAGATTCACATATATTCTCCTGCAAGATGGGTTTTAAGGATGATACGCCGTTCCTTGTGCGATATAAGTGATTAGACGACTTTATTCTTCGGGTCGGTGCAATTACAGCGATACTAGATTCATATCGGGTTTTTATGATTGACACACACTAAAAAAAACATTTTTTTGCAAAGACTAGTTTTTGCATCGCCATATTTTGAAAGCTATAATTTTTCCATATTTCAGCCGTCATGTCACGGCTTGTTTTTTGCCAGACGAGTTGACTTTTTTATTGCTACCATGTTTAGGCACATGACCTTTTTTGATCGCTTTTTATTCCGATTTTTGGGAGGCAGAATGAACAAAAACCAACAATTAAGGAATTGTGTTTTTTTTGGGGGGGGGGGTTTATGCCGTTCTGCGTGTGGTAAATTGATAAGGCAGCTTTATTCTTCGGGTCAGTACGTTACAGTGGTACCACGTTTATATTTTTTTATGTTTTGGCGCTTTTAAATAATTAAAACTATTTTATAGAAAAAAATTTGTTTTTTGCATCGGACAGTGAAGACCCCATATAACACAAATTCGTATCTCTATGGAGTCTGTGGAAGCATTGGTGGCCCAGCTGCGGGACTTGGCCCGTTATAGAGATGGAAGCTGGCTGGCGTCCCAGCTGTCAGCCTTGCTGGGGGCAGCACGTGCGGAGGATGAGGCACCGGGACCCAGTGGGAGACCAAGAAGATCGCGGCCTCCGGAGCGGCTGTTGCCCGAGGTATTTGCGGGCAGCAGGCGGCAGCTGCGGAGCCACTCTCGGGACCCTGCTGGTAGCGAGCAGCACAGTGCGGTGCCACAGGAAGTGCGGCCTGCGGCAGCAGCGCAGCCCGGACCGGGAGTCAGGGCAGCGCCTAGCAGGGACATCCCTGCATCAGGCAGAACTGCCTGCACACGGCGCAACATCGGGGATCGTAGGCGCGCAGCAGTGGAGGCGGCGGGACACACATCTAGAACGGCAGGTATTCCTAGCGATGCTCCTATCGGGGTACCTGCCAGATGGCGTGGGAGACTCACCATACGGCGGCGATCAGAGGGCAGGCAGCAGCAGGGAGAAACAGCACTGGCAGGCCCATCTCTTTAGCCTGCGGCGGGCGGCAGAAGGGAGATGTCTAGCAGTCACATTCCATCCAGCACGGGCCGGGCCGGTCAGTCTGGGGGCGATCGGGGTCACAGGCCTGCTAAGCGGAGCAGAGTGAGGACAAGCGGTAGGCGAGCTTCAGGCGTGGGAGCACCAGTGGCTGAGGCAGGCACTCAGGTCCCCCCCCAGTGACGAGGAGGCTGGGGGCGCGGGCCTGGAGCATGGCCGCCAGTCGGAAGGATCGGATTTGGAACTAGAAACCGACAACTCACGGGATCGGCAGGACTCAGGATTGTCGGCTGGCGGAGACACAGCATCTGCTCAGCTATGTGAGTATGATTATATGTCTGGTTTGTTGCCCGCAGGGGCTGTATTACAAGGGGTAGCGAGTAGTCAATTAGTGGGGTACGATGTGAGGAATGTGGGTGGGCCGAGTGGGGCTCAGGTACCGGGGCTTAGTGATATTTTACGCACTATGTCGCAATTCTTATTCAGGTTAGACGGTGGGACAGCAGGTGAGACGGGTGTCTCGCCCGTGAGAGCTTGGTTGCCTGGGTAGGCGGCGGCGCATCTGGCTGGGCCTGCAGGGGTCAGGTCAATAGTTGCTAGCGAGGAGGTGTCCTCTGGGGTTTCGGTATCGGTGCAAACTGGAAAAGTAAAAGGCGATACGGTAAAGCTGGATGATAGGGCAAGGGGTGAGGTGTACGTGTGTTTTGAGGGGCCTTTGGGGGCACATTTAAAAAAAGAGGTAAGGGAAAAAATTTGGCGGGATGAGTATGTTGAAATTTTCTCCCTCCTACCCTTGGAAAAGTTCAATTTAGATAAGGGAAAGAAGGACGATAGCAAGGAGGAGGAAGAAAAGCGGAGGTGGCGTTTGATTCCCCAGACGTTTGTAAATTTCCTGCAAGCATTTGCAATATTGGTTAGCATTATCGGGGAGAAGTTTCCGGAAAATTTCTCCGGTTTATTTTGTTATTTGGATCCTATAGGGGAGGCCCACCGTACATACGGGGCGGCAGACATGGTTACGTTACAACGAGCAGTTCAGGGAGAGGAAGGCGGTGAGGCCAGAAATTAAGTGGGATCAGAAGGACATAGCATTGTGGCTTAAGGTAATGGCTCTGGCCAGGTACGGGCAGTCCTTTCACGGGAGCGGAGCCAGCGGTAGTCAATCGTCTGGACACGGGGGGGTGGGGTGTAACGTGGGGGCGCAGGGTGGAAAAGAAAAATCGGGAATGTGTTGGCAGTTTAACGACGGCTAATGCAAGTACGGGAACAGCTGTAAGTTCAAACACGTGTGTTCCCATTGTAAGGGGAGTTCCCACGGCGCCTCTAAATGTTTCAAGAAAGGAAAAGGGAAGCCTTCAGTGGGTCCCGGTCAAGGGGGAGACTCCAGTGAAACTTCCCAGGATGGCCCCCTTGCTAAGTAGAGATCCAGATCAGGAAAAAGCGGATGTTATTAGGTACGTTTTTTTAGAAGGTTTTAGGATTCCTCCACATAAAGTTCCTTTTTCACTTAAGAATTTGAGGTTACACATTACCCATGATTCCCAGCACATATTAAGCCATACTGTTGCATCCGGACGTAGTCAATGCAAAGTTGTCTAAAGAGGTGGAGTTGGGTCGTATGGCTGGTCCTTTTCAGCGTTTTCCGGGTGAGGGTGTGATTATTTCTCCTTTGGGAGTTGTGCCAAAGAAGGAACAGAATAAATTTTGTTTGATCCAGCACTTGTCATATCCAAAAGGGCTTTCGGTGAATGATGGTATTGATCAGGATCTATGTTCAGTGGAGTATTCATCATTTGATGCGGCAGTAAAATGGGTACGCAGGTATGGGCCTGGGTCATTGTTGGCAAAGACCGACATTGAGTCGGCGTTCAGATTGCTTCCGGAGCACCCGGATAGCATTCCATTGTTAGGGTGTTTTTGGTGTGAGGAGTACTACCTAGATAGATGTTTGCCCATGGGTTGTGCAATTTCTTGTTCGTTGTTTGAAACTTTTAGCACTTTCTTGGAATGGACTTTACGAGACGTTGCTGGTGTACAGTCGGTCATTCATTATTTGGATGATTTTTTGTTTATAGGTCCTCCAGAATCATTAGTTTGTGGGAACTTGTTAGCAGCTATGTTTTTGGTGGCTAAGTGTTTTGGCGTTCCGCTGGCAGAACAGAAAACAGAAGGGCCTTGTACTGTGTTGAGTTTCTTAGGTATTCTGATTGATTGAGAAAAGATGGAATGTCGTTTACCGGAGGATAAATTGCTCATGCTGAGGCAGGAGGTGGACAGGGTGGGGAACTTGCATAAGGTAATGTTGAAGGAGTTGCAATCCCTGTTGGGGAGGTTGAATTTTGCTTTCAGAATTATGCCTATGGGCAGGATTTTTTGTCGCAGGTTGTCTGGGGCGACTGCAGGTGTGAAGGCACCACACCATTTCATTCGGTTGAATAGGGACCACAGAAATGACTTGGAAGTGTGGAAACGTTTTTTGGAGAATTACAATGGGAGGTCATTAATTCAGCAGGATTTCATGGACAGTTTTGATTGCGAGATCTATACGGATGCAGCCGACGGGGCAGGTTTCGGAGCGTACTGTAAGGGGAGGTGGAGTGTTGCCGCGTGGCCAAAATTGTGGAAACATTTGGGTTACACAAAAAACTTGGCCTTGTTGGAGTTGTTCTCAATAGTTGTGGCAGTTTCTATTTGGGGGGAATTTTTCTTGAATAGGAGAGTACGTTTTCATTGCGACAATATGGCAGTGGTGGCGGTGATTAACAGTTTGTCGGCCTCGTCCTCTCCTGTCATTAAGCAGCTCAGGTAACTCGTGCGCTGGTGTCTTGAATTGAATGCTTGGATTTCGGCTGTAAATGTTCCGGGTGTTCAGAATTCTATAGCGGATGTGTGACGCTCACAGCCCACCCTGGGAGATGGGGGTACTCGGAGCCGGGTCGGATGTTTGGGAGAATGCAGTCGTGGCCTGGACCCGTTGCGTGCCCAGGGCCGTCACATAAAAGATTTAATGGCTTTCACGGTTTGGTGTTAATCGAGTGGATTAAATGACTACGCCACCTGTGGTGCCTGGTGATTCGCCACCAGCGCTGCAGCAGTCCTCTGAGGCGGGATGTAGTGGCAGCAGATGATGGTACTACTCCCCACAGGCGGAGCAGGGCCTCAGGGCAGAGAAGATGGATGGGGGGGTCGTAGTGGGTGGTGCGGTGTGGTGTCACGCTGAAATAAGGGATCGGAGGCAATGGATGCAGTCTTCCAAGCTTTACTCACGTTGTTAGGTGTCAGCTGCAAGGCTTCTCCTTGCTCCTCACGGCGCGCTGCGGCCACCAGGAAGGGGTTCAGCACACTCCAGGTAGTTCAGGTGCATCAATCAGGACCCCCTGCACCGGAGTGTTCCTAGACTTTCCCACTAGGTCCTCTCCTGTCCGTATGTGGTGCGTGTAAGAAGGCTGGGTCTCCCTCTGGACTATGCACAGAACAAGGGTACGGGTTGCGACTCCGCTCCTTCCTTTACCCGGTGGGATCCACTGAGCCTCCGGGCTTCTCCGACTAAGACTTAAAGTTACAGAGTCAGATTTCGGGGACCGGTACCCCTTTTGCAGCAGGAATCCCTCTGACCAGGCCAGTATAGTGAGGAAAGGTGGCGTATGCCCCTCCGTCTGCATCCCCCTGGGATCCTTTTGCCTGTGGAGCCTATCTCCTCTGCTCCCCTCCAGGCCTTCTTAGGTAGGAACCTTGACCGGGTAGAGACAGCCGTTAACTCTAGCCCGCTCCTCGCCTCAAGGCCAGAGCACGAGGACCGTGTATCTTCAATCAGCTGCAGGTTCACACAGAAAGCCACGTGAAGTGATGAAGATCACAATCAAAGACCGTAAGCCCAAGATGGCCGTTTATTAAATATGAATTTTGTGGTGTAACCTAAAGTGCGTACTCCACCCTCACCCACTACATAGTTCCCCCTATCTTTTGGTTCCCCCATCTCCTCTTATCCCAGCTGGGGCAGCACCCTGGCACATATAAGCCCCCCTCAGGTGGGAGAGGTGTAGTGTTGGATGGATCGCTGAGCCCTGAGAGGTGCTCGTTCCTTACCTCGGAGAGGAGATACCACACCTCGGTCTGAGGTGCAGTACCCCTGTGGCGACTGAACCCTCAGGGGCGCCTCAGATGCATTGTCTCATTTTCAGTGGGACCGTTTCCGGGCACTGGCGCCAGAGGCGGAGAACGTGGGAGACGAATGCCCTTCACACTTGTGGCAACTAATTACGGAGGAGCAGGAAGGCTAATTCGGGAATCTATTGCGAGTAATACCTGGTCTGCTTACGAGGCATCATGGCGAGTATGGCAAAGTTGGGTGGCTGAATGGGGGTCAACTGATATAGGCGGTTTTGTTTCTGACTGGCAAGGCTTTGGGTGGTCCGGGTCAAGGGTTAGTAAGTTCTTGGCTGGGCTGGCGTTCGGTTTTAAATTGCAGGGAGTAGGGGACGCCACAAAATCTTTTTTAGGAGGGTTTCAGGAAGGGCAGACACATTCCATACAAACGAAGACCAGTGTCGTTTACTACCTTAGAGGGTTTGGGTGCAGTACTAATAACGATTTGTAGTTCAAGTTTTGAGTTGGCATTGTTTAGGCTGGCTTTTTTGTTAGCTTTCTTTGACACAATGCGAGATGGGGAATTGGTGGCGCCAAGTAAAAGCAGGGCGGGGGGGACTGCGGGCCGAGGATGTGGGATTTTGGGTTGGGGGCATTAATTTTTGGATAAGACACTCTAAGACGGATCAGTCATAAGGCAGGCGTGTGGTGTTGGGTAAGGTAGACGGGGCAATAATGTGCCGAAGGAGATGTTTGGAAGAATATTGGCAAGTATGGTCGGGTAGAGTTGACCCGCTTCTATGCCATGAGGACGGAACGTTTTTGTCCCGTTTTCAGTTTACTGCAGTACTTAAAAAAGGGATTCTCAAGTTGGGGCTTAGCCCTGAATTATATGGCTCACATTCATTTAAGATTGACGCAGCATCAGAGGCAGATAAATGCGGTTTGGGTGCTGAAGTGATAAAGTGCATTGGCAGGTGGAATTCTGACCGCTATCTTACGTATGTGAGGTATTAATTATGATAAGGCAATGGCAAAAGTAGTTCATCAAGTTGGTTAATATGTTTTTCGTTAATCATTTTAGGTGCTGGTCCATTGTTAGCCTGGATTTTCAGACATTTGTTCATGCATTGAGGGGCACGACGGGCCGACGTAAGGCCGGATGGTAGTCAACTGGGTTTTGTTAGGGAGCAGATTGTTGTCCGCTGGCTGGGTTTTAGGGGGATGGTGTGGAGTCGGTTTTTGCCTGAATTCCACAAGGCGGCCCGGTTGGATAGAGCACCTGATATCTTGGTGGTTCACATAGGTTTGAACGATTTGGGAACAAGGCCCGTTAGGGAACTAATTCGTGACATTCGCTTCGATTTTTTGAGGTTATGGACAAATTTTCCGGGGTTGCTGACAGTGTGGTAAGACATCGTGCCTAGACAGAAGTGGAGGGCGGCGAGATCGTTAAAAGCGATCAATAGAGTGAGGGTGAAGTTGAATAGGGCCATAGCGGCCTTTGTATCCAGGAATGGAGGTGTAAGCATCAGACATTTAGATTTAGAGTCCGGAACGGGGAATTTTTGACTGGAGGATGGTGTTCATTTGAATGCCATCAGAATTGATCTCTGGGCTTTGGCAATACAGAATGGGATTGAAAGGGCATTGTTTGGGTTGGGGCACTCACGAGCCTGAGGTGTCAGGGCTGCGCGTGGTTGGCAGGGGGTGAGGTTCTTGGAGTTGGTACTGATTTTTGTTGGTACAAGGAATTTGCGAGAATTCTGGGCAGTTTGAAGTTACATGGGGGGTGGTCTGGCAATTTTTGGTCAGGGCTCTGGACGGGGTTTTACCCTGGGAGCTCTTAGGTGATTAATCTTTCACGTATTGCGGAAGTATGGTGCACTCGAGCTGGTGGTGTACGGCTGAGGGTAAGATGTCCAGTGGATTTCTTTTGTGTTATAAAAGCCAGACCTATTAGCTCCAAGAACCCTCCCCTCTTATTTTATCTGGTATTATTATTGTTAAAATGTTAATGTTTGTATGTTAATAAAATGGCCGTTGTGGCCAAATTTATCCAAAGAATCCATTGGTGAAGTGTTTTTATTCAGGGGGGTAAGGTGTAGCGTTGGAGAAGGTGGAACGAGGTAAATACGGTAAGAAGCCATACTGGTCGTACCCGTTCAAGCAATGTTTTTTGTTTTGTTTTTCATTTTTTACCGTGTTCACTAAAGGGGTTAACTAGTGGGAAAGTTTTATAGGTCAGTTCCGGACGCGCCGATACCAAATATGTGTACTTTTATTGGTTTATTTTTTTTTTTTTTTCACTTTCTGACACTTTTTAATATTTTACACTATGTCCCACTATGGGACTTTCACTTTTTGCAGCCTGATCGGCTGCAACACCGTCCCTGTGCTATGCAGCCTGTCAGCGCTGCACAGGGAGAAGTTACTTTGGTCGCGCACTTCGCATGACCAGAGTAATTTCCTGCCTCCTGGTGACCCGGATGTTGTCATGATGACATCGGGTCACCATGACAACATCCGGGACCGGACTCAGACGCTGCAGGACACCGACAGAGAAGGTAAGTATCGCACTTACCTCCTCTTGCCACCAGAATGCTGCGATCTATTTCGATTGCTGCATTTCGGGGGTTAATGTGCAGGAATTGGTGCGGGACCGCTCCCTGCACTTAGCACTGGGTGTCAGCTGTGACAATCAGCTGACACCCGGTGGCGATCCCGCCCGCACCGCTTGTGTGTGGGTGAAATTGCCACGGCGTACTAACACGTATCAGGCCCATAAGGCACAGTGCGCAGATACGTATTATTACGCCTTGGGCCGGAAAGGGGTTAAGGTTCAGGTTTCGTTCTTGGGGGCACTGTACAATTATAAGATAGCAGCCAATAGTTAGATTATCTGGTTTATTAAATCATGTCGTAAATCTAGAACAATCCCTAGTCCAAAGATTCCTCCCTGGGATTTGAATTTAGTTTTGTAAGCGTTTGGACCCTTCTGAGGCTTACAGAAATTGTCGATTAAAAATCTCACTTTTTAAAGGTCAGAGTCATAGTAGCATTAACATCAGCTCGTAGGGTCAGTGATATTCAGACTTTGGGCTTGCTCTCACTTGTGATTAAAAAATCAGATTGCATTTGTACCAATTTAATCCTATGATTAGGATGGTGGCGTTTTTTTTCACCTCCGATCTGATCGCGATGTAGACTGAGATAAAAAATCGCAGCATGCTGCGATTGCATGGTGGATTTGGATCGCACTCACCCATATAAGTCTGCACCCGAGTGCAGTGCGATTCCAGTCAACGCCAGCAACAGAGGTGATGAAGAAATTACTTTCTCCGTCTCCTCCGCAGCGGTGCTGCCATCCTTTCTGTGCGAGAGGATCGGAGCACAGAGCACTGACAATTGGCTCCTGCTCGCAGCAGTGTCATTAGTATCTCGCATCCTAAGCTATTGCATCAGATGCCATACACTAGTGGCACCTCGGCCTTTGTCGGTAAATCCCCCATACACTAAGATTTTGGAAAATAGATGGTTTTGAGACCTGAATCTGCCTACTTACCAAAGGTGGTTAGGAGATTCCATAGTAATCAAATCATACTCCCCTCCTTTTGTAATACACCTAAAAACACAAAAGAGGAGCATTTCAACACAATAGATGTCAGAAGGCCCTAATTGAATATATGGAAGTAGCTAAATAGTGGAGGAAAAACAATCATTGTTTGTGTCCTTTCAGGGGGCTAGGAAAAGGCTTAAGGTATCAAAAAGTACCTTAACAAGGTGGATTAGGAAGGCCATCAGAATGGCTTATTCTGCCAGTAACGTGTCACACCAGAAGGCATTAAAGTTCATTCCACTCGAGCAATTGTGACTTCTTGGACAGAGAAGGCTGAGGTATCCATCAACCAGATATGTAAGGCTGCAACTTGATCCTCTCCTTCAACCTTCTATAGACACCTACAGGCTCGATGTATCCTGTTCAGCTGAGCTAACTTTTGGTAGAAGGGTTCTATAAGTGATGGTCCATCCCCAAGGTGGATTGTTATTATCTACAAATCTCTCAGGTGGTGCTGTCATGGGTGAAGGGAAAAATCGAAGTTACTTGCCCATAATGGGATTTTCCAGAACCAATGACCGCACCCTTGTATCCCCCACCCCTGTCACCGGTTGTGGGTGCACTTTTCATGTTGAGTGATTAAGAGTGGGGTAATAATTTGGTGAAGGTATGTGCTAATAATTATTTGAAGGTCCTCTCATGCTCTGTAAACAAACTGATGCTGAGGAGAGGTGCCGCCCTATTATTTCAGTGGGTTTACTGTCTTTGATGGGAGGATCCTCTCTAAGGTGGTGCTGTCATGGGCTCTGGAAAATTCCATTACCGGTGAGTAGCTTAGATTTTTACTGTTATATTGCTGGGCTCTGATGGTGATGAGAGGACACTTCTGACAAGGAGATTCCTTAAGTTAGCGGATTGTTTGTGGGAGAGAAGTGGTAGGTCCAGGAATATTTCTTTCAGTTTGTGGTCTCTGAGGAATATGAGTAGAAGATCAGCACCAATTTTCCATAGAATGCTTTTGTGGGAGTTGTATGTGAACACAAGAGGGACCCTGTAGTTATCCACCCTCTGTTTGCAATCCAGAAGGCTGCTTCTTGGCATCATTGTAACTCTGTGGATCTTGTAGTTATATAGAGGAACTAGACTTAAAAACTAGTCTTTGTGTACAATTTGACAGGAATCATGTCATCACCATATCCAACAGGTATATTTTATTGCCTGGGGGATTGTGTGGCCATAGGTTATCCTATGATAGTGTATAATCAAAGTACAGGTGCATCTCACAAAATTAGAATATCATCAAAAAGTTTATTTTGTTTCAGTTCTTCAATACAAAAAGTGAAACTCATATCATATAGTCATCACAAACAGAGTGATCTATTGCAATTATTTATTTCTGTTAATGTTGATAATTATGGCTTACAGCCAATGAAACCACAAAAGCCATTATGTCAATAAACTAGAATAATTAACAAAAAACACATGCAAAGGCTTCCTAAGCATTTAAAATGGTCTCTTAGTCTGTTTCAGTTGGCTCCACAATCATGGGGAAGACTGCTGACTTGACAGATGTCCAGAAGGCAGTCATTGACACACTCCACAGGGTCTCAGAGTTCCAATGTTCATTGGAAATCAAGGTCCCAGAGTCTGGAGGAAGAGTGGAGAGGCACACAATCCAAGCAGCTTGAGGTCTAGTATGAAGTTTCCACAATCCGTGATGGTTTGGGGAGCCATGTCATCTGCTGATGTAGGTCCACTGTGTTTTATCAAGACCAAAGTCAGTGCAGCCGTCTACCAGGAAATTTTAGAGCACTTCATGCTTCCCTCTGGCGACAAGCTTTTTGAAGATGGAAATTTCATTCTCCAGCAGGACTTGACACCTGTACACACTGCCAAAAATACCAATACCTGGTTTAAAAATAACAGTATCACTGTTCTTGATTGGCCAGCAAACTCGCATAGAGAATCTCACCTCAGCAGTGCCACAGGCAGATCGCCTCCTTGCCACGCCGCATTGATGCAGTAATTGATGCAAAGAGCCCCAACCAAGTATTGAGTGCATTTACTAAACATTCATTTCAGTAGGCCAACATTTCGGATTTTAAAAACAACTTTCAAGCTGTTGTTATAAAGTATTCTAATTTACTGAGATAATGACTTTTGTGTTTTCATTGGCTTTAAGCCATAATCATCAACATTAACAGAAATAAACACTTGAAATAGATCACTCTGTTTGTAATGACACTATATAAGTTTCATTTTTTGTATTGAAGAACTGAAATAAATGAAGTTTTTGATGATATTCTAATTTTGTGAGATGCATCTGTATCTGTAGTAGAGATGAGCAGACTGATTCCAACGACTCTGATTCAATAGCCAGGTTAGTACTTAGTGGACTGGATCCTTACTAATCACCTTCTACCTGGCATCATCTGTGGCATATCTTTTAGATAAGCCAGCCTGGCATTGCATCATCTTTGCAGCGTGATACATACATGACGTGGTGCCAGGCTGGCTAATCGAAATAGGAGCAGCAGACACCAACAGGTAGGAAGTACTTTGCAGGGCTCCCGTCTTCCAGCCGCAGAATGCTGACCTGAAGCTTAATACCTATTTTTTTTCAAATTTAAAGTTTATTTATTGGTTTTATGGACAAAATGAAAACAGTGTATAGATAATAAAAAAATTATGGCAATTGTGGAGACAGATAGTCAAAGGACGACACTATCTCCTAATAATGTGGTGATGATAAGAGTAATAATTAAACAGCCTATGATGAGTAAATAAATAATTGAACAAGTCAAGTCCAGGAATCGCCTCACACCAGAGGAAGGAAGGGTGGGGAAAACTTTAACTTAGGGGATGTACCAAAGAGGGATAGGGATTCAATAAGGGAGGAATAGATAGGAAAGAAAGAGCGATGAACAAACAAAATCAGGAATGTGTAGCGAGCAAGAAATAGGATGGGAACAAGAGGCGGACTGGAAAACATAGTATTATTAAAAAAAGCTGAGGTGCAGATGGCTTATAATGGAATTATTTTATCTTAACATGGATCTATAAAGAGGATAGGATAGGAAGGTATCCAAATGGAACCATTTATTGGCGTTTTTGGTCTACTTCTGTGTTTAAGGAATCAGCATTTCCATTCGCTGCGTCATGGCAGTTTTGCAAATCATTCTTCTAAGGATGGTGCGTCTGGAAATTTCCAATGATGTGGAATGATTCTTTTGGCAGCTTGCAGCAAATGTCACCGGAAGGATTTTTGAAAACTATGTCCAGACATAGGAACATAGACAGTAAAACCATTTCCATTTTTTTAGGTATTTCCACGCTGGAGACCTCCTAGATAACCTTAAAGGGAACGTGTCACGTCCCAGCTGCCCTCTAGACTGCCCCCATAGCGTTGTTAGTGATGCAATGTGCATCACTAGCAAGCTGTTTTCATGAAAATTGGTGCAGCTATAACGTTTATAACGTTTTATAACGTTTAATATAGTTAGATCCTACCTGCGTTTTCAGTCATATGGGCGTGCTTGTCATATTCAGTCATGGGCGGGCGCAGTATTCACTCACTGCTGGCGCCGCCCATGTATTTTAATCCTGCTCCCCGCAAACACTGATATTGTGAGGCGCAGGGGCACTTGTATGTTTCTGGCCGTCTGCGCAGTGAGGCTGTGTGATTACCAGCTTCACTGCGCATGCGCCTGGAACATAGCGCGTCTTAGCGCATGCGCAGTGAAGCTGTGTACTTTGCATGTGCTATGATGCTCTATTCTCCGCGCATGCGCAGTGAGGCTGTGTGATTACCAGCTGCACTGCGCATGTGCTATGACGCGCTATGTTCCCAGCGCATGCGCAGTGAAGCTGGTAATCACACAGCCTCACTGCGCAGGCGGCCGGAAATATACAGGTGCGCTTGAGCCCCACAATATCAGTGTTTGCGGGGAGCAGGATTAAAATACATGGGCGGCGCCAGCAGTGAGTGAATACTGCGCCCGCCCATGACTGAATATGACAAGCTCGCCCCTATGACTGAAAACGCAGGTAGGATCCAACTATATTAAACGTTATAAAATCATTATAGCTACACCAATTTTCATGAAAACAGCTTGTTAGTGATGCACATTGCATCACTAACAACGCTATGGGGGCAGTCTAGAGGGCTGCTAGGACATGACAGGTTCCCTTTGTAGCATCGGCGTCTCTGCCCCCTGCCAGGCAGAGACGTCGTCCAACTCACCTCCTCGCTCCCCGCGCTCTCCGCTCTGCGTTCTCCAGCGCTCCTCTTCCTTCTGCCGGCGCGCGCAGCTCCCCGAGCACTGTGCTTAGGGCGCGCGCGCTCCCTCCCTCTTAAAGGGGCCGCGCGCGCCGTCCTAAGGAGTCCCCGGCCAATAGCCGAGGGTCCTCCCATATATAAGGCACCTCCTCCAAAATGGAGGTGCCCGAGCAAAAGTTGTTGTGCAGTGTTTCTTACCTCTGCTTCAGCCCTCAGGTCCCGCTGCTAGCCTGACTACCAGTCCTGCCCACCAGCCTGTTACCTGCCTGTCACCTGCCTGTTACCTGCCGTGCCTGCCAGCCCGCTCACCTGGGAGTACTTGCCTGTTATCTGCCTGTTACCTGCCGTGCCCGCCAGCCCGCTCACCTGGGAGCACTTGCCTGTTATCTGCCTGTTACCTGCCGTTCCTGCCAGCCCGCTCACCTGGGAACACTTGCCTATTACCTGCCTGTTACCTGCCTGTTACCTGCCTGTTACCCACTTGTTACCTGCCGTGCCTACCTGGAGGCTCCTGCCCGTCACTTGCCGTGACCACCTGCCAGCCTACCTAGAGACTTCCGCCCATCACTATCTCTGCCAGTTCATCTCCCCGGACCTCTCGTCAGCCTGCCTGCTGTGTCCATCTGCAGTATCGGTCAGTCTCAGCCAACTGACCAGTGGGAGTCACCTTCTCTCTTACAAGGTCATCCCCAGAGTAGCACCTGGTCCCTCTGCTCGGTCCCTCCCTGGTCACGGAGTCGTTAGCCGCCGTACGATCAGGGTCGGTCCGGGTTGATACTTAGTTACGCCCCTTTGGGTCCCTCCTTGCACCGCAGCACAAAGGTTCCACTACCCGGATCCGTAACAGTTTGCTCAGGCCATGGAACCCGGTGGCCCCCAGACCCCCGCAATCTCCGACCTGCACCAGGAGGTCTTACGTCAGAGGGCTCAACAGGAGTCAGTCCTGTCCTTCCTGTGGTCTGATAACTTTCACCTAGGCGCATTGTCCGACCCGTCTGTGTCCGTTTCTGGTCAAGTAGGGCCTGCTTCCGCGGCACCACAATCCAGTCCTATTATGGCGTCCGGCTATAGACCCTGGCTCTCGGCACCTCCACGTTTTGCTGGCAACCCCGCTTTAACTCGAGGTTTCATAAACCAGTGCACCCTGCACTTTGAACTCTTGGCACATCAGTTCATCTCCGACCGGGCCAAGGTGGCATTCATCATGTCCCATCTCACTGGGGAAGCACTGGCATGGCTAAATCCCCTGTGAGAGAGAGGGGATCCCATGGTGTCTGACCTGTCATCTTTCCTCGCGGCTTTCCGGAAAGTCTTCGATGAACCAGGACGAAAATCCTCTTCTGCCTCCTCTATGCTACGTCTCCGCCAAGAGAGTCTCACCATGGGCCAATATGCCATACGGTTCGGTACCCTCGCTTCTGAGCTTGCCTGGGACAACAAGGCTCTGGTGTCCGTCTTCTGGGAGGGTCTTTCCGGCCGGATTAAGGACCAGTTAGCCCGTCGGGACATTCCTACCACCCTGGATGACCTGGTGTCACTAGCTACCCGGATTGACATCCGTTTCCAAGAAGGTACCAAAGAGACTACCCGGGAGCGAAGATGTCCTTTCCTTGCTCCTACTTTCTAGAGACCTGTCTCTTAATTAGCCACTCCCCGGGCACGCTCGCCCGAACCTATGCAGGTCGACCAGACCAAGATGGTCAAATCTCGCCAAGAGTCATGGCGAGCCGAGGGAAGCTGTTTCTATTGTGGCAGTAAGGAGCACTTCATCCGTTCCTGCCCGGTGAAGCCGGGAAACGCCAGTGTCTAGGACCGCTCGGAGAGGTCGTCCTAGACAAAAGTAAGCCTTCTCCGTCCCTGACTTTGTCTGTCTCTATCTCCTGGGGAGAGAACCGTCACTTTGAAATTGCTCACCTGGATTCTGGAGCTGCTGGAAACCTCATTTCCCAGTCCCTGGTAGAGAGATATCGGATTCCCACCAAACCTCTGGCTGAACCGTTGGCAGTTGCCTCCGTGGATGGAAGACTCCTTCCGGTAACCATCCTGCTCGTCACTGAACCTATAACCCTGCAGGTGGGAATGCTGCACTCTGAGAGGATCTCCTTCCATGTGCTGTCCGGTCTCTCTCACCCCCTATTGCTAGGTCTACCCTGGCTTCAGAGACATGAACCCTTGCTGAACTGGCAATCCGGTGAAGTACTCCGTTGGGGGCAGGATTGCCATAAGACCTGCCTGGTTCCAGTTCGCCCGGCTCGTCCTCCACCTACCCCGGCTAATTTACCCAGTCTACCGGCACCTTACTGGTCCTATGCAGATGTCTTCAGTAAAAAGGAAGCCGAGACACTGCCACCTCATAGGCCATATGATTGCCCGATCAACCTGGTACCCGGTGCCACTCCACCCCGTGGGCGCATTTACCCATTCTCGTTGGCCGAGACCCGGGCCATGTCGGAGTAGATCGAGGAGAATCTGGCCAGGGGATTCATCCGGAAATCTACCTCTCCGGCTGGAGCCGGATTCTTCTTCGTCAAGAAGAAAGATGGTTCATTACGCCCCTGTATTGATTATAGAGGACTCAACCAAATCACGGTCAAAAACAAATACCCCCTGCCGCTCATCTCCGAGTTATTTGGCCGTCTTAGGGGCTCTAGGATCTTTACCAAGCTAGATCTACGTGGGGCGTATAACCTGGTCCGGATCCGTCAAGGAGACGAGTGGAAGATGGCATTCAATACCCGTGACAGTCACTATGAATACCGTGTGATGCCTTTCGGTCTCTGCAATGCTCCCGCCGTCTTCCAAGAATTAGTCAACGACATCTTCCGTGACCTTCTATATTCTTGCATGGTGGTGTACCTGGACGACATCTTGGTCTTCTCTCCGGATCTTGCCACACACCGGAGGGATGTTCGTCAGGTCCTGCTTAGGCTCAGGCAGAATCACCTCTATGCAAAATTTGAGAAGTGCCTCTTTGAGCAGACCTCTCTTCCATTCCTGGGCTATGTTATCTCCCAGACAGGTCTACGAATGGATCCCAAGAAGCTCTCTGCTGTCCTAAAGTGGCCCCGTCCGGAGGGGTTGAAGGCGATTCAGCGATTCCTGGGCTTCACCAACTACTATCGTCTCTTCATCCCGCACTTCTCTTCCCGGACTGATCCCATTTCTACGCTCACCCGTAAGGGAGCAAATTCCAAGGAATGGCCGCCCGAAGCTGAGGCGGCCTTCCTTTCCTTAAAGCAAGCCTTCTCCTCTGCCCCTGTGCTGCACCGTCCGGACTGCAACAAACAGTTCTTCCTGGAGGTTGATGCTTCCTCCTCCGGAGCCAGAGCGGTGCTCCGGAGGAGCGGTGCTCACCCAAAGATCTTCATCTGGGAGAATGGTAACCTGTGGCTTCTTCTCCAAACTCTGCTCCTCGTCTTAGCGCAACTACTCCATAGGAGACCGAGAACTGTTAGCCATTAAATTTTTGCTGGAGGAGTGGCGTTACCTGCTTGAAGGGGCTCTATACCCGGTGATCATCTATATGGATCACAAAAACCTGGCATATCTCCAGAATGCCCAAAGACTCAATCCGCATCAGGCCCTGTGGTCTTTGTTCTTTGCCCGCTTCGACTTTATCCTACATTTCCGCCCGGCGGACAAGAATGTCAAAGCCGACGCCTTGTCCTGATCCTTCCTGTCCTCCAATCAAGAGGAGGAGCCTATGCACATCATCGACCCCTCCAAAGTGATGAACGTGGCCCCCTTAGATCTGACTCGTCTTCCACCCGGTAAGACGTTTGTAGGGGTACCAGATCGTGAGAAGGTTCTTCACTGGGGTCATTCATCTAAACTAGCCGGCCATGCTGGCCAAAAGAAGACCTTCCTGCTCATTGCCCGGCATTACTGGTGGCCTACCCTGTGCAAGGATTTGGTAGACTTCGTCTCGGCCTGTTCGTCCTGTGGCCGCAACAAAGTTCCCAGACATCTTCCAGCCGGTTGCCTCCTGCCTCTTCCCGTGCCTGCTGCCCCGTGGCAGCACATTGCCATGGACTTTATCACTGATCTCCCTGTTTCTGACGGTTGTACTGTCATTTGGGTGGTCGCTGACCGCTTTTCTAAGATGACACACTTCATCCCTCTGCCTGGTTTCCCGTCTGCATCGGAGTTGGCCAAGGATTTCTTCCGTCATATTTTCCGTTTCCATGGCCTACCCCTCCACATTGTGTCGGATCAAGGGGTTCAGTTCACCTCACGTTTCTGGAGAGCTACCTGTAAGCTACTGGATGTCACCCTGGATTTCTCCTCCGCTTACCATCCACAGTCCAATGGCCAAGTGGAGCGTATCAACCAAATCCTTACCAGCTACCTCCGGCACTTTGTTAACGCTCACCATACCGATTGGGTGGAGCTTCTACCATGGGCCGAGTTCTCCTTCAACAACCATGAGAGCGAATCTACTTCTAAATCCCCGTTCTTCATATTCTATGGTCAACTTCCCCGGATTCCGTTTCCCATCTCCACCTCGGTGGACAACCCTGCCGCGGAGGCTCTTGTCAGCGAATTCTCCACCATTTGGGAAAATACTAGGTCCTCACGTCTTCAGTCCTCCGAGCGGATGAAGAGACATGCTGACAAGAGACGTCTGGATCCGCCTCAGTTCCGCCTTTGAGATAAAGTCTGGCTCTCTTCCAAACATGTCCGACTCAAAACACCCTCCTATAAGTTGGGTCCTCGGTTCATCGGCCCATTTGAAGTTTTCAAACAAATCAACCCAGTGGCCTACAAGTTAAAACTCCTGGCCACCTTACGGATTCCCAGCTCCTTCCATGTATCTCTCCTCAAACCAGTGTTTAACTCTTTTTCCAACTATCCAGGCACTCCCCCTGCTCTGGTTGCCGCTGAGGACGTTTTTGAGGTAGAGAACATTCTGGCCAGTAAGAGGGTAAGAGGAAAGACCCTTTTTCTAGTGGATTGGAAGGGGTTTGACCCAGAAGAGAGAACTTGGGAACCCAGGGAGAACATTCATGCCCCGCTTCTCCTTGAAAAATTCCTTTCTGGCCTAAAAAAGAGGGGGCGTAAAGGGGGGGGTACTGTAGCATCGGCGTCTCTGCCCCCTACCAGGCAGAGACGCTGTCCTTCTCACCTCCTCGCTCCCCGCGCTCCCCGCTCTGCGTTCTCCAGCGCTTCTCTTCCTGCTGCCGGTGCGCGCAGCTCCCCGGGCACTGTGCTTAGGGCACGTGCACTCCCTCCCTCTTAAAGGGGCCGCGCGCGCCGTCCTTACGAGTCCCCGGCCAATAGCCGAGGGCCCTCCCATATATAAGTCACCTCCTCCAAAATGGAGGTGCCCGAGCAAAAGTTGTTGCACAGTGTTTCTTACGTCTGCTTCAGCCCTCAGGTCCCGCTGCTAGCCTGACTACCAGTCCTGCCCGCCAGCCTGTTACCTGCCTGTTAACTGCCTGTTACCTGCCTGTCACCTGCCTGTTACCTGCCGTGCCTGCCAGCCCGCTCACCTGGGAGCACTTGCCTGTTATCTGCCTGTTACCTGCCGTGCCTGCCAGCCCGCTCACCTGGGAGCACTTGCCTGTTACCTGCCTGTTATCTGCCTGTTACCTGCCGTGCCTGCCGGCCCGCTCACCTGGGAGCACCTGCCTGTTACCTGCCTGTTACCCACTTGTTACCTGCCGTGCCTACCTGGAGGCTCCTGCCCGTCACTTGCCGTGACCATCTGCCAGCCTACCTAGAGAATTCCGCCTATCACTTATCGTTAGCCGCCGTACGATCAGAGTCGGTCCGGGTTGATACTTAGTTACGCCCCTCTGGGTCCCTCCTTGCACCGCAGCACACAGGTTTCCACCACCCAGATCTGTAACACCCTTTAATAATACCCTCTCAAAAAGCCCCCAAAGTCGGACAAGACCACTAAATATGTGTCAAAGTTCTCTCAAACACCCCACAATACCAGCATATGTTTGAGATCCCTGGGAACCATTTATGATAAACTGAGGGGACACAATACCTGGAAACAATTTTATATTTGTTTCCTGAGCTTTTGTTGCAACAAAGGTTTTATGGGAGAGATAGAAGCATCTGTCCCATTGTTCTTTCAAGTATTTTTGCTGCAGTTTGGTTTCCAAGGATTTGCAGAAATGGGTGATGGAGTCATGATCATAAGCTAATCAAAGTTTGTATAGGGCTGAGATGACATGATCAGTGACCGACTGGGAAGTGCATATTTTTTATAACAAGGATAGAGGACATGCAAAATTGGGTCTATGAGAGATAGAAATGCTGAAATTGAATGTATTAGAATAGAAATTTTGATGCAGAATGGGGGTTAGTCCACGTAAGATAGCAGAGGTGCTTTTTTGGAGCCACCCAGGATGGAGTTTTTGGAGGTTGCCGGGGGGAACCCACAGTTATTTGTTACAGGGGCCAAGAGTCCTAGAGGATTGATCAGAATTCTCCTGATGTTTAGCAGATATAGAGTTTTTATGGTGTGACTGACACTAAATGACAGCAGGATGTCCTTATTTCTGGTCAGTAAATGCCACGTCCAACCCAGGGGTGGGATAGATAGGGAGTATGAAGAATATTTTTTTGTTTGTAACCCTGGTAGGGGTTTTGTGCGAATGCTTCTAATTTCCTACTTTTTTCTTATTAGGCTGACCATCTAATGAAAATTTCCTCCCCCTTCTGTGTTGCCAGCTAGGAATGTACCAATATCCAGGAAAATATACTGTTTATTTATAACCATCTGTTTAAATATTAATGTTTACAAATTCACTTACTTGCACTAGTCCAGTTGCAGCAGGGTGTGTCTGCTCTGGCCATATAAGAGAGAGGCCAGGAGTCGTGCAAAGGATTATGGTAGTTTCCAAGTGTATAAAAGGTCACAATTAACATCAGTCGGTGTGGATAGTTGTGAGGTCTTGCTTTGTGATCATGTGGATCTGCAACAGCTTGATGTACAAGGTTTATGTTGAGCAAAATCTGGATTTTTTACTTAAAGTGGTACTCCTAGAAATGTAATAACAATAAATAATTAAAAAAAATAAAGTATAGGAATACCTCGAACATTCATGAGTTTAGGCTCCAGAACCTGTCGCGGATGAGGAGGAATCGTGAATGTTTGGTAGTCACTAAAATGCTAATAATTGCTTATTTCTAGAGTTTAACCTCTAAATATAACCCAAATCATGCTTCCAGTTCCATTCCAAATAAAATTATATATACTGTTCACATTAAAAATATTTAATAAATAAATAGTGGTATGGGTACTCACCAATGATGATTATTGATTGAAGGTAATGATGAATTAGCTGTGCAGTGTGATAAAAATAATGAAAATGACTGCACAACGTACTTAAGAAGTTACAGCTCCTCAGAGTCCTCCTCTTCAGGTAGAGGAGACTCTTCTGCCAGGACTATTTTTGCCAGGACTTCTCTAGGTGGTTCGAGTGAGGGTTTGGGTTTCCAATCAAAGAACCAAGTTATTTTGCTTTACTGCTGTTTTTTTTTACTATGTTTCCATGACTGAATTTAAGCCATTGATTGTTTTCAGAGCACGTTCAAAATAGGGACCCACTCTTTTGTGTAGGAACTGCTGTTGAGCCCTCAAGATTATTCCAAGACGTTCAATTGAAAGACCTTCGTCCTCCTCTTGTTGTTTTTGAGCTGATTCCTCTTCCTCTTCACTTGCTGACTTGGTCAGCTCAAGCAAGTCATTATCCGTCAGGGGGTCGGAGTGGGCATCGATGAGTGTGTTGACCTCTTCTTCGGTGCAATCAACTAATCCTTCACCCCCAAGCAATTTTGCTCACAGCCTTGTTGACAGCCTCATTGTGAATCTACTTCATCAAGAACCCCTTGTAGTTGGGGACTGCATCTGGCCGTAGTTTTTTCCAGCAGGCATTGAGAGTTTTATTTTTCTGTTTTCAAGGCACGATACTATGGTGAAGTTCTTCCAGTATTCTTTTAAGGTGAAGTCCTCCATCATATCCATTGCATTGACTAGGTGTTGCACAGAGTTACATGTGTAGAGGGCTTTAAATGCACGGATCACGCCTTGGTCCATAGGTTGTATGAGGGAGGTGGTGTTGGCAGGGAGGAATTCGATCTGCACACCATCATACGACAGATCTAGGGGGTGCCCTCCATCATTGTACATGAGTAGCAACACCTTAAATTCAAGGCCTAGGTTGAGAAGGTAATTCTCCACTTCAGGAATGAAAAACCGGTGGAACCAGTTGGATGCTATAACTTTGATTATCCAGGCCTTGGGGTTATCCATCCAGTAGACAGGCAGGTCATTCTTATTTTTATTCTTGAGGGCCCTGAGGTTTGCAGACTTAATGTACGTGATTCTTTCCTTTTGTGCCTTAAATCCAAGAGCTTTAGCCTCTTCCTTCATCAAATATGTTCTCAATGGTAATTTCTTCCAGAATAATCCAGTCTCATCCATGTTGAAGATCTGTTCAGGCCTGTATCCCTTCTCCTCCTAGATGATTTTTTTGAAGGACTACCGGATACCTCCGGATACCTCTCTGAAGCTTCTATGTCAGCAGAGGCAATCTCACACTGTTTAGGTTATAGCAATTTGAAATCTTTTCAAACCACCCCCTTCTCGCCTGAAAATTTTCTGAGTGTGGTGTTGTCAATGATCCTAGCTGCGGGTCTTGTGTATACTCCTCAACAGGCTTCTTATAAAGATTTAAAGCCTAAACCCAAATCACGTTGCCTTGCAAGGGAGTGTCCTTTTTACGGCAGTCTTCTATCCGTAATGAAAGGGCTGATTCCATTTTAACAATCTATGGATCTCTTTTGGTCCAAGCCTGCTTTGTTACATGCAGGTAGCATTTGGAGACCAATTTTCTAATTTGAGCCTCTTTACTCTTTATAGAGCGTATTGTGCTTTCATTCACACCTTATTGGCACTATACGCTTGTAGCAGCCTTGCCGGATTTCAAAAAATCGAAAACTTTAACTTTTTCTTATAGTGTCATCACCTTCTTCTGACCCTTAGGGACACTGCTAGGAGCCTTAGAATGCACAAGACGTTTAGGCATCTTGAGAGTTCCCTCATACTAGTACTGTACAAAAAGCATCCGAGCTAAAGCCAGTCAGCAACAAGGAAAGCTAGTAGTGTAGCCTGCCTAGTGATTGGCTGCTTCCAGCTAATAGCGTGTCGTAATGGAGCCTACGTCATCGCCCATACCTGATACAGTACAGTATCCATGCTCTATGAACACAAAGCATCCGCGCTAAACACTTCCACATGGTTTCGCAGGTGTGTGAAAAAAACGCAAATGCAAATTACTAGGTTTCAATAAGAATTTTACGAATTTGTGAATACTGAAACGCGAATACACAAGGTATTACTGTACATTTAAATATTACAAATTCTACTAACAACTAAAAACTGGACAGTTTATACTCATCTAGAATATAATAAAAAATATATATATATATCGCACACACACACACACACACGTTTTTACTCAGGATAGGTTGAAGACAGTTTGTATAGCTTATTCCAGCAGCTCCACAGTGTTCTCCTGCCCTCCAATAAACCTGCCAGTCTGATGAGATAAATGTTGAATTTCAGTCAGCTAAAAAGGTTATCTACTGCTTTAGTCTGCAAACAGCTCCTCCGCGGCCCTCACCTGATGTTTGTCTTGAGCAGATTTACGCTGCCCGTCCTACAACCTCACAGCTGGGAGCTGACAAATTTAAATTCCTGCACTAACTAAAGATTACCTTTTTGCTAAATAAAGGTATTTAGTAAAATTTGAAATATTTAAATGTACTTTATTTTAATTATTTTTATTACATTTATCAAACTACCCATAAGGGTATGTGCACACGATGCAGAAATGAAGCAGAAAATTTCTGCATCATTTCTGCATCTCCCTGGCAGAAAAAACGCATGCAGATTGTGCATGCGTTTTTCCTGCAGAATACATGCGGATCCACATGCAGATTCACATGCGTTTCCGCATGCAGATTGACAAGCGCTTTCCAGGCGATTTTAGCATCACCTGGAAAGTGCTTGACAACTAGGTCACACTATATAAATCCATGCAAACAGCATGGATTTATACAGTGTTGACCCGAGAGAATGTATATACTTACCTCCGATGGCCCGCGCTGTCCTGCTCAATCTGTTCTCCCTCGCCGGCAACTTTGAATTGAAAGACCTGCCGACGTCAGCGTCACGTGACCCGTCACATGACTCTGACGTCACCGCAGGTCCTACAACTCACTGCAAGTGCCGGGAACCAAGCGGGAGCGCTGCGCGGGCCGACAGATGGTAAGAATACATTTATTTTTTATTTTATTCTTCTTTTACAGCTTTTTTAATGGTACCTGGGTGTGGATGAGACTCTCCTCTCCTCCACACTCGGGTACCATCCGCACATTAGAACGCGCCAATAACGCAAGTACAAATGCTGTCTTGCGGAATTGGCGCGTTCTAATGCAAGTCAATGGCGGCGAAATCGCCGCGTTTCCGCAAAATTAATTGACATGCTGCGGATTTTTGACCGCAGCGTTAACGCTGCGGAAAAATCCGCATCATGGGCACAGCACATGCGGATTTCCATTGGGGAACATTGCTTCCCTTCTACCATGCATTTTTCATGCGTTTCCGCGGCGTTTACGCAACTGCAAAAACGCCGCGGAAACGCATGAAATACGCATCGTGTGAACACAGCCTAAAATGTTATTTTCTTTTGCTGAGGAAAACTACTGCTTAAAATAAACTAGTTTGTAATTTTTTGCATCAAAGACTGTCATTTTGAAAATCCCATGCTTTACTGGGTACAGGTGTAATATTTTAATCCAAAGCTTAGAGTGAGAGCAATGCAAAAGATCAAGTATCCGTGCATGGGCTGCAGCCAGGCATTCCTGTGCCCCTTGAGTTTTTGGATGTAGATCAGAGGTGTATCTAGGTTTTCTGGCACCCGGGGCAAGAATTCAGTTTGGCGAAACTCAAAGCATATAAACGATTTACACACTTACAGTCACGTGCCGACGAGCTGCTCTTCCTAATTCTCTGAATGTTTAGTGAAAAACTGAGAGAAGCAGGAAGAAAAGTTAAGTGTCACGTGACCATGTGAAAATCGAATGAGTGAAGTGGCCACGTGATGACTGCTGGAACCAGCAAGCAGAGTGGAATCCTGACAGTGAGTATATTACACACTGTTAAGAATTGGCTACAGAGCTTTATTTTATAGTTAAACGGCTTGTCCAGGTTTAACATGAAAGTCTGCAGGCTTCTGAATTCTCACAGCGAATGCACAGCACACTTTTAGGATTCTCCCTTGCCTAAGTATGCTATTTGTATACTTCTGGCCACATTTCAACTAGACTTGTCTGGCCTCACTCAATTCATTTTCATTGAGTGAGGCCACACATGTCTGGTCAGCATGTGACCGCAAGTATGTAAATCGCCAGCATGAGAGAATCCTGACAGTGTGCAGTGCATATTGTGGTAGGCCACTGGGGAGGCGCCAGATGTTGCAGAAGGGCCAGCTGGGGTGTGGAGTCTCACTGGCAGCAGATAATGATGTCACGGTAGCTGAAGTAGGTCGCTAGACCCCTCAACACTTCCCTTGTGTCCACAACAATTTCAAAAGCTGAAGGTGGCACTTGTGGATGGTATAGGACCCCCCAGTGTCTGGGTGCAGGTTTTTGAGTGCCCGTGATATTTGTGCAATCTCAAGCAGCCAGACACGCAGGTGAACTTGTAAACATAACAATTTTACTGAAGGAGGTAACAGGGTACAGTCTCTATTACAGGCAAAGTTCACAGTATATTGTGCATATGAAAGTAATGGTTCTCTCATCATGAGACAAGCGAGGTTATGGGCTCTCAGGGCTAGTACAGGAAATGCTATGCATAGTCCAAGCAATATTACACTGATAGAGGAACCTTCACAGATTGGTTCTCTGTGGAAACACACTAAAGTGTGGATGGATGTACTCAGTTTTTTGCCCACCGTTCCCTCTCGCAGGGGGTATATTTACAGAAAGTCAGTGGCGTGGCAGCCACATGAATCTGGTCCTGGCTAGAAGCGATCAGGATGACCAGCGTGCAGTAGAGTTCATGTACAGCGTTATCTCTCCAGACTGGAAGAGGCTTCACTCTTTTTGTGAAGGAGATTATGTGAGGAACAATGTCCCCTCAGCATAGACTGACATTGAAAACTCTTCTCTGAGAGAATAATGTCTCTCCTATCTCTTCCTTAGGCATCTGGAATCACCCACAACTGGTTTGTACCAGAGTTCAGTCAGTGTGGCCTGAGCTGGGAGACTCCTCCCAGCCGTTGCTATGGCAGATTGTTGTGAGGAGAATAATCATTACTTCATATACACACATTGAACAGCAGATGGGAGGAAAGTACAATTTACAATGTGATGTATTATATCCCCTAACTCAGTACACACAATGGAACAAATCTACTACCACACTACAACTGTCTCATTTAGCAGTAGTAGAACGGGTATCGGGATGCCACACGTACTGTGAGAATTCAGAAGTCTGCAGTCACATCACAAACTTGGACAACCCCTTTAATGCTCCTAACATAAATAAAAGTATAAGAATTAGTATCACAAAAAAAATTACATCCAGGTTCCTTTTTAGATGAACGACTCCAGAGACAACCTCTCTTTCTTTTCATCTTAATCTTGTCCAGACTCCATGATAACTTTTCTCATCCACAGCCCATCTCTGCAGACTTCCATCTTCTCCGGTCTTCTGCAGCACATCCCCACACGATGCCCTTAACGATATCAGTGTCATTATAATGCTCCAGGATAAAAATATCTACCTTACGCTGGGCCCCTGAATAAATAATTGCCCCTCACTATTTTTCCTGCACAAAATATGACTCCACATTGTCCCTCTTATGGTACATGCTCTCCACATTGCCCCCTCCTTTTCATACTGGGCCCCCTCTTCACATTGTCCTCTCACACTGTGTCCCCCTTATAGAGCCCAGTCTCTATACTATGCCCCTTCATCACACTCCCCGTCCTTAGTTTACTGTCCCCTCCTGGCTGTGCTCTTACACTTCCCCCCATGAAATCCCCCCACACTACTTAGTCTTTATTCTGTGCCCACTCACTCTTTTCTCCCCCATGCTGTCACTTCACACATTCCCCCCTCCCTCCTCATACAGTCTTCTCTCACATCCCCCGACTCCCCATACTGTCTCCTCACAAATTTTCCAGACTCCCCATACTGTGTCTGCACCCATCCCCCCACTCACTCCCTTACTGTGTCCGCATACATTTCCCCCCTTCACTCTCCATACTGCCTTTGCACTCATACTCCCCATTCTGTGTCTGCACCAATCCCCCCACTAACCATACTGTGTCTGCACCCATCTCTCCCAATCACCATACTCTGAATGTACTCATCCCCTCCCATATTGTTTCCTCGTACATGTACCCTATCTCCCCAGTTTCTCCTCATACTGTGGCTTCAAATCTCTCCCACTCTCCATATTGTCTAAACCTGTCCCTTCCTTGCTCCCCAAACTTGTGTCCTCAAATCTTCCTCCCCGTTACACTAAATCTTCCCCACCCCTCTCCCTCATACTAAATCTCCCTGCGACACACTAAATATTCCACTTACAGAATAAATATTGCCCCCACTGTAGAAATATTGCCCCCACAGAGTAAATATAGCCCGCTCTCTTTTCATCATCTTCCGCTCCAATGTGGAGCACTTACCACCACCGGTGACCACAGCTACGCCGACCAGTGATATCAGCAGCGTGATCACATGACCTGCTAACGTTGCTCTGACCCGGCAGTCAGAGCTTCAATTGTACGCGCATCTGAAAGACGCGAGTACAATTGAACACTGGGAGCAGGCACATGTTATGATCTGCAACATAAACTAAGGAAAGAATGGGAAAAGCTGTCCCTACAGTAAGACTAAGCTGAATCCCTACGATGTAGCGGGCAGCCTGTTCCTTGTGAACAGACCCGCCTTCGTCCTCGGTTAGTCTGAACGGAGACCTATAGAATCAAGGGAGGGGTCCCTAAAAGAACTAAGGACTGGGACAAAAATGGGACACCTCCTAACAGAAGTTGTTGCAGAGCAAAAAGACAAACTGACAAAAAGTACTAGAGGTCCCAGAGGACCAAGCAAACTAGACAGAGATAGGTACCAAAGCACCTGGCTAGAGAGACAGGCAAAAAACACTGAAGTCCAGCAAAGCCAGAAGGGCGGAGCTGGAATATATAGGCAGATGGTCACGTGACCGCAAAACACAAGATAGCAAAAAAGGGTACTAACAGTACCCCCTCTTCTATGAGGATCCTCCGGATCCTCCAGGCCCAGGCCGATCAGGAAACCTCCTGTGGAAAGCTTTAACAAGTCCAGGAGCAGAGACATCATCCGTCCTTACCCAGGAGTTGTCTTCGGGACTGAAACCCTTCCAGGAGACTAAATACTGTAATATTTTTATTATTATGCCATCTTGAATTCAAAATACGAGAAATTTCATATTCACCATCTTCCACCACAGGAGGAACTGTGACAGTGGCGTCCCTAGTAGAAACGTCAGCCTTTTTCAACAAGGAAACATGAAACACAGAATTAATCTTCCAGGAAGTAGGGACATCCAAGCTGACAGCAGATGGGTTAACAACCTGAAGCACCTTAAATGGACCCACAAACTTAGGACCCAGTTTTTTAGAGGGAATCCTCAACCTCAAGTTCTTCAAGGACAACCAAACCATGTCACCCACAGTAAACATAACCTCTTTACATTTCCTGTCAAAATACCTCTTGGACTTCTTGGTAGCCTCTTACTGGTTACAACGTACATTAGTCCAAACTCCCTCCAAATCACCGGAAAAATTCTCCTCCTCCGGCACCGCCGACCCCAATTTGGAG
Source organism: Phyllobates terribilis (assembly GCF_046119375.1). NCBI lineage: Eukaryota > Metazoa > Chordata > Amphibia > Anura > Dendrobatidae > Phyllobates > Phyllobates terribilis. Next base: position 325,209,332 of record NW_027362764.1, on the reverse strand, counting down.
AACGAACCAAAAGACGGATGTCTCCCAGTGCAACAAAAAAAGGAGAACACCCAGCAGAGGAGGATGTATGATTGTTAAGAGCAAATTCTGCGAGAGGCAGAAACTCAGACCACACCTCTTGATTGTCCGCCACAAAACAACGCAAAAACTGTTCAACATCCTGGTTCTTTCTTTCAGTCTGTCCATTAGACTCAGGATGATAACCAGACGAAAATGACAAATAAACTCCCAACCTGTCACAAAAAGCACACCAAAAGCGAGCCACAAACTGAGGTCCTCTATCAGAAACAATATCCGTGGGAACGCCATGGAGCTTGACAATCTCCTTAACAAACGCCTTAGCGAGAGTCTTGGCACAGGGCAACTTAATGAATGGAACCAAATGACACATCTTACTAAAACGGTCTATGACCACCCAGATGACAGTAAAACCCTCAGACACAGGAAGATCAGTAATAAAATCCATAGAGAGATGCGTCCAAGGTGCACTAGGAACCTCCTGAGGGCAAAGCAACCCCGCAGCAGGAGTATGTGAAGCCTTTGACCTAGCACACACAGTACACTGATGCACCCACTTGATGACTTCCTTCTGCCATCCAGGCCACCAAAAACTGCGACTGATAAGTCTCTTAGTCTCCGAAACTCCTGGATGACCTGCCAACCGAGACTCATGACACTCCACAAACAAATCTCTCCTAAAGGCTCTAGGCACGAACAACCTCCCATGGGGAGTGTTAGTTGGAGCATCATCTTGAGCATTCAGAATCCCATTCTCCAAATCGGAGTCCAAAGCCGCCACCACAACTCCTTTCTGCAAAATGCTCTCCTCCTCCTCGGTACCAACCGTAGGAGAGAAGCTGCGAGATAAAGCATCGGCTTTAGCATTCTTAGTACCAGGGATATAGGTAACAGAAAAATTAAACCGAGAAAAAAAAAGTGCCCACCTAGCTTGACGGGCATTCAAGCGCTTGGCAGCATTCAGATAGATCAAATTCTTATGATCTGTGAAGACCTGAATAGGAAATCTAGCGCCTTCCAAAAAATGACACCAGTGTTCAAATGCAAGTTTAATAGCCAGCAACTCCCGATTTCCAACATCATAATTCAGTTCGGTTTCCGAATTTTTTTTCGAAAAGAAGGCACAAGGATGTACTCCACCCTTGTTCTCCTGAGACAAAACTGCTCCGACCCCCACCGATGAAGCATCGACCTTGACCAAAAAAGGTTTGGTCTCATTAGGCTGTATAAGGATAGGGGCAGAACTGAACCTCTCTTTGAGATACACAAACGCTTCAATGGCTTCAGTAGTCCACTGGACCGTATTCACACCTTTCCTGGTGAGATCGGTTAGAGGTTTAACAATTAAAGAAAAATTCTTAATGAACTTCCTGTAATAATTGGCAAAACCCAAAAACCTCTGTATAGATTTCAAACCAATAGGCCTAGGCCATTCCTGCACAGCCTGAACCTTCACAGGCTCCATCTCAAAGCCCTCGCTGGAGACAATGTAGCCCAAAAAACTAATTTTCTGCACAGCGAACTCACATTTCTCCAGCTTAGCAAAGAGTGAATTATCACTCAATAACTGCAAAACTTCACGTACACTCTGCCAATGGGACTCTAAATCTGGTGAATAAATCAAAATGTCATCCAAATACACAACTACATTCTTACCAATCAAAGGTCTCAGGATGTCATTAATAAGGTTCTGAAAAAATGCAGGTGCATTGGTAAGACCGAAGGGCATCACCAGATTCTCAAAATGACCTACCGGAGTGTTAAAAGCAATTTTCCATTCATCACCCTCCTTCACACATAACAAATTGTATGCCCCTCGGAGATCAATTTTTGAGAACCACTTGGCCCCCACTAACTGGTTAAACAAGTCAGGAATTAATGCCAATGGGTAGGAATTGCGTACGGTAATCTTACTAATTTCACGAAAATCCAGACATGGATGTAAACCGCCGTCCTTTTTTTTAACAAAGAAGAATCCGACTGCCACAGGTGACTTAGAAGGTCTAATGTGACCAGCAGCCAGGCTCGTCTCTATGTACTCCTCCAAGGCCTTTCTTTCAGGGATAGTAAGATTAAACAAGCAACTTTTTGGAAGAGTAGCACCTGGAACAAACTCAATAGCGCAATCATAATCCCTATGAGGAGGTAAAACTTGCGACTCCTCCTCCGAAAAAAACCTCAAAAAATCTTGAATAGGTACTGGTAATTCCCCTTTTTCCACAGCCGCAATGCGACCATTACAACATTTATCATAGTACTTCAGACTCCAAGACTTAATCACATTAGTAGACCAGTCCAACAAAGGATTGTGCAGTTTTAACCAAGGCAATCCTAGAACAACTGGAGAGGGCAAATTATCCAAAACAACCAAATCCAAAATTTCTTGGTGAACACCATTGATAGTGAGAGGAAATGCTGCAGTTTTTTGAGTAATACATTTCAAAGGAGTGTTATCAATTGCAAACACAGAAATAGGAGATGACAAAGGTTTGGATTTCAATTTAAGTTTTTCCAAAAACCCTATATCAATCACATTAAGTGTTGAACCACAATCCACAAATACCTGAAATTCAATCAAATCTCCCTGCAGAGTAGTACACCCAGAAAGGAACACTCCTGCAGAGCGTAAACAAGCTATACGGGTGTAACTGACCTTTTTTTTTTCTTTACTTAAACGACGCTCACAATACTTAATCAAATGATCAGCTTTACCACAATAAAGACACAGACCTTCGGCGAATCTCCCATCTCTTTCTTGAGAGCGGAGTGACATCGCCCCGACCTCCATTGATTCTCCGCTGTCAGAGCAGATTTTCTGGAAACTAGGACCTGAAGTTACAGGAGTTTTTACATCATTGACCCTGGACCTTATTCTCCTGTCCACGTGAACAGCTAACTGCATAGCTTCTTGCAGAGTCTCAAATGCAGGGAATGCAATTAGCAAATCCTTAACCCTTTCACTCAGACCAGGAAGAAATAAACTTTTCAGTGCCGAATCATTCCACTTAACTTCTGAAGCCCATCTTCTGAAGTGTGTGCAATAAATTTCAACATCATCTGACCCCTGATTCAAACGTCTAAGTTCTGATTCAGCAGATGAGATTCGATCAGGATCATCATATAATAGCCCCATAGCAGAAAAAAATTCCTCAACAGAACTTAAACACGGATCATTAGGTTGGAGAGAAAAGGCCCACCCCTGTGGTTCTTTGCGCAAAAGTGACATAATAAAACCAATGCGCTGTGATTCATTCCCAGAGGACCTCGGTCTCAAACGAAAATATAACAAACAAGCATTTTTAAAGGAAAAAAAATCTTGCTGTTTACCATAAAAAATATCAGGCAGTCCTACCTTCGGTTCCACAAAATGCGCTCCAGGACAGCTACTCACGTGTTGCTGAAGCTCGGCCACCTCCAGAGACAATCCCTGCAGGCGTTGAGCCAACTCCTGGATGGAAACCATATTGATCCCTGAATTTCTTTCCTTTTAGTTTTTTTTTTTGTTTGTTTTGGCTGGACTTACTGTTATGATCTGCAACATAAACTAAGGAAAGAATGGGAAAAGCTGTCCCTACAGTAAGACTAAGCTGAATCCCTACGATGTAGCGGGCAGCCTGTTCCTTGTGAACAGACCCGCCTTAGTCCTCGGCTAGTCTGAACGGAGACCTATAGAATCAAGGGAGGGGTCCCTAAAAGAACTAAGGACTGGGACAAAAATGGGACACCTCCTAACAGAAGTTGTTGCAGAGCAAAAAGACAAACTGACAAAAAGTACTAGAGGTCCCAGAGGACCAAGCAAACTAGACAGAGATAGGTACCGAAGCACCTGGCTAGAGAGACAGGCAAAAAACACTGAAGTCCAGCAAAGCCAGAAGGGCGGAGCTGGAATATATAGGCAGATGGTCACGTGACCGCAAAACACAAGATAGCAAAAACTAACAGGAGGGTTCTAACAGCACATTGCACGTTCTGTGAGCTGGCTTGACAGCCTGCTCAGAGAACTGCCAGCTCTTGGTCAGGGGGGGGCAGGAGCAGAATGCAGACGCTGGGGGGAAACATTAGGCGGCCTGACGGCAACCCCCCTGCTGACTGTGCCCAGTGCATATGCCCCTGCTGCTCCCCTCCCTCTTGATACTTCTCTGGTGTAGATAGAATGTTGGCTCTAATTCTGGGATGTCCTGTGGACCATACGAAGCGATTTAAAATACATGAAATTTTGTTGCAAATAGAGGGGGGAATATGAACTAGAATGGTTTGAAGTAGATATAACAATCTGGGAAGAATTGTCATTTTAAAGATAATAATTCTGCCAAACCAGTAGAATTCACCACAATTCTAGGAATTAAACTCCCCCTGTAATCTCAACAAAAATGCTTGTAAATTAAGAGAACACAATCAGCAAATGTCTGTAGGGATACTGATTTTTAGATAATTAATGTTAATGTCCTCTGGCCATTTAAAGGGGAAGTCATGTGCTTCAGAGTTTCTGTTATACAATGCAGAAATGAAATATTAAGAGCTTTAGATTTGTCGATATTTTTATTTTGAAGTTGGACCACTTCTCGAAAAATAACAACTCCATTATCGAGGAAAGAAATATGTGTTGATTAGTGAGATAAATCAAGAGGTCATCCTCAAATGCAGACTATTTGTATTGCTGTCCTTTGATCTCAAACCTCATATGTTGGGGTTGGCAAGTATGGCACCTTTGAGTCTTTCCATAACCAACAAATAAAAAAGCATTGATAATGCTTACCTGCCCACTACCCTAGTGTGAACAGCACACAATGTTTTGCACCTGTGTAGCCGCCATCTTTATGTGGGTTTGCTGCACCCTGGTAGTGCATTTAGTTCTGAAGATCTGGGCTGGTAAACACTGCTGCCCATTTTTGCTGTGTTTTCTTTAATTTTTGGGGGAATTTTAATTCTTTTTAGTGTGGCTTTGCGTTTTAGAGTAGGGCTCGTAAGCATGAGGACCCTTGTCGTGGGTTACGAGCTTAAGTACTTTGGCCAAAATATCAACTAATACCTTATATACTATATACAGGGTGGTCCAAAAGTAGGTGGACAGAAAGTGTAATAAGGTTATGAAGGGGGAGATTTATCAAACATGGTGTAAAGTGAAACTGGCTCAGTGGCCCTTAGCAACCAATCAGATTCCACTTTTCATTCCTCATAGACTCTTTGGAAAATTAAAGGTGGAATCTGATTGGTTGCTAAGGGCAACTGAGCGAGTTTCACAGATAGATCTCCCCCAAATCTGTTTTCTTTTCAGATAACACATAATGGCAAATAATTTAAATACAGATCAAAGAAAATGGATTTTAACAGAGTATTGGAATTCTCAAAATGCTGAAACCGTTAGAGCAAATTGGGTTGAAACATTTGGTACTCAAGCCTCAATGAGACAAACCATTTACCGCATTCGTGACAAATTCAATGCCACTGGCTCAATCCTTAATGCTCCAAAAACTTGTCGACCCAAAACAGTTTGTACAGAAGATAATAAACAACTTGTTGCTGAAACATTTGTTCAGAGTCCAAAAAAGTCCATCAGAAGAGCCTCTTTGGAAATGGGAATTTCACGAGCTTCTATCATGCGAATCCTGAAATCTATTGGGTGGAAAGCTCATCGTCCAGGTCTAATTCATGGTTTATTGGAGGATGATCCAGACAGGCGGCTACAATTTAGTGAGATTATGCTTAATGAAATTGAAGAAAATCCAGTAATTTTAGATAACATTATGTGGAGTGATGAAGCTTTGTTCAAATTATCCGGCCATATTAACAGACATAATTGTTTTTACTGGTATAATGAGAACATGCATTTAACATTAGAGCAACAACTAAATGAGCCCGGTGTCAATGTTTGGGGTGGTATTTCAAGTTTTGGTGTTTTAGGACCAATATTTTTTGATGGAACAGTCACAGGAGATAAGTATCTTGAAATTCTAATGAATCAAGTTGTTCCCCAGTTACAGCAACAGCCTAATTCAAATGACCTTTATTTCCAACAAGATGGGGCGCCTCTACATTATTCAAGAGTAGTTCGCTAGTACCTTGATGAAACATTTCCTAATAAATGGATTGGCTGAAGAGGCCCCACTTGATTGGCCGGCACGTTCACCAGAATTGACCCCAATGGAGTTTTTCTTTTGGGGAGTACTCAAGGACAAAGTTTATAGTCGAAAACCAAAAATTGTCAGTGATTTGAAAAATTACATAAGAGATGCATTTCAAGAAATTAATACCCAAAGAGACTTGTGCAAAAAAGTTTGTCGAAGCATAAGAGGCAGACTTCAAAGCTGTGCAAATTGTAATGGAAACAGTTTGAGCACCTGCGTTGATAAAATGTAAGGGCTTTTGTATTATTGTTCAGAATAAAATGTAATTGTCAATGTTATGCTTGTGTTAGTAAATATAATTTTATATATAAATCAAAATAAATGTTATTATTTTCTGGCCACCTACTTTTGGATCACCCTGTATTTATATTATAGTATATAAGGTATTAGTTGATACTAGTTGATATTTTGGCCAAAGTACAGAAGCTTGTAACCCACGACATAATATAATTATATATAATATATATATGTGTGTGTGTGTATACAGTTTGCTTTTAAATCTACTGCATGTCAATTCTTTGTGCGTTTTTGCAGTGTTTTTCAACTATTGACTTCAATTGAGTCAGTCAAATCTGTAGGAAAAATGCAGGTATAAAAATATTTTCAGATTTTCTGCGGATTTGACTGACTCAATCCAAGTCAATTAGTCAAAAATGCGCAAAAACACACAAAGAATTGCCCACGGGAGACTATTCCTCCCATCATCCTACGGCCGTTCCCACTGATAATAGCGAGAGTAGGCACAGCTGAGGGGGGGAAGTAGTCTCCTCAGCCGTCGCCTGTGCGATGTTTAAAATAAAATAAAAAAAAGTTAAAATAAATTGCTATTAAAATAAAAAACACTTAATACTCACCTACTGTCGTAATCCCGTTGTCCCACTGCGATCCAATCACCCGGGAGCCGGCGATACACTGACGGGAGCGCGATCGCTCCTTGCTGGGATGGAGGTCACTTTAGTTCAGTTCATCAGCTAAAGATCAGCTAACGAGCTCCGGTGACCTCATGGCATCGGTGCTGCATGAGAATTTTCTCACACAACACTGGTGCAGTAAGTGAGGTGACTGGAACTGATCAGCTGATGAACTCCAGTGACATCCGTCCCGACAGCTCAGCACTATACACTGACACAGGAATGATTACACTCCTTTCAGTGTATAGAGTGCTGTCCTCTAGAACAGTCACATCAGTGATTGCTGATTTGACTGCTCAAGAAGTGACCCAAATTGTCGTGGGACACTGGATTATGTCATCACGGCGGACAGGTGAAGGATATGGTTGTTTTTTATTTTTGTTGTTTTACATGTGAAAAAGGCTTCAGCGGATTAGGCGTTAGGTCAGTATTCGGTGTTTTTTATTTTTAAATAAATTATTAAAACCGTATGGAACTTTATTTAAAATAAAAGACTTTATTCTGACCGTGTCTTTATTTCCAAAACTTTACTACGATGTTAATAATGGGGGCATCTTTACTAACATGCCCTCCATTACTGTTGTGGGCTTCATGTCAGCTGCCATTACAAGGTTGACATGAACTCCAACCCTAGTACCCCACTTGCCACCACTACAGGGCAAATCGGAAGAGCGGAGGCTAAGCGCCAGATTTGGTGCATCTTATGGATGAGCCAGTTCTGGGGCTGCTGAGAGCTGAGCTGATATTATTAGCCTCGGAGGGGGCCAGCATCCAAAGCCCCTTCTCTGGCTATTAATATAAGCTCAGCAGCATTTCCTGATCGTGGGCACCTACCCAACTCACCACAGCATGTCCATTTCTGTAGTGGAGACGCTAGTCTCCACTGCAGATTTTGACTGACTGAAATTTTAATACATGCTGTGGATCCGCATGTACTGACAAAACAAGTGTGGCATTAGAACACAGCGTTTTGGACGCAGTGAAAATACACTGTGCCCAAAGTGCTGCTGATTGCTGATCATGGGGACATAGCGGCTAACCAAACAGCTGTGAGCTGTTATTAATAGCCAGATAACATGTTGGCCTAATGGCCCCTTCCTAGGTTAAAAATAGCAGCCCTCAAGTGCCCCAGAAATTACATGAATGGGAATTAGGGATAATGGGATTAGAGTTTATGGGATTAGGTGTCGCTGACACCATGCCTTTTGTTTAGTGATGAAGAGGTGTCAACCAGACACCCTTATTACTAAGTAAAGAGTTAAATAAACACACACAGAATAAAACACTTTATTTGAAATACAACAGACACATTGTTTAATCATATTAACCAATATACTCACCCCAGGTCCGACGGTAATTCAAGGGTTAAAGCTATGTCCCACGTTTCTTTTTTCAAATATCTTTGAAAATATATATTTAGCTCCAAAAAGTTTTCATTGCTGTAGAAAAACGCTTTAAAAATGCACCAAATCGTGGCAAAACACTTTTTTCCGCAGTGTTTTTGCTGCCAAGAGGTGCAGAAACCTTGCAGAAATTTCTGCAATCAAATACTGAACGTGCGGCGCACATAGCCTAAGCGTCGCACTTTCCAGCATAGAGGACACCAAGCAGTGACATCATCGCGCTGAGATGTCATCACGTTGCTGACTCTCCCTTTTCCAATCGATTTAAACTGTATCGGCAGATGCCGATACAGTTGAATTTGTGGGGGGCCCCCAACTCAAGGGCCCCATAGCAACAGTGCATTGCGATCGTGTCTCACTGTTTTGCAGCAGAGTTTAAATGTATCGGCGCACGCTGATACAGTTAAAAGTAACCTAGTTCCGGGTGGGTACCTCAGAGCGCGGGCTCCCCCGGCAGCTACGCTACTGTTTCCTGCTGATTAAAACAGTGATTTTTCACAACTACACCAAGCAGCTCAGTAAGTCACACATCACTGTAATGAGAGTCTCTCTCTCTCCACATTATGCTGCTTTTAGATTTGATGAGAAAAATCTAGTGACAGATTCCCTTTTAAAATGACAGGTTTTTACTATGTAAAAAAAATCATACCAAGAAGAATAATTTCATAAAATTTTCCACCCATAAAGTCACCCATAATCTGTACAAATTCTTTGAGAAACAAACTGAAATAATTGTGATACGGAAAGCAATAACAAAACTAAAATAATGTGGTCACGGATGTGGCTGTGTTTAAAATTAGCCAATCACATTTAAACATACGTTAAAGGGGAAGTGGCATTTAAAATAATGCTATTAACTTGCAGATATGGGGTTATTCTGCAGGTTAATACCATTCTGATACTGTGACACCAGCAGTGAGAGACCTGTTGCCAGGCGGAAAGGAACTTTATTCTCCCCTGTTAGCCTTGCTCTTTCAGTCACGGGTGGCGCTGGCACGGTTTAGGTCAACGCTTAGTGTATAGAGAGCAGTGACTGTAATCGTGCCCCCCGGCACTGACTTATAGCATTAGAGCCAGCTGTCAGTCAGTGCCAAGGGCACAGTTACAGCTACCGCTCTCTATATACTGAGATGTGAGTGAAACTGTCCCACCACCTTCCCTATGACTGGAAGCCGAACGCCTATGGGAGAGAATAACGTTTATTTCCTCCCGGCAGCGGGGCTCCCAGTGCAGGTGCCGCACAGTGTGAGAATGCCATTAACATGCAGATTAACCCCATATCTGCAGGTTAAAAAACATTATTTTACAATGACTGGTTCCCTTTTAACAGTAGTCAGTACACAGCTCACATCACTTTAAAGTGATTCTGATTAACCTCAAATAAAGTTCCTCTTCTAGTTGAATTTTCCTGACATTTTCTTAGTTGTATTTTACAGCAAAATCCATTGTCCATAAATAGCTTACAACACAGCAAAGGGATATCACTGTTTATGGTTATCAATCAGGAGAAGGGTACAACAACATTTCCAAGGCATACCATGGTACACTGAAGACAGTAATTAATAAGTGGCTTAAATTTGGCACAGCACCTAGAATTTTTGAGATACATCCAGTTCTAGATAAGGTCACTCTATGGGTGCGTAGAAAAACAGATCCCACACGGAACACCCAAGTGGAATCCAATGATTTTTACTGATACAATTCTATTATAAACCTAGGAAATTGTATTTGATCATGTACATTTTTTAAGTGTACGTGTATGAAAACAGATGTCACATGGATGTAAAACAGACAAATGGATGGCACACAAATGAAAATTAGTTGAAAATTGTCAGATATTTCTGTACATATACTGTCATATAAAATGCAATTCTGTGAACCATATGGTCTTTACTCAAGAAATGAATTGTATTATTAGTAGAGATGAGCGTTGTTCGACTCGAACTGTTCGCCAATCTCAAATTCGAGCTCTTTTGGGCGGTGTTCGAGCCGTTCGGCGAACATGAACGATTTGAGAAAAATTCAGCTGTTCGAGGTTATGTTCGATAACTGTTCGTGCACCAAAATCATAACTGGATTTTTTCTCAGTAATGATGAAAATTAATGTTAATACGCAGTTTGAGTGTACAGCGGGGCGGGGGGAGGGGCAGGGGATGGATCTCTGCAGGAATAATGAAGATTTCCATTTTTTTTTCTCTTTCCCGCATTTACAGTGGAGAGGTGCAATCTGTCAACCTATCAGCAGCGCACACACGGAGCGAAGTGCTTTTTTTCACACAAGCAAGGGCATGTGTCATTGGCAGTGTATGTCACATGTCCTTGCCCTATAAGACCCAGCCATTTTCCCCATCGCCACCATTTTCTCACTGCTGCAGCTGCGTGTTAGACGGCACCGCTGTTGCTGTGTGCGCTATACCTTGTTAATTTCAAGCCAATTTTCTCACAAATCTACAGATAGCTTGGGAGTAGGGAATAGTTGTGATTGCAGTCCTTTTAAGGACTAAGTTACAGCATTTCCTACGACTTTTATCAGGCTGGTCTGTGCTCTTAAATAGATAGGTTGAGGGAGTAAAGAATAATTGTAATTGCAGTCCTTTTCAGGACTAAGTTACATCAGTTCCTATCAGTTTTTGCCAGGCAGGTCTGTGCCAGTGCTGTGCAAGTTTTTTTCACAGCATTTGGCTGAATCTAGCAAAGCTAATCCTTTTTGGCCTATTGCAGAGTGTGTTAGTCAGTGGAGTAGCCTATCTGTGTTGCAAGATACACCACCTGTGTATAGAATACCAATTTTTTTTACTGCACCTAGTGAAGTAAAACCTTTTGGGCATAGCATCATTCTATTAGTCCATCTATACTGACCTCCATCAGGTTGCAAATTAAAAATATTTTTTTGTCTGCATCTAGCTCTGAAAAAATATTTGGGCTTCTAGCAGTGTGTGGGACTTGTTCTACTAGTCCATCTATACTGACCTCTATCAGGTTGCAAATTCAAAATAATTTTTTGTCTGCATCTAGCTCTGAAAAAATATTTCTCCTTCTTGCAGTGTGTGGGACTTGTTCTACTAGTCCATCTATACTGACCTCCATCAGGTTGCAAACTGAATATAATTTTTTTCTGCATCTACCTCTGAAAAAATATTTGGGCTTCTAGCAGTGTGTGGGACTTGTTTTATTAGTCCATCTATACTGACCTCCATCAGGTTGCAAATTAAAAATAATTTTTTGTCTGCATCTAGCTCTGAAAAAATATTTGGCCTTCTAGCAGTGTATGGGACTTGGTCTATTAGTCCATCTATACTGACCTCCATCAGGTTGCAAATTGAATATAATTTTTTTCTGCATCTAGCTCTGAAAAAATATTTGTCCTTCTAGCAGTGAGTGGGACTTGTTCAACTAGTCCATCTATACTGACCTCCATCAGGTTGCAAATTCAAAATAATTTTTTGGCTGCATCTAGCTCTGAAAAAATATTTGGCCTTCTAGCAGTGTGTGGGACTTGTTCTATTAGTCCATCTATACTGACCTCCATCAGGTTGCAAATTAAAAATAATTTTTATCTGCATCTAGCTCTGAAAAAATATTTGTCCTTCTAGCAGTGTGTGGGACTAGTTCTACTAGTCCATCTATACTGACCTCCATCAGGTTGCAAACTGAATATAATTTTTTTCTGCATCTACCTCTGAAAAAATATTTGGGCTTCTAGCTGTGTGTGAGACTTGTTCTATTAGTCCATCTATACTGACCTCCATCAGGTTGCAAATTGAATATAATTTTTTTCTGCATCTAACCCAGCCAATAGTTTTGGCCTAACACCACAGTTTGGCCACTCAGCTCTGCTCGGTTCCCATCCATTGTTTTTTTGTGCAAACAACTCCAGAGTTGTGAATTAGTTAACCACCAAAATGAGTGGAAAAAGGCCTGCTGCTGGTGGAAAGGGGAATAGGCGTGTTGGGAAGGGGAAAAAAGGTTGTGTCCGTGGGGTAGGTGTTAAAGCAACAGTAACATCTGCAGAAGAAAGACCATCTTCCAGCCAAACTAAAATGTCTACTTCTTTTAGCGGACAATGTGATAAGATCCCTTTCTTACGGCCACGCCAATCGCTACAAATTCCAGATGAGGCACAAAAACAGCAGGTGCTTCAACGGATATCAAGTGCTCCTTTAAGTGGGCTCTCCTCCACATCAACTTCAACATCACAAATACTCCAGTCCTCAAAGGTGTCACCCCAATCGCACTTGCTTCCTCACAGCTCCCAAATCTCCAGCTGCCCGTCTGAGTATGAGGTAGAACAGATGGTTGAGTCTGCAGAGCTGTTTACTCCTACTATAGCCTGGGAATCAGAGGTCGGCTCCAGAGCTTCTGTGAATCCAGACGAGGAAATGATCTGCACTGATGCCCAGAATCTTTATGAGTCGGATCCAGGACCAGACGCTGAAGGTTCTGACCATAATGTAGACCCTCATTCCCAAACTGTAACTCCTGTTGGTGGAGACAATGAGGAAGACGATGATGAGACTCAAATACCTGATTGGAGCGACAACTTTAGTTTTTTGTCAGGGCAGGAACAGGTTGGCTCTGAGGACGATGGGTGTGATAACGCACAGGGTGATGATGATGAGGTTGGAGATCCCACTTACTGTCAACCCACAGTCAGCCGAGAGATGAGGTCAGCAGAGGAGGTGGAGGAGAATGCTAGTGATGATGTGGTCAGGTTGCGCCTTCCTGGACAGAGAAGTAGTGCTGGAAGCACATCAACAACTGCATCCTCAAACACAACTCTGCCTCTCACCACAAGTCGTGGTGGCTCTTCAGGTCGCATGGGTGCTAAGCCTTGCATAGCCTGGGCATTTTTTCAGATCGATAAAGATGACCCAACTCTTGTTATCTGTAACATTTGTCAGAAAAAGCTAAGTAGAGGCCAGAAAATACATAGTTTGAGTACTTCATGCATAAACTGGCACATGGACATGAAGCATAAGTTGCAGTGGGAAGCTCACTGTGCTACTATGCGGCCTAGCCGGCCGGGCCAACCACCGTCTGCCATATCTTGTGCATCCGCGGCCTCTTCATCCTCTGTGACTGGGGGGACAGCAGTCACACCTGTTTTGGGACGCAGACCTGCCACCTCTTTACCCGCAACAGCCAGCGTGATTGGCAGGTCATCATTTTCTTTGGAGGTGGTAACACCAGCTGGTGTTGAGCGCTGTCCAACATCGATAGCACCACCTTTGGATCAAGGCAACCTAACATGTCCCCCTGCATCTTCCTCACAGACCGGCAGTTTGCTGGGGACACCCTTATCAACCCCGTCTAAGCACAATAGCCAGCCCTCGGTCCCTCATGTGGACAAGTAAAAGACTATTTCCTCCTAGCCATGAGAAAGCTAAGAGGTTGAATTTCACCATCTGCAAGCTCTTGGCTACAGAAATGCTGCCTTTCCGCCTGGTGGACACAGAGGATTTTCGAGACCTTATGTCCGTCGCAGTGCCCCAGTACCAGATGCCCAGTCGGCACTACTTCTCAAAGAAAGGTGTGCCTGCGGTCCACCAGCATGTCGCACACAACATCACCGCTTCTTTGAGAAACTCTGTGTGTGACAGGGTGCATTTCACCACAGACACTTGGACGAGTAGGCATGGACAGGGGCGTTACATGTCGCTGACTGGGCACTGGGTAACTATGGTGACAGCATGACAAGGGGCTGCTGTCCAAGTCTTGCCGTCCCCACGAGTTGTGCATCAATCCTCTTTATCTCAAAGTTCCTCCACTGCTTCTGCCTCCTCAACCTCCTCTCGGTCCTCCACCTGCACCCAAAGCCTGTTTGGTCATGCCACAAGCTTTCTAACTGCACAGAAGGCATCCTGCACACCTCCTTACTATGCTGGCAGTAGGGCTCAACGTCATCAGGCGGTTTTTACTTTGAAATGTCTGGGAAATGTGAGTCACACAGCTGAGGAGTTGTGGTCAGCTCTGGAGAACCAATTTCATGAATGGTTGTCTCCACTGGACCTGAAACCAGGGAAGGCTGTGTGCGACAATGCTGCAAACCTGGGTGCGGCCCTTCGCCGGGGCAATGTCACACACGTGCCTTGTATGGCTCACGTGTTGAACCTGGTTGTCCAGCAATTTTTAGCCCACTATCCCGGACTAGATGGCCTTCTGCAGAGGGCACGGTCGCTGTGGGCTCACTTCCGCCGTTCGAATCCCGCAGCTCAGCGACTTACATCTCTACAGAAGTCGTTGGGCCTGCCACTTCACCGGCTAAAATGTGATGTGCCTACCCGGTGGAATTCAACTCTGCACATGTTGCGGCGACTGTGGCAGCACCAACAAGCCCTGGTGCAATACGTTCTGACGTATAGCCTGGGCCAACGAGATCCAGAGGTGGGGCAAATCACGCTGGAGGAGTGGTCTCAGATCAGAGACCTATGCACCCTTCTGCACAGTTTTGAAATGGCGATGAAGATGTTTAGTGCTGATGATGCCATTATCAACATGACTATTCCGTTGATTTACATGCTGGAGCACATGTTAAACAGAATTCGGAGTCAGGTGGTGGCACAAGAGGAGGTGGAGGAAGTAGAGGAGGAGGAGTTGTATGCGGAAGGGCTAACATCTGCAAGGTCCAGACGGTCGGCAGCACCAAGGCGGCAGGCATGTGAGGGTGGGGGAGATGGTTTTACCAGGGCGCATGGTAGCAGCCAAACTAGTGAGGAAGGTGCAGGAGCCCAGGAAGAAGTGGAGGACGAACTGACGGAAGACCCATCAGATGAGGGAGACCTTGATCACATTTCTGTTGTGCGAGGTTGGGGGGAGAGGACAGAGGAAGGAAGCATGATTGTTACCTCGCCACCAACACAACAGGGACTTTTTGCTCCTGGATGCGCAAGACACATGAGTGCCTTCTTGCTGCACTACCTGCAACATGACCCTCGAATTGTGAGAATTAGAAATAATCCTGACTACTGGGTTGCCACACTGTTAGATCCCCGGTACAAAAGTAAATTTGCAGAAATTATTCCTGCCATAGAAAGGGATGCACGCATGCAGGAGTATCAGCAGAGACTGTTGCAGAATCTTACATGTGTTTTTCCACAAAACACCAGTGGTGCACGTAGTGAATCTCACAGTTCCAACTTGCCAACCGTGGGACCATCGAGTGTTCAGCACTCAAACCGTAACAGAAACACAGTATCTGCTGGTAACATCAATTTTGCGGAATCATTTCACCACTTTTTTAGCCCATCCTTTGCAAGGCCACAGGAGACAAGAAGTCTGACACATAGTCAACTCCTAGAGACGATGGTACAGGAATATCTCCAAGTAAACATTGAAGCCATGACTGTGTCACTGGACCCTTGCTCTTTTTGGGCTTCCAATCTGGATAAATGGCCGGAGCTAGCCACTTACTTGGAGATCTTGTCATGCCCCGCAGCCAGCGTTCTGTCTGAACGTGTGTTCAGCGCTGCTGGTGGTGTGCTGACAGATAAGCGCACTGAAAATGTAGACAGACTCACGTTCATAAAGATGAACAAATCATGGATCCGAAATGACTTTTCTACCCCTGTATCATCCTGGGGAGAGTAAAAGCTTGATGATTGGTTAAAATCATCTCACCAACCATTTTAAGCTTTCAAATTACTAATCATGTTTATCTGTATCTTGGCTGGAAAATAATTTGGGCTTTGTAGCAGTGTGCAGCACTGATTCTAATAGGCCATCTATACTAAGCTCCACCAGATTTAAAATTACTAATCATGTTTATCTGTATCTTGGCTGGAAAATAATTTGGGCTTTGTAGCAGTGTGTAGTACTGATTCTATTAGGCCATCTATACTAAGCTCCACCAGATTTAAAATCACTAATCATGTTTATCTGTATCTTGGCTGGAAAATAATTTGGGCTTTGTAGCAGTGTGTAGCACTGATTCTATTAGGCCATCTATACTAAGCTCCACCAGATTTAAAATTACTAATCATGTTTATCTGTATCTTGGCTGGAAAATAATTTGGGCTTTGTAACAGTGTGCAGTACTGATTCTATTACGCCATCTATACTAAGCTCCACCAGATTTAAAATTACTAATCATGTTTATCTGTATCTTGGCAGGAAAATAATTTGGGCTTTGTAGCAGTGTGCAGCACTGATTCTATTATGCCATCTATACTAAGCTCCACCAGATTTAAAATTACTAATCATGTTTATCTGTATCTTCCCTGGAAAATAATTTGGGCTTTGTAGCAGTGTGCAGTACTGATTCTATTAGGCCATCTATACTAAGCTCCACCCGATTTAAAATTAATAATAATTTTTAGCTGCATCTAGCCCGGAAAATAATTTTGGGGCTCCAAGATGCGCAAGACACATAAGTGCCTTCTTGCTGCACTACCTGCAACATGACCCTCAGATTGTCAGAATTCGAAGTAATCCTGACTACTGGGTTACCACACTCTTAGATCCCCCACACTCTTCGATCAACCTTTTCATTTTAATAAAGACCAAAAAAATGGTCATTTTTGAAATTATAAGCATTAGCAGGTTATTAGAAACTGAAATCAAACAGTTTTCAACTCAAAACTTTATTCTAGGTGATGTTACATTTGCACATAGGACCCCTTGTTCGAAAGGAGCTTCTGAACTCTCTCGTCCATTGAATTTTTCAGGTTTTGGATGGTTTGTGCTTCAATTGTTTTGCATGAGGACAGAATACCCTCCCAGAGCTGTTGTTTAGATGTGAACTGCCTCCCGCCATCATAGACACTCCTTTTGATGATGCTCCAGAGGTTCTGAATAGGGTAGAGGTCAGGGAGCATGGGGGTCACACCATAAGTTTGTCCCCTTTTATGCCCATATCAGCCAGAGATGCAGATGTGTTATGTGCAGCATGAGACGGTGCATTATCATGCATAAAAATGATCTTGCTGTGGAATACACGGTTCTTCTTCTTGAACCATGGCAGGAAGTGCTGTTTGAGAAACTCCACATACATTATGGAGTTCATCTTTGCCCCTTCAGGGATCCTAAAGGGGCCAACAATCTCTCTCCCCATGATTCCAGCCCAAAACATTACTCCACCTCCTCCTTGTTGGCGCTGTAGCCGTGTTTGCGTGGGGTGTCCATCAACCAGCCATCCTCCACTCCATCCATCTGGACCATCGAGCGTTGCACGGCACTCATCCGTGAACAAAACAGTTTTGAAATCAGTCTTCATGTAATGTTTGGCCCACTGGAGCCGTTTCTGCTTGTGTGAAGTGGATAGAGGAGGTCGACAGGATGGCGTACGCACAGCTGCAAACCTCTGAAGGACCCTGCATCTTGTTGTTCGGGGGACGTTGGAGGCACCAGCAACTTCAAAAACTTGTCTGCTGCTATGACAAGGCTTTTTTGCCGCTGCTCTTTTAACCTGACGTAATTGCCTGTAGGAAAGAGTCCTCAATTTGCCCTTATCAGCACGCACACGTGTGTACTGTGAATCAGCTACATACTTCTTGATTGCCAAGACACTTCATCCTGATCATCGCACAATGTTGATTGTAGTCATGCCTTGACCTAAACACTCCACAATTTGTTGCTTCTCAGCAGCCGACACATCCTTTTTCTTTCCCATTTTGGCAGAAAATGTAGGCTGCTTAATAATGTGAGAGAGCCTTCTTAAGTAGTCTTGCCTTTCATTGGACACACCTGCCAAACTAATTAGCACAGGTGTCTGCAATTGCTTACAGTGATATAAAGAGCCCTGACACACATCACCATCAATGAGTTTAACTGACAAACAAACAAATTCTTCCCTTATCACTCCTAAACACTTTTTGCATAATAATTTGGAACGCAGTGTACATGTGCTTTTCCACAAAACACCAGCGGTTCACGTAGTGAATCTTACAGTTCTAACTTGCCAACCGTGGTCTGTATGGAGTTGTTCAATAAAGGGCCCAAAATTAAGATAACATAGATGGGAGAGGTCTCTATGAATAGGAATTCCTAAGTATTTGATACCCTGTGAGGGCCAGGCAAAGGGTAAGTTGGACTGGATGGAATCCTGTATGGATTTGGGGAGGGAGACATCGAGGGCCTCAGACTTCGCTGCATTGATTTTAAATTTTGACCATGTAACAAAGTGATCTATTTCAGCCATAACAGCAGGGATGGATATATGTGATTGAGTGATATATACTAGGACATCATCAGCAAATAGAGAGCACTTGTACTCGGTGCCTCCCACCTCAATCCACCTAA
This sequence comes from Phyllobates terribilis, assembly GCF_046119375.1. Classification (NCBI taxonomy): domain Eukaryota; kingdom Metazoa; phylum Chordata; class Amphibia; order Anura; family Dendrobatidae; genus Phyllobates; species Phyllobates terribilis. The sequence continues at coordinate 325,190,639 of NW_027362764.1, read as the reverse complement.
TATTGGGGTTAAGGCGAATTGATGAGAGCAGGTGCTCCGTCACTAGGATGTATAAGAGAGGGGACAGAGGACATCCCTGCCTTGTCCCATTGGTGATTATGAAAGGTGATGAAAATGTTCTGATGCGCCCCCTGGGCCTTGGGACACCCGGAGCTGGACCCTTTTTGGTGGATGCTGGTGGTTGTAGTCTCCGTGGCGGCGACCCGGTTCCGTGGCTCAGGGCGGTCAAACCAGTGGCGGAACTATTTATGTAGTTTTGATGTTTAAATGTCCGACTACGCCACCCGTGGATTGCGGTCAGAGTGAACCGCCGCTGCAGGGCAGACCGCTGAGGCTGGTGTTGTGGGTGCAGCAGAGCGTAGCATAACTCCCCAAGGAAGGAGTATAGCCTCAGGGCAGTATATGCGGAGGATGGGGGTGATGGTGCAGGTCAGCAGCAGTAACGACACGGAATCAGTGATGCAGTCCAGGGCCTTTACTCACAGTTCTTATTATCCAGACCACGTCTGCAGGTAACGGCTGCCCACGTCGTACTGTGCTCACCAGGTGAGGGGCTCAGACAACTCTCAGGTAACTTTGGAGTGCTTCCAAGGACCCCCTTTGTGTGTCCTTTGTCTGGCCTTTCTTACCAACCCTTCTGTCCGGCTGCCTCGGGCCTCCTCTTGTTAAACTTGGCGCCAGTTTCCCTGACCCTATGTGGTGCCTTCCTAGCGGGTGTAGCGAGGGGCTGCGCCACATAAAATGTCACAGCCTCCGGTTTCTAGCTGAGGGTCGTTTCCCGCCTCCACTAGTCTCGGGGACCGTTCTCCCCCTTTGGCCTGACCCCTCCACGCAGGTGGATTCGGGCGTGCGGTGGCGACTCGCCCGTCCGCACCCCTGGGATCCCTTCGTTCCTCGTTCCTGGAGCCTTCTCTGCTCCTCTTCCTTCCTTCTCCCTCTTCCAGGCCTGGGCCTCTGTTACTAGGCCCGCCTCCGGAGCAGAGCTCATGCAGAGCCCCTGCTCCCTGTCACTTCTGCTCAGACTTCTCTGCACTGAACTAAGATGGTGCCCACCTTTTATACTCCCTTCTCAATGCACCCAGGAACTACTTCCTCCCTGCTCCTGCACTACAGGGTTCCCCTTCCTCAGTGTTCCCTCCCCCCACTCCAGCCAGGGACAGGGACTATCGTGCCCATCTCAGAGGCATATTGGTCGCCCTGCCCCACGGCAATGTGGTGTAATGCATGCAGGTGTCGGGTCCTGATCCACACTCCATCCTTACCTGAGAGTGAGAGTGAGGTGCAATACGTCTGTAGAAATCGAGCCCTCAGGGTGCTACAGTTCCATTTATCTTCAGCCTAGGCGACGTATTGCGATACAGGGCCGTGATTTTGGCTATAAAAGGGTCCCCTAGACCCCTACCCCAAGTTTTGCAAGAGAATAATATATGGCGTGCCAGGAGACTTTATGGAATGCTTTCTCAGCATCCAACGAGAGTATCCAATTACAAATTTTTAACTGCATCTAGCCCAGGAAATACTTTGTGCCTAGTAGCAGTGTCTGCTAGTCAGCGGATTATCCGGCTGTTAAGCAAGCTACACCACCTGTAGTTTGGACACTTAATTTTTTCAAAGGAAATGCTTCGGGACCACGGGATACTCAGTGAAGAGCATCAGGAGGCACCCCAAGGCATAGGGGCTGGGACTGGCGGTAGGATGCCTTGCGGTGGACAGCCGAGCTCGATCCTTATAAAAGCTTTTTAACTGCAGCAGCTTTAGTGGACGCTACTGGAGCTGGAATTACGCGGCTGCTGGCATGAGACTTGCCCTTTAATAGATCCTTGTAAAAGGATTTAAAGTGTATTCATTCAAATTAGACAATTTAAATTAAAAAGCTTAGAGCTGCCTCCACAACAGGGGGGCTCGCTCGACCCACCAGCGGACAGGCACCAGTATTGGGAGAGGGGGGCTGGCCGTCAGCGTCCACCGCGGCTCTGGCACAAACCCGGCGACACGGAGGTGGCACGGGCAGGAGCGGACTGGCCGTGTCAGCTTCTCACTTTTTGGATTTTAGAAGGGCATGACATGCCTATATCTGTGTCTCCCCCTCCTTTTACACCTCCACCTCTTTTCTTTTCGCATGACTATATGTACTTGTCACTTTTCCATGTGTTAGTTATGTCTTCTGAGCAGTTTGTCAGCTTTTGGAAACCTTTGAAGGTGTTTTCTATGTGTTTCTATGTGTTTTTGTTTGCCTGCCATTGGTTTTAACGGTGTTCGAAGGTGTTCGACGAACAGTTCGACGAACAGTTCGGCGAACACAAGGGTGTTCGATGAACCGAACCGAACTCAAACAGTACGGGGGTGGCTCAACACTAATTATTATCAGTTATAGACTTTTTTGACTAAAGCAATGCTGTCTTTGATTTCATTACAGAAATTAAGGAGCTATGGTTTTTTAGTTATAAGAAAAGCTGTGTTAATATTGTTTCACAATAAAAGCCTTCCATCCCCTGATGATGAGACTGACTTAATGGGTTTTTTGAACATACAGCATTGACTATTTATCCTCTGGCAAGCCATGAATCTCAGTTCAGTGAGGATCTGAAGCCCGGCTCCCCCACCAATCAACTGATATTAGATCCGGCAGCGTCCGGATGTAAACATTGAACAGAGCTGAATAGCTCCATTTAATGTGTAGTGTTTGCTGCGGAGTACAGCAGATCACTTACTATACCAAAGACTCTAGCTGCCACCGGCTTTAACAGCCGCTGACTGGTGGGGCTGCTGGATGTCTGACCGACACCAATTTGAATTTGGTTACCCATGCTAAGCACAAGTCATCGATATTGTATGCTCGAATGTAGTGCCGGCGTCCCTGCCCTCTGCTAGGCAGGGACGCTGTTCCCCTCACCGCTCTGCTCCGTGCCCGGCGTCCCTCTCCCGCTCTGCTGGCAGCGCGCGCTCCTTCCCGGCCACTGTGCTTAGGGCGCGCGCGCGCGCCCTCCCTCCCTCTTAAAGGGGCCGCGCGCGCCGTCCTAAGGAGTCCCCGGCCAATGGCCGGAGGACTTTACCATATATAAGGCACCTCCTCCAAAATGGAGGTGCCCGAGCAATGTTGTTGCACCGTTCTACTCTGCTTCAGCCCTCAGGTCCCGTTGCCAGTTTCCTGCCAGTTACCTGCCAGATTCCTGCCAGCCTGCTGTCCTAATCCTGCCTGATTTCCTGTTACCTGCCTGCCTGCCTGAGGTCCGACGGTCTGCCTTACAACTCCGGTCAGTCTGTCTATGGACCAACTTGCCCGCTCACCTGGGAGCGCACATCAGCTACCTGCTTGCTTGCCTGAGGTCCGACGGTCTGCCTTACAACTCCGGTCAGTCTGTCTATGGACCAACTTGCCCGCTCACCTGGGAGCGCACATCAGCTACCTGCTTGCTTGCCTGAGGTCCGACGGTCTGCCTTACAACTCCGGTCAGTCTGTCTATGGACCAACTTGCCCGCTCACCTGGGAGCGCACATCAGCTACCTGCTTGCTTGCCTGAGGTCCGACGGTCTGCCTTACAACTCCGGTCAGTCTGTCTATGGACCAGCTTGCCCGCTCACCTGGGAGCGCTTCTCCGCTACCTGCCTGCTTGCCTGCCCGGAGGCTCCGCTGTCACGTGCTGTGACCACCAGCTATTCCAGAGACTCTTGCCCGCTCACCTGGGAGCGCTTCTCCGCTACCTGCCTGCTTGCCTGCCCGGAGGCTCCGCTGTCACGTGCTGTGACCACCAGCTATTCCAGAGACTCTTGCCCGCTCACCTGGGAGCGCTTCTCCGCTACCTGCCTGCTTGCCTACCTGGAGGCTCCGCTGTCACGTGCTGTGACCACCAGCTATTCCAGAGACTCTCGCTTGCTCACCTGGGAGCACACATCCTCCATCTGCCTTACTAGCCTACCTGGAGGTTCAGCCATCACAGGTCGTACCTACCCGTTCTTCCAGAGACTGCCCCGATCACTTGCCGTGACCTCCTGCCCGTACACCCAGAGACTGTCCCGGTCACCTGCTGTGACTGCCTGCCTGGTCGCCACCCGCTCCCTTACAAGGACAGCCCCCTTGTATAGTAGCCCAGAGGTTCCGCCTCCCAGACCCGTTACATCGAACAACCCCTTTTAAGCTAAAACCATCAAGATGCTTTACAAATCTGACACTGTGTATACACCATATTTTTTTTATAATACCACATTGGATAGCAGCTACAGTACAGACCAAAAGTTTGGACACACCTTTTCATTTAAAGATTTTTCTGTATTTTCATGACTATGAAAATTGTACATTCACACTGAAGGCATCAAAACTATGAATTAACACATGTTGAATTATATACTTAACAAAAAAGTGTGAACCAACTGAAAATATGTCTTATATTCTAGGTTCTTCAAAGTAGCCTCCTTTTGCTTTGATGCCTGCATTGTACACTCTTGGCATTCTCTTGATGAGCTTCAAGAGGTAGTCATCGTAAATGGTCTTCCAACAATCTTGAAGGAGTTCCCAGTGATGCTTAGCACTTGTTGGCCCTTTTGCCTTCACTCTGCGGTCCAGCTCACCCCAAACCATCTCGATTGGCTTCAGGTCTGGTGACTGTGGAGACCAGGTCATTTGGCTTAGCACCCCATCACTCTCCTTCTTGGTCAAATAGCCCTTACACAGCCTGGAGGTGTGTTTGGGGTCATTGTCCTGTTGAAAAATAAATGATGGTTCAACTAAGCGCAAACCGGATGGAATAGCATGCCGCTGCAAGATGCTGTGGTAGCCATGCTGGTTCAGTATGCCTTCAATTTTGAATAAATCCCCAACAGTGTCACCAGCAAAGCACCACGACACCATCACACCTCCTCCTCCATGCTTCACGGTGGGAACCAGGCATGTAGAGTCCATCCGTTCACCTTTTCTGCGTCACACAAAGATACGGTGGTTGGAACCAAAGATCTCAAATTTGGACTCATCAGACCAAAGCACAGATTTCCACTGGTCTAATGTCCATTCCTTCTGTTCTTTAGCCCAAACAAGTCTCTTCTGCTTGTTGCCTGTTCTTAGCAGTGGTTTCCTAGCAGCTATTTTACCATGAAGGCTCCATTAAGTCTCCTCTTAACAGTTGTTGTAGAGATATGTCTGCTGCTAGAACTCTGTGTGGCATTGACCTGGTCTCTAATCTGAGCTGCTGTTAACCTGCGATTTCTGAGGCTGGTGACTCAGATAAACTTATCCTCAGAAGCAGAGGTGACTCTTGGTCTTCCTTTCCTAGGGCGGTCCTCATGTGAGCCAGTTTCTTTGTAGCGCTTGATGGTTTTTGCAACTGCCCTTGGGGACACTTTCAAAGTTTTCCCAATTTTTCGCACTGACTGACCTTCATTTCTTAAAGTAATGATGGCCACTTGTTTTTCTTTACTTAGCTGCTTTTTTCTTGCCATAATACAAATACTAACAGTCTATTCAGTAGGACTATCAGCTGTGTATCCAACTGACTTCTCCACAACACAACTGATGGTCCTAACCCCATTTATAAGGCAAGAAATCCCATTTATTAAACCTGACAGGGCACACCTGTGCAGTGAAAACCATTTCCGGTGACTTCCTCTTGGAGCTCATCAAGAGAATGCCAAGAGTGTGCAAAGCAGTCATCAAAGCAAAAGGTGGCTACTTTGGTGTGAATGTACAATTTTCAAAGTCATGAAAATACAGAAAAATCTTTAAATGAGAAGGTGTGTCCAAAGTTCTGTTCTGTACTGTATATATTGCTAAATCTCCCGCATTTAGCTCTTGAAGAAGCACTGCCATCAAAGTTTTTATCCTCTCAATATATTGCAATCATTATATTATATAGCACTGTGTACTTACTATTGCTCATTTTGCCTTTCTACCCAGTAAATTCTTCTCTTTTCTCTACTCTGTGTAAAAACAGGAAGTCTCTTGTCCCTGCATTTGTCATTCCCTTCTTCAACTCCTGACCCAGCTGCTCTGCTCCTCACCCCTGCTGGAATCTTTTGCAGTGACTCATGATTCAGACTGGGAAAATTGACTTCCTGTTTCTACATAGAGCTTAGAGGGATTCAGCTAGTCAGTTTTTAATCACATGATGTCAGACTTAATTGGGTGGGTCTTTAATACTGTTATGGGAAGCTCAGTACATGTGACTTTATGCAGCTACGAGTACTTTTTAGCTCAATAAAAGCTATGGAAATCTCTCATGTAATGGTGGCTGCAAACAATGCCATGACTTTACATGGGAGGTAGGTTTTATTCTTGATTATTACCTGATCAGAAACTCCATGGCAGTAGCTTGGTATGCCTCTATGGTGAGGGATCCACTGATACCAGATACAAACAGAAGCTCCGAAAAAAGATAATTTGCAGAGTCAGGTTGGAGGTATTTTCTAACAATAGACATTTATCACACATCCAGTCCCCTCTTCACACATTCATGGTGATGGGTGCTGATCCCAGTCATTTGGTCTTTGTGATCATGCATTTATCCTGCTCTAGAATTTTGTATCTTGTGAAACCAAAATGCCTAATTAGACCTGAACTTGTAAGGATATCTTTCAAAAACCAGAATGATATTGTAACATACCTGGCGGCGTCCTTGCATAGTGGTCCATCTCCCACTGTGCAAGAGCGCGCACTTGATTTCCAGTCCAGACTGCCACTCTGGCTTTTTTCCATTCTGTCTGCTTTGCTCTGCTTTGGCTGCTTAGGGCGACGCCCGCCGAACTTCCTGTTTCTTGTAGCTGCTGCAGACACACCCCTAATGAGTCCTCAGCCTATTGCTGTCTGTCACCTGGTATTTAAACCAGCTCCTCTTTGGAATCCATACCTGAGCATCTCGTTCTGTCAGTTGGCTTCTTGTCACTGATGTGCCAGGTCCTGTTTAGGTTTCCTGCCTTGCGGTATCAGTTCCCATGTCTGAACTGTGTCCTGTCTGTGCACTCTAGCCAGCTCTCTTTCTGCTTTTCCTGGAGGCTCTATTTCCAGGTCCGTGTGAACACGCTCCTAGCCTGTTCGTTTCTGCCTCTGGGGGCCGCATACCCAGACTCGCTCCTGTATCTCTCTTCAGTAACTGTTCTTGTCTGAACTGTCTTCTAGCTTCTTACCTGTTTTGTCTTTGTCCGTTTGCTCCCTTTTTCTGCTGTGTCTGAACCAGCACTTGGCTTTACCTAGGCATGTTCCTGCATTTTGTTGCAGTAACTGTTCTTGTCTGAACTGTCTCCTAGCTTCTTACCTGTTTTGTCTTTATGTCCGTTTGCTCCCTTTTTCTGTAGAGTCTGAACCTGCCCCTAACTTCTACTCGTTGTCATTTTATTTCCGTTTGTGAGTTGGAGTCCTTTCACTACTTCTTTGCAAGTACCTTGTGTGTATCTGTTTCTGCCTTTCTTTTCCAGTCTCTTCCATGTGAACAGAGCCCTGTCCCCTTTGCTTTGTCTTTGTTTACCGCTTCGGCGATTTATCTCTGTCCTGTCTTGCTTACCGCTCTGGCGGTTCCTGCCCACTCAGCTTTGTCCACCGCACTTGCGGTTTCGCTCTGCTCAGCCTTGTCTACCGCGTCTGCGGTTTCGCTCTGCTCAGCCTTGTCTAACGCGTCTGCGGTTTTGCTCTGCTCGGCCATGTCTACCGCACCTGCGGTTTCACTTTGCTCTGCTTGATTACCGTATCTGCGGCTCTGAACCCGTCTCCCAGTCTGTACTGGACCCTACCCAGCCTGCGCTCTAGCCTGCCTGTTCCTGTATTCCTTGGTGTGGGTCAACAGCCGTGTCCGGGGTCTGACCTGGAGTAGCACCTGGTCCCTCTGCCCGGTTCCTCCCTGGTGCACTGGCGTCGTATGCCGTCGTGCGACCTTGGTCGGATCGGGCAGATACTTAGTTACGCCCCTCCAGGCACTCTCCGGTTCATGGCACAGTGGAATCACTAATCACGCACACGCCAGTCAGTCCGGGCATGTGCATTACAGATATGTCTTCAAACTAGGTAACTATTATTATTATTATAGCGCCATTTATTCCATTGCGTTTTACATATGAAAAAGGGGAATACATAATAAAAACAATACAAGTCACCGACAGGTACAGGAAGAGGAAGGACCCTTCTCTTCCTGTACCAGTAGTAGTTATAGTCCTGTACAGAGTAGTAGCTATAGTGCTGATCCAAAACAGTCATGGATTCAATAAAATGCGATGAGTCAACTCTGACATCTGTAATTGTAGTCATTATTGTTTCTGTCTTTTGTAGGATTCATTCAGGTACTTTGGTTTCCTCCTATTACTCGAAAGATGATATAGGCTTCCTGTGTAGCAACTTGGCCCTGCCATTTATCTTTGAGCAGGAAATTAGATTGTGACACTGATGAATATCAAGGACTGATATGCATGTTAATTATCTTTGTTCGGTGCTATGGAATATCTTGGTGCTTTAAAGAAACATAGATATTAAAAATCCATGAGGGTTTTTCAAGCTGGATTATTTTTAGCAGCGTACACAAAAAAAGCAAATATCATTAATGAGGAATAGAGATCCCAGAGTGAGGACAACTGACAAATGTAGTGTAGAAAATACTGAACAGTTTGATTTTTGAATAAGTACATTCATTGTTTTACATTTATTATATCTACAAATCCAACATACCTTTAATGTTAAAATGTTGATATTTGTACCATTGTTTGATCATTTATTGAAAATTATGTTTCCTTTTCTTCTTCTCTACCTTCAGACTGAAAGTAGCAGTATCTCCACTATGCTGGTGACACATGATTACACAGCAGTGAAGGAGGATGAGATCAATGTTTACCAAGGAGAGGTTGTTCAAATTTTGGCAAGTAATCAACAAAACATGTTTCTGGTATTCCGGCCTGCAACTGATGACTGCCCTGCAGCTGAAGGATGGATTCCAAGTTATGTATTAGGTCACACATGTGCTCTCATGAGTGACATTCCTGATGGAAAAATGAAGTGGGTATTTGGGTAACACAGGTAGCAATAAATGTTATTGTTGTGTGTGTATATATACTGTATATGAGTGATAATTCAAAAGAATGCTGTACATAAGTGGTAGTCACCTGTTTTATTCAGATACTCCAAAAAAATTACAGACAAGCATTCTTAAGGCTGTATCTTGTCTCATTCATCTTTTATTGAGTTACTGCTATATTACACAGAACTCTCTGTATAACACAGGCAAATAAAATGTATTTAAATATTTCAAGATTTGCACCCAGAGCCTCAAATATGAATGAATTACCAAAAGTTACATTTTATAATTAAAAAAAGACAAATCATAACAAAAACAAAGTGTGTATCTTTTTGTCAAGTACTTTTTTATCTTTGCTTTCCAATATTTATTTCTTGTTATTGCAACAAATTAGCCCATATAAATACTCTTATCCTTAAGGGATTAATAGGCTCAATGATTTCCTAGTATTAATCTTGAAGAGGATGTATGACATTAAACATACAGCAGTTATGTTTCTTGGGTGGGACGCAGTTTCCTCATCATAAGGTTGGGTTTTTACTTAACATTTTTATCATGATTTTACCATGCTTTTTGTTGTGTATTTGTAAAATGCATAAACCATGATGCAAAACACATGCATTTTTATTGGCAGTTTCGACGCTTTTACGGTGCAGTTTATATAGATAACACATTCCAAAAATGTTTCACATGTAAAAACTACATTGCCAAAAAAAGTGGAACTCGAAAATGTGATTTATGAGAAATAACACTATTTCTGGCAATTATGTGACATCATTTTTTACTATTTTTTCCCCTACTCTGTCTCTATTTTTCAGTTTTCTCTAACCTAGCAGGTTGAGACTACATGTTATAATGTCCCTGACACACAGCACACACATAGAGATGGATTCCTGCTCTTCATTCTTTGCACCACAGTCAGAAGTAGCACAATAGAAAACATTATACACTAGTACTGAGCTAAGTGACTGTAAATCCAGCACTAGAGTGAAATACAGTTTCTTGCTGTGCTCAGTGTTCCATACTTCTAATCCTCTCTCCATAGAGTTATGTAAGAGATATAATCTGACTCTGTGCTGGCAGTCCTTCTTGCTTTCACCAAGACAGATTTGAGTTTATTTTCAAAGTGGGTGGTGAGTTAAGGAGACAGTGGGGAGGGGAAGCAATGCCTAATAAGTGGAGAAAGACATAATTTTTTCTGATAACGTATATTACAAGATTTCTTATTTACATGTAATATTGATTTATGCAACGTTGTTGAAACAGTGAACATTTAAGGAAATAAAAAAATTAAAAATTGTCTCTTGTAACCTTCCTAAAATAGAAGTGATGCATACACATTTGATATGCTGTAAATGTTTGACCTGTGGTGCTGTGATTTTGTGTTTCCACTAATCTCATGATGGTTTCATTTTCAACAAGCTGTAAATGCAAAAGATCTCATTACAGAATCACAACATATTTCTTCATTTCAATAAAGGATTTGGATTATTTTTTGAAATAACTCCAATGAATGCATGGCACAGACTTAGACAGTTTTTACACAATACAGTACCTGATCATTCTCTGGGTTAAGGGGATCTCGGTAACAATTGTTGACACAAATTATTGACTACGGTATATGTTTATAAAATTTTAGTGTAATAACTGTAAAAATAATGAATACATTGCATTATCTTTTATATACCAATTCATCTTGTATGGTTTACTCCACAATTTGGTATCGGTGTGTCTTTTCCAAACTTTCCATATTTTTTCTTGCAAAAAAATGGAAGTGCAGTATGTCTGCACCAAGCTTAAGGCTGCGTGCCCACGATGCGTTTTTCAAGCGTTTATGCTGCGGAATTTCCGCAGCATAAACGCTTCAAAAACGGTTGGTAATCCGCCCCCCATGGTCCTCAATGCCAAGCCGCACTTTCAATGCCCATGCTGCGTTTTTTTCCGCAGCGTTTATGCTGCGCTCAAAAATCCGCAGCATGTCCATTAATTTTGCGGAAGCGCGGCGTAATCGCCGCCATTGACTTGCCTTGAGACACATATAATCCGTGTCAGCACATTTGTACTCACGGATTATATGCGTTTCAATGTGCGGATGGTACCCAAGTCTGGAGGAGAGGAGACTCTCATCCAGACCTGGGTACCATAGAAACTGTAAAAAAAAGAATTTAAAATAAAAAATAAAGTTTATACTCACCTTCCGATGTCTTCCCGGTGTTTTGTCTCCTCCGTCCAGTGTCTTGCAATGTTCGCGTGGTTGTGGAGGACCTGCCATGACGTAACTGAGTCATGTGACCAATCACATGGCTCAATGACGTCACCGCAGTTCCTTCACACCACCGCGAGCAATGCAAGACACTGGACGGAGCAGACAAAACACCGGGAAGACATCGGAAGGTGAGTATAAACTTTATTTTTTTTATTTTTCACCATTCTTATTATTTTTTTTAACTAACTTGGTCACACTACTATAAATCCATGCCGGTTGCATGGATTTATATACACTGTGTTCAGAATTATTAGGCAAATGAATATTTTGATCACATGATACTTTTTATACATGTTGTCCTACTCCAAGCTGCATAGGCTTGAGAGCCAACTACCAATTAAGTAAATCTGGTGATGTGCATCTCTGTATTGAGGAGGGGTGTTGACTAATGACATCAATACCCTATATAAGGTGTGCTTAATTATTAGGCAACTTCCTTTCCTTTGGCAAAATGGGTCAGAAGAGAGTTTTGACGGGCTCTGAAAAGTCCAAAATTGTGAGATTTCTTGCAGAGGGATGCAGCAGTCTTGAAATTTCCAAACTTTTGAAGCGTGATCACCGAACAATCAAGCGTTTCTTGGCAAATAGCCAACACGGTCGCAAGAAGCGTGATGGCCAAAAAAGGCACAAAATAACTGCCCATGAATTGAGGAAAATCAAGCGAGAAGCTGCCAAGATGCCATTCGCCACCAGTTTTGCTTTATTTCAGAGCTGCAACGTTGCTGGAGTATCAAAAAGCACAAGGTGTGCAATACTCAGGGACATGGCCAAGGTAAGGAAGGCTGAAAAACAACCACCTTTGAACAAGAAACATAAGATAAAACGTCAAGAATGGGACAAGAAATATCTTAAGACTGATTTTTCAAAGGTTTTATGGACTGATGAAATGAGAGTGACTTGTGATGGGCCAAAGGCAGAGAGCTCCACTCCGACTCAGAAGCCAGCAAGGTGGAGGTGGGGTACTGGTATGAGCTGGTATCATCAAAGATGAACTTGTGGGACCTTTTTGGATTGAGGATGGAAGCTCAACTCCCAGACCTACTGCCAGTTTCTGGAAGGCAACTTCTTCAAGCAGTGATACAGGAAGAAGTCAGTATCGTTCAAGAAAAACATGATTTTCATGCAGGACAATGCGCCATCACATGCATCCAACGACTCCACAGCGTGGCTGGCCAGTAAAGGTCTAAAAGAAGAAAAAATAATAACATGGGCCCCTTGTTCACCTGATCTGAACCCCATAGAGAACCTATGGTCCATCATAAAATGTGAGATCTACAGGGAGGGAAAACAGTACACCTCTCGGAACAGTGTCTGGGAGGCTGTGGTGGCTGCTGCATGCAATGTTGATCGAAAACAGATCAAGCAACTGGCAGAATCTATGGATGGAAGGCTGTTCAGTGTCATCATAAAGAAAGGTGGCTATATTGATCACTAATTATTTTGGTTTTTGTTTTTGCATGTTAGAAATGTTTATTTCTAAATTTTGTGCACTGATATTGGTTTACCTGGTGAAAATAAACAAGTGAGATGGGATTATATTTGGTTTTTATTAAGTTGCCTAATAATTCTGCACAGTAATATTTGCCTGCACAAACAGATATCCTCCTAAGATAGCCAAATCTAAAAAAAAAACACTCCAACTTCCAAAAATATTAAGCTTGGATATTTATGAGTCTTTTGGTTAATTGATAACATAGTTGTTGATCAATAATAAAAATAATCCTCTAAAATACAACTTGCCTAATAATTCGGCACACAGTGTAGTGTGAACAAGTTGTCAAGCACTTTTCCAAGTGATGCTAAAATCGCTTGGAAAAGCGCTTCATAACCCGCATGCAGAAATGCATGCAAAGACGCTTCACAAACGCTTCTACCTGGCGGGAAAACCGCATGTAGAAACCGCATGCGTTTTTCCTGCCAGGGAGAAGCGTAAAAAATATGCAGCATTTCTGCATCGTGGGCACTTAGCCTAAGCGTGGATTCCAAGTTATGTCACATGTGCTGTCAGCAATATTCCTGATGAAAAAATGAAGTGGATACTTGAGTAACAGATAAGAAATACATTCTATTGTTTTATAATTGAGTGAAAATAAAAGAATGCTGCACATAAATGGTAGTCACCTGTTTTGTTTAAATAATATGAAAAATTACACACAAGTACTTTGAAGGGTTTCTCTGGGAGTAGACAAAATTAAATAACTGAACAAACTGTCAGTATAAATAAATTACTAAATACTTTTAATAGGCATAGCACAATAGTTTCATCATATAATTAAAATTGACACCACATTGTTACACTGACCGAAACCTTTCCTGGAATAAGTGCATGTGAGCATGTGCAGTAAGAAGCTCCACTGCAGTGACATGGAGATAACATATACCATGTACTCTAATTCAGAAAGAAAGGGTGGACAGCAGTGTAAGCAGCCTCTTCCTACCTCAGCACTCCAGGTATCTCCAGTGTTATATTAGGTTTCGGTCAGTGTGACAAGGTAGCAGCCATTTTAACTTTCTAGTAATTACTAGTGTTGAGCCACCCCCGTAGTGTTCGAGTTCGGTTCGGTTCGTCGAACACCCGTGTGTTCGCCGAACTGTTCGTCGAACTGTTCGTCGAACACCTTCGAACACCGTTAAAACCAATGGCAGGCAAACAAAAACACATAGAAACACATAGAAAACACCTTCAAAGGTGTCCAAAAGCTGACAAACTGCTCAGAAGACACAACTAACACATGGAAAAGTGACAAGTACATATAGTCATGCGAAAAGAAAAGAGGTGGAGGAGTAAAAGGAGGGGGAGACACAGATATAGGCATGTCATGCCCTTCTAAAATCCAAAAAGTGAGAAGCCGACACGGCCAGTCCGCTCCTGCCCGTGCCACCTCCGTGTCGCCGGGTTTGTGCCAGAGCCGCGGTGAACCCTGATGGCCAGCCCCCCTCTCCCAATACTGGTGCCTGTCCGCTGGTGGGTCGAGCGAGCCCCCCTGTGGTGGAGGCAGCTCTAAGCTTTTTAATTTAAATTGTCTCTCTAATTTGAATGAATACACTTTAAATCCATTTACAAGGATCTATTGGAGGGCAAGTCTCATGCCAGCAGCCGCGTAATTCCAGCTCCAGTAGCGTCCACTAAAGCTGCTGCAGTTAAAAAGCTTTTATAAGGATCGAGCTCGGCTGTCCACCGCAAGGCATCCTACTGCCAGTCCCAGCCCCTATGCCTTGGGGTGCCTCCTGATGCTCTTCACTGAGTATCCCATGGTCCCGAAGCATTTCCTTTGAAAAAATTAAGTGTCTAAACTACAGGTGGTGTAGCTTGCTTAACAGCCGGGATAATCCGCTGACTAGCAGACACTGCTACTAGGCACAAAGTATTTCCTGGGCTAGATGCAGTTAAAAATTTGTAATTAGATACTCTCGTTGGATGCTGAGAAAGCATTCCATAGAGTCTCCTGGCACGCCATATATGATTCTCTTAAAAAGCTTGGGGTAGGGGTCTAGGGGACCCTTTTATAGCCAAAATCACGGCCCTGTATCGCAATACGTCACCTAGGCTGAAGATAAATGGAACTGTAGCACCCTGAGGGCTCGGTTGCTACAGACGTATTGCACCTCACCCAGAGGTGTGATATCTCACTCTCAGGTAAGGATGGAGTGTGGATCAGGACCCGACACCTGCATGCATTACACCACATTGCCGTGGGGCAGGGCGACCAATATGCCCCTGAGATGGGCACGACAGTCCCTGTCCCTGGCTGGAGTGGGGGGAGGGAACACTGAGGAAGGGGAACCCTGTAGTGCAGGAGCAGGGAGGAAGCAGTTCCTGGGTGCATTGAGAAGGGAGTATAAAAGGTGGGCACCATCTTAGTTCAGTGCAGAGAAGTCTGAGCAGAAGTGGCAGGGAGCAGGGGCTCTGCATGAGCTCTGCTCCGGAGGCGGGCCTAGTAACAGAGGCCCAGGCCTGGAAGAGGGAGAAGGAAGGAAGAGGAGCGGAGAAGGCTCCAGGAACGAGGAATGAAGGGATCCCAGGGGTGCGGACGGGCGAGTCGCCACCGCACGCCCGAATCCACCTGCGTGGAGGGGTCAGGCCAAAGGGGGAGACCGGTCCCCGAACTAGTGGAGGCAGGAAACGACCCTCAGCTAGAAACCGGAGGCTCTGACATTTTATGTGGCGCAGCCCCTCGCTACACCCGCTAGGAAGGCACCACATAGGGTCAGGGAAACTGGCGCCAAGTTTACCAAGAGGAGGCCCGAGGCAGCCGGACAGAAGTGTTGGTAAGAAAGGCCAGACAAAGGACACACAAAGGGGGTCCTGTGAAGTGCTCCAAAGTTATCTGGGAGTTGTCTGAGCCCCTCACCTGGTGAGCACAGTACGACGTGGGCAGCCGTTACCTGCAGACGTGGTCTGGATAATAAGAACTGTGAGTAAAGGCCCTGGACTGCATCACTGACTCCGTGTCGTTACTGCTGCTGCCCTGCACCATCACCCCCATCCTCCGCATACACTGCCCTGAGGCTATACTCCTCCCGTGGGGAGTTATGCTACGCTCTGCTGCACCCACAACACCAGCCTCAGCGGTCTGCCCTGTAGCGGCGGTTCACTCTGACCGCAATCCACGGGTGGCGTAGTCGGACATTTAAACATCAAAACCACATAAATAGTTCCGCCACTGGTTTGACCGCCCTGAGCCACGGAACCGGGTCGCCGCCACGAAGACTACAACCACCAGCATCCACCAAAAAGGGTCCGGCTCCGGGTGTCCCAAGGCCCAGGGGGTGCGTCAGAACATTTTCATCACCTTTCACAATCACCAATGGGACAAGGCAGGGATGTCCTCTGTCCCCTCTCTTATACATCCTAGTGACGGAGCACCTGCTCTCATCAATTCGCCATAACCCCAATATTAGGTGGATTGAGGTGGGAGGCACCGAGTACAAGTGCTCTCTATTTGCTGATGATGTCCTAGTATATATCACTCAATCACATATATCCATCCATGCTGTTATGGCTGAAATAGATCACTTTGTTACATGGTAAAATTTTAAAATCAATGCAGCGAAGTCTGAGGCCCTCGATGTCTCCCTCCCCAAATCCATATAGGATTCCATCCAGTCCAACTTTCCCTTTGCCTGGCCCTCACAGGGTATCAAATGCTTAGGAATTCCTATTCATAGAGACCTCTCCCATCTATGTTATCTTAATTTTGGGCCCTTTATTGAACAATTCCATACAGACCACGGTTGGCAATTTAGAACTGTAAGATTCACTACGTGAACCGCTGGTGTTTTGTGGAAAAGCACATGTACACCGCGTTCCAAATTATTATGCAAAAAGTGTTTAGGAGTGATAAGGGAAGAATTTGTTTGTTTGTCAGTTAAACTCATTGATGGTGATGTGTGTCAGGGCTCTTTATATCACTGTAAGCAATTGCAGACACCTGTGCTAATTAGTTTGGCAGGTGTGTCCAATGAAAGGCAAGACTACTTAAGAAGGCTCTCTCACATTATTAAGCAGCCTACATTTTCTGCCAAAATGGGAAAGAAAAAGGATGTGTCGGCTGCTGAGAAGCAACAAATTGTGGAGTGTTTAGGTCAAGGCATGACTACAATCAACATTGTGCGATGATCAGGATGAAGTGTCTTGGCAATCAAGAAGTATGTAGCTGATTCACAGTACACACGTGTGCGTGCTGATAAGGGCAAATTGAGGACTCTTTCCTACAGGCAATTACGTCAGGTTGAAAGAGCAGCGGCAAAAAAGCCTTGTCATAGCAGCAGACAAGTTTTTGAAGCTGCTTGTGCCTCCAACGTCCCCCGAACAACAAGATGTAGGGTCCTTCAGAGGTTTGCAGCTGTGCATACGCCATCCTGTCGACCTCCTCTATCCACTTCATACAAGCAGAAACGGCTCCAGTGGGCCAAACATTACATGAAGACTGATTTCAAAACTGTTTTGTTCACGGATGAGTGCCGTGCAGCGCTCGATGGTCCAGATGGATGGAGTGGAGGATGGCTGGTTGATGGACACCCCACGCAAACACGGCTACAGCGCCAACAAGGAGGAGGTGGAGTAATGTTTTGGGCTGGAATCATGGGGAGAGAGATTGTCGGCCCCTTTAGGATCCCTGAAGGCGCTAAAGATGAACTCCATAATGTATGTGGATTTTCTCAAACAGCACTTCCTGCCATGGTTCAAGAAGAAGAACCGTGTATTTCACAGCAAGATCATTTTTCTGCATGATAATGCACCATCTCATGCTGCACATAAAACATCTGCATCTCTGGCTGATATGGGCATAAAAGGGGACAAACTTATGGTGTGACCCCCATGCTCCCCTGACCTCTACCCCATTCAGAACCTTTGGAGCATCATTAAAAGGAGTGTCTATGATGGCGGGAGGCAGTTCACATCTAAGCAACAGATCTGGGAGGGTATTCTGTCCTCATGAAAAACAATTGAAGCAGAAACCATCCAAAACCTGACAAATTCAATGGACGAGAGAGTTCAGAAGCTCCTTTCGAACAAGGGGTCCTATGTGAAAATGTAACATCACCTAGAATAAAGTTTTGAGTTGAAAACTGTTTGATTTCAGTTTCTAACAACCTGCTAATGCTTATAATTTCAAAAATGACCATTTTTTTGGTCTTTATTAAAATGAAAAGGTTGATCGAAAAGTTTGGGGGATCTAAGAGTGTGGCAACCCAGTAGTCATGATTACTTCGAATTCTGACAATATGAGGGTCATGCTGCAGGTAGTGCAGCAAGAAGGCACTTATGTGTCTTGCGCATCTCGGAGCCCCAAAATTATTTTCCGGGCTAGATGCAGCTAAAAATTATTTTTAATTTTAAATCTGGTGGAGCTTATTATAGATGGCCTAATAGGATCAGTGCTGCACACTGCTACAAAGCCCAAATTATTTTCCAGTCAAGATACAGATAAACATGATTAGTAATTTGAAAGCTTAAAACGTTTGGTAGGGTGATTTTAACCAATCATCAAGCTTTTACTCTCCCCAGGATGACACAGGGGTAGAAAAGTCCTTTCGGATCCATGATTTGTTCATCTTTATGAACGTGAGTCTGTCTACATTATCAGTGGAGAGCCGCGTGCGCTTATCTGTCAGCACACCACCAGCAGCGCTGAACACACGTTCAGACAGAACGCTGGCTGCGGGGCATGACAAGATCTCCAAGGCGTAAGTGGCTAGCTCCGGCCATTTATCCAGATTGGAAGCCCAAAAAGAGCAAGGGTCCAGTGACACAGTCGTGGCTTCAATGTTTACTTGGAGATACTCCTGTACCATCGTCTCTAGGCGTTGACTATGTGTCAGACTTCTTGTCTCCTGTGGCCTTGCAAAGGATGGGCTAAAAAAGTGGTGAAATGATTCCGCAAAATTGATGTTACCAGCAGATACTGTGGTTCTGTTACGGTTTGAGTGCTGAACACTTGACGGTCCCACGGTTGGCAAGTTGGAACTGTGAGATTCACTACGTGCACCACTGGTATTTTGTGGAAAAGCACATGTAAGATTCTGCAACAGTCTCTGCTGATACTCCTGCATGCGTGCATCCCTTTCTATGGCAGGAATAATTTCTGCAAATTTACTTTTGTACCGGGGATCTAACAGTGTGGCAACCCAGTAGTCAGGATTATTTCTAATTCTCACAATTCGAGGGTCATGTTGCAGGTAGTGCAGCAAGAAGGCACTCATGTGTGTTGCGCATCCAGGAGCACCAAGTCCCTGTTGTGTTGGTGGCGAGGTAACAATCATGCTTCCTTCCTCTGTCCTCTCCCCCTAACCTCGCACAACAGAAATGTGATCAAGGTCTCCCTCATCTGATGAGTCTTCCATCAGTTCGTCCTCCACTTCTTCCTGGGCTCCTGCACCTTCCTCACTAGTTTGGCTGCTACCATGCGCCCTGGTAAAACCATCTCCCCCACCCTCACATGCCTGCCGCCTTGGTGCTGCCGACCGTCTGGACCTTGCAGATGTTAGCCCTTCCGCATACAACTCCTCCTCCTCTACTTCCTCCACCTCCTCTTGTGCCACCACCTGACTCCGAATTCTGTTTAACATGTGCTCCAGCATGTAAATCACCGGAATAGTCATGCTGATAATGGCATCGTCAGCACTAAACATCTTCGTCGCCATTTCAAAACTGTGCAGAAGGGTGCATAGGTCCCTGATCTGAGACCACTCCTCCAGCGTGATTTGCCCCACCTCTGAATCTCGTTGGCCCAGGCTATACGTCAGAACGTATTGCACCAGGGCTTGTCGGTGCTGCCACAGTCGCTGCAACATGTGCAGAGTTGAATTCCACCGGGTAGGCACATCGCATTTTAGCCGGTGAAGTGGCAGGCCCAACGACTTCTGTAGAGATGTAAGTCGCTGAGCTGCGGGATACGAACGGCGGAAGTGAGCACACAGCGACCGTGCCCTCTGCAGAAGGCCATCTAGTCTGGGATAGTGGGCTAAAAATTGCTGAACAACCAGGTTCAACACGTGAGCCATACAAGGCACGTGTGTGACATTGCCCCGGCGAAGGGCCGCACCCAGGTTTGCAGCATTGTCGCACATGGCCTTCCCTGGTTTCAGGTCCAGTGGAGACAACCATTCATGAAATTGGTTCTCCAGAGCTGACCACAACTCCTCAGCTGTGTGACTCACATTTCCCAGACATTTCAATGTAAAAACCGCCTGATGACGTTGAGCCCTACTGCCAGCATAGTAAGGAGGTGTGCAGGATCCCTTCTGCGCAGTTAGAAAGCTTGTGGCATGACCAGACAGGCTTTGGGTGCAGGTGGAAGACCGAGAGGAGGTTGAGGAGGCAGAAGCAGTGGAGGAACTTTGACATAAAGAGGATTGACGCACAACTCGTGGGGACGGCAAGACTTGGACAGCAGCCCCTTGTCCTGCTGTCACCATAGTTACCCCGTGCCCAGTCAGCGACATGTAACGCCCCTGTCCATGCCTACTCGTCCAAGTGTCTGTGGTGAAATGCACCCTGTCACACACAGAGTTTCTCAAAGAAGCGGTGATGTTGTGTGCGACATGCTGGTGGAGCGCAGGCACACCTTTCTTTGAGAAGTAGTGCCGACTGGGCATCTGGTACTGGGGCACTGCGAAGGACATAAGGTCTCGAAAATCCTCTGTGTCCACCAGGCGGAAAGGCAGCATTTCTGTAGCCAAGAGCTTGCAGATGGTGAAATTCAACCTCTTAGCTTTCTCATGGCTAGGAGGAAATGGTCTTTTACTTGTCCACATCTGAGGGACCGAGGGCTGGCTATTGTGCTTAGACGGGGTTGATAAGGGTGTCCCCGGCAAACTGCCGGTCTGTGAGGAAGATGCAGGCGGACATGTTAGGTTGCCTTGATCCAAAGCTGGTGCTATCGATGTCGGACAGCGCTCAACACCAGCTGGTGTTACCACCTCCAAAGAAAATGATGACCTGCCAATCACGCTGGCTGTTGCGGGTAAAGAGGTGGCAGGTCTGCGCCCCAAAACAGGTGTGACTGCTGTCCCCCCAGTCACAGAGGATGAAGAGGCCGCGGATGCACAAGATATGGCAGACTGTGGTTGGCCCGGCCGGCTAGGCCGCATTGTAGCACACTGAGCTTCCCACTGCAACTTATGCTTCATGTCCATGTGCCGGTTCATGCATGAAGTACTCAAACTATGTATTTTTTGGCCTCTACTTAGCTTTTGCTGACAAATGTTACAGATAACACGAGTTGGGTCATCTTTATCGATCTGAAAAAATGCCCAGGCTATGCAAGGCTTAGCACCCATGCGACCTGAAGAGCCACCACGACTTGTGGTGAGAGGCAGAGTTGTGTTTGAGGATGCAGTTGTTGACGTGCTTCCAGTACTACGTCTCTGTCCAGGAAGGCGCAACCTGACCTCGTCGTCACTAGCATCTTCCTCCACCTCCTCTGCTGACCTCATCTCTTGGCTGACTGTGGGTTGACAGTAAGTGGGATCTCCGACCTCATCATCATCACCCTGTGCGTTATCACACCCGTCGTCCTCAGAGCCAACCTGTTCCTGCCCTGACAAAAAACTAAAGTTGTCGCTCCAATCAGGTATTTGAGTCTTATCATCGTCTTCCTCATTGTCTCCACCAACAGGAGTTACAGTTTGGGAATGAGGGTCTACATTATGGTCAGAACCTTCTGCGTCTGGTCCTGGATCCGACTCATAAAGATTCTGGGCATCAGTGCAGATCATTTCCTCGTCTGGATTCACAGAAGCGCTGGAGTCGACCTCTGATTCCCAGGCTATAGTATGAGTAAACAGTTCTGCAGACTCAACCATCTGTTCTACCTCATACTCAGACGGGCAGCTGGAGATTTGGGAGCTGTGAGGAAGCAAGTGCGATTTGGGTGACACCTTTGAGGACTGGAGTATTTGTGATGTTGAAGTTGATGTGGAGGAGAGCCCACTTAAAGGAGCACTTGATATCCGTTGAAGCACCTGCTGTTTTTGTGCCTCATCTGGAATTTGTAGCGATTGGCGTGGCCGTAAGAAAGGGATCTTATCACATTGTCCGCTAAAAGAAGTAGACATTTTAGTTTGGCTGGAAGATGGTCTTTCTTCTGCAGATGTTACTGTTGCTTTAACACCTACCCCACGGACACAACCTTTTTTCCCCTTCCCAACACGCCTATTCCCCTTTCCACCAGCAGCAGGCCTTTTTCCACTCATTTTGGTGGTTAACTAATTCACAACTCTGGAGTTGTTTGCACAAAAAAACAATGGATGGTAACCGAGCAGAGCTGAGTGGCCAAACTGTGGTATTAGGCCAAAACTATTGGCTGGGTTAGATGCAGAAAAAAATTATTTTGAATTTGCAACCTGATGGAGGTCAGTATAGATGGACTAATACAACAAGTCCCACACACAGCTAGAAGCCCAAATATTTTTTCAGAGGTACTGTAGATGCAGATAAAAATTAGTTTTAATTTGCAACCTGATGGAGGTCAGTATAGATGGACTAATAGAGAAAGTCCGACACACTACTAGAAGGCCAAATATTTTTTCAGAGCTAGATGCAGAAAAAAATTATATTCAGTTTGCAACCTGGTGGAGGTCAGTATAGATGGACTAATAGAGAAAGTCCGACACACTACTAGAAGGCCAAATATTTTTTCAGAGGTAGATGCAGAAAAAAATATATTCAGTTTGCAACCTGATGGAGGTCAGTATAGATGGATTAATAGAACAAGACCCACACACAGCTAGAAGCCCAATATTTTTTCAGAGGTAGATGCAGAAAAAAATATATTCAGTTTGCAACCTGATGGAGGTCAGTATAGATGGACTAATAGAGAAAGTCCGACACACTACTAGAAGGCCAAATATTTTTTCAGAGGTAGATGCAGAAAAAAATATATTCAGTTTGCAACCTGATGGAGGTCAGTATAGATGGATTAATAGAACAAGACCCACACACAGCTAGAAGCCCAAATATTTTTTCAGAGGTACTGTAGATGCAGATAAAAATTAGTTTTAATTTGCAACCTGATGGAGGTCAGTATAGATGGACTAATAGAGAAAGTTCGACACACTACTAGAAGGCCAAATATTTTTTCAGAGCTAGATGCAGAAAAAAATTATATTCAGTTTGCAACCTGATGGAGGTCAGTATAGATGGACTAATAGAGAAAGTCCGACACACTACTAGAAGGCCAAATATTTTTTCAGAGGTAGATGCAGAAAAAAATATATTCAGTTTGCAACCTGATGGAGGTCAGTATAGATGGACTAATAGAGAAAGTCCGACACACTACTAGAAGGCCAAATATTTTTTCAGAGGTAGATGCAGAAAAAAATATATTCAGTTTGCAACCTGATGGAGGTCAGTATAGATGGACTAATACAACAAGTCCCGCACACAGCTAGAAGCCCAAATATTTTTTCAGAGGTACTGTAGATGCAGATAAAAATTAGTTTTAATTTGCAACCTGATGGAGGTCAGTATAGATGGACTAATAGAGAAAGTCCGACACACTACTAGAAGGCCAAATATTTTTTCAGAGCTAGATGCAGAAAAAAATTATATTCAGTTTGCAACCTGATGGAGGTCAGTATAGATGGATTAATAGAACAAGACCCACACACAGCTAGAAGCCCAATATTTTTTCAGAGGTAGATGCAGAAAAAAATATATTCAGTTTGCAACCTGATGGAGGTCAGTATAGATGGACTAATAGAGAAAGTCCGACACACTACTAGAAGGCCAAATATTTTTTCAGAGGTAGATGCAGAAAAAAATATATTCAGTTTGCAACCTGATGGAGGTCAGTATAGATGGATTAATAGAACAAGACCCACACACAGCTAGAAGCCCAAATATTTTTTCAGAGGTACTGTAGATGCAGATAAAAATTGGTTTTAATTTGCAACCTGATGGAGGTCAGTATAGATGGACTAATAGAGAAAGTCCGACACACTACTAGAAGGCCAAATATTTTTTCAGAGCTAGATGCAGAAAAAAATTATATTCAGTTTGCAACCTGATGGAGGTCAGTATAGATGGACTAATAGAAAAAGTCCGACACACTACTAGAAGGCCAAATATTTTTTCAGAGCTAGATGCAGAAAAAAATTATATTCAGTTTGCAACCTGATGGAGGTCAGTATAGATGGACTAATAGAGAAAGTCCGACACACTACTAGAAGGCCAAATATTTTTTCAGAGGTAGATGCAGAAAAAAATATATTCAGTTTGCAACCTGATGGAGGTCAGTATAGATGGATTAATAGAACAAGACCCACACACAGCTAGAAGCCCAATATTTTTTCAGAGGTAGATGCAGAAAAAAATATATTCAGTTTGCAACCTGATGGAGGTCAGTATAGATGGACTAATAGAACAAGTCCCACACACTGCTAGAAGCCCAAATATTTTTTCAGAGGTACTGTAGATGCAGATAAAAATTAGTTTTAATTTGCAACCTGATGGAGGTCAGTATAGATGGACTAATAGAGAAAGTCCGACACACTACTAGAAGGCCAAATATTTTTTCAGAGGTAGATGCAGAAAAAATATATTCAGTTTGCAACCTGATGGAGGTCAGTATAGATGGACTAATACAACAAGTCCTGCACACAGCTAGAAGCCCAAATATTTTTTCAGAGGTACTGTAGATGCAGATAAAAATTATTTTTAATTTGCAACCTGATGGAGGTCAGTATAGATGGACTAATAGAGAAAGTCCGACACACTACTAGAAGGCCAAATATTTTTTCAGAGCTAGATGCAGAAAAAAATTATATTCAGTTTGCAACCTGATGGAGGTCAGTATAGATGGACTAATAGAGAAAGTCCGACACACTACTAGAAGGCCAAATATTTTTTCAGAGGTAGATGCAGAAAAAAATATATTCAGTTTGCAACCTGATGGAGGTCAGTATAGATGGATTAATAGAACAAGACCCACACACAGCTAGAAGCCCAATATTTTTTCAGAGGTAGATGCAGAAAAAAATATATTCAGTTTGCAACCTGATGGAGGTAAGTATAGATGGACTAATAGAACAAGTCCCACACACTGCTAGAAGCCCAAATATTTTTTCAGAGGTACTGTAGATGCAGATAAAAATTAGTTTTAATTTGCAACCTGATGGAGGTCAGTATAGATGGACTAATAGAGAAAGTCCGACACACTACTAGAAGGCCAAATATTTTTTCAGAGCTAGATGCAGAAAAAAATATATTCAATTTGCAACCTGATGGAGGTCAGTATAGATGGACTAATAGAGAAAGTCCGACACACTACTAGAAGGCCAAATATTTTTTCAGAGGTAGATGCAGAAAAAAATATATTCAGTTTGCAACCTGATGGAGGTCAGTATAGATGGACTAATAGAACAAGTCCCACACACTGCTAGAAGCCCAAATATTTTTTCAGAGGTACTGTAGATGCAGATAAAAATTAGTTTTAATTTGCAACCTGATGGAGGTCAGTATAGATGGACTAATAGAGAAAGTCCGACACACTACTAGAAGGCCAAATATTTTTTCAGAGCTAGATGCAGAAAAAAATTATATTCAGTTTGCAACCTGATGGAGGTCAGTATAGATGGACTAATAGAGAAAGTCCGACACACTACTAGAAGGCCAAATATTTTTTCAGAGGTAGATGCAGAAAAAAATATATTCAGTTTGCAACCTGATGGAGGTCAGTATAGATGGATTAATAGAACAAGACCCACACACAGCTAGAAGCCCAATATTTTTTCAGAGGTAGATGCAGAAAAAAATATATTCAGTTTGCAACCTGATGGAGGTCAGTATAGATGGACTAATAGAACAAGTCCCACACACTGCTAGAAGCCCAAATATTTTTTCAGAGGTACTGTAGGTGCAGATAAAAATTAGTTTTAATTTGCAACCTGATGGAGGTCAGTATAGATGGACTAATAGAGAAAGTCTGACACACTACTAGAAGGCCAAATATTTTTTCAGAGGTAGATGCAGAAAAAAATATATTCAGTTTGCAACCTGATGGAGGTCAGTATAGATGGATTAATAGAACAAGACCCACACACAGCTAGAAGCCCAATATTTTTTCAGAGGTAGATGCAGAAAAAAATATATTCAGTTTTCAACCTGATGGAGGTCCGTATAGATGGACTAATAGAACAAGTCCCACACACTGGTAGAAGCCCAAATATTTTTTCAGAGGTACTGTAGATGCTGATAAAAATTAGTTTTAATTTGCAACCTGATGGAGGTCAGTATAGATGGACTAATAGAGAAAGTCCGACACACTACTAGAAGGCCAAATATTTTTTCAGAGGTAGATGCAGAAAAAAATATATTCAGTTTGCAACCTGATGGAGGTCAGTATAGATGGATTAATAGAACAAGACCCACACACAGCTAGAAGCCCAATATTTTTTCAGAGGTAGATGCAGAAAAAAATATATTCAGTTTTCAACCTGATGGAGGTCCGTATAGATGGACTAATAGAACAAGTCCCACACACTGGTAGAAGCCCAAATATTTTTTCAGAGGTACTGTAGATGCAGATAAAAATTAGTTTTAATTTGCAACCTGATGGAGGTCAGTATAGATGGACTAATAGAGAAAGTCCAACACACTACTAGAAGGCCAAATATTTTTTCAGAGGTAGATGCAGAAAAAAATATATTCAGTTTGCAACCTGATGGAGGTCAGTATAGATGGATTAATAGAACAAGACCCACACACAGCTAGAAGCCCAATATTTTTTCAGAGGTAGATGCAGAAAAAAATATATTCAGTTTGCAACCTGATGGAGGTCAGTATAGATGGACTAATAGAACAAGTCCCACACACTGCTAGAAGCCCAAATATTTTTTCAGAGGTACTGTAGATGCAGATAAAAATTAGTTTTAATTTGCAACCTGATGGAGGTCAGTATAGATGGACTAATAGAGAAAGTCCGACACACTACTAGAAGGCCAAATATTTTTTCAGAGGTAGATGCAGAAAAAAATATATTCAGTTTGCAACCTGATGGAGGTCAGTATAGATGGACTAATACAACAAGTCCCGCACACAGCTAGAAGCCCAAATATTTTTTCAGAGGTACTGTAGATGCAGATAAAAATTATTTTTAATTTGCAACCTGATGGAGGTCAGTATAGATGGACTAATAGAGAAAGTCCGACTCACTACTAGAAGGCCAAATATTTTTTCAGAGGTAGATGCAGAAAAAAATATATTCAGTTTGCAACCTGATGGAGGTCAGTATAGATGGACTAATAGAACAAGTCCCACACACTGCTAGAAGCCCAAATATTTTTTCAGAGGTACTGTAGATGCAGGTAAAAATTAGTTTTATTTTGCAACCTGATGGAGGTCAGTATAGATGGACTAATAGAGAAAGTCCGACACACTACTAGAAGGCCAAATATTTTTTCAGAGGTAGATGCAGAAAAAAATATATTCAGTTTGCAACCTGATGGAGGTCAGTATAGATGGACTAATACAACAAGTCCCACACACAGCTAGAAGCCCAAATATTTTTTCAGAGGTACTGTAGATGCAGATAAAAATTAGTTTTAATTTGCAACCTGATGGAGGTCAGTATAGATGGACTAATAGAGAAAGTCCGACACACTACTAGAAGGCCAAATATTTTTTCAGAGCTAGATGCAGAAAAAAATTATATTCAGTTTGCAACCTGATGGAGGTCAGTATAGATGGACTAATAGAACAAGTCCCACACACTGCTAGAAGCCCAAATATTTTTTCAGAGGTACTGTAGATGCAGATAAAAATTAGTTTTAATTTGCAACCTGATGGAGGTCAGTATAGATGGACTAATAGAATGATGCTATGCCCAAAAGATTTTGCTTCACTAGGTGCAGTAAAAAAATTGGTATTCTATACACAGGTGGTATATCTTGCAACACAGATAGGCTACTCCACTGACTAACACACTCTGCAATAGGCCAAAAAGGATTAGCTTTGCTAGATTCAGCCAAATGCTGTGAAAATAACTTGCACAGCACTGGCACAGACCTGCCTGGCAAAAACTGATAGGAACTGATGTAACCTAGTCCTGAAAAGGACTCCAATTACAATTAGTCTTTACTCCCACAACCTATCTATTTAAGAGCACAGACCTCCCTGATAAAAGTCGTAGGAAATGCTGTAACCTAGTCCTTAAAAGGACTGCAATCACAACTATTCCCTACTCCCAAGCTATCTGTATATTTGTGCGAAAATTGGCTTGAAATTAACAAGGTATAGCGCACACAGCAACAGCGGTGCCGTCTAACATGCAGCTGCAGCAGTGAGAAAATGGTGGCGACGGGGAAAATGGCTTGGTCTTATAGGGCAAGGACATGTGACATACACTGCCAATGACACATGCCCTTGCTTGTGTGAAAAAAAGCACTTCGCTCCGTGTGTGCGCTGCTGATAGGCTGACAGATTGCACCTCCCCACTGTAAATGCGGGAAAGAGAAAAAAAAATGGAGATCTTCATTGTTCCTGCAGAGATCCATCCCCTGCCCCTCCCCCCACCCCGCTGTACACTCAAACCGCGTATTAACATTAATTTTCATCATTACTGAGAAAAAATCCAGTTATGATTTTGGTGCACGAACAGTTATCGAACATAACCTCGAACAGCCGAATTTTTCTCAAATTGTTCGTGTTCGCCGAATGGCTCGAACACCGCCCAAAACAGCTCGAATTTGAGATTGGCGAACAGTTCGAGTAGAACAACGCTCATCTCTAGTAATTACCTCATTAGATGAAACATTGTGATTTGCTAACTAAAAGTATTTAGGAATTTATTCATTATGATATTTCAGTTAGTTATTCATTTTTCATATTCTAAGAGGTTTTATTGAGTTTCTGTAGTATTATATAGACCATGCTATATAATACAGACAAATCATTTTCTTTTAAATATTTAAAGATTTGTCTCAGATAAGATTATGTATTACTAAATCCATGGACAATGAATGTTTGCTGTAATGGCATGTGTCAGCACTGTTTAATCCACTAGAAACTTCATTCACTATCAAATGTACCTGTGCCCCATTACCATCCCACAACTCAATTGCAAGTACCAATGGTTACTGTTGTAGCTAAAGGCCTAGCAATGACCTCTTGCTTCATGGCTGCCACCAACAAAAACAGCTGCAGGATCTGATAGGATGAATGTCATTTTGAAGCTGAAAGGTATAATACACTGGAAAGCAACGGTATAGCAGTGTTTTATATAACAAAAAGTTAAACAGTCAAGTCCTTTAGTGGGACAAAGTACAAAAGTTAAGATAAAAAGTTATAGAAAAATATAGCTTTTTGTTTGTTTGTTTTTTACTACAAAAAAACCCCCTTTACTTGTTTGGTATTGCTGCATCCATAAATACCCATACTATATAATTAGCATGATACCTAACTAGTATCTGGAACGCCATAAAAAAAACAAAGCCACGATTGCTATTTCTTTGTCACATTTATTCAACTGTTTTTGAAGCAAAGTGCTTGATGTGTCACCTGAAATCTATAATTATACATTAAAAAAAAAAAAAAAAAGCCCTCAAAAGCTCCCTCAACAAAAAAATTAAACCAGTTATGGCTCCAGCAAAGAAATGAGCCAGAGCATAGGTTGGTATACATGCAATGTGTAGAAGCCCATTCAAGCTGTGGTCATTTAACAGACAAAACCTAAGATAATAACAAAATAGGCATATACCCTGTAGTAAGTGAATAGTAATAGTACATGTAAATAACACAAGGTACTTCGTTAACACTGTTTTGATCAAAAAATCGTAAAATCCATCATACCTTGTTAAGGTGTACCGAGTCAGGACAGTACTATCATCTAGTATGTACAGTCATATGAAAAAGTTTGGGCACCCCTATTAATCTTAAGCTTAATGTTTTATAAAAATTGGTGTTTTTGCAACAGCTATTTCAGTTTGACATATGTAATAACTGTTGGATACAGTAATGTTTCTGCCTTGAAATGAGGTTTATTGTACTAACAGAAAATGTGCAATCTGCATTCAAACAAAATTTGACAGGTGCATAAGTATGGGCACCTCACCAGAAAAGTGACATTAATATTTAGTAGATCCTCCTTTTGCAAAAATAACAGCCTCTAGTCGCTTCCTGTAGCTTTTAATGAGTTCCTGGATCCTGGATGAAGGTATTTTTGACCATTCCTCTTTACAAAACAATTCCAGTTCAGTTAAGTTTGATGGTCTCCGAGCATGGACAGCCTCTTCAAATGATCCCACAGATGTTCAATGATATTCAGGTCTGGGGACTGGGATGGCCATTCCAGAACATTGTAATTGTTCCTCTGCATGAATGCCTGAGTAGATTTGGAGCGGTGTTTTGGATCATTGTCTTGCTGAAAGATCCATCCACTGCGTAACTTCAACTTTATCACTGATTCTTGAACACTATTGCCAAGAATCTGCTGATACTGAGTGGAATCCATGCGTCCCTCAACTTTAACAAGATTCCCAGTGCCGGCATTGACCACACAGCCCCAAAGCATGATGGAACCTCCACCAAATTTTACTGTGGGTAGCAAGTGTTTTTCTTGGAATGCTGTGTTTTTTTGCCACCATGCATAACGTCTTTTTGTATGACCAAACAACTCAATCTTGGTTTCATCAGTCCACAGGACCTTCTTCCAAAAAGAAATAGGCTTCTTCAAATGTGCTTTTGCATACCTCAGCCGACTCTGTTTGTGCGTACTTGCAGAAACGGCTTCTTTCGCATCACTCTCCCATACAGCTTCTCCTTGTGCAAAGTGCGTTGTATAGTTGACCGATGCACAGTGACACCATCTGCAGCAAGTTGATGCTGCAGCTCTCTGGAGGTGGTCTGAGGATTGTCCTTGACTGATCTCACCATTCTTCTTCTCTGCCTTTCTGATGTTTTTCTTGTCCTGACACTTCTGGCCTTAACAAGAACTGTCCCTATGTTCTTCCATTTCCTTACTATGTTCCTCACAGTGGAAACTGACAGGTTAAATCTCTGAGACAGCTTTTTGTATCCTTCCCCTGAACAACTATGTTGAATAATCTTTGTTTTCAGATCATTTGACAGTTGTTTTGAGGAGCCCATGATGCCACTCTTCAGAGGAGATTCAAACAGGAGAACAACTTGCAAGTGGCCACTTTAAGTAGCTTTTCTCATGATTGCATACACCTGGCTATAAAGTTCAAAGCTCAATGAGGTTACAAAACCAAAAAAAGTGCTTTAGTAAGTCAGTAAAAAGTAGGCAGGAGTATTTAAAACAAGAAAATGATAAGGGTGCCCATACTTATGCACCGGTCAAATTTTGTTTGAATGCAGATTGCACATTTTCTGTTAGCACAATAAACCTCATTTCAAGGCAGAAACATTACTGTGTTCAACAGTTATTACATATATCAAACTGAAATAGCTGTTGCAAAAACACCAATTTTTATAAAACATTAAGCTTAAGATTAATAGGGGTGCCCAAACTTTTTCATATGACTGTAGATGGGGCAGGGAAGGATCGGGGCCTGACAGTGCAGACATCTGGCCATGGGAAGCTATATAGATGAAATTCCTAGTTCAAAAAGGTGTGTGTGGGGGGGGTGTACAGCCCTGTTTGTACAAAGTACAAGAAACTGCAGCAAAACCAAAGAAATGAGCCGGAGCATAAGTTGGTATATGTGCAAAGTATGAGAGCAC
This sequence comes from Phyllobates terribilis, assembly GCF_046119375.1. NCBI lineage: Eukaryota > Metazoa > Chordata > Amphibia > Anura > Dendrobatidae > Phyllobates > Phyllobates terribilis. Next base: position 325,159,207 of record NW_027362764.1, on the reverse strand, counting down.
ATTCACACTGTGGCCATTTAACAGACAAAACCGAATATAAAAACAAGTAAATAGTAGAAGTACATGTAAATAACATAGGGTACTTAGTTAACACTATTTTGAACAAAAAAGTATAAAAGCCATCCTACCAATGGGATGGTCCTATCCTCTAGTATTAAAACCTCACCATGTGTCAGCCGACCTCAATGTATCTACATACAGTTGTGGCTTGTAAAATATGGTGACAAAGAAAATAGATTTTTTTCTTTAATGGAATTTTTTTGTAAAAGAAAAAAAGTAATAGACATCAGTTAGATCATCTGACACGTCGTGTGTCGGATGGTGCCTTTATTTGAATGTATCATCTATTTAAGCCTGTATTTCCTGTCTTTGGTAATGTGGTTTTGCCATGAAAAAGTATGTTAATTTGGAAACTCATTGACCTTAAAAACACACTGTTTTGTATTGCCTCATGGATACTTTCTTCTGTACATCGGCAACATCCGTTGATGTCCCCAGCAGCGCAGCAAATATCCAGCTTCCCATTTTTTCCACTTGGATATTCCGAGACATAATTTTTTTCATTTTCCAGTAAGCTGAGTTGTTTGAGGGTTTATTTTTTGCTGGACAGTTTTAATTGGTGCCATTTTGATTAAATTTGATTAATTTTAATTTAGTTGTTCATATATTTTTACGGCGTTCACCATGTGGAGTAAATAACAATGTAGTTTTATAGCAATATGACTAAAGTTATTCCCTAGTTTTGTAGTTTTTTTAAGTATAACTACCATTGCACAAGAAACTCACTTCTTAAATAAAATATTTTGCTTGGGGCCGTAATATTCTTTTTCTTTAAATTATTTATATACAGGGCAAATTCAATCCAAGGCCCCTAATAGAATTATGATTATACACATTATAGTTGTACACAGTGAAATAATTAAAGTATGTCAAAAGTAATCCCAGTACTACAATATACAGTTTTTGTGCTCAAAAGTTTACATACCCCAGCAGAATTTTTGCTTTCTTGGCCTTGTTTCAAAGAATATGAATGTTAAAAAAACTTTCTCCACTCATGGTTATTGGTTGGGTGAAGCCATTTATTGTCAAACTACTGTGTTTTCTCTTTTTAAATCTTAATGACAACCAAAAACATCCAAATGACCCTGATCAAAAGTTCACATACTCTGGTGATTTTGCCCTGATAACATGCTCAGAATTTGACACAAATGGGGTTGAATGGCTACTAAAAGGTAACATCCTCACCTGTGACCTGTTTGCTTGTAATCTGTGTGTGTGCATAAAAGCTAACAGGTCACAGGTGAGGATGTTACCTTTTAGTAGCCATTCAACTCCATTTGTGTCACCTTGTCAAAGGTAGAACCTTGATGAGAATAAGCAGAGAGAAGAAAAAAAGAGAAAAAAAAAACAGGGGATGGGGTGGAAAATAAGGAATTAAGGGAAAGAGGGGTAAGGAAGGGATAACAAGTGAAAGGGGCACCAGGGTTAGAAAAGTTAATGCAACGGGGTCTGTTGAAACACTACTGATAATCCAAATAGGATGGAAAGTCTGATCAATAGTCCTAGGTCTTAAGGAAATTGCATAAGAATCATGCAGAGTAGTTGAGGTTCTTCATATACTTGACTTCCTTCAATTTGTTTTCTCCAGAGAGATAAAAAAAGAGGGGCATTTTTTTCCAATTTAATGGGATGCAAGCACTTGCTGTTACTACCATATACACTGCTCAAAAAAAATAAAGGGAACACTAAAGTACCACATCCTAGATATCACTGAATGAAATATTCAATTTGTCAATCTTGACAACAATAAAACATAAAAATGATCACTGTAAATCAAAATTAATATCCATTGGAGGTCTGAAATTGGAATGATACTCAATGATACTCAAAATCAAAGTACAGGCAGATTCAATTTCAGTGGAAATGCTTCAAGACAAGGAAATGACGCTCAGTAGTGTGCCTCTAACTAGCACATGAGGCCCTCCAAAGAAATGCCTCCCCACACCATTATTGACCCACTACCCACTACCAAATCGGTCATACTGCATGCAGGCAGCAAAACGTTCTCCACGGCGTCCCCAGACTCTGTCACGTGTGCTCAGTGTGAACTTGCTTTCATATGTGAAGATGTCAAATCTGCCAATCTTGGTGTTCTCTGGCAAATGCCAATCGCTCTGCATGGTGTTGGCCTGAAAGCACAACACCCACTTGTGGACGTCAGACCCTAATAACCACCTTCATGGAGTCGGTTTCTGACAGTCTGAGCAGACACATGGATATTAGTGTTAGTACACAAAAAAGAATATTTAGACTCATCATTAAAGTCATTATGTATACTACATGAAGGTATCCACTATTAGACATATTATCACTAATACCACCATTAGAGAATAAAACAAAATAAGTCCACGTAATATTAATTTCGCATATTGTAATGTTTATTTAGACCAAAATTAACAACAACAACCCTCATAAAATTGCCTCTAAAACCCAATTTAAAAAGATTAGGGAGTGTAGTTCCAAATACTGATATTAAATGGTACTATAAGCATATAGATACAGTAATAAATCAGTGGCAGACATGATTCAAGTTTAAGTACATAATCATTATCAGGAAAAGTATATATAAATCACACAATCTTAAGTCATTTAAGTAATTATTGTCAGTCACACCCAAAGATTATATTTCATGTATATATACAAAAAAATAAAGGGAACACTTAAACAACAGAATATAACTCCAAGTAAATCAAACTTCTGTGAAATCAAACTGTCCACTTAGGAAGCAACACTGATTGACAATCAATTTCACATGCTGTTGTGCTAATGGAATAGACAATAGATGGAAATTATTGGCAATTATCAAGTCACACTCAATAAGGGAGTGGTTCTGCAGGTGGGGACCACAGACCACATCTCAGTACCAATGCTTTCTGGCTGATGTTTTGGTCACTTTTGAATGTTGGTTGTGCTTTCACACTCGTGGTAGCTTGAGACTTACTCTACAACCCACAGAAGTTGCTCAGGTAGTGCAGCTTGCTGTGTCTGTCAGCATAGTGTCCAGAGGCTGGAAGCGCTACCAGGAGACAGGCCAGTGCACCAGGAGACGTGGAGGGGGCCGTAGAAGGGCAGCAACCCAGCAGCAGGACCGCTTCCTCTGCCATTGTGCAAGGAGGAACAGGAGGAGCACTGCCAGAGCCCTGCAAACTGACCTCCAGAAGGCCAGAAATGTGCATGTGTCTGCACAAACAGTTAGAAACCGACTCCATGAGGGTGGTATGAGGGCCCGACGTCCACAGATGGGAGTTGTGCTCACAGCCTAACACTGTGCATTTGCCACAGAACACCAGTAATGGCAAAGTCGCCACTGGTTCCCTGTGCTCTTCACAGATGAAAGCAAGTTCACACTGAGCACCTGTGACAGACCTGACAGAGTCTGGAGACACCATGGAGAGCGATCTGCTGCCTGCAACATCCTTCAGCATGACCGATTTGGCAGTGGGTCAGTAATGGTGTGGGGTGGCATTTCTTTGGAGGGCCGCACAGCCCTCCATGTGCTCGCTAAAGGTAGCCTGACTGCCATTAGGTACCGAGATGAGATCCTCAGAACCCTTGTGAGACCATATGCTGGTGCGGTTGGCCCTGGGTTCCTCCTAATGCAGGACAATGCCAGACCTCATGTGGCTGGAGTGTGTCAGCAGTTCCTGTAAGATGAAGGCATTGAAGCTATGGACTGGCCCGCCCGTTCCCCAGACCTGAATCCGATTGAACACATCTGGGACATCATGTCTCGCTCCATCCACCAACGTCACGCACCACAGACTGTCCAGGAGTTGGCGGATGGTTTAGTCCAGGTCTGGGAGGATATCCCACAGGAGACCATCCGCAACCTCATCAGGAGCATGCCCAGGCATTGAAGGGAGGTCATACTGGCACGTTGGAGACCACACACAATACTGAGCCTCATTTTGACTTGTTTTAAGGACATTACATCAAAGTTGGATCAGCCTGTAGTGTGTTTTTCCACTTTAATTTTGGGGGTGACTCCAAATCCAGGCCTCCATTGGTTAATAAATTTGATTTCCATTGATGATTTTTGTGTGATTTTGTTGTCAGCACATTCAACTTTGTACGGAACAAAGTATTCAATGAGAATATTTCATTCATTCAGATCTAGGAAGTGTTATTTGAGTAGTGTTGTCAGCGGACTGAATGACGTCACCGCAGGTCCTTTTAGACTATCGCGAGCCGTACAAGAGACCGGACGCACCAGAGAAATGACCGGGGGCCATCAGAAGGTAAGTATAATGTTTATTTTTTTATTTTTTACCATATTCATTCTTTTTTTAACTATTAACTTGGTCACACTATATAAATCCATGCCGGTTGCATGGATTTATATAGCGTGACCAAGTTGTCAAGCACTTTTCCAAGTGATGCTAAAATCTCTTGGAAAAGCGCTTGATAACCCGCATGCAGAAATTCAGGCCCTTTTCTCACTATTTTGGTTTTACACCTAGGTGCTAGCAAGGAAGCTTGTGGTAAACATCTGCTCTAACATTCTGGTTTTCTAAAATTGACAGCTAGTTGCTAATCAAATACAGCGGCTGAAATAAGTATTGAACACGTCACCCAGGCTCGGACTGGCCTGGCGGGGTGCCAGCAAATTTCCTGGTGGGCCCTGGGCCCTCTGCATTGAAGACAGAGGAGAATTAAAAAAAAAAAAAGGGGGAAAAAAAAAGTGGTCGCGGGCCCTTTAAGGCGCTCACACTGAGGAGAATGACTCCTGCAGCGAGCGGGTCCCGGAGCTGCGCTTAGTGAATGACAGGACACCGCTTGTTGAGTGCAGCTCTGGGGCCCACTGCAGGAGTCAGTCATTCTCCTCAGCGTGAGCGCTCGCACGGATTACAGTGGGTGACACTTAGGAGAGGTGAGTATAAGGATTTTTTTATTTTATTCTTATTTTTACAGTTGGACACGGCGGGAGTAGACTATTACTCTCATCATTGACCCTGCTGCTGCTGATCGCAGCATCGGCAGGGATCTACGATGAGGGCAGCGTTCAGCACCCGGTGCTTGGGAAGAGCGCTAATTGTCTTCAGTGTACAGGATGTTTTGCGGCCTGTGCAGCAGGTAAAAAACAGACATGTTAGCGTGTTTTGCCCAAGGACACCACATGGTCTGTGGAAAGTGGAAACACGCTGACATGTTCACATACGAATTCATTTGAATGGGTCTACGTGTATCAATGTCTCTGGTATGTGTGGAAACTGTCACCGCACGTACTGACATGTAAAGAGCCCTTAGTATGTGTCTGTGTGCACTTGTTTTAGTGTGTAAGCGTGCTTCTGCATGTCTGTGTGGTCTTCCGAAGATTTATTATATTTGGGGAGAGATGGGAGAGAAATTTTAGAAGAAAGAATGGGTAAATGTGTGAAGAAACAGTATGGTGAACTAGGGGAGGGGTGGGAATGAGTGCAGGAACAGAATGGGGAAGGGATGTATGAGACAGTATGGAGAGTGGGGGAATAGTGTGAGGAGACAGTATGGAGGGAGAAAAGTGTGAGCTGATACAGCACAGAGACTAGGTAGTGTGGGGGAAGGTATAGAGATGCGGCAGTATGGGGGGGCTCAGCAAGGAGGGAACAGTATGCTGAGGAGGGGGAGTGTGATGACTGGGCAGTGTAGCGGGGACACCATATTAGAGGACAGTGTGAAGAGGGGGCCCTGTATGGAAAGGAGAGGACAGTGTGTAGAACATGTACCATAATAGAGGTAGAGTGTATGACATATTTTGTGCAGGGAACATTGTAAGAGTTAAGTTTATTCAGGGGCTCAGTGTAGATATTTTTTTACACTGCTATCTTTAAGGGCATCGTGTGGGGATGTGCTGCAGAAGACCGGAAAAGATGGAAGTCTGCAGAGACGAGCTGTGGATGAGAAAAGTCATCATGGAGTCTGGACAAGAGGAAGAAAAGAAAGAGAACAGCTCTAATCAGAGAAGACATCTCAGGTAAGATACCTGGATGTAAATGTTCATTTGTGATACTGCCTGTGTCTCATCAGTACTGTGGTTCCTATATGGTCCGCAGTCTGATGATGACTGATAACTGCCAGTACCTCTATTGTTAATTACATACTGGGAGTTGTAGGTTTATGTGATACAAAAATATATGGGGCTGACCTGACATTACAAATAATGGTGTTTCAGATGATGTATTCATGTACTGATGTGTGTGTGAGAGTCTCTGGATTAATATGTATTTTTGTAAGATGCGTGTTTGTAAGAGTGCATTGTGGTGTGTAATAACATATGAATGTTATTACACACCACAATGCACTCTTACCTACACGCATCTTACAAAAATACATATTATTTCTGTATTATGACACAGAAAAAGTATTGAACACACTAAAATGTATTTAACACTTCATACAAAAGCCGTTGATGGTGATGACAGCTTCAAGACTCCTCGGGTATGGAGAAACTAGTCACATGAATTGCTTAGGTGTGATTTTGGCCCATTCTTCCACACACTTTTCAAATCAAGGTTCCGTGGACCCCTTCTATGAAATTTGAGCTTTAGCTCCTTCCATAAATTTTCTATTAGAATCAGATCAGGTGATTGGCTGGGATATTCTAGCAGCTTTATTTTCTTTCTCTGAAACCAATTGACAGTTTCATTGGTTGTGTGTTTGGGATCATTGTCTTGCTGAAATGTCCACCCTCGTTGCAGATTTTTATCATGAATGTATCTGTAGGTGCGTGTGGCCTGAGCCGCATGTGAGGCTGATGCATTGTGAGAGAGCTCCAGCTCTGAATCTGAATACATCCTGAAATACCAGCAATAATTTGCTTCTGCGGCAGAGATTATAGCGCAGATACTCACCGGAGATACTGGGGCCCTGATTGGGAAGTCGATTACTAACATGACCCATAGCAAAAGATGAGAGAAGGAGTCAGTGGACCATGAGCCAGCATCCAATATGGTGCCAGCGCTGAACACCCCCGCCCGCAATAGAACATCCGCAGTGTCGACAATGCTGGGAAGATTCGCCCACTACTACCTGAACAAATCTCCCCAGGCTACTGCAGTGATGGGGAATGCTGCAATTTGGATCCGTAGGCGGAGACAGAACCCAGGACTGAAGGCGCCACAAGTAAGATGGCTGCCACCTACCTCACACAACCATGCAAATCATTTCTGAGGGTAATATAAGGGCTAATTCTGCAAATACAGGGTCACTGATGGCTGAACCCACAATTGGTGATTTACTGACTTTAGTAAAAGTGTGTAACTCCACCCTGGTCACACTAAGCACACAAATGGGAGACATGAAAATGGACATATCCTGTATTAAGCAAGACTTGTATGGGGTTAATGAGAACACTGGAGGGTTGAGTGAGCCATACACAGGTTAAACTCCCCCCATTGACCTGAGATCTAGGAAAGGTAGTGCATAACATCTCAATGCTGATTAGTGTTGAGCCACCCCCGTAGTGTTCGAGTTCGGTTCGGTTCGTCGAACACCCGTGTGTTCGCCGAACTGTTCGTCGAACTGTTCGTCGAACACCTTCGAACACCGTTAAAACCAATGGCAGGCAAACAAAAACACATAGAAACACATAGAAAACACCTTCAAAGGTGTCCAAAAGCTGACAAACTGCTCAGAAGACATAACTAACACATGGAAAAGTGACAAGTAAATATAGTCATGCGAAAATTAAAGAGGTGGAGGAGTAAAAGGAGGGGGAGACACAGATATAGGCATGTCATGCCCTTCTAAAATCCAAAAAGCGAGAAGCCAACACGGCCAGTCCGCTCCTGCCCGTGCCACCTCCGTGTCGCCGGGTTTGTGCCAGAGCCGCGGTGAACCCTGACGGCCAGCCCCCCTCTCCCAATACTGGTGCCTGTCCGCTGGTGGGTCGAGCGAGCCCCCCTGTGGTGGAGGCAGCTCTAAGCTTTTTAATTTAAATTGTCTCTCTAATTTGAATGAATACACTTTAAATCCATTTACAAGGATCTATTGGAGGGCAAGTCTCATGCCAGCAGCCGCGGTAATTCCAGCTCCAGTAGCGTCCACTAAAGCTGCTGCAGTTAAAAAGCTTTTATAAGGATCGAGCTCGGCTGTCCACCGCAAGGCATCCTACTGCCAGTCCCAGGCCCTATGCCTTGGGGTGCCTCCTGATGCTCTTCACTAAGTATCCCATGGTCCCGAAGCATTTCCTTTGAAAAAATTAAGTGTCTAAACTACAGGTGGTGCAGCTTGCTTAACAGCCGGGATAATCCGCTGACTAGCAGACACTGCTACTAGGCACAAAGTATTTCCTGGGCTAGATGCAGTTAAAAATTTGTAATTAGATACTCTCGTTGGATGCTGAGAAAGCATTCCATAGAGTCTCCTGGCACGCCATATATGATTCTCTTAAAAAGCTTGGGGTAGGGGTCTAGGGGACCCTTTTATAGCCAAAATCACGGCCCTGTATCGCAATACGTCACCTAGGCTGAAGATAAATGGAACTGTAGCACCCTGAGGGCTCGGTTGCTACAGAGGTATTGCACCTCACCCAGAGGTGTGATATCTCACTCTCAGGTAAGGATGGAGTGTGGATCAGGACCCGACACCTGCATGCATTACACCACATTGCCGTGGGGCAGGGCGACCAATATGCCCCTGAGATGGGCACGACAGTCCCTGTCCCTGGCTGGAGTGGGGGGAGGGAACACTGAGGAAGGGGAACCCTGTAGTGCAGGAGCAGGGAGGAAGCAGTTCCTGGGTGCATTGAGAAGGGAGTATAAAAGGTGGGCACCATCTTAGTTCAGTGCAGAGAAGTCTGAGCAGAAGTGGCAGGGAGCAGGGGCTCTGCATGAGCTCTGCTCCGGAGGCGGGCCTAGTAACAGAGGCCCAGGCCTGGAAGAGGGAGAAGGAAGGAAGAGGAGCGGAGAAGGCTCCAGGAACGAGGAATGAAGGGATCCCAGGGGTGCGGACGGGCGAGTCGCCACCGCACGCCCGAATCCACCTGCGTGGAGGGGTCAGGCCAAAGGGGGAGACCGGTCCCCGAACTAGTGGAGGCAGGAAACGACCCTCAGCTAGAAACCGGAGGCTCTGACATTATATGTGGCGCAGCCCCTCGCTACACCCGCTAGGAAGGCACCACATAGGGTCAGGGAAACTGGCGCCAAGTTTACCAAGAGGAGGCCCGAGGCAGCCGGACAGAAGTGTTGGTAAGAAAGGCCAGACAAAGGACACACAAAGGGGGTCCTGTGAAGTGCTCCAAAGTTATCTGGGAGTTGTCTGAGCCCCTCACCTGGTGAGCACAGTACGACGTGGGCAGCCGTTACCTGCAGACGTGGTCTGGATAATAAGAACTGTGAGTAAAGGCCCTGGACTGTATCACTGACTCCGTGTCGTTACTGCTGCTGCCCTGCACCATCACCCCCATCCTCCGCATACACTGCCCTGAGGCTATACTCCTCCCGTGGGGAGTTATGCTATGCTCTGCTGCACCCACAACACCAGCCTCAGCGGTCTGCCCTGGAGCGGCGGTTCACTCTGACCGCAATCCACGGGTGGCGTAGTCGGACATTTAAACATCAAAACCACATAAATAGTTCCGCCACTGGTTTGACCGCCCTGAGCCACGGAACCGGGTTGCCGCCACGGAGACTACAACCACCAGCATCCACCAAAAAGGGTCCGGCTCCGGGTGTCCCAAGGCCCAGGGGGCGCGTCAGAACATTTTCATCACCTTTCACAATCAAAAATGGGACAAGGCAGGGATGTTCTCTGTCCCCTCTCTTATACATCCTAGTGACGGAGCACCTGCTCTCATCAATTCGCCATAACCCCAATATTAGGTGGATTGAGGTGGGAGGCACCGAGTACAAGTGCTCTCTATTTGCTGATGATGTCCTAGTATATATCACTCAATCACATATATCCATCCCTGCTGTTATGGCTGAAATAGATCACTTTGTTACATGGTAAAATTTTAAAATCAATGCAGCGAAGTCTGAGGCCCTCGATGTCTCCCTCCCCAAATCCATATAGGATTCCATCCAGTCCAACTTTCCCTTTGCCTGGCCCTCACAGGGTATCAAATACTTAGGAATTCCTATTCATAGAGACCTCTCCCATCTATGTTATCTTAATTTTGGGCCCTTTATTGAACAATTCCATACAGACCACGGTTGGCAAGTTAGAACTGTAAGATTCACTACGTGAACCACTGGTGTTTTGTGGAAAAGCACATGTACACCGCGTTCCAAATTATTATGCAAAAAGTGTTTAGGAGTGATAAGGGAAGAATTTGTTTGTTTGTCAGTTAAACTCATTGATGGTGATGTGTGTCAGGGCTCTTTATATCACTGTAAGCAATTGCAGACACCTGTGCTAATTAGTTTGGCAGGTGTGTCCAATGAAAGGCAAGACTACTTAAGAAGGCTCTCTCACATTATTAAGCAGCCTACATTTTCTGCCAAAATGGGAAAGAAAAAGGATGTGTCGGCTGCTGAGAAGCAACAAATTGTGGAGTGTTTAGGTCAAGGCATGACTACAATCAACATTGTGCGATGATCAGGATGAAGTGTCTTGGCAATCAAGAAGTATGTAGCTGATTCACAGTACACACGTGTGCGTGCTGATAAGGGCAAATTGAGGACTCTTTCCTACAGGCAATTACGTCAGGTTGAAAGAGCAGCGGCAAAAAAGCCTTGTCATAGCAGCAGACAAGTTTTTGAAGCTGCTTGTGCCTCCAACGTCCCCCGAACAACAAGATGCAGGGTCCTTCAGAGGTTTGCAGCTGTGCATACGCCATCCTGTCGACCTCCTCTATCCACTTCACACAAGCAGAAACGGCTCCAGTGGGCCAAACATTACATGAAGACTGATTTCAAAACTGTTTTGTTCACGGATGAGTGCCGTGAAGCGCTCGATGGTCCAGATGGATGGAGTGGAGGATGGCTGGTTGATGGACACCCCACGCAAACACGGCTACAGCGCCAACAAGGAGGAGGTGGAGTAATGTTTTGGGCTGGAATCATGGGGAGAGAGATTGTCGGCCCCTTTAGGATCCCTGAAGGCGCTAAAGATGAACTCCATAATGTATGTGGATTTTCTCAAACAGCACTTCCTGCCATGGTTCAAGAAGAAGAACCGTGTATTTCACAGCAAGATCATTTTTTTGCATGATAATGCACCATCTCATGCTGCACATAAAACATCTACATCTCTGGCTGATATGGGCATAAAAGGGGACAAACTTATGGTGTGACCCCCATGCTCCCCTGACCTCTACCCCATTCAGAACCTTTGGAGCATCATTAAAAGGAGTGTCTATGATGGCGGGAGGCAGTTCACATCTAAGCAACAGCTCTGGGAGGGTATTCTGTCCTCATGCAAAACAATTGAAGCAGAAACCATCCAAAACTTGACAAATTCAATGGACGAGAGAGTTCAGAAGCTCCTTTCGAACAAGGGGTCCTATGTGAAAATGTAACATCACCTAGAATAAAGTTTTGAGTTGAAAACTGTTTGATTTCAGTTTCTAACAACCTGCTAATGCTTATAATTTCAAAAATGACCATTTTTTTGGTCTTTATTAAAATGAAAAGGTTGATCGAAAAGTTTGGGGGATCTAAGAGTGTGGCAACCCAGTAGTCATGATTACTTCGAATTCTGACAATATGAGGGTCATGCTGCAGGTAGTGCAGCAAGAAGGCACTTATGTGTCTTGCGCATCTCGGAGCCCCAAAATTATTTTCCGGGCTAGATGCAGCTAAAAATTATTTTTAATTTTAAATCTGGTGGAGCTTATTATAGATGGCCTAATAGGATCAGTGCTGCACACTGCTACAAAGCTCAAATTATTTTCCAGTCAAGATACAGATAAACATGATTAGTAATTTGAAAGCTTAAAACGTTTGGTAGGGTGATTTTAACCAATCATCAAGCTTTTACTCTCCCCAGGATGACACAGGGGTAGAAAAGTCGTTTTGGATCCATGATTTGTTCATCTTTATGAACGTGAGTCTGTCTACATTATCAGTGGAGAGCCGCGTGCGCTTATCTGTCAGCACACCACCAGCAGCGCTGAACACACGTTCAGACAGAACGCTGGCTGCGGGGCATGACAAGATCTCCAAGGCGTAAGTGGCTAGCTCCGGCCATTTATCCAGATTGGAAGCCCAAAAAGAGCAAGGGTCCAGTGACACAGTCGTGGCTTCAATGTTTACTTGGAGATACTCCTGTACCATCGTCTCTAGGCGTTGACTATGTGTCAGACTTCTTGTCTCCTGTGGCCTTGCAAAGGATGGGCTAAAAAAGTGGTGAAATGATTCCGCAAAATTGATGTTACCAGCAGATACTGTGGTTCTGTTACGGTTTGAGTGCTGAACACTTGACGGTCCCACGGTCGGCAAGTTGGAACTGTGAGATTCACTACGTGCACCTCTGGTGTTTTGTGGAAAAGCACATGTAAGATTCTGCAACAGTCTCTGCTGATACTCCTGCATGCGTGCATCCCTTTCTATGGCAGGAATAATTTCTGCAAATTTACTTTTGTACCGGGGATCTAACAGTGTGGCAACCCAGTAGTCAGGATTATTTCTAATTCTCACAATTCGAGGGTCATGTTGCAGGTAGTGCAGCAAGAAGGCACTCATGTGTGTTGCGCATCCAGGAGCACCAAGTCCCTGTTGTGTTGGTGGCGAGGTAACAATCATGCTTCCTTCCTCTGTCCTCTCCCCCCAACCTCGCACAACAGAAATGTGATCAAGGTCTCCCTCATCTGATGAGTCTTCCATCAGTTCGTCCTCCACTTCTTCCTGGGCTCCTGCACCTTCCTCACTAGTTTGGCTGCTACCATGCGCCCTGGTAAAACCATCTCCCCCACCCTCACATGCCTGCCGCCTTGGTGCTGCCGACCGTCTGGACCTTGCAGATGTTAGCCCTTCCGCATACAACTCCTCCTCCTCTACTTCCTCCACCTCCTCTTGTGCCACCACCTGACTCCGAATTCTGTTTAACATGTGCTCCAGCATGTAAATCACCGGAATAGTCATGCTGATAATGGCATCGTCAGCACTAAACATCTTCGTCGCCATTTCAAAACTGTGCAGAAGGGTGCATAGGTCCCTGATCTGAGACCACTCCTCCAGCGTGATTTGCCCCACCTCTGAATCTCGTTGGCCCAGGCTATACGTCAGAACGTATTGCACCAGGGCTTGTCGGTGCTGCCACAGTCGCTGCAACATGTGCAGAGTTGAATTCCACCGGGTAGGCACATCGCATTTTAGCCGGTGAAGTGGCAGGCCCAACGACTTCTGTAGAGATGTAAGTCGCTGAGCTGCGGGATACGAACGGCGGAAGTGAGCACACAGCGACCGTGCCCTCTGCAGAAGGCCATCTAGTCTGGGATAGTGGGCTAAAAATTGCTGAACAACCAGGTTCAACACGTGAGCCATACAAGGCACGTGTGTGACATTGCCCCGGCGAAGGGCCGCACCCAGGTTTGCAGCATTGTCGCACATGGCCTTCCCTGGTTTCAGGTCCAGTGGAGACAACCATTCATGAAATTGGTTCTCCAGAGCTGACCACAACTCCTCAGCTGTGTGACTCACATTTCCCAGACATTTCAATGTAAAAACCGCCTGATGACGTTGAGCCCTACTGCCAGCATAGTAAGGAGGTGTGCAGGATCCCTTCTGCGCAGTTAGAAAGCTTGTGGCATGACCAGACAGGCTTTGGGTGCAGGTGGAAGACCGAGAGGAGGTTGAGGAGGCAGAAGCAGTGGAGGAACTTTGACATAAAGAGGATTGACGCACAACTCGTGGGGACGGCAAGACTTGGACAGCAGCCCCTTGTCCTGCTGTCACCATAGTTACCCCGTGCCCAGTCAGCGACATGTAACGCCCCTGTCCATGCCTACTCGTCCAAGTGTCTGTGGTGAAATGCACCCTGTCACACACAGAGTTTCTCAAAGAAGCGGTGATGTTGTGTGCGACATGCTGGTGGAGCGCAGGCACACCTTTCTTTGAGAAGTAGTGCCGACTGGGCATCTGGTACTGGGGCACTGCGAAGGACATAAGGTCTCGAAAATCCTCTGTGTCCACCAGGCGGAAAGGCAGCATTTCTGTAGCCAAGAGCTTGCAGATGGTGAAATTCAACCTCTTAGCTTTCTCATGGCTAGGAGGAAATGGTCTTTTACTTGTCCACATCTGAGGGACCGAGGGCTGGCTATTGTGCTTAGACGGGGTTGATAAGGGTGTCCCCGGCAAACTGCCGGTCTGTGAGGAAGATGCAGGCGGACATGTTAGGTTGCCTTGATCCAAAGCTGGTGCTATCGATGTCGGACAGCGCTCAACACCAGCTGGTGTTACCACCTCCAAAGAAAATGATGACCTGCCAATCACGCTGGCTGTTGCGGGTAAAGAGGTGGCAGGTCTGCGCCCCAAAACAGGTGTGACTGCTGTCCCCCCAGTCACAGAGGATGAAGAGGCCGCGGATGCACAAGATATGGCAGACTGTGGTTGGCCCGGCCGGCTAGGCCGCATTGTAGCACACTGAGCTTCCCACTGCAACTTATGCTTCATGTCCATGTGCCGGTTCATGCATGAAGTACTCAAACTATGTATTTTTTGGCCTCTACTTAGCTTTTGCTGACAAATGTTACAGATAACACGAGTTGGGTCATCTTTATCGATCTGAAAAAATGCCCAGGCTATGCAAGGCTTAGCACCCATGCGACCTGAAGAGCCACCACGACTTGTGGTGAGAGGCAGAGTTGTGTTTGAGGATGCAGTTGTTGACGTGCTTCCAGTACTACGTCTCTGTCCAGGAAGGCGCAACCTGACCTCGTCGTCACTAGCATCTTCCTCCACCTCCTCTGCTGACCTCATCTCTTGGCTGACTGTGGGTTGACAGTAAGTGGGATCTCCGACCTCATCATCATCACCCTGTGCGTTATCACACCCGTCGTCCTCAGAGCCAACCTGTTCCTGCCCTGACAAAAAACTAAAGTTGTCGCTCCAATCAGGTATTTGAGTCTTATCATCGTCTTCCTCATTGTCTCCACCAACAGGAGTTACAGTTTGGGAATGAGGGTCTACATTATGGTCAGAACCTTCTGCGTCTGGTCCTGGATCCGACTCATAAAGATTCTGGGCATCAGTGCAGATCATTTCCTCGTCTGGATTCACAGAAGCGCTGGAGTCGACCTCTGATTCCCAGGCTATAGTATGAGTAAACAGTTCTGCAGACTCAACCATCTGTTCTACCTCATACTCAGACGGGCAGCTGGAGATTTGGGAGCTGTGAGGAAGCAAGTGCGATTTGGGTGACACCTTTGAGGACTGGAGTATTTGTGATGTTGAAGTTGATGTGGAGGAGAGCCCACTTAAAGGAGCACTTGATATCCGTTGAAGCACCTGCTGTTTTTGTGCCTCATCTGGAATTTGTAGCGATTGGCGTGGCCGTAAGAAAGGGATCTTATCACATTGTCCGCTAAAAGAAGTAGACATTTTAGTTTGGCTGGAAGATGGTCTTTCTTCTGCAGATGTTACTGTTGCTTTAACACCTACCCCACGGACACAACCTTTTTTCCCCTTCCCAACACGCCTATTCCCCTTTCCACCAGCAGCAGGCCTTTTTCCACTCATTTTGGTGGTTAACTAATTCACAACTCTGGAGTTGTTTGCACAAAAAAACAATGGATGGTAACCGAGCAGAGCTGAGTGGCCAAACTGTGGTATTAGGCCAAAACTATTGGCTGGGTTAGATGCAGAAAAAAATTATTTTGAATTTGCAACCTGATGGAGGTCAGTATAGATGGACTAATACAACAAGTCCCACACACAGCTAGAAGCCCAAATATTTTTTCAGAGGTACTGTAGATGCAGATAAAAATTAGTTTTAATTTGCAACCTGATGGAGGTCAGTATAGATGGACTAATAGAGAAAGTCCGACACACTACTAGAAGGCCAAATATTTTTTCAGAGCTAGATGCAGAAAAAAATTATATTCAGTTTGCAACCTGATGGAGGTCAGTATAGATGGACTAATAGAGAAAGTCCGACACACTACTAGAAGGCCAAATATTTTTTCAGAGGTAGATGCAGAAAAAAATATATTCAGTTTGCAACCTGATGGAGGTCAGTATAGATGGATTAATAGAACAAGACCCACACACAGCTAGAAGCCCAATATTTTTTCAGAGGTAGATGCAGAAAAAAATATATTCAGTTTGCAACCTGATGGAGGTCAGTATAGATGGACTAATAGAACAAGTCCCACACACTGCTAGAAGCCCAAATATTTTTTCAGAGGTACTGTAGATGCAGATAAAAATTAGTTTTAATTTGCAACCTGATGGAGGTCAGTATAGATGGACTAATAGAGAAAGTCCGACACACTACTAGAAGGCCAAATATTTTTTCAGAGCTAGATGCAGAAAAAAATTATATTCAGTTTGCAACCTGATGGAGGTCAGTATAGATGGATTAATAGAACAAGACCCACACACAGCTAGAAGCCCAATATTTTTTCAGAGGTAGATGCAGAAAAAAATATATTCAGTTTGCAACCTGATGGAGGTCAGTATAGATGGACTAATAGAGAAAGTCCGACACACTACTAGAAGGCCAAATATTTTTTCAGAGGTAGATGCAGAAAAAAATATATTCAGTTTGCAACCTGATGGAGGTCAGTATAGATGGATTAATAGAACAAGACCCACACACAGCTAGAAGCCCAAATATTTTTTCAGAGGTACTGTAGATGCAGATAAAAATTAGTTTTAATTTGCAACCTGATGGAGGTCAGTATAGATGGACTAATAGAGAAAGTTCGACACACTACTAGGAGGCCAAATATTTTTTCAGAGCTAGATGCAGAAAAAAATTATATTCAGTTTGCAACCTGATGGAGGTCAGTATAGATGGACTAATAGAGAAATTCCGACACACTACTAGAAGGCCAAATATTTTTTCAGAGGTAGATGCAGAAAAAAATATATTCAGTTTGCAACCTGATGGAGGTCAGTATAGATGGACTAATAGAGAAAGTCCGACACACTACTAGAAGGCCAAATATTTTTTCAGAGGTAGATGCAGAAAAAAATATATTCAGTTTGCAACCTGATGGAGGTCAGTATAGATGGACTAATACAACAAGTCCCGCACACAGCTAGAAACCCAAATATTTTTTCAGAGGTACTGTAGATGCAGATAAAAATTATTTTTAATTTGCAACCTGATGGAGGTCAGTATAGATGGACTAATAGAGAAAGTCCGACACACTACTAGAAGGCCAAATATTTTTTCAGAGCTAGATGCAGAAAAAAATTATATTCAGTTTGCAACCTGATGGAGGTCAGTATAGATGGATTAATAGAACAAGACCCACACACAGCTAGAAGCCCAATATTTTTTCAGAGGTAGATGCAGAAAAAAATATATTCAGTTTGCAACCTGATGGAGGTCAGTATAGATGGACTAATAGAGAAAGTCCGACACACTACTAGAAGGCCAAATATTTTTTCAGAGGTAGATGCAGAAAAAAATATATTCAGTTTGCAACCTGATGGAGGTCAGTATAGATGGATTAATAGAACAAGACCCACACACAGCTAGAAGCCCAAATATTTTTTCAGAGGTACTGTAGATGCAGATAAAAATTAGTTTTAATTTGCAACCTGATGGAGGTCAGTATAGATGGACTAATAGAGAAAGTCCGACACACTACTAGAAGGCCAAATATCTTTTCAGAGCTAGATGCAGAAAAAAATTATATTCAGTTTGCAACCTGATGGAGGTCAGTATAGATGGACTAATAGAAAAAGTCCGACACACTACTAGAAGGCCAAATATTTTTTCAGAGCTAGATGCAGAAAAAAATTATATTCAGTTTGCAACCTGATGGAGGTCAGTATAGATGGACTAATAGAGAAAGTCCGACACACTACTAGAAGGCCAAATATTTTTTCAGAGGTAGATGCAGAAAAAAATATATTCAGTTTGCAACCTGATGGAGGTCAGTATAGATGGATTAATAGAACAAGACCCACACACAGCTAGAAGCCCAATATTTTTTCAGAGGTAGATGCAGAAAAAAATATATTCAGTTTGCAACCTGATGGAGGTCAGTATAGATGGACTAATAGAACAAGTCCCACACACTGCTAGAAGCCCAAATATTTTTTCAGAGGTACTGTAGATGCAGATAAAAATTAGTTTTAATTTGCAACCTGATGGAGGTCAGTATAGATGGACTAATAGAGAAAGTCCGACACACTACTAGAAGGCCAAATATTTTTTCAGAGGTAGATGCAGAAAAAATATATTCAGTTTGCAACCTGATGGAGGTCAGTATAGATGGACTAATACAACAAGTCCTGCACACAGCTAGAAGCCCAAATATTTTTTCAGAGGTACTGTAGATGCAGATAAAAATTATTTTTAATTTGCAACCTGATGGAGGTCAGTATAGATGGACTAATAGAGAAAGTCCGACACACTACTAGAAGGCCAAATATTTTTTCAGAGCTAGATGCAGAAAAAAATTATATTCAGTTTGCAACCTGATGGAGGTCAGTATAGATGGATTAATAGAACAAGACCCACACACAGCTAGAAGCCCAATATTTTTTCAGAGGTAGATGCAGAAAAAAATATATTCAGTTTGCAACCTGATGGAGGTCAGTATAGATGGACTAATAGAGAAAGTCCGACACACTACTAGAAGGCCAAATATTTTTTCAGAGGTAGATGCAGAAAAAAATATATTCAGTTTGCAACCTGATGGAGGTCAGTATAGATGGATTAATAGAACAAGACCCACACACAGCTAGAAGCCCAAATATTTTTTCAGAGGTACTGTAGATGCAGATAAAAATTAGTTTTAATTTGCAACCTGATGGAGGTCAGTATAGATGGACTAATAGAGAAAGTCCGACACACTACTAGAAGGCCAAATATTTTTTCAGAGGTAGATGCAGAAAAAAATATATTCAGTTTGCAACCTGATGGAGGTCAGTATAGATGGACTAATAGAGAAAGTCCGACACACTACTAGAAGGCCAAATATTTTTTCAGAGGTAGATGCAGAAAAAAATATATTCAGTTTGCAACCTGATGGAGGTCAGTATAGATGGACTAATACAACAAGTCCCGCACACAGCTAGAAGCCCAAATATTTTTTCAGAGGTACTGTAGATGCAGATAAAAATTATTTTTAATTTGCAACCTGATGGAGGTCAGTATAGATGGACTAATAGAGAAAGTCCGACACACTACTAGAAGGCCAAATATTTTTTCAGAGCTAGATGCAGAAAAAAATTATATTCAGTTTGCAACCTGATGGAGGTCAGTATAGATGGACTAATAGAATAATGCTATGCCCAAAAGATTTTACTTCACTAGGTGCAGTAAAAAAATTGGTATTCTATACACAGGTCGTATATCTTGCAACACAGATAGGCTACTCCACTGACTAACACACTCTGCAATAGGCCAAAAAGGATTAGCTTTGCTAGATTCAGCCAAATGCTGTGAAAAAAACTTGCACAGCACTGGCACAGACCTGCCTGGCAAAAACTGATAGGAACTGATGTAACCTAGTCCTGAAAAGGACTCCAATTACAATTAGTCTTTACTCCCACAACCTATCTATTTAAGAGCACAGACCTCCCTGATAAAAGTCGTAGGAAATGCTGTAACCTAGTCCTTAAAAGGACTGCAATCACAACTATTCCCTACTCCCAAGCTATCTGTATATTTGTGCGAAAATTGGCTTGAAATTAACAAGGTATAGCGCACACAGCAACAGCGGTGCCGTCTAACACGCAGCTGCAGCAGTGAGAAAATGGTGGCGACGGGGAAAATGGCTTGGTCTTATAGGGCAAGGACATGTGACATACACTGCCAATGACACATGCCCTTGCTTGTGTGAAAAAAAGCACTTCGCTCCGTGTGTGCGCTGCTGATAGGCTGACAGATTGCACCTCCCCACTGTAAATGCGGGAAAGAGAAAAAAAAATGGAGATCTTCATTGTTCCTGCAGAGATCCATCCCCTGCCCCTCCCCCCACCCCGCTGTACACTCAAACTGCGTATTAACATTAATTTTCATCATTACTGAGAAAAAATCCAGTTATGATTTTGGTGCACGAACAGTTATCGAACATAACCTCGAACAGCCGAATTTTTCTCAAATTGTTCGTGTTCGCTGAACGGCTCGAACACCGCCCAAAACAGCTCGAATTTGAGATTGGCGAACAGTTCGAGTAGAACAACGCTCATCTCTAATGCTGATAAATAAAGTTGATAACTTGGAGAATAGGTAACGTAGAAACAATTTACGTTTAGTAGGAGTCCCTGAGAGGGCAGAAGGGAGATATCCTGTGGCATATTTATAAACATGGCTGCCAAAGATCCTGGGGAAAGAAATACTGTGACATGCAGAAGTAGTACTGTTGCTTTAAAAGCATTCAACAACTATTAGAAGTAACACAAGCACAGGAGACAGGAAGTATTGTGCTCCAGAAGCATCCACCAACTAGAGGGGTTAACACAGTCACAGCAGAAGAGGAGTGTTTTAGCAGAGCCCCAGGGGGATTGTGGGGAAGATGTTTACTGTCTGGCTGCAGCCAAAGGGAGAAGTGGTGTGTGTGCTCTGCATCTCACAGAAGTGCAGGAAAGAGAACAGAATTCAAACACAGGTCAGATACCCTGCACTGTTAGTTCAGGAAGTCTATAATCGGGTAGGAAGATAAGGAATGGAAGGAATTTGATGTGTCTCCCTCATCAAACCCTCCCCTCCTCCATCTCCATGCAGAATAAAGAATGCTGTGTACAATTGAGTTCTTGTGACGAAAAAGCCTGTGGTTGTTTATGCATTAAAACTGTGCTGTACTGTGCTACCAGATAATAGTCTGTGTACTGCAAAGGAGACTGTACTGTTATCACTGGAGCCTGTTGCTCAAAGAGACATTTGCATTGCACTGGCCGTGCCTCATTAAATGTTACTGTTCTACCGTTTATGAAGACTCTTGTCAGATGTGTCTGGTGAGCAACTGAATCTACCGTGTGCCTGAGAGAAGCTGCAGCCTATGGACGCCCTGAGTAACGGTTCCCCCAGGATTCCAACAAATTCATGTAACCGGTCTCACCCCTATCTGAACTTGCGTGTAACACTCTCACTGTTCTTTACAATAGAAGGGGCACACAGGGTGCCAACCCAAGCCTCTCCAGCTGGAACACCCCCACATCCTATTATTATCTGGCTGTTGCACTTTAAGGATAGAGACTCTATTCTCTGGAAGAGCAGAGACCTTAAAGACACTACCATTGATGGCAACAGGATCTCTATTTTTCCAGATTTCTCAATGGAAGTACAGAAAAAAAGCACAATTTCAAGATATTAAAAAATGACTGAGGAACATGCAGATACTCCATGATGCTTCCTGCCAGGATTTGGGTGTCTGCTAGTGGAAATATACATCTTTTTGACTCTCCTAATACTGCACTAATCTGGCTGGATGCCAACGAGAAGGCCGTGCAAAGGGGCGACACTTGAATTCCATATGGTAAATAAACAATAAAAGCAGCCTCACCGTGTCCTCTTTGTATAGCTCTGTCCGTTTTGCAATGCTGTGGGTCTCCACATAAGAAAAATAAATTTGGTGAGTCCCAAGAATAATTAAAATCCTCAATTTATTAGAAAATAATTAAAAGATCATACAGGTTGGGGATACATCTCAACGCGTTTCTGGCAAAAGCCCTTATAAATTCTCAGTGAATAAGGGCTTTTGCCAGAAACGTGTTGAGATGTATCCCCAACCTGTATGATCTTTTAATTATTTTTTAATAAATTGAGGATTTTAATTATTCTTGGGACTCACTTGAATTCCATAGCTTTTCTACTGAAGTGCAGTACAGAATTGTTAATGTACTGATATATATACCTTTCGTGTCCTAAAGTGGGCATGAAGCAGAATGCATCTCTAAACAAGTTAGATAAGATGCAAGACAAGTTGGTCTCTGCCTCATTTGGGCTACAGTTGTTAGCTAAGCCCTACTTCTCCATTTGGGAGATATGTCAAGACTGTAATTTGGATGTTGATTGCTTTTTCTATTGTTATTTCTCCTGTTTTTTTTTTTTTTTTCTTGGTCACTTTATTTCCTAAATTTAATGTAAGCGTTAAAAATGTTTTTGTACATGCCTATGCATTAAGGGTACAACCTCATATTACATATACAAGAATACTACTATGGCACCAGAGCTAAACATAGTTGCGTGGAATTTTCGGGGGATGGGTGAGGCCACTAAGATGTGCGATTTTTACGTACTTAAAGCAATTTCACCCGGCTATTTACATTCCTGAAATGCACATCGTGAAGGATAAGGTTAATTTATTGCATAAGAGAGAAATTGCTTATGAGTATCATTCAATGTACTTAATGCATTATAGAGGAGTGAGTGTTTTGGTTCACAGATCGGTCCCCTTTTCTTGTATTAAGTCCATTGTAGATTCAGATGGTAAATATGTCTGCACTAGATGGAGGCCCAATGCTATCACATCGGGAGGGCGGTAATGTCACGTTGGGGGCAGGCTTTGCTGCATTGAGAATCTCTCCCTCCCCATGTGCTCACTCACCTATCCACTCTCTCTTTCCCCCATGTGCTGACTTCTCCCATCTGTGCTCTCTTCTTTCACCTGACTACCCCATGTGCTATCCCCCTTGTCTGCTGTCTCTCCTTCCGGTCCTGTGTTCTCCCCTCATGTGGTGTCCCGTTTGAGCTGTCTCCCCCCTGTGCACTTTCTCTCTCCCCCATCTGCTGTCTTCTCCTCTCATGTGATCACTTCTTTGACCTGTGTACCCCATGTGCTCTCCCCCTTGTCTGCTCTCTCTCCACCCCTGTGCGCGCAGGCACAGTAAATCAGACCGCCGCCATCTTTGTGCAGGAAGATAGCGGCGGTCACAATAAAACTGCGCATGCGCTCCTCCTGATGGCAGTAGTCAGTGAATCATTTGGCTGATCCTGGCGGCGGCTTGTTTGCCACAGTGTTCCGCTTGTGGTACTGCGCAAGAGGTTGGTACCACCAACAGTTTCCATATTGAGACACCCATCACTTGGGTGTCCCAATATGGCGGTCGACGAAGAAAAAAAAATAAAAAATTAAGAAAATCACATTGTAGAAATTGGATAATTTTTTTTTGCATTTTGCCGTGAGAAATAAGTATTTAATCCCCTACAACCATTATGAGTTCTGGCTCCTACAAACAAGTTAGACGCACCTAATCAACTCGTTACCTGATTTCAAAACAGCTGTCTTACATAGCCACCTGTATAATAGACTCCTGCCCACAGACTCAATTAATCAGTCAGACTCTAACCTCTACAACATGGGCAAGACCAAATAGCTTTCTAAGGATGTCAGGGACAAGATCATACACCTGCACAAAGCTGGAATGGGCTACAAAACCATACGTAAGGTGAGAGGTAGACAACTCTTGGTGCAATAGTAAGAAAATGGAAAAAATACAAAATGACTGTCAATCGACATTGATCGTTATATTCAGAAGGTGCTGTGGTCAGATGAGACAAAAATTGAACTCTTTGGCATTAACTCAACTCGCATTGTTTGGAGGAAGAAGAAGGTTGAGTACAACCCTAAGAACCCTGTCCCAACCATGAAGTATGGTGAGGGAAACATTATACTTTGGGGGTACTTTTCTGCAAAGGATGATGACTGCACAGTACTGAAGGGAAGATTGATGGGGTCATGTATTGCGAGATTTTGGCAAACAACCTACTTTCCTCAGTTAAGAGCATTGAAGATGACAATGACCCAAAACATACAGCCAGGGCAACAAAGGAGTGACTCAAAAAGAAGCACAGTAAGGTGCATTTTTTGAGCAGGGTAAATATATATATATATATACACTGCTCAAAAAATAAAGGGAACACTCAAATAACACATCCTAGATCTGAATGAATGAAATATTCTCATTGAATACTTTGTTCTGTACAAAGTTGAATGTGCTGACAAGAAAATCACACAAAAATCATCAATGGAAATCAAATTTATTAACCAATGGAGGCCTGGATTTGGAGTCACCCCCAAAATTAAAGTGGAAAAACACACTACAGGCTGATCCAACTTTGATGTAATGTCCTTAAAACAAGTCAAAATGAGGCTCAGTATTGTGTGTGGCCTCCACGTGCCTGTATGACTTCCCTACAATGCCTGGGCATGCTCCTGATGAGGTTGCGGATGGTCTCCTGTGGGAAATCCTCCCAGACCTGGACTAAAGCATCCGCCAACTCCTGGACAGTCTGTGGTGCGTGACTTCGGTGGATGGAGCGAGACAAGATGTCTCAGATGTGCTCAATTGGATTCAGGTCTGGGAAACGGGAGGGCCAGTCCATAGCTTCAATGCCTTCATCTTGCAGGAACTGCTGACACACTCCAGCCACATGAGGTCTGGCATTGTCTTGCATTAGGAGGAACCCAGGGCCAACCGTACCAGCATATGGAATCACAAGGGGTCTGAGGATCTCATCTCGGTACCTAATGGCAGTCAGGCTACCTCTGGCGAGCACATGGAGGGCTGTGCGGCCCTCCAAATAAATGCCACCCCACACCATTACTGACCCACTGCCAAACCGGTCATGCTGAAAGATGTTGGAGGCAGCAGATCGCTCTCCACGGCGTCTCCAGACTCTGTCACGTCTGTCACATGTGCTCAGTGTGAACCTGCTTTCATCTGTGAAGAGCACAGGGCGCCAGTGGCGACTTCGCCAATCCTGGTGTTCTGTGGCAAATGCCAAGAGTCCTGCACGGTGTTGGGCTGTGAGCACAACCCCCATCTGTGGACGTCGGGCCCTCATACCACCCTCATGGAGTTGGTTCCTAACCGTTTGTGCAGACACATGCACATTTGTGGCCTGCTGGAGGTTATTTTTCAGAGCTCTGGCAGTGCTCCTCCTGTTCCTCCTTACACAAAGGCGGATGTAGCGGTCCTGCTGCTGGGTTGTTTCCCTCCTACGGCCCCCTCCACGTCTCCTGGTAGCGCCTCCACGCTCTGGACACTACACTGACAGACACAGCAAACCTTCTTGCCACAACTCACATTGATGTGCCATCCTGGATGAGCTGCACTACCTGAGCAACTTCTGTGGGTTGTAGAGTCCGTCTCATGCTACCACGAGTGTGAAAGCACAACCAACATTCAAAAGTGACCAAAACATCAGCCAGAAAGCATTTGTACTGAGATGTGGTCTGTGGTCCCATCTGCAGAACCACTGCTTTATTGAGTGTGTCTTGATAATTGCCAATAATTTCCATCTATTGTCTATTCCATTTGCACAACAGCATGTGAAATTGATTGTCAATCAGTGTTGCTTCCTAAGTGGACAGTTTGATTTCACAGAAGTTTGATTTACTTGGAGTTATTTTCTGTTGTTTAAGTGTTCCCTTTATTTTTTTGAACCGTGTATATACATATATATATATATATATATATATATATATATATATATATATATATACACACACACACATATACACACAGCACAGACCAAAAGTTTGGACACACCTTCTCATTTAAAGATTTTTCTGTATTTTCATAACTATGAAAATTGTACATTCACACTGAAGGCATCAAAACTATGAATTAACACATGTGGAATTATATGCTTAACAAAAAAGTGTGAAACAACTGAAAATATGTCTTATACTCTAGGTTCTTCAAAGTAGCCACCTTTTGCTTTGATGACTGCTTTGCACACTCTTGGCATTCTCTTGTGGAGCTTTCACTTTCAGACAGTTTTTTTACTTTTTTACTTTGTCCCACTATGGGACTTTCACTTTTTTTATTCTGATCGCCTGCATGGCACAGGAATGCAGCACCATCCCTGTGCCATGCAGGCTGTCGGCGCTGGACAGGGAGAAGATAGTTTGGAGATGCACTGCGCATGTCCAAACAATCTTCCTGTTGTCTGGTGACCCGGATGTTGTCATGACAACATCGGGTTGTCATGATAACATCGGGTCGTCATGGCAACACCCGGGAAGCCGCGGCAGACAGCGCTGGAGGCCGGAAGAGGAGGTGAGTATCTGCGATCACCTCCCCTTGCCACCGCAATGCTGCGATCGACTTCGATTGCAGCATTGCGGGGGTTAATGTGCTGGGAGCGGTGCGGAACCGCTCCCTGCACATTGTCACAGCTGACACCCGGTACTATCAGCTGACACCCGGCGGCGATCGTGCCCGCACAGCCTGTGTGCGCGCGCGATTGCGATGACGTACTAATACGGGTCAGGCTCTTAAAGCCCAGAGCACAGACGTGTGTTAGTACGTCATGGGCTTTAAAGGGGTTAAGCATATAAACAGTCCATGAATATAGAGTAATATAGTCACTGCTCACTCACCAACAACCCAAAGCGCATTTCGCAATAGCTTCATCAGTGGTGCTTAGTAAGGGAACAAGCCCTCCTTAATAAAGGGCATCAAACCAATCAAATACATATATTTGGGGTGAGTACAGGTGCTGCATAGTAAAAAAAAGGGTCATCTGACCACCGCATCATAAGGTCCATTCAGATACTGGTGGAAGGTTCTAACCATCGTTCCATAGGGCCATGTCACCAATGCATCATCAGATCACCTGACCACCGCATCATAAGGTCCTTTTAGACACCTATGGCAGGTCCTGTACATAAATCAAATCAGTATAATAAATTACAATATATATATATAGATAGAGCGCACTTCACCAGATGGCCAGGTGGACACATCAAAGTGGCATAAAATGGGAGGTGAATCCGACCACCCCATGTATCAATTATAGAGACATACTTAATAAATCCAACTTCATCTATCAAACCAATGAAAAGGACAAAACAAGGAGAAACAAAAGAGGAGGGGGAGGGAAGACACACAATAAAGTGATCATGTACATAAATAAAAACATCAACCTGATATTGTTGTATACAACAAAATATTGGACCACCGCCCCAATTAGTGCATGCTAAAAATATATACATAAAAAAACACATAAAATATTCATCATGAGCAAGTACTAAACAATTAATATTATAAAGAAAAAGGAAGTGCAAAGTGTATATATTATACATGATTAAATAAAATATATATAAAAAAGAGTAAACATTTATAGCAGCATATAATTACAAATGCAAAGTGAACAACACTCATTGCACGCCACCAATACAGGTGCATAAAACATAAAGTGCATATGCATATTAATAGTTAAACAGAAAGTATCATCAAAGAAGATGCGGCATCCTGATAGATTAGTCCCCACATTACTCCAGAAGCATCCTAATAACGTACAAATTTCTCCATTGTACCCGCCACAATCAGATCCCTAAATGGGTATCACACATCTATGTAATGGAAAGGCTATGTTCAATAATCTAAAAATGAAAAATATAAAATAGTTAAAAACAAAATTAAAAGAACAACAACTGTTGCCAGCACTGCAATAAAGACTCAGAGAGAGGCACTCAAAGGGAGGCGGAAATCATTTCTAGGGGGTCCAAAAAAGGCAATATAGCCATTAAACATCCATCAAGACAACTCGAAGGAAAGTTTCTAAAATCTACAGGAATGGTGCAAAGGATTAAGCCAAAGAGGTGTCTGTGTGACCAGTTTAAAAATCCACTCCACTTCCTTCTGGGCCAATCCTTTTTTCCAATTGCCCCCTCTTGGGCCCGGTATCACGCGGTCAAAGCCACGTACTTTCAGTAGAGTTGCACACATCCATGCGCTAACCAGAAATGACAGGGTATTGACTTAAGTTTGCTACTTCTTGTTGCCTCTTTTGCTGCTATGATGTCACGAACATGTTCCCTTACTCATTTTTTAAATTCTCTTGTGGTCATGCCCACATAAATTTTATTTCAAGGGCAAGTGGCGTAATAAATTACACCACTTGTTTCGCAATTGATTGAATGCATGATCTCATAGCGAACTGTACCAGATAAATTGTATAAATCAGTATCACTGATCACATTTGTACATGCTACACAATGTCCACATGATGAACAGCCCCACCTAGGGCCACGTGAACCAAAAATAAAATGAGGTTTTGAGATCTGATGATGGCTATGAACCAACAAATCCTTCAAATTTCTTGACCTCCTAAATGAGATAGCTGGATACTCGTTAAGATGTTTGCATAAAGTCCTGTCGCATAGCAATATAGGCCAATTTTTAATCAAAACATCACAAACCTGGTGATGACGAGATTAAAAATCAAAAATGAATCGTATTACTCAATTATGTGCCGTATTTTTCGGACTATAAGACGCACCGGACCACAAGACGCACCTAGGTTTTAAAGGAGGAAAATAGGAAAAAAAATTAAGCAAAAAATGTGGTCATGATGCCCTGTTATGGGGGAGGGGGTCTGCTGCTGACACTGGTATTGGGGTAATGTCCCCCAATTCTGTTAATATCCTCCATTCTAGTATGTTTGCCCCCTCCTTCCTGGTATAATTGGCCCCCATTCCATCCTGGTATACCTGGCCCTCATCCCCATCCTTAGTATGCATGATACCCCTTTGATCCCCCATCCTGGTATGCATGGCACCCCTTGATTCTCTATCCTGGTATGCATGGCACCCCTTTATCCCCTATCCTGGTATGCATGGCACCCCTTGAGCCCCCATCCTGGTATGCATGGCACTCTATGAGCCCCCATCCTGGTATGCATGGCACCCCTTGAGCCCCCATCCTGGTATGCATGGCACCCTCTGAGCCCGCATCCTGGTATGCATGGCAACCCTTGAGCCCCCATCCTGGTATGCATGGCACCGTCTGAGCTCCCATCCTGGTATGCATGGCAGCCTCTGAGCCCCCATCACGCTGCCTACAAAAAAAAATCAACAATCATACTCACCTCCTCTCTCCTCCAGCGCTGTCCCGCTCTGCTGCCGACACTCTCACTGTGTGAGCCGCGCATGGCAGGGCATGCATGGCGTCCCTGCCATGCGCCCTTACACAGTGTGAGACACTGCCCCCCACGCCGGGACCCATGGGAGTGGGTTGTAGGGAATATTCATGAGCTTTAATAGTGGCACACAGACCGCAGAGCTCCAGTGTGCCTGCTATTAAGAAAAATGAATATTCATTGCTCTCCATGCCCATGGGCGTGGGGAGCAGGGAGTATTAATTTTCTTTAGTAGCGGGCACAGCGTAGGCTGCAGCAGGCAGCTGCTGCCTTCTGTACCACGCTGATCCCCCGCTGCCGCTCCCTCACACCCACCACCACGCACAGCCATGTATATAGTATTCGGACTATGAGACGCACCTCCCACTTTCTGCCAAAATTTTGAAGGAAAAAAGTGCGTCTTATAGTCCGAAAAATACGGTATGTAGGTTTAATCCACAAATATATTGATTTATGATTATGTTGATTATATACTCACTTTGAGTGTACACATATACATTGTCTTTTCTTTATACATCTATATATATATATTTGATATATTATTTATATGATCAGAGATTTATTGAGCACTATGTCACTTTATACCTACAGAATTAATTAGAGTATATATTGTATTGGGCTATCTCTGTTGCTCACTCATCTTTCTGTGCATCATACACCTGTTGTTGGATTCTTATAATAATATTTGATTTTTGGTTTTTATTCAATAAAATTTACATCTTTTTAAACAATGTGGATGTATTTTGGTCCTGGCATTTTTTCTTCAATGGATGTATTTATAGGTAATAATGCCCTCTAGGACACCTTTTATATATCAGGGATTTGTTGCTGTTTTTTTTAAATACTTGCTATGATCTTCAAAGTATGGGATAGAGGCAGTGGCCAATGGTGGCATGCCACGCCACAGCTATGGGGCTCGTGAGCCGGGGGGGCCCGTGAGCCGAGAGGGCCCCGATGCAGTGGGGGAACGAGGAGGATAGGTGAGTATTGTGGGGGAAGGAGGTTGTTGCGGCGGAGTAGCGGAGAACACGCAGGAGCCGCTGCTGCAGCTACCACGTGTGCCCGCTGCTAAAGGGACATGAATTTTCCCTCTTCTCCACTCCCATGGGCGTGGAGAGGAATGAATATGTCGGCAGCAGCAGATCACCGCTGCTCAGATGTCGACATGGGCTGCCTGGCAGACAGCACACAGCAGCGCTGGAGCAGAGGTGAGGAAGGAAGGTTTGTATAAGTGTTTATTTTTTGTGTGTGCAGTGATTGGGCCACACATACCAGAATTGGGGGGTGAGGGGGCCCCACATACCAGAATTGGGGGGTGAGGGGGCCATGGATACCAGGATTGGGGGGTGAGGGGGCCACGCATACCAGGATTGGGGATGAGGGGGATCACGCATACCAGGATTGGGGGATGAGGGGTGCTATACGTACCAGGATTGGGGGATGAGGGGTGCCATGCATACCAGGATTGGGGGATGAGGGTGCCATGCGTACCAGGATTGGGGGATGAGGGGTGCCATGCGTGCCAGGATTGGGGGATGAGGGGTGCCATGTGTAGCAGGATTGGGGGATGAGGGATGCTATACGTACTAGGATTAGGGGATGAGGGGTGCCATATATACCAGGATGAGGAAATTTACTAGTAGCTGCTGCATTTCTCACCCTAGTCTTGTACTCGAGGCAATACATTTTCCCAGTTTTTTGTGGCAAAATTAGGGTCCTCGGCTTATACTCTGGTCAGCTTATTTAAAATATATGGTATTTTAAAATCAGTGAGTACGTGGTGCCCATAATGCTGCAAGACTGTGGAGTGCTTTATACTATATGGGGGCTGCATTTTACCCTATGGGGTGTGTAATATACTGTATGGAGGACTTTGGAGAGTGTATTATATTTTATGAAGGACCATTGGAAGTTCATTATTCAGAGGATTATGGGGGGCGCAATATACTATATGGATGATTATGGGTGTCGTATTATACTATATGGAAGGCTATGTGGGGCCATTATAATATTTTGAGGGCTATGTGGGGGGCCATTATACTGTATGAAAGCAATTATACGCTGTGAAGGTTTGTGTGGGATCCATCATACTGCTTGGAGGGCTGTGTTGGGGCCATTATACTGTTTGGAGGGCTAGTGCGGGCCATTATACTGTATGCAGGCCCATTATACTGTATGGAGGGCTGTGTGGGTGTTATGATCTGCTACAGAGACTAAGGAAAGAGAGGAGATCTGTCCCTACAATAGAACTAAACTAGATCCCTACGATGTAACGGGGAACCTGATCCTGCGATCAGACCCGCTAAAGTCCTCGGCTAGTCTGAACGCAGACCTATAGATGTGAGGGAGGGATCCCTACAAGATCTAGGGACTGGGATAAGTTGGACACCTCCTAGCAGAAATCGTAGCAGTCAAAGACAAACACACAACAAAAAGCATAGGGGTCAGAAGACCTAGCAAAACTAACAGAGAACGGCAACAGAGCAACAAGCTAGCTCAACAGTAGTAAATACAAATGAAGTCCAGCAAAGCCAGGAGGGCGGAGCCGGATTAAATAGGCAAAATGATCATATGACCAGCAAACTAAAAAAAACCTAACAGGAGAGTTGTAACAGTACCCCCTCTTCTAAGAGGATCCTCCGGATCCCCTAGGCCCAGGCTTACCAGGAAACCTCCTGTGAAACGCTCGGACAAGTCTGGGGGCAGAAACATCATCCGCCCTCACCCATGAGTTATTCTCAGGTCCGAAACCCTTCCAAGCGACGAGATACTGCAAACTCCCTCTATACCGTCTAGAATTTAGGATGCGGGAAATTTCATATTCCCCGTCCTCCACTACCGGAGGAACAGTGACAGAGGCATCACCATCCGACACATCAGCTTTTTTCAACAGAGAAACATGAAACACCGGATTAATCCTCCAGGACGTAGGAACCTCCAGCCTAACAGCAGATTGGTTAACTATCTGAAGTACCTTAAAGGGCCCTACGAACTTGGGACCCAATTTTTTAGAAGGAATCCTCAATCGCAGATTCTTAGAGGACAACCAAACCATGTCACCAACAGCAAACAAAACCTCTTGCCGTTTCCTATCAAAGTACCTCTTAGATTTTTTGTTAGCCTCCTGAAGATTACCACGCACATCCGTCCAAACTCTCTCCAAATCACCGGAAAAACTCTCCTCCTCAGGCACAGCCGAAACCAATTTGGAAAATGACCCAAAAGACGAATGTCTCCCAGAACAACAAAAAAGGCGAACACCCAGCAGAAGAGGATGTATGATTGTTAAGAGCAAATTCAGCAAGTGGCAGAAACTCAGACCACCCCTCTTGATTGTCTGCCACAAAACAACGCAAGAACTGCTCAACATCCTGGTTCTTCCTTTCTGTCTGGCCATTAGACTCAGGATGATATCCGGATGAAAACGACAAATGAACTCTCAACCTGTCACAAAAGGCACGCCAAAAACAAGCCATGAACCGAGGTCCCCTATCAGAAACAATGTCAGTAGGAACACCATGTAGTCTGACAATTTCCTTGACAAAGGCCTTAGCGAGTGTCTTAGCGCAAGGCAGTTTGATGAAGGGAACCAAGTGACACATCTTGCTAAAACGGTCCACGACCACCCAGATGACCGTGAAACCTTCAGAGGGAGGAAGGTCAGTAATAAAGTCCATAGCCAGATGTGTCCAAGGTGCACTAGGAACCTCCAGAGGGCAAAGCAACCCCGCAGCAGGAGCATGCGAAGACTTGGATCTTGCACACACAGTACATTGGCGCACCCACTTAATGACTTCCTTCTGCCATCCAGGCCACCAAAAGCTGCGACCCACAAGTCTCTTGGTCTCAGAAATTCCTGGATGACCTGCCAACCGAGACTCATGACACTCAACAAACAAATCTCTCCTAAAGGTCCTAGGCACAAACAACCTCCCATGGGGAGTGTTAGATGGGGCATTCTCCTGTGCTTTAAGAATCTCATCCTCCAAAATGGAGTCCAAAGCAGCAATCACAACACCTTCTTGTAAAATGGTCTCCTCTTCCTCCTCAACACCGACCATGGGAGAAAAGCTGCGAGACAAAGCATCCGCTTTAACATTCTTGGTACCCGGGATGTAAGTAACGGAAAAATTAAACCGCGAGAAAAAAAGTGCCCACCTAGCCTGACGGGCATTCAAGCGCTTGGCAGCATCAAGATAGATCAGATTTTTATGATCAGTGAAAACCTGAATGGGAAATTCAGCACCTTCCAAGAGATGACGCCAGTGTTCAAATGCGAGTTTAATCGCCAGCAATTCCCGATTACCAATATCGTAATTAAGTTCAGTCTCGGAAAATTTTTTTGAAAAAAAGGCACAGGGATGTACTTCATCCTTGTTTTCCTGAGACAACACCGCACCAACCCCCACCGAAGAAGCATCAACCTCAACCAAAAAGGCTTAGTCACATCAGGCTGCATAAGGATGGGAGCAGAGGTGAACCTCTCCTTTAGAAACACAAAAGCTTCAATGGCCTCAGAAGTCCACTGAACCGCATTAGCACCTTTCCTGGTGAGATCGGTCAGCGGTTTGACAATAATAGAATTTTTTTTTATGAATTTTCTGTAATAATTGGCGAAACCCAAAAACCTCTGTATCGATTTCAAACCAATAGGCCTAGGCCATTCCTGCACAGCTTGAACTTTAACCGGGTCCATCTCAAAACCTTCACTGGAGATAATGTAGCCCAAAAAACTAATTCTCTGTACAGCGAAGTCACATTTCTCCAGCTTAGCAAAAAGCGAATTGTCCATTAATAACTGTAATACCTCACGTACGCTCCGCCAATGAGACTCCAGATCCGGCGAATAAATCAAAATGTCATCCAAATACACAACCACATTTTTGACGATTAAAGGTCTAAGGATATCATTAATAAGAATCTGAAAAAATGCTGGAGCATTGGTGAGACCAAAAGGCATAACCAGATTCTCAAAATGACCCACAGGAGTGTTAAAAGCAGTCTTCCATTCATCACCCTCCTTCATGCGCAACAAATTGTATGCCCCCCGGAGATCAATTTTAGAGAACCACTTGGCCCCCTACTAACTGGTTAAATAAATCAGGAATCAATGGCAGTGGGTAAGGATTGCGTACACTAATTTTATTAATCTCATGAAAGTGCAGACAAGGACGTAAACCGCCATCTTTTTTTTTTACAAAAAAAAATCCAACAGCCACAGGAGACTTGGAAGGCCTAATGTGACCGGCGGCCAAGCTTGTCTGTATGTATTCTTCCAAAGCCTTTCTTTCAGGAATAGTAAGATTAAATAAACGACTCTTAGGAAGAGTCGCGCCAGGGACAAATTCAATGGTACAATCATAGTCTCTATGGGGAGGCAAAACCTGCGACTCCTCCTCAGAAAAAACTCTCCAAAAATCCTGAATAGGTACAGGCAATTCCCCTCTATCCACAGCAGCAATGCGCCCGTTACAACACTTGTCATAACACTTAGGGCTCCAGGACTTAATTTCATTGGTAGACCAATCCAGTACAGGATTGTGCAATTTTAACCAGGGTAACCCCAATATTACTGGAGAAGGCAAATTATCCAATACCACCAAATCCAAATTCTCTTGATCAATACCATTAATAGTGAGGGTAAATTCACAGACCTTGTGAGTAACACTCTTCAAGGGAGAGCCATCGACAGAAACCACAGCAATAGGGGATGACAAAGTTTTAGTTTCTAATCTAAGTTTTTCCAAGAATCCCCCATCAATCACATTCAGAGTAGATCCACAATCCACAAATACCAGAAATTCAATTAATTCATCCTGAGCAGCAGTAGTGGCAGATAGGAATACTCCGTTAGAATTTAAACAGGCAATACGAGCATGACTGACCATTTTTTTTTCTTTCTTCTTACGAAGCACACAGCTCTTAATAAAATGACCAGAATTTCCGCAATAGAAACACAAGCCTTCAGAAAGTCGGCGGTCTTTTTCCTGAGAGCGGGGTGCCATCGCCCCAATTTCCATCGGCTCTCCATTGTCAGCACAGAACCTCTCAGGACTCAAAGCTGACATAGCAGAGGATTTGCTCTCATTAACCCTTTCACGCAGTCTCCTGTCCACCCGTATAGCTAATTGCATTGCCTCCTGCAAGTTTCCAGGTGTGGGATAAGCAATCAGTAAATCCTTTACCCTTTCACATAGCCCTGCAAGAAACAAGCTTTTCAAAGCAGAATCGTTCCACCCCACCTGGGAGACCACCGACGGAAGTGAGAACAATATTTTTCCACATTACCTGATCCCTGCCTCAAACGTCTTAATTCAGACTCAGCAGATGAGACACGATCAGGATCA
Organism: Phyllobates terribilis; assembly: GCF_046119375.1. NCBI lineage: Eukaryota > Metazoa > Chordata > Amphibia > Anura > Dendrobatidae > Phyllobates > Phyllobates terribilis. The sequence goes on along the minus strand of NW_027362764.1, from coordinate 325,123,880 downwards.
TCGTACAACAAACCCAAAGCAGAAAAAAAACTATCCACTGAACTAAAGCACGGATCACTAGGATGGAGAGAGAAGGCCCATCCCTGAGGATCTTTGCGCAAAAGTGACATTATGAACCCTATGCGCTGTGATTCATCACCAGAGGATCCGGGTCTCAAACGAAAATATAATAGACAAGCATTTTTAAAAGAAAAAAAATCTTGTTGTTCGCCAAAAAATAAATCAGGCAGACGTACCTTTGGTTCCACAAAATGCGCTCCAGAACAGCTACTCACGTGTTGTTGGAGCTTGGTCACCTCCAGAGAGAGTCCCTGCAAGCGTTGAGCCTAATCTTGCACTGAGACCATGATGGAAAACTGGAGGTCTTTCCTTAGAGAAATTTTTTTTTTTTCTTTCTTTTAGGGCTGGACTTACTGTTATGATCTGCTACAGAGACTAAGTAAAGAGAGGAGATCTGTCCCTACAATAGAACTAAACTAGATCCCTACGATGTAACGGGGAACCTGATCCTGCGATCAGACCCGCTAAAGTCCTCGGCTAGTCTGAACGCAGACCTATAGATGTGAGGGAGGGATCCCTACAAGATCTAGGGACTGGGATAAGTTAGACACCTCCTAGCAGAAATCGTAGCAGTCAAAGACAAACACACAACAAAAAGCATAGGGGTCAGAAGACCTAGCAAAACTAACAGAGAACGGCAACAGAGCAACAAGCTAGCTCAACAGTAGTAAATACAAATGAAGTCCAGCAAAGCCAGGAGGGCGGAGCCGGATTAAATAGGCAAAATGGTCATGTGACCAGCAAACTAAAAAAAACCTAACAGGAGAGTTGTAACAGTGGGAGTCACAGTTGGGGGATCATAGTGTATTAGGGTCACCATACTTTGCCAGGGGAGTTGAAGTGAGGTACAATAGGGTCATTATACTGTGCATGTGGAGGCTAATGTGGAGAAAAGCACCATGGGGGTATCATACTGTGTTTGGGGGCGTTTTTATTGGCATCATACTTTATGGGGGCAATGAAAGAGGAATCTAGGACTTCAGCAGGAGGAAAATGACTAAGTAAAGACTGGAAAGTTGTGAGCTCTTCTGTTCTGTCACACAGACAAATATTTATTTATTTTTTGTGGGGGGGCCCAATTAGAGCTTCTGTTAAGGGGCCCCATGATTTCTATGTACGCCCCTGGATAGAGGTAAAAAATTATTGGGCATTTCAGGATACATGGAATATTACCCCTTTTGGCATAACGCGGGCTTGGTGGAGATATAGAAACTTACGGACTTCCAAACATGGGAGGATAAGGGAACATGATTGATGTCTTAATTATTTCAAAACAATATATTTAAAAGCTTTGATCAAATTCAAACTGAATTTGGAATCCCTCATAGATCCTTTTACCAATACTTACAACTGAGACATGCTTTTGGAATACAGGCAAATTTGATAAATATTAAAGTTGAGCAAAATCACTGTCTCACTGGGGGTGAGGGGGATCACGCATACCAGGATTGGGGGATGAGGGGTGCCATGCGTACCAGGATTGGGGGATGAGGGTGCCATGCGTACCAGGATTAGGGGATGAGGGGTGCCATGTTATATAAGAAACTTTTGCCAACATACCTGAATATATTTCCTATGCAGTTTAGGTCTTAATGGGAAAAAGATTTGGTCCCCCTAACAGAGGACCAATGGGTAGATGTTTTGGAACAAACCCCTAGGCTGGCTGTATCTGAGGGACAGAGGTTGTCCCAGATTTTTCTTTCGCATAGGGTCTATAGAACAGTCTATAGGGGTTTAGACAGGATGCGGCGTATCCTAGAAGTGGGCAGGTAGATGCACATCTTATGAATATGATGTGAGAGTGTGTGAACATTGAAAATTATTAGAAGGATGTTTTGGATATTGTGAGACAAGTTTATGGCATCTAAATACAACCAATCAGGTAGCATGCGTCCTGGATCACCAGGGGTAGGGGACTGATCCAGATTCCCCAATAAACCTGGGGATGCACGTATAATATATCAAGCTAGGAAATAGTTGGCCTACCACTGGCTGAATGTTTCCACCCCGACTATTAGCTCAAGAAAAAAATAGGGAGTGTATCTGCAGAGAAACGCATTACATAAGTTTTATAAGATTTGGAGGCCAGGACTTTCATCTCCAGTGTTACTCTAAGATGCGATGTATCAGCTCTTACTCATCATAATTTAATTTAATTTCTTTAGAAATTATTCATCTCTTATCCTTTGGATGTCCCCAGCTAGATAGGATTCTTATGATCTGATTATAGATAGTGGTATTAATTTAAGACACAAAATACAATGGCAAATTGCTGTAGTGGTGTAACATTTTATTAAACCCTTTACCCCCCAAGACTGTTTGCATCTTATTGACCAGGCCAAATTTTTCAAATCTGACCAGCGTCACTTTATGAGGTAATAACTCTGGAACGCTTCAACTGATGCCACTGATTCAGAGAATGTTTTTTTTCGTGACATATTGTATTTCATGATAGTGGTAAAATTTGTTCAATATGACTTGCATTTATATGTAAAAAAAACCCCTGAAATTTGGTGAAAATTTCAAAAACGTCGCAATTTTCAATCTTTGAATTCTTATGCCCTTAAATCAGAGAGATGTGTCACACAAAATAGTTGTAAAGTAGACATGTGGGAAATGTTATTTATTATCTTCAGAATTTTTGAAGCAATTTTTTTTGTTGTTAGGAAGTTAGAATAGTTAAGAAGTTGACTAAATTTTGTCAAATTTTCAAAACCATTTTTTATTAGGGACCACATCGCATTTGAAGTGAGTTTGAGGGGTCTATATGACAGAAAATACTCAAAAGTGACACCATTCTAAAAAAACTACACCCCTCAAGATGCTCAAAACCACATTCAAGAAGTTTATTAACCATTCAGGTGCTTCACAAGAATTTTTGAAATGTGTGAAAAAATATGAACATTTTAACTTTTTTTTACAAAAATTTTACTTTAGACCCAAATTTTTAAATTTTCACTAGGGTAACTGGAAAAAATGGGCACCAAAATTTTTTGCGCAATTTCTCCTGAGCATGCCAATATACCATATGTGGGGGAAAACCACTGTTTGGGCGCAAGGCCAGGCTCTGAAGGGAAGGAGCACCATTTGACTTTTTCAATTAAAATTTGCTGGAATAATTAGCGGACTCCATGTCATGTTTGGAAAGCCCCTGATGTTCCTAAACAGTGGAAATCCCCCACAATTGACCCCATTTTGGAAACTACACCACTCAAGGAATTTATTGAACATTACATTTTCCCGCTAAAATGTTGTTTTAGTCCCAAGTTTTAAATTTTTCTTCGGGCTAATAAGAGAAATTTTTACAACAAACTGAGGTCCATTTTTTCCTGAGTGCGCCAATACCCTACATGTAATCGGGAAATACTTTTCAGGCACAGTGCAAAGTTCAGAAGAGAAGGAGCACCATATTATAGTGCAGATTTTACTGTTATGGTTTGCGGGTGCCATGACCAGGGGAGAGCCCCTGAGATACCAGAACAGCAGAAGCCCCCATAAGTGACCCCATTTTATAATCTATGCCTCTCAACTAATTCATCTAGTGGTGCAGTGATCATATTGACACTATGGCTGAGTCATAGAATTTTATACCATTGGGCAGTGAAGAAAAAAGAATTAAATTTTTAGCACCAAAATGTTGGTGTAGCCCCAGATTTTCCATTTTTACATGGGGAAGTGGGTAACAATGGCACAAAAATTTGTCCCACAATTTCTACTGAATGTGGTATTACCCCATACTGCTTAGACACACGGCGAGACTCGGGAGGGACAGAGTGCTATTTGCCTCCTGGAGTGCAGATTTTCCTAGAATAGTTTGCAGTCTCCACATACAGGGCCCTTAAGTGCTAGAAGAGCGGAATCTCCCCTCAAGTGACCCCATTTAGGAAGTTATACCCCTTTGGGAATTTATCTACAGGTGAAGTCAGGGCCGGCTCCAGCTTTTTGTGGGCCCCAGGCGAAAGAGTCTCACATATCACGATTCATGATGCACAGATACAGCAGAGAAATATAGGTATGTATGAGGGCTGTCCCCTCATTCTTCACATATGCAGACATGCACACACGCACAGTATGCAGACATGCACACATGCACAGTATGCAGACATGCACACACATTACACAGACATGCACACGCACACATAGTACACAGACATGCACGCACACAGTACACAGACATGCACGCACACGCAGCACACAGACATGCACACTCATAGTACACACACATGAACATGCGCACACTCACAGTAGGCAGACATGCGCTCTCACAGTAGGCAGACATGCGCACTCACAGTAAGCAGATATGCGCACTCACAGTAAGCAGACATGCGCACTCACAGTAAGCAGACATGCGCACTCACAGTAAGCAGACATGCGCACACATAGTACGCAGACAAGTGCACACATGCACATAGTACACAGATGTGCACACATACAATATGCAGACACGCACATACACAAACATATACACAGATACGTACACATAAAAATACATGTAAAACAGACATACAGTGTAGGAAATAATTATTTGATCCCTTGCTGTTTTTGTAAGTTTTCCCACTGACAAAGACATGAAAAATCTATAATTTTAAGGGTAGGTTAATTTTAATATTTTAACACCAAAAAAAATCAAGAAAATCACATTGTATTAATTGGATACTTTTTTTGCATTTTGCAGTGTTCATGTCTTTGTCAGTGGGCAAACTTACAAAAAGAGCAAGGGATCAAATACTTATGTCCTCCACTGTATATACAGGGCGGTCCAAAAGTAGGTGGACAGAAAGTGTAATAAGATTATGAAGGGGGAGATTTATCAAACACTAAATTGCAGCCGCCTGTCTGGATCATCCTCCAATAAACCATGAATTAGACACCCAATAGATTTCAGGATTCGCATAATAGAAGGTCGTGAAATTCCCATTTCCAAAGAGGCTCTTCTGGTGGACTTTATTGGACTCTGAACAAATGTTTCAGCAACAAGTTGTTTATTATCTTCTGTACAGACTGTTTTGGGTCGACCAGTTTTTGGAGCATTAAGGATTGAGCCAGTGGCATTGAATTTGTCACGAAAGCGGTAAATGGTTTGTCTCTTTGGGGCTTGAGTACCAAATGTCTCAATATATCCTTTCCAGAAACCAAGCAGTGTACCTATGATGAGGTACTCGCTTTCTCACTACTGTAACTGAACACAAACACTTTTCACAAACCATGTATATATATTTCAATCACCGTTGCTCTAACGGTTTCAGCATTTTGAGAATTCCAATACTCTGTTAAAATCCATTTTTTTTATCTGTATTTAAATTATTTGCTATTATGTGTTATCTGAATTATCTGAAAAGAAAACAGATTTGGGGGAGATCTATCTGTGAAAACTAGATCTGTGAAACTGGCTCAGTTGCCCTTAGCAACCAATCAGATTCCACCATTCATTTTCCAAAGAGTCTGTGAGGAATGAAAAGTGGAATCTGATTGATTGCTAAGGGCAACTGAGCCAGTTTCACTTTACACCATGTTTGATAAATCTCCCCCTTAATAACCTTATTACACTTTCTGTCCACCTACTTTTGGACCACCCTGTATATATATACATAGTCATACACACTGACATACACAGATATTCACATCATACATGTGCACACACAGACAGACACATTAGAAATATTTTTTAATATGGGGATTGGGGAAGCCGGCAACAAGACTCAATCACCTGCCCCTGGTCTGTGTCCCGTCCAGCTCCTCAGGCATGTGGCAGTGCAAGGCCACCAGCGTGCGTTTGATGGCCATCACAGACATGGACCTGGACCATCAGGGGGGCCCATTCTCCGTCGGAACCCGGGCTGCTCCCCCAGCATCTGTGCAGGACCTCTAGTGCTGTTTGATGGGCGTCACTTTACCAGTAATGATGCAGCAGGGGCAACACACAAGCACAAAGGTGCAGGGTCGCCCTTGCCGTGTCATAACCAGACACAGCCGCACAGTGAACTGCGCGCGGCCATGTCTGTCTGGTGAAGTGACAGCAATAAAACAGCTCCAGAGGTCCTGCACAAATGCTGGGGGTGTGGCCCGCGCCCTGATGGCAAGTCGGCCCCCCTGATGGCCCAGGACCACTGCATTTGCCCGGGAGCACCGGGTGCTGATGTCGACCCAGGGTCTAGTGATGATTTTGACTCCATGGGTGTTTTCCAGAAACAAGCAACGTTGGATGCTGCTGAATGAAAATTGAAAACTGCCGTTGTAGTGACCAGTAGTAGTGCACAGCTGATGCTTCTGGAGACATGCACCCGTAAATTAGGCAGGCTCTCATCACTACAGAAATGCCAAACATGGGGATGCTAACTGCAATTTAGGCACACTGGAGATTAGAAGGAAGGCGGCATTCGGATATGGGAGTGCAGAATTAATTTGAGGGGCGAGGAGCCATAGTGCTTTTCCAGTGCCTTTGTGCTACCAGTAACATGGAAGCCCCTATATTTCTGTTAACAGATGACGGACCTGAGTAGTGGTTTTTTTCTGGATTGAGTTGAAGCTTTTGTTGGGAACATTTTATATGACATGTTTGATCACATTTATCCTGCGCACTATGCTGAGCACTTATATCTGGGTTTCCATCTAAATCTCTGATTCAGATGAAATCCCCAAGGGATACCTGAGATTACTCTGCTCAGCCTCTGTTCAGGGTTGTCCTTATATTCAGAAGTGCACAAAACTGTGGCCGACCACACTTTTATTCATGCCTAAAAAGACATCAGAAGGCCTCATTATAGGGAATCTTGTGCCAGGTGTTCCATCTTAATCACATATTTCAGAGATTTACATGGAAACCCCGGTGTAAGCGCTCAGCATAGAGCGCAGGATAAATGTTCAGCGTTGTCCTTTTCAGAAGTGCACAAAATTGTGGCCTCTTCTGTGGCAGAAGGAAATCAGAAGATTCAGGGGTTACGTCTGAATCACGTATTTCAAATATTTACACGGAAACCCCGGTGTAAGTGCTCAGCGTAGATCGCAGGATAAATGTGCGTCGAGCCATGCTGAGATCTTTGGGGGCAGAATGAACAAATCAATGGTAGACGAAGAATTGGTTTTATTTATTTTTCACGCCTTTTCTCTTGCGGTATAAGTGATTAGACGACTTTATTCTTCAGGTCGGTGCGATTACAGCGATACCAGATTTACTAGGGGCATTCATTAAAGATTTCCCCTGACCCACTTCTATTTATCACAGGATGCTGAAACTTCACATGTGTAATGATATAAGTCTCTATACAGTTGTGCTCAAAAGTTTACATAGCCCTTGTTTCAGAGAATATGAATGATAACAAACTTTTTCTCCACTCATGATTATTGGTTGGGTGAAGCCATTTATTGCCAAACTACTGTGTTTTCTCTTTTCAAATCTTAATGACAACCAAAAACATCCAAATGACCCTGATCAAAAGCTCACATATCCTGGTGAAAGGGAAAGGGATACAAAAAGATATCCAAGGAATTGATAATGCCAGTCAGCAGCGTTCAAACTGTACCAAATGGAAAATCAGTGGCTTTGTAAAAACCAAACCACGGTCAGGTAGACCAACAAAAATTTCGGCCACAACTGCCAGGAAAATTGTTCGGGATGCAAAGAAAAACCCACAAATAACATCAGCTGAAATTCAGGACTCTCTGAAAACTAGCGGTGTGGCTGTATCAAGATGCACAATAAGGAGGCACTTGAAGAAAAATGGGCTGCATTGTCGAGTCGCCAGAAGAAAGCCATTACTGTGCAAATGCCACAAAGTATCTCGCCTACTGCACAATTAAAGGTGCAGTGTCGCCCTTGCCGTGTCATTACCAGACACAGCCGCACAGCGCACTGCGCGCGGCCATGTCTGGTGAAGTGACAGCATTCAGACAGCTCCAGAGGTCCTGCACAGATGCTGGGGAAGTGGCGGCCCGCGCCCAAACAGCAGAGAGACAAGCCTCGAAACTTCAGAAACAAGGTAATTTGGAGTGAAGAGACCAAAATTGAACTTTTTGGCCACAACCATAAACATTACATTTGGAGAGAGGTCAACAAGGCCTATGATGAAAGGAACACCATTCCTACAGTAAAGCATGGAACATTGCTGATGTTTTGGGGATGTGTGAGCTACAAAGGCACAGGAAACTTGGTAAAAGTTTAAGGAAAGATGAATGCAGCTGCGCATGGGACTTACTTGGACATTCCAACATGACAACGATCCAAAAAACAAGGCCAAGTCAACCTGTCATTGGCTACAGCAGAACAAAGTGAAGGTTCTGGAGTGGCCATCTCAGTCTCCTGACCTCAATATCATTGAGTCACTCTGGGGAGATCTCAAGCACACAGTTCATGCTAGACAGCCCAGGAATTTACAGGAACTGGAGGCTTTTTGCCAAAGAGAATGGGCAGCTTTGCCAACTGAGAAAATAAAGAACCTCATCCACAACTACCACAAAAGACTTCAAGCTGTCATTGATGTTAAAGATGGAAATACACGGTATTAAGAACTGGAGTATGTGAACTTTTGATCACGGTCATTTGGATGTTTTTGATTGTCATTAAGATTTAAAAAGAGAAAACACAGTTTGACAATAAATGGCTTCACCCAACCAATAACCATGAGTGGAGAAAAAGTTTTTTGTCATCATTCATATTCTCTAAAACATAGTAACATAGTAACATAGTTTTTAAGGTTGAAGGAAGACTAAGTCCATCTAGTTCAACCCATAGCCTGACATGTTGATCCAGAGGAAGGCAAAAAAAACATGTGGCAAACACTAAGCTCCACATTGGGGAAAAAAATTCCTTCCCGACTCCATACGACAATCAGACTAGTTCCCTGGATCAACGCCCTATCAAGGAATCTAGTATATATAACCTGTAATATTATACTTTTCAAGAAAGGCATCCATGCCCTTCTTAAATTTTAATAGTGAATCACTCATTACAACATCATGCGGCAGAGAGTTCCATAGTCTCACTGCTCTTACAGTAAAGAATCCCCATCTGTGATTATGATTAAACCTTCTTTCCTCCAGACGTAGAAGATGCCCCCTTGTCCCCGTCTCTGGCCTCAGAGTAAAAATATCAGTAGACAGGTCTTTTTACGGTCCCCTCATATATTTGTACATAGTAATAAGATCACCCCTAAGCCTTCGTTTTTCCATAGTAAATAACCCCAAGTGTAATAACCTATCTTGGTATTGCAGACCCCCCCAGTCCTCTAATAACCTTGGTCGCTCTTCTCTGCACCCTCTCTAGTTCAGCTATGTCTTTCTTATACACCGGAGCACAGAACTGTACACAGTATTCTAAGTGTGGTCACACTAGTGACTTGTAAAGAGGTAAAATTATGTTCTCCTCATGAGCATCTATGCCTCTTTTAATGCATCCCATTATTTTATTTGCCTTTGCAGCAGCTGCCTGTCACTGGCCACTAAACTTGAGCTTGTCGTCCACCAATACACCCAGGTCTTTTTCAGTGACAGTTTTGCCCAGTGTTTTACAATTAAGCATATAATTATACATTTTATTTCCTCTGCCCAAGTGCATTACCTTACAGTTATCCCCATTAAAGCTCATTTGCCATTTATCAGCCCAAACTTCTAGTTTACATAGATCCTCCTTTAATATACAATTGTCCTCCTCTGTATTGATTACCCTGCAGAGTTTAGTGTCATCTGCAAATATTGAAATATTACTCTCTATACCCCCTACAAGGTCATTAATAAATATGTTAAAAAGAAGGGGGCCCAATACTGACCCCTGTGGTACCCCACTGTTAAATGAGACCCGGTCTGAGTGTTTTCCATTAATAACCGCCCTTTGTTTCCTATCACTGAGCCAATTCTTAACCCACATACATATATTTTCCCCTATCCTCATTGTTCTCATTTTATGTATCAACCTTTTGTGTGGAATCGTATCAAAAGCTTTTGAAAAGTCCATATACACAACATCCACTCCATTTCCTTGGTCCAGTCCGGAACTTGACTCCTCATAAAAACTGATCAGATTAGTTTGACAGGAACGGTCCCTCGTAAACCCATGTTGATATTGGGTCATGAGTAGTGTTGAGCATTCCGATACTGAAATATCGGGTATCGGCCGATATTCGCGGTATCGGAATTCCGATACTTAATTCCAATACTTTTAGCATATCGTATACCGGAATCGGAAGTTCCCATAATGCAATGAGCCAGTTTCATTTTATTCAGCCAATGAGGATCCTAAGAAGTGTGGGCACATCCTGTTAGGCATGTAGGCATGTTAACTAATGGCATGGCTGTGATTGGCTGCTGAAATGATGTCATGATGCACTATAAAAGCCGCCTCCGCCATTTTGAGCTCACTCTGCTGTGAATTCAGTTAGGGATAGGACGCTGTTGTTTTGAGGGACAGTTTTAGCTACCTATTTGCTCTATTCTGCTTTACCCAAGCTACTTTATAAATCGCTGTGCCTTGCAGCGCTAGTGCACAGTGCTCTGCATCTGCACTGTTCACCGCTGTCTGCAAGGTCTGTGTGTGTGAGTGCAGCTCACGCTGTAGTGTGTGCTTCAGCCACGTCTGGTTGTAGTGCGCTCAGCGTGCTTCACTGCCTCATACATTGTCCTTTTTTGCTAATTGATAATTTTTCCTGATTTCTCCTATTAGTGTGGTGTTTCCATCCGTATTCAGCTAAATTGGTTCCAAACACACTATATAGGAGTAGATAGAGGAGCTTTTCTGCAGCATTGTGCCCTGCAGCCCCAGCCAGATTAGTATTAGCCTATTTTTTGTAGCCTCATCTATTGCATTGTAGGTTACCTTCCTACATTGTAATTGCTACAAAAAGTTTGTGATACTATCGGTATTACATCTTTGGGCACATCCAGTGTCTTTTTGTGACAAAAAAAACCTAAATAAAGTTCACCAAACACTCCACTTTACAGTTGTGTAGGCCACATTATTCATATTAAAGTCTAGTCCACACTTTATAAAATTAGTGTTTCTTATACCTGTTAGCAGCTGTTCAGGAATAAGCACACTAAGCCATTAGTACTTTTCTGCCTATCTTTATCAGTCTACCAAGATGAAGAAGGCAGGGAGTAAGGCATGTGGTCGTGGGCGTGGGCGTCGAGTTTCTGCAGGGAGAGGACGTGAGGATTCTGTGCCTGCAGGGAGAGGACGTGGGGATTCTATGCCTGCTGTGGGCACCAGTGACTCAGCATCCCCCAGTTTTACCAGGGAACAGTCCTTTATGTGCAGCTTTGTAGGAGCTAGCCGTACCCCACTGCTGCGGGAGGACCAAATTGAAGCCGTTGTCGGATGGATGGCAGCTAACGCATCGACTTCAATTAGTTCCAGATCCTCTCAGGTCCTGAGCACTGAAGAGCACCCATCTGTCTCTTCACCACCTGCCAAATTGCCCAGGCAGTCAGAGAGCCCTGGACAGGAGCCATCTCTACTTCTGTTCTCTGGATCTCTTGGCTTGGAAAGAGGGGGCCAGCCAAGCAGAATTTGAGAATTTGAAGAAGAGGTAGTATGCAGTGATGCGCAACCGTTTTGTCTCTCTGAATCTGAAGAGGCGGGTGGGCCAGTGCCTATGGTCAGCAGCACACCTCAGTACACATCTGATAATGAGACTCAGGTGCCACTTTCTGGTGCGTACTGTGCTGGCGAGACTATCCAAGAGAAACAGTTGTTTGAAGAGGGTGGTGTAGATGATGAGGTCCTTGATAGAGATGAGTGGTGTTCGACTCGAACTGTTCACCAATCTCAAATTCGAGCTGTTTTGGGCATTGTTCGAGCCGTTCGGCGAACACGAACAATTTGAAAAAAATTCGGCTGTTTGAGGTTATGTTCGATAACTGTTCGTGCACCAAAATCATAACTGGATTTTTTTTCAGTAATGCTGAAAATTAATGTTAATATGCAGTTTGAGTGTACAGCGGGGCGGGGGGAGGGGCAGGGGATAGATCTCTGCAGAAATAATGAAGGTCTCCATTTTTTTTCCTCTTTCCCGCATTTACAGTGGGGAGGTGCAATCTGTCAGCCTATCAGCAGCGCACACACAGAGCGAACTGCTTTTTTCACACAAGCAAGGCCATGTGTCATTGACAGTGTATGTCACATGTCCTTGCCCTATAAGACCCAGCCATTTTCCCCGTTGCCACCATTTTCTCACGGCTGCCGCTGCGTGTTAGACGGCACCGATGTTGCTGTGTGCGCTATACATTGTTAATTTCCAGCCAATTTTCGCACAAATCTACAGATAGCGTGGGAGTAGGGAATAGTTGTGATTGCAGTCCTTTTAAGGACTAGGTTACATCATTTCCTATGACTTTTATCAGGCAGGTCTGTGTTCTTAAATAGGTTGGGAGTAAAGACTAATTGTAATTGCAGTCCTTTTCAGGACTAGGTTACATCAGTTCCTATCAATTTTATCAGGCAGGTCTGTGCTCTTAAATAGATAGGTTGGGAGTAAAGACTAATTGTAATTGCAATCCTTTTGAGGGCTAGGTTACATCAGTTCCTATCACTTTTTGTCAGGCAGGTCTGTTTTAGTGCTGTGCAAGTTTTTTTCACAGCATTTGGCTAAATCTAGCAAAGCAAATCCTTTTTGGCCTCTTGCAGTGTGTGTTAGTCATTGGAGTATCCTATCTGTGTTGCAAACTATACCACCTGTGTATAGAATACAATTTTTTTTACTGCACCTAGTGAAGTAAAACCTTTTGGGCATAGCATCATTCTATTAGTCCATCTATACTAACCTCCACCAGGTTGCAAATTCAATATAATTTTTTTTCTGCATGTAGCTCTGAAAAAATATTTTGGCTTATAGCAGTGTGTGGGACTTGTTCTATTAGTCCACCTATACTAACCTTCACCAGGTTGCAAATTCAATATAATTTTTATCTGCATCTAGCTCTGAAAAAATATTTCGGCTTGTAGCAGTGTGTGGGACTTGTTCTATTAGTCCATCTATACTAACCTCCACCAGGTTGCAAATTCAACATAATTTTTTTCTGCATGTAGCTCTGAAAAAATATTTCGGCTTGTAGCAGTGTGTGGGACTTGTTCTATTAGTCCATCTATACTAACCTCCACCAGGTTGCAAATTCAATATAATTTTTTTCTGCATCTAGCTCTGAAAAAATATTTAGGCTTGTAGCAGTGTGTGGGACTTGTTCTATTAGTCCATCTATACTAACCTCCACCAGGTTGCAAATTCAATATAATTTTTATCTACATCTAACCCAGCCAATACTTTTGGGCTAATACCACAGTTTGGCCACTCAGCTCTGCTCGGTTCCCATCCATTGTTTTTTGTGCAAACAAATCCAGAGTTGTGAATTAGTTAACCACCAAAATGAGTGGAAAAAGGCCTGCTGCTGGAGGAAAGGGGAATAGGCGTGTTGGGAAGGGAAAAAAAGGTTGTGTCCGTGGGGTAGGTGTTAAAGCAACAGTAACATCTGCAGAAGAAAGACCATCTTCCAGCCAAACTAAAATGTCTACTTCTTTTAGCGGACAATGTGATAAGATCCCTTTCTTATGGCCATGCCAATCGCTACAAACCATGAGGCACAAAAACAGCAAGTGCTTCAACGGATAGCAAGTGCTTCTTTAAGTGGGCTCTCCTCCACCTCATCTTCAACATCACAAATACTCCAGTACTCAGAGGTGTCACCCCAATCGCACTTGCTTCCTCACAGCTACCAAGTCTCCAGCTGCTTGTCTGAGTATGGGGTAGAACAGATGGTTGAGTCTGCAGAGCTGTTTACTCATACTGTAGCCTGGGAATCAGAGGTCGGCTCCAGAGCTTCTGTGAATCCAGATGAGGAAATGTTCTGCACTGATGCCCAGAATCTTTATGAGTCGGATCCAGGACCAGACGCAGAAGGTTATGACCATAATGTACACCCTCGTTCCCAAACTGTAACTCCTGTTGGTGGAGACAATGAGGAAGACGATGATGAGACTCAAAATACCTGATTGGAGCGACAACTTTAGTTTTTTGTCAGGGCAGGAAGATTTTGGCTCTGAGGACGACGGGTGTGATAACACACAGGGTGATGATGACGAGGTTGGAGATCCCACTTACTGTCAACCCACAGTCAGCCAGTCAATAAGGTCAGCAGAGGAGGTGGAGGAGGATGCTAGTGATGAAGAGGTCAGGTTGCGCCTTCCTGGACAGAGACGTAGTACTGGAAGCACGTCAACAACTGCATCCTCAAACACAGCTTTGCCTCTGACCACAAGTCGTGGTGGCGCTTCAGGTCGCATGGGTGCTAAGCCTTGCATAGCCTGGGCATTTTTTCAGATCGATAAAGATGACCCAACTTGTGTTATCTGTAACATTTGTCAGCAAAAGCTAAGTAGAGGCCAAAAAATACATAGTTTGAGTACTTCATGCATGAACCGGCACATGGATATGAAGGATAAGTTGCAGTGGGAAGCTCACTGTGTTACAATGCGGCCTAGCCGGCCGGGCCAACCACTGCCTGCCTCATCTTGTGCATCCACGGCCTCTTCATCCTCTGTGACTGGGAGGACAGCAGTCACACCTGTTTTGGGACGCAGACCTGCCACCTCTTTACCCGCAACAGCCAGCGTGATTGGCAGGTCATCATTTCTTTGGAGGTGGAAACACCAGCTGGTGTTCAGCGCTGTCCGACATCGATAGCACCACCTTTGGATCAAGGCAACCTAACATGTCCGCCTGCATCTTCCTCACAGACCGGCAGTTTGTCGGGGACACCCTTCTCAACCCCGTCTAAGCACAACAGCCAGCCCTCGGTCCCTCAGATGTGGACAAGTAAAAGACCATTTCCTCCTAGCCATGAGAAAGCTAAGAGGTTGAATTTCACCATCTGCAAGCTCTTGGCAACAGAAATGCTGCCTTTCCGCCTGGTGGACACAGAGGATTTTCGAGACCTTATGTCCGTCGCAGTGCCCCAGTACCAGATGCCCAGTTGGCACTACTTCTCAAAGAAAGGTGTGCCTGCGCTCCACCAGCATGTCGCACACAACATCACCGCTTCTTTGAGAAACTCTGTGTGTGACAGGGTGCATTTCACCACAGACACTTGGACGAGTAGGCATGGACAGTGGCGTTACATGTCGCTAACTGGGCACTGGGTAACTATGGTGACAGCAGGACAAGGGGCTGCTGTCCAAGTCTTGCCGTCCCCACGAGTTGTGCGTTAATCCTCTTTATCTCAAAGTTCCTCCACTGCTTCTGCCTCCTCAACCTCCTCTCGGTCCTCCACCTGCACCCAAAGCCTGTCTGGTCATGCCACAAGCTTTTTAACTGCGCAGAAGGGATCCTGCACACCTCCTTACTATGCTGGCAGCAGGGCTCAACATCATCAGGCGGTTTTTACTTTGAAATGTCTGGGAAATGTGAGTCACACAGCTGAGGAGTTGTGGTCAGCTCTGGAGAACCAGTTTCATGAATGGTTGTCTCCACTGGACCTGAAACCAGGGAAGGCCGTGTGCGACAATGCTGCAAACCTGGGTGCGGCCCTTCGCCGGGGCAATGTCACACACGTGCCTTGTATGGCTCACGTGTTGAACCTGGTTGTCCAGCAATTTTTAGCCCACTATCCCGGACTACATGGCCTTCTGCAGAGGGCACGGTCGCTGTGTGCTCACTTCCGCCGTTCGCATCCCGCAGCTCAGTGACTTACATCTCTACAGAAGTCGTTGGGCCTGCCACTTCACCGGCTAAAATGCGATGTGCCTACCTGGTGGAATTCAACTCTGCACATGTTGCAGCGACTGTGGCAGCACCGACAAGCCCTGGTGCAATACGTTCTGATGTATAGCCTGGGCCAACGAGATCCAGAGGTGGGGCAAATCACGCTGGAGGAGTGGTCTCAGATCAGGGACCTATGCACCCTTCTGCACAGTTTTGAAATGGTGACGAAGATGTTTAGTGCTGACGATGCCTTTATCAACATGACTATTCCGGTGATTTACATGCTGGAGCACATGTTAAACAGAATTCGGAGTCAGGTGGTGGCACAAGAGGAGGTGGAGGAAGTAGAGGAGGAGGAGTTGTATGCGGAAGGGCTAACATCTGCAAGGTCCAGACGGTCGGCAGCACCAAGGCGGCAGGCATGTGAGGGTGGGGGAGATGGTTTTACCAGGGCGCATGGTAGCAGCCAAACTAGTGAGGAAGGTGCAGGAGCCAAGGAGGAAGTGGAGGACGAACTGATGGAAGACTCATCAGATGAGGGAGACCTTGATCACATTTCTGCTGTGCGAGGTTGGGGGGAGAGGGCAGAGGAAGGAAGTATAATTGTTACCTCGCCACCAACACAACAGGGACTTGGTGCTCCTGGATGCGCAAGACACATGAGTGCCTTCTTGCTGCACTACCTGCAACATGACCCTCGAATTGTAAGAATTGTTAGAAATAATCCTGACCACTGGGTTGCCACACTGTTAGATCCCCGGTACAAAAGTAAATTTGCAGAAATTATTCCTGCTATAGAAAGAGATGCATGCATGCAGGAGTATCAGCAGAGACTGCTGCAGAATCTAACGTGCTTTTCCCCAAAACACTAGTGGTGCACGTAGTGAATCTCACAGTTCCAACTTGCCAACCGTGGGACCGTCGAGTGTTCAACACTCAAAACGTAACAGAAACACAGTATCTGCTGGTAACATCAATTTTGCGGAATCATTTCACCACTTTTTTAGCCCATCCTTTGCAAGGCCACAGGAGACAAGAAGTCTGACACATAGTCAACGCCTAGAGACGATGGTACAGGAGTATCTCCAAGTAAACATTGAAGCCATGACTGTCTCACTGGACCCTTGCTCTTTTTGGGCTTTCAATCTGGATAAATGGCCGAAGCTCGCCACTTACGCCTTGGAGATCTTGTCATGCCCCGCAGCCAGTGTTCTGTCTGAACGTGTGTTCAGCGCTGCTGGTGGTGTGCTGACACACGCGGATCTCCACTGATAATGTAGACAGACTCACGTTCATAAAGATGAACAAATCATGGATCTGAAACGACTTTTCTACCCCTGTGTCATCCTGGGGAGAGTAAATGTGTCACCCAGGCCTGGATGCCACAAGTGTAATTAAAGCTGTGTCTGAGAGCAGGGGGGAGGTTCTCTAGTCAGGGGAACATTAGCATGCAATGCCTCCTGTCTCAGGCCAGTAGGGGGAGCTGGCTGCCCCTATAAAAGCTGGTACTGAGGGCAGGGTTAGAGAGAACTGGAAAGCCTGTCTCAGCACTGAGACATGTCCCAGAGTGGAGCAGGGACAGAAAGTTGATTGCACCTAAGAGGAAGTGTGGCAGAAGGAGAGCCACAAGCCAGAGACAAGAGGCGCAGTGAGCCTGTCTTGGCAGAGAAAAGACTTAACTTTACCAGACTTTGGTGTCTGAGGCTGGAAGGATTCCACATCCCCCAGCAGAGAACCAGTCCGCAAGGGACTGTACATTCCTTGGCCTAAGAATCCTGGAGGCCCTGCCACAACCGAAGGGAGCAGAAAGGAACCCACGTCGCAGGCCATACAGGCAAGAATACACGGAAAGCTCGGAAACGTGGGCTGTTACCCTATCAGGAGGAGATAGCCAGAAGGAGCGCAGAAAGCACGGTAGGCCTACACCCTCACCCTGACCAGGGCCAATTTCCCCGTTGCTCTCAGACATCCAGGTCCCCTCCTAGCTGGGACTGTTTATGGGTCAGTTTACCTGTTTGGTAAAGACCCTGGACTGCAACCTGTTGTCTGTGTGCTCCTTGCTCCTCCAGCACTATCAGCACTGGGACTCTCACTACCATTACTCCCACCATCCACTATACTGCCCTGGGGCCGCACTCTTCCCGTGGGGAGTCACACTACCCTAGCTGCACACTTCATCAGCCCCAGCGGTCTGCATGCAGCGTCGGTTTCTAATAACCGCAAATCCACGGGTGGCGTAGTCGGACATAAACATCAGCACATAACGGACTACCACTGGCCTGACCACCCTGAGCCACGGAACCGGGTTGCCACTACTACTCCCATCGTTCCCCTTATTGCCCGGATCCGAGTGCCCCACGGCCCAGGGGGCGAGTCATAAATGCTTCATGATTTGTTAAAATCACCTCACCAACAGTTTTAAGCTTTCAAATTACTAATCGTGTTTATCTGTATCTTGGCTGGAAAATAATTTGGGCCTTGTAGCAGTGTGCAGTACTGATTCTATTTGGCCATCTATACTAAACTCCACCAGATTTAAAATTACTAATCATGTTTATCTGTATCTTGGCTGGAAAATAATTTGGGCCTTGTAGCAGTGTGCAGTACTGATTCTATTAGGATATCTATACTAAACTCCACCAGATTTAAAATTACTAATCATGTTTATCTGTATCTTGGCTGGAAAATAATTTGGGCCTTATAGCAATTTGCAGTACTGATTCTATTAGGCCATCTATACTAAGTGTAACGGGTCTGGGAGGTGGAACCTCTGAGCTACTATACAAAGGGGCAGTCCTTGTAAGGAAGCGGGTGGCTCCCAGGGAAGGCGGGCAGGTAGTCACGGAAGTGACAGGAACAGTCTCTGGGAAGAAGGGCAGGAGGTCACGGCAAGTGACGGGGACAGTCTCTAGACAGGAGGGTGGTCACGGCAAGTGACAGCAGGGTAAGAGTCTCTAGACACGCAGGTGGTCACAGCAAGTGACGGCAGAGCCTCCAGGTAGGCTAGCAGGTGGGTAGTAGGTGAACGCTCCCAGGTGAGCGGGTAAGAGTCTCTCGGCTGGCTGGCAGGTGGTCACGGCAAGTGACGGCAGAGCCTCCTGGTAGGCTAGCTGGCGGATAGCAGGAGAGCGCTCCCAGGTGAGCGGTTAAGAGTCTCACGGCTGACTGGCAGGTGGTCACGGCAAGTGACGGCAGAGCCTCCAGGTAGGCTAGCTGGCGGGTAGCAGGTGAGCGCTCCCAGGTGAGCGGGGAAGAGTCTCTCGGCTGGCTGGCAGGTGGTCTCAGGCAGGTATCAGGCAGGTGTCAGGCAGGTATCAGGCAGGTGCTTCCTGAACCGCAGGCCGGCTGGTCCATAGACAGACTGGCGGATGCTGGTAGACAGACTGTCGGACCGCAGGGAATGCAAGCAGGTAGACAGAGCTGGAAAACAGACTGGCAACGGAACCTGAGGGCTGAAGCAGAGGTGAAAGGCTTTGCAACAACTTTGCTCGGGCACCTCCATTTTGGAGGAGGTGCCTTATATATGGGAGCTCCACCGGCAATTGGCCTGTGACTCCTTAGGACGGCACGCGGCCCCTTTAAGAGGGAGGGAGTGCGTGCGCCCTAAGCACAGTGCCCGGGAAGCAGCGAGCACTGCCAGCAGCGCGGGAAGAGGACGCCGAGGACGGAGCAGGGAGGTGAGGGGAACGGCTTCCCTGCCTAGCAGGAGGCAGGGACGCCGACGCTACAGTACCCCCCCTTTTAGGCCCCCCCTTTTTTAGGCCAGACAGAAATTTATCAAGGATGAGCGGGGCATGGATGTTCTCCCGGGGCTCCCACGTTCTCTCCTCAGGACCAAACCCCTTCCAATCCACTAGAAAAAAGGTCTTTCCTCTTACCCTTTTGGTGGCCAGAATGCTCTCTACCTCAAACTCGTCTTCAGCGGAAACCGGAGCGGGAGGCGTGCCTGTTGACTTGGAAAAAGAGTTAAGTACCACAGGTTTGAGGAGAGATACATGGAAGGAGTTAGGGATCCGCAAGTTAGCCGAGAGTTTCAATTTATAGGCCACCGGGTTGATTTGTTTGATAACTTCCAGTGGGCCGATGAACCGAGGCCCTAACTTGTTGGAAGGAATCTTGAGCCGGACATATTTGGACGAGAGCCAGACTTTATCTCCGGGATGGAATTGGGGCGGATCCAGACGTCTTTTGTCAGCCTGTTTCTTCATCCGCTCGGAGGACTGAAGAAGCGCGGATCTGGTACTCTCCCAAATGGAGGAGAATTCGCTAACAAGAGATTCCACAGCCGGATTATCCACCAAGGCGGAGACGGGAAATGGGATCCAAGGATGCTGACCGTAGACAATATAAAACGGGGATTTGGAGGAAGACTCGCTCTCGTGATTATTATAGGAAAATTCGGCCCACGGTAAAAGATCCACCCAGTCGGAATGGTGGGCATTAACAAAGTGCCGGAGGTAACTGGCTAAAATTTGGTTGATCCGCTCTACTTGACCTTTGGACTGTGGGTGATAAGCAGAGGAGAAGTCCAAGGTGACCCCCAGCAGTTTACACATGGCTCTCCAGAAGCGAGAGGTGAACTGAACTCCTCGGTCGGATACGATGTGGAGAGGGAGACCATGAAGACGGAAAATATGATGGATAAAGTCTTTAGCCAATTCAGATGCAGACGGAAGGCCTGGCAGGGGAATGAAGTGAGCCATCTTAGAGAAGCGGTCAGCGACCACCCAAATGACCGTACAACTAGCAGAGACAGGGAGATCTGTTACAAAGTCCATGGCTATATGCTGCCACGGGGCAGCAGGTATGGGAAGAGGCAGAAGGCGGCGGGCTGGTAGATGTCTAGGAACCTTGTTGCGGGCGCAGGACGCACAGGCTGAGACAAAGTCTATTACGTCCTTGTGCAGGGTAGGACACCAGTAATGCTGGGTAATAAGCAGGAGGGTCTTTTTCTGACCAGCATGGCCAGCTAGCTTGGACGAATGTCCCCAGTGTAGGACTTTCTCACGATCAGGTACTGTTACGAACGTCTTACCGGGTGGAAGACGAATTAGATCCACGGGAGCTACCAGCATTACCTTGGCGGGGTCGATGATGTGCTTTGGCTCCTCCTCTAGATCGGAGAACAAAAAGAATTGGGACAAGGCATCAGCTTTGATATTTTTTTCTGCCGGGCAAAAATGAAGGATGAAATCAAAGCGGGCAAAGAACAAGGACCACCGGGCTTGGCGCGGGTTAAGTCTTTGGGCACTCTGGAGATAAGCCAAGTTTTTGTGATCCGTGTAGATTATTACCGGGTGAAGAGCCCCCTCGAGCAGGTAACGCCACTCCTCCAGTGCCAACTTAATGGCTAACAATTCTCGATCTCCTATAGAATAATTTCGCTCAGATGATGAGAAGAGTTTGGAGAAGAAGCCGCAGGTTACCATTCTTCCGGATGACGACTTTTAGGTGAGCACCGCTCCGGCTCCGGAGGAGGAAGCGTCTACTTCCAAGAAGAATTGTTTGTTGCTGTCCGGACGGTGCAGCACAGGAGCAGAGGAGAAAGCTTGTTTCAAAGACAGGAAGGCCTCCTCTGCCTCAGGCGGCCATTCTTTGGGATTAGCGCTCTTACGGGTGAGCGCAGAGATAGGGGCAGTCCGGGAAGAGAAGTGCGGAATGAAGAGGCGGTAGTAATTGGCAAAGCCCGGGAACCGCTGGATAGCCTTCAACCCCTCCGGTCGGGGCCACTTCTGGATGGCAGAAAGTTTCTCAGGATCCATTCGTAGACCGGTCTGAGAGATGATGTAGCCCAGAAATGGAAGCGAGGTCTTCTCAAAGAGGCACTTCTCAAATTTTGCGTAGAGGTGGTTTTGCCTGAGCCTGAGCAGGACCTGACGAACGTCCCTCCGGTGTGTGGGGAGATCCGGAGAGAAGACCAAGATGTCGTCCAGGTATACCACCACGCAGGAGTAGAGAAGGTCACGGAAGATATCATTGACCAACTCTTGAAAGATGGCGGGAGCATTACAGAGACCGAAGGGCATTACGAGGTATTCATAGTGGCCGTCCCGGGTGTTGAATGCCGTCTTCCATTCATCCCCCTGAAGGATACGGACCAGGTTATACGCCCCACGAAGATCCAGCTTGGTGAAGATTCTAGCACCTCTCAGACGGTCAAATAATCCAGGAATGAGCGGAAGGGGGTATTTATTCTTCACTGTGATCTGGTTAAGGCCTCTATAGTCTATGCAGGGACGGAGTGAGCCGTCCTTCTTTTTGACGAAGAAGAAGCCTGCTCCCGCCGGGGAGGTAGATTTCCGGATAAATCCCCGGGCCAGGTTCTCCTCAATATACTCAGACATGGACCGGGTCTCAGCAGCGGACAAAGGGTAGATACGCCCTCGGGGCGGAGTAGCGCCAGGTACCAAGTCGATAGGGCAATCGTATGGTCTATGAGGAGGTAATGTCTCAGCTTCCTTTTTATTAAAGACATCAGCATAAGACCAATAGGGTACTGGCAGGCCGGGTAGATTGGCTGGGGGAGGAGAAGGACGGGCAGGACGTACGGGAACTAAACAAGTCTTATGGCAGTCCTGTCCCCAGCGAAGGACTTCTCCGGTCTGCCAATCAAGCACGGGTGCATGTCTCTGGAGCCAAGGTAGGCCAAGCAAAAGAGCATGAGAGAGTCCAGGTAGAACATGGAAGAAGATGCTCTCAGAGTGCAGCATTCCCAAATGAAGAGTTATGGGTTCGGTGATAAGTTGAATGGGATGCGGTAAGAGACCCCCGTCCACGGAGGCGACAGATAAGGGTTCGGTCAGAGGTTTGGTGGGAATGCGGTATTTCTCTACCAGGGACTGAGAAATGAGATTCCCGGCAGCTCCAGAATCAAGTTGAGCTAGTTCAAAGTAACGGTTCTCCCCACAGATGATAGAGACTGACAGCATCAGAGATGGAGAGGGTTTATTCTTGTCTAGGATGACCTCTCTGAGCGATCCTAGACACAGATGTTTCCCGACCTCTCCGGGCAGGAACGGATCCGGTGCTCCTTACTGCCACAGTAGAAGCAGCTCCCCTCGGCACGGCGTGACTCTTGACGGGTTTTGACCATCTTGGTCTGGTCGACCTGCATAGGCTCGGGTGAGTGTGCCTGGGGAGTAACAGAGGAAATGACGGGATTCTGGAAGGTAGGAGCAAGGTGAGAAAACCTCCTCTCACGGGTGACCTCTTTGGTACGCTCCTGGAACCGGATGTCAATCCGGGTGGCAAGTGTTATTAAGTCGTCGAGAGTGGTAGGAATGTCCCGACCGGCAAGTTCATCTTTAATCCGGCCGGATAGACCCTCCCAGAAGACGGACACCAGGGCGTCGTTATCCCAGGCAAGCTCCGAAGCAAGGGTACGGAACCGTATGGCATATTGGCTCACGGTGAGACTCCCTTGATGGAGGCGTAGCAGAGATGAGGCGGATGAGGTCTTTCGCCCTGGTTCATCGAAGACTTTCCGGAAGGCCGTGAGAAAGGCTGGCAGGTTGGACACCAGGGGGTCTCCTCTCTCCCATAGAGGATTTAGCCAAGCCAGCGCCTCCCCAGTGAGATGGGACATGATGAAGGCCACTTTGGCTTGGTCGGTGGAAAACTGGTGCGCCAAAAGTTTGAAGTGCAGGGTGCACTGGTTAATGAAGCCCCGGGCCTGACCGGGATCTCCACTAAAACGAGGCGGGGCGGATAGGCGGGGACCGGGAAGGGATGCCATGGTATTGATGGGCAGCGGCGCTGCCGTGGAAGTAGTTGTGTGAGTAGAAGCAGCTCCCGACGAGGCAGTCAGTGTGTCCAGGCGGGATTGAACACTACGCAGGTGGCCCAAGATGGAGTCCTGTTGGGACCTCTGATGGGATAGTTCATGGCATAGGTCCGAGAGCGAGGGAGCTTGGGTGCCACCGGGTTCCATGGCCCGAGCAAACTGTAACGGGTCTGGGAGGTGGAACCTCTGAGCTACTATACAAAGGGGCAGTCCTTGTAAGGAAGTGGGTGGCTTCCAGGGAAGGCGGGCAGGTAGTCACGGCAAGTGACAGGAACAGTCTCTGGGAAGAAGGGCAGGAGGTCACGGCAAGTGACGGGGACAGTCTCTAGACAGGAGGGTGGTCACGGCAAGTGACAGCAGGGGAAGAGTCTCTAGCCAGGCAGGTGGTCACGGCAAGTGACAGCAGGGTAAGAGTCTCCAGACAGGCAGGTGGTCACGGCAAGTGACGGCAGAGCCTCCAGGTAGGCTAGCAGATGGGTAGCAGGTGAGCGCTCCCAGGTGAGCGGGTAAGAGTCTCTCGGCTGGCTGGAAGGTGGTCACGGCAAGTGACGGCAGAGCCTCCAGGTAGGCTAGCTGGCGGGTAGCAGGTGAGCGCTCCCAGGTGAGCGGGGAAGAGTCTCTCGGCTGGCTGGCAGGTGGTCTCAGGCAGGTATCAGGCAGGTATCAGGCAGGTATCAGGCAGGTGCTTCCTGAACCGCAGGCGGGCTGCTCCATAGACAGACTGGCGGATGCTGGTAGACAGACTGTCGGACCGCAGGGAATGCAAGCAGGTAGACAGAGCTGGAAAACAGACTGGCAACGGAACCTGAGGGCTGAAGCAGAGGTGAAAGGCTTTGCAACAACTTTGCTCGGGCACCTCCATTTTGGAGGATGTGTCTTATATATGGGAGCTCCACCGGCAATTGGCCGGGGATTTGGCCGGGGACTCCTTAGGACGGCGCGCGCGGCCCCTTTAAGAGGGAGGGAGCGCGCGCGCCCTAAGCACAGTGCCCGGGAAGCA
This sequence comes from Phyllobates terribilis, assembly GCF_046119375.1. Taxonomy (NCBI): domain Eukaryota; kingdom Metazoa; phylum Chordata; class Amphibia; order Anura; family Dendrobatidae; genus Phyllobates; species Phyllobates terribilis. The sequence goes on along the minus strand of NW_027362764.1, from coordinate 325,099,357 downwards.
GCGAGCACTGCCAGCAGCGCGGGAAGAGGACGCCGAGGACAGAGCAGGGAGGCGAGGGGAACGGCGTCCCTGCCTAGCAGGAGGCAGGGACGCCAACGCTACACTAAGCTCCACCAGCTTTCAAATTAATAATAATATTTAGCTGCATCTAGCCCGGAAAATAATTTTGGGGCTCCTAGATGCACAAGACACATGAGTGCCTTCTTGCTGCACTACCTGCAACATGACCCTCAGATTGTCAGAATTCGAAATAATCCTGACTACTGGGTTGCCACACTCTTAGACCCACTAGCGGACAGGCACCAATATTGGGAGAGAGGGGCTGGCCGACAGGGTCCACCGCAGCTCTGGCACAAACCCGGCGACACGGAGGTCGTACGGGAAGGAACGGACTGGCCTTGTCGGCTTCGCAATTTTTTGGTTTTAGAATGGCATGACATGCCTATATCTGTGTCTCCCCCTCCTTTTACTCCTCCACCTCTTTTCTTTTCGCATGACTATATGTACTTGTCACTTTTCCATGTGTTAGTTGTGTCTTCTGAGCAGTTTGTCAGGTTTTGGACACCTTTGAAGGTGTTTTCTATGTGTTTCTATGTGTTTTTGTTTGCCTGCCATTGGTTTTAACGGTGTTCGAAGGTGTTCGACAAACAGTTCGACGAACAGTTCAGCGAACATACGGGTGTTCTACGAACCGAACTCGAACACTACGGGGGTGGCTCAACACTAGTCCTTGACCCATCATGGCGTGAGGGACAGGAAGGTGGTGGGAGTAGCTCTGAGGAAGAGATTCCCCCAACGGCCCCAAAAGGAGGGAGAGGGAGGGGGCAGACTTGATTGCCTGTAGCCTCCACTTCGGCACCCATTAGGAGCATGGCTCTTCCAAAATCCAAAGCGGGCGCTACCAAGACTTGCAGTGCCTTGTCCTTTTTTGACACAGTTGCAGATGACATTTGCTTTGTCAAATGCAAGCTGTGTAATCAGAAGGTGAAAAGAGGGAAAAGTGTCAGCAACCTCAATACCACAAATATCTGGAAACATGTGCGGACCAAGCACGTGGTGGAGTTGCAAAAACACACTGAAGACCAAGGCCAACCTACAGCGCCACCTACCACCTCTTCAGCTCGTGTTGTAGCCTCTTCCTCCAGCTCACACACAGCTGGTTCGACTTCTTCACAGGATCGCCATGGAAGAATCTCTGGCACTGTTGTACAGAGACACAATGTAATTCCACCAACAGGACCACTTTCCCTGTCATCCTCACACTCCCAGGCCAGTCTACAGCCATCGTTAGCACAGGCATGGGAGAAAAGGCGCCCATACTCGGCAAACCACCCCCGAGCACAGGCTCTGAATGCTGGCATTGCTAAACTACTGGCCCTTTAAATGCTATCATTCAGGCTGGTGGAGACTGACAGCTTCCGTAACTTGATGGCATTGGCAGTCCCACAATACAACGTGCCCAGCTGCTTTAATTTCAGCAGGCAAGCCGTCCATGCCCTGCAACAGCATGTGGAGGGAAAAATTAAACATGCGCTACAAAACGCCATCAGTAGCAAGGTCCACCTGACCACCGATGCGTGGACCAGTAAGCATGGACAGGGACAATACCTTTCCCTCACTGCCCATTGGGTAAATGTTGTGGAGCCGGGTACAGATCTTGAGAGTGGCGCTGTACGTATTCTGCCAACTCCAAGGATTTCAGGAATCCAGTCTGTACACATTGACTCCTCCTCATACTCCAGTTCCTCTGAATCAGCGCTGCAGGAGCCGTCACGGTCTACCTCCACATCGACCCGTGAACGGTTACCTGTTATGATGACCAATATGAGCACAGCCATGGCCAAACGTCAACAGGCCATATTAAAATTAATTTCTTTGGGGAATCGAAGCCACACAGCGCAGAAGCTCTGGAATGCCATCAAGCAGCAGAGCGATGTGTGGTTTGTGCCAGCGAATCTCCAGCCAGGCATGGTAGTGTGTGACAATGGCCGAAATCTGGTGGCAGCTCTGGGCATAGGCAACTTCACTCACATCCCATGTCTGGCACATGTGCTCAACTTGGTCGTGCAGAGCTTTTTGAGGGACGATCCGGATCTTGATGCACTGCTTCACAAGGTCTGCATAGAGTGTGCTCACTTGCGGCGTTCCAGCAAGGCAAGATCGCGCATTACAGCTCTGCAGCGCCGAATATATCTTCCGGAACATCGCATCATATGTGACCTACCCACCAGGTGGAATTCAACGTTACATATGTTTGAAAGGTTGTGTGAGCAGCAGGCAGCAGTAACGGAGTACCAGCTGCAGCAGGCGCAAGCAAGTCGCAGTGCGCGCCGTTCACACTTCACCACCACTGAGTGGGCCTCTATGAAGGACATTTGCCACGTTTTGCGTGCCTTTGATTATTACACGCGGATGGCGAGGGCAGATGATGCACTAGCCAGCATGACTATCCCCCTTATCTGCCTGCTTGAAAAAACACTGCAAGCACTAAGGGACAAGGTTTTGGAAGAGGTGGAGGATGAGGAGTCACAAATGCCATCTGCTTCTGTACAGTCTGCGCAACTTGGTTCCTCACGAAGGCCTAGGCAGGGGACACTTTTTGAGGAGGATGAGGAGGAGTCAATGGAGGAGGAAGACATCTGTCCAGAGGAGGGAGGTACACAATGCTCTAGTAGTCAGTATCTAGAGCGAGGGTGGGGTGATGCAGAGCAGGCAGAGATCAAGACTCAAGCAGGGGACAGCGTTTCTTGGCCAGTTGGCAGTCTGCAGCACATGGTCGATTTCATGCTGCAGTGCCTGAGAAACGACTGCCGCATCACCCACATTCTCAACACGGCTGATTATTGGATGTCCACCCTCCTAGATCCTCACTACCGGGACAACTTACAAAGCCACATAACACCGTTGAACCGGGAGCGTAAAATGCGGGAGTACCAAGACGCACTGGTGCATTCCATCATGTCCTCCATTCCAACCGAGAGCAGTGCTGCTAGTGCTTTACAAAGCAGCTCAGTGCGTCGAGGCAGTGGAGGAAGCTCTGCACAAAGAGGGAGCAGAAGCATGGCCTCAGCACAAGGCAAGACCAGTATGGCGCAAATGTGGCAAAGTTTTGTGTCCCCGCCGCCACAAATGTCTACACCATCACAGACGGCTCCAGTCAGCAGGAGGCAATGTTTCCGTCAGATGGTGACAGACTACATGTCTTGCCCTCTCAGTGTACTCCCAGCCGGTTCTTCCCCCTTCAAGTTTTGGGTCTCTAAGCTGTATACATGGCCAGAGCTATACCAATATGCATTGGAGGTGCTAGCTTGCCCTGCTGCTAGTGTATTCTCAGAACGCGTCTTTAGTGCCGCAGTTGCTGTACTAATAGACCATCGCATGCGACTATCCTCCGATAACGCTGACCGCCTTACTTTTCTCAAAATGAACAAGGCCTGGATCTCGCATGAATTTGCCAGTCCTCTTCCAGAATAAATAATTGGTTGGCAACAATATCCAGGTCTCCTGTTGTGTTCATATTTCTACCACCTGAACTGTAATCCCTGAGCTCCAACACCGCCAGTTGCTGCTCAGAAGTGCCGTCTGCACAGTCAATGCTTGCTGCCATGTTATTGGGGTTCAGTAACGTCAGCTGTTCCCCTGCTGTGTGTCCGGCAAATTCTCCTGCTCTGTCCACATCCACTGTACTACAGATTTAAAACTTGCTCCAATTACACCTCTTGCTCCTCTGTTTTTAGTATTTACCCTGGGCTCCAACACCGCTAGTTTCTGCTCAGAAGTGCCGTCTGCACAGTCAACGCTTGCTCCAGTGTTATTGGGGTTCACTAACGTCAGCTGATCCCCAACTGTGTGTCCGGCAAATTCTCCTGCTCTGTCCACATCCACTGTACTACAGATTTAAAACTTGCTCCAATTAAACCTCTGGCTCCTCTGTTTTTAGAATTATCCCTGAGCTCCAACACCGCCAGTTGGCACTCAGAAGTGGCGTCTGCACAGTCAACACTTGCTGCCGTGTTATTGGGGTTCAGTAATGTCAGCTGTTCCCCAGCTGTGCGTACGGCAATTTCTCCTGCTCTGTCCACATTCACACTACTACAGATTTTGAAGTTGCTCCAATGACACCTCTGGCTCCTCTGTTTTCAGTATTATCCCTGAGTTCCAACACTGCCAGTTGGCGCTCAGAAGTGCCGTCTGCACAGTCAACACTTACTGCCGTGTTATTGGGGTTCAGTAACGTTAGCTGTTCCCCTTCTGTGCGTACGGCAATTTCTCCTGCTCTGTCCACATTCACACTACTACAGATTTTAAAGTTGCTCCAATTACGCCTCTGGCTCCTCTGTTTCCAGTATTATCCCTGAGCTCCAACACTGCCAGTTGGTGCTCAGAAGTGCCGTCTGCACAGTCAACACTTGCTGCCGTGTTATTGGGGTTCAGTAACGTCAGCTGTTCTCCTGCTGTGCGTACGGCAAATTCTCCTGCTCTGTCCACATTCACACTACTACTGATTTTAAACTTGCTCCAATTAGGCCTCTGGCTCCACTCTGTTTTTAGTATTTACCCTGGGTTCCAGCACCGCCAGCTGTTTCCCAGCAGTGTCTTTAGCATGGGTACTCCCTCCTGCCCAGCCTGGTTCCAGCACGCCGAGTAGTGTCATCGTCACTTTGCCTCCAATGCGTTGTCCTGTCATGTTGCGGTCGGGTTAGCCGACTCTATGGTGCCTGCAGTTTAGGTGACTCCTATGTGGGCTGTGGGATCTGGCAATGAAGGCTGGTTCCATAGTGCCAATAAGACAAGCACCCCCTGTAGGACTGTGGGTTTCGGTAACTGCGGCCGGCTCGCGGCCTTGCAACTTTTTTTTACATGGGTACCTTCTGCTACTTATCCGGGTTCCAGTACTGTCAGCTGGTTCTCGGCAGTGCCTTTGGCTTAGGTGCCTCCTTCTCGGTATCCAAGTTCCACCAACGTCTGCTGGTCCTTGGTAGTGCTTTCTGGCACAGGTACCCCCTGCTTAGTAACCGAGTTCCAGTACCGTCAGCTGGTCCTCGGTAGTTCCATTGGCTCTTGTACCTTCTGCTACCCATCCGGGTTCCAGTACCATCAGCTTGTCCTCGGTAGTTCCATTTGCTCTTGTACATTCTGCTACCCATCCGGGCTCCAGTACCGTCAGCTGGTTCTCGGCAGTGCCTTTGACTTAGGTGCCTCCTTCTCGGTATCCAAGTTCCACCAACGTCTGCTGGTCCTTGGTAGTGCTTTCTTGCACAAGTACCTCCTGCTTAGTAACTGAGTTCCAGTACCGTCAGGTGGTCCTCGGTAGTTCCATTTGCTCTTGTACCTTCTGCTACCCATCCGGGTTCCAGTACCATCAGCTGGTCCTCGGTAGTTCCATTTGCTCTTGTACCTTCTGCTACCCATCCTGGTTCCAGTACCGTCAGCTGGTTCTCGGCAGTGTCTTTGGCACGGGTACTCCCTCCTGCCCAGCCTGGTTCCAGCATGCCAGCTCTTTCCGGGTAGTGTCAATGTCACTTTGCCTCCAATGCGTTGTCCTGTCGTGTTGCGGTTGGGTTAGCCGACTCTATGGTGCCTGCAGTTTAGGTGACTCCTATGTGGGCTGTGGGATCTGGCAATGAAGGCTGGTTTGATAGTGCCAATAAGACAAGCACCCCCTGTAGGACTGTGGGTTTCGGTAACTGCGGCTGGCTCGCGGCCTTGCAACTTTTTTTTACATGGATACCTTCTGCTACCCATCTGGGTTCCAGTACCGTCAGCTGGTTCTCGGCAGTGCCTTTGGCTTGGATACCGAGAAGGAGGCACCTAAGTTCCACCAACGTCTGCTGGTCCTTGGTAGTGCTTTCTGGCACAGGTACCTCCTGCTTAGTAACCGAGTTCCAGTACCGTCAGCTGGTCCTCGGTAGTTCCATTGGCTCTTGTACCTTCTGCTACCCATCCGGGTTCCAGTACCATCAGCTGGTCCTCGGTAGTTCCATTTGCTCTTGTACCTTCTGCTACCCATCCGGGTTCCAGTACCATCAGCTGGTTCTCCGCAGTTCCTCAGCCTTCTTGTACCTTCTGCTACATTTCCAAGTTCAAGCTTTTTGGAATGGTTCTTGGTAATCACTCTGTATCTCCCTGACCAGGACCCTGAAGACGAGGACCCTGAAGACCACCCCGAAGAAGACAAGGACCCCGAAGACGAGGACCCTGAAGACGAGGACCCTGAAGACGAGGACCCTGAAGACCAACTCGAAAAAGACGAGGACCCCGAAGACGACGACCCTGAAGACGAGGACCCTGAAGACCACCCCAAAGAAGAAGAGGACCCCGAAGACGGGGACCCTGAAGACGAGGACCCTGAAGACCACCCCGAAGAAGACGAGGACCCCGAAGATGAAGACCCTGAAGATGAGGACCCTGAAGACCACCCCGAAGATGAGGACCCCGAAGACGAGGACCGTGAAGACGAGGACCCTGAAGACCACCCCGAAGAAAACAAGGACCCCGCAGACGACGACCCTGAAGACGACGACCCTGAAGACCACCCCGAAGAAGACGAGGACCCTGAAGATGACGACCCTGAAGACGAGGACCCTGAAGACCACCCCGAAGAAGACGAGGACCCCGAAGATGAAGACCCTGAAGATGAGGACCCTGAAGACCACCCCGAAGAAGATGAGGACCCCGAAGACGAGGACCGTGAAGACGAGGACCCTGAAGACCACCCCGAAGAAAACGAGGACCCCGCAGACGACGACCCTGAAGACAACGACCCTGAAGACCACGCCGAAGAAGACGAGGACCCTGAAGATGACGACCCTGAAGACGACGACCCTGAAGACCACCCCGAAGAAGACGAGGACCCCGAAGACGATGACCCTGAACACGAGGACCCTGAAGACCACCCCGAAGAAGACGAGGACCCCGAAGATGACGACCCTGAAGACCACCCCGAAGAAGACCAAGAAGATGACCCTGAAGAAGTTGACCAAGACGACAAAGAACAAGAAGACAACCACCAAGATACAGAAGAACAAGAGACAGAAAACCAAGAAGCAGAAGTACAAGAAGCTTCAGAACAAAAAGTGGAAGAACATTAAGCATAAGACTAAAAATCAGAGCAAAAGATATTATCTAAATTATAAGCAGAAGATGACTAAGCAGTGTATGGGGGTGAGTCCGTTCCTCCTCGTGGTGCCCCTGGAAAAGACCTGCTGCTACAGGCCAAACTGAACGCGGACAAATCCTGTTGTAAATCTTTTGTGACTGGCAGAACGAAAGGTGTAATGTTCAAACTTTTATAGATAACAACTACAGGAATGACTGTCACAAATAAGAATATGATGAAGAAGAAGAATATGAAGAAGATGAAGAAGTAGAATATGAAGAAGAATAATAGTTGAATAAGAAGAATATGAAGAATGTAAAAAAAAAGAATAATACGAAGAAGGTGAAGAAGAAGAAGATGAAGAAGGTGAAGAAGAAGTTGATGAAAAAGATGCTGATGCTGAGGATGATGAAGGAGAAAGTGTGGGAGAAGTAAAAAAGAAGGTGAAGAGCATGGAAGTAGTGAAACATAAATATCTGACAAAATATAAAAAAACTTAACATAGTCAATATTTCCGTAACTCAGAACTAGAGATGAGCGTTGTTCTACTCGAACTGTTCGCCAATCTCAAATTCGAGCTGTTTTGGGCGGTGTTCGAGCCGGTCGGCGAACACGAACAATTTGAGAAAAATTCGGCTGTTCGAGGTTATGTTCGATAACTGTTCGTGCACCAAAATCATAACTGGATTTTTTCTCAGTAATGATGAAAATTAATGTTAATACGCAGTTTGAGTGTACAGCGGGGCGGGGGGAGGGGCAGGGGATGGATCTCTGCAGGAACAATGAAGATCTCCATTTTTTTTTCTCTTTCCCGCATTTGCAGTGGGGAGGTGCAATCTGTCAGCCTATCAGCAGCGCACACACGGAGCGAAGTGCTTTTTTTCACACAAGCAAGGGCATGTGTGATTGGCAGTGTATGTCACATGTCCTTGCCCTATAAGACCAAGCCATTTTCCCCGTCGCCACCATTTTCTCACTGCTGCAGCTGCGTGTTAGACGGCACCGCTGTTGCTGTGTGCGCTATACCTTGTTAATTTCAAGCCAATTTTCGCACAAATATACAGATAGCTTGGGAGTAGGGAATAGTTGTGATTGCAGTCCTTTTAAGGACTAGGTTACAGCATTTCCTACGACTTTTATCAGGCAGGTCTGTGCTCTTAAATAGATAGATTGTGGGAGTAAAGACTAATTGTAATTGGAGTCCTTTTCAGGACTAGGTTACATCAGTTCCTATCAGTTTTTGCCAGGCAGGTCTGTGCCAGTGCTGTGCAAGTTTTTTTCACAGCATTTGGCTGAATCTAGCAAAGCTAATCCTTTTTGGCCTATTGCAGAGTGTGTTAGTCAGTGGAGTAGCCTATCTGTGTTGCAAGATATACCACCTGTGTATAGAATACCAATTTTTTTACTGCACCTAGTGAAGTAAAATCTTTTGGGCATAGCATCATTCTATTAGTCCATCTATACTGACCTCCATCAGGTTGCAAACTGAATATAATTTTTTTCTGCATCTAGCTCTGAAAAAATATTTGGGCTTCTAGCAGTGTGTGGGACTTGGTCTATTAGTCCATCTATACTGACCTCCATCAGGTTGCAAATTAAAAATAATTTTTTTCTTCATTTATCTCTGAAAAAATATTTGGGCTTCTAGCAGCGTGTGGGACTTGTTCTATTAGTCCATCTATACTGACCTCCATCAGGTTGCAAATTAAAAATAATTTTTTTCTGCATCTAGCTCTGAAAAAATATTTGGACTTCTAGCAGTGTGTGGGACTTGGTCTATTAGTCCATCTATACTGACCTCCATCAGGTTGCAAATTAAAAATAATTTTTTTCTGCATCTAGCTCTGAAAAAATATTTGGGCTTCTAGCAGTGTGTGGGACTTGGTCTATTAGTCCATCTATACTGACCTCCATCAGGTTGCAAATTGAATAAAAAAATTTTCTGCATCTAGCTCTGAAAAAATATTTGGGCTTCTAGCGGTGTGTGGGACTTGGTCTATTAGTCCATCTATACTGACCTCCATCAGGTTGCAAATTAAAAATAATTTTTTTCTGCATCTAGCTCTGAAAAAATATTTGGGCTTCTAGCAGTGTGTGGGACTTGGTCTATTAGTCCATCTATACTGACCTCCATCAGGTTGCAAATTAAAAATAATTTTTTTCTTCATTTAGCTCTGAAAAAATATTTGGGCTTCTAGCAGTGTGTGGGACTTGTTCTATTAGTCCTTCTATACTGACGTCCAGCAGGTTGCAAATTGAATATAATTTTTTTCTGCATCTAGCTCTGAAAAAATATTTGGGCTTCTAGCGGTGTGTGGGACTTGGTCTATTAGTCCATCTATACTGACCTCCATCAGGTTGCAAATTAAAAATAATTTTTTTCTGCATCTAGCTCTGAAAAAATATTTGGGCTTCTAGCAGTGTGTGGGACTTGGTCTATTAGTCCATCTATACTGACCTCCATCAGGTTGCAAATTAAAAATAATTTTTTTCTGCATCTAACCCAGCCAATAGTTTTGGCCTAATACCACAGTTTGGCCACTCAGCTCTGCTCGGTTACCATCCATTGTTTTTTTGTGCAAACAACTCCAGAGTTGTGAATTAGTTAACCACCAAAATGAGTGGAAAAAGGCCTGCTGCTGGTGGAAAGGGGAATAGGCGTGTTGGGAAGGGGAAAAAAGGTTGTGTCCGTGGGGTAGGTGCAGAAGAAAGACCATCTTCCGCCAAACTAAAATGTCTACTTCTTTTAGCGGACAATGTGATAAGATCCCTTTCTTACGGCCACGCCAATCGCTACAAATTCCAGATGAGGCACAAAAACAGCAGGTGCTTCAACGGATATCAAGTGCTCCTTTAAGTGGGCTCTCCTCCACATCAACTTCAACATCACAAATACTCCAGTCCTCAAAGGTGTCACCCAAATCGCACTTGCTTCCTCACAGCTCCCAAATCTCCAGCTGCCCGTCTGAGTATGAGGTAGAACAGATGGTTGAGTCTGCAGAGCTGTTTACTCATACTATAGCCTGGGAATCAGAGGTCGACTCCAGCGCTTCTGTGAATCCAGACGAGGAAATGATCTGCACTGATGCCCAGAATCTTTATGAGTCGGATCCAGGACCAGACGCAGAAGGTTCTGACCATAATGTAGACCCTCATTCCCAAACTGTAACTCCTGTTGGTGGAGACAATGAGGAAGACGATGATAAGACTCAAATACCTGATTGGAGCGACAACTTTAGTTTTTTGTCAGGGCAGGAACAGGTTGGCTCTGAGGACGACGGGTGTGATAACGCACAGGGTGATGATGATGAGGTCGGAGATCCCACTTACTGTCAACCCACAGTCAGCCAAGAGATGAGGTCAGCAGAGGAGGTGGAGGAAGATGCTAGTGACGACGAGGTCAGGTTGCGCCTTCCTGGACAGAGACGTAGTACTGGAAGCACGTCAACAACTGCATCCTCAAACACAACTCTGCCTCTCACCACAAGTCGTGGTGGCTCTTCAGGTCGCATGGGTGCTAAGCCTTGCATAGCCTGGGCATTTTTTCAGATCGATAAAGATGACCCAACTCGTGTTATCTGTAACATTTGTCAGCAAAAGCTAAGTAGAGGCCAAAAAATACATAGTTTGAGTACTTCATGCATGAACCGGCACATGGACATACAGCATAAGTTGCAGTGGGAAGCTCAGTGTGCTACAATGCGGTCTAGCCGGCCGGGCCAACCACTGTCTGCCATATCTTGTGCATCCGCGGCCTCTTCATCCTCTGTGACTGTGGGGACAGCAGTCACACCTGTTTTGGGGCGCAGACCTGCCACCTCTTTACCCGCAACAGCCAGCGTGATTGGCAGGTCATCATTTTCTTTGGAGGTGGTAACACCAGCTGGTCTTGAGCGCTGTCCGACATCGATAGCACCACCTTTGGATCAAGGCAACCTAACATGTCCGCCTGCATCTTCCTCACAGACCGGCAGTTTGCCGGGGACACCCTTAACAACCCCGTCTAAGCACAATAGCCAGCCCTCGGTCCCTCAGATGTGGACAAGTAAAAGACCATTTCCTCCTAGCCATGAGAAAGCTAAGAGGTTGAATTTCACCATCTGCAAGCTCTTGGCTACAGAAATGCTGCCTTTCCGCCTGGTGGACACAGAGGATTTTCGAGACCTTATGTCCGTCGCAGTGCCCCAGTACCAGATGCCCAGTCAGCACTACTTCTCAAAGAAAGGTGTGCCTGCGCTCCACCAGCATGTCGCACACAACATCACCGCTTCTTTGAGAAACTCTGTGTGTGACAGGGTGCATTTCACCACAGACACTTGGACGAGTAGGCATGGACAGGGGCGTTACATGTCGCTGACTGGGCACTGGGTAACTATGGTGACAGCAGGACAAGGGGCTGCTGTCCAAGTCTTGCCGTCCCCACGAGTTGTGCGTCAATCCTCTTTATGTCAAAGTTCCTCCACTGCTTCTGCCTCCTCAACCTCCTCTCGGTCTTCCACCTGCACCCAAAGCCTGTCTGGTCATGCCACAAGCTTTCTAACTGCGCAGAAGGGATCCTGCACACCTCCTTACTATGCTGGCAGTAGGGCTCAACGTCATCAGGCGGTTTTTACATTGAAATGTCTGGGAAATGTGAGTCACACAGCTGAGGAGTTGTGGTCAGCTCTGGAGAACCAGTTTCATGAATGGTTGTCTCCACTGGACCTGAAACCAGGGAAGGCCGTGTGCGACAATGCTGCAAACCTGGGTGCGGCCCTTCGCCGGGGCAATGTCACACACGTGCCTTGTATGGCTCACGTGTTGAACCTGGTTGTCCAGCAATTTTTAGCCCACTATCCCAGACTAGATGGCCCTCTGCAGAGGGCACGGTCGCTGTGTGCTCACTTCCGCCGTTCGCATCCCGCAGCTCAGCGACTTACATCTCTACAGAAGTCGTTGGGCCTGCCACTTCACCGGCTAAAATGCGATGTGCCTACCCGGTGGAATTCAACTCTGCACATGTTGCAGCGACTGTGACAGCACCGACAAGCCCTGGTGCAATACCTTCTGACGTATAGCCTGGGCTAACGAGATTCAGAGGTGGGGCAAATCACGCTGGAGGAGTGGTCTCAGATCAGGGACCTATGCACCCTTCTGCACAGTTTTGAAATGGCGACGAAGATGTTTAGTGCTGACGATGCCATTATCAGCATGACTATTCCGGTGATTTACATGCTGGAGCACATGTTAAACAGAATTCGGAGTCAGGTGGTGGCACAAGAGGAGGTGGAGGAAGTAGAGGAGGAGGAGTTGTATGCGGAAGGGCTAACATCTGCAAGGTCCAGACGGTCGGCAGCACCAAGGCGTCAGGCATGTGAGGGTGGGGGAGATGATTTTACCAGGGCGCATGGTAGCAGCCAAACTAGTGAGGAAGGTGCAGGAGCCCAGGAAGAAGTGGAGGACGAACTGATGGAAGACTCATCAGATGAGGGAGACCTTGATCACATTTCTGTTGTGCGAGGTTGGGGGGAGAGGACAGAGGAAGGAAGCATGATTGTTACCTCGCCACCAACACAACAGGGACTTGGTGCTCCTGGATGCGCAACACACATGAGTGCCTTCTTGCTGCACTACCTGCAACATGACCCTCGAATTGTGAGAATTAGAAATAATCCTGACTACTGGGTTGCCACACTGTTAGATCCCCGGTACAAAAGTAAATTTGCAGAAATTATTCCTGCCATAGAAAGGGATGCACGCATGCAGGAGTATCAGCAGAGACTGTTGCAGAATCTTACATGTGCTTTTCCACAAAATACCAGTGGTGCACGTAGTGAATCTCACAGTTCCAACTTGCCAACCGTGGGACCGTCAAGTGTTCAGCACTCAAACCGTAACAGAACCACAGTATCTGCTGGTAACATCAATTTTGCGGAATCATTTCACCACTTTTTTAGCCCATCCTTTGCAAGGCCACAGGAGACAAGAAGTCTGACACATAGTCAACGCCTAGAGACGATGGTACAGGAGTATCTCCAAGTAAACATTGAAGCCACGACTGTGTCACTGGACCCTTGCTCTTTTTGGGCTTCCAATCTGGATAAATGGCCGGAGCTAGCCACTTACGCCTTGGAGATCTTGTCATGCCCCGCAGCCAGCGTTCTGTCTGAACGTGTGTTCAGCGCTGCTGGTGGTGTGCTGACAGATAAGCGCACGCGGCTCTCCACTGATAATGTAGACAGACTCACGTTCATAAAGATGAACAAATCATGGATCCGAAACGACTTTTCTACCCCTGTGTCATCCTGGGGAGAGTAAAAGCTTGATGATTGGTTAAAATCACCCTACCAACCGTTTTAAGCTTTCAAATTACTAATCATGTTTATCTGTATCTTGACTGGAAAATAATTTGGGCTTTGTAGCAGTGTGCAGCACTGATCCTATTAGGCCATCTATAATAAGCTTCACCAGATTTAAAATTAAAAATAATTTTTAGCTGCATCTAGCCCGGAAAATAATTTTGGGGCTCCGAGATGCGCAAGACACATAAGTGCCTTCTTGCTGCACTACCTGCAGCATGACCCTCATATTGTCAGAATTCGAAGTAATCATGACTACTGGGTTGCCACACTCTTAGATCCCCCAAACTTTTCGATCAACCTTTTCATTTTAATAAAGACCAAAAAAATGGTCATTTTTGAAATTATAAGCATTAGCAGGTTGTTAGAAACTGAAATCAAACAGTTTTCAACTCAAAACTTTATTCTAGGTGATGTTACATTTTCACATAGGACCCCTTGTTCGAAAGGAGCTTCTGAACTCTCTCGTCCATTGAATTTGTCAGGTTTTGGATGGTTTCTGCTTCAATTGTTTTGCATGAGGACAGAATACCCTCCCAGAGCTGTTGCTTAGATGTGAACTGCCTCCCGCCATCATAGACACTCCTTTTAATGATGCTCCAAAGGTTCTGAATGGGGTAGAGGTCAGGGGAGCATGGGGGTCACACCATAAGTTTGTCCCCTTTTATGCCCATATCAGCCAGAGATGCAGATGTTTTATGTGCAGCATGAGATGGTGCATTATCATGCAGAAAAATGATCTTGCTGTGAAATACATGGTTCTTCTTCTTGAACCATGGCAGGAAGTGCTGTTTGAGAAAATCCACATACATTATGGTGTTCATCTTTAGCGCCTTCAGGGATCCTAAAGGGGCCGACAATCTCTCTCCCCATGATTCCAGCCCAAAACATTACTCCACCTCCTCCTTGTTGGCGCTGTAGCCGTGTTTGCGTGGGGTGTCCATCAACCAGCCATCCTCCACTCCATTCATCTGGACCATCGAGCTCTGCACGGCACTCATCCGTGAACAAAACAGTTTTGAAATCAGTCTTCATGTAATGTTTGGCCCACTGGAGCCGTTTCTGCTTGTGTGAAGTGGATAGAGGAGGTCGACAGGATGGCGTATGCACAGCTGCAAACCTCTGAAGGACCCTGCATCTTGTTGTTCGGGGGACGTTGGAGGCACAAGCAGCTTCAAAAACTTGTCTGCTGCTATGACAAGGCTTTTTTGCCGCTGCTCTTTCAACCTGACGTAATTGCCTGTAGGAAAGAGTCCTCAATTTGCCCTTATCAGCACGCACACGTGTGTACTGTGAATCAGCTACATACTTCTTGATTGCCAAGACACTTCATCCTGATCATCGCACAATGTTGATTGTAGTCATGCCTTGACCTAAACACTCCACAATTTGTTGCTTCTCAGCAGCCGACACATCCTTTTTCTTTCCCATTTTGGCAGAAAATGTAGGCTGCTTAATAATGTGAGAGAGCCTTCTTAAGTAGTCTTGCCTTTCATTGGACACACCTGCCAAACTAATTAGCACAGGTGTCTGCAATTGCTTACAGTGATATAAAGAGCCCTGACACACATCACCATCAATGAGTTTAACTGACAAACAAGCAAATTCTTCCCTTATCACTCCTAAACACTTTTTGCATAATAATTTGGAACGCGGTGTACATGTGCTTTTCCACAAAACACCAGTGGTTCACGTAGTGAATCTTACAGTTCTAACTTGCCAACCGTGGTCTGTATGGAATTGTTCAATAAAGGGCCCAAAATTAAGATAACATAGATGGGAGAGGTCTCTATGAATAGGAATTCCTAAGTATTTGATACCCTGTGAGGGCCAGGCAAAGGGAAAGTTGGACTGGATGGAATCCTATATGGATTTAGGGAGGGAGACATCGAGGGCCTCAGACTTCGCTGCATTGATTTTAAAATTTTACCATGTAACAAAGTGATCTATTTCAGCCATAACAGCAGGGATGGATATATGTGATTGAGTGATATATACTAGGACATCATCAGCAAATAGAGAGCACTTGTACTCGGTGCCTCCCACCTCAATCCACCTAATATTGGGGTTATGGCGAATTGATGAGAGCAGGTGCTCCGTCACTAGGATGTATAAGAGAGGGGACAGAGGACATCCCTGCCTTGTCCCATTGGTGATTGTGAAAGGTGATGAAAATGTTCTGACGCACCCCCTGGGCCTTGGGACACCCGGAGCCGGACCCTTTTTTTTGGTGGATGCTGGTGGTTGTAGTCTTCGTGGCGGCGATCCGGTTCCGTGGCTCAGGGCGGTCAAACCAGTGGCGGAACTATTTATGTGGTTTTGATGTTTAAATGTCCGACTACGCCACCCGTGGATTGCGGTCAGAGTGAACCGCCGCTACAGGGCAGACCGCTAAGGCTGGTGTTGTGGGTGCAGCAGAGCGTAGCATAACTTCCCACGGGAGGAGTATAGCCTCAGGGCAGTGTATGCGGAGGATGGGGGTGATGGTGCAGGGCAGCAGCCGTAACGACACGGAGTCAGTGATGCAGTTCAGGGCCTTTACTCACAGTTCTTATTATCCAGACCACGTCTGCAGGTAACGGCTGCCCACGTCGTACTGTGCTCACCAGGTGAGGGGCTCAGACAACTCCCAGATAACTTTTGAGCGCTTCACAGGACCCCCTTTGTGTGTCCTTTGTCTGGCCTTTCTTACCAACACTTATGTCCGGCTGCCTCGGGCCTCCTCTTGGTAAACTTGGCGCCAGTTTCCCTGACCCTATGTGGTGCCTTCCTAGCGGGTGGAGCAAGGGGCTGCGCCACATAAAATGTCAGAGCCTCCGGTTTCTAGCTGAGGGTCGTTTCCTGCCTCCACTAGTTCGGGGACCGGTCTCCCCCTTTGGCCTGACCCCTCCACGCAGGTGGATTCGGGCGTGCGGTGGCGACTCGCCCGTCCGCACCCCTGGGATCCCTTCATTCCTCGTTCCTGGAGCCTTCTCCGCTCCTCTTCCTTCCTTCTCCCTCTTGCAGGCCTGGGCCTCTGTTACTAGGCCCGCCTCCGGAGCAGAGCTCATGCAGAGCCCCTGCTCCCTGCCACTTCTGCTCAGACTTCTCTGCACTGAACTAAGATGGTGCCCACCTTTTATACTCCCTTCTCAATGCACCCAGGAACTGCTTCCTCCCTGCTCCTGCACTGCAGGGTTCCCCTTCCTCAGTGTTCCCTCCCCCCACTCCAGCCAGGGACAGGGACTGTCGTGCCCATCTCAGGGGCATATTGGTCGCCCTGCCCCACGGCAATGTGGTGTAATGCATGCAGGTGTCGGGTCCTGATCCACACTCCATCCTTATCTGAGAGTGAGATATCACACCTCTGGGTGAGGTGCAATACGTCTGTAGCAACCGAGCCCTCGGTGCTACAGTTCCATTTATCTTCAGCCTAGGTGACGTATTGTGATACAGGGCCGTGATTTTGGCTATAAAAGGGTCCCCTAGACCCCTACCCCAAGCTTTTTAAGAGAATCATATATGGCGTGCCAGGAGACTCTATGGAATGCTTTCTCAGCATCCAACGAGAGTATCTACTTACAAATTTTTAACTGCATCTAGCCCAGGAAATACTTTGTGCCTAGTAGCAGTGTCTGCTAGTCAGCGGATTATCCCGGCTGTTAAGCAAGCTACACCACCTGTAGTTTGGACACTTAATTTTTTCAAAGGAAATGCTTCGGGACCACGGGATACTTAGTGAAGAGCATCAGGAGGCACCCCAAGGCATAGGGGCTGGGACTGGCACTAGGATGCCTTGCGGTGGACAGCCGAGCTCGATCCTTATAAAAGCTTTTTAACTGCAGCAGCTTTAGTGGACGCTACTGGAGCTGGAATTACGTGGCTGCTGGCATGAGACTTGCCCTCCAATAGATCCTTGTAAATGGATTTAAAGTGTATTCATTCAAATTAGAGGGACAATTTAAATTAAAAAGCTTAGAGCTGCCTCCACCACAGGGGGGCTCTCTCGACCCACCAGCGGACAGGCACCAGTATTGGGAGAGGGGGGCTGGCCGTCAGGGTTCACCGCGGCTCTGGCACAAACCCGGCGACACGGAGGTGGCACGGGCAGGAGCGGACTGGCCGTCTCGGCTTCTCACTTTTTGGATTTTAGAAGGGCATGACATGCCTATATCTGTGTCTCCCCCTCCTTTTACTCCTCCACCTCTTTTCTTTTCGCATGACTATATGTACTTGTCACTTTTCCATGTGTTAGTTGTGTCTTCTGAGCAGTTTGTCAGCTTTTGGACACCTTTGAAGGTGTTTTCTATGTGTTTCTATGTGTTTTTGTTTGCCTGCCATTGGTTTTAACGGTGTTCGAAGGTGTTCGACGAACAGTTCGACGAACAGTTCGGCGAACACACGGGTGTTCGACGAACCGAACCGAACTCGAACACTACAGGGGTGTCTCAACACTACTCAGAACGTCTTAAAAAAAAATATTAATTCCTGCTATTCCATTTGATTGGGCTAAACCTCTATGCTTTTATTGTCTCCCCCACCTCCCCCAATATATTCTACATTATTCTTAGTTGTTTTCCTTCATGTAGAATTAACCTACAAGGAAAGAAAGGGTTTATTTTTATTCCGATATTTCTGTCCCATTGACTTGCATTGGGTTCCGGTATCGGAATCGGCGATATCCAATACTTTTTGGGTATCGGTCCGATCCAATCCGATCCGATATTTCCCGATATCGGAAGGAATCGCTCAACACTAGTCATGAGGTTATTCTACTTCAGATACTCTAGTATTGCAAACTCTTAGGAAACCCTCCAGGATTTTACCCACACTAGAGGTGAAGCTTACTGGCCTATAATTTCCAAGTTCAGTTTTTGTCTCCTTTTTGAATATTGGCACCACATTTGCTATACGCCAGTCCTGTGGTACAGACCCTGTTATTATGGAATTTTTAACCGGTTCAGGACCGCCCTCTGTACATAAACGTCGGCGGGCTCTGTGCAGCACCGACGTTTAAAAATGGTGGGTGGTCCCGCAGGGCTCAGGACCGCCAGGGTCCTGCAAGCGCTGCGGTTCCAGTGCAGAGCGATAGCTCTGACAGGGGACATCATCGGGACCTGATTGGAGCAGGTCTCAATGATGTTAACCCTTTGCTATCTTCTATATGCCGCGATCTATAGTGATCGCGGCATATAGAAGATAGTGAGAGGAGAGGGGGTTGTCAACTTACCTCTCCGATGGCCCCCTGATGTCTTCCAGGACCTGCCGTTGTTATGGCAGCCGGAGGTCACATGACTGCCTCCGGATCTGTCATATATGGTTGCAAAAAGAACTTCGGCACTCCATACATGAAAATATAAGAAATATTGTATCTAGACTAATGTCACTTTGAAAAATGAAGGTTTTTTGCGCATAATTTGGCCAATTTATGTGTGCCCATCAACCATGACAAGGTCACCTTCGTATGATGGGAAACTACGCTACGCTACCACTGGATATGCCACTCTTGGGCTGTAAGCCTGTATGGACAATATGTCTCTGCTTGGGCTTTTAACCTACAATGTATGGGCTGGTAGAGCTAGTTAAAACCACCTGTGACTGAATGGGAGGGACACATGGTCAGAAAAATGGCTGTCAAACTTCTAATAGTGTGAACACGTACCTGCTGCAATGCTCCAGGAGCGGGATCCCAAAAATGATTAATAAAAAAAAGAGAGGGGTCGCTCACTGGTCTATTCGGGTGCTCTGAAGAAAAGAGTAATCTCAATTGCAAAAAGAACTTCGGCACTCCATACATGAAAATATAAGAAATCTTGTATCTAGACTAATGTCACTTTACCCGAAAATATAAGAAATCTTGTATCTAGACTAATGTCACGTACCCAAAAATGATACCAATAAAAATGTCAACTCGTCCCGCAAAAAACAAGCCATCACATGACTGTCGGCCGAAATATGGAAAAATTATAGCTCTCAAAATATGGCGATGCAAAAACTAGATTTTGCAAAAAAAAGCATCTCTTAGTGTGACAGCTGTCAATCATAAAAGCCTGATATAAATCTGGTATCTCTGTAATCGCACCGACCCGAAGAATAAAGTAATCTCATAATAATATAATAATAATAATTTTTATTTATATAGCGCCAACATATTACGCAGCACTTTACAATTAAGCGGGGACATGTACAAACAATAAATTCAATACAAGGTGAGACAGTTTAACAGTTACATCAGGAATGAGGTCCCTGCTCGCAAGCTTACAATCTACGAGGAAAAGGGGGGACACAATAGGTGAAAAGTGCTTGTTCTTTCAGGTCAGGCAATTATAATAAGTCGGGAATATCATATAAAGCTGTATGATCCGGTCATCAGCCTGTATGTTCAAGTGCAATACTCAATTACCGAGTGCAGTTATCGTGTGCATGGAGGGTGTAGAAACAGATGAACAGTAGAGGGCAGATTCTGAATAGTATTTAGGAGGGAACAGGGGAAAGTTAGTTTACTGGGTAATTAAGGTGGTAGGCTTGTTTAAAGAGATGAGTTTTTAAAGCGCGCTTGAAGACATCGGGGCTAGGCATCAATCGGATCGTCTGGGGTAGAGCATTCCAGAGAACTGGTGCAGCACGAGAGAAGTCTTAGAGATGGAGGTGCGAGGTTCGAATTATGGGGGATGTTAGTCTTAGGTCATTTGTGGAACGGAGGGCACGTGTAGGATGATAGACTGAGATGAGAGAGGAGATATAAGGTGGTGCAGAACTGTGGAGAGCTTTGTGGGTGAGAGCAATGAGTTTATATTGGACCCTGTAGCGAATGGGTAACCAGTGTAATGACTGGCACAAGGTGGAGGCATCGGTGAAGCGGCTGGACAGAAATACGACCCTGGCTGCCGCATTCAGGACAGATTGGAGAGGGGAAATTTTGGTAAGAGGGAGACCGATCAGAAGAGAGTTGCAGTAGTCCAGATGAGAGTGAATAAGAGCGACAGTAAGAGTTTTAGCAGTTTCAAAAGTGAGAAAAGATCGGATTCTGGAGATGTTTTTAAGATGCAGGTGACAAGAGCGAGTGAGTGATCAGATATAGGGAGTAAAGGAAAGGTTAGTGTCGAATATGACCGCAAGGCAGCGGGCATGCTGCTTGGGAGCTATGGTTGAACCCTCCAAGGTAATTTCGATGTTAGGTAGAGTTAGGTTAGTAGAGGGGGAAACACAAGAAGTTCAGTTTTGGCGAGATTCAGTTTAAGATAGAGGGAGGACATGATGCTAGACACAGCAGACAACCAATCCTTGGTATTTTGTATTAGGGTAGGGGTGATGTCAGGGGAAGAAGTGTATAATTGGGTGTCGTCAGCATTGAGATGATACTGGGCAGTGTATAGAGAGAAGAAGAGGGGGCCTAGGAATGAGCCCTGCGGAACCCCGATATTAAGGGGATGAGGAGGGGAAGAGGAGCCGGCAAAAGATACAGTGAAGGAGCAGTCAGAGAGGTAGGAGGAGAACCAGGAGAGAATTATTTCCTTGAGGCCTATAGAGCGGAGCATAGTGAGGAGAAGCTTGTGATCCAAAGAGTCAAATGCTGCAGAGAGATCCAGGAGAATCAGTAGGGAGCAGTGACCTTTGGATTTGGCTGTTAGTAGATCATTAGAGACTTTAGTGAGGGCAGTTTCAGTGGAGTGTAAGGAGCGGAAACCAGATTGTAGAGGGTCGAGGAGAGAGTTATCTGAGAGATAGCGGATTAGACGGGAGTGGACCAAGCGTTCCAGGAGTTTAGAGATGAAAGGAAGATTAGAGACAGGTCTGTAGTTTGCAGCGCAGTTCTGGTCCAGGGATGGCTTTTTAAGTAAAGGGGTTATGATGGCATGTGTAAATGAGGAGGGAAAGATACCTGAAGAAAGAGAGAGGTTAAATATTTTAGTCAGGTGAGTGGTGACCACCGGTGAGAAGGACTGCAGGAGATGTGAAGGAATGGGGTCACTGTTGTAGGCTGTAGGCTGAGAAGAAGCGAGGAGCT
This sequence comes from Phyllobates terribilis, assembly GCF_046119375.1. Classification (NCBI taxonomy): domain Eukaryota; kingdom Metazoa; phylum Chordata; class Amphibia; order Anura; family Dendrobatidae; genus Phyllobates; species Phyllobates terribilis. The sequence continues at coordinate 325,077,933 of NW_027362764.1, read as the reverse complement.
GGGTAATTTCTTCTTCTGTGACAGGCTCAAAGATGGCAAGTGAGCTTGAAGGGCGGCAGGGAAGGGGATCCAGGCACTGAGAAGATTGGGCTGAGATGTCCTGATGGATGTGGTTGATTTTTTCAAAGAAATAAGTGGCCAGATCCTCCCCGCTGAGGTTGGTGGTGGGGGCCTGTGCTTTGGGTTTCAGGAGGTAGTTTAAGGTTTCAAAAAGTCGTTTTGGATTGTTGGACAGTGAAGTGATGAGAGTGGTGAAGTAGGATTGTTTGGCCAGATGAAGGGCAGAGTTATAGGTTTTGAGCATGAATTTATAGTAGATGAAGTCCTCTGCTAAAAGAGATTTTCTCCACTGACGCTCAGCACACCTTGAGCAACGTTGAAGAAAACGTGTTTGCATCGTGTGCCAGGGCTGCCGTTGTCTGTGTCGGATCTTTCTGCGAGTAGAAGGAGCTGCTTCATCTAGGGCACTCTTTAGTGTATTATTGTAGTGTAACAATGCTAAGTCTGGACAGGAGAAGGAGGAGATGGGGGCTAAAGATGTGTGGAGATTGTCCATAAGCTGCTGGGTATTAATGGTACGTGTATTCCTATAAGTGTGGTAAGCGGGGGTGTCCCGGGTGAGGAGACAATCTCATCACTTATACCGCACGAGGAACGGCGAAAAAATAAATAAAACCAATTATTCACCTGCTACTGATTTGTTTATTATGTCTCCCAAATATCGCAGTAAGGCTCTGCTCACATTTATCCTGCGCCCTGCGCTGAGCACTTACACCAGAGTTTCCGTGTAAATCTCTGAAATATGTGATTCAGACGGAACCCATGATGGAAGATTCCCTGTAATGAGGCAGATATAGGCCACTGTGGATGCCATCTGGCCTGTGATCCCACGGTGTCAGTTTTTTTAGGCGTGCATAAAAGGGCGGTTGGCCAAAGTTTTGTGCACTTCTGAAAAAAAAGGACACCACTAAACAGAGGCCAGACAGAGTCCAGAGTAACTCTGTTGCCTCATTACAGTGAATGGATCCCACAGGGGTTTCATCTGAATTACATTACTTGGAAATTTAGATGGAAACCCCGATGTAAGTGCTCAGCCTCGAGCGCCGGATAAATGTTATGTAAAATGTTCCCAATAAAAGCTTCAACTCAGTCCTCAGAAAAAGCTAGTCCCCACTCAAGTCCATCATCTGTTAAAAATATTCCAAGTTACTGGTAGCAGAAAGGCTCTGGAAAAGCGAAATGGCCCTTGCCCCCCAAAAGAAATTCAGAAAATTTTGTGCTCCCAAATCCAAATGCCTATTCTACAATAATTTGTTCTCCAATTGTCACATAGCGCTCTGTCCATCCCAGATCTCACCGTATGGCTAAGCGGTACAGCCACATATGGGGTATTGTCACTTTTAGAAGAAATTGTGTGACACATTTCGGCATCATTTTGTTAGAACCTTGCTGTTAGGTTTTTTTTCCTTTGCTGGTCACATGACCTTGTTGGCCTATTTAGTCCTGCTCCGCCCTTCTGGCTTTGCTGGACTTCATTGTATATCTACTTTCTAGCTAGCCTGTGCTCAGTATCTAACTCTGTTAGTTTGCTTGGTCTACGGACCTCTATGTTCTATCTATTTTGTTTGTTCGTCTGTCTGCTACTATTTCTGTTAGGAGGTGTCCCATATTCCTCCCAGTCCTTAGTACTTGTAGGGATTCCCTCCCCACATCTATAGGTCTTCGTACAGACTAGATTAGGACTTTAGCAGGTCTGATCGCAGGATCAGGTTTCCTGTTACATCGTAGGGATTCAGCTGAGTCTCATAGTAGGGACAGATCTCCTCTCTTTCCTTAGCTTTGGTAGCAGAACATAACAGTAAGTCCAGCCAGCAAATTCTCTAAGGAAAGATTTTTCTGTTCCATCATGGTGTCGGTTCAGGATTTGGCTCATCGCCTGCAGGGACTCTCTCTGGAGGTGGCCGAGCTCCGTCAGCACGTGAGTAACTGTCCTGGAGCACATTTCTTGGAGCCTAAGGTATGTTTGCCGGATTTGTTTTTTGGTGAACATCGAGAATTTTTTTCATTTAAAAATGCTTGCTTATTGTATTTTCGTTTGAGACCTAAGTCCTCTGGGGATGAATCCCAGCGCGTAGGGTTCATAATGTCACTTTTGCGCAAAGAGCCTCAGGAGTGGGCCTTTTCTTTGCAACCTAGTGATTCATGCTTCAGATCAGTGGATAGTTTTTTTTTCTGCTTTGGGACTATTATATGATGATCCTGACCGTGTCGCATCAGCTGAGACTGAGTTGAGACGTCTAAAACAAGGATCGGGTAATGTGGAAAAATATTGTACACATTTTCGTCGTTGGTCCACTCAAACAGGGTGGAACGATTCTGCTCTGAAAAGTCTATTTCTTGCTGGGCTCAGTGAAAGGGTTAAAGACCTGCTAATTGCTTATCCTACACCTGAAGATTTGCAACAGGCTATGCAATTAGCTATACGGGTGGATAGAAGACTGCGTGCTAGGGTTAATGAGAGCAAATCCTCTGCTATGTCAGTTTCTGGTTATGATAATGTGTGTACTAACAGTGGTGAACCGATGGAGATTGGATCGGTGGCACCTCGCTCTCAAGAAAAAGACCGTCGTTTTTCGCAAGGCTTGTGTTTCTACTGCGGAAAATCTGGTCATTTGATTAAAGGCTGTGAGCTTCGTATGAAGAAAGAAAAAAAAATGGTCAGTCACGCCCGTATTGCCTGTTTAAATTCCAAGGGTATATTTTTAGCTGCTTCCACGATTGCTCAGGAAAAATTAATGGAATTTCGGGTGTTTGTTGATTGCGGGTCTACACTGAATGTAATTGATGGGGGATTCGTGGAAAAACTCAATTTAAAACCTGAACCTTTGTCATTCCCCATTGCTGTGGTTTCTGTGGATGGTTCCCCTTTGAAGAATATTACTCTCAAGGTCAGTGAATTTCCTCTCACTATTAATGGTGTTCACCATGAGAAATTGGATTTGGTAGTGTTGAATAACTTGCCTTCTCCAGTAATATTGGGTTTGCCCTGGTTAAAATTTCACAATCCTGTACTGGATTGGTCTACCAGTGAAATTAAATCCTGGAGCCATAAATGTTATGACAAGTGTAACGGGCGTATTGCAGCTTTGGATAGGGGAGAATTGCCTGTTCCTATTCAGGATTTTTGGAGAGTTTTTTCTGAGAAGGAATCGCAGGTTTTGCCTCCCCATAGAGACTATGATTGTTCTATTGAATTTGTCCCTGGAGCGACTCTTCCTAAGAGTCGTTTATTTAACCTTACTATTCCTGAGAGGAAGGCTTTGGAGGAATACATACAGACAAGCTTGGCCGCCGGTCACATTAGGCCCTCTAAGTCTCCTGTGGCGGTTGGATTTTTTTTTGTAAAAAAAAAGGACGGCGGTTTACGTCCTTGTCTGGATTTTCGTGAGATTAACAAAATTACGGTACGCAATCCTTACCCACTGCCATTGATTCCTGATCTGTTTAACCAGTTATTGGGGGCCAAGTGGTTCTCTAAAATTGACCTTAAGGGGGCATACAATCTGTTGCGCATGAAGGAGGGTGATGAATGGAAGACTGCTTTTAACACTCCTGTGGGTCATTTTGAGAATCTGGTTATGCCTTTTGGTCTCACTAATGCTCCTGCATTTTTTCAGAATCTGATTAATGACATCCTTAGACCTTTGATCGGTAAAAATGTGGTTGTGTATTTGGATGACATTTTGATTTATTCGCCAGATCTGGAGTCTCATTGGTGGAGCGTGCGTGAGGTATTACAGTTATTAATGGACAATTCGCTTTTTGCTAAGCTGGAGAAATGTGAGTTCGCTGTACAGAGAATTAGTTTTTTGGGCTACATTATCTCCAGCAAAGGTTTTGAGATGGATCCGGTTAAGGTTCAGGCTGTGCAGGAATGGCCTAGGCCTATTGGTTTGAAATCGATACAGAGGTTTTTGGGTTTCGCCAATTACTATAGAAAGTTCATAAAAAATTTTTCTAGTATTGTCAAACCTCTGACTGATCTCACCAGGAAAGGTGCTGATGCGGTTCAGTGGTCTTCTGAGGCCATTGAAGCTTTTGTGTATCTCAAGGAGAGGTTCACCTCTGCTCCCATCCTTATGCAGCCTGATGTTACTAGGCCGTTTTTGGTTGAGGTTGATGCTTCCTCTGTGGGGGTTGGCGCAGTATTGTCTCAGGATAACGGGGATGGATTACATCCCTGTGCCTTTTTTTCAAAAAAATTTTCGGAGACTGAATTGAATTACGATATTGGTAATCGGGAATTATTTGCTATTAAACTCGCATTTGAACACTGGCGCCACTTCTTGGAAGGTGCGGAATTTCCCGTTCAGGTTCTTACGGATCATAAAAATCTGATATATCTTGATGCTGCCAAGCGCCTGAATGCCCGTCAGGCTAGGTGGGCACTGTTTTTCTCGCGGTTTAATTTCTCCGTTACTTACATCCCTGGTACTAAGAATGTTAAGGCGGATGCCTTGTCTCGCAGTTTTTCTCCCATAGTCGGTGCTGAGAAAGAGGAAAACATTTTACAAGAAGGTGTTGTGATAGCTGCTTTAGACTCCGTTTTGGAAGATGAGATTCTTAAAGCTCAGGAGAATGCCCCATCTAACACTCCTCATGGGAGGTTGTTTGTGCCTGAGACCTTTAGGAGAGATTTGTTTGTTGAGTGTCACGAATCTCGGTTGGCAGGTCATCCCGGAATCTCTGAGACCAAGAGACTGGTGGGTCGCAGTTTTTGGTGGCCTGGATGGCAGAAGGAAGTCATTAAGTGGGTGCGCCAATGTACTATATGTGCTAGATCTAAGTCCTCACATACTCCTGCTGCGGGGTTGCTTTGTCCTTTGGAGGTCCCCAGTGCTCCTTGGACACATTTGGCTATGGACTTTATAACTGACCTTCCCCCCTCTGAGGGTTTTACTGTCATCTGGGTGGTCGTGGACCGCTTTAGAAAGATGTGTCACTTGGTTCCCTTCGTCAAACTGCCCTGCGCTAAAACTCTCGCTAAGGCCTTTGTCAAGGAAATTGTCAGACTTCATGGCGTTCCTACTGACATTGTTTCTGATAGGGGTCCTCAGTTCGTGGCTCGTTTTTGGCGTGCCTTTTGTGACAGGTTGGGAATTCATTTGTCGTTTTCGTCCGGATATCATCCTGAATCTAATGGCCAGACAGAAAGGAAAAACCAGGATGTTGAGCAGTTCTTGCGTTGTTTTGTGGCAGACAATCAAGAGGGGTGGTCTGAGTTTCTGCCACTTGCCGAATTTGCTCTGAACAATCATACATCTTCTTCTGCCTGTTGTTCGCCTTTTTTTTGTTGTTCTGGGAGACATCCGTCGTTTGGGTCATTCTCCAAGTTGGGATCTGCCGTGCCTGAGGAGGAGAATTTTTCCGGTGATTTGGAAAGAGTTTGGACGGATGTGCGTGGTAATCTTCAGGAGGCCAACAGAAAATCTAAAGACTACTTTGATAGGAAACGACAGGAGGTTTTGTTCGCTGTTGGTGACATGGTTTGGTTGTCCTCTAGGAATCTGCGGTTGAGGATTCCTTCTAAGAAATTGGGTCCCAAGTTTGTAGGGCCCTTTAAGGTGCTTCAGGTTGTCAACCAATCCGCTGTTAGGTTGGAGGTTCCTACCTCCTGGAGAATTAATCCGGTCTTTCATGTCTCTCTGTTAAAAAAAGATGTTGTGTCGGATGGTGACGCCTCTGCCTCTGTTCCTCCGGTGGTGGAGGACGGGGAATATGAAATTTCTCGCATCCTTGACTCTAGACGGTATAGAGGTAGTTTGCAGTATCTTGTGGCCTGGAAAGGTTTCGGACCCGAGGATAACTCTTGGGTGAGGTCAGATGATGTTTCCGCGTCCAGACTTATCAGAGCGTTTCACAGGAGATTTCCTGATAAGCCTGGTCCTAGGGGATCCGGAGGATCCTCTTAGAAGGGGGGGTACTGTTAGAACCTTGCTGTTAGGTTTTTTTTCCTTTGCTGGTCACATGACCTTGTTGGCCTATTTAGTCCTGCTCCGCCCTTCTGGCTTTGCTGGACTTCATTGTATATCTACTTTCTAGCTAGCCTGTGCTCTGTATCTAACTCTGTTAGTTTGCTTGGTCTACGGACCTCTATGTTCTATCTATTTTGTTTGTTCGTCTGTCTGCTACTATTTCTGTTAGGAGGTGTCCCATATTCCTCCCAGTCCTTAGTACTTGTAGGGATTCCCTCCCCACATCTATAGGTCTTCGTACAGACTAGATTAGGACTTTAGCAGGTCTGATCGCAGGATCAGGTTCCCTGTTACATCGTAGGGATTCAGCTGAGTCTCATAGTAGGGACAGATCTCCTCTCTTTCCTTAGCTTTGGTAGCAGAACATAACACATTTTTACCCATTGCCCTGTGTGAAAATGTAAAATCTGAGGGTGAAACATTTTTTTGTGGTAAAAATATAATTATGTTTTTTTCACTGCCCAATGGTATAAATTTAAAAATTAAAAAATACTCACTACTTCCCTAGATGAATTCCTTGAGAGGTGTAGTTTACAAAATGGGGTCACTTGTGGGGGTTTCTGCTGTTTCGGCATGTCAGCGACTCTTCAAATGTGACATGGTGTCTGCAACCTATCCAAGCCAACATAGCGCTCCTTTCTCTTCCGAACCCTGCCGTACACCAAAGCAGTGGTTTTCATCCACATATGGGGTATCGGCATACTCAGGAGAAATTGCACAACAAATTTCATGGTGAAATTTCTCCTGTTATCCTTATGATAATGCAAAATTAGGGAATGAAAAACATTTTTTGTGGGAAAAATGTGAAAATTTTATTTTTACGGCTCAATATTATAAACTTCTGTGAAGCACCTGGGGGTGCAAGGTGCTCACCACACATCTAGATAAGTTCTCTAATGGGTCTAGTTTCCAAAATGGTGTCACTTGTGGGGGGTTTCCACTGTTTAGGCACATTAGGGGCTCCCCAAATGCGATATGGCGTCCGCTAATTATTCAAACAAATTTTACATTCAAAAAGTCAAATGGCGCTCCTTCCCTTCCGAACCCTGCAGTGTACCCAAATAGTGGTTTTCCCCCACATATGGGGTATCGGCATACTCAGGAGAAATTGCACAGCAAATTTCATGGTGCAATTTATCCTGTTACCCTTATGATAATGCAAAATTAGGGGATGAAAAACATTTTTTGTGGGAAAAATGTGCAAATTTTATTTTTATGGCTCAATATTATAAATTTATGTGAAGCACCTGGGGGTGCAAGGTGCTCACCACACATCTAGATAAGTTCCCTAAGGGGTCTAGTTTACAAAATGGTGTCACTTGTGGGGGGTTTCCACTGTTTAGGCACATCAGGAGCTCTCCAAACGCAACATGGCATCTGCTAATTATTCAAACAAATTTTACATTCAAAAAGTCTAATGGCTCTCCTTCCCTTCCAAACCCTGCAGTGCACCCAAACGGTAGTTTTCCCTCACATATCAGGTATCAGCGCGCTCATGAGAAATTGCACTACAAATTGTGTATTCCATTTTTTCCTGTTACCCTTGTGAAAATAAAAAAATTGGGTCAAAATTAAATGTTCATTGTTTTCTTCCACATTCCAAAAATTCCCGTGAAACACCTTGAAGGGTGAATAAACTTCTTGAATGTGGTTTTTAGCACATTGAGGGGTGAAGTTTTTAGAATGGTGTCACTTTTGGGTATTTTCTGCCATAAAGGCCCATCAAAGTCACTTCAAATAAGATGTGGTCCCTAAAAAAATGTTTTTGTAAACTTTGTTGGAAAAATGAGAAATCGCTGGTCAAATTTTAACCCTTATAGCTTTCTAACGAAAAAAAAAATTTTGGTTCCAAAATTGTGCTGATGTAAAGTACACATGTGGGAAATGTTATTTATTAACTATTTTGTGTGACATATCTCTCTGATTTAAGGGCATGAAAATTCAAAGTTTGAAAATTGCAAAATTTTCAAAATTTTCGCCAAATTTCCGATTTTTTCACAAATAAACGCAGGTGATATCAAAGAAATTTTACCATTATCATGAAGTACAATATGTCACGAAAAAACAATCTCAGAATCAGGGGAATCCGTCAAAGCTTTCCAGATTAATTACTTCATAAAGTGACAGTGGTCAGAATTGAAAAAATTGGCCCGGTCACGAGGGCAAAAACAGGCTCTGGCGCGAAGTGATTAAAGATTAAAAATAATGGCCTATCTATGACGTTACTTAATTCCTGCAGTACTTGCGGGTGTATCCCATCTGGGCCCGGGGATTTGTCAACTTTAGTGATTTTTAGACGCCGCCGTACTTCCTGCTGGGTTAAGCAAGTGACATGTAATGGAGAATTTTTGTTATCACTAATCATGTTTTCTGTCATGTGATTTTCTTGTGTAAATACAGTTGAAAAAAACTCATTTAGCATATTGGCTTTTTTCTCATCCTCATCCACCATTTCATCCAGACTATTTTTAAGGGAACCAACACTATCATTTTTTTAGTTTTTTACTATTTATGTAGTTAAAGAATATTTTGGGGTTATTTTTTACTTTCTCTGGCAATGATTCTCTCTGCCTCAATCTTTGCTGCCTTGATTTGGTTTTTACAGAATTTATTTAATTTTCTATATTTATTTAATGCCTCATCACTACCTACTTGCTTTAGTTCTCTAAATGCTTTCTTTTTGTCACTTATTTCGCCCCTTACAGCTCTATTTAGCCATAGTGGTTTCCTCCTATTTCTAGCATGTTTATTCCCATAGGGTATATATTGTGCACAGGTCCTATTCAGGATGCTAATAAATGTCTCCCATTTGCTTTGTGTAGCTTTATGTCTCAGGATATCGTCCCAGTTTATTGCACTAAGATCATCTCTCAACCGTTGGAAATTTGCCTTCCTGAAGTCTAGTGTCCTTGTAACCCCTCTACTACACATCTTATTAAAGGTTACATGAAAACTTATTATTTTGTGATCACTATTACCCAAGTGACCCCAAACTCGTATATTTGATATGCGGTCTGGTCTATTGGTTAATATTAGGTCTAGCAGTGCCCCCCTTCTTGTTGGGTCCTGAACCAGTTGTGAAAGGTAATTGTCTCTCATAGTTGTCAAAAATCTATTACCTTTGCTTTAACCACAGGTTTCTGTCCCCCAATGTATTTCAGGGTAGTTGAAGTCCCCCATAATAATGACTTCTCCTTTAGTCGCTGCTTCATCTATTTGCTTTATGAGGATATTCTCCGCTGCTTCCATAATTTTTGGAGACTTATAACAAACCCCTATCAGTAATTTATTATTTTTCCCTCTCCCCTTATCTCCACCCACAGGAACTCTACATTTCCATTAGATTCACATATATCCTCCCGCACGATGGGTTTTAAGGATGATTTTACATATAAACACACCACCCTTCGCTTGTTTGTACGGTCATTTCTGAACAGACTATAGCCCTGTAAATTAAGTGCCCAGTGATGGCTCTCGTCCAGCCACGTCTCAGATATCCCCACCATGTCATAATTATTTTCCAACAAAATTAATTCTAATTTCTCCATTTTGTTGGTGAGGCTTCTGTCATTAGTGTACATGCATTTTATGTATCTCTCTGTACCTCTATTCCTTCTTACTTTATTGACTGTTCTAACCCCACCCACAATTTCTTTATTGGTGCCCAGGTCACTATCTGCACTATCTTCCCCACCTATAAAATGAATACCCTCTCCCCCAATCCCTAGTTTAAACACTCCTCCAACCTTCTAGCCATTTTCTCCCCCAGGACAGCTGCACTCTCCCCATTGAGGTCCGTAGCATAGAGTCTGTAGCCAACTGAGAAGTCGGCCCAGTTCTCCAGGAACCCAAATCCCTCCTTCCTACACCAGTTCTTGAGCCACTTATTCATCTCCCTAATCTCCCGTTGCCTCTCTGGCGTGGCACGTGGTACCGGTAGTATTTCATAAAATACCACCTTGGAGGTCCTTGCTTTCATCTTGCAGCCTAATTCCCTGAAATCATCTTTAACCCCTTTACCCCCGAGGGTGGTTTGCACGTTAATGACCAGGCCAATTTTTACAATTCTGACCACTGTCACTTTATGAGGCAATTACTCTGGAACGCTTCAACGGATTCCCCTCATTCTGAGATTGTTTTTTCGTGACATATTGTACTTCATGATTGTGGTAAAATTTCTTCAATATCACTTGTGTTTATTTGTGAAAAAAATGGAAATTTGGTGAAAATTTTGAAAATTTTGCAATTTTCAAAATTTTAATTTTTATGCCCTTAAATCAGAGAGATATGTCACACAAAATACTTAATAAATAACATTTCCCACATGTTTACTTTACATCAGCACAATTTTGGAACCAAAATTTTTTTTTGTTAGGAAGCTATAAGGGTTAAAATTTGACCAGCGATTTCTCATTTTTCCAACAAAATTTACAAAAACATTTTTTTAGGGACCACATCTTATTTGAAGTCACTTTGAGAGGATACCCAAAAGTGACACCATTCTAAAAACTGCACCCCTCAAGGTGATCAAAACCACATTCAAGAACTTTATTAACCCTTCAGGTGCTTCACAGGAATTTTTGGAATGTGAAGAAAAAAATGAACATTTAACTTTTTCAGAAAAATGTTACTTTAGACCCAATTTTTTTTATTTTCGCAGGGTTAACAAGAAAAAATAGACCCCAAAATTTGTTGTGCAATTTCCCCTGGGCACGCAGATACCCCATATGTTTGGGCGCACGTCAGGGCTCGGAAGGGAAGGAGCGCCATTTGACTTTTTGATTGTAAAATTTGCTTGAATAATTAACGGACGTCATGTTGTGTTATGAGAGCACCTGATGTGCCTAAACAGTGGAAATCCCCCACAAGTGACCCTATTTTGGAAACTAGACCCCCCAGGGCACCTATCTAGATGCATAGTGAGCACTTGGAACCCCAAGGTGCTTCACAAATTGATTCGTAAAAATGAAAAAGTGGAAAAAAAAAACTTTTTCATTTTTACGGATTAATTTGTGAAGCACCTGGGGGTTCCAAGTGCTCACTATTCATCTAAATAGGTGCCTTAGGGGGTCTAGTTTCCAAAATGGGCTCACTTGTGGGGGAGCTGCAATGTTTAGACACACAGGGGCTCTCCAAACGTGACATGGTTCCAATTTGTTAGCGGACACCATGTTGCGTTTGGAGAGCCCCTGTGTGCCTAAACATTGGAGCTCCCCCACAAGTGACCCTATTTTGGAAACTAGACCCCCAAGGCACCTATCTAGATGCTTAGTGAGCACTTGGAACCCCCAAATAGGGTCACTTGTGGGGGAGCTCCAATGTTTAGGCACACAGGGGCTCTCCAAACGCAACATGGTGTCCGCTAACAATTTGAGCTGATTTTCCATTCAATTTGTTAGCGGACACCATGTCGCGTTTGGAGAGCCCCTGATGTGCCTAAATCGTGGAAACCCCCCACAAGTGACCCCATTTTGGAAACTAGACCCTTCACGGATTTTATCAAGGGGTATAGTGAACATTTTGAACCCAGAGATACAACACAGAATTTGATAACATTAGGTCATCATATTGAATAAGTTGTCATTACTCTTGAGCACAAGTGCTCGCTACTTGAGTTTGCATCGGGTACTCAGGTATGCACCATGTACTGTGTGTGCTCGAGTGACATACTCGAGTCCCTGCCCCGCATGTTTCACGGTTATTAGACACCCAAAAAAGAACATGCGGGGATCGCTCGTGCATGGCAGGCAATCCCAGCAAAGTTTTTTTGGCCGCGAAGCATATGGGGCGGAGACTCGAGCATGTCACTCAAATACTTACGATACTCAATGCATACCAGAGCACCCGATGCAAACTCAAGTAGTGAGCACTTGCGCTCAACACTAGTCGCCATATCGTCATCTTTTTTTCTTACTTTTGAAAAAAATCCCAACCCCATCACAACCCTAACCCCAACCCCAACCCTAACCCTAGCCCAACCCTAACCCGAGAGTTTCTTTTTTACGCCGTTCCTCGTGCGGTATAAGTGATTAGACAACTTTATTCTTCGGGCCAGTGCGACTACAGCGATACCAGAATCATATGGGGTTTTTATGATTGACAGCTGTCACACACTAAAAGATGCATTTTTTGAAAAATCTAGTTTTTGCATCGCCATATTTTGAGAGCTATAATTTTTCCAGATTTTGGTAGACAGAGTCATGTGACAGCTTGTTTTTTGCGGGATGAGTTGACATTTTATTGGTGCCATTTTCAGGCATGTGACATTTTTTGATCGCTTTCTATTCAGATTTTTGGGAGGCAGAATAAACAAAAACCAACAATTCAGGAAATGTTTTTTTTTTTTATTTTTTTTTTCATTCTGTTACGCGTGTGGTAAAATTGATAAGGCAGCTTTATTCTTTGGGTCAGTACGTTTACAGCGGTACCACATTTATATAGTTTTTCTATGTTTTGCACTTTTACATATTAAAAGCAATTTTATAAAAAAAAATATTTTTTAGCATCGCTTTATTCTGAGAGCTATAACTTTTTTATTTTTGGCTGATGGAGCTGTATGGCAGCTTGTTTTTTGTGGGACGAGATGACGTTTTCAGTGGTACCATTTTTATTTATATTCGTATTTTTGATTGCGTGTTTTTCGGTATGGTGAAAAAGCATTGTTTTTTGCTTCGTTTTTTATTTTATTTTTTTACCATGTTCACTGAATGGGTTAACTAGTGGGACAGTTTTATAGGTCAGGTCATTCCGGATGGGGCGATACCAAATATGTGTACTTTTATTGTTTTTTTTTCATAATAATATTTATTGATGGGTACATTATATTTTTATTTTTGGTGGATTATTTTTTGCAATTTTTTTTTTCACTTTATGACAGATTTTTTACTTTTTTACTTTGTCCCACTATGGGACTTTAACTTTTTTTTCTCTGATCGCCTGCATGGCACAGGAATGGAGCACCATCCCTGTGCCATGCAGGCTGTCAGCGCTGGACAGGGAGAAGATAGTTTGGAAATGCACTGCGCATGTCCAAAAAATCTTCCTGCTGTCTGGTGACCCGGATGTTGTCATGATGACATTGGGTCATCATGGCAACATCCAGGAAGCCGCGGCAGACAGCGCTGGAGGCCGGAAGAGGAGGTGAGTACACCGATCACCTCCCCTTAGCCATCGCAATGCTGCGATCGACTGCGATCGACTTCGATCGCAGCATTGCGGGGGTCAATGTGCCAGGAGCGGTGTGGGACCGCTCCCTGCACATAGCCCCGGGTGTCAGCCTGTGTGTGGGCGAAATTGCCAGGGCGTATTAATACGTTTCTGGTCCATAAAGCCCAGGGCACAGATACATACTATTACGCCCTATGTCGTAAAGGGGTTAAGGACCTTCCATCTACCTCTAACTTTGTCATTTGTTCCAATGTGCACCATGACTGCTTGGTCCTCACCAGCCCCTGTCAGTAATCTGTCAACCTGATCAGCGATGTGCCGGACTCGAGCACCAGGTAGGCAGCACACTGTTCGACGATCCCTGTCTTTGTGACAGATTGCCCTATCTGTTCCCCTAGTAATTGAGTCCCCCACTACCAGCACCTGACTGACCTGCCCTGCTTTCCTATTTCCCTCCTTACTGGAGCTGACACTTCTCCGGCTTTCAGGGGACCTGCCTTGCTGCAGCAGTGCTACCCCTGTACCGTCACCCTCCTCATCTGCCAACTTTGCAAACTTATTGCTGTGTGCCAGATCAGGACTAGCCTCCCTGGCACTCTTCCCTCTACCCCCCTTCTAACTGTCACCCAGCTAGCGGCCTCACTGTCCTGCAGCTCCCTACTACCACCCTCCCCCACATATACCCCAGTGAGCAGCTGCTCAGTGAGCAGCTGACTCCTTTCCATATTGTCAATGGATCTCAGTGTTGCCAGCTGCTCATTTACATCCAGTACCTGGGCTTCCAAACGCACAATGTGAACACATCTCGCGCAGCAGTATGCAACCCCGACCGGCTGTTCCAGGATTGCATACATGTGGCAAGATGTACACTGGATAGCATTGCCAATAATGGAGCTCATTTCCTAATGGGGATTGCCCTAGACAGAAATGTTAAGTAAAAAGAACTGTAAAGAATTAATAAAATACAGACAGCAATTCAGTCCAAATTCAGGCCAAGAAAGCAAATTCTGCCGGGGTATGTAAACTTTTGAGCACAACTGTATGTTACATGCCAATTTGCAACTCAGAACTGATAACGGTCTTGATTTTACAGGTGCTGAAGAGGTGTGAGGTATGATAATGGACCCAGTGGAATACAGAGCAGTCATCAAGTTCCTTTACTTGAAAGGCCGCACACCAAAGGAGACCTTTGATGAGATGAAACAGGTTTATGGTGATGATTCCCCATCATATCATGTAGTTAAGAACTGGCATAGTCAATTGAAATGTGGATGGACTTCGGTGCAAACAGCTCCAATTCCAGGGCGACCCCACTCTGCTATTGATGAACACACCATCCAGCAAGTGGAGGTCGCCATTTTGGAAAACCACCACATAACCATTCGCCGCCTAGCTCAAAATGTCATGATTAGTGTGGGGTCCGTGGAAAAAATCATTCAAGACCATCTTCACATGCATAAGGTAGTTCCTTCTTTCCAGAAGCATGCTCTCAGGCTCTATTGATACGCCATCCTGAAGTACAGAGGTGCAATACTCCTGCGCTTATATGGTCTGAAATGCAGCTTAAGTATCTTTTCTGTGTTCACTTGTTTTGCTGAAAGGCCAGACTGTACTGAAGAAGGCCAATTGTAGGCTGAAATGTCATCTCTAAACACAGAGAGACTTTTTTCTGAATAAATAATACTCCCTAGCTTGCATATATTTTGAGTTCCGAATTTTTCTTATTTTATCTATTGATGTGCCATGGAAACCAGGAGGACTTTTTCAACAGACTGATCACACAGGATGAAAGCTAGGTCCACCACTATGATCCCGAGACAAAAGTCCAGTCAATGTAATGGAAGTGACGCGCCCCTGGGCCTGCTGTGTCGCGCAGCGTCTCGCGCACGGGGGCTTACCCGGAACCGGATCAGATGAGGGTTGTAGTCTCCGAGTAGCGGGGACCCGGTCCGTGCCCAGGGAGTCAAACTCAGTGTGTGGCAGTCTTGATAGATGTTATTTGAGTGTCGACTACGCCACCCATTGTTTTGCAGCTATGGAGCTGCCGCTGCAGGGCAGACCGCTGAGGCCGGTGTAGAATTGTGCAGCGTGATAGTATAACCCCCAACGGGAGGGGTATGGCCTCAGGGCAGCCGACGTGGAAGATGGGGGTAGTAGGAACCACTCAGAGACGGTGCGGTGTAATTCAGGGTCTTTACTGGTAACAACGATAGACCCTCCCGGAGTATTTGCTAGCGAACGGGGCCTGGTCAGTCCTTGAGCAGATGGGATCTCCCCTGGCCAGGCGGAGTTGTAGGCCTCCCAAACTGACTGTACTCTTCTGGCTACCTTGCTAGAAGCGGATATAAGTAGCCCACGTCCCTGAGTGTGCCGTGTGGTGCTCACCCGTATGGCCGGTGACTCGGGGCCTTCTAATGGCTTCCGCTCCACGATGGCGGTGCTGGTCCCACGCGTGTGACCGTGCCTTCGGGTTTCTGGGCCTGAGGACCTGAAATCCCCTGCCGGTCGGCTTCTGCTGCTGGGTAAGAGTTAGTCCCCACAGCCTCGGACGCCGGGTCCGGTAAGAAAGCTTCTCAGTCAGGGCGAGCTCTGCAGCTGCCAGCCCCTGACTCGTAGTAGTATTGCTCCCACTGAGCTTCTGCTGTTTCTTCCTATGACTGTTTCTCGTCTCTACTCTCCTTGACTCCTCACCCTGCCTCAGCCCCGGGTTTATATAGGGGAAGTTCTTCCCCTCCCAAGACTGGGCAGGAGGTGTGGCATGCACAGGATCCCTGACCAAAGGACCTCCCACCTGCTCTCAGACATAACATTACATTACTGTGGAAACCAGACCCCTGGGGTGCCACAGAAGCATTATGACTTACCGCCTCCAACAAAGCCTCGTGCCCAACCCTCGGCAGGCAAGGTCATGCTCACAGTATTTTGGCACCAGCACGGAGTTCTATTGATGGATTTCCTAGCAAAGGGTACCATGATCAATTGGGCATACTATGCTTCATTGCTGCGGAAATTGTGGGAGGCCATCAAAACCAAGAGACGTGGCATGCTCACCAAAGGTGTGCACCTTCTGCAAGGCAATGCACCAGTTCACAACTCCCATGTTGCCCAAATGGAAGCATGCTTCTGTGGCTTTGAAATTCTACCGCATCTCCCTTATTCACCCGACTTCGCACCATCGGACTTTCACCTCTTTCCAAAAATGGTTATTTTTTAAGGGCAAGCATTTTCCAGATGATGAGTCACAGCGAAGTCACAACGTGGCTTTTGGAGCAACCAGTCGACTTCTACATGCGAGGTGTTTACAGTTGCTTAAGGAGATGGGAGAAGTGTGTGTCCCTAAGTGCCACCTATGTAGAGAAGGACTAATAATTGTGCCAAGTTTCATTGCTCTCAGTCCACAGGAAGTGGATCAGGGGAAGTCTTTAATGAACTCCCCTTTTATATTGGGTGTTTTTTTTGGCTGCTGTCACACACTAAAAGACGCCTTTTGCATCACCATATTTTGATAGCTTAAATTTTTTCATATTTCGGCCGACAGAGTCATGTGAGGACTTGTACAATTTGATGTTTTTATTTGTACCATTTTCAAGCACATGACATTTTTTGATCACTTTCTATTTCGATTTTCGGGAGGCAGAATGGACAAAACCCAGAATTGCTATTCAGGAATTTATTCTTCGGGTGACGGGTTACAGAGGTACCACCTGTCTTTTTTTATGTTTTGGCGCTTTTACACAATAAAAACTATTTTATAGAAAAAATAATTATTTTTGCATCGCTGTATTGTGAGAGCTATAACTTTTTTTATTTTTCCGCTGATAGAGTTGTGTGGTGGCTTGTTTTTAGCAGGACAAGATATCATTTTCAGCGGTACCATTTTTATTTGCATTCATCTTTTTGATCATGTTTTACTCCACTTTTTGTTTGGCGATATGATGAAAAAGCATAATTTTTTGCCTTTTTTAAATTTTTATTAACAGTCATCACTGAAGGGGTTAACTAATGTGACAGTTTTATGGGGAAGCTCATTCCGGATGTAGTGATACCAAACGTGTATTTTTATTATTTTCTCTTTTTTTTTGCATAAAATTAAAAATTTATCAGTACAATATATTTCTTAATTTTTTATTATTTTCTGTTTGTTTTTTTAAATATTTTTACAATTTATTTTTTAACTTTTGTTTACTTAGTGTCACTATGGGACTTTCACTTTCTGCAGTTTGCAGTTATAATTTATAGCTGTCACGAAGCATTAGGGGATTCGTGGCAGCTGTAGGTATGCTGAAATTTAAATGTATTTTTTTTCCTTTGGTCCAGCAAGAGTTAATGTTGCTAGCAAGTTTCTTTTGGTTAGATCAACTGATGTTGGGTGGTAACCACTCCCACCTCCCTTTAAATAGTCACATAATTCATCAGCTGATCCTTGGTTATAAAGTTCATGCTATTAAAGACCAGCTAGTTGTGTGGAGCTGCTGTTGGAGCTTTGCTGCAGATTCAGAGCTTTGCCACAGATTCAAAGTTAAGTTGTTTTTTTCTTGCTGCCAGTCCCTTGTTTGTTATCTTACCCTGTGTTCTCTATTTGTAGTGACAAGGCTAGTGTCCTTGTCGGCCAGTGCACTAGCCAGGGTTTGTGGAGGAGACAGTCAAGGACTAGGCACATGATGGCAGCGGAGGAAGGACAAGCATAAGGTGTTAGGGGAGATTAGGGACAGACACAGGTTGGTGTCAGGAGGTATACCATCCCTTGCTCCCTACCGTTAGGGCCTTTCCCCCCCTATATCATCCCGTTGTACCCAGATATCATGCCATCTGCCATCTCCCCAGTGTCCGGTTTGTGACAATAGCAATGCAGAAGTACTGCTATGCCTTATTGTTACAACTCTCCTGTTAGTTTTTTTTTAGTTTGCTGGTCACATGACCATTTTTGCCTATTTAATCCGGCTCCGCCCTCCTGGCATTGCTGGACTTCATTGTATTTACTACTGTTGAGCTAGCTTGGTGCTCTGTTGCCGTTCTCTGTTAGTTTTGCTAGGTCTTCTGACCTCTATGCTTTTTGTTGTGTGTTTTTCTTTGACTGCTACGATTTCTGCTAGGAGGTGTCCAACTTATCCCAGTCCCTAGTTCTTGTAGGGATCCCTCCCTCACATCTATAGGTCTTCGTACAGACTAGCTGAGGACTTTAGCGGGTCTGATCGCAGGATCAGGTTCCCCGTTACATCGTAGGGATCAAGTTTAGTTCTATTGTAGGGACAGATCTCCTGTCTTTCCTTAGTCTCTGTAGCAGATCATAACACTTATAACTGTCAATTCTGCACTAATACAACATACTTAGATCATGTGACGCGCCCCCTGGGCCATATTCTTTAGGGGAATACCCGGAGCCGGATCAGATGGGGGTTGTAGTCTCCGAGTGGCTGTGACCCGGTCCGTGCCCAGGGTGTCAAGCTCAGTGTGTGGCAGTCCTTACTGATGTTACTAAAGTTCTTTATGTCGACTACGCCACCCGTTGAATTGCGGTCACTACGGCCGCCGCTGCAGCAGGGTCCGCTGAGGCTGATGGTGTTGTGCAGCTTAGGTAGTATAACCCCCAACGGGAGGGGTATAGCCTCAGGGGGTCAGGTGCAGAGGATGGTGGTTGTGGAAGTGCAGGGATGATGGTAATGAGAGTCAGAGTCGGGTTGTGCAGTTCAGGGTTCTTTACTTACTGCAGATGTTCCGGTCACTCCGGCCTTGAGTGACCACCCGAGCCGTGCTGCGTCCACCAGGTCCTGGACTCGGCCAACCCCCAAGTAGTTCTGGAGCGTGGTTCTGAGCTCCCGTTCTGTCCTGTCCTCGTCTCTGGCCTTCCCCACCAGGGATCCACCTAAGTCCGGCTCCCTCGGGCCTTCTGTTGGTAAAACCCGACTCTGGGTTCCCTGACCCTTTGCGTGGTCTGCCTTCCGGGTGGATATGGTGGGTGGCCGTGGCAGATGCTGCCCACGGCCTCCGGTCTCTGGCTGAGGTATGCTGTAGCCCCCACCAGTTTGGGATCCGGTACCCTGTTGCCAACTCTTCACCCTGTGATTGTATTTGGGCTCTCAGAGTTCCTTCTTTCTCCCCCTCTGGGTCTTTCGTTCTCTCCTCTCTCACTCTGGGCCTGGGGCTGCTCTGCTCCTCTGCTTTCTTCCACTGCTCTGCAAAGGCTTACTGACTATGGCTGACTGACTTCTCACAGACTGACTGACTCTGATCTTAGATGGTGCCCACCTTATATACTCCCTCTATGTGTGAGCTCAGGTGACCAGCACCCAATGAGCTCCTAGCACTACCCAGACTGCTCCCCCTATCTGCCCCTACACTACTGGGATGCTCCACCCCCCTCCCACTCCAGCCAAGGACAGACTCGATCGTACCTGCACATTTCTAAGTGGGAGTACCGTTGGTCTGCCCTCCGGAAATGGGATGTGTGTAGTGCATGCAGCCTTCTGAGCTCAGTTCCACACTCCATCCTTACCCGGGAGTGGAATACCACACCTCTGGGTTGAGGTGCAATACTCCTGTAGCAGCCGAATCCTCAGGGTGCTACATTCCCCCCTGGTAAATCACAGCACGTCCTCGGGCTGTAAGATATAAACAACACCAAACATACAATTTTTTTTTTTTTTTTTTCCATAAACAACATAATAAACTATCATATAAAACTTTTCATAAAAACTTTTCATTAAAACATTCTTGTCTTCTGGTACCTCCGGTCACGGTGCAACTTGTGACCGGGTAAAGTGCGACAGTCTCTTGAAGAAACACGGTTTCCTATAAAACCGGTAGGGGGCACTTTAGGAAGCGCAACTATATACAAGGGTATATGGCCGCTCTCAGTCCTCGTCCAGGTATTAGGGAGGATTGACCGTTCTCAGTCCTCGGTCAGTGGGAATAGGGACACACGGGTTAACAGTTCAGTTCTCTGGTCCCAACGGGGACTATACTAGCAGCAATGGTTCACTGTGCCCCGACGGGCAACTATATACAGTCTCTATACTACCATACTCAACGACGGCGTCCTCCTGCTCTTTCTTTGTGGACAGTTTCAGTTTCAGACCCGTCCGGGTCCTCTTGCTCCTCCTCACACCGCAGCTCCTCCTCCGTCAGGCGATGCACATGGAGGGCGTAGGGTCCTTTGGCACACTTGTGCCGGGTGAAGGTGACCTCGTTCCCTAAATACAGGTCACGACCTCTGTGTCCCTCCGGTAGGTGGGACTCAACGTCTCTCCTGGTCACGAAGACGTCGCCTGGGGTGCGGTGATCCCTGATGACACCCCACCCATGCTGCAGATTAAACTTTATCACAGTCCCGATGGTACGGGGACCATGCGCTGCACGGGGGTTTCTCCTGGTCCGGCTCTTCTGCTCCGCGCTCCTGACTTGGGCTTGCTGTTCCCGGACCCGCCTCTCTCTCCGCTCCCTCTCAAAGACCTCGAGCTGCTGGCGGCAGCACTCTGCACGCTCCGCTGCGGCTGCCCGAGTCTCCTGAGTGAACCCCATGAGGTCTTCTCCGGTGGGGTCCCACTCAAACTGGGTCTCTTCTAGCGGGGGCGAGATCCTCTTCATGGGCTTTGGAGCCGGGATCAGGGGTTCGCACATGGCCCTTGCTTTTTGCAGCTCCAGCTGGATGTATTCCTGGGGCCATACGAAGGGCTGCCCATCCGGGCACGTATGCTGGGCGAACAGGTCCTCACCCAGGTGCGGTACTTTAGGTGTTATGGGCGCCGTGGTGGTAGCGGCGCCCGCGTTGACCAGGCCTTGCGACCAGGCTTGGGGCACTTTGAGAGTAAAGGGCACCGTAAGGACGGCGGCGCCCTGTGTTACTTGGCCCTGCGACCAGGCCGGTGGCTCCGCGGAGGTAGGGGGCGCTGTTGGTATTGCGGCGCCCGGGGGTACTAGGCCTTGCGACCAGGCCGATGGTACTTCCTGCTTGGTCACGCTCGGGGTCGAGGCGTGTGACGTCACAGGGGTCGCGGCTCCCGTTTGAGGCCTAGTCTGCGGCGGTGACGTTGCAGCGACGGGCACGGCAGGGGGTACTTCGGGCTCTGCGACGGGGAGCTGGGGCAGGCACGCGGTTTCCCGGCTCGGGGTAGTGACGTCCCCTTTACCTGCCTCCATTCGTTCGGCTCCCTTCTCTGCGCCGTCTCCGGCCTTCAGTCCTCCTGCGCCATCCTCAGAGGCGGTCTGTCTCCTCGTCTCGGGTGGCGTGCTCCGCTGACGGGTTCTTGTCTGCTGGGCCATCTCACGGCTCCATTCTGCTAACGTCTCTCGCTGCACCCGGGCCATCCTCCGTGCGAGGCCCTCCAGCGCAGTCTGTGCACACTCCCGGTCTCGGGGGAGCTGTGTTAGGATCTCCAGCAGGCCTTCTGGAGTGGCGACCTGCAACAGGCTCCTGACCACTGGGTCGGTGCTGCCTGGAGTGGCGGCCCGCATCAGGCTCCTGACCATTGGGTCGGTGCTGCCTGCCTCTCCCTCCATCTCCGGGGAGGCTCTCTCTGGACTCTCTTCCAGACGTCTTGTCTCCGGGTGCGCTCTCTCCAGACTGCTCCAGGCTGCACCCATCTTCGTTCTCTTCTTCTGTCTCCGCCCACATCGAGGGTGGTCCCGGGGCAACTTAGTGATTGTCAGTTCCAGCGGCAGTTCTCTTACGCTGATGGACACTTCCAACATCACAGTCTCTGTTGGTGGGGGCGGTTTCCGCTTTTGGCGCCATTCTTCGACCTGGCCCACGATGGGAGGTGGCCTCTTGCCACCCTCTGGCACGCCCATAATGGCGTCCGCTCTTCCAAGGCGGGAAATCTTTGGAAATGGCGGGAATCGTCTCCCAGTGGCGGGAAACTCCATGGATGGCGGGAAAAAGCTGCAAATGGCGGACAACCGGCGGGAAACGACCTGTGATGGGGCCCGATGGCGGGGACCCTCCGGAACCGGCAGGAGACTTCTTTTTAAGGTATCGATGAACTTTTCTTCAGGCACGCAGTACCCGGTTGTTGTGGGCACGTAATCCTGCCGACTACGCCAAAGTTGACGCGCCCCCTGGGCCATATTCTTTAGGGGAATACCCGGAGCCGGATCAGATGGGGGTTGTAGTCTCCGAGTGGCTGTGACCCGGTCCGTGCCCAGGGTGTCAAGCTCAGTGTGTGGCAGTCCTTACTGATGTTACTAAAGTTCTTTATGTCGACTACGCCACCCGTTGAATTGCGGTCACTACGGCCGCCGCTGCAGCAGGGTCCGCTGAGGCTGATGGTGTTGTGCAGCTTAGGTAGTATAACCCCCAACGGGAGGGGTATAGCCTCAGGGGGTCAGGTGCAGAGGATGGTGGTTGTGGAAGTGCAGGGATGATGGTAATGAGAGTCAGAGTCGGGTTGTGCAGTTCAGGGTTCTTTACTTACTGCAGATGTTCCGGTCACTCCGGCCTTGAGTGACCACCCGAGCCGTGCTGCGTCCACCAGGTCCTGGACTCGGCCAACCCCCAAGTAGTTCTGGAGCGTGGTTCTGAGCTCCTGTTCTGTCCTGTCCTCGTCTCTGGCCTTCCCCACCAGGGATCCACCTAAGTCCGGCTCCCTCGGGCCTTCTGTTGGTAAAACCCGACTCTGGGTTCCCTGACCCTTTGCGTGGTCTGCCTTCCGGGTGGATATGGTGGGTGGCCGTGGCAGATGCTGCCCACGGCCTCCGGTCTCTGGCTGAGGTATGCTGTAGCCCCCACCAGTTTGGGATCCGGTACCCTGTTGCCAACTCTTCACCCTGTGATTGTATTTGGGCTCTCAGAGTTCCTTCTTTCTCCCCCTCTGGGTCTTTCGTTCTCTCCTCTCTCACTCTGGGCCTGGGGCTGCTCTGCTCCTCTGCTTTCTTCCACTGCTCTGCAAAGGCTTACTGACTGTGGCTGACTGACTTCTCACAGACTGACTGACTCTGATCTTAGATGGTGCCCACCTTATATACTCCCTCTATGTGTGAGCTCAGGTGACCAGCACCCAATGAGCTCCTAGCACTACCCAGACTGCTCCCCCTATCTGCCCCTACACTACTGGGATGCTCCACCCCCCTCCCACTCCAGCCAAGGACAGACTCGATCGTACCTGCACATTTCTAAGTGGGAGTACCGTTGGTCTGCCCTCCGGAAATGGGATGTGTGTAGTGCATGCAGCCTTCTGAGCTCAGTTCCACACTCCATCCTTACCCGGGAGTGGAATACCACACCTCTGGGTTGAGGTGCAATACTCCTGTAGCAGCCGAATCCTCAGGGTGCTACACATGCACTGCCCATGATCTAACTAATTTGCTAGTGCCTGGTGACCCGGATGTTGTCATAACTACATCGGGTCACTATGGTAATGATCGGGTCCCCCGTGACTTCACGCAAGGGCACCTATCCAAGATCCCTCTGTTTGCCAGGTTAATACTGTGATCGCTAGCGATCACAGCATTTAGGGGTTAAAGTGCCTGGAGCAGAGCGGGCACCACTCCTGGCACTGAGTGCCGGGTGTCAGCTGCCAGAATCAGCTGAAACAAGTCCGCGATCGTGCCCTGCCTTTGTGCGCCAAAATCGCCTGGACGTTCTCAGTACGTCTAGGGTCTGTAAGTACCAAGCATGCATACAGGCCATGGAGGTAAAGTGCATTACGTTCACTTTGAAACAATTGTACCTGCTGATTCCAGGTCTGAAATTTTGCGGGTAGCACCTGGTTGTGGCCTGTTTATGGTGAAATTATGTTCTTTTCACCTCTGGATTATGACCCCAACAATGTTCACTGGAACCTTCAGTAGTTTAGAAATTGTTCTGTAACCAATGTCATCAGTATGTTTTGCAACAATAATATTATGAAGGTCTTCAGACAACTCACTGGTTTTACCCATCATGAGATGTTTCTTGTGTGGCAACATTTTATAGGCCATCAGTTGAACCAGATGATATTACTTTGGCTTTCTAATTACTGACAGATTTCAGCTGGTGTCATGACTTTACATTGGCTTTTTGCACCTCTTTCTTCATGTGTTCAATACTTTTTCCCTTTGTCATTATTACACATAACTTAATTTATGGACACATTTGGTTTGATTTCTTTGCCTGTGTGGATTGGATGGGTTGTTACTGACATCTTATGAGCATTTCATGTCAATAACACCTATAGACATATATTTTCTTGGAAAATTGGTGACATGTTGAATACACCAACATGTATTGGTGTATGTACACACTAGATCTAACTGGGCATAGCTAGTTTTAACCCATCAGGCGTACTTCAGGCACGCCCGAGTTCAGGCACACTGCCTGACAGGCGCAGGTTATAAAACCACCTATAATATCTAATTATCTCAATTTCAATGAGCTTGATAAGAATGTATTAAAAGAGAGTACACAAAATCAGATGCCAAAAAAAACTTAATAAACATATTAAAACAAAAAGCACCAAATTTCTCAACTACCGCCAAATATCCTCCAGTTTTCATGACATAACTATTACTAAACATTAAAATTAAGAAGGAAACGGAATGGTAATGCAATTCGAAGCTACTTTGTTGCTGTTCACTCAGATTCAAATGTACAGTGTCCATTTTAGGACATGATCAGATATCAAAATCATCAGAATGATGAGGCTAAATACGCTGTTTGAGAACTGATTTTGATAAGTGATTCTGACGAGCGACTTTTACTTTTTTTTATTATTATTACGGTTGTAACTGTTCGCTGATGGAACTTGAACCCAAAACTCTATGTCCCAAAACTAGTGCACTAACCACTGAGATATAAACTCAGTTATAAAAACCTAGGTGCTCTATTTGGTTATATAATTTTCAGTGCAAACTTGTCTAAAACTCATTGGGACATTGCACAGACAGCAAGCAATCCAAATTCAAATGATGTTTGATTTTGTTGTGTGAGTTTGATGTGTGACTTTCTTCAAACATCAGAATCACAATGACTTTTAGTCACCCTGAGTATTTTCATGGTTGATCTCATAGGACAAGAAAAGCTACCAGTTAATATCACTTGAATGGATAGCGCAATGGTAAGGCATCAGTCTCTGAAACTACAGTGTTAAGAGTTCAAATCCTGATAGGAATAATTATTTTTTTTTAATTATGACTATTTAGCACACAAACTACAGGGGTGTTTTACTTTTAATATCTGACACTCTGATTGTCATCCTGATGTGTTAAGAGTTTCAGACGCGCTGTCTGTTTGCATGGTAAATTACATAGCCAAAGTAAATTGGGAGGCAATAATTTACTACATATCTATTTCCAAGTGACTTTATATTTGCATAATTTCTTAAAGGGGTCTAATGATAAAATGTCTTTATTGTAAATTTTTATTTCCATCCACCCAAGTACTGGCTGCAAACTCCCAATTTACTTTTGCTTTGTAATTTAACATGCAAATAGACAGCGTGTCTGAAACTCTTAACACATCAGGATGACAATCAGTGTCAGATATTAAATGTAAATCACCCCTGTAGTTTGTGTGCTAAATAGCCATAATAAAAATATATATATATATATATATATTCCTATCAGGATTCAAAGTCTTAACACTGCAGTTTCAGAGGCTGATGCCTTACCATTGGGCTATCCAGTCAAGTGTGTCATGGATTCGGGTTGTGGAACCTCTGTGCTGTGGTGCAAGGAGGGGCCAGAGGGGCGTAACTAGGTATCAACTTGGACTGACCAAGGTCATATGGCGGCTCAATCGACTCCGTGACCAGGGAAGGACCGAGCAGAGGGACCAGGTGCTACTCTGGGACCGACCTTGTATGAGAGCAGGTGACTCCCACGGGTCAGAAGGCAGGGACTGACAGGTACAGCAGATGAGAACAGGAGGCAGGCTGATGGGTGATCCGGGTAGACGGACTGGCAGACATGGCAAGTAACTATCAGGAGCCTCCAGGTAGGCTGGCTGGTAGGCACAGCAGGTAACAGGCAGGTGCTTCCAGGTAAGTGGGCTGGCAGGCATGGCAGGTAACATGCAGGTGCTTCCAGGTAAGCAGGCAGGCAAGGCCCATAGACAGACTGGCAGACTGGACTGTAGACAGACTGTCAGGCTGGAGAGTAGACAAGCTGGTGGACTGGACTGGTAGTCAGGCTGGCAGATTGGACTGGTAGTCAGGCTGGTGGGCTGGACTGGTAGTCAGGCTGGCAGCGGGACCTGAGGGCTGAAGCAGAGTTTAACACACAAAGCTACAACCTTGCACGGGCTCCTCCATTTTGGAGGAGGTGCCTTTTATATGAGAGGTCCTCCGGCCATTGGCCGGGGACTCCTTAGGACAGCGCGTATGGCCCCCTTAAGAGGGAGGGAGCGTGCGCGCCCCCCTAAGCACAGTGCCCGGGAAGCTGCGTGTGCCGGCAGCAGCAGATGCAGGAGCGCCAGAGGACGCCGGGCGGGGAGCGAGGTGGTAAGAGGGACGGCATCTCTGCCTGTCAGGGGGCAGAGACGCTGATACTACAAAGTGATACTAACTGATAGCTTTTCTTGTCTTATGAGAACAACCATGAAAATACTCAGGGTGACTAAAAGTCATTGTGATTCTGATTCTGATGTTTGAAAAAAGTCACACATCAGACTCACACATCAAAATCAAACATCATTTGAATTTGGCTTGCTTGCTGTCTGTGCATAAGTCCCAATGAGTTTTAGACAAGTTTGCACTGAAAATCATATAACCAAATAGAACTCCTAGGTTTTTACATCTGAGTTTATAGCTTAGTGGTTAGTGCACTGGCTTTGGGCTGCATACTCTTGGGTTCAAGTCCCATCAGCAAACATCTACTTTTTTTTTATTTTTTATTGTTACAGTTGTAAAAATCACTCGTCAGAATCACTCGTCAGAATCACTTCTCAGACAGGGTATTTAGCCTCAAACTGACATCATTCTGATGTTTGATTTCTGATCATGTCCTAAAATGGACACTGTACGGGCGATTACACAAAGCCCAGCCTCATCTCATCCCAACGTGCATTGAGGGACAATGAGGGAGAGGAGGAGGAGGAGGAGAACCAGCGGTTCAGCGTGGGTGGCCTGAGGACAGGGGGGAGGAGGAGGAGGAGAGCATGGTCAGTCGTCATCTTGGTGAGGACACGGAAGTCTTGCCCGTTACCAGTCTGGCACGCATGGTTGACTTTATGTTATGCTGCCTTAACCGTGACCCTCGCGTTGTCAAAATGTTGGGTGACAGTCATTACTGGTTGGTGACACTTTTAGACCCCATTCTACAAGGAGAACTTTCACTCTCTTATTCCTGAGGTGGAGAAGTCTACAAAAATGGGGCAGTACCAGAAGGCCCTTGCAGCAGAACTGTTAAAAAAATTCCCATCTGAACACGCTAGCGGCAGAGGTCACAGTTCGTTGACCAACCAAGACGTACAAGCAAGAGAGAGGCAACTCCAATCCAGCAGAGGCTGGGGAACACTGTCAACGTTCTGGGACAGTTTTCTGAGACCCGCCCAGCTTACAGGCCCTGAGGCGCGGGGTACTCTCACAAGGAGTGGAAAGTTTCAAAAGATGGTGAGGGAGTACCTTGCCGACTGTACCAGCGTCCTCCGTGATTCCTCTGTGCCTTTTAATTATTGGGTATCCAAGCTGGACACTTGGAATGAACTCGCTCTGTACGCCTTGGAGGTCCTGGCCTGCCCTGCCGCTAGCGTGTTATCGGAGCGTGTTTTTAGTGCCGCTGGGGGAATTATAACTGATAAGCGCACTCGCCTGTCAACTGACAATGCTGACAAGCTGACCCTTATCAAAATGAACAAGGGCTGGATTGGGCCAAAGTTCTCATCACCACCAAATGACAGCAGAGTAACATAAAGTCAAATCCACTGTGTTATTTCAGGAGGTGTATTCACATGCAACGCTTCACACCCACACATGGGAATATGTAGCGCCCCGAGGGTTCGGCCTCTACAGGGGTATTGCACCTCAGACCAGAGGTGTGATATTCCACTTACAGGTAAGGATGGAGTATGGACCAGGGCTCAGTTAGCTGCATACAGCACACACACCCCATTTCCGAGGGACAGCTCAACGGTGCTCCCACTAGACAGAAGTGCAGGCACGACCGACTATGTCCCTGACTGGAGTGGGGAGGGGGGTGGAACACCCAGTGCTGTAGGGGCAGATAGGGGTTGGTTCCTGAGCGTAGGAAGGAGCCCATTGGTTGCTGGTCACCTGGGCTCATGGTCAGAGGGAGGTATAAAAGGTGGGCACCATCTTAGAACAGTGTTCAGTGAGAGAAGTTCAGTTCAGTCTGTGAGGAGAGGAGAGCTGACAGGGAGCAGCAGCTCAGGCTGAGTGCTGCTCCAGAGGCAGGCCTAGAGAAGAGGCCGGAGCCTGAGAGGAGAAGGAGAAGTGGGCCTGGAGAAGAGGCCAAGAGAAGGAGGAGAAGACAGAACAGGAAAGAAGGAGAAGAGACAGAGAAACAGAGGGGCTCAGGAACAAGAAGGTGGAAGGGACCCTAAGAACCCACGAGAATACAGGGTGAAGGGTCAGGCAGATTAAGGGTACCGGATCCCAAGTTGGTGGAGGAGAAACTACCCTCAGCCAAAGACCAGTCGTCGTGATCATTTACTGGTGCGACACCTCATCAAACCTGCTAGGAAGGCACCATATAAGACAGCGGAGGACGGGACCCACGTTTAACCGCACAAGTCCGCGGCAGCTGGACAAAAGTGGGTCACTGGTGAGGCAGGCCAGAGAAAGGACAAAAGGGGGTCCTGAGCCATACTTCTGAACTGCCTGGGAGTTGACCGAGCCCCACACCTGGTGAACGCAGCACGGCTCGTGCGGTCACTACTGGTGCCGAAGTGACCCGGAGCACATGAACTGTGAGTAAAGACCCTGGACTGTGACTTGTTGTCTGTGTGCTCCTTTGCGCCTCCAGCACTACCGGTACTGGGACTCTCACCACCATCACTCCCACCATCCACTACACTGCCCTGGGGCCGCACTCTTCCCGTGGGGAGTCACATCATCCCAGCTGCATACATCACCAGCCCCAGCGGTCTGCCCTGCAGCGGCGGCTCCTAATAACCGCAATCCACGGGTGGCGTAGTCGGACATTATCTAAAGCACGTAGCAGACTACCACTGGCCTGACCACCCTGAGCTGCGGGACCGGGCCGTCACTAGTGTTGAGCCACCCCCGTAGTGTTCGAGTTCGGTTCGGTTCGTCGAACACCCGTGTGTTCGCCGAACTGTTCGTCGAACTGTTCGTCGAACACCTTCGAACACCGTTAAAACCAATGGCAGGCAAACAAAAACACATAGAAACACATAGAAAACACCTTCAAAGGTGTCCAAAAGCTGACAAACTGCTCAGAAGACACAACTAACACATGGAAAAGTGACAAGTACATATAGTCATGCGAAAAGAAAAGAGGTGGAGGAGTAAAAGGAGGGGGAGACACAGATATAGGCATGTCATGCCCTTCTAAAATCCAAAAAGTGAGAAGCCGAGACGGCCAGTCCGCTCCTGCCCGTGCCACCTCCGTGTCGCCGGGTTTGTGCCAGAGCCGCGGTGAACCCTGACGGCCAGCCCCCCTCTCCCAATACTGGTGCCTGTCCGCTGGTGGGTCGAGAGAGCCCCCCTGTGGTGGAGGCAGCTCTAAGCTTTTTAATTTAAATTGTCCCTCTAATTTGAATGAATACACTTTAAATCCATTTACAAGGATCTATTGGAGGGCAAGTCTCATGCCAGCAGCCGCGTAATTCCAGCTCCAGTAGCGTCCACTAAAGCTGCTGCAGTTAAAAAGCTTTTATAAGGATCGAGCTCGGCTGTCCACCGCAAGGCATCCTAGTGCCAGTCCCAGCCCCTATGCCTTGGGGTGCCTCCTGATGCTCTTCACTAAGTATCCCGTGGTCCCGAAGCATTTCCTTTGAAAAAATTAAGTGTCCAAACTACAGGTGGTGTAGCTTGCTTAACAGCCGGGATAATCCGCTGACTAGCAGACACTGCTACTAGGCACAAAGTATTTCCTGGGCTAGATGCAGTTAAAAATTTGTAAGTAGATACTCTCGTTGGATGCTGAGAAAGCATTCCATAGAGTCTCCTGGCACGCCATATATGATTCTCTTAAAAAGCTTGGGGTAGGGGTCTAGGGGACCCTTTTATAGCCAAAATCACGGCCCTGTATCACAATACGTCACCTAGGCTGAAGATAAATGGAACTGTAGCACCGAGGGCTCGGTTGCTACAGACGTATTGCACCTCACCCAGAGGTGTGATATCTCACTCTCAGATAAGGATGGAGTGTGGATCAGGACCCGACACCTGCATGCATTACACCACATTGCCGTGGGGCAGGGCGACCAATATGCCCCTGAGATGGGCACGACAGTCCCTGTCCCTGGCTGGAGTGGGGGGAGGGAACACTGAGGAAGGGGAACCCTGCAGTGCAGGAGCAGGGAGGAAGCAGTTCCTGGGTGCATTGAGAAGGGAGTATAAAAGGTGGGCACCATCTTAGTTCAGTGCAGAGAAGTCTGAGCAGAAGTGGCAGGGAGCAGGGGCTCTGCATGAGCTCTGCTCCGGAGGCGGGCCTAGTAACAGAGGCCCAGGCCTGCAAGAGGGAGAAGGAAGGAAGAGGAGCGGAGAAGGCTCCAGGAACGAGGAATGAAGGGATCCCAGGGGTGCGGACGGGCGAGTCGCCACCGCACGCCCGAATCCACCTGCGTGGAGGGGTCAGGCCAAAGGGGGAGACCGGTCCCCGAACTAGTGGAGGCAGGAAACGACCCTCAGCTAGAAACCGGAGGCTCTGACATTTTATGTGGCGCAGCCCCTTGCTCCACCCGCTAGGAAGGCACCACATAGGGTCAGGGAAACTGGCGCCAAGTTTACCAAGAGGAGGCCCGAGGCAGCCGGACAGAAGTGTTGGTAAGAAAGGCCAGACAAAGGACACACAAAGGGGGTCCTGTGAAGCGCTCCAAAGTTATCTGGGAGTTGTCTGAGCCCCTCACCTGGTGAGCACAGTACGACGTGGGCAGCCGTTACCTGCAGACGTGGTCTGGATAATAAGAACTGTGAGTAAAGGCCCTGAACTGCATCACTGACTCCGTGTCGTTACTGCTGCTGCCCTGCACCATCACCCCCATCCTCCGCATACACTGCCCTGAGGCTATACTCCTCCCGTGGGGAGTTATGCTACGCTCTGCTGCACCCACAACACCAGCCTTAGCGGTCTGCCCTGTAGCGGCGGTTCACTCTGACCGCAATCCACGGGTGGCGTAGTCGGACATTTAAACATCAAAACCACATAAATACTTCCGCCACTGGTTTGACCGCCCTGAGCCACGGAACCGGATCGCCGCCACGAAGACTACAACCACCAGCATCCACCAAAAAGTGTCCGGCTCCGGGTGTCCCAAGGCCCAGGGGGTGCGACAGAACATTTTCATCACCTTTCACAATCACCAATGGGACAAGGCAGGGATGTCCTCTGTCCCCTCTCTTATACATCCTAGTGACGGAGCACCTGCTCTCATCAATTCGCCATAACCCCAATATTAGGTGGATTGAGGTGGGAGGCACCGAGTACAAGTGCTCTCTATTTGCTGATGATGTCCTAGTATATATCACTCAATCACATATATCCATCCCTGCTGTTATGGCTGAAATAGATCACTTTGTTACATGGTAAAATTTTAAAATCAATGCAACGAAGTCTGAGGCCCTCGATGTCTCCCTCCCTAAATCCATATAGGATTCCATCCAGTCCAACTTTCCCTTTGCCTGGCCCTCACAGGGTATCAAATACTTAGGAATTCCTATTCATAGAGACCTCTCCCATCTATGTTATCTTAATTTTGGGCCCTTTATTGAACAATTCCATACAGACCACGGTTGGCAAGTTAGAACTGTAAGATTCACTACGTGAACCACTGGTGTTTTGTGGAAAAGCACATGTACACCGCGTTCCAAATTATTATGCAAAAAGTGTTTAGGAGTGATAAGGGAAGAATTTGTTTGTTTGTCAGTTAAACTCATTGATGGTGATGTGTGTCAGGGCTCTTTATATCACTGTAAGCAATTGCAGACACCTGTGCTAATTAGTTTGGCAGGTGTGTCCAATGAAAGGCAAGACTACTTAAGAAGGCTCTCTCACATTATTAAGCAGCCTACATTTTCTGCCAAAATGGGAAAGAAAAAGGATGTGTCGGCTGCTGAGAAGCAACAAATTGTGGAGTGTTTAGGTCAAGGCATGACTACAATCAACATTGTGCGATGATCAGGATGAAGTGTCTTGGCAATCAAGAAGTATGTAGCTGATTCACAGTACACACGTGTGCGTGCTGATAAGGGCAAATTGAGGACTCTTTCCTACAGGCAATTACGTCAGGTTGAAAGAGCAGCGGCAAAAAAGCCTTGTCATAGCAGCAGACAAGTTTTTGAAGCTGCTTGTGCCTCCAACGTCCCCCGAACAACAAGATGCAGGGTCCTTCAGAGGTTTGCAGCTGTGCATATGCCATCCTGTCGACCTCCTCTATCCACTTCACACAAGCAGAAACGGCTCCAGTGGGCCAAACATTACATGAAGACTGATTTCAAAACTGTTTTGTTCACGGATGAGTGCCGTGCAGCGCTCGATGGTCCAGATGAATGGAGTGGAGGATGGCTGGTTGATGGACACCCCACGCAAACACGGCTACAGCGCCAACAAGGAGGAGGTGGAGTAATGTTTTGGGCTGGAATCATGGGGAGAGAGATTGTCGGCCCCTTTAGGATCCCTGAAGGCGCTAAAGATGAACTCCATAATGTATGTGGATTTTCTCAAACAGCACTTCCTGCCATGGTTCAAGAAGAAGAACCGTGTATTTCACAGCAAGATCATTTTTCTGCATGATAATGCACCATCTCATGCTGCACATAAAACATCTGCATCTCTGGCTGATATGGGCATAAAAGGGGACAAACTTATGGTGTGACCCCCCATGCTCCCCTGACCTCTACCCCATTCAGAACCTTTGGAGCATCATTAAAAGGAGTGTCTATGATGGCGGGAGGCAGTTCACATCTAAGCAACAGCTCTGGGAGGGTATTCTGTCCTCATGCAAAACAATTGAAGCAGAAACCATCCAAAACCTGACAAATTCAATGGACGAGAGAGTTCAGAAGCTCCTTTCGAACAAGGGGTCCTATGTGAAAATGTAACATCACCTAGAATAAAGTTTTGAGTTGAAAACTGTTTGATTTCAGTTTCTAACAACCTGCTAATGCTTATAATTTCAAAAATGACCATTTTTTTGGTCTTTATTAAAATGAAAAGGTTGATCGAAAAGTTTGGGGGATCTAAGAGTGTGGCAACCCAGTAGTCATGATTACTTCGAATTCTGACAATATGAGGGTCATGCTGCAGGTAGTGCAGCAAGAAGGCACTTATGTGTCTTGCGCATCTCGGAGCCCCAAAATTATTTTCCGGGCTAGATGCACCTAAAAATTATTTTTAATTTTAAATCTGGTGAAGCTTATTATAGATGGCCTAATAGGATCAGTGCTGCACACTGCTACAAAGCCCAAATTATTTTCCAGTCAAGATACAGATAAACATGATTAGTAATTTGAAAGCTTAAAACGGTTGGTAGGGTGATTTTAACCAATCATCAAGCTTTTACTCTCCCCAGGATGACACAGGGGTAGAAAAGTCGTTTCGGATCCATGATTTGTTCATCTTTATGAACGTGAGTCTGTCTACATTATCAGTGGAGAGCCGCGTGCGCTTATCTGTCAGCACACCACCAGCAGCGCTGAACACACGTTCAGACAGAACGCTGGCTGCGGGGCATGACAAGATCTCCAAGGCGTAAGTGGCTAGCTCCGGCCATTTATCCAGATTGGAAGCCCAAAAAGAGCAAGGGTCCAGTGACACAGTCGTGGCTTCAATGTTTACTTGGAGATACTCCTGTACCATCGTCTCTAGGCGTTGACTATGTGTCAGACTTCTTGTCTCCTGTGGCCTTGCAAAGGATGGGCTAAAAAAGTGGTGAAATGATTCCGCAAAATTGATGTTACCAGCAGATACTGTGGTTCTGTTACGGTTTGAGTGCTGAACACTTGACGGTCCCACGGTTGGCAAGTTGGAACTGTGAGATTCACTACGTGCACCACTGGTATTTTGTGGAAAAGCACATGTAAGATTCTGCAACAGTCTCTGCTGATACTCCTGCATGCGTGCATCCCTTTCTATGGCAGGAATAATTTCTGCAAATTTACTTTTGTACCGGGGATCTAACAGTGTGGCAACCCAGTAGTCAGGATTATTTCTAATTCTCACAATTCGAGGGTCATGTTGCAGGTAGTGCAGCAAGAAGGCACTCATGTGTGTTGCGCATCCAGGAGCACCAAGTCCCTGTTGTGTTGGTGGCGAGGTAACAATCATGCTTCCTTCCTCTGTCCTCTCCCCCCAACCTCGCACAACAGAAATGTGATCAAGGTCTCCCTCATCTGATGAGTCTTCCATCAGTTCGTCCTCCACTTCTTCCTGGGCTCCTGCACCTTCCTCACTAGTTTGGCTGCTACCATGCGCCCTGGTAAAACCATCTCCCCCACCCTCACATGCCTGCCGCCTTGGTGCTGCCGACCGTCTGGACCTTGCAGATGTTAGCCCTTCCGCATACAACTCCTCCTCCTCTACTTCCTCCACCTCCTCTTGTGCCACCACCTGACTCCGAATTCTGTTTAACATGTGCTCCAGCATGTAAATCACCGGAATAGTCATGCTGATAATGGCATCGTCAGCACTAAACATCTTCGTCGCCATTTCAAAATTGTGCAGAAGGGTGCATAGGTCCCTGATCTGAGACCACTCCTCCAGCGTGATTTGCCCCACCTCTGAATCTCGTTGGCCCAGGCTATACGTCAGAACGTATTGCACCAGGGCTTGTCGGTGCTGCCACAGTCGCTGCAACATGTGCAGAGTTGAATTCCACCGGGTAGGCACATCGCATTTTAGCCGGTGAAGTGGCAGGCCCAACGACTTCTGTAGAGATGTAAGTCGTTGAGCTGCGGGATGCGAACGGCGGAAGTGAGCACACAGCGACCGTGCCCTCTGCAGAAGGCCATCTAGTCTGGGATAGTGGGCTAAAAATTGCTGGACAACCAGGTTCAACACGTGAGCCATACAAGGCACGTGTGTGACATTGCCCCGGCGAAGGGCCGCACCCAGGTTTGCAGCATTGTCGCACACGGCCTTCCCTGGTTTCAGGTCCAGTGGAGACAACCATTCATGAAATTGGTTCTCCAGAGCTGACCACAACTCCTCAGCTGTGTGACTCACATTTCCCAGACATTTCAATGTAAAAACCGCCTGATGACGTTGAGCCCTACTGCCAGCATAGTAAGGAGGTGTGCAGGATCCCTTCTGCGCAGTTAGAAAGCTTGTGGCATGACCAGACAGGCTTTGGGTGCAGGTGGAAGACCGAGAGGAGGTTGAGGAGGCAGAATCAGTGGAGGAACTTTGACATAAAGAGGATTGACGCACAACTCGTGGGGACGGCAAGACTTGGACAGCAGCCCCTTGTCCTGCTGTCACCATAGTTACCCAGTGCCCAGTCAGCGACATGTAACGCCCCTGTCCATGCCTACTCGTCCAAGTGTCTGTGGTGAAATGCACCCTGTCACACACAGAGTTTCTCAAAGAAGCGGTGATGTTGTGTGCGACATGCTGGTGGAGCGCAGGCACACCTTTCTTTGAGAAGTAGTGCCGACTGGGCATCTGGTACTGGGGCACTGCGACGGACATAAGGTCTCGAAAATCCTCTGTGTCCACCAGGCGGAAAGGCAGCATTTCTGTAGCCAAGAGCTTGCAGATGGTGAAATTCAACCTCTTAGCTTTCTCATGGCTAGGAGGAAATGGTCTTTTACTTGTCCACATCTGAGGGACCGAGGGCTGGCTATTGTGCTTAGACGGGGTTGATAAGGGTGTCCCCGGCAAACTGCCGGTCTGTGAGGAAGATGCAGGTGGACATGTTAGGTTGCCTTGATCCAAAGGTGGTGCTATCGATGTCGGACAGCGCTCAACACCAGCTGGTGTTACCACCTCCAAAGAAAATGATGACCTGCCAATCACGCTGGCTGTTGCGGGTAAAGAGGTGGCAGGTCTGCGCCCCAAAACAGGTGTGACTGCTGTCCCCCCAGTCACAGAGGATGAAGAGGCCGCGGATGCACAAGATATGGCAGACGGTGATTGGCCCGGCCGGCTAGGCCGCATTGTAGCACACTGAGCTTCCCACTGCAACTTATGCTTCATGTCCATGTGCCGGTTCATGCATGAAGTACTCAAACTATGTATTTTTTGGCCTCTACTTAGCTTTTGCTGACAAATGTTACAGATAACACGAGTTGGGTCATCTTTATCGATCTGAAAAAATGCCCAGGCTATGCAAGGCTTAGCACCCATGCGACCTGAAGAGCCACCACGACTTGTGGTGAGAGGCAGAGTTGTGTTTGAGGATGCAGTTGTTGACGTGCTTCCAGTACTACGTCTCTGTCCAGGAAGGCGCAACCTGACCTCGTCGTCACTAGCATCTTCCTCCACCTCCTCTGCTGACCTCATCTCTTGGCTGACTGTGGGTTGACAGTAAGTGGGATCTCCGACCTCATCATCATCACCCTGTGCGTTATCACACCCGTCGTCCTCAGAGCCAACCTGTTCCTACCCTGACAAAAAACTAAAGTTGTCGCTCCAATCAGGTATTTGAGTCTTATCATCGTCTTCCTCATTGTCTCCAACAGGAGTTACAGTTTGGGAATGAGGGTCTACATTATGGTCAGAACCTTCTGCGTCTGGTCCTGGATCCGACTCATAAAGATTCTGGGCATCAGTGCAGATCATTTCCTCGTCTGGATTCACAGAAGCGCTGGAGTCGACCTCTGATTCCCAGGCTATAGTATGAGTAAACAGCTCTGCAGACTCAACCATCTGTTCTACCTCATACTCAGACGGGCAGCTGGAGATTTGGGAGCTGTGAGGAAGCAAGTGCGATTTGGGTGACACCTTTGAGGACTGGAGTATTTGTGATGTTGAAGTTGATGTGGAGGAGAGCCCACTTAAAGGAGCACTTGATATCCGTTGAAGCACCTGCTGTTTTTGTGCCTCATCTGGAATTTGTAGCGATTGGCGTGGCCGTAAGAAAGGGATCTTATCACATTGTCCGCTAAAAGAAGTAGACATTTTAGTTTGGCTGGAAGATGGTCTTTCTTCTGCACCTACCCCACGGACACAACCTTTTTTCCCCTTCCCAACACGCCTATTCCCCTTTCCACCAGCAGCAGGCCTTTTTCCACTCATTTTGGTGGTTAACTAATTCACAACTCTGGAGTTGTTTGCACAAAAAAACAATGGATGGTAACCGAGCAGAGCTGAGTGGCCAAACTGTGGTATTAGGCCAAAACTATTGGCTGGGCTAGATGCAGAAAAAAATTATTTTTAATTTGCAACCTGATGGAGGTCAGTATAGATGGACTAATAGAACAAGTCCCACACGCTGCTAGAAGCCCAAATATTTTTTCAGAGATAAATGAAGAAAAAAATTATTTTTAATTTGCAACCTGATGGAGGTCAGTATAGATGGACTAATAGACCAAGTCCCACACACTGCTAGAGCCCAAATATTTTTTCAGAGCTAGATGCAGAAAAAAATTATTTTTAATTTGCAACCTGATGGAGGTCAGTATAGATGGACTAATAGACCAAGTCCCACACACTGCTAGAAGCCCAAATATTTTTTCAGAGCTAGATGCAGAAAAAAATTATTTTTAATTTGCAACCTGATGGAGGTCAGTATAGATGGACTAATAGACCAAGTCCCACACACCGCTAGAAGCCCAAATATTTTTTCAGAGCTAGATGCAGAAAATTTTTTTATTCAATTTGCAACCTGATGGAGGTCAGTATAGATGGACTAATAGACCAAGTCCCACACACTGCTAGAAGCCCAAATATTTTTTCAGAGCTAGATGCAGAAAAAAATTATTTTTAATTTGCAACCTGATGGAGGTCAGTATAGATGGACTAATAGAACAAGTCCCACACGCTGCTAGAAGCCCAAATATTTTTTCAGAGATAAATGAAGAAAAAAATTATTTTTAATTTGCAACCTGATGGAGGTCAGTATAGATGGACTAATAGACCAAGTCCCACACACTGCTAGAAGCCCAAATATTTTTTCAGAGCTAGATGCAGAAAAAAATTATTTTTAATTTGCAACCTGATGGAGGTCAGTATAGATGGACTAATAGACCAAGTCCCACACACTGCTAGAAGCCCAAATATTTTTTCAGAGCTAGATGCAGAAAAAAATTATTTTTAATTTGCAACCTGATGGAGGTCAGTATAGATGGACTAATAGACCAAGTCCCACACACCGCTAGAAGCCCAAATATTTTTTCAGAGCTAGATGCAGAAAAAAATTATATTCAGTTTGCAACCTGATGGAGGTCAGTATAGATGGACTAATAGAATGATGCTATGCCCAAAAGATTTTACTTCACTAGGTGCAGTAAAAAAATTGGTATTCTATACACAGGTGGTATATCTTGCAACACAGATAGGCTACTCCACTGACTAACACACTCTGCAATAGGCCAAAAAGGATTAGCTTTGCTAGATTCAGCCAAATGCTGTGAAAAAAACTTGCACAGCACTGGCACAGACCTGCCTGGCAAAAACTGATAGGAACTGATGTAACCTAGTCCTGAAAAGGACTCCAATTACAATTAGTCTTTACTCCCACAATCTATCTATTTAAGAGCACAGACCTGCCTGATAAAAGT
This sequence comes from Phyllobates terribilis, assembly GCF_046119375.1. Lineage (NCBI taxonomy): Eukaryota > Metazoa > Chordata > Amphibia > Anura > Dendrobatidae > Phyllobates > Phyllobates terribilis. Next base: position 325,038,956 of record NW_027362764.1, on the reverse strand, counting down.
CGTAGGAAATGCTGTAACCTAGTCCTTAAAAGGACTGCAATCACAACTATTCCCTACTCCCAAGCTATCTGTATATTTGTGCGAAAATTGGCTTGAAATTAACACGGTATAGCGCACACAGCAACAGCGGTGCCGTCTAACACGCAGCTGCAGCAGTGAGAAAATGGTGGCGACGGGGAAAATGGCTTGGTCTTATAGGGCAAGGACATGTGACATACACTGCCAATCACACATGCCCTTGCTTGTGTGAAAAAAAGCACTTCGCTCCGTGTGTGCGCTGCTGATAGGCTGACAGATTGCACCTCCCCACTGCAAATGCGGGAAAGAGAAAAAAAAATGGAGATCTTCATTGTTCCTGCAGAGATCCATCCCCTGCCCCTCCCCCCGCCCCACTGTACACTCAAACTGCGTATTAACATTAATTTTCATCATTACTGAGAAAAAATCCAGTTATGATTTTGGTGCACGAACAGTTATCGAACATAACCTCGAACAGCCGAATTTTTCTCAAATTGTTCGTGTTCGCCGACCGGCTCGAACACCGCCCAAAACAGCTCGAATTTGAGATTGGCGAACAGTTCGAGTAGAACAACGCTCATCTCTAGCCGTCACTACTACTCCCAGCGTCTCACTATTGCCCGGTTCCGCGTGCCCCACGGCCCAGGGGGCGAGTCATATACGCTTCCTCATTTCAGCTGTTTTATGTTCTTCTCCTTATCCTCAGCCTCCACCACCACTATGCCACCAGGGTGACCGTGGTCCGTGTTGCCATTATTGAAAGTTCCTCCTTCCTTATTTTTGTCAGCTTTTGCTTGGAAGGCATAAGCAAAGACTGTGGGAGACTCACTCCCCAATAATGGGAATAATATTTTTAAGATGCTGTACTGTATGGCTCTTGTAAGGGGCATTAAAAGCATCTTCTTAAGCTACTGCGACCTCCACGTCTCTTCCAAAGGGCATTCAAACCATTGTGTTAAGCTACTGCGACCTCCAACACTTTTCCAAGGGGCATTAAAACCGCTTGTTAGAATACTGGGACCTCCACATCTCTTCCAAGGGGCATTCAAACCGTCTTGTTAAGCTACTGCGACCTCCACCACTTTTCCAAGGGGCATTAAAACCGTCTTGTTAAGCTACTGGGACCTCCATGACTCTTCGAACGGGCATTGCATTTCCTCTTAATTTTTGGCAGCTTTTGCTTGGAAGGCATAAGCAAATATTATGGGAGACACACTCCCCAATAATGGGAATAATGTTTGTAATATGCTGTACTGCATTGCTCTTGTAAGGGCCATTGCAAGTTCCTCCGTCCTAATTTTTGTCAGCTTTTGCTTGGAAGGCATAAGCAAAGACTATGGGAGACACACTCCCCAATAATGGGAATATTTTTTTAAGATGCTGTACTGTATGGCTCTTGTAAGGGGCATTAAAACCGTCTTGTTAAGCTACTGCGACCTCCACCACTTTTACGAGGGGCATTATAACTATCTTGTTAAGCTACTGTGACCTCCTCGTCTCTTCAAAGGGGCATTAAAAGCGTCTTCTTAAGCCACTCTGAACTCCACAGCTCTTCCAAGGGGCATTGAAATGTTGTTTTTAATTACCTCTAACCTCCACGACTCTTCCAATGGGCATTGCATTTCCTCCAATTTTAGTCAGCTTTGCTTTTCAATGCAAAGGTGAAAACTAAGGGAGACCCACTCGCCAATAATGGGTAGAAGGTTTTTAGTACGCTGTAATCCACGTCTGTTTCAAGGGGCATTGCAGTTCCTCATAATTTTTGGAAAGCCTTCCATTCACTGCTTAGGCCAACAGGGTACAGGAGACCCAGTTGCTATAAATGGAAAAAACTGTTTAGTTAAGGCCCTCTGACCTCCATGTCCTTTCCAAGGGGCATTGGAGTGCCTCAAAATTTTTGGTAGGCATTGCACTCACTGTATGCCCTATAACTGTGTAGCCGAACAGCTCCTTTTGTTACAGAAACATATCCTACAAGACATATGTGGTTGACTGGCCTGATATTGATGTGAATGGTCCCTGTTCCTCCTGCTCTTTCTCCTTTGCCACTACCTCATCCATCATTTATCACCTGAAGCTTTGTTTTAACGGTAGTCATAGAACTGGGATAGTAGCAGGAAAACATCCAGCAATCCTCGGAGGAGGTAGGATATGTGCCAAAATGCTGATAGGCTGTCCTTCCCACTAAATGCACTGGGGAGGGCACAGGTAATGTTTTGGTATACGCGCTTAATCTTATGTATAAGGCACACTGGGACAAATAGGGGTGGCTGGGGACTGAGTATGGATACCTCGCTGCCAGTGGCCAGCTTCGGCCTCCTCCAAACTAAAAGGCCCCATTTCAAGTGCAAGCTAGCAGTATGGTATTGCAGCCTGGGGGTGGGTGGGTGGCAGGCAGGCTGCACACTTACGCTTTCATTAAAAGAAAACAAAGCAGATGCTAATTCTATCATCATCATGCTCCTCACCTTGGCACTCTCAACTTCCCTGATGGAGAAGCCAGGGCCCACCGGAGGAGTCTGGTTCTCTGGTGGGCTCATCCAATGCTGCCCTAAAGCAGGCCGGGCTAAGAAAAGTGTGTGGGGGGAAGTTGACAGGAGAAATAGGGGCAGCTGGGGACCGTTTATGGACACCCGGCTGCCCCCAGGCGGCTGGGGACCGAGTGTGGACATCTGGCCGCCGGGCGGTTGGGGACTGAGTATGGATACCAGGTCGCTAACGCAGCCATGACGTGGTGGCCAGATTCTGCCTCCACATTCCTAAAAGGCCCAATTTCAAGTGCAAGCAAGCTGTATGGTATTGCAGCCTGGGGGTGGGTGGGTGGTTGGCTGCATATTTGCGCTTGCATTGCAAGGAATGGGGGAGGTACAATTGAACACTGCCCTGGTACAAGAACTTGCACGGGGATAGTTGCAAGTCTGCATCTTCTCATGAGGCAAGGATGACTTCTGATGGGCACACTTTTAGGCAGTGACCTGGGTGTCAGAGATGCTTCCAGGGGTCTTCCCCATGCTGTTCCCATGTCTTTTCAGCACTGTATGCATGTGTCACACAGCACATGGCCAGATAAGGTTGTAAAATGTTAAAATGACATTTCCCGGTGAAAGCATTTGTCACGGTTGAAAGCAATACAAAAGTGCAAAAACGCATAAAAAATGCTACTTGTGAACATAGCCCAAGGTGTGGAGGAGTATTTTTTTGGGGTGGGGGGGTATTTATTTTACCTTATACACAAGTCTTTACCCTGGAAAGAAACTTCCTTAACATATTTCACAGGAAAGCAGTTTCAGTTTTGTTTTTGAACGTTTTATTGTAATCTCTTAAAAGTGGCTTAATACCTCTGAACACGTTGTTGACAGCAGTGACCTGGGGGTCAGAAATGCTTCCTGGGGTGATCCCCATGCTGTCCCCATGTCATTTGAGCACTGTCACTATCGTTTTGGGCACTTGTTAAGCTTTTAAAAGACTGCCGGGGGTGCCGCAGCAAAAATGCTCGGGTCTCTCGTAGACTAACATTGGGCTCGTTGCTCGGGTCGAGCACCCGAGTATTACCGCAAGCTCGGCCCAAGCTTCGAGCACCCGAGCATTTTAGTGCTCACTCAACACTAGTCATAACGCTAACCCTAGTCGTCCTAGCGCTAACCCTAGTCGTCCTAACGCTAACCCTAGTCGTCCTAGCGCTAACCCTAGACATCCTAGCGCTAACCCTAGTCGTCCTAGCGCTAACCCTAGTCGTTCTATCGCCAACCCTAGTTGTTCTAGCGCTAACCCTAGTCGTCCTAGTGCCAACCCTAGTCGTCCCAGCGCCAACCCTAGTCGTCCCAGCGCCAACCCTAGTCGTCTTAGCGCCAACCCTAGTCGTCTTAGCGCCAACCCTAGTCGTCCTAGCCCCAACCCTAGTCATCCTAGCCCCAACCCTAGTCATACTAAAGCTTACCCTAGTTGTAATAAGTAGAGATGAGCAGTGTTCGACTCGAACTGTTCGCCAATCTCAAATTTGAGCTGTTTTGGCCGGTGTTCGAGCCATTCGACGAACCCGAACGATTTGCAAAAAATCCGGCTGTTCGAGGTTATGTTCGATAACTGTTCGTGCACCAAAATCGTACCTGGATTTTTTCATAGTAATACTGTTAATCAATGTTAATAGACAGTTTCATTGTAGAGTGGGCGGGGGGAGGGGCAGGGGATGGATCTCTGCAGAAATAATGCCGATCTCCATTTTTTTTTCTTTCCTGCATTTACAGTGGGGAGGTGCAGTCTGTCAGCCTATCAGCAGCGCACACATGCAGTGAAGTGCTTTTTTTTCACACAAGCAAGGGCATGTGTCATTGGCTGTGTATGTCACATGTCCTTGCCCTATAAGACCCAGCCATTTTCCCCGTCGCCACCATTTTCTCACTGCTGCAGCGGAGTGTTAGACGGCACGGCTGCTGCTGTGGGCGCTATACTTTGTAACTGTGTGAATTGCAAGGAAATTTGCTCTTAAATAGGCAGATAGGTTTAGGGAGTAGGGACTAGTTGTAATTGCAGCCCTTTTGAGGGCTAGGTTAATGCAGTTCCTAGCACTTTTTGCCAGGCAGGTCTGTGCAAGTGCTGTGCAAGTGTTTTTCACAGCATTTGGCTAAATCTAGCTAAGCCAATCCTTTTGGGCCTCTAGCAGTGTGTGTTAGTCAGTGGAGTAGCCTATCTGTGTTGCAAGCTACACCACCTGTGTATCTAATACCAACTTTTTACTGCACCTAGCCAAGTAAAACCTTTTGGGCATAGTAGCAGTGTCTGTTACTCATTGTAGTAGCCCATCTGTACCAAGCTACACTACCTTTGTATTTAATAACAATTTTTTACTGCATCTAGCCAAGTAAAACCTTTTGGGCCTGTAGCAGTGTCTGTTACTCATTGTAGTAGCCCATATTTACAAAGCTACACCACCTTTGTATTTAATAACAATTTTTTACTGCATCTAGCCCAGTAAATAATTTTGGGCCTGTAGCAGTGTCTGTTACTCATTGGAGTAGCCCATCTGTACCAAGCTACACCACCTTTGTATTTAATAACAATTTTTTACTGCATCTAGCCAAGTAAAACATTTTGGGCCTGCAGCAGTGTCTGATACTCATTGGAGTAGCCCATCTGTACCAAGCTACACCACCTTTGTATTTAATAACAATTTTTTACTGCATCTAGCCCAGTAAACATTTTTGGGCATAGTAGCAGTGTCTGTTACACATTGTAGTAGCCCATCTGTTCCAAGCTACACCACCTTTGTTTTTAATAACAATTTTTTACTGCATCTAGCCCAATAAATACTTTTGGGCCTGTGGCAGTGTCTGTTACTCTTTGGAGTAGCCCATCTGTACTAAGCTACACCACCTTTGTATTTAATAACAATTTTTTACTGCATCTAGCCAAGTAAAACCTTTTCGGCCTGTAGCACTGTCTGTTACTTATTGGAGTAGCCCATCTGTACGGATATGCAGCGATACTAAATAACTAATGGTGCACAAGCTTATGGCCTCCGTATTGGGCAGAACAAGTGCGGACAAGAAAACAGACACTCCTGGAACTCTTCCCAATAGTGGTAGCAATAGAAATATGGGGCGCGCGCCTGGCTAACAAAAATATACGTTTCATAACAAAAAACACCAGCCTAGCGCACTGCATTAATAAGATGGCATCATCGTCTCTCCCAGTGCTAGGCCTACTACGCCGGCTAGCATTCCTGTGCATAAAACACAATGTATGGGTCCGCGCTAGCCACGATGCTGAGGGGTCTAACGCTGCTGCTAATGCTTTATCACAATTCAATTGGCAGATTTTCACAGAGCTCCTCCCCAACGCCCACCCATCAGGCAACAGTTGCCCACCCTCCCTATGGGATCTAGTGGCGAATAGTTGATGCCATTAATCAGAGCGTCAGTTGCCCCGTTGACGTGGCAAGCATACGGTAAGGCATGGGAAGAATGGACATGACTAGTAGCAGGCAGACGGGTTGACCAATGTGAGCAAGCCAGATTACAAGTCACCATAGAATTTCTCCACCAGCTAATGATGAGGGGCATATCAGGGGCGTCAGCACAGCGGTGTCTGACCGGAGTAGCATTTCACTTCCAACTACTGAATTGGGGAGATGTGACAAAGAGATTCAGACAATGCATGAAAGGGAGGAAAAGGGGTCAGCCAAGTCAGGAGAGTAGACGTCCCGTCCCGTGTCACTAAAACTTATTTCTCACATCATATCCCTAACACCATTAACATGACACTCACAATTTGAAGCAACACTACTGTCTACTGCATTTGCGATCGCCTTCTTCAGGGCGCTATGCATAAGCAAATTAGTCCCTCAATCCAAAATTACCACCAGTGGAGGCTTATTACACCAGGATGTAGTCATTGCCAATAATGCAATACGTCTACGCATACGCAAATCAAAAACGGTTCCAGTGGGCAGGGGCACTTGGGTACTTCTACAACCCACAAATGGTACACTGAGTCAGGTAACAATAGTAAAAACATATATAACCATCAGATCACAAAGTAATTTCTTCCTATCACACATTGATGGAACGCCATTATCAAGATACCAGTTCCAAGCTATATTTAATAAATGCCTAACATCGGCAGGGAACCACCTCAAAGATTACGGGACACACTCATTCCACATAGGCGCGGCCACGGAAGCAGCAAGAGCAGGACTGTCAGAAACGGAAGTTCAGAGGATAGGGAGATGGCGATCCACGTGTTTGGCGAGATACATAAGACCGAACTTGTTATCCTAACGTGGTTTCTTTCTTTTACAGGTGACGCTAAGCCAACAGTGTGGGTGATAGGCCACTCGTATATATATTGGGCAGAAAAAAGGGCGAAAGTCCGCCCAGGCGGGAGGAAATTAGAGTTTCATAACACATATTTCAACTGGAGAGGTATTAGAGGCCTGCAATAGCCACAGGTACTAATGGAGGTAATCAAGGTAGGGAGAGAGGCAAGAGGTCCGGTCATCTTAGTTATACAGGCCGGGGGAAACGACCTAGGTCATCACAAGAGCGCATAACTAATGGCAATAATGAAACTATACACTGAGCGCGTCAGAGAATTTTTCACAAAACTAACTATAGTATGGTCCGAGATTGTGCCGATAGCGGTATGGCAAGGTGCGCGAGACATCACGGCCATCGAACGGACAAGGCGGGTAATAAATATTCAGATGGCAAAATTTAGAAGAGACAGAGGCGTTGTAGTGATACGACATCGACAACTGGAAGGAGATAAAGCAGGCCTCATACGGCCTGACGGTGTTCACTTAATGGATATTGGACTGGACATATTCCTGTCAGGACTCCAGGACGGAGTGGAACTAGCGTTAAGAGTGATGGATGGGGGTCAGAGTCCTGCATACGAGTACGCATGATCCTCCGTGGCCTGGAAATAGAAAGGACATGTTGGAGAGTTACACTTTTTGGCCAACTTGCCGGTGTGGAGACACAGGGCATGCTGCAACAAGCTGAATTATTTTAGAAATAAAATGCCTTTCTAATGGAATGAGTATAAAGAGTTAATAAAGCTGTGACTGATCCTCACCCATCCAGTTGTAAGAGTTACATTATTGTATTGTCGAGGAAAGGGGGGCGGTAGGGGGGGCTGAGTGTCTGGGTTTGGTTGGGGGTCCCCACAGTCTGCCTAGGCTAGGTGCAGTTAAAAATTTGCCTGGGCTAAATGTAGTTGAAAATTCTTATTAGATACACAGGTGGTGCAGCTTGCTTCACAGCTGGGCTACTACGCCCAAAGTATTGCCTAGGCTAGATGCAGTTAAAAACTCTTATTAGATACACAGGCGGTGTAGCTTGCTTTAGAGCTGGGCTAGTACTCTGACTAGCAGACACTGAAGCTTTGGAGCAGACCTCTGAGTAAACAGCTCTTCAGACTCAAACATCTGTGTTACCCCAAGCCATAGTGTATGTAGTTTCTTACGGTTAAAAGGGGGGGGGAGTGATCCAACCCACCTGGAATTGACGATGCCAACGTCACATCAAACACAGCAAGGGGACTCCAAAAAGAGTCTCCATTTTTTCCAAAAATTGTGGCACAGACACCACTTAAGTGGCATCAGTTGCCCCAGAGTTGCTTAAAACGGTTGGTGAGGTGATTTTACAAAATCCTGAAGTTTTTAGACTCCCCAGGATGACACAGGGGTAGAAAAGTCCTTGCGGATCCATGATTTGTTCATCTTTATGAACGTGAGTCTGTCTACATTCTCAGTGGACAGCCGCGTGCGCTTATCTGTCAGCACACCACCAGCAGCGCTGAACACACATTCAGAGAGAACGCTGGCTGCAGGGCATGACCAGATCTCCAAGGCGTGAGTGGTGAGCTCCGGCCATTTTTCCAGGTTGGAATCCCAAAATGAGCAAGGGTCCAGTGACACAGTTATGGCTTTGATGTTCACTTGGAAATACTCCTGTACCATCCTCTCTAGGCGTTGACAGTGTCAGACTTCTTGTCTCCTGTGGCCTTTCAAAGGATGGTCTAAAAAAGTGGTGAAACGATTCCACAAAATTGCTGTTACCAGCAGATACTGTGTTACTGTAACGGTTTGAGTGATGAAGACTCGACAGTCCCACGGTTGGCAAGTTAGAACTGTGAGATTCACTGCGTGCACCACTGGTGTTTTGTGGAAAAGCACATGTAAGATTCTGCAACAGCCTCTGCTGATACTCCTGCATGCGTGAATCCCTTTCTATGGCAGGAATTATTTCGGCAAATTTACTTTTGTACCGGGGATCTAAGAGTGTGGCAACCCAGTAGTCGGGATTACTTCGAATTCTGACAATCTGAGGGTCATATTGCAGGTAGTGCAGCAAGAAGGCACTCATGTGTCTTGCGCATCCAGGAGAACCAAGTCCTTGTTGTGTTGGTAGCGAGGTAAGAATCATGCTTCCTTCCTCTGCCCTCTCCCCCCAACCTCGCACAACAGAAATGTGTTCAAGGTCTCCCTCATCTGATGAGTCTTCCATGCCCATGGCCAGTTCGTCCTCCACTTCTTCCTCGTCTCCTGCACCTTCCTCAACAGTTTGACTGCTACCATGCGCCCTGGTTAATCCCTCTCCCCCACCCTCCCATGCCTGCAGCCTTGGTGCTGCCGACCGTCTGGACCTTGGAGATGTAATCCCTTCCGCATACGACTCCTCTACTTCCTCCACCTCCTCTTGTCCCACCACTTGACTCCGAATTCTGTTTAACGTGTGCTCCAGCATGTAAGTCACCGGAATAGTCATGCTGATAATGGCATCGTCAGCACTAAACATCTTCGTCGACATTTCAAAACTGTGCAGGAGGGTGCATAGGTCCCTGATCTGAGACCACTCCTGCAGTGTGATTTGACCCACTTCTGGATCTCGTTGGCCCAGGCTATACGTCAGAACGTATTGCACCAGGGCTTGTCGGTGCTGCCATAGTCGCTGCAACATGTGCAGAGTTGAATTCCACCATGTCGGCACATCGTATTTCAGCCGGTGAACTGGCAGGCCCAACGACTTCTGTAGAGATGTAAGTCGTTGAGCTGCGGGATGCGAACGGCGGAAGTGAGCCCTCTGCAGAAGGCCATCTAGTCTGGGATAGTGGGCTAAAAATTTCTGGACAACCAGGTTCAACACGTGAGCCATACAAGGCACGTGTGTGACATTGCCCCGGTGAAGGGCCGCACCCAGGTTTGCAGCATTGTCGCACACGGCCTTCCCTGGTTGCAGGTCCAGTGGAGACAACCATTCATGAAACTGGGTCTCCAGAGCTGACCACAACTCCTCAGCTGTGTGACTCACATTTCCCAGACATTTCAAAGTAAACATCACCTGATGCTGTTGAGCCCTGCTGCCAGCATAGTAAGGAGGTGTGCAGGATTCCTTCTGCACAGTTAGAAAGTGGGTGGCATTACCAGACAGGCTTTGGGTGCAGGTAGAGGACCGAGAGGAGGTTGAGGAGGCCGAAGCAGTGGAGGAACTTCTAGAAAAAGAGGATTGACGTACAACTCGTGGGGACGGCAAGACTTGGACAGCAGCCCCTTGTCCTGCTGTCACCATAGTTACCCAGTGCCCAGTCAGCGACATATAACGCCCCTCTCCATGTCTACTCGTCCAAGTGTCTGTGGTGAAATGCACCCTGTCACACACAGAGTTTCTCAAAGAAGCGGTGATGTTGTGTGCGACATGCTGGTGTAGCACAGGCACACCTTTCTTTGAGAAGTAGTGCCGACTTGGCATCTGGTACTGGGGCACTGCAACGGACATAAGGTCTCGAAAATCCTCTGTGTCCAGGCTGAAAGGCAGCATTTCTGTAGCCAACAGCTTGCAGATGGTGAAATTCAACCTCTTAGCTTTGTCGTGGCTAGGAGGAAATGGTCTTTTACTTGTCCACATCTGAGGGACCGAGGGCTGGCTGTTGTGCTTAGACGGGGTTGAGTAGTGTGTCCCCGGAAAACTGCCGGTCTGTGAGGAAGATGCAGGCGGAAAGGTTTGGTTGCCTTGATCCAAAGGTGGTGCTCTCGATGTCGGAGAGCGCTCAACACCAGCTGGTGTTTCCACTTCTAAATGAAATGATGACCTGCCAATCACACTGGCTGTTGCTGGTAAAGAGGTGGCAGGTCTGCGTCCAAAAACATGTGTGACTGCTGTCCCCCCAGCAACAGAGGATGAAGAGGCCGCGGATGCACAAGATGGGGCAGACGGTGGTTGGCCCGGCCCCCTAGGCCGCATTGTAGCACAGTGAGCTTCCCACTGCAACTTATGCTTCATATCCATGTAACGGTTCATGCATGAAGTACTCAAAGTATGGATTTTTGGCCTCTACTTAGCTTTTGGTGACAAATATTACAGATAACACGAGTTGGGTCATCCTTATCGACCTGAAAAAATGGCCAGGCTATGCAAGGCTTAGAGCCCATGCGACCTGAAGAGCCACCACGACTTGTGGTCAGAGGCAGAGTTGTGGTTGAGGATGCTGTTGTTGACGTGCTTCCAGTACTCTGTCTCTGTCCAGGCTTGGCGCAACCTAACCTCGTCGTCAATAGCATCCTCCTCCACCTCCTCTGCTGACCTCATCGACTGGCTGACTGTGGGTTGACAGTAAGTGGGATCTCCAACCTCGTCATCATCACCCTGTGTATTCTCACACCCGTCGTCCAAAGAGCCAACCTCTTCCTGCCCTGACAAAAAACTAAAGTTGTCGCTCCAATCAGGTATTTGAGTCTCATCATCGTTTTCATCATTGTCTCCACCAACAGGAGTTAGTTTGGGAACGAGGGTCTACATTATGCTCAGAACCTTCATCTGGTCCTGGATCCGACTCATAAAGATTCTGGGCATCAGTGCAGATCATTTCCTCATCTGGATTAACAGAAGCTCTGGAGCAGACCTCCATTTCCCAGACTATAGTATGAGTAAATAGCTCTGTAGACTCAACCATCTGTGTTACCCCATACTCAGACGGGCAGCTGGAGACTTGGGAGCTGTGAGGAAGCAAGTGCGATTGGGGTGACACCTCTGAGGACTGGAGTATTTGTGATGTTGAGGTGGAGGAGAGCCCACTTGAAGGAGCACTTGATATCCGTTGAAGCACCTGCTGTTTTTGTGCCTCATCTGGAATTTGTAGCGATGGGCGTGTCCGTAAGAAAGGGATCGTATCACATTGTCCACCAAAAGTAGTAGACATCTTAGTTTGGCTGGAAGTTGGTCTTTCTTCTGCAGATGTTACTACACCCCCACCGCGGGGGGGGCTGGACCCACCAGCAGACAGGCACCAGTATTGGGAGAGGGGGGCTGGCCGTCAGGGTCCACCGTGGCTCTGGCACAAACCCGGCGACACGGAGGTCGCACGGGCAGGAACAGACTGGCTTCGCACTCCAGCATAGTCCCTCTGCCCGCTCGCGCCCGTTACCTCAAAGGGATGCGCAAGCGACTTTTCTTCCCAGGACTGTTCCCCGCCCAGGAGGAACGTGAGGGAGCTCAAGTCGGCCTTCCACTGTACTCCCTTACCTCCCTCGCCCACTTTCCTTCTTCCGTTCTCCATCTAACCCCTCGGCTCTGTGGTGTCCGCTCTCCCTCCAGATCTCTTCTTCTCACAGGTGGACTACCGCGTGTATTCACACTGTGGCAAATCTTTTTGGCCCAGGCATAAGAAGTTGTCGAAGTAATGGATTATATGTCCCCCCTTAGAAACGTACATTACAACCCATTCGAGGAAGCAACTAAACACCTCAAATAGTGAGCAGGATCTGGACCACCCCATGGGCAAACAGCGATCTATATAGTATGCTCCTTCCCAGAAGCAGCCAATAGGTGGACACTCTTCGGAAGCACAGGTAGTAAGTAACCGGAAGGCCGCATCAATGTCTGTTTTGGCCATTAGAGTGACCCTTCCCAACTTCTTGATCCGCCTGATTGCCTTGTCAAAGGATGTACAGTATATACTACTGTACTTGGTTCCGCGTCGATGTTGTCGCTTACTGACCTGCCCCTTGGATATGAGAAATGGTGGATTAGTCCGTATGTATTGGGTTCGGTTTTTGGCACAACTCACAACGGGGATACCACTACGTCTACTAAGGAAAGTGTTCTGAATGGAAGCGCCATTCTACCTAAAGATATTTCTTTTTTTAATGTTCTTGTCACGACGTCTGGGTGTTGGTAGGCAGATTTTTACTCCAGCCTTTCTTGATTTTAGAAGGGCATGACATGCCTATATCTGTGTCTCCCCCTCCTTTGACTCCTCCACCTCTTTTCTTTTCGCATGACTATATGTACTTGTCACTTTTCCATGTTTTAGTTGTGTCTTCTGAGCAGTTTGTCAGCTTTTGGACACCTTTGAAGGTGTTTTCTATGTGTTTTTGTTTGCCTGCCATTGGTTTTAACCGTGTTCGACGAACAGTTCGACGAACACACCGGTGTTCGACGAACTGAACCCGAACACTGCGGGGGTGGCTCAACTCTAGTAATAAGGCTAACCCAAGTCGTCATAGCGCTAACCCAAGTCGTCATAGCGCTAACCCTAGTCGTCATAGCGCTAACCCTAGTCGTCATAGCGCTAACCCTAGTCGTCATAGCGCTAACCCTAGTCGTCAAAGCGCTAACCCTAGTCGTCCTAAGGCTAACCTTAGTCATCTTAGCGTTATCCCTGGTTGTCTTAGCGCTATCCCTGGTCATCCTAGCACTAACCCTGGTCATCCTAGCGCTAACCCTAGTGTCTTAGCGCTAACCCTAGTCGTCTTAGCGCTAACCCTAGTGTCTTAGCGCTAACCTTAGTCGTCTTAGCGCTAACCCTAGTCATCTTAGCGCTAACCCTAGTCGTGCTAGCACTAACCCTAGTCGTGCTAGCGCTAACCCTAGTTATGCTAGCGCTAACCCTAGTCATGCTAGCGCTAACCCTAGTCGTGCTAGCACTAACCCTAGTCATGCTAACTAGTGTTGAGCGAAACCTTCCGATATCGGATCGGATTGAATCGGACCGATACCCAAAAAATATTGGATATCGCTGATTCCGGTACCGGAAACCAATGCAAGTCAATGGGACACAAATATCGGAATGAAAATAAACCCTTTCTTTCCTTCTAGGTTAATTCTACATGAAGGAAAACAGCTAAGAATAATGTAGAATGTATTGGGGGAGGTGGAGGAGACATTAAAGGCATAGAGGTTTAGTCCAATCAAATGGAATAGCAGGAATTAATATATTTTTTAATACGTTCGGAGTTACAAAGATATTGACTGTGTTAAGCTTTTTTATATTTTGTCAGATATTTATGTTCTACTACTTCCATGCTCTTCACCTTCTTTTTGACTTCTCCCATGCTTTCTCCTTCATCATCCTCAGCAGCAACATCTTTTTCATCTACTTCTTCACCTTATTCATCTACTTATTCTTCATCTTCTTCCTATTATTCTTTTTTTTTTACGTTCATCATATTCTTCTTATTCAGCTATTATTCTTCTTCATATTCTACTTCTTCATCTTCTTCATATTCTTCTTCTTCATCATATTCTTATTTGTGACAGGCATTCCTGTAGTTATCTATAAAAGTTTGAAGATTACACCTTCCGTTCTGCCTGTCACAAAAGATTTACAACAGGATTTGTCCGCGCTCAGTTTGGCCTGCAGCAGCAGGTATTTTCCAGGGGCACCACGAGGAGGAACGGACTCACCCCCATACACTGCTTAGTCTTCTTCTGCTTAAAATTTAGATAATATCTTTTGCTCTGATTTTTAGTCTTATGCTTAATGTTCTTCTGCTTTTTTTCTGCAGCTTCTTGTTCTTCTGTATCTTGGTGGTTGTCTTCTTGTTCTTTGTCCTCTTGGTCATCTTCTTCAGGGTCATCTTCTTGGTCTTCTTTGGGGTGTTCTTCAGGGTCGTCTTCAGGGTCGTCGTCTTCTTCTGGGTGGTCTTCAGGGTCGTCGTCTTCGGGGTCCTCGTCTTCTTCGGGGTGGTCTTCAGGGTCGTCGTCTTCGGGGTCGTCGTCTTCTTCGGGGTGGTCTTCAGGGTCGTCGTCATTGGGGTCGTCATCTTCTTCGGGGTGGTCTTCAGGGTCGTCGTCTTCGGGGTCGTCGTTTTCTTCGGGGTGGTCTTCAGGGTCGTCGTCAGGGAGATCCAGAGTGATTACCAAAAAACATTTCAAAAAGCTTGAACTTGGAAATGTAGCAGAAGGTACAAGAAGGCTGAGGAACTGCCGAGAACCAGCTGATGGTACCAGAACCCGGATGGGTAGCAGAAGGTACAAGAGCCAATGGAACTACCAAGGACCAGCTGATGGTACTGGAACCCGGTTACTAAGCAGGAGGTACCTGTGACAGAAAGCACAACCAAGGACCAGCAGACGTTGGTGAAACTCGGATACCGAGAAGGAGGTACCTAAACTGCAGGCACCAGAGTCGGCTAACCCGACCGCAACACGACAGGACAACGTATTGGAGGCAAAGTGACGTTGACACTACCCGGAAACAGCTGGCGTACTCTAACCAGGCTGGGAAGGAGGGAATACCCGTGCCAAAGACACTGCTGGGAACCAGCTGGCGGCGCTGGAATCCAGGGTAAATACTAAAAACAGAGTGGAGCCAGAGGCCTAATTGGAGCAAGTTTAAAATCAGTAGTAGTGTGAATGTGGACAGAGCAGGAGAAATTGCTGGACACACAGCAGGGGAACAGCTGACGTTACTGAACCCCAATAACACTGGAGCAAGTGTTGACTGTGCAGATGGCACTTCTGAGCAGCAACTGGCGGTGTTGGAGCCCAGGGATTACAGTTCAGGTGGTAGAAACATGAACACAACAGGAGACCTGGATATTGTTGCCAACCAATTATTTATTCTGGAAGGGGACTGGAAAATTCATGCGAGATGCAGGCCTTGTTCATTTTCAGAAAAGTAAGCCGGTCAACGTTATCGGAGGATAGTCGGATGCGACGGTCTGTTAATACACCACCTGCGGCACTAAAGACATGTTCCGATAATACACTAGCAGCAAGGCAAGCCAGCACCTCCAATGCATACTGGCTAAGCTCTGGCCATGTATCCAGCTTAGAGACCCAAAACTTGAAAGGGGAAGAGCCGTCTGGGAGTACACTGAGAGGGCAAGACATGTAGTCTGTCACCATCTGACGGAAACGTTGCCTCCTGCTGACTGGAGCCGTCTGTGATGGTGTAGACATTTGTGGCGGGGACACAAAACTTTGCCACATTTTGGCCATACTGGTCTTGCCCTGTGCTGAGGCCATGCTTCTGCTTCCTCTTTGTGCAGAGCTTCCTCCACTGCCTCAACGCACTGAGATGCTTTGTAAAGTACTAGCAGCACTGCTCTCAGGTGGAATGGAGAACATGATTGAATGCACCAGTGCGTCTTGGTACTCCCGCATTTTACGCTCCCGGTTCAACGGTGTTATGAGGCTTTGTAAGTTGTCCCGGTGGATACCCAATAATCAGCCGTGTTGAGAATGTGGGCGATGCGGCGGTCGTTTCTCAGGCACTGCAGCATGAAATCAACCATGTGCTGTAGACTGCCAACTGGCCAAGAAACGCTGTCCCCTGCTTGAGGCGTGATCTCTGCCTGCTCTGCATCACCCCACCCTCACTCTAGATATTGACTACTAGAGCATTGTGTACCTCCCTCCTGTGGACAGATGTCTTCCTCCTCCATTGACTCCTCCTCATCCTCTTCACAAAGTGTCCCCTGCCTGGCCTTTGTGAGGAACCACGTTGTGCAGACTGTACAGAAGCAGATGGCATTTGTGACTCCTCATCCTCCACCTCTTCCAAAACCTCCTCCTTTAGTGCTTGCAGTGTTTTTTCAAGCAGACAGATAAGGGGGATAGTCATGCTGACTAGTGCATCATCTGCACTCGCCATCCACGTGGAATAAACGAAGGCACGCAAAACGTGGCAAATGTCCTTCATAGAGGCCCACTCAGTGGTGGTGAAGTGTGAACGGCGCGCAGTGCGACTTGTTTGCGCCTGCTGCAGCTGCTACTCCATTACTGCTGCCTGCTGCTCACACAACCTCTCCAACATATTTAACGTTGAATTCCACCTGGTGGGTAGGTCACATATGGTGCGATGTTCCGTAAGGCGTAAACGGCGCTGCAGAGCTGCAATGCGTGATCTTGTGATGCTGGAACACCGCAAGTGAGCGCAATCTATGTAGACCTTGTGCAGCAGTGCATCAAGATCCGGATAGTCCCTCAAAAAACTCTGCACGACCAAGTTGAGCACATGTGCCAGATATGGGATGTGAGCGAGGTTGCCTAGGCCCAGAGCTGCCACCAGATTTCGGCCATTGTCACACACTACCATGCCTGGCTGGAGATTCACCGGCACAAATCACACGTCGCTCTGCTGCTTGATGGCTTCCAGAGCTCCTGCGCTGTGTGGCTTCGATTCCCCAAAGAAATTAATTTCAATACGGCCTGTTGAAGTTTAGCCACGGCTGTGCTCATATCGGTCCTAACAGGTAACCATTCACGGGTCGATGTGGAGGTAGATCATGAGAGCTCCTACAGCGCTGATTCAGAGGAACTGGAGTATGAGGAGTCAATGTGTACAGACTGGATTCCTGCAATCCTTGGAGTTGGCAGAACACGTACAGCGCCACTCTCAAGATCTGTACCCGGCTCCACAACATTTACCCAATGGGCAGTGAGGGAAAGGTATCGTCCCTGTCCATGCTTACTGGTCCATGCATCGGTGGTCAGGTGGACCTTGCTACTGACGGCTTTTTGTAGCGCATGTTTAATTTTTCCCTCCACATGCTGTTGCAGGGCAGGGATGGCTTGCCTTCTGAAATAAAAGCGGCTGGGCACGTTGTATTGTGGGACTGCCAATGCCATCAAGTTACGGAAGGTATCAGTCTCCACCAGCCTGAATGATAGCATTTCAAGGGACAGTAGGTTTGCAATGCCAGCATTCAGAGCCTGTGCTCAGGGGTGGTTTGCGAGTATGGGCGCCTTTTCTCCCATGCTTGTGCTAACGTTGGCTGTAGACTGGCCTGGGAGTGTGAGGATGACAGGGAATGTGGTACTGAGGGTGGAATGACACACTGTCTCTGTACAACAGTGCCAGAGGTTCTTCCATGGCGATCCTGTGAGGAAGCCGAACCAGCTGTGTGTGAGATGGAGGAAGGGGCTGCAACACGAGCTGAAGAGGTGGCAGGTGGCGCTGTAGGTTGGCCTAGGTCTTCAGTGTGTCTTTGTAACTCCACCACGCGCTTGGTCCGCACATGTTTCCACATATTTGTGGTATTGAGGTTGCTGACACTTTTCCCTCTTTTCACTTTCTGATTACACAGCTTGCATTTGACAAAGCAAATGTCATCTGCAACTGTGTCAAAAAAGGACCAGGCACTGCAAGTCTTGGGAGCGCCCGTTTTTGAAGATGCATGCTCCTAATGGGTGCCGAAGTGGAGGCTACAGGCAACCAAGTCTGCCCCCTCCCTCTCCCTCCTTTTTGGGCCATTTGGGGAATCTCTTCCTCAGAGCAGCTCCCACCACCTTCCTGTTCCTCCGCCATGATGTTTCAATGACCTCATCATCTACACTACACTCTTCAAACAACTGCTTCTCCTGTGTAGTCTCGAGAGCACAGTATGCACCAGAAAGTGGCACCTGAGTCTCATCATCAGATGCGTACTGAGGTGTGCTGACCATAGGCACTGGCCCACCCGCCTCTTCACATTCAGAGAGACAAAGTGGTTGTGCATCACTGCATACTACCTCTTCTTCAAAATTCTAGAATTCTGCTTGGCTGGCCCCCTCTTTCCAAGCAAAGAGATTCAGAGAACAGAAGTAGAGATGGCTCCTGTCCAGGGCTCTCTGACTGCCTGGGCAATTTGGCAGGTGGTGAAGAGACACATGGGTGCTCTTCAGTGCTCAGGACCTGAGAGGATCTGGAACTAATTGAAGTCGACGCTGTATTGTTGAGAGAGCATGCTCGACACTGCTCGGTACTCGCCCGAGCATCACGCTACTCGAGATGTTCGGCGAGCACCGAGCATTTCCGGGTTACTCGGGCGGGAGCTCGGGTCTCCGCCCTGCATGTTTGGCGCTCTTTACAGAGCAAATGAACATGCAGGGATTGCCAGCCAGTCACTGTAATGCCGCAGCCATGTTGTTTGTGGGCATTACAGTGATTGGCTGGCCGCACAGCGTCACCTCGAGTATTTAAAACCAGGCGCCCCCATCTTGGACACAGTCGCTCCGGATTAGACAGTGTAGGGACAGCGCTGCTGATTTAGGGAGAGATATACAGTATACTGTAAAATAGTTAGTGTAGGGTCTGTAAAAGCTGCCAGATCAAACAAACAGTCCTTCTCAGGACTAATATCCATCCCAGATATCAGGCAGGCAGGCAGGCTGTATAGGAGACGCAGTGGTTATACCAGCAAACGCTGCATTACAGTCCTGTGAACTCCTGTTTCTGAAATTGCTGGACTTAGCTCCAGATCTCAGGGGCCAGGAAAAGTCCTTTTTTTCATCTAAATCCTCTTTTTTTTTTCCCTCCTTCACACTGTACAAATACCCGTCTTATTAACATTTTTGTCCCCCCCCCCCACACAAATATATCTGTTGAAAATAGTCTGGTGTAGGCTAGAGAAACAGAAGTGTGGTTTTGCAGTTCCACGGTTCAAACCTCTGTATTATCCACTTTTGGGCTATTTGTATCTAAAAAAAAAACAGTTTGAGTGTGTCGCTCACTGTTTAGCCGCAAATATATCTATTTAAAATTGTCTGGTATACCCCAGTAAACAATAACTGTGGTTTTGCCATTCCACGGTAAAATATCTCTATTATTCAGCTTTTGGTATTTTTTCTGTAAAGAAAAACAGCAATAGTTTCTCCCTGACTGTTCAGATTGTTTAAAAGAGTCGGGTGTAGGCCAGAGAAATAGAACTGTGGTTTTCCTCTTCCATGGTTCTAATCTACTTTTTATTACCCTTTTTCCATTGATAGTGCGAATGTAAGCTATTTTACTTCCTTTACAATGGGCAAGGCGCGTGGCAAGGGACGTGGAAGTGGACATTCTGGTGATGGTGCGTGCAGAGGACGGGGCCGCGTCCAAGGTGGAAATGTGCCACAACCAACAGCCACATCTTCTCGCTCCCACTTCTTTACCGAATTACTAGGGAAGCACAGAACAACACCAGTATTGCGAACTGATGAGTGTGAACAGGTTATTAATTGGATAGCAGATAATACTTCCAGTTACCTGGGCACCACCACCTCCGGTCTGTCTTCCACACGGTCAAATCTTAGAAGCCGTGAGTCTCGACCGCATACTCCTCCTCACCTTGATGCTCCTTCCTCCCACCATGCCGAGTATTGTCAGACAGCAACTGATCCCACACTTGGACGCTTTGAAGAGCTGTTCACTGGTCCATTTCCAGATTTGTGCCCCTCGCCTGCTCCGCTTGAAGTGGTGGAAGAGGAGATCCCATGTAGCGATGCCCAAATATTTGAACAGCCACGGCCACAGGAAGTCGATGCTGGCAATTTGTCACAAGAGGTGAACGATTACGAGACACAATTGCCAGGAAGTGGGAAGGAGGATCGTGGTTCGCAAGTGGAAGAGGAGGAGGTGGTGGATGATCTAGTAACTGACCCAACGTGGCAGGAGGACACACAGAGCAAGGCCAGCACCACACAGGGTGAGGGAGGCAGAGTACCCCAACAGGCAGGAAGAAGCAGTGTGGTGGCCGCACACAGAAGGCTGGCAACAGTTCCCTGTAACACCAACACGAGGACGTTGCCAGTACAACCTGTAGGTCTTCCAGAGTCTGGAATTTTTTTAAAGACTCTGCTGATAACCGCAAAAAGGCCATTTGTACCACCTGCCATGCCAGCATCAGCAAAGGTGACAAAACTACCAGCCTGACCACCACCAGCATGATCAGGCACATGGCAGCAAAGCACCCGACTTTGTGATGCGAAACCCAGGGTCCACGACCAGTGTCAGCGGGTGTCACCACTGCTTCTTACGCTGTTGTGCATGCAATAGAACCCCCTGTTGTGTGTGCAAGGCAATCCCCTGTCCATACTGCATGAAAAGATGCCCCCTCATCTCAGTCTTCACTTGTTATGGCAGTTTCTCAAGAAACCGCATCCACGTCCACGTCCCACTGCAGCGTTCAATTGTCCATATCCCAGACCTTTTAACGAAAGCGTCACACAGGCCACAGTCCTAAATTCGCACATTTCACGACTGCTTGCGTTGGAAATGCTGTCTTTTAGGCTGGTGGAGACGGAATCCTTCCGCAACCTTATGGCGGTCCCCAGCCGACATTATTTTGCCCGGTGTGCCATCCCCGCACTACACAAGCACGTGTCCCAAAACATCTGCCATGCCCTCAACAACGCAGTTACTGGGAGAGTCCACCTGACAACGGACACGTGGACAAGTGCTTGTGGCCAAGGACGGTACATCTCCCTGACGGCACAATAGGTAAACATAGTGGAAGCCGGGACTCAGTTGGACCTTGGGATGGAACACATCCTCCCCACACGGAGGATTGCGGGCCCTATGTCAGTCAGAGTTGTCCCCACAGTGTACAGCTCCTGTGCATCATCCTCCTCCTCCTCATCATGTTCAGCCTCCATCTCAGATATCACCACATCAGTTACAAGGTGGAAGCACTGCAGTACTGCCTCCGCCAAGCGGCAACAGGCTGTGCTGAAGCTCATAAGCTTACGTGAGAAACCTCACGCTGCATGTGAGTTGTGGACAGCTGTGAAGGAGCAGGCAGATCTGTGGCTGACACCGCTGAACCTACATCCAGCCATGGTCTTGTGTGACAATGGCCGTAACCTGGTGGCGGCTCTGAGGTTGGGTGACAGTCATTACTGGTTGGTGACACTTTTAGACCCCCTCTACAAGGAGAACTTTCACTCTCTTATTCCTGAGGTGGAGAGGTCTACAAAAACGGGGCAGTACCAGAAGGCCCTTGCTGCAGAACTGTTAAAAAAGTTCCCATCTGAACACGCTAGCGGCAGAGGTCACAGTTCGTTGTTGCCCAACCAAGGCGTACAGGCGAAAGAGACACAACTCCAATTCAGCAGAGCCAGGGGAGCACTGTCAATGTTCTGGGACAGTTTTCTCAGACCCTCCCTTCGGACAGACCCTGAGGCACGGGGTACTCTCACAAGGAGTGGAAAGTTTCAAAAGATGGTGAGGGAGTACCTTGCCGACCGTACCAGCATCCTCCATGATTACTCTGTGCCTTTTAATTATTGGGTATCCAAGCTGGACACTTGGAATGAACTCGCTCTGTACGCCTTGGAGGTCCTGGCGTGCCCTGCCGCTAGTGTGTTATCGGAGTGTGTTTTTAGTGCCGCTGGGGGAATTATAACTGATAAGCGCACTCACCTGTCAAGTGACAATGCTGACAAGCTGACCCTTATCAAAATGAACAAGGGCTGGATTGGGTCAGACTTCTCATCACCACCAAATGACAGCAGAGTGACAAAGTCAAATCCACTGTGTTATTTCGGGAGGTATATTCACATGCACCGCTTCACACCCACACATGGGTATACGCTTCCTCATTTTGGCTGTTGCATGTTCTTCTCCTTATCCTCAGCCTCCACCACCATTATACCACCAGGGTGACCGTGGTCTGTGTTGCCATTATTGAAAGTTCCTCCGTCCTAATTTTTGGCAGCTTTTGCTTGGAAGGCATAAGCAAAGACTATGGGAGACCCACTCCCCAATAATGGGAATAACGTTTGTAATATGCTGTACTGCATGGCTCTTGTAAAGGGCATTGCAAGTTCCTCCGTCCTAATTTTTGGCAGCTTTTTCTTGGAAGGCATAAGCAAATACTATGGGAGACCCAATCCCCAATATTGGGAATAATGTTTGTAATATGCTGTACTGCATGGCTCTTGTAAGGGGGCATTGCAAGTTCCTCCGTCCTAATTTTTGGCAGCTTTTTCTTGGAAGGCATAAGCAAACACTATGGGAGACCCACTCCCCAATAATGGGAATAATGTTTTTAAGATGCTGTACTGTATGGCTCTTGTAAGGGGCATTTAAACCGTCTTGTTAAGCTACTGGGACCTCCACGTCTCTTCTGAGGGGCATTAAAAGCGTCTTGTTAAGCTACTGTGTCCTCAACCACTTTTCCAAGTGGCATTTAAACCGTCTTGCTAAGCTACTGGGACCTCCACGTCTATTCTGATGGGCATTAAAAGCGTCTTGTTAAGCTACTGTGATCTTCACCACTTTTCCAAGGGGCATTCAAACCATCTTGCTAAGCTACTGGGACCTACACGTCTCTTCTGAGGGGCATTAAAAGCATCTTGTTAAGCTACTGTGACCTCCACTACTTTTCCAAGGGGCATTCAAACCGTCTTGTTAAGCTACTGGGACCTCCACGTCTCTTCCGAGGGGCATTAAAACCATCTTGTTAAGCTACTGTGACCTCCACCACTTTTCCAAGGGCCATTAAAACCATTTTGTTAAGCTTCTGCGACCTCCACCACTTTTCCAAGGGGCATTAAAACCATCATGTTAAGGTACTGCGACCTCCACGTCTCTTCCGAGGGGCATTAAAACCGTCTTGCTAAGCTACTGGGACCTCCACGTCTCTTCTGAGGGGCATTAAAAGTGTCTTGTTAAGCTACTGGGACCTCCACCACTTTTCCAAGGGGCATTAAAACCGTCTTGTTAAGCTACTGTGACCTCCACCACTTTTCCAAGGGGCATTAAAACCTTCTTGTTAAACTACTGTGACCTCCTCGTCTCTTCAAAGGGGCATTAAAAGTGTCTTCTTAAGCCACTCTGAACTCCACAGCTCTTCCAAGGGGCATTGAAATGTTGTTTTTAATTACCTCTAACCTCCACGACTCTTCCAACGTGCATTGCATTTCCTCCTAATTTTAGTCAGCTTTTGCTTTTCAATGCAAAGGCGAGAACTAAGGGAGACCCACTCCCCAATAATGGGTAGAAGGTCTTTAGAACGCTGTAATCCACGTCTGTTTCAAGGGGCATTGCAGTTCCTCATAATTTTTGGAAAGCCTTCCATTCACTGCTTAGGCCAACAGGGTACAGGAGACCCAGTTGCTATAAATGGAAAAAACTGTTTAGTTAAGGCCCTCTGACCTCCATGTCCTTTCCAAGGGGCATTGGAGTGCCTCAAAATTTTTGGTAGGGATTGCACTCACAGTATGCCCTATAACTCTGTAGCCGAACCGCTCCATTTGTTACAGAAACATATCCTACAAGACATATGTGGTTGACTGGCCTGTTATTGATGTGAATGGTCTCTGTTCCTCCTGCTCTTTGTCCTTTGCCACTGCCTCATCCATCATTTATCACCTGAAGCTTTGTTTTAACGGTAGTCATAGAACTGGGATAGTAGCAGGAAAACATCCAGCAATCCTCGGAGGAGGTAGGATATGTGCCAAAATGCTGATAGTGTATTGGGCAGGCAACGTTGGGCAGGCAACTGTATACTGACTACTATATGAACCAGTTTATGTTGGAGAAATAAAGCATCTATTATTTCATCACCTATATGAGACTTTTTCCATATTATTTGGTGTGCCGGAATCTTTATTTACACGGATGCATTTGTTGTATTCCTGGCACCCGTCTTGTCCATAGTTGAGCTTGGTCTTTATTGTTTATTTACTTCAATTTGGTTGTAACCAAGGCTCCTATAATATATCCCCATGTCGTTTAACACTTTTGCTTACAATGAGGAAGATACCGTAGCAATTCTATCTAAAATTGATAGAAATACCTTCCTTCACTCGTCTATTGAGGATAACAAGACACGGGATTACGAAAAAGAAAGGAAAAAACTAGTTGCTCTGGATCTTCATCTTTCCACCCTTGCAGAGTACCATCGTGTCAAAAGGATTCCAAGAGGACTCAGGGTTAATCTTCAACCTACTCTATTCTCTGATAACGCCGACTTCTGCAATAAGTTCGAAAGCATACTCAACAAATGCTCCATGGACTTGATCTTACTGACCATCGAATCTATACAGAAGGAGATTACAGAACTTGAAGGGAGAATCATCTCCTTAGAAGATCAACTACTAAACACTACTTCGACTGAACAATTTGAGGTCCTTAAGAAGAAAACGACAGATATTCTACTCTCTTATAAAAAGACAATACAAGACCGCAAATTACTTAAGTTCAAGCGAGACGAGGAAGACTATTTATCCGGCAGGGTATATAGATGGCGATCAGGTTATACCACATATGGCTCCCGCTTCTATTCATCCTCCGGCAGCGACAGCGAGTATACATTCCAACGTCCCAGACGTTTTTTTGGGGCACGACAACCCCGACGCGCTAAACGCGGCGGGGCAATAGGGGCTCAATCCGCAGAGTCCACCAGATTTCTAACCACTATACCACCTCCTGTTCCCCCACAGGTGCAGCCCGAGAGAATGACCCTCCGCTCACAGGTAGGCCCGACAACCTCGTATACAACATTTCCTCACAAATCCTTACCCCCACAGAGATTGGACTATTACAGAGAGGACTATCCTTTTGCCCCACCCCGTCCTTTGACCCATTCACCCTAGACCTTGAACTTAGACGTTTTTTTCGGAATCTGAGACTTAGGGTACATTTCTCGATCAATGACGACCACTTGACATCTTCCTCTACTGCACCACAGAATCTTGAACAGTTGTCACTGAAGGAACTGGGATTGAGGCTACCCTCACGCTTTAACCCTCCAAAAACATACCACCCTGTGGAAACTTACATTTCACTAGTCAATAAGGACATTGAGTTACTCAGGACAAAAATACAACGTAATGAATACCCTTTACACACCAACCTTACTAGGGAGGAAAAACAAAGCCTGAATTTCCTATCCAAGAATAACCGGATCATGATTAAACCAGCGGACAAAGGGGGCGCTATAGTGGTCATGGACCGCTCTTACTATGTGAGTGAGATAGAGGGACAGCTAAGTGACGAACAAGTATACACCCAGGTCACTAATAACCCCACACATCACATTAGTCGACTTATACGGACCAAAATAGAATCACTATCTAGCCGTGGCATTATCGATCAGAAACTAGCGGAGTATCTCATTAACACACATCCGGTCACACCAGTATTTTATACACTTCCCAAAATTCATAAAAATTTACTACATCCTCCAGGACGCCCCATTGTGGCATCTACAGACTCACTATTATCCCCTCTAGCTAAAACTGTAGAAAAAATCTTGACACCATTACTATCGACCATTCCGTCCTATATCAAAGACTCCTCTGATTTTTTGTCACAACTTCACCATCTTGACACCATCCCCCCAGGATGTATTCTTGCCACACTTGATGTGAATAGCCTATACACATCGATTGACCATACTCTTGGCTTACAGGCTTTTACAATGGTTCCTGGATAAGTATAGCGGATATCCCCAATCACGGATAGAACTTTGTAGGGATTTAGCAGACATTATCCTTAATAACAACTTTTTCCTCTTTGGGGATAAATATTACATCCAGAAACGTGGGACAGCTATGGGATCTAATATGGCCCCACCATATGCTAACATCTTTATGGCACACTTCGAACACCAGTACGTACCTTTGGATACTTTCACTGACGTGAAAATGTGGAAACGCTATATCGACGACGTTTTTGTCATCTGGGACAACACTGAGACAAAACTTATAGAATTTGTCAACTATCTCAATAACTGTACCCCTCAAATTTCCTTTACCATGAATCATGACCCACATCGCATCAACTTCCTTGATATTACCATCATCAAGGAGGAGGGAGGTCACTTCACAACGGATCTGTTTGTTAAACCCACAGACCGTAATAGTCTACTTCACTACAACAGTTGTCATCCCCGACATATTAAAAATTCCCTACCCATTTCACAACACACCAGGGTCAGTAGAATTGTTTCGGATCCATCTTCACGCACCTTACGACACTTGGAAATGGGAAAAAAATTTGTCAACAGAGGTTACCCACCTCCCATAGCTTTTCCACCACTTATCCCCCGACAACGGACACCCAAGACAAACCGCATGACTTTTGTTAACACCTACCATCCCTACCAGACCCTTATCCGTGATATACTTAGGACTCATTGGCCAATACTGAGCAATTCATACCCCAAGATCCCGGACTTTCAGGAGCCAGTCATGGTATGTAACAAAAGACCTCTAAACCTTAAGAACAAACTTGTACGGGCCGACATTGGGAGTTCTAACCCAAGGACACACCAGACGACATTATCGACACCACCCTCAGGCAATTTCCCATGCCTAGGCTGCCGTCAATGTTCTAACATTACCCGAGGTAGTTCATTTACACACCCTCTGACAGGCAAGAGGTTCC
The DNA here is from genome assembly GCF_046119375.1 of Phyllobates terribilis. Lineage (NCBI taxonomy): Eukaryota > Metazoa > Chordata > Amphibia > Anura > Dendrobatidae > Phyllobates > Phyllobates terribilis. The sequence continues at coordinate 325,012,082 of NW_027362764.1, read as the reverse complement.
CGGTCAAGGGCTAATTCACTTGTGACTCCTCATTCGTAGTGTATTTGATCAAGTGTCCATGCGGCCTAGGATATGTGGGGGAAACAACACAGCATATCAGAGATAGGATTAGCAAACATAAATCCACTATTCGATGCAAATATAATTTATTACCAATCCCTAACCATTTCCTTGCCCATCATCACTCTATTGCTCAATTACGCTACCAGGTGATAGACCACGTTCCACCGGGCAGAAGAGGGGGCAATAGGATCCAGAGGCTCAAAGAAAGGGAGGCATTCTGGATCTTTACCCTTAAGACATTGGAACCTCATGGCCTCAACCGAGAATATGAGGTTCACGTTTGAGACACCTTCTCTTTTATTATCTTACCAATGTGGTTCCTTTGCTCTTCCTGAGGTTGGGGACCATGTGTGGACACCCGGCTGCGGGGCAGCTGGGGACCGAGTATAGACACCCGGCCGCCAGGCGGCTGGGGACTGAGCATGGATACCTCGCTGCTGAAGCAGCCATGAGGTAGTGGCCAGCTTCGGCCTCCTCCAAACTAAAAGGCCCCATTTCAAGTGCAAGCTAGCAGTATGGTATCAGTATCAGAAGATGCAGACTTGCAACTGTCCCTGTGCAAGTCCTTGTCCCAGGGCAGTGTTCAATTGTACCTCCCCCATTCCTTGCAATGCAAGCGCAAATATGCAGCCAACCACCCACCCCCAAACTGCAATACCATACTGCTAGCTTGCACGTGAAATGGGGCCTTTTAGTTTTGAGGAGGCCGAAGCTGTTCACTACCTCATGGCTGCTTTGGAAGCGAGGTATCCATACTCAGTCCCCAGCCGCCCGCCGGCCGGGTGTCCAAGCTCGGTCCCCAGCCTCCAGAGGGCAGCCGGGTGTCCACACTCGGTCCCCAGCCGCCCCACGGCCGGGTGTCCACATTCGGTCCCCAGCCGTCTGGGGGCGGCCGGGTGTCCATAAACAGTCCCCAGCCACCCTGATTTCTCCGCGGAACATCCCCACAGACTTTTCTTACACTGGCCTGCTTTAGGGCAGCATTGGACGAGCCCACCAGAGAACCCCACTTCTCCGGTGTGCCCTGGCTTCTCCATCAGGGGAGTTGAGAGTGCTAAGGTGAGGAGCATGACGAGGATGATAGAAGTTAGCATCTGCTTTGTTTTCAAGGAATGCATGCGCATGTATGTAGTAGCGGCTAGGCCTGAGGTGGTCAGCGTTTTGGCGCATATCCTACCTCCTCCGAGGATTGCTGGATGTTTTCCTGCTACTATCCAAGTTCTATGACTCCCGTTAAAACAAAGCTTCAGGTGATAAATGATGGATGAAGTAGTGGCAAAGGAGAATGATCAGGAGGAACAGGGACCATTCACATCTATATTAGGCCAGTCAACCACATATGTCTTGTAGGATATGTTTCTGAAACAAAAGGAGCGGTTCGGCTACACAGTTATAGGGCATACAGTGAGTGCAATGCCTACCAATAATTTTGAGGCACTCCAATGCCCCTTGGAAATGACATGGAGGTCAGAGGGCCTTAACTAAACCTTTTTTTCCATTTATAGCAACTGGGTCTCCTGTGCACTGTTGGCCTAAGCAGTGAATGGAAGGCTTTCCAAAAATTATGAGGAACTGCAATGCCCCTTGAAACAGACGTGAATTACAGCATACTAAAAACCTTCTACTCATTATTGGGCAGTGTGTCTCCCTTAGTTTTCACCTTTGCATTGAAAAGCAAAAGCTGACTAAAATTAGGAGGAAATGCAATGCCCGTTGGAAGAGTCGGGGAGATTAGAGGTAAGGTAATTAAAAACAACATTTCAATGACCCTTGGAAGAGCTGTGGAGTTCAGAGTGGCTTAAGAAGACGCTTTTAATGCCCCTTTGAAGAGACATGGAGGTCACAGTAGCTTAACAAGATGGTTTTAATGCCCCTTACAAGAGCCATACAGTACAGCATCTTAAAAACATTATTTCCATTATTGTGGAGTGGGTCTCCCATAGTATTTGCTTATGCCTTCCAAGCAAAAGCTTCCAAAAATTATGAGGAAATGCAATGCCCGTTCGATGAGTCGTTGAGGTCCCAGTAGCTTAACAAGACACTTTTAATACCCCTCAGAAGAGACGTAGAGGTCAGATTGGTATAACAAGATAGTTTTAATGCCCCTTACAAGAGACATGGAGGTCAGAGTGGTATAACAAGACGGTTTTAATGCCCCTCAGAAGAGACGTGGAGGTCAGAGTGGTATAACAAGACTCTTTTAATGCCCCTTGGAAGAGCCATACAGTACAGCATCTTAAAAATATTATTCCCATTATTGGGGAGTGGGTCTCCCACAGTCTTTGCTTATGCCTTCCAAGCAATAGCTGACAAAAATCAGGATGGAGGAACTTTCAATAATGGCAACACAGACCACGGTCACCCTGGTGGTATAGTGGTGGTGGAGGCTGAGGATAAGGAGAAGAACATAAAACAGCTGAAATGATGAAGAGTATACCCATGTGTGGGTGTAACATACCTGGCGGCATCCTTGCATAGTGGTCCATCTCCCACTGTGCAAGAGCGTGCACTTGATCTCCAATCCAGAATGTCTCTCTGGCTTCACTCCATGCTGTCTGTTTGCTTCTCTTTCTGCTGCTTAAGGGCGGCGCCCGATCACTTCCTGCTTTTTGTACCTGCTGCAGGCACACCCCTTGTGCGTCCTCAGTCTATTGCTGTCTGTCACCTGGTATTTAAACCAGCTGCTCCAATTAACCCATGCCTGAGCATTGTGTTTCATTCAGTGTGTTCTTTCACTCTGAATGTGCCAGGTCCCCTTTTGTGTTTGCTTGTCTGCCTATCCTGGAGGCTGTATTTCCAGGCCTGTCTGAACACGCTCCTTGGATGTTCGTTTCGCCTTCTAGGGGCCGCATACCTAGACCCGCTCCTGTATCTTGTCTGTCCTGTCTGAACACACTCCTGGCCTGTTCGTCCCGCCTTCTAGGGGCTGCATACCTAGACCCACTCCTGTATCTTGTCTGTCCTGTCTGAACACGCTCCTGGCCTGTTCCTCCCACCTTCTAGGGGCTGCATACCTAGACCCGCTCCTGCATCTTGCTACTGTGTCTGTTCTTGTCTGTATACTCTTCTAGCCTGTTTCCCGTGTTTCTCTATGTCCGTACCTATCCTTTTTCTGCAGAGTCTGAACTCGTACCTAACTCCTGCTCGTTGTCACTGTACTCCCGTTTGTGAGTTTGTGGTCCACTCGCTACTTCACTGCAAGTACCTTGAGGGTATCTGGTTCTGCCTTTCCCTTCCTGTCTGTTCCGTGTGAACAGAGCCCTGTCCCTCCTGCTCTGCCTTGCTTACCGCTCCGGCGGTTCTAGCCTGCTCTGCCTTTGCTCACCACTCCGGCGGTTCTAGTCTGCTCTGCCTTTGCTCACCGCTCCGGCGGTTCTAGCCTGCTCTGCCTTTGCTCATCGCTCCGGCGGTTCTAGCCTGCTCTGCCTTGCTCACCGCTCTGGCGGTTCTAGCCTGCTCTACCTTTGCTCACTGCTCCGGCGGTTCTAGCCTGCTCTGCCTTTGCTCACCGCTCCAGGCGATTCTAGCCTGCTCTTCCTTTGCTCACCGCTCTAGGCGGCCTCATCCTGCTCTACTCTTGCTCACCGCTCCAGGCGGCCTCGTCCTGCCCTACTCTTGCTCACCGCTCCAGGCGGCCTCGTCCTGCTCTACCCTTGCTCAGCGCTCCAGGCGGCCTCGTCCTGCTCTTCTCTTGCTCACCGCTCCAGGCGGCCTCGTCCTGCTCTACTCTTGCTCACCGCTCCAGGCGGCCTCGTCCTGCTCTATTCTTGCTCACCTCTCCAGGCGGCCTCGTCCTGCTCTACTCTTGCTCACCGCTCCAGGCGGCCTTGTCCTGCTCTACTCTTGCTCACCGCTCCAGACGGCCTCGTCCTACTCTACTCTTGCTCACCGCTCCAGGCAGCCTCGTCCTGCTCTACTGTTGCTCACCGCTCCAGGCGGTCTCGTCCTGCTCTGCTCTCGCTCACCACTCTGGGCGGCCTTACTCTGCTGTGTTTGTCCGCCACATCTGTGGTTCTGTTTCTGAGTCCCAGTGTGTACTGGGTCCTATCCCGCCTGTGTTTCTACCTGCTAGTGCCTCCCTGTCTGCACTCCAGCCGTGCTTGCCTGTACCCCCCTGCCTGCATACCCGCCTGCCTGCATACCAGTCATGCCTGCCTATACCCACCAGTCTGTGTGCCAGCCTAACCTGTCTGTTCCTGTATTCCCCTGTGTGGGTCAACAGCCGTGTCCGGGGTCTGTCCTGGAGTAGCACCTGGTCCCTCTGCTTGGTTCCTCCTTGGTGCACTGGCGTCGTATGCCGTCGTGCGACCCTGGTCGGATCGGGTGAATACCTAGTTATGCCCCTCCAGGCATTCACTCTCCGGCACGGTCCAGTGGAATCACACGCACACGCCGCTCAGCCCGGGCGTGTGCAGTACAGTGGGTGTGAAGTGGTGCATGTGAATAAACCTCCCGAAATAACACAGTGGATTTGACTTTATGTTACTCTGCTGTCATTTGGTGGTGATGAGAAGTCTGGCCCAATCCAGCCCTTGTTCATTTTCATAAGGGTCAGCTTGTCAGCATTGTCAGTTGACAGGCGAGTGCGCTTATCAGTTATAATTCCCCCAGCGGCACTAAAAACACGCTCCGATAACACGATAGCGGCAGGGCAGGCCAGGACCTCCAAGGCGTACAGAGCGAGTTCATTCCAAGTGTACAGCTTGGATACCCAATAATTAAAAGGCACAGAGGAATCACGGAAGATGCTGGTACGGTCGGCAAGGTACTCCCTCACCATCTTTTGAAACTTTCCACTCCTTGTGAGAGTACCCCGCGCCTCAGGGTCTGTCCGAAGGGAGGGTCTGAGAAAACTGTCCAAGAACGTTGACAGTGTTCCACTGCCTCTGCTGGATTGGAGTTGCATCTCTCTCGCATGTACGCCTTGGTTGGGCAACAACGAACTGTGACCTCTGCCGCTAGCGTGTTCAGATGGGATTTTTTTTAAGAGTTCTGCAGCAAGGGCCTTCTGGTACTGCCCCATTTTTGTAGACCTCTCCACCTCAGGAATAAGAGAGTGAAAGTTCTCCTTGTAGCGGGGGTCTACAAGTTTCACCAACCAGTAATGACTGTCACCCAACATTTTGACAACGCGAGGTTAAGGCAGCTTAACATAAAGTCAGCCATGCGTGCCAGACTGGTAAGGGGCAAGATTTCCGTGTCCTCACCAAGATGATGACTGACCATGCTCTCCTCCTCCTCCTCCCCCTCCCCCCTTCCTCAGGCCACCCACGATGAACAGACGGTATGACAGTTGTTGAGGTACTACCATCTACAGAGCATGATACCAGCTCCTGTTCTTCCTCCTCCTCTCCCTCATTGTCCCCCAATGCACATTGGGATGAGATGAGGCTGGGCTGTGTGTAATTGCCCGCTACGGCTCCTTGGTCCATCTCATCATACTCTGGCTGCAATGCTTCCTCTTTAATTCTCTGCAGAGAGCGTTGCAAAAGACAGACAAGTGGGATGCTGACACTAATGATGGCGTCATCGCCACTCACCATCTTGGTGGCCTCCTCAAAGTTTGTCAGGATGGTACATATGTCAGACATCCAGGTCCACTCCTGAGGTCTTATGTGTGGAGTCTGACCTGAATATCGACGGCCTTGTTGCAGCTGGTACTCCACAACTGTTCTCTTCTGCTCACAAATCCTTTGCAACATGTGGAGGGTAGAGTTCCAACGTGTGGGGACATCACACACCAGTCGGTGTGCCGAAAGCTGCAAACGCTGCTGCAACACAGCAAGGGTGGCAGAAGCTGTAACCGACTTGCAAAAATGAGCTGACAGGCGGCGTACTTTGATGAGCAGATCTGGCAACTTGGGGTATGATTTAAGAAACCGCTGAACCACGAGGTTAAACACATGAGCCAGGCATGGTACGTGTGTGATCTCGCCTCGCCTCAGAGCCGCCACCAGGTTACGACCATTGTCACACACGACCATGCCTGGATGTAGGTTCAGCGGTCTCAGCCACAGATCTGCCTGCTCTTTCACAGCTGTCCACAACTCACAAGCAGTGTGAGGTTTATCACCTAAGCTTATGAGTTTCAGCTCAGCCTGTTGCCGCTTGGCGGAGGAAGTACTGCAGTGCTTCCAGCTTGTAACTGATGTGGTGATATCTGAGATGGAGGCTGAAAATGAGGAGGAGGATGATGCGCAGGAGCTGTACACTGTGGGGGCAACTCTGACTGACATGGGGCCCGCAATCCTCGGTGTGGGGAGGATGTGTTCCGTCCCAAGGTCCGACTGGGTCCCGGCTTCCACTATGTTTACCCAGTGTGCCGTCAGGGAGATGTACCATCCTTGGCCACAAGCACTTGTCCACGTGTCCGTTGTCAGGTGGACTCTCCCAGTAACTGCGTTGTTGAGGGCATGGCAGATGTTTTGGAACACGTGCTTGTGTAGTGCGGGGATAGCACACCAGGCAAAATAGTGTCGGCTGGGGACCGAGTACCGAGGAACGGCCACCGCCATAAGGTTGCGGAAGGACTCCGTCTCCACCAGCCTAAAAGGCAGCATTTCCAATGCAAGCAGTCATGAAATGTGTGAATTTAGGACTGTGGCCTGTGCGACGTTAGCTGCGAATTTCTTCTTTCGTTCAAAGGTCTGGGATATGGACAATTGAACGCTGCGGTGGGACATGGATGTGTACTTTGATGCTGTTTCTTGAGAAACTGCCTAAACAAGTGAAGACTGAGAGGAGGGGGAAACTTTACATGCAGTATGGACAGGGGATTGCCTTACACACACAACAGGGGGTTCTATTGCATGCACAACAGCGTAAGAAGCAGTGGTGACACCTGCTGACACTGGTCGTGGACCCTGGGGTTCGCCCCACAAAGTCGGGTGCTTTGCTGCCATGTGCCTGATCATACTGGTGGTGGTCAGGCTGGTAGTTTTGTCACCCCTGCTTATGCTGGCATGGCAGGTGGTACAAATGGCCTTTTTGGGGTTATCAGCAGAGCCTTTAAAAAAATTCCAGACTCTGGAAGACCTACCGCTTGTACTGGCAATACCCACGTGTCGGTGTTACGGGGAACGGTTGCCCGCCTTCTGTCTGCGGCCACCACACTGCTTCTTCCTGCCTGTTGGGGTACTCTGCCTCCTTCCCCCTGTGTGCTGCTGGCCTCACTCTGCATGTCCTCCTGCCACGTTGGGTCAGTTACTAGATCATCCACCACCTCCTCCTCTTCCACTTGCGCACCACGATCCTCCTCCTCACTTCCTGGCAATTGTGTCTCGTCATCGTCCATCTCTTGTGACAAATTGCCAACATCGACTTCCTGTGGCCGTTGCTGTTCAAATATTTGAGCATCGCTACATGGGATCTCCTCTTCCACCACTTCAAGCGGAGCAGGCGAGGGGCACAAATCTGGAAATGGACCAGTGAACAGCTCTTCAGAGTGTCCAAGTGTGGGATCAGTTGCTGTCTGACGACACTCGGCATGGTGGGAAGAAGGAGCATCAAGGTGAGGAGGAGTATGCAGTCGAGACTCATGGCTACAAAGAGTTGACCGTGTGGAAGATAGACCGGAGGTGGTGGTGCTCAGGTAAGTGGAAGTATTATCTGCTATCCAATTAATAACCTGTTCACACTGATCAGTTCGCAATACTGGTGTGTTCTGTGCCTCCCTAGTAATTCGGTCAAGAAGTGGGAGCGAGAAGATGTGGCTGTTTGTGGCACATTTTCACCTTGGCCATGGCCCCGTCCTCTGCACGCACCATCACCAGAACGTCCACTTCCACGTCCCTTGTCACGCGCCTTGCCCATTGTAAAGGAAGTAAAATAGCTGACACTCGCACTATCAATGGAAAAAGGGTAATAAAAAGTAGATTAGAACCGTGGAAGAGGAAAACCACAGTTCTATTTCTCTCTTTTAAACAATCTGAACAATCAGGGAGAAACTATTACTGTTTTTCTTTACGGAAAAAATACCAAAATCTGAATAATAGAGATGTTTTACCGTGGAATGGCAAAACCACAGTTATTGTTTACTGGGGTATACCATAAAATTTTAAATATATATATTTGCGGCTGAACAGTGAGCGACACACTCAAACTGTTTTTTTTTGGTTCCAAAGGCCCAAAACTTGATACTACAGAGATTTGACCCGTGGAACTCCAAAACCACACTTGCATTTGTCGGGCCTACAACAGACTATTTTCAACAGATACATTTTTGTGTCAGAACAGTCAGGAGACACTACTGTTTTTTTTTAAGGCAAAAAATGCGAAAAGCAGTATAATAGAGATTTTTTACAGTGGAACAGCAAACCCACAGTTATAATTTACTGGTGTATACCAGACTTTTTTAAATATATAGATTTGCGGCTGAACACTGAGCGACACACTCAAACTTTTTTTTTTTTTAGATACAAATGGCCCAAAAGTGGATAATACAGAGATTTGAACCGTGGAACTGTAAAACCACACTTCTGTTTCTGTGGCCAATACCAGACTCCTTTCAACAGATATATTTGTGTCTGAAAAATCAGAGACATACTTTTTTTTTTGGGGGGGGGGGGGGCACAAAGTAGCGTGATGCTCGGGCGAGTACCGAGCAGTGTCGAGCATGCTCTCTCAACAATACAGCGTCGACTTCAATTAGTTCCAGATCCTCTCAGGTCCTGAGCACTGAAGAGTACCCATCTGTCTCTTCACCACCTGCCAAATTGCCCAGGCAGTCAGAGAGCCCTGGACAGGAGCCATCTCTACTTCTGTTCTCTGAATCTCTTGTCTTGGAAAGAGGGGGCCAGCCAAGCAGAATTCTAGAATTTGAAGAAGAGGTAGTATGCAGTGATGCGCAACCACTTTGTCTCTCTGAATCGGAAGAGGCGGGTGGGCCAGTGCCTATGGTCAGCACACCTCAGTACGCATCTGATGATGAGACTCAGGTGCCACTTTCTGGTGGGTACTGTGCTCTCGAGACTACCCAGGAGAAGCAGTTGTTTGAAGAGTGTAGTGTAGATGGTGAGGTCCTTGACCCATCATGGCGTGAGGAACAGGAAGGTGGTGGGAGCTGCTCTGAGGAAGAGATTCCCCGAACGGCCCAAAAAGGAGGGAGAGGGAGGGGGCAGACTTGGTTGCCTGTAGCCTCCACTTCGGCACCCATTAGTAGCATGTATCTTCCAAAACCCAAAACGGGCTCTCCCAAGACTTGCAGTGCCTGGTCCTTTTTTGACACAGTTGCAGATGACATCTGCTTTGTCAAATGCAAGCTGTGTAATCAGGAAGTGAAAAGAGGGAAAAGTGTCAGCAACGTCAATACCACAAATATGTGGAAACATGTGCGGACCAAGCACATGGTGGAGTTACAAAGACACACTGAAGACCTAGGTCAACCTACAGCGCCTCCTACCACCTCTTCAGCTCGTGTTTGTAGCCTCTTCCTCCAGCTCACACACAGCTGGTTTGGCTTCCTCACAGGATCGCCATGGAAGAACCTCTGGCACTGTTGTACAGAGACACAGTGTCATTCCACCCACAGCACCACGTTCCCTGTCATCATCACACTCCCAGGCCAGTCTACAGCCATCGTTAGCACAAGCATGGGAGAAAAGGCACCCATAATCGGCAAACCACCCCCGAGCACAGGCTCTGAATGCTGGCATTGCAAACCTACTGTCCCTTGAAATGCTATCATTCAGGCTGGTGGAGACTGACACCTTCCGTAACTTGATGGCATTGGCAGTCCCACAATACAACGTGCCCAGCCACTTTTATTTCAGCAGGCAAGCCGTCCCTGCCCTGCAACAGCATGTGGAGGGAAAAATTAAACATGCGCTACAAAACGCCGTCAGTAGCAAGGTCCACCTGACCACCGATGCATGGAAAGGGACAATACCTTTCCCTCACTGCCCATTGGGTAAATGTTGTGGAGCCGGGTACAGATCTTGAGGGTCGCTCTGTATGTGTTCTGCCAACTCCAAGGATTGCAGGAATCCAGTCTGTACACATTGACTCCTCATATTCCAGTTCCTCTGAATCAGCGCTGTAGGAGCCGTCACGGTCTACCTCCACATCGAACCGTGAACGGTTACCTGTTACGACCGATATGAGCACAGCCGTGGCCAAACTTCAACAGGCCGTATTGAAATAATTTCCTTGGGGAATCAAAGCCACACAGCGCAGGAGCTCTGGAAGCCATCAAGCAGCAGAGCGACGTGTGGTTTGTGCCAGCGAATCTCCAGCCAGGTATGGTAATGTGTGACAATGGCCGAAATCTGGTGGCAGCTCTGGGCCTAGGCAACCTCACTCACATCCCATGTCTGGCACATGTGCTCAACTTGGTCGTGCAGAGTTTTTTGAGGGACTATCTGTAATGCACACGCCCGGGCTGAGCGGCGCGTGCGTGTGATTCCACTGGACCGTGCCGGAGAGTGAATGCCTGGAGGGGCGTAACTACGTATTCACCCGATCCGACCAGGGTCGCACGACGGCATACGACGCCAGTGCACCAAGGAGGAACCGAGCAGAGGGACCAGGTGCTACTCCAGGACAGACCCCGGACACGGCTGTTGACCCACACAGGGGAATACAGGAACAGACTGGCTAGGCTGGCACACAGACTGGTGGGTATAGGCAGGCACGACTGGTATGCAGGCAGGCGGGTATGCAGGCAGGGGGGCACAGGCAAGCTCGGCTAGAGTGCAGACAGGGAGGCACTAGCAGGTAGGAATACAGGCGGGATAGGACCCAGTACACACTGGGACTCAGGAACAGAACCACAGATGTGGCGGACAAACACAGCAGAGTGAGGCCGCCCAGAGAGGTGAGCGAGAGCAGGGCAGGACAAGACCGCCTGGAGCGGTGAGCAAGAGTAGAGCAGGACAAGGCTGCCTGGAGCGGTGAGCAAAGGGTCAGAGCTGAGCGAGACTGCCGGAGCAGTGAGCAAGGAGTCAGAGCAGGACAAGGCCGCCTGGAGCGGTGAGCAAGAGTAGAGCAGGACGAGGCTGCCTGGAGCGGTGAGCAAGAGTAGAGCAGGACGAGGCCACCTGGAGCGGTGAGCAAAGGGTCAGAGCAGAGCGAGACTGCCGGAGCATTGAGCAAGGAGTCAGAACAGGACGAGGCCGCCTGGAGCGGTGAGCAAGAGTAGAGCAGGACGAGGCCGCCTGGAGCGGTGAGCAAGAGTAGAGCAGGACGAGGCCGCCTGAAGCGGTGAGCAAGAGTAGAGCAGGACGAGGCCGCCTGGAGCGGTGAGCAAGAGTAGAGCTGGACGAGGCCGCCTGGAGCGGTGAGCAAGAGTAGAGCAGGACGAGGCCGCCTGGAGCGGTGAGCAAGAGTAGAGCAGGACGAGGCCGCCTGCAGCGGTGAGCAAGAGTAGAGCAGGACGAGGCCGCCTGGAGCGGTGAGCAAGAGTAGAGCAGGACGAGGCCGCCTGGAGCGGTGAGCAAGAGTAGAGCAGGACGAGGCCACCTGGAGCGGTGAGCAAGAGTAGAGCAGGACAAGGCCGCCTGGAGCGGTGAGCAAGAGTAGAGCAGGACAAGGCTGCCTGGAGCGGTGAGCAAAGGGTCAGAGCTGAGCGAGACTGCCGGAGCAGTGAGCAAGGAGTCAGAGCAGGACGAGGCCGCCTGGAGCGGTGAGCAATAGTAGAGCAGGATGAGGCCGCCTGGAGCGGTGAGCAAGGCAGAGCAGGGGGGACAGGGCTCTGTTCACACGGAACAGACAGGAAGGGAAAGGCAGAGCCAGATACCCACAGAGTACTTGCAGTGAAGTAGCGAGTGGACCACAAACTCACAAACGGGAGTACAGAGACAACAAGCAGGAGTTAGGTACAAGTTCAGACTCTGCAGAAAAAGGAAAGGAACGGACATAGAGAAAAAAACAGGTAAAAGATAGGAGAGAGTTCAGACTGGAACTGAGTGTACGGAGGAGACCGACACTACAGCGGGATACAGGAGCGGGTCTGGGAATACGGCCCCCAGAGAGGCGGGACAAACAGGCAAGGAGCGTGTTCAGACAGGACAGACAAGATACAGGAGCGGGTCTAGGTAATCGACCCCTAGAAGGCGGGAGGAACAGGCTAGGAGTAGTGTTGAGCCACCCCCGTAGTGTTCGAGTTCGGTTCGGTTCGTCGAACACCCGTGTGTTCGCCGAACTGTTCGTCGAACTGTTCGTCGAACACCTTCGAACACCGTTAAAACCAATGGCAGGCAAACAAAAACACATAGAAACACATAGAAAACACCTTCAAAGGTGTCCAAAAGCTGACAAACTGCTCAGAAGACACAACTAACACATGGAAAAGTGACAAGTACATATAGTCATGCGAAAAGAAAAGAGGTGGAGGAGTAAAAGGAGGGGGAGACACAGATATAGGCATGTCATGCCCTTCTAAAATCCAAAAAGTGAGAAGCCGAGACGGCCAGTCCGCTCCTGCCCGTGCCACCTCCGTGTCGCCGGGTTTGTGCCAGAGCCGCGGTGAACCCTGACGGTCAGCCCCCCTCTCCCAATACTGGTGCCTGTCCGCTGGTGGGTCGAGAGAGCCCCCCTGTGGTGGAGGCAGCTCTAAGCTTTTTAATTTAAATTGTCCCTCTAATTTGAATGAATACACTTTAAATCCATTTACAAGGATCTATTGGAGGGCAAGTCTCATGCCAGCAGCCGCGTAATTCCAGCTCCAGTAGCGTCCACTAAAGCTGCTGCAGTTAAAAAGCTTTTATAAGGATCGAGCTCGGCTGTCCACCGCAAGGCATCCTAGTGCCAGTCCCAGCCCCTATGCCTTGGGGTGCCTCCTGATGCTCTTCACTAAGTATCCCGTGGTCCCGAAGCATTTCCTTTGAAAAAATTAAGTGTCCAAACTACAGGTGGTGTAGCTTGCTTAACAGCCGGGATAATCTGCTGACTAGCAGACACTGCTACTAGGCACAAAGTATTTCCTGGGCTAGATGCAGTTAAAAATTTGTAAGTAGATACTCTCGTTGGATGCTGAGAAAGCATTCCATAGAGTCTCCTGGCACGCCATATATGATTCTCTTAAAAAGCTTGGGGTAGGGGTCTAGGGGACCCTTTTATAGCCAAAATCACGGCCCTGTATCACAATACGTCACCTAGGCTGAAGATAAATGGAACTGTAGCACCGAGGGTTCGGTTGCTACAGACGTATTGCACCTCACCCAGAGGTGTGATATCTCACTCTCAGATAAGGATGGAGTGTGGATCAGGACCCGACACCTGCATGCATTACACCACATTGCCGTGGGGCAGGGCGACCAATATGCCCCTGAGATGGGCACGACAGTCCCTGTCCCTGGCTGGAGTGGGGGGAGGGAACACTGAGGAAGGGGAACCCTGCAGTGCAGGAGCAGGGAGGAAGCAGTTCCTGGGTGCATTGAGAAGGGAGTATAAAAGGTGGGCACCATCTTAGTTCAGTGCAGAGAAGTCTGAGCAGAAGTGGCAGGGAGCAGGGGCTCTGCATGAGCTCTGCTCCGGAGGCGGGCCTAGTAACAGAGGCCCAGGCCTGCAAGAGGGAGAAGGAAGGAAGAGGAGCGGAGAAGGCTCCAGGAACGAGGAATGAAGGGATCCCAGGGGTGCGGACGGGCGAGTCGCCACCGCACGCCCGAATCCACCTGCGTGGAGGGGTCAGGCCAAAGGGGGAGACCGGTCCCCGAACTAGTGGAGGCAGGAAACGACCCTCAGCTAGAAACCGGAGGCTCTGACATTTTATGTGGCGCAGCCCCTTGCTCCACCCGCTAGGAAGGCACCACATAGGGTCAGGGAAACTGGCGCCAAGTTTACCAAGAGGAGGCCCGAGGCAGCCGGACAGAAGTGTTGGTAAGAAAGGCCAGACAAAGGACACACAAAGGGGGTCCTGTGAAGCGCTCCAAAGTTATCTGGGAGTTGTCTGAGCCCCTCACCTGGTGAGCACAGTACGACGTGGGCAGCCGTTACCTGCAGACGTGGTCTGGATAATAAGAACTGTGAGTAAAGGCCCTGAACTGCATCACTGACTCCGTGTCGTTACTGCTGCTGCCCTGCACCATCACCCCCATCCTCCGCATACACTGCCCTGAGGCTATACTCCTCCCGTGGGGAGTTATGCTACGCTCTGCTGCACCCACAACACCAGCCTTAGCGGTCTGCCCTGTAGCGGCGGTTCACTCTGACCGCAATCCACGGGTGGCGTAGTCGGACATTTAAACATCAAAACCACATAAATAGTTCCGCCACTGGTTTGACCGCCCTGAGCCACGGAACCGGATCGCCGCCACGAAGACTACAACCACCAGCATCCACCAAAAAGGGTCCGGCTCCGGGTGTCCCAAGGCCCAGGGGGTGCGTCAGAACATTTTCATCACCTTTCACAATCACCAATGGGACAAGGCAGGGATGTCCTCTGTCCCCTCTCTTATACATCCTAGTGACGGAGCACCTGCTCTCATCAATTCGCCATAACCCCAATATTAGGTGGATTGAGGTGGGAGGCACCGAGTACAAGTGCTCTCTATTTGCTGATGATGTCCTAGTATATATCACTCAATCACATATATCCATCCCTGCTGTTATGGCTGAAATAGATCACTTTGTTACATGGTAAAATTTTAAAATCAATGCAGCGAAGTCTGAGGCCCTCGATGTCTCCCTCCCTAAATCCATATAGGATTCCATCCAGTCCAACTTTCCCTTTGCCTGGCCCTCACAGGGTATCAAATACTTAGGAATTCCTATTCATAGAGACCTCTCCCATCTATGTTATCTTAATTTTGGGCCCTTTATTGAACAATTCCATACAGACCACGGTTGGCAAGTTAGAACTGTAAGATTCACTACGTGAACCACTGGTGTTTTGTGGAAAAGCACATGTACACCGCGTTCCAAATTATTATGCAAAAAGTGTTTAGGAGTGATAAGGGAAGAATTTGTTTGTTTGTCAGTTAAACTCATTGATGGTGATGTGTGTCAGGGCTCTTTATATCACTGTAAGCAATTGCAGACACCTGTGCTAATTAGTTTGGCAGGTGTGTCCAATGAAAGGCAAGACTACTTAAGAAGGCTCTCTCACATTATTAAGCAGCCTACATTTTCTGCCAAAATGGGAAAGAAAAAGGATGTGTCGGCTGCTGAGAAGCAACAAATTGTGGAGTGTTTAGGTCAAGGCATGACTACAATCAACATTGTGCGATGATCAGGATGAAGTGTCTTGGCAATCAAGAAGTATGTAGCTGATTCACAGTACACACGTGTGCGTGCTGATAAGGGCAAATTGAGGACTCTTTCCTACAGGCAATTACGTCAGGTTGAAAGAGCAGCGGCAAAAAAGCCTTGTCATAGCAGCAGACAAGTTTTTGAAGCTGCTTGTGCCTCCAACGTCCCCCGAACAACAAGATGCAGGGTCCTTCAGAGGTTTGCAGCTGTGCATACGCCATCCTGTCGACCTCCTCTATCCACTTCACACAAGCAGAAACGGCTCCAGTGGGCCAAACATTACATGAAGACTGATTTCAAAACGGTTTTGTTCACGGATGAGTGCCGTGCAGCGCTCGATGGTCCAGATGAATGGAGTGGAGGATGGCTGGTTGATGGACACCCCACGCAAACACGGCTACAGCGCCAACAAGGAGGAGGTGGAGTAATGTTTTGGGCTGGAATCATGGGGAGAGAGATTGTCGGCCCCTTTAGGATCCCTGAAGGCGCTAAAGATGAACTCCATAATGTATGTGGATTTTCTCAAACAGCACTTCCTGCCATGGTTCAAGAAGAAGAACCGTGTATTTCACAGCAAGATCATTTTTCTGCATGATAATGCACCATCTCATGCTGCACATAAAACATCTGCATCTCTGGCTGATATGGGCATAAAAGGGGACAAACTTATGGTGTGACCCCCATGCTCCCCTGACCTCTACCCCATTCAGAACCTTTGGAGCATCATTAAAAGGAGTGTCTATGATGGCGGGAGGCAGTTCACATCTAAGCAACAGCTCTGGGAGGGTATTCTGTCCTCATGCAAAACAATTGAAGCAGAAACCATCCAAAACCTGACAAATTCAATGGACGAGAGAGTTCAGAAGCTCCTTTCGAACAAGGGGTCCTATGTGAAAATGTAACATCACCTAGAATAAAGTTTTGAGTTGAAAACTGTTTGATTTCAGTTTCTAACAACCTGCTAATGCTTATAATTTCAAAAATGACCATTTTTTTGGTCTTTATTAAAATGAAAAGGTTGATCGAAAAGTTTGGGGGATCTAAGAGTGTGGCAACCCAGTAGTCATGATTACTTCGAATTCTGACAATATGAGGGTCATGCTGCAGGTAGTGCAGCAAGAAGGCACTTATGTGTCTTGCGCATCTCGGAGCCCCAAAATTATTTTCCCGGCTAGATGCAGCTAAAAATTATTTTTAATTTTAAATCTGGTGAAGCTTATTATAGATGGCCTAATAGGATCAGTGCTGCACACTGCTACAAAGCCCAAATTATTTTCCAGTCAAGATACAGATAAACATGATTAGTAATTTGAAAGCTTAAAACGGTTGGTAGGGTGATTTTAACCAATCATCAAGCTTTTACTCTCCCCAGGATGACACAGGGGTAGAAAAGTCGTTTCGGATCCATGATTTGTTCATCTTTATGAACGTGAGTCTGTCTACATTATCAGTGGAGAGCCGCGTGCGCTTATCTGTCAGCACACCACCAGCAGCGCTGAACACACGTTCAGACAGAACGCTGGCTGCGGGGCATGACAAGATCTCCAAGGCGTAAGTGGCTAGCTCCGGCCATTTATCCAGATTGGAAGCCCAAAAAGAGCAAGGGTCCAGTGACACAGTCATGGCTTCAATGTTTACTTGGAGATACTCCTGTACCATCGTCTCTAGGCGTTGACTATGTGTCAGACTTCTTGTCTCCTGTGGCCTTGCAAAGGATGGGCTAAAAAAGTGGTGAAATGATTCCGCAAAATTGATGTTACCAGCAGATACTGTGGTTCTGTTACGGTTTGAGTGCTGAACACTTGACGGTCCCACGGTTGGCAAGTTGGAACTGTGAGATTCACTACGTGCACCACTGGTATTTTGTGGAAAAGCACATGTAAGATTCTGCAACAGTCTCTGCTGATACTCCTGCATGCGTGCATCCCTTTCTATGGCAGGAATAATTTCTGCAAATTTACTTTTGTACCGGGGATCTAACAGTGTGGCAACCCAGTAGTCAGGATTATTTCTAATTCTCACAATTCGAGGGTCATGTTGCAGGTAGTGCAGCAAGAAGGCACTCATGTGTGTTGCGCATCCAAGAGCACCAAGTCCCTGTTGTGTTGGTGGCGAGGTAACAATCATGCTTCCTTCCTCTGTCCTCTCCCCCCAACCTCGCACAACAGAAATGTGATCAAGGTCTCCCTCATCTGATGAGTCTTCCATCAGTTCGTCCTCCACTTCTTCCTGGGCTCCTGCACCTTCCTCACTAGTTTGGCTGCTACCATGCGCCCTGGTTAAACCATCTCCCCCACCCTCACATGCCTGCCGCCTTGGTGCTGCCGACCGTCTGGACCTTGCAGATGTTAGCCCTTCCGCATACAACTCCTCCTCCTCTACTTCCTCCACCTCCTCTTGTGCCACCACCTGACTCCGAATTCTGTTTAACATGTGCTCCAGCATGTAAATCACCGGAATAGTCATGCTGATAATGGCATCGTCAGCACTAAACATCTTCGTCGCCATTTCAAAACTGTGCAGAAGGGTGCATAGGTCCCTGATCTGAGACCACTCCTCCAGCGTGATTTGCCCCACCTCTGAATCTCGTTGGCCCAGGCTATACGTCAGAACGTATTGCACCAGGGCTTGTCGGTGCTGCCACAGTCGCTGCAACATGTGCAGAGTTGAATTCCACCGGGTAGGCACATCGCATTTTAGCCGGTGAAGTGGCAGGCCCAACGACTTCTGTAGAGATGTAAGTCGCTGAGCTGCGGGATGCGAACGGCGGAAGTGAGCACACAGCGACCGTGCCCTCTGCAGAAGGCCATCTAGTCTGGGATAGTGGGCTAAAAATTGCTGGACAACCAGGTTCAACACGTGAGCCATACAAGGCACGTGTGTGACATTGCCCCGGCGAAGGGCCGCACCCAGGTTTGCAGCATTGTCGCACACGGCCTTCCCTGGTTTCAGGTCCAGTGGAGACAACCATTCATGAAATTGGTTCTCCAGAGCTGACCACAACTCCTCAGCTGTGTGACTCACATTTCCCAGACATTTCAATGTAAAAACCGCCTGATGACGTTGAGCCCTACTGCAAGCATAGTAAGGAGGTGTGCAGGATCCCTTCTGCGCAGTTAGAAAGCTTGTGGCATGACCAGACAGGCTTTGGGTGCAGGTGGAAGAGCGAGAGGAGGTTGAGGAGGCAGAAGCAGTGGAGGAAAAATGACATAAAGTGGATTGACGCACAACTCGTGGGGACGGCAAGACTTGGACAGCAGCCCCTTGTCCTGCTGTCACCATAGTTACCCAGTGCCCAGTCAGCGACATGTAACGCCCCTGTCCATGCCTACTCGTCCAAGTGTCTGTGGTGAAATGCACCCTGTCACACACAGAGTTTCTCAAAGAAGCGGTGATGTTGTGTGCGACATGCTGGTGGAGCGCAGGCACACCTTTCTTTGAGAAGTAGTGCCGACTGGGCATCTGGTACTGGGGCACTGCGACGGACATAAGGTCTCGAAAATCCTCTGTGTCCACCAGGCGGAAAGGTAGCATTTCTGTAGCCAAGAGCTTGCAGATGGTGAAATTCAACCTCTTAGCTTTCTCATGGCTAGGAGGAAATGGTCTTTTACTTGTCCACATCTGAGGGACCGAGGGCTGGCTATTGTGCTTAGACGGGGTTGATAAGGGTGTCCCCGGCAAACTGCCGGTCTGTGAGGAAGATGCAGGCGGACATGTTAGGTTGCCTTGATCCAAAGGTGGTGCTATCGATGTCGGACAGCGCTCAAGACCAGCTGGTGTTACCACCTCCAAAGAAAATGATGACCTGCCAATCACGCTGGCTGTTGCGGGTAAAGAGGTGGCAGGTCTGCGCCCCAAAACAGGTGTGACTGCTGTCCCCCCAGTCACAGAGGATGAAGAGGCCGCGGATGCACAAGATATGGCAGACGGTGGTTGGGCCCGGCCGGCTAGACCGCATTGTAGCACACTGAGCTTCCCACTGCAACTTATGCTTCATGTCCATGTGCCGGTTCATGCATGAAGTACTCAAACTATGTATTTTTTGGCCTCTACTTAGCTTTTGCTGACAAATGTTACAGATAACACGAGTTGGGTCATCTTTATCGATCTGAAAAAATGCCCAGGCTATGCAAGGCTTAGCATCCATGCGACCTGAAGAGCCACCACGACTTGTGGTGAGAGGCAGAGTTGTGTTTGAGGATGCAGTTGTTGACGTGCTTCCAGTACTACGTCTCTGTCCAGGAAGGTGCAACCTGACCTTGTCTTCACTAGCATCTTCCTCCACCTCCTCTGCTGACCTCATCTCTTGGCTGACTGTGGGTTGACAGTAAGTGGGATCTCCGACCTCATCATCATCACCCTGTGCGTTATCACACCCGTCGTCCTCAGAGCCAACCTGTTCCTGCCCTGACAAAAAACTAAAGTTGTCGCTCCAATCAGGTATTTGAGTCTTATCATCGTCTTCCTCATTGTCTCCACCAACAGGAGTTACAGTTTGGGAATGAGGGTCTACATTATGGTCAGAACCTTCTGCGTCTGGTCCTGGATCCGACTCATAAAGATTCTGGGCATCAGTGCAGATCATTTCCTCATCTGGATTCACAGAAGCGCTGGAGTCGACCTCTGATTCCCAGGCTATAGTATGAGTAAACAGCTCTGCAGACTCAACCATCTGTTCTACCTCATACTCAGACGGGCAGCTGGAGATTTGGGAGCTGTGAGGAAGCAAGTGCGATTTGGGTGACACCTTTGAGGACTGGAGTATTTGTGATGTTGAAGTTGATGTGGAGGAGAGCCCACTTAAAGGAGCACTTGATATCCGTTGAAGCACCTGCTGTTTTTGTGCCTCATCTGGAATTTGTAGCGATTGGCGTGGCCGTAAGAAAGGGATCTTATCACATTGTCCGCTAAAAGAAGTAGACATTTTAGTTTGGCTGGAAGATGGTCTTTCTTCTGCACCTACCCCACGGACACAACCTTTTTTCCCCTTCCCAACACGCCTATTCCCCTTTCCACCAGCAGCAGGCCTTTTTCCACTCATTTTAGTGGTTAACTAATTCACAACTCTGGAGTTGTTTGCACAAAAAAACAATGGATGGTAACCGAGCAGAGCTGAGTGGCCAAACTGTGGTATTAGGCCAAAACTATTGGCTGGGTTAGATGCAGAAAAAAATTATTTTTAATTTGCAACCTGATGGAGGTCAGTATAGATGGACTAATAGACCAAGTCCCACACACTGCTAGAAGCCCAAATATTTTTTCAGAGCTAGATGCAGAAAAAAATTATTTTTAATTTGCAACCTGATGGAGGTCAGTATAGATGGACTAATAGACCAAGTCCCACACACTGCTAGAAGCCCAAATATTTTTTCAGAGCTAGATGCAGAAAAAAAATATTTTTAATTTGCAACCTGATAGAGGTCAGTATAGATGGACTAATAGACAAAGTCCCACACACTGCTAGAAGCCCAAATATTTTTTCAGAGCTAGATGCAGAAAAAAATTATTTTTAATTTGCAACCTGATGGAGGTCAGTATAGATGGACTAATAGACCAAGTCCCACACACCGCTAGAAGCCCAAATATTTTTTCAGAGCTAGATGCAGAAAATTTTTTTATTCAATTTGCAACCTGATGGAGGTCAGTATAGATGGACTAATAGACCAAGTCCCACACACTGCTAGAAGCCCAAATATTTTTTCAGAGCTAGATGCAGAAAAAAATTATTTTTAATTTGCAACCTGATGGAGGTCAGTATAGATGGACTAATAGACCAAGTCCCACACACTGCTAGAAGCCCAAATATTTTTTCAGAGCTAGATGCAGAAAAAAATTATTTTTAATTTGCAACCTGATGGAGGTCAGTATAGATGGACTAATAGACCAAGTCCCACACACTGCTAGAAGCCCAAATATTTTTTCAGAGCTAGATGCAGAAAAAAATTTTTTTTAATTTGCAACCTGATGGAGGTCAGTATAGATGGACTAATAGACCAAGTCCCACACACCGCTAGAAGCCCAAATATTTTTTCAGAGCTAGATGCAGAAATTTTTTTTATTCAATTTGCAACCTGATGGAGGTCAGTATAGATGGACTAATAGACCAAGTCCCACACACTGCTAGAAGCCCAAATATTTTTTCAGAGCTAGATGCAGAAAAAAATTATTTTTAATTTGCAACCTGATGGAGGTCAGTATAGATGGACTAATAGACCAAGTCCCACACACCGCTAGAAGCCCAAATATTTTTTCAGAGCTAGATGCAGAAAAAAATTATATTCAGTTTGCAACCTGATGGAGGTCAGTATAGATGGACTAATAGAATGATGCTATGCCCAAAAGATTTTACTTCACTAGGTGCAGTAAAAAAATTGGTATTCTATACACAGGTGGTATATCTTGCAACACAGATAGGCTACTCCACTGACTAACACACTCTGCAATAGGCCAAAAAGGATTAGCTTTGCTAGATTCAGCCAAATGCTGTGAAAAAAACTTGCACAGCACTGGCACAGACCTGCCTGGCAAAAACTGATAGGAACTGATGTAACCTAGTCCTGAAAAGGACTCCAATTACAATTAGTCTTTACTCCCACAATCTATCTATTTAAGAGCACAGACCTGCCTGATAAAAGTCGTAGGAAATGCTGTAACCTAGTCCTTAAAAGGACTGCAATCACAACTATTCCCTACTCCCAAGCTATCTGTATATTTGTGCGAAAATTGGCTTGAAATTAACAAGGTATATCGCACACAGCAACAGCGGTGCCGTCTAACACGCAGCTGCAGCAGTGAGAAAATGGTGGCGACGGGGAAAATGGCTTGGTCTTATAGGGCAAGGACATGTGACATACACTGCCAATCACACATTCCCTTGCTTGTGTGAAAAAAAGCACTTCGCTCCGTGTGTGCGCTGCTGATAGGCTGACAGATTGCACCTCCCCACTGCAAATGCGGGAAAGAGAAAAAAAAATGGAGATCTTCATTGTTCCTGCAGAGATCCATCCCCTGCCCCTCCCCCCGCCCCGCTGTACACTCAAACTGCGTATTAACATTAATTTTCATCATTACTGAGAAAAAATCCAGTTATGATTTTGGTGCACGAACAGTTATCGAACATAACCTCGAACAGCCGAATTTTTCTCAAATTGTTCGTGTTCGCCGACCGGCTCGAACACCGCCCAAAACAGCTCGAATTTGAGATTGGCGAACAGTTCGAGTAGAACAACGCTCATCTCTAGCTAGGAGCGTGTTCAGTCAGGACAGACAAGATACAGGCGCGGGTCTAGGTAATCGGCACCTAGAAGGCGGGAGGAACAGGCTAGGAGTGTGTTCAGACAGGCCTGGAAATACAGCCTCCAGGATAGGCAGACAAGAGAATACAGAACGGGACCTGGCACCTTCAGAGTGAAAGCACACACTGAATGAAACACAATGCTCAGGCAGGGATTGATTGGAGCAGCTGGGTTAAATACCATGTGACAGACAACAATAGGCTGAGGACGCACAAGGGGTGTGACCCACAGCAGGTACAAAAAGCAGGAAGTGATCGGGCGCCGCCCTTAAGCAGCAGAAATAGACACAAACAGACAGCATGGAGGGAAGCCAGAAAAACATTCTGGACTGGAGATCAAGTGCACGCTCTTGCACAGTGGGAGATGGACCACTATGCAAGGACGCCGCCAGGTATGTTACACTATCCAGATCTTGATGCACTGCTGCACAAGGTCCACATAGATTGCGCTCACTTGCGGTGTTCCAGCATCACAAGATCACGCATTGCAGCTCTGCAGCGCCGATTACGGCTTACGGAACATCGCATGATATGTGACCTACCCACCAGGTGGAATTCAACGTTACACATGTTGGAGAGGTTGTGTGAGCAGCAGGCAGCAGTAATGGAGTAGCAGCTGCAGCAGGCGCAAACAAGTCGCACTGCGCACCGTTCACACTTCACCACCACTGAGTGGGCCTCTATGAAGGACATTTGCCACGTTTTGCGTGCCTTCGATTATTCCACGCGGATGGCGAGTGCAGATGATGCACTAGCCAGCATGACTATCCCCCTTATCTGCCTGCTTGAAAAAACACCGCAAGCACTAAGGGAGGAGGTTTTGGAAGAGGTGGAGGATGAGGAGTCACAAATGCCATCTGCTTCTGTACAGTCTGCGCAACGTGGTTCCTCACAAAGGCCTAGGCAGGGGACACTTTGTGAGGAGGATGAGGAGGAGTCAATGGAGGAGGAAGACATCTGTCCACAGGAGGGAGGTACACAATGCTCTAGCAGTCAATATCTAGAGCGAGGGTGGGGTGAGGCAGAGCAGGCAGAGATCATGCCTCAAGCAGGGGACAGCATTTTTGGCCAGTTGGCAGTCTGCAGCACATGGTTGATTTCATGCTGCAGTGCCTGAGAAACGACCGCCGCATCGCCCACATTCTCAACACGGCTGATTATTTGGTGCCCACCCTCCTAGATCCTCGCTCCCGGGACAACTTACAAAGCCTCATAACACCGATGAACCTGGAGCGTAGAATGCGGGAGTACCAAGACGCACTGGTGCATTCCATCATGTTCTCCATTCCACCCGAGAGCAGTGCTGCTAGTGCTTTACAAAGCATCTCAGTGCGTTGAGGCAGTGGAGGAAGCTCTGCACAAAGAGGGAGCAGAAGCATGGCCTCAGCACAAGGCAAGACCAGTATGGCCCAAATGTGGCAAAGTTTTGTGTCCCCGCCACAAATGTCTACACCATCACAGATGGCTCCATTCAGCAGGAGGCAACGTTTCCGTCAGATGGTGACAGATTACATGTCTTGCCCTCTCAGTGTACTCCCAGACCGCTCTTCCCCTTTCAAGTTTTGGGTCTCTAAGCTGGATACATGGCCAGAGCTTAGCCAGTATGCATTGGAGGTGCTGGCTCGGATTATCGGAATGCGTCTTTAGTGCTGCAGGTGGTGTACCAACAGACCGTCGCATCCAACTATCCTCCGATAACGTTGACCGGCTTACTTTTCTGAAAATGACCAAGGCCTGTATCTCGCATGAATTTGCCAGTCCTCTTCCAGAATAAATAATTGATTGGCAACAGTATCCAGGTCTCCATGTTTCTACCATCTGAACTGTAATCCCTGGGCTCCAACACCGCCAGTTGCTGCTCAGAAGTGCCGTCTGCACAGTCAACACTTGCTACCAGTGTTATTGGGGTTCAGTAACGTCAGCTAATCCCCTGCTGTGTGTCCGACAATTTCTCCTGCTCTGTCCACATTCACACTACTACTGATTTTAAACTTGCTACAATTAGGCCTCTGGCTCCTTTCTGTTTTCAGTATTTACCCTGGGCTCCAACACCGCCAGTTGCTGCTCAGAAGTGCCGTCTGCACAGTCAACACTTGCTCCAGTGTTATTGGGGTTCAGTAACGTCAGCTGATTCCCTGCTGTGTGTCCGGCAATTTCACCTGCTCTGTCCACATTCACACTACTACTGATTTTAAACTTGCTCCAATTAGGCCTCTGGCTCCACTCTGTTTTTAGCATTTACCCTGGGTTCCAGCACCGCCAGCTGGTTCCCAGCAGTGTCTTTGGCACAGGTTCTCCCTTCTGCCCAGCCTGGTTCCAGCACGTCAGCTGTTTCCGGGCAGTGTCAACGTCACTTTGCCTCCAATACATTGTCCTGTCGTGTTGC
Source organism: Phyllobates terribilis (assembly GCF_046119375.1). Lineage (NCBI taxonomy): Eukaryota > Metazoa > Chordata > Amphibia > Anura > Dendrobatidae > Phyllobates > Phyllobates terribilis. Next base: position 324,987,153 of record NW_027362764.1, on the reverse strand, counting down.
GGTCGGGTTAGCCGACTTTGGTGCCTGCAGTTTAGGTGACTCCTATGTGGGCTGCGGGATCTGGCAATGAAGGCTGGTTCCATAGTGCCAATAGGACAAGCACCCCCTGTAGGACTGTGGGTTTCGGTAACTCCGGCCGGCTCGCGGCCTTGCAACTTTTTTTTTCATGTGTACCTTCTGCTGCCTATCTGAGTTCCAGTACCATTAGCTGGTTCTTTGGAAGTCAATCTTGAATAAGTCCCCCTGAGTTCCAGTAACATCAGCTGGTTCCAGGCAGTGCCTTTGGCTTAGGTGCCTCCTTCTCGGTATCCGAGTTCCACCAACGTCTGCTGATCCTTGGTAGTGCTTTCTGGCACAGGTACCTCCAGCTTAGTAACCGGGTTCCAGTACCATCAGGTGGTCCTCGGTAGTTCCATTGGCGCTTGTACCTTCTCCTACCCATCCGGGTTCCAGCACCGCCAGCTGGTTCTCGGCAGTTCCTCAGCCTTCTTGTACCTTCTGCTACATTTCCAAGTTCAAGCTTTTTGAAATGGTTTTTGGTAATCACTCTGGATCTCCCTGACGACGACCCTGAAACCACCCCGAAGAAGACGACCACCCTGAAGACGATGACCCTGAACACCACCCCAAAGAAGACCAAGAAGATGTCCCCGAAGAAGGTGACCAAGAGGACAAAGAGCAAGAAGACAACCACCAAGATACAGAAGAACAAGAGACAGAAGACCAAGAAGCAGAAGAACAAGAAGCTGCAGAACAAAAAGCAGAAGAACATTAAGCATAAGACTAAAAATCAGAGCAAAAGATATTATCTAAATTTTAAGCAGAAGAAGACTAAGCAGTGTATGGGGTTGAATCCGTTTCTCCTCGTGGTGCCCCTGGAAAATACCGGCTGCTGCAGGCCAAACTGAACGCGGACAAATTCTGTTGTAAATCTTTTGTGACAGGCAGAACGGAAGGTGTAATCTTCAAGCTTTTATAGATAACAACTACAGGAATGCCTGTCACAAATAAGAATATGATGAAGAAGAAGAATATGAAGAAGATGAAGAAGTAGAATATGAAGAAGAATAATAGTTGAATAAGAAGAATATGATGAATGTAAAAAAAAAGAATAATAGGAAGAAGATGAAGAATAAGTAGATGAATAAGGTGAAGAAGTAGATGAAAAAGATGCTGCTGCTGAGGATGATGAAGGAGAAAGTGTGGGAGAAGTACATAAATATCTGACAAAATATAAAAAAGCTTAACATAGTCAATATCTTTGTAACTCCGAACGTCTTAAAAAAAATATTAATTCCTGCTATTCCATTTGATTGGACTAAACCTCTATGCCTTTAATGTCTCCTCCACATCCCCCAATACATTCTACATTATTCTTAGTTGTTTTCCTTCATGTAGAATTAACCTACAAGGAAAGAAAGGGTTTATTTTCATTCTGATATTTGTGTCCCATTGACTTGCATTGGTTTCCGGTATCGGAATCGGCGATATCCAATATTGTTTGGGTATCGGTCCGATCCAATCCGATCCGATATCGGAAGGTATCGCTCAACACTAGTTAGCACAACTAGGGTTAGCGTTAGCACGACTAAGGTTAGCACTAGCACGACTAGGGTTAGCGCTAGCACAACTAGGGTTAGCGCTAGCACGACTAGCGTTAGCGCTAGCACAACTAGGGTTAGCGCTAAGACGACTAGGGTTAGTGCTAAGACGACTAGGGTTAGTGCTAAGACGACTAGGGTTAGCGCTAAGATGACTGGAGGTCACAGTAGCTTAAAAGACGCTTTTAATGCCCCTCAGAAGAGACGTGGAGGTCACAGTAGCTTAACAAGATGCATTTAACGCCCCTCAGAAGAGAAGTGGAGGTCCCAGTAGCTTAACAAGACGCTTTTAATGCCCCTTGGAAAAGTGGTGGAGGTCACAGTAGCTTAGCAAGACGGTTTTAATTCCCCTCGGAAAAGTGGTGGAGGTCACAGTAGCTTAACAAGATGCTTTTAATGCCCCTTACAAGAGCCATACAGTACAGCATCTTAAAAATATTATTCCCATTATTGGGGAGTGGGTCTCCCACAGTCTTTGCTTATGCCTTCCCAGCAAAAGCTGCCAAAAATAAGGACGGAGGAACTTTCAATAATGGCAACACGGACCACGGTCACCCTGGTGGTATAGTGGTGGTGGAGGCTGAGGATAAGGAGAAGAACATAAAACAGCCAAAATGAGGAAGCGTATACCCATGTGTGGGTGTGAAGCGGTGCATATGAATACACCTCCCGAAAAAACACAGTGGATTTGACTTTATGTTACTCTGCTGTCATTTGGTGGTGATGAGAAGTCTGGCCCAATCCAGCCCTTGTTCATTTTGATAAGGGTCAGCTTGTCAGCATTGTCACTTGACAGGCGAGTGCGCTTATCAGTTATAATTCCCCCAGCGACACTAAAAACACACTCCGATAACACACTAGCGGCAGGGCAGGCCAGGACCTCCAAGGCGTACAGAGCGAGTTCATTCCAAGTGTCCAGCTTGGATACCCAAGAATTAAAAGGCACAGAGGAATCACGAGGACGCTGATATGGTCAGCAAGGTACTCCCTCACCATCTTTTGAAACTTTCCACTCCTTGTGAAAGTACCCCGCGCCTCATGGTCTGTAAGCTGGGCGAGTCTCAGAAAACTGTCCCAGAACGTTGACAGTGTTCCCCTGCCTCTGCTAGATTGGAGTTGCCTCTCTCTCGCTTGTATGCCTTGTTTGGTAAACGAACTGTGACCTCTACCGCTAGCGTGTTCAGATGAGAACTTTTTTTTAAGAGTTCGGCAGCAAGGGCCTTCTGGTACTGCCCCATTTTTGTAGCTCTCTCCACCTCAGGAATAAGAGAGTGAAAGTTCTCCTTGTAGCCGGGGTCTAAAAGTGTCACCAACCAGTGATGACTGTCACCCAACATTTTGACAACGCGATGGTCACGGTTAAGGCAGCGTAACATAAAGTCAGCCATGCGTGCCAGACTGGTAACGAGCAAGACTTCCATGTCCTCACCAAGATGACGACTGACCATGCTCTCCTCCTCCTCCTCCCCCCCTGTCCTCAGGCTACCCACGCTGAACCGACGGTATGACAGTTGTACAGGTACTAGTGTCTACAGCACATGATACAAGCTCCTGTTCTTCCTCCTCCTCCTCCTCCTCCTCTCCCTCATTGTCCCCCAATGCACATTGGGATGAAATGAGGCTGGGCTGTGTGTAATCGACCGATATGGCTTCTTGATCCAGCTCATCATACTCTGGCTGCAATGCCTCCTCTTTAATTCTCTGCAGAGAGCGTTGCAAAAGACAGACAAGTGGAATGCTGGCGCTAATGATGGCGTCATCGCAACTCACGATCTGAGTGGACTCCCCATAGTTTGTCAAGATGGTACAGATGTCAGACATCTAGGTCCACTCCTGAGGTCTTATGTGTGGAGTCTGACCTGAATATCGACGGCCTTGTTGCAGCTGGTACTCCACAACTGCTCTCTTCTGCTCACAAATCCTTAGCAACATGTGGAGGGTAGAGTTCCAACGTGTGGGGACATCACACACCAGTCGGTGTGCCGGTAGCTGCAAACGCTGCTGCAACACAGCAAGGGCGGCGGAAGCTGTAGCCGACTTGCGAAAATGAGCTGACAGGCGGCGTACTTTGACGAGCAGATCTGGCAACTCAGGGTACGATTTAAGAAACCGCTGAACCATGAGGTTAAGCACATGAGCCAAGCATGGTACGTGTGTGATCTTGCCTCGCCTCAGAGCCGCCACCTGGTTACGGCCATTGTCACGCACGACCATGCCTGGATGCTCTTTCACAGCTGTCCACAACTCACAAGCAGTGTGAGGTTTCTCACCTAAGCTTATGAGATTCAGCACAGCCTGTTGCCACTTGACGGAGGCAGTACTGCAGTGCTTCCAGCTTGTAACTGATGTGGTGATATGTGAGATGGAGGCTGAACATGAGGAGGAGGATGAGGATGATGCGCAGGAGCTGTACACTGTGGGGGCAACTCTGACTGACATAGGGTCTGCAATCTTTGGTGTGGGGAGGATGTGTTCTGTCCCAAGGTTCGACTGGGTCCCGGCTTCCACTATGTTTACCCAGTGTGACGTCAGGAAGATGTACCGTCCCTGGCCACAAGCACTTGTCCATGTGTCTGTTGTCAGATGGACTCTCCCAGTAACTGCGTTGCTGAGGGCATGGCAGATGTTTTGGGACACGTGCTTGTGTAGTGCGGGGATGCCACACCGGGCAAAATAGTGTTGACTGGGACCGAGAACCGACGGATGGCCACCGCCATAAGGTTGCGGAAGGATTCCGTCTCCACCAGCCTAAAAGGCAGCATTTCCAATGCAAGCAGTCGTAAAATGTGCGAATTTAGGACTGTGGCCTGTGGGGCATTAGCTGCGAATATCCGCTTTCGTTCAATGGTCTGGGATATGGACAATTGAACGCTGCGGTGGGACATGGACGTGGACGTTGATGCTGTTTCTTGAGAAACTGCCATAACAAGTGAAGACTGAGAGGAGGGGGCATCTTTACATGCAGTATGGACAGGGGATTGCCTTGCACACACAACAGGGGGTTCTATTGCATGCACAACAGCGGAAGAAGCAGTGGTGACACCCGCTGACACTGGTCGTGGACCATGGGGTTCGTCCCACAAAGTCTGGTGCTTTGCTGCCATGTGCCTGATCATGCTGGTAGTGGTTAGGCTGGTAGTTTTGTCACCCCTGCTGATGCTGGCATGGCAGGTGGTACAAATGGCCTTTTTGGGGTTATCAGCAGAGTCTTTAAAAAAATTCCAGACTCTGGAAGACCTACCGCTTGTACTGGCAACGTCCCTCGTGTTGGTGTTACGGGGAACGGTTGCCCGCCTTCTGTCTGCGGCCACCACACTGCTTCTTCCTGCATGTTGGGGTACTCTGCCTCCCTCCCCCTGTGTGCTGCTAGCCTCACTCTGCATGTCCTCCTGCCACATTGGGTCAGTTACTTGAACATCCACCACCTCCTCCTCTTCCACTTGCGCACCACGATCCTCCTCCTCACTTCCTTTCAATTGTGTCATGTCATCATCCACCTCTTGTGACAAATTGCCAGCGTCGACTTCCTGTGGTCGTGTCTGTTCAAATATTTGGGCATTGCTACATGGGATCTCCTCTTCCACCACTTCAAGCGGAGCAGGCGAGGGGCACAAATCTGGAAATGGACCAGTGAGTGTCCAAGTGTGGGATCAGTTGCTGTCTGATGACACTCGGCATGGTGGGAGGAAGGAGCATCAGGGTGAGGAGGAGTATGTGGTCGAGACTCACGGCTACAAAGAGTCGACCGTGTGGAAGACAGGCCGGAGGTGGTGGTGCCCAGGTAACTGGAAGTATTATCTGCTACCAATTAATAACCTGTTCACAGTGATCAGTTCGCAATACTGGTTTTGTTCTGTGCTTCCCTAGTAATTCGGTCAAGAAGTGGGAGCGAGAAGATTTGGCTGTTGGTTGTGGCACATTTTCACCTTGGCCATGGCCCCATCCTCTGCACGCACCATCACCAGAATGTCCACTTCCACGTCCCTTGCCACGCGCCTTGCCCATTGTAAAGGAAGTAAAATAGCTTACACTCGCACTATCAATGGAAAAAGGGTAATAAAAAGTAGATTAGAACCGTGGAAGAGGAAAACCACAGTTCTATTTCTCTGGCCTACACCCGACTCTTTTAAACAATCTGAATAATCAGTGAGAAACTATTACTGTTTTTCTTTACAGAAAATATACCAAAAGCTGAATAATAGAGATTTTTTACCGTGGAATGTCAAAACCACAGTTATAATTTACTTGTGTATACCAAACTTTTTTAAATATATATATTTGCGGCTGAACAGTGAGCGACAGACTCAAACAGTTTTTTTACATACAAATGGCCCATGGAACTGCAAAACCACACTTCTATTTATCTTGCCTACACCAGACTATTTTCAACAAATATATTTTTGTCTGAAAAATCAGAGACACACTTTTTTTTTGGGGGGGGGGGAAAGGACGGACACCAAGGAGTTAATAAGACGGGTATTTGTACAGTGTGAAGGAGGGAAAAAAAAAGAGGATTTAGGTGAAAAAAAAGGATTTTTCCTGGCCCCCGAGACCTAGAGCTAAGTCCAGTAATTTAAGCAATAGGAGCACACAGGACTGTAATGCAGCGTTTGCTGGTATAACCACTGCGTCTCCTATACAGCCTGCCTGCCTGCCTGATATCTGGGATGAATATTAGTCCTGAGAAGGACTGTTTGTTTGATCTGGCAGCCTTTATAGATCCTACACTATTTCGCAGGATATATCTCTCCCTAAATCAGCAGCGCTGTCCCTACACTGTCTGATCTGGAGCGACTGTGTCCAAGATGGCAGCGCCCGGTTTTAAATACTCGAGGTGACGCTGTGCGGCCAGCCAATCACTGTAATGCCCACAAACAACATGGCTGCGGCATTACAGTGACTGGCTGGCAATCCCTGCATGTTCATTAGCTCTGTAAAGAGCGCCAAACATGCAGGGCGGAGACACGAGCTCCCGCCCGAGTAACCCGGAAATGCTCGGTGCTTGCCAAACATCCCGAGTAGCGTGATGCTCGGGCAAATACCGAGCAGTGTCGAGCATGCTCGCTCAACTCTAGTTAGGACGGCTAGGGTTAGCGCTAGGACAACTAGGGTTGGCGCTAGGACGACTAGGGTTGGCGCTAGGACATCTATGGTTAGCGCTAGGACAACTAGGGTTAGCGCTAGGACGACTTGGGTTATCGCTAGGACGACTTGGGTTAGCGCTAGAACGACTTGGGTTAGCGCTAGAACGACTAGGGTTAGCGTTAGGTTGATTAGGGTTAGCGCTAGGACGACTAGGGTTAGCGTTAGGATGACTAGGGCTATTGTTAGGACGACAAGGGTTAGCCTTAGGACAACTAGGGTTAGCGTTAGGACGACTAGGGTTAGTTAGGACGACTAGGATTAGTTAGGAAGACTAGGGTTAGCGTTCGGACCACTAGGGTTAGCGTTCGGACCACTAGGGTTAGCGTTAGGACGACAACGGTTTGCGTTAGGATGACTAAGCTTAGCTCTAGGACTACTAGCGTTAGCGCTATGATGACTAGGGTTAGCCTTAGGACGACTAGGGTTATCCTTAGGATGACTAGGGTTAGCCTTAGGACGACTATGGATAGCCTAAGGACGACTAGGGGTAGCCTTAGGACGACTAGGGGTAGCCTTAGGACAACTAGGGGTAGCTTTAGGACGACTAGGGTTAGCCTTAGGACGACTAGGGTTAGCATTAGAATGACTAGGGTTAGCCTAAGGACGACTAAGGTTAGCCTTAGGACGACTAGGGTTAGCATTAGGACGACTAGGGTTAGAGTAAGGATGACTAGGGTTAGCCTTATGACGGCTGAGGTTAGCGTTAGGACGACTAGGGTTAGAGTTAGGACGACTAGAGTTAGCTCTAGGATGACTAGGGTTAGCTCTAGGACGACTAGGGTTAGCGCTAGAACGACTAGGGTTAGCCCTAGGACGACTAGGGTTAGCGTTAAGTTGACTTGGATTAGCGTTAGGACTACTAGGGTTAGCGCTAGGACGACTAGGGTTAGGGCTAGGACGACTAGGGTTAGGGCTAGGATGACTAGGGTTAGCGTCAGGATGACTAGGGTTAGCGTTAGGACAACTAGGGTTGGCGTTAGGACGACTAGGGTTAGCCTTAGCACGACTAGGGTTAGCCTTAGGACAATTAGGGTTAGCGTTAGGATGACTAGGGTTAGCATTAGGACGACTAGGGTTAGCGCTAGTACGACTAGGGTTCTCGCTAGAGCGACTAGGGTTAGCGCTAGAACGACTAGGGTTAGCGTCAGGAGGACGAGGGTTAGCGTTAGGACTAGTGTTGAGCATTCCGATACTGAAATATCAGGTATCGACCGATATTCGCGGTATCGGAATTCCGATACTTTTAGAATATCGAATACCGGAATCGGAAGTTCCCATAATGCAATGAGCCAGTTTGATTTTATTCAGCCAATGAGGATCCTAACAAGTGTGGGCACATCCTGTTAGGCATGTCAACTAATGGCATGGCTGTGATTGGCTGCTGAAATTATGTCATGATGCACTATAAAAGCTGCCGCCGCCGTTTTGGGTTCACTCTGCTGTGAATTCAGTTAGGGACCGGACGCTGCTGTTCTGAGGGACAGTTTGAGCTACCGATTTGCTTTATTGTGCTTTACCCAGGCTACTTTATTAACCGCTGTGCGAGAAGCTTTCTTTTGCCTTGCAGCGCTAGTGCACAGTTCTCTGCACTGTTCACGGCTGTCTGCGAGGTCTCTGTGTGTGAGTGCAGCTCACGCTGTAGTGTGTTCTGCAGCCATGTCCGGTTGTAGTACACTCAGCGTGCGTCACTGCTAGAGATGAGCGTTGTTCTACTCGAACTGTTCGCCAATCTCAAATTCGAGCTGTTTTGGGCGGTGTTCGAGCCGGTCGGCGAACACGAACAATTTGAGAAAAATTCGGCTGTTCGAGGTTATGTTCGATAACTGTTCATGCACCAAAATCATAACTGGATTTTTTCTCAGTAATGATGAAAATTAATGTTAATACGCAGTTTGAGTGTACAGCGGGGCGGGGGGAGGGGCAGGGGATGGATCTCTGCAGGAACAATGAAGATCTCCATTTTTTTTTCTCTTTCCCGCATTTGCAGTGGGGAGGTGCAATCTGTCAACCTATCAGCAGCGCACACACGGAGCGAAGTGCTTTTTTTCACACAAGCAAGGGCATGTGTGATTGGCAGTGTATGTCACATGTCCTTGACCTATAAGACCAAGCCATTTTCCCCGTCGCCACCATTTTCTCACTGCTGCAGCTGCGTGTTAGACGGCACCGCTGTTGCTGTGTGCGCTATACCTTGTTAATTTCAAGCCAATTTTCGCACAAATATACAGATAGCTTGGGAGTAGGGAATAGTTGTGATTGCAGTCCTTTTAAGGACTAGGTTACAGCATTTCCTACGACTTTTATCAAGCAGGTCTGTGCTCTTAAATAGATAGATTGTGGGAGTAAAGACTAATTGTAATTGGAGTCCTTTTCAGGACTAGGTTACATCAGTTCCTATCAGTTTTTGCCAGGCAGGTCTGTGCCAGTGCTGTGCAAGTTTTTTTCACAGCATTTGGCTGAATCTAGCAAAGCTAATCCTTTTTGGCCTATTGCAGAGTGTGTTAGTCAGTGGAGTAGCCTATCTGTGTTGCAAGATATACCACCTGTGTATAGAATACCAATTTTTTTACTGCACCTAGTGAAGTAAAATCTTTTGGGCATAGCATCATTCTATTAGTCCATCTATACTGACCTCCATCAGGTTGCAAATTAAAAATAATTTTTTTCTGCATCTAGCTCTGAAAAAATATTTGGGCTTATAGCAGTGTGTGGGACTTGCTCTATTAGTCCATCTATACTGACCTCCATCAGGTTGCAAATTAAAAATAATTTTTTTCTTCATTTATCTCTGAAAAAATATTTGGGCTTCTAGCAGCGTGTGGGACTTGTTCTATTAGTCCATCTATACTGACCTCCATCAGGTTGCAAATTAAAAATAATTTTTTTCTGCATCTAGCTCTGAAAAAATATTTGGGCTTCTAGCAGTGTGTGGGACTTGGTCTATTAGTCCATCTATACTGACCTCCATCAGGTTGCAAATTAAAAATAATTTTTTTCTGCATCTAGCTCTGAAAAAATATTTGGGCTTCTAGCAGTGTGTGGGACTTGGTCTATTAGTCCATCTATACTGACCTCCATCAGGTTGCAAATTGAATAAAAAAAATTTCTGCATCTAGCTCTGAAAAAATATTTGGGCTTCTAGAGGTGTGTGGGACTTGGTCTATTAGTCCATCTATACTGACCTCCATCAGGTTGCAAATTAAAAATAATTTTTTTCTGCATCTAGCTCTGAAAAAATATTTGGGCTTCTAGCAGTGTGTGGGACTTGGTCTATTAGTCCTTCTATACTGACCTCCAGCAGGTTGCAAATTGAATATAATTTTTTTCTGCATCTAGCTCTGAAAAAATATTTGGGCTTCTAGCGGTGTGTGGGACTTGGTCTATTAGTCCATCTATACTGACCTCCATCAGGTTGCAAATTAAAAATAATTTTTTTCTGCATCTAGCTCTGAAAAAATATTTGGGCTTCTAGCAGTGTGTGGGACTTGGTCTATTAGTCCATCTATACTGACCTCCATCAGGTTGCAAATTAAAAATAATTTTTTTCTTCATTTATCTCTGAAAAAATATTTGGGCTTCTAGCAGCGTGTGGGACTTGTTCTATTAGTCCATCTATACTGACCTCCATCAGGTTGCAAATTAAAAATATTTTTTTTCTGCATCTAGCTCTGAAAAAATATTTGGGCTTCTAGCAGTGTGTGGGACTTGGTCTATTAGTCCATCTATACTGACCTCCATCAGGTTGCAAATTAAAAATAATTTTTTTCTTCATTTATCTCTGAAAAAATATTTGGGCTTCTAGCAGCGTGTGGGACTTGTTCTATTAGTCCATCTATACTGACCTCCATCAGGTTGCAAATTAAAAATAATTTTTTTCTGCATCTAGCTCTGAAAAAATATTTGGGCTTCTAGCAGTGTGTGGGACTTGGTCTATTAGTCCATCTATACTGACCTCCATCAGGTTGCAAATTTAAAATAATTTTTTTCTTCATTTAGCTCTGAAAAAATATTTGGGCTTCTAGCAGTGTGTGGGACTTGTTCTATTAGTCCTTCTATACTGACCTCCAGCAGGTTGCAAATTGAATATAATTTTTTTCTGCATCTAGCTCTGAAAAAATATTTGGGCTTCTAGCGGTGTGTGGGACTTGGTCTATTAGTCCATCTATACTGACCTCCATCAGGTTGCAAATTAAAAATAATTTTTTTCTGCATCTAGCTCTGAAAAAATATTTGGGCTTCTAGCAGTGTGTGGGACTTGGTCTATTAGTCCATCTATACTGACCTCCATCAGGTTGCAAATTGAATAAAAAAATTTTCTGCATCTAGCTCTGAAAAAATATTTGGGCTTCTAGCGGTGTGTGGGACTTGGTCTATTAGTCCATCTATACTGACCTCCATCAGGTTGCAAATTAAAAATAATTTTTTTCTGCATCTAACCCAGCCAATAGTTTTGGCCTAATACCACAGTTTGGCCACTCAGCTCTGCTCGGTTACCATCCATTGTTTTTTTGTGCAAACAACTCCAGAGTTGTGAATTAGTTAACCACCAAAATGAGTGGAAAAAGGCCTGCTGCTGGTGGAAAGGGGAATAGGCGTGTTGGGAAGGGGAAAAAAGGTTGTGTCCGTGGGGTAGGTGCAGAAGAAAGACCATCTTCCAGCCAAACTAAAATGTCTACTTCTTTTAGCGGACAATGTGATAAGATCCCTTTCTTACGGCCACGCCAATCGCTACAAATTCCAGATGAGGCACAAAAACAGCAGGTGCTTCAACGGATATCAAGTGCTCCTTTAAGTGGGCTCTCCTCCACATCAACTTCAACATCACAAATACTCCAGTCCTCAAAGGTGTCACCCAAATCGCACTTGCTTCCTCACAGCTCCCAAATCTCCAGCTGCCCGTCTGAGTATGAGGTAGAACAGATGGTTGAGTCTGCAGAGCTGTTTACTCATACTATAGCCTGGGAATCAGAGGTCGACTCCAGCGCTTCTGTGAATCCAGACGAGGAAATGATCTGCACTGATGCCCAGAATCTTTATGAGTCGGATCCAGGACCAGACGCAGATGGTTCTGACCATAATGTAGACCCTAATTCCCAAACTGTAACTCCTGTTGGTGGAGACAATGAGGAAGACGATGATAAGACTCAAATACCTGATTGGAGCGACAACTTTAGTTTTTTGTCAGGGTAGGAACAGGTTGGCTCTGAGGACGACGGGTGTGATAACGCACAGGGTGATGATGATGAGGTCGGAGATCCCACTTACTGTCAACCCACAGTCAGCCAAGAGATGAGGTCAGCAGAGGAGGTGGAGGAAGATGCTAGTGACGACGAGGTCAGGTTGCCCCTTCCTGGACAGAGACGTAGTACTGGAAGCACGTCAACAACTGCATCCTCAAACACAACTCTGCCTCTCACCACAAGTCGTGGTGGCTCTTCAGGTCGCATGGGTGCTAAGCCTTGCATAGCCTGGGCATTTTTTCAGATCGATAAAGATGACCCAACTCGTGTTATCTGTAACATTTGTCAGCAAAAGCTAAGTAGAGGCCAAAAAATACATAGTTTGAGTACTTCATGCATGAACCGGCACATGGACATGAAGCATAAGTTGCAGTGGGAAGCTCAGTGTGCTACAATGCGGCCTAGCCGGCCGGGCCAACCACCGTCTGCCATATCTTGTGCATCCGCGGCCTCTTCATCCTCTGTGACTGGGGGGACAGCAGTCACACCTGTTTTGGGGCGCAGACCTGCCACCTCTTTACCCGCAACAGCCAGCGTGATTGGCAGGTCATCATTTTCTTTGGAGGTGGTAACACCAGCTGGTCTTGAGCGCTGTCCGACATCGATAGCACCACCTTTGGATCAAGGCAACCTAACATGTCCGCCTGCATCTTCCTCACAGACCGGCAGTTTGCCGGGGACACCCTTATCAACCCCGTCTAAGCACAATAGCCAGCCCTCGGTCCCTCAGATGTGGACAAGTAAAAGACCATTTCCTCCTAGCCATGAGAAAGCTAAGAGGTTGAATTTCACCATCTGCAAGCTCTTGGCTACAGAAATGCTGCCTTTCCGCCTGGTGGACACAGAGGATTTTCGAGACCTTATGTCCGTCGCAGTGCCCCAGTACCAGATGCCCAGTCGGCACTACTTCTCAAAGAAAGGTGTGCCTGCGCTCCACCAGCATGTCGCACACAACATCACCGCTTCTTTGAGAAACTCTGTGTGTGACAGGGTGCATTTCACCACAGACACTTGGACGAGTAGGCATGGACAGGGGCGTTACATGTCGCTGACTGGGCACTGGGTAACTATGGTGACAGCAGGACAAGGGGCTGCTGTCCAAGTCTTGCCGTCCCCACGAGTTGTGCGTCAATCCTCTTTATGTCAAAGTTCCTCCACTGCTTCTGCCTCCTCAACCTCCTCTCGGTCTTCCACCTGCACCCAAAGCCTGTCTGGTCATGCCACAAGCTTTCTAACTGCGCAGAAGGGATCCTGCACACCTCCTTACTATGCTGGCAGTAGGGCTCAACGTCATCAGGCGGTTTTTACATTGAAATGTCTGGGAAATGTGAGTCACACAGCTGAGGAGTTGTGGTCAGCTCTGGAGAACCAATTTCATGAATGGTTGTCTCCACTGGACCTGAAACCAGGGAAGGCCGTGTGCGACAATGCTGCAAACCTGGGTGCGGCCCTTCGCCGGGGCAATGTCACACACGTGCCTTGTATGGCTCACGTGTTGAACCTGGTTGTCCAGCAATTTTTAGCCCACTATCCCAGACTAGATGGCCTTCTGCAGAGCGCACGGTCGCTGTGTGCTCACTTCCGCCGTTCGCATCCCGCAGCTCAGCGACTTACATCTCTACAGAAGTCGTTGGGCCTGCCACTTCACCGGCTAAAATGCGATGTGCCTACCCGGTGGAATTCAACTCTGCACATGTTGCAGCGACTGTGGCAGCACCGACAAGCCCTGGTGCAATACGTTCTGACGTATAGCCTGGGCCAACGAGATTCAGAGGTGGGGCAAATCACGCTGGAGGAGTGGTCTCAGATCAGGGACCTATGCACCCTTCTGCACAGTTTTGAAATGGCGACGAAGATGTTTAGTGCTGACGATGCCATTATCAGCATGACTATTCCGGTGATTTACATGCTGGAGCACATGTTAAACAGAATTCGGAGTCAGGTGGTGGCACAAGAGGAGGTGGAGGAAGTAGAGGAGGAGGAGTTGTATGCGGAAGGGCTAACATCTGCAAGGTCCAGACGGTCGGCAGCACCAAGGCGGCAGGCATGTGAGGGTGGGGGAGATGATTTTACCAGGGCGCATGGTAGCAGCCAAACTAGTGAGGAAGGTGCAGGAGCCCAGGAAGAAGTGGAGGACGAACTGATGGAAGACTCATCAGATGAGGGAGACCTTGATCACATTTCTGTTGTGCGAGGTTGGGGGGAGAGGACAGAGGAAGGAAGCATGATTGTTACCTCGCCACCAACACAACAGGGACATGGTGCTCCTGGATGCGCAACACACATGAGTGCCTTCTTGCTGCACTACCTGCAACATGACCCTCGAATTGTGAGAATTAGAAATAATCCTGACTACTGGGTTGCCACACTGTTAGATCCCCGGTACAAAAGTAAATTTGCAGAAATTATTCCTGCCATAGAAAGGGATGCACGCATGCAGGAGTATCAGCAGAGACTGTTGCAGAATCTTACATGTGCTTTTCCACAAAATACCAGTGGTGCACGTAGTGAATCTCACAGTTCCAACTTGCCAACCGTGGGACCGTCAAGTGTTCAGCACTCAAACCGTAACAGAACCACAGTATCTGCTGGTAACATCAATTTTGCGGAATCATTTCACCACTTTTTTAGCCCATCCTTTGCAAGGCCACAGGAGACAAGAAGTCTGACACATAGTCAACGCCTAGAGACGATGGTACAGGAGTATCTCCAAGTAAACATTGAAGCCACGACTGTGTCACTGGACCCTTGCTCTTTTTGGGCTTCCAATCTGGATAAATGGCCGGAGCTAGCCACTTACGCCTTGGAGATCTTGTCATGCCCCGCAGCCAGCGTTCTGTCTGAACGTGTGTTCAGCGCTGCTGGTGGTGTGCTGACAGATAAGCGCACGCGGCTCTCCACTGATAATGTAGACAGACTCACGTTCATAAAGATGAACAAATCATGGATCCGAAACGACTTTTCTACCCCTGTGTCATCCTGGGGAGAGTAAAAGCTTGATGATTGGTTAAAATCACCCTACCAACCGTTTTAAGCTTTCAAATTACTAATCATGTTTATCTGTATCTTGACTGGAAAATAATTTGGGCTTTGTAGCAGTGTGCAGCACTGATCCTATTAGGCCATCTATAATAAGCTTCACCAGATTTAAAATTAAAAATAATTTTTAGCTGCATCTAGCCCGGAAAATAATTTTGGGGCTCCGAGATGCGCAAGACACATAAGTGCCTTCTTGCTGCACTACCTGCAGCATGACCCTCATATTGTCAGAATTCGAAGTAATCATGACTACTGGGTTGCCACACTCTTAGATCCCCCAAACTTTTCGATCAACCTTTTCATTTTAATAAAGACCAAAAAAATGGTCATTTTTGAAATTATAAGCATTAGCAGGTTGTTAGAAACTGAAATCAAACAGTTTTCAACTCAAAACTTTATTCTAGGTGATGTTACATTTTCACATAGGACCCCTTGTTCGAAAGGAGCTTCTGAACTCTCTCGTCCATTGAATTTGTCAGGTTTTGGATGGTTTCTGCTTCAATTGTTTTGCATGAGGACAGAATACCCTCCCAGAGCTGTTGCTTAGATGTGAACTGCCTCCCGCCATCATAGACACTCCTTTTAATGATGCTCCAAAGGTTCTGAATGGGGTAGAGGTCAGGGGAGCATGGGGGTCACACCATAAGTTTGTCCCCTTTTATGCCCATATCAGCCAGAGATGCAGATGTTTTATGTGCAGCATGAGATGGTGCATTATCATGCAGAAAAATGATCTTGCTGTGAAATACACGGTTCTTCTTCTTGAACCATGGCAGGAAGTGCTGTTTGAGAAAATCCACATACATTATGGAGTTCATCTTTAGCGCCTTCAGGGATCCTAAAGGGGCCGACAATCTCTCTCCCCATGATTCCAGCCCAAAACATTACTCCACCTCCTCCTTGTTGGCGCTGTAGCCGTGTTTGCGTGGGGTGTCCATCAACCAGCCATCCTCCACTCCATTCATCTGGACCATCGAGCGCTGCACGGCACTCATCCGTGAACAAAACAGTTTTGAAATCAGTCTTCATGTAATGTTTGGCCCACTGGAGCCGTTTCTGCTTGTGTGAAGTGGATAGAGGAGGTCGACAGGATGGCGTATGCACAGCTGCAAACCTCTGAAGGACCCTGCATCTTGTTGTTCGGGGGACGTTGGAGGCACAAGCAGCTTCAAAAACTTGTCTGCTGCTATGACAAGGCTTTTTTGCCGCTGCTCTTTCAACCTGACGTAATTGCCTGTAGGAAAGAGTCCTCAATTTGCCCTTATCAGCACGCACACGTGTGTACTGTGAATCAGCTACATACTTCTTGATTGCCAAGACACTTCATCCTGATCATCGCACAATGTTGATTGTAGTCATGCCTTGACCTAAACACTCCACAATTTGTTGCTTCTCAGCAGCCGACACATCCTTTTTCTTTCCCATTTTGGCAGAAAGTGTAGGCTGCTTAATAATGTGAGAGAGCCTTCTTAAGTAGTCTTGCCTTTCATTGGACACACCTGCCAAACTAATTAGCACAGGTGTCTGCAATTGCTTACAGTGATATAAAGAGCCCTGACACACATCACCATCAATGAGTTTAACTGACAAACAAACAAATTCTTCCCTTATCACTCCTAAACACTTTTTGCATAATAATTTGGAACACGGTGTACATGTGCTTTTCCACAAAACACCAGTGGTTCACGTAGTGAATCTTACAGTTCTAACTTGCCAACCGTGGTCTGTATGGAATTGTTCAATAAAGGGCCCAAAATTAAGATAACATAGATGGGAGAGGTCTCTATGAATAGGAATTCCTAAGTATTTGATACCCTGTGAGGGCCAGGCAAAGGGAAAGTTGGACTGGATGGAACCCTATATGGATTTTGGGGAGGGAGACATCGAGGGCCTCAGACTTCGCTGCATTGATTTTAAAATTTTACCATGTAACAAAGTGATCTATTTCAGCCATAACAGCAGGGATGGATATATGTGATTGAGTGATATATACTAGGACATCATCAGCAAATAGAGAGCACTTGTACTCGGTGCCTCCCACCTCAATCCACCTAATATTGGGGTTATGGCGAATTGATGAGAGCAGGTGCTCCGTCACTAGGATGTATAAGAGAGGGGACAGAGGACATCCCTGCCTTGTCCCATTGGTGATTGTGAAAGGTGATGAAAATGTTCTGACGCACCCCCTGGGCCTTGGGACACCCGGAGCCGGATCCTTTTTGGTGGATGCTGGTGGTTGTAGTCTTCGTGGCGGCGATCCGGTTCCGTGGCTCAGGGCGGTCAAACCAGTGGCGGAACTATTTATGTGGTTTTGATGTTTAAATGTCTGACTACGCCACCCGTGGATTGCGGTCAGAGTGAACCGCCGCTACAGGGCAGACCGCTAAGGCTGGTGTTGTGGGTGCAGCAGAGCGTAGCATAACTCCCCACGGGAGGAGTATAGCCTCAGGGCAGTGTATGCGAAGGATGGGGGTGATGGTGCAGGGCAGCAGCAGTAACGACACGGAGTCAGTGATGCAGTTCAGGGCCTTTACTCACAGTTCTTATTATCCAGACCACGTCTGCAGGTAACGGCTGCCCACGTCGTACTGTGCTCACCAGGTGAGGGGCTCAGACAACTCCCAGATAACTTTGGAGCGCTTCACAGGACCCCCTTTGTGTGTCCTTTGTCTGGCCTTTCTTACCAACACTTCTGTCCGGCTGCCTCGGGCCTCCTCTTGGTAAACTTGGCGCCAGTTTCCCTGACCCTATGTGGTGCCTTCCTAGCGGGTGGAGCAAGGGGCTGCGCCACATAAAATGTCAGAGCCTCCGGTTTCTAGCTGAGGGTCGTTTCCTGCCTCCACTAGTTCGGGGACCGGTCTCCCCCTTTGGCCTGACCCCTCCACGCAGGTGGATTCGGGCGTGCGGTGGCGACTCGCCCGTCCGCACCCCTGGGATCCCTTCATTCCTCGTTCCTGGAGCCTTCTCCGCTCCTCTTCCTTCCTTCTCCCTCTTGCAGGCCTGGGCCTCTGTTACTAGGCCCGCCTCCGGAGCAGAGCTCATGCAGAGCCCCTGCTCCCTGCCACTTCTGCTCAGACTTCTCTGCACTGAACTAAGATGGTGCCCACCTTTTATACTCCCTTCTCAATGCACCCAGGAACTGCTTCCTCCCTGCTCCTGCACTGCAGGGTTCCCCTTCCTCAGTGTTCCCTCCCCCCACTCCAGCCAGGGACAGGGACTGTCGTGCCCATCTCAGGGGCATATTGGTCGCCCTGCCCCACGGCAATGTGGTGTAATGCATGCAGGTGTCGGGTCCTGATCCACACTCCATCCTTATCTGAGAGTGAGATATCACACCTCTGGGTGAGGTGCAATACGTCTGTAGCAACCGAGCCCTCGGTGCTACAGTTCCATTTATCTTCAGCCTAGGTGACGTATTGTGATACAGGGCCGTGATTTTGGCTATAAAAGGGTCCCCTAGACCCCTACCCCAAGCTTTTTAAGAGAATCATATATGGCGTGCCAGGAGACTCTATGGAATGCTTTCTCAGCATCCAACGAGAGTATCTACTTACAAATTTTTAACTGCATCTAGCCCAGGAAATACTTTGTGCCTAGTAGCAGTGTCTGCTAGTCAGCGGATTATCCCGGCTGTTAAGCAAGCTACACCACCTGTAGTTTGGACACTTAATTTTTTCAAAGGAAATGCTTCGGGACCACGGGATACTCAGTGAAGAGCATCAGGAGGCACCCCAAGGCATAGGGGCTGGGACTGGCACTAGGATGCCTTGCGGTGGACAGCCGAGCTCGATCCTTATAAAAGCTTTTTAACTGCAGCAGCTTTAGTGGACGCTACTGGAGCTGGAATTACGCGGCTGCTGGCATGAGACTTGCCCTCCAATAGATCCTTGTAAATGGATTTAAAGTGTATTCATTCAAATTAGAGGGACAATTTAAATTAAAAAGCTTAGAGCTGCCTCCACCACAGGGGGGCTCTCTCGACCCACCAGCGGACAGGCACCAGTATTGGGAGAGGGGGGCTGGCCGTCAGGGTTCACCGCGGCTCTGGCACAAACCCGGCGACACGGAGGTGGCACGGGCAGGAGCGGACTGGCCGTCTCGGCTTCTCACTTTTTGGATTTTAGAAGGGCATGACATGCCTATATCTGTGTCTCCCCCTCCTTTTACTCCTCCACCTCTTTTCTTTTCGCATGACTATATGTACTTGTCACTTTTCCATGTGTTAGTTGTGTCTTCTGAGCAGTTTGTCAGCTTTTGGACACCTTTGAAGGTGTTTTCTATGTGTTTCTATGTGTTTTTGTTTGCCTGCCATTGGTTTTAACGGTGTTCGAAGGTGTTCGACGAACAGTTCGACGAACAGTTCGGCGAACACACGGGTGTTCGACGAACCGAACCGAACTCGAACACTACGGGGGTGGCTCAACACTAGTCACTGCCTCATACATTGTCCTTTTTTGCATTAGTGCTGCTCATTTTTCCTGATTACTCCTATTAGTGTGCTTCCATCCGTATCCAGCTAGATTGCTTGCAAACACACTATATAGGAGTAGATAGAGGAGCCTTTCTGCAGCCTTGTGCCCTGCAGCCCCAGCCAGATTAGTATTAGCCTATTTTTTGTAGCCTCATCTATTGCATTGTAGGTTACCTTCCTGCATTGTAATAGCTACAAAAAGTTTGTGATACTATCGGTATTACATCTTTGGGCACATCCAGTGTCTTTTTGTGAAAAAAACAACTAAATAAAGTTCACCAAACACTCCACTTTACAGTTGTGTAGGCCACATTAGCTCACTAAGCCCTTAGTACTTTTCTGCCTATCTTTATAAGTCTACCGAGATGAAGAAGGCAGGGAGTAAGGCATGTGGGCATGGGTGTGGAGTTTCTGCAGGGAGAGGATGTGGAGATTCTGTGCCTGCTGTGGGCACCAGTGACTCAGCATCCCCCAGTTTTACCAGAGAGCAGTCCTTTATGCGCAGCTTTGTAGGAGCTCGCCATACCCCACTGCTGCAGGAGGACCAAATTGAAGCCGTTGCCTGACAGATGGCAGCTAACTAGTGTTGAGCGAGCAGTGTAAAAACTTGTGTATAAGGTAAAATAAATAACCAAAAACAAAAATACTCCTCCACACCTTGGGCTATGTTCACAAGTAGCATTTTTTATGCGTTTTTGCACTTTTGTACTGCTTTCAACTGTGACAAATGCATTCACCGGGAAATGTCATTTTAACATTTTACAACCTTACCTGGCCATGTGCTGTGTGACACATGCATACAGTGCTGAAAATACATGGGGACAGCACGGGGAAGACCCCTGGAAGCATCTCTGACTCCCAGGTCACTGCCTAAAAGTGTGCCCATCAGAAGTGATCCTTGCCGCATCAGAAGATGCAGACTTGCTGTAACGGGTCTGGGAGGTGGAACCACAGAGCAACTATACAAAGGGGCAGTCCTTGTAAGGAAGCGGGTGACACCCAGGGAAGGTGGGCAGGCAGTCACGGCTAGTGACGGGGACAGTCTCTGGATAAGAGGGCAGGAGGTCACGGCATGTGATGGGGACAGTCTCTGGGTAAGAGGGCAGGAGGTCACGGCAAGTGACGGGGACAGTCTCTGGGTAAGAGGGCAGGAGGTCACGGCAAGTGACGGGGACAGTCTCTTGACAGGCAGGTGGTCACAGCAAGTGATGGCTGAGCCTCCAGGTAGGCTAGCAGGCAGGTAACAGGTGGACGCTCCCAGGTGAGCGAGCGAGAGTCTCTGGACAGGCAGGTGGTCACAGCAAGTGACGGCTGAGCTTCCAGGTAGGCTAGCAGGCAGGTAGCAGGTAGGCGCTCCCAGGTGAGCGGGTAAGAGTCTCGGGACAGGCAGGTGGTCACAGCACGTGACGGCAGAGCCTCCAGGTAGGCTAGCAGGCAGGTAGCAGGTAGGCACTCCCAGGTGAGCGGGTAAGAGTCTCTGGACAGGCAGGTGGTCACAACATGTGACGTCAGAGCCTCCAGGTAGGCTAGCAGGCAGGTAGCAGGTGAGCGCTCCCAGGTGAGCGGGTAAGAGTCTCTGGACAGGCAGGTGGTCACAGAATGTGACGGCAGAGCCTCCAGGTAGGCTAGCAGGCAGATAGCAGGTGAGCGCTCCCAGGTGAGCGGGCAGACAGGTCCATAGACAGACTGGCAGGGCTGGTAGGCAGACTGTCAGACCACAGGAATGTCAGCAGAAAGACACGTATCAGGCAGGTATCAAGCAGGAAACTGGCAGGTAACTGGCAGGTATCTGGTAACGGGACCTGAGGGCTGAAGCAGAGTGATAGGCTATGCAACAACATTGCTCGGGCACGTCCATTTTGGAGGAGGTGCCTTATATATGGAGAGGTCCTCCGGCCATTGGCCGGGGACTCCTTAGGGCGGCGCGCGCGGCCCCTTTAAGAGAGGGGGAGCGCGCGCGCGCCCTAAGCACGGTGACCGGGGAGGAGCGCGCGCTGCCAGCAGAGCGGGAGGAAGACGCCGGGCACGGAGCGGAGAGGTGAGGGGAACAGCGTCCCTGCCTAGCAGGAGGCAGGGACGCCGACGCTACAGTACCCCCCCCTTTGGGCCCCCCTTTTTTAGGCCAGACAGAAATTTACCAAGGATGAGAGGGGCATGGATGTTCTCCCGGGGCTCCCACGTTCTCTCCTCAGGACCAAACCCCTTCCAATCTACTAGAAAAAAGGTCTTTCCTCTTACCCTTTTGGTGGCCAGAATGTTCTCTACCTCAAACTCGTTTTCAGCGGAAACCGGAGCAGGAGGCGTACCTGTAGACTTGGAAAAAGAGTTAAGTACCACGGGTTTGAGGAGAGATACATGGAAGGAGTTAGGGATCCGCAAGTTGGCCAGGAGTTTCAATTTATAGGCCACCGGGTTGATCTGTTTGATAACCTCCAGTGGGCCGATGAACCGAGGCCCTAACTTGTAGGAAGGAACCTTGAGCTGGACATACTTGGACGAGAGCCAGACTTTATCTGTTATGTTCTGCTACCAGAGCTAAGGAAAGAGAGGAGATCTGTCCCTACGATAGAACTCAGCTTAATCCCTACGATGTAACAGGGGACCTGATCCTGCGATCAGACCTGCTAAAGTCCTAAGCTAGTCTGTACGGAGACCTATAGATGTGGGGAAGGAATCCCTACAAGTACTAAGGACTGGGAGGAATATGGGACACCTCCTAACAGAAATAGTAGCAGACAGACGAACAAACAAAATATATATAACATAGAGGTCAGTAGACCAAGCAAACTAACAGAGCAAGACACAGAGCACAGGCTAGCTAGAAAGTAGATATACAATGAAGTCCAGCAAAGCCAGAAGGGCGGAGCAGGATTAAATAGGCCAACAAGGTCATGTGACCAGCAAAGGAAAAAAAACCTAAGAGCAAGGTTCTAACAGTACCCCCCCTTCTAAGAGGATCCTCCGGATCCCCTAGGACCAGGCTTATCAGGAAATCTCCTGTGAAACGCTCTGATAAGTCTGGACGCGGAAACATCATCCGACCTCACCCAAGAGTTATCCTCGGGACCGAAACCTTTCCAGGCCACAAGATACTGCAAACTACCTCTATACCGTCTAGAGTTAAGGATGCGAGAAATTTCATATTCCCCGTCCTCCACCACTGGAGGAACAGAGGCAGAGGCGTCACAATCCGATACAACAGCTTTTTTCAACAGAGAGACATGAAATACCGGATTAATTCTCCAGGAGGTAGGAACCTCCAACCTAACAGCAGATTGGTTGACAACCTGAAGCACCTTAAAGGGCCCTACAAACTTGGGACCCAATTTCTTTGAAGGAATCCTCAACCGCAGATTCCTAGAGGACAACCAAACCATGTCACCAACAGCGAAAAAAACCTCCTGTCGTTTCCTATCAAAGTAGTCTTTAGATTTTCTGTTGGCCTCCTGAAGATTACCACGCACATCGTCCAAACTCTCTCCAAATCACCGGAAAAATTCTCCTCCTCAGGCACGGCAGATCCCAACTTGGAGAACGACCCAAACGACGGATGTCTCCCAGAACAACAAAAAAAAGGCGAACAACCAGCAGAAGAAGATGTATGATTGCTCAGAGCAAATTCAGCAAGTGGCAGAAACTCAGACCACCCCTCTTGATTGTCTGCCACAAAACAACGCAAGAACTGCTCAACATCCTGGTTTTTCCTTTCTGTCTGGCCATTAGATTCAGGATGATATCCGGACGAGAACGACAAATGAACTCCCAACCTATCACAAAAGGCACGCCAAAAACGAGCCACGAACTGCGGACCCCTATCAGAAACAATGTCAGTAGGAGCGCCATGAAGTCTGACAATTTCCTTGACAAAGGCCTTAGCGAGAGTTTTAGCGCAGGGCAGTTTGACGAAAGGAACCAAGTGACACATCTTGCTAAAACGGTCACGACCACCCAGATGACAGTAAAACCCTCAGAGGGGGGAAGGTCAGTTATAAAGTCCATAGCCAAATGTGTCCAAGGAGCACTGGGAACCTCCAAAGGACAAAGCAACCCCGCAGCAGGAGTATGTGAGGACTTAGATCTAGCACATATAGTACATTGACGCACCCACTTAATGACTTCCTTCTGCCATCCAGGCCACCAAAAACTGCGACCCACCAGTCTCTTGGTCTCAGAGATTCCGGGATGACCTGCCAACCGAGATTCGTGACACTCAACAAACAAATCTCTCCTAAAGGTCCCAGGCACAAACAACCTCCCATGAGGAGTGTTAGAAGGGGCATTCTCCTGTGCTTTAAGAATCTCATTTTCCAAAACGGAGTCCAAAGAAGCTATCACAACACCTTCTTGTAAAATGTTCTCCTCTTTCTCAGCACCGACTATGGGAGAAAAACTGCGAGACAAGGCATCCGCCTTAACATTCTTAGTACCAGGGATGTAAGTAACGGAGAAATTAAACCGCGAGAAAAACAGTGCCCACCTAGCCTGACGGGCATTCAGGCGCTTGGCAGCATCAAGATATATCAGATTTTTATGATCCGTAAGAACCTGAACGGGAAATTCCGCACCTTCCAAGAAGTGGCGCCAGTGTTCAAATGCGAGTTTAATAGCCAATAATTCCCGATTACCAATATCGTAATTCAATTCAGTCTCCGAAAATTTTTTTGAAAAAAAGGCACAGGGATGTAATCCATCCCCGTTATCCTGAGACAATACTGCGCCAACCCCCACAGAGGAAGCATCAACCTCAACCAAAAACGGCCTAGTAACATCAGGCTGCATAAGGATGGGAGCAGAGGTGAACCTCTCCTTGAGATACACAAAAGCTTCAATGGCCTCAGAAGACCACTGAACCGCATCAGCACCTTTCCTGGTGAGATCAGTCAGAGGTTTGACAATACTAGAAATTTTTTTTATGAATTTTCTGTAGTAATTGGCGAAACCCAAAAACCTCTGTATCGATTTCAAACCAATAGGCCTAGGCCATTCCTGCACAGCCTGAACCTTAACCGGATCCATCTCAAAACCTTTGCTGGAGATAATGTAGCCCAAAAAACTAATTCTCTGTACAGCGAACTCACATTTCTCCAGCTTAGCAAAAAGCGAATTGTCCATTAATAACTGTAATACCTCACGCACGCTCCGCCAATGAGACTCCAGATCCGGCGAATAAATCAAAATGTTATCCAAATACACAACCACATTTTTGCCGATCAAAGGTCTAAGGATGTCATTAATCAGATTCTGAAAAAATGCAGGAGCATTAGTAAGACCAAAAGGCATAACCAGATTCTCAAAATGACCCACAGGAGTGTTAAAAGCAGTCTTCCATTCGTCACCCTCCTTCATGCGCAACAGATTGTATGCCCCCTTAAGGTCAATTTTAGAGAACCACTTGGCCCCCATTAACTGGTTAAACAGATCAGGAATCAATGGCAGTGGGTAAGGATTGCGTACAGTAATTTTGTTAATCTCACGAAAATCCAGACAAGGACGTAAACCGCCGTCCTTTTTTTTTACAAAAAAAAATCCAACCGCCACAGGAGACTTAGAGGGCCTAATGTGACCGGCGGCCAAACTTGTCTGTATGTACTCCTCCAAAGCCTTCCTCTCAGGAATAGTAAGGTTAAATAAACGACTTTTAGGAAGAGTTGCTCCAGGGACAAATTCAACAGAACAATCATAGTCTCTATGGGGAGGCAAAACCTGCGATTCCTTCTCAGAAAAAACTCTCCAAAAATCCTGAATAGGAACTGGCAATTCTCCCCTATCCAAAGCTGCAATACGCCCGTTACAACACTTGTCATAACATTTATGGCTCCAGGATTTAATTTCACTGGTAGACCAATCCAGTACAGGATTGTGAAATTTTAACCAGGGCAATCCCAATATTACTGGAGAAGGCAAGTTATTCAACACTACCAAATCCAATTTCTCATGGTGAACACCATTAATAGTGAGAGGAAATTCACAGACCTTGAGAGTAATATTCTTCAAAGGGGAACCATCCACAGAAACCACAGCAATGGGGGATGATAAAGGTTCAGGTTTTAAATTGAGTCTTTCCACGAATCCCCCATCAATTACATTCAGAGTAGACCCGCTATCAACAAACACCCGAAATTCCATTAATTTTTTCTGAGCAATCGTGGAAGCAGCTAAAAATATACCCTTGGAATTTAAACAGGCAATACGGGTGTGACTGACCATTTTTTTTTCTTTCTTCATACGAAGCTCACAGCCTTTAATCAAATGACCAGATTTTCCGCAATAGAAACACAAGCCTTCAGAAAATCGACGGTCTCTTTCTTGAGAGCGAGGTGCCACCGATCCAATCTCCATCGGTTCACCACTGTTAGTACACACATTCTCATAACCAGAAACTGACATAGCAGAGGATTTGCTCTCATTAACCCTTGCACGCAGTCTTCTATCCACCCGTATAGCTAATTGCATAGCCTGTTGCAAATCTTCAGGTGTAGGATAAGCAATTAGCAGGTCTTTAACCCTTTCACTGAGCCCAGCAAGAAATAGACTTTTCAGAGCAGAATCGTTCCACCCTGTTTGAGTAGACCAACGACGGAAATGAGTACAATATTTTTCCACATTACCTGATCCCTGTTTTAAACATCTCAACTCAGTCTCAGCTGATGCGACACGGTCAGGATCATCATATAATAGTCCCAAAGCAGAAAAAAAACTATCCACTGATCTGAAGCATGTATCACTAGGTTGCAAAGAAAAGGCCCACTCCTGAGGCTCTTTGCGCAAAAGTGACATTATGAACCCTACGCGCTGGGATTCATCCCCAGAGGACTTAGGTCTCAAACGAGAATACAATAAGCAAGCATTTTTAAATGAAAAAAATTCTCGGTGTTCACCAAAAAATAAATCCGGCAAACATACCTTAGGCTCCAAGAAATGTGCTCCAGGACAGTTACTCACGTGCTGACGGAGCTCGGCCACCTCCAGAGAGAGTCCCTGCAGGCGATGAACCAAATCCTGAACCGACACCATGATGGAACAGAAAAAATCTTTCCTTAGAGAATTAGCTGGCTGGACTTACTGTTATGTTCTGCTACCAGAGCTAAGGAAAGAGAGGAGATCTGTCCCTACGATAGAACTCAGCTTAATCCCTACGATGTAACAGGGGACCTGATCCTGCGATCAGACCTGCTAAAGTCCTAAGCTAGTCTGTACGGAGACCTATAGATGTGGGGAAGGAATCCCTACAAGTACTAAGGACTGGGAGGAATATGGGACACCTCCTAACAGAAATAGTAGCAGACAGACGAACAAACAAAATATATATAACATAGAGGTCAGTAGACCAAGCAAACTAACAGAGCAAGACACAGAGCACAGGCTAGCTAGAAAGTAGATATACAATGAAGTCCAGCAAAGCCAGAAGGGCGGAGCAGGATTAAATAGGCCAACAAGGTCATGTGACCAGCAAAGGAAAAAAAACCTAAGAGCAAGGTTCTAACATTATCTCCAGGACGGAATTGTGGAGGATCCAGGCATTTTTTGTCAGCGTGTTTTTTCACCCGCTCGGACGACTGAAGGAGTGCGGATCGGGTACTCTCCCAAATGGAGGAAAATTTGCTAACGAGAGATTCCGCAGCTGGATTGTCCACCGAGGTGGAGACGGGAAATGGGATCCGAGGATGCTGACCGAAGACTACAAAAAACGGGGATTTGGAGGAAGATTCGCTCTCGTGATTATTGTAAGAGAATTCGGCCCATGGTAGGAGATCCACCCAGTCTGAATGGTGGGCATTAACGAAGTGCCGGAGGTAACTGGTCAGGATCTGATTGATCCGCTCCACTTGACCATTGGACTGTGGGTGGTAAGCGGAGGAGAAGTCCAGGGTGACGTCTAGCAGCTTACATGTGGCTCTCCAGAAGCGTGAGGTGAACTGAACCCCACGATCTGACATGATGTGGAGGGGTTGGCCATGGAGACGGAAGATGTGGCGGATAAAGTCTTTAGCCAGCTCGGGTGCAGACGGGAGGCCTGGCAGGGGAATGAAATGAGCCATTTTGGAAAAGCGGTCAGCGACCACCCAAATGACCATACAACCGGCAGAGACAGGGAGATCTGTTATGAAGTCCATAGCTATATGCTGCCAAGGGGCAGCAGGTACTGGAAGAGGAAGGAGGCGACCGGCTGGCAGGTGTCTCGGAACCTTGTTGTTGGCGCAGGACACACAGGCAGAAACAAAGTCTATTACGTCCTTGTGCAGGGTAGGCCACCAGTAGTGCCGGGTAATAAGCTGGAGGGTCTTTTTCTGACCGGCGTGGCCAGCTAGCTTAGACGAGTGACCCCAGTGTAGGATTTTCTCCCGATCAGGTACCGTTACGAACGTCTTACTGGGAGGGAGACGATTTAGACTCACGGGGGTCACCTGCATTACTCTGGCGTGATCGATGATGTGTTTAGGTTCCTCCTCAAGATCAGACACCAGGAAGGATCGGGACAAGGCGTCAGCTTTGATGTTTTTGTCAGCCGGGCGAAAATGAAGAACGAAATCAAAGCGAGCAAAAAACAAGGACCACCGGGCTTGGCGCGGGTTAAGTCTCTGGGCACTCTGGAGGTAAGCCAAGTTCTTGTGGTCCGTGTAAATTATTACCGGGTGAAGAGCCCCCTCGAGCAGGTAACGTCACTCCTCCAGTGCCAGCTTAATGGCCAATAACTCTCGGTCTCCTATAGAATAGTTGCGCTCTGAAGAGGAGAAGAGTTTGGAGAAGAAGCCGCAAGTTACCATTCTTCCGGAAGACGACTTTTGGGTAAGTACCGCTCCAGCTCCAGAGGAGGAGGCATCAACTTCCAGGAAAAATTATTTGTTGCCGTCCGGGCAATGCAGCATCGGGGCGGAAGAGAAAGCCTGTTTTAAGGAAAGAAAAGCTTCCTCTGCTTCGGGCGGCCATTCTCTGGGATTAGTACCCTTACGGGTGAGCGCAGAGATTGGGGCAGTCCGGGGAAAGAAGTGCGGTATGAAGAGGCGGTAGTAGTTGGCGAAGCCCAGGAACCGCTGAATAGCCTTCAACCCCTCTGGTCGAGGCCACTTCTGGATGGCAGACAGTTTCTCAGGATCCATTTGTAGGCCGGTCTGAGAGATTATGTAGCTTAAAAACGGTGGTTCTGCCTGAGCCTGAGCAGGACCTGACGAACATCCCTCCGGTGAGTGAGAAGATCCGGAGAGAAGACCAAGATGTCGTCCAGGTACACCACTACGCAGGAGTAGAGAAGGTCCCGGAAGATGTCATTGACCAACTCTTGAAAGACGGCGGGAGCGTTACAGAGACCAAAGGGCATTACCAGGTATTCATAGTGGCCGTCCCGGGTGTTGAATGCCGTCTTCCATTCATCCCCTGACGGATACGGACCAGGTTATACGCCCCACGAAGATCCAGCTTGGTGAAGATTCTAGCACCCCTCAGACGGTCAAATAATTCAGGAATGAGCGGAAGGGGGTATTTATTCTTCACCGTGATCTGGTTAAGGCCTTTATAGTCTATACAGGGACGGAGTGAGCCGTCCTTCTTTTTAACGAAGAAGAAGCCTGCTCCTGCCGGGGAGGTAGATTTCCGGATAAATCCCCGGGCCAGATTCTCCACAATGTATTCAGACATGGACCGGGTCTCAGCAGCGGACAAAGGGTAAATACGCCCATGGGGAGGAGTAGCGCCGGGTATCAGGTCGATTGGGCAGTCGTATGGTCTATGAGGGGGTAATGTCTCTGCCTCCTTTTTATTAAAGACGTCCGCATAAGACCAATAGGGAACCGGAAGTCCATGTAGATTGGTTGGGGTAGGAGAAGGACGGACAGGATGGACGGGAACTAAACAAGTCTTATGGCAGTCCTGTCCCCAGTGAAGGACTTCTCCGGTCTGCCAATCAAGCACGGGTGCATGTTTCTGAAGCCAAGGTAGGCCTAGCAAGAGGGCGTGAGAGAGTCCAGGCAGAACATGAAAGAAGATGCTCTCAGAGTGCAGCATTCCCACCTGCAGAGTAATGGATTCGGTGATGAGTTGGATGGGACGTGATAAGAGGCCCTCATCCACGGCAGCGACCGATAAGGGTACAGCCAGAGGTTTGGTGGGAATGCGGTATTTCTCTACCAGGGTCTGAGAAATGAGATTTTCGGCAGCTCCAGAGTCAAGTTGGGCCAGTTCAAAATAACGGTTCTCCCCGCAGATGATAGAGACCGACAGCAGCAGAGATGGAGAGGGTTTACTCTTGTCTAGGATGACCTCTCTGAGCGATCCTAGACACAGGTGTTTCCCGACCTCTCCGGGCAGGAACGGATCCGGTGCTCCTTACTGCCACAGTAGAAGCAGCTCCCCTCAGCTCAGCATAACTCTTGACGGGTTTTGACCTCCGAAGCGAGGAGGTGCAGAAAGCCGGGGTCCGGGGCAGGATGCCATGGTATTGGTGGGCAGCGGCGCTGCCGGGTTGCGAGTCATGACACTAGCGGTGGTTGCTGGTGGAGCAGTCAGAGTGTCCAGGCGAGAGTTGAGACTCCGCAGGTGACTCAGGATGGACTCCTGTTGGGACCTCTGACGGGACAGTTCATGACATAGGTCCGAGAGCGAGGGAGCTTGGGTGCCACCGAGTTCCATGGCCCGAGCAAACTGTAACGGGTCTGGGAGGTGGAACCACAGAGCAACAATACAAAGGGGCAGTCCTTGTAAGAAAGCGGGTGACACCCAGGGAAGGCGGGCAGGCAGTCACGGCTAGTGACAGGGACAGTCTCTGGATAAGAGGGCAGGAGGTCACGGCAAGTGACGGGGACAGTCTCTGGATAAGAGGGCAGGAGGTCACGGCAAGTGACGGGGACAGTCTCTGGGTAAGAGGGCTGGAGGTCACGGCAAGTGACGGGGACAGTCTCTTGACAGGCGGGTGGTCACAGCAAGTGACGGCTGAGCCTCCAGGTAGGCTAGCAGGCAGGTAGCAGGTGGACGCTCCCAGGTGAGCGGGCGAGAGTCTCTGGACAGGCAGGTGGTCACAGCAAGTGACGGCTGAGCCTCCAGGTAGGCTAGCAGGCAGGTAACAGGTGGACGCTCCCAGGTGAGCGAGCGAGAGTCTCTGGACAGGCAGGTGGTCACAGCACGTGACGGCAGAGCCTCCAGGTAGGCTAGCAGGAAGGTAGCAGGTGAGCGCTCCCAGGTGAGCGGGTAAGAGTCTCTGGACAGGCAGGTGGTCACAGAACGTGACGGCAGAGCCTCCAGGTAGGCTAGCAGGCAGATAGCAGGTGAGCGCTCCCATGTGAGCGGGCAGACAGGTCCATAGACAGACTGGCAGGGCTGGTAGGCAGACTGTCGGACCGCAGGAATGTCAGCAGAAAGACACGTATCAGGCAAGTATCAAGCAGGAAACTCGCAGGTAACTGGCAGGTAACTGGCAGGTATCTGGTAATGGGACCTGAGGGCTGAAGCAGAGTGATAGGCTATGCAACAACATTGCTCGGGCACCTCCATTTTGGAGGAGGTGCCTTATGTATGGAGAGATCCTCCGGCCATTGGCCGGGGACTCCTTAGGGCGGCGCGCGCGGCCCCTTTAATAGAGGGGAAGCGCGCGCACGCCCTAAGCACAGTGACCGGGGAGGAGCGCGCGCTGCCAGCAGAGCGGGAGGAAGACGCCGGGCACGGAGCGGAGAGGGGAGGGGTACAGCGTCCCTGCCTAGCAGGAGGCATTGACGCCGACACTACACTTGCAACTATCCCCGTGCAAGTCCTTGTCCCAGGGCAGTGCTCAATTGTACCTCTGCCATTCCTTGCAATGCAAGCGCAGATATGCAGCCAACCACCCACCCACCCCCAGGCTGCAATACCATACTGCTAGCTTGCACTTGAAATGGGGCCTTTTAGTTTTGAGGAGGCCGAAGCTGGCCACTGCCTCATGGCTGCTTCGGCAGCGAGGTATCCATACTCAGTCCCCAGCCGTCCAGCGGCCGGGTGTCCACGTTCGGTCCCCAGCCGCCTCGGGGCCGGGTGTCCATACACGGTCCCCAGCCACCCGGGGGCGGCCGGGTGTCCATAAACGGTCACCAGCCGCCCCAATTTCTCTGTGGAACATCTCTACACACTTTTCTTTGACTGGCCTGCTTTAGGGCAGCATTGGACGAGCCCATCAGATAACCCGACTCCTCCGGTGGGCCCTGGCTTCTCCATCAGGGGAGTTGAGAATGCCAAGGTGAGGAGCATGATGATGATAGAAGTTAGCTTCTGCTTTGTTTTGTTGGAATGCAAGCGTAAGTGTGCAACTTGCCACCCACCGACCCCCAGGCTGCAATACCATACTGCTGGCTTGCTTGCACTTGAAATGGGGCCTTTTAGGCATGTGGAGACCGAAGCTGGCCACTACCTCATGGCTGGTTCGGCAGCGAGGTATCCATACTCAGTCCCCAGCCGCCCGGTGGCCGGGTGTCCACGCTCGGTCTCCAGCCGCCAGGGGTCCACTCTCGGTCCCCAGCCACCCCGCGGCCGGGTGTCCACACACGGTCGCCAGCTGCCTGGGGGCAGCTGGGTGTCCATAAACGATCCCCAGCCGCCCCAATTTTTCCACGGAACATCCCCACACACTTTTTTCTTAGACTGGCCTGCTTTAGGGCAGCATTGGACGAGACAACCAGAGAACCCGACTCCTCCGGTGGGCCCTGGCTTCTCCATCAGGGGAGTTGAGAGTGCCAAGGTGAGGAGCATGATGAGGATGATAGAAGTTAGCATCTGCTTTGTTTTCTTGGAATGCAAGTGCATGTATGTAGTAGCAGCTAGGCCTGAGGTCGTCAGCATTTTGGTGCATATCCTACCTGCTCCGACGATTGCTGGATGTTTTCCTGCTACTATCCAAGTTCTATGACTCCCGTTAAAGCAAAGCTTCAGGTGATGAATGATGGATGAGGTAGTGGCAAAGGAGAAAGAGCAGGACGAACAGGGACCATTCACATCACTATTAGGCCAGTAAACCACATATGTCTTGTAGGATATGTTTCTGTAACAAAAGGAGCGGTTCGGCTACACAGTTATAGGGCATACAGTGAGCGCAATGCCTACCAAAAATTTTGAGGCACTCCAATGCCCCTTGGAAATGACATGGAGGTCAGAGGGCCTTAACTAAACCTTTTTTTTCCATTTATATCAACTGAGTCTCCTGTGCACTGTTGGCCTAAGCAGTGAATGAAAGGCTTTCCAAAAATTATGAGGAACTGCAATGCTCCTTGAAACAGACGTGGATTACAGCGTACTAAAAACCTTCTACCCATTATTGGGGAGTGTGTCTCCCTTAGTTTTCACCTTTGCATTGAAAAGCAAAAGCTGACTAAAATTAGGAGGAAATGCAATGCCCGTTGGAAGAGTCATGGAGATTAGAGGTAAGGTAATTAAAAACAACATTTCAATACCCTTTGGAAGAGCTGTGGAGTTCAGAGTGGCTTAAGAAGACGCTTTTAATGCCCCTTTGAAGAGACATGGAGGTCACAGTAGCTTAACAAGACAGTTTTAATGCCCCTTACAAGAGCCATACAGTACAGCATCTTAAAAAGATTATTCCCATTATTGGGGAGTGGGTCTCCCATAGCATTTGCTTATGCCTTCCAAGCAAAAGCTTCCAAAAATTAGGACGGAGCAACTTGCAATGCCCCTTACAAGAGCCATGCAGTACAGCATATTACAAACATTAGTCCCATTATTGGGGAGTGAGTCTCCCATAGTATTTGCTTATGCCTTCCAAGCAAAAGCTTCCAAAAATTATGAGGAAATGCAATAACCGTTCGAAGAGTCGTGAAGGTCCCAGTAGCTTAACAAGACGCTTTTAATGCCCCTCAGAAGAGACGTGGAAATCAGAGTGGTATAACAAGACGATTTTAATGCCCCTTACAAGAGACGTGGAGGTCAGAGTTGTATAACAAGACTGTTTTAATGCCTCTCAGAAGAGACATGGAGGTTAGAGTGGTATAACAAGATGCTTTTAATGCCCTCAGAAGAGACGTGGAGGTCAGAGTGGTATAACAAGATGCTTTTAATGCCCCTTAGAAGAGACGTGGAGGTCAGAGTGGTATAACAAGACTCTTTTAATGCCCCTCAAGAGACGTGGAGGTCAGAGTGGTATAACAAGACTCTTTCAATGCCCCTTGGAAGAGCCATACAGTACAGCATCTTAAAAAAATTATTCCCATTATTGGGGAGTGGGTCTCCCACAGTCTTTGCTCATGCCTTCCAAGCAAAAGCTGACAAAAATAAGGACGGAGGAACTTTCAATAATGGCAACATGGACCACGGTCACCCTGGTGGTATAGTGGTGGTGGAGGCTGAGGATAAGGAGAAGAACATAAAACAGCCGAAATGAGGAAGCGTATACCCATGTGTGGGTGTGAATACACCTCCCAAAATAACACAGTGGATTTGACTTTATGTTACTCTGCTGTCATTTGGTGGTGATGAGAAGTCTGGCCCAATCCAGCCCTTGTTCATTTTCATAAGGGTCAGCTTGTCAGCATTGTCAGCTGACAGGCGAGTGCGCTTATTAGTTATAATTCCCCCAGCGGCACTAAAAACACGCTCCGATAACACGCTAGCGGCAGGGCAGGCCAGGACCTCCAAGGCGTACAGAGCAAGTTCATTCCAAGTGTCCAGCTTGGATACCCAATAATTAAAAGGCACAGAGGAATCACGGAGGATGCTCGTATGGTTGGCAAGGTACTCCCTCACCATCTTTTGAAACTTTCCACTCCTTGTGAGAGTACCCCGTGCCTCAGGGTCTGTCCGAAAGGAGGTTCTGAGAAAACTGTCCCAGAACGTTGACAATGTTCCCCTGCCTGCTGGATTGGAGTTGCGTCTCTCGCATGTATGCCTTGGTTGGGCAACAACGAACTGTGACCTCTGCCGCTAGCGTGTTCAGATGGGATTTTTTTTAAGAGTTCTGCAGCAAGGGCATTCTGGTACTGCCCCATTTGTGTAGACCTCTCCACCTCAGGAATAAGAGAGTGAAAGTTCTCCTTGTAGCGGGTGTCTACAATTGTCACCAACCAGTAATGACTGTCACCCAACATTTTGACAACGCGAGGGTCACGGTTAAGGCAGCGTAACATGAAGTCAGCCATGCGTGCCAGACTGGTAACGGGCAAGACTTCCGTGTCCTCACCAAGATGACGACTGACCATGCTCTCCTCCTCCTCCTCCTCCCCCCTGTCCTCAGGCCACCCACGCTTAACCGACGGTATGACTGTTGTAGAGGTACTACCGTCTACAGCGCATGATACCAGCTCCTGTTCTTCCTCATCCTCCTCCTCCTCTCCCTCATTGTCCCCCAATGCACGTTGGGATGAGATGAGGCAGGGCTGTGTGTAATCGATCGCTACGGCTTCTTGATCCATCTCCTCATACTCTGGCTCCAATGCCTCCTCTTTAATTCTCTGCAGAGAGCGTTGCAAAAGACAGACAAGTGGGATGCTGACAATAATGATGGCGTCATCGCCACTCACCATTTTGGTGGCCTCCTCAAAGTTTGTCAGGATGGTACATATGTAAACAATGGTGCTGCGGTGGGGACCCCACCTGATGAAGATGGCTTAGACCGTTGAAACGCGTTGTGGCAGTGGTATTGGAGGTAGAATAAATAGTCGGCTGCCATCTAGTAAATTGTCCAGTATTCCTTTGGCGCTCCCTGAGACCGCTGCACCAATGTTTACTTGTGAAATATCTCCATACGGAGCCAAAGCGGCAGGAGCAGCCGGGCATATTTGGATGTGTGAGGACCTGCGGTTATCCAGCCACCGGGTTAAACTACTGAGGACCTGTGGTGACGTGGTATCCTGTCCGGCAGGATCGTGTGACCACTTAAGGAGCACGGAGTTGCGAGGCAAACACCGACAGGACGGTACTACAAATAGAGGTGACCCGGAGCCTCATTAATCACACGCTTAATCTTGGTTGTGTAGACGTACACAACCATCACAGGTGAGTGCACTGGCACTTTTTAAATTATTTAAATAGCCCTGTGAGTCTACACATGCGCCCTTTCTTTTCTTTTCGCAGGATGGTACATATGTCAGACATCCACGTCCACTGCTGAGGTCTTATGTGTGGAGTCTGACCTGAATATCGACGGCCTTGTTGCAGCTGGTACTCCACAACTGCTCTCTTCTGCTCACAAATCCTTAGCAACATGTGGAGGGTAGAGTTCCAACGTGTGGGGACATCACACACCAGTCAGTGTGCCGGAAGCTGCAAACGCTGTTGCAACACAGCAAGGGCGGTGGAAGCTGTAGTCGACTTGCAAAAATGAGCTGACAGGCGGCGAACTTTGACGAGCAGATCTGGCAATTCGGGGTACGGTTTAAGAAACCGCTGAACCACGAAGTTAAGCACATGAGCCAGGTATGGTACGTGTGTGATCTCGCCTCGCGTCACAGCCGCCACCAGGTTACGGCCATTGTCACACAAGACCATGCCTGGATGTAGGTTCAGCGGTCTCAGCCACAGATCTGCCTGCTCTTTCACAGGTGTCCACAACTCACAAGCAGTGTGAGGTTTATCACCTAAGCTTATGAGTTTCAGCACAGCTTGTTGCCGCTTGGCGGAGGAAGTACTACAGTGCTTCCAGCTTGTAAATGATGTGGTGATATCTGAGATGGAGGCTGAACATGAGGAGGAGGAGGATGATTCACAGGAGCTGTACACTGTGGGGGCAACTCTGACTGACATAGGGCCCGCAATCCTTGGTGTGGGGAGGATGTGTTCCGTCCCAAGGTCCGACTGGGTCCCGGCTTCCACTATGTTTACCCAGTGTGCCGTCAGGGAGATGTACCGCCCTTGGCCACAAGCACTTGTCCATGTGTCCGTTGTCAGGTGGACTCTCCCAGTAAATGCGTTGTTGAGGGCATGGCAGATGTTTTGGGACACGTGCTTGTGTAGTGCGGGGATGGCACACCGGGCAAAATAGTGTCGGCTGGGGACCGAGTACCGAGGGACGGCCACCGCCATAAGGTTGCGGAAGGATTCCGTCTCCACCAGCCTAAAAGGCAGCATTTCCAACGCAAGCAGTCGTGAAATGTGTGAATTTAGGACTGTGGCCTGTGGGGCATTAGCTGCGAATTTCCGCTTTCGTTCAAAGGTCTGGGATATGGACAATTGAACTGGGATGCGGTGGGACATGGACGTGGACATTGATGCTGTTTCTTGAGAAACTGCCATAACAAGTGAAGACTGAGAGGAGGGGGCATCTTTACATGCAGTATGGACAGGGGATTGCCTTGCACACACAACAGGGGGTTCTATTTCACGCACAACAGCGGAAGAAGCAGTGGTGACACCCGCTGACACTGGTCGTGGACCATGGGGTTCGCCCCACAAAGT
This sequence comes from Phyllobates terribilis, assembly GCF_046119375.1. Lineage (NCBI taxonomy): Eukaryota > Metazoa > Chordata > Amphibia > Anura > Dendrobatidae > Phyllobates > Phyllobates terribilis. The sequence goes on along the minus strand of NW_027362764.1, from coordinate 324,950,302 downwards.
CGGGTGCTTTACTGCCATGTGCCTGATCATGCTGGTGGTGGTCAGGCTGGTAGTTTTGTCACCCCTGATGATGCTGGCATGGCAGGTGGTACAAATGGCTTTTTTGGGGTTATCAGCAGAGTCTTTAAAAAAATTCCAGACTCTGGAAGACCTACCACTTGTACTGACAACGTCCCTCGTGTTGGTGTTACGGGGAACGGTTGCCCGCCTTCTGTTTGCGGCCACCACACTGCTTCTTCCTGCCTGTTGGGGTACTCTGCCTCCCTCCCCCTGTGGAAACGATGAAGGCTAGCACTCAACAAAGTGGAAAGGCACGGTGCTAGTGAAGGGAGCCAGTGGTTCCGTCAGTAAAAAAATGTAAAAATCACTGCACACGTAGAGAGGTATGGTATGCTTTAGGTGAAACTTTATTTAAAGGGTGATGCTTGAGGCGACTAGTGGACGTTTTGGCCAACACTGTGGCCTTGATCACAATGTCGCAAGTGGATAGACGCATCCGGGAAAAAAGGAGAAGACTTACCAGTCAAGAAGAAGTGAGGGTCAATTCTTAGATAAGGAAACCAATCTGGTAGGAAGTGTCTGGGTCTAGACATGGATGAAGTATACCCGTCAGTTAGAAAAGTGTGTCCTGGGGCCAAGGACCGTGTCTGCTGGGAAATTATAAGTGGCGGACAGAAAAATATGGTCTGGTGCCGTGCTGCAGTTGGCTCGGTCCTGTGTGCCACGTGTATGGCATATATTTTGCGAGATAGTGTAGGAGGCGATAATGGCCAGCCCCATAGATTAAGGTCTCGGCAGGTGCGGTGCTCCAGAGAAGCCTGTACAGGGATCCGTGTGGATTTGAACGTGACCCCTTAAATGTTCTGAACCTGTCATTGGAGGTTCCGGTGGAGGATGCTGTAGGCATCCTTTTTTCCCGGATGCGTCTATCCACTTGCGACATTGTGATCAAGGCCACAGTGTTGGCCGAAATGTCCACTAGTCGCCTCAAGCATCACCCATTAAATAAAGTTTCACCTAAAGCATACCATACCTCTCTACGTGTGCAGTGATTTTTACGTTTTTTTTTTCCCTCCCCCTGTGTGCTGCTGGCCTCACTCTGCATGTCCAACTGCCATGTTGGGTCAGTTACTAGATCATCCACCACCTCCTCCTCTTCCACTTGCGCACCACGATACTCCTCCTCACTTCCTGGCAATTGTGTCTCGTCATCGTCCACCTCTTGTGACAAATTGCCAGCGTCGACTTCCTGTGGCCGTGGCTGTTCAAATATTTGGACATCGCTACATGGGATCTCCTCTTCTACCACTTCAAGCGTAGCAGGCGAGGGGCACAAATATGGAAATGGACCAGTAAACAGCTCTTCAGAGTGTCCAAGTGTGGGATCAGTTGCTGTCTGACGACACTCGGCATGGTGGGAGGAAGTAGCATCAGGGTGAAGAGGAGTATGCAGTCTAGACTCACGGCTACTAAGAGTTGACCGTGTGGAAGACAGACCGGAGGTGGTGGTGCCCAGGTAACTGGAAGTATTATCTGCTATCCAATTAATAACCTGTTCACACTCATCAGTTCGCAATACTGGTGTTGTTCTGTGCTTCCCTAGTAATTCGGTCAAGAAGTGGGAGTGAGAAGATGTGGCTGTTGGTTGTGGCACATTTTCACCTTGGCCACGGCCCCGTCCTCTGCACGCACCATCACCAGAACTTCCATTTCTATGTCCCTTGCCACGCGCCTTGCCCATTGTAAAGGAAGTAAAATAGCTGACACTCGCACTATCAATGGAAAAAGGGTAATAAAAAGTGGATTAGAACCGTGGAAGAGGAAAACCACAGTTCTATTTCTCTCTTTTAAACAATCTGAACAATCAGGGAGAAACTATTACTGTTTTTCCTTAAGGAAAAATACCAAAACTTGAATAATAGAGATTTTTTACCGTGGAATGGCAAAACCACAGTTATTGTTTACTGGTATATACCACACTTTTTAAAATATATACATTTACGGCTTAACAGTGAGCGACACACTCAAACTGTTTTTTTTTTAGATACCAAAGGCCCAAAACTGGATACTACAGAGATTTTACCCGCAGAACTGCAAAACCACACTGGGATTTGTCAGGCGTACACCAAACTATTTTCAATAGATATATTTTTGTGTCAGAACACTCTGGAGACACTACTGTTTTTTTTTTACTGCAAAAAATGTGAAAAGCAGGATAATAGAGATTTTTTACTGTGGAACAGCAAAACCTCAGTTTTAATTTACTGGTGTATACCACACTTTTTAAAATATATAGATTTGCGTCTGAACCATGAGCGACACACTCAAACTGTTTTTTTTTTTAGATACCAAAGGCCCAAAACTGGATACTATTGAAATTTTACCCGTAGAACTGCAAAACCACACTGGAATTTGTCAGGTGTACACCAGACTATTTTCAACAGATATATTTTTGTGTCAGAACACTCAGGAGACACTACTGGTTTTTTTTACTGCAAAAAATGCGAAAAGCAGGATAATAGAGATTTTTTACCATGGAACAGCAAAACAACAGTTTTAATTTACTGGTGTATATACCAGACTTTTTTAAAAATATAGATTTGCGGCTGAACAGTGAGCAACACACTCAAACTGTTTTTTTTTAGATACCAAAGGCTCAAAACTGGATACTACAGAGATTTTACCGTGGAACTGCAAAACCACACTTCTGTTTCTGTGGCCTATACCAGACTCTTTTCAACAGATATATTTGTGTCTGAAAAATCAGAGACACACTTTTTTTGGGGGGGGGCACCAATAGATTAATAAGACGGGTATTTGTACAGTGTGTAGGAGGAAAAAAAAAAAGAGGATTTAGATGGAAAAAAAGGATTTTTACTGGCCCCCGAGACCTAGAGCTGAGTCCAGCAATTTCAGAAACAGGAGCACACAGGACTGTAATGTAACGTTTGCTGGTATAACCACTAGAGATGAGCGGTGTTCGACTCGAACTGTTCGCCAATCTCAAATTCGAGCTGTTTTGGGCGGTGTTCGAGCCGTTCGGCGAACACGAACAATTTGAAAAAATTCGGCTGTTCGAGGTTATGTTCGAAAACTGTTCTTGCACCAAAATCATAACTGGATTTTTTCTCAGTAATGCTGAAAATTAATGTTAATACGCAGTTTGAGTGTACAGCGGGACGGGAGGAGGGGCAGGGGATGGATCTCTGCAGAAATAATGAAGATCTTCAGTTTTTTTTCTCTTTCCCGCATTTACAGTGGCAAGGTGCAGTCTGTCAGCCTATCAGCAGCGCACACACAGAGAGAACTGCTTTTTTTCACACAAGCAAGGGAATGTGTCATTGGCAGTGTATGTCACATGTCCTTGCCCTATAAGACCCAGCCATTTTCCCCATCGCTGTTGCTGTGTGCGCTATACTTTGTTAATTTTAAGCCAATTTTCGCACAAATCTACAGATAGCTTGGGAGTAGGGAATAGTTGTGATTACAGTCCTTTTAAGGACTAGGTTACATAATTTCCTACGACTTTTATCAGGCAGGTCTGTGTTCTTAAATAGATAGGTTGGGATTAAAGACTAATTGTAATTGCAGTCCTTATCAGGGCTAGGTTACATCAGTTCCTATCACTTTTATCAGGCAGGTCTGTGTTCTTAAATAGATAGGTTGGGAGTAAAGACTAATTGTAATTGCAGTCCTTATCAGGGCTAGGTTACATCAGTTCCTATCACTTTTATCAGGCAGGTCTGTGCTCTTAAATAGATAGGTTGGGAGTAAAGACTAATTGTAATTGAAGTCCTTTTCAGGACTAAGTTAGATCAGTTCCTTTCACTTTTTGCCAGGCAGGTCTGTTTTAGTGCTGTGCAAGTTTTTTCACAGCATTTGGCTAAATCTAGCAAAGCAAATCCTTTTTGGCCTCTTGCAGTGTGTGTTAGTCAGTGGAATAGCCTATCTGTGTTGCAAGCTACACCACCTGTGTACAGAATGCAAATTTTTTTTACTGCACCTAGTGAAGTAAAACCTTTTGGGCATAGCATCATTCTATTGGTCCATTTATACTAACCTCCACCAGGATGAAAATTCAATATAATTTTTTTCTGCATCTAGCTCTGAAAAAATATTTAGGCTTGTAGCAGTGTGTGGGACTTGTTCTCTTAGTCCATCTATACTAACGTCCACCAGGTTGAAAATTCAATATAATTTTTATCTGCATCTAGTTCTGAAAAAATATTTTGGCTTGTAGCAGTGTGTGGGACTTGTTCTATTAGTCCATCTATACTAACCTCCACCAGGTTGCAAATTCAAAAAAAAAAAATTCTGCATCCAGCTCTGAAAAAATATTTCGGCTTGTAGCAGTGTGTGGGACTTGTTCTATTAGTCCATCTATACTAAGCTCCACCAGGTTGCAAATTCAATATAATTTTTATCTGCATCTAGCTCTGAAAAAATATTTCGGCTTGTAGCAGTGTGTGGGACTTGTTCTATTAGTCCATCTAAACTAACCTCCACCAGGTTGCAAATTCAATATAATATTTTCTGCATCTAGCTTTGAAAAATATTTCGGCTTGTAGCAGTGTGTGGGACTTGTTCTATTAGTCCATCTATACTAACCTCCACCAGGTTGCAAATTCAATATAATTTTTTCCTGCATCTAGCTCTGAAAAAATATTTCGGCTTGTAGCAGTGTGTGGGACTTGTTCTATTAGTCCATCTATACTAACCTCCACCAGGTTGCAAATTCAATATAATTTTTATCTGCATCTAGCTCTGAAAAAATATTTTGGCTTGTAGCATTGTGTGGGACTTGTTCTATTAGTCCATCTATATTAACCTCCACCAGGTTGCAAGTTCAATATAATATTTTCTGCATCTAGCTCTGAAAAAATATTTCGGCTTGTAGCAGTGTGTGGGACTGGTTCTATTAGTCCATCTATACTAACCTCCACCAGGTTGCAAATTCAATATAATTTTTATCTTCATCTAGCTCTGAAAAAATATTTCGGCTTGTAGCAGTGTGTGGGACTTGTTCTATTAGTCCATCTATACTAACCTCCACCAGGTTGCAAATTCAATATAATATTTTCTGCATCTAGCTCTGAAAAAATATTTCGGCTTATAGCAGCGTGTGGGACTTGTTCTATTAGTCCATCTATACTAACCTCCACCAGGTTGAAAATTCAATATAATTTTTATCTGCATCTAACCCAGCCAATACTTTTGGGCTAATACCACAGTTTGGCCACTCAGCTCTGCTCGGTTCCCATCCATTGTTTTATGTGCAAACAACTCCAGAGTTGTGAATTAGTTAACCACCAAAATGAGTGGAAAAAGGCCTGCTGCTGGTGGAAAGGGGAATAGGCGTGTTGGGAAGGGAAAAAAAGGTTGTGTCCGTGGGGTAGGTGTTAAAGCAACAGTAACATCTGCAGAAGAAAGACCATCTTCCAGCCAAACTAAGATGTCTACTTTTTTTAGCGGACAATGTGATAAGATCCCTTTCTTACGGACACGCCAATCATTACAAATTCCAGATGAGGCACAAAAACAGCAGGTGCTTCAACGGATATCAAGTGCTCCTTTAAGTGGGCTCTCCTCCTCAACTTCAACATCACAAATACTCCAGTCCTCAGAGGTGTCACCCCAATCGCACTTGCTTCCTCACAGCTCCCAAGTCTCCAGCTGCCCGTCTGAGTATGGGGTAGAACAGATGGTTGAGTCTGCAGAGCTGTTTACTCATACTATAGCCTGGGAATCAGAGGTCGGCTCCAGAGCTTCTGTGAATCCAGACGAGGAAATGATCTGCACTGATGCCCAGAATCTTTATGAGTTGGATCCAGGACCAGACGCAGAAGGTTCTGACCATAATGTAGGCCCTCGTTCCCAAACTGCAACTCCTGTTGGTGGAGACAATGAGGAAGACGATGATGAGACTCAAATACCTGATTGGAGCAACAACTTTAGTTTTTTGTCAGGGCAGGAAGAGGTTGGCTCTGAGGATGACGGTGTGATAACACACAGTGTGATGACGAGGTTGGAGATGCCACTTACTGTCAACCCACAGTCAGCCACTCGATGAGGTCAGCAGAGGAGGTGAAGGAGGATGCTAGTGACGAAGAGGTCAGGTTGCGTCTTCCTGGACAGAGACGTAGTACTGGAAGCACGTCAACAACTGCATCCTCAACCACAACTCTGCCTCTGACCACAAGTCATGGTGGCTCTTCATGTCGCATGGGCTCTAAGCCTTGCATAGACTGGGCATTTTTTCAGATCGATAAAGATGACCAACTCGTGTTATCTGTAACATTTGTAACATAGTTTGAGTACTTCATGCATGAACCGGCACATGGATATGAAGCATAAGTTGCAGTGGAAAGCTCACTGTGCTACAATGCGGCCTAGCCGGCCGGGCCAACCGCCGTCTCCCACATCTTGTGCATCCGCGGCCTCTTCATCCTCTGTGATTGGGGGGACAGCAGTCACACCTGTTTTGGGATGCAAACCTGCCACCTCTTTACCTGCAACAGCCAGCGTGATTGGCAGGTCATCATTTTCTTTGGAGGTGGAAACACCAGCTGGTGTTCAGCGTTGTCCGACATCGATAGCACCACCTTTGGATCAAGGCAACCTAACATGTCCACCTGCATCTTCCTCACAGACCGGCAGTTTGCCGAGGACACCCTTATCAACCCCGTCTAAGCACAACAGCCAGCCCTCGGTCCCTCAGATGTGGACAAGTAAAAGACCATTTCCTCCTAGCCATGAGAAAGCTAAGAGGTTGAATTTCACCATCTGCAAGCTCTTGGCTACAGAAATGCTGCCTTTCCGAATGGTGGACACAGAGGATTTTCGAGACCTTATGTCCGTCGCAGTGCCCCAGTACCAGATGCCCAGTCGGCACTACTTCTCAAAGAAAGGTGTGCCTGCGCTCCACCAGCATGTCGCACACAACATCACCGCTTCTTTGAGAAACTCTGTGTGTGACAGGGTGCATTTGACCACAGACACTTGGATGAGTAGGCATGGACAGGGGCGTTACATGTCGCTGACTGGGCACTGGGTAACTATGGTGACAGCAGGACAAGGGGCTGCTGTCCAAGTCTTGCCGTCCCCACGAGTTGTGTGTCAATCCTCTTTATCTCAAAGTTCCTCCACTGCTTCTGCCTCCTCAAGCTCCTCTCAGTCCTGCACCTGCACCCAAAGCCTATCTGGCCATGCCACAAGCTTTCTAACTGCGCAGAATGGATCCTGCACACCTCCTTACTGTGCTGGCAGCAGAGCTCAATGTCATCAGGCAGTTTTTACTTTAAAATGTCTGGGAAATGTGAGTCACACAGCTGAGGAGTTGTGGTCAGCTCTGGAGAACCAGTTTCATGAATGGTTGTCTCCACTGGACCTGAAACCAGGGAAGACCGTGTACGACAATGCTGCAAACCTGGGTGCGGCCCTTCGCCGGGGCAATGTCACACACGTGTCTTGTATGGCTCATGTGTTGAACCTGGTGGTCCAGCAATTTTTAGCCCACTAACCCGGACTAGATGGCCTCATGCAGAGGGCACGGTCGCTGTGTGCTCACTTCCGCCGTTCGCATCCCGCAGCTCAGTGACTTACATCTCTACAGAAGTCTTTGGGCCTGCCACTTCACCGGCTAAAATGCGATGTGCCTACCCTGTGGAATTCAACTCTGCACATGTTGCAGCGACTGTCGCAGCACCGACAAGCCCTGGTGAAATACGTTGTGACGTATAGCCTGGGCCAACGAGATCCAGAGGTGGGGCAAATCACGCTGGAGGAGTGGTCTCAGATCAGAGACCTATGCACCCTTCTGCACAGTTTTGAAATGGCGACGAAGATGTTTAGTTCTGACGATGCCATTATCAGCATGACTATTCTGGTGATTTACATGCTGGAGCACATGTTAAACAGAATTCGGAGTCAGGTGGTGGCACAAGAGGAGGTGGAGGAAGTAGAGGAGGAGGAGTTGTATGCGGAAGGTCTAACATCTGCAAGGTCCAGACGGTCGGCAGCACCAAGGCGGCAGGCATATGAGGGTGGGGGAGATGGTTTTACCAGGGCGCATGGTAGCAGCCAAACTAGTGAGGAAGGTGCAGGAGCCCAGGAAGAAGTGGAGGATGAATTGATGGAAGACTCATCAGATGAGGGAGACCTTGATCACATTTCTGTTGTGCGAGGTTGGGGGAGGGGGGGCAGAGGAAGGAAGCATGATTGTTACCTCGCCACCAAGACAACAGGGACTTGGTGCTCCTGGATGCGCAAGACACATGAGTGCCTTCTTGCTGCACTACCTGCAACATGACCCTCGAATTGTGAGAATTAGAAATAATCCTGACTACTGGGTTGCCACACTGTTAGATCCCCGGTACAAAAGTAAATTTGCAGAAATTATTCCTGCCATAGAAAGAGATGCACGCATGCAGGAGTATCAGCAGAGACTGTTGCAGAATCTTACAATTGCTTTTCCCCAAAACACTAGTGGTGCACGTAGTGAATCTCAAAGTTCCAACTTGCCAACCATGGGACCGTCGAGTGTTCAGCACTCAAAACGTAGCAGAAACACAGTATCTGCTGGTAACATCAATGTTGCGGAATCATTTCACCACTTTTTTAGCCCATCCTTTGCAAGGCCACAGGAGACAAGAAGTCTGACACATAGTCAACGCCTAGAGACGATGGTACAGGAGTTTCTCCAAGTAAACATTGAAGCCATGACTGTGTCACTGGACCCTTGCTCTTTTTGGGCTTCCAATCTGGATAAATGGCCGGAGCTCGCCACTTACGCCTTGGAGATCTTGTCATGCCCCTCAGCCAGCATTCTGTCTGAACGTGTGTTCAGCGCTGCTGGTGGTGTGCTGACAGATAAGCGCACGCGGCTCTCCACTGATAATGTAGACAGACTCACGTTCATACAGATGAACAAATCATGGATCCGAAACGACTTTTCTACCCCTGTGTTATCCTGGGGACAGTAAAAGCTTGATGATTTGTTAAAATCACCTCACCAACCGTTTTAAGCTTTCAAATTACTAATCATGTTTATCTGTATCTTGGCTGGAAAATAATTTGGGCCTTGTAGCAGTGTGCAGTACTGATTCTATTAGGCCATCTATACTAAACTGCACCAGATTTAAAATTACTAATCATGTTTATCTGTATCTTGGCTGGAAAATAATTTGGGCCTTGTAGCAGTTTGCAGTACTGATTCTATTAGGCCATCTATACTAAGCTCCACCAGGTTTCAAATTAATAATAATTTTTAGCTGCATCTAGCCCGGAAAATAATTTTGGGGCTCCTAGATGCGCAAGACACATGAGTGCCTTTTTTCTGCACTACCTGCAACATGACCCTCAGATTGTCAGAATTCGAAATAATCCTGACTTCTGGGTTGCCACACTCTTAGATCCCCCACACTCTTCGATCAACCTTTTCATTTTAATAAAGAACACAAAAATGGTCATTTTTGAAATTATAAGCATTAGCAGGTTATTAGAAACTGAAATCAAACAGTTTTCAACTCAAAACTTTATTCTAGGTGATTTTACATTTGCACATAGGACCCCTTGTTCGAAAGGAGCTTCTGAACTCTCTCGTCCATTGAATTTGTCAGGTTTTGGATGGTTTCTGCTTCAATTGTTTTGCATGAGGACAGAATACCCTCCCAGAGCTGTTGCTTAGATGTGAACTGCCTCCCGCCATCATAGACACTCTTTTTGATGATGCTCCAGAGGTTCTCAATGGGGTTGAGGTCAGGGGAGCATGGGGTCACACCATAAGTTTGCCCCCTTTTATGGCCATATCAGCCAGAGATGCAGATGTGTTATGTGCAGCATGAGACGGTGCATTATCATGCATGAAAATTATCTTGCTGCGGAATACACGGTTCTTCTTCTTGAACCATGGCAGGAAGTGCTGTTTGAGAAACTCCACATACATTATGGAGTTCATCTTTACCCCTTCAGGGATCCTAAAGGGGCAGACAATCTCTCTCCCCATGATTCCAGCCCAAAACATTACTCCACCTCCTCCTTGCTGGCGCCGTAGCCGTGTTTGCATGGGGTGTCCATCCACCAGTCATCCTCCACTCCATGTCATGGTTGTGTCGCCACGAAGATCGTCACGATTGCACAGCCTGACTTCTCGCAGCTGAGTTTTTTTGGTTTTGTGCTTTTCGGCAGTGAGGGAGTTAACTCTCTCTCTCTGTGCTAGACAAGGTCCAGCCTCACCCAGCTGCAATCAATTCTGCAGTAGTGAGATTCCTTCATATGTCTGCTGATCTGTTAGGGAAGTTGTCGGTGAAAGCATTTCATGCAGACTAACAAAGCGGATCGTGGTATTTGGAGTTTCAGAGCTAAGTGTATTTGGAGTGGTTTATCCCTTCCTCGCTTTATCATTTATCTCCTTTCCCGTTGGTGTTCCCTCTGTTGTTGTTGTGTAGTTTTTGTATGCAAGGTGGTTTTGGTTTTACCCTTGTACTGTCTCATTCGTCTAAGTACTGAGTGTTGGCATATTATTATCTGTCCCCTTTTGTTGTGATCGGGGTCCTTCTCAGGACTAGATTACTTAGGTGCAGGGATCCTCAGGAGGAAGGGGTTACGCTGGCGGCCTGGACCTCTGTACTTTTAACAGTACCTCCAGGTAGAGGGATTAGTCAGGGCCCCAGCTTAGGGTCAGCTTAGGCCCCCTACCTCCAGTACACAGAGACAGTGTGACACTCCATCCATCTGGACCATCGAGCGTTGCACGGCACTCATCCGTGAACAAAACAGTTTTGAAGTCAGTCTTCATGTATTGTTTGGCCCACTGGAGCCGTTTCTGCTTGTGTACAGTGGATAGAGGAGGTCGACAGGATGGCTTACGCACAGCTGCAAACCTCTGAAGGACCCTGCATCTTGTTGTTCGGTGGACGTTGTAGGCACCAGCAGCTTCAAAAACTTGTCTGCTGCTATGACAAGGCTTTTTTGCCGCTGCTCTTTTAACCTGACGTAATTGCCTGTAGGAAAGAGTCCTCAATTTTCCCTTATCAGCACGCACACGTGTGTACTGTGATTCAGCTACATACTTCTTGATTGTGCGATGATCAGGATGAAGTGTCTTGGCAATGTTGATTGTAGTCATGCCTTGACCTAAACACTCCACAATTTGTTGCTTCTCAGCAGCCGACACATCCTTTTTCTTTCCCATTTTGGCAGAAAATGTAGGCTGCTTAATAATGTGGGACAGGCTTCTTAAGTAGTCTTGCCTTTCATTGGACACACCTGCCAAACTAATTAGCACAGGTGTCTGCAATTGCTTACAGTGATATAAAGAGCCCAGACACACATCACCATCAATGAGCTTAACTGACAAATAAAAAAATTCTTACCTTATCACTCCTAAACACTTTTTGCATAATAATTTGGAACACAGTGTACATGTGCTTTTCCACAAAACACCAGTGGTTCACGTAGTGAATCTTACAGTTCTAACTTGCCAACCGTGGTCTGTATGGAGTTGTTCAATAAAGGGCCCAAAATTAAGATAACATAGATGGGAGAGTTCTCTATGAATAGGAATTCCTAAGTATTTGATACCCTGTGAGGGCCAGGCAAAGGGAAAGTTGGACTGGATGGAATCCTGTATGGATTTTGGGGAGGGAGACATCGAGGGCCTCAGACTTTGCTGCATTGATTTTTAAATTTGACCATGTAACAAAGTGATCTATTTCAGCCATAACAGCAGGGATGGATATACAGTATAGACCAAAAGTTTGGACACACCTTCTTATTTAAAGATTTTTCTGTATTTTCATAACTATGAAAATTGTACATTCACACTGAAGGCATCAAAGCGATGAATTAACACATGTGGAATTATATACTTAACAAAAAATGTGAAACAACTGAAAATATGTCTTATATTCTAGGTTCTTCAAAGTAGCCACCTTTTGCTTTGATGACTGCTTTGCACACTCTTGGCATTCTCTTGATGAGCTTCAAGAGGTAGTCAAAGGAAATGGTCTTCCAACAATCTTGAAGGAGTTCCCAGAGATGCTTAGCACTTGTTGGCCCTTTTGCCTTCACTCTGCGGTCCAGCTCATCCCAAACCATCTCGATTGGGTTTAGGTCTGGTGACTGTGGAGGCCAGGTCATCTGGCGTAGCACCTCATCACTCTCCTTCTTGGTCAAATAGCCCTTATAATAATAATAATAATAATAGCCTGGAGGTGTGTTTGGGGTCATTGTCCTGTTGAAAAATAAATGATGGTTCAACTAAACGCAAACCGGATGGAATAGCATGCCGCTGCAAGATGCTGTGGTAGCCATGCTGGTTCAGTATGCCTTCAATTTTAAAATAAATCCACAACAGTGTCACCAGCAAAGCACCCCCAGGGAACCAGGCATGTAGAGTCCATCCGTTCACCTTTTCTGCGTCGCACAAAGACACGGTGTCACACTGACTCTGCGTACAGGAGGTCAGGGGCCTAAGCTGACCCTAAGCTGGGGCCCTGACTAATCCCTCTACCTGGAGGTACTGTTAAAGGTACAGAGGTCCAGGCCGCCAGCTTAACCCCTACCTCCTGAGGATCCCTGCACCTCAGTAATCTAGTCCTGAGAAGGACCCCGATCACAACAATAGGGGACAGGAAATAATATGCCAACACTCAGTGCTTAGACGAACGAGACAGTACAAGGGTGAAACCAAAAACCACCTTGCATACAAAAACTACACCACAACTACAGAGGGAACACCAACGGGAAAGGAGATAAATGATAAAGCGAGGAAGGGAAAAGCCACACCAAATACACTTAGCTTAGAACTCCAAAATACCACGATCCGCTCTGTTAGTCTGTATGAAATGCTTTCACCGACACTTCCCTAACAGGCTGGCAGGCATATGAAGGAGTCCCACTACTGCTGCATTGATTGCAGCTGGGCGAGGCTGAACCTCGTCTAGCACAGAGAGAGAGAGTTAACTCCCTCACTGCTGAAAAACACAAAACACCAAAAACTCAGCTGCGAGAAGTCAGGCTGTGTAATCGTGACGATCTTCGTGGCTACACACCCGTGACAGTACCCCCCCTTCTACGAGGGGCCTCCGGACCCTCAGGGCCAGGTTTATCCGGGTGAGTCGTGTGGAAGGCCCGAACTAATCGGTCTGCGTTAATATCCGATGCAGGAACCCACATCCTCTCCTCAGGACCATACCCCTTCCAATGAACCAGGTACTGAAGGGACCGACGATTAAAGCGTGAATCGATGACCTTCGATACCTGGAACTCCAAGTTACCATTGACCACCACAGGAGGGGGAGGTAAAGGTGACGGTATCACCGGCGCCACATACCTCTTAAGCAACGATCTGTGGAACACGTTGTGAATTTTAAACGTAGGGGGGAGGTCAAGACGGAATGCCACCGGATTAATTATAGAACTGATCCTGTACGGCCCGATGAACCTGGGACCCAGTTTCCAGGAGGGAACCTTAAGTTTTATATTCCTGGTAGACAACCATACCCGATCGTTCACACTTAGGTCTGGACCAGACACTCTCCTCCTATCAGCCATACGTTTGTATCGGTTCCCCATAGTATTCAGATTCTTCAGCACCCCTCTCCATACTGAAGCGAGTGATGAGGAAAATTGTTCCTCCTCAGGAACCCCCGAAGAGCCCCCCCTACTAAAAGTACAAAACTAGGGGTGAAAACCATATGCTCCAAAAAACGGGGACTTACCAGTGGACTCGCTCCGCCTATTATTAAGAGCAAACTCTGCCAGAGGTAAGAAAGAAGCCCAGTCCTCCTGGTTCTCTGACACAAAACACCGGAGATATGTCTCCAAGCTCTGGTTCATACGTTCCGTCTGACCATTGAAGTAAATAAACAATAAAGACCAAGCTCAACTATGGACAAGACGGGTGCCAGGAATACAACAAATGCATCCGTGTAAATAAAGATTCCGGCACACCAAATAATATGGAAAAAGTCTCATATAAGTGATGAAATAATAGATGCTTTATTTCTCCAACATCAACTGGTTCAAATAATAATCAGTGTACAGTTGCCTGCCCAACGTTTCAACCCCAACGGGGTTTTCCTCAGGGGCATCAAAGGAGCTTGAAAACCAGAAAATAAACAAAATAAAGACATAAGTGTGACATAAAATAAAAGACAATACAATGAGTAATATACAACAAAATAGGCATATGTGAACGGAACAAGGCAAAGGGGAGAGAAGGGGAGTAGGGGGGGAAAAAAAAGGAAGCGAGGGAAGAAAAAAGCGGAGGGGGGGGGAAATAGGGGAGAACAATGGGAGCAAAAGGAAGAGGGAACAATATACATACAGAGCAAAAGAACGGATCGATGTAAAAATAAAAGGAAAAAGGATACCTAGTTGCTATGCGCTGAATGATATCTGGGAGAAAATCCCAGTGGTGGTAGAGAAACTCAGGGGAAAAATAAAAAGAACCAGTCTTGGTAGTGGTAAGGGAAAAAAGGGGATCAGCCGGCAAAATAGCTGTAAACAGACGGCAAAGGGAAAATGAGACACCAGTAACCAGACTAAAACCAGTATCCAAACAGAAGAGATGACTTGCCTTAAGTGAAAGAAGGTCAAAATGCAGAAGTCTGAGGGAATAGCCAAGGAGACCTGCCCACGGGGTAGGGTAGGTAGACCTGAGGGTAAAGAAAGGGGGTAAAAAACCGGAGAATATGGGGACATATAGGATGCCAAGCATAGAGGGCTCTTACCTATGTGTGGTAAAGGAACAAAAGTCCGGCCGTTGGTGGTGTAGTGTCTAGAGCGTTGGCGGTGTTATAAGCGCTATGAGGCTTCCTGCTTCCGGAGTGCGAGGACGCAACTTCCGGTTTGGTGGAACGCAACATCCGGTAGCGTGGAACGCATAAACGCGCATGCGCGCGGCCAAAAGGGAGAGAATTACAGAAAGGAATAAAGGCACAGCGGCGCGTGCGCGGGATATGTATAAAGGAGCTAGGGGACCACAAGGAGAAAATAAGAGACAGGGGGAGCAGAGGCACCAAAAGGATGGGGATAAAAAGGATAAGGGGGAGGAGAAAAATAAGGGAAGAGAAGACCAAAACTATGTAAAGAAAAGGGGCAAGACAGATGAATAAAAGTAATAATAAAAAATAAAAAATAAAAGTTAAAAATAATAAGAGGGGAAGGCAGGGGAGACAATGACGGTACCTGTAGGGAGAAGGGGAAAGAGAAAGGGGGAGGGGGAATGGATATATAGAATTATAGAAATGTATACATATCGCAATGTGAAAGGAAGACAGGGGAAATGTATGTTATACAAAGTACATGTCATATAACATCTGCAATATAATAAGTAATCCGGTGCAATATGGAAATTATTATATACGGTGACAAAAAGGATATATCCGGTTCAAATATGTAGGGTCTGTGAAAGAAGTAAAAATATAATATAAGAAATACAGACAAAGCGAAAATCATGGGCAATAAATAAAATTAACCCAATCTACCTGTATAAACCTCAGGAAGAGCAAAGGAACCACATTGGTAAGATAATAAAAGAGAAGGTATCTCAAACGTGAACCTCATACTCTCGGTTGAGGCCATGAGGTTCCAATGTCTTAAGGGTAAAGATCCAGAATGCCTCCCTTTCTTTGAGCCTCTGGATCCTATTGCCCCCTCTTCTGCCTGGTGGGACGTGGTCTATCACCTGGTAGCGTAATTGTGCAATAGAGTGATGATGGGCAAGGAAATGGTTAGGAATTGGTAATAGATTATATTTGCATCGAATAGTGGATTTATGTTTGCTAATCCTGTCTCTGATGTGCTGTGTTGTTTCCCCCACATATCCTAGACCGCATGGACACTTGATCAAATACACTACGAATGAAGAGTCACAAGTGAAGTAGCCCTTGACCGGGAATCTCTTGCCTGTCAAAGGGTGTGTAAATGAACTACCTCGGGTTATGTTAGAACATTGACGGCAGCCTAAGCATGGGAAATTGCCTGAGGGTGGTGTCGATAATGTCGTCTGGTGTGTCCTTGGGTTAGAACTCCCAATGTCGGCCCGTACAAGTTTGTTCTTAAGGTTTAGAGGTCTTTTGTTACATACCATGATTGGCTCCTGAAAGTCCGGGATCTTGGGGTATGAATTGCTCAGTATTGGCCAATGAGTCCTAAGTATATCACGGATAAGGGTCTGGTAGGGATGATAGGTGTTAACAAAAGTCATGCGGTTTGTCTTGGGTGTCCGCTGTCGGGGGATAAGAGGTGGAAAAGCTGTGGGAGGTGGGTAACCTCTGTTAACAAATTTTTGTCCCATTTCCAAGTGTCGTAGGGTGCGTGAGGATGGATCCGAAACAATTCTACTGACTCTGGTGTGTTGTGAAATGGGTAGGGAATTTTTAATATGTCGGGGATGACAACTGTTGTAGTGAAGTAGACTATTACGGTCTGTGGGTTTAACAAACAGATCCGTTGTGAAGTGACCTCCCTCCTCCTTGATGATGGTAATATCAAGGAAGTTAATGCGATGTGGGTCATGATTCATCGTAAAGGAAATTTGAGGGGTACAGTTATTGAGATAGTTGACAAATTCTATAAGTTTAGTCTCAGTGTTGTCCCAGATGACAAAAACGTCGTCGATATAGCGTTTCCACATTTTCACGTCAGTGAAAGTGTCCAAAGGTACGTACTGGTGTTCGAAGTGTGCCATAAAAATGTTAGCATATGGTGGGGTCATATTAGATCCCATAGCTGTCCCACGTTTCTGGATGTAATATTATCTCCAAAGAGGAAAAAGTTGTTATTAAGGATAATGTCTGCTAAATCCCTACAAAGTTCTATCCGTGATTGGGGATATCCGCTATACTTATCCAGGAACCATTGTAATGCCTGCAAGCCAAGAGTATGATCAATCGATGTATATAGGCTATTCACATCAAGTGTGACAAGAATACATCCTGGGGGGATGGTGTCAAGATGGTGAAGTTGTGACAAAAAATCAGAGGAGTCTTTGATATAGGACGGAATGGTCGATAGCAATGGTGTCAGGATTTTTTCTACAGTTTTAGCTAGAGGGGATAATAGTGAGTCTGTAGATGCCACAATGGGGCGTCCTGGAGGATGTAGTAAATTTTTATGAATTTTGGGAAGTGTATAAAATACTGGGGTGACCGGATGTGTGTTAATGAGGTACTCCGCTAGTTTCTGGTCGATAATGCCACGGCTAGATAGTGATTCTATTTTGGTCCGTATAAGTCGACTAATGTGATGTGTGGGGTTAGTAGTGACCCGGGTGTATACTTGTTCGTCACTCAGCTGTCCCTCTATCTCACTCACATCGTAAGAGCGGTCCATGACCACTATAGCGCCCCCTTTGTCCGCTGGTTTAATCATGATCCGGTTATTCTTGGATAGGAAATTCAGGCTTTGTTTTTCCTCTCTAGTAAGGTTGGTATGTAAAGGGTATTCATTACGTTGTATTTTTGTCCTGAGTAATTCAATGTCCTTATTGACTAGTGAAATGTAAGTTTCCACAGGGTGGTATGTTTTTGGAGGGTTAAAGCGTGAGGGTAGCCTCAATCCCAGTTCCTTCAGTGACAACTGTTCAAGATTCTGTGGTGCAGTAGAGGAAGGTGTCAAGTGGTCGTCATTGATCGAGAAATGTACCCTAAGTCTCAGATTCCGAAAAAAGCGTCTAAGTTCGAGGTCTAAGGTGAATGGGTCAAAGGACGGGGTGGGGCAAAAGGATAGTCCTCTCTGTAATAGTCCAATCTCTGTGGGGGTAAGGATTTGTGAGGAAATGTTGTATACGAGGTTGTCGGGCCTACCTGTGAGCGGAGGGTCATTCTCTCGGGCTGCACCTGTGGGGGAACAGGAGGTGGTATAGTGGTTAGAAACCTGGTGGACTCTGCGGATTGAGCCCCTATTGCCCCGCCGCATTTGGCGCGTCGGGGTTGTCGTGCCCCAAAAAAACGTCTGGGACGTTGGGATGTATACTCGCTGTCGCTGCCGGAGGATGAATAGAAGCGGGAGCCGTATGTGGTGTAACCTGATCGCCATCTATATACCCTGCCGGATAAATAGTCTTCCTCGTCTCGCTTGAACTTAAGTAATTTGCGGTCTTGTATTGTCTTTTTATAAGAGAGTAAAATATCCGTCGTTTTCTTCTTAAGGACCTCAAATTGTTCAGTGGAAGTAGTGTTTAGTAGTTGATCTTCTAAGGAGATGATCCTCCCTTCAAGTTCTGTAATCTCCTTTTGTATAGATTCGATGGTTAGTAAGATCAAGTCCATGGAGCATTTGTTGAGTATGCTTTTGAACTTATTGCAGAAGTCGGCGTTATCAGAGAATAGAGTGGGTTGAAGATTAACCCTGAGTCCTCTTGGAATCCTTTTGACACGATGGTACTCTGCAAGGGTGGAAAGATGAAGATCCAGAGCGACTAGTTTTTTCCTTTCTTTTTCGTAATCCCGTGTCTTGTTGTCCTCAATAGATGAGTGAAGGAAGGTATTTCTATCAATTTTAGATAGAATTGCTACGGTATCTTCCTCATTGTAAGCAAATGTGTTAAACGACATGGGGATATATTATAGGAGCCTTGGTTACAACCAAATTGAAGTAAATAAACAATAAAGACCAAGCTCAACTATGGACAAGACGGGTGCCAGGAATACAACAAATGCATCCGTGTAAATAAAGATTCCGGCACACCAAATAATATGGAAAAAGTCTCATATAAGTGATGAAATAATAGATGCTTTATTTCTCCAACATCAACTGGTTCAAATAATAATCAGTGTACAGTTGCCTGCCCAACGTTTCAACCCCAACAGGGTTTTCCTCAGGGGCATCAAAGGAGCTTGAAAACCAGAAAATAAACAAAATAAAGACATAAGTGTGACATAAAATAAAAGACAATACAATGAGTAATATACAACAAAATAGGCATATGTGAACGGAACAAGGCAAAGGGGAGAGAAGGGGAGTAGGGGGGGAAAAAAAAAGGGGAAAAAAAAGGGGAAGCGAGGGAAGAAAAAAGCGGAGGGGGGGGGAATAGGGGAGAACAATGGGAGCAAAAGGAAGAGGGAACAATATACATACAGAGCAAAAGAACGGATCGATGTAAAAATAAAAGGAAAAAGGATACCTAGTTGCTATGCGCTGAATGAAATCTGGGAGAAAATCCCAGTGGTGGTAGAGAAACTCAGGGGAAAAATAAAAAGAACCAGTCTTGGTAGTGGTAAGGGAAAAAAGGGGATCAGCCGGCAAAATAGCTGTAAACAGACGGCAAAGGGAAAATGAGACACCAGTAACCAGACTAAAACCAGTATCCAAACAGAAGAGATGACTTGCCTTAAGTGAAAGAAGGTCAAAATGCAGAAGTCTGAGGGAATAGCCAAGGAGACCTGCCCACGGGGTAGGGTAGGTAGACCTGAGGGTAAAGAAAGGGGGTAAAAAACCGGAGAATATGGGGACATATAGGATGCCAAGCATAGAGGGCTCTTACCTATGTGTGGTAAAGGAACAAAAGTCCGGCCGTTGGTGGTGTAGTGTCTAGAGCGTTGGCGGTGTTATAAGCGCTATGAGGCTTCCTGCTTCCGGAGTGCGAGGACGCAACTTCCGGTTTGGTGGAACGCAACATCCGGTAGCGTGGAACGCATAAACGCGCATGCGCGCGGCCAAAAGGGAGAGAATTACAGAAAGGAATAAAGGCACAGCGGCGCGTGCGCGGGATATGTATAAAGGAGCTAAGGGACCACAAGGAGAAAATAAGAGACAGGGGGAGCAGAGGCACCAAAAGGATGGGGGTAAAAAGGATAAGGGGGAGGAGAAAAATAAGGGAAGAGAAGATCAAAACTATGTAAAGAAAAGGGGCAAAACAAATGAATAAAAGTAATAATAAAAAATAAAAAATAAAAGTTAAAAATAATAAGAGGGGAAGGCAGGGGAGACAATGACGGTACCTGTAGGGAGAAGGGGAAAGAGAAAGGGGGAGGGGGAATGGATATATAGAATTATAGAAATGTATACATATCGCAATGTGAAAGGAAGACAGGGGAAATGTATGTTATACAAAGTACATGTCATATAACATCTGCAATATAATAAGTAATCCGGTGCAATATGGAAATTATTATATACGGTGACAAAAAGGATATATCCGGTTCAAATATGTAGGGTCTGTGAAAGAAGTAAAAATATAATATAAGAAATACAGACAAAGCGAAAATCATGGGCAATAAATAAAATTAACCCAATCTACCTGTATAAACCTCAGGAAGAGCAAAGGAACCACATTGGTAAGATAATAAAAGAGAAGGTATCTCAAACGTGAACCTCATACTCTCGGTTGAGGCCATGAGGTTCCAATGTCTTAAGGGTAAAGATCCAGAATGCCTCCCTTTCTTTGAGCCTCTGGATCCTATTGCCCCCTCTTCTGCCTGGTGGGACGTGGTCTATCACCTGGTAGCGTAATTGTGCAATAGAGTGATGATGGGCAAGGAAATGGTTAGGAATTGGTAATAGATTATATTTGCATCGAATAGTGGATTTATGTTTGCTAATCCTGTCTCTGATGTGCTGTGTTGTTTCCCCCACATATCCTAGACCGCATGGACACTTGATCAAATACACTACGAATGAAGAGTCACAAGTGAAGTATCAACTAGGTATCCTTTTTCCTTTTATTTTTACATCGATCCGTTCTTTTGCTCTGTATGTATATTGTTCCCTCTTCCTTTTGCTCCCATTGTTCTCCCCTATTCCCCCCCCCCCTCCGCTTTTTTCTTCCCTCGCTTCCTTTCCCCCCCCCCACTCCCCTTCTCTCCCCTTTGCCTTGTTCCGTTCACATATGCCTATTTTGTTGTATATTACTCATTGTATTGTCTTTTATTTTATGTCACACTTATGTCTTTATTTTGTTTATTTTCTGGTTTTCAAGCTCCTTTGATGCCCCTGAGGAAAACCCCGTTGGGGTTGAAACGTTGGGCAGGCAACTGTACACTGATTATTATTTGAACCAGTTGATGTTGGAGAAATAAACCGTCTGACCATTGGTCTGAGGATGAAAAGCCGATGAGAACGATAAATGCATCCCCCGCCGTGTACAAAATGCCTTCCAGAATTTGGACACAAACTGAGACCCCCGATCTGACACCACATCGGAGGGTACCCCGTGAAGCCTCACAATCTCCCCAATGAACACCTGCGCAAGAGTTTTAGCATTAGGAAGAGCAGGAAGAGCGATAAAATGTGCCATCTTGCTGAACATGTCCACTACAACGAGTATGACCGTTTTACCCGAAGACGGCGGGAGGTCCGTAATAAAGTCCATAGACAGATGAGTCCAAGGACGCTCCGGGATCTTCAAAGGTAAGAGGGCCCCAGACGGACAGGTATGTGGGGTCTTAGAGCGCGCACAAACCCCACAGGACGCAACAAAAGTTACCACCTCCTTATGTAAGTTAGGCCACCAAAACCGACGCGAGAGGAGATCCACAGTTGCTTTACTCCCTGGGTGTCCTGCCAAAGCTGAGTTATGGTGTGCCTCGATCACCTTTTGTCATAGCTGATCTGGAATAAACAGTCTCCCTGGGGGTCCAACAGGGGCGTCCCCCTGAGCCTCCAATACCTCCTCCTCAAGCTCAGAGCATACTGCCGACACCACCACCCCCTCTTGAAGGATAGGAACCGGATCATTCTTATTCCCGGCCCCAGGGAAACTACGAGATAAGGCATCCGCCTTCACATTTTTTGACCCAGGATGATATGTAACGACAAAATTAAACCTGGTAAAAAACAACGACCACCTGGCTTGTCTGGGATTCAGACGTTTTGCGGACTCCAGATAAAGCAGGTTCTTGTGATCGGTGATGACGGTGACCGGATGGACTGCCCCCTCTAAAAAATGGCGCCACTCCTCAAAAGCTAACTTAATGGCCAAGAGTTCCCTATTGCCGACATCGTAATTCCTCTCAGCGGGCGACAATTTTTTAGAGAAAAAGGCGCACGGATGCCACTTACCAGGGGACGAACCTTGTGACAATACTGCTCCCACCCCTACCTCGGAAGCTTCTACCTCTACAATGAATGGCTGTGACGCATCAGGTTGAAT
The DNA here is from genome assembly GCF_046119375.1 of Phyllobates terribilis. Classification (NCBI taxonomy): domain Eukaryota; kingdom Metazoa; phylum Chordata; class Amphibia; order Anura; family Dendrobatidae; genus Phyllobates; species Phyllobates terribilis. The sequence continues at coordinate 324,928,203 of NW_027362764.1, read as the reverse complement.
GAGTATGGGTGCCGAGGCAAAACATTTTTTCAAGGAGGAGAAAGCTTGACAAGCCTTGTCAGACCACCCAGAAAAATCCGTCCCCTTTTTTGTCATGTCTGTGAGAGGTTTAACCATGGATGAGAAATTACGAATGAACTTCTGGTAATAATTAGCAAACCCCAGGAAACGTTGTAGAGCCTTAAGATTCTCTGGCAGATCCCACTCAAGAGCTGCCCGCACTTTCCCAGGGTCCATACGAAAACCGGACGCTGAAACCAGGAAGCCTAAAAACTGGAGTTCCTGTACGGCGAACACACACTTTTCCCATTTGGCATACAGTTTATTATCCCGCAAGATCTGTAACACCTGCCTAACGTGCTCCTGATGAGACACCAGATCCGGCGAGTAAATTAAGATATCATCCAGATATATGACAACAAACTGTCCCACCAGGCGGCGAAAAATGTCATTAACAAAGTGTTGGAACACCGCCGGGCATTAGTCAGACCGAATGGCATGACAAGGTTCTCATAATGCCCCTCCGGAGTGTTAAACACCGTCTTCCACTCATCCCCCTCCTTCATCCTAATCAGATTGTACGCCCCCCTGAGATCCAACTTAGAGAACCATTTGGCGCCCACGATCTGATTAAAGAGATCGGGAATAAGTGGGAGCGGATACGGATCTTGGACCGTTATCCTATTAAGTTCACAGAAGTCCAGGCAAGGGCGTAGGCCTCCATCTTTCTTCTTCACAAAGAAGAACCCCGCGGCCACCGGTGAAGATGAAGGTCTAATATGCCCCTTAGCCAGACTTTCAGAAATATAATCCTTCATGGCCTGCCTCTTAGAACCAGAAAGGTTATACAACCTAGCTTTAGGTAACTTGGCCTCAGGGAGCAGTTTTACAGAACAGTCATACTCGCGATGAGGAGGTAGTTCCTGACACCCTTTCTCCGAGAATACATCCTCAAAGTCCGCCAGAAACGGAGGTAAGACCCTAGGAGTAACCGCACCAATGACCGTATTCATGCAGTTTTTATTACAGAATTTACTCCATTGGCTTATCTCTCTAGATTGCCAATTAATAACTGGGTTATGCTTAGTTAACCAAGGAAGGCCCAACACTATAGGAGTGGGAAGACCCTCCAACACGTAGCAAGACAACAGTTCTTTATGTATCGCCCCCACTTGAAGTTTTACGTTATGCACAGCTTGCAAAAAACTTCCCTGACCGAGGGGCCTGGCATCGATCGAGAATATGGGGATGGGTTTAGCCAACTCACTCAATCGCATACCTTGAACCCGGGCAAACTGAGCGTCCACCAGATTAGCCCCGGCCCCACTATCCAGAAGAACAGATATCCTCTCAGTTCTCGTACCCACCACCACCTCCGCCGGTACAAGAAACTGAGATGAACCTAGGGACGAAATACCTACTCCCAGATTGCCGTCCACCACACAACCTGGGATCAACAGTTTTCCGACGACTCTTCACTCTGCAAGGGACGGGATGGACAGCCCCCAATAAAATGTCCCTCTCTCCCGCAGAAGAAACACCTTCCTGTCTTATGGCGCACCACCGGTCCCCTCCCCCGAAATTATGTCCCTCCTAATTGCATAGGCTCCTCTGGACGGACCAGGGGACCCTCCATATAAGGAACCCTTGTAGAAGGTGGAGTCATCACAGGGGGCGGAGTTGCCCCGCACCTCTCCCGAAGCCGTCTGTCAATGCGAATAGCAAGGGCCATAGCGGCTTCCAGTGACGCGGGAGGGTCATACTGAGCCAACACATCCTTTAATTTGTCGGATAAACCTTGACAAAACTGGCTCCTAAGAGCCGGGTCATTCCACTGGGTGTCCGTGGCCCACCTACGGAACTCCGAACAGAATTCCTCCGCCGGACGATCTCCCTGCTGGATCCTACGTAACTTAGATTCAGCAAGGGAGATCCAATCCGGGTCATCATATACGAGACCCAGAGCTGCAAAAAACCTATCCACTGACTGGAGAGCCGGGGAGCCTGGGGGAAGCGAGAACGCCCAAGATTGTGGGTCCCCTTGTAGGAGCGAGATGACAATTCCCACCCTTTGTTCTTCACTCCCCGACGACCGAGGCCGCAGCCGAAAGTACAACTTGCATGCCTCCCGCCGGAAAGCAAAAATCTTGTCCCGCCCCCCAGTGAACCTGTCAGGGAGAGCTACTTTAGGTTCTGGTCCGGCTTGCTCCTGGGGATACAAAACCTTGGACCTAACGTCCGCCAGCTCCATGGACAAACTCTGCAACTGCCGAGCTAGACTGGCTACTGGATCCATGGTAGCTGGAGAGAATCTTAGTGGGTCGGTGAAAATGTCACACTGACTCTGCGTACAGGAGGTCAGGGGCCTAAGCTGACCCTAAGCTGGGGCCCTGACTAATCCCTCTACCTGGAGGTACTGTTAAAGGTACAGAGGTCCAGGCCGCCAGCGTAACCCCTACCTCCTGAGGATCCCTGCACCTCAGTAATCTAGTCCTGAGAAGGACCCTGATCACAACAATAGGGGACAGGAAATAATATGCCAACACTCAGTACTTAGACGAACGAGACAGTACAAGGGTGAAACCAAAAACCACCTTGCATACAAAAACTACACCACAACTACAGAGGGAACACCAACGGGAAAGGAGATAAATGATAAAGCGAGGAAGTGAAAAGCCACACCAAATACACTTAGCTTAGAACTCCAAAATACCACGATCCGCTCTGTTAGTCTGTATGAAATGCTTTCACCGACACTTCCCTAACAGACTGGCAGGCATATGAAGGAGTCCCACTACTGCAGCATTGATTGCAGCTGGGCGAGGCTGAACCTCGTCTAGCACAGAGAGAGAGAGTTAACTCCCTCACTGCCGAAAAACACAAAACACCAAAAACTCAGCTGCGAGAAGTCAGGCTGTGTAATCGTGACGATCTTCGTGGCGACACACCCGTGACACACGGTGGTTGGAACCAAAGATCTCAAATTTGGACTCATCAGACCAAAGCACAGATTTCCACTGGTCTAATGTCCATTCCTTGTGTTCTTTAGCCCAAACAAGTCTCTTCTGCTTGTTGCCTGTCCTTAGCAGTGGTTTCCTAGCAGCTATTTTACCATGAAGGCCTGCTGCACAAAGTCTTCTCTTAACAGTTGTTGTAGAGATGTGTTTGCTGCTAGAACTTTGTGTGGCATTGACCTGGTCTCTACTCTGAGCTGCTGTTAACCTGCGATTTCTGAGGCTGGTGACTCGGATAAACTTATCCTCAGAAGCAGAATTGACTCTTGGTTTTCCTTTCTTGGGGCGGTCCTCATGTGAGACAGTTTCTTTTGTAGCGTTTGATGGTTTTTGCACTTGGGGACACATTCAAAGTTTGCCCAATTTTTCGGACTGACTGACCTTCATTTCTTAAAGTAATGATGGCCACTCGTTTTTCGTTACTTAGCTGCTTTTTTCTTGCCATAATACAAATTCTAACAGTCTATTCAGTAGGACTATCAGCTGTGTATCCACCTGACTTCTGCACAACACAACTGATGGTCCCAACCCCATTTATAAGGCAAGAAATTCCACTTATTAAACCTGACAGGGCACACCTGTGAAGTGAAAACCATTTCCGGTGACTACCTCTTGAAGCTCATCAAGAGAATGCCAAGAGTGTGCAAAGCAGTCATCAAAGCAAAAGGTGGCTACTTTGAAGAACCTAGAATATAAGACATATTTTCAGTTGCTTCACACTTTTTTGTTAAGTATATTATTCCACATGTGTTAATTCATAGTTTTGATGCCTTCAGTGTGAATGTATAATTTTCATAGTTATGAAAATACAGAAAATTTTTTAAATGAGAACGTGTGTCCAAACTTTTGGTCTGTACTGTATGTGATTGAGTGATATATACTAGGACATCATCAGCAAATGCAGAGCACTTGTACTTGGTGCCTCCCACCTCAATCCACCTAATATTGGGGTTATGGCAAATTGATGAGAGCAGGTGCTCCATCACTAGGATGTATAAGAGAGGGGACAGAGGACATCCCTGCCTTGTCCCATTGGTGATTATGAAAAGTGATGAAAATGTTCCATTTATCTTCAGCCTAGGTGACGTATTGCGATACAGGCCCGTGATTTTGGCTATAAAAGGGTCCCCTAGACCCCTACCCCAAGCTTTTTAAGAGAATAATATATGGCGTGCCAGGAGACTCCATGGAATGCTTTCTCAGCATCCAACGAGAGTATCTAATTACAAATTTTTAACTGCATCTAGCCCAGGAAATACTTTGTGCCTAGTAGCAGTGTCTGCTAGTCAGCGGATTATCCCAGCTGTTAAGCAAGCTACACCACCTGTAGTTTGGACACTTAATTTTTTCAAAGGAAATGGTTCGGACCCCCGGGACACTCAGTTAAGAGCATCGAGGAGGCACCCCCAAGGCATAGGGGCTGGGACTGGCGGTAGGACGCCTTGCTGTGGACCGCCAAGCTCGATCCTTATAAAAGCTTTTTAACTGCAGCAGCTTTAGTGGACGCTACTGGAGCTGGAACTCTTTTTTTATTAAAGTAAAAAAAAATCCACACCAATACATAACAATACATAACAATTCCCATAAAGTCCAACCATTCATCCTAATAAATTACCAAAACATATACATCAAACAACACAAAAAGAAACCCCCCACCCCCCGCGAATCTTGCCGGGAACATAACCAAAATGATAAGGGATCCTACCAGGAGTAGTTCATTTCACTTTCCCATGCAGAATAAGCGATGCGTATTAGGGGTCCAGGTCCAGGAGAAAACATGAGTCTATGCGGGTCCATAAAAGCTTAAAAGAGTCCAAAGAAACCCAGAGAGTCCATAGAGTCCATATGGGATAAGTCCATCCACATACTTGCTCCTGCTCGTGCTCTTTGTTCTTTACTCTTGGCTCTGTGCTCATCTCCTTGGTCCATGAATCCTTCCCCTTACTCCTCGGAGCTACCAGGCTCGGATGTTATTACATAGGAGAGAGGGAAAAAAAAGGGGCCGCATTACAATTCCTTTCATTCCATTATACATACAATCAAGAACAAAACCCGGTCCACCGCCCTAACATAAATACGATGGCACTCTGCCAAAAACTACAACTGAGCCTTATTTAACACTACACACACTATATATATATATCTTTTTTTTTTTTTTAGTATTTTTTTTTTATTTTTTATAATTTCCCCCCCCCCACTCAAAAACCAACCTACCTTCCACCACATATCTATTGTTATCATATTTTTTTCCCTTTTTCTCTTTTTCTCTACTATTTACATATTCCTTATATACTATAAATCCTACAACCTTCTAACACCTTATCAACATAATAACATAGCAGCATAACATAATAGCATAAAAACATAATAGCATAACCACATAATAGCATAACCACATAATAGCATAACCACATAATAGCATAACAACACCATACCTACCACTCTATTTAAGCCATGGCTCGGTGCTTGCGAGCCCCATACACCTCAGTATCCTTGAAAACAAAAAGCTACCAGTGAAAGTTAACAGCCCACCACCGGGAGCCGGAAAAGCATGCTTTTTCCCTGACAAAAAATAAAAAAATAAAAAATAAAAAAAAATAAAATAAAAATAAAAATAAACCTTTCTTACCCTCACTATCTCAAAGCTGTCCCTAATTAAAACCCTATCCCTATCTATCCCTCCCTACCCCTATCGCCCTATCTACCTCACCACGTGCCTAACTAGCTTTCCCTCCTCTGTCCCTAACTGTCCCTATGCGTATCTCTCCCTACTGCCTAGATACCTGCCCCTACTGCTATAAAACTAAAATTAATCTGTCCCTCAAGGCACTTCAAATGAGAGACCCCTCCAGAGGCGGGAGGCCTTCTCAGTGCCCAACCTGTCAAATTCCAGCGAGCACATTTTACCAAGGTCACCAAGAATGTTCCTAACCACCTCATCCATGGGCAGGGTTTTCTGCTGAGTGGACACTAGACAGCGTGCATTCCAAGTGTAGAACCTGACCACTAGACTAACTAGAAATAACGTGCACCGATCTCGGCCACCAGGGGACCCGAATGCTCCGTACGTCCACTCCGGATAGGAGAGGCGAGCCAGCCTAGGCCAGCCAATGGAAGCACCCACCCTGTTGTAGACCCCTGTATTAAAGGAGCACTGAAGGAGGAAGTGCTCCATGCTTTCCAGCACGTCGCAGCATTCCTCACGGGGGCAACCCCGGTCATCGGAACTCCTGTACTTCAAATTGCCCCTTACATACAGCCTCCCGTGAAAGCAGCGCCAGGCCAAGTCCCAAAACTTCAAGGGGATCCGAGTAGAATTTAGCAACCTCAGCCCCCCCTCCAGATCCCGACCTGGGCAATCCTTGAGGACCAGAGGCTTCTGGAAACGGGTCAACAGAACCTTTCTGTCAAGGAATTTCCTCGGCATAGTTCTGATCTCCCACATTCCCAGACCCCACTGGCGGATCACCTTCAAAACCAGGGTAGCATAAGCCGGGAGATGCCCGTGCGGTGTACGTAGGTCCCTCACTCGCCCTCCTGACTCCCATTCCTGGAAGAAGGGTCGAAGCCATCCCCTGCAGGAGAAAACCCATGGAGGAGCCCTCTCTGGCCAGAGGTTCCCTATGTTGGTTTTAAGGAAGGCATTCACTAAGAATACCACCGGGTTGACCATACCCAATCCACCTAGTCTCCTCGTACGGTACGTGACCTCCCTCTTGACTAGGTTGAGCCTGTTTCCCCATAACATCTGGAAAAACAGGCCATAGACCCGTGTCCAAAGAGGCTCTGGCAAAATGCAAACGCTGCCCAAATAGTTCAGCAAAGGCAGAAGGTAACCCTTGATCAGGTTCACCCGCTCCCTTAGGGTCAAAGTCCAACCCTTCCACTGGTCCACCTTTTGAGCGGCGATCTTTAGCCTGCCCTCCCAATTTAGCTGGGGGTAATCACCCGGGCCGAAATTGATGCCTAAGATCTTTGCTGTGGCTTGGGGTTCTGGGAGGGTGTCCGGGAGACCGAAACTAGGGTCTCCCCCTCCCAGCCAGAGACTCTCACACTTCTCCTGGTTGATCTTAGACCTAGATGCCTCCGAGTAGCGGTCAACCTCAGACATCACCCAGTCCGCCTCCTCTTTCGAGGATACAAACAAGGAGACATCATCGGCGTATGCCACTGCCCTCAAGGTGGCCTCCGGGGCCGCCCGGTCCATCCGAACTCCCGCCAACGGTCCATCATCGATCCTCCTTAAAAAGGGGTCGAGGGCGAACACGTATAACAGCGGGCTCAACGGACAGCCCTGGCGAACCCCAGATTCCACCTCAAAAGGGCGGCCAGACCAACCATTCACCAGCGGGAAAGTCTCAGCCCCTGCATACAATGCCTTTAACCAATTTACGAACTCCCTGGGCAGACCGTACCTCAAAAGGACAGACCAGAGGTAGTCGTGGCTCACCCGAGCAAAAGCCTTTGCCTGATCTAGGGACAGCAGAAACCCCTTCCAGAGGCCAGCCCTACCCTGCTCCACTGCCTCACGGACACCGAGTACAGCACTAAATGTGCTGCGGCCTGGAACAGAGCAATGCTGGGACCCCGAGAGGAGCCGGGGTGCAAACTTCACCAACCGATTAAAAAGCACCTTTGCCAGAACCTTCCGGTCCGTATTGAGAAGCGCTATGGGACGCCAATTCTCAATACGGGACGAGTCCCTACCCTTTGACAGGATAATCAGGGCAGACCTCCTCATTGAACGGGGAAGAGCACCCGAGGAAAGGCACTCTTTGAACACCTCCGTCAAGAGGGGGACCAAAGAGTCCCTAAAGGTCTTATAAAATTCAGACGTTAAGCCGTCTGGACCTGGCGATTTCTTGAGCCGAAGCCCATCAATGGCCAGTCTCACTTCCTCTTCCCTGATTGCCTCAGTCAAAACGCCAAGAGAGGGGTCATCCCCTGGCTCAGGAACGGCTTCGGCCAGGAAAGTCGACGTCACGTCTCGATCTAGTTCCCTCTTTCCCAAGAGGCGTGAGTAGAACGACCTGACGACTTCCAGGATCCCTGATTTGGATCTGTTCAGGGAACCTGTACCATCGATCAGGCCGGTCACTACTTTACGATTCACTGACATCTTACAGTTTCTGTAGGGGTCAGGTGAGCGGTACTTCCCGAAATCCCTCTCAAAAACCAAAGATGTGTGTCTATCATACTGACTCCTCTTGAGCAAAGACTTCACTCTGGAGATCTCCTCACGGTCACCTTCAGTCGAGACGAGCTGCTCAAGTTTCCTCCTCAGGCTCTGGTACAGGCGGTACCTGCTCAGGCTCCTGAGGCTAGAGAGCTGGCGGAAGAAACTCGCAACCCGATCTTTGAACATCTCCCACCACTCAGACTTAGTGCTACACAGATCCAACAGCGGTACCTGGCTCTGAAGAAAATCCTCAAAGGATTGTCTCACCTCCGCTTCTTCCAGCAGTGATAAATTCAGCTTCCATAGTCATCTCCCCATCCGGGGGGTTTCTGAAACATTCAAGGAAAAGAAAATTAGACAGTGATCGGAGAATTCCACCTCAACAGCGGACACTGCTGAAGAGACTGCCTCCTCCTTTAAAAAAAACCTGTCTATTCTAGACCTACAACTACCCCTATAATAGGTGAAACCACTGTGACCTGGGGTGTGCCGGATGTGGACATCCACCAGGGGAGCATCACTAGCTATACTGTTCAGAGTCACGCTATCGTAAGCCAACCGGCCATTGGAGCCTCCCCGGTCACGTAATCTTGTGACGGTGTTGAAGTCCCCTCCAAAGACCACCTGCCGACTCGTAAAAAGATAGGGCTTGATCTTCAGGAGGAGACATTTGCGGTCCCACTTTGATTGGGGACCGTAGATGTTTATGAGCCGAAGCTCCTGTCCCCCCATGAAGACGTCTAAAACCAAGCACCTCCCCATTTCTACTTCGATAACCCTCCGGCATTCTACCGCTGCGGTCTTAAAAAGGACCGCCACCCCGCTATACGGCTCGGCCGCAAGAAACCAGTATGAGGGCCCACACCTCCACTCACTTCTTGCCTTGTGAATGGCCCCCATGTCTGTTAGTCTCGTCTCCTGCAAAAATAAAATTTCAGCCTCAAACCGGATGAGAAAATCAAAGGCCGTAAATCTAGCCGCATCTGATTTTATGCTGGCGACATTAATGGATGCCAGCGTCAACGGGGTGGGTGCAGCCATTGGGTGATCGAATTAGATGGCTTTCTTCTTCCCTCCACCCCCCTCACCGTCCGACAAAGACCCCTTGCTGTCACGCTCACGGCGTTTGAGGGACACTGTCATATCCATAGCACCCCCTCCTCCCCTTTTTTCCTCATCCCCAGGTTCAGGGACAGTCCCTCCCCCAGAGGAAGATGGCATACCCCCTGAGGGAAGGACCTCGCCGTACCCCACAGGCCCTTCAGGTGGCTCCCCCGGCTCTTTGCCCTCGACCCCTCGACATCAGGGTCCTCGAGGACTCCAAACCGGTTGGAGACAGAGATCAGAGGGGAGATTGTGGAGCCCTCCACCGGCACCTTGCTGGTTAAGGGGGGGGCAGATTTTTTAACCCCCTTCCCATTGATCTTCCTCTTCCTCCTTCGCCTCTTTTTTTTGGTTTCACTGTCACCCTCTGCTGTATGCTGCGCGCCCTCATCCTCCTCAACACTTTCATATTGGGAGGAATCTGAGAGCGCAGCCGCCTCCTCCTTCTCCATCCTCCTGGTCTCCTCACTCAGCGCCTCCTCCCCCAGGGCCTCAGTGGCACTGGTCGAGACCCCCAGAGGGGGGGCAGTCATCACCCCAGTTGCCTGGGGATCCCCCTGCCCTTCCCCAAGCAGGCGCCTCTCCTGCCTCCGATAATAAGAGGGGCCCCGGACCCTCTTGTTCTTCACTGGCCCCTCAGCCACCCCGCTTCCACCAGCCTCAGGCTCAGCAGAGGGCGCACTGCCGGGATCCACCCCGACACGGCCACCCTCCGCCTGACCAAAGACGGCGTTGGCGAAGGAACGAGGGCAGCGACTGAACGGATGCCCGACGGCATCACACAGGTGACACCGAACCGTACCACAGGAGGCGGCGAGATGGCCTATCCCACCACACAAGGTGCATTTTTGCACCCTGCATGCTGCACTAAAGTGCGTGGGATCACCGCACCTGTGGCACACTTTTGGCTGCCCCTGGTAGAAAACCAGGATCCTGTCCCTCCCAAGGAAAGCCGAGGAAGGGATGTGGGTGACAGTACCGCCGGACCTCTTCAACCTCATCATGAAGGTCCAGCCCCCTGACCAAATGCCCTCATCCATTATCTTTTTTGGTACCTCCATCACTTCTCCATACCTACTGAGCCAGGTCATAATATCGACTCCTGAAAGTGACTCATTGCATGTCAGCACGGTCACCTTCTTGGGCCCATTCTGGCGGGATATCGCCTCCGCGACGAGACCCCGCCAGCCGGGCGTCTCCTTTGCCAGCTCGTAGCTCGACCAAAAAAGCTCCATGCCCTCTGGCCGAACAAAGCTAACATCGAAGATGGGGGCGCCAAAAGGATGTATCAGGGCAAAGATGTCATTCGCCCTGAATCCCATCTCCAGGAGGAGTTTCACCACCCATGATCTTGGTGGGCACGCATCATCACCCCTCCACCGGAGACGGAACACATTCCTCCTGGACACCCCCCGCCCGGCTGTAGGGAGAGACCATACAGTCTCTACCCCCCTTTTCTCTTGGAAGGCGGCCTGTCCAAATTTGTCCAACCAAAAGGACAGGTCCACATCCCTCCCCTCTACTGAGATCGTCCGATCCCCACGCCTCAGGGCCTGCATGAGATGGCGGTGGAAATCTCCATCACCCGAGCCTGAGGGTGAGGAAGACCCCGCCACAGCCCCCGAAAAATTCATTCCGGCGCCACCACTAGCGCGATTGGACGGTGGACCGGCCCCCACATTACCATTCACCCCACTCGCCTCACCAGCCTCATCACTCACACTGCCCCCTCCCAAAACCGGCCATTCATCCATTTCCACACATTCCCCATTTTCACCATTGGCACCATTCACACCATAACCCTGCGTTTTTTCCCCTCCCAGCGTTTTCCCCCTCCCCCCATTCACATCCTGCCTTTTCCCTACCACTTTCACTCCAGACCCCCTCTCATTTTCCCTTCCGTTGTTATTCCTATTACACACATTACTCACATTATTCACAGTGTGCTGATTTGGAGCAGCTGCTGTTGTCCTATGGAGCCTGGGCTTAGGTATGGGCGGTATGGGTGTTATGGGTGTTGTCTCCTCTCTCCTTCCACAGCCACCACTGCTGCTGTCTAAGCTGGACATGCCTCCTTTCTGAGCAGGGCGTGCAGCAACAGTGGGAGCTGCTGCAGAGCGTCGCTCCTCCACTTCTGTCTGCTGAACGTTTCTCCCGGGGGGACCAGCCACCGCCGGAGACCCCACTGACCCAGGTGAGACAATGCTAGCGGGGGCCCCTGACGGCGGGCCCGCCCCCACGGCTGGGGGCGGGGCTTCCGCTGTTATTGTAGTTATTGCTGTTATTATTGCTTTTTTGGTTTTGTCTTTTCCAAAAACTGGCACCGGGACTTCTGCAGACCCTGGCAGCGCCGTGCCCCCTGCCAAAGTGGCAGTCAGGGACACGGCCGGCTGTGTAGCCGCAGTTTTAACCCTCAAACGCCCGCCCTTACTCACTGCCGGCGCCGAGGCCCCTATGGCCCCAGATGGTGGCAGGCACACAGGGGACCCCGGCGACACCGCCCCCACCACCGGCGGTGCGGTCCGGGACACGGCCGGCTGTACTTCAGCCACGGCACACCTCCCGCCCTTCGATGTTACCGGGGCCGAGGCCCCCGCAGCCCCAGATGGAAGCGGGCTCGCAGGGGGCCCCGGCAGACCGGCCCCCTCCGCCGAGGGTGCGGGCGGGGGCAGGATGGCGGCGGCTATCACGGCCGACCCCTTGCTCTTACTAGCCGGCCCCGGGGCCCCCGCAGACCCAGTAGATGACACACTTGCCAGGGACCCCCGCAGCACAACCTCCCCCACCAAGGTGGGGTCGCGGATCAGCCGGACCTCCGGCACCATCCTCATGTTAGGTCCCTTTCCCCCATCCATGCTACAATCAGCATGGACGGTAGCCTTCACTATGGTTACATTTCTCTTCCCACTCCCTTGCACTGGGCCCACACCAGAACCCAGGCCGGGGTGGGAAGCGGGCACATAGTGGGAACGGGGGGTCCCAGGAAGGGGGACATACACAAGTTTTTCCTCCGCTCTGATCTTATTCTTCCCTTTTCCCTTCCTCCCCTTCCCAGTTGCCTCATCCAGGCAGCCCTCATCCCCAAATGTAAACTGGGAGAAATCCACTCCCGGGGACTCGAGCTGCCGGATCTGGTGCATGAGGCAACCCCCCTCGCTACCATTGTCACTACTCCCATCATCATCCTCCACACTGCTGGCGTCCGATGGGAGCGCGACTTGGTAAGGATCTAATTGCCTACTATGTGTGACCTGGTGATCACTTACCAGGTCCCCAGGCAGGTTGTCTGGCTTCTCCTCCTCCTCCTCCATAGCAGACTCCTTGATGGCAGGCTCCTTGATGGCAGGCTCCTCGGCCTCATCCTCCTCTGCCTGGGTCGGGCGGCCAGACCCCACTGGCGCCCCCCAGAACCTTTCGTCGTTCACCAACTTCTCTCTGAAAGGTCCTGCATTTGCCAAGATCTCCATCTTCCTCTCCTCCACTATTGTAATGGAACTTTTCAGCTCCTCCACATGAGACGACAGGGCTGGCCTCCGGTTCTTTCATGCACAGTTTACAGCCTGCTGGGCGCACCGCAGCTCCTCCTGGAGTCGCTTCAGGGTCTTACATACCTCTTTGTGCTCGCTGCTGTACAAATTCAGGCGGGAGCCATAGGTGGTTATGGGCTCCCCCGCGGCCTGGACACCCCAGTCCTTGGGGACTGCCGCTGCACCCCAGCAAGCACCAGGTTCCCCTCCGGGAGGAGAGATCTCCTCTGCGTCAGGCCCAGCTGCGGCCGGCGCCCTGCCGCCTCTCCCCGGCTGCGCCGCCTTGGCCTCCTTGGCAACTTTGGCCTCCTTTTTCTTCTTGGCCTCCTTGGTGCCCCTCATCTTGGGGGAGGCTTATAAAAATAATAATAAAAATAAAAGCTCCCACAGTCCAAACAGTCCAAATGGGACTCCCACCCCCGGTATCAACCGAGGGGTGGGAGACGGGGGACAAGCCCCACTGTAGTCCAAAAACCACCCTCCCTCCTCTGGGTCCAAAGGGGGGGGTCCTTCCAGCTCGGAAAAGCCTTACGGCCCGGGAGCTCCTCAGTCCACCACCTCTCTCCTCAGCTGCAGTCCACACTCTGACACACCCAGGAAGTGCCGCGGCTGCTGGCATGAGACTTGCCCTTCATTAGATCCTTGTAAAAGGATTTAAAGTGTACTCATTCAATTTAGAGAGCCAATTTAAATTAAAAAGATTAGACCTGCCTCCACCGCAGGGGGGCTTGCTTGACCCACCAGCGGACAGGCACCAGTATTGGGAGAGGGTGGCTGGCATCAGGGTCCACCAGAGCTCTGGCACAAACCCGGCGACATGGAGGTCGCACGGGCAGGAACGGACTGGCCGTGTCGGCTTCGCACTTTTTTGGTTTTAGAAGGGCATGACATGCCTATATCTGTGTCTCTCCCTCCTTTTACTCCTCCACCTCTTTTCTTTTCGCATGACTATATGTACTTGTCACTTTTCCATGTGTTAGTTGTGTCTTCTGAGCAGTTTGTCAGCTTTTGGACACCTTTGAAGGTGTTTTCTATGTGTTTCTATGTGTTTTTGTTTGCCTGCCATTGGTTTTAACGGTGTTCGAAGGTGTTCGACGAACCGAACAGAACTCGAACACTACGGGGGTGGCTCAACACTAAGAACCACTGCATCTCCTATACAGCCTGCCTGCCTGATATCTGGGATGGATATTAGTCCTGAGAAGCACTGTTTGTTTGTTCTGGCAGCCTTTACAGAGCCTACACTAACTATTTCGCAGGAAAAATCTCTACCTAGCTCAGCAGCGCTGTCCCTACACTGTCTGATCCGGAGCGTCTGTGTCCAAGATGGCGGCGCCCGGTTTTAAATACTCGAGGTGACACTGTGCAGCCAGCCAATCACTGTAATGCCCACAAACAACATGGCTGCGGCATTACAGTGACGGGCTGGCAATCCCTGCATGTTCATTGGCTCTGTAAAGAGCACCAAACATGCAGGGCGGAGACCCGAGCTCCCGTCCGAGTGACCCGGAAATGCTCGGTGCTCGCCGAACATCCCGAGTAGCTTGATGCTCGGGCGAGTACCGAGCAGTGTCGAGCATGCTCGCTCAACACTAGTTAACATCCTTTCAAACATATAGTGTTCTGCTGATAATCAACCTTGGGTACAGTCCAGGTTATGGGAGACTTAGGGAGTTTCCTGGTTTTGATATCTTGGGACATTGTCTATGTGGACAGATACAGGACAAGTATGATAATTATAGACACTGTCAGCCAACTCCTAACTTGTGTATAGAGGTTAACCTTGTGACTAAAAAGAGAAAAACCAAATCTGCTGTATCAAGGTTAAATTACTGAAAAACAAGATTTCTTAAAGGTAATGTTAAAAGAAACTGAACCATTATTTTTACAATTCCCCTCTTTTTATCATCTTGTCTAAATATCTGTCCCTCGTGTCCCTACCTATTCCCTAGGCCTGCAAGTTAACCCTACTTCACAACATCACGGGGCTAATCCTACGTATGCAGTGTGATGCCAGACCTGCTGCGCATCCATTCAGATTAACTTGTTATCAGACCTACTGTCCCTTACTTTCCCTATAAGTTTACTAAGTAGTCATTGTTATATGTATCTGCATAAGCATATGGGATTGTTGAGAACATATATATAATACATAATAACTATAGGGCATATGATTCAGTATCTTAGACTAAGTAGTTGCAGAGAGTTCATCATTTATTAGGTCCCATCCTCCGCTACCGAGGTTGACTTCAGACCAATGGTTTTCCGCAGAACAAAAAATCTGATAAGTCTGCTGCAGTCATCTTAGTGCAGAAGATGCATTCCCGTTGTGCTGCGGTGATTATTGTAGTCATGACTTGGGTTTGTTTCACTTCAGTGTCTGTATCAATTTTATTTCGGGGTTTACCTGGAAGACACTTACAATTAGAGGCAAGAATTCTCTTTATAATTATTACAAAAGTCTTATGATTTTTGAAATTACCACAATTATAAACACAATTTGAATCAAGACATGTATGACACCACTTATCCATCCTCCTATTCCCTTAAATCAATTTAAAGGATTTATCCAAGAAAGCCATTCGGGTAGTGGTAAGTTATCTAATGCATTTGCTTTTCGTACACCTTCCTTGATCCGTTGGGCTTGTTCTATATCATGTGTAACTTGCATTAAACCAGTGGGATCTATGAAATGGCAACATGCTGGACCGACAACCTGGCAAAAACCTCCTTGTGAGGCAGTGAGATAGTCTAGTACCATTGAGTGCTGATTAGTGATCATTATCAGTTGTTTCATGTAAGCGGACTCAACGTTAAGTGCATCAAATAAGTAATCAGTTACATTATCAAAAATGTCCCCCCGCTCTTCTATCATCTGGGCATTTCTCATTGTGCCAAAGGTTACCCCCAAAGGACCAGTTAACACCATTCCTGCCTTGAGATACCAGGGTGTTCCCGTGAGATGTTTTCTCGGGGGGGGGTAATACTCATTTTTGCAAGCATATGGCTGGGCACATTTTTATAAGGGAAATCCCTATCTTCCCAAACCCATGTGGCGGGTTCTAATCTAGCCAATGTACAGGTGCCTTCTGCACCCTTTGGTATCCATCTGTAGGCCTTGTCCCCACATACTATATAGACGCCCTTTGGTAACTGGAATTGAAACTCATTCAGGAATGCCATAACAATAGTTACCAAACGTACTGTTTTAGGGTATAAACACCAAGAATCGTCTAAGTCAGTAGTAACTGCTCTATAGTATTGGAGAACCAAACATTGGGGTTGGGTGTTAACACTTACGGACATTTCGGATGCCCCATCTCCCAATTGGCCTTCCCTCATTTCTTCATCTACATGTATAGCTCCTTTTTCCTTACATTGGCGGGTGTCTCCTAAAGCGAAAAGGTGTTTCTTTGCCAATTTTTATGGATATACCTTTCCAGGCAGGTTGGTTTACATTGTTGACTGCCTTAACTGACATCATAAGGGACAGGATGTTTGGCTGCAAAACTAAGCTTCAATTGTTGATCAGGTTTTTTTTCCTAAATAATGTTTGTTACTTTCCTTGTTTATCCAGGCACCATCAAATTCCCCAAATTCATATATATTATTTTTATTTTTACCCTTATTAGCCTGTGGCTTGGTCAAATTGACTTGAAACCAAGGCTGTTTTGTCCATCCCGTGATTGGCAGAGGTGCTGACGTTTTACTCTCTTGGGATGGTAAATTTAGTGCATACATGTCCCAACATCTTTCCCTAAGGATCTCATCTTCAGGGATAGGGGTTACAAAATAGGGCATAGTTTTTGCAGCTATGGGAACATGAGTGCAAATCCAACAATTTGAAAGATTCCTAACATGGGCTACATAGTCATGATATTTTACAAACTTATTTCTCCACTGTTTTGTTTGTTCATTGTTCCATTCCATTGGTATATTATCACCCCTTTTGCTTTGGAATGACATGAGTAATATAAACATATGGAGAAGGTAATACTTTCCAAGGTCCATTCTTTTGTCTTTAGTTCCTGAGGAACTTCTTGCAGTGTGAAGCGTGGATCCAGGTGGGTTTTCCCTCCACCTTTACTGACGTAGGTGTCATCAATTGGATTTGGTAAGGTCCTTCAAATCGTGCATCCAAGCTCTTTCTTATGTGCTTCCGTATCGTCACCCAGTCCCCGGGTTCGAGGCTATGCGTGCCTTGCAAAGAGGAAGGATCTGGAATGGAACTGAAAACACGGTTATGAATCTGTTGTAACACAGTTTGCAAAGCTCCTACATATGATGATGTATGTGAATGTATGGCCTGCAACTGTTGGGGGAAGTACAATCCGGTTTTTGGTGGTCCCCAAAACAATATCTCATATGGACTGAGACTGGTTTTCTTAACTGGGGTTACTCTGATAGAGTATAATGCTATAGGGAGACACTTAGCCCAAGGCTTTCCTGTTTCTGCCATTGCCTTTTGTATTTTTTATTTGAGTGTACCAATCAGTCTTTCCACCCTACCACTGCTTTGTGGGTGGTAGGGAGCGTGGAAAGACTGTTGGATCCCTAAAGCATCCAAGATTTCCTGACAGACCTGAGAAGTGAAATGGCTGCCTCTGTCACTCTCGATTACCTCAGGAACTCCATATCTGCACACTACTTCGGAAAGTAGTTTCTTAGCTACTGTTTTAGCATTAGCCTTTGCAACTGGCCAGGCTTCTGGCCATAATGAAAACAAGTCAATACAGACAAGCACATACTCATAAGTGCCTACCCTTGGAAGCTGTATGAAATCTATCTGGAGTCACTGAAACGGGTATAATGGTCTCACTCTGCACTTTGATGGCACCTTCACCGTTTTTCCCACATTATGACATGCACAGATTATGCATCCCTGTATGAATTTAACAGCAGCATAATGGAATCCTGGTGCTACCCAATAGATTTTTACCAGACTTACCATTGCATCCTTGGACTGATGGGTTGGTCCATGAGAAAGAGTGCATATCATAGAGTACAGGGATCTTGACAGACAGTACTTGCTATCTGCTCTCCACAGTCCATCTTTTCCCTGTTTAGCTGAGCGTTTCATCCATTCTTCTTTTTCTGGTGCAGCAGCCTGATCCTGTAGGCTCTGCAAGAGATCCAAATCCACACTCCCAGACACTTGCACAGTGTATGTTTCTACTGGGAGGGGTAATAGGGCTGCAGCTTTTGCAGCTGCATCCGCCCTCCTGTTTCCTTCAGCCTCCTTTGTGCACTCTTTGTTGTGAGCTTGTACCTTTACAATAGCTACTTGTTTTAGCAACTCCAGTGCTCTGAGGAGTTGAGCTACTGCTTCTGCATTCTTAATGGGTTTACTATAAGAACCAATAAACTTTCTGCTTTTCCATAAGGGACCATAATCACGGCAAATGCCAAATGCATAGCGACTGTTAGTAAAGACATTCTCAACTCTACATTCTGCAATCATACACGCTTCAGCGAGTGCCTTTAGTTCAGCTTCCTGGGCAGACATTCTAGGAGGCAGTGCTTCACCTTTCAACACTTCATTTTGGCTCACTATCGCATAACCTGTGTAGGGCTTCCCATCTTGGTAGAATCGGGAGCCATCTACATATAGCTCTAAGTCTGCCTCTGGAATTGGTGTTTCTTGTACATTGGCCAGTGGTTTAGTTTCTGCGTCTACTAACTCAGAACAATTATGCTCAAAGTGTAATGTCTCATCGTCAGTTGTCTCAGGTATTAGTGTGGCAGGATTGAGAGTTGTACATCTCCTGATAGTAACGTTTGGGGGACTCAATAATGCCACTTCATATTTTGTCAATCTGCTCATGGACAGGTGTTTTGTCCTGGCCTGGAGCAGAAGCTCCTGCACCGAGTGCGGAGCTTGAATTTCTAGTGCATTATCCAGCACCAGATCTGCCACCTTCTCTTTCAACATTGCACAGGCGGCTACCGCTCTGATACATGAGGGTGCCCCCTTTGCAACAACATCGAGCTGAGCAGAGTAGTATCCCAGAGGACGATGTGTACCTCCATGTTTTTGAGTGAGCACGCCTTTAGCATGCCCCCCTGATTCATGACAGAAAAGGAAAAATGGTAGGCTGTAGTTGGGGATTCCTAGTGCTGGTGCTGAGAGAATAGCGTCCTTGAGCATTTGGAACCCCTGTTTTGCTTCTAGGGTCAGCAAATAAAGTTGACCCTTATCGCATGCAGATAGCACGTCAAATAGGGGCTGCATCATGGCAGATGCAGAAGGAATCCACTCTCTACAGTAGCTGACCAGCCCCAGGAATGTTCTTAAAGCGCTGGAAGTTGTTGGTTCTACAGCCTGACTGATTGCCTTTTTCCTTTCTGGAGTGATATGTTTGAGTTGGAAGGAGATACAATGTCCCAAGAATACTACCCTTTCCTTTGCAATCTGCAGTTTTTCCTTGGATACCTTGCAACCTTCGTGGTACAAGAAGATTAGCAAAGACAATGTCTCTTTTAAACATACATCCTTCCTTGGGGTACACAACAATAGATCATCCACATACTGAAGTAGCTGAATGTCTTGATTGTCAGGATGCCAAGAGAGAATTACTCCTGCCATTGTCTCTGAGAACACGGAGGGAGATGTTGCCCCCCCCCCCTGAGGCAACCGGGTCCAGCAATACTGCTTTCCTCCATGGGTGAAGGCAAACAGCAGCTGGCTCTCATCATCTATTGGCACTGAGAAGAAAGCATTACTGAGGTCAATCACTGTGAAAAATTTTGCATTAGATGGAATTTGATTCAATAGGGTATGTGGATTTGGTACTATGGGTGTGTCTACTACCATTAATTTATTTACCTCTCTCAAATCATGAACCATACGGTAGCCTACCGGCTGGCCCACGATTTGCTTCTTTTTCACTGGAAATAATGGAAAATTAAAAGAGGATCTGCATTCCTTGATTATACCTTTATCTACGTATTTATTCACCTGTTGTGCAATTGCTTCTGTTTGCTCTTGGCTCAGGGGATACTGTCTCATACGTACTGGTACAACACCATGTTTCAACTTAATTGTCACTGGGGTTATTTTTAACAGTCCCACATCTGTTTTATCCTGTACCCATAGTGCAGTTGGTACGTTACCAAGCATTTTCTGTATGTCTTCATCGAGACCTGTATCCACCTCCTTTTCAAGTTGGATTATTGACATCCTTGTTGATATTGTTGTTTCAGATAACGGACCTGCAATGGTAACACCTTTCTTTCCAAATGTAATAATTGCATTCATTGCATTGAGAATGTCTGCACCTATCAAATTTCTAGGACATTTATCTGAGACAAGTAGATGGGTACATAAGTCAATAGTATGGGCTATTTTAACATTTACAAGTTTAGTTTCTTTTAGGGGGTCTATTGTACCTCCAGCTCCTATTCCTTGGATAACTCTCACCCGTTGCATATCCATGTGGCATGTCCTGTTTTCTTATGATAGTACGGCTCGCCCCCGTGTCGATCAGACATTCAATTTGTTTACCATTGGGAAATTCTAGTTGGGTTACTGCCATCGGACCTTCCCGTGGGGGAACCACTATCATAGAATTGAATCGGGGGCTGCCAATTTCCTAGTCTGAAAAATCTTCCTCTGGTCCGGTGTTTGAGATGGTGACATAAGCCTGTCCTGTCCTTGCTCTTTGTCTATGCGGTCAGTTCCTTTTAATGTGACCTTTCCCACCACACCCAAAACAGAGACCCTTTTGCTTACAATCCTCTGGGTCCATTACTTTTTTATTTTTTTCTACCCTTCTGTCTGAAGTAGTTCGAGTGGCTGACTTCACTGCGTCCTTAATAGTGTCCTGAAAGGCATCTGGGTGTATATTTACCATAATTGGGGTGACCTTATCCTTCTTTTTCTCTTTTCTCTTATTTATGGCATGTTCTAACCCTCTAAATATTGATATTGACTGCTCCAAGGGGGCATATAGGCATTCTGGGCGCAGCTTAAACACCTCTGCCCTGAGGTCTTCTCTGAGACCCATAATGAACATATTTTTCAGGAACCCTAACTCCCTTGGATTATTCAAATTATAATCATGATCTTTAAACACAGCTATGCACCTAGCATGGAATTTGTCTACAGATTCCTCGGGTTCTTGGAATATCTCTGGCACCCCTGAGATAAGGCTTTCTGCCATTGTTTTAGTGACTACATTCAACCGGAGAATAAACTGTTTCCCAGAATCTAGAGTTTTAGTGTCATCTGGTAGCTCCTGTATAGCAGTATCCTTGATGGACTTGTTTAACTTTTTCCACAAGCGGCACTCCACAATTGAGACTACAGAGCAGTACCAGATCACTCCACGTAGCGTCATCGTTTTCAGCTACCCCTTTCACCGCCTTATAATATCCTATGGGATTTTTATACATGTCTGGAAAACTATTTGCCATTGTCAATTGCTCTGACCTAGACCATGGTTTATACCAAGTGGTGGTATCTGTTTTACCGGTTGTCCTGCATCCCCCTGTGTGTCCCTTGTTGTTTGTGTAATGACTAGTGTTGAGCCACCCCCGTAGTGTTCGAGTTCGGTTCGGTTCGTCGAACACCCGTGTGTTCGTCGAACACCTTCGAACACCGTTAAAACCAATGGCAGGCAAACAAAAACACATAGAAACACATAGAAAACACCTTCAAAGGTGTCCAAAAGCTGACAAACTGCTCAGAAGACACAACTAACACATGGAAAAGTGACAAGTACATATAGTCATGCGAAAAGAAAAGAGGTGGAGGAGTAAAAGGAGGGGGAGACACAGATATAGGCATGTCATGCCCTTCTAAAATCCAAAAAGTGAGAAGCCGAGACGGCCAGTCCGCTCCTGCCCGTGCCACCTCCGTGTCGCCGGGTTTGTGCCAGAGCCGCGGTGAACCCTGACGGCCAGCCCCCCTCTCCCAATACTGGTGCCTGTCCGCTGGTGGGTCGAGAGAGCCCCCCTGTGGTGGAGGCAGCTCTAAGCTTTTTAATTTAAATTGTCCCTCTAATTTGAATGAATACACTTTAAATCCATTTACAAGGATCTATTGGAGGGCAAGTCTCATGCCAGCAGCCGCGTAATTCCAGCTCCAGTAGCGTCCACTAAAGCTGCTGCAGTTAAAAAGCTTTTATAAGGATCGAGCTCGGCTGTCCACCGCAAGGCATCCTAGTGCCAGTCCCAGCCCCTGTGCCTTGGGGTGCCTCCTGATGCTCTTCACTGAGTATCCCGTGGTCCCGAAGCATTTCCTTTGAAAAAATTAAGTGTCCAAACTACAGGTGGTGTAGCTTGCTTAACAGCCGGGATAATCCGCTGACTAGCAGACACTGCTACTAGGCACAAAGTATTTCCTGGGCTAGATGCAGTTAAAAATTTGTAAGTAGATACTCTCGTTGGATGCTGAGAAAGCATTCCATAGAGTCTCCTGGCACGCCATATATGATTCTCTTAAAAAGCTTGGGGTAGGGGTCTAGGGGACCCTTTTATAGCCAAAATCACGGCCCTGTATCACAATACGTCACCTAGGCTGAAGATAAATGGAACTGTAGCACCGAGGGCTCGGTTGCTACAGACGTATTGCACCTCACCCAGAGGTGTGATATCTCACTCTCAGATAAGGATGGAGTGTGGATCAGGACCCGACACCTGCATGCATTACACCACATTGCCGTGGGGCAGGGCGACCAATATGCCCCTGAGATGGGCACGACAGTCCCTGTCCCTGGCTGGAGTGGGGGGAGGGAACACTGAGGAAGGGGAACCCTGCAGTGCAGGAGCAGGGAGGAAGCAGTTCCTGGGTGCATTGAGAAGGGAGTATAAAAGGTGGGCACCATCTTAGTTCAGTGCAGAGAAGTCTGAGCAGAAGTGGCAGGGAGCAGGGGCTCTGCATGAGCTCTGCTCCGGAGGCGGGCCTAGTAACAGAGGCCCAGGCCTGCAAGAGGGAGAAGGAAGGAAGAGGAGCGGAGAAGGCTCCAGGAACGAGGAATGAAGGGATCCCAGGGGTGCGGACGGGCGAGTCGCCACCGCACGCCCGAATCCACCTGCGTGGAGGGGTCAGGCCAAAGGGGGAGACCGGTCCCCGAACTAGTGGAGGCAGGAAACGACCCTCAGCTAGAAACCGGAGGCTCTGACATTTTATGTGGCGCAGCCCCTTGCTCCACCCGCTAGGAAGGCACCACATAGGGTCAGGGAAACTGGCGCCAAGTTTACCAAGAGGAGGCCCGAGGCAGCCGGACAGAAGTGTTGGTAAGAAAGGCCAGACAAAGGACACACAAAGGGGGTCCTGTGAAGCGCTCCAAAGTTATCTGGGAGTTGTCTGAGCCCCTCACCTGGTGAGCACAGTACGACGTGGGCAGCCGTTACCTGCAGACGTGGTCTGGATAATAAGAACTGTGAGTAAAGGCCCTGAACTGCATCACTGACTCCGTGTCGTTACTGCTGCTGCCCTGCACCATCACCCCCATCCTCCGCACACACTGCCCTGAGGCTATACTCCTCCCGTGGGGAGTTATGCTACGCTCTGCTGCACCCACAACACCAGCCTTAGCGGTCTGCCCTGTAGCGGCGGTTCACTCTGACCGCAATCCACGGGTGGCGTAGTCGGACATTTAAACATCAAAACCACATAAATAGTTCCGCCACTGGTTTGACCGCCCTGAGCCACGGAACCGGATCGCCGCCACGAAGACTACAACCACCAGCATCCACCAAAAAGTGTCCGGCTCCGGGTGTCCCAAGGCCCAGGGGGTGCGTCAGAACATTTTCATCACCTTTCACAATCACCAATGGGACAAGGCAGGGATGTCCTCTGTCCCCTCTCTTATACATCCTAGTGACGGAGCACCTGCTCTCATCAATTCGCCATAACCCCAATATTAGGTGGATTGAGGTGGGAGGCACCGAGTACAAGTGCTCTCTATTTGCTGATGATGTCCTAGTATATATCACTCAATCACATATATCCATCCCTGCTGTTATGGCTGAAATAGATCACTTTGTTACATGGTAAAATTTTAAAATCAATGCAGCGAAGTCTGAGGCCCTCGATGTCTCCCTCCCTAAATCCATATAGGATTCCATCCAGTCCAACTTTCCCTTTGCCTGGCCCTCACAGGGTATCAAATACTTAGGAATTCCTATTCATAGAGACCTCTCCCATCTATGTTATCTTAATTTTGGGCCCTTTATTGAACAATTCCATACAGACCACGGTTGGCAAGTTAGAACTGTAAGATTCACTACGTGAACCACTGGTGTTTTGTGGAAAAGCACATGTACACCGCGTTCCAAATTATTATGCAAAAAGTGTTTAGGAGTGATAAGGGAAGAATTTGTTTGTTTGTCAGTTAAACTCATTGATGGTGATGTGTGTCAGGGCTCTTTATATCACTGTAAGCAATTGCAGACACCTGTGCTAATTAGTTTGGCAGGTGTGTCCAATGAAAGGCAAGACTACTTAAGAAGGCTCTCTCACATTATTAAGCAGCCTACATTTTCTGCCAAAATGGGAAAGAAAAAGGATGTGTCGGCTGCTGAGAAGCAACAAATTGTGGAGTGTTTAGGTCAAGGCATGACTACAATGAACATTGTGCGATGATCAGGATGAAGTGTCATGGCAATCAAGAAGTATGTAGCTGATTCACAGTACACACGTGTGCGTGCTGATAAGGGCAAATTGAGGACTCTTTCCTACAGGCAATTACGTCAGGTTGAAACAGCAGCGGCAAAAAAGCCTTGTCATAGCAGCAGACAAGTTTTTGAAGCTGCTTGTGCCTCCAACGTCCCCCGAACAACAAGATGCAGGGTCCTTCAGAGGTTTGCAGCTGTGCATATGCCATCCTGTCGACCTCCTCTATCCACTTCACACAAGCAGAAACGGCTCCAGTGGGCCAAACATTACATGAAGACTGATTTCAAAACTGTTTTGTTCACGGATGAGTGCCGTGCAGCGCTCGATGGTCCAGATGAATGGAGTGGAGGATGGCTGGTTGATGGACACCCCACGCAAACACGGCTACAGCGCCAACAAGGAGGAGGTGGAGTAATGTTTTGGGCTGGAATCATGGGGAGAGAGATTGTCGGCCCCTTTAGGATCCCTGAAGGCGCTAAAGATGAACTCCATAATGTATGTGGATTTTCTCAAACAGCACTTCCTGCCATGGTTCAAGAAGAAGAACCGTGTATTTCACAGCAAGATCATTTTTCTGCATGATAATGCACCATCTCATGCTGCACATAAAACATCTGCATCTCTGGCTGATATGGGCATAAAAGGGGACAAACTTATGGTGTGACCCCCATGCTCCCCTGACCTCTACCCCATTCAGAACCTTTGGAGCATCATTAAAAGGAGTGTCTATGATGGCAGGAGGCAGTTCACATCTAAGCAACAGCTCTGGGAGGGTATTCTGTCCTCATGCAAAACAATTGAAGCAGAAACCATCCAAAACCTGACAAATTCAATGGACGAGAGAGTTCAGAAGCTCCTTTCGAACAAGGGGTCCTATGTGAAAATGTAACATCACCTAGAATAAAGTTTTGAGTTGAAAACTGTTTGATTTCAGTTTCTAACAACCTGCTAATGCTTATAATTTCAAAAATGACCATTTTTTTGGTCTTTATTAAAATGAAAAGGTTGATCGAAAAGTTTGGGGGATCTAAGAGTGTGGCAACCCAGTAGTCATGATTACTTCGAATTCTGACAATATGAGGGTCATGCTGCAGGTAGTGCAGCAAGAAGGCACTTATGTGTCTTGCGCATCTCGGAGCCCCAAAATTATTTTCCGGGCTAGATGCAGCTAAAAATTATTTTTAATTTTAAATCTGGTGAAGCTTATTATAGATGGCCTAATAGGATCAGTGCTGCTCACTGCTACAAAGCCCAAATTATTTTCCAGTCAAGATACAGATAAACATGATTAGTAATTTGAAAGCTTAAAACGGTTGGTAGGGTGATTTTAACCAATCATCAAGCTTTTACTCTCCCCAGGATGACACAGGGGTAGAAAAGTCGTTTCGGATCCATGATTTGTTCATCTTTATGAACGTGAGTCTGTCTACATTATCAGTGGAGAGCCGCGTGCGCTTATCTGTCAGCACACCACCAGCAGCGCTGAACACACGTTCAGACAGAACGCTGGCTGCGGGGCATGACAAGATCTCCAAGGCGTAAGTGGCTAGCTCCGGCCATTTATCCAGATTGGAAGCCCAAAAAGAGCAAGGGTCCAGTGACACAGTCGTGGCTTCAATGTTTACTTGGAGATACTCCTGTACCATCGTCTCTAGGCGTTGACTATGTGTCAGACTTCTTGTCTCCTGTGGCCTTGCAAAGGATGGGCTAAAAAAGTGGTGAAATGATTCCGCAAAATTGATGTTACCAGCAGATACTGTGGTTCTGTTACGGTTTGAGTGCTGAACACTTGACGGTCCCACGGTTGGCAAGTTGGAACTGTGAGATTCACTACGTGCACTACTGGTATTTTGTGGAAAAGCACATGTAAGATTCTGCAACAGTCTCTGCTGATACTCCTGCATGCGTGCATCCCTTTCTATGGCAGGAATAATTTCTGCAAATTTACTTTTGTACCGGGGATCTAACAGTGTGGCAACCCAGTAGTCAGGATTATTTCTAATTCTCACAATTCGAGGGTCATGTTGCAGGTAGTGCAGCAAGAAGGCACTCATGTGTGTTGCGCATCCAGGAGCACCAAGTCCCTGTTGTGTTGGTGGCGAGGTAACAATCATGCTTCCTTCCTCTGTCCTCTCCCCCCAACCTCGCACAACAGAAATGTGATCAAGGTCTCCCTCATCTGATGAGTCTTCCATCAGTTCGTCCTCCACTTCTTCCTGGGCTCCTGCACCTTCCTCACTAGTTTGGCTGCTACCATGCGCCCTGGTAAAACCATCTCCCCCACCCTCACATGCCTGCCGCCTTGGTGCTGCCGACCGTCTGGACCTTGCAGATGTTAGCCCTTCCGCATACAACTCCTCCTCCTCTACTTCCTCCACCTCCTCTTGTGCCACCACCTGACTCCGAATTCTGTTTAACATGTGCTCCAGCATGTAAATCACCGGAATAGTCATGCTGATAATGGCATCGTCAGCACTAAACATCTTCGTCGCCATTTCAAAACTGTGCAGAAGGGTGCATAGGTTCCTGATCTGAGACCACTCCTCCAGCGTGATTTGCCCCACCTCTGAATCTCGTTGGCCCAGGCTATACGTCAGAACGTATTGCACCAGGGCTTGTCGGTGCTGCCACAGTCGCTGCAACATGTGCAGAGTTGAATTCCACCGGGTAGGCACATCGCATTTTAGCCGGTGAAGTGGCAGGCCCAACGACTTCTGTAGAGATGTAAGTCGCTGAGCTGCGGGATGCGAACGGCGGAAGTGAGCACACAGCGACCGTGCCCTCTGCAGAAGGCCATCTAGTCTGGGATAGTGGGCTAAAAATTGCTGGACAACCAGGTTCAACACGTGAGCCATACAAGGCACGTGTGTGACATTGCCCCGGCGAAGGGCCGCACCCAGGTTTGCAGCATTGTCGCACACGGCCTTCCCTGGTTTCAGGTCCAGTGGAGACAACCATTCATGAAATTGGTTCTCCAGAGCTGACCACAACTCCTCAGCTGTGTGACTCACATTTCCCAGACATTTCAATGTAAAAACCGCCTGATGACGTTGAGCCCTACTGCCAGCATAGTAAGGAGGTGTGCAGGATCCCTTCTGCGCAGTTAGAAAGCTTGTGGCATGACCAGACAGGCTTTGGGTGCAGGTGGAAGACCGAGAGGAGGTTGAGGAGGCAGAAGCAGTGGAGGAACTTTGACATAAAGAGGATTGACGCACAACTCGTGGGGACGGCAAGACTTGGACAGCAGCCCCTTGTCCTGCTGTCACCATAGTTACCCAGTGCCCAGTCAGTGACATGTAACGCCCCTGTCCATGCCTACTCGTCCAAGTGTCTGTGGTGAAATGCACCCTGTCACACACAGAGTTTCTCAAAGAAGCGGTGATGTTGTGTGCGACATGCTGGTGGAGCGCAGGCACACCTTTCTTTGAGAAGTAGTGCCGACTGGGCATCTGGTACTGGGGCACTGCGACGGACATAAGGTCTCGAAAATCCTCTGTGTCCACCAGGCGGAAAGGCAGCATTTCTGTAGCCAAGAGCTTGCAGATGGTGAAATTCAACCTCTTAGCTTTCTCATGGCTAGGAGGAAATGGTCTTTTACTTGTCCACATCTGAGGGACCGAGGGCTGGCTATTGTGCTTAGACGGGGTTGATAAGGGTGTCCCCGGCAAACTGCCGGTCTGTGAGGAAGATGCAGGCGGACATGTTAGGTTGCCTTGATCCAAAGGTGGTGCTATCGATGTCGGACAGCGCTCAACACCAGCTGGTGTTACCACCTCCAAAGAAAATGATGACCTGCCAATCACGCTGGCTGTTGCGGGTAAAGAGGTGGCAGGTCTGCGCCCCAAAACAGGTGTGACTGCTGTCCCCCCAGTCACAGAGGATGAAGAGGCCGCGGATGCACAAGATATGGCAGACGGTGATTGGCCCGGCCGGCTAGGCCGCATTGTAGCACACTGAGCTTCCCACTGCAACTTATGCTTCATGTCCATGTGCCGGTTCATGTATGAAGTACTCAAACTATGTATTTTTTGGCCTCTACTTAGCTTTTGCTGACAAATGTTACAGATAACACGAGTTGGGTCATCTTTATCGATCTGAAAAAATGCCCAGGCTATGCAAGGCTTAGCAGCCATGCGACCTGAAGAGCCACCACGACTTGTGGTAAGAGGCAGAGTTGTGTTTGAGGATGCAGTTGTTGACGTGCTTCCAGTACTACGTCTCTGTCCAGGAAGGCGCAACCTGACCTCGTCGTCACTAGCATCTTCCTCCACCTCCTCTGCTGACCTCATCTCTTGGCTGACTGTGGGTTGACAGTAAGTGGGATCTCCGACCTCATCATCATCACCCTGTGCGTTATCACACCCGTCGTCCTCAGAGCCAACCTGTTCCTGCCCTGACAAAAAACTAAAGTTGTCGCTCCAATCAGGTATTTGAGTCTTATCATCGTCTTCCTCATTGTCTCCACCAACAGGAGTTACAGTTTGGGAATGAGGGTCTACATTATGGTCAGAACCTTCTGCGTCTGGTCCTGGATCCGACTCATAAAGATTCTGGGCATCAGTGCAGATCATTTCCTCGTCTGGATTCACAGAAGCGCTGGAGTCGACCTCTGATTCCCAGGCTATAGTATGAGTAAACAGCTCTGCAGACTCAACCATCTGTTCTACCTCAGACGGGCAGCTGGAGATTTGGGAGCTGTGAGGAAGCAAGTGCGATTTGGGTGACACCTTTGAGGACTGGAGTATTTGTGATGTTGAAGTTGATGTGGAGGAGAGCCCACTTAAAGGAGCACTTGATATCCGTTGAAGCACCTGCTGTTTTTGTGCCTCATCTGGAATTTGTAGCGATTGGCGTGGCCGTAAGAAAGGGATCTTATCACATTGTCCGCTAAAAGAAGTAGACATTTTAGTTTGGCTGGAAGATGGTCTTTCTTCTGCACCTACCCCACGGACACAACCTTTTTTCCCCTTCCCAACACGCCTATTCCCCTTTCCACCAGCAGCAGGCCTTTTTCCACTCATTTTGGTGGTTAACTAATTCACAACTCTGGAGTTGTTTGCACAAAAAAACAATGGATGGTAACCGAGCAGAGCTGAGTGGCCAAACTGTGGTATTAGGCCAAAACTATTGGCTGGGCTAGATGCAGAAAAAAATTATTTTTAATTTGCAACCTGATGGAGGTCAGTATAGATGGACTAATAGAACAAGTCCCACACGCTGCTAGAAGCCCAAATATTTTTTCAGAGATAAATGAGGAAAAAAATTATTTTTAATTTGCAATCTGATGGAGGTCAGTATAGATGGACTAATAGACCAAGTCACACACACTGCTAGAAGCCCAAATATTTTTTCAGAGCTAGATGCAGAAAAAAATTATTTTTAATTTGCAACCTGATGGAGGTCAGTATAGATGGACTAATAGACCAAGTCCCACACACTGCTAGAAGCCCAAATATTTTTTCAGAGCTACATGCAGAAAAAAATTATTTTTAATTTGCAACCTGATGGAGGTCAGTATAGATGGACTAATAGAACAAGTCCCACACGCTGCTAGAAGCCCAAATATTTTTTCAGAGATAAATGAAGAAAAAAATTATTTTTAATTTGCAACCTGATGGAGGTCAGTATAGATGGACTAATAGACCAAGTCCCACACACTGCTAGAAGCCCAAATATTTTTTCAGAGCTAGATGCAGAAAAAAATTATTTTTAATTTGCAACCTGATGGAGGTCAGTATAGATGGACTAATAGACCAAGTCCCACACACTGCTAGAAGCCCAAATATTTTTTCAGAGCTACATGCAGAAAAAAAATATTTTTAATTTGCAACCTGATGGAGGTCAGTATAGATGGACTAATAGAACAAGTCCCACACGCTGCTAGAAGCCCAAATATTTTTTCAGAGATAAATGAAGAAAAAAATTATTTTTAATTTGCAACCTGATGGAGGTCAGTATAGATGGACTAATAGACCAAGTCCCACACACTGCTAGAAGCCCAAATATTTTTTCAGAGCTAGATGCAGAAAAAAATTATTTTTAATTTGCAACCTGATGGAGGTCAGTATAGATGGACTAATAGACCAAGTCCCACACACCGCTAGAAGCCCAAATATTTTTTCAGAGCTAGATGCAGAAAAAAATTATTTTTAATTTGCAACCTGATGGAGGTCAGTATAGATGGACTAATAGACCAAGTCCCACACACCGCTAGAAGCCCAAATATTTTTTCAGAGCTAGATGCAGAAAAAAATTATTTTTAATTTGCAACCTGATGGAGGTCAGTATAAATGGACTAATAGACCAAGTCCCACACACTGCTAGAAGCCCAAATATTTTTTCAGAGCTAGATGCAGAAAAAAATTATTTTTAATTTGCAACCTGATGGAGGTCAGTATAGATGGACTAATAGACCAAGTCCCACACACTGCTAGAAGCCCAAATATTTTTTCAGAGCTAGATGCAGAAAAAAATTATTTTTAATTTGCAACCTGATGGAGGTCAGTATAGATGGACTAATAGACCAAGTCCCACACACCGCTAGAAGCCCAAATATTTTTTCAGAGCTAGATGCAGAAAAAAATTATTTTTAATTTGCAACCTGATGGAGGTCAGTATAGATGGACTAATAGAACAAGTCCCACACGCTGCTAGAAGCCCAAATATTTTTTCAGAGATAAATGAAGAAAAAAATTATTTTTAATTTGCAACCTGATGGAGGTCAGTATAGATGGACTAATAGACCAAGTCCCACACACTGCTAGAAGCCCAAATATTTTTTCAGAGCTAGATGCAGAAAAAAATTATTTTTAATTTGCAACCTGATGGAGGTCAGTATAGATGGACTAATAGACCAAGTCCCACACACTGCTAGAAGCCCAAATATTTTTTCAGAGCTAGATGCAGAAAAAAATTATTTTTAATTTGCAACCTGATGGAGGTCAGTATAGATGGACTAATAGACCAAGTCCCACACACCGCTAGAAGCCCAAATATTTTTTCAGAGCTAGATGCAGAAAATTTTTTTATTCAATTTGCAACCTGATGGAGGTCAGTATAGATGGACTAATAGACCAAGTCCCACACACTGCTAGAAGCCCAAATATTTTTTCAGAGCTAGATGCAGAAAATTTTTTTATTCAATTTGCAACCTGATGGAGGTCAGTATAGATGGACTAATAGACCAAGTCCCACACACTGCTAGAAGCCCAAATATTTTTTCAGAGCTAGATGCAGAAAAAAATTATTTTTAATTTGCAACCTGATGGAGGTCAGTATAGATGGACTAATAGACCAAGTCCCACACACTGCTAGAAGCCCAAATATTTTTTCAGAGCTACCTGCAGAAAAAAATTATTTTTAATTTGCAACCTGATGGAGGTCAGTATAGATGGACTAATAGAACAAGTCCCACACGCTGCTAGAAGCCCAAATATTTTTTCAGAGATAAATGAAGAAATAAATTATTTTTAATTTGCAACCTGATGGAGGTCAGTATAGATGGACTAATAGACCAAGTCCCACACACTGCTAGAAGCCCAAATATTTTTTCAGAGCTAGATGCAGAAAAAAATTATTTTTAATTTGCAACCTGATGGAGGTCAGTATAGATGGACTAATAGACTAAGTCCCACACACCGCTAGAAGCCCAAATATTTTTTCAGAGCTAGATGCAGAAAAAAATTATATTCAGTTTGCAACCTGATGGAGGTCAGTATAGATGGACTAATAGAATGATGCTATGCCCAAAAGATTTTACTTCACTAGGTGCAGTAAAAAAATTGGTATTCTATACACAGGTGGTATATCTTGCAACACAGATAGGCTACTCCACTGACTAACACACTCTGCAATAGGCCAAAAAGGATTAGCTTTGCTAGATTCAGCCAAATGCTGTGAAAAAAACTTGCACAGCACTGGCACAGACCTGCCTGGCAAAAACTGATAGGAACTGATGTAACCTAGTCCTGAAAAGGACTCCAATTACAATTAGTCTTTACTCCCACAATCTATCTATTTAAGAGCACAGACCTGCCTGATAAAAGTCGTAGGAAATGCTGTAACCTAGTCCTTAAAAGGACTGCAATCACAACTATTCCCTACTCCCAAGCTATCTGTATATTTGTGCGAAAATTGGCTTGAAATTAACAAGGTATAGCGCACACAGCAACAGCGGTGCCGTCTAACACGCAGCTGCAGCAGTGAGAAAATGGTGGCGACGGGGAAAATGGCTTGGTCTTATAGGGCAAGGACATGTGACATACACTGCCAATCACACATGCCCTTGCTTGTGTGAAGAAAAGCACTTCGCTCCGTGTGTGCGCTGCTGATAGGCTGACAGATTGCACCTCCCCACTGCAAATGCGGGAAAGAGAAAAAAAAATGGAGATCTTCATTGTTCCTGCAGAGATCCATCCCCTGCCCCTCCCCCCGCCCCGCTGTACACTCAAACTGCGTATTAACATTAATTTTCATCATTACTGAGAAAACATCCAGTTATGATTTTGGTGCACGAACAGTTATCGAACATAACCTCGAACAGCCGAATTTTTCTCAAATTGTTCGTGTTCGCCGACCGGCTCGAACACCGCCCAAAACAGCTCGAATTTGAGATTGGCGAACAGTTCGAGTAGAACAACGCTCATCTCTAGTAATGACTAGTGTTGAGCCACCCCCGTAGTGTTCGAGTTCGGTTCGGTTCGTCGAACACCCGTGTGTTCGCCGAACTGTTCGTCGAACTGTTCGTCGAACACCTTCGAACACCGTTAAAACCAATGGCAGGCAAACAAAAACACATAGAAACACATAGAAAACACCTTCAAAGGTGTCCAAAAGCTGACAAACTGCTTAGAAGACACAACTAACACATGGAAAAGTGACAAGTACATATAGTCATGCGAAAAGAAAAGAGGTGGAGGAGTAAAAGGAGGGGGAGACACAGATATAGGCATGTCATGCCCTTCTAAAATCCAAAAAGTGAGAAGCCGACACGTTCAGTCCGCTCCTGCCCGTGCCACCTCCGCGTCGCCGGGTTTGTGCCAGAGCCACGGTAAACCCTGACGGCCAGCCCCCCTCTCCCAATACTGGTGCCTGTCCGCTGGTGGGTCGAGCGAGCCCACCTATGGTGGAGGCAGCTCTAAGCTTTTTAATTTAAATTGTCTCTCTAATTTGAATGAATACACTTTAAATCCATTTACAAGGATCTATTGGAGGGCAAGTCTCATGCCAGCAGCCGCGTAATTCCAGCTCCAGTAGCGTCCACTAAAGCTGCTGCAGTTAAAAAGCTTTTATAAGGATCAAGCTCGGCTGTCCACCGCAAGGCATCCTACTGCCAGTCCCAGCCCCTATGCCTTGGGGTGCCTCCTGATGCTCTTCACTGAGTATCCCGTGGTCCCGAAGCATTTCCTTAACAGCCGGGATAATCCGCTGACTAGCAGACACTGCTACTAGGCACAAAGTATTTCCTGGGCTAGATGCAGTTAAAAATTTGTAATTAGATACTCTCGTTGGATGCTGAGAAAGCATTCCATAGAGTCTCCTGGCACGCCATATATGATTCTCTTAAAAAGCTTGGGGTAGGGGTCTAGGGGACCCTTTTATAGCCAAAATCACGGCCCTGTATCGCAATACGTCACCTAGGCTGAAGATAAATGGAACTGTAGCACCCTGAGGGCTCGGTTGCTACAGAGGTATTGCACCTCACCCAGAGGTGTGATATCTCACTCTCAGGTAAGGATGTAGTGTGGATCAGGACCCGACACCTGCATGCATTACACCACATTGCCGTGGGGCAGGGCGACCAATATGCCCCTGAGATGGGCACGACAGTCCCTGTCCCTGGCTGGAGTGGGGGGAGGGAACACTGAGGAAGGGGAACCCTGTAGTGCAGGAGCAGGGAGGAAGAAGTTCCTGGGTGCATTGAGAAGGGAGAATAAAAGGTGGGCACCATCTTAGTTCAGTGCAGAGAAGTCTGAGCAGAAGTGGCAGGGAGCAGGGGCTCTGCATGAGCTCTGCTCCGGAGGCGGGCCTAGTAACAGAGGCCCAGGCCTGGAAGAGGGAGAAGGAAGGAAGAGGAGCGGAGAAGGCTCCAGGAACGAGGAACGAAGGGATCCCAGGGGTGCGGATGGGCGAGTCGCCACCGCACGCCCGAAACCACCTGCGTGGAGGGGTCAGGCCAAAGGGGGAGACCGGTCCCCGAAACTAGTGGAGGCAGGAAACGACCCTCAGCTAGAAACAGGAGGCTGTGACATTTTATGTGGCGCAGCCCCTCGCTACACCCGCTAGGAAGGCACCACATAGGGTCAGGGAAACTGGCGCCAAGTTTACCAAGAGGAGGCCCGAGGCAGCCGGACAGAAGGGTTGGTAAGAAAGGCCAGACAAAGGACACACAAAGGGGGTCCTGTGAAGCGCTCCAAAGTTATCTGGGAGTTGTCTGAGCCCCTCACCTGGTGAGCACAGTACGACGTGGGCAGCCGTTACCTGCAGACGTGGTCTGGATAATAAGAACTGTGAGTAAAGGCCCTGGACTGCATCACTGACTCCGTGTCGTTACTGCTGCTGCCCTGCACCATCACCCCCATCCTCCGCATACACTGCCCTGAGGCTATACTCCTCCCGTGGGGAGTTATGCTACGCTCTGCTGCACCCACAACACCAGCCTCAGCGGTCTGCCTTGGAGCGGCGGTTCACTCTGACCACAATCCACGGGTGGCGTAGTCGGACATTTAAACATCAAAACCACATAAATAGTTCCGCCACTGGTTTGACCGCCCTGAGCCACGGAACCGGGTCGCCGCCACGGAGACTACAACCACCAGCATCCACCAAAAAGGGTCCGGCTCCGGGTGTCCCAAGGCCCAGGGGGCGCGTCAGAACATTTTCATAACCTTTCACAATCACCAATGGGACAAGGCAGGGATGTTCTCTGTCCCCTCTCTTATACATCCTAGTGACGGAGCACCTGCTCTCATCAATTCGCCATAACCCCAATATTAGGTGGATTGAGGTGGGAGGCACCGAGTACAAGTGCTCTCTATTTGCTGATGATATCCTAGTATATATCACTCAATCACATATATCCATCCATGCTGTTATGGCTGAAATAGATCACTTTGTTACATGGTCAAATTTTAAAATCAATGCAGCGAAGTCTGAGGCCCTCGATGTCACCCTCCCCAAATCCATATAGGATTCCATCCAGTCCAACTTTCCCTTTGCCTGGCCCTCACAGGGCATCAAATACTTAGGAATTCCTATTCATAGAGACCTCTCCCATCTATGTTATCTTAATTTTGGGCCCTTTATTGAACAACTCCATACAGACCACGGTTGGCAAGTTAGAACTGTAAGATTCACTACGTGAACCACTGGTGTTTTGTGGAAAAGCACATGTACACTGTGTTCCAAATTATTATGCAAAACGTGTTTAGGAGTGATAAGGGAAGAATTTGTTTATTTGTCAGTTAAACTCATTGATGGTGATGTGTGTCAGGGCTCTTTATATCACTGTAAGCAATTGCAGACACCTGTGCTAATTAGTTTGGCAGGTGTGTCCAATGAAAGGCAAGACTACTTAAGAAGGCTGTCTCACATTATTAAGCAGCCTACATTTTCTGCCAAAATGGGAAAGAAAAAGGATGTGTCGGCTGCTGAGAAGCAACAAATTGTGGAGTGTTTAGGTCAAGGCATGACTACAATGAACATTGTGCGATGATCAGGATGAAGTATCTTGGCAATCAAGAAGTATGTAGCTGATTCACAGTACACACGTGTGCGTGCTGATAAGGGCAAATTGAGGACTCTTTCCTACAGGCAATTACGTCAGGTTGAAAGAGCAGCGGCAAAAAAAGCCTTGTCATAGCAGCAGACAAGTTTTTGAAGCTGCTGGTGCCTCCAACGTCCCCCGAACAACAAGATGCAGGGTCCTTCAGAGGTTTGCAGCTGTGCATACGCCATCCTGTCGACCTCCTCTATCCACTTCACACAAGCAGAAACGGCTCCAGTGGGCCAAACATTACATGAAGACTGATTTCAAAACTGTTTTGTTCACGGATGAGTGCCATGCAGCGCTCGATGGTCCAGATGGATGGAGTGGAGGATGGCTGGTTGATGGACACCCCACGCAAACACGGCTACAGCGCCAACAAGGAGGAGGTGGAGTAATGTTTTGGGCTGGAATCAAGGGGAGAGAGAATGTCAGCCCCTTTAGGATCCCTGAAGGTGCTAAAGATGAACTCCATAATGTATGTGGATTTTCTCAAACAGCACTTCCTGCCATGGTTCAAGAAGAAGAACCGTGTATTTCACAGCAAGATCATTTTTTTGCATGATAATGCACCATCTCATGCTGCACATAAAACATCTGCATCTCTGGCTGATATGGGCATAAAAGGGGACAAACTTATGGTGTGACCCCCATGCTCCCCTGACCTCTACCCCATTCAGAACCTTTGGAGCATCATTAAAAGGAGTGTCTATGATGGCGGGAGGCAGTTCACATCTAAGCAACAGCTCTGGGAGGGTATTCTGTCCTCATGCAAAACAATTGAAGCAGAAACCATCCAAAACCTGACAAATTCAATGGACGAGAGAGTTCAGAA
Organism: Phyllobates terribilis; assembly: GCF_046119375.1. Lineage (NCBI taxonomy): Eukaryota > Metazoa > Chordata > Amphibia > Anura > Dendrobatidae > Phyllobates > Phyllobates terribilis. Next base: position 324,891,157 of record NW_027362764.1, on the reverse strand, counting down.
GCTCCTTTCGAACAAGGGGTCCTATGTGAAAATGTAACATCACCTAGAATAAAGTTTTGAGTTGAAAACTGTTTGATTTCAGTTTCTAACAACCTGCTAATGCTTATAATTTCAAAAATGACCATTTTTTTGGTCTTTATTAAAATGAAAAGGTAGATCGAAAAGTTTGGGGGATCTAAGAGTGTGGCAACCCAGTAGTCATGATTACTTCGAATTCTGACAATATGAGGGTCATGCTGCAGGTAGTGCAGCAAGAAGGCACTTATGTGTCTTGCGCATCTCGGAGCCCCAAAATTATTTTCCGGGCTAGATGCAGCTAAAAATTATTATTAATTTTAAATCTGGTGAAGCTTTAGTATAGATGGCCTAATAGGATCAGTGCTGCACACTGCTACAAAGCCCAAATTATTTTCCAGTCAAGATACAGATAAACATGATTAGTAATTTTAAATCTGGTGGAGCTTATTATAGATGGCCTAATAGAATCAGTGCTGCACACTGCTACAAAGCCCAAATTATTTTCCAGCCAAGATACAGATAAACATGATTAGTAATTTGAAAGCTTAAAACGGCTGGTAGGGTGATTTTAACCAATCATCAAGCTTTTACTCTCCCCAGGATGACACAGGGGTAGAAAAGTCGTTTCGGATCCATGATTTGTTCATCTTTATGAACGTGAGTCTGTCTACATTATCAGTGGAGAGCCGCGTGCGCTTATCTGTCAGCACACCACCAGCAGCGCTGAACACACGTTCAGACAGAACACTGGCTGCGGGGCATGACAAGATCTCCAAGGCGTAAGTGGCTAGCTCCGGCCATTTATCCAGATTGGAAGCCCAAAAAGAGCAAGGGTCCAGTGACACAGTCATGGCTTCAATATTTACTTGGAGATACTCCTGTACCATCGTCTCTAGGCGTTGACTATGTGTCAGACTTCTTGTCTCCTGTGGCCTTGCAAAGGATGGGCTAAAAAAGTGGTGAAATGAATCCGCAAAATTGATGTTACCAGCAGATACTGTGGTTCTGTTACGGTTTGAGTGCTGAACACTTGACGGTCCCACAGTTGGCAAGTTGGAACTGTGAGATTCACTACGTGCACCACTGGTATTTTGTGAAAAAGCACATGTAAGATTCTGCAACAGTCTCTGCTGATACTCCTGCATGCGTGCATCCCTTTCTATGGCAGGAATAATTTCTGCAAATTTACTTTTGTACCGGGGATCTAACAGTGTGGCAACCCAGTAGTCAGGATTATTTCTAATTCTCACAATTTGAGGGTCATGTTGCAGGTAGTGCAGCAAGAAGGCACTCATGTGTGTTGCACATCCAGGAGCACCAAGTCCCTGTTGTGTTGGTGGCGAGGTAACAATCATGCTTCCTTCCTCTGTCCTCTCCCCCCAACCTCGCACAACAGAAATGTGATCAAGGTCTCCCTCATCTGATGAGTCTTCCATCAGTTCGTCCTCCACTTCTTCCTGGGCTCCTGCACCTTCCTCACTAGTTTGGCTGCTACCATGCGCCCTGGTAAAACCATCTCCCCCACCCTCACATGCCTGCCGCCTTGGTGCTGCCGACCGTCTGGACCTTGCAGATGTTAGCCCTTCCGCATACTACTCCTCCTCCTCTACTTCCTCCACCTCCTCTTGTGCCACCACCTGACTCCGAATTCTGTTTAACATGTGCTCCAGCATGTAAATCACCGGAATAGTCATGCTGATAATGGCATCGTCAGCACTAAACATCTTCGTCGCCATTTCAAAACTGTGCAGAAGGGTGCATAGGTCCCTGATCTGAGACCACTCCTCCAGCGTGATTTGCCCCACCTCTGGATCTCGTTGGCCCAGGCTATACGTCAGAACGTATTGCACAAGGGCTTGTCGGTGCTGCCACAGTCGCTGCAACATGTGCAGAGTTGAATTCCACCGGGTAGGCACATCGCATTTTAGCCGGTGAAGTGGCAGGCCCAACGACTTCTGTAGAGATGTAAGTCGCTGAGCTGCGGGATGCGAACAGTGGAAGTGAGAACACAGCGACCGTGCCCTCTGCAGAAGGCCATCTAGTCTGGGATAGTGGGCTAAAAATTGCTGGACAACCAGGTTCAACACGTGAGCCATACAAGGCACGTGTGTGACATTGCCCCGGCGAAGGGCCGCACCCAGGTTTGCAGCATTGTCGCACACGGCCTTCCCTGGTTTCAGGTCCAGTGGAGACAACCATTCATGAAATTGGTTCTCCAGAGCTGACCACAACTCCTCAGCTGTGTGACTCACATTTCCCAGACATTTCAATGTAAAAACCGCCTGATGACGTTGAGCCCTACTGCCAGCATAGTAAGGAGGTGTGCAGGATCCCTTCTGCGCAGTTAGAAAGCTTGTGGCATGACCAGACAGGCTTTGGGTGCAGGTGAAAGACCGAGAGGAGGTTGAGGAGGCAGAAGCAGTGGAGGAACTTTGACATAAAGAGGATTGACGCACAACTCGTGGGGACGGCAAGACTTGGACAGCAGCCCCTTGTCCTGCTGTCACCATAGTTACCCAGTGCCCAGTCAGCGACATGTAACGCCCCTGTCCATGCCTACTCGTCCAAGTGTCTGTGGTGAAATGCACCCTGTCACACACAGAGTTTCTCAAAGAAGCGGTGATGTTGTGTGCGACATGCTGGTGGAGCGCAGGCACACCTTTCTTTGAGAAGTAGTGCCGACTGGGCATCTGGTACTGGGGCACTGCGACGGACATAAGGTCTCGAAAATCCTCTGTGTCCACCAGGCGGAAAGGCAGCATTTCTGTAGCCAAGAGCTTGCAGATGGTGAAATTCAACCTCTTAGCTTTCTCATGGCTAGGAGGAAATGGTCTTTTACTTCAAAGAAAATGATGATCTGCCAATCACGCTGGCTGTTGCGGGTAAAGAGGTGGCAGGTCTGCGCCCCAAAACAGGCGTGACTGCTGTCCCCCCAGTCACAGAGGATGAAGAGGCCGCGGATGCACAAGATATGGCAGACGGTGGTTGGCCCGGCCGGCTAGGCTGCATTGTAGCACACTGAGCTTCCCACTGCAACGTATGCTTCATGTCCATGTGCCGGTTCATGCATGAAGTACTCAAACTATGTATTTTTTGGCCTCTACTTAGCTTTTGCTGACAAATGTTACAGATAACACGAGTTGGGTCATCTTTATCGATCTGAAAAAATTTCCAGGCTATGCAAGGCTTAGCACCCATGCGACCTGAAGAGCCACCACGACTTGTGGTGAGAGGCAGAGTTGTGTTTGAGGACGCAGTTGTTGACGTGCTTCCAGTACTACGTCTCTGTCCAGGAAGGCGCAACCTGACCTCGTCGTCACTAGCATCTTCCTCCACCTCCTCTGCTGACCTCATCTCTTGGCTGACTGTGGGTTGACAGTAAGTGGGATCTCCAACCTCATCATCATCACCCTGTGCGTTATCACACCCGTCGTCCTCAGAGCCAACCTGTTCCTGCCCTGACAAAAAACTAAAGTTGTCGCTCCAATCAGGTATTTGAGTCTTTTCATCGTCTTCCTCATTGTCTCCACCAACAGGAGTTACAGTTTGGGAATGAGGGTCTACATTATGGTCAGAACCTTCTGCGTCTGGTCCTGGATCCGACTCATAAAGATTCTGGGCATCAGTGCAGATCATTTCCTCGTCTGGATTCACAGAAGCGCTGGAGTCGACCTCTGATTCCCAGGCTATAGTATGAGTAAACAGCTCTGCAGACTCAACCATCTGTTCTACCTCATACTCAGACGGGCAGCTGGAGATTTGGGAGCTGTGAGGAAGCAAGTGCGATTGGGGTGACACCTTTGAGGACTGGAGTATTTGTGATGTTGAAGTTGATGTGGAGGAGAGCCCACTTAAAGGAGCACTTGATATCCGTTGAAGCACCTGCTGTTTTTGTGCCTCATCTGGAATTTGTAGCGATTGGCGTGGCCGTAAGAAAGGGATCTTATCACATTGTCCGATAAAAGAAGTAGACATTTTAGTTTGGCTGGAAGATGGTCTTTCTTCTGCAGATGTTACTGTTGCTTTAACACCTACCCCACGGACACAACCTTTTTTCCCCTTCCCAACACGCCTATTCCCCTTTCCACCAGCAGCAGGCCTTTTTCCATTCATTTTGGTGGTTAACTAATTCACAACTCTGGAGTTGTTTGCACAAAAAAACAATGGATGGGAACCGAGCAGAGCTGAGTGGCCAAACTGTGGTATTAGGCCAAAACTATTGGCTGGGTTAGATGCAGAAAAAAATTATATTCAATTTGCAACCTGATGGAGGTCAGTATAGATGGACTAATAGAACAAGTCCCACACACAGCTAGAAGCCCAAATATTTTTTCAGAGGTAGATGCAGAAAAATTTTTTATTCAGTTTGCAACCTGATGGAGGTCAGTATAGATGGACTAATAGAGAAAGTCCCTCACACTGCTAGAAGGCCAAATATTTTTTCAGAGCTAGATGCAGACAAAAAATTATTTTGAATTTCCAACCTGATGGAGGTCAGTATAGGTGGACTAATAGAACAAGTCCCACACACTGCTAGAAGGCCAAATATTTTTTCAGAGCTAGATGCAGAAAAAAATTATATTCAGTTTGCAACCTGATGGAGGTCTGTATAGATGGATTAATAGAACAAGTCCCACACACAGCTAGAAGCCCAAATATTTTTTCAGAGGTAGATGCAGATAAAAATTATTTTTAATTTGCAACCTGATGGAGATCAGTATAGATGGACTAATAGAGAAAGTCCCACACACTGCTAGAAGGCCAAATATTTTTTCAGAGCTAGATGCAGATAAAAAATATTTTTAATTTGCAACCTGATGGAGGTCAGTATAGATGGACTAATAGAGAAAGTCCCACACACTGCTAGAATGCCAAATATTTTTTCAGAGCTAGATGCAGATAAAAATTATATTCAATTTGCAACCTGATGGAGGTCAGTATAGATGGACTAATAGAACAAGTCCCACACACAGCTAGAAGCCCAAATATTTTTTCAGAGGTACTGTAGATGCAGATAAAAATTATTTTTAATTTGCAACCTGATGGAGGTCAGTATAGATGGACTAATACAACAAGTCCCACACACAGCTAGAAGCCCAATATTTTTTCAGAGGTAGATGCAGAAAAAAATATATTCAGTTTGCAACCTGATGGAGGTCAGTATAGATGGACTAATACAACAAGTCCCACACACAGCTAGAAGCCCAATATTTTTTCAGAGGTAGATGCAGAAAAATATATATTCAGTTTGCAACCTGATGGAGGTCTGTATAGATGGATTAATAGAACAAGTCCCACACACAGCTAGAAGCCCAATATTTTTTCAGAGGTAGATGCAGAAAAAAATATATTCAGTTTGCAACCTGATGGAGGTCAGTATAGATGGACTAATACAACAGGTCCCACACACAGCTAGAAGCCCAATATTTTTTCAGAGCTAGATGCAGAAAAAAATTATATTCAATTTGCAACCTGATGGAGGTCAGTATAGATGGACTAATAGAATGATGCTATGCCCAAAAGATTTTACTTCACTAGGTGCAGTAAAAAAATTGGTATTCTATACACAGGTGGTATATCTTGCAACACAGATAGGCTACTCCACTGACTAACACACTCTGCAATAGGCCAAAAAGGATTAGCTTTGCTAGATTCAGCCAAATGCTGTGAAAAAAACTTGCACTGCACTGGCACAGACCTGCCTGGCAAAAACTGATAGGAACTGATGTAACCTAGTCCTGAAAAGGACTCCAATTACAATTAGTCTTTACTCCCACAATCTATCTATTTAAGAGCACAGACCTGCCTGATAAAAGTCGTAGGAAATGCTGTAACCTAGTCCTTAAAAGGACTGCAATCACAACTATTCCCTACTCCCAAGCGATCTGTAGATTTGTGCGAAAATTTGCTTGAAATTAACAAGGTATAACGCACACAGCAACAGCGGTGCCGTCTAACACGCAGATGCAGCAGTGAGAAAATGGTGGCGACGGGGAAAATGGCTTGGTCTTATAGGGCAAGGACATGTGACATACACTGCCAATGACACATGCCCTTGCTTGTGTGAAAAAAAGCACTTCGCTCCGTGTGTGCGCTGCTGATAGGCTGACAGATTACACCTCCCCACTGTAAATGCGGGAATGAGAAAAAAAAAATGGAGATCTTCATTGTTCCTGCAGAGATCCATCCCCTGCCCCTCCCCCCACCCCGCTGTACACTCAAACTGCGTATTAACATTAATTTTCATCATTACTGAGAAATAATCCAGTTATGATTTTGGTGCACGAACAGTTATCGAACATAACCTCGAACAGCCGAATTTTTCTCAAATTGTTCGTGTTCGCCGAACGGCTCGAACACCGCCCAAAACAGCTCGAATTTGAGATTGGCGAACAGTTCGAGTAGAACAACGCTCATCTCTAGTAATGACTAGGAATGCAGTCACCTCTGGTTGCCCTCTGTCAAGGTTATAGTTTTCACACTTGGATATTGCCTTACTATTACTATCCTGACATCTTGGGCAGATCCATGTTTTTGAGCGCAGTGCTATTTTTCCCTCAGTTGCTGAGTGCGGGAGGGGGGAGCTGTGGGCTAACAGCCTGATCTTCCCTGTCGTCCTCTCTACTCTGAACCTCCCAAGTCCTGTCTTTACCTGCTCTTAATTTTAGAAGGACTGTTTTGTGTGGAGGCATGGATGGGGATGGTGTCATACGCAGGTGAAGTGATTGGTCACTATCTGCACTCGGTGTAACAGTATGTGTGGGAGAGAATTGATGGGTATTGTTCTCAGGGGAACTATGTTTTGTCTTTGTTGGGGTTGAGAAACTATCAGTAGATCCAGATGGGATCTCTGGATAATGATTTCCTATAGCGTAGGAGGGGGGATTCTCAGGTGTACCTCTGATTGGCCCCCAAGGTGTACCAGGGCTGATTGGGAGCACCGGATACATACAGGGATACTGATAACCCTGGTATGATGACATAAGGGTGGGTGGTTGTGCGTAAGGGTAGTGAGGTGAGTGTTGTGGGAGCTGTGATGCTATGGTCGGATACACCATGGGTGGTGGGGAAGGAGATTGTAGAACCTGACTGGTTGATTCGTTAGTATATGGAATAGTGCTGGCACTATGTGTGGTTGCTGGAGATGTAGAAACCACAGACAGTGATTTTTCTTTCTCAACACTTACACTTGACTCTGATCTATCGTCTGACGGTTGAGGGCGCAGCCCGGATTGGACTTTGTTCCCGACTAGGTGTCGGCGGTTGTCTTGTATGAGATCTGCTTCTGACTGAACCGTTTCCATCTTTCAGCATCAAGACATCCCTTGGTTGGCAAACCAGCCTTTTTCAATATCTTTGTTGCATCCTTTACAGCTGCCCTGCCATGCTCTCTTCTTACCAGATCACACATAGTGAACCTCGGATCCTTATTCCTTGATCTGGAGATTCGAGCACCCATAACAGAACCTGTCAAGGGTGGCAACCCATGTCTTCAGTATCCTGCTACACAATCAGCTGGATCAACCGGTCAAGTGTGTTAGCCGGTTACCCCTGATTTAATCAGCTGGGTCAACTGGTCAAGTGCGTTAGCCAGTTACCCCTGATTCGAGGGCTATAAGCTGAACCGCAACTCTTTGCTCTGCTCTGATGCTGAGATAAATTCGTCTAAACAAATAAATGTAGAGTATTACAAACAAAACTGTTCCAAAGACAATCGCTATATATTCTTCATACATCTGGCTCAGAGTCCCCACTTGAAAAATATCCTACGTCTATTCCTGAGTCCGTGCCAATATTGGCAAGATAATTATTATGAGTAATAATATCCTGCCACACAGGCATATACCATCTGCTTTATACAATGTATTGCCACTCTTTACCTATAGAGTGTAGATGTGGCACAATATGACAGGGAAAAACTCGGTATGTAATGTTACTTCTCCTATACTGGTGTGCATTTACAGGGTACAAATGTATTTTTTCCAGAAACCAAGCAGTATCCCTACGATGAGGCTTTCGCTTTCTCACTACTGTAACCGAACACAAACACCATTCACAAATCATGTATACCTTTTTGGCCTATGAATTATACGTTCATCTTAATCACCCATTCAATCATTAACACTTGCTCATTCTCCACCACGGCACTTCTCATTCTCCAATTCCTATTAAAATTCTCTAGGGCAACTGGGCAAAACAATGCTATATCCTGTGAATCCTGGATTCTATTTATTATTCCAGCTAGATCAATATCACAATATTCATAAATGATATTAGGTTCAACAAAACAATGACTGTTAATACTCAGATATTGCAGTGTAAAGAATGTATTATCATCCTCCCAGAGCCCCCACCCTTCAGATTCCACCCTGATGTCACAGCTACCTATGATGCGTGTGATAGCTTCGTTTTGGTATTTACCAATAAGTGTGCTAGATATACATTCGGCACACGTCATCAAATCATTTATATCTCGTACCTTTTTGCTATAGATATATATAGCATGTACTTAACACAGTTATACTTAGTATGAACCTTAGTTAAGTTGGAAGCAGCAATAATTGGGTATTAGATGAGGTAGAACTACTATATATATGACATGGGTGAAATGGTTAATGAATGCAAAAATGCAGGAATACAATATAATATTTAAATTAGTAGTATTATATTTCTGTGAAATTGTTAGAAATTATATATATATATATATATATATATATATATATATATATATATATATATATAGTACAGACCAAAAGTTTGGACACACCTTCTCATTTAAAGATTTTTCTGTATTTCCATGACTTTGAAAATTGTACATTCACACTGAAGGAATCAAAACTATGAATTAACACATGTGGAATTATATACTTAACAAAAAAAGTGTGAAACAACTGAAAATATGTCTTATATTCTTGGTTCTTCAAAGTAGCCACCTTTTGCTTTGATGACTGCTTTGCATACTCTTGGCATTCTCTTGATGAGTTTCAAGAGGTAGTCACCGGAAATGGTTTTCACTTCACAGGTGTGCCCTGTCAAGTTTAATAAGTGGGATTTCTTTCCTTATAAATGGGGTTGGGACCATCAGTTGTGTTGTGCAGAAGTCTGGTGGAGACACAGCTGATAGTCCCACTGAATAGACTGTTAGAATTTGTATTATGGCAAGAAAAAAGCAGCTAAGTAAAGAAAAACGAGTAGCCATCGTTACTTTAAGAAATTAAGCTCAGTCAGTCCGAAAAATTGGGCAAACTTTGAAAGTGTCCCCAAGTGCAGTTGCAAAATCCATCAAGCGCTACAAAGAAATTGGCTCACATGAGGACCGCCCCAGGAAAAGAAGACCTCATGTCACCTCTGCTTCTGAGGATAAGTTTATCCAAGTCACCAGCATCAGAAATCGCAGGTTAACAGCAGCTCAGATTAGAGACCAGGTCAATGCCACACAGAGTTCTAGCAGCAGACACATCTCTTCAACAACTGTTAAGAGGAGACTTTTTGCAGCAGGTCTTCATGGTAAAATAGCTGCTAGGAAACCACTGCTAAGGACAGGCAACAAGCAGAAGAGACAAGTTTGGGCTAAGAACACAATGAATGGACATTAGACCAGTGGAAATCTGTGCTTTGGTCTGATGAGTCCAAATTTGAGATCTTTGGTTCCAACTACCGTGTCTTTGTGCGACGCAGAAAAGGCGAACGGATGGACTCTACATGCCTGGTTTCCACCGTGAAGCATGGAGGAGGAGGTGTGATGGTGTGGGGGTGCTTTGCTGGTGACACTGTTGGAGATTGATTCAAAATTGAAGGCATACTGAACCAGCATGGCTACCACAGCATCTTGCAGCGGCATGCTATTCCATCCAGTTTGCGTTTAGTTGGACCATCATTTATTTTTCAACAGGACAATGACCCCAAACACACCTCCAGGCTGTGTAAGGGCTATTTGACCAAGAAGGAGAGTGATGGGGTGCTACGCCAGATGACCTGGCCTCCACAGTCAGCAGACCTGAACCCAATCGAGATGGTTTGGGGTGAACTGGACCGCAGAGTGAAGGCAAAAGGGCCAACAAGTGCTAAGCATCTCTGGGAACTCTTTCAAGATTGTTGGAAAACCATTTCCGCTGACTACCTCTTGAAGCTCATCAAGAGAATGCCAAGAGTGTGCAAAGCAGTCATCAAAGCAAAAGGTGGCTACTTTGAAGAACCTAGAATATAAGACATATTTTCAGTTGTTTCACACTTTTTTGTTAAGTATATAATTCCACATGTGTTAATTCATAGTCTTGTTGCCTTCATTGTGAATGTACAATTTTCATAGTCATGAAAATACAGAAAAATCTTTAAATGAGAAGGTGTGTCCAAACTTTTGGTCTGTACTGTATATATATATATATATATATATATATATATATATATATATATATATATATTAAAAATATAAAAAAATTGCTACCTGATGATTTCCCGTTCAAGATCCCCGGAGACTGACCTAGGTCGACCCCACCTCTCCCGAAGAGAAATAAGCTTAGAGTGTTAAAGCCACTCACTAACCCGGCCGGGGTTTGTTTCTGTTCGGGATAGAGGTAAACCTGTTGTTCAGTCTCAGACGAAGTTAAAAGGAAAATAGATCTCCCTGGGGTCTCCGACTGTTGAAGACGAGTGGGGATCTGGCTTCTCTCAGGCAGACAAATAGATTAGTTATAGAGATAAATCTTAGATAAATGGCGCTTCAAATAAGACACTCACTACAGACTGTCTCAAGAGAATAATTCTGTTTATTATTAGATGTCATGAGATTATATACCCCTAATCAAGGTGGGTTGGACTTTGTATATATAAGAGATTATGTAAGTAACATGCTATCTTTGGCACAAAGAGATTAAAGAACAATTGCTTGTCAATACATCTGCAGGATATGCATGATGTATGATACAGTTAACATCCTTTCACACATATAGTGTTTTGCTGATAATCAGCCTTAGGTACAGTCCAGGTTATGGGAGACTTAGGGGGTTTCCTGGTTTTGATATCTTGGGACATTGTCTATGTGGACAGATACAGGACAAGTATGATAATTATAGACACTGTCAGCCAACTCCTAACTTGTGTATAGAGGTTAACCTTGTGATTAAAAAGAGAAAAACAAAATCTGCTGTATCAAGGTTAAATAACTGAAAAACAAGATTTCTTAAAGGTGATGTTAAAAGAAACAGCAGAACCACAGTTTTAATTTACTGGTGTATACCAGACTTTTTTAAATATATAGATTTGCGGCTGAACAGTGAGCGACACACTCAAACTGTTTTTTTACATACAAAAGGCCCAAAACTGGATAATACAGAGATTTGTCCCGTGTAACTACAAAACCACACTTCTGTTTCTGTGGCCTATACCAGACTCTTTTCAACAGATATATTTGTGTCTGAAAAATCAGAGACACACTTTTTTTGGGGGAGGGGACACCAATAGGTTAATAAGAAGGGTATTTGTACAGTGTGAATTAGGAAAAAAAAGAGGATTTAGATGAAAAAAAAAGGATTTTTCCTGGCCCCCTAGACCTAGAGCTAAGTCCAGCAATTTCAGAAACAGGAGCACACAGGACTGTAAAGCAGCGTTTGCTGGTATAACCACTGCATCTCCTATACAGCCTGACTGCCTGCCTGATATCTGGGATGGATATTAGTCCTGAGAAGGACTGCTCGTTTGTTCTGGCAGCTTTTGCAGACCCTACACTAACTATTTCGCAGGAAAAATCTCTCCCTAGCTCAGCAGCGCTGTCCCTACACTGTCTAATCCGGAGCGACTGTTTCCAAGATGGCGGCGCCCGGTTTTAAATACTCGAGTTGACGCTGTGCGGCCAGCCAATCACTGTAATGCCCACAAACATGGCTGCGACATTACAGTGACTGGCTGGCAATCCCTGCATGTTCATTGGCTCTGTAAAGAGCGGCAAACATGCAGGGCGGAGACCAGAGCTCCCGTCCGAGTAACCCGGAAATGCTCGGTGCTCTCCAAACATCCCGAGTAGCATGATGCTTGGGCGAGTACCGAGCAGTGTTGAGCATGCTCGCTCAACACTAGTCCTAACGTTAACCCTAGTTGTCCTAACGCTAACGATAGTCATCCTAACGCTAACACTAGTCATCCTAATGCTAACGCTAGTCGTAAAAACGCTAAACCTAGTCATCCTAACGCTAACCCTAGTCGACCTAGCGCTAACCCTAGTCAGTCTAGCACTAACCCTAGTCGTCCTAGCGCTAACCCTGGTTGTCCTAGCGCTATCCCTAGTCGTACTAACGTTAACCCTAGTCGTCCTAGCGCTAACCCTAGTCGTCCTAGCGCTAACCCTAGTCGTCCTAGCGCTAACCCTAGTCATTCTAGCGCTAACCCTCGTTGTCCTAGCGCTAATTCTAGTCGTCTCAACGTTAACTCTAGTCATCCTAAGGCTAACCCTTGTTGTCCTAACGCTAACCCTTGTCGTCCTAACTCTAACCCTAGTCGTCCTAACGCTAACCCTAGTCGTCCTAACGCTAACCCTAGTCGTCCTAACGCTAACCCTAGTCGTCCTAACGCTAACCCTAGTCGTCCTAACGCTAACCCTAGTCATCCTAGCACTGACCCTAGTCGTCCTAGCGCTAACTCTAGTCCTTCTAGCGCTAACCCTAGTCATCCTAGCGCTAACCCTAGTCGTAATAGCGCTAATTCTAGTCATCCTAACGCTAACCCTAGTTGTCCTAAGGCTAACCCTTGTCATCCTAAGGCTAGCCCTAGTCATCCTAAGGCTAACTCTAGTGGTCCTAGCACTAACCTTAGTCATTCTAGCGCTAACCCTATTTGTCCTAGCGCTAACCCTAGTCGTACTAGCACTAATTCTTGTCATCCTAATGCTAACCCTAGTCTTCCTAAGGCTAACCCTTGTCATCCTAAGGCTAACCCTAGTTGTCCTAAGGCTAACCCTAGTCGTCCTAAGGCTAACCCTATCCGTCCTAGCGCTAACCCTAGTCGTCCTAGCGCTAACCCTACTCAGTCTAGCACTAACCCTAGTCGTCCTAGCGCTAACACTAGTCGTCCTAGCGCTAACCCTAGTCATACCAACGCTAACCCTAGTCGTTCTAGCGCTAACCCTAGTCATTCTAGTGCTAATCCTAGTCGTCCTAGCGCTAACCCTAGTCGTACTAGCGCTAATTATAGTCATCCTAACGCTAACCCTAGTTGTCCTAACGCTAACCCTAGTCATCCTAAGGCTAACCCTAGTCGTCCTAAGGCTAACCCTAGTTGTCCTAAGGCTAACCCTATTCGTCTTAAAGCTAACTCTAGTCATCCTAAGGCTAACCCTTGTCTTTCTAACGCTAACCCTTGTCTTCCTAACGCTAACCCTAGTCGTCATAAGGCTGACCCTAGTCGTCCTAAAGCTAACCCCAGTCGTACTATCTCTAACCCTAGGTGTCCTAACGCTAACCCTAGTAGTCCTAAGGCTAACACTAGTCGTCCTATCACTAACGCTAATCGTACTAAAGCTAACCCTAGTCGTCCTAGCACTAACGCGAGTCGACCTAAGCCATCCCTAGGTGTCCTAGCGCTAAATCTAGTTGTCCTAAGGCTAACCCTTGTCATCCTAACACTAACCCTATTTGTCCTAAGGCTAACCCCAGTCGTCCTAGTGCTAACCCTAGTCGTCCTAGTGCTAACCTTAATCGTACTAGCGCTAATTCTAGTCGTCCCAACTCTAACCCTAGTCATCCTAAGGCTAACCCTTGTCGTCCTAACGCTAACCCTTGTCGTCCTAACGCTAACCCTTGTCGTCCTAACGCTAACCCTAGTCGTCCTAACGCTAACCCTAGTTGTCCTAACGCTAACCCTAGTCGTCCTAACGCTAACCCTAGTCGTCCTAACGCTAACCCTAGTTGTCCTAACGCTAACCCTAGTCGTCCTAACGCTAACCCTAGTCGTCCTAGCACTAACCCTAGTCATCCTAGCGCTAACTCTAGTCCTTCTAGCGCTAACCATAGTCGTCCTAGCGCTAACCCTAGTCGTGCTAGCGCTAATTGTAGTCGTCCTAACACTAACCCTAGTTGTCCTAAGACTAACCCTTGTCATCCTAAGGCTAACCCTAGTCGTCCTAAGGCTAACCCTAGTCATCCTAAGGCTAACTCTAGTGGTCCTAGCGCTAACCCTAGTCATTCTAGCGCTAACCCTAGTTGTCCTAGCGCTAACCCTAGTCGTACTAGCACTAATTCTAGTCATCCTAATGCTAACCCTAGTCGTCCTAAGGCTAACCCTAGTTGTCCTAAGGCTAACCCTAGTCGTCCTAAGGCTAACCCTAGTCGTCCTAGCGCTAACCCTAGTCATCCTAGCGCTAACCCTAGTCGTCCTAGCGCTAGCACTAGTCGTCCTAGCGCTAACCCTAGTCATCCTAGCTCTAACCCTAGTCAGTCTAGCACTAACCCTAGTCGTCCTAGTGCTAACCCTAGTCGTCCTAGTGCTAACCCTAGTCGTACTAACGCTAACCCTAGTCGTCCTAGCGCTAACCCTAGTCGTCCTAGCGCTAACCCTAGTCGTCCTAGCGCTAACCCTAGTCGTCCTAGCGCTAACCCTAGTCATTCTAGCGCTAACCCTAGTTGTCCTAGCGCTAACCCTAGTCGTACTAGTGCTAATTCTAGTCATCCTAAGGCTAACGCTTGTCGTCCTAACGCTAATCCTAGTCATCCTAACACTAACCCTAGTCGTCCTAGCACTAACCCTAGTCGTCCTAGCGCTAACTCTAGTCCTTCTAGCGCTAACCATAGTCGTCCTAGCGCTAACCCTAGTCGTACTAGCGCTAATTCTAGTCGTCCTATCACTAACCCTAGTTGTCCTAAGGCTAACCCTTGTCATCCTAAGGCTAACCCTTGTCATCCTAAGGCTAACCCTTGTCATCCTAAGGCTAACCCTAGTCGTCCTAAGGCTAACCCTAGTCGTCCTAAAGCTCACTCTAGTGGTACTAGCACTAACCCTAGTCATTCAAGCGCTAACCCTAGTTGTCCTAGCGCTAACCCTAGTCATACTAGCACTAATTCTAGTCGTCCTAAGGCTAACCCTAGTCGTCCTAGCGCTAACTCTAGTCATCCTAGCGCTAACCCTAGTCGTCCTAGTGCTAACCTAAGTCATTCTAGCGCTTACCCTTGTTGTCCTAGCGCTAACCCTAGTCGTACTAGCGCTAATTCTAGTCATCCTAACGCTAACCCTAGTCGTTCTAAGGCTAACCCTTGTCATCCTAACGCTAACCCTAGTTGTCCTAGCGCTAACCCTAGTCGTACTAGCGCTAACACTAGTTATTCTTGCGCTAATCCTAGTCGTCCTAGCGCTAACCCTGGTCGTACTAGCGCTAATTCTATTCGTCCTAACGCTAACCCTAGTTGTCCTAACGCTAACCCTAGTCGTCCTAAGGCCAACCCTAGTCATCCTAAGGCTAACCCTAGTCGTCTTAAGGCTAACCCTAGTCGTCTTAAGGCTAACCCTAGTCGTCTTAAGGCTAACCCTAGTCGTCCTAAGGCTAACCCTTGTCTTCCTAACGCTAACCCTAGTCGTCATAAGGCTGACCCTAGTCATCCTAAAGCTAACCCCAGTCGTACTATCGCTAACCCTAGTCGTCCTAGCTCTAACCCTAGTCGCCCCCTAAAGCTAACCTGAGTCGTCCTATCGCTAACGCTAATCGTAGTAAAGCTAACCCGAGTCGACCTAAGCCATCCCTAGGCATCCTAGCGCTAACACTAGTTGTCATAAGGCTAACCCTTGTCATCCTAACGCTAACCCTATTTGTCCTAAGGCTAACCCCAGTCGTACTATCGCTAACCCTAGTCGCCCTAGTGCTAACCCTAGTCGTCCTAGTGTTAACCCTAGTAGTCCTAACACTAACCCTAGTCGTTCTAGCGCTAACCCTAGTTGTCCTAGCGCTAACCCTAGTCAAACTAGCGCTAACCCTTGTCGTCCTAACGCTAACCTTTGTCGTCCTAACGCTAACCCTAGTCATCCAATTGCTAACCCTAGTCATCCTCACGCTAACCCTAGTTGTCCTAACGCTAACCCTAGTCATCCTAACACTAACCCTAGTCGCACTAAAGCAAACCCTAGTCATCCTAACGCTAACCCTAATCGCACTAAAGCTAACCCTAGTCGCACTAAAGCTAACCCTAGTCGTCCTAACGCTAACCCTAGTCGTCCTAACACTTACCCTAGTCGTCATAGTGCTAACCCTAGTCTTTCTAGCGCTAACCCTAGTTGTCCTAGCGCTAACCCTAGTAGTACTAGTGCTAATTCTAGTCGTCCTAACGCTAACCCTAGTCGTCCTAAGGCTAACCCTAGTCGTCCTAACCCTAGTCATCTTAAAGCATACCCTAGTTGTCCTTGCGCTAACCCTAGTCATCCTAGCGCTAACCCTAGTCGTCCTAAGGCTAACCTTAGTCGTCCTAAAGCTAACCCTAGTCGACCTAGCGCTTTCCCTAGTCGTCCTAACAATAACCCTAGTCGTCCTAAGGCTAACCCTAGTCCTATCACTAATCCTAGTCGTCCTAGTGCTAACCCTAGTCGTCCTAGCGCTAACCCTAGTCGTCCTAGCGCTAACCCTAGTCGTCCTAGCTCTAACCCTAGTCGTCCTAATGCTAACCCTAGTCGTCCTAAGGCTAACCCTAGTCGTCCTAAGGCTAACCCTAGTCGTCCTAGCGCTAACCCTAGCCCTAAATTTTTGGTAGGCATTGTTACAGAAACATATCCTACAAGATGTATGTGGTTGACTGGCCTGATATTGATGTGAATGGTCCCTGTTCCTCCTGCTCTTTCTCCTTTGCCACAACCTCTTCCATCATTTATCACCTGAAGCTTTGTTTTAACGGGAGTCATAGAACTTGGATAGTAGCAGGAAAACATCCAGCAATCCTCGGAGGAGGTAGGATATGCGCCAAAACGCTGACCACCTCAGGCCTAGCCCCTACTACATACATGCGCTTGCATTCCAAGAAAACAACTAACTTCTATCATCATTATCATGCTCCTCACCTTGGCACTCTCAACTCCCCTGATGGAGAAGCCAGGGTCCACCGGAGGAATCTGGTTCTCTGGGGGGCTCGTCCAATGCTGACCTAAAGCAGGCCAGGTTAAGAAAAGTATGGGGGAAGGTGACAGGAGAAATATGGGCGGCTGGGGACCGAGTATAAACACCCGGCCACCCCCTGGCGGATGAGGACCGAGCGTGGACACCCGGACGCCGGGCGGCTGGGGACTGAGTATGGATACCTCGCTGCCGAAGCAGCCATGAGGTAGTGGCCAGCTTCGGCCTCCTCCAAACTAAAAGGCCCCATTTCAAGTACAAGCTAGCAGTATGGCATTGTAGCCTGGCGGTGGGTGGGTGGCAGGCTGCACACTTACGCTTGCATTCCAAGAAAACAAAGCAGATGCTAACTTCTATCATCATCATCATGCTCCTCACCTTGGCATTCTCAACTCCTCTGATGGAGAAGCCAGGGCCCACTGGAGGAGTCTCTGGTTTTCTGGTGGGCTCGTCCAATGCTGCTCTAAAGCAGGGCCAGGCTAAGAAAAGTGTGGGGAAGGTTCCCAGGACAAATAGTGGCGGCTGGGGACTGAGTATGGAGACCTCGCTGCCAACGCAGCCATGAGGTAGTGGCCAGCTTTGGACTCCACCAAACTAAAATGCCCCATTTCAAATGCAAGCTAGCAGTATGGTATAGCAGCCTGTGGGTGGGTGGGTGACAGGCTTCACACTTAAGCTTGTATTCCAAGAAAACAAAGCAGATGCTAACTTCTATCATCATCATGCTCCTCACCTTGGCACTCTCAACTCCCCTGATGGAGAAGCCAGGGCCCACCGCAGGAGTCTGGTTCTCTGGTGGGTTTGTCCAATGCTGCTCTAAAGCAGGCCAGGCTAAAAAAAGTGTTGGGGAAGGTGACAGGAGAAATCGGGGCGGCTGGGGACCGTTTATGGACACCCGGCCGCCCCCAGGCGGCTGAAGACCGAGTATGGACACCCGGCCACCCCCTGGCAGCTGGGGACCGAGCATGGACACCCGGCCGCTGGGCGGCTGGGGACTGAGTGTGGATACCTCTCTGCCGAAGCAGCCATGAGGTAGTGGCCAGCTTCGGCCTCCTCCAAACTAAAAGGCCCCATTTCAAGTGCAAGATAGCAGTATGGTATTGCAGCCTGGGGGTGGGTGGGTGGCAGGCTGCACACTTACGCTTGCATTCCAAGAAAACAAAGCAGATGCTAACTTCTATCATCATCATGCTCCTCACCTTGGCACTCTCAACTCCCCTGATGGAGAAGCCAGGGCCCACCGCAGGAGTCTGGTTCTCTGGTGGGTTTGTCCAATGCTGCCCTAAAGCAGGCCAGGCTAAAAAAAGTGTGGGGAAGGTTCCCGGGACAAATAGTTGAGGCTGGGGACTGAGTATGGAGACCTCGCTGCCGACGCAGCCATGAGGTAGTGGCCAGCTTCGGCCTCCTCCAAACTAACAGTGCAAGCTAGCAGTATAGTATTGCAGCCTGCAGGTGGGTGGGTATGTGGTTGGCTGCATATTTGCGCTTGCATTGCAAGGAATTGGGGAGGTACAATTGAACACTGCACTGGGACAAGGACTTGCACGGGGATAGTTGCAAGTCTGCATCTTCTGATGTGGCACACTTTTAGGCAGTGACCTGGGTGTTAGAGATGCTTCTAGGGGTCTTCCCCATGCTGTTTCCATGTCCTTTCAGCACTGTATGCATGTGTCACACAGCACATGGCCAGATAAGGTTGTAAAATGTTAAAATGACATTTCCCGGTGAATGCATTTGTCACGGTTGAAAGCAATTCAAAAGTGCAAAAACGCATAAAAAATGCTACTTGTGAACATAGCCCAAGGCGTGGAGGAGTATTTTTTTTTGGGGGGGGGGTTATTTTTTTACCTTATACACAAGTTTTTACCCTGGAAAAGAACTTCCTTAACATATTTCACAGGAAAGCAGTTTCAGTTTCGTTTTTGAATGTTTTATTCTGAGCCCTTAAAAGTGGTTTAATACCTCTGACCATGTTGTTGTCAGCAGTGACCTTGGGGTCAGAAATGCTTCCTGGGGCGATCCCCATTCTGTCCCCATGTCATTTGAGCACTGTCACTATCATTTTGGGCACTTGGTAGGCTTTTAAAAGACTGCCGGGGGTGCCGCCGCAAAAATGCTAATGTCTCCCATAGACTAACATTGGGCTCGTTGCTCAGGTCGAGCACCCGAGTATCACGGCGAGATCAGGCCGAGCTTCGAGCACCCGAGTATTTTAGTGCTCGCTCAACACTAGTTAGGATGACTAGAGTTAGCGCTAGGACGACTAGGGTTAGCGCTAGGACGACTAGGGTTAGCATTAGGACGACTAATGTTAGCGTTAGGACGACTAGGGTTAGCATTAAGATGACTAGGGTTAGCGTTAGGATGACAATGGTTAGCCTTAGGACGACTAAGGTTAGCCTTAGGACAACTAGGGTTATCGCTAGGACGACAAGGGTTAGTGCTAGGATGACCAGGGTTAGGGCTAGGACGACTTGATATAGCGCTAGGACGACTAGGGTTAGCTTTGGATGACTAGGCTTAGCCTTAGGATGATTAGAATTAGCGTTAGGACGGATTGGGTTAGCATTAGGACGAATAGGGTTAGCGTTAGGACGACAAGGGTTAGCCAAAGGACGACTAGGGTTAGCGTTAGGACGACTAGGGTTAGCGCTAGGACAACTAGGGTTAGCCTTAGGACGACTTAGGTTAGCCTTAGGACGACTAGGGTTAGCTTTAGGATGACTAGGGTTAGCGTTAGGACGACTAGGGTTAGCCTTAGGACGATTAGGGTTAGCGTTAGGATGACTAGGGTTAGCCTTAGGAAGAATAGGGTTAGGGTTAGGACGACAAGGGTTAGCCAAAGGACGAATAGGGATAGCCAAAGGATGACTAGGGTTAGCGTTAGTACGACTAGGGTTAGCGTTAATACGACTAGGGTTAGCGTTAGGACGTCTAGGGTTAGCCTTAGGATGACTAGGGTTAGCATTACTATTACTAGGGTTAGCGCTAGGACGACTAGGGTTAGCATTAGGATGACTAGGATTAGCCCTAGGACAACTAGGGATAGCGTTAGGATGACTAAGGTTAGCGTTAGGATGATTATGGTTAGCCTTAGGATGACAAGGGTTAGCAATATGATGACTAGGGTTAGCCTTAGGATGACAAGGTTTAGCCATGAGTTGACTAGGGTTATCATTAGGATGACTAGGGTTAGCATTAGGGCGACTAGGGTTAGAGTTAGGCGCCAAGGGTTAGCCTTAGGACGTCTAGGGTTAGCGTTAGGACAACTAGGGTTATCGTTAGGATGACTAGGGTTATCGTTAGGACGACTAGTGTGAGCGCTAGGATGACTAGTGTTAGCGCTAGGATGACTAGGGTAAGTGCTAGGATGACTAGGGTTAATGTTAGGACGACTAGGGTTAGTGTTATGACGACTATGGTTAGCGCTGGACGACTAGGGTTAGCGTAAGGATGACTAGGGTTAGCGTTAGTACGACTGGGGTTAGAATTAGAACAACTAGGGTTTGATGTCAGTTCCAGAGCGTTTTGCCTGTTGAGTCCTTGATACTTAATCGTTTTCAGACAATTTTCTGACTTTTTTGAAAATTCACTTTTTTGTGAAAATATCCGCTAAATGAGAGAATGATATGTTATAGGGTACCCCAGGAGGGTTCCAAATGTGTGGGTAAAATACATATCCCTCAGGGGGGAAATTGAGAAAAAGTAAAAAAAAAAAAAAATTCTGAGTCATTTTTTTCAACTTGTGTCAGACTTCCAGAGAAGTGGAAATGTCAGTGAGCGCATCCGATTTCAGTTCCTGAGTGATTTGCTCGATGAGTCCTTGACACATAATCGTTTTCAGCCAATTTTCTGACTTTTTTGAAAATTTCAATTTTTGGTGAAAATATCCGCTACATGAGTGAATAATATGCTAGAGGGTACCCCAGGAAAATTGACATTTTTTTTTTTCTTAGTTATTTTTTCCAACTTGTGTCAGACTTCCAGAGAAGGGGAAATGTCAGTGAATGCATCCAATTTCAGTTCCAGAGTGATTTGCCCGATGAGTCCTTGATACTTAGTCGTTTTCAGCCAATTTTCTCACTTTTTTGAAAATTTCACTTTTTTGTGAAAACCTCTGCTAAATGAGGGAATGATATGTTATAGTGTACCCCAGGAGGGCTCCAAATGTGTGGGTAAAATGTATATCCCACGGGGGAGAAATTGAAAAAGAGTTGAAAAATTATTTTTTCTCTGACAGTCATTTTTTCTAACTTGTGTCAGACTTCCAGAGAAGGGGAAGTGTCAGTGAGCAAATCCGATTTCAGCTCCAGAGTGATTCGCCCGATGAGTCCTTGATACTTAGTCGTTTTCAGCCAATTTTCTGACCTTTTTGAAAATTTCACTTTTTTGAGAAAACATCCGCTAAATAAGGGAATGATATGTTAGAGGGTACCCCAGGAGGGTTCCAAATGTGTGGGTAAAATATGTATCCCACGGGGGAGAAATTGAATAAAAGTTGAACATTTTTTTTTTTTATGACAGTCATTTTTTCCAACTTGTGTAAGACTTCCAGAGAAGGGGAAATGTCAGTGAGCACATCCGATTTCAGTTCCAGAGCGATTTGACCGATGAGTCCTTGATACTTAGTCGTTTTCAGCCAATTTTCTGATATTTTTGAAAATTTCACTTTTTTGTGAAAACCACCGCTAAATGAGGGAATGATATGTTAGAGGTTACCCAAGGAGGGTTCCAAATGTGTGGGTAAAATATGTATCCCACGGGGGGGAATTGAAAAAAAGTTGAAAACATTTTTTTTTCTGACTAAGTCATTTTTTCCAACTTGTTTTCAGACAATTTTCTGACTTTTTTGAAAATTTCACATTTTTGTGAATATATCTGCTACATGAGGGAATAATATGTTATAGGGTACCCCTGGAGGGCTCCAAATGTATGGTTACAATACATATCCCTCAGGGGGAAATTGAAAAAAAGTTGAAAAAAAATTATTTTCTGACTTAGTCATTCATTGCAACTTGTGTCAGACTTCCAGAGAAGGGGAAATGTCAGTGAGCGCATCCTATTTCAGTTCCAGAGTGATTTGCCCGATGAGTCCTTGATACTTAGTTGTTTTCAGCCAATTTTATGACTTTTTTGAAAATTTAACTTTTTTTGTGAAAATATCCTCTACATGAGGAAATAATATGTTAGAGGGTACACCAGGAGGGTTCCAAATGTGTGGGTAAAATATATATCCCACGAAGGTGGAATTGAAAAAATGTTACATTTTTTTTTTCTGACAGTCATTTTTTCCAACTTGTATCAGACTTCCAGAGAAGGAGAAATGTCAGTGAGCGCATACGATTTCAGTTCCAGAGTGATTTGCCCAATGACTCCTTGATACTTAGTCGTTTTCAGCCAATTTTCTGACTTTTTTGAAAATTTCACTTTTTTGTAAAAATATCCTCTATGTGAGGGTATATTATGTAAGAGGGCATCCCAGAAGGGTTTCAAATGTGTGGGTAAAATATATATCCCAAGGGGGGGAATTGAAAAAAAGTTGAAATTTTTTTTTTTATGACTTAGTCATTTTTTCCAACTTGTGTCAGACTTCCAGAGAAGGGGAAATGTCAGTGAGAGCATCCGATTTCACTTCCAGAGCGATTCGCCCAATGAGTTCTTGATACTTAGTCATTTTCAGCCAATTTTCTGACTTTTTTGAAAATTTCACTTTTTGTGAAAATATCCGCTACATGAGGGAATAATATGTTAGAGAGCATCCCAGGAGGGTTTCAAATGTGTGGGTAAAATAGATATCGAACGAAGGTGGAAGTGAAAAAAAAGTTGACATTTTTTTTTTCTGACAGTCATTTTTTCCAACTTGTGTTAGACTTCCAGAGAAGGGGAAATGTCAGTGAGCGCATCTGATTTCAGTTCCAGAGTGATTTGCCCGATGAGTCCTTGATACTTAGTGGTTTTCAGCCAATTTTGTGACTTTTGAAAATTTCACTTTTTTGTGAAAATATCCGCTAGATGAGGGAATATTATGTAATAGGGAACCCCAGGAGGGCTCCAAATGTGTGGGCAAAATACATATCCCTCAGGGGGAAATTGAAAAAACGTTGAAAATTTTTTTTTTCTGACTTGGTCATTATTTCCAACTTGTGTCAGACTTCCAGAGAAGGGGAAATGTCAGTGAGCGCATTCGATTTCACTTCCAGAGCGATTCAACCGATGAGTCCATGATACTTATTGGTGGTGATGAGCCACCCCCGTAATGTTCGAGTTCGGTTCGTCGAACACCCGTATGTTCACTGAACTGTTCGTCGAACACCTTCGAACACCGTTAAAACCAATGGCAGGCAAACAAAAACACATAGAAACACATAGAAAACACCTTCAAAGGTGTCCAAAAGCTGACAAACTGCCCAGAAGACACAACTAACACATGGAAAAGTGAAAAGTACATATAGTCATGCGAAAAGAAAAGAGGTGGAGGAGTAAAATGAGGGGGAAACACAGATATAGGCATGTCATGCCCTTCTAAAAGCAAAAAAGTGCGAAGCCGACACGGCCAGTCCGTTCCTGCCCGTGCGACCTCCGTGTCGCCGGCTTTGTGCCAGAGCTGCGGTGGACCCTGACGGCCAGCCCCCCTCTCCTAATACTCGTGCCTGTCTGCTGGTGGGTCGAGCGAGCCCCCCTGTGGTGGAGGAAGGTCTAAGCTTTTTAATTTAAATTGTCTCTCTAATTTGAATGTCCAAACTACAGGTGGTGTAGCTTGCTTAACAGCTGGGATAATCCGCTGACTAGCAGACACTGCTACTATTCACAATGTATTTCCTGGGCTAGATGCAGTTAAAAATTTGTAATTAGATACTCTCGTTGGCTGCTGAGAAAGCATTCCATAGAATCTCCTGGCACGCCATATATTATTCTCTTAAAAAACTTGGGGTAGGGGTCTAGGGGACCCTTTTATAGCCCAAATCACGGCCCTTTATCGCAATACGTCACCTAGGCTTAAGATAAATGGAAGTGTAGCACCCTGAGGGCTCAATTGCTACAGAGGTATTGCACCTCACCCAGATGTGTGATATCTCACTCTCAGGTAAGGATGGAGTGTGGATCCGGACCCCAACACCTGCATGCATTACACCACATTGCCATGGGGCAGGGCGACCAATATGCCCCTGAGATGTGCACGACAGTCCCTGTCCCTGGCTGGAGTGGGGGGAGGGAACACCGAGGAAGGGGAACCCTGTAGTGCAGGAGCAGAGAGGAAGCAGTTCCTGGATGCATTGAGAAGGGAGTATAAAAGGTGGGCACCATCTTAGTTCAGTGCAGAGAAGTCTGAGCAGAAGTGACAGGGAGCAGGGGCTCTGCATGAGCTCTGCTCCGGATGTGGGCCTAGTAACAGAGGTCCAGGCCTGGTAGACGGAGAAGGAAGGAAGAGGAGCAGAGAAGGCTCTACGAGGAATGAAGGGATACAAGGGGTGCGGACTGGCGAGTCGCCACCGCACGCCTGAATCCACCTGCGTGGAGGGGTCAGGCCAAAGGGGGAGACTGGTCCCCGAAACTAGTGGAGGCGGGAAATGACCCTCAGCTAGAAACCGGAGGCTGTGACATTTTATGTGGAGCAGCCCCTCGCTACACCCGCTAGGAAGGCACCACATAGGGTCAGGGAAACTGGCACCAAGAGGAGGCCCGAGGCAGCCCGACAGAAGCGTTGGTAAGAAAGGCCAGACAAAGGACACACAAAGGGGGTCCTGTGAAGCGCTCCAAAGTTATCTGGGAGTTGTCTGAGCCCCTCACCTGGTGAGCACAGTATGACGTGGGCAGCTGTTACCTGCAGAAGTGGTCTGGATAATAAGAACTGTGAGTAAAGGCCCTGGACTGCATCACTGACTCCATGTCATTACTGCTGCAGCCCTGCACCATCACCCCCATCCTCCACATGCACTGCCCTGAGGCTATGCTCCTCCCGTGGGGAGTTATACTACGCTCTGCTGCACCCACAACACCAGCCTCAGCGGTTTGCCCTGCAGCGGCGGTTCACTCTGACCGCAATCCACGGGTGGCGTAGTCGGACATTTAAACATCAAAACCACATAAATAGTTCCGCCACTGGTTTGACTGCCCTGAGCAACGGAACCGGGTCACCGCCACGGAGACTACAACCACCAGCATCCACCAAAAAGGGTCCGGCTCCGGGTGTCCCAAGGCCCAGGGGGCGCGTCAGAACATTTTCATCACCTTTCATAATCACCAATGGGACAAGGAAGGAATGTCCTCTGTCCCCTCTCTTATACATCCTAGTGACGGAGCACCTGCTCTCATCAATTCGCCATAACCCCAATATTAGGTGGATTGAGGGGGGAGGCACCGAGTACAAGTGCTCTGCATTTGCTGGTGATGTCCTAGTAAATATCGCTCAATCACATATATCTATCCATGCTGTTATGGCTGAAATAGATCACTTTGTTACATGGTCAAATTTAAAAATCAATGCAGCGAAGTCTGAGGCCCTCACTGTCTCCCTCCCCAAATCCATACAGGATTCCATGCAGTCCAACTTTCCCTTTGCCTGGCCCTCACAGGGTATCAAATACTTAGGAATTCCTATTCGTAGAGACCTCTCCCATCTATGTTATTTTAATTTTGGGCCCTTTATTGAACAACTCCATACAGACCACGGTTGGCAAGTTAGAACTGTAAGATTCAGTACGTGAACCGCTGGTGTTTTGTGGAAAAGCACATGTACACTGTGTTCCAAATTATTATGCAAAAAGTGTTTAGGAGTGATAAGGGAAGAATTTTTTTGTTTGTCAGTTAAACTCATTGATGGTGATGTGTGTCAGGGCTCTTTATATCAATCTAAGCAATTGCAGACACCTGTGCTAATTAGTTTGGCAGGTGTGTCTAATGAAAGGCAAGACTACTGAAGAAAGCTGTCCCACATTATTAAGCAGCCTACATTTTCTGCCAAAATGGGAAAGAAAAAGGATGTGTCGGCTGCTGAGAAGCAACAAATTGTGGAGTGTTTAGGTCAAGGCATGACTACAATCAACATTGCCAAGACACTTCATCCTGATCATCGCACAATCAAAAAGTATGTAGCTGATTCACAGTACACACGTGTGCGTGCTGATAAGGAAAAATTGAGGACTCTTTCCTACAGGCAATTACGTCAGGTTAAAAGAGCAGCGGCAAAAAAGCCTTGTCACAGCAGCAGACAAGTTTTTGAAGCTGCTGGTGCCTCCAACGTCCCCCTAACAACAAGATGCAAAGTCCTTCAGAGGTTTGCAGCTGTGCGTAAGCCATCCTGTCGACCTCCTCTATCTACTGCACACAAGCAGAAACGGCTCCAGTGGGCCAAACAATACATGAAGACTGACTTCGAAACTGTTTTGTTCACCGATGAGTGCCATGCAACGCTCGATGGTCCAGATGGATGGAGTGGAGGATGGCTGGTTGATGGACACCCCACGCAAACATGGCTACAGAGCCAACAAGGAGGAGGTGGAGTAATGTTTTGGGCTGGAATCATGGGGAGAGAGATTGTCGGCCCCTTTAGGATCCCTGAAGGGGTAAAGATGAACTCCATAATGTATGTGGAGTTTCTCAAACAGCACTTCCTGCCATGGTTCAAGAAGAAGAACCGTGTATTCCACAGCAAGATCATTTTCATGCATGATAATGCACCATCTCATGCTGCACATAACACATCTGCATCTCTGTCTGATATGGGCATAAAAGGGGACAAACTTATGGTGTGACCCCCATGCTCCCCTGACCTCAACCCCATTCAGAACCTCTGGAGCATCATCAAAAAGAGTGTCTATGATGGCGCGATGCAGTTCACATCTAAGCAACAGCTCTGGGAGGGTATTCTGTCCTCATGCAAAACAATTGAAGCAGAAACCATCCAAAACCTGACAAATTCAAAGGACGAGACAGTTCAGAAGCTCCTTTCGAACAAGGGGTCCTATGTGCATATTTAACATCACCTAGAATAAAGTTTTGAGTTGAAAACTGTTTGATTTCAGTTTCTAATAACCTGCTAATGCTTATAATTTCAAAAATGACCATTTTTTTGTTCTTTATTAAAATGAAAAGGTTGATTGAAGAGTGTGGGGGATCTAAGAGTGTGGCAACCCAGTAGTCAGGATTATTTCGAATTCTGACAATCTGAGGGTCATGTTGCAGGTAGTGCAGAAAGAAGGCACTCATGTATCTTGCGCATCTAGGAGCCCCAAAATAATTTTCCGGGCTAGATGCAGCTAAAAATTATTATTAATTTGAAAGCTGGTGGAGCTTAGTACAGATGGCCTAATAGAATCAGTACTGCACACTGCTACAAAGCCCAAATTATTTTCCAGCCAAGATACAGATAAACATGATTAGTAATTTTAAATCTGGTGGAGCTTAGTATAGATGGCCTAATAGAATCAGTACTGCACACTGCTACAAGGCCCAAATTATTTTCCAGCCAAGGTACAGATAAACATGATTCGTAATTTTAAATCTGGTGGGGCTTAATATAGATGACCTAATAGAATCAGTACTACACACTGCTACAAAGCCCAAATTATTTTCCAGCCAATATACAGATAAACATGATTAGTAATTTTAAATCTGGTGGAGCTTAGTATAGATGGCCTAATAGAATCAGTACTGCACACTGCTACAAAGCCCAAATTATTTTCCAGCCAAGATACGGATAAACATGATTAGTAATTTTAAATCTGATGGAGCTTAGTATAGATGGCCTAATGGAATCAGTACTGCACACTGATACAAAGCCCAAATTATTTTCCAGCCAAGATACAGATAAACATGATTAGTAATTTTAAAGCTTAAAACGGTTGGTGAGGTGATTTTAACAAATCGTCAAGCTTTTACTCTCACCAGGATGACACAGGGGTAGAAAAGTCGTTTCGGATCCATGATTTGTTCATCTTTATGAACGTGAGTCTGTCTACATTATCAGTGGAGAGCCTCGTGCGCTTATCTGTCAGCACACCACCAGCAGCGCTGAAGACACGTTCAGACAGAACTCTGGCTGCGGGGCATGACAAGATCTCCAAGGCGTAAGTGGTGATCTCCGGCCATTTATCCAGATTGGAAGCCCAAAAAGAGCAAGGGTCTAGTGACACAGTCATGGCTTCAATGTTTACTTGGAGATACTCCTGTACCATCGTCTCTAGGCGTTGACTATGTGTCAGACTTCTTGTCTCCTGTGGCCTTGCAAAGGATGGGCTAAAAAAGTGGTGAAATGATTCCGCAAAATTGATGTTACCAGCAGATACTGTGTTGTTGTTACGGTTTGAGTGCTGAACACTCGACGGTCCCACGGTTGGCAAGTTGGAACTGTGAGATTCACTACGTGCACCACTGGTGTTTTGTGGAAAAGCACATGTAAGATTCTGCAACAGTCTCTGCTGATACTCCTGCATGCGTGCATCACTTTCTATGGCAGTAATAATTTCTGCAAATTTACTTTTGTACCGGGGATCTAACAGTGTGGCAATCAAGTACACAGGATTATTTCTAATTCTCACAATTCGAGGGTCATGTTGCAAGTAGTGCAGCAAGAAGGCACTCATGTATCTTGCGCATCCAGGAGCACGAAGTCCCTGTTGTGTTAGTGGCGAGGTAACAATCATGCTTCCTTCCTCTGTCCTCTCCCCCTATGTGTTAGTTGTGTCTTCTGAGCAGTTTGTCAGCTTTTGGACACCTTTGAAGGTGTTTTCTATGTGTTTCTATGTGTTTTTGTTTGCCTGCCATTGGTTTTAACGGTGTTCGAAGGTGTTCGACGAACAGTTCGACGAACAGTTCGGCGAACACACGGGTGTTCGACGAACCGAACCGAACTCGAACACTACGGGGGTGGCTCAACACTACTGTTTACTCATACTATAGCCTGGGAAACGGAGGTCTGCTCCAGAGCTTCTGTTAATCCAGATGAGGAAATGATCTGATCTGATGCCCAGAATCTTTATAAGTCGGATCCAGGACCAGATGAAGAAGGTTCTGAGCATAATGTAGACCCTTGTTCCCAAACTGTAACTCCTGTTGGTGGAGACAATGATGAAGACGATGATGAGACTCAAATACCTGATTGGAGCGACAACTTGACTTTTTGGTCAGGGCAGGAAGAGGTTGGCTCTGAGGACGACGGGTGTGATAACACACAGGGTGATGATGACGAGGTTGGAGATCCCACTTACTGTCAACCCACAGTCAGCCAGTCGATGAGGTCAGCAGAGGAGGTGGAGGAGGATGTGACTAGCCCTGGGGATGGGGATGACTCGGTACCCGGGCATTTGCCTGGCCTTGGGGATGTCACGGTGGTCGGCTCCCTGGACCGTACCCTGGGGTCTCTCTTTAAAAGGGTGGATAATTGTTAATTTTATAAGAGTTCATGACGCCACCTGTGGTATCTGGTGACAAGCACCAGCGCTGCAGCAGTCCACTGAGGCCGGTGATAAGGCAGCTCGATGGTATAGCTCCCCACAGGTGGAGCTAGGTCTCAGGGCAGTGTATGCAGGGGGAATGCAGGACAGGCGAGACCCAGCTGGGTCAGAGCAAGAACGGGAACGGACACGGTAGTCACTTCAGTACCTTTTACTGGTGGAAATTCAGGCACATCCCGGAGCACTGTAGGGTGAAGGGTGCATATCAGGATCCTCCCCAATGAGCGGGTGTAGGGCCTCCTGTTTCTTGCCTCTGCGTAGTAAGTTTCTGACCTGCCTGGAGCTAGGCCTAACTTTGTCTCTGTCCTGCGCTAGCTGACCTTGTGGTAGGGCCTTCTCTTGGAGTTCACGCTCCCAGTATGCGGGGCCTAAGCGTCTCCTGGCTCTGTTACATATCAGCACCTTAGCGATCCTGGGACTTGTAGTTCTCCAGGGATTCCGGTTATGCCTTACTGGGTCATAGAGATCCCGGTAAGCTCGGATCCTGTATCTGGTAAATGCTTCAGGGTGAGCTGGTTAAGCTCCTCTGCCCCTTATGTACTAACTCGCCACTCGCCTTCGGCCTACTCGGGCCCTCACTAGGCTATACATACTAACGGCAGCTTGCCGCACTTCACTGATCTTACGGCACCGGCACACCTTAAGCTCTATCTGGGCTCCCTGAATCTAGCAAGCAGGAGCCTCGTGCTCCACTTCTGAACTATTAACTGAGTTCTCTAGACTAGACTGAGCTCCACTGCAGACTGACCTCTCTTAGGCTTCTCTACTGCAGGAACTCTTCAGAGGAACTGAACTGCCTAGCTCCACCTTCCCTATTTATATCCCTAACGGGCTCCCTCTGCTGGTCTGAGGTGGAAGGCGGAGATGTGTGAATGTTTATGGGGGCCTCTTGTGGAGGATTCCATCAATGCACTCTTCTAGGATCTGTGATACCAAGCGCAGCGGGGCATCACAGATGCTATTGACGACGAGGTTAGGTTGCGCCTTCCTGAACAGACGGAGTACTGGAAGCACGTCAACAACTGCATCCTCAACCACAACTCTGCCTCTGACCACAAGTCGTAGTGGCTCTTCCGGTCACATGGGCTCTAAGCCTTGCATAGCCTGGGCATTTATTCAGATCGATAAGGATGACCCAACTCGTGTTATCTGTAATATTTGTCAGCAAAAGCTAAGCAGAGGCCAAAAAATCCATAGTTTGAGTACTTCATGCATGTACCGTCACATGGATATGAAGCATAAGTTGCAGTGGGAAGCTCACTGTGCTACAATGCGGCCTAGCTGGCTGGGCCAACCACCGTCTGCCCCATCTTGTGCATCCGCAGCCTCTTCATCCTCTGTGACTGGGGGGACAGCAGTCACACATGTTTTTGTACGCAGACCTGCCACCTCTTTACCCGCAACAGCCAGTGTGATTGGCAGGTCGTCAGTTCATTGGGAAGTGGAAACACCTGCTAGTGTTGAGCGCTCTCCGACATCGAGAGCACCACTTTTGGATCAATGCAACCTAACATGTCCGCCTGCATCTTCCTCACAGACCGGCAGTTTGCCGGGGACACCCTACTCAACACCGTCTAAGCACAATAGCCAGCCCTCGGTCCCTCAGATGTGGAAAAGTAAAAGACCATTTCCTCCTAGCCATGAGAAAGCTAAGAGGTTGAATTTCACCATCTGCAAGCTGTTGACTACAGAAATGCTGCCTTTCCACCTGGAGGACACAGAGGATTTTCAAGACCTTATGTCCGTCACAGTGCCCCAGTACCAGATGCACAGTCGGCACTACTTCTCAAAGAAAGGTGTGCCTGCGCTCCACTAGCATGTCGCACACAACATCACCGCTTCTTTGAGAAACTCTGTGTGTGACAGGGTGCACTTCACCACAGACACTTGGACGAGAAGGCATGGACAGGGGCGTTACATGTCGCTGACTGGGCACTGGGTAACTATGGTGACAGCAGGACAAGGGGCTGCTGTCCAAGTCTTACCGTCCCCACGAGTTGTGCGTCAATCCTCTTTATCTCGAAGTTCCTCCACTGCTTCTGCCTCCTCAACCTCCTCTCGGTCCTCCACCTGCACCTAAAGCCTGTCTGGTAATGCCACCTGCTTTCTAACTGCGCAGAAGGAATCCTGCACACCTCCTTACTATGCTGGCAGCAGGGGTCAACAGCATCAGTGTTTATTTTGAAATGTCTGGGAAATGTGAGTCACACAGCTGAGGAGTTGTGGTCAGCTCTGGAGACCCAGTTTCATGAAAGGTTGTCTCCACTGGACCTGCAACCAGGGAAGGCCATGTGCGACAATGCTGCAAACCTGGGTGCGGCACTTCGCCGGGGCAATGTCACACACGTGCCTTGTATGGCTCACGTGTTGAACCTGGTTGTCCAGCAATTTTTAGCCCACTATCCCGGACTAGATGGCCTTCTGCAGAGGGCACGGTCGCTGTGTGCTCACTTCCGCCGTTCGCATCCCGCAGTTCAACGACTTACATCTCTACAGAAGTCGTTGGGCCTGCCAGTTCACCGGCTGAAATGCGATGTGCCGACATGGTGGAATTCAACTCTGCACATGTTGCAGCGACTGTGGCAGCACCGACAAGCCCTGGTGCAATACGTTCTGACGTATAGCCTGGGCCAACGAGATCCAGAGGTGGGGCAAATCACGCTGCAGGAGTGGTCTCAGATCAGGGACCTATGAAGTTGATGCGCCCCCTGGGCCATGGGGTACCCTGAGTCGGGCCGGTAGACGCTGGGGTTTGTAGTCACTGTGGCGGTGACCCAGTCCGTGACCCAGGGCGGTCAATCCAAGGGTAATTTGTATATATGGATTTTATAATGTCTGACTACGCCACCTGTGGAGTGCGGCCAAAGGGGCCGCCGCTGCGGAACAGTCCTCTGAAGCTGGTGGTTTTGTAGCAACGGTATTACTACTCACCACAGGAAGAGTGTAGCTTCAGGGCAGTGTGGGTGGATGATGGTGGTTGTAGTGCAGGGAGTCAGTAATGAACACAGAGTCCGTGTGATGCCGTCTCAAGATATTACTCACAGTTGTTGTAGTCCAGATTACAGGTACCAGAGCAATCTCCCCCGTCGTGCTGTGCATACTCAGTGAGGGGCTCAGTCCACCCCCAGATAGCTCCGGAGTACTTAGCAGGACCCCCTTCTGTGTGTCCTTTCTCTGGCCTTCTCCCTGCACCTCACACCCAGTGACACTTCTATCCGGTATCCTCGGGCCTTGGCGGGTGACGTGTGTTCCGTCCCCTGGGTCCTATGTGGCTACCTTCTTAGTGAGACTGGTGTGGACTTTGGTCTGCAGTACATGAAATGCAGCAGCCTCCGGTTTCTAGTTGAGCCTTGCTGTTTCTCCGCTAGTTGAGGGACCGGTTTCCCTTATCTGGCCTGACCCCTCTACCTCCTGGTAGCAGCGGGAGTACGGGTGGCCTTCTGCACGGCCCGTAGCCGTAGGGTCCCTTCGGTTCCTGGAGCCTTCCAGCTCCCACTCCTCTCTTCTCTCCTTCAGTCCTGGGCCTCCCAGGCTAGGCCCGCCTCCGGAGCAGAGCTCTTGCCTAGTCTCTGCTCCTGTCAATTTTCCTCCTCTGTCTGGCTTGCTCTTTCTAAGATGGCTTCCTATTTATACTCTCCTTGTCATGTGCTCCCCTAAGCTGCTCCCCTAAGCACCCACTACATAGGACCCTCAAACCAGCTAGGGACCTTGGACTGTGCTCTCCTTTAGGAGCAATCTCGCCCTTCCCCCACTGCGGGTATGTGTTGGATGCAGGAGTTAGAGTCCCGAGCCATACGCCTTCCTTACCTGAGGGTGAGATACCACACCTCTGGGTGAGATGCAGTAACTCTGTGGCGACTGAACCCTCAGGGGCGCCACACACCCTTCTGCACAGTTTTGAAATGGCGACGAAGATGTTTAGTGCTGACGACGATGCCATTATCAGCATGACTATTCCGGTGATTTACATGCTGGAGCACACATTAAACAGAATTCAGAGTCAGGTGGTGGGACAAGAGGAGGTGGAGGAAGTAGAGGAGGAGTCGTATGCGGAAGGGATAACATCTCCAAGGTCCAGAAGGTTGTCAGCACCAAGGCGGCAGGCATGGGAGGGTGGGGAAGAGGGATTAACCAGGGCGCATGGTAGCAGCCAAACTGTTGAGGAAGGTGCAGGAGCCGAGGAAGAAGTGGAGGACGAACTGGCGATGGGCATGGAAGACTCATCAGATGAGGGAGACCTTGATCACATTTCTGTTGTGCGAGGTTGGAGGGAGAGGGCAGAGGAAGGAAGCATGATTCTTACCTCGCTACCAACACAACAAGGACTTGGTCCTTCTGGATGCGCAAGACACATGAGTGCCTTCTTGCTGCACTACCTGCAACATGACCCCCGGATTGTCAGAATTTGAAGTAATCCCGACTACTGGGTTGCCACACTCTTAGATCCCCGGTACAAAAGTATATTTGCCGAAATAATTCCTGCCATAAAAAGGTATTGACGAATGCAGGAGTATCTGCAGACACTGTTGCAGAATCTTACATGTGCTTTTCCACAAAACACCAGTGGTGCACGTAGTGAATCTCACAGTTCTAACTTGCCAGCGGTGGGACTGTCGAGTCTTCATCACTCAAACAGTAACAGTAACACAGTATCTGCTGGTAACAGCAATTTTGTGGAATCGTTTCACCACTTTTTTAGACCATCCTTTGCAAGGCCACAGGAGACAAGAAGTCTGACACATAGTCAATGCCTAGAGAGGATGGTGCAGGAGAATCTCCAAGTGAACATCGAAGCCATGACTGTGTCACTGGACCCTTGCTCATTTTGGTATTCCAATCTGGAAAAATCGCCGGAGCTCGCCACTCACGCCTTGGAGATCTTGTCATGCCATGCAGCCAGCGTTCTCTCTGAACGTGTGTTCAGCGCTGCTGGTGGTGTGCTGACAGATATGCGCACGCGCTGTCCACTGAGAATGTAGACAGACTCACGTTCATAAAGATGAACAAATCATGGATTCGCAAGGACATTTCTACCCCTGTGTCATCCTTGGGAGACTAAAAGCTTGGGGATTTGGTAAAATCACCTCACCAACCGTTTTAAGCAACAGTGGGGCAATTGATGCCACTTAACCCTAGAACGCATGACCATAAAAATCTACACTTTCACATACCTGGGGCCCTTTAGGCCCGTGTGCAAATAACATGGAATAACTCAAACTCAAATGACAACTATATACATGAAGAATACCTAGAGTTTCAAAATTCTAACTAAAGTATTCTTGCAGAAAATAGAAAACAATTAACTGGGCGGGCCTGCAAGGCCACAGGTATGCGTTCTAGGGTTAAGTGGTGTCTGTGCCACAATTTTGGGAGTCCCCTTGCTGTGTCTTACGTGACGTTGGCATCGTCAATTCCTGGTGGGTTGGGTCGCACCCCCCCCCCTTTTAACTGTAAGAAACTACATACACTATGGCTTGGGGTAACACAGATGGTTGAGTCTGAAGAGCTGTTTACTCAGAGGTCTGCTCCAAATCTTCAGTGTCTGCTAGTCAGCGTAGAATTTTTAACTGCATCTAGCCTAGGCAATACTTTGGGCGTAGTAGCCCAGCTGTGAAGCATGCTGCCCGCCTGTGTATCTAATAAGAATTTTTAAATGAATCTAGCCTAGGCAGACTGTGGGGACCCCCAACCAAACCCAGACGCTCAGCCCCCTTACCGCCCCCCTTTCATGGACAATACAATAATGTAACTCTTACAACTGGATGGGTGAGGATCGGTCACAGCTTTATTAACTCTTTATACTCATTCCATTAGAAAGGCATTTTATTTCTAAAACAATTCAGCTTGTTGCAGCATGCCCTGGGTCCCCACTCCGGCAAGTTGGCCAACAAGTGTAACTCTCCAACATGTCCTTTCTATTTCCAGGCCACGGAGGATCCAGCGTACTCGTATGCAGGACTCTGACCCCCACCCATCACTCTTAACGCTTGTTCCACTCCGTCCTGGAGTCCTGACAGGAATATGTCCAGTCCAATATCTATTAAGTGAACACCGTCGGGCCGTATGAGGCCTGCTTTATCTCCTTCCAGTTGTCGGTGTCGTATCACTACACCGCCTCTGTCTCTTCTAAATTTTGCCATCCGAATATTTATTACCCGCCTTGTCCATTCGATGGCCGTGATGTCTCGCGCACCTTGCCATACCGCTATCGGCACAATCTCTGACCATACTATAGCTAATTTTGTGAAAAATTCTCTGAAGCGCTCAGTGTCTAGTTTCATTATTGCCATTAGTTATGCGCTCTTGTGATGACCTAGGTTGTTTCCCCCAGCCTGTATAACTAAGATGACCGGACCTCTTGCCTCTCTCCCTACCTTGATTACCTCCATTAGTACCTGAGGCCATAGCAGGCCTCTAATACCTCTCAAGTTGAAATATGTGTTATGAAACTCTAATTTCCTCCCGCCTGGGCGGACTTTCGCCCTTTTTTGTGCCCAATATATATACGAGTGGCCTATCACTCACACTGTTGGCTTAGCGTCACCTGTAAAAGAAACAAACCACGTTAGGATAACAAGTCCAGTCTTATGTATCTCGCCAAACACGTGGATCGCCATTAGAGATGAGCGGTGTTCGACTAGAACTGTTCGCCAATCTCAAATTCGAGCTGTTTTGGGCGGTGTTCGAGTTGTTCGACGAACCCGAACGATTTGCAAAAAATTCGGCTGTTCGAGGTTATGTTCGATAACTGTTCGTGCACCAAAAGCGTGTCCTGCATGTCTGGCGCTATTTAGAGCACCAATCATGCAGGGATTGTCTGCCACTCACTGTAATGCCACAGCCATGGTGGTTGTGGCATTACAGTGATTGCCCAAATCGATGGGAACAGTGCCAACAGTGAAACATGAAAAGCCGGCAATTCAGCAGCGGCATACACCGGTACCCGACAATTTAGAACCGAAAGAATAGAGCTTCACACATAGATTAGATAGATATAAACATGTCAGCCACATATATACGAAGTACAGTGAAAGTGCTGCTTACTGTACTTGTCATTTAGCGTAAAGGATTTATCAAAAAAAATAATAGTGTTTTCATGCACCGTCTCTTTAAAAAAGCCGGCCGGCAATTCAGCAGCGGTACCCGACAATTTATAACAGACAGAATAGAGCATCATACATAGATTAGATAGATAGAAACATGTCAGCCACATATATACGAAGTACAGTGACAGTGTTGCTTACTGTACTTGTCATTTAGCGTAAAGGATTTATCAAAAAAAATAATAGTGTTTTCATGCACCGTCTCTTTAAAAAAGCCGGCCGGCAATTCAGCATCTGTACCCGACAATTTATAACAGACAGAATAGAGCTTCACACATAGATTAGATAGATAGAAACATGTCAGTCACATATATATGAAGTACAGTGATAGTGTTGGTTACTGTACTTGTCATTTAGTATTAAAATAAAGGATTTATTATTAAAAAAATTGGCGTGGGGTTCCCCTTAATTTTAGGCTCTAGCGGAGGTTAAGCAGACGGCTGGGGCAGATGTTTGAAGCCTGGGAGGGGGTAATACCCACGGAGCTTCCCAGGCTACTAATATCAGCCCCCAGCTGAATACATAGCCTTTACTAGCTATTAAAATGGGGGACCCCCCCAAAAAAATGACGTGGGGTCCCCCCTAATTTAATAGCTAGCAAAGGCTAGGCAGACAGCTGGGGGCTGATATTAATAGCCCAGGAAGGGAGCCATGAATATTGGCCCCCTCCCAGGCTAGAAACACCAGCCGTCAGCCGCCCCAGAAATGGCGCATTCATAGGATGCGCCAATTCTGGCACTTAGCCTCGCTCTTCCACGCTGCCCTGGTGCGGTGGCAGGGGGTAATAGGGTTGGGGTTGATGTCAGCTTATAATGCCAGCTGACATCAAGCCCAGGTTAGTAATGGAGAGGCGTCTATAAGACACCCCCATTACTAACCCCATAGTCAAAGTTAAAAAAAACACAAACACCCAGAATAAAGTCCTTTAATTGAAATAAAGACACAATCCTTTATTGTTCTAAATTAAACCATACTTACCGTCACGCCCATTCCAGCTGAAGCCAACGATCTCCTGCAATAAAAGAAAAATAATAAAGCAACCTCATCCTTACCTTTCCATGGTTCCCACGACAGCTTCAGCTCTGCTACATCGAGATGACAGGCTGGACCGCAGCAGAACGCTGCCATCCAGCCTCTCATCCCGCAGACACTGAGAAGCGCAGGCTTACTTGCGCTGCTCAGCGTCTCTCTGTGACGACATCCAGATGAGCCGAGTTCATGTCCAATGAACTCGGCTCACCTCATGCACGTCACTGACAGCGTGGGAAAATTCTCCTGCACTCAGCGCTTCAGCGTGAGAATTCTCCCGCTGAAGCGCTGAGTGCAGGAGAATTTTCCCACGCTGTCAGTGACGTGCATAAGGTGAGCTCATGTCCAATGAACTCAGCTCACCTCCTGCACGTCACTGACAGCGTGGGAGAATTCTCCTGCACTCAGCGCTTCAGTGTGAGAATTCTCCCACGCTGAAGCGGTGAGTGCAGGAGAATTTTCCCACGCTGTCAGTGACGTGCATGAGGTGAGCCGAGTTCATTGGACATGAACTCGGCTCATCTGGATGCCCTCACAGAGAGACACTGTGGAGCGCAAGCAAGCCTGCGCTTCTCAGTGTCTGCGGGATGACAGGCAGGATGGCAGCGTTCTGCTGCGGTCCAGCCTGTCATCTCGATGTAGCAGAGCTGAAGCTGTCATGGGAACCATGGAAAGGTAAGGATGATGTTGCTTTATTATTTTTCTTTTATTTCAGGAGATCGTTGGCTTCAGCTGGAATGGGCGTGATGGTAAGTATGGTTTAATTTAGAACAATAAAGAATTGTGTGTTTATTTCAATTAAAGGACTTTTTTCTGGGTGTTGTGTTTTTTTTAAATACTTTACTAGAAATTCATGGTGGTCATGTCTAATATTGGCGTGACCCCATGAATTTCGGGCTTAGGGCCAGCTGATAATGCCAAGCTGGCCCTAACCCCTTTATTACCCAGTGAGCCACCGCATCAGGGCCCTGGATGAGTTGGGTACAGCGCCAGAAGATGGCGCTTCTATGAACGCGCCATTTTTCGGGGTGGCTGCGGACTGCAATTTGCAGCGGGGGTGGCCCAGAAAACTTGGGCCTCCCTGCGCTGCGGATTCCAGCCCCCAGCTGCCTAGTTGTACCTGGCTGGACACAAAAACAGGGCGAAGCCCCACGTCAATTTTCTTTAAATTATTTCATGAAATAATTAAGAAAAAAAGGGCTTCCCTATATTGTTGTGTCCGGCCAGGTACAAATAGGCAGCTGGTGGTTGGGGGCAGCCCGTTCCTGCCTGCTGTACCTGGCTGGACACAAATATAGTGCGAAGCCCCACGTCAATTTTTTTTAAATTATTTCATGAATTTCCTGAAATAATTTAAAAAAATTGAAGTGGGGCTTCGCACTATATTTGTGTCCAGCCAGGTACAGCAGGCAGGAACGGGCTGCCCCCGTCCACCAGCTGCCTATTTGTACCTGGCCGGACACAACAATATAGGGAAGCCCTTTTTTTCTTAATTATTTCATGAATTTCATGAAATAATTAAAAAAAATTGAAGTGGGGCTTCGCACTATATTTGTGTCCAGCCAGGTACAGCAGGCAGGAACGGGCTGCCCCCATCCACCAGCTGCCTATTTGTACCTGGCCGGACACAACAATATAGGGAAGCCCTTTTTTTCTTAATTATTTCATGAATTTCATGAAATAATTAAAAAAAAAGTACGTGGGGCTTCGCCCTATTTTTGTGTCCAGCCAGGTACAACTAGGCAGCTGGGGGCTGGAATCTGCAGCGCAGGGAGGCCCAAGCTTTCTGGGCCCCCCCCCCGCTACAAATTGCAGTCCGCAGCCACCCCGGAAAATGGCGCGTTCATAGAAGCGCCATCTTCTGGCGCTGTACCCAACTCATCCAGGGCCCTGGTGCGGTGGCTCACTGGGTAATAAAGGGGTTAGGGCCAGCTTGGTATTATCAGCTGGCCCCAAGCCCAAAATTCATGGGGTCACGCCAGTATTAGACATGACCGCCATGAATTTCTAGTAAAGTATTTAAAAAAAACACAACACCCAGAAAAAGTCCTTTAATTGAAATAAAGACACAATTCTTTATTGTTCTAAATTAAACCATACTTACCATCACACCCATTCCAGCTGAAGCCAACGATCTCCTGCAATAAAAGAAAAATAATAAACCAACCTCATCCTTACCTTTCCATGGTTCCCACGACAGCTTCAGCTCTGCTACATCGAGATGACTGGCTGGACCGCAGCAGAACGCTGCCATCCAGTCTGTCATCCCGCAGACACTGAGAAGCGCAGGCATGCTTGCGCTCCTCACTGTCTCGCTGTGACGGCATCCAGATGAGCCGAGGTCATGTCCAATGAACTCGGCTCACCTCATGCACGTCACTGACAGCGTGGGAAAATTCTCACGCTGAAGTGCTGAGTGCAGGAGAATACTCCCACGCTGTCAGTGATGTGCATGAGGTGAGCTCATGTCCAATGAACTCAGCTCACCTCCTGCACGTCACTGACAGCGTGGGAAAATTCTCCTGCAATCAGCGCTTCAGCGTGAGAATTTTCCCACGCTGTCAGTGACGTGCATGAGGTGAACCGAGTTCATTGGACATGAACTCGGCTCATCTGGATGCCGTCACAGAGAGACGCAGAGCAGCGCAAGCAAGCCTGCGCTTCTCAGTGTCTGCGGGATGACAGGCTGGATGGCAGCGTTCTGCTGCGGTCCAGCCTGTCATCTCGATG
This sequence comes from Phyllobates terribilis, assembly GCF_046119375.1. NCBI lineage: Eukaryota > Metazoa > Chordata > Amphibia > Anura > Dendrobatidae > Phyllobates > Phyllobates terribilis. Next base: position 324,850,751 of record NW_027362764.1, on the reverse strand, counting down.
TAGCAGAGCTGAAGCTGTCGTGGGAACCATGGAAAGGTAAGGATGAGGTTGCTTTATTATTTTTCTTTTATTGCAGGAGATCGTTGGCTTCAGCTGGAATGGGCGTGATGGTAAGTATGGTTTAATTTAGAACAATAAAGGATTGTGTCTTTATTTCAATTAAAGGACTTTATTCTGGGTGTTTGTGTTTTTTTTAACTTTGACTATGGGGTTAGTAATGGGGGTGTCTTATAGACGCCTCTCCATTACTAACCTGGGCTTGATGTCAGCTGGCATTATAAGCTGACATCAACCCCAACCCTATTACCCCCTGCCACCGCACCAGGGCAGCGTGGAAGAGCGAGGCTAAGTGCCAGAATTGGCGCATCCTATGAATGCGCCATTTCTGGGGCGGCTGACGGCTGGTGTTTCTAGCCTGGGAGGGGGCCAATATTCATGGCTCCCTTCCTGGGCTATTAATATCAGCCCCCAGCTGTCTGCCTAGCCTTTGCTAGCTATTAAATTAGGGGGGACCCCACGTCATTTTTTTGGGGGGGTCCCCCATTTTAATAGCTAGTAAAGGCTATGTATTCAGCTGGAGGCTGATATTAGTAGCCTGGGAAGCTCCGTGGGTATTACCCCCTTCCCAGGCTTCAAACATCTGCCCCAGCCGTCTGCTTAACCGCCGCTAGAGCCTAAAATTAAGGGGAACCCCACGCCAATTTTTTTAATAATAAATCCTTTATTTTAATACTAAATGACAAGTACAGTAACCAACACTATCACTGTACTTCATATATATGTGACTGACATGTTTCTATCTATCTAATCTATGTGTGATGCTCTATCTTTCTGTTCTAAATTGTCGGGTACCGCTGCTGAATTGCCGGCCGGCTTTTTTAAAGAGACAGTGCATGAAAACACTATTATTTTTTTAAATAAATCCTTTACACTAAATGACAAGTACAGTAAGCAACACTATCACTGTACTTATTATATATGTGACTGACATGTTTCTATCTATCTAATCTATGTGTGAAGCTCTATTCTTTCTGTTCTAAATTGTCGGGTACAGATGCTGAATTGCCGGCCGGCTTTTTTAAAGAGACGGTGCATGAAAACACTAATATTTTTTTTAATAAATCCTTTACACTAAATGACAAGTGCAGTAACCAACACTGTCACTGTGCTTCTTATATGTGTGACTGACATGTTTCTATCTATCTAATCTATGTGTGATGCTCTATTCCTTCTTGTCTAAATTGTCGGGTACCGGTGTATGCCGCTGCTGAATTTGCCGGCCGGCTTTTTTAAAGAGAGTGTCTTCTGAGCAGTTTGTCAGCTTTTGGACACCTTTGCAGGTGTTTTCTATGTGTTTCTATGTGTTTTTGTTTGCTTGCCATTGGTTTTAACGGTGTTCGACGGTGTTCTAAGGTGTTCGACGAACAGTTCGACCAACAGTTCCTCGAACATCCCGGTGTTCGACGAACCGAACCCGAACACTACGGGGGTGGCTCAACACTAATCGCCATCTCCCTATCCTCTGAACTTCCGTTTCTGACAGTCCTGCTCTTGCTGCTTCCGTGGCCGCACCTATGCGGAATGAGTGTGTCCCGTAATCTTTGGGGTGGTTCCCTGCCGATGTTATGCATTTATTAAATATAGCTTGGAACAGGTATCTTGATAATGGCGTTCCATCAATGTGTGATAGGAAGAAATTACTTTGTGATCTGATGGTTAGATATGTTTTTACTATTGTTACCCGACTCAGTGTACCGTTTGTGGGTTGTAGAAGTACCCAAGTACCCCTGCCCGCTGGAACCGTTTTCGATTGGTGTATGCGTAGACGTATTGCATTATTGGCTATGACTACGTCCTGGTGTAATAAGCCTCCACTGGTGGTAATTTTGGATTGAGGGACTAATTCGCTTATACATAGCGCCCCGAAGAAGGCGATCACAAATGCAGTAGACATTAGTGTTGCTTCAAATTGTGAGTGTCATGTTAATGGTGTTAGGGATAAGATGTGAGAAATCAGTTTTAGTGACACGGGACGGGACGTCTACATTCCTGACTTGGCTGACCCCTTTTCCTCCCTTTTATGGATTGTCTGATGATGAATCTTTGTCACATCTCCCCAATTCAGTAGTTGGAAGTGAAATGCTACTCCGGTCAGACACCGCTGCGCTGACGCCCCTGATATGCCCCTCATCATTAGCTGGTGGAGAAATTCTATGGTGACTTGTGATCTGGCTTGTTCACATTGGTCAGCCCGTCTGCCTGCTACTAGTCGTGTCCACTCTTCCCATGCCTTACCGTATGCTTGCCACGTTGACGGGGCAACTGACGCTCTGATTAATGGCATCAACTATTCGCCACTAGATCCCATAGGGAGGGTGTGCAACTGTTGCCCGATGGGTGGGCGTTGTGGAAGAGCTCTGTGAAAATCTGCCAAATGAATTGTTATAAAGCATTAGCAGCAGCTTTATACCCCTCAGCATAGTGGCTAGCGCGGACCCATACATTGTGTTTTAGGCACAGGAATGCTAGCCTGCGTAGTAGGCCTAGCACTGGGAGAGACGATGATGCCATCTTATTAATGCAGTGCGCTAGGCTGGTGTTTTGTGTTATGAAGCGTATATTTTTGGTAGCCAGGCGCGCACCCCATATTTCTATTGCTACCACTATTGGGAAAAATTATTTTCAGGGTTAGATGCAGCTAAAAATTATTATTAATTTCAAAGCTGGTGGAGCTTGGTATAGATGGCCTAATACAATGAGTCCCACACACTGCTAGAAGCCCAAATATTTTTTCAGAGCTAGATGCAGATAAAAATTATTTTTAATTTGCAACCTGATGGAGGTCAGTATAGATGGACTAATAGAGAAAGTCCCAGACACTGCTAGAAGGCCAAATATTTTTTTCAGAGCTAGATGAAGAAAAAAATTATATTCAGTTTGCAACCTGATGGAGGTCAGTATAGATGGACTAATAGAACAAGTCCCACACACTGCTAGAAGCCCAAATATTTTTTCAGAGCTAGATGCAGAAAAAAATTATATTCAATTTGCAACCTGATGGAGGTCAGTATAGATGGACTAATAGAACAAGTCCCACACACAGCTAGAAGCCCAAATATTTTTTCAGAGCTAGATGCAGATAAAAATTATTTTTAATTTGCAACCTGATGGAGGTCAGTATAGATGGACTAATAGAGAAAGTCCCAGACACTGCTAGAAGGCCAAATATTTTTTTCAGAGCTAGATGAAGAAAAAAATTATATTCAGTTTGCAACCTGATGGAGGTCAGTATAGATGGACTAATAGAACAAGTCCCACACACTGCTAGAAGCCCAAATATTTTTTCAGAGCTAGATGCAGAAAAAAAATTATATTCAATTTGCAACCTGATGGAGGTCAGTATAGATGGACTAATAGAACAAGTCCCACACACAGCTAGAAGCCCAAATATTTTTTCAGAGGTAGATGCAGATAAAAATTATTTTTAATTTGCAGCCTGATGGAGGTCAGTATAGATGGACTAATAGAGAAAGTCCCACACACTGCTAGAAGGCCAAATATTTTTTCAGAGCTAGATGCAGACAAAAAATTATTTTTAATTTGCAACCTGATGGAGGTCAGTATAGATGGACTAATAGAGAAAGTCCCACACACTGCTAGAAGGCCAAATATTTTTTCAGAGCTAGATGCAGATATAAATTATTTTTAATTTGCAACCTGATGGAAGTCAGTATAGATGGACTAATAGAGAAAGTCCCACACACTGCTACAAGGTCAAATATTTTTTCAGAGCTAGATGCAGAAAAAAATTATATTCAGTTTGCAACCTGATGGAGGTCAGTATAGATGGACTAATAGAACAAGTCCCACACACAGCTAGAAGCCCAAATATCTTTTCAGAGGTAAATGCAGATAAAAATTATTTTTAATTTGCAACCTGACGGAGGTCAGTATAGATGGACTAATAGAGAAAGTCCCACACACTGCTAGAAGGCCAAATATTTTTTCAGAGCTAGATGCAGACAAAAAATTATTTTGAATTTGCAGCGTGATGGAGGTCAGTATAGATGGACTAATAGAACAAGTCCCACACACTGCTAGAAGGCCAAATATTTTTTCAGAGCTAGATGCAGAAAAAAATTATATTCAGTTTGCAACCTGATGGAGGTCAGTATAGATGGACTAATAGAACAAGTCCCACATACTGCTAGAAGCCCAAATATTTTTTCAGAGCTAGATGCAGAAAAAAATTATATTCAATTTGCAACCTGATGGAGGTCAGTATAGATGGACTAATAGAACAAGTCCCACACACAGCTAGAAGCCCAAATATTTTTTCAGAGGTAGATGCAGATAAAAATTATTTTTAATTTGCAGCCTGATGGAGGTTAGTATAGATGGACTAATAGAGAAAGTCCCACACACTGCTAGAAGGCCAAATATTTTTTCAGAGCTAGATGCAGAAAAAAATTATATTCAGTTTGCAACCTGATGGAGGTCAGTATAGATGGACTAATAGAACAAGTCCCACATACTGCTAGAAGCCCAAATATTTTTTCAGAGCTAGATGCAGAAAAAAATTATATTCAATTTGCAACCTGATGGAGGTCAGTATAGATGGACTAATAGAACAAGTCCCACACACAGCTAGAAGCCCAAATATTTTTTCAGAGGTAGATGCAGATAAAAATTATTTTTAATTTGCAGCCTGATGGAGGTTAGTATAGATGGACTAATAGAGAAAGTCCCACACACTGCTAGAAGGCCAAATATTTTTTCAGAGCTAGATGCAGACAAAAAATTATTTTTAATTTGCAACCTGATGGAGGTCAGAATAGATGGACTAATAGAGAAAGTCCCACACACTGCTAGAAGGCCAAATATTTTTTCAGAGCTAGATGCAGACAAAAAATTATTTTTAATTTGCAACCTGATGGAGGTCAGTATAGATGGACTAATAGAGAAAGTCCCACACACTGCTAGAAGGCCAAATATTTTTTCAGAGCTAGATGCAGAAAAAAATTATATTCAGTTTGCAACCTGATGGAGGTCAGTATAGATGGACTAATAGAACAAGTCCCACACACAGCTAGAAGCCCAAATATTTTTTCAGAGGTAGATGCAGATAAAAATTATTTTTAATTTGCAACCTGATGGAGGTCAGTATAGATGGACTAATAGAGAAAGTCCCACACACTGCTAGAAGGCGAAATATTTTTTCAGAGCTAGATGCAGACAAAAAATTATTTTGAATTTGCAGCGTGATGGAGGTCAGTATAGATGGACTAATAGAACAAGTCCCACACACTGCTAGCAGGCCAAATATTTTTTCAGAGCTAGATGCAGAAAAAAATTATATTCAGTTTGCAACCTGATGGAGGTCAGTATAGATGGACTAATAGAACAAGTCCCACACACTGCTAGAAGCCCAAATATTTTTTCAGAGCTAGATGCAGAAAAAAAATATATTCAATTTGCAACCTGATGGAGGTCAGTATAGATGGACTAATAGAACAAGTCCCACACACAGCTAGAAGCCCAAATATTTTTTCAGATGTAGATGCAGATAAAAATTATTTTTAATATGCAGCCTGATGGAGGTCAGTATAGATGGACTAATAGAGAAAGTCCCACACATTGCTAGAAGGCCAAATATTTTTTCAGAGCTAGATGCAGACAAAAAATTATTTTCAATTTGCAACCTGATGGAGGTCAGTATAGATGGACTAATAGAGAAAGTCCCACACACTACTAGAAGGCCAAATATTTTTTCAGAGCTAGATGCAGACAAAAAATTATTTTGAATTTGCAACCTGATGGAGGTCAGTGTAGATGGACTAATAGAGAAAGTCCCACACACTGCTAGAAGGCCAAATATTTTTTCAGAGCTAGATGCAGAAAAAAATTATATTCAGTTTGCAACCTGATGGAGGTCAGTATAGATGGACTAATAGAACAAGTCCCACACACAGCTAGAAGGCCAAATATTTTTTCAGAGGAGGATGCAGATAAAAATTATTTTTAATTTGCAGCCTGATGGAGGTCAGTATAGATGGACTAATAGAAAAAGTCCCACACACAAGTAGAAGGCCAAATATTTTTTCAGAGGAGGATGCAGATAAAAATTATTTTTAATTTGCAGCCTGATGGAGGTCAGTATAGATGGACTAATAGAGAAAGTCCCACACACTGCTAGAAGGCCAAATATTTTTTCAGAGCTAGATGCAGACAAAAAATTATTTTTAATTTGCAACCTGATGGAGGTCAGTATAGATGGACAAATAGAGAAAGTCCCACACACTGCTAGAAGGCCAAATATTTTCTCAGAGCTAGATGCAGACAAAAAATTATTTTGAATTTGCAACCTGATGGAGGTCAGTATAGATGGACTAATAGAGAAAGTCCCACACACTGCTAGAAGGCCAAATATTTTTTCAGCGCTAGATGCAGACAAAAAAATATTTTTAAGTTTGCAACCTGATGGAGGTCAGTATAGATGGACTAATAGAGAAAGTCCCACACACTGCTAGAAGGCCAAATATTTTTTCAGAGCTAGATGCAGATATAAATTATTTTTAATTTGCAACCTGATGGAGGTCAGTATAGATGGACTAATAGAGAAAGTCCCACGCACTGCTAGAAGGCCAAATATTTTTTCAGAGCTAGATGCAGAAAAAAATTATATTCAGTTTGCAACCTGATGGAGGTCAGTATAGATGGACTAATAGAACAAGTCCCACACACAGCTAGAAGCCCAAATATTTTTTCAGATTTAGATGCAGATAAAAATTATTTTTAATTTGCAACCTGATGGAGGTCAGTATAGATGGACTAATAGAGAAAGTCCCACGCACTGCTAGAAGGCCAAATATTTTTTCAGAGGTAGATGCAGATAAAAATTATTTTTAATTTGCAGCCTGATGGAGGTCAGTATAGATGGACTAATAGAGAAAGTCCCACACACTGCTAGAAGGCCAAATATTTTTTCAGAGCTAGATGCAGACAAAAAATTATTTTTAATTTGCAACCTGATGGAGGTCAGTATAGATGGAGTAATAGAGAAAGTCCCACACACTGCTAGAAGGCAAAATATTTTCTCAGAGCTAGATGCAGACAAAAAATTATTTTGAATTTGCAACCTGATGGAGGTCAGTATAGATGGACTAATAGAGAAAGTCCCACACACTGCTAGAAGGCCAAATATTTTTTCAGAGCTTGATGCAGATATAAATTATTTTTAATTTGCAACCTGATGGAGGTCAGTATAGATGGACTAATAGAGAAAGTCCCACACACTGCTAGAAGGCCAAATATTTTTTCAGAGCTAGATGCAGACAAAAAAATATTTTTAAGTTTGCAACCTGATGGTGGTCAGTATAGATGGACTAATAGAGAAAGTCCCACACACTGCTAGAAGGCCAAATATTTTTTCAGAGCTAGATGCAGATATAAATTATTTTTAATTTGCAACCTGATGGAGGTCAGTATAGATGGATTAATAGAGAAAGTCCCACACACTGCTAGAAGGCCAAATATTTTTTCAGAGCTAGATGCAGAAAAAAATTATATTCAGTTTGCAACCTGATGGAGGTCAGTATAGATGGACTAATAGAACAAGTCCCACACACAGCTAGAAGCCCAAATATTTTTTCAGATTTAGATGCAGATAAAAATTATTTTTAATTTGCAGCCTGATGGAGGTCAGTATAGATGGACTAATAGAGAAAGTCCCACACACTGCTAGAAGGCCAAATATTTTTTCAGAGCTAGATGCAGACAAAAAATTATTTTTAATTTGCAACCTGATGGAGGTCAGTATAGATGGACAAATAGAGAAAGTCCCACACACTGCTAGAAGGCCAAATATTTTCTCAGAGCTAGATGCAGACAAAAAATTATTTTTAATTTGCAGCCTGATGGAGGTCAGTATAGATGGACTAATAGAGAAAGTCCCACACACTGCTAGAAGGCCAAATATTTTTTCAGCGCTAGATGCAGACAAAAAAATATTTTTAAGTTTGCAACCTGATGGAGGTCAGTATAGATGGACTAATAGAGAAAGTCCCACACACTGCTAGAAGGCCAAATATTTTTTCAGAGCTAGATGCAGATATAAATTATTTTTAATTTGCAACCTGATGGAGGTCAGTATAGATGGACTAATAGAGAAAGTCCCACACACTGCTAGAAGGCCAAATATTTTTTCAGAGCTAGATGCAGAAAAAAATTATATTCAGTTTGCAACCTGATGGAGGTCAGTATAGATGGACTAATAGAACAAGTCCCACACACAGCTAGAAGCCCAAATATTTTTTTCAGATTTAGATGCAGATAAAAATTATTTTTAATTTGCAACCTGATGGAGGTCAGTATAGATGGACTAATAGAGAAAGTCCCACGCACTGCTAGAAGGCCAAATATTTTTTCAGAGGTAGATGCAGATAAAAATTATTTTTAATTTGCAGCCTGATGGAGGTCAGTATAGATGGACTAATAGAGAAAGTCCCACACACTGCTAGAAGGCCAAATATTTTTTCAGAGCTAGATGCAGACAAAAAATTATTTTTAATTTGCAACCTGATGGAGGTCAGTATAGATGGACTAATAGAGAAAGTCCCACACAATGCTAGAAGGCAAAATATTTTCTCAGAGCTAGATGCAGACAAAAAATTATTTTGAATTTGCAACCTGATGGAGGTCAGTATAGATGGACTAATAGAGAAAGTCCCACACACTGCTAGAAGGCCAAATATTTTTTCAGAGCTTGATGCAGATATAAATTATTTTTAATTTGCAACCTGATGGAGGTCAGTATAGATGGACTAATAGAGAAAGTCCCACACACTGCTAGAAGGCCAAATATTTTTTCAGAGCTAGATGCAGACAAAAAAATATTTTTAAGTTTGCAACCTGATGGTGGTCAGTATAGATGGACTAATAGAACAAGTCCCACACACTGCTAGAAGGCCAAATATTTTTTCAGAGGTAGATGCAGAAAAAAATTATATTCAGTTTGCAACCTGATGGAGGTCAGTATAGATGGACTAATAGAACAAGTCCCACACACTGCTAGAAGCCCAAATATTTTTTCAGAGCTAGATGCAGAAAAAAATTATATTCAATTTGCAACCTGATGGAGGTCAGTATAGATGGACTAATAGAACAAGTCCCACACACTGCTAGAAACCCAAATATTTTTTCAGAGCTAGATGCAGAAAAAAATTATATTCAATTTGCAACCTGATGGAGGTCAGTATAGATGGACTAATAGAACAAGTCCCACACACAGCTAGAAGCCCAAATATTTTTTCAGAGGTAGATGCAGATAAACATTATTTTTAATTTGCAGCCTGATGGAGGTCAGTATAGATGGACTAATAGAGAAAGTCCCACACACTGCTAGAAGGCCAAATATTTTTTCAGAGCTAGATGCAGACAAAAAATTATTTTTAATTTGCAACCTGATGGAGGTCAGTATAGATGGACTAATAGAGAAAGTCCCACACACTGCTAGAAGGCCAAATATTTTTTCAGAGCTAGATGCAGACAAAAAATTATTTTTAATTTTCAACCTGATGGAGGTCAGTATAGATGGACTAATAGAGAAAGTCCCACACACTGCTAGAAGGCCAAATATTTTTTCAGAGCTAGATGCAGATATAAATTATTTTTAATTTGCAACTTGATGGAGGTCAGTTTAGATGAACTAATAGAGAAAGTCCCACACACTGCTAGAAGGCCAAATATTTTTTCAGAGCTAGATGCAGACAAAAAAATATTTTTAAGTTTGCAACCTGATGGAGGTCAGTATAGATGGACTAATAGAGAAAGTCCCACACGCTGCTAGAAGGCCAAATATTTTTTCAGAGCTAGATGCAGATATAAATTATTTTTAATTTGCAACCTGATGGAGGTCAGTATAGATGGACTAATAGAGAAAGTCCCACACACTGCTAGAAGGCCAAATATTTTTTCAGAGCTAGATGCAGAAAAAAATTATATTCAGTTTGCAACCTGATGGAGGTCAGTATAGATGGACTAATAGAACAAGTCCCACACACAGCTAGAAGCCCAAATATTTTTTCAGATTTAGATGCAGATAAAAATTATTTTTAATTTGCAACCTGATGGAGGTCAGTATAGATGGACTAATAGAGATAGTCCCACACACTGCTAGAAGGCCAAATATTTTTTCAGAGCTAGATGCAGACAAAAAATTATTTTGAATTTGTAGCGTGATGGAGGTCAGTATAGATGGACTAATAGAACAAGTCCCACACACTGCTAGAAGGCCAAATATTTTTTCAGAGCTAGATGCAGAAAAAAATTATATTCAGTTTGCAACCTGATGGAGGTCAGTATAGATGGACTAATAGAACAAGTCCCACACACTGCTAGAAGCCCAAATATTTTTTCAGAGCTAGATGCAGAAAAAAATTATATTCAGTTTGCAACCTGATGGAGGTCAGTATAGATGGACTAATAGAACAAGTCCCACACACTGCTAGAAACCCAAATAGTTTTTCAGAGCTAGATGCAGAAAAAAATTATATTCAATTTGCAACCTGATGGAGGTCAGTATAGATGGACTAATAGAACAAGTCCCACACACAGCTAGAAGCCCAAATATTTTTTCAGAGGTAGATGCAGATAAAAATTATTTTTAATTTGCAGCCTGATGGAGGTCAGTATAGATGGACTAATAGAGAAAGTCCCACACACTGCTAGAAGGCCAAATATTTTTTCAGAGCTAGATGCAGACAAAAAATTATTTTTAATTTGCAACCTGATGGAGGTCAGTATAGATGGACTAATAGAGAAAGTCCCACACACTGCTAGAAGGCCAAATATTTTTTCAGAGCTAGATGCAGACAAAAAAATATTTTTAATTTGCAACCTGATGGAGGTCAGTATAGATGGACTAATAGAGAAAGTCCCACACACTGCTAGAAGGCCAAATATTTTTTCAGAGCTAGATGCAGATATAAATTATTTTTAATTTGCAACTTGATGAAGGTCAGTATAGATGGACTAATAGAGAAAGTCCCACACACTGCTAGAAGGCCAAATATTTTTTCAGATTTAGATGCAGATAAAAATTATTTTTAATTTGCAACCTGATGGAGGTCAGTATAGATGGACTAATAGAGATAGTCCCACACACTGCTAGAAGGCCAAATATTTTTTCAGAGCTAGATGCAGACAAAAAATTATTTTGAATTTGTAGCGTGATGGAGGTCAGTATAGATGGACTAATAGAACAAGTCCCACACACTGCTTGAAGGCCAAATATTTTTTCAGAGCTAGATGCAGAAAAAAATTATATTCAGTTTGCAATCTGATGGAGGTCAGTATAAATAGACTAATAGAACAAGTCCCAGACACAGCTAGAAGGCCAAATATTTTTTCAGAGGTAGATGCAGATAAAAATTATTTTAATTTGCAGCCTGATGGAGGTCAGTATAGATGGACTAATAGAGAAAGTCCCACACACTGCTAGAAGGCCAAATATTTTTTCAGAGCTAGATGCAGACAAAAAATTATTTTGAATTTGCAGCGTGATGGAGGTCAGTATAGATGGACTAATAGAACAAGTCCCACACACTGCTAGAAGGCCAAATATTTTTTCAGAGCTAGATGCAGACAAAAAATTATTTTTAATTTGCAACCTGATGGAGGTCAGTATAGATGGACTAATAGAGAAAGTCCCACACACTGCTAGAAGGCCAAATATTTTTTCAGAGCTAGATGCAGACAAAAAATTATTTTTAATTTGCAACCTGATGGAGGTCAGTATAGATGGACTAATAGAGAAAGTCCCACACACTGCTAGAAGGCCAAATATTTTTTCAGAGCTAGATGCAGACAAAAAATTATTTTGAATATGCAACCTGATGGAGTTCAGTATAGATGGACTAATAGAGAAAGTCCCACACACTGCTAGAAGGCCAAATATTTTTTCAGAGCTAGATGCAGACAAAAAATTATTTTTAATTTGCAGCCTGATGGAGGTCAGTATAGATGGACTAATAGAACAAGTCCCACACACTGCTAGAAGGCCAAATATTTTTTCAGAGCTAGATGCAGAAAAAAATTATATTCAGTTTGCAACCTGATGGAGGTCAGTATAGATGGACTAATAGAACAAGTCCCACACACTGCTAGAAGCCCAAATATTTTTTCAGAGCTAGATGCAGAAAAAAATTATATTCAATTTGCAACCTGATGGAGGTCAGTATAGATGGACTAATAGAACAAGTCCAACACACAGCTAGAAGCCCAAATATTTTTTCAGAGGTAGATGCAGATAAAAATTATTTTTAATTTGCAGCCTGATGGAGGTCAGTATAGATGGACTAATAGAGAAAGTCCCACACACTGCTAGAAGGCCAAATATTTTTTCAGAGCTAGATGCAGACAAAAAATTATTTTTAATTTGCAACCTGATGGAGGTCAGTATAGATGGACTAATAGAGAAACTCCCACACACTGCTAGAAGGCCAAATATTTTCTCAGAGCTAGATGCAGACAAAAAATTATTTTTAATTTGCAACCTGATGGAGGTCAGTATAGATGGACTAATAGAGAAAGTCCTACACACTGCTAGAAGGCCAAATATTTTTTCAGAGCTAGATGCAGATATAAATTATTTTTAATTTGCAACCTGATGGAGGTCAGTATAGATGGACTAATAGAGAAAGTCCCACACACTGCTAGAAGGCCAAATATTTTTTCAGAGCTAGATGCAGACAAAAAAATATTTTTAAGTTTGCAACCTGATGGAGGTCAGTATAGATGGACTAATAGAGAAAGTCCCACACACTGCTAGAAGGCCAAATATTTTTTCAGAGCTAGATGCAGATATAAATTATTTTTAATTTGCAACCTGATGGAGGTCAGTATAGATGGACTAATAGAGAAAGTCCCACACACTGCTAGAAGGCCAAATATTTTTTCAGAGCTAGATGCAGACAAAAAAATATTTTTAAGTTTGCAACCTGATGGAGGTCAGTATAGATGGACTAATAGAGAAAGTCCCACACACTGCTAGAAGGCCAAATATTTTTTCAGAGCTAGATGCAGATATAAATTATTTTTAATTTGCAACCTGATGGAGGTCAGTATAGATGGACTAATAGAGAAAGTCCCACACACTGCTAGAAGGCCAAATATTTTTTTCAGAGCTAGATGCAGACAAAAAAATGTTTTTAATTTGCAACCTGATGGAGGTCAGTATAGATGGACTAATAGAACAAGTCCCACACACAGCTAGAAGCCCAAATATTTTTTCAGATTTAGATGCAGATAAAAATTATTTTTAATTTGCAACCTGATGGAGGTCAGTATAGATGGACTAATAGAGAAAGTCCCACACACTGCTAGAAGGCCAAATATTTTTTCAGAGCTAGATGCAGACAAAAAATTATTTTGAATTTGCAGCGTGATGGAGGTCAGTATAGATGGACTAATAGAACAATTCCCACACACTGCTAGAAGGCCAAATATTTTTTCAGAGCTAGATGCAGAAAAAAATTATATTCAGTTTGCAACCTGATGGAGGTCAGTATAGATGGACTAATAGAACAAATCCCACACACTGCTAGAAGCCCAAATATTTTTTCAGAGCTAGATGCAGATAAAAATTATATTCAATTTGCAACCTGATGGAGGTCAGTATAGATGGACTAATAGAACAAGTCCCACACACTGCTAGAAACCCAAATATTTTTTCAGAGCTAGATGCAGAAAAAAATTATATTCAATTTGCAACCTGATGGAGGTCAGTATAGATGGACTAATAGAACAAGTCCCACACACAGCTAGAAGCCCAAATATTTTTTCAGAGGTAGATGCAGATAAAAATTATTTTTAATTTGCAGCCTGATGGAGGTCAGTATAGATGGACTAATAGAGAAAGTCCCACACACTGCTAGAAGGCCAAATATTTTTTCAGAGCTAGATGCAGACAAAAAATTATTTTTAATTTGCAACCTGATGGAGGTCAGTATAGATGGACTAATAGAGAAAGTCCCACACACTGCTAGAAGGCCAAATATTTTTTCAGAGCTAGATGCAGACAAAAAATTATTTTTAATTTGCAACCTGATGGAGGTCAGTATAGATGGACTAATAGAGAAAGTCCCACACACTTCTAGAAGGCCAAATATTTTTTCAGAACTAGATGCAGACAAAAAATTATTTTTAATTTGCAACCTGATGGAGGTCAGTATAGGTGGACTAATAGAGAAAGTCCCACACACTGCTAGAAGGCCAAATATTTTTTCAGAGCTAGATGCAGATAAAAATTAGTTTTAATTTGTAACCTGATGGAGGTCAGTATAGATGGACTAATAGAGAAAGTCCCACACACTGCTAGAAGGCCAAATATTTTTTCAGAGCTAGATGCAGAAAAAAATTATATTCAGTTTGCAACCTGATGGAGGTCAGTATAGATGGACTAATAGAACAAGTCCCACACACAGCTAGAAGGCCAAATATTTTTTCAGAGGTAGATGCAGATAAAAATTATTTTTAATTTGCAGCCTGATGGAGGTCAGTATAGATGGACTAATAGAGAAAGTCCCACACACTGCTAGAAGGCCAAATATTTTTTCAGAGCTAGATGCAGACAAAAAATTATTTTTAATTTGCAACCTGATAGAGGTCAGTATAGATGGACTAATAGAGAAAGTCCCACACACTGCTAGAAGGCCAAATATTTTTTCAGAGCTAGATGCAGGCAAAAAATTATTTTTAATTTGCAACCTGATGGAGGTCAGTATAGATGGACTAATAGAGAAAGTCCCACACACTGCTAGAAGGCCAAATATTTTTCAGAGCTGGATGCAGATATAAATTATTTTTAATTTGCAACCTGATGGAGGTCAGTATAGATGGACTAATAGAGAAAGTCCCACACACTGCTAGAAGGCCAAATATTTTTTCAGAGCTAGATGCAGACAAAAAATTATTTTTAATTTGCAACCTGATGGAGGTCAGTATAGATGGACTAATAGAGAAAGTCCCACACACTGCTAGAAGGCCAAATATTTTTTCAGAGCTAGATGCAGATATAAATTATTTTTAATTTGCAACCTGATGGAGGTCAGTATAGATGGACTAATAGAACAAGTCCCACACACTGCTAGAAGCCCAAATATTTTTTCAGAGCTAGATGCAGAAAAAAATTATATTCAATTTGCAACCTGATGGAGGTCAGTATAGATGGACTAATAGAACAAGTCCCACACACAGCTAGAAGCCCAAATATTTTTTCAGAGGTAGATGCAGATAAAAATTATTTTTAATTTGCAGCCTGATGGAGGTCAGTATAGATGGACTAATAGAGAAAGTCCCACACACTGCTAGAAGGCCAAATATTTTTTCAGAGCTAGATGCAGACAAAAAATTATTTTTAATTTGCAACCTGATAGAGGTCAGTATAGATGGACTAATAGAGAAAGTCCCACACACTGCTAGAAGGCCAAATATTTTTTCAGAGCTAGATGCAGACAAAAAATTATTTTTAATTTGCAACCTGATGGAGGTCAGTATAGATGGACTAATAGAGAAAGTCCCACACACTGCTAGAAGGCCAAATATTTTTTCAGAGCTAGATGCAGACAAAAAATTATTTTTAATTTGCAACCTGATGGAGGTCAGTATAGATGGACTAATAGAGAAAGTCCCACACACTGCTAGAAGGCCAAATATTTTTTCAGAGCTAGATGCAGACAAAAAATTATTTTGAATATGCAACCTGATGGAGTTCAGTATAGATGGACTAATAGAGAAAGTCCCACACACTGCTAGAAGGCCAAATATTTTTTCAGAGCTAGATGCAGACAAAAAATTATTTTTAATTTGCAGCCTGATGGAGGTCAGTATAGATGGACTAATAGAACAAGTCCCACACACTGCTAGAAGGCCAAATATTTTTTCAGAGCTAGATGCAGAAAAAAATTATATTCAGTTTGCAACCTGATGGAGGTCAGTATAGATGGACTAATAGAACAAGTCCCACACACTGCTAGAAGCCCAAATATTTTTTCAGAGCTAGATGCAGAAAAAAATTATATTCAATTTGCAACCTGATGGAGGTCAGTATAGATGGACTAATAGAACAAGTCCAACACACAGCTAGAAGCCCAAATATTTTTTCAGAGGTAGATGCAGATAAAAATTATTTTTAATTTGCAGCCTGATGGAGGTCAGTATAGATGGACTAATAGAGAAAGTCCCACACACTGCTAGAAGGCCAAATATTTTTTCAGAGCTAGATGCAGACAAAAAATTATTTTTAATTTGCAACCTGATGGAGGTCAGTATAGATGGACTAATAGAGAAACTCCCACACACTGCTAGAAGGCCAAATATTTTCTCAGAGCTAGATGCAGACAAAAAATTATTTTTAATTTGCAACCTGATGGAGGTCAGTATAGATGGACTAATAGAGAAAGTCCTACACACTGCTAGAAGGCCAAATATTTTTTCAGAGCTAGATGCAGATATAAATTATTTTTAATTTGCAACCTGATGGAGGTCAGTATAGATGGACTAATAGAGAAAGTCCCACACACTGCTAGAAGGCCAAATATTTTTTCAGAGCTAGATGCAGACAAAAAAATATTTTTAAGTTTGCAACCTGATGGAGGTCAGTATAGATGGACTAATAGAGAAAGTCCCACACACTGCTAGAAGGCCAAATATTTTTTCAGAGCTAGATGCAGATATAAATTATTTTTAATTTGCAACCTGATGGAGGTCAGTATAGATGGACTAATAGAGAAAGTCCCACACACTGCTAGAAGGCCAAATATTTTTTCAGAGCTAGATGCAGACAAAAAAATATTTTTAAGTTTGCAACCTGATGGAGGTCAGTATAGATGGACTAATAGAGAAAGTCCCACACACTGCTAGAAGGCCAAATATTTTTTCAGAGCTAGATGCAGATATAAATTATTTTTAATTTGCAACCTGATGGAGGTCAGTATAGATGGACTAATAGAGAAAGTCCCACACACTGCTAGAAGGCCAAATATTTTTTTCAGAGCTAGATGCAGACAAAAAAATGTTTTTAATTTGCAACCTGATGGAGGTCAGTATAGATGGACTAATAGAACAAGTCCCACACACAGCTAGAAGCCCAAATATTTTTTCAGATTTAGATGCAGATAAAAATTATTTTTAATTTGCAACCTGATGGAGGTCAGTATAGATGGACTAATAGAGAAAGTCCCACACACTGCTAGAAGGCCAAATATTTTTTCAGAGCTAGATGCAGACAAAAAATTATTTTGAATTTGCAGCGTGATGGAGGTCAGTATAGATGGACTAATAGAACAATTCCCACACACTGCTAGAAGGCCAAATATTTTTTCAGAGCTAGATGCAGAAAAAAATTATATTCAGTTTGCAACCTGATGGAGGTCAGTATAGATGGACTAATAGAACAAGTCCCACACACTGCTAGAAGCCCAAATATTTTTTCAGAGCTAGATGCAGATAAAAATTATATTCAATTTGCAACCTGATGGAGGTCAGTATAGATGGACTAATAGAACAAGTCCCACACACTGCTAGAAACCCAAATATTTTTTCAGAGCTAGATGCAGAAAAAAATTATATTCAATTTGCAACCTGATGGAGGTCAGTATAGATGGACTAATAGAACAAGTCCCACACACAGCTAGAAGCCCAAATATTTTTTCAGAGGTAGATGCAGATAAAAATTATTTTTAATTTGCAGCCTGATGGAGGTCAGTATAGATGGACTAATAGAGAAAGTCCCACACACTGCTAGAAGGCCAAATATTTTTTCAGAGCTAGATGCAGACAAAAAATTATTTTTAATTTGCAACCTGATGGAGGTCAGTATAGATGGACTAATAGAGAAAGTCCCACACACTGCTAGAAGGCCAAATATTTTTTCAGAGCTAGATGCAGACAAAAAATTATTTTTAATTTGCAACCTGATGGAGGTCAGTATAGATGGACTAATAGAGAAAGTCCCACACACTTCTAGAAGGCCAAATATTTTTTCAGAACTAGATGCAGACAAAAAATTATTTTTAATTTGCAACCTGATGGAGGTCAGTATAGGTGGACTAATAGAGAAAGTCCCACACACTGCTAGAAGGCCAAATATTTTTTCAGAGCTAGATGCAGATAAAAATTAGTTTTAATTTGTAACCTGATGGAGGTCAGTATAGATGGACTAATAGAGAAAGTCCCACACACTGCTAGAAGGCCAAATATTTTTTCAGAGCTAGATGCAGAAAAAAATTATATTCAGTTTGCAACCTGATGGAGGTCAGTATAGATGGACTAATAGAACAAGTCCCACACACAGCTAGAAGGCCAAATATTTTTTCAGAGGTAGATGCAGATAAAAATTATTTTTAATTTGCAGCCTGATGGAGGTCAGTATAGATGGACTAATAGAGAAAGTCCCACACACTGCTAGAAGGCCAAATATTTTTTCAGAGCTAGATGCAGACAAAAAATTATTTTTAATTTGCAACCTGATAGAGGTCAGTATAGATGGACTAATAGAGAAAGTCCCACACACTGCTAGAAGGCCAAATATTTTTTCAGAGCTAGATGCAGGCAAAAAATTATTTTTAATTTGCAACCTGATGGAGGTCAGTATAGATGGACTAATAGAGAAAGTCCCACACACTGCTAGAAGGCCAAATATTTTTCAGAGCTGGATGCAGATATAAATTATTTTTAATTTGCAACCTGATGGAGGTCAGTATAGATGGACTAATAGAGAAAGTCCCACACACTGCTAGAAGGCCAAATATTTTTTCAGAGCTAGATGCAGACAAAAAATTATTTTTAATTTGCAACCTGATGGAGGTCAGTATAGATGGACTAATAGAGAAAGTCCCACACACTGCTAGAAGGCCAAATATTTTTTCAGAGCTAGATGCAGATATAAATTATTTTTAATTTGCAACCTGATGGAGGTCAGTATAGATGGACTAATAGAACAAGTCCCACACACTGCTAGAAGCCCAAATATTTTTTCAGAGCTAGATGCAGAAAAAAATTATATTCAATTTGCAACCTGATGGAGGTCAGTATAGATGGACTAATAGAACAAGTCCCACACACAGCTAGAAGCCCAAATATTTTTTCAGAGGTAGATGCAGATAAAAATTATTTTTAATTTGCAGCCTGATGGAGGTCAGTATAGATGGACTAATAGAGAAAGTCCCACACACTGCTAGAAGGCCAAATATTTTTTCAGAGCTAGATGCAGACAAAAAATTATTTTTAATTTGCAACCTGATGGAGGTCAGTATAGATGGACTAATAGAGAAACTCCCACACACTGCTAGAAGGCCAAATATTTTCTCAGAGCTAGATGCAGACAAAAAATTATTTTTAATTTGCAACCTGATGGAGGTCAGTATAGATGGACTAATAGAGAAAGTCCCACACACTGCTAGAAGGCCAAATATTTTTTCAGAGCTAGATGCAGATATAAATTATTTTTAATTTGCAACCTGATGGAGGTCAGTATAGATGGACTAATAGAGAAAGTCCCACACACTGCTAGAAGGCCAAATATTTTTTCAGAGCTAGATGCAGACAAAAAAATATTTTTAAGTTTGCAACCTGATGGAGGTCAGTATAGATGGACTAATAGAGAAAGTCCCACACACTGCTAGAAGGCCAAATATTTTTTCAGAGCTAGATGCAGATATAAATTATTTTTAATTTGCAACCTGATGGAGGTCAGTATAGATGGACTAATAGAGAAAGTCCCACACACTGCTAGAAGGCCAAATATTTTTTCAGAGCTAGATGCAGAAAAAAATGATATTCAGTTTGCAACCTGATGGAGGTCAGTATAGATGGACTAATAGAACAAGTCCCACACACAGCTAGAAGGCCAAATATTTTTTCAGAGGTAGATGCAGATAAAAATTATTTTTAATTTGCAACCTGATGGAGGTCAGTATAGATGGACTAATAGAGAAAGTCCCACACACTGCTAGAAGGCCACATATTTTTTCAGAGCTAGATGCAGACAAAAAATTATTTTGAATTTGCACCGTGATGGAGGTCAGTATAGATGGACTAATAGAACAAGTCCCACACACTGCTAGAAGGCCAAATATTTTTTCAGAGCTAGATGCAGAAAAAAATTAAATTCAGTTTGCAACCTGATGTAGGTCAGTATAGATGGACTAATAGAACAAGTCCCACACACTGCTAGAAGCCCAAATATTTTTTCAGAGCTAGATGCAGAAAAAAATTATATTCAATTTGCAACCTGATGGAGGTCAGTATAGATGGACTAATAGAATGATGCTATGCCCAAAAGATTTTACTTCACTAGGTGCAGTAAAAAAATTGGTATTCTATACACAGGTGGTATATCTTGCAACACAGATAGGCTACTCCACTGACTAACACACTCTGCAATAGGCCAAAAAGGATTAGCTTTGCTAGATTCAGCCAAATGCTGTGAAAAAAGCTTGCACAGCACAGGCACAGACCTGCCTGGCAAAAACTGATAGGAACTGATGTAACCTAGTCCTGAAAAGGACTGCAATTACAATTAGTCTTTACTCCCACAATCTATCTATTTAAGAGCACAGACCTCCCTGATAAAAGTCGTAGGAAATGCTGTAACCTATTCCTTAAAAGGACTGCAATCACATTTATTCCCTACTCCCAATCTATCTGTAGATTTGTGCGAAAATTGGCTTGAAATTAACAAGGTATAGCGCACACAGCAACAGCGGTGCCGTCTAACACGCAGCTGCAGCAGTGAGAAAATGGTGGCGACGGGGAAAATGGCTTGGTCTTATAGGGCAAGGACATGTGACATACACTGCCAATGACACATGCCCTTGCTTGTGTGAAAAAAAGCACTTTGCTCCGTGTGTGCGCTGCTGATAGGCTGACAGATTGCACCTCCCCACTGTAAATGCGGGAAAGAGAAAAAAAAATGGAGATCTTCATTATTCCTGCAGAGATCCATCCCCTGCCCCTCCCCCCACCCCGCTGTACACTCAAACTGCGTATTAATATTAATTTTCATCATTACTGAGAAAAAATCCAGTTATGATTTTGGTGCACGAACAGTTATCGAACATAACCTCGAACAGCCGAATTTTTCTCAAATCGTTCGTGTTCGCCGAACGGCTCGAACACCGCCCAAAACAGCTCGAATTTGAGATTGGCGAACAGTTCGAGTCGAACAACGCTCATCTCTAGTAAACAGCTCTGCAGACTCAACCATCTGTTCTACCCCATACTCAGACGGGCAGCTGGAGAATTGGAAGCTGTGAGGAAGCAAGTGTGATTAGGGTGACACCTCTGAGGACTGGTGTATTTGTGATGTTGAAGTTGAGGTGGAGGAGAGCCCACTTAAAGGAGCACTTGATATCCGTTGAAGCACCTGCTGTTTTTGTGCCTCATCTAGAATTTGTAGCGATTGGCGTGGCCGTAATAAAGGGATCTTATCACATTGTCCGCTAAAAGAAGTAGACATTTTAGTTTGGCTGGAAGATGGTCTTTCTTCTGCAGATGTTACTGTTGCTTTAACACCTACCCCACGGACACAACCTTTTTTCCCCTTCCCAACATGCCTATTCCCCTTTCCACCAGCAGCAGTCCTTTTTCCACTCATTTTGGTGGTTAACTAATTCACAACTCTGGAGTTGTTTGTACAAAAAAACAATGGATGGGAACCGAGCAGAGCTGAGTGGCCAAACTGTGGTATTAGGCCAAAAGTATTGGCTCGGTTAGATACAGATAAAAATTATATTGAATTTGCAACCTGATGGAGGTCAGTATAAGATGGACTAATAGAAAAAGTCCCACACACTGCTACAAGCTGAAATATTTTTTCAGAGCTAGATGCAGAAAAAAATTGTATTGAATTTGCAACCTGATGGAGGTCAGTATAGATGGACTAATAGACCAAGTCCCACACACTGCTAGAAGCCTAAATATTTTTTCAGAGCTAGATGCAGATAAAAAATATTTTTAATTTGCAACCTGGTGAAGGTTAGTATAGATGGACTAATAGACCAAGTCCCACACACTGCTAGAAGCCTAAATATTTTTTCAGAGCTAGATACAGATAAAAATTATTTTTAATTTGTAACCTGGTGGAGGTTAGTATAGATGGACTAATAGACCAAGTCCCACACACTGCTAGAAGCCTAAATATTTTTTCAGAGCTAGATGCAGAAAAAAATTACATTGAATTTACAACCTGATGGAGGTTAGTATAGATGGACTAATAGACCAAGTCACACACACTGCTAGAAGCCTAAATATTTTTTCAGAGCTAGATGCAGAAAAAAATTAGATTGAATTTACAACCTGATGGAGGTCAGTATAGATGGACTAATAGAACAAGTCCCACACACTGCTAGAAGCCTAAATATTTTTTCAGAGCTAGATGCAGAAAAACATTATATTGAATTTGCAACCTGATGGAGGTCAGTATAGATGGACTAATAGAACAAGTCCCACACACTGCTAGAAGCTGAAATATTTTTTCAGAGCTAGATGCAGAAAAACATTATATTGAATTTGCAACCTGATGGAGGTCAGTATAGATGGACTAATAGAAGAAGTCCCACACACTGCTAGAGGCTGAAATATTTTTTCAGAGCTAGATGCAGATAAAAATTATATTGAATTTGCAACCTGATGGAGGTTAGTATAGATGGACTAATAGAACAAGTCCCACCCACTGCTAGAAGCCTAAATATTTTTTCAGAGCTCGATGCAGAAAAATATTATATTGAATTTGCAACCTGGTGGGGGTTAGTATAGATGGACTAATAGAATGATGCTATGCCCAAAAGGTTTTACATCACTAGGTGCAGTAAAAAAAATTTTATTCTATACACACGTGGTGTAGCTTGCAACACAGATAGGCTACTCCACTGACTAACACAATCTGCAATAGGCCAAAAAGGATTTGCTTTGCTAGATTTAGCCAAATGCTGTGAAAAAAACTTGCACAGCACTGGTACAGACCTGTCTGGCAAAAAGTGATAGGAACTGATGTAACCTAGCCCTGAAAAGGACTGCAATTACAATCAGTCTTTACTCCCACAACTTATCTATTTAAAAGCACAGACCTGTCTGATAAAAGTCGTAGGAAATTATGTATCCTAGTCCTTAAAAGACTGCAGTCACAACTATTCCCTACTCCCAAGCTATCTGTAGATTTGTGTGAAAATTGACTTAAAATTAACAAAGTATAGTGCACACAGCAACAGCGGAGCCGTCTAACACGCAGCTGCAGCAGTGAGAAAATGGTGGCAATGGGGAAAATGGCTGAGTCTTATAGGGCAAGGACATGTGACATACACTGCCAATGACACATGCCCTTGCTTGTGTGAAAAAAAGCAGTTCGCTCCGTGTGTGCGCTGCTGATAGGCTGACAGACTGCACCTCCCCACTGTAAATGCGGGAAAGGGAAAAAAAATGGAGATCTTCATTATTCCTGCAGAGATTCATAGCCTGCCCCTCCCCCCCCCCCCCCGCTGTACACTCAAACTGCGTATTAACATTAATTTTCAGCATTACTGAGAAAAAATCCAGTTATGATTTTGGTGCACGAACAGTTATTGAACATAACCTCAAGCAGCCGAATTTTTTTCAAATCATTCGTGTTCGCCGAACGGCTCGAACACCGCCCAAAACAGCTGGAATTTGAGATTCGCGAACAGTTCGAGTCGAACACCGCTCATCTCTAATACTTAGTCGTTTTCAGCCAATTTTCTGACTTTTTTGAAAATTTCAATTTTTTGTGAAAACCTCCGCTAAATGAGGGAATAATATGTTATAGGGTACTCCAGGAGGGCTCCAAATGTGTGGGTAAAATATATATTCCACGGTGGCGGGAATTGAAAAAAAGTTGCAAAAATTTTTTTTTTCTGACAGTCATTTTTTCTAACTTGTGTCAGACTTCCAGAGAAGGGGAAATGTCAGTGAGTGCATCCGATTTCAGTTCCAGAGCGATTTTCCCGATGAGTCCTTGATAGTGTTGAGCCACCCCCGTAGTGTTTGAGTTTGATTCGGATCGTCGAACACCCATATGTTCGCCGAACTGTTCGTCGAACTTTTCGTCGAACACCTTCGAACACCTTTAAAACCAATGGCAGGCAAACAAAAACACATAGAAACACATAGAAAACACCTTCAAAGGTGTCCTAAAGCTGACAAACTGCTCAGAAGACACAACTAACACATGGAAAAGTGACAAGTACATATAGTCATGCGAAAAAAAAAGAGGTGGAGGAGTAAAAGGAGGGAGAGACACAGATATAGACATGTCATGCCCTTCTAAAACCAAAAAAGTGCGAAGCCGACACGGTCAGTCCGTTCCTGCTCGTGCGACCTCCGTGTCGCCGGGTTTGTACCAGAACAGCGGTGGACCCTGACGGCCTGCCCCCCTCTCCCAATACTGGTGCCTGTCTGGTGGTGGGTCGAGCGAGCCCCCCTGCGGTGGAGTCACGTCTAATCTTTTTAATTTTAAATGTCTCTCTAATTTGAATGAGTACACTTTAAATCCTTTTACAAGGATCTATTGAAGGGCAAGTCTCATGCCAGCAGCCGTGGTAATTCCAGCTCCAGTAGCGTCCACTAAAGCTGCTGCAGTTAAAAAGCTTTCATAAGGATCGAGCTTGGCGTTCCACCGCAAGGCGTCCTACGGCCACTCCCAACCCCTATGCCTTGGGGTGCCTCCCCGATGCCCTTCACTGAGTGTCCCGGAGGCCCATACCATTTCCTTTGAAAAAATTAAGTGTCCAAACTACAGGTGGTGTAGCTTGCTTAACAGCTGGGATAATCCTCTCACTCGCTGACACTGCTATTAGGCACAAAGTATTTCCTGGGCTAGATGCAGTTAAAAATTTGTAATTAGATACTCTCGTTGGATGCTGAGAAAGCATTCCATAGAGTCTCCTAGCACGCCATATATTATTCTCTTAAAAAGCTTGGGGTAGGGGTCTAGGGGACCCTTTTATAGCCAAAATCACGGGCCTGTATCGCAATACGTCACCTAGGCTGAAGATAAATGGAACATTTTCATAATCACCAATGGGACAAGGCAGGGATGTCCTCTGTCCCCTCTCTTATACATCCTAGTGACGGAGCACCTGCTCTCATCAATTTGCCATAACCCCAATATTAGGTGGATTGAGGGGGGAGGCACCAAGTACAAGTGCTCTGCATTTGCTGATGATGTCCTAGTATATTTCACTCAATCACATATATCCATCCCTGCTGTTATGGCTGAAATAGATCACTTTGTTACATGGTCAAATTTAAAAATCAATGCAACGAAGTCTGAGGCCCTCAATGTCTCCCTCCCCAAATCCATACAGGATTCCATCCAGTCCAACTTTCCCTTTGCCTGGCCCTCACAGGGTATCAAATACTTAGGAATTTGTATTCATAGAGACCTCTCCCGTTTATGTTATCTTAATTTTGGGCCCTTTATTGAACAACTCCATACAGACCACGGTTGGCAAGTTAGAACTGTAAGATTCACTACGTGAACCACTGGTGTTTTGTGGAAAAGCACATGTACACTGTGTTCCAAATTATTATGCAAAAAGTGTTTAGGAGTGATAAGGATTAGAATTTTTTTGTTTGTCAGTTAAACTCATTGATGGTGATGTGTGTCAGGGCTCTTTATATCACTCTAAGCAATTGCAGACACCTGTGCTAATTAGTTTGGCAGGTGTATCCAATGAAAGGCAAGACTACTTAAGAAGGCTGTCCCACATTATTATGCAACCTACATTTTCTGCCAAAATGGGAAAGAAAAAGGATGTTTCGGCTGCTGAGAAGCAACAAATTGTGAAGTGTTTATGTCAAGGCATGACTACAATCAACATTGCCAAGACACTTCATCCTGATCATCGCACAATCAAGAAGTATGTAGCTGATTCACAGTACACACATGTGCGTGCTGATAAGGGAAAATTGAGGACTCTTTCCTACAGGCAATTACGTCTGGTTAAAAGAGCAGCGGCAAAAAAGCCTTGTCATAGCAGCAGACAAGTTTTTGAAGCTGCTGGTGCCTCCAACGTCCCCCGATCAACAAGATGCAGGGTCCTTCAGAGGTTTGCAGCTGTGCGTACGCCATCCTGTTGACCTCCTCTATCCACTGCACACAAGCAGAAACGGCTCCAGTGGCCCAAAATATACATGAAGACTGACTTCAAAACTGTTTTGTTCACCGATGAGAGCCGTGCAATGCTCGATGGTCCTGATGGATGGAGTGGAGGATGGCTGGTTGATGGACACCCCATGCAAACACGGCTACGGCGCCAACAAGGAGGAGGTGGAGTAATGTTCTGGGCTGGAATCGTGGGGAGAGAGATTGTCGGCCCCTTTAGGATCCCTGAAGGGGTAAAGATGAACTCCATAATGTATGTGGAGTTTCTCAAACAGCACTTCCTGCCATGGTTCAAGAAGAAAAACAGTGTATTCCGCAGCAAGATCATTTTCATGCATGATAATGCACCTTCTCATGCTGCACTTAACACATCTGCATCTCTGGCTCATATGGGCATAAAAGGGGACAAACTTATGGTGTGACCGCCATGCTCCCCTGACCTCAACCCCATTGAGAACCTCTGGAGCATCATCAAAAGGAGTGTCTATGATGGCGGGAGGCAGTTCACATCTAAGCAACAGCTCTGGGAGGGTATTCTGTCCTCATGCAAAACAATTGAAGCAGAAACTATCGAAAACCTGACAAATTCAATGGAAGAGAGAGTTCAGAAGCTCCTTTCGAACAAGGGGTCCTATGTGCAAATGTAACATCACCTAGAATAGAGTTTTGAGTTGAAAACTGTTTGATTTTAGTTTCTAATAACCTGCTAATGCTTATAATTTCAAAAATGACCATTTTTTTGTTCTTTACTAAAATGAAAAGGTTGGTCGAAGAGTGTGGCAACCCAGTAGTCAGGATTATTTCGAATTCTGACAATCTGAGGGTCATGTTGCAGGTAATGCAGCAAGAAGGCACTCATGTGTCTTGCGCATCTTGGAGCCCCAAAAATATTTTCCGGGCTAGATGCAGCTAAAAATTATTATTAATTTGAAAGCTGGTGGAGCTTAGTATAGATGGCCTAATAGAATCAGTACTGCAAACTGCTTCAAGGCCCAAATTATTTTCCAGCCAAGATACAGATAAACATGATTAGTAATTTGAAAGCTTAAAACGGTTGGTGAGGTGATTTTAACAAATCATCAAGCTTTTACTCTCCCCAGGATGACACAGTGGTAGAAAAGTCGTTTCGGATCTATGATTTGTTCATGTTTATGAGCGTGAGTCTGTCTACATTATCAGTGGAGAGAAGCGTGCGCTTATCTGTGAGCACACCACCAGCAGCGCTGAACACACGTTCAGACAGAACGCTGGCTGCGGGGCATGACAAGATCTCCAAGGCGTAAGTGGCTAGCTCCGGCCATTTATCCAGATTGGAAGCCCAAAAAGAGCAAGGGTCTAGTGACACAGTCATGGCTTCAATGTTACTTGGAGATACTTCTGTACCATCGTCTCTAGGGGTTGACTATGTGTCAGACTACTTGTCTCCTGTGGCCTTGCAAAGGATGGGCTAAAAAAGTGGTGAAATGATTCCGCAAAATTGATGTTACCAGCAGATACTGTGTTGTTGTTACGTTTTGAGTGCTGAATAGAGATGAGCGGTGTTCGACTCGAACTGTTCACCAATCTCAAATTCGAATTGTTCTGGTCGGTGTTCGAGCCGTTCGGCGAACACGAACAATTTGAAAAAAATTCGGCTGTTCGAGTTTATGTTCGATAACTGCTCATGCACCATAATCATAACTGGATTTTTTCTCAGTAATGCTAAAAATTAATGTTAATATGCAGTTTGAGTGTACCGCGGGGCGGGGGGGGGCAGTGGATGGATCTCTGCAGAAATAATGAAGATCTCCATTTTTTTTCTCATTCCCACATTTACAGTGGGGAGGTGCAATCTGTCAGCCTATCAGCAGCGCACACACGGAGCAAAGTGCTTTTTTTCACACAAGCAAGGGCATGTGTCATTGGCAGTGTATGTCACAAGTCCTTGCCCTATAAGACCCAGCCATTTTCCCCGTCGCCACCATTTTCTCACTGTTGCAGCTGCGTGTTAGACGGCACCACTGTTGCTGTGTGCGCTATACTTTCAGTGTTTATTTCAAGCCAATTTTTGCACAAATCTACAGATAGCTTGGGAGTACGGAATAGTTGTGATTGCAGTCCTTTTGAGGACTAGGTTACATAAGTTCCTACGACTTTTATCATGCAGGTCTGTGCTCTTAAATAGATAGGTTGGGAGTAAAGACTAATTGTAATTGCAGTCCTTTTGAGGGCTAGGTTACATCAGTTCCTATCACTTTTTGCCAGACAGGTCTGTGCCAGAGCTGTGCAAGTTTTTTTCACAGCATTTGGCTAAATCTAGCAAAGCAAATCCTTTTTGGCCTCTTGCAGTGTGTGTTAGTCAGTAGAGTAGCCTATCTATGTTGCAAGCTACACCACCTGTGTATAGAATACAAATTTTTTTACTGCACCTAGTGAAGTAAAACCATTTGGGCATAGCATAATTCTATTAGTCCATCTATACTAACCTCCACCAGGTTGAAAATTCAAAATAATTTTTATCTGCATCTAGCTCTGAAAAAATATTTGGGCTTCGGCTTGCAGCAGTGTGTGGGACTTGTTCTATTAGTCCATCTATACTAACCTCCACCAGGTTGCAAATTCAAAATAATTTTTATCTGCATCTAGCTCTGAAAAAATATTTGGGCTTGGGCTTTTAGCAGTGTGTGGGACTTGTTCTATTAGTCCATCTATACTAACCTCCACCAGGTTGCAAATTTAAAATAATTTTTATCTGCATCTAGCTCTGAAAAAATATTTGAGCTTGGGCTTGTAGCAGTGTGTGGGACTTGTTCTATTAGTCCAGCTATACTAACCTCCACCAGGTTGCAAATTCAAAATAATTTTTATCTGCATCTAGCTCTGAAAAAATATTTGGGCTTGAGCTTGTAGCAGTGTGTGGGATTTGTTCTTTTAGTCCATCTATACTAACCTTCACCAGGTTGCAAATTAATAATAATTTTTAGCTGCATCTTGCCTGGAAAATAATTTTGCGCATAGTAACAGTGTGTGGTACTCATTGTATTATGCCATCTATACCAAGCTCCACCAGCTTTGAAATTAATAATAATTTTTAGCTGCATCTAGCCCGGAAAAAAAATTTTCTTCCCAATAGTGGTAGTGTAAAGTACATATTGATACTCATGCTAGAGCAACTCCATTTTGTCTACTTGCTTTAAAATCATGTTATTATCACTTCTTGCATAACATACATTCTTTCTTTCTCTTCCCATAGAACTTATCTCACACTAACCTTTTCTCAAGAGAACATTTTGTCAGACACTCTGTTATCTAACTTCTTGTTTAGGCCAAGTTTGACCTTGTAAAATTTCCATAGTGCTTCAAACTAACAATGATAATATGACCATATATATGTTTTCCGTAATAATTATACTAACATCAGTCAGCCAATAGCATTGTAGTATGGCTGTAGAGTTGATTGGCTATTTGATATACTCAAAACAATATAAAATGCTAAGCAAAATAAACGGGATGAGAGATTCTTTGAATCCTCCCAATACAGAACATTGTTTCCGTTTGGTTTTCTGTGGATTGCAATCAACATAATAATTTAATAATTTGACACTCACTTGGTCAACCGTGAAAGGTTATTGCCCTCCCTTAACATTTGGTGTCGTGACTCGGATCCCTAACCAGGGATGCCCCTCCACCTCTGGACGTCCACAAAGAGAGACCTGCCTTCAGCCTCCCCCACTGGAATTGGGACTGATCATCCCCCACAAAAAGCCACGGTAAGTGCACAAGTTCTTTATTAGTGACATTAACAGTTTGGCGTGGTTTCCACATGGTGTGTGGTTGTTTGCAGTATCTCCGGACGTCCTGGTTGGATATAGTCAAAGGTGAGACTATAAGGGGTGTAGTCCCATTAGGGGTCTAATATTATTTAACTTCAAAGCAGTATCACCTCGGATTGACAAGTGAATATTGTGTGAATCTTTCTCAGATTCTGACAAAAATCCTTAGGAGACTGAACATTGTTCGTTTCAGTTGCGGCTGTTGATCGAAGATTGGGTAGGACACCCAAGTAGATATAAGTATATCGATTGTCCGGAGCGCTGCTAAGTTGCATAGCTGCAAAACTGATGCAAAAGGCGCTCCTCCTTTCATTGTGCTGTGAAAGAATTCCCCCGATGGGAGGGGTGAGTTGTTAATAGTGGAACAGCTGGGAGCTCTGGCCAGATTTCGCTGTGCACAAATTAAGGATCTTTTTGTCAGTTGTAGTGAACAATGAATGTTTCCGTGGAGCAGAAAGAATTTGTCTCCCCCGCAGGAGAGGGAGAATGTGAAGAATATCATGATCAGTCGAGAAGGGAAAAGATCATTTAAGCACGCGCCAAAAGTGTAAAAAGTGTTTAAGGTGTTAAATTTTCCTGTGGAGGGGAGGATGTGCAGCCTGTGTTGTGGGATGAACGAATTCGCCACAATAGAGGAAAATTAGTTGATTGTGGATTGTTGTAAGATGTTAAAAACTTTAGGAAAGTGGCACATGAGATTTGTGATGAAGGATATGTTGAAAAAGTACAGGAGGAAGTAGGTCCCCCCTTTCCCAAATTATGTGTCCACAATCCAAATCTAAAGCCCCTAAAGAAGCATCTCCCACAAATGTAGCAGTACTCAAGCCCCTGAATCCGGAAACAGAGCAATTTATACCTTATGAGATTAAATACCCTGCACTTCCTACTGAGAGCCAGCCACCATCATATAACCCAAACGGTTGGCTCTGTAATGTGTGTTGGGTCACTAATTCAGGATGGCGCAAGACATGCTATAATTGTGGAGCACGTAAACCCAGTGTTGTAGCGCCAACCTGCCCATTACTTAACGTAGACGGGGGGTATTATAAACCACTACCCCCACCTGCCCCTGCCATGGTCCATACTTCATTCAAAGAGACCCAGGGTCCTCTGAACTCTTCCCTATTCACCCTCTCCCAAACTGGGGAAATAGAACATGGACACGAGTATCAGGAGGTGGCGTCTGTTTTACTGAATAGTCCTTCAAATTTCTCCACTATACTGAGAATAGGCATGGGGAGTATACTGCAACAGCAGGTTGGAATCATTGTAAACGCAGCAAATGCGAAACTGCAGCATGGGTGGGGGCTAGCTGCAGAGATATGTCATATTGGGGGACCTACAATACAAGCTGCATCTAATGATTACATCCGTGACCATGGTCCATTAAGAGAAGGAGAGGTGATGGCTACAAGAGCCGGACAGCTATCATGTCAGTTTGTTATACATGCGGTTGGACCAAAATATGATCCCCTGGATTTACCCAGGTCACAACAACTGCTTAAAGAAACAATCCAAAACACCCTGGCATATGCATCACAGCTTCATGCGGCCCCAACCCTAGCCCTTCCATTCATTTCCACTGGTATCTTTGGATACCCAAAAGAGGTTGCGGCCAAAATAATAGTTGGGGCTCTAAAGCAGTGTATTGCCATGCATCAAACTAAATTGAGAGAGATAAGACTCTTGGCCATCGACAGGGATCTTGTTGATTATGCTGCTCAATTAATCAAACCCACAATCAAACCCGATATCTGGTCTCCTCCAGTATTCCACTACCTCCAAGATCTCCCCACAATCAGTACAATGGTAGTTGCTGCACCCGCAGTACCCATAGCACAGTATCCCCCCTTGATCCCCCGGTATCCTCCTCCTTCCTTACAGCCCCACTATTACCCCATGGTGGTACCTGATCAGCAAGTAATGTATCTCGAGAGAAGACCAGTAGTGAATTCCCGTCTTCAGTGTTGGAGGTGTGGCCGAGCTGGACACTTCCAAAGGGACTGTCACACCCCTGCTAGTCAGTGCACCACACAAGTCCCCGTATTCAGAAATAGGACACCCGGCCCACGGGACTTGTCACGAGAAAATGTTCCCCAGGACCGCCCGTTCTGAAAGGAAGGCCAACCAGAGTCTGCCATTGTGATGCCCGTAATCACCCCTGGGCTCTGTTCATCTGTAGTTCTCCCAGTGGGAGGGAATGAGGGAATCCATCCGGTAAAGTTCATGGTAGACACTGGGGCGGCCAACTCCATTTTAAAATCAATCCACTGAACTGACCGAGTCCAATTTTCTAAAGACAATCTAATATTGATCAGTGTAGATGGCAGACCTAACAAACACACTCTCACCAAACCTATTCCAATTGGCCCATTTCCAGAAGTAGTGATGGCACAATTTATCATATCCCCGACCTGCCAGGTAAATCTTTTAGGAGCGGACCTCTTGTCTAAATTCCAATCCAGAATCCAATTCCAGGACAATGGTCAGATGATCCTTACTTTAAAGGATCCAAACTCTGATGCACACATAGAGGAGGTCTGCATCTTACGGGCACTACCCACGGTTATGATTAACATATCAGATACTAATGGAATGTTAAAATGTTGAAAGGTGAATACATGTGAGGGAAAAGTTGCGCTGAAGGTTGCGCTGAGTTTGTTGACCGAAGGAAAAAGTATGTAGATATGTAGAGGAACTCAAATGGTTAACTGAAATATGCGCGCTGCCAGATAAGCGCCCAGTTACAGCTGCTAGCACAGCAGAACGGCCTTGGCTTGATACTGAGTAGAGAGGGAAAAAAGGTGAATGGAGGAAGAAAATACAGACAATAAGGGAAAGACGCTATGTTATGTGTATTACAAAGATACTGCTCTCCGATAATGGCGGCGTAACGAATTGTTGAAAATGTTCTAATTGTGGCCAGCAGAATCCATTGTCAGCAGATTATTGTGTTGCATGTCACGTGCCCCGTCCAGGAGACCACCCACCCCTTGCCACTACCCAAGCCACTCCTAGTGCCCCATCCTCATCTGTTATACCTATGTCTGCCCAAAGTTCCAACCCTTCCTGTAGCAGCCATGTTGCTACACCCATTGCATCACCTCCAGCCTCTGACCACATGTTCCTTTGGTGGTGGCCATCTTGGTGCACCCTTCCTGTAGTATGCTTCCTTCTGGTGGTAGCCATCTTGGCACACCCGACATACAGGCAGGAATACACACTACACCCAGAATCCCAGAATGTGTATGAGGAAGATCATCATGATCAGTGTGTGACAGAGCATTATATGTGTTTATATAAATTAATTTTCTAGATGGTCATATATCCTTAAGTTTCTAATAGATGCACATACACGTTATCTGGTTTACAGTAATTGATTAAGCAAACGTTTTTTTTTTTTTTTTTTATTAGCATTCCACTACAGAAAGACTGTCAGTTTCTGTTTGCATTTACATATTACATTACATATTACATTTACACGGAGCAAATGTCCATCAGGGCCAGTGTTAGTCTCCTCAAGCATCTAGCAAAACTGAATTGTCGAGTCTCAGCCTTGAAGCTTCAGTTTTGCCTTGGTCAAGTGGTCTTCTTAGGCCATTGCCTTACTCAGGGTGCCAGACATCTCACAGAAGAAAGGAAGACGGCCATCTACCTGCTACCATTCCCAAAAGATTCCATAGAGCTGCAACGGTTCCTCGGACTATGTACATATTGCAGACAATGGATCCCAAACGCCTCACGTCTGATGCAGCCCTTATATGACGCATTAAAAGAAGACAGACACTCTGGCTGATGTAAACAACAAGGACCACCAAGAACAGCTGCAACAAGCCTTTGAGCAACTAAAGTCAAGGAAAATGACAGCCCCTGCCCTTGGGAATTCGGACTATGCGCAACCTTTCCATTTGTATGTTTCTGATACAGGAGGCATGCAGCCGGGGTACTCACACAGATACACTGTACAAAGCAGCGCCCAGTCTGTTATTCCCCAGCGCATCTCTCCCCCAGCTGTCTACGAAGAACGCCAGTCGTGGAAGGAGGCGGGTGCTAAGTTGATAGATGGGCTATGGAAGAAGAAACAACTGTACTGTTTGCCACGACTCCTGTATCCAGCCTTTGCGGCCTGGGCCCATGGACTGCTTAGTGGTAGTAAATATGTTTTCCAATTGGCTAGAAACATTCGCCGTTCCAAACATGCCTGCCAAGTCTGCCGCCAAGAAGCTGGTCTCTGAAGTTGTTTGCCGGTATGGAGTCCCAGAAGTTGTCAACAGTGATCAAGGACCAGCCTTTTCCTCATGCGTATATCAAGAAAGACTTACCATGATTGGATCAACAGTGGCGTTACATACTCCTTACCATCCACAGTCAAGTGGCAAGGTGGAGAGATTGAATGGCACACTGAAAAGGCAATTAACCAAAATGATGCAGGAGACTACGGCCCAGTGGCCTGAGCTCCTTCCCATTGCACTATATCACATACGCACCACCCCCATAGGGAAACACAAACTGTCACCCTATGAGCCATAGCTAGATTTACCCCACAACAATTATCAGAAGAAACAGATTATGTTGTGCAATATGTGATTCAGCTTGCCAAAGCCTTAACTAACACCCATGCGTTAGTGTCATCTTCTATTCCAGATCCAGCTGATGCAGAAGGTTGTCATACCCTCAGGCCTGGAGATTATGTGTATGTGAAGAGGCATGTTCGGAAACACGGACTAGAACCATTGTATGACGGACCATACCAAGTGCTCCTGACAATCCCAACAGCTGAGATATTTTATGATAATATGTATGGTTAAACTAGTCAATATCTGGAATAGCCTACAACAGAGTACTGACCCCTTTAATAATAAGTTCATTACTCACCATCAGATTTTGGTACAAGAATTAAGACAATTTGAAAACAACCAGATCAGCGACTGTTGGATATGTACTCACTCACCAGTTTCAGCTGCTAGTATGCCCTTTCTGGCGGTCCGTCCTAGACCGTCATTATTGGAAAGATACATTCATAATCACTCATGGGTACATGCAAATTTGTTTATAAAAGGCACCAATGACACGTTATAAAATATCTGGTAACGTCCCTTGTAATGGATCTTCTGAATATAAGCCTAGTGATCCAACATGTGGCAATCCAAATGTTGGATATTGTAGCCCCCAGAGACAAGTTAGTGGAAGTCATTGATTACTTAGATGACCCGATTTAGAATAGTTTGGAAGTAATTAATACTACTGTTGCAGTGCAAAATCAACTTATCATAGTAGCTAAGCAACATACCTTAGTGCTGAACTATTTAACAGCAACTCAAGAAGGGATGTGTCAAGTTATAGGCCCAGCCTATTGACCCCGACTCTACCATACAGTTAAAAACTAAAATGGAAGACATTAGGAAACTCAGGGAAGAGTATAACAAACATAACAAATTGACCAGAGAGTGTTGCATATTGTTGCTTGCTTGTTAATACATGTTTTACTAAAACTAGTCTTTTATTGTATTTCATTTTGCATGAGGAAAGCCTGCCAGTCATCAGAGAGTAAGGAGGATGCTGCCAACCAACATCCAGTGCTACTATACACGGACATGTAACCAGCATTGAGGACCTGGATGACAAGGGAATGATGACCTTTACCCACTTGCCCCGACCAACCTCAGATCTGAGCTTATGATTATATCAAATAACAAGGGGGGATGGACATGCCGCAACAGCCTCAATTGGTAACAAGGGCACTAATTGAGTGAAGACCAATGTCCCTCAGGCTCAAAGCATGACCCTGGGATAGCACCTCTATTGTTGATAATAACATAATTTTTAGGGGGGAAAGTAAAGGACATATTGATACTCATGCTAGAGCAACTCCATTTTGTCTATTCGCTTTAAAATCATGTTATTATTACTTCTTGCATAACATACATTCTTTCTTTCTCTTCCCATAGAACTTATCTCACACTAACCTTTTCTCAAGAGAACATTTTGTCAGACACTCTGTTATCTAACTTCTTGTTTAGGCCAAGTTTGACCTTGTAAAATTTCCATAGTGCTTCAAACTAACAATGATAATATGACCATATATGTGTTTTCCGTAATAATTATACTAACATCAGTCAGCCAATAGTATTGTAGTATGGCTGTAGAGTTGATTGGCTATTTGATATACTCAAAACAATATAAAATGCTAAGCAAAATAAACGGGATCAGAGATTCTTTGAATCCTCCCAATACAGAACATTGTTTCCGTTTGGTTTTCTGTGGATTGCAATCAGCATAATAATTTAATAATTTGACACTCACTTGGTCAACCGTGAAGGGTTATTGCCCTCCCTTAACAGTAGCAATAGAAATATGGGGCGCGCCCCTGGCTAACAAATATATATGCTTCATAACAAAAAACACCAGCCTTGCGCACTGCATTAATAAGATGGCATCATCGTCTCTCCCGTCTAAGCCGGCTAGCATTCCTGTGCCTAAAACACAATGCATGGGTCCATGTTAGCCACGATGCTGAGGGGTCTAAAGCTGCTGCTAACGCTTTATCACAATTCAATTGGCAGATTTTCACAGAGCTCCTCCCCAATGCCCAACCATCAGGCAACAGTTGCCCACCCTCTCTATGGGATCTAGTGGCGAAGAGTTGATGGCATTAATCAGAGCGTCAGTTGCCCCGTCGACGTGGCAAGCATACGGTAAGGCATGGGAAGAGTGGACATGACTAGTAGCAGGCAGACGGGTTGACCAATGTGAACAAGCCAGATCACAAGTCACCATAGAATTTCTCCACCAGCTAATGATGAGGGGCATGTCAGAGGCGTCAGCGCAGCGGTGTCTGACCGGAGTAGCATTTCACTTCCACTACTGAATTGGGGAGATGTGACAAAGAGATTCATCATCAGAAAATCCATAAAAGGGTGGAAAAGGGGTCAGCCAGGTCAGGAGTGTAGACGTCCCGTCTCGTGTCACTAAAACTGATTTCTCACATCATATCCCTAACACCATTAATATGACACTCACAATTTGAAGCAACACTACTGTCTATTGCATTTGCGATCGCCTTCTTCGGGGCGCTATGCATAAGTGAATTAGTCCCTCAATCCAAAATTACCACCAGTGGAGGCTTATTACACCAGGACGTAGTCATAGCCAATAATGCAATACGTCTACGCATTCGCTAATCGAAAACAGTTCCAGCGGGCAGGGGCACTTGGGTACTTCTACAACCCACAAACGGTACACTGAGTCGGGTAACAATAGTAAAAACATATCTAACCATCAGATCACAAAGTAATTTCTTCCTATCATACATTGATGGAACGCCATTATCAAGATACCAGTTCCAAGCTATATTTAATAAATGCATAACATCGGCAGGGAACCACCCCAAAGATTACGGGACACACTCATTCTGCATAGGCGCGGCCACGGAAGCAGCAAGAGCAGGACTGTCAGAAACGGAAGTTCAGAGGATAGGGAAATGGCGATCCACGTGTTTGGCGAGATACATAAGACTGGACTTGTTATCCTAACATGGTTTGTTTCTTTTACAG
Source organism: Phyllobates terribilis (assembly GCF_046119375.1). Taxonomy (NCBI): domain Eukaryota; kingdom Metazoa; phylum Chordata; class Amphibia; order Anura; family Dendrobatidae; genus Phyllobates; species Phyllobates terribilis. The sequence goes on along the minus strand of NW_027362764.1, from coordinate 324,813,207 downwards.
GTGACGCCAAGCCAACAGTGTGGGTGATAGGCCACTCGTATATATATTGGGCAGAAAAAAGGGCGAAAGTCCGCCCAGGCGGGAGGAATTTAGAGTTTCATAACACATATTTCAACTGGAGAGGTATTAGAGGCCCGCTATGGCAACAGGTACTAATGGAGGTAATCAAGGTAGGGAGAGAGGCAAGAGGTCCGGTCTTCTTAGTTATACAGGCCCGGGGAAACGACCTAGGTCATCACAAGAGCACATAACTAATGGCAATAATGAAACTAGACACTGAGAGCTCCAGAGAATTTTTCACAAAACTAACTATAGTATGGTCAGAGATTGTGCCGATAGCGGTATGGCAAGGTGCGCGAGACATCACGGCCATCGAACGGACAAGGCGGGTAATAAATATTAGGATGGCAAAATTTAGAAGAGACAGAGGCGGTGTAGTGATACAACACCGACAACTGGAAGGAGATAAAGCAGGCCTCATACGGCCCGACGGTGTTCACTTAATAGATATTGGACTGGACATATTCCTGTCAGGACTCCAGGATGGAGTGGAACAAGCATTAAGAGTGATGGGTGGGGGTCAGGGTCCTGCATGCGAGTACGCAGGATCCTCCGTGGCATGGAAATAGAAAGGACATGTTGGAGAGTTACACATGTTGACCAACTTGCCGGTGTGGAGACCCAGGGCATGCTGTAACAAGCTGAATTATTTTAGAAATAAAATGCCTTTCTAATGGAATGAGTATAAAGAGTTAATAAAGCTGTGACCGATCCTCACCCATCCAGTTGTAAGAGTTACATTATTGTATTGTCAAGGAAAGGGGGGCGGTAGGGAGGCTGAACGTCTGGGTTTGGTTGGGGGTCCCCACAGTCTGCCTAGGCTAGATGCATTTAAAAATTCTTATTAGATACACAGGCGGTGCAGCTTGCTTCGCAGCTGGGCTACTACGCCCGAAGTATTGCCTAGGCTAGATGCAGTTAAAAATTCTACGCTGACTAGCAGACACTGAAGCTTTGGAGAAGACCTCTGAGTAAACAGTTCTTCAGAATCAACCATCTGTGTTACCCCAAGCCATAGTGTATGTAGCTTCTCACAGTTAAAAGGGGGGAGGGAGCGACCCAACCCACCTGGAATTGACGATGCCAACGTCACATAAAACACAGCAAGGGGACTCCAAATAGAGTCTCCATTTTTTCCAAAAATTGTGGCACAGACACCAATTAAGTGGCATCAATTGCCCCAGAGTTGCTTAAAACGGTTAGTGAGGTGATTTTACCAAATCCTCAAGCTTTTAGTCTCCCCAGGATGACACAGGGGTAGAAAAGTCCTTGCGGATCCATGATTTGGTCATCTTTATGAACGTGAGTCTGTCTACATTCTCAGTGGACAGCCGCATGCGCTTATCTGTCAGCACACCACCAGCAGCGCTGAACACACGTTCAGACAGAACGCTGGCTGCAGGGCATGACAAGATCTCCAAGGCATAAGTGGCAAGCTCCCGCCATTTATCCAGATTGGAAGCCCAAAAAGAGCAAGGGTCCAGTGACACAGTCATGGCTTTAATGTTTACTTGGAGATACTCATGTACCATCGTCTCTAGGCGTTGACTATGTGTCAGACTTCTTGTCTCCTGTGGCCTTGCAAAGGATGGGCTAAAAAAGTGGTGACACGATTCAACAAAATTGCTGTTACCAGCAGATACTGTGTTACTGTTACGGTTTGAGTAATGAACACTCGACAGTCCCACGGTTTGCAAGTTAGAACTTTGAGATTCACTACGTGCACCACTTTTGTTTTGTGGAAAAGCACATGTAAGATTCTGCAACAACCTCTGCTGATACTCCTGCATGCATGAATCCCTTTCAGGAATTATTTCGGCAAATTTACTTTTGTACTGGGGATCTAAGAGTGTGGCAACCCAGTAGTCAGAATTACTTCGAATTCTGACAATCCGAGGGTCATGTTGCAGGTAGTGCAGCAAGAAGGCACTCATGTGTCTTGCGCATCCAGGAGGACCAAGTCCTTGTTGTGTTGGTAGCGAGGTAAGAATCATGCTTCCATACTCTGCCCTCTCCCAACAACCTCGCACAACAGAAATGTGATCAAGGTTTCCCTCCTCTGATGAGTCTTACATGCCCATCGCCAGTTCGTCCTCCACTTCTTCCTTGGCTCCTGCACCTTCCTCAACAGTTTGGCTGCTACCATGCGCCCTGGTTAATCCCTCTCCCCCACCCTCCCATGCCTGCCGCCTTGGTGCTGCCGACCGTGTGGACCTTGGAGATGTTATCCCTTCCGCATACTACTCCTCCTCTACTTCCTCCACCTCCTCTTGTCCCACCATCTGACTCTGAATTCTGTTTAACATGTGCTCCAGCATGTAAATCACCAGAATAGTCATGCAGATAATGGCATCGTTGTCAGCACTAAACATCTTCGTCACCATTTCAAAACTGTGCAGAAGGGTATGTGGTGCCCCTGAGGGTTCAGTCGCCACAGAGGTACTGCATCTCACCCAGAGGTGTGGTATCTCACCCTCAGGTAAGGAAGGAGTATGGCTCGGGACCCTAACACCTGCATCCAACACATACCCGCAGTGGGGGTAGGGCGAGATTGCTCCTAAGGGAGAGCACAGTCCCAGGTCCCTAGCTGGTGGGAGGGTCCTATGTAGTGGGTGTGGGTGGAGAAAGCAGCTTAGGGGAGCACATGACAGGGAGAGTATAAATAGGAAGCCATCTTAGATAGAGCAAGCCAGTCAGAGGAGGAGAAGTGACAGTAGCAGAGACTCTGCATGAGCCCGGAGGCGGGCTTAGCTTGGGAGGTCCAGGACTGAAGGAGAGAAGAGAGTAGTGGGAGCGGGAAGGCTCCAGGAACCGAAGGGACCCTAGGGGTAGGTGCCGCGCAGAAGGCCACCCGTATGCCCGCTGCTACCAGGAGGTAGAGTGGTCAGGGCAGATAAGGGGAACAGGTCCCTCAACTAGCGGAGAAACAGCAAGGCTCAACTAGAAACCGGATGCTGCAGCATTTCATTACTGCAGGCCAAAGTCCACACCAGTCTCACTAAGAAGGTAGCCACAAAGGACCCAGGAGATGGAACACACGTCGCTCGCCAAGGCCCGAGGATACCGGATAGAATTGTCACTGGGTGTGAGGTGCAGGGAGAAGGCCAGAGAAAGGACACACAGAAGGGGGTCCTGCTAAGTACTCCGGAGCTATCTGGGGGTGTACTGAGCCCCTCACTGAGTACGCACAGCACGACGGGGGAGATTGCTCTGGTACCTGTAATCTGGACTTCAACAACTGTGAGTAAAGATCTTGGGACTGCATCACACCGACTCTGTATTCATTACTGACTCCCTGCACTACAACCACCATCATCAACCCACACTGCCCTGAAGCTACACTCTTCCTGTGGGGAGTAATAATACCATTGCTGCAAAACCACCAGCTTCAGAGATCTGTTCCGCAGCGGCGGCTCCTTTGGCCGCACCCCACAGGTGGACATTATAAAACCCATATATACAAATTGCCCTTGGATTGACCGCCCTGGGTCACGGAGCGGGTCGCCGTCACAGTGACTACAACCCCCAGCGTCTACTGGCCCAGCTCCGGGTACCCCATGGCCCTGGGGGCGCGTCAACTTCATAGGTCCCTGATCTGAGACCACTCTTGCAGCGTGATTTCCCCACCTCTGGATCTCGTTGGCCCAGGCTATACATCAGAACGTATTGCACCAGGGCTTGTCGGTGCTGACACAGTCGCTGCAACATGTGCAGAGTTGAATTCCACCATGTCGGGACATTGCATTTCAGTCGGTGAACGGGCAGGCCCAACGACTTCTGTAGAGATGTAAGTCATTGAGCTGCGGGATGCAAACAGCAGAAGTGAGCACACAGCGACCGTGCCCTCTGCAGAAGGCCATCTAGTCTGGGATAGTGGGCTAAAAATTGCTGGACAACCAGGTTCAACACGTGAGCCATACAAGGCACGTGTGTGACATTGCCCCGGCGAAGGGCCGCACCCAGGTTTGCAGCATTGTCGCACACGGCCTTCCCTGGTTGCAGGTCCAGTGGAGACAACCATTCATGAAACTGGGTCTCCAGAGCTGACCACAACTTCTCAGCTGTGTGACTCACATTTCCCAGACATTGCAAAGTAAACACCGCCTGATGCCGTTGAGCCCTGCTGCCGTCATAGTAAGGAGGTGTGCAGGATTCTTTCTGCGTAGTTAGAAAGCGGGTGGCATTACCAGACAGGCTTTGGGTGCAGGTGGAGGACCGAGAGGAGGTTGAGGAGGCAGAAGCAGTGGAGGAACTTCTAGATAAAGAGGATTGACGTACAACTCGTGGGGACGGCAAGACTTGGAGAACAGCCCCTTGTCCTGCTGTCACCATACTTACCCAGTGCCCAGTCAGCGACATGTAACACCCCTGTCCATGCCTACTCGCCCAAGTGTCTGTGGTGAAATGCACCCTGTCACTCACAGAGTTTTTCAAGGAAGCGGTGATGTTGTGTGCGACATGCTGGTGGAGCGCAGGCACACCTTTCTTTGAGAAGTAGTGCCGACTGGGCATCTGGTACTGGGACACTGCGACGGACATAACGTCTCGAAAATACTCTGTGTCCACCAGGCGGAAAGGCAGCATTTCTGTAGCCAACAGCTTGCAGATGGTGAAATTCAACCTCTTAGCTTTGTCATGGCTAGGAGGAAATGGTCTTTTACTTGTCCACATCTGAGGGACCGAGGGCTGGCTGTTGTGCTTAGACGGGGTTGATTAGGGTGTCCCCGGCAAACTTGCCGGTCTCTGAGGAAGATGCAGGCAGAGAAGTTAGGTTGCCTTGATCCATAGGTGGTGCTCTCGATGTCGGAGAGCGCTCAACACCAGCTGGTGTTTCCACTTCCAAATGAAATGATGACCTGCCACTCACACTGGCTGTTGCGGGTAAAGAGGTGGCAGGTCTGTGTCCAAAAACATGTGTGACTGTAGTCGCCCCAGTCACAGAGGATGAAGAGGCCGTGGATGCACAAGATGGGGCAGACGGTGGTTGGCACGGCCCGCTAGGCCGCATTGTAGCACAGTGAGCTTCCCACTGCAACTTATGCTTCATATCCATGTGACGGTTCATGCATGAAGTACTCAAACTATGGATTTTTGGGCCTCTACTTAGCTTTTGCTGACAAATATTACAGATAACACGAGTTGTGTCATCCTTATCGATCGGAAAAAAATACCCAGGCTATGCAAGGCTTAGAGCCCATGCGACCTGAAGAGCCACTACGACTTGTGGTCAGAGGCAGAGTTGTGGTTGAGGATGCAGATGTTGACGTGCTTCCAGTACTCCGTCTCTGTCCAGGAAGGCACAACCTAACCTCGTCGTCAATAGCATCTGTGACTCCCAGCTGCGCTTGGTATCACAGATCCTAGAAGAGTGCATTGATGGAATCCTCTACAAGAGGCCCCCATAAACATTCACACATCTCCACCTTCCACCGCAGACCAGCAGAGGGAGCCCGTTAGGGATATAAATAGGGAAGGTGAAGCTAGGCAGTTCAGTTCCTCTGAAGAGTTCCTGCAGTAGAGAAGCCTAAGAGAGGTCAGTCTGCAGTGGAGCTCAGTCTAGTCTAGAGAACTCAGTTAATAGTTCAGCAGTGGAGCATGAGGGTCCTGTAAGCTAGATTCAGGGAGCCCAGTTAGAGCTTAAGGTGTACCGGCGCCATAAGATCGGTGAAGCGCGGCAAGTTGCCGTTAGTGTGTATAGCCTAGTGAGGGCCCGAGTAGGCCGAAGGCGTGTGGAGAGTTAGTACATAGGGGGCAGAGGAGTTTAACCAGCTCACCCCGAAGCATTTACTGGACACCGGATCCGAGCTTATCGGGATCTCTATGACCCAGAAAGGCATAACCGGAATCCCTGGAGAACTACAAGTCCCAGGATCGCTAAGGTGCTGATACGTAACAGAGCCAGGAGACACTTAGGCCCCGCATACTGGGAGCATGAACTCCAAGACAAGGCCCTAACACAAGGTCAGCCAGCGCAGGACAGAGACAAAGTTAGGCCTAGCTCCAGGCACGTCAGAAACTTACTACGCAGAGGCAAGAAACAGTAGGCCCTACACCCGCTCATTGGGCAGGATCCTGATATGCACCCTCCACCCTACAGTGCTCCGGGATGTGCCTGAATTTCCACCAGTAAAAGGTACTGAAGTGACTACCGTGTCCATTCCCGTTCTTGCTCTGACCTAGCTGGGTCTCGCTTGTCCTGCATTCCCCCTGCATACGCTTTTCTGAGGCCTAGCTCCACCTGTGGGGAGCTATACCATCGAGCTGCCTTATCACCGGCCTCAGTGGACTACTGTAGCACTGGTGCTTCGCACCAGATACCACAGGTGGCGTCACAAACTCTTATAAAATTAACAATTATCCACCCTTTTAAAGACTGACCCCAGGGTACGGGCCCAGGAGCCGACCACTGCGACATCCCAAAGGCCAGGCAAAGACCCGGGTACCGAGTCATCCCCATCCCCTGGGCTAGTCACATCCTCCTCCACCTCCTCTGCTGACCTCATCGACTGGCTGACTGTGGAATGACAGTAAGTGGGATCTCCAACCTCGTCATCATCACCCTGTGTGTTCTCACACCCGTCGTCCTCAGAGCCAACCTCTTCCTGCCCTGACAGAAAAGTCAAGTTGTCGCTCCAATCAGGTATTTGAGTCTCATCATCATCTTCATCATTGTCTCCACCAACAGGAGTTACAGTTGGGAACGAGGGTCTACATTATGCTCAGAACCTTCTTCATCTGGTCCTGGATCCGACTCGTAAAGATTCTGGGCATCAGTGCAGATCATTTCCTCATCTGGATTAACAGAAGCTCTGGAGCAGACCTCTGTTTCCCAGGCTATAGTATGAGTAAACAGCTGGGCAGACTCAACCATCTGTGTTACCCCATACTCAGACGGGCAGCTGGAAACTTGGGAGCTGTGAGGAAGCAAGTGCGATTGGGGTGACACCTCTGAGGACTGGAGTATTTGTGATGTTGAAGTTGAGGTGGAGGAGAGCCCACTTGAAGGAGCACTTGATATACATTGAAGCACCTGCTGTTTTTGTGCCTCATCTGGAATTTGTAGCGATGGGCGTGTCCGAAAGAAAGGGATCTTATCACATTGTCCACAAAAAGAAGTAGACATCTTAGTTTGGCTGGAAGATGGTCTTTCTTCTGCAGATGTCACTCCCCCCCACCGCGTGGGGGCTCGACCCACCAGCGGACAGGCACCAGTATTGAGAGAGGGGGGCTGGCCGTCAGGGTCCACTGCAGCTCTGGCACAAACCCGGCGACACGGAGGTCGCACGGGCAGGAACGGACTGGCCGTGTCGGCTTCACACTTTTTTGGTTTTAGAAGGGCATGACATGCCTATATCTGTGTCTACCCCTCCTTTTACTCCTCCACCTCTTTTCTTTTCGCATGACTATATGTACTTGTCACTTTTCCATGTGTTAGTTGTGTCTTCTGAGCAGTTTGTCAGCTTTTGGACACCTTTGAAGGTGTTTTCTATGTGTTTCTATGTGTTTTTGTTTGCCTGCCATTGGTTTTAACGGTGTTCAAAGGTGTTTGACGAACAGTTCGGCGAACATACGGGTGTTCGACGAACTGAACCGAACTCGAACACTACGGGGGTGGCTCAACACTAGTGCTGAACACTCGACGGTCCCACGGTTGGCAAGTTGGAACTGTGAGATTCACTACGTGCACCACTAGTGTTTTGGGGAAAAGCACATGTAAGATTCTGCAACAGTCTCTGCTGATACTCCTGCATGCGTGCATCTCTTTCTATGGCAGGAATAATTTCTGCAAATTTACTTTTGTACCGGGGATGTAACTGTGTGGCAACCCAGTAGTCAGGATTATTTCTAATTCTCACAATTCGAGGGTCATGATGCAGGTAGTGCAGCAAGAAGGCACCCATGTGTCTTGCGCATCCAGGAGCACAAAGTCCCTGTTGTGTTGGTGGTGAGGTAACAATCATGCTTCCTTCCTCTGCCCTCTCCCCACATCCTCGCACTACAGAAATGTGATCACGGTCTCACTAGTTTGGCTGCTACCATGCGCCCTGGTAAAACCATCTCCCCCACCCTCACATGCCTGCCGCCTTGGTGCTGCCGACCGTCTGGACCTTGCTGATATTAGCCCTTCCGCATACAACTCCTCCTCCTATACTTCCTCCACCTCCTCTTGTGCCACCACCTGACTCCGAATTCTGTTTAACATGTGCTCCAGCATGTAAGTCACCGGAATAGTCATGCTGATAATGGCATCGTCAGCACTAAACATCTTCGTCGCCATTTCAAAACTGTGCAGAAGGGTGCATAGGTCCCTGATCTGAGACCACTCCTCCAGCGTGATTTGCCCCACCTCTGGATCTTGTTGGCCCAGGCTATACATCACAACGTATTGCACCAGGGCTTGTCGGTGCTGCCACAGTCGCTGCAACATGTGCAGAGTTGAATTCCACCAGGTAGGCACATTGCATTTTAGCCGGTGAAGTGGCAGGCCCAACGACTTCTGTAGAGATGTAAGTCGCTGAGCTGTGGGAAGCGAACGGCGGAAGTAAGCACACAGCGACCGTGCCCTCTGCAGAAGGCCATCTAGTCTGGGATAGTGGGCTAAAAATTGCTGGACAACCAGGTTCAACACGTGAGCCATACAAGGTACGTGTGTGACATTGCCCCGGCGAAGGGCCGCACCCAGGTTTGCAGCATTGTCGCACATGGCCTTCCCTGGTTTCAGATCCAGTGGAGACAGCCATTCATGGAACTGGTTCTCCAGAGCTGACCACAACTCCTCAGCTGTGTGACTCACATTTCCCAGACATTTCAAAGTAAAAACCGCCTGATGACGTTGAGCCCTGCTGCCAGCATAGTAAGGAGGTGTGCAGGATCCCTTCTGCGCAGTTAGAAAGCTTGTGGCATGACCAGACAGGCTTTGGGTGCAGGTGGAGGACCGAGAGGAGGTTGAGGAGGCAGAAGCAGTGGAGGAACTTCGAGAAAAAGAGGATTGACGCACAACTCGTGGGGATGGCAAGACTTGGACAACAGCCCCTTGTTCTGCTGTCACCATAGTTACCCAGTGCCCAGTCAGTGACATGTAATGCCCCTGTCCATGCCTACTCATCCAAGTGTCTGTGGTGAAATGCACCCTGTCACACACAGAGTTTCTCAAAGAAGCGGGGATGTTGTGTGCGACATGCTGGTGGAGCGCAGGCACACCTTTCTTTGAGAAGTAGTGCCGACTGGGCATCTGGTACTGGGGCACTGCGACGGACATAAGGTCTCGAAAATCCTCTGTGTCCACCAGGCGGAAAGCCAGCATTTCTGTAGCCAAGAGCTTGCAGATGGTGAAATTCAACCTCTAAGCTTTCTCATGGCTAGGAGGAAATGCTCTTTTACTTGACCACAACTGAGGGACCAAGGGCTGGCTGTTGTGCTTAGACGGGGTTGAGAAGGGTGTCCCCGGCAAACTGCCAGTCTGTGAGGAAGATGCAGGCGGACATGTTAGGTTGCCTTGATCCAAAGGTGGTGCTATCGATGTCGGACAGCGCTGAACACCAGCTGGTGTTTCCACCTCCAAAGAAAATGATGACCTGCCAATCACGCTGGCTGTTGCGGGTAAAGAGGTGGCAGGTCTGTGTCCCAAAACAGGTGTGACTGCTGTCCCCCCAGTCACAGAGGATGAAGAGGCCGCGAATGAACAAGATGTGGCAGACGGTGGTTGGCCCAGCTGGCTAGGCTGCATTGTAGCACAGTGAGCTTCCCACTGTAACTTATGCTTCATATCCATGTGACAGTTCATGCATGAAGTACTCAAACTATGGATTTTTTGGCCTCTACTTAGCTTTTGCTGACAAATGTTACAGATAACACGAGTTGGGTCATCTTTATAGATCTGAAAAAATGCCAAGGCTATGCAAGGCTTAGCACCTATTATGAACTGCTACAAACACTAAGGAAAGAAAGGAAAACTGTCCCTACAATAGGACTAAGCTCATTCCCTGCGATGCAGCGGGGGACCTGTTCCTTGTGAACAGACCCGCCTAAGTCCTCGGCTAGTCTGAACGCAGACCTATAGATATAAGGGAGGGGTCCCTACAAGAACTAAGACCTGGGATATAGTTGGACACCTCCTAGCAGAAATTGTAGCAGAGCAAAGACAAACAAACAAACAGAAGTACTAGTGGTCAAAAGACCAAGCAAACTACAGAGTAAGGTACAAGGCACCTGGCTAGCTAAAGAGTAAATGTAACACTGAAGTCAAGCAAGGCCAGGAGGGCGGAGCTGGATTAAATAGGCAAAAAGTCATGTGACCAGCAAAATAGAAAAAACTAACAGGAGGGTTCTAACAGTACCCCCTCTTCTATGAGGATCCTCTGGATCCTCCAGGCCCAGGTCTATCAGGAAACCTCCTGTGAAACGCTCCGACAAGTCTAGGAGCAGAGACATCATCCGCCCTTACCCAGGAGTTATCCTTGGGACCGAAACCTTTCCAAGCAACGAGATACTGCAATTTCCCTCTATGCCATGTAGAATTAAGAATGCGAGAAATTTCATATTCACAGTCTTCCTCCAACCGGAGGAACAGAGACAGTGGCGTCCCTATCAGAAACATCAGCTTTTTTCAATAAGGAAACATGAAACACCGGATTAATCTTCCAGGAGGTAGGAACCTCCAACCTAACAGCAGATTAGTTAACTACCTGAAGCACCTTAAACGGACCCACAAACTTCGGGCCCAATTTCTTAGAAGGAATCCTCAACCGCTGATACCTAGAGGACAACCAATCCATGTCACCAACAGTAAACAAAACCTCTTGACGTTTCCTGTCAAAGTACGTCTTGGATTTTTTGTTAGCCTCTTGAAGGTTACGACGTACATCAGTCCAAACTCTCTCCAAATCACCGGAAAAATTCTCCTCCTTCAGCACAGCCGATACCAATTTGGAGAATGAACCAGTACAACAAAAAAAAGGAGAACACCCAGCAGAAGAGGATGTATGATTGTTAAGAGCAAATTCAGCCAGTGGCAGAAACTCAGACCACCCCTCTTGATTGTCAGCCACAAAACAACGCAAAAACTGTTCAACATCCTGGTTCTTTCTTTCTGTCTGTCCATTAGACTCAGTATGATAACCAGATGAAAATGACAAATGGACTCGCAACCTGTCACAAAAGGCATGCCAAAAACAAGCCACGAACTGAGGTCCCCTATCGTAAACAATGTCGGTAGGAACGCCGTGGAGCCTGACAATTTCTTTAACAAAAGCCTTAGCGAGTGTCTTGGCACAGGGCAGTTTGATGAAGGGAACCAAGTGACACATCTTGCTAAAACGGTCCACGACCACCCAGATAACAGTGAAACCCTCAGAGGCAGGAAGGTCAGTAATAAAATCCATAGCAAGATCCATCCAAGGAGCACTAGGAACCTCCAGAGGGCAAAGCAACCCCGCAGCAGGAGCATGTGAAGACTTAGATCTAGCACACACAGTACATTGACGCACCCACTTAATGACTTCCTTCTGCCACCCAGGCCACCAAAAACTGCGACCTACAAGTCTCTTAGTCTCCGAAATTCCTGGATGACCTGCGAACCGAGACTCATGACACTTCACAAACAAATCTCTCCTAAAGTTGCTAGGCACAAACAACCTCCCATGGGGAGTGTTAGATGGGGTATCCTCCTGGGCTTTCAGAATCCCATCTTCCAAAACGGAGTCCAATGCTGCTATCACAACACCTTCCTGTAAAATGCTCTCCTCCTCGGTACCAACCATGGGAGAAAAACTGCGAGATAAAGCATCAGCTTTTACATTCTTGGTACCCGGAATGTAAGTAACAGAAAAATTAAACCGCGAAAAAAAAAGTGCCCACCTAGCTTGACGGGCATTCAAGCGCTTGGCAGCATCAAAATAGATCAGATTCTTATGATCAGTAAAAACCTGAATGGGAAATTTAGCACCTTCCAAGAGATGACGCCAATGTTCAAATGCGAGTTTAATCGCCAGCAATTCCCGATTACCGACATCGTAATTAAGTTCGGTCTCAGAAAATGTTATTGAAAAATAAGCATAGGGATGTACTCCATCCTTGTTTTCCTGAGACAAAACAGCACCAACCCCCACCGAAGAAGCATCAACCTCGACCAAAAAAGGCTTGGTCTCTTGAGGCTGCATAAGGATGGGGGCAGAACTGAACCTCTACTTGAGATACACAAAAGCTTCTATGGCCTCAGTAGTCCACTGGACCGTATTCGCACCTTTCCTGGTGAGATCGGTTAGCGGCTTAACAATTATAGAAAAATTATTAATGAATTTTCTGTAATAATTGGCGAAACCCAAAAATCTCTGTATTGGTTTCAAACCAATAGGCGTAGGCCATTCCTGAACCGCCTGAACCTTCACCGGGTCCATCTCAAATCCCTCGCTGGAGATAATGTAGCCCAAAAAACTAATTCTCTGCACAGCGAACTCACATTTCTCAAGCTTAGCAAAAAGTGAATTGTCGCTTAACAGCTGCAATACCTCACGTATGCTCTGCCAATGAGACTCCAGATCCGGCGCAAAAATCAAAATGTCATCCAAATACACCACCACATTCTTACCGATCAACGGTCTTAGGATGTCATTAATAAGGTTCTGAAAAAACGCTGGTGCGTTGGTAAGACCAAAGGGCATAACCAGATTCTCAAAATGACCCACTGGAGTGTTAAAAGCAGTTTTCCACTCATCACCTTCCTTCATACGTAACAAATTGTATGCCCCCTGGAGATCAATCTTAGCGAACCACTTGGCCCCCACTAACTGGTTGAACAAGTCAGGAATTAAAGGCAGTGGGTCGGAATTGCGTACTGTAATTTTATTAATTTCACGAAAGTCCAGACATGGACGTAAACCGCCGTCCTTTTTTTTTTACAAAAAAGAATCCAACAGCCACAAGTGACTTAGAAGGTCTAATGTGACCGGCGGCCAAGCTTGTCTGTATGTATTCCTCCAAGGCCTTTCTCTCAGGGATAGTAAGATTAAATAAGCGACTCTTGGGAAGAGTTGCTCCAGGGACAAACTCAATAGTACAATCATAGTCCCTATGAGGAGGCAAAACTTGCGACTCCTCCTCAGAAAAAACCTTCCAAAAATCCTGAATAGGTACAGGTAATTCCCCTCTTTCCACGGCAGCAATGCGACCATTGCAACATCTATCATAACACTTAGGACTCCAAGACTTAATTTCATTGGTAGACCAGTCCAGTACAGGATTGTGCAATTTTAACCAAGGTAACCCTAAAACCACTGGAGCAGGCAAATTATTTAATACCGCCAAATCCAAATTCTCTTGGTGGATACCATTGATGGTGAGGGGAAATTCAAAAACCTTGTGAGTAATACCTTTCAAGGGAGAGCCATCAACAGCAACCACAGAAATAGGAGATGACAAAGGTTTGGATTCTAATTTTAATTTTTCCAAAAAACCCTCATCAATCACATTGAGTGTAGAACCACAATCCACAAATACCCGAAATTCAATCAACTCCTCCTGGAATGAGGTGCTTCCAGAAAGAAATACTCCTTTTGAGTTTAAACAAGCTATGCGGGCATAACTGACCTCTTTTTTTTTTCTTTGTTCAAACGAAGCACACAGTTCTTAATAAAGTGGTCAGATTTACCGCAATAAAAACACAATCCTTTAGCAAACCTGCGGTATTTTCCTGAGAGTGGGGTGACATCACCCCAATCTCCATCGGTTCTCCACCCTCCGAACAGACCCTCTGAAAACTAGGAGCTGCCATAGCAGTAGATTTCTCTTCATTACTCCTAGCACGCAGTCTCCTGTCCACACGTATGGCTAATTGCATTGCCTCCTGCAAGGTTCCAGGTTTTGGGAAGGCAATCAGCAGATCCTTAACCCTTTCACCTAGACCATCAAGAAACCAACATTTTAATGCTGAGTCATTCCATTCCACTTCAGCCGACCATCTTCTGAAGTATGTACAATAATTTTCCACATCACCTGATCCCTGCTTCAAACGTCTTAATTCAGTTTCAGCAGATGAGACTCGATCATGATCATCATACAACAACCCCATAGCAGAAAAAAAATCTTCCACAGATCTAAAACACGGATCATTAGGTTGTAGAGAAAAGGCCCATCACTGTGGTTCTTTGCGCAAAAGTGACAGTATAAACCCAATGCGCTGTGATTCTTTCCCAGAGGATCTGGGTCTTAAACGAAAATAAAATAAACAAGCATTTTTAAAGGATAAAAAATCTTGCCGTTTACCATAAAAAATCTGGCAGTCCTACCTTCGGTTCGACAAAATGCGCTTCAGAACTGCTACTCACGTGTTGCTGGAGCTCGGCCACCTCCAAAGACAGTCCCTGCAGGCGTTGAGCCAACTCCTGAACCGACACCATGCTGAAATCAGGATTTCTTTCCTTAGAGTGTTTTATTTTTGGGCTGGACTTACTGTTATGAACTGCTACAAACACTAAGGAAAGAAAGGAAAACTGTCCCTACAATAGGGCTAAGCTGATTTCCTATGATGCAGCGGGGGACCTGTTCCTTGTGAACAGACCCGCCTAAGTCCTCGGCTTGTCTGAACGCAGACCTATAGATATAAGGGAGGGGTCCCTACAAGAAGTAAGGACTGGGATATAGTTGGACACTTCCTAGCAGAAATTGTAGCAGAGCAAAGACAAACAAACAAAGTACTAGTGGTCAAAAGACCAAGCAAACTACAGAGTAAGGTACAAGGCACCTGGCTAGCTAAAGAGTAAATGTAACACTGAAGATCAGCAAGGCCAGGAGGGCGGAGCTGGATTAAATAGGCAAAAATTCATGTGACCAGCAAAATAGAAAAAACTAACAGGAGGATTCTAACAGCACCCATGCGACCTGAAGAGCCACCACGACTTGTGGTCAGAGGCAGAGTTGTGTTTGAGGATGCAGTTGTTGACGTGCTTCCAGTACTACGTCTCTGTCCAGGAAGGCGCAACCTGACTTCGTCGTCACTAGCATCCTCCTCCACCTCCTCTGCTGACCTCATCGACTGGCTGACTGTGGGTTGACAGTAAGTGGGATCTCCAACCTCGTCATCATCACCCTGTGTGTTATCACACCCGTCGTGCTCAGAGCCAACCTCTTCCTGCCCTGAAAAAAACTAAAGTTGTCGCTCCAATCAGGTATTTGAGTCTCATCATCGTCTTCCTCAATGTCGCCACCAACAGGAGTTAAAGTTTGGGAATGAGGGTCTACATTATGGTCAGAACCTTCTGCATCTGGTCCTGGATCCGACTCATAAAGATTCTGGGCATCAGTGCAGATCATTTCCTCGTCTGGATTCACAGAAGCTCTGGAGCCGACCTCTGATTCCCAGTAGAGATGAGCGGTGTTCGACTAGAACTGTTCGCCAATCTCAAATTCAGCTGTTTTGGGCGGTGTTCGAGTTGTTCGACGAACCCGAACGATTTGCAAAAAATTCGGCTGTTCGAGGTTATGTTCGATAACTGTTCGTGCACCAAAAGCGTGTCCTGCATGTCTGGCGCTATTTAGAGCACCAATCATGCAGGGATTGTCTGCCACTCACTGTAATGCCACAGCCATGGTGGTTGTGGCATTACAGTGATTGCCCAAATCCATGGGAACAGTGCCAACAGTGAAAGATGAAAAGCTGGCAATTCAGCAGCGGCATACACCGCTACCCGACAATTTAGAACCGAAAGAATAGAGCTTCACACATAGATTAGATAGACAGAAACATGTCAGTCACATATATATGAAGTACAGTGACAGTGTTGCTTACTGTACTTGTCATTTAGTGTAAAGGATTTATCAAAAAAAATAATAGTGTTTTCATGCACCGTCTCTTTAAAAAAGCCGGCCGGCAATTCAGCATCTGTACCCGACAATTTGGAATAGAAAGAATAGAGAATCACACATAGATTAGATAGATAGAAACATGTCAATCACATATATATGAAGTACAGTGACAGTGTTGCTTACTGTACTTGTCATTTAGTGTAAAGGATTTATTTAAAAAAATAATAGTGTTTTCATGCACTGTCTCTTTAAAAAAGCCGGCCGGCATTTCAGCATCTGTATCCGACAATTTAGAATAGAAGGAATAGAGAATCATACATAGATTAGATAGACAGAAACATGTCAGTCACATATATAAGAAGTACAGTGATAGTGTTGATTACTGTACTTGTCATTTAGTGTTAAAATAAAGGATTTATTTAAAAAAAAATTGGCGTGGGGTCCCCGTAATTTTAGTCTCTAGCGGAGGTTAAGCAGACGGCTGGGGCAGATGTTTGAAGCCTGGGAAGGGGGTAATACCCACGGAGCTTCCCAGGCTACTAATATCAGCCCCCAGCGGAATACCTAGCCTTTACTAGCTATTAAAATGGGGGACCCCCCCAAAAAAATGACGTGGGGTCCCCCCTATTTTAATAGCTAGCAAAGGCTAGGCAGACAGCTGGGGGCTGATATTAATAGCCCAGGAAGGGTGCCATGAATATTGGCCCCCTCCCAGGCTAGAAACACCAGCCGTCAGCCGCCCCAGAAATGGCGCATCCATAGGATGCGCCAATTCTGGCACTTAGCCTCGCTCTTCCCACTGCCCTGTAGCGGTGGCAGTGGGGTAATAGGGCTGGGGTTGATGTCAGCTTATAATACCAGCTGACATCAAGCCCAGGTTAGTAATGGAGAGGCGTCTATAAGACACCCCCATTACTAACCCATAGTGAAAGTTACAAGAAAACACAAACACCCAGAATAAAGTCCTTTAATTGAAATAAAGACACAATCCTTTATTGTTCTAAATTAAACCATACTTACCATCACGCCCATTCCAGCTGAAGCCAACGATCTCCTGCAATAAAAGTAAAATAATAAAGCAACCTCATCCTTACCTTTCCATGGTTCCCAGGACAGCTTCAGCTCTGCTACATTGAGATGACAGGCTGGACCGCAGCAGAACGCTGCCATCCAGCCTGTCATCCCGCAGACACTGAGAAGCACAGGCATGCTTGCGCTCCTCAGTGTCTAGCTGTGACGGCATAAAGATGAGCCGACAATGAACTCGGCTCACCTCATGCACGTCACTGACAGCGTGGGAGAATTCTCCTGCACTCAGCGTGGGAAAATTCTCACGCTGAAGCGCTGAGTGCAGGAGAATTTTCCCACGCTGTCAGTGACGTGCATGAGGTGAGCTCATTCATGTTCATTGAACTCAGCTGACCTCATGTACGTCACTGACAGCGTGGGAGAATTCTCACGCTGAAGCGCTGAGTGCAGGAGAATTCTTCCACGCTGTCAGTGACGTACATGAGGTGAGCTGAGTTCATTGGACATGACCTCGGCTCATCTGGATGCCGTCACAGCCAGACACTGAGGAGCGCAAGCATGCCTGTGCTTCTCAGTGTCTGCGGGATGACAGGCTGGATGGCAGCGTTCTGCTGCGGTCCAGCCTGTCATCTCGATGTAGCAGAGCTGAAGCTGTCTGGGAACCATGGAAAGGTAAGGATGAGGTTGCTTTATTATTTTACTTTTATTGCAGGAGATCGTTGGCTTCAGCTGGAATGGGCGTGACGGTAAGTATGGTTTAATTTAGAACAATAAAGAATTGTGTGTTTATTTCAATTAAAGGACTTTTTTCTGGGTGTTGTGTTTTTTTTAAAAACTTTACTAGAAATTCATAGTGGTCATGTCTAATATTGGCGTGACCCCATGAATTTCGGGCTTAGGGCCAGCTGATAATGCCAAGCTGGCCCTAACCCCTTTATTACCCAGTGAGGCACCGCACCAGGGCCCTGGATGAGTTGGGTACAGTGCCAGAAGATGGCGCTTCTATGAACGCGCCATTTTCCGGGGTGGCTGCGGACTGCAATTTGCAGCTGGGGGGACCCAGAAAGCTTGGGCCTCCCTGCGCTGCAGATTCCAGCCCCCAGCTGCCTAGTTGTACCTGGCTGGAAACAAAAATAGGGCGAAGCCCCACGTATTTTTTTTTTAAATTATTTCATGAAATTCATGAAATAATTAAGAAAAAAAGGGCTTCCCTATATTGTTGTGTCCGGCCAGGTACAAATAGGCAGCTGGTGGTTGGGGGCAGCCCGTTCCTGAATGCTGTACCTGGCTGGACACAAATATAGTGCGAAGCCCCACGTCAATTTTTTTTTAAATTATTTCATGAAACTAGATGGTGGCCCGATTCTAACGCATCGGGTATTCTAGAATATGTATGCGGCAGACCCGGCGCAATCAGCAGAGCGGTGTTTAAATTTGGCGCCAAAATCGCTGACTGGTCGCGGCCAGCAACCGCGACCAATCAGCAAAGCGGTGTTGAAATTTGGCGACTATATCACTGATTGGTCACGGCCGGCGGTCGCGACTAATCAGCAGAGCGGGGTTTAAATTTTGCGCCAATAATGCTGATAGGTTGTGGTCGCGACCAATCAGCAAAGCGGTGTTTAAATTTGGCGCCAATAATGGTGATTGGTCACGACCTCGACCATTCAGCAGAGCGGTGTTTAAATTTGGCGGCAACAATGTTGATTAGTCGCGGCCGGCGGTCGCGACTAATCAGCAGAGCGGGGTTTAAATTTTGCGCCAATAATGCTGATAGGTTGTGGTCACGACCAATCAGCAAAGCGGTGTTTAAATTTGGCGCCAATAATGGTGATTGGTCACGACCTCAACCATTCAGCAGAGCGGTGTTTAAATTTGGCGGCAACAATGTTGATTAGTCGCGGCCGGCGGTCACGACCAATCAGCAGAGCGGGGTTTAGATTTGGCGCCAATAATGCTGATTGGTCGCAATCGCCGGCCGCGACCAATCAGCAGAGCGGTGTTTAAATTTGGCGTCAAAATCGCTGATTGGTCGCGGAAGGCAACTGTGACCAATCAGCAGAGCGGGGTTTAAATTTGGCGCCAATACTGCTGATTGGTCGCGGCCGGCAACCGTGACCAATCAGCCTAGCAGGGTTTAAATTTGGCGCCAATACTACTGATTGGTCGTGAACGGCGACCGCGATCAATCAGCAGAGCGGTGTTTAAATTTGGCGCCAATAATGCTGATTAGTCGCGGCCGGCATCCGCGACCAATTAGCAGAGCGGGGTTTAAATTTGGCGCCAATCTCGCTGATTGGTCGCGGCTGGAGTCCGCGACCAATCAGCAGAGCGTTGTTTAAATTTGGCACCAATCTCACTGATTGGACGCGTCTGGCGTCCGCGACCAATCAGCAGAGCGTTGTTTAAATTTGGCGCCAAGCTCGCTGATTGGTCGCGGAAGCTATTTAAATGTGGCGCCCAAATCGGTGATTGGTCGCGGGCAGCGTCCGCGACCAATCAGAAGAGCGGTGTTTAACTTTAGCGCCAAGATCACTGATTGGTCGCGTGCGGAGAGCGCGACCAATCAGCTAATCGTATTGGTGAGGACCGGGGAGCGCCGCTGCCTGGTCGGATACTTCCGTTGCGAGAAGCCGGGAGATGAGCGACTATTCGCAGCAGAAGTATCCCGACCCGCAGCGCCGCTCCCCGGTCCTCCCTTCACACCCTAGCCGCTGATGTCCCCACAGTATCCGCATGGTGTTACAAAGATCCGGACATTTGTGTTAAAAATCGCTGATTGGTCGCGGGGGCTGCCCGCGACCAATCACCGATTTGGGCGCCAAAGTTAAATATCGGCGGCAACCAATCACCAAACATTTAAACACTGCTGTGCTGATTGGTCGCCGACGCTGGGCGCGACCAATCACCTATTTTGGTGCCACATTTAAATAGCGTCCGCGACCAATCAGTACAGCGGTGTTTAAATGTGGAGCCAAGATGGGTGATTGGTCGCGGAGGATATTTAAATTTGGCGCCCAAATCGGTGATTGGTCGCGGGCAGCGCCAGCGACCAATCAGCGATTTTTAACACAAATGTCCGGACCTTTGTAACACCATGCTGATACTGTGGGGACATCAGCGGCTAGGGTGTGAAGGGAGGACCGGGGAGCGGCGCTGCGGGTCGGGATACTTCTCCTGCGAGCGCCCGCTCATGTCCCGGGTTCTCGCAGCGGAAGTATCCGCACAGGCAGCGCCGCTGACATCCATGTGGCTAGGGTGTAAAGGGAGGACCGGGGAGCGGCGCTGACATCCAATTGGTCGCGGCCGCTATTTAAATGTGCGGCACAAATCGGTGATTGGTCGCCGTCTTGACCGCGACCAATCACTGATTTTGCCGCCAAAGTTAAACACTACTGTGCTGATTGGTCACGGACGCTGCCCGCGACCAATCACAGATTTGTGCGCCAAATTTAAATATCGGCCGCGACCAATCACCGATCTTGGATCCACATTTAAACAACGCTGTGCTGATTGGTCGCGGCCGATATTTAAATGTGGCGCCCAAATCGGTGATTGGTCGCGGTCTTGGCGCGCGACCAATCACTGATCTTGCCGCCAAAGTTAAACACTACCGTGCTGATTGGTCGCGGACGCTGCCCGCGACCAATCACCGATTTGTGTGCCAAATTTAAATATCAGCCTCATGCACGTCACTGACAGCGTGGGAAAATTCTCCTGCACTCAGCGCTTCAGCGTGAGAATTCTCCCACGCTGTCAGTGACGTACATGAGGTGAGCTGAGTTCATTGGACATGAGCTCACCTCATGCACGTCACTGACAGCGTGGGAAAATTCTCACGCTGAAGCGCTGAGTGCAGGAGAATATTCCCACGCTGTCAGTGACGTGCATGAGGTGAGCTGAGTTCATTGGACATGAACTCGGCTCATCTGGATGACGTCACAGAGAGACACTGAGGAGCGCAAGCTTGCCTGCGCTTCTCAGTGTCTGCGGGATGACAGGCTGGATGGCAGCGTTCTGCTGCGGTCCAGCCTGTCATCTCGATGTAGCAGAGCTGGAGCTGTCCTGGGAACCATGGGAAGGTAAGGATGAGGTTGGTTTATTATTTTACTTTTATTGCAGGAGATCGTTGGCTTCAGCTGCAATGGGCGTGATGGTAAGTATAGTTTAATTTAGAACAATAAAGAATTGTGTCTTTATTTCAATTAAAGGACTTTATTCTGGGTGTTTGTGTTTTTTTTTTTAACTTTGACTATGGGGTTAGTAATGGGGGTGTCTTATAGACGCCTCTCCATTACTAACCTGGGCTTGATGTCAGCTGGCATTATAAGCTGACATCAACCCCAGCCCTATTACCCCACTGCCACCGCTACAGGGCAGTGGGAAGAGCGAGGCTAAGTGCCAGAATTGGCGCATCCTATGGATGCGCCATTTCTGGCGCGGCTGATGGCTGGTGTTTCTAGCCTGGGAGGGGGCCAATATTCATGGTACCCTTCCTGGGCTATTAATATCAGCCCCCAGCTGTCTGCCTAGCCTTTGCTAGCTATTAAAATAGGGGGGACCCCACGTCATTTTTTTTGGGGGGTCCCCCATTTTAATAGCTAGTAAAGGCTAGGTATTCAGCTGGGGGCTGATATTAGTAGCCTGGGAAGCTCCGTGGGTATTACCCCCTTCCCAGGCTTCAAACATCTGCCCCAGCCGTCTGCTTAACCTCCGCTAGAGACTAAAATTAAGGGGAACCCCACGCCAATTTTTTTTTTAATAAATCCTTTATTTTAACACTAAATGACAAGTACAGTAATCAACACTGTCACTGTACTTCATATATATGTGACAGACATGTTTCTATCTATCTAATCTATGTGTGATGCTCTATTCTTTCTGTTATAAATTGTCGGGTACCGATGCTGAATTGCCGGCCGGCTTTTTTAAAGAGACGGTGCATGAAAACACTAATATTTTTTTTAATAAATCCTTTACACTAAATGACAAGTACAGTAACCAACACTATCACTGTACTTATTATATATATGATTGGCATGTTTATATCTATCTATGTGTGATGCTCTATTCTTTCTGTTATAAATTGTCGGGTACTGCTGCTGAATTGCCGGCCGGCTTTTTTAAAGAGACGGTGCATGTAAACACAATTATTTTTTTAAATAAATCCTTTACACTAAATGACAAGTACAGTAAGCAACACTGTCACTGTGCTTCTTATATGTGTGACTGACATGTTTCTATCTATCTAATCTATGTGTGAGGCTCTATTCCTTCTTGTCTAAATTTTCGGGTACCGGTGTATGCCGCTGCTGAATTGCCGGCCGGCTTTTTTAAAGAGAGCGTCTTCTGATCAGTTTGTCAGCTTTTGGACACCTTTGAAGGTGTTTTCTATGTGTTTCTATGTGTTTTTGTTTGCCTGCCATTGGTTTTAACGGTGTTCGACGGTGTTCTAAGGTGTTCGACGAACAGTTCGACGAACAGTTCCTCGAACATCCCGGTGTTCGATGAACCGAACCGAAACCGAACACTACGGGGGTGGCTCAACACTAATTCCCATGCTATAGTATGAGTAAACAGCTCTGCAGACTCAACCATCTGTTCTACCCCATATTCAGATGGGCAGCTGGAGACTTGGGAGCTGTGAGGAAGGAAGTGCGATTGGGGTGACACCTCTGAGGACAGGAGTATTTGTGATGTTGAAGTTGAGGTGGAGGAGAGCCCACATAAAGGAGCACTTGATATCTGTTGAAGCACCTGCTGTTTTTGTGCCTCATCTGGAATTTGTAGCGATTGGTGTGGCCGTAAGAAAGGGATCTTATCACATTGTCCGCTAAAAAAAGTAGACATCTTAGTTTGGCTGGAAGATGGTCTTTCTTCTGCAGATGTTACTGTTGCTTTAACACCTACCCCACGGACACAACCTTTTTTTCCCTTCCCAACACGCCTATTCCCCTTTCCACCAGCAGCAGGCCTTTTTCCACTCATTTTGGTGGTTAACTAATTCACAACTCTGGAGTTGTTTGCACAAAAAACAATGGATGGGAACCGAGCAGAGCTGAGTGGCCAAACTGTGGTATTAGCCCAAAAGTATTGGCTGGGTTAGATGCAGATAAATATTATATAGAATTTGCAACCTGGTGGAGGTTAGTATAGATGGACTAATAGAAAATGTCCCACACACTGTTAAAAGCCGAAATATTTTATCAGAGCTAGATGCAGAAAAAAATTATATTGAATTTGCAACCAGGTGGACGTTAGAATAGATGGACTAATAGAACAAGTCCCACACACTGCTACAAGCCAAAATATTTTTTCAGAGCTAGATGCAGAAAAAAATTATATTGAATTTGCAACCTGGTGGAGGTTAGTATAGATGGACTAATAGAACAAGTCACACACACTGCTACAAGCCGAAATATTTTTTCAGAGCTAGATGCAGAAAAAAATTATTTTGAATTTGCAACCTGGTGGAGGTTAGTATAGATGGACTATTAGAACAAGTCCCACACACTGCTGCAAGCCAAAATATTTTTTCATAGCTAGATGCAGAAAAAAATTATATTGAATTTGCAACCTGGTGGAGGTTAGTATAGATGGACTAATAGAACAAGTCCCACACACTGCTACAAGTCAAAATATTTTTTCAGAGCTAGATGCAGAAAAAAATTATATTGAATTTGCAACCTGGTGGAGGTTAGTATAGATGGACTAATAGAACAAGTCCCACACACTGCTACAAGCCAAAATATTTTTTCAGAGCTAGATGCAGAAAAAAATTATATTGAATTTGCAACCTGGTGGAGGTTAGTATAGATGGACTAATAGAACAAGTCTCACACACTATTACGAGCCGAAATATTTTTTCAGAGCTAGATGCAGAAAAAAATTAGATTGAATTTGCAACCTGGTGGAGGTTAGTATAGATGGACTAATAGAACAAGTCCCACACACTGCTACAAGCCAAAATATTTTTTCAGATCTAGATGTAGAAAAAAATTATATTCAATTTGCAACCTGGTGGAGGTTAGTATAGATGCACTAATAGAACAAGTCCCACACACTGCTACAAGAAAAAATATTTTTTCAGAGCTAGATGTAGAAAAAAATTATATTGAATTTACAACCTGGTGGAGGTTAGTATGGATGGACTAATAGAACAAGTCCCACACACTGCTAAAAGTCAAAATATTTTTTCAGAGCTAGATGCAGAATAAAATTAGATTGAATTTGCAACCTGGTGGAGTTTAGTATAGATGGACTAATAGAACAAGACCCACACACTACTACAAGCCAAAATATTTTTTCAGAGCTAGATGCAGATAAAAATTATATTGAATTTGCAACCTGGTGGAGGTTAGTATAGATGGACTAATAGAACAAGTCCCACACACTGCTACGAGCCGAAATATTTTTTCATAGCTAGATGCAGAAAAAAAATATATTGAATTTGCAACCTGGTGGAGGTTAGTATAGATGGACTAATAGAACAAATCCCACACACTGCTACAAGCCAAAATATTTTTTCAGAGCTAGATGCAGATAAAAATTATATTGAATTTGCAACCTGGTGGAGGTTAGTATAGATGGACTAATAGAACAAGTCACACACACTGCTACAAGCGGAAATATTTTTTCAGAGCTAGATGCAGAAAAAAATTATTTTGAATTTGCAACCAGGTGGACGTTAGAATAGATGGACTAATAGAACAAGTCCCACACACTGCTACAAGCCAAAATATTTTTTCAGAGCTAGATGCAAAAAAAAATTATATTGAATTTGCAACCTGGTGGAGGTTAGTATAGATGGACTAATAGAACAAGTCACACACACTGCTACAAGCCGAAATATTTTTTCAGAGCCAGATGCAGAAAAAAATTATTTTGAATTTGCAACCTGGTGGAGGTTAGTATAGATGGACTATTAGAACAAGTGCCACACACTGCTGCAAGCCAAAATATTTTTTCAGAGCTAGATGCAGAAAAAAATGATATTGAATTTGCAACCTGGTGGAGGTTAGTATAGATGGACTAATAGAACAAGTCCCACACACTGCTACAAGTCAAAATATTTTTTCAGAGCTAGATGCAGAAAAAAATTATATTGAATTTGCAACCTGGTGGAGGTTAGTATAGATGGACTAATAGAACAAGTCCCACACACTGCTACAAGCCAAAATATTTTTTCAGAGCTAGATGCAGAAAAAAATTATATTGAATTTGCAACCTGGTGGAGGTTAGTATAGATGGACTAATAGAACAAGTCTCACACACTGTTACGAGCCGAAATATTTTTTCAGAGCTAGATGCAGAAAAAAATTAGATTGAATTTGCAACCTGGTGGAGGTTAGTATAGATGGACTAATAGAACAAGTCCCACACACTGCTACAAGCCAAAATATTTTTTCAGATCTAGATGTAGAAAAAAATTATATTCAATTTGCAACCTGGTGGAGGTTAGTATAGATGCACTAATAGAACAAGTCCCACACACTGCTACAAGCCAAAATATTTTTTCAGAGCTAGATGTAGAAAAAAATTATATTGAATTTACAACCTGGTGGAGGTTAGTATGGATGGACTAATAGAACAAGTCCCACACACTGCTACAAGTCAAAATATTTTTTCAGAGCTAGATGCAGAATAAAATTAGATTGAATTTGCAACCTGGTGGAGTTTAGTATAGATGGACTAATAGAACAAGACCCACACACTACTACAAGCCAAAATATTTTTTCAGAGCTAGATGCAGATAAAAATTATATTGAATTTGCAACCTGGTGGAGGTTAGTATAGATGGACTAATAGAACAAGTCCCACACACTGCTACGAGCCGAAATATTTTTTCATAGCTAGATGCAGAAAAAAAATATATTGAATTTGCAACCTGGTGGAGGTTAGTATAGATGGACTAATAGAACAAGTCCCACACACTGCTACAAGCCAAAATATTTTTTCAGAGCTAGATGCAGATAAAAATTATATTGAATTTGCAACCTGGTGGAGGTTAGTATAGATGGACTAATAGAACAAGTCACACACACTGCTACAAGCGGAAATATTTTTTCAGAGCTAGATGCAGAAAAAAATTATTTTGAATTTGCAACCTGGTGGAGGTTAGTATAGATGGACTATTAGAACAAGTGCCACACACTGCTGCAAGCCAAAATATTTTTTCAGAGCTAGATGCAGAAAAAAATTATATTCAATTTGCAACCTGGTGGAGGTTAGTATTGATGGACTAATAGAAGAAGTCCCACACACTGCTACAAGCCAAAATATTTTTTCAGAGCTAGATGCAGAAAAAAATTATATTGAATTTGCAACCTGGTGGAGGTTAGCATAGATGGACTAATAGAACAAGTTTCACTCACTGTTACGAGCCGAAATATTTTTTCAGAGCTAGATGCAGATAAAAATTATTTTGAATTTGCAACCTGGTGGAGGTTAGTATAGATGGAGTAATAGAACAAGTCCCACACACTGCTACAAGCCAAAATATTTTTTCAGATCTAGATGTAGAAAAAAATTATATTCAATTTGCAACATGGTGGAGGTTAGTATAGATGCACTAATAGAACAAGTCCCACACACTGCTACAAGCCAAAATATTTTTTCAGAGCTAGATGTAGAAAAAAATTATATTGAATTTGCAACCTGGTGGAGGTTAGTATGGATGGACTAATAGAACAAGTCCCACACACTGCTACAAGTCAAAATATTTTTTCAGAGCTAGATGCAGAATAAAATTAGATTGAATTTGCAACCTGGTGGAGGTTAGTATAGATGGACTAATAGAACAAGACCACACACTACTACAACCCAAAATGTTTTTTCAGAGCTAGATGCAGATAAAAATTATATTGAATTTGCAACCTGGTGGAGGTTAGTATAGATGGACTAATAGAACAAGTCCCACACACTGCTACGAACCGAAATATTTTTTCATAGCTAGATGCAAAAAAAAATATATTGAATTTGCAACCTGGTGGCGGTTAGTATAGATGGACTAATAGAACAAGTCCCACACTCTGCTACAAGCCAAAATATTTTTCAGAGCTAGATGCAGATAAAAATTATATTGAATTTGCAACCTGGTGGAGGTTAGTATAGATGGACTGCTATAACAAGGCCCACACACTGCTACGAGCCGAAATATTTTTTCAGAGCTAGATGCAGAAAAAAAATATATTGAATTTGCAACCTGGTGGAGGTTTGTATAGATGGACTAATAGAACAAGTCCCACACACTGCTACAAGCCGAAATATTTTTTCAGAGCTAGATGCAGATAAAAATTATTTTGAATTTGCAACCTGGTGGAGGTTAATATAGATGGAGTAATAGAACAAGTCCCACAAACTGCTACAAGCCAAAATATTTTTTCAGAGCTAGATGTAGAAAAATATTATATTGAATTTGCCACCTGGTGGAGGTTAGTATATATGGACTAATAGAACAAGTCCCACACATTGCTACAAGCCAAAATATTTTTTAAGAGCTAGATGTAGAAAAAAATTATATTGAATTTGCAACCTGGTGGAGGTTAGTATAGATGGACTAATAGAACAAGTCCCACACACTTCTAGAAGCCGAAATATTTTTTCAGAGCTAGCTGTAGAAAAAAATTATATTGAATTTGCAACCTGGTGGAGGTTAGTATAGATGGACTAATAGAACAAGTCACACACACTGCTACAAGCCGAAATATTTTTTCAGAGCTAGATGCAGAAAAATATTATTTTGAATTTGCAACCTGGAGGAGGTTAGTATACATGGACTATTAGAACAATTGCCACAAACTGCTGCAAGCCAAAATATTGTTTCAGAGCTAGATGCAGAAAAAAATTATATTGAATTTGCAACCTGGTGGAGGTTAATATGGATGGACTAATAGAACAAGTCCCACACACTGCTACAAGTCAAAATATTTTTTCAGAGCTAGATGCAGAAAAAAATTAGATTGAATTTGCAACCTGGTGGAGGTTAGTATTGATGGACTAATAGAACAAGTCCCACACACTGCTACAAGCCAAAATATTTTTTCAGAGCTAGATGCAGAAAAAAATTATATTGAATTTGCAACCTGGTGGAGGTTAGTATAGATGGACTAATAGAACAAGTTTCACTCACTGTTACGAGCCGAAATATTTTTTCAGAGCTAGATGCAGATAAAAATTATTTTGAATTTGCAACCTGGTGGAGGTTAGTATAGATGGAGTAATAGAACAAGTCCCACACACTGCTACAAGCCAAAATATTTTTTCAGATCTAGATGTAGAAAAAAATTATATTCAATTTGTAACCTGGTGGAGGTTAGTATAGATGCACTAATAGAACAAGTCCCACACACTGCTACAAGCCAAAATATTTTTTCAGAGCTAGATGTAGAAAAAAATTATATTGAATTTGCAACCTGGTGGAGGTTAGTATGGATGGACTAATAGAACAAGTCCCACACACTGCTACAAGTCAAAATATTTTTTCAGAGCTAGATGCAGAAAAAAATTAGATTGAATTTGCAACCTGGTGGAGGTTAGTATAGATGGACTAATAGAACAAGACCACACACTACTACAACCCAAAATGTTTTTTCAGAGCTAGATGCAAATAAAAATTATATTGAATTTGCAACCTGGTGGAGGTTAGTATAGATGGACTAATAGAACAAGTCCCACACACTGCTACGAACCGAAATATTTTTTCATAGCTAGATGCAAAAAAAAATATATTGAATTTGCAACCTGGTGGCGGTTAGTATAGATGGACTAATAGAACAAGTCCCACACACTGCTACAAGCCAAAATATTTTTCAGAGCTAGATGCAGATAAAAATTATATTGAATTTGCAACCTGGTGGAGGTTAGTATAGATGGACTGCTATAACAAGGCCCACACACTGCTACGAGCCGAAATATTTTTTCAGAGCTAGATGCAGAAAAAAAATATATTGAATTTGCAACCTGGTGGAGGTTTGTATAGATGGACTAATAGAACAAGTCCCACACACTGCTACAAGCCGAAATATTTTTTCAGAGCTAGATGCAGATAAAAATTATTTTGAATTTGCAACCTGGTGGAGGTTAATATAGATGGAGTAATAGAACAAGTCCCACAAACTGCTACAAGCCAAAATATTTTTTCAGAGCTAGATGTAGAAAAATATTATATTGAATTTGCCACCTGGTGGAGGTTAGTATATATGGACTAATAGAACAAGTCCCACACATTGCTACAAGCCAAAATATTTTTTCAGAGCTAGATGTAGAAAAAAATTATATTGAATTTGCAACCTGGTGGAGGTTAGTATAGAAGGACTAATAGAACAAGTCACACACACTGCTACAAGCCGAAATATTTTTTCAGAGCTAGATGTAGAAAAAAATTATATTGAATTTGCAACCTGGTGGAGGTTAGTATAG
Source organism: Phyllobates terribilis (assembly GCF_046119375.1). NCBI lineage: Eukaryota > Metazoa > Chordata > Amphibia > Anura > Dendrobatidae > Phyllobates > Phyllobates terribilis. Next base: position 324,783,900 of record NW_027362764.1, on the reverse strand, counting down.
ATGGACTAATAGAACAAGTCACACACACTGCTACAAGCCGAAATATTTTTTCAGAGCTAGATGCAGAAAAATATTATTTTGAATTTTCAACCTGGAGGAGGTTAGTATACATGGACTATTAGAACAAGTGCCACATACTGCTGCAAGCCAAAATATTGTTTCAGAGCTAGATGCAGAAAAAAATTATATTGAATTTGCAACCTGGTGGAGGTTAATATGGATGGACTAATAGAACAAGTCCCACACACTGCTACAAGTCAAAATATTTTTTCAGAGTTAGATGCAGAAAAAAATTAGATTGAATTTGCAACCTGGTGGAGGTTAGTATAGATGGACTAATAGAACAAGTCCCACACACTGCTACAAGCCGAAATATTGTTTCAGAGCTAGATGCAAAAAAAAATTATATTGAATTTGCAACCTGGTGGAGGTTAGTATAGATGGACTAATAGAACAAGTCCCACACACTGCTAGAAGCCGAAATATTTTTTCAGAGCTAGATGTAGAAAAAAATTATATTGAATTTGCAACCTGGTGGAAGTTAGTATAGATGGACTAATAGAACAAGTCCCACACACTGCTACAAGGCAAAATATTGTTTCAGAGCTAGATGCAGAAAAAAATTATATTGAATTTGCAACCTGGTGGAGGTTAGTATAGATGGACTAATAGAACAAGTACCACACACTGCTACAAGCCAAAATATTTTTTCAGAGCTAGATGTAGAAAAAATTATATTGAATTTGCAACCTGGTGGAGGCTAGTATAGATGGAATAATAGAACAAGTCCCAAACACTGCTAGAAGCCAAAATATTTTTTCAGAGCTAGCTGTGGAAAAAAATTATATTGAATTTGCAACCTGGTGGAGGTTAGTATAGATGGACTAATAGAACAAGTCACACACACTGCTACAAGCCGAAATATTTTTTCAGAGCTAGATGCATAAAAAAATTATTTTGAATTTGCAACCTGGTGGAGGTTAGTATACATGGACTATTAGAACAAGTGCCACACACTGCTGCAAGCCAAAATATTTTTTCAGAGCTAGATGCAGAAAAAAATTATATTGAATTTGCAACCTGGTGGAGGTTAGTATGGATGGACTAATAGAACCAGTCCCACACACTGCTACAAGTCAAAATATTTTTTCAGAGCTAGATGCAGAAAAAAATTATATTGAATTTGCAACCTGGTGGAGGTTAGTATAGATGGATTAATAGAACAAGTCCCACACACTGCTACAAGCCAAAATATTTTTTCAGAGCTAGATGCAGAAAAAAATTATATTGAATTTGCAACCTGGTGGAGGTTAGTATAGATGGACTAATAGAACAAGTCCCACACACTGTTACGAGCCGAAATATTTTTTCAGAGCTAGATGCAGAAAAAAATTAGATTGAATTTGCAACCTGGTGGAGGTTAGTATAGATGGACTAATAGAACAAGTCCCACACACTGCTACGAGCCGATATATTTTTTCATAGCTAGATGCAGAAAAAAAATATATTAAATTTGCAACCTGGTGGAGGTTTGTATAGATGGACTAATAAAACAAGACCCACACACTGCTACATGCCGAAATATTTTTTCAGAGCTAGATGCAGATAAAAATTATTTTGAATTTGCAACCTGGTGGAGGTTAATATAGATGGAGTAATAGAACAAGTCCCACACACTGCTACAAGCCAAAATATTTTTTCAGAGCTAGATGTAGAAAAAAATTATATTCAATTTGCAACCTGGTGCAGGATAGTATAGATGGACTAATAGAACAAGTCCCACACACTGCTACAAGCCAAAATATTTTTTCAGAGCTAGATGCAGATAAAAATTATTTTGAATTTGCAACCTGGTGGAGGTTAATATAGATGGAGTAATAGAACAAGTCCCACCCACTGCTACAAGCCAAAATATTTTTTCAGAGCTAGCTGTAGAAAAAAATTATATTGAATTTGCAACCTGGTGGAGGTTAGTATAGATGGACTTATAGAACAAGTCCCACACACTGCTAGAAGCCGAAATATTTTTTCAGAGCTAGCTGTAGAAAAAAATTATATTGAATTTGCAACCTGGTGGAGGTTAGTATAGATGGACTAATAGAACAAGTCACACACACTGCTACAATCCGAAATATTTTTTCAGAGCTAGATGCAGAAAAAAATTATTTTGAATTTGCAACCTGGAGGAGGTTAGTATACATGGACTATTAGAAGAAGTGCCACACACTGCTGTAAGCCAAAATATTTTTTCAGAGCTAGATGCAGATAAAAATTATTTTGAATTTGCAACCTGGTGGAGGTTAGTATAGATGGAGAAATAGAACAAGTCCCACACACTGCTACAAGCCAAAATATTTTTTCAGAGCTAGATGTAGAAAAAAATTATATTCAATTTGCCACCTGGTGGAGGTTAGTATAGATGCACTAATAGAACAAGTCCCACACACTGCTACAAGCCAAAATATTTTTTCAGAGCTAGATGTAGAAAAAAATTATATTGAATTTGCAACCTGGTGGAGGCTAGTATAGATGGAATAATAGAACAAGTCCCACACACTGCTAGAAGCCAAAATATTTTTTCAGAGCTAGCTGTGGAAAAAAATTATATTGAATTTGCAACCTGGTGGAGGTTAGTATAGATGGACTAATAGAACAAGTCACACACACTGCTACAAGCCGAAATATTTTTTCAGAGCTAGATGCATAAAAAAATTATTTTGAATTTGCAACCTGGTGGAGGTTAGTATACATGGACTATTAGAACAAGTGCCACACACTGCTGCAAGCCAAAATATTTTTTCAGAGGTAGATGCAATAAAAAATTATATTGAATTTGCAACCTGGTGGAGGTTAATATGGATGGACTAATAGAACAAGTCCCACACACTGCTACAAGTCAAAATATTTTTTCAGAGCTAGATGCAGAAAAAAATTAGATTGAATTTGCAACCTGGTGGAGGTTAGTATAGATGGACTAATAGAACAAGTCCCACACACTGCTACAAGCCGAAATATTGTTTCAGAGCTAGATGCAGAAAAAAATTATATTGAATTTGCAACCTGGTGGAGGTGAGTATAGATGGACTAGTAGAACAAGTCCCACATACTGCTACAAGCCAAAATATTTTTTCAGAGCTAGATGTAGAAAAAAATTATATTGAATTTGCAACCTGGTGGAGGTTAGTATAGATGGACTAATAGAACAAGACCCACACACTGTTACGAGCCGAAATATTTTTTCAGAGCTAGATGCAGAAAAAATTAGATTGAATTTGCAACCTGGTGGAGGTTAGTATAGATGGACTAATAGAACAAGTCCCACACACTGCTACAAGCCAAAATTTTTTTTCAGAGCTAGAGGCAGATAAAAATTATATTGAATTTGCAACCTGGTGGAGGTTAGTATAGATGGACTAATAGAACAAGTCTCACACACTGCTACAAGCCGAATTATTTTTTCAGAGCTAGATGCAGATAAAAATTATTTTGAATTTGCAACCTGGTGGAAGTTAGTATAGATGGACTAATAGAAAAAGTCCCACACACTGCTACGAGCCCAAATATTTTTTCAGAGCTAGATGCAGAAAAAAATTGTATTGAATTTGCAATCTGGTGGAGATTAGTATAGATGGACTAATCGAACAAGTCCCACACACTGCTACAAGCCAAAATATTTTTTCAGAGCTAGATGTAGAAAAAAATTATATTGAATTTGCAACCTGGTGGAGGTTTGTATATATGGACTAATAGAACAAGTCCCACACACTGCTAGAAGCCGAAATATTTTTTCAGAGCTAGATGTAGAAAAAAATTATATTGAATTTGCAACCTGGTGGAGGCTAGTATAGATGGAATAATAGAACAAGTCCCACACACTGCTAGAAGCCAAAATATTTTTTCAGAGCTAGCTGTGGAAAAAAATTATATTGAATTTGCAACCTGGTGGAGGTTAGTATAGATGGACTAATAGAACAAGTCACACACACTGCTACAAGCCGAAATATTTTTTCAGAGCTAGATGCATAAAAAAATTATTTTGAATTTGCAACCTGGTGGAGGTTAGTATACATGGACTATTAGAACAAGTGCCACACACTGCTGCAAGCCAAAATATTTTTTCAGAGCTAGATGCAGAAAAAAATTATATTGAATTTGCAACCTGGTGGAGGTTAGTATGGTTGGACTAATAGAACCAGTCCCACACACTGCTACAAGTCAAAATATTTTTTCAGAGCTAGATGCAGAAAAAAATTATATTGAATTTGCAACCTGGTGGAGGTTAGTATAGATGGACTAATAGAACAAGTCCCACACACTGCTACAAGTCAAAATATTTTTTCAGAGCTAGATGCAGAAAAAAATTATATTGAATTTGCAACCTGGTGGAGGTTAGTATAGATGGACCAATAGAACAAGTCCCACACACTGTTACGAGCCGAAATATTTTTTCAGAGCTAGATGCAGAAAAAAATTAGATTGAATTTGCAACCTGGTGGAGGTTAGTATAGATGGACCAATAGAACAAGTCCCACACACTACTACAAGCCAAAATATTTTTTCAGAGCTAGATGCAGATAAAAATTATATTGAATTTGCAACCTGGTGGAGGTTAGTATAGATGGACTAATAGAACAAGTCCCACACACTGCTACGAGCCGATATATTTTTTCATAGCTAGATGCAGAAAAAAAATATATTGAATTTGCAACCTGGTGGAGGTTTGTATAGATGGACTAATAAAACAAGACCCACACACTGCTACATGCCGAAATATTTTTTCAGAGCTAGATGCAGATAAAAATTATTTTGAATTTGCAACCTGGTGGAGGTTAATATAGATGGAGTAATAGAACAAGTCCCACACACTGCTACAAGCCAAAATATTTTTTCAGAGCTAGATGTAGAAAAAAATTATATTCAATTTGCAACCTGGTGGAGGATAGTATAGATGGACTAATAGAACAAGTCCCACACACTGCTACAAGCCAAAATATTTTTTCAGAGCTAGATGCAGATAAAAATTATTTTGAATTTGCAACCTGGTGGAGGTTAATATAGATGGAGTAATAGAACAAGTCCCACCCACTGCTACAAGCCAAAATATTTTTTCAGAGCTAGATGTAGAAAAAAATTATATTGAATTTGCAACCTGGTGGAGGTTAGTTTAGATGGACTTATAGAACAAGTCCCACACACTGCTAGAAGCCGAAATATTTTTTCAGAGCTAGCTGTAGAAAAAAATTATATTGAATTTGCAACCTGGTGGAGGTTAGTATAGATGGACTAATAGAACAAGTCACACACACTGCTACAATCCGAAATATTTTTTCAGAGCTAGATGCAGAAAAAAATTATTTTGAATTTGCAACCTGGAGGAGGTTAGTATACATGGACTATTAGAAGAAGTGCCACACACTGCTGCAAGCCAAAATATTTTTTCAGAGCTAGATGCAGATAAAAATTATTTTGAATTTGCAACCTGGTGGAGGTTAGTATAGATGGAGAAATAGAACAAGTCCGACACACTGCTACAAGCCAAAATATTTTTTCAGAGCTAGATGTAGAAAAAAATTATATTCAATTTGCCACCTGGTGGAGGTTAGTATAGATGCACTAATAGAACAAGTCCCACACACTGCTACAAGCCGAAATATTTTTTCAGAGCTAGATGTAGAAAAAAATTATATTGAATTTGCAACCTGGTGGAGGCTAGTATAGATGGAATAATAGAACAAGTCCCACACACTGCTAGAAGCCAAAATATTTTTTCAGAGCTAGCTGTGGAAAAAAATTATATTGAATTTGCAACCTGGTGGAGGTTAGTATAGATGGACTAATAGAACAAGTCACACACACTGCTACAAGCCGAAATATTTTTTCAGAGCTAGATGCATAAAAAAATTATTTTGAATTTGCAACCTGGTGGAGGTTAGTATACATGGACTATTAGAACAAGTGCCACACACTGCTGCAAGCCAAAATATTTTTTCAGAGCTAGATGCAATAAAAAATTATATTGAATTTGCAACCTGGTGGAGGTTAATATGGATGGACTAATAGAACAAGTCCCACACACTGCTACAAGTCAAAATATTTTTTCAGAGCTAGATGCAGAAAAAAATTAGATTGAATTTGCAACCTGGTGGAGGTTAGTATAGATGGACTAATAGAACAAGTCCCACACACTGCTACAAGCCGAAATATTGTTTCAGAGCTAGATGCAGAAAAAAATTATATTGAATTTGCAACCTGGTGGAGGTGAGTATAGATGGACTAATAGAACAAGTCCCACATACTGCTACAAGCCAAAATATTTTTTCAGAGCTAGATGTAGAAAAAAATTATATTGAATTTGCAACCTGGTGGAGGTTAGTATAGATGGACTAATAGAACAAGACCCACACACTGTTACGAGCCGAAATATTTTTTCAGAGCTAGATGCAGAAAAAATTAGATTGAATTTGCAACCTGGTGGAGGTTAGTATAGATGGACTAATAGAACAAGTCCCACACACTGCTACAAGCCAAAATTTTTTTTCAGAGCTAGAGGCAGAAAAAAATTATATTGAATTTGCAACCTGGTGGAGGTTAGTATAGATGGACTAATAGAACAAGTCTCACACACTGCTACAAGCCGAATTATTTTTTCAGAGCTAGATGCAGATAAAAATTATTTTGAATTTGCAACCTGGTGGAAGTTAGTATAGATGGACTAATAGAAAAAGTCCCACACACTGCTACAAGCCAAAATATTTTTTCAGAGCTAGATGTAGAAAAAAATTATATTGAATTTGCAACCTGGTGGAGGTTTGTATATATGGACTAATAGAACAAGTCCCACACACTGCTAGAAGCCGAAATATTTTTTCAGAGCTAGATGTAGAAAAAAATTATATTGAATTTGCAACCTGGTGGAGGCTAGTATAGATGGAATAATAGAACAAGTCCCACACACTGCTAGAAGCCAAAATATTTTTTCAGAGCTAGCTGTGGAAAAAAATTATATTGAATTTGCAACCTGGTGGAGGTTAGTATAGATGGACTAATAGAACAAGTCACACACACTGCTACAAGCCGAAATATTTTTTCAGAGCTAGATGCATAAAAAAATTATTTTGAATTTGCAACCTGGTGGAGGTTAGTATACATGGACTATTAGAACAAGTGCCACACACTGCTGCAAGCCAAAATATTTTTTCAGAGCTAGATGCAGAAAAAAATTATATTGAATTTGCAACCTGGTGGAGGTTAGTATGGATGGACTAATAGAACCAGTCCCACACACTGCTACAAGTCAAAATATTTTTTCAGAGCTAGATGCAGAAAAAAATTATATTGAATTTGCAACCTGGTGGAGGTTAGTATAGATGGACTAATAGAACAAGTCCCACACACTGCTACAAGCCAAAATATTTTTTCAGAGCTAGATGCAGAAAAAAATTATATTGAATTTGCAACCTGGTGGAGGTTAGTATAGATGGACCAATAGAACAAGTCCCACACACTGTTACGAGCCGAAATATTTTTTCAGAGCTAGTGTTAGAACCTTGCTGTTAGGTTTTTTTTTCCCTTTGCTGGTCACATGACCTTGTTGGCCTATTTAGTCCTGCTCCGCCCTTCTGGCTTTGCTGGACTTCATTGTATATCTACTTTCTAGCTAGCCTGTGCTCTGTATCTAACTCTGTTAGTTTGCTTGGTCTACGGACCTCTATGTTCTATCTATTTTGTTTGTTCGTCTGTCTGCTACTATTTCTGTTAGGAGGTGTCCCATATTCCTCCCAGTCCTTAGTACTTGTAGGGATTCCCTCCCCACATCTATAGGTCTTCGTACAGACTAGATTAGGACTTTAGCAGGTCTGATCGCAGGATCAGGTTCCCTGTTACATCGTAGGGATTCAGCTGAGTCTCATAGTAGGGACAGATCTCCTCTCTTTCCTTAGCTTTGGTAGCAGAACATAACAGTAAGTCCAGCCAGCAAATTCTCTAAGGAAAGATTTTTCTGTTCCATCATGGTGTCGGTTCAGGATTTGGCTCATCGCCTGCAGGGACTCTCTCTGGAGGTGGCCGAGCTCCGTCAGCACGTGAGTAACTGTCCTGGAGCACATTTCTTGGAGCCTAAGGTATGTTTGCCGGATTTGTTTTTTGGTGAACACCGAGAATTTTTTTCATTTAAAAATGCTTGCTTATTGTATTTTCGTTTGAGACCTAAGTCCTCTGGGGATGAATCCCAGCGCGTAGGGTTCATAATGTCACTTTTGCGCAAAGAGCCTCAGGAGTGGGCCTTTTCTTTGCAACCTAGTGATTCATGCTTCAGATCAGTGGATAGTTTTTTTTCTGCTTTGGGACTATTATATGATGATCCTGACCGTGTCGCATCAGCTGAGACTGAGTTGAGACGTCTAAAACAAGGATCGGGTAATGTGGAAAAATATTGTACACATTTTCGTCGTTGGTCCACTCAAACAGGGTGGAACGATTCTGCTCTGAAAAGTCTATTTCTTGCTGGGCTCAGTGAAAGGGTTAAAGACCTGCTAATTGCTTATCCTACACCTGAAGATTTGCAACAGGCTATGCAATTAGCTATACGGGTGGATAGAAGACTGCGTGCTAGGGTTAATGAGAGCAAATCCTCTGCTATGTCAGTTTCTGGTTATGATAATGTGTGTACTAACAGTGGTGAACCGATGGAGATTGGATCGGTGGCACCTCGCTCTCAAGAAAAAGACCGTCGTTTTTCGCAAGGCTTGTGTTTCTACTGCGGAAAATCTGGTCATTTGATTAAAGGCTGTGAGCTTCGTATGAAGAAAGAAAAAAAAAATGGTCAGTCACGCCCGTATTGCCTGTTTAAATTCCAAGGGTATATTTTTAGCTGCTTCCACGATTGCTCAGGAAAAATTAATGGAATTTCGGGTGTTTGTTGATTGCGGGTCTACACTGAATGTAATTGATGGGGGATTCGTGGAAAAACTCAATTTAAAACCTGAACCTTTGTCATTCCCCATTGCTGTGGTTTCTGTGGATGGCTCCCCTTTGAAGAATATTACTCTCAAGGTCAGTGAATTTCCTCTCACTATTAATGGTGTTCACCATGAGAAATTGGATTTGGTAGTGTTGAATAACTTGCCTTCTCCAGTAATATTGGGTTTGCCCTGGTTAAAATTTCACAATCCTGTACTGGATTGGTCTACCAGTGAAATTAAATCCTGGAGCCATAAATGTTATGACAAGTGTTGTAACGGGCGTATTGCAGCTTTGGATAGGGGAGAATTGCCTGTTCCTATTCAGGATTTTTGGAGAGTTTTTTCTGAGAAGGAATCGCAGGTTTTGCCTCCCCATAGAGACTATGATTGTTCTATTGAATTTGTCCCTGGAGCGACTCTTCCTAAGAGTCGTTTATTTAACCTTACTATTCCTGAGAGGAAGGCTTTGGAGGAATACATACAGACAAGCTTGGCCGCCGGTCACATTAGGCCCTCTAAGTCTCCTGTGGCGGTTGGATTTTTTTTTGTAAAAAAAAAGGACGGCGGTTTACGTCCTTGTCTGGATTTTCGTGAGATTAACAAAATTACGGTACGCAATCCTTACCCACTGCCATTGATTCCTGATCTGTTTAACCAGTTATTGGGGGCCAAGTGGTTCTCTAAAATTGACCTTAAGGGGGCATACAATCTGTTGCGCATGAAGGAGGGTGATGAATGGAAGACTGCTTTTAACACTCCTGTGGGTCATTTTGAGAATCTGGTTATGCCTTTTGGTCTCACTAATGCTCCTGCATTTTTTCAGAATCTGATTAATGACATCCTTAGACCTTTGATCGGTAAAAATGTGGTTGTGTATTTGGATGACATTTTGATTTATTCGCCAGATCTGGAGTCTCATTGGCGGAGCGTGCGTGAGGTATTACAGTTATTAATGGACAATTCGCTTTTTGCTAAGCTGGAGAAATGTGAGTTCGCTGTACAGAGAATTAGTTTTTTGGGCTACATTATCTCCAGCAATGGTTTTGAGATGGATCCGGTTAAGGTTCAGGCTGTGCAGGAATGGCCTAGGCCTATTGGTTTGAAATCGATACAGAGGTTTTTGGGTTTCGCCAATTACTATAGAAAGTTCATAAAAAATTTTTCTAGTATTGTCAAACCTCTGACTGATCTCACCAGGAAAGGTGCTGATGCGGTTCAGTGGTCTTCTGAGGCCATTGAAGCTTTTGTGTATCTCAAGGAGAGGTTCACCTCTGCTCCCATCCTTATGCAGCCTGATGTTACTAGGCCGTTTTTGGTTGAGGTTGATGCTTCCTCTGTGGGGGTTGGCGCAGTATTGTCTCAGGATAACGGGGATGGATTACATCCCTGTGCCTTTTTTTCAAAAAATTTTTCGGAGACTGAATTGAATTACGATATTGGTAATCGGGAATTATTGGCTATTAAACTCGCATTTGAACACTGGCGCCACTTCTTGGAAGGTGCGGAATTTCCCGTTCAGGTTCTTACGGATCATAAAAATCTGATATATCTTGATGCTGCCAAGCGCCTGAATGCCCGTCAGGCTAGGTGGGCACTGTTTTTCTCGCGGTTTAATTTCTCCGTTACTTACATCCCTGGTACTAAGAATGTTAAGGCGGATGCCTTGTCTCGCAGTTTTTCTCCCATAGTCGGTGCTGAGAAAGAGGAAAACATTTTACAAGAAGGTGTTGTGATAGCTGCTTTAGACTCCGTTTTGGAAGATGAGATTCTTAAAGCTCAGGAGAATGCCCCATCTAACACTCCTCATGGGAGGTTGTTTGTGCCTGAGACCTTTAGGAGAGATTTGTTTGTTGAGTGTCACGAATCTCGGTTGGCAGGTCATCCCGGAATCTCTGAGACCAAGAGACTGGTGGGTCGCAGTTTTTGGTGGCCTGGATGGCAGAAGGAAGTCATTAAGTGGGTGCGCCAATGTACTATATGTGCTAGATCTAAGTCCTCACATACTCCTGCTGCGGGGTTGCTTTGTCCTTTGGAGGTCCCCAGTGCTCCTTGGACACATTTGGCTATGGACTTTATAACTGACCTTCCCCCCTCTGAGGGTTTTACTGTCATCTGGGTGGTCGTGGACCGCTTTAGCAAGATGTGTCACTTGGTTCCCTTCGTCAAACTGCCCTGCGCTAAAACTCTCGCTAAGGCCTTTGTCAAGGAAATTGTCAGACTTCATGGCGTTCCTACTGACATTGTTTCTGATAGGGGTCCTCAGTTCGTGGCTCGTTTTTGGCGTGCCTTTTGTGACAGGTTGGGAATTCATTTGTCGTTTTCGTCCGGATATCATCCTGAATCTAATGGCCAGACAGAAAGGAAAAACCAGGATGTTGAGCAGTTCTTGCGTTGTTTTGTGGCAGACAATCAAGAGGGGTGGTCTGAGTTTCTGCCACTTGCCGAATTTGCTCTGAACAATCATACATCTTCTTCTGCTGGTTGTTCGCCTTTTTTTTGTTGTTCTGGGAGACATCCGTCGTTTGGGTCGTTCTCCAAGTTGGGATCTGCCGTGCCTGAGGAGGAGAATTTTTCCGGTGATTTGGAAAGAGTTTGGACGGATGTGCGTGGTAATCTTCAGGAGGCCAACAGAAAATCTAAAGACTACTTTGATAGGAAACGACAGGAGGTTTTGTTCGCTGTTGGTGACATGGTTTGGTTGTCCTCTAGGAATCTGCGGTTGAGGATTCCTTCTAAGAAATTGGGTCCCAAGTTTGTAGGGCCCTTTAAGGTGCTTCAGGTTGTCAACCAATCTGCTGTTAGGTTGGAGGTTCCTACCTCCTGGAGAATTAATCCGGTCTTTCATGTCTCTCTGTTAAAAAAAGCTGTTGTGTCGGATGGTGACGCCTCTGCCTCTGTTCCTCCGGTGGTGGAGGACGGGGAATATGAAATTTCTCGCATCCTTGACTCTAGACGGTATAGAGGTAGTTTGCAGTATCTTGTGGCCTGGAAAGATTTTGGACCCGAGGATAACTCTTGGGTGAGGTCAGATGATGTTTCCGCGTCCAGACTTATCAGAGCGTTTCACAGGAGATTTCCTGATAAGCCTGGTCCTAGGGGATCCGGAGGATCCTCTTAGAAGGGGGGGGTACTGTTAGAACCTTGCTGTTAGGTTTTTTTTCCCTTTGCTGGTCACATGACCTTGTTGGCCTATTTAGTCCTGCTCCGCCCTTCTGGCTTTGCTGGACTTCATTGTATATCTACTTTCTAGCTAGCCTGTGCTCTGTATCTAACTCTGTTAGTTTGCTTGGTCTACGGACCTCTATGTTCTATCTATTTTGTTTGTTCGTCTGTCTGCTACTATTTCTGTTAGGAGGTGTCCCATATTCCTACCAGTCCTTAGTACTTGTAGGGATTCCCTCCCCACATCTATAGGTCTTCGTACAGACTAGATTAGGACTTTAGCAGGTCTGATCGCAGGATCAGGTTCCCTGTTACATCGTAGGGATTCAGCTGAGTCTCATAGTAGGGACAGATCTCCTCTCTTTCCTTAGCTTTGGTAGCAGAACATAACAGCTAGATGCAGAAAAAAATTAGATTGAATTTGCAACCTGGTGGAGGTTAGTATAGATGGACTAATAGAACAAGTCCCACACACTACTACAAGCCAAAATATTTTTTCAGAGCTAGATGCAGATAAAAATTATATTGAATTTGCAACCTGGTGGAGGTTAGTATAGATGGACTAATAGAACAAGTCCCACACACTGCTACGAGCCGATATATTTTTTCATAGCTAGATGCAGAAAAAAAATATATTGAATTTACAACCTGGTGGAGGTTTGTATAGATGGACTAATAAAACAAGACCCACACACTGCTACATGCCGAAATATTTTTTCAGAGCTAGATGCAGATAAAAATTATTTTGAATTTGCAACCTGGTGGAGGTTAATATAGATGGAGTAATAGAACAAATCCCACACACTGCTACAAGCCAAAATATTTTTTCAGAGCTAGATGTAGAAAAAAATTATATTCAATTTGCAACCTGGTGGAGGATAGTATAGATGGACTAATAGAACAAGTCCCACACACTGCTACAAGCCAAAATATTTTTTCAGAGCTAGATGCAGATAAAAATTATTTTGAATTTGCAACCTGGTGGAGGTTAATATAGATGGAGTAATAGAACAAGTCCCACCCACTGCTACAAGCCAAAATATTTTTTCAGAGCTAGATGTAGAAAAAAATTATATTGAATTTGCAACCTGGTGGAGGTTAGTATAGATGGACTAATAGAACAAGTCCCACACACTGCTAGAAGCCGAAATATTTTTTCAGAGCTAGCTGTAGAAAAAAATTATATTGAATTTGCAACCTGGTGGAGGTTAGTATAGATGGACTAATAGAACAAGTCACACACACTGCTACAATCCGAAATATTTTTTCAGAGCTAGATGCAGAAAAAAATTATTTTGAATTTGCAACCTGGAGGAGGTTAGTATACATGGACTATTAGAAGAAGTGTCACACACTGCTGCAAGCCAAAATATTTTTTCAGAGCTAGATGCAGAAAAAAATTATATTGAATTTGCAACCTGTGGAGGTTAATATGGATGGACTAATAGAACAAGTCCCACACACTGCTACAAGTCAAAATATTTTTTCAGAGCTAGATGCAGAAAAAAATTAGATTGAATTTGCAACCTGGTGGAGGTTAGTATAGATGGACTAATAGAACAAGTCCCACACACTGCTATAAGCCGAAATATTTTTTCTGAGCTATATGCAGAAAAAAATTATATTGAATTTGCAACCTGGTGGAGGTTAGTATAGATTGACTAATAGAACAAGTCCAACACACTGCTACAAGCCGAAATATTTTTTCAGAGCTAGATGCAGATAAAAATTATTTTGAATTTGCAACCTGGTAGAGGTTAGTATAGATGGAGTAATAGAACAAGTCCCACACACTGCTACAAGCCAAAATATTTTATCAGAGCTAGATGTAGAAAAAAAATTATATTGAATTTGCAACCTCGTGGAGGTTAGTATAGATGGACTAATAGAACAAGTCCCACACACTGCTAGAAGCGAAATATTTTTTCAGAGCTAGATGCAGATAAAAATTATTTTGAATTTGCAACCTGGTGGAGGTTAGTATAGATGGAGTAATATAACAAGTCCCACACACTGCTACAAGCCAAAATATTTTTTCAGAGCTAGATGTAGAAAAAAATTATATTCAATTTGCAACCTGGTGGAGGTTAGTATAAATGCACTAATAGAACAAGTCCCACACACTGCTACAAGCCAAAATATTTTATCAGAGCTAGATGTAGAAAAAAATTATATTGAATTTGCAACCTGGTGGAGGTTAGTATAGATGGAATAATAGAACAAGTCCCACACACTGCTGCAAGCCAAAATATTTTTCAGAGCTAGATGCAGAAAAAAATTATATTGAATTTGCAACCTGGTGGAGGTTAGTATGGATGGACTAATAGAACAAGTCCCACACACTGCTACAAGTCAAAATATTTTTTCAGAGCTAGATGCAGAAAAAAATTACATTGAATTTGCAACCTGGTGGAGGTTAGTATAGATGGACTAATAGAACAAGTCCCACACACTGCTACAACCAAAAATATTTTTTCAGAGCTAGATGCAGAAAAAAATTATATTGAATTTGCAACCTGGTGGAGGTTAGTATAGATGGACTAATAGAACAAGTCCCACACACTGTTACGAGCCAAAATATTTTTCAGAGCTAGATGCAGAAAAAAATTAGATTGAATTTGCAACCTGGTGGAGGTTAGTATAGATGGACTAATAGAACAAGTCCCACACACTACTACAAGCCAAAATATTTTTTCAGAGCTAGATGCAGATAAAAATTATATTGAATTTGCAACCTGGTGGAGGTTAGTATAGATGGACTAATAGAACAAGTCCCACACACCGCTACGAGCCGAAATATTTTTTCAGAGCTAGATGCAGAAAAAAAATATATTGAATTTGCAACCTGGTGGAGGTTAGTATAGATGGACTAATAGAACAATTCGCACACACTGCTACAAGCCAAAATATTTTTTCAGAGCTAGATGCAGAAAAAAATTATATTGAATTTGCAACCTGGTGGAGGTTAATATGGATGGACAAATAGAGCAAGTCCCACACACTGCTACAAGTCAAAATATTTTTTCAGAGCTAGATGCAGAAAAAAATTAGATTGAATTTGCAACCTGGTGGAGGTTAGTATAGATGGACTAATAGAAAAAGTCCCACACACTGCTATAAGCCGAAATATTTTTTCAGAGCTATATGCAGAAAAAAATTATATTGAATTTGCAACCTGGTGGAGGTTAATATGGATGGACAAATAGAACAAGTCCCACACACTGCTACAAGTCAAAATATTTTTTCAGAGCTAGATGCAGAAAAAAATTAGATTGAATTTGCAACCTGGTGGAGGTTAGTATAGATGGACTAATAGAACAAGTCCCACACACTGCTACAAGCCAAAATATTTTTTCAGAGCTAGATGCAGAAAAAAATTATATTGAAATTGTAACCTGGTGGAGGTTAGTATAGATGGACTAATAGAACAAGGCCCACACACTTCTACAAGCCGAAATATTTTTTCAGAGCTAGATGCAGATAAAAATTAATTTGAATTTGCAAACTGGTGGAGGTTAGTATAGATGGATTAATAGAACAAGTCCCACACACTGCTACAAGCCAAAATATTTTTTCAGAGCTAGATGTAGAAAAAAATTATATTGAATTTGCAACCTGGTGGAGGTTAGTATAGATGGACTAATAGAACAAGTCCCACACACTGCTAGAAGCCGAAATATTTTTTCATAGCTAGATGTAGAAAAAAATTATATTGAATTTGCAACCTGGTTGAAGTTAGTATAGATGGACGAATAGAACAAGTCCCACACACTGCTACAAGCCGAAATATTTTTTCAGAGCTAGATGCAGAAAAAAATTATATTGAATTTGCAACCTGGTGGAGGTTAGTATAGATGGACTAATATAACATGTCCCACACACTGCTACGAGCCGAAATAGTTTTTCAGAGCTAGATGCAGAAAAAAAATATATTGAATTTGCAACCTGGTGGAGATTAGTATAGATGGACTAATAGAACAAGTCCCACACACTGCTACAAGCCGAAATATTTTTTCAGAGCTAGATGCAGATAAAAATAATTTTGAATTTGCAACCTGGTGGAGGTTAGTATAGATGGAGTAATAGAACAAGTCCCCCACACTGCTACAAGCCAACATATTTTTTCAGAGCTAGATGTAGAAAAAAATTATATTGAATTTGCAACCTGGTGGAGGTTAGTATAGATGGACTAATAGAACAAGTCCCACACACTGCTAGAAGCCGAAAAAAATTTTCATAGCTAGATGTAGAAAAAAATTATATTGAATTTGCAACCTGGTGGAAGTTAGTATAGATGGATGAATAGAACAAGTCCCACACACTGCTACAAGCCAAAATATTTTTTCAGAGCTAGATGCAGAAAAAAATTATATTGAATTTGCAACCTGGTGGAGGTTAGTATAGATGGATTAATAGAACAAGTCCCACACACTGCTATAAGCCAAAATTTTTTTTCAGAGCTAGATGCAGAAAAAAATTATATTGAATTTGCAACGTGGTGGAGGTTAGTATAGATGGACTAATAGAACAAGTCCCACACACTGCTACAAGCCAAAATATTTTTTCAGAGCTAGATGCAGAAAAAAATTATATTGAATTTGCAACCTGGTGGAGGTTAGTATAGATGGACTAATAGAACATGTCCCACACACTGCTACAAACCAAAATATTTTTTCAGAGCTAGATGCAGAAAAAAATTATATTGAATTTGCAACCTGGTGGAGGTTAGTATAGATGGACTAATAGAACAAGTCCCACACACTGCTACAAGCGGAAACATTTTTTCAAAGCTAGATGCAGTTAAAAATTATTTTGAATTTGCAACCTGGTGGAGGTTAGTATAGAAGGACTAATAAAATGATGCTATGCCCAAAAGGTTTTACTTCACTAGGTTCAGTTAAAAAATTTGTATTCTATACACAGTTGGTGTAGCTTGCAACACAGATAGGCTACTCCACTGACTAACACACACTGCAAGAGGCCAAAAAGGATTTGCTTTGCTAGATTTAGCCAAATGCTGTGATAAAAACTTGCACAGCACTGAAATAGACCTGCCTGACAAAAAGTGATAGGAACTGATGTAACCTAGCCCTCAAAAGTACTGCAATTACAATTAGTCTTTACTCCCAACCTATCTATTTAAGAGCACAGACTTCCCTGATAAAAGTGAAAGGAACTGACGTAACCTAGCCCTGAAAAGGACTGCAATTACAATTAGTCTTTACTCCCAACCTATCTATTTAAGAGCACAGACCTGCCTGATAAAATTCGTAGGAAATGATGTAACCTAGTCCTTAAAAGGACTGCAATCACAACTATTCCCTACTCCCAAGCTATCTGTAGATTTGTGCAAAAATTGGCTTAAAATTAACAAAGTATAGCGCACACAGCAACAGCAGTGCCGTCTAACATGCAGCTGCAGCAGTGATAAAATGGTGGCGACGGGGAAAATGGCTGGGTCTTATAGGGCAAGGACATGTGACATACACTGCCAATGACACATGCCCTTGCTTGTGTGAAAAAAAGCACTTCTATCCGTGTGTGCACTGCTGATAGGCTGACAGATTGCACCTCCCCACTGTAAATGCAGGAAAGAGAAAAAAAAATGGAGATCTTCATTATTTCTGTAGAGATCCATCCCCTGCCCCTCCCCCCGCCCCACTGTACACTCAAACTGCGTATTAACATTAATCTTCAGCATTACTGAGAAAAAATCCAGTTTTGATTTTGGTGCACGTACAGTTATGGTACATAAACTCGAACATCCGAATTATTTTCAAATTGTTCATGTTCGCCGAACGGCTCGAACACCGCCCAAAACAGCTTGAATTTGAGATTGGCGAACAGTTCGAGTCGAACACCGTTCATGTCTAGTCCTTGATAATTAGTCGTTTTCAGACACTTTTCTGACTTTTTTGAAAATTTCACTTTTTTGTGAAAATATCCGCTACATGAGGGAATATTATGTAATAGGGTACCCCAGGATGGCTCCAAATGTGTGGGTAAAATATATATCCCACAGGGGGGGAAATTGAAAAACAGTTGGAAATTTTTTTTTCTGACTTGGTCATTATTTCCAACTTGTGTCAGACTTCCAGAGAAGGGGAAATGACAATGAGCGCATCCGATTTCAGTTCCAGAGTGATTCGCCCGATGAGTCTTTGATGCTTAGTCGTTTTCAGCCAATTTTCTAACTTTTTTGAAAATTTCACTTTTTGGTGAAAATATCCGCTACATGAGGGAATATTATGTTAGTGGGCATCCCAGAAGGGTTTCAAATGTGTGGGTAAAATATGTATCCCACGGGGGAGAAATTGAAAAAAAGTTGAACATTTTTTTTTCTGACTTAGTCATTTATTCCAACTTGTGTCAGACTTCCAGAGTACGGGAAATGTCAGTGAGCGCATCCGATTTCAGTTCCAGAGTGATTTGCCCGATGAGTCCTTGATACTTAGTTGTTTTCAGCTAATTTTCTGACTTTTTTGAAAATTTCACTTTTTTGTGAAAATCTCCGCTAAATGATGGAATGATATGTTAGAGGGTACCCCAGGAGGGTTCCAAATGTGTGGGTAAAATATATATCCCATGGGGGAAATTTAAAATAAGTTGAAAATGTTTTTTTTTCTGACTGTCATTTTTTCCAACTTGTGTCAGACTTCCAGTGACGGGGAAATGTCAGTGAGCGCATCCGATTTCAGTTCCAGAGCGATTCGCCTGATCAGTCCTTCATACTTAGTCATTTTCAGCCAATTTTCTGACTTTTTTGAAAATGTCACTTTTTTGTGAAAATATTCGCTACATGATGGAATAATAGGTTATAGGGTAACCCAGGAGGGCTCCAAATGTGTGGGTAAAATATATATCCCTAGGGGGGAATTGAAAAAAAGTAAAAAAAAAAATTTCTTTCTGACTTAGTCATTTTTTTCAACTTGTGTCAGACTTCCAGAGAAGGGGAAATATCAGTGAGCACATCCGATTTCAGTTCCAGAGCGATTCGCCCGATGAGTCCTTGATACTTAGTCGTTTTCAGGTAATTTTCTGACTTTTTTGAAAATTTCACTTTTTTGTGAAAATATCCGCTACATGATGGAATAATAGGTTATAGGGTAACCCAGGAGGGCTCCAAATGTGTGGGTAAAATATATATCCCACTGGGAGAAACTGAAAAAAAGTTGAATTTTTTTTATGACTTAGTCATTTTTTCCAACTTGTGTCAGACTTCCAGAGGAGGGGAAATGTCAGTGAGTGCATCCGATTTCAGTTCCAGAGTGATTCGACCGATGAGTCCTTGATACCTAGTCATTTTCAGCCAATTTTCTGACTTTTTTGAAATTTTCACTCTTTTGTGAAAACCTCCGCTAAATAAGGGATAAATATGTTTTAGGGTACCCCAGAAGGGCGACAAATGTGTGGGTAAAATATATATCCCACGGGGGGAATATTGAAAAAAGTAAAAAAAAAATTTTTTTGACGACTTATTCATTTTTTCCAAATTGTGTTAGACTTCCAGAGAAGGGGAAATGTCAGTGAGTGCATCAGATTTCATTTCCATAGTGATACGTCCGATGAGTCCTTGATACTAAGTAGTTTTCAGCCAATTTTTAACTTTTTTGAAAATGTAACTTTTTTGTGAAAATATCCGCTACTTGAGGGAATAATATGTTATAAGGGTACCCCAGGAAGGTTCCAAATGTGTGGGTACAATATATATCCAAAGGGGGAAATTGAAAAAAAGTTGAAAATTTTTTTTTTCTGACTTAGTCATTTTTTACAACTTGTGTTAGACTTCCAGAGAAGGGGAAATGTCAGTGAGCGCATCCGATTTTACGTCCAGAGTGATTCACCCTTTGAGTCCTTGTTTAGAGATGATCGTAGTTCAACTCGAACTGTTCGCCAATCTCAGATTCGAGCTGTTTTGGGCGGAGTTCGAGCCGTTCGGCGAACACGAACGATTTGAAAAAATTCGGCTGTTCGAGGTTATGTTCGATAACTGTTCGTGCAACAAAATTATAACTGGATTTTTTCTCAGTAATGCTGAAAATTAATGTTAATACGCAGTTTGAGTGTACAGCGGGGCGGGGGGAGGGGCAGTGGATGGATCTCTGCAGGAATAATGAAGATCTCCATTTTTTTTTCTCTTTACCGCATTTACAGTGCGGAGGTGCAATCTGTCAGCCTATCAGCTGACACACGGAGCGAACTGCTTTTTTTCACACAAGCAAGGGCATGTGTCATTGGCAGTGTATGTCACATGTCCTTGCCCTATAAGACCCAGCCATTTTCCATGTTGCCACCATTTTCTCACTGCTGCAGCTGCGTGTTAGATGGCACCGCTGTTGCTGTGTGCGCTATACCTTGTTAATTTCAAGCTAATTTTCGCACAAATCTACAGATAGCTTGGGAGTAGGGAATAGTTGTGATTGCAGTCCTTTTAAGGACTAGGTTACATCATTTCCTACGACTTTTATGTGGCAGGTCTGTGCTCTTAAATAGATAGGTTGGGAGTAAAGACTAATTGTAATTGCAGTCCTTTTCAGGACTAAGTTAGATCAGTTCCTATCAGTTTTTGCCAGGCAGGTCTGTGCCAGTGCTGTGCAAGTTTTTTTTCACAGCATTTGTCTAAATCTAGCAAAGCTAATCCTTTTTGGCCTATTGCAGAGTGTGTTAGTCAGTGGAGTAGCCTATCTGTGTTGCAAGCTACACCACCTGTGTATAGAATACCAATTTTTTTACTGCACCTAGTGAAGTAAAACCTTTTGGGCATAGCATCATTCTATTAGTCCATCTATACTGACCTCCATCAGTTTGCAAATTGAATATAATTTTTTATGCATCTAGCTCTGAAAAAATATTTGGGCTTCTAGCAGTGTGGGGACTTGGTCTATTAGTCCATCTACACTGACCTCCATGAGGTTGCAAATTGAATATAATTTTTTTCTGCATCTAGCTCTGAAAAAATATTTGGGCTTCTAGCAGTGTGTGGGACTTGTTCTATTAGTCGATCTAGACTGACCTCCATCAGATTGCAAATGAAAAATAATTTTTATCTGCATCTAGCTCTGAAAAAATATTTGGCCTTCTAGCAGTGTGTGGAACTTGTTCTATTAGTCCATCTATACTGACCTCCATCAGGTTGCAAATTAAAAATAATTTTTATCTGCATCTAGCTCTGAAAAAATATTTGGCCTTCTAGCAGTGTGTGGGACTTGTTCTATTAGTCCATCTATACTGACCTCCATTAGGTTGCAAATTGAATATAATTTTTTTCTGCATCTAGCTCTGAAAAATATTTGGCCTTCTAGCAGTGTGTGGGACTTGTTCTATTAGTCCAGCTATACTGACCTCCATCAGGTTGCAAATGAAAAATAATTTTTATCGGCATCTAGCTCTGAAAAAATATTTGGCCTTCTAGCAGTGTGTGGGACTTGTTCTATTAGTCCATCTATACTGACCTCCATCAGGTTGCAAATTGAATATAATTTTTTTCTGCATCTAGCTCTGAAAAAATATTTGGCCTTCTAGCAGTGTGTGGGACTTGTTCTATTAGTCCATCTATACTGACCTCCATCAGGTTCCAAATTAAAAATAATTTTTATCTGCATCTAGCTCTGAAAAAATATTTGGCCTTCTAGCAGTGTGTGGGACTTGTTCTATTAGTCCATCTATACTGACCTCCATCAGGTTGTAAATTAAAAATAATTTTTATCTGCATCTAGCTCTGAAAAAATATTTGGCCTTCTAGCAGTTTGTGGGACTTGTTCTATTGGTCCATCTATACTGACCTCCATCAGGTTGCAAATTAAAAATAATTTTTTGTCTGCATATAGCTCTGAAAAAATATTTGCCCTTCTAGCAGTGTGTGGGACTTGTTCTATTAGTCCATCTATACTGACCTCCATCAGGTTACAAATTGAATATAATTTTTTTCTGCATCTAGCTCTGAAAAATTTTTTTTGCTTCCAGCAGTGTGTGGGACTTGGTCTATAAGTCCATCTATACTGACCTCCATCAGGTTGAAAATTAAAAATAATTTTTATCCGCATCTAGCTCTGAAAAAATATTTGGCCTTCTAGCAGTGTGTGGGACTTGTTCTTTTAGACCATCTATACTGACCTCCATCAGGTTGCAAATTGAATATAATTTTTTTCTGCATCTAACTCTGAAAAAATATTTGGCCTTCTAGCAGTGTGTGGGACTTGTTCTATTAGTCCATCTATACTGACCTCCATCAGGTTGCAAATTGAATATAATTTTTTTCTGCATCTAGCTCTGAAAAAATATTTGGCCTTCTAGCAGTGTATGGGACTTGTTCTATTAGTCCATCTATACTGACCTCCATCAGGTTCCAAATGAAAAATAATTTTTATCTGCATCTAGCTCTGAAAAAATATTTGGTTTTCTGTCACTGTGTGGGACTTGTTCTATTAGTCCATCTATACTGATCTCCATCAGGTTGCAAATTGAATATAATTTTTTTCTGCATCTAGCTCTGAAAAAATATTTGGCCTTCTAGCAGTGTGTGGGACTTGTTCTATTAGTCCATCTATACTGACCTCCATCAGGTTGCAAATGAAAAATAATTTTTATCTGCATCTAGCTCTGAAAAAATATTTGGCCTTCTAGCAGTGTGTGGGACTTGTTCTATTAGTCCAGCTATACTGACCTCCATCAGGTTGCAAATTAAAAATATTTTTTTGTCTGCATCTTGCTCTGAAAAAATATTTGCCCTTCTAGCAGTGTGTGGGACTTGTTCTATTAGTCCATCTATACTGACCTCCATCAGGTTGCAAATTGAATATAATTTTTTTCTGCATCTAGCTCTGAAAAAATATTTGGCCTTCTAGCAGTGTGTGGGACTTGTTCTATTAGTCCATCTATACTGACCTCCATCAGGTTGCAAATTAAGAATAATTTTTATCTGCATCTAGCTCTGAAAAAATATTTGGCCTTCTAGCAGTGTGTGGGACTTGTTGTTATGTTCTGCTACCAGAGCTAAGGAAAGAGAGGAGATCTGTCCCTACGATAGAACTCAACTGAATCCCTACGATGTAACAGGGAACCTGATCCTGCGATCAGACCTGCTAAAGTACTAAGCTAGTCTGTACGGGGGCCTATAGATGTGGGGAAGGAATCCCTACAAGCACTAAGGACTGGGAGGAAAATGGGACACCTCCTAACAGAAATAGTAGCAGACAGACGAACAAACAAAATATATAGAACATAGAGGTCCGTAGACCAAGCAAACTAACAGAGTTAGATACAGAGCACAGGCTAGCTAGAAAGTAGTTATACAATGAAGTCCAGCAAAGCCAGAAGGGCGGAGCAGGATTAAATAGGCCAACAAGGTCATGTGACCAGCAAAGGAAAAAACCTAAGAGCAAGGTTCTAACACTTGTTCTATTAGTCCATCGATACTGACCTCCATCAGGTTGCAAATTGAAAATAATTTTTTGTCTGCATCTAGCTCTGAAAAAATATTCGCCCTTCTAGCAGTGTGTGGGACTTGTTCTATTAGTCCATCTATACTGACCTCCATCAGGTTGCAAATTGAATATAATTTTTTTCTGCATCTAGCTCTGAAAAAAATATTTGGCCTTCTAGCAGTGTGTGGGACTTGTTCTATTAGTCCATCTATACTGACCTCCATCAGGTTGCAAATTAAAAATAATTTTTATCTGCATCTAGCTCTGAAAAAATATTTGGCCTTCTGGCAGTGTGTGGGACTTGTTCTATTAGTCCATCTATACTGACCTCCATCAGGTTGCAAATTAAAAATATTTTTTTGTCTGCATCGAGCTCTGAAAAAATATTTGCCCTTCTAGCAGTGTGTGGGACTTGTTCTATTAGTCCATCTATACTGACCTCCATCAGGTTGCAAATTGAATATAATTTTTTTCTGCATCTAGCTCTGAAAAAATATTTGGCCTTCTAGCAGTGTGTCGGGCTTGTTCTATTAGTCCATCTATACTGACCTCCATCAGGTTCCAAATTAAAAATTTTTTTTATCTGCATCTAGCTCTGAAAAAATATTTATTTTTCTAGCACTGTGTGGGACTTGTTCTATTAGTCCATCTATACTGACCTCCATCAGGTTCCAAATTAAAAATAATTTTTATCTGCATCTAGCTCTGAAAAAATATTTGGTTTTCTAGCACTGTGTGGGACTTGTTCTATTTGTCCATCTATGCTGACCTCCATCAGGTTGCAAATGAAAAATAATTTTTATCTGCATCTAGCTCTGAAAAAATATTTGGCCTTCTAGCAGTGTGTGGAACTTGTTCTATTAGTCCATCTATACTGACCTCCATCAGGTTGCAAATTAAAAATAATTTTTATCTGCATCTAGCTCTGAAAAAATATTTGGCCTTCTAGCAGTGTGTGGGACTTGTTCTATTAGTCCATCTATACTGACCTCCATCAGGTTGCAAATTAAAAATAATTTTTATCTGCATCTAGCTCTGAAAAAATATTTGGCCTTCTAGCAGTGTGTGGGACTTGTTCTATTAGTCCATCTATACTGACCTCCATCAGGTTGCAAATTAAAAATAATTTTTATCTGCTTCTAGCTCTGAAAAAATATTTGGTCTTCTAGCAGTGTGTGGGACTTGTTCTATTAGTCCATCTATACTGACCTCCATCAGGTTGCAAATTGAATATAATTTTTTTCTGCATCTAGCTCTGAAAAAATATTTGGCCTTCTAGCAGTGTGTGGGACTTGTTCTATTAGTCCATCTATACTGACCTCCATCAGGTTGCAAATTGAATATAATTTTTTTCTGCATCTAGCTCTGAAAAAATATTTGGCCTTCTAGCAGTGTGTGGGACTTGTTCTATTAGTCCATCTATACTGACCTCCATCAGGTTGCAAATTAAAAATAATTTTTATCTGCTTCTAGCTCTGAAAAAATATTTGGCCTTCTAGCAGTGTGTGGGACTTGTTCTATTAGTCCATCTATACTGACCTCCATCAGGTTGCAAATTGAATATAATTTTTTTCTGCATCTAGCTCTGAAAAAATATTTGGCCTTCTAGCAGTGTGTGGGACTTGTTCTATTAGTCCATCTATACTGACCTCCATCAGGTTGCAAATTAAGAATAATTTTTATCTGCATCTAGCTCTGAAAAAATATTTGGCCTTCTAGCAGTGTGTGGGACTTGTTGTTATGTTCTGCTACCAGAGCTAAGGAAAGAGAGGAGATCTGTCCCTACGATAGAACTCAACTGAATCCCTACGATGTAACAGGGAACCTGATCCTGCGATCAGACCTGCTAAAGTACTAAGCTAGTCTGTACGGGGGCCTATAGATGTGGGGAAGGAATCCCTACAAGCACTAAGGACTGGGAGGAAAATGGGACACCTCCTAACAGAAATAGTAGCAGACAGACGAACAAACAAAATATATAGAACATAGAGGTCCGTAGACCAAGCAAACTAACAGAGTTAGATACAGAGCACAGGCTAGCTAGAAAGTAGTTATACAATGAAGTCCAGCAAAGCCAGAAGGGCGGAGCAGGATTAAATAGGCCAACAAGGTCATGTGACCAGCAAAGGAAAAAACCTAAGAGCAAGGTTCTAAAACTTGTTCTATTAGTCCATCGATACTGACCTCCATCAGGTTGCAAATTGAAAATAATTTTTTGTCTGCATCTAGCTCTGAAAAAATATTCGCCCTTCTAGCAGTGTGTGGGACTTGTTCTATTAGTCCATCTATACTGACCTCCATCAGGTTGCAAATTGAATATAATTTTTTTCTGCATCTAGCTCTGAAAAAAATATTTGGCCTTCTAGCAGTGTGTGGGACTTGTTCTATTAGTCCATCTATACTGACCTCCATCAGGTTGCAAATTAAAAATAATTTTTATCTGCATCTAGCTCTGAAAAAATATTTGGCCTTCTGGCAGTGTGTGGGACTTGTTCTATTAGTCCATCTATACTGACCTCCATCAGGTTGCAAATTAAAAATATTTTTTTGTCTGCATCGAGCTCTGAAAAAATATTTGCCCTTCTAGCAGTGTGTGGGACTTGTTCTATTAGTCCATCTATACTGACCTCCATCAGGTTGCAAATTGAATATAATTTTTTTCTGCATCTAGCTCTGAAAAAATATTTGGCCTTCTAGCAGTGTGTCGGGCTTGTTCTATTAGTCCATCTATACTGACCTCCATCAGGTTCCAAATTAAAAATTTTTTTTATCTGCATCTAGCTCTGAAAAAATATTTATTTTTCTAGCACTGTGTGGGACTTGTTCTATTAGTCCATCTATACTGACCTCCATCAGGTTCCAAATTAAAAATAATTTTTATCTGCATCTAGCTCTGAAAAAATATTTGGTTTTCTAGCACTGTGTGGGACTTGTTCTATTAGTCCATCTATGCTGACCTCCATCAGGTTGCAAATGAAAAATAATTTTTATCTGCATCTAGCTCTGAAAAAATATTTGGCCTTCTAGCAGTGTGTGGAACTTGTTCTATTAGTCCATCTATACTGACCTCCATCAGGTTGCAAATTAAAAATAATTTTTATCTGCATCTAGCTCTGAAAAAATATTTGGCCTTCTAGCAGTGTGTGGGACTTGTTCTATTAGTCCATCTATACTGACCTCCATCAGGTTGCAAATTAAAAATAATTTTTATCTGCATCTAGCTCTGAAAAAATATTTGGCCTTCTAGCAGTGTGTGGGACTTGTTCTATTAGTCCATCTATACTGACCTCCATCAGGTTGCAAATTAAAAATAATTTTTATCTGCTTCTAGCTCTGAAAAAATATTTGGCCTTCTAGCAGTGTGTGGGACTTGTTCTATTAGTCCATCTATACTGACCTCCATCAGGTTGCAAATTGAATATAATTTTTTTCTGCATCTAGCTCTGAAAAAATATTTGGCCTTCTAGCAGTGTGTGGGACTTGTTCTATTAGTCCATCTATACTGACCTCCATCAGGTTGCAAATTGAATATAATTTTTTTCTGCATCTAGCTCTGAAAAAATATTTGGCCTTCTAGCAGTGTGTGGGACTTGTTCTATTAGTCCATCTATACTGACCTCCATCAGGTTGCAAATTAAAAATAATTTTTATCTGCTTCTAGCTCTGAAAAAATATTTGGCCTTCTAGCAGTGTGTGGGACTTGTTCTATTAGTCCATCTATACTGACCTCCATCAGGTTGCAAATTGAATATAATTTTTTTCTGCATCTAGCTCTGAAAAAATATTTGGCCTTCTAGCAGTGTGTGGGACTTGTTCTATTAGTCCATCTATACTGACCTCCATCAGGTTGCAAATTGAATATAATTTTTTTCTGCATCTAGCTCTGAAAAAATATTTGGCCTTCTAGCAGTGTGTGGGACTTGTTCTATTAGTCCATCTATACTGACCTCCATCAGGTTGCAAATTAAAAATAATTTTTTGTCTGCATCTAGCTCTGAAAAAATATTTGGCCTTCTAGCAGTGTGTGGGACTTGTTCTATTAGTCCATCTATACTGACCTCCATCAGGTTGCAAATGAAAAATAATTTTTATCTGCATCTAGCTCTGAAAAATATTTGGCCTTCTAGCAGTGTGTGGGACTTGTTCTATTAGTCCATCTATACTGACCTCCATCAGGTTGCAAATTAAAAATAATTTTTTGTCTGCATCTAGCTCTGAAAAAATATTTGCCCTTCTAGCAGTGTGTGGGACTTGTTCTATTAGTCCATCTATACTGACCTCCATCAGGTTGCAAATGAAAAATAATTTTTATCTGCATCTAGCTCTGAAAAAATATTTGGCCTTCTAGCAGTGTGTGGAACTTGTTCTATTAGTCCATCTATACTGACCTCCATCAGGTTGCAAATTAAAAATAATTTTTATCTGCATCTAGCTCTGAAAAAATATTTGGCCTTCTAGCAGTGTGTGGGACTTGTTCTATTAGTCCATCTATACTGACCTCCATCAGGTTCCAAATTAAAAATAATTTTTATCTGCATCTAGCTCTGAAAAAATATTTGGCCTTCTAGCAGTGTGTGGGACTTGTTCTATTAGTCCATCTATACTGACCTCCATCAGGTTGTAAATTAAAAATAATTTTTATCTGCATCTAGCTCTGAAAGAATATTTGGCCTTCTAGCAGTTTGTGGGACTTGTTCTATTGGTCCATCTATACTGACCTCCATCAGGTTGCAAATTAAAAATAATTTTTTGTCTGCATATAGCTCTGAAAAAATATTTGCCCTTCTAGCAGTGTGTGGGACTTGTTCTATTAGTCCATCTATACTGACCTCCATCAGGTTACAAATTGAATATAATTTTTTTCTGCATCTAGCTCTGAAAAATTTTTTTTGCTTCCAGCAGTGTGTGGGACTTGGTCTATAAGTCCATCTATACTGACCTCCATCAGGTTGAAAATTAAAAATAATTTTTATCCGCATCTAGCTCTGAAAAAATATTTGGCCTTCTAGCAGTGTGTGGGACTTGTTCTTTTAGACCATCTATACTGACCTCCATCAGGTTGCAAATTGAATATAATTTTTTTCTGCATCTAACTCTGAAAAAATATTTGGCCTTCTAGCAGTGTGTGGGACTTGTTCTATTAGTCCATCTATACTGACCTCCATCAGGTTGCAAATTGAATATAATTTTTTTCTGCATCTAGCTCTGAAAAAATATTTGGCCTTCTAGCAGTGTATGGGACTTGTTCTATTAGTCCATCTATACTGACCTCCATCAGGTTCCAAATGAAAAATAATTTTTATCTGCATCTAGCTCTGAAAAAATATTTGGTTTTCTGTCACTGTGTGGGACTTGTTCTATTAGTCCATCTATACTGATCTCCATCAGGTTGCAAATTGAATATAATTTTTTTCTGCATCTAGCTCTGAAAAAATATTTGGCCTTCTAGCAGTGTGTGGGACTTGTTCTATTAGTCCATCTATACTGACCTCCATCAGGTTGCAAATGAAAAATAATTTTTATCTGCATCTAGCTCTGAAAAAATATTTGGCCTTCTAGCAGTGTGTGGGACTTGTTCTATTAGTCCATCTATACTGACCTCCATCAGGTTGCAAATTAAAAATATTTTTTTGTCTGCATCTTGCTCTGAAAAAATATTTGCCCTTCTAGCAGTGTGTGGGACTTGTTCTATTAGTCCATCTATACTGACCTCCATCAGGTTGCAAATTGAATATAATTTTTTTCTGCATCTAGCTCTGAAAAAATATTTGGCCTTCTAGCAGTGTGTGGGACTTGTTCTATTAGTCCATCTATACTGACCTCCATCAGGTTGCAAATTAAGAATAATTTTTATCTGCATCTAGCTCTGAAAAAATATTTGGCCTTCTAGCAGTGTGTGGGACTTGTTGTTATGTTCTGCTACCAGAGCTAAGGAAAGAGAGGAGATCTGTCCCTACGATAGAACTCAGCTGAATCCCTACGATGTAACAGGGAACCTGATCCTGCGATCAGACCTGCTAAAGTACTAAGCTAGTCTGTACGGGGGCCTATAGATGTGGGGAAGGAATCCCTACAAGCACTAAGGACTGGGAGGAAAATGGGACACCTCCTAACAGAAATAGTAGCAGACAGACGAACAAACAAAATATATAGAACATAGAGGTCCGTAGACCAAGCAAACTAACAGAGTTAGATACAGAGCACAGGCTAGCTAGAAAGTAGTTATACAATGAAGTCCAGCAAAGCCAGAAGGGCGGAGCAGGATTAAATAGGCCAACAAGGTCATGTGACCAGCAAAGGAAAAAACCTAAGAGCAAGGTTCTAACACTTGTTCTATTAGTCCATCGATACTGACCTCCATCAGGTTGCAAATTGAAAATAATTTTTTGTCTGCATCTAGCTCTGAAAAAATATTCGCCCTTCTAGCAGTGTGTGGGACTTGTTCTATTAGTCCATCTATACTGACCTCCATCAGGTTGCAAATTGAATATAATTTTTTTCTGCATCTAGCTCTGAAAAAAATATTTGGCCTTCTAGCAGTGTGTGGGACTTGTTCTATTAGTCCATCTATACTGACCTCCATCAGGTTGCAAATTAAAAATAATTTTTATCTGCATCTAGCTCTGAAAAAATATTTGGCCTTCTGGCAGTGTGTGGGACTTGTTCTATTAGTCCATCTATACTGACCTCCATCAGGTTGCAAATTAAAAATATTTTTTTGTCTGCATCGAGCTCTGAAAAAATATTTGCCCTTCTAGCAGTGTGTGGGACTTGTTCTATTAGTCCATCTATACTGACCTCCATCAGGTTGCAAATTGAATATAATTTTTTTCTGCATCTAGCTCTGAAAAAATATTTGGCCTTCTAGCAGTGTGTCGGGCTTGTTCTATTAGTCCATCTATACTGACCTCCATCAGGTTCCAAATTAAAAATTTTTTTTATCTGCATCTAGCTCTGAAAAAATATTTATTTTTCTAGCACTGTGTGGGACTTGTTCTATTAGTCCATCTATACTGACCTCCATCAGGTTCCAAATTAAAAATAATTTTTATCTGCATCTAGCTCTGAAAAAATATTTGGTTTTCTAGCACTGTGTGGGACTTGTTCTATTAGTCCATCTATGCTGACCTCCATCAGGTTGCAAATGAAAAATAATTTTTATCTGCATCTAGCTCTGAAAAAATATTTGGCCTTCTAGCAGTGTGTGGAACTTGTTCTATTAGTCCATCTATACTGACCTCCATCAGGTTGCAAATTAAAAATAATTTTTATCTGCATCTAGCTCTGAAAAAATATTTGGCCTTCTAGCAGTGTGTGGGACTTGTTCTATTAGTCCATCTATACTGACCTCCATCAGGTTGCAAATGAAAAATAATTTTTATCTGCATCTAGCTCTGAAAAAATATTTGGCCTTCTAGCAGTGTGTGGGACTTGTTCTATTAGTCCATCTATACTGACCTCCATCAGGTTGCAAATTAAAAATATTTTTTTGTCTGCATCTTGCTCTGAAAAAATATTTGCCCTTCTAGCAGTGTGTGGGACTTGTTCTATTAGTCCATCTATACTGACCTCCATCAGGTTGCAAATTGAATATAATTTTTTTCTGCATCTAGCTCTGAAAAAATATTTGGCCTTCTAGCAGTGTGTGGGACTTGTTCTATTAGTCCATCTATACTGACCTCCATCAGGTTGCAAATTAAGAATAATTTTTATCTGCATCTAGCTCTGAAAAAATATTTGGCCTTCTAGCAGTGTGTGGGACTTGTTGTTATGTTCTGCTACCAGAGCTAAGGAAAGAGAGGAGATCTGTCCCTACGATAGAACTCAGCTGAATCCCTACGATGTAACAGGGAACCTGATCCTGCGATCAGACCTGCTAAAGTACTAAGCTAGTCTGTACGGGGGCCTATAGATGTGGGGAAGGAATCCCTACAAGCACTAAGGACTGGGAGGAAAATGGGACACCTCCTAACAGAAATAGTAGCAGACAGACGAACAAACAAAATATATAGAACATAGAGGTCCGTAGACCAAGCAAACTAACAGAGTTAGATACAGAGCACAGGCTAGCTAGAAAGTAGTTATACAATGAAGTCCAGCAAAGCCAGAAGGGCGGAGCAGGATTAAATAGGCCAACAAGGTCATGTGACCAGCAAAGGAAAAAACCTAAGAGCAAGGTTCTAACACTTGTTCTATTAGTCCATCGATACTGACCTCCATCAGGTTGCAAATTGAAAATAATTTTTTGTCTGCATCTAGCTCTGAAAAAATATTCGCCCTTCTAGCAGTGTGTGGGACTTGTTCTATTAGTCCATCTATACTGACCTCCATCAGGTTGCAAATTGAATATAATTTTTTTCTGCATCTAGCTCTGAAAAAAATATTTGGCCTTCTAGCAGTGTGTGGGACTTGTTCTATTAGTCCATCTATACTGACCTCCATCAGGTTGCAAATTAAAAATAATTTTTATCTGCATCTAGCTCTGAAAAAATATTTGGCCTTCTGGCAGTGTGTGGGACTTGTTCTATTAGTCCATCTATACTGACCTCCATCAGGTTGCAAATTAAAAATATTTTTTTGTCTGCATCGAGCTCTGAAAAAATATTTGCCCTTCTAGCAGTGTGTGGGACTTGTTCTATTAGTCCATCTATACTGACCTCCATCAGGTTGCAAATTGAATATAATTTTTTTCTGCATCTAGCTCTGAAAAAATATTTGGCCTTCTAGCAGTGTGTCGGGCTTGTTCTATTAGTCCATCTATACTGACCTCCATCAGGTTCCAAATTAAAAATTTTTTTTATCTGCATCTAGCTCTGAAAAAATATTTATTTTTCTAGCACTGTGTGGGACTTGTTCTATTAGTCCATCTATACTGACCTCCATCAGGTTCCAAATTAAAAATAATTTTTATCTGCATCTAGCTCTGAAAAAATATTTGGTTTTCTAGCACTGTGTGGGACTTGTTCTATTAGTCCATCTATGCTGACCTCCATCAGGTTGCAAATGAAAAATAATTTTTATCTGCATCTAGCTCTGAAAAAATATTTGGCCTTCTAGCAGTGTGTGGAACTTGTTCTATTAGTCCATCTATACTGACCTCCATCAGGTTGCAAATTAAAAATAATTTTTATCTGCATCTAGCTCTGAAAAAATATTTGGCCTTCTAGCAGTGTGTGGGACTTGTTCTATTAGTCCATCTATACTGACCTCCATCAGGTTGCAAATTAAAAATAATTTTTATCTGCATCTAGCTCTGAAAAAATATTTGGCCTTCTAGCAGTGTGTGGGACTTGTTCTATTAGTCCATCTATACTGACCTCCATCAGGTTGCAAATTAAAAATAATTTTTATCTGCTTCTAGCTCTGAAAAAATATTTGGCCTTCTAGCAGTGTGTGGGACTTGTTCTATTAGTCCATCTATACTGACCTCCATCAGGTTGCAAATTGAATATAATTTTTTTCTGCATCTAGCTCTGAAAAAATATTTGGCCTTCTAGCAGTGTGTGGGACTTGTTCTATTAGTCCATCTATACTGACCTCCATCAGGTTGCAAATTGAATATAATTTTTTTCTGCATCTAGCTCTGAAAAAATATTTGGCCTTCTAGCAGTGTGTGGGACTTGTTCTATTAGTCCATCTATACTGACCTCCATCAGGTTGCAAATTAAAAATAATTTTTATCTGCTTCTAGCTCTGAAAAAATATTTGGCCTTCTAGCAGTGTGTGGGACTTGTTCTATTAGTCCATCTATACTGACCTCCATCAGGTTGCAAATTGAATATAATTTTTTTCTGCATCTAGCTCTGAAAAAATATTTGGCCTTCTAGCAGTGTGTGGGACTTGTTCTATTAGTCCATCTATACTGACCTCCATCAGGTTGCAAATTGAATATAATTTTTTTCTGCATCTAGCTCTGAAAAAATATTTGGCCTTCTAGCAGTGTGTGGGACTTGTTCTATTAGTCCATCTATACTGACCTCCATCAGGTTGCAAATTAAAAATAATTTTTTGTCTGCATCTAGCTCTGAAAAAATATTTGGCCTTCTAGCAGTGTGTGGGACTTGTTCTATTAGTCCATCTATACTGACCTCCATCAGGTTGCAAATGAAAAATAATTTTTATCTGCATCTAGCTCTGAAAAATATTTGGCCTTCTAGCAGTGTGTGGGACTTGTTCTATTAGTCCATCTATACTGACCTCCATCAGGTTGCAAATTAAAAATAATTTTTTGTCTGCATCTAGCTCTGAAAAAATATTTGCCCTTCTAGCAGTGTGTGGGACTTGTTCTATTAGTCCATCTATACTGACCTCCATCAGGTTGCAAATGAAAAATAATTTTTATCTGCATCTAGCTCTGAAAAAATATTTGGCCTTCTAGCAGTGTGTGGAACTTGTTCTATTAGTCCATCTATACTGACCTCCATCAGGTTGCAAATTAAAAATAATTTTTATCTGCATCTAGCTCTGAAAAAATATTTGGCCTTCTAGCAGTGTGTGGGACTTGTTCTATTAGTCCATCTATACTGACCTCCATCAGGTTGCAAATTGAATATAATTTTTTTCTGCATCTAGCTCTGAAAAAATATTTGGCCTTCTAGCAGTGTGTGGGACTTGTTCTATTAGTCCATCTATACTGACCTCCATCAGGTTGCAAATTAAAAATAATTTTTATCTGCATCTAGCTCTGAAAAAATATTTGGCCTTCTAGCAGTGTGTGGGACTTGTTCTATTAGTCCATCTATACTGACCTCCATCAGGTTGCAAATTAAAAATAATTTTTATCTGCTTCTAGCTCTGAAAAAATATTTGGCCTTCTAGCAGTGTGTGGGACTTGTTCTATTAGTCCATCTATACTGACCTCCATCAGGTTGCAAATTGAATATAATTTTTTTCTGCATCTAGCTCTGAAAAAATATTTGGCCTTCTAGCAGTGTGTGGGACTTGTTCTATTAGTCCATCTATACTGACCTCCATCAGGTTGCAAATTAAAAATAATTTTTTGTCTGCATCTAGCTCTGAAAAATATTTGCCCTTCTAGCAGTGTGTGGGACTTGTTCTATTAGTCCATCTATACTGACCTCCGTCAGGTTGCAAATTGAATATAATTTTTTTCTGCATCTAGCTCTGAAAAAATATTTGGGCTTCTAGCAGTGTGTGGGACTTGTTCTATTAGTCCATCTATACTGACCTCCATAAGGTTGCAAATTGAATATAATTTTTTTCTGCGTTTAACCCAGATGATAGTTTTGGCCTAATACCACAGTTTGGCCACTCAGCTCTGCTCGGTTCCCATCCATTGTTTTTTTGTGCAAACAACTCCATTATTGTGAATTAGTTAACCACAAAAATAAGTGGAAAAAGGCCTGTTGCTGGTGGAAAGGGGAATAGGCGTGTTGGGAATGGGAAAAAAAGGTTGTGTCCGTGGGGTAGGTGTTAAAGCAACAGTAACATCTGCAGAAGAAAGACCATCTTCCAGGCAAACTAAAATGTCTACTTCATTTAGCGGACAATGTGAAAAGATCCCTTTCTTACGGCCACGCCATTTGCTACAAATTCCAGATGAGGCACAAAAACAGCAGGTGCTTCAACGGATATCAAGTGCTCCTTTAAGTGGGCTCTCCTCCACATCAACTTCAACATCACAAATACTCCAGTCCTCAGAGGTGTCACCCCAATCACACTTGCTTCCTCACAGCTCCCAAATCTCCAGCTGCCCATCTGAGTATGAGGTAGAACAGATGGTTGAGTCTGCAGAGCTGTTTACTCATACTATAGCCTGGGAATCAGGGGTCGGCTCCAGTGCTTCTGTGAATCCAGACGAGGAAATGATCTGCACTGATGCCCAGAATCTTTATGAGTCGGAAACCGGTCCAGACGCAGAAGGTTCTGAACATAATGTAGACCCTCATTCCCAAACTGTAACTCCTGTTGGTGGAGACAATGAGGAAGACGATGATGAGACTCAAATACCTGATTTGAGCGACAACTTTAGTTTTTTGTCAGGGCAGGAACATGCTGGCTCTGAGGACGACGGGTGTGATAACACACAGGGTGATGATGATGACGTTGGAGATCCCACTTACTGTCAATCCACAGTCAGCCAAGAGATGAGGTCAGCAGAGGAGGTGGAGGAGGATGCTAGTGACGACGAGGTCAGGTTGCGCCTTCCTGGACAGAGATGTGGTACTGGAAGCACATCAACAACTGCATCCTCAAACACAACTCTGCCTCTGACCACAAGTCGTGGTGGCTCTTCAGGTTGCATGGGTGCTAAGCCTTGCATAGCCTGGGCATTTTTTCAGATCGATAAAGATGACCCAACTCGTGTTATCTGTAACATTTGTCAGCAAAAGCTAAGTAGAAGCCAAAAAATCCATAGTTTGAGTACTTCATGCATGAACCGGCACATGGACATGAAGCATAAGTTGCAGTGGGAAGCTCACTGTGCTACAATGCGGCCTAGCCGGCCGGGCCAACCAACGTCTGCCCCATCTTGTGCATCTGTGACTGGAGGGACAGCAGTCACACCTGTTTTTGTACGTTGACCTGCCACCTCTTTACCCGCAACAGCCAGCGTGATTGGCAGGTCATCATTTTCTTTGAGGTGGTAACACCAGCTGGTGTTGAGCGCTGTCCGACATCGATAGCACCACCTTTGGATCAAGGCAACCTAACATGTCCGCCTGCAACTTCCTCACAGACCGGCAGTTTGCCGGGGACACCCTTCTCAACCCTGTCTAAGCACAACAGCCAGCCCTCGGTCCCTCAGATGTGGAGAAGTAAAAGACCATTTCCTCCTAGCCATGAGAAAGCTAAGAGGTTGAATTTCACCATCTGCAAGCTCTTGGCTACAGAAATGCTGCCTTTCCGCCTGGTGGACACAGAGGATTTTCGAGACCTTATGTCCGTCACAGTGCCCCAGTACCAGATGCCCAGTCGGCACTACTTCTCAAAGAAAGGTGTGCCTGCGCTCCACCAGCATGTCGCACACAACATCCCCGTTTCTTTGAGAAACTCTGTGTGTGACAGGGTGCATTTCACCACAGACACTTGGACGAGTAGGCATGGACAGGGGCGTTACATGTCGCTGACTGGGCACTGGGTAACTATGGTGACAGCAGGACAAAGGGCTGCTGTCCAAGTCTTGCCGTTCCCACGAGTTGTGCGTCAATCCTCTTTTTCTCAAAGTTCCTCCACTGCTCCTGCCTCCTCAACCTCATCTCGGTCCTCCACCTGCACCCAAAGCCTGTCTGGTCATGCCACAAGCTTTCTAACTGTGCAGAAGGCATCCTGCACACCTCCTTACTATGCTGGCAGTAGGGCTCAACGTCATCAGGCAGTTTTTACTTTGAAATGTCTGGGAAATGTGAGTCACACAGCTGAGGAGTTGTGGTCAGCTCTGGAGAACCAATTTCATGAATGGTCTTCTCCACTGGACCTGAAACCAGGGACGACCGTGTGCGACAATGTTGCAAACCTGGGTGCGGTCCTTCGCCGGGGCAATGTCACACACGTGCCTTGTATGGCTCACGTGTTGAACCTGGTTGTCCAGCAAATTTTTAGCCCACTATCCCGGACTAGATGGCATTCTGCAGAGGGCACGGTCGCTGTGTGCTCACTTCCGCTGTTCGCATCCCGCAGCTCAGCGACTTACATCTCTACAGAAGTCGTTGGGCCTGCCACTTCACCGGCTAAAATGCAATGTGCCTACCCGGTGGAATTCAACTCTGCTCATGTTGCAGCGACCGTGGCAGCACCGACAAGCCCTGGTGCAATACGTTCTGACGTATAGCCTGGGCCAATGAGATAGAGATGTGGGGCAAATCACGCTGGAGGAGTGGTCTCAGATCAGGGACCAATGCACCCTTCTGCACAGTTTTGAAATGGCGACGAAGATGTTTAGTGCTGACCATGCTATTATCAGCATGACTATTCCGGTGATTTACATGCTGGAGCACATGTTAAACGGAATTCGGAGTCAGGTGGTGGCACAAGAGGAGGTGGAGGAAGTAGAGGAGGAGGAGTTGTATGCGGAAGGGCTAACATCTGCAAGGTCCAGACGGTCGGCAGCACCAAAGCGGCAGGCATGTGAGGGTGGCGGAGATGATTTTACCAGGGTGCATGGTAGCAGCCAAACTAGTGAGGAAGGTGCAGGAGCCCAGGAAGAAGTGGAGGACGAACTGATGGAAGACTCATCAGATGAGGGAGTCCTTGATCACATTTCTATTGTGCGAGGTTGGGGGGAGAGGACAGAGGAAGGAAGCATGATTGTTACCTTGCCACCAACACAACAGGGACTTGGTGCTCCTGCATGCGCAAGACACATGAGTGCCTTCTTGCTGCACTACCTGCAACATGACCCTCGAATTGTGAGAATTAGAAATAATCCTGACTACTGGGTTGCCACACTGTTAGATCCCCGGTACAAAAGTAAATTTGCAGAAATTATTCCTGCCATAGAAAGGGATGCACGCATGTAGGAGTATCAGCAGAGACTGTTACAGAATCTTACATGTGCTTTTCCACAAAATACCAGTGGTGCACGTAGTGAATCTCACAGTTCCAACTTGCCAACCGTGGGACCGTCGAGTGTTCAGCGCTCAAACCGTAACAGAAACACAGTATCTGCTGGTAACATCAATTTTGCGGAATCATTTCACCAATTTTTTAGCCCATCCTTTGCAAGGCCACAGGAGACAAGAAGTCTGACACATAGTCAACACCTAGAGATGATGGTACAGGAGTATCTTCAAGTAAAAATTGAAGCCATGACTGTGTCACTGGACCCTTGCTCTTTTTGGGCTTCCAATCTGGATAAATGGCCGGAGCTAGCCACTTACGCCTTGGAGATCTTGTCATGCCCCGCAGCCAGCGTTCTGTCTGAACGTGTGTTCAGCGCTGCTGGTGGTGTGCTGACAGATAAGCGCACGCGGCTCTCCACTGATAATGTAGAAAGACTCACGTTCATAAAGATGAACAAATCATGGATCCAAAATGACTTTTCTACCCCTGTGTCATCCTGGGGAGAGTAAAAGCTTGACGATCGGTTAAAATCACGTCACCACCCGTTTTAAGCTTTCAAATTACTAATCATGTTTATCTGTATCTTGGCTGGAAAATAATTTGGGCCTTGTAGCAGTGTGCAGTACTGATTCCATTAGGCCATCTATACTAAGCTCCACCAGATTTAAAATTAATAATAATTTTTAGCTGCATCTAGCCTGGAAAATAATTTTGGGGCTCCGAGATGCGCAAGACACATAAGTGCCTTCTTGCTGCACTACCTGCAACATGACCCTCAGATTGTCAGAATTCGAAGTAATCCTGACTACTGGGTTGCCACACTCTTAGATCCCGCACACTCTTCGATCAACCTTTTCATTTTAATAAAGACCAAAAAAATGGTCATTTTTGAAATTATAAGCATTAGCAGGTTATTAGAAACTGAAATCAAACAGTTTTCAACTCAAAACTTTATTCTAGGTTATGTTACATTTGCACATAGGACCCCTTGTTCGAAAGGAGCTTCTGAACTCTCTCGTCCATTGAATTTGTCAGGTTTTGGATGGTTTCTGCTTCAATTGTTTTGCATGAGGACAGAATACCCTCCCAGAGCTGTTGCTTAGATGTGAACTGCCTCCCGCCATCATAGACACTCCTTTTGATGATGCTCCAGAGGTTCTGAATGGGGTAGAGGTCAGGGGAGCATGGGGGTCACACTATAAGTTTGTCCCCTTTTATGCCCATATCAGCCAGAGATGCAGATGTGTTATGTGCAGCATGAGACGGTGCATTATCATGCATGAAAATGATGTTGCTGTGGAATACACAGTTCTTCTTCTTGAACCATGGCAGGAAGTGCTGTTTGAGAAACTCCACATACATTATGGATTTCATCTTTACCCCTTCAGGGATCCTAAAGGGGCCGACAATCTCTCTCCCCATGATTCCAGCCCAAGACATTACTCCACCTCCTCCTTGTTGGCGCTGTAGCCGTGTTTGCATGGGGTGTCCATCAACCAGCCATCCTCCACTCCATCCATCTGGACCATCGAGCGTTGCACGGCACTCATCCGTGAACAAAACAGTTTTGAAGTCAGTCTTCATGTATTGTTTGGCCCACTGGAGCCGTTTCTGCTTGTGTGCAGTGGATAGAGGAGGTCAACAGGATGGCGTACGCACAACTGCAAACCTCTGAAGGACCCTGTATCTTGTTGTTCGGGGGACGTTGGAGGCACCAGCAGCTTCAAAAATTTGTCTGCTGCTATGACAAGGCTTTTTTGCCGCTGCTCTTTTAACCTGACGTAATTGCCTGTAGGAAAGAGTCCTCAATTTGCCCTTATCAGCACGCACACGTGTTTACTGTGAATCAGCTACATACTTCTTGATTGCCAAGACACTTCATCCTGATCATCGCACAATGTTGATTGTAGTCATGCCTTGACCTAAACACTCCACAATTTGTTGCTTCTCAGCAGCCGCCACATCCTTTTTCTTTTCCATTTTGGCAGAAAATGTAGGTTGCTTAATAATGTGGGACAGCCTTCTTAAGTAGTCTTGCCGTTCATTGGACACACCTGCCAAACTAATTAGCACAGGTGTCTGCAATTGCTTACAGTGATATAAAGAACCCTGACACACATCACCATCAATGAGTTTAACTGACAAACAAACAAATTCTCCCCTTATCACTCCTAAACACTTTTTGCATAATAATTTGGAACACAGTGTACATGTGCTTTTCCACAAAACACCAGTGGTTCACGTAGTGAATCTTACAGTTCTAACTTTCCAACCGTGGTCTGTATGGAGTTGTTCAATAAAGGGCCCAAAATTAAGATAACATAGACGGGAGAGGTCTCTATGAATAGGAATTCCTAAGAATTTGATACCCTGTGAGGGCCAGACAAAGGAAAAGTTGGACTGGATGGAATCCTGTATGGATTTGGGGAGGGAGACATCGAGGGCCTCAGACTTCGCTGTAATGATTTTAAAATTTGACCATGTAACAAAGTGATATATTTCAGCCATAACAGCAGGGATGGATATATGTGATTGAGTGATATATACTAGGACATCATCAGCAAATAGAGAGCACTTGTACTCGATGCCTCTCACCTCAATCCACCTAATATTGGGGTTATGGCGAATTGATGAGAGCAGGTGCTCCGTCACTAGGATCTATAAGAGAGGGGACAGAGGACATCCCTGCCTTGTCCCATTGGTGATTATGAAAGGTGATGAAAATGTTCTGACACGCCTTGGGCCTTGGGACATCCGGAGCCGGACCCTTTTTGGTGGATGCTGGTGGTTGTAGTTTCCGTGGCGGCTACCCGGTTCCATGGCTCAGGGCGGTCAAACCAGTGGCGGAACTATTTATGTGGTTTTGATGTTTAAATGTCCGACTACGCCACCCGTGGATTGCGGTCAGAGTGAACCGCCGCTGCAGGGCAGACCACTGAGGCTAGTGTTGTGGGTTCAGCAGAGCATAGCATAACTCCCCACGGGAGTAGTAAAGCCTCATGACAGTGTATGCGGAGGATGGGGGTGATGGTGCAGGGCAGCAGCAGTAACGACACGGAGTCAGTGATGCAGTCCAGGGCCTTTACTCACAGTTCTTATTATCCAGACCACTTCTGCAGGTAACGGCTGCCCACGTCGTACTGTGCTCACCAGGTGAAGGGCTCAGACAACTCCCAGATAACTTTGGAGTGCTTCACAGGACCCCCTTTGTGTGTCCTTTGCCTGGCCTTTCTTACCAACCCTTCTGTCCGGCTGCCTCGGGCCTCCTCTTGGTAAACTTGGCGCCAGTTTCCCTGACCCTATGTGCTGCCCTCCTAGCGGGTGTAGCGAGCGGCTGCGCCACATAAATTGTCACAGCCTCCGGTTTCTAGCTGAGGGTCGTTTCCCGTCTCCACTAGTTTCGGGGACCGGGCTCTCCCTTTGGCCTGACCCCTCCACGCATGTGGATTCGGGCGTGCGGTGGCGACTCGCCCGTCCACACCCCTGGGATCCCTTCATTCCTCATTCCTGGAGCCTTCTCCGCTCCTCTTCCTTCCTTCTCCCTCTTCCAGGCCTGGGCCTCTCTTACTATGCCCGCCTCCGGAGCAGAGCTCATGCAGAACACCTGCTCCCTGTCACTTCTGATCAGACTTCTCTGCACTGAACTAAGATGGTGCCCACCTTTTATACTCCCTTCTCAGTGCACCCAGGAACTGCTTCCTCCCTGCTCCTGCACTACAGGGTTCCCCCTCCTCAGTGTTCCCTCCCCCCACTCCAGCCAGGGAAAAGGACTGTCGTGCCCATCTCAGAGGCATATTGGTTGCCCTGCCTCACAGCAATGTGGTGTAATGCATGCAGGTGTCGGGTCCTGATCCACACTCCATCCTTACCTGATAGTGAGATATCACACCTCT
Source organism: Phyllobates terribilis (assembly GCF_046119375.1). Lineage (NCBI taxonomy): Eukaryota > Metazoa > Chordata > Amphibia > Anura > Dendrobatidae > Phyllobates > Phyllobates terribilis. Next base: position 324,741,939 of record NW_027362764.1, on the reverse strand, counting down.
GGGTGAGGTGCAATACCTCTGTAGCAACCGAGACCTCGGGGTGCTACAGTTCCATTTATCTTCAGCCTAGTTGACGCATTGCGATACAGGGCCGTGATTTTGACTATAAAAGGGTCCCCTAGACCCCTACCCCAAGCTTTTTAAGAGAATAATTTATGGCGTGCCAGGAGACTCTATGGAATGCTTTCTCAGCATCCAACGAGAGTATCTAATTACAAATTTTTAACTGCATTTAGCCCAGGAAATACTTTGTGCCTAGTAGCAGTGTCTACTAGTCAGGGGATTATCCCGGCTGTTAAGCAAGCTACTCCACCTGTAGTTTGGACACCTCATTTTTTCAAAGGAAATGCTTCGGGACCACGGGATACTCAGTGAAGAGCATCAGGAGGCACCCCAAGGCATAGGCGCTGGGACTGGCGGTAGGACGCCTTGCGGTGGACAGCCGAGCTCGATTCTTATAAAAGCTTTTTAACTGCAGCAGCTTTAGTGGACGCTACTGGAGCTGGAATTACGCGGCTGCTGGCATGAGACTTGCCCTTCAATAGATCCTTGTAAAAGGATTTAAAGTGTATTCATTCAAATTAGAGAGACAATTTAAATTAAAAAGCTTAGAGCTGCCTCCACCACATGGGGGTTCTCTCGACCCACCAGCGGACAGGCACCAGTATTGGGAGAGGGGGGCTGGCCGTCAGGGTCCACCGCGGCTCTGGCACAAACCCGGCGACACGGAGGTGGCACGGGCAGTAACCGACTGGCCATGTCGGCTTCTCACTTTTTGGATTTTAGAAGGGCATGACATGCCTATATCTGTGTCTCCCCCTCCTTTTACTCCTCCACCTTTTTTCTTTTCGCATGACTATATGTACTTGTCACTTTTCCATGTGTTAGTTATGTCTTCTGAGCAGTTTGACAGCTTTTGGACACCTTTGAAGGTGTTTTCTATGTGTTTCTCTGTGCTTTTGTTTGCCTGCCATTGGTTTTAACGGTGTTCGAAGGTGTTCGACGAACAGTTCGACGAACCGAACCAAACTCGAACACCACGGGGGTGGCTCAACACTATCCTTGTTACTTAGTCGTATTCAGCCAATTTTCTGACTTTTTTGAAAATTTCACTTTTTTGTGAAAATATCCGCAACATGATGGAATAATATGTTACAGGGTACTCCAGGAGGGTTCCAAATGTGTGGGTAAAATATGTATCCCACGAGGGAGAAATTCAAAAAAAGTTGAAAAATTTTTTTTCTGACTTAGTCATTTATTCCAACTTGTGTCAGACTTACAGAGTACGGGAAATGTCAGTGAGCCCATCCGATTTCAGTTCCAGAGTGATTTGCCCGATGAGTCCTTGATACGTAGTTGTTTTCAGCCAATTTTCTGACTTTTTTGAAAATTTCACATATTTGTGAAAATCTCCACTAAATGATGGAATGATATGTTAGAGGGTACCCCAGGAGGGTTCCAAATGTGTGGGTAAAATATATTTCCCATGGGGGGGAAATTTAAAATAAGTTGAAAAATTTTTTTTTCTGACTGTCATTTTTTCCAACTTGTGTCAGACTTCCAGTGACGGGGAAATGTCAGTGAGCGCATCCGATTTCAGTTCCAGAGCGATTCGCCTGATGAGTCCTTCATACTTAGTCATTTTCAGCCAATTTTCTGACTTTTTTTAAAATTTCACATTTTTGTGAAAATCTCCGCTACATGAGGGTATATTATTTAATATTATACTCCAGGAGGGCTCCGAATGTGTGGGTAAAATATATATCCCTAGGGGGGAATTGAAAAAAAGTAAAAAAAAAAAATTCTTTCTGACTTAGTCATTTTTTTCAACTTGTGTCAGACTTCCAGAGAAGGGGAAATATCAGTGAGCGCATCTGATTTCAGTTCCAGAGCATTTCGCCTGATGAGTCCTTGATACTTAGTCGTTTTCAGGTAATTTTCTGACTTTTTTGAAAATTTCACTTTTTTGTGAAAATATCCGCTACATGATGGAATAATATGTTATAGGGTAACCCAGGAGGGCTCCAAATGTGTGGGTAAAATATATATCCCATTGGGGGAAATTGAAAAAAAGTTGAATTTTTTTTATGACTTAGTCATTTTTTCCAACTTGTGTCAGACTTCCAGAGGAGGGGAAATGTCAGTGAGCGCATACGATTTCAGTTCCAGAGTGATTCAACCGATGAGTTCTTGATACCTAGTCATTTTCAGCCAATTTTCTGACTTTTTTGAAATTTTCACTTTTTTGTGGAAATATCCGCTACATGATGGAATAATATGTTATAGGGTACCCCAGGACGGTGCCAAATGTGTGGGTAAAATATATATCCCACGGGGGGAATATTGAAAAAAGTTTTTAAATTTTTTTTTTGACGACTTATTCATTTTTTCCAAATTGTGTCAGACTTCCAAAGAAGGGGAAATGTCAGTGTGCACATTCGATTTCAGTTCCAGAGTGATTTGCCCAATGAGTCCTTGATACTTAGCCATTTTCAGTCAATTTTCTGATTTTTTTGAAAATTTCTCTTTTTTGTGAAAACCTCCGCTAAATGAGTTAATATGTGAGAGGGTACCCCAGGAGGGTTCCAAATGTGTGGGTAAAATATATATCCAACCAGGGGGCAAATTGAAAAAAAGTTGAAAGTTTTTTTTTTTTAATTAGTCATTTTTTCCAACTTGTGTTAGACTTCTAGAAAAAGGGAAATGTCAGTGAGCGCATCGGATTTCAGTTCCAGAGTGATTCGCCCGATGAGTCTTTGATAATTTGTCGTTTTCAGACAATTTTTTAACTTTATTGAAAATTTCACTTTTTTTGTGAAAATATCCGCTACATGAGGGAATAATATGATATAGGGTACCCCAGGAGGGCTCCAAATGTGTGGGAAAAATATAAGTCCCACGGGGGGGAAATTGAAAAAAAAGTTGAATTTTTTTTTTTTTTTTTTTTACGACTTAATCATTTTTTCCATCTTGTGTCAGACTTCCATAGAAGGGGAAATGTCAGTGAGCCCATCCGATTTCAGTTCCAGAGCAATTCGCCTGATGAGTCTTTGATACTTAGTCGTTTTCAGCCAATTTTCTGACTTTTTTTAAAAATTTCACTTTTTTGTGAAAATATCCGCCACATGATGGAATAATATGTTATAGGGTACCCCAGGAGGGTTAAAAATGTGTGGGTAAAATATATATCCCACCAGGGGAGAATTGAAAAAAAGTTGAAAACTTTTTTTTTCTGACTTAGTCATTTTTTCCAACTTGTGTCAGACTTCCAGAGAAGGGGAAATGTCAGTGAGAGCATCCGATTTCAGTTCCAGAGCGATTCTCCTGATGAGTCTTTGATACTTAGTCCTTTTCAGCCATTTTTCTTACTTTTTTAAAAATTTCACTTTTTTGTGAAAAAAAACGCTACATCATGGAATAATATGTTATAGGGCACCCCAGGAGGTTTAAAAATGTGTGGGTAAAATATGTATCCCACGGGGGGGGAAATTGAAAAAAAGTGTAAAATTTTTTTCTGACACTCATTTTTTCCAAATTGTGTCAGACTTCCAGAGAAGGGGAAATGTCAGTGAGCACATCCTATTTCAGTTCCAGAGCGATTCGCCCGATCAGTCCCTGATACTTACTCATTTTCAGCCAATTTTCTGACTTTTTTGAAAATTGTTTTTTTTTGTGAAAACCTCCGCTAAATGAGGGAATGATATGTTAGAGGTTACCCCACGAGGGTTCCAAATGTTTGGGTAAAATATAAATCCCATGAGGGAAAATTGAAAAAAAGTTGACTTAGTCATTTTTTCCAACTTGTGTCAGACTTCCAGAGAAGGGGAAATGTCAGTGCATGCATTCGATTTCAGTTTCAGAGCGATGCGCCCGATTAGTCCTTGATACTTAGTCGTTTTCAGCCAATTTTCTGACTTTTTTGTAAATTTCACTTTTTTTGTGAAAATATTTGCTACATGAGTGAATATTATGTAATAGGGTACCACAGGAGGGCTCTACATGTGTGGGTAAAATATATATCCAGCGGGGGGGAAATGAAAAAAGTTTTACATTTTTTTTTTCTGACATTTTTTTTTCCAACTTGTGTCAGACTTCCAGAGAAGGGGAAATGTCAGTGAGCGCATCCGATTTCAGTTGCTGAGCGATTCCCCGATGAGTCTTTGATACTTAGTCATTTTCAATTTAGTGAAATTTTCAATTTAGTGAAATTTTCTGAATTTATTGAAAATTTCACTTTTTTGTGAAAACCTCCACTAAATAAGGGAATGATATTTTAGAGGGTACCCCAGGAGGGTTCCAAATGTGTGGGTAAAATATATATCCCACCAGGGGGAGAAATTGAAAAAAGTTGAAATTTTCTTTTTTTCTGACTTAGTCATTTTTTCCAACTTGTGTCATACTTCTAGAGAAGGGGAAATGTCAGTGAGCGCATCCGATTTCAGTTCCAGAGCGATTCACCTGATGAGTCCTTGATACTTAGTTGCTTTCAGCCAATTTTCTGACTTTTTTAAAATTTCACTTTTTTGTGAAAATATCCGCTACATGATGGAATAATATGTTATTGGGTACCCCAGGAGGGCTCCAAATGTGTGGGTAAAATATATATCCCATTGGGGGGAAATTTAAAAAAAGGTTAAAATATATTTTTTTCTGACTTAGTCATTTTTTCCAACTTGTGTCAGACTTTCAGAGAAGGGGAAATGTCAGTGAGCACAACCGATTTCAGTTCCAGAGCAATTCGCCCGATGAGTCTTTGATACATAGTCATTTTCAGCCAATTTTTTTACTTTATTGAAAATTTCACTTTTTTGTGAAAACCTCCGCTAAATGAGGGAATGATATGTTAGAGGGTACCCCAGGAGGGTTCCAAATATGTGGGTAAAATATATATCCCTTGGGGGAAAATTGAAAAAAAGTTGAAACAATTTTTTTTTTCTGACTTAGTCATTTTTTACAACTTGAGTCAGACTTCCCGAGAAGGGGAAATGTCAGTGAGCACATCCGATTTCAGTTCTAGAGTGATTGTGAAAATATCTGCTACACGATGGAATAATATGTTATAGGGTACACCTGGAGGGCCCCAAATGTTTCGGTAAAATATATATCCCACGGGGGGAATTGAAGAAAAGTTGAATTTTTTTTTTCTAACTTAGTCATCTTTTTAACTTGTGTGAGACTTCCAGAGAAGGGGAAATGTCAGTGAGCGCATCTGATTTCAGTTCCAGAGCTATTCGCCCGATGAGTCCTTGATCATTTTCACCAATTTTCTGACTTTATTGAAGATTTTACTTTTTTGTGAAAAATCCGCTACATGAGGGAACAATATGTTATAGGGTACCCTAGGAGGGCTCCAAATGTGTGGGTAAAATATATATCCCACGGGGGGGGGATTGAAAAAAGTTGAAAATTATTTTTTTTTATGACTTACTCATTTTTTCCAACTTGTGTCAGACTTCCAGCGAAGGGGAAATGTCAGTGAGCGCATCCGATTTCAGTTATAGAGCAATTAGCCCGATGAGTCCTTGATACTTAGTCGTTTTCAGACAATTTTCTGACTTTTTTGAAAATTTCTCTTTATTGTGAAAACCTCCACTAAATGAGGGAATGATATGTTAGAGGGTACCCCAGGAGGGTTCCAAATGTGTTTGTAAAATATTAAACCCATGGGTGAAAATTGAAAAAAGTTGAATTTTTTTTTTTTTCTGACTTAGTGATTTTTTCCAACTTGTGTCAGACTTCCAGAGAAGGGAAATGTCAGTGAGCGCAAACGATTTCAGTTCCAGAGCAATTAGCCCGATGAGTCCTTGATACTTAGCCATTTTCAGACAATTTTCTGAATTTATTGAAAATTTCACTTTTTTGTGAAAACCTCCACTAAATGAGGGAATGATATGTTAGAGGGTACCCCAGGAGGGCCCTAAATGTGTGGGTAAAATATATATCCCATGGGGGGAAAATTGAAAAAAAGTTGAAATTTTTTTTTTCTGACTTAGTCATCTTTTTTAACTTGTGTCAGACTTCCAGAGAAGGGGAAATCTCAGTGAGTGCATCCGATTTCAGTTCCAGAGCGATTCGCCCAATAAGTCCTTGATACTTAGTCGTTTTCAGCCAATTTTCTGACTTTAATGAAAATGTCACTTTTTTATGAAAATATCTGCTACATGAGGGAGTAATATGTTAATAATATGTTATAGGGTACCTCAGGAGGGCTCCAAATGTGTGGGTAAAATATATATCCCACGAGGGGGAAATTGAAAAAAGTCGAATTTTTTTTTTTTTTTTTATGACTTAGTCATTTTTCCAACTTGTGTCAGTCTTCCCGGGAAGGCAAAATGTCAGTGACAGGATCCGATTTCAGTTCCAGAGTGATTCGCCTGATTTGTCCATGATACTAACAAGTCGTTTTCAGCCAATTTTCTGACTTTTTTGAAAATGTCACTCTTTTTTGAAAATATCCGCTACATGATGGAATAATATGTTATAGGGTACCCCAGGAGGGCTCCAAATGTGTGGGTAAAATATATATCCCACGGGGAGGAAATAGAAAAAAGTTGAAATATTTTTTTTATGACTTAGTCATTTTTTCCAACTTGTGTCAGACTTCCAGAGAAGGGGAAATGTCAGTGAGCAAATCCGATTTAAATTCCAGAGTGATTCGCCCAATTAGTCCATGATACTTAGTCGTTTTCAGTAAATTTTCTGACTTTTTTGAAAATTTCTCTTTTTGTGAAAACCTCCGCTAAATGAGGGAATGATATGTTAGAGGGTATCCCAGGATGGTTCCAAATGTGTGGGTAAAATATATATCCCATGGGAAAAAATTTAAAAAAAGTTGAACATTTTTTTCTTCTCACAGTCATTTTTTCCAACTTGTGTCAGACTTCCAGAGAAGGGGAAATGTCAGTGAGCGCATCAGATTTCAGTTCCAGAGCGATTCGCCCAATGAGTTTTTGATACTTAGTTATTTTCAGCCAATTTTCTGACTTTATTGAAAATTTCACTTTTTTGTGAAAATATCCTCTACATGAGGGAATAATATGTTATAGGGTATCCCAGGAGGGCTCCAAATGTGTGTGTAAAATATATATTCCACGGGGGGGAAATTGAAAAACGTTGAAAAAAATTTTTTGTTTACGACTTAGTCATTTTTTCCAAATTGTGTCAGACTTCCAGAGAAGGGGAAATCTCAGTGAGTGCATCCGATTTCAGTTCCAGAGCGATTCGCCCAATAAGTCCTTGATACTTAGTCGTTTTCAGCCAATTTTCTGACTTTTTTGAAAATGTCTCATTTTTGTGAAAACCTCTGCTAAATGATGGAATGGTATGTTAGAGGGAACCCCAGGAGGGTTCCAATTGAGTGGGAAAAATATGTATCCCATGGGGGGGGGAATTGAAAAAAAGTTGAATTTTTTTTTTCTGACGTAGTCATTTTTTTTAACTTGTGTCAGACTTTCAGAGAAGGGGAAATGTCAGTGAGCGCATCCGATTTCAGTTCCAGAGCAATTCGCCCGATGAATCCTTGATACTTAGTTGTTTTCAGCCAATTTTCTGACTTTTTTGAAAATTTCACTTTTTTGTGAAAATATCCGCTACATGGTGGAATAATATGCTATAGGGTACCGCAGGAGGGCTCTAAATGTGTGGGTAAAATATATTCCCACCAGGGGGAATTGAAAAAAAGTTGAATTTTTGTTTTCTGACTTAGTCATTTTTTTCCACCTTGTGTCAGACTTCCAGAGGAGGGGAAATGTCAGTGAGCGCATACGATTTTAGTTCCAGAGTGATTCAACCGATGAGTCCTTGATACCTAGTCATTTTCAGCCAATTTTCTGACTTTTTTGAAATTTTCACTTTTTTGTGGAAATATCCGCTACATGATGGAATAATATGTTATAGGGTACCCCAGGACGGTGCCACATGTGTGGGTAAAATATATATCCCACGGGGGGAATATTGAAAAAAGTTTAAAAAATTTTTTTTTGATGACTTATTCATTTTTTCCAAATTGTGTCAGACTTCCAAAGAAGGGGAAATGTCAGTGTGCACATTCGATTTCAGTTAAAGAGTGATTTGTAGAGATGAGCGTTGTTCTACTCGAACTGTTCGCCAATCTCAAATTCGAGCTGTTTTGGGCGGTGTTCGAGCCGGTCGGCGAACACGAACAATTTGAGAAAAATTCGGCTGTTCGAGGTTATGTTCGATAACTGTTCGTGCACCAAAATCATAACTGGATTTTTTCTCAGTAATGATGAAAATTAATGTTAATACGCAGTTTGAGTGTACAGCGGGGCGGGGGGAGGGGCAGGGGATGGATCTCTGCAGGAACAATGAAGATCTCCATTTTTTTTTCTCTTTCCCGCATTTGCAGTGGGGAGGTGCAATCTGTCAGCCTATCAGCAGCGCACACACGGAGCGAAGTGCTTTTTTTCACACAAGCAAGGGCATGTGTGATTGGCAGTGTATGTCACATGTCCTTGCCCTATAAGACCAAGCCATTTTCCCCGTCGCCACCATTTTCTCACTGCTGCAGCTGCGTGTTAGACGGCACCGCTGTTGCTGTGTGCGCTATACCTTGTTAATTTCAAGCCAATTTTCGCACAAATATACAGATAGCTTGGGAGTAGGGAATAGTTGTGATTGCAGTCCTTTTAAGGACTAGGTTACAGCATTTCCTACGACTTTTATCAGGCAGGTCTGTGCTCTTAAATAGATAGATTGTGGGAGTAAAGACTAATTGTAATTGGAATCCTTTTCAGGACTAGGTTACATCAGTTCCTATCAGTTTTTGCCAGGCAGGTCTGTGCCAGTGCTGTGCAAGTTTTTTTCACAGCACTTGGCTGAATCTAGCAAAGCTAATCCTTTTTGGCCTATTGCAGAGTGTGTTAGTCAGTGGAGTAGCCTATCTGTGTTGCAAGATATACCACCTGTGTATAGAATACCAATTTTTTTACTGCACCTAGTGAAGTAAAATCTTTTGGGCATAGCATCATTCTATTAGTCCATCTATACTGACCTCCATCAGGTTGCAAACTGAATATAATTTTTTTCTGCATCTAGCTCTGAAAAAATATTTGGGCTTCTAGCAGTGTGTGGGACTTGGTCTATTAGTCCATCTATACTGACCTCCATCAGGTTGCAAATTAAAAATAATTTTTTTCTTCATTTAGCTCTGAAAAAATATTTGGGCTTCTAGCAGTGTGTGGGACTTGTTCTATTAGTCCTTCTATACTGACCTCCAGCAGGTTGCAAATTGAATATAATTTTTTTCTGCATCTAGCTCTGAAAAAATATTTGGGCTTCTAGCGGTGTGTGGGACTTGGTCTATTAGTCCATCTATACTGACCTCCATCAGGTTGCAAATTAAAAATAATTTTTTTCTGCATCTAGCTCTGAAAAAATATTTGGGCTTCTAGCAGTGTGTGGGACTTGGTCTATTAGTCCATCTATACTGACCTCCATCAGGTTGCAAATTAAAAATAATTTTTTTCTGCATCTAGCTCTGAAAAAATATTTGGGCTTCTAGCAGTGTGTGGGACTTGGTCTATTAGTCCATCTATACTGACCTCCATCAGGTTGCAAATTAAAAATAATTTTTTTCTGCATCTAGCTCTGAAAAAATATTTGGGCTTCTAGCAGTGTGTGGGACTTGGTCTATTAGTCCATCTATACTGACCTCCATCAGGTTGCAAATTAAAAATAATTTTTTTCTTCATTTAGCTCTGAAAAAATATTTGGGCTTCTAGCAGTGTGTGGGACTTGTTCTATTAGTCCATCTATACTGACGTCCAGCAGGTTGCAAATTGAATATAATTTTTTTCTGCATCTAGCTTTGAAAAAATATTTGGGCTTCTAGCGGTGTGTGGGACTTGGTCTATTAGTCCATCTATACTGACCTCCATCAGGTTGCAAATTAAAAATAATTTTTTTCTGCATCTAACCCAGCCAATAGTTTTGGCCTAATACCACAGTTTGGCCACTCAGCTCTGCTCGGTTACCATCCATTGTTTTTTTGTGCAAACAACTCCAGAGTTGTGAATTAGTTAACCACCAAAATGAGTGGAAAAAGGCCTGCTGCTGGTGGAAAGGGGAATAGGCGTGTTGGGAAGGGGAAAAAAGGTTGTGTCCGTGGGGTAGGTGCAGAAGAAAGACCATCTTCCAGCCAAACTAAAATGTCTACTTCTTTTAGCGGACAATGTGATAAGATCCCTTTCTTACGGCCACGCCAATCGCTACAAATTCCAGATGAGGCACAAAAACAGCAGGTGCTTCAACGGATATCAAGTGCTCCTTTAAGTGGGCTCTCCTCCACATCAACTTCAACATCACAAATACTCCAGTCCTCAAAGGTGTCACCCAAATCGCACTTGCTTCCTCACAGCTCCCAAATCTCCAGCTGCCCGTCTGAGTATGAGGTAGAACAGATGGTTGAGTCTGCAGAGCTGTTTACTCATACTATAGCCTGGGAATCAGAGGTCGACTCCAGCGCTTCTGTGAATCCAGACGAGGAAATGATCTGCACTGATGCCCAGAATCTTTATGAGTCGGATCCAGGACCAGACGCAGAAGGTTCTGACCATAATGTAGACCCTCATTCCCAAACTGTAACTCCTGTTGGTGGAGACAATGAGGAAGACGATGATAAGACTCAAATACCTGATTGGAGCGACAACTTTAGTTTTTTGTCAGGGCAGGAACAGGTTGGCTCTGAGGACGACGGGTGTGATAACGCACAGGGTGATGATGATGAGGTCGGAGATCCCACTTACTGTCAACCCACAGTCAGCCAAGAGATGAGGTCAGCAGAGGAGGTGGAGGAAGATGCTAGTGACGACGAGGTCAGGTTGCACCTTCCTGGACAGAGACGTAGTACTGGAAGCACGTCAACAACTGCATCCTCAAACACAACTCTGCCTCTCACCACAAGTCGTGGTGGCTCTTCAGGTCGCATGGGTGCTAAGCCTTGCATAGCCTGGGCATTTTTTCAGATCGATAAAGATGACCCAACTCGTGTTATCTGTAACATTTGTCAGCAAAAGCTAAGTAGAGGCCAAAAAATACATAGTTTGAGTACTTCATGCATGAACCGGCACATGGACATGAAGCATAAGTTGCAGTGGGAAGCTCAGTGTGCTACAATGCGGTCTAGCCGGCCGGGCCAACCACCGTCTGCCATATCTTGTGCATCCGCGGCCTCTTCATCCTCTGTGACTGGGGGGACAGCAGTCACACCTGTTTTGGGGCGCAGACCTGCCACCTCTTTACCCGCAACAGCCAGCGTGATTGGCAGGTCATCATTTTCTTTGGAGGTGGTAACACCAGCTGGTCTTGAGCGCTGTCCGACATCGATAGCACCACCTTTGGATCAAGGCAACCTAACATGTCCGCCTGCATCTTCCTCACAGACCGGCAGTTTGCCGGGGACACCCTTATCAACCCCGTCTAAGCACAATAGCCAGCCCTCGGTCCCTCAGATGTGGACAAGTAAAAGACCATTTCCTCCTAGCCATGAGAAAGCTAAGAGGTTGAATTTCACCATCTGCAAGCTCTTGGCTACAGAAATGCTGCCTTTCCGCCTGGTGGACACAGAGGATTTTCGAGACCTTATGTCCGTCGCAGTGCCCCAGTACCAGATGCCCAGTCGGCACTACTTCTCAAAGAAAGGTGTGCCTGCGCTCCACCAGCATGTCGCACACAACATCACCGCTTCTTTGAGAAACTCTGTGTGTGACAGGGTGCATTTCACCACAGACACTTGGACGAGTAGGCATGGACAGGGGCGTTACATGTCGCTGACTGGGCACTGGGTAACTATGGTGACAGCAGGACAAGGGGCTGCTGTCCAAGTCTTGCCGTCCCCACGAGTTGTGCGTCAATCCTATTTATGTCATTTTTCCTCCACTGCTTCTGCCTCCTCAACCTCCTCTCGGTCTTCCACCTGCACCCAAAGCCTGTCTGGTCATGCCACAAGCTTTCTAACTGCGCAGAAGGGATCCTGCACACCTCCTTACTATGCTGGCAGTAGGGCTCAACGTCATCAGGCGGTTTTTACATTGAAATGTCTGGGAAATGTGAGTCACACAGCTGAGGAGTTGTGGTCAGCTCTGGAGAACCAATTTCATGAATGGTTGTCTCCACTGGACCTGAAACCAGGGAAGGCCGTGTGCGACAATGCTGCAAACCTGGGTGCGGCCCTTCGCCGGGGCAATGTCACACACGTGCCTTGTATGGCTCACGTGTTGAACCTGGTTGTCCAGCAATTTTTAGCCCACTATCCCAGACTAGATGGCCTTCTGCAGAGGGCACGGTCGCTGTGTGCTCACTTCCGCCATTCGCATCCCGCAGCTCAGCGACTTACATCTCTACAGAAGTCGTTGGGCCTGCCACTTCACCGGCTAAAATGCGATGTGCCTACCCGGTGGAATTCAACTCTGCACATGTTGCAGCGACTGTGGCAGCACCGACAAGCCCTGGTGCAATACGTTCTGACGTATAGCCTGGGCCAACGAGATTCAGAGGTGGGGCAAATCACGCTGGAGGAGTGGTCTCAGATCAGGGACCTATGCACCCTTCTGCACAGTTTTGAAATGGCGACGAAGATGTTTAGTGCTGACGATGCCATTATCAGCATGACTATTCCGGTGATTTACATGCTGGAGCACATGTTAAACAGAATTCGGAGTCAGGTGGTGGCACAAGAGGAGGTGGAGGAAGTAGAGGAGGAGGAGTTGTATGCGGAAGGGCTAACATCTGCAAGGTCCAGACGGTCGGCAGCACCAGGGCGGCAGGCATGTGAGGGTGGGGGAGATGATTTTACCAGGGCGCATGGTAGCAGCCAAACTAGTGAGGAAGGTGCAGGAGCCCAGGAAGAAGTGGAGGACGAACTGATGGAAGACTCATCAGATGAGGGAGACCTTGATCACATTTCTGTTGTGCGAGGTTGGGGGGAGAGGACAGAGGAAGGAAGCATGATTGTTACCTCACCACCAACACAACAGGGACTTGGTGCTCCTGGATGCGCAACACACATGAGTGCCTTCTTGCTGCACTACCTGCAACATGACCCTCGAATTGTGAGAATTAGAAATAATCCTGACTACTGGGTTGCCACACTGTTAGATCCCCGGTACAAAAGTAAATTTGCAGAAATTATTCCTGCCATAGAAAGGGATGCACGCATGCAGGAGTATCAGCAGAGACTGTTGCAGAATCTTACATGTGCTTTTCCACAAAATACCAGTGGTGCACGTAGTGAATCTCACAGTTCCAACTTGCCAACCGTGGGACCGTCAAGTGTTCAGCACTCAAACCGTAACAGAACCACAGTATCTGCTGGTAACATCAATTTTGCGGAATCATTTCACCACTTTTTTAGCCCATCCTTTGCAAGGCCACAGGAGACAAGAAGTCTGACACATAGTCAACGCCTAGAGACGATGGTACAGGAGTATCTCCAAGTAAACATTGAAGCCACGACTGTGTCACTGGACCCTTGCTCTTTTTGGGCTTCCAATCTGGATAAATGGCCGGAGCTAGCCACTTACGCCTTGGAGATCTTGTCATGCCCCGCAGCCAGCGTTCTGTCTGAACGTGTGTTCAGCGCTGCTGGTGGTGTGCTGACAGATAAGCGCACGCGGCTCTCCACTGATAATGTAGACAGACTCACGTTCATAAAGATGAACAAATCATGGATCCGAAACGACTTTTCTACCCCTGTGTCATCCTGGGGAGAGTAAAAGCTTGATGATTGGTTAAAATCACCCTACCAACCGTTTTAAGCTTTCAAATTACTAATCATGTTTATCTGTATCTTGACTGGAAAATAATTTGGGCTTTGTAGCAGTGTGCAGCACTGATCCTATTAGGCCATCTATAATAAGCTTCACCAGATTTAAAATTAAAAATAATTTTTAGCTGCATCTAGCCCGGAAAATAATTTTGGGGCTCCGAGATGCGCAAGACACATAAGTGCCTTCTTGCTGCACTACCTGCAGCATGACCCTCATATTGTCAGAATTCGAAGTAATCATGACTACTGGGTTGCCACACTCTTAGATCCCCCAAACTTTTCGATCAACCTTTTCATTTTAATAAAGACCAAAAAAATGGTCATTTTTGAAATTATAAGCATTAGCAGGTTGTTAGAAACTGAAATCAAACAGTTTTCAACTCAAAACTTTATTCTAGGTGATGTTACATTTTCACATAGGACCCCTTGTTCGAAAGGAGCTTCTGAACTCTCTCGTCCATTGAATTTGTCAGGTTTTGGATGGTTTCTGCTTCAATTGTTTTGCATGAGGACAGAATACCCTCCCAGAGCTGTTGCTTAGATGTGAACTGCCTCCCGCCATCATAGACACTCCTTTTAATGATGCTCCAAAGGTTCTGAATGGGGTAGAGGTCAGGGGAGCATGGGGGTCACACCATAAGTTTGTCCCCTTTTATGCCCATATCAGCCAGAGATGCAGATGTTTTATGTGCAGCATGAGATGGTGCATTATCATGCAGAAAAATGATCTTGCTGTGAAATACATGGTTCTTCTTCTTGAACCATGGCAGGAAGTGCTGCTTGAGAAAATCCACATACATTATGGAGTTCATCTTTAGCGCCTTCAGGGATCCTAAAGGGGCCGACAATCTCTCTCCCCATGATTCCAGCCCAAAACATTACTCCACCTCCTCCTTGTTGGCGCTGTAGCCGTGTTTGCGTGGGGTGTCCATCAACCAGCCATCCTCCACTCCATTCATCTGGACCATCGAGCGCTGCACGGCACTCATCCGTGAACAAAACAGTTTTGAAATCAGTCTTCATGTAATGTTTGGCCCACTGGAGCCGTTTCTGCTTGTGTGAAGTGGATAGAGGAGGTCGACAGGATGGCGTATGCACAGCTGCAAACCTCTGAAGGACCCTGCATCTTGTTGTTCGGGGGACGTTGGAGGCACAAGCAGCTTCAAAAACTTGTCTGCTGCTATGACAAGGCTTTTTTGCCGCTGCTCTTTCAACCTGACGTAATTGCCTGTAGGAAAGAGTCCTCAATTTGCCCTTATCAGCACGCACACGTGTGTACTGTGAATCAGCTACATACTTCTTGATTGCCAAGACACTTCATCCTGATCATCGCACAATGTTGATTGTAGTCATGCCTTGACCTAAACACTCCACAATTTGTTGCTTCTCAGCAGCCGACACATCCTTTTTCTTTCCCATTTTGGCAGAAAATGTAGGCTGCTTAATAATGTGAGAGAGCCTTCTTAAGTAGTCTTGCCTTTCATTGGACACACCTGCCAAACTAATTAGCACAGGTGTCTGCAATTGCTTACAGTGATATAAAGAGCCCTGACACACATCACCATCAATGAGTTTAACTGACAAACAAACAAATTCTTCCCTTATCACTCCTAAACACTTTTTGCATAATAATTTGGAACGCGGTGTACATGTGCTTTTCCACAAAACACCAGTGGTTCACGTAGTGAATCTTACAGTTCTAACTTGCCAACCGTGGTCTGTATGGAATTGTTCAATAAAGGGCCCAAAATTAAGATAACATAGATGGGAGAGGTCTCTATGAATAGGAATTCCTAAGTATTTGATACCCTGTGAGGGCCAGGCAAAGGGAAAGTTGGACTGGATGGAATCCTATATGGATTTAGGGAGGGAGACATCGAGGGCCTCAGACTTCGCTGCATTGATTTTAAAATTTTACCATGTAACAAAGTGATCTATTTCAGCCATAACAGCAGGGATGGATATATGTGATTGAGTGATATATACTAGGACATCATCAGCAAATAGAGAGCA
This sequence comes from Phyllobates terribilis, assembly GCF_046119375.1. Taxonomy (NCBI): domain Eukaryota; kingdom Metazoa; phylum Chordata; class Amphibia; order Anura; family Dendrobatidae; genus Phyllobates; species Phyllobates terribilis. The sequence goes on along the minus strand of NW_027362764.1, from coordinate 324,726,140 downwards.
CTTGTACTCGGTGCCTCCCACCTCAATCCACCTAATATTGGGGTTATGGCGAATTGATGAGAGCAGGTGCTCCGTCACTAGGATGTATAAGAGAGGGGACAGAGGACATCCCTGCCTTGTCCCATTGGTGATTGTGAAAGGTGATGAAAATGTTCTGACGCACCCCCTGGGCCTTGGGACACCCGGAGCCGGACACTTTTTGGTGGATGCTGGTGGTTGTAGTCTTCGTGGTGGCGATCCGGTTCCGTGGCTCAGGGCGGTCAAACCAGTGGCGGAACTATTTATGTGGTTTTGATGTTTAAATGTCCGACTACGCCACCCGTGGATTGCGGTCAGAGTGAACCGCCGCTACAGGGCAGACCGCTAAGGCTGGTGTTGTGGGTGCAGCAGAGCGTAGCATAACTCCCCACGGGAGGAGTATAGCCTCAGGGCAGTGTATGCGGAGGATGGGGGTGATGGTGCAGGGCAGCAGCAGTAATGACACGGAGTCAGTGATGCAGTTCAGGGCCTTTACTCACAGTTCTTATTATCCAGACCACGTCTGCAGGTAACGGCTGCCCACGTCGTACTGTGCTCACCAGGTGAGGGGCTCAGACAACTCCCAGATAACTTTGGAGCGCTTCACAGGACCCCCTTTGTGTGTCCTTTGTCTGGCCTTTCTTACCAACACTTCTGTCCGGCTGCCTCGGGCCTCCTCTTGGTAAACTTGGCGCCAGTTTCCCTGACCCTATGTGGTGCCTTCCTAGCGGGTGGAGCAAGGGGCTGCGCCACATAAAATGTCAGAGCCTCCGGTTTCTAGCTGAGGGTCGTTTCCTGCCTCCACTAGTTCGGGGACCGGTCTCCCCCTTTGGCCTGACCCCTCCACGCAGGTGGATTCGGGCGTGCGGTGGCGACTCGCCCGTCCGCACCCCTGGGATCCCTTCATTCCTCGTTCCTGGAGCCTTCTCCGCTCCTCTTCCTTCCTTCTCCCTCTTGCAGGCCTGGGCCTCTGTTACTAGGCCCGCCTCCGGAGCAGAGCTCATGCAGAGCCCCTGCTCCCTGCCACTTCTGCTCAGACTTCTCTGCACTGAACTAAGATGGTGCCCACCTTTTATACTCCCTTCTCAATGCACCCAGGAACTGCTTCCTCCCTGCTCCTGCACTGCAGGGTTCCCCTTCCTCAGTGTTCCCTCCCCCCACTCCAGCCAGGGACAGGGACTGTCGTGCCCATCTCAGGGGCATATTGGTCGCCCTGCCCCATGGCAATGTGGTGTAATGCATGCAGGTGTCGGGTCCTGATCCACACTCCATCCTTATCTGAGAGTGAGATATCACACCTCTGGGTGAGGTGCAATACGTCTGTAGCAACCGAGCCCTCGGTGCTACAGTTCCATTTATCTTCAGCCTAGGTGACGTATTGTGATACAGGGCCGTGATTTTGGCTATAAAAGGGTCCCCTAGACCCCTACCCCAAGCTTTTTAAGAGAATCATATATGGCGTGCCAGGAGACTCTATGGAATGCTTTCTCAGCATCCAACGAGAGTATCTACTTACAAATTTTTAACTGCATCTAGCTCAGGAAATACTTTGTGCCTAGTAGCAGTGTCTGCTAGTCAGCGGATTATCCCGGCTGTTAAGCAAGCTACACCACCTGTAGTTTGGACACTTAATTTTTTCAAAGGAAATGCTTCGGGACCACGGGATACTTAGTGAAGAGCATCAGGAGGCACCCCAAGGCATAGGGGCTGGGACTGGCACTAGGATGCCTTGCGGTGGACAGCCGAGCTCGATCCTTATAAAAGCTTTTTAACTGCAGCAGCTTTAGTGGACGCTACTGGAGCTGGAATTACGCGGCTGCTGGCATGAGACTTGCCCTCCAATAGATCCTTGTAAATGGATTTAAAGTGTATTCATTCAAATTAGAGGGACAATTTAAATTAAAAAGCTTAGAGCTGCCTCCACCACAGGGGGGCTCTCTCGACCCACCAGCGGACAGGCACCAGTATTGGGAGAGGGGGGCTGGCCGTCAGGGTTCACCGCGGCTCTGGCACAAACCCGGCGACACGGAGGTGGCACGGGCAGGAGCGGACTGGCCGTCTCGGCTTCTCACTTTTTGGATTTTAGAAGGGCATGACATGCCTATATCTGTGTCTCCCCCTCCTTTTACTCCTCCACCTCTTTTCTTTTCGCATGACTATATGTACTTGTCACTTTTCCATGTGTTAGTTGTGTCTTCTGAGCAGTTTGTCAGCTTTTGGACACCTTTGAAGGTGTTTTCTATGTGTTTCTATGTGTTTTTGTTTGCCTGCCATTGGTTTTAACGGTGTTCGAAGGTGTTCGACGAACAGTTCGACGAACAGTTCGGCGAACACACGGGTGTTCGACGAACCAAACCGAACTCGAACACTACGGGGGTGGCTCAACACTAGTGATTTGCCCAATGAGTCCTTGATACTTAGCCATTTTCAGTCAATTTTCAGATTTTTTTGAAAATTTCTCTTTTTTGTGAAAACCTCCGCTAAATGAGTTAATATGTGAGAGGGTACCCCAGGAGGGTTCCAAATGTGTGGGTAAAATATATATCCCATGGGGCAAATTGAAAAAAAGTTGAAAGGCTTTTTTTTTCTGAATTAGTCATTTTTTCCAACTTGTGTTAGACTTCTAGAGAAAGGGAAATGTCAGTGAGCGCATCCGATTTCAGTTCCAGAGTGATTCGCCCGATGAGTCTTTGATAATTTGTCGTTTTCAGCCAATTTTCTGACTTTTTTAAAAATTTCACTTTTTTGTGAAAATATCCGCCACATGATGGAATAATATGTTATAGGGTACCCCAGGAGGGTTAAAAATGTGTGGGTAAAATATATATCCCACCAGGGGAGAATTGAAAAAAAGTTGAAAACTTTTTTTTCTGACTTAGTCATTTTTTCCAACTTGTGTCAGACTTCCAGAGATGGGGAAATGTCAGTGAGAGCATCCGATATCAGTTCCAGAGCGATTCTCCTGATGAGTCTTTGATACTTAGTCCTTTTCAGCCATTTTTTTTACTTTTTTAAAAATTTCACTTTTTTGTGAAAAAAAACACTACATCATGGAATAATATGTTATAGGGCACCCCAGGAGGTTTAAAAATGTGTGGGTAAAATATGTATCCCACGGGGGGGAAATTGAAAAAAAGTGTAAAATTTTTTTCTGACACTCATTTTTTCCAACTTGTGTCAGACTTCCAGAGAAGGGGAAATGTCAGTGAGCACATCCTATTTCAGTTCCAGAGCGATTCGCCCGATGAGTCCCTGATAGTGTTGAGCCACCCCCGTAGTGTTCGAGTTCGGTTCGTCGAACACCCGTGTGTTCGCCGAACTGTTCGTCGAACACCTTCGAACACCGTTAAAACCAATGGCAGGCAAACAAAAACACATAGAAACACATAGAAAACACCTTCAAAGGTGTCCAAAAGCTGACAAACTGCTCAGAAGACACAACTAACACATGGAAAAGTGACAAGTACATATAGTCATGCGAAAAGAAAAGAGGTGGAGGAGTAAAAGGAGGGGGAGACACAGATATAGGCATGTCATGCCCTTCTAAAATCCAAAAAGTGAGAAGCCGACACGTTCAGTCCACTCCTGCCCGTGCCACCTCCGCGTCGCCGGGTTTGTGCCAGAGCCGCGGTGAACCCTGACGGCCAGCCACCCTCTCCCAATACTGGTGCCTGTCCGCTGGTGGGTCGAGCGAGCCCCCCTGTGGTGGAGGCAGCTCTAAGCTTTTTAATTTAAATTGTCTCTCTAATTTGAATGAATACACTTTAAATCCATTTACAAGGATCTATTGGAGGGCAAGTCTCATGCCAGCAGCCGCGTAATTCCAGCTCCAGTAGCGTCCACTAAAGCTGCTGCAGTTAAAAAGCTTTTATAAGGATCGAGCTCGGCTGTCCACCGCAAGGCATCCTACTGCCAGTCCCAGCCCCTATGCTTTGGGGTGCCTCCTGATGCTCTTCACTGAGTATCCCGTGGTCCCGAAGCATTTCCTTTGAAAAAATTAAGTGTCCAAACTACAGGTGGTGTAGCTTGGTTAACAGCCGTGATAATCCGCTGACTAGCAGACACTGCTACTAGGCACAAAGTATTTCCTGGGCTAGATGCAGTTAAAAATTTGTAATTAGATACTCTCGTTGGATGCTGAGAAAGCATTCCATAGAGTCTCCTGGCACGCCATATATGATTCTCTTAAAAAGCTTGGGGTAGGGGTCTAGGGGACCCTTTTATAGCCAAAATCACGGCCCTGTATCGCAATACGTCACCTAGGCTGAAGATAAATGGAACTGTAGCACCCTGAGGGCTCGGTTGCTACAGAGGTATTGCACCTCACCCAGAGGTGTGATATCTCACTCTCAGGTAAGGATGTAGTGTGGATCAGGACCCGACACCTGCATGCATTACACCACATTGCCGTGGGGCAGGGCGACCAATATGCCCCTGAGATGGGCACGACCGTCCCTGTCCCTGGCTGGAGTGGGGGGAGGGAACACTGAGGAAGGGGAACCCTGTAGTGCAGGAGCAGGGAGGAAGCAGTTCCTGGGTGCATTGAGAAGGGAGTATAAAAGGTGGGCACCATCTTAGTTCAGTGCAGAGAAGTCTGAGCAGAAGTGGCAGGGAGCAGGGGCTCTGCATGAGCTCTGCTCCGGAGGCGGGCCTAGTAACAGAGGCCCAGGCCTGGAAGAGGGAGAAGGAAGGAAGAGGAGCGGAGAAGGCTCCAGGAACGAGGAACGAAGGGATCTCAGGGGTGCGGACGGGCGAGTCGCCACCGCACGCCCGAATCCACCTGCGTGGAGGGGTCAGGCCAAAGGGTGAGACCGGTCCCCGAAACTAGTGGAGGCAGTAAATGACCCTCAGCTAGAAACAGGAGGCTGTGACATTTTATGTGGCGCAGCCCCTCGCTACACCCGCTAGGAAGGCACCACATAGGGTCAGGGAAACTGGCGCCAAGTTTACCAAGAGGAGGCCCGAGGCAGCCGGACAGAAGGGTTGGTAAGAAAGGCCAGACAAAGGACACACAAAGGGGGTCCTGTGAAGCACTCCAAAGTTATCTGGGAGTTGTCTGAGCCCCTCACCTGGTGAGCACAGTACGACGTGGGCAGCCGTTACCTGCAGACGTGGTCTGGATAATAAGAACTGTGAGTAAAGGCCCTGGACTGCATCACTGACTCCGTGTCATTACTACTGCTGCCCTGCACCATCACCCCCATCCTCCGCATACACTGCCCTGAGGCTATACTCCTCCCGTGGGGAGTTATGCTACGCTCTTCTGCACCCACAACACCAGCCTCAGCGGTCTGCCCTGGAGCGGCGGTTCACTCTGACCGCAATCCACGGGTGGCGTAGTCGGACATTTAAACATCAAAACCACATAAATAGTTCCGCCGCTGGTTTGACTGCCCTGAGCCACGGAACCGGGTTGCCGTCACGGAGACTACAACCACCAGCATCCACCAAAAAGGGTCCGGCTCCGGGTGTCCCAAGGCCCAGGGGGCGCGTCAGAACATTTTCATCACCTTTCACAATCACCAATGGGACAAGGCAGGGATGTTCTCTGTCCCCTCTCTTATACATCCTAGTGACGGAGCACCTGCTCTCATCAATTCGCCATAACCCCAATATTAGGTGGATTGAGGTGGGAGGCACCGAGTACAAGTGCTCTCTATTTGCTGATGATGTCCTAGTATATATCACTCAATCACATATATCCATCCATGTTATGGCTGAAATAGATCACTTTGTTACATGGTCAAATTTTAAAATCAATGCAGCGAAGTCTGAGGCCCTCGATGTCTCCCTCCCCAAATCCATATAGGATTCCATCCAGTCCAACTTTCCCTTTGCCTGGCCCTCACAGGGTATCAAATACTTAGGAATTCCTATTCATAGAGACCTCTCCCATCTATGTTATCTTAATTTTGGGCCCTTTATTGAACAACTCCATACAGACCACGGTTGGCAAGTTAGAACTGTAGGATTCACTACGTGAACCACTGGTGTTTTGTGGAAAAGCACATGTACACTGTGTTCCAAATTATTATGCAAAAAGTGTTTAGGAGTGATAAGGGAAGAATTTGTTTGTTTGTCAGTTAAACTCATTGATGGTGATGTGTGTCAGGGCTCTTTATATCACTGTAAGCAATTGCAGACACCTGTGCTAATTAGTTTGGCAGGTGTGTCCAATGAAAAGGCAAGACTACTTAAGAAGGCTGTCTCACATTATTAAGCAGCCTACATTTTCTGCCAAAATGGGAAAGAAAAAGGATGTGTCGGCTGCTGAGAAGCAACAAATTGTGGAGTGTTTAGGTCAAGGCATGACTACAATCAACATTGTGCGATGATCAGGATGAAGTGTCTTGGCAATCAAGAAGTATGTAGCTGATTCACAGTACACACGTGTGCGTGCTGATAAGGGCAAATTGAGGACTCTTTCCTACAGGCAATTACGTCAGGTTGAAAGAGCAGCGGCAAAAAAGCCTTGTCATAGCAGCAGACAAGTTTTTGAAGCTGCTTGTGCCTCCAACGTCCCCCGAACAACAAGATGCAGGGTCCTTCAGAGGTTTGCAGCTGTGCATACGCCATCCTGTCGACCTCCTCTATCCACTTCACACAAGCAGAAATGGCTCCAGTGGGCCAAAAATTACATGAAGACTGATTTCAAAACTGTTTTGTTCACGGATGAGTGCCGTGCAGCGCTCGATGGTCCAGATGGATGGAGTGGAGGATGGCTGGTTGATGGACACCCCACGCAAACACGGCTACAGCGCCAACAAGGAGGAGGTGGAGTAATGTTTTGGGCTGGAATCATGGGGAGAGAGATTGTCAGCCCCTTTAGGATCCCTGAAGGCGCTAAAGATGAACTCCATAATGTATGTGGATTTTCTCAAACAGCACTTCCTGCCATGGTTCAAGAAGAAGAACCGTGTATTTCACAGCAAGATCATTTTTCTGCATGATAATGCACCATCTCATGCTGCACATAAAACATCTGCATCTCTGGCTGATATGGGCATAAAAGGGGACAAACTTATGGTGTGACCCCCATGCTCCCCTGACCTCTACCCCATTCAGAACCTTTGGAGCATCATTAAAAGGAGTGTCTATGATGGCGGGAGGCAGTTCACATCTAAGCAACAGCTCTGGGAGGGTATTCTGTCCTCATGCAAAACAATTGAAGCAGAAACCATCCAAAACCTGACAAATTCAATGGACGAGAGAGTTCAGAAGCTCCTTTCGAACAAGGGGTCCTATGTGAAAATGTAACATCACCTAGAATAAAGTTTTGAGTTGAAAACTGTTTGATTTCAGTTTCTAACAACCTGCTAATGCTTATAATTTCAAAAATGACCATTTTTTTGGTCTTTATTAAAATGAAAAGGTTGATCGAAAAGTTTGGGGGATCTAAGAGTGTGGCAACCCAGTAGTCATGATTACTTCGAATTCTGACAATATGAGGGTCATGCTGCAGGTAGTGCAGCAAGAAGGCACTTATGTGTCTTGCGCATCTCGGAGCCCCAAAATTATTTTCCAGGCTAGATGCAGCTAAAAATTATTATTAATTTTAAATCTGGTGAAGCTTTAGTATAGATGGCCTAATAGGATCAGTGCTGCACACTGCTACAAAGCCCAAATTATTTTCCAGTCAAGATACAGATAAACATGATTAGTAATTTTAAATCTGGTGGAGCTTATTATAGATGGCCTAATAGAATCAGTGCTGCACACTGCTACAAAGCCCAAATTATTTTCCAGCCAAGATACAGATAAACATGATTAGTAATTTGAAAGCTTAAAACGGTTGGTAGGGTGATTTTAACCAATCATCAAGCTTTTACTCTCCCCAGGATGACACAGGGGTAGAAAAGTCGTTTCGGATCCATGATTTGTTCATCTTTATGAACGTGAGTCTGTCTACATTATCAGTGGAGAGCCGCGTGCGCTTATCTGTCAGCACACCACCAGCAGCGCTGAACACACGTTCAGACAGAACGCTGGCTGCGGGGCATGACAAGATCTCCAAGGCGTAAGTGGCTAGCTCCGGTCATTTATCCAGATTGGAAGCCCAAAAAGAGCAAGGGTCCAGTGACACAGTCGTGGCTTCAATGTTTACTTGGAGATACTCCTGTACCATCGTCTCTAGGCGTTGACTATGTGTCAGACTTCTTGTCTCCTGTGGCCTTGCAAAGGATGGGCTAAAAAAGTGGTGAAATGATTCCGCAAAACTGATGTTACCAGCAGATACTGTGCTTCTGTTACGGTTTGAGTGCTGAACACTTGACGGTCCCACGGTTGGCAAGTTGGAACTGTGAGATTCACTACGTGCACCACTGGTATTTTGTGGAAAAGCACATGTAAGATTCTGCAACAGTCTCTGCTGATACTCCTGCATGCGTGCATCCCTTTCTATGGCAGGAATAATTTCTGCAAATTTACTTTTGTACCGGGGATCTAACAGTGTGGCAACCCAGTAGTCAGGATTATTTCTAATTCTCACAATTCGAGGGTCATGTTGCAGGTAGTGCAGCAAGAAGGCACTCATGTGTGTTGCGCATCCAGGAGCACCAAGTCCCTGTTGTGTTGGTGGCGAGGTAACAATCATGCTTCCTTCCTCTGTCCTCTCCCCCCAACCTCGCACAACAGAAATGTGATCAAGGTCTCCCTCATCTGATGAGTCTTCCATCAGTTCGTCCTCCACTTCTTCCTGGGCTCCTGCACCTTCCTCACTAGTTTGGCTGCTACCATGCGCCCTGGTAAAACCATCTCCCCCACCCTCACATGCCTGCCGCCTTGGTGCTGCCGACCGTCTGGACCTTGCAGATGTTAGCCCTTCCGCATACAACTCCTCCTCCTCTACTTCCTCCACCTCCTCTTGTGCCACCACCTGACTCCGAATTCTGTTTAACATGTGCTCCAGCATGTAAATCACCGGAATAGTCATGCTGATAATGGCATCGTCAGCACTAAACATCTTCGTCGCCATTTCAATACTGTGCAGAAGGGTGCATAGGTCCCTGATCTGAGACCACTCCTCCAGCGTGATTTGCCCCACCTCTGGATCTCGTTGGCCCAGGCTATACGTCAGAACGTATTGCACCAGGGCTTGTCGGTGCTGCCACAGTCGCTGCAACATGTGCAGAGTTGAATTCCACCGGGTAGGCACATCGCATTTTAGCCGGTGAAGTGGCAGGCCCAACGACTTCTGTAGAGATGTAAGTCGCTGAGCTGCGGGATGCGAATGGCGGAAGTGAGCACACAGCGACCGTGCCCTCTGCAGAAGGCTGGCTATTGTGCTTAGACGGGGATGATAAGGGTGTCCCCGGCAAACTGCCGGTCTGTGAGGAAGATGCAGGCGGACATGTTAGGTTGCCTTGATCCAAAGGTGGTGCTATCGATGTCGGACAGCGCTCAACACCAGCTGGTGTTACCACCTCCAAAGAAAATGATGACCTGCCAATCACGCTGGCTGCTGCGGGTAAAGAGGTGGCAGATCTGCGCCCCAAAACAGGTGTGACTGCTGTCACCCCAGTCACAGAGGATGAAGAGGCCGCGGATGCACAAGATATGGCGGATGGTGGCCGGCCCGGCCGGCTAGGCTGCATTGTAGCACACTGAGCTTCCCACTGCAACTTATGCTTCATGTCCATGTGCCGGTTCATGCATGAAGTACTCAAACTATGTATTTTTTGGCCTCTACTTAGCTTTTGCTGACAAATGTTACAGATAACACGAGTTGGATCATCTTTATCGATCTGAAAAAATGCCCAGGCTATGCAAGGCTTAGCACCCATGCGACCTGAAGAGCCACCACGTCTTGTGGTGAGAGGCAGAGTTGTGTTTGAGGATGCAGTTGTTGACGTGCTTCCAGTACTACGTCTCTGTCCAGGAAGGCGCAACCTGACCTAGTCGTCACTAGCATCTTCCTTCACCTCCTCTGCTGACCTCATCTCTTGGCTGACTGTGGGTTGACAGTAAGTGGGATCTCCAACCTCATCATCATCACCCTGTGCGTTATCACACCCGTCGTCCTCAGAGCCAACCTGTTCCTGCCCTGACAAAAAACTAAAGTTGTCGCTCCAATCAGGTATTTGAGTCTTATCATCGTCTTCCTCATTGTCTCCACCAACAGGAGTTACAGTTTGGGAATGAGGGTCTACATTATGGTCAGAACCTTCTGCGTCTGGTCCTGGATCCGACTCATAAAGATTCTGGGCATCAGTGCAGATCATTTCCTCGTCTGGATTCAAAGAAACGCTGGAGTCGACCTCTGATTCCCAGGCTATAGTATGAGTAAACAACTCTGCAGACTCAACCATCTGTTCTACCTTATACTCAGACGGGCAGCTGGAGATTTGGGAGCTGTGAGGAAGCAAGTGCGATTGGGGTGACACCTTTGAGGACTGGAGTATTTGTGATGTTGAAGTTGATGTGGAGGAGAGCCCACTTAAAGGAGCACTTGATATCCGTTGAAGCACCTGCTGTTTTTGTGCCTCATCTGGAATTTGTAGCGATTGGCGTGGCCGTAAGAAAGGGATCTTATCACATTGTCCGCTAAAAGAAGTAGACATTTTAGTTTGGCTGGAAGATGGTCTTTCTTCTGCAGAAGATACTGTTGCTTTAACACCTACCCCACGGACACAACATTTTTTCCCCTTCCCAACACGCCTATTCCCCTTTCCACCAGCAGCAGGCCTTTTTCCACTCATTTTGGTGGTTAACTAATTAACAACTCTGGAGTTGTTTGCACAAAAAAACAATGGATGGGAACCGAGCAGAGCTGAGTGGCCAAACTGTGGTATTAGGCCAAAACTATTGGCTGGGTTAGATGCAGAAAAAAATTATATTCAATTTGCAACCTGATGGAGGTCAGTATAGATGGACTAATAGAGAAAGTCCCACACACTGCTAGAAGGCCAAATATTTTTTCAGAGCGAGATGCAGATAAAAATTATTTTTAATTTGCAACCTGATGGAGGTCAGTATAGATGGACTAATAGAGAAAGTCCCACACACTGCTAGAAGGCCAAATATTTTTTCAGAGCTAGATGCAGATAAAAATTATTTTTAATTTGCAACCTGATGGAGGTCAGTATAGATGGACTAATAGAGAAAGTCCCACACACTGCTAGAAGGCCAAATATTTTTGCAGAGCTAGATGCAGAAAAAAATTATATTCAGTTTGCAACCTGATGGAGGTCAGTATAGAAGGACTAATAGAGAATGTCCCACACATTGCTAGAAGGCCAAATATTTTTTCAGAGCTAGATGCAGATAAAAATTATTTTTAATTTGCAACCTGATGGAGGTCAGTATAGATGGACTAATAGAGAAAGTCCCACACACTGCTAGAAGGCCAAATATTTTTTCAGAGCTAGATGCAGAAAAAAATTATATTCAGTTTGCAACCTGATGGAGGTCAGTATAGATGGACTAATAGAGAAAGTCCCACACTCTGCTAGAAGGCCACATATTTTTTCAGAGGTAGATGCAGAAAAAAATATATTCAGTTTGCAACCTGATGGAGGTCAGTATAGATGGACTAATACAACAAGTCCCACACACAGCTAGAAGCCCAATATTTTTTCAGAGGTAGATGCAGAAAAAAATATATTCAGTTTGCAACCTGATGGAGGTCTGTATAGATGGATTAATAGAACAAGTCCCACACACAGCTAGAAGCCCAATATTTTTTCAGAGGTAGATGCAGAAAAAAATATATTCAGTTTGCAACCTGATGGAGGTCAGTATAGGTGGACTAATACAACAAGTCCCACACACAGCTAGAAGCCCAATATTTTTTCAGAGGTAGATGCAGAAAAAAATATATTCAGTTTGCAACCTGATGGAGGTCTGTATTGATGGATTAATAGAACAAGTCCCACACACAGCTAGAAGCCCAATATTTTTTCAGAGGTAGATGCAGAAAAAAATATATTCAGTTTGCAACCTGATGGAGGTCAGTATAGATGGACTAATACAACAAACCCCACACACAGCTAGAAGCCCAATATTTTTTCAGAGGTAGATGAAGAAAAAAATATATGCAGTTTGCAACCTGATGGAGGTCAGTATAGATGGACTAATACAACAAGTCCCACACACAGCTAGAAGCCCAATATTTTTTCAGAGCTAGATGCAGAAAAAAATTATATTCAATTTGCAACCTGATGGAGGTCAGTATAGATGGACTAATAGAATGATGCTATGCCCAAAAGATTTTACTTCACTAGGTGCAGTAAAAAAATTGGTATTCTATACACAGGTGGTATATCTTGCAACACAGATAGGCTACTCCACTGACTAACACACTCTGCAATAGGCCAAAAAGGATTAGCTTTGCTAGATTCAGCCAAATGCTGTGAAAAAAACTTGCACAGCACTGGCACAGACCTGCCTGGCAAAAACTGATAGGAACTGATGTAACCTAGTCCTGAAAAGGACTCCAATTACAATTAGTCTTTACTCCCACAATCTATCTATTTAAGAGCACAGACCTGCCTGATAAAAGTCGTAGGAAATGCTGTAACCTAGTCCTTAAAAGGACTGCAATCACAACTATTCCCTACTCCCAAGCTATCTGTAGATTTGTGCGAAAATTGGCTTGAAATTAACAAGGTATAGCGCACACAGCAACAGCGGTGCCGTCTAACACGCAGCTGCAGCAGTGAGAAAATGGTGGCGACGGGGAAAATGGCTTGGTCTTATAGGGCAAGGACATGTGACATACACTGCCAATGACAAATGCCCTTGCTTGTGTGAAAAAAAGCACTTCGCTCCGTGTGTGCGCTGCTGATAGGCTGGCAGATTGCACCTCCCCACTGTAAATGCGGGAAAGAGAAAAAAAAATGGAGATCTTCATTGTTCCTGCAGAGATCCATCCCCTGCCCCTCCCCCCACCCCGCTGTACACTCAAACTGCGCATTAACATTAATTTTCATCATTACTGAGAAAAAATCCAGTTATGATTTTGGTGCACGAACAGTTATCGAACATAACCTCGAACAGCCGAATTTTTCTCAAATTGTTCGTGTTCGCCGAACGGCTCGAACACCGCCCAAAACAGCTCGAATTTGAGATTGGCGAACAGTTCGAGTAGAACAACGCTCATCTCTAGTCCCTGATACTTACTCATTTTCAGCCAATTTTCTGACTTTTTTGAAAATTGTTTTTTTTTGTGAAAACCTCCGCTAAATGAGGGAATGATATGTTAGAGGTTACCCCAGTAGGGTTCCAAATGTTTGGGTAAAATATAAATCCCATGAGCGAAATTTGAAAAAAAGTTGAAAAAATTTTTTTTTTCTGACTTAGTCATTTTTTCCAACTTGTGTCAGACTTCCAGAGAAGGGGAATTGTCAGTGCATGCATTCGATTTCAGTTTCAGAGCGATTCGCTTGATGAGTCCTTGATACTTAGTCGTTTTCATCCATTTTTCTGACTTTTTTGAAAATGTCACTTTTTTGTAAAAATATCCGCTACCTGAGGGAATATTTTGTAATAGGGTACCCCAGGAAGGCTCTAAATGTGTGGGTAAAATATATATCCCACGGTGGGAAAATTGAAAAAAAGTTTAAAATTTTTTTTTTCTGACTTGGTCATTTTTTTCAACTTGTGTCAGACTTCCAGAGAAGGGGAAATGACAGTAAGCGCATCCGATTTCAGTTCCAGAATGATTCGCCCGATGAGTCCTTGATGCTTAGTCGTTTTCAGCCAATTTTCTGACTTTTTTGAAAATTTCACTTTTTGGTGAAAATATCCACTACATGAGGGAATAATATGTTAGTGGGCATCCCAGAAGGGTTTCAAATGTGTGGTTAAAATATGTATCCCACGGGTAGAAATTGAAAAAAAGTTGAAAATTTTTTTTATGACTTAGTCATTTATTCCAACTTGTGTCAGACTTCCAGAGAAGGGGAAATGTCAGTGAGTGCATCCGATGTCAGTTACAGAGCGATGCGCCCGATTAATCCTTGATACTAAGTCGTTTTCAGCCAATTTTCTGACTTTTTTGTAAATTTCACTTTTTTTGTGAAAATATTCGCTACATGAGTGAATATTATGTAATAGGGTACCACAGGAGGGCTCTACATGTGTGGGTAAAATATATATCCAACGGGGGGAAATGAAAAAAAGTTTTACTTTTTTTTTTTCTGACTTAGTAATTTTTTCCAACTTGTGTCAGACTTCCAGAGAAGGGGAAATGTCAGTGAGCGCATCCGATTTCAGTTGCTGAGCGATTCGCCCGATGAGTCTTTGATACTTAGTCATTTTCAATTTAGTGAAATTTTCAATTTAGTGAAATTTTCTGAATTTATTGAAAATTTCACTTTTTTGTGAAAACCTCCACTAAATAAGGGAATGATATTTTAGAGGGTACCCCAGGAGGGTTCCAAATGTGTGGGTAAAATATATATCCCACCAGGGGGAGAAATTGAAAAAAGTTGAAATTTTCTTTTTTTCTGACTTAGTCATTTTTTCCAACTTGTGTCATACTTCTAGAGAAGGGGAAATGTCAGTGAGCGCATCCGATTTCAGTTCCAGAGCGATTCACCTGATGAGTCCTTGATACTTAGTTGCTTTCAGCCAATTTTCTGACTTTTTTAAAATTTCACTTTTTTGTGAAAATATCCGCTACATGATGGAATAATATGTTATTGGGTACCCCAGGAGGGCTCCAAATGTGTGGGTAAAATATATATCCCATTGGGGGGAAATTTAAAAAAAGGTTAAAATATATTTTTTTCTGACTTAGTCATTTTTTCCAACTTGTGTCAGACTTTCAGAGAAGGGGAAATGTCAGTGAGCACAACCGATTTCAGTTCCAGAGCGATTCGCCCGATGAGTCTTTGATACATAGTCATTTTCAGCCAATTTTTTTACTTTTTTGAAAATTTCACTTTTTTGTGAAAATATCCGCTACATGGTGGAATAATATGCTATAGGGTACCGCAGGAGGGCTCTAAATGTGTGGGTAAAATATATTCCCACCAGGGGGAATTGAAAAAAAGTTGAATTTTTTTTTTCTGACTTAGTGATTTTTTTCCAACTTGTGTCAGACTTCCAGAGAAGGGGAAATGTCAGTGAGCGCATCTGATTTCAGTTCAAGTGCGATTCGCCTGATGCGTCCTTGATACTTAATCGTTTTCAGCCAATTTTCTGACTTTTTTGAAAATTTCACTTTTTTGTGAAAATATCTGCTACATGAGGGAATATTATGTAATAGGGTACCCCAGTAGGGCTCTAAATGTGTGGGTAAAATATATATCCCATGGTGGAAAAAAATGAAAAAAAGATTTAAATTTTTTTTTGACTTAGTCATTTTTTCCAACTTGTGTCAGACTTCAAGAGAAGGGGAAATGTCAGTGAGCGCATCCGATTACAGTTTCAGAGCGAATCGCCCGATGAGTCTTTGATACCTAGTTATTTTCAGCCAATTTTCTGAATTTATTGAAAATTTCACATTTTTGTGAAAACCTCCGCTAAATGAGGGAATGATATGTTTGAGTGTACCCCAGGAGGGTTCGAAATGTGTGGGTAAAATATATATCCCACGGCGGAGAAATTAAAAAAGGTTGAATTTTTTATTTTCTGACTTAGTAATTTTTTCCAACTTGTGTCATAGTTTCAGAGAAGGGGAAATGTCAGTGAGCGCATCCGATTTCAGTTCAAGAGCGATTCGCCTGATGAGTCCTTGATACATAGTTGCTTTCAGCCAATTTTCTCACTTTTTTGAAAATTTCACTTTTTTGTGAAAATATCTGCTACTTGAGGGAATATTACATAATAGGGTACCCCAGGAGAGCTCTAAATGTGTGGGTAAAATATACCTCCCACGAGGGGAAAATTGAAAAAAAGTTTAAATATTTTTTTTCTGACTTATTTCAATTTTACCCCCGTGGGATATATATTCTACCCACACACATTTGGAACTCTCCTGGGGTAGCCTCACACATATTATTCCCTCATTTAGTGGATATTTTCACAAAAAAGTGAAATTTTAAAAAATTCAGAAAATTGGCTGAAAACGACTAAATATCAAGTACTCATCAGGCGATGGAACTGAAATATCAAGTACTCATCAAGTACTCAATATCAAGTACTCATCAAGCTCTGGAACTGAAATCGTAATGCTCACTGACATTTCCCCTATCTGAAAGTCTGATAAACGGCGGAAAAATGACTTAAGTAAAAAAAAAAATTTTTATTCAACATTTTTCAATTTTACCCCCGTGGGATATATATTTTTCCCACACACATTTGGAACTCTCCTGGGGAAGCCTCACGTATATTATTCCCTCATTTAGTGGATATTTTCCCAAAAAGTGAAATTTTCAAAAATTCAGAAAATTGTCTGAAAACCACTAAATATCAAGGACTCATCAGGCGAATCGCTCTGGAACTGAAATCAGGACGCTCACTGACATTTCCCCTCTCTGAAAGTCTGATATATGCCGGAAAAATGACTAAGTCCAAAAAAAATTTTTTTTCTACTTTTTTCAATTTTACCCCCATGGGATATATATTCTACCCACACACATTTGGAACTCTCCTGGGGTACCCTCACACATATTATTCCCTCATTTAGTGGATATTTTCACAAAAAAGAGAAATTTTCAAATATTCAGAAAATTGGCTGAAAATGACTAAATATCAAGGACTCATCAGGCGAATCGCTCTTATAGGGTACCCTAGGATGGCTCCAAATGTGTGGGTAAAATATATATCCCACGGGGGGGAATTAAAAAAGTTGAATTTTTTTTTATGACTTAGTCATTTTTCCAACTTGTGTCAGACTTCCAGAGAAGGGGAAATGTCAGATCTGATTTCAGATCCAGAGCGATTCTCCCGATGAGTCTTTGATACTTTGTCATTTTCAGCCAACTTTCTGACTTTAATGAAAATTTTACTTTTTTGTGAAAATATCCGCTACATGAGGGAATAATATGTTATAGGGTACCCCAGGAGGGCTCCAAATGTGTGTCTAAAATATATATCCCACGGGTGGGAGATTGAAAAAAAGTTGAAATTTTTTTTTTCTGACTTAGTCATTTTTTTAGCTTGTGTCAGACTTGCAGAGAAGGGGAAATGTCAGTGAGTGCATCCGATTTCAGTTCCAGAGCGATTCACCCAATGAGTTCTTGATACTTAGTCGTTTTCAGCCAATTTTATGACTTTTTTGAAAATTTCACTTTTTTGTGAAAATATCCACTACATGAGGGAATATTATGTAATAGGGTGCCCCAGGAGGGCTCAAAATGTGTGTGTAAAATATATATTCCACGGGGAGGGGGGGGGGGATTGAAAAAAGTTGAAAATTATTTTTTTTTATGACTTACTCATTTTTTCCAACTTGTGTCAGACTTCCAGAGAAGGGGAAATGTCAGTGAGCGCATCCGATTTCAGTTATAGAGCGATTCGCCCGATGAGTCCTTGATACTTAGTCGTTTTCAGACAATTTTCTGACTTTTTTGAAAATTTCTCTTTATTGTGAAAACCTCCACTAAATGAGGGAATGATATGTTAGAGGGTACCCCAGGAAGGTTCCAAATGTGTTTGTAAAATATTTAACCCATGGGTGAAAATTGAAAAAAGTTGAAAATTTTTTTTTTATGACTTATTGATTTTTTCCAACTTGTGTCAGACTTCCAGAGAAGGGAAATGTCAGTGAGCGCAAACGATTTCAGTTCCAGAGCAATTAGCCCGATGAGTCCTTGATTTTCAGACAATTTTCTGAATTTATTGAAAATTTCACTTTTTTGTGAAAACCTCCACTAAATGAGGGAATGATATGTTAGAGGGTACCCCAGGAGGGCCCTAAATGTGTGGGTAAAATATATATCCCATGGGGGGGAAATTGAAAAAAAGTTGAAATTTTTTTTTTCTGACTTAAGTCATCTTTTTTATCTTGTGTCAGACTTCCAGAGAAGGGGAAATGTTAGTGAGCGCATCCGATTTCAGTTCCAGAGCGATTCGCCCGATGAGTTTTTGATATTTAGTAATTTTCAGCCAATTTTCTGACTTTAATGAAAATGTCACTTTTTTATGAAAATATCTGCTACATGAGGGAGTAATATGTTAATAATATGTTATAGGGTACCCCAGGAGGGCTCCAAATGTGTGGGTAAAATATATATCCCACGGGGGGTAAATTGAAAAAAGTCAAATTTTTTTTTTTTTTTTATGACTTAGTGATTTTTCCAACTTGTGTCAGTCTTCCCGGGAAGGCAAAATGTCAGTGATAGGATCCGATTTCAGTTCCAGAGTGATTCGCCTGATTTGTCCATGATACTAACAAGTCGTTTTCAGCCAATTTTCTGACTTTTTTGAAAATGTCACTCTTTTTTGAAAATATCCGCTACATTGTAGCGTCGGCGTCCCTGCCCTCTGCTAGGCAGGGACGCTGTTCCCCTCACCTCTCTGCTCCGAGCCCGGCGTCCTCCTCCCGCTCTGCTGGCAGCGCGCGCTCCTTCCGGCCACTGTGCTTAGGGCGCGCGCGCTCCCTCCCTCTTAAAGGGGCCGCGCGCGCCGTCCTAAGGAGTCCCCGGCCAATGGCCGGAGGACTTCACCATATATATGGCACCTCCTCCTAAATGGAGGTGCCCGAGCAATGTTGTTGCACTGTTCACTACTCTGCTTCAGCCCTCAGGTCCCGTTGCCAGTTACCTGCCAGTTACCTGCCAGTTACCTGCCAGAGTCCTGCCAGTTTGCTGTCTGTTTCCTGCCTGATATTCCTGTTACCTGCTTGCTAGCCTGAGGTCCGACGGTCTGCCTTCCTACTCCTGTCAGTCTGTCTATGGACCAGCTTGCCCGCTCACCTGGGAGCGCTCCTCTGCTACCTGCCTGCTAGCCTACCTGGAGGCTCCGCCGTCACGTGCTGTGACCACCTGCTATTCCAGAGACTCTTGCCCGCTCACCTGGGAGCGCTCCTCCGCTACCTGCCTGCTTGCCTACCTGGAGGCTCCGCCGTCACGTGCTGTGACCACCTGCTATTCCAGAGACTCTTGCCCGCTCACCTGGGAGCGCTCCTCCGCTACCTGCCTGCTTGCCTACCTGGAGGCTCTGCCGTCACGTGCTGTGACCACCTGCTTTTCCAGAGACTCTCGCCTGCTCACCTGGGAGCACTCATCTGTCATCCGCCTGCTAGCCTACCTGGAGGCTCAGCCGTCACAGGTCGTACCTACCCTATACCCAGAGACTGTCCCGGTCACTTGCTGTGACCTCCTGCCCGTTCACCCAGAGACTGCCCCGGTCACTTGCTGTGACCTCCTGCCCGTTCACCCAGAGACTGCCCCAGTCACTTGCTGTGACCTCCTGCCCGTTTACACAGAGACTGTCCCGGTCACTTGCCGTGACCTCCTGCCCGTTCACCAAGAGACTGTCCCGGTCACCTGCTGTGACTGCCTACCCGTCTTCCCTGGTCGCCACCCGCTCCCTTACAAGGACCGCCCCCTTGTATAGTAGCTCAGAGGTTCTGCCTACCAGACCCGTTACAGTTTGCTCGGGCCATGGAACCCGGTGGCACCCAAGCTCCCTCGCTCTCGGACCTCTGTCATGAACTGTCCCGTCAGAGGTCCCAACAGGAGTCCATCCTGGGTCACCTGCGGAATGTCAATTCTCGCCTGGACACTCTGACTGCTCCACCAGCAACCACCGCCAGTGCCATGACTCGCAACCCGGCAGCTCCGCTGTCCTCCAATACCATGGTATCCTACCCCGGACCCCGGCTTTCTGCACCTCCTCGCTTCGGAGGCGACTCCGCACAGGCTCGGGGCTTCATAAATCAGTGCACCCTGCACTTTGAACTCCTGTCCCACCAGTTTAACTCCGACCGGGCCAAAATTGCCTTCATCATGTCCCATCTCACCGGGGAGGCCCTGGACTGGCTAAATCCTCTATGGGAGAGAGGAGTAGAGATGAGCGTTGTTCTACTCGAACTGTTCGCCAATCTCAAATTCGAGCTGTTTTGGGCGGTGTTCGAGCCGTTCGGCGAACACGAACAATTTGAGAAAAATTCGGCTGTTCGAGGTTATGTTCGATAACTGTTCGTGCACCAAAATCATAACTGGATTTTTTCTCAGTAATGATGAAAATTAATGTTAATGCGCAGTTTGAGTGTACAGCGGGGTGGGGGGAGGGGCAGGGGATGGATCTCTGAAGGAACAATGAAGATCTCCATTTTTTTTTCTCTTTCCCGCATTTGCAGTGGGGAGGTGCAATCTGTCAGCCTATCAGCAGCGCACACACGGAGCGAAGTGCTTTTTTTCACACAAGCAAGGGCATGTGTCATTGGCAGTGTATGTCACATGTCCTTGCCCTATAAGACCAAGCCATTTTCCCCGTCGCCACCATTTTCTCACTGCTGCAGCTGCGTGTTAGACGGCACCGCTGTTGCTGTGTGCGCTATACCTTGTTAATTTCAAGCCAATTTTCGCACAAATATACAGATAGCTTGGGAGTAGGGAATAGTTGTGATTGCAGTCCTTTTAAGGACTAGGTTACAGCATTTCCTACGACTTTTATCAGGGAGGTCTGTGCTCTTAAATAGATAGGTTGTGGGAGTAAAGACTAATTGTAATTGGAGTCCTTTTCAGGACTAGGTTACATGAGTTCCTATCAGTTTTTGCCAGGCAGGTCTGTGCCAGTGCTGTGCAAGTTTTTTTCACAGCATTTGGCTGAATCTAGCAAAGCTAATCCTTTTTGGCCTATTGCAGAGTGTGTTAGTCAGTGGAGTAGCCTATCTGTGTTGCAAGATATAACACCTGTGTATAGAATACCAATTTTTTTACTGCACCTAGTGAAGTAAAATCTTTTGGGCATAGCATCATCCTATTAGTCCATCTATACTGAACTCCATCAGGTTGCAAACTGAATATAATTTTTTTCTGCATCTAGCTCTGAAAAAATATTTGGGCTTTTAGCAGTGTGTGGGACTTGGTCTATTAGTCCATCTATACTGACCTCCATCAGGTTGCAAATTAAAAATAATTTTTTTCTTCATTTAGCTTTGAAAAAATATTTGGGCTTCTAGCAGTGTGTGGGACTTGTTCTATTAGTCCTTCTATACTGACCTCCATCAGGTTGCAAATTAAAAATAATTTTTTTCTGCATCTAGCTCTGAAAAAATATTTGGGCTTCTAGCAGTGTGTGGGACTTGGTCTATTAGTCCATCTATACTGACCTCCATCAGGTTGCAAATTAAAAATAATTTTTTTCTTCATTTAGCTCTGAAAAAATATTTGGGCTTCTAGCAGTGTGTGGGACTTGTTCTATTAGTCCTTCTATACTGACCTCCAGCAGGTTGCAAATTGAATATAATGTTTTTCTGCATCTAGCTCTGAAAAAATAGTTGGGCTTCTAGCGGTGTGTGGGACTTGGTCTATTAGTCCATCTATACTGACCTCCATCAGGTTGCAAATTAAAAATAATTTTTTTCTGCATCTAGCTCTGAAAAAATATTTGGGCTTCTAGCAGTGTGTGGGACTTGGTCTATTAGTCCATCTATACTGACCTCCATCAGGTTGCAAATTAAAAATAATTTTTTTCTGCATCTAGCTCTGAAAAAATATTTGGGCTTCTAGCGGTGTGTGGGACTTGGTCTATTAGTCCATCTATACTGACCTCCATCAGGTTGCAAATTAAAAATAATTTTTTTCTGCATCTAGCTCTGAAAAAATATTTGGGCTTCTAGCAGTGTGTGGGACTTGGTCTATTAGTCCATCTATACTGACCTCCATCAGGTTGCAAATTAAAAATATTTTTTTTCTGCATCTAGCTCTGAAAAAATATTTGGGCTTCTAGCGGTGTGTGGGACTTGGTCTATTAGTCCATCTATACTGACCTCCATCAGGTTGCAAATTAAAAATAATTTTTTTCTGCATCTAGCTCTGAAAAAATATTTGGGCTTCTGCCAGTGTGTGGGACTTGGTCTATTAGTCCATCTATACTGACCTCCATCAGGTTGCAAATTAAAAATAATTTTTTTCTGCATCTAGCTCTGAAAAAATATTTGGGCTTCTAGCGGTGTGTGGTACTTGGTCTATTAGTCCATCTATACTGACCTCCATCAGGTTGCAAATTAAAAATATTTTTTTTCTGCATCTAGCTCTGAAAAAATATTTGGGCTTCTAGCAGTGTGTGGGACTTGGTCTATTAGTCCATCTATACTGACCTCCATCAGGTTGCAAATTAAAAATAATTTTTTTCTTCATTTAGCTCTGAAAAAATATTTGGGCTTCTAGCAGTGTGTGGGACTTGTTCTATTAGTCCTTCTATACTGACCTCCAGCAGGTTGCAAATTGAATATAATTTTTTTCTGCATCTAGCTCTGAAAAAATAGTTGGGCTTCTAGCAGTGTGTGGGACTTGGTCTATTAGTCCATCTATACTGACCTCCATCAGGTTGCAAATTAAAAATAATTTTTTTCTGCATCTAGCTCTGAAAAAATATTTGGGCTTCTAGCAGTGTGTGGGACTTGGTCTATTAGTCCATCTATACTGACCTCCATCAGGTTGCAAATTAAAAATAATTTTTATCTGCATCTACAGTACCTCTGAAAAAATATTTGGGCTTCTAGCAGTGTGTGGGACTATTTGTATTAGTCCATCTATACTGACCTCCATCAGGTTGCAAATTCAAAATAATTTTTTTCTGCATCTAACCCAGCCAATAGTTTTGGCCTAATACCACAGTTTGGCCACTCAGCTCTGCTCGGTTACCATCCATTGTTTTTTTGTGCAAACAACTCCAGAGTTGTGAATTAGTTAACCACCAAAATGAGTGGAAAAAGGCCTGCTGCTGGTGGAAAGGGGAATAGGCGTGTTGGGAAGGGGAAAAAAGGTTGTGTCCGTGGGGTAGGTGTTAAAGCAACAGTAACATCTGCAGAAGAAAGACCATCTTCCAGCCAAACTAAAATGTCTACTTCTTTTAGCGGACAATGTGATAAGATCCCTTTCTTACGACCACGCCAATCGCTACAAATTCCAGATGAGGCACAAAAACAGCAGGTGCTTCAACGGATATCAAGTGCTCCTTTAAGTGGGCTCTCCTCCACATCAACTTCAACATCACAAATACTCCAGTCCTCAAAGGTGTCACCCAAATCGCACTTGCTTCCTCACAGCTCCCAAATCTCCAGCTGCCCGTCTGAGTATGAGGTAGAACAGATGGTTGAGTCTGCAGAGTTGTTTACTCATACTATAGCCTGGGAATCAGAGGTCGACTCCAGCGCTTCTGTGAATCCAGACGAGGAAATGATCTGCACTGATGCCCAGAATCTTTATGAGTCGGATCCAGGACCAGACGCAGAAGGTTCTGACCATAATGTAGACCCTCATTCCCAAACTGTAACTCCTGTTGGTGGAGACAATGAGGAAGACGATGATAAGACTCAAATACCTGATTGGAGCGACAACTTTAGTTTTTTGTCAGGGCAGGAACAGGTTGGCTCTGAGGACGACGGGTGTGATAACGCACAGGGTGATGATGATGAGGTCGGAGATCCCACTTACTGTCAACCCACAGTCAGCCAAGAGATGAGGTCAGCAGAGGAGGTGGAGGAAGATGCTAGTGACGACGAGGTCAGGTTGCGCCTTCCTGGACAGAGACGTAGTACTGGAAGCACGTCAACAACTGCATCCTCAAACACAACTCTGCCTCTCACCACAAGTCGTGGTGGCTCTTCAGGTCGCATGGGTGCTAAGCCTTGCATAGCCTGGGCATTTTTTCAGATCGATAAAGATGACCCAACTCGTGTTATCTGTAACATTTGTCAGCAAAAGCTAAGTAGAGGCCAAAAAATACATAGTTTGAGTACTTCATGCATGAACCGGCACATGGACATGAAGCATAAGTTGCAGTGGGAAGCTCAGTGTGCTACAATGCGGCCTAGCCGGCCGGGCCAATCACCGTCTGCCATATCTTGTGCATCCGCGGCCTCTTCATCCTCTGTGACTGGGGGGACAGCAGTCACACCTGTTTTGGGGCGCAGACCTGCCACCTCTTTACCCGCAACAGCCAGCGTGATTGGCAGGTCATCATTTTCTTTGGAGGTGGTAACACCAGCTGGTGTTGAGCGCTGTCCGACATCGATAGCACCACCTTTGGATCAAGGCAACCTAACATGTCCGCCTGCATCTTCCTCACAGACCGGCAGTTTGCCGGGGACACCCTTATCAACCCCGTCTAAGCACAATAGCCAGCCCTCGGTCCCTCAGATGTGGACAAGTAAAAGACCATTTCCTCCTAGCCATGAGAACGCTAAGAGGTTGAATTTCACCATCTGCAAGCTCTTGGCTACAGAAATGCTGCCTTTCCGCCTGGTGGACACAGAGGATTTTCGAGACCTTATGTCCGTCGCAGTGCCCCAGTACCAGATGCCCAGTCGACACTACTTCTCAAAGAAAGGTGTGCCTGCGCTCCACCAGCATGTCGCACACAACATCACCGCTTCTTTGAGAAACTCTGTGTGTGACAGGGTGCATTTCACCACAGACACTTGGACGAGTAGGCATGGACAGGGGCGTTACATGTCGCTGACTGGGCACTGGGTAACTATGGTGACAGCAGGACAAGGGGCTGCTGTCCAAGTCTTGCCGTCCCCACGAGTTGTGCGTCAATCCTCTTTATGTCATTTTTCCTCCACTGCTTCTGCCTCCTCAACCTCCTCTCGGTCTTCCACCTGCACCCAAAGCCTGTCTGGTCATGCCACAAGCTTTCTAACTGCGCAGAAGGGATCCTGCACACCTCCTTACTATGCTGGCAGTAGGGCTCAACGTCATCAGGCGGTTTTTACATTGAAATGTCTGGGAAATGTGAGTCACACAGCTGAGGAGTTGTGGTCAGCTCTGGAGAACCAATTTCATGAATGGTTGTCTCCACTGGACCTGAAACCAGGGAAGGCCGTGTGCGACAATGCTGCAAACCTGGGTGCGGCCCTTCGCCGGGGCAATGTCACACACGTGCCTTGTATGGCTCACGTGTTGAACCTGGTTGTCCAGCAATTTTTAGCCCACTATCCCAGACTAGATGGCCTTCTGCAGAGGGCACGGTCGCTGTGTGCTCACTTCCGCCGTTCGCATCCCGCAGCTCAGCGACTTACATCTCTACAGAAGTCGTTGGGCCTGCCACTTCACCGGCTAAAATGCGATGTGCCTACCCGGTGGAATTCAACTCTGCACATGTTGCAGCGACTGTGGCAGCACCGACAAGCCCTGGTGCAATACGTTCTGACGTATAGCCTGGGCCAACGAGATTCAGAGGTGGGGCAAATCACGCTGGAGGAGTGGTCTCAGATCAGGGACCTATGCACCCTTCTGCACAGTTTTGAAATGGCGACGAAGATGTTTAGTGCTGACGATGCCATTATCAGCATGACTATTCCGGTGATTTACATGCTGGAGCACATGTTAAACAGAATTTGGAGTCAGGTGGTGGCACAAGAGGAGGTGGAGGAAGTAGAGGAGGAGGAGTTGTATGCGGAAGGGCTAACATCTGCAAGGTCCAGACGGTCGGCAGCACCAAGGCGGCAGGCATGTGAGGGTGGGGGAGATGGTTTTACCAGGGCGCATGGTAGCAGCCAAACTAGTGAGGAAGGTGCAGGAGCCCAGGAAGAAGTGGAGGACGAACTGATGGAAGACTCATCAGATGAGGGAGACCTTGATCACATTTCTGTTGTGCGAGGTTGGGGGGAGAGGACAGAGGAAGGAAGCATGATTGTTACCTCGCCACCAACACAACAGGGACTTGGTGCTCCTGGATGCGCAACACACATGAGTGCCTTCTTGCTGCACTACCTGCAACATGACCCTCGAATTGTGAGAATTAGAAATAATCCTGACTACTGGGTTGCCACACTGTTAGATCCCTGGTACAAAAGTAAATTTGCAGAAATTATTCCTGCCATAGAAAGGGATGCACGCATGCAGGAGTATCAGCAGAGACTGTTGCAGAATCTTACATGTGCTTTTCCACAAAATACCAGTGGTGCACGTAGTGAATCTCACAGTTCCAACTTGCCAACCGTGGGACCGTCAAGTGTTCAGCACTCAAACCGTAACAGAACCACAGTATCTGCTGGTAACATCAATTTTGCGGAATCATTTCACCACTTTTTTAGCCCAACCTTTACAAGGCCACAGGAGACAAGAAGTCTGACACATAGTCAACGCCTAGAGACGATGGTACAGGAGTATCTCCAAGTAAACATTGAAGCCACGACTGTGTCACTGGACCCTTGCTCTTTTTGGGCTTCCAATCTGGATAAATGGCCGGAGCTAGCCACTTACGCCTTGGAGATCTTGTCATGCCCCGCAGCCAGCGTTCTGTCTGAACGTGTGTTCAGCGCTGCTGGTGGTGTGCTGACAGATAAGCGCACGCGGCTCTCCACTGATAATGTAGACAGACTCACGTTCATAAAGATGAACAAATCATGGATCCGAAACGACTTTTCTACCCCTGTGTCATCCTGGGGAGAGTAAAAGCTTGATGATTGGTTAAAATCACCCTACCAACCGTTTTAAGCTTTCAAATTACTAATCATGTTTATCTGTATCTTGACTGGAAAATAATTTGGGCTTTGTAGCAGTGTGCAGCACTGATCCTATTAGGCCATCTATACTAAAGCTTTACCAGATTTAAAATTAAAAATAATTTTTAGCTGCATCTAGCCCGGAAAATAATTTTGGGGCTCCGAGATGCGCAAGGCACATAAGTGCCTTCTTGCTGCACTACCTGCAGCATGACCCTCATATTGTCAGAATTCGAAGTAATCATGACTACTGGGTTGCCACACTCTTAGATCCCCCAAACTTTTCGATCAACCTTTTCATTTTAATAAAGACCAAAAAAATGGTCATTTTTGAAATTATAAGCATTAGCAGGTTGTTAGAAACTGAAATCAAACAGTTTTCAACTCAAAACTTTATTCTAGGTGATGTTACATTTTCACATAGGACCCCTTGTTCGAAAGGAGCTTCTGAACTCTCTCGTCCATTGAATTTGTCAGGTTTTGGATGGTTTCTGCTTCAATTGTTTTGCATGAGGACAGAATACCCTCCCAGAGCTGTTGCTTAGATGTGAACTGCCTCCCGCCATCATAGACACTCCTTTTAATGATGATCCAAAGGTTCTGAATGGGGTAGAGGTCAGGGGAGCATGGGGGTCCCACCATAAGTTTGTCCCCTTTTATGCCCATATCAGCCAGAGATGCAGATGTTTTATGTGCAGCATGAGATGGTGCATTATCATGCAGAAAAATGATCTTGCTGTGAAATACACGGTTCTTCTTCTTGAACCATGGCAGGAAGTGCTGTTTGAGAAAATCCACATACATTATGGAGTTCATCTTTAGCGCCTTCAGGGATCCTAAAGGGGCCGACAATCTCTCTCCCCATGATTCCAGCCCAAAACATTACTCCACCTCCTCCTTGTTGGCGCTGTAGCCGTGTTTGCGTGGGGTGTCCATCAACCAGCCATCCTCCACTCCATCCATCTGGACCATCGAGCACTGCACGGCACTCATCCGTGAACAAAACAGTTTTGAAATCAGTCTTCATGTAATGTTTGGCCCACTGGAGCCGTTTCTGCTTGTGTGAAGTGGATAGAGGAGGTCGACAGGATGGCGCATGCACAGCTGCAAACCTCTGAAGGACCCTGCATCTTGTTGTTCGGGGGACGTTGGAGGCACAAGCAGCTTCAAAAACTTGTCTGCTGCTATGACAAGGCTTTTTTGCCGCTGCTCTTTCAACCTGACGTAATTGCCTGTAGGAAAGAGTCCTCAATTTGCCCTTATCAGCACGCACACGTGTGTACTGTGAATCAGCTACATACTTCTTGATTGCCAAGACACTTCATCCTGATCATCGCACAATGTTGATTGTAGTCATGCCTTGACCTAAACACTCCACAATTTGTTGCTTCTCAGCAGCCGACACATCCTTTTTCTTTCCCATTTTGGCAGAAAATGTAGGCTGCTTAATAATGTGAGAGAGCCTTCTTAAGTAGTCTTGCCTTTCATTGGACACACCTGCCAAACTAATTAGCAAAGGTGTCTGCAATTGCTTACAGTGATATAAAGAGCCCTGACACACATCACCATCAATGAGTTTAACTGACAAACAAACAAATTCTTCCCTTATCACTCCTAAACACTTTTTGTATAATAATTTGGAACGCAGTGTACATGTGCTTTTCCACAAAACACCAGTGGTTCACGTAGTGAATCTTACAGTTCTAACTTGCCAACCGTGGTCTGTATGGAGTTGTTCAATAAAGGGCCCAAAATTAAGATAACATAGATGGGAGAGGTCTCTATGAATAGGAATTCCTAAGTATTTGATACCCTGTGAGGGCCAGGCAAAGGGAAAGTTGGACTGGATGGAATCCTATATGGATTTGGGGAGGGAGACATCGAGGGCCTCAGACTTCGCTGCATTGATTTTAAAATTTTACCATGTAACAAAGTGATCTATTTCAGCCATAACAGCATGGATGGATATATGTGATTGAGTGATATATACTAGGACATCATCAGCAAATAGAGAGCACTTGTACTCGGTGCCTCCCACCTCAATCCACCTAATATTGGGGTTATGGCGAATTGATGAGAGCAGGTGCTCCGTCACTAGGATGTATAAGAGAGGGGACAGAGGACATCACTGCCTTGTCCCATTGGTGATTGTGAAAGGTGATGAAAATGTTCTGACGCACCCCCTGGGCCTTGGGACACCCGGAGCCGGACCCTTTTTGGTGGATGCTGGTGGTTGTAGTCTTCGTGGCGGCGACCCAGTTCCGTGGCTCAGGGCGGTCAAACCAGTGGCGGAACTATTTATGTGGTTTTCATGTTTAAATGTCCGACTACGCCACCCGTGGATTGCGGTCAGAGTGAACCGCCGCTACAGGGCAGACCACTGAGGCTGGTGTTGTGGGTGCAGCAGAGCGTAGCATAACTCCCCACGGGAGGAGTATAGCCTCAGGGCAGTGTATGCGGAGGATGGGGGTGATGGTGCAGGGCAGCAGCAGTAACGACACGGAGTCAGTGATGCAGTTCAGGGCCTTTACTCACAGTTCTTATTATCCAGACCACGTCTGCAGGTAACGGCTGCCCACGTCGTACTGTGCTCACCAGGTGAGGGGCTCAGACAACTCCCAGATAACTTTGGAGCACTTCACAGGACCCCCTTTGTGTGTCCTTTGTCTGGCCTTTCTTACCAACACTTCTGTCCGGCTGCCTCGGGCCTCCTCTTGGTAAACTTGGCGCCAGTTTCCCTGACCCTATGTGGTGCCTTCCTAGCGGGTGTAGCGAGGGGCTGCGCCACATAAAATGTCAGAGCCTCTGGTTTCTAGCTGAGGGTCGTTTCCTGCCTCCACTAGTTCGGGGACCGGTCTCCCCCTTTGGCCTGACCCCTCCACGCAGGTGGATTCGGGCGTGCGGTGGCGACTCGCCCGTCCGCACCCCTGGGATCCCTTCATTCCTCGTTCCTGGAGCCTTCTCCGCTCCTCTTCCTTCCTTCTCCCTCTTCCAGGCCTGGGCCTCTGTTACTAGGCCCGCCTCCGGAGCAGAGCTCATGCAGAGCCCCTGCTCCCTGCCACTTCTGCTCAGACTTCTCTGCACTGAACTAAGATGGTGCCCACCTTTTATACTCCCTTCTCAATGCACCCAGGAACTGCTTCCTCCCTGCTCCTGCACTACAGGGTTCCCCTTCCTCAGTGTTCCCTCCCCCCACTCCAGCCAGGGACAGGGACTGTCGTGCCCATCTCAGGGGCATATTGGTCGCCCTGCCCCACGGCAATGTGGTGTAATGCATGCAGGTGTCGGGTCCTGATCCACACTCCATCCTTACCTGAGAGTGAGATATCACACCTCTGGGTGAGGTGCAATACGTCTGTAGCAACCGAGCCCTCAGGGTGCTACAGTTCCATTTATCTTCAGCCTAGGTGACGTATTGCGATACAGGGCCGTGATTTTGGCTATAAAAGGGTCCCCTAGACCCCTATCCCAAGCTTTTTAAGAGAATCATATATGGCGTGCCAGGAGACTCTATGGAATGCTTTCTCAGCATCCAACGAGAGTATCTAATTACAAATTTTTAACTGCATCTAGCCCAGGAAATACTTTGTGCCTAGTAGCAGTGTCTGCTAGTCAGCGGATTATCCCGGCTGTTAAGCAAGCTGCACCACCTGTAGTTTAGACACTTAATTTTTTCAAAGGAAATGCTTCGGGACCATGGGATACTTAGTGAAGAGCATCAGGAGGCACCCCAAGGCATAGGGGCTGGGACTGGCAGTAGGATGCCTTGCGGTGGACAGCCGAGCTCGATCCTTATAAAAGCTTTTTAACTGCAGCAGCTTTAGTGGACGCTACTGGAGCTGGAATTACCGCGGCTGCTGGCATGAGACTTGCCCTCCAATAGATCCTTGTAAATGGATTTAAAGTGTATTCATTCAAATTAGAGAGACAATTTAAATTAAAAAGCTTAGAGCTGCCTCCACCACAGGGGGGCTCGCTCGACCCACCAGCGGACAGGCACCAGTATTGGGAGAGGGGGGCTGGCCGTCGGGGTTCACCGCGGCTCTGGCACAAACCCGGCGACACGGAGGTGGCACGGGCAGGAGCGGACTGGCCGTGTCGGCTTCTCACTTTTTGGATTTTAGAAGGGCATGACATGCCTATATCTGTGTCTCCCCCTCCTTTTACTCCTCCACCTCTTTTATTTTCGCATGACTATATGTACTTGTCACTTTTCCATGTGTTAGTTATGTCTTCTGAGCAGTTTGTCAGCTTTTGGACACCTTTGAAGGTGTTTTCTATGTGTTTCTATGTGTTTTTGTTTGCCTGCCATTGGTTTTAACGGTGTTCGAAGGTGTTCGACGAACAGTTCGACGAACAGTTCGGCGAACACACGGGTGTTCGACGAACCGAACCGAACTCGAACACTACGGGGGTGGCTCAACACTAGAGATTAGACCCCCTGGTGTCCGATTTGCCTGCCTTTCTCACGGCTTTCCGGAAAGTCTTCGACGAACCCGGACGGAAGACCTCATCCGCATCATCTCTGCTACGCCTCCACCAGGGAAATCTCACCGTGGGCCAATATGCCATACGGTTCCGTACCCTTGCCTCGGAGCTGGCTTGGGATAACGACGCTCTGGTATCTGTCTTCTGGGAGGGTCTGTCCGGCCGTATTAAAGATGAACTCGCCGGTCGGGACATTCCAACCACTCTCGATGACTTAATAACCCTTGCCACCCGGATTGACCTACGGTTCCAGGAGCGTGCCAAAGAGGTCACCCGTGAGAGGGGGTTTCCACGTCTAGCTCCTACTTTTCAGAAACCCGTCACTCCCTCCGTTTCTCCCCAGGTACACTTTACTGAGCCTATGCAGGTCGACCAGACCAAGATGGTCAAAACCCGTCAGGACTTACGCCGTGCCAAAGGGAGCTGCTTCTACTGTGGCAGTAAGGAGCACCGGATCCGTACCTGCCAGGAGAGGTCGGGAAACGCCTGTGTCTAGGTTCGCTCAGAGAGGTCCACCTAGACAAGAATAAATCCTCTCCATCTCTGCTACTGTCAGTCTCTATTATCTGCAGGGAGAATCGTTATTTCGAACTAGCCCAACTTGACTCTGGAGCGGCCGGGAATCTTATTTCACAGTCCCTGGTAGAAAAATACCGCATTCCCACCAAACCTCTGGCTGTACCATTATCTGTCGCTGCTGTGGATGGGGGCCTCTTACCAGGTCCCATCCAACTCATCACCGAATCCATAACTCTGCAGGTGGGAATGCTGCATTCTGAGAGCATCTCTTTTCATGTTCTACCTGGACTCTCTCACGCCCTCTTACTAGGTCTACCTTGGCTCCAGAGACATGCACCCGTGCTTGACTGGCAGACCGGAGAAGTCCTTCGCTGGGGACAGGACTGTCATAAGACTTGTTTGGTTCCTGTTCATCCTGTCCGTCCTTCTCCTACCCCAACTAATCTACCTGGACTTCCGATTCCCTATTGGTCATTTGCTGATGTCTTTAATAAAAAGGAGGCAGAGACATTACCCCCTCATAGACCATACGACTGTCCTATCGACCTGATACCCGGTACTACTCCTCCCCGTGGGCGTATTTACCCATTGTCCGCTGCTGAGACCCGGTCGATGTCCGAATATATTGAGGAGAATTTGGCCAGGGGATTCATCCGGAAATCTACCTCCCCGGCGGGAGCAGGCTTCTTCTTCGTAAAAAAGAAGGACGGCTCTCTCCGTCCCTGTATAGACTATAGAGGCCTTAACCAGATCACGGTGAAGAATAAGTACCCCATTCCGCTCATTCCAGAATTATTTGATCGCCTGAGGGGGGCTAGAGTCTTCACCAAACTGGACCTCCGTGGGACGTACAACCTGGTCCGTATCCGTCAAGGGGATGAATGGAAGACTGCATTCAACACCCGGGACGGCCACTATGAATATCTGGTATTGCCCTTTGGTCTCTGTAACGCTCCTGCCGTCTTTCAAGAGTTGGTCAATGACATCTTCCGGGACCTTCTCTACTCCTGCGTTGTGGTGTACCTGGACGACATCTTGGTCTTCTCTCCGGATCTCCAGACTCACCGGAGGGACGTTCGTCAGGTCCTGCTCAGGCTCAGGCAGAATCACCTCTTCGCTAAATATGAGAAGTGCCTCTTTGAGCAGACCTCGCTTCCGTTTTTGGGCTACATTATTTCTCAGACCGGCCTACGAATGGATCCAGAGAAACTGTCTGCCATCGAGAAATGGCCCCGACCGGAGGGGTTGAAGGCCATTCAGTGGTTCCTGGGCTTCGCCAACTACTACTGCCTCTTCATACCACACTTCTCTTCCCGGACTGCCCCAATTTCCGCGCTCACCCGTAAGGGTACTAATCACAAGGAGTGGCCGTCCGAAGCAGAGGAGGCCTTTCTTTCCTTAAAACAGGCCTTTTCTTCCGCCCCGGTGCTGCATCGTCCGGACGGCAACAAGCAGTTCTTCCTGGAGGTTGACGCCTCCTCCTCTGGAGCCGGAGCTGTACTTACTCAAAAATCATCTTCCGGGAGAATGGTAACTTGTGGCTTTTTCTCCAAACTCTTCTCCTCTTCTGAGCGCAATTATTCCATAGGAGACCGAGAGTTATTGGCCATCAAGCTGGCATTGGAGGAGTGGCGTTACCTACTCGAGGGGGCTCTTCATCCGGTAATAATTTACACTGACCTCAAGAACTTGGCTTACCTCCAGCATGCCTAGAGACTTAACCCACGCCAAGCCCGGTGGTCCTTGTTTTTTGCTCGCTTTGATTTTGTTCTACATTTTCGCCCGGCTGACAAGAACATCAAAGCGGACACCTTGTCCCGATCCTTTCTGGTATCTGACCTCGAGGAGGAACCTAAACATATCATCGATCCCGCCAGAGTAATGCAGGTGGCTCCCGTGAGTCTAAATCGTCTCCCTCCCGGTAAGACGTTCGTATCGGTACCTGATCGGAAGAAGATCCTACACTGGGGTCATTCATCTAAACTAGCTGGCCACGCCGGTCAGAAAAAGACCCTCCAGCTTATTACCCGGCACTACTGGTGGCCTAACCTGCACAAGGATGTAATAGACTTTGTTTCTGCCTGTGTGTCCTGCGCCCGCAACAAAGTTCCGAGACACCTGCCAGCCGGTCGCCTCCTTCCTCTGCCAGTACGTGCTGCCCCCTGGCAGCATATAGCGATGGACTTCATAACTGATCTTCCCGTCTCTGCCGGTTGTACGGTCATTTGGGTGGTAGCTGACCGCTTTTCCAAGATGGCTCACTTCATTCCCCTGCCAGGCCTCCCGTCTGCACCCGAGCTGGCTAAAGACTTTATCCGCCACATCTTCCGTCTTCATGGCCTGCCCCGTCACATCGTGTCGGATCGTGGGGTACAGTTCACTTCTCGTTTCTGGAGAGCCACTTGTAAATTGCTAGACGTCACCCTGGACTTCTCCTCCGCTTACCACCCACAGTCTAATGGTCAAGTGGAGCGGATCAATCAGATCCTGACCAGTTACCTCCGGCACTTCGTTAATGCCCACCATTCTGACTGGGTGGATCTCCTGCCATGGGCCGAATTCTCGTACAACAATCACGAGAGCGAATCCTCCTCCAAATCCCCGTTTTTTGTAGTCTTCGGTCAGCATCCTTGGATCCCGTTTCCCGTCTCCACCTCGGTGGACAATCCGGCTGCGGAATCTCTTGTTAACAAATTTTCCTCCATATGGGAGAGTACCCGGTCCGCACTCCTTCTGTCATCCGAGCGTATGAAAAGACATGCTGACAAAAAACGTCTGGATCCTCCTCAATTCCGTCCAGGGGATAAGGTCTGGCTCTCGTCCAAGTATGTCCGGCTCAAGATTCCTTCCTATAAGTTAGGGCCTCGGTTCATCGGTCCTCTGGAGGTCATCAGTCAGATCAACCCGGTGGCCTATAAATTGAAACTCCCGGCCAACTTGTGGATCCCTAACTCCTTCCATGTATCTCTCCTCAAACCCGTGGTACTTAACTCTTTTTCCAAGTCTACAGGTACGGCTCCTGCTCCGGTTTCCGCTGAAAACGAATTTGAGGTAGAGAACATTCTGGCCACCAAAAGGGTAAGAAGGAAGACCTTTTTTCTAGTAGATTGGAAGGGGTTTGGTCCTGAAGAGAGAACGTGGGAGCCCCGGGAGAACATCCATGCCCCTCTCATCCTTGCTAAATTTCTGTCTGGCCTAAAAAAGGGGGGGCCTAAAGGGGGGGGTACTGTAGCGTCGGCGTCCCTGCCCTCTGCTAGGCAGGGACGCTGTTCCCCTCACCTCTCTGCTCCGAGCCCGGCGTCCTCCTCCCGCTCTGCTGGTAGCGCGCGCTCCTTCCCGGCCACTGTGCTTAGGGCGCGCGCGCGCGCGCTCCCTCCCTCTTAAAGGGGCCGCGCGCGCCGTCCTAAGGAGTCCCCGGCCAATGGCCGGAGGACTTCACCATATATAAGGCACCTCCTCCTAAATGGAGGTGCCCGAGCAATGTTGTTGCACTGTTCACTACTCTGCTTCAGCCCTCAGGTCCCGTTGCCAGTTACCTGCCAGTTACCTGCCAGTTACCTGCCTGATTCCTGCCAGAGTCCTGCCAGTTTGCTGTCTGTTTCCTGCCTGATATTCCTGCTACCTGCTTGCTAGCCTGAGGTCCGACGGTCTGCCTTCCTACTCCTGTCAGTCTGTCTATGGACCAGCTTGTCCGCTCACCTGGGAGCGCTCCTCTGCTACCTGCCTGCTAGCCTACCTGGAGGCTCCGCCGTCACGTGCTGTGACCACCTGCTATTCCAGAGACTCTTGCCCGCTCACCTGGGAGCGCTCCTGCGCTACCTGCCTGCTTGCCTACCTGGAGGCTCCGCCGTCACGTGCTGTGACCACCTGCTATTCCAGAGACTCTTGCCCGCTCACCTGGGAGCGCTCCTCCGCTACTTGCCTGCTTGCCTACCTGGAGGCTCTGCCGTCACGTGCTGTGACCACCTGCTTTTCCAGAGACTCTCGCCTGCTCACCTGGGAGCACTCATCTGTCATCCGCCTGCTAGCCTACCTGGAGGCTCAGCCGTCACAGGTCGTACCTACCCTATACCCAGAGACTGTCCCGGTCACTTGCTGTGACCTCCTGCCCATTCACCCAGAGACTGCCCCGGTCACTTGCTGTGACCTCCTGCCCGTTCACCCAGAGACTGCCCCAGTCACTTGCTGTGACCTCCTGCCCGTTTACCCAGAGACTGTCCCGGTCACTTGCCGTGACCTCCTGCCCGTTCACCCAGAGACTGTCCCGGTCACCTGCTGTGACTGCCTGCCCATCTTCCCTGGTCGCCACCCGCTCCCTTACAAGGACCGCCCCCTTGTATAGTAGCTCACAGGTTCCGCCTACCAGACCCGTTACATACATGATGGAATAATATGTTATAGGGTACCCCAGGAGGGCTCCAAATGTGTGGGTAAAATATATATCCCACGGGGAGGAAATAGAAAAAAGTTGAATTATTTTTTTTATGACTTAGTCATTTTTTCCAACTTGTGTCAGACTTCCAGAGAAGGGGAAATGTCAATGAGCAAATCCGATTTCAATTCCAGAGTGATTCGCCCAATTAGTCCATGATACTTAGTCGTTTTCAGTAAATTTTCTGACTTTTTTGAAAATTTCTCTTTTTGTGAAAACCTCCGCTAAATGAGGGAATGATATGTTAGAGGGTATCCCAGGATGGTTCCAAATGTGTGGGTAAAATATATATCCCATGGGGAAAACTTGAAAAAAAAGTTGAACATTTTTTTTTCTCACAGTCATTTTTTCCAACTTGTGTCAGACTTCCAGAGAAGGGGAAATGTCAGTGAGCGCATCAGATTTCAGTTCCAGAGCGATTCGCCCAATGAATTTTTGATACTTAGTTATTTTCAGCCAATTTTCTGACTTTATTGAAAATTTCACTTTTTTTGTGAAAATATCCTCTACATGAGGGAATAATATGTTATAGGGTATCCCAGGAGGGCTCAAAATGTGTGTGTAAAATATATATTCCACGGGGGGGAAATTGAAAAACGTTGAAAAAAATTTTTTGTTTACGACTTAGTCATTTTTTCCAAATTCTGTCAGACTTCCAGAGAAGGGGAAATCTCCGTGAGTGCATCCGATTTCAGTTCCAGAGCGATTCGCCCAAAAAGTCCTTGATACTTAGTCGTTTTAAGTAAATTTTCTGACTTTTTTGAAAATGTCTCATTTTTGTGAAAACCTCTGCTAAATGAGGGAATGGTATGTTAGAGGGAACCCCAGGAGGGTTCCAATTGAGTGGGAAAAATATGTATCCCATGGGGGGGGAATTGAAAAAAAGTTGAATTTTTTTTTTCTGACGTAGTCATTTTTTTTAACTTGTGTCAGACTTTCAGAGAAGGGGAAAAGTCAGTGAGCGCATCCGATTTCAGTTCCAGAGCAATTCGCCCGATGAGTCCTTGATGCTTAGTTGTTTTCAGCCAATTTTCTGACTTTTTTGAAAATTTCACTTTTTTGTGAAAATATCCGCTACATGGTGGAATAATATGTTATAGGGTACCGCAGGAGGGCTCTAAATATGTGGGTAAAATATATTCCCACCAGGGGGAATTGAAAAAAAGTTGAATTTTTTTTTTCTGACTTAGTCATTTTTTTCCAACTTGTGTCAGACTTCCAGAGAAGGGGAAATGTCAGTGAGCGCATCTGATTTCAGTTCAAGTGCGATTCGCCTGATGCGTCCTTGATACTTAGTCGTTTTCAGCCAATTTTCTGACTTTTTTGAAAATTTCACTTTTTTGTGAAAATATCTGCTACATGAGGGAATATTATGTAATAGGGTACCCCAGTAGGGCTCTAAATGTGTGGGTAAAATATATATCCCACGGTGGAAAGAAATGAAAAAAAGATTTAAATTTTTTTTTGACTTAGTCATTTTTTCCAACTTGTGTCAGACTTCAAGAGAAGGGAAAATGTCAGTGAGCGCATCCGATTACAGTTTCAGAGCGAATCGCCCGATGAGTCTTTGATAGTGTTGAGCCACCCCCGTAGTGTTCGAGTTCGGTTCGGTTCGTCGAACACCCGTGTGTTCGCCGAACTGTTCGTCGAACAGTTCGTCGAACACCTTCGAACACCGTTAAAACCAATGGCAGGCAAACAAAAACACATAGAAACACATAGAAAACACCTTCAAAGGTGTCCAAAACCTGACAAACTGCTCAGAAGACACAACTAACACATGGAAAAGTAACAAGTACATATAGTCATGCGAAAAGAAAAGAGGTGGAGGAGTAAAAGGAGGGGGAGACACAGATATAGGCATGTCATGCCCTTCTAAAATCCAAAAAGTGAGAAGCCGACACGGCCAGTCCGTTCCTGCCCGTGCCACCTCTGTGTCGCCGGGTTTGTGCCAGAGCCGCGGTGGACCCTGACGGACAGCCCCCCTATCCCAATACTGGTGCCTGTCCGCCGGTGGGTTGAGGCCCCCCACGGTGGGGGGGGGGGGTAGTAACATCTGCAGAAGAAAGACCATCTTCCAGCCAAACTAAGATGTCGACTTCTTTTCGTGGACAATGTGATACGATCCCATTCTTACGGACACGCCCATCGCTACAAATTCTAGATGAGGCACAAAAACAGCAGGTGCTTCTACGGATATCAAGTGCTCCTTCAAGTGGGCTCTCCATCACCTCAATTTCAACATCACAAATACTCCAGTCCTCAGAGGTGTCACCCCAATCGCACTTGCTTCCTCACAGCTCCCAAGTCTCAAGCTGCCCGTCTGAGTATGGGGTAACACAGATGGTTGAGTCTGCACAGCTGTTTACTCATACTATAGCCTGGGAAACGGAGGTCTGCTCCAGAGCTTCTGTTAATCCAGATGAGGAAATGATCTGATCTGATGCCCAGAATCTTTATAAGTCGGATCCAGGACCAGATGAAGAAGGTTCTGAGCATAATGTAGACCCTTGTTCCCAAACTGTAACTCCTGTTGGTGGAGACAATGATGTAGACGATGATGAGACTCAAATACCTGATTGGAGCGACAACTTGACTTTTCGGTCAGGGCAGGAAGAGGTTGGCTCTGAGGACGACGGGTGTGATAACACACAGGGTGATGATGACGAGGTTGGAGATCCCACTTACTGTCAACCCACAGTCAGCCAGTCGATGAGGTCAGCAGAGGAGGTGGAGGAGGATGTGACTAGCCCTGGGGATGGGGATGACTCGGTACCCGGGCATTTGCCTGGCCTTGGGGATGTCGCGGTGGTCGGCTCCCTGGCCCGTACCCTGGGGTCTCTCTTTAAAAGGGTGGATAATTGTTAATTTTATAAGAGTTCATGATGCCACCTGTGGTATCTGGTGACAAGCACCAGCGCTGCAGCAGTCCACTGAGGCCGGTGATAAGGCAGCTCGATGGTATAGCTCCCCACAGGTGGAGCTAGGTCTCAGGGCAGCATATGCAGGGGGAATGCAGGACAGGCGAGACCCAGCTGGGTCAGAGCAAGAACGGAATGGACACGGTAGTCACTTCAGTACCTTTTACTGGTGGAAATTCAGGCACATCCCGGAGCACTGTAGGGTGAAGGGTGCATATCAGGATCCTCCCCAATGAGCGGGTGTAGGGCCTCCTGTTTCTTGCCTCTGTGTAGTAAGTTTCTGACCTGCCTGGAGCTAGGCCTAACTTTGTCTCTGTCCTGCGCTGGCTGACCTTGTGGTAGGGCCTTCTCTTGGAGTTCACGCTCCCAGTATGCGGGGCCTAAGCATCTCCTGGCTCTGTTACATATCAGCACCTTAGCGATCCTGGGACTTGTAGTTCTCCAGGGATTCCGGTTATGCCTTACTGGGTCATAGAGATACGGATCCTGTGTCCGGTAAATGCTTCGGGGTGAGCTGGCTAAGCTCCTCTGTCCCTAATGTACTAACTCGCCACTCGCCTTCGGCCTACTCGGGCCCTCACTAGGCTATACACACTAACGGCAGCTTGCCGCGCTTCACTGATCTTACGGCATCGGCACACCTTAAGCTCTATCTGGGCTCCCTGAATCTAGCAAGCAGGAGCCTTGTGCTCCACTGCTGAACTATTAACTGCGTTCTCTAGACTAGACTGAGCTCCACTGCAGACTGACCTCTCTTAGGCTTCTCTACTGCAGGAACTCTTCAGAGGAACTGAACTGCCTAGCTCCACCTTCCCTATTTATATCCCTAACGGGCTCCCTCTGCTGGTCTGAGGTGGAAGGTGGAGATATGTGAATGTTTATGGGGGCCTCTTGTGGAGGATTCCATCAATGCACTCTTCTAGGATCTGTGATACCAAGCGCAGCGGGGCATCACAGATGCTATTGACGACGAGGTTAGGTTGCGCCTTCCTGAACAGAGACGGAGTACTGGAAGCACGTCAACAACTGCATCCTCAACCACAACTCTGCCTCTGACCACAAGTGGTAGTGGCTCTTCAGGTCACATGGGCTCTAAGCCTTGCATAGCCTGGGCATTTATTCAGATCGATAAGGATGACCCAACTCGTGTTATCTGTAATATTTGCCAGCAAAAGCTAAGTAGAGGCCAAAAAATCCATAGTTTGAGTACTTCATGCATGTACCGTCACATGGACATGAAGCATAAGTTGCAGTGGGAAGCTCACTGTGCTACAATGCGGCCTAGCCGGCTGGGCCAACCACCGTCTGCCCCATCTTGTGCATCCGCAGCCTCTTCATCCTCTGTGACTGGGGGGACAGCAGTCACACATGTTTTTGGACGCAGACCTGCCACCTCTTTACCCGCAACAGCCAGTGTGATTGGCAGGTCGTCAGTTCATTGGGAAGTGGAAACACCTGCTAGTGTTGAGCGCTCTCCGACATCGAGAGCACCACCTTTGGATCAAGGCAACCTAACATGTCTGCCTGCATCTTCCTCACAGACCGGCAATTTGTCGGGGACACCCTACTCAACACCGTCTAAGCACAACAGCCAGCCCTCGGTCCCTCAGATGTGGAAAAGTAAAAGACCATTTCCTCCTAGCCATGAGAACGCTAAGAGGTTGAATTTCATCATCTGCAAGCTGTTGGCTACAGAAATGCTGCCTTTCCACCTGGAGGACACAGAGGATTTTCAAGACCTTATGTCCGTCACAGTGCCCCAGTACCAGATGCCCAGTCGGCACTACTTCTCAAAGAAAGGTGTGCCTGCGCTCCACTAGCATGTCGCACACAACATCACCGCTTCTTTGAGAAACTCTGTGTGTGACAGGGTGCACTTCACCACAGACACTTGGACGAGAAGGCATGGACAGGGGCGTTACATGTCGCTGACTGGGCACTGGGTAACTATGGTTACAGCAGGACAAGGGCTGCTATCCAAGTCTTACCGTCCCCACGAGTTGTGCGTCAATCCTCTTTATCTCGAAGTTCCTCCACTGCTTCTGCCTCCTCAACCTCCTCTCGGTCCGCCACCTGCACCCAAAGCCTGTCTGGTAATGCCACCTGCTTTCTAACTGCGCAGAAGGAATCCTGCACACCTCCTTACTATGCTGGCAGCAGGGCTCAACGGCATCAGTGTTTACTTTGAAATGTCTGGGAAATGTGAGTCACACAGCTGAGGAGTTGTGGTCAGCTCTGGAGACCCAGTTTCATGAATGGTTGTCTCCACTGGACCTGCAACCAGGGAAGGCCATGTGCGACAATGCTGCAAACCTGGGTGCGGCACTTCGCCGGGCAATGTCACACACGTGCCTTGTATGGCTCACGTGTTGAACCTGGTTGTCCAGCAATTTTTAGCCCACTATCCCGGACTAGATGGCCTTCTGCAGAGGGCACGGTCGCTGTGTTCTCACTTCCGCCGTTTGCATCCCGCAGTTCAACGACTTACATCTCTACAGAAGTCGTTGGGCCTGCCACTTCACCGGCTGAAATGCGATGTGCCGACACGGTGGAATTCAACTCTGCACATGTTGCAGCGACTGTGGCAGCACCGACAAGCCCTGGTGCAATACGTTCTGACGTATAGCCTGGGCCAACGAGATCCAGAGGTGGGGCAAATCACGCTGCAGGAGTGGTCTCAGATCAGGGACCTATGAAGTTGATGCACCCTCTGGGCCATGGGGTACCCTGAGCCGGGCCGGTAGACGCTGGGGGTTGTAGTCACTGTGGCGGTGACCCAGTCCGTGACCCAGGGCGGTCAATCCAAGGGTAATTTGAATATATGGATTTTATAATGTCTGACTACGCCACCTGTGGAGTGCGGCCAAAGGGGCCACCGCTGCGGAACAGTCCTCTGAAGCTGGTGGTTTTGCAGCAATGGTATTATTACTCACCACAGGAAGAGTGTAGCTTCAGGGCAGTGTGGGTGGATGATGGTGGTTGTAGTGCAGGGAGTCAGTAATGAACACAGAGTCCGTGTGATGCCGTCTCAAGATATTACTCACAGTTGTTGTAGTCCAGATTACAGGTACCAGAGCAATCTCCCCCGTCGTGCTGTGCATACTCAGTGAGGGGCTCAGTCCACCCCCAGATAGCTCCGGAGTACTTAGCAGGACCCCCTTCTGTGTGTCCTTTCTCTGGCCTTCTCCCTGCACCTCACACCCAGTGACACTTCTATCCGGTATCCTTGGGCCTTGGCGGGTGACGTGTGTTCCGTCCCCTGGGTCCTATGTGGCTACCTTCTTAGTGAGACTGGTGTGGACTTTGGCCTGCAGTACATGAAATGCAGCAGCCTCCGGTTTCTAGTTGAGCCTTGCTGTTTCTCCGCTAGTTGAGGGACCGGTTCCCCTTATCTGGCCTGACCCCTCTACCTCCTGGTAGCAGCTGGCGTACGGGTGGCCTTCTGCATGGCCCGTAGCCGTAGGGTCCTTTCGGTTCCTGGAGCCTTCCAGCTCCCACTCCTCTCTTCTCTCCTTCAGTCCTGGGCCTCCCAGGCTAGGCCCGCCTCCGGAGCAGAGCTCATGCCTAGTCTCTGCTCCTGTCACTTTTCCTCCTCTGTCTGGCTTGCTCTTTCTAAGATGGCTTCCTATTTATACTCTGCTTGTCATGTGCTCCCCTAAGCTGCTCCCCTAAGCACCCACTACATAGGACCCTCAAACCAGCTAGGGACCTGAGACTGTGCTCTCCCTTAGGAGCAATCTCGCCCTACCCCCACTGCGGGTATGTGTTGGATGCAGGAGTTAGGGTCCCGAGCCATACGCCTTCCTTACCTGAGGGTGAGATACCACACCTCTGGGTGAGATGCAGTAACTCTGTGGCGACTGAACCCTCAGGGGCGCCACACACCCTTCTGCACAGTTTTGAAATGGCGACGAAGATGTTTAGTGCTGACGACGATGCCATTATCAGCATGACTATTCCGGTGATTTACATGCTGGAGCACACATTAAACAGAATTCAGAGTCAGGTGATGGGACAAGAGGAGGTGGAGGAAGTAGAGGAGGAGTCGTATGCGGAAGGGATAACATCTCCAAGGTCCAGACGGTTGGCAGCACCAAGGCGGCAGGCATGGGAGGGTGGGGGAGAGGGATTAACCAGGGCGCATGGTAGCAGCCAAACTGTTGAGGAAGGTGCAGGAGCCGAGGAAGAAGTGGAGGACGAACTGGCAATGGGCATGGAAGACTCATCAGATGAGGGAGACCTTGATCACATTTCTGTTGTGCGAGGTTGGAGGGAGAGGGCAGAGGAAGGAAGCATGATTCTTACCTCGCTACCAACATAACAAGGACTTGGTCCTTCTGGATGTGCAAGACACATGAGTGCCTTCTTGCTGCACTACCTGCAACATGACCCCCGGATTGTCAGAATTCGAAGTAATCCCGACTACTGGGTTGCCACACTCTTAGATCCCCGGTAAAAAAATATATTTGCCGAAATAATTCCTGCCATAAAAAGGTATTGACGAATGCAGGAGTATCTGCAGACGCTGTTGCAGAATCTTACATGTGCTTTTCCACAAAACACCAGTGGTGCACGTAGTGAATCTCACAGTTCTAACTTGCCAACGGTGGGACTGTCGACTCTTCATCACTCAAACAGTAACAGTAACACAGTATCTGCTGGTAACAGCAATTTTGTGGAATCGTTTCACCACTTTTTTAGCCCATCCTTTGCAAGGCCACAGGAGACAAGAAGTCTGACACATAGTCAATGCCTAGAGAGGATGGTACAGGAGAATCTCCAAGTGAACATCGAAGCCATGACTGTGTCACTGGACCCTTGCTCATTTTGGTATTCGAATCTGGAAAAATCGTCGGAGCTCGCCACTCACGCCTTGGAGATCTTGTCATGCCATGCAGTCAGCGTTTTCTCTGAACGTGTGTTCAGCGCTGCTGGTGGTGTGCTGACAGATAAGAAAACGCGGCTGTCCACTGAGAATGTAGACAGACTCACGTTCATAAAGATGAACAAATCATGGGTTCGCAAGGACATTTCTACCCCTGTGTCATCCTTGGGAGACTAAAAGCTTGGGGATTTGGTAAAATCACCTCACCAACCGTTTTAAGCAACAGTGGGGCAATTGATGCCACTTAACCCTAGAACGCATGACCATAAAAATCTACACTTTCACATACCTGGGGCCCTTTAGGCCCGTGTGCAAATAACATGGAATAACTCAAACTCAAATGACAAACAACTATATACAAGAAGAATACCTAGAGTTTCAAAATTCGAACTAAAGTAATCTTGCAGAAAATAGAAAACAATTAACTGGGCGGGCCTGCAAGGCCACAGGTATGCATTCTAGGGTTAAGTGGTGTCTGTGCCACAATTTTGGGAGTCCCCTTGCTGTGTCTTTCGTGACGTTGGCATCGTCAATTCCAGGTGGGTTGGGTCGCACCCCCCCCCCTTTTAACTGTAAGAAACTACATACACTATGGCTTGGGGTAACACAGATGGTTGAGTCTGAAGAGCTGTTTACTCAGAGGTCTGCTCCATATCTTCAGTGTCTGCTAGTCAGAATTTTTAACTGCATCTAGCCTAGGCAATACTTTGGGCGTAGTAGCCCAGCTGCGAAGCAAGCTGCACCGCCTGTGTATCTAATAAGAATTTTTAAATGAATCTAGCCTAGGCAGACTGTGGGGACCCCCAACCAAACCCAGACTCTCAGCCCCCCTACCGCCCCCCTTTCATGGACAATACAATAATGTAACTCTTACAACTGGATGGGTGAGGATCGGTCACAGCTTTATTAACTCTTTATACTCATTCCATTAGAAAGGCATTTTATTTCTAAAATAATTCAGCTTGTTGCAGCATGCCCTGGGTCCCCACTCC
Source organism: Phyllobates terribilis (assembly GCF_046119375.1). NCBI lineage: Eukaryota > Metazoa > Chordata > Amphibia > Anura > Dendrobatidae > Phyllobates > Phyllobates terribilis. Next base: position 324,681,373 of record NW_027362764.1, on the reverse strand, counting down.
GGCAAGTTGGCCAACAAGTGTAACTCTCCAACATGTCCTTTCTATTTCCAGGCCACGGAGGATCCAGCGTACTCGTATGCAGGACTCTGACCCCCACCCATCACTCTTAACGCTTGTTCCACTCCGTCCTGGAGTCCTGACAGGAATATGTCCAGTCTAATATCTATTAAGTGAACACTGTCGGGCCGTATGAGGCCTGCTTTATCTCCTTCCAGTTGTCAGTGTCGTATCACTACTCCGCCTCTGTGTCTTCTAAATTTTGCCAGCCGAATATTTATTACCAGCCTTGTCCACTCGATGGCCGTGATGTCTCGCGCACCTTGCCATACCGCTATCGGCACAATCTCTGACCATACTATAGCTAATTTTGTGAAAAATTCTCTGAAGTGCTCAGTGTCTAGTCTCATTATTACCATTAGTTATGCGCTCTTGTGATGACCTAGGTTGTTTCCCCCGGCCTGTATAACTAAGATGACCGGACCTCTTGCCTCTCTCCCTACCTTGATTACCTCCATTAGTACCTGTGGCCATAGCAGGCCTCTAATACCTCTCCAGTTGAAATATGTGTTATGAAACTCTAAGTTCCTCCCGCCTGGGCGGACTTTCGCCCTTTTTTGTGCCCAATATATATACGAGTGGCCTATCACTCACACTGTTGGCTTAGCGTCACCTGTAAAAGAAACAAACCACGTTAGGATAACAAGTCCGGTCTTATGTATCTCGCCAAACACGTGGATCGCCATCTCCTTATCCTCTGAACTTCCGTTTCTGACAGTTCTGCTCTTGCTGCTTCCGTGGCCGCACCTATGCGGAATGAGTGTGTCCCGTAATCTTTGGGGTGGTTCCCTGCCGATGTTATGCATTTATTAAATATAGCTTGGAACAGGTATCTTGATAATGGCGTTCCATCAAAGTGTGATAGGAAGAAATTACTTTGTGATCTGATGGTTAGATATGTTTTTACTATTGTTACCCGACTCAGTGTACCGTTTGTGGGTTGTAGAAGTACCCAAGTACCCCTGCCCGCTGGAACCGTTTTCGATTGGTGTATGCGTAGACGTATTGCATTATTGGCTATGACTACGTCCTGGTGTAATAAGCCTCCACTGGTGGTAATTTTGGATTGAGGGACTAATTCGCTTATACATAGCGCCCCGAAGAAGGCGATCACAAATGCAGTAGACATTAGTGTTGCTTCAAATTGTGAGTGTCATGTTAATGGTGTTAGGGATAAGATGTGAGAAATCAGTTTTAGTGACACGGGACGGGACGTCTACATTCCTGACTTGGCTGACCCCTTTTCCACCCTTTTATGGATTGTCTGATGATGAATCTTTGTCACATCTCCCCAATTCAGTAGTTGGAAGTGAAATGCTACTACGGTCAGACACCGCTGCGCTGACGCCCCTGATATGCCCCTCATCATTAGCTGGTGGAGAAATTCTATGGTGACTTGTGATCTGGCTTGTTCACATTGGTCAACCCGTCTGCCTGCTACTAGTCGTGTCCACTCTTCCCATGCCTTACCGTATGCTTGCCACGTTGACAGGACAACTGACGCTCTGATTAATGGCATCAACTATTCGCCACTAGATCCCATAGGGAGGGTGGGCAACTGTTGCCCGATGGGTGGGCGTTGTGGAAGAGCTCTGTGAAAATCTGCCAATTGAATTGTTATAAAGCGTTAGCAGCAGCTTTATACCCCTCAGCATAGTGGCTAGCGCGGACCCATACATTGTGCTTTAGGCACAGGAATGCTAGCCTGCGTAGTAGGCCTAGCACTGGGAGAGACGATGATGCCATGTTATTAATGCAGTGCGCTAGGCTGGTGTTTTGTGTTATGAAGCGTATATTTTTTTTAGCCAGGCACGCGCCCCATATTTCTATTGCTACCACTATTGGGAAAAATTATTTTCAGGGCTAGATGCAGCTAAAAATTATTATTAATTTCAAAGCTGGTGGAGCTTGGTATAGATGGCCTAATACAATGAGTCCCACACACTGCTAGAAGCCCAAATAATTTTTCAGAGCTAGATGCAGATAAAAATTATTTTTAATTTGCAACCTGATGGAGGTCAGTATAGATGGACTAATAGAACAAGTCCCACACACTGCTAGAAGGCCAAATATTTTTTCAGAGCTAGATGCAGACAAAAAATTATATTCAGTTTGCAACCTGATGGAGGTCAGCATAGATGGACTAATAGACCCAGTCCCACACACTGCTAGAAGCCCAAATGTTTTTTCAGAGCTAGATGCAGAAAAAAATGATATTCAATTTGCAACCTGATGGAGGTCAGTATAGATGGACTAATAGAACAAGTCCCACTCACTGCTAGAAGCCCAAATATTTTTTCAGAGCTAGATGCAGATAAAAATTATTTTTAATTTGCAACCTGATGGAGGTCAGTGTACATGGACTAATAGACCAAGTCCCACACACTGCTAGAAGCCCAAATATTTTTTCAGAAGTAGATGCAGAAAAAAATTATATTCAATTTGCAACCTGATGGAGGTCAGTATAGATGGACTAATAGAACAAGTCCCACACACTGCTAGAAGGCCAAATATTTTTTCAGAGCTAGATGCAGACAAAAAATTATTTTGAATTTGCAACCTGATGGAGGTCAGTATAGATGGACTAATAGAACAAGTCCCACACACAGCTAGAAGCCCAAATATTTTTTCAGAGGTAGATGCAGATAAAAACTATTTTTAATTTGCAGACTGATGGAGGTCAGTATAGATGGACTAATAGAGAAAGTCCCACACACTGCTAGAAGGCCAAATATTTTTTCAGAGCTAGATGCAGATAAAAATTATTTTTAATTTGTAACCTGATGGAGGTCAGTATAGATGGACTAATAGAGAAAGTCCCACACACTGCTAGAAGGCCAAATATTTTTTCAGAGCTAGATGCAGATAAAAATTATTTTTAATTTGCAACCTGATGGAGGTCAGTATAGATGGACTAATAGATTAAGTCCCACTCACTGCTAGAAGCCCAAATATTTTTTCAGAGCTAGATGCAGATAAAAATTATTTTTAATTTGCAACCTGATGGAGGTCAGTATAGATGGACTAATAGAGAAAGTCCCACACACTGCTAGAAGCCCAAATATTTTTCAGAGCTAGATGCAGAAAAAAATTATATTCAATTTGCAACCTGATGGAGGTCAGTATAGATGGACTAATAGAACAAGTCCCACTCACTGCTAGAAGCCCAAATATTTTTTCAGAGCTAGATGCAGATAAAAATTATTTTTAATTTGCAACCTGATGGAGGTCAGTGTACATGGACTAATAGACCAAGTCCCACACACTGCTAGAAGCCCAAATATTTTTTCAGAAGTAGATGCAGAAAAAAATTATATTCAATTTGCAACCTGATGGAGGTCAATATAGATGGACTAATAGAACAAGTCCCACACACTGCTAGAAGGCCAAATATTTTTTCAGAGCAAGATGCAGACAAAAAATTATTTTGAATTTGCAACCTGATGGAGGTCAGTATAGATGGACTAATAGAACAAGTCCCACACACAGCTAGAAGCCCAAATATTTTTTCAGAGGTAGATGCAGATAAAAACTATTTTTAATTTGCAGACTGATGGAGGTCAGTATAGATGGACTAATAGAGAAAGTCCCACACACTGCTAGAAGGCCAAATATTTTTTCAGAGCTAGATGCAGATAAAAATTATTTTTAATTTGTAACCTGATGGAGGTCAGTATAGATGGACTAATAGAGAAAGTCCCACACACTGCTAGAAGGCCAAATATTTTTTCAGAGCTAGATGCAGATAAAAATTATTTTTAATTTGCAACCTGATGGAGGTCAGTATAGGTGGACTAATAGAGAAAGTCACACACACTGCTAGAAGGCCAAATATTTTTTCAGAGCTATATGCAGATAAAAATTATTTTTAATTTGCAACCTGATGGAGGTCAGTATAGATGGACTAATAGAGAAAGTCCCACACACTGCTAGAAGGCCAAATATTTTTTCAGAGCTAGATGCAGATATAAATTATTTTTAATTTGCAACCTGATGGAGGTCAGTATAGATGGACTAATAGAGAAAGTCCCACACACTGCTAGAAGGCCAAATATTTTTTCAGAGCTAGATGCATAAAAAAATTATATTCAGTTTGCAACCTGATGGAGGTCAGTATAGATGGAATAATAGAACAAGTCCCACACACTGCTAGAAGCCCAAATATTTTTTCAGAGCTAGATGCAGAAAAAAATTATATTCAATTTGCAACCTGATGGAGGTCAGTATAGATGGACTAATAGAATGATGCTATGCCCAAAAGATTTTACTTCACTAGGTGCAGTAAAAAAATTGGTGTTCTATACACAGGTGGTATATCTTGCAGCACAGATAGGCTACTCCACTGACTAACACACTCTGCAATAGGCCAAAAAGGATTAGCTTTGCTAGATTCAGCCAAATGCTGTGAAAAAAACTTGCACAGCACTGGCACAGACCTGCCTGGCAAAAACTGATAGGAACTGATGTAACCTAGTCCTGAAAAGGACTGCAATTACAATTAGTCTTTACTCCCACAATCTATCTATTTAAGAGCACAGACCTGCCTGATAAAAGTCGTAGGAAATGCTGTAACCTAGTCCTTAAAAGGACTGCAATCACAACTATTCCCTACTCCCAAGCTATCTGTAGATTTGTGCGAAAATTGGCTTGAAATTAACAAGGTATAGCGCACACAGCAACAGCGGTGCCGTCTAACACGCAGCTGCAGCAGTGAGAAAATGGTGGCGACGGGGAAAATGGCTGGGTCTTATAGGGCAAGGACATGTGACATACTCTGCCAATGACACATGCCCTTGCTTGTGTGAAAAAAAGCACTTCGCTCCGTGTGTGCGCTGCTGATAGGCTGACAGATTGCAGCTCCCCACTGTAAATGCGGGAAAGAGAAAAAAAAATGGAGATCTTCATTATTCCTGCAGAGATCCATCCCCTGCCCCTCCCCCCACCCCGCTGTACACTCAAACTGCGTATTAACATTAATTTTCATCATTACTGAGAAAAAATCCAGTTATGATTTTGGTGCACGAACAGTTATCGAACATAACCTCGAACAGCCGAATTTTTCTCAAATTGTTCGTGTTCGCCGAACGGCTCGAACACCGCCCAAAACAGCTCGAATTTGAGATTGGCGAACAGTTCGAGTAGAACAACGCTCATCTCTAGTCTTTGATACCTAGTTATTTTCAGCCAATTTTCTGAATTTATTGAAAATTTCACATTTTTGTGAAAACCTCCGCTAAATGAGGGAATGATATGTTTGAGGGTACCCCAGGAGGGTTCCAATTGTGTGGGTAAAATATATAACCTACGGCGGAGAAATTAAAAAAAGTTGAATTTTTTATTTTCTGACTTAGTAATTTTTTCTAACTTGTGTCATAGTTTCAGAGAAGGGGAAATGTCAGTGAGCGCATCCGATTTCAGTTCAAGAGCGATTCGCCTGATGAGTCCTTGATACATAGTTGCTTTCAGCCAATTTTCTCACTTTTTTGAAAATGTCACTTTTTTGTGAAAATATCTGCTACTTGAGGGAATATTACATAATAGGGAACCCCAGGAGAGCTCTAAATGTGTGGGTAAAATATACATACCACGAGGGGAAAATTGAAAAAAAGTTTAAATATTTTTTTTCTGACTTATTTCAATTTTACTCCCGTGGGATATATATTCTACCCACACACATTTGGAACTCTCCTGGGGTAGCCTCACACATATTATTCCCTCATTTAGTGGATATTTTCACAAAAAAGTGAAATTTTAAAAAATTCAGAAAATTGGCTGAAAACGACTAAATATCAAGTACTCATCAGGCGATGGAACTGAAATATCAAGTACTCATCAAGTACTCAATATCAAGTACTCATCAAGCTCTGGAACTGAAATCGTAACGCTCAGTGACATCTCCCCTCTCTGAAAGTCTGATAAACGGCGGAAAAATGACTTAAGTAAAAAAAAAAATTTTTTTCAACATTTTTCAATTTTACCCCCGTGGGATATATATTTTTCCCACACACATTTGGAACTCTCCTGGGGAAGCCTCACACATATTATTCCCTCATTTAGTGGATATTTTCCCAAAAAGTGAAATTTTCAAAAATTCAGAAAATTGTCTGAAAACCACTAAATATCAAGGACTCATTGGGCGAATCGCTCTGGAATGAAATCAGGACGCTCACTGATATTTCCCCTCTCTGAAAGTCTGATAAACGCCGGAAAAATGACTTAGTTCTAAAAAAAATTTTTTCAAACTTTTTTCAATTTTACCCCCGTGGGATATATATTCTACCCACACACATTTGGAACTCTCCTGGGGTACCCTCACACATATTATTCCCTCATTTAGTGGATATTTTCACAAAAAAAGTGAAATTTTCAAAAATTCAGAAAATTGGCTGAAAACGACTAAATATCAAGGACTCATCGAGCGAATCGCTCTGGAACTGAAATCGGAACGCTCACTGACATTTCCCCTCTTTGAAAGTCTGATAAACGGCGGAAAAATGACTAAGTCCCCCCCAATTTTTTTTTCAACTTTTTTCGATTATACCTCTGTGGGATATATATTCTACCCACACACATTTGCAACTCTCCTGGGGTACCCTCACACATATTATTCCTTCATTTAGTGCATATTTTCACAATAAAGTGAAAGTTTCAAAAATTCAGAAAATTGGCTGAAAACGACTAAATATCACGGACTCATAGGGCGTATCACTCTGGAACTGAAATCGGAACGCTCACTGAATTTCCCCTCTCTGACAGACTGATAAACGCCGGAAAAATGACTAAGTCCAAAATAATTTTATTTTTCAACTTTTTTCAATTTTAACCCCGTGGGATATATATTCTGCCGACACACATTTGGAACTCTCCTGGGGTACCCTCACAAATATTATTCCCTCATTTAGTGGATATTTTCACAAAAAAGTGAAATTTTCAAAAATTCAGAAAATTGGTTGAAAACGACTAAATATCAAGGACTCATCGGGCGAATCACTCTGGAACTGAAATCGGAACTCTCACTGACATTTCCCCTCTCTGAAAGTCTGATAAACGCCGGAAAAATGACTTAGTCCCCCCAATTTTTTTTTCAACTTTTTTCGATTTTACCCCTGTGTGATATATATTCTACCCACACACATTTGGAACTCTCCTGGGGTACCCTCACACATATTATTCCCACATTTAGTGGATATTTTCACAAAAGAGGGAAATTTTCAAAAATTCAGAAAATTGGCTGAAAACGACTTAATATCAAGGACTCATCAGGCGAATCGCTCTGGAACTGAAATCGGAACGCTCACTGAATTTCCCCTCTCTGAAAGACTGACATACGCCGGAAAAATGACTGAGTCCGAAAAAGAAAGATTTCACCTTTTTTTCAATTTTACCCCCGTGGGATATAAATTCTACCCACACACATTTGGAACTCTCCTGGGGTACCCTCACACATATTATTCCCTCATTTAGTTGATATTTTCACAAAAAAGTGACATTTTCAAAAATCTAGAAAATTGGCTGAAAACGACTAAATATCAAGGACTCATCGGGCAAATCGCTCTGGAACTGAAATCGGAATGCTCACTGACATTTCCCCTCTTTGAAAGTCTGATAAACGGCGGAAAAAAGACTAAGTCCAAAAAAATTTTTTTTTCAACTTTTTTCAATTTTACCCCCGTGTGATATATATTATACCGACACACATTTGGAACTCTCCTGGGTTACACTCACACATATTATTCCCTCATTTAGTGGATATTTTCACAAAAAAGCGAAATTTTCAAAAATTTAGAAAATTGGCTGAAAACGACTAAATATCAAGGACTCATCGAGCGAATCGCTCTGGAACTGAAATCGGAATGCTCACTGACATTTCCCCTCTTTGAAAGTCTGATAAACGGCGGAAAAATGACTAAGTCCCCCCAATTTTTTTTTCAACTTTTTTCGATTATACCTCTGTGGGATATATATTCTACCCACACACATTTGGAACTCTCCTGGGGTACCCTCACACATATTATTCCTTCATTTAGTGCATATTTTCACAAAAAAGTGAAATTTTCAAAAATTCAGAAAATTGGCTGAAAGCGACTAAATATCAAGGACTCATAGGGCGTATCGCTCTGGAACTGAAATCGGAACGCTCACTGAATTTCCCGTCTCTGAAAGTCTGACAAAAGCCGTAAAAATAACTTAAGTCCAAAAAAAAATTTTTTCAACTTTTTTCAATTTTATTCCTGTGGGATATATAGTCTACCCACACACATTTGGAACTCTCCTGGGGTACCCTCACACATATTATTCCCTCATTTAGTGGATATTTTCCCAAAAAATTGAAATTTTCTAAAATTCTGAAAATTGGCTGAAAACGACTAAATATCAAGGACTCATAGGGCGTATCGCTCTGGAACTGAAATTGGAAAGCTCACTGAATTTCCCCTCTCTGACAGACTGATAAACGCCGGAAAAATGACTAAGTCCAAAATAATTTTTTTTTTAAACTTTTTTCAATTTTACCCCCGTGGGATATATATTCTGCCGACACACATTTGGAACTCTGCTGGGGTACCCTCACACATATTATTCCCTCATTTAGTGGATATTTTCACAAAAAAGCGAAATTTTCAAAAATTCTGAAAATTGGCTGAAAACGACTTAATATCAAGGACTCATCGGGCCAATCGCTCTGGAACTGAAATCGGAACTCTCACTGACATTTCCCCTGTCTGAAAGTCTGATAAACGGCGGAAAAATCACGTAAGTCCAAAAAAATTTTTTTTTCAACTTTTTTCAATTTTCCCCCCTGGGATATATATTCTACCTACACACATTTGGAACTCTCCTGGGGTACCCTCACACATATTATTCCCTCATTTAGTAGATACTTTCACAAAAAAGTGAAATTTTCAAAAATTCAGAAAATTGGCTGAAAACGACTTAATATCAAGGACTCATCGGACGAATCGCTATGGAACTGAAATCGGAATGCTCACTGACATTTCCCCTCTCTGAAAGTCTGATAAACGCCGGAAAAATGACTAAGTCCCCCATAATTTTTTTTTCAACTTTTTTCGATTTTACCCCTGTGTGATATATATTCTACCCACACACATTTGGAACTCTCCTGGGGAACCCTCACACATATTATTCCTTCATTTAGTGCATATTTTCACAATAAAGTGAAATTTTCAAAAATTCAGAAATTTGGCTGAAAACGACTAAATATCACGGACTCATCGGGCGATTCGCTCTGGAACTGAAATCGGAATGTTCACTGACATTTCCTCTCACTGAAAGTCTGACAAAAGCCGGAAAAATGACAAGTCCAAAAAAACATTTTTTCAACTTTTTTCAATTTTATTCCTGTGGGATATATATTCTACCCACACACATTTGGAACTCTCCTGAGGTACCCTCACACATATTATTCCCTCATTTAGTGGATATTTTCACAAAAAACTGAAATTTTCAAAAATTCAGAAAATTGGCTGAAAACGACTAAATATCAAGGACTCATAGGGCGTATCGCTCTGGAACTGAAATCGGAACGCTCACTAAATTTCCCCTCTCTGACAGACTGATAAACGCCGGAAAAATGACTAAATCCAAAATAATTTTTTTTTTCAACTTTTTTCAATTTTACCCCCGTGGGATATATATTCTGCCGACACACATTTGGAACTCTGCTGGGGTACCCTCACAAATATTATTCCCTCATTTAGTGGATATTTTCACAAAACAGTGAAATTTTCAAAAATTCAGAAAATTGGCTGAGAACGACTAAATATCTAGGATTCATCGGGCGAATCCCTCTGGAACTCAAATCGGAACGCTCACTGACATTTCCCCTCTCTGAAAGTCTGATAAACGCCGGAAAAATGAGTAAATTCCCCCCCAAAATTTTTTCAACTTTTTTCAATTTTACCCCCGTGGGATATATCTTTTATCCACATACATTTGAAACTCTCCTGGGGTACCCTCACACATATTATTCCCTCATTTAGTGGACATATTCACAAAAAAGTAAAATTTTCAAAAATTCAGAAAATTGGCTGAAAACGACTAAATATCAAGGACTCATTAGGCGAATCGCTCTGGAACTGAAATCGGAACGCTCACTGACATTTACCCTGTATGAAAGTCTGATAAAGGCGGAAAAATGACAAGTCCAAAAAAAATTTTTTTTCAACTTTTTTCAATTTTACACCTGTGGGATATATATTCTACCCTCACACATTTGGTGCTCTACTGGGGTACTCTCACACATATTATTCCCTCATTTAGTAGATATTTTCACAAAAAAGTGAAATTTTCAAAAATTCTGAAAATTGGCTGAAAACGACTTAATATCAAGGACTCATCGGGCGAATCGCTCTGGAACTGAAATCGGAACTCTCACTGACATTTCCCCTGTCTGAAAGTCTGATAAACGGCGGAAAAATGACGTAAGTCCAAAAAAAAATTTTTTTCAACTTTTTTCAATTTTCCCCCCAGGGATATATATACTACCTACACACATTTGGAACTCTCCTGGGGTACATTCACACATATTATTCCCTCATTTAGTGGACATTTTCACAAAAAAGTAAAATTTTCAAAAATTCAGAAAATTGGCTGAAAACGCCTAAATATCAAGGACTCATCGGGCGAATCGCTCTGGAACTGAAATCGGAATGCTCACTGACATTTCCACTCTCTGAAAGTCTCACACAAGCCGGAAAAATTACTAAGTCCAAAAAAATGTTTTTTTCAGCTTTTTTCAATTTTACCCCTGTGGGATATTTATTCTACCCACACACATTTGGAACTCTCCTGGGGTACCCTCACAAATATTATTCCCTCATTTAGTAGATATTTTCACAAAAAAGTGAAATTTTCAAAAATTCTGAAAATTGGCTGAAAACGACTTAATATCAAGGACTCATCGGGCGAATCGCTATGGAACTGAAATCGGAATGCTCACTGACATTTCCCCTCTCTGAAAGTCTGATAAACGCCGGAAAAATGACTAAGTCCCCCCCAATTTTTTTTTCAACTTTTTTCAATTTTACCCCTGTGTGATATATATTCTACCCACACACATTTGGAACTCTCCTGGGGAACCCTCACACATATTATTCCCTCATTTAGTAGATATTTTCACAAAAAAGTGAAATTTTCAAAAATTCAGAAAATTGGCTGAAAACGACTTAATATCAATGACTCATCAGGCGAATCGCTCTGGAACTGAAATCGGAATGCTCACTGACATTTCCCCTCTCTGAAAGTCTGATAAACGGCGAAAAAATGACTAAGTCCAAAAAAAAATTTTATTGAAGTTTTTTCAATTTTATTCCTGTGGGATATATATTCTACCCACACACATTTGGAACTCTCCTGGGGTACCCTCACACATATTATTCCCTCATTTAGTGGATATTTTCACAAAAAAGTGAAATTTTCAAAAATTCAGAAAATTGTCTGAAAACGACTAAATATCAAGGACTCATCAGGCGAATCGCTCTGGAACTGAAATCGGAATGCTCACTGACATTTCCCCTCTCTGAAAGTCTGATAAACGGCGAAAAAATGACTAAGTCCAAAAAAAAATTTTTTCAACTTTTTTCAATTTTACCCCCGTGAAACATACATTCTACCCACACACATTTGGAACTGTCCTGGGGTACCCTCACACATATTATTCCCTCATTTAGTGGATATTTTCACAAAAAAGTGACATTTTCAAAAATTCAGGAAATTGGCTGAAAACGACTAAATATCAAGGACTCATCGGGCAAATCGCTCTGGAACTGAAATCGGAACGCTCACTTACATTTCCCCTATCTGAAAGTCTGACAAATGCCGGAAAAATGACTTACTTAAAAAAAAAAAAAATTTTTGAACTTTTTTCAATTTTACCCCCGTGGGATATATATTCTACCCACACACATTTGGAACTCTCTTGTGGTACCCTCACACACATTATTTCCTCATTTAGTGGATATTTTCACAAAAAAGTGAAATTTTCAAAAATTCAGAAAATTGGCTAAAAACAACGAAATATGAAGGACTCATCGGGCGAATCGCTCTGGAACTGAAATCAGAATGCTCACTGACATTTCCCCTATCTGAAAGTCTGATAAATGCCAGAAAAATGACTAAGTACCAAAAAATAAATTTTTCAACTTTTTTCAATTTTACCCTGGTGGGATATATATTCTACCCACACACATTTGGAAGTCTCCTGGGGTACCCTCACACACATTATTTCCTCATTTAGTGGATATCTTCACACAAAAGTGAAATTTTCAAAAATTCAGAAAATTGGCTGAAAACAACTAAATATCAAGGACTCATCGGGCGAATCGCTCTGGAACTGAAATCGGAATGCTCACTGACATTTCCCCTATCTGAAAGTCTGATAAGCGCCGGAAAAATGACTAAGTCCAAAAAAAATTTTTTTACAGCTTTTTTCAATTTTACCCCCGTGGAATATATATTCTACCCACACACATTTGGAACTCTTGGGGTACCCTCACACACATTATTCCCTCATTTAGTGGATATTTTCACAAAAAAGTGACATTTTCAAAAAAATTCAGAAAATTGGCTGAAAACGACTAAATATCAAAGACTCATCGGGCGTATTGCACTGGAACTGAAATCGGAATGCTCACTGACATTCCCCATATCTGAAAGTCTGATAAACGTCAGAAAAATGACTTGAGTCCAAAAAACTTTTTTTTCAATTTTACCCCCATGGGATATATATTCTACCCACACACATTTGGAACTCTCCTGGGGTACCCTCACACATATTATTCCCTCATTTAGTGGATATTTTCACAAAAAAGCGAAATTTTCAAAAATTCAGAAAATTGTCTGAAAACGACTAAATATCAAGGACTCATCGAGCTAATCGCTCTGGAACTGAAATCGGAACGCTCACTGACATTTCCCCTCTTTGAAAGTCTGATAAACTGCGGAAAAATGACTAAGTCCCCCCCAATTTTTTTTTCAACTTTTTTCGATTATACCTCTGTGGGATATATATTCTACCCACACACATTTGGAACTCTCCTGGGGTACCCTCACACATATTATTCCTTCATTTAGTGCATATTTTCACAATAAAGTGAAAGTTTCAAAATTCAGAAAATTGGCTGAAAACGACTAAATATCACGGACTCATCGGGCGAATCGCTCTGGAACTGAAATCGGAATGCTCACTGACATTTCCCCTCTCTGAAAGTCTGACAAAAGTCGGAAAAATGACTTAAGTCCAAAAAAAAATTTTTTCAACTTTTTTCAATTTTATTCCTGTGGGATATATATTCTACCCACACACATTTGGAACTCTCATGGGGTACCCTCACACATATTATTTCCTCATTTAGTGGATATTTTCACAAAAAAGTGAAATTTTCAAAAATTCAGAAAATTGGCTGAAAACGACTTAATATCAAGGACTCATAGGGCGTATCACTCTGGAACTGAAATCGGAACGCTCACTGAATTTCCCCTCTCTGACAGACTGATAAACGCCGGAAAAATGACTAAGTCCAAAATAATTTTATTTTTCAACTTTTTTCAGTTTTACCCCCGTGGGATATATATTCTGCCGACACACATTTGGAACTCTCCTGGGGTACCCTCACAAATATTATTCCCTCATTTAGTGGATATTTTCACAAAAAAGTGAAATTTTCAAAAATTCAGAAAATTGGTTGAAAACGACTAAATATCAAGGACTCATCGGGCGAATCACTCTGGAACTGAAATCGGAACTCTCAATGACATTTCCCCTCTCTGAAAGTCTGATAAACGCCGGAAAAATGACTTAGTCCCCCCAATTTTTTTTCAACTTTTTTCGATTTTACCCCTGTGTGATATATATTCTACCCACACACATTTGGAACTCTCCTGGGGTACCCTCACACATATTATTCCCACATTTAGTGGATATTTTCACAAAAGAGTGAAATTTTAAAAAATTCAGAAAATTGGCTGAAAACGACTTAATATCAAGGACTCGTCAGGCGAATCGCTCTGGAACTGAAATCGGAACGCTCACTGAATTTCCCCTCTCTGAAAGACTGACATACGCCGGAAAAATGACTGAGTCCGAAAAAAAAAGATTTCACCTTTTTTTCAATTTTACCCCCGTGGGATATAAATTCTACCCACACACATTTGGAACTCTCCTGGGGTACCCTCACACATATTATTCCCTCATTTAGTTGATATTTTCACAAAAAAGTGACATTTTCAAAAATCTAGAAAATTGGCTGAAAACGACTAAATATCAAGGACTCATCGGGCAAATCGCTCTGGAACTGAAATCGGAATGCTCACTGACATTTCCCCTCTTTGAAAGTCTGATAAACGGCGGAAAAAAGACTAAGTCCAAAAAAATTTTTTTTTCAACTTTTTTCAATTTTACCCCCGTGTGATATATATTATACCGACACACATTTGGAACTCTCCTGGGTTACACTCACACATATTATTCCCTCATTTAGTGGATATTTTCACAAAAAAGCGAAATTTTCAAAAATTTAGAAAATTGGCTGAAAACGACTAAATATCAAGGACTCATCGAGCGAATCGCTCTGGAACTGAAATCGGAATGCTCACTGACATTTCCCCTCTTTGAAAGTCTGATAAACGGCGGAAAAATGACTAAGTCCCCCCAATTTTTTTTTCAACTTTTTTCGATTATACCTCTGTGGGATATATATTCTACCCACACACATTTGGAACTCTCCTGGGGTACCCTCACACATATTATTCCTTCATTTAGTGCATATTTTCACAAAAAAGTGAAATTTTCAAAAATTCAGAAAATTGGCTGAAAGCGACTAAATATCAAGGACTCATAGGGCGTATCGCTCTGGAACTGAAATCGGAACGCTCACTGAATTTCCCGTCTCTGAAAGTCTGACAAAAGCCGTAAAAATAACTTAAGTCCAAAAAAAAATTTTTTCAACTTTTTTCAATTTTATTCCTGTGGGATATATAGTCTACCCACACACATTTGGAACTCTCCTGGGGTACCCTCACACATATTATTCCCTCATTTAGTGGATATTTTCCCAAAAAATTGAAATTTTCTAAAATTCTGAAAATTGGCTGAAAACGACTAAATATCAAGGACTCATAGGGCGTATCGCTCTGGAACTGAAATTGGAAAGCTCACTGAATTTCCCCTCTCTGACAGACTGATAAACGCCGGAAAAATGACTAAGTCCAAAATAATTTTTTTTTTAAACTTTTTTCAATTTTACCCCCGTGGGATATATATTCTGCCGACACACATTTGGAACTCTGCTGGGGTACCCTCACACATATTATTCCCTCATTTAGTGGATATTTTCACAAAAAAGCGAAATTTTCAAAAATTCTGAAAATTGGCTGAAAACGACTTAATATCAAGGACTCATCGGGCCAATCGCTCTGGAACTGAAATCGGAACTCTCACTGACATTTCCCCTGTCTGAAAGTCTGATAAACGGCGGAAAAATCACGTAAGTCCAAAAAAATTTTTTTTTCAACTTTTTTCAATTTTCCCCCCTGGGATATATATTCTACCTACACACATTTGGAACTCTCCTGGGGTACCCTCACACATATTATTCCCTCATTTAGTAGATACTTTCACAAAAAAGTGAAATTTTCAAAAATTCAGAAAATTGGCTGAAAACGACTTAATATCAAGGACTCATCGGACGAATCGCTATGGAACTGAAATCGGAATGCTCACTGACATTTCCCCTCTCTGAAAGTCTGATAAACGCCGGAAAAATGACTAAGTCCCCCATAATTTTTTTTTCAACTTTTTTCGATTTTACCCCTGTGTGATATATATTCTACCCACACACATTTGGAACTCTCCTGGGGAACCCTCACACATATTATTCCTTCATTTAGTGCATATTTTCACAATAAAGTGAAATTTTCAAAAATTCAGAAATTTGGCTGAAAACGACTAAATATCACGGACTCATCGGGCGATTCGCTCTGGAACTGAAATCGGAATGTTCACTGACATTTCCTCTCACTGAAAGTCTGACAAAAGCCGGAAAAATGACAAGTCCAAAAAAACATTTTTTCAACTTTTTTCAATTTTATTCCTGTGGGATATATATTCTACCCACACACATTTGGAACTCTCCTGAGGTACCCTCACACATATTATTCCCTCATTTAGTGGATATTTTCACAAAAAACTGAAATTTTCAAAAATTCAGAAAATTGGCTGAAAACGACTAAATATCAAGGACTCATAGGGCGTATCGCTCTGGAACTGAAATCGGAACGCTCACTAAATTTCCCCTCTCTGACAGACTGATAAACGCCGGAAAAATGACTAAATCCAAAATAATTTTTTTTTTCAACTTTTTTCAATTTTACCCCCGTGGGATATATATTCTGCCGACACACATTTGGAACTCTGCTGGGGTACCCTCACAAATATTATTCCCTCATTTAGTGGATATTTTCACAAAACAGTGAAATTTTCAAAAATTCAGAAAATTGGCTGAGAACGACTAAATATCTAGGATTCATCGGGCGAATCCCTCTGGAACTCAAATCGGAACGCTCACTGACATTTCCCCTCTCTGAAAGTCTGATAAACGCCGGAAAAATGAGTAAATTCCCCCCCAAAATTTTTTCAACTTTTTTCAATTTTACCCCCGTGGGATATATCTTTTATCCACATACATTTGAAACTCTCCTGGGGTACCCTCACACATATTATTCCCTCATTTAGTGGACATATTCACAAAAAAGTAAAATTTTCAAAAATTCAGAAAATTGGCTGAAAACGACTAAATATCAAGGACTCATTAGGCGAATCGCTCTGGAACTGAAATCGGAACGCTCACTGACATTTACCCTGTATGAAAGTCTGATAAAGGCGGAAAAATGACAAGTCCAAAAAAAATTTTTTTTCAACTTTTTTCAATTTTACACCTGTGGGATATATATTCTACCCTCACACATTTGGTGCTCTACTGGGGTACTCTCACACATATTATTCCCTCATTTAGTAGATATTTTCACAAAAAAGTGAAATTTTCAAAAATTCTGAAAATTGGCTGAAAACGACTTAATATCAAGGACTCATCGGGCGAATCGCTCTGGAACTGAAATCGGAACTCTCACTGACATTTCCCCTGTCTGAAAGTCTGATAAACGGCGGAAAAATGACGTAAGTCCAAAAAAAAATTTTTTTCAACTTTTTTCAATTTTCCCCCCAGGGATATATATACTACCTACACACATTTGGAACTCTCCTGGGGTACATTCACACATATTATTCCCTCATTTAGTGGACATTTTCACAAAAAAGTAAAATTTTCAAAAATTCAGAAAATTGGCTGAAAACGCCTAAATATCAAGGACTCATCGGGCGAATCGCTCTGGAACTGAAATCGGAATGCTCACTGACATTTCCACTCTCTGAAAGTCTCACACAAGCCGGAAAAATTACTAAGTCCAAAAAAATGTTTTTTTCAGCTTTTTTCAATTTTACCCCTGTGGGATATTTATTCTACCCACACACATTTGGAACTCTCCTGGGGTACCCTCACAAATATTATTCCCTCATTTAGTAGATATTTTCACAAAAAAGTGAAATTTTCAAAAATTCTGAAAATTGGCTGAAAACGACTTAATATCAAGGACTCATCGGGCGAATCGCTATGGAACTGAAATCGGAATGCTCACTGACATTTCCCCTCTCTGAAAGTCTGATAAACGCCGGAAAAATGACTAAGTCCCCCCCAATTTTTTTTTCAACTTTTTTCAATTTTACCCCTGTGTGATATATATTCTACCCACACACATTTGGAACTCTCCTGGGGAACCCTCACACATATTATTCCCTCATTTAGTAGATATTTTCACAAAAAAGTGAAATTTTCAAAAATTCAGAAAATTGGCTGAAAACGACTTAATATCAATGACTCATCAGGCGAATCGCTCTGGAACTGAAATCGGAATGCTCACTGACATTTCCCCTCTCTGAAAGTCTGATAAACGGCGAAAAAATGACTAAGTCCAAAAAAAAATTTTATTGAAGTTTTTTCAATTTTATTCCTGTGGGATATATATTCTACCCACACACATTTGGAACTCTCCTGGGGTACCCTCACACATATTATTCCCTCATTTAGTGGATATTTTCACAAAAAAGTGAAATTTTCAAAAATTCAGAAAATTGTCTGAAAACGACTAAATATCAAGGACTCATCAGGCGAATCGCTCTGGAACTGAAATCGGAATGCTCACTGACATTTCCCCTCTCTGAAAGTCTGATAAACGGCGAAAAAATGACTAAGTCCAAAAAAAAATTTTTTCAACTTTTTTCAATTTTACCCCCGTGAAACATACATTCTACCCACACACATTTGGAACTGTCCTGGGGTACCCTCACACATATTATTCCCTCATTTAGTGGATATTTTCACAAAAAAGTGACATTTTCAAAAATTCAGGAAATTGGCTGAAAACGACTAAATATCAAGGACTCATCGGGCAAATCGCTCTGGAACTGAAATCGGAACGCTCACTTACATTTCCCCTATCTGAAAGTCTGACAAATGCCGGAAAAATGACTTACTTAAAAAAAAAAAAAATTTTTGAACTTTTTTCAATTTTACCCCCGTGGGATATATATTCTACCCACACACATTTGGAACTCTCTTGTGGTACCCTCACACACATTATTTCCTCATTTAGTGGATATTTTCACAAAAAAGTGAAATTTTCAAAAATTCAGAAAATTGGCTAAAAACAACGAAATATGAAGGACTCATCGGGCGAATCGCTCTGGAACTGAAATCAGAATGCTCACTGACATTTCCCCTATCTGAAAGTCTGATAAATGCCAGAAAAATGACTAAGTACCAAAAAATAAATTTTTCAACTTTTTTCAATTTTACCCTGGTGGGATATATATTCTACCCACACACATTTGGAAGTCTCCTGGGGTACCCTCACACACATTATTTCCTCATTTAGTGGATATCTTCACACAAAAGTGAAATTTTCAAAAATTCAGAAAATTGGCTGAAAACAACTAAATATCAAGGACTCATCGGGCGAATCGCTCTGGAACTGAAATCGGAATGCTCACTGACATTTCCCCTATCTGAAAGTCTGATAAGCGCCGGAAAAATGACTAAGTCCAAAAAAAATTTTTTTACAGCTTTTTTCAATTTTACCCCCGTGGAATATATATTCTACCCACACACATTTGGAACTCTTGGGGTACCCTCACACACATTATTCCCTCATTTAGTGGATATTTTCACAAAAAAGTGACATTTTCAAAAAAATTCAGAAAATTGGCTGAAAACGACTAAATATCAAAGACTCATCGGGCGTATTGCACTGGAACTGAAATCGGAATGCTCACTGACATTCCCCATATCTGAAAGTCTGATAAACGTCAGAAAAATGACTTGAGTCCAAAAAACTTTTTTTTCAATTTTACCCCCATGGGATATATATTCTACCCACACACATTTGGAACTCTCCTGGGGTACCCTCACACATATTATTCCCTCATTTAGTGGATATTTTCACAAAAAAGCGAAATTTTCAAAAATTCAGAAAATTGTCTGAAAACGACTAAATATCAAGGACTCATCGAGCTAATCGCTCTGGAACTGAAATCGGAACGCTCACTGACATTTCCCCTCTTTGAAAGTCTGATAAACTGCGGAAAAATGACTAAGTCCCCCCCAATTTTTTTTTCAACTTTTTTCGATTATACCTCTGTGGGATATATATTCTACCCACACACATTTGGAACTCTCCTGGGGTACCCTCACACATATTATTCCTTCATTTAGTGCATATTTTCACAATAAAGTGAAAGTTTCAAAATTCAGAAAATTGGCTGAAAACGACTAAATATCACGGACTCATCGGGCGAATCGCTCTGGAACTGAAATCGGAATGCTCACTGACATTTCCCCTCTCTGAAAGTCTGACAAAAGTCGGAAAAATGACTTAAGTCCAAAAAAAAATTTTTTCAACTTTTTTCAATTTTATTCCTGTGGGATATATATTCTACCCACACACATTTGGAACTCTCATGGGGTACCCTCACACATATTATTTCCTCATTTAGTGGATATTTTCACAAAAAAGTGAAATTTTCAAAAATTCAGAAAATTGGCTGAAAACGACTTAATATCAAGGACTCATAGGGCGTATCACTCTGGAACTGAAATCGGAACGCTCACTGAATTTCCCCTCTCTGACAGACTGATAAACGCCGGAAAAATGACTAAGTCCAAAATAATTTTATTTTTCAACTTTTTTCAGTTTTACCCCCGTGGGATATATATTCTGCCGACACACATTTGGAACTCTCCTGGGGTACCCTCACAAATATTATTCCCTCATTTAGTGGATATTTTCACAAAAAAGTGAAATTTTCAAAAATTCAGAAAATTGGTTGAAAACGACTAAATATCAAGGACTCATCGGGCGAATCACTCTGGAACTGAAATCGGAACTCTCAATGACATTTCCCCTCTCTGAAAGTCTGATAAACGCCGGAAAAATGACTTAGTCCCCCCAATTTTTTTTCAACTTTTTTCGATTTTACCCCTGTGTGATATATATTCTACCCACACACATTTGGAACTCTCCTGGGGTACCCTCACACATATTATTCCCACATTTAGTGGATATTTTCACAAAAGAGTGAAATTTTAAAAAATTCAGAAAATTGGCTGAAAACGACTTAATATCAAGGACTCGTCAGGCGAATCGCTCTGGAACTGAAATCGGAACGCTCACTGAATTTCCCCTCTCTGAAAGACTGACATACGCCGGAAAAATGACTGAGTCCGAAAAAAAAAGATTTCACCTTTTTTTCAATTTTACCCCCGTGGGATATAAATTCTACCCACACACATTTGGAAATCTCCTGGGGTAGCCTCACACATATTATTCCCTCATTTAGTTGATATTTTCACAAAAAAGTGACATTTTCAAAAATCTAGAAAATTGGCTGAAAACGACTAAATATCAAGGACTCATCGGGCAAATCGCTCTGGAACTGAAATCGGAACGCTCACTGACATTTCCCCTCTTTGAAAGTCTGATAAACGGCGGAAAAAAGACTAAGTCCAAAAAAATTTTTTTTTCAACTTTTTTGAATTTTACCCCCGTGTGATATATATTATACCGACACACATTTGGAACTCTCCTGGGTTACACTCACACATATTATTCCCTCATTTAGTGGATATTTTCACAAAAAAGCGAAATTTTCAAAAATTTAGAAAATTGGCTGAAAACGACTAAATATCAAGGACTCATCGAGCGAATCGCTCTGGAACTGAAATCGGAATGCTCACTGACATTTCCCCTCTTTGAAAGTCTGATAAACGGCGGAAAAATGACTAAGTCCCCCCAATTTTTTTTTCAACTTTTTTCGATTATACCTCTGTGGGATATATATTCTACCCACACACATTTGGAACTCTCCTGGGGTACCCTCACACATATTATTCCTTCATTTAGTGCATATTTTCACAAAAAAGTGAAATTTTCAAAAATTCAGAAAATTGGCTGAAAGCGACTAAATATCAAGGACTCATAGGGTGTATCGCTCTGGAACTGAAATCGGAACGCTCACTGAATTTCCCGTCTCTGAAAGTCTGACAAAAGCCGTAAAAATGATTTAAGTCCAAAAAAAAATTTTTTCAACTTTTTTCAATTTTATTCCTGTGGGATATATATTCTACCCACACACATTTGGAACTCTCCTGGGGTACCCTCACACATATTATTCCCTCATTTAGTGGATATTTTCACAAAAAAGTGAAATTTTCTAAAATTCAGAAAATTGGCTGAAAACGACTAAATATCAAGGATTCATAGGGCGTATCGCTCTGGAACTGAAACTGGAAAGCTCACTGAATTTCCCCTCTCTGACAGACTGATAAACGCCGGAAAAATGACTAAGTCCAAAATAATTTTTTTTTTCAACTTTTTTCAATTTTACCCCCGTGGGATATATATTCTGCCGACACACATTTGGAACTCTGCTGGGGTACCCTCACACATATTATTCCCTCATTTAGTGGATATTTTCACAAAAAAGCGAAATTTTCAAAAATTCTGAAAATTGGCTGAAAACGACTTAATATCAAGGACTCATCGGGCCAATCGCTCTGGAACTCAAATCGGAACGCTCACTGACATTTCCCCTGTCTGAAAGTCTGATAAACGGCGGAAAAATGAGTAAATTCCCCCCCAAAATTTTTTCAACTTTTTTCAATTTTACCCCCGTGGGATATATCTTTTATCCACATACATTTGAAACTCTCCTGGGGTACCCTCACACATATTGTTCCCTCATTTAGTGGACATATTCACAAAAAAGTAAAATTTTCAAAAATTCAGAAAATTGGCTGAAAACGACTAAATATCAAGGACTCATCAGGCGAATCGCTCTGGAACTGAAATCGGAACGCTCACTGACATTTACCCTGTATGAAAGTCTGATAAAGGCGGAAAAATGACAAGTCCAAAAAAAAATTTTTTTCAACTTTTTTCAATTTTACACCTGTGGGATATATATTCTACCCTCACACATTTGGAGCTCTACTGGGGTAGTCTCACACATATTATTCCCTCATTTAGTAGATATTTTCACAAAAAAGTGAAATTTTCAAAAATTCTGAAAATTGGCTGAAAACGACTTAATATCAAGGACTCATCGGGCGAATCGCTCTGGAACTGAAATCGGATCTCTCACTGACATTTCCCCTGTCTGAAAGTCTGATAAACGGCGGAAAAATGAAGTAAGTCCAAAAAAAAATTTTTTTTCAACTTTTTTCAATTTTCCCCCCAGGGATATATATACTACCTACACACATTTGGAACTCTCCTGGGGTACATTCACACATATTATTCCCTCATTTAGTGGACATTTTCACAAAAAAGTAAAATTTTCAAAAATTCAGAAAATTGGCTGAAAACGCCTAAATATCAAGGACTCATCGGGCGAATCGCTCTGGAACTGAAATCGGAATGCTCACTGACATTTCCACTCTCTGAAAGTCTCACACAAGCCGGAAAAATTACTAAGTCCAAAAAAATGTTTTTTTCAGCTTTTTTCAATTTTACCCCTGTGGGATATTTATTCTACCCACACACATTTGGAACTCT
The DNA here is from genome assembly GCF_046119375.1 of Phyllobates terribilis. Lineage (NCBI taxonomy): Eukaryota > Metazoa > Chordata > Amphibia > Anura > Dendrobatidae > Phyllobates > Phyllobates terribilis. The sequence goes on along the minus strand of NW_027362764.1, from coordinate 324,658,138 downwards.
CCTGGGGTACCCTCACAAATAATATTCCCTCATTTAGTAGATATTTTCACAAAAAAGTGAAATTTTCAAAAATTCAGAAAATTGGCTGAAAACGACTTAATATCAAGGACTCATCGGGCGAATCGCTATGGAACTGAAATCGGAATGCTCACTGACATTTCCCCTCTCTGAAAGTCTGATAAACGCCGGAAAAATGACTAAGTCCCCCCCAATTTTTTTTTCAACTTTTTTCAATTTTACCCCTGTGTGATATATATTCTACCCACACACATTTGGAACTCTCCTGGGGAACCCTCACACATATTATTCCCTCATTTAGTAGATATTTTCACAAAAAAGTGAAATTTTCAAAAATTCAGAAAATTGGCTGAAAACGACTTAATATCAATGACTCATCAGGCGAATCGCTCTGGAACTGAAATCGGAATGCTCACTGACATTTCCCCTCTTTGTAAGTCTGATAAACGGCGAAAAAATGACTAAGTCCAAAAAAAAATTTTATTGAAGTTTTTTCAATTTTATTCCTGTGGGATATATATTCTACCCACACACATTTGTAACTCTCCTGGGGTACCCTCACACATATTATTCCCTCATTTAGTGGATATTTTCACAAAAAAGTGAAATTTTCAAAAATTCAGAAAATTGTCTGAAAACTACTAAATATCAAGGACTCATCAGGCGAATCGCTCTGGAACTGAAATCGGAATGCTCACTGACATTTCCCCTCTCTGAAAGTCTGATAAACGGCGAAAAAATGACTAAGTCCAAAAAAAAATTTTTTCAACTTTTTTCAATTTTACCCCCGTGAAACATACATTCAACCCACACACATTTGGAACTGTCCTGGGGTACCCTCACACATATTATTCCCTCATTTAGTGGATATTTTCACAAAAAAGTGACATTTTCAAAAAAATTCAGAAAATTGGCAGAAAACGACTAAATATCAAAGACTCATCGGGCGTATTGCACTGGAACTGAAATCGGAATGCTCACTGACATTCCCCATATCTGAAAGTCTGATAAACGTCAGAAAAATGACTTGAGTCCAAAAAACTTTTTTTTCAATTTTACCCCTGTGGGATATATATTCTACCCACTCACATTTGGAACTCTCCTGGGGTACCCTCACATATTTTTCCCTCATTTAGTGGATATTTTCACAAAAAAGTGAAATTTTAAAAAATTCAGAAAATTGGCTGAAAACAACTAAATATCAAGGAATCATCGGGTGAATCGCTCTGGAACTGAAATCAGAATGCTCACTGACATTTCCCCTATCTGAAAGTCTGATAAACGCCGGAAAAAATGACTGAGCCCAAAAAAAATATTTTTTCAGATTTTTTCAATTTTACCACCATGGGATATATATTCTATCCACACACATCTGGAACTCTCCTGGGGTACTCTCACACATATTATTCCCTCATTTAGTGGATATTTTCACAAAAAAGTGAAATTTTAAAAAATTCAGAAAATTGGCTGAAAACGACTGAATATCAAGGACTCATCCGGCAAATTGCTATGGAATTGAAATCGGAACGCTCACTGACATTTCCCCTATCTGAAAGTCTGATAAATGCGGAAAAATGACTAAGTCCAAAAAAAAATTGATTCAACTTTTTTCAATTTAACTCCCGTGGTATATATATTCTACCCACACACATTTGGAACTCTGCTGGGGTACCCTCACACATATTATTCCCTCATTTAGAGGATATTTTCACAAAAAAGTGAAATTTTCAAAAATTCAGAAAATTGGCTGAAAACGACAAAATATCAAGGACTCATCGGGCGAATCGCTCTGGAACTGAAATCGGAACGCTCACTGACATTTCCCCTATCTGAAAGTCTGATAAACGCCGGAAAAATTACTTATTCTAAAAAAAAAAATTTTTTTAACTTTTTTCAATCTTACCCCCGTGGGATATATATTCTACCCACACACATTTGGAACTCTCCTGGGGTACCCTCACACATATCATTCCCTCATTTAGTGGATATTTTCACAAAAAAGTGAAATTTTCAAAAATTCAGAAAATTGGCTGAAAACGACTGAATATCAAAGATTCATCGGGCGAATCGCTCTGGAACTGAATTCGGAATGTCACTGACATTTAAGCTATCTGAAAGTCTGATAAACGGCAGAAAAATGACAGTCCAAAAAAATATTTTTTTCAACTTTTTTCAATTTTACCCCTGTGGGATATATATTCTACCCACACACATTTGGAACTCTCATGGGGTACCCTCACACATATTATTCCCTCATTTAGTGGATATTTTCACAAAAAAGTGAAATTTTCAAAAATTCAGAAAATTGGCTGAAAACGACTGAATATCAAAGACTCATCTGGCAAATCGCTCTGGAACTGAAATCAGAAAGCTCACTGACGTTTCCCGTATCTCAAAGTCTGATAAACGCCGGAAAAATGACAGTCCAAAAAAAATTTTTTTTCAACTTTTTTCAATTTTACCCCCATGGGATATATATTCTACCCACACATGCTTGGAACTCTCCTGGGTTACCTTCACACATATTATTCCCTCAGTTAGTGGATATTTTCACAAAAAAGTGACATTTTCGAAAATTGGCTGAGAACGACTGAATATCAAAGACTCATCAGGCGAATCGCTCTGGAACTGAAATCGGAATACTCACTGATATTTCCCATATCTGAAATTCTGATAAACGCCGGAAAAATGACGGCGTCCCAAAAAAATTGTTTTTCAACTTTTTTTCAATTTTACCCCCGTGTGATATATATTCTACACACACACATTTGAAACTCTCACACATATTATTCCCTCATTTAGTGGACATTTTCACAAAAAAGTGAAATTTTCAAAAATTCAGAAAATTGGCTGAAAACAACTAAATATCAAGGACTCATCAGGCGAATCGCTCTGGAACTGAAATCGGAATGCTCACTGACATTTCCCCTCTCTGAAAGTCTGACACAAGCCGGAAAAATTACTAAGTCCAAAAAAATGTTTTTTTCAGCTTATTTCAATTTTACCCCTGTGGGATATATATTCTACCCACACACATTTGGAACTCTCCTGGGGTACCCTCACAAATATTATTCCCTCATTTAGTAGATATTTTCACAAAAAAGTGAAATTTTCAAAAATTCAGAAAATTGGCTGAAAACGACTTAATATCAAGGACTCATCGGACGAATCGCTATGGGACTGAAATCGGAATGCTCACTGACATTTCCCCTCTCTGAAAGTCTGATAAATGCCGGAAAAATGACTAAGTCCACCCCAATTTTTTTTTCAACTTTTTTCAATTTTACCCCTGTGTGATATATATTCTACCCACACACATTTGGAACTCTCCTGGGGAACCCTCACACATATTATTCCCTCATTTAGTAGATATTTTCACAAAAAATTGAAATTTTCAAAAATTCAGAAAATTGGCTGAAAACGACTTAATATGAATGACTCATCTGGCGAATCGCTCTGGAACTGAATTCGGAATTCTCACTGACATTTCCCCTGTCTGAAAGTCTGATAAACGGCGGAAAAATGACGTAAGTCCAAAAAAAAATTTTATTCAAGTTTTTTCAATTTTATTCCTGTGGGATATATGTTCTACCCACACACATTTGGAACTCTGCTGGGGTACCCTCACACATAAATTCCATCATTTAGTGGATATTTTCACAAAAAAGTGAAGTTTCAAAAATTCAGAAAATTGTCTGAAAACAACTAAATATCAAGGACTCATTGGGCGAATCGCTCTGGAACTGAAATCAGAAAGGTCACTGACATTTCCACTCTCTGAAAGTCTGATAAACGCCGAAAAAATGACTAAGTCTAAAAAAAATTTTTTTTAAACTTTTTTCAATTTTACCCCCGTGGAATATATATTCTATCCACACACATCTGGAACTCTCCTGGGGTTCCCTCAAACATATTGTTCCCTCATTTAGTGGATATTTGCACAAAAAAGTAAAACTTTCAAAAATTCAGAAGATTGGCTGAAAATGACTAAATATCAAGGACTCATCGGGCGAATCGCTCTGGAACTGAAATCGGAATGGTCACTGACATTTCCCCTATCTGAAAGTCTGATAAACGCCGGAAAAATGACAGTCTAAAAAAATTGTTTTTTCAACTTTTTTCAATTTTACCCCCGTGGGATTCAACCCACACACATTTGGAACTCTCCTGGGGTACCCTCACACATATTATTCCCTCATTTAGTCGATATTTTCACAAAAAAGTGAAATTTTCAAAAATTCTGAAAATTGGCTGAAAACGACTAAATATCAAGGACTCATCGGGCAAATCACTTTGGAACTAAATTCGGAATGCACACTGACATTTCCCCTATTTGAAAGTCTGACAAACGGCAGAAAAATAACTAAGTCCAAAAAATAATTTTTTTCAACTTTTTTCAATTTTATCCCATGTGGAAAATATATTCTATCCACACACATTTGGAACTCTCCTGGGGTACCCTCACACATATTATTCCCTCAATTAGTTGATATTTTCACAAAAAAGTGAAATTTTCAAAAATTCTGAAAATTGGCTGAAAACAACTAAATATGAAAAGGAATCATAGGGCGAATCGCTCTGGAACTGAAATCGGAACGCTCACTGACATTTTACCTATCTGAAAGTCTGATAAACGCCGGAAAAATGACAGTTCAAAAAAATATTTTTTTTCAACTTTTTTGAATTTTACCCCCGTAGGATATATATTCTACCCACACATGCTTGGAACTCTCCTGGGTTACCTTCACACATATTATTCCCTCAGTTAGTGGATATCTTCACAAAAAAGTGAAATTTTCGAAAATTGGCTGAAAACGACTGAATATCAAAGACTCATCAGGCGAATCGCTCTGGAACTGAAATCGGAAAGCTCACTGACATTTCCACTCTCTGAAAGTCTGATAAACGCCGAAAAAAATGACTAAGTCTAAAAAAAATTTTTTTTAAACTTTTTTCAATTTTACCCCCGTGGAATATATATTCTATCCACACACATTTGGAACTCTCACACATATTGTTCCCTCATTTAGTGGATATTTTCACAAAAAAGTTAATCTTTCAAAAATTCAGAAGATTGGCTGAAAATGACTAAATATCAAGGACTCATCGGGCTAATCGCTCTGGAACTGAAATCGGAATGGTCACTGACATTTCCCCAATCTGAAAGTCTGATAAACGGCGGAAAAATGACAGTCCCCAAAAATTTTTTTTCAACTTTTTTCAATTTTACCCCTGTGGGATTCAACCCACACACATTTGGAACTCTCCTGGGGAACCCTCACACATAATATTCCCTCTTTACTGGATATTTTCACAAAAAAGTGAAATTTTCAAAAATTCTGAAAATTGGCTGAAAACAACTAAATATCAAGGACTCATCGGGCGAATCGCTCTGGAACTGAAATCGGAACGCTCACTGACATTTCCCCTATCAGAAAGTCTGATAAATGCCGGAAAAATGACTGTCCAAAAAAAAATATTTTTCAACTTTTTTCAATTTAACTACCGTTCGATATATATTCTACCCACACACATTTGTAACTCTCCTGGGGTACCCTCACACATATTATTCCCTCATTTAGTGGATAATTTCACAAAAAAGTGAAATTTTCAAAAATTCAGGAAATTGGCTGAAAACAACTAAATATCAAGGACTCATCGAGCAAATCACTCTGGAACTAAAATCGGAATGCTCACTGACATTTAGTCTATCTGAAAGTCTGATAAATGCCGGAAAAATGACTAAGTCCAAAAAAAAATTTATTTTCAACTTTTTTCAATTTTACCCCCGTGGGACACATATTCTACCCACACACATTTGGAACTCTCATGGGGTACCCTCACACATATTATTCCCTCATTTAGTGGATATTTTCACAAAAAAGTGAAATTTTCAAAAATTCTTAAAATTGGCTGAAAACGAATGAATATCAAGGACTCATCGGGCGAATCTCTCTGGAACTGAAATCGAAATGCTCATTGACTTTTCCCGTATCTGAAAGTCTGATAAACGCCGGAAAAATGACAGACCAAAAAAAAATTTTTTTCAACTTTTTTCAAATTTACCCCCGTGGGATACATATTCTAACCACACACATTTGGAACTCTCCTGGGGTACCCTCACACATATTATTCCCTCATTTAGTGGATATTTTCACAAAAAAGTGAAATTTTCAAAAATTCAGAAAATTGGCTGAAAACGACTGAATATCAAAGATTCATCAGGCAGATCGCTCTGGAACTGAATTCGGAATGCTCACTGACCTTTAAGCTATCTGAAAGTCTGATAAACGCCAGAAAAATAACAGTCCAAAAAAATATTTTTTTTCAGCTTTTTTCAATTTTACACCCGTGGGATATATATTCTACCCACACACATTTGGAACTCTCACACATATTATTCCCTCATTTAGTGGACATTTTCTCAAAAAAGTGAAATTTTTAATAATTCTGAAAATTGGCTGAAAACGACTGAATATCAAAGACTCATCGGGCAAATCGCTTTGGAACTGAAATCGGAATGCTCACTGACGTTTCCCGTACCTGAAAGTCTGATAAACGCCGGAAAAATGACAGTCCAAAAAAAATTTTTTTCAACTTTTTTCAATTTTACCCCCGTGGGATATATATTCTACCCACACACATATGGAACTCTCCTGGGGTGCACTCACACATATCATTCCCTCATTTAGTGGATATTTTTACAAAAAAGTGAAATTTTCAAAAATTCTGAAAATTGGCTGAAAACAAGGACTCATCGGGCGAATCGCTCTGGAACTGAAATCGGAACGCTCACTGACATTTCACCTATCTGAAAGTCTGATAAACGCCAGAAAAATGACAGTTCAAAAAAATATTTTTTTTCAATTTTACCCCCGTGGGATATATATTCTACCCACACACAGTTGGAACTCTCACACATATTATTCCCTCATTTAGTGGATATTTTCACAAAAAAGTAAAACTTTCAAAAATTCAGAAAATTGGCTGAAAACGACTAAATATCAAGGACTCATCGGACGAATTGCTCTGGAACTGAAATCGGAATGCTCACTGACATTTCCCATATTTGAAAGTCTGATAAATGCCGGAAAAATGACAGTCCAAAAAAAAAATTTTTAAAACTTTTTTCAATTTTACCCCCTTGTAATTCAACCCACACACATTTGGAACTCTCCTGGGGTACCCTCACACATATTATTCCCTCATTTAGTGGATATTTTCACAAAAAAGTGAAATTTTCAAAAATTCTGAAAATTGGCTGAAAACGACTAAATATCAAGGGCTCATCGGGCAAATCATTCTGGAACTGAAATCGGATTGCACACTGACATTTCCCCTATCTGAAAGTCTGACAAACGCCAGAAAAATGACTAAGTCCAAAAAAAAATTTTTTTCAACTTTTTACAATTTTACCCATGTGGGATATATATTCTACCCACATACATTTGGAACTCTCCTGGGGTACACTCACACATATTATTCCCACATTTAGTTGATATTTTCACAAAAAAGTGAAATTTTCAAAAATTCAGAAAATTGGCTGAAAACAACTAAATATCAAGGACTCATCGGTGGAATCGCTCTGGAACTGAAATCGGAACGCTCACTGACATTTCACCTATCTGAAAGTGTGATAAACGCCGGAAAAATGACTAAGTCCAAAAAAAATTTTTTTTTCAACTTTTTTCAATTTTACCGCTGTGGGATATTTATTCTACCCACACACATTTAGAACTCTCACACATATTATTCCCTCATTTAGTGGACATTTTCTCAAAAAAGTGAAATTTTCAATAATTCAGAAAATTGGCTGAAAACGACTGAATATCAAAGACTCATCGGGTAAATCGCTTTGGAACTGAAATCAGAATGCTCACTGACATTTCCCCTATCTGAAAGTTTGATAAACGCTGGAAAAATGACAAAGTCCAAAAAATATTTTTTTTCAACTTTTTTCAATTTTACCCCCATGGGATATATATTCTACCCACACACATCTGGAACTCTCCTAGGGTACCCTAGCACATATTATTCCCTCATTTAGTGGATATTTTCACAAAAAAGTGACATTTTCAAAAATTCTGGATATTGGCTGAAAACTACTAAATATCAAGGACTCATCGGGCAAATCACTCTGGAATTGAAATCAGAGTGCTCACTGACATTTCCCCTATCTGAAAGTCTGATAAACGCCAGAAAATTGACTAAATCCCCCCCAAAAAAATTTTCAACTTTTTTCAATTTTACCCCCATGGGATATATATTCTACCCAAACACATTTGGAACTCTCCTGGGGTACCCTCACACATATTATTTCCTCATTTAGTGGATATTTTCACAAAAACGTGACATTTTCAAAAATTCAGGAAATTGGGTGAAAACGACTAAATATCAAGGACTCATCGGTCAAATCACTCTGGAATTGAAATCAGAATGCTCACTGACATTTCCCCTATCTGAAAGTCTGATAAACGCCGGAAAAATGACTAAGTCCCAAAAAAAAATGTTTCAACTTTTTTAAATTTTACCCCCGTGGGATATATATTCTACCCACACACATTTGGAACTCTCCTGGGGTACCCTCACACATATTATTGCTTCATTTAGTGGATATTTTCACAAAAAAGTGAAATTTTAAAAAATTCAGAAAATTGGCTTTAACCGGTTCCCGACCGCCCACTGTAGATAAACGTCGGCGCTTGCCGGGCTCTGTGCAGCGCCGACGTTTAAAAACGGTGCGTGGTCTCGCAGCGCTCAGGACCCCCAGGGTCCTGCAAGCGCTGCGATTCCGGTGCAGAGCGTTAGCTCTGACAGGGAACATCATCGGGACCTGATTAGATCAGGTCCCAGTGATGTTAACCCTTAGCTGTCTTCTATATGCTGTGATCTATAGTGATCGCGGCATATAGGAGACAGCAGGAGGAGAGGGGGTCGTCAACTTACCTCTCCAAAGACCTCCGAGTCCTTCCAGGACCTGGGGTTGCTATGGCAGCTGGAGGTCACATGACCGCCTCCAGCTCTGCCATATATGGTGTCCTGTCTGGCTCAGCTGCAGCTGTAGCCAGACAGGAGACTCTGACTGAAACAGTCAGGGAAGATCTCATGTAATGTAATATAAGTCTATTACATTACATGAGATCAGAGATCAGAAAAATAAAAATTAATGTCCCATACAGGGACTAAGAAAAAATGTGAAAAAAAGTAAAAAAAAAGTTTTTAAACTATTAATAAAAAAATCACAAAATAAATAAAAATAAATAAATAAAATATTAAACCAATAAATCCGTATATTTTTACAAAACCAAAAAAAGTACACATATTTGGTATCGCCGCGTCCGAAACAACCCGAGCTATAAAAACTGTCACACTAATTAACTCCTTCTGTGCACACCGTAATAAAAATAAATAAAAAACGGAGCAAAAAAATATGCTTTTTCATCATATTGCCAAACAAAAAGTGGAAAAAAATGCGATCAAAAAGCAAAATAGAAATAAAAATGGTACCACTGAAAACGTCATCTTGTTACGCAAAAAAAAAGCCACCATACAGCTCCATCAGCCGAAAAATAAAAAAGTTATAGCGCTCAGAATAAAGCAATGCAAAAAAAATATTTTTTTCTATAAAATAGTTTTATTGTGTAAAAGCGCCAAAACATAAAAAAAATACAGTAAGTGTAGTATCGCTGTAAACGTACTGACCCGAAGAATAACGCTGCCTGATCACTTTTACCACACGCAGAACGGCATAAAAAAAAAACTCAAAAAACAATTCCTGAATTGTTTGTTTTTGTTTTTTTTACCTCCCAAAAAACGGAATAGAAAGCGATCAAAAAATGTCACGTCCCCAAAAATGGTACCAATAAAAATGTCAACTCGTCCCGCAAAAAACAAGCCGTCACATGACTCTGTCGGCCAAAATATGGAAAAATTATAGCTCTCAAAATATGGTGATGCAAAAACTAGATTTTGCAAAAAAAGCGTCTTTTAGTGTGTGACAGCTGTCAGTCATAAAAACCCGATATCAATCTGGTATCTCTGTAATCACACCGACCCGAAGAATAAAGTAATCTAATCAGTTATATCACACTAGGAACGGCGTAAAAAATAAATAAAACCAATTCTTCACCTGCTACTGATTTGTTTATTATGTCCCCAAAGATCCCAGTAAGGCTCTGCCCACATTTATCCTGTGCTCTGCGCTGAGCACTTACACCAGAGTTTCCGTGTAAATCTCTGAAATACATGATTCAGCCGGAACCCATGACGGAAGATTCCCTGTAATGAGACAGATATAGGCCACTGTGGACGCCGTCTAGCCTGGGATCCCACGGTGTCATTTGTTTTAGGTGTGCATAAAAGTGCGGTTGGCCACAGTTTTGTGCACTTCTGAAATAAAGGACACCGCTACACAGAGGCCAGACGGTGTCCAGAGTAACTCTGCTGCCTCATTACAGTGAATGGATCCTGCAGGGGTTTCATCTGAATTACATCACTTGGAAATTTAGATGGAAACCCCGATGTAAGTGCTCAGCCTAGAGCGCCGGATAAATGTTGTGTAAAATGTTCCCAATAAAAGCTTCAACTCAGTCCTCAAAAAAAGCTAGTCCCCACTCAGGTCCGTCAGCTGTTAAAAATATAAGGGACTTCCAAGTTACTGGTAGCAGAAAGGCTCTGGAAAAGCAAAATGACCCTTGCCCCCCAAAAGAAATTCAGAAAATTTTGTGCTCCCAAATCCAAATGCCTATTCTACAATAATTTGTTCTCCAATTGTCAAATAGCACTCCGTCCCCCCCAGATCTCACCGTATGGCTAAGCGGTACGATACAGCCACATATGGGGTATTGACACTTTTAGAAGAAATTGTGTGACACATTTCGGCACCATTTTTACCCATTGCCCTGTGTGAAAATGTAAAATCTGAGGGTAAAACATTTTTTTGTGGTAAAAATATAATTATGATTTTTTCACTGCCCAATGGTATAAATTTAAAAATTAAAAAATACTCACTACTTCCCTAGATGAATTCCTTGAGAGGTGTAGTTTACAAAATGGGGTCATTTGTGGAGGTTTCTGCTGTTTTGGCATGTCAGCGACTCTTCAAATGTGACATGGTGTCTGCTGCCTATCCCAGCCAACATAGCGCTCCTTTCTCTTCCGAACCCTGCCGTACACCAAAGCAGTGGTTTTCCCCCACATATGGGGTATCGGCGTACTCAGGAGAAATTGTACTACAAATTTCATGGTGCAATTTCTCCGGTTATCCTTATGATAATGCAAAATTAGGGGATGAAAAACATTTTTTATGGGAAAAATGTGAAAATTTTATTTTCACGGCTCAATATTATAAACTTCTGTGAAGCAGCTGGGGGTGCAAGGTGCTCACCACACATCTAGATAAGTTCCCTAAGGGGTCTAGTTTCCAAAATGGTGGCACTTGTGGGGGGTTTCCGCTGTTTAGACACATTAGGGGCTCCACAAATGTGACATGGCGTCCGCTAATTATTCAAACAAATTTTACATTCAAAAAGTCAAATGGCGCTCCTTCCCTTTCAAACCCTGCCGTGCGCCCAAACAGTGGTTTTCCCTCACATATGGGGTATCGGCGTGTTCAGGAGAAATTGCACAACAAACTTCATGGTGCAATTTATCCTGTTACCCTTATGATAATACAAAATTAGAGAATGAAAAAGATTTTTTGTGGGAAAAATTTGAAAATTTTATTTTCACGGCTCAATATTATAAACTTCTGTGAAGCAGCTGGGGGTGCAAGGTGCTCACCACACATCTAGATAAGTTCCCTAAGGGGTCTAGTTTCCAAAATGGTGGCACTTGTGGGGGGTTTCCGCTGTTTAGACACATTAGGGGCTCCACAAATGTGACATGGCGTCCGCTAATTATTCAAACAAATTTTACATTCAAAAAGTCAAATGGCGCTCCTTCCCTTTCAAACCCTGCCGTGCGCCCAAACAGTGGTTTTCCCTCACATATGGGGTATCGGCGTGTTCAGAAGAAATTGCACAACAAACTTCATGGTGCAATTTATCCTGTTACCCTTATGATAATACAAAATTAGAGAATGAAAAAGATTTTTTGTGGGAAAAATGTGAAAATTTTATTTTCACGGCTCAATGTTATAAACTTCTGTGAAGCAGCTGGGGGTGCGAGGTGCTCACCACACATCTAGATAAGTTCCCTAAGGGGTCTAGTTTCCAAAATGGTGGCACTTGTGGGGGGTTTCCACTGTTTAGTCACATTAGGGGCTCCCCAAATGCGACATGGCGTCTGCTAATTATTCAAACAAATTTTACATTCAAAAAGTCAAATGGCGCTCCTTCCCTTTCAAACCCTGCCATGCGCCCAAACAGTAATTTGCCTCCACATATGGGGTATCAGCGTGTTCAGGAGAAATTGCACAACAAATTTCATGGTGCAACTTATCCTATTACCCTTATGATAATGCAAAATTAAGGGATGAAAAACGGTTTTGTGGGAAAAATGTGAAAATTTTATTTTTACAGCTCAATATTATAAACTTCTGTGAAGCAGCTGGGGGTGCGAGGTGCTCACCACACATCTAGATAAGTTCCCTAAGGGGTCTAGTTTCCAAAATGGTGGCACTTGTGGGGAGTTTCCACTGTTTAGTCACATTAGGGGCTCCCCAAATGCGACATGGCGTCTGCTAATTATTCAAACAAATTTTACATTCAAAAAGTCAAATAGCGCTCCTTCCCTTTCAAACCCTGCCATGCGCCCAAACAGTAATTTGCCTCCACATATGGGGTATCAGCGTGTTCAGGAGAAATTGCACAACAAATTTCATGGTGCAATTTATCCTATTACCCTTATGATAATGCAAAATTAAGGGATGAAAAACGGTTTTGTGGGAAAAATGTGAAAATTTTATTTTTACAGCTCAATATTATAAACTTCTGTGAAGCACCTTGGGGTTCAAGGTGCTCACTACACATCTAGATAAGTTCCCTAAGGGGTCTAGTTTCCAAAATGGTGTCACTTGTGGGGGGTTTCCACTGTTTAGACACATCAGGAGCTCTCCAAACGCAACATGGCATCTGCTAATTATTCAGACAAATTTTACATTCAAAAAGTCTAATGGCGCTCCTTCCCTTCCGAACCCTGCAGTGCGCCCAAACAGTGGTTTTCCCTCACATATGGGGTATCAGCACGCTCAAGAGAAATTGCACAAAAAAATTTGGGGTCCATTTTTTCCTGTTACCCCTGTGAAAATAAAAAAAATTGGGTCTAAAGTAACATTTTTGTGAAAAAAGTTAAATGTTAATTTTTTTTTTCCACATTCCAAAAATTCCTGTGAAGCACCTGAAGGGTTAATAAAGTTCTTGAATGTGGTTTTGAGCACCTTGAGGGGTGCAGTTTTTAGAATGGTGTCACTTTTGGGTATTTTCTGTCATAAAGACCCCTCAAAGTGACTTCAAATATGATGTGGTCCCTAAAAAAATGTTTTTGTAAATTTTGTTGGAAAAATGAGAAATCGCTGGTCAACTTTTAACCCTTATAGCTCCCTAACAAAAAAAAATTTTGGTTCCAAAATTGTGCTGATGTAAAGTAGGCATGTGGGAAATGTTATTTATTAACTATTTTGTGTGACATATCTCTCTGATTTAAGGGCATGAAAATTCAAAGTTTGAAAATTGCTAAATTTTCTAAATTTTCGCCAAATTTCCAATTTTTTCACAAATAAACGCAAGTTATATGGAAGAAATTTTACCACTATCATGAAGTATAATATGTCATGAAAAAACAATCTCAGAATCAGGGGGATCCGTTGAAGCGTTCCAGAGTAATTACCTCATAAAGTGACAGTGGTCAGAATTGAAAAAATTGGCCCGGTCACGAAGGCAAAAACAGGCTCTGGCGCGAAGTGGTTAAATGACCAAATATAAAGTACTCATTGGGCGAATGACTCTGGAACTGAAATCAGAACGCTCACTGACATTTCCCCTCTCTGATAGTCTGATAAACGCCGGAGAAATGACTGTCAAAAAAAATTTTTTTTTCAACTTTTTCACTTTTACCCCTGTGGGATACATATTCTACCCACACACATTTGGAAGTCTCCTGGGGTAGCCTCACACATATTATTCCCTCATTTACTGGATATTTTCACAAAAAAGTGACATTTTCAAAAATACAGCAAATTAGCTGAAAATGACTAAATATCAAGGACTCATCGGGCGAATCGCTCTGGAACTGAAATCGGAACGCTCACTGACATTTCCCCTCTCTGAAAGTCTGATAAGCGCCGGAAAAATGACTAAGTCCAAAAAAATTTTTTTTTCAACTATTTTCAATTTTACCCCCATGGGATATATATTCTAACCACACACATTTGGTACTCTCCTGAGCTACCCTCACACATATTGTTCCCTCATTTAGTGGATATTTTCACAAAAAAGTGAAATTTTCAAAAATTCAGCAAATTGGCTGAAAATGACTAAATATCAAGGACTCATCGGGCGAATCGCTCTGGAACTGAAATCGGAACACTCACTGACATTTCCCCTCTCTGAAAGTCTGATAAACGCCGGAAAAATGATTAAGTCCAAAAAATTTTTTTTTTCAACTTTTTTCAATTTTACCCCCATGGGATATATATTCTACCCACACACATTTGGAACTTTCCTGGGATACCCTCACACATATTATTCCCTCATTTAGTGGATATTTTCACAAAAAAGTAAAATTTTCAAAAATTCATAAAATTGGCAGAAAATGACTAAATATCAAGGACTCATCGGGCGAATCGCTCTGGAACTGAAATCGGAACGCTTACTGACATTTCCCCTCTCTGAAAGTCTGATAAACGCTGGAAAAATTACTACGTCTAAAAAAATTTTTTTTTCAACTTTTTTCAATTTTACCCCTGTGGGATATATATTCTACCCACACACATTTGGAACTCTCCTGCGGTACCCTCACACATATTATTCCCTCATTTAGTGGATATTTTCACAAAAAAGTGAAATTTTCAAAATTTCAGAAAATTGGCTGAAAACGACTAAATATAAAGGACTCATTGGGCAAATGGCTCTGGAACTGAAATCGGAACGCTCACTGACATTCCCCTATCTGAAAGTTTGATAAACGCCGGAAAAATGACTAAGTCCAAAAAAAATTTGTTTTCAACTTTTTCAATTTTACCCTTGTTGGACATATATTCTACCCACACACATTTGCAACTCTCCTGGGGTACCCTCACACATATTAGTCCCTCATTTAGTGGATATTTTCACAAAAAAGTGAAATTTTCAAAAATTCTAGAAATTGGCTGAAAACGACTAAATATCAAGGACTCATCGGGCAAATCACTCTGGAATTGAAATCAGAATGCTCACTGACATTTCCCCTATCTGAAAGTCTGATAATCGCCGGAAAAATGACTAAATCCCCCCCAAAAAAATTGTTCAACTTTTTTCAATTTTACCACCGTGGGATATATATTTTACCCACACACATTTGGAACTCTCCTGGGGTACCCTCACACATTTTATTGCTTCATTTAGTGGATATTTTCACAAAAAAGTGAAATTTTCAAAAATTCAGAAAATTGGCTGAAAACGACTAAATATCAAGGACTCATTGGGCAAATGGCTCTGGAACTGAAATCGGAACGCACACTCACATTCCCGTATCTGAAAGTCTGATAAACGCCGGAAAAATGACTAAGTCTAAAAAAATTTTTTTTCAAATTTTTCAATTTTACCCCCATGGTATATATATTCTACCGACACACATTTGAAAGTCTCCTGGGTACCCTCACACATATTGTTCCCTCATTTAGTGGATATTTTCACAAAAAAGTGAAATTTTCAAAAATTCAGCAAATTGGCTGAAAATGACTAAATATCAAGGACTCATCGGGCGAATGGCTCTGGAACTGTAATCAGAATACTCACTGACATTTCACATCTCAGAAAGTCTGATAAACGCCGTCAAAATGACTAAGTCCAAAAAAAAATTTTTTTCAACTTTTTTCAATTTTACCCCCATGGGATATATATTCTACCCACACACATTTGGAACTCTCCTGGGGTACCCTCACACATATTATTCCCTCATTTAGTGGATATTTTCACAAAAAAGTGAAATTTTTAAAAATTCAAAAAATTGGCTGAAAATGACTAAATATCAAGGACTCATCGGGCGAATCGCTCTGGAACTGAAATCGGAACGCTCACTGACATTTCCCCTCTCAAAGTCTGATAAACGCCGGAGAAATGACGGTCCAAAAAAAATTTTTTTTCAACTTTCTTCAATTTTACCCCCGTGGGATATATATTCTACCCACACACATTTGGAACTCTCCTGGGGTACTTGTTATGATCTGCTACAAGCACTAAGGAAAGACAGGAGATCTGTCCCTACAATAGAACTAAACTGGATCCCTACGATGTAACGGGGAACCTGATCCTGCGATCAGACCCGCTAAAGTCCTCGGCTAGTCTGTACGAAGACCTATAGATGCAAGGGAGGGATCCCTACAAGAACTAGGGACTGGGATAAAGTTGGAAACCTCCTAGCAGAAATTGTAGCAGTAAAAACACACACACAACATAGAACATAGAGGTCAGAAGACCTAGCAAAACTAACAGAGAAAGGTAACAGAGTACCAAGCTAGCTCAAGAGTAGAAAATACAATGAAGTACAGCAAGGCCAGGAGGGCGGAGCTGGATTAAATAGGCAAAAATGGTCATGTGACCAGCAAACTAGAAAAAACCTAACAGGAGAGTTCTAACAGTACCCACTCTTCTAAGAGGATCCTCCGGATCCCCTAGGACCGGGCTTATCAGGAAACCTCCTGTGAAACGCTCTGACAAGTCTGGAAGCAGAAACATCATCCGCCCTCACCCATGAGTTATCCTCAGGTCCGAAACCCTTCCAAGTGACGAGATACTGCATACTCCCTCTATACCGTCTAGAATTTAGGATGCGGGAAATTTCATATTCCCCGTCCTCCACCACCGGAGGAACAGTGGCAGAGGCGTCACCAACCGACACATCAGCTTTTTTCAACAGAGAAACATGAAACACCGGATTAATCTTCCAGGAGGTAGGAACCTCCAACCTAACAGCAGATTGGTTAACTATCTGAAGCACCTTAAAGGGCCCTACAAACTTGGGACCCAATTTTTTCGAAGGAATCCTCAATCGCAGATTCTTAGAGGACAACCAAACCATGTCACCAATTGCAAACAAAACCTCTTGCCGTTTCCTATCAAAGTACCTCTTAGATTTCTTGTTAGCCTCCTGAAGATTATCACGCACATTCGTCCAAACTCTCTCCAAATCACCGGAAAAACTCTCCTCCTCAGGCACAGCCGATACCAATTTGGAGAATGACCCAAAAGACGGATGTCTCCCAGAACAACAAAAAAAAGGCGAACACCCAGCAGAAGAGGATGTATGGTTGTTAAGAGCAAATTCAGCAAGTGGCAGAAACTCAGACCACCCCTCTTGATTGTCTGCCACAAAGCAATGCAAGAACTGCTCAACATCCTGGTTCTTTCTTTCTGTCTGGCCATTAGACTCAGGATGATATCCAGTTGAAAACGACAAATGAACTCCCAACCTGTCACAAAAGGCACGCCAAAAACGAGCCACGAACTGAGGTCCCCTATCAGAAACAATGTCAGTAGGAACGCCATGTAGTCTGACAATTTCCTTGACAAAGGCCTTAGCGAGTGTCTTAGCGCAAGGCAGTTTGATGAAGGGAACCAAGTGACACATCTTGCTAAAATGGTCCACGACCGCCCAGATGACCGTGAAACCTTCAGAGGGGGGAAGGTCAGTAATAAAGTCCATAGCCAGATGTGTCCAAGGTGCACTAGGAACCTCCAGAGGGCAAAGCAACCCCGCAGCAGGAGCATGCGAAGACTTAGATCTAGCACACACAGTACATTGACGCACCCACTTAATGACTTCCTTCTGCCATCCAGGCCACCAAAAACTGCGACCCACAAGTCTCTTGGTCTCTGAAATTCCTGGAAGACCTGCCAACCGAGACTCATGACACTCAATAAACAAATCTCTCCTAAAGGTCCTAGGCACAAACAACCTCCCATGGGGAGTGTTAGATGGGGCATTCTCCTCAGCTTTAAGAATCTCATCCTCCAAAATGGAGTCCAAAGCAGCAATCACAACACCTTCTTGTAAAATGCTCTCTGTTATGTTCTGCTACCAGAGCTAAGGAAAGAGAGGAGATCTGTCCCTACGATAGAACTCAGCTTAATCCCTACGATGTAACAGGGAACCTGATCCTGCGATCAGACCTGCTAAAGTCCTAAGCTAGTCTGTACGGAGACCTATAGATGTGGGGAAGGAATCCCTACAAGTACTAAGGATTGGGAGGAATATGGGACACCTCCTAACAGAAATAGTAGCAGACAGACGAACAAACAAAATATATAGAACATAGAGGTCAGTAGACCAAGCAAACTAACAGAGCAAGACACAGAGCACAGGCTAGCTAGAAAGTAGATATACAATGAAGTCCAGCAAAGCCAGAAGGGCGGAGCAGGATTAAATAGGCCAACAAGGTCATGTGACCAGCAAAGGAAAAAAAACCTAAGAGCAAGGTTCTAACAGTACCCCCCCTTCTAAGAGGATCCTCCGGATCCCCTAGCACCAGGCTTATCAGGAAATCTCCTGTGAAACGCTCTGATAAGTCTAGACGCGGAAACATCATCCGACCTCACCCAAGAGTTATCCTCGGGACCGAAACCTTTCCAGGCCACAAGATACTGCAAACTACCTCTATACCGTCTAGAGTTAAGGATGCGAGAAATTTCATATTCCCCGTCCTCCACCACCGGAGGAACAGAGGCAGAGGCGTCACAATCCGATACAACAGCTTTTTTCAACAGAGAGACATGAAATACCGGATTAATTCTCCAGGAGGTAGGAACCTCCAACCTAACAGCAGATTGGTTGACAACCTGAAGCACCTTAAAGGGCCCTACAAACTTGGGACCCAATTTCTTAGAAGGAATCCTCAACCGCAGATTCCTAGAGGACAACCAAACCATGTCACCAACAGCGAACAAAACCTCCTGTCGTTTCCTATCAAAGTAGTCTTTAGATTTTCTGTTGGCCTCCTGAAGATTACCACGCACATCCGTCCAAACTCTCTCCAAATCACCGGAAAAATTCTCCTCCTCAGGCACGGCAGATCCCAACTTGGAGAACGACCCAAACGACGGATGTCTCCCAGAACAACAAAAAAAAGGCGAACAACCAGCAGAAGAAGATGTATGATTGTTCAGAGCAAATTCAGCAAGTGGCAAAAACTCAGACCACCCCTCTTGATTGTCTGCCACAAAACAACGCAAGAACTGCTCAACATCCTGGTTTTTCCTTTCTGTCTGGCCATTAGATTCAGGATGATATCCGGACGAGAACGACAAATGAACTCCCAACCTATCACAAAAGGCACGCCAAAAACGAGCCACGAACTGAGGACCCCTATCAGAAACAATGTCAGTAGGAACGCCATGAAGTCTGACAATTTCCTTGACAAAGGCCTTAGCGAGAGTTTTAGCGCAGGGCAGTTTGACGAAAGGAACCAAGTGACACATCTTGCTAAAACGGTCCACGACCACCCAGATGACAGTAAAACCCTCAGAGGGGGGAAGGTCAGTTATAAAGTCCATAGCCAAATGTGTTCAAGGAGCACTGGGAACCTCCAAAGGACAAAGCAACCCCGCAGCAGGAGTATGTGAGGACTTAGATCTAGCACATATAGTACATTGACGCACCCACTTAATGACTTCCTTCTGCCATCCAGGCCACCAAAAACTGCGACCCACCAGTCTCTTGGTCTCAGAGATTCCGGGATGACCTGCCAACTGAGATTCGTGACACTCAACAAACAAATCTCTACTAAAGGTCCCAGGCACAAACAACCTCCCATGAGGAGTATTAGAAGGGGCATTCTCCTGTGCTTTAAGAATCTCATTTTCCAAAACGGAGTCCAAAGCAGCTATCACAACACCTTCTTGTAAAATGTTCTCCTCTTTCTCAGCACCGACTATGGGAGAAAAACTGCGAGACAAGGCATCCGCCTTAACATTCTTAGTACCAGAGATGTAAGTAACGGAGAAATTAAACCGCGAGAAAAACAGTGCCCACCTAGCCTGACGGGCATTCAGGCGCTTGGCAGCATCAAGATATATCAGATTTTTATGATCCGTAAGAACCTGAACGGGAAATTCCGCACCTTCTAAGAAGTGGCGCCAGTGTTCAAATGCGAGTTTAATAGCCAATAATTCCCGATTACCAATATCGTAATTCAGTTCAGTCTCCGAAAAATTTTTTGAAAAAAAGGCACAGGGATGTAATCCATCCCCGTTATCCTGAGACAATACTGCGCCAACCCCCACAGAGGAAGCATCAACCTCAACCAAAAACGGCCTAGTCACATCAGGCTGCATAAGGATGGGAGCAGAGGTGAACCTCTCCTTGAGATACACAAAAGCTTCAATGGCCTCAGAAGACCACTGAACCGCATCAGCACCTTTCCTGGTGAGATCAGTCAGAGGTTTGACAATACTAGAAAAATTTTTTATGAATTTTCTGTAGTAATTGGCGAAACCCAAAACCTCTGTATCGATTTCAAACCAATAGGCCTAGGCCATTCCTGCACAGCCTGAACCTTAACCGGATCCATCTCAAAACCTTTGCTGAAGATAATGTAGCCCAAAAAACTAATTCTCTGTACAGCGAACTCACATTTCTCCAGCTTAGCAAAAAGCGAATTGTCCATTAATAACTGTAATACCTCACGCACGCTCCGCCAATGAGACTCCAGATCCGGCGAATAAATCAAAATGTCATCCAAATACACAACCACATTTTTACCGATCAAAGGTCTAAGGATGTCATTAATCAGATTCTGAAAAAATGCAGGAACATTAGTAAGACCAAAAGGCATAACCAGATTCTCAAAATGACCCACAGGAGTGTTAAAAGCAGTCTTCCATTAGTCACCCTCCTTCATGCGCAACAGATTGTATGCCCCCTTAAGGTCAATTTTAGAGAACCACTTGGCCCCCATTAACTGGTTAAACAGATCAGGAATCAATGGCAGTGGGTAAGGATTGCGTACAGTAATTTTGTTAATCTCACAAAAATCCAGACAAGGACGGAAACCGCCGTCCTTTTTTTTTACAAAAAAAAATCCAACCGCCACAGGAGACTTAGAGGGCCTAATGTGACCGGCGACCAAACTTGTCTGTATGTATTCCTCCAAAGCCTTCCTCTCAGGAATAGTAAGGTTAAATAAACGACTTTTAGGAAGAGTCGCTCCAGGGACAAATTCAATAGAACAATCATAGTCTCTATGGGGAGGCAAAACCTGCGATTCCTTCTCAGAAAAAACTCTCCAAAAATCCTGAATAGGAACAGGCAATTCTCCCCTATCCAAAGCTGCAATACGCCCGTTACAACACTTGTCATAACATTTATGGCTCCAGGATTTAATTTCACTGGTAGACCAATCCAGTACAGGATTGTGAAATTTTAACCAGGGCAATCCCAATATTACTGGAGAAGGCAAGTTATTCAACACTACCAAATCCAATTTCTCATGGTGAACACCATTAATAGTGAGAGGAAATTCACAGACCTTGAGAGTAATATTCTTCAAAGGGGAACCATCCACCGAAACCACAGCAATGGGGGATGATAAAGGTTCAGGTTCTAAATTGAGTTTTTCCACGAATCCCCCATCAATTACATTCAGAGTAGACCCGCAATCAACAAACACCCGAAATTCCATTAATTTTTTCTGAGCAATCGTGGAAGCAGCTAAAAATATACCCTTGGAATTTAAACAGGCAATACGGGCGTGACTGACCATTTTTTTTTCTTTCTTCATACGAAGCTCACAGCCTTTAATCAAATGACCAGATTTTCCGCAATAGAAACACAAGCCTTCAGAAAATCGACGGTCTTTTTCTTGAGAGCGAGGTGCCACCGATCCAATCTCCATCGGTTCACCACTGTTAGTACACACATTCTCATAACCAGAAACTGACATAGCAGAGGATTTGCTCTCATTAACCCTAGCACGCAGTCTCCTATCCACCCGTATAGCTAATTGCATAGCCTGTTGCAAATCTTCAGGTGTAGGATAAGCAATTAGCAGGTCTTTAACCCTTTCACTGAGCCCAGCAAGAAATAGACTTTTCAGAGCAGAATCGTTCCACCCTGTTTGAGTAGACCAACGACGGAAATGAGTACAATATTTTTCCACATTACCTGATCCCTGTTTTAAACGTCTCAACTCAGTCTCAGCTGATGCGACACGGTCAGGATCATCATATAATAGTCCCAAAGCAGAAAAAAAACTATCCACTGATCTGAAGCATGTATCACTAGGTTGCAAAGAAAAGGCCCACTCCTGAGGCTCTTTGCGCAAAAGTGACATTATGAACCCTACGCGCTGGGATTCATCCCCAGAGGACTTAGGTCTCAAACGAAAATACAATAAGCAAGCATTTTTGAATGAAAAAAATTCTCGGTGTTCACCAAAAAATAAATCCGGCAAACATACCTTAGGCTCCAAGAAATGTGCTCCAGGACAGTTACTCACGTGCTGACGGAGCTCGGCCACCTCCAGAGAGAGTCCCTGCAGGCGATGAACCAAATCCTGAACCGACACCATGATGGAACAGAAAAATCTTTCCTTAGAGAATTTGCTGGCTGGACTTACTGTTATGTTCTGCTACCATAGCTAAGGAAAGAGAGGAGATCTGTCCCTACGATAGAACTCAGCTTAATCCTTACGATGTAACAGGGAACCTGATCCTGCGATCAGACCTGCTAAAGTCCTAAGCTAGTCTGTACGGAGACCTATAGATGTGGGGAAGGAATCCCTACAAGTACTAAGGACTGGGAGGAATATGGGACACCTCCTAACAGAAATAGTAGCAGACAGACGAACAAACAAAATATATAGAACATAGAGGTCAGTAGACCAAGCAAACTAACAGAGCAAGACACAGAGCACAGGCTAGCTAGAAAGTAGATATACAATGAAGTCCAGCAAAGCCAGAAGGGCGGAGCAGGATTAAATAGGCCAACAAGGTCATGTGACCAGCAAAGGAAAAAAAACCTAAGAGCAAGGTTCTAACACTCTCCTCCTCCTCCTCAGCACTGACCATGGGAGAAAAGCTGCGAGACAAAGCATCCGATTTAACATTCTTGGTACCCGGGATGTAAGTAATGGAAAAATTAAACCGCGAGAAAAAAAGTGCCCACCTAGCCTGACGGGCATTCAAGCGCTTGGCAGCATCAAGATAGATCATATTTTTATGATCAGTGAAAACCTGAATGGGAAATTCAGCACCTTCCAAGAGATGACGCCAGTGTTCAAATGCGAGTTTAATAGCCAGCAATTCCCGATTACCAATATCGTAATTAAGTTCAGTCTCAAAAAATTTTTTTGAAAAAAAGGCACAGGGATGTACTCCATCCTTGCTTTTCTGAGACAACACCGCACCAACCCCCACAGAAGAAGCATCAACCTCAACCAAAAATGGCTTAGTCACATCAGGCTGCATAAGGATGGGGGCAGAGGTGAACCTCTCCTTTAGAAACACAAAAGCTTCAATGGCCTCAGAAGTCCACTGAACCGCATTAGCACCTTTCCTAGTGAGATCGGTCAGCGGTTTGACAATAATAGAATTTTTTTTTATGAATTTTCTGTAATAATTGGCGAAGCCCAAAAACCTCTGTATCGATTTCAAACCAATAGGCCTAGGCCATTCCTGCACAGCTTGAACTTTAATCGGGTCCATCTCAAAACCTTCACTGGAGATAATGTAACCCAAAAAACTAATTCTCTGTACAGCGAACTCACATTTCTCTAGCTTAGCAAAAAACGAATTGTCCATTAATAACTGTAAAATCTCACGTGCGCTCCGCCAATGAGACTCCAGATCAGGCAAATAAATCAGAATGTCATCCAAATACACAACCACATTTTTGCCGATCAAAGGTCTAAGGATGTCATTAATAAGATTCTGAAAAAATGCTTGAGCATTGGTGAGACCAAAAGGCATAACCAGATTCTCAAAATGACCCACAGGAGTGTTAAAAGCAGTCTTCCATTCATCACCCTCCTTCATGCGCAACAAATTGTATGCCCCCAGGAGATCAATTTTAGAGAACCACTTGGCCCCCACTAACTGGTTAAACAAATCAGGAATCAATGGCAGTGGGTAAGTATTACGTACAGTAATTTTATTAATCTCACGAAAGTCCAGACAAGGACGTAAACCGCCATCTTTTTTTTTTAACAAAAAAAAATCCAACAGCCACAGGAGACTTGGAAGGCCTAATGTGACCGGCGGCCAAGCTTGTCTGTATGTATTCCTCCAAAGCCTTTCTCTCCGGAATAGTAAGATTAAATAAACGACTTTTAGGAAGAGTCGCTCCAGGGACAAATTCAATGGTACAATCATAGTCTCTATGGGGAGGCAAAATTTGTGACTCCTCCTCAGAAAAAAAACACTCCAAAAATCCTGAATTGATACAGGTAATTCCCCTTTTTCCACCGCAGCAATACGTCCGTTACAACACTTGTCATAACATTTAGGGCTCCAGGACTTAATTTCATTGGTAGACCAATCCAGTACAGGATTATGCAATTTTAACCAGGGCAACCCCAATATTACTGGAGAAGGCAAATTATTCAATACTACCAAATCCAAATTCTCTTGATGAACACCATTAATAGTGAGGGGAAACTCACAGACCTTGTGAGTAACACTCTTCAAGGGAGAGCCATCAACAGAAGCCACAGCAATAGGGGATGACAAAGGTTTAGGTTTTAATGTAAGTTTTTCCAAGAATCCCCCATCAATCACATTCAGAGTAGAACCACAATCCAAATTCAATTAATTCTTCCTGAGCTTCCTGAGAACACATATTTGGAACTCTCCTGGGGTACCCTCACACATATTATTCCCTCATTTAGTGGATATTTTCACAAAAAAGTGAAATTTTCAAAAATTCTGAAAATTGGCTGAAAACGACTAAATATCAAGGACTCATCGGGCGAATTGCTCTGGAACTGAAATCGGAACGCTCACTGACATTTCCCTTTCTGAAAGTCTGATAAATGCGGGAAAAATGACTAAGTCCAAAAAAAAAATTTTTTTCAACTTTTTTCAATTTTGCCCCCATAGTATATATATTCTACCCACACACATTTGGAACTCTCCTGGGGTACCCTCACACATATTGTTCCCTCATTTAGTGGATATTTTCAAAAAAATTAAAATTTTCAAAAATTCTGAAAATTGTCTGAAAACGACCAAATTTCAAGGATTCATTGGGCGAATCACTCTGGAACTGAAATTGGAACACTCACTGACATTTCCCCTATCTGAAAGTCTGATAAACGCCGGAAAAATGACTAAGTCCAAAAAAAAAATTTTTTGCAACTTTTTTCAATTTTTCCCCCTTGGGATATATATTCTACCCACACACATTTGGAACTCTTCTGGGGTACCCTCACACATATTATTCCCTCATTTAGTGGATATTTTCACAAAAAGTAAAATTTTCAAAAATTCAACAAATTGGCTGAAAATGACTAAATATCAAGGACTCATCGGGCAAACCACAATGGAACTGAAATCGGAATGCTCACTGACATTTCCCTTTCTGAAAGTCTGATAAATGCCGGAAATTGGCTGAAAATGACTAAATATCAAGGACTCATCGGGCAAACCACAATGGAACTGAAATCGGAATGCTCACTGACATTTCCCTTTCTGAAAGTCTGATAAATGCCGGAAAAATGACTAAGTCCATAAAAAAAATTTTTTTCAACTTTTTTCAATTTTGCCCCCATAGTATGTATATTCTACCCACACACATTTGGAACTCTCCTGGGGTACCTTCACACATATTGTTCCCTCATTTAGTGGATATTTTCACAAAAAAGTTACATTTTCAAAAATTCCGAAAATTGGCTGATAAGGACTAAATATCAGGGACTCATCGGGCGAATTGCTCTGGAACTGAAATCGGAACGCTCACTGACATTTCCCCTCTCTGAAAGTCTGATAAACGCCGGAAAAATGACTAAGTCCAAAAAAAAAAAATTGTTTCAACTTTTTTCAATTTAACTCCTTGGGATATA
The DNA here is from genome assembly GCF_046119375.1 of Phyllobates terribilis. Taxonomy (NCBI): domain Eukaryota; kingdom Metazoa; phylum Chordata; class Amphibia; order Anura; family Dendrobatidae; genus Phyllobates; species Phyllobates terribilis. The sequence goes on along the minus strand of NW_027362764.1, from coordinate 324,631,929 downwards.
TATTCTACCCACACACATTTGGAACTCTCCTGGGGTACCCTCACACATATTATTCCCTCATTTAGTGGACATTTTCACAAAAAAGTTAAATTTTCAAAAATTCAGCAAAATGGCTGAAAACTACTAAATATCAAGGACTCATCGTACAAATCACAATGGAACTGAAATCGGAATGCTCACTGACATTTCCCCAATGTGAAAGTCTCATAAATGCCGTAAAAATTACTAAGTCCAAAAAAAATTTTTGTGCAACTTTTTTCAATTTTACCCACGTGGGATATATATTCTACCCACACACAATTGGAACTCTCCTGGGGTACCCTCACACATAATGTTCCGTCATTTAGTGGATATTTTCACAAAAATTGAAATTTTCAAAAATTCAGAAAATTGGCTGAAAACTACTAAATATCAAGTACTCATCGGGCGAATCGCTCTGGAACTGAAATCGGAATGCTCAATGACATTTCCCCTATGTGAAAGTCTCATAAATGCCGTAAAAATTACTAAGTCCAAAAAAAATTTTTTTGCAACTTTTTTCAATTTTACCCCCGTGGGATATATATTCTACCCACACACAATTGGAACTCTCCTGGGGTACCCTCACACATATTGTTCCGTCATTTAGTGGATATTTTCACAAAAATTGAAATTTTCAAAAATTCAGAAAATTTGCTGAAAACTACTAAATATGAAGTACTCATCGGGCGAATCGCTCTGGAACTGAAATCGGAACACTCACTGAAATTTTTTATCTTTGAAAGTTTGATAAACGCCAGAAAAATGACTAAGTCCAAAAAATATTTTTTCACCTGTAATGCCGCGACTTGCTGGCATTACGGTAATGGTCCAGGATGTGTTTTACTGGACCATGTACCTTCCCCCTCAGGTGACTGGTCACATGACTGTGACATAGCACAGGTCCTGCACGCACAGAATGTCTGTCTGATCACATGACTGTGACATCAGCAAGGTCCTGTCAGTATGTGTGTGTGTGTGCACGGGATGCATATATAAACCCTGCTTGATGGGAGACAGGTGTGTTCTGTGAGAGAGGTGTAAGGCCTGGTCCCGTGTGTGTGGGACACCGACCGTGTGAGGCCTAGTGAGGCCGAGTGAAGCCTGGTGCCTGAAAGGTCGAGACTGGATCCTGTGTGGATGCTAGTGGCCTTGGAAGGCATTGGCTTTGAGGAAGAGTCCTGAAAGGCAGGGCCTGGATCCTGTGTGGATGTCAGTGGCCTTTGAGGGAATGACAGCTAGAGACCCCCACCTGGGAAGCCGCAAAGCCACAGTGGTGACGGATTAATGATGAAGAGTCCTGAAAGGCAGAGCCTGGATCCTGTGTGGATGTCAGTGGCCTTTGAGGGAACGACGGCTGGAGACCCCTACCTGGCAAGCCGCAAAGCCACAGTGGTGGCGGAGTAATGGACTGAGACAGCTAAACCCGGCAAAGGTAATATCCTGTGTTAAATGGACATTAATATGGACATTGCTATGTTATTACCTTGCTGAAGGCTGTACCTGGAGCAAGTGGGCCGGTGAGTCACTTGGCTCGTGAATATTATATATATGTGTGTCGGCGTGCCACTGAGTTGGACCCGGTCATATGCGGTTTATGAAGTAATAAACTGCTGAGCATTGTTTAAAAACGGAAAGACATTGCACGTTTGCATTGATTGTCGCAGCGAAGCGAGTATCCCCCATTATGATGTCTAGCGCTGCCTTACATATGGTTCGAGAATGCGGGCACCTGCAGCCCGGTTGCTAGCAGCAACAACAACCCGGTTGCTAGGGGCAACTGCAGCCCGGTTGCTAGCGGCAATGACAACCCGGTTGCTAGGGGTAATTTTACAGGACGACGAGTGTGGATAAAGCATCTTGCTGCAACTCGGCGGGGTTGCGAAGATTGTCATCGCACTCAAATCCGGTTGTTTGCTGCAAGTCGGCGGGGTTACAAAGATTGTCGTCGCACTCAAATCCGGTTGTTTGCTGCAGCTCGGCGGGGTTGCGAAGACTCTCATCGCACTCAAATCCGGTTTTGCTGCAACTCGGCGAGGTTGCGAAGATTGTCTGCGCACGCAAAACCTGGTTTGCAGTGGCTCGGCGGGGCCACGAAAATTTTTCCCAGGAGAGAGGTGTGTGAATAGTGTCCTGAGGAAATGCAGGAGCAGATAGAAATGACTGTGAAAGGAGCAGCAACTGAGTCTGAAGCTATTGAGCGATTAGAGCAATTAAAATGCCTGTTAAAACTACAGCAGGAATTTGAGAAATGTCTACTGGACATGGTGCTGGAACCGCTGGAGCCGTGGGCACCTTATAGAATGGCCGCAGCGGACTATTCTTTGAACTCTCCAGGGGCACCCTTGTTGTCCCAGAGTGCCCAGGGAGGTGGTAAGAGCTGTTATGAACTGAGTCCTAAGACTATTGTTGATTTTTCTTGGAAAAATTCCCCTGCCGGTGTGGTTGTTAAAAAGGGGGCGGAGTCTAAAAAATGGGCGGTTGTTCAAAACAGCGTGGAGGATAGAAAATCAAAAAAATTACTGGTGGTGGGTTGGTACCTCCTAAAAATGACAATGTGACCATTGATAACGGGGTAGCTCCAGTAGAAGGGGGTGACGTCAAAGTGGGAGGTGACCTGTTAGTCCACAACACCATAAGGAGTGACACAGACCCCTTAGCTGACGGTGACACTACGAAAGTAGAAGGAGAGGTCAGTCAGGAGGGGTTAGACGAGGTGAGAGAGTCCCCATCTCGTCTACGGCGCATGGGCCACAAAAAGGTTGCTCCTGTAGACTTGGCTGAAAATGAAAATAAAGAGAATGTAGCACTGTGTGCCTTTGCTTCAAGTGTGGATCCTCCATTAGAGGTAGAAGAGGAGGTGACGTTGCCAGTAGCAACTTCCGGTACGGTACCGAGTCAGAAGGATCTGACTGTCCTGAAAGAGGAGGCGGCCAGTCGTCACCAAGAGCTGGAGCCTATCAGCCAGCAGTGTCAGAGTGACGTGCAGCAACAATGTGGAAACCTGGAGATCGTGTCCTCAGACCAGCCGAACCTGGAGTCTGAAAGGCAGAAATTATACCAGGTTGTGAGGAATTTACAGCGAGACCTGAAGGGAAGCAATGAGGAAATTAATCAGTGGAAGGAAATGTTCTACGCAATTAAGGAGGACCGCCGCAAAATCAAGGAAGAGGTTTTGCAGTTGAAGCTTGAGAAGGATGCGCGGCAGGATGGTGTTTCTGGACGCGAACAAATCCTAGAACGACTGCGCAAACAGCTCAACCAGGAGCTGTGTGACTCCAAGAATGAGTGTGGTGAACGCAGTAGGGTACTGCAACAGAGTAAGAGAGATTATGAGGATCTCCTCAAGGTGAAGAAAAAACTAGAGGAGGATAAGGCGGGTGCAGAGCAAGTGCCCCAAGTGGTTGAGACCACTCTGCTAGACACCCGTGAGGAGAATGATGATCTCCGGGGAAAGACCCTAAATCTGGAAGCTCAGGTGAAGGAGCTACAGATGTCCTGTGATACTCTCCAGAAGGCGGAGACGTACCTTAAGGAAACAGTCAGCAAGATGGAAGCCGAGCGAGAGAGGATGGAGGAGTCCATCGGAAAAGCCACAGACCAGGGCCAGGAGTTGACCACTGGTGATGGGAGGTATGAAGCAGATACCTCCTCGAGTGATGTGGGCTCGGAGGATTCGGTGGATGTCAGAGCCGAGATCAAGCAGCTCAAGGAGTTGCTACAAGCCCAGTGGACGCAAGAGGAGCGTGAGAGACTGGCTATTGAGAGCCGAGTGGGCGCATTGGAGACGGAGAGGTCTGAGAGAGCTTTGCTGCTGGAAGAGCAGTTGAAGCAGGAAGAGCTTCAGAGATGGACTGCTGAGAGGCGAGTAACTGAGCTGGAAGGAGAAGTTTTAGAGCTCAAAGGTCGCCTAGCAAAGTGTCACGCGGTGAAAGAGGTCTCCTTGGAGAAGGGAAAAGGCAAACAAGTTGCACTTACTCCCTTAGACCATGAGAAGGTGGTCCTGAGGAGAGCTAAGAGTATGGTGTTGGAAGATAAAGGTGAGGTGGAGGTGGTCAAGATGAAAAGTTGTGAAGTTGTAGCTGTGAGTCAGCTCAGGGGAAGCATACAGGGTGAAGATGCTGGAAAGCAGTGGTCCCTGAAACCTGAGCTGGTTGATCGTCTGGGAACCACTGGTGAGATCGAACCGTCTCGGTACAAGTGCCTCATAGATGTACCGAGGATTTGAGGGAAGAATGCACCAGTGAGTCCGTGCATGAGGAGTTTAACAAGGCCGTGGGAGCCTGTAAGGTGTACTTGACCTCAGAAGCTAAACAGCTGGTGGTCCTGTCCACGACCGAAGTCACAGTGAAGAGGGTGGCTCTCCTAAGTGACATACACTGGCGATGTATTCGCACGAAGCGGTTTCTCCGGTTGAAGACGGAGCAAGCCGTTAGACAAGTGGAGTTGGTGAGGAAAGCTCACAGTATGCGTGAAGAGGTCATCCGGGTGCCTCATGTTCTGGTGAGGAAGCTCGTTGGGAGAAATGGTCGAGCCATGCAGATGATGGTCAAAAAGTCTGGTGTGGGGAAAGTAAGCAGTCCACGTGATCGTCAGGACTGGATACCAGACAAAGACGGCATGGTATCATTCTCCCCTGTAGGAACAGAAGAAAGCCTGGAATATAGGCGCATGCTGTTGGAGTACCGAGTGACCTACCTGCGAGAGGTAGAACAGTTGAATCTCGCTAGACTGCGAGTGGATAGACAGCATCATCTGAGTAGCAGAAGATGGCAGCCGTCTAGAAATTATGAGACCAGACAGAGAAAGGGCCCCCTAAATAACAGAACAGCTATAGCTGGAGTTAGGGACCTTTCAAGATGTCCTGAGAGTAGTGGGCGTGGGTTTAGAGGTAGTGAGACCTCCAGTAACTCAGGTTTGAGAAGCCCATACAAACAACCCAAAAGAGGACGGGACATTACGGAGTCGAACCGGACCTTAGATACCAGGGCATGTGAGTCACACCACTGTAAGACTGACTGCTGGGAGCGGGGGAGACCTGACAAGGTTACGACTGACCGCTGGGAGCGGGGGAGGTCTGACAAGGTTATGACTGACCGCTGGGAGCGGGGAAACTCTGACAAGGTTACAACCCGGAATGGTGAACTGATGAAGTCAGTGACAGTGACAAATGGTAGGTCTCTAAGGAATGGGCTAATGTCATTGACTAAGGTTCCAGGGGCTGAGTAGCACAATTGTAAAGTATATGGTCTCTATGTGAGCTGGGGGTTATTTTGATTGTGTATATTATGTGTTCAACCCCACAAGTTTGAACAGAGGGGGGGGGATATGTGATGCAGCGACTTGCTGGCATACGGTAATGGTCCAGGATGTGTTTTACCTGACCATGTAACTTCCCCCTCAGGTGACTGGTCACATGACTGTGACATAGCACAGGTCCTGCACGCACAGAATGTCTGTCTGATCACATGACTGTGACATCAGCAAGGTCCTGTCAGTATGTGTGTGTGTGTGTGTGTGTACGGGATGCACATATAAACCCTGTTTGATGGGAGACAGGTGTGTTTTGTGTGGAGAGGCGTAAGGCCTGGTCCCGTGTGTGTGGGACACCGACCGTGTGAGGCCTAGTGAGGCCGAGTGCAGCCTGGTGCCTGAAAGGTCGACACTGGATCCTGTGTGGATGCTAGTGGCCTTGGAAGGCAGAGGTTTTGAGGAAGAGTCGTGAAAGGCAGGGCCTGGATCCTGTGTGGATGTCAGTGGCCTTTGAGGGAACGACGGCTAGAGACCCCCACCTGGGAAGCCGCAAAGCACAGTGGTGGCGGATTATTGATGAAGAGTCCTGAAAGGCAGAGCCTGGATCCTGTGTGGATGTCAGTGGCCTTTGAGGGAATGATGGCTGGAGACCCCTACCTGGGAAGCCGCAAAGCCACAGTGGTGGCGGAGTAATGGACTGAGACAGCTAAACCCGGCAAAGGTAATACCCTGTGTTATATGGACATTAATATGGACATTGCTATGTTAATACCTTGCTGAAGGCTGTACCTGGAGTAAGTGGGCCGGTGTGTCACTTGGCTCGTGAATATTATATATATGTGTGTCGGCATGCCACTGAGTTGGACCCGGTCATATGTGGTTTATGAAGTAATAAACTGCTGAGCATTGTTTAAAAATGGAAAGACATTGCACGTGTGCATTGATTGTTGCAGCGAAGCGATTATCCCCCATTATGATGTCTAGCGCTGCCTTACACAACTTTTTTCAATTTTACCCCCGTGGGATATATATTCTACCCACACACATTTGGAACTCTCCTGGGGTACCCTCACACATACTATTCCCTCATTTAGTGGATATTTTCACAAAGAAAGTGAAATTTTCAAAAATTCAGAAAATTGGCTGAAAATGGCTAAATATCAAGCAGGGCCGGCTCCAGGTTTTTCTGGGCCCCGGGCAAAAGAGTCTCAGTGGGCCCCTTTAACACATACCACGATTCATGATGCAGAGATACAGCGGAGAAATATATATATATATATATATATATATATATATATATATATATATATATATATATATATAGTACAATGCAAAGATTTCACTTCTTACATTACATGAGTGATATCTATTGTAAATTCCACAATAGCTCAGAAACCGGTGAATCGCTCCACACAGAATACTGGCCCCATACAAGGCTCCATACGGAATACTGGCCCCCATATAACGCTTCATACAGGATACTGGCCCCCATATAACGCTCCACACAGAATACTGGCCCCCATATAACGCTCCATACAGGATACTGGCCCCCATATAATGCTCCACACAGAATACTGGCCCCCATATAAGGCTCCATACGGAATACTGGCCTCCATATAAGGCTCCATATGGAATACTGGCCCCCATAATAAGGCTCCATACAGAATACCGGCCCCCATATAACGCTCCATTCAGGATACTGGTCCCCTTATAAAGCTCCATACAGGATACTGGCCCCCATATAACGCTCCATACAGGATACTGGTCCCCTTATAAAACTCCATACAGGATACTGGCCCCCATATAACGCTCCATACAGGATACCGGTCCCCTTATAACGCTCCATACAGGATACCGGTCCCCTTATAACTCTCCATACAGGATACTGGCCCCCATATAATGCTGCATGCAGGCTGTTACCCCCCACATAATGCCCCATACAGGCTGTCCCCCCCTTATAATGCTCCATGCAGGCTGTTACCCCCCACATAATGCCCCATACAGGCCCCCCCCTTTTAATGCTCCATGCAGGCTGTTACCCCCCACATAATGCCCCATACAGGCCCCCCCTTTTAATGCTCCATGCAGGCTGTTACCCCCCACATAATGCCCCATACAGGCTGCCCCCCCCTTATAATGCTCCATGCAGGCTGTTCCCCCCACATAATGCACTATGCAGGCTGCCCCCCCTTTATAATGCCCCATGCAGGATGTCCCCCCCTTTATAATGCCCCATGCAGGATGCCCCCCCTTCTCTTTATAATGCCCCATGCAGGCTGTCCCCCCCCTCTATATAATGCCCCATGCAGGATGTCCCCCCCCTTTATAATGCCCCATGCAGGATGCCCCCCCTTCTCTTTATAATGCCCCATGCAGGCTGTCCCCCCCTCTATATAATGCCCCATGCAGGATGTCCCCCCCCCCTTTATAATGCCCCATGCAGGATGCCCCCCCTTCTCTTTATAATGCCCCATGCAGGCTGTCCCCCCCTCTATATAATGCCCCATGCAGGATGTCCCCCCCCTTTATAATGCCCCATGCCTCCATACATTAAAAAATAAAATCAAATACTCACCTCCCTTCTCCTCACCTGCTACCTGCTGCCCGCTGCCCGCCGCTCGCTGCTCGGCTCCGAACTCCAGCGTTGTCGGTGTCTTCCCGCTCAGCGCTCCCTGTGACGGCTCAGGGGAAGGCGCGGTGTAAAGACGTCACCGCGCCCTCTGACCTGAGACATCACAGGGAGCGCAGAGCAGGAAGACAGCGGATCTGCGGAGGCACGGGGAGAGGTAAGTATCGGGCTGCCGGGGCCCTGAGCAAGCGGCGGAGAAGGGCGGGCACTGACACCGCTCTCCTCCGCCCATAGCCCAGCGGGGTGCGCGACCGCCAGTGGGCCCCTCTGAATGCTCAGGGCCCCGGCATGTGCCCGGGTGCGCCGGGTGCTGACGCCGGCCCTGATATCAAGGACTCATCGGGCGAATGACTCTGGAACTGAAATCGGAGTGCTCACTGACATTTCCCCTCTCTGAAAGTCTGATAAATGCCGGAAAAATGACTAAGTCCAAAAAAAAAAAAATGTTTCAACTTTTTTCAATTTTACCCAGCTGGGATTTATATTCTACCCACACACATTTGAAACTCTCCTGGGGTACCCTCACACATATTATTCCCTCATTTAGTGGATATTTTCACAAAAAACTGAAATTTTCAAAAATTCAGAAAATTGGCTGAAAACAGCTAAATATCAAGGACTCATCGGGCGAATCGCTCTGGAACTGAAATCGGCAAACTCACTGAAATTTCCCCTCTCTAAAAGTCTGATAAACGGCAGAAAAATGACTACGTCCAAAAAAAATTTTTTTTAAACTTTTTTCAATTTTACCCCTGTGGGATATATATTCTACCCACACACATTTGGAACTCTCCTGGGGTACCCTCACACATATTATTCCCTCATTTAGAGGATATTTTCACAAAAAAAGTGAAATTTTCAAAAGTTCAGAAAATTGGCTGAAAACGGCTAAATATCCAGGACTCATCGGGCGAATCGCTCTGGAACTGAAATTGGAACGCTCACTGACATTTCCCCTATCTGAAAGTCTGATAAACGCCGGAAAAATGACTTAAGTCCGAAAAAAATATTTTTTGCAATTTTACCCCCGTGGGATATATATTCTACCCACACACATTTGGAGCTCTCTTGGGGTACCCTCACAAATATGATTCCCTCATTTAGTGGATATTTTCACAAAAATGTAAAATTTTAAAAAATTCAGAAAATTGGCTAAAAACAACTAAATATCAAGGACTCATCGGTCGAATCGCTCTGGAACTGAAAGCGGAACGCTCACTGACATTTCCCATATCTGAAAGTCTGATAAACGCCAGAAAAATGACTAACTTCAAAAAAAATTTTTTTTCAACTTTTTTCAATTTTACCCCCTTGGGATATAAATTTTACCCACACACATTTGGAACTCTCCTGGGTTACCCTCACATATTATTCCCTCATTTAGTGGATATTTTCACAAAAAAGTCAAATTTTCAAAAATTCTGAAAATTGGCTAAAAACGTCTGAATATCTAGGACTCATTGGGCGAATCGCTCTGGAACTGAAATCGGAACGCTCACTGACAATTCCCCTATCTGAAAGTCTGAGAAACGCCGGAAAAATGACTTAAGTAAAAAAAAAACATTTTTTACAAATTTACCCCCGTGGTATATATATTCTACCCACACACATTTGGAACTCTCTTGGGGTACCCTCACACACATTATTCCCTCATTTAGTGGATATTTTCACAAAAAAGTGAAATTTTCAAAAATTCAGACAATTGGCTGAAAACGACTAAATATCAAGGACTCATCAGTCGAATTACTCTGGAACTGAAATCGGAATGCTCACTGACATTTCCCCTATCTGAAAGTCATATAAATGCCGGAAAAATAACTAAGTCCCCCAAAAAGAATTTTTCAACTTTTTTCAATTTTACACACGTGGGATATAAATTCTACACACACACATTTGGAACTGTCCTGGGGTACCCTCACACATATTATTCCCTCATTAAGTGGATATTTTCACAAAAAAGTGAAAGATTTAAAAATTCAGAAAATTGGCTGAAATCGACTAAATATAAAGGACTCATTGGGCAAATGGCTCTGGAACTGAAATCGGAACGCTCACTGAGATTTCAACTCTCTGAAACTCAGATAAATGCCGGAAAAATGACTGTTCAAAAAAAATTTTTTTTCAACTTTTTTCAATTTTACCCCCATGGGATATATATTCTACCGACACACATTTGGAACTCTCCTGGGGTACCCTCACACATATTATTCCCTCATTTACTGGATATTTTCACAAAAAAGTGAAATTTTCAAAAATTCAGAAAATTGGCTGAAAACAACTAAATATCAAAGACTCATCGGGCGAATCGCTCTGGAACTGAAATCGTAATGCTCACTGACATTTCCCCTATCTGAAAGTCTGATAAACGCCGGAAAAATGACTAAGTCCAAAAAAACATTTTTTTCAACTTTTTTCAATTTTACCCCCATGGGATATATATTCTACCCACACACATTTAGAACTCTCCTGGGGTACCCTCACATATATTATTCCATCATTTAGTGGATATTTTCACAAACAACTGAAATTTTCAAAAATTCAAAAAATTGGCTGAAAACAACTAAATATCAAGGACTCATCGGGCAAATCACACTGGAACTGAAATCAGAACGCTCACTGACATGTTCCCTATCTGAAAGTCTGATAAACACCGGAAAAATGACTACGTCCAAAAAAATATTTTTTTCAACTTTTTTCAATTTTACCCCCGTGGGATATATATTCTACCCACACACGAACTCTACTGGGGTTCCCTCACACATATTGTTCCCTCATTTGGTGGATATTTTAAAAAAAAAAGTGAAATTTTTAAAAATTCTGAAATTTGGCTGAAAACGACTAAATATCAAGGACTCATCGGTCGAATTGCTCTTGAACTGAAATCGGAACGCTCACTGACATTTCCCCTATCTGAAAGTCATATAAATGCCGGAAAAATAACTAAGTCCCCCAAAAAATTTTTTAAACTTTTTTCAATTTTACCCCCGTGGGATTTATATTCTACCCACACACATTTGGAACTCTCCTGGGGTACCCTCACACATATTATTCCCTCATTTAGTGGATATTTTCACAAAAAAGTGAAATTTTCAAAAATTCAGGAAATTGTCTGAAAACGACTAAATATCAAGGACTCATCGCGCGAATCGCTCTGGAACTGAAATCGGAATGCTCACTGACATTTCTCCTCTCTGAAAGTCTGATAAACGCCGGAAAAATGACTAAGCCCAAAATAAAATTTTTGTTTTCAACTTTTTTCAATTTTACCCGCGTGGGATATATATTCTACCCACACACATTTGGAACTCTCCTGGGGTACCCTCACACATATTATTCCCTCATTTAGTAGATATTTTCACAAAAAAAGGGACATTTTCAAAAATTCAGAAAATTGGCTGAAAACGGCTAAATATCAAGGACTCATCGGGCAAGTCACTCTGGAACTGAAATTGGAATGCTCACTGACATTTCCCCTATCTGAGAGTCTGGTAAACGCCGGAAAAATTACTCAGTCCAAAAAAATTCTTTTTTCAACTTTTTTCAATTTTACCCCCGTGGGATATATATTCTGCCCACACACATTTGGAACTCTCCTGGGGTACCCTTACACTTATTATTCCCTCATTTAGTGGATATTTTCACAGAAAAGTGAAATTTTCAAAAATTCTGAAAACTGGCTGAAAACGACTAAATATCAAGGACTCATTAGGCGAATCACTCAGGAACTGACATTGGAATGCTCACTGCCATTTCCCCTCTCTGAAAGTCTGATAAACGCCGGAAAAATGACTAAGCCCAAAAAAAAAATTTCTTCAACTTTTTTTAATTTTAACCCCGTGGGATATATATTCTACCCACACACATTTGGAACTCTACTGGGGTACCCTCACATATATTATTCCCTCATTTAGTGGATATTTTCACAAAAAAGTGAAATTTTCAAAAATTCTGAATATTGGCTGAAAACGACTATATATCAAGGACTGATTGGGCGAATCGCTCTGGAACTGAAATCGGAATGCTCACTGTTATTTCCCCTATCTGAAAGTCTGATAAACGCCGGAAAAATGAGTCAGTCCAAAAAAAAATTTTTTAAACTTTTTTCAATTTTAACCCCGTGGGATATATATTCTACCCACACACATTTGGAACTCTCTTGGGGTACCCTCACACATATTATTCCCTCATTTAGTGGATATTTTCACAAAAATGTGAAAATTTCAAAAATTCTGAAAATTGGCTGAAAACGGCTAAATATCAAGGACTCATCAGGCGAATCGCTCTGGAACTGAAATCGGAATGCTCACTGACATTTCCCATCTCTGAAAGTCTGATAAACGCGGGAAAAATGACTAAGCCCAAAAAAAAAAATTTTTCAACTTTTTTCAATTTTACCCCCGTGGGATATATATTCTACCCACACACATTTGGAACTCTCCTGGGGTACCCTCACACATATTATTCCCTTATTTAGTGGATATTTTCACAAAAAAGTGAAATTTTAAAAATTCGGAAAATTGGCTGAAAACGACTAAATATGAAGGAATCATTGGGCGAATCGCTCTGGAACTGAAATCGGAATGCTCACTGACAGTTCCCCTCTCTGAAAGTCTGATAAACGCTGGAAAAGTGACTGAGTCCAAAAAAAAAAAATTATCAACTTTTTTCAATTTTACCCCCGTGGGATTTGTATTCTACCCACACACATTTGGAACTCTCCTGGGATACCCTCACACTTATTATTCCTTCATTTAGTGGATATTTTCACAAAAAAGTGAAGTTTTCGAAAATTCAGGAAATAGTCTGAAAATGACTAAATATCAAGGACTCATTGAGCGAATCGCTCTGGAACTGAAATCGGAATGCTCACTGACATTTCCCCTCTCTGAAAGTCTGAGAAACGCCGGAAAAATAACTAAGTCCCAAAAATTTTTTTTTCCACTTTTGTTCAATTTTAGCCCCGTGGGATATATATTCTACCCACACACATTTGGAACTCTCCTGGGGTCCCCTCACACACATTATTCGTTCAATTAGTGGATATTTTCACAAAAAAGTGAAATTTTCAAAAATTCAGAAAATTGGCTGAAAACGACTAAATATCAAGGACTCATTGGGCGAATCGCTCTGGAACTGAAATCGGAATGCTCACTGACATTTCCCCTCTCTGAAAGTCTGATAAACGCCGGAAAAATGACTAAGTCCAAAAAAAACTATTTTTCAACTTTTTTCAAGTTTACCCCCGTGGGATTTATATTCTACCCACACACATTTGGAACTCTCTTGAGGTACCCTCACATTTATTATTCCCTCATTTAGTGGATATTTTCACAAAAAAGAGAAATTTTCAAAAATTCTGAAAACTGGCTGAAAACGACTAAATATCAAGGACTCATCGGGCGAATCACTCTGGAACTGAAATCGGAATGCTCACTGACATTTCCCCTCTCTGAAAGTCTGATAAACGCCGTAAAAATGACTCAGTCCAAAAAAAAAAATTTTTCAACTTTTTTCAAGTTTAACCCCCGTGGGATATATATTCTACCCACACACATTTGGAACTCTCCTGGGGTACCCTCACACATATTATTCCCTCATTTAGTGGATATTTTCACAAAAAAGAGAAATTTTTAAAAATTCAGGAAATAGGCTGAAAACGACTAAATATCAAGGAATCATCGGGCGAATCACTCTGGAACTGAAATCGGAATGCTCACTGACATTTCCCCTCTCTGAAAGTCTGATAAACGCCGTAAAAATGACTCAGTCCAAAAAAAAAATTTTTTCAACTTTTTTCAAGTTTAACCCCCGTGGGATATATATTCTACCCACACACATTTGGAACTCTCCTGGGGTACCCTCACACATATTATTCCCTCATTTAGTGGATATTTTCACAAAAAAGAGAAATTTTTAAAAATTCAGGAAATAGGCTGAAAACGACTAAATATCAAGGAATCATCGGGCAAGTCACTCTGGAACTGAAATCGGAATGCTCACTGACATTTCCCCTATCTGAGAGTCTGGAAAACACCGTAAAAATGACTAAGTACAAAAAAATTCTTTTTTCAACTTTTTTTCAATTTTACCCCAGTGGGATAAATATTCTACCCACACACATTTCGAACTCTCCCGGGGTTCCCTCACACTTATTATTCACTCATTTAGTGGATATTTTCACAAAAAAAAGAGAAATTTTCAAAAATTCTGAAAACTGTCTGAAAACGACTAAATATCAAGGACTCATCGGGCGAATCACTCTGGAACTGAAATCGTAATGCTCACTGACATTTCACATCTCTGAAAGTGTGATAAACGCCGGAAAAATGACTAAGTCCAAAAAAAATTTTTTTCAACTTTTTTCAATTTTACCCCCATGGGATATATATTCTACCCACACACATTTGGAACTCTCCTGGGGTACCCTCACACATATTATTCCCTGACTTACTGGATATTTTCACAAAAAAGTCAAATTTTCAAAAATTCAAAAAATTGGCTGAAAACAACTAAATATCAAGGACTCATCGGGCAAATCACACTGGAACTGAAATCAGAACGCTCACTGACATGTTCCCTATCTGAAAGTCTGATAAACACCGGAAAAATGACTACGTCCAAAAAAATATTTTTTTCAACTTTTTTCAATTTTACCCCCATGGGATATATATTCTACCCACACACATTTGGAACTCTCCTGGGGTACCCTCACACATATTATTCCTAGTGTTGAGCCACCCCCGTAGTGTTCGAGTTCGGTTCGGTTCGTCGAACACCCGTGTGTTCGCCGAACTGTTCGTCGAACTGTTCGTCGAACACCTTCGAACACCGTTAAAACCAATGGCAGGCAAACAAAAACACATAGAAACACATAGAAAACACCTTCAAAGGTGTCCAAAAGCTGACAAACTGCTCAGAAGACATAACTAACACATGGAAAAGTGACAAGTACATATAGTCATGCGAAAATAAAAGAGGTGGAGGAGTAAAAGGAGGGGGAGACACAGATATAGGCATGTCATGCCCTTCTAAAATCCAAAAAGTGAGAAGCCGACACGGCCAGTCCGCTCCTGCCCGTGCCACCTCCGTGTCGCCGGGTTTGTGCCAGAGCCGCGGTGAACCCTGATGGCCAGCCCCCCTCTCCCAATACTGGTGCCTGTCCGCTGGTGGGTCGAGCGAGCCCCCCTGTGGTGGAGGCAGCTCTAAGCTTTTTAATTTAAATTGTCTCTCTAATTTGAATGAATACACTTTAAATCCATTTACAAGGATCTATTGGAGGGCAAGTCTCATGCCAGCAGCCGCGTAATTCCAGCTCCAGTAGCGTCCACTAAAGCTGCTGCAGTTAAAAAGCTTTTATAAGGATCGAGCTCGGCTGTCCACCGCAAGGCATCCTACTGCCAGTCCCAGCCCCTATGCCTTGGGGTGCCTCCTGATGCTCTTCACTAAGTATCCCATGGTCCCGAAGCATTTCCTTTGAAAAAATTAAGTGTCTAAACTACAGGTGGTGCAGCTTGCTTAACAGCCGGGATAATCCGCTGACTAGCAGACACTGCTACTAGGCACAAAGTATTTCCTGGGCTAGATGCAGTTAAAAATTTGTAATTAGATACTCTCGTTGGATGCTGAGAAAGCATTCCATAGAGTCTCCTGGCACGCCATATATGATTCTCTTAAAAAGCTTGGGGTAGGGGTCTAGGGGACCCTTTTATAGCCAAAATCACGGCCCTGTATCGCAATACGTCACCTAGGCTGAAGATAAATGGAACTGTAGCACCCTGAGGGCTCGGTTGCTACAGACGTATTGCACCTCACCCAGAGGTGTGATATCTCACTCTCAGGTAAGGATGGAGTGTGGATCAGGACCCGACACCTGCATGCATTACACCACATTGCCGTGGGGCAGGGCGACCAATATGCCCCTGAGATGGGCACGACAGTCCCTGTCCCTGGCTGGAGTGGGGGGAGGGATCACTTAAGGAAGGGGAACCCGGTAGTGCAGGAGCAGGGAGGAAGCAGTTCCTGGGTGCATTGAGAAGGGAGTATAAAAGGTGGGCACCATCTTAGTTCAGTGCAGAGAAGTCTGAGCAGAAGTGGCAGGGAGCAGGGGCTCTGCATGAGCTCTGCTCCGGAGGCGGGCCTAGTAACAGAGGCCCAGGCCTGGAAGAGGGAGAAGGAAGGAAGAGGAGCGGAGAAGGCTCCAGGAACGAGGAATGAAGGGATCCCAGGGGTGCGGACGGGTGAGTCGCCACCGCACGCCCGAATCCACCTGCGTGGAGGGGTCAGGCCAAAGGGGGAGAACGGTCCCCGAACTAGTGGAGGCAGGAAACGACCCTCAGCTAGAAACCGGAGGCTCTGACATTTTATGTGGCGCAGCCCCTCGCTACACCCGCTAGGAAGGCACCACATAGGGTCAGGGAAACTGGCGCCAAGTTTACCAAGAGGAGGCTCGAGGCAGCCGGACAGAAGTGTTGGTAAGAAAGGCCAGACAAAGGACACACAAAGGGGGTCCTGTGAAGTGCTCCAAAGTTATCTGGGAGTTGTCTGAGCCCCTCACCTGGTGAGCACAGTACGACGTGGGCAGCCGTTACCTGCAGACGTGGTCTGGATAATAAGAACTGTGAGTAAAGGCCCTGAACTGCATCACTGACTCCGTGTCGTTACTGCTGCTGCCCTGCACCATCACCCCCATCCTCCGCATACACTGCCCTGAGGCTATACTCCTCCCGTGGGGAGTTATGCTACGCTCTGCTGCACCCACAACACCAGCCTCAGCGGTCTGCCCTGTAGCGGGGGTTCACTCTGACCGCAATCCACGGGTGGCGTAGTCGTACATTTAAACATCAAAACCACATAAATAGTTCCGCCACTGGTTTGACCGCCCTGAGCCACGGAACCGGGTCACCGACACGAAGACTACAACCACCAGCATCCACCAAAAAGGGTCCGGCTCCGGGTGTCCCAAGTCCCAGGGGGTGCGTCAGAACATTTTCATCACCTTTCACAATCACCAATGGGACAAGGCAGGGATGTCCTCTGTCCCCTCTGTTATACATCCTAGTGACGGAGCACCTGCTCTCATCAATTCGCCATAACCCCAATATTAGGTGGATTGAGGTGGGAGGCACCGAGTACAAGTGCTCTCTATTTGCTGATGATGTCCTAGTATATATCACTCAATCACATATATCCATCCATGCTGTTATGGCTGAAATAGATCACTTTGTTACATGGTCAAATTTTAAAATCAATGCAGCGAAGTCTGAGGCCCTCGATGTCTCCCTCCCCAAATCCATATAGGATTCCATCCAGTCCAACTTTCCCTTTGCCTGTCCCTCACAGGGTATCAAATACTTAGGAATTCCTATTCATAGAGACCTCTCCCATCTATGTTATCTTAATTTTGGGCCCTTTATTGAACAACTCCATACAGACCACGGTTGGCAAGTTAGAACTGTAAGATTCACTATGTGAACCGCTGGTGTTTTGTGGAAAAGCACATGTACACTGCGTTCCAAATTATTATGCAAAAAGTGTTTAGGAGTGATAAGGGAAGAATTTGTTTGTTTGTCAGTTAAACTCATTGATGGTGATGTGTGTCAGGGCTCTTTATATCACTGTAAGCAATTGCAGACACCTGTGCTAATTAGTTTGGCAGGTGTGTCCAATGAAAGGCAAGACTACTTAAGAAGGCTCTCTCACATTATTAAGCAGCCTACATTTTCTGCCAAAATGGGAAAGAAAAAGGATGTGTCGGCTGCTGAGAAGCAACAAATTGTGGAGTGTTTAGGTCAAGGCATGACTACAATCAACATTGTGCGATGATCAGGATGAAGTGTCTTGGCAATCAAGAAGTATGTAGCTGATTCACAGTACACACGTGTGCGTGCTGATAAGGGCAAATTGAGGACTCTTTCCTACAGGCAATTACGTCAGGTTGAAAGAGCAGCGGCAAAAAAGCCTTGTCATAGCAGCAGACAAGTTTTTGAAGCTGCTTGTGCCTCCAACGTCCCCCGAACAACAAGATGCAGGGTCCTTCAGAGGTTTGCAGCTGTGCATACGCCATCCTGTCGACCTCCTCTATCCACTTCACACAAGCAGAAACGGCTCCAGTGGGCCAAACATTACATGAAGACTGATTTCAAAACAGTTTTGTTCACGGATGAGTGCCGTGCAGCGCTCGATGGTCCAGATGTATGGAGTGGAGGATGGCTGGTTGATGGACACCCCACGCAAACACGGCTACAGCGCCAACAAGGAGGAGGTGGAGTAATGTTTTGGGCTGGAATCATGGGGAGAGAGATTGTCGGCCCCTTTAGGATCCCTGAAGGCGCTAAAGATGAACTCCATAATGTATGTGGATTTTCTCAAACAGCACTTCCTGCCATGGTTCAAGAAGAAGAACCGTGTATTTCACAGCAAGATCATTTTTCTGCATGATAATGCACCATCTCATGCTGCACATAAAACATCTGCATCTCTGGCTGATATGGGCATAAAAGGGGACAAACTTATGGTGTGACCCCCATGCTCCCCTGACCTCTACCCCATTCAGAACCTTTGGAGCATCATTAAAAGGAGTGTCTATGATGGCGGGAGGCAGTTCACATCTAAGCAACAGCTCTGGGAGGGTATTCTGTCCTCATGCAAAACAATTGAAGCAGAAACCATCCAAAACCTGACAAATTCAATGGACGAGAGAGTTCAGAAGCTCCTTTCGAACAAGGGGTCCTATGTGAAAATGTAACATCACCTAGAATAAAGTTTTGAGTTGAAAACTGTTTGATTTCAGTTTCTAACAACCTGCTAATGCTTATAATTTCAAAAATGACCATTTTTTTGGTCTTTATTAAAATGAAAAGGTTGATCGAAAAGTTTGGGGGATCTAAGAGTGTGGCAACCCAGTAGTCATGATTACTTCGAATTCTGACAATATGAGGGTCATGCTGCAGGTAGTGCAGCAAGAAGGCACTTATGTGTCTTGCGCATCTCGGAGCCCCAAAATTATTTTCCGGGCTAGATGCAGCTAAAAATTATTATTAATTTTAAATCTGGTGAAGCTTTAGTATAGATGGCCTAATAGGATCAGTGCTGCACACTGCTACAAAGCCCAAATTATTTTCCAGTCAAGATACACATAAACATGATTAGTAATTTTAAATCTGGTGGAGCTTATTATAGATGGCCTAATAGAATCAGTGCTGCACACTGCTACAAAGCCCAAATTATTTTCCAGCCAAGATACAGATAAACATGATTAGTAATTTGAAAGCTTAAAACGGTTGGTAGGGTGATTTTAACCAATCATCAAGCTTTTACTCTCCCCAGGATGACACAGGGGTAGAAAAGTCGTTTCGGATCCATGATTTGTTCATCTTTATGAACGTGAGTCTGTCTACATTATCAGTGGAGAGCCGCGTGCGCTTATGTGTCAGCACACCACCAGCAGCGCTGAACACACATTCAGACAGAACGCTGGCTGCGGCGCATGACAAGATCTCCAAGGCGTAAGTGGTTAGCTCCGGCCATTTATCCAGATTGGAAGCCCAAAAAGAGCAAGGGTCCAGTGACACAGTCGTGGCTTCAATGTTTACTTGGAGATACTCCTGTACCATCGTCTCTAGGCGTTGACTATGTGTCAGACTTCTTGTCTCCTGTGGCCTTGCAAAGGATGGGCTAAAAAAGTGGTGAAATGATTCCGCAAAATTGATGTTACCAGCAGATACTGTGGTTCTGTTACGGTTTGAGTGCTGAACACTTGACGGTCCCACGGTTGGCAAGTTGGAACTGTGAGATTCACTACGTGCACCACTGGTATTTTGTGGAAAAGCACATGTAAGATTCTGCAACAGTCTCTGCTGATACTCCTGCATGCGTGCATCCCTTTCTATGGCAGGAATAATTTCTGCAAATTTACTTTTGTACCGGGGATCTAACAGTGTGGCAACCCAGTAGTCAGGATTATTTCTAATTCTCACAATTCGAGGGTCATGTTGCAGGTAGTGCAGCAAGAAGGCACTCATGTGTGTTGCGCATCCAGGAGCACCAAGTCCCTGTTGTGTTGGTGGCGAGGTAACAATCATGCTTCCTTCCTCTGTCCTCTCCCCCCAACCTCGCACAACAGAAATGTGATCAAGGTCTCCCTCATCTGATGAGTCTTCCATCAGTTCGTCCTCCACTTCTTCCTGGGCTCCTGCACCTTCCTCACTAGTTTGGCTGCTACCAAGCGCCCTGGTAAAACCATCTCCCCCACCCTCACATGCCTGCCGCCTTGGTGCTGCCGACCGTCTGGACCTTGCAGATGTTAGCCCTTCCGCATACAACTCCTCCTCCTCTACTTCCTCCACCTCCTCTTGTGCCACCACCTGACTCCGAATTCTGTTTAACATGTGCTCCAGCATGTAAATCACCGGAATAGTCATGCTGATAATGGCATCGTCAGCACTAAACATCTTCGTCGCCATTTCAAAACTGTGCAGAAGGGTGCATAGGTCCCTGATCTGAGACCACTCCTCCAGCGTGATTTGCCCCACCTCTGAATCTCGTTGGCCCAGGCTATACGTCAGAACGTATTGCACCAGGGCTTGTCGGTGCTGCCACAGTTGCTGCAACATGTGCAGAGTTGAATTCCACCGGGTAGGCACATCGCATTTTAGCCGGTGAAGTGGCAGGCCCAACGACTTCTGTAGAGATGTAAGTCGCTGAGCTGCGGGATGCGAAGGGCGGAAGTGAGCACACAGCGACCGTGCCCTCTGCAGAAGGCCATCTAGTCTGGGATAGAGGCTAAAAATTGCTGGACAACCAGGTTCAACACGTGAGCCATACAAGGCACGTGTGTGACATTGCCCCGGCGAAGGGCCGCACCCAGGTTTGCAGCATTGTCGCACACGGCCTTCCCTGGTTTCAGGTCCAGTGGAGACAACCATTCATGAAATTGGTTCTCCAGAGCTGACCACAACTCCTCAGCTGTGTGACTCACATTTCCCAGACATTTCAATGTAAAAACCGCCTGATGACGTTGAGCCCTACTGCCAGCATAGTAAGGAGGTGTGCAGGATCCCTTCTGCACAGTTAGAAAGCTTGTGGCATGACCAGACAGGCTTTGGGTGCAGGTGGAAGACCGAGAGGAGGTTGAGGAGGCAGAAGCAGTGGAGGAACTTTGACATAAAGAGGATTGACGCACAACTCGTGGGGACGGCAAGACTTGGACAGCAGCCCCTTGTCCTGCTGTCACCATAGTTACCCAGTGCCCAGTCAGCGACATGTAACGCCCCTGTCCATGCCTACTCATCCAAGTGTCTGTGGTGAAATGCACCCTGTCACACACAGAGTTTCTCAAAGAAGCGGTGATGTTGTGTGCGACATGCTGGTGGAGCGCAGGCACACCTTTCTTTGAGAAGTAGTGCCGACTGGGCATCTGGTACTGGGGCACTGTGACGGACATAAGGTCTCGAAAATCCTCTGTGTCCACCAGGCGGAAAGGCAGCATTTCTGTAGCCAAGAGCTTGCAGATGGTGAAATTCAACCTCTTAGCTTTTTCATGGCTAGGAGGAAATGGTCTTTTACTTGTCCACATCTGAGGGAACGAGGACTGGCTATTGTGCTTAGACGGGGTTGATAAGGGTGTCCCCGGCAAACTGCCGGTCTGTGAGGAAGATGCAGGCGGACATGTTAGGTTGCCTTGATCCAAAGGTGGTGCTATCGATGTCGGACAGCGCTCAACACCAGCTGGTGTTCCCACCTCCAAAGAAAATGATGACCTGCCAATCACGCTGGCTGTTGCGGGTAAAGAGGTGGCAGGTCTGCGCCCCAAAACAGGTGTGACTGCTGTCCCCCCAGTCACAGAGGATGAAGAGGCCGCGGATGCACAAGATATGGCAGACGGTGGTTGGCCCGGCCGGCTATGCCGCATTGTAGCACACTGAGCTTCCCACTGCAACTTATGCTTCATGTCCATGTGCCGGTTCATGCATGAAGTACTCAAACTATGTATTTTTTGGCCTCTACTTAGCTTTTGCTGACAAATGTTACAGATAACACGAGTTGGGTCATCTTTATCGATCTGAAAAAATGCCCAGGCTATGCAAGGCTTAGCACCCATGCGACCTGAAGAGCCACCACGACTTGTGGTGAGAGGCAGAGTTGTGTTTGAGGATGCAGTTGTTGACGTGTTTCCAGTACTACGTCTCTGTCCAGGAAGGCGCAACCTGACCTTGTCGTCACTAGCATCTTCCTCCACCTCCTCTGCTGACCTCATCTCTTGGCTGACTGTGGGTTGACAGTAAGTGGGATCTCCAACCTCATCATCATCACCCTGTGTGTTATCACACCCGTCGTCCTCAGAGCCAACCTGTTCCTGCCCTGACAAAAAACTAAAGTTGTCGCTCCAATCAGGTATTTGAGTCTTATCATCGTCTTCCTCATTGTCTCCACCAACAGGAGTTACAGTTTGGGAATGAGGGTCTACATTATGGTCAGAACCTTCTGCGTCTGGTCCTGGATCCGACTCATAAAGATTCTGGGCATCAGTGCAGATCATTTCCTCGTCTGAATTCACAGAAGCGCTGGAGTCGACCTCTGATTCCCAGGCTATAGTATGAGTAAACAGCTCTGCAGACTCAACCATCTGTTCTACCTCATACTCAGACGGGCAGCTGGAGATTTGGGAGCTGTGAGGAAGCAAGTGCGATTTGGGTGACACCTTTGAGGACTGGAGTATTTGTGATGTTGAAGTTGATGTGGAGGAGAGCCCACTTAAAGGAGCACTTGATATCCGTTGAAGCACCTGCTGTTTTTGTGCCTCATCTGGAATTTGTAGCGACTGGCGTGGCTGTAAGAAAGGGATCTTATCACATTGTCCGCTAAAAGAAGTAGACATTTTAGTTTGGCTGGAAGATGGTCTTTCTTCTGCAGATGTTACTGTTGCTTTAACACCTACCCCACGGACACAACCTTTTTTCCCCTTCCCAACACGCCTATTCCCCTTTCCACCAGCAGCAGGCCTTTTTCCACTCATTTTGGTGGTTAACTAATTCACAACTCTGGAGTTGTTTGCACAAAAAAACAATGGATGGTAACCGAGCAGAGCTGAGTGGCCAAACTGTGGTATTAGGCCAAAACTATTGGCTGGGTTAGATGCAGAAAAAAATTATATTCAATTTGCAACCTGATGGAGGTCAGTATAGATGGACTAATACAACAAGTCCCACACACAGCTAGAAGCCCAATATTTTTTCAGAGGTAGATGCAGAAAAAAATATATTCAGTTTGCAACCTGATGGAGGTCAGTATAGATGGACTAACAGAGAAAGTCCCACACACTACTAGAAGGCCAAATATTTTTTCAGAGCTAGATGCAGAAAAAAATTATATTCAGTTTGCAACCTGATGGAGGTCTGTATGGATGGATTAATAGAACAAGACCCACACACAGCTAGAAGCCCAATATTTTTTCAGAGGTAGATGCAGAAAAAAATATATTCAGTTTGCAACCTGATGGAGGTCAGTATAGATGGACTCATATAACAAGTCCCACACACAGCTAGAAGCCCAATATTTTTTCAGAGGTAGATGCAGAAAAAAATATATTCAGTTTGCAACCTGATGGAGGTCAGTATAGATGGACTAATACAACAAGTCCCACACACAGCTAGAAGCCCAAATATTTTTTCAGAGGTACTGTAGATGCAGATAAAAATTATTTTTAATTTGCAACCTGATGGAGGTCAGTATAGATGGACTAATAGAGAAAGTCCGACACACTACTAGAAGGCCAAATATTTTTTCAGAGGTAGATGGAGAAAAAAATATATTCAGTTTGCAACCTGATGGAGGTCAGTATAGATGGACTAATACAACAAGTCCCACACACAGCTAGAAGCCCAAATATTTTTTCAGAGGTACTGTAGATGCAGATAAAAATTATTTTTAATTTGCAACCTGATGGAGGTCAGTATAGATGGACTAATAGAGAAAGTCCGACACACACCGCTAGAAGGCCAAATATTTTTTCAGAGCTAGATGCAGAAAAAAATTATATTCAGTTTGCAACCTGATGGAGGTCAGTATAGATGGATTAATAGAACAAGACCCACACACAGCTAGAAGCCCAATATTTTTTCAGAGGTAGATGCAGAAAAAAATATATTCAGTTTGCAACTTGATGGAGGTCAGTATAGATGGACTAACAGAGAAAGTCCCACACACTACTAGAAGGCCAAATATTTTTTCAGAGCTAGATGCAGAAAAAAATTATATTCAGTTTGCAACCTGATGGAGGTCAGTATAGATGGATTAATAGAACAAGACCCACACACAGCTAGAAGCCCAATATTTTTTCAGAGGTAGATGCAGAAAAAAATATATTCAGTTTGCAACCTGATGGAGGTCAGTATAGATGGACTAATACAACAAGTCCCACACACAGCTAAAAGCCCAATATTTTTTCAGAGGTAGATGCAGAAAAAAATATATTCAGTTTGCAACCTGATGGAGGTCAGTATAGATGGACTAATACAACAAGTCCCACACACAGCTAGAAGCCCAAATATTTTTTCAGAGGTACTGTAGATGCAGATAAAAATTATTTTTAATTTGCAACCTGATGGAGGTCAGTATAGATGGACTAATAGAGAAAGTCCGACACACTACTAGAAGGCCAAATATTTTTTCAGAGCTAGATGCAGAAAAAAATTATATTCAGTTTGCAACCTGATGGAGGTCAGTATAGATGCATTAATAGAACAAGACCCACACACAGCTAGAAGCCCAATATTTTTTCAGAGGTAGATGCAGAAAAAAATATATTCAGTTTGCAACCTGATGGAGGTCAGTATAGATGGACTAACAGAGAAAGTCCCACACACTACTAGAAGGCCAAATATTTTTTCAGAGCTAGGTGCAGAAAAAAATTATATTCAGTTTGCAACCTGATGGAGGTCTGTATAGATGGATTAATAGAACAAGACCCACACACAGCTAGAAGTCCAATATTTTTTCAGAGGTAGATGCAGAAAAAAATATATTCAGTTTGCAACCTGATGGAGGTCAGTATAGATGGACTAATACAACAAGTCCCACACACAGCTAGAAGCCCAATATTTTTTCAGAGGTAGATGCAGAAAAAAATATATTCAGTTTGCAACCTGATGGAGGTCAGTATAGGTGGACTAATAGAACAAGTCCCACACACTGCTAGAAGGCCAAATATTTTTTCAGAGCTAGATGCAGAAAAAAATTATATCCAGTTTGCAACCTGATGGAGGTCAGTATAGATGGACTAACAGAGAAAGTCCCACACACTACTAGAAGGCCAAATATTTTTTCAGAGCTAGATGCAGAAAAAAATTATATTCAGTTTGCAACCTGATGGAGGTCAGTATAGATGGATTAATAGAACAAGACCCACACACAGCTAGAAGCCCAATATTTTTTCAGAGGTGGATGCAGAAAAAAATATATTCAGTTTGCAACCTGATGGAGGTCAGTATAGATGGACTAATACAACAAGTCCCACACACAGCTAGAAGCCCAAATATTTTTTCAGAGGTACTGTAGATGCAGATAAAAATTATTTTTAATTTGCAACCTGATGGAGGTCAGTATAGATGGACTAATAGAGAAAGTCCGACACACTACTAGAAGGCCAAATATTTTTTCAGAGCTAGATGCAGAAAAAAATTATATTCAGTTTGCAACCTGATGGAGGTCAGTATAGATGCATTAATAGAACAAGACCCACACACAGCTAGAAGCCCAATATTTTTTCAGAGGTAGATGCAGAAAAAAATATATTCAGTTTGCAACCTGATGGAGGTCAGTATAGATGGACTAACAGAGAAAGTCCCACACACTACTAGAAGGCCAAATATTTTTTCAGAGCTAGGTGCAGAAAAAAATTATATTCAGTTTGCAACCTGATGGAGGTCTGTATAGATGGATTAATAGAACAAGACCCACACACAGCTAGAAGTCCAATATTTTTTCAGAGGTAGATGCAGAAAAAAATATATTCAGTTTGCAACCTGATGGAGGTCAGTATAGATGGACTAATACAACAAGTCCCACACACAGCTAGAAGCCCAATATTTTTTCAGAGGTAGATGCAGAAAAAAATATATTCAGTTTGCAACCTGATGGAGGTCAGTATAGGTGGACTAATAGAACAAGTCCCACACACTGCTAGAAGGCCAAATATTTTTTCAGAGCTAGATGCAGAAAAAAATTATATCCAGTTTGCAACCTGATGGAGGTCAGTATAGATGGACTAACAGAGAAAGTCCCACACACTACTAGAAGGCCAAATATTTTTTCAGAGCTAGATGCAGAAAAAAATTATATTCAGTTTGCAACCTGATGGAGGTCAGTATAGATGGATTAATAGAACAAGACCCACACACAGCTAGAAGCCCAATATTTTTTCAGAGGTGGATGCAGAAAAAAATATATTCAGTTTGCAACCTGATGGAGGTCAGTATA
The DNA here is from genome assembly GCF_046119375.1 of Phyllobates terribilis. Classification (NCBI taxonomy): domain Eukaryota; kingdom Metazoa; phylum Chordata; class Amphibia; order Anura; family Dendrobatidae; genus Phyllobates; species Phyllobates terribilis. The sequence goes on along the minus strand of NW_027362764.1, from coordinate 324,605,555 downwards.
GATGGACTAATGCAACAAGTCCCACACACAGCTAGAAGCCCAATATTTTTTCAGAGGTAGATGCAGAAAAAAATATATTCAGTTTGCAACCTGATGGAGGTCAGTATAGATGGACTAATACAACAAGTCCCACACACAGCTAGAAGCCCAAATATTTTTTCAGAGGTACTGTAGATGCAGATAAAAATTATTTTTAATTTGCAACCTGATGGAGGTCAGTATAGATGGACTAATAGAGAAAGTCCGACACACTACTGGAAGGCCAAATATTTTTTCAGAGCTAGATGCAGAAAAAAATTATATTCAGTTTGCAACCTGATGGAGGTCAGTATAGATGGATTAATAGAACAAGACCCACACACAGCTAGAAGCCCAATATTTTTTCAGAGGTAGATGCAGAAAAAAAATATATTCAGTTTGCAACCTGATGGAGGTCAGTATAGATGGATTAATAGAACAAGACCCACACACAGCTAGAAGCCCAATATTTTTTCAGAGCTAGATGCAGAAAAAAATTAGATTCAGTTTGCAACCTGATGGAGGTCAGTATAGATGGACTAATAGAATGATGCTATGCCCAAAAGATTTTACTTCACTAGGTGCAGTAAAAAAATTGGTATTCTATACACAGGTGGTATATCTTGCAACACAGATAGGCTACTCCACTGACTAACACACTCTGCAATAGGCCAAAAAGGATTAGCTTTGCTAGATTCAGCCAAATGCTGTGAAAAAAACTTGCACAGCACTGGCACAGACCTGCCTGGCAAAAACTGATAGGAACTGATGTAACCTAGATCTGAAAAGGACTCCAATTACAATTAGTCTTTACTCCCACAACCTATCTATTTAAGAGCACAGACCTGCCTGATAAAAGTCGTAGGAAATGCTGTAACCTAGTCCTTAAAAGGACTGCAATCACAACTATTCCCTACTCCCAAGCTATCTGTATATTTGTGCTTGAAATTAACAAGGTATAGCGCACACAGCAACAGCGGTGCCGTCTAACACGCAGCTGCAGCAGTGAGAAAATAGAGGCGACGGGGAAAATGGCTTGGTCCTATAGGGCAAGGACATGTGACATACACTGCCAATGACACATGCCCTTGCTTGTGTGAAAAAAAGCACTTCGCTCCGTGTGTGCGCTGCTGATAGGCTGACAGATTGCACGTCCCCACTGTAAATGCGGGAAAGAGAAAAAAAAATGGAGATCTTCATTGTTCCTGCAGAGATCCATCCCCTGCCCCTCCCCCCACCCCGCTGTACACTCAAACTGCGTATTAACATTAATTTTCATCATTAATGAGAAAAAATCCAGTTATGATTTTGGTGCACGAACAGTTATCGAACATAACCTCGAACAGTCGAATTTTTCTCAAATTGTTCGTGTTCGCCGAACGGCTCGAACACCGCCCAAAACAGCTCGAATTTGAGGTTGGCGAACAGTTCGAGTAGAACAACGCTCATCTCTAATTATTCCCTCATTTACTTGATATTTTCACAAAAAAGTGAAATTTTCAAAAATTCTAGAAATTGGCTGAAAACGACTAAATATCAAGGACTCATCGGGCAAATCACTCTGGAATTGAAATCAGAATGCTCACTGACATTTCCCCTCTCTGAAAGACTGATAAACGTCGGAAAAATGACTAAGTCCAAAAAAACATTTTTTTCAACTTTTTTCAATTTTACCTTTGTTGGACATATATTCTACCCACACACATTTGCAACTCTCCTGGGGTACTCTCACGCATATTATTCCCTCATTTAGTGAATATTTTCACAAAAAAAGTGAAATTTTCAAAAATTAAAAAAATTGGCTGAAACAGCTAAATATCAAGGACTCATCGGGCGAATCGCTCTGGAACTGAAATCGGAACGCTCACTGACATTTCCACTATCTGAAAGTCTGATAAACGCCGGAAAAATGACTGTCCAAAAAAAATTTTTTTCAACTTTTTTCAATTTTACCCCCGTGGGATTTATGTTCTGCCCACACACATTTTGAACTCTCCTGGGGTACCCTCACACATATTATTCCCTCATTTAGTGGATATTTTCACAAAAAAGTTAAATTTTAAAAAATTCAGATTATTGGCTGAAAACGACTAAATATGAAGGACTCATCGGGCGAATTGCTCTGGAACTGAAATCGGAATGCTCACTGACATTTCCCCTCTCTGAAAGTCTGATAAACGCTGGAAAAATGAATAAGTACAAAAAAAAAATTTTTTCAACTTTTTCAATTTTACCCCCGTGGTATTTATATTCTACCCACACACATTTGGAACTCTCCTGGGGTACCCTCACACATATTATTCCCTCATTTAGTGGATATTTTCACAAAAAAGTGAAATTTTCAAAAATTCAGGAAATTGGCTGAAAACGACTAAATATCAAAGACTCATCGCGCGAATCGCTCTGGAACTGAAATTGGAATGCTCACTGACATTTCCCCTCTCTGAAAGTCTGATAAACGCCGGAAAAATGACTAAGCCCAAAATAAAATTTTTGTTTTCAACTTTTTTCAATTTTACCCGCGTGGGATATATATTCTACCCACACACATTTGGAACTCTCCTGGGGTACCCTCACACATATTATTCCCTCATTTAGTAGATATTTTCACAAAAAAAGTGACATTTTCAAAAATTCAGAAAATTGGCTGAAAACGACTAAATATCAAGGAATCATCGGGCGAATCGCTGTGGAACTGAAATCGGAATGCTCACTGTTATTTTCCGCATCTGAAAGTCTGGTAAACGGCGGAAAAATGACAGTCCAAAAAAATTTTTTTTTCAATTTTACCCCCGTGGGATATATATTCTACCCACACACATTTGGAACTCTCCTGGGGTTCCCTCACACATATTATTCCCTCATTTAGTTGATATTTTCACAAAAAAGTGAAATCTTCAAAAATTCAGGAAATTGGCTGAAAACGGCTAAATATCAAGGACTCATCGGGCAAGTCATTCTGGAACTGAAATTGGAATGCTCACTGACATTTCCCCTATCTGAGAGTCTGGTAAACGCCGGAAAAATTACTCATTCCAAAAAAAATTCTTTTTTCAACTTTTTTCAATTTTACCCCCGTGGGATATATATTCTGCCCACACACATTTGGAACTCTCCTGGGGTACATTCACACATATTATTCCCTCATTTAGTGGATATTTTCACAAAAAAGTGACATTTTCAAAAATTCTGAATATTGGCTGAAAACGACTATATATCAAGGACTCATTGGGCGAATCGCTCTGGAACTGAAATCGGATTGCTCACTGTTATTTCCCCTATCTGAAAGTCTGATAAACGCCGGAAAAATGAGTCAGTCCAAAAAAAAATTTTTTAAACTTTTTTCAATTTTAACCCCGTGGGATATATATTCTACCCACACACATTTGGAACTCTCCTGGGGTACCCTCACACATATTATTCCCTCATTTAGTGGATATTTTCACAAAAAAGTGAAATTTCAAAAATTCTGAAAATTGGCTGAAAACAACTAAATATCAAGGACTCAACGGGCGAATCACTCTGGAACTGAAATCGGAATCCTCACTGACATTTCCCCTATCTGAGAGTCTGGTAAACGCCGGAAAAATGACTAAGTCCAAAAAAATTTTTTTTTTCAACTTTTTTCAATTTTTCTCCCGTGGGATTTATATTCTACCCACGTACATTTGGAACTCTCCTGGGGTACCCTCACATATATTATTCCCTCATTTAGTGGATATTTTCACAAAAAAGTGAAATTTACAAAAATTCTGAAAATTGGCTGAAAACGACTAAATATCAAGGACTCATTGGGCGAATCGCTCTGGAACTGAAATCGGAATGCTCACTGTTATTTCCCCTATCTGAAAGTCTGATAAACGGTGGAAAAATGACTAAGTCCAAAAAAAATAATTTTTCAACTTTTTTCAATTTTACCCCCGTGGGATTTATATTCTACCCACACACATTTGGAACTCTCGTGGGGTACCCTCACACATATTATTCCCTCATTTAGTGGATATTTTCACAAAAAAGTGAAATTTTCAAAAATTCTGAAAATTGGCTGAAAACGCCTAAATATCAAGGACTCATTGAGCGAATCGCTCTGGAACTGAAATCGGAATGCTCACTGACATTTCCCCTCTCTGAAAGTCTGATAAACGCCGGAAAAATAACTAAATCCCAAAAAATTTTTTTTCCACTTTTGTTCAATTTTAGCCCCATGGAATATATATATTCTACCCACACACATTTGGAACTCTCCTGGGGTACCCTCACACATATTATTCCCTCATTTAGTGGATATTTTCACAAAAAAGTGAAATTTTCAAAAATTCAGGAAATTGGCTGAAAACGACTAAATATCAAAGACTCATCGCGCGAATCGCTCTGGAACTGAAATCGGAATGCTCACTGACATTTCCCCTCTCTGAAAGTCTGATAAACGCCGGAAAAATGACTAAGCCCAAAATAAAATTTTTGTTTTCAACTTTTTTCAATTTTACCCGCGTGGGATATATATTCTACCCACACACATTTGGAACTCTCCTGGGGTACCCTCACACATATTATTCCCTCATTTAGTAGATATTTTCACAAAAAAAGGGACATTTTCAAAAATTCAGAAAATTGGCTGAAAACGACTAAATATCAAGGAATCATCGGGCGAATCGCTGTGGAACTGAAATCGGAATGCTCACTGTTATTTTCCGCATCTGAAAGTCTGGTAAACGGCGGAAAAATGACAGTCCAAAAAAATTTTTTTTTCAATTTTACCCCCGTGGGATATATATTCTACCCACACACATTTGGAACTCTCCTGGGGTTCCCTCACACATATTATTCCCTCATTTAGTTGATATTTTCACAAAAAAGTGAAATCTTCAAAAATTCAGGAAATTGGCTGAAAACGGCTAAATATCAAGGACTCATCGGGCAAGTCATTCTGGAACTGAAATTGGAATGCTCACTGACATTTCCCCTATCTGAGAGTCTGGTAAACGCCGGAAAAATTACTCAGTCCAAAAAAAATTCTTTTTTCAACTTTTTTCAATTTTAACCCCGTGGGATTTATATTCTACCCACACACATTTGGAACTCTCGTGGGGTACCCTCACACATATTATTCCCTCATTTAGTGGATATTTTCACAAAAAAGTGAAATTTTCAAAAATTCTGAAAATTGGCTGAAAACGCCTAAATATCAAGGACTCATTGAGCGAATCGCTCTGGAACTGAAATCGGAATGCTCACTGACATTTCCCCTCTCTGAAAGTGTGATTAACACCGGAAAAATAACTAAGCCCAAAAAAAAAAATTTTTCAACTTTTTTCAATTTTACCCCCGTGGGATATATATTCTACCCACACACATTTGGAACTCTCCTGGGGTACCCTCACACATATTATTCCCTCATTTAGTGGATATTTTCACAAAAAAGTGAAATTTTAAAAATTCTGAAAATTGGCTGAAAACGACTAAATATCAAGGAATCATTGGGGGAATCGCTCTGGAACTGAAATCGGAATGCTCACTGACAGTTCCCGTCTCTGAAAGTCTGATAAACGCTGGAAAAGTGACTGAGTCCAAAAAAAAAAAATTTTCAACTTTTTTCAATTTTACCCCCGTGGGATTTGTATTCTACCCACACACATTTGGAACTCTCCTGGGGTACCCTCACACTTATTATTCCCTCATTTAGTGGATATTTTCACAAAAAAGTGACATTTTCAAAAATTCGGAAAATTGGCTGAAAACGACTAAATATCAAGGACTCATTGAGCGAATCACTCTGGAACTGAAATCGGAATGCTCACTGACATTTCCCCTCTCTGAAAGTCTGATAAACGCCGGAAAAATAACTAAGTCCCCAAAAAATTTTTTTCCACTTTTGTTCAATTTTAGCCCCATGGAATATATATATTCTACCCACACACATTTGGAATTCTCCTGGGGTCCCCTCACACATATTATTCGTTCAGTTAGTGGATATTTTCACAAAAAAGTGAAATTTTCAAAAATTCAGAAAATTGGCTGAAAACGACTAAATATCAAGGACTCATTGGGCGAATCACTCTGGAACTGAAATCGGAATGCTCACTGACATTTCCCCTCTCTGAAAGTCTGATAAACGCCGTAAAAATGACTCAGTCCAAAAAAAAAATTTTTTCAACTTTTTTCAAGTTTAACCCCCGTGGGATATATATTCTACCCACACACATTTGGAACTCTCCTGGGGTACCCACACACATATTATTCCCTCATTTAGTGGATATTTTCACAAAAAGAGAAATTTTTAAAAATTCAAGAAATAGGCTGAAAACGACTAAATATCAAGAAATCATCGGGCAAGTCACTCTGGAACTGAAATCGGAATGCTCACTGACATTTCCCCTATCTGAGAGTCTGGTAAACGCTGGAAAAATGACTCAGTCCAAAAAAAAATTTTTTCAACTTTTTTCCATTTTACCCCCGTGGGATTTATATTCTACCCACACACATTTAAAACTCTCCTGGGGTTCCCTCACACTTATTATTCCCTCATTTAGTGGATATTTTCACAAAAAAGTGAAATTTAAAAATTCGGAAAATTGGCTGAAAAGACAAAATATCAAGGACTCATCTGGAACAGAAATCGGAATGCTCACTGACATTTCCCCTATCTGAGAGTCTGATGAACAACGAAAAAATGACTAAGTCCAAAAAAATTCTTTTTTCAACTGTTTTCAATTTTACCCCCGTGGGGTTTGTATTCTACCCACACACATTTGGAACTCTCCTTGGGTACCCTCACACTTATTATTCGCTCATTTAGTGGATATTTTCACAAAATAGTGAAATTTTCAAAAATTCAAGAAATAGGCTGAAAAAGACTAAATATCAAGGACTCATCGGGCGAATCGCTCTGGAACTGAAATCGGAATGCTCACTGACAGTTCCCCTCTCTAAAAGTCTGATAAACGCTGGAAAAATGACTAAGTCCAAAAAAAAAAAATTTTAAACTTTTTTCAATTTTACCCCCGTGGGATTTATATTCTACCCACACACATTTGGAACTCTCCTGGGGTACCCTCACACTTATTATTCCCTCATTTAGTGGATATTTTCACAAAAAAAGTGAAATTTAAAAAATTCTGAAAATTGGCTGAAATTGACTAAATATCAAGGACTCAACGGGCGAATCGCTCTGGAACTGAAATCAGAATGCTCACTGACATTTCCCCTATCTGAAAGCCTGATAAACGACGGAAAAATGACTAAGTCCAAAAAAATTCTTTTTTCAACTTTTTTCAATTTTACCCCCGTTGGATACATATTCTACCCACACACATTTGGAACTCTCCTGGGGTACCCTCACACTTATTATTCCCTCATTTAGTGGATATTTTAACAAAAAAGTGAAATTTTGAAAAATTCAAGAAATAGGCTGAAAACGACTAAATATCAAGGACTCATCAGGCAAGTCAGTCTGAATCTGAAATCGGAATGCTCACTGACATTTTCCCTTTTCTGAAAGTCTGATGAACACCGGAAAAATGACTAAGTCCAAAAAAATTCTTTTTTCAACTTTTTTTAATTTTACCCCCGTGGGATACATATTCTACCCACACACATTTGGAACTTTTCTGGGGTACCCTCACACATATTATTCCCTCATTTAGTGGATAATTTCACAAAAAAGTGAAATTTTCAAAAATTCAGAAAATTGGCTGAAAACGACTAAATATCAAGGAATCGGGAAAGTCACTGTGTAACTGAAATCGAAATGGTCACTGACATTTTCCCTCTCTGAAAGTCTGATAAACGCCGGAAAAGTGACTAAGTCCAAAAAAAAAAATTTTTCAACTTTTTTCAATTTTACCCCCGTGGGATTTGTATTCTACCCACACACATTTGGAACACTCCTGGGGTACCCTCACACTTATTATTCCCTCATTTAGTGGATATTTTAACAAAAAGTTGAAATTTTGAAAAATTCAAGAAATAGGCTGAAAACGACTAAATATCAAGGACTCATCAGGCAACTCACTCTGAATCTGAAATCGGAATGCTCACTGACATTTTCCCTATCTGAAAGTCTGATGAACACCGGAAAAATGACTAAGTCCAATAAAAAAAAAATTTCAACTTTTTTCAATTTTACCCCCGTGGGATTTGTATTCTACCCACACACATTTGGAACTCTCCTAGGGTACCCTCACAATTATTATTCCCTCATTTAGTGGATATTTTAACAAAAAAGTGAAATTTTGAAAAATTCAAGAAATAGGCTGAAAACGACTAAATATCAAGGACTAATCAGGCAACTCACTCTGAATCTGAAATCGGAATGCTCACTGACATTTTCCCTATCTGAAAGTCTGATGAACACCGGAAAAATGACTAAGTCCAATAAAAAAAATGTTTCAACTTTTTTCATTTTTACCCCCGTGGGATATATATTCTACCCACACACAATTTGAACTCTCCTGGGGTACCCTCACACATATTATTCCCTCATTTAGTGGATATTTTCACAAAAAAGTGAAATTTTAAAAAAATTCAGAAAATTGGCTGAAAACGACTAAATATCAAGGAATCATCGGGCAAGTCACTCTGGAACTGAAATCGGAATGCTCACTGACATTTCCCGTATCTGAAAGTCTGATGAACACCGGAAAAATGACTAAGTCCAAAAAAAAAAATTTTTCACCTTTTTTCAATTTTACCCCCATGGGATTTGTATTCTACCCACACACATTTGGAATTCTCCTGGGGTACCCTCACACATATTATTCCCTCATTTAGTGGATATCTTCACAAAAAAGTGAAATTTTAAAAAAATTCAGAAAATTGTCTGAAAACGACTAAATATCAAAGACTCATCAGGCGAATCGCTCTGGTACTGAAATTGGAACTCTCACTGACATTTCCCCTCTCTGAAAGTCTGATAGACGCCGGAAAAATGACTAAGTCCAAAAAAAATTTTTTTTCAACTTTTTTCAATTTTACCTCCGTGGGATTTATAACCTACCCACACACATTTGAACTCTCCTGGGGTACCCTCACACATATTATTCCCTCATTTAGTGGATATTTTCGCAAAAAAGTGAAATTTTCAAAAATTCAGAAAATTGGCTGAAAACGGCTAAATATCAAGGACTCATTGGGCGATTCGCTCTGGAACTGAAATCGGAACGCTCACTGAGATTTCCCCTCTCTGAAAGTCTGATAAACGCCGGAAAAATGACTAAGTGCAAAAAAAAAAAAATTTTCAACTTATTTCAATTTTACCCCCGTGAGATTTATATTCTACCCACACACATTTGGAACTCTCCTGGGGTACCCTCACACATATTATTCCCTCATTTAGTGGATATTTTCACAAAAAAGTGACATTTTCAAAAATTCTGAAAATTGTCTGAAAACGACTAAATATCAAGGACTCATTGGGCGAATCGCTCTGGTACTGAAATCGGAACGCTCACTGAGATTTCCCCTCTCTGAAAGTCTGAAAAAAGCCGGAAAAATGACAAAGTCCAAAAAATAATAATTTTTCAACTTTTTTCAATTTTACCCCCGTGGGATTTATATTCTACACACACACATTTGGAACTCTCCTGGGGTACCCTCACACATATTATTCCCTCATTTAGTGGATATTTTCACAAAAAAGTGAAATTTTCAAAAATTCAGAAAATTGGCTGAAAATAGCTAAATATCCAGGACTCATTGCGCGAATCGCTCTGGAACTGAAATCGGAACGCTCACTGACATTTCCCCTCTCTGAAAGTCTGATAAACGACGGAAAAATGACTAAGTCCAAAGAAAATTTTTTTTCCACAAAATTCATTTTTACCCCCGTGGGATATATATTCTACCCACACACATTTGGAACTCTCCTTGGGTACCCTCACACATATTATTCCCTCATTTAGTGGATATTTTCACAAAAAAGTGAAATTTTCAAAAATCCAAAATATTGGCTGAAAACGACTAAATATCAAGGACTCATTGGGCGAATCGCTCTGGAACTGAAATCGGAATGCTCACTGACATTTACCCTATCTGAAAGTCTGATAAACGCCGGAAAAATGACTAAGTCTAAAAAAAAAATTTCTATCAACTTTTTTCAATTTTACCCCCGTGGGATATATATTCTACCCACACACATTTGGAACTCTCCTGGGGTACCCTCACACATATTATTCACTCATTTAGCGGATACTTACACAAAAAAGTGAAATTTTCAAAAATCTAGAAAATTGGCTGAAAATGACTAAATATCAAGGACTCATTGGGCGAATCGCTCTGGAACTGAAATCGGAATGCTCACTGACATTTCCCCTATCTGAAAGTCTGATAAACGCCGGAAAAATGACTAAGTACAAAAAAAAAAATGTATCAAGTTTTTTCAATTTTACCCCCATGGGATATATATTCTACCCACACACATTTGGAACTCTCCTGGGGTACCCTCACAGATATTATTCCCTCATTTAGTGGATATTTTCACAAAAAAGTGAAATTTTCAAAAATCCAAAATATTGGCTGAAAATGACTAAATATCAAGGACTCATTGGGCGAATCGCTCTGGAACTGAAATCAGAACGCTCACTGACATTTACCCTATCTGAAAGTCTGATAAACGTCAGAAAAATGACTAAGTACAAAAAAAAAAATTTTTCAACTTTTTTCAATTTTACCCCCGTGGAATATATATTCTACACACACATTTGGAACTTTACTGGGGTACCCTCACACATATTATTCCCTCATTTAGTGGATATTTTCACAAAAAAAGTGAAATTTTCAAAACTCCAGAAAATTGGCTGAAAACGACTAAATATCAAGGACTCATTGGGCGAAAAGCTCTGGAACTGAAATCGGAACGCTCACTGACATTTCCCCTATCTAAAAGTCTGATAAACGCGGAAAAATGACTAAGTCCAAAAAAAAATTTTTTTCAACTTTTTTTAATTTTACCCTCGTAGGATATATATTATATCCACACTCATTTGGTACTTTCCTGGGGTACCCTCACACATATTATTCCCTCATTTAGTGGATATTTTCACAAAAAAGTGAAATTTTCAAAAATCCAAAATATTGGCTGAAAACGACTAAATATCAAGGACTCATTGGCGAATCGCTCTGGAACTGAAATCGGAACGCTCACTGACATTTGCCCTATCTGAAAGTGTGATAAACGCCGGAAAAATGACAGTCGAAAAAAAAAATTTTTTCAACTTTTTTCAATTTTACCCCCGTGAGATATATATTCTACCCACACACATCTGGAACTCTCCTGGGGTACCCTCACACATATTATTCCATCATTTAGTGGATATTTTCACAAAAAAGTGAAATTTTCAAAAATCCAAAATATTGGCTGAAAACGACTAAATATCAAGGACTCATTGGGGTTATCGCTCTAGAACTGAAATCAGAATGCTCACTGACATTTACCCTATCTGAAAGTCTGATAAACGTCGTAAAAATGACTAAGTACATTGTTTTCAACTTTTTTCAATTTTACCCCCGTGGGATATATATTCTATCCACACTCATTTGGAACTTTCCTGGGGTACCCTCACACATATTATTCCCTCATTTAGTGGATATTTTCACAAAAAAGTGAAATTTTCAAAAATCCAAAATATTGGCTGAAAACGACTAAATATCAAGGACTCATTGGGCGAATCGCTCTGGAACTGAAATCGGAACACTCACTGACATTTGCTCTATCTGAAAGTCTGATGAACGCCGGAAAAATGACTAAGTCCAAAAAAAAAATTTTTTTAACTTTTTTCAATTTTACCCCCGTGAGATATATATTTTACACACACACATTTGGAACTCTCCTGGGGTACCCTCACACATATTATTCCCTCATTTAGTGGATATTTTCACAAAAAAGTGAAATTTTCAAAAATCCAGAAAATTGGTTGAAAATGACTAAATATCAAGGACTCATTGGGCGAATCGCTCTGGAACTGAAATCGGAACGCTCACTGACATTTCCCCTATCTGAAAGTCTGATAAATGCGGAAAAATGACTAAGTCCAAAAAAAAAAATTTTTTTTCAACTTTTTACAATTTTACCCCCGTGAGATATATATTCTACCCACACACATCTGGAATTCTCCTGGGGTACCCTCACACATATTATTCCATCATCTAGTGGATATTTTCACAAAAAAGTGAAATTTTCAAAAATCCAAAATATTGGCTGAAAACTACTAAATATCAAGGACTCATTGGGCGAATCGCTCAGGAACTGAAATCAGAATGCTCACTGACATTTACCCTATTTGAAAGTCTGATAAACGCCGGAAAAATGACTAAGTACAAAAAAAAAAATTTTTCAACTTTTTTCAAGTTTACCCCCGTGGGTTATATATTCTACACACACACATTTGGAACTTTCCTGGGGTACCCTCACACATATTATTCCCTCATTTAGTGGATATTTTCACAAAAAAAGTGAAATTTTCAAAACTCCAGAAAATTGGCTGAAAACGACTAAATATCAAGGACTCATTGGGCGAAAAGCTCTGGAACTGAAATCGGAACGCTCACTGACATTTCCCGTATCTAAAAGTCTGATAAACGCGGAAAAATGACTAAGTCCAAAAAAAAATTTTTTTCAACTTTTTTTAATTTTACCCCCGTAGGATATATATTATATCCACACTCATTTGGTACTTTCCTGGGGTACCCTCACACATATTATTCCCTCATTTAGTGGATATTTTCACAAAAAAGTGAAATTTTCAAAAATCCAAAATATTGGCTGAAAACGACTAAATATCAAGGACTCATTGGGCGAATCGCTCTGGAACTGAAATTGGAACGCTCACTGACATTTGCCCTATCTGAAAGTGTGATAAACGCCGGAAAAATGACAGTCGAAAAAAAAAATTTTTTCAACTTTTTTCAATTTTACCCCCGTGAGATATATATTCTACCCACACACATCTGGAACTCTCCTGGGGTACCCTCACACATATTATTCCATCATTTAGTGGATATTTTCACAAAAAAGTGAAATTTTCAAAAATCCAAAATATTGGCTGAAAACGACTAAATATCAAGGACTCATTGGGGTTATCGCTCTAGAACTGAAATCAGAATGCTCACTGACATTTACCCTATCTGAAAGTCTGATAAACGTCAGAAAAATGACTAAGTACAAAAAAAAAAAAATTTTAAACTTTTTTCAATTTTACCCCCGTGGGATATATATTCTACCCACACACATTTGGAACTCTCCTGGGGTACCCTCACACATATTATTCCCTCATTTAGTGGATATTTTCACAAAAAAGTGAAATTTTCAAAAATCCAAAATATTGGCTGAAAACGACTAAATATCAATGACTCATTGGGCGAATCGCTCTGGAACTGAAATCGGAACGCTCACTGACATTTGCCCTATCTGAAAGTCTGATAAATGCCGGAAAATGACTAAGTCCAAAAAAAAAATTTTTTCAACTTTTTTCAATGTTACCCCCGTGGGATATATATTCTACCCACACACATTTGGAACTCTCATGGGGTACCCTCACACATATTATCACCTCATTTAGTGGATATTTTCACAAAAAAGTGAAATTTTCAAAAATCCAAAATATTGGCTGAAAACGACTAAATATCAAGGACTCATTGGGCGAATTGCTCTGGAACTGAAATCGGAACGCTCACTGACATTTGCCCTATCTGAAAGTGTGATAAACGCCGGAAAAATGACAGTCCAAAAAAAAAATTTTTCAACTTTTTTCAATTTTACCTCCGTGGGATATATATTCTACACACACACACATTTGGAACTCTCCTAGGGTACCCTCACACATATTATTCCCTCATTTAGTGGATATTTTCACAAAAAAGTGAAATTTTCAAAAATCCAGAAAATTGGCTGAAAAAGACTAAATATCAAGGACTCTTTGGGCGAATCGCTCTGGAACTGAAATCGGAACGCTCACTGACATTTGCCCTATCTGAAAGTCTGATAAATGCGGAAAAATGACTAAGTCCAAAAAAAAAATTTTTTTTCAACTTTTTTCAATTTTACCCCCGTGAGATATATATTCTACCCACACACATCTGGAACTCTCCTGGGGTACCCTCACACATATTATTCCATCATTTAGTGGATATTTTCACAAAAAAGTGAAATTTTCAAAAATCCAAAATATTGGCTGAAAACTACTAAATATCAAGGACTCATTGGGGTTATCGCTCTGGAACTGAAATCGGAATGCTCACTGACATTTACCCTATCTGAAAGTCTGATAAACGTCGTAAAAATGACTAAGTACAAAAATAAACTTTTTTCAATTTTACCCTCGTGGGATATATATTCTACCCACACACATTTGGAACTCTCCTGGGGTACCCCCACACATATTATTCCCTCATTTAGTGGATATTTTCACAAAAAAGTGAAATTTTCAAAAATCCAAAATATTGGCTGAAAACGACTAAATATCAAGGACTCATTGGGCGTATCGCTCTGGAACTGAAATCGGAATGCTCACTGACATTTACACTATCTGAAATCTGATAAACGCCGGAAAAATGACTAAGTCCAAAAAAAAAATTTTTTTCAACTTTTTTCAATTTTTCCCCGGTGAGATATATATTCTACCCACACACATCTGGAACTCTCCTGGGGTACCCTCACACATATTATTCCCTCATTTAGTGGATATTTTCACAAAAAAGTGAAATTTTCAAAAATCCAAACTATTGGCTGAAAACGACTAAATATCAAGGACTCATTGGGCGAATCGCTCTGGAACTGAAATCGGAACGCTCACTGACATTTGCCCTATCTGAAAGTCTGATAAACGCCGGAAAAATGACTAAGTCCAAAAAAAAATTTTTTTCAACTTTTTTCAATTTTACCCCCGTGGGATATATATTCTATCCACACTCATTTGGAACTTTCCTGGGGTACCCTCACACATATTATTCCCTCATTTAGTGGATATTTTCACAAAAAAGTGAAATTTTCAAAAATCCTGAAAATTGGCTTAAAACGACTAAATATCAATGACTCATTGGGCTTATCGCTCTGGAACTGAAATCAGAATGCTCACTGGCATTACCCCTATCTGAAAGTCTGATTAACGTCGGAAAAATGACTAAGTACAAAAAAAAAATGTTTCAACTTTTTTCAATTTTACCCCCGTGGGATATATATTCTACCCACACACATTTGGAAGTCTCCTGGGGTACCCTCACACATATTATTCCCTCATTTAGTGGATATTTTCACAAAAAAGTGAAATTTTCAAAAATTCAAAATATTGGCTGAAAACGACTAAATATCAAGGACTCATTGGGAGAATCGCTCTGGAACTGAAATCTGAACGCTCACTGACATTTCCCCTATCTGAAAGTGTGATAAACGCCGGAAAAATAACTAAGTCCAAAAAAAAAATTTTTTCAACTTTTTTCAATTTTACCCCCGTGGGATATATATTCTACCCACACACATTTGGAACTATCCTGGGGTAACCTCACACATATTATTCCCTCATTTAGTGGATATTTTCACAAAAAAAGTGAAATTTTCAAAAATCCATAAAATTGGCTGAAAATGACTAAATATCAAGGACTCATTGGGCGAATCGTTCTGGAACTGAAATCAGAATGCTCACTGACATTTACCCTATCTGAAAGTCTGATAAACGTCGGAAAAATGACTAAGTACAAAAAAAAACTTTTTTCAATTTTACCCTCGTGGGATATATATTCTACCCACACACATTTGGAACTCTCCTGGGGTACCCCCACTCATATTATTCCCTCATTTAGTGGATATTTTCACAAAAAAGTGAAATTTTCAAAAATCCAAAATATTGTCTGAAAACGACTAAATATCAAGGACTTATTGGGCGAATCGCTCTGGAACTGAAATCGGAACGCTCACTGACATTTCCCCTATCTGAAAGTCTGATAAACGCCGGAAAAATGACTAAGTCCAAAGAAAAAATTTTTTCAACTTTTTTCAATTTTACCCCCGTGGGATATATATTCTACACACAAACATTTGGAACTCTCCTGGGGTACCCTCACACATATTATTCCCTCATTTAGTGGATGTTTCCACAAAAAAGTAAAATTTTCAAAAATCCAGAAAATTGGCTTAAAACGACTAAATATCAAGGACTCATTGGGCGTATCGCTCTGGAACTGAAATCGGAAAGCTCACTGACATTTCCCCTATCTGAAGGTCTGATAAACGTGGAAAAATGACTAAGTCCAAAAAAAAAAAATTTTTCAACTTTTTTCCATTTTACCCCCGTGGGATATATATTCTTCCAAAACACATTTGGTAGAGGGTACTCCTGGGGTACCCTCACACATATTATTCCCTCATTTAGTGGATGTTTCCACAAAATAGTAAAATTTTCAAAAATCCAGAAAATTGGCTTAAAATGACTAAATATCAAACACTCATTGGGCGTATCGCTCTGGAACTGAAATCGGAACGCTCATTGACATTTCCCCTATCTGAAAGTCTGATAAACGCCGGAAAAATGACTAAGTCCAAAAAAAAAATTTTTTCAACTTTTTTTCAATTTTACCCCCGTGGGATATATATTCTACCCACACACATTTGGAACTATCCTGGGGTAACCTCACACATATTATTCCCTCATTTAGTGGATATTTTCACAAAAAAAGTGAAATTTTCAAAAATCCATAAAATTGGCTGAAAATGACTAAATATCAAGGACTCATTGGGCGAATCGCTCTGGAACTGAAATCAGAATGCTCACTGACATTTACCCTATCTGAAAGTGTGATAAACGCCGGAAAAATGACTAAGTGCAAAAAAAAATTTTTTTCAACTTTTTTCAATTTTACCCCCGTGGGATATATATTCTACCCACACACATTTGGAACTCTCCTGGGGTACCCTCACACATAAATTTTTTTTCAACTTTTTTCAATTTTGCCCCCGTGGGATATATATTCTACCCACACACATTTGGAACTCTCCAGGGGTACCCTCACACATATTATTCCCTCATTTAGTGGAACTGAAATCGGAATGCTCACTGACATTTGCCCTATCTGAAAGTGTGATAAACGCCGGAAAAATTTTTTCAACTATTTTCAATTTTACCCCCGTGGGATATATATTCTACCCACACACATTTGGAACTCTCCTGGGGTACCTGTTAGAACCTTGCTCTTAGGTTTTTTCCTTTGCTGGTCACATGACCTTGTTGGCCTATTTAATCCTGCTCTGCCCTTCTGGCTTTGCTGGACTTCATTGTATAACTACTTTCTAGCTAGCCTGTGCTCTGTATCTATCTCTGTTAGTTTGCTTGGTCTACGGACCTCAGTGTTCTATATATTTTGTTTGTTTGTCTGTCTGCTACTATTTCTGTTAGGAGGTGTCCCATTTTCCTCCCAGTCCTTAGTACTTGTACGGATTCCTTCCCCACATCTATAGGTCTCCGTACAGACTAGCTTAGGACTTTAGCAGGTCTGATCGCAGGATCAGGTCCCCTGTTACATCATAGGGATAAAGCTGCGTTCTATCGTAGGGACAGATCTCTTCTCTTTCCTTAGCTCTGGTAGCAGAACATAACAGTAAGTCCAGCCTGCAAATTCTCTAAGGAAAGATTTTTTCTGTTCCATCATGGTGTCGGTTCAGGATTTGGCTCATCGCCTGCAGGGACTCTCTCTGGAGGTGACCGAGCTCCGTCAGCACGTAAGTAACTGTCCTGGAGCACATTTCTTGGAGCCTAAGGTATGTTTGCCGGATTTATTTTTTGGTGAACACCGAGAATTTTTTTCATTTAAAAATGCTTGCTTATTGTATTTTCGTTTGAGACCCAAGTCCTCTGGGGATGAATCCCAGCACATAGGGTTCATAATGTCACTTTTGCGCAAAGAGCCTCAGGAGTGGGCCTTTTCTTTGCAACCTAGTGATACATGCTTCAGATCAGTGGATAGTTTTTTTTCTGCTTTGGGGCTATTATATGATGATCCTGACCGTGACGCATCAGCTGAGACTGAGTTAAGACGTTTGAGACAGGGATCAGGTAATGTGGAAAAATATTGTACTCATTTCCGTCGTTGGTCTACTCAAACAGGGTAGAACGATTCTGCTCTGAAAAGTCTATTTCTTGCTGGGCTCAATGAAAGGATTAAAGACCTGCTAATTGCTTATCCTACACCTGAAGATTTGCAACAGGCTATGCAATTAGCTATACGGGTGGATAGGAGACTGCGTGCAAGGGTTAATGAGAGCAAATCCTCTGCTATGTCAGTTTCTGGTTATGAGAATGTGTGTACTAACAGTGGTGAACCGATGGAGATTGGATCGGTGGCACCTTGCTCTTAAGAAAAAGATCGCAGATTTTTTGAAGGCTTGTGTTTCTATTGTGGAAAATCTGGTCATTTGATTAAAGGCTGTGAGCTTCGTATCAAGAAAGAAAAAAAAAATGGTCAGTCATGCCCGTATTGCCTGTTTAAATTCCAAGGGTGTATTTTTAGCTGCTTCCACGATTGCTCAGGAAAAATTAATGGAATTTCGGGTGTTTGTTGATTGTGGGTCTACTCTGAATGTTATTGATGGGGGATTCTTGGAAAGACTCAATTTAAAACCCGAACCTTTATCATCCCCCATTGCTGTGGTTTCTGTGGATGGTTCCCCTTTGAAGAATATTACTCTCAAGGTCTGTGAATTTCCTCTCACTATTAATGGTGTTCAAAATGAGAAATTGGATTTGGTAGTTTTGAATAACTTGCCTTCTCCAGTAATATTGGGATTGCCCTGGTTAAAATTTCACAATCCTGTACTGGATTTGTCTACCAGTGAAATTAAATGCTGGAGCCATAAATGTTATGACAAGTGTTGTAACGGGCGTATTGCAGCTTTGGATAGGGGAGAATTGCCTGTTCCTATTCAGGATTTTTGGAGAGTTTTTTCTGAGAAGGAATCGCAGGTTTTGCCTCCCCATAGAGACTATGATTGTTCTATTGAATTTGTCCCTGGAGCGACTCTTCCTAAAAGTCGTTTATTTAACCTTACTATTCCTGAGAGGAAGGCTTTGGAGGAATACATACAGACAAGTTTGGCCGCCGGTCACATTAGGCCTTCTAAGTCTCCTGTGGCGGTTGGATTTTTTTTTGTAAAAAAAAAGGACGGCGGTTTACGTCCTTGTCTGGATTTTCGTGAGATTAACAAAATTACTGTTCGCAATCCTTACCCACTGCCATTGATTCCTGATCTGTTTAACCAGTTAATGGGGGCCAAGTGGTTCTCTAAAATTGACCTTAAGGGGGCATACAATCTGTTGCGCATGAAGGAGGGTGACGAATGGAAGACTGCTTTTAACACTCCTGTGGGTCATTTTGAGAATCTGGTTATGCCTTTTGGTCTTACTAATGCTCAAGCATTTTTTCAGAATCTTATTAATGACATCCTTAGACCTTTGATCGGCAAAAATGTGGTTGTGTATTTGGATGACATTTTGATTTATTCGCTGGATCTGGAGTCTCATTGGCGGAGCGTACGTGAGGTATTACAGTTGTTAATGGACAATTCGCTTTTTGCTAAGCTGGAGAAATGTGAGTTCGCTGTACAGAGAATTAGTTTTTTGGGTTACATTATCTCCAGCGAAGGTTTTGAGATGGACCCGGTTAAAGTTCAAGCTGTACAGGTATGGCCTAGGCCTATTGGTTTGAAATCGATACAGAGGTTTTTAGGTTTCGCCAATTATTACAGAAAATTCATAAAAAAATTTTCTAGTATTGTCAAACCTCTGACCGATCTCACCAGGAAAGGTGCTGATGCGGTTCAGTGGTCTTCTGAGGCCATTGAAGCTTTTGTGTATCTCAAGGAGAGGTTCACCTCTGGTCCCATCCTTATGCAGCCTGATGTGACTAAGCCATTTTTGGTTGAGGTTGATGCTTCCTCTGTGGGGGTTGGCGCAGTATTGTCTCAGGATAACGGGGATGGATTACATCCCTGTGCCTTTTTTTCTAAAAAATTTTCGGAGACTGAACTGAATTACGATATTGGTAATCGGGAATTATTGGCTATTAAACTCGCATTTGAACACTGGCGCCACTTCTTGGAAGGTGCGGAATTTCCCGTTCAGGTTCTTACGGATCATAAAAATCTGATTTATCTTGATGCTGCCAAGCGCCTGAATGCCCGTCAGGCTAGGTGGGCACTGTTTTTCTCGCGGTTTAATTTCTCGGTTACTTACATCCCTGGTACTAAGAATGTTAAGGCGGATGCCTTGTCTCGCAGTTTTTCTCCCATAGTCGGTGCTGAGAAAGAGGAGAACATTTTACAAGAAGGTGTTGTGATAGCTGCTTTGGACTCCGTTTTGGAAGATGAGATTCTTAAAGCACAGGAGAATGCCCCATCTAACACTCCTCATGGGAGGTTGTTTGTGCCTGGAACCTTTAGGAGAGATTTGTTTGTTGAGTGTCACGAATCTCGGTTGGCAGGTCATCCCGGAATTTCTGAGACCAAGAGACTGGTGGGTCGCAGTTTTTGGTGGCCTGGATGGCAGAAGGAAGTCATTAAGTGGGTGCGTCAATGTACTATATGTGCTAGATCTAAGTCCTCACATACTCCTGCTGCGGGGTTGCTTTGTCCTTTGGAGGTTCCCAGTGCTCCTTGGACACATTTGGCTATGAACTTTATAACTGACCTTCCCCCCTCTGAGGGTTTTACTGTCATCTGGGTGGTCGTGGACCGTTTTAGCAAGATGTGTCACTTGGTTCCCTTCGTCAAACTGCCCTGCGCTAAAACTCTCGCTAAGGCCTTTGTCAAGGAAATTGTCAGACTTCATGGCGTTCCTACTGACATTGTTTCTGATAGGGGTCCTCAGTTCGTGGCTCGTTTTTGGCGTGCCTTTTGTGACAGGTTGGGAGTTCATTTGTCGTTCTCGTCCGGATATCATCCTGAATCTAATGGCCAGACAGAAAGGAAAAACCAGGATGTTGAGCAGTTCTTGCGTTGTTTTGTGGCAGACAATCAAGAGGGGTGGTCTGAGTTTCTGCCACTTGCTGAATTTGCTCTGAACAATCATACATCTTCTGCTGGTTGTTCGCCTTTTTTTTGTTGTTCTGGGAGACATCCGTCGTTTGGGTCGTTCTCCAAGTTGGGATCTGCCGTGCCTGAGGAGGAGAATTTTTCCGGTGATTTGGAGAGAGTTTGGACGGATGTGCGTGGTAATCTTCAGGAGGCCAACAGAAAATCTAAAGACTACTTTGATAGGAAACGACAGGAGGTTTTGTTCGCTGTTGGTGACATGGTTTGGTTGTCCTCTAGGAATCTGCGGTTGAGGATTCCTTCTAAGAAATTGGGTCCCAAGTTTGTAGGGCCCTTTAAGGTGCTTCAGGTTGTCAACCAATCTGCTGTTAGGTTGGAGGTTCCTACCTCCTGGAGAATTAATCCAGTATTTCATGTCTCTCTGTTAAAAAAAGCTGTTGTGTCGGATGGTGACGCCTCTGCCTCTGTTCCTCCGGTGGTGGAGGACGGGGAATATGAAATTTCTCGCATCCTTAACTCTAGATGGTATAGAGGTAGTTTGCAGTATCTTGTGGCCTGGAAAGGTTTCGGACCCGAGGATAACTCTTGGGTGAGGTCAGATGATGTTTCCGTGTCCAGACTTATCAGAGCGTTTCACAGGAGATTTCCTGATAAGCCTGGTCCTAGGAGATCCGGAGGATCCTCTTAGAAGGGGGGGTACTGTTAGAACCTTGCTCTTAGGTTTTTTCCTTTGCTGGTCACATGACCTTGTTGGCCTATTTAATCCTGCTCCGCCCTTCTGGCTTTGCTGGACTTCATTGTATAACTACTTTCTAGCTAGCCTGTGCTCTGTATCTAACTCTGTTAGTTTGCTTGGTCTACGGACCTCAGTGTTCTATATATTTTGTTTGTTTGTCTGTCTGCTACTATTTCTGTTAGGAGGTGTCCCATTTTCCTCCCAGTCCTTAGTACTTGTAGGGATTCCTTCCCCACATCTATAGGTCTCCGTACAGACTAGCTTAGGACTTTAGCAGGTCTGATCGCAGGATCAGGTCCCCTGTTACATCGTAGGGATAAAGCTGAGTTCTATCGTAGGGACAGATCTCCTCTCTTTCCTTAGCTCTGGTAGCAGAACATAACAGTACCTTCACACATATTATTACCTCATTTAGTGGATATTTTCACAAAAAAAAGTGAAATTTTCAAAAATCCATAAAATTGGCTGAAAACGACTAAATATCAAGGACTCATTGGGCGAATCGCTCTGCAACTGAAATCAGAATGCTCACTGACATTTACCCTATCTGAAAGTCTGATAAACGTCGGAAAAATGACTAAGTACAAAAAAAAATTTTTTTCAACTTTTTTCAATTTTACCCCCGTGGGATATATATTCTACCCACACACATTTGGAACTCTCCTGGGGTACCCTCACACATATTATTCCCTCATTTAGTGGATATTTTCACAAAAAAGTGAAATTTTCAAAAATCCAAAATATTGGCTGAAAACGACTAAATATCAAGGACTCATTGTGCGAATCGCTCTGGAACTGAAATCGGAACGCTCACTGACATTTGCCCTATCTGAAAGTCTGATAAACGTCGGAAAAATGACTAAGTACAAAAAAAAAATTTTTTCAACTTTTTTCAATTTTACCCCCGTGGGATATATATTCTACCCACACACATTTGGAACTCTCCTGGGGTACCCTCACACATATTATTCCCTCATTTAGTGAATATTTTCACAAAAAAAGTGAAATTTTCAAAAATCCATAAAATTGGCTGAAAACGACTAAATATCAAGGACTCATTGGGCGAATCGCTCTGGAACTGAAATCGGAACGCTCACTGACATTTGCCCTATCTGAAAGTCTGATAAAAGTCGGAAAAATGACTAAGTACAAAAAAAAAAATGCTTTCAACTTTTTTCAATTTTACCCCCGTGGGATATATATTCTACCCACACACATTTGGAACTCTCCTGGGGTACCCTCACATATATTATTCCCTCATTTAGTGAATATTTTCACAAAAAAAGTGAAATTTTCAAAAATCCATAAAATTGGCTGAAAACGACTAAATATTAAGGACTCATTGGGCGAATCGCTCTGGAACTGAAATCAGAATACTCACTGGCATTTCCCCTATCTGAAAGTCTGATAAACGTCAGAAAAATGACTAAGTACAAAAAAATTTTTTTTTATCTTTTTTCAATTTTAACCCCGTGGGATATATATTCTACCCACACACATTTGGAACTCTCCTGGGGTACCCTCACACATATTATTCCCTCATTTAGTGGATATTTTCACAAAAAAAGTGAAATTTTCAAAAATCCATAAAATTGGCTGAAAACGACTAAATATCAAGGACTCATTGGGCGAATCGCTCTGGAACTGAAATCGGTACGCTCACTGACATTTGCCCTATCTGAAAGTGTGATAAACGGCGGAAAAATTTTTTCAACTTTTTTCAATTTTACCCCCGTGGGATATATATTCTACCACATACATTTGGAACTCTCCTGGGGTACCCTCACACATATTATTCCCTCATTTAGTGGATATTTTCACAAAAAAAGTGAAATTTTCAAAAATCCATAAAATTGGCTGAAAACGACTAAATATCAAGGAACCATTGGGCGAATCGCTCTGGAACTGAAATCAGAATGCTCACTGACATTTACCCTATCTGAAAGTCTGATAAACGTCGGAAAAATGACTAAGTACAAAAAAAAAAATGTTTCAACTTTTTTCAATTTTACCCCCGTGGGATATATATTCTACCCACACACATTTGGAACTCTCCTGGGGTACCCTCACACATATTATTCCCTCATTTAGTGAATATTTTCACAAAAAAAGTAAAATTTTCAAAAATCCAGAAAACTGGCTGAAAACGACTAAATATCAAGGACTCATTGGGCGAATCGCTCTGGAACTGAAATCGGAACGCTCACTGACATTTGCCCTATCTGAAAGTCTGATAAACGCCAGAAAAATGACTACGTCCAAAAAAAAAATGTTTAAACTTTTTTCAATTTTACCCCCGTGGGATATATATTCTACCCACACACATTTGGAACTCTCCTGGGGTACCCTCACACATATTATTCCCTCATTTAGTGGATATTTTCACAAAAAAAGTGAAATTTTCAAAAATCCATAAAATTGGCTGAAAACGACTAAATATCAAGGACTCATTGGGCGAATCGCTCTGGAACTGAAATCAGAATGCTCACTGGCATTTCCCCTATCTGAAAGTCTGATAAACGTCGGAAAAATGACTAAGTACAAAAAAAAATTTTTTCAACTTTTTTCAATTTTACCCCCGTGGGATATATATTCTACCCACACACATTTGGAACTCTCCTGGGATACCCTCACACATATTATTCCCTCATTTAGTGGATATTTTCACAAAAAAAGTGAAATTTTCAAAAATCCAAAATATTGGCTGAAAACGACTAAATATCAAGGACTCATTGGGCGAATCGCTCTGGAACTGAAATCGGAACGCTCACTGACATTTGCCCTATCTGAAAGTCTGATAAACGCCAGAAAAATGACTACGTCCAAAAAAAAAATGTTTCAACTTTTTTCAATTTTACCCCCGTGGGATATATATTCTACCCACACACATTTGGAACTCTCCTGGGGTACCCTCACACATATTATTCCCTCATTTAGTGGATATTTTCACAAAAAAAGTGAAATTTTCAAAAATCCATAAAATTAGCTGAAAACGACTAAATATTAAGGACTCATTGGGCGAATCGCTCTGGAACTGAAATCAGAATGCTCACTGACATTTACCCTATCTGAAAGTCTGATAAACGTCGGAAAAATGACTGAGTACAAAAAACAAATTTTTTCAACTTTTTTCAATTTTACCCCCGTGGTATATATATTCTACCCACACACATTTGGAACTCTCCTGGGGTACCCTCACACATATTATTCCCTCATCTAGTGGATATTTTCACAAAAAAGTGACATTTTCAAAAATCCAAAATATTGGCTGAAAACGACTAAATATCAAGGACTCATTGGGCGAATCGCTCTGGAACTGAAATCGGAACGCTCACTGACATTTGCCCTATCTGAAAGTGTGATAAACGCCGGAAAATTTTTTTCAACTTCTTTCAATTTTACCCCCGTGGGATATATATTCTACCCACACACATTTGGAAATCTCCTGGGGTACCCTCACACATATTATTCCCTCATTTAGTGGATATTTTCACAAAAAAGTGAAATTTTCAAAAATCCAGAAAAGTGGCTGAAAACTACTAAATATCAAGGACTCATTAGGCGAATCGCTCTTGAACTGAAATCGGAACGCTCACTGACATTTGCCCTCTCTGAAAGTCTGATAAACGCCAGAAAAATGACTACGTCCAAAAAAAAAATGTTTCAACTTTTTTCAATTTTACCCCCGTGGGATATATATTCTACCCACACACATTTGGAACTCTCCTGGGGTACCCTCACACATATTATTCCCTCATTTAGTGGATATTTTCACAAAAAAAGTGAAATTTTCAAAAATCCATAAAATTAGCTGAAAACGACTAAATATCAAGGACTCATTGGGCGAATCGCTCTGGAACTGAAATCAGAATGCTCACTGGCATTTCCCCTATCTGAAAGTCTGATAAACGTCGGAAAAATGACTAAGTACAAAAAAAATTTTTTTCAACTTTTTTCAATTTTACCCCCGTGGGATATATATTCTACCCACACACATTTCGAACTCTCCTGGGATACCCTCACACATATTATTCCCTCATTTAGTGGATATTTTCACAAAAAAAGTGAAATTTTCAAAAATTCAAAATATTGGCTGAAAACGACTAAATATCAAGGACTCATTGGGCGAATCGCTCTGGAACTGAAATCGGAACGCTCACTGACATTTCCCCTATCTGAAAGTCTGATAAACGTCGGAAAAATGACTAAGTCCAAAAAAAATTTTTTTCAACTTTTTTCAATTTTACCCCCGTGGGATATATATTCTACCACATACATTTGGAACTCTCCTGGGGTACCCTCACACATATTATTCCCTCATTTAGTGGATATTTTCACAAAAAAAGTGAAATTTTCAAAAAACCATAAAATTGGCTGAAAACGACTAAATATCAAGGAACCATTGGGCGAATCGCTCTGGAACTGAAATCAGAATGCTCACTGACATTTACCCTATCTGAAAGTCTGATAAACGTCGGAAAAATGACTGAGTACAAAAAACAAATTTTTTCAACTTTTTTCAATTTTACCCCCGTGGTATATATATTCTACCCACACACATTTGGAACTCTCCTGGGGTACCCTCACACATATTATTCCCTCATCTAGTGGATATTTTCACAAAAAAGTGACATTTTCAAAAATCCAAAATATTGGCTGAAAACGACTAAATATCAAGGACTCATTGGGCGAATCGCTCTGGAACTGAAATCGGAACGCTCACTGACATTTGCCCTATCTGAAAGTGTGATAAACGCCGGAAAATTTTTTTCAACTTCTTTCAATTTTACCCCGTGGGATATATATTCTACCCACACACATTTGGAAGTCTCCTGGGGTACCCTCACACATATTATTCCCTCATTTAGTGGATATTTTCACAAAAAAGTGAAATTTTCAAAAATCCAGAAAAGTGGCTGAAAACGACTAAATATCAAGGACTCATTAGGCGAATCGCTCTTGAACTGAAATCGGAACGCTCACTGACATTTGCCCTCTCTGAAAGTCTGATAAACGCCAGAAAAATGACTACGTCCAAAAAAAAAATGTTTCAACTTTTTTCAATTTTACCCCCGTGGGATATATATTCTACCCACACACATTTGGAACTCTCCTGGGGTACCCTCACACATATTATTCCCTCATTTAGTGGATATTTTCACAAAAAAAGTGAAATTTTCAAAAATCCAGAAAATTGGCTGAAAACGACTAAATATCAAGGACTCATTGGGCGAATCGCTCTGGAACTGAAATCGGAACGCTCACTGACATTTGCCCTATCTGAAAGTTTGATAAACGGCAGAAAAATGACTACGTCCAAAAAAAATTTTTTTCAACTTTTTTCAATTTCCCCCCCGTGGTATATATATTCTACCAACACACATTTGGAACTATCCTGGGGTACCTTCACACATATTATTCCCTCATTTAGTGGATATTTTCACAAAAAAGTGACATTTTCAAAAATCCATAAAATTGGCTGAAAACGACTAAATATTAAGGACTCATTGGGCGAATCGCTCTGGAACTGAAATCAGAATACTCACTGGCATTTCCCCTATCTGAAAGTCTGATAAACGTCGGAAAAATAACTGAGTACAAAAAACAAATTTTTCAACTTTTTTCAATTTTACCCCCGTGGTATATATATTCTACCCACACACATTTGGAACTCTCCTGGGGTACCCTCACACATATTATTCCCTCATTTAGTGGATATTTTCACAAAAAAGTGACATTTTCAAAAATCCAAAATATTGGCTGAAAACGACTAAATATCAAGGATTCATTGGGCGAATCGCTCTGGAACTGAAATCGGAACGCTCACTGACATTTGCCCTATCTGAAAGTCTGATAAACGCCAGAAAAATGACTACGTCCAAAAAAAAAATGTTTCAACTTTTTTCAATTTTACCCCCGTGGGATATATATTCTACCCACACACATTTGGAACTCTCCTGGGGTACCCTCACACATATTATTCCCTCATTTAGTGGATATTTTCACAAAAAAAGTGAAATTTTCAAAAATCCATAAAATTAGCTGAAAACGACTAAATATCAAGGACTCATTGGGCGAATCGCTCTGGAACTGAAATCAGAATGCTCACTGGCATTTCCCCTATCTGAAAGTCTGATAAACGTCGGAAAAATGACTAAGTACAAAAAAAATTTTTTTCAACTTTTTTCAATTTTACCCCCGTGGGATATATATTCTACCCACACACATTTCGAACTCTCCTGGGATACCCTCACACATATTATTCCCTCATTTAGTGGATATTTTCACAAAAAAAGTGAAATTTTCAAAAATTCAAAATATTGGCTGAAAACGACTAAATATCAAGGACTCATTGGGCGAATCGCTCTGGAACTGAAATCGGAACGCTCACTGACATTTCCCCTATCTGAAAGTCTGATAAACGTCGGAAAAATGACTAAGTCCAAAAAAAAATTTTTTCAACTTTTTTCAATTTTACCCCCGTGGGATATATATTCTACCACATACATTTGGAACTCTCCTGGGGTACCCTCACACATATTATTCCCTCATTTAGTGGATATTTTCACAAAAAAAGTGAAATTTTCAAAAAACCATAAAATTGGCTGAAAACGACTAAATATCAAGGAACCATTGGGCGAATCGCTCTGGAACTGAAATCAGAATGCTCACTGACATTTACCCTATCTGAAAGTCTGATAAACGTCGGAAAAATGACTGAGTACAAAAAACAAATTTTTTCAACTTTTTTCAATTTTACCCCCGTGGTATATATATTCTACCCACACACATTTGGAACTCTCCTGGGGTACCCTCACACATATTATTCCCTCATCTAGTGGATATTTTCACAAAAAAGTGACATTTTCAAAAATCCAAAATATTGGCTGAAAACGACTAAATATCAAGGACTCATTGGGCGAATCGCTCTGGAACTGAAATCGGAACGCTCACTGACATTTGCCCTATCTGAAAGTGTGATAAACGCCGGAAAATTTTTTTCAACTTCTTTCAATTTTACCCCCGTGGGATATATATTCTACCCACACACATTTGGAAGTCTCCTGGGGTACCCTCACACATATTATTCCCTCATTTAGTGGATATTTTCACAAAAAAGTGAAATTTTCAAAAATCCAGAAAAGTGGCTGAAAACGACTAAATATCAAGGACTCATTAGGCGAATCGCTCTGGAACTGAAATCGGAACGCTCACTGACATTTGCCCTATCTGAAAGTCTGATAAACGCCAGAAAAATGACTACATCCAAAAAAAAAATGTTTCAACTTTTTTCAATTTTACCCCCGTGGGATATATATTCTACCCACACACATTTGGAACTCTCCTGGGGTACCCTCACACATATTATTCCCTCATTTAGTGGATATTTTCACAAAAAAAGTGAAATTTTCAAAAATCCATAAAATTGGCTGAAAACGACTAAATATTAAGGACTCATTGGGCGAATCGCTCTGGAACTGAAATCAGAATACTCACTGGCATTTCCCCTATCTGAAAGTCTGATAAACGTCGGAAAAATGACTAAGTCCAAAAAAAAAAATTTTTTCAACTTTTTTCAATTTTACCCCCGTGGGATATATATTCTACCACATACATTTGGAACTCTCCTGGGGTACCCTCACACATATTATTCCCTCATTTAGTGGATATTTTCACAAAAAAAGTGAAATTTTCAAAAATCCATAAAATTGGCTGAAAACGACTAAATATCAAGGACTCATTGGGCGAATCGCTCTGGAACTGAAATCGGAACGCTCACTGACATTTGCCCTATCTGAAAGTGTGATAAACGGCGGAAAAATTTTTTCAACTTTTTTCAATTTTACCCCCGTGGGATATACATTCTACCACATACATTTGGAACTCTCCTGGGGTACCCTCACACATATTATTCCCTCATTTAGTGGATATTTTCACAAAAAAAGTGAAATTTTCAAAAATCCATAAAATTGGCTGAAAACGACTAAATATCAAGGACTCATTGGGCGAATCGCTCTGGAACTGAAATCGGAACGCTCACTGACATTTGCCCTATCTGAAAGTCTGATAAACGCCAGAAAAATGACTACGTCCAAAAAAAAAATGTTTCAACTTTTTTCAATTTTACCCCCGTGGGATATATATTCTACCACATACATTTGGAACTCTCCTGGGGTACCCTCACACATATTATTCCCTCATTTAGTGGATATTTTCACAAAAAAAGTGAAATTTTCAAAAATCCATAAAATTGGCTGAAAACGACTAAATATCAAGGAACCATTGGGCGAATCGCTCTGGAACTGAAATCAGAATGCTCACTGACATTTGCCCTATCTGAAAGTGTGATAAACGTCTGAAAAATGACTAAGTACAAAAAAAAATGTTTAAACTTTTTTCAATTTTACTCCCGTCGGATATATATTCTACCCACACACATTTGGAACTCTCCTGGGGTACCCTCACACATATTATTCCCTCATTTAGTGGATATTTTCACAAAAAAGTGAAATTTTCAAAAATTCTAAATATTGGCTGAAAACGACTAAATATCAAGGACTCATTGGGCGAATCGCTCTGGAACTGAAATCAGAATGCTCATTGACATTTACCCTATCTGAAAGTCTGACAAACGTCGGAAAAATTACTAAGTACAAAAAAAAAAATTTTTCAACTTTTTTCAATTTTACCCCCGTGGGATATATATTCTACCCACACATATTTGGAACTCTCCTGGGGAACCCTCACACATATTATTCCCTCATTTAGTGGATATTTTCACAAAAAAGTGAAATTTTCAAAAATCCATAAAATTGGCTGAAAACGACTAAATATCAAGGACTCATTGGGCGAATCGCTCTGGAACTGAAATCTGAAAGCTCAATGACATTTCCCCTATCTGAAAGTGTGATAAACGCCGGAAAAATGACTAAGTCAAAAAAAAATTTTTTTTCAACTTTTTTCAATTTTACCCCGTGGGATATATATTCTACCACATACATTTGGAAATCTCCTGGGGTACCCTCAAACATATTATTCCCTCATTTAGTGGATATTTTCACAAAAAAAGTGAAATTTTCAAAAATCCAGAAAATTGTCTGAAAACGACTAAATATCAAGGACTCATTGGGCGAATCGCTCTGGAACTGAAATCGGAACGCTCACTGACATTTCCACTATCTGAAAGTCTAATAAACGTCTGAAAAATGACTAAGTACAAAAAAAAAATTTTTAAACTTTTTTCAATTTTACCCCCGTGGGATATATATTCTACCCACACACATTTGGAACTCTCCTGGGGTACCCTCACACATATTATTCCCTCATTTAGTGGATATTTTCACAAAAAAGTGAATTTTTCAAAAATTCTAAATATTGGCTGAAAACGACTAAATATCAAGGACTCATTGGGCGAATCGCTCTGTAACTGAAATCGGAACGCTCACTGACATTTACCCTATCTGAAAGTGTGATAAACGCCGGAAAAATGACTAAGTCCAAAAAAAAAATTTTTCAACTTTTTTCAATTTTACCCCGTGGGATATATATTATACCACATACATTTGGAACTCTCCTGGGGTACCCTCACACATATTATTCCCTCATTTAGTGGATATTTTCACAAAAAAGTGAAATTTTCAAAAATCCAGAAAATTGGCTGAAAACGACTAAATATCAAGGACTCATTGGGCGAATCGCTCTGGAACTGAAATCGGAACGCTCACTGACATTTGCCCTATCTGAAAGTCTGATAAACGCCAGAAAAATGACTACGTCCAAAAAAAATTTTTTTTCAACTTTTTTCAATTTTGCCCCCGTGGGATAATATATTCTACCCACACACATTTGGAAGTCTCCTGTTGTACCCTCACACATATTATTCCCTCATTTAGTGGATATTTTCACAAAAAGGTGAAATTTTCAAAAATCCATAAAATTGGCTGAAAACGACTAAATATCAAGGACTCATTGGGCGAATCGCTCTGGAACTGAAATCGGAACGCTCACTGTCATTTACCCTATCTGAAAGTCTGATAAACGCCGGAAAAATGACTACGTCCAAAAAAAATTTTTTTTCAACTTTTTTCAATTTTGCCCCCGTGGGATATATATTCTACCCACACACATTTGGAAGTCTCCTTGGGTACCCTCACACATATTATTCCCTCATTTAGTGGATATTTTCACAAAAAAAGTGAAATTTTCAAAAATCCATAAACTTGGCTGAAAACGACTAAATATCAAGGACTCATTGGGCGAATCGCTCTGGAACTGAAATCAGAATGCTCACTGACATTTACCCTATCTGAAAGTCTGATAAACGTCGGAAAAATGACTAAATACAAAAAAAAAATTTTTTCAACTTTTTTCAATTTTACCCCCGTGGGATATATATTCTACCCACACACATTTGGAACTCTCCTGGGGTACCTTCACACATATTATTCCCTCATTTAGTGGATATTTTCACAAAAAAGTGAAATTTTCAAAAATCCAAAATATTGGCTGAAAACGACTAAATATCAAGGACTCATTGGGCGAATCGATCTGGAACTGAAATCGGAACGCTCACTGACATTTCCCTATCTTAAAGTGTGATAAACGCCGGAAAAATGACTAAGTCAAAAAAAAAATTTTTTTCAACTTTTTTCAATTTTACCCCGTGGGATATATATTCTACCACATACATTTGGAAATCTCCTGGGGTACCCTCAAACATATTATTCCCTCATTTAGTGGATATTTTCACAAAAAAAGTGAAATTTTCAAAAATCCAGAAAATTGGCTGAAAACGACTAAATATCAAGGACTCATTGGGCGAATCGCTCTGGAACTGAAATCAGAATGCTCACTGACATTTCCCCTTTCAGAAAGTCTGATAAACATCTGAAAAATGACTAAGTACAAAAAAAAAATGTTTCAACTTTTTTCAATTTTACCCCCGTGGGATATATATTCTATCCACACACATTTGGAACTCTCCTGGGGTACCCTCACACATATTATTCCCTCATTTAGTGGATATTTTCACAAAAAAAGTGAAATTTTCAAAAATCCATAAACTTGGCTGAAAACGACTAAATATCAAGGACTCATTGGGCGAATCGCTCTGGAACTGAAATCAGAATGCTCACTGACATTTACCCTATCTGAAAGTCTGATAAACGTCGGGAAAATGACTAAATCCAAAAAAAAAATTTTTCAACTTTTTTAAATTTTACCCCCGTGGGATATATATTCTACCCACACACATTTGGAACTCTCCTGGGGTACCCTCACACATATTATTCCCTCATTTAGTGGATATTTTCACAAAAAAGTGAAATTTTCAAAAATCCAGAAAATTGGCTGAAAACGACTAAATATGAAGGACTCATTGGGCGAATCGCTCTGGAACTGAAATCTGAATGCTCACTGACATTTCCCCTATCTGAAATTCTGATAAACGTCTGAAAAATGACTAAGTACAAAAAAAAAATTTTTTCAACTTTTTTCAATTTTACCCCCGTGGGATATATATTCTACCCACACACATTTGGAACTCTCCTGGGGTACCCTCACACATATTATTCCCTCATTTAGTGGATATTTTCACAAAAAAGTGAAATTTTCAAAAATCCAAAATATTGGCTGAAAACGACTAAATATCAAGGACTCATTGGGCGAATCGCTCTGGAACTGAAATCGGAACGCTCACTGACATTTGCCCTATCTGAAAGTCTGATAAACGTCGGAAAAATGACTAAGTACAAAAAATAAATTTTTTCAACTCTTTTCAATTTTACCCGCGTGGGATATATATTCTACCCACACACATTTGGAACTCTCCTGGGGTACTGTAAAATAATACTCTTCCTGTATTATTTTTTTCTACTGAGGACTTCTCAAAGTATCAATATCACAATATTCTTATAAAAAAATGTATCTATTTATTCTTGGATTGTCCATTAAATAGAATCAGATTGCAGCAGGTACATACAATAATTAGTTATAAAGTAATTGTCCATTTGTCCATAATTAGCTTAATTGTTGAGATTCACCCATCTTTCCTTGGATCCTGGCTGGTAAATCATGTCTTTGTCCAGCACGTGTCCAGGCCTACATGTCAGATACTTCTCAGCATGAAGATTCTTCTTCTGTATCTTGTGGGATGTGCAGAGCAAGAGATCCCCCCCTTTCTGTACCCTGGGCTTTTATAGCCAGTCGTATGGCACACCTGTTCTACATATGGTAGTGAACCAAAAATACACACACAAATAGCGCATGTCAACTAGACACGATGGCTGAGGCATAGAACTCAGAAAAATGATTATCGATTAACATTCCAAATGAATTTCCATAATTAACCATTTAACATTTCCCCCTTTTTTGAGAATAAAAGGACTTTAACCGAAAAATCTCAAAAGAAGATACATTCATCAATCATTTTTTCTTTCTTTCTTCCTTGGCAATATCATTAAATTTCCATAATAATAATAATAATAATAGTATCAATATCGGATTATTGTTATATAATGATGTGAATTCATGTTATGGTAAGCCGTGACTAATATTCATTTAATATATATAATTATACTTCCCTATATCTAAATTGAAGCAATCGCGGGTTCAATCGTCATCGTTTGATGTCATCGGGTCGTCGTCTCGTCTTCTTCTTGGTTCTTTTATAACACAGTCTTTAGATGAAAACTCCTTTGAAATAAGTGATAGCGTGTAGATATGGTACAGTCCATAATTGTGTTCATTATTGTGCAGTCCATAAACTGTACTCTTTATTAGAAAGATCATGTGTCAATTGATAAGAAAACAAAGTCCATGGATGAAATGCAGCTTTAATATCTGTGCGATGTCACCTGGACTTACGTTGGATCGTCTTTGGAATCTTCCGTGTGTCTGCACTGGTCTCGTGTCACTTTTGGAACAGATGTGACGTCTTTGGTCAGTAAAGCAAGGGTTAACTTGACACTTCCCTGCTTTATATCGCACCATAACCAGTACTCAGTCCTTTATATACAGGACACATATGCCAGGTATTACCTGTTCACTAGCTTTCATTGAAGCGTTGCAGGTGATAGGAAACCACTGGAACGTGATGAAACTTGAACACAACACAGTACATATAGGATCATCGTCCTCTGCCGTCCTGGTGATCAGTGGTGTGAATTGTATTGTATGTAATGGACACAGTCTATGATCACTCAGCATTCACACCTGTTACCTTCTGAGACGTCCGGATATCAGTTGCTTCTTCTTGTAACTTTTGAGAGTCTCTTTGATTTATAAAAATTAAAAGTCTTTATTAAGATAGAATTCATAATTGCGATGTCTTGATTGAAGTCTTCATTCCCTAATCTGATACCAAATCTGGCAATTTTTCCTAACCTATAATATCACAGCGTACCATAGCAATCAATAATATCCATCTAATTATTATCAAAATATTAAAATAAATTATGTTTGGAATAATAACCAATAATAGATAATAATTCATTATTAATCAAGTTCTCCATATGATAGAACATTTTTATGACATAGGTGTAATTACCTTTCCCAACCCATAGGTGTCAGTGTGTTTTGAAACAACAAGTGTTTATATCTTTATTAAACCAATAATACCAAAGAATGTATACTCCTGAACTAAAATGAATAAATCTATGAATGTATGAAGGAATGAATGAATGAATTGTTGTGTTTACTCAGAAAATGTAAACATTGTTTTCCTTAACAATATATATTTAATGAAGCAATACTCTTGTATTAGACATTACTTTATTAAATATTAATGTGTTTTCTCAATTGAAATATTGAACTGAATTAAAATCGAAAATTGAGAATTAAAAATGAAAAATGGAAAAATAAGAAAATAAGTAAGAATAAAATTTTAAAAATTAAAAATAAAATTAAGTGTAAAAATAAGAATAAAAATAAGGCCTTTAAAATTTAATGACACATGCAGAGTAATTATATTTTCCATAAAAAATACCCTTATACCTCCATTATCTGGATGATTTCATATTTGTCATAACCTTGTATCACCAAAAAATTATTAAACTATGCAACTTTGCATGTAATACCCTTCTTAATTCTATCATTGTACCTTATTATTGTTTCTTCTTTATTAAAATGTGTGAAAAATAAGTATTGATCAAAAGTAATTATGTAATCAGGATCAAAAACACATTTTCCCCCTTAATACCAAAAAAATATTATTTTATAAAATTTATGTATATATCAGAACCAAATTAAAAAATAATTATTCTTCTAGAAATATTGTGCATAAATTTCATATCGATGAGTAGCATAGATTTGTCTAAAGAGAGGTGTGTACCTATTTAGGTAACCATTAAAAATAATATCATAGTTATTCAAAAATATTATAATGTGGAAAATTATTCTAAATATAAATTTGCTTTGTAAACCATTTTGATGTGTGGTTGCCCTTATCCACTATTAGTTAAATCAGAAATAATAATTATTAAAGAAATATAGAAGTATATATATAATGTAGATAATACCTAATTATGTATTATAATTTTTCTCAGAATTAAATATATTTTTGTACCTTCACATAAAGAAACATTTTTTTTCCAAACATACAAACGTACGAGGCCTCTGTCACATCAATCACACTTAGCAGCTGCTGATTTACTCATCTGTCACCTTCACTCTGACATTCACAGATCTGTTCAACTCAAACATTCCACATATGAAGTTTTAGATATATATATATATTTAACCCAAAATTGTTGTATCCCAATTTATTAATGCGCATTGTCATATCAATGAAATATCTTAATATTCTTTGAATATTCCCCAAATACATATTATATAATATGAGAGTAAGTCACTGGAATTTCAAACACTTGAAAAAACTCTTGACTTAGATTCTTTTTTCACTGGCTGCCAGGTCTTAAGTTACATCAGCTGAAAATAGAATGAATGGGATCAATACTATTAGCTCAAAGTTCAAAGGCCGCAGCTGTCACACGTCATGCTGTAAAGCTACTTGTTATAAAATAAACACTTCATGCATAGAAAATATTAATTAATTAATGTGACACGTAATAATTAACTAGTTATTATTTTAAAATGTTATACACATAAAATCATGCAATTTTTCCACTTCCTGTGTGAATAAAGAAATAAATCCATTTTAGAGTTGTTTAATCAAATCCTGCTTTGGAATGAAACCTCTAAGGAAATATAAGAAAGTAAAATTAAATATCAAATTCATACAGAAACAGAATTATTTAAATATCTTATACATATATTGGTTGGTTCTAATGTAATTCAAAATATTGCTACTTAAATTTATATATGAAGTTCTAATTTATTAATTAATATATATATATTTTATAAACATATATATAAATACAATTATACACAATCTCTACTTAGTCAAGTGTATATATATATATACATACATGAACTACTAGAAACTATGTAACTACAATTTTACTGCATAAGATTATAAATAAATATTGAGACATTGTATAACATTTTGATACAACATCATATTTACAGTTTTTCCTTAGCCACTCCCTAAACCAAATCTTCTGTCTCTCTCAAATATCTCTAGGAACGCCCTATTTAGGAAAGACATTCTTCTATCCTTCAAAACCTCAGAGAACTGTCTGTCCTTCTGTCCACATTCCATGATGTCACTGTGAGCCGGTCGTCTCACCTGTCTCTGTTCATCAGTTTCGGCCATTTTCCTTTCTAGGGAAAAGTCACAGCTTTGCATTTTTAACTCTTTGTGTGGAGATATGGAGTTTTGAATTATCTGATATGGCTTATAACAGATATGAAATCTCCTGCGTATTTGATAGAGTTCACTATGGGGATGACTCAGTCTAGGAGAGTTTGATATTGGCTTTTGATAAGATTTTACCTTTTCTGGTTTTATAAAATTAACTTGATTTATTTTCTTTGCACGATTCTCATGTTTTCTAACAGAATCCAGCAACTGCACACATTTGAATAGGGATTCTTTTTGTGACGCTATATCTCTAGATACTGGATCTAAGAATTTGAATTTTTGTACAAAAGTTTTTATCATATGTTGTACTTTTCCATTTTTGATGAGAGCTTTGTACAACCGTTCAAATATGGACATGAATGTATATGTACATTCCTTCCTACCAATCCTTAGTTTCTGCAGATCTTCTATGTTGGGAAAATCCTTTGTGACACAATAAATTAAATATCTTAATCTGTCCGAATCATTTTCCCATCCATTAGGAGAGTCATTTTCACAGGGCATTAAATGTAAACGTCTGGAAAATGTCACAGGAATCCATATTTTAAATAATTGATTTCTCTCCTCATTGGATAAATCAAACTTATCAGAGAAGCTCTCAAATATCTCTGAATTTCTACAGGCATGGACTTTGACATCATATTTTGGCATGATTTTGTATAATTTCAGCAAATTTTTCCTCATTTTAATTTGGAGTTGAGCCTGGGTAATTCCTGAATTCTCTGATATTTTTAGTGGCTCTTGTACGTCCGTTCCTCCTAGGTCACTCACGTCTCCTCCCACATCACCTAGTATGTCGGTTTCTCGTATGTCAGTCATGTCTCCTCCCATGTCAGGTTTCTGTATGTCCGTCTCTTGGTCAGACCCAAGGTCACCTTCAGTTACAGACACGTGTCTTACTTCTTGTTCATTTTCCACATTACAGTCAGAATCATTGTCACTATCTGACACTTCTACACTATTTTCCTGCTTAGAACTTTCAAGTACAAAATTATGAAATACTTGTACAAGATGTAGAATATTCCGCAATTTGTGTTTCTCTCTATTTACCAATTTAGAAGTTAACTGTAAATTCTGCAATTCACATTCTTTGTATAAACTGAGCCACAAAACTTCTATGTCATCTCCTATATTAACTTTGAAATTAATATTACTTTGTTTAGCAAAAGAAGAAATTATATCCATATTTTGCTTACCTTAAGATTCCTTAGCTTTTCTTTATCAGCACGTCCTGTCTTCAGTTCGTCTGATTCTGTTCCTTGTTAGTACCTCTGCTTCCCGTTAGTCCTCAGTCTGTAGGCTTCTTTCTGCTTCTCGTGACAAATTAGTGAATTTACTGACACGTGAACAACAGCTGTTCAGCTCGTCAGGACTTCCCCCCCGTGTTCATGGAAGAAATTCACTTACTTAATTTAAAAAACGAAAAAACAGGATTGGCTGGCTCACCATTGTAAAATAATACTCTTCCTGTATTATTTTTTTCTACTGAGGACTTCTCAAAGTATCAATATCACAATATTCTTATAAAAAAATGTATCTATTTATTCTTGGATTGTCCATTAAAAAGAATCAGATTGCAGCAGGTACATACAATAATTAGTTATAAAGTAATTGTCCATTTGTCCATAATTAGCTTAATTGTTGAGATTCACCCATCTTTCCTTGGATCCTGGCTGGTAAATCATGTCTTTGTCCAGCACGTGTCCAGGCCTACATGTCAGATACTTCTCAGCATGAAGATTCTTCTTCTGTATCTTGTGGGATGTGCAGAGCAAGAGAGCCCCCCCTTTCTGTACCATGGGCTTTTATAGCCAGTCGTATGGCACACCTGTTCTACATATGGTTTCCAAATGAATTTCCATAATTAACCATTTAACAGGTACCCTCACAAATATTATTCCCTCATTTAGTAGATATTTTCACAAAAAAAGTGAAATTTTCAAAAATCCATAAAATTGGCTGAAAACGACTAAATATCAAGGACTCATTGGGCGAATCGCTCTGGAACTGAAATCAGAATGCTCACTGACATTTGCACTATCTGAAAGTCTGATAAACGTCGGAAAAATGACTAAGTCCCCAAAAAAATTTTTTAAACTTTTTTCAATTTTACCCCCGTGAGATATATATTCTACCCACAAACATTTGAAACTCTCCTGGGGTACCCTCACACATATTATTCCCTCATTTAGTGGATATTTTCACAAAAAAGTGAAATTTTCAAAAATTCAAAATATTGGCTGAAAACGACTAAATATCAAGGACTCATGGGGCGAATCGCTCTGGAACTGAAATCGGAACGCTCACTGACATTTGCCCTATCTGAAAGTGTGATAAACGCCGGAAAAATGACTAAGTTCAAAAAAAAAAATGTTTTCAACTTTTTTCAATTTTACCCCCGTGGGATATACATTCTACCCACACACATTTGAAACTCTCCTGGGGTACCCTCACACATTTCCCTCATTTAGTGGATATTTTCACAAAAAAAGTGAAATTTTCAAAAATTCATAAAATTGGCTGAAAACGACTAAATATCAAGGACTCATTGGGCGAATCGCTCTGGAACTGAAATCAGAATGCTCACTGACATTTACCCTATCTGAAAGTCTGATAAACGTCGGAAAAATGACTACGTCCCAAAAAAATTTTATTTCAACTTTTTTCAATTTTGCCCCCGTGGAATATATATTCTACCCACACACATTTGGAACTCTCCTGGGGTACCCTCACACATATTATTCCCTCATTTAGTGGATATTTTCACAAAAAATTGAAATTTTCAAAAATCCATAAAATTGGCTGAAAACGACTGAATATCAAGGACTCATTGGGCGAATCGCTCTGGAGCTGAAATCAGAATGCTCACTGACATTTCCCCTATCTGAAAGTCTGATAAACGTCTGAAAAATGACTAAGTACAAAAAAAAATGTTTCAACTTTTTTCAATTTTACCCCCGTGGGATATATATTCTACCCACACACATTTGGAACTCTCCTGGGGTACCCTCACACATATTATTCCCTCATTTAGTGGATATTTTCACAAAAAAGTGAAATTTTCAAAAATCCAAAATATTGGCTGAAAACGACTAAATATAAAGGACTCATTGGGCGAATCGCTCTGCAACTGAAATCAGAATGCTCACTGACATTTCTCCTATCTGAAAGTCTGATAAACGTCTGAAAAATGACTAAGTACAAAAATAAAATGTTTCAACTTTTTTCAATTTTACCCCCGTGGGATATATATTCTTCCCACACACATTTGGAACTCTCCTGTGGTACCATCACATATATTATTCCCTCATTTAGTGGATATTTTCACAAAAAAGTGAAATTTTCAAAAATTTAAAATATTGGCTGAAAACGACTAAATATCAAGGACTCATTGGGCGAATCGCTCTAGAACTGAAATCTGAACGCTCACTGATATTTCCCCTATCTGAAAGTCTGATAAACGCTGGACAAATTACTAGGTCCAAAAAAAATTTTTTTTCAACTTTTTTCAATTTTACCCCCGTGGGATATATATTCTACCCACACACATTTGGAAGTCTCCTGGGGTACCCTCACACATATTATTCCCTCATTTAGTGGATATTTTCACAAAAAAGTGAAATTTTCAAAAATCCAAAATATTGGCTGAAAACGACTAAATATCAAGGACTCATTGGGCGAATCGCTTTGAAACTGAAATCGGAACGCTCACTGACATTTGCCCTATCTGAACGTCTGATGAACGCCGGAAAAATGACTAAGTCCCAAAAAAAAATGTTTTCAACTTTTTTCAATTTTACCCCCGTGAGATATATATTCTACCCACACACATTTGGAACTCTCCTGGGGTACACTTACACATATTATTCCCTCATTTAGTGGATATTTTCACAAAAAGGTGAAATTTTCAAAAATCCAAAATATTGGCTGAAAACGACTAAATATCAAGGACTCATTGGGCGAATCGCTCTGGAACTGAAATCTGAACGCTCACTGACATTTCCCCTATCTGAAAGTCTGATAAACGTCTGAAAAATGACTAGGTCCAAAAAAATTTTTTTTTCAACTTTTTTCAATTTTACCCCCGTGGGATATATATTCTACCCACACACATTTGGAAGTCTCCTGGGGTACCCTCACACATATTATTCCCTCATTTAGTGGATATTTTCACAAAAAAGTGAAATTTTCAAAAATTCAAAATATTGGCTGAAAACGACTAAATATCAAGGACTCATTGGGCGAATCGCTCTGGAACTGAAATCTGAACGCTCACTGACATTTCCATTATCTGAAAGTCTGATAAACGCTGGAAAAATGAATAGTCCAAAAAAAATTTTTTTTCAACTTTTTTCAATTTTACCCCCGTGGGATATATATTCTACCCACACACCTTTGGAAGTCTCCTGGGGTACCCTCACACATATTATTCCCTCATTTAGTGGATATTTTCACAAAAAGGTGAAATTTTCAAAAATCCAAAATATTTGCTGAAAACGACAAAATATCAAGGACTCATTGGGCGAATCGCTCTGGAACTGAAATCAGAATGCTCACTGACATTTCCCCTATCTGAAAGTCTGATAAACGTCTGAAAAATGACTAAGTACAAAAAAAAAATGTTTCAACTTTTTTCAATTTTACCCCCGTGGGATATATATTCTACCCACACACATTTGGAACTCTCCTGGGGTACCCTCAAACATATTATTCCCTCATTTAGTGGATATTTTCACAAAAAAGTGAAATTTTCAAAAATCCATAAAATTGGCTGAAAACGACTAAATATCAAGGACTCATTGGGCGAATCGCTCTGGAACTGAAATCTGAACGCTCACTGACATTTCCCCTATCTGAAAGTCTGATAAACGCTGGAAAAATGACTAGGTCCAAAAAAAATTTTTTTTCAATTTTGCCCCCGTGGGATATATATTCTACCCACACACATTTGGAACTCTCCTGGGGTACCCTCACACATATTATTCCCTCATTTAGTGGATATTTTCACAAAAAGGTGAAATTTTCAAAAATCCAAAATATTGGCTGAAAACGACTAAATATCAAGGACTCATTGGGCGAATCGCTCTGCAACTGAAATCAGAATGCTCACTGACATTTCCCCTATCTGAAAGTCTGATAAACGTCTGAAAAATTACTAAGTACAAAAATAAAATGTTTCAACTTTTTTCAATTTTACCCCCGTGGGATATATATTCTACCCACACACATTTGGAACTCTCCTGGGGTACCATCACACATATTATTCCCTCATTTAGTGGATATTTTCACAAAAAAGTGAAATTTTCAAAAATTCTAAATATTGGCTGAAAATGACTAAATATCAAGGACTCATTGGGCGAATCGCTCTGGAACTGAAATCTGAACGCTCACTGACATTTCCCCTATCTGAAAGTGTGATAAATGCAGGAAAAATGAATAGTACTAAAAAAAATTTTTTTTTCAACTTTTTTCAATTTTACCCCCGTGGGATATATATTCTACCCACACACATTTGGAAGTCTCCTGGGGTACCCTCACACATATTATTCCCTCATTTAGTGGATATTTTCACAAAAAAGTGAAATTTTCAAAAATTCAAAATATTGGCTGAAAACGACTAAATATCAAGGACTCATTGGGCGAATCGCTCTATAACTGAAATCTGAACGCTCACTGACATTTCCCCTATCTGAAAGTCTGATAAACGTCTGAAAAATGACTAAGTACAAAAAAAAAATGTTTCAACTTTTTTCAATTTTACCCCCGTGGGATATATATTCTACCCACACACATTTGGAACTCTCCTGGGGTACCATCACACATATTATTCCCTCATTTA
The DNA here is from genome assembly GCF_046119375.1 of Phyllobates terribilis. Classification (NCBI taxonomy): domain Eukaryota; kingdom Metazoa; phylum Chordata; class Amphibia; order Anura; family Dendrobatidae; genus Phyllobates; species Phyllobates terribilis. The sequence continues at coordinate 324,562,195 of NW_027362764.1, read as the reverse complement.
GTGGATATTTTCACACAAAAGTGAAATTTTCAAAAATCCATAAAATTGGCTGAAAACGACTAAATATCAAGGACTCATTGGGCGAATCGCTCTGGAACTGAAATCTGAACGCTCACTGACATTTCCCCTATCTGAAAGTCTGATAAACGCTGGAAAAATGACTAGGTCCAAAAAAATTTTTTTTTCAACTTTTTTCAATTTTACCCCCGTGGGATATATATTCTACCCACACACATTTGGAAGTCTCCTGGGGTACCCTCACACATATTATTCCCTCATTTAGTGGATATTTTCACAAAAAAGTGAAATTTTCAAAAATTCAAAATATTGGCTGAAAACGACTAAATATCAAGGACTCATTGGGCGAATCGCTCTGGAACTGAAATCTGAACGCTCACTGACATTTTCCCTATCTGAAAGTCTAATAAACGCTGGAAAAATGATTAGTCCAAAAAAAATTTTTTTTCAACTTTTTTCAATTTTACCCCCATGGGATATATATTCTACCCACACACCTTTGGAAGTCTCCTGGGGTACCCTCACACATATTATTCCCTCATTTAGTGGATATTTTCACAAAAAGGTGAAATTTTCAAAAATCCAAAATATTGGCTGAAAACGACTAAATATCAAGGACTCATTGCGCGAATCGCTCTGGAACTGAAATCAGAATGCTCACTGACATTTCCCCTATCTGAAAGTCTGATAAACGTCTGAAAAATGACTAAGTACAAAAAAAAAATGCTTCAACTTTTTTCAATTTTACCCCCGTGGGATATATATTCTACCCACACACATTTGGAACTCTCCTGGGGTACCCTCACACATATTATTCCCTCATTTAGTGGATATTTTCACAAAAAAGTGAAATTTTCAAAAATTCAAAATATTGGCTGAAAACGACTAAATATCAAGGACTCATTGGGCGAATCGCTCTGGAACTGAAATCTGAACGCTCACTGACATTTCCCCTATCTGAAAGTCTGATAAACGCTGGAAAAATGATTAGTCCAAAAAAAATTTTTTTTCAACTTTTTTCAATTTTACCCCCATGGGATATATATTCTACTCACACACCTTTGGAAGTCTCCTGGGGTACCCTCACACATATTATTCCCTCATTTAGTGGATATTTTCACAAAAAGGTGAAATTTTCAAAAATCCAAAATATTGGCTGAAAACGACTAAATATCAAGGACTCATTGGGCGAATCGCTCTGGAACGGAAATCAGAATGCTCACTGACATTTCCCCTATCTGAAAGTCTGATAAACGCTGGAAAAATGAATAGTCCAAAAAAAATTTTTTTTCAACTTTTTTCAATTTTACCCCCGTGGGATATATATTCTACCCACACACCTTTGGAAGTCTCCTGGGGTACCCTCACACATATTATTCCCTCATTTAGTGGATATTTTCACAAAAAGGTGAAATTTTCAAAAATTCAAAATATTGGCTGAAATCGACTAAATATCAAGGACTCATTGGGCGAATCGCTCTGGAACTGAAATCAGAATGCTCACTGACATTTCCCCTATCTGAAAGTCTGATAAACGTCTGAAAAATGACTAAGTACAAAAAAAAAATGTTTCAACTTTTTTCAATTTTACCCCCGTGGGATATATATTCTACCCACACACATTTGGAAGTCTCCTGGGGTACCCTCACACATATTATTCCCTCATTTAGTGGATATTTTCACAAAAAAATTAAATTTTCAAAAATCCAGAAAATTGGCTGAAAACGACTAAATATCAAGGACTCATTGGGCGAATCGCTCTGGAACTGAAATCATTATGCTCACTGACATTTCCCCTATCTGAAAGTCTGATAAACGTCTGAAAAATGACTAAGTACAAAAAAAAAATGTTTCAACTTTTTTCAATTTTACCCCCGTGGGATATATATTCTACCCACACACATTTGGAACTCTCCTGGGGTACCCTCAAACATATTATTCCCTCATTTAGTGGATATTTTCACAAAAAAGTGAAATTTTCAAAAATCCATAAAATTGGCTGAAAACGACTAAATATCAAGGACTCATTGGGCGAATCGCTCTGGAACTGAAATCTGAACGCTCACTGACATTTCCCCTATCTGAAAGTCTGATAAACGCTGGAAAAATGACTAGGTCCAAAAAAAATTTTTTTTCAACTTTTTTCAATTTTACCCCCGTGGGATATATATTCTACCCACACACATTTGGAAGTCTCCTGGGGTACCCTCACACATATTATTCCCTCATTTAGTGGATATTTTCACAAAAAAGTGAAATTTTCAAAAATTCAAAATATTGGCTGAAAACGACTAAATATCAAGGACTCATTGGGCGAATCGCTCTGGAACTGAAATCTGAACGCTCACTGACATTTCCCCTATCTGAAAGTCTGATAAACGCTGGAAAAATGATTAGTCCAAAAAAAATTTTTTTTCAACTTTTTTCAATTTTACCCCCATGGGATATATATTCTACCCATACACCTTTGGAAGTCTCCTGGGGTACCCTCACACATATTATTCCCTCATTTAGTGGATATTTTCACAAAAAGGTGAAATTTTCAAAAATCCAAAATATTGGCTGAAAACGACTAAATATCAAGGACTCATTGGGCGAATCGCTCTGGAACTGAAATCAGAATGCTCACTGACATTTCCCCTATCTGAAAGTCTGATAAACGTCTGAAAAATGACTAAGTACAAAAAAAATGTTTAAACTTTTTTCAATTTTACCCCCGTGGGATATATATTCTACCCACACACATTTGGAACTCTCCTGGGGTACCCTCACACATATTATTCCCTCATTTAGTGGATATTTTCACAAAAAAGTGAAATTTTCCAAAATCCAAAATATTGGCTGAAAACGACTAAATATCAAGGACTCATTGGGCGAATCGCTCTGGAACTGAAATCGGAATGCTCACTGACTTTTGCCCTATCTGAAAGTCTGATAAACGCTGGAAAAATGAATAGTCCAAAAAAAATTTTTTTTCAACTTTTTTCAATTTTACCCCCGTGGGATGCATATTCTACCCACACACATTTGGAAGCCTCCTGGGGTACCCTCACACATATTATTCCCTCATTTAGTGGATATTTTCACAAAAAGGTGAAATTTTCAAAAATCCAAAATATTGGCTGAAAATGACTAAATATCAAGGACTCATTGGGCGAATTGCTCTGGAACTGAAATCAGAATGCTCACTGACATTTCCCCTATCTGAAAGTCTGATAAACGTCTGAAAAATGACTAAGTACAAAAAAAAAATGTTTCAACTTTTTTCAATTTTACCCCCGTGGGATATATATTCTACCCACACACATTTGGAACTCTCATGGGGTACCCTCACACATATTATTCCCTCATTTAGTGGATATTTTCACAAAAAAGTGAAATTTTCAAAAATCCAAAATATTGGCTGAAAACGACTAAATATCAAGGACTCATTGGGCGAATCGCTCTGGAACTGAAATCGGAATGCTCACTGACATTTGCCCTATCTGAAAGTCTGATAAACGCTGGAAAAATGACTAAGTCCCCCCAAAAATTTTTTTCAACTTTTTTCAATTTTACCCCCGTGGGATATATATTCTACCCACACACATTTGAAACTCTCCTGGGGTACCCTCACACATATTATTCCCTCATTTAGTGGATATTTTCACAAAAAAGTAAAATTTTCAAAAATCAAGGAAATTGCCTGAAAACGACTAAATATCAAGGACTCATTGAGCGAATCGCTCTGTAACTGCAATCAGAACGCTCACTGACATTTCCCCTATCTGAAAGTCTGATAAACGCCGTAAAAATGACTAAGTCCAAAAAAAAAATTTTTTCACCTTTTTTCAATTTTACCCTCGTTGGATATATATTCTACCAACACACATTTGGAACTCTCCTTGGGTACCCTCAAACATATTATTCCCTCATTTAGTGGATATTTTCACAAAAAAGTGAAATTTTCAAAAATCCAGAAAATTGGCTGAAAATGACTAAATATCAAGGACTGGTCTGGAACTGAAATCGGAACGCTCAATGACATTTCCCCTATCTGAAAGTCTGATAAACGGCGGAAAAATTACTAAGTCCAAAAAAAAATTGTTTTCAACTTTTTTCAATTTTACCCTCGTAGGATATATATTCTTCCCACACACATTTGGAACTCTCCTGGGGTACCCTCACACATATTATTTCCTCATTTAGTGGATATTTTCACAAAAAAGTGAAATTTTAAAAAATACAGAAAATTGGCTGAAAACGACTAAATATCAAGGACTCATTGGGCGAATCGCTCTGGAACTGAAATCGGAACGCTCACTGACATTTGTCCTATCTGAAAGTCTGATAAACGCCGGAAAAATGACTAAATCCCCCCAAAAAATGTTTTCAACTTTTTTCAATTTTACCCCCGTGGGATATATATTCTACCCACACACATTTGAAACTCTCCTGGGGCACCCTCACACATATTATTCCCTCATTTAGTGGATTTTTTCACAAAAAAGTGAAATTTTCAAAAATCCAGGAAATTGGCTGAAGACGGAATATCAAGGACTCATTGGGCGAATCGCTCTGGAACTGAAATCGGAATGCACACTGACATTTCCCCTATCTGAAAGTCTGATAAATGTAAGAAAAATGACTAAGTCCAAAAAAAAAATTTTTTCAACTTTTTTCAATTTTACCCCCGTGGGATATATAGTCTATCCACACACATTTGTAACTCTCCTGGGGTACGCTCACATATATTATTCCCTCATTTAGTGGATATTTTCACAAAAAAGTGAAATTTTCAAAAATCCAGAAAATTGGCTGAAAACGACTAAATATCAAGGACTCATTGGTCGAATCGCTCTGGAACTGAAACCGGAACGCTCACTGACATTTCCCCTATCTGAAAGTCTGATAAACGGCGGAAAAATTACTAAGTCCAAAAAAAAATAATTTTTCAACTATTTTCAATTTAACCCCCGTGGGATATATATTCTACCCACATACGTTTGGAACTCTCCTGGGGTACCCTCACACATATTATTTCCTCATTTAGTGGATATTTTCACAAAAAAGTGAAATTTTCAAAAATCCAGAAAATTGGCTGAAAACGACTAAATATCAAGGACTCATTCGGCGAATCGCTCTGGAACTGAAATCGGAACGCTCACTGACATTTGCCCTATCTGAAAGTCTGATAAACGGCGGAAAAATGACTAAATCCAAAAAAAAATTTTCTCAACTTTTTCAATTTTACCCCCGTGGGATATATATTCTACCAACACACATTTGGAACTCTCCTGGGGTACTATTCCCTCATTTAGTGGATATTTTCACAAAAAGTGAAATTTTCAAAAATCAAGAAAATTGCCTGAAAACGACTAAATATCAAGGATAGTGTTGAGCCACCCCCGTAGTGTTCGAGTTCGGTTCGGTTCGTCGAACACCCGTGTGTTCGCCGAACTGTTCGTCGAACTGTTCGTCGAACACCTTCGAACACCGTTAAAACCAATGGCAGGCAAACAAAAACACATAGAAACACATAGAAAACACCTTCAAAGGTGTCCAAAAGCTGACAAACTGCTCAGAAGACATAACTAACACATGGAAAAGTGACAAGTACATATAGTCATGCGAAAATAAAAGAGGTGGAGGAGTAAAAGGAGGGGGAGACACAGATATAGGCATGTCATGCCCTTCTAAAATCCAAAAAGTGAGAAGCCGACACGGCCAGTCCGCTCCTGCCCGTGCCACCTCCGTGTCGCCGGGTTTGTGCCAGAGCCGCGGTGAACCCTGACGGCCAGCTCCCCTCTCCCAATACTGGTGCCTGTCCGCTGGTGGGTCGAGCGAGCCCCCCTGTGGTGGAGGCAGCTCTAAGCTTTTTAATTTAAATTGTCTCTCTAATTTGAATGAATACACTTTAAATCCATTTACAAGGATATATTGGAGGACAAGTCTCATGCCAGCAGCCGCGTAATTCCAGCTCCAGTAGCGTCCACTAAAGCTGCTGCAGTTAAAAAGCTTTTATAAGGATCGAGCTCGGCTGTCCACCGCAAGGCATCCTAATGCCAGTCCCAGCCCCTATGCCTTGGGGGGCCTCCTGATGCTCTTCACTAAGTATCCCATGGTCCCGAATCATTTCCTTTGAAAAAATTAAGTGTCTAAACTACAGGTGGTGTAGCTTGCTTAACAGCCGGGATAATCCGCTGACTAGCAGACACTGCTACTAGGCACAAAGTATTTCCTGGGCTAGATGCAGTTAAAAATTTGTAATTAGATACTCTCGTTGGATGCTGAGAAAGCATTCCATAGAGTCTCCTGGCACGCCATATATGATTCTCTTAAAAAGCTTGGGGTAGGGGTCTAGGGGACCCTTTTATAGCCAAAATCACGGCCCTGTATCGCAATACGTCACCTAGGCTGAAGATAAATGGAACTGTAGCACCCTGAGGGCTCGGTTGCTACAGACGTATTGCACCTCACCCAGAGGTGTGATATCTCACTCTCAGGTAAGGATGGAGTGTGGATCAGGACCCGACACCTGCATGCATTACACCACATTGCCGTGGGGCAGGGCGACCAATATGCCCCTGAGATGGGCACGACAGTCCCTGTCCCTGGCTGGAGTGGGGGGAGGGAACACTGAGGAAGGGGAACCCTGTAGTGCAGGAGCAGGGAGGAAGCAGTTCCTGGGTGCATTGAGAAGGGAGTATAAAAGGTGGGCACCATCTTAGTTCAGTGCAGAGAAGTCTGAGCAGAAGTGGCAGGGAGCAGGGGCTCTGCATGAGCTCTGCTCCGGAGGCGGGCCTAGTAACAGAGGCCCAGGCCTGAAAGAGGGAGAAGGAAGGAAGAGGAGCGGAGAAGGCTCCAGGAACGAGGAATGAAGGGATCCCAGGGGTGCGGACGGGCGAGTCGCCACCGCACGCCCGAATCCACCTGCGTGGAGGGGTCAGGCCAAAGGGGGAGACCGGTCCCCGAACTAGTGGAGGCAGGAAACGACCCTCAGCTAGAAACCGGAGGCTCTGACATTTTATGTGGCGCAGCCCCTCGCTACACCCGCTAGGAAGGCACCACATAGGGTCAGGGAAACTGGCGCCAAGTTTACCAAGAGGAGGCCCGAGGCAGCCGGACAGAAGTGTTGGTAAGAAAGGCCAGACAAAGGACACACAAAGGGGGTCCTGTGAAGTGCTCCAAAGTTATCTGGGAGTTGTCTGAGCCCCTCACCTGGTGAGCACAGTACGACGTGGGCAGCCGTTACCTGCAGACGTGGTCTGGATAATAAGAACTGTGAGTAAAGGCCCTGGACTGCATCACTGACTCCGTGTCGTTACTGCTGCTGCCCTGCACCATCACCCCCATCCTCCGCATACACTGCCCTGAGGCTATACTCCTCCCGTGGGGAGTTATGCTACGCTCTGCTGCACCCACAACACCAGCCTCAGCGGTCTGCCCTGGAGCGGCGGTTCACTCTAACCGCAATCCACGGGTGGCGTAGTCGGACATTTAAACATCAAAACCACATAAATAGTTCCGCCACTGGTTTGACCGCCCTGAGCCACGGAACCGGGTTGCCGCCACGGAGACTACAACCACCAGCATCCACCAAAAAGGGTCCGGCTCCGGGTGTCCCAAGGCCCAGGGGGCGCGTCAGAACATTTTCATCACCTTTCACAATCACCAATGGGACAAGGCAGGGATGTTCTCTGTCCCCTCTCTTATACATCCTAGGGACGGAGCACCTGCTCTCATCAATTCGCCATAACCCCAATATTAGGTGGATTGAGGTGGGAGGCACCGAGTACAAGTGCTCTCTATTTGCTGATGATGTCCTGGTATATATCACTCAATCACATATATCCATCCCTGCTGTTATGGCTGAAATAGATCACTTTGTTACATGGTCAAATTTTAAAATCAATGCAGCGAAGTCTGAGGCCCTCGATGTCTCCCTCCCCAAATCCATATAGGATTCCATCCAGTCCAACTTTCCCTTTGCCTGTCCCTCACAGGGTATCAAATACTTAGGAATTCCTATTCATAGAGACCTCTCCCATCTATGTTATCTTAATTTTGGGCCCTTTATTGAACAACTCCATACAGACCACGGTTGGCAAGTTAGAACTGTAAGATTCACTACGTGAACCGCTGGTGTTTTGTGGAAAAGCACATGTACACTGCGTTCCAAATTATTATGCAAAAAGTGTTTAGGAGTGATAAGGGAAGAATTTGTTTGTTTGTCAGTTAAACTCATTGATGGTGATGTGTGTCAGGGCTCTTTATATCACTGTAAGCAATTGCAGACACCTGTGCTAATTAGTTTGGCAGGTGTGTCCAATGAAAGGCAAGACTACTTAAGAAGGCTCTCTCACATTATTAAGCAGCCTACATTTTCTGCCAAAATGGGAAAGAAAAATGATGTGTCGGCTGCTGAGAAGCAACAAATTGTGGAGTGTTCAGGTCAAGGCATGACTACAATCAACATTGTGCGATGATCAGGATGAAGTGTCTTGGCAATCAAGAAGTATGTAGCTGATTCACAGTACACACGTGTGCGTGCTGATAAGGGCAAATTGAGGACTCTTTCCTACAGGCAATTACGTCAGGTTGAAAGAGCAGCGGCCAAAAAGCCTTGTCATAGCAGCAGACAAGTTTTTGAAGCTGCTTGTGCCTCCAACGTCCCCCGAACAACAAGATGCAGGGTCCTTCAGAGGTTTGCAGCAGTGCATACGCCATCCTGTCGACCTCCTCTATCCACTTCACACAAGCAGAAACGGCTCCAGTGGGCCAAACATTACATGAAGACTGATTTCAAAACTGTTTTGTTCACGGATGAGTGCCGTGCAGCGCTCGATGGTCCAGATGGATGGAGTGGAGGATGGCTGGTTGATGGACACCCCACGCAAACACGGCTACAGCGCCAACAAGGAGGAGGTGGAGTAATGTTTTGGGCTGGAATCATGGGGAGAGAGATTGTCGGCCCCTTTAGGATCCCTGAAGGCGCTAAAGATGAACTCCATAATGTATGTGGATTTTCTCAAACAGCACTTCCTGCCATGGTTCAAGAAGAAGAACCGTGTATTTCACAGCAAGATCATTTTTCTGCATGATAATGCACCATCTCATGCTGCACATAAAACATCTGCATCTCTGGCTGATATGGGCATAAAAGGGGACAAACTTATGGTGTGACCCCATGCTCCCCTGACCTCTACCCCATTCAGAACCTTTGGAGCATCATTAAAAGGAGTGTCTATGATGGCGGGAGGCAGTTCACATCTAAGCAACAGCTCTGGGAGGGTATTCTGTCCTCATGCAAAACAATTGAAGCAGAAACCATCCAAAACCTGACAAATTCAATGGACGAGAGAGTTCAGAAGCTCCTTTCGAACAAGGGGTCCTATGTGAAAATGTAACATCACCTAGAATAAAGTTTTGAGTTGAAAACTGTTTGATTTCAGTTTCTAACAACCTGCTAATGCTTATAATTTCAAAAATGACCATTTTTTTGGTCTTTATTAAAATGAAAAGGTTGATCGAAAAGTTTGGGGGATCTAAGAGTGTGGCAACCCAGTAGTCATGATTACTTCGAATTCTGACAATATGAGGGTCATGCTGCAGGTAGTGCAGCAAGAAGGCACTTATGTGTCTTGCGCATCTCGGAGCCCCAAAATTATTTTCCGGACTAGATGCAGCTAAAAATTATTTTAAATTTTAAATCTGGTGAAGCTTTAGTATAGATGGCCTAATAGGATCAGTGCTGCACACTGCTACAAAGCCCAAATTATTTTCCAGCCAAGATACAGATAAACATGATTAGTAATTTGAAAGCTTAAAACGGTTGGTAGGGTGATTTTAACCAATCATCAAGCTTTTACTCTCCCCAGGATGACACAGGGGTAGAAAAGTCGTTTCGGATCCATGATTTGTTCATCTTTATGAACGTGAGTCTGTCTACATTATCAGTGGAGAGCCGCGTGCGCTTATCTGTCAGCACACCACCAGCAGCGCTGAACACACGTTCAGACAGAACGCTGGCTGCGGGGCATGACAAGATCTCCAAGGCGTAAGTGGCTAGCTCCGGCCATTTATCCAGATTGGAAGCCCAAAAAGAGCAAGGGTCCAGTGACACAGTCGTGGCTTCAATGTTTACTTGGAGATACTCCTGTACCATCGTCTCTAGGCGTTGACTATGTGTCAGACTTCTTGTCTCCTGTGGCCTTGCAAAGGATGGGCTAAAAAAGTGGTGAAATGATTCCGCAAAATTGATGTTACCAGCAGATACTGTGGTTCTGTTACGGTTTGAGTGCTGAACACTTGACGGTCCCACGGTTGGCAAGTTGGAATTGTGAGATTCACTACGTGCACCACTGGTATTTTGTGGAAAAGCACATGTAAGATTCTGCAACAGTCTCTGCTGATACTCCTGCATGCGTGCATCCATTTCTATGGCAGGAATAATTTCTGCAAATTTACTTTTGTACCGGGGATCTAACAGTGTGGCAACCCAGTAGTCAGGATTATTTCTAATTCTCACAATTCGAGGGTCATGTTGCAGGTAGTGCAGCAAGAAGGCACTCATGTGTGTTGCGCATCCAGGAGCACCAAGTCCCTGTTGTGTTGGTGGCGAGGTAACAATCATGCTTCCTTCCTCTGTCCTCTCCCCCCAACCTCGCACAACAGAAATGTGATCAAGGTCTCCCTCATCTGATGAGTCTTCCATCAGTTCGTCCTCTACTTCTTCCTGGACTCCTGCACCTTCCTCACTAGTTTGGCTGCTACCATGCGCCCTGGTAAAACCATCTCCCCCACCCTCACATGCCTGCCGCCTTGGTGCTGCCGACCGTCTGGACCTTGCAGATGTTAGCCCTTCCGCATACAACTCGTCCTCCTCTACTTCCTCCACCTCCTCTTGTGCCACCACCTGACTCCGAATTCTGTTTAACATGTGCTCCAGCATGTAAATCACCGGAATAGTCATGCTGATAATGGCATCGTCAGCACTAAACATCTTCGTCGCCATTTCAAAACTGTGCAGAAGGGTGCATAGGTCCCTGATCTGAGACCACTCCTCCAGCGTGATTTGCCCCACCTCTGAATCTCGTTGGCCCAGGCTATACGTCAGAACGTATTGCACCAGGGCTTGTCGGTGCTGCTACAGTCGCTGCAACATGTGCAGAGTTGAATTCCACCTGGTAGGCACATCGCATTTTAGCCGGTGAAGTGGCAGGCCCAACGACTTCTGTAGAGATGTAAGTCACTGAGCTGCGGGATGCGAACGGCGGAAGTGAGCACACAGCGACCGTGCCCTCTGCAGAAGGCCATCTAGTCTGGGATAGTGGGCTAAAAATTGCTGGACAACCAGGTTCAACACGTGAGCCATACAAGGCACGTGTGTGACATTGCCCCGGCGAAGGGCCGCACCCAGGTTTGCAGCATTGTCGCACACGGCCTTCCCTGGTTTCAGGTCCAGTGGAGACAACCATTCATGAAATTGGTTCTCCAGAGCTGACCACAACTCCTCAGCTGTGTGACTCACATTTCCCAGACATTTCAATGTAAAAACCGCCTGATGACGTTGAGCCCTACTGCCAGCATAGTAAGGAGGTGTGCAGGATCCCTTCTGCACAGTTAGAAAGCTTGTGGCATGACCAGACAGGCTTTGGGTGCAGGTGGAAGACCGAGAGGAGTTTGAGGAGGCAGAAGCAGTGGAGGAACTTTGACATAAAGAGGATTGACGCACAACTCGTGGGGACGGCAAGACTTGGACAGCAGCCCCTTGTCCTGCTGTCACCATAGTTACCCAGTGCCCAGTCAGCGACATGTAACGCCCCTGTCCATGCCTACTCGTCCAAGTGTCTGTGGTGAAATGCACCCTGTCACACACAGAGTTTCTCAAAGAACCGGAGATGTTGTGTGCGACATGCTGGTGGAGCGCAGGCACACCTTTCTTTGAGAAGTAGTGCCGACTGGGCATCTGGTACTGGGGCACTGCGACGGACATAAGGTCTCGAAAATCCTCTGTGTCCACCAGGCGGAAAGGCAGCATTTCTGTAGCCAAGATCTTGCAGATGGTGAAATTCAACCTCTTAGCTTTCTCATGGCTAGGAGGAAATGGTCTTTTACTTGTCCACATCTGAGGGACCGAGGGCTGGCTATTGTGCTTAGACGGGGTTGATAAGGGTGTCCCCGGCAAACTGCCAGTCTGTGAGGAAGATGCAGGTGGACATGTTAGGTTGCCTTGATCCAAAGGTGGTGCTATCGATGTCGGACAGCGCTCAACACCAGCTGGTGTTCCCACCTCCAAAGAAAATGATGACCTGCCAATCACGCTGGCTGTTGCGGGTAAAGAGGTGGCAGGTCTGCGCCCCAAAACAGGTGTGACTGCTGTCCCCCCAGTCACAGAGGATGAAGAGGCCGTGGATGCACAAGATATGGCAGACGGTGGTTGGCCCGGCCGGCTAGGCCGCATTGTAGCACACTGAGCTTCCCACTGCAACTTATGCTTCATGTCCATGTGCCGGTTCATGCATGAAGTGCTCAAACTATGTATTTTTTGACCTCTACTTAGCTTTTGCTGACAAATGTTACAGATAACACGAGTTGGGTCATCTTTATCGATCTGAAAAAATGCCCAGGCTATGCAAGGCTTAGCACCCATGCGACCTGAAGAGCCACCACGACTTGTGGTGAGAGGCAGAGTTGTGTTTGAGGATGCAGTTGTTGACGTGCTTCCAGTACTACGTCTCTGTCCAGGAAGGCGCAACCTGACCTCGTCGTCACTAGCATCTTCCTCCACCTCCTCTGCTGACCTCATCTCTTGGCTGACTGTGGTTTGACAGTAAGTGGGATCTCCAACCTCATCATCATCACCCTGTGTGTTATCACACCCGTCGTCCTCAGAGCCAACCTGTTCCTGCCCTGACAAAAAACTAAAGTTGTCGCTCCAATCAGGTATTTGAGTCTTATCATCATCTTCCTCATTGTCTCCACCAACAGGAGTTACAGTTTGGGAATGAGGGTCTACATTATGGTCAGAACCTTCTGCGTCTGGTCCTGGATCCGACTCATAAAGATTCTGGGCATCAGTGCAGATCATTTCCTCGTCTGGATTCACAGAAGCGCTGGAGTCGACCTCTGATTCACAGGCTATAGTATGAGTAAACAGCTCTGCAGACTCAACCATCTGTTCTACCTCATACTCAGACGGGCAGCTGGAGATTTGGGAGCTGTGAGGAAGCAAGTGCGATTTGGGTGACACCTTTGAGGACTGGAGTATTTGTGATGTTGAAGTTGATGTGGAGGAGAGCCCACTTAAAGGAGCACTTGATATCCGTTGAAGCACCTGCTGTTTTTGTGCCTCATCTAGAATTTGTAGCGATTGGCGTGGCCGTAAGAAAGGGATCTTATCACATTGTCCGCTAAAAGAAGTAGACATTTTAGTTTGGCTGGAAGATGGTCTTTCTTCTGCAGATGTTACTGTTGCTTTAACACCTACCCCACGGACACAACCTTTTTTCCCCTTCCCAACACGCCTATTCCCCTTTCCACCAGCAGCAGGCCTTTTTCCACTCATTTTGGTGGTTAACTAATTCACAACTCTGGAGTTGTTTGCACAAAAAAACAATGGATGGTAACCGAGCAGAGCTGAGTGGCCAAACTGTGGTATTAGGCCAAAACTATTGGCTGGGTTAGATGCAGAAAAAAATTATATTCAATTTGCAACCTGATGGAGGTCAGTATAGATGGACTAATACTACAAGTCCCACACACAGCTAGAAGCCCAATATTTTTTCAGAGGTAGATGCAGAAAAAAATATATTCAGTTTGCAACCTGATGGAGGTCAGTATAGATGGACTAATACAACAAGTCCCACACACAGCTAGAAGCCCAATATTTTTTCAGAGGTAGATGCAGAAAAAAATATATTCAGTTTGCAACCTGATGGAGGTCAGTATAGGTGGACTAATAGAACAAGTCCCACACACTGCTAGAAGGCCAAATATTTTTTCAGAGCTAGATGCAGAAAAAAATTATATTCAGTTTGCAACCTGATGGAGGTCAGTATAGATGGATTAATAGAACAAGACCCACACACAGCTAGAAGCCCAATATTTTTTCAGAGCTAGATGCAGAAAAAAATATATTCAGTTTGCAACCTGATGGAGGTTAGTGTAACGGGTCCGGGAGGCGGAACCTCTGAGCTACTATACAAGGGGGCGGCCCTTGTAAGGGAGCGGGTGGCAGTCTCTAGGTAAGGGGTAGGTACGACCTGTGATGGCAGAGCCTCCGGGTAGGCTAGCAGGCAGATGGTAGATGTGTGCTCCCAGGTGAGCAAGCGAGAGTCTCTGGAATAGCAGGTGGTCACGGCACGTGACGGCGGAACCTCCGGGCTGGCAGGCAGGTAGGTAACGGAGAAGCGCTCCCAGGTGAGCGGGCAAGAGTCTCTGGAATAGCTGGTGGTCACCGCACGTGACAACGGGACCTCCAGGCTGGCAAGCAGGCAGGTAACGGAGTTGCGCTCCCAGGTGAGCGGGCAAGAGTCTCTGAGATAGCTGGTGGTCACAGCACGTGACAACGGAGCCTCCGGGCTGGCAAGCAGGCAGATAACGGAGAAGCGCTCCCAGGTGAGCGGGCAAGCTGGTCCATAGACAGACTGACCGGAGTAGTAAGGCAGACCGTCGGACCTCAGGCAAGCAGGCAGGTAGCTGATATGCGCTCCCAGGTGAGCGGGCAGGCTGGTCCTTAAGACAGACTGACAGGAGTAGTAAGGCAGACCGTCGGACCTCAGACTGGCAGACAGGTAACAAGTATTCAGGCAGGAATCAGGCAGGTAACTAGCAGGTAACTAGCAGGAAACTGGCAGGAAACTGGCAGGTAACTGGCAGGTAACTGGCAACGGGACCTGAGGGCTGAAGCACAGGTGAGACACAGGTGCAAACAACATTGCTCGGGCACCTCCATTTTGGAGGAGGTGCCTTATATATGATGAAGTCCTCCGGCCATTGGCCGGGGACTCCTTAGGACGGCGCGCGCGGCCCCTTTAAGAGGAGGGGAGCGCGCGCGCGCGCGCCCTAAGCACAGGGGCCGGGAAGGAGCGCGCGCTGAGAGCAGAGCGGGAGGAGGACGCCGGGAAGGAGCAGAGCGGTGAGGGGAGCAGCGTCCCTGCCTAGCAGAGGGCAGGGACGCCAGCGCTACAGTACCCCCCCCTTTAGGCCCCCCCTTTTTTAGGCCAGACAGAAATTTAGCTAGGATGAGAGGGGCATGGATGTTCTCCCGGGGCTCCCACGTTCTCTCCTCAGGACCAAACCCCTTCCAATCTACCAGAAAAAAGGTCTTTCCTCTTACCCTTTTGGTGGCAAGAATGTTC
Source organism: Phyllobates terribilis (assembly GCF_046119375.1). NCBI lineage: Eukaryota > Metazoa > Chordata > Amphibia > Anura > Dendrobatidae > Phyllobates > Phyllobates terribilis. The sequence continues at coordinate 324,546,833 of NW_027362764.1, read as the reverse complement.
TCTACCTCAAACTCGTCCTCAGCAGAAACCGGAGCAGGAGGCGTACCTGTAGACTTGGAAAAAGAGTTAAGCACCACAGGTTTGAGGAGAGACACATGGAAGGAGTTAGGGATCCGTAAGTTCCCCGGGAGTTTCAATTTATAGGCCACCGGGTTGATCTGACTGATGACCTCCAGTGGGCCGATGAACCGAGGCCCTAACTTATAGGAACGGATCTTGAGCCGGACATATTTGGACGAGAGCCAGACTTTATCCCCAGGGCGGAATTGAGGAGGGTCCAGACGTTTTTTGTCAGCGTGTCTTTTCATACGCTCGGATGACAGAAGGAGTGCGGACCGGGTACTCTCCCATATGGAGGAAAATTTGTTAACAAGAGATTCCGCAGCCGGATTGTCCGCCGAGGTGGAGACGGGAAACGGGATCCGAGGATGCTGACCGTAGACTACAAAAAACGGGGATTTGGAGGAAGACTCGCTCTCGTGATTGTTGTACGAGAATTCGGCCCATGGCAGGAGATCCACCCAGTCAGAATGGTGGGCATTAACGAAGTGCCGAAGGTAACTGGTCAGGTTCTGATTGATCCGCTCCACTTGACCATTAGACTGTGGGTGGTAAGCGGAGGAGAAGTCCAGGGTGACGTCCAGCAATTTACAAGTGGCTCTCCAGAAACGGGAAGTGAACTGTACCCCACGATCCGACACGATGTGACGGGGCAGGCCATGAAGACGGAAGATGTGGCGGATAAAGTCTTTAGCCAGCTCGGGTGCAGACGGAAGACCTGGCAGTGGAATGAAGTGAGCCATCTTGGAGAAGCGGTCAGCGACCACCCAAATGACCGTACAACCGGCAGAGACGGGTAGATCAGTAATGAAGTCCATCGCTATATGCTGCCAGGGGGCAGCAGGTACTGGCAGAGGTAGGAGGCGGCCGGCCGGCAGGTGTCTCGGAACTTTGTTGCGGGCGCAGGACACACAGGCAGAAACAAAGTCTATTACATCCTTGTGCAGGTTAGGCCACCAGTAGTGCCGGGTAATAAGCTGGAGGGTCTTTTTCTGACCGGCGTGGCCAGCTAGTTTAGACGAATGACCCCAGTGTAGGATCTTCTCCCGATCAGGTACTGGTACGAACGTCTTACCAGGAGGAAGACGATTTAGACTCACGGGAGCCACCTGCATTACTCTGGCGGGATCGATGATATGTTTCGGATCCTCCTCGAGATCAGACACCAGAAAGGACCGAGACAAGGCGTCCGCCTTGACGTTTTTGTCAGCCGGGCGAAAATGAAGGACAAAATCAAAACGAGCAAAAAACAAGGACCACCGGGCTTGGCGCGGGTTAAGTCTCTGGGCATGCTGGAGGTAAGCCAAGTTCTTGTGGTCAGTGTAAATTATTACCGGGTGAAGAGCCCCCTCGAGCAGGTAACGCCACTCCTCCAATGCCAGTTTGATGGCCAATAACTCTCGGTCTCCTATGGAATAGTTGCGCTCAGAGGAGGAGAAGAGTTTAGAGAAGAAGCCACAAGTTACCATCCTCCCGGAAGATGATTTTTGAGTAAGTACCGCTCCGGCTCCAGAGGAGGAGGCGTCAACTTCCAGGAAGAACTGTTTGTTGCCATCTGGGCGATGCAGCACCGGGGCGGAAGAGAAGGCCTGTTTAAGGGAAAGAAAGGCCTCCTCTGCTTCGGGTGGCCACTCTTTGGGATTAGTACCTTTACGGGTGAGCGCAGAAATTGGGGCCGTCCGGGAAGAGAAGTGTGGTATGAAGAGGCGGTAGTAGTTGGCGAAGCCCAGGAATCGCTGAATGGCCTTCAACCCCTCCGGTCGGGGCCATTTCTCGATGGCAGACAGTTTCTCAGGATCCATTTGTAGGCCGGTCTGAGAGATAATGTAGCCCAGAAACGGAAGCGAGGTCTGCTCAAAGAGGCACTTCTCAAATTTAGCGTAGAGATGGTTCTGCCTTAGCCTGAGCAGGACCTGACGAACGTCCCTCCGGTGAGTCTGGAGATCCGGAGAGAAGACCAAGATGTCGTCCAGGTACACCACTACGCAGGAGTAGAGAAGGTCCCGGAAGATGTCATTGACCAACTCTTGAAAGACGGCAGGAGCGTTACAGAGACCAAAGGGCATTACCAGGTATTCATAGTGGCCGTCCCGGGTGTTGAATGCCGTCTTCCATTCATCCCCCTGACGAATACGAACCAGGTTGTACGCCCCACGAAGGTCCAGTTTGGTGAAGATCCTAGCCCCCCTCAGGCGATCAAATAATTCTGGAATGAGCGGAAGGGGGTACTTATTCTTCACCGTGATCAGGTTTAGGCCTCTATAGTCTATACAGGGACGGAGAGAGCCGTCCTTCTTTTTGACGAAAAAGAAGCCTGCTCCCGCCGGGGAGGTAGATTTCCGGATGAATCCTCTGGCCAGATTCTCCTCAATATCTTCGGACATTGACCGGGTCTCAGCAGCGGATAAAGGATAGATACGCCCACGGGGAGGAGTAGTACCGGGTAGCAGATCGATGGGACAGTCGTATGGTCTATGTGGTGGTAATGTCTCTGCCTCCTTTTTATTAAAGACATCTGCATAAGACCAATAAGGAATCGGAAGTCCAGGTAGATTAGCTGGGGTAGGAGAGGGACGGACGGGATGGACGGGAACCAGGCAGGTTTTATGACAGTCTTGTCCCCAGCGAAGGACCTCTCCGGTTTGCCAGTCTAGCACGGGTGCATGTCTCTGGAGCCAGGGCAGACCTAGCAAGAGGGCGTGAGAGAGTCCAGGCAGAACATGAAAGGAGATACTTTCAGAATGCAGCATTCCCACCTGCAGGGTAATGGATTCGGTGATGAGTTGAATGGGGCGAGGTAAGAGGCCCCCATCCACGGCAGCGACAGACAAGGGTACAGCCAGAGGTTTGGTGGGGATGCGGTATTTCTCAACCAGGGACTGTGAAATAAGGTTCCCGGCTGCTCCAGAGTCAAGTTGGGCTAGTTCAAAATAACGGTTCTCCCCGTAGATGATCGAAACTGACAACAGCAGGGATGGAGAGGATTTATTCTTGTCTAGGTGGACCTCTCTGAGCGAACCTAGACACAGGCGTTTCCCGACCTCTCCGGGCAGGCACGGATCCGGTGCTCCTTACTGTCACAGTAGAAGCAGCTCCCTTCGGCACGGCGTGAGTCCTGACGGGTTTTGACCATCTTGGTCTGGTCGACCTGCATAGGCTCAGAAGAGTGTACCTGGGGAGAGATGGTGGGAATGACGGGTTTCTGGAAAGTAGGAGCTAAACGTGGAATCCTTCTCTCACGGGTGACCTCTTTGGCACGCTCCTGGAACCGTAGGTCAATCCGGGTGGCAAGGGTTATTAGATCATCGAGAGAGGTAGGAATGTCCCGACCAGCAAGTTCATCTTTAATACGACCGGACAGACCCTCCCAGAAGACGGATACCAGAGCGTCGTTATCCCAGGCCAGCTCCGAGGCAAGGGTGCGGAACCGTATGGCATATTGGCCCACGGTGAGACCCTCCTGACGGAGGCGTAGCAGAGAGGATGCGGATGAGGTCTTCCGTCCGGGTTCGTCGAAGACTTTCCGGAAAGCCGAGAGAAAAGCAGGCAAGTTGGACACCAGGGGGTCTCCTCTCTCCCATAGAGGATTTAGCCAGGCCAGGGCCTCCCCGGTGAGATGGGACATGATAAAGGCAATTTTGGCCCGGTCGGAATTAAACTGATGGGACAAAAGTTCAAAGTGCAGGGTGCACTGATTTATGAAGCCCCGAGCCTGGACGGGGTCGCCTCCGAAGCGAGGAGGTGCAGAAAGCCGGGGTCCGGGGTAGGATACCATAGAATTAGTGGGCAGCGGAGCTGCCGGATTGCAAGATATGGCACTGGCGGAGGTTGTTGGTGGATCAGACAGAGTGTTCAGGCGAGTATTAACATTCCGCAGGTGACCCAGGATGGCCTCCTGTTGGGACCTCTGACGGGACAGTTCAAGACAGAGGTCCGAGAGCGAGGGAGCTTGGGTGCCACCGGGTTCCATGGCCCGAGCAAACTGTAACGGGTCCGGGAGGCGGAACCTCTGAGCTACTATACAAGGGGGCGGCCCTTGTAAGGGAGCGGGTGGCAGTCTCTAGGTAAGGGGTAGGTACGACCTGTGATGGCAGAGCCTCCGGGTAGGCTAGCAGGCAGATGGTAGATGTGTGCTCCCAGGTGAGCAAGCGAGAGTCTCTGGAATAGCAGGTGGTCACGGCACGTGACGGCGGAACCTCCGGGCTGGCAGGCAGGTAGGTAACGGAGAAGCGCTCCCAGGTGAGCGGGCAAGAGTCTCTGGAATAGCTGGTGGTCACCGCACGTGACAACGGGACCTCCGGGCTGGCAAGCAGGCAGGTAACGGAGTTGCGCTCCCAGGTGAGCGGGCAAGAGTCTCTGAGATAGCTGGTGGTCACAGCACGTGACAACGGAGCCTCCGGGCTGGCAAGCAGGCAGATAACGGAGAAGCGCTCCCAGGTGAGCGGGCAAGCTGGTCCATAGACAGACTGACCGGAGTAGTAAGGCAGACCGTCGGACCTCAGGCAAGCAGGCAGGTAGCTGATATGCGCTCCCAGGTGAGCGGGCAGGCTGGTCCTTAAGACAGACTGACAGGAGTAGTAAGGCAGACCGTCGGACCTCAGACTGGCAGACAGGTAACAAGTATTCAGGCAGGAATCAGGCAGGTAACTAGCAGGTAACTAGCAGGAAACTGGCAGGAAACTGGCAGGTAACTGGCAGGTAACTGGCAACGGGACCTGAGGGCTGAAGCACAGGTGAGACACAGGTGCAAACAACATTGCTCGGGCACCTCCATTTTGGAGGAGGTGCCTTATATATGATGAAGTCCTCCGGCCATTGGCCGGGGACTCCTTAGGACGGCGCGCGCGGCCCCTTTAAGAGGAGGGGAGCGCGCGCGCGCGCCCTAAGCACAGGGGCCGGGAAGGAGCGCGCGCTGAGAGCAGAGCGGGAGGAGGACGCCGGGAAGGAGCAGAGCGGTGAGGGGAGCAGCGTCCCTGCCCAGCGCTACAGTCAGTATAGGTGGACTAATAGAACAAGTCCCACACACTGCTAGGAGGCCAAATATTTTTTCAGAGCTAGATGCAGAAAAAAATTATATTCAGTTTGCAACCTGATGGAGATCAGTATAGATGGATTAATAGAACAAGACCCACACACAGCTAGAAGCCCAATATTTTTTCAGAGCTAGATGCAGAAAAAAATTATATTCAGTTTGCAACCTGATGGAGGTCAGTATAGATGGATTAATAGAACAAGACCCACACACAGCTAGAAGCCCAATATTTTTTCAGAGCTAGATGCAGAAAAAAATTAGATTCAGTTTGCAACCTGATGGAGGTCAGTATAGATGGATTAATAGAACAAGACCCACACACAGCTAGAAGCCCAATATTTTTTCAGAGCTAGATGCAGAAAAAAATTATATTCAGTTTGCAACCTGATGGAGGTCAGTATAGATGGATTAATAGAACAAGACCCACACACAGCTAGAAGCCCAATATTTTTTCAGAGCTAGATGCAGAAAAAAATTATATTCAGTTTGCAACCTGATGGAGGTCAGTATAGATGGATTAATAGAACAAGACCCACACACAGCTAGAAGCCCAATATTTTTTCAGAGGTAGATGCAGAAAAAAATATATTCAGTTTGCAACCTGATGGAGGTCAGTATAGATGGACTAATACAACAAGTCCCACACACAGCTAGAAGCCCAATATTTTTTCAGAGGTAGATGCAGAAAAAAATATATTCAGTTTGCAACCTGATGGAGGTCAGTATAGGTGGACTAATAGAACAAGTCCCACACACTGCTAGAAGGCCAAATATTTTTTCAGAGCTAGATGCAGAAAAAAATTATATTCAGTTTGCAACCTGATGGAGGTCAGTATAGATGGATTAATAGAACAAGACCCACACACAGCTAGAAGCCCAATATTTTTTCAGAGCTAGATGCAGAAAAAAATTAGATTCAGTTTGCAACCTGATGGAGGTCAGTATAGATGGATTAATAGAACAAGACCCACACACAGCTAGAAGCCCAATATTTTTTCAGAGCTAGATGCAGAAAAAAATTAGATTCAGTTTGCAACCTGATGGAGGTCAGTATAGATGGACTAATAGAATGATGCTATGCCCAAAAGATTTTACTTCACTAGATGCAGTAAAAAAATTGGTATTCTATACACAGGTGGTATATCTTGCAACACAGATAGGCTACTCCACTGACTAACACACTCTGCAATAGGCCAAAAAGGATTAGCTTTGCTAGATTCAGCCAAATGCTGTGAAAAAAACTTGCACAGCACTGGCACAGACCTGCCTGGCAAAAACTGATAGGAACTGATGTAACCTAGTCCTGAAAAGGACTCCAATTACAATTAGTCTTTACTCCCACAACCTATCTATTTAAGAGCACAGACCTGCCTGATAAAAGTCGTAAGAAATGCTGTAACCTAGTCCTTAAAAGGACTGCAATCACAACTATTCCCTACTCCCAAGCTATCTGTATATTTGTGCGAAAATTGGCTTGAAATTAACAAGGTATAGCGCACACAGCAACAGCGGTGCCGTCTAACACGCAGCTGCAGCAGTGAGAAAATGGTGGCGACGGGGAAAATGGCTTGGTCTTATAGGGCAAGGACATGTGACATACACTGCCAATGACACATGCCCTTGCTTGTGTGAAAAAAAGCACTTCGCTCCGTGTGTGCGCTGCTGATAGGCTGACAGATTGCACCTCCCCACTGCAAATGCGGGAAAGAGAAAAAAAAATGGAGCTCTTCATTGTTCCTGCAGAGATCCATCCCCTGCCCCTCCCCCCACCCCGCTGTACACTCAAACTGCGTATTAACATAAATTTTCATCATTACTGAGAAAAAATCCAGTTATGATTTTGATGCACGAACAGTTATCGAACATAACCTCGAACAGCCGAATTTTTCTCAAATTGTTCGTGTTCGCCGAACGGCTCGAACACCGCCCAAAACAGCTCGAATTTGAGATTGGCGAACAGTTCGAGTAGAACAACGCTCATCTCTAATCAAGGACTCATTGAGCGAATCGCTCTGGAACTGAAATCAGAATGCTCACTGACATTTCCCCTATCTGAAAGTCTGATAAACGCCGTAAAAATGACTAAGTCCAAAAAAAAAATTTTTTCACCTTTTTTCAATTTTACCCCCGTTGGATATATATTCTACCCACACACATTTGGAACTCTCCTTGGGTACCCTCAAACATATTATTCCCTCATTTAGTGGATATTTTCACAAAAAAGTGAAATTTTCAAAAATCCAGAAAATTGGCTGAAAATGACTTAAATATCAAGGACTCATTGGGCGAATTGGTCTGGAACTGAAATCGGAACGCTCAATGACATTTCCCCTATCTGAAAGTCTGATAAATGGCGGAAAAATTACTAAGTCCAAAAAAAAATTGTTTTCAACTTTTTTCAATTTTACCCTCATAGGATATATATTCTACCCACACACATTTGTAACTCTCCTGGGGTACCCTCACACATATTATTTCCTCATTTAGTGGATATTTTCACAAAAAAAGTGAAATTTTCAAAAATACAGAAAATTGGCTGAAAACGACTAAATATCAAGGACTCATTGGGCGAATAGCTCTGGAACTGAAATCGGAACGCTCACTGACATTTCCCCTATCTGAAAGTCTGATAAACGCCGGAAAAGTGATTAAGTCGAAAAAAAAAATGTTTCAACTTTTTTCAATATTACCCCCGTGGGATATATATTCTACCCACACACATTTGGAACTCTCCTTGGGTACCCTCAAGCATATTATTCCCTCATTTAGTGGATATTTTCACAAAAAAGTGAAATTTTCAAATATCCAGAAAATTGGCTGAAAATGATTAAATATCATGGACTCATTGGGCGAATCGCTCTGGAACTGAAATCGGAACGCTCACTGACATTTCCCCTATCTGAAAGTCTGATAAACGCCGGAAAAATGCTAAAGTCGAAAAAAAAATATTTTTCAATTTTACCCCCGTGGGATATATATTCTACCCACATACATTTGGAATTCTCCTGGGGTACCCTCACACATATTATTCCCTCATTTAGTGGATATTTTCACAAAAAAGTGAAATTTTCAAAAATCCAGAAAATTGCCTGAAAACGACTAAATATCAAGGACTCATTGAGCGAATTGCTCTCGAACTGAAATCGGAACGCTCACTGACATTTCCCCTATCTGAATGTCTGATAAACGCCGGAAAAATGACTAAGTCCAAAAAAAAAATTTTTTCACCTTTTTTCAATTTTACCCCCGTGGGATATATATTGTACCCACACACATTTGGAACTCTCCTTGGGTAGCCTCAAACATTTTATTCCCTCATTTAGTGGATAGTTTCACAAAAAAGTGAAATTTTCAAATATCCAGAAAATTGGCTGAAAATGACTAAATATCAAGGACTCATTGGGCGAATTGGTCTGGAACTGAAATCGGAACGCTCACTGATGTTTCCTCTATCTGAAAGTCTGATAAACGGCGGAAAAATGACTAAGTCCAAAAAAAAATTGTTTTCAACTTTTTTCAATTTTACCCCCGTAGCATATATATTCTACCCACACACATTTGGAACTCTCCTGGGGTACCCTCACACATATTATTTCCTCATTTAGTGGATATTTTCACAAAAAAGTGAAATTTTCAAAAATCCAGAAAATTGGCTGAAAACGACTAAATATCAAGGACTCATTGGGCGAATCGCTCTGGAACTGAAATCGGAACGCTCACTGACATTTGTCCTATCTGAAAGTCTGATAAACGCCAGAAAAATGACTAAATCCCCCCAAAAAATGTTTTCAGCTTTTTTCAATTTAACCCCCGTGGGATATATATTCTACCCACACACATTTGAAACTCTCCTGGGGTACCCTCACACATATTATTCCCTCATTTAGTGGATATTTTCACAAAAAAGGGAAATTTTCAAAAATCCAGAAAATTGGCTGAAAATGACTAGATATCAAGGACTCATTGGGCGAATTGGTCTGGAACTGAAATCGGCACGCTCACTTATGTTTCCCCTATCTGAAAGTCTGATAAACGCCGGAAAAATGCTAAAGTCGAAAAATAATTTTTTTTCAATTTTACCCACGTGGGATATATATTCTACCCACACACATTTGGAACTCTCCTTGGGTACCCTCAAACATATTATTAGTGGATATTTTCACAAAAAAGTGAAATTTTCAAATATCCAGAAAATTGGCTGAAAATGACTAAATATCATGGACTCATTGGGCGAATCGCTCTGGAACTGAAATCGGAACGCTCACTGACATTTCCCCTATCTGAAAGTCTGATAAACGCCGGAAAAATGCTAAAGTCGAAAAAAAAATTTTTTTCAATTTTACCCCTGTGGGATATATATTCTAACCACATACATTTGGAATTCTCCTGGGGTACCCTCACACATATTATTCCCTCATTTAGTGGATATTTTCACAAAAAAGTGAAATTTTCAAAAATCCAGAAAATTGGCTGAAAATGACTAATTGGGCTCATTGGGCGAATAGCTCTGGAACTTTAATCGGAACGCTCACTGACATTTGTCCTATCTGAAAGTCTGATAAACGCCGGAAAAATGACTAAATCCCCCCAAAAAATGTTTTCATCTTTTTTCAATTTTACCCCCGTGGGATATATATTCTAACCGCACACATTTGGAACTCTCCTTGGGTACCCTCACACATATTATTCCCTCATTTAGTGGATATTTTCACAAAAAAGTGAAATTTTCAAAAATCCAGAAAATTGGCTGAAAATGACTAATTGGGCTCATTGGGCGAATAGCTCTGGAACTGAAATCGGAACGCTCACTGACATTTGTCCTATCTGAAAGTCTGATAAACGCCGGAAAAATGACTAAATCCCCCCAAAAAATGTTTTCATCTTTTTTCAATTTTACCCCCGTGGGATATATATTCTAACCGCACACATTTGGAACTCTCCTTGGGTACCCTCACACATATTATTCCCTCATTTAGTGGATATTTTCACAAAAAAGTGAAATTTTCAAAAATCCAGAAAATTGGCTGAAGACGAAATATCAAGGACTCATTGGGCGAATCGCTCTGGAACTGAAATCGGAATGCTCACTGACATTTCCCCTATCTGAAAGTCTGATAAACGCCAGAAAAATGACTAAGTCCAAAAAAAAAAAATTTTTCAACTTTTTTCAATTTTACCCCCGTGGGATATATATTCTACCCACACACATTTGTAACTCTCCTGGGGTACCTTCACACATATTATTCCCTCATTTAGTGGATATTTTCACAAAAAAGTGAAATTTTCAAAAATCCAGAAAATTGGCTGAAAACGACTAAATATCAAGGGCTCATTGGGCGAATAGCTCTGGAACTGAAATCGGAACGCTCACTGACATTTCCCCTATCTGAAAGTCTGATAAACGCCAGAAAAATGACTAAGTCCAAAAAAAATAATTTTTCAACTTTTTTCAATTTTTCCCCCTTGGGATATATGTTCTACCCACATACATTTGGAACTCTCCTGGGGTACCCTCACACATATTATTCCCTCATTTAGTGGATAATTTCACAAAAAAGTGAAATTTTCAAAAATCCAGAAAATTGGCTGAAAACGACTAAATATCAAGGACTCATTGGGCGAATCGCTCTGGAACTGAAATAGGATTGCTCACTGACATTTCCCCTATCTGAAAGTCTGATAAACGCCGGAAAAATGATTAAGTCGAAAAAAAAAAATTTTTCAACTTTTTTCAATTTTACCCCCGTGGGATATATATTCTACTCACACACATTTGGAACTCTCCTGGGGTACCCTCACACATATTATTTCCTCATTTAGTGGATATTTTCACAAAAAAGTGAAATTTTCAAAAATCCAGACAATGGGCTGAAAACGACTAAATATCAAGGACTCATTGAAAGAATCGCTCTGGAACTGAAATCGGAACACTCACTGACATTTCCCCTATCTGAAAGTCTGATAAACGCCGGAAAAATGACTAAGTCGAAAAAAAAAAAATTTTCACCTTTTTTCAATTTTACCCCCGTGGGATATATATTCTACCCACACACATTTGTAACTCTCCTGGGGTACGCTCACACATATTATTCCCTCATTTAGTGGATATTTTCACAAAAAAATTGAAATTTTCAAAAATCCAGAAAATTGGCTGAAAATGACTAAATATCAAGGACTCATTGAGCGATTCGCTCTGGAACTGAAATCGGAACGCTCACTGACATTTCCCCTATCTGAAAGTCTGATAAACGCCGGAAAAATGATTAAGTCGAAAAAAAAAAATGTTTCAACTTTTTTCAATTTTACCCCCGTGGGATATATATTCTACCCACACACATTTGGAACTCTCCTTGTGTACCCTCAAACATATTATTTCCTCATTTAGTGGATATTTTCACAAAAAAGTGAAATTTTCAAAAATCCTGAAAATTGGCTGAAAATGACTAAATATCAAGGACTCATTGGGCGAATTTGTCTGGAACTGAAATCAGAACGCTCACTGATGTTTCCTCTATCTGAAAGTCTGATAAACGGCGGAAAAATTACTAAGTCCAAAAAAAAATTCTTTTCAACTTTTTTTCAATTTTACCCCCGTAGGATATATATTCTACCCACACACATTTGGAACTCTCCTGGGGTACCCTCACACATATTATTTCCTCATTTAGTGGATATTTTCACAAAAAAAGTGAAATTTTCAAAAATCCAGGAAATTGGCTGAAAACGACTAAATATCAAGTACTCATTGGGCGAAGCACTCTGGAACTGAAATCGGAACGCTCACTGACATTTCCCCTATCTGAAAGTCTGATAAACGACAGAAAAATGACTAAGTCCAAAAAAAAATTTTTTTCAATTTTACCCCCGTGGGATATATATTCTACCCACACACATTTGGAACTCTCCTGGGGTACCCTCACACATATTATTCCCTCATTTAGTGGATATTTTCACAAAAAAGTGAAATTTTCAAAAATACAGAAAATTGGCTGAAAATAACTAAATATCAAGGACTCATTGGGCGAATTGGTCTGGAACTGAAATCGGAACGCACAATGACATTTCCCCTATCTGAAAGTCTGATAAACGGCGGAAAAATTACTAAGTCCAAAAAAAAATGTTTTTTCACCTTTTTTCAATTTTACCCCAGTGGGATATATATTCTACCCACACACATTTGGAACTCTCCTGGGGTACCCTCACACATATTATTCCCTCATTTAGTGGATATTTTCACAAAAAAGTGACATTTTCAAAAATTCAGAAAATTGGCTAAAAATGACTAAATATCAAGGACTCATTGGGCGAATTGGTCTGGGACTGAAATCGGAACGCTCGCTAATGTTTCCTCTATCAGAAAGTCTGATAAACGGCGGAAAAATTACTAAGTCCAAAAAAAAATAGTTTTCAACTTTTTTCAATTTTACCCCCGTAGGATATATATTCTACCCACACACATTTGGAACTCTCCTGGGGTACCCTCACACATATTATTTCCTCATTTAGTGGATATTTTCACAAAAAAGTGAAATTTTCAAAAATCCAGAAAATTGGCTGAAAACGACTAAATATCAAGGACTCATTGGGCGAATCGCTCTGGAACTGAAATCGGAACGCTCACTGACATTTGTCCTATCTGAAAGTCTGATAAACGCCGGAAAAATGACTAAATCCCCCCAAAAAATGTTTTCAACTTTTTTCAATTTTACCCCCGTGGGATATATATTCTAACCAAACACATTTGAAACTCTCCTGGGGTACCCTCACACATATTATTCCCTCATTTAGTGGATATTTTCACAAAAAAGTGAAATTTTCAAAAATCCAGGAAATTGGCTGAAAACGACGAAATATCAAGGACTCATTGGGCGAATCACTCTGGAACTGAAATCGGAACGCTCACTGACATTTCCCCTATCTGAAAGTCTGATAAACGCTGAAAAAATGATTAAGTCGAAAAAAAAAAATGTTTCAACTTTTTTCAATTTTTCCCCCGTGGGATATATATTCTACCCACACACATTTGGAACTCTCCTTGGGTACCCTCAAACATATTATTCCCTCATTTATTGGATATTTTCACAAAAAAGTGAAATTTTCAAATATCCAGAAAATTGGCTGAAAATGACTAAATATCATGAACTCATTGGGCGAATCGCTCTGGAACTGAAATCGGAACGCTCACTGACATTTCCCCTATCTGAAAGTCTGATAAACGCCGGAAAAATGCTAAAGTCGAAAAAAAATTTTTTTTCAATTTTACCCCCGTGGGATATATATTCTACCCACATACATATGGAATTCTCCTGGGGTACCCTCACACATATTATTCCCTCATTTAGTGGATATTTTCACAAAAAAGTGAAATTTTCAAAAATCCAGAAAATTGGCTGAAAATGACTAAATATCAAGGACTCATTGGGCGAATTGGTCTGGAACTGAAATCGGAACGCTCACTGATGTTTCCTCTATCTGAAAGTCTGATAAACGGCGGAAAAATTACTAAGTCCAAAAAAAAATTGTTTTCAACTTTTTTCAATTTTACCCCCGTTGGATATATATTCTACTCACACACATTTGGAACTCTCCTGGGGTACCCTCACACATATTATTTCCTCATTTAGTGGATATTTTCACAAAAAAGTGAAATTTTCAAAAATTCAGAAAATTGGCTGAAAATGACTAAATATCAAGGACTCATTGGGCGAATAGCTCTGGAACTGAAATCGGAACGCTCACTGACATTTGTCCTATCTGAAAGTCTGATAAACGCCGGAAAAATGACTAAATCCCCCCTAAAAATGTTTTCAACTTTTTTCAATTTTAACCCCGTGGGATATATATTCTAACCACACACATTTGAAACTCTCCTGGGGTACCCTCACACATATTAATCCCTCATTTAGTGGATATTTTCACAAAAAAGTGAAATTTTCAAAAATCCAGGAAATTGGCTGAAAACGAAGAAATATCAAGGACTCATTGGGCGAATCGCTCTGGAACTGAAATCGGAACGCTCACTGACATTTCCCCTATCTGAAAGTCTGATAAACGGCGGAAAAATTACTAAGTAAAAAAAAAAAAAATGTTTCAACTTTTTTCAATTTTACCCCCGTGGGATATATATTCTACCCACACACATTTGTAACTCTCCTGGGGTACGCTCACACATATTTTTCCCTCATTTAGTGGATATTTTCACAAAAAAGTGAAATTTTCAAAAATCCAGAAAATTGGCTGAAAATGATTAAATATCAAGGACTCATTGGGCGAATTGGTCTGGAACTGAAACTGGAACGCTCACTGAAGTTTTACCCTATCTGAAAATCTGATCAACGGAGGAAAAATTACTAAGTCCAAAAAAAATAATTTTTCAACTTTTTTCAATTTTTCCTCCGTGGGATATATGTTCTACCCACATACATTTGGTACTCTCCTGGGGTACCCTCACAAATATTATATCCTCATTTAGTGGATATTTTCACAAAAAAAGTGAAATTTTCAAAAATCCAGGAAATTGGCTGAAAACGACTAAATATCAAGTACTCATTGGGCGAAGCACTCTGGAACTGAAATCGGAATGCTCACTAACATTTCCCCTATCTGAAAGTCTGATAAACGACAGAAAAATGACTAAGTCCAAAAAAAATTTTTTTTCAATTTTACCCCCGTGGGATATATATTCTACCCACACACATTTGGAACTCTCCTGGGGTACCCTCACACATATTATTCCCTCATTTAGTGGATATTTTCACAAAAAAGTGACATTTTCAAAAATCCAGAAAATTGTCTGAAAATGACTAAATATCAAGGACTCATTGGGCGAATTGGTCTGGAACTGAAATCGGAACGCTCAATGACATTTCCCCTATCTGAAAGTCTGATAAACGGCGGAAAAATTACTAAGTCCAAAAAAACAAATTTTTCTGCTTTTTTCAATTTAACCCCCGTGGGATATATATTCTACCCACACACATTTGGAACTCCCCTGGGGTACCCTCACACATATTATTCCCTCATTTAGTGGATATTTTCACAAAAAAGTGACATTTTCAAAAATCCAGAAAATTGCCTGAAAACGACTAAATATCAAGGACTCATTGAAAGAATAGCTCTGGAACTGAAATCGGAATGCTCACTGACATTTCCCCTATCTGAAAGTCTGATAAACGCCGGAAAAATGACTAAGTCCAAAAAAAAAATTTTTTCACCTTTTTTCAATTTTACCCCCTTGGGATATATATTCTACCCACACACATTTGGAACTCTCCTGGGGTACCCTCACACATATTATTCCCTCATTTAGTGGATATTTTCACAAAAAAAGTGAAATTTTCAAAAATCCAGAAAATTGGCTGAAAATGACTAAATATCAAGGACTCATTGGGCGAATTGGTCTGGAACTGAAATCGGAACGCTCACTGATGTTTCCTCTATCTGAAAGTCTGATAAACGGCGGAAAAATTACTAAGTCCAAAAAAAAATAGTTTTCAACTTTTTTCAATTTTACCCCCGTTGGATATATATTCTACTCACACACATTTGGAACTCTCCTGGGGTACCCTCACACATATTATTTCCTCATTTAGTGGAAATTTTCACAAAAAAGTGAAATTTTCAAAAATCCAGAAAATTGGCTGAAAATGACTAAATATCAAGGACTCATTGGGCGAAGCACTCTGGAACTGAAATCGGAACGCTCACTCACATTTCCCCTATCTGAAAGTTTGATAAACGCCGGAAAAATGACTAAGTCCAAAAAAAAATTTTTTTCACCTTTTTTCAATTTTACCCCCTTGGGATATATATTCTACCCACACACATTTGGAACTCTCCTTGTGTACCCTCAAAAATATTATTCCCTCATTTAGTGGATATTTTCACAAAAAAAGTGAAATTTTCAAAAATCCAGAAAATTGGCTGAAAATGACTAAATATCAAGGACTCATTGGGCGAATTGGTCTGGAACTGAAATCGGAACGCTCACTGAAGTTTCCCCTATCTGAAAGTCTGATAAACGGCGGAAAAATTACTAAGTCCAAAAAAAAATGTTTTTTCACCTTTTTTCAATTTTACCCCAGTGGGATATATATTCTACCCACACACATTTGGAACTCTCCTGGGGTACCCTCACACATATTATTCCCTCATTTAGTGGATATTTTCACAAAAAAATGAAATTTTCAAAAATTCAGAAAATTGGCTAAAAATGACTAAATATCAAGGACTCATTGGGCGAATTGGTCTGGGACTGAAATCGGAACGCTCACTAATGTTTCCTCTATCTGAAAGTCTGATAAACGGCGGAAAAATTACTAAGTCCAAAAAAAAATAGTTTTCAACTTTTTTCAATTTTACCCCCGTAGGATATATATTCTACCCACACACATTTGGAACTCTCCTGGGGTACCCTCACACATATTATTTCTTCATTTAGTGGATATTTTCACAAAAAAGTGAAATTTTCAAAAATCCAGAAAATTGGCTGAAAACGACTAAATATCAAGGACTCATTGGGCGAATCGCTCTGGAACTGAAATCGGAACGCTCACTGACATTTGTCCTATCTGAAAGTCTGATAAACGCCGGAAAAATGACTAAATCCCCCCAAAAAATGTTTTCAACTTTTTTCAATTTTACCCCCGTGGGATATATATTCTAACCAAACACATTTGAAACTCTCCTGGGGTACCCTCACACATATTATTCCCTCATTTAGTGGATATTTTCACAAAAAAGTGAAATTTTCAAATATCCAGAAAATTGGCTGAAAATGACTAAATATCATGGACTCATTGGGCGAATCGCTCTGGAACTGAAATCGGAACTCTCACTGACATTTCCCCTATCTGAAAGTCTGATAAACGCTGAAAAAATGATTAAGTCGAAAAAAAAAAATGTTTCAACTTTTTTCAATTTTTCCCCCGTGGGATATATATTCTACCCACACACATTTGGAACTCTCCTTGGGTACCCTCAAACATATTATTCCCTCATTTATTGGATATTTTCACAAAAAAGAGAAATTTTCAAATATCCAGAAAATTGGCTGAAAATGACTAAATATCATGGACTCATTGGGCGAATCGCTCTGGAACTGAAATCGGAACGCTCACTGACATTTCCCCTATCTGAAAGTCTGATAAACGCCGGAAAAATGCTAAAGTCGAAAAAAAATTTTTTTTCAATTTTACCCCCGTGGGATATATATTCTACCCACATACATTTGGAATTCTCCTGAGGTACCCTCACACATATTATTCCCTCATTTAGTGGATATTTTCACAAAAAAGTGAAATTTTCAAAAATCCAGAAAATTGGCTGAAAATGACTAAATATCAAGGACTCATCGGGCGAATTGGTCTGGAACTGAAATCGGAACGCTCAATGACATTTCCCCTATCTGAAAGTCTGATAAACGGTGGAAAAATTACTAAGTCCAAAAAAAAAAATTTTTCAGCTTTTTTCAATTTAACCCCCGTGGGATATATATTCTACCCACACACATTTGGAACTCCCCTGGGGTACCCTTACACATATTATTCCCTCATTTAGTGGATATTTTTACAAAAAAGTGAAATTTTCAAAAATCCAAAATATTGGCTGAAAACGACTAAATATCAAGGACTCATTGGGCGAATCGCTCTGAAACTGAATTCGGAACGCTCACTGACATTTGCCCTATCTGAAAGTCTGATAAACGCCGGAAAAATGACTAAGTCCAAAAAAAAAAATTTTTTCAACTTTTTTCAATTTTGCCCCCGTGGGATATATATTCTACCCACACACATTTGGAACTCTCCTGGGGTACCCTCACGTATATTATTCCCTCATTTAGTGGATATTTTCACAAAAAAGTGAAATTTTCAAAAATCCATAAAATTGGCTGAAAATGACTAATGCTCACTGACATTTACCCTATCTGAAAGTCTGATAAACGTCGGAAAAATAACTAAATACAAAAAAAAACTTTTTTCAACTTTTTTTTCAATTTTACCCTCGTGGGATATATATTCTACCCACACACATTTGGAACTCTCCTGGGGTACCCTCACACATATTATTCCCTCATTTAGTGGATATTTTCACAAAAAAAGTGAAATTTTCAAAACTCCAGAAAATTAGCTGAAAATGACTAAATATCAAGGACTCATTGGGCGAATCGCTCTGGAACTGAAATCGGAACGCTCACTGACATTTCCCCTATCTGAAAGTCTGATAAACGCGGAAAAATGACTAAGTCCAAAAAAAAATTTTTTTCAATTTTACCCCCGTGGGATATATATTCTATCCACACTCATTTGGAACTTTCCTGGGGTACCCTCACACATATTATTCCCTCATTTAGTGGATATTTTTACAAAAAAGTGAAATTTTCAAAAATCCAAAATATTGGCTGAAAACGACTAAATATCAAGGACTCATTGGGCGAATCGCTCTGGAACTGAAATCGGAATGCTCACTGACATTTACCCTATCTGAAAGTCTGATAAACGTCGGAAAAATGACTAAGTACGAAAAAAAAAATTTTTTCAACTTTTTTCAATTTTACCCCCGTGGGATATATATTCTACACACACACATTTGGAAATCTCCTGGGGTACCCTCACACATATTATTCCCTCATTTAGTGGATATTATCACAAAAAAAGTGAAATTTTCAAAACTCCAGAAAATTGGCTGAAAATGAATAAATATCAAGGACTCATTGGGCGAATCGCTCTGGAACTGAAATCGGAATGCTCACTGACATTTCCCCTATCTGAAAGTCTGATAAACGCCGGAAAAATGACTAAGTCCAAAGAAAAAAATGTATCAAGTTTGTTCAATTTTACCCCCGTGGGATATATATTCTACCCACACACATTTGGAACTCTACTGGGGTACCCTCACACATATTATTCCCTCATTTAGTGGATATTTTTACCAAAAAAGTGAAATTTTCAAAACTCCAGAAAATTGGCTGAAAATGACTAAATATCAAGGACTCATTGGGCGAATCGCTCTGGAACTGAAATCGGAACGCTCACTGATATTTCCCCTATCTGAAAGTCTGATAAACGCGGAAAAATGACTAAGTGCAAAAAAAAATTTTTTTCACTTTTACCCCCGTGGGACATATATTCTATCCACACTCATTTGGAACTTTCCTGGAGTACCCTCACACATATTATTGCCTCATTTAGTGGATATTTTTACAGAAAAGTTAAATTTTCAAAAATCCAAAATATTGGCTGAAAACGACTAAATATCAAGGACTCATTGGGCGAATCACTCTGAAACTGAATTCGGAACGCTCACTGACATTTGCCCTATCTGAAAGTCTGATAAACGTCGGAAAAATGACTAAGTACGAAAAAAAAAAATTTTTCAACTTTTTTCAATTTTACCCCCGTGGGATATATATTCTACACACACACATTTGGAACTCTCCTGGGGTACCCTCACACATATTATTCCCTCATTTAGTGGATATTATCACAAAAAAAGTGAAATTTTCAAAACTCCAGAAAATTGGCTGAAAATGAATAAATATCAAGGACTCATTGGGCGAATCGCTCTGGAACTGAAATCGGAATGCTCACTGACATTTCCCCTATCTGAAAGTCTGATAAACGCCGGAAAAATGACTAAGTCCAAAGAAAAAAATGTATCAAGTTTGTTCAATTTTACCCCCGTGGGATATATATTCTACCCACACACATTTGGAACTCTCCTGGGGTACCCTCACACATATTATTCCCTCATTTAGTGGATATTTTCACAAAAAAGTGAAATTTTCAAAAATCCAAAATATTGGCTGAAAACGACTAAATATCAAGGACTCATTGGGCGAATCGCTCTGGAACTGAAATCGGAAAGCTCACTGACATTTCCCCTATCTGAAAGTCTGATAAACGTCGGAAAAATGACTAAATACAAAAAAAAACTTTTTTCAACTTTTTTTCAATTTTACCCTCGTGGGATATATATTCTACCCACACACATTTGGAACTCTACTGGGGTACCCTCACACATATTATTCCCTCATTTAGTGGATATTTTTACCAAAAAAGTGAAATTTTCAAAACTCCAGAAAATTGGCTGAAAATGACTAAATATCAAGGACTCATTGGGCGAATCGCTCTGGAACTGAAATCGGAACGCTCACTGATATTTCCCCTATCTGAAAGTCTGATAAACGCGGAAAAATGACTAAGTGCAAAAAAAAATTTTTTTCACTTTTACCCCCGTGGGATATATATTCTATCCACACTCATTTGGAACTTTCCTGGAGTACCCTCACACATATTATTGCCTCATTTAGTGGATATTTTTACAGAAAAGTTAAATTTTCAAAAATCCAAAATATTGGCTGAAAACGACTAAATATCAAGGACTCATTGGGCGAATCACTCTGAAACTGAATTCGGAACGCTCACTGACATTTGCCCTATCTGAAAGTCTGATAAACGCCGCAAAAATGACTAAGTCCAAAGAAAAAAATGTATCAAGTTTTTTCAATTTTACCCCCGTGGGATATATATTCTACCCATACACATCTGGAACTCTCCTGGGGTACCCTCACAAATATTATTCCCTCATTTAGTGGATATTTTCACAAAAAAGTGAAATTTTCAAAAATCCAAAATATTGGCTGAAAACGACTAAATATCAAGGACTCATTGGGCGAATCGCTCTGAAACTGAATTCGGAACGCTCACTGACATTTGCCCTATCTGAAAGTCTGATAAACGCCGGAAAAATGACTAAGTGCAAAAAAAAAATTTTTTTCAACTTTTTTCAATTTTGCCCCCGTTGGATATATATTCTACCCAAACACATTTGGAACTCTTCTGGGGTACCCTCACGCATATTATTCCCTCATTTAGTGGATATTTTCACAAAAAAGTGAAATTTTCAAAAATCCATAAAATTGGCTGAAAACGACTAAATATCAAGTACTCATTGGGCTTATCGCTCTGGAACTGAAATCAGAATGCTCACTGACATTTACCTTATCTGAAAGTCTGATAAACGTCGGAAAAATGACTAAGTACAAAAAAAAAAAATTTTTCAACTTTTTCCAATTTTACCCCCGTGGGATATATATTCTACACACACACATTTGGAACTCTCCTGGGATACCTTCACACATATTATTCCCTCATTTAGTGGATATTTTCACAAAAAAAGTGAAATTTTCAAAACTCCAGAAAATTGGCTGAAAATGACTAAATATATAGGACTCATTGGGCGAATCGCTCTGGAACTGAAATCAGAACGCTCACTGACATTTCCCCTATCTGAAAGTCTGATAAACGCGGAAAAATGACTAATTCCAAAAAAAAATTTTTTTCAATTTTACCCCCGTGGGATATATATTCTATCCACACTCATTTAGAAGTTTCCTGGGGTACCCTCACACATATTATTCCCTCATTTAGTGGATATTTTTACAAAAAAGTGAAATTTTCAAAAATCCAAAATATTGGCTGAAAATGACTAAATATCAAGGACACATTGGGCGAATCGCTCTGAAACTGAAATCGGAACGCTCACTGACATTTGCCCGATCTGAAAGTCTGATAAACGCCGCAAAAATGACTAAGTCCAAAGAAAAAAATGTATCAAGTTTTTTCAATTTTACCCCCGTGGGATATATATTCTACCCACACACATTTGGAACTCTCCTGGGGTACCCTCACACATATTATTCCCTCATTTAGTGGATATTTTCACAAAAAAGTGAAATTTTCAAAAATCCAAAATATTGGCTGAAAACGACTAAATATCAAGGACACATTGGGCGAATCGCTCTGGAACTGAAATCGGAATGCTCACTGACATTTCCCCTATCTGAAAGTCTGATAAACGTCGGAAAAATGACTAAATACAAAAAAAAACTTTTTTCAACTTTTTTTTCAATTTTACCCTCGTGGGATATATATTCTACCCACACACATTTGGAACTCTACTGGGGTACCCTCACACATATTATTCCCTCATTTAGTGGATATTTTTACCAAAAAAGTGAAATTTTCAAAACTCCAGAAAATTGGCTGAAAATGACTAAATATCAAGGACTCATTGGGCGAATCGCTCTGGAACTGAAATCGGAACGCTCACTGATATTTCCCCTATCTGAAAGTCTGATAAACGCGGAAAAATGACTAAGTGCAAAAAAAAATTTTTTTCACTTTTACCCCCGTGGGATATATATTCTATCCACACTCATTTGGAACTTTCCTGGAGTACCCTCACACATATTATTGCCTCATTTAGTGGATATTTTTACAGAAAAGTTAAATTTTCAAAAATCCAAAATATTGGCTGAAAACGACTAAATATCAAGGACTCATTGGGCGAATCACTCTGAAACTGAATTCGGAACGCTCACTGACATTTGCCCTATCTGAAAGTCTGATAAACGCCGCAAAAATGACTAAGTCCAAAGAAAAAAATGTATCAAGTTTTTTCAATTTTACCCCCGTGGGATATATATTCTACACACACACATTTGGAACTCTCCTGGGGTACCCTCACACATATTATTCCCTCATTTAGTGGATATTTTCACAAAAAAAGTGAAATTTTCAAAAATCCAGAAAATTGGCTGAAAATGACTACATATCAAGGACTCATTGGGCGAATCGCTCTGGAACTGAAATCGGAACGCTCACTGACATTTCCCCTATCTGAAAGTCTGATAAACGCGGAAAAATGACTAAGTCCAAAAAAAAATTTTTTTCAATTTTACCCCCGTGGGATATATATTCTATCCACACTCATTTGGAACTTTCCTGGGGTACCCTCACACATATTATTCCCTCATTTAGTGGATATTTTTACAAAAAAGTGAAATATTCAAAAATCCAAAATATTGGCTGAAAACGACTAAATATCAAGGACTCATTGGGCGAATCGCTCTGAAACTGAAATCGGAACGCTCACTGACATTTGCCCTATCTGAAAGTCTGATAAACGCCGGAAAAATGACTAAGTCCAAAAAAAAAAATTTTTTCAACTTTTTTCAATTTTGCCCCCGTGGGATATATATTCTACCCACACACATTTGGAACTCTCCTGGGGTACCCTCACGCATATTATTCCCTCATTTAGTGGATATTTTCACAAAAAAGTGAAATTTTCAAAAATCCATAAAATTGGCTGAAAACGGCTAAATATCAAGGACTCATTGGGCTTATCGCTCTGGAACTGAAATCAGAATGCTCACTGACATTTATCCTATCTGAAAGTCTGATAAACATCGGAAAAATGACTAAATACAAAAAAAAACTTTTTTCAACTTTTTTTTCAATTTTACCCTCGTGGGATATATATTCTACCCACACACATTTGGAACTCTACTGGGGTACCCTCACACATATTATTCCCTCATTTAGTGGATATTTTTACCAAAAAAGTGAAAGTTTCAAAACTCCAGAAAATTGGCTGAAAATGACTAAATATCAAGGACTCATTGGGCGAATCGCTCTGGAACTGAAATCGGAACGCTCACTGATATTTACCTTATCTGAAAGTCTGATAAACGTCGGAAAAATGACTAAATCCAAAAAAAAAATTTTTTCAACTTTTTTCAATTTTACCCCCGTGAGATATATATTCTACCCACACACATTTGGAACTCTCCTGGGGTACCCTCACACATATTATTCCCTCATTTAGTGGATATTTTCACAAAAAAGTGAAATTTTCAAAAATCCAAAATATTGGCTGAAAACGACTAAATATCAAGGACTCATTGGGCGAATCGCTCTGGAACTGAAATCGGAATGCTCACTGACATTTCCCCTATCTGAAAGTCTGATAAACGTCGGAAAAATTACTA
This sequence comes from Phyllobates terribilis, assembly GCF_046119375.1. Taxonomy (NCBI): domain Eukaryota; kingdom Metazoa; phylum Chordata; class Amphibia; order Anura; family Dendrobatidae; genus Phyllobates; species Phyllobates terribilis. The sequence continues at coordinate 324,522,906 of NW_027362764.1, read as the reverse complement.
AATACAAAAAAAAACTTTTTTCAACTTTTTTTTCAATTTTACCCTCGTGGGATATATATTCTACCCACACACATTTGGAACTCTACTGGGGTACCCTCACACATATTATTCCCTCATTTAGTGGATATTTTTACAAAAAAAGTGAGATTTTCAAAACTCCAGAAAATTGGCTGAAAATGACTAAATATCAAGGACTCATTGGGCGAATCGCTCTGGAACTGAAATCGGAACGCTCACTGATATTTCCCCTATCTGAAAGTCTGATAAACGCGGAAAAATGACTAAGTGCAAAAAAAAATTTTTTTCACTTTTACCCCCGTGGGATATATATTCTATCCACACTCATTTGGAACTTTCCTGGGGTACCCTCACACATATTATTCCCTCATTTAGTGGATATTTTTACAGAAAAGTTAAATTTTCAAAAATCCAAAATATTGGCTGAAAACGACTAAATATCAAGGACTCATTGGGCGAATCGCTCTGAAACTGAATTCGGAACGCTCACTGACATTTGCCCTATCTGAAAGTCTGATAAACGCCGCAAAAATGACTAAGTCCAAAGAAAAAAATGTATCAAGTTTTTTCAATTTTACCCCCGTGGGATATATATTCTACCCATACACATCTGGAACTCTCCTGGGGTACCCTCACAAATATTATTCCCTCATTTAGTGGATATTTTCACAAAAAAGTGAAATTTTCAAAAATCCAAAATATTGGCTGAAAACGACTAAATATCAAGGACTCATTGGGCGAATCGCTCTGAAACTGAATTCGGAACGCTCACTGACATTTGCCCTATCTGAAAGTCTGATAAACGCCGGAAAAATGACTAAGTGCAAAAAAAAAATTTTTTTCAACTTTTTTCAATTTTGCCCCCGTGGGATATATATTCTACCCACAAACATTTGGAACTCTCCTGGGGTACCCTCACGCATATTATTCCCTCATTTAGTGGATATTTTAACAAAAAAGTGAAATTTTCAAAAATCCATAAAATTGGCTGAAAACGACTAAATATCAAGTACTCATTGGGCTTATCGCTCTGGAACTGAAATCAGAATGCTCACTGACATTTACCTTATCTGAAAGTCTGATAAACGTCGGAAAAATGACTAAATACAAAAAAAAATTTTTTCAACATTTTTCAATTTTACCCTCGTGGGATATATATTCTACCCACACACATTTGGAACTCTCCTGGGGTACCCTCACACATATTATTCCCTCATTTAGTGGATATTTTCACAAAAAAGTGAAATTTTCAAAAATCCAAAATATTGGCTGAAAATGACTAAATATCAATGACTCATTGGGCGAATCGCTCTGGAACTGAAATCGGAATGCTCACTGACATTTGCCCTATCTGAAAGTCTGATAAACGCCGGAAAAATGACTAAGTACAAAAAAAAAAATTTTTCACCTTTTTTCAATTTTACCCCCGTGGGATATATATTCTACACACACACATTTGGAACTCTCCTGGGATACCTTCACACATATTATTCCCTCATTTAGTGGATATTTTCACAAAAAAAGTGAAATTTTCAAAACTCCAGAAAATTGGCTGAAAATGACTAAATATATAGGACTCATTGGGCGAATCGCTCTGGAACTGAAATCGGAACGCTCACTGACATTTCCCCTATCTGAAAGTCTGATAAACACGGAAAAATGACTAATTCCAAAAAAAAATTTTTTTCAATTTTACCCCCGTGGGATATATATTCTATCCACACTCATTTGGAAGTTTCCTGGGGTACCCTCACACATATTATTCCCTCATTTAGTGGATATTTTTACAAAAAAGTGAAATTTTCAAAAATCCAAAATATTGGCTGAAAATGACTAAATATCAAGGACTCATTGGGCGAATCGCTCTGAAACTGAAATCGGAACGCTCACTGACATTTGCCCTATCTGAAAGTCTGATAAACGCCGGAAAAATGACTAAGTCCAAAAAAAAAATTTTTTTCAACTTTTTTCAATTTTGCCCCCGTGGGATACATATTCTACCCACACACATTTGGAACTCTCCTGGGGTACCCTCACGCATATTATTCCCTCATTTAGTGGATATTTTTACAAAAAATTGAAGTTTTCAAAAATCCAAAATATTGGCTGAAAACGACTAAATATCAATGACTCATTGGGCGAATCGCTCTGGAACTGAAATCGGAATGCTCACTGACATTTCCCCTATCTGAAAGTCTGATAAACGCCGGAAAAATGACTAAGTCCAAAGAAAAAAATGTATCAAGTTTTTTCAATTTTACCCCCGTGGGATATATATTCTACCCACACACATTTGGAACTCTCCTGGGGTACCCTCACACATATTATTCCCTCATTTAGTGGATATTTTCAGAAAAAAGTGAAATTTTCAAAAATCCACAATATTGGCTGAAAACGACTAAATATCAAGGACTCATTGGGCGAATCGATCTGGAACTGAAATCGGAATGCTCACTGACATTTACACTATCTGAAAGTCTGATAAACGTCGGAAAAATGACTAAGTCCAAAGAAAAATTTTTTTCCTCTTCATTCATTTTTACCCCCGTGTGATATATATTCTACACACACACATTTGGAACTCTCCTGGGGTACCCTCACACATATTATTCCCTCATTTAGTGGATATTTTCACAAAAAAAGTGAAATTTTCAAAAATCCAGAAAATTTGCTGAAAATGACTACATATCAAGGACTCATTGGGCGAATCGCTCTGGAACTGAAATCGCAACGCTCACTGACATTTCCCCTATCTGAAAGTCTGATAAACGCGGAAAAATGACTAAGTCCAAAAAAAAACTTTTTTCAACTTTTTTTTCACTTTTACCCCCGTGGGATATATATTCTATCCACACTCATTTGGAACTTTCCTGGGGTACCCTCACACATATTATTCCCTCATTTAGTGGATATTTTTACAGAAAAGTAAAATTTTCAAAAATCCAAAATATTGGCTGAAAACGACTAAATATCAAGGACTCATTGGGCGAATCGCTCTGAAACTGAATTCGGAACGCTCACTGACATTTGCCCTATCTGAAAGTCTGATAAACGCCACAAAAATGACTAAGTCCAAAGAAAAAAATGTATCAAGTTTTTTCAATTTTACCCCCGTGGGATATATATTCTACCCATACACATCTGGAACTCTCCTGGGGTACCCTCACAAATATTATTCCCTCATTTAGTGGATATTTTCACAAAAAAGGGAAATTTTCAAAAATCCAAAATATTGGCTGAAAACGACTAAATATCAAGGACTCATTGGGCGAATTGCTCTGAAACTGAATTCGGAACGCTCACTGACATTTGCCCTATCTGAAAGTCTGATAAACGCCGCAAAAATGACTAAGTCCAAAAAAAAAATTTTTTTCAACTTTTTTCAATTTTGCCCCTGTGGGATATATATTCTACCCACACACATTTGGAACTCTCCTGGGGTACCCTCACGCATATTATTCCCTCATTTAGTGGATATTTTCACAAAAAAGTGAAATTTTCAAAAATCCATAAAATTGGCTGAAAACGACTAAATATCAAGTACTCATTGGGCTTATCGCTCTGGAACTGAAATCAGAATGCTCACTGACATTTACCTTATCTGAAAGTCTGATAAACGTCGGAAAAATGACTAAGTCCAAAAAAAAAATTTTTTTCAACTTTTTTCAATTTGCCCCTGTGGGATATATATTCTACCCACACACATTTGGAACTCTCCTGGGGTACCCTCACACATATTATTCCCTCATTTAGTGGATATTTTCACAAAAAAGTGAAATTTTCAAAAATCCAAAGTATTGGCTGAAAATGACTAAATATCAAGAACTCATTGGGTGATTCGCTCTGGAACTGAAATCGGAATGCTCACTGACATTTACCCTATCTGAAAGTCTGATAAACGTCGGAAAAATGACTAAGTACAAAAAAAAAATTTTTCACCTTTTTTCAATTTTACCCCCGTGGGATATATATTCTACACACACACATTTGGAACTCTCCTGGGATACCTTCACACATATTATTCCCTCATTTAGTGGATATTTTCACAAAAAAAGTGAAATTTTCAAAACTCCAGAAAATTGGCTGAAAATGACTAAATATATAGGACTCATTGGGCGAATCGCTCTGGAACTGAAATCGGAACGCTCACTGACATTTCCCCTATCTGAAAGTCTGATAAACGCGGAAAAATGACTAAGTCCAAAAAAAAATTTTTTTCAATTTTACCCCCGTGGGATATATATTCTACCCACACACATTTGGTACTCTCCTGGGGTACCCTCACGCATATTATTCCCTCATTTAGTGGATATTTTCACAAAAAAGTGAAATTTTCAAAAATCCATAAAATTGGCTGAAAACGACTAAATATCAAGTACTCATTGGGCTTATCGCTCTGGAACTGAAATCAGAATGCTCACTGACATTTACCTTATCTGAAAGTCTGATAAACGTCGGAAAAATGACTAAATACAAAAAAAAACTTTTTTCAACTTTTTTCAATTTTACCCTCGTGGGATATATATTCTACCCACACACATTTGGAACTCTCCTGGGGTACCCTCACACATATTATTCCCTCATTTAGTGGATATTTTCACAAAAAAGTGAAATTTTCAAAAATCCAAAATATTGGCTGAAAATGACTAAATATCAATGACTCATTGGGCGAATCGCTCTGGAACTGAAATCGGAACGCTCACTGACATTTGCCCTATCTGAAAGTCTGATAAACGCCGCAAAAATGACTAAGTCCAAAAAAAAAATTTTTTTCAACTTTTTTCAATTTTGCCCCTGTGGGATATATATTCTACCCACACACATTTGGAACTCTCCTGGGGTACCCTCACGCATATTATTCCCTCATTTAGTGGATATTTTCACAAAAAAGTGAAATTTTCAAAAATCCATAAAATTGGCTGAAAACGACTAAATATCAAGTACTCATTGGGCTTATCGCTCTGGAACTGAAATCAGAATGCTCACTGACATTTACCTTATCTGAAAGTCTGATAAACGTCGGAAAAATGACTAAGTCCAAAAAAAAAATTTTTTTCAACTTTTTTCAATTTGCCCCTGTGGGATATATATTCTACCCACACACATTTGGAACTCTCCTGGGGTACCCTCACACATATTATTCCCTCATTTAGTGGATATTTTCACAAAAAAGTGAAATTTTCAAAAATCCAAAGTATTGGCTGAAAATGACTAAATATCAAGAACTCATTGGGTGATTCGCTCTGGAACTGAAATCGGAATGCTCACTGACATTTACCCTATCTGAAAGTCTGATAAACGTCGGAAAAATGACTAAGTACAAAAAAAAAATTTTTCACCTTTTTTCAATTTTACCCCCGTGGGATATATATTCTACACACACACATTTGGAACTCTCCTGGGATACCTTCACACATATTATTCCCTCATTTAGTGGATATTTTCACAAAAAAAGTGAAATTTTCAAAACTCCAGAAAATTGGCTGAAAATGACTAAATATATAGGACTCATTGGGCGAATCGCTCTGGAACTGAAATCGGAACGCTCACTGACATTTCCCCTATCTGAAAGTCTGATAAACGCGGAAAAATGACTAAGTCCAAAAAAAAATTTTTTTCAATTTTACCCCCGTGGGATATATATTCTACCCACACACATTTGGTACTCTCCTGGGGTACCCTCACGCATATTATTCCCTCATTTAGTGGATATTTTCACAAAAAAGTGAAATTTTCAAAAATCCATAAAATTGGCTGAAAACGACTAAATATCAAGTACTCATTGGGCTTATCGCTCTGGAACTGAAATCAGAATGCTCACTGACATTTACCTTATCTGAAAGTCTGATAAACGTCGGAAAAATGACTAAATACAAAAAAAAACTTTTTTCAACTTTTTTCAATTTTACCCTCGTGGGATATATATTCTACCCACACACATTTGGAACTCTCCTGGGGTACCCTCACACATATTATTCCCTCATTTAGTGGATATTTTCACAAAAAAGTGAAATTTTCAAAAATCCAAAATATTGGCTGAAAATGACTAAATATCAATGACTCATTGGGCGAATCGCTCTGGAACTGAAATCGGAACGCTCACTGACATTTGCCCTATCTGAAAGTCTGATGAACGCCGGAAAAATGACTAAGTCCAAAAAAAAAATTTTTTCAACTTTTTTCAATTTTACCCCCGTGAGATATAAATTCTACCCACACACATTTGGAACTCTCCTGGGGTACCCTCACACATATTATTCCCTCATTTAGTGGATATTTTCACAAAAAAGTGAAATTTTCAAAAATCCAAAATATTGGCTGAAAACGACTAAATATCAAGGACTCATTGGGCGAATCGCTCTGGAACTGAAATCGGAATGCTCACTGACATTTCCCCTATCTGAAAGTCTGATAAACGTCAGAAAAATGACTAAATACAAAAAACAACTTTTTTCAACTTTTTATTCAATTTTACCCTCGTGGGATATATATTCTACCCACACACATTTGGAACTCTACTGGGGTACCCTCACACATATTATTCCCTCATTTAGTGGATATTTTTACAAAAAAAGTGAAATTTTCAAAACTCCAGAAAATTGACTGAAAATGACTAAATATCAAGGACTCATTGGGCGAATCGCTCTGGAACTGAAATCGGAACGCTCACTGATATTTCCCCTATCTGAAAGTCTGATAAACGCGGAAAAATGACTAAGTGCAAAAAAAAATTTTTTTCTCTTTTACCCCCGTGGGATATATATTCTATCCACACTCATTTGGAACTTTCCTGGGGTACCCTCACACATATTATTCCCTCATTTAGTGGATATTTTTACAGAAAAGTTAAATTTTCAAAAATCCAAAATATTGGCTGAAAACGACTAAATATCAAGGACTCATTGGGCGAATCGCTCTGGAACTGAAATCAGAATGCTCACTGACATTTCCCCTATCTGAAAGTCTGAAAATGCTGGAAAAATGACTAAGTCCAAAGAAAAAATGTATCAAGTTTTTTCAATTTTACCCCCGTGGGATATATATTCTAACCATACACGTTTGGAACTCTCCTGGGGTACCCTCACGCATATTATTCCCTCATTTAGTGGATATTTTCACAAAAAAGTGAAATTTTCAAAAATCCATAAAATTGGCTGAAAACGACTAAATATCAAGTACTCATTGGGCTTATCGCTCTGGAACTGAAATCAGTATGCTCACTGACATTTACCTTATCTGAAAGTCTGATAAACGTCGTAAAAATGACTAAATACAAAAAAAAACTTTTTTCAACTTTTTTCAATTTTACCCTCGTGGGATATATATTCTACCCACACACATTTGGAACTCTCCTGGGGTACCCTCACACATATTATTCCCTCATTTAGTGGATATTTTCACAAAAAAGTGAAATTTTCAAAAATCCAAAATATTGGCTGAAAACGACGAAATATCAATGACTCATTGGGCGAATCGCTCTGGAACTGAAATCGGAACGCTCACTGACATTTGCCCTATCTGAAAGTCTGATGAACGCCGGAAAACTGACTAAGTCCAAAAAAAAAATTTTTTCAACTTTTTTCAATTTTACCCCCGTGAGATATAAATTCTACCCACACACATTTGGAACTCTCCTGGGGTACCCTCACACATATTATTCCCTCATTTAGTGGATATTTTCACAAAAAAGTGAAATTTTCAAAAATCCAAAATATTGGCTGAAAACGACTAAATATCAAGGACTCATTGGGCGAATCGCTCTGGAACTGAAATCGGAATGCTCACTGACATTTCCCCTATCTGAAAGTCTGATAAACGCCGGAAAAATGACTAAGTACAAAAAAAAAAATTTTTCAAGTTTTTTCAATTTTACCCCCGTGGGATATATATTCTACACACACACATTTGGAACTCTCCTGGGATACCTTCACACATATTATTCCCTCATTTAGTGGATATTTTCACAAAAAAAGTGAAATTTTCAAAACTCCAGAAAATTGGCTGAAAATGACTAAATATATAGGACTCATTGGGCGAAGCGCTCTGGAACTGAAATCGGAACGCTCACTGACATTTCCCGTATCTGAAAGTCTGATAAACGCGGAAAAATGACTAATTCCAAAAAAAAATTTTTTTCAATTTTACCCCCGTGGGATATATATTCTATCCATACTCATTTGGAAGTTTCCTGGGTTACCCTCACGCATATTATTCCCTCATTTAGTGGATACTTACACAAAAAAGTGAAATTTTCAAAAATCCAGAAAATTGGCTGAAAATGTCTAAATATCAAGGACTCATTGGGCGAATCGCTCCGGAACTGAAATCGGAATGCTCACTGACATTTCCCCTATCTGAAACTCTGATAAACGCCGGAAAAATGACTAAGTCCAAAGAAAAAAATCTATCAAGTTTTTTCAATTTTACCCCCGTGGGATATATATTCTACCCACACACATTTGGAACTCTCCTGGGGTACCCTCACACATATTATTCCCTCATTTAGTGGATATTTTCACAAAAAAAGTGAAATTTTCAAAAATCCATAAAATTGGCTGAAAACGACTAAATATCAAGGACTCATTGGGCGTATCGCTCTGGAACTGAAATCGGAACGCTCACTGACATTTCACCTCTCTGAAAGTCTGATAAACGCCGGAAAAATGACTAAGTCCAAAAAAAAAATTTTTTTCAACTTTTTTTTAATTTTACCCCCGTAGGATATATATTCTATCCACACTCATTTGGAACTTTCCTAGGGTACCCTCACACATATTATTCCCTCATTTAGTGGATATTTTCACAAAAAAGTGAAATTTTCAAAAATCCAAAATATTGGCTGAAAACGACTAAATATCAAGGACTCATTGGGCAATTGCTCTGGAACTGAAATCGGAACGCTCACTGACATTTGCCCTATCTGAAAGTCTGATAAATGCCGGTTAAATGACTAAGTCCAAAGAAAAAAATGTGTCAAGTTTTTTCAATTTTACCCCCGTGGGATATATATTCTACCCATACACGTTTGGAACTCTCCTGGGGTACCCTCACAAATATTATTCCCTCATTTAGTGGATATTTTCACAAAAAAAGTGAAATTTTCAAAAATCCAAAATATTGGCTGAAAACGACTAAATATCAAGGACTCATTGGGCGAATCGCTCTGAAACTGAATTCGGAACGCTCACTGACATTTTCCCTATCTGAAAGTCTGATAAACGCCGGAAAAATGACTAAGTCCAAAAAAAAAATTTTTTTCAATTTTGCCCCCGTGGGATATATATTCTACCCACACACATTTGGAACTCTCCTGGGGTACCCTCACGCATATTATTCCCTCATTTAGTGGATATTTTCACAAAAAAGTGAAATTTTCAAAAATCCATAAAATTGGCTGAAAACGACTAAATATCAAGTACTCATTGGGCTTATCGCTCTGGAACTGAAATCAGAATGCTCACTGACATTTACCTTATCTGAAAGTCTGATAAACGTCGTAAAAATGACTAAATACAAAAAAAAACTTTTTTCAACTTTTTTCAATTTTACCCTCGTGGGATATATATTCTACCCATACACATTTGGAACTCTCCTGGGGTACCCTCACACATATTATTCCCTCATTTAGTGGATATTTTCACAAAAAAGTGAAATTTTCAAAAATCCAAAATATTGGCTGAAAACGACTAAATATCAAGGACTCATTGGGCGAATCGCTCTGAAACTGAATTCGGAACGCTCACTGACATTTTCCCTATCTGAAAGTCTGATAAACGCCGGAAAAATGACTAAGTCCAAAAAAAAAATTTTTTTCAATTTTGCCCCCGTGGGATATATATTCTACCCACACACATTTGGAACTCTCCTGGGGTACCCTCACGCATATTATTCCCTCATTTAGTGGATATTTTCACAAAAAAGTGAAATTTTCAAAAATCCATAAAATTGGCTGAAAACGACTAAATATCAAGTACTCATTGGGCTTATCGCTCTGGAACTGAAATCAGAATGCTCACTGACATTTACCTTATCTGAAAGTCTGATAAACGTCGTAAAAATGACTAAATACAAAAAAAAACTTTTTTCAACTTTTTTCAATTTTACCCTCGTGGGATATATATTCTACCCATACACATTTGGAACTCTCCTGGGGTACCCTCACACATATTATTCCCTCATTTAGTGGATATTTTCACAAAAAAGTGAAATTTTCAAAAATCCAAAATATTGGCTGAAAACGACTAAATATCAAGGACTCATTGGGCGAATCGCTCTGGAACTGAAATCGGAATGCTCACTGACATTTCCCCTATCTGAAAGTCTGATAAACGCCGGAAAAATGACTAAGTCCAAAGAAAAAAATGTATCAAGTTTTTTCAATTTTACCCCCGTGGGATATATATTCTACCCATACACATTTGGAACTCTCCTGGGGTACCCTCACACATATTATTCCCTCATTTAGTGGATATTTTCACAAAAAAGTGAAATTTTCAAAAATCCAAAATATTGGCTGAAAACGACTAAATATCAAGGACTCATTGGGCGATTCGCTCTGGAACTGAAATCGGAATGCTCACTGACATTTACCCTATCTGAAAGTCTGATAAACGCCGGAAAAATGACTAAGTCCAAAAAAAAAATTTTTTTCAACTTTTTTCAATTTTGCCCTCGTGGGATATATATTCTACCCACACACATTTGGAACTCTCCTGGGGTACCCTCACGCATATTATTCCCTCATTTAGTGGATATTTTTACAAAAAAGTGAAATTTTCAAAAATCCAAAATATTGGCTGAAAACGACTAAATATCAATGACTCATGGCGAATCACTCTGGAACTGAAATCGGAACGCTCACTGACATTTCCCGTATCTGAAAGTCTGATAAACGCGGAAAAATGACTAATTCCAAAAAAAATTTTTTTTAAATTTTACCCCCGTGGGATATATATTCTATCCACACTCATTTGGAAGTTTCATGGGGTACCCTCACACATATTATTCCCTCATTTAGTGGATATTTTTACAAAAAAGTGAAATTTTCAAAAATCCAAAATATTGGCTGAAAATGACTAAATATCAAGGACTCATTGGGCGAATCGCTCTGGAACTGAAATCAGAATGCTCACTGACATTTACCCTATCTGAAAGTCTGATAAACGTCGGAAAAATGACTAAGTACAAAAAAAAAAAATTTTTAAACTTTTTTCAATTTTACCCCGGTGAGATATATATTCTACCCACACACACCTGGAACTCTCCTGGGGTACCCTCACACATATTATTCCATCATTTAGTGGATATTTTCACCAAAAAGTGAAATTTTCAAAAATCCAAAATATTGGCTGAAAACGACTAAATATGAAGGACTCATTGGGGTTATCGCTCTGGAACTGAAATCAGAATGCTCACTGACATTTACCCTATCTGAAAGTCTGATAAATGTCGGAAAAATGACTAAGTACAAAAAAAAAAAAATTTTTAAACTTTTTTCAATTTTACCCCCGTGGGATATATATTCTACACACACACATTTGGAACTATCCTGGGGTACCCTCACACATATTATTCCCTCATTTAGTGGATATTTTCACAAAAAAGTGAAATTTTCAAAAATCCAAAATATTGGCTGAAAACGACTAAATATCAATGACTCATTGGGCAATTGCTCTGGAACTGAAATCGGAACGCTCACTGACATTTGCCGTATCTGAAAGTCTGATAAATGCCGGATAAATGACTAAGTCCAAAAAAAAAATTTTTTCAACTTTTTTCAATTTTACCCCTGTGGAATATATATTCTACCCACACACATTTGGAACTCTCATGGGGTACCCTCACACATATTATTCCCTCATTTAGTGGATATTTTCACAAAAAAGTGACATTTTCAAAAATCCAAAATATTGGCTGAAAACGACTAAATATCAAGGACTCATTGGGCAAATCGCTCTGGAGCTGAAATCGGAACGCTCACTGACATTTCCCCTATCTGAAAGTCTGATAAACGCGGAAAAATGACTAAGTCCCAAAAAAATTTTTTTTCAACTTTTTTCAATTTTACCCCCGTGGGATATATGTTCTATCCACACTCATTTGGAACTTTCCTGGGGTACCCTCACACATATTATTCCCTCATTTAGTGGATATTTTCACAGAAAAGTTAAATTTTCAAAAATCCAAAATATTGGCTGAAAACGAATAAATATCAAGGACTCATTGGGCGAATCGTTCTGAAACTGAATTCGGAATGCTCACTGACATTTCCCCTATCTGAAACGCTGATAATCGCTGGAAAAATGACTAAGTCCAAAGAAAAAAATGTATCAAGTTTTTTCAATTTTACCCCCGTGGGATATATATTCTACTCACACACATTTGGAACTCTCCTGGGGTACCCTCACACATATTATTCCATCATTTAGTGGATATTTTCACAAAAAAGTGAAATTTTCAAAAATCCAAAATATTGGCTGAAAACTACTAAATATCAAGGACTCATTGGGCGAATCGCTCAGGAACTGAAATCGGAACGGCTGATATTTGCCCTATTTGAAAGTCTGATAAACGCCGGAAAAATGACTAAGTTCAACAAAAAAAATTTTTCAACTTTTTTCAATTTTACCCCCGTAGGATATATATTCTATCCACACTCATTTGGAACTTTCCTGGGGTACCCTCACACATATTATTCCCTCATTTAGTGGATATTTTCACAAAAAAGTGAAATTTTCAAAAATCCAAAATATTGGCTGAAAACGACTAAATATCAAGGACTCATTGGGCGAATCGCTCTGGAACTGAAATCGGAACGCTCACTGACATTTGCCCTATCTGAAAGTGTGATAAACGCCGGAAAAATGACAGTCCAAAAAAAAAATTTTTTCAACTTTTTTCAATTTTACCCCCGTGAGATATATATTCTACCCACACACATCTGGAACTCTCCTGGGGTACCCTAACATATATTATTCCATCATTTAGTGGATATTTTCCCAAAAAAGTGAAATTTTCAAAAATCCAAAATATTGGCTGAAAACGACTAAATATCAAGGACTCATTGGGGTTATCGCTCTGGAACTGAAATCAGAATGCTCACTGACATTTACCCTATCTGAAAGTCTGATAAACGTCGGAAAAATGACAAAGTACAAAAAAAAAAAATTTTTAAACTTTTTTCAATTTTACCCCCGTGGGATATATATTCTACACACACACATTTGGAACTCTCCTGGGGTACCCTCACACATGTTATTCCCTTCATTTAGTGGATATTTTCACAAAAAAAGTGAAATTTTCAAAACTCCAGAAAATTGGCTGAAAACGACTAAATATCAAGGATTCATTGGGCGAATCGCTCTGGAACTGAAATCGGAACGCTCACTGACATTTACCCTATCTGAAAGTCTGATAAACGTCGGAAAAATGACAAAGTCCAAAAAAAAAATTTTTTCAACTTTTTTCAATGTTACCCCCGTGGGATATATATTCTACCCACACACATTTGGAACTCTCCTGGGGTACCCTCACACATATTATTCCCTCATTTAGTGGATATTTTCACAAAAAAGTGAAATTTTGAAAAATCCAAAATATTGGCTGAAAACGACTAAATATCAAGGACTCATTGGGCGAATCGCTCTGGAACTGAAATCGGAACGCTCACTGACATTTGCCCTATCTGAAAGTATGATAAACGCCGGAAAAATGACTAAGTCCAAAAAAAAAATTTTTCAACTTTTTTCAATTTTACCTCCGTGGGATATATATTCTACACACACACACATTTGGAACTCTCCTAGGGTACCCTCACACATATTATTCCCTCATTTAGTGGATATTTTTACAAAAAATTGAAATTTTCAAAAATCCAAAATATTGGCTGAAAACGACTACATATCAAGGACTCATTGGGCGAATCGCTCTGGAACTGAAATCGGAACACTCACTGACATTTGCCCTATCTGAAAGTCTGATAAATGCGGAAAAATGACTAAGTCCAAAAAAAAAATTTTTTTTCAACTTTTTTCAATTTTACCCCCGTGAGATATATATTCTACCCACACACATCTGGAACTGTCCAGGGGTACCCTCACACATATTATTCCATCATTTAGTGGATATTTTCACAAAAAAGTGAAATTTTCAAAAATCCAAAATATTGGCTGAAAACGACTAAATATCAAGGACTCATTGGGGTTATCGCTCTGGAGCTGAAATCAGAATGCTCACTGACATTTACCCTATCTGAAAGTCTGATAAACGCGGAAAAATGACTAAGTCAAAAAAAAATTTTTTTCAACTTTTTTCAATTTTACCCCCGTGGGATATATATTCTACCCACACACATTTGGAACTCTCCTGGGGTACCCTCACACATATTATTCCCTCATTTAGTGGATATTTTCACAAAAAAAGTGAAATTTTCAAAACTCCAGAAAATTGGCTGAAAATGACTAAATATCAAGGACTCATTGGGCGAAAAGCTCTGGAACTGAAATCGGAACGCTCACTGACATTTCCCCTATCTAAAAGTCTGATAAACGCGGAAAAATGACTAAGTCCAAAAAAAAATTTTTTTCAACTTTTTTTAATTTTACCCCCGTAGGATATATATTATATCCACACTCATTTGGTACTTTCCTGGGGTACCCTCACACATATTATTCCCTCATTTAGTGGATATTTTCACAAAAAAGTGAAATTTTCAAAAATCCAAAATATTGGCTGAAAACGACTAAATATCAAGGACTCATTGGGCAAATTGCTCTGGAACTGAAATCGGAACGCTCACTGACATTTGCCCTATCTGAAAGTGTGATAAACGCCGGAAAAATGACAGTCCAAAAAAAAAATTTTTCAACTTTTTTCAATTTTACCTCCGTGGGATATATATTCTACACACACACACATTTGGAACTCTCCTAGGGTACCCTCACACATATTATTCCCTCATTTAGTGGATATTTTCACAAAAAAGTGAAATTTTCAAAAATCCAAAATATTGGCTGAAAACCACTAAATATCAAGGACTCATTGGGCGAATCGCTCTGGAACTGAAATCGGAACGCTCACTGACATTTGCCCTATCTGAAAGTCTGATGAACGCCGGAAAAATGACTAAGTCCAAAAAAAAATTTTTTTTAACTTTTTTCAATTTTACCCCCGTGAGATATATATTTTACCCACACACATTTGGAACTCTCCTGGGGTACCCTCACACATATTATTCCCTCATTTAGTGGATATTTTCACAAAAAAGTGAAATTTTCAAAAATCCAGAAAATTGGCTGAAAACGACTAAATATCAAGGACTCATTGGGCGAATCGCTCTGGAACTGAAATCGGAACGCTCACTGACATTTCCCCTATCTGAAAGTCTGATAAACGCGGAAAAATGACTAAGTCAAAAAAAAATTTTTTTCAACTTTTTTCAATTTTACCCCCGTGGGATATATCTTCTATCCACACTCATTTGGAACTTTCCTGGGGTACCCTCACACATATTATTCCCTCATTTAGTGGATATTTTCACAAAAAAGTGAAATTTTCAAAAATCCAAAATATTGGCTGAAAACGACTAAATATCAATGACTCATTGGGCGAATCGCTCTGGAACTGAAATCGGAATGCTCACTGACATTTGCCTATCTGAAAGTCTGATAAACGCCGGAAAAATGACAAAGTCCAAAAAAAAATTTTTTTCAACTTTTTTCAATGTTACCCCCGTGGGATATATATTCTACCCACACACATTTGGAACTCTCCTGGGGTACCCTCACACATATTATTCCCTCATTTAGTGGATATTTTCACAAAAAGGTGAAATTTTCAAAAATCCAAAATATTGGCTGAAAACGACTAAATATCAAGGACTCATTGGGCGAATCGCTCTGGAACTGAAATCGGAACGCTCACTGACATTTGCCCTATCTGAAAGTATGATAAACGCCGGAAAAATGACAGTCCAAAAAAAAAATTTTTTCAACTTTTTTCAATTTTACCCCCGTGAGATATATATTCTACCCACACATATCTGGAACTCTCCTTGGTTACCCTCACACATATTATTCCATCATTTAGTGGATATTTTCACAAAAAAGTGAAATTTTCAAAAATCCAAAATATTGGCTGAAAACGACTAAATATCAAGGACTCATTGGGCTTATCGCTCTGGAACTGTAATCGGAATGCTCACTGACATTTCCCCTATCTGAAAGTCTGATAAACGCGTAAAAATGACTAAGTCCAAAAAAAAATTTTTTTCAACTTTTTTCAATTTTACCCCTGTGGGATATATATTCTATCCACACTCATTTGGAACTTTCCTGGGGTACCCTCACACATATTATTCCCTCATTTAGTGGATATTTTTACAAAAAAGTGAAATTTTCAAAAATCCAAAATATTGGCTGAAAACGACTAAATATCAAGGACTCATTGGGCGAATTGCTCTGGAACTGAAATCGGAACGCTCACTGACATTTGCCCTATCTGAAAGTGTGATAAACGCGGAAAAATTACTAAGTCCAAAAAAAAATTTTTTTCAACTTTTTTTCATTTTACCCCCGTAGGATATATATTATATCGACACTCATTTGGTACTTTCCTGGGGTACCCTCACACATATTATTCCCTCATTTAGTGGATATTTTCACAAAAAAGTGAAATTTTCAAAAATCCAAAATATTGGCTGAAAACGACTAAATATCAAGGACTCATTGGGGTTATCGCTCTAGAACTGAATTCAGAATGCTCACTGACATTTGCCCTATCTGAAAGTCTGATAAACGTCGGAAAAATGACTAAGTACAAAAAAAAAAAAATGTTCAACTTTTTTCAATTTTACCCCCGTGGGATATATATTCTACACACACACATTTGGAACTCTCCTGGGGTACCCTCACACATATTATTCCCTCATTTAGTGGATATTTTCACAAAAAAAGTGAAATTTTCAAAACTCCAGAAAATTGGCTGAAAACGACTAAATATCAAGGACTCATTGGGCGAATCGCTCTGGAACTGAAATAGGAACGCTCACTGACATTTCCCCTATCTGAAAGTCTGATAAACGCGGAAAAATGACTAAGTCAAAAAAAAATTTTTTTCAACTTTTTTCAATTTTACCCCCGTGGGATATATCTTCTCCACACTCATTTGGAACTTTCCTGGGGTACCCTCACACATATTATCACCTCATTTAGTGGATATTTTCACAAAAAAGTGAAATTTTCAAAAATCCAAAATATTGGCTGAAAACGACTAAATATCAAGGACTCATTGGGCGAATTGCTCTGGAACTGAAATCGGAACGCTCACTGACATTTGCCCTATCTGAAAGTGTGATAAACGCCGGAAAAATGACAGTCCAAAAAAAAAATTTTTCAACTTTTTTCAATTTTACCTCCGTGGGATATATATTCTACCCACACACATTTGGAACTCTCCTGGGGTACCCTCACACATATTATTCCCTCATTTAGTGGATATTTTCACAAAAAAAGTGAAATTTTCAAAAATCCAGAAAATTGGCTGAAAACGACTAAATATCAAGGACTCATTGGGCGAATCGCTCTGGAACTGAAATCGGAATGCTCACTGACATTTCCCCCATCTGAAAGTCTGATAAATGCGGAAAAATGACTAAGTCCAAAAAAAAAATTTTTTTTCAACTTTTTTCAATTTTACCCCCGTGAGATATATATTCTACCCACACACATCTGGAACTCTCCTGGGGTACCCTCACACATATTATTCCATCATTTAGTGGATATTTTCACAAAAAAGTGAAATTTTCAAAAATCCCAAATATTGGCTGAAAACTACTAAATATCAAGGACTCATTGGGCGAATCGCTCAGGAACTGAAATCCGAACGCTCACTGACATTTGCCCTATTTGAAAGTCTGATAAACGCCGGAAAAATGACTAAGTCCAAAAAAAAATTTTTTCAACTTTTTTCAATTTTGCCCCCGTGGGATATATATTCTACCCACACACATTTGGAACTCTCCTGGGGTACCCTCACACAGATTATTCCCTCATTTAGTGGATATTTTCACAAAAAAGTGAAATTTTCAAAAATCCATAAAATTGGCTGAAAACGACTAAATATCAAGGACTCATTGGGGTTATCGCTCTGGAACTGAAATCAGAATGCTCACTGACATTTACCCTATCTGAAAGTCTGATAAACGTCGGAAAAATGACTAAGTACAAAAAAAAAATTTTTCAACTTTTTTCAATTTTACCCCCGTGGGATATATATTCTACACACACACATTTGGAACTGTCCTGGGGTACCCTCACACATATTATTCCCTCATTTAGTGGATATTTTTACAAAAAAGTGAAATTTTCAAAAATCCAAAATATTGGCTGAAAACGACTAAATATCAAGGACTCATTGGGCGAATCGCTCTGAAACTGAAATCGGAACGCTCACTGACATTTGCCCTATCTGAAAGTCTGATAAACGCCGGAAAAATGACTAAGTCCAAAGAAAAAATTTTTTCAAGTTTTTTCAATTTTACCCCCGTGGGATATATATTCTACACACACACATTTGGAACTCTCCTAGGGTACCCTCACACATATTATTCCCTCATTTAGCGGATAATTTCACAAAAAAGTGAAATTTTCAAAAATCCAGAAAATTTTCTTAAAATGACTAAATATCAAACACTCATTGGGCGTATCGCTCTGGAACTGAAATCGGAACGCTCACTGACATTTCCCCTATCTGAAAGTTTGATAAACGCCGGAAAAATGACTAAGTCCAAAAAAAAATTTTTTTCAACTTTTTTCAATTTTACCCCCGTGGGATATATATTCTACCCACACACATTTGGAACTCTCCTGGGGTACCCTCACACATATTATTCCCTCATTTAGTGGATATTTTCACAAAAAAGTGAAATTTTCAAAAATTCTAAATATTGGCTGAAAACGACTAAATATCAAGGAATCATTGGGCGAATCGCTCTGGAACTAAAATCGGAATGCTCACTGACATTTCCCCTATCTGAAAGTCTGATAAACGCGGAAAAATGACTAAGTCCAAAAAAAAAATATTTTCAACTTTTTTCAATGTTACCCCCGTGGGATATATATTCTATCCACACTCATTTGGAACTTTCCTGGGGTACCCTCACACATATTATCACCTCATTTAGTGGATATTTTCACAAAAAAGTGAAATTTTCAAAAATCCAAAATATTGGCTGAAAACGACTAAATATCAAGGACTCATTGGGCGAATTGCTCTGGAACTGAAATCGGAACGCTCACTGACATTTGCCCTATCTGAAAGTGTGATAAACGCCGGAAAAATGACAGTCCCAAAAAAAATTTTTTCAACTTTTTTCAATTTTACCTCCGTGGGATATATATTCTACACACACACACATTTGGAACTCTCCTAGGGTACCCTCACACATATTATTCCCTCATTTAGTGGATATTTTCACAAAAAAGTGAAATTTTCAAAAATGCTAAATATTGGCTGAAAACGACTAAATATCAAGGACTCATTGGGCGAATCGCTCTGGAACTGAAATCGGAACGCTCACTGACATTTGCTCTATCTGAAAGTCTGATGAACGCCGGAAAAATGACTAAGTCCAAAAAAAAATTTTTTTTAACTTTTTTCAATTTTACCCCCGTGAGATATATATTTTACCCACACACATTTGGAACTCTCCTGGGGTACCCTCACACATATTATTCCCTCATTTAGTGGATATTTTCACAAAAAAGTGAAATTTTCAAAAATCCAGAAAATTGGCTGAAAACGACTAAATATCAAGGACTCATTGGGCGAATCGCTCTGGAACTGAAATCGGAACGCTCACTGACATTTGCCCTATCTGAAAGTCTGATGAACGCCGGAAAAATGACTAAGTCCCAAAAAAAATTTTTTTTAACTTTTTTCAATTTTACCCCCGTGAGATATATATTTTACCCACACACATTTGGAACTCTCCTGGGGTACCCTCACACATATTATTCCCTCATTTAGTGGATGTTTCCACAAAAAAGTAAAATTTTCAAAAATCCAGAAAGTTTTCTTAAAATGACTAAATATCAAACACTCATTGGGCGTATCGCTCTGGAACTGAAATCGGAACGCTCACTGACATTTCCCCTACCTGAAAGTTTGATAAACGCCGGAAAAATGACTAAGTCCAAAAAAAAATTTTTTTCAACTTTTTTCAATTTTACCCCCGTGGGATATATATTCTACCCACACACATTTGGAACTCTCCTGGGGTACCCTCACACATATTATTCCCTCATTTAGTGGATATTTTCACAAAAAAGTGAAATTTTCAAAAATTCTAAATATTGGCTGAAAACGACTAAATATCAAGGAATCATTGGGCAAATCGCTCTGGAACTGAAATCAGAATGCTCACTGACATTTCCCCTATCTGAAAGTCTGATAAACGCGGAAAAATGACTAAGTCCAAAAAAAAAATATTTTCAACTTTTTTCAATGTTACCCCCGTGGGATATATATTCTACCCACACACATTTGGAACTCTCCTGGGGTACCCTCACACATATTATCACCTCATTTAGTGGATATTTTCACAAAAAAGTGAAATTTTCAAAAATCCAAAATATTGGCTGAAAACGACTAAATATCAATGACTCATTGGGCGAATCGCTCTGGAACTGAAATCGGAACGCTCACTGACATTTGCCCTATCTGAAAGTCTGATCAATGCCGGAAAAATGACTAAGTCCAAAAAAAAAATTTTTTCAACTTTTTTCAATGTTACCCCCGTGGGATATATATTCTACCCACACACATTTGGAACTCTCATGGGGTACCCTCACACATATTATCACCTCATTTAGTGGATATTTTCACAAAAAAGTGAAATTTTCAAAAATCCAAAATATTGGCTGAAAACGACTAAATATCAAGGACTCATTGGGCGAATTGCTCTGGAACTGAAATCGGAACGCTCACTGACATTTGCCCTATCTGAAAGTGTGATAAACGCCGGAAAAATGACAGTCCAAAAAAAAAATTTTTCAACTTTTTTCAATTTTACCTCCGTGGGATATATATTCTACACACACACACATTTGGAACTCTCCTGGGGTACCCTCACACATATTATTCCCTCATTTAGTGGATATTTTTACAAAAAAGTGAAATTTTCAAAAATCCAAAATATTGGCTGAAAATGACTAAATATCAAGCACTCATTGGGCAAATCGCTCTGAAACTGAAATCGGAATGCTCACTGACATTTACCCTATCTGAAAGTCTGATAAACGGCGGAAAAATGACTAAGTACAAAAAAAAATTGTTTTCAACTTTTTTCAATTTTACCCCCGTGGGATATATATTCTACCCACACACATTTGGAACTCTCCTGGGGTACCCTCACACATATTATTCCCTCATTTAGTGGATATTTTCACAAAAAAGTGAAATTTTCAAAAATCCAAAATATTGGCTGAAAACGACTAAATATCAAGGACTCATTGGGCGAATCGCTCTGGAACTGAAATCGGAACACTCACTGACATTTGCCCTATCTGAAAGTCTGATGAACGCCGGAAAAATGACTAAGTCCAAAAAAAAAATTTTTTTAACTTTTTTCAATTTTACCCCCGTGAGATATATATTTTACAAACACACATTTGGAACTCTCCTGGGGTACCCTCACAGATATTATTCCCTCATTTAGTGGATATTTTCACAAAAAGGTGAAATTTTCAAAAATCCAAAATATTGGCTGAAAACGACTAAATATCAAGGACTCATTGGGCGAATCGCTCTGGAACTGAAATCGGAACGCTCACTGACATTTGCCCTATCTGAAAGTATGATAAACGCCGGAAAAATGACAGTCCAAAAAAAAAATTTTTTCAACTTTTTTCAATTTTACCCCCGTGAGATATATATTCTACCCACACATATCTGGAACTCTCCTTGGTTACCCTCACACATATTGTTCCATCATTTAGTGGATATTTTCACAAAAAAGTGAAATTTTCAAAAATCCAAAATATTGGCTGAAAACGACTAAATATCAAGGACTCATTGGGGTTATCGCTCTGGAACTGAAATCAGAATGCTCACTGACATTTACCCTATCTGAAAGTCTGATAAACGTCGGAAAAATGACTAAGTACAAAAAAAAATAGTTTTCAACTTTTTTCAATTTTACCCCCGTGGGATATATATTCTATCCACACTCATTTGGAACTTTCCTGGGGTACCCTCACACATATTATTCCCTCATTTAGTGGATATTTTCACAAAAAAGTGAAATTTTCAAAAATCCAAAATATTGGCTGAAAACGACTAAATATCAAGGACTCATTGGGCGAATTGCTCTGGAACTGAAATCGGAACGCTCACTGACATTTGCCCTATCTGAAAGTGTGATAAACGCCGGAAAAATGACAGTCCAAAAAAAAAATTTTTCAACTTTTTTCAATTTTACCTCCGTGGGATATATATTCTACACACACACACATTTGGAACTCTCCTGGGGTACCCTCACACATATTATTCCCTCATTTAGTGGATATTTTTACAAAAAAGTGAAATTTTCAAAAATCCAAAATATTGGCTGAAAACGACTAAATATCAAGGACTCATTGGGCGAATCGCTCTCAAACTGAAATCGGAATGCTCACTGACATTTACCCTATCTGAAAGTCTGATAAACGTCGGAAAAATGACTAAGTACAAAAAAAAATTGTTTTCAACTTTTTTCAATTTTACCCCCGTGAGATATATATTCTAACCACACAAATCTGGAACTCTCCTGGGGTACCCTCACACATATTATTCCATAATCTAGTGGATATTTTCACAAAAAAGTGAAATTTTCAAAAATCCAAAATATTGGCTGAAAACTACTAAATATCAAGGACTCATTGGGCGAATCGCTCAGGAACTGAAATTGGAACGCTCACTGACATTTGCCCTATTTGAAAGTCTGATAAACGCCGGAAAAATGACCAAGTACAAAAAAAAAAAAATTTTCAACTTTTTTCAATTTTACCCCCGTGGGATATATCTTCTATCCACACTCATTTGGAACTTTCCTGGGGTACCCTCACACATATTATTCCCTCATTTAGTGGATATTTTCACAAAAAAGTGAAATTTTCAAAAATCCAAAATATTGGCTGAAAACGACTAAATATCAATGACTCATTGGGCGAATCGCTCTGGAACTGAAATCGGAATGCTCACTGACATTTGCCCTATCTGAAAGTCTGATAAACGCCGGAAAAATGACAAAGTCCAGAAAAAAAATTTTTTCAACTTTTTTCAATGTTACCCCCGTGGGATATATATTCTACCCACACACATTTGGAACTCTCCTGGGGTACCCTCACACATATTATTCCCTCATTTAGTGGATATTTTCACAAAAAGGTGAAATTTTCAAAAATCCAAAATATTGGCTGAAAACGACTAAATATCAAGGACTCATTGGGCGAATCGCTCTGGAACTGAAATCGGAACGCTCACTGACATTTGCCCTATCTGAAAGTATGATAAACGCCGGAAAAATGACAGTCCAAAAAAAAAATTTTTTCAACTTTTTTCAATTTTACCCCCGTGAGATATATATTCTACCCACACATATCTGGAACTCTCCTTGGTTACCCTCACACATATTATTCCATCATTTAGTGGATATTTTCACAAAAAAGTGAAATTTTCAAAAATCCAAAATATTGGCTGAAAACGACTAAATATCAAGGACTCATTGGGGTTATCGCTCTGGAACTGAAATCAGAATGTTCACTGACATTTACACTATCTGAAAGTCTGATAAACGTCGGAAAAATGACTAAGTACAAAAAAAAATAATTTTTCAACTTTTTTCAATTTTACCCCCGTGGGATATATATTCTACACACACACATTTGGAACTCTCCTGGGGTACCCTCACACATATTATTCCCTCATTTAGTGGATATTTTCTCAAAAAAAGTGAAATTTTCAAAACTCCAGAAAATTGGCTGAAAACGACTAAATATCAAGGACTCATTGGGCGAATCTCTCTGGAACTGAAATCGGAATGCTCACTGACATTTCCCCTATCTGAAAGTCTGATAAACGCGGAAAAATGACTAAGTCCAAAAAAAAATTTTTTCAACTTTTTTCAATTTTGCCCCCGTGGGATATATATTCTACCCACACACATTTGGAACTCTCCTGGGGTACCCTCACACAGATTATTCCCTCATTTAGTGGATATTTTCACAAAAAAGTGAAATTTTCAAAAATCCATAAAATTGGCTGAAAACGACTAAATATCAAGGACTCATTGGGGTTATCGCTCTGGAACTGAAATCAGAATGCTCACTGACATTTACCCTATCTGAAAGTCTGATAAACGTCAGAAAAATGACTAAGTACAAAAAAAAAAATTTTTCAACTTTTTTCAATTTTACCCCCGTGGGATATATATTCTACACACACACATTTGGAACTTTCCTGGGGTACCCTCACACATATTATTCCCTCATTTAGTGGATATTTTCACAAAAAAAGTGAAATTTTCAAAACTCCAGAAAATTGGCTGAAAATTACTAAATATCAAGGACTCATTGGGCGAAAAGCTCTGGAACTGAAATCGGAACGCTCACTGACATTTCCCCTATCTAAAAGTCTGATAAACGCGGAAAAATGACTAAGTCCAAAAAAAAATTTTTTTCAACTTTTTTTAATTTTACCCCCGTAGGATATATATTATATCCACACTCATTTGGCACTTTCCTGGGGTACCCTCACACATATTATTCCCTCATTTAGTGGATATTTTCACAAAAAAGTGAAATTTTCAAAAATCCAAAATATTGGCTGAAAACGACTAAATATCAAGGACTCATTGGGCGAATCGCTCTAGAACTGAAATCGGAACGCTCACTGACATTTGCCCTATCTGAAAGTGTGATAAACGCCGGAAAAATGACAGTCGAAAAAAAAAAAATTTTCAACTTTTTTCAATTTTACCCCCGTGAGATATATATTCTACCCACACACATCTGGAACTCTCCTGGGGTACCCTCACACATATTATTCCATCATTTAGTGGATATTTTCACAAAAAAGTGAAATTTTCAAAAATCCAAAATATTGGCTGAAAACGACTAAATATCAAGGACTCATTGGGGTTATCGCTCTAGAACTGAAATCAGAATGCTCACTGACATTTACCCTATCTGAAAGTCTGATAAACGTCGGAAAAATGACTAAGTACAAAAAAAAAAAAATTTTCAACTTTTTTCAATTTTACCCCCGTGGGATATATATTCTACACACACACATTTGGAACTCTCCTGGGGTACCCTCACACATATTATTCCCTCATTTAGTGGATATTTTCACAAAAAAAGTTAAATTTTCAAAACTCCAGAAAATTGGCTGAAAACGACTAAATATCAAGGACTCATTGGGCGAATCGCTCTGGAACTGAAATCGCAACGCTCACTGACATTTCCCCTATCTGAAAGTCTGATAAACGCGGAAAAATGACTAAGTCAAAAAAAAATTTTTTTCAACTTTTTTCAATTTTACCCCCGTGGGATATATATTCTACACACACACATTTGGAACTTTCCTGGGGTACCCTCACACATATTATCACCTCATTTAGTGGATATTTTTACAATAAAGTGAAATTTTCAAAAATCCAAAATATTGGCTGAAAACGACTAAATATCAAGGACTCATTGGGCGAATCGCTCTGGAACTGAAATCAGAATGCTCACTGACATTTCCCCTATCTGAAAGTCTGATAAACGTCTGAAAAATGACTAAGTGCAAAAAAAAAATGTTTCAACTTTTTTCAATTTTACCCCCGTGGGATATATATTCTACCCACACACATTTGGAAGTCTCCTGGGGTACCCTCACACATATTATTCCCTCATTTAGTGGATATTTTCACAAAAGAGTGAAATTTTCAAAAATCCAGAAAATTGGCTGAAAACAACTAAATATCAAGGACTCATTGGGAGAATCGCTCTGGAACTGAAATCGGAACGCTCACTGACTTTGCCTATCTGAAAGTGTGATAAACGCCGGAAAAATGACTAAGTCCAAAAAAAAAATTTTTTCAACTTTTTTCAATTTTGACCCCGTGGGATATATATTCTACCCACACACATTTGGAACTCTCCTGGGGTGCCCTCACACATATTATTCCCTCATTTAGTGGATATTTTCACAAAAAAAGTGAAATTTTCAAAAATCTATAAAATTGGCTGAAAATGACTAAATATCAAGGACTCATTGGGCTTATCGCTCTGGAACTGAAATCAGAATGCTCACTGACATTTACCCTATCTGAAAGTCTGATAAACGTCGGAAAAATGACTAAGTACAAAAAAAACCTTTTTTCAACTTTTTTCAATTTTACCCTCGTGGGATATATATTCTACCCACACACATTTGGAACTCTCCTGGGGTACCCCCACACATATTATTCCCTCATTTAGTAGATATTTTCACAAAAAAGTGAAATTTTCAAAAATCCAAAATATTGTCTGAAAACGACTAAATATCAAGGACTTATTGGGCGAATCGCTCTGGAACTGAAATCGGAACGCTCACTGACATTTCCCCTATCTGAAAGTCTGATAAACGCCGGAAAAATGACTTAAGTCCAAAAAAAAAATTTTTTCAACTTTTTTCAATTTTAGCCCCGTGGGATATATATTCTACCCACACACATTTGGAACTATCCTGGGGTAACCTCACACATATTATTCCCTCATTTAGTGGATATTTTCACAAAAAAAGTGAAATTTTCAAAAATCCATAAAATTGGCTGAAAATGACTAAATATCAAGGACTCATTGGGCGAATCGCTCTGGAACTGAAATCAGAAAGCTCACTGACATTTACCCTATCTGAAACTCTGATAAACGTCGGAAAAATGACTAAGTACAAAAAAAAACTTTTTTCAATTTTACCCTCGTGGGATATATATTCTACCCACACACATTTGGAACTCTCCTGGGGTACCCCCACTCATATTATTCCCTCATTTAGTGGATATTTTCACAAAAAAGTGAAATTTTCAAAAATCCAAAATATTGTCTGAAAACGACTAAATATCAAGGACTTATTGGGCGCATCGCTCTGGAACTGAAATCGGAACGCTCACTGACATTTCCCCTATCTGAAAGTCTGATAAACGCCGGAAAAATAAATAAGTCCAAAGAAAAAATTTTTTCAACTTTTTTCAATTTTACCCCCGTGGGA
Source organism: Phyllobates terribilis (assembly GCF_046119375.1). Classification (NCBI taxonomy): domain Eukaryota; kingdom Metazoa; phylum Chordata; class Amphibia; order Anura; family Dendrobatidae; genus Phyllobates; species Phyllobates terribilis. The sequence continues at coordinate 324,495,618 of NW_027362764.1, read as the reverse complement.
TATATATTCTACACAGACACATTTGGAACTCTCCTGGGGTACCCTCACACATATTATTCCCTCATTTAGTGGATGTTTCCACAAAAAAGTAAAATTTTCAAAAATCCAGAAAATTGGCTTAAAACTACTAAATATCAAGGACTCATTGGGCGTATCGCTCTGGAACTGAAATCGGAAAGCTCACTGATATTTCCCCTATCTGAAGGTCTGATAAACGCGGAAAAATGACTAAGTCCAAAAAAAAAAATTTTTCAACTTTTTTCCATTTTACCCCCGTGGATATATATTCTACCAAAACACATTTGGAACTCTCCTGGGGTACCCTCACACATATTATTCCCTCATTTAGTGGATATTTTCACAAAAAAAGTGAAATTTTCAAAAATCCATAAAATTGGCTGAAAATGACTAAATATCAAGGACTCATTGGGCGAATCACTTTGGAACTGAAATCAGAATGCTCACTGACATTTACCCTATCTGAAAGTGATAAACGGCGGAAAAATTTTTTCAACTTTTTTCAATTTTACCCCCGTGGGATATATATTCTACCACATACATTTGGAACTCTCCTGGGGTACCCTCACACATATTATTCCCTCATTTAGTGGATATTTTCACAAAAAAAGTGAAATTTTCAAAAATCCATAAAATTGGCTGAAAACGACTAAATATCAAGGACTCATTGGGCGAATCGCTCTGGAACTGAAATCGGAACGCTCACTGACATTTGCCCTATCTGAAAGTCTGATAAACGCCAGAAAAATGACTACGTCCAAAAAAAAAATGTTTCAACTTTTTTCAATTTTACCCCCGTGGGATATATATTCTACCCACACACATTTGGAACTCTCCTGGGGTACCCTCACACATATTATTCCCTCACTTAGTAGATATTTTCACAAAAAGGTGAAATTTTCAAAAATCCAAAATATTGGCTGAAAACGACTAAATATCAAGGACTCATTGGGCGAATCGCTCTGGAACTGAAATCAGAATGCTCACTGACATTTCCCCTATCTGAAAGTCTGATAAACGTCTGAAAAATGACTAAGTACAAAAAAAAAATGTTTCAACTTTTTTCAATTTTACCCCCGTGGGATATATATTCTACCCACACCTTTGGAACTCTCCTGGGGACCCTCACACATATTATTCCCTCATTTAGTGGATATTTTCACAAAAAAAGTTAAATTTTCAAAAATCCATAAAAGTGGCTGAAAACGACTAAATATCAAGGACTCATTGGGCGAATCGCTCTGGAACTGAAATCGGAACGCTCACTGACATTTGCCCTGTCTGAAAGTCTGATAAACGCCGGAAAAATGACTAAGTCCAAAAAAAAATTTTTTTCAACTTTTTTCAATTTTACCCTGTGGGATATATATTCTACCCACACACATTTGGAACTTTCCTGGGGTACCCTCACACATATTATTCCCTCATTTAGTGGATATTTTCACAAAAAAAGTGAAATTTTCAAAAATCCATAAAATTGGCTGAAAACGACTAAATATCAAGGACTCATTGGGCGAATCGCTCTGGAACTGAAATCAGAATGATCACTGGCATTTCCCCTATCTGAAAGTCTGATAAACGTCGGAAAAATGACTAAGTACAAAAAAAATTTTTTTCAACTTTTTTCAATTTTACCCCCGTGGGATATATATTCTACCCACACACATTTGGAACTCTCCTGGGATACCCTCACACATATTATTCCCTCATTTAGTGGATATTTTCACAAAAAAAGTGAAATTTTCAAAAATCCAAAATATTGGCTGAAAATGACTAAATATCAAGGACTCATTGGGCAAATCGCTCTGGAACTGAAATCGGAACGCTCACTGACATTTCCCCTATCTGAAAGTCTGATAAACGTCGGAAAAATGACTAAGTCCAAAAAAAATTTTTTTTCAACTTTTTTCAATTTTACCCCCGTGGGATATATATTCTACCACATACATTTGGAACTCTCCTGGGGTACCCTCACACATATTATTCCCTCATTTAGTGGATATTTTCAGAAAAAAAGTGAAATTTTCAAAAATCCATAAAATTGGCTGAAAACGTCTAAATATCAAGGAACCATTGGGCGAATCGCTCTGGAACTGAAATCAGAATGCTCACTGACATTTACCCTATCTGAAAGTCTGATAAACGTCGGAAAAATGACTGAGTACAAAAAACAAATTTTTTCAACTTTTTTCAATTTTACCCCCGTGGTATATATATTCTACCCACACACATTTGGAACTCTCCTGGGGTACCCTCACACATATTATTCCCTCATTTAGTGGATATTTTCACAAAAAAGTGACATTTTCAAAAATCCAAAATATTGACTGAAAACGACTAAATATCAAGGACTCATTGGGCGAATCGCTCTGGAACTGAAATCGGAACGCTCACTGACATTTGCCCTATCTGAAAGTGTGATAAACGCCGGAAAAATTTTTTCAACTTCTTTCAATTTTACCCCCGTGGGATATATATTCTACCCACACACATTTGGAACTCTCCTGGGGTACCCTCACACATATTGTTCCCTCATTTAGTGCATATTTTCACAAAAAAAGTGAAATTTTCAAAAATCCATAAAATTGGCTGAAAACGACTAAATATCAAGGACTCATTGGGCGAATCGCTCTGGAACTGAAATCAGAATGCTCACTGACATTTACCCTATCTGAAAGTCTGATAAACGTCGGAAAAATGACTAAGTCCAAAAAAAAAATTTTTTTCAACTTTTTTCAATTTTACCCCCGTGGGATATATATTCTACCACATACATTTGGAACTCTCCTGGGGTACCCTCACACATATTATTCCCTCATTTAGTGGATATTTTCACAAAAAAGTGACATTTTCAAAAATCCAAAATATTGGCTGAAAACGACTAAATATCAAGGACTCATTGGGCGAATCGCTCTGGAACTGAAATCGGTACGCTCACTGACATTTGCCCTATCTGAAAGTGTGATAAACGGCGGAAAAATTTTTTCAACTTTTTTCAATTTTACCCTCGTGGGATATATATTCTACCACATACATTTGGAACTCTCCTGGGGTACCCTCACACATATTATTCCCTCATTTAGTGGATATTTTCACAAAAAAAGTGAAATTTTCAAAAATCCATAAAATTGGCTGAAAACGACTAAATATCAAGGACTCATTGGGCGTATCGCTCTGGAACTGAAATCGGAACGCTCACTGACATTTGCCCTATCTGAAAGTCTGATAAACGCCAGAAAAATGACTACGTCCAAAAAAAAAACGTTTCAACTTTTTTCAATTTTACCCCCGTGGGATATATATTCTACCCACACACATTTGGAACTCTCCTGGGGTACCCTCACACATATTATTCCCTCATTTAGTGGATATTTTCACAAAAAAAGTGAAATTTTCAAAAATCCATAAAATTGGCTGAAAACGACTAAATATCAAGGACTCATTGGGCGAATCGCTCTGGAACTGAAATCAGAATGCTCACTGGCATTTCCCCTATCTGAAAGTCTGATAAACGTCGGAAAAATGACTAAGTACAAAAAAAATTTTTTTCAACTTTTTTCAATTTTACCCCCGTGGGATATATATTCTACCCACACACATTTGGAACTCTCCTGGGATACCCTCACACATATTATTCCCTCATTTAGTGGATATTTTCACAAAAAAAGTGAAATTTTCAAAAATCCAAAATATTGGCTGAAAACGACTAAATATCAAGGACTCATTGGGCGAATCGCTCTGGAACTGAAATCGGAACGCTCACTGACATTTCCCCTATCTGAAAGTCTGATAAACGTCGGAAAAATGACTAAGTCCAAAAAAAATTTTTTTTCAACTTTTTTCAATTTTACCCCCGTGGGATATATATTCTACCCACACACATTTGGAAGTCTCCTGGGGTACCCTCACACATATTATTCCCTCATTTAGTAGATATTTTCACAAAAAGGTGAAATTTTCAAAAATCCAAAATATTGGCTGAAAACGACTAAATATCAAGGACTCATTGGGCGAATCGCTCTGGAACTGAAATCAGAATGCTCACTGACATTTCCCCTATCTGAAAGTCTGATAAACGTCTGAAAAATGACTAAGTACAAAAAAAAAATGTTTCAACTTTTTTCAATTTTACCCCCGTGGGATATATATTCTACCCACACATTTGGAACTCTCCTGGGGACCCTCACACATATTATTCCCTCATTTAGTGGATATTTTCACAAAAAAAGTGAAATTTTCAAAAATCCATAAAAGTGGCTGAAAACGACTAAATATCAAGGACTCATTGGGCGAATCGCTCTGGAACTGAAATCGGAACGCTCACTGACATTTGCCCTGTCTGAAAGTCTGATAAACGCCGGAAAAATGACTAAGTCCAAAAAAAAATTTTTTTCAACTTTTTTTAATTTTACCCCCGTGGGATATATATTCTACCCATACACATTTGGAACTTTCCTGGGGTACCCTCACACATATTATTCCCTCATTTAGTGGATATTTTCACTAAAAAAGTGAAATTTTCAAAAATCCATGAAATTGGCTGAAAACAACTAAATATCAAGGTCTCATTGGGCGAATCGCTCTGGAACTGAAATCGGAACGCTCACTGACATTTGCCCTATCTGAAAGTCTGATAAACGCCGGAAAAATGACTAAGTCCAAAAAAAAAATGTTTTCAACTTTTTTCAATTTTACCCCGTGGGATATATATTATACCACATACATTTGGAACTCTCCTGGGGTACCCTCACACATATTATTCCCTCATTTAGTGGATATTTTCACAAAAAAAGTGACATTTTCAAAAATCCATAAAATTGGCTGAAAACGACTAAATATCAAGGACTCATTGGGCGAATCGCTCTGGAACTGAAATCGTAACGCTCACTGACATTTCCCTATCTTAAAGTGTGATAAACGCCGGAAAAATGACTAAGTCAAAAAAAAAATTTTTTTCAACTTTTTTCAATTTTACCCCGTGGGATATATATTCTACCACATACATTTGGAAATCTCCTGGGGTACCCTCAAACATATTTTTCCCTCATTTAGTGGATATTTTCACAAAAAAAGTGAAATTTTCAAAAATCCAGAAAATTGGCTGAAAACGACTAAATATCAAGGACTCATTGGGCGAATCGCTCTGGAACTGAAATCGGAACGCTCACTGACATTTCCTCTATCTGAAAGTCTAATAAACGTCTGAAAAATGACTAAGTACAAAAAAAAAAATGTTTAAACTTTTTTCAATTTTACCCCCGTGGGATATATATTCTACCCACACACATTTGGAACTCTCCTGGGGTACCCTCACACATATTATTCCCTCATTTAGTGGATATTTTCACAAAAAAGTGAATTTTTCAAAAATTCTAAATATTGGCTGAAAACGACTAAATATCAAGGACTCATTGGGCGAATCGCTCTGTAACTGAAATCGCAACGCTCACTGACATTTACCCTATCTGAAAGTGTGATAAACGCCGGAAAAATGACTAAGTCCAAAAAAAAAAATTTTTCAACTTTTTTCAATTTTACCCCGTGGGATATATATTATACCACATACATTTGGAACTCTCCTGGGGTACCCTCACACATATTATTCCCTCATTTAGTGGATATTTTCACAAAAAAGTGAAATTTTCAAAAATCCAGAAAATTGGCTGAAAACGACTAAATATCAAGGACTCATTGGGCGAATCGCTCTGGAACTGAAATCAGAATGCTCACTGTCATTTCCCCTTTCAGAAAGTCTGATAAACATCTGAAAAATGACTAAGTACAAAAAAAAAATGTTTCAACTTTTTTCAATTTTACCCCCGTGGGATATATATTCTATCCACACACATTTGGAACTCTCCTGGGGTACCCTCACACATATTATTCCCTCATTTAGTGGATATTTTCACAAAAAAAGTGAAATTTTCAAAAATCCATAAACTTGGCTGAAAACGACTAAATATCAAGGACTCATTGGGCGAATCGCTCTGGAACTGAAATCAGAATGCTCACTGACATTTACCCTATCTGAAAGTCTGATAAACGTCGGAAAAATGACTAAATACAAAAAAAAAAATTTTTCAACTTTTTTAAATTTTACCCCCGTGGGATATATATTCTACCCACACACATTTGGAACTCTCCTGGGGTACCCTCACACATATTATTCCCTCATTTAGTGGATATTTTCACAAAAAAGTGAAATTTTCAAAAATCCAAAATATTGGCTGAAAACGACTAAATATCAAGGACTCATTGGGCGAATCGCTCTGGAACTGAAATCGGAACGCTCACTGACATTTGCCCTATCTGAAAGTCTGATAAACGTCGGAAAAATGACTAAGTACAAAAAAAAAATTTTTTCAACTTTTTTACATTTTACCCCCGTGGGATATATATTCTACCCACACACATTTGGAACTCTCCTGGGGTACTGTAAAATAATACTCTTCCTGTATTATTTTTTTCTACTGAGGACTTCTCAAAGTATCAATATCACGATATTCTTATAAAAAAATGTATCTATTTATTCTTGGATTGTCCATTAAATAGAATCAGATTGCAGCAGGTACATACAATAATTAGTTATAAAGTAATTGTCCATTTGTCCATAATTAGCTTAATTGTTGAGATTCACCCATCTTTCCTTGGATCCTGGCTGGTAAATCATGTCTTTGTCCAGCACGTGTCCAGGCCTACATGTCAGATACTTCTCAGCATGAAGATTCTTCTTCTGTATCTTGTGGGATGTGCAGAGCAAGAGAGCCCCCCCTTTCTGTACCATGGGCTTTTATAGCCAGTCGTATGGCACACCTGTTCTACATATGGTAGTGAACCAAAAATACACACACAAATAGCGCATGTCAACTAGACACGATGGCTGAGGCATAGAACTCAGAAAAATGATTATCGATTAACATTCCAAATGAATTTCCATAATTAACCATTTAACATTTCCCACTTTTTTGAGAATAAAAGGACTTTAACCGAAAATTCTCAAAAGAAGATACATTCATCAATCATTTTTTCTTTCCTTCTTCCTTGGCAATATCATTAAATTTCCATAATAATAATAATAATAATAATAGTATCAATATCGGATTATTGTTATATAATGATGTGAATTCATGTTATGGTAAGCCGTGACTAATATTCATTTAATATATATAATTATACTTCCCTATATCTAAATTGAAGCAATCGCGGGTTCAATCGTCATCGTCTGATGTCATCGGGTCGTCGTCTCGTCTTCTTCTTGGTTCTTTTATAACACAGTCTTTAGATGAAAACTCCTTTGAAATAAGTGATAGCGTGTAGATATGGTACAGTCCATAATTGTGTTCATTATTGTGCAGTCCATAAACTGTACTCTTTATTAGAAAGATCATGTGTCAATTGATAAGAAAACAAAGTCCATGGATGAAATGCAGCTTTAATATCTGTGCGATGTCACCTGGACTTACGTTGGATCGTCTTTGGAATCTTCCGTGTGTCTGCACTGGTCTCGTGTCACTTTTGGAAGAGATGTGACGTCTTTGGTCAGTAAAGCAAGGGTTAACTTGACACTTCCCTGCTTTATATCGCACCATAACCAGTACTCAGTCCTTTATATACAGGACACATATGCCAGGTATTACCTGTTCACCAGCTTTCATTGAAGCGTTGCAGGGGATGGGAAACCACTGGAACGTGATGAAACTTGAACACAACACAGTACATATAGGATCATCGTCCTCTGCCGTCCTGGTGATCAGTGGTGTGAATTGTATTGTATGTAATGGACACAGTCTATGATCACTCAGCATTCACACCTGTTACCTTCTGAGACGTCCGGATATCAGTTGCTTCTTCTTGTAACTTTTGAGAGTCTCTTTGATTTATAAAAATTAAAAGTCTTTATTAAGATAGAATTCATAATTGCGATGTCTTGATTGAAGTCTTCATTCCCTAATCTGATACCAAATCTGGCAATTTTTCCTAACCTATAATATCACAGCGTACCATAGCAATCAATAATATCCATCTAATTATTATCAAAATATTAAAATAAATTATGTTTGGAATAATAACCAATAATAGATAATAATTCATTATTAATCAAGTTCTCCATATGATAGAACATTTTTATGACATAGGTGTAATTACCTTTCCCAACCCATAGGTGTCAGTGTGTTTTGAAACAACAAGTGTTTATATCTTTATTAAACCAATAATACCAAAGAATGTATACTCCTGAACTAAAATGAATAAATCTATGAATGTATGAAGGAATGAATGAATGAATTGTTGTGTTTACTCAGAAAATGTAAACATTGTTTTCCTTAACAATATATATTTAATGAAGCAATACTCTTGTATTAGACATTACTTTATTAAATATTAATGTGTTTTCTCAATTGAAATATTGAACTGAATTAAAATCGAAAATTGAGAATTAAAAATGAAAAATGGAAAAATAAGAAAATAAGTAAGAATAAAATTTTAAAAATTAAAAATAAAATTAAGTGTAAAAATAAGAATAAAAATAAGGCCTTTAAAATTTAATGACACATGCAGAGTAATTATATTTTCCATAAAAAATACCCTTATATCTCCATTATCTGGATGATTTCATATTTGTCATAACCTTGTATCACCAAAAAATTATTAAACTATGCAACTTTGCATGTAATACCCTTCTTAATTCTATCATTGTACCTTATTATTGTTTCTTCTTTATTAAAATGTGTGAAAAATAAGTATTGATCAAAAGTAATTATGTAATCAGGATCAAAAACACATTTTCCCCCTTAATACCAAAAAAATATTATTTTATAAAATTTATGTATATATCAGAACCAAATTAAAAAATAATTATTCTTCTAGAAATATTGTGCATAAATTTCATATCGATGAGTAGCATAGATTTGTCTAAAGAGAGGTGTGTACCTATTTAGGTAACCATTAAAAATAATATCATAGTTATTCAAAAATATTATCATGTGGAAAATTATTCTAAATATAAATTTGCTTTGTAAACCATTTTGATGTGTGGTTGCCCTTATCCACTATTAGTTAAATCAAGAAATAATAATTATTAAAGAAATATAGAAGTATATATATAATGTAGATAATACCTAATTATGTATTATAATTTTTCTCAGAATTAAATATATTTTTGTACCTTCACATAAAGAAACATTTTTTTTCCAAACATACAAACGTACGAGGCCTCTGTCACATCAATCACACTTAGCAGCTGCTGATTTACTCATCTGTCACCTTCACTCTGACATTCACAGATCTGTTCAACTCAAACATTCCACATATGAAGTTTTAGATATATATATATTTAACCCAAAATTGTTGTATCCCAATTTATTAATGCGCATTGTCATATCAATTAAATATCTTAATATTCTTTGAATATTCCCCAAATACATATTATATAATATGAGAGTAAGTCACTGGAATTTCAAACACTTGAAAAAACTCTTGACTTAGATTCTTTTTTCACTGGCTGCCAGGTCTTAAGTTACATCAGCTGAAAATAGAATGAATGGGATCTATACTATTAGCTCAAAGTTCAAAGGCCGCAGCTGTCACACGTCATGCTGTAAAGCTACTTGTTATAAAATAAACACTTCATGCATAGAAAATATTAATTAATTAATGTGACACGTAATAATTAACTAGTTATTATTTTAAAATGTTATACACATAAAATCATGCAATTTTTCCACTTCCTGTGTGAATAAAGAAATAAATCCATTTTAGAGTTGTTTGATCAAATCCTGCTTTGGAATGAAACCTCTAAGGAAATATAAGAAAGTAAAATTAAATATCAAATTCATACAGAAACAGAATTATTTAAATATCTTATACATATATTGGTTGGTTCTAATGTAATTCAAAATATTGCTACTTAAATTTATATATGAAGTTCTAATTTATTAATTAATATAAATATATTTTATAAACATATATATAAATACAATTATACACAATCTCTACTTAGACAAGTGTATATATATATATATATACATACATGAACTACTAGAAACTATGTAACTACAATTTTACTGCATAAGATTATAAATAAATATTGAGACATTGTATAACATTTTGATACAACATCATATTTACAGTTTTTCCTTAGCCACTCCCTAAACCAAATCTTCTGTCTCTCTCAAATATCTCTAGGAACGCCCTATTTAGGAAAGACATTCTTCTATCCTTCAAAACCTCAGAGAACTGTCTGTCCTTCTGTCCACATTCCATGATGTCACTGTGAGCCGGTCGTCTCACCTGTCTCTGTTCATCAGTTTCGGCCATTTTCCTTTCTAGGGAAAAGTCACAGCTTTGCATTTTTAACTCTTTGTGTGGAGATATGGAGTTTTGAATTATCTGATATGGCTTATAACAGATATGAAATCTCCTGCGTATTTGATAGAGTTCACTATGGGGATGACTCAGTCTAGGAGAGTTTGATATTGGCTTTTGATAAGATTTTACCTTTTCTGGTTTTATAAAATTAACTTGATTTATTTTCTTTGCACGATTCTCATGTTTTCTAACAGAATCCAGCAACTGCACACATTTGAATAGGGATTCTTTTTGTGACGCTATATCTCTAGATACTGGATCTAAGAATTTGAATTTTTGTACAAAAGTTTTTATCATATGTTGTACTTTTCCATTTTTGATGAGAGCTTTGTACAACCGTTCAAATATGGACATGAATGTATATGTACATTCCTTCCTACCAATCCTTAGTTTCTGCAGATCTTCTATGTTGGGAAAATCCTTTGTGACACAATAAATCAAATATCTTAATCTGTCCGAATCATTTTCCCATCCATTAGGAGAGTCATTTTCACAGGGCATTAAATGTAAACGTCTGGAAAATGTCACAGGAATCCATATTTTAAATAATTGATTTCTCTCCTCATTGGATAAATCAAACTTATCAGAGAAGCTCTCAAATATCTCTGAATTTCTACAGGCATGGACTTTGACATCATATTTTGGCATGATTTTGTATAATTTCAGCAAATTTTTCCTCATTTTAATTTGGAGTTGAGCCTGGGTAATTCCTGAATTCTCTGATATTTTTAGTGGCTCTTGTACGTCCGTTCCTCCTAGGTCACTCACGTCTCCTCCCACATCACCTAGTATGTCGGTTTCTCGTATGTCAGTCATGTCTCCTCCCATGTCAGGTTTCTGTATGTCCGTCTCTTGGTCAGACCCAAGGTCACCTTCAGTTACAGACACGTGTCTTACTTCTTGTTCATTTTCCACATTACAGTCAGAATCATTGTCACTATCTGACACTTCTACACTATTTTCCTGCTTAGAACTTTCAAGTTCAAAATTATGAAATACTTGTACAAGATGTAGAATATTCCGCAATTTGTGTTTCTCTCTATTTACCAATTTAGAAGTTAACTGTAAATTCTGCAATTCACATTCTTTGTATAAACTGAGCCACAAAACTTCTATGTCATCTCCTATATTAACTTTGAAATTAATATTACTTTGTTTAGCAAAAGAAGAAATTATATCCATATTTTGCTTACCTTAAGATTCCTTAGCTTTTCTTTATCAGCACGTCCTGTCTTCAGTTCGTCTGATTCTGTTCCTTGTTAGTACCTCTGCTTCCCGTTAGTCCTCAGTCTGTAGGCTTCTTTCTGCTTCTCGTGACAAATTAGTGAATTTACTGACACGTGAACAACAGCTGTTCAGCTCGTCAGGACTTCCCCCCCGTGTTCATGGAAGAAATTCACTTACTTAATTTAAAAAACGAAAAAACAGGATTGGCTGGCTCACCATTGTAAAATAATACTCTTCCTGTATTATTTTTTTCTACTGAGGACTTCTCAAAGTATCAATATCACAATATTCTTATAAAAAAATGTATCTATTTATTCTTCGATTGTCCATTAAAAAGAATCAGATTGCAGCAGGTACATACAATAATTAGTTATAAAGTAATTGTCCATTTGTCCATAATTAGCTTAATTGTTGAGATTCACCCATCTTTCCTTGGATCCTGGCTGGTAAATCATGTCTTTGTCCAGCACGTGTCCAGGCCTACATGTCAGATACTTCTCAGCATGAAGATTCTTCTTCTGTATCTTGTGGGATGTGCAGAGCAAGAGAGCCCCCCCTTTCTGTACCATGGGCTTTTATAGCCAGTCGTATGGCACACCTGTTCTACATATGGTTTCCAAATGAATTTCCATAATTAACCATTTAACAGGTACCCTCACAAATATTATTCCCTCATTTAGTAGATATTTTCACAAAAAAAGTGAAATTTTCAAAAATCCATAAAATTGGCTGAAAACGACTAAATATCAAGGACTCATTGGGCGAATCGCTCTGGAACTGAAATCAGAATGCTCACTGACATTTACCCTATCTGAAAGTCTGATAAACGTCGGAAAAATGACTAAGTCCCAAAAAAAATTTTTTCAACTTTTTTCAATTTTACCCCCGTGAGATATATATTCTACCCACACACATTTGAAACTCTCCTGGGGTACCCTCACACATATTATTCCCTCATTTAGTGGATATTTTCACAAAAAAGTGAAATTTTCAAAAATTCAAAATATTGGCTGAAAACGACTAAATATCAAGGACTCATTGGGCGAATCGCTCTGGAACTGAAATCGGAACGCTCACTGACATTTGCCCTATCTGAAAGTGTGATAAACGCCGGAAAAATGACTAAGTTCAAAAAAAAAATGTTTTCAACTTTTTTCAATTTTACCCCCGTGGGATATACATTCTACCCACACACATTTGGAACTCTCCTGGGGTACCCTCACACATATTATTCCCTCATTTAGTGGATATTTTCACAAAAAAAGTGAAATTTTCAAAAATTCATAAAATTGGCTGAAAACGACTAAATATCAAGGACTCATTGGGCGAATCGCTCTGGAACTGAAATCAGAATGCTCACTGACATTTACCCTATCTGAAAGTCTGATAAACGTCGGAAAAATGGCTAAGTACAAAAAAAAAATTTTTTCAACTTTTTTCAATTTTACCCTCGTGGGATATATATTCTACCCACACACATTTGGAACTCTCCTGGGGTACCCTCACACATATTATTCCCTCATTTAGTGGATATTTTCACAAAAAAGTGAAATTTTCAAAAATCCAGAAAATTGGCTGAAAACGACTAAATATCAAGGACTCATTGGGCGAATCGCTCTGGAACTGAAATCAGAACGCTCACTGACATTTGCCCTATCTGAAAGTCTGATAAAAGCCAGAAAAATGACTACGTCCAAAAAAAAATTTATTTCAACTTTTTTCAATTTTGCCCCCGTGGAATATATATTCTACCCACACACATTTGGAACTCTCCTGGGGTACCCTCACACATATTATTCCCTCATTTAGTGGATATTTTCACAAAAAAATTAAATTTTCAAAAATCCATAAAATTGGCTGAAAACGACTAAATATCAAGGACTCATTGGGCGAATCGCTCTGGAGCTGAAATCAGAATGCTCACTGACATTTCCCCTATCTGAAAGTCTGATAAACGTCTGAAAAATGACTAAGTACAAAAAAAAATGTTTCAACTTTTTTCAATTTTACCCCCGTGGGATATATATTCTACCCACACACATTTGGAACTCTCCTGGGGTACCCTCACACATATTATTCCCTCATTTAGTGGATATTTTCACAAAAAAGTGAAATTTTCAAAAATTCTAAATATTGGCTGAAAACGACTAAATATCATGGACTCATTGGGCGAATCGCTCTGGAACTGAAATTGGAACGCTCACTGACATTTGCCCTATCTGAAAGTGTGATAAACGCCGGAAAAATGACTAAGTCAAAAAAAAAAATGTTTTCAACTTTTTTCAATTTTACCCCCGTGGGATATATATTCTACCCACACACATTTGGAACTCTCCTGTTGTACCCTCACACATATTATTCCCTCCTTTAGTGGATATTTTCACAAAAAAGTGAAATTTTCAAAAATCCAAAATATTGGCTGAAAACCACTAAATATCAAGGACTCATTGGGCGAATCGCTCTGGAACTGAAATCGGAACGCTCTCTGACATTTGTCCTATCTGAAAGTCTGATGAACGCTGGAAAAATGACTAAGTCCCAAAAAAAAATTTTTTCAACTTTTTTCAATTTTACCCCCGTGAGATATATATTCTACCCACACACATTTGGAACTCTCCTGGGGTACCCTCACACATATTATTCCCTCATTTAGTGGATATTTTCACAAAAAAAGTGAAATTTTCAAAAATCCATAAAATTGGCTGAAAACGACTAAATATCAAGGACTCATTGGCGAATCGCTCTGGAATTGAAATCGGAACGCTCACTGACATTTGCCCTATCTGAAAGTCTGATAAACGTCGGAAAAATGACTAAGTACAAAAAAAAAATTGTTTCAACTTTTTTCAATTTTACCCCGTGGGATATATATTCTACCCACACACATTTGGAACTCTCCTCGGGTACCCTCAGACATATTATTCCCTCATTTAGTGGATATTTTCACAAAAAGGTGAAATTTTCAAAAATCCAAAATATTGGCTGAAAACGACTAAATATCAAGGACTCATTGGGCGAATCGCTCTGGAACTGAAATCAGAATGCTCACTGACATTTCCCCTATCTGAAAGTCTGATAAACGTCTGAAAAATGACTAAGTACAAAAAAAAAATTTTTCAACTTTTTTCAATTTTACCCTCGTGGGATATACAGTCATATGAAAAAGTTTGGGCACCCCTATTAATCTTAAGCTTAATGTTTTATAAAAATTGGTATTTTTGCAACAGCTATTTCAGTTTGATATATGTAATAACTGTTGGACACAGTAATGTTTCTGCCTTGAAATGAGGTTTATTGTACTAACAGAAAATGTGCAATCTGCATTCAAACAAAATTTGACAGGTGCATAAGTATGGGCACCCTTATCATTTTCTTGTTTTAAATACTCCTACCTACTTTTTACTGACTTCATAACGCACTTTTTTTGTTTTGTAACCTCATTGAGCTTTGAACTTCATAGTCAGGTGTATGCAATCATGAGAAAAGCTACTTAAAGTGGCCACTTGCAAGTTGTTCTCCTGTTTGAATCTCCTCTGAAGAGTGGCATCATAGGCTCCTCAAAACAACTGTCAAATGATCTGAAAACAAAGATTATTCAACATAATTGTTCAGGGGAAGGATACAAAAAACTGTCTCAGAGATTTAACCTGTCAGAGGAACATAGTAAGGAAATGGAAGAACACAGGGACAGTTCTTGTTAAGGCTAGAAGTGGCAGGCCAAGAAAAACATCAGAGAGGCAGAGAAGAAGAATGGTGAGATCAGTCAAGGACAATCCTCAGACCACCTCCAGAGAGCTGCAGCATCAACTTGCTGCAGATGGTGTCACTGTGCATCGGTCAACTATACAACGCACTTTGCACAAGGAGAAGCTGTATGGGAGAGTGATGCGAAAGAAGCCGTTTCTGCAAGCACGCCACAAACAGAGTCGGCTGAGGTATGCAACAGCACATTTGGAGAAGCCAATTTCTTTTTGGAAGAAGGTCTTGTGGACTGATGAAACCAAGATTGAGTTGTTTGGTCATACAAAAGGCGTTATGCATGGCAGCAAAAAAACACAGCATTCCAAGAAAAACACTTGCTACCCACAGTAAAATTTGGTGGAGGTTCCATCATGCTTTGGGGCTGTGTAGCCAATGCCGGCACTGGGAATCTTGTTAAAGTTGAGGGACGCATGGATTCCACTCAGTATCAGCAGATTCTTGACAATAATGTTCAAGAATCAGTGATAAAGTTGAAGTTACGCAGGGGATGGATCTTTCAGCAAGACAATAATCCAAAACACCACTCCAAATCTACTCAGGCATTCATGCAGAGGAACAATTACAATGTTCTGGAATGGCCATCCCAGTCCCCAGACCTGAATATCATTGAACATCTGTGGGATCATTTGAAGAGGGCTGTCCATGCTCGGTGACCATCAAACTTAACTGAACTGGAATTGTTTTGTAAAGAGGAATGGTCAAAAATACCTTCATCCAGGATCCAGGAAATCATTAAAAGCTACCGGAAGCGACTAGAGGCTGTCATTTTTGCAAAAGGAGGATCTACTAAATATTAATGTCACTTTTCTGGTAAGGTGCCCATACTTATGCACCTGTCAAATTTTGTTTGAATGCAGATTGCACATTTTCTGTTAGTACAAAAAACCTCATTTCAATGCAGAAACATTACTGTGTCCAACAGTTATTACATATATCAACTGAAATAGCTGTTGCAAAAAAACAAATTTTTTTAAAACATTAAGCTTAATATTAATAGGGGTGCCCAAACTTTTTCATATAACTGTATATTCTACCCACACACATTTGGAAGTCTCCTGGGGTACCCTCACACATATTATTCCCTCATTTAGTGGATATTTTCACAAAAAAGTGAAATTTTCAAAAATCCAAAATATTGGCTGAAAACGACTAAATATCAAGGACTCATTGGGCGAATCGCTTTGAAACTGAAATTGGAACGCTCACTGACATTTGCCCTATCTGAAAGTCTGATGAACGCCGGAAAAATGACTAAGTCCCAAAAAAAAATTTTTTCAACTTTTTTCAATTTTACCCCCGTGAGATATATATTCTACCCACACACATTTGGAACTCTCCTGGGGTACCCTCACACATATTATTCCCTCATTTAGTGGATATTTTCACAAAAAGGTGACATTTTCAAAAATCCAAAATATTGGCTGAAAACGACTAAGTATCAAGGACTCATTGGGCGAATCGCTCTGCAACTGAAATCAGAATGCTCACTGACATTTCTCCTATCTGAAAGTCTGATAAACGTCTGAAAAATGACTAAGTACAAAAATAAAATGTTTCAACTTTTTTCAATTTTACCCCCGTGGGATATATATTCTACCCACACACATTTGGAACTCTCCTGTGGTACCATCACACATAGTATTCCCTCATTTAGTGGATATTTTCACAAAAAAGTGAAATTTTCAAAAATCCATAAAATTGGCTGAAAATGACTAAATATCAAGGACTCATTGGGCGAATCGCTCTGGAACTGAAATCTGAACGCTCACTGACATTTCCCCTATCTGAAAGTCTGATAAACGCTGGAAAAATGACTAGGTCCAAAAAAAATTTTTTTTCAACTTTTTTCAATTTTACCCCCGTGGGATATGTATTCTACCCACACACATTTGGAAGTCTCCTCGGGTACCCTCACACATATTATTCCCTCATTTAGTGGATATTTTCACAAAAAAGTGAAATTTTCAAAAATCCAAAATATTGGCTGAAAACGACTAAATATCAAGGACTCATTGGGCGAATCGCTTTGAAACTGAAATCGGAACGCTCACTGACATTTGCCCTATCTGAAAGTCTGATGAACGCCGGAAAAATGACTACGTCCCCAAAAAAAATTTTTTTTCAACTTTTTTCAATTTTACCCCCGTGAGATATATATTCTACCCACACACATTTGGAACTCTCCTGGGGTACCCTCACACATATTATTCCCTCATTTAGTGGATATTTTTACAAAAAAGTGAAATTTTCAAAAATTTAAAATATTGGCTGAAAACGACTAAATATCAAGGACTCATTGGGCGAATCGCTCTGGAACTGAAATCTGAACGCTCACTCACATTTCCCCTATCTGAAAGTCTGATAAACGCTGGAAAAATTACTAGGTCCAAAAAAAATTTTTTTTAAACTTTTTTCAATTTTACCCCCGTGGGATATATATTCTACCCACACACACTTGGAAGTCTCCTGGGGTACCCTCACACATATTATTCCCTCATTTAGTGGATATTTTCACAAAAAAGTGAAATTTTCAAAAATTCAAAATATTGGCTGAAAACGACTAAATATTATTCACACATATTATTCCCTCATTTAGTGGATATTTTCACAAAAAGGTGAAATTTTCAAAAATCCAAAATATTGGCTGAAAACGACAAAATATCAAGGACTCATTGGGCGAATCGCTCTGGAACTGAAATCAGAATGCTCACTGACATTTCCCCTATCTGAAAGTCTGATAAACGTCTGAAAAATGACTAAGTACAAAAAAAAAATGTTTCAACTTTTTTCAATTTTACCCCCGTGGGATATATATTCTACCCACACACATTTGGAACTCTCCTGGGGTACCCTCACACATATTATTCCCTCATTTAGTGGATATTTTCACAAAAAGGTGACATTTTCAAAAATCAAAAATATTGGCTGAAAACGACTAAATATCAAGGACTCATTGGGCGAATCGCTCTGCAACTGAAATCAGAATGCTCACTGACATTTCCCCTATCTGAAAGTCTGATAAACGTCTGAAAAATGACTAAGTACAAAAATAAAATGTTTCAACTTTTTTCAATTTTACCCCCGTGGGATATATATTCTACCCACACACATTTGGAACTCTCCTGGGGTACCATCACACATATTATTCCCTCATTTAGTGGATATTTTTACAAAAAAGTGAAATTTTCAAAGATTCAAAATATTGGCTGAAAATGACTAAATATCAAGGACTCATTGGGCGAATCGCTCTGGAACTGAAATCTGAACGCTCACTGACATTTCCCCTATCTGAAAGTCTGATAAACGCTGGAAAAATGAATAGTCCAAAAAATTTTTTTTTTCAACTTTTTTCAATTTTACCCCCATGGAATATATATTCTACCCACACACCTTTGGAAGTCTCCTGGGGTACCCTCACACATATTATTCCCTCATTTAGTGGATATTTTCACAAAAAGGTGACATTTTCAAAAATCCAAAATATTGGCTGAAAACGACAAAATATCAAGGACTCATTGGGCGAATCGCTCTGGAACTGAAATCAGAATGCTCACTGACATTTCCCCTATCTGAAAGTCTGATAAACGTCTGAAAAATGACTAAGTACAAAAAAAAAATGTTTCAACTTTTTTCAATTTTACCCGCGTGGGATATATATTCTACCCACACACATTTGGAACTCTCCTGGGGTAACCTCACACATATTATTCCCTCATTTAGTGGATATTTTCACAAAAAAGTGAAATTTTCAAAAATCCATAAAATTGGCTGAAAACGACTAAATATCAAGGACTCATTGGGCGAATCGCTCTGGAACTGAAATCTGAACGCTCACTGACATTTCCCCTATCTGAAAGTCTGATAAACACTGGAAAAATGACTAGGTCCAAAAAAAATTTTTTTTCAACTTTTTTCAATTTTACCCCCGTGGGATATATATTCTACCCACACACATTTGGAAGTCTCCTGGGGTAACCTCACACATATTATTCCGTCATTTAGTGGATATTTTCACAAAAAAGTGAAATTTTCAAAAATCCATAAAATTGGCTGAAAACGACTAAATATCAAGGACTCATTGGGCGAATCACTCTGGAACTGAAATCTGAACGCTCACTGACATTTCCCCTATCTGAAAGTCTGATAAACGCTGGAAAAATGACTAGGTCCAAAAAAAATTTTTTTTCAACTTTTTTCAATTTTACCCCCGTGGGATATATATTCTACCCACACACATTTGGAAGTCTCCTGGGGTACCCTCACACATATCATTCCCTCATTTAGTGGATATTTTCACAAAAAAGTGAAATTTTCAAAAATTCAAAATATTGGCTGAAAACGACTAAATATCAAGGACTCATTGGGCGAATCGCTCTGGAACTGAAATCTGAACGCTCACTGACATTTCCCCTATCTGAAAGTCTGATAAACGCTGGAAAAATGATTAGTCCAAAAAAAATTTTTTTTCAACTTTTTTCAATTTTACCCCCGTGGGATATATATTCTACCCACACACCTTTGGAAGTCTCCTGGGGTACCCTCACACATATTATTCCCTCATTTAGTGGATATTTTCACAAAAAGGTGAAATTTTCAAAAAACCAAAATATTGGCTGAAAATGACAAAATATCAAGGACTCATTGGGCGAATCGCTCTGGAACTGAAATCAGAATGCTCACTGACATTTCCCCTATCTGAAAGTCTGATAAACATCTGAAAAATGACTAAGTACAAAAAAAAAATGTTTCAACTTTTTTCAATTTTACCCCCGTGGGATATATATTCTACCCACACACATTTGGAACTCCCCTGGGGTACCCTCACACATATTATTCCCTCATTTAGTGGATATTTTCACAAAAAAGTGAAATTTTCAAAAATCCATAAAATTGGCTGAAAACGGCTAAATATCAAGGACTCATTGGGCGAATCGCTCTGGAACTGAAAACTGAACGCTGACTGACATGTCCCCTATCAGAAAGTCTGATAAACGCTGGAAAAATGACTAGGTCCAAAAAAAATTTTTTTTCAACTTTTTTCAATTTTACCCCCGTGGGATATATATTCTACCCACACACATTTGGAAGTCTCCTGGGGTACCCTCACACATATTATTCCCTCATTTAGTGGATATTTTCACAAAAAAGTGAAATTTTCAAAAATTAAAAATATTGGCTGAAAACGACTAAATATCAAGGACTCATTGGGCGAATCGCTCTGGAACTGAAATCTGAACGCTCACTGACATTTCCCCTATCTGAAAGTCTGATAAACGCTGGAAAAATGAATAGTCCAAAAAAAATTTTTTTTCAGCTTTTTTCAATTTTACCCCCGTGGGATATATATTCTACCAACACACCTTTGGAAGTCTCCTGGGGTACCCTCACACATATTATTCCCTCATTTAGTGGATATTTTCACAAAAAGGTGAAATTTTCAAAAATCCTAAATATTGGCTGAAATCGACTAAATATCAAGGACTCATTGGGCGAATCGCTCTGGAACTGAAATTAGAATGCTCACTGACATTTCCCCTATCTGAAAGTCTGATAAACGTCTGAAAAATGACTAGGTCCAAAAAAAATTTTTTTTCAACTTTTTTCAATTTTACCCCCGTGGGATATATATTCTACCCACACACATTTGGAACTCTCCTGGGGTACCCTCACACATATTATTCCCTCATTTAGTGGATATTTTCACAAAAAAGTGAAATTTTCAAAAATCCAAAATATTGGCTGAAAATGACTAAATATCAAGGACTCATTGGGCGAATCGCTCTGGAACTGAAATCAGAATGCTCACTGACATTTCCCCTATCTGAAAGTCTGATAAACGTCTGAAAAATGACTAAGTACAAAAAAAAAATGTTTCAACTTTTTTCAATTTTACCCCCGTGGGATATATATTCTACCCACACACATTTGGAACTCTCATGGGGTACCCTCACACATATTATTCCCTCATTTAGTGGATATTTTCACAAAAAGGTGAAATTTTCAAAAATCCAAAATATTGGCTGAAAACGACTAAATATCAAGGACTCATTGGGCAAATCGCTCTGGAACTGAAATCAGAATGCTCACTGACATTTCCCCTATCTGAAAGTCTGATAAACGTCTGAAAAATGACTAAGTACAAAAAAAAAATGTTTCAACTTTTTTCAATTTTACCCCCGTGGGATGTATATTCTACCCACACACATTTGGAAGTCTCCTGGGGTACCCTCACACGTATTATTCCCCCATTTAGTGGATATTTTCACAAAAAAGTGAAATTTTCAAAAATTCAGAAAATTGTCTGAAAACGACTAAATATCAAGGACTCATTGGGCGAATCGCTCTGCATCTGAAATCGGAGCGCTCACTGCCATTTCCCATATCTGAAAGTCTGATAAACGCCGGAAAAATGAATAAGTCCCCCCAAAAATTTTTTTCAACTTTTTTCAATTTTACCCCCGTGGGATATATATTCTACCCTCACACATTTGAAACTCTCCTGGGGTACCTTAACACATATTTTTCCCTCATTTAGTGGATATTTTCACAAAAAAGTGAAATTTTCAAAAATCCAGAAAATTGGCTGAAAATGACTAAATATCAAGGACTCATTGGGCGAATTGGTCTGGAACTGAAATCAGATTGCTCACTGACATTTGGAACTCTCCTGGGGCACCCTCACACATATTATTCCCTCATTTAGTGGATATTTTCCCAAAAAAGTGAAATTTTCAAAAATCCATAAAATTGGCTGAAAATGACTAAATATCAAGGACTCATTGGGCGAATTGCTCTGGAACTGAAATCAGATTGCTCACTGACATTTACCCTATCTGAAAGTCTGATAAACGTCTGAAAAATGACTAAGTACAAAAAAAATGTTTAAACTTTTTTCAATTTTACCCCCGTGGGATATATATTCTACCCACACACATTTGGAACTCTCCTGGGGTACCCTCACACATATTATTCCCTCATTTAGTGGATATTTTCACAAAAAAGTGAAATTTTCAAAAATCCAAAATATTGGCTGAAAACGACTAAATATCAAGGACTCATTGGGCGAATTGCTCTGGAACTGAAATCGGAATGCTCACTGACATTTGCCCTATCTGAAAGTCTGATAAACGCTGGAAAAATGAATAGTCCAAAAAAATTTTTTTTTCAACTTTTTTCAATTTTACCCCCGTGGGATGTATATTCTACCCACACACATTTGGAAGCCTCCTAGGGTACCCTCACACATATTATTCCCTCATTTAGTGGATATTTTCACAAAAAGGTGAAATTTTCAAAAATCCAAAATATTGGCTGAAAATGACTAAATATCAAGGACTCATTGGGCGAATCGCTCTGGAACTGAAATCAGAATGCTCACTGACATTTCCCCTATCTGAAAGTCTGATAAACGTCTGAAAAATGACTAAGTACAAAAAAAAAATGTTTCAACTTTTTTCAATTTTACCCCCGTGGGATATATATTCTACCCACACACATTTTTAACTCTCATGGGGTACCCTCACACATATTATTCCCTAATTTAGTGGATATTTTCACAAAAAAGTGAAATTTTCAAAAATCCAAAATATTGGCTGAAAACGACTAAATATCAAGGACTCATTGGGCGAATCGCTCTGGAACTGAAATCGGAATGCTCACTGACATTTGCGCTATCTGAAAGTCTGATAAACGCTGGAAAAATGAATAGTCCAAAAAAAATTTTTTTTCAACTTTTTTCAATTTTACCCCCGTGGGATGTATATTCTATCCACACACATTTGGAAGTCTCCTGGGGTACCCTCACACATATTATTCCCTCATTTAGTGGATATTTTCACAAAAAGGTGAAATTTTCAAAAATCCAAAATATTGGCTGAAAACGACTAAATATCAAGAACTCATTGGGCGAATCGCTCTGGAACTGAAATCAGAATGCTCACTGACATATCCCCTATCTGAAAGTCTGATAAACGTCTGAAAAATGACTAAGTACAAAAAAAAAATGTTTCAACTTTTTTCAATTTTACCCCCGTGGGATATATATTCTACCCACACACATTTGGAAGTCTCCTGGGGTACCCTCACACATATTATTCCCTCATTTAGTGGATATTTTCACAAAAAAATTAAATTTTCATAAATACAAAATATTGGCTGAAAACGACTAAATATCAAGGACTCATTGGGCGAATCGCTCTGGAACTGAAATCGGAACGCTCAATGACATTTGCCCTATTTGAAAGTCTGATAAACGCCGGAAAAATGACTAAGTCCAAAAAAAAATGTTTCAACTTTTTTCAATTTTACCCCCGTAGGATATATATTCTACGCACACACATTTGGAACTCTCTTGGGGTACCCTCACACATATTATTCCCTCATTTAGTGGATATTTTCACAAAAAGGTGAAATTTTCAAAAATCCTAAATATTGGCTGAAATCGACTAAATATCAAGAACTCATTGGGCGAATCGCTCTGGAACTGAAATCAGAATGCTCACTGACATTTCCCCTATCTGAAAGTCTGAAAAATGACTAAGTACAAAAAAAAAATGTTTCAACTTTTTTCAATTTTACCCCTGTGGGATATATATTCTACCCACACACATTTGGAAGTCTCCTGGGGTACCCTCACACATATTATTCCCTCATTTAGTGGATATTTTCACAAAAAGGTGAAATTTTCAAAAATCCAAAATATTGGCTGAAAACGACTAAATATCAAGGACTCATTGGGCGAATCGCTCTGGAACTGAAATCAGAATGCTCACTGACATTTCCCCTATCTGAAAGTCTGATAAACGTCTGAAAAATGACTAAGTACAAAAAAAAAATGTTTCAACTTTTTTCAATTTTACCCCCGTGGGATATATATTCTACCCACACACATTTGGAAGTCTCCTGGGGTACCCTCACACATATTATTCCCTCATTTAGTGGATATTTTCACAAAAAAATTAAATTTTCAAAAATACAAAATATTGGCTGAAAACGACTAAATATCAAGGACTCATTGGGCGAATCGCTCTGGAACTGAAATCGGAACGCTCAATGACATTTGCCCTATCTGAAAGTCTGATAAACGCTGGAAAAATGACTAAGTCCAAAAAAAAATGTTTCAACTTTTTTCAATTTTACCCCCGTGGGATATATATTCTACGCACACACATTTGGAACTCTCTTGGGGTACCCTCACACATATTATTCCCCCATTTAGTGGATATTTTCACAATAAAGTGAAATTTTCAAAAATCCATAAAATTGGCTGAAAACGACCAAATATCAAGGACTCATTGGGTGAATCGCTCTGGAACTGAAATCGGAATGCTCACTGACATTTGCCCTATCTGAAAGTCTGATAAACGCTGGAAAAATGAATAGTCCAAAAAAAATTTTTTTCCAACTTTTTTCAATTTTACCCCCGTGGGATGTATATTCTACCCACACACATTTGGAAGCCTCCTGGGGTACCCTCACACATATTATTCCCTCATTTAGTGGATATTTTCACAAAAAGGTGAAATTTTCAAAAATCCAAAATATTGGCTGAAAATGACTAAATATCAAGGACTCATTGGGCGAATCGCTCTGGAACTGAAATCAGAATGCTCACTGACATTTCCCCTATCTGAAAGTCTGATAAACGTCTGAAAAATGACTAAGTACAAAAAAAAAATGTTTCAACTTTTTTCAATTTTACCCCCGTGGGATATATATTCTACCCACACACATTTGGAACTCTCATGGGGTACCCTCACACATATTATTCCCTCATTTAGTGGATATTTTCACAAAAAAGTGAAATTTTCAAAAATCCAAAATATTGGCTGAAAACAACTAAATATCAAGGACTCATTGGGCGAATCGCTCTGGAACTGAAATCGGAATGCTCACTGACATTTGCGCTATCTGAAAGTCTGATAAACGCTGGAAAAATGAATAGTCCAAAAAAAATTTTTTTTCAACTTTTTTCAATTTTACCCCCGTGGGATGTATATTCTACCCACACACATTTGGAAGTCTCCTGGGGTACCCTCACACATATTATTCCCTCATTTAGTGGATATTTTCACAAAAAGGTGAAATTTTCAAAAATCCAAAATATTGGCTGAAAACGACTAAATATCAAGGACTCATTGGGCGAATCACTCTGGAACTGAAATCAGAATGCTCACTGACATTTCCCCTATCTGAAAGTCTGATAAACGTCTGAAAAATGACTAAGTACAAAAAAAAAATGTTTCAACTTTTTTCAATTTTACCCCCGTGGGATGTATATTCTACCCACACACATTTGGAAGTCTCCTGGGGTACCCTCACACATATTATTCCCCCATTTAGTGGATATTTTCACAAAAAAGTGAAATTTTCAAAAATTCAGAAAATTGTCTGAAAACGACTAAATATCAAGGACTCATTGGGCGAATCGCTCTGCATCTGAAATCGGAGCGCTCACTGCCATTTCCCGTATCTGAAAGTCTGATAAACGCCGGAAAAATGAATAAGTCCCCCCAAAAATTTTTTTCAACTTTTTTCAATTTTACCCCCGTGGGATATATATTCTACCCTCACACATTTGAAACTCTCCTGGGGTACCTTAACACATATTTTTCCCTCATTTAGTGGATATTTTCACAAAAAAGTGAAATTTTCAAAAATCCAGAAAATTGGCTGAAAATGACTAAATATCAAGGACTCATTGGGCGAATTGGTCTGGAACTGAAATCAGATTGCTCACTGACATTTGGAACTCTCCTGGGGCACCCTCACAAATATTATTCCCTCATTTAGTGGATATTTTCCCAAAAAAGTGAAATTTTCAAAAATCCATAAAATTGGCTGAAAACGACTAAATATCAAGGACTCATTGGGCGAATTGCTCTGGAACTGAAATCAGATTGCTCACTGACATTTATCCTATCTGAAAGTCTGATAAACGTCTGAAAAATGACTAAGTACAAAAAAAATGTTTAAACTTTTTTCAATTTTACCCCCGTGGGATATATATTCTACCCACACACATTTGGAACTCTCCTGGGGTACCCTCACACATATTATTCCCTCATTTAGTGGATATTTTCACAAAAAAGTGAAATTTTCAAAAATCCAAAATATTGGCTGAAAACGACTAAATATCAAGGACTCATTGGGCGAATCGCTCTGGAACTGAAATCGGAATGCTCACTGACATTTGCCCTATCTGAAAGTCTGATAAACGCTGGAAAAATGAATAGTCCAAAAAAATTTTTTTTTCAACTTTTTTCAATTTTACCCCCGTGGGATGTATATTCTACCCACACACATTTGGAAGCCTCCTGGGGTACCCTCACACATATTATTCCCTCATTTAGTAGATATTTTCACAAAAAGGTGAAATTTTCAAAAATCCAAAATATTGGCTGAAAATGACTAAATATCAAGGACTCATTGGGCGAATCGCTCTGGAACTGAAATCAGAATGCTCACTGACATTTCCCCTATCTGAAAGTCTGATAAACGTCTGAAAAATGACTAAGTACAAAAAAAAAATGTTTCAACTTTTTTCAATTTTACCCCCGTGGGATATATATTCTACCCACACACATTTGGAACTCTCATGGGGTACCCTCACACATATTATTCCCTCATTTAGTGGATATTTTCACAAAAAAGTGAAATTTTCAAAAATCCAAAATATTGGCTGAAAACGACTAAATATCAAGGACTCATTGGGCGAATCGCTCTGGAACTGAAATCGGAATGCTCACTGACATTTGCGCTATCTGAAAGTCTGATAAACGCTGGAAAAATGAATAGTCCAAAAAAAATTTTTTTTCAACTTTTTTCAATTTTACCCCCGTGGGATGTATATTCTATCCACACACATTTGGAAGTCTCCTGGGGTACCCTCACACATATTATTCCCTCATTTAGTGGATATTTTCACAAAAAGGTGAAATTTTCAAAAATCCAAAATATTGGCTGAAAACGACTAAATATCAAGAACTCATTGGGCGAATCGCTCTGGAACTGAAATCAGAATGCTCACTGACATTTCCCCTATCTGAAAGTCTGATAAACGTCTGAAAAATGACTAAGTACAAAAAAAAAATGTTTCAACTTTTTTCAATTTTACCCCCGTGGGATATATATTCTACCTACACACATTTGGAAGTCTCCTGGGGTACCCTCACACATATTATTCCCTCATTTAGTGGATATTTTCACAAAAAAATTAAATTTTCATAAATACAAAATATTGGCTGAAAACGACTAAATATCAAGGACTCATTGGGCGAATCGCTCTGGAACTGAAATCGGAACGCTCAATGACATTTGCCCTATTTGAAAGTCTGATAAACGCCGGAAAAATGACTGAGTCCAAAAAAAAATGTTTCAACTTTTTTCAATTTTACCCCCGTAGGATATATATTCTACGCACACACATTTGGAACTCTCTTGGGGTACCCTCACACATATTATTCCCTCATTTAGTGGATATTTTCACAAAAAGGTGAAATTTTCAAAAATCCTAAATATTGGCTGAAATCGACTAAATATCAAGAACTCATTGGGCGAATCGCTCTGGAACTGAAATCAGAATGCTCACTGACATTTCCCCTATCTGAAAGTCTGAAAAATGACTAAGTACAAAAAAAAAATGTTTCAACTTTTTTCAATTTTACCCCTGTGGGATATATATTCTACCCACACACATTTGGAAGTCTCCTGGGGTACCCTCACACATATTATTCCCTCATTTAGTGGATATTTTCACAAAAAGGTGAAATTTTCAAAAATCCAAAATATTGGCTGAAAACGACTAAATATCAAGGACTCATTGGGCGAATCGCTCTGGAACTGAAATCAGAATGCTCACTGACATTTCCCCTATCTGAAAGTCTGATAAACGTCTGAAAAATGACTAAGTACAAAAAAAAAATGTTTCAACTTTTTTCAATTTTACCCCCGTGGGATATATATTCTACCCACACACATTTGGAAGTCTCCTGGGGTACCCTCACACATATTATTCCCTCATTTAGTGGATATTTTCACAAAAAAATTAAATTTTCAAAAATACAAAATATTGTCTGAAAACGACTAAATATCAAGGACTCATTGGGCGAATCGCTCTGCATCTGAAATCGGAGCGCTCACTGCCATTTCCCGTATCTGAAAGTCTGATAAACGCCGGAAAAATGAATAAGTCCCCCCAAAAATTTTTTTCAACTTTTTTCAATTTTACCCCCGTGGGATATATATTCTACCCTCACACATTTGAAACTCTCCTGGGGTACCTTAACACATATTTTTCCCTCATTTAGTGGATATTTTCACAAAAAAGTGAAATTTTCAAAAATCCAGAAAATTGGCTGAAAATGACTAAATATCAAGGACTCATTGGGCGAATTGGTCTGGAACTGAAATCAGATTGCTCACTGACATTTGGAACTCTCCTGGGGCACCCTCACAAATATTATTCCCTCATTTAGTGGATATTTTCCCAAAAAAGTGAAATTTTCAAAAATCCATAAAATTGGCTGAAAACGACTAAATATCAAGGACTCATTGGGCGAATTGCTCTGGAACTGAAATCAGATTGCTCACTGACATTTACCCTATCTGAAAGTCTGATAAACGTCTGAAAAATGACTAAGTACAAAAAAAATGTTTAAACTTTTTTCAATTTTACCCCCGTGGGATATATATTCTACCCACACACATTTGGAACTCTCCTGGGGTACCCTCACACATATTATTCCCTCATTTAGTGGATATTTTCACAAAAAAGTGAAATTTTCAAAAATCCAAAATATTGGCTGAAAACGACTAAATATCAAGGACTCATTGGGCGAATCGCTCTGGAACTGAAATCGGAATGCTCACTGACATTTGCCCTATCTGAAAGTCTGATAAACGCTGGAAAAATGAATAGTCCAAAAAAATTTTTTTTTCAACTTTTTTCAATTTTACCCCCGTGGGATGTATATTCTACCCACACACATTTGGAAGCCTCCTGGGGTACCCTCACACATATTATTCCCTCATTTAGTAGATATTTTCACAAAAAGGTGAAATTTTCAAAAATCCAAAATATTGGCTGAAAATGACTAAATATCAAGGACTCATTGGGCGAAT
Organism: Phyllobates terribilis; assembly: GCF_046119375.1. Classification (NCBI taxonomy): domain Eukaryota; kingdom Metazoa; phylum Chordata; class Amphibia; order Anura; family Dendrobatidae; genus Phyllobates; species Phyllobates terribilis. The sequence continues at coordinate 324,466,125 of NW_027362764.1, read as the reverse complement.
CGCTCTGGAACTGAAATCAGAATGCTCACTGACATTTCCCCTATCTGAAAGTCTGATAAACGTCTGAAAAATGACTAAGTACAAAAAAAAAATGTTTCAACTTTTTTCAATTTTACCCCCGTGGGATATATATTCTACCCACACACATTTGGAACTCTCATGGGGTACCCTCACACATATTATTCCCTCATTTAGTGGATATTTTCACAAAAAAGTGAAATTTTCAAAAATCCAAAATATTGGCTGAAAACGACTAAATATCAAGGACTCATTGGGCGAATCGCTCTGGAACTGAAATCGGAATGCTCACTGACATTTGCGCTATCTGAAAGTCTGATAAACGCTGGAAAAATGAATAGTCCAAAAAAAATTTTTTTTCAACTTTTTTCAATTTTACCCCCGTGGGATGTATATTCTATCCACACACATTTGGAAGTCTCCTGGGGTACCCTCACACATATTATTCCCTCATTTAGTGGATATTTTCACAAAAAGGTGAAATTTTCAAAAATCCAAAATATTGGCTGAAAACGACTAAATATCAAGAACTCATTGGGCGAATCGCTCTGGAACTGAAATCAGAATGCTCACTGACATTTCCCCTATCTGAAAGTCTGATAAACGTCTGAAAAATGACTAAGTACAAAAAAAAAATGTTTCAACTTTTTTCAATTTTACCCCCGTGGGATATATATTCTACCTACACACATTTGGAAGTCTACTGGGGTACCCTCACACATATTATTCCCTCATTTAGTGGATATTTTCACAAAAAAATTAAATTTTCATAAATACAAAATAATGGCTGAAAACGACTAAATATCAAGGACTCATTGGGCGAATCGCTCTGGAACTGAAATCGGAACGCTCAATGACATTTGCCCTATTTGAAAGTCTGATAAACGCCGGAAAAATGACTAAGTCCAAAAAAAAATGTTTCAACTTTTTTCAATTTTACCCCCGTAGGATATATATTCTACGCACACACATTTGGAACTCTCTTGGGGTACCCTCACACATATTATTCCCTCATTTAGTGGATATTTTCACAAAAAGGTGAAATTTTCAAAAATCCTAAATATTGGCTGAAATCGACTAAATATCAAGAACTCATTGGGCGAATCGCTCTGGAACTGAAATCAGAATGCTCACTGACATTTCCCCTATCTGAAAGTCTGAAAAATGACTAAGTACAAAAAAAAAATGTTTCAACTTTTTTCAATTTTACCCCTGTGGGATATATATTCTACCCACACACATTTGGAAGTCTCCTGGGGTACCCTCACACATATTATTCCCTCATTTAGTGGATATTTTCACAAAAAGGTGAAATTTTCAAAAATCCAAAATATTGGCTGAAAACGACTAAATATCAAGGACTCATTGGGCGAATCGCTCTGGAACTGAAATCAGAATGCTCACTGACATTTCCCCTATCTGAAAGTCTGATAAACGTCTGAAAAATGACTAAGTACAAAAAAAAAATGTTTCAACTTTTTTCAATTTTACCCCCGTGGGATATATATTCTACCCACACACATTTGGAAGTCTCCTGGGGTACCCTCACACATATTATTCCCTCATTTAGTGGATATTTTCACAAAAAAATTAAATTTTCAAAAATACAAAATATTGGCTGAAAACGACTAAATATCAAGGACTCATTGGGCGAATCGCTCTGGAACTGAAATCGGAACGCTCAATGACATTTGCCCTATCTGAAAGTCTGATAAACGCCGGAAAAATGACTAAGTCCAAAAAAAAATGTTTCAACTTTTTTCAATTTTACCCCCGTAGGATATATATTCTACGCACACACATTTGGAACTCTCTTGGGGTACCCTCACACATATTATTCCCCCATTTAGTGGATATTTTCACAATAAAGTGAAATTTTCAAAAATCCATAAAATTGGCTGAAAACGACTAAATATCATGGACTCATTGGGCGAATTGCTCTGGAACAGAAATCAGATTGCTCACTGACATTTACCCTATCTGAAAGTCTGATAAACGTCTGAAAAATGACTAAGTACAAAAAAAAATGTTTAAACTTTTTTCAATTTTACCCCCGTGGGATATATATTCTACCCACACACATTTGGAACTCTCCTGGGGTACCCTCACACATATTATTCCCTCATTTAGTGGATATTTTCACAAAAAAAGTGAAATTTTCAAAAATCCAAAATATTGGCTGAAGACGACTAAATATCAAGGACTCATTGGGCGAATCACTCTGGAACTGAAATCGGAATGCTCACTGACATTTGCCCTATCTGAAAGTCTGATAAACGCTGGAAAAATGAATAGTCCAAAAAAAATTTTTTTTCAACTTTTTTCAATTTTACCCCCGTGGGATGTATATTCTACCCACACACATTTGGAAGCCTCCTGGGGTACCCTCACACATATTATTCCCTCATTTAGTGGATATTTTCACAAAAAGGTGAAATTTTCAAAAATCCAAAATATTGGCTGAAAATGACTAAATATCAAGGACTCATTGGGCGAATCGCTCTGGAACTGAAATCAGAATGCTCACTGACATTTCCCCTATCTGAAAGTCTGCTAAACGTCTGAAAAATGACTAAGTACAAAAAAAAAATGTTTCAACTTTTTTCAATTTTACCCCCGTGGGATATATATTCTACCCACACACATTTGGAACTCTCATGGGATACCCTCACACATATTATTCCCTCATTTAGTGGATATTTTCACAAAAAAGTGAAATTTTCAAAAATCCAAAATATTGGCTGAAAACGACTAAATATCAAGGACTCATTGGGCGAATTGGTCTGGAACTGAAATCAGATTGCTCACTGACATTTGGAACTCTCCTGGGGTACCCTCACACATATTATTCCCTCATTTATTGGATATTTTCACAAAAAAGTGAAATTTTCAAAAATCCAAAATATTGGCTGAAAACGACTAAATATCAAGGACTCATTGGGCGAATCGCTCTGGAACTGAAATCGGAATGCTCACTGACATTTGCGCTATCTGAAAGTCTGATAAACGCTGGAAAAATGAGTAGTCCAAAAAAAATTTTTTTTCAACTTTTTTCAATTTTACCCCCGTGGGATGTATATTCTACCCACACACATTTGGAAGTCTCCTGGGGTACCCTCACACATATTATTCCCTCATTTAGTGGATATTTTCACAAAAAGGTGAAATTTTCAAAAATCCAAAATATTGGCTGAAAACGACTAAATATCAAGGACTCATTGGGCGAATCGCTCTGGAACTGAAATCAGAATGCTCACTGACATTTCCCCTATCTGAAAGTCTGATAAACGTCTGAAAAATGACTAAGTACAAAAAAAAAATGTTTCAACTTTTTTCAATTTTACCCCCGTGGGATATATATTCTACCCACACACATTTGGAACTCTCATGGGGTACCCTCACACATATTATTCCCCCATTTAGTGGATATTTTCACAAAAAAGTGAAATTTTCAAAAATTCAGAAAATTGTCTGAAAACGACTAAATATCAAGGACTCATTGGGCGAATCGCTCTGCATCTGAAATCGGAGCGCTCACTGCCATTTCCCGTATCTGAAAGTCTGATAAACGCCGGAAAAATGACTAAGTCCCCCCAAAAATTTTTTTAAACTTTTTTCAATTTTACCCCCGTGGGATATATATTCTACCCTCACACATTTGAAACTCTCCTGGGGTACCTTAACACATATTTTTCCCTCATTTAGTGGATATTTTCACAAAAAAGTGAAATTTTCAAAAATCCAGAAAATTGGCTGAAAATGACTAAATATCAAGGACTCATTGGGCGAATTGGTCTGGAACTGAAATCAGATTGCTCACTGACATTTGGAACTCTCCTGGGGTACCCTCACACATATTATTCCCTCATTTAGTGGATATTTTCCCAAAAAAGTGAAATTTTCAAAAATCCATAAAATTGGCTGAAAACGACTAAATATCAAGGACTCATTGGGCGAATTGCTCTGGAACTGAAATCAGATTGCTCACTGACATTTACCCTATCTGAAAGTCTGATAAACGTCTGAAAAATGACTAAGTACAAAAAAAAATGTTTAAACTTTTTTCAATTTTACCCCCGTGGGATATATATTCTACCCACACACATTTGGAACTCTCCTGGGGTACCCTCACACATATTATTCCCTCATTTAGTGGATATTTTCACAAAAAAGTGAAATTTTCAAAAATCCAAAATATTGGCTGAAAACGACTAAATATCAAGGACTCATTGGGCGAATCGCTCTGGAACTGAAATCGGAATGCTCACTGACATTTGCCCTATCTGAAAGTCTGATAAACGCTGGAAAAATGAATAGTCCAAAAAAAATTTTTTTTCAACTTTTTTCAATTTTACCCCCGTGGGATGTATATTCTACCCACACACATTTGGAAGTCTCCTGGGGTACCCTCACACATATTATTCCCTCATTTAGTGGATATTTTCACAAAAAGGTGAAATTTTCAAAAATCCAAAATATTGGCTGAAAACGACTAAATATCAAGGACTCATTGGGCGAATCGCTCTGGAACTGAAATCAGAATGCTCACTGACATTTCCCCTATCTGAAAGTCTGATAAACGTCTGAAAAATGACTAAGTACAAAAAAAAAATGTTTCAACTTTTTTCAATTTTACCCCCGTGGGATATGTATTCTACCCACACACATTTGGAACTCTCATGGGGTACCCTCACACATATTATTCCCCCATTTAGTGGATATTTTCACAAAAAAGTGAAATTTTCAAAAATTCAGAAAATTGTCTGAAAACGACTAAATATCAAGGACTCATTGGGCGAATCGCTCTGCATCTGAAATCGGAGCGCTCACTGCCATTTCCCGTATCTGAAAGTCTGATAAACGCCGGAAAAATGACTAAGTCCCCCCAAAAATTTTTTTCAACTTTTTTCAATTTTACCCCCGTGGGATATATATTCTACCCTCACACATTTGAAACTCTCCTGGGGTACCTTAACACATATTTTTCCCTCATTTAGTGGATATTTTCACAAAAAAGTGAAATTTTCAAAAATCCAGAAAATTGGCTGAAAATGACTAAATATCAAGGACTCATTGGGCGAATTGGTCTGGAACTGAAATCAGATTGCTCACTGACATTTACCCTATCTGAAAGTCTGATAAACGTCTGAAAAATGACTAAGTACAAAAAAAAATGTTTAAACTTTTTTCAATTTTACCCCCGTGGGATATATATTCTACCCACACACATTTGGAACTCTCCTGGGGCACCCTCACACATATTATTCCCTCATTTAGTGGATATTTTCACAAAAAAGTGAAATTTTCAAAAATCCAAAATATTGGCTGAAAACGACTGAATATCAAGGACTCATTGGGCGAATCGCTCTGGAACTGAAATCTGAATGCTCACTGACATTTGCCCTATCTGAAAGTCTGATAAACGCTGGAAAAATGAATAGTCCAAAAAAATTTTTTTTTCAACTTTTTTCAATTTTACCCCCGTGGGATGTATATTCTACCCACACACATTTGGAAGCCTCCTGGGGTACCCTCACACATATTATTCCCTCATTTAGTGGATATTTTCACAAAAAGGTGAAATTTTCAAAAATCCAAAATATTGGCTGAAAATGACTAAATATCAAGGACTCATTGGGCGAATCGCTCTGGAACTGAAATCAGAATGCTCACTGACATTTCCCCTATCTGAAAGTCTGATAAACGTCTGAAAAATGACTAAGTACAAAAAAAAAATGTTTCAACTTTTTTCAATTTTACCCCCGTGGGATATATATTCTACCCACACACATTTGGAACTCTCATGGGGTACCCTCACACATATTATTCCCTCATTTAGTGGATATTTTCACAAAAAAGTGAAATTTTCAAAAATCCAAAATATTGGCTGAAAACGACTAAATATCAAGGACTCATTGGGCGAATCGCTCTGGAACTGAAATCGGAATGCTCACTGACATTTGCGCTATCTGAAAGTCTGATAAACGCTGGAAAAATGAATAGTCCAAAAAAAATTTTTTTTCAACTTTTTTCAATTTTACCCCCGTGGGATGTATATTCTATCCACACACATTTGGAAGTCTCCTGGGGTACCCTCACACATATTATTCCCTCATTTAGTGGATATTTTCACAAAAAGGTGAAATTTTCAAAAATCCAAAATATTGGCTGAAAATGACTAAATATCAAGGACTCATTGGGCGAATTGGTCTGGAACTGAAATCAGATTGCTCACTGACATTTGGAACTCTCCTGGGGTACCCTCACACATATTATTCCCTCATTTAGTGGATATTTTCCCAAAAAAGTGAAATTTTCAAAAATCCATAAAATTGGCTGAAAACGACTAAATATCAAGGACTCATTGGGCGAATTGCTCTGGAACTGAAATCAGATTGCTCACTGACATTTACCCTATCTGAAAGTCTGATAAACGTCTGAAAAATGACTAAGTACAAAAAAAAATGTTTAAACTTTTTTCAATTTTACCCCCGTGGGATATATATTCTACCCACACACATTTGGAACTCTCCTGGGGTACCGTCACACATATTATTCCCTCATTTAGTGGATATTTTCACAAAAAAGTGAAATTTTCAAAAATTCAGAAAATTGTCTGAAAACGACTAAATATCAAGGACTCATTGGGCGAATCGCTCTGCATCTGAAATCGGAGCGCTCACTGCCATTTCCCGTATCTGAAAGTCTGATAAACGCCGGAAAAATGACTAAGTCCCCCCAAAAATTTTTTTCAACTTTTTTCAATTTTACCCCCGTGGGATATATATTCTACCCACACACATTTGAAACTCTCCTGGGGTACCTTAACACATATTTTTCCCTCATTTAGTGGATATTTTCACAAAAAAGTGAAATTTTCAAAAATCCAGAAAATTGGCTGAAAATGACTAAATATCAAGGACTCATTGGGCGAATTGGTCTGGAACTGAAATCAGATTGCTCACTGACATTTTGAACTCTCCTGGGGTACCCTCACACATATTATTCCCTCATTTAGTGGATATTTTCCCAAAAAAGTGAAATTTTCAAAAATCCATAAAATTGGCTGAAAACGACTAAATATCAAGGACTCATTGGGCGAATTGCTCTGGAACTGAAATCAGATTGCTCACTGACATTTACCCTATCTGAAAGTCTGATAAACGTCTGAAAAATGACTAAGTACAAAAAAAAATGTTTAAACTTTTTTCAATTTTACCCCCGTGGGATATATATTCTACCCACACACATTTGGAACTCTCCTGGGGTACCCTCACACATATTATTCCCTCATTTAGTGGATATTTTCACAAAAAAGTGAAATTTTCAAAAATCCAAAATATTGGCTGAAAACGACTAAATATCAAGGACTCATTGGGCGAATCGCTCTGGAACTGAAATCGGAATGCTCACTGACATTTGCCCTATCTGAAAGTCTGATAAACGCTGGAAAAATGAATAGTCCAAAAAAAATTTTTTTTCAACTTTTTTCAATTTTACCCCCGTTGGATATATATTCTACCCACACACATTTGGAACTCTCCTTGGGTACCCTCAAACATATTATTCCCTCATTTAGTGGATATTTTCACAAAAAAGTGAAATTTTCAAAAATCCAGAAGATTGGCTGAAAATGACTAAATATCAAGGACTGGTCTGGAACTGAAATCGGAACGCTCAATGACATTTCCCCTATCTGAAAGTCTGATAAACGGCGGAAAAATTACTAAGTCCAAAAAAAAATTGTTTTCAACTTTTTTCAATTTTACCCTCGTAGTATATATATTCTTCCCACACACATTTGGAACTCTCCTGGGGTACCCTCACACATATTATTTCCTCATTTAGTGGATATTTTCACAAAAAAGTGAAATTTTAAAAAATACAGAAAATTGGCTGAAAACGACTAAATATCAAGGACTCATTGGGCGAATCGCTCTGGAACTGAAATCGGAACACTCACTGACATTTGTCCTATCTGAAAGTCTGATAAAAGCCGGAAAAATGACTAAATCCCCCCAAAAAATGTTTTCAACTTTTTTCAATTTTACCCCCGTGGGATATATATTCTACCCACACACATTTGAAACTCTCCTGGGGCACCCTCACACATATTATTCCCTCATTTAGTGGATTTTTTCACAAAAAAGTGAAATTTTCAAAAATCCAGGAAATTGGCTGAAGACGGAATATCAAGGACTCATTGGGCGAATCGCTCTGGAACTGAAATCGGAATGCACACTGACATTTCCCCTATCTGAAAGTCTGATAAACGCCAGAAAAATGACTAAGTCCAAAAAAAAAATTTTTTCAACTTTTTTCAATTTTACCCCCGTGGGATATATAGTCTATCCACACACATTTGTAACTCTCCTGGGGTACGCTCACACATATTATTCCCTCATTTAGTGGATATTTTCACAAAAAAGTTAAATTTTCAAAAATCCAGAAAATTGGCTGAAAACGAGTAAATAACAAGGACTCATTGGGCAAATCGCTCTGGAACTGAAACCGGAACGCTCACTGACATTTCCCCTATCTGAAAGTCTGATAAACGCCGTAAAAATGACTAAGTCCAAAAAAAAAAATTTTTCACCTTTTTTCAATTTTACCCCCGTTGGATATATATTCTACCCACACACATTTGGAACTCTCCTTGGGTACCCTCAAACATATTATTCCCTCATTTAGTGGATATTTTCACAAAAAAGTGAAATTTTCAAAAATCCAGAAAATTGGCTGAAAATGACTAAATATCAAGGACTCATTGGGCGAATTGGTCTGGAACTGAAATCGGAACGCTCAATGACATTTCCCCTATCTGAAAGTCTGATAAACGGCGGAAAAATTACTAAGTCCAAAAAAAAATTGTTTTCAACTTTTTTCAATTTTACCCTCGTAGGATATATATTCTACCCACACACATTTGTAACTCTCCTGGGGTACCCTCACACATATTATTTCCTCATTTAGTGGATATTTTCACAAAAAAGTGAAATTTTCAAAAATACAGAAAATTGGCTGAAAACGACTAAATATCAAGGACTCATTGGGCGAATCGCTCTGGAACTGAAATCGGAATGCTCACTGACATTTGTCCTATCTGAAAGTCTGATAAACGCCGGAAAAATGACTAAATCCCCCCAAAAAATGTTTTCAACTTTTTTCAATTTTACCCCCGTGGGATATATATTCTACCCACACACATTTGTAACTCTCCTGGGGTACGCTCACACATATTATTCCCTCATTTAGTGGATATTTTCACAAAAAAGTGAAATTTTCAAAAATCCAGAAAATTGGCTGAAAATGACTAAATATCAAGGACTCATTGGTCGAATCGCTCTGGAACTGAAACCGGAACGCTCACTGACATTTCCCCTATCTGAAAGTCTGATAAACGGCGGAAAAATTACTAAGTCCAAAAAAAATAATTTTTCAACTATTTTCAATTTAACCCCCGTGGGATATATATTCTACCCACATACGTTTGGAACTCTCCTGGGGTACCCTCACACATATTATTTCCTCATTTAGTGGATATTTTCACAAAAAAGTGAAATTTTCAAAAATCCAGAAAATTGGCTGAAAATGACTAAATATCAAGGACTCATTCGGCGAATCGCTCTGGAACTGAAATCGGAACGCTCACTGACATTTGCCCTATCTGAAAGTCTGATAAACGGCGGAAAAATGACTAAATCCAAAAAAAAATTTTCTCAACTTTTTCAATTTTACCCCCGTGGGATATATATTCTACTAACACACATTTGGAACTCTCCTGGGGTACTATTCCCTCATTTAGTGGATATTTTCACAAAAAGTGAAATTTTCAAAAATCAAGAAAATTTCCTGAAAACGACTAAATATCAAGGATAGTGTTGAGCCACCCCCGTAGTGTTCGAGTTCGGTTCGGTTCGTCGAACACCCGTGTGTTCGCCGAACTGTTCGTCGAACTGTTCGTCGAACACCTTCGAACACCGTTAAAACCAATGGCAGGCAAACAAAAACACATAGAAACACATAGAAAACACCTTCAAAGGTGTCCAAAAGCTGACAAACTGCTCAGAAGACATAACTAACACATGGAAAAGTGACAAGTACATATAGTCATGCGAAAATAAAAGAGGTGGAGGAGTAAAAGGAGGGGGAGACACAGATATAGGCATGTCATGCCCTTCTAAAATCCAAAAAGTGAGAAGCCGACACGGCCAGTCCGCTCCTGCCCGTGCCACCTCCGTGTCGCCGGGTTTGTGCCAGAGCCGCGGTGAACCCTGACGGCCAGCTCCCCTCTCCCAATACTGGTGCCTGTCCGCTGGTGGGTCGAGCGAGCCCCCCTGTGGTGGAGGCAGCTCTAAGCTTTTTAATTTAAATTGTCTCTCTAATTTGAATGAATACACTTTAAATCCATTTACAAGGATCTATTGGAGGGCAAGTCTCATGCCAGCAGCCGCGTAATTCCAGCTCCAGTAGCGTCCACTAAAGCTGCTGCAGTTAAAAAGCTTTTATAAGGATCGAGCTCGGCTGTCCACCGCAAGGCATCCTAATGCCAATCCCAGCCCCTATGCCTTGGGGGGCCTCCTGATGCTCTTCACTAAGTATCCCATGGTCCCGAATCATTTCCTTTGAAAAAATTAAGTGTCTAAACTACAGGTGGTGTAGCTTGCTTAACAGCCGGGATAATCCGCTGACTAGCAGACACTGCTACTAGGCACAAAGTATTTCCTGGGCTAGATGCAGTTAAAAATTTGTAATTAGATACTCTTGTTGGATGCTGAGAAAGCATTCCATAGAGTCTCCTGGCACGCCATATATGATTCTCTTAAAAAGCTTGGGGTAGGGGTCTAGGGGACCCTTTTATAGCCAAAATCACGGCCCTGTATCGCAATACGTCACCTAGGCTGAAGATAAATGGAACTGTAGCACCCTGAGGGCTCGGTTGCTACAGACGTATTGCACCTCACCCAGAGGTGTGATATCTCACTCTCAGGTAAGGATGGAGTGTGGATCAGGACCCGACACCTGCAAGCATTACACCACATTGCCGTGGGGCAGGGCGACCAATATGCCCCTGAGATGGGCACGACAGTCCCTGTCCCTGGCTGGAGTGGGGGGAGGGAACACTGAGGAAGGGGAACCCTGTAGTGCAGGAGCAGGGAGGAAGCAGTTCCTGGGTGCATTGAGAAGGGAGTATAAAAGGTGGGCACCATCTTAGTTCAGTGCAGAGAAGTCTGAGCAGAAGTGGCAGGGAGCAGGGGCTCTGCATGAGCTCTGCTGCGGAGGCGGGCCTAGTAACAGAGGCCCAGGCCTGAAAGAGGGAGAAGGAAGGAAGAGGAGCGGAGAAGGCTCCAGGAACGAGGAATGAAGGGATCCCAGGGGTGCGGACGGGCGAGTCGCCACCGCACGCCCGAATCCACCTGAGTGGAGGGGTCAGGCCAAAGGGGGAGACCGGTCCCCGAACTAGTGGAGGCAGGAAACGACCCTCAGCTAGAAACCGGAGGCTCTGACATTTTATGTGGCGCAGCCCCTCGCTACACCCGCTAGGAAGGCACCACATAGGGTCAGGGAAACTGGCGCCAAGTTTACCAAGAGGAGGCCCGAGGCAGCCGGACAGAAGTGTTGGTAAGAAAGGCCAGACAAAGGACACACAAAGGGGGTCCTGTGAAGTGCTCCAAAGTTATCTGGGAGTTGTCTGAGCCCCTCACCTGGTGAGCACAGTACGACGTGGGCAGCCGTTACCTGCAGACGTGGTCTGGATAATAAGAACTGTGAGTAAAGGCCCTGGACTGCATCACTGACTCCGTGTCGTTACTGCTGCTGCCCTGCACCATCACCCCCATCCTCCGCATACACTGCCCTGAGGCTATACTCCTCCCGTGGGGAGTTATGCTACGCTCTGCTGCACCCACAACACCAGCCTCAGCGGTCTGCCCTGGAGCGGCGGTTCACTCTGACCGCAATCCACGGGTGGCGTAGTCAGACATTTAAACATCAAAACCACATAAATAGTTCCGCCACTGGTTTGACCGCCCTGAGCCACGGAACCGGGTTGCCGCCACGGAGACTACAACCACCAGCATCCACCAAAAAGGGTCCGGCTCCGGGTGTCCCAAGGCCCAGGGGGCGCGTCAGAACATTTTCATCACCTTTCACAATCACCAATGGGACAAGGCAGGGATGTTCTCTGTCCCCTCTCTTATACATCCTAGGGACGGAGCACCTGCTCTCATCAATTCGCCATAACCCCAATATTAGGTGGATTGAGGTGGGAGGCACCGAGTACAAGTGCTCTCTATTTGCTGATGATGTCCTAGTATATATCACTCAATCACATATATCCATCCCTGCTGTTATGGCTGAAATAGATCACTTTGTTACATGGTCAAATTTTAAAATCAATGCAGCGAAGTCTGAGGCCCTCGATGTCTCCCTCCCCAAATCCATATAGGATTCCATCCAGTCCAACTTTCCCTTTGCCTGTCCCTCACAGGGTATCAAATACTTAGGAATTCCTATTCATAGAGACCTCTCCCATCTATGTTATCTTAATTTTGGGCCCTTTATTGAACAACTCCATACAGACCACGGTTGGCAAGTTAGAACTGTAAGATTCACTACGTGAACTGCTGGTGTTTTGTGGAAAAGCACATGTACACTGCGTTCCAAATTATTATGCAAAAAGTGTTTAGGAGTGATAAGGGAAGAATTTGTTTGTTTGTCAGTTAAACTCATTGATGGTGATGTGTGTCAGGGCTCTTTATATCACTGTAAGCAATTGCAGACACCTGTGCTAATTAGTTTGGCAGGTGTGTCCAATGAAAGGCAAGACTACTTAAGAAGGCTCTCTCACATTATTAAGCAGCCTACATTTTCTGCCAAAATGGGAAAGAAAAAGGATGTGTCGGCTGCTGAGAAGCAACAAATTGTGGAGTGTTTAGGTCAAGGCATGACTACAATCAACATTGTGCGATGATCAGGATGAAGTGTCTTGGCAATCAAGAAGTATGTAGCTGATTCACAGTACACACGTGTGCGTGCTGATAAGGGCAAATTGAGGACTCTTTCCTACAGGCAATTACGTCAGGTTGAAAGAGCAGCGGCCAAAAAGCCTTGTCATAGCAGCAGACAAGTTTTTGAAGCTGCTTGTGCCTCCAACGTCCCCCGAACAACAAGATGCAGGGTCCTTCAGAGGTTTGCAGCAGTGCATACGCCATCCTGTCGACCTCCTCTATCCACTTCACACAAGCAGAAACGGCTCCAGTGGGCCAAACATTACATGAAGACTGATTTCAAAACAGTTTTGTTCACGGATGAGTGCCGTGCAGCGCTCGATGGTCCAGATGGATGGAGTGGAGGATGGCTGGTTGATGGACACCCCACGCAAACACGGCTACAGCGCCAACAAGGAGGAGGTGGAGTAATGTTTTGGGCTGGAATCATGGGGAGAGAGATTGTCGGCCCCTTTAGGATCCCTGAAGGCGCTAAAGATGAACTCCATAATGTATGTGAATTTTCTCAAACAGCACTTCCTGCCATGGTTCAAGAAGAAGAACCGTGTATTTCACAGCAAGATCATTTTTCTGCATGATAATGCACCATCTCATGCTGCACATAAAACATCTGCATCTCTGGCTGATATGGGCATAAAAGGGGACAAACTTATGGTGTGACCCCATGCTCCCCTGACCTCTACCCCATTCAGAACCTTTGGAGCATCATTAAAAGGAGTGTCTATGATGGCGGGAGGCAGTTCACATCTAAGCAACAGCTCTGGGAGGGTATTCTGTCCTCATGCAAAACAATTGAAGCAGAAACCATCCAAAACCTGACAAATTCAATGGACGAGAGAGTTCAGAAGCTCCTTTCGAACAAGGGGTCCTATGTGAAAATGTAACATCACCTAGAATAAAGTTTTGAGTTGAAAACTGTTTGATTTCAGTTTCTAACAACCTGCTAATGCTTATAATTTCAAAAATGACCATTTTTTTGGTCTTTATTAAAATGAAAAGGTTGATCGAAAAGTTTGGGGGATCTAAGAGTGTGGCAACCCAGTAGTCATGATTACTTCGAATTCTGACAATATGAGGGTCATGCTGCAGGTAGTGCAGCAAGAAGGCACTTATGTGTCTTGCGCATCTCGGAGCCCCAAAATTATTTTCCGGGCTAGATGCAGCTAAAAATTATTTTAAATTTTAAATCTGGTGAAGCTTTAGTATAGATGGCCTAATAGGATCAGTGCTGCACACTGCTACAAAGCCCAAATTATTTTCCAGCCAAGATACAGATAAACATGATTAGTAATTTGAAAGCTTAAAACGGTTGGTAGGGTGATTTTAACCAATCATCAAGCTTTTACTCTCCCCAGGATGACACAGGGGTAGAAAAGTCGTTTCGGATCCATGATTTGTTCATCTTTATGAACGTGAGTCTGTCTACATTATCAGTGGAGAGCCGCGTGCGCTTATCTGTCAGCACACCACCAGCAGCGCTGAACACACGTTCAGACAGAATGCTGGCTGCGGGGCATGACAAGATCTCCAAGGCGTAAGTGGCTAGCTCCGGCCATTTATCCAGATTGGAAGCCCAAAAAGAGCAAGGGTCCAGTGACACAGTCGTGGCTTCAATGTTTACTTGGAGATACTCCTGTACCATCGTCTCTAGGCGTTGACTATGTGTCAGACTTCTTGTCTCCTGTGGCCTTGCAAAGGATGGGCTAAAAAAGTGGTGAAATGATTCCGCAAAATTGATGTTACCAGCAGATACTGTGGTTCTGTTACGGTTTGAGTGCTGAACACTTGACGGTCCCACGGTTGGCAAGTTGGAATTGTGAGATTCACTACGTGCACCACTGGTATTTTGTGGAAAAGCACATGTAAGATTCTGCAACAGTCTCTGCTGATACTCCTGCATGCGTGCATCCATTTCTATGGCAGGAATAATTTCTGCAAATTTACTTTTGTACCGGGGATCTAACAGTGTGGCAACCCAGTAGTCAGGATTATTTCTAATTCTCACAATTCGAGGGTCATGTTGCAGGTAGTGCAGCAAGAAGGCACTCATGTGTGTTGCGCATCCAGGAGCACCAAGTCCCTGTTGTGTTGGTGGCGAGGTAACAATCATGCTTCCTTCCTCTGTCCTCTCCCCCCAACCTCGCACAACAGAAATGTGATCAAGGTCTCCCTCATCTGATGAGTCTTCCATCAGTTCGTCCTCCACTTCTTCCTGGACTCCTGCACCTTCCTCACTAGTTTGGCTGCTACCATGCGCCCTGGTAAAACCAACTCCCCCACCCTCACATGCCTGCCGCCTTGGTGCTGCCGACCGTCTGGACCTTGCAGATGTTAGCCCTTCCGCATACAACTCCTCCTCCTCTACTTCCTCCACCTCCTCTTGTGCCACCACCTGACTCCGAATTCTGTTTAACATGTGCTCCAGCATGTAAATCACCGGAATAGTCATGCTGATAATGGCATCGTCAGCACTAAACATCTTCGTCGCCATTTCAAAACTGTGCAGAAGGGTGCATAGGTCCCTGATCTGAGACCACTCCTCCAGCGTGATTTGCCCCACCTCTGAATCTCGTTGGCCCAGGCTATACGTCAGAACGTATTGCACCAGGGCTTGTCGGTGCTGCCACAGTCGCTGCAACATGTGCAGAGTTGAATTCCACCGGGTAGGCACATCGCATTTTAGCCGGTGAAGTGGCAGGCCCAACGACTTCTGTAGAGATGTAAGTCACTGAGCTGCGGGATGCGAATGGCGGAAGTGAGCACACAGCGACCGTGCCCTCTGCAGAAGGCCATCTAGTCTGGGATAGTGGGCTAAAAATTGCTGGACAACCAGGTTCTACACGTGAGCCATACAAGGCACGTGTGTGACATTGCCCCGGCGAAGGGCCGCACCCAGGTTTGCAGCATTGTCGCACACGGCCTTCCCTGGTTTCAGGTCCAGTGGAGACAACCATTCATGAAATTGGTTCTCCAGAGCTGACCACAACTCCTCAGCTGTGTGACTCACATTTCCCAGACATTTCAATGTAAAAACCGCCTGATGACGTTGAGCCCTACTGCCAGCATAGTAAGGAGGTGTGCAGGATCCCTTCTGCGCAGTTAGAAAGCTTGTGGCATGACCAGACAGGCTTTGGGTGCAGGTGGAAGACCGAGAGGAGGTTGAGGAGGCAGAAGCAGTGGAGGAACTTTGACATAAAGAGGATTGACGCACAACTCGTGGGGACGGCAAGACTTGGACAGCAGCCCCTTGTCCTGCTGTCACCATAGTTACCCAGTGCCCAGTCAGCGACATGTAACGCCCCTGTCCATGCCTACTCGTCCAAGTGTCTGTGGTGAAATGCACCCTGTCACACACAGAGTTTCTCAAAGAAGCGGTGATGTTGTGTGCGACATGCTGGTGGAGCGCAGGCACACCTTTCTTTGAGAAGTAGTGCCGACTGGGCATCTGGTACTGGGGCACTGCGACGGACATAAGGTCTCGAAAATCCTCTGTGTCCACCAGGCGGAAAGGCAGCATTTCTGTAGTCAAGAGCTTGCAGATGGTGAAATTCAACCTCTTAGCTTTCTCATGGCTAGGAGGAAATGGTCTTTTACTTGTCCACATCTGAGGGACTGAGGGCTGGCTATTGTGCTTAGACGGGGTTGATAAGGGTGTCCCCGGCAAACTGCCGGTCTGTGAGGAAGATGCAGGTGGACATGTTAGGTTGCCTTGATCCAAAGGTGGTGCTATCGATGTCGGACAGCGCTCAACACCAGCTGGTGTTCCCACCTCCAAAGAAAATGATGACCTGCCAATCACGCTGGCTGTTGCGGGTAAAGAGGTGGCAGGTCTGCGCCCCAAAACAGGTGTGACTGCTGTCCCCCCAGTCACAGAGGATGAAGAGGCCGCGGATGCACAAGATATGGCAGACGGTGGTTGGCCCGGCCGGCTAGGCCGCATTGTAGCACACTGAGCTTCCCACTGCAACTTATGCTTCATGTCCATGTGCCGGTTCATGCATGAAGTGCTCAAACTATGTATTTTTTGGCCTCTACTTAGCTTTTGCTGACAAATGTTACAGATAACACGAGTTGGGTCATCTTTATCGATCTGAAAAAATGCCCAGGCTATGCAAGGCTTAGCACCCATGCGACCTGAAGAGCCACCACGACTTGTGGTGAGAGGCAGAGTTGTGTTTGAGGATGCAGTTGTTGACGTGCTTCCAGTACTACGTCTCTGTCCAGGAAGGCGCAACCTGACCTCGTCGTCACTAGCATCTTCCTCCACCTCCTCTGCTGACCTCATCTCTTGGCTGACTGTGGGTTGACAGTAAGTGGGATCTCCAACCTCATCATCATCACCCTGTGTGTTATCACACCCGTCGTCCTCAGAGCCAACCTGTTCCTGCCCTGACAAAAAACTAAAGTTGTCGCTCCAATCAGGTATTTGAGTCTTATCATCATCTTCCTCATTGTCTCCACCAACAGGAGTTACAGTTTGGGAATGAGGGTCTACATTATGGTCAGAACCTTCTGCGTCTGGTCCTGGATCCGACTCATAAAGATTCTGGGCATCAGTGCAGATCATTTCCTCGTCTGGATTCACAGAAGCGCTGGAGTCGACCTCTGATTCCCAGGCTATAGTATGAGTAAACAGCTCTGCAGACTCAACCATCTGTTCTACCTCATACTCAGACGGGCAGCTGGAGATTTGGGAGCTGTGAGGAAGCAAGTGCGATTTGGGTGACACCTTTGAGGACTGGAGTATTTGTGATGTTGAAGTTGATGTGGAGGAGAGCCCACTTAAAGGAGCACTTGATATCCGTTGAAGCACCTGCTGTTTTTGTGCCTCATCTGGAATTTGTAGCGATTGGCGTGGCCGTAAGAAAGGGATCTTATCACATTGTCCGCTAAAAGAAGTAGACATTTTAGTTTGGCTGGAAGATGGTCTTTCTTCTGCAGATGTTACTGTTGCTTTAACACCTACCCCACGGACACAACCTTTTTTCCCCTTCCCAACACGCCTATTCCCCTTTCCACCAGCAGCAGGCCTTTTTCCACTCATTTTGGTGGTTAACTAATTCACAACTCTGGAGTTGTTTGCACAAAAAAACAATGGATGGTAACCGAGCAGAGCTGAGTGGCCAAACTGTGGTATTAGGCCAAAACTATTGGCTGGGTTAGATGCAGAAAAAAATTATATTCAATTTGCAACCTGATGGAGGTCAGTATAGATGGACTAATACTACAAGTCCCACACACAGCTAGAAGCCCAATATTTTTTCAGAGGTAGATGCAGAAAAAAATATATTCAGTTTGCAACCTGATGGAGGTCAGTATAGATGGACTAATACAACAAGTCCCACACACAGCTAGAAGCCCAATATTTTTTCAGAGGTAGATGCAGAAAAAAATATATTCAGTTTGCAACCTGATGGAGGTCAGTATAGGTGGACTAATAGAACAAGTCCCACACACTGCTAGAAGGCCAAATATTTTTTCAGAGCTAGATGCAGAAAAAAATTATATTCAGTTTGCAACCTGATGGAGGTCAGTATAGATGGATTAATAGAACAAGACCCACACACAGCTAGAAGCCCAATATTTTTTCAGAGCTAGATGCAGAAAAAAATATATTCAGTTTGCAACCTGATGGAGGTCAGTATAGGTGGACTAATAGAACAAGTCCCACACACTGCTAGAAGGCCAAATATTTTTTCAGAGCTAGATGCAGAAAAAAATTATATTCAGTTTGCAACCTGATGGAGGTCAGTATAGATGGATTAATAGAACAAGACCCACACACAGCTAGAAGCCCAATATTTTTTCAGAGCTAGATGCAGAAAAAAATGATATTCAGTTTGCAACCTGATGGAGGTCAGTATAGATGGATTAATAGAACAAGACCCACACACAGCTAGAAGCCCAATATTTTTTCAGAGCTAGATGCAGAAAAAAATTATATTCAGTTTGCAACCTGATGGAGGTCAGTATAGATGGATTAATAGAACAAGACCCACACACAGCTAGAAGCCCAATATTTTTTCAGAGCTAGATGCAGAAAAAAATTAGATTCAGTTTGCAACCTGATGGAGGTCAGTATAGATGGATTAATAGAACAAGACCCACACACAGCTAGAAGCCCAATATTTTTTCAGAGCTAGATGCAGAAAAAAATTAGATTCAGTTTGCAACCTGATGGAGGTCAGTATAGATGGACTAATAGAATGATGCTATGCCCAAAAGATTTTACTTCACTAGATGCAGTAAAAAAATTGGTATTCTATACACAGGTGGTATATCTTGCAACACAGATAGGCTACTCCACTGACTAACACACTCTGCAATAGGCCAAAAAGGATTAGCTTTGCTAGATTCAGCCAAATGCTGTGAAAAAAACTTGCACAGCACTGGCACAGACCTGCCTGGCAAAAACTGATAGGAACTGATGTAACCTAGTCCTGAAAAGGACTCCAATTACAATTAGTCTTTACTCCCACAACCTATCTATTTAAGAGCACAGACCTGCCTGATAAAAGTCGTAAGAAATGCTGTAACCTAGTCCTTAAAAGGACTGCAATCACAACTATTCCCTACTCCCAAGCTATCTGTATATTTGTGCGAAAATTGGCTTGAAATTAACAAGGTATAGCGCACACAGCAACAGCGGTGCCGTCTAACACGCAGCTGCAGCAGTGAGAAAATGGTGGCGACGGGGAAAATGGCTTGGTCTTATAGGGCAAGGACATGTGACATACACTGCCAATGACACATGCCCTTGCTTGTGTGAAAAAAAGCACTTCGCTCCGTGTGTGCGCTGCTGATAGGCTGACAGATTGCACCTCCCCACTGTAAATGCGGGAAAGAGAAAAAAAAATGGAGCTCTTCATTGTTCCTGCAGAGATCCATCCCCTGCCCCTCCCCCCACCCCGCTGTACACTCAAACTGCGTATTAACATTAATTTTCATCATTACTGAGAAAAAATCCAGTTATGATTTTGGTGCACGAACAGTTATCGAACATAACCTCGAACAGCCGAATTTTTCTCAAATTGTTCGTATTCGCCGAACGGCTCGAACACCGCCCAAAACAGCTCGAATTTGAGATTGGCGAACAGTTCGAGTAGAACAACGCTCATCTCTAATCAAGGACTCATTGAGCGAATCGCTCTGGAACTGAAATCAGAATGCTCACTGACATTTCCCCTATCTGAAAGTCTGATAAACGCCGTAAAAATGACTAAGTCCAAAAAAAAAATTTTTTCACCTTTTTTCAATTTTACCCCCGTTGGATATATATTCTACCCACACACATTTGGAACTCTCCTTGGGTACCCTCAAACATATTATTCCCTCATTTAGTGGATATTTTCACAAAAAAGTGAAATTTTCAAAAATCCAGAAAATTGGCTGAAAATGACTTAAATATCAAGGACTCATTGGGCGAATTGGTCTGGAACTGAAATCGGAATGCTCAATGACATTTCCCCTATCTGAAAGTCTGATAAACGGCGGAAAAATTACAAAGTCCAAAAAAAAATTGTTTTCAACTTTTTTCAATTTTACCCTCGTAGGATATATATTCTACCCACACACATTTGTAACTCTCCTGGGGTACCCTCACACATATTATTTCCTCATTTAGTGGATATTTTCACAAAAAAAGTAAAATTTTCAAAAATACAGAAAATTGGCTGAAAACGACTAAATATCAAGGACTCATTGGGCGAATCGCTCTGGAACTGAAATCGGAACGCTCACTGACATTTCCCCTATCTGAAAGTCTGATAAACGCCGGAAAAATGATTAAGTCGAAAAAAAAAAATGTTTCAACTTTTTTCAATATTACCCCCGTGGGATATATATTCTACCCACACACATTTGGAACTCTCCTTGGGTACCCTCAAGCATATTATTCCCTCATTTAGTGGATATTTTCACAAAAAAGTGAAATTTTCAAATATCCAGAAAATTGGCTGAAAATGACTAAATATCATGGACTCATTGGGCGAATCGCTCTGGAACTGAAATCGGAACGCTCACTGACATTTCCCCTATCTGAAAGTCTGATAAATGCCGGAAAAATGCTAAAGTCGAAAAAAAAATATTTTTCAATTTTACCCCCGTGGGATATATATTCTACCCACATACATTTGGAATTCTCCTGGGGTACCCTCACACATATTATTCTCTCATTTAGTGGATATTTTCACAAAAAAGTGAAATTTTCAAAAATCTAGAAAATTGGCTGAAAAATGACTAGATATCAAGGACTCATTGGGCAAATTGGTCTGGAACTGAAATCGGAATGCTCACTTATGTTTCCCCTATCTGAAAGTCTGATAAATGGCGGAAAAATTACTAAGTCCAAAAAAAAAATTTTTTTCACCCTTTTTCAATTTTACCCCAGTGGGATATATATTCTACCCACACACATTTGGAACTCTCCTGGGGTACCCTCACACATATTATTCCCTCATTTAGTGGATATTTTCACAAAAAAGTGAAATTTTCAAAAATCCAGAAAATTGGCTGAAAACGACTAAATATCAAGGACTCATTGGGCGAATCGCTCTGGAACTGAAATCGGAACGCTCACTGACATTTGTCCTATCTGAAAGTCTGATAAACGCCAGAAAAATGACTAAATCCCCCCAAAAAATGTTTTCAACTTTTTTCAATTTTACCCCCGTGGGATATATATTCTAACCACACACATTTGAAACTCTCCTGGGGTACCCTCACACATATTATTCCCTCATTTAGTGGATATTTTCACAAAAAAGTGAAATTTTCAAAAATCCAGGAAATTGGCTGAAAACGACGAAATATCAAGGACTCATTGGGCGAATTGGTCTGGAACTGAAATCGGAACGCTCACTGACGTTTCCCCTATCTGAAGGTCTGATAAACGGCGGAAAAATTACTAAGTCCAAAAAAAATAATTTTTCAGCTTTTTTCAATTTAACCCCCGTGGGATATATATTCTACCCACACACATTTGGAACTCTCCTGGGGTACCCTCACACATATTATTCCCTCATTTAGTGGATATTTTCACAAAAAAGTGAAATTTTCAAAAATCCAGAAAATTGGCTGAAAATGACGAGATATCAAGGACTCATTGGGCGAATTGTTCTGGAACTGAAATCGGCACGCTCACTTATGTTTCCCCTATCTGAAAGTCTGATAAACGCCGGAAAAATGCTAAAGTCGAAAAATAATTTTTTTTCAATTTTACCCCCGTGGGATATATATTCTACCCACATACATTTGGAATTCTCCTGGGGTACCCTCACACATATTATTCCCTCATTTAGTGGATATTTTCACAAAAAAGTGAAATTTTCAAAAATCCAGAAAATTGGCTGAAAATGACTAAATATCAAGGACTCATTGGGCGAATTGGTCTGGAACTGAAATTGGAACGATCACTGACGTTTCCCCTATCTGAAAGTCTGATAAATGGCGGAAAAATTACTAAGTCCAAAAAAAAATTTTTTTTCACCTTTTTTCAGTTTTACCCCAGTGGGATATATATTCTACCCACACACATTTGGAACTCTCCTGGGGTACCCTCACACATATTATTCCCTCATTTAGTGGATATTTTCACAAAAAAGTGAAATTTTCAAAAATCCAGAAAATTGGCTGAAAATGACTAAATATTAAGGACTCATTGGGCGAATTGGTCTGGAACTGAAATCGGAACGCTCAATGACATTTCCCCTATCTGAAAGTCTGATAAACGGCGGAAAAATTACTAAGTCCAAAAAAAAAAATTTTTCAGCTTTTTTCAATTTAACCCCCGTGGGATATATATTCTACCCACACACATTTGGAACTCCCCTGGGGTACCCTCACACATATTATTCCCTCATTTAGTGGATATTTTCACAAAAAAGTGAAATTTTCAAATATCCAGAAAATTGGCTGAAAATGACTAAATATCAAGGACTCATTGGGCGAATCACTCTGGAACTGAAATCGGAACGCTCACTGACATTTCCCATATCTGAAAGTCTGATAAACGCCGGAAAAATGATTAAGTCGAAAAAAAAAAATGTTTCAACTTTTTTCAATTTTACCCACGTGGGATATATATTCTACCCACACACAATTGGAACTCTCCTTGGGTACCCTCAAACATATTATTCCCTCATTTAGTGGATATTTTCACAAAAAAGTGAAATTTTCAAATATCCAGAAAATTGGCTGAAAATGACTAAATATCATGGACTCATTGGGCGAATCGCTCTGGAACTGAAATCGGAACGCTCACTGACATTTCCCCTATCTGAAAGTCTGATAAACGCCGGAAAAATGCTAAAGTCTAAAAAAAAATTTTTTTCAATTTTACCCCTGTGGGATATATATTCTAACCACATACATTTGGAACTCTCCTGGGGTACCCTCACACATATTATTTCCTCATTTAGTGGATATTTTCACAAAAAAGTGAAATTTTCAAAAATCCAGAAAATTGGCTGAAAACGACTAAATATCAAGGACTCATTGGGCGAATCGCTCTGGAGCCGAAATCGGAACGCTCACTGACATTTGCCCTATCTGAAAGTCTGATAAACGGCGGAAAAATTACTAAGTCCAAAAAAAAATTGTTTTAAACTTTTTTCAATTTTACCCCCGTAGGATATATATTCTACCCACACACATTCGGAAATCTCCTGGGGTACCCTCACACATATTATTTCCTCATTTAGTGGATATTTTCACAAAAAAGTGAAATTTTCAAAATTCCAGAATATTGGCTGAAAATGACTAAATATCAAGGACTCATTGGGCTAATTGGTCTGGAACTGAAATCGGAACGCTCACTGATGTTTCCTCTATCTGAAAGTCTGATAAACGGCGGAAAAATTACTAAGTCCAAAAAAAAATTGTTTTCAACTTTTTCAATTTTACCCCCGTAGGATATATATTCTACTCACACACATTTGGAACTCTCCTGGGGTACCCTCACACATATTATTTCCTCATTTAGTGGATATTTTCACAAAAAAGTGAAATTTTCAAAAATCCAGAAAATTTTATCTGAAAACGACTAAATATCAAGGACTCATTGGGCGAATAGCTCTGGAACTGAAATCGGAATGCTCACTGACATTTGTCCTATCTGAAAGTCTGATAAACGCCGGAAAAATGACTAAATCCCCCCAAAAAATGTTTTCATCTTTTTTCAATTTTACCCCCGTGGGGTATATATTCTACCCACACACATTTGGAACTCTCCTTGGGTACCCTCAAACATATTATTCCCTCATTTAGTGGATATTTTCACAAAAAAGTGAAATTTTCAAATATCCAGAAAATTGGCTGAAAATGACTAAATATCATGGACTCATTGGGAGAATCGCTCTGGAACTGAAATCGGAACGCTCACTGACATTTCCCCTATCTGAAAGTCTGATAAACGGCGGAAAAATTATTAAGTCCAAAAAAAAATTTTTTTTCACCTTTTTTCAATTTTACCCCAGTGGGATATATATTCTACCCACACACATTTGGAACTCTCCTGGGGTACCCTCACACATATTATTTCCTCATTTAGTGGATATTTTCACAAAAAAAGTGAAATTTTCAAAAATCCAGAAAATTGGCTGAAAACGACTAAATATCAAGTACTCATTGGGCGAATGGCTCTGGAACCGAAATCGGAACGCTCACTGACATTTGCCCTATCTGAAAGTCTGATAAACGGCGGAAAAATTACTAAGTCCAAGAAAAAAAAATGTTTCAACTTTTTTCAATTTTACCCCCGTGGGATATATATTCTACCCACACACATTTGGAACTCTCCTGGGGTACCCTCAAACATATCATTCCCTCATTTAGTGGATATTTTCAAAAAAAAGTGAAATTTTCAAATATCCAGAAAATTGGCTGAAAATGACTAAATATCAAGGACTCATTGGGCGAATCGGTCTGGAACTGAAATCGGAACGTTCAATGACATTTCCCCTATCTGAAAGTCTTATAAACAGTGGAAAAATTACTAAGTTAAAAAAAAAAATGTTCAACTTTTTTCAATTTTACCCCCATGGGATATATATTCTACCCACACACATTTGGAACTCTCCTTGAGTACCCTCAAACATATTATTCCCTCATTTAGTGGATATTTTCACAAAAAAAGTGACATTTCCAAAAATCCAGAAAATTGGCTGAAAATGACTAAATATCAAGGACTCATTGGCCGAATCGGTCTGGAACTGAAATTGGAACGCTCACTGACATTTCCCCTATCTGAAAGTCTGATAAACGCCGTAAAAATGACTAAGTCCAAAAAAAAAATGTTTTCACCTTTTTTCAATTTTACCCCCGTTGGATATATATTCTACCCACACACATTTGGAACTCTCCTTGGGTACCCTCAAACATATTATTCCCTCATTTAGTGGATATTTTTACAAAAAAGTGAAATTTTCAAAAATCCAGAAAATTGGCTGAAAATGACTAAATATCAAGGACTCATTGCGCGAATCGCTCCGGAACTGAAATCGGAACGCTCACTGACATTTCCCCTATCTGAAAGTCTGATAAACGCCGGAAAAATGATAAAGTCGAAAAAAAAAATTTTTTCAATTTTACCCCCGTGGGATATATATTCTACACACATACATTTGGAACTCTCCGTGGGTACCCTCACACATATTATTCCCTCATTTAGAGGATATTTTCACAAAAAAGTGAAATTTTCAAAAATCCAGAAAATTGCCTGAAAACGACTAAATATCAAGGACTCATTGAGCGAATCGCACTGGAACTGAAATCGGAACGCTCACTGACATTTCCCCTATCTGAAAGTCTGATAAACGGCGGAAAAATTACTAAGTCCAAAAAAACAAATTTTTCAGCTTTTTTCAATTTAACCCCCGTGGGATATATATTCTACCCACACACATTTGGAACTCCCCTGGGGTACCCTCACACATATTATTCCCTCATTTAGTGGATATTTTCACAAAAAAGTGAAATTTTCAAAAATCCAGAAAATTGGCTGAAAATGACTAAATATCAAGGACTCATTGGGCGAATTGGTCTGGAACTGAAATCGGAACGCTCAATGACATTTCCCCTATCTGAAAGTCTGATAAACGGCGGAAAAATTACTAAGTCCAAAAAAACAAATTTTTCAGCTTTTTTCAATTTAACCCCCGTGGGATATATATTCTACCCACACACATTTGGAACTCCCCTGGGGTACCCTCACACATATTATTCCATCATTTAGTGGATATTTTCACAAAAAAGTGAAATTTTCAAAAATCCAGAAAATTGCCTGAAAACGACTAAATATCAAGGACTCATTGAAAGAATCGCTCTGGAACTGAAATCGGAATGCGCACTGACATTTCCCCTATCTGAAAATCTGATAAACGCCGGAAAAATGACTAAGTCCAAAAAAAAAATTTTTTCACCTTTTTTCAATTTTACCCCCGTGGGATATATATTCTACCCACACACATTTGGAACTCTCCTTGGGTACCCTCAAAAATATTATTCCCTCATTTAGTGGATATTTTCACAAAAAAAGTGAAATTTTCAAAAATCCAGAAAATGGGCTGAAAATGACTAAATATCAAGGACTCATTGGGCGAATTGGTCTGGAACTGAAATCGGAACGCTCACTGAAGTTTCCCCTATCTGAAAGTCTGATAAACGGCGGAAAAATTACTAAGTCCAAAAGAAAATGTTTTTTCATCTTTTTTCAATTTTACCCCCGTGGGATATATATTCTACCCACACACATTTGGAACTCTCCTTGGGTACCCTCAAACATATTATTCATTCATTTAGTGGATATTTTCACAAAAAAGTGTAATTTTCAAATATCCAGAAAATTGGCTGAAAATGACTAAATATCATGGACTCATTGGGCGAATCGCTCTGGAACTGAAATCGGAACGCGCACTGACATTTCCCCTATCTGAAAGTCTGATAAACGACGGAAAATTGCTAAAGTCTAAAAAAAAATTTTTTTCAATTTTCCCCCCGTGGGATATATATTCTACCCACACACATTTGGAACTCTCCTGGGGTACCCTCACACATATTATTCCCTCATTTAGTGGATATTTTCACAAAAAAGTGAAATTTTCAAAAATCCAGAAAATTGGCTGAAAATGACTAAATATCAAGGACTCATTGGGCGAATTGGTCTGGAACTGAAATCGGAACGCTCAATGACATTTCCCCTATCTGAAAGTCTGATAAACGGCGGAAAAATTACTAAGTCCAAAAAAACAAATTTTTCAGCTTTTTTCAATTTTACCCCAGTGGGATATATATTCTACCCACACACATTTGGAACTCTCCTGGGGTACCCTCACACATATTATTCCCTCATTTAGTGGTTATTTTCACAAAAAAGTGAAATTTTCAAAAATTCAGAAAATTGGCTAAAAATGACTAAATATCAAGGACTCATTGGGAGAATTGGTCTGGGACTGAAATCGGAACGCTCACTGATGTTTCCTCTATCTGAAAGTCTGATAAACGGCGGAAAAATTACTAAGTCCAAAAAAAAATAGTTTTCAACTTTTTTCAATTTTACCCCCGTAGGATATATATTCTACCCACACACATTTGGAACTCTCCTGGGGTACCCTCACACATATTATTTCCTCATTTAGTGGATATTTTCACAAAAAACTGAAATTTTCAAAAATCCAGAAAATTGGCTGAAAACGACTAAATATCAAGGACTCATTGGGCGAATCTCTCTGGAACTGAAATCGGAACGCTCACTGACATTTGTCCTATCTGAAAGTCTGATAAACGCCGGAAAAATGACTAAATCCCCCCAAAAAATGTTTTCAACTTTTTTCAATTTTACCCCCGTGGGATATATATTCTAACCAAACACATTTGAAACTCTCCTGGGGTACCCTCACACATATTATTCCCTCATTTAGTGGATATTTTCACAAAAAAGTGAAATTTTCAAAAATCCAGGAAATTGGCTGAAAACGACGAAATATCAAGGACTCATTGGGCGAATCACTCTGGAACTGAAATCGGAACGCTCACTGACATTTCCCCTATCTGAAAGTCTGATAAACGCTGAAAAAATGATTAAGTCGAAAAAAAAAAATGTTTCAACTTTTTTCAATTTTTCCCCCGTGGGATATATATTCTACCCACACACATTTGGAACTCTCCTTGGGTACCCTCAAACATATTATTCCCTCATTTATTGGATATTTTCACAAAAAAGTGAAATTTTCAAATATCCAGAAAATTGGCTGAAAATGACTAAATATCATGGACTCATTGGGCGAATCGCTCTGGAACTGAAATCGGAACGCTCACTGACATTTCCCCTATCTGAAAGTCTGATAAACGCCGGAAAAATGCTAAAGTCGAAAAAAAATTTTTTTTCAATTTTACCCCCGTGGGATATATATTCTACCCACATACATTTGGAATTCTCCTGGGGTACCCTCACACATATTATTCCCTCATTTAGTGGATATTTTCACAAAAAAGTGAAATTTTCAAAAATCCAGAAAATTGGCTGAAAATGACTAAATATCAAGGACTCATTGGGCGAATCACTCTGGAACTGAAATCGGAATGCTCAATGACATTTCCCCTATCTGAAAGTCTGATAAACGGCGAAAAAATGACTAAGTCCAACAAAAATTTTTTTTCAACTTTATTCAATTTTACCCCCTTGAGATATATATTCTACCCACACACATTTGGAACTCTCCTGGGGTACCCTCACACATATTATTCCCTCATTTAGTGGATATTTTCACAAAAAAGTGAAATTTTCAAAAATCCAGAAAATTGGCTGAAAATGACTAAACATCAAGGACTTATTGGGCGAATCGGTCTGGAACTGAAATCTGAACGCTCAATGACATTTCCCCTATCTGAAAGTCTGATAAACGGAGGAAAAATTACTAAGTCCAAAAAAAAATTTTTTTCAATTTTACCCCCGTGGGATATATATTCTACCCACACACATTTGGAACTCTCCTGGGGTACCCTCACACATATTATTCCCTCATTTAATGGATATTTTCACAAAAAAGTGAAATTTTCAAAAATCCAGAAAATTGGCTGAAAATGACTAAATATCAAGGACTCATTGGGCGAATCGGTCTGGAACTGAAATCGGAACGCTTATTGACATTTCCCCTATCTGAAAGTCTGATAAACGGAGGAAAAATTACTAAGTCCAAAAAAAAATTTTTTTCAACTTTATTCAATTTTACCCCCGTGGGATATATATTCTACCCGCACACATTTGGAACTCTCCTGGGGTACCCTCACACATATTATTCCCTCATTTAGTGGATATTTTCACAAAAAAGTGAAGTTTCCAAAAATCCAGAAAATTGGATGAAAATGACTAAATATCAAGGACTCATTGGGCGAATCGGTCTGGAACTGAAATCGGAATGCTCAATGACATTTCCCCTATCTGAAAGTCTGATAAACGGCGAAAAAATTACTAAGTCCAAAAAAAAATTTTTTTTCACTTTGTTCAATTTTACCCCTGTGAGATATATATTCTACCCACACACATTTGGAACTCTCCTGGGGTACCCTCACACATATTATTCCCTCATTTAGTGGATATTTTCACAAAAATTGAAATTTTCAAAAATCCAGGAAATTGGCTGAAAATGACTAAATATCAAGGACTCATTGGGCGAATCGCTCTGGAACTGAAATCGGAATGCTCACTGACATTTCCCCTGTCTGAAAGTCTGATAAATGCCGGAAAAATGACTAAGTCCAAAAAAAAAATTTGTTCAACTTTTTTCAATTTTACCCCCGTGGGATATATATTCTACCCACACACATTTGGAACTCTCCTGGGTTACCCTCACACATATTATTCCCTCATTTAGTGGATATTTTCACAAAAAAGTGAAATTTTCAAAAATCCAGAAAATTGGCTGAAAATGACTAAACATCAAGGACTTATTGGGCGAATCGGTCTGGAACTGAAATCGGAACGCTCAATGACATTTCCCCTATCTGAAAGTCTGATAAACGGAGGAAAAATTACTAAGTCCAAAAAAAAATTTTTTTCAATTTTACCCCCGTGGGATATATATTCTACCCACACACATTTGGAACTCTCCTGGGGTACCCTCACACATATTATTCCCTCATTTAGTGGATATTTTCACAAAAAAGTGAAATTTTCAAAAATCCAGAAAATTGGCTGAAAATGACTAAATATCAAGGACTCATTGGGCGAATCGGTCTGGAACTGAAATCGGAATGCTCAATGACATTTCCCCTATCTGAAAGTCTGATAAACGGCGAAAAAATTACTAAGTCCAAAAAAAAATTTTTTTTCACTTTGTTCAATTTTACCCCTGTGAGATATATATTCTACCCACACACATTTGGAACTCTCCTGGGGTACCCTCACACATATTATTCCCTCATTTAGTGGATATTTTCACAAAAATTGAAATTTTCAAAAATCCAGGAAATTGGCTGAAAATGACTAAATATCAAGGACTCATTGGGCGAATCGCTCTGGAACTGAAATCGGAATGCTCACTGACATTTCCGCTGTCTGAAAGTCTGATAAATGCCGGAAAAATGACTAAGTCCAAAAAAAAAATTTGTTCAACTTTTTTCAATTTTACCCCCGTGGGATATATATTCTACCCACACACATTTGGAACTCTCCTGGGGTACCCTCACACATATTATTCCCTCATTTAGTGGATATTTTCACAAAAAAGTGAAGTTTTCAAAAATACAGAAAATTGGCTGAAAATGACTAAATATCAAGGACTCATTGGGTGAATCGGTCTGGAACTGAAATCGGAACGCTCACTGACATTTCCCCTAATTGAAAACGCCGGAAAAATGACTAAGTCCAAAAAAAAAAATTTTTCAACTTTTTTCAATTTTACCCCCGTGGGATATATATTCTACCCACACACATTTGGAACTCTCCTGGGGTACCCTCACACATATTATTCCCTCATTTAGTGGATATTTTCACAAAAAAGTGAAATTTTCAAAAATCCAGAAAATTGGCTGAAAATGACTAAACATCAAGGACTTATTGGGCGAATCGGTCTGGAACTGAAATCGGAACGCTCACTGACATTTCCCCTATCTGAAAACGCCGGAAAAATGACTCAGTCCAAAAAAAAAAATTTTTCAACTTTTTTCAATTTTACCCCCGTGGGATATATATTCTACCAACATACATTTGGAACTGTCCTTGAGTTCAATCAAACATATTATTCCCTCATTTAGTGGATATTTTCACAAAAAAAGTGAAATTTTCAAAAATCCAGAAAATTGGCTGAAAATGACAAAATATCAAGGATTCATTGGGCGAATCGGTCTGGAACTGAAATCGGAACGCTCAGTGACATTTCTCCTATCTGAAAGTCTGATAAACGGCGGAAAAATTGCTAAGTCCAAAAAAAAATGTTTTCAACTTTATTCAATTTTACCCCCGTGGGATATATATTCTACCCAAACACATTTGGAACTCTCCTGGGGTACCCTCACACATGTTATTCCCTCATTTAGTGGATATTTTCACAAAAATTGAAATTTTCAAAAATCCAGAAAATTGGCTGAAAATGACTAAATATCAAGGACTCATTGGGCGAATCGGTCTGGAACTGAAATCGGAACGCTCACTGACATTTCCCCTATCTGAAAACGCCGGAAAAATGACTAAGTCCAAAAAAAAAAATTTTTCAACTTTTTTCAATTTTACCCCCGTGGGATATATTTTCTACCCACACACATTTGGAACTCTCCTGGGGTACCCTCTCACATATTATTCCCTCATTTAGTGGATATTTTCACAAAAAAGTGAAATTTTCAAAAATCCAGGAAATTGGCTGAAAACGACTAAATATCCAGGACTCATTGGGCGAATCGGTCTGGAACTGAAATCGGAACGCTCACTGACATTTGCCCTATCTGAAAGTCTGATAAACGCCGGAAAAATGACTAAATCCCCCCTAAAAATGTTTTCAACTTTTTTCAATTTTAACCCCGTGGGATATATATTCTAACCACACACATTTGAAACTCTCCTGGGGTACCCTCACACATATTAATCCCTCATTTAGTGGATATTTTCACAAAAAAGTGAAATTTTCAAAAATCCAGGAAATTGGCTGAAAATGACTAAATATCAAGGACTCATTGGGCGAATTGGTCTGGAACTGAAACTGGAACGCTCACTGAAGTTTTACCCTATCTGAAAGTCTGATCAACGGAGGAAAAATTACTAAGTCCAAAAAAAATAATTTTTCAACTTTTTTCAATTTTTCCTCCGTGGGATATATGTTCTACCCACATACATTTGGTACTCTCCTGGGGTACCCTCACAAATATTATATCCTCATTTAGTGGATATTTTCACAAAAAAGTGAAATTTTCAAAAATCCAGGAAATTGGCTGAAAACGACTAAATATCTAGGACTCATTGGGCGAAGCACTCTGGAACTGAAATCGGAATGCTCACTAACATTTCCCCTATCTGAAAGTCTGATAAACGACAGAAAAATGACAGTCCAAAAAAAAATTTTTTTCAACTTTTTTCAATTTTACCCCCGTGGGATATATATTCTACCCACACACATTTGGAACTCTCCTGGGGTACCCTCACACATATTATTCCCTCATTTAGTGGATATTTTCACAAAAAAGTGAAATTTTCAAAAATCCAGGAGATTGGCTGAAAACTACTAAATATTAAGGATTCATTGGGCGAATCGGTCTGGAACTGAAATCGGAACACTCACTGACATTTCCCCTATCTAAAAGTCTTATAAACGGTGGAAAAATTACTAAGTTAAAAAAAAAAAAAAAAATTCAACTTTTTTCAATTTTACCCCCGTGGGATATATATTCTACCCACACACATTTTGAACTCTCCTGGGGTACCCTCACACATATTATTTCCTCATTTAGTGGAAATTTTCACAAAAAAGTG
This sequence comes from Phyllobates terribilis, assembly GCF_046119375.1. NCBI lineage: Eukaryota > Metazoa > Chordata > Amphibia > Anura > Dendrobatidae > Phyllobates > Phyllobates terribilis. The sequence continues at coordinate 324,433,143 of NW_027362764.1, read as the reverse complement.
AAATTTTCAAAAATCCAGAAAATTGGCTGAAAATGACTAAATATCAAGGACTCATTGGGCGAAGCACTCCGGAACTGAAATCGGAATGCTCACTAACATTTCCCCTATCTGAAAGTCTGATAAACGGCGGAAAAATTATTAAGTCCAAAAAAAAATTTTTTTCAACTTTATTCAATTTTAACCCCATGGGATATAAATTCTACCCACACACATTTGGAACTCTCGTTGAGTACCCTCAAACATATTATTCCCTCATTTAGTGGATATTTTCACAAAAAAGTGAAATTTTCAAAAATCCAGAAAATTGGCTGAAAATGACTAAATATCAAGGACTCATTGGGCGAAGCACTCCGGAACTGAAATCGGAATGCTCACTAACATTTCCCCTATCTGAAAGTCTGATAAACGGCGGAAAAATTATTAAGTCCAAAAAAAAATTTTTCTACTTTTTTCAATTTTACCCCCGTGGGATATATATTCTACCCACACACATTTGAAACTCTCCTGGGGTACCCTCAAACATATTATTCCCTCATTTAGTGGATATTTTCACAAAAAAAGTGAAATTTTCAAAAATCCAGAAAATTGGCTGAAAATGACTAAATATCAAGGACTCATTGGGCGAATCGGTCTGGAACTGAAATCGGAACGCTCAATGACATTTCCCCTATCTGAAAGTCTGATAAACGGCGGAAAATTTACTAAGTCCAAAAAAAAAAATTTTTCAACTTTTTTCAATTTTACCCCCGTGGGATATATATTCTACCCACATACATTTGGAACTCTCCTGGGGTACCCTCACACATATTATTTCCTCATTTAGTGGATATTTTCACAAAAAAGTGAAATTTTCAAAAATCCAGAAAATTGGCTGAAAATGACTAAATATCAAGGACTCTTTGGGCGAATCGCTCTGGAACTGAAATCGGAACGCTCACTGACATTTCCTCTAACTGAAAGTCTGATAAACGCCGAAAAAATGACTAAATCCCCAAAAAAAAATTTTTCACTTTTTTCAATTTTACCCCCGTGGGATATATATTCTACCCACACACATTTGGAACTCTCCTGGGGTACCCTCTCACATATTATTCCCTCATTTAGTGGATATTTTCAGAAAAAAGTGAAATTTTCAAAAATCCAGGAAATTGGCTGAAAACGACTAAATATCCAGGACTCATTGGGCGAATCGGTCTGGAACTGAAATCGGAACGCTCACTGACATTTGCCCTATCTGAAAGTCTGATAAACGCTGGAAAAAGGACTAAGTCCAAAAAAAAATTTTTTTCAACTTTTTTCAATTTTACCCCCGTGGGATATATATTCTACCCACACACATTTGGAACTCTACTGGGGTACCCTCACACATATTATTCCCTCATTTAGTGGATATTTTCACAAAAAAGTGAAATTTTCAAAAATCCAGGAAATTGGCTGAAAACTACTAAATATCAAGGACTCATTGGGCGAATCGCTCTGGAACTGAAATCGGAACGCTCACTGACATTTCCCCTATCTGAAAGTCTGATAAACGGCGGAAAATTTACTAAGTCCAAAAAAACAAATTTTTCAACTTTTTTCAATTTTACCCCCGTGGGATATATATTCTACCCAAACACATTTGGAACTCTCCTGGGGTACCCTCACACATGTTATTCCCTCATTTAGTGGATATTTTCACTAAAAAGTGAAGTTTTCAAAAATCCAGAAAATTGGCTGAAAATGACTAAATATCAAGGACTCATTGGGCGAATCGCTCTGGAACTGAAATCGGAACGCTCACTGATGTTTCCTCTATCTGAAAGTCTGATAAACGGCGGAAAAATTACTAAGTCCAAAAAAAAATTGTTTTCAACTTTTTTCAATTTTACCCCCGTTGGATATATCACACACATTTGGAACTCTCCTGGGGTACCCTCACACATATTATTTCCTCATTTAGTGGATATTTTCACAAAAAAGTGAAATTTTCAAAAATTCAGAAAATTGGCTGAAAATGACTAAATATCAAGGACTCATTGGGCGAATAGCTCTGGAACAGAAATCGGAACGCTCACTGACATTTGTCCTATCTGAAAGTCTGATAAACGCCGAAAAAATGACTAAATCCCCAAAAAAAAATTTTTCAACTTTTTTCAATTTTACCCCCGTGGGATATATATTCTACCCACACACATTTGGAACTCTCCTGGGGTAGCCTCACACATATTATTCCCTCATTTAGTGGATATTTTCACAAAAAAGTGAAGTTTTCAAAAATCCAGAAAATTGGCTGAAAATGACTTAATATCAAGGACTCATTGGGCGAATTGGTCTGGAATTGAAATCGGAATGCTCACTGACATTTCCCTTATCTGAAAGTCTGATAAACGCCGGAAAAATGACTAAGTCCCCAAAAAAATTTTTTTCAACTTTTTTCAATTTTACCCCCGTGGGATATATATTCTACCCACACACATTTGGAACTCTCCTTGGGTACCCTCAAACATATTATTCCCTCATTTAGTGGATATTTTCACAAAAAAGTGAAATTTTCAAAAATCCAGAAAATTGGCTGAAAATGACTAAATATCAAGGACTCATTGGGCGAATCGGTCTGGAACTGAAATCGGAATGCTCAATGACATTTCCCCTATCTGAAAGTCTGATAAACGGCGAAAAAATTACTAAGTCCAACAAAAAAATTTTTTCAACTTTATTCAATTTTACCCCCGTGAGATATATATTCTACCCACACACATTTGGAACTCTCCTGGGGTACCCTCACACATATTATTCCCTCATTTAGTGGATATTTTCACAAAAAAGTGAAATTTTCAAAAATCCAGAAAATTGGCTGAAAATGACTAAACATCAAGGACTTATTGGGCGAATCGGTCTGGAACTGAAATCGGAACGCTCACTGACATTTCCTCTATCTGAAAGTCTGATAAACGGCGGAAAAATTGCTAAGTCCAAAAAAAAAATGTTTTCAACTTTATTCAATTTTACCCCCGTGGGATATATATTCTACCCACACACATTTGGAACTCTCCTGGGGTACCCTCACACATATTATTCCCTCATTTAGTGGATATTTTCACAAAAAAAGTGAAATTTTCAAAAATCCAGGAAATTGGCTGAAAACGACTAAATATCAAGGACTCATTGGGCGAATCACTCTGGAACTGAAATCGGAATGCTCACTGACATTTCCCCTATCTGAAAACGCCGGAAAAATGACTAAGTTAAAAAAAAAAATGTTTTCAACTTTTTTCAATTTTACCCCCATGGGATATATATTCTACCCACACACATTTGGAACTCTCCTTGGGTACCCTCAAACATATTATTCCCTCATTTAGTGGATATTTTTACAAAAAAGTGAAATTTTCAAAAATCCAGAAAATTGGCTGAAAATGACTAAATATCAAGGACTCATTGGGCGAATCGGTCTGGAACTGAAATTGGAATGCTCAATGACATTTCCCCTATCTGAAAGTCTGATAAACGGAGGAAAAATTACTAAGTCCAAAAATAATTTTTATCAACTTTATTCAATTTTACCCCCGTGTTATATATATTCTACCCACACACATTTGGAACTCTCCTGGCGTACCCTCACACATATTATTCCCTCATTTAGTGGATATTTTCACAAAAAAGTGAAATTTTCAAAAATCCAGAAAATTGGCTGAAAATGACTAAATATCAAGGACTCATTGGGCGAATCGGTCTGGAACTGAAATCGGAACGCCTAATGACATTTCCCCTATCTGAAAGTCTGATAAACGGAGGAAAAATTACTAAGTCCAAAAAAAAATTTTTTTCAACTTTATTCAATTTTACCCCCGTGGGATATATATTCTACCCGCACACATTTGGAACTCTCCTGGGGTACCCTCACACATATTATTCCCTCATTTAGTGGATATTTTCATAAAAAAGTGAAATTTTCAAAAATCCAGGAAATTGGCTGAAAACTACTAAATATCAAGGACTCATTGGGCGAATCGCTCTGGAACTGAAATCGGAATGCTCACTGACATTTCCCCTGTCTGAAAGTCTGATAAATGCCGGAAAAATGACTAAGTCCAAAAAAAAAATTTGTTCAACTTTTTTCAATTTTACCCCCGTGGGATATATATTCTACCCACACACATTTGGAACTCTCCTGGGGTACCCTCACACACATTATTCCCTCATTTAGTAGATATTTTCACAAAAAAGTGAAATTTTCAAAAATCCAGGAAATTGGCTGAAAAAGACTAAATATCAAGGACTCATTGGGCAAATCACTCTGGAACTGAAATCGGAATGCTCACTGACATTTCCTCTATCTGAAAGTCTGATAAAAGCCGAAAAAATGACTAAATCCCCAAAAAAAATTTTTTCAACTTTTTTCAATTTTACCCCCGTGGGATATATATTCTACCCAAACACAGTTGGAACTCTCCTGGGGTAGCCTCACACATATTATTCCCTCATTTAGTGGATATTTTCACAAAAAAGTGAAATTTTCAAAAATCCAGGAAATTGGCTGAAAAAGACTAAATATCAAGAACTCATTGGGCGAATCGGTCTGGAACTGAAATAGGAACGCTCAATGACATTTCCCCTATATGAAAGTCTGATAAACGGCGGAAAAATTACTAAGTCCAAAAAAAAAAATGTTTCAACTTTTTTCAATTTTACCCCCGTGGGATATATATTCTACCCACACACATTTGGAACTCTCCTTGGGTACCCTCAAACATATTATTCCCTCATTTAGTGGATATTTTCACAAAAAAGTGAAATTTTCAAAAATCCAGGAAATTGGCTGAAAACGACTAAATATCAAGGACTCATTGGGCGAATCACTCTTGAACTGAAATAGGAACGCTCACTGACATTTGCCCTATCTGAAAACGCTGGAAAAATGACTAAGTCCAAAAAAAATAATTTTTCAACTTTTTCAATTTTACCCCCGTGGATATATTCTACCCACACACATTTGGAACTCTCCTGGGGTACCCTCACACATATTATTCCCTCATTTAGTGGATATTTTCACAAAAAAGTGACATTTTCAAAAATCCAGGAAATTGGCTGAAAACGACTAAATATCCAGGACTCATTGTTCGAATCGGTCTGGAACTGAAATCGGAACGCTCACTGACATTTGCACTATCTGAAAGGCTGATAAACGCCGGAAAAAGGACTAAGTCCAAAAAAAAAATTTTTTCAACTTTTTTCAATTTTAACCCCGTGGGATATATATTCTACCCACACACATTTGGAACTCTCCTGGGGTACCCTCACACATATTATTCCCTCATTTAGTGGATATTTTCACAAAAAAGTGAAATTTTCAAAAATCCAGAAAAGTGGCTGAAAACGACTAAATATCAAGGACTCATTGGGCGAATCTCTCTGGAACTGAAATCCGAACGCTCACTGACATTTCCCCTATCTGAAAGTCTGCTAAACGCTGGAAAAATGACTAAGTCCCAAAAATAATTTTTTCAACTTTTTTCAATTTTACCCCCGTGGGATATATATTCTACCCACACACATTTGGAACTCTTCTGGGGTACCCTCACACATATTATTCCCTCATTTAGTGGATATTTTCACAAAAAAGTGAAATTTTCAAAAATCCAGAAAATTGGCTGAAAACGACTAAATATCAAGGACTCATTGGGCGAATCGGTCTGGAACTGAAATCAGAACGCTCAATGACATTTCCCCTATCTGAAAGTCTGATAATCGGCGGAAAAATTACTAAGTTCAAAAAAAAATTGTTTTCAAGTTTATTCAATTTTACCCCTGTGGGATATATATTCTAGCCACACACATTTGGAACTCTCCTGCTGTACCCTCACACACATTATTCCCTCATTTAGTGGATATTTTCACAAAAAAGTGACATTTTCAAAAATCCAGGAAATTGGCTGAAAACGACTAAATATCCAGGACTCATTGGGCGAATCGGTCTGGAACTGAAATTGGAACGCTCACTGACATTTGCCCTATCTGAAAGTCTGATAAACGCCGGAAAAAGGACTAAGTCCAAAAAAAAAATGTTTTCAACTTTTTTCAATTTTACCCCCGTGGGATATATATTCTACCCACACACATTTGGAACTCTCCTGGGGTACCCTCACACATATCATTTCCTCATTTAGTGGATATTTTCATAAAAAAGTGAAATTTTCAAAAATCCAGAAAATTGGCTGAAAATGACTTAATATCAAGGACTCATTGGGCGAATCGGTCTGGAACTGAAATCGGAATGCTCATTGACACTTCCCCTATCTGAAAACGCCGGAAAAATGACTAAGTCCAAAAAAAAATTTTTTTAAACTTTTTTCAATTTTACCCCCGTGGGATATATATTCTACCCACACACATTTGGAACTCTACTGGGGTACCCTCACACATATTATTCCCTCATTTAGTGGATATTTTCACAAAAAAGTGAAATTTTCAAAAATCCAGGAAATTGGCTGAAAACTACTAAATATCAAGGACTCATTGGGCGAATCGCTCTGGAACTGAAATCGGAACGCTCACTGACATTTCCCCTATCTGAAAGTCTGATAAACGGCGGAAAATTTACTAAGTCCAAAAAAACAAATTTTTCAACTTTTTTCAATTTTACCCACGTGGGATATATATTCTACCCAAACACATTTGGAACTCTCCTGGGGTACCCTCACACATGTTATTCCCTCATTTAGTGGATATTTTCACTAAAAAGTGAAGTTTTCAAAAATCCAGAAAATTGGCTGAAAATGACTAAATATCAAGGACTCATTGGGCGAATCGGTCTGGAACTGAAATCGGAACGCTCACTGACATTTCCCCTATCTGAAAACGCCGGAAAAATGACTAAGTCCAAAAAAAAAAATTTTTCAACTTTTTTCAATTTTACCCCCGTGGGATATATATTCTACCCACACACATTTGGAACTCTCCTGGGGTACCCTCACACATATTATTCCCTCATTTAGTGGATATTTTCACAAAAAAGTGAAATTTTCAAAAATCCAGAAAAGTGGCTGAAAACGACTAAATATCAAGGACTCATTGGGCGAATCTCTCTGGAACTGAAATCAGAACGCTCACTGACATTTCCCCTATCTGAAAGTCTGCTAAACGCTGGAAAAATGACTAAGTCCCAAAAATAATTTTTTCAACTTTTTTCAATTTTACCCCCGTGGGATATATATTCTACCCACACACATTTGGAACTCTTCTGGGGTACCCTCACACATATTATTCCCTCATTTAGTGGATATTTTCACAAAAAAGTGAAATTTTCAAAAATCCAGAAAATTGGCTGAAAACGACTAAATATCAAGGACTCATTGGGCGAATCGGTCTGGAACTGAAATCAGAACGCTCAATGACATTTCCCCTATCTGAAAGTCTGATAATCGGCGGAAAAATTACTAAGTTCAAAAAAAAATTGTTTTCAAGTTTATTCAATTTTACCCCTGTGGGATATATATTCTAGCCACACACATTTGGAACTCTCCTGCTGTACCCTCACACACATTATTCCCTCATTTAGTGGATATTTTCACAAAAAAGTGACATTTTCAAAAATCCAGGAAATTGGCTGAAAACGACTAAATATCCAGGACTCATTGGGCGAATCGGTCTGGAACTGAAATTGGAACGCTCACTGACATTTGCCCTATCTGAAAGTCTGATAAACGCCGGAAAAAGGACTAAGTCCAAAAAAAAAATGTTTTCAACTTTTTTCAATTTTACCCCCGTGGGATATATATTCTACCCACACACATTTGGAACTCTCCTGGGGTACCCTCACACATATCATTTCCTCATTTAGTGGATATTTTCATAAAAAAGTGAAATTTTCAAAAATCCAGAAAATTGGCTGAAAATGACTTAATATCAAGGACTCATTGGGCGAATCGGTCTGGAACTGAAATCGGAATGCTCATTGACACTTCCCCTATCTGAAAACGCCGGAAAAATGACTAAGTCCAAAAAAAAATTTTTTTAAACTTTTTTCAATTTTACCCCCGTGGGATATATATTCTACCCACACACATTTGGAACTCTACTGGGGTACCCTCACACATATTATTCCCTCATTTAGTGGATATTTTCACAAAAAAGTGAAATTTTCAAAAATCCAGGAAATTGGCTGAAAACTACTAAATATCAAGGACTCATTGGGCGAATCGCTCTGGAACTGAAATCGGAACGCTCACTGACATTTCCCCTATCTGAAAGTCTGATAAACGGCGGAAAATTTACTAAGTCCAAAAAAACAAATTTTTCAACTTTTTTCAATTTTACCCCCGTGGGATATATATTCTACCCAAACACATTTGGAACTCTCCTGGGGTACCCTCACACATGTTATTCCCTCATTTAGTGGATATTTTCACTAAAAAGTGAAGTTTTCAAAAATCCAGAAAATTGGCTGAAAATGACTAAATATCAAGGACTCATTGGGCGAATCGGTCTGGAACTGAAATCGGAACGCTCACTGACATTTCCCCTATCTGAAAACGCCGGAAAAATGACTAAGTCCAAAAAAAAAAATTTTTCAACTTTTTTCAATTTTACCCCCGTGGGATATATATTCTACCCACACACATTTGGAACTCTTCTGGGGTACCCTCACACATATTATTCCCTCATTTAGTGGATATTTTCACAAAAAAGTGAAATTTTCAAAAATCCAGAAAATTGGCTGAAAACGACTAAATATCAAGGACTCATTGGGCGAATCGGTCTGGAACTGAAATCAGAACGCTCAATGACATTTCCCCTATCTGAAAGTCTGATAATCGGCGGAAAAATTACTAAGTTCAAAAAAAAATTGTTTTCAAGTTTATTCAATTTTACCCCTGTGGGATATATATTCTAGCCACACACATTTGGAACTCTCCTGCTGTACCCTCACACACATTATTCCCTCATTTAGTGGATATTTTCACAAAAAAGTGACATTTTCAAAAATCCAGGAAATTGGCTGAAAACGACTAAATATCCAGGACTCATTGGGCGAATCGGTCTGGAACTGAAATTGGAACGCTCACTGACATTTGCCCTATCTGAAAGTCTGATAAACGCCGGAAAAAGGACTAAGTCCAAAAAAAAAATGTTTTCAACTTTTTTCAATTTTACCCCCGTGGGATATATATTCTACCCACACACATTTGGAACTCTCCTGGGGTACCCTCACACATATCATTTCCTCATTTAGTGGATATTTTCATAAAAAAGTGAAATTTTCAAAAATCCAGAAAATTGGCTGAAAATGACTTAATATCAAGGACTCATTGGGCGAATCGGTCTGGAACTGAAATCGGAATGCTCATTGACACTTCCCCTATCTGAAAACGCCGGAAAAATGACTAAGTCCAAAAAAAAATTTTTTTAAACTTTTTTCAATTTTACCCCCGTGGGATATATATTCTACCCACACACATTTGGAACTCTACTGGGGTACCCTCACACATATTATTCCCTCATTTAGTGGATATTTTCACAAAAAAGTGAAATTTTCAAAAATCCAGGAAATTGGCTGAAAAAGACTAAATATCAAGAACTCATTGGGCGAATCGGTCTGGAACTGAAATAGGAACGCTCAATGACATTTCCCCTATATGAAAGTCTGATAAACGGCGGAAAAATTACTAAGTCCAAAAAAAAAAATGTTTCAACTTTTTTCAATTTTACCCCCGTGGGATATATATTCTACCCACACACATTTGGAACTCTCCTTGGGTACCCTCAAACATATTATTCCCTCATTTAGTGGATATTTTCACAAAAAAGTGAAATTTTCAAAAATCCAGGAAATTGGCTGAAAACGACTAAATATCAAGGACTCATTGGGCGAATCACTCTTGAACTGAAATAGGAACGCTCACTGACATTTGCCCTATCTGAAAACGCTGGAAAAATGACTAAGTCCAAAAAAAATAATTTTTCAACTTTTTCAATTTTACCCCCGTGGATATATTCTACCCACACACATTTGGAACTCTCCTGGGGTACCCTCACACATATTATTCCCTCATTTAGTGGATATTTTCACAAAAAAGTGACATTTTCAAAAATCCAGGAAATTGGCTGAAAACGACTAAATATCCAGGACTCATTGTTCGAATCGGTCTGGAACTGAAATCGGAACGCTCACTGACATTTGCACTATCTGAAAGGCTGATAAACGCCGGAAAAAGGACTAAGTCCAAAAAAAAAATTTTTTCAACTTTTTTCAATTTTAACCCCGTGGGATATATATTCTACCCACACACATTTGGAACTCTCCTGGGGTACCCTCACACATATTATTCCCTCATTTAGTGGATATTTTCACAAAAAAGTGAAATTTTCAAAAATCCAGAAAAGTGGCTGAAAACGACTAAATATCAAGGACTCATTGGGCGAATCTCTCTGGAACTGAAATCCGAACGCTCACTGACATTTCCCCTATCTGAAAGTCTGCTAAACGCTGGAAAAATGACTAAGTCCCAAAAATAATTTTTTCAACTTTTTTCAATTTTACCCCCGTGGGATATATATTCTACCCACACACATTTGGAACTCTTCTGGGGTACCCTCACACATATTATTCCCTCATTTAGTGGATATTTTCACAAAAAAGTGAAATTTTCAAAAATCCAGAAAATTGGCTGAAAACGACTAAATATCAAGGACTCATTGGGCGAATCGGTCTGGAACTGAAATCAGAACGCTCAATGACATTTCCCCTATCTGAAAGTCTGATAATCGGCGGAAAAATTACTAAGTTCAAAAAAAAATTGTTTTCAAGTTTATTCAATTTTACCCCTGTGGGATATATATTCTAGCCACACACATTTGGAACTCTCCTGCTGTACCCTCACACACATTATTCCCTCATTTAGTGGATATTTTCACAAAAAAGTGACATTTTCAAAAATCCAGGAAATTGGCTGAAAACGACTAAATATCCAGGACTCATTGGGCGAATCGGTCTGGAACTGAAATTGGAACGCTCACTGACATTTGCCCTATCTGAAAGTCTGATAAACGCCGGAAAAAGGACTAAGTCCAAAAAAAAAATGTTTTCAACTTTTTTCAATTTTACCCCCGTGGGATATATATTCTACCCACACACATTTGGAACTCTCCTGGGGTACCCTCACACATATCATTTCCTCATTTAGTGGATATTTTCATAAAAAAGTGAAATTTTCAAAAATCCAGAAAATTGGCTGAAAATGACTTAATATCAAGGACTCATTGGGCGAATCGGTCTGGAACTGAAATCGGAATGCTCATTGACACTTCCCCTATCTGAAAACGCCGGAAAAATGACTAAGTCCAAAAAAAAATTTTTTTAAACTTTTTTCAATTTTACCCCCGTGGGATATATATTCTACCCACACACATTTGGAACTCTACTGGGGTACCCTCACACATATTATTCCCTCATTTAGTGGATATTTTCACAAAAAAGTGAAATTTTCAAAAATCCAGGAAATTGGCTGAAAACTACTAAATATCAAGGACTCATTGGGCGAATCGCTCTGGAACTGAAATCGGAACGCTCACTGACATTTCCCCTATCTGAAAGTCTGATAAACGGCGGAAAATTTACTAAGTCCAAAAAAACAAATTTTTCAACTTTTTTCAATTTTACCCACGTGGGATATATATTCTACCCAAACACATTTGGAACTCTCCTGGGGTACCCTCACACATGTTATTCCCTCATTTAGTGGATATTTTCACTAAAAAGTGAAGTTTTCAAAAATCCAGAAAATTGGCTGAAAATGACTAAATATCAAGGACTCATTGGGCGAATCGGTCTGGAACTGAAATCGGAACGCTCACTGACATTTCCCCTATCTGAAAACGCCGGAAAAATGACTAAGTCCAAAAAAAAAAATTTTTCAACTTTTTTCAATTTTACCCCCGTGGGATATATATTCTACCCACACACATTTGGAACTCTCCTGGGGTACCCTCACACATATTATTCCCTCATTTAGTGGATATTTTCACAAAAAAGTGAAATTTTCAAAAATCCAGAAAAGTGGCTGAAAACGACTAAATATCAAGGACTCATTGGGCGAATCTCTCTGGAACTGAAATCAGAACGCTCACTGACATTTCCCCTATCTGAAAGTCTGCTAAACGCTGGAAAAATGACTAAGTCCCAAAAATAATTTTTTCAACTTTTTTCAATTTTACCCCCGTGGGATATATATTCTACCCACACACATTTGGAACTCTTCTGGGGTACCCTCACACATATTATTCCCTCATTTAGTGGATATTTTCACAAAAAAGTGAAATTTTCAAAAATCCAGAAAATTGGCTGAAAACGACTAAATATCAAGGACTCATTGGGCGAATCGGTCTGGAACTGAAATCAGAACGCTCAATGACATTTCCCCTATCTGAAAGTCTGATAATCGGCGGAAAAATTACTAAGTTCAAAAAAAAATTGTTTTCAAGTTTATTCAATTTTACCCCTGTGGGATATATATTCTAGCCACACACATTTGGAACTCTCCTGCTGTACCCTCACACACATTATTCCCTCATTTAGTGGATATTTTCACAAAAAAGTGACATTTTCAAAAATCCAGGAAATTGGCTGAAAACGACTAAATATCCAGGACTCATTGGGCGAATCGGTCTGGAACTGAAATTGGAACGCTCACTGACATTTGCCCTATCTGAAAGTCTGATAAACGCCGGAAAAAGGACTAAGTCCAAAAAAAAAATTTTTCAACTTTTTTCAATTTTACCCCCGTGGGATATATATTCTACCCACACACATTTGGAACTCTCCTGGGGTACCCTCACACATATTATTCCCTCATTTAGTGGATATTTTCACAAAAAAGTGAAATTTTCAAAAATCCAGAAAAGTGGCTGAAAACGACTAAATATCAAGGACTCATTGGGCGAATCTCTCTGGAACTGAAATCAGAACGCTCACTGACATTTCCCCTATCTGAAAGTCTGCTAAACGCTGGAAAAATGACTAAGTCCCAAAAATAATTTTTTCAACTTTTTTCAATTTTACCCCCGTGGGATATATATTCTACCCACACACATTTGGAACTCTTCTGGGGTACCCTCACACATATTATTCCCTCATTTAGTGGATATTTTCACAAAAAAGTGAAATTTTCAAAAATCCAGAAAATTGGCTGAAAACGACTAAATATCAAGGACTCATTGGGCGAATCGGTCTGGAACTGAAATCAGAACGCTCAATGACATTTCCCCTATCTGAAAGTCTGATAATCGGCGGAAAAATTACTAAGTTCAAAAAAAAATTGTTTTCAAGTTTATTCAATTTTACCCCTGTGGGATATATATTCTAGCCACACACATTTGGAACTCTCCTGCTGTACCCTCACACACATTATTCCCTCATTTAGTGGATATTTTCACAAAAAAGTGACATTTTCAAAAATCCAGGAAATTGGCTGAAAACGACTAAATATCCAGGACTCATTGGGCGAATCGGTCTGGAACTGAAATTGGAACGCTCACTGACATTTGCCCTATCTGAAAGTCTGATAAACGCCGGAAAAAGGACTAAGTCCAAAAAAAAAATGTTTTCAACTTTTTTCAATTTTACCCCCGTGGGATATATATTCTACCCACACACATTTGGAACTCTCCTGGGGTACCCTCACACATATCATTTCCTCATTTAGTGGATATTTTCATAAAAAAGTGAAATTTTCAAAAATCCAGAAAATTGGCTGAAAATGACTTAATATCAAGGACTCATTGGGCGAATCGGTCTGGAACTGAAATCGGAATGCTCATTGACACTTCCCCTATCTGAAAACGCCGGAAAAATGACTAAGTCCAAAAAAAAATTTTTTTAAACTTTTTTCAATTTTACCCCCGTGGGATATATATTCTACCCACACACATTTGGAACTCTACTGGGGTACCCTCACACATATTATTCCCTCATTTAGTGGATATTTTCACAAAAAAGTGAAATTTTCAAAAATCCAGGAAATTGGCTGAAAACTACTAAATATCAAGGACTCATTGGGCGAATCGCTCTGGAACTGAAATCGGAACGCTCACTGACATTTCCCCTATCTGAAAGTCTGATAAACGGCGGAAAATTTACTAAGTCCAAAAAAACAAATTTTTCAACTTTTTTCAATTTTACCCCCGTGGGATATATATTCTACCCAAACACATTTGGAACTCTCCTGGGGTACCCTCACACATGTTATTCCCTCATTTAGTGGATATTTTCACTAAAAAGTGAAGTTTTCAAAAATCCAGAAAATTGGCTGAAAATGACTAAATATCAAGGACTCATTGGGCGAATCGGTCTGGAACTGAAATCGGAACGCTCACTGACATTTCCCCTATCTGAAAACGCCGGAAAAATGACTAAGTCCAAAAAAAAAAATTTTTCAACTTTTTTCAATTTTACCCCCGTGGGATATATATTCTACCCACACACATTTGGAACTCTTCTGGGGTACCCTCACACATATTATTCCCTCATTTAGTGGATATTTTCACAAAAAAGTGAAATTTTCAAAAATCCAGAAAATTGGCTGAAAACGACTAAATATCAAGGACTCATTGGGCGAATCGGTCTGGAACTGAAATCAGAACGCTCAATGACATTTCCCCTATCTGAAAGTCTGATAATCGGCGGAAAAATTACTAAGTTCAAAAAAAAATTGTTTTCAAGTTTATTCAATTTTACCCCTGTGGGATATATATTCTAGCCACACACATTTGGAACTCTCCTGCTGTACCCTCACACACATTATTCCCTCATTTAGTGGATATTTTCACAAAAAAGTGACATTTTCAAAAATCCAGGAAATTGGCTGAAAACGACTAAATATCCAGGACTCATTGGGCGAATCGGTCTGGAACTGAAATTGGAACGCTCACTGACATTTGCCCTATCTGAAAGTCTGATAAACGCCGGAAAAAGGACTAAGTCCAAAAAAAAAATGTTTTCAACTTTTTTCAATTTTACCCCCGTGGGATATATATTCTACCCACACACATTTGGAACTCTCCTGGGGTACCCTCACACATATCATTTCCTCATTTAGTGGATATTTTCATAAAAAAGTGAAATTTTCAAAAATCCAGAAAATTGGCTGAAAATGACTTAATATCAAGGACTCATTGGGCGAATCGGTCTGGAACTGAAATCGGAATGCTCATTGACACTTCCCCTATCTGAAAACGCCGGAAAAATGACTAAGTCCAAAAAAAAATTTTTTTAAACTTTTTTCAATTTTACCCCCGTGGGATATATATTCTACCCACACACATTTGGAACTCTACTGGGGTACCCTCACACATATTATTCCCTCATTTAGTGGATATTTTCACAAAAAAGTGAAATTTTCAAAAATCCAGGAAATTGGCTGAAAACTACTAAATATCAAGGACTCATTGGGCGAATCGCTCTGGAACTGAAATCGGAACGCTCACTGACATTTCCCCTATCTGAAAGTCTGATAAACGGCGGAAAATTTACTAAGTCCAAAAAAACAAATTTTTCAACTTTTTTCAATTTTACCCCCGTGGGATATATATTCTACCCACACACATTTGGAACTCTTCTGGGGTACCCTCACACATATTATTCCCTCATTTAGTGGATATTTTCACAAAAAAGTGAAATTTTCAAAAATCCAGAAAATTGGCTGAAAACGACTAAATATCAAGGACTCATTGGGCGAATCGGTCTGGAACTGAAATCAGAACGCTCAATGACATTTCCCCTATCTGAAAGTCTGATAATCGGCGGAAAAATTACTAAGTTCAAAAAAAAATTGTTTTCAAGTTTATTCAATTTTACCCCTGTGGGATATATATTCTAGCCACACACATTTGGAACTCTCCTGCTGTACCCTCACACACATTATTCCCTCATTTAGTGGATATTTTCACAAAAAAGTGACATTTTCAAAAATCCAGGAAATTGGCTGAAAACGACTAAATATCCAGGACTCATTGGGCGAATCGGTCTGGAACTGAAATTGGAACGCTCACTGACATTTGCCCTATCTGAAAGTCTGATAAACGCCGGAAAAAGGACTAAGTCCAAAAAAAAAATGTTTTCAACTTTTTTCAATTTTACCCCCGTGGGATATATATTCTACCCACACACATTTGGAACTCTCCTGGGGTACCCTCACACATATCATTTCCTCATTTAGTGGATATTTTCATAAAAAAGTGAAATTTTCAAAAATCCAGAAAATTGGCTGAAAATGACTTAATATCAAGGACTCATTGGGCGAATCGGTCTGGAACTGAAATCGGAATGCTCATTGACACTTCCCCTATCTGAAAACGCCGGAAAAATGACTAAGTCCAAAAAAAAATTTTTTTAAACTTTTTTCAATTTTACCCCCGTGGGATATATATTCTACCCACACACATTTGGAACTCTACTGGGGTACCCTCACACATATTATTCCCTCATTTAGTGGATATTTTCACAAAAAAGTGAAATTTTCAAAAATCCAGGAAATTGGCTGAAAAAGACTAAATATCAAGAACTCATTGGGCGAATCGGTCTGGAACTGAAATAGGAACGCTCAATGACATTTCCCCTATATGAAAGTCTGATAAACGGCGGAAAAATTACTAAGTCCAAAAAAAAAAATGTTTCAACTTTTTTCAATTTTACCCCCGTGGGATATATATTCTACCCACACACATTTGGAACTCTCCTTGGGTACCCTCAAACATATTATTCCCTCATTTAGTGGATATTTTCACAAAAAAGTGAAATTTTCAAAAATCCAGGAAATTGGCTGAAAACGACTAAATATCAAGGACTCATTGGGCGAATCACTCTTGAACTGAAATAGGAACGCTCACTGACATTTGCCCTATCTGAAAACGCTGGAAAAATGACTAAGTCCAAAAAAAATAATTTTTCAACTTTTTCAATTTTACCCCCGTGGATATATTCTACCCACACACATTTGGAACTCTCCTGGGGTACCCTCACACATATTATTCCCTCATTTAGTGGATATTTTCACAAAAAAGTGACATTTTCAAAAATCCAGGAAATTGGCTGAAAACGACTAAATATCCAGGACTCATTGTTCGAATCGGTCTGGAACTGAAATCGGAACGCTCACTGACATTTGCACTATCTGAAAGGCTGATAAACGCCGGAAAAAGGACTAAGTCCAAAAAAAAAATTTTTTCAACTTTTTTCAATTTTAACCCCGTGGGATATATATTCTACCCACACACATTTGGAACTCTCCTGGGGTACCCTCACACATATTATTCCCTCATTTAGTGGATATTTTCACAAAAAAGTGAAATTTTCAAAAATCCAGAAAAGTGGCTGAAAACGACTAAATATCAAGGACTCATTGGGCGAATCTCTCTGGAACTGAAATCCGAACGCTCACTGACATTTCCCCTATCTGAAAGTCTGCTAAACGCTGGAAAAATGACTAAGTCCCAAAAATAATTTTTTCAACTTTTTTCAATTTTACCCCCGTGGGATATATATTCTACCCACACACATTTGGAACTCTTCTGGGGTACCCTCACACATATTATTCCCTCATTTAGTGGATATTTTCACAAAAAAGTGAAATTTTCAAAAATCCAGAAAATTGGCTGAAAACGACTAAATATCAAGGACTCATTGGGCGAATCGGTCTGGAACTGAAATCAGAACGCTCAATGACATTTCCCCTATCTGAAAGTCTGATAATCGGCGGAAAAATTACTAAGTTCAAAAAAAAATTGTTTTCAAGTTTATTCAATTTTACCCCTGTGGGATATATATTCTAGCCACACACATTTGGAACTCTCCTGCTGTACCCTCACACACATTATTCCCTCATTTAGTGGATATTTTCACAAAAAAGTGACATTTTCAAAAATCCAGGAAATTGGCTGAAAACGACTAAATATCCAGGACTCATTGGGCGAATCGGTCTGGAACTGAAATTGGAACGCTCACTGACATTTGCCCTATCTGAAAGTCTGATAAACGCCGGAAAAAGGACTAAGTCCAAAAAAAAAATGTTTTCAACTTTTTTCAATTTTACCCCCGTGGGATATATATTCTACCCACACACATTTGGAACTCTCCTGGGGTACCCTCACACATATCATTTCCTCATTTAGTGGATATTTTCATAAAAAAGTGAAATTTTCAAAAATCCAGAAAATTGGCTGAAAATGACTTAATATCAAGGACTCATTGGGCGAATCGGTCTGGAACTGAAATCGGAATGCTCATTGACACTTCCCCTATCTGAAAACGCCGGAAAAATGACTAAGTCCAAAAAAAAATTTTTTTAAACTTTTTTCAATTTTACCCCCGTGGGATATATATTCTACCCACACACATTTGGAACTCTACTGGGGTACCCTCACACATATTATTCCCTCATTTAGTGGATATTTTCACAAAAAAGTGAAATTTTCAAAAATCCAGGAAATTGGCTGAAAACTACTAAATATCAAGGACTCATTGGGCGAATCGCTCTGGAACTGAAATCGGAACGCTCACTGACATTTCCCCTATCTGAAAGTCTGATAAACGGCGGAAAATTTACTAAGTCCAAAAAAACAAATTTTTCAACTTTTTTCAATTTTACCCACGTGGGATATATATTCTACCCAAACACATTTGGAACTCTCCTGGGGTACCCTCACACATGTTATTCCCTCATTTAGTGGATATTTTCACTAAAAAGTGAAGTTTTCAAAAATCCAGAAAATTGGCTGAAAATGACTAAATATCAAGGACTCATTGGGCGAATCGGTCTGGAACTGAAATCGGAACGCTCACTGACATTTCCCCTATCTGAAAACGCCGGAAAAATGACTAAGTCCAAAAAAAAAAATTTTTCAACTTTTTTCAATTTTACCCCCGTGGGATATATATTCTACCCACACACATTTGGAACTCTCCTGGGGTACCCTCACACATATTATTCCCTCATTTAGTGGATATTTTCACAAAAAAGTGAAATTTTCAAAAATCCAGAAAAGTGGCTGAAAACGACTAAATATCAAGGACTCATTGGGCGAATCTCTCTGGAACTGAAATCAGAACGCTCACTGACATTTCCCCTATCTGAAAGTCTGCTAAACGCTGGAAAAATGACTAAGTCCCAAAAATAATTTTTTCAACTTTTTTCAATTTTACCCCCGTGGGATATATATTCTACCCACACACATTTGGAACTCTTCTGGGGTACCCTCACACATATTATTCCCTCATTTAGTGGATATTTTCACAAAAAAGTGAAATTTTCAAAAATCCAGAAAATTGGCTGAAAACGACTAAATATCAAGGACTCATTGGGCGAATCGGTCTGGAACTGAAATCAGAACGCTCAATGACATTTCCCCTATCTGAAAGTCTGATAATCGGCGGAAAAATTACTAAGTTCAAAAAAAAATTGTTTTCAAGTTTATTCAATTTTACCCCTGTGGGATATATATTCTAGCCACACACATTTGGAACTCTCCTGCTGTACCCTCACACACATTATTCCCTCATTTAGTGGATATTTTCACAAAAAAGTGACATTTTCAAAAATCCAGGAAATTGGCTGAAAACGACTAAATATCCAGGACTCATTGGGCGAATCGGTCTGGAACTGAAATTGGAACGCTCACTGACATTTGCCCTATCTGAAAGTCTGATAAACGCCGGAAAAAGGACTAAGTCCAAAAAAAAAATTTTTCAACTTTTTTCAATTTTACCCCCGTGGGATATATATTCTACCCACACACATTTGGAACTCTCCTGGGGTACCCTCACACATATTATTCCCTCATTTAGTGGATATTTTCACAAAAAAGTGAAATTTTCAAAAATCCAGAAAAGTGGCTGAAAACGACTAAATATCAAGGACTCATTGGGCGAATCTCTCTGGAACTGAAATCAGAACGCTCACTGACATTTCCCCTATCTGAAAGTCTGCTAAACGCTGGAAAAATGACTAAGTCCCAAAAATAATTTTTTCAACTTTTTTCAATTTTACCCCCGTGGGATATATATTCTACCCACACACATTTGGAACTCTTCTGGGGTACCCTCACACATATTATTCCCTCATTTAGTGGATATTTTCACAAAAAAGTGAAATTTTCAAAAATCCAGAAAATTGGCTGAAAACGACTAAATATCAAGGACTCATTGGGCGAATCGGTCTGGAACTGAAATCAGAACGCTCAATGACATTTCCCCTATCTGAAAGTCTGATAATCGGCGGAAAAATTACTAAGTTCAAAAAAAAATTGTTTTCAAGTTTATTCAATTTTACCCCTGTGGGATATATATTCTAGCCACACACATTTGGAACTCTCCTGCTGTACCCTCACACACATTATTCCCTCATTTAGTGGATATTTTCACAAAAAAGTGACATTTTCAAAAATCCAGGAAATTGGCTGAAAACGACTAAATATCCAGGACTCATTGGGCGAATCGGTCTGGAACTGAAATTGGAACGCTCACTGACATTTGCCCTATCTGAAAGTCTGATAAACGCCGGAAAAAGGACTAAGTCCAAAAAAAAAATGTTTTCAACTTTTTTCAATTTTACCCCCGTGGGATATATATTCTACCCACACACATTTGGAACTCTCCTGGGGTACCCTCACACATATCATTTCCTCATTTAGTGGATATTTTCATAAAAAAGTGAAATTTTCAAAAATCCAGAAAATTGGCTGAAAATGACTTAATATCAAGGACTCATTGGGCGAATCGGTCTGGAACTGAAATCGGAATGCTCATTGACACTTCCCCTATCTGAAAACGCCGGAAAAATGACTAAGTCCAAAAAAAAATTTTTTTAAACTTTTTTCAATTTTACCCCCGTGGGATATATATTCTACCCACACACATTTGGAACTCTACTGGGGTACCCTCACACATATTATTCCCTCATTTAGTGGATATTTTCACAAAAAAGTGAAATTTTCAAAAATCCAGGAAATTGGCTGAAAACTACTAAATATCAAGGACTCATTGGGCGAATCGCTCTGGAACTGAAATCGGAACGCTCACTGACATTTCCCCTATCTGAAAGTCTGATAAACGGCGGAAAATTTACTAAGTCCAAAAAAACAAATTTTTCAACTTTTTTCAATTTTACCCCCGTGGGATATATATTCTACCCAAACACATTTGGAACTCTCCTGGGGTACCCTCACACATGTTATTCCCTCATTTAGTGGATATTTTCACTAAAAAGTGAAGTTTTCAAAAATCCAGAAAATTGGCTGAAAATGACTAAATATCAAGGACTCATTGGGCGAATCGGTCTGGAACTGAAATCGGAACGCTCACTGACATTTCCCCTATCTGAAAACGCCGGAAAAATGACTAAGTCCAAAAAAAAAAATTTTTCAACTTTTTTCAATTTTACCCCCGTGGGATATATATTCTACCCACACACATTTGGAACTCTTCTGGGGTACCCTCACACATATTATTCCCTCATTTAGTGGATATTTTCACAAAAAAGTGAAATTTTCAAAAATCCAGAAAATTGGCTGAAAACGACTAAATATCAAGGACTCATTGGGCGAATCGGTCTGGAACTGAAATCAGAACGCTCAATGACATTTCCCCTATCTGAAAGTCTGATAATCGGCGGAAAAATTACTAAGTTCAAAAAAAAATTGTTTTCAAGTTTATTCAATTTTACCCCTGTGGGATATATATTCTAGCCACACACATTTGGAACTCTCCTGCTGTACCCTCACACACATTATTCCCTCATTTAGTGGATATTTTCACAAAAAAGTGACATTTTCAAAAATCCAGGAAATTGGCTGAAAACGACTAAATATCCAGGACTCATTGGGCGAATCGGTCTGGAACTGAAATTGGAACGCTCACTGACATTTGCCCTATCTGAAAGTCTGATAAACGCCGGAAAAAGGACTAAGTCCAAAAAAAAAATGTTTTCAACTTTTTTCAATTTTACCCCCGTGGGATATATATTCTACCCACACACATTTGGAACTCTCCTGGGGTACCCTCACACATATCATTTCCTCATTTAGTGGATATTTTCATAAAAAAGTGAAATTTTCAAAAATCCAGAAAATTGGCTGAAAATGACTTAATATCAAGGACTCATTGGGCGAATCGGTCTGGAACTGAAATCGGAATGCTCATTGACACTTCCCCTATCTGAAAACGCCGGAAAAATGACTAAGTCCAAAAAAAAATTTTTTTAAACTTTTTTCAATTTTACCCCCGTGGGATATATATTCTACCCACACACATTTGGAACTCTACTGGGGTACCCTCACACATATTATTCCCTCATTTAGTGGATATTTTCACAAAAAAGTGAAATTTTCAAAAATCCAGGAAATTGGCTGAAAACTACTAAATATCAAGGACTCATTGGGCGAATCGCTCTGGAACTGAAATCGGAACGCTCACTGACATTTCCCCTATCTGAAAGTCTGATAAACGGCGGAAAATTTACTAAGTCCAAAAAAACAAATTTTTCAACTTTTTTCAATTTTACCCCCGTGGGATATATATTCTACCCAAACACATTTGGAACTCTCCTGGGGTACCCTCACACATGTTATTCCCTCATTTAGTGGATATTTTCACTAAAAAGTGAAGTTTTCAAAAATCCAGAAAATTGGCTGAAAATGACTAAATATCAAGGACTCATTGGGCGAATCGGTCTGGAACTGAAATCGGAACGCTCACTGACATTTCCCCTATCTGAAAACGCCGGAAAAATGACTAAGTCCAAAAAAAAAAATTTTTCAACTTTTTTCAATTTTACCCCCGTGGGATATATATTCTACCCACACACATTTGGAACTCTCCTGGGGTACCCTCACACATATTATTCCCTCATTTAGTGGATATTTTCACAAAAAAGTGAAATTTTCAAAAATCCAGAAAAGTGGCTGAAAACGACTAAATATCAAGGACTCATTGGGCGAATCTCTCTGGAACTGAAATCAGAACGCTCACTGACATTTCCCCTATCTGAAAGTCTGCTAAACGCTGGAAAAATGACTAAGTCCCAAAAATAATTTTTTCAACTTTTTTCAATTTTACCCCCGTGGGATATATATTCTACCCACACACATTTGGAACTCTTCTGGGGTACCCTCACACATATTATTCCCTCATTTAGTGGATATTTTCACAAAAAAGTGAAATTTTCAAAAATCCAGAAAATTGGCTGAAAACGACTAAATATCAAGGACTCATTGGGCGAATCGGTCTGGAACTGAAATCAGAACGCTCAATGACATTTCCCCTATCTGAAAGTCTGATAATCGGCGGAAAAATTACTAAGTTCAAAAAAAAATTGTATTCAAGTTTATTCAATTTTACCCCTGTGGGATATATATTCTAGCCACACACATTTGGAACTCTCCTGCTGTACCCTCACACACATTATTCCCTCATTTAGTGGATATTTTCACAAAAAAGTGACATTTTCAAAAATCCAGGAAATTGGCTGAAAACGACTAAATATCCAGGACTCATTGGGCGAATCGGTCTGGAACTGAAATTGGAACGCTCACTGACATTTGCCCTATCTGAAAGTCTGATAAACGCCGGAAAAAGGACTAAGTCCAAAAAAAAAATGTTTTCAACTTTTTTCAATTTTACCCCCGTGGGATATATATTCTACCCACACACATTTGGAACTCTCCTGGGGTACCCTCACACATATCATTTCCTCATTTAGTGGATATTTTCATAAAAAAGTGAAATTTTCAAAAATCCAGAAAATTGGCTGAAAATGACTTAATATCAAGGACTCATTGGGCGAATCGGTCTGGAACTGAAATCGGAATGCTCATTGACACTTCCCCTATCTGAAAACGCCGGAAAAATGACTAAGTCCAAAAAAAAATTTTTTTAAACTTTTTTCAATTTTACCCCCGTGGGATATATATTCTACCCACACACATTTGGAACTCTACTGGGGTACCCTCACACATATTATTCCCTCATTTAGTGGATATTTTCACAAAAAAGTGAAATTTTCAAAAATCCAGGAAATTGGCTGAAAACTACTAAATATCAAGGACTCATTGGGCGAATCGCTCTGGAACTGAAATCGGAACGCTCACTGACATTTCCCCTATCTGAAAGTCTGATAAACGGCGGAAAATTTACTAAGTCCAAAAAAACAAATTTTTCAACTTTTTTCAATTTTACCCCCGTGGGATATATATTCTACCCAAACACATTTGGAACTCTCCTGGGGTACCCTCACACATGTTATTCCCTCATTTAGTGGATATTTTCACTAAAAAGTGAAGTTTTCAAAAATCCAGAAAATTGGCTGAAAATGACTAAATATCAAGGACTCATTGGGCGAATCGGTCTGGAACTGAAATCGGAACGCTCACTGACATTTCCCCTATCTGAAAACGCCGGAAAAATGACTAAGTCCAAAAAAAAAAATTTTTCAACTTTTTTCAATTTTACCCCCGTGGGATATATATTCTACCCACACACATTTGGAACTCTCCTGGGGTACCCTCACACATATTATTCCCTCATTTAGTGGATATTTTCACAAAAAAGTGAAATTTTCAAAAATCCAGAAAAGTGGCTGAAAACGACTAAATATCAAGGACTCATTGGGCGAATCTCTCTGGAACTGAAATCAGAACGCTCACTGACATTTCCCCTATCTGAAAGTCTGCTAAACGCTGGAAAAATGACTAAGTCCCAAAAATAATTTTTTCAACTTTTTTCAATTTTACCCCCGTGGGATATATATTCTACCCACACACATTTGGAACTCTTCTGGGGTACCCTCACACATATTATTCCCTCATTTAGTGGATATTTTCACAAAAAAGTGAAATTTTCAAAAATCCAGAAAATTGGCTGAAAACGACTAAATATCAAGGACTCATTGGGCGAATCGGTCTGGAACTGAAATCAGAACGCTCAATGACATTTCCCCTATCTGAAAGTCTGATAATCGGCGGAAAAATTACTAAGTTCAAAAAAAAATTGTTTTCAAGTTTATTCAATTTTACCCCTGTGGGATATATATTCTAGCCACACACATTTGGAACTCTCCTGCTGTACCCTCACACACATTATTCCCTCATTTAGTGGATATTTTCACAAAAAAGTGACATTTTCAAAAATCCAGGAAATTGGCTGAAAACGACTAAATATCCAGGACTCATTGGGCGAATCGGTCTGGAACTGAAATTGGAACGCTCACTGACATTTGCCCTATCTGAAAGTCTGATAAACGCCGGAAAAAGGACTAAGTCCAAAAAAAAAATGTTTTCAACTTTTTTCAATTTTACCCCCGTGGGATATATATTCTACCCACACACATTTGGAACTCTCCTGGGGTACCCTCACACATATCATTTCCTCATTTAGTGGATATTTTCATAAAAAAGTGAAATTTTCAAAAATCCAGAAAATTGGCTGAAAATGACTTAATATCAAGGACTCATTGGGCGAATCGGTCTGGAACTGAAATCGGAATGCTCATTGACACTTCCCCTATCTGAAAACGCCGGAAAAATGACTAAGTCCAAAAAAAAATTTTTTTAAACTTTTTTCAATTTTACCCCCGTGGGATATATATTCTACCCACACACATTTGGAACTCTACTGGGGTACCCTCACACATATTATTCCCTCATTTAGTGGATATTTTCACAAAAAAGTGAAATTTTCAAAAATCCAGGAAATTGGCTGAAAACTACTAAATATCAAGGACTCATTGGGCGAATCGCTCTGGAACTGAAATCGGAACGCTCACTGACATTTCCCCTATCTGAAAGTCTGATAAACGGCGGAAAATTTACTAAGTCCAAAAAAACAAATTTTTCAACTTTTTTCAATTTTACCCCCGTGGGATATATATTCTACCCAAACACATTTGGAACTCTCCTGGGGTACCCTCACACATGTTATTCCCTCATTTAGTGGATATTTTCACTAAAAAGTGAAGTTTTCAAAAATGCAGAAAATTGGCTGAAAATGACTAAATATCAAGGACTCATTGGGCGAATCGGTCTGGAACTGAAATCGGAACGCTCACTGACATTTCCCCTATCTGAAAACGCCGGAAAAATGACTAAGTCCAAAAAAAAAAATTTTTCAACTTTTTTCAATTTTACCCCCGTGGGATATATATTCTACCCACACACATTTGGAACTCTCCTGGGGTACCCTCACACATATTATTCCCTCATTTAGTGGATATTTTCACAAAAAAGTGAAATTTTCAAAAATCCAGAAAAGTGGCTGAAAACGACTAAATATCAAGGACTCATTGGGCGAATCTCTCTGGAACTGAAATCAGAACGCTCACTGACATTTCCCCTATCTGAAAGTCTGCTAAACGCTGGAAAAATGACTAAGTCCCAAAAATAATTTTTTCAACTTTTTTCAATTTTACCCCCGTGGGATATATATTCTACCCACACACATTTGGAACTCTTCTGGGGTACCCTCACACATATTATTCCCTCATTTAGTGGATATTTTCACAAAAAAGTGAAATTTTCAAAAATCCAGAAAATTGGCTGAAAACGACTAAATATCAAGGACTCATTGGGCGAATCGGTCTGGAACTGAAATCAGAACGCTCAATGACATTTCCCCTATCTGAAAGTCTGATAATCGGCGGAAAAATTACTAAGTTCAAAAAAAAATTGTTTTCAAGTTTATTCAATTTTACCCCTGTGGGATATATATTCTAGCCACACACATTTGGAACTCTCCTGCTGTACCCTCACACACATTATTCCCTCATTTAGTGGATATTTTCACAAAAAAGTGACATTTTCAAAAATCCAGGAAATTGGCTGAAAACGACTAAATATCCAGGACTCATTGGGCGAATCGGTCTGGAACTGAAATTGGAACGCTCACTGACATTTGCCCTAACTGAAAGTCTGATAAACGCCGGAAAAAGGACTAAGTCCAAAAAAAAAATGTTTTCAACTTTTTTCAATTTTACCCCCGTGGGATATATATTCTACCCACACACATTTGGAACTCTCCTGGGGTACCCTCACACATATCATTTCCTCATTTAGTGGATATTTTCATAAAAAAGTGAAATTTTCAAAAATCCAGAAAATTGGCTGAAAATGACTTAATATCAAGGACTCATTGGGCGAATCGGTCTGGAACTGAAATCGGAATGCTCATTGACACTTCCCCTATCTGAAAACGCCGGAAAAATGACTAAGTCCAAAAAAAAATTTTTTTAAACTTTTTTCAATTTTACCCCCGTGGGATATATATTCTACCCACACACATTTGGAACTCTACTGGGGTACCCTCACACATATTATTCCCTCATTTAGTGGATATTTTCACAAAAAAGTGAAATTTTCAAAAATCCAGGAAATTGGCTGAAAACTACTAAATATCAAGGACTCATTGGGCGAATCGCTCTGGAACTGAAATCGGAACGCTCACTGACATTTCCCCTATCTGAAAGTCTGATAAACGGCGGAAAATTTACTAAGTCCAAAAAAACAAATTTTTCAACTTTTTTCAATTTTACCCCCGTGGGATATATATTCTACCCAAACACATTTGGAACTCTCCTGGGGTACCCTCACACATATTATTCCCTCATTTAGTGGATATTTTCACTAAAAAGTGAAGTTTTCAAAAATCCAGAAAATTGGCTGAAAATGACTAAATATCAAGGACTCATTGGGCGAATCGGTCTGGAACTGAAATCGGAACGCTCACTGACATTTCCCCTATCTGAAAACGCCGGAAAAATGACTAAGTCCAAAAAAAAAAATTTTTCAACTTTTTTCAATTTTACCCCCGTGGGATATATATTCTACCCACACACATTTGGAACTCTCCTGGGGTACCCTCACACATATTATTCCCTCATTTAGTGGATATTTTCACAAAAAAGTGAAATTTTCAAAAATCCAGGAAATTGGCTGAAAACGACTAAATATCCAGGACTCATTGGGCGAATCGGTCTGGAACTGAAATCGGAACGCTCACTGACATTTCCTCTATCTGAAAGTCTGATAAACGCCGAAAAAATGACTAAATCCAAAAAAAAATTTTTTTCAACTTTTTTCAATTTTACCCCCGTGGGATATATATTCTACCCACACACATTTGGAACTCTCCTTGGGTACCCTCAAACATATTATTCCCTCATTTAGTGGATATTTTCACAAAAAAGTGAAATTTTCAAAAATCCAGGAAATTGGCTGAAAACTACTAAATATCAAGGACTCATTGGGCGAATCGCTCTGGAACTGAAATTGGAACGCTCACTGACATTTCCCCTATCTGAAAACGCCGGAAAAATGACTAAGTCCAAAAAAAAAATTTTTCAACTTTTTTCAATTTTACCCCCGTTGGATATATATTCTACTCACACACATTTGGAACTCTCCTGGGGTACCCTCACACATATTATTTCCTCATTTAGTGGATATTTTCACAAAAAAGTGAAATTTTCAAAAATTCAGAAAATTGGCTGAAAATGACTAAATATCAAGGACTCATTGGGCGAATAGCTCTGGAACAGAAATCGGAACGCTCACTGACATTTGTCCTATCTGAAAGTCTGATAAACGCCGAAAAAATGACTAAATCCCCAAAAAAAAATTTTTCAACTTTTTTCAATTTTACCCCCGTGGGATATATATTCTACCCACACACATTTGGAACTCTCCTGGGGTAGCCTCACACATATTATTCCCTCATTTAGTGGATATTTTCACAAAAAAGTGAAGTTTTCAAAAATCCAGAAAATTGGCTGAAAATGACTTAATATCAAGGACTCATTGGGCGAATTGGTCTGGAATTGAAATCGGAATGCTCACTGACATTTCCCTTATCTGAAAGTCTGATAAACGCCGGAAAAATGACTAAGTCCCCAAAAAATTTTTTCCAACTTTTTTCAATTTTACCCCCGTGGGATATATATTCTACCCACACACATTTGGAACTCTCCTTGGGTACCCTCAAACATATTATTCCCTCATTTAGTGGATATTTTCACAAAAAAGTGAAATTTTCAAAAATCCAGAAAATTGGCTGAAAATGACTAAATATCAAGGACTCATTGGGCGAATCGGTCTGGAACTGAAATCGGAATGCTCAATGACATTTCCTCTATCTGAAAGTCTGATAAACGGCGAAAAAATTACTAAGTCCAACAAAAAAATTTTTTCAACTTTATTCAATTTTACCCCCGTGAGATATATATTCTACCCACACACATTTGGAACTCTCCTGGGGTACCCTCACACATATTATTCCCTCATCTAGTGGATATTTTCACAAAAAAAGTGAAATTTTCAAAAATCCAGAAAATTGTCTGAAAATGACAAAATATCAAGGATTCATTGGGCGAATCGGTCTGGAACTGAAATCGGAACGCTCAGTGACATTTCTCCTATCTGAAAGTCTGATAAACGGCGGAAAAATTGCTAAGTCCAAAAAAAAATGTTTTCAACTTTATTCAATTTTACCCCCGTGGGATATATATTCTACCCAAACACATTTGGAACTCTCCTGGGGTACCCTCACACATGTTATTCCCTCATTTAGTGGATATTTTCACAAAAAAGTGAAATTTTCAAAAATCCAGAAAATTGGCTGAAAATGACTAAATATCAAGGACTCATTGGGCGAATCGGTCTGGAACTGAAATCGGAATGCTCACTGACATTTCCCCTATCTGAAAACGCCGGAAAAATGACTAAGTCCAAAAAAAAAAATTTTTCAACTTTTTTCAATTTTACCCCCGTGGGATATATATTCTACCCACACACATTTGGAACTCTCCTTGGGTACCCTCAAACATATTATTCCCTCATTTAGTGGATATTTTCACAAAAAAGTGAAATTTTCAAAAATCCAGGAAATTGGCTGAAAACTACTAAATATCAAGGACTCATTGGGCGAATCGCTCTGGAACTGAAATCGGAACGCTCACTGACATTTCCCCTATCTGAAAACGCCGGAAAAATGACTAAGTCCAAAAAAAAAAATTTTTCAACTTTTTTCAATTTTACCCCCGTGGGATATATATTCTACCCACATACATTTGGAACTCTCCTTGAGTACCCTCAAACATATTATTCCCTCATTTAGTGGATATTTTCACAAAAAAAGTGAAATTTTCAAAAATCCAGAAAATTGGCTGAAAATGACAAAATATCAAGGATTCATTGGGCGAATCGGTCTGGAACTGAAATCGGAACGCTCAGTGACATTTCTCCTATCTGAAAGTCTGATAAACGGCGGTAAAATTGCTAAGTCCAAAAAAAAAATGTTTTCAACTTTTTTCAATTTTACCCCCGTGGGATATATATTCTACCCACACACATTTGGAACTCTCCTGGGGTACCCTCACACACATTATTCCCTCATTTAGTAGATATTTTCACAAAAAAGTGAAATTTTCAAAAATCCAGGAAATTGGCTGAAAAAGACTAAATATCAAGGACTCATTGGGCAAATCACTCTGGAACTGAAATCGGAATGCTCACTGACATTTCCTCTATCTGAAAGTCTGATAAAAGCCGAAAAAATGACTAAATCCAAAAAAAAATTTTTTTCAACTTTTTTCAATTTTACCCCCGTGGGATATATATTCTACCCAAACACAGTTGGAACTCTCCTGGGGTAGCCTCACACATATTATTCCCTCATTTAGTGGATATTTTCACAAAAAAGTGAAATTTTCAAAAATCCAGGAAATTGGCTGAAAAAGACTAAATATCAAGAACTCATTGGGCGAATCGGTCTGGAACTGAAATAGGAACGCTCAATGACATTTCCCCTATATGAAAGTCTGATAAACGGCGGAAAAATTACTAAGTCCAAAAAAAAAAATGTTTCAACTTTTTTCAATTTTACCCCCGTGGGATATATATTCTACCCACACACATTTGGAACTCTCCTTGGGTACCCTCAAACATATTATTCCCTCATTTAGTGGATATTTTCACAAAAAAGTGAAATTTTCAAAAATCCAGGAAATTGGCTGAAAACGACTAAATATCAAGGACTCATTGGGCGAATCACTCTTGAACTGAAATAGGAACGCTCACTGACATTTGCCCTATCTGAAAACGCTGGAAAAATGACTAAGTCCAAAAAAAATAATTTTTCAACTTTTTCAATTTTACCCCCGTGGATATATTCTACCCACACACATTTGGAACTCTCCTGGGGTACCCTCACACATATTATTCCCTCATTTAGTGGATATTTTCACAAAAAAGTGACATTTTCAAAAATCCAGGAAATTGGCTGAAAACGACTAAATATCCAGGACTCATTGTTCGAATCGGTCTGGAACTGAAATCAGAACGCTCAATGACATTTCCCCTATCTGAAAGTCTGATAATCGGCGGAAAAATTACTAAGTTCAAAAAAAAATTGTTTTCAAGTTTATTCAATTTTACCCCTGTGGGATATATATTCTAGCCACACACATTTGGAACTCTCCTGCTGTACCCTCACACACATTATTCCCTCATTTAGTGGATATTTTCACAAAAAAGTGACATTTTCAAAAATCCAGGAAATTGGCTGAAAACGACTAAATATCCAGGACTCATTGGGCGAATCGGTCTGGAACTGAAATTGGAACGCTCACTGACATTTGCCCTATCTGAAAGTCTGATAAACGCCGGAAAAAGGACTAAGTCCAAAAAAAAAATGTTTTCAACTTTTTTCAATTTTACCCCCGTGGGATATATATTCTACCCACACACATTTGGAACTCTCCTGGGGTACCCTCACACATATCATTTCCTCATTTAGTGGATATTTTCATAAAAAAGTGAAATTTTCAAAAATCCAGAAAATTGGCTGAAAATGACTTAATATCAAGGACTCATTGGGCGAATCGGTCTGGAACTGAAATCGGAATGCTCACTGACATTTCCCCTATCTGAAAGTCTGATAAACGGCGGAAAAATGACTAAATCCCAAAAAAAAAATTCTCGACTTTTTAAATTTTACCCCCGTGGGATATATATTCTACCCACACACATTTGGAACTCTCCTGGGGTACCCTCACACATATTATTCCCTCATTTAGTTGATATTTTCACAAAAAAGGGAAGCTTTCAAAAATCCAGAAAATTGGCTGAAAATGACTAAATATCAAGGACTCATTGGGCGAATCGGTCTGGAACTGAAATCGGAACGCTCACTCACATTTCCCCTATCTGAAAGTCTGATAAACGCCAGAAAGATGACTAAGTCCAAAAATAATTTTTTTTTCGACTTTTTTCAATTTTACCCCCGTGAGATATATATTCT
The DNA here is from genome assembly GCF_046119375.1 of Phyllobates terribilis. NCBI lineage: Eukaryota > Metazoa > Chordata > Amphibia > Anura > Dendrobatidae > Phyllobates > Phyllobates terribilis. Next base: position 324,400,832 of record NW_027362764.1, on the reverse strand, counting down.
ACCCACACACATTTGGAACTCTCCTTGGGTTCCCTCACACATATTATTTCCTCATTTAGTGGATATTTTCACAAAAAAGTGAAATTTTCAAAAATCCAGAAAATTGGCTGAAAACGACTAAATATCAAGTATTCATTGGGCGAATCACTCTGGAACTGAAATCGGAACGCTCAATGACATTTCCCCTATCTGAAAGTCTGATCAACGGCGGAAAAATAACTAAGTCCAAAAAAAATATTTTTTTCGACTTTTTTCAAGTTTACCCCCGTGGGATATATATTCTACCCACACACATTTGGAATTCTCCTTGGGTACCCTCACACATATTATTCCCTCATTTAGTGGATATTTTCACAAAAAAGTGAAATTTTCAAAAATCCAGGAAATTGGCTGAAAACGACTAAATATCAAGGACTCATTGGGCGTATCGCTCTGGAACTGAAATCGGAACTCTCACTGACATTTCCCCTATCTGAAAGTCTGATAAACGCCGGATAAATGACTAAGTCCAAAAAAAATGTTTTTTTCCACTTTTTTCAATTTTACCCCCGTGGGATATATATTCTACACACACACATTTGGAACTCTCCTGGGGTACCCTCACACATATTATTCCCTCATTTAGTGGATATTTTCACAAAAAAGTGAAATTTTCAAAAATCCAGGAAATTGGCTGAAAACGACTGAATATTAAGGACTCATTGGGCGAATCGGTCTGGAATTGATATCGGAACGCTCAATGACATTTCCCCTATCTGAAAGTCTGATAAACGCCGGAAAAATTACTAAGTCCAAAAAAAAAATGTTTACAACTTTTTTCTATTTTACCCCCGTGGGATATATATTCTGCCAACACACATTTGGAACTCTCCTGGGGTACCCTCACACATATTATTCCCTCATTTAGTGGATATTTTCACAAAAAAGTGAAATTTTCAAAAATCCAGGAAATTGGCTGAAAACGACTAAATATCAAGAACTCATTGGGCGAATCGCTCTGGAACTGAAATCGGAATGCTCACTGACAATTCCCCTATCTGAAAGTCTGATAAACGCCGGAAAAATGAGCAAATCCAAAAAAAAATTTTTTCAACTTTTTTTAATTTTACCCCCGTGGGATATATATTCTACCCACACACATTTGGAACTCTCCTGGGGTACCATCACACATATTATTCCCTCATTTAGTGGATATTTTCACAAAAAAGTGAAATTTTCAAAAATCCAGGAAATTGGCTGAAAACGATTAAATATTAAGGACTCATTGGGCGAATTGGTCTGGAACTGAAATCGGAATGCTCACTGACATTTCCCCTATCTGAAAGTCTGATAAACGCCGGAAAAATAACTAAGTCCAAAAAAAAATTTTTTTTCGACTATTTTCAATTTTACCCCCGTGGGATATATATTCTACCCACACACATTTGGAACTCTCCTGGGGTACCCTCACACATATTATTCCCTCATTTAGTGGATATTTTCACAAAAAAGTGAAATTTTCAAAAATCCAGGAAATTGGCTGAAAACGACTGAATATTAAGGACTCATTGGGCGAATCGGTCTGGAATTGATATCGGAACGCTCAATGACATTTCCCCTGTCTGAAAGTCTGATAAACGGCGGAAAAATTACTAAGTCCAAAAAAAAAATTTTTTCAACTTTATTCAATTTTACCCCCGTGGGATATATATTCTACCCACACACATTTGGAACTCTCCTGGGGTACCCTCACACATATTATTCCCTCATTTAGTGGATATTTTCACAAAAAAGTGAAATTTTAAAAAATCCAGGAAATTGGCTGAAAACGACTAAATATCAAGGACTCATTGGGCGAATCGCTCTGGAACTGAAATCGGAATGCTCACTGACATTTCCCCTATCTGAAAGTCTGATAAACGCCGGAAAAATGACTAAATCCAAAAAAAAAATTTTTTCAACTTTTTTCAATTTTACCCCCGTGGGATATATATTCTACCCACACACATTTGGAACTCTCGTGGGGTACCCTCACACATATTATTCCCTCATTTAGTTGATGTTTTTCACAAAAAAGTGAAATTTTCAAAAATCCAGGAAATTGGTTGAAAACGACAAAATATCAAGGAATCATTGGGCGAATCGGTCTGGAACTGAAATCGGAACACTCAATGACATTTCCCCTATCTGAAAGTCTGATAAACGGCGGAAAAATTACTAAGTCCAAAAAAAAAAATTTTTTCAACTTTATTCAATTTTACCCCCGTGGGATATATATTCTACCCACACTCATTTGGACTTCTCCTGGGGTACCCTCACACATATTATTTCCTCATTTAGTGGATATTTTCACAAAAAAGTGAAATTTTCAAAAATCCAGAAAATTGGCTGAAAACGACTAAATATCAAGTATTCATTGGGCGAATCACTCTGGAACTGAAATCGGAACGCTTAATGACATTTCCCCTATCTGAAAGTCTGATCAACGGCGGAAAAATTGCTAAGTTAAAAAAAAAAATTTTTTCAACTTTTTTTAAGTTTACCCCCGTGGGATATATATTCTACCCACACACATTTGGAACTCTCCTGGGGTACCATCACACATATTATTCCCTCATTTAGTGGATATTTTCACAAAAAAGTGAAATTTTCAAAAATCCAGGAAATTGGCTGAAAACGATTAAATATTAAGGACTCATTGGGCGAATTGGTCTGGAACTGAAATCGGAATGCTCACTGACATTTCCCCTATCTGAAAGTCTGATAAACGCCGGAAAAATAACTAAGTCCAAAAAAAAATTTTTTTTCGACTATTTTCAATTTTACCCCCGTGGGATATATATTCTACCCACACACATTTGGAACTCTCCTGGGGTACCCTCACACATATTATTCCCTCATTTAGTGGATATTTTCACAAAAAAGTGAAATTTTCAAAAATCCAGGAAATTGGCTGAAAACGACTGAATATTAAGGACTCATTGGGCGAATCGGTCTGGAATTGATATCGGAACGCTCAATGACATTTCCCCTGTCTGAAAGTCTGATAAACGGCGGAAAAATTACTAAGTCCAAAAAAAAAATTTTTTCAACTTTATTCAATTTTACCCCCGTGGGATATATATTCTACCCACACACATTTGGAACTCTCCTGGGGTACCCTCACACATATTATTCCCTCATTTAGTGGATATTTTCACAAAAAAGTGAAATTTTCAAAAATCCAGGAAATTGGCTGAAAACGACTAAATATCAAGGACTCATTGGGCGAATCGCTCTGGAACTGAAATCGGAATGCTCACTGACATTTCCCCTATCTGAAAGTCTGATAAACGCCGGAAAAATGACTAAATCCAAAAAAAAAATTTTTTCAACTTTTTTCAATTTTACCCCCGTGGGATATATATTCTACCCACACACATTTGGAACTCTCGTGGGGTACCCTCACACATATTATTCCCTCATTTAGTTGATGTTTTTCACAAAAAAGTGAAATTTTCAAAAATCCAGGAAATTGGTTGAAAACGACAAAATATCAAGGAATCATTGGGCGAATCGGTCTGGAACTGAAATCGGAACACTCAATGACATTTCCCCTATCTGAAAGTCTGATAAACGGCGGAAAAATTACTAAGTCCAAAAAAAAAAATTTTTTCAACTTTATTCAATTTTACCCCCGTGGGATATATATTCTACCCACACTCATTTGGACTTCTCCTGGGGTACCCTCACACATATTATTTCCTCATTTAGTGGATATTTTCACAAAAAAGTGAAATTTTCAAAAATCCAGAAAATTGGCTGAAAACGACTAAATATCAAGTATTCATTGGGCGAATCACTCTGGAACTGAAATCGGAACGCTTAATGACATTTCCCCTATCTGAAAGTCTGATCAACGGCGGAAAAATTGCTAAGTTCAAAAAAAAAATCTTTTCAACTTTATTCAATTTTACCCCCGTGGGATATATATTCTACCCACACACATTTGGAACTCTCCTGGGGTACCCTCACACATATTATTCCCTCATTTAGTGGATATTTTCAAAAAAAAGTGAAATTTTCAAAAATCCAGGAAATTGGCTGAAAACGAATAAATATCAAGGACTCATTGGGCGTATCGCTCTAGAACTGAAATCGGAACTCTCACTGACATTTCCCCTATCTGAAAGTCTGATAAACGCCGGAAAAATGACTAAGTCCAAAAAAAATGTTTTTTTCCACTTTTTTCAATTTTACCCCCGTGGGATATATATTCTACACACACACATTTGGAACTCTCCTGGGGTACCGTCACACATATTATTCCCTCATTTAGTGGATATTTTCACAAAAAAGTGAAATTTTCAAAAATCCAGAAAATTGGCTGAAAACAACTGAATATTAAGGACTCATTGGGCGAATCGGTCTGGAACTGAAATCGGAATGCTCACTGACATTTCCCCTATCTGAAAGTCTGATAAACGCCGGAAAAATTACTAAGTCCAAAAAAAAAATTTTTTCAACTTTTTTCAATTTTACCCCCGTGGGATATATATTCTACCCACACACATTTGGAACTCTCCTGGGGTACCCTCAAACATATTATTCCCTCATTTAGTGGATATTTTCACAAAAAAGTGAAATTTTCAAAAATCCAGGAAATTGGCTGAAAACGACTAAATATCAAGGACTCATTGGGCGAATCGGTCTGGAACTGATATCGCAACGCTCAATGACATTTCCCCTATCTGAAAGTCTGATAAACGGCGGAAAAATTGCTAAGTCCAAAAAAAAATTTTTTTCAACTTTATTCAATTTTACCCCCGTGGGATATATATTCTACCCACACACATTTGGAACTCTCCTGGGGTACCCTCACACATATTATTCCCTCATTTAGTGGATATTTTCACAAAAAAGTGAAATTTTCAAAAATCCAGGAAATTGGCTGAAAACGACTAAATATCAAGGACTCATTGGGCGAATCGCTCTGGAACTGAAATTGGAATGCTCACTGACATTTCCCCTATCTGAAAGTCTGATAAACGCCGGAAAAATGACTAAATCCAAAAAAAAAAATGTTTACAACTTTTTTCTATTTTACCCCCGTGGGATATATATTCTACCCACACACATTTGGAACTCTCCTGGGGTACCCTCACACATATTATTCCCTCATTTAGTGGATATTTTCACAAAAAAGTGAAATTTTCAAAAATCCAGGAAATTGGCTGAAAACGACTGAAGATTAAGGACTCATTGGGCGAATCGGTCTGGAACTGATATCGGAACGCTCAATGACATTTCCCCTAAATGAAAGTCTGATAAACGGCGGAAAAATTGCGAAGTCCAAAAAAAAATTTTTTTCAACTTTATTCAATTTTACCCCCGTGGGATATATATTCTACCCACACACATTTGGAACTCTCCTGGGGTACCCTCACACATATTATTCCCTCATTTAGTGGATATTTTCACAAAAAAGTGAAATTTTCAAAAATCCAGGAAATTGGCTGAAAACGACTAAATATCAAGGACTCATTGTGCGAATCGCTCTGGAACTGAAATCGGAATGCTCTCTGACATTTCCCCTATCTGAAAGTCTGATAAACGCCGGAAAAATGACTAAATCCCCAAAAAAAATTTTTTCAACTTTTTTCAATTTTACCCCCGTGGGATATATATTCTACCCACACACATTTGGGACTCTCCTGGGGTACCCTCACACATATTATTCCCTCATTTAGTGGATATTTTCACAAAAAAGTGAAATTTTCAAAAATCCAGGAAATTGTCTGAAAACGACTAAATATCAAGGACTCATTGGGCGAATCGGTCTGGAACTGAAATCCGAACGCTCACTGACATTTCCCCTATCTGAAAGTCTGATAAACGCCGGAAAAATGACTAAGTCCAAAAAAAATGTTTTTTTCCACTTTTTTCAATTTTACCCCTGTGGGATATATATTCTACCCACACACATTTGGAACTCTCCTGGGGTACCCTCACACATATTATTCCCTCATTTAGTGGATATTTTCACAAAAAAGTGGAATTTTCAAAAATCCAGGAAATTGGCTGAAAACGACTAAATATCAAGGACTCATTGGGCGAATCGGTCTGGAACTGAAATCGGAACGCTCACTGACATTTCCCCTATCTGAAAGTCTGATAAACGCCGGAAAAATGACTAAGTCCAAAAAAAAAATGTTTACAACTTTTTTCTATTTTACCCCCTTGGGATATATATTCTACCCACACACATTTGGAACTCTCCTGGGGTACCCTCACACATATTATTCCCTCATTTAGTGGATATTTTCACAAAAAAGTGAAATTTTCAAAAATCCAGGAAATTGGCTGAAAACGACTAAATATCAAGGACTCATTGGGCGAATCGCTCTGGAACTGATATCGCAACGCTCAATGACATTTCCCCTATCTGAAAGTCTGATAAACGGCGGAAAAATTGCTAAGTCCAAAAAAAAATTTTTTTCAACTTTATTCAATTTTACCCCCGTGGGATATATATTCTACCCACACACATTTGGAACTCTCCTGGGGTACCCTCACACATATTATTCCCTCATTTAGTGGATATTTTCACAAAAAATTGAAATTTTCAAAAATCCAGGAAATTGGCTGAAAACGACTAAATATCAAGGACTCATTGGGCGAATCGCTCTGGAACTGAAATTGGAATGCTCACTGACATTTCCCCTATCTGAAAGTCTGATAAACGCCGGAAAAATGACTAAATCCAAAAAAAAAAATGTTTACAACTTTTTTCTATTTTACCCCCGTGGGATATATATTCTACCCACACACATTTGGAACTCTCCTGGGGTACCCTCACACATATTATTCCCTCATTTAGTGGATATTTTCACAAAAAAGTGAAATTTTCAAAAATCCAGGAAATTGGCTGAAAACGACAAAATCTCAAGTATTCATTGGGCGAATCACTCTGGAACTGAAATCGGAACGCTCACTGACATTTCCCCTATCTGAAAGTCTGATAAACGCCGGAAAAATGACTAAGTCCAAAAAAAATGTTTTTTTCCACTTTTTTCAATTTTACCCCTGTGGGATATATATTCTACCCACACACATTTGGAACTCTCCTGGGGTACGCTCACACATATTATTCCCTCATTTAGTGGATATTTTCACAAAAAAGTGAAATTTTCAAAAATCCAGGAAATTGGCTGAAAACGACTGAAGATTAAGGACTCATTGGGCGAATCGGTCTGGAACTGATATCGGAACGCTCAATGACATTTCCCCTAAATGAAAGTCTGATAAACGGCGGAAAAATTGCGAAGTCCAAAAAAAAAATTTTTTCAACTTTATTCAATTTTACCCCCGTGGGATATATATTCTACCCACACACATTTGGAACTCTCCCGGGGTACCCTCACACATATTATTCCCTCATTTCGTGGATATTTTCACAAAAAAGTGGAATTTTCAAAAATCCAGGAAATTGGCTGAAAACGACTAAATATCAAGGACTCATTGGGCGAATCGGTCTGGAACTGAAATCGGAACGCTCACTGACATTTTCCCTATCTGAAAGTCTGATAAACGCCGGAAAAATGACTAAGTCCAAAAAAAAAATGTTTACAACTTTTTTCTATTTTACCCCCGTGGGATATATATTCTACCCACACACATTTGGAACTCTCCTGGGGTACCCTCACACATATTATTCCCTCATTTATTGGATATTTTCACAAAAAAGTGAAATTTTCAAAAATCCAGGAAATTGGCTGAAAACGACTAAATATCAAGGACTCATTGGGCGAATCGGTCTGGAACTGAAATCAGAACACTCACTGACATTTCCCCTATCTGAAAGTCTGATAAATGCCGGAAAAATGACTAAGTCCAAAAAAAAAATGTTTACAACTTTTTTCTATTTTACCCCCGTGGGATATATATTCTACCCACACACATTTGGAACTCTCCTGGGGTACCCTCACACATATTATTCCCTCATTTAGTGGATATTTTCACAAAAAAGTGAAATTTTCAAAAATCCAGGAAATTGGCTGAAAACGACTAAATATCAAGGACTCATTGGGCGTATCGCTCTGGAACTGAAATCGGAACTCTCACTGACATTTCCCCTATCTGAAAGTCTGATAAACGCCGGAAAAATGACTAAGTTCAAAAAAAAAATGTTTACAACTTTTTTCTATTTTACCCCCGTGGGATATATATTCTACCCACACACATTTGGAACTCTCCTGGGGTACCCTCACACATATTATTCCCTCATTTAGTGGATATTTTCACAAAAAAGTGAAATTTTCAAAAATCCAGGAAATTGGCTGAAAACGACTAAATATCAAGGACTCATTGGGCGTATCGCTCTGGAACTGAAATCGGAACTCTCACTGACATTTCCCCTATCTGAAAGTCTGATAAACGCCGGAAAAATGACTAAGTCCAAAAAAAATGTTTTTTTCCACTTTTTTCAATTTTACCCCCGTGGGATATATATTCTACAAACACACATTTGGAATTCTCCTGGGGTACCCTCACACATATTATTCCCTCATTTAGTGGATATTTTCACAAAAAAGTGAAATTTTCAAAAATCCAGGAAATTGGCTGAAAACGACTGAATATTAAGGACTCATTGGGCGAATCGGTCTGGAACTGATATCGGAACGCTCAATGACATTTCCCCTATCTGAAAGTCTGATAAACGGCGGAAAAATTGCTAAGTCCAAAAAAAAAATTTTTTCAACTTTATTCAATTTTACCCCCGTGGGATATATATTCTACCCACACACATTTGGAACTCTCCTGGGGTACCCTCACACATATTATTCCCTCATTTAGTGGATATTTTCACAAAAAAGTGGAATTTTCAAAAATCCAGGAAATTGGCTGAAAACGACTAAATATCAAGGACTCATTGGGCGAATCGGTCTGGAACTGAAATCGGGATACTCAATGACATTTCCCCTATCTGAAAGTCTGATAAACGGCGGAAAAATTGCTAAGTTCAAAAAAAAATTTTTTTCAACTTTATTCAATTTTACCCCCGTAGGATATATATTCTACCCACACACATTTGGAACTCTCCTGGGGTACCCTCACACATATTATTCCCTCATTTAGTGGATATTTTCACAAAAAAGTGAAATTTTCAAAAATCCAGGAAATTGGCTGAAAACGACTAAATATCAAGGACTCATTGGGCGAATCGCTCTGGAACTGAAATCGGAACGCTCACTGACATTTCCCCTATCTGAAAGTCTGATAAACGCCGGAAAAATGACTAAGTCCAAAAAAAAAATGTTTACAACTTTTTTCTATTTTACCCCAGTGGGATATATATTCTACCCACACACATTTGGAACTCTCCTGGGGTACCCTCACACATATTATTCCCTCATTTAGTGGATATTTTCACAAAAAAGTGGAATTTTCAAAAATCCAGGAAATTGGCTGAAAACGACTAAATATCAAGGACTCATTGGGCGTATCGCTCTGGAACTGAAATCGGAACTCTCACTGACATTTCCCCTATCTGAAAGTCTGATAAACGCCGGAAAAATGACTAAGTCCAAAAAAAATGTTTTTTTCCACTTTTTTCAATTTTACCCCCGTGGGATATATATTCTACAAACACACATTTGGAACTCTCCTGAGGTACCCTCACACATATTATTCCCTCATTTAGTGGATATTTTCACAAAAAAGTGAAATTTTCAAAAATCCAGGAAATTGGCTGAAAATGACTGAATATTAAGGACTCATTGGGCGAATCGGTCTGGAACTGATATCGGAACGCTCAATGACATTTCCCCTATCTGAAAGTCTGATAAACGGCGGAAAAATTGCTAAGTTCAAAAAAAAAATTTTTTCAACTTTATTCAATTTTACCCCCGTGGGATATATATTCTACCCACACACATTTGGAACTCTCCTGGGGTACCCTCACACATATTATTCCCTCATTTAGTGGATATTTTCACAAAAAAGTGAAATTTTCAAAAATCCAGGAAATTGGCTGAAAACGACTGAATATTAAGGACTCATTGGGCGAATCGGTCTGGAACTGAAATCGGGATACTCAATGACATTTCCCCTATCTGAAAGTCTGATAAACGGCGGAAAAATTGCTAAGTTCAAAAAAAAAATTTTTTCAACTTTATTCAATTTTACCCCCGTAGGATATATATTCTACCCACACACATTTGGAACTCTCCTGGGGTACCCTCACACATATTATTCCCTCATTTCGTGGATATTTTCACAAAAAAGTGGAATTTTCAAAAATCCAGGAAATTGGCTGAAAACGACTAAATATCAAGGACTCATTGGGCGAATCGGTCTGGAACTGAAATCAGAACACTCACTGACATTTCCCCTATCTGAAAGTCTGATAAATGCCGGAAAAATGACTAAGTCCAAATAAAAAATGTTTACAACTTTTTTCTATTTTACCCCCGTGGGATATATATTCTACCCACACACATTTGGAACTCTCCTGGGGTACCCTCACACATATTATTCCCTCATTTAGTGGATATTTTCACAAAAAAGTGAAATTTTCAAAAATCCAGGAAATTGGCTGAAAACGACTAAATATCAAGGACTCATTGGGCGTATCGCTCTGGAACTGAAATCGGAACTCTCACTGACATTTCCCCTATCTGAAAGTCTGATAAACGCCGGAAAAATGACTAAGTTCAAAAAAAAAATGTTTACAACTTTTTTCTATTTTACCCCCGTGGGATATATATTCTACAAACACACATTTGGAACTCTCCTGGGGTACCCTCACACATATTATTCCCTCATTTAGTGGATATTTTCACAAAAAAGTGAAATTTTCAAAAATCCAGGAAATTGGCTGAAAACGACTGAATATTAAGGACTCATTGGGCGAATCGGTCTGGAACTGATATCGGAACGCTCAATGACATTTCCCCTATCTGAAAGTCTGATAAACGGCGGAAAAATTGCTAAGTCCAAAAAAAAAATTTTTTCAACTTTATTCAATTTTACCCCCGTGGGATATATATTCTACCCACACACATTTGGAACTCTCCTGGGGTACCCTCACACATATTATTCCCTCATTTAGTGGATATTTTCACAAAAAAGTGGAATTTTCAAAAATCCAGGAAATTGGCTGAAAACGACTAAATATCAAGGACTCATTGGGCGAATCGGTCTGAAACTGAAATCGGGATACTCAATGACATTTCCCCTATCTGAAAGTCTGATCAACGGCGGAAAAATTGCTAAGTTCAAAAAAAAATTTTTTTCAACTTTATTCAATTTTACCCCCGTAGGATATATATTCTACCCACACACATTTGGAACTCTCCTGGGGTACCCTCACACATATTATTCCCTCATTTAGTGGATATTTTCACAAAAAAGTGAAATTTTCAAAAATCCAGGAAATTGGCTGAAAATGACTAAATATCAAGGACTCATTGGGCGAATCGCTCTGGAACTGAAATCGGAATGCTCACTGACATTTCCCCTATCTGAAAGTCTGATAAACGCCGGAAAAATAACTAAGTCCAAAAAAAATTTTTTTTTCGACTTTTTTCAATTTTACCCCCGTGTGATATATATTCTACCCACACACATTTGGAACTCTCCTTGGGTACCCTCACACATATTATTACCTCATTTAGTGGATATTTTCACAAAAAAGTGACATTTTCAAAAATCCAGGAAATTGGCTGAAAACGACTAAATATCAAGGACTCATTGGGCGAATCGCTCTGGAACTGAAATCGGAACACTCACTGACATTTACCCTATCTGAAAGTCTGATAAACGCCGGAAAAATGACCAAGTCCAAAAAAAAAATGTTTACAACTTTTTTCTATTTTACCCCAGTGGGATATATATTCTACCCACACACATTTGGAACTCTCCTGGGGTACCCTCACACATATTATTCCCTCATTTAGTGGATATTTTCACAAAAAAGTGGAATTTTCAAAAATCCAGGAAATTGGCTGAAAACGACTAAATATCAAGGACTCATTGGGCGAATCGGTCTGGAACTGAAATCAGAACGCTCACTGACATTTCCCCTATCTGAAAGTCTGATAAACGCCGGAAAAATGACTAAGTCCAAAAAAAATGTTTTTTTCCACTTTTTTCAATTTTACCCCCGTGGGATATATATTCTACCCACACACATTTGGAACTCTCCTGGGGTACCCTCACACATATTATTCCCTCATTTAGTGGATATTTTCACAAAAAAGTGAAATTTTCAAAAATCCAGGAAATTGGCTGAAAACGACTAAATATCAAGGACTCATTGGGCGTATCGCTCTGGAACTGAAATCGGAACTCTCACTGACATTTCCCCTATCTGAAAGTCTGATAAACGCCGGAAAAATGACTAAGTTCAAAAAAAAAATGTTTACAACTTTTTTCTATTTTACCCCCGTGGGATATATATTCTACCCACACACATTTGGAACTCTCCTGGGGTACCCTCACACATATTATTCCCTCATTTAGTGGATATTTTCACAAAAAAGTGAAATTTTCAAAAATCCAGGAAATTGGCTGAAAACGACTAAATATCAAGGACTCATTGGGCGTATCGCTCTGGAACTGAAATCGGAACTCTCACTGACATTTCCCCTATCTGAAAGTCTGATAAACGCCGGAAAAATGACTAAGTCCAAAAAAAATGTTTTTTTCCACTTTTTTCAATTTTACCCCCGTGGGATATATATTCTACAAACACACATTTGGAACTCTCCTGGGGTACCCTCACACATATTATTCCCTCATTTAGTGGATATTTTCACAAAAAAGTGAAATTTTCAAAAATCCAGGAAATTGGCTGAAAACGACTGAATATTAAGGACTCATTGGGCGAATCGGTCTGGAACTGATATCGGAACGCTCAATGACATTTCCCCTATCTGAAAGTCTGATAAACGGCGGAAAAATTGCTAAGTCCAAAAAAAAAATTTTTTCAACTTTATTCAATTTTACCCCCGTGGGATATATATTCTACCCACACACATTTGGAACTCTCCTGGGGTACCCTCACACATATTATTCCCTCATTTAGTGGATATTTTCACAAAAAAGTGGAATTTTCAAAAATCCAGGAAATTGGCTGAAAACGACTAAATATCAAGGACTCATTGGGCGAATCGGTCTGAAACTGAAATCGGGATACTCAATGACATTTCCCCTATCTGAAAGTCTGATCAACGGCGGAAAAATTGCTAAGTTCAAAAAAAAATTTTTTTCAACTTTATTCAATTTTACCCCCGTAGGATATATATTCTACCCACACACATTTGGAACTCTCCTGGGGTACCCTCACACATATTATTCCCTCATTTAGTGGATATTTTCCCAAAAATTGAAATTTTCAAAAATCCAGGAAATTGGCTGAAAATGACTAAATATCAAGGACTCATTGGGCGAATCGCTCTGGAACTGAAATCGGAACACTCACTGACATTTACCCTATCTGAAAGTCTGATAAACGCCGGAAAAATGACTAAGTCCAAAAAAAAAATGTTTACAACTTTTTTCTATTTTACCCCAGTGGGATATATATTCTACCCACACACATTTGGAACTCTCCTGGGGTACCCTCACACATATTATTCCCTCATTTAGTGGATATTTTCACAAAAAAGTGGAATTTTCAAAAATCCAGGAAATTGGCTGAAAACGACTAAATATCAAGGACTCATTGGGCGAATCGGTCTGGAACTGAAATCAGAACGCTCACTGACATTTCCCCTATCTGAAAGTCTGATAAACGCCGGAAAAATGACTAAGTCCAAAAAAAATGTTTTTTTCCACTTTTTTCAATTTTACCCCCGTGGGATATATATTCTACCCACACACATTTGGAACTCTCCTGGGGTACCCTCAAACATATTATTCCCTCATTTAGTGGATATTTTCACAAAAAAGTGAAATTTTCAAAAATCCAGGAAATTGGCTGAAAACGATTAAATATTAAGGACTCATTGGGCGAATTGGTCTGGAACTGAAATCGGAATGCTCACTGACATTTTCCCTATCTGAAAGTCTGATAAACGCCGGAAAAATGACTAAGTCCAAAAAAAAAATGTTTACAACTTTTTTCTATTTTACCCCCGTGGGATATATATTCTACCCACACACATTTGGCACTCTCCTGGGGTACCCTCACACATATTATTCCCTCATTTAGTGGATATTTTCACAAAAAAGTGGAATTTTCAAAAATCCAGGAAATTGGCTGAAAACGACTAAATATCAAGGACTCATTGGGCGAATCGGTCTGAAACTGAAATCGGGATACTCAATGACATTTCCCCTATCTGAAAGTCTGATCAACGGCGGAAAAATTGCTAAGTTCAAAAAAAAATTTTTTTCAACTTTATTCAATTTTACCCCCGTAGGATATATATTCTACCCACACACATTTGGAACTCTCCTGGGGTACCCTCACACATATTATTCCCTCATTTAGTGGATATTTTCACAAAAAAGTGAAATTTTCAAAAATCCAGGAAATTGGCTGAAAATGACTAAATATCAAGGACTCATTGGGCGAATCGCTCTGGAACTGAAATCGGAATGCTCACTGACATTTCCCCTATCTGAAAGTCTGATAAACGCCGGAAAAATAACTAAGTCCAAAAAAAATTTTTTTTTCGACTTTTTTCAATTTTACCCCCGTGTGATATATATTCTACCCACACACATTTGGAACTCTCCTTGGGTACCCTCACACATATTATTACCTCATTTAGTGGATATTTTCACAAAAAAGTGAAATTTTCAAAAATCCAGGAAATTGGCTGAAAACGACTAAATATCAAGGACTCATTGGGCGAATCGCTCTGGAACTGAAATCGGAACACTCACTGACATTTACCCTATCTGAAAGTCTGATAAACGCCGGAAAAATGACTAAGTCCAAAAAAAAAATGTTTACAACTTTTTTCTATTTTACCCCAGTGGGATATATATTCTACCCACACACATTTGGAACTCTCCTGGGGTACCCTCACACATATTATTCCCTCATTTAGTGGATATTTTCACAAAAAAGTGGAATTTTCAAAAATCCAGGAAATTGGCTGAAAACGACTAAATATCAAGGACTCATTGGGCGAATCGGTCTGGAACTGAAATCAGAACGCTCACTGACATTTCCCCTATCTGAAAGTCTGATAAACGCCGGAAAAATGACTAAGTCCAAAAAAAATGTTTTTTTCCACTTTTTTCAATTTTACCCCCGTGGGATATATATTCTACCCACACACATTTGGAACTCTCCTGGGGTACCCTCAAACATATTATTCCCTCATTTAGTGGATATTTTCACAAAAAAGTGAAATTTTCAAAAATCCAGGAAATTGGCTGAAAACGATTAAATATTAAGGACTCATTGGGCGAATTGGTCTGGAACTGAAATCGGAATGCTCACTGACATTTTCCCTATCTGAAAGTCTGATAAACGCCGGAAAAATGACTAAGTCCAAAAAAAAAATGTTTACAACTTTTTTCTATTTTACCCCCGTGGGATATATATTCTACCCACACACATTTGGCACTCTCCTGGGGTACCCTCACACATATTATTCCCTCATTTAGTGGATATTTTCACAAAAAAGTGAAATTTTCAAAAATCCAGGAAATTGGCTGAAAATGACTAAATATCAAGGACTCATTGGGCGAATCGCTCAGGAACTGAAATCGGAATGCTCACTGACATTTCCCCTATCTGAAAGTCTGATAAACGCCGGAAAAATGACTAAATCCCCAAAAAAAATTTTTTCAACTTTCTTCAATTTTACCCCGTGGGATATATATTCCACCCACACACATTTGGAACTCTCCTGGGGTACCCTCACACATATTATTCCCTCATTTAGTGGATATTTTCACAAAAAAGTGGAATTTTCAAAAATCCAGGAAATTGGCTGAAAACGACTAAATATCAAGGACTCATTGGGCGAATCGGTCTGGAACTGAAATCAGAACGCTCACTGACATTTCCCCTATCTGAAAGTCTGATAAACGCCGGAAAAATGACTAAGTCCAAAAAAAATGTTTTTTTCCACTTTTTTCAATTTTACCCCCGTGGGATATATATTCTACCCACACACATTTGGAACTCTCCTGGGGTACCCTCACACATATTATTCCCTCATTTAGTGGATATTTTCACAAAAAAGTGAAATTTTCAAAAATCCAGGAAATTGGCTGAAAATGACTAAATATCAAGGACTCATTGGGCGAATCGCTCTGGAACTGAAATCGGAACGCTCACTGACATTTCCCCTATCTGAAAGTCTGATAAACGGCGGAAAAATTACTAAGTCCAAAAAAAAAATTTTTTCAACTTTTTTCAATTTTACCCCCGTGGGATATATATTCTACCCAGACACATTTGGAACTCTCCTGGGGTACCCTCAAACATATTATTCCCTCATTTAGTGGATATTTTCACAAAAAAGTGAAATTTTCAAAAATCCAGGAAATTGGCTGAAAACGATTAAATATTAAGGACTCATTGTGCGAATTGGTCTGGAACTGAAATCGGAATGCTCACTGACATTTTCCCTATCTGAAAGTCTGATAAACGCCGGAAAAATGACTAAGTCCAAAAAAAAAATGTTTACAACTTTTTTCTATTTTACCCCCGTGGGATATATATTCTACCCACACACATTTGGAACTCTCCTGGGGTACCCTCACACATATTATTCCCTCATTTAGTGGATATTTTCACAAAAAAGTGAAATTTTCAAAAATCCAGGAAATTGGCTGAAAATGACTAAATATCAAGGACTCATTGGGCGAATCGCTCAGGAACTGAAATCGGAATGCTCACTGACATTTCCCCTATCTGAAAGTCTGATAAACGCCGGAAAAATGACTAAATCCCAAAAAAAAATTTTTTCAACTTTCTTCAATTTTACCCCGTGGGATATATATTCCACCCACACACATTTGGAACTCTCCTGGGGTACCCTCACACATATAATTCCCTCATTTAGTGGATATTTTCACAAAAAAGTGGAATTTTCAAAAATCCAGGAAATTGGCTGAAAACGACTAAATATCAAAGACTCATTGGGCGAATCGGTCTGGAACTGAAATCAGAACGCTCACTGACATTTCCCCTATCTGAAAGTCTGATAAACGCCGGAAAAATGACTAAGTCCAAAAAAAATGTTTTTTTCCACTTTTTTCAATTTTACCCCCGTGGGATATATATTCTACCCACACACATTTGGAACTCTCCTGGGGTACCCTCACACATATTATTCCCTCATTTAGTGGATATTTTCACAAAAAAGTGAAATTTTCAAAAATCCAGGAAATTAGCTGAAAATGACTAAATATCAAGGACTCATTGGGCGAATCGCTCTGGAACTGAAATCGGAATGCTCACTGACATTTCCCCTATCTGAAAGTCTGATAAACGGCGGAAAAATTACTAAGTCCAAAAAAAAAATTTTTTCAACTTTTTTCAATTTTACCCCCGTGGGATATATATTCTACCCACACACATTTGGAACTCTCCTGGGGTACCCTCAAACATATTATTCCCTCATTTAGTGGATATTTTCACAAAAAAGTGAAATTTTCAAAAATCCAGGAAATTGGCTGAAAACGATTAAATATTAAGGACTCATTGGGCGAATTGGTCTGGAACTGAAATCGGAATGCTCACTGACATTTTCCCTATCTGAAAGTCTGATAAACGCCGGAAAAATGACTAAGTCCAAAAAAAAAATGTTTACAACTTTTTTCTATTTTACCCCCGTGGGATATATATTCTACCCACACACATTTGGAACTCTCCTGGGGTACCCTCACACATATTATTCCCTCATTTAGTGGATATTTTTCACAAAAAAGTGAAATTATCAAAAATCCAGGAAATTGGTTGAAAACGACAAAATCTCAAGTATTCATTGGGCGAATCACTCTGGAACTGAAATCGGAATGCTCACTGACATTTCCCCTATCTGAAAGTCTGATAAATGCCGGAAAAATGACTAAATCCAAAAAAAAACTTTTTTCAACTTTTTTCAACTTTACCCCCGTGGGATATATATTCTACCCACACACATTTGGAACTCTCCTGGGGTACCCTCACACATATTATTCCCTCATTTAGTGGATATTTTCACAAAAAAGTGAAATTTTCAAAAATCCAGGAAATTGGCTGAAAACGACTAAATATCCAGGACTCATTGGGCGAATTGGTCTGGAACTGAAATCGGAACGCTCAATGACATTTCCCCTATCTGAAAGTCTGAGAAACGGCGGAAAAATTATTAATTTCAAAAAAAATTTTTTTTCAAGTTTATTCAATTTTACCCCCGTGCGATATATATTCTACCCACACACATTTGGAACTCTCCTGGGGTACCCTCACACACATTATTCCCTCATTTAGTAGATATTTTCACAAAAAAGTGAAATTTTCAAAAATCCAGGAAATTGGCTGAAAACGACTAAATATCAAGGACTCATTGGGCGAATCGCTCTGGAACTGAAATCGGAACTCTCACTGACATTTCCCCTATCGGAAAGTCTGATAAACGC
The DNA here is from genome assembly GCF_046119375.1 of Phyllobates terribilis. Lineage (NCBI taxonomy): Eukaryota > Metazoa > Chordata > Amphibia > Anura > Dendrobatidae > Phyllobates > Phyllobates terribilis. The sequence continues at coordinate 324,382,274 of NW_027362764.1, read as the reverse complement.
CGGAAAAATGACTAAGTCCAAAAAAAAAATGTTTACAACTTTTTTCTATTTTACCCCCGTGGGATATATATTCTACCCACACACATTTGGAACTCTCCTGGGGTACCCTCACACATATTATTCCCTCATTTAGTGGATATTTTCACAAAAAAGTGAAATTTTCAAAAATCCAGGAAATTGGCTGAAAACGACTAAATATCAAGGACTCATTGGGCGAATAGCTCTGGAACTGAAATCGGAATGCTAACTGACATTTCCCCTATCTGAAAGTCTGATAAACGCAAGAAAAATGACTAAATCCAAAAAAAAAATTTTTTTTCAACTTTTTTCAATTTTACCCCCGTGGGATATATATTCTACCCACACACATTTGGAACTCTCCTGGGGTACCCTCACACATATTATTCCCTTATTTAGTGGATATTTTTCACAAAAATTGAAATTTTCAAAAATCCAGGAAATTGGTTGAAAACGACAAAATATCAAGTATTCATTGGGCGAATCACTCTGGAACTGAAATCGGAACGCTCACTGACATTTCCCCTATCTGAAAGTCTGATAAACGGCGGAAAAATTACTAAGTCCAAAAAAAAAAAATTTTCAAATTTTTTCAATTTTACCCCCGTGGGATGTATATTCTACCCACACACATTTGGAACTCTCCTGGGGTACCCTCAAACATATTATTCCCTCATTTAGTGGATATTTTCACAAAAAAGTGAAATTTTCAAAAATCTAGGAAATTGGCTGCAAACGATTAAATATTAAGGACTCATTGGGCGAATCGGTCTGGAACTGAAATTGGAATGCTCACTGACATTTCCCCTATCTGAAAGTCTGATAAACGCCGGAAAAATGACTAAGTTCAAAATAAAAAATTTTTCAACTTTTTTCAATTTTACCCCCGTGGGATATATATTCTACCCACACACATTTGGAACTCTCCTGGTTTACCCTCACACTTATTATTCCCTCATTTAGTGGATATTTTCACAAAAAAGTGAAATTTTCAAAAATCCAGGAAATTGGCTGAAAACGACTAAATATCAAGGACTCATTGGGCGAATCACTCTGGAACTGAAATCAGAACTCCCACTGACATTTCCCCTATCTGAAAGTCTGATAAACGCCGGAAAAATGACTAAGTCGAAAAAAAAAAAAAATTTCGACTTTTTTCAATTTACCCCCGTGGGATATATATTCTACCCACACACATTTGAAACTCTCCTGGGGTACCCTCACACATATTATTCCCTCATTTAGTGGATATTTTCACAAAAAAGTGAAATTTTCAAAAATCCAGGAAATTGGCTGAAAACGACTAAATATCAAAGACTCATTGGGCGAATCGCTCTGGAACTGAAATCGGAACGCTCACTGACATTTCCCCTATCTGAAAGTCTGATAAACGCCAGAAAAATGACTAAGTTCAAAAAAAAAATTTTTTCCACTTTTTTCAATTTTACCCCCGTGGGATATATATTCTACCCACACACATTTGGAACTCTCCTGGGGTACCCTCACACATATTATTCCCTCATTTAGTGGATATTTTCACAAAAAAGTGAAATTTTCAAAAATCCAGGAAATTGGCTGAAAACGACTAAATATCAAGGACTTATTGGGCGAATCGCTCTGGAACTGAAATCGGAATGCTCACTGACATTTCCCCTATCTGAAAGTCTGATAAACGCCGGAAAAATGACTAAAACCCAAAAAAAATTTTTTTTTCAACTTTTTTCAATTTTACCCCCGTGGGATATATATTCTACCCACACACATTTGGAACTCTCCTGGGGTACCCTCACACATATTATTCCCTCATTTAGTGGATATTTTTCACAAAAATTGAAATTTTCAAAAATCCAGGAAATTGGTTGAAAACGACAAAATATCAAGTATTCATTGGGCGAATCACTCTGGAACTGAAATCGGAACGCTCACTGACATTTCCCCTATCTGAAAGTCTGATAAACGGCGGAAAAATTGCTAAGTCCAAAAAAAAAATGTTTTCAAATTTTTTCAATTTTACCCCCGTGGGATATATATTCTACCCACACACATTTGGAACTCTCCTGGGGTACCATTACACATATTATTCCCTCATTTAGTGGATATTTTCACAAAAAAGTGAAATTTTCAAAAATCCAGGAAATTGGCTGAAAACGACTGAATATTAAGGACTCATTGGGCGAATCGGTCTGGAACTGAAATCGGAACGCTCAATGACATTTCCCCTATCTGAAAGTCTGATAAACGGCGGAAAAATTGCTAAGTCCAAAAGAAAAATGTTTTCAACTTTATTCAATTTTATCACCGTGGGATATATATTCTACCCACACACATTTGGAACTCTCCTGGGGTACCCTCACACATATTATTCCCTCATTTAGAGGATATTTTCACAAAAAAGTGAAATTTTCAAAAATTCAGGAAATTGGCTGAAAACGACTAAATATCAATGACTCATTGGGCGAATCGGTCTGGAACTGAAATCGGAACGCTCACTGACATTTCCCCTATCTGAAAGTCTGATAAACGCCGGAAAAATGACTTAGTCCAAAAAAAATGTTTTTTTCCACTTTTTTCAATTTTACCCCTGTGGGATATATATTCTACCCACACACATTTGGAACTCTCCTGGGGTACCCTCACACATATTATTCCCTCATTTAGTGGATATTTTCACAAAAAAGTGAAATTTTCAAAAATCCAGGAAATTGGCTGAAAACGACTAAATATCAAGGACTCATTGGGCGAATCGCTCTGAAACTGAAATCGGAATGCTCTCTGACATTTCCCCTATCTGAAAGTCTGATAAACGCCGGAAAAATGACTAAATCCCCCAAAAAAAATTTTTCAACTTTTTTCAATTTTACCCCCGTGGGATATATATTCTACCCACACACATTTGGAACTCTCCTGGGGTACCCTCACACATATTATTCCCTCATTTAGTGGATATTTTCACAAAAAAAGTGAAATTTTCAAAAATCCAGGTAATTGGCTGAAAATGACTAAATATCAAGGACTCATTGGGCGAATCGCTCTGGAACTGAAATCGGAACGCTCACTGACATTTCCCCTATCTGAAAGTCTGATAAACGCCGGAAAAATGACTAAGTTCAAAAAAAAATTTTTTTCCACTTTTTTCAATTTTACCCCCGTGGGATATATATTCTACCCACACACATTTGGAACTCTCCTGGGGTACCCTCACACATATTATTCCCTCATTTAGTGGATATTTTCACAAAAAAAGTGAAATTTTCAAAAATCCAGGAAATTGGCTGAAAATGACTAAATATCAAGGACTCATTGAGCGAATCGCTCTGGAACTGAAATCGGAACGCTCACTGACATTTCCCCTATCTGAAAGTCTGATAAACGCCGGAAAAATGACTAAGTTCAAAAAAAAATTTTTTTCCACTTTTTTCAATTTTACCCCCGTGGGATATATATTCTACCCACACACATTTGGAACTCTCCTGGGGTACCCTCACACATATTATTCCCTCATTTAGTGGATATTTTCACAAAAAAGTGAAATTTTCAAAAATCCAGGAAATTGGCTGAAAATGATTAAATATCAAGGACTTATTGGGCGAATCGCTCTGGAACTGAAATCGGAACTCCCACTGACATTTCCCCCATCTGAAAGTCTGATAAATGCCGGAAAAATGACTAAGTTCAAAAAAAAAATTTTTTCAAATTTTTTCAATTTTACCCCCGTGGGATATATATTCTACCCACACACATTTGGAACTCTCCTGGGATACCCTCACACATATTATTCCCTCATTTAGTGGATATTTTCACAAAAAAGTGAAATTTTCAAAAATCCAGGAAATTGGCTGAAAACGACTAAATATCAAGGACTCATTGGGCGAATCACTCTGGAACTGAAATCGGAACTCCCACTGACATTTCCCCTATCTGAAAGTCTGATAAACGCCGGAAAAATGACTAAGTCCAAAATAAAAATTTTTTTCGACTTTTTTCAATTTTACCCCCGTGGGATATATATTCTACCCACACACATTTGGAACTCTCCTGGGGTACCCTCACACATATTATTCCCTCATTTAGTGGATATTTTCCCAAAAAAGTGAAATTTTCAAAAATCCAGGAAATTGGCTGAAAACGACTGAATATTAAGGACTCACTGGGCGAATCGGTCTGGAACTGAAATCGGAACGCTCAATGACATTTCTTCTATCTGAAAGTCTGATAAACGGCGGAAAAGTTGCTAAGTCCAAAAGAAAAATGTTTTCAACTTTATTCAATTTTACCCCCGTGGGATATATATTCTACCCACACACATTTGGAACTCTCCTGGGGTACCCTCACACATATTATTCCCTCATTTAGTGGATATTTTCACAAAAAAGTGAAATTTTCAAAAATCCAGGAAATTGGCTGAAAACGACTAAATATCAAGGACTCATTGGGCGAATCACTCTGGAACTGAAATCGGAACTCCCACTGACATTTCCTCTATCTGAAAGTCTGATAAATGCCGGAAAAATGACTAAGTTCAAAAAAAAATTTTTTCAACTTTTTTTCAATTTTACCCCCGTGGTATATATATTCTACCCACACACATTTGGAACTCTCCTGGGGTACCCTCACACATATTATTCCCTCATTTAGTGGATATTTTCACAAAAAAGTGAAATTTTCAAAAATCCAGGAACTTGGCTGAAAACGACTAAATATCAAGGACTCATTGGGCGAATCGGTCTGGAACTGAAATCGGAACGCTCACTGACATTTCCCCTATCTGAAAGTCTGATAAACGCCGGAAAAATGACTAAGTCGAAAAAAAAAAAAAATTTCGACTTTTTTCAATTTACCCCCGTGGGATATATATTCTACCCACACACATTTGAAACTCTCCTGGGGTACCCTCACACATATTATTCCCTCATTTAGTGGATATTTTCACAAAAAAGTGAAATTTTCAAAAATCCAGGAAATTGGCTGAAAACGACTAAATATCAAGGACTCATTGGGCGAATCGCTCTGGAACTGAAATCGGAACGCTCACTGACATTTCCCCTATCTGAAAGTCTGATAAACGCCAGAAAAATGACTAAGTTCAAAAAAAAAATTTTTTCCACTTTTTTCAATTTTACCCCCGTGGGATATATATTCTACCCACACACATTTGGAACTCTCCTGGGGTACCCTCACACATATTATTCCCTCATTTAGTGGATATTTTCACAAAAAAGTGAAATTTTCAAAAATCCAGGAAATTGGCTGAAAACGACTAAATATCAAGGACTTATTGGGCGAATCGCTCTGGAACTGAAATCGGAATGCTCACTGACATTTCCCCTATCTGAAAGTCTGATAAACGCCGGAAAAATGACTAAAACCCAAAAAAAATTTTTTTTTCAACTTTTTTCAATTTTACCCCCGTGGGATATATATTCTACCCACACACATTTGGAACTCTCCTGGGGTACCCTCACACATATTATTCCCTCATTTAGTGGATATTTTTCACAAAAATTGAAATTTTCAAAAATCCAGGAAATTGGTTGAAAACGACAAAATATCAAGTATTCATTGGGCGAATCACTCTGGAACTGAAATCGGAACGCTCACTGACATTTCCCCTATCTGAAAGTCTGATAAACGCCGGAAAAATGACTAAATCCCCCAAAAAAAATTTTTCAACTTTTTTCAATTTTACCCCCGTGGGATATATATTCTACCCACACACATTTGGAACTCTCCTGGGGTACCCTCACACATATTATTCCCTCATTTAGTGGATATTTTCACAAAAAAAGTGAAATTTTCAAAAATCCAGGAAATTGGCTGAAAATGACTAAATATCAAGGACTCATTGGGCGAATCGCTCTGGAACTGAAATCGGAACGCTCACTGACATTTCCCCTATCTGAAAGTCTGATAAACGCCGGAAAAATGACTAAGTTCAAAAAAAAATTTTTTTCCACTTTTTTCAATTTTACCCCCGTGGGATATATATTCTACCCACACACATTTGGAACTCTCCTGGGGTACCCTCACACATATTATTCCCTCATTTAGTGGATATTTTCACAAAAAAAGTGAAATTTTCAAAAATCCAGGAAATTGGCTGAAAATGACTAAATATCAAGGACTCATTGAGCGAATCGCTCTGGAACTGAAATCGGAACGCTCACTGACATTTCCCCTATCTGAAAGTCTGATAAACGCCGGAAAAATGACTAAGTTCAAAAAAAAATTTTTTTCCACTTTTTTCAATTTTACCCCCGTGGGATATATATTCTACCCACACACATTTGGAACTCTCCTGGGGTACCCTCACACATATTATTCCCTCATTTAGTGGATATTTTCACAAAAAAGTGAAATTTTCAAAAATCCAGGAAATTGGCTGAAAATGATTAAATATCAAGGACTTATTGGGCGAATCGCTCTGGAACTGAAATCGGAACTCCCACTGACATTTCCCCCATCTGAAAGTCTGATAAATGCCGGAAAAATGACTAAGTTCAAAAAAAAAATTTTTTCAAATTTTTTCAATTTTACCCCCGTGGGATATATATTCTACCCACACACATTTGGAACTCTCCTGGGATACCCTCACACATATTATTCCCTCATTTAGTGGATATTTTCACAAAAAAGTGAAATTTTCAAAAATCCAGGAAATTGGCTGAAAACGACTAAATATCAAGGACTCATTGGGCGAATCACTCTGGAACTGAAATCGGAACTCCCACTGACATTTCCCCTATCTGAAAGTCTGATAAACGCCGGAAAAATGACTAAGTCCAAAATAAAATTTTTTTTTGACTTTTTTCAATTTTACCCCCGTGGGATATATATTCTACCCACACACATTTGGAACTCTCCTGGGGTACCCTCACACATATTATTCCCTCATTTAGTGGATATTTTCACAAAAAAGTGAAATTTTCAAAAATCCAGGAAATTGGCTGAAAACGACTGAACATTAAGGACTCACTGGGCGAATCGGTCTGGAACTGAAATCGGAACGCTCAATGACATTTCTTCTATCTGAAAGTCTGATAAACGGCGGAAAAGTTGCTAAGTCCAAAAGAAAAATGTTTTCAACTTTATTCAATTTTACCCCCGTGGGATATATATTCTACCCACACACATTTGGAACTCTCCTGGGGTACCCTCACACATATTATTCCCTCATTTAGTGGATATTTTCACAAAAAAGTGAAATTTTCAAAAATCCAGGAAATTGGCTGAAAACGACTAAATATCAAGGACTCATTGGGCGAATCGGTCTGGAACTGAAATCGGAACGCTCACTGACATTTCCCCTATCTGAAAGTCTGATAAACGCCGGAAAAATGACTAAGTCCAAAAAAAAAATGTTTACAACTTTTTTCTATTTTACCCCCGTGGGATATATATTCTACCCACACACATTTGGAACTCTCCTGGGGTACCCTCACACATATTATTCCCTCATTTAGTGGATATTTTCACAAAAAAGTGAAATTTTCAAAAATCCAGGAAATTGGCTGAAAACGACTAAATATCAAGGACTCATTGGGCGAATCGCTCTGGAACTGAAATCGGAATGCTCTCTGACATTTCCCCTATCTGAAAGTCTGATAAACGCCGGAAAAATGACTAAATCCCAAAAAAAAAATTTTTCAACTTTTTTCAATTTTACCCCGTGGGATATATATTCTACCCACACACATTTGGAACTCTCCTGGGGTACCCTCACACATATTATTCCCTCATTTAGTGGATATTTTCACAAAAAAGTGAAATTTTCAAAAATCCAGGAAATTGGCTGAAAACGACTAAATATCAAGGACTCATTGGGCGAATCGGTCTGGAACTGAAATCAGAACGCTCACTGACATTTCCCCTATCTGAAAGTCTGATAAACGCCGGAAAAATGACTAAGTCCAAAAAAAATGTTTTTTTCCACTTTTTTCAATTTTACCCGTGTGGGATATATATTCTAGCCACACACATTTGGAACTCTCCTGGGGTACCCTCACACATATTATTCCCTCATTTAGTGGATATTTTCACAAAAAAGTGAAATTTTCAAAAATCCAGGAACTTGGCTGAAAACGACTAAATATCAAGGACTCATTGGGCGAATCGGTCTGGAACTGAAATCGGAACGCTCACTGACATTTCCCCTATCTGAAAGTCTGATAAACGCCGGAAAAATGACTAAGTCCAAAAAAAAAATGTTTACAACTTTTTTCTATTTTACCCCCGTGGGATATATATTCTACCCACACACATTTGGAACTCTCCTGGGGTACCCTCACACATATTATTCCCTCATTTAGTGGATATTTTCACAAAAAAGTGAAATTTTCAAAAATCCAGGAAATTGGCTGAAAACGACTAAATATCAAGGACTCATTGGGCGAATCGCTCTGGAACTGAAATCGGAATGCTCTCTGACATTTCCCCTATCTGAAAGTCTGATAAACGCCGGAAAAATGACTAAATCCCAAAAAAAAAAATTTTTCAACTTTTTTCAATTTTACCCCGTGGGATATATATTCTACCCACACACATTTGGAACTCTCCTGGGGTACCCTCACACATATTATTCCCTCATTTAGTGGATATTTTCACAAAAAAGTGAAATTTTCAAAAATCCAGGAAATTGGCTGAAAACGACTAAATATCAAGGACTCATTGGGCGAATCGGTCTGGAACTGAAATCACAACGCTCACTGACATTTCCCCTATCTGAAAGTCTGATAAACGCCGGAAAAATGACTAAGTCCAAAAAAAATGTTTTTTTCCACTTTTTTCAATTTTACCCCTGTGGGATATATATTCTAGCCACACACATTTGGAACTCTCCTGGGGTACCCTCACACATATTATTCCCTCATTTAGTGGATATTTTCACAAAAAAGTGAAATTTTCAAAAATCCAGGAACTTGGCTGAAAACGACTAAATATCAAGGACTCATTGGGCGAATCGGTCTGGAACTGAAATCGGAACGCTCACTGACATTTCCCCTATCTGAAAGTCTGATAAACGCCGGAAAAATGACTAAGTCCAAAAAAAAAATGTTTACAACTTTTCTGTATTTTACCCCCGTGGGATATATATTCTACCCACACACATTTGGAACTCTCCTGGGGTACCCTCACACATATTATTCCCTCATTTAGTGGATATTTTCACAAAAAAGTGAAATTTTCAAAAATCCAGGAAATTGGCTGAAAACGACTAAATATCAAGGACTCATTGGGCGAATCGCTCTGGAACTGAAATCGGAATGCTCTCTGACATTTCCCCTATCTGAAAGTCTGATAAACGCCGGAAAAATGACTAAATCCCAAAAAAAAAATTTTTCAACTTTTTTCAATTTTACCCCCGTGGGATATATATTCTACCCACACACATTTATAACTCTCCTGGGGTACCCTCACACATATTATTCCCTCATTTAGTGGATATTTTCACAAAAAAGTGAAATTTTCAAAAATCCAGGAAATTGGCTGAAAACGACTAAATATCAAGGACTCATTGGGCGAATCGGTCTGGAACTGAAATCTGAACGCTCACTGACATTTCCCCTATCTGAAAGTCTGATAAACGCCGGAAAAATGACTAAGTCCAAAAAAAATGTTTTTTTCCACTTTTTTCAATTTTACCCCTGTGGGATATATATTCTAGCCACACACATTTGGAACTCTCCTGGGGTACCCTCACACTTATTATTCCCTCATTTAGTGGATATTTTCACAAAAAAGTGAAATTTTCAAAAATCCAGGAAATTGGCTGAAAACGACTAAATATCAAGGACTCATTGGGCGAATCACTCTGGAACTGAAATCAGAACTCCCACTGACATTTCCCCTATCTGAAAGTCTGATAAACGCCGGAAAAATGACTAAGTCGAAAAAAAAAAAATTTTTTGACTTTTTTCAATTTTACCCCCGTGGGATATATATTCTACCCACACAGATTTGGAACTCTCCTGGGGTACCCTCACACATATTATTCCCTCATTTAGTGGATATTTTCACAAAAAAGTTAAATTTTCAAAAATCCAGGAAATTGGCTGAAAATGACTAAATATCAAGGACTCATTGGGCGAATCGCTCTGGAACTGAAATCGAAACTCCCACTGACATTTCCCCTATCTGAAAGTCTGATAAATGCCGGAAAAATGACTAAGTTCAAAAAAAAATTTTTTTCAACTTTTTTCAATTTTACCCCCGTGGGATATATATTCTACCCACACACATTTGGAACTCTCCTGGGGTACCCTCACACATATTATTCCCTCATTTAGTGGATATTTTCACAAAAAAGTGAAATTTTCAAAAATCCAGGAAATTGGCTGAAAACGACTAAATATCAAGGACTCATTGGGCGAATCGCTCTGGAACTGAAATCGGAATGCTCTCTGACATTTCCCCTATCTGAAAGTCTGATAAACGCCGGAAAAATGACTAAATCCCCAAAAAAAAATTTTTCAACTTTTTTCAATTTTACCCCCGTGGGATATATATTCTACCCACACACATTTGGAACTCTCCTGGGGTACCCTCACACATATTATTCCCTCATTTAGTGGATATTTTCACAAAAAAGTGAAATTTTCAAAAATCCAGGAAATTGGCTGAAAACGACTAAATATCAAGGACTCATTGGGCGAATCGGTCTGGAACTGAAATCAGAACGCTCACTGACATTTCCCCTATCTGAAAGTCTGATAAACGCCGGAAAAATAACTGTCGAAAAAAAAAAATTTTTTTGACTTTTTTCAATTTTACCCCCGTGGGATATATTTTCTACCCACACACATTTGGAACTCTCCTGGGGTACCCTCACACATATTATTCCCTCATTTAGTGGATATTTTCACAAAAAAGTGAAATTTTCAAAAATCCAGGAAATTGGCTGAAAACGACTAAATATCAAGGACTCATTGGGCGAATCACTCTGGAACTGAAATCGGAACTCCCACTGACATTTCCCCTATCTGAAAGTCTGATAAACGGCGGAAATATTCCTAAGTCCAAAAGAAAAATGTTTTCAACTTTATTCAATTTTACCCCCGTGGGATATATATTCTACCCACACACATTTGGAACTCTCCTGGGGTACCCTCACACATATTATTCCCTCATTTAGTGGATATTTTCACAAAAAAGTGAAATTTTCAAAAATCCAGGAAATTGGCTGAAAATGACTAAATATCATGGACTCATTGGGTGAATCGCTCTGGAACTGAAATCGGAACGCTCACTGACATTTCCCCTATCTGAAAGTCTGATAAACGCCGGAAAAATGACAAAGTTCAAAAAAAAAATTTGTTCGACTTTTTTCCATTTTACCCCCGTGGGATATATATTCTACCCATACACATTTGGAACTCTCCTGGGGTACCCTCACACATATTATTCCCTCATTTAGTGGATATTTTCACAAAAAAGTGAAATTTTCAAAAATCCAGGAAATTGGCTGAAAATGACTAAATATCAAGGACTCATTGGGCGAATCACTCTGGAACTGAAATCGGAACTCCCACTGACATTTCCCCTATCTGAAAGTCTGATAAACGCCGGAAAAATGACTAAGTCCAAAAAAAAAATTTTTTTCGACTTTTTTCAATTTTACCCCCGTGGGATATATTCTACCCACACACATTTGGAACTCTCCTGGGGTACCCTCACACATATTATTCCCTCATTTAGTGGATATTTTCACAAAAAAGTGAAATTTTCAAAAATCCAGGAAATTGGCTGAAAACGACTGAATATTCAGGACTCACTGGGCGAATCGGTCTGGAACTGAAATCGGAACGCTCAATGACATTTCCCCTATCTGAAAGTCTGATAAACGGCGGAAAAGTTGCTAAGTCCAAAAGAAAAATGTTTTCAACTTTATTCAATTTTACCCCCGTGGGATATATATTCTACCCACACACATTTGGAACTCTCCTGGGGTACCCTCACACATATTATTCCCTCATTTAGTGGATATTTTCACAAAAAAGTGAAATTTTCAAAAATCCAGGAAATTGGCTGAAAACGACTAAATATCAAGGACTCATTGGGCGAATCACTCTGGAACTGAAATCGGAACTCCCACTGACATTTCCTCTATCTGAAAGTCTGATAAATGCCGGAAAAATGACAAAGTTCAAAAAAAAATTTTTTCAACTTTTTTTCAATTTTACCCCCGTGGTATATATATTCTACCCACACACATTTGGAACTCTCCTGGGGTACCCTCACACATATTATTCCCTCATTTAGTGGATATTTTCACAAAAAAGTGAAATTTTCAAAAATCCAGGAACTTGGCTGAAAACGACTAAATATCAAGGACTCATTGGGCGAATCGGTCTGGAACTGAAATCGGAACGCTCACTGACATTTCCCCTATCTGAAAGTCTGATAAACGCCGGAAAAATGACTAAGTCCAAAAAAAAAATGTTTACAACTTTTTTCTATTTTACCCCCGTGGGATATATATTCTACCCACACACATTTGGAACTCTCCTGGGGTACCCTCACACATATTATTCCCTCATTTAGTGGATATTTTCACAAAAAAGTGAAATTTTCAAAAATCCAGGAAATTGGCTGAAAACGACTAAATATCAAGGACTCATTGGGCGAATCGCTCTGGAACTGAAATCGGAATGCTCTCTGACATTTCCCCTATCTGAAAGTCTGATAAACGCCGGAAAAATGACTAAATCCCAAAAAAAAAATTTTTCAACTTTTTTCAATTTTACCCCGTGGGATATATATTCTACCCACACACATTTGGAACTCTCCTGGGGTACCCTCACACATATTATTCCCTCATTTAGTGGATATTTTCACAAAAAAGTGAAATTTTCAAAAATCCAGGAAATTGGCTGAAAACGACTAAATATCAAGGACTCATTGGGCGAATCGGTCTGGAACTGAAATCAGAATGCTCACTGACATTTCCCCTATCTGAAAGTCTGATAAACGCCGGAAAAATGACTAAGTCCAAAAAAAATGTTTTTTTCCACTTTTTTCAATTTTACCTCTGTGGGATATATATTCTAGCCACACACATTTGGAACTCTCCTGGGGTACCCTCACACATATTATTCCCTCATTTAGTGGATATTTTCACAAAAAAGTGAAATTTTCAAAAATCCAGGAACTTGGCTGAAAACGACTAAATATCAAGGACTCATTGGGCGAATCGGTCTGGAAATGAAATCGGAACGCTCACTGACATTTCCCCTATCTGAAAGTCTGATAAACGCCGGAAAAATGACTAAGTCCAAAAAAAAAATGTTTACAACTTTTTTCTATTTTACCCCCGTGGGATATATATTCTACCCACACACATTTGGAACTCTCCTGGGGTACCCTCACACATATTATTCCCTCATTTAGTGGATATTTTCACAAAAAAGTGAAATTTTCAAAAATCCAGGAAATTGGCTGAAAACGACTAAATATCAAGGACTCATTGGGCGAATCGCTCTGGAACTGAAATCGGAATGCTCTCTGACATTTCCCCTATCTGAAAGTCTGATAAACGCCGGAAAAATGACTAAATCCCAAAAAAAAAATTTTTCAACTTTTTTCAATTTTACCCCCGTGGGATATATATTCTACCCACACACATTTATAACTCTCCTGGGGTACCCTCACACATATTATTCCCTCATTTAGTGGATATTTTCACAAAAAAGTGAAATTTTCAAAAATCCAGGAAATTGGCTGAAAACGACTAAATATCAAGGACTCATTGGGCGAATCGGTCTGGAACTGAAATCAGAACGCTCACTGACATTTCCCCTATCTGAAAGTCTGATAAACGCCGGAAAAATGACTAAGTCCAAAAAAAATGTTTTTTTCCACTTTTTTCAATTTTACCCCTGTGGGATATATATTCTAGCCACACACATTTGGAACTCTCCTGGGGTACCCTCACACTTATTATTCCCTCATTTAGTGGATATTTTCACAAAAAAGTGAAATTTTCAAAAATCCAGGAAATTGGCTGAAAACGACTAAATATCAAGGACTCATTGGGCAAATCACTCTGGAACTGAAATCAGAACTCCCACTGACATTTCCCCTATCTGAAAGTCTGATAAACGCTGGAAAAATGACTAAGTCGAAAAAAAAAAATTTTTTTGACTTTTTTCAATTTTACCCCCGTGGGATATATATTCTACCCACACACATTTGGAACTCTCCTGGGGTACCCTCACACATATTATTCCCTCATTTAGTGGATATTTTCACAAAAAAGTTAAATTTTCAAAAATCCAGGAAATTGGCTGAAAATGACTAAATATCAAGGACTCATTGGGCGAATCGCTCTGGAACTGAAATCGAAACTCCCACTGACATTTCCCCTATCTGAAAGTCTGATAAACGCCGGAAAAATGACTAAATCCCCAAAAAAAAATTTTTCAACTTTTTTCAATTTTACCCCCGTGGGATATATATTCTACCCACACACATTTGGAACTCTCCTGGGGTACCCTCACACATATTATTCCCTCATTTAGTGGATATTTTCACAAAAAAGTGAAATTTTCAAAAATCCAGGAAATTGGCTGAAAACGACTAAATATCAAGGACTCATTGGGCGAATCGGTCTGGAACTGAAATCAGAACGCTCACTGACATTTCCCCTATCTGAAAGACTGATAAACGCCGGAAAAATGACTGTCGAAAAAAAAAAAATTTTTTGACTTTTTTCAATTTTACCCCCGTGGGATATATATTCTACCCACACACATTTGGAACTCTCCTGGGGTACCCTCACACATATTATTCCCTCATTTAGTGGATATTTTCACAAAAAAGTGAAATTTTCAAAAATCCAGGAAATTGGCTGAAAACGACTAAATATCAAGGACTCATTGGGCGAATCACTCTGGAACTGAAATCGGAACTCCCACTGACATTTCCCCTATCTGAAAGTCTGATAAACGGCGGAAATATTGCTAAGTCCAAAAGAAAAATGTTTTCAACTTTATTCAATTTTACCCCCGTGGGATATATATTCTACCCACACACATTTGGAACTCTCCTGGGGTACCCTCACACATATTATTCCCTCATTTAGTGGATATTTTCACAAAAAAGTGAAATTTTCAAAAATCCAGGAAATTGGCTGAAAATGACTAAATATCATGGACTCATTGGGTGAATCGCTCTGGAACTGAAATCGGAACGCTCACTGACATTTCCCCTATCTGAAAGTCTGATAAACGCCGGAAAAATGACAAAGTTCAAAAAAAAAATTTGTTCGACTTTTTTCAATTTTACCCCCGTGGGATATATATTCTACCCATACACATTTGGAACTCTCCTGGGGTACCCTCACAGATATTATTCCCTCATTTAGTGGATATTTTCACAAAAAAGTGAAATTTTCAAAAATCCAGGAAATTGGCTGAAAATGACTAAACATCAAGGACTCATTGGGCGAATCGCTCTGGAACTGAAATTGGAACGCTCACTGACATTTCCCCTATCTGAAAGTCTGATAAACGGCGGAAAAATAGCTAAGTCCAAAAGAAAAATGTTTTCAACTTTATTCAATTTTACCCCCGTGGGATAAATATTCTACCCACACACATTTGGAACTCTCCTGGGGTACCCTCACACATATTATTCCCTCATTTAGTGGATATTTTCACAAAAAAGTGAAATTTTCAAAAATCCAGGAAATTGGCTGAAAACGACTAAATATCAAGGACTCATTGGGCGAATAGCTCTGGAACTGAAATCGGAACTCTCACTGACATTTCCCCTATCTGAAAGACTGATAAACGCCGGAAAAATGACTAAGTCCCAAAAAAAAAAATTTTTCCACTTTTTTCAATTTTACCCCCGTGGGAAATATATTCTACCCACACACATTTGGAACTCTCCTTGGGTACCCTCACACATATTATTCCCTCATTTAGTGGATATTTTCACAAAAAAGTGAAATTTTCAAAAATCCAGGAAATTGGCTGAAAACGACTAAATATCAAGGACTCATTGGGCGAATCACTCTGGAACTGAAATCGGAACTCCCACTGACATTTCCCCTATCTGAAAGTCTGATAAACGCCGGAAAAATGACTAAGTTCAAAATAAAAATTTTTTCAACTTTTTTCAATTTTACCCCCGTGGGATATATATTCTACCCACAAACATTTGGAACTCTCCTGGGGTACCCTCACACTTATTATTCCCTCATTTAGTGGATATTTTCACAAAAAAGTGAAATTTTCAAAAATCCAGGAAATTGGCTGAAAACGACTAAATATCAAGGACTCATTGGGCGAATCACTCTGGAACTGAAATCGGAACTCCCACTGACATTTCCCCTATCTGAAAGTCTGATAAACGCCGGAAAAATGACTAAATCGAAAAAAAAAAAAATTTTTCAACTTTTTTCAATTTTACCCCCGTGGGATATATATTCTACCCACACACATTTGGAACTCTCCTGGGGTACCCTCACACATATTATTCCCTCATTTAGTGGATATTTTTCACAAAAAAGTGAAATTTTCAAAAATCCAGGAAATTGGTTGAAAACGACAAAATATCAACTATTCATTGGGCGAATCACACTGGAACTGAAATCGGAACGCTCACTGACATTTCCCCTATCTGAAAGTCTGATAAACGGCGGAAAAATTACTAAGTCCAAAAAAAAAATTTTTTCAAATTTTTTCAATTTTACCCCCGTGGGATATATATTCTACCCACACACATTTGGAACTCTCCTGGGGTACCCTCAAACATATTATTCCCTCATTTAGTGGATATTTTCACAAAAAAGTGAAATTTTCAAAAATCCAGGAAATTGGCTGAAAACGACTAAATATCAAGGACTCATTGGGCGAATCGCTCTGGAACTGAAATCGGAATGCTCACTGACATTTCCCCTATCTGAAAGTCTGATAAACGCCGGAAAAATGACTAAATCGAAAAAAAAAAAAATTTTTCAACTTTTTTCAATTTTACCCCCGTGGGATATATATTCTACCCACACACATTTGGAACTCTCTTGGGGTACCCTCACACATATTATTCCCTCATTTAGTGGATATTTTTCACAAAAAAGTGAAATTTTCAAAAATCCAGGAAATTGGCTGAAAACGATTAAATATTAAGGACTCATTGGGCGAATCGGTCTGGAACTGAAATCGGAACTCTCACTGACATTTCCCCTATCTGAAAGTCTGATAAACGCCGGAAAAATGACTAAGTCCAAAAAAAAGTTTTTTTTCGACTTTTTTCAATTTTACCCCCGTGGGATATATATTCTACCCACACACATTTGGAACTCTCCTGGGGTACCCTCACACATATTATTCCCTCATTTAGTGGATATTTTCACAAAAAAGTGAAATTTTCAAAAATCCAGGAAATTGACTGAAAACGACTGAAGATTAAGGACTCATTGGGCGAATCAGTCTGGAACTGATATCGGAACGCTCAATGACATTTCCCCTATCTGAAAGTCTGATAAACGCCGGAAAAATGACTAAATCGAAAAAAAAAAAATTTTTTTCAACTTTTTTCAATTTTACCCCCGTGGGATATATATTCTACCCACACACATTTGGAACTCTCTTGGGGTACCCTCACACATATTATTCCCTCATTTAGTGGATATTTTCACAAAAAAGTGAAATTTTCAAAAATCCAGGAAATTGGCTGAAAATTACTAAATATCAAGGACTCATTGGGCGAATCGCTCTGGAACTGAAATCGGAACGCTCACTGACATTTCCCCTATCTGAAAGTCTGATTAACGCCTGAAAAATGACTAAGTCCCAAAAAAAAAAATTTTTCCACTTTTTTAAATTTTACCCCCGTGGCATATATATTCTACCCACACACATTTGGAACTCTCCTGGGGTACCCTCAAACATATTATTCCCTCATTTAGTGGATATTTTCACAAAAAAGTGAAATTTTCAAAAATCCAGGAAATTGGCTGAAAACGATTAAATATTAAGGACTCATTGGGCGAATCGGTCTGGAACTGAAATCGGAACTCTCACTGACATTTCCCCTATCTGAAAGTCTGATAAACGCCGGAAAAATGACTAAGTCCAAAAAAAAATTTTTTTTCGACTTTTTTCAATTTTACCCCCGTGGGATATATATTCTACCCACACACATTTGGAACTCTCCTGGGGTACCCTCACACATATTATTCCCTCATTTAGTGGATATTTTCACAAAAAAGTGAAATTTTCAAAAATCCAGGAAATTGGCTGAAAACGACTAAATATCAAGGACTCATTGGGCGAATCGCTCTGGAACTGAAATCGGAGCGCTCACTGACATTTCCCCTATCTGAAAGTCTGATAAACGCCGGAAAAATGACTAAGTTCAAAAAAAAATTTTTTTCAACTTTTTTCAATTTTACCCCCGTGGGATATATATTCCACCCACACACATTTGGAACTCTCCTGGGGTACCCTCACACATATTATTCCCTCATTTAGTGGATATTTTCACAAAAAAATGAAATTTTCAAAAATCCAGGAAATTGACTGAAAACGACTGAAGATTAAGGACTCATTGGGCGAATCAGTCTGGAACTGATATCGGAACGCTCAATGACATTTCCCCTATCTGAAAGTCTGATAAACGCCGGAAAAATGACTAAATCGAAAAAAAAAAAAATTTTTCAACTTTTTTCAATTTTACCCCCGTGGGATATATATTCTACCCACACACATTTGGAACTCTCTTGGGGTACCCTCACACATATTATTCCCTCATTTAGTGGATATTTTTCACAAAAAAGTGAAATTTTCAAAAATCCAGGAAATTGGCTGAAAACGACTAAATATCAAGGACTCATTGGGCGAATCACTCTGGAACTGAAATCGGAACTCCCACTGACATTTCCCCTATCTGAAAGTCTGATAAACGCCGGAAAAATGACTAAGTCGAAAAAAAAAATATTTTTTCGACTTTTTTCAATTTACCCCCGTGGGATATATATTCTACCCAAACACATTTGGAACTCTCCTAGGGTTCCCTCACACATATTATTCCCTCATTTAGTGGATATTTTCACAAAAAAGTGAAATTTTCAAAAATCCAGGAAATTGGCTGAAAATGACTAAATATCAAGGACACATTGGGCGAATCGCTCTGGAACTGAAATCGGAACGCTCACTGACATTTCCCCTATCTGAAAGTCTGATTAACGCCTGAAAAATGACTAAGTCCCAAAAAAAAAAATTTTTCCACTTTTTTAAATTTTACCCCCGTGGCATATATATTCTACCCACACACATTTGGAACTCTCCTGGGGTACCCTCACACATATTATTCCCTCATTTAGTGGATATTTTCACAAAAAAGTGAAATTTTCAAAAATCCAGGAAATTGGCTGAAAACGACTGAATATTAAGGACTCATTGGGCGAATCACTCTGGATCTGAAATCGGAACTCCCACTGACATTTCCCCTATCTGAAAGTCTGATAAACGCCGGAAAAATGACTAAGTTCAAAAAAAAAATTTTTTCAACTTTTTTCAATTTTACCCCCGTGGGATATATATTCTACCCACACACATTTGGAACTCTCCTGGGGTACCCTCACACATATTATTCCCTCATTTAGTGGATATTTTCACAAAAAAGTGAAAATTTCAAAAATCCAGGAAATTGGCTGAAAACGACTAAATATCAAGGACTCATTGGGCGAATCACTCTGGAACTGAAATCGGAACTCCCACTGACATTTCCCCTATCTGAAAGTCTGATAAACGCCGGAAAAATGACTAAGTCCAAAAAAAAATTTTTTTTTGACTTTTTTCAATTTTACCCGTCTGATATAAATTCTACCCACACACATTTGGAACTCTCCTGGGGTACCCTCACACATATTATTCCCTCATTTAGTGGATATTTTCACAAAAAAGTGAAATTTTCAAAAATCCAGGAAATTGGCTGAAAATTACTAAATATCAAGGACTCATTGGGCGAATCGCTCTGGAACTGAAATCGGAACGCTCACTGACATTTCCCCTATCTGAAAGTCTGATAAACACTGGAAAAATGACTAAGTTCAAAAAAAAATTTTTTTCAACTTTTTTCAATTTTACCCCTGTGGGATATATATTCTACCCACACACATTTGGAACTCTCCTAGGGTTCCCTCACACATATTATTCCCTCATTTAGTGGATATTTTCACAAAAAAGTGAAATTTTCAAAAATCCAGGAAATTGGCTGAAAATGACTAAATATCAAGGACACATTGGGCGAATCGCTCTGGAACTGAAATCGGAACGCTCACTGACATTTCCCCTATCTGAAAGTCTGATTAACGCCGGAAAAATGACAAAGTCCCAAAAAAAAAAATTTTTCCACTTTTTTAAATTTTACCCCCGTGGCATATATATTCTACCCACACACATTTGGAACTCTCCTGGGGTACCCTCACACATATTATTCCCTCATTTAGTGGATATTTTCACAAAAAAGTGAAATTTTCAAAAATCCAGGAAATTGGCTGAAAACGACTGAATATTAAGGACTCATTGGGCGAATCGGTCTGGAACTGAAATTGGAACGCTCAATGACATTTCCCCTATCTGAAAGTGTGATAAACGTCGGAAAAATTGCTAAGTCCAAAAAAAAAAATTTTCCAACTTTTTCAATTTTACCCCCGTGGGATATATATTCTACCCACACACATTTGGAACTCTCCTGGGGTACCCTCACACATATTATTCCCTCATTTAGTGGATATTTTCACAAAAAAGTGAAATTTTCAAAAATCCAGGAAATTGGCTGAAAACGACTAAATATCAAGGACTCATTGGGCGAATCACTCTGGAACTGAAATCGGAACTCCCACTGACATTTCCCCTATCTGAAAGTCTGATAAACGCCGGAAAAATGACTAAGTCCAAAAAAAAATTTTTTTTTGACTTTTTTCAATTTTGCCCGTCTGATATAAATTCTACCCACACACATTTGGAACTCTCCTGGGGTACCCTCACACATATTATTCCCTCATTTAGTGGATATTTTCACAAAAAAGTGAAATTTTCAAAAATCCAGGAAATTGGCTGAAAACGACTGAATATTAAGGACTCATCGGGCGAATCGGTCTGGAACTGAAATTGGAACGCTCAATGACATTTCCCCTATCTGAAAGTGTGATAAACGTCGGAAAAATTGCTAAGTCCAAAAAAAAAAATTTTCCAACTTTTTCAATTTTACCCCCGTGGGATATATATTCTACCCACACACATTTGGAACTCTCCTGGGGTACCCTCACACATATTATTCCCTCATTTAGTGGATATTTTCACAAAAAAGTGAAATTTTCAAAAATCCAGGAAATTGGCTGAAAACGACTAAATATCAAGGACTCATTGGGCGAATCACTCTGGAACTGAAATCGGAACTCCCACTGACATTTCCCCTACCTGAAAGTCTGATAAACGCCGGAAAAATGACTAAGTCCAAAAAAAAATTTTTTTTTGACTTTTTTCAATTTTACCCGTCTGATATAAATTCTACCCACACACATTTGGAACTCTCCTGGGGTACCCTCACACATATTATTCCCTCATTTAGTGGATATTTTCACAAAAAAGTGAAATTTTCAAAAATCCAGGAAATTGGATGAAAACTACTGAATATTAAGGACTCATTGGGCGAATCGGTCTGGAACTGAAATTGGAACGCTTAATGATATTTCCCCTATCTGAAAGTCTGATAAACGGCGGAAAAATTGGTAAGTCCAAAAAAAATTTTTTTTCAACTTTATTAAATTTTCCCCTCGTGGGATATATATTCTACCCACACACATTTGGAACTCTCCTGGGGTACCCTCACACATATTATTCCCTCATTTAGTGGATATTTTCACAAAAAAGTGAAATTTTCAAAAATCCAGGAAATTGGCTGAAAACGACTGAATATTAAGGACTCATTGGGCGAATCGGTCTGGAACTGAAATCGGAACGCTCAATGACATTTCCCCTAACTGAAAGTCTGATAAACGGCGGAAAAATGACTAAGTTCAAAAAAAAAAATTTTTCAACTTTTTTCAATTTTACCTCCGTGGGATATATATTCTACCCATACACATTTGGAACTCTCCTGGGGTACCCTCACACATATTATTCCCTCATTTAGTGGATATTTTTCACAAAAAAGTGAAATTTTCAAAAATCCAGGAAATTGGCTGAAAACGACTAAATATCAAGGACTCATTGGGCGAATCACTCTGGAACTGAAATCGGAACTCCCACTGACATTTCCCCTATCTGAAAGTCTGATAAACGCCGGAAAAATGACTAAGTCGAAAAAAAAAATATTTTTTCGACTTTTTTCAATTTACCCCCGTGGGATATATATTCTACCCAAACACATTTGGAACTCTCCTAGGGTTCCCTCACACATATTATTCCCTCATTTAGTGGATATTTTCACAAAAAAGTGAAATTTTCAAAAATCCAGGAAATTGGCTGAAAATGACTAAATATCAAGGACACATTGGGCGAATCGCTCTGGAACTGAAATCGGAACGCTCACTGACATTTCCCCTATCTGAAAGTCTGATTAACGCCTGAAAAATGACTAAGTCCCAAAAAAAAAAATTTTTCCACTTTTTTAAATTTTACCCCCGTGGCATATATATTCTACCCACACACATTTGGAACTCTCCTGGGGTACCCTCACACATATTATTCCCTCATTTAGTGGATATTTTCACAAAAAAGTGAAATTTTCAAAAATCCAGGAAATTGGCTGAAAACGACTGAATATTAAGGACTCATTGGGCGAATCACTCTGGATCTGAAATCGGAACTCCCACTGACATTTCCCCTATCTGAAAGTCTGATAAACGCCGGAAAAATGACTAAGTTCAAAAAAAAAATTTTTTCAACTTTTTTCAATTTTACCCCCGTGGGATATATATTCTACCCACACACATTTGGAACTCTCCTGGGGTACCCTCACACATATTATTCCCTCATTTAGTGGATATTTTCACAAAAAAGTGAAAATTTCAAAAATCCAGGAAATTGGCTGAAAACGACTAAATATCAAGGACTCATTGGGCGAATCACTCTGGAACTGAAATCGGAACTCCCACTGACATTTCCCCTATCTGAAAGTCTGATAAACGCCGGAAAAATGACTAAGTCCAAAAAAAAATTTTTTTTTGACTTTTTTCAATTTTACCCGTCTGATATAAATTCTACCCACACACATTTGGAACTCTCCTGGGGTACCCTCACACATATTATTCCCTCATTTAGTGGATATTTTCACAAAAAAGTGAAATTTTCAAAAATCCAGGAAATTGGCTGAAAATTACTAAATATCAAGGACTCATTGGGCGAATCGCTCTGGAACTGAAATCGGAACGCTCACTGACATTTCCCCTATCTGAAAGTCTGATAAACACTGGAAAAATGACTAAGTTCAAAAAAAAATTTTTTTCAACTTTTTTCAATTTTACCCCTGTGGGATATATATTCTACCCACACACATTTGGAACTCTCCTAGGGTTCCCTCACACATATTATTCCCTCATTTAGTGGATATTTTCACAAAAAAGTGAAATTTTCAAAAATCCAGGAAATTGGCTGAAAATGACTAAATATCAAGGACACATTGGGCGAATCGCTCTGGAACTGAAATCGGAACGCTCACTGACATTTCCCCTATCTGAAAGTCTGATTAACGCCGGAAAAATGACAAAGTCCCAAAAAAAAAAATTTTTCCACTTTTTTAAATTTTACCCCCGTGGCATATATATTCTACCCACACACATTTGGAACTCTCCTGGGGTACCCTCACACATATTATTCCCTCATTTAGTGGATATTTTCACAAAAAAGTGAAATTTTCAAAAATCCAGGAAATTGGCTGAAAACGACTGAATATTAAGGACTCATTGGGCGAATCGGTCTGGAACTGAAATTGGAACGCTCAATGACATTTCCCCTATCTGAAAGTGTGATAAACGTCGGAAAAATTGCTAAGTCCAAAAAAAAAAATTTTCCAACTTTTTCAATTTTACCCCCGTGGGATATATATTCTACCCACACACATTTGGAACTCTCCTGGGGTACCCTCACACATATTATTCCCTCATTTAGTGGATATTTTCACAAAAAAGTGAAATTTTCAAAAATCCAGGAAATTGGCTGAAAACGACTAAATATCAAGGACTCATTGGGCGAATCACTCTGGAACTGAAATCGGAACTCCCACTGACATTTCCCCTATCTGAAAGTCTGATAAACGCCGGAAAAATGACTAAGTCCAAAAAAAAATTTTTTTTTGACTTTTTTCAATTTTGCCCGTCTGATATAAATTCTACCCACACACATTTGGAACTCTCCTGGGGTACCCTCACACATATTATTCCCTCATTTAGTGGATATTTTCACAAAAAAGTGAAATTTTCAAAAATCCAGGAAATTGGCTGAAAACGACTGAATATTAAGGACTCATCGGGCGAATCGGTCTGGAACTGAAATTGGAACGCTCAATGACATTTCCCCTATCTGAAAGTGTGATAAACGTCGGAAAAATTGCTAAGTCCAAAAAAAAAAATTTTCCAACTTTTTCAATTTTACCCCCGTGGGATATATATTCTACCCACACACATTTGGAACTCTCCTGGGGTACCCTCACACATATTATTCCCTCATTTAGTGGATATTTTCACAAAAAAGTGAAATTTTCAAAAATCCAGGAAATTGGCTGAAAACGACTAAATATCAAGGACTCATTGGGCGAATCACTCTGGAACTGAAATCGGAACTCCCACTGACATTTCCCCTACCTGAAAGTCTGATAAACGCCGGAAAAATGACTAAGTCCAAAAAAAAATTTTTTTTTGACTTTTTTCAATTTTACCCGTCTGATATAAATTCTACCCACACACATTTGGAACTCTCCTGGGGTACCCTCACACATATTATTCCCTCATTTAGTGGATATTTTCACAAAAAAGTGAAATTTTCAAAAATCCAGGAAATTGGATGAAAACTACTGAATATTAAGGACTCATTGGGCGAATCGGTCTGGAACTGAAATTGGAACGCTTAATGATATTTCCCCTATCTGAAAGTCTGATAAACGGCGGAAAAATTGGTAAGTCCAAAAAAAATTTTTTTTCAACTTTATTAAATTTTCCCCTCGTGGGATATATATTCTACCCACACACATTTGGAACTCTCCTGGGGTACCCTCACACATATTATTCCCTCATTTAGTGGATATTTTCACAAAAAAGTGAAATTTTCAAAAATCCAGGAAATTGGCTGAAAACGACTGAATATTAAGGACTCATTGGGCGAATCGGTCTGGAACTGAAATCGGAACGCTCAATGACATTTCCCCTAACTGAAAGTCTGATAAACGGCGGAAAAATGACTAAGTTCAAAAAAAAAAATTTTTCAACTTTTTTCAATTTTACCTCCGTGGGATATATATTCTACCCATACACATTTGGAACTCTCCTGGGGTACCCTCACACATATTATTCCCTCATTTAGTGGATATTTTCACAAAAAAGTGAAATTTTCAAAAATCCAGGAAATTGGCTGAAAACGACTAAATATCAAGGACTCATTGGGCGAATCGCTCTGGAACTGAAATCGGAACGCTCACTGACATTTCCCCTATTTGAAAGTCTGATAAACGGCGGAAAAATGACTAAGTTCAAAAAAAAAATTTTTTCAACTTTTTTCAATTTTACCCCAGTGGGATATATATTCTACCCACACACATTTGGAACTCTCCTGGGGTACCCTCACACATATTATTCCCTCATTTAGTGGATATTTTCACAAAAAAGTGAAATTTTCAAAAATCCAGGAAATTGGCTGAAAATTACTAAATATCAAGGACTCATTGGGCGAATCGCTCTGGAACTGAAATCGGAACGCTCACTGACATTTCCCCTATCTGAAAGTCTGATAAACACTGGAAAAATGACTAAGTTCAAAAAAAAATTTTTTTCAACTTTTTTCAATTTTACCCCTGTGGGATATATATTCTACGCACACACATTTGGAACTCTCCTAGGGTTCCCTCACACATATTATTCCCTCATTTAGTGGATATTTTCACAAAAAAGTGAAATTTTCAAAAATCCAGGAAATTGGCTGAAAATGACTAAATATCAAGGACACATTGGGCGAATCGGTCTGGAACTGAAATCGGAACGCTCACTGACATTTCCCCTATCTGAAAGTCTGATAAACGTCGGAAAAATTGCTAAGTCCAAAAAAAAAAATTTTCCAACTTTTTCAATTTTACCCCCGTGGGATATATATTCTACCCACACACATTTGGAACTCTCCTGGGGTACCCTCACACATATTATTCCCTCATTTAGTGGATATTTTCACAAAAAAGTGAAATTTTCAAAAATCCAGGAAATTGGCTGAAAACGACTAAATATCAAGGACTCATTGGGCGAATCACTCTGGAACTGAAATCGGAACTCCCACTGACATTTCCCCTATCTGAAAGTCTGATAAACGCCGGAAAAATGACTAAGTCCAAAAAAAAATTTTTTTTTGACTTTTTTCAATTTTACCCGTCTGATATAAATTCTACCCAAACACATTTGGAACTCTCCTGGGGTACCCTCACACATATTATTCCCTCATTTAGTGGATATTTTCACAAAAAAGTGAAATTTTCAAAAATCCAGGAAATTGGCTGAAAACGACTGAATATTAAGGACTCACTGGGCGAATCGGTCTGGAACTGAAATCGGAACGCTCAATGACATTTCCCCTATCTGAAAGTCTGATAAACGGCGGAAAAATTGCTAAGTCCAAAAGAAAAATGTTTTCAACTTTATTCAATTTTACCCCCGTGGGATTTATATTCTACCCACACACATTTGGAACTCTCCTGGGGTACCCTCACACATATTATTCCCTCATTTAGTGGATATTTTCACAAAAAAGTGAAATTTTCAAAAATCCAGGAAATTGGATGAAAACTACTGAATATTAAGGACTCATTGGGCGAATCTGTCTGGAACTGAAATTGGAACGCTTAATGATATTTCCCCTATCTGAAAGTCTGATAAACGGCGGAAAAATTGGTAAGTCCAAAAAAAATTTTTTTTCAACTTTATTAAATTTTCCCCCCGTGGGATATATATTCTACCCACACACATTTGGAACTCTCCTGGGGTACCCTCACACATATTATTCCCTCATTTAGTGGATATTTTCACAAAAAAGTGAAATTTTCAAAAATCCAGGAAATTGGCTGAAAACGACTGAATATTAAGGACTCATTGGGCGAATCGGTCTGGAACTGAAATCGGAACGCTCAATGACATTTCCCCTAACTGAAAGTCTGATAAACGGCGGAAAAATGACTAAGTTCAAAAAAAAAAATTTTTCAACCTTTTTCAATTTTACCCCCGTGGGATATATATTCTACCCATACACATTTGGAACTCTCTTGGGGTACCCTTACACATATTATTCCCTCATTTAGTGGATATTTTCACAAAAAAGTGAAATTTTCAAAAATCCAGGAAATTGGCTGAAAACGACTAAATATCAAGGACTCATTGGGCGAATCGCTCTGGAACTGAAATCGGAACGCTCACTGACATTTCCCCTATTTGAAAGTCTGATAAACGGCGGAAAAATTGATAAGTCCAAAAAAAAAAATTTTTCAACTTTATTCAATTTTACCCCCGTGGGATATATATTCTACCCACACACATTTGGAACTCTCCTGGGGTACCCTCACACATATTATTCCCTCATTTAGTGGATATTTTCACAAAAAAGTGAAATTTTCAAAAATCCAGGAAATTGGCTGAAGACTACTGAATATTAAGGACTCATTGGGCGAAGCGGTCTGGAACTGAAATTGGAACGCTCACTGACATTTCCCCTATCTGAAAGTCTGATAAACGCAGGAAAAATGACTAAGTTCAAAAAAAAAATTTTTTTCAACTTTTTTCAATTTTACCCCCGTGGGATATATATTCTACCCACACACATTTGGTACTCTCCTGGGGTACCCTCACACATATTATTCCCTCATTTAGTGGATATTTTCAGAAAAAATTGAAATTTTTCAAAAATCCAGGAAATTGGCTGAAAACTACTGAATATTAAGGACTCATTGGGCGAATCGGTCTGGAACTGAAATTGGAACGCTTAATGACATTTCCCCTATCTGAAAGTCTGATAAACGGCGGAAAAATTGGTAAGTCCAAAAAAAAAAATTTTTCAACTTTATTCAATTTTACCCCCGTGGGATATATATTCTACCCACACACATTTGGAACTCTCCTGGGGTACCCTCACACATATTATTCCCTCATTTAGTGGATATTTTCACAAAAAAGTGAAATTTTCAAAAATCCAGGAAATTGGCTGAAAACTACTGAATATTGAGGACTCATTGGGCGAAGCGGTCTGGAACTGAAATTTTAATGCTTAATGACATTTCCCCTATCTGAAAGTCTGATAAACGGCGGAAAAATTGCTAAGTCCAAAAAAAAATTTTTTTCAACTTTATTCAATTTTACCCCCGTGGGATATATATTCTACCCACACACATTTGGAACTCTCCTGGGGTACCCTCACACATATTATTCCCTCATTTAGTGGATATTTTCACAAAAAAGTGAAATTTTCAAAAATACAGGAAATTGTCTGAAAACGACTAAATATCAAGGACTCATTGGACGAATCGCTCTGGAACTGAAATCGGAACGCTCACTGACATTTCACCTATCTGAAAGTCTGATAAACGGCGGAAAAATTGCTAAGTCCAAAAAAAAATTTTTTCAACTTTATTCAATTTTACCCCCGTGGGATATATATTCTACCCACACACATTTGGAACTCTCCTGGGATACCCTCACACATATTATTCCCTCATTTAGTGGATATTTTCACAAAAAAGTGAAATTTTCAAAAATCCAGGAAATTGGCTGAAAACTACTGAATATTAAGGACTCATTGTACGAATCGGTCTGGAACTGAAATCGGAACGCTCACTGACATTTCCCCTATCTGAAAGTCTGATAAACGGCGGAAAAATTGCTAAGTCCAAAAAAAAATTTTTTCAACTTTATTCAATTTTAACACCGTGGGATATATATTCTACCCACACACATTTGGAACTCTCCTGGGATACCCTCACACATATTATTCCCTCATTTAGTGGATATTTTCACAAAAAAGTGAAATTTTCAAAAATCCAGGAAATTGGCTGAAAACGACTAAATATCAAGGAGTCATTGGACGAATCGCTCTGGAACTGAAATCGGAACGCTCACTGACATTTCCCCTATCTGAAAGTCTGATAAACGCAGGAAAAATGACTAAGTTCAAAAAAAAATTTTTTTCAACTTTATTCAATTTTACCCCCGTGGGATATATATTCTACCCACACACATTTGGAACTCTCCTGGGGTACCCTCACACATATTATTCCCTCATTTAGTGGATATTTTCACAAAAAAGTGAAATTTTCAAAAATCCAGGAAATTGGCTGCAAACGACTAAATATCAAGTATTCATTGGGCGAATCACTCTGGAACTGAAATCGGAACGCTCACTGACATTTCCCCTATCTGAAAGTCTGATAAACGGCGGAAAAATGACTAAGTTCAAAAAAAAAATGTTTTCAACTTTTTTCAATTTTACCCCCGTGAGATATATATTCTACCCACACACATTTGGAACTCTCCTGGGGTACCCTCACACATATTATTCCCTCATTCAGTGGATATTTTCACAAAAAAGTGAAATTTTCAAAAATCCAGGAAATTGGCTGAAAACTACTGAATATTAAGGACTCATTGTAAGAATCGGTCTGGAACTGAAATCGGAACGCTCACTGACATTTCCCCTATCTGAAAGTCTGATAAACGGCGGAAAAATTGCTAAGTCCAAAAAAAATTTTTTTCAACTTTATTCAATTTTAACACCGTGGGATATATATTCTACCCACACACATTTGGAACTCTCCTGGGATACCCTCACACATATTATTCCCTCATTTAGTGGATATTTTCACAAAAAAGTGAAATTTTCAAAAATCCAGGAAATTGGCTGCAAACGACTAAATATCAAGTATTCATTGGGCGAATCACTCTGGAACTGAAATCGGAACGCTCACTGACATTTCCCCTATCTGAAAGTCTGATAAACGGCGGAAAAATGACTAAGTTAAAAAAAAAAAATGTTTTCAACTTTTTTCAATTTTACCCCCGTGAGATATATATTCTACCCACACACATTTGGAACTCTCCTGGGGTACCCTCACACATATTATTCCCTCATTTAGTGGATATTTTCACAAAAAAGTGAAATTTTCAAAAATCCAGGAAATTGGCTGAAAACTACTGAATATTAAGGACTCATTGGGCGAATCGGTCTGGAACTGAAATTGGAACGCTTATTGACATTTCCCCTATCTGAAAGTCTGATAAACGGCGGAAAAATTGCTAAGTCCAAAAAAAAAAATTTTTCAACTTTATTCAATTTTACCCCCGTGGGATATATATTCTACCCACACACATTTGGAACTCTCCTGGGGTACCCTCACACATATTATTCCCTCATTTAGTGGATATTTTCACAAAAAAGTGAAATTTTCAAAAATCCAGGAAATTGGCTGAAAACTACTGAATATTAAGGACTCATTGGGCGAAGCGGTCTGGAACTGAAATTGGAATGCTTAATGCCATTTCCCCTATCTGAAAGTCTGATAAACGGCGTAAAAATTGCTAAGTCCAAAAAAAATTTTTTTTCAATTTTACCCCCGTGGGATATATATTCTGCCCACACACATTTGGAACTCTCCTGGGATACCCTCACACATATTATTCCCTCATTTAGTGGATATTTTCACAAAAAAGTGAAATTTTCAAAAATCCAGGAAATTGTCTGAAAACAACTAAATATCAAGGTCTCATTTTGCGAATCGCTCTGGAACTGAAATCGGAACGCTCACTGACATTTCCCCTATCTGAAAGTCTGATAAACGGCGGAAAAATTGCTAAGTCCAAAAAAAAATTTTTTTCAACTTTATTCAATTTTACCCCCGTGGGATATATATTCTACCCACACACATTTGGAACTCTCCTGGGGTACCCTCACACATATTATTCCCTCATTTAGTGGATATTTTCACAAAAAAGTGAAATTTTCAAAAATCCAGGAAATTGGCTGAAAACGACTAAATATCAAGGACTCATTGGGCGAATCGGTCTGGAACTGAAATCGGAATGCTCACTGACATTTCCCCTATCTGAAAGTCTGATAAACGCCGGAAAAATGACTAAGTTCAAAAAAAATTTTTTTTCAACTTTTTTCAATTTTACCCCCGTGGGATATATATTCTACCCACACACATTTGGAACTCTCCTGGGGTACCCTCACACATATTATTCCCTCATTTAGTGGATATTTTCACAAAAAAGTGAAATTTTCAAAAATCCAGGAAATTGGCTGAAAATGACTAAATATCAAGGACTCATTGGGCGAATCGCTCTGGAACTGAAATCGGAACGCTCACTTACATTTCCCCTATCTGAAAGTCTGATAAACGCCGGAAAAATGACTAAGTTCAAAAAAAAAAATTTTTCAACTTTTTTCAATTTTACCCCAGTGGGATATATATTCTACCCACACACATTTGGAACTCTCCTGGGGTACCCTCACACATATTATTCCCTCATTTAGTGGATATTTTCACAAAAAAGTGAAATTTTCAAAAATCCAGGAAATTGGCTGAAAACTAGAGATGAGCGTTGTTCTACTCGAACTGTTCGCCAATCTCAAATTCGAGCTGTTTTGGGCGGTGTTCGAGCCGGTCGGCGAACACGAACAATTTGAGAAAAATTCGGCTGTTCGAGGTTATGTTCGATAACTGTTCGTGCACCAAAATCATAACTGGATTTTTTCTCAGTAATGATGAAAATTAATGTTAATACGCAGTTTGAGTGTACAGCGGGGCGGGGGGAGGGGCAGGGGATGGATCTCTGCAGGAACAATGAAGATCTCCATTTTTTTTTCTCTTTCCCGCATTTGCAGTGGGGAGGTGCAATCTGTCAGCCTATCAGCAGCGCACACACGGAGCGAAGTGCTTTTTTTCACACAAGCAAGGGCATGTGTGATTGGCAGTGTATGTCACATGTCCTTGCCCTATAAGACCAAGCCATTTTCCCCGTCGCCACCATTTTCTCACTGCTGCAGCTGCGTGTTAGACGGCACCGCTGTTGCTGTGTGCGCTATACCTTGTTAATTTCAAGCCAATTTTCGCACAAATATACAGATAGCTTGGGAGTAGGGAATAGTTGTGATTGCAGTCCTTTTAAGGACTAGGTTACAGCATTTCCTACGACTTTTATCAAGCAGGTCTGTGCTCTTAAATAGATAGATTGTGGGAGTAAAGACTAATTGTAATTGGAGTCCTTTTCAGGACTAGGTTACATCAGTTCCTATCAGTTTTTGCCAGGCAGGTCTGTGCCAGTGCTGTGCAAGTTTTTTTCACAGCATTTGGATGAATCTAGCAAAGCTAATCCTTTTTGGCCTATTGCAGAGTGTGTTAGTCAGTGGAGTAGCCTATCTGTGTTGCAAGATATACCACCTGTGTATAGAATACCAATTTTTTTACTGCACCTAGTGAAGTAAAATCTTTTGGGCATAGCATCATTCTATTAGTCCATCTATACTGACCTCCATCAGGTTGCAAATTAAAAATAATTTTTTTCTGCATCTAGCTCTGAAAAAATATTTGGGCTTCTAGCAGTGTGTGGGACTTGGTCTATTAGTCCATCTATACTGACCTCCATCAGGTTGCAAATTAAAAATAATTTTTTTCTTCATTTATCTCTGAAAAAATATTTGGGCTTCTAGCAGCGTGTGGGACTTGTTCTATTAGTCCATCTATACTGACCTCCATCAGGTTGCAAATTAAAAATAATTTTTTTCTGCATCTAGCTCTGATAAAATATTTGGGCTTCAAGCAGTGTGTGGGACTTGGTCTATTAGTCCATCTATACTGACCTCCATTAGGTTGCAAATTAAAAATAATTTTTTTCTGCATCTAGCTCTGAAAAAATATTTGGGCTTCTAGCAGTGTGTGGGACTTGGTCTATTAGTCCATCTATACTGACCTCCATCAGGTTGCAAATTAAAAATAATTTTTTTCTTCATTTAGCTCT
Organism: Phyllobates terribilis; assembly: GCF_046119375.1. Taxonomy (NCBI): domain Eukaryota; kingdom Metazoa; phylum Chordata; class Amphibia; order Anura; family Dendrobatidae; genus Phyllobates; species Phyllobates terribilis. Next base: position 324,349,057 of record NW_027362764.1, on the reverse strand, counting down.
GAAAAAATATTTGGGCTTCTAGCAGTGTGTGGGACTTGTTCTATTAGTCCTTCTATACTGACCTCCAGCAGGTTGCAAATTGAATATAATTTTTTTCTGCATCTAGCTCTGAAAAAATATTTGGGCTTCTAGCGGTGTGTGGGACTTGGTCTATTAGTCCATCTATACTGACCTCCATCAGGTTGCAAATTAAAAATAATTTTTTTCTGCATCTAGCTCTGAAAAAATATTTGGGCTTCTAGCAGTGTGTGGGACTTGGTCTATTAGTCCATCTATACTGACCTCCATCAGGTTGCAAATTAAAAATAATTTTTTTCTTCATCTATCTCTGAAAAAATATTTGGGCTTCTAGCAGCGTGTGGGACTTGTTCTATTAGTCCATCTATACTGACCTCCATCAGGTTGCAAATTAAAAATAATTTTTTTCTGCATCTAGCTCTGAAAAAATATTTGGGCTTCTAGCAGTGTGTGGGACTTGGTCTATTAGTCCATCTATACTGACCTCCATCAGGTTGCAAATTAAAAATAATTTTTTTCTTCATTTATCTCTGAAAAAATATTTGGGCTTCTAGCAGCGTGTGGGACTTGTTCTATTAGTCCATCTATACTGACCTCCATCAGGTTGCAAATTAAAAATATTTTTTTTCTGCATCTAGCTCTGAAAAAATATTTGGGCTTCTAGCAGTGTGTGGGACTTGGTCTATTAGTCCATCTATACTGACCTCCATCAGGTTGCAAATTAAAAATAATTTTTTTCTTCATTTAGCTCTGAAAAAATATTTGGGCTTCTAGCAGTGTGTGGGACTTGTTCTATTAGTCCTTCTATACTGACCTCCAGCAGGTTGCAAATTGAATATAATTTTTTTCTGCATCTAGCTCTGAAAAAATATTTGGGCTTCTAGCGGTGTGTGGGACTTGGTCTATTAGTCCATCTATACTGACCTCCATCAGGTTGCAAATTAAAAATAATTTTTTTCTGCATCTAGCTCTGAAAAAATATTTGGGCTTCTAGCAGTGTGTGGGACTTGGTCTATTAGTCCATCTATACTGACCTCCATCAGGTTGCAAATTGAATAAAAAAATTTTCTGCATCTAGCTCTGAAAAAATATTTGGGCTTCTAGCGGTGTGTGGGACTTGGTCTATTAGTCCATCTATACTGACCTCCATCAGGTTGCAAATTAAAAATAATTTTTTTCTGCATCTAACCCAGCCAATAGTTTTGGCCTAATACCACAGTTTGGCCACTCAGCTCTGCTCGGTTACCATCCATTGTTTTTTTGTGCAAACAACTCCAGAGTTGTGAATTAGTTAACCACCAAAATGAGTGGAAAAAGGCCTGCTGCTGGTGGAAAGGGGAATAGGCGTGTTGGGAAGGGGAAAAAAGGTTGTGTCCGTGGGGTAGGTGCAGAAGAAAGACCATCTTCCAGCCAAACTAAAATGTCTACTTCTTTTAGCGGACAATGTGATAAGATCCCTTTCTTACGGCCACGCCAATCGCTACAAATTCCAGATGAGGCACAAAAACAGCAGGTGCTTCAACGGATATCAAGTGCTCCTTTAAGTGGGCTCTCCTCCACATCAACTTCAACATCACAAATACTCCAGTCCTCAAAGGTGTCACCCAAATCGCACTTGCTTCCTCACAGCTCCCAAATCTCCAGCTGCCCGTCTGAGTATGAGGTAGAACAGATGGTTGAGTCTGCAGAGCTGTTTACTCATACTATAGCCTGGGAATCAGAGGTCGACTCCAGCGCTTCTGTGAATCCAGACGAGGAAATGATCTGCACTGATGCCCAGAATCTTTATGAGTCGGATCCAGGACCAGACGCAGAAGGTTCTGACCATAATGTAGACCCTCATTCCCAAACTGTAACTCCTGTTGGTGGAGACAACGAGGAAGACGATGATAAGACTCAAATACCTGATTGGAGCGACAACTTTAGTTTTTTGTCAGGGCAGGAACAGGTTGGCTCTGAGGACGACGGGTGTGATAACGCACAGGGTGATGATGATGAGGTCGGAGATCCCACTTACTGTCAACCCACAGTCAGCCAAGAGATGAGGTCAGCAGAGGAGGTGGAGGAAGATGCTAGTGACGACGAGGTCAGGTTGCGCCTTCCTGGACAGAGACGTAGTACTGGAAGCACGTCAACAACTGCATCCTCAAACACAACTCTGCCTCTCACCACAAGTCGTGGTGGCTCTTCAGGTCGCATGGGTGCTAAGCCTTGCATAGCCTGGGCATTTTTTCAGATCGATAAAGATGACCCAACTCGTGTTATCTGTAACATTTGTCAGCAAAAGCTAAGTAGAGGCCAAAAAATACATAGTTTGAGTACTTCATGCATGAACCGGCACATGGACATGAAGCATAAGTTGCAGTGGGAAGCTCAGTGTGCTACAATGCGGCCTAGCCGGCCGGGCCAACCACCGTCTGCCATATCTTGTGCATCCGCGGCCTCTTCATCCTCTGTGACTGGGGGGACAGCAGTCACACCTGTTTTGGGGCGCAGACCTGCCACCTCTTTACCCGCAACAGCCAGCGTGATTGGCAGGTCATCATTTTCTTTGGAGGTGGTAACACCAGCTGGTCTTGAGCGCTGTCCGACATCGATAGCACCACCTTTGGATCAAGGCAACCTAACATGTCCGCCTGCATCTTCCTCACAGACCGGCAGTTTGCCGGGGACACCCTTATCAACCCCGTCTAAGCACAATAGCCAGCCCTCGGTCCCTCAGATGTGGACAAGTAAAAGACCATTTCCTCCTAGCCATGAGAAAGCTAAGAGGTTGAATTTCACCATCTGCAAGCTCTTGGCTACAGAAATGCTGCCTTTCCGCCTGGTGGACACAGAGGATTTTCGAGACCTTATGTCCGTCGCAGTGCCCCAGTACCAGATGCCCAGTCGGCACTACTTCTCAAAGAAAGGTGTGCCTGCGCTCCACCAGCATGTCGCACACAACATCACCGCTTCTTTGAGAAACTCTGTGTGTGACAGGGTGCATTTCACCACAGACACTTGGACGAGTAGGCATGGACAGGGGCGTTACATGTCGCTGACTGGGCACTGGGTAACTATGGTGACAGCAGGACAAGGGGCTGCTGTCCAAGTCTTGCCGTCCCCACGAGTTGTGCGTCAATCCTCTTTATGTCAAAGTTCCTCCACTGCTTCTGCCTCCTCAACCTCCTCTAGGTCTTCCACCTGCACCCAAAGCCTGTCTGGTCATGCCACAAGCTTTCTAACTGCGCAGAAGGGATCCTGCACACCTCCTTACTATGCTGGCAGTAGGGCTCAACGTCATCAGGCGGTTTTTACATTGAAATGTCTGGGAAATGTGAGTCACACAGCTGAGGAGTTGTGGTCAGCTCTGGAGAACCAATTTCATGAATGGTTGTCTCCACTGGACCTGAAACCAGGGAAGGCTATTTGCGACAATGCTGCAAACCTGGGTGCGGCCCTTCGCCGGGGCAATGTCACACACGTGCCTTGTATGGCTCACGTGTTGAACCTGGTTGTCCAGCAATTTTTAGCCCACTATCCCAGACTAGATGGACTTCTGCAGAGGACACGGTCGCTGTGTGCTCACTTCCGCCGTTCGCCTCTCGCAGCTCAGCGACTTACATCTCTACAGAAGTCGTTGGGCCTGCCACTTCACCGGCTAAAATGCGATGTGCCTACCCGGTGGAATTCAACTCTGCACATGTTGCAGCGACTGTGGCAGCACCGACAAGCCCTGGTGCAATACGTTCTGACGTATAGCCTGGGCCAACGAGATTCAGAGGTGGGGCAAATCACGCTGGAGGAGTGGTCTCAGATCAGGGACCTATGCACCCTTCTGCACAGTTTTGAAATGGCGACGAAGATGTTTAGTGCTGACGATGCCATTATCAGCATGACTATTCCGGTGATTTACATGCTGGAGCACATGTTAAACAGAATTCGGAGTCAGGTGGTGGCACAAGAGGAGGTGGAGGAAGTAGAGGAGGAGGAGTTGTATGCGGAAGGGCTAACATCTGCAAGGTCCAGACGGTCGGCAGCACCAAGGCGGCAGGCATGTGAGGGTGGGGGAGATGATTTTACCAGGGCGCATGGTAGCAGCCAAACTAGTGAGGAAGGTGCAGGAGCCCAGGAAGAAGTGGAGGACGAACTGATGGAAGACTCATCAGATGAGGGAGACCTTGATCACATTTCTGTTGTGCGAGGTTGGGGGGAGAGGACAGAGGAAGGAAGCATGATTGTTACCTCGCCACCAACACAACAGGGACTTGGTGCTCCTGGATGCGCAACACACATGAGTGCCTTCTTGCTGCACTACCTGCAACATGACCCTCGAATTGTGAGAATTAGAAATAATCCTGACTACTGGGTTGCCACACTGTTAGATCCCCGGTACAAAAGTAAATTTGCAGAAATTATTCCTGCCATAGAAAGGGATGCACGCATGCAGGAGTATCAGCAGAGACTGTTGCAGAATCTTACATGTGCTTTTCCACAAAATACCAGTGGTGCACGTAGTGAATCTCACAGTTCCAACTTGCCAACCGTGGGACCGTCAAGTGTTCAGCACTCAAACCGTAACAGAACCACAGTATCTGCTGGTAACATCAATTTTGCGGAATCATTTCACCACTTTTTTAGCCCATCCTTTGCAAGGCCACAGGAGACAAGAAGTCTGACACATAGTCAACGCCTAGAGACGATGGTACAGGAGTATCTCCAAGTAAACATTGAAGCCACGACTGTGTCACTGGACCCTTGCTCTTTTTGGGCTTCCAATCTGGATAAATTGCCGGAGCTAGCCACTTACGCCTTGGAGATCTTGTCATGCCCCGCAGCCAGCGTTCTGTCTGAACGTGTGTTCAGCGCTGCTGGTGGTGTGCTGACAGATAAGCACATGCGGCTCTCCACTGATAATGTAGACAGACTCACGTTCATAAAGATGAACAAATCATGGATCCGAAACGACTTTTCTACCCCTGTGTCATCCTGGGGAGAGTAAAAGCTTGATGATTGGTTAAAATCACCCTACCAACCGTTTTAAGCTTTCAAATTACTAATCATGTTTATCTGTATCTTGGCTGGAAAATAATTTGGGCTTTGTAGCAGTGTGCAGCACTGATCCTATTAGACCATCTATACTAAAGCTTCACCAGATTTAAAATTTAAAATAATTTTTAGCTGCATCTAGCCCGGAAAATAATTTTGGGGCTCCGAGATGCGCAAGACACATAAGTGCCTTCTTGCTGCACTACCTGCAGCATGACCCTCATATTGTCAGAATTCGAAGTAATCATGACTACTGGGTTGCCACACTCTTAGATCCCCCAAACTTTTCGATCAACCTTTTCATTTTAATAAAGACCAAAAAAATGGTCATTTTTGAAATTATAAGCATTAGCAGGTTGTTAGAAACTGAAATCAAACAGTTTTCAACTCAAAACTTTATTCTAGGTGATGTTACATTTTCACATAGGACCCCTAGTTCGAAAGGAGCTTCTGAACTCTCTCGTCCATTGAATTTGTCAGGTTTTGGATGGTTTCTGCTTCAATTGTTTTGCATGAGGACAGAATACCCTCCCAGAGCTGTTGCTTAGATGTGAACTGCCTCCCGCCATCATAGACACTCCTTTTAATGATGCTCCAAAGGTTCTGAATGGGGTAGAGGTCAGGGGAGCATGGGGGTCACACCATAAGTTTGTCCCCTTTTATGCCCATATCAGCCAGAGATGCAGATGTTTTATGTGCAGCATGAGATGGTGCATTATCATGCAGAAAAATGATCTTGCTGTGAAATACACGGTTCTTCTTCTTGAACCATGGCAGGAAGTGCTGTTTGAGAAAATCCACATACATTATGGAGTTCATCTTTAGCGCCTTCAGGGATCCTAAAGGGGCCGACAATCTCTCTCCCCATGATTCCAGCCCAAAACATTACTCCACCTCCTCCTTGTTGGCGCTGTAGCCGTGTTTGCGTGGGGTGTCCATCAACCAGCCATCCTCCACTCCATTCATCTGGACCATCGAGCGCTGCACGGCACTCATCCGTGAACAAAACAGTTTTGAAATCAGTCTTCATGTAATGTTTGGCCCACTGGAGCCGTTTCTGCTTGTGTGAAGTGGATAGAGGAGGTCGACAGGATGGCGTATGCACAGCTGCAAACCTCTGAAGGACCCTGCATCTTGTTGTTCGGGGGACGTTGGAGGCACAAGCAGCTTCAAAAACTTGTCTGCTGCTATGACAAGGCTTTTTTGCCGCTGCTCTTTCAACCTGACGTAATTGCCTGTAGGAAAGAGTCCTCAATTTGCCCTTATCAGCACGCACACGTGTGTACTGTGAATCAGCTGCATACTTCTTGATTGCCAAGACACTTCATCCTGATCATCGCACAATGTTGATTGTAGTCATGCCTTGACCTAAACACTCCACAATTTGTTGCTTCTCAGCAGCTGACACATCCTTTTTCTTTCCCATTTTGGCAGAAAATGTAGGCTGCTTAATAATGTGAGAGAGCCTTCTTAAGTAGTCTTGCCTTTCATTGGACACACCTGCCAAACTAATTAGCACAGGTGTCTGCAATTGCTTACAGTGATATAAAGAGCCCTGACACACATCACCATCAATGAGTTTAACTGACAAACAAACAAATTCTTCCCTTATCACTCCTAAACACTTTTTGCATAATAATTTGGAACGCGGTGTACATGTGCTTTTCCACAAAACACCAGTGGTTCACGTAGTGAATCTTACAGTTCTAACTTGCCAACCGTGGTCTGTATGGAATTGTTCAATAAAGGGCCCAAAATTAAGATAACATAGATGGGAGAGGTCTCTATGAATAGGAATTCCTAAGTATTTGATACCCTGTGAGGGCCAGGCAAAGGGAAAGTTGGACTGGATGGAATCCTATATGGATTTAGGGAGGGAGACATCGAGGGCCTCAGACTTCGCTGCATTGATTTTAAAATTTTACCATGTAACAAAGTGATCTATTTCAGCCATAACAGCAGGGATGGATATATGTGATTGAGTGATATATACTAGGACATCATCAGCAAATAGAGAGCACTTGTACTCGGTGCCTCCCACCTCAATCCACCTAATATTGGGGTTATGGCGAATTGATGAGAGCAGGTGCTCCGTCACTAGGATGTATAAGAGAGGGGACAGAGGACATCCCTGCCTTGTCCCATTGGTGATTGTGAAAGGTGATGAAAATGTTCTGACGCACCCCCTGGGCCTTGGGACACCCGGAGCCGGACCCTTTTTGGTGGATGCTGGTGGTTGTAGTCTTCGTGGCGGCGATCCGGTTCCGTGGCTCAGGGCGGTCAAACCAGTGGCGGAACTATTTATGTGGTTTTGATGTTTAAATGTCCGACTACGCCACCCGTGGATTGCGGTCAGAGTGAACCGCCGCTCCAGGGCAGACCGCTAAGGCTGGTGTTGTGGGTGCAGCAGAGCGTAGCATAACTCCCCACGGGAGGAGTATAGCCTCAGGGCAGTGTATGCGGAGGATGGGGGTGATGGTGCAGGGCAGCAGCAGTAACGACACGGAGTCAGTGATGCAGTTCAGGGCCTTTACTCACAGTTCTTATTATCCAGACCACGTCTGCAGGTAACGGTTGCCCACGTCGTACTGTGCTCACCAGGTGAGGGGCTCAGACAACTCCCAGATAACTTTGGAGCGCTTCACAGGACCCCCTTTGTGTGTCCTTTGTCTGGCCTTTCTTACCAACACTTCTGTCCGGCTGCCTCGGGCCTCCTCTTGGTAAACTTGGCGCCAGTTTCCCTGACCCTATGTGGTGCCTTCCTAGCGGGTGGAGCAAGGGGCTGCGCCACATAAAATGTCAGAGCCTCCGGTTTCTAGCTGAGGGTCGTTTCCTGCCTCCACTAGTTCGGGGACCGGTCTCCCCCTTTGGCCTGACCCCTCCACGCATGTGGATTCGGGCGTGCGGTGGCGACTCGCCCGTCCGCACCCCTGGGATCCCTTCATTCCTCGTTCCTGGAGCCTTCTCCGCTCCTCTTCTTTCCTTCTCCCTCTTGCAGGCCTGGGCCTCTGTTACTAGGCCCGCCTCCGGAGCAGAGCTCATGCAGAGCCCCTGCTCCCTGCCACTTCTGCTCAGACTTCTCTGCACTGAACTAAGATGGTGCCCACCTTTTATACTCCCTTCTCAATGCACCCAGGAACTGCTTCCTCCCTGCTCCTGCACTGCAGGGTTCCCCTTCCTCAGTGTTCCCTCCCCGCACTCCAGCCAGGGACAGGGACTGTCGTGCCCATCTCAGGGGCATATTGGTCGCCCTGCCCCACGGCAATGTGGTGTAATGCATGCAGGTGTCGGGTCCTGATCCACACTCCATCCTTATCTGAGAGTGAGATATCACACCTCTGGGTGAGGTGCAATACGTCTGTAGCAACCGAGCCCTCGGTGCTACAGTTCCATTTATCTTCAGCCTAGGTGACGTATTGTGATACAGGGCCGTGATTTTGGCTATAAAAGGGTCCCCTAGACCCCTACCCCAAGCTTTTTAAGAGAATCATATATGGCGTGCCAGGAGACTCTATGGAATGCTTTCTCAGCATCCAACGAGAGTATCTACTTACAAATTTTTAACTGCATCTAGCCCAGGAAATACTTTGTGCCTAGTAGCAGTGTCTGCTAGTCAGCGGATTATCCCGGCTGTTAAGCAAGCTACACCACCTGTAGTTTGTACACTTAATTTTTTCAAAGGAAATGCTTCGGGACCACGGGATACTCAGTGAAGAGCATCAGGAGGCACCCCAAGGCATAGGGGCTGGGACTGGCACTAGGATGCCTTGCGGTGGACAGCCGAGCTCGATCCTTATAAAAGCTTTTTAACTGCAGCAGCTTTAGTGGACGCTACTGGAGCTGGAATTACGCGGCTGCTGGCATGAGACTTGCCCTCCAATAGATCCTTGTAAATGGATTTAAAGTGTATTCATTCAAATTAGAGGGAGAATTTAAATTAAAAAGCTTAGAGCTGCCTCCACCACAGGGGGGCTCTCTCGACCCACCAGCGGACAGGCACCAGTATTGGGAGAGGGGGGCTGGCCGTCAGGGTTCACCGCGGCTCTGGCACAAACCCGGCGACACGGAGGTGGCACGGGCAGGAGTGGACTGGCCGTCTCGGCTTCTCACTTTTTGGATTTTAGAAGGGCATGACATGCCTATATCTGTGTCTCCCCCTCCTTTTACTCCTCCACCTCTTTTCTTTTCGCATGACTATATGTACTTGTCACTTTTCCATGTGTTAGTTGTGTCTTCTGAGCAGTTTGTCAGCTTTTGGACACCTTTGAAGGTGTTTTCTATGTGTTTCTATGTGTTTTTGTTTGCCTGCCATTGGTTTTAACGGTGTTCGAAGGTGTTCGACGAACAGTTCGACGAACAGTTCGGCGAACACACGGGTGTTCGACGAACCGAACCGAACTCGAACACTACGGGGGTGGCTCAACACTACTGAAAACGACTAAATATCAAGGGACTCATTGAGCGAATCGCTCTGGAACTGAAATCGGAACGCTCACTGACATTTCCCCTCTCTGAAAGTCTGATAAACGCCGGAAAAATGAGTAAGTCCCAAAAAAAAATTTTTTCCACCTTTTTCAATTTTACCCCCGTGGGATATATATTCTACCCACATACATTTGGAACTCTCCTGGGGTACCCTCACACATATTATTCCCTCATTTAGTGGATATTTTCACAAAAAAGTGAAATTTTCAAAAATCCAGGAAATTGGCTGAAAACTACTGAATATTAAGGACTCATTGGGCGAATCGCTCTGGAACTGAAATCGGAACGCTCACTGACATTTCCCCTATCTGAAAGTCTGATAAACGCCGGAAAAATGACTAAGTTCAAAAAAAAAAATTTTTCAACTTTTTTCAATTTTACCCCCGTGGGATATATATTCTACCCACACACATTTGGAACTCTCCTGGGGTACCCTCACACATATTATTCCCTCATTTAGTGGATATTTTCACAAAAAAGTGAAATTTTCAAAAATCCAGGAAATTGGCTGAAAACGACTAAATATCAAGGACTCATTGGGCGAATCGGTCTGGAACTGGAATCGGAACGCTCACTGACATTTCCCCTATCTGAAAGTCTGATAAACGCCGGAAAAATGAGTAAGTCCCAAAAAAAATCTTTCCACTTTTTTCAATTTTACCCCCGTGGGATATATATTCTACCCACATACATTTGGAACTCTCCTGGGGTACCCTCACACATATTATTCCCTCATTTAGTGGATATTTTCACAAAAAAGTGAAATTTTCAAAAATCCAGGAAATTGGCTGAAAACTACTGAATATTAAGGACTCATTGGGCGAATCGGTCTGGAATTGAAATTGGAACGCTTAATGACATTTCCCCTATCTGAAAGTCTGATAAACGCTGGAAAAATGACTAAGTTCAAAAAAAATAATTTTTCAACATTTTTCAATTTTACCCCCGTGGGATATATATTGTACCCACACACATTTGGAACTCTCCTGGGGTACCCTCACACATATTATTCCCTCATTTAGTGGATATTTTCACAAAAAAGTGAAATTTCAAAAATCCAGGAAATTGGCTGAAAATGACTAAATTTCAAGGACTCATTGGGCGAATCGGTCTGGAACTGAAATTGAAATGCTTATTGACATTTCCCCTATCTGAAAGTCTGATAAACGGCGGAAAAATTGGTAAGTCCAAAAAAAAATTTTTTTCAACTTTATTCAATTTTACCCCCGTGGGATATATATTCTACCCACACACATTTGGAACTCTCCTGGGGTACCCTCACACATATTATTTCCTCATTTAGTGGATATTTTCACAAAAAAGTGAAATTTTCAAAAATTCAGGAAATTGGCTGCAAACGACTAAATATCAAGTATTCATTGGGCGAATCACTCTGGAACTGAAATCGGAACGCTCACTGACATTTCCGCTATCTGAAAGTCTGATAAACGGCGGAAAAATTACTAAATCCAAAAAAAAAAAATTTTCAACTTTATTCAATTTTACCCCCGTGGGATATATATTCTACCCACACACATTTGGAACTCTCCTGGGGTACCCTCACACATATTATTCCCTCATTTAGTGGATATTTTCACAAAAAAGTGAAATTTTCAAAAATCCAGGAAATTGGCTGAAAACTACTGAATATTAAGGACTCATTGGGCGAATCGGTCTGGAACTGAAATTGGAACGCTTAATGACATTTCCCCTATCTGAAAGTCTGATAAACGGCGGAAAAATTGGTAAGTCCAAAAAATATTTTTTTTCAACTTTATTCAATTTTACCCCCGTGGGATATATATTCTACCCACACACATTTGGAACTCTCCTGGTGTACCCTCACACATATTATTCCCTCATTTAGTGGATATTTTCACAAAAAAGTGAAATTTTCAAAAATCCAGGAAATTGGCTGAAGACGACTAAATATCAAGGACTCATTGGGCGAATCGGTCTGGAACTGAAATCGGAACGCTCACTGACATTTCCCCTATCTGAAAGTCTGATAAACGCCGGAAAAATAAGTAAGTCCCAAAAAAAAATTTTTTACACTTTTTTCAATTTTACCCCCGTGGGATATATATTCTACCAACATACATTTGGAACTCTCCTGGGGTACCCTCACACATATTATTCCCTCATTTAGTGGATATTTTCACAAAAAAGTGAAATTTTCAAAAATCCAGGAAATTGGCTGAAAACTACTGAATATAAAGGACTCATTGGGCGAATCGGTCTGGAACTGAAATGGAACGCTTAATGACATTTCCCCTATCTGAAAGTCTGATAAACGGCTGAAAAATTGCTAAATCCAAAAAAAAATTTTTTTCAACTTTATTCAATTTTACCCCCGTGGGATATATATTCTACCCACACACATTTGGAACTCTCCTGGGGTAACCTCACACATATTATTCCCTCATTTAGTGGATATTTTCACAAAAAAGTGAAATTTTCAAAAATCCAGGAAATTGGCTGAAAACGACTAAATATCAAGGGACTCATTGGGCGAATCGGTCTGGAACTGAAATCGGAACGCTCACTGACATTTCCCCTATCTGAAAGTCTGATAAACGCCGGAAAAATGAGTAAGTCCCAAAAAAAAATTTTTTCCACTTTTTTCAATTTTACCCCCGTGGGATATATATTCTACCAACATACATTTGGAACTCTCCTGGGGTACCCTCACACATATTATTCCCTCATTTAGTGGATATTTTCACAAAAAAGTGAAATTTTCAAAAATCCAGGAAATTGGCTGAAAACTACTGAATATAAAGGACTCATTGGGCGAATCGGTCTGGAACTGAAATTGGAACGCTTAATGACATTTCCCCTATCTGAAAGTCTGATAAACGGCTGAAAAATTGCTAAGTCCAAAAAAAAATTTTTTTCAACTTTATTCAATTTTACCCCCGTGGGATATATATTCTACCCACACACATTTGGAACTCTCCTGGGGTAACCTCACACATATTATTCCCTCATTTAGTGGATATTTTCACAAAAAAGTGAAATTTTCAAAAATCCAGGAAATTGGCTGCAAACGACATATTATTCCCTCATTTAGTGGATATTTTCACAAAAAAGTGAAATTTTCAAAAATCCAGGAAATTGACTGAAAACGACTAAATATCAAGGACCCATTGGGCGAATCGGTCTGGAACAGTAATCGGAACACTCACTGACATTTCCCCTATCTGAAAGTCTGATAAACGGCGGAAAAATGACTAAGTCCAAAAAAAAACATTTTTCACCTTTTTTCAATTTAACCCCCGTGGGATATATATTCTACCCACACACATTTGGAACTCTCCTGGGGTACCCTCACACATATTATTTCCTCATTTAGTGGATATTTTCACAAAAAAGTGAAATTTTCAAAAATCCAGAAAATTGGCTGAAAACGACTAAATATCAAGGACTCATTGTGCGAATCGCTCTGGAACTGAAATCGGAACGCTCACTGACATTTCCCCTATCTGAAAGTCTGATAAACGGCGGAAAAATTACTAAGTCCCAAAAAAATTTTTTTTAAACTTTTTTCAATTTTACCCCCGTGGGATATATATTCTACCCACACACATTTGGAACTCTCCTGGGATACCCTCACACATATTATTTCCTCATTTAGTGGATATTTTCACAAAAAAGTGAAATTTTCAAAAATTCAGAAAATTGGCTGAAATTGACTAAATATCAAGGACTCATTGGGCGAATCGATCTGGAACTGAAATTGGAACGCTCACTGACATTTGCCCTATCTGAAAGTCTGATAAACGCCGGAAAAATGACTAAGTCCAAAAAAAAACATTTTTTAACTTTTTTCAATTTAACCCCCGTGGGATATATATTCTACCCACACATATTTGGAAGTCTCCTTGGGTACCCTCACACATATTATTCCCTCATTTAGTGGATAATTTCACAAAAAAGTGAAATTTTCAAAAATCCAGAAAATTGGCTGAAAACGACTAAATATCAAGGACTCATTGGGCGAATCGCTTTGGAACTGAAATCGGAACACTCACTGACATTTCCCCTATCTGAAAGTCTGATAAACGGCGGAAAAATTATTAAGTCCAAAAAAAAAATTTTTCAACTTTTTTAAATTTTACCCCCGTGGTATATATATTCTACCCACACACATTTGAAACTCTCCTGGGGTACCCTCACGCATATTATTCCCTCATTTAGTGGATATTTTCACAAAAAAGTGAAATTTTCAAAAATCCAGAAAATTGGCTGAAAATGACTAAATATCAAGGACTCATTGGGCGAATCGCTCTGGAACTGACATCAGAACGCTCACTGACATTTGCCCTATGTGAAAGTCTGATAAACGCCGGAAAAATGACTAAGACCAAAAAAAAATTTTTTTAACTTTTTTCAATTTTACCCCCATGGGATATATATTCTACCCACACAGATTTGGAACTCTCCTGGGGTACCCTCACACATATTATTTCCTCATTTAGTGGATATTTTCACAAAAAAGTGAAATTTTCAAAAATCCAGAAAATTGGCTCAAAACGACTAAATATCAAGGACTCATTGGGCGAATCGCTCTGGAACTGAAATCGGAATGCTCACTGACATTTCCCCTATCTGAAAGTCTGATAAACGCCGGAAAAATGACTAAGTCCAAAAAAATGTTTTATTCAATTTTACCCCCATGGGATATATATTCTACCCACACAGATTTGGAACTCTCCTGGGTACCCTCACACATATTATTTCCTCATTTAGTGGATATTTTCACAAAAAAGTGAAATTTTCAAAAATCCATAAAATTGGCTGAAAACGACTAAATATCAAGGACTTATTGGGCAAATCGCTCGGGAACTGAAATTGGAACGCTCACTGACATTTCACCTATTTGAAAGTCTGATAAACGCCGGAAAAATGACTAAGTCCAAAAAAAAAAACTGTTCAACTTTTTTCAATTTTACCCCCGTGGGATATATATTCTACCCACACACATTTGGAAGTCTCCTGGGTACCCTCACACATATTATTTCCTCATTTAGTGGATATTTTCACAAAAAAGTGAAATTTTCAAAAATCCAGAAAATTGGCTGAAAACGACTAAATATCAAGGACTTATTGGGCAAATCGCTCTGGAACTGAAATTGGAACGCTCCCTGACATTTCACCTATCTGAAAGTCTGATAATCGCTGGAAAAATGACTAAGTCCAAAAAAATTTTTTTTAAAACTTTTTTCAATTTTACCCCCGTGGGATATATATTCTACCCACACACATTTGGAAGTCTCCTGGGTACCCTCACACATATTATTTCCTCATTTAGTGGATATTTTCACAAAAAAGTGAAATTTTCAAAAATCCAGAAAATTGGATGAAAAAGACTAAATATCAATGACTCATTGTGCGAATCGCTCTGGAACTGAAATCGGAACGCTCACTGACATTTGCCCTATCTGAAAGTTTGATAAAGTCGGAAAAATGACTAAGTCCCCAAAAAATTTTTTTTCAACTTTTTTCAATTTTACCCCCGTGGGAAATATATTCTACCCACACACATTTGGAACTCTCCTGGGTACTCTCACACATATTATTCCCTCATTTAGTGGACATTTTCACAAAAAAGTGAAATTTTCAAAAATCCAGAAAATTGGCAGAAAATGACTAAATATCAAGGACTCATTAAGCGAATCGCTCTGGAACTGAAATCGGAACGCTCACTGACATTTGCCGTATTTGAAAGTCTGATAAACGCCGGAAAAATGACTAAGTCCAAAAAAAATTTTTTTTCAACTTTTTTCAATTTTTGCCCCGTGGGATATATATTCTACCCACACACATTTGGAAGTCTCCTGGGGTACCCTCACACATATTATTTTCTCATTTAGTGGATATTTTCACAAAAAATTGAAATTTTCAAAAATCCAGAAAATTGGCTGAAAACTACTAAATATCAAGGACTTATTGGGCAAATCGCTCTGGAACTGAAATTGGAACTCTCCCTGACATTTCACCTATCTGAAAGTCTGATAATCGCCGGAAAAATGACTAAGTCCAAAAAATTTTTTTATTTAATTTTACCCCCATGGGATATATATTCTACCCAAACACATTTGGAACTCTCCTTGGGTTAACCTCACACATATTATTCCCTCATTTAGTGGATATTTTCACAAAAAAGTGCAATTTTCAAAAATCAAGAAAATTGGCTGAAAAAGAATAAATATCAATGACTCATTGGGTGAATCACTCTGGAACTGAAATTGGAACACTCTCTGACATTTCCCCTATCTGAAATTCTGATAAATGCCGGAAAAATGACTAAGTCCAAAAATAATTTTTTTTCATCTTTTTTCAATTTTACCCCCGTGGGATATATATCCTACCCACACACAGTTGTAACTCTCCTTGGGTGCCCTCAGACATATTATTCCCTCATTTAGTGGATATTTTCACAAAAAATTGAAATTTTCAAAAATCCAGAAAATTGGCTGAAAACAACTAAATATCAAGGACTCATTGGGCGAATCGCTCTGGAACTGAAATCGGAACGCTCACTGACATTTGCCCTATCTGAAAGTCTGATAAACGCTGGAAAAATGACTAAGTCCAAAAAAAAAAAGGTTCAATTTTTTTCAATTTTACCCCCGTGGGATATGTATTCTACCCACACACATTTGGAACTCTCCTGGGGTACCCTCACACATATTATTCCCTCATTTAGTGAATACTTTCACAAAAAAGTGAAATTTTCAAAAATCCAGAAAATTGGCTGAAAACGATTAAATATCAACGACTCATTGGGCGAATCGCTCTGGAACTGAAATCGGAATGCTCACTGACACTGCCCCTATCTGAAAGTCTGATAAACGCCGGAAAAATGACTAAGTTCAAAAAAAATTTTTTTCAACTTTTTTAAATTTTACCCCCATGGAATATATATTCTACCCACACACATTTGGAACTCTCCTGGGGTACCCTCACACATATTAATTCCTCATTTAGTGGATATTTTCACAAAAAAGTGAAATTTTCAAAAATCCAGAAAATTGGCTGAAAACGACTAAATATCAAGGACTCATTGGGCGAATCACTTTGGAACTGAAATTGGAACGCTCACTGACATTTCCCCTATCTGAAATTCTGATAAACGCCGGAAAAATGAGTAAGTCGAAAAAAAATTTTTTTTCAACTTTTTTCACTTTTACCCCCGTGGGATATATATTCTACCCACACACATTTGGAACTCCCCTGAGGTACCCTCACACATATTATTCCCTCATTTCAGAGGTTATTTTCCCAAAATGTGAAATTTTCAAAAATCAAGAAAATTGCCTGAAAGCGACTAATTATTGGGGAAATCGCTCTGGAACTGAAATTGGAACGCTCACTGACATTTCACCTATCTGAAAGTCTGATAAACGCCGGAAAAATGACTAAGTCCAAAAAAAAAAATTTTTAAACTTTTTTCAATTTTACCCCCGTGGGATATATATTCTACCCACACACATTTGGAACTCTCCTGGGGTACCCTCACACATATTATTCCCTCATTTAGTGGATATTTTCACAAAAAAGTGAAATTTTCAAAAATCCAGAAAATTGGCTGAAAACGACTAAATATCAAGGACTCATTGGGCGAATCACTCTGGAACTGAAATCGGAATGCTCACTGACATTTCCCCTATCTGAAATTCTGATAAACGCCGGAAAAATGACTAAGTCCATAAAAATAATTTTTTCAATTTTTTTCAATTTTACCCCCATGGCATATGTATTCTACCCACAAACAGTTGGAACTCTCCTTGGGTGCCCTCAGACATATTATTCTCTCATTTAGTGGATGTTTTCACAAAAAAGTGAAATTTTCAAAAATCCAGAAAATTGGCTGAAAACGACTAAATATCAAGGACTCATTGGGCGAATCACTTTGGAACTGAAATTGGAATGCTCACTGACATTGCCCATATCTGAAAGTCTGATAAACGCCGGAAAAATGAGTAAGTCGAAAAAAAAAATTTTTTCAACTTTTTTCAATTTTGCCCCCGTGGGATATATATTCTACCCACACACATTTGGAACTCTCCTGGGGTACCCTCACACATATTATTCCCTCATTTAGTGGATATTTTCACAAAAAAGTGAAATTTTCAAAAATCCAGAAAATTGGCTGAAAACGACAAAATATCAAGGACTTATTTGGTAAATCGCTATGGATCTGAAATTGGAACGCTCACTGACATTTCACTTAACTGAAAGTCTGATAAACGCCGGAAAAATGAGTAAGTGGAAAAAAAAAATTGTTTCAACTTTTTTCAATTTTACTCCCGTGGGATATATATTCTACCCACACACATTTGGAACTCTCCTGAGGTACCCTCACACATATTATTCCCTCATTTTAGTGGTTATTTTCACAAAAAATGAAATTTTCAAAAATCCAGAAAATTGGCTGAAAACGACTAAATATCAAGGACTCATTGGGCGAATCGCTCTGGAACTGAAATTAGAATGCTCACTGACATTTGCCCTATCTGAAAGTCTGATAAACGCCGGAAAAATGACTAAGTCCAAAAAAATTTTTTTTTCAACTTTTTTCAATTTTACCCCCGTGGGATATATATTCTACCCACACACATTTGGAACTCTCCTGGGTACCCTGACACATATTATTTCCTCATTTAGTGGACATTTTCACAAAAAAGTGAAATTTTCAAAAATCCAGAAAATTGGCTGAAAATGACAAAATATCAAGGACTTATTGGGTAAATCGCTATGGAACTGAAATTGGAACGCTCACTGACATTTCACCTAACTGAAAGTCTGATAAACGCCGGAAAAATGACTAAGTCCAAAAAAAAATTTTTTTCAACTTTTTTCAATTTTACCCCCGTGGGATATATATTCTACCCACACACATTTGGAACTCTCCTGGGGAACCCATACACATATTATTCCCTCATGTAGTGGATATTTTCACAAAAAAGTTAAATTTTCAAAAATCCAGAAAATTGGCTGAAACGTATAAATATCAAAGATTCATTGGGCAATCGCTCTGAAACTGAAATCGGAATGCTCACTGACACTTCCCCTATCTGAAAAGTCTGATAAACGCCAGAAAATGACTAAGTCCAAAAAAAATTTTTTTTCAACTTTTTTCAATTTTACCCCCGTGGGATATATCTTCTACCCACACACATTTGGAACTCTCCTGAGGTACCCTCACACATATTATTCCCTCATTTAAGTGGTTATTTTCACAAAAAAGTGAAATTTTCAAAAATCCAGAAAATTGGCTGAAAACGACTAAATATCAAGGACTCATTGGGCGAATCGCTCTGGAACTGAAATCGGAATGCTCACTGACACTTCCCCTATCTGAAAAGTCTGATAAACGCCAGAAAAATGACTAAGTCCAAAAAAAATTTTTTTTCACCTTTTTTCAATTTTACGCCCGTGGGATATATATTCTACCCACACACATTTGGAACTCTCCTGGGGTACCCTTACACATGTTCTTCCCTCATTTAGTGGATATTTACACAAAAAAAGTGACATTTTCAAAAATCCAGAAAATTGGCTGAAACGACTAAATATTAAGGACTCATTGGGCGAATCGCTCTGGAACTGAAATCGGAATGCTCACTGACATTTCCCCTATCTGAAAGTCAGATAAACGCCGGAAAAATTACTAAGCCCAAAAAAAAATTTTTTTTCAACTTTTTTCAATTTTACCCCCGTGGGATAAATATTCTACCCACACACATTTGGAACTCTCCTGGGTACCCTCACACATATTATTTCCTCATTTAGTGGACATTTTCACAAAAAAGTGAAATTTTCAAAAATCCAGAAAATTGGCTGAAAACGACTAAATATCAAAGACTCATTGGGCGAATCACTCTGGAACTGAAATCGGAATGCACACTGACATTTGCACTATCTGAAAGTCTGATAAACGCCGTAAAAATTACTAAGTCCAAAAAAAAATTTTTTTCAACTTTTTTCAATTTTACCCCCGTGGGATATATATTCTACCCACACACATTTGGAACTCTCCTGACGTACACTCACACATATTATTCCCTCATTTAAGTGGTTATTTTCACAAAAAAGTGAAACTTTCAAAAATCCAGAAAATTGGCTGAAAAAGACTAAATATCAAAGACTCATTGGGCGAATCGCTCTGGAACTGAAATTGGAACGCTCACTGACATTTCCCCTATCTGAAAGTCTGATAAACGCCGGAAAAATGAGTAAGTCCAAAAAAAATTTTTTTCAACTTTTTTCAATTTTACCCCCGTGGGATATATATTCTACCCACACACATTTTGAACTCTCCGGGGCACCCTCACACATATTATTCCCTCATTTAGCGGATATTTGCAAAAAAAGTGAAATTTTCAAAAATCCAGAAAATTGGCTGAAAAAGACTAAATATCAAAGACTCATTGGGCGAATCGCTGTGGAACTGAAATCGGAATGCTCACTGACACTTCCCCTATCTGAAAAGTCTGATAAACGCCAGAAAATGACTAAGTCCAAAAAAAAATTTTTTTCAACTTTTTTCAATTTTACCCCGTGGAATATATCTTCTACCCACACACATTTGGAACTCTCCTGAGGTACCCTCACACATATTATTCCCTCATTTAAGTGGTTATTTTCACAAAAAAGTGAAATTTTCAAAAATCCAGAAAATTGGCTGAAAACGACTAAATATCAAGGACTCATTGGGCGAATCGCTCTGGAACTGAAATCGGAATGCTCACTGACACTTCCCCTATCTGAAAAGTCTGATAAACACCAGAAAAATGACTAAGTCCAAAAAAAATTTTTTTTCACCTTTTTTCAATTTTACGCCCGTGGGATATATATTCTACCCACACACATTTGGAACTCTCCTGGGGTACCCTTACACATGTTATTCCCTCATTTAGTGGATATTTACACAAAAAAAGTGACATTTTCAAAAATCCAGAAAATTGGCTGAAACGACTAAATATTAAGGACTCATTGGGCGAATCGCTCTGGAACTGAAATCGGAATGCTCACTGACATTTCCCCTCTCTGAAAGTCAGATAAACGCCGGAAAAATTACTAAGCCCAAAAAAAAATTTTTTTTCAACTTTTTTCAATTTTACCCCCGTGGGATAAATATTCTACCCACACACATTTGGAACTCTCCTGGGTACCCTCACACATATTATTTCCTCATTTAGTGGACATTTTCACAAAAAAGTGAAATTTTCAAAAATCCAGAAAATTGGCTGAAAACGACTAAATATCAAAGACTCATTGGGCGAATCACTCTGGAACTGAAATCGGAATGCACACTGACATTTCCCCTATCTGAAAGTCTGATAAACGCCGGAAAAATTAGTAAGTGGAAAAAAAAAATTGTTTCAACTTTTTTCAATTTTACCCCCGTGGGATATATATTTTACCCACACACATTTGGAACTCTCCTGAGGTACCCTCACACATATTATTCCCTCATTTAAGTGGTTATTTTCACAAAAAAAGTGAAATTTTCAAAAATCCAGAAAATTGGCTGAAAACGACTAAATATCAAGGACTCATTGGGCGAATCACTCTGGAACTGAAATTGGAATGCTCACTGACATTTCCCCTATCTGAAAGTCTGATAAACGCCCGAAAAATGACTAAGTCCAAAAATAAAAATTTTTCAACTTTTTTCAATTTTACCCCCGTGGGATATATATTCTACCCACACACATTTTGAACTCTCCGGGGCACCCTCACACATATTATTCCCTCATTTAGCGGATATTTTCAAAAAAAGTGAAATTTTCAAAAATCCAGAAAATTGGCTGAAAAAGACTAAATATCAAAGACTCATTGGGCGAATCGCTGTGGAACTGAAATCGGAATGCTCACTGACACTTCCCCTATCTGAAAAGTCTGATAAACGCCAGAAAATGACTAAGTCCAAAAAAAATTTTTTTTCAACTTTTTTCAATTTTACCCCCGTGGGATATATCTTCTACCCACACACATTTGGAACTCTCCTGAGGTACCCTCACACATATTATTCCCTCATTTAAGTGGTTATTTTCACAAAAAAGTGAAATTTTCAAAAATCCAGAAAATTGGCTGAAAACGACTAAATATCAAGGACTCATTGGGCGAATCGCTCTGGAACTGAAATCGGAATGCTCACTGACACTTCCCCTATCTGAAAAGTCTGATAAACGCCAGAAAAATGACTAAGTCCAAAAAAAAATTTTTTTCACCTTTTTTCAATTTTACGCCCGTGGGATATATATTCTACCCACACACATTTGGAACTCTCCTGGGGTACCCTTACACATGTTCTTCCCTCATTTAGTGGATATTTACACAAAAAAAGTGACATTTTCAAAAATCCAGAAAATTGGCTGAAACGACTAAATATTAAGGACTCATTGGACGAATCGCTCTGGAACTGAAATCGGAATGCTCACTGACATTTCCCCTATCTGAAAGTCAGATAAACGCCGGAAAAATTACTAAGCCCAAAAAAAAATTTTTTTTCAACTTTTTTCAATTTTACCCCCGTGGGATAAATATTCTACCCACACACATTTGGAACTCTCCTGGGTACCCTCACACATATTATTTCCTCATTTAGTGGACATTTTCACAAAAAAGTGAAATTTTCAAAAATCCAGAAAATTGACTGAAAACGACTAAATATCAAAGACTCATTGGGCGAATCACTCTGGAACTGAAATCGGAATGCACACTGACATTTGCACTATCTGAAAGTCTGATAATGCCGGAAAAATTACTAAGTCCAAAAAAAAATTTTTTTCAACTTTTTTCAATTTTACCCCCGTGGGATAAATATTCTACCCACACACATTTGGAACTCTCCTGGGTACCCTCACACATATTATTTCCTCATTTAGTGGACATTTTCACAAAAAAGTGAAATTTTCAAAAATCCAGAAAATTGGCTGAAAACGACTAAATATCAAAGACTCATTGGGCGAATCACTCTGGAACTGAAATCGGAATGCACACTGACATTTCCCCTATCTGAAAGTCTGATAAACGCCGGAAAAATTAGTAAGTGGAAAAAAAAAATTGTGTCAACTTTTTTCAATTTTACCCCCGTGGGATATATATTCTACCCACACACATTTGGAACTCTCCTGAGGTACCCTCACACATATTATTCCCTCATTTAAGTGGTTATTTTCACAAAAAAGTGAAATTTTCAAAAATCCAGAAAATTGGCTGAAAACGACTAAATATCAAGGACTCATTGGGCGAATCACTCTGGAACTGAAATTGGAATGCTCACTGACATTTCCCCTATCTGAAAGTCTGATAAACGCCCGAAAAATGACTAAGTCCAAAAAAAATGTTTTTCAACTTTTTTAAATTTTACCCCCGTGGGATATATATTCTACCCACACACATTTGGAACTCTCCTGGGTATCCTCACACATATTATTTCCTCATTTAGTGGACATTTTCACAAAAAAGTTAAATTTTCAAAAATCTAGAAAATTGGCTGAAAACGACTAAATATCAAGGACTCATTGGGCGTATCGCTCTGGAACTGAAATCAGAACGCTCACTGACATATGCCCTATCTGAACGCCTGATAAACGCCGGAAAAATGACTAAGTCCAAAAAAAATGTTTTTCAACTTTTTTAAATTTTACCCCCGTGGGATATATATTCTACCCAAACACATTTGGAACTCTCCTGGGGTACCCTCACACATATTATTCCCTGATTTAGTGGATATTTTCACAAAAAAAGTGAAATTTTCAAAAATCCAGAAATTGACTGAAAATGACTAAATATCAAGGACTCATTGGGCGAATCACTCTGGTACTGAAATCGGAACGCTCACTGACATTTCCCCTATCTGAAAGTCTGATAAACGCCGGAAAAATGACTAAGTGCAAAAAAATATTTTTTTCAACTTTTTTAAATTTTACCTCCGTGGGATATATATTCTACCCACACACATGTGGAACTCTCCTGGGTACCCTCACACACATTATTTCCTCATTTAGTGAACATTTTCGCAAAAAAGTGAAATTTTCAAAAATCCAGAAAATTGGCTGAAAATGATTAAATATCAAGGACTCATTGGGAGAATCACTCTGGAACTGAAATCGGAACGCTGACTGACATTTCCCCTTCTGAAAGTCTGATAAACGGCGGAAAAATGACTAAGTCCCAAAAAAATTTTTTTTCAACTTTTTTCAATTTTACCCTCGTGGGATATATATTCTACCCACACACATTTGGAACTCTCCTGGGTACCCTCACATGTATTATTTCCTCTTTTAGTAGATATTTTCACAAAATTGAAATTTTCAAAAATCCAGAAAAATGGCTGAAAATGACTAAATATCAAGGACTCATTGGGCGAATCGCTCTGGAACTGAAATCGGAACGCTCACTGACATTTCCCCTATCTGAAAGTCTGATAAACTTCAGAAAAATGACTAAGTCCAAAAAAAATAATTTTCAACTTTTTTCAATTTTACCCCCGTGGGATATATATTCTACCCACACACATTTGGAACTCTCCTGGAGGGGTACCCTCACACATATTATTCCCTCATTTAGTGGATATTTTCACAAAAAAGTGAAATTTTCAAAAATCCAGAAAATTGGCTGAAAATGACTAAATATCAACGACTCATTGGGCGAATCACTCTGGAACTGAAATCGGAACGCTCACTGACATTTCCCCTATCTGAAAGTCTGATAAACAGCAGAAAAATGACTAAGTACAAAAAAAAATTTTTTTCAACTTTTTTCAAATTTACCCCCGTGGGATATATATTCTACCCACACACATTTGGAACTTTCCTGGAGCGGTACCCTCACACATATTATTCCCTCATTTAGTGGATATTTTCACAAAAAAATTGAAATTTTCAAAAATCCAGAAAATTAGCTGAAAATGACTAAATATCAAGGACTCATTGGGCGAATCGCTCTGGAACTGAAATCGGAACGCTCACTGACATTTCCCCTATCTGAAAGTCTGATAAACTTCAGAAAAATGACTAAGTCCAAAAAAAATAATTTTCAACTTTTTTCAATTTTACCCCCGTGGGATATATATTCTACCCACACACATTTGGAACTCTCCTGGAGGGGTACCCTCACACATATTATTCCCTCATTTAGTGGATATTTTCACAAAAAAGTGAAATTTTCAAAAATCCAGAAAATTGGCTGAAAATGACTAAATATCAAGGACTCATTGGGCGAATCACTCTGGAACTGAAATCGGAACGCTCACTGACATTTCCCCTATCTGAAAGTCTGATGAATGCCGGAAAAATGACTAAGTCCAAAAAAAAATTTTTTTCAACTTTTTTCAATTTTACCCCCGGGGGATATATATTCTACCACACACATTTGGAACTCTCCTGGGTACCCTCACATATATTATTTCCTCATTTGGTTGACATTTTCACAAAAAAGTGAAATTTTCAAAAATCCAGAAAGTTGGCGGAAAATGACTAAATATCAAGGACTCATTGGGCGAATCACTCTGGAACTGAAATCGGAACGCTCACTGACATTTCCCCTATCTCAAAGTCTGATAAACGCCGGAAAAATGACTAAGCCAAAAAAAAATATTTTTTCAACTTTTTTCAATTTTACCCCCGTGGGATATATATTCTACCCACACACATTTGGAAATCTCCTTGGGTACCTTCACACATATTATTCCCTCATTTAGTGGATATTTTCACAAAAAAAGTGAAATTTTCAAAAATCCAGAAAATTGGCTGAAAATGACTAAACATCAAGGACTCATTGGGCGAATCACTCTGGAACTGAAATCGGAACGCTCACTGACATTTCCCCTATCTGAAAGTCTGATAAACGCCGGAAAAATGACTAAGTCCAAAAAAAATTTTTTTTCAACTTTTTTCAATTTTACCCCCGTGGGATATATATTCTACCCACACACATTTGGAACTCTCCTGGGTACCCTCACACATATTATTTCCTCATTTATTTGACATTTTCACAAAAAAATGAAATTTTCAAAAATCCAGAAAATTGGCTGAAAATGACTGAATATCAAGGACTCATTGGGCGAATCGCTCTGGAACTGAAATCGGAATGCTCTCTGACATATGCCCTATCTGAAAGTCTGATAAACGCCGGAAAAATGACTAAGTCCAAAAAAAAATTTTTTTCAACTTTTTTCAAATTTACCCCCGTGGGATATATATTCTACCCACACACATTTGGAACTCTCCTTTGGTACCCTTAGACATTTTATTCCCTCATTTAGTGGATATTTTCACAAAAAAGTGAAATTTTCAAAAATCCAGAAAATTGGCTGAAAACGACTAAATATCAAGGACTCATTGGGCGAATCACTCTGGAACTGAAATTGGAGAGCTCACTGACATTTCCCCTATATGAAAGTCTGATAAACGCCGGAAAAATTACTAAGTCAAAAAAAAAAATGTTTTCAGTTTTACCCCCGTGGGATATATTCTACCCACACACGTTTGGAAATCTCCTTGGTTACCCTCACACATATTATTTCCTCATTTAGTGAACATTTTCACAAAAAAGTGAAATTTTCAAAAATCCAGAAAATTGCCTGAAATGACTAAATATCAAGGATTCATTGGGCGAATCGCTCTGGAACTGAAATAGGAATGCTCACTGACATTTCCCCTATCTGAAGGTCTGATAAACGCCGGAAAAATGACTAAGCCAAAAAAAAATATTTTTCAACTTTTTTCAATTTTACCCCCGTGGGATATATATTCTACCCACACACATTTGGAAATCTCCTTCGGTACCCTCACACATATTATTCACTCATTTAGTGGATATTTTCACAAAAAAGTGAAATTTTCAAAAATCCAGAAAATTGGCTGAAATGACTAAATATCAAGGATTCATTGGGCGAATCGCTCTGGAACTGAAATCGGAATGCTCACTGACATTTCCCCTATCCGAAAGTCTGATAAACACCGGAAAAATAACTAAGTCCAAAAAAAAATTTTTTTAAACTTTATTCAATTTTACCCCCGTGGGATATATTCCACCCACACACATTTGGAACTCTCCTGGGTACCCTCACACATATTATTTCCTCATTTAGTGGACATTTTCACAAAAAAGTGACATTTCCAAAAATCTAGAAAATTGGCTGAAAACGACTAAATATCAAGGACTCATTGGGCGAATCGCTCTGGAACTGAAATCGGAATGCTCACTGACATTTCCCCTATCTGAAGGTCTGATAAACGCCGGAAAAATGACTAAGCCAAAAAAAAATATTTTTTCAACTTTTTTCAATTTTACCCCCGTGGGATATATATTCTACCCACACACATTTGGAAATCTGCTTGGGTACCCTCACACATATTATTCCCTCATTTAGTGGATATTTTCAGAAAAAAGTGAAATTTTCAAAAATCCAGAAAATTGGCTGAAAATGACTAAATATCAAGGACTCATTGGGCGAATCGCTCTGGAACTGTAATCGGAACGCTCACTGACATTTCCCCTATCTGAAAGTCTGATAAACGCCGGAAAAATGACTAAGTCCAAAAAAAATTTTTTTTCAACTTTTTTCAATTTTACCCCCGTGGGATATATATTCTACCCACACACATTTGGAACTCTCCTGGGTACCCTCACACATATTATTTCCTCATTTAGTTGACATTTTCACAAAAAAGTGAAATTTTCAAAAATCCAGAAAATTGGCTGAAAATGACTAAATATCAAGGACTCATTGGGCGAATCGCTCTGGAACTGAAATCGGAATGCTCACTGACATTTCCCCTATCCGAATGTCTGATAAACTCCGGAAAAATGACTAAGTCCCAAAAAAAATTTTTTTCAACTTTTTTCAATTTTACCCCCGTGGGATATATATTCTACCCACACACATTTGGAACTCTCCTTTGGTACCTTTACACATATTATTCCCTTATTTCGTGGATATTTTTGCAAAAAAGTAAAATTTTCAAAAATCCAGAAAATTGGCTGAAATGACTAAATATCAAGGATTCATTGGGCGAATCGCTCTGGAACTGAAATCGGAATGCTCACTGACATTTCCCCTATCCGAAAGTCTGATAAACACCGGAAAAATAACTAAGTCCAAAAAAAAATTTTTTTCAACTTTATTCAAATTTACCCCCGTGGGATATATTCCACCCACACACATTTGGAACTCTCCTGGGTACCCTCACACATATTATTTCCTCATTTAGTGAACATTTTCACAAAAAAGTGAAATTTTCAAAAATCCAGAAAATTGGCTGAAAACGACTAACTATCAAGGACTCATTGGGCGAATCACTCTGGAACTGAAATTGGAGTGCTCACTGACATTTCCCCTATCCGAAAGTCTGATAAACGCCGGAAAAATGACTAAGTCCAAAAAATATTTTTTTTCAACTTTTTTAAATTTTACCCCCGTGGGATATATTCCACCCACACACATTTGGAACTCTCCTGGGTACCCTCACACATATTATTTCCTCATTTAGTGAACATTTTCACAAAAAAGTGAAATTTTCAAAAATCCAGAAAATTGGCTGAAAATGACTAAATATCAAGGACTCATTGGGCGAATCACTCTGGAACTGAAATCGGAACGCTCACTGACATTTGCCCTACCTGAAAGTCTGATAAACGCCGGAAAAATGACTAAGCCAAAAAAAAATATTTTTTAAACTTTTTTCAATTTTACCCCCCGTGGGATATATATTCTACCCACACAAATTGGGAAATCTCCTTGGGTACCTTCACACATATTATTCCCTCATTTAGTGGATATTTTCACAAAAAAAGTGAAATTTTCAAAAATCCAGAAAATTGGCTGAAAATGACTAAATATCAAGGACTCATTGGGCGAATCACTCTGGAGCTGAAATCGGAACGCTCACTGACATTTCCCCTATCTGAAATTCTGATAAACGCCGGAAAAATGACTAAGTCCCAAAAAAATTTTTTTTCAACTTTTTTCAATTTTACCCCCGTGGGATATATATTCTACCCACACACATTTGGAACTCTCCTGGGTACCCTCACACATATTATTTCCTCATTTATTTGACATTTTCACAAAAAAGTGAAATTTTCAAAAATCCAGAAAATTGGCTGAAAATGACTGAATATCAAGGACTCATTGCGCGAATCACTCTGGAACTGAAATTGGAGTGCTCACTGACATTTCCCCTATCCGAAAGTCTGATAAACGCCGGAAAAATGACTAAGTCCAAAAAATATTTTTTTTCAACTTTTTTAAATTTTACCCCCGTGGGATATATTCGACCCACACACATTTGGAACTCTCCTGGGTACCCTCACACATATTATTTCCTCATTTAGTGAACATTTTCACAAAAAAGTGAAATTTTCAAAAATCCAGAAAATTGGCTGAAAACGACTAACTATCAAGGACTCATTGGGCGAATCACTCTGGAACTGAAATTGGAGTGCTCACTGACATTTCCCCTATCCGAAAGTCTGATAAACGCCGGAAAAATGACTAAGTCCAAAAAATATTTTTTTTCAACTTTTTTAAATTTTACCCCCGTGGGATATATTCCACCCACACACATTTGGAACTCTCCTGGGTACCCTCACACATATTATTTCCTCATTTAGTGAACATTTTCACAAAAAAGTGAAATTTTCAAAAATCCAGAAAATTGGCTGAAAATGACTAAATATCAAGGACTCATTGGGCGAATCACTCTGGAACTGAAATCGGAACGCTCACTGACATTTGCCCTACCTGAAAGTCTGATAAACGCCGGAAAAATGACTAAGCCAAAAAAAAATATTTTTTCAACTTTTTTCAATTTTACCCCCCGTGGGATATATATTCTACCCACACAAATTGGGAAATCTCCTTGGGTACCTTCACACATATTATTCCCTCATTTAGTGGATATTTTCACAAAAAAAGTGAAATTTTCAAAAATCCAGAAAATTGGCTGAAAATGACTAAATATCAAGGACTCATTGGGCGAATCACTCTGGAGCTGAAATCGGAACGCTCACTGACATTTCCCCTATCTGAAATTCTGATAAACGCCGGAAAAATGACTAAGTCCCCAAAAAATTTTTTTTCAACCTTTTTCAATTTTACCCCCGTGGGATATATATTCTACCCACACACATTTGGAACTCTCCTGGGTACCCTCACACATATTATTTCCTCATTTATTTGACATTTTCACAAAAAAGTGAAATTTTCAAAAATCCAGAAAATTGGCTGAAAATGACTGAATATCAAGGACTCATTGGACGAATCACTCTGGAACTGAAATTGGAGCACTCACTGACATTTCCCCGATATGAAAGTCTGATAAACGCCGGAAAAATTACTAAGTCCAAAAAAAAATTTTTTTCAATTTTACCCCCGTGGGATATATATTCCACCCACACACATTTGGAACTCTCCTGGGTACCCTCACACATATTATTTCCTCATTTAGTGAACATTTTCACAAAAAAGTGAAATTTTCAAAAATCCAGAAAATTGCCTGAAATGACTAAATATCAAGGATTCATTGGGCGAATCGCTCTGGAACTGAAATAGGAATGCTCACTGACATTTCCCCTATCCGAAAGTCTGATAAACACCGGAAAAATGAGTAAGTCTAAAAAAAAATTTTTTTCAACTTTTTTCAATTTTACCCCCGTGGGATATATATTCTACCCACACACATTTGGAAATCTCCTTCGGTACCCTCACACATATTATTCACTCATTTAGTGGATATTTTCACAAAAAAGTGAAATTTTCAAAAATCCAGAAAATTGGCTGAAAACGACTAAATATCAAGGACTCATTGGGCGAATCGCTCTGGAACTGAAATCGGAGCGCTCACTGACATTTCCCCTATCTGAAGGTCTGATAAACGCCGGAAAAATGACTAAGTCCAAAAAAAAATTTTTTTCAACTTTTTTCAATTTTACCCCCATGGGATATATATTCTACCCACACACATTTGGAACTCTCCTGGGTACCCTCACACATATTATTTCCTCATTTAGTGGACATTTTCACAAAAAAGTGACATTTCCAAAAATCTAGAAAATTGGCTGAAAACGACTAAATATCAAGGACTCATTGGGCGAATCGCTCTGGAACTGAAATCGGAATGCTCACTGACATTTCCCCTATCTGAAGGTCTGATAAACGCCGGAAAAATGACTAAGCCAAAAAAAAATATTTTTTCAACTTTTTTCAATTTTACCCCCGTGGGATATATATTCTACCCACACACATTTTGAAATCTGCTTGGGTATCCTCACACATATTATTCCCTCATTTAGTGGATATTTTCACAAAAAAGTGAAATTTTCAAAAATCCAGAAAATTGGCTGAAAATGACTAAATATCAAGGACTCATTGGGCGAATCGCTCTGGAACTGTAATCGGAACGCTCACTGACATTTCCCCTATCTGAAAGTCTGATAAACGCCGGAAAAATGACTAAGTCCAAAAAAAATTTTTTTTCAACTTTTTTCAATTTTACCCCCGTGGGATATATATTCTACCCACACACATTTGGAACTCTCCTGGGTACCCTCACACATATTATTTCCTCATTTAGTTGACATTTTCACAAAAAAGTGAAATTTTCAAAAATCCAGAAAATTGGCTGAAAATGACTAAATATCAAGGACTCATTGGGCGAATCGCTCTGGAACTGAAATCGGAATACTCACTGACATTTCCCCTATCCGAATGTCTGATAAACTCCGGAAAAATGACTAAGTCCCAAAAAAAATTTTTTTCAACTTTTTTCAATTTTACCGCCGTGGGATATATATTCTACCCAAACACATTTGGAACTCTCCTGGGTACCCTCACACATATTATTTCCTCATTTAGTGGACATTTTCACAAAAAGAGAAATGTTCAAAAATCCAGAAAATTGGCTGAAAACGACTAGATATCAAGGACTCATTGGGCGAATCACTCTGGAACTGAAATTGGAGCGCTCACTGATATTTCCCCTATCTGAAAGTCTGATCAACGCCGGAAAAATGACTAAGTCCAAAAAAAATTTTTTTTAAACTTTTTTCAATTTTACCCCCGTGGGATATATATTCTACCCACACACATTTGCAACTCTCCTGGGTACCCTCACACATATTATTTCCTCATTTAGTTGACATTTTCACAAAAAAGTGAAATTTTCAAAAATCCAGAAAATTGGCTGAAAATGACTAAATATCAAGGACTCATTGGGCGAATCACTCTGGAACTGAAATTGGAACGTTCACTGACATTTCCCCTATCTGAAAGTCTGATAAACGTCGGAAAAATTACTAAGTCCAAAAAAAAATTTTTTTCAACTTTTTTCAATTTTACCCCCGTGGGATATATATTCTACCCACACACATTTGGAACTCTCCTGGGGTACCCTTACACATATTATTCACTCATTTAGTCGATATTTTCACAAAAAAGTGAAATTTTCAAAAATCCAGAAAATTGGCTGAAAACGACTAAATATCAAGGACTCATTGGGCGAATCTCTCTGGAACTGAAATCGGAATGCTCACTGACATTTCCCCTATCTGAAAGTCTGATAAATGCTGGAAAAACGACTAAGCCAAAAAAAAATATTTTTTAAACTTTTTTCAATTTTACCCCCGTGGGATATATATTCTACCCACACACATTTGGAAATCTCCTTGGGTACCCTCACACATATTATTCCCTCATTTAGTGGATATGACGTGCCCCTGGGCCTGTGCTGAGTGGCGTTGCGCACGCGGGGGCCTACCTGGAGCCGGATCCGATAGGGGTAGTAGTCTCGTGGCGGTGACCCGGTCCGTGCACAGGGAGTCAAACTAAGTGGCGGTGCTTGGCATAAGATGTTATATTGTTCGACTACGCCACCCGTTGAATGCGGTCATGAGACCGCCGCTGCAGGGCAGACCGCTGAGGCCGGTGGTACGGTCGTGCAGCGTGGATGGTATAACCCCCAACGGGAGGGGTATGGCCTCAGGGCAGCGGACGTGGATGATGAAACACTCAGAGACGGTGCGGTGTAATTCAGGGTCTTTACTGGTGGCAAAGATAGACCCTCCCGGAGTACTGGCTAGCGATCGGGGCCTGGTCAGTCCGTGAGCAGATGGGAACTCCCCTGGCCAGGCGGAGTTGTAGGCCTCCCCAACTAATTGTACTCTTCTGGCTACCTTGCTAGAGGCGGGTAAAAGTAGCCCACGTCCCTGAGTGTACCGTGTGGTGCTCACCCGTATGGCCGGTGACTCGGGGCCTTCTGGTAGCTTCCGCTTCACGACGGCGGTGCTGGTCCCTTGCGTGTGACCGTGCCTTCGGGTTTCTTGGCCAGAGGACCTGAAATCCCCTGCCGGTCGGTTTCTGCTGCTGGGTAAGGATTAGTCCCCACAGCCTCGGACTCCGGGTCCGGTGAGAACTCTTCAATCAGGGCGAGCTCTACAGCTTCCAGCCCCTGACCTCTTTTAGCACGGCTCCCACAGAGCTCCTGATCTCTCTTTCCATATAGCTGCCTCACTCCAGACCAGACTGTGTCTCTGTCTGGGACTCCTCTTCTTCTCTTTCTCTCCTCTCTAACCCTGCCTCAGCCCTAGTTTATATAGGGGAAGTTCTTCCCCTCCCAGGACTGGGCAGGAGGTGTGGCTTGCTTAGGATTCCTGACCAGGAGACCTCCCACCTGCTCTCAGACGTAATATTGCTATTACTGTGGAAACCAGACCCCTGGGGTGCCACATTCCCCCCTAGTAAAATTTAGTACTCCGGGACTAAACATATATATTTTTTTTTAAACATAACAAGTTATAAACAAAAACAGTACAATAAAGAAAAACACATTAGGATGGTCACGGCGTGTCCGCAACCGGGTGCAGTTTTTGAAGAAAACAAGGTTGTCCATTTCACCAAAGAACAGGGAGCCGTAACCAGGTAGGGGTCTGTCCTACCCCGAGTCTTTAACAGTCTTAGTCCTTTCCTGGGTTACGCTCTAAACATATATACAAAGGATTCCGGATAATCCATAAAAGACACCTATAAAATAACTAGAAATACATAATTATTTACAAGCAACTATAAACAGGTACATACAAATAAAACAGTCTAAACACTTTAGATCCTCCAACGTACGGGCAACTGGCCTCTAGTGGCCCTAGTAGACCTACGGAGCTGACTGACTGGTCCTGAGCTACAGGGTGTAGGAGCTGTCAAAGGTGAGCTGGGCAACTGTCTACGGGCTCTTTGGCTCACTAGGGGCACGGCAGGCTCACTATAAGCAGAGGGTTGATTCTTCTGGTCTGCTTGTGTGGGGTCTTCTGCCTCCTGGACCGGCTGCTCTTCCAGCTCTACCTGTTTTTCCGTAGGCACTTGGGATGCTGGCTGGAGGAAGGTGAGGACGGGTACCACAACAGCGCCATTCACTTGTGTCCAAGACCGAGGGAAGTCTCCGAGTACAGTACTGACCATCTCTTCCCTTTCCTCTGCGGGTCGAGGGTTTTCTTGATCTTCTTCAGGGTTTCGTAGCTGCTCGGGACACTTCTTCAGGTGATCTCGGGAAACAATGGCTGTGGTTTCTCCTCCGTCCTCACTGATTGTGCAGACTTTTGGGTTCTCATGGCTTGA
Organism: Phyllobates terribilis; assembly: GCF_046119375.1. Taxonomy (NCBI): domain Eukaryota; kingdom Metazoa; phylum Chordata; class Amphibia; order Anura; family Dendrobatidae; genus Phyllobates; species Phyllobates terribilis. The sequence continues at coordinate 324,314,892 of NW_027362764.1, read as the reverse complement.
GGGCAGTACGGTGTACGGGTCCTTCTCCCACTGGTCGTCCAACTTGTGGAGCCGTCTCTTCCTCTTCAAGACCTGCTCTCCAGGTACCAGGGGAACAGCGGGAGCATACTGGTTGTAAGTCTTCTCCTGTCTTTCTCTTGCTTGACAGAGACTTCGCTCAACGCTCTCCTGTACTTTCCGGTACTGCTGCTGCCTCTCTGTGTCCCAGTCTGCTTCTGGTGAAGTGTCCTCGGGTGTCAGGACTCCCATATCCAGATCAACAGGCAGCTTACCAGGTCTTGCTCTCATTAGGTAAGCCGGGGTACAGTTGGTAGAACCTACAGGGATGTGGTTGTATAGGTCCACCAGATCAGGCAGTTTCTCAGGCCACAGACTGCGTTCTTCCAGGGGCAATGTTTTCAGAAGGTCTATCACCACCTGGTTCATCTTCTCGCAGAGTCCATTGGTTTGCGGATGATAGGGTGTTGTTCTTATCTTCCGGCAGCCATACAGAGTGCAGAACTCCTGGAAGACTTCCGATTCAAAGGCAGGTCCTTGGTCCGTCAGCACCTGCTCTGGGTATCCGTGTGGACGGCAGAAGTGCTGCTGGAAGGCTCTAGCTGCTGTTTGAGCCGTTAAGTCCTTGACGGGGACTACAACCAAGAACCGGGAGTAGTGATCCACGATGGTTAACGCATAGACGTAGCCACTTCTGCTGGGGGTCAGTTTTACATGATCCAAGGCTACCAGTTCCAACGGCTGCCTGGTGACGATGGACTGCAGGGGAGTCTTCTGACTGGCACGGTCCTTCCTTCTTAGGTTGCATGGGCCACAGTCTCTGCACCACCTCTCGATGGTTCCTCTCATGCCTACCCAGTGGAACCACCCGCGCAGCAGGAACTCCAGCTTCTTCCATCCGAAGTGCCCAGCTCCATCGTGGTATGCCTCCAGTACCATAGCCGCGTCTCTTCTTGGCACCACTACTTGCCAGATCAGTTCATGCGTCCTGGAGTTAACCATTCTACGGCACAACTTCCCCTTGTAAAGGAACAGTCGACTCTTCTCAGCCCACAGTTGCTTGGTTTCCTCCGGAGCGTCTGGGTCAAGGCGAGCATCTGGCTGAGTCAGCATCTCCTTCACCAGTCGGACGGCGGGGTCACTGTCTTGCGTTTCCGCCCAGTTGTAATGAGGTAAGGGGTTGAACGTAGCGGATTGCTTACCCCTTACACGGTGGGAATACTGGGTAGTCCCATGACGGTGGAACGCGGGGAGTTCAACTTCTTCCAGTTCCTCTGGATCTTCCCCTACGTCCGGTAGGTTTGGCATTCTGGACAAGGCATCCGCGTTGGTATTGGAGCGTCCTGCCCGGTATTTGATCGTGAATTCATAGTTGGACAGACGGGCCATCCATCTCTGCTCCAGGGCACCGAGTCTTGCAGTGTCCAGATGTGTCAACGGGTTGTTATCCGTGTACCCGGTGAACCGGGAAGAGGCGAGGTAGTGCCTAAAGCGTTCGGTGACTGCCCACACCACTGCCAGGAACTCTAGCTTGAATGAGCTGTAATTCTCAGGGTTTCTTTCGGTGGGTTGTAGTTTTCGGCTGGCGTAAGCAATTACCCGTTCTTTCCCCTGCTGGATCTGGGACAGTGCGGCTCCTAGCCCGATGTTACTTGCGTCGGTGTAGAGGATAAAGGGCTGGCTGTAATCAGGGTACGCCAGGATTTCATTCCCTGTGAGGGCCATCTTCAGCTGGCGGAAGGACTCTTCTTCCAGCTTCTCCCATCTGAAGGGCGGCTTCTGGTTCTTGGCCTTCCTGGACTGGCCTATCAGGAGGTCCTGCATAGGAGCTGCCTTTTTGGTGAAACCGGGGATGAATCTTCGGTAGTAGCCTACCAACCCGAGGAACTGCCGCACTTCCTTTATGCTGGAGGGTCTTGGCCATTCCTTAATCGCGGTGATCTTATCAGGGTCGGGAGCCACTCCGTCAGCACTCACCACGTGTCCCAGGTACTGCACTTTTGGTTTTAGCAGGTGACACTTCGACGGTTTCACCTTCAGACCGTAGTTTGCCAGGGCTTCAAACACTTCTGCCAGGTGTTTCAGGTGGTCCTCGTAGGTTTTGGAATAAACTATAATATCATCCAGGTACAGCAGGACCGTCTCAAAGTTCCGGTGTCCCAGACAGCATTCCATCAATCGTTGGAAGGTTCCTGGTGCGTTGCAGAGTCCGAACGGCATGCAGATAAACTCGCTAAGTCCCATCGGGGTGGTGAATGCGGTCTTCTCCCGGTCCGCCTCTGCTACAGGAACCTGCCAGTACCCGCTAGTGAGATCCAAAGTGGAGAAGAAGTTAGCAGATTTTAAAGCAGCCAAAGACTCCTCTATCCTTGGTAAGGGGTACGCATCTTTGTGGGTGATACGGTGGATATTCCGGTAATCTACACACATTCTCATGGTGTTGTCCTTCTTTTTAACCAAGACTAGTGGAGCTGCCCAGGGGCTACAGCTATCCCTGATTACTCCAGCCTCCTTCATGTCTCTAAGCATCCCCTTGGCGTGTTGGTAGTGTGCAGGGGGTACGGGTCGGTATCTCTCCTTTATGGGAGGATGGTCTCCCGTGGGGATGTGGTGTTCTACCCCCTTTACTCGCCCGAAGTCTAACGGGTGTTTACTAAACACTCTCTCGTACTATTGAACCACCCGATAGACTCCCTGTTTCTGGTGTGATGGAGTGGAGTCAGTACCCAAATGTAGTTGCCGACACCAGTCCTCCATTGGTTTCTTAGAGCCGTTACCTTCCTCTGGATGAGATGGAGGCAAGGGTTCCACGGTCTGTACAGAATTTTGGTTGATGGTATACAATTTGGCTAGCGTAGCATACCGGGGCAGGTACACTTCCCTCTTCCCGATATTTATTATGCGAACGGGCACCCTCCCATGGCGTATATCAACCACCCCCCGTGCCGTCAAAATGGTGGGCCTACTGTCTGAGTAGACTGGTTCTACCATTGCCTGGTAATCTCTACCTCTCAGACCAATAGCTGCCCGGCACCAAATCATCATTTCACTTTTCGGGGGCATGGCAATAGGGAAAGGGTCACACCTTCTCACGCTACCAATCTCACCACCGGAGAGTTCCACCTGTTGCCGTCGCATCAGTGCCCGGATCTCTTTTTGGAGCACTCGCTGCTGGCCGGAGCTGGCGTTCTTGGCAACCTGCTGTAAAATGAGAATCACCTCTGCAAGACAATTTTCAATCACATTAGTTCCTAGAGTTATCTTTGGATGACTCTCACGCTTGTCAATGTCCACAATGATCAGTCCCTGTGCTGCCAGTTCGACTTTACCGATTTTAATGGTCACCTCTTTAAATCCGATCTGTGGCACGGGCTGACCATTGCTGGCGATGATACTCAAGTCGTCGTCAGGGTAGCGAGTTATATTCGAGTCATTCCAGTACTGCTTGAAGAGCACGTATGGGATGGTGGTGACCTGTGACCCGGTGTCCAGTAGGGCACTCATAGGAATGCAATCCAGTACCACAGGCAAGACTGGACGTCCTCCCACATATTTGTCACGCCAGTTCGATGGGCCTGGTGATCTTATTCCTAGGGGTTGGCCCTCTACCCCAGGTTGTGCCAGTTTAAAGGACAGTACCTTGCCATATGTCCGGGTTGATTGCAGCGGCGGCAGATGGGTTGTCCGTCCTCATTGTATCGGTCGCTGGGTCTTCCTCTGGCCGGTGGGGTCCTCCTTGGTCGGCGCCACGGGATATCCTCCGGTCCGGATGCCAGCTGGATCTTCCCTGGAGCAGAAACCTGTAAAGACTGCACAGTTCGGGTTAGCGCAGCAACGCTTTTAGTTAGCTCTTGGACCTGATGGTGCAGGTCTGTAGCCGAGTCATTGTTTAAAGCCTGCGCATCAGCCCCCACAGGCCCTGCCGACAAGGGCGCCGTCTCCTGGTGGTAAGTGGTAGTAGGGCGTCTGTGGGTCACAGCGCCACCTGGTGCCGGTTCTCGGAGCACCCGGATGGCTCTGTCCTTGAACTGTGCAAAGTCCAGATGAGGGTCCTGTAAGGCCATTGCCCGCAACTGGGTTCGGTGGGCATTGCAATGTAGACCCTCTATAAATTGTTCAGTCAACAACTTGTCTTCGTTTCCCACGCCGTCAGGGTCAGCCTGCTTAATGGCTCTCAGGGCCTCTTGTAGGTTTAGTGCATAGTCCCTTATATTCTCATGTGCTCGCTGCTTGCACCCGTAGAATCTAAGCTTGATCTCGGCTGAGGTACGGGTATCAAAGGTGTCCTTCAGCCGGGCTAGTATCTCTGCGACAGTCCTCCTCCTCCCAAGTGGCCAGGACTTTACCTCCCTTTGGGCTGCCCCTGTTAATTGAGCCACCAGGATGCTCACTTATTGCTCCTCTGTGAGGGGGTACACCTGGAAGAGGCTATCCAGCTTTTCTCTGAAGTCATTTAGGGTATGTCACTCCCCTGAGTACTGGGGTAGCCAGGCTGCCCGCGGGATATAGGGCATGGTGAAAGGCATAACCGCAGCAGCGGTGGCGCTGGCGGTGGCTGTGGCAGTGAAGCTCTCCTCCGTATCCGACATCCTCCTCCCCCCTAGTGGACCGTGGCCTACCTTGTGATGATCCTCTTCCGTAGGCCGCGGCTCCGCAGTGGATCGTCAGGGTTGAGGACCTTCCGTCGCGCTCCTGTGACGTCGGCGTCTGCTGGGCTCCTTCCAGGACCTTACGCAACGTCCGGACGTGAGGCGGAGCTTCAGTTCTCGCGCGCTTTCGGAGTCCACGCCCCTCTTCTTCCCACGCGGCGTCTTCAAGATGGCGTCCAACGGCGGGAAAACTCCACGGATGGCGGGAAGAAGGCAGAAGATGGCGTCGGATGGCGGGAATCTTCACCACAGATAAGTTTAAAAGTCTTTTTCAGGCACGCAGTACCCGGTGGTTGCGGGCACGAAATCCTGCCGACTAGGCCAAAAGTTGACGCGCCCCTGGGCCTGTGCTGAGTGACGTTGCGCACGCGGGGGCCTACCCGGAGCCGGATCTGATAGGGGTAGTAGTCTCGTGGCGGTGACCCGGTCCGTGCCCAGGGAGTCAAACTAAGTGGCGGTGCTTGGCATAAGATGTTATATTGTTCGACTACGCCACCCGTTGAATGCGGTCATGAGACCGCCACTGCAGGGCAGACCGCTGAGGCCGGTGGTACGGTCGTGCAGCGTGGATGGTATAACCCCCAACGCGAGGGGTATGGCCTCAGGGCAGCGGACGTGGATGATGAAACACTCAGAGACGGTGCCGTGTAATTCAGGGTCTTTACTGGTGGCAAAGATAGACCCTCCCGGAGTACTGGCTAGCGATCGGGGCCTGGTCAGTCCGTGAGCAGATGGGATCTCCCCTGGCCAGGCGGAGTTGTAGGCCTCCCCAACTAATTGTACTCTTCTGGCTACCTTGCTAGAGGCGGGTAAAAGTAGCCCACGTCCCTGAGTGTACCGTGTGGTGCTCACCCGTATGGCCGGTGACTCGGGGCCTTCTGGTAGCTTCCGCTTCACGACGGCGGTGCTGGTCCCTTGCGTGTGACCGTGCCTTCGGGTTTCTTGGGCCAGAGGACCTGAAATCCCCTGCCGGTCGGTTTCTGCTGCTGGGTAAGGATTAGTCCCCACAGCCTCGGACTCCGGGTCCGGTGAGAACTCTTCAATCAGGGCGAGCTCTACAGCTTCCAGCCCCTGACCTCTTTTAGCACGGCTCCCACAGAGGTCCTGATCTCTCTTTCCATATAGCTGCCTCACTCCAGACCAGACTGTGTCTCTGTCTGGGACTCCTCTTCTTCTCTTTCTCTCCTCTCTAACCCTGCCTCAGCCCCAGTTTATATAGGGGAAGTTCTTCCCCTCCCAGGACTGGGCAGGAGGTGTGGCATGCTTAGGATTCCTGACCAGGAGACCTCCCACCTGCTCTCAGACGTAATATTGCTATTACTGTGGAAACCAGACCCCTGGGGTGCCACAGATATTTTCACAAAAAAGTGAAATTTTCAAAAATCCAGAAAATTGGCTGAAAACGACTAAATATCAAGGACTCATTGGGCGAATCGCTCTGGAACTGAAATCGGAGCGCTCACTGACATTTCCCCTATCTGAAGGTCTGATAAACGCCGGAAAAATTACTAAGTCCAAAAAAAAATTTTTTTCAACTTTTTTCAATTTTACTCCCGTGGGATATATATTCTACCCACACACATTTGGAACTCTCCTTGGTACCCTCACACATATTATTTCCTCATTTAGTGGACATTTTCACAAAAAAGTGAAATTTTCAAAAATCCAGAAAATTGGCTGAAAACGACTAGATATCAAGGACTCATTGGGCGAATCACTCTGGAACTGATATTGGAGCGCTCACTGACATTTCCCCTATATGAAAGTCTGATAAATGCCGGAAAAATGACTAAGTCCAAAAAAATATTTTTTTCAACTTTTTTCAATTTTACTCCCGTGGGATATATTCTACCCACACACATTTGGAAATCTCCTTGGGTACCCTCACACATATTATTCCCTTATTTAGTGGATATTTTCACAAAAAAGTGAAATTTTCAAAAATCCAGAAAATTGACTGAAAATGACTAAATATCAAGGACTCATTGGGCGAATCGCTGTGGAACTGAAATCGGAACGCTCACTGACATTTCCCCTATCTGAAAGTCTGATAAACGCCGGAAAAATGACTAAGTCCCAAAAAAAATCTTTTTTCAACTTTTTTCAATTTTACCCCCGTGGGATATATATTCTACCCACACACATTTGGAAGTCTCCTGGGTACCCTCACACATATTATTTCCTCATTTAGTGGACATTTTCACTAAAAAGTGACATTTCCAAAAATCTAGAAAATTGGCTGAAAACTACTAAATATCAAGGACTCATTGGGCGAATCGCTCTGGAACTGAAATTGGAATGCTCACTGACATTTCCCCTATCTGAAGGTCTGATAAACGCCGGAAAAATGACTAAGCCCAAAAAAAATATTTTTTCAACTTTTTTCAATTTTACCCCCGTGGGATATATATTCTACCCACACACATTTGGAAATCTCCTTGGGTACCCTCACACATATTATTCCCTCATTTAGTGGATATTTTCACAAAAAAGTGAAATTTTCAAAAATCCAGAAAATTGGCTGAAAATGACTAAATATCAAGGACTCATTGGGCGAATCACTCTGGAACTGAAATTGGAACGTTCACTGACATTTCCCCTATCTGAAAGTCTGATAAACGCCGGAAAAATGACTAAGTCCAAAAAAAAATTTTTTTCAACTTTTTTCAATTTTCCCCCGTGGGATATATATTCTACCCACACACATTTGGAACTCTCCTGGGGTACCCTTACACATATTATTCACTCATTTAGTCGATATTTTCACAAAAAAGTGAAATTTTCAAAAATCCAGAAAATTGGCTGAAAACGACTAAATATCAAGGACTCATTGGGCGAATCGCTGTGGAACTGAAATCGGAATGCTCACTGACATTTCCCCTATCTGAAGGTCTGATAAACGCCGGAAAAATGACTAAGCCAAAAAAATATATTTTTTCAACTTTTTTCAATTTTACACCCGTGGGATATATATTCTACCCACACACATTTGGAAATCTCCTTGGGTACCCTCACACATATTATTCCCTCATTTAGTGGATATTTTCACAAAAAAGTGAAATTTTCAAAAATCCAGAAAATTGGCTGAAAACAACTAAATATCAAGGACTCATTGGGCGAATTGCTCTGGAACTGAAATCGGAGCGCTCACTGACATTTCCCCTATCTGAAGGTCTGATAAACGCCGGAAAAATGACTAAGTCCAAAAAAAATTTTTTTTTTAACTTTTTTCAATTTTACCCCCGTGGGATATATATTCTACCCACACACATTTGGAACTCTCCTGGGGTACCCTCACACATATTATTCCCTTATTTAGTGGATATTTTCACAAAAAAGTGAAATTTTCAAAAATCCAGAAAATTGACTGAAAATGACTAAATATCAAGGACTCATTGGGCGAATCGCTGTGGAACTGAAATCGGAATGCTCACTGACATTTCCCCTATCTGAAGGTCTGATAAACGCCAGAAAAATGACTAAGCCAAAAAAATATATTTTTTCATCTTTTTTCAATTTTACCCCCGTGGGATATATATTCTACCCACACACATTTGGAAATCTCCTTGGGTACCCTCACACATATTATTCCCTCATTTAGTGGATATTTTCACAAAAAAGTGAAATTTTCAAAAATCCAGAAAATTGGCTGAAAATGACTAAATTTCAAGGACTCATTGGGCGAATCGCTCTGGAACTGTATTCAGATCGCTCACTGACATTTGCCCTATCTGAAAGTCTGATAAACGGCGGAAAAATGACAGTCCAAAAAAAAATTTTTTTCAACTTTTTTCAATTTTACCCCCGTGGGATATATATTCTACCCACACACATTTGGAACTCTCCTGGGTACCCTCACACATATTATTTCCTCATTTAGTGGACATTTTCACAAAAAAGTGAAATTTTCAAAAATCCAGAAAATTGGCTGAAAACGACTAAATATCAAGGACTCATTGGGCGAATCGGTCTGGAACTGAAATCGGAACGCTCACTGACATTTCCCCTATCTGAAAGTCTGATAAACGCCCGAAAAATGACTAAGCCAAAAAAAAATATTTTTTAAACTTTTTTCAATTTTACCCCCGTGGGATATATATTCTACCCACACACATTTGGAAATCTTCTTGGGTACCCTCACACATATTATTCCCTCATTTAGTGGATATTTTCACAAAAAAAGTGAAATTTTCAAAAATCCAGAAAATTGGCTGAAAACGACTAAATATCAAGGACTCATTGGGCGAATCGCTCTGGAACTGAAATCGGAATGCTCAGTGACATTTGCCCTCTCTGAAAGTCTGATAAACGCCGGAAAAATGACTAAGTCCAAAAAAAAAAAGTTTTTCAACTTTTTTCAATTTTACCCCCGTGGGATAGATATTCTACCCAAACACATTTGGAACTGTCCTGGGGTACCCTCACACATATTATTCCCTAATTTAGTGGATATTTTCACAAAAAAGTGAAATTTTCAAAAATCCAAAATATTGGCTGAAAACGACTACATATCAAGGACTCATTGGGCGAATCGCTCTGGAACTGAAGTCGGAACGCTCACTGAAAGTCTGATAAATGCTGGAATGCTCACTGACATTTCCCCTATCTGAAAGTCTGATAAACGCCGGAAAAATGACTAAGTCCAAAAAAATTTTTTTTCAACTTTTATCAATTTTACCCAGCTGGGATATATATTCTACCCACACACATTTGGAACTCTCCTGGGTACCCTCACACATATCATTTCCTCATTTAGTGGACATTTTCACAAAAAAGTGAAATTTTCAAAAATCCAGAACATTGGCTGAAAATGACTAAATATCAAGGACTCATTGGGCGAATCGCTTTGGAACTGAAGTCGGAACGCTCACTGACATTTCCCCTATCTGAAAGTCTGATAATTGCCGGAAAAATGACTAAGCCCAAAAAAAAATGTTTTTCAACTTTTTTCAATTTTACCCCCGTGGGATATATATTCTACCCACACACATTTGGAACTCTCCTGGGTACCCTCACACATATTATTTCCTCATTTAGTGGACATTTTCACAAAAAAGTGAAATTTTCAAAAGTCCATAAAATTGGCTGAAAACGACTAAATATCAAGGACTCATTGGACGAATCGCTCTGGAACTGAAATCGGAATGCTCACTGACATTTCCCATATCTGAAAGTCTGATAAACTGCGGAAAAATGACTAAGTCCAAAAAAAAATTTTTTTCAACTTTTTTCAATTTTACCCCCGTGGGATATATATTCTAACCAAACACATTTGGAACTCTCCTGGGGTACCCTCACACATATTATTTCCTCATTTAGTGGATATTTTCACAAAAAAGTGAAATTTTCAAAAATCTAGAAAATTGGCTGAAAACGACTAAATATCAAGGACTCATTGGGCGAATCACTCTGGTACTGAAATTGGAATGCTCACTGACATTTCCCCTATCTGAAAGTCTGATAAACGCCGGAAAAATGACTAAGTCCCCGAAAAAAAATTTTTCAACTTTTTTCAATTTTACCCTCGTGGGATATATATTCTACCACACACATTTGGAACTCTCCTGGGGTACCCTCACACATATTATTCCCTCATTTAGTGGATATTTTCACAAAAAAAGTGACATTTTCAAAAATCCAGAAAATTTGCTGAAAACGACTAAATATCAAGGACTCATTGGGCGAATCGCTCTGGAACTGAAATCGGAATGCTCAGTGACATTTGCCCTATCTGAAAGTCTGATAAACGCCGGAAAAATGACTAAGTCCAAAAAAAAAAGTTTTTCAACTTTTTTCAATTTTACCCCCGTGGGATATATATTCTAACCAAACACATTTGGAACTCTCCTGGGGTACCCTCACACATATTATTTCCTCATTTAGTGGATATTTTCACAAAAAAAGTGAAATTTTCAAAAATCTAGAAAATTGGCTGAAAACGACTAAATATCAAGGACTCATTGGGCGAATCACTCTGGTACTGAAATTGGAATGCTCACTGACATTTCCCCTATCTGAAAGTCTGATAAACGCCGGAAAAATGACTAAGTCCCCGAAAAAAATTTTTTCAACTTTTTTCAATTTTACCCTCGTGGGATATATATTCTACCACACACATTTGGAACTCTCCTGGGGTACCCTCACACATATTATTCCCTCATTTAGTGGATATTTTCACAAAAAAAGTGACATTTTCAAAAATCCAGAAAATTTGCTGAAAACGACTAAATATCAAGGACTCATTGGGCGAATCGCTCTGGAACTGAATTAGGAACTCTCAATGACAATTCCACTATCTGAAAGTCTGATAAACGGTGGAAAAATGACTAAGTTCAAAAAAAAATTTTTTCAACTTTTTTCAATTTTACCCCCTTGGGATATATATTCTACCCACACACATTTTTAACTCTCCTGGGTACCATCACACATATTATTTCCTCATTTAGTGGACATTTTCACAAAAAAGTGAAATTTTCAAAAGTCCATTAAATTGGCTGAAAATTAGTAAATATCAAGGACTCATTGGGCGAATCACTCTGGAACTGAAGTCGGAACGCTCACTGAAATTTCCCCTATCTGAAAGTCTGATAAACGCCGAAAAATGACTAAGTCCAAAAAAAAATTTTTTTCAACTTTTTTCAATTTTTCCCCCGTGGGATATATATTCTACCCAAACACATTTGGAACTCTCCTCGGGTACCCTCAATCATATTATTCCCTCATTTAGTGGGTATTTTCACAAAAAAGTTAAATTTTCAAAAAGCAAGACTTATTGGGGAAATCGCTCTGGAACTGAAATTGGAACGCTCACTGACATTTCACCTATCTGAAAGTCTGATAAACGCCGGAAAAATGACTAAGTCCAAAAAGATAATTTTTTCAATTTTTTTCAATTTTACCCCCATGGGATATATATTCTACCCACACACATTTGGAGCTCTCCTTGGGTTCCCTCAGACATATTATTCCCTCATTTAGTGGATATTTTCACAAAAAATTGAAATTTTCAAAAATCCAGAAAATTGGCTGAAAACATCTAAATATCAAGGACTCATTGGGCGAATCGCTCTGGAACTGAAATTGGAATGCTCACTGACATTTCCCCTATTTGAAATTCTGATAAACTAAGGAAAAATGACTTAGTCCAAAAAAAAAATTTTTTCAACTTTTTTCAAATTTATCCCCTTGGGATATATATTCTACCAACACACATTTGGAACTCTCCTGGGTACCTTCACACATATTATTTCCTCATTTAGTGGATATTTTCACAAAAAAGTGAAATTTTCAAAAATCCAGAAAATTGGCTGAAAACGACTAAACATCAAGGACTCATTGGGCGAATCGCTCTGGAACTGAAATCGGAACACTCACTGACATTTGCCCTATCTGAAAGTCTGATAAAAGTCGGAAAAATGACTAAGTCCCCCAAAAAATTTTTTTCAACTTTTTTCAATTTTACCCCCTTGGGATATACATTCTACCCACACACATTTGGAAATCTCCTGGCTACCCTCACACATATTATTTCCTCATTTAGTGGACATTTTCACAAAAAAGTGAAATTTTCAAAAAACCAGAAAATTGGCTGAAAACAACTAAATATCAAGGACTCATTGGGCGAATCACTCTGGAACTGAAATCGGAACGCTCACTGACATTTCCCCTATCTGAAATTCTGATAAACTAAGGAAAAATGACTTAGTCCAAGAAAAAATTTTTTTCAACTTTTTTCAATTTTACCCCCTTGGGATATATATTCTACCCACACACATTTGGAACTCTCCTGGGTACCTTCACACATATTATTTCCTCATTTAGTGGATATTTTCACAAAAAAGTGAAATTTTCAAAAATCCAGAAAATTGGCTGAAACGACTAAATATCAAGGACTCTTTGGGCGAATCGCTCTGGAACTGAAATCGGAATGCTCACTGACATCTCCCCTATCTGAAAGTCTGATAAACGCCGGAAAAATGAGTAAGTCGAAAAAAAATTTTTTTTCAACTTTTTTCAATTTTAACCCTGTGGGATATATATTCTACCCACACACATTTGGAACTCTCCTGGGTACCCTCACATATATTATTTCCTCATTTAGTGGACATTTTCACAAAAAAGTGAAATTTTCAAAAATCCAGAAAATTGGCTGAAAATGACTAAATATCAAAGACTCATTGGGCGAATCGCTCTGGAACTGAAATCGGAACGCTCACTGACATTTCCCCTATCTGAAAGTCTGATAAACGCCGGAAAAATGACTAAGTCCAAAAAAAAAAATTTTTCAACATTTTTCAATTTTACCCCCGTGGGATATATATTCTACCCACACACATTTGGAACTCTCTTGAGGTACCCTCACACATATTATTCCCTCATTTAAGTGGTTATTTTCACAAAAATGTAAAATTTTCAAAAATCCAGAAAATTGGCTGAAAACGACTAAATATCAAGGACTCATTGGGTGAATCACTCTGGAACTGAAATTGGAACACTCACTGACATTTCCCCTATCTGAAAGTCTGATAAACGCCGGAAAAATGACTAAGTCCAAAAAAAAATTTTTTTCAAATTTTTTCAATTTTACCCCCGTGGGATATATATTCTACCCACACACATTTGGAACTCTCCTGGGTACCCTCACACATATTAATTCCTCATTTAGTGGATATTTTCACAAAAAAGTGAAATTTTCAAAAATCCAGAAAATTAGCTGAAAACGACTAAATATCAAGGACTTATTGGGCAAATCGCTATGGAACTGAAATCGGAACGCTCACTGACACTTCCCCTATCTGAAAAGTCTGATAAACGCCAGAAAAATGACTACGTATGAAAAAAAAAATTTCAACTTTTTTCAATTTTACCCCCGTTTGATATATATTATACCCACACCCATTTGGAACTCTCCTGGGTACCCTCACACATATTATTTCCTCATTTAGTGGATATTTTCACAAAAAAGTGAAATTTTCAAAAATCCAGAAAATTGGCTGAAAACGACTAAATATCAAGGACTCATTGGGCGAATCGCTCTGGAACTGAAATTGGAATGCTCACTGACATTTCCCCTATCTGAAAGTCTGATAAACGCCGGAAAAATGAGTAAGTCCAAAAAAAAATTTTTTTCAACTTTTTTCAATTTTACCCCCGTGGGATATATATTCTACCCACACACATTTAGAACTCTCCTGGGGTACCCTGACACATATTAATCCCTCATGTAGTGGATATTTTCACAAAAAAGTGAAATTTTCAAAAATCCAGAAAATTGGCTGAAACGAATAAATATCAAGGATTCATTCTGCGAATTGCTCTGGAACTGAAATCGGAATGCTCACTGACATATGCCCTATCTGAAAGTCTGATAAACGCCGGAAAAATGACTAAGTCCAAAAAAAATTTTTTTCCAACTTTTTTCAATATTACCCCCGTGGGATATATATTCTACCCACACACATTTGGAACTCTCCTGGGGTACCCTTACACATATTATTCCCTCATTTAGTGGATATTTTCACAAAAAAAGTGAAATTTTCAAAAATCCAGAAAGTTGGCTGAAAACGACTAAATATCAAGGACTCATTGGGCGAATCACTCTAGAACTAAAATTGAACCGCTCACTGACATTTCCCCTATCTGAAAGTCTGATAAACGGCAGAAAAATGACTAAGTCCAAAAAAAAATGTTTTTCAACTTTTTTCAATTTTACCACCGTGGGATATATATTCTACCCAAACACATTTGGAACTCTCCTGGGGTACCCTTACACATATTATTCCCTCATTTAGTGGATATTTTCAAAAAAAGTGAAATTTTCAAAAATTGACTAAATATCAAGGACTCATTGGGCGAATCGCTCTGGAACTGAAATCGGAAAACTCACTGACATTTCCCCTATCTGAAAGTCTGATAAACGCCGGAAAAATGACTAAGTCCAAAAAAAAAATTTTTTTTCAACTTTTTTCAATTTTACCCCCGTGGGATATATATTCTACCCACACACATTTGGAACTCTCCTGGAGGGGTACCCTCACACATACTATTCCCTCATTTAGTGGATATTTTCACAAAAAAAGTGAAATTTTCAAAAATCCAGAAAATTGGCTGAAAATGACTAAATATCAAGGACTCATTGGGCGAATCACTCTGGAACTGAAATCGGAACGCTCACTGACATTTCCCCTATCTGAAAGTCTGATAAACGCCAGAAAAATGACTAAGTCCAAAAAAAAATTTTTTTCAACTTTTTTCAATTTTACCCCCGTGGGATATATATTCTACCCACACACATTTGGAACTCTCCTGGGGTACCCTCACAAATATTAATTCCTCATTTAGTGGATATTTTCATAAAAAAGTGAAATTTTAAAAAATCCAGAAAATTGGCTGAAAACGGCAAAATATCAAGGACTTATTGGGCAAATCGCTATGAAACTGAAATTGGAACGCTCACTGACATTTCACCTATCTGAAAGTCTGATAAACGGCGAAAAAATGAGTAAGTCGAAAAAAAAAAAGTTTTTAACTTTTTTCAATTTTACCCCCGTGGGATATATATTCTACCCACACACATTTGGAACTCTCCTTGGGTACCCTCACACATATTATTCCCTCATTTAGTGGATATTTTCACAAAAAAGTGAAATTTTCAAAAATCCAGAAAATTGGCTGAAAGTGACTAAATATCAAGGACTCATTGGGCGAATCACTCTGGAACTGAAATCGGAACGCTCACTGACATTTCCCCTGTCTGAAAGTCTGATAAACGCCGGAAAAATGAGTAAGTCTAAAAAAAAATTTTTTTCAACTTTTTTCAATTTTACCCCCGTGGGATATATATTCTACGCACACACATTTGGAACTCTCCTGGGTACCCTCACACATATTATTTCCACATTTAGTGGACATTTTCACAAAAAAGTGAAATTTTCAAAAATCCACAAAGTTGGCTGAAAACGACTAAATATCAAGGACTCATTGGGCGAATCACTCTGGAACTGAAATCGGAATGCTCACTGACATTTCCCCTATCTGAAAGTCTGATAAACGCCAGAAAAATAACTAAGTCGAAAAAAAATTTTTTTTCAACTTTTTTCAATTTTACCCCCGTGGGATATATATTCTACCCACACACATTTCGAATTCTCCTGGGGTACCCTGACACATATTAATCCCTCATGTAGTGGATATTTTCACAAAAAAGTGAAATTTTCAAAAATCCAGAAAATTGGCTGAAACGAATAAATATCAAGGATTCATTCTGCGAATTGCTCTGGAACTGAAATCGGAATGCTCACTGACATATGCCCTATCTGAGAGTCTGATAAACGCCGGAAAAATGACTAAGTCCAAAAAAAATTTTTTTTCAACTTTTTTCAATATTACCCCCGTGGGATATATATTCTACCCACACACATTTGGAACTCTCCTGGGGTACCCTTACACATATTATTCCCTCATTTAGTGGATATTTTCACAAAAAAAGTGAAATTTTCAAAAATCCAGAAAGTTGGCTGAAAACGACTAAATATCAAGGACTCATTGGGCGAATCACTCTGGAACTAAAATCGAACCGCTCACTGACATTTCCCCTATCTGAAAGTCTGATAAACGGCAGAAAAATGACTAAGTCCAAAAAAAAATGTTTTTCAACTTTTTTCAATTTTACCACCGTGGGATATATATTCTACCCACACACATTTCGAATTCTCCTGGGGTACCCTGACACATATTAATCCCTCATGTAGTGGATATTTTCACAAAAAAGTGAAATTTTCAAAAATCCAGAAAATTGGCTGAAAACGACAAAATATCAAGTACTCATTGGGCGAATCACTCTGGAACTGAAATTGGAACGCTCACTGACATTTCCCCTATCTGAAAGTGTGATAAACGCCGGAAAAATGAGTAAGTAAAAAAAAAAAAAATGTTCAACTTTTTTCAATTTTACCCCCGTGGGATATATATTCTACCCACACACATTTGGAAATCTCCTTGGCTACCCTCACACATATAATTCCCTCATTTAGTGGACATTTTCACAAAAAAGTGAAATTTTCAAAAATCCAGAAAATTGGCTGAAAACGACTAAATATGAAGGACTCATTGGGCGAATCGCTCTGGAACTGAAATCGGAACGCTCACTGACATTTCCCCTATCTGAAGGTCTGATAAACACCAGAAAAATGACTAAGTCCAAAAAAAAATGTTTTTCAACTTTTTTAAATTTTACCCCCGTGGGATATATATTCTACCCAAACACATTTGGAACTCTCCTGGGGTACCCTCACACATATTTTTCCCTGATTTAGTGGATATTTTCACAAAAAAAGTGAAATTTTCAAAAATTCAGAAAATTGGCTGAAAATGACTAAATATCAAGGACTCATTGGGCGAATCACTCTGGAACTGAAATCGGAACGCTCACTGACATTTCCCCTATCTGAAAGTCTGATAAACGCCGGAAAAATGACTAAGTCCAAAAAAAATTTTTTTTTCAACTTTTTTCAATTTTACCCCCGTGGGATATATATTCTACCCACACACATTTGGAACTCTCCTGGAGGGGTACCCTCACACATACTATTCCCTCATTTAGTGGATATTTTCATAAAAAAGTGAAATTTTAAAAAATCCAGAAAATTGGCTGAAAACGGCAAAATATCAAGGACTTATTGGGCAAATCGCTATGAAACTGAAATTGGAACGCTCACTGACATTTCACCTTTCTGAAAGTCTGATAAACGGCGAAAAAATGAGTAAGTCGAAAAAAAAAAAGTTTTCAACTTTTTTCAATTTTACCCCCGTGGGATATATATTCTACCCACACACATTTGGAACTCTCCTTGGGTACCCTCACACATATTATTCCCTCATTTAGTGGATATTTTCACAAAAAAGTGAAATTTTCAAAAATCCAGAAAATTGGCTGAAAGTGACTAAATATCAAGGACTCATTGGTCGAATCACTCTGGAACTGAAATCGGAACGCTCACTGACATTTCCCCTGTCTGAAAGTCTGATAAACGCCGGAAAAATGAGTAAGTCCAAAAAAAATTTTTTTCAACTTTTTTCAATTTTACCCCCGTGGGATATATATTCTACCCACACACATTTAGAACTCTCCTGGGGTACCCTGACACATATTAATCCCTCATGTAGTGGATATTTTCACAAAAAAAGTGAAATTTTCAAAAATCCAGAAAATTGGCTGAAACGAATAAATATCAAGGATTCATTCTGCGAATTGCTCTGGAACTGAAATCGGAATGCTCACTGACATATGCCCTATCTGAAAGTCTGATAAACGGCAGAAAAATGACTAAGTCCAAAAAAAAATGTTTTTCAACTTTTTTCAATTTTACCACCGTGGGATATATATTCTACCCAAACACATTTGGAACTCTCCTGGGGTACCCTTACACATATTATTCCCTCATTTAGTGGATATTTTCAAAAAAAGTGAAATTTTCAAAAATCCAGAAAATTGGCTGAAAATGACTAAATATCAAGGACTCATTGGGCGAATCGCTCTGGAACTGAAATCGGAACATTCACTGACATTTCCCCTATCTGAAAGTCTGATAAACGCCGGAAAAATGACTAAGTCCAAAAAAAATATTTTTTTTCAACTTTTTTCAATTTTACCCCCGTGGGATATATATTCTACCCACACACATTTGGAACTCTCCTGGAGGGGTACCCTCACACATACTATTCCCTTATTTAGTGGATATTTTCACAAAAAAGCGAAATTTTCAAAAATCCAGAAAATTGGCTGAAAACGACTAAATATCAAGTACTCATTGGGCGAATCACTCTGGAACTGAAATTGTAATGCTCACTGACATTTCCCCTATCTGAAAGTGTGATAAACGCCGGAAAAATGAGTAAGTAAAAAAAAAAAAAATTTTCAACTTTTTTCAATTTTACCCCCGTGGGATATATATTCTACCCACACACATTTGGAAATCTCCTTGGCTACCCTCACACATATTATTCCCTCATTTAGTGGACATTTTCACAAAAAAGTGAAATTTTCAAAAATCCAGAAAATTGGCTGAAAACGACTAAATATGAAGGACTCATTGGGCGAATCGCTCTGGAACTGAAATCGGAACGCTCACTGACATTTCCCCTATCTGAAGGTCTGATAAACACCGGAAAAATGACTAAGTCCAAAAAAAAATGTTTTTCAACTTTTTTAAATTTTACCCCCGTGGGATATATATTCTACCCAAACACATTTGGAACTCTCCTGGGGTACCCTCACACATATTATTCCCTGATTTAGTGGATATTTTCACAAAAAAAGTGAAATTTTCAAAAATTCAGAAAATTGGCTGAAAATGACTAAATATCAAGGACTCATTGGGCGAATCACTCTGGAACTGAAATCGGAACGCTCACTGACATTTCCCCTATCTGAAAGTCTGATAAACGCCAGAAAAATGACTAAGTCCAAAAAAAATTTTTTTTCAACTTTTTTCAATATTACCCCCGTGGGATATATATTCTACCCACACACATTTGGAACTCTCCTGTTGTACCCTTACACATATTATTCCCTCATTTAGTGGATATTTTCACAAAAAAAGTGAAATTTTCAAAAATCCAGAAAATTGGCTGAAAATGACTAAATATCAAGGACTCATTGGGCGAATCACTCTGGAACTGAAATCGGAGCGCTCACTGACATTTCCCCTATCTGAAAGTCTGATAAACGCCAGAAAAATGACTAAGTCCAAAAAAAAAATTTTTTCAACTTTTTTCAATTTTACCCCCGTGGGATATAAATTCTACCCACACACATTTGGAACTCTCCTGGGGTACCCTCACAAAGATTAATTCCTCATTTAGTGGATATTTTCATAAAAAAGTGAAATTTTAAAAAATCCAGAAAATTGGCTGAAAACGGCAAAATATCAAGGACTTATTGGGCAAATCGCTATGAAAGTGAAATTGGAACGCTCACTGACATTTCACCTATCTGAAAGTCTGATAAACGCCGGAAAAATGACTAAGTCCAAAAAAAATTTTTTTTCAACTTTTTTCAATATTACCCCCGTGGGATATATATTCTACCCACACACATTTGGAACTCTCCTGGGGTACCCTTACACATATTATTCCCTCATTTAGTGGATATTTTCACAAAAAAAGTGAAATTTTCAAAAATCCAGAAAGTTGGCTGAAAACGACTAAATATCAAGGACTCATTGGTCGAATCACTCTGGAACTGAAATCGGAACGCTCACCGACATTTCCCCTATCTGAAAGTCTGATAAACGCCGGAAAAATGACTAAGTCCAAAAAAAATTTTTTTTCAACTTTTTTCAATTTTACCCCCGTGGGATATATATTCTACCACACACATTTGGAACTCTCCTGGGTACCCTCACACATATTATTTCCTCATTTATGGGACATTTTCACAAAAAAGTGAAATTTTCAAAAGTCCAGAAAATTTGCTGAAAACGACAAAATATCAAGGACTTATTGGGCAAATCGCTATGGAACTGAAATTGGAATGCTCACTGACATTTCCCCTATCTGAAAGTCTGATAAACGCCGGAAAAATGAGTAGTCCAAAAAAAAAAAAAATTTCAACTTTTTTCAATTTTACCCCCGTGGGATTTATGTTCTACCCACACACATTTGGAACTCTCCTGGAGGGGTATCCTCGCACATATTATTCCCTCATTTAGTGGATATTTTCACAAAAAAGTGAAATTTTCAAAAATCCAGAAAATTGGCTGAAACGACTAAATATCAAGGAATCATTTGGTGAATCGCTCTGGAACTGAAATCGGAACGCTCACTGACATTTGTCCTGTCTGAAGGTCTGATAAACGCCGGAAAAATAACTAAGTCCAAAAAAAAATGTTTTTCAACTTTTTTAAATTTTACCCCCGTGGGATATATATTCTACCCAAACACATTTGGAACTCTCCTGGGGTACCCTCACACATATTATTCCCTGATTTAGTGGATATTTTCACAAAAAAAGTGAAATTTTCAAAAATCCAGAAAATTGGCTGAAAACGACTAAATATCAAGGACTCATTGGGCGAATCACTCTGGAACTGAAATCGGAACGCTCACTGACATTTCCCCTATCTGAAAGTCTGATAAACGCAGGAAAAATGACTAAGTCCAAAAAAAAAATTTTTTCAACTTTTTTCAATTTTACCCCCGTGGGATATATATTCTACTCACACACATTTGGAACTCTCCTGGGTACCCTCACACATATTATTTACTCATTTAGTGGACATTTTCACAAAAAAGTGAAATTTTCAAAAGTCCAGAAAATTGGCTGAAAACGACTAAATATCAAGTACTCATTGGGCGAATCACTCTGGAACTGAAATTGGAACGCTCACTGACATTTCCCGTATCTGAAAGTCTGATAAACGCCGGAAAAATGAGTAAGTCAAAAAAAAATAATTTTCAACTTTTTTCAATTTTACCCCCGTGGGATATATATTCTACCCACACACATTTGGAACTCTCCTGGGTACCCTCACAGATATTATTCCCTCATTTAGTGGACATTTTCACAAAAAAGTGAAATTTTCAAAAATCCAGAAAATTGGCTGAAAACGACTAAATATCAAGTACTCATTGGGCGAATCACTCTGGAACTGAAATTGGAATGCTCACTGACATTTCCCCTATCTGAAAGTGTGATAAACGCCGGAAAAATGAGTAAGTAAAAAAAAAAAAATTTTCAACTTTTTTCAATTTTACCCCCGTGGGATATATATTCTACCCACACACATTTGGAAATCTCCTTGGCTACCCTCACACATATTATTCCCTGATTTAGTGGATATTTTCACAAAAAAAGTGAAATTTTCAAAAATCCAGAAAATTGGCTGAAAATGACTAAATATCAAGGACTCATTGGGCGAATCACTCTGGAACTGAAATCGGAATGCTCACTGACATTTCCCCTATCTGAAAGTCTGATAAACGCCAGAAAAATGACTAAGTATAAAAAAAAATTTTTTAAACTTTTTTCAATTTTACCCCCGTGGGATATATATTCTACCCACACACATTTGGAAATCTTCTTGGGTACCCTCACACATATTATTCCCTCATTTAGTGGATATTTTCACAAAAAAAGTGAAATTTTCAAAAATCCAGAAAATTGGCTGAAAACGACTAAATATCAAGGACTCATTGGGCGAATCGCTCTGGAACTGAAATCGGAATGCTCAGTGACATTTGCCCTATCTGAAAGTCTGATAAACGCCGGAAAAATGAGTAAGTAAAAAAAAAAAAAATGTTCAACTTTTTTCAATTTTACCCCCGTGGGATATATATTCTACCCACACACATTTGGAAATCTCCTTGGCTACCCTCACACATATTATTCCCTGATTTAGTGGATATTTTCACAAAAAAAGTGAAATTTTCAAAAATCCAGAAAATTGGCTGAAAATGACTAAATATCAAGGACTCATTGGGCGAATCACTCTGGAACTGAAATCGGAACGCTCACTGACATTTCCCCTATCTGAAAGTCTGATAAACGCCGGAAAAATGACTAAGTCCAAAAAAAAATTTTTTTAAACTTTTTTCAATTTTACCCCCGTGGGATATATATTCTAACCACACACATTTGGAACTCTCCTGGGTACCCTCACACATATTATTTCCTCATTTAGTGGACATTTTCACAAAAAAGTGAAATTTTCAAAAATCCAGAAAATTGGCTGAAAACGACTAAATATCAAGGACTCATTGGGCGAATCGCTCTGGAACTGAAATCGGAACGATCACTGACATTTCCCCTATCTGAAAGTCTGATAAACGCCGGAAAAATGACTAAGCCAAAAAAAAATATTTTTAAACTTTTTTCAATTTTACCCCCGTGGGATATATATTCTACCCACACACATTTGGAAATCTTCTTGGGTACCCTCACACATATTATTCCCTCATTTAGTGGATATTTTCACAAAAAAGTGAAATTTTCAAAAATCCAAAATATTGGCTGAAAACAACTAAATATCAAGGACTCATTGGGCGAATCGCTCTGGAACTGAAATAGGAACGCTCAATGACAATTCCACTATCTGAAAGTCTGATAAACGGCGGAAAAATTACTAAGTCCAAAAAAAAATTTTTTTCAGCTTTTTTCAATTTTACCCCCGTGGGATATATATTCTACCCACACACATTTGGAACTCTCCTGGGTACCCTCACACATATTATTTCCTCATTTAGTGGACAGTTTCACAAAAAAGTGAAATTTTCAAAAATCAAGAAAATTGGCTGTAAACGACTAAATATGAAGATCTCATTGGGCAAATCGCTCTGGAACTGAAATTGGAACGCTCACTGACATTTCCCCTATCTGAAAGTCTCATAAACGCCGGAAAAATGACTAAGTCCAAAAGAAAAATTTTTTCAACTTTTTTCAATTTTACCCCCGTGGGATATATATTCTACCCACACACATTTAGAACGCTCCTGGGGTACCCTCACACATATTATTCCCTCATTTAGTGGATATTTTCACAAAAAAGTGAAATTTTCAAAAATCCAAAAAATTGGCTGAAAACGACTAAATATCAAGGACTCATTGGGCGAATCGCTCTGGAACTGAAATCAGAACGCTCTCTGACATTTGCCCTATCTGAAAGTCTGATAAACGCCGGAAAAATGACTAAGTCCCCGAAAAAAATTTTTTCAACTTTTTTCAATTTTACCCTCGTGGGATATATATTCTACCCACACACATTTGGAACTTTCTTGGGGTACCTTCACACATATTATTCCCTCATTTAATGGATATTTTCACAAAAAAGTGAAATTTTCAAAAATCCAGAAAATTGGCTGAAAACGACTAAATATCAAGGACTCATTGGGCGAATCGCTCTGGATCTGAAATCGGAACGCTCACTGAAAGTGTGATAAACGCTGGAATGCTCACTGACATTTCCCCTATCTGAAAGTCTGATAAACGCCGGAAAAATGACTAAGTCCAAAAAAAATTTTTTTTCAGCTTTTTTCAATTTTACCCCCGTGAGATATATATTCTACCCACACACATTTGGAACTCTCCTCGGGTACCCTCACACATATTATTCCCTCATTTAGTGGATATTTTTACAAAAAAGTTAAATTTTCAAAAACCCAGAAAATTCGCTGAAAACGATTAAATATCAAGGACTCATTGGGCGGATCGCTCTGGAACTGAAATTGGAAAACTCTCTGACATTTCCCCTATCTGAAAGTGTGATAAACGCCGGAAAAATGACTAAGCCAAAAAAAATATTTTTTCAACTTATTTCAATTTTACCCCCGTGGGATATATATTCTACCCACACACATTTGGAACTCTCCTTGGGTACCCTCACACATATTATTCCCTCATTTAGTGGATATTTTCACAAAAAAGTGAAATTTTCAAAAATCCTGAATATTGGCTGAAAACGACTAAATATCAAGGACTCATTGGGCGAATCGCTCTGGAACGGAAATCGGAACGATTACTGACATTTCCCCTATCTGAAAGTCTGATAAACGCCGGAAAAATGAATAATTCCAAAAAAATTTTTTTTTAAACTTTTTTCAATTTTACCCCCGTGGGATATATATTCTACCCACACACATTTGGAACTCTCCTGGGGTACCCTCACACATATTATTCTCTCATTTAGTGGATATATTCACAAAAAAGTGAAATTTTCAAAAATCCAGAAAATTGGCTGAAAATAACTAAATATCAAGGACTCATTGGGCAAATCGCTCTGGAACTGAAATCGAAACGCTCACTGACATTTCCCCTATCTGAAAGTCTCATAAACGCCGGAAAAATGAATAAGTCCAAATAAAAATTTTTTTCAACTTTTTTCAATTTTACCCCCGTGGGATACATATTCTACCCACACACATTTGGAACTCTCCTCGGGTACCCTCACACATATTATTCCCTCATTTAGTGGATATTTTCACAAAAAAGTTAAATTTTCAAAAATCAAGAAAATTTTCTGTAAACGACTAAATATCAAGGACTCATTAGTCAAATCGCTCGGGAACTGAAATCGGAACGCTTACTGACATTTCCCCTATCTGAAAGTCTGATAAACGCCGGAAAAATTAAGTCCAAATAAAAAATTTTTTCAACTTTTTTCAATTTTACCCCCGTGGTATATATATTCTACCCACACACATTTGGAACTCTCCTTGGGTACCCTCACACATATTATTCTCTCATTTAGTGGATATATTCACAAAAAAGTGAAATTTTCAAAAATCCTGAAAATTGGCCTAAAATGACTAAATATCAAGGACTCATTGGGTGGATCGCTCTGGAACTGAAATTGGAACACTCTCTGACATTTCCCCTATCTGAAAGTCTGATAAACGCCGGAAAAATGACTAAGTCCAAAAAAAAAAAATTTTTCAACTTTTTTCAATTTTACCCGTGGAGGATATATATTCTACCCAAACACATTTGGAACTCTCCTTGGGTGCCCTCACACATATTATTCCCTAATTTAGTGGATATTTTCACAAAAAAGTGAAATTTTCAAAAATACAGAAACTTGACTGAAAACGACTATATATCAAGGACTCATTGGGCGAATCGCTCTGGATCTGAAATCGGAATGCTCACTGAAAGTCTGATAAACACTGGAATGCTCACTGACATTTCCCCTATCTGAAAGTCTGATAAACGCCGGAAAAATGACTAAGTCCAAGAAAATTTTTTTTTAAACTTTTTTCAATTTTACCCCCGTGGGATTTATATTCTACCCACACACATTTGGAACTCTCCTGGGTACCCTCACACATATTATTTACTCATTTAGTGGACATTTTCACAAAAAAGTGAAATTTTCAAAAATCCAGAAAATTGGCTGAAAATGAGTAAATATCAAGGACTCATTGGACGAATCACTCTGGAACTGAAATAGGAATGCTCACTGACATTTCCCCTATCTGAAAGTCTGATAAACGCCAGAAAAATGAGTAAGTCCAAAAAAAATTTTTTTTCAACTTTTTTCAATTTTACACCCGTGGGATATAGATTCTACCCACACACATTTGGAACTCTCCTGGGTACCCTCACACATATTATTTCCTCATTTAGTGGACATTTTCACAAAAAAGTGAAATTTTCAAAAGTCCAGAAAATTGGCTGAAAACGACTAAATATCAAGGACTCATTGGGCGAATCGCCCTGGAACTGAAATCGGAACGCTCACTGACATTTCCCCTATCTGAAAGTCTGATAAACGGCGGAAAAATCACTAAGTCCAAAAAAAAATTTTTTTCAACTTTTTTCAATTTTACCCCGTGGGATATATATTCTACCCACACACATTTGGAACTCTCCTGGGTACCCTCACACATATTATTTACTCATTTAGTGGACATTTTCACAAAAAAGTGAAATTTTCAAAAATCCAGAAAATTGGCTGAAAATGAGTAAATATCAAGGACTCATTGGGCGAATCACTCTGGAACTGAAATAGGAATGCTCACTGACATTTCCCCTATCTGAAAGTCTGATAAACGGCAGAAAAATGAGTAAGTAAAAAAAAAATCATTTTCAACTTTTTTCAATTTTACCCCCGTGGGATAGATATTCTACCCACACACATTTGGAACTCTCCTGGGTACCCTCACACATATTATTTACTCATTTAGTGGACATTTTCACAAAAAAGTGAAATTTTCAAAAGTCCAGAAAATTGGCTGAAAACGACTAAATATCAAGGACTCATTGGGCGAATCACTCTGGAACTGAAATCGGAACGCTCACTGACATTTCCCCTATCTGAAAGTCTGATAAACGCTGGAAAAATGAGTAAGTAAAAAAAAAATCATTTTCAACTTTTTTCAATTTTACCCCCGTGGGATAGATATTCTACCCACACACATTTGGAACTCTCCTGGGTACCCTCACACATATTATTTCCTCATTTAGTGGACATTTTCACAAAAAAGTGAAATTTTCAAAAGTCCAGAAAATTGGCTGAAAACGACTAAATATCAAGTACTCATTGGGCGAATCACTCTGGAACTGAAATTGGAACGCTCACTGACATTTCCCGTATCTGAAAGTCTGATAAACGCCGGAAAAATGAGTAAGTCAAAAAAAAATAATTTTCAACTTTTTTCAATTTTACCCCCGTGGGATATATATTCTACCCACACACATTTGGAACTCTCCTGGGTACCCTCACAGATATTATTCCCTGATTTAGTGGATATTTTCACAAAAAAAGTGAAATTTTCAAAAATCCAGAAAATTGGCTGAAAACGACTAAATATCAAGGACTCATTGGGCGAATCACTCTGGAACTGAAATCGGAACGCTCACTGACATTTCCCCTATCTGAAAGTCTGATAAACGCAGGAAAAATGACTAAGTCCAAAAAAAAAATTTTTTCAACTTTTTTCAATTTTACCCCCGTGGGATATATATTCTACTCACACACATTTGGAACTCTCCTGGGTACCCTCACACATATTATTTACTCATTTAGTGGACATTTTCACAAAAAAGTGAAATTTTCAAAAGTCCAGAAAATTGGCTGAAAACGACTAAATATCAAGTACTCATTGGGCGAATCACTCTGGAACTGAAATTGGAACGCTCACTGACATTTCCCGTATCTGAAAGTCTGATAAACGCCGGAAAAATGAGTAAGTAAAAAAAAAATAATTTTCAACTTTTTTCAATTTTACCCCCGTGGGATATATATTCTACCCACACACATTTGGAACTCTCCTGGGTACCCTCACAGATATTATTCCCTCATTTAGTGGACATTTTCACAAAAAAGTGAAATTTTCAAAAATCCAGAAAATTGGCTGAAAACGACTAAATATCAAGTACTCATTGGGCGAATCACTCTGGAACTGAAATTGGAATGCTCACTGACATTTCCCCTATCTGAAAGTGTGATAAACGCCGGAAAAATGAGTAAGTAAAAAAAAAAAAATTTTCAACTTTTTTCAATTTTACCCCCGTGGGATATATATTCTACCCACACACATTTGGAAATCTCCTTGGCTACCCTCACACATATTATTCCCTGATTTAGTGGATATTTTCACAAAAAAAGTGAAATTTTCAAAAATCCAGAAAATTGGCTGAAAATGACTAAATATCAAGGACTCATTGGGCGAATCACTCTGGAACTGAAATCGGAACGCTCACTGACATTTCCCCTATCTGAAAGTCTGATAAACGCCAGAAAAATGACTAAGTATAAAAAAAAATTTTTTAAACTTTTTTCAATTTTACCCCCGTGGGATATATATTCTACCCACACACATTTGGAAATCTTCTTGGGTACCCTCACACATATTATTCCCTCATTTAGTGGATATTTTCACAAAAAAAGTGAAATTTTCAAAAATCCAGAAAATTGGCTGAAAACGACTAAATATCAAGGACTCATTGGGCGAATCGCTCTGGAACTGAAATCGGAATGCTCAGTGACATTTGCCCTATCTGAAAGTCTGATAAACGCCGGAAAAATGAGTAAGTAAAAAAAAAAAAAATGTTCAACTTTTTTCAATTTTACCCCCGTGGGATATATATTCTACCCACACACATTTGGAAATCTCCTTGGCTACCCTCACACATATTATTCCCTGATTTAGTGGATATTTTCACAAAAAAAGTGAAATTTTCAAAAATCCAGAAAATTGGCTGAAAATGACTAAATATCAAGGACTCATTGGGCGAATCACTCTGGAACTGAAATCGGAACGCTCACTGACATTTCCCCTATCTGAAAGTCTGATAAACGCCGGAAAAATGACTAAGTCCAAAAAAAAATTTTTTTAAACTTTTTTCAATTTTACCCCCGTGGGATATATATTCTAACCACACACATTTGGAACTCTCCTGGGTACCCTCACAC
This sequence comes from Phyllobates terribilis, assembly GCF_046119375.1. NCBI lineage: Eukaryota > Metazoa > Chordata > Amphibia > Anura > Dendrobatidae > Phyllobates > Phyllobates terribilis. Next base: position 324,286,337 of record NW_027362764.1, on the reverse strand, counting down.
ATATTATTTCCTCATTTAGTGGACATTTTCACAAAAAAGTGAAATTTTCAAAAATCCAGAAAATTGGCTGAAAACGACTAAATATCAAGGACTCATTGGGCGAATCGCTCTGGAACTGAAATCGGAACGATCACTGACATTTCCCCTATCTGAAAGTCTGATAAACGCCGGAAAAATGACTAAGCCAAAAAAAAATATTTTTAAACTTTTTTCAATTTTACCCCCGTGGGATATATATTCTACCCACACACATTTGGAAATCTTCTTGGGTACCCTCACACATATTATTCCCTCATTTAGTGGATATTTTCACAAAAAAGTGAAATTTTCAAAAATCCAAAATATTGGCTGAAAACAACTAAATATCAAGGACTCATTGGGCGAATCGCTCTGGAACTGAAATAGGAACGCTCAATGACAATTCCACTATCTGAAAGTCTGATAAACGGCGGAAAAATTACTAAGTCCAAAAAAAAATTTTTTTCAGCTTTTTTCAATTTTACCCCCGTGGGATATATATTCTACCCACACACATTTGGAACTCTCCTGGGTACCCTCACACATATTATTTCCTCATTTAGTGGACAGTTTCACAAAAAAGTGAAATTTTCAAAAATCAAGAAAATTGGCTGTAAACGACTAAATATGAAGATCTCATTGGGCAAATCGCTCTGGAACTGAAATTGGAACGCTCACTGACATTTCCCCTATCTGAAAGTCTCATAAACGCCGGAAAAATGACTAAGTCCAAAAGAAAAATTTTTTCAACTTTTTTCAATTTTACCCCCGTGGGATATATATTCTACCCACACACATTTAGAACGCTCCTGGGGTACCCTCACACATATTATTCCCTCATTTAGTGGATATTTTCACAAAAAAGTGAAATTTTCAAAAATCCAAAAAATTGGCTGAAAACGACTAAATATCAAGGACTCATTGGGCGAATCGCTCTGGAACTGAAATCAGAACGCTCTCTGACATTTGCCCTATCTGAAAGTCTGATAAACGCCGGAAAAATGACTAAGTCCCCGAAAAAAATTTTTTCAACTTTTTTCAATTTTACCCTCGTGGGATATATATTCTACCCACACACATTTGGAACTTTCTTGGGGTACCTTCACACATATTATTCCCTCATTTAATGGATATTTTCACAAAAAAGTGAAATTTTCAAAAATCCAGAAAATTGGCTGAAAACGACTAAATATCAAGGACTCATTGGGCGAATCGCTCTGGATCTGAAATCGGAACGCTCACTGAAAGTGTGATAAACGCTGGAATGCTCACTGACATTTCCCCTATCTGAAAGTCTGATAAACGCCGGAAAAATGACTAAGTCCAAAAAAAATTTTTTTTCAGCTTTTTTCAATTTTACCCCCGTGAGATATATATTCTACCCACACACATTTGGAACTCTCCTCGGGTACCCTCACACATATTATTCCCTCATTTAGTGGATATTTTTACAAAAAAGTTAAATTTTCAAAAACCCAGAAAATTCGCTGAAAACGATTAAATATCAAGGACTCATTGGGCGGATCGCTCTGGAACTGAAATTGGAAAACTCTCTGACATTTCCCCTATCTGAAAGTGTGATAAACGCCGGAAAAATGACTAAGCCAAAAAAAATATTTTTTCAACTTATTTCAATTTTACCCCCGTGGGATATATATTCTACCCACACACATTTGGAACTCTCCTTGGGTACCCTCACACATATTATTCCCTCATTTAGTGGATATTTTCACAAAAAAGTGAAATTTTCAAAAATCCTGAATATTGGCTGAAAACGACTAAATATCAAGGACTCATTGGGCGAATCGCTCTGGAACGGAAATCGGAACGATTACTGACATTTCCCCTATCTGAAAGTCTGATAAACGCCGGAAAAATGAATAATTCCAAAAAAATTTTTTTTTAAACTTTTTTCAATTTTACCCCCGTGGGATATATATTCTACCCACACACATTTGGAACTCTCCTGGGGTACCCTCACACATATTATTCTCTCATTTAGTGGATATATTCACAAAAAAGTGAAATTTTCAAAAATCCAGAAAATTGGCTGAAAATAACTAAATATCAAGGACTCATTGGGCAAATCGCTCTGGAACTGAAATCGAAACGCTCACTGACATTTCCCCTATCTGAAAGTCTCATAAACGCCGGAAAAATGAATAAGTCCAAATAAAAATTTTTTTCAATTTTACCCCCGTGGGATACATATTCTACCCACACACATTTGGAACTCTCCTCGGGTACCCTCACACATATTATTCCCTCATTTAGTGGATATTTTCACAAAAAAGTTAAATTTTCAAAAATCAAGAAAATTTTCTGTAAACGACTAAATATCAAGGACTCATTAGTCAAATCGCTCGGGAACTGAAATCGGAACGCTTACTGACATTTCCCCTATCTGAAAGTCTGATAAACGCCGGAAAAATTAAGTCCAAATAAAAAATTTTTTCAACTTTTTTCAATTTTACCCCCGTGGTATATATATTCTACCCACACACATTTGGAACTCTCCTTGGGTACCCTCACACATATTATTCTCTCATTTAGTGGATATATTCACAAAAAAGTGAAATTTTCAAAAATCCTGAAAATTGGCCTAAAATGACTAAATATCAAGGACTCATTGGGTGGATCGCTCTGGAACTGAAATTGGAACACTCTCTGACATTTCCCCTATCTGAAAGTCTGATAAACGCCGGAAAAATGACTAAGTCCAAAAAAAAAAAATTTTTCAACTTTTTTCAATTTTACCCGTGGAGGATATATATTCTACCCAAACACATTTGGAACTCTCCTTGGGTGCCCTCACACATATTATTCCCTAATTTAGTGGATATTTTCACAAAAAAGTGAAATTTTCAAAAATACAGAAACTTGACTGAAAACGACTATATATCAAGGACTCATTGGGCGAATCGCTCTGGATCTGAAATCGGAATGCTCACTGAAAGTCTGATAAACACTGGAATGCTCACTGACATTTCCCCTATCTGAAAGTCTGATAAACGCCGGAAAAATGACTAAGTCCAAGAAAATTTTTTTTTAAACTTTTTTCAATTTTACCCCCGTGGGATTTATATTCTACCCACACACATTTGGAACTCTCCTGGGTACCCTCACACATATTATTTACTCATTTAGTGGACATTTTCACAAAAAAGTGAAATTTTCAAAAATCCAGAAAATTGGCTGAAAATGAGTAAATATCAAGGACTCATTGGACGAATCACTCTGGAACTGAAATAGGAATGCTCACTGACATTTCCCCTATCTGAAAGTCTGATAAACGCCAGAAAAATGAGTAAGTCCAAAAAAAATTTTTTTTCAACTTTTTTCAATTTTACACCCGTGGGATATAGATTCTACCCACACACATTTGGAACTCTCCTGGGTACCCTCACACATATTATTTCCTCATTTAGTGGACATTTTCACAAAAAAGTGAAATTTTCAAAAGTCCAGAAAATTGGCTGAAAACGACTAAATATCAAGGACTCATTGGGCGAATCGCCCTGGAACTGAAATCGGAACGCTCACTGACATTTCCCCTATCTGAAAGTCTGATAAACGGCGGAAAAATCACTAAGTCCAAAAAAAAATTTTTTTCAACTTTTTTCAATTTTACCCCGTGGGATATATATTCTACCCACACACATTTGGAACTCTCCTGGGTACCCTCACACATATTATTTCCTCATTTAGTGGACATTTTCACAAAAAAGTGAAATTTTCAAAAGTCCAGAAAATTGGCTGAAAACGACTAAATATCAAGTACTCATTGGGCGAATCACTCTGGAACTGAAATTGGAACGCTCACTGACATTTCCCGTATCTGAAAGTCTGATAAACGCCGGAAAAATGAGTAAGTCAAAAAAAAATAATTTTCAACTTTTTTCAATTTTACCCCCGTGGGATATATATTCTACCCACACACATTTGGAACTCTCCTGGGTACCCTCACAGATATTATTCCCTGATTTAGTGGATATTTTCACAAAAAAAGTGAAATTTTCAAAAATCCAGAAAATTGGCTGAAAACGACTAAATATCAAGGACTCATTGGGCGAATCACTCTGGAACTGAAATCGGAACGCTCACTGACATTTCCCCTATCTGAAAGTCTGATAAACGCAGGAAAAATGACTAAGTCCAAAAAAAAAATTTTTTCAACTTTTTTCAATTTTACCCCCGTGGGATATATATTCTACTCACACACATTTGGAACTCTCCTGGGTACCCTCACACATATTATTTACTCATTTAGTGGACATTTTCACAAAAAAGTGAAATTTTCAAAAGTCCAGAAAATTGGCTGAAAACGACTAAATATCAAGTACTCATTGGGCGAATCACTCTGGAACTGAAATTGGAACGCTCACTGACATTTCCCGTATCTGAAAGTCTGATAAACGCCGGAAAAATGAGTAAGTAAAAAAAAAATAATTTTCAACTTTTTTCAATTTTACCCCCGTGGGATATATATTCTACCCACACACATTTAGAACTCTCCTGGGTACCCTCACAGATATTATTCCCTCATTTAGTGGACATTTTCACAAAAAAGTGAAATTTTCAAAAATCCAGAAAATTGGCTGAAAACGACTAAATATCAAGTACTCATTGGGCGAATCACTCTGGAACTGAAATTGGAATGCTCACTGACATTTCCCCTATCTGAAAGTGTGATAAACGCCGGAAAAATGAGTAAGTAAAAAAAAAAAAATTTTCAACTTTTTTCAATTTTACCCCCGTGGGATATATATTCTACCCACACACATTTGGAAATCTCCTTGGCTACCCTCACACATATTATTCCCTGATTTAGTGGATATTTTCACAAAAAAAGTGAAATTTTCAAAAATCCAGAAAATTGGCTGAAAATGACTAAATATCAAGGACTCATTGGGCGAATCACTCTGGAACTGAAATCGGAACGCTCACTGACATTTCCCCTATCTGAAAGTCTGATAAACGCCAGAAAAATGACTAAGTATAAAAAAAAATTTTTTAAACTTTTTTCAATTTTACCCCCGTGGGATATATATTCTACCCACACACATTTGGAAATCTTCTTGGGTACCCTCACACATATTATTCCCTCATTTAGTGGATATTTTCACAAAAAAAGTGAAATTTTCAAAAATCCAGAAAATTGGCTGAAAACGACTAAATATCAAGGACTCATTGGGCGAATCGCTCTGGAACTGAAATCGGAATGCTCAGTGACATTTGCCCTATCTGAAAGTCTGATAAACGCCGGAAAAATGAGTAAGTAAAAAAAAAAAAAATGTTCAACTTTTTTCAATTTTACCCCCGTGGGATATATATTCTACCCACACACATTTGGAAATCTCCTTGGCTACCCTCACACATATTATTCCCTGATTTAGTGGATATTTTCACAAAAAAAGTGAAATTTTCAAAAATCCAGAAAATTGGCTGAAAATGACTAAATATCAAGGACTCATTGGGCGAATCACTCTGGAACTGAAATCGGAACGCTCACTGACATTTCCCCTATCTGAAAGTCTGATAAACGCCGGAAAAATGACTAAGTCCAAAAAAAAATTTTTTTAAACTTTTTTCAATTTTACCCCCGTGGGATATATATTCTAACCACACACATTTGGAACTCTCCTGGGTACCCTCACACATATTATTTCCTCATTTAGTGGACATTTTCACAAAAAAGTGAAATTTTCAAAAATCCAGAAAATTGGCTGAAAACGACTAAATATCAAGGACTCATTGGGCGAATCGCTCTGGAACTGAAATCGGAACGATCACTGACATTTCCCCTATCTGAAAGTCTGATAAACGCCGGAAAAATGACTAAGCCAAAAAAAAATATTTTTAAACTTTTTTCAATTTTACCCCCGTGGGATATATATTCTACCCACACACATTTGGAAATCTTCTTGGGTACCCTCACACATATTATTCCCTCATTTAGTGGATATTTTCACAAAAAAGTGAAATTTTCAAAAATCCAAAATATTGGCTGAAAACAACTAAATATCAAGGACTCATTGGGCGAATCGCTCTGGAACTGAAATAGGAACGCTCAATGACAATTCCACTATCTGAAAGTCTGATAAACGGCGGAAAAATTACTAAGTCCAAAAAAAAATTTTTTTCAGCTTTTTTCAATTTTACCCCCGTGGGATATATATTCTACCCACACACATTTGGAACTCTCCTGGGTACCCTCACACATATTATTTCCTCATTTAGTGGACAGTTTCACAAAAAAGTGAAATTTTCAAAAATCAAGAAAATTGGCTGTAAACGACTAAATATGAAGATCTCATTGGGCAAATCGCTCTGGAACTGAAATTGGAACGCTCACTGACATTTCCCCTATCTGAAAGTCTCATAAACGCCGGAAAAATGACTAAGTCCAAAAGAAAAATTTTTTCAACTTTTTTCAATTTTACCCCCGTGGGATATATATTCTACCCACACACATTTAGAACGCTCCTGGGGTACCCTCACACATATTATTCCCTCATTTAGTGGATATTTTCACAAAAAAGTGAAATTTTCAAAAATCCAAAAAATTGGCTGAAAACGACTAAATATCAAGGACTCATTGGGCGAATCGCTCTGGAACTGAAATCAGAACGCTCTCTGACATTTGCCCTATCTGAAAGTCTGATAAACGCCGGAAAAATGACTAAGTCCCCGAAAAAAATTTTTTCAACTTTTTTCAATTTTACCCTCGTGGGATATATATTCTACCCACACACATTTGGAACTTTCTTGGGGTACCTTCACACATATTATTCCCTCATTTAATGGATATTTTCACAAAAAAGTGAAATTTTCAAAAATCCAGAAAATTGGCTGAAAACGACTAAATATCAAGGACTCATTGGGCGAATCGCTCTGGATCTGAAATCGGAACGCTCACTGAAAGTGTGATAAACGCTGGAATGCTCACTGACATTTCCCCTATCTGAAAGTCTGATAAACGCCGGAAAAATGACTAAGTCCAAAAAAAATTTTTTTTCAGCTTTTTTCAATTTTACCCCCGTGAGATATATATTCTACCCACACACATTTGGAACTCTCCTCGGGTACCCTCACACATATTATTCCCTCATTTAGTGGATATTTTTACAAAAAAGTTAAATTTTCAAAAACCCAGAAAATTCGCTGAAAACGATTAAATATCAAGGACTCATTGGGCGGATCGCTCTGGAACTGAAATTGGAAAACTCTCTGACATTTCCCCTATCTGAAAGTGTGATAAACGCCGGAAAAATGACTAAGCCAAAAAAAATATTTTTTCAACTTATTTCAATTTTACCCCCGTGGGATATATATTCTACCCACACACATTTGGAACTCTCCTTGGGTACCCTCACACATATTATTCCCTCATTTAGTGGATATTTTCACAAAAAAGTGAAATTTTCAAAAATCCTGAATATTGGCTGAAAACGACTAAATATCAAGGACTCATTGGGCGAATCGCTCTGGAACGGAAATCGGAACGATTACTGACATTTCCCCTATCTGAAAGTCTGATAAACGCCGGAAAAATGAATAATTCCAAAAAAATTTTTTTTTAAACTTTTTTCAATTTTACCCCCGTGGGATATATATTCTACCCACACACATTTGGAACTCTCCTGGGGTACCCTCACACATATTATTCTCTCATTTAGTGGATATATTCACAAAAAAGTGAAATTTTCAAAAATCCAGAAAATTGGCTGAAAATAACTAAATATCAAGGACTCATTGGGCAAATCGCTCTGGAACTGAAATCGAAACGCTCACTGACATTTCCCCTATCTGAAAGTCTCATAAACGCCGGAAAAATGAATAAGTCCAAATAAAAATTTTTTTCAATTTTACCCCCGTGGGATACATATTCTACCCACACACATTTGGAACTCTCCTCGGGTACCCTCACACATATTATTCCCTCATTTAGTGGATATTTTCACAAAAAAGTTAAATTTTCAAAAATCAAGAAAATTTTCTGTAAACGACTAAATATCAAGGACTCATTAGTCAAATCGCTCGGGAACTGAAATCGGAACGCTTACTGACATTTCCCCTATCTGAAAGTCTGATAAACGCCGGAAAAATTAAGTCCAAATAAAAAATTTTTTCAACTTTTTTCAATTTTACCCCCGTGGTATATATATTCTACCCACACACATTTGGAACTCTCCTTGGGTACCCTCACACATATTATTCTCTCATTTAGTGGATATATTCACAAAAAAGTGAAATTTTCAAAAATCCTGAAAATTGGCCTAAAATGACTAAATATCAAGGACTCATTGGGTGGATCGCTCTGGAACTGAAATTGGAACACTCTCTGACATTTCCCCTATCTGAAAGTCTGATAAACGCCGGAAAAATGACTAAGTCCAAAAAAAAAAAATTTTTCAACTTTTTTCAATTTTACCCGTGGAGGATATATATTCTACCCAAACACATTTGGAACTCTCCTTGGGTGCCCTCACACATATTATTCCCTAATTTAGTGGATATTTTCACAAAAAAGTGAAATTTTCAAAAATACAGAAACTTGACTGAAAACGACTATATATCAAGGACTCATTGGGCGAATCGCTCTGGATCTGAAATCGGAATGCTCACTGAAAGTCTGATAAACACTGGAATGCTCACTGACATTTCCCCTATCTGAAAGTCTGATAAACGCCGGAAAAATGACTAAGTCCAAGAAAATTTTTTTTTAAACTTTTTTCAATTTTACCCCCGTGGGATTTATATTCTACCCACACACATTTGGAACTCTCCTGGGTACCCTCACACATATTATTTACTCATTTAGTGGACATTTTCACAAAAAAGTGAAATTTTCAAAAATCCAGAAAATTGGCTGAAAATGAGTAAATATCAAGGACTCATTGGACGAATCACTCTGGAACTGAAATAGGAATGCTCACTGACATTTCCCCTATCTGAAAGTCTGATAAACGCCAGAAAAATGAGTAAGTCCAAAAAAAATTTTTTTTCAACTTTTTTCAATTTTACACCCGTGGGATATAGATTCTACCCACACACATTTGGAACTCTCCTGGGTACCCTCACACATATTATTTCCTCATTTAGTGGACATTTTCACAAAAAAGTGAAATTTTCAAAAGTCCAGAAAATTGGCTGAAAACGACTAAATATCAAGGACTCATTGGGCGAATCGCCCTGGAACTGAAATCGGAACGCTCACTGACATTTCCCCTATCTGAAAGTCTGATAAACGGCGGAAAAATCACTAAGTCCAAAAAAAAATTTTTTTCAACTTTTTTCAATTTTACCCCGTGGGATATATATTCTACCCACACACATTTGGAACTCTCCTGGGTACCCTCACACATATTATTTACTCATTTAGTGGACATTTTCACAAAAAAGTGAAATTTTCAAAAATCCAGAAAATTGGCTGAAAATGAGTAAATATCAAGGACTCATTGGGCGAATCACTCTGGAACTGAAATAGGAATGCTCACTGACATTTCCCCTATCTGAAAGTCTGATAAACGGCAGAAAAATGAGTAAGTAAAAAAAAAATCATTTTCAACTTTTTTCAATTTTACCCCCGTGGGATAGATATTCTACCCACACACATTTGGAACTCTCCTGGGTACCCTCACACATATTATTTACTCATTTAGTGGACATTTTCACAAAAAAGTGAAATTTTCAAAAGTCCAGAAAATTGGCTGAAAACGACTAAATATCAAGGACTCATTGGGCGAATCACTCTGGAACTGAAATCGGAACGCTCACTGACATTTCCCCTATCTGAAAGTCTGATAAACGCTGGAAAAATGAGTAAGTAAAAAAAAAATCATTTTCAACTTTTTTCAATTTTACCCCCGTGGGATAGATATTCTACCCACACACATTTGGAACTCTCCTGGGTACCCTCACACATATTATTTCCTCATTTAGTGGACATTTTCACAAAAAAGTGAAATTTTCAAAAGTCCAGAAAATTGGCTGAAAACGACTAAATATCAAGGACTCATTGGGCGAATCGCTCTGGAACTGAAATCGGAACGCTCACTGACATTTCCCCTATCTGAAAGTCTGATAAACGGCGGAAAAATCACTAAGTCCAAAAAAAAATTTTTTTCAACTTTTTTCAATTTTACCCCGTGGGATATATATTCTACCCACACACATTTGGAACTCTCCTGGGTACCCTCACACATATTATTTACTCATTTAGTGGACATTTTCACAAAAAAGTGAAATTTTCAAAAATCCAGAAAATTGGCTGAAAATGAGTAAATATCAAGGACTCATTGGGCGAATCACTCTGGAACTGAAATCGGAACGCTCACTGACATTTCCCCTATCTGAAAGTCTGATAAACGCTGGAAAAATGAGTAAGTAAAAAAAAAATCATTTTCAACTTTTTTCATTTTTACCCCCGTGGGATAGATATTCTACCCACACACATTTGGAACTCTCCTGGGTACCCTCACACATATTATTTCCTCATTTAGTGGACATTTTCACAAAAAAGTGAAATTTTCAAAAGTCCAGAAAATTGGCTGAAAACGACTAAATATCAAGGACTCATTGGGCGAATCGCTCTGGAACTGAAATCGGAACGCTCACTGACATTTCCCCTATCTGAAAGTCTGATAAACGGCGGAAAAATCACTAAGTCCAAAAAAAAATTTTTTTCAACTTTTTTCAATTTTACCCCGTGGGATATATATTCTACCCACACACATTTGGAACTCTCCTGGGTACCCTCACACATATTATTTACTCATTTAGTGGACATTTTCACAAAAAAGTGAAATTTTCAAAAATCCAGAAAATTGGCTGAAAATGAGTAAATATCAAGGACTCATTGGGCGAATCACTCTGGAACTGAAATCGGAACGCTCACTGACATTTCCCCTATCTGAAAGTCTGATAAACGCTGGAAAAATGAGTAAGTAAAAAAAAAATCATTTTCAACTTTTTTCATTTTTACCCCCGTGGGATAGATATTCTACCCACACACATTTGGAACTCTCCTGGGTACCCTCACACATATTATTTCCTCATTTAGTGGACATTTTCACAAAAAAGTGAAATTTTCAAAAGTCCAGAAAATTGGCTGAAAACGACTAAATATCAAGGACTCATTGGGCTATTCGCTCTGGAACTGAAATCGGAACGCTCACTGACATTTCCCCTATCTGAAAGTCTGATAAACGGCGGAAAAATCACTAAGTCCAAAAAAAATTTTTTTTCAACTTTTTTCAATTTTACCCCGTGGGATATATATACTACCCACACACATTTGGAACTCTCCTGGGTACCCTCACACATATTATTTACTCATTTAGTGGACATTTTCACAAAAAAGTGAGATTTTCAAAAATCCAGAAAAATTGGCTGAAAATGAGTAAATATCAAGGACTCATTGGGCAAATCACTCTGGAACTGAAATAGGAATGCTCACTGACATTTCCCCTATCTGAAAGTCTGATAAACGGCAGAAAAATGACTAAGTCCAAAAAAAAATTTTTTTCAACTTTTTTCAATTTTACCCCCGTGGGATTTATATTCTACCCACACACATTTGGAACTCTCCTGGGTACCCACTCACATATTATTTACTCATTTAGTGGACATTTTCACAAAAAAATGAAATTTTCAAAAATCCAGAAAATTGGCTGAAAATGAGTAAATTTCAAGGACTCATTGGGCGAATCACTCTGGAACTGAAATCGGAATGCTCACTGACATTTCCCCTATCTGAAAGTCTGATAAACGGCGGAAAAATCACTAAGTCCAAAAAAAATTTTTTTTCAACTTTTTTCAATTTTACCCCGTGGGATATATATTCTACCCACACACATTTGGAACTCTCCTGGGTACCCTCACACATATTATTTCCTCATTTAGTGGACATTTTCACAAAAAAGTGAAATTTTCAAAAGTCCAGAAAATTGGCTGAAAACGACTAAATATCAAGGACTCATTGGGCTATTCGCTCTGGAACTGAAATCGGAACGCTCACTGACATTTCCCCTATCTGAAAGTCTGATAAACGGCGGAAAAATCACTAAGTCCAAAAAAAAATTTTTTTCAACTTTTTTCAATTTTACCCCGTGGGATATATATTCTACCCACACACATTTGGAACTCTCCTGGGTACCCTCACACATATTATTTACTCATTTAGTGGACATTTTCACAAAAAAGTGAAATTTTCAAAAATCCAGAAAATTGGCTGAAAATGAGTAAATATCAAGGACTCATTGGGCGAATCACTCTGGAACTGAAATAGGAATGCTCACTGACATTTCCCCTATCTGAAAGTCTGATAAACGCCAGAAAAATGACTAAGTCCAAAAAAGAAAATTTTTCAACTTTTTTCAATTTTACCCCCGTGGGATAGATATTCTACCCACACACATTTGGAACTCTCCTGGGTACCCTCACACATATTATTCCCTCATTTAGTGGATATTTTCACAAAAAAGTTAAATTTTCAAAAATGCAGAAAATTGGCTGAAAATGACTAAATATCAAGGACTCATTGGGCGAATCACTCTGGAACTGAAATCGGAACGCTCACTGACATTTCCCCTATCTGAAAGTCTGATAAACGGCAGAAAAATAAATAAGTCCAAAAAAAATTTTTTTCAACTTTTTTCAATTTTACCCCCGTGGGATTTATATTCTACCCACACACATTTGGAACTCTCCTGGGTACCCACTCACATATTATTTACTCATTTAGTGGACATTTTCACAAAAAAGTGAAATTTTCAAAAATCCAGAAAATTGGCTGAAAATGAGTAAATATCAAGGACTCATTGGGCGAATCACTCTGGAACTGAAATAGGAATGCTCACTGACATTTCCCCTATCTGAAAGTATGATAAACGCCAGAAAAATGACTAAGTCCAAAAAAAAAATTTTTTCAACTTTTTTCAATTTTACCCCCGTGGGATTTATATTCCACCCACACACATTTGGAACTCTCCTGGGTACCCTCACACATATTATTTCCTCATTTAGTGGACATTTTCACAAAAAAGTGAAATTTTCAAAAGTCCAGAAAATTGGCTGAAAACGACTAAATATCAAGGACTCATTCGGCGAATCGCTCTGGAACTGAAATCGGAACGCTCACTGACATTTCCCCTATCTGAAAGTCTGATAAACGGCAGAAAAATGACTAAGTCCAAAAAAGAAAATTTTTCAACTTTTTTCAATTTTACCCCCGTGGGATAGATATTCTACCCACACACATTTGGAACTCTCCTGGGTACCCTCACACATATTATTCCCTCATTTAGTGGATATTTTCACAAAAAAGTGAAATTTTCAAAAATCCAGAAAATTGGCTGAAAATGATTAAATATCAAGGACTCATTGGGCGAATCGCTCTGGAACTGAAATCGGAACGCTCACTGACATTTCCCCTATCTGAAAGTCTGATAAACGGCAGAAAAATAAATAAATCCAAAAAAAAATTTTTTTCAACTTTTTTCAATTTTACCCCCGTGGGATTTATATTCTACCCACACACATTTGGAACTCTCCTGGGTACCCTCTCACATATTATTTACTCATTTAGTGGACATTTTCACAAAAAAGTGAAATTTTCAAAAATCCAGAAAATTGGCTGAAAATGAGTAAATATCAAGGACTCATTGGGCGAATCACTCTGGAACTGAAATAGGAATGCTCACTGACATTTCCCCTATCTGAAAGTCTGATAAACGGCAGAAAAATGACTAAGTCCAAAAAAAAATTTTTTTCAACTTTTTTCAATTTTACCCCCGTGGGATTTATATTCTACCCACACACATTTGGAACTCTCCTGGGTACCCACTCACATATTATTTACTCATTTAGTGGACATTTTCACAAAAAAGTGAAATTTTCAAAAATCCAGAAAATTGGCTGAAAATGAGTAAATATCAAGGACTCATTGGGCGAATCACTCTTTAACTGAAATCGGAACGCTCACTGACATTTCCCCTATCTGAAAGTCTGATAAACGCTGGAAAAATGAGTAAGTAAAAAAAAAATCATTTTCAACTTTTTTCAATTTTACCCCCGTGGGATAGATATTCTACCCACACACATTTGGAACTCTCCTGGGTACCCTCACACATATTATTTCCTCATTTAGTGGACATTTTCACAAAAAAGTGAAATTTTCAAAAGTCCAGAAAATTGGCTGAAAACGACTAAATATCAAGGACTCATTGGGCGAATCGCTCTGGAACTGAAATCGGAACGCCCACTGACATTTCCCCTATCTGAAAGTCTGATAAACGGCGGAAAAATCACTAAGTCCAAAAAAAAATTTTTTTAAACTTTTTTCAATTTTACCCTGTGGGATATATATTCTACCCACACACATTTGGAACTCTCCTGGGTACCCACTCACATATTATTTACTCATTTAGTGGACATTTTCACAAAAAAGTGAAATTTTCAAAAATCCAGAAAATTGGCTGAAAATGAGTAAATATCAAGGACTCATTGGGCGAATCACTCTGGAACTGAAATCGGAACGCTCACTGACATTTCCCCTATCTGAAAGTCTGATAAACGCCGGAAAAATGAGTAAGTAAAAAAAAAATCATTTTCAACTTTTTTCAATTTTACCCCCGTGGGATAGATATTCTACCCACACACATTTGGAACTCTCCTGGGTACCCTCACACATATTATTTCCTCATTTAGTGGACATTTTCACAAAAAAGTGAAATTTTCAAAAGTCCAGAAAATTGGCTGAAAACGACTAAATATCAAGGACTCATTGGGCGAATCGCTCCGGAACTGAAATCGGAACGCTCACTGACATTTCCCCTATCTGAAAGTCTGATAAACGGCAGAAAAATAAATAAGTCCAAAAAAAAATTTTTTTCAATTTTACCCCCGTGGGATTTATATTCTACCCACACACATTTGGAACTCTCCTGGGTACCCACTCACATATTATTTACTCATTTAGTGGACATTTTCACAAAAAAGTGAAATTTTCAAAAATCCAGAAAATTGACTGAAAATGTGTAAATATCAAGGACTCATTGGGCGAATCACTCTGGAACTGAAATAGGAATGCTCACTGACATTTCCCCTATCTGAAAGTCTGATAAACGGCAGAAAAATGACTAAGTCCAAAAAAGAAAATTTTTCAACTTTTTTCACTTTTACCCCCGAGGGATAGATATTCTACCCACACACATTTGGAACTCTCCTGGGTACCCACTCACATATTATTTACTCATTTAGTGGACATTTTCACAAAAAAGTGAAATTTTCAAAAGTCCAGAAAATTGGCTGAAAACGACTAAATATCAAGGACTCATTGGGCGAATCGCTCTGGAACTGAAATCGGAACGCTCACTGACATTTCCCCTATCTGAAAGTCTGATAAACGGCAGAAAAGTGACTAAGTCCAAAAAAGAAAATTTTTCAACTTTTTTCAATTTTACCCCCGTGGGATAGATATTCTACCCACACACATTTGGAACTCTCCTGGGTACCCTAACACATATTATTCCCTCATTTAGTGGATATTTTCACAAAAAAGTGAAATTTTCAAAAATCCAGAAAATTGGCTGAAAATGACTAAATATCAAGGACTCATTGGGCGAATCGCTCCGGAACTGAAATCGGAACGCTCACTGACATTTCCCCTATCTGAAAGTCTGATAAACGGCAGAAAAATAAATAAGTCCAAAAAAAATTTTTTTTCAATTTTACCCCCGTGGGATTTATATTCTACCCACACACATTTGGAACTCTCCTGGGTACCCACTCACATATTATTTACTCATTTAGTGGACATTTTCACAAAAAAGTGAAATTTTCAAAAATCCAGAAAATTGACTGAAAATGAGTAAATATCAAGGACTCATTGGGCGAATCACTCTGGAACTGAAATAGGAATGCTCACTGACATTTCCCCTATCTGAAAGTCTGATAAACGGCAGAAAAATGACTAAGTATAAAAAAAATTTTTTTTCAACTTTTTTCAATTTTATCCCCGTGGGATTTATATTCTACCCACACACATTTGGAACTCTCCTGGGTACCCACTCACATATTATTTACTCATTTAGTGGACATTTTCACAAAAAAGTGAAATTTTCAAAAATCCAGAAAATTGGCTGAAAATGAGTAAATATCAAGGACTCATTGGGCGAATCACTCTAGAACTGAAATCGGAACGCTCACTGACATTTCCCCTATCTGAAAGTCTGATAAACGCCGGAAAAATGAGTAAGTAAAAAAAAAATCATTTTCAACTTTTTTCAATTTTACCCCCGTGGGATATATATTCTACCCACACACATTTGGAACTCTCCTGGGTACCCTCACACATATTATTCCCTCATTTAGTGGACATTTTCACAAAAAAGTGAAATTTTGAAAAATCCAGAAAATTGGCTGAAAACGACTAAATATCAAGGACTCATTGGGCGAATCACTCTGGAACTGAAATCAGAATTCTCACTGACATTTGCCCTATCTGAAAGTCTGATAAACGCCGGAAAAATGACGAAGTCCAAAAAAAAATTTTTTTCAATTTTACCCCCGTGGGATTTATATTCCACCCACACACATTTGGAACTCTCCTGGGTACCCTCACACATATTATTTCCTCATTTAGTGGACATTTTCACAAAAAAGTGAAATTTTCAAAAGTCCAGAAAATTGGCTGAAAACAACTAAATATCAAGTACTCATTGGGCGAATCACTCTGGAACTGAAATTGGAACGCTCACTGACATTTGCCCTATCTGAAAGTCTGATAAACGCCGGAAAAATGACTGAGACCAAAATAAAATGTTTTTCAATTTTTTAAAATTTTACCCCCGTGGGATATATATTCTACCCACACACATTTGGAACTCTCCTGGGTACCCTCACACATATTATTTCCTCATTTAGTTGACATTTTCACAAAAAAGTGAAATTTTCAAAAATCCAGAAAATTGGCTGAAAATGACTAAATATCAAGAACTCATTGGGCGAATCGCTCTGGAACTGAAATCGGAATGCTCACTGACATATGCCCTATCTGAAAGTCTGATAAACGCCAGAAAAATGACTAAGCCTAAAAAAAAAATTTTTTCAACTTTTTTCAGTTTTACCCCCGTGGGATATATATTCTACCCACACACATTTGGTACTCTCCTTTGGTACCCTTACACATATTATTCCCTCATTTAGTGGATATTTTCACAAAAAAGTGAAATTTTCAAAAATCCAGAAAATTGACTGAAAATGAGTACATATCAAGGACTCATTGGGCGAATCACTCTGGAACTGAAATAGGAATGCTCACTGACATTTCAACTATCTGAAAGTCTGATAAACGGCAGAAAAATGACTAAGTCCAAAAAAAAATTTTTTTCAACTTTTTTCAATTTTACCCCCGTGGGATTTATATTCTACCCACACACATTTGGAACTCTCCTGGGTACCCACTCACATATTATTTACTCATTTAGTGGACATTTTCACAAAAAAGTGAAATTTTCAAAAATCCAGAAAATTGGCTGAAAATGAGTAAATATCAAGGACTCATTGGGCGAATCACTCTGGAACTGAAATCGGAACGCTCACTGACATTTCCCCTATCTGAAAGTCTGATAAACGCCGGAAAAATGAGTAAGTAAAAAAAAAATCATTTTCAACTTTTTTCAATTTTACCCCCGTGGGATTTATATTCTACCCACACACATTTGGAACTCTCCTGGGTACCCTCACACATATTATTTACTCATTTAGTGGACATTTTCACAAAAAAGTGAAATTTTCAAAAATCCAGAAAATTGGCTGAAAACGACTAAATATCAAGTACTCATTGGGCGAATCACTGTGGAACTGAAATTGGAACGCTCACTGACATTTGCCCTATCTGAAAGTCTGATAAACGCCGGAAAAATGACTAAGTCCAAAAAAAAATGTTTTTCAATTTTTTTAAATTTTACCCCCGTGGGATATATATTCTACCGACACACATTTGGAAATCTCCTTGGGTACCTTCACACATATTATTCCCTCATTTAGTGGATATTTTCACAAAAAAAGTGAAATTTTCAAAAATCCAGAAAGTTGGCGGAAAATGACTAAATATCAAGGACTCATTGGGCGAATCACTCTGGAACTGAAATCGGAACGCTCACTGACATTTCCCCTATCTGAAAGTCTGATAAACGCCAGAAAAATGACTAAGTCCAAAAAAAAATTTTTTTCAACTTTTTTAAATTTTACCCCCGTGGGATATATATTCTACCCACACACATTTGGAACTCTCCTGGGTAACCTCACACATATTATTTCCTCATTTAGTGAACATTTTCATAAAAAAGTGAAATTTTCAAAAATCCAGAAAACTAGCTGAAAATGACTAAATATCAAGGGCTCATTGGGCGAATCACTCTGGAACTGAAATCGGAACGCTCACTGACATTTCCCCTATCTGAAAGTCTGATAAACGCCGGAAAAATGACTAAGTCCAAAAAAAAAATTTTTTCAACTTTTTTAAATTTTACCCCCGTGGGATATATATTCTACCCACACACATTTGGAACTCTCCTGGGTACCCTCACACATATTATTTCCTCATTTAGTTGACATTTTCACAAAAAAGTGAAATTTTCAAAAATCCAGAAAATTGGCTGAAAATGACTAAATATCAAGAACTCATTGGGCGAATCGCTCTGGAACTGAAATCGGAATGCTCACTGACATATGCCCTATCTGAAAGTCTGATAAACGCCAGAAAAATGACTAAGCCTAAAAAAAAAATTTTTTCAACTTTTTTCAGTTTTACCCCTGTGGGATATATATTCTACCCACACACATTTGGTACTCTCCTTTGGTACCCTTACACATATTATTCCCTCATTTAGTGGATATTTTCACAAAAAAGTGAAATTTTCAAAAATCCAGAAAATTGGCTGAAAATGAGTACATATCAAGGACTCATTGGGCGAATCACTCTGGAACTGAAATAGGAATGCTCACTGACATTTCCCCTATCTGAAAGTCTGATAAACGGCAGAAAAATGACTAAGTCCAAAAAAAAATTTTTTTCAACTTTTTTCAATTTTACCCCCGTGGGATTTATATTCTACCCACACACATTTGGAACTCTCCTGGGTACCCACTCACATATTATTTACTCATTTAGTGGACATTTTCACAAAAAAGTGAAATTTTCAAAAATCCAGAAAATTGGCTGAAAACGACTAAATATCAAGTACTCATTGGGCGAATCACTGTGGAACTGAAATTGGAACGCTCACTGACATTTGCCCTATCTGAAAGTCTGATAAACGCCGGAAAAATGACTAAGTCCAAAAAAAAATGTTTTTCAATTTTTTTAAATTTTACCCCCGTGGGATATATATTCTACCGACACACATTTGGAAATCTCCTTGGGTACCTTCACACATATTATTCCCTCATTTAGTGGATATTTTCACAAAAAAAGTGAAATTTTCAAAAATCCAGAAAGTTGGCGGAAAATGACTAAATATCAAGGACTCATTGGGCGAATCACTCTGGAACTGAAATCGGAACGCTCACTGACATTTCCCCTATCTGAAAGTCTGATAAACGCCAGAAAAATGACTAAGTCCAAAAAAAAATTTTTTTCAACTTTTTTAAATTTTACCCCCGTGGGATATATATTCTACCCACACACATTTGGAACTCTCCTGGGTAACCTCACACATATTATTTCCTCATTTAGTGAACATTTTCACAAAAAAGTGAAATTTTCAAAAATCCAGAAAACTAGCTGAAAATGACTAAATATCAAGGGCTCATTGGGCGAATCACTCTGGAACTGAAATCGGAACGCTCACTGACATTTCCCCTATCTGAAAGTCTGATAAACGCCGGAAAAATGACTAAGTCCAAAAAAAAAATTTTTTCAACTTTTTTAAATTTTACCCCCGTGGGATATATATTCTACCCACACACATTTGGAACTCTCCTGGGTACCCTCACACATATTATTTCCTCATTTAGTTGACATTTTCACAAAAAAGTGAAATTTTCAAAAATCCAGAAAATTGGCTGAAAATGACTAAATATCAAGAACTCATTGGGCGAATCGCTCTGGAACTGAAATCGGAATGCTCACTGACATATGCCCTATCTGAAAGTCTGATAAACGCCAGAAAAATGACTAAGCCTAAAAAAAAAATTTTTTCAACTTTTTTCAGTTTTACCCCCGTGGGATATATATTCTACCAACACACTTTTGGTACTCTCCTTTGGTACCCTTACACATATTATTCCCTCATTTAGTGGATATTTTCACAAAAAAGTGAAATTTTCAAAAATCCAGAAAATTGGCTGAAAATGAGTACATATCAAGGACTCATTGGGCGAATCACTCTGGAACTGAAATAGGAATGCTCACTGACATTTCCCCTATCTGAAAGTCTGATAAACGGCAGAAAAATGACTAAGTCCAAAAAAAAATTTTTTTCAACTTTTTTCAATTTTACCCCCGTGGGATTGATATTCTACCCACACACATTTGGAACTCTCCTGGGTACCCACTCACATATTATTTACTCATTTAGTGGACATTTTCACAAAAAAGTGAAATTTTCAAAAATCCAGAAAATTGGCTGAAAATGAGTAAATATCAAGGACTCATTGGGCGAATCACTCTGGAACTGAAATCGGAACGCTCACTGACATTTCCCCTATCTGAAAGTCTGATAAACGCCGGAAAAATGAGTAAGTAAAAAAAAAATCATTTTCAACTTTTTTCAATTTTACCCCCGTGGGATTTATATTCTACCCACACACATTTGGAACTCTCCTGGGTACCCTCACACATATTATTTACTCATTTAGTGGACATTTTCACAAAAAAGTGAAATTTTCAAAAATCCAGAAAATTGGCTGAAAACGACTAAATATCAAGTACTCATTGGTTGAATCACTGTGGAACTGAAATTGGAACGCTCACTGACATTTGCCCTATCTGAAAGTCTGATAAACGCCGGAAAAATGACTAAGTCCAAAAAAAAATGTTTTTCAATTTTTTTAAATTTTACCCCCGTGGGATATATATTCTACCGACACACATTTGGAAATCTCCTTGGGTACCTTCACACATATTATTCCCTCATTTAGTGGATATTTTCACAAAAAAAGTGAAATTTTCAAAAATCCAGAAAGTTGGCGGAAAATGACTAAATATCAAGGACTCATTGGGCGAATCACTCTGGAACTGAAATCGGAACGCTCACTGACATTTCCCCTATCTGAAAGTCTGATAAACGCCAGAAAAATGACTAAGTCCAAAAAAAATTTTTTTTCAACTTTTTTCAATTTTACCCCCGTGGGATATATATTCTACCCACTCACATTTGGAACTCTCCTGGGTACCCTCACACATATTATTTCCTCATTTAGTTGACATTTTCACAAAAAAGTGAAATTTTCAAAAATCCAGAAAATTGGCTGAAAATGACTAAATATCAAGAACTCATTGGGCGAATCGCTCTGGAACTGAAATCGGAATGCTCACTGACATATGCCCTATCTGAAAGTCTGATAAACGCCAGAAAAATGACTAAGCCTAAAAAAAAAATTTTTTCAACTTTTTTCAGTTTTACCCCCGTGGGATATATATTCTACCCACACACATTTGGAACTCTTCTGGTACCCTCACACATATTATTTCCTCATTTAGTGGACATTTTCACAAAAAAGTGAAATTTTCAAAAATCCAGAAAATTGGCTGAAAACGACTCGATATCAGGGACTCATTGGGCGAATCACTCTGGAACTGAAATTTGAGCGCTCACTGACATTTCCCCTATATGAAAGTCTGATAAACGCCGGAAAAAAGACTAAATCCAAAAAAAAATTTTTTTCAACTCTTTTAAATTTTACCCCCGTGGGATATATTCCACCCACACACATTTGGAACTCTCCTGGGTACCCTCACACATATTATTTCCTCATTTAGTGAACATTTTCACAAAAAAGTGAAATTTTCAAAAATCCAGAAAATTGGCTGAAAATGACTAAATATCAAGGACTCATTGGGCGAATCACTCTGGAACTGAAATCGGAACGCTCACTGACATTTCCCCTATCTGAAAGTCTGATAAACGCCGGAAAAATGACTAAGTCCAAAAAAAATTTTTTTTTAACTTTTTTCAAATTTACCCCCGTGGGATATATGTTCTACCCAAACACATTTGGAACTCTCCTGGGGTACCCTCACACATATTATTCCCTCATTTAGTGGATATTTAAAAAAAAAGTGAAATTTTCAAAAATCCAGAAAATTGGCTGAAAACGACTAGATATCAAGGACTCATTGGGCGAATCACTCTGGAACTGAAATTGGAGCCCTCACTGATATTTCCTCTATATGAAAGTCTGATAAACGCCGGAAAAATGACTAAGCCAAAAAAAAATATTTTTTCAACTTTTTTCAATTTTACCCCCCGTGGGATATATATTCTACCCACACACATTTGGAAATCTCCTTGGGTACCTTCACACATATCATTCCCTCATTTAGTGGATATTTTCACAAAAAAAGTGAAATTTTCAAAAATTCTGAAAATTGGCTGAAAATGACTAAATATCAAGGACTCATTGGGCAAATCACTCTGGAACTGAAATCGGAACGCTCACTGACATTTCCCCTATCTGAAAGTCTGATAAACGCCGGAAAAATGACTAAGTCCAAAAAAAATTTTTTTTCAACTTTTTTCAATTTTACCCCCGTGGGATATATATTCTACCCACACACATTTGGAACTCTCCTGGGTACTCTCACACATATTATTTCGTCATTTAGTAGATATTTTCACAAAATTGAAATTTTCAAAAATCTAGAAAATTGGCTGAAAATGACTAAATATCAAGGACTCATTGGGCTAATCACTCTGGAACTGAAATTGGAACGTTCACTGACATTTCCCCTATCTGAAAGTCTGATAAACGGCGGAAAAACGACTAAGCCAAAAAAAAATATTTTTTCAACTTTTTTCAATTTTACCCCCGTGGGATATATATTCTACCCACACACATTTGGAAATCTCCTTGGGTACCCTCACACATATTATTCCCTCATTTAGTGGATATGACGTGCCCCTGGGCCTATGCTGAGTGGCGTTGCGCACGCGAGGGCCTACCCGGAGCCGGATCCGATAGGAGTAGTAGTCTCGTGGCGGTGACCCGGTCCGTGCACAGGGAGTCAAACTAAGTGGCGGTGCTTGGCATAAGATGTTATATTGTTTGACTACGCCACCCGTTGAATGCGGTCATGAGATCGCCGCTGCAGGGCAGACCGCTGAGGCCGGTGGTACGGTCGTGCAGCGTGGATGGTATAACCCCCAACGGGAGGGGTATGGCCTCAGGGCAGCGGACGTGGATGATGAAACATTCAGAGACGGTGCGGTGTAATTCAGGGTCTTTACTGGTGGCAAAGATAGACCCTCCCGGAGTACTGGCTAGCGATCGGGGCCTGGTCAGTCCGTGAGCAGATGGGATCTCCCGTGGCCAGGCGGAGTTGTAGGCCTCCCCAACTAATTGTACTCTTCTGGCTACCTTGCTAGAGGCGGGTAAAAGTAGCCCACGTCCCTGAGTGTACCGTGTGGTGCTCACCCGTATGGCCGGTGACTCGGGGCCTTCTGGTAGCTTCCGCTTCACGACGGCGGTGCTGGTCCCTTGCGTGTGACCGTGCCTTCGGGTTTCTTGGCCAGAGGACCTGAAATCCCCTGCCGATCGGTTTCTGCTGCTGGTTAAGGATTAGTCCCCACAGCCTCGGACTCCGGGTCCGGTGAGAACTCTTCAATCAGGGCGAGCTCTACAGCTTCCAGCCCCTGACCTCTTTTAGCACGGCTCCCACAGAGCTCCTGATCTCTCTTTCCATATAGCTGCCTCACTCCAGACCAGACTGTGTCTCTGTCTGGGATTCCTCTTCTTCTCTTTCTCTCCTCTCTAACCCTGCCTCAGCCCCAGTTTATATAGGGGAAGTTCTTCCCCTCCCAGGACTGGGCAGGAGGTGTGGCATGCTCAGGATTCCTGACCAGGAGACCTCCCACCTGCTCTCAGACGTAATATTGCTATTACTGTGGAAACCAGACCCCTGGGGTGCCACATTCCCCCCTAGTAAAATTTAGTACTCCGGGACTAAACATATTTTTTTTTTTTTAAACATAACAAGTTATAAACAGAAACAGTACAATAAAGAAAAACACATTAGGATGGTCACGGCGTGTCCGCAACCGGGTGCAGTTTTTGAAGAAAACAAGGGTGTCCATTTCACCAAAGAACAGCGAGCCGTAACCAGGTAGGGGTCTGTCCTACCCCGAGTCTTTAACAGTCTTAGTCCTTTCCTGGGTTACGCTCCAAACATATATACAAAGGATTCCGGATAATCCATAAAAGACACCTATAAAATAACTAGAAATACATAATTATTTACAAGCAACTATAAACAGGTACATACAAATAAAACAGTCTAAACACTTTAGATCCTCCAACGTACGGGCAACTGGCCTCTAGTGGCCCTAGTAGACCTACGGAGCTGACTGACTGGTCCTGAGCTACTTGGTGTAGGAGCTGTCAAAGGTGAGCTGGGCAACTGTCTACGGGCTCTTTGGCTCACTAGGGGCACGGCAGGCTCACTATAAGCAGAGGGTTGATTCTTCTGGTCTGCTTGTGTGGGGTCTTCTGCCTCCTGGACCGGCTGCTCTTCCAGCTCTACCTGTTTTTCCGTAGGCACTTGGGATGCTGGCTGGAGGAAGGTGAGGACGGGTACCACAACAGCGCCATTCACTTGTGTCCAAGACCGAGGGAAGTCTCCGAGTACAGTACTGACCATCTCTTCCCTTTCCTCTGCGGGTCGAGGGTTTTCTTGATCTTCTTCAGGGTTTCGTAGCTGCTCGGGACACTTCTTCAGGTGATCTCGGGAAACAATGGCTGTGGTTTCTCCTCCGTCCTTACTGATTGTGCAGACTTTTGGGTTCTCATGGCTTGAGGGCAGTACGGTGTACGGGTCCTTCTCCCACTGGTCGTCCAACTTGTGGAGCCGTCTCTTCCTCTTCAAGACCTGCTCTCCAGGTACCAGGGGAACAGCGGGAGCATACTGGTTGTAAGTCTTCTCCTGTCTTTCTCTTGCTTGACAGAGACTTCGCTCAACGCTCTCCTGTACTTTCCGGTACTGCTGCTGCCTCTCTGTGTCCCAGTCTGCTTCTGGTGAAGTGTCCTCGGGTGTCAGGACTCCCATATACAGATCAACAGGCAGCTTACCAGTTCTTGCCCTCATTAGGTAAGCCGGGGTACAGTTGGTAGAACCTACAGGGATGTGGTTGTATAGGTCCACCAGATCAGGCAGTTTCTCAGGCCACAGACTGCGTTCTTCCAGGGGCAATGTTTTCAGAAGGTCTATCACCACCTGGTTCATCTTCTCGCAGAGTCCATTGGTTTGCGGATGATAGGGTGTTGTTCTTATCTTCCGGCAGCCATACAGAGTGCAGAACTCCTGGAAGACTTCCGCTTCAAAGGCAGGTCCTTGGTCCGTCAGCACCTGCTCTGGGTATCTGTGTGGACGGCAGAAGTGCTGCTGGAAGGCTCTAGCTGCTGCTTGAGCCGTTAAGTCCTTGACGGGGACTACAACCAAGAACCGGGAGTAGTGATCCACGATGGTTAACGCATAGACGTAGCCACTTCTGCTGGGGGTCAGTTTTACATGATCCAAGGCTACCAGTTCCAACGGCTGCCTGGTGACGATGGACTGCAGGGGAGTCTTCTGACTGGCACGGTCCTTCCTTCTTAGGTTGCATGGGCCACAGTCTCTGCACCACCTCTCGATGGTTCCTCTCATGCCTACCCAGTGGACCCGCCCGCGCAGCAGGAACTCCAGCTTCTTCCATCCGAAGTGCCCAGCTCCGTCGTGGTATGCCTCCAGTACCATAGCCGCGTCTCTTCTTGGCACCACTACTTGCCAGATCAGTTCATGCGTCCAGGAGTTAACCATTCTACGGCACAACTTCCCCTTGTAAAGGAACAGTCGACTCTTCTCAGCCCACAGTTGCTTGGTCTCCTCCGGAGCGTCTGGGTCAAGGCGAGCATCTGGCTGAGTCAGCATCTCCTTCACCAGTCGGACGGCGGGGTCACTGTCTTGCGTTTCCGCCCAGTTGTAATGAGGTAAGGGGTTGAATGTAGCGGATTGCTTACCCCTTACATGGTGGGAATACTGGGTAGTCCCATGACGGTGGAACGCGGGGAGTTCAACTTCTTCCAGTTCCTCTGGATCTTCCCCTACGTCCGGTAGGTTTGGCATTCTGGACAAGGCATCCGCGTTGGTATTGGAGCGTCCTGCCCGGTATTTGATCGTGAATTCATAGTTGGACAGACGGGCCATCCATCTCTGCTCCAGGGCACCGAGTCTTGCAGTGTCCAGATGTGTCAACGGGTTGTTATCCGTGTACACGGTGAACGGGGAAGAGGCGAGGTAGTGCCTAAAGCGTTCGGTGACTGCCCACACCACTGCCAGGAACTCTAGCTTGAATGAGCTGTAATTCTCAGGGTTTCTTTCGGTGGGTCGTAGTTTTCGGCTGGCGTAAGCAATTACCCGTTCTTTCCCCTGCTGGATCTGGGACAGTACGGCTCCTAGCCCGATGTTACTTGCGTCGGTGTAGAGGATAAAGGGCTGGCTGTAATCAGGGTACGCCAGGATTTCATCCCCCGTGAGGGCCATCTTCAGCTGGCGGAAGGACTCTTCTTCCAGCTTCTCCCATCTGAAGGGCGGCTTCTGGTTCTTGGCCTTCCTGGACTGGCCTATCAGGAGGTCCTGCATAGGAGCTGCCTTTTTGGTGAAACCGGGGATGAATCTTCGGTAGTAGCCTACCAACCCGAGGAACTGCCGCACTTCCTTTACGCTGGAGGGTCTTGGCCATTCCTTAATCGCGGTGATCTTATCAGGGTCGGGAGCCACTCCGTCAGCACTCACCACGTGTCCCAGGTACTGCACTTTTGGTTTTAGCAGGTGACACTTCGACGGTTTCACCTTCGGACCGTAGTTTGCCAGGACTTCAAACACTTCCGCCAGGTGTTTCAGGTGGTCCTCGTAGGTTTTGGAATAAACTATAACATCATCCAGGTACAGCAGGACCGTCTCAAAGTTCCGGTGTCCCAGACAGCATTCCATCAATCGTTGGAAGGTTCCTGGTGCGTTGCAGAGTCCGAACGGCATGCAGGTAAACTCGCTAAGTCCCATCGGGGTGGTGAATGCAGTCTTCTCCCGGTCCGCCTCTGCTACAGGAACCTGCCAGTACCCGCTAGTGAGATCCAAAGTGGAGAAGAAGTTAGCAGATTTTAAAGCAGACAAAGACTCCTCTATCCTTGGTAAGGGGTACGCATCTTTGTGGGTGATACGGTTGATTTTCCGGTAATCTACACACATTCTCATGGTGTTGTCCTTCTTTTTAACCAAGACTAGTGGAGCTGCCCAGGGGCTACAGCTATCCCTGATTACTCCAGCCTCCTTCATGTCTCTAAGCATCCCCTTGGCGTGTTGGTAGTGTGCAGGGGGTACGGGTCGGTATCTCTCCTTTATGGGAGGATGGTCTCCCGTGGGGATGTGGTGTTCTACCCCCTTTACTCGCCCGAAGTCTAACGGGTGTTTACTAAACACTCTCTCGTACTCTTGAACCACCCGATAGACTCCCTGTTTCTGGTGTGATGGAGTGGAGTCAGTACCCAAATGTAGTTGCCGACACCAGTCCTCCATTGGTTTCTTAGAGCCGTTACCTTCCTCTGGATGAGATGGAGGCAAGGGTTCCACGGTCTGTACAGAATTTTGGTTGATGGTATACAATTTGGCTAGCGTAGCATACCGGGGCAGGTACACTTCCCTCTTCCCGATATTTATTATGCGAACGGGCACCCTCCCATGGCGTACATCAACCACCCCCCGTGCCGTCAAAATGGTGGGCCTACTGTCTGAGTAGACTGGTTCTACCATTGCCTGGTAATCTCTACCTCTCAGACCAATAGCTGCCCGGCACCAAATCATCATTTCACTTTTCGGGGGCATGGCAATAGGGAAAAGGTCACACATTCTCACGCTACCAATCTCACCACCGGAGAGTTCCACCTGTTGCCGTCGCATCAGTGCCCGGATCTCATTTTGGAGCACTCGCTGCTGGCCGGAGCTGGCGTTCTTGGCAACCTGCTGTAAAATGAGAATCACCTCTGCAAGACAATTTTCAATCACATTAGTTCCTAGAGTTATCTTTGGGTGACTCTCGCGCTTGTCAATGTCCACAATGATCAGTCCCTGTGCTGCCAGTTCGACTTTACCAATTTTAATGGTCACCTCTTTAAATCCGATCTGTGGCACGGGCTGACCATTGCTGGCGATGATACTCAAGTCGTCGTCAGGGTAGCGAGTTATATCCGAGTCATTCCAGTACTGCTTGAAGAGCACGTACGGGATGGTGGTGACCTGTGACCCGGTGTCCAGTAGGGCACTCATAGGAATGCCATCCAGTACCACAGGCAAGACTGGACGTCCTCCCACATATTTGTCACGCCAGTTCGATGGGCCTGGTGTTCTTATTCCTAGGGGTTGGCCCTCTACCCCAGGTTGTGCCAGTTTAAAGGACAGTACCTTGCCATATGTCCGGGTTGATTGCAGCGGCGGCAGATGGGTTGTCCGTCCTCGTTGTATCGGTCGCTGGGTCTTCCTCTGGCCGGTGGGGTCCTCCTTGGTCGGCGCCACGGGATATCCTCCGGTCCGGATGCCAGCTGGATCTTCCCTGGAGCAGAAACCTGTAAAGACAGCACAGTTCGGGTTAGCGCAGCAACTCTTTTAGCTAGCTCTTGGACCTGATGGTGCAGGTCTGTAGCCGAGTCATTGTTTAAAGCCTGCGCATCAGCCCCCACAGGCCCTGCCGACAAGGGCGCCATCTCCTGGTGGTAAGTGGTAGTAGGGCGTCTGTGGGTCACAGCGCCACCTGGTGCCGGTTCTCGGAGCACCCGGATGGCTCTGTCCTTGAACTGTGCAAAGTCCAGATGAGGGTCCTGTAAGACCATTGCCCGCAACTGGGTTCGGTGGGCATTGCAATGTAGACCCTCTATAAATTGTTCAGTCAACAACTTGTCTTCGTTTCCCACGCCGTCAGGGTCAGCCTGCTTAATGGCTCTCAGGGCCTCTTGTAGGTTTAGTGCATAGTCCCTTATATTCTCATGTGCTCGCTGCTTGCACCCGTAGAATCTAAGCTTGATCTCGGCTGAGGTACGGGTATCAAAGGTGTCCTTCAGCCGGGCTAGTATCTCTGCGACAGTCCTCCTCCTCCCAAGTGGCCAGGACTTTACCTCCCTTTGGGCTGCCCCTGTTAATTGAGCCACCAGGATGCTCACTTTTTGCTCCTCTGTGAGGGGGTACACCTGGAAGAGGCTATCCAGCTTTTCTCTGAAGTCATTTAGGGTATGTGACTCCCCTGAGTACTGGGGTAGCCAGGCTGCCCCCGGGATATAGGGCATGGTGAAAGGCATGACCGCAGCAGCGGTGGCGCTGGCGGTGGCTGTGGCAGTGAAGCTCTCCTCCGTATCCGACATCCTCCTCCCCCCTAGTGGACCGTGGCCTACCTTTTGATGATCCTCTTCCGTAGGCCGCGGCTCCGCAGTGGATCGTCAGGGTTGAGGACCTTCCGTCGCGCTCCTGTGACGTCGGCGTCTGCTGGCCTCCTTCCAGGACCTTACGCAACGTCCGGACGTGAGGCGGAGCTTCAGTTCTCGCGCGCTTTCGGAGTCCACGCCCCTCTTCTTCCCGCGCGGCGTCTTCAAGATGGCGTCCAACGGCGGGAAAACTCCACGGATGGCGGGAAGAAGGCAGAAGATGGCGTCGGATGGCGGGAATCTTCACCACAGATAAGTTTAACAGTCTTTTTCAGGCACGCAGTACCCGGTGGTTGCGGGCTCGAAATCCTGCCGACTAAGCCAAAAGTTGACGCGCCCCTGGGCCTGTGCTGAGTGGCGTTGCGCACGCGGGGGCCTACCCGGAGCCGGATCCGATAGGGGTAGTAGTCTCGTGGCGGTGACCCGGTCCGTGCCCAGGGAGTCAAACTAAGTGGCGGTGCTTGGCATAAGATGTTATATTGTTCGACCACGCCACCCGTTGAATGCGGTCATGAGACCGCCGCTGCAGGGCAGACCGCTGAGGCCGGTGGTACGGTCGTGCAGCGTGGATGGTATAACCCCCAACGGGAGGGGTATGGCCTCAGGGCAGCGGACGTGGATGATGAAACACTCAGAGACGGTGCGGTGTAATTCAGGGTCTTTACTGGTGGCAAAGATAGACCCTCCCGGAGTACTGGCTAGCGATCGGGGCCTGGTCAGTCCGTGAGCAGATGGGATCTCCCCATGCCAGGCGGAGTTGTAGGCCTCCCCAACTAATTGTACTCTTCTGGCTACCTTGCTAGAGGCGGGTAAAAGTAGCCCACGTCCCTGAGTGTACCGTGTGGTGCTCACCCGTATGGCCGGTGACTCGGGGCCTTCTGGTAGCTTCCGCTTCACGACGGCGGTGCTGGTCCCTTGCGTGTGACCGTGCCTTCGGGTTTCTTGGCCAGAGGACCTGAAATCCCCTGCCGGTCGGTTTCTGCTGCTGGGTAAGGATTAGTCCCCACAGCCTCGGACTCCGGGTCTGGTGAGAACTCTTCAATCAGGGCGAGCTCTACAGCTTCCAGCCCCTGACCTCTTTTAGCACGGCTCCCACAGAGCTCCTGATCTCTCTTTCCATATAGCTGCCTCACTCCAGACCAGACTGTGTCTCTGTCTGGGACTCCTCTTCTTCTCTTTCTCTCCTCTCTAACCCTGCCTCAGCCCCAGTTTATATAGGGGAAGTTCTTCCCCTCCCAGGACTGGGCAGGAGGTGTGGCATGCTTAGGATTCCTGACCAGGAGACCTCCCACCTGCTCTCAGACGTAATATTGCTATTACTGTGGAAACCAGACCCCTGGGGTGCCACAGATATTTTCACAAAAAAGTGAAATTTTCAAAAATCCAGAAAATTGGCTGAAAACGACTAAATATCAAGGACTCATTGGGCGAATCGCTCTGGAACTGAAATCGCAGCGCTCACTGACATTTCCCCTATCTGAAGGTCTGATAAACGCCGGAAAAATGACTAAGTCCAAAAAAAAATTTTTTTCAACTTTTTTCAATTTTACCCCCGTGGGATATATATTCTACCCACACACATTTGGAAATCTCCTTGGGTACCCTCACACATATTATTCCCTCATTTAGTGGATATTTTCACAAAAAAGTGAAATTTTCAAAAATCCAGAAAATTGGCTGAAAACGACTAAATATCAAGGACTCATTGGGAGAATCGCTCTGGAACTGAAATCGGAATGCTCACTGACATTTCCCCTATCTGAAGGTCTGATAAACACCGGAAAAATGACTAAGCCAAAAAAAAATTTTTTTTCAACTTTTTTCAATTTTACCCCCGTGGGATATATATTCTACCCACACACATTTGGAAATCTCCTTGGGTACCCTCACACATATTATTCCCTCATTTAGTGGATATTTTCACAAAAAAGTGAAATTTTCAAAAATCCAGAAAATTGGCTGAAAATGACTAAATATCAAGGACTCATTGGGCGAATCACTCTGGAACTGAAATTGGAACGTTCACTGACATTTCCCCTATCTGAAAGTCTGATAAACGCCGGAAAAATGACTAAGTCCAAAAAAAAATTTTTTTCAACTTTTTTCAATTTTACCCCCGTGGGATATATATTCTACCCACACACATTTGGAACTCTCCTGGGGTACCCTTACACATATTATTCACTCATTTAGTCGATATTTTCACAAAAAAGTGAAATTTTCAAAAATCCAGGAAATTGGCTGAAAACGACTAAATATCAAGGACTCATTGGGCGAATCGCTCTGGAACTGAAATCGGAACGCTCACTGACATTTCCCCTATCTGAAAGTCTGATAAACGCTGGAAAAACGACTAAGCCAAAAAAAATTTTTTTTCAACTTTTTTCAATTTTACCCCCGTGGGATATATATTCTACCCACACACATTTGGAACTCTCCTGGGGTACCCTCACACATATTATTCCCTTATTTAGTGGATATTTTCACAAAAAAGTGAAATTTTCAAAAATCCAGAAAATTGACTGAAAATGACTAAATATCAAGGACTCATTGGGCGAATCGCTGTGGAACTGAAATCGGAATGCTCACTGACATTTCCCCTATCTGAAGGTCTGATAAACGCCGGAAAAATGACTAAGCCAAAAAAATATATTTTTTCAACTTTTTTCAATTTTACCCCCGTGGGATATATATTCTACCCACACACATTTGGAAATTTCCTTGGGTACCCTCACACATATTATTCCCTCATTTAGTGGATATTTTCACAAAAAAGTGAAATTTTCAAAAATCCAGAAAATTGGCTGAAAATGACTAAATATCAAGGACTCATTGGGCGAATCGCTCTGGAACTGTAATCAGAACGCTCACTGACATTTGCCCTATCTGAAAGTCTGATAAACACCGGAAAAATGACTAAGTCCAAAAAAAATTTTTTTTAAACCTTTTTCAATTTTACCCCCGTGGGATATATATTCTACCCACACACATTTGGAACTCTCCTGGGTACCCTCACACATATTATTTCCTCATTTAGTGGACATTTTCACAGAAAAGTGAAATTTTCAAAAATCCAGAAAATTGGCTGAAAACGACTAAATATCAAGGACTCATTGGGCGAATCGCTCTGGAACTGAAATCGGAACGCTCACTGACATTTCCCCTATCTGAAAGTCTGATAAACGCCAGAAAAATGACTAAGCCAAAAAAATATATTTTTTAAACTTTTTTCAATTTTACCCCCGTGGGATATATATTCTACCCAAACACATTTGGAAATCTCCTTAGGTACCCTCACACATATTATTCCCTCATTTAATGGATATTTTCACAAAAAAGTGAAATTTTCAAAAATCCAGAAAATTGGCTGAAAACGACTAAATATCAAGGACTCATTGGGCGAATCGCTCTGGAACTGAAATCGGAATGCTCACTGACATTTCCCCTATCTGAAGGTCTGAAAAACACCGGAAAAATGACTAAGCCAAAAAAAAATATTTTTTCAACATTTTTCAATTTTACCCCCGTGGGATATATATTCTACCCACACACATTTGGAAATCTCCTTGGGTACCCTCACACATATTATTCCCTCATTTAGTGGATATTTTCACAAAAAAGTGAAATTTTCAAAAATCCAGAAAATTGGCTGAAAATGACTAAATATCAAGGACGCATTGGGCGAATCACTCTGGAACTGAAATTGGAACGTTCACTGACATTTCCCCTATCTGAAAGTCTGATAAACGCCGGAAAAATGACTAAGTCCAAAAAAAAATTTTTTTCAACTTTTTTCAATTTTACCCCCGTGGGATATATATTCTACCCACACACATTTGGAACTCTCCTGGGGTACCCTTACACATATTATTCACTCATTTAGTCGATATTTTCACAAAAAAGTGAAATTTTCAAAAATCCAGAAAATTGGCTGAAAACGACTAAATATCAAGGACTCATTGGGCGAATCGCTCTGGAACTGAAATCGGAACGCTCACTGACATTTCCCCTATCTGAAAGTCTGATAAACGCTGGAAAAACGACTAAGCCAAAAAAATTTTTTTTTCAACTTTTTTCAATTTTACCCCCGTGGGATATATATTCTACCCACACACATTTGGAACTCTCCTGGGGTACCCTCACACATATTATTCCCTTATTTAGTGGATATTTTCACAAAAAAGTGAAATTTTCAAAAATCCAGAAAATTGACTGAAAATGACTAAATATCAAGGACTCATTGGGCGAATCGCTGTGGAACTGAAATCGGAATGCTCACTGACATTTCCCCTATCTGAAGGTCTGATAAACGCCGGAAAAATGACTAAGCCAAAAAAATATATTTTTTCAACTTTTTTCAATTTTACCCCCGTGGGATATATATTCTACCCACACACATTTGGAAATCTCCTTGGGTACCCTCACACATATTATTCCCTCATTTAGTGGATATTTTCACAAAAAAGTGAAATTTTCAAAAATCCAGAAAATTGGCTGAAAATGACTAAATATCAAGGACTCATTGGGTGAATCGCTCTGGAACTGTAATCAGAACGCTCACTGACATTTGCCCTATCTGAAAGTCTGATAAACACCAGAAAAATGACTAAGTCCAAAAAAAAATTTTTTTAAACTTTTTTCAATTTTACCCCCGTGGGATATTTATTCTACCCAAACCCATTTGGAACTGTCCTGGGGTACCCTCACACATATTATTCCCTCATTTAGTCGATATTTTCACAAAAAAGTGAAATTTTCAAAAATCCAGAAAATTGGCTGAAAACGACTAAATATCAAGGACTCATTGGGCGAATCGCTCTGGAACTGAAATCGCAACGCTCACTGACATTTCCCCTATCTGAAAGTCTGATAAACGCTGGAAAAACGACTAAGCCAAAAAAAAAAATTTTTTAAACTTTTTTCAATTTTACCCCCGTGGGATATATATTCTACCCACACACATTTGGAACTCTCCTGGGTACCCTCACACATATTATTTCCTCATTTAGTGGACATTTTCACAGAAAAGTGAAATTTTCAAAAATCCAGAAAATTGGCTGAAAACGACTAAATATCAAGGACTCATTGGGCGAATCGCTCTGGAACTGAAATCGGAACGCTCACTGACATTTCCCCTATCTGAAAGTCTGATAAACGCCAGAAAAATGACTAAGCCAAAAAAATATATTTTTTAAACTTTTTTCAATTTTACCCCCGTGGGATATATATTCTACCCACACACATTTGGAAATCTCCTTAGGTACCCTCACACATATTATTCCCTCATTTAATGGATATTTTCACAAAAAAGTGAAATTTTCAAAAATCCAGAAAATTGGCTGAAAACGACTAAATATCAAGGACTCATTGGGCGAATCGCTCTGGAACTGAAATCGGAATGCTCACTGACATTTCCCCTATCTGAAGGTCTGAAAAACACCGGAAAAATGACTAAGCCAAAAAAAAATATTTTTTCAACTTTTTTCAATTTTACCCCCGTGGGATATATATTCTACCCACACACATTTGGAAATCTCCTTGGGTACCCTCACACATATTATTCCCTCATTTAGTGGATATTTTCACAAAAAAGTGAAATTTTCAAAAATCCAGAAAATTGGCTGAAAATGACTAAATATCAAGGACGCATTGGGCGAATCACTCTGGAACTGAAATTGGAACGTTCACTGACATTTCCCCTATCTGAAAGTCTGATAAACGCCGGAAAAATGACTAAGTCCAAAAAAAAATTTTTTTCAACTTTTTTCAATTTTACCCCCGTGGGATATATATTCTACCCACACACATTTGGAACTCTCCTGGGGTACCCTTACACATATTATTCACTCATTTAGTCGATATTTTCACAAAAAAGTGAAATTTTCAAAAATCCAGAAAATTGGCTGAAAACGACTAAATATCAAGGACTCATTGGGCGAATCGCTCTGGAACTGAAATCGGAACGCTCACTGACATTTCCCCTATCTGAAAGTCTGATAAACGCTGGAAAAACGACTAAGCCAAAAAAATTTTTTTTTCAACTTTTTTCAATTTTACCCCCGTGGGATATATATTCTACCCACACACATTTGGAACTCTCCTGGGGTACCCTCACACATATTATTCCCTTATTTAGTGGATATTTTCACAAAAAAGTGAAATTTTCAAAAATCCAGAAAATTGACTGAAAATGACTAAATATCAAGGACTCATTGGGCGAATCGCTGTGGAACTGAAATCGGAATGCTCACTGACATTTCCCCTATCTGAAGGTCTGATAAACGCCGGAAAAATGACTAAGCCAAAAAAATATATTTTTTCAACTTTTTTCAATTTTACCCCCGTGGGATATATATTCTACCCACACACATTTGGAAATCTCCTTGGGTACCCTCACACATATTATTCCCTCATTTAGTGGATATTTTCACAAAAAAGTGAAATTTTCAAAAATCCAGAAAATTGGCTGAAAATGATTAAATATCAAGGACTCATTGGGTGAATCGCTCTGGAACTGTAATCAGAACGCTCACTGACATTTGCCCTATCTGAAAGTCTGATAAACACCAGAAAAATGACTAAGTCCAAAAAAAATTTTTTTTAAACTTTTTTCAATTTTACCCCCGTGGGATATATATTCTACCCACACACATTTGGAACTCTCCTGGGGTACCCTCACACATATTATTCCCTCATTTAGTGGATATTTTCACAAAAAAGTGAAATTTTCAAAAATCCAGAAAATTGGCTGAAAACGACTAAATATCAAGGATTCATTGGGCGAATCGCTCTGGAACTGAAATCGGAATGCTCAGTGACATTTGCCCTATCTGAAAGTCTGATAAACGCCGGAAAAATGACTAAGTCCAAAAAAAAATGTTTTTCAACTTTTTTCAATTTTACCCCCGTGGGATATTTATTCTACCCAAACCCATTTGGAACTGTCCTGGGGTACCCTCACACATATTATTCCCTAATTTAGTGGATATTTTCACAAAAAAGTGAAATTTTCAAAAATCCAGAAAATTGGCTGAAAATGACTAAATATCAAGGACTCATTGGGCGAATCGCTCTGGAACTGTAATCAGAACGCTCACTGACATTTGCCCTATCTGAAAGTCTGATAAACACCGGAAAAATGACTAAGTCCAAAAAAAATTTTTTTTAAACTTTTTTCAATTTTACCCCCGTGGGATATATATTCTACCCACACACATTTGGAACTCTCCTGGGTACCCTCACACATATTATTTCCTCATTTAGTGGACATTTTCACAGAAAAGTGAAATTTTCAAAAATCCAGAAAATTGGCTGAAAACGACTAAATATCAAGGACTCATTGGGCGAATCGCTCTGGAACTGAAATCGGAACGCTCACTGACATTTCCCCTATCTGAAAGTCTGATAAACGCCAGAAAAATGACTAAGCCAAAAAAATATATTTTTTAAACTTTTTTCAATTTTACCCCCGTGGGATATATATTCTACCCACACACATTTGGAAATCTCCTTAGGTACCCTCACACATATTATTCCCTCATTTAATGGATATTTTCACAAAAAAGTGAAATTTTCAAAAATCCAGAAAATTGGCTGAAAACGACTAAATATCAAGGACTCATTGGGCGAATCGCTCTGGAACTGAAATCGGAATGCTCACTGACATTTCCCCTATCTGAAGGTCTGAAAAACACCGGAAAAATGACTAAGCCAAAAAAAAATATTTTTTCAACTTTTTTCAATTTTACCCCCGTGGGATATATATTCTACCCACACACATTTGGAAATCTCCTTGGGTACCCTCACACATATTATTCCCTCATTTAGTGGATATTTTCACAAAAAAGTGAAATTTTCAAAAATCCAGAAAATTGGCTGAAAATGACTAAATATCAAGGACGCATTGGGCGAATCACTCTGGAACTGAAATTGGAACGTTCACTGACATTTCCCCTATCTGAAAGTCTGATAAACGCCGGAAAAATGACTAAGTCCAAAAAAAAATTTTTTTCAACTTTTTTCAATTTTACCCCCGTGGGATATATATTCTACCCACACACATTTGGAACTCTCCTGGGGTACCCTTACACATATTATTCACTCATTTAGTCGATATTTTCACAAAAAAGTGAAATTTTCAAAAATCCAGAAAATTGGCTGAAAACGACTAAATATCAAGGACTCATTGGGCGAATCGCTCTGGAACTGAAATCGGAACGCTCACTGACATTTCCCCTATCTGAAAGTCTGATAAACGCTGGAAAAACGACTAAGCCAAAAAAATTTTTTTTTCAACTTTTTTCAATTTTACCCCCGTGGGATATATATTCTACCCACACACATTTGGAACTCTCCTGGGGTACCCTCACACATATTATTCCCTTATTTAGTGGATATTTTCACAAAAAAGTGAAATTTTCAAAAATCCAGAAAATTGACTGAAAATGACTAAATATCAAGGACTCATTGGGCGAATCGCTGTGGAACTGAAATCGGAATGCTCACTGACATTTCCCCTATCTGAAGGTCTGATAAACGCCGGAAAAATGACTAAGCCAAAAAAATATATTTTTTCAATTTTTTTCAATTTTACCCCCGTGGGATATATATTCTACCCACACACATTTGGAAATCTCCTTGGGTACCCTCACACATATTATTCCCTCATTTAGTGGATATTTTCACAAAAAAGTGAAATTTTCAAAAATCCAGAAAATTGGCTGAAAATGACTAAATATCAAAGACTCATTGGGTGAATCGCTCTGGAACTGTAATCAGAACGCTCACTGACATTTGCCCTATCTGAAAGTCTGATAAACACAAGAAAAATGACTAAGTCCAAAAAAAATTTTTTTTAAACTTTTTTCAATTTTACCCCCGTGGGATATATATTCTACCCACACACATTTGGAACTCTCCTGGGGTACCCTTACACATATTATTCACTCATTTAGTCAATATTTTCACAAAAAAGTGAAATTTTCAAAAATCCAGAAAATTGGCTGAAAACGACTAAATATCAAGGACTCATTGGGCGAATCGCTCTGGAACTGAAATCGCAACGCTCACTGACATTTCCCCTATCTGAAAGTCTGATAAACGCTGGAAAAACGACTAAGCCAAAAAAAAAAATTTTTTAAACTTTTTTCAATTTTACCCCCGTGGGATATATATTCTACCCACACACATTTGGAAATCTCCTTGGGTACCCTCACACATATTATTCCCTCATTTAGTGGATATTTTCACAAAAAAGTGAAATTTTCAAAAATCCAGAAAATTGGCTGAAAACGACTAAATATCAAGGATTCATTGGGCGAATCGCTCTGGAACTGAAATCGGAATGCTCAGTGACATTTGCCCTATCTGAAAGTCTGATAAACGCCGGAAAAATGATTAAGTCCAAAAAAAAATGTTTTTCAACTTTTTTCAATTTCACCCCCGTGGGATATTTATTCTACCCAAACCCATTTGGAACTGTCCTGGGGTACCCTCACACATATTATTCCCTCATTTAGTGGATATTTTCACAAAAAAGTGAAATTTTCAAAAATCCAAAATATTGGCTGAAAACGACTAAATATCAAGGACTCATTGGGCGAATCGCTCTGGAACTGAAATCGGAATGCTCACTGACATTTCCCCTATCTGAAGGTCTGATAAACGCCGGAAAAATGACTAAGCCAAAAAAAAATATTTTTTCAACTTTTTTCAATTTTACCCCCGTGGGATATATATTCTACCCACACACATTTGGAACTCTCCTGGGTACCCTCACACATGTTAATTCCTCATTTAGTGGACATTTTCACAAAAAAGTGAAATTTTCAAAAGTCCATTAAATTGGCTGAAAACGACTAAATATCAATCACTCATTGGACGAATCGCTCTGGAACTGAAATCGGAATGCTCACTGACATTTCCCCTATCTGAAAGTCTGATAAACGGCGGAAAAATGACTAAGTCTAAAAAAAATTTTTTTTCAACTTTTTTCAATTTTACCCCCGTGGGATATATATTCTACCCAAACACATTTGGAACTCTCCTGGGGTACCCTCACACATATTATTTCCTCATTTAGTGGATATTTTCACAAAAAAGTGAAATTTTCAAAAATCCATTAAATTGGCTGAAAACGACTAAATATCAAGGACTCATTGGACGAATCGCTCTGGAACTGAAATCGGAATGCTCACTGACATTTCCCCTATCTGAAAGTCTGATAAACGCCGGAAAAATGACTAAGTGCCCGAAAAAAAAAATTTCAACTTTTTTCAATTTTACCCCCGTGGGATATATATTCTACCCAAACACATTTGGAACTCTCCTGGGGTACCCTCACACATATTATTTCCTCATTTAGTGGATATTTTCACAAAAAAGTGAAATTTTCAAAAATCCAGAAAATTGGCTGAAAACGACTAAATATCAAGGACTCATTGGGCGAATCGCTCTGGATCTGAAATCGGAACGCTCACTGAAAGTCTGATAAACGCTGGAATGCTCACTGACATTTCCCCTATCTGAAAGTCTCATAAGCGCCGGAAAAATGACTAAGTCCAAAAAAAAATTTTTTACAACTTTTTTCAATTTTACCCCCGTGGGATATATATTCTACCCACAAACATTTGGAACTCTCCTCGGGTACCCTCACACATATTAGTCCCTCATTTAGTGGATATTTTCACAAAAAAGTTAAATTTTCAAAAATCAAGAAAATTGGCTGTAAACGACTAAATATCAAGGACTCATTGGGCAAATCGCTCTGGAACTGAAATCGAAACGCTCACTGACATTTCCCCTATCTGAAAGTCTCATAAACGCCGGAAAAATGAATAAGTCCAAATAAAAATTTTTTTCAACTTTTTTCAATTTTACCCCCGTGGGATACATATTCTACCCACACACATTTGGAAATCTCCTCGGGTACCCTCACACATATTATTCCCTCATTTAGTGGATATTTTCACAAAAAAGTTAAATTTTCAAAAATCAAGAAAATTGGCTGTAAACGACTAAATATCAAGGACTCATTAGGCAAATCGCTCGGGAACTGA
This sequence comes from Phyllobates terribilis, assembly GCF_046119375.1. Classification (NCBI taxonomy): domain Eukaryota; kingdom Metazoa; phylum Chordata; class Amphibia; order Anura; family Dendrobatidae; genus Phyllobates; species Phyllobates terribilis. The sequence goes on along the minus strand of NW_027362764.1, from coordinate 324,245,592 downwards.
AATCGGAACGCTTACTGACATTTCCCCTATCTGAAAGTCTGATAAACGCCGGAAAAATTAATAAGTCCAAATAAAAAATTTTTTCAACTTTTTTCAATTTTACCCCCGTGGTATATATATTCTACCCACACACATTTGGAACTCTCCTTGGGTACCCTCACACATATTATTCTCTCATTTAGTGGATATTTTCACAAAAAAGTGAAATTTTCAAAAATCCAGTAAATTGGCTGAAACGACTAAATATCAAGGACTCATTGGGCGAATCGCTCTGGAACTGAAATCGGAGCGCTCACTGACATTTGCCTTATCTGAAAGTCTGATAAACACCGGAAAAATGACTAAGTCCAAAAAAAATTTTTTTTAAACTTTTTTCAATTTTACCCCCGTGGGATATATATTCTACCCACACACATTTGGAACTCTCCTGGGTACCCTCACACATATTATTTCCTCATTTAGTTGACATTTTCACAAAAAAGTGAAATTTTCAAAAATCCAGAAAATTGGCTGAAAACGACTAAATATCAAGGACTCATTGGGCGAATCGCTCTGGAACAGAAATCGGAACGCTCACTGACATTTCCCCTATCTGAAAGTCTGATCAACGCCGGAAAAATGACTAAGCCAAAAAAAAATATTTTTTAAACTTTTTTCAATTTTACCCCCGTGGGATATATATTCTACCCACACACATTTGGAAATCTTCTTGGGTACCCTCACACATATTATTCCCTCATTTAGTGGATATTTTCACAAAAAAAGTGAAATTTTCAAAAATCCAGAAAATTGGCTGAAAACGACTAAATATCAAGGACTCATTGGGCAAATCGCTCTGGAACTGAAATCGGAATGCTCAGTGACATTTGCCCTATCTGAAAGTCTGTTAAACGCCGGAAAAATGACTAAGTCCAAAAAAAAATGTTTTTCAACTTTTTTCAATTTTACCCCCGTGGGATATATATTCTACCCAAACACATTTGGAACTGTCCTTGGGTACCCTCACACATATTATTCCCTAATTTAGTGGATATTTTCACAAAAAAGTGAAATTTTCAAAAATCCAAAATATTGGCTGAAAACGACTAAATATCAAGGACTCATTGGGCGAATCGCTCTGGAACTGAAATAGGAACGCTCAATGACAATTCCACTATCTGAAAGTCTGATAAACGGCGGAAAAATGACTAAGTCCAAAAAAAAATTTTTTTCAGCTTTTTTCAATTTTACCCCCGTGGGATATATATTCTACCCACACACATTTGGAACTCTCCTGGGTACCCTCACACATATTATTTACTCATTTAGTGGACATTTTCACAAAAAAGTGAAATTTTCAAAAATCCAGAAAATTGGCTGAAAATGAGTAAATATCAAGGACTCATTCGGCGAATCACTCTGGAACTGAAATCGGAATGCTCACTGACATTTCCCCTATCTGAAAGTCTGATAAACGCCGGAAAAATGACTAAGCCCAAAAAAAAATGTTTCTCAACTTTTTTCAATTTTACCCCCGTGGGATATATATTCTACCCAAACAGATTTGGAACTCTCCTGGGGTACCCTCACACATATTATTCCCTCATTTAGTGGATATTTTCACAAAAAAGTGAAATTTTCAAAAATCCAGAAAATTGGCTGAAAACGACTAAATATCAAGGACTCATTGGGCGAATCGCTCTGGAACTGAAATCGGAGCGCTCACTGACATTTCCCCTATCTGAAGGTCTGATAAACGCCGGAAAAATGACTAAGTCCAAAAAAGAATTTTTTTAAACTTTTTTCAATTTTACCCCCGTGGTATAGATATTCTACCCACACACATTTGGAACTCTCCTGGGTACCCTCAAACATATTATTTCCTCATTTAGTGGACATTTTCACAAAAAAGTGAAATTTTCAAAAGTCCATTAAATTGGCTGAAAACGACTAAATATCAAGGACTCATTGGACGAATCGCTCTGGAACTGAAATCGGAACGCTCACTGACATTTCCCCGTTCTGAAAGTCTCATAAACGCCGGAAAAATGACTAAGTCCCCGAAAAAAAATTTTTCAACTTCTTTCAATTTTACCCTCGTGGGATATATATTCTACCCACACACATTTGGAACTCTCTTGGGGTACCCTCACACATATTATTCCCTCATTTATTGTATATTTTCACAAAAAAGTAAAATTTTCAAAAATCCAGAAAATTGGCTGAAAACGACTAAATATCAAGGACTCATTGGGCGAATCGCTCTGGATCTGAAATCGGAACGCTCACTGAAAGTCTGATAAACGCTGGAATGCTCACTGACATTTCCCCTATCTGAAAGTCTGATAAATGCCGGAAAAATGACTAAGTCCAAAAAAAAATTTTTTTCAGCTTTTTTCAATTTTACCCCCGTGGGATGTATATTCTACCCACACACATTTGGAACTCTCCTGGGGTACCCTCACACATATTATTACCTCATTTAGTGGACATTTTCACAAAAAAGTGAAATTTTCAAAAGTCCATTAAATTGGCTGAAAACGACTAAATATCAAGGACTCATTGGGCGGATCGCTCTGGAACTGAAATTGGAACACTCTCTGACATTTCCCCTATCTGAAAGTCTCATAAACGCCGGAAAAATGACTAAGTCCAAAAAAAATTTTTTTTAAACTTTATTCAATTTTACCCCCGTGGGATATGTATTCTACCCACACACATTTGGAACTTTCCTGGGGTACCCTCACACATATTATTCCCTCATTTAGTGGATATTTTCACAAAAAAGTGAAATTTTCAAAAATCAAGAAAATTGGCTGTAAAAGAATAAATATTTAGGACTCATTGGGCGAATTGCTCTGGAACTGAAATCGAAATGCTCACTGACATTTCCCCTATCTGAAAGTGTGATAAACGCCGGAAAAATGACTAAGCCAAAAAAAAAATTTTTTCAACTTTTTTCAATTTTACCCCCGTGGGATATATATTCTACCCACACACATTTGGAACTCTCCTGGGGTACCCTCACACATATTATTCTCTCATTTAGTGGATATATTCACAAAAAAGTGAAATTTTCAAAAATCCTGAAAATTGGCCTAAAATGACTAAATATCAATGACTCATTGGGCAAATTGCTCTGGAACTGAAATCGGAGCACTCACTGACATTTCCCCTATCTGAAAGTCTCATAAGCGCCGGAAAAATGACTAAGTCCAAAAAAAAATTTTTTACAACTTTTTTCAATTTTACCCCCGTGGGATATATATTCTACCCACAAACATTTGGAACTCTCCTCGGGTACCCTCACACATATTAGTCCCTCATTTAGTGGATATTTTCACAAAAAAGTTAAATTTTCAAAAATCAAGAAAATTGGCTGTAAACGACTAAATATCAAGGACTCATTGGGCAAATCGCTCTGGAACTGAAATCGAAACGCTCACTGACATTTCCCCTATCTGAAAGTCTCATAAACGCCGGAAAAATGAATAAGTCCAAATAAAAATTTTTTTCAACTTTTTTCAATTTTACCCCCGTGGGATACATATTCTACCCACACACATTTGGAAATCTCCTCGGGTACCCTCACACATATTATTCCCTCATTTAGTGGATATTTTCACAAAAAAGTGAAATTTTCAAAAATCCAGAAAATTGACTGAAAACGACTAAATATCAAGGACTCATTGGGTGGATCGCTCTGGAACTGAAATTGGAACACTCTCTGACATTTCCCCTATCTGAAAGTCTGATAAACGCCGGAAAAATGACTAAGTCCAAAAAAAAAAAATTTTTCAAGTTTTTTCAATTTTACCCCCGTAGGATATATATTCTACCCACACACATTTGGAACTCTCTTTGGGTGCCCTCACACATATTATTCCCTAATTTAGTGGATATTTTCACAAAAAAGTGAAATTTTCAAAAATACAGAAACTTGGCTGAAAACGACTATATATCAAGGACTCATTGGGCGAATCGCTCTGGATCTGAAATCGGAACGCTCACTGAAAGTCTGATAAACGCTGGAATGCTCACTGACATTTCCCCTATCTGAAAGTCTGATAAATGCCGGAAAAATGACTAAGTCCAAAAAAAATTTTATTTAAACTTTTTTCAATTTTACCCCTGGGATATATATTCTACACACACACATTTGGAACTCTCCTGGGTACCCTCACACATATTATTTCCTCATTTAGTGGACATTTTCACAAGAAAAGTGAAATTTTCAAAAATTCAGATAATTGGCTGAAAATGAGTAAATATCAAGGACTCATTGGGCGAATCGCTCTGGAATTGAAATCGGAATGCTCACTGACATTTGCCATATCTGAAGGTCTGATAAACGCCGGAAAAATGACTAAGTACAAAAAAAAATTTTTTTCAACTTTTTTCAAATTTACCCCCGTGGGATATATATTCTACCCAAACACATTTGGAACTCTCCTGGGGTACCCTCACACATATTATTCCCTCATTTAGTGGATATTTAAAAAAAAGAGAAATTTGCAAAAATCCAGAAAATTGGCTGAAAATGACTAAATATCAAGGACTCATTGGGCGAATCGCTCTGGAACTGAAATCGGAACGCTCACTGACATTTGCCCTTCCTGAAAGTCTGATAAGCGCCGGAAAAATTACTAAGCCAAAAAAAAATATTTTTTCAACTTTTTTCAATTTTACCCCCGTGGGATTTATATGCTACCCACACACATTTGGAACTCTCCTGGGTACCCACTCACATATTATTTACTCATTTAGTGGACATTTTCACAAAAAAGTGAAATCTTCAAAAATCAAGAAAATTGGCTGAAAATGAGTAAATATCAAGGACTCATTGGGCGAATCACTCTGGAACTGAAATAGGAATTCTCACTGACATTTCCCCTATCTGAAAGTCTGATAAACGGCAGAAAAATGACTAAGTCCAAAAAAAAATTTTTTTCAACTTTTTTCAATTTTACCCCCGTGGGATTTATATTCTACCCACACACATTTGAAACTCTCCTGGGTACCCACTCACATATTATTTACTCATTTAGTGGACATTTTCACAAAAAAGTGAAATTTTCAAAAATCCAGAAAATTGGCTGAAAACGACTAAATATCAAGGACTCATTGGGCGAATCGCTCTGGAACTGAAATCGGAACGCTCACTGACATTTCCCCTATCTGAAAGTCTGATAAACGGCAGAAAAATGACTAAGTCCAAAAAAGAAAATTTTTCAACTTTTTTCAATTTTCCCCCCGTGGGATAGATATTCTACCCACACACATTTGGAACTCTCCTGGGTATCCTCACACATATTATTCCCTCATTTAGTGGATATTTTCACAAAAAAGTGAAATTTTCAAAAATCCAGAAAATTGGCTGAAAATGACTAAATATCAAGGACTCATTGGGCGAATCGCTCTGGAACTGAAATCGGAACGCTCACTGACATTTCCCCTATCTGAAAGTCTGATAAACGGCAGAAAAATAAATAAGTCCAAAAAAAAATTTTTTTCAACTTTTTTCAATTTTACCCCCGTGGGATTTATATTCTACCCACACACATTTGGAACTCTCCTGGGTACCCACTCACATATTATTTACTCATTTAGTGGACATTTTCACAAAAAAGTGAAATCTTCAAAAATCCAGAAAATTGGCTGAAAATGAGTAAATATCAAGGACTCATTGGGCAAATCACTCTGGAACTGAAATAGGAATGCTCACTGACATTTCCCCTATCTGAAAGTCTGATAAACGGCAGAAAAATGTCTAAGTCCAAAAAAAAATTTTTTTCAACTTTTTTCAATTTTACCCCCGTGGGATTTATATTCTACCCACACACATTTGGAACTCTCCTGGGTACCCACTCACATATTATTTACTCATTTAGTGGACATTTTCACAAAAAAGTGAAATTTTCAAAAATCCAGAAAATTGGCTGAAAATGAGTAAATATCAAGGACTCATTGGGCGAATCACTCTGGAACTGAAATCGGAACGCTCACTGACATTTCCCCTATCTGAAAGTCTGATAAACGCCGGAAAAATGAGTAAGTAAAAAAAAAAACATTTTCAACTTTTTTCAATTTTACCCCCGTGGGATAGATATTCTACCCACACACATTTGGAACTCTCCTGGGTACCCTCACACATATTATTTCCTCATTTAGTGGACATTTTCACAAAAAAGGGAAATTTTCAAAAGTCCAGAAAATTGGCTGAAAACGACTAAATATCAAGGACTCATTGGGCGAATCGCTCTGGAGCTGAAATCGGAATGCTCACTGACATTTCCCCTATCTGAAAGTCTGATAAACGGCAGAAAAATGACTTAAGTCCAAAAATAAATTTTTTTCAACTTTTTTCAATTTTACCCCCGTGGGATGTATATTCTACCCACACACATTTGGATCTCTCCTGGGTACCCACTCACATACTATTTACTCATTTAGTGGACATTTTCACAAAAAAGTGAAATTTTCAAAAATCCAGAAAATTGGCTGAAAATGAGTAAATATCAAGGACTCATTGGGCGAATCACTCTGGAACTGAAATAGGAATGCTCACTGACATTTCCCCTATCTGAAAGTCTGATAAACGCCAGAAAAATGACTAAGTCCAAAAAAAAATTTTTTTAAACTTTTTTCAATTTTACCCCCGTGGGATTTATATTCCACCCACACACATTTGGAACTCTCCTGGGTACCCTCACACATATTATTTCCTCATTTAGTGGACATTTTCACAAAAAAGTGAAATTTTCAAAAGTCCAGAAAATTGGCTGAAAACGACTAAATATCAAGGACTCATTGGGCGAATCGCTCTGGAACTGAAATCGGAACGCTCACTGACATTTCCCCTATCTGAAAGTCTGATAAACGGCAGAAAAATGACTAAGTCCAAAAAAGAAAATTTTTCAACTTTTTTCAATTTTACCCCGTGGGATAGATATTCTACCCACACACATTTGGAACACTCCTGGGTACCCACTCACAAATTATTTACTCATTTAGTGGACATTTTCACAAAAAAGTGAAATTTTCAAAAATCCAGAAAATTGGCTGAAAATGAGTAAATATCAAGGACTCATTGGGCGAATCACTCTGGAACTGAAATCGGAACGCTCACTGACATTTCCCCTATCTGAAAGTCTGATAAACGCCGGAAAAATGAGTAAGTAAAAAAAAAATCATTTTCAACTTTTTTCAATTTTACCCCCGTGGGATAGATATTCTACCCACACACATTTGGAACTCTCCTGGGTACCCTCACACATATTATTTCCTCATTTAGTGGACATTTTCACAAAAAAGTGAAATTTTCAAAAGTCCAGAAAATTGGCTGAAAACGACTAAATATCAAGGACTCATTGGGCGAATCGCTCTGGAACTGAAATCGGAACGCTCACTGACATTTCCCCTATCTGAAAGTCTGATAAACGGCGGAAAAATCACTAAGTCCAAAAAAAAAATTTTTTTCAACTTTTTTCAATTTTACCCCGTGGGATATATATTCTACCCACACACATTTGGAACTCTCCTGGGTACCCTCACACATATTATTCCCTCATTTAGTGGACATTTTCACAAAAAAAGTGAAATTTTGAAAAATCCAGAAAATTGGCTGAAAACGACTAAATATCAAGGACTCATTGGGCGAATCACTCTGGAACTGAAATCGGAATGCTCACTGACATTTGCCCTATCTGAAAGTCTGATAAACGCTGGAAAAATGACTAAGTCCAAAAAATAAATATTTCAACTTTTTTCAATTTTACCCCCGTGGGATATATATTCTACACAAACACATTTGGAACTCTTCTGGAGGGGTACCCTCACACATATTATTCCCTCATTTAGTGGATATTTTCACAAAAAAAGTGAAATTTTCAAAAATTCAGATAATTGGCTGAAAATGAGTAAATATCAAGGACTCATTGGGCGAATCGCTCTGGAACTGAAATCGGAATTCTCACTGACATTTGCCCTATCTGAAGGTCTGATAAACGCCGGAAAAATGACAAAGTACAAAAAAAAATTTTTTTCAACTTTTTTCAAATTTACCCCCGTGGGATATATATTCTACCCAAACACATTTGGAACTCTCCTGGGGTACCCTCACACATATTATTCCCTCATTTAGTGGATATTTAAAAAAAAGAGAAATTTTCAAAAATCCAGAAAATTGGCTGAAAATGACTAAATATCAAGGACTCATTGGGCGAATCGCTCTGGAACTGAAATCGGAACGCTCACTGACATTTCCCCTATCTGAAAGTCTGATAAACGGCAGAAAAATAAATAAGTCCAAAAAAAAATTTTTTTCAACTTTTTTCAATTTTACCCCCGTGGGATTTATATTCTACCCACACACATTTGGAACTCTCCTGGGTACCCACTCACATATTATTTACTCATTTAGTGGACATTTTCACAAAAAAGTGAAATCTTCAAAAATCCAGAAAATTGGCTGAAAATGAGTAAATATCAAGGACTCATTGGGCAAATCACTCTGGAACTGAAATAGGAATGCTCACTGACATTTCCCCTATCTGAAAGTCTGATAAACGGCAGAAAAATGACTAAGTCCAAAAAAAAATTTTTTTCAACTTTTTTCAATTTTACCCCCGTGGGATTTATATTCTACCCACACACATTTGGAACTCTCCTGAGTACCCACTCACATATTATTTACTCATTTAGTGGACATTTTCACAAAAAAGTGAAATTTTCAAAAATCCAGAAAATTGGCTGAAAACGACTAAATATCAAGGACTCATTGGGCGAATCGCTCTGGAACTGAAATCGGAACACTCACTGACATTTCCCCCATCTGAAAGTCTGATAAACGGCAGAAAAATGACTAAGTCCAAAAAAGAAAATTTTTCAACTTTTTTCAATTTTCCCCCCGTGGGATAGATATTCTACCCACACACATTTGGAACTCTCCTGGGTACCCTCACACATATTATTCCCTCATTTAGTGGATATTTTCACAAAAAAGTGAAATTTTCAAAAATCCAGAAAATTGGCTGAAAATGACTAAATATCAAGGACTCATTGGGCGAATCGCTCTGGAACTGAAATCGGAACGCTCACTGACTTTTCCCCTATCTGAAAGTCTGATAAACGGCAGAAAAATAAATAAGTCCAAAAAAAAATTTTTTTCAACTTTTTTCAATTTTACCCCCGTGGGATTTATATTCTACCCACACACATTTGGAACTCTCCTGGGTACCCACTCACATATTATTTACTCATTTAGTGGACATTTTCACAAAAAAGTGAAATCTTCAAAAATCCAGAAAATTGGCTGAAAATGAGTAAATATCAAGGACTCATTGGGCGAATCACTCTGGAACTGAAATAGGAATGCTCACTGACATTTCCCCTATCTGAAAGTCTGATAAACGGCAGAAAAATGTCTAAGTCAAAAAAAAAATTTTTTTCAACTTTTTTCAATTTTACCCCCGTGGGATTTATATTCTACCCACACACATTTGGGACTCTCCTGGGTACCCACTCACATATTATTTACTCATTTAGTGGACATTTTCACAAAAAAGTGAAATTTTCAAAAATCCAGAAAATTGGCTGAAAATGAGTAAATATCAAGGACTCATTGGGCGAATCACTCTGGAACTGAAATCGGAACGCTCACTGACATTTCCCCTATCTGAAAGTCTGATAAACGCCGGAAAAATGAGTAAGTAAAAAAAAAATCATTTTCAACTTTTTTCAATTTTACCCCCGTGGGATAGATATTCTACCCACACACATTTGGAACTCTCCTGGGTACCCTCACACATATTATTTCCTCATTTAGTGGACATTTTCACAAAAAAGTGAAATTTTCAAAAGTCCAGAAAATTGGCTGAAAACGACTAAATATCAAGGACTCATTGGGCGAATCGCTCTGGAACTGAAATCGGAACGCTCACTGACATTTCCCCTATCTGAAAGTCTGATAAACGGCAGAAAAATGACTAAGTCCAAAAAAAAATTTTTTTCAACTTTTTTCAATTTTACCCCCGTGGGATTTATATTCTACCCACACACATTTGGAACTCTCCTGGGTACCCTCACACATATTATCTACTCATTTAGTGGACATTTTCACAAAAAAGTGAAATTTTCAAAAATCCAGAAAATTGGCTGAAAACGACTAAATATCAAGGACTCAATGGGCGAATCGCTCTGGAACTGAAATCGGAACGCTCACTGACATTTCCCCTATCTGAAAGTCTGATAAACGGCGGAAAAATCACTAAGTCCAAAAAAAAAATTTTTTTCAACTTTTTTCAATTTTACCCCGTGGGATATATATTCTACCCACACACATTTGGAACTCTCCTGGGTACCCTCACACATATTATTCCCTCATTTAGTGGACATTTTCACAAAAAAGTGAAATTTTCAAAAATCCAGAAAATTGGCTGAAAATGAGTAAATATCAAGGACTCATTGGGCGAATCACTCTGGAACTGAAATCGGAACGCTCACTGACATTTCCCCTATCTGAAAGTCTGATAAACGCCGGAAAAATGAGTAAGTAAAAAAAAAATCATTTTCAACTTTTTTCAATTTTACCCCCGTGGGATAGATATTCTACCCACACACATTTGGAACTCTCCTGGGTACCCTCACACATATTATTTCCTCATTTAGTGGACATTTTCACAAAAAAGTGAAATTTTCAAAAGTCCAGAAAATTGGCTGAAAATGACTAAATATCAAGGACTCATTGGGCGAATCGCTCTGGAACTGAAATCGGAACGCTCACTGACATTTGCCCTATCTGAAAGTCTGATAAACGGCAGAAAAATGACTAAGTACAAAAAAAAAATTTTTTCAACTTTTTTCAAATTTACCCATGTGGGATATATATTCTACCCAAACACATTTGGAACTCTCCTGGGGTACCATCACACATATTATTCCCTCATTTAGTGGATATTTTCACAAAAAAGTGAAATTTTCAAAAATCCAGAAAATTGGCTGAAACGACTAAATATCAAGGACTCATTGGGTGAATCGCTCTGGAACTGAAATCAGAATGCTCACTGACTTTTCCCCTATCTGAAGGTCTGATAAACGCCGGAAAAATGACTAAGTCCAAAAAAATATTTTTTTCAACTTTTTAAAATTTTACCCCCGTGGGATATATATTATACCCACACACATTTGGAACTCTCCTGGGTACCCTCACACATATTATTTAATCATTTAGTGAACATTTTCGCAAAAAAGTGAAATTTTCAAAAATCCAGAAAATTGGCTGAAAACAACTAAATATCAAGGACTCTTTGGGCGAATCGCTCTGGAACTGAAATCGGAACGCTCACTGACATTTGTCCTATCTGAAAGTCTGATAAACGCCGGAAAAATGACTAAGCCAAAATAAAAAATTTTTTCAACGGTTTTCAATTTTACCCCCGTGGGATATATATTCTACCCACACACATTTCGAAATTTCTTTGGGTAAGCACACACATATTATTTCCTCATTTAGTTGACATTTTCACAAAAAAGTGAAATTTTCAAAAATCCAGAAAGTTGGCGGAAAATGACTAAATATCAAGGACTCATTGGGCGAATCACTCTGGAACTGAAATCGGAACGCTCACTGACATTTCCCCTATCTGAAAGTCTGATAAACGCCAGAAAAATGACTAAGTCCAAAAAAAAATTTTTTCAACTTTTTTCAAATTTACCCCCGTGGGATACATATTCTACCCACACACATTTGGAACTCTCCTGGGGTACCCTCACACACATTATTCCCTCATTTAGTGGATATTTTCACAAAAAAGTGAAATTTTCAAAAATCCAGAAAATTGGCTGAAAAGGACGAAATATCAAGGACTCATTGGTCGAATCGCTCTGGAACTGAAATCGGAACGCTCAATGACATTTCCCCTATCTGAAAGTCTGATAAACGCCGGAAAAATGACTAAGTCCAAGATAAAAAAAAAATTCAACTTTTTTCAATTTTACCCCCGTGGAATATATATTCTACCCACACACATTTAGAACTCTCCTGGGGAAGCCTCACACATATTATTCCCTCATTTAGTGGATATTTTCACAAAAAGTGAAATTTTCAAAAATCCAGAAAATTGGCTGAAAAGTACGAAATATCAAGGACTCATTGGGCGAACCGCTCTGGAAATGAAATCGGAACGCTCAATGACATTTCCCCTATCTGAAAGTCTGATAAACGTCGGAAAAATGACTAAGTACACAAAAAAAAAAAATGTTCAACTTTTTTCAATTTTACCCCCGTGGGATATATATTCTACCCACACACATTTGGAACTCTCCTCGGGTACCCTCACACATATTATTCCCTCATTTAGTGGATATTTTCACAAAAAAGTGAAATTTTCAAAAATCCAAAAAATTGGCTGAAAACGACTAAATATGAAGGACTCATTGGGCCATTCGCTCTGGAACTGAAATTGGAATGCTCACTGACATTTGCCCTATCTGAAAGTCTGCTAAACGCCGGAAAAATAACTAAGTCCCCAAAAAAAATTTTTTCAACTTTTTTCAAATTTACCCCCGTGGGATATATATTCTACCGACACACATTTGGAACTCTCCTGGGGTAACCTCACACATATTATTGCCTCATTTAGTGGATATTTTCACAAAAAAGTGAAATTTTCAAAAATCCAGAAAATTGGCTGAAAACTTCTAAATATCAAGGACTCATTGGGCGAATCGCTCTGGAACTGAAATCGGAACTCTCACTGGCATTTCCCCTATCTGAAAGTCTGATAAATGCTGGAAAAATGACTAATTCCAAAAAAAAAAATTTTTCAACTTTTTTCAAATTTACCCCCGTGGGATATATATTCTACCGACACACATTTGGAACTCTCCTGGGGTACCCTCACACATATTATTCCCTTATTTAGTGGATATTTTCACAAAAAAGTGAAATTTTCAAAAATCCAAAAAAATTGGCTGAAAACTACTAAATATCAAGGAGTCATTGGGCGAATCGCTCTGGAACTGAAATCGGAACGCTCACTGACATTTGCCCTATCTGAAAGTCTGATAAACGCCGGAAAAAGGACTTTTTTGTGAAAATATCCACTAAATGAGGGAATAATATGTGTGAGGGTACCCCAGGAGAGTTCCAAATGTGTGTGGGTAGAATATATATCCCACGGGGGTAAGATTGAAAAAAGTTGAAAAAAAATTTTTTTGGGACTTAGTCATTTTTCCGGCGTTTATCAGACTTTCAGATAGGGGAAATGTCAGTGAGCATTCCAATTTCAAGTCCAGAGCGATTCGCCCAATGAGTCCTTGATATTTAGTCATTTTCAGCCAATTTTCTGGATTTTTGAAAATTTCACTTTTTTGTGAAAATATCCACTAAATGAGGGAATAATATGTGTGAGTGTACCCCAGGAGAGTTCCAAATGTGTGTGGGTAGAATATATATCCCACGGGGGTAAAATTGAAAAAAGTTGAAAATTTTTTTTTTTTTAGACTTAGTCATTTTTCCAGCGTTTATCAGACATTCAGATAGGGGAAATGTCAGTGAGCGTTCCGATTTCAGTTCCAGAGAGATTCGCCCAATGAGTCCCTGATATTTAGTAGTTTTCAGCCAATATTTTGGATTTTTAAAAATTTCACTTTTTTGTGAATATATTCACTAAATGAGGGAATAGTATGTGTGAGGGTACCCCAGGAGAGTTCCAAATGTGTGTGGGTAGATTATATATCCCACGGGGGTAAAATTGAAAAAAGTTGAAAAAATTTTTTTCTTGGACTTATTCATTTTTCCGGCGTTTATCAGACTTTCAAATAGCTGAAATGTCAGAGAGCATTCCGATTTCAGTTCCAGAGCGATTCGCCCAATGAGTCCATGATATTTAGTCGTTTTCAGCCAATTTTCTGGATTTTTGAAAATGTCACTTTTTTGTGAAAATATCCACTAAATGAGGGAATAATATGTGTGAGGGTACCCCAGGAGAGTTCCAAATGGGTGTGGGTAGAATATATATCCCACGGGGGTAAAATTGAAAAAAGTTGAAAAATTTTTTTTTTTTGGAATTAGTCATTTTTCCGGCGTTTATCAGACTTTCAGATAGGGCAAATGTCAGTGAGCATTCTGATTTCAGATCCAGAGCGATTCACCCAATGAGTCCCTGATATTTAGTAGTTTTCAGCCAATATTTTGGATTTTTAAAAATTTCACTTTTTTGTGAAAATATTCACTAAATGAGGGAATAATATGTGTGAGGGTACCCCAGGAGAGTTCCAAATGTGTATGGGTAGAATATAAATACCACGGGGGTAAAATTGAAAAAAGTTGAAAAATTTTTTTTTTTGGAATTAGTCATTTTTCCGGCGTTTATCAGACTTTCAGATAGGGGAAATGTCAGTGAGCGTTCTGATTTCAGTTCCAGAGCGATTCGCCCAATGAGTCCCTGATATTTAGTAGTTTTCAGCCAATATTTTGGATTTTTGAAAATGTCACTTTTTTGTGAAAATATCCACTAAATGAGGGAATAATATGTGTGAGGGTACCCCAGGAGAGTTCCAAATGTGTGTGGGTAGAATATATATCCCACGGGGGTAAAATTGAAAAAAGTTGAAAAAAATTTTTTTTTTTTACTTCATCATTTTTCCAGCGTTTATCAGACTTTCAGATAGGGGAAATGTCAGTGAGCATTCCGATTTCAATTCCAGAGCGATTCGCCCAATGAGTCCTTGATATTTAGTCGTTTTCAGCCAATTTTCTGGATTTTTGAAAATTTCACTTTTTTGTGAAAATATCCACTAAATGAGGGAATAATATGTGTGAGGGTACCCCAGGAGAGTTCCAAATGTGTGTGGGTAGAATATATATCCCACGGGGGTAAAATTGAAAAAAGTTTAAAAAAAAATTTTTGGGGTCTTAGTCATTTTTCCGGCATTTATCAGACTTTCAGATAGGGAAGATGTCAGTGAGCATTCCAATTTCAAGTCCAGAGCGATTCGCCCAATGAGTCCTTGATATTTAGTAATTTTCAGCCAATTTTCCGGATTTTTGAAAATTTCACATTTTTGTGAAAATATCCACTAAATGAGGGAATAATATGTGTGAGGGTACCCAAGTAGAGTTCCAAAAATGTGTGGGTAGAATATATATCCCACGGGGGTAAAATTGAAAAAAGTTGAAAATTTTTTTTTTTGGACTTAGTCATTTTTCCAGCGTTTATCAGACTTTCAGATAGGGCAAATGTCAGTGAGCGTTCCGATTTCAGTTCCAGAGAGATTCTCCCAATGAGTCCCTGATATTTAGTAGTTTTCAGCCAATATTTTGGATTTTTAAAAATTTCACTTTTTTGCGAAAATATTCACTAAATGAGGGAATAATATGTGTGAGGGTACCCCAGAAGAGTTCCAAATGTGTGTGGGTAGAATATATATACCACGGGGGTAAAATTGAAAAAAGTTGAAAAATTTTTTTTTTTGGAATTAGTCATTTTTCCGGCGTTTATCAGACTTTCAGATAGGGCAAATGTCAGTGAGCATTCTGATTTCAGATCCAGAGCGATTCACCCAATGAGTCCCTGATATTTAGTAGTTTTCAGCCAATATTTTGGATTTTTAAAAATTTCACTTTTTTGTGAAAATATTCACTAAATGAGGGAATAATATGTGTGAGGGTACCCCAGGAGAGTTCCAAATGTGTATGGGTAGAATATAAATACCACGGGGGTAAAATTGAAAAAAGTTGAAAAATTTTTTTTTTTGGAATTAGTCATTTTTCCGGCGTTTATCAGACTTTCAGATAGGGCAAATGTCAGTGAGCATTCCAATTTCAAGTCCAGAGCGATTCGCCCAATGAGTCCTTGATATTTAGTCATTTTCAGCCAATTTTCTGGATTTTTGAAAATTTCACTTTTTTGTGAAAATATCCACTAAATGAGGGAATAATATGTGTGAGTGTACCCCAGGAGAGTTCCAAATGTGTGTGGGTAGAATATATATCCCACGGGGGTAAAATTGAAAAAAGTTGAAAATTTTTTTTTTTTAGACTTAGTCATTTTTCCAGCGTTTATCAGACATTCAGATAGGGGAAATGTCAGTGAGCGTTCCGATTTCAGTTCCAGAGAGATTTGCCCAATGAGTCCCTGATATTTAGTAGTTTTCAGCCAATATTTTGGATTTTTAAAAATTTCACTTTTTTGTGAAAATATTCACTAAATGAGGGAATAGTATGTGTGAGGGTACCCCAGGAGAGTTCCAAATGTGTGTGGGTAGATTATATATCCCACGGGGGTAAAATTGAAAAAAGTTGAAAAAATTTTTTTCTTGGACTTATTCATTTTTCCGGCGTTTATCAGACTTTCAAATAGCTGAAATGTCAGAGAGCATTCCGATTTCAGTTCCAGAGCGATTCGCCCAATGAGTCCATGATATTTAGTCGTTTTCAGCCAATTTTCTGGATTTTTGAAAATGTCACTTTTTTGTGAAAATATCCACTAAATGAGGGAATAATATGTGTGAGGGTACCCCAGGAGAGTTCCAAATGGGTGTGGGTAGAATATATATCCCACGGGGGTAAAATTGAAAAAAGTTGAAAAATTTTTTTTTTTTGGAATTAGTCATTTTTCCGGCGTTTATCAGACTTTCAGATAGGGCAAATGTCAGTGAGCATTCTGATTTCAGATCCAGAGCGATTCACCCAATGAGTCCCTGATATTTAGTAGTTTTCAGCCAATATTTTGGATTTTTAAAAATTTCACTTTTTTGTGAAAATATTCACTAAATGAGGGAATAATATGTGTGAGGGTACCCCAGGAGAGTTCCAAATGTGTATGGGTAGAATATAAATACCACGGGGGTAAAATTGAAAAAAGTTGAAAAATTTTTTTTTTTGGAATTAGTCATTTTTCCGGCGTTTATCAGACTTTCAGATAGGGGAAATGTCAGTGAGCGTTCTGATTTCAGTTCCAGAGCGATTCGCCCAATGAGTCCCTGATATTTAGTAGTTTTCAGCCAATATTTTGGATTTTTGAAAATGTCACTTTTTTGTGAAAATATCCACTAAATGAGGGAATAATATGTGTGAGGGTACCCCAGGAGAGTTCCAAATGTGTGTGGGTAGAATATATATCCCACGGGGGTAAAATTGAAAAAAGTTGAAAAAAATTTTTTTTTTTTACTTCATCATTTTTCCAGCGTTTATCAGACTTTCAGATAGGGGAAATGTCAGTGAGCATTCCGATTTCAATTCCAGAGCGATTCGCCCAATGAGTCCTTGATATTTAGTCGTTTTCAGCCAATTTTCTGGATTTTTGAAAATTTCACTTTTTTGTGAAAATATCCACTAAATGAGGGAATAATATGTGTGAGGGTACCCCAGGAGAGTTCCAAATGTGTGTGGGTAGAATATATATCCCACGGGGGTAAAATTGAAAAAAGTTTAAAAAAAAATTTTTGGGGTCTTAGTCATTTTTCCGGCATTTATCAGACTTTCAGATAGGGAAGATGTCAGTGAGCATTCCAATTTCAAGTCCAGAGCGATTCGCCCAATGAGTCCTTGATATTTAGTAATTTTCAGCCAATTTTCCGGATTTTTGAAAATTTCACATTTTTGTGAAAATATCCACTAAATGAGGGAATAATATGTGTGAGGGTACCCAAGTAGAGTTCCAAAAATGTGTGGGTAGAATATATATCCCACGGGGGTAAAATTGAAAAAAGTTGAAAATTTTTTTTTTTGGACTTAGTCATTTTTCCAGCGTTTATCAGACTTTCAGATAGGGCAAATGTCAGTGAGCGTTCCGATTTCAGTTCCAGAGAGATTCTCCCAATGAGTCCCTGATATTTAGTAGTTTTCAGCCAATATTTTGGATTTTTAAAAATTTCACTTTTTTGCGAAAATATTCACTAAATGAGGGAATAATATGTGTGAGGGTACCCCAGAAGAGTTCCAAATGTGTGTGGGTAGAATATATATACCACGGGGGTAAAATTGAAAAAAGTTGAAAAATTTTTTTTTTTGGAATTAGTCATTTTTCCGGCGTTTATCAGACTTTCAGATAGGGCAAATGTCAGTGAGCATTCTGATTTCAGATCCAGAGCGATTCACCCAATGAGTCCCTGATATTTAGTAGTTTTCAGCCAATATTTTGGATTTTTAAAAATTTCACTTTTTTGTGAAAATATTCACTAAATGAGGGAATAATATGTGTGAGGGTACCCCAGGAGAGTTCCAAATGTGTATGGGTAGAATATAAATACCACGGGGGTAAAATTGAAAAAAGTTGAAAAATTTTTTTTTTTGGAATTAGTCATTTTTCCGGCGTTTATCAGACTTTCAGATAGGGCAAATGTCAGTGAGCATTCCAATTTCAAGTCCAGAGCGATTCGCCCAATGAGTCCTTGATATTTAGTCATTTTCAGCCAATTTTCTGGATTTTTGAAAATTTCACTTTTTTGTGAAAATATCCACTAAATGAGGGAATAATATGTGTGAGTGTACCCCAGGAGAGTTCCAAATGTGTGTGGGTAGAATATATATCCCACGGGGGTAAAATTGAAAAAAGTTGAAAATTTTTTTTTTTTAGACTTAGTCATTTTTCCAGCGTTTATCAGACATTCAGATAGGGGAAATGTCAGTGAGCGTTCCGATTTCAGTTCCAGAGAGATTTGCCCAATGAGTCCCTGATATTTAGTAGTTTTCAGCCAATATTTTGGATTTTTAAAAATTTCACTTTTTTGTGAAAATATTCACTAAATGAGGGAATAGTATGTGTGAGGGTACCCCAGGAGAGTTCCAAATGTGTGTGGGTAGATTATATATCCCACGGGGGTAAAATTGAAAAAAGTTGAAAAAATTTTTTTCTTGGACTTATTCATTTTTCCGGCGTTTATCAGACTTTCAAATAGCTGAAATGTCAGTGAGCATTCCGATTTCAGTTCCAGAGCGATTCGCCCAATGAGTCCATGATATTTAGTCGTTTTCAGCCAATTTTCTGGATTTTTGAAAATGTCACTTTTTTGTGAAAATATCCACTAAATGAGGGAATAATATGTGTGAGGGTACCCCAGGAGAGTTCCAAATGGGTGTGGGTAGAATATATATCCCACGGGGGTAAAATTGAAAAAAGTTGAAAAAATTTTTTTTTGGGACTTAGTCATTTTTCCGGCGTTTATCAGACTTTCAGATAGGGGAAATGTCAGTGAGCGTTCCGATTTCAGTTCCAGAGAGATTCGCCCAATGAGTCCCTGATATTTAGTAGTTTTCAGCCAATATTTTGGATTTTTAAAAATTTCACTTTTTTGTGAAAATATTCACTAAATGAGGGAATAATATGTGTGAGGGTACCCCAGAAGAGTTCCAAATGTGTGTGGGTAGAATATATATACCACGGGGGTAAAATTGAAAAAAGTTGAAAAATTTTTTTTTTAGGAATTAGTCATTTTTCCGGCGTTTATCAGACTTTCAGATAGGGCAAATGTCAGTGAGCATTCTGATTTCAGATCCAGAGCGATTCACCCAATGAGTCCCTGATATTTAGTAGTTTTCAGCCAATATTTTGGATTTTTAAAAATTTCACTTTTTTGTGAAAATATTCACTAAATGAGGGAATAATATGTGTGAGGGTACCCCAGGAGAGTTCCAAATGTGTATGGGTAGAATATAAATACCACGGGGGTAAAATTGAAAAAAGTTGAAAAATTTTTTTTTTTGGAATTAGTCATTTTTCCGGCGTTTATCAGACTTTCAGATAGGGCAAATGTCAGTGAGCGTTCTGATTTCAGATCCAGAGTGATTCACCCAATGAGTCCCTGATATTTAGTAGTTTTCAGCCAATATTTTGGATTTTTGAAAATGTCACTTTTTTGTGAAAATATCCACTAAATGAGGGAATAATATGTGTGAGGGTACCCCAGCAGAGTTCCAAATGTGTGTGGGTAGAATATATATCCCACGGGGGTAAAATTGAAAAAAGTTGAAAAAAAATTTTTTTTTTTACTTCATCATTTTTCCAGCGTTTATCAGACTTTCAGATAGGGGAAATGTCAGTGAGCATTCCGATTTCAATTCCAGAGCGATTCGCCCAATGAGTCCTTGATATTTAGTCGTTTTCAGCCAATTTTCTGGATTTTTGAAAATTTCACTTTTTTGTGAAAATATCCACTAAATGAGGGAATAATATGTGTGAGGGTACCCCAGGAGAGTTCCAAATGTGTGTGGGTAGAATATATATCCCACGGGGGTAAAATTGAAAAAAGTTTAAAAAAAAATTTTTGGGGTCTTAGTCATTTTTCCAGCATTTATCAGACTTTCAGATAGGGGAGATGTCAGTGAGCATTCCAATTTCAAGTCCAGAGCGATTCGCCCAATGAGTCCTTGATATTTAGTAATTTTCAGCCAATTTTCCGGATTTTTGAAAATTTCACATTTTTGTGAAAATATCCACTAAATGAGGGAATAATATGTGTGAGGGTACCCAAGTAGAGTTCCAAAAATGTGTGGGTAGAATATATATCCCACGGGGGTAAAATTGAAAAAAGTTGAAAATTTTTTTTTTTGGACTTAGTCATTTTTCCAGCGTTTATCAGACTTTCAGATAGGGCAAATGTCAGTGAGCGTTCCGATTTCAGTTCCAGAGAGATTCTCCCAATGAGTCCCTGATATTTAGTAGTTTTCAGCCAATATTTTGGATTTTTAAAAATTTCACTTTTTTGCGAAAATATTCACTAAATGAGGGAATAATATGTGTGAGGGTACCCCAGAAGAGTTCCAAATGTGTGTGGGTAGAATATATATACCACGGGGGTAAAATTGAAAAAAGTTGAAAAAATTTTTTTTTTGGAATTAGTCATTTTTCCGGCGTTTATCAGACTTTCAGATAGGGCAAATGTCAGTGAGCATTCTGATTTCAGATCCAGAGCGATTCACCCAATGAGTCCCTGATATTTAGTAGTTTTCAGCCAATATTTTGGATTTTTAAAAATTTCACTTTTTTGTGAAAATATTCACTAAATGAGGGAATAATATGTGTGAGGGTACCCCAGGAGAGTTCCAAATGTGTATGGGTAGAATATAAATACCACGGGGGTAAAATTGAAAAAAGTTGAAAAATTTTTTTTTTTGGAATTAGTCATTTTTCCGGCGTTTATCAGACTTTCAGATAGGGCAAATGTCAGTGAGCGTTCTGATTTCAGATCCAGAGTGATTCACCCAATGAGTCCCTGATATTTAGTAGTTTTCAGCCAATATTTTGGATTTTTGAAAATGTCACTTTTTTGTGAAAATATCCACTAAATGAGGGAATAATATGTGTGAGGGTACCCCAGCAGAGTTCCAAATGTGTGTGGGTAGAATATATATCCCACGGGGGTAAAATTGAAAAAAGTTTAAAAAAAATTTTTTTGGGACCTAGTCATTTTTCCGGCGTTTATCAGACTTTCACATAGGGGAAATGTCAGTGAGCGTTCTGATTTCAGTTCCAGAGCGATTCGCCCAATGAGTCCCTGATATTTAGTAGTTTTCAGCCAATATTTTGGATTTTTGAAAATGTCACTTTTTTGTGAAAATATCCACTAAATGAGGGAATAATATGTGTGAGGGTACCCCAGGAGAGTTCCAAATGTGTGTGGGTAGAATATATATCCCACGGGGGTAAAATTGAAAAAAGTTGAAAAAAATTTTTTTTTTTTACTTCATCATTTTTCCAGCGTTTATCAGACTTTCAGATAGGGGAAATGTCAGTGAGCATTCCGATTTCAATTCCAGAGCGATTCGCCCAAGGAGTCCCTGATATTTAGTAGTTTTCAGCTAATATTTTGGATTTTTGAAAATTTCACTTTTTTGTGAAAATATCCACTAAATGAGGGAATAATATGTGTGAGGGTACCCCAGGAGAGTTCCAAATGTGTGTGGGTAGAATATATATCCCACGGGGGTAAAATTGAAAAAAGTTTTAAAAAAAATTTTTGGGGTCTTAGTCATTTTTCCGGCATTTATCAGACTTTCAGATAGGGGAGATGTCAGTGAGCATTCCAATTTCAAGTCCAGAGCGATTCGCCCAATGAGTCCTTGATATTTAGTAATTTTCAGCCAATTTTCCGGATTTTTGAAAATTTCACATTTTTGTGAAAATATCCACTAAATGAGGGAATAATATGTGTGAGGGTACCCCAGGAGAGTTCCAAATGTGTGTGGGTAGAATATATATCCCACGGGGGTAAAATTGAAAAAAGTTGAAAAAAATTTTTTTTTTTTACTTCATCATTTTTCCAGCGTTTATCAGACTTTCAGATAGGGGAAATGTCAGTGAGCATTCCGATTTCAATTCCAGAGCGATTCGCCCAAGGAGTCCCTGATATTTAGTAGTTTTCAGCTAATATTTTGGATTTTTGAAAATTTCACTTTTTTGTGAAAATATCCACTAAATGAGGGAATAATATGTGTGAGGGTACCCCAGGAGAGTTCCAAATGTGTGTGGGTAGAATATATATCCCACGGGGGTAAAATTGAAAAAAGTTTTAAAAAAAATTTTTGGGGTCTTAGTCATTTTTCCGGCATTTATCAGACTTTCAGATAGGGGAGATGTCAGTGAGCATTCCAATTTCAAGTCCAGAGCGATTCGCCCAATGAGTCCTTGATATTTAGTAATTTTCAGCCAATTTTCCGGATTTTTGAAAATTTCACATTTTTGTGAAAATATCCACTAAATGAGGGAATAATATGTGTGAGGGTACCCCAGGAGAGTTCCAAATGTGTGTGGGTAGAATATATATCCCACGG
This sequence comes from Phyllobates terribilis, assembly GCF_046119375.1. Lineage (NCBI taxonomy): Eukaryota > Metazoa > Chordata > Amphibia > Anura > Dendrobatidae > Phyllobates > Phyllobates terribilis. The sequence continues at coordinate 324,222,839 of NW_027362764.1, read as the reverse complement.
GGGTAAAATTGAAAAAAGTTGAAAATTTTTTTTTTTGGACTTAGTCATTTTTCCAGCGTTTATCAGACTTTCAGATAGGGCAAATGTCAGTGAGCGTTCCGATTTCAGTTCCAGAGCGATTCGCCCAAGGAGCCCCTGATATTTAGTAGTTTTCAGCCAATATTTTGGATTTTTGAAAATTTCACTTTTTTGTGAAAATATCCACAAAATGAGGGAATAATATGTGTGAGGGTACCCCAGGAGAGTTCCAAATGTGTGTGGGTAGAACATATATCCCGCGGGGGTAAAATTGAAAAAAGTTGAAAAATTTTTTTTCTTGGACTTATTCATTTTTCCGGCGTTTATCAGACTTTCAAATAGCTGAAATGTCAGTGAGCATTCTGATTTCAGTTCCAGAGCGATTCGCCCAATGAGTCCATGATATTTAGTCGTTTTCAGCAAATCTTCTGGATTTTTGAAAATGTCACTTTTTTGTGAAAATATCCACTAAATGAGGGAATAATATGTGTCAGGGTACCCCAGGAGAGTTCCAAATGTGTGTGGGTAGAATATATATACCACGGGGGTAAAATTGAAAAAAGTTGAAAAATTTTTTTTTTTGGAATTAGTCATTTTTCCGGCGTTTATCAGACTTTCAGATAGGGCAAATGTCAGTGAGCGTTCTGATTTCAGATCCAGAGCGATTCACCCAATGAGTCCCTGATATTTAGTAGTTTTCAGCCAATATTTTGGATTTTTAAAAATTTCACTTTTTTGTGAAAATATTCACTAAATGAGGGAATAATATGTGTGAGGGTACCCCAGGAGAGTTCCAAATGTGTATGGGTAGAATATAAATACCACGGGGGTAAAATTGAAAAAAGTTGAAAAATTTTTTTTTTTGGAATTAGTCATTTTTCCGGCGTTTATCAGACTTTCAGATAGGGCAAATGTCAGTGAGCGTTCTGATTTCAGATCCAGAGTGATTCACCCAATGAGTCCCTGATATTTAGTAGTTTTCAGCCAATATTTTGGATTTTTGAAAATGTCACTTTTTTGTGAAAATATCCACTAAATGAGGGAATAATATGTGTGAGGGTACCCCAGCAGAGTTCCAAATGTGTGTGGGTAGAATATATATCCCACGGGGGTAAAATTGAAAAAAGTTTAAAAAAAATTTTTTTGGGACCTAGTCATTTTTCCGGCGTTTATCAGACTTTCAGATAGGGGAAATGTCAGTGAGCGTTCTGATTTCAGTTCCAGAGCGATTCGCCCAATGAGTCCCTGATATTTAGTAGTTTTCAGCCAATATTTTGGATTTTTGAAAATGTCACTTTTTTGTGAAAATATCCACTAAATGAGGGAATAATATGTGTGAGTTTACCCCAGGAGAGTTCCAAATGTGTGTGGGTAGAATATATATCCCACGGGGGTAAAATTGAAAAAAGTTGAAAAAAATTTTTTTTTTTTTACTTCATCATTTTTCCAGCGTTTATCAGACTTTCAGATAGGGGAAATGTCAGTGAGCATTCCGATTTCAATTCCAGAGCGATTCGCCCAAGGAGTCCCTGATATTTAGTAGTTTTCAGCTAATATTTTGGATTTTTGAAAATTTCACTTTTTTGTGAAAATATCCACTAAATGAGGGAATAATATGTGTGAGGGTACCCCAGGAGAGTTCCAAATGTGTGTGGGTAGAATATATATCCCACGGGGGTAAAATTGAAAAAAGTTTTAAAAAAAATTTTTGGGGTCTTAGTCATTTTTCCGGCATTTATCAGACTTTCAGATAGGGGAGATGTCAGTGAGCATTCCAATTTCAAGTCCAGAGCGATTCGCCCAATGAGTCCTTGATATTTAGTAATTTTCAGCCAATTTTCCGGATTTTTGAAAATTTCACATTTTTGTGAAAATATCCACTAAATGAGGGAATAATATGTGTGAGGGTACCCCAGGAGAGTTCCAAATGTGTGTGGGTAGAATATATATCCCACGGGGGTAAAATTGAAAAAAGTTGAAAATTTTTTTTTTTGGACTTAGTCATTTTTCCAGCGTTTATCAGACTTTCAGATAGGGCAAATGTCAGTGAGCGTTCCGATTTCAGTTCCAGAGCGATTCGCCCAAGGAGCCCCTGATATTTAGTAGTTTTCAGCCAATATTTTGGATTTTTGAAAATTTCACTTTTTTGTGAAAATATCCACAAAATGAGGGAATAATATGTGTGAGGGTACCCCAGGAGAGTTCCAAATGTGTGTGGGTAGAACATATATCCCGCGGGGGTAAAATTGAAAAAAGTTGAAAAATTTTTTTTCTTGGACTTATTCATTTTTCCGGCGTTTATCAGACTTTCAAATAGCTGAAATGTCAGTGAGCATTCTGATTTCAGTTCCAGAGCGATTCGCCCAATGAGTCCATGATATTTAGTCGTTTTCAGCAAATCTTCTGGATTTTTGAAAATGTCACTTTTTTGTGAAAATATCCACTAAATGAGGGAATAATATGTGTCAGGGTACCCCAGGAGAGTTCCAAATGTGTGTGGGTAGAATATATATACCACGGGGGTAAAATTGAAAAAAGTTGAAAAATTTTTTTTTTTGGAATTAGTCATTTTTCCGGCGTTTATCAGACTTTCAGATAGGGCAAATGTCAGTGAGCGTTCTGATTTCAGATCCAGAGCGATTCACCCAATGAGTCCCTGATATTTAGTAGTTTTCAGCCAATATTTTGGATTTTTGAAAATTTCACTTTTTTGTGAAAATATTCACTAAATGAGGGAATAATATGTGTGAGGGTACCCCAGCAGAGTTCCAAATATGTGTGGGTAGAATATATATCCCACGGGGGTAAAATTGAATAAAGTTTAAAAAAAATTTTTTTGGGACCTAGTCATTTTTCCGGCGTTTATCAGACTTTCAGATAGGGGAAATGTCAGTGAGCGTTCTGATTTCAGTTCCAGAGCGATTCGCCCAATGAGTCCCTGATATTTAGTAGTTTTCAGCCAATATTTTGGATTTTTGAAAATGTCACTTTTTTGTGAAAATATCCACTAAATGAGGGAATAATATGTGTGAGGGTACCCCAGGAGAGTTCCAAATGTGTGTGGGTAGAATATATATCCCACGGGGGTAAAATTGAAAAAAGTTGAAAAAAATTTTTTTTTTTTACTTCATCATTTTTCCAGCGTTTATCAGACTTTCAGATAGGGGAAATGTCAGTGAGCATTCCGATTTCAATTCCAGAGCGATTCGCCCAATGAGTCCTTGATATTTAGTCGTTTTCAGCCAATTTTCTGGATTTTTGAAAATGTCACTTTTTTGTGAAAATATCCACTAAATGAGGGAATAATATGTGTCAGGGTACCCCAGGAGAGTTCCAAATGTGTGTGGGTAGAATATATATACCACGGGGGTAAAATTGAAAAAAGTTGAAAAATTTTTTTTTTGGGAATTAGTCATTTTTCCGGCGTTTATCAGACTTTCAGATAGGGCAAATGTCAGTGAGCGTTCTGATTTCAGATCCAGAGCGATTCACCCAATGAGTCCCTGATATTTAGTAGTTTTCAGCCAATATTTTGGATTTTTGAAAATTTCACTTTTTTGTGAAAATATTCACTAAATGAGGGAATAATATGTGTGAGGGTACCCCAGCAGAGTTCCAAATGTGTGTGGGTAGAATATATATCCCACGGGGGTAAAATTGAAAAAAGTTTAAAAAAAATTTTTTTGGGACCTAGTCATTTTTCCGGCGTTTATCAGACTTTCAGATAGGGGAAATGTCAGTGAGCGTTCTGATTTCAGTTCCAGAGCGATTCGCCCAATGAGTCCCTGATATTTAGTAGTTTTCAGCCAATATTTTGGATTTTTGAAAATGTCACTTTTTTGTGAAAATATCCACTAAATGAGGGAATAATATGTGTGAGGGTACCCCAGGAGAGTTCCAAATGTGTGTGGGTAGAATATATATCCCACGGGGGTAAAATTGAAAAAAGTTGAAAAAAATTTTTTTTTTTTACTTCATCATTTTTCCAGCGTTTATCAGACTTTCAGATAGGGGAAATGTCAGTGAGCATTCCGATTTCAATTCCAGAGCGATTCGCCCAATGAGTCCTTGATATTTAGTCGTTTTCAGCCAATTTTCTGGATTTTTGAAAATTTCACTTTTTTGTGAAAATATCCACTAAATGAGGGAATAATATGTGTGAGGGTACCCCAGGAGAGTTCCAAATGTGTGTGGGTAGAATATATATCCCACGGGGGTAAAATTGAAAAAAGTTGAAAAAAATTTTTTTTTTGACTTAGTCATTTTTCTGGCGTTTATCAGACTTTCAGAAAGTGCAAATGTCAGTGAGCGTTCCGATTTCAGTTCCAGAGCGATTCGCCCAAGGAGTCCCTTATATTTAGTAGTTTTCAGCTAATATTTTGGATTTTTGAAAATTTCACTTTTTTGTGAAAATATCCACTAAATGAGGGAATAATATGTGTGAGGGTACCCCAGGAGAGTTCCAAATGTGTGTGGGTAGAATATATATCCCAGGGGGGTAAAATTGAAAAAAGTTTAAAAAAATTTTTTTTAAGACTTAGTCATTTTTCCGGCGTTTATCAGACTTTTAGATAGGGCAAAAGTCAGTGAGCGTTCCAATTTCAGTTCCACAGCGATTCGCCCCATGAGTCCTTGATATTTAGTCGTTTTCAGCCAATTTTCTGGATTTTTGAAAATTTCACTTTTTTGTGAAAATATCCACTAAATGAGGGAATAATATGTGTGAGGGTACCCCAGGAGAGTTCCAAATGTGTGTGGGTAGAATATATATCCCACGGGGGTAAAATTGAAAAAAGTTTAAAAAAAAATTTTTGGGGTCTTAGTCATTTTTCCGGCATTTATCAGACTTTCAGATAGGGGAGATGTCAGTGAGCATTCCAATTTCAAGTCCAGAGCGATTCGCCCAATGAGTCCTTGATATTTAGTAATTTTCAGCCAATTTTCCGGATTTTTGAAAATTTCACATTTTTGTGAAAATATCCACTAAATGAGGGAATAATATGTGTGAGGGTACCCAAGTAGAGTTCCAAAAATGTGTGGGTAGAATATATATACCACGGGGGTAAAATTGAAAAAAGTTGAAAAATTTTTTTTTTTGGAATTAGTCATTTTTCCGGCGTTTATCAGACTTTCAGATAGGGCAAATGTCAGTGAGCGTTCTGATTTCAGATCCAGAGCGATTCACCCAATGAGTCCCTGATATTTAGTAGTTTTCAGCTAATATTTTGGATTTTTGAAAATTTCACTTTTTTGTGAAAATATCCACTAAATGAGGGAATAATATGTGTGAGGGTACCCCAGGAGAGTTCCAAATGTGTGTGGGTAGAACATATATCCCACGGGGGTAAAATTGAAAAAAGTTGAAAATTTTTTTTTCTTGGACTTATTCATTTTTCCGGCGTTTATCAGACTTTCAAATTGCTGAAATGTCAGTGAGCATTCCGATTTCAGTTCCAGAGCGATTCGCCCAATGAGTCCATGATATTTAGTCGTTTTCAGCAAATCTTCTGGATTTTTGAAAATGTCACTTTTTTGTGAAAATATCCACTAAATGAGGGAATAATATGTGTGAGGGTACCCCAGGAGAGTTCCAAATGTGTGTGGGTAGAATATATATACCACGGGGGTAAAATTGAAAAAAGTTGAAAAATTCTTTTTTTTGGAATTAGTCATTTTTCCGGCGTTTATCAGACTTTCAGACAGGGCAAATGTCAGTGAGCGTTCCGATTTCAGATCCAGAGCGATTCACCCAATGAGTCCCTGATATTTAGTAGTTTTCAGCTAATATTTTGGATTTTTGAAAATTTCACTTTTTTGTGAAAATATCCACTAAATGAGGGAATAATATGTGTGAGGGTACCCCAGGAGAGTTCCAAATGTGTGTGGGTAGAATATATATCCCAGGGGGGTAAAATTGAAAAAAGTTTAAAAAAAATTTTTTTAAGACTTAGTCATTTTTCCGGCGTTTATCAGACTTTCAGATAGGGCAAAAGTCAGTGAGCGTTCCAATTTAAGTTCCACAGCGATTTGCCCCATGAGTCCTTGATATTTAGTCGTTTTCAGCCAATTTTCTGGATTTTTGAAAATTTCACTTTTTTGTGAAAATATCCACTAAATGAGGGAATAATATGTGTGAGGGTACCCCAGGAGAGTTCCAAATGTGTGTGGGTAGAATATATATCCCACGGGGGTAAAATTGAAAAAAGTTTAAAAAAAAATTTTTGGGGTCTTAGTCATTTTTCCGGCATTTATCAGACTTTCAGATAGGGGAGATGTCAGTGAGCATTCCAATTTCAAGTCCAGAGCGATTCGCCCAATGAGTCCTTGATATTTAGTAATTTTCAGCCAATTTTCCGGATTTTTGAAAATTTCACATTTTTGTGAAAATATCCACCAAATGAGGGAATAATATGTGTGAGGGTACCCAAGTAGAGTTCCAAAAATGTGTGGGTAGAATATATATCCCACGGGGGTAAAATTGAAAAAAGTTGAAAATTTTTTTTTTTGGACTTAGTCATTTTTCCAGCGTTTATCAGACTTTCAGATAGGGCAAATGTCAGTGAGCGTTCCGATTTCAGTTCCAGAGCGATTCGCCCAAAGAGTCCCTGATATTTAGTAGTTTTCAGCCAATATTTTGGATTTTTGAAAATTTCACTTTTTTGTGAAAATATCCACTAAATGAGGGAATAATATGTGTGAGGGTACCCCAGGAGAGTTCCAAATGTGTGTGGGTAGAACATATATCCCACTGGGGTAAAATTGAAAAAAGTTGAAAATTTTTTTTTCTTGGACTTATTCATTTTTCCGGCGTTTATCAGACTTTCAAATTGCTGAAATGTCAGTGAGCATTCCGATTTCAGTTCCAGAGCGATTCGCCCAATGAGTCCATGATATTTAGTCGTTTTCAGGAAATCTTCTGGATTTTTGAAAATGTCACTTTTTTGTGAAAATATCCACTAAATGAGGGAATAATATGTGTGAGGGTACCCCAGGAGAGTTCCAAATGTGTGTGGGTAGAATATATATACCACGGGGGTAAAATTGAAAAAAGTTGAAAAATTTTTTTTTTTGGAATTAGTCATTTTTCCGGCGTTTATCAGACTTTCAGATAGGGCAAATGTCAGTGAGCGTTCTGATTTCAGATCCAGAGCGATTCACCCAATGAGTCCCTGATATTTAGTAGTTTTCAGCTAATATTTTGGATTTTTGAAAATTTCACTTTTTTGTGAAAATATCCACTAAATGAGGGAATAATATGTGTGAGGGTACCCCAGGAGAGTTCCAAATGTGTGTGGGTAGAACATATATCCCACGGGGGTAAAATTGAAAAAAGTTGAAAATTTTTTTTTCTTGGACTTATTCATTTTTCCGGCGTTTATCAGACTTTCAAATTGCTGAAATGTCAGTGAGCATTCCGATTTCAGTTCCAGAGCGATTCGCCCAATGAGTCCATGATATTTAGTCGTTTTCAGCAAATCTTCTGGATTTTTGAAAATGTCACTTTTTTGTGAAAATATCCACTAAATGAGGGAATAATATGTGTGAGGGTACCCCAGGAGAGTTCCAAATGTGTGTGGGTAGAATATATATACCACGGGGGTAAAATTGAAAAAAGTTGAAAAATTCTTTTTTTTGGAATTAGTCATTTTTCCGGCGTTTATCAGACTTTCAGACAGGGCAAATGTCATTGAGCGTTCTGATTTCAGATCCAGAGCGATTCACCCAATGAGTCCCTGATATTTAGTAGTTTTCAGCTAATATTTTGGATTTTTGAAAATTTCACTTTTTTGTGAAAATATCCACTAAATGAGGGAATAATATGTGTGAGGGTAGCACAGGAGAGTTCCAAATGTGTGTGGGTAGAATATATATCCCACGGGGGTAAAATTGAAAAAAGTTTAAAAAAAATGTTTTTGGGACTTAGTCATATTTCCGGCGTTTATCAGACTTTCAGATAGGGGAAATGTCAGTGAGCGTTCCGATTTCAGTTCCAGAGAGATTCGCCCAATGTGTCCCTGATATTTAGTAGTTTTCAGCCAATATTTTGGATTTTTGAAAATTTCACTTTTTTGTGAAAATATTCACTAAATGAGGGAATAATATGTGTGAGGGTACCCCAGGAGAGTTCCAAATGTGTGTGGGTAGAGTATATATCCCATGGGGGTAAAATTAAAAAAAGTTGAAAAAAATTTTTTCTTGGACTTAGTCATTTTTCCGGCGTTTATCACACTTTCAGATAGGGGAAATGTCAGTGAGCGTTCCGATTTCAGTTCCAGAGCGATTCGCCCAATGAGTCCTTGATATTTAGTCGTTTTCAGCCAATTTTCTGGATTTTTGAAAATTTCACTTTTTTGTGAAAATATCCACTAAATGAGGGAATAATATGTGTGAGGATACCCCAGGAGAGTTCCAAATGTCTGTGGGTAGAATATATATCCCACGGGGGTAAAATTGAAAAAAGTTTAAAAAAAATTTTTTGGGGTCTTAGTCATTTTTCCGGCATTTATCAGACTTTCAGATAGGGGAAATGTCAGTGAGCATTACGATTTCAGTTCCAGAGCGATTCGCCCAATGAGTCCTTAATATTTGGTCGTTTTCAGCCAATTTTCTGGATTTTTGAAAATTTCACTTTTTTTGTGAAAATATCCACTAAATGAGGGAATAATATGTGTGAGGGTACCCCAGGAGAGTTCCAAATGTGTGTGGGTAGAATATATATCTCACAGGGGTGAAATTGAAAAAAGTTGAAAATTTTTTTTTTTTGAACTTAGTCATTTTTCCGGCGTTTATCACACTTTCAGGTAGGGCAAATGTCAGTGAGCGTTCCGATTTCAGTTCCAGAGCGATTCGCCCAATGAGTCCTTGATATTTAGTCGTTTTCAGCCAATTTTATGGATTTTTGAAAATTTCACTTTTTTGCGAAAATATCCACTAAATGAGGGAATAATATGTGTGAGGGTACCCCAGGAGAGTTCCAAATGTGTGTGGGTAGAATATATATCCCACGGGAGTAAAATTGAAAAAAGTTGAGAAATTTTTTTTTTGGACTTAGTCATTTTTCCGGCGTTTATCAGACTTTCAGATAGGGCAAATGTCAGTGAGCGTTGCGATTTCAGTTCCAGAGCGAGTCACCCAATGAGTCCTTGATATTTAGTCGTTTTCAGCCAATTTTCTGGATTTTTGAAAATTCCACTTTTTTGTGAAAATATCCACTAAATGAGGGAATAATATGTGTGAGGGTACCCCAGGAAAGTTACAAATGTGTGTGGGTAGAATATATATCCCACGGGGGTAAAATTGAAAAAAGTTGAAAAAATTTTTTTTTTGTACTTAGTCATTTTTCCGGCGTTTATCAGACTTTCAGATAGGGCAAATGTCAGTGAGCGTTCCGATTTCAGTTCCAGAGCGATTCGCCCAATGAGTCCTTGATATTTAGTCGTTTTCAGCCAATTTTATGGATTTTTGAAAATTTCACTTTTTTGTGAAAATATACACTAAATGAGGGAATAATATGTGTGAGGGCACCCCAGGAGAGTTCCAAATGTGTGTGAGTAGAATATATATCTCACAGGGGTAAAATTGAAAAAAGTTGAAATTTATTTTTTTTTGGACTTAGTCATTTTTCCGGCGTTTATCACACTTTCAGGTAGGGAAAATGTCATTGAACGTTCCGATTTCAGTTCCAGAGCGATTCGCCCATTGAGTCCTTGATATTTAGTCGTTTTAACCCAATTTTATGGATTTTTAAAAATTTTATTTTTTTGTGAAAATATCCACTAAATGAGGGAATAATATATGTGAGGGTACCCCAGGAGAGTTCCAAATGTGTGTGAGTAGAATATATATCTCACAGGGGTAAAATTGAAAAAAGATGAAATTTTTTTTTTTTTGGACTTAGTCATTTTTCCGACGTTTATCACACTTTCAGGTAGGGAAAATGTCAGTGAACGTTCCGATTTCAGTTCCAGAGCGATTCGCCCAATGAGTCCTTGATATTTAGTCGTTTTCAGACAATTTTCTTGATTTTTGAAAATTTCACTTTTTTGTGAAAATATCCACTAAATGAGGGAATAATATGTGTGAGGGTACCCCAGGAGAGTTCCAAATGTGTGTGGGTAGTATATATATACAACGGGGGTAAATTTGAAAAAAGTTGAAAAATTATTTTTTTTTGGACTTAGTCATTTTTTCGGCGTTTATCAGACTTTCAGATAGGGGAAATGTCAGTGAGCGTTCCGATTTCAGTTCCAGCGCGATTCGCCCAATGAGTCCTTGATATTTAGTCGTTTTCAGCCAATTTTCTGGATTTTGGAAAATTTCACTTTTTTGTGAAAATATCCACTAAATGAGGGAATAATATGTGTGAGGGTACCCCAGGAAAGTTACAAATGTGTGTGGGTAGAATATATATCCCACGGGGGTAAAATTGAAAAAAGTTGAAAAATTATTTTTTTGGACTTAGTCATTTTTCCGGCGTTTATCAGACTTTCAGATAGGGCAAATGTCAGTGAGCGTTCCGATTTCAGTTCCAGAGCGATTCGCCCAATGAGTCCTTGATATTTAGTCGTTTTCACCCAATTTTATGGATTTTTAAAAATTTCATTTTTTTGTGAAAATATCCACTAAATGAGGGAATAATATATGTGAGGGTACCCCAGGAGAGTTCCAGATGTGTGTGGGTAGAATATATATCCCACGGGGGTAAAATTGAAAAAAGTTGAAACATTTTTTGGTTCGACTTAGTCATTTTTCTGGCATTTATCAGACTTTCAGATAGGGCAAATGTCAGTGAGCGTTCCGATTTCAGTTCCAGAGCGATTCGCCCAATGAGTCCTTGATATTTAGTCGTTTTCACCCAATTTTATGGATTTTTAAAAATTTGATTTTTTTGTGAAAATATCCACTAAATGAGGGAATAATATATGTGAGGGTACCCCAGGAGAGTTCCAAATGTGTGTGGGTAGAATATATATCCCACGGGGGTAAAATTGAAAAAAGTTGAAACATTTTTTTTTTCGACTTAGTCATTTTTCTGGCATTTATCAGACTTTCAGATAGGGCAAATGTCAGTGAGCGTTCCGATTTCAGTTCCAGAGCGATTCGCCCAATGAGTCCTTGATATTTAGTCGTTTTCAGCAAATTTTCTGGATTTTTGAAAATTTCACATTTTTGTGAAAATATCCACTAAATGAGGGAATAATATGTGTGAGGGTACCCCAGGAGAGTTCCAAATGTGTGTGAGTAGAATATATATCTCACAGGGGTAAAATTGAAAAAAGTTGAAATTTTTTTTTTTTGGACTTAGTCATTTTTCTGGCGTTTATCACACTTTCAGGTAGGGAAAATGTCAGTGAGCGTTCCGATTTCAGTTCCAGCGCGATTCGCCCAATGAGTCCTTGATATTTAGTCGTTTTCAGCCAATTTTCTGGATTTTTGAAAATTTCACTTTTTTGTGAAAATATCCACTAAATGAGGGAATAATATGTGTGAGGGTACCCCAGGAAAGTTACAAATGTGTGTGGGTAGAATATATATCCCACGGGGGTAAAATTGAAAAAAGTTGAAAAATTATTTTTTTGGACTTAGTCATTTTTCCGGCGTTTATCAGACTTTCAGATAGGGCAAATGTCAGTGAGCGTTCCGATTTCAGTTCCAGAGCGATTCGCCCAATGAGTCCTTGATATTTAGTCGTTTTCACCCAATTTTATGGATTTTTAAAAATTTCATTTTTTTGTGAAAATATCCACTAAATGAGGGAATAATATATGTGAGGGTACCCCAGGAGAGTTCCAGATGTGTGTGGGTAGAATATATATCCCACGGGGGTAAAATTGAAAAAAGTTGAAACATTTTTTGGTTCGACTTAGTCATTTTTCTGGCATTTATCAGACTTTCAGATAGGGCAAATGTCAGTGAGCGTTCCGATTTCAGTTCCAGAGCGATTCGCCCAATGAGTCCTTGATATTTAGTCGTTTTCACCCAATTTTATGGATTTTTAAAAATTTGATTTTTTTGTGAAAATATCCACTAAATGAGGGAATAATATATGTGAGGGTACCCCAGGAGAGTTCCAAATGTGTGTGGGTAGAATATATATCCCACGGGGGTAAAATTGAAAAAAGTTGAAACATTTTTTTTTTCGACTTAGTCATTTTTCTGGCATTTATCAGACTTTCAGATAGGGCAAATGTCAGTGAGCGTTCCGATTTCAGTTCCAGAGCGATTCGCCCAATGAGTCCTTGATATTTAGTCGTTTTCAGCAAATTTTCTGGATTTTTGAAAATTTCACATTTTTGTGAAAATATCCACTAAATGAGGGAATAATATGTGTGAGGGTACCCCAGGAGAGTTCCAAATGTGTGTGAGTAGAATATATATCTCACAGGGGTAAAATTGAAAAAAGTTGAAATTTTTTTTTTTTGGACTTAGTCATTTTTCTGGCGTTTATCACACTTTCAGGTAGGGAAAATGTCAGTGAGCGTTCCGATTTCAGTTCCAGCGCGATTCGCCCAATGAGTCCTTGATATTTAGTCGTTTTCAGCCAATTTTCTGGATTTTTGAAAATTTCACTTTTTTGTGAAAATATCCACTAAATGAGGGAATAATATGTGTGAGGGTACCCCAGGAAAGTTACAAATGTGTGTGGGTAGAATATATATCCCACGGGGGTAAAATTGAAAAAAGTTGAAAAATTATTTTTTTGGACTTAGTCATTTTTCCGGCGTTTATCAGACTTTCAGATAGGGCAAATGTCAGTGAGCGTTCCGATTTCAGTTCCAGAGCGATTCGCCCAATGAGTCCTTGATATTTAGTAGTTTTCAGCCAATTTTATGGATTTTTGAAAATTTCACTTTTTTGTGAAAATATCCACTAAATGAGGGAATAATATGTGTGAGGGTACCCCAGGAAAGTTACAAATGTGTGTGGGTAGAATATATATCCCACGGGGGTAAAATTGAAAAAAGTTGAAAAATTATTTTTTTGGACTTAGTCATTTTTCCGGCGTTTATCAGACTTTCAGATAGGGCAAATGTCAGTGAGCGTTCCGATTTCAGTTCCAGAGCGATTCGCCCAATGAGTCCTTGATATGTAGTCGTTTTCAGCCAATTTTCTGGATTTTTGAAAATTTCACTTTTTTGTGAAAATATCCACTAAATGAGGGAATAATATGTGTGAGGGTACCCCAGGAAAGTTACAAATGTGTGTGTGTAGAATATATATCCCACGGGGGTAAAATTGAAAAAAGTTGAAATTTTTTTTTTTTTTGGACTTAGTCATTTTTCCGGCGTTTATCACACTTTCAGGTAGGGAAAATGTCAGTGAGCGTTCCGATTTCAGTTCCAGAGCGATTCGCCCAATGAGTCCTTGATATTTAGTCGTTTTCAGACAATTTTCTTGATTTTTGAAAATTTCACTTCTTTGTGAAAATATCCACTAAATGAGGGAATAATATGTGTGAGGGTACCTCAGGAGAGTTCCAAATGTGTGTGGGTAGAATATATATCCCACTGGGGTAAAATTGAAAAAAAGTTGAACATTTTTTTTTTTTCGACTTAGTCATTTTTCCGACGTTTATCAGACTTTCAGATAGGGCAAATGTCAGTGAGCGTTCCGATTTCAGTTCCAGAGCGATTCGCCCAATGAGTCCTTGATATTTAGTAGTTTTCAGCCAATTTTATGGATTTTTGAAAATTTCACTTTTTTGTGAAAATATACACTAAATGAGGGAATAATATGTGTGAGGGTACCCCAGGAGAGTTCCAAATGTGTGTGGGTAGAATTTATATCCCACGGGGGTAAAATTGAAAAAAGTTGAAAACATTTTTTTGTTTGACTTAGTCATTTTTCCGGCATTTATCAGACTTTCAGATAGGGCAAATGTCAGTGAGCGTTCCGATTTCAGTTCCAGAGCGATTCGCCCAATGAGTCCTTGATATTTAGTCGTTTTCAGCCAATTTTATGGATTTTTGAAAATTTCACTTTTTTGTGAAAATATCCACTAAATGAGGGAATAATATGTGTGAGGGTACCCCAGGAGAGTTCCAAATGTGTGTGAGTAGAATATATATCTCACAGGGGTAAAATTGAAAAAAGTTGAAATTTTTTTTTTTTTGGACTTAGTCATTTTTCCGGCGTTTATCCGACTTTCAGATAGGGCAAATGTCAGTGAGCGTTCCGATTTCAGTTCCAGAGCGATTCGCCCAATGAGTCCTTGATATTTAGTCGTTTTCAGCCAATTTTCTGGATTTTTGAAAATTTCACTTTTTTGTGAAAATATCCACTAAATGAGGGAATAATATGTGTGAGGGTACCCCAGGAAAGTTACAAATGTGTGTGGGTAGAATATATATCCCACGGGGGTAAAATTGAAAAAAGTTGAAAAATTATTTTTTTGGACTTAGTCATTTTTCCGACGTTTATCAGACTTTCAGATAGGGCAAATGTCAGTGAGCGTTCCGATTTCAGTTCCAGAGCGATTCGCCCAATGAGTCCTTGATATTTAGTCGTTTTCACCCAATTTTATGGATTTTTAAAAATTTGATTTTTTTGTGAAAATATCCACTAAATGAGGGAATAATATATGTGAGGGTACCCCAGGAGAGTTCCAAATGTGTGTGGGTAGAATATATATCCCACGGGGGTAAAATTGAAAAAAGTTGAAACATTTTTTGGTTCGACTTAGTCATTTTTCTGGCATTTATCAGACTTTCAGATAGGGCAAATGTCAGTGAGCGTTCCGATTTCAGTTCCAGAGCGATTCGCCCAATGAGTCCTTGATATTTAGTCGTTTTCACCCAATTTTATGGATTTTTAAAAATTTGATTTTTTTGTGAAAATATCCACTAAATGAGGGAATAATATATGTGAGGGTACCCCAGGAGAGTTCCAAATGTGTGTGGGTAGAATATATATCCCACGGGGGTAAAATTGAAAAAAGTTGAAACATTTTTTGGTTCGACTTAGTCATTTTTCTGGCATTTATCAGACTTTCAGATAGGGCAAATGTCAGTGAGCGTTCCGATTTCAGTTCCAGAGCGATTCGCCCAATGAGTCCTTGATATTTAGTCGTTTTCAGCAAATTTTCTGGATTTTTGAAAATTTCACATTTTTGTGAAAATATCCACTAAATGAGGGAATAATATGTGTGAGGGTACCCCAGGAGAGTTCCAAATGTGTGTGAGTAGAATATATATCTCACAGGGGTAAAATTGAAAAAAGTTGAAATTTTTTTTTTTTTTGGACTTAGTCATTTTTCCGGCGTTTATCACACTTTCAGGTAGGGAAAATGTCAGTGAGCGTTCCGATTTCAGTTCCAGAGCGATTCGCCCAATGAGTCCTTGATATTTAGTCGTTTTCAGACAATTTTCTTGATTTTTGAAAATTTCACTTTTTTTGTGAAAATATCCACTAAATGAGGGAATAATATGTGTGAGGGTACCCCAGGAGAGTTCCAAATGTGTGTAGGTAGAATATATATCCCACTGGGGTAAAATTGAAAAAAAGTTGAACATTTTTTTTTTTTCGACTTAGTCATTTTTCTGGCGTTTATCACACTTTCAGATAGGGCAAATGTCAGTGAGCGTTCCGATTTCAGTTCCAGAGCGATTCGCCCAATGAGTCCTTGATATTTAGTCGTTTTCACCCAATTTTATGGATTTTTAAAAATTTGATTTTTTTGTGAAAATATCCACTAAATGAGGGAATAATATATGTGAGGGTACCCCAGGAGAGTTCCAAATGTGTGTGGGTAGAATATATATCCCACGGGGGTAAAATTGAAAAAAGTTGAAACATTTTTTGGTTCGACTTAGTCATTTTTCTGGCATTTATCAGACTTTCAGATAGGGCAAATGTCAGTGAGCGTTCCGATTTCAGTTCCAGAGCGACTCGCCCAATGAGTCCTTGATATTTAGTCGTTTTCAGCAAATTTTCTGGATTTTTGAAAATTTCACATTTTTGTGAAAATATCCACTAAATGAGGGAATAATATGTGTGAGGGTACCCCAGGAGAGTTCCAAATGTGTGTGAGTAGAATATATATCTCACAGGGGTAAAATTGAAAAAAGTTGAAATTTTTTTTTTTTTGGACTTAGTCATTTTTCTGGCGTTTATCACACTTTCAGGTAGGGAAAATGTCAGTGAGCGTTCCGATTTCAGTTCCAGAGCGATTTGCCCAATGAGTCCTTGATATTTAGTCGTTTTCAGACAATTTTCTTGATTTTTGAAAATTTCACTTTTTTGTGAAAATATCCACTAAATGAGGGAATAATATGTGTGAGGGTACCCCAGGAGAGTTCCAAATGTGTGTAGGTAGAATATATATCCCACTGGGGTAAAATTGAAAAAAAGTTGAACATTTTTTTTTTTTCGACTTAGTCATTTTTCTGGCGTTTATCACACTTTCAGATAGGGCAAATGTCAGTGAGCGTTCCAATTTCAGTTCCAGAGCGATTCGCCCAATGAGTCCTTGATATTTAGTCGTTTTCACCCAATTTTATGGATTTTTAAAAATTTCATTTTTTTGTGAAAATATCCACTAAATGAGGGAATAATATGTGTGAGGGTACCCCAGGAAAGTTACAAATGTGTGTGGGTAGAATATATATCCCACAGGGGTAAAATTGAAAAAAGTTGAAAAATATTTTTTTTTGGACTTAGTCATTTTTCCGGCGTTTATCAGACTTTCAGATAGGGCAAATGTCAGTGAGCGTTCCGATTTCAGTTCCAGAGCGATTCGCCCAATGAGTCCTTGATATTTAGTCGTTTTCAGCCAATTTTCTTGATTTTTGAAAATTTCACTTTTTTGTGAAAATATCCACTAAATGAGGGAATAATATGTGTGAGGGTACCCCAGTAGAGTTCCAAATGTGTGTGGGTAGAATATATATCCCACGGGGGTAAAATTGAAAAAAAGTTGAACATTTTTTTTTTTTCGACTTAGCCATTTTTCTGGCGTTTATCACACTTTCAGATAGGGCAAATGTCAGTGAGCGTTCGAATTTCAGTTCCAGAGCGATTCGCCCAATGAGTCCTTGATATTTAGTCGTTTTCACCCAATTTTATGGATTTTTAAAAATTTCATTTTTTTGTGAAAATATCCACAAAATGAGGGAATAATATGTGTGAGGGTACCCCAGGAAAGTTACAAATGTGTGTGGGTAGAATATATATCCCACGGGGGTAAAATTGAAAAAAGTTGAAAACATTTTTTTTTTTGGACTTAGTCATTTTTCCGGCGTTTATCAGACTTTCAGATAGGGCAAATGTCAGTGAGCGTTCCGATTTCAGTTCCAGAGCGATTCGCCCAATGAGTCCTTGATATTTAGTCGTTTTC
Source organism: Phyllobates terribilis (assembly GCF_046119375.1). Classification (NCBI taxonomy): domain Eukaryota; kingdom Metazoa; phylum Chordata; class Amphibia; order Anura; family Dendrobatidae; genus Phyllobates; species Phyllobates terribilis. The sequence goes on along the minus strand of NW_027362764.1, from coordinate 324,205,486 downwards.
AGCCAATTTTATGGATTTTTGAAAATTTCACTTTTTTGTGAAAATATACACTAAATGAGGGAATAATATGTGTGAGGGTACCCCAGGAGAGTTCCAAATGTGTGTGAGTAGAATATATATCTCACAGGGGTAAAATTGAAAAAAGTTGAAATTTTTTTTTTTTTGGACTTAGTCATTTTTCCGGCGTTTATCCGACTTTCAGATAGGGCAAATGTCAGTGAGCGTTCCGATTTCAGTTCCAGAGCGATTCGCCCAATGAGTCCTTGATATTTAGTCGTTTTCAGCCAATTTTCTGGATTTTTGAAAATTTCACTTTTTTGTGAAAATATCCACTAAATGAGGGAATAATATGTGTGAGGGTACCCCAGGAAAGTTACAAATGTGTGTGGGTAGAATATATATCCCACGGGGGTAAAATTGAAAAAAGTTGAAAAATTATTTTTTTGGACTTAGTCATTTTTCCGACGTTTATCAGACTTTCAGATAGGGCAAATGTCAGTGAGCGTTCCGATTTCAGTTCCAGAGCGATTCGCCCAATGAGTCCTTGATATTTAGTAGTTTTCAGCCAATTTTATGGATTTTTGAAAATTTCACTTTTTTGTGAAAATATACACTAAATGAGGGAATAATATGTGTGAGGGTACCCCAGGAGAGTTCCAAATGTGTGTGGGTAGAATATATATCCCACGGGGGTAAAATTGAAAAAAGTTGAAAACATTTTTTTGTTTGACTTAGTCATTTTTCCGGCATTTATCAGACTTTCAGATAGGGCAAATGTCAGTGAGCGTTCCGATTTCAGTTCCAGAGCGATTCGCCCAATGAGTCCTTGATATTTAGTCGTTTTCAGCCAATTTTATGGATTTTTGAAAATTTCACTTTTTTTGTGAAAATATCCACTAAATGAGGGAATAATATGTGTGAGGGTACCCCAGGAGAGTTCCAAATGTGTGTAGGTAGAATATATATCCCACTGGGGTAAAATTGAAAAAAAGTTGAACATTTTTTTTTTTTCGACTTAGTCATTTTTCTGGCGTTTATCACACTTTCAGATAGGGCAAATGTCAGTGAGCGTTCCGATTTCAGTTCCAGAGCGATTCGCCCAATGAGTCCTTGATATTTAGTCGTTTTCACCCAATTTTATGGATTTTTAAAAATTTGATTTTTTTGTGAAAATATCCACTAAATGAGGGAATAATATATGTGAGGGTACCCCAGGAGAGTTCCAAATGTGTGTGGGTAGAATATATATCCCACGGGGGTAAAATTGAAAAAAGTTGAAACATTTTTTGGTTCGACTTAGTCATTTTTCTGGCATTTATCAGACTTTCAGATAGGGCAAATGTCAGTGAGCGTTCCGATTTCAGTTCCAGAGCGACTCGCCCAATGAGTCCTTGATATTTAGTCGTTTTCAGCAAATTTTCTGGATTTTTGAAAATTTCACTTTTTTGTGAAAATATCCACTAAATGAGGGAATAATATGTGTGAGGGTACCCCAGGAAAGTTACAAATGTGTGTGGGTAGAATATATATCCCACGGGGGTAAAATTGAAAAAAGTTGAAAAATTTTTTTTTTTGGACTTAGTCATTTTTCCGGCGTTTATCAGACTTTCAGATAGGGCAAATGTCAGTGAGCGTTCCGATTTCAGTTCCAGAGCGATTCGCCCAATGAGTCCTTGATATTTAGTCGTTTTCAGACAATTTTCTTGATTTTTGAAAATTTCACTTTTTTGTGAAAATATCCACTAAATGAGGGAATAATATGTGTGAGGGTACCCCAGGAGAGTTCCAAATGTGTGTAGGTAGAATATATATCCCACTGGGGTAAAATTGAAAAAAAGTTGAACATTTTTTTTTTTTCGACTTAGTCATTTTTCTGGCGTTTATCACACTTTCAGATAGGGCAAATGTCAGTGAGCGTTCCAATTTCAGTTCCAAAGCGATTCGCCCAATGAGTCCTTGATATTTAGTCGTTTTCACCCAATTTTATGGATTTTTAAAAATTTCATTTTTTTGTGAAAATATCCACTAAATGAGGGAATAATATGTGTGAGGGTACCCCAGGAAAGTTACAAATGTGTGTGGGTAGAATATATATCCCACAGGGGTAAAATTGAAAAAAGTTGAAAAATATTTTTTTTTGGACTTAGTCATTTTTCCGGCGTTTATCAGACTTTCAGATAGGGCAAATGTCAGTGAGCGTTCCGATTTCAGTTCCAGAGCGATTCGCCCAATGAGTCCTTGATATTTAGTCGTTTTCAGCCAATTTTCTTGATTTTTGAAAATTTCACTTTTTTGTGAAAATATCCACTAAATGAGGGAATAATATGTGTGAGGGTACCCCAGTAGAGTTCCAAATGTGTGTGGGTAGAATATATATCCCACGGGGGTAAAATTGAAAAAAAGTTGAACATTTTTTTTTTTTCGACTTAGCCATTTTTCTGGCGTTTATCACACTTTCAGATAGGGCAAATGTCAGTGAGCGTTCGAATTTCAGTTCCAGAGCGATTCGCCCAATGAGTCCTTGATATTTAGTCGTTTTCACCCAATTTTATGGATTTTTAAAAATTTCATTTTTTTGTGAAAATATCCACAAAATGAGGGAATAATATATGTGAGGGTACCCCAGGAGAGTTCCAAATGTGTGTGGGTAGAATATATATCCCACGGGGGTAAAATTGAAAAAAGTTGAAAACATTTTTTTTTGGACTTAGTCATTTTTCCGGCGTTTATCCGACTTTCAGATAGGGCAAATGTCAGTGAGCGTTCCGATTTCAGTTCCAGAGCGATTCGCCCAATGAGTCCTTGATATTTAGTCGTTTTCAGCCAATTTTCTGGATTTTTGAAAATTTCACTTTTTTGTGAAAATATCCACTAAATGAGGAAATAATATGTGTGAGGGTACCCCAGGAAAGTTACAAATGTGTGTGGGTAGAATATATATCCCACGGGGGTAAAATTGAAAAAAGTTGAAAAATTATTTTTTTGGACTTAGTCATTTTTCCGACGTTTATCAGACTTTCAGATAGGGCAAATGTCAGTGAGCGTTCCGATTTCAGTTCCAGAGCGATTCGCCCAATGAGTCCTTGATATTTAGTAGTTTTCAGCCAATTTTATGGATTTTTGAAAATTTCACTTTTTTGTGAAAATATACACTAAATGAGGGAATAATATGTGTGAGGGTACCCCAGGAGAGTTCCAAATGTGTGTGGGTAGAATATATATCCCACGGGGGTAAAATTGAAAAAAGTTGAAAACATTTTTTTGTTTGACTTAGTCATTTTTCCGGCATTTATCAGACTTTCAGATAGGGCAAATGTCAGTGAGCGTTCCGATTTCAGTTCCAGAGCGATTCGCCCAATGAGTCCTTGATATTTAGTCGTTTTCAGCCAATTTTATGGATTTTTAAAAATTTCATTTTTTTGTGAAAATATCCACTAAATGAGGGAATAATATGTGTGAGGGTACCCCAGGAAAGTTACAAATGTGTGTGGGTAGAATATATATCCCACAGGGGTAAAATTGAAAAAAGTTGAAAAATATTTTTTTTTGGACTTAGTCATTTTTCCGGCGTTTATCAAACTTTCAGATAGGGCAAATGTCAGTGAGCGTTCCGATTTCAGTTCCAGAGCGATTCGCCCAATGAGTCCTTGATATTTAGTCGTTTTCAGCCAATTTTCTTGATTTTTGAAAATTTCACTTTTTTGTGAAAATATCCACTAAATGAGGGAATAATATGTGTGAGGGTACCCCAGTAGAGTTCCAAATGTGTGTGGGTAGAATATATATCCCACGGGGGTAAAATTTAAAAAAAGTTGAACATTTTTTTTTTTTCGACTTAGCCATTTTTCTGGCGTTTATCACACTTTCAGATAGGGCAAATGTCAGTGAGCGTTCGAATTTCAGTTCCAGAGCGATTCGCCCAATGAGTCCTTGATATTTAGTCGTTTTCACCCAATTTTATGGATTTTTAAAAATTTCATTTTTTTGTGAAAATATCCACAAAATGAGGGAATAATATGTGTGAGGGTACCCCAGGAAAGTTACAAATGTGTGTGGGTAGAATATATATCCCACGGGGGTAAAATTGAAAAAAGTTGAAAACATTTTTTTTTTTGGACTTAGTCATTTTTCCGGCGTTTATCAGACTTTCAGATAGGGCAAATGTCAGTGAGCGTTCCGATTTCAGTTCCAGAGCGATTCGCCCAATGAGTCCTTGATATTTAGTCGTTTTCAGCCAATTTTATGGATTTTTGAAAATTTCACTTTTTTGTGAAAATATACACTAAATGAGGGAATAATATGTGTGAGGGTACCCCAGGAGAGTTCCAAATGTGTGTGAGTAGAATATATATCTCACAGGGGTAAAATTGAAAAAAGTTGAAATTTTTTTTTTTTGGACTTAGTCATTTTTCCGGCGTTTATCCGACTTTCAGATAGGGCAAATGTCAGTGAGCGTTCCGATTTCAGTTCCAGAGCGATTCGCCCAATGAGTCCTTGATATTTAGTCGTTTTCAGCCAATTTTCTGGATTTTTGAAAATTTCACTTTTTTGTGAAAATATCCACTAAATGAGGGAATAATATGTGTGAGGGTACCCCAGGAAAGTTACAAATGTGTGTGGGTAGAATATATATCCCACGGGGGTAAAATTGAAAAAAGTTGAAAAATTATTTTTTTGGACTTAGTCATTTTTCCGACGTTTATCAGACTTTCAGATAGGGCAAATGTCAGTGAGCGTTCCGATTTCAGTTCCAGAGCGATTCGCCCAATGAGTCCTTGATATTTAGTAGTTTTCAGCCAATTTTATGGATTTTTGAAAATTTCACTTTTTTGTGAAAATATACACTAAATGAGGGAATAATATGTGTGAGGGTACCCCAGGAGAGTTCCAAATGTGTGTGGGTAGAATATATATCCCACGGGGGTAAAATTGAAAAAAGTTGAAAACATTTTTTTGTTTGACTTAGTCATTTTTCCGGCATTTATCAGACTTTCAGATAGGGCAAATGTCAGTGAGCGTTCCGATTTCAGTTCCAGAGCGATTCGCCCAATGAGTCCTTGATATTTAGTCGTTTTCAGCCAATTTTATGGATTTTTGAAAATTTCACTTTTTTGTGAAAATATACACTAAATGAGGGAATAATATGTGTGAGGGTACCCCAGGAAAGTTACAAATGTGTGTGGGTAGAATATATATCCCACGGGGGTAAAATTGAAAAAAGTTGAAAAATTATTTTTTTGGACTTAGTCATTTTTCCGACGTTTATCAGACTTTCAGATAGGGCAAATGTCAGTGAGCGTTCCGATTTCAGTTCCAGAGCGATTCGCCCAATGAGTCCTTGATATTTAGTAGTTTTCAGCCAATTTTATGGATTTTTGAAAATTTCACTTTTTTGTGAAAATATACACTAAATGAGGGAATAATATGTGTGAGGGTACCCCAGGAGAGTTCCAAATGTGTGTGGGTAGAATATATATCCCACGGGGGTAAAATTGAAAAAAGTTGAAAACATTTTTTTGTTTGACTTAGTCATTTTTCCGGCATTTATCAGACTTTCAGATAGGGCAAATGTCAGTGAGCGTTCCGATTTCAGTTCCAGAGCGATTCGCCCAATGAGTCCTTGATATTTAGTCGTTTTCAGCCAATTTTCTGGATTTTTGAAAATTTCACTTTTTTGTGAAAATATCCACTAAATGAGGGAATAATATGTGTGAGGGTACCCCAGGAAAGTTACAAATGTGTGTGGGTAGAATATATATCCCACGGGGGTAAAATTGAAAAAAGTTGAAAAATTTTTTTTTTTGGACTTAGTCATTTTTCCGGCGTTTATCAGACTTTCAGATAGGGCAAATGTCAGTGAGCGTTCCGATTTCAGTTCCAGAGCGATTCGCCCAATGAGTCCTTGATATTTAGTCGTTTTCAGACAATTTTCTTGATTTTTGAAAATTTCACTTTTTTGTGAAAATATCCACTAAATGAGGGAATAATATGTGTGAGGGTACCCCAGGAGAGTTCCAAATGTGTGTAGGTAGAATATATATCCCACTGGGGTAAAATTGAAAAAAAGTTGAACATTTTTTTTTTTTCGACTTAGTCATTTTTCTGGCGTTTATCACACTTTCAGATAGGGCAAATGTCAGTGAGCGTTCCAATTTCAGTTCCAGAGCGATTCGCCCAATGAGTCCTTGATATTTAGTCGTTTTCACCCAATTTTATGGATTTTTAAAAATTTCATTTTTTTGTGAAAATATCCACTAAATGAGGGAATAATATGTGTGAGGGTACCCCAGGAAAGTTACAAATGTGTGTGGGTAGAATATATATCCCACAGGGGTAAAATTGAAAAAAGTTGAAAAATATTTTTTTTTGGACTTAGTCATTTTTCCGGCGTTTATCAGACTTTCAGATAGGGCAAATGTCAGTGAACGTTCCGATTTCAGTTCCAGAGCGATTCGCCCAATGAGTCCTTGATATTTAGTCGTTTTCAGCCAATTTTCTTGATTTTTGAAAATTTCACTTTTTTGTGAAAATATCCACTAAATGAGGGAATAATATGTGTGAGGGTACCCCAGTAGAGTTCCAAATGTGTGTGGGTAGAATATATATCCCACGGGGGTAAAATTGAAAAAAAGTTGAACATTTTTTTTTTTTCGACTTAGCCATTTTTCTGGCGTTTATCAGACTTTCAGATAGGGCAAATGTCAGTGAGCATTCGAATTTCAGTTCCAGAGCGATTCGCCCAATGAGTCCTTGATATTTAGTCGTTTTCACCCAATTTTATGGATTTTTAAAAATTTCATTTTTTTGTGAAAATATCCACAAAATGAGGGAATAATATATGTGAGGGTACCCCAGGAGAGTTCCAAATGTGTGTGGGTAGAATATATATCCCACGGGGGTAAAATTGAAAAAAGTTGAAAACATTTTTTTTTGGACTTAGTCATTTTTCCGGCGTTTATCCGACTTTCAGATAGGGCAAATGTCAGTGAGCGTTCCGATTTCAGTTCCAGAGCGATTCGCCCAATGAGTCCTTGATATTTAGTCGTTTTCAGCCAATTTTCTGGATTTTTGAAAATTTCACTTTTTTGTGAAAATATCCACTAAATGAGGAAATAATATGTGTGAGGGTACCCCAGGAAAGTTACAAATGTGTGTGGGTAGAATATATATCCCACGGGGGTAAAATTGAAAAAAGTTGAAAAATTATTTTTTTGGACTTAGTCATTTTTCCGACGTTTATCAGACTTTCAGATAGGGCAAATGTCAGTGAGCGTTCCGATTTCAGTTCCAGAGCGATTCGCCCAATGAGTCCTTGATATTTAGTAGTTTTCAGCCAATTTTATGGATTTTTGAAAATTTCACTTTTTTGTGAAAATATACACTAAATGAGGGAATAATATGTGTGAGGGTACCCCAGGAGAGTTCCAAATGTGTGTGGGTAGAATATATATCCCACGGGGGTAAAATTGAAAAAAGTTGAAAACATTTTTTTGTTTGACTTAGTCATTTTTCCGGCATTTATCAGACTTTCAGATAGGGCAAATGTCAGTGAGCGTTCCGATTTCAGTTCCAGAGCGATTCGCCCAATGAGTCCTTGATATTTAGTCGTTTTCAGCCAATTTTATGGATTTTTGAAAATTTCACTTTTTTGTGAAAATATCCACTAAATAAGGGAATAATATGTGTGAGGGTACCCCAGGAGAGTTCCAAATGTGTGTGAGTAGAATATATATCTCACAGGGGTAAAATTGAAAAAAGTTGAAATTTTTTTTTTTTTGGACTTAGTCATTTTTCCGGCGTTTATCCGACTTTCAGATAGGGAAATGTCAGTGAGCGTTCCGATTTCAGTTAAAGAGCGATTCGCCCAATGAGTCCTTGATATTTAGTCGTTTTCAGCCAATTTTCTGGATTTTTGAAAATTTCACTTTTTTGTGAAAATATCCACTAAATGAGGGAATAATATGTGTGAGGGTACCCCAGGAAAGTTACAAATGTGTGTGGGTAGAATATATATCCCACGGGGGTAAAATTGAAAAAAGTTGAAAAATTATTTTTTTGGACTTAGTCATTTTTCCGACGTTTATCAGACTTTCAGATAGGGCAAATGTCAGTGAGCGTTCCGATTTCAGTTCCAGAGCGATTCGCCCAATGAGTCCTTGATATTTAGTAGTTTTCAGCCAATTTTATGGATTTTTGAAAATTTCACTTTTTTGTGAAAATATACACTAAATGAGGGAATAATATGTGTGAGGGTACCCCAGGAAAGTTACAAATGTGTGTGGGTAGAATATATATCCCACGGGGGTAAAATTGAAAAAAGTTGAAAACATTTTTTTTTTTGGACTTAGTCATTTTTCCGGCGTTTATCAGACTTTCAGATAGGGCAAATGTCAGTGAGCGTTCCGATTTCAGTTCCAGAGCGATTCGCCCAATGAGTCCTTGATATTTAGTCGTTTTCAGCCAATTTTATGGATTTTTGAAAATTTCACTTTTTTGTGAAAATATACACTAAATGAGGGAATAATATGTGTGAGGGTACCCCAGGAGAGTTCCAAATGTGTGTGAGTAGAATATATATCTCACAGGGGTAAAATTGAAAAAAGTTGAAATTTTTTTTTTTTTGGACTTAGTCATTTTTCCGGCGTTTATCCGACTTTCAGATAGGGCAAATGTCAGTGAGCGTTCCGATTTCAGTTCCAGAGCGATTCGCCCAATGAGTCCTTGATATTTAGTCGTTTTCAGCCAATTTTCTGGATTTTTGAAAATTTCACTTTTTTGTGAAAATATCCACTAAATGAGGGAATAATATGTGTGAGGGTACCCCAGGAAAGTTACAAATGTGTGTGGGTAGAATATATATCCCACGGGGGTAAAATTGAAAAAAGTTGAAAAATTATTTTTTTGGACTTAGTCATTTTTCCGACGTTTATCAGACTTTCAGATAGGGCAAATGTCAGTGAGCGTTCCGATTTCAGTTCCAGAGCGATTCGCCCAATGAGTCCTTGATATTTAGTAGTTTTCAGCCAATTTTATGGATTTTTGAAAATTTCACTTTTTTGTGAAAATATACACTAAATGAGGGAATAATATGTGTGAGGGTACCCCAGGAGAGTTCCAAATGTGTGTGGGTAGAATATATATCCCACGGGGGTAAAATTGAAAAAAGTTGAAAACAATTTTTTGTTTGACTTAGTCATTTTTCCGGCATTTATCAGACTTTCAGATAGGGCAAATGTCAGTGAGCGTTCCGATTTCAGTTCCAGAGCGATTCGCCCAATGAGTCCTTGATATTTAGTCGTTTTCAGCCAATTTTCTGGATTTTTGAAAATTTCACTTTTTTGTGAAAATATACACTAAATGAGGGAATAATATGTGTGAGGGTACCCCAGGAAAGTTACAAATGTGTGTGGGTAGAATATATATCCCACGGGGGTAAAATTGAAAAAAGTTGAAAAATTATTTTTTTGGACTTAGTCATTTTTCCGACGTTTATCAGACTTTCAGATAGGGCAAATGTCAGTGAGCGTTCCGATTTCAGTTCCAGAGCGATTCGCCCAATGAGTCCTTGATATTTAGTAGTTTTCAGCCAATTTTATGGATTTTTGAAAATTTCACTTTTTTGTGAAAATATACACTAAATGAGGGAATAATATGTGTGAGGGTACCCCAGGAGAGTTCCAAATGTGTGTGGGTAGAATATATATCCCACGGGGGTAAAATTGAAAAAAGTTGAAAACATTTTTTTATTTGACTTAGTCATTTTTCCGGCATTTATCAGACTTTCAGATAGGGCAAATGTCAGTGAGCGTTCCGATTTCAGTTACAGAGCGATTCGCCCAATGAGTCCTTGATATTTAGTCGTTTTCAGCCAATTTTATGGATTTTTGAAAATTTCACTTTTTTGTGAAAATATACACTAAATGAGGGAATAATATGTGTGAGGGTACCCCAGGAAAGTTACAAATGTGTGTGGGTAGAATATATATCCCACGGGGGTAAAATTGAAAAAAGTTGAAAAATTATTTTTTTGGACTTAGTCATTTTTCCGACGTTTATCAGACTTTCAGATAGGGCAAATGTCAGTGAGCGTTCCGATTTCAGTTCCAGAGCGATTCGCCCAATGAGTCCTTGATATTTAGTCGTTTTCAGCCAATTTTATGGATTTTTGAAAATTTCACTTTTTTGTGAAAATATACACTAAATGAGGGAATAATATGTGTGAGGGTACCCCAGGAGAGTTCCAAATGTGTGTGAGTAGAATATATATCTCACAGGGGTAAAATTGAAAAAAGTTGAAATTTTTTTTTTTTTGGACTTAGTCATTTTTCTGGCGTTTATCACACTTTCAGGTAGGGAAAATGTCAGTGAGCGTTCCGATTTCAGTTCCAGAGCGATTCGCCCAATGAGTCCTTGATATTTAGTCGTTTTCAGACAATTTTCTTGATCTTTGAAAATTTCACTTTTTTGTGAAAATATCCACTAAATGAGGGAATAATATGTGTGAGGGTACCCCAGGAGAGTTCCAAATGTGTGTAGGTAGAATATATATCCCACTGGGGTAAAATTGAAAAAAAGTTGAACATTTTTTTTTTTTCGACTTAGTCATTTTTCTGGCGTTTATCACACTTTCAGATAGGGCAAATGTCAGTGAGCGTTCCAATTTCAGTTCCAGAGCGATTCGCCCAATGAGTCCTTGATATTTAGTCGTTTTCACCCAATTTTATGGATTTTTAAAAATTTCATTTTTTTGTGAAAATATCCACTAAATGAGGGAATAATATGTGTGAGGGTACCCCAGGAAAGTTACAAATGTGTGTGGGTAGAATATATATCCCACAGGGGTAAAATTGAAAAAAGTTGAAAAATATTTTTTTTTGGACTTAGTCATTTTTCCGGCGTTTATCAGACTTTCAGATAGGGCAAATGTCAGTGAGCGTTCGAATTTCAGTTCCAGAGCGATTCGCCCAATGAGTCCTTGATATTTAGTCGTTTTCACCCAATTTTATGGATTTTTAAAAATTTCATTTTTTTGTGAAAATATCCACTAAATGAGGGAATAATATATGTGAGGGTACCCCAGGAGAGTTCCAAATGTGTGTGGGTAGAATATATATCCCACGGGGGTAAAATTGAAAAAAGTTGAAAACATTTTTTTTTGGACTTAGTCATTTTTCCGGCGTTTATCCGACTTTCAGATAGGGCAAATGTCAGTGAGCGTTCCGATTTCAGTTCCAGAGCGATTCGCCCAATGAGTCCTTGATATTTAGTCGTTTTCAGCCAATTTTCTGGATTTTTGAAAATTTCACTTTTTTGTGAAAATATCCACTAAATGAGGGAATAATATGTGTGAGGGTACCCCAGGAAAGTTACAAATGTGTGTGGGTAGAATATATATCCCACGGGGGTAAAATTGAAAAAAGTTGAAAAATTATTTTTTTGGACTTAGTCATTTTTCCGACGTTTATCAGACTTTCAGATAGGGCAAATGTCAGTGAGCGTTCCGATTTCAGTTCCAGAGCGATTCGCCCAATGAGTCCTTGATATTTAGTAGTTTTCAGCCAATTTTATGGATTTTTGAAAATTTCACTTTTTTGTGAAAATATACACTAAATGAGGGAATAATATGTGTGAGGGTACCCCAGGAGAGTTCCAAATGTGTGTGGGTAGAATATATATCCCACGGGGGTAAAATTGAAAAAAGTTGAAAACATTTTTTTGTTTGACTTAGTCATTTTTCCGGCATTTATCAGACTTTCAGATAGGGCAAATGTCAGTGAGCGTTCCGATTTCAGTTCCAGAGCGATTCGCCCAATGAGTCCTTGATATTTAGTCGTTTTCAGCCAATTTTATGGATTTTTGAAAATTTCACTTTTTTGTGAAAATATCCACTAAATGAGGGAATAATATGTGTGAGGGTACCCCAGGAGAGTTCCAAATGTGTGTGAGTAGAATATATATCTCACAGGGGTAAAATTGAAAAAAGTTGAAATTTTTTTTTTTTTGGACTTAGTCATTTTTCCGGCGTTTATCACACTTTCAGGTAGGGAAAATGTCAGTGAGCGTTCCGATTTCAGTTCCAGAGCGATTCGCCCAATGAGTCCTTGATATTTTGTCGTTTTCAGACAATTTTCTTGATTTTTGAAAATTTCACTTTTTTGTGAAAATATCCACTAAATGAGGGAATAATATGTGTGAGGGTACCCCAGGAGAGTTCCAAATGTGTGTAGGTAGAATATATATCCCACGGGGGTAAAATTGAAAAAAGTTGAAAACATTTTTTTTTGGACTTAGTCATTTTTCCGGCGTTTATCCGACTTTCAGATAGGGCAAATGTCAGTGAGCGTTCCGATTTCAGTTCCAGAGCGATTCGCCCAATGAGTCCTTGATATTTAGTCGTTTTCAGCCAATTTTCTGGATTTTTGAAAATTTCACTTTTTTGTGAAAATATCCACTAAATGAGGGAATAATATGTGTGAGGGTACCCCAGGAAAGTTACAAATGTGTGTGGGTAGAATATATATCCCACGGGGGTAAAATTGAAAAAAGTTGAAAAATTATTTTTTTGACTTAGTCATTTTTCCGACGTTTATCAGACTTTCAGATAGGGCAAATGTCAGTGAGCGTTCCGATTTCAGTTCCAGAGCGATTCGCCCAATGAGTCCTTGATATTTAGTAGTTTTCAGCCAATTTTATGGATTTTTGAAAATTTCACTTTTTTGTGAAAATATACACTAAATGAGGGAATAATATGTGTGAGGGTACCCCAGGAGAGTTCCAAATGTGTGTGGGTAGAATATATATCCCACGGGGGTAAAATTGAAAAAAGTTGAAAACAATTTTTTGTTTGACTTAGTCATTTTTCCGGCATTTATCAGACTTTCAGATAGGGCAAATGTCAGTGAGCGTTCCAATTTCAGTTCCAGAGCGATTCGCCCAATGAGTCCTTGATATTTAGTCGTTTTCAGCCAATTTTATGGATTTTTGAAAATTTCACTTTTTTGTGAAAATATACACTAAATGAGGGAATAATATGTGTGAGGGTACCCCAGGAAAGTTACAAATGTGTGTGGGTAGAATATATATCCCACAGGGGTAAAATTGAAAAATTTGAAAACATTTTTTTTTGGACTTAGTCATTTTTCCGGCGTTTATCCGACTTTCAGATAGGGCAAATGTCAGTGAGCGTTGCGATTTCAGTTCCAGAGCGATTCACCCAATGAGTCCTTGATATTTAGTCGTTTTCAGCCAATTTTCTGGATTTTTGAAAATTTCACTTTTTTGTGAAAATATCCACTAAATGAGGGAATAATATGTGTGAGGGTACCCCAGGAAAGTTACAAATGTGTGTGGGTAGAATATATATCCCACAGGGGTAAAATTGAAAAAAGTTGAAAAATATTTTTTTTTGGACTTAGTCATTTTTCCGGCGTTTATCAGACTTTCAGATAGGGCAAATGTCAGTGAGCGTTCCGATTTCAGTTCCAGAGCGATTCGTCCAATGAGTCCTTGATATTTAGTCGTTTTCAGCCAATTTTCTTGATTTTTGAAAATTTCACTTTTTTGTGAAAATATCCACTAAATGAGGGAATAATATGTGTGAGGGTACCCCAGGAGAGTTCCAAATGTGTGTGGGTAGAATATATATCCCACGGGGGTAAAATTGAAAAAAAGTTGAACATTTTTTTTTTTTCGACTTAGCCATTTTTCTGGCGTTTATCACACTTTCAGATAGGGCAAATGTCAGTGAGCGTTCAAATTTCAGTTCCAGAGCGATTCGCCCAATGAGTCCTTGATATTTAGTCGTTTTCACCCAATTTTATGGATTTTTGAATATTTCACTTTTTTGTGAAAATATACACTAAATGAGGGAATAATATGTGTGAGGGTACCCCAGGAGAGTTACAAATGTGTGTGGGTAGAATATATATCCCACGGGGGTAAAATTGAAAACAGTTGAAAATATTTTTTTTTGGACTTGGTCATTTTTCCGACGTTTATCAGACTTTCAGATAGGGCAAATGTCAGTGAGCGTTCCGATTTCAGTTCCAGAGCGATTCGCCCAATGAGTCCTTGATATTTAGTAGTTTTCAGCCAATTTTATGGATTTTTGAAAATTTCACTTTTTTGTGAAATTATACACTAAATGAGGGAATAATATGTGTGAGGGTACCCCAGGAAAGTTACAAATGTGTGTGGGTAGAATATATATCCCACGGGGGTAAAATTGAAAAAAGTTGAAAAATTTTTTTTTTTGGACTTGGTCATTTTTCCGGCGTTTATCAGACTTTCAGATAGGGCCAATGACAGTGAGCGTTCCGATTTCAGTTCCAGAGCGATTCGCCCAATGAGTCCTTGATATTTAGTCGTTTTCAGCCAATTTTATGGATTTTTGAAAATTTCACTTTTTTGTGAAAATATCCACTAAATAAGGGAATAATATGTGTGAGGGTACCCCAGGAGAGTTCCAAATGTGTGTGAGTAGAATATATATCTCACAGGGGTAAAATTGAAAAAAGTTGAAATTTTTTTTTTTTTGGACTTAGTCATTTTTCCGGCGTTTATCCGACTTTCAGATAGGGCAAATGTCAGTGAGCGTTCCGATTTCAGTTCCAGAGCGATTCGCCCAATGAGTCCTTGATATTTAGTCGTTTTCAGCCAATTTTCTGGATTTTTGAAAATTTCACTTTTTTGTGAAAATATCCACTAAATGAGGGAATAATATGTGTGAGGGTACCCCAGGAAAGTTACAAATGTGTGTGGGTAGAATATATATCCCACGGGGGTAAAATTGAAAAAAGTTGAAAAATTATTTTTTTGGACTTAGTCATTTTTCCGACGTTTATCAGACTTTCAGATAGGGCAAATGTCAGTGAGCGTTCCGATTTCAGTTCCAGAGCGATTCGCCCAATGAGTCCTTGATATTTAGTAGTTTTCAGCCAATTTTATGGATTTTTGAAAATTTCACTTTTTTGTGAAAATATACACTAAATGAGGGAATAATATGTGTGAGGGTACCCCAGGAGAGTTCCAAATGTGTGTGGGTAGAATATATATCCCACGGGGGTAAAATTGAAAAAAGTTGAAAACATTTTTTTGTTTGACTTAGTCATTTTTCCGGCATTTATCAGACTTTCAGATAGGGCAAATGTCAGTGATCGTTCCGATTTCAGTTCCAGAGCGATTCGCCCAATGAGTCCTTGATATTTAGTCGTTTTCAGCCAATTTTATGGATTTTTGAAAATTTCACTTTTTTGTGAAAATATACACTAAATGAGGGAATAATATGTGTGAGGGTACCCCAGGAAAGTTACAAATGTGTGTGGGTAGAATATATATCCCACGGGGGTAAAATTGAAAAAAGTTGAAAAATTATTTTTTTGGACTTAGTCATTTTTCCGACGTTTATCAGACTTTCAGATAGGGCAAATGTCAGTGAGCGTTCCGATTTCAGTTCCAGAGCGATTCGCCCAATGAGTCCTTGATATTTAGTAGTTTTCAGCCAATTTTATGGATTTTTGAAAATTTCACTTTTTTGTGAAAATATACACTAAATGAGGGAATAATATGTGTGAGGGTACCCCAGGAAAGTTACAAATGTGTGTGGGTAGAATATATATCCCACAGGGGTAAAATTGAAAAAAGTTGAAAAATATTTTTTTTTGGACTTAGTCATTTTTCCGGCGTTTATCAGACTTTCAGATAGGGCAAATGTCAGTGAGCGTTCCGATTTCAGTTCCAGAGCGATTCGCCCAATGAGTCCTTGATATTTAGTCGTTTTCAGCCAATTTTCTTGATTTTTGAAAATTTCACTTTTTTGTGAAAATATCCACTAAATGAGGGAATAATATGTGTGAGGGTACCCCAGGAGAGTTCCAAATGTGTGTGGGTAGAATATATATCCCACGGGGGTAAAATTGAAAAAAAGTTGAACATTTTTTTTTTTTCGACTTAGCCATTTTTCTGGCGTTTATCACACTTTCAGATAGGGCAAATGTCAGTGAGCATTCGAATTTCAGTTCCAGAGCGATTCGCTCAATGAGTCCTTGATATTTAGTCGTTTTCACCCAATTTTATGGATTTTTAAAAATTTCATTTTTTTGTGAAAATATCAACTAAATGAGGGAATAATATATGTGAGGGTACCCCAGGAGAGTTCCAAATGTGTTTGGGTAGAATATATATCCCACGGGGGTAAAATTGAAAAAAGTTGAAAAATTATTTTTTTGGACTTAGTCATTTTTCTGACGTTTATCAGACTTTCAGATAGGGCAAATGTCAGTGAGCGTTCCGATTTCAGTTCCAGAGCGATTCGCCCAATGAGTCCTTGATATTTAGTAGTTTTCAGCCAATTTTATGGATTTTTGAAAATTTCACTTTTTTGTGAAAATATACACTAAATGAGGGAATAATATGTGTGAGGGTACCCCAGGAAAGTTACAAATGTGTGTGGGTAGAATATATATCCCACGGGAGTAAAATTGAAAAAAGTTGAAAAATTTTTTTTTTTGGACTTAGTCATTTTTCCGGCGTTTATCAGACTTTCAGATAGGGCAAATGTCAGTGAGCGTTCCGATTTCAGTTCCAGAGCGATTCGCCCAATGAGTCCTTGATATTTAGTCGTTTTCAGCCAATTTTATGGATTTTTGAAAATTTCACTTTTTTGTGAAAATATACACTAAATGAGGGAATAATATGTGTGAGGGTACCCCAGGAGGGTTCCAAATGTGTGTGAGTAGAATATATATCTCACAGGGGTAAAATTGAAAAAAATTGAAATTTTTTTTTTTTTGGACTTAGTCATTTTTCCGGCGTGTATCACACTTTCAGGTAGGGAAAATGTCAGTGAGCGTTCCGATTTCAGTTCCAGAGCGATTCGCCCAATGAGTCCTTGATATTTAGTCGTTTTCAGCCAATTTTATGGATTTTTGAAAATTTCACTTTTTTGTGAAAATATCCACTAAATGAGGGAATAATATGTGTGAGGGTACCCCAGGAGAGTTCCAAATGTGTGTGGGTAGAATATATATCCCACGGGGGGTAAAATTGAAAAAAAGATGAAATTTTTTTTTTTTCGACTTAGTCATTTTTCTGGCGTTTATCACACTCTCAGATAGGGCAAATGTCAGTGAGCGTTCCAATTTCAGTTCCAGATCGATTCGCCCAATGAGTCCTTGATATTTAGTCGTTTTCACCCAATCTTATGGATTTTTAAAAATTTAATTTTTTTGTGAAAATATCCACTAAATGAGTGAATAATATATGTGAGGGTACCGCAGGAGAGTTCCAAATGTGTGTAGGTAGAATATATATCCCACTGGGGTAAAATTGAAAAAAAGTTGAACATTTTTTTTTTTTTCGACTTAGTCATTTTTCTGGCGTTTATCACACTTTCAGATAGGGCAAATGTCAGTGAGCGTTCCAATTTCAGTTCCAGAGCGATTCGCCCAATGAGTCCTTGATATTTAGTCGTTTTCACCCAATTTTATGGATTTTTAAAAATTTCATTTTTTTGTGAAAATATCTACTAAATGAGGGAATAATATATGTGAGGGTACCCCAGGAGAGTTCCAAATGTGTGTGGGTAGAATATATATCCCACGGGGGTAAAATTGAAAAAAGTTGAAAACATTTTTTTTTGGACTTAGTCATTTTTCCGGCGTTTATCCGACTTTCAGATAGGGCAAATGTCAGTGAGCGTTGCAATTTCAGTTCCAGAGCTATTCGCCCAATGAGTCCTTGATATTTAGTCGTTTTCAGCCAATTTTCTGGATTTTTGAAAATTTCACTTTTTTGTGAAAATATCCACTAAATGAGGGAATAATATGTGTGAGGGTACCCCAGGAAAGTTACACATGTGTGTGGGTAGAATATATATCCCACAGGGGTAAAATTGAAAAAAGTTGAAAAATATTTTTTTTTGGACTTAGTCATTTTTCCGGCGTTTATCAGACTTTCAGATAGGGCAAATGTCAGTGAGCGTTCCGATTTCAGTTCCAGAGCGATTCGCCCAATGAGTCCTTGATATTTAGTCGTTTTCAGCCAATTTTCTTGATTTTTGAAAATTTCACTTTTTTGTGAAAATATCCACTAAATGAGGGAATAATATGTGTGAGGGTACCCCAGGAGAGTTCCAAATGTTTGTGGGAAGAATATATATCCCACTGGGGTAAAATTGAAAAAAAGTTGAAAATTTTTTTTTTTTCGACTTAGTCATTTTTCTGGCGTTTATCACACTTTCAGATAGGGCAAATGTCAGTGAGCGTTCCAATTTCAGTTCCAGAGCGATTCGCCCAATGAGTCCTTGATATTTAGTCGTTTTCACCCAATTTTATGGATTTTTAAAAATTTCATTTTTTTGTGAAAATATCCACTAAATGAGGGAATAATATATGTGTGGGTACCCCAGGAGAGTTCCAAATGTGTGTGGGTAGAATATATATCCCACGGGGGTAAAATTGAAAAAAGTTGAAAACATTTTTTTTTGGACTTAGTCATTTTTCCGGCGTTTATCCGACTTTCACATAGGGCAAATGTCAGTGAGCGTTCCGATTTCAGTTCCAGAGCGATTCGCCCAATGAGTCCTTGATATTTAGTCGTTTTCAGCCAATTTTCTGGATTTTTGAAAATTTCACTTTTTTGTGAAAATATCCACTAAATGAGGGAATAATATGTGTGAGGGTACCCCAGGAAAGTTACAAATGTGTGTGGGTAGAATATATATCCCACGGGGGTAAAATTGAAAAAAGTTGAAAAATTTTTTTTTTTGGACTTAGTCATTTTTCCGACGTTTATCAGACTTTCAGGTAGGGCAAATGTCAGTGAGCGTTCCGATTTCAGTTCCAGAGCGATTCGCCCAATGAGTCATTGATATTTAGTCGTTTTCAGCCAATTTTATGGATTTTTGAAAATTTCACTTTTTTGTGAAAATATACACTAAATGAGGGAATAATATGTGTGAGGGTACCCCAGGAGAGTTCCAAATGTGTGTGGTAGAATATATATCCCACGGGGGTAAAATTGAAAAAAAGTTGAACATTTTTTTTTTTTCGACTTAGTCATTTTTCTGGAGTTTATCACACTTTCAGATAGGACAAATGTCAGTGAGCGTTCCAATTTCAGTTCCAGAACGATTCGCCCAATGAGTCCTTGATATTTAGTCGTTTTCAGCCAATTTTCTGGATTTTTGAAAATTTCACTTTTTTTGTGAAAATATCCACTAAATGAGGGAATGATATGTGTGAGGGTACCCCAGGAGAGTTCCAAATGTGTGTGGGTAGTATATACAGTACAGACCAAAAGTTTGGACACACCTTCTCATTTAAAGATTTTTCTGTATTTTCATGACTATGAAAATTGTACATTCACACTGAAGGCATCAAAACTATGAATTAACACATGTGGAATTATATACTTAACAAAAAAGTGTGAAACAACTGAAAATATGTCTTATATTCTAGGTTCTTCAAAGTAGCCACCTTTTGCTTTGATGACTGCTTTGTACACTCTTGGCATTCTCTTGATGAGCTTCAAGAGGTAGTCACCGGAAATGGTCTTCCAACAATCTTGAAGGAGTTCCCAGAGATGCTTAGCACTTGTTGGCCCTTTTGCCTTCACTCTGCGGTCCAGCTCACCCCAAACCATCTCGATTGGGTTCAGGTCTGGTGACTGTGGAAGCCAGGTCATCTGGCGTAGCACCCCATCACTCTCCTTCTTGGTCAAATAGCCCTTACACAGCCTGGAGGTGTGTTTGGGGTCATTGTCCTGTTGAAAAATAAATGATGGTCCAACTAAACGCAAACCAGATGGAATAGCATGCCGCTGCAAGATGCTGTGGTAGCCATGCTGGTTCAGTATGCCTTCAATTTTGAATAAATCCCCAACAGTGTCACCAGCAAAGCACCCCCACACCATCACACCTCCTCCTCCATGCTTCACGGTGGGAACCAGGCATGTAGAGTCCATCCGTTCACCTTTTCTGCGTCGCACAAAGACACGGTGGTTGGAACCAAAGATCTCCAATTTGTACTCATCAGACCAAAGCACAGATTTCCACTGGTCTAATGTCCATTCCTTGTGTTCTTTAGCCCAAACAAGTCTCTTCTGCTTGTTGCCTGTCCTTAGCAGTGGTTTCCTAGCAGCTATTTTACCGTGAAGGCCTGCTGCACAAAGTTTCCTCTTAACAGTTGTTGAAGAGATGTGTCTTCTGCTAGAACTCTGTGTGGCATTGACCTGGTCTCTAATCTGAGCTGCTGTTAACCTGCGATTTCTGAGGCTGGTGACTCAGATAAACATCCTCAGAAGCAGAGGTGACTCTTGGTCTTCCTTTCCTGGGGCGGTCCTCATGTGAGCCAGTTTCTTTGTAGCGCTTGATGGTTTTTGCAACTGCACTTGGGGACACTTTCAAAGTTTGCCCAATTTTTCGGACTGACTAACCTTCATTTCTTAAAGTAATGATGGCCACATGTTTTTCTTTACTTAGAATTTGTATTATGGCAAGAATAAAGCAGCTAACAGTCTATTCAGTAGGACTATCAGCTGTGTATCCACCAGACTTCTGCACAACACAACTGATGGTCCCAACCCCATTTATAAGGCAAGAAATCCCACTTATTAAACCTGACAGGGCACACCTGTGAAGTGAAAACCATTTCCGGTGACTACCTCTTGAAGCTCATCAAAAGAATACCAAGAGTGTGCAAAGCAGTCATCAAAGCAAAAGGTGGCTACTTTGAAGAACCTAGAATATAAGACATATTTTCAGTTGTTTCACACTTTTTTGTTAAGTATATAATTCCACATGTGTTAATTCATAGTTTTGATGCCTTCAGTGTGAATGTACAATTTTCATAGTCATGAAAATACAGAAAAATATTTAAATGAGAAGGTGTGTCCAAACTTTTGGTCTGTACTGTATATACAACGGGGGTAAATTTGAAAAAAGTTGAAAAATTTTTTTTTTTGGACTTAGTCATTTTTTCGACGTTTATCAGACTTTCAGATAGGGGAAATGTCAGTGAGCGTTCCGATTTCAGTTCCAGAGCGATTCGCCCAAAGAGTCCTGGATATTTAGTCGTTTTCAGCCAATTTTATGGATTTTTGAAAATTTCACTTTTTTGTGAAAATATCCACTAAATGAGGGAATAATATGTGTGAGGGTACCCCAGGAGAGTTCCAAATGTGTGTGGGTAGAATATATATCCCACGGGGGGTAAAATTGAAAAAAAGATGAAATTTTTTTTTTTTCGACTTAGTCATTTTTCTGGCGTTTATCACACTCTCAGATAGGGCAAATGTCAGTGAGCGTTCCAATTTCAGTTCCAGATCGATTCGCCCAATGAGTCCTTGATATTTAGTCGTTTTCACCCAATCTTATGGATTTTTAAAAATTTAATTTTTTTGTGAAAATATCCACTAAATGAGGGAATAATATATGTGAGGGTACCCCAGGAGAGTTCCAAATGTGTGTGGGTAGAATATATATCCCACGGGGGTAAAATTGAAAAAAGTTGAAAACATTTTTTTTGGACTTAGTCATTTTTCCGGCGTTTATCAGACTTTCAGATAGGGCAAATGTCAGTGAGCATTCCGATTTCAGTTCCAGAGCGATTCGCCCAATGAGTCCTTGATATTTAGTCGTTTTCAGCCAATTTTCTGGATTTTTGAAAATTTCACTTTTTTGTAAAAATATCCACTAAATGAGGGAATAATATGTGTGAGGGTACCCCAGGATAGTTACAAATGTGTGTGGGTAGAATATATATCCCACGGGGGTAAAATTGAAAAAAGTTGAAAAATTTTTTTTTTTGCACTTAGTCATTTTTCCGGCGTTTATCAGACTTTCAGATAGGGCAAATGTCAGTGAGCGTTCCGATTTCAGTTCCAGAGCGATTCGCCCAATGAGTCCTTGATATTTAGTCGTTTTCAGCCAATTTTATGGATTTTTGAAAATTTCACTTTTTTTGTGAAAATATCCACTAAATGAGGGAATAATATATGTGAGGGTACCCCAGGAGAGTTCCAAATGTGTGTGGGTAGAATATATATCCCACGGGGTAAAATTGAAAAAAGTTGAAAAAATTTTTTTTTGGACTTAGTCATTTTTCCGGCGTTTATCCGACTTTCAGATAGGGCAAATGTCAGTGAGCGTTGCGATTTCAGTTCCAGAGCGATTCGCCCAATGAGTCCTTGATATTTAGTCGTTTTCAGCCAATTTTCTGGATTTTTGAAAATTTCACTTTTTTGTGAAAATATCCACTAAATGAGGGAATAATATGTGTGAGGGTACCCCAGGAGAGTTCCAAATGTGTGTGGGTAGAATATATATCCCACGGGAGTAAAATTGAAAAAAGTTGAAAAATTTTTTGGTTCGACTTAGTCATTTTTCTGGCATTTATCAGACTTTCAGATAGGGCAAATGTCAGTGAGCGTTCCGATTTCAGTTCCAGAGCGATTCGACCAATGAGTCCTTGATATTTAGTCGTTTTCAGCCAATTTTCTGGATTTTTGAAAACTTCACTTTTTTGTGAAAATATCCACTAAATGAGGGAATAATATGTGTGAGGGTACCCCAGGAGAGTTCCAAATGTGTGTGAGTAGAATATATATCTCACAGGGGTAAAATTGAAAAAAGTTGAAATTTTTTTTTTTTTGGACTTAGTCATTTTTCCGGCGTTTATCACACTTTCAGGTAGGGAAAATGTCAGTGAGCGTTCCGATTTCAGTTCCAGAGCGATTCGCCCAATGAGTCCTTGATATTTAGTCGTTTTCAGCCAATTTTCTTCATTTTTGAAAATTTCACTTTTTTGTGAAAATATCCACTAAATGAGGGAATAATATGTGTGAGGGTACCCCAGGAGAGTTCCAAATGTTTGTGGGTAGAATATATATCCCACTGGGGTAAAATTGAAAAAAAGTTGAAAATTTTTTTTTTTTCGACTTAGTCATTTTTCTGGCGTTTATCACACTTTCAGATAGGGCAAATGTCAGTGAGCGTTCCAATTTCAGTTCCAGAGCGATTCGCCCAATGAGTCCTTGATATTTAGTCGTTTTCACCCAATTTTATGGATTTTTAAAAATTTCATTTTTTTGTGAAAATATCCACTAAATGAGGGAATAATATATGTGAGGGTACCCCAGGAGAGTTCCAAATGTTTGTGGGTAGAATATATATCCCACTGGGGTAAAATTGAAAAAAAGTTGAACTTTTTTTTTTTTTCGACTTAGTCATTTTTCTGGAGTTTATCACACTTTCAGATAGGACAAATGTCAGTGAGCGTTCCAATTTCAGTTCCAGAGTGATTCGCCCAATGAGTCCTTGATATTTAGTCGTTTTCAGCCAATTTTCTGGATTTTTGAAAATTTCACTTTTTTTGTGAAAATATCCACTAAATGAGGGAATAATATGTGTGAGGGTACCCCAGGAGAGTTCCAAATGTGTGTGGGTAGTATATATATACAACGGGGGTAAATTTGAAAAAAGTTGAAAAATTTTTTTTTTTGGACTTAGTCATTTTTTCGGCGTTTATCAGACTTTCAGATAGGGGAAATGTCAGTGAGCGTTCCGATTTCAGTTCCAGAGCGATTCGCCCAATGAGTCCTTGATATTTAGTCGTTTTCAGCCAATTTTATGGATTTTTGAAAATTTCACTTTTTTGTGAAAATATACACTAAATGAGGGAATAATATGTGTGAGGGCACCCCAGGAGAGTTCCAAATGTGTGTTTGTAGAATATATATCCCACGTGAGTAAAATTGAAAAAAGTTGAAAAATTTTTTTTTTTGGACTTAGTCATTTTTCCGGCGTTTATCAGACTTTCAGATAGGGCAAATGTCAGTGAGCGTTGCGATTTCAGTTCCAGAGCGAATCGCCCAATGAGTCCTTGATATTTAGTCGTTTTCAGCCAATTTTCTGGATTTTTGAAAATTTCATTTTTTGTGAAAATATCCACTAAATGAGGGAATAATATGTGTGAGGGTACCCCAGGAGAGTTCCAAACGTGTGTGGGTAGAATATATATCCCACGGGGGGTAAAATTGAAAAAAAGATGAAATTTTTTTTTTTTCGACTTAGTCATTTTTCTGGCGTTTATCAGACTTTCAGATAGGGCAAATGTCAGTGAGCATTCCAATTTCAGCTCCAGATCGATTCGCCTAATGAGTCCTTGATATTTAGTCGTTTTCACCCAATCATGGATTTTTAAAAATTTTATTTTTTTGTGAAAATATCCACTAAATGAGGGAATAATATATGTGAGGGTACCCCAGGAGAGTTCCAAATGTGTGTGGGTAGAATTTATTTCCCACTGGGGTAAAACTGAAAAAAGTTGAAAACATTTTTTTTGGACTTAGTCATTTTTCCGGCGTTTATCAGACTTTCAGATAGGGGAAATGTCAGTGAGCGTTCCGATTTCAGTTCCAGAGCGATTCGTCCAATGAGTCTTTAATATTTAGTCATTTTCAGCCAATTTTTTGGATTTTTGAAAATTTCACTTTTTTGTGACAATATCCACTAAATGAGGGAATAATATGTGTGGAGGGACCCCAGGAGAGTTCCAAATGTGTGTGGGTAGAATATATATCTCACAGGGGTAAAATTGAAAAAAGTTGAAACATTTTTTGGTTCGACTTAGTCATTTTTCTGGCATTTATCAGACTTTCAGATAGGGCAAATGTCAGTGAGCGTTCCGATTTCAGTTCCAGAGCGATTCGCCCAATGAGTCCTTGATATTTAGTCGTTTTCAGCCAATTTTCTGGATTTTTGAAAATTTCACTTTTTTGTGAAAATATACACTAAATGAGGGAATAATATGTGTGAGGGTACCCCAGGAGAGTTCCAAATGTGTGTGAGTAGAATATATATCTCACAGGGGTAAAATTGAAAAAAGTTGAAATTTTTTTTTTTTTTGGACTTAGTCATTTTTCCGGCGTTTATCACACTTTCAGGTAGGGAAAATGTCAGTGAGCGTTCCGATTTCAGTTCCAGAGCGATTCGCCCAATGAGTCCTTGATATTTAGTCGTTTTCAGCCAATTTTCTTCATTTTTGAAAATTTCACTTTTTTGTGAAAATATCCACTAAATGAGGGAATAATATGTGTGAGGGTACCCCAGTAGAGATCCAAATGTGTGTGGGTAGAATCTATATCCCACGGGGATAAAATTGAAAAAAGTTGAAAACATTTTTTTTTGGACTTAGTAATTTTTCCGGCGTTTATCTGACTTTCAGATAGGGCAAATGTCAGTGAGCGTTGCGATTTCAGTTCCAGAGCGATTCGCCCAATGAGTCCTTGATATTTAGTCGTTTTCAGCCAATTTTCTGGATTTTTGAAAATTTCACTTTTTTGTGAAAATATCCACTAAATGAGGGAATAATATGTGTGAGGGTACCCCAGGAGAGTTCCAAATGTGTGTGGGTAGAATGTATATCTCACAGGGGTAAAATTGAAAAAAGTTGACATTTTTTTTTTTGGACTTAGTCATTTTTCCGGCGTTTATCAGACTTTCAGGTAGGGCAAATGTCAGTGAGCGTTCCGATTTCAGTTCCAGAGCGATTCGTCCAATGAGTCCTTGATTTTTTGTCGTTTTCAGCCAATTTTCTTGATTTTTGAAAATTTCACTTTTTTGTGAAAATATCCACTAAATGAGGGAATAATATGTGTGAGGGTACCCCAGGAGAGTTCCAAATGTGTGTGGGTAGAATATATATCTCACAGGGGTAAAATTGAAAAAAGTTGAAAAAATTTTTTTTTTGGACTTAGTCATTTTTCTGGCGTTGATCACACTTTCAGATAGGGCAAATGTCAGTGAGCGTTCCAATTTCAGTTCCAGAGTGATTCGCCCAATGAGTCCTTGATATTTAGTCGTTTTCACCCAATTTTATGGATTTTTAAATATTTCATTTTTTTGTGAAAATATCCACTAAATGAGGGTATAATATATGTGAGGGTACCCCAGGAGAGTTCCAAATGTGTGTGGGTAGAATATATATCCCACGGGGGTAAAATTGAAAAAAGTTGAAAAAATTTTTTTTTTGGACTTAGTCATTTTTCCGCCGTTTATCACACTTTCAGGTAGGGGAAATGTCAGTGAGCGTTCCGATTTCAGTTCCAGAGCGATTCGCCCAATGAGTCCTTGATATTTAGTCGCTTTCAGCCAATTTTATGGATTTTTGAAAATTTCACTTTTTTGTGAAAATGTCCACTAAATGAGGGACTAATATGTGTGAGGGTACCCCAGGAGAGTTCCAAATGTGTGTGGGTAGAATATATATCCCACGGGAGTAAAATTGAAAAAAGTTAAAAAATTTTTTTTTTGGACTTAGTCATTTTTCCGGCGTTTATCAGACTTTCAGATAGGAAAAATGTCAGTGAGCGTTCCGATTTCAGTTCCAGAGCAACTCGCCCAATGAGTCCTTGATATTTAGTCGTTTTCAGCCAATTTTCTGGATTTTTGAAAATTTCACTTTTTTGTGAATTATCCAGTAAAGGAGGGAATAATATGTGTGAGGGTACCCCAGGAGAGTTCCAAATGTGTGTGGGTAGAATATATATCCCACGAGGGTAAAATTGAAAAAAGTTGAAAAAAAATTTTTTTGGACTTAGTCATTTTTCCTGAGTTTATCACACTTTCAGATAGGGCAAATGTCAGTGAGCGTTCCGATTTCAGTTCCAGAGCGATTTGCCCAATGAGTCCTTGATATTTAGTGGTTTTCAGACAATACTTTGGATTTTTGAAAATTTCACTTTTTTGTGAAAATATCCACTAAATGAGGGAATAATATGTGTGAGGGTACCCCAGGAGAGTTCCAAATGTGTGTGGGTAGAATATATATCCCACGGGGGTAAAATTGAAAAAATTTGAAAAAAATTTTTTTTGGACTTATTCATTTTTCCAGCGTTTATCAGACTTTCAGATTGGGGAAATGTCAGTGAGCATGCCGATTTCAGTTCCAGAGCGACTCGCCCAATGAGTCCTTGATATTTAGTCTTTTTCAGCCAATTTTCTGGATTTTTGAAAATTTCACTTTTTTGTGAAAATATCAACTAAATGAGAGAATAATATGTGTGGGGGTACCCCAGGAGAGTTCCAAATGTGTGTGAGTAGAATATATATCCCACGGGGGTAAAATTGAAAAAAGTTGAAAAATTTTTTTTTTGTACTTTGTCATTTTTCCGGCGTTTATCAGACTTTCAGATAGGGGAAATGTCAGTGAGCGTTCCGGTTTCAGTTACAGAGCAATTCGTCGGATGAGTCCTTGATATTTAGTCATTTTCAGCCAATATTTTGGATTTTTGAAAATTTCACTTTTTTGTGAAAATATCCACTAAATGAGGGAATAATATGTGTGAGGGTACCCCAGGAGAGTTCCAAATGTGTGTGGGTAGAATATATATCCCAAGGGGGTAAAATTGAAAAAAGTTGAAAAAAATTTTTTTTGGACTTAGTCATTTTTCCGGCGTTTATCACACTTTCAGATAGGGCAAATGTCAGTGAGCGTTCCGATTTCAGTTCCAGAGCGATTCGCCCAATGAGTCCTTGATATTTAGTCGTTTTCAGACAATATTTTGGATTTTTGAAAATTTCACTTTTTTGTGAAAATATCCACTAAATGAGGGAATAATATGTGTGAGGGTACCCCAGGAGAGTTCCAAATGTGTGTGGGTAGAATATATATCCCACGGGGGTAAAATTGAAAAAAGTTGAAAAATTTTTTTTGTACTTAGTCATTTTTCCAGCGTTTATCAGACTTTCAGATAGGGGAAATGTCAGTGAGCGTTACGATTTCAGTTCCAGAGCGATTTGCCCAATGAGTCTTTGATATTTAGTCGTTTTCAGCCAATTTTCTGGATTTTTGAAAATTTCACTTTTTTGTGAATATATCCACTAAATGCGGGAATAATATGTGAGGGTACCCCAGGAGAGTTCCAAATGTGTGTGGGTAGAATATATATCCCGCGGGGGTAAAATTGAAAAAAGTTGAAAAAAATTTTTTTTTGGACTTTTTCATTTTTCCAGCGTTTATCAGACTTTCAGATAGGGGAAATGTCAGTGAGCGTTCCGATTTCAGTTCCAGAGCGATTTGCCCGATGAGTCCTTGATATTTAATCGTTTTCAGCCAATTTTCTAGATTTTTGAAAATTTCACTTTTTTGTGAAAATATCCACTAAATGAGGGAATAATATGTGTGAGGGTACCCCAGGAGAGATCCAATTGTGTGTGGGTAGAATATATATCCCACAGTAGTAAAATTGAAAAAAGTTGAAAAAAAAATTATTTTGGACTTTGTCATTTTTCCAGCGTTTATCACACTTTCAGATAGGGGAAATATCAGTGAGCTTTCCGGATTCAGTTACAGAGCGATTCGCCGGATGATTTCTTGATATTTAGTCGTTTTCAGCCAATTTTCTGGATTTTTGAAAATTTCACTTTTTTGTGAAAATATCCACTAAATGAGGGAATAATATGTGTGAGGGTACCCCAGGAGAGTTCCAAATGTGTGTGGGTAGAATATATATCCCACGGTGGTAAAATTGAAAAAAGTTGAATACATTTTTTTTTGGACTTAGTCATTTTTCCGGCGTTTATCACACTTCCAGATAGGGGAAATGTCAGTGAGCGTTCCGATTTCAGTTCCAGAGCGATTCGCCGGATGAGTCCTTGATATTTAGTCATTTTCAGCCAATTTTCTGGATTTTTGAAAATTTCACTTTTTTGTGAAATATCCACTAAAGGAGGGAATAATATGTGTGAGGGTACCCCAGGAGAGTTCCAAATGTGTGTGGGTAGAATATATATCCCACGAGGGTAAAATTGAAAAAAGTTGAAAAAAATTTTTTTGGGACTTAGTCATTTTTCCTGAGTTTATCACACTTTCAGATAGGGCAAATGTCAGTGAGCGTTCCGATTTCAGTTCCAGAGCGATTCGCCCAATGAGTCCTTGATATTTAGTCGTTTTCAGACAATATTTTGGATTTTTGAAAATTTCACTTTTTTGTGAAAATATCCACTAAATGAGGGAATAATATGTGTGAGGGTACCCCAGGAGAGTTCCAAATGTGTGTGGGTAGAATATATATCCCACGGGGGTAAAATTGAAAAAAGTTGAAAAAAATTTTTTTTTTGACTTAGTAATTTTTCCAGCGTTTATCAGACTTTCAGATAGGGGAAATGTCAGTGAGCGTTCCGATTTCTGTTCCAGAGCAACTCGCCCAATGAGTCCTTCATATTTAGTCGTTTTCAGCCAATATTTTGGATTTTTGAAAATTTCACTTTTTTGTGAAAATATCCACTAAATGAGGGAATAATATGTGTGAGGGTACCCCAGGAGAGTTCTAAATGTGTGTGGGTAAAATATATAACCCACGGGGGTAAAATTGAAAAAAGTTTAAAAAAAAAAATTTTTTTGGCCTTAGTCATTTTTCCGGCATTCATCAGACTTTCAGATAGGAGAAATATCAGTGAGCTTTCCGGATTCAGTTACAGAGCGATTCGCCGGATGATTTCTTGATATTTAGTCGTTTTCAGCCAATTTTCTGCATTTTTGAAAATTTCACTTTTTTGTGAAAATATCCACTAAATGAGGGAATAATATGTGTGAGGGTACCCCAGGAGAGTTCCAAATGTGTTTGGGTAGAATATATATCCCACGGTGGTAAAATTGAAAAAAGTTGAAAAATTTTTTTTGTACTTAGTCATTTTTCCAGCGTTTATCAGACTTTCAGATAGGGGAAATGTCAGTGAGCGTTCCGATCTCAGTTCCAGAGCGATTCGCCCAATGAGTCCTTGATATTTAGTCGTTTTCAGCCAATTTTCTGGATTTTTGAAAATTTCACTTTTTTGTGAAAATATACACTAAATGAGGGAATAATATGTGTGAGGGTACCCCAGGAGAGTTCTAAATGTGTGTGAGTAGAATATATATCTCACAGGGGTAAAATTGAAAAAAGTTGAAATTTTTTTTTTTTGGACTTAGTCATTTTTCCGGCGTTTATCACACTTTCAGGTAGGGAAAATGTCAGTGAGCGTTCCGATTTCAGTTCCAGAGCGATTCGCCCAATGAGTCCTTGATATTTAGTCGTTTTCAGCCAATTTTCTTCATTTTTGAAAATTTCACTTTTTTGTGAAAATATCCACTAAATGAGGGAATAATATGTGTGAGGGTACCCCAGGAGAGTTCCAAATGTGTGTGGGTAGAATATATATCCCACGGGGGTAAAATTGAAAAAAGTTGAAAACATTTTTTTTTTGGACTTAGTCATTTTTCCGGCGTTTATCACACTTTCAGGTATGGCAAATGTCAGTGAGCGTTCCAATTTCAGTTCCAGAGCGATTCGCCCAATGAGTCCTTGATATTTAGTCGTTTTCACCCAATTTTATGGATTTTTGAAAATTTCACTTTTTTGTGAAAATATCCACTAAATGAGGGAATAATATATGTGAGGGTACCCCAGGAGAGTTCCAAATGTTTGTGGGTAGAATATATATCCCACTGGGGTAAAATTGAAAAAAAGTTGAAAAATTTTTTTTTTTCGACTTAGTCATTTTTCTGGCGTTTATCACACTTTCAGATAGGGCAAATGTCAGTGAGCGTTCCAATTTCAGTTCCAGAGCGATTCGCCCAATGAGTCCTTGATATTTAGTCGTTTTCACCCAATTTTATGGATTTTTAAAAATTTCATTTTTTTGTGAGAATATCCACTAAATGAGGGAATAATATATGTGAGGGTACCCCAGGAGAGTTCCAAATGTGTGTGGGTAGAATATATATCCCACGGGGGTAAAATTGAAAAAAAGTTGAACATTTTTTTTTTTTCGACTTAGTCATTTTTCTGGAGTTTATCACACTTTCAGATAGGACAAATGTCAGTGAGCGTTCCAATTTCAGTTCCAGAGCGATTCGCCCAATGAGTCCTTGATATTTAGTCGTTTTCAGCCAATTTTCTGGATTTTTGAAAATTTCACTTTTTTGTGAAAATATCCACTAAATGAGGGAATAATATGTGTGAGGGTACCCCAGGAGAGTTCCAAATGTGTGTGGGTAGAATATATATCCCACGGGGGTAAAATTGAAAAAAGTTGAAAAAAATTTTTTTTTTGACTTAGTAATTTTTCCAGCGTTTATCAGACTTTCAGATAGGGGAAATGTCAGTGAGCGTTCCGATTTCTGTTCCAGAGCAACTCGCCCAATGAGTCCTTCATATTTAGTCGTTTTCAGCCAACATTTTGGATTTTTGAAAATTTCACTTTTTTGTGAAAATATCCACTAAATGAGGGAATAATATGTGTGAGGGTACCCCAGGAGAGTTCTAAATGTGTGTGGGTAAAATATATAACCCACGGGGGTAAAATTGAAAAAAGTTTAAAAAAAAAAATTTTTTTGGCCTTAGTCATTTTTCCGGCATTCATCAGACTTTCAGATAGGAGAAATATCAGTGAGCTTTCCGGATTCAGTTACAGAGCGATTCGCCGGATGATTTCTTGATATTTAGTCGTTTTCAGCCAATTTTCTGCATTTTTGAAAATTTCACTTTTTTGTGAAAATATCCACTAAATGAGGGAATAATATGTGTGAGGGTACCCCAGGAGAGTTCCAAATGTGTGTGGGTAGAATATATATCCCACGGTGGTAAAATTGAAAAAAGTTGAAAAATTTTTTTTGTACTTAGTCATTTTTCCAGCGTTTATCAGACTTTCAGATAGGGGAAATGTCAGTGAGCATTACGATTTCAGTTCCAGAGCGATTTGCCCAATGAGTCTTTGATATTTAGTCGTTTTCAGCCAATTTTCTGGATTTGTGAAAATTTCACTTTTTTGTGAATATATCCACTAAATGAGGGAATAATATGTGAGAGGGTACCCCAGGAGAGTTCCAAATGTGTGTGGGTAGAATATATATCCCGCGGGGGTAAAATTGAAAAAAGTTAAAAAAAATTTTTTTTTGGACTTTTTCATTTTTCCAGCGTTTATCAGACTTTCAGATAGGGCAAATGTCAGTGAGCGTTCCGATCTCAGTTCCAGAGCGATTCGCCCAATGAGTCCTTGATATTTAGTCGTTTTCACCCAATTTTATGGATTTTTGAAAATTTCACTTTTTTGTGAAAATATCCACTAAATGAGGGAATAATATATGTGAGGGTACCCCAGGAGAGTTCCAAATGTTTGTGGGTAGAATATATATCCCACTGGGGTAAAATTGAAAAAAAGTTGAAAAATTTTTTTTTTTCGACTTAGTCATTTTTCTGGCGTTTATCACACTTTCAGATAGGGCAAATGTCAGTGAGCGTTCCAATTTCAGTTCCAGAGCGATTCGCCCAATGAGTCCTTGATATTTAGTCGTTTTCACCCAATTTTATGGATTTTTAAAAATTTCATTTTTTTGTGAGAATATCCACTAAATGAGGGAATAATATATGTGAGGGTACCCCAGGAGAGTTCCAAATGTGTGTGGGTAGAATATATATCCCACGGGGGTAAAATTGAAAAAAAGTTGAACATTTTTTTTTTTTCGACTTAGTCATTTTTCTGGAGTTTATCACACTTTCAGATAGGACAAATGTCAGTGAGCGTTCCAATTTCAGTTCCAGAGCGATTCGCCCAATGAGTCCTTGATATTTAGTCGTTTTCAGCCAATTTTCTGGATTTTTGAAAATTTCACTTTTTTGTGAAAATATCCACTAAATGAGGGAATAATATGTGTGAGGGTACCCCAGGAGAGTTCCAAATGTGTGTGGGTAGAATATATATCCCACGGGGGTAAAATTGAAAAAAGTTGAAAAAAATTTTTTTTTTGACTTAGTAATTTTTCCAGCGTTTATCAGACTTTCAGATAGGGGAAATGTCAGTGAGCGTTCCGATTTCTGTTCCAGAGCAACTCGCCCAATGAGTCCTTCATATTTAGTCGTTTTCAGCCAACATTTTGGATTTTTGAAAATTTCACTTTTTTGTGAAAATATCCACTAAATGAGGGAATAATATGTGTGAGGGTACCCCAGGAGAGTTCTAAATGTGTGTGGGTAAAATATATAACCCACGGGGGTAAAATTGAAAAAAGTTTAAAAAAAAAAATTTTTTTGGCCTTAGTCATTTTTCCGGCATTCATCAGACTTTCAGATAGGAGAAATATCAGTGAGCTTTCCGGATTCAGTTACAGAGCGATTCGCCGGATGATTTCTTGATATTTAGTCGTTTTCAGCCAATTTTCTGCATTTTTGAAAATTTCACTTTTTTGTGAAAATATCCACTAAATGAGGGAATAATATGTGTGAGGGTACCCCAGGAGAGTTCCAAATGTGTGTGGGTAGAATATATATCCCACGGTGGTAAAATTGAAAAAAGTTGAAAAATTTTTTTTGTACTTAGTCATTTTTCCAGCGTTTATCAGACTTTCAGATAGGGGAAATGTCAGTGAGCATTACGATTTCAGTTCCAGAGCGATTTGCCCAATGAGTCTTTGATATTTAGTCGTTTTCAGCCAATTTTCTGGATTTGTGAAAATTTCACTTTTTTGTGAATATATCCACTAAATGAGGGAATAATATGTGAGAGGGTACCCCAGGAGAGTTCCAAATGTGTGTGGGTAGAATATATATCCCGCGGGGGTAAAATTGAAAAAAGTTAAAAAAAATTTTTTTTTGGACTTTTTCATTTTTCCAGCGTTTATCAGACTTTCAGATAGGGCAAATGTCAGTGAGCGTTCCGATCTCAGTTCCAGAGCGATTCGCCCAATGAGTCCTTGATATTTAGTCGTTTTCAGCCAATTTTCTGGATTTTTGAAAATTTCACTTTTTTGTGAAAATATACACTAAATGAGGGAATAATATGTGTGAGGGTACCCCAGGAGAGTTCTAAATGTGTGTGAGTAGAATATATATCTCACAGGGGTAAAATTGAAAAAAGTTGAAATTTTTTTTTTTTTGGACTTAGTCATTTTTCCGGCGTTTATCACACTTTCAGGTAGGGAAAATGTCAGTGAGCGTTCCGATTTCAGTTCCAGAGCGATTCGCCCAATGAGTCCTTGATATTTAGTCGTTTTCAGCCAATTTTCTTCATTTTTGAAAATTTCACTTTTTTGTGAAAATATCCTCTAAATGAGGGAATAATATGTGTGAGGGTACCCCAGGAGAGTTCCAAATGTGTGTGGGTAGAATATATATCCCACGGGGGTAAAATTGAAAAAAGTTGAAAACATTTTTTTTTTGGACTTAGTCATTTTTCCGGCGTTTATCACACTTTCAGGTATGGCAAATGTCAGTGAGCGTTCCAATTTCAGTTCCAGAGCGATTCGCCCAATGAGTCCTTGATATTTAGTCGTTTTCACCCAATTTTATGGATTTTTGAAAATTTCACTTTTTTGTGAAAATATCCACTAAATGAGGGAATAATATATGTGAGGGTACCCCAGGAGAGTTCCAAATGTGTGTGGGTAG
Organism: Phyllobates terribilis; assembly: GCF_046119375.1. Classification (NCBI taxonomy): domain Eukaryota; kingdom Metazoa; phylum Chordata; class Amphibia; order Anura; family Dendrobatidae; genus Phyllobates; species Phyllobates terribilis. The sequence goes on along the minus strand of NW_027362764.1, from coordinate 324,171,064 downwards.
AATATATATCCCACGGGGGTAAAATTGAAAAAAAGTTGAACATTTTTTTTTTTTCGACTTAGTCATTTTTCTGGAGTTTATCACACTTTCAGATAGGACAAATGTCAGTGAGCGTTCCAATTTCAGTTCCAGAGCGATTCGCCCAATGAGTCCTTGATATTTAGTCGTTTTCAGCCAATTTTCTGGATTTTTGAAAATTTCACTTTTTTTGTGAAAATATCCACTAAATGAGGGAATAATATGTGTGAGGGTACCCCAGGAGAGTTCCAAATGTGTTTGGGTAGAATATATATCCCATGGGGGTAAAATTGAAAAAAAGTTGAAAAATTTTATTTTTTCGACTTAGTCATTTTTCTGGCGTTTATCACACTTTCACATAGGGCAAATGTCAGTGAGCGTTCCAATTTCAGTTCCAGAGCGATTCGCCCAATGAGTCCTTGATATTTAGTCGTTTTCACCCAATTTTATGGATTTTTAAAAATTTCATTTTTTTGTGAAAATATCCACTAAATGAGGGAATAATATATGTGAGGGTACCCCAGGAGAGTTCTAAATGTGTGTGGGTAGAATATATATCCCACGGGGGTAAAATTGAAAAAAAGTTGAACATTTTTTTTTTTTCGACTTAGTCATTTTTCTGGAGTTTATCACACTTTCAGATAGGACAAATGTCAGTGAGCGTTCCAATTTCAGTTCCAGAGCGATTCGCCCAATGAGTCCTTGATATTTAGTCGTTTTCAGCCAATTTTATGGATTTTTGAAAATTTCACTTTTTTGTGAAAATATACACTAAATGAGGGAATAATATATGTGAGGGTACCCCAGGAGAGTTCCAAATGTGTGTGGGTAGAATATATATCCCACGGGGGTAAAATTGAAAAAAGTTGAAAACATTTTTTTTGGACTTAGTCATTTTTCCGGCGTTTATCAGACTTTCAGATAGGGGAAATGTCAGTGAGCGTTCCGATTTCAGTTCCAAAGCGATTCGCCCAATGAGTCCTTGATATTTAGTCATTTTCAGCCAATTTTTTGGATTTTTGAAAATTTCACTTTTTTGTGACAATATCCACTAAATGAGGGAATAATATGTGTGGAGGGACCCCAGGAGAGTTCCAAATGTGTGTGGGTAGAATATATATCTCACAGGGGTAAAATTGAAAAAAGTTGAAAAAATTTTTTTTTTGGACTTAGTCATTTTTCCGGCGTTTATCACACTTTCAGGTATGGCAAATGTCAGTGAGCGTTCCAATTTCAGTTCCAGAGCGATTCGCCCAATGAGTCCTTGATATTTAGTCGTTTTCAGACAATTTTATGGATTTTTAAATATTTCATTTTTTTGTGAAAATATCCACTAAATGAGGGAATAATATATGTGAGGGTACCCCAGGAGAGTTCCAAATGTGTGTGGGTAGAATATATATCCCATGGGGGTAAAATTGAAAAAAGTTGAAAACATTTTTTTTTGGACTTAGTCATTTTTCCGGCGTTTATCCGACTTTCACATAGGGCAAATGTCAGTGAGCGTTGCGATTTCAGTTCCAGAGCGATTCGCCCAATGAGTCCTTGATATTTAGTCGTTTTCAGCCAATTTTCTGGATTTTTGAAAATTTCACTTTTTTGTGAAAATATCCACTAAATGAGGGAATAATATGTGTGAGGGTACCCCAGGAGAGTTCCAAATGTGTGTGGGTAGAATATATATCCCATCGGGGTAAAATTGAAAAAAAGTTGAAAAATTTTATTTTTTCGACTTAATCATTTTTCTGGCGTTTATTACACTTTCAGATAGGGCAAATGTCAGTGAGCGTTCCAATTTCAGTTCCAGAGCGATTCGCCCAATGAGTCCTTGATATTTAGTCGTTTTCATCCAATTTTATGGATTTTTAAATATTTCATTTTTTTGTGAAAATATCCACTAAATGAGGGAATAATATATGTGAGGGTACCCCAGGAGAGTTCCAAATGTGTGTGGGTAGAATATATATCTCACAGGGGTAAAATTGAAAAAAGTTGAAAAAATTTTTTTTTTGGACTTAGTCATTTTTCCGGCGTTTATCACACTTTCAGGTATGACAAATGTCAGTGAGCGTCCCAATTTCAGTTCCAGAGCGATTCGCCCAATGAGTCCTTGATATTTAGTCGTTTTCAGCCAATTTTATGGATTTTTGAAAATTTCACTTTTTTGTGAAAATATCCACTAAATGAGGGAATAATATGTGTGAGGGTACCCCAGTAGAGTTCCAAATGTGTGTGGGTAGAATATATATCCCACGGGGATAAAATTGAAAAAAGATGAAAAAATAATTTTTTTGGACTTAGTCATTTTTCCCGCGTTTATCAGACTTTCAGATAGAGGAAATGTCAGTGAGCGTTCCGATTTCAGTTCCAGAGCGATTCGCCCAATGAGTCCTTGATATTTAGTCGTTTTCAGCCAATTTTCTGGATTTTTGAAAATTTCACTTTTTTGTGAAAATATCCACTAAATGAGGGAATAATATGTGTGAGGGTAACCCAGGAGAGTTCCAAATGTGTGTGGGTAGAATATATATCTCACAGGGGTAAAATTGAAAAAAGTTGAAATTTTTTTTTTTTTGGACTTAGTCATTTTTCTTGCGTTTATCACACTTTCAGATAGGGCAAATGTCAGTGAGCGTTCCAATTTCAGTTCCAGAGCGATTCGCCCAAGGAGTCCTTGATATTTAGTCGTTTTCAGCCAATTTTCTTGATTTTTGAAAATTTCACTTTTTTGTGAAAATATCCACTAAATGAGGGAATTATATGTGTGAGGGTACCCCAGGAGAGTTCTAAATGTGTGTGGGTAGAATATATATCCCATGGGGGTAAAATTGAAAAAAAGTTGAAAAATTTTATTTTTTCGACTTAGTCATTTTTCTGGCGTTTATCACACTTTCAGATAGGGCAAATGTCAGTGAGCATTCCAATTTCAGTTCCAGAGCGATTCGCCCAATGAGTCCTTGATATTTAGTCGTTTTCACCCAATTTTATGGATTTTTAAATATTTCATTTTTTTGTGAAAATATCCACTAAATGAGGGTATAATATATGTGAGGGTACCCCAGGAGAGTTCCAAATGTGTGTGGGTAGAATATATATCTCACAGGGGTAAAATTGAAAAAAGTTGAAATTTTTTTTTTTTGGACTTAGTCATTTTTCCGGCGTTTATCAGACTTTCAGATAGGACAAATGTCAGTGAGCGTTGCGATTTCAGTTCCAGAGCGATTCGCCGGATGATTTCTTGATATTTAGTCGTTTTCAGCCAATTTTCTGGATTTTTGAAAATTTCACTTTTTTGTGAAAATATCCACTAAATGAGGGAATAATATGTGTGAGGGTACCCCAGGAGAGTTCTAAATGTGTGTGGGTAAAATATATAACCCACGGGGGTAAAATTGAAAAAAGTTTAAAAAAAAACATTTTTTTGGCCTTAGTCATTTTTCCGGCATTCATCAGACTTTCAGATAGGAGAAATATCAGTGAGGATTCCGGATTCAGTTACAGAGCGATTCGCCCAATGAGTCCTTGATATTTAGTCGTTTTCACCCAATTTTATGGATTTTTAAATATTTCATTTTTTTGTGAAAATATCCACTAAATGAGGGAATAATATATGTGAGGGTACCCCAGGAGAGTTCCAAATGTGTGTGGGTAGAATATATATCCCACGAGGGTAAAATTGAAAAAAGTTGAAAAAAATTTTTTTTGGACTTAGTCATTTTTCCTGAGTTTATCACACTTTCAGATAGGGCAAATGTCAGTGAGCGTTCCGCTTTCAGTTCCAGAGCGATTCGCCCAATGAGTCCTTGATATTTAGTCGTTTTCAGACAATATTTTGCATTTTTGAAAATTTCACTTTTTTGTGAAAATATCCACTAAATGAGGGAATAATATGTGTGAGGGTACCCCAGGAGAGTTCCAAATGTGTGTGGGTAGAATAAATATCCCACGGGGGTAAAATTGAAAAAATTTGAAAAAAATTTTTTTTGGACTTATTCATTTTTCCAGCGTTTATCAGACTTTCAGATTGGGGAAATGTCAGTGAGCATGCCGATTTCAGTTCCAGAGTGACTCGCCCAATGAGTCCTTGATATTTAGTCTTTTTCAGCCAATTTTCTGGATTTTTGAAAATTTCACTTTTTTGTGAAAATATCAACTAAATGAGAGAATAATATGTGTGAGGGTACCCCAGGAGAGTTCCAAATGTGTGTGGGTAGAATATATATCCCACGGGGGTAAAATTGAAAAAAGTTGAAAAATTTTTTTTTTGTACTTTGTCATTTTTCCGGCGTTTATCAGACTTTCAGATAGGGGAAATGTCAGTGAGCGTTCCGGTTTCAGTTACAGAGCAATTCGTCGGATGAGTCCTTGATATTTAGTCATTTTCAGCCAATATTTTGGATTTTTGAAAATTTCACTTTTTTGTGAAAATATCCACTAAATGAGGGAATAATATGTGTGAGGGTACCCCAGGAGAGTTCCAAATGTGTGTGGGTAGAATATATATCCCACGGGGGTAAAATTGAAAAAAGTTGAAAAATTTTTTTTGTACTTAGTCATTTTTCCAGCGTTTATCAGACTTTCAGATAGGGGAAATGTCAGTGAGCGTTACGATTTCAGTTCCAGAGCGATTTGCCCAATGAGTCTTTGATATTTAGTCGTTTTCAGCCAATTTTCTGGATTTTTGAAAATTTCACTTTTTTGTGAATATATCCATTAAATGAGGGAATAATATGTGAGAGGGTACCCCAGGAGAGTTCCAAATGTGTGTGGGTAGAATATATATCCCGCGGGGGTAAAATTGAAAAAAGTTTAAAAAATTTTTTTTGGGACTTTTTCATTTTTCCAGCGTTTATCAGACTTTCAGATAGGGGAAATGTCAGTGAGCGTTCCGATTTCAGTTCCAGAGCGATTCGCCCGATGAGTCCTTGATATTTAATCGTTTTCAGCCAATTTTCTAGATTTTTGAAAATTTCACTTTTTTGTGAAAATATCCACTAAATGAGGGAATAATATGTGTGAGGGTACCCCAGGAGAGTTCCAATTGTGTGTGGGTAGAATATATATCCCACGGTAGTAAAATTGAAAAAAGTTGAAAAAAAAATTATTTTGGACTTTGTAATTTTTCCAGCGTTTATCACACTTTCAGATAGGGGAAATGTCAGTGAGCGTTACAATTTCAGTTCCAGAGCGATTCGCCAAAGGAGTCCTTGATATTTAGTCGTTTTCAGACAATATTTTGGATTTTTGAAAATTTCACTTTTTTGTGAAAATATTCACTAAATGAGGGAATAATATGTGTGAGTGTACCCCAGGAGAGTTCCAAATGTGTGTGGGTAGAATATATATCCCACGGGGTTAAAACTGAATAAAGTTGAAAAATTTTTTTTTTGTACTTTGTCATTTTTCCGGCGTTTATCAGACTTTCAGATAGGGGAAATGTCAGTGAGCGTTCCGGTTTCAGTTACAGAGCAATTCGTCGGATGAGTCCTTGATATTTAGTCATTTTCAGCCAATATTTTGGATTTTTGAAAATTTCACTTTTTTGTGAAAATATCCACTAAATGAGGGAATAATATGTGTGAGGGTACCCCAGGAGAGTTCCAAATGTGTGTGGGTAGAATATATATCCCACGGGGGTAAAATTGAAAAAAGTTGAAAAATTTTTTTTGTACTTAGTCATTTTTCCAGCGTTTATCAGACTTTCAGATAGGGGAAATGTCAGTGAGCGTTACGATTTCAGTTCCAGAGCGATTTGCCCAATGAGTCTTTGATATTTAGTCGTTTTCAGCCAATTTTCTGGATTTTTGAAAATTTCACTTTTTTGTGAATATATCCATTAAATGAGGGAATAATATGTGAGAGGGTACCCCAGGAGAGTTCCAAATGTGTGTGGGTAGAATATATATCCCGCGGGGGTAAAATTGAAAAAAGTTTAAAAAATTTTTTTTGGGACTTTTTCATTTTTCCAGCGTTTATCAGACTTTCAGATAGGGGAAATGTCAGTGAGCGTTCCGATTTCAGTTCCAGAGCGATTCGCCGGATGAGTCCTTGATATTTAGTCATTTTCAGCCAATTCTCTGGATTTTTGAAAATTTCAATTATTTGTGAAAATATCCTCTAAATAAGAGAATAATATGTGTGAGGGTACCCCAGGAGAGTTCCAAATGTGTGTGGGTAGAATATATATCCCACGGGGGTAAAATTGAAAAAAGTTTAAAAAATTTTTTTTTGGACTTAGTCATTTTTCCGGCGTTTATCACACTTTCAGATAGGGCAAATGTCAGTGAGTGTTCCGATTTCAGTTCCAGAGCGATTCGCCAAAGGAGTCCTTGATATTTAGTCGTTTTCAGACAATATTTTGGATTTTTGAAAATTTCACTTTTTTGTGAAAATATCCACTAAATGAGGGAATAATATGTGTGAGTGTACCCCAGGAGAGTTCCAAATGTGTGTGGGTAGAATATATATCCCACGGAGGTAAAATTGAAAAAATATTTTTTTTTGACTTAGTCATTTTTCCGGCATTTATCAGACTTTCAGATAAGGGAAATGTCAGTGAGCATTCTGATTTCAGTTCTTGAGCGATTCGCCCAATGAGTCCCTTGATATTTAGTCATTTTCAGCCAATTTTCTGGATTTTTGAAAATTTCACTTTTTTGTGAAAATGTCGACTAAATGAGGGAATAATATGTGTGAGGGTACCCCAGGAGAGTTCCATATGTGTGTGGGTAGAATATATATCCCACGAAGGTAAAATTGAAAATAGTTGAAAAAATTTTTTTTTGGACTTAGTCATTTTTCCTGAGTTTATCACACTGTCAGATAGGGCAAATGTCAGTGAGCGTTCCGATTTCAGTTCCAGAGCGATTTGCCCAATGAGTCCTTGATATTTAGTCGTTTTCAGACAATACTTTGGATTTTTGAAAATTTCACTTTTTTGTGAAAATATCCACTAAATGAGGGAATAATATGTGTGAGGGTACCCCAGGAGAGTTCCAAATGTGTGTGGGTAGAATATATATCCCACGGGGGTAAAATTGAAAAAAGTTGAAAAATTTTTTTTTTGTACTTTGTCATTTTTCCGGCGTTTATCAGACTTTCAGATAGGGGAAATGTCAGTGAGCGTTCCGGTTTCAGTTACAGAGCAATTCGTCGGATGAGTCCTTGATATTTAGTCATTTTCAGCCAATATTTTGGATTTTTGAAAATTTCACTTTTTTGTGAAAATATCCACTAAATGAGGGAATAATATGTGTGAGGGTACCCCAGGAGAGTTCCAAATGTGTGTGGGTAGAATATATATCCCAAGGGGGTAAAATTGAAAAAAGTTTAAAAAAATTTTTTTTGGACTTAGTCATTTTTCCGGCGTTTATCACACTTTCAGATAGGGCAAATGTCAGTGAGCGTTCCGATTTCAGTTCCAGAGCGATTCGCCCAATGAGTCCTTGATATTTAGTCGTTTTCAGACAATATTTTGGATTTTTGAAAATTTCACTTTTTTGTGAAAATATCCACTAAATGAGGGAATAATATGTGTGAGGGTACCCCAGGAGAGTTCCAAATGTGTGTGGGTAGAATATATATCCCACGGGGGTAAAATTGAAAAAATATTTTTTTTTGACTTAGTCATTTTTCCAGCGTTTATCAGACTTTCAGATAGGGGAAATGTCAGTGAGCGTTACGATTTCAGTTCCAGAGCGATTTGCCCAATGAGTCTTTGATATATAGTCGTTTTCAGCCAATTTTCTGGATTTTTGAAAATTTTACTTTTTTGTGAATATATCCACTAAATGAGGGAATAATATGTGAGAGGGTACCCCAGTAGAGTTCCAAATGTGTGTGGGTAGAATATATATCCCACGGGGTTAAAACTGAATAAAGTTGAAAAATTTTTTTTTTGTACTTAGTCATTTTTCCGGCGTTTATCAGACTTTCAGATAGGGGAAATGTCAGTGAGCGTTCCGATTTCAGTTCCAGAGCGATTTCTCCGGATGAGTAATTGAAATTTAGTCATTTTCAGCCAATTTTCTGGATTGTTGAAAATTTCACTTTTTTATGAAAATATCCACTAAAATGAGGGAATAATATGTGTGAGGGTACCCCAGGAGAGTTTCAAATGTGTGTGGGTAGAATATATATCCCACGTGGGTAGCATTGAAAAAAGTTGAAAAAAATTTTTTTTGTACTTAGTCATTTTTCCGGCCTTTATCAGACTTTCAGATAGGGGAAATGTCAGTGAGCGTTCCGATTTCAGTTCCAGAGCGATTCGCCGGATGAGTCCTTGATATTTAGTCATTTTCAGCCAATTCTCTGGATTTTTGAAAATTTCAATTATTTGTGAAAATATCCTCTAAATAAGAGAATAATATGTGTGAGGGTACCCCAGGAGAGTTCCAAATGTGTGTGGGTAGAATATATATCCCACGGGGGTAAAATTGAAAAAAGTTTAAAAAATTTTTTTTTGGACTTAGTCATTTTTCCGGCGTTTATCACACTTTCAGATAGGGCAAATGTCAGTGAGTGTTCCGATTTCAGTTCCAGAGCGATTCGCCAAAGGAGTCCTTGATATTTAGTCGTTTTCAGACAATATTTTGGATTTTTGAAAATTTCACTTTTTTGTGAAAATATCCACTAAATGAGGGAATAATATGTGTGAGTGTACCCCAGGAGAGTTCCAAATGTGTGTGGGTAGAATATATATCCCACGGGGGTAAAATTGAAAAAATATTTTTTTTTGACTTAGTCATTTTTCCGGCATTTATCAGACTTTCAGATAAGGGAAATGTCAGTGAGCATTCTGATTTCAGTTCTTGAGCGATTCGCCCAATGAGTCCCTTGATATTTAGTCATTTTCAGCCAATTTTCTGGATTTTTGAAAATTTCACTTTTTTGTGAAAATGTCGACTAAATGAGGGAATAATATGTGTGAGGGTACCCCAGGAGAGTTCCATATGTGTGTGGGTAGAATATATATCCCACGAAGGTAAAATTGAAAATAGTTGAAAAAATTTTTTTTTGGACTTAGTCATTTTTCCTGAGTTTATCACACTGTCAGATAGGGCAAATGTCAGTGAGCGTTCCGATTTCAGTTCCAGAGCGATTTGCCCAATGAGTCCTTGATATTTAGTCGTTTTCAGACAATACTTTGGATTTTTGAAAATTTCACTTTTTTGTGAAAATATCCACTAAATGAGGGAATAATATGTGTGAGGGTACCCCAGGAGAGTTCCAAATGTGTGTGGGTAGAATATATATCCCACGGGGGTAAAATTGAAAAAAGTTGAAAAATTTTTTTTTTGTACTTTGTCATTTTTCCGGCGTTTATCAGACTTTCAGATAGGGGAAATGTCAGTGAGCGTTCCGGTTTCAGTTACAGAGCAATTCGTCGGATGAGTCCTTGATATTTAGTCATTTTCAGCCAATATTTTGGATTTTTGAAAATTTCACTTTTTTGTGAAAATATCCACTAAATGAGGGAATAATATGTGTGAGGGTACCCCAGGAGAGTTCCAAATGTGTGTGGGTAGAATATATATCCCAAGGGGGTAAAATTGAAAAAAGTTTAAAAAAATTTTTTTTGGACTTAGTCATTTTTCCGGCGTTTATCACACTTTCAGATAGGGCAAATGTCAGTGAGCGTTCCGATTTCAGTTCCAGAGCGATTCGCCCAATGAGTCCTTGATATTTAGTCGTTTTCAGACAATATTTTGGATTTTTGAAAATTTCACTTTTTTGTGAAAATATCCACTAAATGAGGGAATAATATGTGTGAGGGTACCCCAGGAGAGTTCCAAATGTGTGTGGGTAGAATATATATCCCACGGGGGTAAAATTGAAAAAATATTTTTTTTTGACTTAGTCATTTTTCCAGCGTTTATCAGACTTTCAGATAGGGGAAATGTCAGTGAGCGTTACGATTTCAGTTCCAGAGCGATTTGCCCAATGAGTCTTTGATATATAGTCGTTTTCAGCCAATTTTCTGGATTTTTGAAAATTTTACTTTTTTGTGAATATATCCACTAAATGAGGGAATAATATGTGAGAGGGTACCCCAGTAGAGTTCCAAATGTGTGTGGGTAGAATATATATCCCACGGGGTTAAAACTGAATAAAGTTGAAAAATTTTTTTTTTGTACTTAGTCATTTTTCCGGCGTTTATCAGACTTTCAGATAGGGGAAATGTCAGTGAGCGTTCCGATTTCAGTTCCAGAGCGATTTCTCCGGATGAGTAATTGAAATTTAGTCATTTTCAGCCAATTTTCTGGATTGTTGAAAATTTCACTTTTTTATGAAAATATCCACTAAAATGAGGGAATAATATGTGTGAGGGTACCCCAGGAGAGTTTCAAATGTGTGTGGGTAGAATATATATCCCACGTGGGTAGCATTGAAAAAAGTTGAAAAAAATTTTTTTTGTACTTAGTCATTTTTCCGGCCTTTATCAGACTTTCAGATAGGGGAAATGTCAGTGAGCGTTCCGATTTCAGTTCCAGAGCAATTCGCCGGATGAGTCCTTGATATTTAGTCATTTTCAGCCAATTCTCTGGATTTTTGAAAATTTCAATTATTTGTGAAAATATCCTCTAAATAAGAGAATAATATGTGTGAGGGTACCCCAGGAGAGTTCCAAATGTGTGTGGGTAGAATATATATCCCACGGGGGTAAAATTGAAAAAAGTTTAAAAAATTTTTTTTTGGACTTAGTCATTTTTCCGGCGTTTATCACACTTTCAGATAGGGCAAATGTCAGTGAGCGTTCCGATTTCAGTTCCAGAGCGATTCGCCAAAGGAGTCCTTGATATTTAGTCGTTTTCAGACAATATTTTGGATTTTTGAAAATTTCACTTTTTTGTGAAAATATCCACTAAATGAGGGAATAATATGTGTGAGTGTACCCCAGGAGAGTTCCAAATGTGTGTGGGTAGAATATATATCCCACGGGGGTAAAATTGAAAAAAGTTGAAAAAATTCTTTTTTTGTACTTCGTCATTTTTCCGAGGTTTATCAGACTTTCAGATAGGGGAAATGTCAGTGAGCATTCTGATTTCAGTTCCAGAGCAATACGCCCAATGAGTCCTTGATATTTAGTCGTTTTCAGCCAATTTTATGGATTTTTGAAAATTTCACTTTTTTGTGAAAATATCCACTAAATGAGAGAATAATATGTGTGAGGTTACCCCAGGAGAGTTCCAAATGTGTGTGGGTAGAATATATATCCCACGGGGGTAAAATAGAAAAAACTTGAAAATTTTTTGACTAAGTCATTTTTCCGGCGTTTATCAGACTTTCAGATAGGGGAAATGTCAGTGAGCATTCCAATTTCAGTTCCAGAGCGATTTGCCCGATGTGTCCTTCATATTTAGTCGTTTTCAGCCAATTTTCAGAATTTTGGAAAATTTCACTTTTTTGTGAAAATATCCACTAAATGAGGGAATAATATGTGTGAGGGTACCCCAGGACAGTTCCAAATGTGTGTGGGTAGAATATATATCCCACGGGGGTAAAATTGAAAAAAGTTAAAAAAAAAATTTTTTGGACTTAGTCATTTTTCCGGAGTTTATCAGACTTTCAGATAGGGGAAATGTCAGTGAGCGTTCCGATTTCAGTTCCAGAGCGATTCGCCCAATGAGTCCGTGATATTTAGTCGTTTTCAGCCAATATTTTGGCTTTTTGAAAATTTCACTTTTTTGTGAAAATATCCACTAAATGAGGGAATAATATGTGTGAGGGTACCCCAGGAGAGTTCCAAATGTGTGTGGGTAGAATATATATCCCACGGGGGTAAAATTGAAAAAATATTTTTTTTTGACTTAGTCATTTTTCCGGCATTTATCAGACTTTCAGATAGGGGAAAAGTTATTGAGCCTTCCGATTTCAGTTCCAGAGCAATTCACCCAATGAGTCCTTGATATTTAGTCGTTTTCAGTCAATTTTCTGTATTTTTGAAAATTTCACTTTTTTGTGAAAATATCCACTAAATGAGGGAATAATATGTGTGAGGGTACCCCACGAGAGTTCCAAATGTGTGTGGGTAGAATATATATCCCACGGGGGTAAAATTGAAAAAATATTTTTTTTTGACTTAGTCATTTTTCCGGCATTTATCAGACTTTCAGATAAGGGAAATGTCAGTGAGCATTCTGATTTCAGTTCCAGAGCAATACGCCCAATGAGTCCTTGATATTTAGTCGTTTTCAGCCAATTTTATGGATTTTTGAAAATTTCACTTTTTTGTGAAAATATCCACTAAATGAGGGAATAATATGTGTGAGGTTACCCCAGGAGAGTTCCAAATGTGTGTGGGTAGAATATATATCCCACGGGGGTAAAATAGAAAAAACTTGAAAATTTTTTTTTTTGGACTTAGTCATTTTTCCGGCGTTTATCAGACTTTCAGATAGGGCAAATGTCAGTGAGCGTTCCGATTACAGTTCCAGAGCAATTCGCCCGATGAGCCCTTCATATTTAGTCGTTTTCAGCCAATTTTCAGAATTTTGGAAAATTTCACTTTTTTGTGAAAATATCCACTAAATGAGGGAATAATATGTGTGAGGGTACCCCAGGAGAGTTCCAAATGTGTTTGGATAGAATATATATCCCACGGGGGTAAAATTGAAAAAAAAAAATTTTTTGACTAAGTCATTTTTCCGGCGTTTATCAGACTTTCAGATAGGGGAAATGTCAGTGAGCATTCCGATTTCAGTTTCAGAGCGATTCGGCCGATGAGTCCTTCATATTTAGTCGTTTTCAGCCAATTTTCAGAATTTTTGAAAATTTCACTTTTTTGTGAAAATATCCACTAAATGAGTGAATAATATGTGTGAGGGTACCCCAGGACAGTTCCAAATGTGTGTGGGTAGAATATATATCCCACGGGGGTAAAATTGAAAAAAGTTAAAAAAAAAATTTTTTTGACTTAGTCATTTTTCCGGCGTTTATCAGACTTTCAGATAGGGGAAATGTCAGTGAGCATTCCAATTTCAGTTCCAGAGCGATTTGCCCGATGTGTCCTTCATATTTAGTCGTTTTCAGCCAATTTTCAGAATTTTGGAAAATTTCACTTTATTGTGAAAATATCCACTAAATGAGGGAATAATATGTGTGAGGGTACACCAGGACAGTTCCAAATGTGTGTGGGTAGAATATATATCCCACGGGGGTAAAATTGAAAAAAGTAAAAAAAAAAATTTTTTTGACTTAGTCATTTTTCCGGAGTTTATCAGACTTTCAGATAGGGGAAATGTCAGTGAGCGGTCCGATTTCAGTTCCAGAGCGATTCGCCCAATGAGTCCGTGATATTTAGTCGTTTTCAGCCAATATTTTGGCTTTTTGAAAATTTCACTTTTTTGTGAAAATATCCACTAAATGAGGGAATAATATGTGTGAGGGTACCGCAGGAGAGTTCCAAATGTGTGTGGGTAGAATATATATCCCACGGGGGTGAAATTGAAAAATGTAGAAAAATTTTTTTTTGGACTTATTCATTTTTCCGGCATTTATCAGACTTTCAGATAGGGGAAAAGTTATTGAGCCTTCCGATTTCAGTTCCAGAGCGATTCACCCAATGAGTCCTTGATATTTAGTCGTTTTCAGTCAATTTTCTGGATTTTTGAAAATTTCACTTTTTTGTGAAAATATCCACTAAATGAGGGAATAATATGTGTGAGGGTACCCCAGGAGAGTTCCAAATGTGTGTGGGTAGAATATATATCCCACGGGGGTAAAATTGAAAAAATATTTTTTTTTGACTTAGTCATTTTTCCGGCATTTATCAGACTTTCAGATGAGGGAAATGTCAGTGAGCATTCTGATTTCAGTTCCAGAGCGATTCGCCCAATTAATCCTTGATATTTAGTCATTTTCAGCCAATTTTCTGGATTTTTGAAAATTTCACTTTTTGTGAAAATGTCGACTAAATGAGGGAATAATATGTGTGAGGGTACCCCAGGAGAGTTCCATATGTGTGTGGGTAGAATATATATCCCACGAAGGTAAAATTGAAAATAGTTGAAAAAATTTTTTTTTGTACTTAGTCATTTTTCCGGCGTTTATCAGACTTTCAGACAGGGCAAATGTCAGTGAGCATTCCGGTTTCAGTTACAGAGCGATTCGCCGGATGAGTCCTTGATATTTAGTCGTTTTCCGCCAATTTTCTGGATTTTTGAGAATTTCACTTTTTTGTGAAAATATCCACTAAATGAGGGAATAATATGTGTGAGGGCACCCCAGGAGAGTTCCAAATGTGTGTGGGTAGAATATATATCCGACAGTGGTAAAATTAAAAAAGTTGAAAAAAATTTTTTTCTGGACTTAGTCATTTTTCCGGCTTTTATCAGACTTTCAGATAGGGGAAATGTCAGTGAGCGTTCCGGTTTCAGTTACAGAGTGATTCGCCGGATGAGTCCTTGATAATTAGCGTTTTCAGCCAATTTTCTGGATTTTTGAAAATTTCACTTTTTTTGTGAAAACATCCACTAAATGAGGGAATAATATGTGTGAGGGTACCCCAGGAGAGTTTCAAATGTGTGTGGGTAGAATATATATCCCACGAGGGTAAAATTGAAAAATGTAGAAAAATTTTTTTTTGGACTTATTCATTTTTCCGGCGTTTATCAGACTTTCAGATAGGGGAAAAGTTATTGAGCCTTCCGATTTCAGTTCCAGAGCGATTCGCCCAATGAGTCCTTGATATTTAGTCGTTTTCAGTCAATTTTCTAGATTTTTGAAAATTTCACTTTTTGTGAAAATATCCAGTAAATGAGGGAATAATATGTGTGAGGGTACCCCAGGAGAGTTCCAAATGTGTGTGGATATAATATATATCCCACGGGGGTAAAATTGAAAAAAGTTGAAAAAAATTTTTTGTACTTAGTCATTTTTCCGGCGTTTATCAGACTTTCAGATAGGGGAAATGTCAGTGAGTGTTCCGGTTTGAGTTCCAGAGCGTTTCGCCGAATGAGTCCTTGATAATTAGCGTTTTCAGCCAATTTTCTGGATTTTTGAAAATTTCACTTTTTTTGTGAAAACATCCACTAAATGAGGGAATAATATGTGTGAGGGTACCCCAGGAGAGTTCCAAATGTGTGTGGGTAGAATATATATCTCACGGGGTTAAAATTGAAAAAAGTTGAAATTTTTTTTTTTGGACTTAGTCATTTTTCCGGCATTTATCAGACTTTCAGATAGGGCAATATGTGTGAGGGTACCCCAGGAGAGTTCCAAATGTATGTGGGTAGAATATATATCCCACGGGGGTAAAATTGAAAAAAGTTGAAAAAAAATTTTTTTTTGAACTTTGTCATTTTTCCGGCGTTTATCAGACTTTCAGATAGAGGAAAAGTCAGTGAACGTTCCGATTTCAGCTCCAGAGCGACTCGCCCAATGAGTCCTTGATATTTAGTCGTTTTCAGCCAATTTTCTGAATTTTTGAAAATTTCACTTTTTTGTGAAAATACCCACTAAATGAGGGAATAATATGTGTGAGGGTACCCCAGGAGAGTTCCAAATGTGTGTGGGTAGAATATATATCCCACGGGCGTAAAATTGAAAAAAGTTGACAAAAATTTTTTTGGAACTTTGTCATTTTTCTGGCGTTTATCAGACTTTCAGATAGGGGAAAAGTCAGTGAACGTTCCGATTTCAGTTCCAGAGCGATTCGCCCAATGAGTCCTTGATATTTAGTCATTTTCAGCCAATATTTAGGATTTTTGAAAATTTCACTTTTTTTGAAAATATCCACTAAATGAGGGAATAATATGTGTGAGGGTACCCCAGGAGAGTTCCAAATGTGTGTGGGTAAAATATATATCTCACGGGGGTAAAATTGAATAAGGTTTAAAAATTTTTTTTTTGGACTTTTTCATTTTTCCGACGTTTATCAAACTTTCAGATAGGGCATATGTCAGTGAGCATTCCCATTACAGTTCCAGAACGATTCGCCCAATGAGTCCTTGATATTTAGTCGTTTTCAGTCAATTTTCTGTATTTTTGAAAATTTCACTTTTTTGTGAAAATATCCAGTAAATGAGGGAATAATATGTGTGAGGGTACCCCAGGAGAGTTCCAAATGTGTGTGGGTAGAATATATATCCCACGGGGGTAAAATTGAAAAAAGTTGAAAAAAATTTTTTTTTTGGACTTAGTCATTTTTCCGGCGTTTATCAGACTTTCAGATAGGGCAAATGTCAGTGAGCATTCTGATTTCAGTTCCAGAGCGATTCGCTCAATGAGTCCTTGATATTTAGTCGTTTTCAGCCAATATTTTGGATTTTTGAAACTGTCACTTTTTTGTGAAAATATCCACTAAATGAGGGAATAATATGTGTGAGGGTACCCCAGGAGAGTTCCAAATGTGTGTGGGTACAATATATATCTCACGGGGGTAAAATTGAATAAGGTTTAAAAATTTTTTTTTTGGACTTATTCATTTTTCCGACGTTTATCAGACTTTCAGATAGGGCAAATGTCAGTGAGCATTCCCATTTCAGTTCCAGAACGATTCGCCCAATGAGTCCTTAGTATTTAGTCGTTTTCAGTCAATTTTCTGGATTTTTGAAAATTTCACTGTTTTGTGAAAATATCCAGTAAATGAGGGAATAATATGTGTGAGGGTACCCCAGGAGAGTTCCAAATGTGTTTGGGCAGAATATATATCCCACGGGGGTAAAATTGAAAAAAGTTGAAAAAAATTTTTTTTTTGGACTTAGTCATTTTTCCGGCGTTTATCAGACTTTCAGATAGGGCAAATGTCAGTGAGCGTTCCGATTTCAGTTCCAGAGCGATTCGCTCAATGAGTCCTTGATATTTAGTCGTTTTCAGCCAATATTTTGGATTTTTGAAAATTTCACTTTTTTGTGAAAATATCCACTAAATGAGGGAATAATATGTGTGAGGGTACCCCAGGAGAGTTCCAAATGTATGTGGGTAGAATATATATCCCACGGGGGTAAAATTGAAAAAAGTTGAAAAAAAATTTTTTGGAACTTTGTCATTTTTCTGGCGTTTATCAGACTTTCAGATAGGGGAAAAGTCAGTGAACGTTCCGATTTCAGTTCCAGAGCGATTCGCCCAATGAGTCCTTGATATTTAGTCATTTTCAGCCAATATTTAGGATTTTTGAAAATTTCACTTTTTTTGAAAATATCCACTAAATGAGGGAATAATATGTGTGAGGGTACCCCAGGAGAGTTCCAAATGTATGTGGGTAGAATATATATCCCACGGGGGTAAAATTGAAAAAAGTTGAAAAAAATTTTTTTTTTGAACTTTGTCATTTTTCCGGCGTTTATCAGACTTTCAGATAGGGGAAAAGTCAGTGAACGTTCCGATTTCAGCTCCAGAGCGACTCGCCCAATGAGTCCTTGATATTTAGTCGTTTTCAGCCAATTTTCTGAATTTTTGAAAATTTCACTTTTTTGTGAAAATACCCAATAAATGAGGGAATAATATGTGTGAGGGTACCCCAGGAGAGTTCCAAATGTGTGTGGGTAGAATATATATCCCACGGGGGTAAAATTGAAAAAAGTGGAAAAAAAATTTTTTGGAACTTTGTCATTTTTCTGGCGTTTATCAGACTTTCAGACAGGGGAAAAGTCAGTGAACGTTCCGATTTCAGTTCCAGAGCGATTCGCCCAATGAGTCCTTGATATTTAGTCATTTTCAGCCAATATTTAGGATTTTTGAAAATTTCACTTTTTTTGAAAATATCCACTAAATGAGGGAATAATATGTGTGAGGGTACCCCAGGAGAGTTCCAAATGTGTGTGGGTAGAATATATAGCTCACGGGGGTAAAATTGAATAAGGTTTAAAAATTTTTTTTTTGGACTTATTCATTTTTCCGACGTTTATCAAACTTTCAGATAGGGCAAATGTCAGTGAGCATTCCCATTTCAGTTCCAGAACGATTCGCCCAATGAGTCCTTGATATTTAGTCGTTTTCAGCCAATATTTTGGATTTTTGAAACTGTCACTTTTTTGTGAAAATATCCACTAAATGAGGGAATAATATGTGTGAGGGTACCCCAGGAGAGTTCCAAATGTGTGTGGGTAGAATATATATCTCACGGGGGTAAAATTGAATAAGGTTTAAAAAATTTTTTTTTGGACTTATTCATTTTTCCGACGTTTATCAGACTTTCAGATAGGGCAAATGTCAGTGAGCATTCCCATTTCAGTTCCAGAACGATTCGCCCAATGAGTCCTTGATATTTAGTCGTTTTCAGTCAATTTTCTGGATTTTTGAAAATTTCACTTTTTTGTGAAAATATCCAGTAAATGAGGGAATAATATGTGTGAGGGTACCCCAGGAGAGTTCCAAATGTATGTGGGTAGAATATATATCCCACGGGGGTAAAATTGAAAAAAGTTGAAAAAAATTTTTTTTTTGGACTTAGTCATTTTTCCGGCGTTTATCAGACTTTCAGATAGGGGAAAAGTCAGTGAACGTTCCGATTTCAGCTCCAGAGCGACTCGCCCAATGAGTCCTTGATATTTAGTCGTTTTCAGCCAATTTTCTGAATTTTTGAAAATTTCACTTTTTTGTGAAAATACCCACTAAATGAGGGAATAATATGTGTGAGGGTACCCCAGGAGAGTTCCAAATGTGTGTGGGTAGAATATATATCCCACGGGCGTAAAATTGAAAAAAGTTGACAAAAAATTTTTTGGAACTTTGTCATTTTTCTGGCGTTTATCAGACTTTCAGATAGGGGAAAAGTCAGTGAACGTTCCGATTTCAGTTCCAGAGCGATTCGCCCAATGAGTCCTTGATATTTAGTCATTTTCAGCCAATATTTAGGATTTTTGAAAATTTCACTTTTTTTGAAAATATCCACTAAATGAGGGAATAATATGTGTGAGGGTACCCCAGGAGAGTTCCAAATGTGTGTGGGTAAAATATATATCTCACGGGGGTAAAATTGAATAAGGTTTAAAAATTTTTTTTTTGGACTTTTTCATTTTTCCGACGTTTATCAAACTTTCAGATAGGGCAAATGTCAGTGAGCATTCCCATTACAGTTCCAGAACGATTCGCCCAATGAGTCCTTGATATTTAGTCGTTTTCAGTCAATTTTCTGGATTTTTGAAAAGTTCACTTTTTTGTGAAAATATCCAGTAAATGAGGGAATAATATGTGTGAGGGTACCCCAGGAGAGTTCCAAATGTGTGTGGGTAGAATATATATCCCACGGGGGTAAAATTGAAAAAAGTTGAAAAAAATTTTTTTTTTGGACTTAGTCATTTTTCCGGCGTTTATCAGACTTTCAGATAGGGCAAATGTCAGTGAGCATTCTGATTTCAGTTCCAGAGCGATTCGCTCAATGAGTCCTTGATATTTAGTCGTTTTCAGCCAATATTTTGGATTTTTGAAACTGTCACTTTTTTGTGAAAATATCCACTAAATGAGGGAATAATATGTGTGAGGGTACCCCAGGAGAGTTCCAAATGTGTGTAGTTAGAATATATATCCCACGGGGGTAAAATTGAAAAAAGTGGAAAAAAAATTTTTTGGAACTTTGTCATTTTTCTGGCGTTTATCAGACTTTCAGATAGGGGAAAAGTCAGTGAACGTTCCGAATTCAGTTCCAGAGCGATTCGCCCAATGAGTCCTTGATATTTAGTCATTTTCAGCCAATATTTAGGATTTTTGAAAATTTCACTTTTTTTGAAAATATCCACTAAATGAGGGAATAATATGTGTGAGGGTACCCCAGGAGAGTTCCAAATGTATGTGGGTAGAATATATAGCTCACGGGGGTAAAATTGAATAAGGTTTAAAAATTTTTTTTTTGGACTTATTCATTTTTCCGACGTTTATCAAACTTTCAGATAGGGCAAATGTCTGTGAGCATTCCCATTTCAGTTCCAGAACGATTCGCCCAATGAGTCCTTGATATTTAGTCGTTTTCAGTCAATTTTCTGTTTTTTTGAAAATTTCACTTTTTTGTGAAAATATCCAGTAAATGAGGGAATAATATGTGTGAGGGTACCCCAGGAGAGTTCCAAATGTGTGTGGGTAGAATATATATCCCACGGGGGTAAAATTGAAAAAAGTTGAAAAAAATTTTTTTTTTGGACTTAGTCATTTTTCCGGCGTTTATCAGACTTTCAGATAGGGCAAATGTCAGTGAGCATTCCGATTTCAGTTCCAGAGCGATTCGCTCAATGAGTCCTTGATATTTAGTCGTTTTCAGCCAATATTTTGGATTTTTGAAAATTTCACTTTTTTGTGAAAATATCCACTAAATGAGGGAATAATATGTGTGAGGGTACCCCAGGAGAGTTCCAAATGTGTGTGGGTAGAATATATATCTCACGGGGGTAAAATTGAATAAGGTTTAAAAAATTTTTATTTTTACTTATTCATTTTTCTGACGTTTATCAGACTTTCAGATAGGGCAAATGTCAGTGAGCATTCCCATTTCAGTTCCAGAACGATTCGCCCAATGAGTCCTTGATATTTAGTCGTTTTCAATTTTCTGGATTTTTGAAAATTTCACTTTTTTGTGAAAATATCCACTAAATGAGGGAATAATATGTGTGAGGGTAACCCAGGAGAGTTCCAAATGTGTGTCGGTAGAATATATATCCCACGGGGGTAAAATTGAAAAAAGTTGACATTTTTTTGGGGGGGACTTAGTCATTTTTCCGGCATTTATCACACTTTCAGATAGGGCAAATGTCAGTGAGCGTTCCGATTTCAGTTCCAGAGCGATTCGCCCAATGAGTCCTTGATATTTAGTCGTTTTCAGCCAATATTTTGGATTTGTAAAAATTTCACTTTTTTGTGAAAATATCCACTAAATGAGGGAATAATATCTGTGAGGGTACCCCAGGAGAGTTCCAAATGTGTGTTGGTAGAATATATATCCCACGGGGGTAAAATTGAAAAAAGTTGAAAATTTTTTTTTTTGTACTTAGTCATTTTTCCGACATTTATCAAACTTTCAGATAGGGGAAATATCAGTGAGCATTCTGAATTCAGTTCCAGAGCGATTCGCCCAATAAGTCCTTGATATTTCGTGGTTTTCAACCAATTTTCTAGATTTTTCAAAATTTCACTTTTTTGTGAAAATATCCACTAAATGAGGGAATAATATGTGTGAGGGTAACCCAGGAGAGTTCCAAATGTGTGTGGGTAGAATATATATCTCACGGGGCTAAAATTGAAAAAAGTTGAAAATTTTTTTTTTTGTACTTAGTCATTTTTCCGACATTTATCAGACTTTCAGATAGGGGAAATGTCAGTGAGCATTCTGATTTCAGTTCCAGAGCAATTCGCTCAATGAGTCCTTGATATTTAGTGGTTTTCAGCCAATTTTTTGGATTTTTGAAAATTTCACTTTTTTGTGAAAATATCCACTAAATGAGGGAATAATATGTGTGAGGGTACCCGAGGAGAGTTCCAAATGTGTGTGGGTAGAATAAATATCCCACGGGGGGTAAAACTGAAAAAAGTTGAAAAAAATTTTTTTTTGGACTTAGTCATTTTTCCGACGTTTATCAGACTTTCAGATAGGGGAAATGTCAGTGAGCATTCTGATTTCAGTTCCAGAGCGATTCGCCCATTGAGTCCTTGATATTCAGTCGTTTTCAGCCAATTTTCTGGATTTTTGAAAATTTCACTTTTTTGTGAAAATATCCACTAAATGAGGGAATAATATGTGTGAGGGTACCCCAGGAGAGTTCCAAATGTGTGTGGGTAGAATATATCTCCCACCGGGGTAAAATTGAAAAAAGTTAAAAAAAAATTTTTTTTAGACTTAGTAATTTTTCCGGCGTTTATCAGACTTTCAGATAGGGGAAATGTCAGTGATCATTCCGATTTCAGTGACAGAGCGATTCAACCAATGAGTCCTTGATATTTAGTCGTTTTCAGCCAATAATTTGGATTTTTGAAAATTTCACTTTTTTGTGAAGATATATACACTAAATGAGGGAATTATATGTGTGAGGGTACCCCAGGAGAGTTCCAAATGTGTGTGGGTAGAATATATATCCCACGGGGGGTAAAACTGAAAAAAGTTGAAAAAAATTTTTTTTTGGACTTAGTCATTTTTCCGGCGTTTATCAGACTTTCAGATAGGGCAAATGTCAGTGAGTGTTCCGATTTTAGTTCCAGAGCGATTCGCCAAATGAGTCCTTGATATTTAGTCGTTTTCAGCCAATTTTCTGGAATTTAGAAAATTTCACTTTTTTGTGAAAATATCCACTAAATGAGGGAATAATATGTGTGAGGGTACCCCAGGAGAGTTCCAAATGTGTGTGGGTAGAATATATATCCCACGGGGATAAAATTGAAAAAAGTTGAAATTTTTTTTTTTGTACTTAGTCATTTTTCCGACGTTTATCAGACTTTCAGATAGGGCAAATGTCAGTGAGCATTACGATTTCAGTTCCAGAGCGATTCGCTTAGTCGTTTTCAGCCAATATTTTAGATTTTTGAAAATTTCACTTTTTTTTGAAAATATCCACTAAATGAGGGAATAATATGTGTGAGGGTACCCCAGGAGAGTTCCAAATGTGTGTGGGTAGAATATATATCCCACGGGGGTAAAATTGAAAAAAGTTGAAAATTTTTTTTTTTGGACTTAGTCATTTTTCCGGTGTTTATCAGACTTTCAGATAGGGCAAATGTCAGTGAACATTACGATTTCAGTTCCAGAGCGATTCGCCCAATGAGTCCTTGATATTTAGTCGTTTTCAGCCAATATTTTGGATTTTTGAAAATTTCACTTTTTTGTGAAAATATCCACTAAATGAGGGAATAATATGTGTGGTGGTACCCCAGGAGAGTTCCAAATGTGTGTCGGTAGAATATATATCCCACGGGGGTAAAATTGAAAAAAGTTGAAAAAATATTTTTTTTTGGACTGTCATTTTTCCGACGTTTATCAGACTTTCAGATAGGGGAAATGTCAGTGAGCATTCTGATTTCAGTTCCAGAGCGATTCGCCCAATGAGTCCTTGATATTTAGTCGTTTTCAGCCAATTTTATGGCTATTTGAAAATTTCACTTTTTTGTGAAAATATCCACTAAATGAGGGAATAATATGTGTGAGGGTACCCCAGGAGAGTTCCAAATGTGTGTGGGTAGAATATATATCCCAAGGGGATAAAATTGAAAAAAGTTGAAAATTTTTTTTTTTTGGCCTTAGTCATTTTTCCGGCGTTTATCAGACTTTCAGATAGGGCAAATATCAGTGAGCATTCCGATTTCAGTTCCAGAGCGATTCGCCAAATGAGTCCTTGATATTTAGTCGTTTTCAGCCAATTTTATGAATTTTTGAAAATTTCACTTTTTTGTGAAAATATCCACTAAATGAGGGAATAATATGTGTAAGGGTACACCAGGAGAGTTTCAAATGTTTGTGGGTAGAATATATATCCCACGGCGGTAAAATTGAAAAAAGTTGAAATTTTTTTTTTTGTACTTAGTCATTTTTCCGACGTTTATCAGACTTTCAGATAGGGCAAATGTCAGTGAGCATTACGATTTCAGTTCCAGAGCGATTCGCCAAATGAGCCCTTGATATTTAGTCGTTTTCAGCCAATTTTATGGCTATTTGAAAATTTCACTTTTTTGTGAAAATATCCACTAAATGATGGAATGATATGTGTGAGGCTACCCCAGGAGAGTTCCAAATGTGTGTGGGTAGAATATATATCCCACGGGGGTAAAATCGAAAAAAGTTGAAAAAATT
Organism: Phyllobates terribilis; assembly: GCF_046119375.1. Classification (NCBI taxonomy): domain Eukaryota; kingdom Metazoa; phylum Chordata; class Amphibia; order Anura; family Dendrobatidae; genus Phyllobates; species Phyllobates terribilis. The sequence goes on along the minus strand of NW_027362764.1, from coordinate 324,147,342 downwards.
TTTTTTTTGGACTTAGTCATTTTTCCGGCGTTTATCAGACTTTCAGATAGGGCAAATGTCAGTGAGCATTACGATTTCAGTTCCAGAGCGATTCGCTTAGTCGTTTTCAGGCAATATTTTGGATTTTTGAAAATTTCACTTTTTTGTGAAAATATCCACCAAATGAGGGAATAATATGTGTGAGGGTACCCCAGGAGAGTTCCAAATGTGTGTGGGTAGAATATATATCCCACGGGGGTAAAATTGAAAAAAGTTGAAAATTTTTTTTTTTTGGCCTTAGTCATTTTTCCGGCGTTTATCAGACTTTCAGATAGGGCACATGTCAGTGAGCGTTCCGATTTCAGTTCCAGAGCGATTCGCCAAATTAGTCCTTGATATTTAGTCGTTTTCAGCCAATTTTATGGCTATTTGAAAATTTCTCTTTTTTGTGAAAATATCCACTAAATGAGGGAATAATATGTGTGATGGTACCCCAGGAGAGTTCCAAATGTGTGTGGGTAGAATATATATCCCACGGGGGTAAAATTGAAAAAAGTTGAAAATTTTTTTTTTTGGACTTAGTCATTTTTCCGGTGTTTATCAGACTTTCAGATAGGGCAAATGTCAGTGAACATTACGATTTCAGTTCCAGAGCGATTCGCCCAATGAGTCCTTGATATTTAGTCGTTTTCAGCCAATATTTTGGATTTTTGAAAATTTCACTTTTTTGTGAAAATATCCACTAAATGAGGGAATAATATGTGTGAGGGTACCCCAGGAGAGTTCCAAATGTGTGTGGGTAGAATATATATCCCACGGGGGTAAAATTGAAAAAAGTTGAAAATTTTTTTTTTTGGACTTAGTCATTTTTCCGGTGTTTATCAGACTTTCAGATAGGGCAAATGTCAGTGAACATTACGATTTCAGTTCCAGAGCGATTCGCCCAATGAGTCCTTGATATTTAGTCGTTTTCAGCCAATATTTTGGATTTTTGAAAATTTCACTTTTTTGTGAAAATATCCACTAAATGAGGGAATAATATGTGTGATGGTACCCCAGGAGAGTTCCAAATGTGTGTCGGTAGAATATATATCCCACGGGGGTAAAATTGAAAAAAGTTGAAAAAATATTTTTTTTTGGACTGTCATTTTTCCGACGTTTATCAGACTTTCAGATAGGGGAAATGTCAGTGAGCATTCTGATTTCAGTTCCAGAGCGATTCGCCCAATGAGTCCTTGATATTTAGTCGTTTTCAGCCAATTTTATGGCTATTTGAAAATTTCACTTTTTTGTGAAAATATCCACTAAATGAGGGAATAATATGTGTGAGGGTACCCCAGGAGAGTTCCAAATGTGTGTGGGTAGAATATATATCCCACGGGGATAAAATTGAAAAAGGTTGAAAATTTTTTTTTTTTGGCCTTAGTCATTTTTCCGGCGTTCATCAGACTTTCAGATAGGGCAAATATCAGTGAGCATTCCGATTTCAGTTCCAGAGCGATTCGCCAAATGAGTCCTTGATATTTAGTCGTTTTCAGCCAATTTTATGAATTTTTGAAAATTTCACTTTTTTGTGAAAATATCCACTAAATGAGGGAATAATATGTGTAAGGGTACACCAGGAGAGTTTCAAATGTTTGTGGGTAGAATATATATCCCACGGCGGTAAAATTGAAAAAAGTTGAAATTTTTTTTTTTGTACTTAGTCATTTTTCCGACGTTTATCAGACTTTCAGATAGGGCAAATGTCAGTGAGCATTACGATTTCAGTTCCAGAGCCATTCGCCAAATGAGCCCTTGATATTTAGTCGTTTTCAGCCAATTTTATGGCTATTTGAAAATTTCACTTTTTTGTGAAAATATCCACTAAATGATGGAATGATATGTGTGAGGGTACCCCAGGAGAGTTCCAAATGTGTGTGGGTAGAATATATATCCCACGGGGGTAAAATCGAAAAAAGTTGAAAAAATTTTTTTTTTGGACTTAGTCATTTTTCCGGCGTTTATCAGACTTTCAGATAGGGCAAATGTCAGTGAGCATTACGATTTCAGTTCCAGAGCGATTCGCTTAGTCGTTTTCAGGCAATATTTTGGATTTTTGAAAATTTCACTTTTTTGTGAAAATATCCACCAAATGAGGGAATAATATGTGTGAGGGTACCCCAGGAGAGTTCCAAATGTGTGTGGGTAGAATATATATCCCACGGGGGTAAAATTGAAAAAAGTTGAAAATTTTTTTTTTTTGGCCTTAGTCATTTTTCCGGCGTTTATCAGACTTTCAGATAGGGCACATGTCAGTGAGCGTTCCGATTTCAGTTCCAGAGCGATTCGCCAAATTAGTCCTTGATATTTAGTCGTTTTCAGCCAATTTTATGGCTATTTGAAAATTTCTCTTTTTTGTGAAAATATCCACTAAATGAGGGAATAATATGTGTGATGGTACCCCAGGAGAGTTCCAAATGTGTGTGGGTAGAATATATATCCCACGGGGGTAAAATTGAAAAAAGTTGAAAATTTTTTTTTTTGGACTTAGTCATTTTTCCGGTGTTTATCAGACTTTCAGATAGGGCAAATGTCAGTGAACATTACGATTTCAGTTCCAGAGCGATTCGCCCAATGAGTCCTTGATATTTAGTCGTTTTCAGCCAATATTTTGGATTTTTGAAAATTTCACTTTTTTGTGAAAATATCCACTAAATGAGGGAATAATATGTGTGATGGTACCCCAGGAGAGTTCCAAATGTGTGTCGGTAGAATATATATCCCACGGGGGTAAAATTGAAAAAAGTTGAAAAAATATTTTTTTTTGGACTGTCATTTTTCCGACGTTTATCAGACTTTCAGATAGGTGAAATGTCAGTGAGCATTCTGATTTCAGTTCCAGAGCGATTCGCCCAATGAGTCCTTGATATTTAGTCGTTTTCAGCCAATTTTATGGCTATTTGAAAATTTCACTTTTTTGTGAAAATATCCACTAAATGAGGGAATAATATGTGTGAGGGTACCCCAGGAGAGTTCCAAATGTGTGTGGGTAGAATATATATCCCACGGGGATAAAATTGAAAAAAGTTGAAATTTTTTTTTTTTTAGCCTTAGTCATTTTTCCGGCGTTTATCAGACTTTCAGATAGGGGAAATGTCAGTGAGCATTCTGATTTCAGTTCCAGAGCGATTCGCCCAATGAGTCCTTGATATTTAGTCGTTTTCAGCCAATTTTATGGCTATTTGAAAATTTCACTTTTTTGTGAAAATATCCACTAAATGAGGAAATAATATGTGTGAGGGTATCCCAGGAGAGTTCCAAATGTGTGTGGGTAGAATATATATCCCACGGGGATAAAATTGAAAAAAGTTGAAAATTTTTTTTTTTTGGCCTTAGTCATTTTTCCGGCGTTTATCAGACTTTCAGATAGGGCAAATATCAGTGAGCATTCCGATTTCAGTTCTAGAGCGATTCGCCAAATGAGTCCTTGATATTTAGTCGTTTTCAGCCAATTTTATGGATTTTTGAAAATTTCACTTTTTTGTGAAAATATCCACTAAATGAGGGAATAATATGTGTAAGGGTACACCAGGAGAGTTTCAAATGTTTGTGGGTAGAATATATATCCCACGGCGGTAAAATTGAAAAAAGTTGAAATTTTTTTTTTTGTACTTAGTCATTTTTCCGACGTTTATCAGACTTTCAGATAGGGCAAATGTCAGTGAGCATTACGATTTCAGTTCCAGAGCGATTCGCTTAGTCGTTTTCAGCCAATATTTTAGATTTTTGAAAATTTCACTTTTTTGTGAAAATATCCACTAAATGAGGGAATAATATGTGTGAGGGTACCCCAGGAGAGTTCCAAATGTGTGTGGGTAGAATATATATCCCACGGGGGTAAAATTGAAAAAAGTTGAACATTTTTTTTTTTTGGACTTAGTCATTTTTCCGGCGTTTATCAGACTTTCAGATAGGGCAAATGTCAGTGAGCGTTCCGATTTCAGTTGCAAAGCGATTCGCCAAATGAGCCCTTGATATTTAGTCGTTTTCAGCCAATTTTATGGCTATTTGAAAATTTCACTTTTTTGTGAAAATATCCACTAAATGATGGAATGATATGTGTGAGGGTACCCCAGGAGGGTTCCAAATGTGTGTGGGTAGAATATATATCCCACGGGGGTAAAATCGAAAAAAGTTGAAAAAAATTTTTTTTTGGACTTAGTCATTTTTCCGGCGTTTCTCAGACTTTCAGATAGGGCAAATGTCAGTGAGCATTACGATTTCAGTTCCAGAGCGATTCGCTTGGTCGTTTTCAGGCAATATTTTGGATTTTTGAAAATTTCACTTTTTTGTGAAAATATCCACCAAATGAGGGAATAATATGTGTGAGGGTACCCCAGGAGAGTTCCAAATGTGTGTGGGTAGAATATATATCCCACGGGGGTAAAATTGAAAAAAGTTGAAAATTTTTTTTTTTTGGCCTTAGTCATTTTTCCGGCGTTTATCAGACTTTCAGATAGGGCACATGTCAGTGAGCGTTCCGATTTCAGTTCCAGAGCGATTCGCCAAATTAGTCCTTGATATTTAGTCGTTTTCAGCCAATTTTATGGCTATTTGAAAATTTCTCTTTTTTGTGAAAATATCCACTAAATGAGGGAATAATATGTGTGATGGTACCCCAGGAGAGTTCCAAATGTGTGTGGGTAGAATATATATCCCACGGGGGTAAAATTGAAAAAAGTTGAAAATTTTTTTTTTTGGACTTAGTCATTTTTCCGGTGTTTATCAGACTTTCAGATAGGGCAAATGTCAGTGAACATTACGATTTCAGTTCCAGAGCGATTCGCCCAATGAGTCCTTGATATTTAGTCGTTTTCAGCCAATATTTTGGATTTTTGAAAATTTCACTTTTTTGTGAAAATATCCACTAAATGAGGGAATAATATGTGTGAGGGTACCCCAGGAGAGTTCCAAATGTGTGTGGGTAGAATATATATCCCACGGGGGTAAAATTGAAAAAAGTTGAAAATTTTTTTTTTTGGACTTAGTCATTTTTCCGGTGTTTATCAGACTTTCAGATAGGGCAAATGTCAGTGAACATTACGATTTCAGTTCCAGAGCGATTCGCCCAATGAGTCCTTGATATTTAGTCGTTTTCAGCCAATATTTTGGATTTTTGAAAATTTCACTTTTTTGTGAAAATATCCACTAAATGAGGGAATAATATGTGTGATGGTACCCCAGGAGAGTTCCAAATGTGTGTCGGTAGAATATATATCCCACGGGGGTAAAATTGAAAAAAGTTGAAAAAATATTTTTTTTTGGACTGTCATTTTTCCGACGTTTATCAGACTTTCAGATAGGGGAAATGTCAGTGAGCATTCTGATTTCAGTTCCAGAGCGATTCGCCCAATGAGTCCTTGATATTTAGTCGTTTTCAGCCAATTTTATGGCTATTTGAAAATTTCACTTTTTTGTGAAAATATCCACTAAATGAGGGAATAATATGTGTGAGGGTACCCCAGGAGAGTTCCAAATGTGTGTGGGTAGAATATATATCCCACGGGGATAAAATTGAAAAAGGTTGAAAATTTTTTTTTTTTGGCCTTAGTCATTTTTCCGGCGTTCATCAGACTTTCAGATAGGGCAAATATCAGTGAGCATTCCGATTTCAGTTCCAGAGCGATTCGCCAAATGAGTCCTTGATATTTAGTCGTTTTCAGCCAATTTTATGAATTTTTGAAAATTTCACTTTTTTGTGAAAATATCCACTAAATGAGGGAATAATATGTGTAAGGGTACACCAGGAGAGTTTCAAATGTTTGTGGGTAGAATATATATCCCACGGCGGTAAAATTGAAAAAAGTTGAAATTTTTTTTTTTGTACTTAGTCATTTTTCCGACGTTTATCAGACTTTCAGATAGGGCAAATGTCAGTGAGCATTACGATTTCAGTTCCAGAGCGATTCGCCAAATGAGCCCTTGATATTTAGTCGTTTTCAGCCAATTTTATGGCTATTTGAAAATTTCACTTTTTTGTGAAAATATCCACTAAATGATGGAATGATATGTGTGAGGGTACCCCAGGAGAGTTCCAAATGTGTGTGGGTAGAATATATATCCCACGGGGGTAAAATCGAAAAAAGTTGAAAAAATTTTTTTTTTGGACTTAGTCATTTTTCCGGCGTTTATCAGACTTTCAGATAGGGCAAATGTCAGTGAGCATTACGATTTCAGTTCCAGAGCGATTCGCTTAGTCGTTTTCAGGCAATATTTTGGATTTTTGAAAATTTCACTTTTTTGTGAAAATATCCACCAAATGAGGGAATAATATGTGTGAGGGTACCCCAGGAGAGTTCCAAATGTGTGTGGGTAGAATATATATCCCACGGGGGTAAAATTGAAAAAAGTTGAAAATTTTTTTTTTTTGGCCTTAGTCATTTTTCCGGCGTTTATCAGACTTTCAGATAGGGCACATGTCAGTGAGCGTTCCGATTTCAGTTCCAGAGCGATTCGCCAAATTAGTCCTTGATATTTAGTCGTTTTCAGCCAATTTTATGGCTATTTGAAAATTTCTCTTTTTTGTGAAAATATCCACTAAATGAGGGAATAATATGTGTGATGGTACCCCAGGAGAGTTCCAAATGTGTGTGGGTAGAATATATATCCCACGGGGGTAAAATTGAAAAAAGTTGAAAATTTTTTTTTTTGGACTTAGTCATTTTTCCGGTGTTTATCAGACTTTCAGATAGGGCAAATGTCAGTGAACATTACGATTTCAGTTCCAGAGCGATTCGCCCAATGAGTCCTTGATATTTAGTCGTTTTCAGCCAATATTTTGGATTTTTGAAAATTTCACTTTTTTGTGAAAATATCCACTAAATGAGGGAATAATATGTGTGATGGTACCCCAGGAGAGTTCCAAATGTGTGTCGGTAGAATATATATCCCACGGGGGTAAAATTGAAAAAAGTTGAAAAAATATTTTTTTTTGGACTGTCATTTTTCCGACGTTTATCAGACTTTCAGATAGGTGAAATGTCAGTGAGCATTCTGATTTCAGTTCCAGAGCGATTCGCCCAATGAGTCCTTGATATTTAGTCGTTTTCAGCCAATTTTATGGCTATTTGAAAATTTCACTTTTTTGTGAAAATATCCACTAAATGAGGGAATAATATGTGTGAGGGTACCCCAGGAGAGTTCCAAATGTGTGTGGGTAGAATATATATCCCACGGGGATAAAATTGAAAAAAGTTGAAATTTTTTTTTTTTTAGCCTTAGTCATTTTTCCGGCGTTTATCAGACTTTCAGATAGGGGAAATGTCAGTGAGCATTCTGATTTCAGTTCCAGAGCGATTCGCCCAATGAGTCCTTGATATTTAGTCGTTTTCAGCCAATTTTATGGCTATTTGAAAATTTCACTTTTTTGTGAAAATATCCACTAAATGAGGAAATAATATGTGTGAGGGTATCCCAGGAGAGTTCCAAATGTGTGTGGGTAGAATATATATCCCACGGGGATAAAATTGAAAAAAGTTGAAAATTTTTTTTTTTTGGCCTTAGTCATTTTTCCGGCGTTTATCAGACTTTCAGATAGGGCAAATATCAGTGAGCATTCCGATTTCAGTTCTAGAGCGATTCGCCAAATGAGTCCTTGATATTTAGTCGTTTTCAGCCAATTTTATGGATTTTTGAAAATTTCACTTTTTTGTGAAAATATCCACTAAATGAGGGAATAATATGTGTAAGGGTACACCAGGAGAGTTTCAAATGTTTGTGGGTAGAATATATATCCCACGGCGGTAAAATTGAAAAAAGTTGAAATTTTTTTTTTTGTACTTAGTCATTTTTCCGACGTTTATCAGACTTTCAGATAGGGCAAATGTCAGTGAGCATTACGATTTCAGTTCCAGAGCGATTCGCTTAGTCGTTTTCAGCCAATATTTTAGATTTTTGAAAATTTCACTTTTTTGTGAAAATATCCACTAAATGAGGGAATAATATGTGTGAGGGTACCCCAGGAGAGTTCCAAATGTGTGTGGGTAGAATATATATCCCACGGGGGTAAAATTGAAAAAAGTTGAACATTTTTTTTTTTTGGACTTAGTCATTTTTCCGGCGTTTATCAGACTTTCAGATAGGGCAAATGTCAGTGAGCGTTCCGATTTCAGTTGCAAAGCGATTCGCCAAATGAGCCCTTGATATTTAGTCGTTTTCAGCCAATTTTATGGCTATTTGAAAATTTCACTTTTTTGTGAAAATATCCACTAAATGATGGAATGATATGTGTGAGGGTACCCCAGGAGGGTTCCAAATGTGTGTGGGTAGAATATATATCCCACGGGGGTAAAATCGAAAAAAGTTGAAAAAAATTTTTTTTTGGACTTAGTCATTTTTCCGGCGTTTCTCAGACTTTCAGATAGGGCAAATGTCAGTGAGCATTACGATTTCAGTTCCAGAGCGATTCGCTTAGTCGTTTTCAGGCAATATTTTGGATTTTTGAAAATTTCACTTTTTTGTGAAAATATCCACCAAATGAGGGAATAATATGTGTGAGGGTACCCCAGGAGAGTTCCAAATGTGTGTGGGTAGAATATATATCCCACGGGGGTAAAATTGAAAAAAGTTGAAAATTTTTTTTTTTTGGCCTTAGTCATTTTTCCGGCGTTTATCAGACTTTCAGATAGGGCACATGTCAGTGAGCGTTCCGATTTCAGTTCCAGAGCGATTCGCCAAATTAGTCCTTGATATTTAGTCGTTTTCAGCCAATTTTATGGCTATTTGAAAATTTCTCTTTTTTGTGAAAATATCCACTAAATGAGGGAATAATATGTGTGATGGTACCCCAGGAGAGTTCCAAATGTGTGTGGGTAGAATATATATCCCACGGGGGTAAAATTGAAAAAAGTTGAAAATTTTTTTTTTTGGACTTAGTCATTTTTCCGGTGTTTATCAGACTTTCAGATAGGGCAAATGTCAGTGAACATTACGATTTCAGTTCCAGAGCGATTCGCCCAATGAGTCCTTGATATTTAGTCGTTTTCAGCCAATATTTTGGATTTTTGAAAATTTCACTTTTTTGTGAAAATATCCACTAAATGAGGGAATAATATGTGTGATGGTACCCCAGGAGAGTTCCAAATGTGTGTCGGTAGAATATATATCCCACGGGGGTAAAATTGAAAAAAGTTGAAAAAATATTTTTTTTTGGACTGTCATTTTTCCGACGTTTATCAGACTTTCAGATAGGTGAAATGTCAGTGAGCATTCTGATTTCAGTTCCAGAGCGATTCGCCCAATGAGTCCTTGATATTTAGTCGTTTTCAGCCAATTTTATGGCTATTTGAAAATTTCACTTTTTTGTGAAAATATCCACTAAATGAGGGAATAATATGTGTGAGGGTACCCCAGGAGAGTTCCAAATGTGTGTGGGTAGAATATATATCCCACGGGGATAAAATTGAAAAAAGTTGAAATTTTTTTTTTTTTAGCCTTAGTCATTTTTCCGGCGTTTATCAGACTTTCAGATAGGGGAAATGTCAGTGAGCATTCTGATTTCAGTTCCAGAGCGATTCGCCCAATGAGTCCTTGATATTTAGTCGTTTTCAGCCAATTTTATGGCTATTTGAAAATTTCACTTTTTTGTGAAAATATCCACTAAATGAGGAAATAATATGTGTGAGGGTATCCCAGGAGAGTTCCAAATGTGTGTGGGTAGAATATATATCCCACGGGGATAAAATTGAAAAAAGTTGAAAATTTTTTTTTTTTGGCCTTAGTCATTTTTCCGGCGTTTATCAGACTTTCAGATAGGGCAAATATCAGTGAGCATTCCGATTTCAGTTCTAGAGCGATTCGCCAAATGAGTCCTTGATATTTAGTCGTTTTCAGCCAATTTTATGGATTTTTGAAAATTTCACTTTTTTGTGAAAATATCCACTAAATGAGGGAATAATATGTGTAAGGGTACACCAGGAGAGTTTCAAATGTTTGTGGGTAGAATATATATCCCACGGCGGTAAAATTGAAAAAAGTTGAAATTTTTTTTTTTGTACTTAGTCATTTTTCCGACGTTTATCAGACTTTCAGATAGGGCAAATGTCAGTGAGCATTACGATTTCAGTTCCAGAGCGATTCGCTTAGTCGTTTTCAGCCAATATTTTAGATTTTTGAAAATTTCACTTTTTTGTGAAAATATCCACTAAATGAGGGAATAATATGTGTGAGGGTACCCCAGGAGAGTTCCAAATGTGTGTGGGTAGAATATATATCCCACGGGGGTAAAATTGAAAAAAGTTGAACATTTTTTTTTTTTGGACTTAGTCATTTTTCCGGCGTTTATCAGACTTTCAGATAGGGCAAATGTCAGTGAGCGTTCCGATTTCAGTTGCAAAGCGATTCGCCAAATGAGCCCTTGATATTTAGTCGTTTTCAGCCAATTTTATGGCTATTTGAAAATTTCACTTTTTTGTGAAAATATCCACTAAATGATGGAATGATATGTGTGAGGGTACCCCAGGAGGGTTCCAAATGTGTGTGGGTAGAATATATATCCCACGGGGGTAAAATCGAAAAAAGTTGAAAAAAATTTTTTTTTGGACTTAGTCATTTTTCCGGCGTTTCTCAGACTTTCAGATAGGGCAAATGTCAGTGAGCATTACGATTTCAGTTCCAGAGCGATTCGCTTGGTCGTTTTCAGGCAATATTTTGGATTTTTGAAAATTTCACTTTTTTGTGAAAATATCCACCAAATGAGGGAATAATATGTGTGAGGGTACCCCTGGAGAGTTCCAAATGTGTGTGGGTAGAATATATATCCCACGGGGGTAAAATTGAAAAAAGTTGAAAATTTTTTTTTTTTGGCCTTAGTCATTTTTCCGGCGTTTATCAGACTTTCAGATAGGGCACATGTCAGTGAGCGTTCCGATTTCAGTTCCAGAGCGATTCGCCAAATTAGTCCTTGATATTTAGTCGTTTTCAGCCAATTTTATGGCTATTTGAAAATTTCTCTTTTTTGTGAAAATATCCACTAAATGAGGGAATAATATGTGTGATGGTACCCCAGGAGAGTTCCAAATGTGTGTGGGTAGAATATATATCCCACGGGGGTAAAATTGAAAAAAGTTGAAAATTTTTTTTTTTTGGACTTAGTCATTTTTCCGGTGTTTATCAGACTTTCAGATAGGGCAAATGTCAGTGAACATTACGATTTCAGTTCCAGAGCGATTCGCCCAATGAGTCCTTGATATTTAGTCGTTTTCAGCCAATATTTTGGATTTTTGAAAATTTCACTTTTTTGTGAAAATATCCACTAAATGAGGGAATAATATGTGTGATGGTACCCCAGGAGAGTTCCAAATGTGTGTGGGTAGAATATATATCCCACGGGGGTAAAATTGAAAAAAGTTGAAAAAATATTTTTTTTTGGACTGTCATTTTTCCGACGTTTATCAGACTTTCAGATAGGGGAAATGTCAGTGAGCATTCTGATTTCAGTTCCAGAGCGATTCGCCCAATGAGTCCTTGATATTTAGTCGTTTTCAGCCAATTTTATGGCTATTTGAAAATTTCACTTTTTTGTGAAAATATCCACTAAATGAAGGAATAATATGTGTGAGGGTACCCCAGGAGAGTTCCAAATGTGTGTGGGTAGAATATATATCCCACGGGGATAAAATTGAAAAAAGTTGAAAATTTTTTTTTTTTGGCCTTAGTCATTTTTCCGGCGTTTATCATACTTTCAGATAGGGGAAATGTCAGTGAGCATTCTGATTTCAGTTCCAGAGCGATTTGCCCAATTAGTCCTTGATATTTAGTCGTTTTCAGCCAATTTTATGGCTATTTGAAAATTTCACTTTTTTGTGAAAATATCCACTAAATGAGGGAATAATATGTGTGAGGGTACCCCAGGAGAGTTCCAAATGTGTGTGGGTAGAATATATATCCCACGGGGATAAAATTGAAAAAAGTTGAAAATTTTTTTTTTTTAGCCTTAGTCATTTTTCCGGCGTTTATCAGACTTTCAGATAGGGGAAATGTCAGTGAGCATTCTGATTTCAGTTCCAGAGCGATTCGCCCAATGAGTCCTTGATATTTAGTCGTTTTCAGCCAATTTTATGGCTATTTGAAAATTTCACTTTTTTGTGAAAATATCCACTAAATGAGGGAATAATATGTGTGAGGGTATCCCAGGAGAGTTCCAAATGTGTGTGGGTAGAATATATATCCCACGGGGATAAAATTGAAAAAAGTTGAAAATTTTTTTTTTTTGGCCTTAGTCATTTTTCCGGCGTTTATCAGACTTTCAGATAGGGCAAATATCAGTGATCATTCCGATTTCAGTTCTAGAGCGATTCGCCAAATGAGTCCTTGATATTTAGTCGTTTTCAGCCAATTTTATGGATTTTTAAAAATTTCACTTTTTTGTGAAAATATCCACTAAATGAGGGAATAATATGTGTAAGGGTACACCAGGATAGTTTCAAATGTTTGTGGGTAGAATATATATCCCACGGCGGTAAAATTGAAAAAAGTTGAAATTTTTTTTTTTGTACTTAGTCATTTTTCCGACGTTTATCAGACTTTCAGATAGGGCAAATGTCAGTGAGCATTACGATTTCAGTTCCAGAGCGATTCGCTTAGTCGTTTTCAGCCAATATTTTAGATTTTTGAAAATTTCACTTTTTTGTGAAAATATCCACTAAATGAGGGAATAATATGTGTGAGGGTACCCCAGGAGAGTTCCAAATTTGTGTGGGTAGAATATATATCCCACGGGGGTAAAATTGAAAAAAGTTGAACATTTTTTTTTTTTGGACTTAGTCATTTTTCCGGCGTTTATCAGACTTTCAGATAGGGCAAATGTCAGTGAGCGTTCCGATTTCAGTTGCAGAGCGATTCGCCAAATGAGCCCTTGATATTTAGTCGTTTTCAGCCAATTTTATGGCTATTTGAAAATTTCACTTTTTTGTGAAAATATCCACTAAATGATGGAATGATATGTGTGAGGGTACCCCAGGAGAGTTCCAAATGTGTGTGGGTAGAATATATATCCCACGGGGGTAAAATCGAAAAAAGTTGAAAAAAATTTTTTTTTGGACTTAGTCATTTTTCCGGCGTTTCTCAGACTTTCAGATAGGGCAAATGTCAGTGAGCATTACGATTTCAGTTCCAGAGCGATTCGCTTGGTCGTTTTCAGGCAATATTTTGGATTTTTGAAAATTTCACTTTTTTGTGAAAATATCCACCAAATGAGGGAATAATATGTGTGAGGGTACCCCAGGAGAGTTCCAAATGTGTGTGGGTAGAATATATATCCCACGGGGGTAAAATTGAAAAAAGTTGAAAATTTTTTTTTTTTGGCCTTAGTCATTTTTCCGGCGTTTATCAGACTTTCAGATAGGGCACATGTCAGTGAGCGTTCCGATTTCAGTTCCAGAGCGATTCGCCCATTGAGTCCTTGATATTTAGTCGTTTTCAGCCAATTTTATGGCTATTTGAAAATTTCACTTTTTTGTGAAAATATCCACTAAATGAGGGAATAATATGTGTAAGGGTACACCAGGAGAGTTTCAAATGTTTGTGGGTAGAATATATATCCCACGGCTGTAAAATTGAAAAAAGTTGAAATTTTTTTTTTTGTACTTAGTCATTTTTCCGACGTTTATCAGACTTTCAGATAGGGCAAATGTCAGTGAGCATTACGATTTCAGTTCCAGAGCGATTCGCTTAGTCGTTTTCAGCCAATATTTTAGATTTTTGAAAATTTCACTTTTTTGTGAAAATATCCACTAAATGAGGGAATAATATGTGTGAGGGTACCCCAGGAGAGTTCCAAATGTGTGTGGGTAGAATATATATCCCACGGGGGTAAAATTGAAAAAAGTTGAAAATTTTTTTTTTTGGACTTAGTCATTTTTCCGGTGTTTATCAGACTTTCAGATAGGGCAAATGTCAGTGAACATTACGATTTCAGTTCCAGAGCGATTCGCCCAATGAGTCCTTGATATTTAGTCGTTTTCAGCCAATATTTTGGATTTTTGAAAATTTCACTTTTTTGTGAAAATATCCACTAAATGAGGGAATAATATGTGTGATGGTACCCCAGGAGAGTTCCAAATGTGTGTCGGTAGAATATATATCCCACGGGGGTAAAATTGAAAAAAGTTGAAAAAATATTTTTTTTTGGACTGTCATTTTTCCGACGTTTATCAGACTTTCAGATAGGGGAAATGTCAGTGAGCATTCTGATTTCAGTTCCAGAGCGATTCGCCCAATGAGTCCTTGATATTTAGTCGTTTTCAGCCAATTTTATGGCTATTTGAAAATTTCACTTTTTTGTGAAAATATCCACTAAATGAGGGAATAATATGTGTGAGGGTACCCCAGGAGAGTTCCAAATGTGTGTGGGTAGAATATATATCCCACGGGGATAAAATTGAAAAAAGTTGAAAATTTTTTTTTTTTGGCCTTAGTCATTTTTCCGGCGTTTATCAGACTTTCAGATAGGGGAAATGTCAGTGAGCATTCTGATTTCAGTTCCAGAGCGATTCGCCCAATGAGTCCTTGATATTTAGTCGTTTTCAGCCAATTTTATGGCTATTTGAAAATTTCACTTTTTTGTGAAAATATCCACTAAATGAGGGAATAATATGTGTGAGGGTACCCCAGGAGAGTTCCAAATGTGTGTGGGTAGAATATATATCCCACGGGGATAAAATTGAAAAAAGTTGAAAATTTTTTTTTTTTGGCCTTAGTCATTTTTCCGGCGTTTATCAGACTTTCAGATAGGGCAAATATCAGTGAGCATTCCGATTTCAGTTCCAGAGCGATTCGCCAAATGAGTCCTTGATATTTAGTCGTTTTCAGCCAATTTTATGGATTTTTGAAAATTTCACTTTTTTGTGAAAATATCCACTAAATGAGGGAATAATATGTGTAAGGGTACACCAGGAGAGTTTCAAATGTTTGTGGGTAGAATATATATCCCACGGCGGTAAAATTGAAAAAAGTTGAAATTTTTTTTTTGTACTTAGTCATTTTTCCGACGTTTATCAGACTTTCAGATAGGGCAAATGTCAGTGAGCATTACGATTTCAGTTCCAGAGCGATTCGCTTAGTCGTTTTCAGCCAATATTTTCGATTTTTGAAAATTTCACTTTTTTGTGAAAATATCCACTAAATGATGGAATGATATGTGTGAGGGTACCCCAGGAGAGTTCCAAATGTGTGTGGGTAGAATATATATCCCACGGGGGTAAAATCGAAAAAAGTTGAAAAAATTTTTTTTTTGGACTTAGTCATTTTTCCGGCGTTTATCAGACTTTCAGATAGGGCAAATGTCAGTGAGCATTACGATTTCAGTTCCAGAGCGATTCGCTTAGTCGTTTTCAGCCAATATTTTGGATTTTTGAAAATTTCACTTTTTTGTGAAAATATCCACCAAATGAGGGAATAATATGTGTGAGGGTACCCCAGGAGAGTTCCAAATGTGTGTGGGTAGAATATATATCCCACGGGGGTAAAATTGAAAAAAGTTGAAAATTTTTTTTTTTTGGCCTTAGTCATTTTTCCGGCGTTTATCAGACTTTCAGATAGGGCACATGTCAGTGAGCGTTCCGATTTCAGTTCCAGAGCGATTCGCCAAATTAGTCCTTGATATTTAGTCGTTTTCAGCCAATTTTATGGCTATTTGAAAATTTCACTTTTTTGTGAAAATATCCACTAAATGAGGGAATAATATGTGTGCGGGTACCCCAGGAGAGTTCCAAATGTGTGTGGGTAGAATATATATCCCACGGGGGTAAAATTGAAAAAAGTTGAAAATTTTTTTTTTTGGACTTAGTCATTTTTCCGGCGTTTATCAGACTTTCAGATAGGGCAAATGTCAGTGAGCATTACGATTTCAGTTCCAGAGCGATTCGCCCAATGAGTCCTTGATATTTAGTCGTTTTCAGCCAATATTTTGGATTTTTGAAAATTTCACTTTTTTGTGAAAATATCCACTAAATGAGGGAATAATATGTGTGATGGTACCCCAGGAGAGTTCCAAATGTGTGTGGGTAGAATATATATCCCACGGGGGTAAAATTGAAAAAAGTTGAAAAAATATTTTTTTTTGGACTTAGTCATTTTTCCGACATTTATCAGACTTTCAGATAGGGGAAATGTCAGTGAGCATTCTGATTTCAGTTCCAGAGCGATTCGCCCAATGAGTCCTTGATATTTAGTCATTTTCAGCCAATTTTATGGCTATTTGAAAATTTCACTTTTTTGTGAAAATATCCACTAAATGAGGGAATAATATGTGTGAGGGTACCCCAGGAGAGTTCCAAATGTGTGTGGGTAGAATATATATCCCACGGGGGTAAAATTGAAAAAAGTTGAAAATATTTTTTTTTTGGACTTAGTCATTTTTCCGGCATTTATCAGACTTTCAGATAGGGCAAATGTCAGTGAGCATTACGATTTCAGTTCCAGAGCGATTCGCCCAATTAGTCCTTGATATTTAGTCATTTTCAGCCAATTTTATGGATTTTTGAAAATTTTACTTTTTGGTGAAAATATCCACTAAATGAGGGAATAATATGTGTGAGGGTACCCCAGGAGAGTTCCAAATATGTGTGGGTAGAATATATATCCCACGGGGGTAAAATTGAAAAAAGTTGAAAAAATTTTTTTTTTTGGACTTAGTCATTTTGCCGGCGTTTATCAGACTTTCAGATAGGGTAAATGTCAGTGAGCATTCTGATTTCAGTTCCAGAGCGATTCACCCAATGAGTCCTTGATATTTAGTCGTTTTCAGCCAATTTTCTGGATTTTTGAAAATTTCACTTTTTTGTGAAAATATCCACTAAATGAGGGAATAATTTGTGTGAGGGTACAGCAGGAGAGTTTCAAATGTGTGTCGGTAGAATATATATCCCACGGGGGTAAAATTGAAAAAAGTTGAAAAAATTTTTTTTTTGGACTTAGTCTTTTTTCTGGCGTTTATCAGACTTTCAGATAGGGTAAATGTCAGTGAGCATTACGATTTCAGTTCCAGAGCAATTCGCCCAATGAATCCTTGATATTTAGTCGTTTTCAGCCAATATTTTGGATTTTTGAAAATTCACTTTTTTGTGAAAATATCCACTAAATGATGGAATAATATGTGTGAGGCTACCCCAGGAGAGTTCCAAATGTGTGTGGGTAGAATATATATCCCACGGGGGTAAAATTGAAAAAAGTTGAAAAATTTTTTTTTTTGGACTTAGTCATTTTTCCGGTCTTTATCAGACTTTCAGATAGGGCAGATGTCAGTGAGCGTTCCGATTTCAGTTGCAGAGCGATTCGCCAAATGAGTCCTTGATATTTAGTCGTTTTCAGCCAATTTTCTGGAATTTTGAAAATTTCACTTTTTTGTGAAAATATCCACTAAATGAGGGAATAACATGTGTGAGGGTACCCCAGGAGAGTTTCAAATGTGTGTGGGTAGAATATATATCCCACGGGGGTAAAATTGAAAAAAGTTGAAAATTTTTTTTTTCGACTTAGTCATTTTTCCGGCGTTTATCAGACTTTCAGATAGGGCAAATGTCAGTGAGTGTTCCGATTTCAGTTGCAGAGCGATTAGCCAAATGAGTCCTAGATATTTACTCGTTTTCAGCCAATTTTATGGCTATTTGAAAATTTCACTTTTTTGTGAAAATATCCACTAAATGAGGGAATAATATGTGTGAAATTACCCCAGGAGAGTTCCAAATGTGTGTGGGTAGAATATATATCCCACGGGGGTAAAATTGAAAAAAGTTGAAAAAATATTTTTTTTGGACTTAGTCATTTTTCCGGTGTTTATCAGACTTTCAGATAGGGCAAATGTCAGTGAGCGTTCCTATTTCAGTTCCAGAGCGATTCGCCCAATGAGTCCTTGATATTTAGTCGTTTTCAGCCAATTTTCTGGATTTTTGAAAATTTCACTTTTTTGTGAAAATATCCACTAAATGAGGGAATAATTTGTGTGAGGGTACAGCAGGAGAGTTTCAAATGTGTGTCGGTAGAATATATATCCCACGGCGGTAAAATTGAAAAAAGTTGAAATTTTTTTTTTTGTACTTAGTCATTTTTCCGACGTTTATCAGACTTTCAGATAGGGGAAATGTCAGTGAGCATTCTGATTTCAGTTCCAGAGCGATTCACCCAATGAGTCCTTGATATTAAGTCGTTTTCAGCCAACTTTATGGATATTTGAAAATTTCACTTTTTTGTGAAAATATCCACTAAATGAGGGAATAATGTGTGTGAGGGTACCCCAGGAGAGTTCCAAATGTGTGTGGGTAGAATATATATCCCACGGAGGTAAAATTGAAAAAAGTTGAAAAAAATTTTTTTTTGGACTTAGTCATTTTTCCGGCGTTTATCAGACTTTCAAATAGGGAAATGTCAGTGATTGTTCCGATTTCAGTTGCAGAGCGATTCGCCAAATGAGTCCTTGATATTTAGTCGTTTTCAGCCAATTTTATGGCTATTTGAAAATTTCACTTTTTTGTGAAAATATCCACTAAATGAGGGAATAATATGTGTGAGGGTACCCCAGGAGAGTTCCAAATGTGTGTGGGTAGAATATATATCCCACGGCGATAAAATTGAAAAAAGTTGAAATTTTTTTTTTTTGTACTTAGTCATTTTTCCGATGTTTATCAGACTTTCAGATAGGGGAAGTGTCAGTGAGCATTCTGATTTCAGTTCCAGAGCGATTCACCCAATGAGTCCTTGATCTTTAGTCGTTTTCAGCCAATTTTATGAATATTTGAAAATTTCACTTTTTTGTGAAAATATCCACTAAATGAGGGAATAATATGTGTGAGGGTACCCCAGGAGAGTTCCAAATGTGTGTGGTTAGAATATATATCCCACGGGGGTAAAATTGAAAAAAGTTGAAAACATTTTTTTTTTGGACTTAGTCTTTTTTCCGGCATTTATCAGACTTTCAGATAGGGCAAATGTCAGTGAGCATTACGATTTCAGTTCCAGAGCGATTCGCCCAATGAGTCCTTGATATTTAGTCGTTTTCAGCCAATATTTTGGATTTTTGAAAATTTCACTTTTTTGTGAAAATATCCACTAAATGAGGGAATAATATGTGTGAGGGTACCCCAGGAGAGTTCCAAATGTGTGTGGGTAGAATATATATCCCACGGGGGTAAAATTGAAAAAAGTTGAAAAAATATTTTTTTTGGACTTAGTCATTTTTCCGGCGTTTATCAGACTTTCAGATAGGGCAAATGTCAGTGAGCATTACAATTTCAGTTCCAGAGCGATTCGCCCAATGAGTCCTTGATATTTAGTCGTTTTCAGCCAATTTTCTGGATTTTTGAAATTTCAATTTTTTGTGAAAATATCCACTAAATGAGGGAATAATATGTGTGAGGGTACCCCAGGAGAGTTCCAAATGTGTGTGGGTAGAATATATATCCCACGGGGGTAAAATTGAAAAAAGTTGAACATTTTTTTTTTTTGGACTTAGTCATTTTTCCGGTGTTTATCAGACTTTCAGATAGGGCAAATGTCAGAGAGCGTTCCTATTTCAGTGGCAGAGCGATTCGCCAAATGAGTCCTTGATAGTTAGTAGTTTTCAGCCAATTTTCTGGATTTTTGAAAATTTCACTTTTTTGTGAAAATATCCACTAAATGAGGGAATAATTTGTGTGAGGGTACAGCAGGAGAGTTTCAAATGTGTGTCGGTAGAATATATATTCCACGGCGGTAAAATTGAAAAAAGTTGAAATTTTTTTTTTTTTTTGTACTTAGTCATTTTTCCGACGTTTATCAGACTTTCAGATAGGGGAAATGTCAGTGAGCATTCTGATTTCAGTTCCAGAGCGATTTACCCAATGAGTCCTTGATATTTAGTTGTTTTCAGCCAATTTTATGGCTATTTGAAAATTTCACTTTTTTGTGAAAATATCCACTAAATGAGGGAATAATATGTGTGAGGGTACCCCAGGAGAGTTCCAAATGTGTGTGGGTAGAATATATATCCCACGGAGGTAAAATTGAAAAAAGTTGAAAAAATTTTTTTTTTGGACTTAGTCATTTTGCCGGCGTTTATCAGACTTTCAAATAGGGAAATGTCAGTGAGTGTTCCGATTTCAGTTGCAGAGCGATTCGCCAAATGAGTCCTTGATATTTAGTCGTTTTCAGCCAATTTTATGGCTATTTGAAAATTTCACTTTTTGGTGAAAATATCCACTAAATGAGGGAATAATATGTGTGAGGGTACCCCAGGAGAGTTCCAAATGTGTGTGGGTAGAATATATATCCCACGGGGGTAAAATTGAAAAAAGTTGAAAATTTTTTTTTTTTTGGACTTAGTCATTTTTCCGATGTTTATCAGACTTTCAGATAGGGCAAATGTCAGTGAGTGTTCCGATTTCAGTTGCAGAGCGATTCGCCAAATGAGTCCTTGATATTTAGTCGTTTTCAGCCAATTTTCTGGAATTTTGAAAATTTCACTTTTTTGTGAAAATATCCACTAAATGACGGAATAACATGTGTGAGGGTACCCCAGGAGAGTTCCAAATGTGTGTGGGTAGAATATATATCCCACGGGGTTAAAATTGAAAAAAGTTGAAAATTTTTTTTTTGGACTTAGTCATTTTTCCGGCGTTTATCAGACTTTCAGATAGGGCAAATGTCAGTGAGTGTTCCGATTTCAGTTGCAGAGCGATTCGCCAAATGAGTCCTTGATATTTAGTCGTTTTCAGCCAATTTTATGGCTATTTGAAAATTTCACTTTTTTGTGAAAATATCCACTAAATGAGGGAATAATATGTGTGAGGGTACCCCAGGAGAGTTCCAAATGTGTGTGGGTAGAATATATATCCCACGGGGGTAAAATTGAAAAATGTTGAAAACATTTTTTTTTTGGACTTAGTCTTTTTTCCGGCGTTTATCAGACTTTCAGATACGGCAAATGTCAGTGAGCATTACGATTTCAGTTCCAGAGCGATTCGCCTAATGAGTCCTTGATATTTAGTCGTTTTCAGCCAATATTTTGGATTTTTGAAAATTTCACTTTTTTGTGAAAATATCCACTAAATGAGGGAATAATATGTGTGAGGGTACCCCAGGAGAGTTCCAAATGTATGTGGGTAGAATATATATCCCACGGGGGTAAAATTGAAAAAAGTTGAAAACATTTTTTTTTTGGACTTAGTCTTTTTTCCGGCGTTTATCAGACTTTCAGATACGGCAAATGTCAGTGAGCATTACGATTTCAGTTCCAGAGCGATTCGCCTAATGAGTCCTTGATATTTAGTCGTTTTCAGCCAATATTTTGGATTTTTGAAAATTTCACTTTTTTGTGAAAATATCCACTAAATGAGGGAATAATTTGTGTGAGGGTACAGCAGGAGTGTTCCAAATGTGTGTGGGTAGAATATATATCCCAGGGGGGTAAAATTTAAAAAAGTTGAAAAAATTTTTTTTTTGGACTTAGTCTTTTTTCTGGCGTTTATCAGACTTTCAGATAGGGTAAATGTCAGTGAGCATTCTGATTTCAGTTCCAGAGCGATTCACCCAATGAGTCCTTGATATTTAGTCGTTTTCAGCCAATTTTATGGAATTTTGAAAATTTCACTTTTTTGTGAAAATATCCACTAAATGAGGGAATAATATGTGTGAGGGTACCCCAGGAGAGTTCCAAATGTGTGTGGGTAGAATATATATCCCACGGAGGTAAAATTGAAAAAAGTTGAAAAAATTTTTTTTTTGGACTTAATCATTTTTCCGGCGTTTATCAGACTTTCAAATAGGGAAATGTCAGTGAGTGTTCCGATTTCAGCTGCAGAGCGATTCGCCAAATGAGTCCTAGATATTTAGTCGTTTTCAGCCAATTTTATGGCTATTTGAAAATTTCACTTTTTTGTGAAAATATCCACTAAATGAGGGAATAATATGTGTGAGGGTACCCCAGGAGAGTTCCAAATGTGTGTGGGTAGAATATATATCCCACGGGGGTAAAATTGAAAAAAGTTGAAAAAATATTTTTTTTGGACTTAGTCATTTTTCCGGCGTTTATCAGACTTTCAGATAGGGCAAATGTCAGTGAGCGTTCCGATTTCAGTTGCAGAGCGATTCGCCAAATGAGTCCTTGATATTTAGTCGTTTTCAGCCAATTTTATGGCTATTTGAAAATTTCACTTTTTTGTGAAAATATCCACTAAATGAGGGAATAATATGTGTGAGGGTACCCCAGGAGAGTTCCAAATGTGTGTGGGTAGAATATATATCCCACGGGGGTAAAATTGAAAAAAGTTGAAAATTTTTTTTTTTTGGACTTAGTCATTTTTCCGGCGTTTATCAGAATTTCAGATAGGGCAAATGTCAGTGAGCATTCCGATTTCAGTTGCAGAGCGATTCGCCAAATGTGTCCTTGATATTTAGTCGTTTTCAGCCAATTTTCTGGAATTTTGAAAATTTCACTTTTTTGTGAAAATATCCACTAAATGAGGGAATAACATGTGTGAGGGTACCCCAGGAGAGTTCCAAATGTGTGTGGGTAGAATATATATCCCACGGGGGTAAAATTGAAAAAAGTTGAAAAATTTTTTTTTGGACTTAGTCATTTTTCCGGCGTTTATCAGACTTTCAGATAGGGCAAATGTCAGTGAGTGTTCCGATTTCAGTTGCAGAGCGATTCGCCAAATGAGTCCTAGATATTTTAGTCGTTTTCAGCCAATTTTATGGCTATTTGAAAATTTCACGTTTTTGTGAAAATATCCACTAAATGAGGGAATAATATGTGTGAGGGTACCCCAGGAGAGTTCCAAATGTGTGTGGGTAGAATATATATCCCACGGGGGTAAAATTGAAAAAAGTTGAAAAAATATTTTTTTTGGACTTAGTCATTTTTCCGGCGTTTATCAGACTTTCAGATAGGGCAAATGTCAGTGAGCATTACAATTTCAGTTCCAGAGCGATTCGCCCAATGAGTCCTTGATATTTAGTCGTTTTCAGCCAATTTTCTGGATTTTTGAAAATTTCACTTTTTTGTGAAAATATCCACTAAATGAGGGAATAATATGTGTGAGGGTACCCCAGGAGAGTTCCAAATGTGTGTGGGTAGAATATATATCCCACGGGGGTAAAATTGAAAAAAGTTGAACATTTTTTTTTTTTGGACTTAGTCATTTTTCCGGTGTTCATCAGACTTTCAGATAGGGCAAATGTCAGAGAGCGTTCCTATTTCAGTGGCAGAGCGATTCGCCAAATGAGTCCTTGATAGTTAGTCGTTTTCAGCCAATTTTCTGGATTTTTGAAAATTTCACTTTTTTGTGAAAATATCCACTAAATGAGGGAATAATTTGTGTGAGGGTACAGCAGGAGAGTTTCAAATGTGTGTCGGTAGAATATATATTCCACGGCGGTAAAATTGAAAAAAGTTGAAATTTTTTTTTTTTTTTGTACTTAGTCATTTTTCCGACGTTTATCAGACTTTCAGATAGGGGAAATGTCAGTGAGCATTCTGATTTCAGTTCCAGAGCGATTTACCCAATGAGTCCTTGATATTTAGTTGTTTTCAGCCAATTTTATGGCTATTTGAAAATTTCACTTTTTTGTGAAAATATCCACTAAATGAGGGAATAACATGTGTGAGGGTACAGCAGGAGAGTTTCAAATGTGTGTCGGTAGAATTTATATCCCACGGCGGTAAAATTGAAAAAAGTTGAAATTTTTTTTTTTTGTACTTGGTCATTTTTCCGACGTTTATCAGACTTTCAGATAGGGAAATGTCAGTGAGTGTTCCGATTTCAGTTGCAGAGCGATTCGCCAAATGAGTCCTTGATATTTAGTCGTTTTCAGCCAATTTTATGGCTATTTGAAAATTTCACTTTTTGGTGAAAATATCCACTAAATGAGGGAATAATATGTGTGAGGGTACCCCAGGAGAGTTCCAAATGTGTGTGGGTAGAATATATATCCCACGGGGGTAAAATTGAAAAAAGTTGAAAAAATTTTTTTTTTGGACTTAGTCATTTTGCCGGCGTTTATCAGACTTTCAGATAGGGTAAATGTCAGTGAGCATTCTGATTTCAGTTCCAGAGCGATTTACCCAATGAGTCCTTGATATTTAGTCGTTTTCAGCCAATTTTATGGCTATTTGAAAATTTCACTTTTTGGTGAAAATATCCACTAAATGAGGGAATAATATGTGTGAGGGTACCCCAGGAGAGTTCCAAATGTGTGTGGGTAGAATATATATCCCACGGGGTAAAATTGAAAAAAGTTGAAAAAATTTTTTTTTTGGACTTAGTCATTTTGCCGGCGTTTATCAGACTTTCAGATAGGGTAAATGTCAGTGAGCATTCTGATTTCAGTTCCAGAGCGATTCACCCAATGAGTCCTTGATATTTAGTCCTTTTTCAGCCAAGTTTATGGATATTTGAAAATTTCACTTTTTTGTGAAAATATCCACTAAATGAGGGAATAATATGTGTGAGGGTACCCCAGGAGAGTTCCAAATGTGTGTGGGTAGAATATATATC
Source organism: Phyllobates terribilis (assembly GCF_046119375.1). NCBI lineage: Eukaryota > Metazoa > Chordata > Amphibia > Anura > Dendrobatidae > Phyllobates > Phyllobates terribilis. Next base: position 324,122,854 of record NW_027362764.1, on the reverse strand, counting down.
CCACGGGGGTAAAATTGAAAAAAGTTGAACATTTTTTTTTTTTGGACTTAGTCATTTTTCCGGTGTTCATCAGACTTTCAGATAGGGCAAATGTCAGAGAGCGTTCCTATTTCAGTGGCAGAGCGATTCGCCAAATGAGTCCTTGATAGTTAGTCGTTTTCAGCCAATTTTCTGGATTTTTGAAAATTTCACTTTTTTGTGAAAATATCCACTAAATGAGGGAATAATTTGTGTGAGGGTACAGCAGGAGAGTTTCAAATGTGTGTCGGTAGAATATATATTCCACGGCGGTAAAATTGAAAAAAGTTGAAATTTTTTTTTTTTTTTGTACTTAGTCATTTTTCCGACGTTTATCAGACTTTCAGATAGGGGAAATGTCAGTGAGCATTCTGATTTCAGTTCCAGAGCGATTTACCCAATGAGTCCTTGATATTTAGTTGTTTTCAGCCAATTTTATGGCTATTTGAAAATTTCACTTTTTTGTGAAAATATCCACTAAATGAGGGAATAACATGTGTGAGGGTACAGCAGGAGAGTTTCAAATGTGTGTCGGTAGAATTTATATCCCACGGCGGTAAAATTGAAAAAAGTTGAAATTTTTTTTTTTTGTACTTGGTCATTTTTCCGACGTTTATCAGACTTTCAGATAGGGAAATGTCAGTGAGTGTTCCGATTTCAGTTGCAGAGCGATTCGCCAAATGAGTCCTTGATATTTAGTCGTTTTCAGCCAATTTTATGGCTATTTGAAAATTTCACTTTTTGGTGAAAATATCCACTAAATGAGGGAATAATATGTGTGAGGGTACCCCAGGAGAGTTCCAAATGTGTGTGGGTAGAATATATATCCCACGGGGGTAAAATTGAAAAAAGTTGAAAAAATTTTTTTTTTGGACTTAGTCATTTTGCCGGCGTTTATCAGACTTTCAGATAGGGTAAATGTCAGTGAGCATTCTGATTTCAGTTCCAGAGCGATTCACCCAATGAGTCCTTGATATTTAGTCCTTTTTCAGCCAAGTTTATGGATATTTGAAAATTTCTCTTTTTTGTGAAAATATCCACTAAATGAGGGAATAATATGTGTGAGGGTACCCCAGGAGAGTTCCAAATGTGTGTGGGTAGAATATATATCCCACGGGGGTAAAATTGAAAAAAGTTGAAAAAATATTTTTTTTGGACTTAGTCATTTTTCCGGCGTTTATCAGACTTTCAGATAGGGCAAATGTCAGTGAGCATTACGATTTCAGTTCCAGAGCGATTCGCCCAATGAGTCCTTGATATTTAGTCATTTTCAGGAAATTTTCTGGATTTTTGAAAATTTCACTTTTTTGTGAAAATATCCACTAAATGAGGGAATAACATGTGTGAGGGTACCCCAGGAGAGTTCCAAATGTGTGTGGGTAGAATATATATCCCACGGGGGTAAAATTGAAAAAAGTTGAAAAATTTTTTTTTGGACTTAGTCATTTTTCCGGCGTTTATCAGACTTTCAGATAGGGCAAATGTCAGTGAGTGTTCCGATTTCAGTTGCAGAGCGATTCGCCAAATGAGTCCTAGATATTTTAGTCGTTTTCAGCCAATTTTATGGCTATTTGAAAATTTCACGTTTTTGTGAAAATATCCACTAAATGAGGGAATAATATGTGTGAGGGTACCCCAGGAGAGTTCCAAATGTGTGTGGGTAGAATATATATCCCACGGGGGTAAAATTGAAAAAAGTTGAAAAAATATTTTTTTTGGACTTAGTCATTTTTCCAGCGTTTATCAGACTTTCAGATAGGGCAAATGTCAGTGAGCATTACAATTTCAGTTCCAGAGCGATTCGCCCAATGAGTCCTTGATATTTAGTCGTTTTCAGCCAATTTTCTGGATTTTTGAAAATTTCACTTTTTTGTGAAAATATCCACTAAATGAGGGAATAATATGTGTGAGGGTACCCCAGGAGAGTTCCAAATGTGTGTGGGTAGAATATATATCCCACGGGGGTAAAATTGAAAAAAGTTGAACATTTTTTTTTTTTGGACTTAGTCATTTTTCCGGTGTTCATCAGACTTTCAGATAGGGCAAATGTCAGAGAGCGTTCCTATTTCAGTGGCAGAGCGATTCGCCAAATGAGTCCTTGATAGTTAGTCGTTTTCAGCCAATTTTCTGGATTTTTGAAAATTTCACTTTTTTGTGAAAATATCCACTAAATGAGGCAATAATTTGTGTGAGGGTACAGCAGGAGAATTTCAAATGTGTGTCGGTAGAATATATATTCCACGGCGGTAAAATTGAAAAAAGTTGAAATTTTTTTTTTTTTTTGTACTTAGTCATTTTTCCGACGTTTATCAGACTTTCAGATAGGGGAAATGTCAGTGAGCATTTTGATTTCAGTTCCAGAGCGATTTACCCAATGAGTCCTTGATATTTAGTTGTTTTCAGCCAATTTTATGGCTATTTGAAAATTTCACTTTTTTGTGAAAATATCCACTAAATGAGGGAATAACATGTGTGAGGGTACAGCAGGAGAGTTTCAAATGTGTGTCGGTAGAATTTATATCCCACGGCGGTAAAATTGAAAAAAGTTGAAATTTTTTTTTTTTGCACTTGGTCATTTTTCCGACGTTTATCAGACTTTCAGATAGGGAAATGTCAGTGAGTGTTCCGATTTCAGTTGCAGAGCGATTCGCCAAATGAGTCCTTGATATTTAGTCGTTTTCAGCCAATTTTATGGCTATTTGAAAATTTCACTTTTTGGTGAAAATATCCACTAAATGAGGGAATAATATGTGTGAGGGTACCCCAGGAGAGTTCCAAATGTGTGTGGGTAGAATATATATCCCACGGGGTAAAATTGAAAAAAGTTGAAAAAATTTTTTTTTTGGACTTAGTCATTTTGCCGGCGTTTATCAGACTTTCAGATAGGGTAAATGTCAGTGAGCATTCTGATTTCAGTTCCAGAGCGATTCACCCAATGAGTCCTTGATATTTAGTCCTTTTTCAGCCAAGTTTATGGATATTTGAAAATTTCACTTTTTTGTGAAAATATCCACTAAATGAGGGAATAATATGTGTGAGGGTACCCCAGGAGAGTTCCAAATGTGTGTGGGTAGAATATATATCCCACGGGGGTAAAATTGAAAAAAGTTGAAAAAATATTTTTTTTGGACTTAGTCATTTTTCCGGCGTTTATCAGACTTTCAGATAGGGCAAATGTCAGTGAGCATTACGATTTCAGTTCCAGAGCGATTCGCCCAATGAGTCCTTAATATTTAGTCGTTTTCAGCCAATTTTCTGGATTTTTGAAAATTTCACTTTTTTGTGAAAATATCCACTAAATGAGGGAATAATTTGTGTGAGGGTACAGCAGGAGTGTTCCAAATGTGTGTGGGTAGAATATATATCCCAGGGGGGTAAAATTTAAAAAAGTTGAAAAAATTTTTTTTTTGGACTTAGTCTTTTTTCTGGCGTTTATCAGACTTTCAGATAGGGTAAATGTCAGTGAGCATTCTGATTTCAGTTCCAGAGCGATTCACCCAATGAGTCCTTGATATTTAGTCGTTTTCAGCCAATTTTATGGAATTTTGAAAATTTCACTTTTTTGTGAAAATATCCACTAAATGAGGGAATAATATGTGTGAGGGTACCCCAGGAGAGTTCCAAATGTGTGTGGGTAGAATATATATCCCACGGAGGTAAAATTGAAAAAAGTTGAAAAAATTTTTTTTTTGGACTTAATCATTTTTCCGGCGTTTATCAGACTTTCAAATAGGGAAATGTCAGTGAGTGTTCCGATTTCAGCTGCAGAGCGATTCGCCAAATGAGTCCTAGATATTTAGTAGTTTTCAGCCAATTTTATGGCTATTTGAAAATTTCACTTTTTTGTGAAAATATCCACTAAATGAGGGAATAATATGTGTGAGGGTACCCCAGGAGAGTTCCAAATGTGTGTGGGTAGAATATATATCCCACGGGGGTAAAATTGAAAAAAGTTGAAAAAATATTTTTTTTGGACTTAGTCATTTTTCCGGCGTTTATCAGACTTTCAGATAGGGCAAATGTCAGTGAGCATTACGATTTCAGTTCCAGAGCGATTCGCCCAATGAGTCCTTGATATTTAGTCGTTTTCAGCCAATTTTCTGGATTTTTGAAAATTTCACTTTTTGTGAAAATATCCACTAAATGAGGGAATAATTTGTGTGAGGGCACAGCAGGAGTGTTCCAAATGTGTGTGGGTAGAATATATATCCCAGGGGGGTAAAATTTAAAAAAGTTGAAAAAATTTTTTTTTTGGACTTAGTCTTTTTTCTGGCGTTTATCAGACTTTCAGATAGGGTAAATGTCAGTGAGCATTCTGATTTCAGTTCCAGAGCGATTCACCCAATGAGTCCTTGATATTTAGTCGTTTTCAGCCAATTTTATGGAATTTTGAAAATTTCACTTTTTTGTGAAAATATCCACTAAATGAGGGAATAATATGTGTGAGGGTACCCCAGGAGAGTTCCAAATGTGTGTGGGTAGAATATATATCCCACGGAGGTAAAATTGAAAAAAGTTGAAAAAATTTTTTTTTTGGACTTAGTCTTTTTTCCGGCGTTTATCAGACTTTAAGATAGGGCAAATGTCAGTGAGCATTACGATTTCAGTTCCAGAGCGATTCGCCCAATGAATCCTTGATATTTAGTCGTTTTCAGCCAATATTTTGGATTTTTGAAAATTTCACTTTTTTGTGAAAATATCCACTAAATGAGGGAATAATATGTGTGAGGGTACCCCAGGAGAGTTCCAAATGTGTGTGGGTAGAATATATATCCCACGGGGGTAAAATTGAAAAAAGTTGAAAATTTTTTTTTTTTGGACTTAGTCATTTTTCCGGCGTTTATCAGACTTTCAGATAGGGCAAATGTCAGTGAGCGTTCCGATTTCAGTTGCAGAGCGATTCGCCAAATGAGTCCTTGATATTTAGTCGTTTTCAGCCAATTTTCTGGAATTTTGAAAATTTCACTTTTTTGTGAAAATATCCACTAAATGAGGGAATAACATGTGTGAGGGAACCCCAGGAGAGTTCCAAATGTGTGTGGGTAGAATATATATCCCACGGCGGTAAAATTGAAAAAAGTTGAATTTTTTTTTTTTTGTACTTAGTCATTTTTCCGACGTTTATCAGACTTTCAGATAGGGGAAGTGTCAGTGAGCATTCTGATTTCAGTTCCATAGCGATTCACCCAATGAGTCCTTGATATTTAGTCGTTTTCAGCCAATTTTATGGATATTTGAAAATTTCACTTTTTTGTGAAAATATCCACTAAATGAGGGAATAATATGTGTGAGGGTACCCCAGGAGAGTTCCAAATGTGTGTGGGTAGAATATATATCCCACGGGGGTAAAATTGAAAAAAGTTGAAAATTTTTTTTTTTTGGACTTAGTCATTTTTCCGGCGTTTATCAGACTTTCAGATAGGGCAAATGTCAGTGAGCGTTCCGATTTCAGTTGCAGAGCGATTCGCCAAATGAGTCCTTGATATTTAGTCGTTTTCAGCCAATTTTATGGCTATTTGAAAATTTCACTTTTTTGTGAAAATATCCACTAAATGAGGGAATAATATGTGTGAGGGTACCCCAGGAGAGTTCCAAATGTGTGTGGGTAGAATATATATCCCACGGGGGTAAAATTGAAAAAAGTTGAAAATTTTTTTTTTTGGACTTAGTCATTTTACCGGTGTTTATCAGACTTTCAGAAAGGGCAAATGTCAGTGAGCGTTCCTATTTCAGTGGCAGAGCGATTCGCCAAATGAGTCCTTGATATTTAGTCGTTTTCAGCCAATTTTCTGGATTTTTGAAAATTTCACTTTTTTGTGAAAATATCCACTAAATGAGGGAATAATTTGTGTGAGGGTACCCCAGGAGAGTTTCAAATGTGTGTGGGTAGAATATATATCCCACGGCGGTAAAATTAAAAAAAGTTGAAATTTTTTTTTTTTTGTACTTAGTCATTTTTCCGACGTTTATCAGACTTTCAGATAGGGGAAGTGTCAGTGAGCATTCTGATTTCAGTTGCAGAGCGATTCGCCAAATGAGTCCTTGATATTTAGTCGTTTTCAGCCAATTTTCTGGAATTTTGAAAATTTCACTTTTTTGTGAAAATATCCACTAAATGAGGGAATAATATGTGTGAGGGTACCCCAGGAGAGTTCCAAATGTGTGTGGGTAGAATATATATCCCACGGGAGTAAAATTGAAAAAAGTTGAAAATTTTTTTTTTTTGGACTTAGTCATTTTTCCGGCGTTTATCAGACTTTCAGATAGGGCAAATGTCAGTGAGCGTTCCGATTTCAGTTGCAGAGCGATTCGCCAAATGAGTCCTTGATATTTATTCGTTTTCAGCCAATTTTATGGAATTTTGAAAATTTCACTTTTTTGTGAAAATATCCACTAAATGAGGGAATAATATGTGTGAGGGTACCCCAGGAGAGTTCCAAATGTGTGTGGGTAGAATATATATCCCACGGCGGTAAAATTGAAAAAAGTTGAAAAAATATATTTTTTGGACTTAGTCATTTTTCCGGCGTTTATCAGACTTTCAGATAGGGCAAATGTCAGTGAGCATTACGATTTCAGTTCCAGAGCGATTCGCCCAATGAGTCCTTGATATTTAGTCGTTTTCAGCCAATTTTATGGAATTTTGAAAATTTCACTTTTTTGTGAAAATATCCACTAAATGAGGGAATAATATGTGTGAGGGTACCCCAGGAGAGTTCCAAATGTGTGTGGGTAGAATATATATCCCACGGAGGTAAAATTGAAAAAAGTTGAAAAAATTTTTTTTTTGGACTTAATCATTTTTCCGGCGTTTATCAGACTTTCAAATAGGGAAATGTCAGTGAGTGTTCCGATTTCAGTTGCAGAGCAATTCGCCAAATGAGTCCTTGATATTTAGTCGTTTTCAGTCAATTTTATGGCTATTTGAAAATTTCACTTTTTTGTGAAAATATCCACTAAATGAGGGAATAATTTGTGTGAGGGTACTCAAGGAGAGTTTCAAATGTGTGTGGGTAGAATATATATCCCACGGCGGTAAAATTGAAAAAAGTTGAAAAAATTTTTTTTTTGGACTTAGTCTTTATTCCGGCGTTTATCAGACTTTAAGATAGGGCAAATGTCAGTGAGCATTACGATTTCAGTTCCAGAGCGATTCGCCCAATGAATCCTTGATATTTAGTCGTTTTCAGCCAATATTTTGGATTTTTGAAAATTTCACTTTTTTGTGAAAATATCCACTAAATGAGGGAATAATATGTGTGAGGGTACCCCAGGAGAGTTCCAAATGTGTGTGGGTAGAATATATATCCCACGGGGGTAAAATTGAAAAAAGTTGAAAATTTTTTTTTTGGACTTAGTCATTTTGCCGGCGTTTATCAGACTTTCAGATAGGGTAAATGTCAGTGAGCATTCTGATTTCAGTTCCAGAGCGATTCACCCAATGAGTCCTTGATATTTAGTCCTTTTTCAGCCAAGTTTATGGATATTTGAAAATTTCACTTTTTTGTGAAAATATCCACTAAATGAGGGAATAATATGTGTGAGGGTACCCCAGGAGAGTTCCAAATGTGTGTGGGTAGAATATATATCCCACGGGGGTAAAATTGAAAAAAGTTGAAAAAATATTTTTTTTGGACTTAGTCATTTTTCCGGCGTTTATCAGACTTTCAGATAGGGCAAATGTCAGTGAGCATTACGATTTCAGTTCCAGAGCGATTCGCCCAATGAGTCCTTGATATTTAGTCGTTTTCAGCCAATTTTCTGGATTTTTGAAAATTTCACTTTTTTGTGAAAATATCCACTAAATGAGGGAATAATTTGTGTGAGGGTACAGCAGGAGTGTTCCAAATGTGTGTGGGTAGAATATATATCCCAGGGGGGTAAAATTTAAAAAAGTTGAAAAAATTTTTTTTTTGGACTTAGTCTTTTTTCTGGCGTTTATCAGACTTTCAGATAGGGTAAATGTCAGTGAGCATTCTGATTTCAGTTCCAGAGCGATTCACCCAATGAGTCCTTGATATTTAGTCGTTTTCAGCCAATTTTATGGAATTTTGAAAATTTCACTTTTTTGTGAAAATATCCACTAAATGAGGGAATAATATGTGTGAGGGTACCCCAGGAGAGTTCCAAATGTGTGTGGGTAGAATATATATCCCACGGAGGTAAAATTGAAAAAAGTTGAAAAAATTTTTTTTTTGGACTTAATCATTTTTCCGGCGTTTATCAGACTTTCAAATAGGGAAATGTCAGTGAGTGTTCCGATTTCAGCTGCAGAGCGATTCGCCAAATGAGTCCTAGATATTTAGTCGTTTTCAGCCAATTTTATGGCTATTTGAAAATTTCACTTTTTTGTGAAAATATCCACTAAATGAGGGAATAATATGTGTGAGGGTACCCCAGGAGAGTTCCAAATGTGTGTGGGTAGAATATATATTCCACGGGGGTAAAATTGAAAAAAGTTGAAAAAATATTTTTTTTGGACTTAGTCATTTTTCCGGCGTTTATCAGACTTTCAGATAGGGCAAATGTCAGTGAGCATTACGATTTCAGTTCCAGAGCGATTCGCCCAATGAGTCCTTGATATTTAGTCGTTTTCAGCCAATTTTCTGGATTTTTGAAAATTTCACTTTTTTGTGAAAATATCCACTAAATGAGGGAATAATTTGTGTGAGGGCACAGCAGGAGTGTTCCAAATGTGTGTGGGTAGAATATATATCCCAGGGGGGTAAAATTTAAAAAAGTTGAAAAAATTTTTTTTTTGGACTTAGTCTTTTTTCTGGCGTTTATCAGACTTTCAGATAGGGTAAATGTCAGTGAGCATTCTGATTTCAGTTCCAGAGCGATTCACCCAATGAGTCCTTGATATTTAGTCGTTTTCAGCCAATTTTATGGAATTTTGAAAATTTCACTTTTTTGTGAAAATATCCACTAAATGAGGGAATAATATGTGTGAGGGTACCCCAGGAGAGTTCCAAATGTGTGTGGGTAGAATATATATCCCACGGAGGTAAAATTGAAAAAAGTTGAAAAAATTTTTTTTTTGGACTTAATCATTTTTCCGGCGTTTATCAGACTTTCAAATAGGGAAATGTCAGTGAGTGTTCCGATTTCAGTTGCAGAGCGATTCGCCATATGAGTCCTTGATATTTAGTCGTTTTCAGCCAATTTTATGGCTATTTGAAAATTTCACTTGTTTGTGAAAATATCCACTAAATGAGGGAATAATATGTGTGAGGGTACCCCAGGAGAGTTTCAAATATGTGTGGGTAGAATATATATCCCACGGCGGTAAAATTGAAAAAAGTTGAAATTTTTTTTATTTTGTACTTAGTCATTTTTCCGACGTTTATCAGACTTTCAGATAGGGGAAGTGTCAGTGAGCATTCTGATTTCAGTTCCAGAGCGATTCACCCAATGAGTCCTTGATATTTAGTCGTTTTCAGCCAATTTTATGGATATTTGAAAATTTCACTTGTTTGTGAAAATATCCACTAAATGAGGGAATAATATGTGTGAGGGTACCCCAGGAGAGTTCCAAATGTGTGTGGGTAGAATATATATCCCACGGGGGTAAAATTGAAAAAAGTTGAAAATTTTTTTTTTTTGGACTTAGTCATTTTTCCGGCGTTTATCAGACTTTCAGATAGGGCAAATGTCAGTGAGCGTTCCGATTTCAGTTGCAGAGCGATTCGCCAAATGAGTCCTTGATATTTAGTCGTTTTCAGCCAATTTTATGGCTATTTGAAAATTTCACTTTTTTGTGAAAATATCCACTAAATGAGGGAATAATATGTGTGAGGGTACCCCAGGAGAGTTCCAAATGTGTGTGGGTAGAATATATATCCCACGGGGGTAAAATTGAAAAAAGTTGAACATTTTTTTTTTTGGACTTAGTCATTTTACCGGTGTTTATCAGACTTTCAGAAAGGGCAAATGTCAGTGAGCGTTCCTATTTCAGTGGCAGAGCGATTCGCCAAATGAGTCCTTGATATTTAGTCGTTTTCAGCCAATTTTCTGGATTTTTGAAAATTTCACTTTTTTGTGAAAATATCCACTAAATGAGGGAATAATTTGTGTGAGGGTACCCCAGGAGAGTTTCAAATGTGTGTGGGTAGAATATATATCCCACGGCGGTAAAATTAAAAAAAGTTGAAATTTTTTTTTTTTGTACTTAGTCATTTTTCCGACGTTTATCAGACTTTCAGATAGGGGAAGTGTCAGTGAGCATTCTGATTTCAGTTCCAGAGCGATTCACCAAAATGAGTCCTTGATATTTAGTCGTTTTCAGCCAATTTTATGGCTATTTGAAAATTTCACTTGTTTGTGAAAATATCCACTAAATGAGGGAATAATATGTGTGAGGGTACCCCAGGAGAGTTCCAAATGTGTGTGGGTAGAATATATATCCCACGGGGGTAAAATTGAAAAAAGTTGAACATTTTTTTTTTTGGACTTAGTCATTTTACCGGTGTTTATCAGACTTTCAGAAAGGGCAAATGTCAGTGAGCGTTCCTATTTCAGTGGCAGAGCGATTCGCCAAATGAGTCCTTGATATTTAGTCGTTTTCAGCCAATTTTCTGGATTTTTGAAAATTTCACTTTTTTGTGAAAATATCCACTAAATGAGGGAATAATTTGTGTGAGGGTACCCCAGGAGAGTTCCAAATGTGTGTGGGTAGAATATATATCCCACGGGGGTAAAATTGAAAAAAGTTGAAAAAATTTTTTTTTTGGACTTAGTCTTTATTCCGGCGTTTATCAGACTTTAAGATAGGGCAAATGTCAGTGAGCATTACGATTTCAGTTCCAGAGCGATTCGCCCAATGAATCCTTGATATTTAGTCGTTTTCAGCCAATATTTTGGATTTTTGAAAATTTCACTTTTTTGTGAAAATATCCACTAAATGAGGGAATAATATGTGTGAGGGTACCCCAGGAGAGTTCCAAATGTGTGTGGGTAGAATATATATCCCACGGGGGTAAAATTGAAAAAAGTTGAAAATTTTTTTTTTTTGGACTTAGTCATTTTTCCGGCGTTTATCAGACTTTCAGATAGGGCAAATGTCAGTGAGCGTTCCGATTTCAGTTGCAGAGCGATTCGCCAAATGAGTCCTTGATATTTAGTCGTTTTCAGCCAATTTTCTGGAATTTTGAAAATTTCACTTTTTTGTGAAAATATCCACTAAATGAGGGAATAACATGTGTGAGGGTACCCCAGGAGAGTTCCAAATGTGTGTGGGTAGAATATATATCCCACGGCGGTAAAATTGAAAAAAGTTGAAATTTTTTTTTTTGTACTTTGTCATTTTTCCGACGTTTATCAGACTTTCAGATAGGGGAAGTGTCAGTGAGCATTCTGATTTCAGTTCCAGAGCGATTCACCCAATGAGTCCTTGATATTTAGTCGTTTTCAGCCAATTTTATGGATATTTGAAAATTTCACTTTTTTGTGAAAATATCCACTAAATGAGGGAATAATATGTGTGAGGGTACCCCAGGAGAGTTCCAAATGTGTGTGGGTAGAATATATATCCCACGGGGGTAAAATTGAAAAAAGTTGAAAAAATTTTTTTTTTGGACTTAGTCTTTTTTCCGGCGTTTATCAGACTTTAAGATAGGGCAAATGTCAGTGAGCATTACGATTTCAGTTCCAGAGCGATTCGCCCAATGAGTCCTTGATATTTAGTCGTTTTCAGCCAATATTTTGGATTTTTGAAAATTTCACTTTTTTTTGAAAATATCCACTAAATGAGGGAATAATATGTGTGAGGGTACCCCAGAAGAGTTCCAAATGTGTGTGGGTAGAATATATATCCCACGGGGGTAAAATTGAAAAAAGTTGAAAATTTTTTTTTTTTGGACTTAGTCATTTTTCCGGCGTTTATCAGACTTTCAGATAGGGCAAATGTCAGTGAGCGTTCCGATTTCAATTGCAGAGCGATTCGCCAAATGAGTCCTTGATATTTAGTCGTTTTCAGCCAATTTTCTGGAATTTTGAAAATTTCACTTTTTTGTGAAAATATCCACTAAATGAGGGAATAACATGTGTGAGGGTATCCCAGGAGAGTTCCAAATGTGTGTGGGTAGAATATATATCCCACGGCGGTAAAATTGAAAAAAGTTGAAATTTTTTTTTTTGTGCTTAGTCATTTTTCCGGCGTTTATCAGACTTTCAGATAGGGCAAATGTCAGTGAGCGTTCCGATTTCAGTTGCAGAGCGATTCGCGAAATGAGTCCTTGATATTTAGTTGTTTTCAGCCAATTTTATGGATATTTGAAAATTTCACTTTTTTGTGAAAATATCCACTAAATGAGGGAATAATATGTGTGAGGGTACCCCAGGAGAGTTCCAAATGTGTGTGGGTAGAATATATATCCCACGGGGTAAAATTGAAAAAAGTTGAAAATTTTTTTTTTTTGGACTTAGTCATTTTTCCGGCGTTTATCAGACTTTCAGATAGGGCAAATGTCAGTGAGCGTTCCGATTTCAGTTGCAGAGCGATTCGCCAAATGAGTCCTTGATATTTAGTCGTTTTCAGCCAATTTTCTGGAATTTTGAAAATTTCACTTTTTTGTGAAAATATCCACTAAATGAGGGAATAATATGTGTGAGGGTACCCCAGGAGAGTTCCAAATGTGTGTGGGTAGAATATATATCCCACGGGGGTAAAATTGAAAAAAGTTGAAAATTTTTTTTTTTTGGATTTAGTCATTTTTCCGGCGTTTATCAGACTTTCAGATAGGGGAAATGTCAGTGAGCATTCTGATTTCAGTTCCAGAGCGATTCACCCAATGAGTCCTTGATATTTAGTCGTTTTCAGCCAATTTTATGGATATTTGAAAATTTCACTTTTTTGTGAAAATATCCACTAAATGAGGGAATAATATGTGTGAGGGTACCCCAGGAGAGTTCCAAATGTGTGTGGGTAGAATATATATCCCACGGGGGTAAAATTCAAAAAAGTTGAAAAAATTTTTTTTTTTGGACTTAGTCATTTTTCCGGCGTTTATCAGACTTTCAAATAGGGAAATGTCAGCGAGTGTTCCGATTTCAGTTGCAGAGCGATTCGCCAAATGAGTCCTTGATATTTAGTCGTTTTCAGCCAATTTTATGGCTATTTGAAAATTTCACTTTTTTGTGAAAATATCCACTAAATGAGGGAATAATATGTGTGAGGGTACCCCAGGAGAGTTCCAAATGTGTGTGGGTAGAATATATATCCCACGGAGGTAAAATTGAAAAAAGTTGAAAAAATTTTTTTTTTGGACTTAATCATTTTTCCGGCGTTTATCAGACTTTCAAATAGGGGAAGTGTCAGTGAGCATTCTGATTTCAGTTCCATAGCGATTCACCCAATGAGTCCTTGATATTTAGTCGTTTTCAGCCAATTTTATGGATATTTGAAAATTTCACTTTTTTGTGAAAATATCCACTAAATGAGGGAATAATATGTGTGAGGGTACCCCAGGAGAGTTCCAAATGTGTGTGGGTAGAATATATATCCCACGGGGGTAAAATTGAAAAAAGTTGAAAATTTTTTTTTTTTGGACTTAGTCATTTTTCCGGCGTTTATCAGACTTTCATATAGGGCAAATGTCAGTGAGCGTTCCAATTTCAGTTGCAGAGCGATTCGCCAAATGAGTCCTTGATATTTAGTCGTTTTCAGCCAATATTTTGGATTTTTGAAAATTTCACTTTTTTGTGAAAATATCCACTAAATGAGGGAATAATATGTGTGAGGGTACCCCAGGAGAGTTCCAAATGTGTGTGGGTAGAATATATATCCCACGGGGGTAAAATTGAAAAAAGTTGAAAATTTTTTTTTTTTGGACTTAGTCATTTTTCCGGCGTTTATCAGACTTTCAGATAGGGCAAATGTCAGTGAGCGTTCCGATTTCAGTTGCAGAGCGATTCGCCAAATGAGTCCTTGATATTTAGTCGTTTTCAGCCAATATTTTGGATTTTTGAAAATTTCACTTTTTTGTGAAAATATCCACTAAATGAGGGAATAACATGTGTGAGGGTATCCCAGGAGAGTTCCAAATGTGTGTGGGTAGAATATATATCCCACGGCGGTAAAATTGAAAAAAGTTGAAATTTTTTTTTTTGTGCTTAGTCATTTTTCCGGCGTTTATCAGACTTTCAGATAGGGCAAATGTCAGTGAGCGTTCCGATTTCAGTTGCAGAGCGATTCGCGAAATGAGTCCTTGATATTTAGTTGTTTTCAGCCAATTTTATGGATATTTGAAAATTTCACTTTTTTGTGAAAATATCCACTAAATGAGGGAATAATATGTGTGAGGGTACCCCAGGAGAGTTCCAAATGTGTGTGGGTAGAATATATATCCCACGGGGTAAAATTGAAAAAAGTTGAAAATTTTTTTTTTTTGGACTTAGTCATTTTTCCGGCGTTTATCAGACTTTCAGATAGGGCAAATGTCAGTGAGCGTTCCGATTTCAGTTGCAGAGCGATTCGCCAAATGAGTCCTTGATATTTAGTCGTTTTCAGCCAATTTTCTGGAATTTTGAAAATTTCACTTTTTTGTGAAAATATCCACTAAATGAGGGAATAATATGTGTGAGGGTACCCCAGGAGAGTTCCAAATGTGTGTGGGTAGAATATATATCCCACGGGGGTAAAATTGAAAAAAGTTGAAAATTTTTTTTTTTTGGATTTAGTCATTTTTCCGGCGTTTATCAGACTTTCAGATAGGGGAAATGTCAGTGAGCATTCTGATTTCAGTTCCAGAGCGATTCACCCAATGAGTCCTTGATATTTAGTCGTTTTCAGCCAATTTTATGGATATTTGAAAATTTCACTTTTTTGTGAAAATATCCACTAAATGAGGGAATAATATGTGTGAGGGTACCCCAGGAGAGTTCCAAATGTGTGTGGGTAGAATATATATCCCACGGGGGTAAAATTCAAAAAAGTTGAAAAAATTTTTTTTTTTGGACTTAGTCATTTTTCCGGCGTTTATCAGACTTTCAAATAGGGAAATGTCAGCGAGTGTTCCGATTTCAGTTGCAGAGCGATTCGCCAAATGAGTCCTTGATATTTAGTCGTTTTCAGCCAATTTTATGGCTATTTGAAAATTTCACTTTTTTGTGAAAATATCCACTAAATGAGGGAATAATATGTGTGAGGGTACCCCAGGAGAGTTCCAAATGTGTGTGGGTAGAATATATATCCCACGGAGGTAAAATTGAAAAAAGTTGAAAAAATTTTTTTTTTGGACTTAATCATTTTTCCGGCGTTTATCAGACTTTCAAATAGGGGAAGTGTCAGTGAGCATTCTGATTTCAGTTCCATAGCGATTCACCCAATGAGTCCTTGATATTTAGTCGTTTTCAGCCAATTTTATGGATATTTGAAAATTTCACTTTTTTGTGAAAATATCCACTAAATGAGGGAATAATATGTGTGAGGGTACCCCAGGAGAGTTCCAAATGTGTGTGGGTAGAATATATATCCCACGGGGGTAAAATTGAAAAAAGTTGAAAATTTTTTTTTTTTGGACTTAGTCATTTTTCCGGCGTTTATCAGACTTTCAGATAGGGCAAATGTCAGTGAGCGTTCCGATTTCAGTTGCAGAGCGATTCGCCAAATGAGTCCTTGATATTTAGTCGTTTTCAGCCAATATTTTGGATTTTTGAAAATTTCACTTTTTTGTGAAAATATCCACTAAATGAGGGAATAACATGTGTGAGGGTATCCCAGGAGAGTTCCAAATGTGTGTGGGTAGAATATATATCCCACGGCGGTAAAATTGAAAAAAGTTGAAATTTTTTTTTTTGTGCTTAGTCATTTTTCCGGCGTTTATCAGACTTTCAGATAGGGCAAATGTCAGTGAGCGTTCCGATTTCAGTTGCAGAGCGATTCGCGAAATGAGTCCTTGATATTTAGTTGTTTTCAGCCAATTTTATGGATATTTGAAAATTTCACTTTTTTGTGAAAATATCCACTAAATGAGGGAATAATATGTGTGAGGGTACCCCAGGAGAGTTCCAAATGTGTGTGGGTAGAATATATATCCCACGGGGGTAAAATTGAAAAAAGTTGAAAATTTTTTTTTTTTGGACTTAGTCATTTTTCCGGCGTTTATCAGACTTTCAGATAGGGCAAATGTCAGTGAGCGTTCCGATTTCAGTTGCAGAGCGATTCGCCAAATGAGTCCTTGATATTTAGTCGTTTTCAGCCAATTTTCTGGAATTTTGAAAATTTCACTTTTTTGTGAAAATATCCACTAAATGAGGGAATAATATGTGTGAGGGTACCCCAGGAGAGTTCCAAATGTGTGTGGGTAGAATATATATCCCACGGGGGTAAAATTGAAAAAAGTTGAAAATTTTTTTTTTTTGGATTTAGTCATTTTTCCGGCGTTTATCAGACTTTCAGATAGGGGAAATGTCAGTGAGCATTCTGATTTCAGTTCCAGAGCGATTCACCCAATGAGTCCTTGATATTTAGTCGTTTTCAGCCAATTTTATGGATATTTGAAAATTTCACTTTTTTGTGAAAATATCCACTAAATGAGGGAATAATATGTGTGAGGGTACCCCAGGAGAGTTCCAAATGTGTGTGGGTAGAATATATATCCCACGGGGGTAAAATTCAAAAAAGTTGAAAAAATTTTTTTTTTTGGACTTAGTCATTTTTCCGGCGTTTATTAGACTTTCAAATAGGGAAATGTCAGCGAGTGTTCCGATTTCAGTTGCAGAGCGATTCGCCAAATGAGTCCTTGATATTTAGTCGTTTTCAGCCAATTTTATGGCTATTTGAAAATTTCACTTTTTTGTGAAAATATCCACTAAATGAGGGAATAATATGTGTGAGGGTACCCCAGGAGAGTTCCAAATGTGTGTGGGTAGAATATATATCCCACGGAGGTAAAATTGAAAAAAGTTGAAAAAATTTTTTTTTTGGACTTAATCATTTTTCCGGCGTTTATCAGACTTTCAAATAGGGGAAGTGTCAGTGAGCATTCTGATTTCAGTTCCATAGCGATTCACCCAATGAGTCCTTGATATTTAGTCGTTTTCAGCCAATTTTATGGATATTTGAAAATTTCACTTTTTTGTGAAAATATCCACTAAATGAGGGAATAATATGTGTGAGGGTACCCCAGGAGAGTTCCAAATGTGTGTGGGTAGAATATATATCCCACGGGGGTAAAATTGAAAAAAGTTGAAAATTTTTTTTTTTTGGACTTAGTCATTTTTCCGGCGTTTATCAGACTTTCATATAGGGCAAATGTCAGTGAGCGTTCCAATTTCAGTTGCAGAGCGATTCGCCAAATGAGTCCTTGATATTTAGTCGTTTTCAGCCAATA
This sequence comes from Phyllobates terribilis, assembly GCF_046119375.1. Lineage (NCBI taxonomy): Eukaryota > Metazoa > Chordata > Amphibia > Anura > Dendrobatidae > Phyllobates > Phyllobates terribilis. The sequence goes on along the minus strand of NW_027362764.1, from coordinate 324,105,503 downwards.
TTTTGGATTTTTGAAAATTTCACTTTTTTGTGAAAATATCCACTAAATGAGGGAATAATATGTGTGAGGGTACCCCAGGAGAGTTCCAAATGTGTGTGGGTAGAATATATATCCCACGGGGGTAAAATTGAAAAAAGTTGAAAATTTTTTTTTTTTGGACTTAGTCATTTTTCCGGCGTTTATCAGACTTTCAGATAGGGCAAATGTCAGTGAGCGTTCCGATTTCAGTTGCAGAGCGATTCGCCAAATGAGTCCTTGATATTTAGTCGTTTTCAGCCAATATTTTGGATTTTTGAAAATTTCACTTTTTTGTGAAAATATCCACTAAATGAGGGAATAATATGTGTGAGGGTACCCCAGGAGAGTTCCAAATGTGTGTGGGTAGAATATATATCCCACGGGGGTAAAATTGAAAAAAGTTGAAAATTTTTTTTTTTTGGACTTAGTCATTTTTCCGGCGTTTATCAGACTTTCATATAGGGCAAATGTCAGTGAGCGTTCCAATTTCAGTTGCAGAGCGATTCGCCAAATGAGTCCTTGATATTTAGTCGTTTTCAGCCAATATTTTGGATTTTTGAAAATTTCACTTTTTTGTGAAAATATCCACTAAATGAGGGAATAATATGTGTGAGGGTACCCCAGGAGAGTTCCAAATGTGTGCGGGTAGAATATATATCCCACGGGGGTAAAATTGAAAAAAGTTGAAAATTTTTTTTTTTTGGACTTAGTCATTTTTCCGGCGTTTATCAGACTTTCAGATAGGGCAAATGTCAGTGAGCGTTCCGATTTCAGTTGCAGAGCGATTCGCCAAATGAGTCCTTGATATTTAGTCGTTTTCAGCCAATATTTTGGATTTTTGAAAATTTCACTTTTTTGTGAAAATATCCACTAAATGAGGGAATAATATGTGTGAGGGTACCCCAGGAGAGTTCCAAATGTGTGTGGGTAGAATATATATCCCACGGGGGTAAAATTGAAAAAAGTTGAAAATTTTTTTTTTTTGGACTTAGTCATTTCTCCGGCGTTTATCAGACTTTCAGATAGGGCAAATGTCAGTGAGCGTTCCGATTTCAGTTGCAGAGCGATTCGCCAAATGAGTCCTTGATATTTAGTCGTTTTCAGCCAATTTTCTGGAATTTTGAAAATTTCACTTTTTTGTGAAAATATCCACTAAATGAGGGAATAACATGTGTGAGGGTACCCCAGGAGAGTTCCAAATGTGTGTGGGTAGAATTTATATCCCACGGCGGTAAAATTGAAAAAAGTTGAAATTTTTTTTTTTGTACTTAGTCATTTTTCCGACGTTTATCAGACTTTCAGATAGGGGAAGTGTCAGTGAGCATTCTGATTTCAGTTCCATAGCGATTCACCCAATGAGTCCTTGATATTTAGTCGTTTTCAGCCAATTTTATGGATATTTGAAAATTTCACTTTTTTGTGAAAATATCCACTAAATGAGGGAATAATATGTGTGAGGGTACCCCAGGAGAGTTCCAAATGTGTGTGGGTAGAATATATATCCCAAGGGGGTAAAATTGAAAAAAGTTGAAAAAAATTTTTTTTTGGACTTAGTCATTTTTCCGGCGTTTATCAGACTTTCAGATAGGGCAAATGTCAGTGAGCATTCCGATTTCAGTTGCAGAGCGATTCGCCAAATGAGTCCTTGATATTTAGTCGTTTTCAGCCAATTTTCTGGAATTTTGAAAATTTCACTTTTTTGTGAAAATATCCACTAAATGAGGGAATAATATGTGTGAGGGTACCCCAGGAGAGTTCCAAATGTGTGTGGGTAGAATATATATCCCACGGAGGTAAAATTGAAAAAAGTTGAAAAAATTTTTTTTTTGGACTTAGTCATTTTTCCGGCGTTTATCAGACTTTCAGATAGGGCAAATGTCAGTGAGCGTTCCGATTTCAGTTGCAGAGCGATTCGCCAAATGAGTCCTTGATATTTAGTCGTTTTCAGCCAATATTTTGGATTTTTGAAAATTTCACTTTTTTGTGAAAATATCCACTAAATGAGGGAATAATATGTGTGAGGGTACCCCAGGAGAGTTCCAAATGTGTGCGGGTAGAATATATACCCCACGGGGGTAAAATTGAAAAAAGTTGAACATTTTTTTTTTTTGGACTTAGTCATTTTTCCGGCGTTTATCAGACTTTCAGATAGGGCAAATGTCAGTGAGCGTTCCGATTTCAGTTGCAGAGCGATTCGCCAAATGAGTCCTTGATATTTAGTCGTTTTCAGCCAATATTTTGGATTTTTGAAAATTTCACTTTTTTGTGAAAATATCCACTAAATGAGGGAATAATATGTGTGAGGGTACCCCAGGAGAGTTCCAAATGTGTGTGGGTAGAATATATATCCCACGGGGGTAAAATTGAAAAAAGTTGAAAATTTTTTTTTTTTGGACTTAGTCATTTGTCCGGCGTTTATCAGACTTTCAGATAGGGCAAATGTCAGTAAGCGTTCCGATTTCAGTTGCAGAGCGATTCGCCAAATGAGTCCTTGATATTTAGTCGTTTTCAGCCAATTTTCTGGAATTTTGAAAATTTCACTTTTTTGTGAAAATATCCACTAAATGAGGGAATAACATGTGTGAGGGTACCCCAGGAGAGTTCCAAATGTGTGTGGGTAGAATATATATCCCACGGCGGTAAAATTGAAAAAAGTTGAAATTTTTTTTTTTGTACTTAGTCATTTTTCCGACGTTTATCAGACTTTCAGATAGGGGAAGTGTCAGTGAGCATTCTGATTTCAGTTCCATAGCGATTCACCCAATGAGTCCTTGATATTTAGTCGTTTTCAGCCAATTTTATGGATATTTGAAAATTTCACTTTTTTGTGAAAATATCCACTAAATGAGGGAATAATATGTGTGAGGGTACCCCAGGAGAGTTCCAAATGTGTGTGGGTAGAATATATATCCCAAGGGGGTAAAATTGAAAGAAGTTGAAAAAAATTTTTTTTTGGACTTAGTCATTTTTCCGGCGTTTATCAGACTTTCAGATAGGGCAAATGTCAGTGAGCATTCCGATTTCAGTTGCAGAGCGATTCGCCAAATGAGTCCTTGATATTTAGTCGTTTTCAGCCAATTTTCTGGAATTTTGAAAATTTCACTTTTTTGTGAAAATATCCACTAAATGAGGGAATAATATGTGTGAGGGTACCCCAGGAGAGTTCCAAATGTGTGTGGGTAGAATATATATCCCACGGAGGTAAAATTGAAAAAAGTTGAAAAAATTTTTTTTTTGGACTTAGTCATTTTTCCGGCGTTTATCAGACTTTCAGATAGGGCAAATGTCAGTGAGCGTTCCGATTTCAGTTGCAGAGCGATTCGCCAAATGAGTCCTTGATATTTAGTCGTTTTCAGCCAATATTTTGGATTTTTGAAAATTTCACTTTTTTGTGAAAATATCCACTAAATGAGGGAATAATATGTGTGAGGGTACCCCAGGAGAGTTCCAAATGTGTGCGGGTAGAATATATATCCCACGGGGGTAAAATTGAAAAAAGTTGAACATTTTTTTTTTTTGGACTTAGTCATTTTTCCGGCGTTTATCAGACTTTCAGATAGGGCAAATGTCAGTGAGCGTTCCGATTTCAGTTGCAGAGCGATTCGCCAAATGAGTCCTTGATATTTAGTCGTTTTCAGCCAATATTTTGGATTTTTGAAAATTTCACTTTTTTGTGAAAATATCCACTAAATGAGGGAATAATATGTGTGAGGGTACCCCAGGAGAGTTCCAAATGTGTGTGGGTAGAATATATATCCCACGGAGGTAAAATTGAAAAAAGTTGAAAAAATTTTTTTTTTGGACTTAGTCATTTTTCCGGCGTTTAGCAGACTTTCAGATAGGGCAAATGTCAGTGAGCGTTCCGATTTCAGTTGCAGAGCGATTCGCCAAATGAGTCCTTGATATTTAGTCGTTTTCAGCCAATATTTTGGATTTTTGAAAATTTCACTTTTTTGTGAAAATATCCACTAAATGAGGGAATAATATGTGTGAGGGTACCCCAGGAGAGTTCCAAATGTGTGTGGGTAGAATATATATCCCACGGCGGTAAAATTGAAAAAAGTTGAAATTTTTTTTTTTTGTACTTAGTCATTTTTCCGAGGTTTATCAGACTTTCAGATAGGGGAAGTGTCAGTGAGCATTCTGATTTCAGTTCCATAGCGATTCACCCAATGAGTCCTTGATATTTAGTCGTTTTCAGCCAATTTTATGGATATTTGAAAATTTCACTTTTTTGTGAAAATATCCACTAAATGAGGGAATAATATGTGTGAGGGTACCCCAGGAGAGTTCCAAATGTGTGTGGGTAGAATATATATCCCAAGGAAGTAAAATTGAAAAAAGTTGAAAAAATTTTTTTTTTGGACTTAGTCTTTTTTCCGGCGTTTATCAGACTTTAAGATAGGGGAAGTGTCAGTGAGCATTCTGATTTCAGTTCCAGAGTGATTCACCAAAATGAGTCCTTGATATTTAGTCGTTTTCAGCCAATATTTTGGATTTTTGAAAATTTCACTTTTTTTTTTAAATATCCTCTAAATGAGGGAATAATATGTGTGAGGGTACCCCAGGAGAGTTCCAAATGTGTGTGGGTAGAATATATATCCCACGGGGGTAAAATTGAAAAAAGTTGAAAATTTTTTTTTTTTGGACTTAGTCATTTTTCCGGCGTTTATCAGACTTTCAGATAGGGCAAACGTCAGTGAGCGTTCCGATTTCAGTTGCAGAGCGATTCGCCAAATGAGTCCTTGATATTTAGTCGTTTTCAGCCAATTTTATGGCTATTTGAAACTTTCATTTTTTTGTGAAAATATCCACTAAATGAGGGAATAATATGTGTGAGGGTACCCCAGGAGAGTTCCAAATGTGTGTGGGTAGAATATATATCCCAAGGGGGTAAAATTGAAAAAAGTTGAAAAAAATTTTTTTTTGGACTTAGTCAATTTTCCGGCGTTTATCAGACTTTCAGATAGGGCAAATGTCAGTGAGCATTCCGATTTCAGTTGCAGAGCGATTCGCCAAATGAGTCCTTGATATTTAGTCGTTTTCAGCCAATTTTCTGGAATTTTGAAAATTTCACTTTTTTGTGAAAATATCCACTAAATGAGGGAATAATATGTGTGAGGGTACCCCAGGAGAGTTCCAAATGTGTGTGGGTAGAATATATATCCCACGGAGGTAAAATTGAAAAAAGTTGAAAAAATTTTTTTTTTGGACTTAGTCATTTTTCCGGCGTTTATCAGACTTTCAGATAGGGCAAATGTCAGTGAGCGTTCCGATTTCAGTTGCAGAGCGATTCGCCAAATGAGTCCTTGATATTTAGTCGTTTTCAGCCAATATTTTGGATTTTTGAAAATTTCACTTTTTTGTGAAAATATCCACTAAATGAGGGAATAATATGTGTGAGGGTACCCCAGGAGAGTTCCAAATGTGTGCGGGTAGAATATATATCCCACGGGGGTAAAATTGAAAAAAGTTGAACATTTTTTTTTTTTGGACTTAGTCATTTTTCCGGCGTTTATCAGACTTTCAGATAGGGCAAATGTCAGTGAGCGTTCCGATTTCAGTTGCAGAGCGATTCGCCAAATGAGTCCTTGATATTTAGTCGTTTTCAGCCAATATTTTGGATTTTTGAAAATTTCACTTTTTTGTGAAAATATCCACTAAATGAGGGAATAATATGTGTGAGGGTACCCCAGGAGAGTTCCAAATGTGTGTGGGTAGAATATATATCCCACGGAGGTAAAATTGAAAAAAGTTGAAAAAATTTTTTTTTTGGACTTAGTCATTTTTCCGGCGTTTAGCAGACTTTCAGATAGGGCAAATGTCAGTGAGCGTTCCGATTTCAGTTGCAGAGCGATTCGCCAAATGAGTCCTTGATATTTAGTCGTTTTCAGCCAATATTTTGGATTTTTGAAAATTTCACTTTTTTGTGAAAATATCCACTAAATGAGGGAATAATATGTGTGAGGGTACCCCAGGAGAGTTCCAAATGTGTGTGGGTAGAATATATATCCCACGGCGGTAAAATTGAAAAAAGTTGAAATTTTTTTTTTTGTACTTAGTCATTTTTCCGAGGTTTATCAGACTTTCAGATAGGGGAAGTGTCAGTGAGCATTCTGATTTCAGTTCCATAGCGATTCACCCAATGAGTCCTTGATATTTAGTCGTTTTCAGCCAATTTTATGGATATTTGAAAATTTCACTTTTTTGTGAAAATATCCACTAAATGAGGGAATAATATGTGTGAGGGTACCCCAGGAGAGTTCCAAATGTGTGTGGGTAGAATATATATCCCAAGGAAGTAAAATTGAAAAAAGTTGAAAAAATTTTTTTTTTGGACTTAGTCTTTTTTCCGGCGTTTATCAGACTTTAAGATAGGGGAAGTGTCAGTGAGCATTCTGATTTCAGTTCCAGAGTGATTCACCAAAATGAGTCCTTGATATTTAGTCGTTTTCAGCCAATATTTTGGATTTTTGAAAATTTCACTTTTTTTTTTAAATATCCACTAAATGAGGGAATAATATGTGTGAGGGTACCCCAGGAGAGTTCCAAATGTGTGTGGGTAGAATATATATCCCACGGGGGTAAAATTGAAAAAAGTTGAAAATTTTTTTTTTTTGGACTTAGTCATTTTTCCGGCGTTTATCAGACTTTCAGATAGGGCAAACGTCAGTGAGCGTTCCGATTTCAGTTGCAGAGCGATTCGCCAAATGAGTCCTTGATATTTAGTCGTTTTCAGCCAATTTTATGGCTATTTGAAACTTTCATTTTTTTGTGAAAATATCCACTAAATGAGGGAATAATATGTGTGAGGGTACCCCAGGAGAGTTCCAAATGTGTGTGGGTAGAATATATATCCCAAGGGGGTAAAATTGAAAAAAGTTGAAAAAAATTTTTTTTTGGACTTAGTCAATTTTCCGGCGTTTATCAGACTTTCAGATAGGGCAAATGTCAGTGAGCATTCCGATTTCAGTTGCAGAGCGATTCGCCAAATGAGTCCTTGATATTTAGTCGTTTTCAGCCAATTTTCTGGAATTTTGAAAATTTCACTTTTTTGTGAAAATATCCACTAAATGAGGGAATAATATGTGTGAGGGTACCCCAGGAGAGTTCCAAATGTGTGTGGGTAGAATATATATCCCACGGAGGTAAAATTGAAAAAAGTTGAAAAAATTTTTTTTTTGGACTTAGTCATTTTTCCGGCGTTTATCAGACTTACAGATAGGGCAAATGTCAGTGAGCGTTCCGATTTCAGTTGCAGAGCGATTCGCCAAATGAGTCCTTGATATTTAGTCGTTTTCAGCCAATATTTTGGATTTTTGAAAATTTCACTTTTTTGTGAAAATATCCACTAAATGAGGGAATAATATGTGTGAGGGTACCCCAGGAGAGTTCCAAATGTGTGCGGGTAGAATATATATCCCACGGGGGTAAAATTGAAAAAAGTTGAACATTTTTTTTTTTTGGACTTAGTCATTTTTCCGGCGTTTATCAGACTTTCAGATAGGGCAAATGTCAGTGAGCGTTCCGATTTCAGTTGCAGAGCGATTCGCCAAATGAGTCCTTGATATTTAGTCGTTTTCAGCCAATATTTTGGATTTTTGAAAATTTCACTTTTTTGTGAAAATATCCACTAAATGAGGGAATAATATGTGTGAGGGTACCCCAGGAGAGTTCCAAATGTGTGTGGGTAGAATATATATCCCACGGGGGTAAAATTGAAAAAAGTTGAAAATTTTTTTTTTTTGGACTTAGTCATTTTTCCGGCGTTTATCAGACTTTCAGATAGGGCAAACGTCAGTGAGCGTTCCGATTTCAGTTGCAGAGCGATTCGCCAAATGAGTCCTTGATATTTAGTCGTTTTCAGCCAATTTTATGGCTATTTGAAACTTTCATTTTTTTGTGAAAATATCCACTAAATGAGGGAATAATATGTGTGAGGGTACCCCAGGAGAGTTCCAAATGTGTGTGGGTAGAATATATATCCCACGGGGGTAAAATTGAAAAAAGTTGAAAATTTTTTTTTTTTTGGACTTAGTCATTTTTCCAGCGTTTATCAGACTTTCAGATAGGGCAAATGTCAGTGAGCGTTCCGATTTCAATTGCAGAGCGATTCGCCAAATGAGTCCTTGATATTTAGTCGTTTTCAGCCAATTTTCTGGAATTTTGAAAATTTCACTTTTTTGTGAAAATATCCACTAAATGAGGGAATAACATGTGTGAGGGTACCCCAGGAGAGTTCCAAATGTGTGTGGGTAGAATATATATCCCACGGCGGTAAAATTGAAAAAAGTTGAAATTTTTTTTTTTTGTACTTAGTCATTTTTCCGACGTTTATCAGACTTTCAGATAGGGGAAGTGTCAGTGAGCATTCTGATTTCAGTTCCAGAGTGATTCACCAAAATGAGTCCTTGATATTTAGTCGTTTTCAGCCAGTTTTATGGATATTTGAAAATTTCACTTTTTTGTGAAAATATCCTCTAAATGAGGGAATAATATGTGTGAGGGTACCCCAGGAGAGTTCCAAATGTGTGTGGGTAGAATATATATCCCACGGGGGTAAAATTGAAAAAAGTTGAAAATTTTTTTTTTTTGGACTTAGTCATTTTTCCGGCGTTTATCAGACTTTCAGATAGGGCAAATGTCAGTGAGCGTTCCGATTTCAGTTGCAGAGCGATTCGCCAAATGAGTCCTTGATATTTAGTCGTTTTCAGCCAATTTTCTGGAATTTTGAAAATTTCACTTTTTTGTGAAAATATCCACTAAATGACGGAATAATATGTGTGAGGGTACCCCAGGAGAGTTCCAAATGTGTGTGGGTAGAATATATATCCCACGGGGGTAAAATTGAAAAAAGTTGAAAATTTTTTTTTTTTGGACTTAGTCATTTTTCCGGTGTTTATCAGACTTTCAGATAGGGCAAATGTCAGTGAGCGTTCCTATTTCAGTGGCAGAGCGTTTCGCCAAATGAGTCCTTGATATTTAGTCGTTTTCAGCCAATTTTCTGGATTTTTGAATATTTCACTTTTTTGTGAAAATATCCACTAAATGAGGGAATAATTTGTGTGAGGGTACCCCAGGAGAGTTTCAAATTTGTGTGGGTAGAATATATATCCCACGGCGGTAAAATTGAAAAAAGTTGAAATTTTTTTTTTTGTACTTAGTCATTTTTCCGACGTTTATCAGACTTTCAGATAGGGGAAGTGTCAGTGAGCATTCTGATTTCAGTTCCAGAGCGATTTACCCAATGAGTCCTTGATATTTAGTCGTTTTCAGCCAATTTTATGGATATTTGAAAATTTCACTTTTTTTGTGAAAATATCCACTAAATGAGGTAATAATATGTGTGAGGGTACCCCAGGAGAGTTCCAAATGTGTGTGGGTAGAATATATATCCCACGGGGGTAAAATTGAAAAAAGTTGAAAATTTTTTTTTTTTTGGACTTAGTCATTTTTCCAGCGTTTATCAGACTTTCAGATAGGGCAAATGTCAGTGAGCGTTCCGATTTCAATTGCAGAGCGATTCGCCAAATGAGTCCTTGATATTTAGTCGTTTTCAGCCAATTTTCTGGAATTTTGAAAATTTCACTTTTTTGTGAAAATATCCACTAAATGAGGGAATAACATGTGTGAGGGTACCCCAGGAGAGTTCCAAATGTGTGTGGGTAGAATATATATCCCACGGCGGTAAAATTGAAAAAAGTTGAAATTTTTTTTTTTTGTACTTAGTCATTTTTCCGACGTTTATCAGACTTTCAGATAGGGGAAGTGTCAGTGAGCATTCTGATTTCAGTTCCAGAGCGATTCACCAAAATGAGTCCTTGATATTTAGTCGTTTTCAGCCAATTTTATGGATATTTGAAAATTTCACTTTTTTGTGAAAATATCCTCTAAATGAGGGAATAATATGTGTGAGGGTACCCCAGGAGAGTTCCAAATGTGTGTGGGTAGAATATATATCCCACGGGGGTAAAATTGAAAAAAGTTGAAAATTTTTTTTTTTTGGACTTAGTCATTTTTCCGGCGTTTATCAGACTTTCAGATAGGGCAAATGTCAGTGAGCGTTCCGATTTCAGTTGCAGAGCGATTCGCCAAATGAGTCCTTGATATTTAGTCGTTTTCAGCCAATTTTCTGGAATTTTGAAAATTTCACTTTTTTGTGAAAATATCCACTAAATGAGGGAATAATATGTGTGAGGGTACCCCAGGAGAGTTCCAAATGTGTGTGGGTAGAATATATATCCCACGGGGGTAAAATTGAAAAAAGTTGAAAATTTTTTTTTTTTGGACTTAGTCATTTTTCCGGTGTTTATCAGACTTTCAGATAGGGCAAATGTCAGTGAGCGTTCCTATTTCAGTGGCAGAGCGTTTCGCCAAATGAGTCCTTGATATTTAGTCGTTTTCAGCCAATTTTCTGGATTTTTGAATATTTCACTTTTTTGTGAAAATATCGACTAAATGAGGGAATAATTTGTGTGAGGGTACCCCAGGAGAGTTTCAAATGTGTGTGGGTAGAATATATATCCCACGGCGGTAAAATTGAAAAAAGTTGAAATTTTTTTTTCGTGTACTTAGTCATTTTTCCGGCGTTTATCAGACTTTCAGATAGGGGAATTGTCAGTGAGCATTCTGATTTCAGTTCCAGAGCGATTCACCCAATGAGTCCTTGATATTTAGTCGTTTTCAGCCAATTTTATGGATATTTGAAAATTTCACTTTTTTGTGAAAATATCCACTAAATGAGGGAATAATATGTTTGAGGGTACCCCAGGAGAATTCCAAATGTGTGTGGGTAGAATATATATCCCACGGGGGTAAAATTCAAAAAAGTTGAAAAAATTTTTTTTTTTGGACTTAGTCATTTTTCCGGCGTTTATCAGACTTTCAAATAGGGAAATGTCAGCGAGTGTTCCGATTTCAGTTGCAGAGCGATTCGCCAAATGAGTCCTTGATATTTAGTCGTTTTCAGCCAATTTTATGGCTATTTGAAAATTTCACTTTTTTGTGAAAATATCCACTAAATGAGGGAATAATTTGTGTGAGGGTACCCAAGGATAGTTTCAAATGTGTGTGGGTAGAATATATATCCCACGGCGGTAAAATTGAAAAAAGTTGAAATTTTTTTTTTTTGTACTTAGTCATTTTTCCGGCGTTTATCAGACTTTCAGATAGGGAAAATGTCAGTGAGCGTTCCGATTTCAGTTCCAGAGTGATTCGCCCAATGAGTCCTTGATATTTAGTCGTTTTCAGCCAATTTTCTGGATTTTTGAAAATGTCACTTTTTTGTGAAAATATCCACTAAATGAGGGAATAATATGTGTGAGGGTACCCCAGGAGAGTTCCAAATGTGTGTGGGTAGAATATATATCCCACGGGGGTAAAATTGAAAAAAGTTGAAAATTTTTTCTTTTGGACTTAGTCATTTTTCCGGCGTTTATCAGACTTTCAGATAGGGCAAATGTCAGTGAGCATTCCGATTTCAGTTGCAGAGCGATTCGCCAAATGAGTCCTTGATATTTAGTCGTTTTCAGCCAATTTTCTGGATTTTTGAAAATTTCACTTTTTTGTGAAAATATCCACTAAATGAGGGAATAATTTGTGTGAGGGTACCCAAGGAGAGTTTCAAATGTGTGTGGGTAGAATATATATCCCACGGCGGTAAAATTGAAAAAAGTTGAAATTTTTTTTTTTTGTACTTAGTCATTTTTCCGGCGTTTATCAGACTTTCAGATAGGGAAAATGTCAGTGAGCGTTCCGATTTCAGTTCCAGAGTGATTCGCCCAATGAGTCCTTGATATTTAGTCGTTTTCAGCCAATTTTCTGGATTTTTGAAAATTTCACTTTTTTGTGAAAATATCCACTAAATGAGGGAATAATATGTGTGAGGGTACCCCAGGAGAGTTCCAAATGTGTGTGGGTAGAATATATATCCCACGGGGGTAAAATTGAAAAAAGTTGAAAATTTTTTCTTTTGGACTTAGTCATTTTTCAGGCGTTTATCAGACTTTCAGATAGGGCAAATGTCAGTGAGCATTCCGATTTCAGTTGCAGAGCGATTCGCCAAATGAGTCCTTGATATTTAGTCGTTTTCAGCCAATTTTCTGGATATTTGAAAATTTCACTTTTTTGTGAAAATATCCACTAAATGAGGGAATAATATGTGTGAGGGTACCCCAGGAGAGTTCCAAATGTGTGTGGGTAGAATATATATCCCACGGGGGTAAAATTGAAAAAAGTTGAAAATTTTTTTTTTTTGGACTTAGTCATTTTTCCGGTGTTTATCAGACTTTCTGATAGGGCAAATGTCAGTGAGCGTTCCTATTTCAGTGGCAGAGCGATTCGCCAAATGAGTCCTTGATATTTAGTCGTTTTCAGCCAATTTTCTAGATTTTTGAAAATTTCACTTTTTTGTGAAAATATCCACTAAATGAGGGAATAATTTGTGTGAGGGTACCCCAGGAGAGTTTCAAATGTGTGTGGGTAGAATATATATCCCACGGTGGTAAAATTGAAAAAATTTCAAATTTTTTTTTTTTGTACTTAGTCATTTTTCCGACGTTTATCAGACTTTCAGATAGGCTAAATGTCAGTGAGCATTCCGATTTCAGTTGCAGAGCGATTCGCCAAATGAGTCCTTGATATTTAGTCGTTTTCAGCCAATTTTATGGCTATTTGAAAATTTCACTTTTTTGTGAAAATATCCACTAAATGAGGGAATAATATGTGTGAGGGTACCCCAGGAGAGTTCCAAATGTGTTTGGGTAGAATATATATCCCACGGGGGTAAAATTGAAAAAAGTTGAAAATTTTTTTTTTTGGACTTAGTCATTTTTCCGACGTTTATCAGACTTTCAGATAGGGGAAATGTCAGTGAGCATTCTGATTTCAGTTCCAGAGCGATTCACCCAATGAGTCCTTGATATTTAGTCGTTTTCAGCCAATTTTATGGACATTTGAAAATTTCACTTTTTTGAGAAAATATCCACTAAATGAGGGAATAATATGTGTGAGGGTACCCCAGGAGAGTTCCAAATGTGTGTGGGTAGAATATATATCCCACGGGGGTAAAATTGAAAAAAGTTGAAAAAATTTTTTTTTTTGGACTTAATCATTTTTCCGGCGTTTATCAGACTTTCAAATAGGGAAATGTCAGTGAGTGTTCCGATTTCAGTTGCAGAGCGATTCGCCAAATGAGTCCTTGATATTTAGTCGTTTTCAGCCAATTTTATGGCTATTTGAAAATTTCACTTTTTTGTGAAAATATCCACTAAATGAGGGAATAATATTTGTGAGGGTACCCCAGGAGAGTTCCAAATGTGTGTGGGTAGAATATATATCCCACGGAGGTAAAATTGAAAAAAGTTGAAAAAATTTTTTTTTGGACTTAGTCATTTTTCCGGCGTTTATCAGACTTTCAGATAGGGCAAATGTCAGTGAGCGTTCCGATTTCATTTGCAGAGCGATTCGCCAAATGAGTCCTTGATATTTAGTCGTTTTCAGCCAACTTTCTGGATTTTTGAAAATTTCACTTTTTTGTGAAAATATCCACTAAATGAGGGAATAATTTGTGTGAGGGTACCCAAGGAGAGTTTCAAATGTGTGTGGGTAGAATATATATCCCACGGCGGTAAAATTGAAAAAAGTTGAAATTTTTTTTTTGTACTTAGTCATTTTTCCGGCGTTTATCAGACTTTCAGATAGGGAAAATGTCAGTGAGCGTTCCGATTTCAGTTGCAGAGCGATTCGCCAAATGAGTCCTTGATATTTAGTCGTTTTCAGCCAATTTTCTGGAATTTTGAAAATTTCACTTTTTTGTGAAAATATCCACTAAATGAGGGAAAAATATGTGTGAGGGTACCCCAGGAGAGTTCCAAATGTGTGTGGGTAGAAAATATATCCCACGGGGGTAAAATTGAAAAAAGTTGAACATTTTTTTTTTTTGGACTTAGTCATTTTTCCGGTGTTTATCAGACTTTCAGATAGGGCAAATGTCAGTGAGCGTTCCTATTTCAGTGGCAGAGCGATTCGCCAAATGAGTCCTTGATATTTAGTCGTTTTCAGCCAATTTTCTAGATTTTTGAAAATTTCACTTTTTTGTGAAAATATCCACTAAATGAGGGAATAATTTGTGTGAGGGTACCCCAGGAGAGTTTCAAATGTGTGTGGGTAGAATATATATCCCGCGGTGGTAAAATTGAAAAAATTTGAAATTTTTTTTTTTTTGTACTTAGTCATTTTTCCGACGTTTATCAGACTTTCAGATAGGGGAAATGTCAGTGAGCATTCTGATTTCAGTTCCAGAGTGATTCGCCCAATGAGTCCTTGATATTTAGTCGTTTTCAGCCAATTTTCTGGATTTTTGAAAATTTCACTTTTTTGTGAAAATATCCACTAAATGAGGGAATAATATGTGTGAGGGTACCCCAGGAGAGTTCCAAATGTGTGTGGGTAGAATATATATACAACGGGGGTAAAATTGAAAAAAGTTGAAAATTTTTTTTTTGGACTTAGTCATTTTTCCGAGGTTTATCAGACTTTCAGATAGGGGAAATGTCAGTGAGCATTCTGATTTCAGTTCCAGAGCGATTCACCCAATGACTCCTTGATATTTAGTCGTTTTCAGCCAATTTTATGGACATTTGAAAATTTCACTTTTTTGAGAAAATATCCACTAAATGAGGGAATAATATGTGTGAGGGTACCCCAGGAGAGTTCCAAATGTGTGTGGGTAGAATATATATCCCACGGAGGTAAAATTGAAAAAAGTTGAAAAATTTTTTTTTTGGACTTAGTCATTTTTCCGGCGTTTATCAGACTTTCAGATAGGGCAAATGTCAGTGAGCGTTCCGATTTCAGTTGCAGAGCGATTCGCCAAATGAGTCCTTGATATTTAGTCGTTTTCAGCCAACTTTCTGGATTTTTGAAAATTTCACTTTTTTGTGAAAATATCCACTAAATGAGGGAATAATTTGTGTGAGGGTACCCAAGGAGAGTTTCAAATGTGTGTGGGTAGAATATATATCCCACGGCGGTAAAATTGAAAAAAGTTGAAATTTTTTTTTTTGTACTTAGTCATTTTTCCGGCGTTTATCAGACTTTCAGATAGGGAAAATGTCAGTGAGCGTTCCGATTTCAGTTCCAGAGCGATTCACCCAATGAGTCCTTGATATTTAGTCGTTTTCAGCCAATTCTCTGGAATTTTGAAAATTTCACTTTTTTGTGAAAATATCCACTAAATGAGGGAATAACATGTGTGAGGGTACCCCAGGAGAGTTCCAAATGTGTGTGGGTAGAATATATATCCCACGGGGGTCAAATTGAAAAAAGTTGAAAATTTTTTTTTTTTGGACTTAGTCATTTTTCCGGCGTTTATCAGACTTTCAGATAGGGCAAATGTCAGTGAGCGTTCCGATTTCAGTTGCAGAGCGATTCGCCAAATGAGTCCTTGATATTTAGTCGTTTTCAGCCAATTTTCTGGATATTTGAAAATTTCACTTTTTTGTGAAAATATCCAATAAATGAGGGAATAATATGTGTGAGGGTACCCCAGGAGAGTTCCAAATGTGTGTGGGTAGAATATATATCCCACGGGGGTAAAATTGAAAAAAGTTGAACATTTTTTTTTTTTGGACTTAGCCATTTTTCCGGCGTTTATCAGACTTTCAGATAGGGCAAATGTCAGTGAGCGTTCCGATTTCAGTTGCAGAGCGATTCGCCAAATGAGTCCTTGATATTTAGTCGTTTTCAGCCAATTTTCTGGAATTTAGAAAATTTCACTTTTTTGTGAAAATATCCACTAAATGAGGGAATAATATGTGTGAGGGTACCCCAGGAGAGTTCCAAATGTGTGTGGGTAGAATATATATCCCACGGAGGTAAAATTGAAAAAAGTTGAAAACATTTTTTTTTTGTACTTAGTCATTTTTCCGGCGTTTATCAGACTTTCAGATAGGGAAAATGTCAGTGAGCGTTCCGATTTCAGTTCCAGAGCGATTCGCCAAATGAGTCCTTGATATTTAGTCGTTTTCAGCCAATTTTCTGGATATTTGAAAATTTCACTTTTTTGTGAAAATATCCACTAAATGAGGGAATAATATGTGTGAGGATACCCCAGGAGAGTTCCAAATGTGTGTGGGTAGAATATATATCCCACGGGGGTAAAATTGAAAAAAGTTGAAAATTTTTTTTTTTTGGACTTAGTCATTTTTCCGGCGTTTATCAGACTTTCAGATAGGGCAAATGTCAGTGAGCGTTCCTATTTCAGTTGCAGAGCGATTCGCCAAATGAGTCCTTGATATTTAGTCGTTTTCAGCCAATATTCTGGAATTTTGAAAATTTCACTTTTTTGTGAAAATATCCACTAAATGAGGGAATAATATGTGTGAGGGTACCCCAGGAGAGTTCCAAATGTGTGTGGGTAGAATATATATCCCACGGGGGTAAAATTGAAAAAAGTTGAAAATTTTTTTCTTTTGGACTTAGTCATTTTTCCGGCGTTTATCAGACTTTCAGATAGGGCAAATGTCAGTGAGCATTCCGATTTCAGTTGCAGAGCGATTCGCCAAATGAGTCCTTGATATTTAGTCGTTTTCAGCCAATTTTCTGGATATTTGAAAATTTCACTTTTTTGTGAAAATATCCACTAAATGAGGGAATAATATGTGTGAGGGTACCCCAGGAGAGTTCCAAATGTGTGTGGGTAGAATATATATCCCACGGGGGTAAAATTGAAAAAAGTTGAAAATTTTTTTTTTTTGGACTTAGTCATTTTTCCGGCATTTATCAGGCTTTCAGATAGGGCAAATGTCAGTGAGCGTTCCTATTTCAGTTGCAGAGCGATTCGCCAAATGAGTCCTTGATATTTAGTCGTTTTCAGCCAATTTTCTGGAATTTTGAAAATTTCACTTTTTTGTGAAAATATCCACTAAATGAGGGAATAATATGTGTGAGGGTACCCCAGGAGAGTTCCAAATGTGTGTGGGTAGAATATATATCCCACGGAGGTAAAATTGAAAAAAGTTGAAAACGTTTTGTTTTTGGACTTAGTCATTTTTCCGGCGTTTATCAGACTTTCAAGTAGGGAAATGTCAGTGAGTGTTCCGATTTCAGTTGCAGAGCGATTCGCCAAATGAGTCCTTGATATTTAGTCGTTTTCAGCCAATTTTATGGCTATTTGAAAATTTCACTTTTTTGTGAAAATATCCACTAAATGAGGGAATAATATGTGTGAGGGTACCCCAGGAGAGTTCCAAATGTGTGTGGGTAGAATATATATCCCACGGCGGTAAAATTGAAAAAAGTTGAAATTTTTTTTTTTTGTACTTAGTCATTTTTCCGACGTTTATCAGACTTTCAGATAGGGGAAATGTCAGTGAGCATTCTGATTTCAGTTCCAGAGTGATTCGCCCAATGAGTCCTTGATATTTAGTCGTTTTCAGCCAATTTTCTGTATTTTTGAAAATTTCACTTTTTTGTGAAAATATCCAATAAATGAGGGAATAATATGTGTGAAGGTACCCCAGGAGAGTTCCAAATGTGTGTGGGTAGAATATATATCCCACGGGGGTAAAATTGAAAAAAGTTGAAAATTTTTTTTTTTTGGACTTAGCCATTTTTCCGGCGTTTATCAGACTTTCAGATAGGGCAAATGTCAGTGAGCATTCCGATTTCAGTTGCAGAGCGATTCGCCAAATGAGTCCTTGATATTTAGTCGTTTTCAGCCAATTTTATGGCTATTTGAAAATTTCACTTTTTTGTGAAAATATCCACTAAATGAGGGAATAATATGTGTGAGGGTACCCCAGGAGAGTTCCAAATGTGTTTGGGTAGAATATATATCCCACGGGGGTAAAATTGAAAAAAGTTGAAAATTTTTTTTTTTGGACTTAGTCATTTTTCCGACGTTTATCAGACTTTCAGATAGGGGAAATGTCAGTGAGCATTCTGATTTCAGTTCCAGAGCGATTCACCCAATGAGTCCTTGATATTTAGTCGTTTTCAGCCAATTTTATGGACATTTGAAAATTTCACTTTTTTGAGAAAATATCCACTAAATGAGGAAATAATATGTGTGAGGGTACCCCAGGAGAGTTCCAAATGTGTGTGGGTAGAATATATATCCCACGGGGGTAAAATTGAAAAAAGTTGAAAAAATTTTTTTTTTTGGACTTAATCATTTTTCCGGCGTTTATCAGACTTTCAAATAGGGAAATGTCAGTGAGTGTTCCGATTTCAGTTGCAGAGCGATTCGCCAAATGAGTCCTTGATATTTAGTCGTTTTCAGCCAATTTTATGGCTATTTGAAAATTTCACTTTTTTGTGAAAATATCCACTAAATGAGGGAATAATATGTGTGAGGATACCCCAGGAGAGTTCCAAATGTGTGTGGGTAGAATATATATCCCACGGAGGTAAAATTGAAAAAAGTTGAAAAAATTTTTTTTTGGACTTAGTCATTTTTCCGGCGTTTATCAGACTTTCAGATAGGGCAAATGTCAGTGAGCGTTCCGATTTCATTTGCAGAGCGATTCGCCAAATGAGTCCTTGATATTTAGTCGTTTTCAGGGAACTTTCTCGATTTTTGAAAATTTCACTTTTTTGTGAAAATATCCACTAAATGAGGGAATAATTTGTGTGAGGGTACCCAAGGAGAGTTTCAAATGTGTGTGGGTAGAATATATATCCCACGGCGGTAAAATTGAAAAAAGTTGAAATTTTTTTTTTTGTACTTAGTCATTTTTCCGGCGTTTTTCAGACTTTCAGATAGGGAAAATGTCAGTGAGCGTTCCGATTTCAGTTGCAGAGCGATTCGCCAAATGAGTCCTTGATATTTAGTCGTTTTCAGCCAATTTTCTGGAATTTTGAAAATTTCACTTTTTTGTGAAAATATCCACTAAATGAGGGAAAAATATGTGTGAGGGTACCCCAGGAGAGTTCCAAATGTGTGTGGGTAGAAAATATATCCCACGGGGGTAAAATTGAAAAAAGTTGAAAATTTTTTTTTTTTGGACTTAGTCATTTTTCCGGTGTTTATCAGACTTTCAGATAGGGCAAATGTCAGTGAGCGTTCCTATTTCAGTGGCAGAGCGATTCGCCAAATGAGTCCTTGATATTTAGTCGTTTTCAGCCAATTTTCTAGATTTTTGAAAATTTCACTTTTTTGTGAAAATATCCACTAAATGAGGGAATAATTTGTGTGAGGGTACCCCAGGAGAGTTTCAAATGTGTGTGGGTAGAATATATATCCCGCGGTGGTAAAATTGAAAAAATTTGAAATTTTTTTTTTTGTACTTAGTCATTTTTCCGACGTTTATCAGACTTTCAGATAGGGGAAATGTCAGTGAGCATTCTGATTTCAGTTCCAGAGTGATTCGCCCAGTGAGTCCTTGATATTTACTCGTTTTCAGCCAATTTTCTGGATTTTTGAAAATTTCACTTTTTTGTGAAAATATCCACTAAATGAGGGAATAATATGTGTGAGGGTACCCCAGGAGAGTTCCAAATGTGTGTGGGTAGAATATATATCCCACGGGGGTCAAATTGAAAAAAGTTGAAAATTTTTTTTTTTTGGACTTTGTCATTTTTCCGGCGTTTATCAGACTTTCAGATAGGGCAAATGTCAGTGAGCGTTCCGATTTCAGTTGCAGAGCGATTCGCCAAATGAGTCCTTGATATTTAGTCGTTTTCAGCCAATTTTCTGGAATTTTGAAAATTTCACTTTTTTGTGAAAATATCCACTAAATGAGGGAATAATATGTGTGAGGGTACCCCAGGAGAGTTCCAAATGTGTGTGGGTAGAATATATATCCCATGGAGGTAAAATTGAAAAAAGTTGAAAAAATTTTTTTTTGGACTTAGTCATTTTTCCGGCGTTTATCAGACTTTCAGATAGGGCAAATGTCAGTGAGCGTTCCGATTTCAGTTGCAGAGCGATTCGCCAAATGAGTCCTTGATATTTAGTCGTTTTCAGCCAACTTTCTGGATTTTTGAAAATTTCACTTTTTTGTGAAAATATCCACTAAATGAGGGAATAATTTGTGTGAGGGTACCCAAGGAGAGTTTCAAATGTGTGTGGGTAGAATATATATCCCACGGCGGTAAAATTGAAAAAAGTTGAAATTTTTTTTTTTGTACTTAGTCATTTTTCCGGCGTTTATCAGACTTTCAGATAGGGAAAATGTCATTGAGCGTTCCGATTTCAGTTCCAGAGCGATTCACCCAATGAGTCCTTGATATTTAGTCGTTTTCAGCCAATTCTCTGGAATTTTGAAAATTTCACTTTTTTGTGAAAATATCCACTAAATGAGGGAAAAATATGTGTGAGGGTACCCCAGGAGAGTTCCAAATGTGTGTGGGTAGAATATATATCCCACGGGGGTAAAATTGAAAAAAGTTGAAAATTTTTTTTTTTTGGACTTAGTCATTTTTCCGGTGTTTATCAGACTTTCAGATAGGGCAAATGTCAGTGAGCGTTCCTATTTCAGTGGCAGAGCGATTCGCCAAATGAGTCCTTGATATTTAGTCGTTTTCAGCCAATTTTCTAGATTTTTGAAAATTTCACTTTTTTGTGAAAATATCCACTAAATGAGGGAATAATATGTGTGAGGGTACCCCAGGAGAGTACCAAATGTGTGTGGGTAGAATATATATCCCACGGTGGTAAAATTGAAAAAAGTTAAAAAAAATTTTTTTGGACTTAGTCATTTTTCCGGCGTTTATCAGACTTTCAGATAGGGCAAATGTCAGTGAGCATTACGATTTCAGTTCCAGAGCGATTCGCCCAATGAGTCCTTGATATTTAGTCGTTTTCAGCCAATATTTTGGATTTTTGAAAATTTCACTTTTTTGTGAAAATATCCACTAAATGAGGGAATAATATGTGTGAGGGTACCCCAGGAGAGTTCCAAATGTGTGTGGGTAGAATATATATCCCACGGGGGTAAAATTGAAAAAAGTTGAAAAAAAATTTTTTTTTTGGACTTAATCATTTTTCCGGCGTTTATCAGACTTTCAAATAGGGAAATGTCAGTGAGTGTTCCGATTTCAGTTGCAGAGCGATTCGCCAAATGAGTCCTTGATATTTAGTCGTTTTCAGCCAATTTTATGGCTATTTGAAAATTTCACTTTTTTGTGAAAATATCCACTAAATGAGGGAATAATATGTGTGAGGGTACCCCAGGAGAGTTCCAAATGTGTGTGGGTAGATTATATATCCCACGGGGTAAAATTGAAAAAAGTTGAAAAAATTTTTTTTTTGGACTTAGTCATTTTTCCGGCGTTTATCAGACTTTCAGATAGGGAAAATGTCAGTGAGCATTCCGATTTCAGTTCCAGAGCGATTCGCCCAATGAGTCCTTGATATTTAGTCGTTTTCAGCCAGTATTTTGGATTTTTGAAAGTTTGACTTTTTTTGTGAAAATATCCACTAAATGAGGGAATAATATGTGTGAGGGTACCCCAGGAGAGTTCCAAATGTGTGTGGGTAGAATATATATCCCACGGGGGTAAAATTGAAAAAAGTTGAAAATTTTTTTTTTTTGGACTTAGTCATTTTTCCGGCGTTTATCAGACTTTCAGATAGGGCAAATGTCAGTGAGCATTCCGATTTCAGTTGCAGAGCGATTCGCCAAATGAGTCCTTGATATGTAGTCGTTTTCAGCCAATTTTCTGGATTTTTGAAAATTTCACTTTTTTTGTGAAAATATCCACTAAATGAGGGAATAATATGTGTGAGGGTACCCCAGGAGAGTTCCAAATGTGTGTGGGTAGAATATATATCCCACGGGGGTAAAATTGAAAAAAGTTGAAAATTTTTTTTTTTTGGACTTAGTCATTTTTCCGGTGTTTATCAGACTTTCAGATAGGGCAAATGTCAGTGAGCGTTCCTATTTCAGTGGCAGAGCGATTCGCCAAATGAGTCCTTGATATTTAGTCGTTTTCAGCCAATTTTCTAGATTTTTGAAAATTTCACTTTTTTGTGAAAATATCCACTAAATGAGGGAATAATATGTGTGAGGGTACCCCAGGAGAGTACCAAATGTGTGTGGGTAGAATATATATCCCACGGTGGTAAAATTGAAAAAAGTTAAAAAAAATTTTTTTGGACTTAGTCATTTTTCCGGCGTTTATCAGACTTTCAGATAGGGCAAATGTCAGTGAGCATTACGATTTCAGTTCCAGAGCGATTCGCCCAATGAGTCCTTGATATTTAGTCGTTTTCAGCCAATATTTTGGATTTTTGAAAATTTCACTTTTTTGTGAAAATATCCACTAAATGAGGGAATAATATGTGTGAGGGTACCCCAGGAGAGTTCCAAATGTGTGTGGGTAGAATATATATCCCACGGGGGTAAAATTGAAAAAAGTTGAAAAAAATTTTTTTTTTGGACTTAATCATTTTTCCGGCGTTTATCAGACTTTCAAATAGGGAAATGTCAGTGAGTGTTCCGATTTCAGTTGCAGAGCGATTCGCCAAATGAGTCTTTGATATTTAGTCGTTTTCAGCCAACTTTATGGCTATTTGAAAATTTCACTTTTTTGTGAAAATATCCACTAAATGAGGGAATAATATGTGTGAGGGTACCCCAGGAGAGTTCGAAATGTGTGTGGGTAGATTATATATCCCACGGGGGTAAAATTGAAAAAAGTTGAAAAAATTTTTTTTTTGGACTTAGTCATTTTTCCGGCGTTTATCAGACTTTCAGATAGGGCAAATGTCAGTGAGCATTCCGATTTCAGTTCCAGAGCGATTCGCCCAATGAGTCCTTGATATTTAGTCGTTTTCAGCCAATATTTTGGATTTTTGAAAGTTTGACTTTTTTGTGAAAATATCCACTAAATGAGGGAATAATATGTGTGAGGGTACCCCAGGAGAGTTCCAAATGTGTGTGGGTAGAATATATATCCCACGGGGGTAAAATTGAAAAAAAATTTTTTTTGGACTTAGTAATTTTTCCGGCGTTTATCAGACTTTCAGATAGGGAAAATGTCATTGAGCATTCCGATTTCAGTTCCAGAGCGATTCGCCCAATGAGTCCTTGATATTTAGTCGTTTTCAGCCAATTTTCTGGATTTTTGAAAATTTCACTTTTTTTGTGAAAATATCCACTAAATGAGGGAATAATATGTGTGAGGGTACCCCAGGAGAGTTCCAAATGTGTGTGGGTAGAATATATATCCCACGGGGGTAAAATTGAAAAAAGTTGAAAATTTTTTTTTTTTGGACTTAGTCATTTTTCCGGCGTTTATCAGACTTTCAGATAGGGAAAATGTCAGTGAGTGTTCCGATTTCAGTTGCAGAGCGATTCACCAAATGAGTCTTTGATATTTAGTCGTTTTCAGCCAACTTTATGGCTATTTGAAAATTTCACTTTTTTGTGAAAATATCCACTAAATGAGGGAATAATATGTGTGAGGGTACCCCAGGAGAGTTCCAAATGTGTGTGGGTAGATTATATATCCCACGGGGGTAAAATTGAAAAAAGTTGAAAAAATTTTTTTTTTGGACTTAGTCATTTTTCCGGCGTTTATCAGACTTTCAGATAGGGAAAATGTCAGTGAGCATTCCGATTTCAGTTCCAGAGCGATTCGCCAAATGAGTCCTTGATATTTAGTCGTTTTCAGCCAATTTTCTGGATTTTTGAAAATTTCACTTTTTTGTGAAAATATGCACTAAATGAGGGAATAATTTGTTTGAGGGTTCCCCAGGAGAGTTTCAAATGTGTGTGGGTAGAATACATATCCCACGGGGGTAAAATTGAAAAAAGTTGAAAATTTTTTTTTTTTGGACTTAGTCATTTTTCCGGCGTTTATCAGACTTTCAGATAGGGCAAATGTCAGTGAGCATTCCGATTTCAGTTCCAGAGCGATTCGCCCAATGAGTCCTTGATATTTAGTCGTTTTCAGCCAATATTTTGGATTTTTGAAAGTTTGACTTTTTTGTGAAAATATCCACTAAATGAGGGAAAAATATGTGTGAGGGTACCCCAGGAGAGTTCCAAATGTGTGTGGGTAGAATATATATCCCACGGGGGTAAAATTGAAAAAAGTTGAAAAATTTTTTTTTTTTGGACTTAGTCATTTTTCCGGCGTTTATCAGACTTTCAGATAGGGCAAATGTCAGTGAGCATTCCAATTTCAGTTGCAGAGCGATTCGCCAAATGAGTCCTTGATATTTAGTCATTTTCAGCCAATTTTCTGGATTTTTGAAAATTTCACTTTTTTTGTGAAAATATCCACTAAATGAGGGAATAATATGTGTGAGGGTACCCCAGGAGAGTTCCAAATGTGTGTGGGTAGAATATATATCCCACGGAGGTAAAATTGAAAAAAGTTGAAAAATTTTTTTTTTTGGACTTAGTAATTTTTTCGGCGTTTATCAGACTTTCAGATAGGGCAAATGTCAGTGAGTGTTCCGATTTCAGTTGCAGAGCGATTCGCCAAATGAGTCTTTGATATTTAGTCGTTTTCAGCCAACTTTATGGCTATTTGAAAATTTCACTTTTTTGTGAAAATATCCACTAAATGAGGGAATAATATGTGTGAGGGTACCCCAGGAGAGTTCCAAATGTGTGTGGGTAGATTATATATCCCACGGGGGTAAAATTGAAAAAAGTTGAAAAAATTTTTTTTTTGGACTTAGTCATTTTTCCGGCGTTTATCAGACTTTCAGATAGGGAAAATGTCAGTGAGCATTCCGATTTCAGTTCCAGAGCGATTCGCCAAATGAGTCCTTGATATTTAGTCGTTTTCAGCCAATTTTCTGGATTTTTGAAAATTTCACTTTTTTGTGAAAATATCCACTAAATGAGGGAATAATTTGTGTGAGGCTACCCCAGGAGAGTTTCAAATGTGTGTGGGTAGAATATATATCCCACGGTGGTAAAATTGAAAAAAGTTGAAATTTTTTTTTTTTTTGTACTTAGTCATTTTTCCGGCGTTTATCAGACTTTCAGATAGGGCAAATGTCAGTGAGCATTCCGATTTCAGTTCCAGAGCGATTCGCCCAATGAGTCCTTGATATTTATTCGTTTTCAGCCAATATTTTGGATTTTTGAAAGTTTGACTTTTTTGTGAAAATATCCACTAAATGAGGGAATAATATGTGTGAGGGTACCCCAGGAGAGTTTCAAATGTGTGTGGGTAGAATATATGTCCCACGGTGGTAAAATTGAAAAAAGTTGAAATTTTTTTTTTTTTTGTACTTAGTCATTTTTCCGACGTTTATCAGACTTTCAGATAGGGGAAATGTCAGTGAGCATTCTGATTTCAGTTCCAGAGCGATTCACCCAATGAGTCCTTGATATTTAGTTGTTTTCAGCCAATTTTATGGATATTTGAAAATTTCACTTTTTTGTGAAAATATCCACTAAATGAGGGAATAATATGTGTGAGGGTACCCCAGGAGAGTTCCAAATGTGTGTGGGTAGAATATATATCCCACGGGGGTAAAATTGAAAAAAGTTGAAAATTTTTTTTTTTTGGACTTAGTCATTTTTCCGGCGTTTATCAGACATTCAGATAGGGCAAATGTCAGTGAGCATTCCGATTTCAGTTGCAGAGCGATTCGCCAAATGAGTCCTTGATATTTAGTCGTTTTCAGCCAATTTTATGGATTTTTGAAAATTTCACTTTTTTTGTGAAAATATCCACTAAATGAGGGAATAATATGTGTGAGGGTACCCCAGGAGAGTTCCAAATGTGTGTGGGTAGATTATATATCCCACGGGGGTAAAATTGAAAAAAGTTGAAAAAATTTTTTTTTTGGACTTAGTCATTTTTCCGGCGTTTATCAGACTTTCAGATAGGGAAAATATCAGTGAGCATTCCGATTTCAGTTCCAGAGCGATTCGCCAAATGAGTCCTTGATATTTAGTCGTTTTCAGCCAATTTTCTGGATTTTTGAAAATTTCACTTTTTTGTGAAAATATCCACTAAATGAGGGAATAATTTGTGTGAGGGTACCCCAGGAGAGTTTCAAATGTGTGTGGGTAGAATATATGTCCCACGGTGGTAAAATTGAAAAAAGTTGAAATTTTTTTTTTTTTTGTACTAAGTCATTTTTCCGACGTTTATCAGACTTTCAGATAGGGGAAATGTCAGTGAGCATTCTGATTTCAGTTCCAGAGCGATTCACCCAATGAGTCCTTGATATTTAGTTGTTTTCAGCCAATTTTATGGATATTTGAAAATTTCACTTTTTTGTGAAAATATCCACTAAATGAGGGAATAATATGTGTGAGGGTACCCCAGGAGAGTTCCAAATGTGTGTGGGTAGAATATATATCCCACGGGGGAAAAATTGAAAAAAGTTGAAAATTTTTTTTTTTTTGGACTTAGTCATTTTTCCGGCGTTTATCAGACTTTCAGATAGGGCAAATGTCAGTGAGCGTTCCGATTTCAGTTGCAGAGCGATTCGCCAAATGAGTCCTGGATATTTAGTCGTTTTCAGCCAATTTTCTGGATTTTTGAAAATTTCACTTTTTTTGTGAAAATATCCACTAAATGAGGGAATAATATGTGTGAGGGTATCCCAGGAGAGTTCCAAATGTGTGTGGGTAGAATATATATCCCACGGGGTAAAATTGAAAAAAGTTGAAAATTTTTTTTTTTTGGACTTAGTCATTTTTCCGCCGTTTATCAGACTTTCAGATAGGGCAAATGTCAGTGAGCGTTCCGATTTCAGTTCCAGAGCGATTCGCCCAATGAGTCCTTGATATTTAGTCGTTTTCAGCCAATATTTTGGATTTTTGAAAGTTTGACTTTTTTGTGAAAATATCCACTAAATGAGGGAATAATATGTGTGAGGGTACCCCAGGAGAGTTCCAAATGTGTGTGGGTAGAATATATAACCCACGGGGGTAAAATTGATAAAAGTTGAAAAAATTTTTTTTTTGGACTTAGTCATTTTTCCAGTGTTTATCAGACTTTCAGATAGGGCAAATGTCAGTGAGCATTACGATTTCAGTTCCAGAGCGATTCGCCCAATGAGTCCTTGATATATAGTCCTTTTCAGCCAATATTTTGGATTTTTGAAAATTTCACTTTTTTGTGAAAATATCCACTAAATGAGGGAATAATATGTGTGAGGGTACCACAGGAGAGTTTCAAATGTGTGTCTGTAGAATATATATCCCACGGGGGTAAAATTGAAAAAAGTTGAAATTTTTTTTTTTTGTACTTAGTCATTTTTCCGACGTTTATCAGACTTTCAGATAGGGGAAATGTCAGTGAGCATTCTGATTTCAGTTCCAGAGCGATTCACCGAATGAGTCCTTGATATTTAGTCTTTTTCAGCCAATAGTTTGGATTTTTGAAAATTTCACTTTTTTTGTGAAAATATCCACTAAATGAGGGAATAATATGTGTGAGGGTACCCCAGGAGAGTTCCAAATGTGTGTGGGTAGAATATATATCCCACGGGGGTAAAATTGAAAAAAGTTTAAAAAATTTTTTTTTTGGACTTAGTCATTTTTCCGACGTTTATCAGACTTTCAGATAGGGGAAATGTCAGTGAGCATTCTGATTTCAGTTCCAGAGCGATTCACCGAATGAGTCCTTGATATTTAGTCGTTTTCAGCCAATAGTTTGGATTTTTGAAAATTTCACTTTTTTTGTGAAAATATCCACTAAATGAGGGAATAATATGTGTGAGGGTACCCCAGGAGAGTTCCAAATGTGTGTGGGTAGAATATATATCCCACGGGGGTAAAATTGAAAAAAGTTTAAAAAATTTTTTTTTTGGACTTAGTCATTTTTCCGGCGTTTATCAGACTTTCAGACAGGGCAAATGTCAGTGAGCGTTCCGATTTCAGTTGCAGAGCGATTCGCCCAATGAGTCCTTGATATTTAGTCGTTTTCACTCAGTTTTCTGGATTTTTGAAAATTTCACTTTTTTGTGAAAATATCCACTAAATGAGGGAATAATATGTGTGAGGGTACCCCAGGAGAGTACCAAATGTGTGTGGGTAGAATATATATTCCACGGTGGTAAAATTGAAAAAAGTTAAAAAATTTTTTTTTGGACTTAGTGATTTTTCCGGCGTTTATCAGACTTTCAGATAGGGAAAATGTCAGTGAGCATTCCGATTTCAGTTCCAGAGCGATTCGCCAAATGAGTCCTTGATATTTAGTTGTTTTCAGCCAATTTTCTGGATTTTTGAAAATTTCAGTTTTTTTGTGAAAATATCCACTAAATGAGGGAATAACATGTGTGAGGGTACCCCAGGAGAGTTCCAAATGTGTGTGGGTAGAATATATATCCCACGGGGGTAAAATTGAAAAAAGTTGAAAATTTTTTTTTTTTGGACTTAGTAATTTTTCCGGCGTTTATCAGACTTTCAGATAGGGCAAATGTCAGTGAGTGTTCCGATTTCAGTTGCAGAGCGATTCGCCAAATGAGTCTTTGATATTTAGTCGTTTTCAGCCAACTTTATGGCTATTTGAAAATTTCACTTTTTTGTGAAAATATCCACTAAATGAGGGAATAATATGTGTGAGGGTACCCCAGGCGAGTTCCAAATGTGTGTGGGTAGAATATATATCCCACGGAGGTAAAATTGAAAAAAGTTGAAATATTTTTTTTTTGTACTTAGTCATTTTTCCGACGTTTATCAGACTTTCAGATAGGGGAAATGTCAGTGAGCATTCTGATTTCAGTTCCAGAGCGATTCACCCAATGAGTCCTTGATATTTAGTCGTTTTCAGCCAATTTTATGGATATTTGAAAATTTCACTTTTTTGTGAAAATATCCACTAAATGAGGGAATAATATGTGTGAGGGTACCCCAGGAGAGTTCCAAATGTGTGTGGGTAGAATATATATCCCACGGGGGTAAAATTGAAAAAAGTTGAAAATTTTTTTTTTTTGGACTTAGTCATTTTTCCGGCGTTTATCAGACTTTCAGATAGGGCAAATGTCAGTGAGCATTCCGATTTCAGTTGCAGAGCGATTCGCCAAATGAGTCCTTGATATTTAGTCGTTTTCAGCCAATTTTCTGGATTTTTGAAAATTTCACTTTTTTGTGAAAATATCCACTAAATGAGGGAATAATATGTGTGAGGGTATCCCAGGAGAGTTCCAAATGTGTGTGGGTAGAATATATATCCCACGGGGTAAAATTGAAAAAAGTTGAAAATTTTTTTTTTTTGGACTTAGTCATTTTTCCGCCGTTTATCAGACTTTCAGATAGGGCAAATGTCAGTGAGCGTTCCGATTTCAGTTCCAGAGCGATTCGCCCAATGAGTCCTTGATATTTAGTCGTTTTCAGCCAATATTTTGGATTTTTGAAAGTTTGACTTTTTTGTGAAAATATCCACTAAATGAGGGAATAATATGTGTGAGGGTACCCCAGGAGAGTTCCAAATGTGTGTGGGTAGAATATATATCCCACGGGGGTAAAATTGAAAAAAAAATTTTTTTGGACTTAGTAATTTTTCCGGTGTTTATCAGACTTTCAGATAGGGAAAATGTAATTGAGCATTCCGCTTTCAGTTCCAGAGCGATTCGCCCAATGAGTCCTTGATGTTTAGTCGTTTTCACCCAGTTTTCTGGATTTTTGAAAATTTCACTTTTTTGCGAAAATATCCACTAAATGAGGGAATAATATGTGTGAGGGTACCACAGGAGAGTTTCAAATGTGTGTGGGTAGAATATATATCCCACGGCGGTAAAATTGAAAAAAGTTAAAAAAAAAATTTTTTGTACTTAGTCATTTTTCCGACGTTTATCAGACTTTCAGATAGGGGAAATGTCAGTGAGCATTCTGATTTCAGTTCCAGAGCGATTCACCAAATGAGTCCTTGATATTTAGTCGTTTTCAGCCAATAGTTTGGATTTTTGAAAATTTCACTTTTTTTGTGAAAATATCCACTAAATGAGGGAATAATATGTGTGAGGGTACCCCAGGAGAGTTCCAAATGTGTGTGGGTATAATATATATCCCACGGGGGTAAAATTGAAAAAAGTTTAAAAAATTTTTTTTTTGGACTTAGTCATTTTTCCGGCGTTTATCAGACTTTCAGACAGGGCAAATGTCAGTGAGCGTTCCGATTTCAGTTGCAGAGCGATTCGCCCAATGAGTCCTTGATATTTAGTCGTTTTCACTCAGTTTTCTGGATTTTTGAAAATTTCACTTTTTTGTGAAAATATCCACTAAATGAGGGAATAATATGTGTGAGGGTTCCCCAGGAGAGTACCAAATGTGTGTGGGTAGAATATATATCCCACGGAGGTAAAATTGAAAAAAGTTAAAAAATTTTTTTTTGGACTTAGTCATTTTTCCGCCGTTTATCAGACTTTCAGATAGGTAAAATGTCAGTGAGCGTTCCGATTTCAGTTGCAGAGCGATTCGCCAAATGAGTCCTTGATATTTAGTCGTTTTCAGCCAATTTTCTGGATTTTTGAAAATTTCACTTTTTTGTGAAAATATCCACTAAATGAGGGAATAATATGTGTGAGGGTACCCCAGGAGAGTTTCAAATGTGTGTGGGTAGAATATATATCCCACGGGGGTAAAATTGAAAAAAGTTGAACAATTTTTTTTTTTTGGACTTAGTCATTTTTCCGACGTTTATCAGACTTTCAGATAGGGGAAATGTCAGTGAGCGTTCAGATTTCAGTTCCAGAGTGTTTCGCAGAATGAGTCCTTGATATTTAGTCATTTTCAGCCAATATTTTGGATTTTTGAAAATTTGACTTTTTTGTGAAAATATCCACTAAATGAGGGAATAATATGTGTGAGGGTACCCCAGGAGAGTTCCAAATGTGTGTGGGTAGAATATATATCCCACGGGGGTAAAATTGAAAAAAGTTAAAAAATTTTTTTTTGGACTTAGTCATTTTTCCGGCGTTTATCAGATTTTCAGATAGGGAAAATGTCAGTGAGCGTTCCGATTTCAGTTCCAGAGCGATTCGCCCAATGAGTCCTTGATATTTAGTTGTTTTCAGCCAATATTTAGGATTTTTGAAAATTTCACTTTTTTGCGAAAATATCCACTAAATGAGGGAATAATATGTGTGAGGGTACCCAGGAGAGTTCCAAATGTGTGTGGGTAGAATATATATCCCACGGGGTTAAAATTGAAAAAAGTTGAAAATTTTTTTTTTTTGTACTTAGTCATTTTTCCGGCGTTTATCATACTTTCAGATAGGGCAAATGTCAGTGAGCGTTCCGATTTAAATTGCAGAGCGATTCGCCAAATGAGTCCTTGATATTTAGTCGTTTTCAGCCAATTTTATGGATATTTGAAAATTTCACTTTTTTGTGAAAATATCCACTAAATGAGGGAATAATATGTGTGAGGGTACCCCAGGAGAGTTCCAAATGTGTGTGGGTAGAATATATATCCCACGGGGGTAAAATTGAAAAAAGTTTAAAAAATTTTTTTTTTGGACTTAGTCATTTTTCCGGCGTTTATCAGACTTCCAGATAGGGCAAATGTCAGTGAGCGCTCCGATTTCAGTTGCAGAGCGATTCGCCCAATGAGTCCTTGATATTTAGTCGTTTTTACCCAGTTTTCTGGATTTTTGAAAATTTCACTTTTTTGTGAAAATATCCACTAAATGAGGGAATAATATGTGTGAGGGTACCCCAGGAGAGTACCAAATGTGTGTGGGTAGAATATATATCCCACGGAGGTAAAATTGAAAAAAGTTAAAAAATTTTTTTTTGGACTTAGTCATTTTTCCGCCGTTTATCAGACTTTCAGATAGGTAAAATGTCAGTGAGCGTTCCGATTTCAGTTGCAGAGCGATTCGCCAAATGAGTCCTTGATATTTAGTCGTTTTCAGCCAATTTTCTGGATTTTTGAAAATTTCACTTTTTTGTGAAAATATCCACTAAATGAGGGAATAATATGTGTGAGGGTACCCCAGTTGAGTTTCAAATGTGTGTGGATAGAATATATATCCCACGGGGGTAAAATTGAAAAAAGTTGAAATTTTTTTTTTTGTACTTAGTCATTTTTCCGACGTTTATCAGACTTTCAGATAGGGGAAATGTCAGTGAGCATTCTGATTTCAGTTCCAGAGCGATTCACCCAATGAGTCCTTGATATTTAGTCGTTTTCAGCCAATTTTATGGATATTTGAAAATTTCACTTTTTTGTGAAAATATCCACTAAATGAGGGAATAATATGTGTGAGGGTACCCCAGGAGAGTTCCAAATGTGTGTGGGTAGAATATATATCCCAAGGGGGTAAAATTGAAAAAAGTTGAAAAAATTTTTTTTTTGGACTTAGTCATTTTTCCGGTGTTTATCAGACTTTCAGATAGGGCAAATGTAAGTGAGCATTACGATTTCAGTTCCAGAGCGATTCGCCCAATGAGTCCTTGATATTTAGTCGTTTTCAGCCAATATTTTGGATTTTTGAAAATTTCACTTTTTTGTGAAAATATCCACTAAATGAGGGAATAATATGTGTGAGGGTACCCAAGGAGAGTTTCAAATGTGTGTGGTTAGAATATATATCCCACGGGGGTAAAATTGAAAAAAGTTGAAATTTTTTTTTTTTTGTACTTAGTCATTTTTCCGACGTTTATCAGACTTTCAGATAGGGGAAATGTCAGTGAGCATTCTGATTTCAGTTCCAGAGCTATTCACCCAATGAGTCCTTGATATTTAGTCATTTTCAGCCAATTTTATGGATTTTTGAAAATTTCACTTTTTTGTGAAAATATCCACTAAATGAGGGAATAATATGTGTGAGGGTACCCCAGGAGAGTTCCAAATGTGTGTGGGTAGAATATATATCCCACGGGGGTAAAATTGAAAAAAGTTTAAAAAATTTTTTTTTTGGACTTAGTCATTTTTCCGGCGTTTATCAGACTTTCAGATAGGGAAAATGTCAGTGAGCGTTCCGATTTCAGTTCCAGAGCGATTCGCCCAATGAGTCCTTGATATTTATTTGTTTTCAGCCAATATTTAGGATTTTTGAAAATTTCACTTTTTTGCGAAAATATCCACTAAATGAGGGAATAATATGTGTGAGGGTACCCAGGAGAGTTCCAAATGTGTGTGGGTAGAATATATATCCCACGGGGGTAAAATTGAAAAAAGTTGAAAAATTTTTTTTTTGTACTTAGTCATTTTTCCGGCGTTTATCAGACT
Organism: Phyllobates terribilis; assembly: GCF_046119375.1. NCBI lineage: Eukaryota > Metazoa > Chordata > Amphibia > Anura > Dendrobatidae > Phyllobates > Phyllobates terribilis. The sequence continues at coordinate 324,072,377 of NW_027362764.1, read as the reverse complement.
TTCAGATAGGGAAATGTCAGCGAGTGTTCCGATTTCAGTTCTAGAGCAATTCGCCCAATGAGTCCTTGATATTTAGTCTTTTTCAGCCAATCTTCTGGATTTTTGAAAATTTTACTTTTTTGTGAAAATATCCACTAAATGAGGGAATAATATGTGTGAGGGTACCCCAGGAGAGTTTCAAATGTGTGTGGGTAGAATATATATCCCACGGGGGTAAAATTGAAAAAAGTTGAAAAAATTTTTTTTTTGGAATTAATCATTTTTCCGGCGTTTATCAGACTTTCAGATAGGGCAAATGTCAGTGAGCATTACTATTTCAGTTCCAGAGCGATTCGCCCAATGAGTGCTTGATATTTAGTCGTTTTCAGCCAATATTTTGGATTTTTGAAAATTTCACTTTTTTGTGAAAATATCCACTAAATGAGGGAATAATATGTGTGAGGGTACCCCAGGAGAGTTTCAAATGTGTGTGGGTAGAATATATATCCCACGGGGGTAAAATTGAAAAAAGTTGAAAAAAATTTTTTTTTGGAATTAGTCATTTTTCCGGCGTTTATCAGACTTTCAGATAGGGCAAATGTCAGTGAGCATTACTATTTCAGTTCCAGAGCGATTCGCCCAATGAGTGCTTGATATTTAGTCGTTTTCAGCCAATATTTTGGATTTTTGAAAATTTCACTTTTTTGTGAAAATATCCACTAAATGAGGGAATAATATGTGTGAGGGTACCCCAGGAGAGATCCAAATGTGTGTGGGTAGAATATATATCCCACGGGGGTAAAATTGAAAAAAGTTGAAAAATTTTTTTTTTTTGTACTTAGTCATTTTTCCGACGTTTATCAGACTTTCAGATAGGGGAAATGTTAGTGAGCATTCCGATTTCAGTTCCAGAGCGATTCGCCCAATGAGTCCTTGATATTTAGTTGTTTTCAGCCAATATTTATGATTTTTGAAAATTTCACTTTTTTGTGAAAATATCCACTGAATGAGGGAATAATACGTGTGAGGGTACCCCAGGAGAGTTCCAAATGTGTGTGGGTAGAATATGTATGCCACAGCGGTAAAATTGAAAAAAGTTAAAATTTTTTTTTTTTGTACTTAGTAATTTTTCCGACGTTTATCAGGCTTTCAGATAGGGGAAATGTTAGTGAGCATTCTGACTTCAGTTCCAGAGCGATTCGCCCAATGAGTCCTTGATATTTAGTCGTTTTCTGCCAATTTTATGGATATTTGAAAATTTCACTTTTTTGTGAAAATATCCACTAAATGAGGGAATAATATGTGTGAGGGTACCCCAGGAGAGTTCCAAATGTGTGTGGGTAGAATATATATCCCAAGGGGGTAAAATTGAAAAAAGTTGAAAAAATTTTTTTTTTGGACTTAGTCATTTTTCTGGTGTTTATCAGACTTTTAGATAGGGCAAATGTAAGTGAGCATTACGATTTCAGTTCCAGAGCTATTCACCCAATGAGTCCTTGATATTTAGTCGTTTTCAGCCAATTTTATGGATTTTTGAAAATTTCACTTTTTTGTGAAAATATCCACTAAATGAGGGAATAATATGTGTGAGGGTACCCAAGGAGAGTTTCAAATGTGTGTGGGTAGAATATATATCCCACGGGGGTAAAATTGAAAAAAGTTTAAAAAATTTTTTTTTTGGACTTAGTCATTTTTCCGGCATTTATCAGACTTTCAGATACGGAAAATGTCAGTGAGCGTTCCGATTTCAGTTCCAGAGCGATTCGCCCAATGAGTCCTTGATATTTATTTGTTTTCAGCCAATATTTAGGATTTTTGAAAATTTCACTTTTTTGCGAAAATATCCACTAAATGAGGGAATAATATGTGTGAGGGTACCCAGGAGAGTTCCAAATGTGTGTGGGTAGAATATATATCCCACGGGGGTAAAATTGAAAAAAGTTGAAAAATTTTTTTTTTGTACTTAGTCATTTTTCCGGCGTTTATCAGACTTTCAGATAGGGCAAATATCAGTGAGCGTTCCGATTTCAGTTGCAGAGCGATTCGCCAAATGAGTCCTTGATATTTAGTCATTTTCAGCCAATTTTCTGGATTTTTGAAAATTTCACTTTTTTGTGAAAATATCCACTAAATGAGGGAATAATATGTGTGAGGGTACCCCAGGAGAGTTTCAAATGTGTGTGGATAGAATATATATCCCACGGGGGTAAAATTGAAAAAAGTTGAACATTTTTTTTTTTGTACTTAGTCATTTTTCCGACGTTTATCAGACTTTCAGATAGGGCAAATGTCAGTGAGCATTACGATTTCAGTTCCAGAGCGATTCGCCCAATGAGTCCTTGATATTTAGTCGTTTTCAGCCAATATTTTGGATTTTTGAAAATTTCACTTTTTTGTGAAAATATCCACTAAATGAGGGAATAATATGTGTGAGGGTACCACAGGAGAGTTTCAAATGTGTGTGGGTAGAATATATATCCCACGGGGGTAAAATTGAAAAAAGTTGAAATTTTTTTTTTTGTACTTAGTCATTTTTCCGGCGTTTATCAGACTTTCAGATAGGGCAAATGTCAGTGAGCGTTCCGATTTCAGTTGCAGAGCGATTCGCCCAATGAGTCCTTGATATTTAGTCGTTTTCACTCAGTTTTCTGGATTTTTGAAAATTTCACTTTTTTGTGAAAATATCCACTAAATGAGGGAATAATATGTGTGAGGGTACCCCAGGAGAGTACCAAATGTGTGTGGGTAGAATATATATCCCACGGTGGTAAAATTGAAAAAAGTTAAAAAATTTTTTTTTGGATTTAGTCATTTTTCCGGCGTTTATCAGACTTTCAGATAGGGAAAATGTCAGTGAGCGTTCCGATTTCTGTTCCAGAGCGATTCGCCCAATGAGTCCTTGATATTTAGTTGTTTTCAGCCAATATTTAGGATTTTTGAAAATTTCACTTTTTTGCGAAAATATCCACTAAATGAGGGAATAATATGTGTGAGGGTACCCAGGAGAGTTCCAAATGTGTGTGGGTAGAATATATATCCCACGGGGGTAAAATTGAAAAAAGTTGAAAAAATTTTTTTTTTGGACTTAGTCATTTTCCCGCCGTTTATCAGACTTTCAGATAGGGCAAATGTCAGTGAGCGTTCCGATTTCAGTTCTAGAGCGATTCGCCCAATGAGTCCTTGATATTTAGTCTTTTTCAGCCAATCTTCTGGATTTTTGAAAATTTTACTTTTTTGTGAAAATATCCACTAAATGAGGGAATAATATGTGTGAGGGTACCCGAGGAGAGTTTCAAATGTGTGTGGGTAGAATATATATCCCACGGGGGTAAAATTGAAAAAAGTTGAAAAAAATTTTTTTTGGGAATTAGTCATTTTTCCGGCGTTTATCAGACTTTCAGATAGGGCAAATGTCAGTGAGCATTACTATTTCAGTTCCAGAGCGATTCGCCCAATGAGTGCTTGATATTTAGTCGTTTTCAGCCAATATTTTGGATTTTTGAAAATTTCACTTTTTTGTGAAAATATCCACTAAATGAGGGAATAATATGTGTGAGGGTACCCCAGGAGAGTTCCAAATGTGTGTGGGTAGAATATATATCTCACGGGGGTAAAATTGAAAAAAGTTGAAAATTTTTTTTTTTTTGTACTTAGTCATTTTTCCGACGTTTATCAGACTTTCAGATAGGGGAAATGTTAGTGAGCATTCCGATTTCAGTTCCAGAGCGATTCGCCCAATGAGTCCTTGATATTTAGTTGTTTTCAGCCAATATTTATGATTTTTGAAAATTTCACTTTTTTGTGAAAATATCCACTGAATGAGGGAATAATACGTGTGAGGGTACCCCAGGAGAGTTCCAAATGTGTGTGGGTAGAATATGTATGCCACAGCGGTAAAATTGAAAAAAGTTAAAATTTTTTTTTTTTGTACTTAGTAATTTTTCCGACGTTTATCAGGCTTTCAGATAGGGGAAATGTTAGTGAGCATTCTGACTTCAGTTCCAGAGCGATTCGCCCAATGAGTCCTTGATATTTAGTCGTTTTCAGCCAACTTTATGGATTTTTGAAAATTTCACTTTTTTTGTGAAAATATCCACTAAATGAGGGAATAATATGTGTGAGGGAACCCCAGGAGAGTTCCAAATGTGTGTGGGTAGAATATATATCCCACGGTGGTAAAATTGAAAAAAGTTTAAAAAATTTTTTTTTTGGACTTAGTCATTTTTCCGGCGTTTATCAGACTTTCAGATAGGGAAAATGTCAGTGAGCGTTCCGATTTCAGTTCCAGAGCGATTCGCCCAATGAGTCCTTGATATTTAGTTGTTTTCAGCCAATATTTTGGATTTTTGAAAATTTCACTTTTTTGTGAAAATATCCACTAAATGAGGGAATAAAATGTGTGCGGGTACCCCAGGAGAGTTCCAAATGTGTGTGGGTAGAATATATATCCCACGGGGGTAAAATCGAAAAAAGTTGAAACATTTTTTTTTTTGTACTTAGTCATTTTTCCGGCGTTTATCAGACTTTCAGATAGGGCAAATGTCAGTGAGCGTTCCGATTTAGGTTGCAGAGCGATTCGCCCAATGAGTCCTTGATATTTAGTCGTTTTCACCCAGGTTTCTGGATTTTTGAAAATTTCACTTTTTTGTGAAAATATCCACTAAATGAGGGAATAATATGTGTGAGGGTACCCCATTAGAGTTCCAAATGTGTGTGGGTAGAATATATATCCCACGGGGGTAAAATCGAAAAAAGTTGAAAAATTTTTTTTTTGTACTTAGTCATTTTTCCAATGTTTATCAGACTTTCAGATACGGCAAATGTCAGTGAGCTTTCCGATTTCAGTTCCAGAGCGATTCGACCAATGAGTCCTTGATGTTTAGTCGTTTTAAGCCAATATTTCAGATTTTTGAAAATTTCACTTTTTTGTGAAAATATCCACTAAATGAGGGAATAATATGTGTGAGGGTACAGCAGGAGAGTTCCAAATGTGTGTGGGTAGAATATATATCTCACGGTGGTAAAATTGAAAAAAGTTGAAAACATTTTTTTTTTGGACTTAGTCATTTTTCCGGCGTTTATCACACTTTCAGAGAGGGCAAATGTCAGTGAGCTTTCCGATTTCAGTTCCAGAGCGATTCGCCCAATGAGTAGTGTTGAGCCACCCCCATAGTGTTTGGGTTCGGTTCGGTTCGTCGAACACCGGGATGTTCGAGGAACTGTTCGTCGAACTGTTCATCGAACACCTTAGAACACCGTCGAACACCGTTAAAACCAATGGCAGGCAAACAAAAACACATAGAACCACATAGAAAACACCTTCAAAGGTGTCCAAAAGCTGACAAACTGCTCAGAAGATGCTCTCTTTAAAAAAGCTGGCCGGCAATTCAGCTGCGGCATACACCGGTACCCGACAATTTAGACAAGAAGGAATAGAGCATCACACATAGATTAGATAGATAGAAACATGTCAGTCACACATATAAGAAGCACAGTGACAGTGTTGCTTACTGTACTTGTCATTTAGTGTAAAGGATTTATTAAAAAAAATAATATTGTTTTCGTGCACCGTCTCTTTAAAAAAGTCGGCCGGCAATTCAGCAGCGGTACCCGACAATTTATAACAGAAAGAATAGAGCTTCACACATAGATAGATAGATATAAACATGCCAATCACATATATAATAAGTACAGTGACAGTGTTGCTTACTGTACTTGTCATTTAATGTAAAGGATTTATTTAAAAAAATAATAGTGTTTTCATGCACCGTCTCTTTAAAAAAGCCGGCCGGCAATTCAGCCTCGGTACCCGACAATTTAGAACAGAAAGATAGAGCATCACACATAGATTAGATAGATAGAAACATGTCAGTCACATATATATGAAGTACAGTGACAGTGTTGGTTACTGCACTTGTCATTTAGTGTTAAAATAAAGGATTTATTAAAAAAAAAATTGGCGTAGGGTTCCCCATAATTTTAGTCTCTAGCGGAGGTTAAGCAGACAGCTGGGGCAGATGTTTGAAGCCTGGGAAGAGGGTAATACCCATGGAGCTTCCCAGGCTACTAATATCAGCCCCCAGCTGAATACCTAGCCTTTACTAGCTATTAAAATGGGGGACACCCCAAAAAAATGACATGGGGTCCCCCCTATTTTAATAGCTAACAAAGGCTAGGCAGACAGCTGGTGGCTGATATTAATAGCCCAGGAAGGGTACCATGAATATTGGCTCCCTCCCAGGCTAGAAACACCAGCCGTCAGCCGCCCCAGAAATGGCGCATCCATAGGATGCGCTAATTCTGGCACTTAGCCTCGCTCTTCCCACTGCCCTGTAGTGGTGGCAGTGGGGTAATAGGGCTGGGGTTGATGTCAGCTTATAATGCCAGCTGACATCAAGCCCAGGTTAGTAATGGAGAGGCGTCTATAAGACACCCCCATTACTAACCACATAGTCAAAGTTAAAAGAAAACACAAACACCCAGAATAAAGTCCTTTAATTGAAATAACGACACAATTCTTTATTGTTCTAAATTAAACCATACTTACCATCACGCCCATTCCAGCTGAAGCCAACGATCTCCTGTAATAAAAGAAAAATAATAAAGCAACATCATCCTTACCTTTCCATGGTTCCCACGACAGCTTCAGCTCTGCTACATCGAGATGACAGGCTGGACCGCAGCAGAAAGCTGCCATCCAGCCTGTCATCCCGCGGACACTGAGAAGCGCAGGTATGCTTGCGCTCCTCAGTGTCAAGCTGTGATGGCATCCAGATGAGCTGAGTTCATGTCCAATGAACTCAGCTCACCTCATGCACGTCACTGACAGCGTGGGAGAATTCTCACGCTGAAGCGCTGAGTGCAGGAGAATTTTCCCACGCTGTCAGTGACGTGCATGAGGCTGATATTTAAATTTGGCGCACAAATCGGTGATTGGTCGCGGGCAGCGTCCGCGACCAATCAGCACAGTAGTGTTTAACTTTGGCGGCAAGATCAGTGATTGGTCGCGCGCCAAGACCGTGACCAATCACCGATTTGGGCGCCACATTTAAATATCGGCCGCGACCAATCAGCACAGCGTTCTTTAAATGTGGATCCAAGATCGGTGATTGGTCGCGGCTGATATTTAAATTTGGCGCACAAATCTGTGATTGGTCGCGGGCAGCGTCCGCGACCAATCAGCACAGTAGTGTTTAACTTTGGCGGCAAGATCAGTGATTGGTCGCGGTCAAGACGGCGACCAATCACCGATTTGTGCGGCACATTTAAATAGCGGCCGCGACCAATTGGATGTCAGCGCCGCTCCCCGGTCCTCCCTTTACACCCTAGCCGCATGGATGTCAGCGGCGCTGCCTGTGCGGATACTTCCGCTGTGAGAACCCGGGACATGAGCGGGCGCTCGCAGCAGAAGTATCCCGACCCGCAGCACCGCTTCCCGGTCCTCCCTTCACACCCTAGCCGCTGATGTCCCCACAGTATCCGCATGGTGTTACAAAGGTCCGGACATTTGTATTAAAAATCGCTGATTGGTCGCTGGCGCTGCCCGCGACCAATCACCGATTTGGGCGCCAAATTTAAATATCGGCCGCGACCAATCACCCATCTTGGCTCCACATTTAAACACCGCTATACTGATTGGTCGCGGACGCTATTTAAATGTGGCGCCAAAATCGGTGATTGGTCGCGCCCACCGTCGGCGACCAATCAGCACAGCGGTGTTTAAATGTGGAGCCAAGATCGGTGATTGGTTGCGGCCGATATTTAAATTTGGCGCCCAAGTCGGTGATTGGTCGCGGGCAGCGCCAGCGACCAATCAGCGATTTTTAACACAAATGTCCAGATCTTTGTAACACCATGCGGATACTGTGGGGACATCAGCGGCTAGGGTGTCAAGTGAGGACCGGGGAGCGGCGCTGCGGGTCGGGATACTTCTGCTGCGAGCAGTCGCTCATCTCCCGGCTTCTCACAGCGGAAGTATCCGACCAGGCAGCGGCGCTCCCCCGTCCTCACCAATACGATTCGCTGATTGGTCGCGCTCTCCGCACGCGACCAATCAGTGATCTTGGCGCTAAAGTTAAACACCGCTTTGCTGATTGGTCGCGGACGCTGCCCGCGACCAATCACCGATTTGGGCGCCACATTTAAATAGCGGCCGCGACCAATCAGCGAGCTTGGCGCCAAATTTAAACAACGCTCTGCTGATTGCTCGCGGACGCCAGACGCGTCCAATCAGTGAGATTGGCGCCAAATTTAAACAACGCTCTGCTGATTGGTCGCGGATGCCGGCCGCGACCAATCAGCGAGATTGGCGCCAAATTTAAACCCCGCTCTGCTAATTGGTCACGGATGCCGGCCGCGACTAATCAACATTATTGGCGCCAAATTTAAACCCTGCTCGGCTGATTGGTCACGGTTGCCGGCCGCGACCAATCAGCAGTATTGGCTCCAAATTTAAACCCCGCTCTACTGATTGGTCACGGTTGCCGGCCGCGACCAATCAGCGATTTTGGCGCCAAATTTAAACACCGCTCTGCTGATTGGTCGCGGCCGGCGATTGCGACCAATCAGCATTATTGGCACCAAATTTAAACCCCGCTCTGCTGATTGGTCGCGACCGCCGGCCGCGACTAATCAACATTGTTGCCGCCAAATTCAAACACCGCTCTGCTGAATGGTCGCGGTCGTGACCAATCACCATTATTGGCACCAAATTTAAACACCACTTTGCTGATTGGTCGCGACCGCAATCAATCAGCATTATTGGCGCAAAACTTAAACCCCGCTCTGCTGATTAGTCGCGACCGCCGGCCGTGACCAATCAGCGATATAGTCGCCAAATTTCAACACCGCTTTGCTGATTGGTCGCGGTTGCTAGCCGCGACCAGTCAGCGATTTTGGAGCCAAATTTAAACACCGCTCTGCTGATTGCGCCGGGTCTGCCGCATACATATTCTAGAATACCCGATGCGTTAGAATCGGGCCACCATCTAGTTTCATGAAATAATTAAAAAAAAAATTGACGTAGGGCTTCGCACTATATTTGTGTCCAGCCAGGTACAGCAGGCAGCTGGGGGCTGGAATCTGCAGCGCAGGGAGGCCCAAGCTTTCTGGGTCCCCCCCGCTGCAAATTGCAGTCCGCAGCCACCCCGGAAAATGGCGCGTTCATAGAAGCGCCATCTTCTGGCGCTGTACACAACTCATCCAGGGCCCTGGTGCTGTGGCTCACTGGGTAATAAAGGGGTTAGGGCCAGCTTGGCATTTTCAGCTGGCCCTAAGCCCGAAATTCATGGGGTCACGCCAATATTAGACATGACCGCCATGAATTTCTAGTAAAGTATTTAAAAAAAACACAACACCCAGAAAAAAGTCCTTTAATTGAAATAAACACACAATTCTTTATTGTTCTAAATTAAACCATACTTACCGTCACGCCCATTCCAGCTGAAGCCAATGTCTTCTGCAATAAAAGTAAAATAATAAAGCAACCTCATCCTTACCTTTCCATGGTTCCCACGACAGCTTCAGCTCTGCTACATCGAGATGACAGGCTGGACCGCAGCAGAACACTGCAATCCAGCCTGTCATCCCGCAGACACTGAGAAGTGCAGGCATGCTTGCACTCCTCAGTGTCTCGCTGTGACGGCATAAAGATGAGACGAGTTCATGTCCAATGAACTCGGCTCACCTCATGCACGTCACTGACAGCGTGGGAAAATTCTCCTGCACTCAGAGCTTCAGCGTGAGAATTCTCCCACGCTGTCAGTGACGTACATGAGGTCAGCTGAGTTCATTGGACATGAATGAGCTCACCTCATGCACGTCACTGACAGCGTGTCACACTGTCTCTGCGTACAGGAGGTCAGGGGCCTAAGCTGACCCTAAGCTGGGGCCCTGACTAATCCCTCTACCTGGAGGTACTGTTAAAGGTACAGAGATCCAGGCCGCCAGCGTAACCCCTACCTCCTGAGGATCCCTGCACCTCAGTAATCTAGTCCTGAGAAGGACCCCGATCACAACAATAGGGGACAGGAAATAATATGCCAACACTCAGTACTTAGACGAACGAGACAGTACAAGGGTCAAACCAAAAACCACCTTGCATACAAAAACTACACCACAACTACAGAGGGAACACCAACGGGAAAGGAGATAAATGATAAAGCGAGGAAGGGAAAAGCCACACCAAATACACTTAGCTTAGAACTCCAAAATGCCACGATCCGCTCTGTTAGTCTGTATGAAATGCTTTCACCGACACTTCCCTAACAGACTGGCAGGCATATGAAGGAGTCCCACTACTGCAGCATTGATTGCAGCTGGGCGAGGCTGAACCTCGTCTAGCACAGAGAGAGAGAGTTAACTCCCTCACTGCCGAAAACCACAAAACACCAAAAACTCAGCTGCGAGAAGTCAGGCTGTGTAATCGTGACGATCTTCGTGGCGACACACCCATGACAGTACTCCCCCTTCTACGAGGGGCCTCCGGACCCTCAGGGCCAGGTTTATCCGGGTGAGTCATGTGGAAGGCCCGAACTAATCGGTCTGCGTTAATATCCGACGCAGGAACCCACATCCTCTCCTCAGGACCATACCCCTTCCAATGAACCAGGTACTGAAGTGACCGGCGATTAAAGCGTGAATCGATGACCTTTGATACCTGGAACTCCAAGTTACCATTGACCACCACAGGAGGGGGAGGTAAAGGTGACGGTATCACCGGCGCCACATACCTCTTAAGCAACGATCTGTGGAACACGTTGTGAATTTTAAACGTAGGGGGGAGGTCAAGACGGAATGCCACCGGATTAATTATAGAACTGATCCTGTACGGCCCGATGAACCTGGGACCCAGTTTCCAGGAGGGAACCTTAAGTTTTATATTCCTGGTAGACAACCATACCCGATCGTTCACACTTAGGTCCGGACCAGACACTCTCCTCCTATCAGCCATACGTTTGTATCGGTTCCCCATAGTATTCAGATTCTTCAGCACCCCTCTCCATACTGAAGCGAGTGATGAGGAAAATCGTTCCTCCTCAGGAATCCCCGAAGAGCCCCCCCTACTGAAAGTACAAAACTGGGGGTGAAAACCATATGCCCCAAAAAACGGGGACTTACCAGTGGACTCGCTCCGCCTATTATTAAGAGCAAACTCTGCCAGAGGTAAGAAAGAAGCCCAGTCCTCCTGGTTCTCTGACACAAAACACCGGAGATATGTCTCCAAGCTCTGGTTCATACGTTCCGTCTGACCATTGGTCTGAGGATGAAAAGCCGATGAGAACGATAAATGCATCCCCCGCTGTGTACAAAATGCCTTCCAGAATTTGGACACAAACTGAGACCCCCGATCTGACACCACATCGGAGGGTACCCCGTGAAGCCTCACAATCTCCCCAATGAACACCTGCGCAAGAGTTTTAGCATTAGGAAGAGCAGGAAGAGCGATAAAATGTGCCATCTTGCTGAACCTGTCCACTACAACGAGTATGACCGTTTTACCCGAAGACGGCGGGAGGTCCGTAATAAAGTCCATAGACAGATGAGTCCAAGGACGCTCCGGGATCTTCAAAGGTAAGAGGGCCCCAGACGGACGGGTATGTGGGGTCTTAGAGCGCGCACAAACCCCACAGGACGCAACAAAAGTTACCACCTCCTTATGTAAGTTAGGCCACCAAAACCGACGCGAGAGGAGATCCACCGTTGCTTTACTCCCCGGGTGTCCTGCCAAAGCTGAGTTATGGTGTGCCTCGATCACCTTTTCTTGTAGCTGATCTGGAACAAACAGTCTCCCTGGAGGTCCAACAGGGGCATCCCCCTGAGCCTCCAATACCTCCTCCTCAAGCTCAGAGCATACTGCCGACACCACCACCCCCTCTTGAAGGATAGGAACCGGATCATCCGTATTCCCGGCCCCAGGGAAACTACGAGATAAGGCATCCGCCTTCACATTTTTTGACCCAGGACGATATGTAACGACAAAATTAAACCTGGTAAAAACAATGACCACCTGGCATGTCTGGGATTCAGACGTTTTGCGGACTCCAGATAAAGCAGGTTCTTGTGATCGATGATGACGGTGACCGGATGGACTGCTCCCTCTAAAAAATGGCGCCACTCCTCAAAAGCTAACTTAATGGCCAAGAGTTCCCTATTGCCGACATCATAATTCCTCTCAGCGGACGACAATTTTTTAGAGAAAAAGGCGCACGGATGCCACTTACCAGGGGACGAACCTTGTGACAATACTGCTCCCACCCCTACCTCAGAAGCGTCTACCTCTACAATGAATGGCTGTGACGCATCAGGTTGAATGAGTATGGGTGCCGAGGCAAAACATTTTTTCAAGGAGGAGAAAGCTTGACAAGCCTTGTCAGACCACCTAGAAAAATCCGTCCCCTTTTTTGTCATGTCTGTGAGAGGTTTAACCATGGACGAGAAATTACGAATGAACTTCCGGTAATAATTAGCAAACCCCAGGAAACGTTGTAGTGCCTTAAGATTCTCTGGCAGATCCCACTCAAGAACTGCCCGCACTTTCCCAGGGTCCATACGAAAACCGGACGCTGAAACCAGGATGCCTAAAAACTGGAGTTCCTGTACGGCGAACACACACTTTTCCCATTTGGCATACAGTTTATTATCCCGCAAGATCTGTAACACCTGCCTAACGTGCTCCTGATGAGACACCAGATTCGGCGAGTAAATTAAGATATCATCCAGATATATGACAACAAACTGTCCAACCAGGCGGCGAAAAATGTCATTAACAAAGTGTTGGAACACCGCCGGGGCATTAGTCAGACCGAATGGCATGACAAGGTTCTCATAATGCCCCTCCGGAGTGTTAAACGCCGTCTTCCACTCATCCCCCTCCTTCATCCTAATCAGATTGTACACCCCCCTGAGATCCAACTTAGAGAACCATTTGGTGCCCACGATCTGATTAAAGAGATCGGGAATAAGTGGGAGCGGATACGGATCTCGGACCGTTATCCCATTAAGTTCACGGAAATCCAGGCAAGGGCGTAGGCCTCCATCTTTCTTCTTCACAAAGAAGAACCCCGCGGCCACTGGTGAAGATGAAGGTCTAATATGCCCCTTAGCCAGAAATATAATCCTTCATGGCCTGCCCCTCAGGACCAGAAAGGTTATACAACCTAGCTTTAGGTAACTTGGCCTCAGGGAGCAGTTTTACAGAACAGTCATACTCGCGATGAGGAGGTAGTTCCTGACACCCTTTCTCCGAGAATACATCCTCAAAGTCCACCAGAAACGGAGGTAAGACCCTAGGAGTAACCGCACCAATGACCGTATTCATGCAGTTTTTATTACAGAATTTACTCCATTGGCTTATCTCTCTAGATTGCCATTTAATAACCGGGTTATGCTTAGTTAACCAAGGAAGGCCCAACACTATAGGAGTATATGAAGGAGTCCCACTACTGCAGCATTGATTGCAGCTGGGCGAGGCTGAACCTCGTCTAGCACAGAGAGAGAGAGTTAACTCCCTCACTGCCTAAAAACACAAAACACCAAAAACTCAGCTGCGAGAAGTCAGGCTGTGTAATCGTGACGATCTTCGTGGCGACACACCCGTGACACAGCTGAGATCATTGGACATGAATGAGCTCACCTCATGCACGTCACTTACAGCGTGGGAAAATTCTCACGCTGAAGCGCTGAGTGCAGGAGAATTCTCCCACGCTGTCAGTGACGTGCATGAGGTGAGCCGAGTTCATTGGACATGACCTCGGCTCATCTGGATGCCGTCACTGCCAGACACTGAGGAGCGCAAGCAAGCCTGCGCTTCTCAGTGTCTGCGGGATGACAGGCTAGATGGCAGCGTTCTGCTGCGGTCCAGCCTGTCATCTCGATGTAGCAGAGCTGAAGCTGTCGTGGGAACCATGGAAAGATAAGGATGAGGTTGCTTTATTATTTTACTTATATTGCAGGAGATCGTTGGCTTCAGCTGGAATGGGCGTGGTGGTAAGTATGGTTTAATTTAGAACAATAAAGGAATGTGTCTTTATTTCAATTAAAGGACTTTATTCTGGGTGTTTGTGTTTTCTTTTAACTTTGACTATGGGGTTAGTAATGGGGGTGTCTTATAGACGCCTCTCCATTACTAACCTGGGCTTGATGTCAGCTGGCATTATAAGCTGACATCAACCCCAACCCTATTACCCCACTGCCACCGCTACAGGGCAGTGGGAAGAGCGAGGCTAAGTGCTAGAATTACCGCATCCTATGGATGCGCCATTTCTGGGGCTGCTGACGGCTGTTTTTTCTAGCCTGAGAGGGGGCCAATATTCATGGCACCCTTCCTGGGCTACTAATATCAGCCCGCAGCTGTCTGCCTAGCCTTTGCTAGCTATTAAAATAGGGGGGACCCCACGTCATTTTTTTGGGGGGGTCCCCCATTTTAATAGCTAGTAAAGGCTAGGTATTCCGCTGGGGGCTGATATTAGTAGCCTGGGAAGCTCCGTGGGTATTACCCCCTTCCCAGGCTTCAAACATCTGCCCCAGCCGTCTGCTTTATCTCCGCTAGAGCCTAAAATTATGGGGACCCCCACGCCAATTTTTTTTTAAATAAATCCTTTTTTTTACCACTAAATGACAAGTACAGTAATCAACACTGTCACAGTACTTCATATATATGTGACTGACATGTTTCTATCTATCTAATCTATGTGTGATTCTCTATTCCTTCTATTCTAAATTGTCGGGTACAGATGCTGAATTGCCGGCCGGCTTTTTTAAAGAGACGGTGCATGAAAACACTATTATTTTTTTTAATAAATCCTTTACACTAAATGACAAGTACAGTAAGCAACACTGTCATTGTACTTCATATATGTGTTACTGACATGTTTCTATCTATCTAATAATCTATGTGTGATTCTCTATTCCTTCTATTCTAAATTGTCGGGTACCGCTGCTGAATTGCCGGCGGCTTTTTTAAAGAGACGGTGCATGAAAACACTATTATTTTTTTTGATAAATCCTTTACACTAAATGACAAGTACAGTAAGCAACACTGTCACTTTACTTCGTATATATGTGGCTGACATGTTTCTATCTATCTAATCTATATGTGAAGCTCTATTCTTTCGTTCTAAATTGTCGGGTACTGGTGTATGCCGCTGCTGAATTGCCGGCTTTTCATGTTTCACTGTTGGCACTGTTCCCATCGATTTGGGCAATCACTGTAATGCCACAACCACCATGGCTGTGGCATTACAGTGAGTGGCAGACAATCCCTGCATGATTGGTGCTCAAAATAGCGCCAGACATGCAGGACACGCTTTTGGTGCACGAACAGTTATCGAACATAACCTCGAACAGCCGAATTTTTTGCAAATCGTTCGGGTTCGTCGAACAACTCGAACACCGCCCAAAACAGCTCGAATTTGAGATTGGCGAACAGTTCTAGTCGAACACCGCTCATCTCTACCAATGAGTCCTTGATATTTAGTCGTTTTCAGCCAATATTTTGGATATTTGAAAATTTCACTTTTTTTGTGAAAATATCCACTAAATGAGGGAATAATATGTGTGAGGGTACCCCAGGAGAGTTCCAAATGTGTGTGGGTAGAAAATATATCCCACGGGGGTAAAATTGAAAAAAGTTAAAAAAAATTTTTTTTTGGGCTTAGTCATTTTTCCGACGTTTATCAGACTTTCAGATAGGGGAAATGTCAGTGAGCATTCTGATTTCAGTTCCAGAGCGATTGGCCCAATGAGTCCTGAGTCCTTGATATTTAGTCGTTTTCAGGCAATTTACTGGATTTTTAAAAATTTCACTTTTTTGTGAAAATATCCACTAAATGGGGGAATAATATGTGTGAGGGTACCCCAGGAGAGTTCCAAATGTGTGTGGGTAGAATATATATCCCACGGGGGTAAAATTGAAGAAAGTTGAAGAAATTTTTTTTTTGGACTTAGTCATTTTTCCGGGGTTTATCAGACTTTCAGATAGGGGAAATGTCAGTGAGCATTCTGATTTCAGTTGCAGAGCGATTGGCCCAATGAGTCCTTGATATTTAGTCGTTTTCAGCCAATTTCCTGGATTTTTGAAAATTTCACTTTTTGGTGAAAATCTCCACTAAATGAGGGAATAATATGTGTGAGGGTACCCCAGGAGAGTTCCAAATGTGTGTGGGTAGAATATATATCCCACGGGGGTAAAATTGAAAAAAGTTTAAAAAAAATTTTTTTTTGGACTTAAGGCCCCGTCACACTAAGCGATGCAGCAGCGATCCCGACAACAATACGACCTGTCAGGGATCGTTGCTGCATCGCTAATACATCGCTGGTGAGCTGTCAAACAGGCAGGCTCACCAGCGATGAGGGGAGCAGCGATATCGTGGAAAGAATCGTTCCACGATGTCCTGCTCCCGTTTCCAGCCTGCTGCTTAAGCAGGAGCAGGCTGGTAACTATGGTAAACATCGGGTTACTAAGTGCACGTGTGCCCCTAGTAACCCGCTGTTTACCATGGATACCACTCTGCTACCGTGCGCTGGAGCCTCCGCTCACAGTAGCAGAGTGGTATCTATGGTAAACAGCGGGTTACTAAGTGCGCGCGTGCCCCTAGTAACCCGATGTTTACCATAGTTACCAGCCAGATCGTTGGTCCCGCTGGTCACACACAGCCATGTGTGCTGGCCAGCGGGAGGCCAACGACCAAAAATGGTCCAGGACACTTTGCAACGATCAGCGACCTCACAGCAGGGGCCTGATCGTTGCAAAGTGTCACACATAGCGACATCGCTGGTGAGGTCGCTGGTGAGTCACCAAAACCGTGACACAGCAGCGATCTCGCTAGCGAGATCGCTTAGTGTGACGGGGCCTTTAGTCATTTTTACGGTGTTTATCAGACTTTCAGATAGGGCAAATGTCAGTGAGCTTTCCGATTTCAGTTGCAGAGCGATTCGCCCAATGAGTCCTTGATATTTAGTCGTTTTCACCCAATTTTCTGGATTTTTGAAAATTTCACTTTTTTGTGAAAATATCCACTAAATGATGGAATAATATGTGTGAGGGTACCCCAGGAGAGTTCCAAATGTGTGTGGGTAGAATATATATCTCACGGGGGTAAAATTGAAAAAAGTTGAAAAATATTTTTTTTTGGACTTAGTCATTTTTCCGGCGTTTATCAGACTTTCAGATAGGGCAAATGTCAGTGAGCGTTCCGATTTCAGTTGCAGAGCGATTCGCCCAATGAGTCCTTGATATTTAGTTGTTTTCACCCAATTTTCTGGATTTTTGAAAATTTCACTTTTTTGTGAAAATGTCCACTAAATGAGGGAATAATATGTGTGAGGGTACCCCAGGAGAGTTCCAAATGTGTGTGGGTAGAATATATATCCCACGGGGGTAAAATTGAAAAAAGTTGAAAAAAATTTTTTTTTTGGACTTAGTCATTTTTCCGGCGTTTATCAGACTTTCAGATAGGGAAATTGTCAGTGAGCGTTCCGATTTCAGTTCCAGAGCGATTCGCCCAATGAGTCCTTGATATTTAGTCGTTTTCAGCCAATTTTATGGATTTTTGAAAATTTCACTTTTTTGTGAAAATATCCACTAAATGAGGGAATAATATGTGTGAGGGTACCCCAGGAGAGTTCCAAATGTGTGTGGTAGAATATATATCCCACGGGGGTAAAATTGAAAAAAGTTGAAAAAAATTTTTTTTTTGGACTTAGTCATTTTTCCGGCGTTTATCACACTTTCAGATAGGACAAATGTCAGTGAGTGTTCCGATTTCAGTTCCAGAGCGATTCGCCCAATGAGTCTTTGATATTTAGTCGTTTTCAGCCAATTTTCTGGATTTTTGAAAATTTCACTTTTTTGTGAAAATATCCACTAAATGAGGGAATAATATGTGTGAGGGTACCCCAGGAGAGTTCCAAATGTGTGTGGGTAGAATATATATCCCACGGGGGTAAAATTGAAAAAAGTTGAAACATTTTTTTTTGTACTTAGTCATTTTTCCGACGTTTATCAGACTTTCAGATAGGGCAAATGTCAGTGAGCATTCCGATTTCAGTTCCAGAGCGATTCGCCCAATGAGTCCTTGATATTTAGTCGTTTTCAGCCAATATTTTGGATTTTTGAAAATTTCACTTTTTTGTGAAAATATCCACTAAATGAGGGAATAATATGTGTGAGGGTACCCCAGGAGAGTTCCAAATGTGTGTGGGTATAATATATATCCCACGGGGGTAAAATTGAAAAAAGTTGAAAAAAATTTTTTTGTAGTCATTTTTCCGACGTTTATCAGACTTTCAGATAGGAGAAATGCCAGTGAGCATTCTGATTTCAATTCCAGAGCGATTCGCCAAATGAGTCCTTGATATTTAGTCGTTTTCAGCCAATTTTATGGATTTTTGAAAATTTCACTTTTTTTGTGAAAATATCCACTAAGTGAGGGAATAATATGTGTGAGGGTACCCCAGGAGAGTTCCAAATGTGTGTGGGTAGAATATATATCCCACGGGGGTAAAATTGAAAATAGTTGAAAAAATTTTTTTTTTGGACTTAGTCATTTTTCCGGCGTTTATCAGACTTTCAGATAGGGGAAATGTCAGTGAGCATTCTGATTTCAGTTCCAGAGCGATTCGCCCAATGAGTCCTTGATATTTCGGCGTTTTCAACCAATATTTTGGATTTTTGAAAATTTCACTTTTTTGTGAAAATATCCACTAAATGAGGGAATAATATGTGTGAGGGTACCACAGGAGACTTCCAAATGTGTGTGGGTAGAATATATATCCCACGGGGGTAAAATTGAAAAAAGTTGAAAAAAATTTTTTTGTAGTCATTTTTCCGACGTTTATCAGACTTTCAAATAGGAGAAATGCCAGTGAGCATTCTGATTTCAGTTCCAGAGCGATTCGCCCAATGAGTCCTTGATATTTAGTCGCTTTCAGCCAATTTTATGAATTTTTGAAAATTTCACTTTTTTGTGAAAATATCCACTAAATGAGGGAATAATATGTGTGAGGGTACCCCAGGAGAGTTCCAAATGTGTGTGGGTAGAATATATATCCCACGGGGGTAAAATTGTAAAAAGTTGAAACATTTTTTTTTGTACTTAGTCATTTTTCAGACGTTTATCAGACTTTCAGATAGGGGAAATGTCAGTGGGCATTCTGATTTCAGTTCCAGAGCGATTCGCCCAATGAGTCCTTGATATTTAGTCGTTTTCAGCCAATATTTTGTATTTTTGAAAATTTCACTTTTTTGTGAAAATATCCCCTAAATGAGGGAATAATATGTGTGAGGGTACCCCAGGAGAGTTCCAAATGTGTGTGGGTAGAATATATATCCCACGGTGGTAAAATTGAAAAAAGTTGAAAATATTTTTTTTTTGGACTTAGTCATTTTTCCACCGTTTATCACACTTTCAGATAGGGCAAATGTCAGTGAGCGTTCCGATTTCAGTTCCAGAGCGATTCGCCCAATGAGTCCTTGATATTTAGTCGTTTTCAGCCAATATTTAGAATTTTTGAAAATTTCACTTTTTTGTGAAAATATCCACTAAATGAGGGAATAATATGTGTGAGGGTACCCCAGGAGAGTTCCAAATGTGTGTGGGTAGAATATATATCCCACGGGGGTAAAATTGAAAAAAGTTGCAAAAAAATTTTTTTGTAGTCATTTTTCCGACGTTTATCAGACTTTCAGATAGGAGAAATGCCAGTGAGCATTCTGATTTCAGTTCCAGAGCGATTCGCCAAATGAGTCCTTGATATTTAGTCGTTTTCAGCCAATTTTATGAATTTTTGAAAATTTCACTTTTTTTGTGAAAATATCCACTAAATGAGGGAATAATATGTGTGAGGGTACCCCAGGAGAGTTCCAAATGTGTGTGGGTAGAATATATATCCCACGGGGGTAAAATTGAAAAAAGTTGAAAAAAAATTTTTTTTGTACTTAGTCATTTTTTCAGCGTTTATCAGACTTTCAGATAGGGGAAATGTCAGTGAGCATTCTGATTTCAGTTCCAGAGCGATTTGCCCAATGAGTCCTTGATATTTCGGCATTTTCAACCAATATTTTGGATTTTTGAAAATTTCACTTTTTTGTGAAAATATCCACTAAATGAGGGAATAATATGTGTGAGGGTACCACAGGAGACTTCCAAATGTTTGTGGGTAGAATATATATCCCACGGGGGTAAAATTGAAAAAAGTTGAAAAAAATTTTTTTGTAGTCATTTTTCCGACGTTTATCAGACTTTCAAATAGGAGAAATGCCAGTGAGCATTCTGATTTCAGTTCCAGAGCGATTCGCCCAATGAGTCCTTGATATTTAGTCGCTTTCAGCCAATTTTATGAATTTTTGAAAATTTCACTTTTTTGTGAAAATATCCACTAAATGAGGGAATAATATGTGTGAGGGTACCCCAGGAGAGTTCCAAATGTGTGTGGGTAGAATATATATCCCACGGGGGTAAAATTGTAAAAAGTTGAAACATTTTTTTTTTGTACTTAGTCATTTTTCAGACGTTTATCAGACTTTCAGATAGGGGAAATGTCAGTGGGCATTCTGATTTCAGTTCCAGAGCGATTCGCCCAATGAGTCCTTGATATTTAGTCGTTTTCAGCCAATATTTTGTATTTTTGAAAATTTCACTTTTTTGTGAAAATATCCCCTAAATGAGGGAATAATATGTGTGAGGGTACCCCAGGAGAGTTCCAAATGTGTGTGGGTAGAATATATATCCCACGGTGGTAAAATTGAAAAAAGTTGAAAATATTTTTTTTTTGGACTTAGTCATTTTTCCACCGTTTATCACACTTTCAGATAGGGCAAATGTCAGTGAGCGTTCCGATTTCAGTTCCAGAGCGATTCGCCCAATGAGTCCTTGACATTTAGTCGTTTTCAGCCAATATTTTGAATTTTTGAAAATTTCACTTTTTTGTGAAAATATCCACTAAATGAGGGAATAATATGTGTGAGGGTACCCCAGGAGAGTTCCAAATGTGTGTGGGTAGAATATATATCCCACGGGGGTAAAATTGAAAAAAGTTGAAAAAATTTTTTTTTTGTACTTAGTCATTTTTCCGACGTTTATCAGACTTTCAGATAGGGCAAATGTCAGTTAGCATTCCTATTTCAGTTCCAGAGCGATTCGCCCAATGAGTCCTTGATATTTAGTCGTTTTCAGCCAATATTTTGTATTTTTGAAAATTTCACTTTTTTGTGAAAATATCCACTAAATGAGGTAATAATATGTGTGAGGGTACCCCAGGAGAGTTCCAAATGTGTGTGGTAGAATATATATCCCACGGGTGTAAAATTGAAAAAAGTTGAAAAAATTTTTTTTGTACTTAGTCATTTTTCCGACGTTTATCAGACTTTCAGATAGGGGAAATGTCAGATAGCATTCTGATTTCAGTTCCAGTGCGATTCGCCCAATGAGTCCTTGATATTTTGGCGTTTTCAACCAATATTTTGGATTTTTGAAAATTTCACTTTTTTGTGAAAATATCCACTAAATGAGGGAATAATATGTGTGAGGGTACCACAGGAGACTTCCAAATGTGTGTGGGTAGAATATATATCCCACGGGGGTAAAATTGAAAAAAGTTGAAAAAAAATTTTTTTTGGACTTAGTCATTTTTCCAGCGTTTATCAGACTTTCAGATAGGGGCAATGTCAGTGAGCGTTCAGATTTCAGTTCCAGAGCGATTTGCCCAATGAGTCCTTGATATTTAGTCGTTTTCAGCCAATATTTTGGATTTTTGAAAATTTCACTTTTTTGTGAAAATATCCACTAAATGGGGGAATAATATGTGTGAGGGTACCCCAAGAGAGTTCCAAATGTGTGTGGGTAGAATATATATCCCACGGGGGTAAAATTGAAAAAAGTTGAAAAAAATTTTTTTGTAGTCATTTTTCCGACGTTTATCAGACTTTCAAATAGGAGAAATGCCAGTGAGCATTCTGATTTCAGTTCCAGAGCGATTCGCCCAATGATTCCTTGATATTTAGTCGCTTTCAGCCAATTTTATGAATTTTTGAAAATTTCACTTTTTTGTGAAAAAATCCACTAAATGAGGGAATAATATGTGTGAGGGTACCCCAGGAGAGTTCCAAATGTGTGTGGGTAGAATATATATCCCACGGGGGTAAAATTGTAAAAAGTTGAAACATTTTTTTTTTGTACTTAGTCATTTTTCAGACGTTTATCAGACTTTCAGATAGGGGAAATGTCAGTGGGCATTCTGATTTCAGTTCCAGAGCGATTCGCCCAATGAGTCCTTGATATTTAGTCGTTTTCAGCCAATATTTTGTATTTTTGAAAATTTCACTTTTTTGTGAAAATATCCCCTAAATGAGGGAATAATATGTGTGAGGGTACCCCAGGAGAGTTCCAAATGTGTGTGGGTAGAATATATATCCCACGGTGGTAAAATTGAAAAAAGTTGAAAATATTTTTTTTTTTGGACTTAGTCATTTTTCCACCGTTTATCACACTTTCAGATAGGGCAAATGTCAGTGAGCGTTCCGATTTCAGTTCCAGAGCGATTCGCCCAATGAGTCCTTGATATTTAGTCGTTTTCAGCCAATATGTTGAATTTTTGAAAATTTCACTTTTTTGTGAAAATATCCACTAAATGAGGGAATAATATGTGTGAGGGTACCCCAGGAGAGTTCCAAATGTGTGTGGGTAGAATATATATCCCACGGGGGTAAAATTGAAAAAAGTTGAAAAAAAATTTTTTTTGTACTTAGTCATTTTTTCAGCGTTTATCAGACTTTCAGATAGGGGAAATGTCAGTGAGCATTCTGATTTCAGTTCCAGAGCGATTTGCCCAATGAGTCCTTGATATTTCGGCATTTTCAACCAATATTTTGGATTTTTGAAAATTTCACTTTTTTGTGAAAATATCCACTAAATGAGGGAATAATATGTGTGAGGGTACCACAGGAGACTTCCAAATGTGTGTGGGTAGAATATATATCCCACGGGGGTAAAATTGAAAAAAATTGAAAAAAATTTTTTTGTAGTCATTTTTCCGACGTTTATCAGACTTTCAAATAGGAGAAATGCCAGTGAGCATTCTGATTTCAGTTCCAGAGCGATTCGCCCAATGAGTCCTTGATATTTAGTCGCTTTCAGCCAATTTTATGAATTTTTGAAAATTTCACTTTTTTGTGAAAATATCCACTAAATGAGGGAATAATATGTGTGAGGGTACCCCAGGAGAGTTCCAAATGTGTGTGGGTAGAATATATATCCCACGGGGGTAAAATTGTAAAAAGTTGAAACATTTTTTTTTGTACTTAGTCATTTTTCCGACGTTTATCAGACTTTCAGATAGGGGAAATGTCAGTGGGCATTCTGATTTCAGTTCCAGAGCGATTCGCCCAATGAGTCCTTGATATTTAGTCGTTTTCAGCCAATATTTTGTATTTTTGAAAATTTCACTTTTTTGTGAAAATATCCCCTAAATGAGGGAATAATATGTGTGAGGGTACCCCAGGAGAGTTCCAAATGTGTGTGGGTAGAATATATATCCCACGGTGGTAAAATTGAAAAAAGTTGAAAATATTTTTTTTTTGGACTTAGTCATTTTTCCACCGTTTATCACACTTTCAGATAGGGCAAATGTCAGTGAGCGTTCCGATTTCAGTTCCAGAGCGATTCGCCCAATGAGTCCTTGATATTTAGTCGTTTTCAGCCAATATTTAGAATTTTTGAAAATTTCACTTTTTTGTGAAAATATCCACTAAATGAGGGAATAATATGTGTGAGGGTACCCCAGGAGAGTTCCAAATGTGTGTGGGTAGAATATATATCCCACGGGGGTAAAATTGAAAAAAGTTGCAAAAAAATTTTTTTGTAGTCATTTTTCCGACGTTTATCAGACTTTCAGATAGGAGAAATGCCAGTGAGCATTCTGATTTCAGTTCCAGAGCGATTCGCCAAATGAGTCCTTGATATTTAGTCGTTTTCAGCCAATTTTATGAATTTTTGAAAATTTCACTTTTTTTGTGAAAATATCCACTAAATGAGGGAATAATATGTGTGAGGGTACCCCAGGAGAGTTCCAAATGTGTGTGGGTAGAATATATATCCCACGGGGGTAAAATTGAAAAAAGTTGAAAAAAAATTTTTTTTGTACTTAGTCATTTTTTCAGCGTTTATCAGACTTTCAGATAGGGGAAATGTCAGTGAGCATTCTGATTTCAGTTCCAGAGCGATTTGCCCAATGAGTCCTTGATATTTCGGCATTTTCAACCAATATTTTGGATTTTTGAAAATTTCACTTTTTTGTGAAAATATCCACTAAATGAGGGAATAATATGTGTGAGGGTACCACAGGAGACTTCCAAATGTTTGTGGGTAGAATATATATCCCACGGGGGTAAAATTGAAAAAAGTTGAAAAAAATTTTTTTGTAGTCATTTTTCCGACGTTTATCAGACTTTCAAATAGGAGAAATGCCAGTGAGCATTCTGATTTCAGTTCCAGAGCGATTCGCCCAATGAGTCCTTGATATTTAGTCGCTTTCAGCCAATTTTATGAATTTTTGAAAATTTCACTTTTTTGTGAAAATATCCACTAAATGAGGGAATAATATGTGTGAGGGTACCCCAGGAGAGTTCCAAATGTGTGTGGGTAGAATATATATCCCACGGGGGTAAAATTGTAAAAAGTTGAAACATTTTTTTTTTGTACTTAGTCATTTTTCAGACGTTTATCAGACTTTCAGATAGGGGAAATGTCAGTGGGCATTCTGATTTCAGTTCCAGAGCGATTCGCCCAATGAGTCCTTGATATTTAGTCGTTTTCAGCCAATATTTTGTATTTTTGAAAATTTCACTTTTTTGTGAAAATATCCCCTAAATGAGGGAATAATATGTGTGAGGGTACCCCAGGAGAGTTCCAAATGTGTGTGGGTAGAATATATATCCCACGGTGGTAAAATTGAAAAAAGTTGAAAATATTTTTTTTTTGGACTTAGTCATTTTTCCACCGTTTATCACACTTTCAGATAGGGCAAATGTCAGTGAGCGTTCCGATTTCAGTTCCAGAGCGATTCGCCCAATGAGTCCTTGACATTTAGTCGTTTTCAGCCAATATTTTGAATTTTTGAAAATTTCACTTTTTTGTGAAAATATCCACTAAATGAGGGAATAATATGTGTGAGGGTACCCCAGGAGAGTTCCAAATGTGTGTGGGTAGAATATATATCCCACGGGGGTAAAATTGAAAAAAGTTGAAAAAATTTTTTTTTTGTACTTAGTCATTTTTCCGACGTTTATCAGACTTTCAGATAGGGCAAATGTCAGTTAGCATTCCTATTTCAGTTCCAGAGCGATTCGCCCAATGAGTCCTTGATATTTAGTCGTTTTCAGCCAATATTTTGTATTTTTGAAAATTTCACTTTTTTGTGAAAATATCCACTAAATGAGGTAATAATATGTGTGAGGGTACCCCAGGAGAGTTCCAAATGTGTGTGGTAGAATATATATCCCACGGGTGTAAAATTGAAAAAAGTTGAAAAAATTTTTTTTGTACTTAGTCATTTTTCCGACGTTTATCAGACTTTCAGATAGGGGAAATGTCAGATAGCATTCTGATTTCAGTTCCAGTGCGATTCGCCCAATGAGTCCTTGATATTTTGGCGTTTTCAACCAATATTTTGGATTTTTGAAAATTTCACTTTTTTGTGAAAATATCCACTAAATGAGGGAATAATATGTGTGAGGGTACCACAGGAGACTTCCAAATGTGTGTGGGTAGAATATATATCCCACGGGGGTAAAATTGAAAAAAGTTGAAAAAAAATTTTTTTTGGACTTAGTCATTTTTCCAGCGTTTATCAGACTTTCAGATAGGGGCAATGTCAGTGAGCGTTCAGATTTCAGTTCCAGAGCGATTTGCCCAATGAGTCCTTGATATTTAGTCGTTTTCAGCCAATATTTTGGATTTTTGAAAATTTCACTTTTTTGTGAAAATATCCACTAAATGGGGGAATAATATGTGTGAGGGTACCCCAAGAGAGTTCCAAATGTGTGTGGGTAGAATATATATCCCACGGGGGTAAAATTGAAAAAAGTTGAAAAAAATTTTTTTGTAGTCATTTTTCCGACGTTTATCAGACTTTCAAATAGGAGAAATGCCAGTGAGCATTCTGATTTCAGTTCCAGAGCGATTCGCCCAATGATTCCTTGATATTTAGTCGCTTTCAGCCAATTTTATGAATTTTTGAAAATTTCACTTTTTTGTGAAAAAATCCACTAAATGAGGGAATAATATGTGTGAGGGTACCCCAGGAGAGTTCCAAATGTGTGTGGGTAGAATATATATCCCACGGGGGTAAAATTGTAAAAAGTTGAAACATTTTTTTTTTGTACTTAGTCATTTTTCAGACGTTTATCAGACTTTCAGATAGGGGAAATGTCAGTGGGCATTCTGATTTCAGTTCCAGAGCGATTCGCCCAATGAGTCCTTGATATTTAGTCGTTTTCAGCCAATATTTTGTATTTTTGAAAATTTCACTTTTTTGTGAAAATATCCCCTAAATGAGGGAATAATATGTGTGAGGGTACCCCAGGAGAGTTCCAAATGTGTGTGGGTAGAATATATATCCCACGGTGGTAAAATTGAAAAAAGTTGAAAATATTTTTTTTTTTGGACTTAGTCATTTTTCCACCGTTTATCACACTTTCAGATAGGGCAAATGTCAGTGAGCGTTCCGATTTCAGTTCCAGAGCGATTCGCCCAATGAGTCCTTGATATTTAGTCGTTTTCAGCCAATATGTTGAATTTTTGAAAATTTCACTTTTTTGTGAAAATATCCACTAAATGAGGGAATAATATGTGTGAGGGTACCCCAGGAGAGTTCCAAATGTGTGTGGGTAGAATATATATCCCACGGGGGTAAAATTGAAAAAAGTTGAAAAAAAATTTTTTTTGTACTTAGTCATTTTTTCAGCGTTTATCAGACTTTCAGATAGGGGAAATGTCAGTGAGCATTCTGATTTCAGTTCCAGAGCGATTTGCCCAATGAGTCCTTGATATTTCGGCATTTTCAACCAATATTTTGGATTTTTGAAAATTTCACTTTTTTGTGAAAATATCCACTAAATGAGGGAATAATATGTGTGAGGGTACCACAGGAGACTTCCAAATGTGTGTGGGTAGAATATATATCCCACGGGGGTAAAATTGAAAAAAATTGAAAAAAATTTTTTTGTAGTCATTTTTCCGACGTTTATCAGACTTTCAAATAGGAGAAATGCCAGTGAGCATTCTGATTTCAGTTCCAGAGCGATTCGCCCAATGAGTCCTTGATATTTAGTCGCTTTCAGCCAATTTTATGAATTTTTGAAAATTTCACTTTTTTGTGAAAATATCCACTAAATGAGGGAATAATATGTGTGAGGGTACCCCAGGAGAGTTCCAAATGTGTGTGGGTAGAATATATATCCCACGGGGGTAAAATTGTAAAAAGTTGAAACATTTTTTTTTGTACTTAGTCATTTTTCCGACGTTTATCAGACTTTCAGATAGGGGAAATGTCAGTGGGCATTCTGATTTCAGTTCCAGAGCGATTCGCCCAATGAGTCCTTGATATTTAGTCGTTTTCAGCCAATATTTTGTATTTTTGAAAATTTCACTTTTTTGTGAAAATATCCCCTAAATGAGGGAATAATATGTGTGAGGGTACCCCAGGAGAGTTCCAAATGTGTGTGGTAGAATATATATCCACGGTGGTAAAATTGAAAAAAGTTGAAAATATTTTTTTTTTTGACTTAGTCATTTTTCCACCGTTTATCACACTTTCAGATAGGGCAAATGTCAGTGAGCGTTCCGATTTCAGTTCCAGAGCGATTCGCCCAATGAGTCCTTGATATTTAGTCGTTTTCAGCCAATATTTTGAATTTTTGAAAATTTCACTTTTTTGTGAAAATATCCACTAAATGAGGGAATAATATGTGTGAGGGTACCCCAGGAGAGTTCCAAATGTGTGTGGGTAGAATATATATCCCACGGGGGTAAAATTGAAAAAAATTTTTTTTTGTACTTAGTCATTTTTCCGACGTTTATCACACTTTCAGATAGGGCAAATGTCAGTGAGCGTTCCGATTTCAGTTCCAGAGCGATTCGCCCAATGAGTCCTTGATATTTAGTCGTTTTCAGCCAATATTTTGAATTTTTGAAAATTTCACTTTTTTGTGAAAATATCCACTAAATGAGGGAATAATATGTGTGAGGGTACCCCAAGAGAGTTCCAAATGTGTGTGCGTAGAATATATATCCCACGGGGGTAAAATTGAAAAAAGTTGAAAAATATTTTTTTTTGGACTAAGTCATTTTTCCGGCGTTTATGAGACTTTCAGATAGGGCAAATGTCAGTGAGTGTTCCGATTTCAGTTCCAGAGCGATTCGCCCAATGAGTCCTTGATATTTAGTCGTTTTCAGTCAATATTTTGAATTTTTGAAAATTTCACTTTTTTGTGAAAATATCCACTAAATGAGGGAATAATATGTGTGAGGGTACCCTAGGAGAGTTCCAAATGTGTGTGGGTAGAATATATATCCCACGGGGGTAAAATTGAAAAAAGTTGAAACATTTTTTTTTGTACTTAGTCATTTTTCAGATGTTTATCAGACTTTCAGATAGGGGAAATGTCAGTGAGCATTCTGATTTCAGTTCCAGAGCGATTTGCCCAATGAGTACTTGATATTTAGTCGTTTTCAGCCAATTTTATGGATTTTTGAAAATTTCACTTTTTTTGTGAAAATACCCACTAAATCTGGGAATAATATGTGTGAGGGTACTCCAGGAGAGTTCCAAATGTGTGTGGGTAGAATATATATCCCACGGGGGTAAAATTGAAAAAAGTTGAAACATTTTTTTTTTGTACTTAGTCATTTTTCAGACGTTTATCAGACTTTCAGATAGGGTAAATGTCAGTGAGCAATCTGATTTCAGTTCCAGAGCGATTCGCCCAATGAGTCCTTGATATTTAGTCGTTTTCAGCCAATTTTACGGATTTTTGAAAATTTCACTTTTTTTGTGAAAATATCCACTAAATGAGGGAATAATATGTGTGAGGGTACCCCAGGAGAGTTCCAAATGTGTGTGGGTAGAATATATATCCCACGGGGGTAAAATTGAAAAAAGTTTAAACATTTTTTTTTGTACTTAGTCATTTTTCAGACGTTTATCAGACTTTCAGATAGGCGAAATGTCAGTGAGCATTCTGATTTCAGTTCCAGAGCGATTTGCCCAATGAGTACTTGATATTTCGGCGTTTTCAGCCAATATTTTGTATTTTTGAAAATTTTACTTTTTTGTCAAAATATCCCCTAAATGAGGGAATAATATGTGTGAGGGTACCCCAGGAGAGTTCCAAATGTGTGTGGGTAGAATATATATCTCACGGGGGTAAAATTGAAAAAAGTTGAAAAAATTTTTTTTGGAGACTTAGTCATTTTTCCGGCGTTCATCAGACTTTCAGATAGGGCAAATGTCAGTGAGAGTTCCGATTTCAGTTTCAAAGCGATTCGCCCAATGAGTCCTTGACATTTGGTCGTTTTCAGCCAATATTTTGAATTTTTGAAAATTTCACTTTTTTGTGAAAATATCCACTAAATGAGGGAATAATATGTGTGAGGGTACCCCAGGAGAGTTCCAAATGTGTGTGGGTAGAATATATATCTCACGGGGGTAAAATTGAAAAAAGTTGAAAAAATTTTTTTTTGAGACTTAGTCATTTTTCCGGCATTCATCAGACTTTCAGATAGGGCAAATGTCAGTGAGAGTTCCGATTTCAGTTTCAAAGCGATTCGCCCAATGAGTCCTTGATATTTAGTCATTTTCAGCCAATATTTTGGATTTTTGAAAATTTCACTTTTTTGTGAAAATATCCACTAAATGGGGGAATAATATGTGTGAGGGTACCCCAAGAGAGTTCCAAATGTGTGTGCGTAGAATATATATCCCACGGGGGTAAAATTGAAAAAAGTTGAAAAATATTTTTTTTTGGACTAAGTCATTTTTCCGGCGTTTATGAGACTTTCAGATAGGGGAAATGTCAGTGAGCGTTCCGATTTCAGTTGCAGAGCGATTTGCCCAATGAGTCCTTGATATTTCGTCATTTTCAGCCAATATTTTGGATTTTTGAAAATTTCACTTTTTTTGTGAAAATATCCACTAAATGAGGGAATAATATGTGTGAGGGTACCCCAGGAGAGTTCCAAATGTGTGTGGCTAGAATATATATCCCACGGGGGTAAAATTGAAAAAAGTTGAAACATTTTTTTTTTGTACTTAGTCATTTTTCAGACGTTTATCAGACTTTCAGATAGGGTAAATGTCAGTGAGCAATCTGATTTCAGTTCCAGAGCGATTCGCCCAATGAGTCCTTGATATTTAGTCGTTTTCAGCCAATTTTATGGATTTTTGAAAATTTCACTTTTTTTGTGAAAATATCCACTAAATGAGGGAATAATATGTGTGAGGGTACCCCAGGAGAGTTCCAAATGTGTGTGGGTAGAATATATATCCCACGGGGGTAAAATTGAAAAAAGTTGAAACATTTTTTTTTTGTACTTAGTCATTTTTCAGACGTTTATCAGACTTTCAGATAGGGTAAATGTCAGTGAGCAATCTGATTTCAGTTCCAGAGCGATTCGCCCAATGAGTCCTTGATATTTAGTCGTTTTCAGCCAATTTTATGGATTTTTGAAAATTTCACTTTTTTTGTGAAAATATCCACTAAATGAGGGAATAATATGTGTGAGGGTACCCCAGGAGAGTTCCAAATGTGTGTGGGTAGAATATATATCCCACGGGGGTAAAATTGAAAAAAGTTTAAACATTTTTTTTTGTACTTAGTCATTTTTCAGACGTTTATCAGACTTTCAGATAGGCGAAATGTCAGTGAGCATTCTCATTTCAGTTCCAGAGCGATTCGCCCAATGAGTCCTTGATATTTCGGCGTTTTCAGCCAATATTTTGGATTTTTGAAAATTTCACTTTTTTGGGAAAATATCCACTAAATGAGGGAATAATATGTGTGAGGGTACCCCAGGAGAGTTCCAAATGTGTGTGGGTAGAATATATATCCCACGGGGGTAAAATTGAAAAAAGTTGAAAAAAATTTTTTTTTGTACTTAGTCATTTTTCCGACGTTTATCAGACTTTCAGATAGGGCAAATGTCAGTGAGCATTCCGATTTCAGTTCCAGAGCGATTCGCCCAATGAGTCCATGATATATAGTCGTTTTCAGCCAATATTTTGGATTTTTGAAAATTTCACTTTTTTGTGAAAATATCCACTAAATGAGGGAATAATATGTGTGAGGGTACCCCAGGAGAGTTCCAAATGTGTGTGGGTAGAATATATATCCCACGGGGTAAAATTGAAAAAAGTTGAAAAAAATTTTTTTGTAGTCATTTTTCCGACGTTTATCAGACTTTCAGATAGGAGAAATGCCAGTGAGCATTCTGATTTCAGTTCCAGAGCGATTCGCCAAATGAGTCCTTGATATTTAGTCGTTTTCAGCCAATTTTATGAATTTTTGAAAATTTCACTTTTTTTGTGAAAATATCCACTAAATGAGGGAATAATATGTGTGAGGGTACCCCAGGAGAGTTCCAAATGTGTGTGGGTAGAATATATATCCCACGGGGGTAAAATTGAAAAAAGTTGAAAAAAAATTTTTTTTGTACTTAGTCATTTTTTCAGCGTTTATCAGACTTTCAGATAGGGGAAATGTCAGTGAGCATTCTGATTTCAGTTCCAGAGCGATTTGCCCAATGAGTCCTTGATATTTCGGCATTTTCAACCAATATTTTGGATTTTTGAAAATTTCACTTTTTTGTGAAAATATCCACTAAATGAGGGAATAATATGTGTGAGGGTACCACAGGAGACTTCCAAATGTGTGTGGGTAGAATATATATCCCACGGGGGTAAAATTGAAAAAAGTTGAAAAAAAATTTTTTGTAGTCATTTTTCCGACGTTTATCAGACTTTCAAATAGGAGAAATGCCAGTGAGCATTCTGATTTCAGTTCCAGAGCGATTCGCCCAATGAGTCCTTGATATTTAGTCGCTTTCAGCCAATTTTATGAATTTTTGAAAATTTCACTTTTTTGTGAAAATATCCACTAAATGAGGGAATAATATGTGTGAGGGTACCCCAGGAGAGTTCCAAATGTGTGTGGGTAGAATATATATCCCACGGGGGTAAAATTGTAAAAAGTTGAAACATTTTTTTTTTGTACTTAGTCATTTTTCAGACGTTTATCAGACTTTCAGATAGGGGAAATGTCAGTGGGCATTCTGATTTCAGTTCCAGAGCGATTCGCCCAATGAGTCCTTGATATTTAGTCGTTTTCAGCCAATATTTTGTATTTTTGAAAATTTCACTTTTTTGTGAAAATATCCACTAAATGGGGGAATAATATGTGTGAGGGTACCCCAAGAGAGTTCCAAATGTGTGTGCGTAGAATATATATCCCACGGGGGTAAAATTGAAAAAAGTTGAAAAATATTTTTTTTTGGACTAAGTCATTTTTCCGGCGTTTATGAGACTTTCAGATAGGGGAAATGTCAGTGAGCGTTCCGATTTCAGTTGCAGAGCGATTTGCCCAATGAGTCCTTGATATTTCGTCATTTTCAGCCAATATTTTGGATTTTTGAAAATTTCACTTTTTTTGTGAAAATATCCACTAAATGAGGGAATAATATGTGTGAGGGTACCCCAGGAGAGTTCCAAATGTGTGTGGGTAGAATATATATCCCACGGGGGTAAAATTGAAAAAAGTTGAAAAATATTTTTTTTTGGACTAAGTCATTTTTCCGGCGTTTATGAGACTTTCAGATAGGGGAAATGTCAGTGAGCGTTCCGATTTCAGTTGCAGAGCGATTTGCCCAATGAGTCCTTGATATTTCGTCATTTTCAGCCAATATTTTGGATTTTTGAAAATTTCACTTTTTTTGTGAAAATATCCACTAAATGAGGGAATAATATGTGTGAGGGTACCCCAGGAGAGTTCCAAATGTGTGTGGGTAGAATATATATCCCACGGGGGTAAAATTGAAAAAAGTTGAAACATTTTTTTTTTGTACTTAGTCATTTTTCAGACGTTTATCAGACTTTCAGATAGGGTAAATGTCAGTGAGCAATCTGATTTCAGTTCCAGAGCGATTCGCCCAATGAGTCCTTGATATTTAGTCGTTTTCAGCCAATTTTATGGATTTTTGAAAATTTCACTTTTTTTGTGAAAATATCCACTAAATGAGGGAATAATATGTGTGAGGGTACCCCAGGAGAGTTCCAAATGTGTGTGGGTAGAATATATATCCCACGGGGGTAAAATTGAAAAAAGTTGAAACATTTTTTTTTTGTACTTAGTCATTTTTCAGACGTTTATCAGACTTTCAGATAGGGTAAATGTCAGTGAGCAATCTGATTTCAGTTCCAGAGCGATTCGCCCAATGAGTCCTTGATATTTAGTCGTTTTCAGCCAATTTTATGGATTTTTGAAAATTTCACTTTTTTTGTGAAAATATCCACTAAATGAGGGAATAATATGTGTGAGGGTACCCCAGGAGAGTTCCAAATGTGTGTGGGTAGAATATATATCCCACGGGGGTAAAATTGAAAAAAGTTTAAACATTTTTTTTTGTACTTAGTCATTTTTCAGACGTTTATCAGACTTTCAGATAGGCGAAATGTCAGTGAGCATTCTGATTTCAGTTCCAGAGCGATTTGCCCAATGAGTCCTTGATATTTCGGCGTTTTCAGCCAATATTTTGGATTTTTGAAAATTTCACTTTTTTGGGAAAATATCCACTAAGTGAGGGAATAATATGTGTGAGGGTACCCCAGGAGAGTTCCAAATGTGTGTGGGTAGAATATATATCCCACGGGGGTAAAATTGAAAAAAGTTGAAAAAAATTTTTTTTTGTACTTAGTCATTTTTCCGACGTTTATCAGACTTTCAGATAGGGCAAATGTCAGTGAGCATTCCGATTTCAGTTCCAGAGCGATTCGCCCAATGAGTCCATGATATTTAGTCGTTTTCAGCCAATATTTTGGATTTTTGAAAATTTCACTTTTTTGTGAAAATATCCACTAAATGAGGGAATAATATGTGTGAGGGTACCCCAGGAGAGTTCCAAATGTGTGTGGGTAGAATATATATCCCACGGGGTAAAATTGAAAAAAGTTGAAAAAAATTTTTTTGTAGTCATTTTTCCGACGTTTATCAGACTTTCAGATAGGAGAAATGCCAGTGAGCATTCTGATTTCAGTTCCAGAGCGATTCGCCAAATGAGTCCTTGATATTTAGTCGTTTTCAGCCAATTTTATGAATTTTTGAAAATGTCACTTTTTTTGTGAAAATATCCACTAAATGAGGGAATAATATGTGTGAGGGTACCCCAGGAGAGTTCCAAATGTGTGTGGGTAGAATATATATCCCACGGGGGTAAAATTGAAAAAAGTTGAAAAAAAATTTTTTTTGTACTTAGTCATTTTTTCAGCGTTTATCAGACTTTCAGATAGGGGAAATGTCAGTGAGCATTCTGATTTCAGTTCCAGAGCGATTTGCCCAATGAGTCCTTGATATTTCGGCATTTTCAACCAATATTTTGGATTTTTGAAAATTTCACTTTTTTGTGAAAATATTCACTAAATGAGGGAATAATATGTGTGAGGGTACCACAGGAGACTTCCAAATGTGTGTGGGTAGAATATATATCCCACGGGGGTAAAATTGAAAAAAGTTGAAAAAAAATTTTTTGTAGTCATTTTTCAGACGTTTATCAGACTTTCAGATAGGGGAAATGTCAGTGGGCATTCTGATTTCAGTTCCAGAGCGATTCGCCCAATGAGTCCTTGATATTTAGTCGTTTTCAGCCAATATTTTGTATTTTTGAAAATTTCACTTTTTTGTGTAAATATCCCCTAAATGAGGGAATAATATGTGTGAGGGTACCCCAGGAGAGTTCCAAATGTGTGTGGGTAGAATATATATCCCACGGTGGTAAAATTGAAAAAAGTTGAAAAAAATTTTTTTTTGTACTTAGTCATTTTTCCGACGTTTATCAGACTTTCAGATAGGGCAAATGTCAGTGAGCATTCCGATTTCAGTTCCAGAGCGATTCGCCCAATGAGTCCATGATATTTAGTCGTTTTCAGCCAATATTTTGGATTTTTGAAAATTTCACTTTTTTGTGAAAATATCCACTAAATGAGGGAATAATATGTGTGAGGGTACCCCAGGAGAGTTCCAAATGTGTGTGGGTAGAATATATATCCCACGGGGTAAAATTGAAAAAAGTTGAAAAAAATTTTTTTGTAGTCATTTTTCCGACGTTTATCAGACTTTCAGATAGGAGAAATGCCAGTGAGCATTCTGATTTCAGTTCCAGAGCGATTCGCCAAATGAGTCCTTGATATTTAGTCGTTTTCAGCCAATTTTATGAATTTTTGAAAATTTCACTTTTTTTGTGAAAATATCCACTAAATGAGGGAATAATATGTGTGAGGGTACCCCAGGAGAGTTCCAAATGTGTGTGGGTAGAATATATATCCCACGGGGGTAAAATTGAAAAAAGTTGAAAAAAAATTTTTTTTGTACTTAGTCATTTTTTCAGCGTTTATCAGACTTTCAGATAGGGGAAATGTCAGTGAGCATTCTGATTTCAGTTCCAGAGCGATTTGCCCAATGAGTCCTTGATATTTCGGCATTTTCAACCAATATTTTGGATTTTTGAAAATTTCACTTTTTTGTGAAAATATCCACTAAATGAGGGAATAATATGTGTGAGGGTACCACAGGAGACTTCCAAATGTGTGTGGGTAGAATATATATCCCACGGGGGTAAAATTGAAAAAAGTTGAAAAAAAATTTTTTGTAGTCATTTTTCCGACGTTTATCAGACTTTCAAATAGGAGAAATGCCAGTGAGCATTCTGATTTCAGTTCCAGAGCGATTCGCCCAATGAGTCCTTGATATTTAGTCGCTTTCAGCCAATTTTATGAATTTTTGAAAATTTCACTTTTTTGTGAAAATATCCACTAAATGAGGGAATAATATGTGTGAGGGTACCCCAGGAGAGTTCCAAATGTGTGTGGGTAGAATATATATCCCACGGGGGTAAAATTGTAAAAAGTTGAAACATTTTTTTTTTGTACTTAGTCATTTTTCAGACGTTTATCAGACTTTCAGATAGGGGAAATGTCAGTGGGCATTCTGATTTCAGTTCCAGAGCGATTCGCCCAATGAGTCCTTGATATTTAGTCGTTTTCAGCCAATATTTTGTATTTTTGAAAATTTCACTTTTTTGTGAAAATATCCACTAAATGGGGGAATAATATGTGTGAGGGTACCCCAAGAGAGTTCCAAATGTGTGTGCGTAGAATATATATCCCACGGGGGTAAAATTGAAAAAAGTTGAAAAATATTTTTTTTTGGACTAAGTCATTTTTCCGGCGTTTATGAGACTTTCAGATAGGGGAAATGTCAGTGAGCGTTCCGATTTCAGTTGCAGAGCGATTTGCCCAATGAGTCCTTGATATTTCGTCATTTTCAGCCAATATTTTGGATTTTTGAAAATTTCACTTTTTTTGTGAAAATATCCACTAAATGAGGGAATAATATGTGTGAGGGTACCCCAGGAGAGTTCCAAATGTGTGTGGGTAGAATATATATCCCACGGGGGTAAAATTGAAAAAAGTTGAAACATTTTTTTTTTGTACTTAGTCATTTTTCAGACGTTTATCAGACTTTCAGATAGGGTAAATGTCAGTGAGCAATCTGATTTCAGTTCCAGAGCGATTCGCCCAATGAGTCCTTGATATTTAGTCGTTTTCAGCCAATTTTATGGATTTTTGAAAATTTCACTTTTTTTGAGAAAATATCCACTAAATGAGGGAATAATATGTGTGAGGGTACCCCAGGAGAGTTCCAAATGTGTGTGGGTAGAATATATATCCCACGGGGGTAAAATTGAAAAAAGTTTAAACATTTTTTTTTGTACTTAGTCATTTTTCAGACGTTTATCAGACTTTCAGATAGGCGAAATGTCAGTGAGCATTCTGATTTCAGTTCCAGAGCGATTTGCCCAATGAGTCCTTGATATTTCGGCGTTTTCAGCCAATATTTTGGATTTTTGAAAATTTCACTTTTTTGGGAAAATATCCACTAAGTGAGGGAATAATATGTGTGAGGGTACCCCAGGAGAGTTCCAAATGTGTGTGGGTAGAATATATATCCCACGGGGGTAAAATTGAAAAAAGTTGAAAAAAATTTTTTTTTGTACTTAGTCATTTTTCCGACGTTTATCAGACTTTCAGATAGGGCAAATGTCAGTGAGCATTCCGATTTCAGTTCCAGAGCGATTCGCCCAATGAGTCCATGATATTTAGTCGTTTTCAGCCAATATTTTGGATTTTTGAAAATTTCACTTTTTTGTGAAAATATCCACTAAATGAGGGAATAATATGTGTGAGGGTACCCCAGGAGAGTTCCAAATGTGTGTGGGTAGAATATATATCCCACGGGGTAAAATTGAAAAAAGTTGAAAAAAATTTTTTTGTAGTCATTTTTCCGACGTTTATCAGACTTTCAGATAGGAGAAATGCCAGTGAGCATTCTGATTTCAGTTCCAGAGCGATTCGCCAAATGAGTCCTTGATATTTAGTCGTTTTCAGCCAATTTTATGAATTTTTGAAAATGTCACTTTTTTTGTGAAAATATCCACTAAATGAGGGAATAATATGTGTGAGGGTACCCCAGGAGAGTTCCAAATGTGTGTGGGTAGAATATATATCCCACGGGGGTAAAATTGAAAAAAGTTGAAAAAAAATTTTTTTTGTACTTAGTCATTTTTTCAGCGTTTATCAGACTTTCAGATAGGGGAAATGTCAGTGAGCGTTCTGATTTCAGTTCCAGAGCGATTTGCCCAATGAGTCCTTGATATTTCGGCATTTTCAACCAATATTTTGGATTTTTGAAAATTTCACTTTTTTGTGAAAATATCCACTAAATGAGGGAATAATATGTGTGAGGGTACCACAGGAGACTTCCAAATGTGTGTGGGTAGAATATATATCCCACGGGGGTAAAATTGAAAAAAGTTGAAAAAAAATTTTTTGTAGTCATTTTTCCGACGTTTATCAGACTTTCAAATAGGAGAAATGCCAGTGAGCATTCTGATTTCAGTTCCAGAGCGATTCGCCCAATGAGTCCTTGATATTTAGTCGCTTTCAGCCAATTTTATGAATTTTTGAAAATTTCACTTTTTTGTGAAAATATCCACTAAATGAGGGAATAATATGTGTGAGGGTACCCCAGGAGAGTTCCAAATGTGTGTGGGTAGAATATATATCCCACGGGGGTAAAATTGTAAAAAGTTGAAACATTTTTTTTTTGTACTTAGTCATTTTTCAGACGTTTATCAGACTTTCAGATAGGGGAAATGTCAGTGGGCATTCTGATTTCAGTTCCAGAGCGATTCGCCCAATGAGTCCTTGATATTTAGTCGTTTTCAGCCAATATTTTGTATTTTTGAAAATTTCACTTTTTTGTGAAAATATCCACTAAATGGGGGAATAATATGTGTGAGGGTACCCCAAGAGAGTTCCAAATGTGTGTGCGTAGAATATATATCCCACGGGGGTAAAATTGAAAAAAGTTGAAAAATATTTTTTTTTGGACTAAGTCATTTTTCCGGCGTTTATGAGACTTTCAGATAGGGGAAATGTCAGTGAGCGTTCCGATTTCAGTTGCAGAGCGATTTGCCCAATGAGTCCTTGATATTTCGTCATTTTCAGCCAATATTTTGGATTTTTGAAAATTTCACTTTTTTTGTGAAAATATCCACTAAATGAGGGAATAATATGTGTGAGGGTACCCCAGGAGAGTTCCAAATGTGTGTGGGTAGAATATATATCCCACGGGGGTAAAATTGAAAAAAGTTGAAACATTTTTTTTTTGTACTTAGTCATTTTTCAGACGTTTATCAGACTTTCAGATAGGGTAAATGTCAGTGAGCAATCTGATTTCAGTTCCAGAGCGATTCGCCCAATGAGTCCTTGATATTTAGTCGTTTTCAGCCAATTTTATGGATTTTTGAAAATTTCACTTTTTTTGTGAAAATATCCACTAAATGAGGGAATAATATGTGTGAGGGTACCCCAGGAGAGTTCCAAATGTGTGTGGGTAGAATATATATCCCACGGGGGTAAAATTGAAAAAAGTTGAAACATTTTTTTTTTGTACTTAGTCATTTTTCAGACGTTTATCAGACTTTCAGATAGGGTAAATGTCAGTGAGCAATCTGATTTCAGTTCCAGAGCGATTCGCCCAATGAGTCCTTGATATTTAGTCGTTTTCAGCCAATTTTATGGATTTTTGAAAATTTCACTTTTTTTGTGAAAATATCCACTAAATGAGGGAATAATATGTGTGAGGGTACCCCAGGAGAGTTCCAAATGTGTGTGGGTAGAATATATATCCCACGGGGGTAAAATTGAAAAAAGTTTAAACATTTTTTTTTGTACTTAGTCATTTTTCAGACGTTTATCAGACTTTCAGATAGGCGAAATGTCAGTGAGCATTCTGATTTCAGTTCCAGAGCGATTTGCCCAATGAGTCCTTGATATTTCGGCGTTTTCAGCCAATATTTTGGATTTTTGAAAATTTCACTTTTTTGGGAAAATATCCACTAAGTGAGGGAATAATATGTGTGAGGGTACCCCAGGAGAGTTCCAAATGTGTGTGGGTAGAATATATATCCCACGGGGGTAAAATTGAAAAAAGTTGAAAAAAATTTTTTTTTGTACTTAGTCATTTTTCCGACGTTTATCAGACTTTCAGATAGGGCAAATGTCAGTGAGCATTCCGATTTCAGTTCCAGAGCGATTCGCCCAATGAGTCCATGATATTTAGTCGTTTTCAGCCAATATTTTGGATTTTTGAAAATTTCACTTTTTTGTGAAAATATCCACTAAATGAGGGAATAATATGTGTGAGGGTACCCCAGGAGAGTTCCAAATGTGTGTGGGTAGAATATATATCCCACGGGGTAAAATTGAAAAAAGTTGAAAAAAATTTTTTTGTAGTCATTTTTCCGACGTTTATCAGACTTTCAGATAGGAGAAATGCCAGTGAGCATTCTGATTTCAGTTCCAGAGCGATTCGCCAAATGAGTCCTTGATATTTAGTCGTTTTCAGCCAATTTTATGAATTTTTGAAAATGTCACTTTTTTTGTGAAAATATCCACTAAATGAGGGAATAATATGTGTGAGGGTACCCCAGGAGAGTTCCAAATGTGTGTGGGTAGAATATATATCCCACGGGGGTAAAATTGAAAAAAGTTGAAAAAAAATTTTTTTTGTACTTAGTCATTTTTTCAGCGTTTATCAGACTTTCAGATAGGGGAAATGTCAGTGAGCATTCTGATTTCAGTTCCAGAGCGATTTGCCCAATGAGTCCTTGATATTTCGGCATTTTCAACCAATATTTTGGATTTTTGAAAATTTCACTTTTTTGTGAAAATATCCACTAAATGAGGGAATAATATGTGTGAGGGTACCACAGGAGACTTCCAAATGTGTGTGGGTAGAATATATATCCCACGGGGGTAAAATTGAAAAAAGTTGAAAAAAAATTTTTTGTAGTCATTTTTCAGACGTTTATCAGACTTTCAGATAGGGGAAATGTCAGTGGGCATTCTGATTTCAGTTCCAGAGCGATTCGCCCAATGAGTCCTTGATATTTAGTCGTTTTCAGCCAATATTTTGTATTTTTGAAAATTTCACTTTTTTGTGTAAATATCCCCTAAATGAGGGAATAATATGTGTGAGGGTACCCCAGGAGAGTTCCAAATGTGTGTGGGTAGAATATATATCCCACGGTGGTAAAATTGAAAAAAGTTGAAAATATTTTTTTTTTGGACTTAGTCATTTTTCCACCGTTTATCACACTTTCAGATAGGGCAAATGTCAGTGAGCGTTCCGATTTCAGTTCCAGAGCGATTCGCCCAATGAGTCCTTGATATTTAGTCGTTTTCAGCCAATATTTTGAATTTTTGAAAATTTCACTTTTTTGTGAAAATATCCACTAAATGAGGGAATAATATGTGTGAGGGTACCCCAGGAGAGTTCCAAATGTGTGTGGGTAGAATATATATCCCACGGGGGTAAAATTGAAAAAAATTTTTTTTTGTACTTAGTCATTTTTCCGACGTTTATCACACTTTCAGATAGGGCAAATGTCAGTGAGCGTTCCGATTTCAGTTCCAGAGCGATTCGCCCAATGAGTCCTTGATATTTAGTCGTTTTCAGCCAATATTTTGAATTTTTGAAAATGTCACTTTTTTGTGAAAATATCCACTAAATGAGGGAATAATATGTGTGAGGGTACCCCAGGAGACTTCCAAATGTGTGTGGGTAGAATATATATCCCACGGGGGTAAAATTGAAAAAAGTTGAAACATTTTATTTTTGTACTTAGTCATTTTTCAGACGTTTATCAGACTTTCAGATAGGGGAAATGTCAGTGGGCATTCTGATTTCAGTTCCAGAGCGATTCGCCCAATGAGTCCTTGATATTTAGTCGTTTTCAGCCAATATTTTGGATTTTTGAAAATTTCACTTTTTTGTGAAAATATCCACTACATGGGGGAATAATATGTGTGAGGGTACCCCAAGAGAGTTCCAATTGTGTGTGCGTAGAATATATATCCCACGGGGGTAAAATTGAAAAAAGTTGAAAAATATTTTTTTTTGGACTTAGTCATTTTTCCGGCGTTTATGAGACTTTCAGATAGGGGAAATGTCAGTGAGCGTTCCGATTTCAGTTGCAGAGCGATTTGACCAATGAGTCCTTGATATTTAGTCGTTTTCAGCCAATATTTTGTATTTTTGAAAATTTTACTTTTTTGTCAAAATATCCCCTAAATGAGGGAATAATATGTGTGAGGGTACCCCAGGAGAGTTCCAAATGTTTGTGGGTAGAATATATATCTCACGGGGGTAAAATTGAAAAAAGTTGAAAAAATTTTTTTTGGAGACTTAGTCATTTTTCCGGCATTCATCAGACTTTCAGATAGGGCAAATGTCAGTGAGAGTTCCGATTTCAGTTTCAAAGCGATTCGCCCAATGAGTCCTTGATATTTAGTCGTTTTCAGCCAATATTTTGAATTTTTGAAAATTTCACTTTTTTGTGAAAATATCCACTAAATGGGGGAATAATATGTGTGAGGGTACCCCAAGAGAGTTCCAAATGTGTGTGCGTAGAATATATATCCCACGGGGGTAAAATTGAAAAAAGTTGAAAAATATTTTTTTTTGGACTAAGTCATTTTTCCGGCGTTTATGAGACTTTCAGATAGGGCAAATGTCAGTGAGTGTTCCGATTTCAGTTCCAGAGCGATTCGCCCAGTGAGTCCTTGATATTTAGTCGTTTTCAGTCAATATTTTGAATTTTTGAAAATTTCACTTTTTTGTGAAAATATCCACTAAATGAGGGAATAATATGTGTGAGGGTACCCTAGGAGAGTTCCAAATGTGTGTGGGTAGAATATATATCCCACGGGGGTAAAATTGAAAAAAGTTGAAACATTTTTTTTTGTACTTAGTCATTTTTCAGATGTTTATCAGACTTTCAGATAGGGGAAATGTCAGTGAGCATTCTGATTTCAGTTCCAGAGCGATTTGCCCAATGAGTACTTGATATTTAGTCGTTTTCAGCCAATTTTATGGATTTTTGAAAATTTCACTTTTTTTGTGAAAATATCCACTAAATGAGGGAATAATATGTTTGAGGGTACCCCAGGAGAGTTCCAAATGTGTGTGGGTAGAATATATATCCCACGGGGGTAAAATTGAAAAAAGTTGAAACATTTTTTTTTTGTACTTAGTCATTTTTCAGACGTTTATCAGACTTTCAGATAGGGTAAATGTCAGTGAGCAATCTGATTTCAGTTCCAGAGCGATTCGCCCAATGAGTCCTTGATATTTAGTCATTTTCAGACAATTTTATGGATTTTTGAAAATTTCACTTTTTTTGTGAAAATATCCACTAAATGAGGGAATAATATGTGTGAGGGTACCCCAGGAGAGTTCCAAATGTGTGTGGGTAGAATATATATCCCACGGGGGTAAAATTGAAAAAAGTTTAAACATTTTTTTTTGTACTTAGTCATTTTTCAGACGTTTATCAGACTTTCAGATAGGCGAAATGTCAGTGAGCATTCTGATTTCAGTTCCAGAGCGATTTGCCCAATGAGTACTTGATATTTCGGCGTTTTCAGCCAATATTTTGTATTTTTGAAAATTTTACTTTTTTGTCAAAATATCCCCTAAATGAGGGAATAATATGTGTGAGGGTACCCCAGGAGAGTTCCAAATGTGTGTGGGTAGAATATATATCTCACGGGGGTAAAATTGAAAAAAGTTGAAAAAATTTTTTGTTGGAGACTTAGTCATTTTTCCGGCGTTCATCAGACTTTCAGATAGGGCAAATGTCAGTGAGAGTTCCGATTTCAGTTTCAAAGCGATTCGCCCAATGAGTCCTTGACATTTGGTCGTTTTCAGCCAATATTTTGAATTTTTGAAAATTTCACTTTTTTGTGAAAATATCCACTAAATGAGGGA
Source organism: Phyllobates terribilis (assembly GCF_046119375.1). NCBI lineage: Eukaryota > Metazoa > Chordata > Amphibia > Anura > Dendrobatidae > Phyllobates > Phyllobates terribilis. The sequence continues at coordinate 324,028,744 of NW_027362764.1, read as the reverse complement.
ATAATATGTGTGAGGGTACCCCAGGAGAGTTCCAAATGTGTGTGGGTAGAATATATATCTCACGGGGGTAAAATTGAAAAAAGTTGAAAAAATTTTTTTTTGAGACTTAGTCATTTTTCCGGCATTCATCAGACTTTCAGATAGGGCAAATGTCAGTGAGAGTTCCGATTTCAGTTTCAAAGCGATTCGCCCAATGAGTCCTTGATATTTAGTCGTTTTCAGCCAATATTTTGAATTTTTGAAAATTTAACTTTTTTGTGAAAATATCCACTAAATGGGGGAATAATATGTGTGAGGGTACCCCAAGAGAGTTCCAAATGTGTGTGCGTAGAATATATATCCCACGGGGGTAAAATTGAAAAAAGTTGAAAAATATTTTTTTTTGGACTAAGTCATTTTTCCGGCGTTTATGAGACTTTCAGATAGGGCAAATGTCAGTGAGTGTTCCGATTTCAGTTCCAGAGCGATTCGCCCAATGAGTCCTTGATATTTAGTCGTTTTCAGTCAATATTTTGAATTTTTGAAAATTTCACTTTTTTGTGAAAATATCCACTAAATGAGGGAATAATATGTGTGAGGGTACCCCAGGAGAGTTCCAAATGTGTGTGGGTAGAATATATATCCCACGGGGGTAAAATTGAAAAAAGTTGAAACATTTTTTTTTGTACTTAGTCATTTTTCAGATGTTTATCAGACTTTCAGATAGGGGAAATGTCAGTGAGCATTCTGATTTCAGTTCCAGAGCGATTTGCCCAATGAGTACTTGATATTTAGTCGTTTTCAGCCAATTTTATGGATTTTTGAAAATTTCACTTTTTTTGTGAAAATATCCACTAAATGAGGGAATAATATGTTTGAGGGTACCCCAGGAGAGTTCCAAATGTGTGTGGGTAGAATATATATCCCACGGGGGTAAAATTGAAAAAAGTTGAAACATTTTTTTTTTGTACTTAGTCATTTTTCAGACGTTTATCAGACTTTCAGATAGGGTAAATGTCAGTGAGCAATCTGATTTCAGTTCCAGAGCGATTCGCCCAATGAGTCCTTGATATTTAGTCGTTTTCAGACAATTTTATGGATTTTTGAAAATTTCACTTTTTTTGTGAAAATATCCACTAAATGAGGGAATAATATGTGTGAGGGTACCCCAGGAGAGTTCCAAATGTGTGTGGGTAGAATATATATCCCACGGGGGTAAAATTGAAAAAAGTTTAAACATTTTTTTTTGTACTTAGTCATTTTTCAGACGTTTATCAGACTTTCAGATAGGCGAAATGTCAGTGAGCATTCTGATTTCAGTTCCAGTGCGATTTGCCCAATGAGTACTTGATATTTCGGCGTTTTCAGCCAATATTTTGTATTTTTGAAAATTTTACTTTTTTGTCAAAATATCCCCTAAATGAGGGAAAAATATGTGTGAGGGTACCCCAGGAGAGTTCCAAATGTGTGTGGGTAGAATATATATCTCACGGGGGTAAAATTGAAAAAAGTTGAAAAAAATTTTTTTGGAGACTTAGTCATTTTTCCGGCGTTCATCAGACTTTCAGATAGGGCAAATGTCAGTGAGAGTTCCGATTTCAGTTTCAAAGCGATTCGCCCAATGAGTCCTTGACATTTGGTCGTTTTCAGCCAATATTTTGAATTTTTGAAAATTTCACTTTTTTGTGAAAATATCCACTAAATGAGGGAATAATATGTGTGAGGGTACCCCAGGAGAGTTCCAAATGTGTGTGGGTAGAATATATATCTCACGGGGGTAAAATTGAAAAAAGTTGAAAAAATTTTTTTTTGAGACTTAGTCATTTTTCCGGCATTCATCAGACTTTCAGATAGGGCAAATGTCAGTGAGAGTTCCGATTTCAGTTTCAAAGCGATTCGCCCAATGAGTCCTTGATATTTAGTCATTTTCAGCCAATATTTTGGATTTTTGAAAATTTCACTTTTTTGTGAAAATATCCACTAAATGGGGGAATAATATGTGTGAGGGTACCCCAAGAGAGTTCCAAATGTGTGTGCGTAGAATATATATCCCACGGGGGTAAAATTGAAAAAAGTTGAAAAATATTTTTTTTTGGACTAAGTCATTTTTCCGGCGTTTATGAGACTTTCAGATAGGGGAAATGTCAGTGAGCGTTCCGATTTCAATTGCAGAGCGATTTGCCCAATGAGTCCTTGATATTTCGTCATTTTCAGCCAATATTTTGGATTTTTGAAAATTTCACTTTTTTTGTGAAAATATCCACTAAATGAGGGAATAATATGTGTGAGGGTACCCCAGGAGAGTTCCAAATGTGTGTGGGTAGAATATATATCCCACGGGGGTAAAATTGAAAAAAGTTGAAACATTTTTTTTTTGTACTTAGTCATTTTTCAGACGTTTATCAGACTTTCAGATAGGGTAAATGTCAGTGAGCAATCTGATTTCAGTTCCAGAGCGATTCGCCCAATGAGTCCTTGATATTTAGTCGTTTTCAGCCAATTTTATGGATTTTTGAAAATTTCACTTTTTTTGTGAAAATATCCACTAAATGAGGGAATAATATGTGTGAGGGTACCCCAGGAGAGTTCCAAATGTGTGTGGGTAGAATATATATCCCACGGGGGTAAAATTGAAAAAAGTTGAAACATTTTTTTTTGTACTTAGTCATTTTTCAGACGTTTATCAGACTTTCAGATAGGCGAAATGTCAGTGAGCATTCTGATTTCAGTTCCAGAGCGATTTGCCCAATGAGTCCTTGATATTTCGGCGTTTTCAGCCAATATTTTGGATTTTTGAAAATTTCACTTTTTTGGGAAAATATCCACTAAATGAGGGAATAATATGTGTGAGGGTACCCCAGGAGACTTCCAAATGTGTGTGGGTAGAATATATATCACACGGGGGTAAAATTGAAAAAAGTTGAAAAAAATTTTTTTTGTACTTAGTCATTTTTCTGATGTTTATTAGACTTTCAGATAGGGGAAATGCCAGTGAGCATTCCGATTTCAGTTCCAGAGCGATTCGCCCAATGAGTCCTTGATATTTAGTCGTTTTCAGCCAATATTTAGAATTTTTGAAAATTTCACTTTTTTGTGAAAATATCCACTAAATGAGGGAATAATATGTGTGAGGGTCCCCAGGAGAGTTCCAAATGTATGTGGTAGAATATATATCCCAAGGAGTAAAATTGAAAAAAGTTGAAAAAATTTTTTTTTTGTACTTAGTCATTTTCCGACGTTTAGCAGACTTTCAGATAGGGCAAATGTCAGTGAGCGTTCCGATTTCAGTTCCAGAGCGATTCGCCCAATGAGTCCTTGATATTTAGTCGTTTTCAGCCAATATTTTGGATTTTTGAAAATTTCACTTTTTTGTGAAAATATCCACTAAATGAGGGAATAATATGTGTGAGGGTACCCCACGAGAGTTCCAAATGTGTGTGGGTAGAAGATATATCCCACGGGGGCAAAATTGAAAAAATTGAAAAAAAATTTTTTTTGGACATAGTCATTTTTCTGGCGTTTATCAGACTTTCAGATAGGGCAAATATCAGTGAGCGTTCCGATTTCAGTTCCAGAGCGATTCGCCCAATGAGTCCTTGATATTTAGTCGTTTTCAACCAATTTTCTGGATTTTTGAAAATTTCACTTTTTTGTGAAAATATCCACTAAATGAGGGAATAATATGTGTGAGGGTACCCCAGGAGAGTTCCAAATGTATGTGGTAGAATATATATCCCAAGGAGTAAAATTGAAAAAAGTTGAAAAAAATTTTTTTTTGTACTTAGTCATTTTTCCGAAGTTTAGTAGACTTTCAGATAGGGCAAATGTCAGTGAGCGTTCCGATTTCAGTTCCAGAGCGATTCGCCCAATGAGTCCTTGATATTTAGTCGTTTTCAGCCAATATTTTCGATTTTTGAAAATTTCACTTTTTTGTGAAAATATCCACTAAATGAGGGAATAATATGTGTGAGGGTACCCCAGGAGAGTACCAAATGTGTGTGGGTAGAATATATATCCCAAGGGGGTAAAATTGAAAAAAGTTGAAAACATTTTTTTTTTTGTACTTAGTCATTTTTCCGACGTTTATCAGACTTTCAGATAGGGTAAATATGAGTGAGCATTCTGATTTCAGTTCCAGAGCGATTCGCCCAATGAGTCCTTGATATTTAGTCATTTTCAGCCAATTTTATGGATTTTTGAAAATTTCACTTTTTTTGTGAAAATATCCACTAAATGAGGGAATAATATGTGTGAGGGTACCCCAGGAGACTTCCAAATGTTTGTGGGTAGAATATATATCCCACGGGGGTAAAATTGAAAAAAGTTGAAAAAAAATTTTTTTTGGACTTAGTCATTTTTCCAGCGTTTATCAGACTTTCAGATAGGGGAAATGCCAGTGAGCATTCCGATTTCAGTTCCAGAGCGATTCGCCCAATGAGTCCTTGATATTTAGTCGTTTTCAGCCAATATTTAGAATTTTTGAAAATTTCACTTTTTTGTGAAAATATCCACTAAATGAGGGAATAATATGTGTGAGGGTACCCCAGGAGAGTTTCAAATGTATGTGGTAGAATATATATCCCACGGGGGTAAAATTGAAAAAAGTTGAAACATTTCTTTTTTGTACTTAGTCATTTTTCAGACGTTTATCAGACTTTCAGATAGGGTAAATGTCAGTGAGCATTCTGATTTCAGTTCCAGAGCTATTCGCCCAATGAGTCCTTGATATTTTGTCGTTTTCAGCCAATATTTTGGATTTTTTAAAATGTCACCTTTTTGTGAAAATATCCACTAAATGAGGGAATAATATGTGTGAGGGTACCCCAGGAGACTTCGAAATGTGTGTGGGTAGAATATATATCCCACGGGGGTAAAATTGAAAAAAGTTGAAAAAAAATTTTTTTTGGACTTAGTCATTTTTCCAGCATTTATCAGACTTTCAGATAGGGGAAGTGTCAGTGAGCGTTCAGATTTCAGTTCCAGAGCGATTCGCGCAATGAGTCCTTGATATTTAGTAGTTTTCAGCAAATTTTATGGATTTTAGAAAATTTCACTTTTTTGTGAAAATATCCACTAAATGAGGGAATAATATGTGTGAGGGTACCCCAGGAGAGTTCCAAATGTGTGTGGTAGAATATATATCCCACGGGGGTAAAATTGAAAAAAGTTGAAAAATTTTTTTTTTTGGACTTAGTCATTTTTCTGGCGTTTATCACACTTTCAGATAGGGCAAATGTCAGTGAGCGTCCCGATTTCCGTTCCAGAGCGATTCGCCCAATGAGTCCTTGATATTTAGTCGTTTTCAGCCAATATTTTGGATTTTTGAAAATTTCAACTTTTTTTGAAAATATCCACTAAATGAGGGAATAATATGTGTGAGGGTACCCCAGGAGACTTCCAAATGTGTGTGGGTAGAATATATATCCCACGGGGGTAAAATTGAAAAAAGTTGAAAACAATTTTTTTTTGGACTTAGTCATTTTTCCAGCGTTTATCAGACTTTCAGATAGGGGAAGTGTCAGTGAGCGTTCAGATTTCAGTTCCAGAGCGATTCGCCCAATGAGTCCTTGATATTTAGTCGCTTTCAGCCAATTTTATGGATTTTTGAAAATTTCACTTTTTTGTGAAAATATCCACTAAATGAGGGAATAATATGTGTGAGGGTACCCCAGGAGAGTTCCAAATGTGTGTGGGTAGAATATATATCCCACGGGGGTAAAATTGAAAAAAGTTTAAAAAATTTTTTTTTTGTACTTAGTCATTTTTCCGGCTTTATCACACTTTCAGATAGGGCAAATGTTAGTGAGCATTCCGATTTCAGTTCCAGAGCGATTCGCCCAATGAGTCCTTGATATTTAGTCGTTTTTAGCCAATATTTAGAATTTTTGAAAATTTCACTTTTTTGTGAAAATATCCACTAAATGAGGGAATAATATGTGTGAGGGTACCCCAGGAGAGTTCCAAATGTGTGTGGGTAGAATATATATCCCACAGGGGTAAAATTGAAAAAAGTTGAAACATTTTTTTTTGTACTTAGTCATTTTTCAGACGTTTATCAGACTTTCAGCTAGGGGAAATGTCAGTGAGCATTCTGATTTCAGTTCCAGAGCGATTCGCCCAATGAGTCCTTGATATTTAGTCGTTTTCAGCCAATTTTATGGATTTTTGAAAATTTCACTTTTTTGTGAAAATATCCACTAAATGAGGGAATAATATGTGTGAGGGTACCCCAGGAGAGTTCCAAATGTTTGTGGGTAGAATATATATTCCACGGGGGCAAAATTGAAAAAAGTTAAAAAAAAAATTTTTTTTGGACGTAGTCATTTTTCTGGCGTTTATCAGACTTTCAGATAGGGCAAATGTCAGTGAGCGTTCCGTTTTCAGTTCCAGAGCGATTCGCCCAATGAGTCCTTGATATTTAGTCGTTTTCAGCCAACTTTCTGGATTTTTGAAAATTTCACTTTTTTGTGAAAATATCGACTAAATGAGGGAATAATATGTGTGAGGGTACCCCAGGAAAGTTCCAAATGTGTGTGGGTAGAATATATATCCCACGGGGGTAAAATTGAAAAAAGTTGAAAACATTTTTTTTTTGGACGTAGTCATTTTTCTGGCATTTATCAGACTTTCAGATAGGGCAAATGTCAGTGAGCGTTCCGATTTCAGTTCCAGAGCGATTCGCCCAATGAGTCCTTGATGTTTAGTCGTTTTCAGCCAATTTTCTGGATTTTTGAAAATTTCACTTTTTTGTGAAAATATCCACTAAATGAGGGAATAATATGTGTGAAGGTACCCCAGGAGAGTTCCAAATGTGTGTGGGTAGAATATATATTCCACATGGGTAAAATTGAAAAAAGTTTAAAAAAATTTTTTTTGTACTTAGTCATTTTTCCGACGTTTATCAGACTTTCAGATAGGGGAAATGCCAGTGAGCATTCTGATTTCAGTTCCAGAGCGATTCGCCCAATGAGTCCTTGATATTTAGTAGTTTTCAGCCAATTTTATGGATTTTTGAAAATTTCCCTTTTTTTGTGAAAATATCCACTAAATGAGGGAATAATATGTGTGAGGGTACCTGTTAAATGGTTAATTATGGAAATTCATTTTGAAACCATATGTAGAACAGGTGTGCCATACGACTGGCTATAAAAGCCCATGGTACAGAAAGGGGGGGCTCTCTTGCTCTGCACATCCCACAAGATACAGAAGAAGAGTCTTCATGCTGAGAAGTATCTGACATGTAGGCCTGGACATGTGCTGGACAAAGACATGATTTACCAGCCAGGATCCAAGGAAAGATGGGTGAATCTCAACAATTAAGCTAATTATGGACAAATGGACAATTACTTTATAACTAATTATTGTATGTACCTGCTGCAATCTGATTCTTTTTAATGGACAATCCAAGAATAAATAGATACATTTTCTTATAAGAATATCGTGATATTGATACTTTGAGAAGTCCTCAGTAGAAAAAAATAATACAGGAAGAGTATTATTTTACAATGGTGAGCCAGCCAATCCTGTTTTTTCGTTTTTTAAATTAAGTAAGTGAATTTCTTCCATGAACACGGGGGGGAAGTCCTGACGAGCTGAACAGCTGTTGTTCACGTGTCAGTAAATTCACTAATTTGTCACGAGAAGCAGAAAGAAGCCTACAGACTGAGGACTAACGGGAAGCAGAGGTACTAACAAGGAACAGAATCAGACAAACTGAAGACAGGACGTGCTGATAAAGAAAAGCTAAGGAATCTTAAGGTAAGCAAAATATGGATATAATTTCTTCTTTTGCTAAACAAAGTAATATTAATTTCAAAGTTAATGTAGGAGATGACATAGAAGTTTTGTGGCTCAGTTTATACAAAGAATGTGAATTGCAGAATTTACAGTTAACTTCTAAATTGGTAAATAGAGAGAAACACAAATTGCGGAATATTCTACATCTTGTACAAGTATTTCATAATTTTGTTATTGAAAGTTCTAAGCAGGAAAATAGTGTAGAAGTGTCAGACAGTGACAATGATTCTGACTGTAATGTGGAAAATGAACAAGAAGTAAGACACGTGTCTGTAACTGAAGGTGACCTTGGGTCTGACCAAGAGACGGACATACAGAAACCTGACATGGGAGGAGACATGACTGACATACGAGAAACCGACATACTAGGTGATGTGGGAGGAGACGTGAGTGACGTAGGAGGAACGGACGTACAAGAGCCACTAAAAATATCAGAGAATTCAGGAATTACCCAGGCTCAACTCCAAATTAAAATGAGGAAAAATTTGCTGAAATTATACAAAATCATGCCAAAATATGATGTCAAAGTCCATGCCTGTAGAAATTCAGAGATATTTGAGAGCTTCTCTGATAAGTTTGATTTATCTAATGAGGAGAGAAATCAATTATTTAAAATATGGATTCCTGTGACATTTTCCAGACGTTTACATTTAATGCCCTGTGAAAATGACTCTCCTAATGGATGGGAAAATGATTCGGACAGATTAAGATATTTGATTTATTGTGTCACAAAGGATTTTCCCAACATAGAAGATCTGCAGAAACTAAGGATTGGTAGGAAGGAATGTACATATACATTCATGTCCATATTTGAACGGTTGTACAAAGCTCTCATCAAAAATGGAAAAGTACAACATATGATAAAAACTTTTGTACAAAAATTCAAATTCTTAGATCCAGTATCTAGAGTTATAGCGTCACAAAAAGAATCCCTATTCAAATGTGTGCAGTTGCTGGATTCTGTTAGAAAACATGAGAATCGTGCAAAGAAAATAAATCAAGTTAATTTTATAAAACCAGAAAAGGTAAAATCTTATCAAAAGCCAATATCAAACTCTCCTAGACTGAGTCATCCCCATAGTGAACTCTATCAAATACGCAGGAGATTTCATATCTGTTATAAGCCATATCAGATAATTCAAAACTCCATATCTCCACACAAATAGTTAAAAATGCAAAGCTGTGACATTTCCCTAGAAAGGAAAATGGCCGAAACTGATGAACAGAGACAGGTGAGACGACCGGCTCACAGTGACGTCATGGAATGTGGACAGAAGGACAGACAGTTCTCTGAGGTTTTGAAGGATAGAAGAATGTCTTTCCTAAATAGCGCGTTCCTGGAGATATTTGAGAGAGACAGAAGATTTGGTTTAGGGAGTGGATAAGGAAAAACTGTAATTATGATGTTGTATCAAAATGTTATACAATGTCTCAATATTTATTTATAATCTTATGCAGTAAAATTGTAGTTACATAGTTTCTAGTAGTTCATGTATGTATATATATATATACACTTGTCTAAGTAGAGATTGTGTATAATTGTATTTATATATATGTTTATAAAATATATATATATTAATTAATAAATTAGAGCTTCATATATAAATTTAAGTAGCAATATTTTGAATTACATTAGAACCAACCAATATATGTATAAGATATTTAAATAATTCTGTTTCTGTATGAATTTGATATTTAATTTTACTTTCTTATATTTCCTTAGAGGTTTCATTTCAAAGCAGGATTTGATCAAACAACTCTAAAATGGATTTATTTCTTTATTCACACAGGAAGTGGAAAAATTGCATGATTTTATGTGTATAACATTTTAAAATAATAACTAGTTAATTATTATGTGTAACATTAATTAATTAATATTTTCTATGCATGAAGTGTTTATTTTATAACAAGTAGCTTTACAGCATGACGTGTGACAGCTGCGGCCTTTGAACTTTGAGCTAATAGTATAGATCCCATTTATTCTATTTTCAGCTGATGTAACTTAAGACCTGGCAGCCAGTGAAAAAAGAATCTAAGTCAAGAGTTTTTTCAAGTGTTTGAAATTCCAGTGACTTACTCTCATATTATATAATATGTATTTGGGGAATATTCAAAGAATATTAAGATATTTAATTGATATGACAATGCGCATTAATAAATTGGGATACAACAATTTTGGGTTAAATATATATATATCTAAAACTTCATATGTGGAATGTTTGAGTTGAACAGATCTGTGAATGTCAGAGTGAAGGTGACAGATGAGTAAATCAGCAGCTGCTAAGTGTGATTGATGTGACAGAGGCCTCGTACGTTTGTATGTTTGGAAAAAAAATGTTTCTTTATGTGAAGGTACAAAAATATATTTAATTCTGAGAAAAATTATAATACATAATTAGGTATTATCTACATTATATATATACTTCTATATTTCTTTAATAATTATTATTTCTTGATTTAACTAATAGTGGATAAGGGCAACCACACATCAAAATGGTTTACAAAGCAAATTTATATATAGAATAATTTTCCACATGATAATATTTTTGAATAACTATGATATTATTTTTAATGGTTACCTAAATAGGTACACACCTCTCTTTAGACAAATCTATGCTACTCATCGATATGAAATTTATGCACAATATTTCTAGAAGAATAATTATTTTTTATTTTGGTTCTGATATATACATAAATTTTATAAAATAATATTTTTTTGGTATTAAGGGGGAAAATGTGTTTTTGATCCTGATTACATAATCACTTTTGATCAATACTTATTTTTCACACATTTTAATAAAGAAGAAACAATAATAAGGTACAATGATATAATTAAGAAGAGTATTACATGCAAAGTTGCATAGTTTAATAATTTTTTGGTGATACAAGGTTATGACAAATATGAAATCATCCAGATAATGGAGATATAAGGGTATTTTTTATGGAAAATATAATTACTCTGCATGTGTCATTAAAATTTAAAGGCCTTATTTTTATTCTTATTTTTACACTTAATTTTATTTTTAATTTTTAAAATTTTATTCTTACTTATTTTCTTATTTTTCCATTTTTCATTTTTAATTCTCAATTTTTGATTTTAATTCAGTTCAATATTTCAATTGAGAAAACACATTAATATTTAATAAAGTAATGTCTAATACAAGAGTATTGCTTCATTAAATATATATTGTTAAGGAAAAAAATGTTTACATTTTCTGAGTAAACACAACAATTCATTCATTCATTCATTCCTTCATACATTCATAGATTTATTCATTTTAGTTCAGGAGTATACATTCTTTGGTATTATTGGTTTAATAAAGATATAAACACTTGTTGTTTCAAAACACACTGACACCTATAGGTTGGGAAAGGTAATTACACCTATGACATAAAAATGTTCTATCATATGGAGAACTTGATTAATAATGAATTATTATCTATTATTGGTTATTATTCCAAACATAATTTATTTTAATATTTTGATAATAATTAGATGGATATTATTGATTGCTATGGTACGCTGTGATATTATAGGTTAGGAAAAATTGCCAGATTTGGTATCAGATTAGGGAATGAAGACTTCAATCAAGACATCGCAATTATGAATTCTCTCTTAATAAAGACTTTTAATTTTTATAAATCAAAGAGACTCTCAAAAGTTACAAGAAGAAGCAACTGATATCCGGACGTCTCAGAAGGTAACAGGTGTGAATGCTGAGTGATCATAGACTGTGTCCATTACATACAATACAATTCACACCACTGATCACCAGGACGGCAGAGGACGATGATCCTATATGTACTGTGTTGTGTTCAAGTTTCATCACGTTCCAGTGGTTTCCTATCACCTGCAACGCTTCAATGAAAGCTGGTGAACAGGTAATACCTGGCATATGTGTCCTGTATATAAAGGACTGAGTACTGGTTATGGTGCGATATAAAGCAGGGAAGTGTCAATTTAACCCTTGCTTTACTGACCAAAGATGTCACATCTGTTCCAAAAGTGACACGAGACCAGTGCAGACACACGGAAGATTCCAAAGACGATCCAACGTAAGTCCAGGTGACATCGCACAGATATTAAAGCTACATTTCATCCATGGACTTTGTTTTCTTATCAATTGACACATGATCTTTCTAAAAAAGAGTACAGTTTATGGACTGCACAATAATGAACACAATTATGGACTGTACCATATCTACACGCTATCACTTATTTCAAAGGAGTTTTCATCTAAAGACTGTGTTATAAAAGAACCAAGAAGAAGACGAGACGACGACCCGATGACATGAGACGATGACGATTGAACCCGCGATTGCTTCAATTTAGATATAGGGAAGTATAATTATATATATTAAATGAATATTAGTCACGACTTACCATAACATGAATTCACATCATTATATAGCAATAATCCGATATTGATACTATTATTATTATTATTATTATTATTATGGAATTTTAATGATATTGCCAAGGAAGAAGGAAAGAAAAAATGATTGATGAATGTATCTTCTTTTGAGAAATTTTGGTTAAAGTCCTTTTATTCTCAAAAAAGGGGGAAATGTTAAATGGTTAATTATGGAAATTCATTTGGAATGTTAATCGATAATCATTTTTCTGAGTTCTATGCCTCAGCCATCGTGTCTAGTTGACATGTGCTATTCGTGTGTGTATTTTTGGTTCACTACCATATGTAGAACAGGTGTGCCATACGACTGGCTATAAAAGCCCATGGTACAGAAATGGGGGGCTCTCTTGCTCTGCACATCCCACAAGATACAGAAGAAGAATCTTCATGCTGAGAAGTATCTGACATGTAGGCCTGGACACGTGCTGGACAAAGACATGATTTACCAGCCAGGATCCAAGGAAAGATGGGTGAATCTCAACAATTAAGCTAATTATGGACAAATGGACAATTACTTTATAACTAATTATTGTATGTACCTGCTGCAATCTGATTCTTTTTAATGGACAATCCAAGAATAAATAGATACATTTTTTTATAAGAATATCGTGATATTGATACTTTGAGAAGTCCTCAGTAGAAAAAAATAATACAGGAAGAGTATTATTTTACAATGGTGAGCCAGCCAATCCTGTTTTTTCGTTTTTTAAATTAAGTAAGTGAATTTCTTCCATGAACACGGGGGGAAGTCCTGACGAGCTGAACAGCTGTTGTTCACGTGTCAGTAAATTCACTAATTTGTCACGAGAAGCAGAAAGAAGCCTACAGACTGAGGACTAACGGGAAGCAGAGGTACTAACAAGGAACAGAATCAGACGAACTGAAGACAGGACGTGCTGATAAAGAAAAGCTAAGGAATCTTAAGGTAAGCAAAATATGGATATAATTTCTTCTTTTGCTAAACAATGTAATATTAATTTCAAAGTTAATATAGGAGATGACATAGAAGTTTTGTGGCTCAGTTTATACAAAGAATGTGAATTGCAGAATTTACAGTTAACTTCTAAATTGGTAAATAGAGAGAAACACAAATTGCGGAATATTCTACATCTTGTACAAGTATTTCATAATTTTGTACTTGAAAGTTCTAAGCAGGAAAATAGTGTAGAAGTGTCAGATAGTGACAATGATTCTGACTGTAATGTGGAAAATGAACAAGAAGTAAGACACGTGTCTGTAACTGAAGGTGACCTTGGGTCTGACCAAGAGACGGACATACAGAAACCTGACATGGGAGGAGACATGACTGACATACGAGAAACCGACATACTAGGTGATGTGGGAGGAGACGTGAGTGACGTAGGAGGAACGGACGTACAAGAGCCACTAAAAATATCAGAGAATTCAGGAATTACCCAGGCTCAACTCCAAATTAAAATGAGGAAAAATTTGCTGAAATTATACAAAATCATGCCAAAATATGATGTCAAAGTCCATGCCTGTAGAAATTCAGAGATATTTGAGAGCTTCTCTGATAAGTTTGATTTATCCAATGAGGAGAGAAATCAATTATTTAAAATATGGATTCCTGTGACATTTTCCAGACGTTTACATTTAATGCCCTGTGAAAATGACTCTCCTAATGGATGGGAAAATGATTCGGACAGATTAAGATATTTAATTTATTGTGTCACAAAGGATTTTCCCAACATAGAAGATCTGCAGAAACTAAGGATTGGTAGGAAGGAATGTACATATACATTCATGTCCATATGTGAACGGTTGTACAAAGCTCTCATCAAAAATGGAAAAGTACAACTTATGATAAAAACTTTTGTACAAAAATTCAAATTCTTAGATCCAGTATCTAGAGTTATAGCGTCACAAAAAGAATCCCTATTCAAATGTGTGCAGTTGCTGGATTCTGTTAGAAAACATGAGAATCGTGCAAAGAAAATAAATCAAGTTAATTTTATAAAACCAGAAAAGGTAAAATCTTATCAAAAGCCAATATCAAACTCTCCTAGACTGAGTCATCCCCATAGTGAACTCTATCAAATACGCAGGAGATTTCATATCTGTTATAAGCCATATCAGATAATTCAAAACTCCATATCTCCACACAAAGAGTTAAAAATGCAAAGCTGTGACTTTTCCCTAGAAAGGAAAATGGCCGAAACTGATGAACAGAGACAGGTGAGACGACCGGCTCACAGTGACGTCATGGCATGTGGACAGAAGGACAGACAGTTCTCTGAGGTTTTGAAGGATAGAAGAATGTCTTTCCTAAATAGGGCGTTCCTAGAGATATTTGAGAGAGACAGAAGATTTGGTTTAGGGAGTGGCTAAGGAAAAACTGTAAATATGATGTTGTATCAAAATGTTATACAATGTCTCAATATTTATTTATAATCTTATGCAGTAAAATTGTAGTTACATAGTTTCTAATAGTTCATGTATGTATATATATATATATATATACACTTGTCTAAGTAGAGATTGTGTATAATTGTATTTATATATATATGTTTATAAAATATATATATATTAATTAATAAATTAGAACTTCATATATAAATTTAAGTAGCAATATTTTGAATTACATTAGAACCAACCAATATATGTATAAGATATTTAAATAATTCTGTTTCTGTATGAATTTGATATTTAATTTTACTTTCTTATATTTCCTTAGAGGTTTCATTCCAAAGCAGGATTTGATCAAACAACTCTAAAATGGATTTATTTCTTTATTCACACAGGAAGTGGAAAAATTGCATGATTTTATGTGTATAACATTTTAAAATAATAACTAGTTAATTATTATGTGTAACATTAATTAATTAATATTTTCTATGCATGAAGTGTTTATTTTATAACAAGTAGCTTTACAGCATGACGTGTGACAGCTGCGGCCTTTGAACTTTGAGCTAATAGTATAGATCCCATTCATTCTATTTTCAGCTGATGTAACTTAAGACCTGGCAGCCAGTGAAAAAAGAATCTAAGTCAAGAGTTTTTTCAAGTGTTTGAAATTCCAGTGACTTACTCTCATATTATATAATATGTGTTTGAGGAATATTCAAAGAATATTAAGATATTTAATTGATATGACAATGCGCATTAATAAATTGGGATACAACAATTTGTGTTAAATATATATATATCTAAAACTTCATATGTGGAATGTTTGAGTTGAACAGATCTGTGAATGTCAGAGTGAAGGTGACAGATGAGTAAATCAGCAGCTGCTAAGTGTGATTGATGTGACAGAGGCCTCGTACGTTTGTATGTTTGGAAAAAAAATGTTTCTTTATGTGAAGGTACAAAAATATATTTAATTGTGAGAAAAATTATAGTACATAATTAGGTATTATCTACATTATATATATACTTCTATATTTCTTTAATAATTATTATTTCTTGATTTAACTAATAGTGGATAAGGGCAACCACACATCAAAATGGTTTACAAAGCAAATTTATATTTAGAATAATTTTCCACATGATAATATTTTTGAATAACTATGATATTATTTTTAATGGTTACCTAAATAGGTACACACCTCTCTTTAGACAAATCTATGCTACTCATCGATATGAAATTTATGCACAATATTTCTAGAAGAATAATTATTTTTTAATTTGGTTCTGATATATACAGAAATTTTATAAAATAACATTTTTTGGTATTAAGGGGGAAAATGTGTTTTTGATCCTGATTACATAATCACTTTTAATCAATACTTATTTTTCACACATTTTAATAAAGAAGAAACAATAATAAGGTACAATGATATAATTAAGAAGGGTATTACATGCAAAGTTGCATAGTTTAATAATTTTTTGGTGATACAAGGTTATGACAAATATGAAATCATCCAGATAATGGAGATATAAGGGTATTTTTTATGGAAAATATAATTACTCTGCATGTGTCATTAAAATTTAAAGGCCTTATTTTTATTCTTATTTTTACACTTAATTTTATTTTTAATTTTTAAAATTTTATTCTTACTTATTTTCTTATTTTTCCATTTTTCATTTTTAATTCTCAATTTTTGATTTTAATTCAGTTCAATATTTCAATTGAGAAAACACATTAATATTTAATAAAGTAATGTCTAATACAAGAGTATTGCTTCATTAAATATATATTGTTAAGGAAAAAAATGTTTACATTTTCTGAGTAAACACAACAATTCATTCGCTCATTCATTCCTTCATACATTCATAGATTTATTCATTTTAGTTCAGGAGTATACATTCTTTGGTATTATTGGTTTAATAAAGATATAAACACTTGTTGTTTCAAAACACACTGACACCTATGGGTTGGGAAAGGTAATTACACCTATGACATAAAAATGTTCTATCATATGGAGAACTTGATTAATAATGAATTATTATCTATTATTGGTTATTATTCCAAACATAATTTATTTTAATATTTTGATAATAATTAGATGGATATTATTGATTACTATGGTACGCTGTGATATTATAGGTTAGGAAAAATTGCCAGATTTGGTATCAGATTAGGGAATGAAGACTTCAATCAAGACATTGCAATTATGAATTCTATCTTAATAAAGACTTTTAATTTTTATAAATCAAAGAGACTCTCAAAAGTTACAAGAAGAAGCAACTGATATCCGGACGTCTCAGAAGGTAACAGGTGTGAATGCTGAGTGATCATAGACTGTGTCCATTACATACAATACAATTCACACCACTGATCACCAGGACGGCAGAGGACGATGATCCTATATGTACTGTGTTGTGTTCAAGTTTCATCACGTTCCAGTGGTTTCCTATCACCTGCAACGCTTCAATGAAAGCTGGTGAACAGGTAATACCTGGCATATGTGTCCTGTATATAAAGGACTGAGTACTGGTTATGGTGCGATATAAAGCAGGGAAGTGTCATGTTAACCCTTGCTTTACTGACCAAAGACGTCACATCTGTTCCAAAAGTGACACGAGACCAGTGCAGACACACGGAAGATTCCAAAGACGATCCAACGTAAGTCCAGGTGACATCGCACAGATATTAAAGCTGCATTTCATCCATGGACTTTGTTTTCTTATCAATTGACACATGATCTTTCTAATAAAGAGTACAGTTTATGGACTGCACAATAATGAACACAATTATGGACTGTACCATATCTACACGCTATCACTTATTTCAAAGGAGTTTTCATCTAAAGACTGTGTTATAAAAGAACCAAGAAGAAGACGAGACGATGACCCGATGACATCAGACGATGACGATTGAACCCGCGATTGCTTCAATTTAGATATAGGGAAGTATAATTATATATATTAAATGAATATTAGTCACGGCTTACCATAACATGAATTCACATCATTATATAACAATAATCCGATATTGATACTATTATTATTATTATTATTATGGAAATTTAATGATATTGCCAAGGAAGAAGGAAAGAAAAAATGATTGATGAATGTATCTTCTTTTGAGAAATTTTGGTTAAAGTCCTTTTATTCTCAAAAAAGGGGGAAATGTTAAATGGTTAATTATGGAAATTCATTTGGAATGTTAATCGATAATCATTTTTCTGAGTTCTATGCCTCAGCCATCGTGTCTAGTTGACATGCGCTATTTGTGTGTGTATTTTTGGTTCACTACCATATGTAGAACAGGTGTGCCATACGACTGGCTATAAAAGCCCATGGTACAGAAAGGGGGGGCTCTCTTGCTCTGCACATCCCACAAGATACAGAAGAAGAATCTTCATGCTGAGAAGTATCTGACATGTAGGCCTGGACACGTGCTGGACAAAGACATGATTTACCAGCCAGGATCCAAGGAAAGATGGGTGAATCTCAACAATTAAGCTAATTATGGACAAATGGACAATTACTTTATAACTAATTATTGTATGTACCTGCTGCAATCTGATTCTTTTTAATGGACAATCCAAGAATAAATAGATACATTTTTTTATAAGAATATCGTGATATTGATACTTTGAGAAGTCCTCAGTAGAAAAAAATAATACAGGAAGAGTATTATTTTACAATGGTGAGACAGCCAATCCTGTTTTTTCGTTTTTTAAATTAAGTAAGTGAATTTCTTCCATGAACACGGGGGAAAAGTCCTGACGAGCTGAACAGCTGTTGTTCACGTGTCAGTAAATTCACTAATTTGTCACGAGAAGCAGAAAGAAGCCTACAGACTGAGGACTAACGGGAAGCAGAGGTACTAACAAGGAACAGAATCAGACGAACTGAAGACAGCACGTGCTGATAAAGAAAAGCTAAGGAATCTTAAGGTAAGCAAAATATGGATATAATTTCTTCTTTTGCTAAACAAAGTAATATTAATTTCAAAGTTAATATAGGAGATGACATAGAAGTTTTGTGGCTCAGTTTATACAAAGAATGTGAATTGCAGAATTTACAGTTAACTTCTAAATTGGTAAATAGAGAGAAACACAAATTGCGGAATATTCTACATCTTGTACAAGTATTTCATAATTTTGTACTTGAAAGTTCTAAGCAGGAAAATAGTGTAGAAGTGTCAGATAGTGACAATGATTCTGACTGTAATGTGGAAAATGAACAAGAAGTAAGACACGTGTCTGTAACTGAAGGTGACCTTGGGTCTGACCAAGAGACGGACATACAGAAACCTGACATGGGAGGAGACATGACTGACATACGAGAAACCGACATACTAGGTGATGTGGGAGGAGACGTGAGTGACGTAGGAGGAACGGACGTACAAGAGCCACTAAAAATATCAGAGAATTCAGGAATTACCCAGGCTCAACTCCAAATTAAAATGAGGAAAAATTTGCTGAAATTATACAAAATCATGCCAAAATATGATGTCAAAGTCCATGCCTGTAGAAATTCAGAGATATTTGAGAGCTTCTCTGATAAGTTTGATTTATCCAATGAGGAGAGAAATCAATTATTTAAAATATGGATTCCTGTGACATTTTCCAAACGTTTCCATTTAATGCCCTGTGAAAATGACTCTCCTAATGGATGGGAAAATGATTCGGACAGATTAAGATATTTGATTTATTGTGTCACAAAGGATTTTCCCAACATAGAAGATCTACAGAAACTAAGGATTGGTAGGAAGGAATGTATATATACATTCATGTCCATATTTGAACGGTTGTACAAAGCTCTCATCAAAAATGGAAAAGTACAACATATGATAAAAACTTTTGTACAAAAATTCAAATTCTTAGATCCAGTATCTAGAGTTATAGCGTCACAAAAAGAATCCCTATTCAAATGTGTGCAGTTGCTGGATTCTGTTAGAAAACATGAGAATCGTGCAAAGAAAATAAATCAAGTTAATTTTATAAAACCAGAAAAGGTAAAATCTTATCAAAAGCCAATATCAAACTCTCCTAGACTGAGTCATCCCCATAGTGAACTATATCAAATACGCAGGAGATTTCATATCTGTTATAAGCCATATCAGATAATTCAAAACTCCATATCTCCACACAAAGAGTTAAAAATGCAAAGCTGTGACTTTTCCCTAGAAAGGAAAATGGCCGAAACTGATGAACAGAGACAGGTGAGACGACCGGCTCACAGTGACGTCATGGAATGTGGACAGAAGGACGGACAGTTCTCTGAGGTTTTCAAGGATAGAAGAATGTCTTTCCTAAATAGGGCGTTCCTAGAGATATTTGAGAGAGACAGAAGATTTGGTTTAGGGAGTGGCTAAGGAAAAACTGTAATTATGATGTTGTATCAAAATGTTATTCAATGTCTCAATATTTATTTATAATCTTATGCAGTAAAATTGTAGTTACATAGTTTCTAGTAGTTCATGTATGTATATATATATATACACTTGTCTAAGTAGAGATTGTGTATAATTGTATTTATATATATGTTTATAAAATATATATATATTAATTAATAAATTAGAACTTCATATATAAATTTAAGTAGCAATATTTTGAATTACATTAGAACCAACCAATATATGTATAAGATATTTAAATAATTCTGTTTCTGTATGAATTTGATATTTAATTTTACTTTCTTATATTTCCTTAGAGGTTTCATTCCAAAGCAGGATTTGATCAATCAACTCTAAAATGGATTTATTTCTTTATTCACACAGGAAGTGGAAAAATTGCATGATTTTATGTGTATAACATTTTAAAATAATAACTAGTTAATTATTATGTGTAACATTAATTAATTAATATTTTCTATGCATGAAGTGTTTATTTTATAACAAGTAGCTTTACAGCATGACGTGTGACAGCTGCGGCCTTTGAACTTTGAGCTAATAGTATAGATCCCATTCATTCTATTTTCAGCTGATGTAACTTAAGACCTGGCAGCCAGTGAAAAAAGAATCTAAGTCAAGAGTTTTTTCAAGTGTTTGAAATTCCAGTGACTTACTCTCATATTATATAATATGTATTTGGGGAATATTCAAAGAATATTAAGATATTTAATTGATATGACAATGCGCATTAATAAATTGGGATACAGCAATTTTGGGTTAAATATATATATATCTAAAACTTCATATGTGGAATGTTTGAGTTGAACAGATCTGTGAATGTCAGAGTGAAGGTGACAGATGAGTAAATCAGCAGCTGCTAAGTGTGATTGATGTGACAGAGGCCTCGTACGTTTGTATGTTTGGAAAAAAAATGTTTCTTTATGTGAAGGTACAAAAATATATTTAATTCTGAGAAAAATTATAATACATAATTAGGTATTATCTGCATTATATATATACTTCTATATTTCTTTAATAATTATTATTTCTTGATTTAACTAATAGTGGATAAGGGCAACCACACATCAAAATGGTTTACAAAGCAAATTTATATTTAGAATAATTTTCCACATGATAATATTTTTGAATAACTATGATATTATTTTTAATGGTTACCTAAATAGGTACACACCTCTCTTTAGACATATCTATGCTACTCATCGATATGAAATTTATGCACAATAATTCTAGAAGAATAATTATTTTTTAATTTGGTTCTGATATATACAGAAATTTTATAAAATAATATTTTTTGGTATTAAGGGGGAAAATGTGTTTTTGATCCTGATTACATAATCACTTTTGATCAATACTTATTTTTCACACATTTTAATAAAGAAGAAACAATAATAAGGTACAATGATATAATTAAGAAGGGTATTACATGCAAAGTTGCATAGTTTAATAATTTTTTGGTGATACAAGGTTATGACAAATATGAAATCATCCAGATAATGGAGATATAAGGGTACTTTTTATGGAAAATATAATTACTCTGCATGTGTCATTAAAATTTAAAGGCCTTATTTTTATTCTTATTTTTACACTTAATTTTATTTTTAATTTTTAAAATTTTATTCTTACTTATTTTCTTATTTTTCCATTTTTCATTTTTAATTCTCAATTTTTGATTTTAATTCAGTTCAATATTTCAATTGAGAAAACACATTAATATTTAATAAAGTAATGTCTAATACAAGAGTATTGCTTCATTAAATATATATTGTTAAGGAAAAAAATGTTTACATTTTCTGAGTAAACACAACATTTCATTCATTCATTCATTCCTTCATACATTCATAGATTTATTCATTTTAGTTCAGGAGTATACATTCTTTGGTATTATTGGTTTAATAAAGATATAAACACTTGTTGTTTCAAAACACACTGACACCTATGGGTTGGGAAAGGTAATTACACCTATGACATAAAAATGTTCTATCATATGGAGAACTTGATTAATAATGAATTATTATCTATTATTGGTTATTATTCCAAACATAATTTATTTTAATATTTTGATAATAATTAGATGGATATTATTGATTGCTATGGTACGCTGTGATATTATAGGTTAGGAAAAATTGCCAGATTTGGTATCAGATTAGGGAATGAAGACTTCAATCAAGACATCGCAATTATGAATTCTATCTTAATAAAGACTTTTAATTTTTATAAATCAAAGAGACTCTCAAAAGTTACAAGAAGAAGCAACTGATATCCGGACGTCTCAGAAGGTAACAGGTGTGAATGCTGAGTGATCATAGACTGTGTCCATTACATACAATACAATTCACACCACTGATCACCAGGACGGCAGAGGACGATGATCCTATATGTACTGTGTTGTGTTCAAGTTTCATCACGTTCCAGTGGTTTCCTATCACCTGCAACGCTTCAATGAAAGCTGGTGAACAGGTAATACCTGGCATATGTGTCCTGTATATAAAGGACTGAGTACTGGTTATGGTGCGATATAAAGCAGGGAAGTGTCAAGTTAACCCTTGCTTTACTGACCAAAGACGTCACATCTGTTCCTAAAGTGACACGAGACCAGTGCAGACACACGGAAGATTCCAAAAACGATCCAACGTAAGTCCAGGTGACATCGCACAGATATTAAAGCTGCATTTCATCCATGGACTTTGTTTTCTTATCAATTGACACATGATTTTTCTAATAAAGAGTACAGTTTATGGACTGCACAATAATGAACACAATTATGGACTGTACCATATCTACACGCTATCACTTATTTCAAAGGAGTTTGCATCTAAAGACTGTGTTATAAAAGAACCAAGAAGAAGACGAGACGACGACCCGATGACATCAGACGATGACGATTGAACCCGCGATTGCTTCAATTTAGATATAGGGAAGTATAATTATTTATATTAAATGAATATTAGTCACGGCTTACCATAACATGAATTCACATCATTATATAACAATAATCCGATATTGATACTATTATTATTATTATTATGGAAATTTAATGATATTGCCAAGGAAGAAGGAAAGAAAAAATGATTGATGAATGTATCTTCTTTTGAGAATTTTCGGTTCAAGTCCTTTTATTCTCAAAAAAGGGGGAAATGTTAAATGGTTAATTATTGAAATTCATTTGGAATGTTAATCGATAATCATTTTTCTGAGTTCTATGCCTCAGCCATCGTGTCTAGTTGACATGCGCTATTTGTGTGTGTATTTTTGGTTCACTACCATATGTAGAACAGGTGTGCCATACGACTGGCTATAAAAGCCCATGGTACAGAAAGGGGGGGCTCTCTTGCTCTGCACATCCCACAAGATACAGAAGAAGAATCTTCATGCTGAGAAGTATCTGACATGTAGGCCTGGACACGTGCTGGACAAAGACATGATTTACCAGCCAGGATCCAAGGAAAGATGGGTGAATCTCAACAATTAAGCTAATTATGGACAAATGGACAATTACTTTATAACTAATTATTGTATGTACCTGCTGCAATCTGATTCTTTTTAATGGACAATCCAAGAATAAATAGATACATTTTTTTATAAGAATATCGTGATATTGATACTTTGAGAAGTCCTCAGTAGAAAAAAATAATACAGGAAGAGTATTATTTTACAGTACCCCAGGAGAGTTCCAAATGTGTGTGGGTAGAATAAATATCCCACGGGGGTAAAATTGAAAAAAGTTGAAAAAATTTTTTTTTTGTACTTAGTCATTTTTCCGACGTTTATCAGACTTTCAGATAGGGTAAATGTCAGTGAGCATTCTGATTTCAGTTCCAGAGCGATTCGCCCAATGAGTCCTTGATATTTAGTCGTTTTCAGCCAATTTTATGGATTTTTGAAAATTTCACTTTTTTTGTGAAAATATCCACTAAATGAGGGAAAAATATGTGTGAGGGTACCCCAGGAGAGTTCCAAATGTGTGTGGGTAGAATATATATCCCACGGGGGTAAAATTGAAAAAAGTTGAAACATTTTTTTTTGGACTTAGTCATTTTTCCAGCGTTTATCAGACTTTCAGATAGGGGAAATGTCAGTGAGCATTCAGATTTCAGTTCCAGAGCGATTCGCCCAATGAGTCCTTGATATTTTGTCGTTTTCAGCCAATTTTATGGATTTTTGAAAATTTCACTTTTTTGTGAAAATATCCACTAAATGAGGGAATAATATGTTTGAGGGTACCCCAGGAAAGTTCCAAATGTGTGTGGGTAGAATATATATCCCACGGGGGCAAAATTGAAAAAAGTTGAAAAAAAATTTTTTTTGTACTTAGTCATTTTTCCGACGTTTATCAGTCTTTCAGATAGGGTAAATGTCAGTGAGCATTCTGAGTTCAGTTCCAGAGTGATTCGCCCAATGAGTCCTTGATATTTAGTCCTTTTCAGCCAATTTTATGGATTTTTGAAAATTTCACTTTTTTTGTGAAAATATCCACTAAATGAGGGAATAATATGTGTGAGGGTACCCCAGGAGAGTTCCAAATGTTTGTGGTAGAATATATATCCCACTGGGTAAAATTGAAAAAAGTTGAAAAAATTTTTTTTTTGGACTTAGTCATTTTTCCGGCGTTTATCACACTTTCAGATAGGGCAAATGTCAGTGAGCGTTCCGATTTCAGTTCCAGAGCGATTCGCCCAATGAGTCCTTGATATTTAGTCGTTTTCAGCCAATTTTCTGGATTTTTGAAAATTTCACTTTTTTTGTGAAAATATCCACTAAATGAGGGAATAATATGTTTGAGGGTACCCCAGGAAAGTTCCAAATGTGTGTGGGTAGAATATATATCCCACGGGGGTAAAATTGAAAAAAAGATGAAAAAATTTTTTTTTTGTACTTAGTCATTTTTCCGACGTTTATCAGACTTTCAGATAGGGTAAATGTCAGTGAGCTATTCGCCCAATGAGTCCTTGATATTTAGTCGTTTTCAGCCAATTTTATGGATTTTAGAAAATTTCACTTTTTTGTGAAAATATCCACTAAATGAGGGAATAATATGTGTGAGGGTACCCCAGGAGAGTTCCAAATGTGTGTGGGTAGAATATATATCCCACAGGGGAAAAATTGAAAAAAGTTGAAAAAAATTTTTTTTTGGATGTAGTCATTTTTCTGGCGTTTATCAGGCTTTCAGATAGGGCAAATGTCAGTGAGCATTCCGATTTCAGTTCCAGAGCGATTCGCCCAATGAGTCCTTGATATTTAGTCATTTTCAGCCAATATTTTGGATTTTTGAAAATTTCACTTTTTTGTGAAAATATCCACTAAATGAGGGAATAATATGTGTGAGGGTACCCCAGGAGAGTTCGAAATGTGTGTGGGTAGAATATA
This sequence comes from Phyllobates terribilis, assembly GCF_046119375.1. Taxonomy (NCBI): domain Eukaryota; kingdom Metazoa; phylum Chordata; class Amphibia; order Anura; family Dendrobatidae; genus Phyllobates; species Phyllobates terribilis. Next base: position 324,003,421 of record NW_027362764.1, on the reverse strand, counting down.
TATCCCACGGGGGTAAAATTGAAAAAAGTTGAAAAAATTTTTTTTTTGGACTTAGTCATTTTTCCGGTGTTTATCAGACTTTCAGATAGGGCAAATGTCAGTGAGCGTTCCGATTTCAGTTCCAGAGCGATTCGCCCAATGAGTCCTTGATATTTAGTCGTTTTCAGCCAATTTTCTGGATTTTTGAAAATTTCACTTTTTTGTGAAAATATCCGCTAAATGAGGGAATAATATGTGTGAGGGTACCCCAGGAAAATTCCAAATGTGTGTGGTTAGAATATATATATACCACGGGGGTAAAATTGAAAAAAGTTGAAAAAAATTTTTTTTGTACTTAGTCATTTTTCAGACGTTTATCAGACTTTCAGATAGGGGAAATGTCAGTGAGCGTTCAGATTTCAGTTCCAGAGCGATTCGCCCAATGAGTCCTTGATATTTAGTCGTTTTCAGCCAATTTTATGGATTTTAGAAAATTTCACTTTTTTGTGAAAATATCCACTAAATGAGGGAATAATATGTGTGAGGGTACTCCAGGAGAGTTCCAAATGTGTGTGGGTAGAATATATATCCCACAGGGGAAAAATTGAAAAAAGTTTAAAAAAAATTTTTTTTGGACGTAGTCATTTTTCTGGCGTTTATCAGACTTTCAGATAGGGCAAATGTCAGTGAGCGTTCCGATTTCAGTTCCATAGCGATTCGCCCAATGAGTCCTTGATATTTAGTCGTTTTCAGCCAATTTTCTGGATTTTTGAAAATTTCACTTTTTTTGTGAAAATATCCACTAAATGAGGGAATAATATGTTTCAGGGTACCCCAGGAGAGTTCCAAATGTGTGTGGGTAGAATATATATACCACGGGGTAAAATTGAAAAAAGTTGAAAAAATTAATTTTTTTAGACTTAGTCATTTTTCCGGCGTTTATCAAACTTTCAGATAGGGCAAATGTCAGTGAGCGTTCAGATTTCAGTTCCAGAGCCATTCGCCCAATGAGTCCTTGATATTTAGTCGTTTTCAGCCAATTTTATGGATTTTTGAAAATTTCACTTTTTTGTGAAAATATCCACTAAATGAGGGAATAATATGTGTGAGGGTACCCCAGGAGAGTTCCAAATGTGTGTGGGTAGAATATATATCCCACGGGGGCAAAATTGAAAAAAGTTGAAAAAAAATTTTTTTTTTGTACTTAGTCATTTTTCCGACGTTTATCAGACTTTCAGATAGGGTAAATGTCAGTGAGCGTTCCGATTTCAGTTCCAGAGCGATTCGGTCAATGAGTCCTTGATATTTAGTCGTTTTCAGCCAATTTTCTGGATTTTTGAAAATTTCACTTTTTTTGTGAAAATATCCACTAAATGAGGGAATAATATGTGTGAGGGTACCCCAGGAAAGTTCCAAATGTGTGTGGGTAGAATATATATCCCACGGGGGTAAAATTGAAAAAAGTTTAAAAAAATTTTTTTTGTACTTAGTCATTTTTCCGACGTTTATCAGACTTTCAGATAGGGGAAATGCCAGTGAGCATTCTGATTTCAGTTCCAGAGCGATTCGCCCAATGGGTCCTTGATATTTAGTCGTTTTTAGCCAATTTTATGGATTTTTGAAAATTTCACTTTTTTTGTGAAAATATCCACTAAATGAGGGAATAATATATGTGAGGGTACCCCAGGAGAGTTCCAAATGTATGTGGTAGAATATATATCCCACGGGGGTAAAATTGAAAAAAGTTGAAAAAATTTTTTTTTTGTACTTAGTCATTTTTCTGGTGTTTATCAGACTTTCAGATAGGGCAAATGTCAGTGAGCGTTCCGACTTCTGTTCCAGAGCGATTCGCCCAATGAGTCCTTGATTAGAGATGAGCGTTGTTCTACTCGAACTGTTCGCCAATCTCAAATTCGAGCTGTTTTGGGCGGTGTTCGAGCCGGTCGGCGAACACGAACAATTTGAAAAAAATTCGGCTGTTCGAGGTTATGTTCGATAACTGTTCGTGCACCAAAATCATAACTGGATTTTTTCTCAGTAATGATGAAAATTAATGTTAATACGCAGTTTGAGTGTACAGCGGGGCGGGGGGAGGGGCAGGGGATGGATCTCTGCAGGAACAATGAAGATCTCCATTTTTTTTTCTCTTTCCCGCATTTGCAGTGGGGAGGTGCAATCTGTCAGCCTATCAGCAGCGCACACACGGAGCGAAGTGCTTTTTTTCACACAAGCAAGGGCATGTGTGATTGGCAGTGTATGTCACATGTCCTTGCCCTATAAGACCAAGCCATTTTCCCCGTCGCCACCATTTTCTCACTGCTGCAGCTGCGTGTTAGACGGCACCGCTGTTGCTGTGTGCGCTATACCTTGTTAATTTCAAGCCAATTTTCGCACAAATATACAGATAGCTTGGGAGTAGGGAATAGTTGTGATTGCAGTCCTTTTAAGGACTAGGTTACAGCATTTCCTACGACTTTTATCAGGCAGGTCTGTGCTCTTAAATAGATAGATTGTGGGAGTAAAGACTAATTGTAATTGGAGTCCTTTTCAGGACTAGGTTACATCAGTTCCTATCAGTTTTTGCCAGGCAGGTCTGTGCCAGTGCTGTGCAAGTTTTTTTCACAGCATTTGGCTGAATCTAGCAAAGCTAATCCTTTTTGGCCTATTGCAGAGTGTGTTAGTCAGTGGAGTAGCCTATCTGTGTTGCAAGATATACCACCTGTGTATAGAATACCAATTTTTTTACTGCACCTAGTGAAGTAAAATCTTTTGGGCATAGCATCATTCTATTAGTCCATCTATACTGACCTCCATCAGGTTGCAAACTGAATATAATTTTTTTCTGCATCTAGCTCTGAAAAAATATTTGGGCTTCTAGCAGTGTGTGGGACTTGGTCTATTAGTCCATCTATACTGACCTCCATCAGGTTGCAAATTAAAAATAATTTTTTTCTTCATTTATCTCTGAAAAAATATTTGGGCTTCTAGCAGCGTGTGGGACTTGTTCTATTAGTCCATCTATACTGACCTCCATCAGGTTGCAAATTAAAACTAATTTTTTTCTGCATCTAGCTCTGAAAAAATATTTGGGCTTCTAGCAGTGTGTGGGACTTGGTCTATTAGTCCATCTATACTGACCTCCATCAGGTTGCAAATTAAAAATAATTTTTTTCTGCATCTAGCTCTGAAAAAATATTTGGGCTTCTAGCAGTGTGTGGGACTTGGTCTATTAGTCCATCTATACTGACCTCCATCAGGTTGCAAATTGAATAAAAAAAATTTCTGCATCTAGCTCTGAAAAAATATTTGGGCTTCTAGCGGTGTGTGGGACTTGGTCTATTAGTCCATCTATACTGACCTCCATCAGGTTGCAAATTAAAAATAATTTTTTTCTGCATCTAGCTCTGAAAAAATATTTGGGCTTCTAGCAGTGTGTGGGACTTGGTCTATTAGTCCATCTATACTGACCTCCATCAGGTTGCAAATTAAAAATAATTTTTTTCTGCATCTAGCTCTGAAAAAATATTTGGGCTTCTAGCAGTGTGTGGGACTTGGTCTATTAGTCCATCTATACTGACCTCCATCAGGTTGCAAATTAAAAATAATTTTTTTCTGCATCTAACCCAGCCAATAGTTTTGGCCTAATACCACAGTTTGGCCACTCAGCTCTGCTCGGTTACCATCCATTGTTTTTTTGTGCAAACAACTCCAGAGTTGTGAATTAGTTAACCACCAAAATGAGTGGAAAAAGGCCTGCTGCTGGTGGAAAGGGGAATAGGCGTGTTGGGAAGGGGAAAAAAGATTGTGTCCGTGGGGTAGGTGCAGAAGAAAGACCATCTTCCAGCCAAACTAAAATGTCTACTTCTTTTAGCGGTCAATGTGATAAGATCCCTTTCTTACGGCCACGCCAATCGCTACAAATTCCAGATGAGGCACAAAAACAGCAGGTGCTTCAACGGATATCAAGTGCTCCTTTAAGTGGGCTCTCCTCCACATCAACTTCAACATCACAAATACTCCAGTCCTCAAAGGTGTCACCCAAATCGCACTTGCTTCCTCACAGCTCCCAAATCTCCAGCTGCCCGTCTGAGTATGAGGTAGAACAGATGGTTGAGTCTGCAGAGCTGTTTACTCATACTATAGCCTGGGAATCAGAGGTCGACTCCAGCGCTTCTGTGAATCCAGACGAGGAAATGATCTGCACTGATGCCCAGAATCTTTATGAGTCGGATCCAGGACCAGACGCAGAAGGTTCTGACCATAATGTAGACCCTCATTCCCAAACTGTAACTCCTGTTGGTGGAGACAATGAGGAAGACGATGATAAGACTCAAATACATGATTGGAGCGATAACTTTAGTTTTTTGTCAGGGCAGGAACAGGTTGGCTCTGAGGACGACGGGTGTGATAACGCACAGGGTGATGATGATGAGTTCGGAGATCCCACTTACTGTCAACCCACAGTCAGCCAAGAGATGAGGTCAGCAGAGGAGGTGGAGGAAGATGCTAGTGACGACGAGGTCAGGTTGCGCCTTCCTGGACAGAGACGTAGTACTGGAAGCACGTCAACAACTGCATCCTCAAACACAACTCTGCCTCTCACCACAAGTCGTGGTGGCTCTTCAGGTCGCATGGGTGCTAAGCCTTGCATAGCCTGGGCATTTTTTCAGATCGATAAAGATGACCCAACTCGTGTTATCTGTAACATTTGTCAGCAAAAGCTAAGTAGAGGCCAAAAAATACATAGTTTGAGTACTTCATGCATGAACCGGCACATGGACATGAAGCATAAGTTGCAGTGGGAAGCTCAGTGTGCTACAATGCGGTCTAGCCGGCCGGGCCAACCACCGTCTGCCATATCTTGTGCATCCGCGGCCTCTTCATCCTCTGTGACTGGGGGGACAGCAGTCACACCTGTTTTGGGGCGCAGACCTGCCACCTCTTTACCCGCAACAGCCAGCGTGATTGGCAGGTCATCATTTTCTTTGGAGGTGGTAACACCAGCTGGTCTTGAGCGCTGTCCGACATCGATAGCACCACCTTTGGATCAAGGCAACCTAACATGTCCGCCTGCATCTTCCTCACAGACCGGCAGTTTGCCGGGGACACCCTTAACAACCCCGTCTAAGCACAATAGCCAGCCCTCGGTCCCTCAGATGTGGACAAGTAAAAGACCATTTCCTCCTAGCCATGAGAAAGCTAAGAGGTTGAATTTCACCATCTGCAAGCTCTTGGCTACAGAAATGCTGCCTTTCCGCCTGGTGGACACAGAGGATTTTCGAGACCTTATGTCCGTCGCAGTGCCCCAGTACCAGATGCCCAGTCGGCACTACTTCTCAAAGAAAGGTGTGCCTGCGCTCCACCAGCATGTCGCACACAACATCACCGCTTCTTTGAGAAACTCTGTGTGTGACAGGGTGCATTTCACCACAGACACTTGGACGAGTAGGCATGGACAGGGGCGTTACATGTCGCTGACTGGGCACTGGGTAACTATGGTGACAGCAGGACAAGGGGCTGCTGTCCAAGTCTTGCCGTCCCCACGAGTTGTGCGTCAATCCTCTTTATGTCAAAGTTCCTCCACTGCTTCTGCCTCCTCAACCTCCTCTCGGTCTTCCACCTGCACCCAAAGCCTGTCTGGTCATGCCACAAGCTTTCTAACTGCGCAGAAGGGATCCTGCACACCTCCTTACTATGCTGGCAGTAGGGCTCAACGTCATCAGGCGGTTTTTACATTGAAATGTCTGGGAAATGTGAGTCACACAGCTGAGGAGTTGTGGTCAGCTCTGGAGAACCAATTTCATGAATGGTTGTCTCCACTGGACCTGAAACCAGGGAAGGCCGTGTGCGACAATGCTGCAAACCTGGGTGCGGCCCTTCGCCGGGGCAATGTCACACACGTGCCTTGTATGGCTCACGTGTTGAACCTGGTTGTCCAGCAATTTTTAGCCCACTATCCCAGACTAGATGGCCTTCTGCAGAGGGCACGGTCGCTGTGTGCTCACTTCCGCCGTTCGCATCCCGCAGCTCAGCGACTTACATCTCTACAGAAGTCGTTGGGCCTGCCACTTCACCGGCTAAAATGCGATGTGCCTACCCGGTGGAATTCAACTCTGCACATGTTGCAGCGACTGTGGCAGCACCGACAAGCCCTGGTGCAATACGTTCTGACGTATAGCCTGGGCCAACGAGATTCAGAGGTGGGGCAAATCACGCTGGAGGAGTGGTCTCAGATCAGGGACCTATGCACCCTTCTGCACAGTTTTGAAATGGCGACGAAGATGTTTAGTGCTGACGATGCCATTATCAGCATGACTATTCCGGTGATTTACATGCTGGAGCACATGTTAAACAGAATTCGGAGTCAGGTGGTGGCACAAGAGGAGGTGGAGGAAGTAGAGGAGGAGGAGTTGTATGCGGAAGGGCTAACATCTGCAAGGTCCAGACGGTCGGCAGCACCAAGGCGGCAGGCATGTGAGGGTGGGGGAGATGATTTTACCAGGGTGCATGGTAGCAGCCAAACTAGTGAGGAAGGTGCAGGAGCCCAGGAAGAAGTGGAGGACGAACTGATGGAAGACTCATCAGATGAGGGAGACCTTGATCACATTTCTGTTGTGCGAGGTTGGGGGGAGAGGACAGAGGAAGGAAGCATGATTGTTACCTCGCCACCAACACAACAGGGACTTGGTGCTCCTGGATGCGCAACACACATGAGTGCCTTCTTGCTGCACTACCTGCAACATGACCCTCGAATTGTGAGAATTAGAAATAATCCTGACTACTGGGTTGCCACACTGTTAGATCCCCGGTACAAAAGTAAATTTGCAGAAATTATTCCTGCCATAGAAAGGGATGCACGCATGCAGGAGTATCAGCAGAGACTGTTGCAGAATCTTACATGTGCTTTTCCACAAAATACCAGTGGTGCACGTAGTGAATCTCACAGTTCCAACTTGCCAACTGTGGGACCGTCAAGTGTTCAGCACTCAAACCGTAACAGAACCACAGTATCTGCTGGTAACATCAATTTTGCGGAATCATTTCACCACTTTTTTAGCCCATCCTTTGCAAGGCCACAGGAGACAAGAAGTCTGACACATAGTCAACGCCTAGAGACGATGGTACAGGAGTATCTCCAAGTAAACATTGAAGCCACGACTGTGTCACTGGACCCTTGCTCTTTTTGGGCTTCCAATCTGGATAAATGGCCGGAGCTAGCCACTTACGCCTTGGAGATCTTGTCATGCCCCGCAGCCAGCGTTCTGTCTGAACGTGTGTTCAGCGCTGCTGGTGGTGTGCTGACAGATAAGCGCACGCGGCTCTCCACTGATAATGTAGACAGACTCACGTTCATAAAGATGAACAAATCATGGATCCGAAACGACTTTTCTACCCCTGTGTCATCCTGGGGAGAGTAAAAGCTTGATGATTGGTTAAAATCACCCTACCAACCGTTTTAAGCTTTCAAATTACTAATCATGTTTATCTGTATCTTGACTGGAAAATAATTTGGGCTTTGTAGCAGTGTGCAGCACTGATCCTATTAGGCCATCTATAATAAGCTTCACCAGATTTAAAATTAAAAATAATTTTTAGCTGCATCTAGCCCGGAAAATAATTTTGGGGCTCCGAGATGCGCAAGACACATAAGTGCCTTCTTGCTGCACTACCTGCAGCATGACCCTCATATTGTCAGAATTCGAAGTAATCATGACTACTGGGTTGCCACACTCTTAGATCCCCCAAACTTTTCGATCAACCTTTTCATTTTAATAAAGACCAAAAAAATGGTCATTTTTGAAATTATAAGCATTAGCAGGTTGTTAGAAACTGAAATCAAACAGTTTTCAACTCAAAACTTTATTCTAGGTGATGTTACATTTTCACATAGGACCCCTTGTTCGAAAGGAGCTTCTGAACTCTCTCGTCCATTGAATTTGTCAGGTTTTGGATGGTTTCTGCTTCAATTGTTTTGCATGAGGACAGAATACCCTCCCAGGGCTGTTGCTTAGATGTGAACTGCCTCCCGCCATCATAGACACTCCTTTTAATGATGCTCCAAAGGTTCTGAATGGGGTAGAGGTCAGGGGAGCATGGGGGTCACACCATAAGTTTGTCCCCTTTTATGCCCATATCAGCCAGAGATGCAGATGTTTTATGTGCAGCATGAGATGGTGCATTATCATGCAGAAAAATGATCTTGCTGTGAAATACACGGTTCTTCTTCTTGAACCATGGCAGGAAGTGCTGTTTGAGAAAATCCACATACATTATGGAGTTCATCTTTAGCGCCTTCAGGGATCCTAAAGGGGCCGACAATCTCTCTCCCCATGATTCCAGCCCAAAACATTACTCCACCTCCTCCTTGTTGGCGCTGTAGCCGTGTTTGCGTGGGGTGTCCATCAACCAGCCATCCTCCACTCCATTCATCTGGACCATCGAGCGCTGCACGGCACTCATCCGTGAACAAAACAGTTTTGAAATCAGTCTTCATGTAATGTTTGGCCCACTGGAGCCGTTTCTGCTTGTGTGAAGTGGATAGAGGAGGTCGACAGGATGGCGTATGCACAGCTGCAAACCTCTGAAGGACCCTGCATCTTGTTGTTCGGGGGACGTTGGAGGCACAAGCAGCTTCAAAAACTTGTCTGCTGCTATGACAAGGCTTTTTTGCCGCTGCTCTTTCAACCTGACGTAATTGCCTGTAGGAAAGAGTCCTCAATTTGCCCTTATCAGCACGCACACGTGTGTACTGTGAATCAGCTACATACTTCTTGATTGCCAAGACACTTCATCCTGATCATCGCACAATGTTGATTGTAGTCATGCCTTGACCTAAACACTCCACAATTTGTTGCTTCTCAGCAGCCGACACATCCTTTTTCTTTCCCATTTTGGCAGAAAATGTAGGCTGCTTAATAATGTGAGAGAGCCTTCTTAAGTAGTCTTGCCTTTCATTGGACACACCTGCCAAACTAATTAGCACAGGTGTCTGCAATTGCTTACAGTGATATAAAGAGCCCTGACACACATCACCATCAATGAGTTTAACTGACAAACAAACAAATTCTTCCCTTATCACTCCTAAACACTTTTTGCATAATAATTTGGTACATGTGCTTTTCCACAAAACACCAGTGGTTCACGTAGTGAATCTTACAGTTCTAACTTGCCAACCGTGGTCTGTATGGAATTGTTCAATAAAGGGCCCAAAATTAAGATAACATAGATGGGAGAGGTCTCTATGAATAGGAATTCCTAAGTATTTGATACCCTGTGAGGGCCAGGCAAAGGGAAAGTTGGACTGGATGGAATCCTATATGGATTTAGGGAGGGAGACATCGAGGGCCTCACACTTCGCTGCATTGATTTTAAAATTTTACCATGTAACAAAGTGATCTATTTCAGCCATAACAGCAGGGATGGATATATGTGATTGAGTGATATATACTAGGACATCATCAGCAAATAGAGAGCACTTGTACTCGGTGCCTCCCACCTCAATCCACCTAATATTGGGGTTATGGCGAATTGATGAGAGCAGGTGCTCCGTCACTAGGATGTATAAGAGAGGGGACAGAGGACATCCCTGCCTTGTCCCATTGGTGATTGTGAAAGGTGATGAAAATGTTCTGACGCACCCCCTGGGCCTTGGGACACCCGGAGCCGGACCCTTTTTGGTGGATGCTGGTGGTTGTAGTCTTCGTGGCGGCGATCCGGTTCCGTGGCTCAGGGCGGTCAAACCAGTGGCGGAACTATTTATGTGGTTTTGATATTTAAATGTCCGACTGCGCCACCCGTGGATTGCGGTCAGAGTGAACCGCCGCTACAGGGCAGACCGCTAAGGCTGGTGTTGTGGGTGCAGCAGAGCGTAGCATAACTCCCCACGGGAGGAGTATAGCCTCAGGGCAGTGTATGCGGAGGATGGGGGTGATGGTGCAGGGCAGCAGCAGTAACGACACGGAGTCAGTGATGCAGTTCAGGGCCTTTACTCACAGTTCTTATTATCCAGACCACGTCTGCAGGTAACGGCTGCCCACGTCGTACTGTGCTCACCAGGTGAGGGGCTCAGACAACTCCCAGATAACTTTGGAGCGCTTCACAGGACCCCCTTTGTGTGTCCTTTGTCTGGCCTTTCTTACCAACACTTCTGTCCGGCTGCCTCGGGCCTCCTCTTGGTAAACTTGGCGCCAGTTTCCCTGACCCTATGTGGTGCCTTCCTAGCGGGTGGAGCAAGGGGCTGCGCCACATAAAATGTCAGAGCCTCCGGTTTCTAGCTGAGGGTCGTTTCCTGCCTCCACTAGTTCGGGGACCGGTCTCCCCCTTTGGCCTGACCCCTCCATGCAGGTGGATTCGGGCGTGCGGTGGCGACTCGCCCGTCCGCACCCCTGGGATCCCTTCATTCCTCGTTCCTGGAGCCTTCTCCGCTCCTCTTCCTTCCTTCTCCCTCTTGCAGGCCTGGGCCTCTGTTACTAGGCCCGCCTCCGGAGCAGAGCTCATGCAGAGCCCCTGCTCCCTGCCACTTCTGCTCAGACTTCTCTGCACTGAACTAAGATGGTGCCCACCTTTTATACTCCCTTCTCAATGCACCCAGGAACTGCTTCCTCCCTGCTCCTGCACTGCAGGATTCCCCTTCCTCAGTGTTCCCTCCCCCCACTCCAGCCAGGGACAGGGACTGTCGTGCCCATCTCAGGGGCATATTGGTCGCCCTGCCCCACGGCAATGTGGTGTAATGCATGCAGGTGTCGGGTCCTGATCCACACTCCATCCTTATCTGAGAGTGAGATATCACACCTCTGGGTGAGGTGCAATACGTCTGTAGCAACCGAGCCCTCGGTGCTACAGTTTCATTTATCTTCAGCCTAGGTGGCGTACTGTGATACAGGGCCGTGATTTTGGCTATAAAAGGGTCCCCTAGACCCCTACCCCAAGCTTTTTAAGAGAATCATATATGGCGTGCCAGGAGACTCTATGGAATGCTTTCTCAGCATCCAACGAGAGTATCTACTTACAAATTTTTAACTGCATCTAGCCCAGGAAATACTTTGTGCCTAGTAGCAGTGTCTGCTAGTCAGCGGATTATCCCGGCTGTTAAGCAAGCTACACCACCTGTAGTTTGGACACTTAATTTTTTCAAAGGAAATGCTTCGGGACCACGGGATACTTAGTGAAGAGCATCAGGAGGCACCCCAAGGCATAGGGGCTGGGACTGGCACTAGGATGCCTTGCGGTGGACAGCCGAGCTCGATCCTTATAAAAGCTTTTTAACTGCAGCAGCTTTAGTGGACGCTACTGGAGCTGGAATTACGCGGCTGCTGGCATGAGACTTGCCCTCCAATAGATCCTTGTAAATGGATTTAAAGTGTATTCATTCAAATTAGAGGGACAATTTAAATTAAAAAGCTTAGAGCTGCCTCCACCACAGGGGGGCTCTCTCGACCCACCAGCGGACAGGCACCAGTATTGGGAGAGGGGGGCTGGCCGTCAGGGTTCACCGCGGCTCTGGCACAAACCCGGCGACACGGAGGTGGCACGGGCAGGAGCGGACTGGCCGTCTCGGCTTCTCACTTTTTGGATTTTAGAAGGGCATGACATGCCTATATCTGTGTCTCCCCCTCCTTTTACTCCTCCACCTCTTTTCTTTTCGCATGACTATATGTACTTGTCACTTTTCCATGTGTTAGTTGTGTCTTCTGAGCAGTTTGTCAGCTTTTGGACACCTTTGAAGGTGTTTTCTATGTGTTTCTATGTGTTTTTGTTTGCCTGCCATTGGTTTTAACGGTGTTCGAAGGTGTTCGACGAACAGTTCGACGAACAGTTCGGCGAACACAAGGGTGTTCGACGAACCGAACCGAACTCGAACACTACGGGGGTGGCTCAACACTATCCTTGATATTTAGTCGTTTTCAGCCAATTTTCTGGATTTTTGAAAATTTCACTTTTTTTGTGAAAATATCCACTAAATGAGGGAATAATATGTGTGAGGGTACCCAAGGAGAGTTCCAAATGTGTGTGGGTAGAATATATATCCCACGGGGGTAAAATTGAAAAAAGTTGAAAAAAAATTTTTTTTGGACGTAGTCATTTTTTTGGCGTTTATCAGGCTTTCAGATAGGGCAAATGTCAGTGAGCGTTCAGATTTCAGTTCCAGAGCGATTCGCCCAATGAGTCCTTGATATTTAGTCGTTTTCAGCCAATTTTATGGATTTTAGAAAATTTCACTTTTTTGTGAAAATATCCACTAAATGAGGGAATAATATGTGTGAGGGTACTCCAGGAGAGTTCCAAATGTGTGTGGGTAGAATATATATCCCACAGGGGAAAAATTGAAAAAAGTTTAAAAAAAATTTTTTTGGACGTAGTCATTTTTCTGGCGTTTATCAGACTTTCAGATAGGGCAAATGTCAGTGAGCGTTCCGATTTCAGTTCCATAGCGATTCGCCCAATGAGTCCTTGATATTTAGTCGTTTTCAGCCAATTTTCTGGATTTTTGAAAATTTCACTTTTTTTGTGAAAATATCCACTAAATGAGGGAATAATATGTGTGAGGGTACCTCAGGAAAGTTCCAAATGTGTGTAGGTAGAATATATATCCCACGGGGGTAAAATTGAAAAAAGCTGAAAAAATTTTTTTTTGTACTTAGTCATTTTTGCGACGTTTATCAGACTTTCAGATAGGGTAAATGTCAGTGAGCATTCTGATTTCAGTTCCAGAGCGATTCGCCCAATGAGTCCTTGATATTTAGTCGTTTTCAGCCAATTTTATGGATTTTTGAAAATGTCACTTTTTTTGTGAAAATATCCACTAAATGAGGGAATAATATGTGTGAGGGTACCCCAGGAAAGTTCCAAATGTGTGTGGGTAGAATATATATATCCCACGGGGGTAAAATTGAAAAAAGTTTAAACATTTTTTTTTTGTACTTAGTCATTTTTCAGACGTTTATCAGACTTTCAGATAGGGGAAATGTCAGTGAGCATTCTGATTTCAGTTCCAGAGCGATTCGCCCAATGAGTCCTTGATATTTAGTCCTTTTCAGCCAATTTTATGGATTTTTGAAAATTTCACTTTTTTTGTGAAAATATCCACTAAATGAGGGAATAATATGTGTGAGGGTACCCCAGGAGAGTTCCAAATGTTTGTGGTAGAATATATATCCCACGGGGTAAAATTGAAAAAAGTTGAAAAAATTATTTTTTGTACTTAGTCATTTTTCCGACGTTTATCAGACTTTCAGATAGGGGAAATGCCAGTGAGCATTCTGATTTCAGTTCCAGAGCGATTCGCCCAATGGGTCCTTGATATTTAGTCGTTTTTAGCCAATTTTATGGATTTTTGAAAATTTCACTTTTTTTGTGAAAATATCCACTAAATGAGGGAATAATATGTGTGAGGGTACCCCAGGAGAGTTCCAAATGTATGTGGTAGAATATATATCCCACGGGGGTAAAATTGAAAAAAGTTGAAAAAATTTTTTTTTGTACTTAGTCATTTTTCTGGCGTTTATCAGACTTTTAGATAGGGCAAATGTCAGTGAACGTTCCGACTTCTGTTCCAGAGCGATTCGCCCAATGAGTCCTTGATATTTAGTCGTTTTCAGCCAATTTTCTGGATTTTTGAAAATTTCACTTTTTTTGTGAAAATATCCACTAAATGAGGGAATAATATGTGTGAGGGTACCCCAGGAGAGTTCCAAATGTATGTGGTATAATATATATCCCACGGGGTAAAATTGAAAAAAGTTAAAAAATTTTTTTTTTTGGACTTAGTCATTTTTCAGACGTTTATCAGACTTTCAGATAGGGGAAATGTCAGTGAGCATTCAGATTTCAGTTCCAGAGCTATTCACCCAATGAGTCCTTGATATTTAGTCGTTTTCAGCCAATTTTATGGATTTTAGAAAATTTCACTTTTTTGTGAAAATATCCACTAAATGAGGGAATAATATGTGTGAGGGTACCCCAGGAGAGTTCCAAATGTGTGTGGGTAGAATATATATCCCACAGGGGAAAAATTGAAAAAAGTTGAAAAAAAATTTTTTTTGGACGTAGTCATTTTTCTGGCGTTTATCAGGCTTTCAGATAGGGCAAATGTCAGTGAGCGTTCCGATTTCAGTTCTAGAGCGATTCGCCCAATGAGTCCTTGATATTTAATCATTTTCAGCCAATTTTCTGGATTTTTGAAAATTTCACTTTTTTTGTGAAAATATCCACTAAATGAGGGAATAATATGTGTGAGGGTACCCCAGGAAAGTTCCAAATGTGTGTGGGTAGAATATATATCCCACGGGGGTAAAATTGAAAAAAGCTGAAAAAATTTTTTTTTGCACTTAGTCATTTTTCCGACGTTTATCAGACTTTCAGATAGGGTAAATGTCAGTGAGCATTCTGATTTCAGTTCCAGAGCGATTCGCCCAATGAGTCCTTGATATTTAGTCGTTTTCAGCCAATTTTATGGATTTTTGAAAATGTCACTTTTTTTGTGAAAATATCCACTAAATGAGGGAATAATATGTGTGAGGGTACCCCAGGAAAGTTCCAAATGTGTGTGGGTAGAATATATATCCCACGGGGGTAAAATTGAAAAAATGTTAAAAAAAAATTTTTTGTACTTAGTCATTTTTCCGACATTTATCAGACTTTCAGATAGGGGAAGTGCCAGTGAGCATTCTGATTTCAGTTCCAGAGCGATTCGCCCAATGAGTCCTTGATATTTAGTAGTTTTCAGCCAATATTTTGGATTTTTGAAAATTTCACTTTTTTATGAAAATATCCACTAAATTAGGGAATAATATGTGTGAGGGTACCCCAGGAGAGTTCCAAATGTGTGTGGGTAGAATATATATCCCACGGGGGCAAAATTGAAAAAAGTTTAAAAAAAATTTTTTTTGGACGTAGTCATTTTTCTGGCGTTTATCAGACTTTCAGATAGGGCAAATGTCAGTGAGCGTTCCGATTTCAGTACCAGAGCGATTCGCCCAATGAGTCCTTGATATTTAGTCGTTTTCAGCCAATTTTCTGGATTTTTGAAAATTTCACTTTTTCGTGAAAATATCCACTAAATGAGGGACTAATATGTGTGAGGGTACCCCAGGAGAGTTCCAAATGTGTGTGGGTAGAATATATATCCCACGGGGGTAAAATTGAAAGAAGTTGAAAAAATTTTTCCGGCGTTTATCACACTTTCAGATAGGGCACATGTCAGTGAGCGTTCCGATTTCAGTTCCAGAGCGATTCGCCCAATGATTCCTTGATATTTAGTCGTTTTCAGCCAATATTTTGAATTTTTGAAAATTTCACTTTTTTGTGAAAATATCCACTAAATGAGGGAATAATATGTGTGAGGGTACCCCAGGAGAGTTCCAAATGTGTGTCGGTAGAATATATATCCCACGGGGATAACATTGAAAAAAGTTGAAAAAATTTTTTTTGTGGACTTAGTCATTTTTCCGGCGTTTATCAGACTTTCAGATAGGGCAAATGTCAGTGAGCGTTCCGGTTTCAGTTCCAGAGCGATTCGCCCAATGAGTCATTGATATTTAGTCGTTTTCAGCCAATATTTAGGATTTTTGAAAATTTCACTTTTTTGTGAAAATATCCACTAAATGAGGGAACAATATGTGTGAGGGTACCCCAGGAGAGTTCCAAATGTGTGTGGGTAGAATATATATCCCACGGGGGTAAAATTGAAAAAAGTTGAAAAAATATTTTTTTTTGTACTTAGTCATTTTTCCGACGTTTATCAGACTTTCAGATAGGGTAAATGTCAGTGAGCATTCTGATTTCAGTTCCAGAGTGATTCGCCCAATGAGTCCTTGATATTTAGTCGTTTTGAGCCAATTTTATGGATTTTTGAAAATTTCACTTTTTTTTGTGAAAATATCCACTAAATGAGGGAATAATATGTGTGAAGGTACCCCAGGAGAGTTCCAAATGTGTGTGGGTAGAATATATATCCCACGGGGGTAAAATTGAAAAAAGTTGAAAAAATTTTTCCGGCGTTTATCACACTTTCAGATAGGGCAAATGTCAGTGAGCGTTCCGATTTCAGTTCCAGAGCGATTCGCCCAATGATTCCTTGATATTTAGTCGTTTTCAGCCAATATTTTGGATTTTTGAAAATTTAACTTTTTTGTGAAAATATCCACTAAATGAGGGAATAATATGTGTGAGGGTACCCCAGGAGAGTTCCAAATGTGTGTGGGTAGAATATATATCCCACGGGGGTAACATTGAAAAAAGTTGAAAAATTTTTTTTTTGTACTTAGTCATTTTTCCGACGTTTATCAGACTTTCAGATAGGGTAAATGTCAGTGAGCATTCTGATTTCAGTAACAGAGCGATAAGCCCAATGAGTCCTTGATATTTAGTCGTTTTCAGCCAATATTTTGGATTTTTGAAAATTTCACTTTTTTGTGAAAATATCCACTAAATGAGGGAATAATATGTGCGAGGGTACCCCAGGAGAGTTCCAAATGTGTGTGGGTAGTATATACAGTGCCTACAAGTAGTATTCAACCCCCTGCAGATTTAGCTGGTTTGATAAGATGCAAATAAGTTAGAGCTTTCAAACTGCAAACGAGAGTAGGTTTTATGAACAGAAGCATAAATCTTACAAACCAAAAAGTTATGTTGCTCAGTTGAATTTTATTAAATTTTAAACATAAAAGTGTGGGTCAATTATTATTCAACCCCTATGTTTAATATTTTGTGGAATAACCCTTGTTTGCAATTACAGCTAATAATCGTCTTTTATAAGACCTGATCAGGCCGGCACAGGTCTGTGGAGTTATCTTGGCCCACTCCTCCATGCAGATCTTCTCCAAGTTATCTAGGTTCTTTGGGTGTCTCTTGTGGACTTTATTCTTGAGCTCCTTCCACAAGTTTTCAATTGGGTTAAGGTCAGGAGACTGACTAGGCCACTCCAACACCTTGACTTTTTCCCTCTTGAACCAGGCCTTGGTTTTCTTGGCTGTGTGCTTTGGGTCGTTGTCTTGTTGGAAGATGAAATTACGACCCATCTTAAGATCCTTGATGGAGGAGCGGAGGTTCTTGGCCAAAATCTCCAGGTAGGCCGTGCTATCCATCTTTCCATGGATGCGGACCAGATGGCCAGGCCGCTTGGCTGAGAAACAGCCCCACAGCATGATGCTGCCACCACCATGCTTGACTGTAGGGATGGTATTCTTGGGGTCGTATGCAGTGCCATCCAGTCTCCAAGCGTCACATGTGTGGTTGGCACCAAAGATCTCGATCTTGGTCTCATCAGACCATGGAACCTTGAACCAGTCTGTCTCAGAGTCCTCCAAGTGATCATGAGCAAACTGTAGACGAGCCTTGACATGACGCTTTGAAAGTAAAGGTACCTTACGGGCTCGTCTGGAACGGAGACCATTGCGGTGGAGTACGTTACTTATGGTATTGACTGAAAATAATGTCCCCACTGCCATGAGATCTTCCCGGAGCTCCTTCCTTGTTGTCCTTGGGTTAGCCTTGACTCTTCGGACAAGCCTGGCCTTGGCACGGGAGGACACTTTCAAAGGCTGTCCAGGCCGTGGAAGGCTAACAGTAGTTCCATAAGCCTTCCACTTACGGATGATGCTCCCAACAGTGGAGACAGGTAGGCCCAACTCCTTGGAAAGGGTTTTGTACCCCTGGCCAGCCTTGTGACCCTCCACGATCTTGTCTCTGATGGCCTTGGAATGCTCCTTTGTCTTTCCCATGTTGACTATGTCTAAGTGCTGTTCACAAGTTTGGGGAGGGTCTTAAATTGTCAGAAAAGGCTGGCAAAAGAGATATTTAATATACACATGTGAAGCTCATTATTCTTGGTGCCTGAACTACTTCTTAATACTTTAGGGGGACCAAACAGAATTCTTGTGGTTTGAGGGGTTGAATAATAAATGACACTCTGAATTAACTTTTAACGTTTTAAAAAAAAATCAAAAAAAAAAAACAAAAGCAATATTTGCTGCAGTGCATTTCCCACTTCCAGGCTGATCTACAGTACAAATGTAACAATGCCAAGTTAATTCCGCATGTGTCAACCAGCTAAATCTGCAGGGGGTTGAATACTACTTGTAGGCACTGTATATCCCACGGGGGTAAAATTGAAAAAAGTTGATAACATTTTTTTTTTTGGACTTAGTCATTTTTCCGGCGTTTATCAGACTTTCAGATAGGGCAAATGTCAGTGAGCATTCCGATTTCAGTTCCAGATCGATTCGCCCAATGAGTCCTTGATATTTAGTCGTTTTCAGCCAATATTTTGGATTTTTGAAAATTTCACTTTTTTGTGAAAATATCCACAAAATGAGGGAATAATATGTGTGAGGGTACCCCAGGAGAGTTCCAAATGTGTGTGGGTAGAATATATATCCCACGGGGGTAAAATTTAAAAAAATTAAAAAAAAATTTTTTTTTGTACTTAGTCATTTTTCCGACGTTTATCAGACTTTCAGATAGGGTAAATGTCAGTGAGCATTCTGATTTCAGTTCCAGAGCGATTCGCCCAATGAGTCCTAGATATTTAGTCGTTTTCAGCCAATTTTATGGATTTTTGAAAATTTCACTTTTTTTTGTGAAAATATCCACTAAATGAGGGAATAATATGTGTGAGGGTACCCCAGGAGAGTTTCAAATGTGTGTGGGTAGAATATATATCCCACGGGGGTAAAATTGAAAAAAGTTGAAAAAATATTTTTTTTGGACTTAGTCATTTTTCTGGCGTTCATCAGACTTTCAGATAGGGTAAATGTCAGTGAGCATTCTGATCTCAGTTCCAGAGCGATTCGCCCAATGAGTCCTTGATATTTAGTCGTTTTCAGCCAATATTTTGGATTTTTGAAAATTTCACTTTTTTGTGAAAATATCCACTAAATGAGGGAATAATATGTGTGAGGGTACCCCAGGAGAGTTCCAAATGTGTGTGGGTAGAATATATATCCCACGGGGGTAAAATTGAAAAAAGTTTAAAAAAATTTTTTTTTTGCACTTAGTCATTTTTCCGACGTTTATCAGACTTTCAGATAGAGTAAATGTCAGTGAGCATTCTGATTTCAGTCCCAGAGCGATTCGCCCAATGAGTCCTAGATATTTAGTCGTTTTCAGCCAATTTTATGGATTTTTGAAAATTTCACTTTTTTTTGTGAAAATATCCACTAAATGAGGGAATAATATGTGTGAGGGTACCCCAGGAGAGTTCCAAATGTGTGTGGGTAGAATATATATCCCACGGGGGTAAAACTGAAAAAAGTTGAAAACATTTTTTTTTTGTACTTAGTCATTTTTCCGACGTTTATCAGACTTTCAGATAGGGTAAATGTCAGTGAGCATTCTGATTTCAGTTCCAGAGCGATAAGCCCAATGAGTCCTTGATATTTAGTCGTTTTAAGCCAATTTTCTGGATTTTTGAAAATTTCACTTTTTTGTGAAAATATCCACTAAATGAGGGAATAATATGTGTGAGGGTACCCCAGGAGAGTTCCAAATGTGTGTGGGTAGAATATATATCCCACGGGGGAAAAATTGAAAAAAGTTGAAAAAAATTTTTTTTGTACTTAGTCATTTTTCCGACATTTATCAGACTTTCAGATAGGGGAAATGCCAGTGAGCATTCTGATTTCAGTTCCAGAGCGATTCGCCCAATGAGTCCTTGATATTTAGTCGTTTTCAGCCAATTTTATGGATTTTTGAAAATTTCACTTTTTTTGTGAAAATATCCACTAAATGAGGGAATAATATGTGTGAGGGTACCCCAGGAGAGTTCCAAATGTGTGTGGGTAGAATATATATCTCACGGGGATAAAATTGAAAAAAGTTGAAAAAAAATTTTTTTTGACTTAGTCATTTTTCCGGCGTTCATCAGACTTTCATATAGGGTAAATGTCAGTGAGCATTCTGATTTCAGTTCCAGAGCGATAAGCCCAATGATTCCTTGATATTTAGTCGTTTTAAGCCAATTTTCTGGATTTTTGAAAATTTCACTTTTTTGTGAAAATATCCACTAAATGAGGGAATAATATGTGTGAGGGTACCCTAGGAGAGTTCCAAATGTGTGTGTGGGTAGAAAATATATCCCACGGGGGTAACATTGAAAAAAGTTGAAAACATTTTTTTTTTGGACTTAGTCATTTTTCCGGCGTTTATCAGACTTTCAGATAGGGCAAATGTCAGTGAGCATTCTGATTTCAGTTCCAGAGCGATTCGCCCAATGAGTCATTGATATTTAGTCGTTTTCAGCCAATATTTTGGATTTTTGAAAATTTCACTTTTTTGTGAAAATATCCACTAAATGAGGGAATAATATGTGCGAGGGTACCCCAAGAAAGTTCCAAATGAGTGTGGATATAATATATATCCCACGGGGGTAAAATTAAAAAAAGTTGAAAAAAATTTTTTTTTTTTACTTAGTCATTTTTCCGCGTTTATCAGACTTTCAGATTGGGGAAATGTCAGTGAGCGTTCTGATTTCAGTTCCAGAGTGATAACCCCAATGAGTCCTTGATATTTAGTCGTTTTCAGCCAATATTTTGGATTTTTGAAAATTTCACTTTTTTGTGAAAATATCCACTAAATGAGGGAATAATATGTGTGAGGGTACCCCAGGAGAGTTCCAAATGTTTGTGGGTAGAATATATATCCCACGAGGGTAAAATTGAAAAAAGTTGAAAAAATTTTTTTTTTGTACTTAGTCATTTTTCCGACGTTTATCAGATTTTCAGATAGGGTAAATGTCAGTGAGCATTCTGATTTCAGTTCCAGAGCGATAAGCCCAATGAGTTCTTGATATTTAGTCGTTTTCAGCCAATTTTATGGATCTTTGAAAATTTCACTTTTTTGTAAAAATATCCACTAAATGAGGGAATAATATGTGTGAGGGTACCCCAAGAAAGTTCCAAATGAGTGTAGATATAATATATATCCCAAGGGGGTAAAATTGAAAAAAGTTGAAAAAAGTTTTTTTTTGGACTGTCATTTTTCTGGCGTTTATCAGACTTTCAGATAGGGCAAATATCAGTGAGCGTTCCGATTTCAGTTTCAGAGCGATTCGCCCAATGAGTCCTTGATATTTAGTAGTTTTCTGCCAATATTTTGGATTTTTGAAAATTTCACTTTTTTGTAAAAATATCCACTAAATGAGGGAATAATATGTGTGAGGGTACCCCAAGAAAGTTCCAAATGAGTGTGGATATAATATATATCCCACGGGGGTAAAATTAAAAAAAGTTGAAAAAAATTTTTTTTTTTTACTTAGTCATTTTTCCGCGTTTATCAGACTTTCAGATTGGGGAAATGTCAGTGAGCGTTCCGATTTCAGTTCCAGAGCGATTCGCCCAATGAGTCCTTGATATTTAGTCGTTTTCAGCCAATTTTCTGGAGTTTTGAAAATTTCACTTTTTTTGTGAAAATATCCACTAAATGAGGGAATAACATGTGTGAGGGTACCCCAGGACAGTTCCAAATGTGTGTGTGTAGAATATATATCCCACGGGGTAAAATTGAAAAAAGTTGAAAAATTTTTTTTTTTGTACTTAGTCATTTTTCCGACGTTTATCAGACTTTCAGATAGGGTAAATGTCAGTGAGCATTCTGATTTCAGTTCCAGAGTGATAACCCCAATGAGTCCTTGATATTTAGTCGTTTTCAGCCAATATTTTGGATTTTTGAAAATTTCACTTTTTTGTGAAAATATCCACTAAATGAGGGAATATTATGTGTGAGGGTACCCCAGGAGAGTTCCAAATGTTTGTGGGTAGAATATATATCCCACGAGGGTAAAATTGAAAAAAGTTGAAAAAAGTTTTTTTTTGTACTTAGTCATTTTTCCGACGTTTAACAGATTTTCAGATAGGGTAAATGTCAGTGAGCATTCTGATTTCAGTTCCAGAGCGATAAGCCCAATGAGTTCTTGATATTTAGTCGTTTTCAGCCAATTTTATGGATTTTTGAAAATTTCACTTTTTTGTAAAAATATCCACTAAATGAGGGAATAATATGTGTGAGGGTACCCCAAGAAAGTTCCAAATGAGTGTAGATATAATATATATCCCAAGGGGGTAAAATTAAAAAAAGTTTAAAAAAATTTTTTTTTGGACTTAGTCATTTTTCCGCGTTTATCAGACTTTCAGATAGGGCAAATGTCAGTGAGCGTTCCGATTTCAGTTCCAGAGCGATTCGCCCAATGAGTCCCTGATATTTAGTCGTTTTCAGCCAATATTTTGGATTTTTCAAAATTTCACCTTTTTGTGAAAATATTCACTAAATGAGGGAATAATATCTGTGAGGGTACCCCAGGAGAGTTCCAAATGTGTGTGGGTAGAATATATATCCCACGAGGGTAAAATTGAAAAAAGTTGAAAAAAGTTTTTTTTTGTACTTAGTCATTTTTCCGGCGTTTATCAGACTTTCAGATAGGGCAAATGTCAGTGAGCGTTCCGATTTCAGTTCCAGAGCGATTCGCCCAATGAGTCATTGATATTTAGTCGTTTTCAGCCAATATTTTGGATTTTTGAAAATTTCACTTTTTTATGAAAATATCAACTAAATGATGGAATAATATGTGTGAGGGTACCCCAGGAGAGTTCCAAATGTGTGTGGGTAGAATATATATCCCACGGGGGTAAAATTGAAAAAACTTGATACATTTTTTTTTTTGGACTTAGTCATTTTTCCGGCGTTTATCAGACTTTCAGAAAGGGGAAATGTCAGTGAGTGTTTCAATTTCAGTTCCAGAGCGATTCGCCCAATGAGTCCTTGATATTTAGTGGTTTTCAGCCAATTTTCTGGATTTTTGAAAATTTCACTTTTTTGTGTAAGTATCCACTAAATGAGGAAATAATATGTGTGAGGGTACCCCAGGAGAGTTCCAAATGTGTGTGGGTAGAATATATATCACACGGGGGTAAAATTGAAAAAAGTTGAAAAAAATTTTTCTTTTTTACTTAGTCATTTTTCCGCGTTTATCAGACTTTCAGATTGGGGAAATGTCAGTGAGCGTTCCGATTTCAGTTCCAGAGCGAATCGCCCAATGAGTCCTTGATATTTAGTCGTTTTCAGTCAATTTTCTGTAGTTTTGAAAATTTCACTTTTTTTGTGAAAATATCCACTAAATGAGGGAATAATATGTGTGAGGGTACCCAGGAGAGTTCCAAATGTTTGTGGGTAGAATATATATCCCACGAGGGTAAAATTGAAAAAAGTTGAAAAAAGTTTTTTTTTGTAGTTAGTCATTTTTCCGACGTTTATCAGATTTTCAGATAGGGTAAATATCAGTGAGCATTCTGATTTCAGTTCCAGAGCGATAAGCCCAATGAGTTCTTGATATTTAGTCGTTTTCAGCCAATTTTATGGATTTTTGAAAATTTCACTTTTTTGTAAAAATATCCCACGGGGGCAAAATTGAAAAAAGTTGAAAAAATTTTTTTTTTGGACTTAGTCATTTTTCCGCGTTTATCAGACTTTCATATAGGGGAAATGTCAGTGAGCGTTCCGATATCAGTTCCAGAGCGATTCGCCCAATGAGTCCTTGATATTTAGTTGTTTTCAGCCAATATTTTGGATTTTTGAAAATTTCACTTTTTTGCGAAAATATCCACTTAATGAGGGAATAATATGTGTGAGGGTACCCCCGGAGAGTTCCAAATGTGTGTGGGTAGAATATATATCTCACGGGGGTAAAATTGAAAAAAGTTGAAAAAATTTTTTTTTTTTATACTTAGTCATTTTTCCGACGTTTATCAGACTTTCAGATAGGGTAAATGTCAGTGAGCATTCCGATTTCAGTTCCAGAGCGATTCGCCCAATGAGTCCTTGATATTTAGTCGTTTTCAGCCAATAGTTTGGATTTTTGAAAATTTCACTTTTTTGTGAAAATATCCACTAAATGAGGGAATAATATGTGTGAGGGTACCCTAGGAGAGTTCCAAATGTGTGTGTGGGTAGAAAATATATCCCACGGGGGTAACATTGAAAAAAGTTGAAAACATTTTTTTTTTGGACTTAGTCATTTTTCCGGCGTTTATCAGACTTTCAGATAGGGCAAATGTCAGTGAGCGTTGCGATTTCAGTTCCAGAGCGATTCGCCCAATGAGTCCTTGATATTTAGTGGTTTTCAGCCAATTTTCTGGATTTTTGAAAATTTCACTTTTTTGTGTAAGTATCCACTAAATGAGGAAATAATATGTGTGAGGGTACCCCAGGAGAGTTCCAAATGTGTGTGGGTAGAATATATATCACACGGGGGTAAAATTGAAAAAAGTTGAAAAAATTTTTCTTTGGACTTAGTCATTTTTCCGCGTTTATCAGACTTTCAGATAGGGGAAATGTCAGTGAGCGTTCCAATTTCAGTTCCAGAGCGATTCGCCCAATGAGTCCTTGATATTTAGTTGTTTTCAGCCAATATTTTGGATTTTTGAAAATTTCACTTTTTTGCGAAAATATCCACTTAATGAGGGAATAATATGTGTGAGGGTACCCCAGGAAAGTTCCAAATGTGTGTGGGTAGAATATATATCTCACGGGGGTAAAATTGAAAAAAGTTGAAAAAAATTTTTTTTTTATACTTAGTCATTTTTCCGACGTTTATCAGACTTTCAGATAGGGTAAATGTCAGTGAGCATTCCGATTTCAGTTCCAGAGCGATTCGCCCAATGAGTCCTTGATATTTAGTCGTTTTCAGCCAATAGTTTTGATTTTTGAAAATTTCACTTTTTTGTGAAAATATCCACTAAATGAGGGAATAATATGTGTGAGGGTACCCTAGGAGAGTTCCAAATGTGTGTGTGTAGAATATATATCCCACGGGGGTAAAATTGAAAAAAGTTGGAAAAAATTTTTTTTTGGACTTAGTCATTTTTCCGCGTTTATCAGACTTTCAGATAGGGCAAATGTCAGTGAGCGTTCCGATTTCAGTTCCAGAGCGATTCGCCCAATGAGTCCTTGATATTTAGTCGTTTTCAGCCAATTTTCTGGATTTTTGAAAATTTCACTTTTTTGTAAAAATATCCACTAAATGAGGGAATAATATGTGTGAGTGAACCCCAAGAAAGTTCCAAATGAGTGTGGATATAATATATATCCCACGGGGGTAAAATTAAAAAAAGTTGAAAAAAATTTTTTTTTTGTACTTAGTCATTTTTCCGACGTTTATCAGATATTCAGATAGGGTAAATGTCAGTGAGCATTCTGATATCAGTTCCAGAGCGATAAGCCCAATGAGTCCTTGATATTTAGTCGTTTTCAGCCAATTTTCTGGAGTTTTGAAAATTTCACTTTTTTTGTGAAAATATCCACTAAATGAGGGAATAATATGTGTGAGGGTACCCCAGGACAGTTCCAAATGTGTGTGTGTAGAATATATATCCCACGGGGTAAAATTGAAAAAAGTTGAAAAATTTTTTTTTTTGTACTTAGTCATTTTTCCGACGTTTATCAGACTTTCAGATAGGGTAAATGTCAGTGAGCATTCTGATTTCAGTTCCAGAGTGATAACCCCAAAGAGTCCTTGATATTTAGTCGTTTTCAGCCAATATTTTGGATTTTTGAAAATTTCACTTTTTTGTGAAAATATCCACTAAATGAGGGAATAATATGTTTGAGGGTACCCCAGGAGAGTTCCAAATGTTTGTGGGTAGAATATATATCCCACGATGGTAAAACTGAAAAAAGTTGAAAAAAGTTTTTTTTTGTACTTAGTCATTTTTCCGACGTTTATCAGATTTTCAGATAGGGTAAATGTCAGTGAGCATTCTGATTTCAGTTCCAGAGCGATAAGCCCAATGTGTTCTTGATATTTAGTCGTTTTCAGCCAATTTTATGGATTTTTGAAAATTTCACTTTTTTGTAAAAATATCCACTAAATGAGGGAATAATATGTGTGAGGGTACCCCAAGAAAGTTCCAAATGAGTGTAGATATAATATATATCCCAAGGGGGTAAAATTAAAAAAAGTTGAAAAAAATTTTTTTTTGGACTTCGTCATTTTTCCGGCGTTTATCAGACTTTCAGATAGGGCAAATGTCAGTGAGCGTTCCGATTTCAGTTCCAGAGCGATTCGCCCAATGAGTCATTGATATTTATTCGTTTTCAGCCAATATTTTGGATTTTTGAAAATTTCACTTTTTTGTGAAAATATCCACTAAATGAGGGAATAATATGTGTGAGGGTACCCTAGGAGAGTTCCAAATGTGTATAAGTAGAATATATATCCCACGGGGGTAAAATTGAAAAAACTTGATACATTTTTTTCTTTGGACTTAGTCATTTTTCCGGCGTTTATCAGACTTTCAGAAAGGGTAAATGTCAGTGAGCATTCTGATTTCAGTTCCAGAGCGATAAGCCCAATGAGTCCTTGATATTTAGTCATTTTCAGCCAATTTTCTAGATTTTTGAAAATTTCACTTTTTTGTGTAAGTATCCGCTAAATGAGGGAATAATATGTGTGAGGGTACCCCAGGAAAGTTCCAAATGAGTGTGGATAGAATATATATCCCACGGGGGTAAAATTGAAAAAAATTTTTTTTTGGTCTTAGTCATTTTTCCGCGTTTATCAGACTTTCAGATAGGGGAAATGTCAGTGAGCGTTCCGATTTCAGTTCCAGAGTGATTCGCCCAATGAGTCCTTGATATTTAGTCATTTTCAACCAATTTTCTGGAGTTTTGAAAATTTCACTTTTTTTGTGAAAATATCCACTAAATGAGGGAATAATATGTGTGAGGGTACCCCAGTAGAGTTCCAAATGTGTGTGTGTAGAATATATATCCCACGGGGGTAAAATTGAAAAAAGTTAAAAAATTTTTTTTTTCGTACTTAGTCATTTTTCCGACGTTTATCAGACTTTCAGATAGGGTAAATGTCAGTGAGCATTCCGATTTCTGTTCCAGTGCGATTCGCCCAATGAGTCCTTGATATTTAGTCGTTTTCAGCCAATATTTTGAATTTTTGAAAATTTCACTTTTTTGTGAAAATATCCACTAAATGAGGGAATAATATGTGTGAGGGTACCCCAGGAGAGTTCCAAATGTGTGTGGGTAGAATATATATCCCA
This sequence comes from Phyllobates terribilis, assembly GCF_046119375.1. Classification (NCBI taxonomy): domain Eukaryota; kingdom Metazoa; phylum Chordata; class Amphibia; order Anura; family Dendrobatidae; genus Phyllobates; species Phyllobates terribilis. The sequence goes on along the minus strand of NW_027362764.1, from coordinate 323,976,398 downwards.
CGGGGGTAAAAATGAATGAAGAGGAAAAAAATTTTTCTTTGGACTTAGTCATTTTTCCGGCGTTTATCAGACTTTCAGATAGGGGAAATGTCAGTGAGCATTCCGATTTCAGTTCCAGAGCGATTCGCCCAATGAGTCCCTGATATTTAGCCATTTTCAGCCAATTTTCTGGATTTTTGAAAATTTCACTTTTTTGTGTAAGTATCCACTAAATAAGGGAATAATATGTGTGAGGGTACCCCAGGAGAGATCCAAATGTGTGTGGGTAGAATATATATCCCAAGGGGGTAAAATTGAAAAAAGTTGAAAAAATATTTTTTTTGGACTTAGTCATTTTTCCGCCGTTTATCAGACTTTCAGATAGGGCAAATGTCAGTGAGCGTTCCGATTTCAGTTCCAGAGCGATTCGCCCAATGAGTCATTGATCTGTAGTCATTTTCAGCCAATTTTCTGGATTTTTGAAAATTTCACTTCTTTTGTGAAAATATCCACTAAATGAGGGAATAATATGTGTGAGGGTACCCCAGGAGAGTTCCAAATGTGTGTGTGTAGAATATATATCCCACGGGGGTAAAATTGAAAAAAGTTGAAAATTTTTTTTTTTTTGTACTTAGTCATTTTTTTGACGTTTATCAGACTTTCAGATAGGGTAAATGTCATTGAGCATTCCGATTTCAGTTCCAGAGCGATTCGCCCAATGAGTCCTTGATATTTAGTCGTTTTCAGCCAATTATCTGGATTTTTGAAAATTTCACATTTTTGTGAAAATATCCACTAAATGAGGGAATAATATGTGTGAGGGTACCCCAGGAGAGTTCCAAATGTGTGTGGGTAAAATATATATCCCACGGAGGCAAAATTGAAAAAAGCTGAAAAAGTTTTTTTTTTGGACTTAGTCATTTTTCCGGTGTTTATCAGACTTTCAGATAGGGGAAATGTCAATGAGCGTTCCGATTTCAGTTCCAGAGCGATTCGCCCAATGAGTCCTTGATATTTAGTCGTTTTCAGCCAATTTTCTGGATTTTTGAAAATTTCACTTTATTGTGAAAATATCCACTAAATGAGGGAATAATATGTGTGAGGGTACCCCAGGAGAGTTCCAAATGTGTGTGGGTAGAATATATATCCCATGGGGGTAAAATTGAAAAAAGTTGAAAAATTTTTTTTGTTGGACTTGGTCATTTTTCCGGCATTTATCAGACTTTCAGATAGGGGAAATGTCAGTGAGCGTTCTGATTACAGTTCCAGAGTGATTCGCCCAATGAGTCCTTGATATTTAGTTGCTTTCAGCCAATTTTCTGGATTTTTGAAAATTTCACTTTTTTGTGAAAATATCCACTAAATGAGGGAATAATATGTGTGAGGGTACCCCAGGAGAGTTCCAAATGTGTGTGGGTAGAATATATATCCCACGGGGGTAAAATTGAAAAAAGTTGAAATTTCTTTTTTTTGTACTTAGTAATTTTTCCGACGTTTATCAGACTTTCAGATAGGGGAAATGTCAGATAGCATTCTGATTTCAATTCCAGATCGATACGCCCAATGAGTCCTTGATATTTAGTCGTTTTCAGCCAATTTTATGGATTTTTGAAAATTTCACTTTTTTGTGAAAATATCCACTAAATGAGGGAATAATATGTGGGAGGGTACGCCAAGAGAGTTCCAAATGTGTGTGGGTAGAATATATATCCCACGGAGGTAACATTAAAAAAAGTTGAAAAAAGGTTTTTTTTTTACTTAGTCATTTTTCCGGTGTTTATCAGACTTTCAGATAGGGGAAATGTCAGTCAGCGTTCCGATTTCAGTTCCAGAGCGATATGCCCAATGAGCCCTTGATATTTAGTCTTTTTCATCCAATTTTCTGGATTTTTGAAAATTTCACTTTTTTTGTGAAAATATCCACTAAATGAGGGAATAATATGTGTGTGGGTACCCCAGGAGAGTTCCAAATGTGTGTGGGTAGAATATATATCCCATGGGGGTAAAATTGAAAAAAGTTGAAAAAATTTTTTTTTTGGACCTAGTCATTTTTCCGGCGTTTATCAGACTTTCAGATAGGTGAAATGTCAGTGAGCATTACGATTTCAGTTCCCGAGCGATTCGCCCAATGAGTCCTTGATATTTAGTTGCTTTCAGCCAATTTTCTGGATTTTTGAAAATTTCACTTTTTTGTGAAAATATCTACTAAATGAGGGAATAATATGTGTGAGGGTACCCCAGGAGAGTTCCAAATGTGTGTGGGTAGAATATATATCCCACGGGGGTAAAATTGAAAAAAGTTGAAATTTTTTTTTTTTGTACTTAGTAATTTTTCCGACGTTTATCAGACTTTCAGATAGGGGAAATGTCAGATAGCATTCTGATTTCAGTTCCAGATCGATACGCCCAATGAGTCCTTGATATTTAGTCGTTTTCAGCAAATTTTATGGATTTTTGAAAATGTCACTTTTTTGTGAAAATATCCACTAAATGGGGGAATAATATGTGTGAGGGTACCCCAGGAGAGTTCCAAATGTGTGTGGGTAGAATATATATCCCACGGGGGTAAAATTGAAAAAAGTTGAAAAATTTTTTTTGTTGGACTTGGTCATTTTTCCGGCATTTATCAGACTTTCAGATAGGGGAAATGTCAGTGAGCATTCCGATTTCAATTCCAGAGCGATTCTCCCAATGAGTCCTTGATATTTAGTCGTTTTCAGCCAATTTTCTGGATTTTTGAAAATTTCACATTTTTGTGAAAACATCCACTAAATGGGGGAATAATATGTGTGAGGGTACCCCAGGAGAGTTCCAAATGTGTGTGGGTAGAATATATATCCCACGGGGGTAAAATTGAAAAAAGTTGAAAATTTCTTTTTGTTGGACTTGGTCATTTTTCCGGCATTTATCAGACTTTCAGATAGGGGAAATGTCAGTGAGCGTTCTGATTTCAGTTCCAGAGTGATTCGCCCAATGAGTCCTTGATATTTAGTTGCTTTCAGCCAATTTTCTGGATTTTTGAAAATTTCACTTTTTTGTGAAAATATCCACTAAATGAGGGAATAATATGTGTGAGGGTACCCCAGGAGAGTTCCAAATGTGTGTGGGTAGAATATATATCCCACGGGGGTAAAATTGAAAAAAGTTGAAATTTTTTTTTTTGTACTTAGTAATTTTTCCGACGTTTATCAGACTTTCAGATAGGGGAAATGTCAGATAGCATTCTGATTTCAGTTCCAGATCGATACGCCCAATGATTCCTTGATATTTAGTCGTTTTCAGCCAATTTTATGGATTTTTGAAAATTTCACTTTTTTGTGAAAATATCCACTAAATGAGGGAATAATATGTGGGAGGGTACGCCAAGAGAGTTCCAAATGTGTGTGGGTAGAATATATATCCCACGGAGGTAAAATTAAAAAAAGTTGAAAAAAGGTTTTTTTTTTACTTAGTCATTTTTCCGGTGTTTATTAGACTTTCAGATAGGGGAAATGTCAGTCAGCGTTCCGATTTCAGTTCCAGAGCGATATGCCCAATGAGCCCTTGATATTTAGTCTTTTTCAGCCAATTTTCTGGATTTTTGAAAATTTCACTTTTTTGTGAAAATATCCACTAAATGAGGGAATAATATGTGTGTGGGTACCCCAGGAGAGTTCCAAATGTGTGTGGGTAGAATATATATCCCATGGGGGTAAAATTGAAAAAAGTTGAAAAAATTTTTTTTTTGGACCTAGTCATTTTTCCGGCTTTTATCAGACTTTCAGATAGGTGAAATGTCAGTGAGCATTACGATTTCAGTTCCCGAGCGATTCGCCCAATGAGTACTTGATATTTAGTCGTTTTCAGCCAATTTTCTGGATTTTTGAAAATTTCACTTTTTTGTGAAAATATCCACTAAATGAGGGAATAATATGTGTGAGGGTACCCCAGGAGAGTTCCAAATGTGTGTGGGTAGAATATATATCCCACGGGGGTAAAATTGAAAAAAGTTGAAAACATTTTTTCGTTGGACTTGGTCATTTTTCCGGCATTTATCAGACTTTCAGATAGGCTAAATGTCAGTGAGCATTCCGATTTCAATTCCAGAGCGATTCGCCTAATGAGTCCTTGATATTTAGTCGTTTTCAGCCAATTTTCTGGATTTTTGAAAATTTCACATTTTTGGGAAAATATCCACTAAATGGGGGAATAATATGTGTGAGGGTACCCCAGGAGAGTTCCAAATGTGTGTGGGTAGAATATATATCCCACGGGGGTAAAATTGAAAAAAGTTGAAAACATTTTTTCGTTGGACTTGGTCATTTTTCCGGCATTTATCAGACTTTCAGATAGGGGAAATGTCAGTGAGCATTCCGATTTCAATTCCAGAGCGATTCGCCCAATGAGTCCTTGATATTTAGTCGTTTTCAGCCAATTTTCTGGATTTTTGAAAATTTCACATTTTTGGGAAAATATCCACTAAATGGGGGAATAATATGTGTGAGGGTACCCCAGGAGAGTTCCAAATGTGTGTGGGTAGAATATATATCCCACGGGGGTAAAATTGAAAAAAGTTGAAATTTTTTTTTTTTGTATATAGTAATTTTTCCGACGTTTATCAGACTTTCAGATAGGGGAAATGTCAGATAGCATTCTGATTTCAGTTCCAGATCGATACGCCCAATGAGTCCTTGATATTTAGTCGTTTTCAGCCAATTTTATGGATTTTTGAAAATTTCACTTTTTTGTGAAAATATCCACTAAATGAGGGAATAATATGTGGGAGGGTACACCAAGAGAGTTCCAAATGTGTGTGGGTAGAATATATATCCCACGGAGGTAAAATTAAAAAAAGTTGAAAAAAGGTTTTTTTTTTACTTAGTCATTTTTCCGGTGTTTATCAGACTTTCAGATAGGGGAAATGTCAGTCAGCGTTCCGATTTCAGTTCCAGAGTCACATGCCCAATGAGCCCTTGATATTTAGTCTTTTTCAGCCAATTTTCTGGATTTTTGAAAATTTCACTTTTTTGTGAAAATATCCACTAAATGAGGGAATAATATGTGTGTGGGTACCCCAGGAGAGTTCCAAATGTGTGTGGGTAGAATATATATCCCATGGGGGTAAAATTGAAAAAAGTTGAAAAAATTTTTTTTTTGGACCTAGTCATTTTTCCGGCGTTTATCAGACTTTCAGATAGGTGAAATGTCAGTGAGCATTACGATTTCAGTTCCCGAGCGATTCGCCCAATGAGTCCTTGATATTTAGTCGTTTTCAGCCAATTTTCTGGATTTTTGAAAATTTCACTTTTTTGTGAAAATATCCACTAAATGAGGGAATAATATGTGTGAGGGTACCCCAGGAGAGTTCCAAATGTGTGTGGGTAGAATATATATCCCACGGGGGTAAAATTGAAAAAAGTTGAAAACATTTTTTCGTTGGACTTGGTCATTTTTCCGGCATTTATCAGACTTTCAGATAGGGGAAATGTCAGTGAGCATTCCGATTTCAATTCCAGAGCGATTCGCCCAATGAGTCCTTGATATTTAGTCGTTTTCAGCCAATTTTCTGGATTTTTGAAAATTTCACATTTTTGGGAAAATATCCACTAAATGGGGGAATAATATGTGTGAGGGTACCCCAGGAGAGTTCCAAATGTGTGTGGGTAGAATATATATCCCACGGGGGTAAAATTGAAAAAAGTTGAAATTTTTTTTTTTTGTACATAGTAATTTTTCCGACGTTTATCAGACTTTCAGATAGGGGAAATGTCAGATAGCATTCTGATTTCAGTTCCAGATCGATACGCCCAATGAGTCCTTGATATTTAGTCGTTTTCAGCCAATTTTATGGATTTTTGAAAATTTCACTTTTTTGTGAAAATATCCACTAAATGAGGGAATAATATGTGGGAGGGTACACCAAGAGAGTTCCAAATGTGTGTGGGTAGAATATATATCCCACGGAGGTAAAATTAAAAAAAGTTGAAAAAAGGTTTTTTTTTTACTTAGTCATTTTTCCGGTGTTTATCAGACTTTCAGATAGGGGAAATGTCAGTCAGCGTTCCGATTTCAGTTCCAGAGTGATATGCCCAATGAGCCCTTGATATTTAGTCTTTTTCAGCCAATTTTCTGGATTTTTGAAAATTTCACTTTTTTGTGAAAATATCCACTAAATGAGGGAATAATATGTGTGTGGGTACCCCAGGAGAGTTCCAAATGTGTGTGGGTAGAATATATATCCCATGGGGGTAAAATTGAAAAAAGTTGAAAAAAATTTTTTTTTGGACCTAGTCATTTTTCCGGCGTTTATCAGACTTTCAGATAGGTGAAATGTCAGTGAGCATTACGATTTCAGTTCCCGAGCGATTCGCCCAATGAGTCCTTGATATTTAGTCGTTTTCAACCAATTTTCTGGAGTTTTGAAAATTTCACTTTTTTGTGAAAATATCCACTAAATGAGGGAATAATATGTGTGAGGGTACCCCAGGAGAGTTTCAAATGTGTGTGGGTAGAATATATATCCCACGGGGGTAAAATTGAAAAAAGTTGAAAACATTTTTTTGTTGGACCTGGTCATTTTTCCGGCATTTATCAGACTTTCAGATAGGGGAAATGTCAGTGAGCATTCCGATTTCAATTCCAGAGCGATTCGCCCAATGAGTCCTTGATATTTAGTCGTTTTCAGCCAATTTTCTGGATTTTTGAAAATTTCACATTTTTGTGAAAATATCCACTAAATGGGGGAATAATATGTGTGAGGGTACCCCAGGAGAGTTCCAAATGTGTGTGGGTAGAATATATATCCCACGGAGGTAAAATTGAAAAAAATTGAAAAATTTTTTTTTTGGACTTAGTCATTTTTCCGGCGTTTATCAGACTTTCAGATAGGGGAAATGTCAGTGAGCATTACGATTTCAGTTCCCGAGCGATTCGCCCAATGAGTACTTGATAATTAGTCGTTTTCAGCCAATTTTCTGGATTTTTGAAAATTTCACTTTTTTGTGAAAATATCCACTAAATGAGGGAATAATATGTGTGAGGGTACCCCAGGAGAGTTCCAAATGTGTGTGGGTAGAATATATATCCCACGGGGGTAAAATTGAAAAAAGTTGAAAAAAATTTTTTTTTTGGACTTAGTCATTTTTCCGGCGTTCATCAGACTTTCAGATAGGGGAAATGTCAGTGAGCATTCCGATTTCAGTTCCAGAGCGATTCGCCCAATGAGTCCTTAATATTTAGTTGCTTTCAGCCAATTTTCTAGATTTTTGAAAATTTCACTTTTTGGTGAAAATATCCACTAAATGAGGGAATAATATGTGTGAGGGTACCCCAGGAGAGTTCCAAATGTGTGTGGGTAGAATATATATCCCACGGGGGTAAAATTGAAAAAAGTTGAAAACATTTTTTTGCTGGACTTGGTCATTTTTCCGGCATTTATCAGACTTTCAGATAGGGGAAATGTCAGTGAGCGTTCCGATTTCAGTTCCAGAGCGATTCGCCCAATGAGTCCTTGATATTTAGTTGCTTTCAGCCAATTTTCTGGATTTTTGAAAATTTCACATTTTTGGGAAAATATCCACTAAATGGGGGAATAATATGTGTGAGGGTACCCCAGGAGAGTTCCAAATGTGTGTGGGTAGAATATATATCCCACGGGGGTAAAATTGAAAAAAGTTGAAATTTTTTTTTTTTGTACATAGTAATTTTTCCGACGTTTATCAGACTTTCAGATAGGGGAAATGTCAGATAGCATTCTGATTTCAGTTCCAGATCGATACGCCCAATGAGTCCTTGATATTTAGTCGTTTTCAGCCAATTTTATGGATTTTTGAAAATTTCACTTTTTTGTGAAAATATCCACTAAATGAGGGAATAATATGTGGGAGGGTACACCAAGAGAGTTCCAAATGTGTGTGGGTAGAATATATATCCCACGGAGGTAAAATTAAAAAAAGTTGAAAAAAGGTTTTTTTTTTACTTAGTCATTTTTCCGGTGTTTATCAGACTTTCAGATAGGGGAAATGTCAGTCAGCGTTCCGATTTCAGTTCCAGAGTGATATGCCCAATGAGCCCTTGATATTTAGTCTTTTTCAGCCAATTTTCTGGATTTTTGAAAATTTCACTTTTTTGTGAAAATATCCACTAAATGAGGGAATAATATGTGTGTGGGTACCCCAGGAGAGTTCCAAATGTGTGTGGGTAGAATATATATCCCATGGGGGTAAAATTGAAAAAAGTTGAAAAAAATTTTTTTTTGGACCTAGTCATTTTTCCGGCGTTTATCAGACTTTCAGATAGGTGAAATGTCAGTGAGCATTACGATTTCAGTTCCCGAGCGATTCGCCCAATGAGTCCTTGATATTTAGTCGTTTTCAACCAATTTTCTGGAGTTTTGAAAATTTCACTTTTTTGTGAAAATATCCACTAAATGAGGGAATAATATGTGTGAGGGTACCCCAGGAGAGTTCCAAATGTGTGTGGGTAGAATATATATCCCACGGGGGTAAAATTGAAAAAAGTTGAAAACATTTTTTTGTTGGACCTGGTCATTTTTCCGGCATTTATCAGACTTTCAGATAGGGGAAATGTCAGTGAGCATTCCGATTTCAATTCCAGAGCGATTCGCCCAATGAGTCCTTGATATTTAGTCGTTTTCAGCCAATTTTCTGGATTTTTGAAAATTTCACATTTTTGTGAAAATATCCACTAAATGGGGGAATAATATGTGTGAGGGTACCCCAGGAGAGTTCCAAATGTGTGTGGGTAGAATATATATCCCACGGAGGTAAAATTGAAAAAAATTGAAAAATTTTTTTTTTGGACTTAGTCATTTTTCCGGCGTTTATCAGACTTTCAGATAGGGGAAATGTCAGTGAGCATTACGATTTCAGTTCCCGAGCGATTCGCCCAATGAGTACTTGATAATTAGTCGTTTTCAGCCAATTTTCTGGATTTTTGAAAATTTCACTTTTTTGTGAAAATATCCACTAAATGAGGGAATAATATGTGTGAGGGTACCCCAGGAGAGTTCCAAATGTGTGTGGGTAGAATATATATCCCACGGGGGTAAAATTGAAAAAAGTTGAAAACATTTTTTTGCTGGACTTGGTCATTTTTCCGGCATTTATCAGACTTTCAGATAGGGGAAATGTCAGTGAGCGTTCCGATTTCAGTTCCAGAGCGATTCGCCCAATGAGTCCTTGATATTTAGTTGCTTTCAGCCAATTTTCTGGATTTTTGAAAATTTCACTTTTTTGTGAAAATATCCACTAAATGAGGGAATAATATGTGTGAGGGTACCCCAGGAGAGTTCCAAATGTGTGTGGGTAGAATATATATCCCACGGGGGTAAAATTGAAAAAAGTTGAAATTTTTTTTTTTTTGCACTTAGTCATTTTTCCGACGTTTATCAGACTTTCAGATAGCATTCTGATTTCAGTTCCAGATCGATTCGCCCAATGAGTCCTTGATATTTAGTCGTTTTCAGCCAATTTTATGGATTTTTGAAAATTTCACTTTTTTGTGAAAATATCCACTAAATGAGGGAATAATATGTGGGAGGGTACGCCAAGAGAGTTCCAAATGTGTGTGGGTAGAATATATATCCCACGGAGGTAAAATTAAAAAAACTTGAAAAAAGGTTTTTTTTTTACTTAGTCATTTTTCCGGTGTTTATCAGACTTTCAGATAGGGGAAATGTCAGTCAGCGTTCCGATTTCAGTTCCAGAGCGATACGCCCAATGAGTCCTTGATATTTAGTCTTTTTCAGCCAATTTTCTGGATTTTTGAAAATTTCACTTTTTTGTGAAAATATCCACTAAATGAGGGAATAATATGTGTGAGGGTACCCCAGGAGAGTTCCAAATGTGTGTCGGTAGAATATATATCCCACGGGGGTAAAATTGAAAAAAGTTGAAATTTTTTTTTTTTGTACTTAGTCATTTTTCCGACGTTTATCAGACTTTCAGATAGGGGAAATGTCAGATAGCATTCTGATTTCAGTTCCAGATCGATTCGCCCAATCAGTCCTTGATATTTAGTCGTTTTCAGCCAATTTTATGGATTTTTGAAAATTTCACTTTTTTTGTGAAAATATCCACTAAATGAGGGAATAATATGTGGGAGGGTACGCCAAGAGAATTCCAAATGTGTGTGGGTAGAATATATATCCCACGGAGGTAAAATTAAAAAAAGTTGAAAAAAGGTTTTTTTTTTACTTAGTCATTTTTCCGGTGTTTATCAGACTTTCAGATAGGGGAAATGTCAGTCAGCGTTCCGATTTCAGTTCCAGAGCGATACGCCCAATGAGTCCTTGATATTTAGTCTTTTTCAGCCAATTTTCTGGATTTTTGAAAATTTCACTTTTTTGTGAAAATATCCACTAAATGAGGGAATAATATGTGTGAGGGTACCCCAGGAGAGTTCCAAATGTGTGTGGGTAGAATATATATTCCACGGGGGTAAAATTGAAAAAAGTTGAATTTTTTTTTTTTTTGCACTTAGTCATTTTTCCGACGTTTATCAGACTTTCAGATAGCATTCTGATTTCAGTTCCAGATCGATTCGCCCAATGAGTCCTTGATATTTAGTTGATTTCAGCCAATTTTTTGGATTTTTGAAAATTTCACTTTTTTGTGAAAATATCCACTAAATGAGGGAATAATATGTGTGAGGGTACCCCAGGAGAGTTCCAAATGTGTTTGGGTAGAATATATATCCCACGGGGGTAAAATTGAAAAAAGTTGAAAAAAAAAATTTTTTGGACTTAGTCATTTTTCCGCCGTTTATCAGACTTTCAGATAGGGCAAATGTCAGTCAGCGTTCCGATTTCAGTTCCAGAGCGAATCGCAAAAGAGGCCTTGATATTTAGCCGTTTTCAGCCAATTTTATGGATTTTTGAAAATTTCACTTTTTTGTGAAAATATCCACTAAATGAGGGAATAATATGTGTGAGGGTACCCCAGGAGAGTTCCAAATGTGTGTCGGTAGAATATATATCCCACGGGGGTAAAATTGAAAAAAGTTGAAATTTTTTTTTATTTGTACTTAGTCATTTTTCCGACGTTTATCAGACTTTCAGATAGGGGAAATGTCAGATAGCATTCTGATTTCATTTCCAGAGAGATTCGCCCAATGAGTTCTTGGTATTTAGTCGTTTTCAGCCAATTTTATGGATTTTAGAAAATTTCACTTTTTTGTGAAAATATCCACTAAATGAGGGAATAATATGTGTGAGAGTACCCCAGGAGAGTTCCAAATGTGTGTGGGCAGAATATATATCCCACGGGGGTAAAATTGAAAAAAGTTGAAAAAAATTTTTTGTTGGACCTAGTCATTTTTCCGGCGTTTATCAGATTTACAGACAGGGGAAATGTCAGTGAGCGTTCCGATTTCAGTTCCAGAGCGATTCGCCCAATGTGTCCTTGATATTTAGTCGTTTTCAGCTAATTTTCTGGATTTTTGAAAATTTCACTTTTTTGTGAAAATATCCACTAAATGAGGGAATAATATGTGTGAGGGTACCCCAGGAGAGTTCCAAATGTGTGTGGGTAGAATATATAGCCCATGGGAGTAAAATTGAAAAAAGTTGAAAAATTTTTTTTTTGGACCTAGTCATTTTTCCAGCGTTTATCAGACTTTCAGATAGGGGAAATGTCAGATAGCATTCTGATTTCAGTTCCAGAGCGATACGCACAATGAGGTATTTAGTCGTTTTCAGCCAATTTTATGGATTTTTGAAAATTTCACTTTTTTGTGAAAATATCCACTAAATGAGGGAATAATATGTGGGAGGGTACCCCAAGAGAGTTCCAAATGTGTGTGGGTAGAATATATATCCCACGGGGGTAAAATTGAAAAAAGTTGAAAAATTTTTTTTGTTGGATTTAGTCATTTTTCCGGCATTTATCAGATTTTGAGATTGGGGAAATGTCAGTGAGCATTCCGATTTCAGTTCCAGAGCGATTCGCCCTATGAGTCCTTGATATTTAATCGTTTTCAGCCAATATTTTGGATTTTTGAAAATTTCACTTTTTTGTGAAAATATCCACTAAATGAGGGAATAATATGTGTGAGGGTACCCCAGGAGAGTTCCAAATGTGTGTGGGTAGAATATATATCCCACGGGGGTAAAATTGAAAAAAGTTGAAACATTTTTTTTGTTGGATTTAGTCATTTTTCTGGCATTTATCAGACTCTCAGATAGGGTAAATGTCAGTCAGTATTCTGATTTCAGTTCCAGAGCGATTCGCCCAATGAGTCCTTGGTATTTAGTAGTTTTCAACCAATTTACTGGATTTTTGAAAATTTCACTTGTCTGTGAAAATATCCAATAAATGAGGAAATAATATTTGTGAAGGTACCCCAGGAGAGTTCCAAATGTGTGTGGGTAGAATATATATCCCACGGGGGTAAAATTGAAAAAAGTTGAAAAATTTTTTTTGTTGGACTTAGTCATTTTTCCAGCATTTATCAGATTCTCAGAAAGGGCAAATGTCAGTGAGCGTTCCGATTTCAGTTCCAGAGCGATTCGCCCAATGAGTCCTTGGTATTTAGTCGTTTTCAGCCAATTTTCTGGATTTTTGAAAATTTCACTTTTTTGTGAAAATATCCACTAAATGAGGGAATAATATGTGTGAGGGTACCCCAGGAGAGTTCCAAATGTGTGTGGGTAGAATATATATCCCACGGGGGTAAAATTGAAAAAAGTTGAAATTTTTTTTTTTTGGAACTTAGTCATTTTTCCGACGTTTATCAGACTTTCAGATAGGGGAAATGTCAGATAGCATTCTGATTTCAGTTCCAGAGCGATTCGCCCAATGAGTCCTTGGTATTTAGTCGTTTTCAGCGAATTTTATGGATTTTTGAAAATTTCACTTTTTTGTGAAAATATCCACTGAATGAGGGAATAATATGTGGGAGGGTACCCCAAGAGAGTTCCAAATGTGTGTGGGTAGAATATATATCCCACGGGGGTAAAATTGAAAAAAGTTGAAAAAAAAAATTTTTTGGACTTAGTCATTTTTCCGGCGTTTATCAGACTTTCAGATAGGGCAAATGTCAGTCGGCGTTCCGATTTCAGTTCCAGAGCGATTCGCAAAAGAGGCCTTGATATTTAGTCGTTTTCAGCCAATTTTATGGATTTTTGAAAATTTCACTTTTTTGTGAAAATATCCACTAAATGAGGGAATAATATGTGTGAGGGTACCCCAGGAGGGTTTCAAATGTGTGTGGGTAGAATATATATCCCACGGCGGTAAAATTGAAAAAAGTTGCAATTTTTTTTTTTGTACTTAGTCATTTTTCCGGCGTTTATCAGACTTTCAGATAGGGCAAATGTCAGTGAGTATTACGATTTCAGTTGCAGAGCGATTCGCCCAATGAGTCCTTGATATTTAGTCATTTTCAGCCAATATTTTGGATTTTTGAAAATTTCACTTTTTGGTGAAAATATCCACTAAATGAGGGAATAATATGTGTGAGGGTACCCCAGGAGAGTTCCAAATGTGTGTGGGTAGAATATATATCCCACGGGGCTAAAATTGAAAAATATTAAAAAATTTTTTTTTTGGACTTAGTCCTTTTTCCGGCGTTTATCAGACTTTCAGATAGGGCAAATGTCAGTGAGCATTCTGATTTCAGTTCCAGAGCGATTCACCCAATGAGACCTTGATATTTAGTCCTTTTCAGCCAATTTTATGGATATTTGAAAATTTCACTTTTTTGTGAAAACATCCACTAAATGAAGGAATAATATGTGTGAGGGTACCCCAGGAGAGTTCCAAATGTGTGTGGGTAGAATATATATCCCACGGGGGTAAAATTGAAAAAAGTTGAAAAAAAAATTTTTTTCCACTTAGTCATTTTTCCGGCGTTTATCAGACTTTCAGATAGGGAAAATGTCAGTGAGCGTTCCGATTTCAGTTCCAGAGCGATTCGCCCAATGAGTCCTTGATATTTAGTTGTTTTCAGCCAATTTTCTGGATTTTTGAAAATTTCACTTTTTTTGTGAAAATATCCACTAAATGAAGGAATAATATGTGTGAGGGTACCCCAGGAGAGTTCCAAATGTGTGTGGGTAGAATATATATCCCACGGGGGTAAAATTGAAAAAAGTTGAAAAATTATTTTTTTTTGGACTTAGTCATTTTTCCGGCGTTTATCAGACTTTCAGATAGGGCAAATGTCAGTGAGCGTTCCGATTTCAGTTCCAGAGCGATTCGCCCAATGAGTCCTTGATATTTAGTCGTTTTCAGCCAATTTTCTGGATTTTTGAAAATTTCACTTTTTTGTGAAAATATCCACTAAATGAGGGAATAATATGTGTGAGGGTACCTACCCCAAGAGAGTTCAAAATGTGTGTGGGTAGAATATATATCCCACGGGGGTAAAATTGAAAAATGTTGAAAATTATTTTTTTTTGGACTTAGTCATTTTTCCGGCGTTTATCAGACTTTCAGATAGGGGAAATGTCAGTGAGCATTCTGATTTCAGTTCCAGAGCGATTTGCCCAATGAGTCCTTGATATTTAGTCATTTTCAGCCAATTTTATGGATATTTGAAAATTTCACTTTTTTGTGAAAATATCCACTAAATGAGGGAATAATATGTGTGAGGGTACCCCATGAGAGTTCCAAATGTGTGTGGGTAGAATATATATCCCACGGCGTTAAAATTGAAAAATGTTGAAAATTTTTTTTTTTGGACTTAGTCATTTTTCTGGCGTTTATCAGACTTTCAGATAGGGGAAATGTCAGTGAGCATTCTGATTTCAGTTCCCGAGCGATTCGCCCAATGAGTCCTTGATATTTAGTCGTTTTCAGCCAATTTTATGGCTATTTGAAAATTTCACTTTTTTGTGAAAATATCCACTAAATAAGGGAATAATATGTGTGAGGGTACCCCAGGAGAGTTCCAAATGTGTGTGGGTAGAATATATATCCCACGTGGGTAAAATTGAAAAAAATAGAAAAAAATTTTTTTTTGGACTTAGTCATTTTTCCGGCGTTTATCAGAATTTCAGATAGGGCAAATGTCAGTGAGCGTTCCGATTTCAGTTCCAGAGCGATTCGCCCAATGAGTCCTTGATATTTAGTCGTTTTCAGCCAATTTTATGGCTATTTGAAAATTTCACTTTTTTGTGAAAATATCCACTAAATGAGGGAATAATATGTGTGAGGGTACCCCAGGAGAGTTCCAAATGTGTGTGGGTAGAATATATATCCCACGGGGGTAAAATTGAAAAAAGTTTAAAAATTTTTTTTTTTGGACTTAGTCATTTTTCCTGCGTTTATCAGACTTTCAGATAGGGAAAATGTCAGTGAGCGTTCCGATTTCAGTTCCAGAGCGATTCGCCCATTGAGTCCCTGATATTTAGTCGTTTTCAGTCAATTTTCTGGATTTTTGAAAATTTCACTTTTTTGTGAAAATATCCACTAAATGAGGGAATAATATGTGTGAGGGTACCCCAGGAGAGTTCCAAATGTGTGTGGGTAGAATATATATCCCACGGGGGTAAAATTGAGAAAAGTTGAAAATTTTTTTTTTTTTGGACTTAGTCATTTTTCCGGCGTTTATCAGACTTTCAGATAGGGAAAATGTCAGTGAGCGTTACGATTTCAGTTCCAGAGCGATTCGCCGAATGAGTCCTTGATATTTGGTCATTTTCAGCCAATTTTATGGATTTTTGAAAATTTCACTTTTTGGTGAAAATATCCACTAAATGAGTGAATAATATGTGTGAGGGTACCCCAGGAGAGTTCCAAATGTGTGTGGGTAGAATATATATCCCACGGGGGTAAAATTGAAAAAAGTTGAAAATTTTTTTTTTTTGGACTTAATCATTTTTCCGGCGTTTATCAGACTTTCAGATAGGGCAAATGTCAGTGAGCGTTCCGATTTCAGTTCCAGAATGATTCGCCCAATGAGTCCTTGATATTTAGTCGTTTTCAGCCAATTTTATGGCTATTTGAAAATTTCACTTTTTTGTGAAAATATCCACTAAATGAGGGAATAATATGTGTGAGGGTACCCCAGGAGAGTTCTAAATGTGTGTGGGTAGAATATATATCCCACGGGGGTAAAATTGAAAAAAGTTTAAAAAATTTTTTTTTTGGACTTAGTCA
The DNA here is from genome assembly GCF_046119375.1 of Phyllobates terribilis. NCBI lineage: Eukaryota > Metazoa > Chordata > Amphibia > Anura > Dendrobatidae > Phyllobates > Phyllobates terribilis. The sequence goes on along the minus strand of NW_027362764.1, from coordinate 323,960,316 downwards.
TTTTTCCAGCGTTTATCAGACTTTCAGATAGGGAAAATGTCAGTGAGCGTTCCGATTTCAGTTCCAGAGCGATTCGCCCAATGAGTCCTTGATATTTAGTCGTTTTCAGTCAATTTTCTGGATTTTTGAAAATTTCACTTTTTTGTGAAAATATCCACTAAATGATGGAATAATATGTGTGAGGGTACCCCAGGAGAGTTCCAAATGTGTGTGGGTAGAATATATATCCCACGGGGGTAAAATTGAGAAAAGTTGAAAATTTTTTTTTTTTTGGACTTAGTCATTTTTCCGGCGTTTATCAGACTTTCAGATAGGGAAAATGTCAGTGAGCGTTACGATTTCAGTTCCAGAGCGATTCGCCGAATGAGTCCTTGATATTTGGTCATTTTCAGCCAATTTTATGGATTTTTGAAAATTTCACTTTTTGGTGAAAATATCCACTAAATGAGGGAATAATATGTGTGAGGGTACCCCAGGAGAGTTCCAAATGTGTGTGGGTAGAATATATATCCCACGGGGGTAAAATTGAAAAAAGTTTAAAAAATTTTTTTTTTGGACTTAGTCATTTTTCCAGCGTTTATCAGACTTTCAGATAGGGAAAATGTCAGTGAGCGTTCCGATTTCAGTTCCAGAGCGATTCGCCCAATGAGTCCTTGATATTTAGTCGTTTTCAGTCAATTTTCTGGATTTTTGAAAATTTCACTTTTTTGTGAAAATATCCACTAAATGATGGAATAATATGTGTGAGGGTACCCCAGGAGAGTTCCAAATGTGTGTGGGTAGAATATATATCCCACGGGGGTAAAATTGAAAAATATTAAAAAATTTTTTTTTTTGGACTTAGTCATTTTTCCGGCGTTTATCAGACTTTCAGATAGGGCAAATGTCAGTGAGCATTCTGATTTCAGTTCCAGAGCGATTCGCCCAATGAGTCCTTGATATTTAGTCGTTTTCAGCCAATTTTATGGATTTTGAAAATTTCACTTTTTGGTGAAAATATCCTCTAAATGAGGGAATAATATGTGTGAGGGTACCCTAGGAGAGTTCCAAATGTGTGTGGGTAGAATATATATCCCACGTGGGTAAAATTGAAAAAAGTTTAAAAAATTTTTTTTTTTTGGACTTAGTCATTTTTCTGACGTTTATCAGACTTTCAGATAGGGGAAATGTCACTGAGCATTCTGATTTCAGTTCCAGAGCGATTCACCCAATGAGACCTTGATATTTAGTCCTTTTCAGCCAATTTTATGGATATTTGAAAATTTCACTTTTTTGTGAAAACATCCACTAAATGAAGGAATAATATGTGTGAGGGTACCCCAGGAGAGTTCCAAATGTGTGTGGGTAGAATATATATCCCACGGGGGTAAAATTGAAAAAAGTTGAAAAAAAAATTTTTTTCCACTTAGTCATTTTTCCGGCGTTTATCAGACTTTCAGATAGGGAAAATGTCAGTGAGCGTTCCGATTTCAGTTCCAGAGCGATTCGCCCAATGAGTCCTTGATATTTAGTTGTTTTCAGCCAATTTTCTGGATTTTTGAAAATTTCACTTTTTTTGTGAAAATATCCACTAAATGAAGGAATAATATGTGTGAGGGTACCCCAGGAGAGTTCCAAATGTGTGTGGGTAGAATATATATCCCACGGGGGTAAAATTGAAAAAAGTTGAAAAATTATTTTTTTTTGGACTTAGTCATTTTTCCGGCGTTTATCAGACTTTCAGATAGGGCAAATGTCAGTGAGCGTTCCGATTTCAGTTCCAGAGCGATTCGCCCAATGAGTCCTTGATATTTAGTCGTTTTCAGCCAATTTTCTGGATTTTTGAAAATTTCACTTTTTTGTGAAAATATCCACTAAATGAGGGAATAATATGTGTGAGGGTACCTACCCCAAGAGAGTTCAAAATGTGTGTGGGTAGAATATATATCCCACGGGGGTAAAATTGAAAAATGTTGAAAATTATTTTTTTTTGGACTTAGTCATTTTTCCGGCGTTTATCAGACTTTCAGATAGGGGAAATGTCAGTGAGCATTCTGATTTCAGTTCCAGAGCGATTTGCCCAATGAGTCCTTGATATTTAGTCATTTTCAGCCAATTTTATGGATATTTGAAAATTTCACTTTTTTGTGAAAATATCCACTAAATGAGGGAATAATATGTGTGAGGGTACCCCATGAGAGTTCCAAATGTGTGTGGGTAGAATATATATCCCACGGCGTTAAAATTGAAAAATGTTGAAAATTTTTTTTTTTGGACTTAGTCATTTTTCTGGCGTTTATCAGACTTTCAGATAGGGGAAATGTCAGTGAGCATTCTGATTTCAGTTCCCGAGCGATTCGCCCAATGAGTCCTTGATATTTAGTCGTTTTCAGCCAATTTTATGGCTATTTGAAAATTTCACTTTTTTGTGAAAATATCCACTAAATGAGGGAATAATATGTGTGAGGGTACCCCAGGAGAGTTCCAAATGTGAGTGGGTAGAATATATATCCCACGGGGGTAAAATTGAAAAAAATAGAAAAAAATTTTTTTTTGGACTTAGTCATTTTTCCGGCGTTTATCAGACTTTCAGATAGGGCAAATGTCAGTGAGCGTTCCGATTTCAGTTCCAGAGCGATTCGCCCAATGAGTCCTTGATATTTAGTCGTTTTCAGCCAATTTTATGGCTATTTGAAAATTTCACTTTTTTGTGAAAATATCCACTAAATGAGGGAATAATATGTGTGAGGGTACCCCAGGAGAGTTCCAAATGTGTGTGGGTAGAATATATATCCCACGGGGGTAAAATTGAAAAAAGTTTAAAATTTTTTTTTTTTGGACTTAATCATTTTTCCGGCGTTTATCAGACTTTCAGATAGGGCAAATGTCAGTGAGCGTTCCGATTTCAGTTCCAGAATGATTCGCCCAATGAGTCCTTGATATTTAGTCGTTTTCAGCCAATTTTATGGCTATTTGAAAATTTCACTTTTTTGTGAAAATATCCACTAAATGAGGGAATAATATGTGTGAGGGTACCCCAGGAGAGTTCCAAATGTGTGTGGGTAGAATATATATCCCACGGGGATAAAATTGAAAAAAGTTTAAAAAATTTTTTTTTTGGACTTAGTCATTTTTCCAGCGTTTATCAGACTTTCAGATAGGGAAAATGTCAGTGAGCGTTCCGATTTCAGTTCCAGAGCGATTCGCCCAATGAGTCCTTGATATTTAGTCGTTTTCAGTCAATTTTCTGGATTTTTGAAAATTTCACTTTTTTGTGAAAATATCCACTAAATGATGGAATAATATGTGTGAGGGTACCCCAGGAGAGTTCCAAATGTGTGTGGGTAGAATATATATCCCACGGGGGTAAAATTGAGAAAAGTTGAAAATTTTTTTTTTTTTGGACTTAGTCATTTTTCCGGCGTTTATCAGACTTTCAGATAGGGAAAATGTCAGTGAGCGTTCCGATTTCAGTTCCAGAGCGATTCGCCCAATGAGTCCTTGATATTTAGTCGTTTTCAGTCAATTTTCTGGATTTTTGAAAATTTCACTTTTTTGTGAAAATATCCACTAAATGATGGAATAATATGTGTGAGGGTACCCCAGGAGAGTTCCAAATGTGTGTGGGTAGAATATATATCCCACGGGGGTAAAATTGAAAAATATTAAAAAATTTTTTTTTTTGGACTTAGTCATTTTTCCGGCGTTTATCAGACTTTCAGATAGGGCAAATGTCAGTGAGCATTCTGATTTCAGTTCCAGAGCGATTCGCCCAATGAGTCCTTGATATTTAGTCGTTTTCAGCCAATTTTATGGATTTTGAAAATTTCACTTTTTGGTGAAAATATCCTCTAAATGAGGGAATAATATGTGTGAGGGTACCCTAGGAGAGTTCCAAATGTGTGTGGGTAGAATATATATCCCACGTGGGTAAAATTGAAAAAAGTTTAAAAAATTTTTTTTTTTTGGACTTAGTCATTTTTCTGACGTTTATCAGACTTTCAGATAGGGGAAATGTCACTGAGCATTCTGATTTCAGTTCCAGAGCGATTCACCCAATGAGACCTTGATATTTAGTCCTTTTCAGCCAATTTTATGGATATTTGAAAATTTCACTTTTTTGTGAAAACATCCACTAAATGAAGGAATAATATGTGTGAGGGTACCCCAGGAGAGTTCCAAATGTGTGTGGGTAGAATATATATCCCACGGGGGTAAAATTGAAAAAAGTTGAAAAAAAAATTTTTTTCCACTTAGTCATTTTTCCGGCGTTTATCAGACTTTCAGATAGGGAAAATGTCAGTGAGCGTTCCGATTTCAGTTCCAGAGCGATTCGCCCAATGAGTCCTTGATATTTAGTTGTTTTCAGCCAATTTTCTGGATTTTTGAAAATTTCACTTTTTTTGTGAAAATATCCACTAAATGAAGGAATAATATGTGTGAGGGTACCCCAGAAGAGTTCCAAATGTGTGTGGGTAGAATATATATCCCACGGGGGTAAAATTGAAAAAAGTTGAAAAATTATTTTTTTTTGGACTTAGTCATTTTTCCGGCGTTTATCAGACTTTCAGATAGGGCAAATGTCAGTGAGCGTTCCGATTTCAGTTCCAGAGCGATTCGCCCAATGAGTCCTTGATATTTAGTCGTTTTCAGCCAATTTTCTGGATTTTTGAAAATTTCACTTTTTTGTGAAAATATCCACTAAATGAGGGAATAATATGTGTGAGGGTACCTACCCCAAGAGAGTTCAAAATGTGTGTGGGTAGAATATATATCCCACGGGGGTAAAATTGAAAAATGTTGAAAATTATTTTTTTTTGGACTTAGTCATTTTTCCGGCGTTTATCAGACTTTCAGATAGGGGAAATGTCAGTGAGCATTCTGATTTCAGTTCCAGAGCGATTTGCCCAATGAGTCCTTGATATTTAGTCATTTTCAGCCAATTTTATGGATATTTGAAAATTTCACTTTTTTGTGAAAATATCCACTAAATGAGGGAATAATATGTGTGAGGGTACCCCATGAGAGTTCCAAATGTGTGTGGGTAGAATATATATCCCACGGCGTTAAAATTGAAAAATGTTGAAAATTTTTTTTTTTGGACTTAGTCATTTTTCTGGCGTTTATCAGACTTTCAGATAGGGCAAATGTCAGTGAGCGTTCCGATTTCAGTTCCAGAATGATTCGCCCAATGAGTCCTTGATATTTAGTCGTTTTCAGCCAATTTTATGGCTATTTGAAAATTTCACTTTTTTGTGAAAATATCCACTAAATGAGGGAATAATATGTGTGAGGGTACCCCAGGAGAGTTCCAAATGTGTGTGGGTAGAATATATATCCCACGGGGGTAAAATTGAAAAAAGTTTAAAAAATTTTTTTTTTGGACTTAGTCATTTTTCCAGCGTTTATCAGACTTTCAGATAGGGAAAATGTCAGTGAGCGTTCCGATTTCAGTTCCAGAGCGATTCGCCCAATGAGTCCTTGATATTTAGTCGTTTTCAGTCAATTTTCTGGATTTTTGAAAATTTCACTTTTTTGTGAAAATATCCACTAAATGATGGAATAATATGTGTGAGGGTACCCCAGGAGAGTTCCAAATGTGTGTGGGTAGAATATATATCCCACGGGGGTAAAATTGAGAAAAGTTGAAAATTTTTTTTTTTTTGGACTTAGTCATTTTTCCGGCGTTTATCAGACTTTCAGATAGGGAAAATGTCAGTGAGCGTTACGATTTCAGTTCCAGAGCGATTCGCCGAATGAGTCCTTGATATTTGGTCATTTTCAGCCAATTTTATGGATTTTTGAAAATTTCACTTTTTGGTGAAAATATCCACTAAATGAGGGAATAATATGTGTGAGGGTACCCCAGGAGAGTTCCAAATGTGTGTGGGTAGAATATATATCCCACGGGGGTAAAATTGAAAAAAGTTTAAAAAATTTTTTTTTTGGACTTAGTCATTTTTCCAGCGTTTATCAGACTTTCAGATAGGGAAAATGTCAGTGAGCGTTCCGATTTCAGTTCCAGAGCGATTCGCCCAATGAGTCCTTGATATTTAGTCGTTTTCAGTCAATTTTCTGGATTTTTGAAAATTTCACTTTTTTGTGAAAATATCCACTAAATGATGGAATAATATGTGTGAGGGTACCCCAGGAGAGTTCCAAATGTGTGTGGGTAGAATATATATCCCACGGGGGTAAAATTGAAAAATATTAAAAAATTTTTTTTTTTGGACTTAGTCATTTTTCCGGCGTTTATCAGACTTTCAGATAGGGCAAATGTCAGTGAGCATTCTGATTTCAGTTCCAGAGCGATTCGCCCAATGAGTCCTTGATATTTAGTCGTTTTCAGCCAATTTTATGGATTTTGAAAATTTCACTTTTTGGTGAAAATATCCTCTAAATGAGGGAATAATATGTGTGAGGGTACCCTAGGAGAGTTCCAAATGTGTGTGGGTAGAATATATATCCCACGTGGGTAAAATTGAAAAAAGTTTAAAAAATTTTTTTTTTTTGGACTTAGTCATTTTTCTGACGTTTATCAGACTTTCAGATAGGGGAAATGTCACTGAGCATTCTGATTTCAGTTCCAGAGCGATTCACCCAATGAGACCTTGATATTTAGTCCTTTTCAGCCAATTTTATGGATATTTGAAAATTTCACTTTTTTGTGAAAACATCCACTAAATGAAGGAATAATATGTGTGAGGGTACCCCAGGAGAGTTCCAAATGTGTGTGGGTAGAATATATATCCCACGGGGGTAAAATTGAAAAAAGTTGAAAAAAAAATTTTTTTCCACTTAGTCATTTTTCCGGCGTTTATCAGACTTTCAGATAGGGAAAATGTCAGTGAGCGTTCCGATTTCAGTTCCAGAGCGATTCGCCCAATGAGTCCTTGATATTTAGTTGTTTTCAGCCAATTTTCTGGATTTTTGAAAATTTCACTTTTTTTGTGAAAATATCCACTAAATGAAGGAATAATATGTGTGAGGGTACCCCAGGAGAGTTCCAAATGTGTGTGGGTAGAATATATATCCCACGGGGGTAAAATTGAAAAAAGTTGAAAAATTATTTTTTTTTGGACTTAGTCATTTTTCCGGCGTTTATCAGACTTTCAGATAGGGCAAATGTCAGTGAGCGTTCCGATTTCAGTTCCAGAGCGATTCGCCCAATGAGTCCTTGATATTTAGTCGTTTTCAGCCAATTTTCTGGATTTTTGAAAATTTCACTTTTTTGTGAAAATATCCACTAAATGAGGGAATAATATGTGTGAGGGTACCTACCCCAAGAGAGTTCAAAATGTGTGTGGGTAGAATATATATCCCACGGGGGTAAAATTGAAAAATGTTGAAAATTATTTTTTTTTGGACTTAGTCATTTTTCCGGCGTTTATCAGACTTTCAGATAGGGGAAATGTCAGTGAGCATTCTGATTTCAGTTCCAGAGCGATTTGCCCAATGAGTCCTTGATATTTAGTCATTTTCAGCCAATTTTATGGATATTTGAAAATTTCACTTTTTTGTGAAAATATCCACTAAATGAGGGAATAATATGTGTGAGGGTACCCCATGAGAGTTCCAAATGTGTGTGGGTAGAATATATATCCCACGGCGTTAAAATTGAAAAATGTTGAAAATTTTTTTTTTTGGACTTAGTCATTTTTCTGGCGTTTATCAGACTTTCAGATAGGGGAAATGTCAGTGAGCATTCTGATTTCAGTTCCCGAGCGATTCGCCCAATGAGTCCTTGATATTTAGTCGTTTTCAGCCAATTTTATGGCTATTTGAAAATTTCACTTTTTTGTGAAAATATCCACTAAATGAGGGAATAATATGTGTGAGGGTACCCCAGGAGAGTTCCAAATGTGAGTGGGTAGAATATATATCCCACGGGGGTAAAATTGAAAAAAATAGAAAAAAATTTTTTTTTGGACTTAGTCATTTTTCCGGCATTTATCAGACTTTCAGATAGGGCAAATGTCAGTGAGCGTTCCGATTTCAGTTCCAGAGCGATTCGCCCAATGAGTCCTTGATATTTAGTCGTTTTCAGCCAATTTTATGGCTATTTGAAAATTTCACTTTTTTGTGAAAATATCCACTAAATGAGGGAATAATATGTGTGAGGGTACCCCAGGAGAGTTCCAAATGTGTGTGGGTAGAATATATATCCCACGGGGGTAAAATTGAGAAAAGTTGAAAATTTTTTTTTTTTTGGACTTAGTCATTTTTCCGGCGTTTATCAGACTTTCAGATAGGGCAAATGTCAGTGAGCGTTCCGATTTCAGTTCCAGAACGATTCGCCCAATGAGTCCTTGATATTTAGTCGTTTTCAGCCAATTTTATGGCTATTTGAAAATTTCACTTTTTTGTGAAAATATCCACTAAATGAGGGAATAATATGTGTGAGGGTACCCCAGGAGAGTTCCAAATGTGTGTGGGTAGAATATATATCCCACGGGGGTAAAATTGAAAAAAGTTTAAAAAATTTTTTTTTTCGACTTAGTCATTTTTCCAGCGTTTATCAGACTTTCAGATAGGGAAAATGTCAGTGAGCGTTCCGATTTCAGTTCCAGAGCGATTCGCCCAATGAGTCCTTGATATTTAGTCGTTTTCAGTCAATTTTCTGGATTTTTGAAAATTTCACTTTTTTGTGAAAATATCCACTAAATGATGGAATAATATGTGTGAGGGTACCCCAGGAGAGTTCCAAATGTGTGTGGGTAGAATATATATCCCACGGGGGTAAAATTGAAAAATATTAAAAAATTTTTTTTTTTGGACTTAGTCATTTTTCCGGCGTTTATCAGACTTTCAGATAGGGCAAATGTCAGTGAGCATTCTGATTTCAGTTCCAGAGCGATTCACCCAATGAGTCCTTGATATTTAGTCCTTTTCAGCCAATTTTATGGATATTTGAAAATTTCACTTTTTTGTGAAAACATCCACTAAATGAGGGAATAATATGTGTGATGGTACCCCAGGAGAGTTCCAAATGTGTGTGGGTAGAATATATATCCCACGGGGGTAAAATTGAAAAAAATTGAAAAATTTTTTTTTTTTGGACTTAGTCATTTTTCCGGCGTTTATCAGACTTTCAGATAGGGAAAATGTCAGTGAGCGTTCCGATTTCAGTTCCAGAGCGATTCGCCCAATGAGTCCTTGATATTTAGTTGTTTTCAGCCAATTTTCTGGATTTTTGAAAATTTCACTTTTTTTGTGAAAATATCCACTAAATGAAGGAATAATATGTGTGAGGGTACCCCAGGAGAGTTCCAAATGTGTGTGGGTAGAATATATATCCCACGGGGGTAAAATTGAAAAAAGTTGAAAAATTATTTTTTTTTGGACTTAGTCATTTTTCCGGCGTTTATCAGACTTTCAGATAGGGCAAATGTCAGTGAGCGTTCCGATTTCAGTTCCAGAGCGATTCGCCCAATGAGTCCTTGATATTTAGTCGTTTTCAGCCAATTTTCTGGATTTTTGAAAATTTCACTTTTTTGTGAAAATATCCACTAAATGAGGGAATAATATGTGTGAGGGTACCTACCCCAAGAGAGTTCAAAATGTGTGTGGGTAGAATATATATCCCACGGGGGTAAAATTGAAAAATGTTGAAAATTATTTTTTTTTGGACTTAGTCATTTTTCCGGCGTTTATCAGACTTTCAGATAGGGGAAATGTCAGTGAGCATTCTGATTTCAGTTCCAGAGCGATTTGCCCAATGAGTCCTTGATATTTGGTCATTTTCAGCCAATTTTATGGATATTTGAAAATTTCACTTTTTTGTGAAAATATCCACTAAATGAGGGAATAATATGTGTGAGGGTACCCCATGAGAGTTCCAAATGTGTGTGGGTAGAATATATATCCCACGGCGTTAAAATTGAAAAATGTTGAAAATTTTTTTTTTTGGACTTAGTCATTTTTCTGGCGTTTATCAGACTTTCAGATAGGGGAAATGTCAGTGAGCATTCTGATTTCAGTTCCCGAGCGATTCGCCCAATGAGTCCTTGATATTTAGTCGTTTTCAGCCAATTTTATGGCTATTTGAAAATTTCACTTTTTTGTGAAAATATCCACTAAATGAGGGAATAATATGTGTGAGGGTACCCCAGGAGAGTTCCAAATGTGAGTGGGTAGAATATATATCCCACGGGGGTAAAATTGAAAAAAATAGAAAAAAATTTTTTTTTGGACTTAGTCATTTTTCCGGCGTTTATCAGACTTTCAGATAGGGCAAATGTCAGTGAGCGTTCCGATTTCAGTTCCAGAGCGATTCGCCCAATGAGTCCTTGATATTTAGTCGTTTTCAGCCAATTTTATGGCTATTTGAAAATTTCACTTTTTTGTGAAAATATCCACTAAATGAGGGAATAATATGTGTGAGGGTACCCCAGGAGAGTTCCAAATGTGTGTGGGTAGAATATATATCCCACGGGGGTAAAATTGAAAAAAGTTTAAAATTTTTTTTTTTTGGACTTAATCATTTTTCCGGCGTTTATCAGACTTTCAGATAGGGCAAATGTCAGTGAGCGTTCCGATTTCAGTTCCAGAATGATTCGCCCAATGAGTCCTTGATATTTAGTCGTTTTCAGCCAATTTTATGGCTATTTGAAAATTTCACTTTTTTGTGAAAATATCCACTAAATGAGGGAATAATATGTGTGAGGGTACCCCAGGAGAGTTCCAAATGTGTGTGGGTAGAATATATATCCCACGGGGATAAAATTGAAAAAAGTTTAAAAAATTTTTTTTTTGGACTTAGTCATTTTTCCAGCGTTTATCAGACTTTCAGATAGGGAAAATGTCAGTGAGCGTTCCGATTTCAGTTCCAGAGCGATTCGCCCAATGAGTCCTTGATATTTAGTCGTTTTCAGTCAATTTTCTGGATTTTTGAAAATTTCACTTTTTTGTGAAAATATCCACTAAATGATGGAATAATATGTGTGAGGGTACCCCAGGAGAGTTCCAAATGTGTGTGGGTAGAATATATATCCCACGGGGGTAAAATTGAGAAAAGTTGAAAATTTTTTTTTTTTTGGACTTAGTCATTTTTCCGGCGTTTATCAGACTTTCAGATAGGGAAAATGTCAGTGAGCGTTACGATTTCAGTTCCAGAGCGATTCGCCGAATGAGTCCTTGATATTTGGTCATTTTCAGCCAATTTTATGGATTTTTGAAAATTTCACTTTTTGGTGAAAATATCCACTAAATGAGGGAATAATATGTGTGAGGGTACCCCAGGAGAGTTCCAAATGTGTGTGGGTAGAATATATATCCCACGGGGGTAAAATTGAAAAAAGTTTAAAAAATTTTTTTTTTGGACTTAGTCATTTTTCCAGCGTTTATCAGACTTTCAGATAGGGAAAATGTCAGTGAGCGTTCCGATTTCAGTTCCAGAGCGATTCGCCCAATGAGTCCTTGATATTTAGTCGTTTTCAGTCAATTTTCTGGATTTTTGAAAATTTCACTTTTTTGTGAAAATATCCACTAAATGATGGAATAATATGTGTGAGGGTACCCCAGGAGAGTTCCAAATGTGTGTGGGTAGAATATATATCCCACGGGGGTAAAATTGAAAAATATTAAAAAATTTTTTTTTTTGGACTTAGTCATTTTTCCGGCGTTTATCAGACTTTCAGATAGGGCAAATGTCAGTGAGCATTCTGATTTCAGTTCCAGAGCGATTCGCCCAATGAGTCCTTGATATTTAGTCGTTTTCAGCCAATTTTATGGATTTTGAAAATTTCACTTTTTGGTGAAAATATCCTCTAAATGAGGGAATAATATGTGTGAGGGTACCCTAGGAGAGTTCCAAATGTGTGTGGGTAGAATATATATCCCACGTGGGTAAAATTGAAAAAAGTTTAAAAAATTTTTTTTTTTTGGACTTAGTCATTTTTCTGACGTTTATCAGACTTTCAGATAGGGGAAATGTCACTGAGCATTCTGATTTCAGTTCCAGAGCGATTCACCCAATGAGACCTTGATATTTAGTCCTTTTCAGCCAATTTTATGGATATTTGAAAATTTCACTTTTTTGTGAAAACATCCACTAAATGAAGGAATAATATGTGTGAGGGTACCCCAGGAGAGTTCCAAATGTGTGTGGGTAGAATATATATCCCACGGGGGTAAAATTGAAAAAAATAGAAAAAAATTTTTTTTTGGACTTAGTCATTTTTCCGGCGTTTATCAGACTTTCAGATAGGGCAAATGTCAGTGAGCGTTCCGATTTCAGTTCCAGAGCGATTCGCCCAATGAGTCCTTGATATTTAGTCGTTTTCAGCCAATTTTATGGCTATTTGAAAATTTCACTTTTTTGTGAAAATATCCACTAAATGAGGGAATAATATGTGTGAGGGTACCCCAGGAGAGTTCCAAATGTGTGTGGGTAGAATATATATCCCACGGGGGTAAAATTGAAAAAAGTTTAAAAATTTTTTTTTTTGGACTTAGTCATTTTTCCGGCGTTTATCAGACTTTCAGATAGGGAAAATGTCAGTGAGCGTTCCGATTTCAGTTCCAGAGCGATTCGCCCATTGAGTCCCTGATATTTAGTCGTTTTCAGTCAATTTTCTGGATTTTTGAAAATTTCACTTTTTTGTGAAAATATCCACTAAATGACGGAATAATATGTGTGAGGGTACCCCAGGAGAGTTCCAAATGTGTGTGGGTAGAATATATATCCCACGGGGGTAAAATTGAGAAAAGTTGAAAATTTTTTTTTTTTTGGACTTAGTCATTTTTCCGGCGTTTATCAGACTTTCAGATAGGGAAAATGTCAGTGAGCGTTACGATTTCAGTTCCAGAGCGATTCGCCGAATGAGTCCTTGATATTTGGTCATTTTCAGCCAATTTTATGGATTTTTGAAAATGTCACTTTTTGGTGAAAATATCCACTAAATGAGGGAATAATATGTGTGAGGGTACCCCAGGAGAGTTCCAAATGTGTGTGGGTAGAATATATATCCCACGGGGGTAAAATTGAAAAAAGTTGAACATTTTTTTTTTTTGGACTTAATCATTTTTCCGGCGTTTATCAGACTTTCAGATAGGGCAAATGTCAGTGAGCGTTCCGATTTCAGTTCCAGAACGATTCGCCCAATGAGTCCTTGATATTTAGTCGTTTTCAGCCAATTTTATGGCTATTTGAAAATTTCACTTTTTTGTGAAAATATCCACTAAATGAGGGAATAATATGTGTGAGGGTACCCCAGGAGAGTTCCAAATGTGTGTGGGTAGAATATATATCCCACGGGGGTAAAATTGAAAAAAGTTTAAAAAATTTTTTTTTTCGACTTAGTCATTTTTCCAGCGTTTATCAGACTTTCAGATAGGGAAAATGTCAGTGAGCGTTCCGATTTCAGTTCCAGAGCGATTCGCCCAATGAGTCCTTGATATTTAGTCGTTTTCAGTCAATTTTCTGGATTTTTGAAAATTTCACTTTTTTGTGAAAATATCCACTAAATGATGGAATAATATGTGTGAGGGTACCCCAGGAGAGTTCCAAATGTGTGTGGGTAGAATATATATCCCACGGGGGTAAAATTGAAAAATATTAAAAAATTTTTTTTTTTGGACTTAGTCATTTTTCCGGCGTTTATCAGACTTTCAGATAGGGCAAATGTCAGTGAGCATTCTGATTTCAGTTCCAGAGCGATTCACCCAATGAGTCCTTGATATTTAGTCCTTTTCAGCCAATTTTATGGATATTTGAAAATTTCACTTTTTTGTGAAAACATCCACTAAATGAGGGAATAATATGTGTGATGGTACCCCAGGAGAGTTCCAAATGTGTGTGGGTAGAATATATATCCCACGGGGGTAAAATTGAAAAAAATTGAAAAATTTTTTTTTTTTGGACTTAGTCATTTTTCCGGCGTTTATCAGACTTTCAGATAGGGAAAATGTCAGTGAGCGTTCCGATTTCAGTTCCAGAGCGATTCACCCAATGAGTCCTTGATATTTAGTCGTTTTCAGCCAATTCTTTGGAATTTTGAAAATTTCACTTTTTTGTGAAAATATCCACTAAATGAGGGAATAACATGTGTGAGGGTACCCCAGGAGAGTTCCAAATGTGTGTGGGTAGAATATATATCCCACGGGGGTGAAATTGAAAAAAGTTGAAAATTTTTTTTTTTTGGACTTAGTCATTTTTCCGGCGTTTATCAGACTTTCAGATAGGGCAAATGTCAGTGAGCGTTCCGATTTCAGTTGCAGAGCGATTCGCCAAATGAGTCCTTGATATTTAGTCGTTTTCAGCCAATTTTCTGGATATTTGAAAATTTCACTTTTTTGTGAAAATATCCAATAAATGAGGGAATAATATGTGTGAGGGTACCCCAGGAGAGTTCCAAATGTGTGTGGGTAGAATATATATCCCACGGGGGTAAAATTGAAAAAAGTTGAACATTTTTTTTTTTTGGACTTAGCCATTTTTCCGGCGTTTATCAGACTTTCAGATAGGGCAAATGTCAGTGAGCGTTCCGATTTCAGTTGCAGAGCGATTCGCCAAATGAGTCCTTGATATTTAGTCGTTTTCAGCCAATTTTCTGGAATTTAGAAAATTTCACTTTTTTGTGAAAATATCCACTAAATGAGGGAATAATATGTGTGAGGGTACCCCAGGAGAGTTCCAAATGTGTGTGGGTAGAATATATATCCCACGGAGGTAAAATTGAAAAAAGTTGAAAACATTTTTTTTTTGTACTTAGTCATTTTTCCGGCGTTTATCAGCCTTTCAGATAGGGAAAATGTCAGTGAGCGTTCCGATTTCAGTTCCAGAGCGATTCGCCAAATGAGTCCTTGATATTTAGTCGTTTTCAGCCAATTTTCTGGATATTTGAAAATTTCACTTTTTTGTGAAAATATCCACTAAATGAGGGAATAATATGTGTGAGGATACCCCAGGAGAGTTCCAAATGTGTGTGGGTAGAATATATATCCCACGGGGGTAAAATTGAAAAAAGTTGAAAATTTTTTTTTTTTGGACTTAGTCATTTTTCCGGCGTTTATCAGACTTTCAGATAGGGCAAATGTCAGTGAGCGTTCCTATTTCAGTTGCAGAGCGATTCGCCAAATGAGTCCTTGATATTTAGTCGTTTTCAGCCAATATTCTGGAATTTTGAAAATTTCACTTTTTTGTGAAAATATCCACTAAATGAGGGAATAATATGTGTGAGGGTACCCCAGGAGAGTTCCAAATGTGTGTGGGTAGAATATATATCCCACGGGGGTAAAATTGAAAAAAGTTGAAAATTTTTTTCTTTTGGACTTAGTCATTTTTCCGGCGTTTATCAGACTTTCAGATAGGGCAAATGTCAGTGAGCATTCCGATTTCAGTTGCAGAGCGATTCGCCAAATGAGTCCTTGATATTTAGTCGTTTTCAGCCAATTTTCTGGATATTTGAAAATTTCACTTTTTTGTGAAAATATCCACTAAATGAGGGAATAATATGTGTGAGGGTACCCCAGGAGAGTTCCAAATGTGTGTGGGTAGAATATATATCCCACGGGGGTAAAATTGAAAAAAGTTGAAAATTTTTTTTTTTTGGACTTAGTCATTTTTCCGGCATTTATCAGGCTTTCAGATAGGGCAAATGTCAGTGAGCGTTCCTATTTCAGTTGCAGAGCGATTCGCCAAATGAGTCCTTGATATTTAGTCGTTTTCAGCCAATTTTCTGGAATTTTGAAAATTTCACTTTTTTGTGAAAATATCCACTAAATGAGGGAATAATATGTGTGAGGGTACCCCAGGAGAGTTCCAAATGTGTGTGGGTAGAATATATATCCCACGGAGGTAAAATTGAAAAAAGTTGAAAACGTTTTTTTTTTGGACTTAGTCATTTTTCCGGCGTTTATCAGACTTTCAAGTAGGGAAATGTCAGTGAGTGTTCCGATTTCAGTTGCAGAGCGATTCGCCAAATGAGTCCTTGATATTTAGTCGTTTTTAGCCAATTTTATGGCTATTTGAAAATTTCACTTTTTTGTGAAAATATCCACTAAATGAGGGAATAATATGTGTGAGGGTACCCCAGGAGAGTTCCAAATGTGTGTGGGTAGAATATATATCCCACGGGGGTAAAATTGAAAAAAGTTGAAAATTTTTTTTTTTGGACTTAGTCATTTTTCCGGTGTTTATCAGACTTTCAGATAGGGCAAATGTCAGTGAGCGTTCCTATTTCAGTGGCAGAGCGATTCGCCAAATGAGTCCATGATATTTAGTCGTTTTCAGCCAATTTTCTGGATTTTTGAAAATTTCACTTTTTTGTGAAAATATCCACTAAATGAGGGAATAATTTGTGTGAGGGTACCCCAGGAGAGTTTCAAATGTGTGTGGGTAGAATATATATCCCACGGCGGTAAAATTGAAAAAAGTTGAAATTTTTTTTTTTTGTACTTAGTCATTTTTCCGACGTTTATCAGACTTTCAGATAGGGGAAATGTCAGTGAGCATTCTGATTTCAGTTCCAGAGCGATTCACCCAATGAGTCCTTGATATTTAGTCGTTTTCAGCCAATTTTCTGGATTTTTGAAAATTTCACTTTTTTGTGAAAATATCCACTAAATGAGGGAATAATATGTGTGAGGGTACCTACCCCAAGAGAGTTCAAAATGTGTGTGGGTAGAATATATATCCCACGGGGGTAAAATTGAAAAATGTTGAAAATTATTTTTTTTTGGACTTAGTCATTTTTCCGGCGTTTATCAGACTTTCAGATAGGGGAAATGTCAGTGAGCATTCTGATTTCAGTTCCAGAGCGATTTGCCCAATGAGTCCTTGATATTTAGTCATTTTCAGCCAATTTTATGGATATTTGAAAATTTCACTTTTTTGTGAAAATATCCACTAAATGAGGGAATAATATGTGTGAGGGTACCCCATGAGAGTTCCAAATGTGTGTGGGTAGAATATATATCCCACGGCGTTAAAATTGAAAAATGTTGAAAATTTTTTTTTTTGGACTTAGTCATTTTTCTGGCGTTTATCAGACTTTCAGATAGGGGAAATGTCAGTGAGCATTCTGATTTCAGTTCCCGAGCGATTCGCCCAATGAGTCCTTGATATTTAGTCGTTTTCAGCCAATTTTATGGCTATTTGAAAATTTCACTTTTTTGTGAAAATATCCACTAAATGAGGGAATAATATGTGTGAGGGTACCCCAGGAGAGTTCCAAATGTGTGTGGGTAGAATATATATCCCACGGGGGTAAAATTGAAAAAAATAGAAAAAAATTTTTTTTTGGACTTAGTCATTTTTCCGGCGTTTATCAGACTTTCAGATAGGGCAAATGTCAGTGAGCGTTCCGATTTCAGTTCCAGAGCGATTCGCCCAATGAGTCCTTGATATTTAGTCGTTTTCAGCCAATTTTATGGCTATTTGAAAATTTCACTTTTTTGTGAAAATATCCACTAAATGAGGGAATAATATGTGTGAGGGTACCCCAGGAGAGTTCCAAATGTGTGTGGGTAGAATATATATCCCACGGGGGTAAAATTGAAAAAAGTTTAAAAATTTTTTTTTTTGGACTTAGTCATTTTTCCGGCGTTTATCAGACTTTCAGATAGGGAAAATGTCAGTGAGCGTTCCGATTTCAGTTCCAGAGCGATTCGCCCATTGAGTCCCTGATATTTAGTCGTTTTCAGTCAATTTTCTGGATTTTTGAAAATTTCACTTTTTTGTGAAAATATCCACTAAATGAGGGAATAATATGTGTGAGGGTACCCCAGGAGAGTTCCAAATGTGTGTGGGTAGAATATATATCCCACGGGGGTAAAATTGAGAAAAGTTGAAAATTTTTTTTTTTTTGGACTTAGTCATTTTTCCGGCGTTTATCAGACTTTCAGATAGGGAAAATGTCAGTGAGCGTTACGATTTCAGTTCCAGAGCGATTCGCCGAATGAGTCCTTGATATTTGGTCATTTTCAGCCAATTTTATGGATTTTTGAAAATTTCACTTTTTGGTGAAAATATCCACTAAATGAGGGAATAATATGTGTGAGGGTACCCCAGGAGAGTTCCAAATGTGTGTGGGTAGAATATATATCCCACGGGGGTAAAATTGAAAAAAGTTGAACATTTTTTTTTTTTGGACTTAATCATTTTTCCGGCGTTTATCAGACTTTCAGATAGGGCAAATGTCAGTGAGCGTTCCGATTTCAGTTCCAGAACGATTCGCCCAATGAGTCCTTGATATTGAGTCGTTTTCAGCCAATTTTATGGCTATTTGAAAATTTCACTTTTTTGTGAAAATATCCACTAAATGAGGGAATAATATGTGTGAGGGTACCCCAGGAGAGTTCCAAATGTGTGTGGGTAGAATATATATCCCACGGGGGTAAAATTGAAAAAAGTTTAAAAAATTTTTTTTTTCGACTTAGTCATTTTTCCAGCGTTTATCAGACTTTCAGATAGGGAAAATGTCAGTGAGCGTTCCGATTTCAGTTCCAGAGCGATTCGCCCAATGAGTCCTTGATATTTAGTCGTTTTCAGTCAATTTTCTGGATTTTTGAAAATTTCACTTTTTTGTGAAAATATCCACTAAATGATGGAATAATATGTGTGAGGGTACCCCAGGAGAGTTCCAAATGTGTGTGGGTAGAATATATATCCCACGGGGGTAAAATTGAAAAATATTAAAAAATTTTTTTTTTTGGACTTAGTCATTTTTCCGGCGTTTATCAGACTTTCAGATAGGGCAAATGTCAGTGAGCATTCTGATTTCAGTTCCAGAGCGATTCACCCAATGAGTCCTTGATATTTAGTCCTTTTCAGCCAATTTTATGGATATTTGAAAATTTCACTTTTTTGTGAAAACATCCACTAAATGAGGGAATAATATGTGTGATGGTACCCCAGGAGAGTTCCAAATGTGTGTGGGTAGAATATATATCCCACGGGGGTAAAATTGAAAAAAATTGAAAAATTTTTTTTTTTTGGACTTAGTCATTTTTCCGGCGTTTATCAGACTTTCAGATAGGGAAAATGTCAGTGAGCGTTCCGATTTCAGATCCAGAGCGATTCACCCAATGAGTCCTTGATATTTAGTCGTTTTCAGCCAATTCTTTGGAATTTTGAAAATTTCACTTTTTTGTGAAAATATCCACTAAATGAGGGAATAACATGTGTGAGGGTACCCCAGGAGAGTTCCAAATGTGTGTGGGTAGAATATATATCCCACGGGGGTGAAATTGAAAAAAGTTGAAAATTTTTTTTTTTTGGACTTAGTCATTTTTCCGGCGTTTATCAGACTTTCAGATAGGGCAAATGTCAGTGAGCGTTCCGATTTCAGTTGCAGAGCGATTCGCCAAATGAGTCCTTGATATTTAGTCGTTTTCAGCCAATTTTCTGGATATTTGAAAATTTCACTTTTTTGTGAAAATATCCAATAAATGAGGGAATAATATGTGTGAGGGTACCCCAGGAGAGTTCCAAATGTGTGTGGGTAGAATATATATCTCACGGGGGTAAAATTGAAAAAAGTTGAACATTTTTTTTTTTTGGACTTAGCGATTTTTCCGGCGTTTATCAGACTTTCAGATAGGGCAAATGTCAGTGAGCGTTCCGATTTCAGTTGCAGAGCGATTCGCCAAATGAGTCCTTGATATTTAGTCGTTTTCAGCCAATTTTCTGGAATTTAGAAAATTTCACTTTTTTGTGAAAATATCCACTAAATGAGGGAATAATATGTGTGAGGGTACCCCAGGAGAGTTCCAAATGTGTGTGGGTAGAATATATATCCCACGGAGGTAAAATTGAAAAAAGTTGAAAACATTTTTTTTTTGTACTTAGTCATTTTTCCGGCGTTTATCAGACTTTCAGATAGGGAAAATGTCAGTGAGCGTTCCGATTTCAGTTCCAGAGCGATTCGCCAAATGAGTCCTTGATATTTAGTCGTTTTCAGCCAATTTTCTGGATATTTGAAAATTTCACTTTTTTGTGAAAATATCCACTAAATGAGGGAATAATATGTGTGAGGATACCCCAGGAGAGTTCCAAATGTGTGTGGGTAGAATATATATCCCACGGGGGTAAAATTGAAAAAAGTTGAAAATTTTTTTTTTTTGGACTTAGTCATTTTTCCGGCGTTTATCAGACTTTCAGATAGGGCAAATGTCAGTGAGCGTTCCTATTTCAGTTGCAGAGCGATTCGCCAAATGAGTCCTTGATATTTAGTCGTTTTCAGCCAATATTCTGGAATTTTGAAAATTTCACTTTTTTGTGAAAATATCCACTAAATGAGGGAATAATATGTGTGAGGGTACCCCAGGAGAGTTCCAAATGTGTGTGGGTAGAATATATATCCCACGGGGGTAAAATTGAAAAAAGTTGAAAATTTTTTTCTTTTGGACTTAGTCATTTTTCCGCCGTTTATCAGACTTTCAGATAGGGCAAATGTCAGTGAGCATTCCGATTTCAGTTGCAGAGCGATTCGCCAAATGAGTCCTTGATATTTAGTCGTTTTCAGCCAATTTTCTGGATATTTGAAAATTTCACTTTTTTGTGAAAATATCCACTAAATGAGGGAATAATATGTGTGAGGGTACCCCAGGAGAGTTCCAAATGTGTGTGGGTAGAATATATATCCCACGGGGGTAAAATTGAAAAAAGTTGAAAATTTTTTTTTTTTGGACTTAGTCATTTTTCCGGCATTTATCAGGCTTTCAGATAGGGCAAATGTCAGTGAGCGTTCCTATTTCAGTTGCAGAGCGATTCGCCAAATGAGTCCTTGATATTTAGTCGTTTTCAGCCAATTTTCTGGAATTTTGAAAATTTCACTTTTTTGTGAAAATATCCACTAAATGAGGGAATAATATGTGTGAGGGTACCCCAGGAGAGTTCCAAATGTGTGTGGGTAGAATATATATCCCACGGAGGTAAAATTGAAAAAAGTTGAAAACGTTTTTTTTTTGGACTTAGTCATTTTTCCGGCGTTTATCAGACTTTCAAGTAGGGAAATGTCAGTGAGTGTTCCGATTTCAGTTGCAGAGCGATTCGCCAAATGAGTCCTTGATATTTAGTCGTTTTCAGCCAATTTTATGGCTATTTGAAAATTTCACTTTTTTGTGAAAATATCCACTAAATGAGGGAATAATATGTGTGAGGGTACCCCAGGAGAGTTCCAAATGTGTGTGGGTAGAATATATATCCCACGGGGGTAAAATTGAAAAAAGTTGAAAATTTTTTTTTTTGGACTTAGTCATTTTTCCGGTGTTTATCAGACTTTCAGATAGGGCAAATGTCAGTGAGCGTTCCTATTTCAGTGGCAGAGCGATTCGCCAAATGAGTCCATGATATTTAGTCGTTTTCAGCCAATTTTCTGGATTTTTGAAAATTTCACTTTTTTGTGAAAATATCCACTAAATGAGGGAATAATTTGTGTGAGGGTACCCCAGGAGAGTTTCAAATGTGTGTGGGTAGAATATATATCCCACGGCGGTAAAATTGAAAAAAGTTGAAATTTTTTTTTTTTGTACTTAGTCATTTTTCCGACGTTTATCAGACTTTCAGATAGGGGAAATGTCAGTGAGCATTCTGATTTCAGTTCCAGAGCGATTCACCCAATGAGTCCTTGATATTTAGTCGTTTTCAGCCAATTTTATGGCTATTTGAAAATTTCACTTTTTTGTGAAAATATCCACTAAATGAGGGAATAATATGTGTGAGGGTACCCCAGGAGAGTTCCAAATGTGTGTGGGTAGAATATATATCCCACGGGGGTAAAATTGAAAAAAGTTGAAAATTTTTTTTTTTGGACTTAGTCATTTTTCCGGCGTTTATCAGACTTTCAAGTAGGGAAATGTCAGTGAGTGTTCCGATTTCAGTTGCAGAGCGATTCGCCAAATGAGTCCTTGATATTTAGTCGTTTTCAGCCAATTTTATGGCTATTTGAAAATTTCACTTTTTTGTGAAAATATCCACTAAATGAGGGAATAATATGTGTGAGGGTACCCCAGGAGAGTTCCAAATGTGTGTGGGTAGAATATATATCCCACGGGGGTAAAATTGAAAAAAGTTGAAAAATTATTTTTTTTTGGACTTAGTCATTTTTCCGGCGTTTATCAGACTTTCAGATAGGGCAAATGTCAGTGAGCGTTCCGATTTCAGTTCCAGAGCGATTCGCCCAATGAGTCCTTGATATTTAGTCGTTTTCAGCCAATTTTCTGGATTTTTGAAAATTTCACTTTTTTGTGAAAATATCCACTAAATGAGGGAATAATATGTGTGAGGGTACCTACCCCAAGAGAGTTCAAAATGTGTGTGGGTAGAATATATATCCCACGGGGGTAAAATTGAAAAATGTTGAAAATTATTTTTTTTTGGACTTAGTCATTTTTCCGGCGTTTATCAGACTTTCAGATAGGGGAAATGTCAGTGAGCATTCTGATTTCAGTTCCAGAGCGATTTGCCCAATGAGTCCTTGATATTTAGTCATTTTCAGCCAATTTTATGGATATTTGAAAATTTTACTTTTTTGTGAAAATATCCACTAAATGAGGGAATAATATGTGTGAGGGTACCCCATGAGAGTTCCAAATGTGTGTGGGTAGAATATATATCCCACGGCGTTAAAATTGAAAAATGTTGAAAATTTTTTTTTTTGGACTTAGTCATTTTTCTGGCGTTTATCAGACTTTCAGATAGGGGAAATGTCAGTGAGCATTCTGATTTCAGTTCCCGAGCGATTCGCCCAATGAGTCCTTGATATTTAGTCGTTTTCAGCCAATTTTATGGCTATTTGAAAATTTCACTTTTTTGTGAAAATATCCACTAAATGAGGGAATAATATGTGTGAGGGTACCCCAGGAGAGTTCCAAATGTGTGTGGGTAGAATATATATCCCACGGGGGTAAAATTGAAAAAAGTTTAAAAAATTTTTTTTTTGGACTTAGTCATTTTTCCAGCGTTTATCAGACTTTCAGATAGGGAAAATGTCAGTGAGCGTTCCGATTTCAGTTCCAGAGCGATTCGCCCAATGAGTCCTTGATATTTAGTCGTTTTCAGTCAATTTTCTGGATTTTTGAAAATTTCACTTTTTGGTGAAAATATCCACTAAGTGATGGAATAATATGTGTGAGGGTACCCCAGGAGAGTTCCAAATGTGTGTGGGTAGAATATATATCCCACGGGGGTAAAATTGAAAAATATTAAAAAATTTTTTTTTTTGGACTTAGTCATTTTTCTGGCGTTTATCAGACTTTCAGATAGGGCAAATGTCAGTGAGCATTCTGATTTCAGTTCCAGAGCGATTCACCCAATGAGTCCTTGATATTTAGTCCTTTTCAGCCAATTTTATGGATATTTGAAAATTTCACTTTTTTGTGAAAACATCCACTAAATGAGGGAATAATATGTGTGATGGTACCCCAGGAGAGTTCCAAATGTGTGTGGGTAGAATATATATCCCACGGGGGTAAAATTGAAAAAAGTTGAAAAATTTTTTTTTTTTGGACTTAATCATTTTTCCGACGTTTATCAGACTTTCAGATAGGGGAAATGTCAGTTAGCATTCTGATTTCAGTTCCAGAGCGATTCGCCCAATGAGTCCTTGATATTTAGTCGTTTTCAGCCAATTTTATGGATTTTTGAAAATTTCACTTTTTGGTGAAAATATCCACTAAATGAGGGAATAATATGTGTGAGGGTACCCCAGGAGAGTTCCAAATGTGTGTGGGTAGAATATATATCCCACGGGGGTAAAATTGAAAAAAGTTGAAAAAAATTTTTTTTTGGACTTAGTCATTTTTCCGGCATTTATCAGACTTTCAGATAGGGCAAATGTCAGTGAGCGTTCCGATTTCAGTTCCAGAGCGATTCGCCCAATGAGTCCTTGATATTTGGTCATTTTCAGCCAATTTTATGGATTTTTGAAAATTTCACTTTTTGGTGAAAATATCCTCTAAATGAGGGAATAATATGTGAGAGGGTACCCCAGGAGAGTTCCAAATGTGTGTGGGTAGAATATATATCCCACGGGGGTAAAATTGAAAAAAGTTTAAAAAATTTTTTTTTTTTGGACTTAGTCATTTTTCTGACGTTTATCAGACTTTCAGATAGTGGAAATGTCAGTGAGCATTCTGATTTCAGTTCCAGAGCGATTCGCCGAATGAGTCCTTGATATTTGGTCATTTTCAGCCAATTTTATGGATTTTTGAAAATTTCACTTTTTGGTGAAAATATCCACTAAATGAGGGCAAAATATGTGTGAGGGTACCCCAGGAGAGTTCCAAATGTGTGTGGGTAGAATATATATCCCACGGGGGTAAAATTGAAAAATATTAAAAAATTTTTTTTTTTGGACTTAGTCATTTTTCCGGCGTTTATCAGACTTTCAGATAGGGCAAATGTCAGTGAGCATTCTGATTTCAGTTCCAGAGCGATTCGCCCAATGAGTCCTTGATATTTAGTCCTTTTCAGCCAATTTTATGGATATTTGAAAATTACACTTTTTTGTGAAAACATCCACTAAATGAGGGAATAATATGTGTGATGGTACCCCAGGAGAGTTCCAAATGTGTGTGGGTAGAATATATATCCCACGGGGTTAAAATTGAAAAATGTTGAAAATTTTTTTTTTTTGGACTTAGTCATTTTTCCGGCGTTTATCAGACTTTCAGATAGGGGAAATGTCAGTGAGCATTCTGATTTCAGTTCCAGAGCGATTCGCCCAATGAGTCCTTGATATTTAGTCATTTTCAGCCAATTTTATGGCTATTTGAAAATTTCACTTTTTGGTGAAAATATCCACTAAATGAGGGAATAATATGTGTGAGGGTACACAAGGAGAGTTCCAAATGTGTGTGGGTAGAATATATATCCCACGGGGGTAAAATTGAAAAAAGTTGAAAAATTTTTTTTTTTTGAACTTAATCATTTTTCCGACGTTTATCAGACTTTCAGATAGGGGAAATGTCAGTTAGCATTCTGATTTCAGTTCCAGAGCGATTCGCCCAATGAGTCCTTGATATTTAGTCGTTTTCAGCCAATTTTATGGATTTTTGAAAATTTCACTTTTTGGTGAAAATATCCACTAAATGAGGGAATAATATGTGTGAGGGTACCCCAGGAGAGTTCCAAATGTGTGTGGGTAAAATATATATCCCACGGGGGTAAAATTGAAAAAAGTTTAAAAAAATTTTTTTTTGGACTTAGTCATTTTTCCGGCATTTATCAGACTTTCAGATAGGGCAAATGTCAGTGAGCGTTCCGATTTCAGATCCAGAGCGATTCGCCCAATGAGTCCTTGATATTTAGTTGTTTTCAGCCAATTTTCTGGATTTTTGAAAATTTCACTTTTTTGTGAAAATATCCACTAAATGAAGGAATAATATGTGTGAGGGTACCCCAGGAGAGTTCCAAATGTGTGTGGGTAGAATATATATCCCACGGGGGTAAAATTGAAAAATATTAAAAAATTATTTTTTTTGGACTTAGTCATTTTTCCGGCGTTTATCAGACTTTCAGATAGGGCAAATGTCAGTGAGCATTCTGATTTCAGTTCCAGAGCGATTCACCCAATGAGTCCTTGATATTTAGTCCTTTTCAGCCAATTTTATGGATATTTGAAAATTTCACTTTTTTGTGAAAACATCCACTAAATGAGGGAATAATATGTGTGATGGTACCCCAGGAGAGTTCCAAATGTGTGTGGGTAGAATATATATCCCACGGGGGTAAGATTGAAAAAAGTTGAAAAATTTTGTTTTTTTGGACTTAATCATTTTTCCGACGTTTATCAGACTTTCAGATAGGGGAAATGTCAGTTAGCATTCTGATTTCAGTTCCAGAGCGATTCGCCCAATGAGTCCTTGATATTTAGTCGTTTTCAGCCAATTTTATGGTTTTTTGAAAATTTCACTTTTTGGTGAAAATATCCACTAAATGAGGGAATAATATGTGTGAGGGTACCCCAGGAGAGTTCCAAATGTGTGTGGGTAGAATATATATCCCACGGGGGTAAAATTGAAAAAAGTTGAAAAAAATTTTTTTTTGGACTTAGTCATTTTTCCGGCGTTTATCAGACTTTCAGATAGGGGAAATGTCAGTGAGCATTCTGATTTCAGTTCCAGAGCGATTCGCCCAATGAGTCCTTGATATTTAGTCATTTTCAGCCAATTTTATGGATTTTTGAAAATTTCACTTTTTTGTGAAAATATCCACTAAATGAGGGAATAATATGTGTGAGGGTACCCCAGGAGAGTTCCAAATGTGTGTGGGTAGAATACATATCCCACGGGGGTAAAATTGAGAAAAGTTGAAAATTTTTTTTTTTTGGACTTAATCATTTTTCCGACGTTTATCAGACTTTCAGATAGGGGAAATGTCAGTGAGCATTCTGATTTCAGTTCCAGAGCGATTCGCCCAATGAGTCCTTGATATTTAGTCGTTTTCAGAGAATTTTATGGATTTTTGAAAATTTCACTTTTTGGTGAAAATATCCACTAAGAGGGAATAATATGTGTGAGGGTACCCCAGGAGAGTTCCAAATGTGTGGGAGTAGAATATATATCGCACGGGGGTAAAATTGAAAAAAGTTGAAAAAATTTTTTTTTTTCGACTTAGTCATTTTTCCGGCGTTTATCAGACTTTCAGATAGGGAAAATGTCAGTGAGTGTTCCGATTTCAGTTCCAGAGCGATTCGCCCAATGAGTCCTTGATATTTAGTCGTTTTCAGCCAATTTTATGGATTTTTGAAAATTTCACTTTTTGGTGAAAATATCCACTAAATGAGGGAATAATATGTGTGAGGGTACCCCAGGAGAGTTCCAAATGTGTGTGGGTAGAATATATGTCCCACGGGGGTAAAATTGAAAAAAGTTTAAAAATTTTTTTTTTTGGACTTAGTCATTTTTCCGGCGTTTATCAGACTTTCAGATAGGGAAAATGTCAGTGAGCGTTCCGATTTCAGTTCCAGAGCGATTCGCCCATTGAGTCCTTGATATTTAGTCGTTTTCAGTCAATTTTCTGGATTTTTTAAAATTTCACTTTTTTGTGAAAATATCCACTAAATGAGGGAATAATATGTGTGAGGGTACCCCAGGAGAGTTCCAAATGTGTGTGGGTAGAATATATATCCCACGGGGGTAAAATTGAGAAAAGTTGAAAATTTTTTTTTTTTTGGACTTAGTCATTTTTCCGGCGTTTATCAGACTTTCAGATAGGGGAAATGTCAGTGAGCATTCTGATTTCAGTTCCAGAGCGATTCGCCCAATGAGTCCTTGATATTTGGTCATTTTCAGCCAATTTTATGGATTTTTGAAAATTTCACTTTTTGGTGAAAATATCCACTAAATGAGGGAATAATATGTGTGAGGGTACCCCAGGAGAGTTCCAAATGTGTGTGGGTAGAATATATATCCCACGGGGGTAAAATTGAAAAAAGTTGAAAATTTTTTTTTTTTGGACTTAATCATTTTTCCGACGTTTATCAGACTTTCAGATAGGGGAAATGTCAGTGAGCATTCTGATTTCAGTTCCAGAGCGATTCGCCCAATGAGTCCTTGATATTTAGTCGTTTTCAGAGAATTTTATGGATTTTTGAAAATTTCACTTTTTGGTGAAAATATCCACTAAATGAGGGAATAATATGTGTGAGGGTACCCCAGGAGAGTTCCAAATGTGTGTGGGTAGAATATATATCCCACGGGGGTAAAATTGAAAAAAGTTGAAAAAAAAATTTTTTTTCGACGTAGTCATTTTTCCGGCGTTTATCAGACTTTCAGATAGGGAAAATGTCAGTGAGTGTTCCGATTTCAGTTCCAGAGCGATTCGCCCAATGAGTCCTTGATATTTAGTCGTTTTCAGCCAATTTTCTGGATTTTTGAAAATTTCACTTTTTTGTGAAAATATCCACTAAATGAGGGAATAATATGTGTGAGGGTACCCCAGGAGAGTTCCAAATGTGTGTGGGTAGAATATATATCCCACGGGGGTAAAATTGAAAAAAGTTGAAAAATTTTTTTTTTTTGGACTTAATCATTTTTCCCACGTTTATCAGACTTTCAGATAGGGGAAATGTAAGTGAGCATTCTGATTTCAGTTCCAGAGCGATTCGCCCAATGAGTCCTTGATATTTAGTCGTTTTCAGAGAATTTTATGGATTTTTGAAAATTTCACTTTTTGGTGAAAATATCCACTAAGAGGGAATAATATGTGTGAGGGTACCCCAGGAGAGTTCCAAATGTGTGGGAGTAGAATATATATCGCACGGGGGTAAAATTGAAAAAAGTTGAAAAAAATTTTTTTTTTCGACTTAGTCATTTTTCCGGCGTTTATCAGACTTTCAGATAGGGAAAATGTCAGTGAGTGTTCCGATTTCAGTTCCAGAGCGATTCGCCCAATGAGTCCTTGATATTTAGTCGTTTTCAGCCAATTTTATGGATTTTTGAAAATTTCACTTTTTGGTGAAAATATCCACTAAATGAGGGAATAATATGTGTGAGGGTACCCCAGGAGAGTTCCAAATGTGTGTGGGTAGAATATATGTCCCACGGGGGTAAAATTGAAAAAAGTTTAAAAATTTTTTTTTTTGGACTTAATCATTTTTCCGACGTTTATCAGACTTTCAGATAGGGGAAATGTCAGTGAGCATTCTGATTTCAGTTCCAGAGCGATTCGCCCAATGAGTCCTTGATATTTAGTCGTTTTCAGAGAATTTTATGGATTTTTGAAAATTTCACTTTTTGGTGAAAATATCCACTAAATGAGGGAATAATATGTGTGAGGGTACCCCAGGAGAGTTCCAAATGTGTGTGGGTAGAATATATATCCCACGGGGGTAAAATTGAAAAAAGTTGAAAAAAAATTTTTTTTTCGACGTAGTCATTTTTCCGGCGTTTATCAGACTTTCAGATAGGGAAAATGTCAGTGAGTGTTCCGATTTCAGTTCCAGAGCGATTCGCCCAATGAGTCCTTGATATTTAGTCGTTTTCAGCCAATTTTCTGGATTTTTGAAAATTTCACTTTTTTGTGAAAATATCCACTAAATGAGGGAATAATATGTGTGAGGGTACCCCAGGAGAGTTCCAAATGTGTGTGGGTAGAATATATATCCCACGGGGGTAAAATTGAGAAAAGTTGAAAATTTTTTTTTTTTTGGACTTAGTCATTTTTCCGGCGTTTATCAGACTTTCAGATAGGGGAAATGTCAGTGAGCATTCTGATTTCAGTTCCAGAGCGATTCGCCGAATGAGTCCTTGATATTTGGTCATTTTCAGCCAATTTTATGGATTTTTGAAAATTTCACTTTTTGGTGAAAATATCCACTAAATGAGGGAATAATATGTGTGAGGGTACCCCAGGAGAGTTCCAAATGTGTGTGGGTAGAATATATATCCCACGGGGGTAAAATTGAAAAAAGTTGAAAATTTTTTTTTTTTGGACTTAATCATTTTTCCGACGTTTATCAGACTTTCAGATAGGGGAAATGTCAGTGAGCATTCTGATTTCAGTTCCAGAGCGATTCGCCCAATGAGTCCTTGATATTTAGTCGTTTTCAGAGAATTTTATGGATTTTTGAAAATTTCACTTTTTGGTGAAAATATCCACTAAATGAGGGAATAATATGTGTGAGGGTACCCCAGGAGAGTTCCAAATGTGTGTGGGTAGAATATATATCCCACGGGGGTAAAATTGAAAAAAGTTGAAAAAAAATTTTTTTTTCGACGTAGTCATTTTTCCGGCGTTTATCAGACTTTCAGATAGGGAAAATGTCAGTGAGTGTTCCGATTTCAGTTCCAGAGCGATTCGCCCAATGAGTCCTTGATATTTAGTCGTTTTCAGCCAATTTTCTGGATTTTTGAAAATTTCACTTTTTTGTGAAAATATCCACTAAATGAGGGAATAATATGTGTGAGGGTACCCCAGGAGAGTTCCAAATGTGTGTGGGTAGAATATATATCCCACGGGGGTAAAATTGAAAAAAGTTGAAAAATTTTTTTTTTTTGGACTTAATCATTTTTCCCACGTTTATCAGACTTTCAGATAGGGGAAATGTCAGTGAGCATTCTGATTTCAGTTCCAGAGCGATTCGCCCAATGAGTCCTTGATATTTAGTCGTTTTCAGAGAATTTTATGGATTTTTGAAAATTTCACTTTTTGGTGAAAATATCCACTAAATGAGGGAATAATATGTGTGAGGGTACCCCAGGAGAGTTCCAAATGTGTGTGGGTAGAATATATATCCCACGGGGGTAAAATTGAAAAAAGTTGAAAAAATTTTTTTTTTTCGACTTAGTCATTTTTCCGGCGTTTATCAGACTTTCAGATAGGGAAAATGTCAGTGAGTGTTCCGATTTCAGTTCCAGAGCGATTCGCCCAATGAGTCCTTGATATTTAGTCGTTTTCAGCCAATTTTCTGGATTTTTGAAAATTTCACTTTTTTGTGAAAATATCCACTAAATGAGGGAATAATATGTGTGAGGGTACCCCAGGAAAGTTCCAAATGTGTGTGGGTAGAATATATATCCCACGGGGGTAAAATTGAAAAAAGTTGAAAATTTTTTTTTTTTTGGACTTAATCATTTTTCCGACGTTTATCAGACTTTCAGATAGGGGAAATGTCAGTTAGCATTCTGATTTCAGTTCCAGAGCGATTCGCCCAATGAGTCCTTGATATTTAGTCGTTTTCAGCCAATTTTATGGATTTTTGAAACTTTCACTTTTTGGTGAAAATATCCACTAAATGAGGGAATAATATGTGTGAGGGTACCCCAGGAGAGTTCCAAATGTGTGTGGGTAGAATATATATCCCACGGGGGTAAAATTGAAAAAAATAGAAAAAAATTTTTTTTTGGACTTAGTCATTTTTCCGGCGTTTATCAGACTTTCAGATAGGGCAAATGTCAGTGAGCGTTCCGATTTCAGTTCCAGAGCGATTCGCCCAATGAGTCCTTGATATTTAGTCGTTTTCAGCCAATTTTATGGCTATTTGAAAATTTCACTTTTTTGTGAAAATATCCTCTAAATGAGGGAATAATATGTGTGAGGGTACCCCAGGAGAGTTCCAAATGTGTGTGGGTAGAATATATATCCCACGGGGGTAAAATTGAAAAAAGTTTAAAAAATTTTTTTTTTTTGGACTTAGTCATTTTTCTGACGTTTATCAGACTTTCAGATAGGGGAAATGTAAGTGAACATTCCGATTTCAGTTCCAGAGCGTTTCGCCGAATGAGTCCTTGATATTTGGTCATTTTCAGCCAATTTTATGGATTTTTGAACATTTCACTTTTTGGTGAAAATATCCACTAAATGAGGGAAAAATATGTGTGAGGGTACCCCAGGAGGGTTCCAAATGTGTGTGGGTAGAATATATATCCCACGGGGGTAAAATTGAAAAATATTAAAAAATTTTTTTTTTTGGACTTAGTCATTTTTCCGGCGTTTATCAGACTTTCAGATAGGGTAAATGTCAGTGAGCATTCTGATTTCAGTTCCAGAGCGATTCACCCAATGAGTCCTTGATATTTAGTCCTTTTCAGCCAATTTTATGGATATTTGAAAATTTCACTTTTTTGTGAAAACATCCACTAAATGAGGGAATAATATGTGTGATGGTACCCCAGGAGAGTTCCAAATGTGTTTGGGTAGAATATATATCCCACGGGGGTAAAATTGAAAAAAGTTGAAAAAAATTTTTTTTTGGACTTAGTCATTTTTCCGGCATTTATCAGACTTTCAGATAGGGCAAATGTCAGTGAGCGTTCCGATTTCAGTTCCAGAGCGATTCGCCCAATGAGTCCTTGATATTTAGTCGTTTTCAGCCAATTTTATGGCTATTTGAAAATTTCACTTTTTTGTGAAAATATCCACTAAATGAGGGAATAATATGTGTGAGGGTACCCCAGGAGAGTTCCAAATGTGTGTGGGTAGAATATATATCCCACGGGGGTAAAATTGAAAAAAGTTTAAAAAATTTTTTTTTTGGACTTAGTCATTTTTCCGGCGTTTATCAGACTTTCAGATAGGGAAAATGTCAGTGAGCGTTCCGATTTCAGTTCCAGAGCGATTCGCCGAATGAGTCCTTGATATTTGGTCATTTTCAGCCAATTTTATGGATTTTTGAAAATTTCACTTTTTGGTGAAAATATCCACTAAATGAGGGAAAAATATGTGTGAGGGTACCCCAGGAGAGTTCCAAATGTGTGTGGGTAGAATATATATCCCACGGGGGTAAAATTGAAAAATATTAAAAAATTTTTTTTTTTGGACTTAGTCATTTTTCCGGCGTTTATCAGACTTTCAGATAGGGTAAATGTCAGTGAGCATTCTGATTTCAGTTCCAGAGCGATTCACCCAATGAGTCCTTGATATTTAGTCCTTTTCAGCCAATTTTATGGATATTTGAAAATTTCACTTTTTTGTGAAAACATCCACTAAATGAGGGAATAATATGTGTGAGGGTACCCCAGGAGAGTTCCAAATGTGTGTGGGTAGAATATATATCCCACGGGGGTAAAATTGAAAAAAGTTGAAAAAAATTTTTTTTTGGACTTAGTCATTTTTCCGGCGTTTATCAGACTTTCAGATAGGGTAAATGTCAGTGAGCATTCTGATTTCAGTTCCAGAGCGATTCACCCAATGAGTCCTTGATATTTAGTCCTTTTCAGCCAATTTTATGGATATTTGAAAATTTCACTTTTTTGTGAAAACATCCACTAAATGAGGGAATAATATGTGTGAGGGTACCCCAGGAGAGTTCCAAATGTGTGTGGGTAGAATATATATCCCACGGGGGTAAAATTGAAAAAAGTTGAAAAAAATTTTTTTTTGGACTTAGTCATTTTTCCGGCATTTATCAGACTTTCAGATAGGGCAAATGTCAGTGAGCGTTCCGATTTCAGTTCCAGAGCGATTTGCCCAATGAGTCCTTGATATTTAGTCGTTTTCAGCCAATTTTATGGCTATTTGAAAATTTCACTTTTTTGTGAAAATATCCTCTAAATGAGGGAATAATATGTGTGAGGGTACCCCAGGAGAGTTCCAAATGTGTGTGGGTAGAATATATATCCCACGGGGGTAAAATTGAAAAAAGTTTAAAAAATTTTTTTTTTTTGGACTTAATCATTTTTCCGACGTTTATCAGACTTTCAGATAGGGTAAATGTCAGTGAGCATTCTGATTTCAGTTCCAGAGCGATTCGCCCAATGAGTCCTTGATATTTAGTCGTTTTCAGAGAATTTTATGGATTTTTGAAAATTTCACTTTTTGGTGAAAATATCCACTAAATGAGGGAATAATATGTGTGAGGGTACCCCAGGAGAGTTCCAAATGTGTGTGGGTAGAATATATATCCCACGGGGGTAAAATTGAAAAAAGTTGAAAAAAATTTTTTTTTGGACTTAGTCATTTTTCTGACGTTTATCAGACTTTCAGATAGGGGAAATGTCAGTGAACATTCCGATTTCAGTTCCAGAGCGTTTCGCCGAATGAGTCCTTGATATTTGGTCATTTTCAGCCAATTTTATGGATTTTTGAAAATTTCACTTTTTGGTGAAAATATCCACTAAATGAGGGAAAAATATGTGTGAGGGTACCCCAGGAGGGTTCCAAATGTGTGTGGGTAGAATATATATCCCACGGGGGTAAAATTGAAAAATATTAAAAAATTTTTTTTTTTGGACTTAGTCATTTTTCCGGCGTTTATCAGACTTTCAGATAGGGAAAATGTCAGTGAGTGTTCCGATTTCAGTTCCAGAGCGATTCGCCCAATGAGTCCTTGATATTTAGTCGTTTTCAGCCAATTTTATGGATTTTTGAAAATTTCACTTTTTGGTGAAAATATCCACTAAATGAGGGAATAATATGTGTGAGGGTACCCCAGGAGAGTTCCAAATGTGTGTGGGTAGAATATATATCCCACGGGGGTAAAATTGAAAAAAGTTGAAAAAAATTTTTTTTTGGACTTAGTCATTTTTCCGGCATTTATCAGACTTTCAGATAGGGCAAATGTCAGTGAGCGTTCCGATTTCAGTTCCAGAGCGATTTGCCCAATGAGTCCTTGATATTTAGTCGTTTTCAGCCAATTTTATGGCTATTTGAAAATTTCACTTTTTTGTGAAAATATCCTCTAAATGAGGGAATAATATGTGTGAGGGTACCCCAGGAGAGTTCCAAATGTGTGTGGGTAGAATATATATCCCACGGGGGTAAAATTGAAAAAAGTTTAAAAAATTTTTTTTTTTTGGACTTAGTCATTTTTCTGACGTTTATCAGACTTTCAGATAGGGGAAATGTCAGTGAGCATTCTGATTTCAGTTCCAGAGCGATTCGCCGAATGAGTCCTTGATATTTGGTCATTTTCAGCCAATTTTATGGATTTTTGAAAATTTCACTTTTTGGTGAAAATATCCACTAAATGAGGGAATAATATGTGTGAGGGTACCCCAGGAGAGTTCCAAATGTGTGTGGGTAGAATATATATCCCACGGGGGTAAAATTGAAAAAAGTTGAAAATTTTTTTTTTTTGGACTTAGTCATTTTTCTGACGTTTATCAGACTTTCAGATAGGGGAAATGTCAGTGAACATTCCGATTTCAGTTCCAGAGCGTTTCGCCGAATGAGTCCTTGATATTTGGTCATTTTCAGCCAATTTTATGGATTTTTGAAAATTTCACTTTTTGGTGAAAATATCCACTAAATGAGGGAAAAATATGTGTGAGGGTACCCCAGGAGGGTTCCAAATGTGTGTGGGTAGAATATATATCCCACGGGGGTAAAATTGAAAAATATTAAAAAATTTTTTTTTTTGGACTTAGTCATTTTTCCGGCGTTTATCAGACTTTCAGATAGGGAAAATGTCAGTGAGTGTTCCGATTTCAGTTCCAGAGCGATTCGCCCAATGAGTCCTTGATATTTAGTCGTTTTCAGCCAATTTTATGGATTTTTGAAAATTTCACTTTTTGGTGAAAATATCCACTAAATGAGGGAATAATATTTGTGAGGGTACCCCAGGAGAGTTCCAAATGTGTGTGGGTAGAATATATGTCCCACGGGGGTAAAATTGAAAAAAGTTTAAAAATTTTTTTTTTTGGACTTAGTCATTTTTCCGGCGTTTATCAGACTTTCAGATAGGGAAAATGTCAGTGAGCGTTCCGATTTCAGTTCCAGAGCGATTCGCCCATTGAGTCCTTGATATTTAGTCGTTTTCAGTCAATTTTCTGGATTTTTTAAAATTTCACTTTTTTGTGAAAATATCCACTAAATGAGGGAATAATATGTGTGAGGGTACCCCAGGAGAGTTCCAAATGTGTGTGGGTAGAATATATATCCCACGGGGGTAAAATTGAAAAAAGTTGAAAATTTTTTTTTTTTGGACTTAATCATTTTTCCGACGTTTATCAGACTTTCAGATAGGGGAAATGTCAGTGAGCATTCTGATTTCAGTTCCAGAGCGATTCGCCCAATGAGTCCTTGATATTTAGTCGTTTTCAGAGAATTTTATGGATTTTTGAAAATTTCACTTTTTGGTGAAAATATCCACTAAATGAGGGAATAATATGTGTGAGGGTACCCCAGGAGAGTTCCAAATGTGTGTGGGTAGAATATATATCCCACGGGGGTAAAATTGAAAAAAGTTGAAAAAAATTTTTTTTTTCGACTTAGTCATTTTTCCGGCGTTTATCAGACTTTCAGATAGGGAAAATGTCAGTGAGTGTTCCGATTTCAGTTCCAGAGCGATTCGCCCAATGAGTCCTTGATATTTAGTCGTTTTCAGCCAATTTTCTGGATTTTTGAAAATTTCACTTTTTTGTGAAAATATCCACTAAATGAGGGAATAATATGTGTGAGGGTACCCCAGGAGAGTTCCAAATGTGTGTGGGTAGAATATATATCCCACGGGGGTAAAATTGAAAAAAGTTGAAAAATTTTTTTTTTTTGGACTTAATCATTTTTCCGACGTTTATCAGACTTTCAGATAGGGGAAATGTCAGTGAGCATTCTGATTTCAGTTCCAGAGCGATTCGCCCAATGAGTCCTTGATATTTAGTCGTTTTCAGAGAATTTTATGGATTTTTGAAAATTTCACTTTTTGGTGAAAATATCCACTAAATGAGGGAATAATATGTGTGAGGGTACCCCAGGAGAGTTCCAAATGTGTGTGGGTAGAATATGTATCCCACGGGGGTAAAATTGAAAAAAGTTGAAAAAAATTTTTTTTTTCGACTTAGTCATTTTTCCGGCGTTTATCAGACTTTCAGATAGGGAAAATGTCAGTGAGTGTTCCGATTTCAGTTCCAGAGCGATTCGCCCAATGAGTCCTTGATATTTAGTCGTTTTCAGCCAATTTTCTGGATTTTTGAAAATTTCACTTTTTTGTGAAAATATCCACTAAATGAGGGAATAATATGTGTGAGGGTACCCCAGGAGAGTTCCAAATGTGTGTGGGTAGAATATATATCCCACGGGGGTAAAATTGAAAAAAGTTGAAAAATTTTTTTTTTTTGGACTTAATCATTTTTCCGACGTTTATCAGACTTTCAGATAGGGGAAATGTCAGTTAGCATTCTGATTTCAGTTCCAGAGCGATTCGCCCAATGAGTCCTTGATATTTAGTCGTTTTCAGCCAATTTTATGGCTATTTGAAAATTTCACTTTTTTGTGAAAATATCCTCTAAATGAGGGAATAATATGTGTGAGGGTACCCCAGGAGAGTTCCAAATGTGTTTGGGTAGAATATATATCCCACGGGGGTAAAATTGAAAAAAGTTTAAAAAATTTTTTTTTTTTGGACTTAGTCATTTTTCTGACGTTTATCAGACTTTCAGATAGGGGAAATGTCAGTGAACATTCCGATTTCAGTTCCAGAGCGTTTCGCCGAATGAGTCCTTGATATTTGGTCATTTTCAGCCAATTTTATGGATTTTTGAAAATTTCACTTTTTGGTGAAAATATCCACTAAATGAGGGAAAAATATGTGTGAGGGTACCCCAGGAGGGTTCCAAATGTGTGTGGGTAGAATATATATCCCACGGGGGTAAAATTGAAAAATATTAAAAAATTTTTTTTTTTGGACTTAGTCATTTTTCCGGCGTTTATCAGACTTTCAGATAGGGTAAATGTCAGTGAGCATTCTGATTTCAGTTCCAGAGCGATTCACCCAATGAGTCCTTGATATTTAGTCCTTTTCAGCCAATTTTATGGATATTTGAAAATTTCACTTTTTTGTGAAAACATCCACTAAATGAGGGAATAATATGTGTGATGGTACCCCAGGAGAGTTCCAAATGTGTTTGGGTAGAATATATATCCCACGGGGGTAAAATTGAAAAAAGTTTAAAAAATTTTTTTTTTGGACTTAGTCATTTTTCCGGCGTTTATCAGACTTTCAGATAGGGCAAATGTCAGTGAGCGTTCCGATTTCAGTTCCAGAGCGATTCGCCCAATGAGTCCTTGATATTTAGTCGTTTTCAGCCAATTTTATGGCTATTTGAAAATTTCACTTTTTTGTGAAAATATCCTCTAAATGAGGGAATAATATGTGTGAGGGTACCCCAGGAGAGTTCCAAATGTGTGTGGGTAGAATATATATCCCACGGGGGTAAAATTGAAAAAAGTTTAAAAAATTTTTTTTTTTTGGACTTAGTCATTTTTCTGACGTTTATCAGACTTTCAGATAGGGGAAATGTCAGTGAGCATTCTGATTTCAGTTCCAGAGCGATTCGCCGAATGAGTCCTTGATATTTGGTCATTTTCAGCCAATTTTATGGATTTTTGAAAATTTCACTTTTTGGTGAAAATATCCACTAAATGAGGGAATAATATGTGTGAGGGTACCCCAGGAGAGTTCCAAATGTGTGTGGGTAGAATATATATCCCACGGGGGTAAAATTGAAAAAAGTTGAAAATTTTTTTTTTTTGGACTTAATCATTTTTCCGACGTTTATCAGACTTTCAGATAGGGTAAATGTCAGTGAGCATTCTGATTTCAGTTCCAGAGCGATTCGCCCAATGAGTCCTTGATATTTAGTCGTTTTCAGAGAATTTTATGGATTTTTGAAAATTTCACTTTTTGGTGAAAATATCCACTAAATGAGGGAATAATATGTGTGAGGGTACCCCAGGAGAGTTCCAAATGTGTGTGGGTAGAATATATATCCCACGGGGGTAAAATTGAAAAAAGTTGAAAAAAATTTTTTTTTGGACTTAGTCATTTTTCTGACGTTTATCAGACTTTCAGATAGGGGAAATGTCAGTGAACATTCCGATTTCAGTTCCAGAGCGTTTCGCCGAATGAGTCCTTGATATTTGGTCATTTTCAGCCAATTTTATGGATTTTTGAAAATTTCACTTTTTGGTGAAAATATCCACTAAATGAGGGAAAAATATGTGTGAGGGTACCCCAGGAGGGTTCCAAATGTGTGTGGGTAGAATATATATCCCACGGGGGTAAAATTGAAAAATATTAAAAAATTTTTTTTTTTGGACTTAGTCATTTTTCCGGCGTTTATCAGACTTTCAGATAGGGAAAATGTCAGTGAGTGTTCCGATTTCAGTTCCAGAGCGATTCGCCCAATGAGTCCTTGATATTTAGTCGTTTTCAGCCAATTTTATCGATTTTTGAAAATTTCACTTTTTGGTGAAAATATCCACTAAATGAGGGAATAATATTTGTGAGGGTACCCCAGGAGAGTTCCAAATGTGTGTGGGTAGAATATATGTCCCACGGGGGTAAAATTGAAAAAAGTTTAAAAATTTTTTTTTTTGGACTTAGTCATTTTTCCGGCGTTTATCAGACTTTCAGATAGGGAAAATGTCAGTGAGCGTTCCGATTTCAGTTCCAGAGCGATTCGCCCATTGAGTCCTTGATATTTAGTCGTTTTCAGTCAATTTTCTGGATTTTTTAAAATTTCACTTTTTTGTGAAAATATCCACTAAATGAGGGAATAATATGTGTGAGGGTACCCCAGGAGAGTTCCAAATGTGTGTGGGTAGAATATATATCCCACGGGGGTAAAATTGAGAAAAGTTGAAAAATTTTTTTTTTTTGGACTTAGTCATTTTTCCGGCGTTTATCAGACTTTCAGATAGGGGAAATGTCAGTGAGCATTCTGATTTCAGTTCCAGAGCGATTCGCCGAATGAGTCCTTGATATTTGGTCATTTTCAGCCAATTTTATGGATTTTTGAAAATTTCACTTTTTGGTGAAAATATCCACTAAATGAGGGAATAATATGTGTGAGGGTACCCCAGGAGAGTTCCAAATGTGTGTGGGTAGAATATATATCCCACGGGGGTAAAATTGAAAAAAGTTGAACATTTTTTTTTTTTGGACTTAATCATTTTTCCGACGTTTATCAGACTTTCAGATAGGGGAAATGTCAGTGAGCATTCTGATTTCAGTTCCAGAGCGATTCGCCCAATGAGTCCTTGATATTTAGTCGTTTTCAGAGAATTTTATGGATTTTTGAAAATTTCACTTTTTGGTGAAAATATCCACTAAATGAGGGAATAATATGTGTGAGGGTACCCCAGGAGAGTTCCAAATGTGTGTGGGTAGAATATATATCCCACGGGGGTAAAATTGAAAAAAGTTGAAAAAAATTTTTTTTTTCGACTTAGTCATTTTTCCGGCGTTTATCAGACTTTCAGATAGGGAAAATGTCAGTGAGTGTTCCGATTTCAGTTCCAGAGCGATTCGCCCAATGAGTCCTTGATATTTAGTCGTTTTCAGCCAATTTTCTGGATTTTTGAAAATTTCACTTTTTTGTGAAAATATCCACTAAATGAGGGAATAATATGTGTGAGGGTACCCCAGGAGAGTTCCAAATGTGTGTGGGTAGAATATATATCCCACGGGGGTAAAATTGAAAAAAGTTGAAAAATTTTTTTTTTTTGGACTTAATCATTTTTCCGACGTTTATCAGACTTTCAGATAGGGGAAATGTCAGTGAGCATTCTGATTTCAGTTCCAGAGCGATTCGCCCAATGAGTCCTTGATATTTAGTCGTTTTCAGAGAATTTTATGGATTTTTGAAAATTTAACTTTTTGGTGAAAATATCCACTAAATGAGGGAATAATATGTGTGAGGGTACCCCAGGAGAGTTCCAAATGTGTGTGGGTAGAATATGTATCCCACGGGGGTAAAATTGAAAAAAGTTGAAAAAAATTTTTTTTTTCGACTTAGTCATTTTTCCGGCGTTTATCAGACTTTCAGATAGGGAAAATGTCAGTGAGTGTTCCGATTTCAGTTCCAGAGCGATTCGCCCAATGAGTCCTTGATATTTAGTCGTTTTCAGCCAATTTTCTGGATTTTTGAAAATTTCACTTTTTTGTGAAAATATCCACTAAATGAGGGAATAATATGTGTGAGGGTACCCCAGGAGAGTTCCAAATGTGTGTGGGTAGAATATATATCCCACGGGGGTAAAATTGAAAAAAGTTGAAAAATTTTTTTTTTTTGGACTTAATCATTTTTCCGACGTTTATCAGACTTTCAGATAGGGGAAATGTCAGTTAGCATTCTGATTTCAGTTCCAGAGCGATTCGCCCAATGAGTCCTTGATATTTAGTCGTTTTCAGCCAATTTTATGGATTTTTGAAACTTTCACTTTTTGGTGAAAATATCCACTAAATGAGGGAATAATATGTGTAAGGGTACCCCAGGAGAGTTCCAAATGTGTGTGGGTAGAATATATATCCCACGGGGGTAAAATTGAAAAAAATAGAAAAAAATTTTTTTTTGGACTTAGTCATTTTTCCGGCGTTTATCAGACTTTCAGATAGGGCAAATGTCAGTGAGCGTTCCGATTTCAGTTCCAGAGCGATTCGCCCAATGAGTCCTTGATATTTAGTCGTTTTCAGCCAATTTTATGGCTATTTGAAAATTTCACTTTTTTGTGAAAATATCCTCTAAATGAGGGAATAATATGTGTGAGGGTACCCCAGGAGAGTTCCAAATGTGTGTGGGTAGAATATATATCCCACGGGGGTAAAATTGAAAAAAGTTTAAAAAATTTTTTTTTTTTGGACTTAGTCATTTTTCTGACGTTTATCAGACTTTCAGATAGGGGAAATGTCAGTGAACATTCCGATTTCAGTTCCAGAGCGTTTCGCCGAATGAGTCCTTGATATTTGGTCATTTTCAGCCAATTTTATGGATTTTTGAAAATTTCACTTTTTGGTGAAAATATCCACTAAATGAGGGAAAAATATGTGTGAGGGTACCCCAGGAGGGTTCCAAATGTGTGTGGGTAGAATATATATCCCACGGGGGTAAAATTGAAAAATATTAAAAAATTTTTTTTTTTGGACTTAGTCATTTTTCCGGCGTTTATCAGACTTTCAGATAGGGTAAATGTCAGTGAGCATTCTGATTTCAGTTCCAGAGCGATTCACCCAATGAGTCCTTGATATTTAGTCCTTTTCAGCCAATTTTATGGATATTTGAAAATTTCACTTTTTTGTGAAAACATCCACTAAATGAGGGAATAATATGTGTGATGGTACCCCAGGAGAGTTCCAAATGTGTTTGGGTAGAATATATATCCCACGGGGGTAAAATTGAAAAAAGTTTAAAAAATTTTTTTTTTGGACTTAGTCATTTTTCCGGCGTTTATCAGACTTTCAGATAGGGCAAATGTCAGTGAGCGTTCCGATTTCAGTTCCAGAGCGATTCGCCCAATGAGTCCTTGATATTTAGTCGTTTTCAGCCAATTTTATGGCTATTTGAAAATTTCACTTTTTTGTGAAAATATCCACTAAATGAGGGAATAATATGTGTGAGGGTACCCCAGGAGAGTTCCAAATGTGTGTGGGTAGAATATATATCCCACGGGGGTAAAATTGAAAAAAGTTTAAAAAATTTTTTTTTTGGACTTAGTCATTTTTCCGGCGTTTATCAGACTTTCAGATAGGGAAAATGTCAGTGAGCGTTCCGATTTCAGTTCCAGAGCGATTCGCCGAATGAGTCCTTGATATTTGGTCATTTTCAGCCAATTTTATGGATTTTGGAAAATTTCACTTTTTGGTGAAAATATCCTCTAAATGAGGGAATAATATGTGTGAGGGTACCCCAGGAGAGTTCCAAATGTGTGTGGGTAGAATATATATCCCACGGGGGTAAAATTGAAAAAAGTTTAAAAAATTTTTTTTTTTTGGACTTAGTCATTTTTCTGACGTTTATCAGACTTTCAGATAGGGGAAATGTCAGTGAGCATTCTGATTTCAGTTCCAGAGCGATTCGCCGAATGAGTCCTTGATATTTGGTCATTTTCAGCCAATTTTATGGCTATTTGAAAATTTCACTTTTTTGTGAAAATATCCACTAAATGAGGGAATAATATGTGTGAGGGTACCCCAGGAGAGTTCCAAATGTGTGTGGGTAGAATATATATCCCACGGGGGTAAAATTGAAAAATATTAAAAAATTTTTTTTTTTGGACTTAGTCATTTTTCCGGCGTTTATCAGACTTTCAGATAGGGTAAATGTCAGTGAGCATTCTGATTTCAGTTCCAGAGCGATTCACCCAATGAGTCCTTGATATTTAGTCCTTTTCAGCCAATTTTATGGATATTTGAAAATTTCACTTTTTTGTGAAAACATCCACTAAATGAGGGAATAATATGTGTGATGGTACCCCAGGAGAGTTCCAAATGTGTGTGGGTAGAATATATATCCCACGGGGTTAAAATTGAAAAATGTTGAAAATTTTTTTTTTTTGGACTTAGTCATTTTTCCGGCGTTTATCAGACTTTCAGATAGGGGAAATGTCAGTGAGCATTCTGATTTCAGTTCCAGAGCGATTCGCCCAATGAGTCCTTGATATTTAGTCATTTTCAGCCAATTTTATGGCTATTTGAAAATTTCACTTTTTGGTGAAAATATCCACTAAATGAGGGAATAATATGTGTGAGGGTACCCCAGGAGAGTTCCAAATGTGTGTGGGTAGAATATATATCCCACGGGGGTAAAATTGAAAAAAGTTTAAAAAATTTTTTTTTTGGACTTAGTCATTTTTCCGGCGTTTATCAGACTTTCAGATAGGGAAAATGTCAGTGAGCGTTCCGATTTCAGTTCCAGAGCGATTCGCCGAATGAGTCCTTGATATTTGGTCATTTTCAGCCAATTTTATGGATTTTTGAAAATTTCACTTTTTGGTGAAAATATCCTCTAAATGAGGGAATAATATGTGTGAGGGCACCCCAGGAGAGTTCCAAATGTGTGTGGGTAGAATATATATCCCACGGGGGTAAAATTGAAAAATATTGAAAAATTTTTTTTTTTGGACTTAGTCATTTTTCCGGCGTTTATCAGACTTTCAGATAGGGTAAATGTCAGTGAGCATTCTGATTTCAGTTCCAGAGCGATTCACCCAATGAGTCGTTGATATTTAGTCCTTTTCAGCCAATTTTATGGATATTTGAAAATTTCACTTATTTGTGAAAACATCCACTAAATGAGGGAATAATATGTGTGATGGTACCCCAGGAGAGTTCCAAATGTGTGTGGGTAGAATATATATCCCACGGGGGTAAAATTGAAAAAAGTTGAAAAAAATTTTTTTTTGGACTTAGTCATTTTTCCGGCATTTATCAGACTTTCAGATAGGGCAAATGTCAGTGAGCGTTCCGATTTCAGTTCCAGAGCGATTCGCCCAATGAGTCCTTGATATTTAGTCGTTTTCAGCCAATTTTATGGCTATTTGAAAATTTCACTTTTTTGTGAAAATATCCACTAAATGAGGGAATAATATGTGTGAGGGTACCCCAGGAGAGTTCCAAATGTGTGTGGGTAGAATATATATCCCACGGGGGTAAAATTGAAAAAAGTTTAAAAAATTTTTTTTTT
The DNA here is from genome assembly GCF_046119375.1 of Phyllobates terribilis. Classification (NCBI taxonomy): domain Eukaryota; kingdom Metazoa; phylum Chordata; class Amphibia; order Anura; family Dendrobatidae; genus Phyllobates; species Phyllobates terribilis. The sequence goes on along the minus strand of NW_027362764.1, from coordinate 323,916,549 downwards.
TTGGACTTAGTCATTTTTCTGACGTTTATCAGACTTTCAGATAGGGGAAATGTCAGTGAGCATTCTGATTTCAGTTCCAGAGCGATTCGCCGAATGAGTCCTTGATATTTGGTCATTTTCAGCCAATTTTATGGATTTTTGAAAATTTCACTTTTTGGTGAAAATATCCACTAAATGAGGGAAAAATATGTGTGAGGGTACCCCCAGGAGAGTTCCAAATGTGTGTGGGTAGAATATATATCCCACGGGGGTAAAATTGAAAAATATTTAAAAATTTTTTTTTTTGGACTTAGTCATTTTTCCGGCGTTTATCAGACTTTCAGATAGGGTAAATGTCAGTGAGCATTCTGATTTCAGTTCCAGAGCGATTCACCCAATGAGTCCTTGATATTTAGTCCTTTTCAGCCAATTTTATGGATATTTGAAAATTTCACTTATTTGTGAAAACATCCACTAAATGAGGGAATAATATGTGTGATGGTACCCCAGGAGAGTTCCAAATGTGTGTGGGTAGAATATATATCCCACGGGGGTAAAATTGAAAAAAGTTGAAAAAAATTTTTTTTTGGACTTAGTCATTTTTCCGGCATTTATCAGACTTTCAGATAGGGCAAATGTCAGTGAGCGTACCGATTTCAGTTCCAGAGCGATTCGCCCAATGAGTCCTTGATATTTAGTCGTTTTCAGCCAAATTTATGGCTATTTGAAAATTTCACTTTTTTGTGAAAATATCCACTAAATGAGGGAATAATATGTGTGAGGGTACCCCAGGAGAGTTCCAAATGTGTGTGGGTAGAATATATATCCCACGGGGGTAAAATTGAAAAAAGTTTAAAAAATTTTTTTTTTGGACTTAGTCATTTTTCCGGCGTTTATCAGACTTTCAGATAGGGAAAATGTCAGTGAGCGTTCCGATTTCAGTTCCAGAGCGATTCGCCGAATGAGTCCTTGATATTTGGTCATTTTCAGCCAATTTTATGGATTTTTGAAAATTTCACTTTTTGGTGAAAATATCCTCTAAATGAGGGAATAATATGTGTGAGGGTACCCCAGGAGAGTTCCAAATGTGTGTGGGTAGAATATATATCCCACGGGGGTAAAATTGAAAAAAGTTTAAAAAATTTTTTTTTTGGACTTAGTCATTTTTCCGGCGTTTATCAGACTTTCAGATAGGGAAAATGTCAGTGAGCGTTCCGATTTCAGTTCCAGAGCGATTCGCCGAATGAGTCCTTGATATTTGGTCATTTTCAGCCAATTTTATGGATTTTTGAAAATTTCACTTTTTGGTGAAAATATCCTCTAAATGAGGGAATAATATGTGTGAGGGTACCCCAGGAGAGTTCCAAATGTGTGTGGGTAGAATATATATCCCACGGGGGTAAAATTGAAAGAAGTTTAAAAAATTTTTTTTTTTTGGACTTAGTCATTTTTCTGACGTTTATCAGACTTTCAGATAGGGGAAATGTCAGTGAGCATTCTGATTTCAGTTCCAGAGCGATTCGCCGAATGAGTCCTTGATATTTGGTCATTTTCAGCCAATTTTATGGATATTTGAAAATTTCACTTTTTTGTGAAAACATCCACTAAATGAGGGAATAATATGTGTGAGGGTACCCCAGGAGAGTTCCAAATGTGTGTGGGTAGAATATATATCCCACGGGGGTAAAATTGAAAAAAGTTGAAAAAAATTTTTTTTTGGACTTAGTCATTTTTCCGGCATTTATCAGACTTTCAGATAGGGCAAATGTCAGTGAGCGTTCCGATTTCAGTTCCAGAGCGATTTGCCCAATGAGTCCTTGATATTTAGTCGTTTTCAGCCTATTTTATGGCTATTTGAAAATTTCACTTTTTTGTGAAAATATCCACTAAATGAGGGAATAATATGTGTGAGGGTACCCCAGGAGAGTTCCAAATGTGTGTGGGTAGAATATATATCCCACGGGGGTAAAATTGAAAAAAGTTTAAAAAATTTTTTTTTTGGACTTAGTCATTTTTCCGGCGTTTATCAGACTTTCAGATAGGGAAAATGTCAGTGAGCGTTCCGATTTCAGTTCCAGAGCGATTCGCCGAATGAGTCCTTGATATTTGGTCATTTTCAGCCAATTTTATGGATTTTTGAAAATTTCACTTTTTGGTGAAAATATCCTCTAAATGAGGGAATAATATGTGTGAGGGTACCCCAGGAGAGTTCCAAATGTGTGTGGGTAGAATATATATCCCACGGGGGTAAAATTGAAAAAAGTTTAAAAAATTTTTTTTTTTTGGACTTAGTCATTTTTCTGACGTTTATCAGACTTTCAGATAGGGGAAATGTCAGTGAGCATTCTGATTTCAGTTCCATAGCGATTCGCCGAATGAGTCCTTGATATTTGGTCATTTTCAGCCAATTTTATGGCTATTTGAAAATTTCACTTTTTTGTGAAAATATCCACTAAATGAGGGAATAATATGTGTGAGGGTACCCCAGGAGAGTTCCAAATGTGTGTGGGTAGAATATATATCCCACGGGGGTAAAATTGAAAAATATTAAAAAATTTTTTTTTTTGGACTTAGTCATTTTTCCGGCGTTTATCAGACTTTCAGATAGGGTAAATGTCAGTGAGCATTCTGATTTCAGTTCCAGAGCGATTCACCCAATGAGTCCTTGATATTTAGTCCTTTTCAGCCAATTTTATGGATATTTGAAAATTTCACTTTTTTGTGAAAACATCCACTAAATGAGGGAATAATATGTGTGATGGTACCCCAGGAGAGTTCCAAATGTGTGTGGGTAGAATATATATCCCACGGGGTTAAAATTGAAAAAAGTTTAAAAAATTTTTTTTTTGGACTTAGTCATTTTTCCGGCGTTTATCAGACTTTCAGATAGGGAAAATGTCAGTGAGCGTTCCGATTTCAGTTCCAGAGCGATTCGCCGAATGAGTCCTTGATATTTGGTCATTTTCAGCCAATTTTATGGATTTTTGAAAATTTCACTTTTTGGTGAAAATATCCTCTAAATGAGGGAATAATATGTGTGAGGGTACCCCAGGAGAGTTCCAAATGTGTGTGGGTAGAATATATATCCCACGGGGGTAAAATTGAAAAAAGTTTAAAAAATTTTTTTTTTGGACTTAGTCATTTTTCCGGCGTTTATCAGACTTTCAGATAGGGAAAATGTCGGTGAGCGTTCCGATTTCAGTTCCAGAGCAATTCGCCGAATGAGTCCTTGATATTTGGTCATTTTCAGCCAATTTTATGGATTTTTGAAAATTTCACTTTTTGGTGAAAATATCCTCTAAATGAGGGAATAATATGTGTGAGGGCACCCCAGGAGAGTTCCAAATGTGTGTGGGTAGAATATATATCCCACGGGGGTAAAATTGAAAAAAGTTTAAAAAATTTTTTTTTTTGGACTTAGTCATTTTTCTGACGTTCATCAGACTTTCAGATAGGGGAAATGTCAGTGAGCATTCTGATTTCAGTTCCAGAGCGATTCGCCGAATGAGTCCTTGATATTTGGACATTTTCAGCCAATTTTCTGGATTTTTGAAAATTTTACTTTTTGGTGAAAATATCCACTAAATGAGGGAAAAATATGTGTGAGGGTACCCCAGGAGAGTTCCAAATGTGTGTGGGTAGAATATATATCCCACGGGGGTAAAATTGAAAAATATTGAAAAATTTTTTTTTTTGGACTTAGTCATTTTTCCGGCGTTTATCAGACTTTCAGATAGGGTAAATGTCAGTGAGCATTCTGATTTCAGTTCCAGAGCGATTCACCCAATGAGTCGTTGATATTTAGTCCTTTTCAGCCAATTTTATGGATATTTGAAAATTTCACTTATTTGTGAAAACATCCACTAAATGAGGGAATAATATGTGTGATGGTACCCCAGGAGAGTTCCAAATGTGTGTGGGTAGAATATATATCCCACGGGGGTAAAATTGAAAAAAGTTGAAAAAAATTTTTTTTTGGACTTAGTCATTTTTCCGGCATTTATCAGACTTTCAGATAGGGCAAATGTCAGTGAGCGTTCCGATTTCAGTTCCAGAGCGATTCGCCCAATGAGTCCTTGATATTTAGTCGTTTTCAGCCAATTTTATGGCTATTTGAAAATTTCACTTTTTTGTGAAAATATCCACTAAATGAGGGAATAATATGTGTGAGGGTACCCCAGGAGAGTTCCAAATGTGTGTGGGTAGAATATATATCCCACGGGGGTAAAATTGAAAAAAGTTTAAAAAATTTTTTTTTTTGGACTTAGTCATTTTTCTGACGTTCATCAGACTTTCAGATAGGGGAAATGTCAGTGAGCATTCTGATTTCAGTTCCAGAGCGATTCGCCGAATGAGTCCTTGATATTTGGACATTTTCAGCCAATTTTCTGGATTTTTGAAAATTTTACTTTTTGGTGAAAATATCCACTAAATGAGGGAAAAATATGTGTGAGGGTACCCCAGGAGAGTTCCAAATGTGTGTGGGTAGAATATATATCCCACGGGGGTAAAATTGAAAAATATTGAAAAATTTTTTTTTTTGGACTTAGTCATTTTTCCGGCGTTTATCAGACTTTCAGATAGGGTAAATGTCAGTGAGCATTCTGATTTCAGTTCCAGAGCGATTCACCCAATGAGTCGTTGATATTTAGTCCTTTTCAGCCAATTTTATGGATATTTGAAAATTTCACTTATTTGTGAAAACATCCACTAAATGAGGGAATAATATGTGTGATGGTACCCCAGGAGAGTTCCAAATGTGTGTGGGTAGAATATATATCCCACGGGGGTAAAATTGAAAAAAGTTGAAAAAAATTTTTTTTTGGACTTAGTCATTTTTCCGGCATTTATCAGACTTTCAGATAGGGCAAATGTCAGTGAGCATTCCGATTTCAGTTCCAGAGCGATTCGCCCAATGAGTCCTTGATATTTAGTCGTTTTCAGCCAATTTTATGGCTATTTGAAAATTTCACTTTTTTGTGAAAATATCCACTAAATGAGGGAATAATATGTGTGAGGGTACCCCAGGAGAGTTCCAAATGTGTGTGGGTAGAATATATATCCCACGGGGGTAAAATTGAAAAAAGTTGAAAAAAATTTTTTTTTGGACTTAGTCATTTTTCCGGCATTTATCAGACTTTCAGATAGGGCAAATGTCAGTGAGCGTACCGATTTCAGTTCCAGAGCGATTCGCCCAATGAGTCCTTGATATTTAGTCGTTTTCAGCCAAATTTATGGCTATTTGAAAATTTCACTTTTTTGTGAAAATATCCACTAAATGAGGGAATAATATGTGTGAGGGTACCCCAGGAGAGTTCCAAATGTGTGTGGGTAGAATATATATCCCACGGGGGTAAAATTGAAAAAAGTTTAAAAAATTTTTTTTTTGGACTTAGTCATTTTTCCGGCGTTTATCAGACTTTCAGATAGGGAAAATGTCAGTGAGCGTTCCGATTTCAGTTCCAGAGCGATTCGCCGAATGAATCCTTGATATTTGGTCATTTTCAGCCAATTTTATGGATTTTTGAAAATTTCACTTTTTGGTGAAAATATCCTCTAAATGAGGGAATAATATGTGTGAGGGTACCCCAGGAGAGTTCCAAATGTGTGTGGGTAGAATATATATCCCACGGGGGTAAAATTGAAAAAAGTTTAAAAAATTTTTTTTTTGGACTTAGTCATTTTTCCGGCGTTTATCAGACTTTCAGATAGGGAAAATGTCAGTGAGCGTTCCGATTTCAGTTCCAGAGCGATTCGCCGAATGAGTCCTTGATATTTGGTCATTTTCAGCCAATTTTATGGATTTTTGAAAATTTCACTTTTTGGTGAAAATATCCTCTAAATGAGGGAATAATATGTGTGAGGGTACCCCAGGAGAGTTCCAAATGTGTGTGGGTAGAATATATATCCCACGGGGGTAAAATTGAAAAAAGTTTAAAAAATTTTTTTTTTTTGGACTTAGTCATTTTTCTGACGTTTATCAGACTTTCAGATAGGGGAAATGTCAGTGAGCATTCTGATTTCAGTTCCAGAGCGATTCGCCGAATGAGTCCTTGATATTTGGTCATTTTCAGCCAATTTTATGGATTTTTGAAAATTTCACTTTTTGGTGAAAATATCCACTAAATGAGGGAAAAATATGTGTGAGGGTACCCCAGGAGAGTTCCAAATGTGTGTGGGTAGAATATATATCCCACGGGGGTAAAATTGAAAAATATTTAAAAATTTTTTTTTTTGGACTTAGTCATTTTTCCGGCGTTTATCAGACTTTCAGATAGGGTAAATGTCAGTGAGCAATCTGATTTCAGTTCCAGAGCGATTCACCCAATGAGTCCTTGATATTTAGTCCTTTTCAGCCAATTTTATGGATATTTGAAAATTTCACTTATTTGTGAAAACATCCACTAAATGAGGGAATAATATGTGTGATGGTACCCCAGGAGAGTTCCAAATGTGTGTGGGTAGAATATATATCCCACGGGGGTAAAATTGAAAAAAGTTGAAAAAAATTTTTTTTTGGACTTAGTCATTTTTCCGGCATTTATCAGACTTTCAGATAGGGCAAATGTCAGTGAGCGTTCCGATTTCAGTTCCAGAGCGATTCGCCCAATGAGTCCTTGATATTTAGTCGTTTTCAGCCAATTTTATGGCTATTTGAAAATTTCACTTTTTTGTGAAAATATCCTCTAAATGAGGGAATAATATGTGTGAGGGTACCCCAGGAGAGTTCCAAATGTGTGTGGGTAGAATATATATCCCACGGGGGTAAAATTGAAAAAAGTTTAAAAAATTTTTTTTTTTGGACTTAGTCATTTTTCTGACGTTCATCAGACTTTCAGATAGGGGAAATGTCAGTGAGCATTCTGATTTCAGTTCCAGAGCGATTCGCCGAATGAGTCCTTGATATTTGGACATTTTCAGCCAATTTTCTGGATTTTTGAAAATTTTACTTTTTGGTGAAAATATCCACTAAATGAGGGAAAAATATGTGTGAGGGTACCCCAGGAGAGTTCCAAATGTGTGTGGGTAGAATATATATCCCACGGGGGTAAAATTGAAAAATATTGAAAAATTTTTTTTTTTGGACTTAGTCATTTTTCCGGCGTTTATCAGACTTTCAGATAGGGTAAATGTCAGTGAGCATTCTGATTTCAGTTCCAGAGCGATTCACCCAATGAGTCCTTGATATTTAGTCCTTTTCAGCCAATTTTATGGATATTTGAAAATTTCACTTATTTGTGAAAACATCCACTAAATGAGGGAATAATATGTGTGATGGTACCCCAGGAGAGTTCCAAATGTGTGTGGGTAGAATATATATCCCACGGGGGTAAAATTGAAAAAAGTTGAAAAAAATTTTTTTTTGGACTTAGTCATTTTTCCGGCATTTATCAGACTTTCAGATAGGGCAAATGTCAGTGAGCGTACCGATTTCAGTTCCAGAGCGATTCGCCCAATGAGTCCTTGATATTTAGTCGTTTTCAGCCAAATTTATGGCTATTTGAAAATTTCACTTTTTTGTGAAAATATCCACTAAATGAGGGAATAATATGTGTGAGGGTACCCCAGGAGAGTTCCAAATGTGTGTGGGTAGAATATATATCCCACGGGGGTAAAATTGAAAAAAGTTTAAAAAATTTTTTTTTTGGACTTAGTCATTTTTCCGGCGTTTATCAGACTTTCAGATAGGGAAAATGTCAGTGAGCGTTCCGATTTCAGTTCCAGAGCGATTCGCCGAATGAGTCCTTGATATTTGGTCATTTTCAGCCAATTTTATGGATTTTTGAAAATTTCACTTTTTGGTGAAAATATCCTCTAAATGAGGGAATAATATGTGTGAGGGTACCCCAGGAGAGTTCCAAATGTGTGTGGGTAGAATATATATCCCACGGGGGTAAAATTGAAAAAAGTTTAAAAAATTTTTTTTTTGGACTTAGTCATTTTTCCGGCGTTTATCAGACTTTCAGATAGGGAAAATGTCAGTGAGCGTTCCGATTTCAGTTCCAGAGCGATTCGCCGAATGAGTCCTTGATATTTGGTCATTTTCAGCCAATTTTATGGATTTTTGAAAATTTCACTTTTTGGTGAAAATATCCTCTAAATGAGGGAATAATATGTGTGAGGGTACCCCAGGAGAGTTCCAAATGTGTGTGGGTAGAATATATATCCCACGGGGGTAAAATTGAAAAAAGTTTAAAAAATTTTTTTTTTTTGGACTTAGTCATTTTTCTGACGTTTATCAGACTTTCAGATAGGGGAAATGTCAGTGAGCATTCTGATTTCAGTTCCAGAGCGATTCGCCGAATGAGTCCTTGATATTTGGTCATTTTCAGCCAATTTTATGGATTTTTGAAAATTTCACTTTTTGGTGAAAATATCCACTAAATGAGGGAAAAATATGTGTGAGGGTACCCCAGGAGAGTTCCAAATGTGTGTGGGTAGAATATATATCCCACGGGGTTAAAATTGAAAAATGTTGAAAATTTTTTTTTTTTGGACTTAGTCATTTTTCCGGCATTTATCAGACTTTCAGATAGGGCAAATGTCAGTGAGCGTTCCGATTTCAGTTCCAGAGCGATTCGCCCAATGAGTCCTTGATATTTAGTCGTTTTCAGCCAATTTTATGGCTATTTGAAAATTTCACTTTTTTGTGAAAATATCCACTAAATGAGGGAATAATATGTGTGAGGGTACCCCAGGAGAGTTCCAAATGTGTGTGGGTAGAATATATATCCCACGGGGGTAAAATTGAAAAAAGTTTAAAAAATTTTTTTTTTGGACTTAGTCATTTTTCCAGCGTTCATCAGACTTTCAGATAGGGAAAATGTCAGTGAGCGTTCCGATTTCAGTTCCAGAGCGATTCGCCGAATGAGTCCTTGATATTTGGTCATTTTCAGCCAATTTTATGGATTTTTGAAAATTTCACTTTTTGGTGAAAATATCCTCTAAATGAGGGAATAATATGTGTGAGGGTACCCCAGGAGAGTTCCAAATGTGTGTGGGTAGAATATATATCCCACGGGGGTAAAATTGAAAAAAGTTTAAAAAATTTTTTTTTTTTGGACTTAGTCATTTTTCTGACGTTTATCAGACTTTCAGATAGGGGAAATGTCAGTGAGCGTTCCGATTTCAGTTCCAGAGCGATTCGCCCAATGAGTCCTTGATATTTAGTCGTTTTAAGCCAATTTTATGGCTATTTGAAAATTTCACTTTTTTGTGAAAATATCCACTAAATGAGGGAATAATATGTGTGAGGGTACCCCAGGAGAGTTCCAAATGTGTGTGGGTAGAATATATATCCCACGGGGGTAAAATTGAGAAAGTTTAAAAAATTTTTTTTTTGGACTTAGTCATTTTTCCAGCGTTTATCAGACTTTCAGATAGGGAAAATGTCAGTGAGCGTTCCGATTTCAGTTCCAGAGCGATTCGCCCAATGAGTCCTTGATATTTAGTCGTTTTCAGCCAATTTTCTGGATTTTTGAAAATTTCACTTTTTTTGTGAAAATATCCACTAAATGAGGGAATAATATGTGTGAGGGTACCCCAGGAGAGTTCCAAATGTGTGTGGGTGGAATATATATCCCACGGGGGTAAAATTGAAAAATATTAAAAAATTTTTTTTTTTGGACTTAGTCATTTTTCCGGCGTTTATCAGACTTTCAGATAGGGCAAATGTCAGTGAGCGTTCCGATTTCAGTTCCAGAGCGATTCGCCCAATGAGTCCTTGATATTTAGTCGTTTTAAGCCAATTTTATGGCTATTTGAAAATTTCACTTTTTGGTGAAAATATCCACTAAATGAGGGAATAATATGTGTGAGGGTACCCCAGGAGAGTTCCAAATGTGTGTGGGTAGAATATATATCCCACGGGGGTAAAATTGAAAAAAGTTTAAAAAATTTTTTTTTTGGACTTAGTCATTTTTCCAGCGTTTATCAGACTTTCAGATAGGGAAAATGTCAGTGAGCGTTCCGATTTCAGTTCCAGAGCGATTCGCCCAATGAGTCCTTGATATTTAGTCGTTTTCAGTCAATTTTCTGGATTTTTGAAAATTTCACTTTTTTGTGAAAATATCCACTAAATGAAGGAATAATATGTGTGAGGGTACCCCAGGAGAGTTCCAAATGTGTGTGGGTAGAATATATATCCCACGGGGGTAAAATTGAAAAATATGAAAAATTTTTTTTTTTTGGACTTAGTCCTTTTTCCGGCGTTTATCAGACTTTCAGATAGGGCAAATGTCAGTGAGCATTCTGATTTCAGTTCCAGAGCGATTCACCCAATGAGACCTTGATATTTAGTCCTTTTCAGCCAATTTTATGGATATTTGAAAATTTCACTTTTTTGTGAAAACATCCACTAAATGAGGGAATAATATGTGTGATGGTACCCCAGGAGAGTTCCAAATGTGTGTGGGTAGAATATATATCCCACGGGGGTAAAATTGAAAAAAGTTTAAAAATTTTTTTTTTTGGACTTAGTCATTTTTCCGGCGTTTATCAGACTTTCAGATAGGGAAAATGTCAGTGAGCATTCCGATTTCAGTTCCAGAGCGATTCGCCCAATGAGTCCTTGATATTTAGTCGTTTTCAGCCAATTTTCTGGATTTTTGAAAATTTCACTTTTTTGTGAAAATATCCACTAAATGAAGGAATAATATGTGTGAGGGTACCCCAGGAGAGTTCCAAATGTGTGTGGGTAGAATATATATCCCACGGGGGTAAAATTGAAAAAAGTTGAAAAATTATTTTTTTTTGGACTTAGTCATTTTTCCGACGTTTATCAGACTTTCAGATAGGGGAAATGTCAGTGAGAATTCTGATTTCAGTTCCAGAGCGATTCGCCCAATGAGTCCTTGATATTTAGTTATTTTCAGCCAATTTTATGGATTTTTGAAAATTTCACTTTTTGGTGAAAATATCCACTAAATGAGGGAATAATATGTGTGAGGGTACCCCAGGAGTGTTCCAAATGTGTGTGGGTAGAATATATATCCCACGGGGGTAAAATTGAAAAAAGTTGAAAAAAATTTTTTTTTTCGACTTAGTCATTTTTCCGTCGTTAATCAGACTTTCAGATAGGGAAAATGTCAGTGAGCGTTCCGATTTCAGTTCCAGAGCGATTCGCCCAATGAGTCCTTGATATTTAGTCGTTTTAAGCCAATTTTATGGCTATTTGAAAATTTCACTTTTTTGTGAAAATATCCACTAAATGAGGGAATAATATGTGTGAGGGTACCCCAGGAGAGTTCCAAATGTGTGTGGGTAGAATATATATCCCACGGGGGTAAAATTGAAAAAAGTTTAAAAAATTTTTTTTTTGGACTTAGTCATTTTTCCAGCGTTTATCAGATTTTCAGATAGGGAAAATGTCAGTGAGCGTTCCGATTTCAGTTCCAGAGCGATTCGCCCAATGAGTCCTTGATATTTAGTCATTTTCAGCCAATTTTATGGATATTTGAAAATTTCACTTTTTGGTGAAAATATCCACTAAATGAGGGAATAATATGTGTGAGGGTACCCCAGGAGAGTTCCAAATGTGTGTGGGTAGAATATATATCCCACGGGGGTAAAATTGAAAAAAGTTGAAAAAAATTTTTTTTTTCGACTTAGTCATTTTTCCGTCGTTTATCAGACTTTCAGATAGGGAAAATGTCAGTGAGCGTTCCGATTTCAGTTCCAGAGCGATTCGCCCAATGAGTCCTTGATATTTAGTCGTTTTAAGCCAATTTTATGGCTATTTGAAAATTTCACTTTTTTGTGAAAATATCCACTAAATGAGGGAATAATATGTGTGAGGGTACCCCAGGAGAGTTCCAAATGTGTGTGGGTAGAATATATATCCCACGGGGGTAAAATTGAAAAAAGTTTAAAAAATTTTTTTTTTGGACTTAGTCATTTTTCCAGCGTTTATCAGACTTTCAGATAGGGAAAATGTCAGTGAGCGTTCCGATTTCAGTTCCAGAGCGATTCGCCCAATGAGTCCTTGATATTTAGTCGTTTTCAGTCAATTTTCTGGATATTTGAAAATTTCACTTTTTTGTGAAAATATCCACTAAATGAGGGAATAATATGTGTGAGGGGACCCCAGGAGAGTTCCAAATGTGTGTGGGTAGAATATATATCCCACGGAGGTAAAATTGAGAAAAGTTGAAAAATTTTTTTTTTTTGGACTTAGTCATTTTTCCGGCGTTTATCAGACTTTCAGATAGGGAAAATGTCAGTGAGCGTTCCGATTTCAGTTCCAGAGCGATTCGCCCAATGAGTCCTTGATATTTAGTCATTTTCAGCCAATTTTCTGGATTTTTGAAAATTTCACTTTTTTTGTGAAAATATCCACTAAATGAGGGAATAATATGTGTGAGGGTACCCCAGGAGAGTTCCAAATGTGTGTGGGTAGAATATATATCCCACGGGGGTAAAATTGAAAAATATTAAAAAATTTTTTTTTTTGGACTTAGTCATTTTTCCGGCGTTTATTAGACTTTCAGATAGGGCAAATGTCAGTGAGCATTCTGATTTCAGTTCCAGAGCGATTCACCCAATGAGTCCTTGATATTTAGTCCTTTTCAGCCAATTTTATGGATATTTGAAAATTTCACTTTTTTGTGAAAACATCCACTAAATGAGGGAATAATATGTGTGATGGTACCCCAGGAGAGTTCCAAATGTGTGTGGGTAGAATATATATCCCACGGGGTTAAAATTGAAAAATGTTGAAAATTTTTTTTTTTTGGACTTAGTCATTTTTCCGGCGTTTATCAGACTTTCAGATAGGGGAAATGTCAGTGAGCATTCTGATTTCAGTTCCAGAGCGATTCGCCCAATGAGTCCTTGATATTTAGTCGTTTTCAGCCAATTTTATGGATTTTTGAAAATTTCACTTTTTGGTGAAAATATCCACTAAATGAGGGAATAATATGTGTGAGGGAACCCCAGGAGAGTTCCAAATTTGTGTGGGTAGAATATATAACCCACGGGGGTAAAATTGAAAAAAGTTGAAAAAAATTTTTTTTTGGTCTTAGTCATTTTTCCGGCGTTTATCAGACTTTCAGATAGGGCAAATGTCAGTGAGCGTTCCGATTTCAGTTCCAGAGCGATTCTCCCAATGAGTCCTTGATATTTAGTCGTTTTCAGCCAATTTTCTGGATTTTTGAAAATTTCCCTTTTTTGTGAAAATATCCACTAAATGAGGGAATAATATGTGTGAGGGTACCCCAGGAGAGTTCCAAATGTGTGTGGGTAGAATATATATCCCACGGGGTTAAAATTGAGAAAAGTTGAAAATTTTTTTTTTTTGGACTTAGTCATTTTTCCGGCGTTTATCAGACTTTCAGAAAGCTTTCCGATTTCAGTTGCAGAGCGATTCGCCAAATGAGTCCTTGATATTTAGTCGTTTTCAGCCAATTTTTTGGATTTTTGAAAATTTCATTTTTTTGTGAAAATATCCACTAAATGAGGGAATAATATGTGTGAGGGTACCCCTGGAGAGTTCCAAATGTGTGTGGGTAGAATATATATCCCACGGGGGTAAAATTGAAAAAAGTTGAAAACATTTTTTTTTTGGACTTAGTCATTTTTCCGGTGTTTATCAGACTTTCAGATAGGGCAAATGTCAGTGAGCGTTCCTATTTCAGTTGCAGAGCGATTCGCCAAATGAGTCCTTGATGTATATTCGTTTTCAGCCAATTTTATGGATTTTTGAAAATTTCACTTTTTTGTGAAAATATCCACTAAATGAGGGAATAATTTGTGTGAGGGTACCCCAGGAGAGTTTCAAATGTGTGTGGGTAGAATATATATCCCACGGCGGTAAAATTGAAAAAAGTTGAAATTTTTTTTTTTTGTACTTAGTCATTTTTCTGACGTTTATCAGACATTCATATAGGGGGAATGTCAGTGAGCATTCTGATTTCAGTTCCAGAGCGATTCACCCAATGAGTCCTTGATATTTAGTCGTTTTCAGCCAATTTTATGGATATTTGAAAATTTCAATTTTTTGTGAAAATATCCACTAAATGAGGGAATAATATGTGTGAGGGTACCCCTGGAGAGTTCCAAATGTGTGTGGGTAGAATATATATCCCACGGGGGTAAAATTGAAAAAAGTTGAAAACATTTTTTTTTTGGACTTAGTCATTTTTCCGGTGTTTATCAGACTTTCAGATAGGACAAATGTCAGTGAGCGTTCCTATTTCAGTTGCAGAGCGATTCGCCAAATGAGTCCTTGATATTTATTCGTTTTCAGCCAATTTTATGGATTTTTGAAAATTTCACTTTTTTGTGAAAATATCCACTAAATGAGGGAATAATTTGTGTGAGGGTACCCCAGGAGAGTTTCAAATGTGTGTGGGTAGAATATATATCCCACGGCGGTAAAATTGAAAAAAGTTGAAATTTTTTTTTTTTGTACTTAGTCATTTTTCTGACGTTTATCAGACTTTCATATAGGGGAAATGTCAGTGAGCATTCTGATTTCAGTTTCAGAGCGATTCACCCAATGAGTCCTTGATATTTAGTCGTTTTCAGCCAATTTTATGGATATTTGAAAATTTCACTTTTTTGTGAAAATATCCACTAAATGAGGGAATAATATGTGTGAGGGTACCCCTGGAGAGTTCCAAATGTGTGTGGGTAGAATATATATCCCACGGGGGTAAAATTGAAAAAAGTTGAAAAAAAATTTTTTTTTCGACTTAGTCATTTTTCCGTCGTTTATCAGACTTTCAGATAGGGAAAATGTCAGTGAGCGTTCCGATTTCAGTTCCAGAGCGATTCGCCCAATGAGTCCTTGATATTTAGTCGTTTTAAGCCAATTTTATGACTATTTGAAAATTTCACTTTTTTGTGAAAATATCCACTAAATGAGGGAATAATATGTGTGAGGGGACCCCAGGAGAGTTCCAAATGTGTGTGGGTAGAATATATATCCCACGGGGGTAAAATTGAGAAAAGTTGAAAAATTTTTTTTTTTTGGACTTAGTCATTTTTCCAGCGTTTATCAGACTTTCAGATAGGGAAAATGTCAGTGAGCGTTCCGATTTCAGTTCCAGAGCGATTCGCCCAATGAGTCCTTGATATTTAGTCGTTTTCAGCCAATTTTCTGGATTTTTGAAAATTTCACTTTTTTTGTGAAAATATCCACTAAATGAGGGAATAATTTGTGTGAGGGTACCCCAGGAGAGTTTCAAATGTGTGTGGGTAGAATATATATCCCACGGCGGTAAAATTGAAAAAAGTTGAAATTTTTTTTTTTGTACTTAGTCATTTTTCTGACGTTTATCAGACATTCATATAGGGGGAATGTCAGTGAGCATTCTGATTTCAGTTCCAGAGCGATTCACCCAATGAGTCCTTGATATTTAGTCGTTTTCAGCCAATTTTATGGATATTTGAAAATTTCAATTTTTTGTGAAAATATCCACTAAATGAGGGAATAATATGTGTGAGGGTACCCCTTGAGAGTTCCAAATGTGTGTGGGTAGAATATATATCCCACGGGGGTAAAATTGAAAAAAGTTGAAAATTTTTTTTTTTTGGACTTAGTCATTTTTCCGGCGTTTATCAGACTTTCAGATAGGGCAAATGTCAGTGAGCGTTCCTATTTCAGTTGCAGAGCGATTCGCCAAATGAGTCCTTGATATTTAGTCGTTTTCAGCCAATTTTCTGGATTTTTGAAAATTTCACTTTTTTGTGAAAATATCCACTAAATGAGGGAATAATTTGTGTGAGGGTACCCCAGGAGAGTTTCAAATGTGTGTGGGTAGAATATATATCCCACGGCGGTAAAATTGAAAAAAGTTGAAATTTTTTTTTTTTGTACTTAGTCATTTTTCTGACGTTTATCAGACTTTCATATAGGGGAAATGTCAGTGAGCATTCTGATTTCAGTTTCAGAGCGATTCACCCAATGAGTCCTTGATATTTAGTCGTTTTCAGCCAATTTTATGGATATTTGAAAATTTCACTTTTTTGTGAAAATATCCACTAAATGAGGGAATAATATGTGTGAGGGTACCCCTGGAGAGTTCCAAATGTGTGTGGGTAGAATATATATCCCACGGGGGTAAAATTGAAAAAAGTTGAAAAAAAATTTTTTTTTCGACTTAGTCATTTTTCAGTCGTTTATCAGACTTTCAGATAGGGAAAATGTCAGTGAGCGTTCCGATTTCAGTTCCAGAGCGATTCGCCAAATGAGTCCTTGATATTTAGTCGTTTTAAGCCAATTTTATGACTATTTGAAAATTTCACTTTTTTGTGAAAATATCCACTAAATGAGGGAATAATATGTGTGAGGGTACCCCAGGAGAGTTCCAAATGTGTGTGGGTAGAATATATATCCCACGGGGGTAAAATTGAAAAAAGTTTAAAAAATTTTTTTTTTGGACTTAGTCATTTTTCCGGCGTTTATCAGACTTTCAGATAGGGAAAATGTCAGTGAGCGTTCCGATTTCAGTTCCAGAGCGATTCGCCCAATGAGTCCTTGATATTTAGTCGTTTTCAGTCAATTTTCTGGATTTTTGAAAATTTCCCTTTTTTGTGAAAATATCCACTAAATGAGGGAATAATATGTGTGAGGGTACCCCAGGAGAGTTCCAAATGTGTGTGGGTAGAATATATATCCCACGGGGTTAAAATTGAGAAAAGTTGAAAATTTTTTTTTTTTTGGACTTAGTCATTTTTCCGGCGTTTATCAGACTTTCAGATAGGGAAAATGTCAGTGATCGTTCCGATTTCAGTTCCAGAGCGATTCGCCCAATGAGTCCTTGATATTTAGTCGTTTTCAGCCAATTTTCTGGATTTTTGAAAATTTCACTTTTTTGTGAAAATATCCACTAAATGAGGGAAGAATATGTGTGAGGGTACCCCAGGAGAGTTCCAAATGTGTGTGGGTAGAATATATATCCCACGGGGGTAAAATTGAAAAATATTAAAAAATTAATTTTTTTGTACTTAGTCATTTTTCTGACGTTTATCAGACTTTCATATAGGGGAAATGTCAGTGAGCATTCTGATTTCAGTTCCAGAGCGATTCACCCAATGAGTCCTTGATATTTAGTCGTTTTCACCCAATTTTATGGATATTTGAAAATTTCACTTTTTTGTGAAAATATCCACTAAATGAGGGAATAATATGTGTGAGGGTACCCCAGGAGAGTTCCAAATGTGTGTGGGTAGAATATATATCCCACGGGGGTAAAATTGAAAAAAGTTGAAAATTTTTTTTTTTTTTTGGACTTAGTCATTTTTCCGGCGTTTATCAGACTTTCATATAGGGGAAATGTCAGTGAGCATTCTGATTTCAGTTCCAGAGCGATTCACCCAATGAGTCCTTGATATTTAGTCGTTTTCACCCAATTTTATGGATATTTGAAAATTTCACTTTTTTGTGAAAATATCCACTAAATGACGGAATAATATGTGTGAGGGTACCCCAGGAGAGTTCCAAATGTGTGTGGGTAGAATATATATCCAACGGGGGTAAAATTGAAAAAAGTTGAAAATTTTTTTTTTTTTTGGACTTAGTCATTTTTCCGGCGTTTATCAGACTTTCAGATAGGGAAAATGTCAGTGAGCGTTCCGATTTCAGTTCCAGAGCGATTCGCCCAATGAGTCCTTGATATTTAGTCGTTTTCAGCCAATTTTCTGGATTTTTGAAAATTTCACTTTTTTGTGAAAATATCCAGTAAATGAGGGAATAATATGTGTGAGGGTACCCCAGGAGAGTTCCAAATGTGTGTGGGTAGAAAATATATCCCACGGGGGTAAAATTGAAAAATATTAAAAAATTTTTTTTTTTGTACTTAGTCATTTTTCTGACGTTTATCAGACTTTCATATAGGGGAAATGTCAGTGAGCATTCTGATTTCAGTTCCAGAGCGATTCACCCAATGAGTCCTTGATATTTAGTAGTTTTCAGCCAATTTTATGGATATTTGAAAATTTCACTTTTTTGTGAAAATATCCACTAAATGAGGGAATAATATGTGTGAGGGTACCCCAGGAGAGTTCCAAATGTGTGTGGGTAGAATATATATCCAACGGGGGTAAAATTGAAAAAAGTTGAAAATTTTTTTTTTTTTTGGACTTAGTCATTTTTCCGGCGTTTATCAGACTTTCAGATAGGGAAAATGTCAGTGAGCGTTCCGATTTCAGTTCCAGAGCGATTCGCCCAATGAGTCCTTGATATTTAGTTGTTTTCAGACAATTTTCTGGATTTTTGAAAATTTAACTTTTTTGTGAAAATATCCACTAAATGAGGGAATAATATGTGTGAGGGTACCCCAGGAGAGTTCCAAATGTGTGTGGGTAGAATATATATCCCACGGGGGTAAAATTGAAAAAAGTTGAAAACATTTTTTTTTTGGACTTAGTCATTTTTCCGGTGTTTATCAGACTTTCAGATAGGGCAAATGTCAGTGAGCGTTCCTATTTCAGTTGCAGAGCGATTCGCCAAATGAGTCCTTGATATTTAGTCGTTTTCAGCCAATTTTCTGGATTTTTGAAAATTTCACTTTTTTGTGAAAATATCCACTAAATGAGGGAATAATTTGTGTGAGGGTACCCCAGGAGAGTTTCAAATGTGTGTGGGTAGAATATATATCCCACGGCGGTAAAATTGAAAAAAGTTGAAATTTTTTTTTTTTGTACTTAGTCATTTTTCCGACGTTTATCAGACTTTCATATAGGGGAAATGTCAGTGAGCATTCTGATTTCAGTTCCAGAGCGATTCACCCAATGAGTCCTTGATATTTATTCGTTTTCAGCCAATTTTATGGATATTTGAAAATTTCACTTTTTTGTGAAAATATCCACTAAATGAGGGAATAATATGTGTGAGGGTACCCCTGGAGAGTTCCAAATGTGTGTGGGTAGAATATATATCCCACGGGGGTAAAATTGAAAAAAGTTGAAAATTTAATTTTTTTTGTACTTAGTCATTTTTCCGGCGTTTATCAGACTTTCAGATAGGGCAAATGTCAGTGAGCGTTCCGATTTCAGTTGCAGAGCGATTCGCGAAATGAGTCCTTGATATTTAGTCTTTTTCAGCCAATTTTCTGGATTTTTGAAAATTTCACTTTTTTGTGAAAATATCCACTAAATGAGGGAATAATATGTGTGAGGGTACCCCAGGAGAGTTCCAAATGTGTGTGGGTAGAATATATATCCCACGGGGGTAAAATTGAAAAAAGTTGAAAACATTTTTTTTTTGGACTTAGTCATTTTTCCGGCGTTTATCAGACTTTCAGATAGGGTAAATGTCAGTGAGCATTCTGATTTCAGTTCCAGAGCGATTCACCCAATGAGTCCTTGATATTTAGTCGTTTTCAGCCAATTTTATGGATATTTGAAAATTTCACTTTTTTGTGAAAATATCCACTAAATGAGGGAATAATATGTGTGAGGGTACCCCTGGAGAGTTCCAAATGTGTGTGGGTAGAATATATATCCCACGGGGGTAAAATTGAAAAAAGTCGAAAAAAATTTTTTTTTGGACTTAGTCATTTTTCCGGCGTTTATCAGAATTTCAGATAGGGCAAATGTCAGTGAGCGTTCCAATTTCAGTTGCAGAGCGATTCGCCAAATGAGTCCTTGATATTTAGTCTTTTTCAGCCAATTTTCTGTATTTTTGAAAATTTCACTTTTTTGTGAAAATATCCACTAAATGAGGGAATAATATGTCTGAGGGTACCCCAGGAGAGTTCCAAATGTGTGTGGGTAGAATATATATCCCACGGGGGTAAAATTGAAAAAAGTAAAAAAAATTTTTTTTTTGGACTTAGTCATTTTTCTGACGTTTATCAGACTTTCAGATAGGGAAAATGTCAGTGAGCGTTCCGATTTCAGTTCCAGAGCGATTCGCCCAATGAGTCCTTGATATTTAGTTGTTTTCAGACAATTTTCTGGATTTTTGAAAATTTAACTTTTTTGGGAAAATATCCACTAAATGAGGGAATAATATGTGTGAGGGTACCCCAGGAGAGTTCCAAATGTGTGTGGGTAGAATATATATCCCACGGGGGTAAAATTGAAATAAATTGAAAATTTTTTTTTTTTGGACTTAGTCATTTTTCCGGCGTTTATCAGACTTTCAGAAAGGGCAAATGTCAGTGAGCTTTCCGATTTCAGTTGCAGAGCGATTCGCCAAATGAGTCCTTGATATTTAGTCGTTTTCAGCCAATTTTTTGGATTTTTGAAAATTTCACTTTTTTGTGAAAATATCCACTAAATGAGGGAATAATATGTGTGAGGGTACCCCTGGAGAGTTCCAAATGTGTGTGGGTAGAATATATATCCCACGGGGGTAAAATTGAAAAAAGTTGAAAACATTTTTTTTTTGGACTTAGTCATTTTTCCGGTGTTTATCAGACTTTCAGATAGGGCAAATGTCAGTGAGCGTTCCTATTTCAGTTGCAGAGCGATTCGCCAAATGAGTCCTTGATATTTAGTCGTTTTCAGCCAATTTTCTGGATTTTTGAAAATTTCACTTTTTTGTGAAAATATCCACTAAATGAGGGAATAATTTGTGTGAGGGTACCCCAGGAGAGTTTCAAATGTGTGTGGGTAGAATATATATCCCACGGCGGTAAAATTGAAAAAAGTTGAATTTTTTTTTTTTTGTACTTAGTCATTTTTCTGACGTTTATCAGACATTCATATAGGGGGAATGGCAGTGAGCATTCTGATTTCAGTTTCAGAGCGATTCACCCAATGAGTCCTTGATATTTAGTCGTTTTCAGCCAATTTTATAGATATTTGAAAATTTCACTTTTTTGTGAAAATATCCACTAAATGAGGGAATAATATGTGTGAGGGTACCCCTGGAGAGTTCCAAATGTGTGTGGGTAGAATATATATCCCACGGGGGTAAAATTGAAAAAAGTTGAAAAATTTTTTTTTTTTGGACTTAGTCATTTTTCCGGCGTTTATCAGACTTTCAGATAGGGAAAATGTCAGTGAGCGTTCCGATTTCAGTTCCAGAGCGATTCGCCCAATGAGTCCTTGATATTTAGTCGTTTTCAGCCAATTTTCTGGATTTTTGAAAATTTCACTTTTTTTGTGAAAATATCCACTAAATCAGGGAATAATATGTGTGAGGGTACCCCAGGAGAGTTCCAAATGTGTGTGGGTAGAATATATATCCCACGGGGGTAAAATTGAAAAATATTAAAAAATTTTTTTTTTTGGACTTAGTCATTTTTCCGGCGTTTATCAGACTTTCAGATAGGGCAAATGTCAGTGAGCATTCTGATTTCAGTTCCAGAGCGATTCACCCAATGAGTCCTTGATATTTAGT
The DNA here is from genome assembly GCF_046119375.1 of Phyllobates terribilis. Classification (NCBI taxonomy): domain Eukaryota; kingdom Metazoa; phylum Chordata; class Amphibia; order Anura; family Dendrobatidae; genus Phyllobates; species Phyllobates terribilis. The sequence continues at coordinate 323,895,275 of NW_027362764.1, read as the reverse complement.
CCTTTTCAGCCAATTTTATAGATATTTGAAAATTTCACTTTTTGGTTCAAATATCCACTAAATGAGGGAATAATATGTGTGAGGGTACCCCAGGAGAGTTCCAAATGTGTGTGGGTAGAATATATATCCCACGGGGGTAAAATTGAAAAAAGTTGAAAAAAATTTTTTTTTGGACTTAGTCATTTTTCCGGCGTTTATCAGACTTTCAGATAGGGAAAATGTCAGTGAGCGTTCCGATTTCAGTTCCAGAGCGATTCGCCCAATGAGTCCTTGATATTTAGTCGTTTTCAGTCAATTTTCTGGATTTTTGAAAATTTCCCTTTTTTGTGAAAATATCCACTAAATGAGGGAATAATATGTGTGAGGGTACCCCAGGAGAGTTCCAAATGTGTGTGGGTAGAATATATATCCCACGGGGTTAAAATTGAGAAAAGTTGAAAATTTTTTTTTTTTTGGACTTAGTCATTTTTCCGGCGTTTATCAGACTTTCAGATAGGGAAAATGTCAGTGAGCGTTCCGATTTCAGTTCCAGAGCGATTCGCCCAATGAGTCCTTGATATTTAGTCGTTTTCAGCCAATTTTCTGCATTTTTGAAAATTTCACTTTTTTGTGAAAATATCCACTAAATGAGGGAATAATATGTGTGAGGGTACCCCTGGAGAGTTCCAAATGTGTGTGGGTAGAATATATATCCCACGGGGGTAAAATTGAAAAAAGTTGAAAATTTTTTTTTTTTGGACTTAGTCATTTTTCCGGCGTTTATCAGACTTTCATATAGGGCAAATGTCAGTGAGCGTTCCGATTTCAGTTGCAGAGCGATTCGCCAAATGAGTCCTTGATATTTAGTCGTTTTCAGCCAATTTTCTGGATTTTTGAAAATTTCACTTTTTTGTGAAAATATCCACTAAATGAGGGAATAATATGTGTGAGGGTACCCCTGGAGAGTTCCAAATGTGTGTGGGTAGAATATATATCCCACGGGGGTAAAATTGAAAAAAGTTGAAAATTTTTTTTTTTTGTACTTAGTCATTTTTCCGGCGTTTATCAGACTTTCAGAAAGGGCAAATGTCAGTGAGCGTTCCGATTTCAGTTCCAGAGCGATTCACCCAATGAGTCCTTGATATTTAGTCGTTTTCAGCCAATTTTATGGATATTTGAAAATTTCACTTTTTTGTGAAAATATCCACTAAATGAGGGAATAATATGTGTGAGGGTACCCCAGGAGAGTTCCAAATGTGTGTGGGTAGAATATATATCCCACGGGGGTAAAATTGAAAAAAGTTGAAAACATTTTTTTTTTGGACTTAGTCATTTTTCCGGCGTTTATCAGACTTTCAGATAGGGTAAATGTCAGTGAGCATTCTGATTTCAGTTCCAGAGCGATTCACCCAATGAGTCCTTGATATTTAGTCGTTTTCAGCCAATTTTATGGATATTTGAAAATTTCACTTTTTTGTGAAAATATCCACTAAATGAGGGAATAATATGTGTGAGGGTACCCCTGGAGAGTTCCAAATGTGTGTGGGTAGAATATATATCCCACGGGGGTAAAATTGAAAAAAGTCGAAAAAATTTTTTTTTTGGACTTAGTCATTTTTCCGGTGTTTATCAGAATTTCAGATAGGGAAAATGTCAGTGAGCGTTCCAGTTTCAGTTGCAGAGCGATTCGCCAAATGTGTCCTTGATAGTTAGTCTTTTTCAGCCAATTTTCTGGATTTTTGAAAATTTCACTTTTTTGTGAAAATATCCACTAAATGAGGGAATAATATGTCTGAGGGTACCCCAGGAGAGTTCCAAATGTGTGTGGGTAGAATATCCCACGGGGGTAAAATTGAAAAAAGTTAAAAAAATTTTTTTTTTGGACTTAGTCATTTTTCTGACGTTTATCAGACTTTCATATAGGGGAAATGTCAGTGAGCATTCTGATTTCAGTTCCAGAGCGATTCACCCAATGAGTCCTTGATATTTAGTCGTTTTCAGCCAATTTTATGGATATTTGAAAATTTCACTTTTTTGTGAAAATATCCTCTAAATGAGGGAATAATATGTGTGAGGGTACCCCTGGAGAGTTCCAAATGTGTGTGGGTAGAATATATATCCCACGGGGGTAAAATTGAAAAAAGTTGAAAATTTTTTTTTTTTGTACTTAGTCATTTTTCTGACGTTTATCAGACTTTCATATAGGGGAAATGTCAGTGAGCATTCTGATTTCAGTTCCAGAGCGATTCACCCAATGAGTCCTTGATATTTAGTCGTTTTCAGCCAATTTTATGGATATTTGAAAATTTCACTTTTTTGTGAAAATATCCACTAAATGAGGGAATAATATGTGTGAGCGTACCCCTGGAGAGTTCCAAATGTGTGTGGGTAGAATATATATCCCACGGGGGTAAAATTGAAAAAAGTTGAAAATTTTATTTTTTTTGTACTTAGTCATTTTTCCGGCGTTTATCAGTCTTTCAGATAGGGCAAATGTCAGTGAGCGTTCCAATTTCAGTTGCAGAGCGATTCGCCAAATGAGTCCTTGATATTTAGTCTTTTTCAGCCAATTTTCTGGATTTTTGAAAATTTCACTTTTTTGTGAAAATATCCACTAAATGAGGGAATAATATGTCTGAGGGTACCCCAGGAGAGTTTCAAATGTGTGTGGGTAGAATACATATCCCACGGGGGTAAAATTGAAAAAAGTTAAAAAAATTTTTTTTTTGGACTTAGTCATTTTTCTGACATTTATCAGACTTTCATATAGGGGAAATGTCAGTGAGCATTCTGATTTCAGTTCCAGAGCGATTCACCCAATGAGTCCTTGATATTTAGTCGTTTTCAGCCAATTTTATGGATATTTAAAAATTTCACTTTTTTGTGAAAATATCCACTAAATGAGGGAATAATATGTGTGAGGGTACCCCAGGAGAGTTCCAAATGTGTGTGGGTAGAATATATATCCCACGGGGGTAAAATTGAAAAAAGTTGAAATTTTTTTTTTTTTGGACTTAGTCATTTTTCCGGCGTTTATCAGACTTTCAGATAGGGCAAATGTCAGTGAGCGTTCCGATTTCAGTTGCAGAGCGATTCGCCAAATGAGTCCTTGATATTTAGTCGTTTTCAGCCAATTTTCTGGATTTTTGAAAATTTCACTTTTTTGTGAAAATATCCACTAAATGAGGGAATAATTTGTGTGAGGGTACCCCAGGAGAGTTTCAAATGTGTGTGGGTAGAATATATATCCCACGGCGGTAAAATTGAAAAAAGTTGAAATTTTTTTTTTTGTACTTAGTCATTTTTCTGACGTTTATCAGACTTTCATATAGGGGAAATGTCAGTGAGCATTCTGATTTCAGTTCCAGAGCGATTCACCCAATGAGTCCTTGATATTTATTCGTTTTCAGCCAATTTTATGGATATTTGAAAATTTCACTTTTTTGTGAAAATATCCACTAAATGAGGGAATAATATGTGTGAGGGTACCCCTGGAGAGTTCCAAATGTGTGTGGGTAGAATATATATCCCATGGGGGTAAAATTGAAAAAAGTTGAAAATTTTATTTTTTTTGTACTTAGTCATTTTTCCGGCGTTTATCAGACTTTCAGATAGGGCAAATGTTAGTGAGCGTTCCGATTTCAGTTGCAGAGCGATTCGCCAAATGAGTCCTTGATATTTAGTCGTTTTCAGCCAATTTTCTGGATTTTTGAAAATTTCACTTTTTTGTGAAAATATCCAGTAAATGAGGGAATAATATGTGTGAGGGTACCCCAGGAGAGTTCCAAATGTGTGTGGGTAGAATATATATCCCACGGGGGTAAAATTGAAAAAAGTTGAAAACATTTTTTTTTTGGACTTAGTCATTTTTCCGGCGTTTATCAGACTTTCAGATAGGGTAAATGTCAGTGAGCATTCTGATTTCAGTTCCAGAGCGATTCACCCAATGAGTCCTTGATATTTAGTCGTTTTCAGCCAATTTTATGGATATTTAAAAATTTCACTTTTTTGTGAAAATATCCACTAAATGAGGGAATAATATGTGTGAGGGTACCCCAGGAGAGTTCCAAATGTGTGTGGGTAGAATATATATCCCACGGGGGTAAAATTGAAAAAAGTTGAAATTTTTTTTTTTTTGGACTTAGTCATTTTTCCGGCGTTTATCAGACTTTCAGATAGGGCAAATGTCAGTGAGCGTTCCGATTTCAGTTGCAGAGCGATTCGCCAAATGAGTCCTTGATATTTAGTCGTTTTCAGCCAATTTTCTGGATTTTTGAAAATTTCACTTTTTTGTGAAAATATCCACTAAATGAGGGAATAATTTGTGTGAGGGTACCCCAGGAGAGTTTCAAATGTGTGTGGGTAGAATATATATCCCACGGCGGTAAAATTGAAAAAAGTTGAAATTTTTTTTTTTGTACTTAGTCATTTTTCTGACGTTTATCAGACTTTCATATAGGGGAAATGTCAGTGAGCATTCTGATTTCAGTTCCAGAGCGATTCACCCAATGAGTCCTTGATATTTATTCGTTTTCAGCCAATTTTATGGATATTTGAAAATTTCACTTTTTTGTGAAAATATCCACTAAATGAGGGAATAATATGTGTGAGGGTACCCCTGGAGAGTTCCAAATGTGTGTGGGTAGAATATATATCCCACGGGGGTAAAATTGAAAAAAGTTAAAAAAATTTTTTTTTGGACTTAGTCATTTTTCTGACGTTTATCAGACTTTCATATAGGGGAAATGTCAGTGAGCGTTCCGATTTCAGTTCCAGAGCGATTCGCCCAATGAGTCCTTGATATTTAGTTGTTTTCAGACAATTTTCTGCATTTTTGAAAATTTAACTTTTTTGTGAAAATATCCACTAAATGAGGGAATAATATGTGTGAGGGTACCCCAGGAGAGTTCCAAATGTGTGTGGGTAGAATATATATCCCACGGGGGTAAAATTGAAATAAATTGAAAATTTTTTTTTTTTTGACTTAGTCATTTTTCCGGCGTTTATCACACTTTCAGATAGGGCAAATGTCAGTGAGCATTCTGATTTCAGTTGCAGAGCGATTCGCCAAATGAGTCCTTGATATTTAGTCGTTTTCAGCCAATTTTCTGGATTTTTGAAAATTTCACTTTTTTGTGAAAATATCCACTAAATGAGGGAATAATATGTCTGAGGGTACCCCAGGAGAGTTCCAAATGTGTGTGGGTAGAATATATATCCCACGGGGGTAAAATTGAAAAAAGTTGAAAATTTTTTTTTTTTGGACTTAGTCATTTTTCCGGCGTTTATCAGACTTTCAGATAGGGCAAATGTCAGTGAGCGTTCCTATTTCAGTTGCAGAGCGATTCGCCAAATGAGTCCTTGATATTTAGTCGTTTTCAGCCAATTTTCTGGATTTTTGAAAATTTCACTTTTTTGTGAAAATATCCACTAAATGAGGGAATAATTTGTGTGAGGGTACCCCAGGAGAGTTTCAAATGTGTGTGGGTAGAATATATATCCCACGGCGGTAAAATTGAAAAAAGTTGAAATTTTTTTTTTTTGGACTTAGTCATTTTTCTGACGTTTATCAGACTTTCATATAGGGGAAATGTCAGTGAGCGTTCCGATTTCAGTTCCAGAGCGATTCGCCCAATGAGTCCTTGATATTTAGTTGTTTTCAGACAATTTTCTGGATTTTTGAAAATTTAACTTTTTTGTGAAAATATCCACTAAATGAGGGAATAATATGTGTGAGGGTACCCCAGGAGAGTTCCAAATGTGTGTGGGTAGAATATATATCCCACGGGGGTAAAATTGAAATAAATTGAAAATTTTTTTTTTTGGACTTAGTCATTTTTCCGGCGTTTATCAGACTTTCAGAAAGGGCAAATGTCAGTGAGCATTCTGATTTCAGTTGCAGAGCGATTCGCCAAATGAGTCCTTGATATTTAGTCGTTTTCAGCCAATTTTATGGATATTTGAAAATTTCACTTTTTTGTGAAAATATCCACTAAATGAGGGAATAATATGTGTGAGGGTACCCCTGGAGAGTTCCAAATGTGTGTGGGTAGAATATATATCCCACGGGGGTAAAATTGAAAAAAGTTGAAAATTTTTTTTTTTTTGTACTTAGTCATTTTTCCGGCGTTTATCAGACTTTCAGAAAGGGCAAATGTCAGTGAGCGTTCCGATTTCAGTTCCAGAGCGATTCACCCAATGAGTCCTTGATATTTAGTCGTTTTCAGCCAATTTTATGGATGTTTGAAAATTTCACTTTTTTGTGAAAATATCCACTAAATGAGGGAATAATATGTCTGAGGGTACCCCAGGAGAGTTTCAAATGTGTGTGGGTAGAATATATATCCCACGGGGGTAAAATTGAAAAAAGTTAAAAAAATTTTTTTTTTGGACTTAGTCATTTTTCTGACGTTTATCAGACTTTCATATAGGGGAAATGTCAGTGAGCATTCTGATTTCAGTTCCAGAGCGATTCACCCAATGAGTCCTTGATATTTAGTCGTTCTCAGCCAATTTTATGGATATTTAAAAATTTCACTTTTTTGTGAAAATATCCACTAAATGAGGGAATAATATGTGTGAGGGTACCCCAGGAGAGTTCCAAATGTGTGTGGGTAGAATATATATCCCACGGGGGTAAAATTGAAAAAAGTTGAAATTTTTTTTTTTTTGGACTTAGTCATTTTTCCGGCGTTTATCAGACTTTCAGATAGGGCAAATGTCAGTGAGCGTTCCGATTTCAGTTGCAGAGCGATTCGCCAAATGAGTCCTTGATATTTAGTCGTTTTCAGCCAATTTTCTGGATTTTTGAAAATTTCACTTTTTTGTGAAAATATCCACTAAATGAGGGAATAATTTGTGTGAGGGTACCCCAGGAGAGTTTCAAATGTGTGTGGGTAGAATATATATCCCACGGCGGTAAAATTGAAAAAAGTTGAAATTTTTTTTTTTGTACTTAGTCATTTTTCTGGCGTTTATCAGACTTTCATATAGGGGAAATGTCAGTGAGCGTTCCGATTTCAGTTGCAGAGCGATTCGCCAAATGAGTCCTTGATATTTAGTCGTTTTCAGCCAATTTTCTGGATTTTTGAAAATTTCACTTTTTTGTGAAAATATCCACTAAATGAGGGAATAATATGTGTGAGGGTACCCCAGGAGAGTTCCAAATGTGTGTGGGTAGAATATATATCCCACGGGGGTAAAATTGAAAAAAGTTGAAAATTTTTTTTTTTTGGACTTAGTCATTTTTCCGGCGTTTATCAGACTTTCAGATAGGGCAAATGTCAGTGAGCGTTCCTATTTCAGTTGCAGAGCGATTCGCCAAATGAGTCCTTGATATTTAGTCGTTTTCAGAAAATTTTCTGGATTTTTGAAAATTTCACTTTTTTGTGAAAATATCCACTAAATGAGGGAATAATATGTGTGAGGGTACCCCTGGAGAGTTCCAAATGTGTGTGGGCAGAATATATATCCCACGGGGGTAAAATTGAAAAAAGTTGAAAATTTTTTTTTTTTTGTACTTAGTCATTTTTCCGGCGTTTATCAGACTTTCAGAAAGGGCAAATGTCAGTGACCGTTCCAATTTCAGTTGCAGAGCGATTCGCCAAATGAGTCCTTGATATTTAGTCTTTTTCAGCCAATTTTCTGGATTTTTGAAAATTTCACTTTTTTGTGAAAATATCCACTAAATGAGGGAATAATATGTCTGAGGGTACCCCAGGAGAGTTCCAAATGTGTGTGGGTAGAATATATATCCCACGGGGGTAAAATTGAAAAAAGTTAAAAAAATTTTTTTTTTGGACTTAGTCATTTTTCTGACGTTTATCAGACTTTCATATAGGGGAAATGTCAGTGAGCGTTCCGATTTCAGTTCCAGAGCGATTCGCCCAATGAGTCCTTGATATTTAGTTGTTTTCAGACAATTTTCTGGATTTTTGAAAATTTAACTTTTTTGTGAAAATATCCACTAAATGAGGGAATAATATGTGTGAGGGTACCCCAGGAGAGTTCCAATTGTGTGTGGGTAGAATATATATCCCACGGGGGTAAAATTGAAATAAATTGAAAATTTTTTTTTTTTGGACTTAGTCATTTTTCCGGCGTTTATCACACTTTCAGATAGGGCAAATGTCAGTGAGCATTCTGATTTCAGTTGCAGAGCGATTCGCCAAATGAGTCCTTGATATTTAGTCGTTTTCAGCCAATTTTATGGATATTTGAAAATTTCACTTTTTTGTGAAAATATCCACTAAATGAGGGAATAATATGTGTGAGGGTACCCCTGGAGAGTTCCAAATGTGTGTGGGTAGAATATATATCCCACGGGGGTAAAATTGAAAAAAGTTGAAAATTTTTTTTTTTTGTACTTAGTCATTTTTCCGGCGTTTATCAGACTTTCAGAAAGGGCAAATGTCAGTGAGCGTTCCGATTTCAGTTCCAGAGCTATTCACCCAATGAGTCCTTGATATTTAGTTGTTTTCAGACAATTTTCTGGATTTTTTAAAATTTTACTTTTTTGTGAAAATATCCACTAAATGAGGGAATAATATGTGTGAGGGTACCCCAGGAGAGTTCCAAATGTGTGTGGGTAGAATATATATCCCACGGGGGTAAAATTGAAAAAAGTTGAAAACATTTTTTTTTTGGACTTAGTCATTTTTCCGGCGTTTATCAGACTTTCAGATAGGGTAAATGTCAGTGAGCATTCTGATTTCAGTTCCAGAGCGATTCACCCAATGAGTCCTTGATATTTAGTCGTTTTCAGCCAATTTTATGGATATTTGAAAATTTCACTTTTTTGTGAAAATATCCACTAAATGAGGGAATAATATGTGTGAGGGTACCCCTGGAGAGTTCCAAATGTGTGTGGGTAGAATATATATCCCAAGGGGGTAAAATTGAAAAAAGTCGAAAAAATTTTTTTTTTGGACTTAGTCATTTTTCCGGCGTTTATCAGAATTTCAGATAGGGCAAATGTCAGTGAGCGTTCCAGTTTCAGTTGCAGAGCGATTCGCCAAATGAGTACTTGATATTTAGTCTTTTTCAGCCAATTTTCTGGATTTTTGAAAATTTCACTTTTTTGTGAAAATATCCACTAAATGAGGGAATAATATGTCTGAGGGTACCCCAGGAGAGTTCCAAATGTGTGTGGGTAGAATATATATCCCACGGGGGTAAAATTGAAAAAAGTTGAAAATTTTTTTTTTTTGGACTTAGTCATTTTTCCGGCGTTTATCAGACTTTCAGATAGGGCAAATGTCAGTGAGCGTTCCTATTTCAGTTGCAGAGCGATTCGCCAAATGAGTCCTTGATATTTAGTCGTTTTCAGCCAATTTTCTGGATTTTTGAAAATTTCACTTTTTTTTGAAAATATCCACTAAATGAGGGAATAATTTGTGTGAGGGTACCCCAGGAGAGTTTCAAATGTGTGTGGGTAGAATATATATCCCACGGCGGTAAAATTGAAAAAAGTTGAAATTTTTTTTTTTTGTACTTAGTCATTTTTCCGGCGTTTATCAGACTTTCAGATAGGGCAAATGTCAGTGAGCGTTCCGATTTCAGTTGCAGAGCGATTCGCCAAATGAGTCCTTGATATTTAGTCGTTTTCAGCCAATTTTCTGGATTTTTGAAAATTTCACTTTTTTGTGAAAATATCCACTAAATGAGGGAATAATATGTCTGAGGGTACCCCAGGAGAGTTCCAAATGTGTGTGGGTAGAATATATATCCCACGGGGGTAAAATTGAAAAAAGTTAAAAAAAATTTTTTTTTGTACTTAGTCATTTTTCCGGCGTTTATCAGACTTTCAGAAAGGGCAAATGTCAGTGAGCATTCCGATTTCAGTTCCAGAGCGATTCACCCAATGAGTCCTTGATATTTAGTAGTTTTCAGACAATTTTCTGGATTTTTTAAAATTTTACTTTTTTGTGAAAATATCCACTAAATGAGGGAATAATATGTGTGAGGGTACCCCAGGAGAGTTCCAAATGTGTGTGGGTAGAATATATATCCCACGGGGGTAAAATTGAAAAAAGTTGAAAACATTTTTTTTTTGGACTTAGTCATTTTTCCGGCGTTTATCAGACTTTCAGATAGGGTAAATGTCAGTGAGCATTCTGATTTCAGTTCCAGAGCGATTCACCCAATGAGTCCTTGATATTTAGTCGTTTTCAGCCAATTTTATGGATATTTGAAAATTTCACTTTTTTGTGAAAATATCCACTAAATGAGGGAATAATATGTGTGAGGGTACCCCTGGAGAGTTCCAAATGTGTGTGGGTAGAATATATATCCCACGGGGGTAAAATTGAAAAAAGTCGAAAAAATTTTTTTTTTGGACTTAGTCATTTTTCCGGCGTTTATCAGAATTTCAGATAGGGCAAATGTCAGTGAGCGTTCCAGTTTCAGTTGCAGAGCGATTCGCCAAATGAGTACTTGATATTTAGTCTTTTTCAGCCAATTTTCTGGATTTTTGAAAATTTCACTTTTTTGTGAAAATATCCACTAAATGAGGGAATAATTTGTGTGAGGGTACCCCAGGAGAGTTTCAAATGTGTGTGGGTAGAATATATATCCCACGGCGGTAAAATTGAAAAAAGTTGAAATTTTTTTTTTTTGTACTTAGTCATTTTTCCGGCGTTTATCAGACTTTCAGATAGGGCAAATGTCAGTGAGCGTTCCGATTTCAGTTGCAGAGCGATTCGCCAAATGAGTCCTTGATATTTAGTCGTTTTCAGCCAATTTTCTGGATTTTTGAAAATTTCACTTTTTTGTGAAAATATCCACTAAATGAGGGAATAATATGTGTGAGGGTACCCCTGGAGAGTTCCAAATGTGTGTGGGTAGAATATATATCCCACGGGGGTAAAATTGAAAAAAGTTGAAAAATTTTTTTTTTTTGTACTTAGTCATTTTTCCGGCGTTTATCAGACTTTCAGAAAGGGCAAATGTCAGTGACCGTTCCAATTTCAGTTGCAGAGCGATTCGCCCAATGAGTCCTTGATATTTAGTTGTTTTCAGACAATTTTCTGGATTTTTGAAAATTTAACTTTTTTGTGAAAATATCCACTAAATGAGGGAATAATATGTGTGAGGGTACCCCAGGAGAGTTCCAAATGTGTGTGGGTAGAATATATATCCCACGGGGGTAAAATTGAAAAAAGTTGAAAATTTTTTTTTTTTGGACTTAGTCATTTTTCCGGCGTTTATCAGACTTTCAGATAGGGCAAATGTCAGTGAGCGTTCCTATTTCAGTTGCAGAGTGATTCGCCAAATGAGTCCTTGATATTTAGTCGTTTTCAGCCAATTTTCTGGATTTTTGAAAATTTCACTTTTTTGTGAAAATATCCACTAAATGAGGGAATAATATGTGTGAGGGTACCCCTGGAGAGTTCCAAATGTGTGTGGGTAGAATATATATCCCACGGGGGTAAAATTGAAAAAAGTTGAAAAATTTTTTTTTTTTGTACTTAGTCATTTTTCCGGCGTTTATCAGACTTTCAGAAAGGGCTAATGTCAGTGACCGTTCCAATTTCAGTTGCAGAGCGATTCGCCAAATGAGTCCTTGATATTTAGTCTTTTTCAGCCAATTTTCTGGATTTTTGAAAATTTCACTTTTTTGTGAAAATATCCACTAAATGAGGGAATAATATGTCTGAGGGTACCCCAGGAGAGTTCCAAATGTGTGTGGGTAGAATATATATCCCACGGGGGTAAAATTGAAAAAAGTTAAAAAAAATTTTTTTTTGTACTTAGTCATTTTTCCGGCGTTTATCAGACTTTCAGAAAGGGCAAATGTCAGTGAGCGTTCCGATTTCAGTTCCAGAGCGATTCACCCAATGAGTCCTTGATATTTAGTTGTTTTCAGACAATTTTCTGGATTTTTTAAAATTTTACTTTTTTGTGAAAATATCCACTAAATGAGGGAATAATATGTGTGAGGGTACCCCAGGAGAGTTCCAAATGTGTGTGGGTAGAATATATATCCCACGGGGGTAAAATTGAAAAAAGTTGAAAACATTTTTTTTTTGGACTTAGTCATTTTTCCGGCGTTTATCAGACTTTCAGATAGGGTAAATGTCAGTGAGCATTCTGATTTCAGTTCCAGAGCGATTCACCCAATGAGTCCTTGATATTTAGTCGTTTTCAGCCAATTTTATGGATATTTGAAAATTTCACTTTTTTGTGAAAATATCCACTAAATGAGGGAATAATATTTGTGAGGGTACCCCTGGAGAGTTCCAAATGTGTGTGGGTAGAATATATATCCCACGGGGGTAAAATTGAAAAAAGTCGAAAAAATTTTTTTTTTGGACTTAGTCATTTTTCCGGCGTTTATCAGAATTTCAGATAGGGCAAATGTCAGTGAGCGTTCCAGTTTCAGTTGCAGAGCGATTCGCCAAATGAGTACTTGATATTTAGTCTTTTTCAGCCAATTTTCTGGATTTTTGAAAATTTCACTTTTTTGTGAAAATATCCACTAAATGAGGGAATAATTTGTGTGAGGATACCCCAGGAGAGTTTCAAATGTGTGTGGGTAGAATATATATCCCACGGCGGTAAAATTGAAAAAAGTTGAAATTTTTTTTTTTTGTACTTAGTCATTTTTCCGGCGTTTATCAGACTTTCAGATAGGGCAAATGTCAGTGAGCGTTCCGATTTCAGTTGCAGAGCGATTCGCCAAATGAGTCCTTGATATTTAGTCGTTTTCAGCCAATTTTCTGGATTTTTGAAAATTTCACTTTTTTGTGAAAATATCCACTAAATGAGGGAATAATATGTGTGAGGGTACCCCTGGAGAGTTCCAAATGTGTGTGGGTAGAATATATATCCCACGGGGGTAAAATTGAAAAAAGTTGAAAAATTTTTTTTTTTTGTACTTAGTCATTTTTCCGGCGTTTATCAGACTTTCAGAAAGGGCAAATGTCAGTGACCGTTCCAATTTCAGTTGCAGAGCGATTCGCCAAATGAGTCCTTGATATTTAGTCTTTTTCAGCCAATTTTCTGGATTTTTGAAAATTTCACTTTTTTGTGAAAATATCCACTAAATGAGGGAATAATATGTCTGAGGGTACCCCAGGAGAGTTCCAAATGTGTGTGGGTAGAATATATATCCCACGGGGGTAAAATTGAAAAAAGTTAAAAAAAATTTTTTTTTGGACTTAGTCATTTTTCTGACGTTTATCAGACTTTCATATAGGGGAAATGTCAGTGAGCGTTCCGATTTCAGTTCCAGAGCGATTCGCCCAATGAGTCCTTGATATTTAGTTGTTTTCAGACAATTTTCTGGATTTTTGAAAATTTAACTTTTTTGTGAAAATATCCACTAAATGAGGGAATAATATGTGTGAGGGTACCCCAGGAGAGTTCCAAATGTGTGTGGGTAGAATATATATCCCACGGGGGTAAAATTGAAAAAAGTTGAAAATTTTTTTTTTTTGGACTTAGTCATTTTTCCGGCGTTTATCAGACTTTCAGATAGGGCAAATGTCAGTGAGCGTTCCTATTTCAGTTGCAGAGTGATTCGCCAAATGACTCCTTGATATTTAGTCGTTTTCAGCCAATTTTCTGGATTTTTGAAAATTTCACTTTTTTGTGAAAATATCCACTAAATGAGGGAATAATTTGTGTGAGGGTACCCCAGGAGAGTTTCAAATGTGTGTGGGTAGAATATATATCCCACGGCGGTAAAATTGAAAAAAGTTGAAATTTTTTTTTTTTGTACTTAGTCATTTTTCCGGCGTTTATCAGACTTTCAGATAGGGCAAATGTCAGTGAGCGTTCCGATTTCAGTTGCAGAGCGATTCGCCAAATGAGTCCTTGATATTTAGTCGTTTTCAGCCAATTTTCTGGACTTTTGAAAATTTCACTTTTTTGTGAAAATATCCACTAAATGAGGGAATAATATGTGTGAGGGTACCCCTGGAGAGTTCCAAATGTGTGTGGGTAGAATATATATCCCACGGGGGTAAAATTGAAAAAAGTTGAAAAATTTTTTTTTTTTGTACTTAGTCATTTTTCCGGCGTTTATCAGACTTTCAGATAGGGCAAATGTCAGTGAGCGTTCCGATTTCAGTTGCAGAGCGATTCGCCAAATGAGTCCTTGATATTTAGTCGTTTTCAGCCAATTTTCTGGACTTTTGAAAATTTCACTTTTTTGTGAAAATATCCACTAAATGAGGGAATAATATGTGTGAGGGTACCCCTGGAGAGTTCCAAATGTGTGTGGGTAGAATATATATCCCACGGGGGTAAAATTGAAAAAAGTTGAAAAATTTTTTTTTTTTGTACTTAGTCATTTTTCCGGCGTTTATCAGACTTTCAGAAAGGGCAAATGTCAGTGACCGTTCCAATTTCAGTTGCAGAGCGATTCGCCAAATGAGTCCTTGATATTTAGTCTTTTTCAGCCAATTTTCTGGATTTTTGAAAATTTCACTTTTTTGTGAAAATATCCACTAAATGAGGGAATAATATGTCTGAGGGTACCCCAGGAGAGTTCCAAATGTGTGTGGGTAGAATATATATCCCACGGGGGTAAAATTGAAAAAAGTTAAAAAAAATTTTTTTTTGTACTTAGTCATTTTTCCGGCGTTTATCAGACTTTCAGAAAGGGCAAATGTCAGTGAGCGTTCCGATTTCAGTTCCAGAGCGATTCACCCAATGAGTCCTTGATATTTAGTTGTTTTCAGACAATTTTCTGGATTTTTTAAAATTTTACTTTTTTGTGAAAATATCCACTAAATGAGGGAATAATATGTGTGAGGGTACCCCAGGAGAGTTCCAAATGTGTGTGGGTAGAATATATATCCCACGGGGGTAAAATTGAAAAAAGTTGAAAACATTTTTTTTTTGGACTTAGTCATTTTTCCGGCGTTTATCAGACTTTCAGATAGGGTAAATGTCAGTGAGCATTCTGATTTCAGTTCCAGAGCGATTCACCCAATGAGTCCTTGATATTTAGTCGTTTTCAGCCAATTTTATGGATATTTGAAAATTTCACTTTTTTGTGAAAATATCCACTAAATGAGGGAATAATATGTGTGAGGGTACCCCTGGAGAGTTCCAAATGTGTGTGGGTAGAATATATATCCCACGGGGGTAAAATTGAAAAAAGTCGAAAAAATTTTTTTTTTGGACTTAGTCATTTTTCCGGCGTTTATCAGAATTTCAGATAGGGCAAATGTCAGTGAGCGTTCCAGTTTCAGTTGCAGAGCGATTCGCCAAATGAGTACTTGATATTTAGTCTTTTTCAGCCAATTTTCTGGATTTTTGAAAATTTCACTTTTTTGTGAAAATATCCACTAAATGAGGGAATAATATGTCTGAGGGTACCCCAGGAGAGTTCCAAATGTGTGTGGGTAGAATATATATCCCACGGGGGTAAAATTGAAAAAAGTTGAAAATTTTTTTTTTTTGGACTTAGTCATTTTTCCGGCGTTTATCAGACTTTCAGATAGGGCAAATGTCAGTGAGCGTTCCTATTTCAGTTGCAGAGCGATTCGCCAAATGAGTCCTTGATATTTAGTCGTTTTCAGCCAATTTTCTGGATTTTTGAAAATTTCACTTTTTTGTGAAAATATCCACTAAATGAGGGAATAATTTGTGTGAGGGTACCCCAGGAGAGTTTCAAATGTGTGTGGGTAGAATATATATCCCACGGCGGTAAAATTGAAAAAAGTTGAAATTTTTTTTTTTTGTACTTAGTCATTTTTCCGGCGTTTATCAGACTTTCAGATAGGGCAAATGTCAGTGAGCGTTCCGATTTCAGTTGCAGAGCGATTCGCCAAATGAGTCCTTGATATTTAGTCGTTTTCAGCCAATTTTCTGGATTTTTGAAAATGTCACTTTTTTGTGAAAATATCCACTAAATGAGGGAATAATATGTGTGAGGGTACCCCTGGAGAGTTCCAAATGTGTGTGGGTAGAATATATATCCCACGGGGGTAAAATTGAAAAAAGTTGAAAAATTTTTTTTTTTTGTACTTAGTCATTTTTCCGGCGTTTATCAGACTTTCAGAAAGGGCAAATGTCAGTGACCGTTCCAATTTCAGTTGCAGAGCGATTCGCCAAATGAGTCCTTGATATTTAGTCTTTTTCAGCCAATTTTCTGGATTTTTGAAAATTTCACTTTTTTGTGAAAATATCCACTAAATGAGGGAATAATATGTCTGAGGGTACCCCAGGAGAGTTCCAAATGTGTGTGGGTAGAATATATATCCCACGCGGGTAAAATTGAAAAAAGTTAAAAAAAATTTTTTTTTGGACTTAGTCATTTTTCTGACGTTTATCAGACTTTCATATAGGGGAAATGTCAGTGAGCGTTCCGATTTCAGTTGCAGAGCGATTCGCCAAATGAGTCCTTGATATTTAGTCGTTTTCAGCCAACTTTCTAGATTTTTGAAAATTTCACTTTTTTGTGAAAATATCGACTAAATGAGGGAATAATTTGTGTGAGGGTACCCCAGGAGAGTTCCAAATGTGTGTGGGTAGAATATATATCCCACGGGGGTAAAATTGAAAAAAGTTGAAAAATTTTTTTTTTTGTACTTAGTCATTTTTCCGGCGTTTATCAGACTTTCAGATAGGGGAAATGTCAGTGAGCATTACGATTTCAGTTCCAGAGCGATTCGCTCAATGAGTCCTTGATATTTAGTCGTTTTCAGCCAATTTTATGGATATTTGAAAATTTCACTTTTTTGTGAAAATATCCATTAATGAGGGAATAATATGTGTGAGGGTACCCCAGGAGAGTTCCAAATGTGTGTGGGTAGAATATATATCCCACGGGGGTAAAATTGAAAAAAGTTGAAAACATTTTTTTTTTGGACTTAGTCATTTTTCCGGCGTTTATCAGACTTTCAGATAGGGTAAATGTCAGTGAGCATTCTGATTTCAGTTCCAGAGCGATTCACCCAATGAGTCCTTGATATTTAGTCGTTTTCAGCCAATTTTATGGATATTTGAAAATTTCACTTTTTTGTGAAAATATCCACTAAATGAGGGAATAATATGTGTGAGGGTACCCCTGGAGAGTTCCAAATGTGTGTGGGTAGAATATATATCCCACGGGGGTAAAATTGAAAAAAGTCGAAAAAATTTTTTTTTTGGACTTAGTCATTTTTCCGGCGTTTATCAGAATTTCAGATAGGGCAAATGTCAGTGACCGTTCCAATTTCAGTTGCAGAGCGATTCGCCAAATGAGTCCTTGATATTTAGTCTTTTTCAGCCAATTTTCTGGATTTTTGAAAATTTCACTTTTTTGTGAAAATATCCACTAAATGAGGGAATAATATGTCTGAGGGTACCCCAGGAGAGTTCCAAATGTGTGTGGGTAGAATATATATCCCACGGGGGTAAAATTTAAAAAAGTTAAAAAAATTTTTTTTTTGGACTTAGTCATTTTTCTGACGTTTATCAGACTTTCATATAGGGGAAATGTCAGTGAGCGTTCCGATTTCAGTTCCAGAGCGATTCGCCCAATGAGTCCTTGATATTTAGTTGTTTTCAGACAATTTTCTGGATTTTTGAAAATTTAACTTTTTTGTGAAAATATCCACTAAATGAGGGAATAATATGTCTGAGGGTACCCCAGGAGAGTTTCAAATGTGTGTGGGTAGAATATATATCCCACGGGGGTAAAATTGAAATAAATTGAAAATTTTTTTTTTTTGGACTTAGTCATTTTTCCGGCGTTTATCAGACTTTCAGAAAGGGCAAATGTCAGTGAGCTTTCCGATTTCAGTTGCAGAGCGATTCGCCAAATGAGTCCTTGATATTTAGTCGTTTTCAGCCAATTTTTTGGATTTTTGAAAATTTCGTTTTTTTTTGAAAATATCCACTAAATGAGGGAATAATATGTGTGAGGGTACCCCTGGAGAGTTCCAAATGTGTGTGGGTAGAATATATATCCCACGGGGTAAAATTGAAAAAAGTTGAAAACATTTTTTTTTTGGACTTAGTCATTTTTCCGGTGTTTATCAGACTTTCAGATAGGGAAAATGTCAGTGAGCGTTCCGATTTCAGTTCCAGAGCGATTCACCCAATGAGTCCTTGATATTTAGTCGTTTTCAGCCAATTTTATGGATATTTGAAAATTTCACTTTTTTGTGAAAATATCCACTAAATGAGGGAATAATATGTGTGAGGGTACCCCTGGAGAGTTCCAAATGTGTGTGGGTAGAATATATATCCCACGGGGGTAAAATTGAAAAAAGTCGAAAAAATTTTTTTTTTGGACTTAGTCATTTTTCCGGCGTTTATCAGAATTTCAGATAGGGCAAATGTCAGTGAGCGTTCCAGTTTCAGTTGCAGAGCGATTTGCCAAATGAGTCCTTGATATTTAGTCTTTTTCAGCCAATTTTCTGGATTTTTGAAAATTTCACTTTTTTGTGAAAATATCCACTAAATGAGGGAATAATATGTCTGAGGGTACCCCAGGAGAGTTCCAAATGTGTGTGGGTAGAATATCCCACGGGGGTAAAATTGAAAAAAGTTAAAAAAATTTTTTTTTTGGACTTAGTCATTTTTCTGACGTTTATCAGACTTTCATATAGGGGAAATGTCAGTGAGCATTCTGATTTCAGTTCTAGAGCGATTCACCCAATGAGTCCTTGATATTTAGTCGTTTTCAGCCAATTTTATGGATATTTGAAAATTTCACTTTTTTGTGAAAATATCCTCTAAATGAGGGAATAATATGTGTGAGGGTACCCCTGGAGAGTTCCAAATGTGTGTGGGTAGAATATATATCCCACGGGGGTAAAATTGAAAAAAGTTGAAATTTTTTTTTTTGTACTTAGTCATTTTTCTGACGTTTATCAGACTTTCATATAGGGGAAATGTCAGTGAGCATTCTGATTTCAGTTCCAGAGCGATTCACCCAATGAGTCCTTGATAGTTAGTCGTTTTCAGCCAATATTTTGGATTTTTGAAAATTTCACTTTTTTGTGAAAATATCCACTAAATGAGGGAATAATATGTTTGAGGGTACCCCAGGAGAGTTCCAAATGTGTGTGAGTAGAATATATATCCCACGGGGGTAAAATTGAAAAAAGTTGAAAATTTTTTTTTTTTGTACTTAGTCATTTTTCCGGCGTTTATCAGACTTTCAGAAAGGGCAAATGTCAGTGAGCGTTCCGATTTCAGTTCCAGAGCGATTCACCCAATGAGTCCTTGATATTTAGTCGTTTTCAGCCAATTTTATGGATATTTGAAAATTTCACTTTTTTGTGAAAATATCCACTAAATGAGGGAATAATATGTGTGAGGGTACACCTGGAGAGTTCCAAATGTGTGTGGGTAGAATATATATCCCACGGGGGTAAAATTGAAAAAAGTTGAAAATTTTTTTTTTTTGGACTTAGTCATTTTTCCGGCGTTTATCAGACTTTCAGATAGGGCAAATGTCAGTGAGCGTTCCTATTTCAGTTGCAGAGCGATTCGCCAAATGAGTCCTTGATATTTAGTCGTTTTCAGCCAATTTTATGGATATTTGAAAATTTCACTTTTTTGTGAAAATATCCACTAAATGAGGGAATAATATGTGTGAGGGTACCCCAGGAGAGTTCCAAATGTGTGTGGGTAGAATATATATCCCACGGGGGCAAAATTGAAAAAAGTTAAAAAAATTTTTTTTTTGGACTTAGTCATTTTTCTGACGTTTATCAGACTTTCATATAGGGGAAATGTCAGTGAGCGTTCCGATTTCAGTTCCAGAGCGATTCGCCCAATGAGTCCTTGATATTTAGTTGTTTTCAGACAATTTTCTGGATTTTTGAAAATTTCACTTTTTTGTGAAAATATCCACTAAATGAGGGAATAATATGTGTGAGGGTACCCCAGGAGAGTTCCAAATGTGTGTGGGTAGAATATATATCCCACGGGGGTAAAATTGAAATAAATTGAAAATTTTTTTTTTTTGGACTTAGTCATTTTTCCGGCGTTTATCAGACTTTCAGAAAGGGCAAATGTCAGTGAGCTTTCCGATTTCAGTTGCAGAGCGATTCGCCAAATGAGTCCTTGATATTTAGTCGTTTTCAGCCAATTTTTTGGATTTTTGAAAATTTCGTTTTTTTTTGAAAATATCCACTAAATGAGGGAATAATATGTGTGAGGGTACCCCTGGAGAGTTCCAAATGTGTGTGGGTAGAATATATATCCCACGGGGTAAAATTGAAAAAAGTTGAAAACATTTTTTTTTTGGACTTAGTCATTTTTCCGGTGTTTATCAGACTTTCAGATAGGGAAAATGTCAGTGAGCGTTCCGATTTCAGTTCCAGAGCGATTCACCCAATGAGTCCTTGATATTTAGTCGTTTTCAGCCAATTTTATGGATATTTGAAAATTTCACTTTTTTGCGAAAATATCCACTAAATGAGGGAATAATATGTGTGAGGGTACCCCTGGAGAGTTCCAAATGTGTGTGGGTAGAATATATATCCCACGGGGGTAAAATTGAAAAAAGTCGAAAAAATTTTTTTTTTGGACTTAGTCATTTTTCCGGCGTTTATCAGAATTTCAGATAGGGCAAATGTCAGTGAGCGTTCCAGTTTCAGTTGCAGAGCGATTCGCCAAATGAGTCCTTGATATTTAGTCTTTTTCAGCCAATTTTCTGGATTTTTGAAAATTTCACTTTTTTGTGAAAATATCCACTAAATGAGGGAATAATATGTCTGAGGGTACCCCAGGAGAGTTCCAAATGTGTGTGGGTAGAATATCCCACGGGGGTAAAATTGAAAAAAGTAAAAAAAATTTTTTTTTTGGACTTAGTCATTTTTCTGACGTTTATCAGACTTTCATATAGGGGAAATGTCAGTGAGCATTCTGATTTCAGTTCCAGAGCGATTCACCCAATGAGTCCTTGATATTTAGTCGTTTTCAGCCAATTTTATGGATATTTGAAAATTTCACTTTTTTGTGAAAATATCCTCTAAATGAGGGAATAATATGTGTGAGGGTACCCCTGGAGAGTTCCAAATGTGTGTGGGTAGAATATATATCCCACGGGGGTAAAATTGAAAAAAGTTGAAAATTTTTTTTTTTTTGTACTTAGTCATTTTTCCGGCGTTTATCAGACTTTCAGATAGGGCAAATGTCAGTGAGCGTTCCAATTTCAGTTGCAGAGTGATTCGCCAAATGAGTCCTTGATATTTAGTCTTTTTCAGCCAATTTTCTGGATTTTTGAAAATTTCACTTTTTTGTGAAAATATCCACTAAATGAGGGAATAATATGTCTGAGGGTACCCCAGGAGAGTTTCAAATGTGTGTGGGTAGAATATATATCCCACGGGGGTAAAATTGAAATAAATTGAAAATTTTTTTTTTTTGGACTTAGTCATTTTTCCGGCGTTTATCAGACTTTCAGAAAGGGCAAATGTCAGTGAGCTTTCCGATTTCAGTTGCAGAGCTATTCGCCAAATGAGTCCTTGATATTTAGTCGTTTTCAGCCAATTTTTTGGATTTTTGAAAATTTCGTTTTTTTTTGAAAATATCCACTAAATGAGGGAATAATATGTCTGAGGGTACCCCAGGAGAGTTCCAAATGTGTGTGGGTAGAATATATATCCCACGGGGGTAAAATTGAAAAAAGTTAAAAAAATTTTTTTTTTGGACTTAGTCATTTTTCTGACGTTTATCAGACTTTCATATAGGGGAAATGTCAGTGAGCGTTCCGATTTCAGTTCCAGAGCGATTCGCCCAATGAGTCCTTGATATTTAGTTGTTTTCAGACAATTTTCTGGATTTTTGAAAATTTAACTTTTTTGTGAAAATATCCACTAAATGAGGGAATAATATGTGTGAGGGTACCCCAGGAGAGTTCCAAATGTGTGTGGGTAGAATATATATCCCACGGGGGTAAAATTGAAATAAATTGAAAATTTTTTTTTTTTGGACTTAGTCATTTTTCCGGCGTTTATCAGACTTTCAGAAAGGGCAAATGTCAGTGAGCTTTCCGATTTCAGTTGCAGAGCGATTCGCCAAATGAGTCCTTGATATTTAGTCGTTTTCAGCCAATTTTTTGGATTTTTGAAAATTTCGTTTTTTTTGAAAATATCCACTAAATGAGGGAATAATATGTGTGAGGGTACCCCTGGAGAGTTCCAAATGTGTGTGGGTAGAATATATATCCCACGGGTAAAATTGAAAAAAGTTGAAAACATTTTTTTTTTGGACTTAGTCATTTTTCCGGTGTTTATCAGACTTTCAGATAGGGAAAATGTCAGTGAGCGTTCCGATTTCAGTTCCAGAGCGATTCACCCAATGAGTCCTTGATATTTAGTCGTTTTCAGCCAATTTTATGGATATTTGAAAATTTCACTTTTTTGTGAAAATATCCACTAAATGAGGGAATAATATGTATGAGGGTACCCCTGGAGAGTTCCAAATGTGTGTGGGTAGAATATATATCCCACGGGGGTAAAATTGAAAAAAGTCGAAAAAATTTTTTTTTTGGACTTAGTCATTTTTCTGACGTTTATCAGACTTTCATATAGGGGAAATGTCAGTGAGCATTCTGATTTCAGTTCCAGAGCGATTCACCCAATGAGTCCTTGATATTTAGTCGTTTTCAGCCAATTTTATGGATATTTGAAAATTTCACTTTTTTGTGAAAATATCCTCTAAATGAGGGAATAATATGTGTGAGGGTACCCCTGGAGAGTTCCAAATGTGTGTGGGTAGAATATATATCCCACGGGGGTAAAATTGAAAAAAGTTGAAAATTTTTTTTTTTTTGTACTTAGTCATTTTTCCGGCGTTTATCAGACTTTCAGATAGGGCAAATGTCAGTGAGCGTTCCAATTTCAGTTGCAGAGTGATTCGCCAAATGAGTCCTTGATATTTAGTCTTTTTCAGCCAATTTTCTGGATTTTTGAAAATTTCACTTTTTTGTGAAAATATCCACTAAATGAGGGAATAATATGTCTGAGGGTACCCCAGGAGAGTTTCAAATGTGTGTGGGTAGAATATATATCCCACGGGGGTAAAATTGAAAAAAGTTAAAAAAAATTTTTTTTTGGACTTAGTCATTTTTCTGACGTTTATCAGACTTTCATATAGGGGAAATGTCAGTGAGCATTCTGATTTCAGTTCCAGAGCGATTCACCCAATGAGTCCTTGATATTTAGTCGTTTTCAGCCAATTTTATGGATATTTGAAAATTTCACTTTTTTGTGAAAATATCCACTAAATGAGGGAATAATATGTGTGAGGGTACCCCTGGAGAGTTCCAAATGTGTGTGGGTAGAATATATATCCCACGGGGGTAAAATTTAAAAAAGTTGAAAATTTTTTTTTTTTGTACTTAGTCATTTTTCCGGCGTTTATCAGACTTTCAGAAAGGGCAAATGTCAGTGAGCGTTCCGATTTCAGTTCCAGAGCGATTCACCCAATGAGTCCTTGATATTTAGTCGTTTTCAGCCAATTTTATGGATATTTAAAAATTTCACTTTTTTGTGAAAATATCCACTAAATGAGGGAATAATATGTGTGAGGGTACCCCAGGAGAGTTCAAATGTGTGTGGGTAGAATATATATCCCACGGGGGTAAAATTGAAAAAAGTTGAAATTTTTTTTTTTGTACTTAGTCATTTTTCTGACGTTTATCAGACTTTCATATAGGGGAAATGTCAGTGAGCATTCTGATTTCAGTTCCAGAGCGATTCACCCAATGAGTCCTTGATATTTAGTCGTTTTCAGCCAATTTTATGGATATTTGAAAATTTCACTTTTTTGTGAAAATATCCACTAAATGAGGGAATAATATGTGTGAGGGTACCCCTGGAGAGTTCCAAATGTGTGTGGGTAGAATATATATCCCACGGGAGTAAAATTGAAAAAAGTCGAAAAAATTTTTTTTTTGGACTTAGTCATTTTTCCGGCGTTTATCAGACTTTCAGAAAGGGCAAATGTCAGTGAGCGTTCCGATTTCAGTTCCAGAGCGATTCACCCAATGAGTCCTTGATATTTAGTCGTTTTCAGCCAATTTTATGGATATTTGAAAATTTCACTTTTTTGTGAAAATATCCACTAAATGAGGGAATAATATGTGTGAGGGTACCCCTGGAGAGTTCCAAATGTGTGTGGGTAGAATATATATCCCACGGGGGTAAAATTGAAAAAAGTTGAAAAATTTTTTTTTTTGTACTTAGTCATTTTTCCGGCGTTTATCAGACTTTCAGATAGGGCAAATGTCAGTGAGCATTACGATTTCAATTCCAGAGCGATTCGCTCAATGAGTCCTTGATAGTTAGTCGTTTTCAGCCAATATTTTGGATTTTTGAAAATTTCACTTTTTTGTGAAAATATCCACTAAATGAGGGAATAATATGTTTGAGGGTACCCCAGGAGAGTTCCAAATGTGTGTGAGTAGAATATATATCCCACGGGGGTAAAATTGAAAAAAGTTGAAAATTTTTTTTTTTTGTACTTAGTCATTTTTCCGGCGTTTATCAGACTTTCAGAAAGGGCAAATGTCAGTGAGCGTTCCGATTTCAGTTCCAGAGCGATTCACCCAATGAGTCCTTGATATTTAGTCGTTTTCAGCCAATTTTATGGATATTTGAAAATTTCACTTTTTTGTGAAAATATCCACTAAATGAGGGAATAATATGTGTGAGGGTACCCCAGGAGAGTTCCAAATGTGTGTGGGTAGAATATATATCCCACGGGGGTAAAATTGAAAAAAGTTGAAAACATTTTTTTTTTGGACTTAGTCATTTTTCCGGCGTTTATCAGACTTTCAGATAGGGTAAATGTCAGTGAGCATTCTGATTTCAGTTCCAGAGCGATTCACCCAATGAGTCCTTGATATTTAGTCGTTTTCAGCCAATTTTATGGATATTTGAAAATTTCACTTTTTTGTGAAAATATCCACTAAATGAGGGAATAATATGTGTGAGGGTACCCCTGGAGAGTTCCAAATGTGTGTGGGTAGAATATATATCCCACGGGGGTAAAATTGAAAAAAGTCGAAAAAATTTTTTTTTTGGACTTAGTCATTTTTCCGGCGTTTATCAGAATTTCAGATAGGGCAAATGTCAGTGAGCATTCCAGTTTCAGTTGCAGAGCGATTCGCCAAATGAGTACTTGATATTTAGTCTTTTTCAGCCAATTTTCTGGATTTTTGAAAATTTCACTTTTTTGTGAAAATATCCACTAAATGAGGGAATAATATGTCTGAGGGTACCCCAGGAGAGTTTCAAATGTGTGTGGGTAGAATATATATCCCACGGGGGTAAAATTGAAAAAAGTTAAAAAAATTTTTTTTTTGGACTTAGTCATTTTTCTGACGTTTATCAGACTTTCATATAGGGGAAATGTCAGTGAGCATTCTGATTTCAGTTCCAGAGCGATTCACCCAATGAGTCCTTGATATTTAGTCGTTTTCAGCCAATTTTATGGATATTTGAAAATTTCACTTTTTTGTGAAAATATCCACTAAATGAGGGAATAATATGTGTGAGGGTACCCCTGGAGAGTTCCAAATGTGTGTGGGTAGAATATATATCCCACGGGGGTAAAATTTAAAAAAGTTGAAAATTTTTTTTTTTTGTACTTAGTCATTTTTCCGGCGTTTATCAGACTTTCAGAAAGGGCAAATGTCAGTGAGCGTTCCGATTTCAGTTCCAGAGCGATTCACCCAATGAGTCCTTGATATTTAGTCGTTTTCAGCCAATTTTATGGATATTTAAAAATTTCACTTTTTTGTGAAAATATCCACTAAATGAGGGAATAATATGTGTGAGGGTACCCCAGGAGAGTTCAAATGTGTGTGGGTAGAATATATATCCCACGGGGGTAAAATTGAAAAAAGTTGAAATTTTTTTTTTTGTACTTAGTCATTTTTCTGACGTTTATCAGACTTTCATATAGGGGAAATGTCAGTGAGCATTCTGATTTCAGTTCCAGAGCGATTCACCCAATGAGTCCTTGATATTTAGTCGTTTTCAGCCAATTTTATGGATATTTGAAAATTTCACTTTTTTGTGAAAATATCCACTAAATGAGGGAATAATATGTGTGAGGGTACCCCTGGAGAGTTCCAAATGTGTGTGGGTAGAATATATATCCCACGGGGGTAAAATTGAAAAAAGTCGAAAAAATTTTTTTTTTGGACTTGTCATTTTTCCGGCGTTTATCAGACTTTCAGAAAGGGCAAATGTCAGTGAGCGTTCCGATTTCAGTTCCAGAGCGATTCACCCAATGAGTCCTTGATATTTAGTCGTTTTCAGCCAATTTTATGGATATTTGAAAATTTCACTTTTTTGTGAAAATATCCACTAAATGAGGGAATAATATGTGTGAGGGTACCCCTGGAGAGTTCCAAATGTGTGTGGGTAGAATATATATCCCACGGGGGTAAAATTGAAAAAAGTTGAAAAATTTTTTTTTTTGTACTTAGTCATTTTTCCGGCGTTTATCAGACTTTCAGATAGGGCAAATGTCAGTGAGCATTACGATTTCAGTTCCAGAGCGATTCGCTCAATGAGTCCTTGATAGTTAGTCGTTTTCAGCCAATATTTTGGATTTTTGAAAATTTCACTTTTTTGTGAAAATATCCACTAAATGAGGGATTAATATGTTTGAGGGTACCCCAGGAGAGTTCCAAATGTGTGTGAGTAGAATATATATCCCACGGGGGTAAAATTGAAAAAAGTTGAAAATTTTTTTTTTTTGTACTTAGTCATTTTTCCGGCGTTTATCAGACTTTCAGAAAGGGCAAATGTCAGTGAGCGTTCCGATTTCAGTTCCAGAGCGATTCACCCAATGAGTCCTTGATATTTAGTCGTTTTCAGCCAATTTTATGGATATTTGAAAATTTCACTTTTTTGTGAAAATATCCACTAAATGAGGGAATAATATGTGTGAGGGTACCCCAGGAGAGTTCCAAATGTGTGTGGGTAGAATATATATCCCACGGGGGTAAAATTGAAAAAAGTTGAAAACATTTTTTTTTTGGACTTAGTCATTTTTCCGGCGTTTATCAGACTTTCAGATAGGGTAAATGTCAGTGAGCATTCTGATTTCAGTTCCAGAGCGATTCACCCAATGAGTCCTTGATATTTAGTCGTTTTCAGCCAATTTTATGGATATTTGAAAATTTCACTTTTTTGTGAAAATATCCACTAAATGAGGGAATAATATGTGTGAGGGTACCCCTGGAGAGTTCCAAATGTGTGTGGGTAGAATATATATCCCACGGGGGTAAAATTGAAAAAAGTCGAAAAAATTTTTTTTTTGGACTTAGTCATTTTTCCGGCGTTTATCAGAATTTCAGATAGGGTAAATGTCAGTGAGCATTCCAGTTTCAGTTGCAGAGCGATTCGCCAAATGAGTACTTGATATTTAGTCTTTTTCAGCCAATTTTCTGGATTTTTGAAAATTTCACTTTTTTGTGAAAATATCCACTAAATGAGGGAATAATATGTCTGAGGGTACCCCAGGAGAGTTCCAAATGTGTGTGGGTAGAATATATATCCCACGGGGGTAAAATTGAAAAAAGTTGAAAATTTTTTTTTTTTGGACTTAGTCATTTTTCCGGCGTTTATCAGACTTTCAGATAGGGCAAATGTCAGTGAGCGTTCCTATTTCAGTTGCAGAGCGATTCGCCAAATGAGTCCTTGATATTTAGTCGTTTTCAGCCAATTTTATGGATATTTGAAAATTTCATTTTTTTGTGAAAATATCCACTAAATGAGGGAATAATATGTGTGAGGGTACCCCTGGAGAGTTCCAAATGTGTGTGGGTAGAATATATATCCCACGGGGGTAAAATTGAAAAAAGTTGAAAAAATTTTTTTTTTGGACTTAGTCATTTTTCCGGCGTTTATCAGACTTTCAGATAGGGCAAATGTCAGTGAGCGTTCCTATTTCAGTTGCAGAGCGATTCGCCAAATGAGTCCTTGATATTTAGTCGTTTTCAGCCAATTTTATGGATATTTGAAAATTTCACTTTTTTGTGAAAATATCCACTAAATGAGGGAATAATATGTGTGAGGGTACCCCTGGAGAGTTCCAAATGTGTGTGGGTAGAATATATATCCCACGGGGGTAAAATTGAAAAAAGTTGAAAAAATTTTTTTTTTGGACTTAGTCATTTTTCCGGCGTTTATCAGACTTTCAGATAGGGCAAATGTCAGTGAGCGTTCCTA
This sequence comes from Phyllobates terribilis, assembly GCF_046119375.1. NCBI lineage: Eukaryota > Metazoa > Chordata > Amphibia > Anura > Dendrobatidae > Phyllobates > Phyllobates terribilis. Next base: position 323,867,148 of record NW_027362764.1, on the reverse strand, counting down.
TTTCAGTTGCAGAGCGATTCGCCAAATGAGTCCTTGATATTTAGTCGTTTTCAGCCAATTTTATGGATATTTGAAAATTTCACTTTTTTGTGAAAATATCCACTAAATGAGGGAATAATATGTGTGAGGGTACCCCTGGAGAGTTCCAAATGTGTGTGGGTAGAATATATATCCCACGGGGGTAAAACTGAAAAAAGTTGAAAATTATTTTTTTTTTGTACTTAGTCATTTTTCCGGCGTTTATCAGACTTTCAGAAAGGGCAAATGTCAGTGACCGTTCCAATTTCAGTTGCAGAGCGATTCGCCAAATGAGTCCTTGATATTTAGTCTTTTTCAGCCAATTTTCTGGATTTTTGAAAATTTCACTTTTTTGTGAAAATATCCACTAAATGAGGGAATAATATGTCTGAGGGTACCCCAGGAGAGTTCCAAATGTGTGTGGGTAGAATATATATCCCACGGGGGTAAAATTGAAAAAAGTTAAAAAATTTTTTTTTTGGACTTAGTCATTTTTCTGACGTTTATCAGACTTTCATATAGGGGAAATGTCAGTGAGCGTTCCGATTTCAGTTCCAGAGCGATTCGCCCAATGAGTCCTTGATATTTAGTTGTTTTCAGACAATTTTCTGGATTTTTGAAAATTTAACTTTTTTGTGAAAATATCCACTAAATGAGGGAATAATATGTGTGAGGGTACCCCAGGAGAGTTCCAAATGTGTGTGGGTAGAATATATATCCCACGGGGGTAAAATTGAAATAAATTGAAAATTTTTTTTTTTTGGACTTAGTCATTTTTCCGGCGTTTATCAGACTTTCAGAAAGGGCAAATGTCAGTGAGCTTTCCGATTTCAGTTGCAGAGCGATTCGCCAAATGAGTCCTTGATATTTAGTCGTTTTCAGCCAATTTTTTGGATTTTTGAAAATTTCGGTTTTTTTTGAAAATATCCACTAAATGAGGGAATAATATGTGTGAGGGTACCCCTGGAGAGTTCCAAATGTGTGTGGGTAGAATATATATCCCACGGGGTAAAATTGAAAAAAGTTGAAAACATTTTTTTTTTGGACTTAGTCATTTTTCCGGTGTTTATCAGACTTTCAGATAGGGAAAATGTCAGTGAGCGTTCCGATTTCAGTTCCAGAGCGATTCACCCAATGAGTCCTTGATATTTAGTCGTTTTCAGCCAATTTTATGGATATTTGAAAATTTCACTTTTTTGTGAAAATATCCACTAAATGAGGGAATAATATGTGTGAGGGTACCCCTGGAGAGTTCCAAATGTGTGTGGGTAGAATATATATCCCACGGGGGTAAAATTGAAAAAAGTCGAAAAAATTTTTTTTTTGGACTTAGTCATTTTTCCGGCGTTTATCAGAATTTCAGATAGGGCAAATGTCAGTGAGCGTTCCAATTTCAGTTGCAGAGTGATTCGCCAAATGAGTCCTTGATATTTAGTCTTTTTCAGCCAATTTTCTGGATTTTTGAAAATTTCACTTTTTTGTGAAAATATCCACTAAGTGAGGGAATAATATGTCTGAGGGTACCCCAGGAGAGTTTCAAATGTGTGTGGGTAGAATATATATCCCACGGGGGTAAAATTGAAATAAATTGAAAATTTTTTTTTTTTGGACTTAGTCATTTTTCCGGCGTTTATCAGACTTTCAGAAAGGGCAAATGTCAGTGAGCTTTCCGATTTCAGTTGCAGAGCGATTCGCCAAATGAGTCCTTGATATTTAGTCGTTTTCAGCCAATTTTTTGGATTTTTGAAAATTTCGTTTTTTTTTGAAAATATCCACTAAATGAGGGAATAATATGTGTGAGGGTACCCCTGGAGAGTTCCAAATGTGTGTGGGTAGAATATATATCCCACGGGGTAAAATTGAAAAAAGTTGAAAACATTTTTTTTTTGGACTTAGTCATTTTTCCGGTGTTTATCAGACTTTCAGATAGGGAAAATGTCAGTGAGCGCTCCGATTTCAGTTCCAGAGCGATTCACCCAATGAGTCCTTGATATTTAGTCGTTTTCAGCCAATTTTATGGATATTTGAAAATTTCACTTTTTTGTGAAAATATCCACTAAATGAGGGAATAATATGTGTGAGGGTACCCCTGGAGAGTTCCAAATGTGTGTGGGTAGAATATATATCCCACGGGGGTAAAATTGAAAAAAGTTGAAATTTTTTTTTTTTTGGACTTAGTCATTTTTCCTGCGTTTATCAGACTTTCAGATAGGGAAAATGTCAGTGAGCGTTCCGATTTCAGTTCCAGAGCGATTCGCCCAATGAGTCCTTGATATTTAGTTGTTTTCAGACAATTTTCTGGATTTTTGAAAATTTTACTTTTTTGTGAAAATATCCACTAAATGAGGGAATAATATGTGTGAGGGTACCCCTGGAGAGTTCCAAATGTGTGTGGGTAGAATATATATCCCACGGGGGTAAAATTGAAAAAAGTCGAAAAAATTTTTTTTTTGGACTTAGTCATTTTTCCGGCGTTTATCAGAATTTCAGATAGGGCAAATGTCAGTGAGCGTTCCAGTTTCAGTTGCACAGCGATTCGCCAAATGAGTCCTTGATATTTAGTCTTTTTCAGCCAATTTTCTGGATTTTTGAAAATTTCACTTTTTTGTGAAAATATCCACTAAATGAGGGAATAATATGTCTGAGGGTACCCCAAGAGAGTTACAAATGTGTGTGGGTAGAATATCCCACGGGGGTAAAATTGAAAAAAGTTAAAAAAAATTTTTTTTTGGACTTAGTCATTTTTCTGACGTTTATCAGACTTTCATATAGGGGAAATGTCAGTGAGCATTCTGATTTCAGTTCCAGAGCGATTCACCCAATGAGTCCTTGATATTTAGTCGTTTTCAGCCAATTTTATGGATATTTGAAAATTTCACTTTTTTGTGAAAATATCCTGTAAATGAGGGAATAATATGTGTGAGGGTACCCCTGGAGAGTTCCAAATGTGTGTGGGTAGAATATATATCCCACGGGGGTAAAATTGAAAAAAGTTGAAAATTTTTTTTTTTTTGTACTTAGTCATTTTTCCGGCGTTTATCAGACTTTCAGATAGGGCAAATGTCAGTGAGCGTTCCAATTTCAGTTGCAGAGTGATTCGCCAAATGAGTCCTTGATATTTAGTCTTTTTCAGCCAATTTTCTGGATTTTTGAAAATTTCACTTTTTTGTGAAAATATCCACTAAATGAGGGAATAATTTGTGTGAGGGTACCCCAGGAGAGTTTCAAATGTGTGTGGGTAGAATATATATCCCACGGCGGTAAAATTGAAAAAAGTTGAAATTTTTTTTTTTGTACTTAGTCATTTTTCTGACGTTTATCAGACTTTCATATAGGGGAAATGTCAGTGAGCATTCTGATTTCAGTTCCAGAGCGATTCACCCAATGAGTCCTTGATATTTAGTCGTTTTCAGCCAATTTTATGGATATTTGAAAATTTCACTTTTTTGTGAAAATATCCACTAAATGAGGGAATAATATGTGTGAGGGTACCCCTGGAGAGTTCCAAATGTGTGTGGGTAGAATATATATCCCACGGGGGTAAAATTGAAAAAAGTCGAAAAAATTTTTTTTTTGGACTTAGTCATTTTTCCGGCGTTTATCAGACTTTCAGAAAGGGCAAATGTCAGTGAGCGTTCCGATTTCAGTTCCAGAGCGATTCACCCAATGAGTCCTTGATATTTAGTCGTTTTCAGCCAATTTTATGGATATTTGAAAATTTCACTTTTTTGTGAAAATATCCACTAAATGAGGGAATAATATGTGTGAGGGTACCCCAGGAGAGTTCCAAATGTGTGTGGGTAGAATATATATCCCACGGGGGTAAAATTGAAAAAAGTTGAACATTTTTTTTTTTTGGACTTAGTCATTTTTCCGGCGTTTATCAGACTTTCAGATAGGGCAAATGTCAGTGAGCGTTCCTATTTCAGTTGCAGAGCGATTCGCCAAATGAGTCCTTGATATTTAGTCGTTTTCAGCCAATTTTTTGGATTTTTGAAAATTTCACTTTTTTGTGAAAATATCCACTAAATGAGGGAATAATTTGTGTGAGGGTACCCCAGGAGAGTTTCAAATGTGTGTGGGTAGAATATATATCCCACGGCGGTAAAATTGAAAAAAGTTGAAATTTTTTTTTTTTGTACTTAGTCATTTTTCTCACGTTTATCAGACTTTCATATAGGGGAAATGTCAGTGAGCATTCTGATTTCAGTTCCAGAGCGATTCACCCAATGAGTCCTTGATATTTAGTCGTTTTCAGCCAATTTTATGGATATTTGAAAATTTCACTTTTTTGTGAAAATATCCACTAAATGAGGGAATAATATGTGTGAGGGTACCCCTGGAGAGTTCCAAATGTGTGTGGGTAGAATATATATCCCACGGGGGTAAAATTGAAAAAAGTTGAAAAAATTTTTTTTTTGGACTTAGTCATTTTTCCGGCGTTTATCAGACTTTCAGATAGGGCAAATGTCAGTGAGCATTCCGATTTCAGTTGCAGAGCGATTCGCCAAATGAGTCCTTGATATTTAGTCGTTTTCAGCCAATTTTCTGGATTTTTGAAAATTTCACTTTTTTGTGAAAATATCCACTAAATGAGGGAATAATATGTGTGAGGGTACCCCTGGAGAGTTCCAAATGTGTGTGGATAGAATATATATCCCACGGGAGTAAAATTGAAAAAAGTTAAAAAAATGTTTTTTTTGTACTTAGTCATTTTTCTGACGTTCATCAGACTTTCATATAGGGGAAATGTCAGTGAGCATTCTGATTTCAGTTCCAGAGCGATTCACCCAATGAGTCCTTGATATTTAGTCGTTTTCAGCCAATTTCATGGCTATTTGAAAATTTCACTTTTTTGTGAAAATATCCACTAAATGAGGGAATAATATGTGTGAGGGTACGCCAGGAGAGTTCCAAATGTGTGTGGGTAGAATATATATCCCACGGGGGTAAAATTGAAAAAAGTTGAAAAAAATTTATTTTTTGGACTTAGTCATTTTTCCGACGTTTATCAGACTTTCAGATAGGGGAAATGTCAGTCAGCATTCTGATTTCAGTTCCAGAGCGATTCACCCAATGAGTCCTTGATATTTAGTCGTTTTCAGCCAGTATTTTGGATTTTTGAATATTTCACTTTTTTGTGAAAATATCCACTAAATGAGGGAATAATATGTGTGAGGGTACCCCAGGAGAGTTTCAAATGTGTGTGGGTAGAATATATATCCCACGGCGGTAAAATTGAAAAAAGTTGAAATTTTTTTTTTTTTTTACTTAGTCATTTTTCTGACGTTTATCAGACTTTCAGATAGGGGAAATGTCAGTGAGAATTCTGATTTCAGTTCCAGAGCGATTCACCCAATGAGTCCTTGATATTTAGTCGTTTTCAGCCAATATTTTGGATTTTTGAATATTTCACTTTTTTGTGAAAATATCCACTAAATGAGGGAATAATATGTGTAAGGGTACCCCAGGAGAGTTCCAAATGTGTGTGGGTAGAATATATATCCCACGGGGGTAAAATTGAAAAAAGTTGAAAAAAATTTTTTTTTGGACTTAGTAACTTTTCCGGCGTTTATCAGACTTTCAGATAGGGAAAATGTCATTGAGAATTCCGATTTCAGTTCCAGAGCGATTCGCCCAATGAGTCCTTGATATTTAGTCGTTTTCAGCCAATATTTTGGATTTTTGAAAATTTCACTTTTTTGTGAAAATATCCAGTAAATGAAGGAATAATATGTGTGAGGGTACCCCAGGAGAGTTCCAAATGTGTGTGGGTAGAATATATATCCCACAGGGGTAAAATTGAAAAAAGTTGAAAAAAATTTATTTGGACTTAGTCATTTTTCCGGCGTTTATCAGACTTTCAGATAGGGGAAATGTCAGTGAGTGCTCAGATTTCAGTTCCAGAGCGATTCACCCAATGAGTCCTGGATATTTAGTCATTTTCAGCCAATTGTCTGGATTTTTGAAAATTTCACTTTGTGAAAATATCCACTAAATGAGGGAATAATATGTGTGAGGGTACCCCAGGAGAGTTACAAATGTGTGTGGGTAGAATATATATCCCATGGGGGTAAAATTGAAAAAAGTTGAAAAAAATTTTTGGGGGGACTTAGTAATTTTTCCGGCGTTTATCAGACTTTCAGATAGGGGAAATGTCAGTGAGTGTTCCGATTTCATTTCCAGAGCAATTCACCCAATGAGTCCATGATACTTAGTCGTTTTCAGCCAATTTTCAGGATTTTTGAAAATTTCACTTTTTTGTGAAAATATCCACCAAATGAGGGAATAATATGTGTGGGGATACCCCAGGAGAGTTCCAAATGTGTGTGGGTAGAATAAATATCCCACAGGGGTAAAAGTGAAAAAAATTACTCAGTCCAAAAAAAAAATTTTTTTTCAACTTTTTTCAATTTTACCCCCGTGGGATATATATTCTACCCACACACATTTGGAACTCTCCTGGGGTACCCTCACACATATTATTCCCTCATTTAGTGGATATTTTCACAAAAAAAGTGAAATTTTCAAAAATCCAAAAAATTGGCTGAAAACGACTAAATATCATGGACTCTCTGGGCGAATCGCTCTTCAACTGAAATCGGAACGCTCACTGACATTTGCCATATCTGAAAGTCTGATAAACGCCGTAAAAATGACTAACTCCAAAAAAAAATTTTTTAAATTTTTTTCAATTTTACCCCCGTGGGATATATATTCTACCCACACACATTCGGAACTCTCCTGGGGAACCCTCACACATATTATTACCTCATTTAGTGGATATTTTCACAGAAAAGTGAAATTTTCAAAAATCCAGAAAATTGGCTGAAAACTACTAAATATGAAGGACTCATTGGGCGAATTGCTCTGGAACTGAAATCGGAACGCTCACTGACATTTGCCCTATCTGAAATTATAATAAACGCCGGAAAAATGACTAACTCCAAAAAAAAATTTTTTAAACTTTTTTCAATTTTACCCCCGTGGGATATATATTCTACCCACACAAATTTGGAACTCTCCTGGGGTACCCTCACACATATTATTCCCTCATTTAGTGGATATTTTCACAAAAAAGTGAAATTTTCAAAAATACTGAAAACGACTAAATATCAAGGACTCATTGGGCGAATCGCTCTGGAACTGAAATCGGAACGCTCAATGACATTTCCACTATCTCAAAGTCTGATAAACGCTGGAAGAATGAGTAAGTCCAAAAAAAAATTTTTTTCAACTTTTTTCAATTTTACCCCCGTGGGATATATATTCTACCTACACACATTTGGAACTCTCCTGGGTTACCCTCACACATATTATTCCCTCATTTAGGGGATATTTTCACAAAAAAGTGAAATTTTCAAAAATTCTGAAAATTGGCTGAAAACGACTAAATATCAAGAACTCATTGGGCAAATCGCTCTGGAATTGAAATCGGAACGCTCACTGACATTTCCCCTACCTGAAAGTATGATAAACGCTGGAAAAATGACTAAGTCCAAAAAAAAATTTTTTCCAACTTTTTTCAATTTTACCCCCATGGGATGTATATTCTACCCAAACACATTTGGAACTCTCCTGGGGTACCCTCACACATATTATTCCCTCATTTAGTGGATATTTTCACAAAATTGAAATTTTCAAAAATCCAGAAAATTGGCTAAAAACGACTCAATATCAAGGACACATTGGGCGAATCGCTCTGGAACTGAAATCCGAATGCTCGCTGACATTTGCCCTATCTGAAAGTCTGATAAACGCCGGAAAAATGCCTAAGTCCAAAAAAAAAAAATTTTTCAACTTTTTTCAATTTTACCCCCGTGGGATATATATTCTACCCACACACATTTGGAACTCTCCTGGGGTACCCTCACACATATTATTCCCTCATTTAGTGGATATTTTCACAAAAAAGTGAAATTTTCAAAAATCCAGAAAATTGGCTGAAAACGACTAAATATCAAGGACTCATTGGGCGAATCGCTCTGGAACTGATATCGGAACGCTCACTGACATTTCCCCTATCTGAAAGTCTGATAAACGCCAGAAAAATGACAAAGTCCGAAAAAAAAATTCTCAACTTTTTTCAATTTTACCCCCGTTCGATATATATTCTACCCATACACATTTGGAACTCTCCTGGGGTACCCTCACACATATTATTCCCTCATTTAGTGGATATTTTCATAAAAAAGTGAAATTTTCAAAAATACTGAAAACGACTAAATATCAAGGACTCATTGGGCGAATCGCTCTGGAACTGAAATCGGAATGCTCAATGACATTTCCACTATCTCAAAGTATGATAAACGCGGGAAAAATGACTAAGTCCAAAAAAAAAAAATTTTTCAACTTTTTTCAATTTTACCCCCGTTCGATATATATTCTACCCATACACATTTGGAATTCTCCTGGGGTACCCTCACACATATTATTCCCTCATTTAGTGGATATTTTCACAAAAAAAGTGAAATTTTCAAAAATCCCGAAAATTGGCTGAAGACTACTAAATATCAAGGAATCATTGGGCGAATCGCTCTGGAACTGAAATCGGAATGCTCAATGACATTTCCACTATCTCAAAGTCTGATAAACGCCGGAAAAATGACTAAGTCCAAAAAAAAATAATTTTTCTACTTTTTTCAATTTTACCCCCGTGGGATATATATTCTACCCACACACATTTGGAACTCTCCTGGGGTACCCTCACACATATTATTCCCTCATTTAGTGGATATTTTCACAAAAAAGTGAAATTTTCAAAAATACTGAAAACGACTAAATATCAAGGACTCATTGGGCGAATCGCTCTGGAACTGAAATCGGAATGCTCAATGACATTTCCACTATCTCAAAGTCTGATAAACGCTGGAAAAATGACTAAGTCCAAAAAAAAATAATTTTTCTACTTTTTTCAATTTTACCCCCGTGGGATATATATTCTACCCACACACATTTGGAACTCTCCTGGGGTACCCTCACACATATTATTCCCTCATTTAGTGGATATTTTCACAAAAAACTGAAATTTTAAAAAATCCAGAAAATTGTCTGAAAACGACTAAATATCAAGGACTCATTGGGTGAATCGCTTTGGAACTGATATCGGAACGCTCACTGACATTTCCCCTATCTGAAAGTCTGATAAACGCCAGAAAAATGACTAAGTCCAAAAAAAAAATTTTTTCAACTTTTTTCAATTTTACCCACGTGGGATATATATTCTACCCACACACATTTGGAACTCTCCTGGGGTACCCTCACACATATTATTCCCTCATTTAGTGGATATGTTCGCAAAAAAGTGAAGTTTTAAAAAATCCAAAACATTCGCTGAAAACGACTAAATATGAAGGACTCATTGGGCGAATCGCTCTGCAACTGTTATCGGAACGCTCACTGACATGTGCCCTATCTGAAAGTCTGATAAACGCTGGAAGAATGAATAAGTCCAAAAAAAAATTTTTTTCAACTTTTTTCAATTTTACCCCCGTGGGATATATATTCTACCTACACACATTTGGAAATCTCCTGGGGCACCCTCACACATATTATTCCCTCATTTAGTGGATATTTTCACAGAAAAGTGAAATTTTCAAAAATCCAGAAAATTGGCTGAAAACTACTAAATTTGAAGGACTCATTGGGCGAATCGCTCTGGAACTGAAATCGGAACGCTCACTGACGTTTCCCCTATCTGAAAGTCTGATAAATGCCGGAAAAATGACTAAGTCCAAAAAAAATATTTTTTAAACATCATTCAATTTTATCCCCGAGGGATATATATACTACCCAAACACATTTGGAACTCTCCTGGGTTACCCTCACACATATTATTCCCTCATTTAGTGGATATTTTCTCAAAAAAGTGAAATTTTCAAAAATCCAGAAAATTGGCTGAAAACGACTAAACAACATGGACTCATTGGGTGAATCGCTCTGGAACTGAAACGGAATGCTCACTGACATTTCCCCTATCTGGAAGTCTGATAAACGCCAGAAAAATGACTAAGTCCAAAAAAAAAAAATTTTCAACTTTTTTCAATTTTACCCCCGTGGGATATATATTCTACCCACACACATTTGGAACTCTCCTGGGGTACCCTCACACATATTATTCCCTCATTTAGTGGATATTTTCCCAAAAAAGTGAAATTTTCAAAAATGCTGAAAATGACTATATATCAAAGACTCATTGGGCGAATCGCTCTGGAACTGAAATCGGAACGCTCAATGACATTTCCACTATCTGAAAGTCTGATAAACGCCGGATAAATGACTAAGTCCAAAAAAAAAAAAATTTTCAACTTTTTTCAATTTTAACCCCGTGGGATATAAATTCTACCCACACACATTTGGAACTCTCCTGGGTACCCTCACACATATTATTCCCTCATTTAGTAGATATGTTCACAAAAAAGTGAAGTTTTAAAAAATCCAAAATATTCGCTGAAAATGACTAAATATGAAGGACTCATTGGGCGAATCGCTCTGCAACTGATATCCGAACGCTCACTGACATGTGCCCTATCTGAAAGTCTGATAAACGCTGGAAGAATGAGTAAGTCCAAAAAAAAATTTTTTTCAACTTTTTTCAATTTTACCCCCGTGGGATATATATTCTACCTACACACATTTGGAACTCTCCTGGGTTACCCTCACACATATTATTCCCTCATTTAGTGGATATTTTCACAAAAAAGTGAAATTTTCAAAAATCCAGAAAATTGGCTGAAAACGACTAAACAACATGGACTCATTGGGCGAATCGCTCTGGAACTGAAATCGGAATGCTCACTGACATTTCCCCTATCTGAAAGTCTGATAAACGCCAGAAAAATGACTAAGTCCTAAAAAAAATTTTTTTCAACTTTTTTCAATTTTACCCCCGTGGGATATATATTCTACACACACACATTTGGTACTCTCCTGGGGTACCTTCACACATATTATTCCCTCATTTAGTGGATATTTTCACAAAAAAGTGAAATTTTCAAAAATTCTGAAAATTGGCTGAAAACGACTAAATATCAAGAACTCATTGGGCGAATCGCTCTGCAACTGAAACGGAACGCTCACTGACATTTCCCCTATCTGAAAGTCTGATAAACGCCAGAAAAATGCCTAAGTCTATAAAAAAATGTTTTCAACTTTTTTCAATTTTACCCCCGTGGGATGTAAATTCTACCCACACACATTTGGAACTCTCCTGGGGTACCTTCACACATATTATTCCCTCATTTAGTGGATATTTTCACAAAAAAGTGAAATTTTCAAAAATTCTGAAAATTGGCTGAAAACGACTAAATATCAAGGACTCAATGGGCGAATTGCTCTGGAACTGAAATCATAATGCTCACTGACATTTCCCCTATCTGAAAGTCTGATAAATGCAGGGAATATGACTAAGTCCCCCAAAAAAATTTTTTCAACTTTTTTCAATTTTACCCCCGTGGGATATTTATTCTACCCACACACATTTGGAACTCTCCTGGGGTACCTTCACACACATTATTCCCTCATTTAGTAGATATTTTCACAAAAAAGTGAAATTTTCAAAAATCCAGAAAATTGGCTGAAAACGACTAAACAACATGGACTCATTGGGTGAATCGCTCTGGAACTGAAACGGAATGCTCACTGACATTTCCCCTATCTGGAAGTCTGATAAACGCCGGAAAAATGACTAAGTCAAAAAAAAATTTTTTTTAAACTTTTTTCAATTTTACCCCCGTGGGATATATATTCTACCCACACACATTTGGAACTCTCCTGGGGTACCTTCACACATATTATTCCCTCATTTAGTGGATATTTTCACAAAATTGAAATTTTCAAAAATCCAGAAAATTGGCTAAAAACGACTCAATATCAAGGACACATTGGGCGAATCGCTCTGGAACTGAAATCCGAACGCTCGCTGACATTTGCCCTATCTGAAAGTCTGATAAACGCCGGAAAAATGCCTAAGTCCAAAAAAAAATGTTTTCAACTTTTTTTAATTTTACCCCCGTGGGATATATATTCTACCCACACACATTTGGAACTCTCCTGGGGTACCCTCACACATATTATTCCCTCATTTAGTGGATATTTTCACAAAAAAGTGAAATTTTCAAAAATAAAGAAAATTGGCTGAAAACGACTAAATATCAAGGACTCAATGGGCGAATTGCTGTGGAACTGAAATCATAACGCTACCTGACATTTCCCCTATCTGAAAGTCTGATAAACGCCGGAAAAATGACTAAGTCCAAAAAAAAATGTATTCAACTTTTTTCAATTTTACCCCCGTGGGATATATATTCTACCCACACACATTTGGAACTCTCCTGGGGTACCCTCACACATATTATTCCCTCATTTAGTGGATATTTTCACAAAAAAGTGAAATTTTCAAAAATCCAGAAAATTGGCTGAAAACGACTCAATATCAAGGACTCATTGGGCGAATCGCTCTGGAACTGAAATTGGAACGCTCACTGACATTTCCCCTATCTGAAAGTCTGATAAACGACGGAAATATGACTAAGTCACAAAAAAAATTTTTTCAACTTTTTTCAATTTTACCCCCGTGGGATATATATTCTACCCACACACATTTGGAACTCTCCTGGGGTACCCTCACACATATTATTCCCTCATTTAGTGGATATTTTCACAAAAAAGTGAAATTTTCAAAAATCCAGAAAATTGGCTGAAAACGACTAAATATCAAGGACTCAATGGGCGATTTGCTGTGGAACTGAAATCATAACGCTCCCTGACATTTCCCCTATCTGAAAGTCTGATAAATGCCGGAAATATGACTAAGTTCCAAAAAAAATTTTTTTTCAACTTTTTTCAATTTCACCCCCGTGGGATATATATTCTACCCACACACATTTGGAACTCTCCTGGGGTACCCTCACACATATTATTCCCTCATTTAGTAGATATTTTCACAAAAAAGTGAAATTTTCAAAAATCCAGAAAATTGGCTGAAAACGACTAAATATCAAGGACTCATTGGGCGAATCGCTCTGGAACTGAAATCATAACGCTTACTGACATTTCCCCTATCTGAAAGTCTGATAAACGCCGGAAAAATGCCTAATTCCAAAAAAAAAATGTTTTCAACTTTTTTTAATTTTACCCCCGTGGGATACATATTCTACCCACACACATTTGGAACTCTCCTGGGGTACCCTCATACATATTATTCCCTCATTTAGTGGATATTTTCACAAAAAAGTGAAATTTTCAAAAATCCAGAAAATTGGCTGAAAATGACTAAATATCAAGGAGTCAATGGGCGAATCTCTCTGGAACTGAAATCATAACGCTCACTGACATTTCCCCTATCTGAAAGTCTGATTAATGCCGGAAAAATGCCGAAGTCCAAAAAAAAATTTTTTTCAACTTTTTTCAATTTTACCCCCGTGGGATATATATTCTACCCACACACATCTGGAACTCTCCTGGGGTACCTTCACACACATTATTCCCTTATTTAGTGGATATTTCCACAAAAAAGTGAAATTTTCAAAAATTCAGAAAATTGGCTGAAAACGACTAAATATCAAGAACGTATTGGGCGAATCGCTCTGCAACTGAAATCCGAACGCTCGCTGACATTTGCCCTATCTGAAAGTCTGATAAACGCCGGAAAAATGCCTAAGTCCAAAACAACATTTTTCTCAACTTTTTTCAATTTTACCCCCGTGGGATATATATTCTACCCACACACATTTGGAACTCTCCTGTGGTACCCTCACACATATTATTCCCTCATTTAGTGGATATTTTCACAACATTGAAATTTTCAAAAATCCAGAAAATTGGCTGAAAACGACTCAATATCAAGGACTCATTCGGCGAATCGCTCTGGAACTGAAATCAGAACGCTCAATGACATTTCCCCTATCTGAAAGTCTGATAAACGACGGAAATATGGCTAAGTCCCAAAAAAAAATTTTTTTCAACTTTTTTCAATTTTTCCCCCGTGGGATATATATTCTACCCACACACATTTGGAACTCTCCTGGGGTACCCTCACACATATTATTCCCTCATTTAGTGGATATTTTCACAAAAAAGTGAAATTTTCAAAAATCCAGAAAATTGGCTGAAAACGACTAAATATCAAGGACACATTGGGCGAATCGCTCTGGAACTGAAATCTGAACACTCGCTGACATTTGCCCTATCTGAAAGTCTGATAAACGCCGGAAAAATGCCTAAGTCCAAAAAAAAAATGTTTTCAACTTTCTTTAATTTTACCCCCGTGGGATATACATTCTACCAACACACATTTGGAACTCTCCTGGGGTACCCTCATACATATTATTCCCTCATTTAGTGGATATTTTCACAACATTGAAATTTTCAAAAATCCAGAAAATTGGCTGAAAACGACTAAATATCAAGGACTCAATGGGCGAATCGCTCTGGAACTGAAATCATAACGCTTACTGACATTTCCCCTATATGAAAGTCTGATAAACGCCGGAAAAATGACTAAATCCCCAAAAAAAATTTTTCAACTTTTTTCAATTTTACCCCGTGGGATATATATTCTACCCACACACATTTGGAACTCTCCTGGGGTACCCTCACACTTATTATTCCCTCATTTATTGGATATTTTCACAAAAAAGTGAAATTTTCAAAAATCCAGAAAATTGCCTGAAAACGACTAAATATCAAGAACTCAATGGGCGAATCGCTCTGGAACTGAAATCATAACGCTTACTGACATTTCCCCTATCTGAAAGTCTGATAAACGCCGGAAAAATGACTAATTCCCCAAAAAATTTTTTGCAACTTTTTTCAATTTTACCCCCGTGGAATATATAATCTACCCACACACATTTGGAACTCTCCTGCGGTACCCTCACACATATTAATCCCTCATTTAGTGGATATTTTCACAAAAAAATGAAATTTTCAAACATCCAGAAAATTGGCTGAAAACTACTCAATATCAAGGACTCATTGTGCGAATCGCTCTGGAACTGAAATCGAAACGCTCGCTGACATTTGCCCTATCTGAAAGTCTGATAAACGCCGGAAAAATGCCTAAGTCCAAAAAAAAAATGTTTTCAACTTTTTTCAATTTTACCCCCGTGGGATATATATTCTACCCACACACATTTGGAACTCTCCTGGGGTACCCTCACACATATTATTCCCTCATTTAGTGGATATTTTCACAAAAAAGTGAAATTTTCAAAAATAAAGAAAATTGGCTGAAAACGACTAAATATCAAGGACTCAATGGGCGAATTGCTGTGGAACTGAAATCATAACGCTACCTGACATTTCCCCTATCTGAAAGTCTGATAAACGCCGGAAAAATGACTAAGTCCAAAAAAAAATGTATTCAACTTTTTTCAATTTTACCCCCGTGGGATATATATTCTACCCACACACATTTGGAACTCTCCTGGGGTACCCTCATACATATTATTCCCTCATTTAGTGGATATTTTCACAAACAAGTGAAATTTTCAAAAATCCAGAAAATTGGCTGAAAACGACTAAATATCAAGGACTCAATGGGCGAATCGCTCTGGAACTGAAATCATAACGCTTACTGACATTTCCCCTATCTGAAAGTCTGATAAACGCCGGAAAAATTACTAAGTCCCCAAAAAAATTTTTTCAACTTTTTTCAATTTTACCCCCGTGGGATATATATTCTACCCACACACATTTGGAACTCTCCTGGGGTACCCTCACACATATTATTCCCTCATTTATTGGATATTTTCACAAAAAAGTAAAATTTTCAAAAATCCAGAAAATTGGCTGAAAACGACTAAATATCAAGGACTCAATGGGCGAATTGCTGTGGAATTGAAATCATAACGCTCCCTGACATTTCCCCTATCTGAAAGTCTGATAAATGCCGGAAATATGACTAAGTCCCAAAAAAAAATTTTTTCAACTTTTTTCAATTTTACCCCCGTGGGATATATATTCTACCCACACACATTTGGAACTCTCCTGGGGTACCCTCACACATATTATTCCCTCATTTAGTGGATATTTTCACAAAAAAGTGAAATTTTCAAAAATCCAGAAAATTGGCTGAAAACGACTCAATATCAAGGACTCATTGGGCGAATCGCTCTGGAACTGAAATTGGAACGCTCACTGACATTTCCCCTATCTGAAAGTCTGATAAACGACGGAAATATGACTAAGTCACAAAAAAAATTTTTTCAACTTTTTTCAATTTTACCCCCGTGGGATATATATTCTACCCACACACATTTGGAACTCTCCTGGGGTACCCTCACACATATTATTCCCTCATTTAGTGGATATTTTCACAAAAAAGTGAAATTTTCAAAAATCCAGAAAATTGGCTGAAAACGACTAAATATCAAGGACTCAATGGGCGATTTGCTGTGGAACTGAAATCATAACGCTCCCTGACATTTCCCCTATCTGAAAGTCTGATAAATGCCGGAAATATGACTAAGTTCCAAAAAAAATTTTTTTTCAACTTTTTTCAATTTCACCCCCGTGGGATATATATTCTACCCACACACATTTGGAACTCTCCTGGGGTACCCTCACACATATTATTCCCTCATTTAGTAGATATTTTCACAAAAAAGTGAAATTTTCAAAAATCCAGAAAATTGGCTGAAAACGACTAAATATCAAGGACTCATTGGGCGAATCGCTCTGGAACTGAAATCATAACGCTTACTGACATTTCCCCTATCTGAAAGTCTGATAAACGCCGGAAAAATGCCTAATTCCAAAAAAAAAATGTTTTCAACTTTTTTTAATTTTACCCCCGTGGGATACATATTCTACCCACACACATTTGGAACTCTCCTGGGGTACCCTCATACATATTATTCCCTCATTTAGTGGATATTTTCACAAAAAAGTGAAATTTTCAAAAATCCAGAAAATTGGCTGAAAATGACTAAATATCAAGGAGTCAATGGGCGAATCGCTCTGGAACTGAAATCATAACGCTCACTGACATTTCCCCTATCTGAAAGTCTGATTAATGCCGGAAAAATGCCGAAGTCCAAAAAAAAATTTTTTTCAACTTTTTTCAATTTTACCCCCGTGGGATATATATTCTACCCACACACATCTGGAACTCTCCTGGGGTACCTTCACACACATTATTCCCTTATTTAGTGGATATTTCCACAAAAAAGTGAAATTTTCAAAAATTCAGAAAATTGGCTGAAAACGACTAAATATCAAGAACGTATTGGGCGAATCGCTCTGCAACTGAAATCCGAACGCTCGCTGACATTTGCCCTATCTGAAAGTCTGATAAACGCCGGAAAAATGCCTAAGTCCAAAACAACATTTTTCTCAACTTTTTTCAATTTTACCCCCGTGGGATATATATTCTACCCACACACATTTGGAACTCTCCTGTGGTACCCTCACACATATTATTCCCTCATTTAGTGGATATTTTCACAACATTGAAATTTTCAAAAATCCAGAAAATTGGCTGAAAACGACTCAATATCAAGGACTCATTCGGCGAATCGCTCTGGAACTGAAATCGGAACGCTCAATGACATTTCCCCTATCTGAAAGTCTGATAAACGACGGAAATATGGCTAAGTCCCAAAAAAAAATTTTTTTCAACTTTTTTCAATTTTTCCCCCGTGGGATATATATTCTACCCACACACATTTGGAACTCTCCTGGGGTACCCTCACACATATTATTCCCTCATTTAGTGGATATTTTCACAAAAAAGTGAAATTTTCAAAAATCCAGAAAATTGGCTGAAAACGACTAAATATCAAGGACTTTTGGGCGAATCGCTCTGGAACTGAAATCGGAACGCTCACTGGCATTTCCCCTATCTGAAAGTCTGATAAACGCCGGAAAAATGACTAAGTCCCCCCAAAAATTTTTTTCAACTTTTTTCAATTTTACCCCCGTGGGATATATATTCTACCCACACAAATTTGGAACTCTCCTGTGGTACCCTCACACATATTATTCCCTCATTTAGTGGATATTTTCACAAAATTGAAATTTTCAAAAATCCAGAAAATTGGCTAAAAATGACTCAATATCAAGGACACATTGGGCGAATCGCTCTGGAACTGAAATCTGAACACTCGCTGACATTTGCCCTATCTGAAAGTCTGATAAACGCCGGAAAAATGCCTAAGTCCAAAAAAAAAATGTTTTCAACTTTCTTTAATTTTACCCCCGTGGGATATACATTCTACCAACACACATTTGGAACTCTCCTGGGGTACCCTCATACATATTATTCCCTCATTTAGTGGATATTTTCACAACATTGAAATTTTCAAAAATCCAGAAAATTGGCTGAAAACGACTAAATATCAAGGACTCAATGGGCGAATCGCTCTGGAACTGAAATCATAACGCTTACTGACATTTCCCCTATATGAAAGTCTGATAAACGCCGGAAAAATGACTAAATCCCCCAAAAAAATTTTTCAACTTTTTTCAATTTTACCCCGTGGGATATATATTCTACCCACACACATTTGGAACTCTCCTGGGGTACCCTCACACTTATTATTCCCTCATTTATTGGATATTTTCACAAAAAAGTGAAATTTTCAAAAATCCAGAAAATTGCCTGAAAACGACTAAATATCAAGAACTCAATGGGCGAATCGCTCTGGAACTGAAATCATAACGCTTACTGACATTTCCCCTATCTGAAAGTCTGATAAACGCCGGAAAAATGACTAATTCCCCAAAAAATTTTTTGCAACTTTTTTCAATTTTACCCCCGTGGAATATATAATCTACCCACACACATTTGGAACTCTCCTGCGGTACCCTCACACATATTAATCCCTCATTTAGTGGATATTTTCACAAAAAAATGAAATTTTCAAACATCCAGAAAATTGGCTGAAAACTACTCAATATCAAGGACTCATTGTGCGAATCGCTCTGGAACTGAAATCGAAACGCTCGCTGACATTTGCCCTATCTGAAAGTCTGATAAACGCCGGAAAAATGCCTAAGTCCAAAAAAAAAATGTTTTCAACTTTTTTCAATTTTACCCCCGTGGGATATATATTCTACCCAAACACATTTGGAACTCTCCTGGGGTACCCTCACACATATTATTCACTCATTTAGTGGATATTTTCACAAAAAAGTGAAATTTTCAAAAATAAAGAAAATTGGCTGAAAACGACTAAATATCAAGGACTCAATGGGCGAATTGCTGTGGAACTGAAATCATAACGCTACCTGACATTTCCCCTATCTGAAAGTCTGATAAACGCCGGAAAAATGACTAAGTCCAAAAAAAAATGTATTCAACTTTTTTCAATTTTACCCCCGTGGGATATATATTCTACCCACACACATTTGGAACTCTCCTGGGGTACCCTCATACATATTATTCCCTCATTTAGTGGATATTTTCACAAACAAGTGAAATTTTCAAAAATCCAGAAAATTGGCTGAAAACGACTAAATATCAAGGACTCAATGGGCGAATCGCTCTGGAACTGAAATCATAACGCTTACTGACATTTCCCCTATCTGAAAGTCTGATAAACGCCGGAAAAATTACTAAGTCCCCAAAAAAATTTTTTCAACTTTTTTCAATTTTACCCCCGTGGGATATATATTCTACCCACACACATTTGGAACTCTCCTGGGGTACCCTCACACATATTATTCCCTCATTTATTGGATATTTTCACAAAAAAGTAAAATTTTCAAAAATCCAGAAAATTGGCTGAAAACGACTAAATATCAAGGACTCAATGGGCGAATTGCTGTGGAATTGAAATCATAACGCTCCCTGACATTTCCCCTATCTGAAAGTCTGATAAATGCCGGAAATATGACTAAGTCCCAAAAAAAAATTTTTTCAACTTTTTTCAATTTTACCCCCGTGGGATATATATTCTACCCACACACATTTGGAACTCTCCTGGGGTACCCTCACACATATTATTCCCTCATTTAGTGGATATTTTCACAAAAAAGTGAAATTTTCAAAAATCCAGAAAATTGGCTGAAAACGACTCAATATCAAGGACTCATTGGGCGAATCGCTCTGGAACTGAAATTGGAACGCTCACTGACATTTCCCCTATCTGAAAGTCTGATAAACGACGGAAATATGACTAAGTCACAAAAAAAATTTTTTCAACTTTTTTCAATTTTACCCCCGTGGGATATATATTCTACCCACACACATTTGGAACTCTCCTGGGGTACCCTCACACATATTATTCCCTCATTTAGTGGATATTTTCACAAAAAAGTGAAATTTTCAAAAATCCAGAAAATTGGCTGAAAACGACTAAATATCAAGGACTCAATGGGCGATTTGCTGTGGAACTGAAATCATAACGCTCCCTGACATTTCCCCTATCTGAAAGTCTGATAAATGCCGGAAATATGACTAAGTTCCAAAAAAAATTTTTTTTCAACTTTTTTCAATTTCACCCCCGTGGGATATATATTCTACCCACACACATTTGGAACTCTCCTGGGGTACCCTCACACATATTATTCCCTCATTTAGTAGATATTTTCACAAAAAAGTGAAATTTTCAAAAATCCAGAAAATTGGCTGAAAACGACTAAATATCAAGGACTCATTGGGCGAATCGCTCTGGAACTGAAATCATAACGCTTACTGACATTTCCCCTATCTGAAAGTCTGATAAACGCCGGAAAAATGCCTAATTCCAAAAAAAAAATGTTTTCAACTTTTTTTAATTTTACCCCCGTGGGATATATATTCTACCCACACACATTTGGAACTCTCCTGGGGTACCCTCACACATATTATTCCCTCATTTAGTGGATATTTTCACAAAAAAGTGAAATTTTCAAAAATCCAGAAAATTGGCTGAAAACGACTAAATATCAAGGACTCAATGGGCGAATCGCTCTGGAACTGAAATCATAACGCTTACTGACATTTCCCCTATCTGAAAGTCTGATAAACGCCGGAAAAATGACTAAGTCCCTAAAAAAATTTTCTCAACTTTTTTCAATTTTACCCCCGTGGGATATATATTCTGCCCACACACATTTGGAACTCTCCTGCGGTACCCTCACACATATTAATCCCTCATTTAGTGGATAATTTCACAAAAAAATGAAATTTTCAAAAATCCAGAAAATTGGCTGAAAACTACTCAATATCAAGGACTCATTGTGAGAATCGCTCTGGAACTGAAATCGGAACGCTCGCTGACATTTGCCCTATCTGAAAGTCTGATAAACGTCGGAAAAATGCCTAAGTCCAAAAAAAAAATGTTTTCAACTTTTTTCAATTTTACCCCCGTGGGAAATATATTCTACCCACACACATTTGGAACTCTCCTGGGGTACCCTCACACATATTATTCCCTCATTTAGTGGATATTTTCACAAAAAAGTGAAATTTTCAAAAATCCAGAAAATTGGCTGAAAACGACTCAATATCAAGGACTCATTGGGCGAATCGCTCTGGAACTGAAATCGGAACGCTCAATGACATTTCCCCTATCTGAAAGTCTGATATACGACGGAAATATGACTAAGTCCCAAAAAAAAATGTTTTCAACTTTTTTCAATTTTTCCCGCGTGGGATATATATTCTACCCACACACATTTGGAACTCTCCTGGGGTACCCACACACATATTAATCCCTCATTTAGTGGATATTTTCACAAAAAAGTGAAATTTTCAAAAATCCAGAAAATTGGCTGAAAACGACTCAATATCAAGGACTCATTGGGCGAATCGCTCTGGAACTGAAATCAGAATGTTCGCTGACATTTGCCCTATCTGAAAGTCTGATAAACGCCGGAAAAATGACTAAGTCCAAAAAAAAAATGTATTCAACTTTTTTCAATTTTACCCCTGTGGGATATATATTCTACCCACACACATTTGGAACTCTCCTGGGGTACCCTCATACATATTATTCCCTCATTTAGTGGATATTTTCACAAACAAGTGAAATTTTCAAAAATCCAGAAAATTGGCTGAAAACGACTAAATATCAAGGACTCAATGGGCGAATCGCTCTGGAACTGAAATTGGAACGCTCACTGACATTTCCCCTATCTGAAAGTCTGATAAACGACGGAAATATGACTAAGTCCCAAAAAAAAATTTTTTAACTTTTTTCAATTTTACCCCCGTGGGATATATATTCTACCCACACACATTTGGAACTCTCCTGGGGTACCCTCACACATATTATTCCCTCATTTAGTGGATATTTTCACAAACAAGTGAAATTTTCAAAAATCCAGAAAATTGGCTGAAAACGACTAAATATCAAGGACTCAATGGGCGAATTGCTCTGGAACTGAAGTCATAACGCTCACTGACATTTCCCCTATCTCAAAGTCTGATAAACGACGGAAATATGACTAAGTTCCAAAAAAAAAATTTTTTCAACTTTTTTCAATTTTACCCCCGTGGGATATATATTCTACCCACACACATTTGGAACTCTCCTGGGGTACCCTCACACATATTATTCCCTCATTTAGTAGATATTTTCACAAAAAAGTGAAATTTTCAAAAATCCAGAAAATTGGCTGAAAACGACTAAATATCAAGGACTCAATGGGCGAAGCGCTCTGGAACTGAAATCATAACGCTTACTGACATTTCCCCTATCTGAAAGTCTGATAAACGCCGGAAAAATGGCTAACTCCAAAAAAAAATGTTTTCAACTTTTTTCAATTTTACCCCCGTGGGAAATATATTCTACCCACACACATTTGGAACTCTGCTGGGGTACCCTCACACATATTATTCCCTCATTTAGTGGATATTTTCACAAAAAAGTGAAATTTTAAAAAATCCAGAAAATTGGCTGAAAAGAACTCAATATCAAGGACTCATTGGGCGAATCGCTCTGGAACTGAAATCGGAACGTTCGCTGACATTTGCCCTATCTGAAAGTCTGATAAACGCCGGAAAAATGACTAAGTCCAAAAAAAAATGTATTCAACTTTTTTCAATTTTACCCCCGTGGGATATATATTCTACCCACACAAATTTGGATCTCTCCTGGGGTACCCTCACACATATTATTCCCTCATTTAGTGGATATTTTCACAAAATTGAAATTTTCAAAAATCCAGAAAATTGGCTGAAAACGACTCAATATCAACGACTCATTGGGTGAATCGCTCTGGAACTGAAATCCGAATGCTCGCTTACATTTGCCCTATCTGAAAGTCTGATAAACGCCGGAAAAATGCCTAAGTCCAAAAAAAAATGTTTTCAACTTTTTTCAATTTTACCCCCGTGGGATATATACTCTACCCACACACATTTGGAACTCTCCTGGGGTACCCTCATACCTATTATTCCCTCATTTAGTGGATATTTTCACAAAAAAGTGAAATTTTCAAAAATCCAGAGAATTGGCTGAAAACGACTAAATATCAAGGACTCATTGGGCGAATCGCTCTGGAACTGAAATCGGAACGCTCACTGACATTTCCCCTATCTGAAAGTCTGATAAACGCCGGAAAAATGGCTAAGTCCCAAAAAAAAATCATTTCAACTTTTTTCAATTTTACCCCCGTGGCATATATATTCTACCCACACACATTTGGAACTCTCCTGGGGTACCCTCACACATATTATTCCCTCATTTAGTGGATATTTTCACAAAAAAGTGAAATTTTCAAAAATCCAGAAAATTGGCTGAAAACTACTCAATATCAAGGACTCATTGTGCGAATCGCTCTGGAACTGAAATCGGAACGCTCGCTGACATTTGCCCTATCTGAAAGTCTGATAAACGCCGGAAAAATGCCTAAGTCCAAAAAAAAAATGTTTTCAACTTTTTTCAATTTTACCCCCGTGGGATATATATTCTACCCACACACATTTGGAACTCTCCTGGGGTACCCTCACACATATTATTCCCTCATTTAGTGGATATTTTCACAAAAAAGTGAAATTTTCAAAAATCCAGAAAATTGGCTGAAAACGACTAAATATCAAGGACTCAATGGGCGAATTGCTCTGGAACTGAAGTCATAACGCTCACTGACATTTCCCCTATCTCAAAGTCTGATAAACGACGGAAATATGACTAAGTTCCAAAAAAAAATTTTTTTCAACTTTTTTCAATTTTACCCCCGTGGGATATATATTCTACCCACACACATTTGGAACTCTCCTGGGGTACCCTCACACATATTATTCCCTCATTTAGTAGATATGTTCACAAAAAAGTGAAATTTTCAAAAATCCAGAAAATTGACTGAAAACGACTAAATATCAAGGACTCATTGGGCGAATCGCTCTGGAACTGAAATCGGAACGCTCAATGACATTTCACCTATCTGAAAGTCTGATAAATGCCGGAAATATGACTAAGTCCCAAAAAAAATTTTTTTCAACTTTTTTCAATTTTACGCCCGTGGGATATATATTCTACCCACACACATTTGGAACTCTCCTGGGGTACCCTCACACATATTATTCCCTCATTTAGTGGATATTTTCACAAAATTGAAATTTTCAAAAATCCAGAAAATTGGCTGAAAACGTCTCAATATCAAGGACTCATTGGGCGAATCGCTCTGGAACTGAAATCCGAACGCTCGCTGACATTTGCCCTATCTGAAAGTCTGATAAACGCCGGAAAAATGACTAAGTCCAAAAAAAAATGTATTCAACTTTTTCCAATTTTACCCCCGTGGGATATATATTCTACCCACACACATTTGGAACTCTCCTGGGGTACCCTCATACATATTATTCCCTCATTTAGTGGATATTTTCACAAAAAAGTGAAATTTTCAAAAATCCAGAAAATTGGCTGAAAACGACTAAATATCAAGGACTCAATGGGCGAATCGCTCTGGAACTGAAATCATAACGCTTACTGACATTTCCCCTATCTGAAAGTCTGATAAACGCCGGAAAAATGGCTAACTCCAAAAAAAAATGTTTTCAACTTTTTTCAATTTTACCCCCGTGGGAAATATATTCTACCCACACACATTTGGACCTCTGCTGGGGTACCCTCACACATATTATTCCCTCATTTAGTGGATATTTTCACAAAAAAGTGAAATTTTAAAAAATCCAGAAAATTGGCTGAAAAGAACTCAATATCAAGGACTCATTGGGCGAATCGCTCTGGAACTGAAATCGGAACGTTCGCTGACATTTGCCCTATCTGAAAGTCTGATAAACTCCGGAAAAATGCCTAAGTCCAAAAAAAAATGTTTTCAACTTTTTTCAATTTTACCCCCGTGGGATATATACTCTACCCACACACATTTGGAACTCTCCTGGGGTACCCTCATACCTATTATTCCCTCATTTAGTGGATATTTTCACAAAAAAGTGAAATTTTCAAAAATCCAGAAAATTGGCTGAAAATGACTAAATATCAAGGAGTCAATGGGCGAATCGCTCTGGAACTGAAATCATAATGCTCACTGACATTTGCCCTATCTGAAAGTCTGATAAACGCCGGAAAAATGACTAAGTCCCAAAAAAATTTTTTTCAACTTATTTCAATTTTACCCCCGTGGGATATATATTCTACCCACACACATTTGGAACTCTCCTGGGGTACCCTCACACATATTATTCCCTCATTTAGTGGATATTTTCACAAAAAAGTGAAATTTTCAAAAATCCAGAGAATTGGCTGAAAACGACTAAATATCAAGGACTCATTGGGCGAATCGCTCTGGAACTGAAATCGGAACGCTCACTGACATTTACCCTATCTGAAAGTCTGATAAACGCCGGAAAAATGGCTAAGTCCCAAAAAAAAATCATTTCAACTTTTTTCAATTTTACCCCCGTGGCATATATATTCTACCCACACACATTTGGAACTCTCCTGGGGTACCCTCACACATATTATTCCCTCATTTAGTGGATATTTTCACAAAAAAGTGAAATTTTCAAAAATCCAGAAAATTGGCTGAAAACTACTCAATATCAAGGACTCATTGTGCGAATCGCTCTGGAACTGAAATCGGAACGCTCGCTGACATTTGCCCTATCTGAAAGTCTGATAAACGCCGGAAAAATGCCTAAGTCCAAAAAAAAAATGTTTTCAACTTTTTTCAATTTTACCCCCGTGGGATATATATTCTACCCACACACATTTGGAACTCTCCTGGGGTACCCTCACACATATTATTCCCTCATTTAGTGGATATTTTCACAAAAAAGTGAAATTTTCAAAAATCCAGAAAATTGGCTGAAAACGACTAAATATCAAGGACTCAATGGGCGAATTGCTCTGGAACTGAAGTCATAACGCTCACTGACATTTCCCCTATCTCAAAGTCTGATAAACGACGGAAATATGACTAAGTTCCAAAAAAAAATTTTTTTCAACTTTTTTCAATTTTACCCCCGTGGGATATATATTCTACCCACACACATTTGGAACTCTCCTGGGGTACCCTCACACATATTATTCCCTCATTTAGTAGATATGTTCACAAAAAAGTGAAATTTTCAAAAATCCAGAAAATTGGCTGAAAACGACTAAATATCAAGGACTCATTGGGCGAATCGCTCTGGAACTGAAATCGGAACGCTCAATGACATTTCACCTATCTGAAAGTCTGATAAATGCCGGAAATATGACTAAGTCCCAAAAAAATTTTTTTCAACTTATTTCAATTTTACCCCCGTGGGATATATATTCTACCCACACACATTTGGAACTCTCCTGGGGTACCCTCACACATATTATTCCCTCATTTAGTGGATATTTTCACAAAAAAGTGAAATTTTCAAAAATCCAGAGAATTGGCTGAAAACGACTAAATATCAAGGACTCATTGGGCGAATCGCTCTGGAACTGAAATCGGAACGCTCACTGACATTTCCCCTATCTGAAAGTCTGATAAACGCCGGAAAAATGGCTAAGTCCCAAAAAAAAATCATTTCAACTTTTTTCAATTTTACCCCCGTGGCATATATATTCTACCCACACACATTTGGAACTCTCCTGGGGTACCCTCACACATATTATTCCCTCATTTAGTGGATATTTTCACAAAAAAGTGAAATTTTCAAAAATCCAGAAAATTGGCTGAAAACTACTCAATATCAAGGACTCATTGTGCGAATCGCTCTGGAACTGAAATCGGAACGCTCGCTGACATTTGCCCTATCTGAAAGTCTGATAAACGCCGGAAAAATGCCTAAGTCCAAAAAAAAATGTTTTCAACTTTTTTCAATTTTACCCCCGTGGGATATATATTCTACCCACACACATTTGGAACTCTCCTGGGGTACCCTCACACATATTATTCCCTCATTTAGTGGATATTTTCACAAAAAAGTGAAATTTTCAAAAATCCAGAAAATTGGCTGAAAACGACTAAATATCAAGGACTCAATGGGCGAATTGCTCTGGAACTGAAGTCATAACGCTCACTGACATTTCCCCTATCTCAAAGTCTGATAAACGACGGAAATATGACTAAGTTCCAAAAAAAAATTTTTTTCAACTTTTTTCAATTTTACCCCCGTGGGATATATATTCTACCCACACACATTTGGAACTCTCCTGGGGTACCCTCACACATATTATTCCCTCATTTAGTAGATATGTTCACAAAAAAGTGAAATTTTCAAAAATCCAGAAAATTGGCTGAAAACGACTAAATATCAAGGACTCATTGGGCGAATCGCTCTGGAACTGAAATCGGAACGCTCAATGACATTTCACCTATCTGAAAGTCTGATAAATGCCGGAAATATGACTAAGTCCCAAAAAAAAATTTTTTCAACTTTTTTCAATTTTACGCCCGTGGGATATATATTCTACCCACACACATTTGGAACTCTCCTGGGGTACCCTCACACATATTATTCCCTCATTTAGTGGATATTTTCACAAAATTGAAATTTTCAAAAATCCAGAAAATTGGCTGAAAACGTCTCAATATCAAGGACTCATTGGGCGAATCGCTCTGGAACTGAAATCCGAACGCTCGCTGACATTTGCCCTATCTGAAAGTCTGATAAACGCCGGAAAAATGACTAAGTCCAAAAAAAAATGTATTCAACTTTTTCCAATTTTACCCCCGTGGGATATATATTCTACCCACACACATTTGGAACTCTCCTGGGGTACCCTCATACATATTATTCCCTCATTTAGTGGATATTTTCACAAAAAAGTGAAATTTTCAAAAATCCAGAAAATTGGCTGAAAACGACTAAATATCAAGGACTCAATGGGCGAATCGCTCTGGAACTGAAATCATAACGCTTACTGACATTTCCCCTATCTGAAAGTCTGATAAACGCCGGAAAAATGGCTAACTCCAAAAAAAAATGTTTTCAACTTTTTTCAATTTTACCCCCGTGGGAAATATATTCTACCCACACACATTTGGACCTCTGCTGGGGTACCCTCACACATATTATTCCCTCATTTAGTGGATATTTTCACAAAAAAGTGAAATTTTAAAAAATCCAGAAAATTGGCTGAAAAGAACTCAATATCAAGGACTCATTGGGCAAATCGCTCTGGAACTGAAATCGGAACGTTCGCTGACATTTGCCCTATCTGAAAGTCTGATAAACTCCGGAAAAATGCCTAAGTCCAAAAAAAAATGTTTTCAACTTTTTTCAATTTTACCCCCGTGGGATATATACTCTACCCACACAAATTTGGAACTCTCCTGGGGTACCCTCATACCTATTATTCCCTCATTTAGTGGATATTTTCACAAAAAAGTGAAATTTTCAAAAATCCAGAAAATTGGCTGAAAATGACTAAATATCAAGGAGTCAATGGGCGAATCGCTCTGGAACTGAAATCATAACGCTCACTGACATTTGCCCTATCTGAAAGTCTGATAAACGCCGGAAAAATGACTAAGTCCCAAAAAAATTTTTTTCAACTTATTTCAATTTTACCCCCGTGGGATATATATTCTACCCACACACATTTGGAACTCTCCTGGGGTACCCTCACACATATTATTCCCTCATTTAGTGGATATTTTCACAAAAAAGTGAAATTTTCAAAAATCCAGAGAATTGGCTGAAAACGACTAAATATCAAGGACTCATTGGGCGAATCGCTCTGGAACTGAAATCGGAACGCTCACTGACATTTACCCTATCTGAAAGTCTGATAAACGCCGGAAAAATGGCTAAGTCCCAAAAAAAAATCATTTCAACTTTTTTCAATTTTACCCTCGTGGCATATATATTCTACCCACACACATTTGGAACTCTCCTGGGGTACCCTCACACATATTATTCCCTCATTTAGTGGATATTTTCTCAAAAAAGTGAAATTTTCAAAAATCCAGAAAATTGGCTGAAAATTACTCAATATCAAGGACTCATTGGGCGAATCGCTCTGGACCTGAAATCCGAAAGCTCGCTGACATTTGCCCTAACTGAAAGTCTGATAAACGCCGGAAAAATGCCTAAGTCCAAAAAAAAAATGTTTTCAACTTTTTTCAATTTTACCCCCGTGGGATATATATTCTACCCACACACATTTGGAACTCTCCTGGGGTACCCTCATACATATTATTCCCTCATTTAGTGGATATTTTCACAAAAAAGTGAAATTTTCAAAAATCCAGAAAATTGGCTGAAAACGACTAAATATCAAGGACTCAATGGGTGAATTGCTCTGGAACTGAAATCATAAGGCTCACTGACATTTCCCCTATCTGAAAGTCTGATAAATCCCGGAAATATGACTAAGTCCCAAAAAAAATTTTTTTAAACTTTTTTCAATTTTACCCCCGTGGGATATATATTCTACCCACACACATTTGGAACTCTCCTGGGGTACCCTCGCACATATTATTCCCTCAGTTAGTGGATATTTTCACAAAAAAGTGAAATTTTCAAAATCCAGAAAATTGGCTGAAAACGACTAAATATTAAGGACTCATTGGGCGAATCGCTCTGGAACTGAAATCGGAAGGCTCACTGAAATTTCCCCTATCTGAAAGTCTGATAAACGCCGGAAAAATGACTAAGGCCAAAAAAAAATGTATTCAACTTTTTTCAATTTTACCCCCGTGGGATATATATTCTACCCACACACATTTGGAACTCTCCTGGGGTACCCTCACACATATTATTCCCTCATTTAGTGGATATTTTCACAAAAAAGTGAAATTTTCAAAAATCCAGAGAATTGGCTGAAAACGACTAAATATCAAGGACTCATTGGGCGAATCGCTCTGGAACTGAAATCGGAACGCTCACTGACATTTACCCTATCTGAAAGTCTGATAAACGCCGGAAAAATGGCTAAGTCCCAAAAAAAAATCATTTCAACTTTTTTCAATTTTACCCTCGTGGCATATATATTCTACCCACACACATTTGGAACTCTCCTGGGGTACCCTCACACATATTATTCCCTCATTTAGTGGATATTTTCACAAAAAAGTGAAATTTTCAAAAATCCAGAAAATTGGCTGAAAACTACTCAATATCAAGGACTCATTGTGCGAATCGCTCTGGAACTGAAATCGGAACGCTCGCTGACATTTGCCCTATCTGAAAGTCTGATAAACGCCGGAAAAATGCCTAAGTCCAAAAAAAAAAATGTTTTCAACTTTTTTCAATTTTACCCCCGTGGGATATATATTCTACCCACACACATTTGGAACTCTCCTGGGGTACCCTCACACATATTATTCCCTCATTTAGTGGATATTTTCACAAAAAAGTGAAATTTTCAAAAATCCAGAAAATTGGCTGAAAAC
The DNA here is from genome assembly GCF_046119375.1 of Phyllobates terribilis. Lineage (NCBI taxonomy): Eukaryota > Metazoa > Chordata > Amphibia > Anura > Dendrobatidae > Phyllobates > Phyllobates terribilis. The sequence goes on along the minus strand of NW_027362764.1, from coordinate 323,836,413 downwards.
GACTAAATATCAAGGACTCAATGGGCGAATTGCTCTGGAACTGAAGTCATAACGCTCACTGACATTTCCCCTATCTCAAAGTCTGATAAACGACGGAAATATGACTAAGTTCCAAAAAAAAATTTTTTTCAACTTTTTTCAATTTTACCCCCGTGGGATATATATTCTACCCACACACATTTGGAACTCTCCTGGGGTACCCTCACACATATTATTCCCTCATTTAGTAGATATGTTCACAAAAAAGTGAAATTTTCAAAAATCCAGAAAATTGGCTGAAAACGACTAAATATCAAGGACTCATTGGGCGAATCGCTCTGGAACTGAAATCGGAACGCTCAATGACATTTCACCTATCTGAAAGTCTGATAAATGCCGGAAATATGACTTAAGTCCCAAAAAAAAATTTTTTCAACTTTTTTCAATTTTACGCCCGTGGGATATATATTCTACCCACACACATTTGGAACTCTCCTGGGGTACCCTCACACATATTATTCCCTCATTTAGTGGATATTTTCACAAAATTGAAATTTTCAAAAATCCAGAAAATTGGCTGAAAACGTCTCAATATCAAGGACTCATTGGGCGAATCGCTCTGGAACTGAAATCCGAACGCTCGCTGACATTTGCCCTATCTGAAAGTCTGATAAACGCCGGAAAAATGACTAAGTCCAAAAAAAAATGTATTCAACTTTTTCCAATTTTACCCCCGTGGGATATATATTCTACCCACACACATTTGGAACTCTCCTGGGGTACCCTCATACATATTATTCCCTCATTTAGTGGATATTTTCACAAAAAAGTGAAATTTTCAAAAATCCAGAAAATTGGCTGAAAACGACTAAATATCAAGGACTCAATGGGCGAATCGCTCTGGAACTGAAATCATAACGCTTACTGACATTTCCCCTATCTGAAAGTCTGATAAACGCCGGAAAAATGGCTAACTCCAAAAAAAAATGTTTTCAACTTTTTTCAATTTTACCCCCGTGGGAAATATATTCTACCCACACACATTTGGACCTCTGCTGGGGTACCCTCACACATATTATTCCCTCATTTAGTGGATATTTTCACAAAAAAGTGAAATTTTAAAAAATCCAGAAAATTGGCTGAAAAGAACTCAATATCAAGGACTCATTGGGCGAATCGCTCTGGAACTGAAATCGGAACGTTCGCTGACATTTGCCCTATCTGAAAGTCTGATAAACTCCGGAAAAATGCCTAAGTCCAAAAAAAAATGTTTTCAACTTTTTTCAATTTTACCCCCGTGGGATATATACTCTACCCACACACATTTGGAACTCTCCTGGGGTACCCTCATACCTATTATTCCCTCATTTAGTGGATATTTTCACAAAAAAGTGAAATTTTCAAAAATCCAGAAAATTGGCTGAAAATGACTAAATATCAAGGAGTCAATGGGCGAATCGCTCTGGAACTGAAATCGGAACGCTCACTGACATTTACCCTATCTGAAAGTCTGATAAACGCCGGAAAAATGGCTAAGTCCCAAAAAAAAATCTTTTCAACTTTTTTCAATTTTACCCCCGTGGCATATATATTCTACCCACACACATTTGGAACTCTCCTGGGGTACCCTCACACATATTATTCCCTCATTTAGTGGATATTTTCACAAAAAAGTGAAATTTTCAAAAATCCAGAAATTGTCTGAAAACGACTAAATATCACGGACTCATTGGGCGAATCGCTCTGGAAATGAAATCCGAATGCTCACTGACATTTGCCCTATCTGAAAGTCTGATAAACACCGGAAAAATGCCTAAGTCCAAAAAAAAAATGTTTTCAACTTTTTTCAATTTTACCCCCGTGGGATATATATTCTACCCACACACATTTGGAATTCTCCTGGGGTATCCTCATACATATTATTCCCTCATTTGGTGGATATTTTCACCAAAACGTGAAATTTTCAAAAATCCAGAAATTGTCTGAAAACGACTAAATATCAAGGACTCATTGTGCGAATCGGTCTGGAACTGAAATCGGAACGCTCACTGACATTTCCCCTATCTGAAAGTCGGATAAACGCCGGAAAAAAGGCTAAGTTCCCAAAAAAAATCTTTTCAACTTTTTTCAATTTTACCCCCGTGGGAAATATATTCTACCCAAACACATTTGGAACTCTCCTGGTCTACACTCACACATATTATTCCCTCATTTAGTGGATATTTTCACAAAAAGTGAAATTTTCAAAAATCCAGAAAATTGGCTGAAAACAACTAAATATCAAGGACTCAATGGGCGAATCGCTCTTGAACTGAAATCCTAACGCTTAATGACATTTCCCCTATATGAAAGTCTGATAAACGCCGGAAAGATGGCTAAGTCCCAAAAAAAAATCTTTTCAACTTTTTTCAATTTAACCCCCGTGGGATATATATTCTACCCTCACACATTTGGAACTCTCCTGGGGTACCCTCATACATATTATTCCCTCATTTAGTGGATATTTTCACAAAAAAGTGAAATTTTCAAAAATCCAGAAAATTGGCTGAAAACAACTAAATATCAAGGACTCAATGGGCGAATTGCTCTGGAACTGAAATCATAATGCTCACTGACATTTCCCCTATCTGAAAGTCTGATAAATCCCGGAAATATGACTAAGTCCCAAAAAAATTTTTTTTCAACTTTTTTCAATTTTACCCCCGTGGGATATATATTCTACCCACACACATTTGGAACTCTCCTTGGGTACCCTCACACATATTATTCCCTCATTTAGTGGATATTTTCACAAAATTGAAATTTTCAAAAATCCAGAAAATTGGCTGAAAACGACTCAATATCAAGGACTCATTGGGCGAATCGCTCTGGAACTGAAATCCGAATGCTCACTGACATTTGCCCTATCTGAAAGTCTGATAAACACCGGAAAAATGCCTAAGTCCAAAAAAAAAATGTTTTCAACTTTTTTCAATTTTACCCCCGTGGGATATATATTCTACCCACACACATTTGGAACTCTCCTGGGGTACCCTCATACATATTATTCCCTCATTTAGTGGATATTTTCTCAAAAAAGTGAAATTTTCAAAAATCCAGAAAATTGGCTGAAAATTACTCAATATCAAGGACTCATTGGGCGAATCGCTCTGGACCTGAAATCCGAAAGCTCGCTGACATTTGCCCTAACTGAAAGTCTGATAAACGCCGGAAAAATGCCTAAGTCCAAAAAAAAAATGTTTTCAACTTTTTTCAATTTTACCCCCGTGGGATATATATTCTACCCACACACATTTGGAACTCTCCTGGGGTACCCTCATACATATTATTCCCTCATTTAGTGGATATTTTCACAAAAAAGTGAAATTTTCAAAAATCCAGAAAATTGGCTGAAAACGACTAAATATCAAGGACTCAATGGGTGAATTGCTCTGGAACTGAAATCATAAGGCTCACTGACATTTCCCCTATCTGAAAGTCTGATAAATCCCGGAAATATGACTAAGTCCCAAAAAAAATTTTTTTAAACTTTTTTCAATTTTACCCCCGTGGGATATATATTCTACCCACACACATTTGGAACTCTCCTGGGGTACCCTCGCACATATTATTCCCTCAGTTAGTGGATATTTTCACAAAAAAGTGAAATTTTCAAAATCCAGAAAATTGGCTGAAAACGACTAAATATTAAGGACTCATTGGGCGAATCGCTCTGGAACTGAAATCGGAAGGCTCACTGAAATTTCCCCTATCTGAAAGTCTGATAAACGCCGGAAAAATGACTAAGGCCAAAAAAAAATGTATTCAACTTTTTTCAATTTTACCCCCGTGGGATATATATTCTACCCACACACATTTGGAACTCTCCTGGGGTACCCTCACACATATTATTCCCTCATTCAGTGGATATTTTCACAAAAAAGTGAAATTTTCAAAAATCCAGAAAATTGGCTGAAAACGACTAAATATCAAGGACTCAATGGGCGAATTGCTCTGGAACTGAAATCATAACGCTCACTGACATTTCCCCTATCTGAAAGTCTGATAAACGTCGGAAAAATGACTAAGTCCCTCAAAAAAATTTTTTTTCAACTTTTTTCAATTTTACCCCTGTGGGATATATATTCTACCCACACACATTTGGAAATCTCCTGGGGTACCCTCACACATATTATTCCCTCATTTAGTGGATATTTTCATAAAAATGTGAAATTTTCAAAAATCCAGAAAATTGGCTGAAAACGACTAAATATCAAGGACTCAGTGGGCGAATCGATCTGGAACTGAAATCGGAACGCTCACTGACATTTCCCCTATCTGAAAGTCTGATAAACACCGGAAAAATGAATAAGTCCCCCACAAAAAAATTTTCAACTTTTTTCAATTTTACCCCCGTGGGATATATATTCTACCCACACACATTTGGAACTCTCCTGGGGTACCCTCACACATATTATTCCCTCATTTAGTGGATATTTTCATAAAAAAGTGAAATTTTCAAAAATCGAGAAAATTGGCTGACAACGGCTAAATATCAAGGACTCATTGGGCGAATCGCTCTGGAACTGAAATCGGAACGCTCACTGACATTTCCCCTATTTGAAAGTCTGATAAACGCCGGAAAAATGACTAAGTCCCCCAAAAAAAATTTTTCTCAACTTTTTTCAATTTTACCCCTGTGGGATATATATTCTACCCACACACATTTGGAACTCTCCTGGGGTACCCTCACACATATTATTCCCTCATTTAGTGGATATTTTCACAAAAAAATGAAATTTTCAAAAATCCAGAAAATTGGCTGAAAACGACTAAATATCAAGGACTCATTGGGCGAATCGCTCTGGAACTGAAATCGGAATGCTCACTAACATTTCCCCTATCTGAAAGTCTGATAAACGCCGGAAAAATGACTAAGTCCAAAAAAAAATGTTTTTAACTTTTTTCAATTTTACCCCCGTGGGATATATATTCTACCCACACACATTTGGAACTCTCCTGGGGTACCCTCACACATATTATTCCCTCATTTAGTGGATATTTTCACAAAAAAGTGACATTTTCAAAAATCCAGAAAATCGGCTGACAACGACTAAATATCAAGGACTCATTGGGCGAATCGCTCTGGATCTGAAATCGGAACGCCCACTGACATTTCCCATATCTGAAAGTCTGATAATGTTATGTTCTGCTACCAGAGCTAAGGAAAGAGAGTAGATCTGTCCCTACGATAGAACTCAGCTTAATCTCTACGATGTAATAGGGGACCTGATCCTGCGATCAGACCTGCTAAAGTCCTAAGCTAGTCTGTACAGAGACCTATAGATGTGGGGAAGGAATCCCTACAAGTACTAAGGACTGGGAGGAATATGGGACACCTCCTAACAGAAATAGTAGCAGACAGACGAACAAACAAAATATATAGAACATAGAGGTCAGTAGACCAAGCAAACTAACAGAGCAATACACAGAGCACAGGCTAGCTAGAAAGTAGATATACAATGAAGTCCAGCAAAGCCATAAGGGCGGAGCAGGCTTAAATATGCCAACAAGGTCATGTGACCAGCAAAGGAAAAAAAAACTAAGAGCAAGGTTCTAACAGTACCCCCCCTTCTAAGAGGATCCTCCGGATCCCCTAGGACCAGGCTTATCAGGAAATCTCCTGTGAAACGCTCTGATAAGTCTGGACGCGGAAACATCATCCGACCTCACCCAAGAGTTATCCTCGGGTCCGAAACCTTTCCAGGCCACAAGATACTGCAAACTACCTCTATACAGTCTAGAGTTAAGGATGCGAGAAATTTCATATTCCCCGTCCTCCACCACCGGAGGAACAGAGGCAGAGGCGTCACAATCCGATACAACAGCTTTTTTCAACAGAGAGACATGAAATACCGGATTAATTCTCCAGGAGGTAGGAACCTCCAACCTAACAGCAGATTGGTTGACAACCTGAAGCACCTTAAAGGGCCCTACAAACTTGGGACCCAATTTCTTAGAAGGAATCCTCAACCGCAGATTCCTAGAGGACAACCAAACCATGTCACCAACAGCGAACAAAACCTCCTGTCGTTTCCTATCAAAGTAGTCCTTAGATTTTCTGTTGGCCTCCTGAAGATTACCACGCACATCCGTCCAAACTCTCTCCAAATCACCGGAAAAATTCTCCTCCTCAGGCACGGCAGATCCCAACTTGGAGAACGACCCAAACGACGGATGTCTCCCAGAACAACAAAAAAAAGGCGAACAACCAGCAGAAGAAGATGTATGATTGTTCAGAGCAAATTCAGCAAGTGGCAGAAACTCAGACCACCCCTCTTGATTGTCTGTCACAAAACAACGCAAGAACTGCTCAACATCCTGTTTTTTCCTTTCTGTCTGGCCATTAGATTCAGGATGATATCCGGACGAGAACGATAAATGAACTCCCAACCTGTCACAAAAGGCACGCCAAAAACGAGCCACGAACTGAGGACCCCTATCAGAAACAATGTCAGTAGGAACGCCATGAAGTCTGACAATTTCCTTGACAAAGGCCTTAGCGAGAGTTTTAGCGCAGGGCAGTTTGACAAAGGGAACCAAGTGACACATCTTGCTAAAACGGTCCACGACCACCCAGATGACAGTAAAACCCTCAGAGGGGGGAAGGTCAGTTATAAAGTCCATAGCCAAATGTGTCCAAGGAGCACTGGGAACCTCCAAAGGACAAAGCAACCCCGCAGCAGGAGTATGTGAGGACTTAGATCTAGCACATATAGTACATTGACGCACCCACTTAATGACTTCCTTCTGCCATCCAGGCCACCAAAAACTGCGACCCACCAGTCTCTTGGTCTCAGAGATTCCGGGATGACCTGCCAACCGAGATTCGTGACACTCAACAAACAAATCTCTCCTAAAGGTCCCAGGCACAAACAACCTCCCATGAGGAGTGTTAGAAGGGGCATTCTCCTGTGCTTTAAGAATCTCATTTTCCAAAACGGAGTCCAAAGCAGCTATCACAACACCTTCTTGTAAAATGTTCTCCTCTTTCTCAGCACCGACTATGGGAGAAAAACTGCGAGACAAGGCATCCGCCTTAACATTCTTAGTACCAGGGATGTAAGTAACGGAGAAATTAAACCGCGAGAAAAACAGTGCCCACCTAGCCTGACGGGCATTCAGGCGCTTGGCAGCATCAAGATATATCAGATTTTTATGATCCGTAAGAACCTGAACGGGAAATTCCGCACCTTCCAAGAAGTGGCGCCAGTGTTCAAATGCGAGTTTAATAGCCAATAATTCCCGATTACCAATATCGTAATTCAGTTCAGTCTCCGAAAAATTTTTTGAAAAAAAAGCACAGGGATGTAATCCATCCCCGTTATCCTGAGACAATACTGCGCCAACCCCCACAGAGGAAGCATCAACCTCAACCAAAAACGGCCTAGTAACATCAGGCTGCATAAGGATGGGAGCAGAGGTGAACCTCTCCTTGAGATACACAAAAGCTTCAATGGCCTCAGAAGACCACTGAACAGCATCAGCACCTTTCCTGGTGAGATCAGTCAGAGGTTTGACAATACTAGAAAATTTTTTTATGAATTTTCTGTAGTAATTGGCGAAACCCAAAAACCTCTGTATCGATTTCAAACCAATAGGCCTAGGCCATTCCTGCACAGCCTGAACCTTAACCGGATCCATCTCAAAACCTTTGCTGGAGATAATGTAGCCCAAAAAACTAATTCTCTGTACAGCGAACTCACATTTCTCCAGCTTAGCAAAAAGCGAATTGTCCTTTAATAACTGTAATACCTCACGCACGCTCCGCCAATGAGACTCCAGATCCGGCGAATAAATCAAAATGTCATCCAAATACACAACCACATTTTTGCCGATCAAAGGTCTAAGGATGTCATTAATCAAATTCTGAAAAAATGCAGGAGCATTAGTAAGACCAAAAGGCATAACCAGATTCTCAAAATGACCCACAGGAGTGTTAAAAGCAGTCTTCCATTCGTCACCCTCCTTCATACGCAACAGATTGTATGCCCCCTTAAGGTCAATTTTAGAGGACCACTTGGCCCCCATTAACTGGTTAAACAGATCAGGAATCAATGGCAGTGGGTAAGGATTGCGTACAGTAATTTTGTTAATCTCACGAAAATCCAGACAAGGACGTAAACCGCCGTCCTTTTTTTTTTACAAAAAAAAATCCAACCGCCACAGGAGACTTAGAGGGCCTAATGTGACCGGCGGCCAAACTTGTCTGTATGTATTCCTCCAAAGCCTTCCTCTCAGGAATAGTAAGGTTAAATAAACGACTTTTAGGAAGAGTCGCTCCAGGGACAAATTCAATAGAACAATCATAGTCTCTATGGGGAGGCAAAACCTGCGATTCCTTCTCAGAAAAAACTCTCCAAAAATCCTGAATAGGAACAGGCAATTCTCCCCTATCCAAAGCTGCAATACGCCCGTTACAACACTTGTCATAACATTTATGGCTCCAGGATTTAATTTCACTGGTAGACCAATACAGTACAGGATTGTGAAATTTTAACCAGGGCAATCCCAATATTACTGGAGAAGGCAAGTTATTCAAAACTACCAAATCCAATTTCTCATGGTGAACACCATTAATAGTGAGAGGAAATTCAAAGACCTTGAGAGTAATATTCTTCAAAGGGGAACCATCCACAGAAACCACAGCAATGGGGGATGATAAAGGTTCGGGTTTTAAATTGAGTCTTTCCACGAATCCCCCATCAATTACATTCAGAGTAGACCCGCAATCAACAAATACCCGAAATTCCATTAATTTTTTCTGAGCAACCGTGGAAGCAGCTAAAAATATACCCTTGGAATTTAAACAGGCAATACGGGCGTGACTGACCATTTTTTTTTCTTTCTTCATACGAAGCTCACAGCCTTTAATCAAATGACCAGATTTTCCGCAACAGAAACACAAGCCTTCAGAGAATCGACGGTCTTTTTCTTGAGAGCGAGGTGTCACCGATCCAATCTCCATCGGTTCACCACTGTTAGTACACACATTCTCATAACCAGAAACTGACATAGCAGAGGATTTGCTCTCATTAACCCTTGCACGCAGTCTTCTATCCACCCGTATAGCTAATTGCATAGCCTGTTGCAAATCTTCAGGTGTAGGATAAGCAATTAGCAGGTCTTTAACCCTTTCACTGAGCCCAGCAAGAAATAGACTTTTCAGAGCAGAATCGTTCCACCCTGTTTGAGTAGACCAACGACGGAAATGAGTACAATATTTTTCCACATTACCTGATCCTTGTTTTAAACGTCTCAACTCAGTCTCAGCTGATGCGACACGGTCAGGATCATCATATAATTGTCCCAAAGCAGAAAAAAAACTATCCACTGATCTGAAGCATGTATCACTAGGTTGCAAAGAAAAGGCCCACTCCTGAGGCTCTTTGCGCAAAAGTGACATTATGAACCCTACGCGCTGGGATTCATCCCCAGAGGACTTAGGTCTCAAACGAAAATACAATAAGCAAGCATTTTTAAATGAAAAAAATTCTCGGTGTTCACCAAAAAATAAATCCGGCAAACATACCTTAGGCTCCAAGAAATGTGCTCCAGGACAGTTACTCACGTGCTGACGGAGCTCGGCCACCTCCAGAGAGAGTCCCTGCAGGCGATGAACCAAATCCTGAACCGACACCATGATGGAACAGAAAAATCTTTCCTTAGAGAATTTGCAGGCTGGACTTACTGTTATGTTCTGCTACCAGAGCTAAGGAAAGAGAGGAGATCTGTCCCTACGATAGAACTCAGCTTAATCCCTACGATGTAACAGGGGACCTGATCCTGCGATCAGACCTGCTAAAGTCCTAAGCTAGTCTGTACGGAGACCTATAGATGTGGGGAAGGAATCCCTACAAGTACTAAGGACTGGGAGGAATATGGGACACCTCCTAACAGAAATAGTAGCAGACAGACGAACAAACAAAATATATAGAACATAGAGGTCAGTAGACCAAGCAAACAAACAGAGCAAGACACAGAGCACAGGCTAGCTAGAAAGTAGATATACAATGAAGTCCAGCAAAGCCAGAAGGACGGAGCAGGCTTAAATAGGCCAACAAGGTCATGTGACCAGCAAAGGAAAAAAAAACTAAGAGCAAGGTTCTAACAGATAAACACCAGAAAAATGAATAAGTCCCCCCAAAAAAAAATTTCAACTTTTTTCAATTTTACCCCCGTGGGATATATATTCTACCCACACACATTTGGAACTCTCCTGGGGTACCCTCACACATATTATTCCCTCATTTAGTGGATATTTTCACAAAAAAGTGAAATTTTCAAAAATCCAGAAAATTGGCTGAAAACGACTAAATATCAAGGACTCAATGGGCAAATTGCTCTGGAACTGAAATCATAACGCTCGCTGACATTTCCCCTACGTGAAAGTCTGATAAACTCCGGAAAAATGACTAAGTCCCAAAAAATTTTTTGTTCAATTTTACCCCCGTGGGATACATATTCTACCCACAAACATTTGGAACTCTCCTGGGGTACCCTCACACATATTATTCCCTCATTTAGTGGATATTTTCACAAAAAAAGTGACATTTTCAAAAATCCAGAAAATTGGCTGAAAACGACTAAATATCAAGGACTCATTGGGCGAATCGCTCTGGAACTGAAATCGGAAAGCTTACTGACATTTCCCCTATCTGAAAGTCTGATAAACGCAGGAAAAATGACAAAGTCCAAAAATAAAATGTTTTCAACTTTTTTCAATTTTAAACCCGTGGGATATAAATTCTACCCACAAACATTTGGAACTCTCCAGGGGTACCCTCATACATATTATTCCCTCATTTAGTGGATATTTTCACAAAAAAGTGAAATTTTCAAAAATCCAGAAAATTGGCTGAAAACGACTAAATATGAAGGACTCATTGGGCGAATCGCTCTGGAACTGAAATCGGAACGCTCACTGACATTTCCCGTATCTGAAAGTCTGATAAACACCGGAAAAATGAATAAGTTCCCCCAAAAAAATTTTTTTTCAACTTTTTTCAATTTTACCCCTGTGGGATATATATTCTACCCACACACATTTGGAACTCTCCTGGGGTACCCTCACACATATTATTCCCTCATTTAGTGGATATTTTCACAAAAAAGTGAAATTTTCAAAAATCCAGAAAATTGGCTGAAAACGACTAAATATCAAGGACTCAATGGGCGAATCGCTCTGGAACTGAAATCGGAATGCTTACTGACATTTCCCCTATCTGAAAGTCTGATAAACGCCGGAAAAATGACTAAGTCCAAAAAAAAAATGTTTTCAACTTTTTTCAATTTTTACCCGCTTGGGATATAAATTCTACCCACACACCTTTGGAACTCTCCAGGGGTACCCTCATACATATTATTCCCTCATTTAGTGGATATTTTCACAAAAAAGTGAAATTTTCAAAAATCCAGAAAATTGGCTGAAAACGACTAAATATCAAGGACTCATTGGGCGAATCGCTCTGGAACTGAAATCGGAACGCTCACTGACATTTCCCCTATCTGAAAGTCTGATAAATGCCGGAAAAATGACTAAGTCCCCCCAAAAAAAATTTTTTCAACTTTTTTCAATTTTACCCCTGTGGGATATATATTCTACCTACACACATTTGGAACTCTCCTGGGGTACCCTCACACATATTATTCCCTCATTTAGTGGATATTTTCATAAAAAAGTGAAATTTTCAAAAATCCAAAAAAATTGGCTGAAAACGACTAAATATCAAGAACTCAATGGGCGAATCGCTCTGGAACTGAAATCGGAATGCTTACTGACATTTCCCCTATCTGAAAGTCTGATAAACGCTGGAAAAATGACTAAGTCCAAAAAAAAAATGTTTTCAACTTTTTTCAATTTTAGCCCCGTGGGATATATATTCTACCCACACACATTTGGAACTCTCCTGGGGTACCCTCATACATATTATTCCCTCATTTAGTGGATATTTTCACAAAAAAGTGAAATTTTCAAAAATCCAGAAAATTGGCTGAAAACGACTAAATATCAAGGACTCATTGGGCGAATCGCTCTGGAACTGAAATCGGAACGCTCACTGACATTTCCCCTATCTAAAAGTCTGATAAACGCCGGAAAAATGACTAAGTCCCCCCAAAAAAATTTTTTTCAACTTTTTTCAATTTTACCCCTGTGGGATATATATTCTACCCACACACATTTGGAACTCTCCAGGGGTACCCTCATACATATTATTCCCTCATTTAGTGGATATTTTAACAAAAAAGTGAAATTTTCAAAAAATCCAGAAAATTGGCTGAAAACGACTAAATATCTAGGACTCATTGGGCGAATCGCTCTGGAACTGAAATCGGAATGCTAACTGACATTTCCCCTATCTGAAAGTCTGATAAACACCGGAAAAATGAATAAGACCCCCAGAAAAAAAATTTCAACTTTTTTCAATTTTACCCCCATGGGATATATATTCTACCCACACACATTTGGAACTCTCCTGGGGTACCCTCACACATATTATTCCCTCATTTAGTTGATATTTTCACAAAAAAGTGAAATTTTCAAAAATCCAGAAAATTGGCTGAAAACGACTAAATATCAAGGACTCATTGGGCGTATCGCTCTGGAACTGAAATTGGAACGCTCACTGACATTTCCCCTATCTGAAAGTCTGATAAATGCCGGAAAAATGACTAAGTCCCCAAAAAAATTTTTTTTCAACTTTTTTCAATTTTACCCCCATGGGATATATATTCTACCCACACACATTTAGAACTCTCCTGGGGTACCCTCATACATATTATTCCCTCATTTAGTGGATATTTTCACAAAAAAAGTGAAATTTTCAAAAATCCAGAAAATTGGCTGAAAACGACTAAATATCAAGGACTCAATGGGCGAATTACTCTGGAACTGAAATCATAATGCTCACTGACATTTCCCGTATCTGAAAGTCTGATAAATGCCGGAAAAATGACTAAGTCCAAAAAAAAATTTTTTTTCAACTTTTTTCAATTTTACCCCCGTGGGATAAATATTCTACCCACACACATTTGGAACTCTCCTGGGATACCCTCACACATATTATTCCCTCATTTAGTGGATATTTTCACAAAAAAGTGAAATTTTCAAAAATCCAGAAAATTGGCTGAAAACGACTAAATATCAAGGACTCATTGGGCGTATCGCTCTGGAACTGAAATCGGAATGCTCACTGACATTTCCCCTATCTGATAGTCTGATAAACGCCGGAAGAATGACTAAGTCCAAAAAAATTTTTTTTTTTACTTTTTTCAATTTTACCCCCGTGGGATATATATTCTACCCACACACATTTGGAACTCTCCTGGGGTACCCTCACACATATTATTCCCTCACTTAGTGGATACTTTCACAAAAAAGTTAAATTTTCAAAAATCCAGAAAATTGGCTGAAAACGACTAATTATCAAGGACTCAATGGGTGAATTACTCTGGAACTGAAATCATAACGCTCACTGACATTTCCCCTATCTGAAAGTCTGATAAACGCCGGAAAAATGACTAAGTCCAAAAAAAAAATGTTTTCAACTTTTTTCAATTTTAGCCCTGTGGGATATATATTCTACCCACACACATTTGAAACTCTCCTGGGGTACCCTCACACATATTATTCCCTCATTTAGTGGATATTTTCACAAAAAAGTGAAATTTTCAAAAATCCAGAAAATTGGCTGAAAATAACTAAATATCAAGGACTCATTGGGCGAATCGCTCTGGAACTGAAATCGGAATGCTTACTGACATTTCCCCTATCTGAAAGTCTGATAAACGCCGGAAAAATGACTAAGTCCAAAAAAAAAATGTTCAACTTTTTTCAATTTTACCCCCTTGGGATATAAATTCTACCCACACACCTTTGGAACTCTCCAGGGGTACCCTCATACATATTATTCCCTCATTTAGTGAATATTTTCACAAAAAAAGTGAAATTTTCAAAAATCCGGAAAATTGGCTGAAAACGACTAAATATCAAGGACTCAATGGGCGAATTGCTCTGGAACTGAAATCATAACGCTCACTGACATTTCCCCTATCTGAAAGTCTGATAAACGCCGGAAAAATGATTAAGTCCAAAAAAAAATTTTTTTTCATTTTTACCCCCGTGGGATATATATTCTACCCACACACATTTGGATCTCTCCTGGGGTACCCTCACACATATTATTCCCTCATTTAGTGGATATTTTCACAAAAAAGTGAAATTTTCAAAAATCCTGAAAATTGGCTGAAAACGACTAAATATCAAGGAATCATTGGGCGAATCGCTCTGGAACTGAAATCGGAATGCTCACTGACATTTCCCCTATCTGAAAGTCTGATAAACGCGGGAAAAATGACTAAGTCCAAAAAAAAAATTTTTTTTAACTTTTTTCAATTTTACCCCCGTGGGATATATATTCTACCCACACACATTTGGAACTCTCCTGGGGTACTCTCACACATATTATTCCCTCATTTAGTGGATATTTTCACAAAAAAGTGAAATTTTCAAAAATCCAGAAAATTGGCTGAAAATAACTAAATATCAAGGACTCATTGGGCGAATCGCTCTGGAACTGAAATAATAATGCTCACTGACATTTCCGCTATCTGAAAGTCTGATAAACGCCAGAAAAATGACTAAGTCCAAAAAAATTTTTTGTTCAATTTTACCCCCGTGGGATACATATTCTACCCACACACATTTGGAACTCTCCTGGGGTACCCTCACACATATTATTCCCTCATTTAGTGGATATTTTCATAAAAAAGTGAAATTTTCAAAAATCCAGAAAATTGGCTGAAAATGACTAAATATCAAGGACTCATTGGGCAAATCACTCTGGAACTGAAATCGGAATGCTCACTCACATTTCCCCTATCTGAACGTCTGATAAACGCCGGAAAAATGACTAAGTCCCCAAAAAAAAAAATTTTTCAACTTTTTTCAATTTTACCCCCGTGGGATATATGTTCTACCCAAACACATTTGGAACTCTCCTGGGGTACCCTCACACATATTATTCCCTCATTTAGTGGATATTTTCACAAAAAAGTGAAATTTTCAAAAATACAAAAAATTGGCTGAAAACGACTAAATATCAAGGACTCAATGGGCGAATCGCTCTGGAACTGAAATCATAATCCTCACTGACATTTCCCCTATCTGAAAGTCTGATAAACGCCAGAAAAATGACTAAATCCAAAAAAAAAATGTTTTCAACTTTTTTCAATTTTAACCTCGTGGGATATAAATTCTACCCACACACATTTGGAACTCTCCAGGGGTACCCTCATACATATTATTCCCTCATTTAGTGGATATTTTCACAAAAAAGTGAAATTTTCAAAAATCCAGAAAATTGGCTGAAAACGACTAAATATGAAGGACTCATTGGGCGAATCGCTCTGGAACTGAAATCGGAACGCTCACTGACATTTCCCCTATCTGAAAGTCTGATAAACACCGGAAAAATGAATAAGTTCCCCCAAAAAAAATTTTCAACTTTTTTCAATTTTATCCCCGTGGAATATATATTCTACCCACACACATTTGAAAATCTCCTGGGGTACCCTCACACATATTATTCCCTCATTTAGTGGATATTTTCATAAAAAAGTGAAATTTTCAAAAATCCAGAAAATTGGCTGAAAATGACTAAATATCAAGGACTCAGTGGGCGAATCGATCTGGAACTGAAATCGGAATGCTTACTGACATTTCCCCTATCTGAAAGTCTGATAAACGCCGGAAAAATGACTAAGTCCAAAAAAACAATGTTTTCAACTTTTTTCAATTTTACCCCCGTGGGATATAAATTCTACCCACACACATTTGGAACTCTCCAGGGGTATATTTTCACAAAAAAAGTGAATTTTTCAAAAATCCAGAAAATTGGCTGAAAACGACTAAATATGAAGGACTCATTGGGCGTATCGCTCTGGAACTGAAATCGGAACGCTCACTGACATTTCCCCTATCTGAAAGTCTGATAAACACCGGAAAAATGAATAAGTCCCCCACAAAAAAATTTTCAACTTTTTTCAATTTTACCCCCATGGGATATATATTCTACCCACACACATTTGGAACTCTCCTGGGGTACCCTCACACATATTATTCCCTCATTTAGTGGATATTTTCACAAAAAAGTGAAATTTTCAAAAATCCAGAAAATTGGCTGAAAACGACTAAATATGAAGGACTCATTGGGCGAATCGCTCTGGAACTGAAATCGGAACGCTCACTGACATTTCCCCTATCTGAAAGTCTGATAAACACCGGAAAAATGAATAAGTTCCCCCAAAAAAAATTTTCAACTTTTTTCAATTTTATCCCCGTGGAATATATATTCTACCCACACACATTTGAAAATCTCCTGGGGTACCCTCACACATATTATTCCCTCATTTAGTGGATATTTTCATAAAAAAGTGAAATTTTCAAAAATCCAGAAAATTGGCTGAAAATGACTAAATATCAAGGACTCAGTGGGCGAATCGATCTGGAACTGAAATCGGAATGCTTACTGACATTTCCCCTATCTGAAAGTCTGATAAACGCCGGAAAAATGACTAAGTCCAAAAAAACAATGTTTTCAACTTTTTTCAATTTTACCCCCGTGGGATATAAATTCTACCCACACACATTTGGAACTCTCCAGGGGTATATTTTCACAAAAAAAGTGAATTTTTCAAAAATCCAGAAAATTGGCTGAAAACGACTAAATATGAAGGACTCATTGGGCGTATCGCTCTGGAACTGAAATCGGAACGCTCACTGACATTTCCCCTATCTGAAAGTCTGATAAACACCGGAAAAATGAATAAGTCCCCCACAAAAAAATTTTCAACTTTTTTCAATTTTACCCCCATGGGATATATATTCTACCCACACACATTTGGAACTCTCCTGGGGTACCCTCACACATATTATTCCCTCATTTAGTGGATATTTTCATAAAAAAGTGAAATTTTCAAAAATCGAGAAAATTGGCTGACAACGACTAAATATCAAGGACTCATTGGGCGAATCGCTCTGGAACTGAAATCGGAACGCTTACTGACATTTCCCCTATTTGAAAGTCTGATAAACGCCGGAAAAATGACTAAGTCCCCCAAAAAAAATTTTTCTCAACTTTTTTCAATTTTACCCCTGTGGGATATATATTCTACCCACACACATTTGGAACTCTCCTGGGGTACCCTCACACATATTATTCCCTCATTTAGTGGATATTTTCACAAAAAAGTGAAATTTTCAAAAATCCAGAAAATTGGCTGAAAACGACTAAATATCAAGGACTCATTGGGCGAATCGCTCTGGAACTGAAATCGGAATGCTCACTGACATTTCCCCTATCTGAAAGTCTGATAATGTTATGTTCTGCTACCAGAGCTAAGGAAAGAGAGGAGATCTGTCCCTACGATAGAACTCAGCTTAATCCCTACGATGTGATAGGGGACCTGATCCTGCGATCAGACCTGCTAAAGTCCTAAGCTAGTCTGTACAGAGACCTATAGATGTGGGGAAGGAATCCCTACAAGTACTAAGGACTGGGAGGAATATGGGACACCTCCTAACAGAAATAGTAGCAGACAGACGAACAAACAAAATATATAGAACATAGAGGTCAGTAGACCAAGCAAACTAACAGAGCATTACACAGAGCACAGGCTAGCTAGAAAGTAGATATACAATGAAGTCCAGCAAAGCCAGAAGGGCGGAGCAGGCTTAAATAGGCCAACAAGGTCATGTGACCAGCAAAGGAAAAAAAAACTAAGAGCAAGGTTCTAACAGTACCCCCCCTTCTAAGAGGATCCTCCGGATCCCCTAGGACCAGGCTTATCAGGAAATCTCCTGTGAAACGCTCTGATAAGTCTGGACGCGGAAACATCATCCGACCTCACCCAAGAGTTATCCTCGGGTCCGAAACCTTTCCAGGCCACAAGATACTGCAAACTACCTCTATACAGTCTAGAGTTAAGGATGCGAGAAATTTCATATTCCCCGTCCTCCACCACCGGAGGAACAGAGGCAGAGGCGTCACAATCCGATACAACAGCTTTTTTCAACAGAGAGACATGAAATACCGGATTAATTCTCCAGGAGGTAGGAACCTCCAACCTAACAGCAGATTGGTTGACAACCTGAAGCACCTTAAAGGGCCCTACAAACTTGGGACCCAATTTCTTAGTAGGAATCCTCAACCGCAGATTCCTAGAGGACAACCAAACCATGTCACCAACAGCGAACAAAACCTCCTGTCGTTTCCTATCAAAGTAGTCCTTAGATTTTCTGTTGGCCTCCTGAAGATTACCACGCACATCCGTCCAAACTCTCTCCAAATCACCGGAAAAATTCTCCTCCTCAGGCACGGCAGATCCCAACTTGGAGAACGACCCAAACGACGGATGTCTCCCAGAACAACAAAAAAAAGGCGAACAACCAGCAGAAGAAGATGTATGATTGTTCAGAGCAAATTCAGCAAGTGGCAGAAACTCAGACCACCCCTCTTGATTGTCTGTCACAAAACAATGCAAGAACTGCTCAACATCCTGGTTTTTCCTTTCTGTCTGGCCATTAGATTCAGGATGATATCCGGACGAGAACGATAAATGAACTCCCAACCTGTCACAAAAGGCACGCCAAAAACGAGCCACGAACTGAGGACCCCTATCAGAAACAATGTCAGTAGGAACGCCATGAAGTCTGACAATTTCCTTGACAAAGGCCTTAGCGAGAGTTTTAGCGCAGGGCAGTTTGACAAAGGGAACCAAGTGACACATCTTGCTAAAACGGTCCACGACCACCCAGATGACAGTAAAACCCTCAGAGGGGGGAAGGTCAGTTATAAAGTCCATAGCCAAATGTGTCCAAGGAGCACTGGGAACCTCCAAAGGACAAAGCAACCCCGCAGCAGGAGTATGTGAGGACTTAGATCTAGCACATATAGTACATTGACGCACCCACTTAATGACTTCCTTCTGCCATCCAGGCCACCAAAAACTGCGACCCACCAGTCTCTTGGTCTCAGAGATTCCGGGATGACCTGCCAACCGAGATTCGTGACACTCAACAAACAAATCTCTCCTAAAGGTCCCAGGCACAAACAACCTCCCATGAGGAGTGTTAGAAGGGGCATTCTCCTGTGCTTTAAGAATCTCATTTTCCAAAACGGAGTCCAAAGCAGCTATCACAACACCTTCTTGTAAAATGTTCTCCTCTTTCTCAGCACCGACTATGGGAGAAAAACTGCGAGACAAGGCATCCGCCTTAACATTCTTAGTACCAGGGATGTAAGTAACGGAGAAATTAAACCGCGAGAAAAACAGTGCCCACCTAGCCTGACGGGCATTCAGGCGCTTGGCAGCATCAAGATATATCAGATTTTTATGATCCGTAAGAACCTGAACGGGAAATTCCGCACCTTCCAAGAAGTGGCGCCAGTGTTCAAATGCGAGTTTAATAGCCAATAATTCCCGATTACCAATATCGTAATTCAGTTCAGTCTCCGAAAAATTTTTTGAAAAAAAAGCACAGGGATGTAATCCATCCCCGTTATCCTGAGACAATACTGCGCCAACCCCCACAGAGGAAGCATCAACCTCAACCAAAAACGGCCTAGTAACATCAGGCTGCATAAGGATGGGAGCAGAGGTGAACCTCTCCTTGAGATACACAAAAGCTTCAATGGCCTCAGAAGACCACTGAACAGCATCAGCACCTTTCCTGGTGAGATCAGTCAGAGGTTTGACAATACTAGAAAATTTTTTTATGAATTTTCTGTAGTAATTGGCGAAACCCAAAAACCTCTGTATCGATTTCAAACCAATAGGCCTAGGCCATTCCTGCACAGCCTGAACCTTAACCGGATCCATCTCAAAACCTTTGCTGGAGATAATGTAGCCCAAAAAACTAATTCTCTGTACAGCGAACTCACATTTCTCCAGCTTAGCAAAAAGCGAATTGTCCTTTAATAACTGTAATACCTCACGCACGCTCCGCCAATGAGACTCCAGATCCGGCGAATAAATCAAAATGTCATCCAAATACACAACCACATTTTTGCCGATCAAAGGTCTAAGGATGTCATTAATCAAATTCTGAAAAAATGCAGGAGCATTAGTAAGACCAAAAGGCATAACCAGATTCTCAAAATGACCCACAGGAGTGTTAAAAGCAGTCTTCCATTCGTCACCCTCCTTCATACGCAACAGATTGTATGCCCCCTTAAGGTCAATTTTAGAGGACCACTTGGCCCCCATTAACTGGTTAAACAGATCAGGAATCAATGGCAGTGGGTAAGGATTGCGTACAGTAATTTTGTTAATCTCACGAAAATCCAGACAAGGACGTAAACCGCCGTCCTTTTTTTTTTACAAAAAAAAATCCAACCGCCACAGGAGACTTAGAGGGCCTAATGTGACCGGCGGCCAAACTTGTCTGTATGTATTCCTCCAAAGCCTTCCTCTCAGGAATAGTAAGGTTAAATAAACGACTTTTAGGAAGAGTCGCTCCAGGGACAAATTCAATAGAACAATCATAGTCTCTATGGGGAGGCAAAACCTGCGATTCCTTCTCAGAAAAAACTCTCCAAAAATCCTGAATAGGAACAGGCAATTCTCCCCTATCCAAAGCTGCAATACGCCCGTTACAACACTTGTCATAACATTTATGGCTCCAGGATTTAATTTCACTGGTAGACCAATACAGTACAGGATTGTGAAATTTTAACCAGGGCAATCCCAATATTACTGGAGAAGGCAAGTTATTCAAAACTACCAAATCCAATTTCTCATGGTGAACACCATTAATAGTGAGAGGAAATTCAAAGACCTTGAGAGTAATATTCTTCAAAGGGGAACCATCCACAGAAACCACAGCAATGGGGGATGATAAAGGTTCGGGTTTTAAATTGAGTCTTTCCACGAATCCCCCATCAATTACATTCAGAGTAGACCCGCAATCAACAAATACCCGAAATTCCATTAATTTTTTCTGAGCAACCGTGGAAGCAGCTAAAAATATACCCTTGGAATTTAAACAGGCAATACGGGCGTGACTGACCATTTTTTTTTCTTTCTTCATACGAAGCTCACAGCCTTTAATCAAATGACCAGATTTTCCGCAACAGAAACACAAGCCTTCAGACAATCGACGGTCTTTTTCTTGAGAGCGAGGTGTCACCGATCCAATCTCCATCGGTTCACCACTGTTAGTACACACATTCTCATAACCAGAAACTGACATAGCAGAGGATTTGCTCTCATTAACCCTTGCACGCAGTCTTCTATCCACCCGTATAGCTAATTGCATAGCCTGTTGCAAATCTTCAGGTGTAGGATAAGCAATTAGCAGGTCTTTAACCCTTTCACTGAGCCCAGCAAGAAATAGACTTTTCAGAGCAGAATCGTTCCACCCTGTTTGAGTAGACCAACGACGGAAATGAGTACAATATTTTTCCACATTACCTGATCCTTGTTTTAAACGTCTCAACTCAGTCTCAGCTGATGCGACACGGTCAGGATCATCATATAATTGTCCCAAAGCAGAAAAAAAACTATCCACTGATCTGAAGCATGTATCACTAGGTTGCAAAGAAAAGGCCCACTCCTGAGGCTCTTTGCGCAAAAGTGACATTATGAACCCTACGCGCTGGGATTCATCCCCAGAGGACTTAGGTCTCAAACGAAAATACAATAAGCAAGCATTTTTAAATGAAAAAAATTCTCGGTGTTCACCAAAAAATAAATCCGGCAAACATACCTTAGGCTCCAAGAAATGTGCTCCAGGACAGTTACTCACGTGCTGACGGAGCTCGGCCACCTCCAGAGAGAGTCCCTGCAGGCGATGAACCAAATCCTGAACCGACACCATGATGGAACAGAAAAATCTTTCCTTAGAGAATTTGCAGGCTGGACTTACTGTTATGTTCTGCTACCAGAGCTAAGGAAAGAGAGGAGATCTGTCCCTACGATAGAACTCAGCTTAATCCCTACGATGTAACAGGGGACCTGATCCTGCGATCAGACCTGCTAAAGTCCTAAGCTAGTCTGTACGGAGACCTATAGATGTGGGGAAGGAATCCCTACAAGTACTAAGGACTGGGAGGAATATGGGACACCTCCTAACAGAAATAGTAGCAGACAGACGAACAAACAAAATATATAGAACATAGAGGTCAGTAGACCAAGCAAACAAACAGAGCAAGACACAGAGCACAGGCTAGCTAGAAAGTAGATATACAATGAAGTCCAGCAAAGCCAGAAGGACGGAGCAGGCTTAAATAGGCCAACAAGGTCATGTGACCAGCAAAGGAAAAAAAAACTAAGAGCAAGGTTCTAACAGATAAACACCAGAAAAATGAATAAGTCCCCCCAAAAAAAAATTTCAACTTTTTTCAATTTTACCCCCGTGGGATATATATTCTACCCACACACATTTGGAACTCTCCTGGGGTACCCTCACACATATTATTCCCTCATTTAGTGGATATTTTCACAAAAAAGTGAAATTTTCAAAAATCCAGAAAATTGGCTGAAAACGACTAAATATCAAGGACTCATTGGGCGAATCGCTCTGGAACTGAAATCGGAACGCTCACTGACATTTCCCCTATCTGAAAGTCTGATAAACGCCGGAAAAATGACTAAGTCCAAAAAAAAATGTTTTTAACTTTTTTCAATTTTACCCCCGTGGGATATATATTCTACCCACACACATTTGGAACTCTCCTGGGGTACCCTCACACATATTATTCCCTCATTTAGTGGATATTTTCACAAAAAAGTGACATTTTCAAAAATCCAGAAAATCGGCTGACAACGACTAAATATGAAGGACTCATTGGGCGAATCGCTCTGGAACTGAAATCGGAACGCCCACTGACATTTCCCCTATCTGAAAGTCTGATAAACACCGGAAAAATGAATAAGTTCCCCTAAAAAAAATTTTTTTCAACTTTTTTCAATTTTACTCCTGTGGGATATATATTCTACCCACACACATTTGGAACTCTCCTGGGGTACCCTCACACATATTATTCCCTCATTTAGTGGATATTTTCATAAAAAAGTGAAATTTTAAAAAATCCAGAAAATTGGCTGAAAACGACTAAATATCAAGGACTCAATGGGCGAATCGCTCTGGAACTGAAATCGGAATGCTTACTGACATTTCCCCTATCTGAAAGTCTGATAAACGCCGGAAAAATGACTAAGTCCAAAAAAAAAATTTTTTCAACTTTTTTCAATTTTACACCTGTGGGATATAAATTCTACCCACACACATTTGGAACTTTCCAGGGGTACCCTCATACATATTATTCCCTCATTTAGTGGATATTTTCACAAAAAAGTGAAATTTTCAAAAATCCAGAAAATTGGCTGAAAACGACTAAATATGCAGGACTCATTGGGCGTATCGCTCTGGAACTGAAATCGGAACGCTCACTGACATTTCCCCTATCTGAAAGTCTGATAAACACCGGAAAAATGAATAAGTCCCCCAAAAAAAAATTTTCAACTTTTTTCAATTTTACCCCCGTGGGATATATATTCTACCCACACACATTTGGAACTCTCCTGGGGTACCCTCACACATATTATTCCCTCATTTAGTGGATATTTTCACAAAAAAGTGAAATTTTCAAAAATCCAGAAAATTGGCTGAAAACGACTAAATATCAAGGACTCATTGGACGAATCGCTCTTGGAACTGAAATCGGAACGCTCACTGACATTTCCCCTACCTGAAAGTCTGATAAACACCGGAAAAATGACTAAGTCCAAAAAAAAATGTTTTCAACTTTTTTCAATTTTACCCCCGTGTGGGATATATATTCTACCCACACACATTTGGAACTCTCCTGGGGTACCCTCACACATATTATTCCCTCATTTAGTGGATATTTTCACAAAAAAGTGACATTTTCAAAAATCCAGAAAATTGGCTGACAACGACTAAATATCAAGGACTCATTGGGCATATCGCTCTGGAACTGAAATCGGAATGCTCACTGACATTTCCCCTATCTGAAAGTCTGATAAACACCGGAAAAATGACTAAGTCCCCCAAAAATTTTTTTTTCAACTTTTTTTCAATTTTACCCCCGTGGGATATATATTCTACCCACACACATTTGGAACTCTCCTGGGGTACCCTCATACATATTGTTCCCTCATTTAGTGGATATTTTCACAAAAAAAGTGAAATTTTCAAAAATCCAGAAAATTGGCTGAAAACGACTAAATATCAAGGACTCAATGGGCGAATTACTCTGGAACTGAAATCATAATGCTCACTGACATTTCCCGTATCTGAAAGTCTGATAAACGCCGGAAAAATGACTAAGTCAAAAAAAAAATTTTTCAACTTTTTTCAATTTTACCCCCGTGGGATATATATTCTACCCACACACATTTGGAACTCTCCTGGGGTACCTTCACACATATTATTCCCTCACTTAGTGGATACTTTCACAAAAAAGTGAAATTTTCAAAAATCCAGAAAATTGGCTGAAAACGACTAATTATCAAGGACTCAATGGGCGAATTACTCTGGAACTGAAATCATAACGCTCACTGACATTTCCCCTATCTGAAAGTCTGTTAAATGCCGGAAAAATGACTAAGTCCCAAAAAAAATTTTTTTTCAACTTTTTTCAATTTTACCCCCGTGGGATATATATTCTACCCACACACATTTGGAACTCTCCTGGGGTACCCTCATACATATTATTCCCTCATTTAGTGGATATTTTCACAAAAAAAGTGAAATTTTCAAAAATCCAGAAAATTGGCTGAAAACGACTAAATATCAAGGACTCAATGGGCGAATAACTCTGGAACTGAAATCATAATGCTCACTGACATTTCCCGTATCTGAAAGTCTGATAAATGCCGGAAAAATGACTAAGTCCAAAAAAAAATTTTTTTTCAACTTTTTTCAATTTTACCCCCGTGGGATATATATTCTACCCACACACATTTGGAACTCTCCTGGGGTACCCTCACACATATTATTCCCTCATTTAGTGGATATTTTCACAAAAAAGTGACATTTTCAAAAATCCAGAAAATTGGCTGACGACTAAATATCAAGGACTCATTGGGCATATCGCTCTGGAACTGAAATCGGAATGCTCACTGACATTTCCCCTATCTGAAAGTCTGATAAACACCGGAAAAATGACTAAGTCCCCCAAAAATTTTTTTTTCAACTTTTTTTCAATTTTACCCCCGTGGGATATATATTCTACCCACACACATTTGGAACTCTCCTGGGGTACCCTCATACATATTGTTCCCTCATTTAGTGGATATTTTCACAAAAAAAGTGAAATTTTCAAAAATCCAGAAAATTGGCTGAAAACGACTAAATATCAAGGACTCAATGGGCGAATTACTCTGGAACTGAAATCATAATGCTCACTGACATTTCCCGTATCTGAAAGTCTGATAAACGCCGGAAAAATGACTAAGTCAAAAAAAAAATTTTTCAACTTTTTTCAATTTTACCCCCGTGGGATATATATTCTACCCACACACATTTGGAACTCTCCTGGGGTACCTTCACACATATTATTCCCTCACTTAGTGGATACTTTCACAAAAAAGTGAAATTTTCAAAAATCCAGAAAATTGGCTGAAAACGACTAATTATCAAGGACTCAATGGGCGAATTACTCTGGAACTGAAATCATAACGCTCACTGACATTTCCCCTATCTGAAAGTCTGTTAAATGCCGGAAAAATGACTAAGTCCCAAAAAAAATTTTTTTTCAACTTTTTTCAATTTTACCCCCGTGGGATATATATTCTACCCACACACATTTGGAACTCTCCTGGGGTACCCTCATACATATTATTCCCTCATTTAGTGGATATTTTCACAAAAAAAGTGAAATTTTCAAAAATCCAGAAAATTGGCTGAAAACGACTAAATATCAAGGACTCAATGGGCGAATAACTCTGGAACTGAAATCATAATGCTCACTGACATTTCCCGTATCTGAAAGTCTGATAAATGCCGGAAAAATGACTAAGTCCAAAAAAAAATTTTTTTTCAACTTTTTTCAATTTTACCCCCGTGGGATATATATTCTACCCACACACATTTGGAACTCTCCTGGGGTACCCTCACACATATTATTCCCTCATTTAGTGGATATTTTCACAAAAAAGTGACATTTTCAAAAATCCAGAAAATTGGCTGACGACTAAATATCAAGGACTCATTGGGCATATCGCTCTGGAACTGAAATCGGAATGCTCACTGACATTTCCCCTATCTGAAAGTCTGATAAACACCGGAAAAATGACTAAGTCCCCCAAAAATTTTTTTTTCAACTTTTTTTCAATTTTACCCCCGTGGGATATATATTCTACCCACACACATTTGGAACTCTCCTGGGGTACCCTCATACATATTGTTCCCTCATTTAGTGGATATTTTCACAAAAAAAGTGAAATTTTCAAAAATCCAGAAAATTGGCTGAAAACGACTAAATATCAAGGACTCAATGGGCGAATTACTCTGGAACTGAAATCATAATGCTCACTGACATTTCCCGTATCTGAAAGTCTGATAAACGCCGGAAAAATGACTAAGTCAAAAAAAAAATTTTTCAACTTTTTTCAATTTTACCCCCGTGGGATATATATTCTACCCACACACATTTGGAACTCTCCTGGGGTACCTTCACACATATTATTCCCTCACTTAGTGGATACTTTCACAAAAAAGTGAAATTTTCAAAAATCCAGAAAATTGGCTGAAAACGACTAATTATCAAGGACTCAATGGGCGAATTACTCTGGAACTGAAATCATAACGCTCACTGACATTTCCCCTATCTGAAAGTCTGTTAAATGCCGGAAAAATGACTAAGTCCCAAAAAAAATTTTTTTTCAACTTTTTTCAATTTTACCCCCGTGGGATATATATTCTACCCACACACATTTGGAACTCTCCTGGGGTACCCTCATACATATTATTCCCTCATTTAGTGGATATTTTCACAAAAAAAGTGAAATTTTCAAAAATCCAGAAAATTGGCTGAAAACGACTAAATATCAAGGACTCAATGGGCGAATAACTCTGGAACTGAAATCATAATGCTCACTGACATTTCCCGTATCTGAAAGTCTGATAAATGCCGGAAAAATGACTAAGTCCAAAAAAAAATTTTTTTTCAACTTTTTTCAATTTTACCCCCGTGGGATAAATATTCTACCCACACACATTTGGAACTCTCCTGGGATACCCTCACACATATTATTCCCTCATTTAGTGGATATTTTCACAAAAAAGTGAAATTTTCAAAAATCCAGAAAATTGGCTGAAAATGACTTAAAATCAAGGACTCATTGGGCGTATCGCTCTGGAACTGAAATCGGAATGCTCACTGACATTTCCCCTATCTGAAAGTCTGATAAACGCCGGAAGAATGACTAAGTCCAAAAAAATTTTTTTTTTTACTTTTTTCAATTTTACCCCCGTGGGATATATATTCTACCCACACACATTTGGAACTCTCCTGGGGTACCCTCACACATATTATTCCCTCACTTAGTGGATACTTTCACAAAAAAGTTACATTTTCAAAAATCCAGAAAATTGGCTGAAAACGACTAATTATCAAGGACTCAATGGGCGAATTACTCTGGAACTGAAATCATAACTAGTGTTGAGCCACCCCCGTAGTGTTCGAGTTCGGTACGGTTCGTCGAACACCCGTGTGTTCGCCGAACTGTTCGTCGAACTGTTCGTCGAACACCTTCGAACACCGTTAAAACCAATGGCAGGCAAACAAAAACACATAGAAACACATAGAAAACACCTTCAAAGGTGTCCAAAAGCTGACAAACTGCTCAGAAGACACAACTAACACATGGAAAAGTGACAAGTACATATAGTCATGCGAAAAGAAAAGAGGTGGAGGAGTAAAAGGAGGGGGAGACACAGATATAGGCATGTCATGCCCTTCTAAAATCCAAAAAGTGAGAAGCCGAGACGGCCAGTCCGCTCCTGCCCGTGCCACCTCCGTGTCGCCGGGTTTGTGCCAGAGCCGCGGTGAACCCTGACGGCCAGCCCCCCTCTCCCAATACTGGTGCCTGTCCGCTGGTGGGTCGAGAGAGCCCCCCTGTGGTGGAGGCAGCTCTAAGCTTTTTAATTTAAATTGTCCCTCTAATTTGAATGAATACACTTTAAATCCATTTACAAGGATCTATTGGAGGGCAAGTCTCATGCCAGCAGCCGCGTAATTCCAGCTCCAGTAGCGTCCACTAAAGCTGCTGCAGTTAAAAAGCTTTTATAAGGATCGAGCTCGGCTGTCCACCGCAAGGCATCCTAGTGCCAGTCCCAGCCCCTATGCCTTGGGGTGCCTCCTGATGCTCTTCACTAAGTATCCCGTGGTCCCGAAGCATTTCCTTTGAAAAAATTAAGTGTCCAAACTACAGGTGGTGTAGCTTGCTTAACAGCCGGGATAATCCGCTGACTAGCAGACACTGCTACTAGGCACAAAGTATTTCCTGGGCTAGATGCAGTTAAAAATTTGTAAGTAGATACTCTCGTTGGATGCTGAGAAAGCATTCCATAGAGTCTCCTGGCACGCCATATATGATTCTCTTAAAAAGCTTGGGGTAGGGGTTTAGGGGACCCTTTTATAGCCAAAATCACGGCCCTGTATCACAATACGTCACCTAGGCTGAAGATAAATGGAACTGTAGCACCGAGGGCTCGGTTGCTACAGACGTATTGCACCTCACCCAGAGGTGTGATATCTCACTCTCAGATAAGGATGGAGTGTGGATCAGGACGCGACACCTGCATGCATTACACCACATTGCCGTGGGGCAGGGCGACCAATATGCCCCTGAGATGGGCACGACAGTCCCTGTCCCTGGCTGGAGTGGGGGGAGGGAACACTGAGGAAGGGGAACCCTGCAGTGCAGGAGCAGGGAGGAAGCAGTTCCTGGGTGCATTGAGAAGGGAGTATAAAAGGTGGGCACCATCTTAGTTCAGTGCAGAGAAGTCTGAGCAGAAGTGGCAGGGAGCAGGGGCTCTGCATGAGCTCTGCTCCGGAGGCGGGCCTAGTAACAGAGGCCCAGGCCTGCAAGAGGGAGAAGGAAGGAAGAGGAGTGGAGAAGGCTCCAGGAATGAGGAATGAAGGGATCCCAGGGGTGCGGACGGGCGAGTCGCCACCGCACGCCCGAATCCACCTGCGTGGAGGGGTCAGGCCAAAGGGGGAGACCGGTCCCCGAACTAGTGGAGGCAGGAAATGACCCTCAGCTAGAAACCGGAGGCTCTGACATTTTATGTGGCGCAGCCCCTTGCTCCACCCGCTAGGAAGGCACCACATAGGGTCAGGGAAACTGGCGCCAAGTTTACCAAGAGGAGGCCCGAGGCAGCCGGACAGAAGTGTTGGTAAGAAAGGCCAGACAAAGGACACACAAAGGGGGTCCTGTGAAGCGCTCCAAAGTTATCTGGGAGTTGTCTGAGCCCCTCACCTGGTGAGCACAGTACGACGTGGGCAGCCGTTACCTGCAGACGTGGTCTGGATAATAAGAACTGTGAGTAAAGGCCCTGAACTGCATCACTGACTCCGTGTCGTTACTGCTGCTGCCCTGCACCATCACCCCCATCCTCCGCATACACTGCCCTGAGGCTATACTCCTCCCGTGGGGAGTTATGCTACGCTCTGCTGCACCCACAACACCAGCCTTAGCGGTCTGCCCTGTAGCGGCGGTTCACTCTGACCGCAATCCACGGGTGGCGTAGTCGGACATTTAAACATCAAAACCACATAAATAGTTCCGCCACTGGTTTGACCGCCCTGAGCCACGGAACCGGATCGCCGCCACGAAGACTACAACCACCAGCATCCACCAAAAAGGGTCCGGCTCCGGGTGTCCCAAGGCCCAGGGGGTGCGTCAGAACATTTTCATCACCTTTCACAATCACCAATGGGACAAGGCAGGGATGTCCTCTGTCCCCTCTCTTATACATCCTAGTGACGGAGCACCTGCTCTCATCAATTCGCCATAACCCCAATATTAGGTGGATTGAGGTGGGAGGCACCGAGTACAAGTGCTCTCTATTTGCTGATGATGTCCTAGTATATATCACTCAATCACATATATCCATCCCTGCTGTTATGGCTGAAATAGATCACTTTGTTACATGGTAAAATTTTAAAATCAATGCAG
Source organism: Phyllobates terribilis (assembly GCF_046119375.1). Classification (NCBI taxonomy): domain Eukaryota; kingdom Metazoa; phylum Chordata; class Amphibia; order Anura; family Dendrobatidae; genus Phyllobates; species Phyllobates terribilis. The sequence continues at coordinate 323,806,182 of NW_027362764.1, read as the reverse complement.
CGAAGTCTGAGGCCCTCGATGTCTCCCTCCCTAAATCCATATAGGATTCCATCCAGTCCAACTTTCCCTTTGCCTGGCCCTCACAGGGTATCAAATACTTAGGAATTCCTATTCATAGAGACCTCTCCCATCTATGTTATCTTAATTTTGGGCCCTTTATTGAACAATTCCATACAGACCACGGTTGGCAAGTTAGAACTGTAAGATTCACTACGTGAACCACTGGTGTTTTGTGGAAAAGCACATGTACACCGCGTTCCAAATTATTATGCAAATAGTGTTTAGGAGTGATAAGGGAAGAATTTGTTTGTTTGTCAGTTAAACTCATTGATGGTGATGTGTGTCAGGGCTCTTTATATCACTGTAAGCAATTGCAGACACCTGTGCTAATTAGTTTGGCAGGTGTGTCCAATGAAAGGCAAGACTACTTAAGAAGGCTCTCTCACATTATTAAGCAGCCTACATTTTCTGCCAAAATGGGAAAGAAAAAGGATGTGTCGGCTGCTGAGAAGCAACAAATTGTGGAGTGTTTAGGTCAAGGCATGACTACAATCAACATTGTGCGATGATCAGGATGAAGTGTCTTGGCAATCAAGAAGTATGTAGCTGATTCACAGTACACACGTGTGCGTGCTGATAAGGGCAAATTGAGGACTCTTTCCTACAGGCAATTACGTCAGGTTGAAAGAGCAGCGGCAAAAAAGCCTTGTCATAGCAGCAGACAAGTTTTTGAAGCTGCTTGTGCCTCCAACGTCCCCCGAACAACAAGATGCAGGGTCCTTCAGAGGTTTGCAGCTGTGCATACACCATCCTGTCGACCTCCTCTATCCACTTCACACAAGCAGAAATGGCTCCAGTGGGCCAAACATTACATGAAGACTGATTTCAAAACTGTTTTGTTCACGGATGAGTGCCGTGCAGCGCTCGATGGTCCAGATGAATGGAGTGGAGGATGGCTGGTTGATGGACACCCCACGCAAACACGGCTACAGCGCCAACAAGGAGGAGGTGGAGTAATGTTTTGGGCTGGAATCATGGGGAGAGAGATTGTCGGCCCCTTTAGGATCCCTGAAGGCGCTAAAGATGAACTCCATAATGTATGTGGATTTTTCTCAAACAGCACTTCCTGCCATGGTTCAAGAAGAAGAACCGTGTATTTCACAGCAAGATCATTTTTCTGCATGATAATGCACCATCTCATGCTGCACATAAAACATCTGCATCTCTGGCTGATATGGGCATAAAAGGGGACAAACTTATGGTGTGACCCCCATGCTCCCCTGACCTCTACCCCATTCAGAACCTTTGGAGCATCATTAAAAGGAGTGTCTATGATGGCGGGAGGCAGTTCACATCTAAGCAACAGCTCTGGGAGGGTATTCTGTCCTCATGCAAAACAATTGAAGCAGAAACCATCCAAAACCTGACAAATTCAATGGACGAGAGAGTTCAGAAGCTCCTTTCGAACAAGGGGTCCTATGTAAAATGTAACATCACCTAGAATAAAGTTTTGAGTTGAAAACTGTTTGATTTCAGTTTCTAACAACCTGCTAATGCTTATAATTTCAAAAATGACCATTTTTTTGGTCTTTATTAAAATGAAAAGGTTGATCGAAAAGTTTGGGGGATCTAAGAGTGTGGCAACCCAGTAGTCATGATTACTTCGAATTCTGACAATATGAGGGTCATGCTGCAGGTAGTGCAGCAAGAAGGCACTTATGTGTCTTGCGCATCTCGGAGCCCCAAAATTATTTTCCGGGCTAGATGCAGCTAAAAATTATTTTTAATTTTAAATCTGGTGAAGCTTATTATAGATGGCCTAATAGGATCAGTGCTGCACACTGCTACAAAGCCCAAATTATTTTCCAGTCAAGATACAGATAAACATGATTAGTAATTTGAAAGCTTAAAACGGTTGGTAGGGTGATTTTAACCAATCATCAAGCTTTTACTCTCCCCAGGATGACACAGGGGTAGAAAAGTCGTTTCGGATCCATGATTTGTTCATCTTTATGAACGTGAGTCTGTCTACATTATCAGTGGAGAGCCGTGTGCGCTTATCTGTCAGCACACCACCAGCAGCGCTGAACACACGTTCAGACAGAACGCTGGCTGCGGGGCATGACAAGATCTCCAAGGCGTAAGTGGCTAGCTCCGGCCATTTATCCAGATTGGAAGCCCAAAAAGAGCAAGGGTCCAGTGACACAGTCGTGGCTTCAATGTTTACTTGGAGATACTCCTGTACCATCGTCTCTAGGCGTTGACTATGTGTCAGACTTCTTGTCTCCTGTGGCCTTGCAAAGGATGGGCTAAAAAAGTGGTGAAATGATTCCGCAAAATTGATGTTACCAGCAGATACTGTGGTTCTGTTACGGTTTGAGTGCTGAACACTTGACGGTCCCACGGTTGGCAAGTTGGAACTGTGAGATTCACTACGTGCACCACTGGTATTTTGTGGAAAAGCACATGTAAGATTCTGCAACAGTCTCTGCTGATACTCCTGCATGTGTGCATCCCTTTCTATGGCAGGAATAATTTCTGCAAATTTACTTTTGTACCGGGGATCTAACAGTGTGGCAACCCAGTAGTCAGGATTATTTCTAATTCTCACAATTCGAGGGTCATGTTGCAGGTAGTGCAGCAAGAAGGCACTCATGTGTGTTGCGCATCCAGGAGCACCAAGTCCCTGTTGTGTTGGTGGCGAGGTAACAATCATGCTTCCTTCCTCTGTCCTCTCCCCCCAACCTCGCACAACAGAAATGTGATCAAGGTCTCCCTCATCTGATGAGTCTTCCATCAGTTCGTCCTCCACTTCTTCCTGGGCTCCTGCACCTTCCTCACTAGTTTGGCTGCTACCATGCGCCCTGGTTAAACCATCTCCCCCACCCTCACATGCCTGCCGCCTTGGTGCTGCCGACCGTCTGGACCTTGCAGATGTTAGCCCTTCCGCATACAACTCCTCCTCCTCTACTTCCTCCACCTCCTCTTGTGCCACCACCTGACTCCGAATTCTGTTTAACATGTGCTCCAGCATGTAAATCACCGGAATAGTCATGCTGATAATGGCATCGTCAGCACTAAACATCTTCGTCGCCATTTCAAAACTGTGCAGAAGGGTGCATAGGTCCCTGATCTGAGACCACTCCTCCAGCGTGATTTGCCCCACCTCTGAATCTCGTTGGCCCAGGCTATACGTCAGAACGTATTGCACCAGGGCTTGTCGGTGCTGCCACAGTCGCTGCAACATGTGCAGAGTTGAATTCCACCGGGTAGGCACATCGCATTTTAGCCGGTGAAGTGGCAGGCCCAACGACTTCTGTAGAGATGTAAGTCGCTGAGCTGCGGGATGCGAACGGCGGAAGTGAGCACACAGCGACCGTGCCCTCTGCAGAAGGCCATCTAGTCTGGGATAGTGGGCTAAAAATTGCTGGACAACCAGGTTCAACACGTGAGCCATACAAGGCACGTGTGTGACATTGCCCCGGCGAAGGGCCGCACCCAGGTTTGCAGCATTGTCGCACACGGCCTTCCCTGGTTTCAGGTCCAGTGGAGACAACCATTCATGAAATTGGTTCTCCAGAGCTGACCACAACTCCTCAGCTGTGTGACTCACATTTCCCAGACATTTCAATGTAAAAACCGCCTGATGACGTTGAGCCCTACTGCCAGCATAGTAAGGAGGTGTGCAGGATCCCTTCTGCGCAGTTAGAAAGCTTGTGGCATGACCAGACAGGCTTTGGGTGCAGGTGGAAGACCGAGAGGAGGTTGAGGAGGCAGAAGCAGTGGAGGAAAAATGACATAAAGAGGATTGACGCACAACTCGTGGGGACGGCAAGACTTGGACAGCAGCCCCTTGTCCTGCTGTCACCATAGTTACCCAGTGCCCAGTCAGCGACATGTAACGCCCCTGTCCATGCCTACTCGTCCAAGTGTCTGTGGTGAAATGCACCCTGTCACACACAGAGTTTCTCAAAGAAGCGGTGATGTTGTGTGCGACATGCTGGTGGAGCGCAGGCACACCTTTCTTTGAGAAGTAGTGCCGACTGGGCATCTGGTACTGGGGCACTGCGACGGACATAAGGTCTCGAAAATCCTCTGTGTCCACCAGGCGGAAAGGCAGCATTTCTGTAGCCAAGAGCTTGCAGATGGTGAAATTCAACCTCTTAGCTTTCTCATGGCTAGGAGGAAATGGTCTTTTACTTGTCCACATCTGAGGGACCGAGGGCTGGCTATTGTGCTTAGACGGGGTTGATAAGGGTGTCCCCGGCAAACTGCCGGTCTGTGAGGAAGATGCAGGCGGACATGTTATGTTGCCTTGATCCAAAGGTGGTGCTATCGATGTCGGACAGCGCTCAAGACCAGCTGGTGTTACCACCTCCAAAGAAAATGATGACCTGCCAATCACGCTGGCTGTTGCGGGTAAAGAGGTGGCAGGTCTGCGCCCCAAAACAGGTGTGACTGCTGTCCCCCCAGTCACAGAGGATGAAGAGGCCGCGGATGCACAAGATATGGCAGACGGTGGTTGGCCCGGCCGGCTAGACCGCATTGTAGCACACTGAGCTTCCCACTGCAACTTATGCTTCATGTCCATGTGCCGGTTCATGCATGAAGTACTCAAACTATGTATTTTTTGGCCTCTACTTAGCTTTTGCTGACAAATGTTACAGATAACACGAGTTGGGTCATCTTTATCGATCTGAAAAAATGCCCAGGCTATGCAAGGCTTAGCACCCATGCGACCTGAAGAGCCACCACGACTTGTGGTGAGAGGCAGAGTTGTGTTTGAGGATGCAGTTGTTGACGTGCTTCCAGTACTACGTCTCTGTCCAGGAAGGCGCAACCTGACCTCGTCGTCACTAGCATCTTCCTCCACCTCCTCTGCTGACCTCATCTCTTGGCTGACTGTGGGTTGACAGTAAGTGGGATCTCCGACCTCATCATCATCACCCTGTGCGTTATCACACCCGTCGTCCTCAGAGCCAACCTGTTCCTGCCCTGACAAAAAACTAAAGTTGTCGCTCCAATCAGGTATTTGAGTCTTATCATCGTCTTCCTCATTGTCTCCACCAACAGGAGTTACAGTTTGGGAATGAGGGTCTACATTATGGTCAGAACCTTCTGCGTCTGGTCCTGGATCCGACTCATAAAGATTCTGGGCATCAGTGCAGATCATTTCCTCGTCTGGATTCACAGAAGCGCTGGAGTCGACCTCTGATTCCCAGGCTATAGTATGAGTAAACAGCTCTGCAGACTCAACCATCTGTTCTACCTCATACTCAGACGGGCAGCTGGAGATTTGGGAGCTGTGAGGAAGCAAGTGCGATTTGAGTGACACCTTTGAGGACTGGAGTATTTGTGATGTTGAAGTTGATGTGGAGGAGAGCCCACTTAAAGGAGCACTTGATATCCGTTGAAGCACCTGCTGTTTTTGTGCCTCATCTGGAATTCGTAGCGATTGGCGTGGCCGTAAGAAAGGGATCTTATCACATTGTCCGCTAAAAGAAGTAGACATTTTAGTTTGGCTGGAAGATGGTCTTTCTTCTGCACCTACCCCACGGACACAACCTTTTTTCCCCTTCCCAACACGCCTATTCCCCTTTCCACCAGCAGCAGGCCTTTTTCCACTCATTTTGGTGGTTAACTAATTCACAACTCTGGAGTTGTTTGCACAAAAAAACAATGGATGGTAACCGAGCAGAGCTGAGTGGCCAAACTGTGGTATTAGGCCAAAACTATTGGCTGGGTTAGATGCAGAAAAAAATTATTTTTAATTTGCAACCTGATGGAGGTCAGTATAGATGGACTAATAGACCAAGTCCCACACACCGCTAGAAGCCCAAATATTTTTTTAGAGCTAGATGAAGAAAATTTTTTTATTCAATTTGCAACCTGATGGAGGTCAGTATAGATGGACTAATATACCAAGTCCCACACACTGCTAGAAGCCCAAATATTTTTTCAGAGCTAGATGCAGAAAAAAATTATTTTTAATTTGCAACCTGATGGAGGTCAGTATAGATGGACTAATAGACCAAGTCCCACACACCGCTAGAAGCCCAAATATTTTTTTAGAGCTAGATGAAGAAAATTTTTTTATTCAATTTGCAACCTGATGGAGGTCAGTATAGATGGACTAATAGACCAAGTCCCACACACTGCTAGAAGCCCAAATATTTTTTCAGAGCTAGATGCAGAAAAAAATTATTTTTAATTTGCAACCTGATGGAGGTCAGTATATATGGACTAATAGACAAAGTCCCACACACTGCTAGAAGCCCAAATATTTTTTCAGAGCTAGATGCAGAAAAAAATTATTTTTAATTTGCAACCTGATGGAGGTCAGTATAGATGGACTAATAGACCAAGTCCCACATACTGCTAGAAGCCCAAATATTTTTTCAGAGCTAGATGCAGAAAAAAATTATTTTTAATTTGCAACCTGATGGAGGTCAGTATAGATGGACTAATAGACCAAGTCCCACACACCGCTAGAAGCCCAAATATTTTTTCAGAGCTAGATGCAGAAAAAAATTATATTCAATTTGCAACCTGCTGGACGTCAGTATAGAAGGACTAATAGAACAAGTCCCACACACTGCTAGAAGCCCAAATATTTTTTCAGAGCTAAATGAAGAAAAAAATTATTTTTAATTTGCAACCTGATGGAGGTCAGTATAGATGGACTAATAGACCAAGTCCCACACACTGCTAGAAGCCCAAATATTTTTTCAGAGCTAGATGCAGAAAAAAATTATTTTTAATTTGCAACCTGATGGAGGTCAGTATAGATGGACTAATAGACCAAGTCCCACACACCGCTAGAAGCCCAAATATTTTTTCAGAGCTAGATGCAGAAAATTTTTTTATTCAATTTGCAACCTGATGGAGGTCAGTATAGATGGACTAATAGACCAAGTCCCACACACTGCTAGAAGCCCCAATATTTTTTCAGAGCTAGATGCAGAAAAAAATTATTTTTAATTTGCAACCTGATGGAGGTCAGTATAGATGGACTAATAGACCAAGTCCCACACACTGCTAGAAGCCCAAATATTTTTTCAGAGCTAGATGCAGAAAAAAATTATTTTTAATTTGCAACCTGATGGAGGTCAGTATAGATGGACTAATAGAACAAGTCCCACACGCTGCTAGAAGCCCAAATATTTTTTCAGAGATAAATGAAGAAAAAAATTATTTTTAATTTGCAACCTGATGGAGGTCAGTATAGATGGACTAATAGACCAAGTCCCACACACTGCTAGAAGCCCAAATATTTTTTCAGAGCTAGATGCAGAAAAAAATTATTTTTAATTTGCAACCTGATGGAGGTCAGTATAGATGGACTAATAGACCAAGTCCCACACACCGCTAGAAGCCCAAATATTTTTTCAGAGCTAGATGCAGAAATTTTTTTTATTCAATTTGCAACCTGATGGAGGTCAGTATAGATGGACTAATAGACCAAGTCCCACACACTGCTAGAAGCCCAAATATTTTTTCAGAGCTCGATGCAGAAAAAAATTATTTTTAATTTGCAACCTGATGGAGGTCAGTATAGATGGACTAATAGACCAAGTCCCACACACTGCTAGAAGCCCAAATATTTTTTCAGAGCTAGATGCAGAAAAAAATTATTTTTAATTTGCAACCTGATGGAGGTCAGTATAGATGGACTAATAGACCAAGTCCCACACACTGCTAGAAGCCCAAATATTTTTTCAGAGCTAGATGCAGAAAAAAATTATATTCAGTTTGCAACCTGATGGAGGTCAGTATAGATGGACTAATAGAATGATGCTATGCCCAAAAGATTTTACTTCACTAGGTGCAGTAAAAAAATTGGTATTCTATACACAGGTGGTATATCTTGCAACACAGATAGGCTACTCCACTGACTAACACACTCTGCAATAGGCCAAAAAGGATTAGCTTTGCTAGATTCAGCCAAATGCTGTGAAAAAAACTTGCACAGCACTGGCACAGACCTGCCTGGCAAAAACTGATAGGAACTGATGTAACCTAGTCCTGAAAAGGACTCCAATTACAATTAGTCTTTACTCCCACAATCTATCTATTTAAGAGCACAGACCTGCCTGATAAAAGTCGTAGGAAATGCTGTAACCTAGTCCTTAAAAGGACTGCAATCACAACTATTCCCTACTCCCAAGCTATCTGTATATTTGTGCGAAAATTGGCTTGAAATTAACAAGGTATATCGCACACAGCAACAGCGGTGCCGTCTAACACGCAGCTGCAGCAGTGAGAAAATGGTGGCGACGGGGAAAATGGCTTGGTCTTATAGGGCAAGGACATGTGACATACACTGCCAATCACACATGCTCTTGCTTGAGTGAAAAAAAGCACTTCGCTCCGTGTGTGCGCTGCTGATAGGCTGACAGATTGCACCTCCCCACTGCAAATGCGGGAAAGAGAAAAAAAAATGGAGATCTTCATTGTTCCTGCAGAGATCCATCCCCTGCCCCTCCCCCCGCCCCGCTGTACACTCAAACTGCGTATTAACATTAATTTTCATCATTACTGAGAAAAAATCCAGTTATGATTTTGGTGCACGAACAGTTATCGAACATAACCTCGAACAGCCGAATTTTTCTCAAATTGTTCGTGTTCGCCGACCGGCTCGAACACCGCCCAAAACAGCTCGAATTTGAGATTGGCGAACAGTTCGAGTAGAACAACGCTCATCTCTAATCATAACGCTCACTGACATTTCCCCTATCTGAAAGTCTGATAAACGCCGGAAAAATGACTAAGTCCCAAAAAAAAATTTTTTTCAACTTTTTTCAATTTTACTCCCGTGGGATATATATTCTACCCACACACATTTGGAACTCTCCTGGGGTACCCTCACACATATTATTCCCTCATTTAGTGGATATTTTCACAAAAAAGTGAAATTTTCAAAAATCCAGAAAATTGGCTGAAAACGACTAAATATCAAGGACTCATTGGGCGTATCGCTCTGGAACTGAAATCGGAATGCTCACTGACATTTCCCCTATCTGAAAGTCTGATAAACGCCGGAAGAATGACTAAGTCCAAAAAAATTTTTTTTTTTACTTTTTTCAATTTTACCCCCGTGGGATATATATTCTACCCACACACATTTGGAACTCTCCTGGGGTATCCTCACACATATTATTCCCTCATTTAGTGGATATTTTCACAAAAAAGTGAAATTTTCAAAAATCCAGAAAATTGGCTGAAAACGACTAATTATCAAGGACTCAATGGGCGAATTACTCTGGAACTGAAATCATAACGCTCACTGACATTTCCCCTATCTGAAAGTCTGATAAACGCCGGAAAAATGACTAAGTCCCAAAAAAATTTTTTTTTCAAATTTTTTCAATTTTACCCCCGTGGGATATATATTCTACCCACACACATTTGAACTCTCCTGGGATACCCTCACACATATTATTCCCTCATTTAGTGGATATTTTCACAAAAAAGTTAAATTTTCAAAAATCCAGAAAATTGTCTGAAAACGACTAAATATCAAGGACTCATTGAGCGAATCGCTCTGGAACTGAAATCGGAATGCTCACTGACATTTCCCCTATCTGAAAGTCTGATAAACGCCAGAAAAATGACTAAGTCCAAAAAAAAAATTTTTTTCAACTTTTTTCAATTTTACCCCCGTGGGATATATATTCTACCCACACACATTTGGAACTCTCCTGGGGTTTCCTCACACATATCATTCCCTAATTTAGTGGATATTTTCACAAAAAAGTGAAATTTTCAAAAATCCAGAAAATTGGCTGAAAACGACTAATTATCAAGGACACAATGGGCGAATTACTCTGGAACTGAAATCATAACGCTCACTGACATTTCCCCTATCTGAAAGTCTGATAAACGCCGGAAAAATGACTACGTCCCAAAAAAAATTTTTTTTCAACTTTTTTCAATTTTACCCCCGTGGGATATATATTCTACCCACACACATTTGGAACTCTCCTGGGGTACCCTCACACATATTATTCCCTCATTTAGTGGATATTTTCACAAAAAAGTGAAATTTTCAAAAATCCAGAAAATTGGCTGAAAACGACTAAATATCAAGGACTCATTGGGCGAATCGCTCTGGAGCTGAAATCGGAATGCTCACTGACATTTCCCCTATCTGAAAGTCTGATAAACGCCGGAAAAATGACTAAGTCCCAAAAAAAAATTTTTTTAAACTTTTTTCTATTTTACCCCCGTGGGATATATATTCTACCCGCACACATTTGGAACTCTCCTGGGGTACCCTTACACATATTATTCCCTCATTTAGTGGATATTTTCACAAAAAAGTGAAATTTTCAAAAATCCAGAAAATTGGCTGAAAACGACTAAATATCAAGGACTCATAGGGCGTATCGCTCTGGAACTGAAATCGGAATGCTCACTGACATTTCCCCTATCTGAAAGTCTGATAAACGCCGGAAGAATGACTAAGTCCAAAAAAATTTTTTTTTTTACTTTTTTCAATTTTACCCCCGTGGGATATATATTCTACCCACACACATTTGGAACTCTCCTGGGGTACCCTCACACATATTATTCCCTCATTTAGTGGATATTTTCACAAAAAAGTTAAATTTTCAAAAATCCAGAAAATTGTCTGAAAACGACTAAATATCAAGGACTCATTGGGCGAATCGCTCTGGAACTGAAATCGGAATGCTCACTGACATTTCCCCTATCTGAAAGTCTGATAAACGCCGGAAAAATGACTAAGTCCAAAAAAAAAATTTTTTTCAACTTTTTTCAATTTTACCCCCGTGGGATATATATTCTACCCACACACATTTGGAACTCTCCTGGGGTTTCCTCACACATATTATTCCCTAATTTAGTGGATATTTTCACAAAAAAGTGAAATTTTCAAAAATCCAGAAAATTGGCTGAAAACGACTAATTATCAAGGACTCAATGGGCGAATTACTCTGGAACTGAAATCATAACGCTCACTGACATTTCCCCTATCTGAAAGTCTGATAAACGCCGGAAAAATGACCAAGTCCCAAAAAAAAATTTTTTTCAACTTTTTTCTATTTTACCCCCGTGGGATATATATTCTACCCACACACATTTGGAACTCTCCTGGGGTACCCTCACACATATTATTCCCTCATTTAGTGGATATTTTCACAAAAAAGTTAAATTTTCAAAAATCCAGAAAATTGTCTGAAAACGACTAAATATCAAGGACTCATTGAGCGAATCGCTCTGGAACTGAAATCGGAATGCTCACTGACATTTCCCCTATCTGAAAGTCTGATAAACGCCAGAAAAATGACTAAGTCCAAAAAAAAAATTTTTTTCAACTTTTTTCAATTTTACCCCCGTGGGATATATATTCTACCCACACACATTTGGAACTCTCCTGGGGTTTCCTCACACATATCATTCCCTAATTTAGTGGATATTTTCACAAAAAAGTGAAATTTTCAAAAATCCAGAAAATTGGCTGAAAACGACTAATTATCAAGGACACAATGGGCGAATTACTCTGGAACTGAAATCATAACGCTCACTGACATTTCCCCTATCTGAAAGTCTGATAAACGCCGGAAAAATGACTACGTCCCAAAAAAAATTTTTTTTCAACTTTTTTCAATTTTACCCCCGTGGGATATATATTCTACCCACACACATTTGGAACTCTCCTGGGGTACCCTCACACATATTATTCCCTCATTTAGTGGATATTTTCACAAAAAAGTGAAATTTTCAAAAATCCAGAAAATTGGCTGAAAACGACTAAATATCAAGGACTCATTGGGCGAATCGCTCTGGAGCTGAAATCGGAATGCTCACTGACATTTCCCCTATCTGAAAGTCTGATAAACGCCGGAAAAATGACTAAGTCCCAAAAAAAAATTTTTTTAAACTTTTTTCTATTTTACCCCCGTGGGATATATATTCTACCCGCACACATTTGGAACTCTCCTGGGGTACCCTTACACATATTATTCCCTCATTTAGTGGATATTTTCACAAAAAAGTGAAATTTTCAAAAATCCAGAAAATTGGCTGAAAACGACTAAATATCAAGGACTCATAGGGCGTATCGCTCTGGAACTGAAATCGGAATGCTCACTGACATTTCCCCTATCTGAAAGTCTGATAAACGCCGGAAGAATGACTAAGTCCAAAAAAATTTTTTTTTTTACTTTTTTCAATTTTACCCCCGTGGGATATATATTCTACCCACACACATTTGGAACTCTCCTGGGGTACCCTCACACATATTATTCCCTCATTTAGTGGATATTTTCACAAAAAAGTTAAATTTTCAAAAATCCAGAAAATTGTCTGAAAACGACTAAATATCAAGGACTCATTGGGCGAATCGCTCTGGAACTGAAATCGGAATGCTCACTGACATTTCCCCTATCTGAAAGTCTGATAAACGCCGGAAAAATGACTAAGTCCAAAAAAAAAATTTTTTTCAACTTTTTTCAATTTTACCCCCGTGGGATATATATTCTACCCACACACATTTGGAACTCTCCTGGGGTTTCCTCACACATATTATTCCCTAATTTAGTGGATATTTTCACAAAAAAGTGAAATTTTCAAAAATCCAGAAAATTGGCTGAAAACGACTAATTATCAAGGACTCAATGGGCGAATTACTCTGGAACTGAAATCATAACGCTCACTGACATTTCCCCTATCTGAAAGTCTGATAAACGCCGGAAAAATGACTACGTCCCAAAAAAAATTTTTTTTCAACTTTTTTCAATTTTACCCCCGTGGGATATATATTCTACCCACACACATTTGGAACTCTCCTGGGGTACCCTCACACATATTATTCCCTCATTTAGTGGATATTTTCACAAAAAAGTGAAATTTTCAAAAATCCAGAAAATTGGCTGAAAACGACTAAATATCAAGGACTCATTGGGCGAATCGCTCTGGAGCTGAAATCGGAATGCTCACTGACATTTCCCCTATCTGAAAGTCTGATAAACGCCGGAAAAATGACTAAGTCCCAAAAAAAAATTTTTTTAAACTTTTTTCTATTTTACCCCCGTGGGATATATATTCTACCCGCACACATTTGGAACTCTCCTGGGGTACCCTTACACATATTATTCCCTCATTTAGTGGATATTTTCACAAAAAAGTGAAATTTTCAAAAATCCAGAAAATTGGCTGAAAACGACTAAATATCAAGGACTCATAGGGCGTATCGCTCTGGAACTGAAATCGGAATGCTCACTGACATTTCCCCTATCTGAAAGTCTGATAAACGCCGGAAGAATGACTAAGTCCAAAAAAATTTTTTTTTTTACTTTTTTCAATTTTACCCCCGTGGGATATATATTCTACCCACACACATTTGGAACTCTCCTGGGGTACCCTCACACATATTATTCCCTCATTTAGTGGATATTTTCACAAAAAAGTTAAATTTTCAAAAATCCAGAAAATTGTCTGAAAACGACTAAATATCAAGGACTCATTGGGCGAATCGCTCTGGAACTGAAATCGGAATGCTCACTGACATTTCCCCTATCTGAAAGTCTGATAAACGCCGGAAAAATGACTAAGTCCAAAAAAAAAATTTTTTTCAACTTTTTTCAATTTTACCCCCGTGGGATATATATTCTACCCACACACATTTGGAACTCTCCTGGGGTTTCCTCACACATATTATTCCCTAATTTAGTGGATATTTTCACAAAAAAGTGAAATTTTCAAAAATCCAGAAAATTGGCTGAAAACGACTAATTATCAAGGACTCAATGGGCGAATTACTCTGGAACTGAAATCATAACGCTCACTGACATTTCCCCTATCTGAAAGTCTGATAAACGCCGGAAAAATGACCAAGTCCCAAAAAAAAATTTTTTTCAACTTTTTTCTATTTTACCCCCGTGGGATATATATTCTACCCACACACATTTGGAACTCTCCTGGGGTACCCTCACACATATTATTCCCTCATTTAGTGGATATTTTCACAAAAAAGTTAAATTTTCAAAAATCCAGAAAATTGTCTGAAAACGACTAAATATCAAGGACTCATTGGGCGAATCGCTCTGGAACTGAAATCGGAATGCTCATTGACATTTCCCCTATCTGAAAGTCTGATAAACGCCGGAAAAATGACTAAGTCCCCAAAAAAAATTTTTTTCAACTTTTTTCAATTTTACCCCCGTGGGATATATATTCTACCCACACACATTTGGAACTCTCCTGGGGTACCCTCACACATATTATTCCCTCATTTAGTGGATATTTTCACAAAAAAGTGAAATTTTCAAAAATCCAGAAAATTGGCTGAAAACGACTAAATATCAAGGACTCAATGGGCGAATTACTCTGGAACTGAAATCATAACGCTCACTGACATTTCCCCTATCTGAAAGTCTGATAAACGCCAGAAAAATGACTAAGTCCCAAAAAAAAATTTTTTTCAACTTTTTTCTATTTTACCCCCGTGGGATATATATTCTACCCACACACATTTGGAACTCTCCTGGGGTACCCTCACACATATTATTCCCTCATTTAGTGGATATTTTCACAAAAAAGTGAAATTTTCAAAAATCCAGAAAATTGGCTGAAAACGACTAAATATCAAGGACTCATTGGGCGTATCGCTCTGGAACTGAAATCGGAATGCTCACTGACATTTCCCCTATCTGAAAATCTGATAAACGCCGGAAGAATGACTAAGTCCAAAAAAATTTTTTTTTTTACTTTTTTCAATTTTACCCCCGTGGGATATATATTCTACCCACACACATTTGGAACTCTCCTGGGGTACTCTCACACATATTATTCCCTCATTTAGTGGATATTTTCACAAAAAAGTAAAATTTTCAAAAATCCAGAAAATTGTCTGAAAACGACTAAATATCAAGGACTCATTGGGCGAATCGCTCTGGAACTGAAATCGGAATGCTCACTGACATTTCCCCTATTTGAAAGTCTGATAAACACCGGAAAAATGACTAAGTCCAAAAAAAAAATTTTTTTCAACTTTTTTCAATTTTACCCCCGTGGGATATATATTCTACCCACACACATTTGGAACTCTCCTGGGGTACCCTCACACATATTATTCCCTAATTTAGTGGATATTTTCACAAAAAAGTTAAATTTTCAAAAATCCAGAAAATTGGCTGAAAACGACTAAATATCAAGGACTCATTGGGCGAATCGCTCTGGAACTGAAATCGGAACGCTCACTGACATTTCCCCTATCTAAAAGTCTGATAAACACCGGAAAAATGACTAAGTCCAAAAAAAAAATGTTTTCAACTTTTTTCAATTTTAGCCCCGTGGGATGTATATTCTACCCACACACATTTGGAACTCTCCTGGGGTACCCTCATACATATTATTCCCTCATTTAGTGGATATTTTCACAAAAAAAGTTAAATTTTCAAAAATCCAGAAAATTGGCTGAAAACGACTAAATATCAAGGACTCATTGGGCGAATCGCTCTGGAACTGAAATCGGAATGCTCACTGACATTTCCCCTATCTGAAAGTCTGATAAACGCCGGAAAAATGACTAAGTCCAAAAAAAAATTTGTTTTCAACTTTTTTCAATTTTACCCCCGTGGGATATATATTCTACCCACACACATTTGGAACTCTCCTGGGGTATCCTCACACATATTATTCCCTCATTTAGTGGATATTTTCACAAAAAAGTGAAATTTTCAAAAATCCAGAAAATTGGCTGAAAACGACTAATTATCAAGGACTCAATGGGCGAATTACTCTGGAACTGAAATCATAACGCTCACTGACATTTCCCCTATCTGGAAGTCTGATAAACGGCGGAAAAATGACTAAGTCCCCAAAAAAATTTTTTTAAAACTTTTTTCAATTTTACCCCCGTGGGATATATATTCTACCCACACACATTTGGAACTCTCCTGGGGTACCCTCATACATATTATTCCCTCATTTAGTGGATATTTTCACAAAAAAGTGAAATTTTCAAAAATCCAGAAAATTGGCTGAAAACGACTAAAAATCAAGGACTCATTGGGCGAATCGCTCTGGAACTGAAATCGGAATGCTCACTGACATTTCCCCTATCTGAAAGTCTGATAAACGCCAGAAAAATGCCTAAGTCCAAAAAAAAAATGTTTTCAACTTTTTTCAATTTTAGCCCCGTGGGATATATATTCTACCCACACACATTTGGAACTCTCCTGGGGTACCCTCATACATATTATTCCCTCATTTAGTGGATATTTTCACAAAAAAGTTAAATTTTCAAAAATCCAGAAAATTGGCTGAAAACGACTAAATATCAAGGACTCATTGGGCGAATCGCTCTGGAACTGAAATCATAATGCTCACTGACATTTCCCGTATCTGAAAGTCTGATAAACGCCAGAAAAATGACTAAGTCCAAAAAAAAATTTTATTTCAACTTTTTTCAATTTTACCCCCGTGGGATATATATTCTACCCACACACATTTGGAACTCTCCTGGTGTACCCTCACACATATTATTCCCTCATTTAGTGGATATTTTCATAAAAAAGTGAAATTTTCAAAAATCCAGAAAATTGGGTGAAAACGACTAAATATCAAGGATTCATTGGGCAAATCGCTCTGGAACTGAAATCGGAATGCTCACTGACATTTCCCCTATCTGAAAGTCTGATAAACGCCGGAAGAATGACTAAGTCCAAAAAAATTTTTTTTTTTACTTTTTTCAATTTTACCCCCGTGGGATATATATTCTACCCACACACATTTGGAACTCTCCTGGGGTACCCTCACACATATTATTCCCTCATTTAGTGGATATTTTCACAAAAAAGCAAAATTTTCAAAAATCCAGAAAATTGTCTGAAAACGACTAAATATCAAGGACTCATTGGGCGAATCGCTCTGGAACTGAAATCGGAATGCTCACTGACATTTCCCCTATCTGAAAGTCTGATAAACACCGGAAAAATGACTAAGTCCAAAAAAAAAATTTTTTTCAACTTTTTTCAATTTTACCCCCGTGGGATATATATTCTACCCACACACATTTGGAACTCTCCTGGGGTACCCTCACACATATTATTCCCTAATTTAGTGGATATTTTCACAAAAAAGTTAAATTTTCAAAAATCCAGAAAATTGGCTGAAAACGACTAAATATCAAGGACTCATTGGGCGAATCGCTCTGGAACTGAAATCGGAACGCTCACTGACATTTCCCCTATCTAAAAGTCTGATAAACACCGGAAAAATGACTAAGTCCAAAAAAAAAATGTTTTCAACTTTTTTCAATTTTACCCCCGTGGGATATATATTCTACCCACACACATTTGGAACTCTCCTGGGGTACCCTCATACATATTATTCCCTCATTTAGTGGATATTTTCACAAAAAAAGTTAAATTTTCAAAAATCCAGAAAATTGGCTGAAAACGACTAAATATCAAGGACTCATTGGGCGAATCGCTCTGGAACTGAAATCGGAATGCTCACTGACATTTCCCCTATCTGAAAGTCTGATAAACGGCGGAAAAATGACTAAGTCCCCAAAAAAAATTTTTTAAAACTTTTTTCAATTTTACCCCCGTGGGATATATATTCTACCCACACACATTTGGAACTCTCCTGGGGTACCCTCATACATATTATTCCCTCATTTAGTGGATATTTTCACAAAAAAGTGAAATTTTCAAAAATCCAGAAAATTGGCTGAAAACGACTAAAAATCAAGGACTCATTGGGCGAATCGCTCTGGAACTGAAATCGGAACGCTCACTGACATTTCCCCTATCTGAAAGTCTGATAAACGCCGGAAAAATGACTAAGTCCCCCCAAAAAAATTTTTTTCAACTTTTTTCAATTTTACCCCCGTGGGATATATATTCTACCCACACACATTTGGAACTCTCCTGGGGTATCCTCACACATATTATTCCCTCATTTAGTGGATATTTTCACAAAAAAGTGAAATTTTCAAAAATCCAGAAAATTGGCTGAAAACGACTAATTATCAAGGACTCAATGGGCGAATTACTCTGGAACTGAAATCATAACGCTCACTGACATTTCCCCTATCTGAAAGTCTGATAAACGGCGGAAAAATGACTAAGTCCCCAAAAAAATTTTTTTTAAACTTTTTTCAATTTTACCCCCGTGGGATATATATTCTACCCACACACATTTGGAACTCTCCTGGGGTATCCTCACACATATTATTCCCTCATTTAGTGGATATTTTCACAAAAAAGTGAAATTTTCAAAAATCCAGAAAATTGGCTGAAAACGACTAAATATCAAGGACTCATTGGGCGAATCGCTCTGGAACTGAAATCGGAACGCTCACTGACATTTCCCCTATCTGAAAGTCTGCTAAACACCGGAAAAATGACTAAGTCCCAAAAAAAAATTTTTTAACTTTTTTCAATTTTACCCCCGTGGGATATATATTCTACCCACACACATTTGGAACTCTCCTGGTGTACCCTCACACACATTATTCCCTCATTTAGTGGATATTTTCACAAAAAAGTGAAATTTTCAAAAATCCAGAAAATTGTCTGAAAACTACTAAATATCAAGGATTCATTGGGCGAATCGCTCTGGAACTGAAATCGGAACGCTCACTGACATTTCCCCTATCTGAAAGTCTGATAAACGTCAGAAAAATGCCTAAGTCCAAAAAAAAAATGTTTTCAACTTTTTTCAATTTTAGCCCCGTGGGATATATATTCTACCCACACACATTTGGAACTCTCCTGGGGTACCCTCATACATATTATTCCCTCATTTAGTGGATAATTTCACAAAAAAGTGAAATTTTCAAAAATCCAGAAAATTGGCTGAAAACGACTAAATATAAAGGACTCATTGGGCGAATCGCTCTGGAACTGAAATTGGAACGCTCACTGACATTTCCGCTATCTGAAAGTCTGATAAACGCCGGAAAAATGACTAAGTCCCACAAAAAAAATTTTTTTCAACTTTTTTCAATTTTACCCCTGTGGGATATATATTCTACCCACACACATTTGGAACTCTCCTGGGGTACCCTCACACATATTATTCCCTCATTTAGTGGATATTTTCACAAAAAAGTTAAATTTTCAAAAATCCAGAAAATTGGCTGAAAACGACTAAATATCAAGGTCTCATTGGGCGAATCGCTCTGGAACTGAAATCATAATGCTCACTGACATTTCCCGTATCTGAAAGTCTGATAAACGCCAGAAAAATGACTAAGTCCAAAAAAAAATTTTATTTCAACTTTTTTCAATTTTACCCCCGTGGGATATATATTCTACCCACACACATTTGGAACTCTCCTGGTGTACCCTCACACATATTATTCCCTCATTTAGTGGATATTTTCATAAAAAAGTGAAATTTTCAAAAATCCAGAAAATTGGGTGAAAACGACTAAATATCAAGGATTCATTGGGCAAATCGCTCTGGAACTGAAATCGGAATGCTCACTGACATTTCCCCTATCTGAAAGTCTGATAAACGCCAGAAAAATGCCTAAGTCCAAAAAAAAAATGTTTTCAACTTTTTTCAATTTTAGCCCCGTGGGATATATATTCTACCCACACACATTTGGAACTCTCCTGGGGTACCCTCATACATATTATTCCCTCATTTAGTGGATATTTTCACAAAAAAGTGAAATTTTCAAAAATCCAGAAAATTGGCTGAAAACGACTAAATATCAAGGACTCATTGGGCGAATCGCTCTGGAACTGAAATCGGAACGCTCACTGACATTTCCCCTATCTGAAAGTCTGATAAACGTCGGAAAAATGACTAAGTCCCCCCAAAAAAAATTTTTTCAACTTTTTTCAATTTTACCCCCGTGGGATATATATTCTACCCACACACATTTGGAACTCTCCTGGGGTATCCTCACACATATTATTCCCTCATTTAGTAGATATTTTCACAAAAAAGTGAAATTTTCAAAAATCCAGAAAATTGGCTGAAAACGACTAATTATCAAGGACTCAATGGACGAATTACTCTGGAACTGAAATCGGAACTCTCACTGACATTTCCCCTATCTGAAAGTCTGATAAACGCCGGAAAAATGACTAAGTCCCCCCAAAAAAATTTTTTTCAACTTTTTTCAATTTTACCCCCGTGGGATATATATTCTACCCACACACATTTGGAACTTTCCTGGTGTACCCTCACACACATTATTCCCTCATTTAGTGGATATTTTCACAAAAAAGTGAAATTTTCAAAAATCCAGAAAATTGGCTGAAAACGACTAAATATAAAGGACTCATTGGGCGAATCGCTCTGGAACTGAAATCTGAACGCTCACTGACATTTCCCCTATCTGAAAGTCTGATAAATGCCGGAAAAATGACTAAGTCCTCCAAAAAAAATTTTTTTCAACTTTTTTCAATTTTACCCCTGTGGGATATATATTCTACCCACACACATTTGGAACTCTCCTGGGGTACCCTCACACATATTATTCCCTCATTTAGTGGATATTTTCACAAAAAAGTTAAATTTTCAAAAATCCAGAAAATTGGCTGAAAACGACTAAATATCAAGGACTCATTGGGCGAATCGCTCTGGAACTGAAATCATAATGCTCACTGACATTTCCCGTATCTGAAAGTCTGATAAACGCCAGAAAAATGACTAAGTCCAAAAAAAATATTCTACCCACACACATTTGGAACTCTCCTGGTGTACCCTCACACATATTATTCCCTCATTTAGTGGATATTTTCATAAAAAAGTGAAATTTTCAAAAATCCAGAAAATTGGGTGAAAATGACTAAATATCAAGGATTCATTGGGCAAATCGCTCTGGAACTGAAATCGGAATGCTCACTGACATTTCCCCTATCTGAAAGTCTGATAAACGCCGGAAGAATGACTAAGTCCAAAAAATTTTTTTTTTTTACTTTTTTCAATTTTACCCCCGTGGGATATATATTCTACCCACACACATTTGGAACTCTCCTGGGGTACCCTCACACATATTATTCCCTCATTTAGTGGATATTTTCACAAAAAAGTAAAATTTTCAAAAATCCAGAAAATTGTCTGAAAACGACTAAATATCAAGGACTCATTGGGCGAATCGCTCTGGAACTGAAATCGGAATGCTCACTGACATTTCCCCTATCTGAAAGTCTGATAAACACCGGAAAAATGACTAAGTCCAAAAAAAAAATTTTTTTCAACTTTTTTCAATTTTACACCCGTGGGATATATATTCTACCCACACACATTTGGAACTCTCCTGGGGTACCCTCACACATATTATTCCCTAATTTAGTGGATATTTTCACAAAAAAGTTAAATTTTCAAAAATCCAGAAAATTGGCTGAAAACGACTAAATATCAAGGACTCATTGGGCGAATCGCTCTGGAACTGAAATCGGAACGCTCACTGACATTTCCCCTATCTAAAAGTCTGATAAACACCGGAAAAATGACTAAGTCCAAAAAAAAAATGTTTTCAACTTTTTTCAATTTTACCCCCGTGGGATATATATTCTACCCACAGATATTTGGAACTCTCCTGGGGTACCCTCATACATATTATTCCCTCATTTAGTGGATATTTTCACAAAAAAAGTTAAATTTTCAAAAATCCAGAAAATTGGCTGAAAACGACTAAATATCAAGGACTCATTGGGCGAATCGCTGTGAAACTGAAATCGGAATGCTCACTGACATTTCCCCTATCTGAAAGTCTGATAAACGGCGGAAAAATGACTAAGTCCCCAAAAAAATTTTTTTAAAACTTTTTTCAATTTTACCCCCGTGGGATATATATTCTACCCACACACATTTGGAACTCTCCTGGGGTACCCTCATACATATTATTCCCTCATTTAGTGGATATTTTCACAAAAAAGTGAAATTTTCAAAAATCCAGAAAATTGGCTGAAAACGACTAAATATCAAGGACTCATTGGGCGAATCGCTCTGGAACTGAAATCGGAACGCTCACTGACATTTCCCCTATCTGAAAGTCTGCTAAACACCGGAAAAATGACTAAGTCCCAAAAAAAAATTTTTTAACTTTTTTCAATTTTACCCCCGTGGGATATATATTCTACCCACACACATTTGGAACTCTCCTGGTGTACCCTCACACACATTATTCCCTCATTTAGTGGATATTTTCACAAAAAAGTGAAATTTTCAAAAATCCAGAAAATTGTCTGAAAACTACTAAATATCAAGGATTCATTGGGCGAATCGCTCTGGAACTGAAATCGGAACGCTCACTGACATTTCCCCTATCTGAAAGTCTGATAAACGTCAGAAAAATGCCTAAGTCCAAAAAAAAAATGTTTTCAACTTTTTTCAATTTTAGCCCCGTGGGATATATATTCTACCCACACACATTTGGAACTCTCCTGGGGTACCCTCATACATATTATTCCCTCATTTAGTGGATAATTTCACAAAAAAGTGAAATTTTCAAAAATCCAGAAAATTGGCTGAAAACGACTAAATATAAAGGACTCATTGGGCGAATCGCTCTGGAACTGAAATTGGAACGCTCACTGACATTTCCGCTATCTGAAAGTCTGATAAACGCCGGAAAAATGACTAAGTCCCACAAAAAAAATTTTTTTCAACTTTTTTCAATTTTACCCCTGTGGGATATATATTCTACCCACACACATTTGGAACTCTCCTGGGGTACCCTCACACATATTATTCCCTCATTTAGTGGATATTTTCACAAAAAAGTTAAATTTTCAAAAATCCAGAAAATTGGCTGAAAACGACTAAATATCAAGGTCTCATTGGGCGAATCGCTCTGGAACTGAAATCATAATGCTCACTGACATTTCCCGTATCTGAAAGTCTGATAAACGCCAGAAAAATGACTAAGTCCAAAAAAAAATTTTATTTCAACTTTTTTCAATTTTACCCCCGTGGGATATATATTCTACCCACACACATTTGGAACTCTCCTGGTGTACCCTCACACATATTATTCCCTCATTTAGTGGATATTTTCATAAAAAAGTGAAATTTTCAAAAATCCAGAAAATTGGGTGAAAACGACTAAATATCAAGGATTCATTGGGCAAATCGCTCTGGAACTGAAATCGGAATGCTCACTGACATTTCCCCTATCTGAAAGTCTGATAAACGCCAGAAAAATGCCTAAGTCCAAAAAAAAAATGTTTTCAACTTTTTTCAATTTTAGCCCCGTGGGATATATATTCTACCCACACACATTTGGAACTCTCCTGGGGTACCCTCATACATATTATTCCCTCATTTAGTGGATATTTTCACAAAAAAGTGAAATTTTCAAAAATCCAGAAAATTGGCTGAAAACGACTAAATATCAAGGACTCATTGGGCGAATCGCTCTGGAACTGAAATCGGAACGCTCACTGACATTTCCCCTATCTGAAAGTCTGATAAACGTCGGAAAAATGACTAAGTCCCCCCAAAAAAAATTTTTTCAACTTTTTTCAATTTTACCCCCGTGGGATATATATTCTACCCACACACATTTGGAACTCTCCTGGGGTATCCTCACACATATTATTCCCTCATTTAGTAGATATTTTCACAAAAAAGTGAAATTTTCAAAAATCCAGAAAATTGGCTGAAAACGACTAATTATCAAGGACTCAATGGACGAATTACTCTGGAACTGAAATCGGAACTCTCACTGACATTTCCCCTATCTGAAAGTCTGATAAACGCCGGAAAAATGACTAAGTCCCCCCAAAAAAATTTTTTTCAACTTTTTTCAATTTTACCCCCGTGGGATATATATTCTACCCACACACATTTGGAACTTTCCTGGTGTACCCTCACACACATTATTCCCTCATTTAGTGGATATTTTCACAAAAAAGTGAAATTTTCAAAAATCCAGAAAATTGGCTGAAAACGACTAAATATAAAGGACTCATTGGGCGAATCGCTCTGGAACTGAAATCTGAACGCTCACTGACATTTCCCCTATCTGAAAGTCTGATAAATGCCGGAAAAATGACTAAGTCCTCCAAAAAAAATTTTTTTCAACTTTTTTCAATTTTACCCCTGTGGGATATATATTCTACCCACACACATTTGGAACTCTCCTGGGGTACCCTCACACATATTATTCCCTCATTTAGTGGATATTTTCACAAAAAAGTTAAATTTTCAAAAATCCAGAAAATTGGCTGAAAACGACTAAATATCAAGGACTCATTGGGCGAATCGCTCTGGAACTGAAATCATAATGCTCACTGACATTTCCCGTATCTGAAAGTCTGATAAACGCCAGAAAAATGACTAAGTCCAAAAAAAATATTCTACCCACACACATTTGGAACTCTCCTGGTGTACCCTCACACATATTATTCCCTCATTTAGTGGATATTTTCATAAAAAAGTGAAATTTTCAAAAATCCAGAAAATTGGGTGAAAATGACTAAATATCAAGGATTCATTGGGCAAATCGCTCTGGAACTGAAATCGGAATGCTCACTGACATTTCCCCTATCTGAAAGTCTGATAAACGCCGGAAGAATGACTAAGTCCAAAAAATTTTTTTTTTTTACTTTTTTCAATTTTACCCCCGTGGGATATATATTCTACCCACACACATTTGGAACTCTCCTGGGGTACCCTCACACATATTATTCCCTCATTTAGTGGATATTTTCACAAAAAAGTAAAATTTTCAAAAATCCAGAAAATTGTCTGAAAACGACTAAATATCAAGGACTCATTGGGCGAATCGCTCTGGAACTGAAATCGGAATGCTCACTGACATTTCCCCTATCTGAAAGTCTGATAAACACCGGAAAAATGACTAAGTCCAAAAAAAAAATTTTTTTCAACTTTTTTCAATTTTACACCCGTGGGATATATATTCTACCCACACACATTTGGAACTCTCCTGGGGTACCCTCACACATATTATTCCCTAATTTAGTGGATATTTTCACAAAAAAGTTAAATTTTCAAAAATCCAGAAAATTGGCTGAAAACGACTAAATATCAAGGACTCATTGGGCGAATCGCTCTGGAACTGAAATCGGAACGCTCACTGACATTTCCCCTATCTAAAAGTCTGATAAACACCGGAAAAATGACTAAGTCCAAAAAAAAAATGTTTTCAACTTTTTTCAATTTTACCCCCGTGGGATATATATTCTACCCACAGATATTTGGAACTCTCCTGGGGTACCCTCATACATATTATTCCCTCATTTAGTGGATATTTTCACAAAAAAAGTTAAATTTTCAAAAATCCAGAAAATTGGCTGAAAACGACTAAATATCAAGGACTCATTGGGCGAATCGCTGTGAAACTGAAATCGGAATGCTCACTGACATTTCCCCTATCTGAAAGTCTGATAAACGGCGGAAAAATGACTAAGTCCCCAAAAAAATTTTTTTAAAACTTTTTTCAATTTTACCCCCGTGGGATATATATTCTACCCACACACATTTGGAACTCTCCTGGGGTACCCTCATACATATTATTCCCTCATTTAGTGGATATTTTCACAAAAAAGTGAAATTTTCAAAAATCCAGAAAATTGGCTGAAAACGACTAAAAATCAAGGACTCATTGGGCGAATCGCTCTGGAACTGAAATCGGAACGCTCACTGACATTTCCCCTATCTGAAAGTCTGATAAACGCCGGAAAAATGACTAAGTCCCCCCAAAAAAATTTTTTTCAACTTTTTTCAATTTTACCCCCGTGGGATATATATTCTACCCACACACATTTGGAACTCTCCTGGGGTATCCTCACACATATTATTCCCTCATTTAGTGGATATTTTCACAAAAAAGTGAAATTTTCAAAAATCCAGAAAATTGGCTGAAAACGACTAATTATCAAGGACTCAATGGGCGAATTACTCTGGAACTGAAATCATAACGCTCACTGACATTTCCCCTATCTGAAAGTCTGATAAACGGCGGAAAAATGACTAAGTCCCCAAAAAAATTTTTTTTAAACTTTTTTCAATTTTACCCCCGTGGGATATATATTCTACCCACACACATTTGGAACTCTCCTGGGGTATCCTCACACATATTATTCCCTCATTTAGTGGATATTTTCACAAAAAAGTGAAATTTTCAAAAATCCAGAAAATTGGCTGAAAACGACTAAATATCAAGGACTCATTGGGCGAATCGCTCTGGAACTGAAATCGGAACGCTCACTGACATTTCCCCTATCTGAAAGTCTGCTAAACACCGGAAAAATGACTAAGTCCCAAAAAAAAATTTTTTTACTTTTTTCAATTTTACCCCCGTGGGATATATATTCTACCCACACACATTTGGAACTCTCCTGGTGTACCCTCACACACATTATTCCCTCATTTAGTGGATATTTTCACAAAAAAGTGAAATTTTCAAAAATCCAGAAAATTGTCTGAAAACTACTAAATATCAAGGATTCATTGGGCGAATCGCTCTGGAACTGAAATCGGAACGCTCACTGACATTTCCCCTATCTGAAAGTCTGATAAACGTCAGAAAAATGCCTAAGTCCAAAAAAAAAATGTTTTCAACTTTTTTCAATTTTAGCCCCGTGGGATATATATTCTACCCACACACATTTGGAACTCTCCTGGGGTACCCTCATACATATTATTCCCTCATTTAGTGGATATTTTCACAAAAAGGTGAAATTTTCAAAAATCCAGAAAATTGGCTGAAAACGACTAAATATAAAGGACTCATTGGGCGAATCGCTCTGGAACTGAAATTGGAACGCTCACTGACATTTCCGCTATCTGAAAGTCTGATAAACGCCGGAAAAATGACTAAGTCCCACAAAAAAAATTTTTTTCAACTTTTTTCAATTTTACCCCTGTGGGATATATATTCTACCCACACACATTTGGAACTCTCCTGGGGTACCCTCACACATATTATTCCCTCATTTAGTGGATATTTTCACAAAAAAGTTAAATTTTCAAAAATCCAGAAAATTGGCTGAAAACGACTAAATATCAAGGACTCATTGGGCGAATCGCTCTGGAACTGAAATCATAATGCTCACTGACATTTCCCGTATCTGAAAGTCTGATAAACGCCAGAAAAATGACTAAGTCCAAAAAAAAATTTTATTTCAACTTTTTTCAATTTTACCCCCGTGGGATATATATTCTACCCACACACATTTGGAACTCTCCTGGTGTACCCTCACACATATTATTCCCTCATTTAGTGGATATTTTCATAAAAAAGTGAAATTTTCAAAAATCCAGAAAATTGGGTGAAAACGACTAAATATCAAGGATTCATTGGGCAAATCGCTCTGGAACTGAAATCGGAATGCTCACTGACATTTCCCCTATCTGAAAGTCTGATAAACGCCAGAAAAATGCCTAAGTCCAAAAAAAAAATGTTTTCAACTTTTTTCAATTTTAGCCCCGTGGGATATATATTCTACCCACACACATTTGGAACTCTCCTGGGGTACCCTCATACATATTATTCCCTCATTTAGTGGATATTTTCACAAAAAAGTGAAATTTTCAAAAATCCAGAAAATTGGCTGAAAACGACTAAATATCAAGGACTCATTGGGCGAATCGCTCTGGAACTGAAATCGGAACGCTCACTGACATTTCCCCTATCTGAAAGTCTGATAAACGCCGGAAAAATGACTAAGTCCCCCCAAAAAAAATTTTTTCAACTTTTTTCAATTTTACCCCCGTGGGATATATATTCTACCCACACACATTTGGAACTCTCCTGGGGTATCCTCACACATATTATTCCCTCATTTAGTAGATATTTTCACAAAAAAGTGAAATTTTCAAAAATCCAGAAAATTGGCTGAAAACGGCTAATTATCAAGGACTCAATGGACGAATTACTCTGGAACTGAAATCGGAACTCTCACTGACATTTCCCCTATCTGAAAGTCTGATAAACGCCGGAAAAATGACTAAGTCCCCCCAAAAAAATTTTTTTCAACTTTTTTCAATTTTACCCCCGTGGGATATATATTCTACCCACACACATTTGGAACTTTCCTGGTGTACCCTCACACACATTATTCCCTCATTTAGTGGATATTTTCACAAAAAAGTGAAATTTTCAAAAATCCAGAAAATTGGCTGAAAACGACTAAATATAAAGGACTCATTGGGCGAATCGCTCTGGAACTGAAATCGGAACGCTCACTGACATTTCCCCTATCTGAAAGTCTGATAAACGCCGGAAAAATGACTACGTCCTCCAAAAAAAATTTATTTCAACTTTTTTCAATTTTACCCCTGTGGGATATATATTCTACCCACACACATTTGGAACTCTCCTGGGGTACCCTCACACATATTATTCCCTCATTTAGTGGATATTTTCATAAAAAAGTGAAATTTTCAAAAATCCAGAAAATTGGCTGAAAATGACTAAATATCAAGGACTCATTGGGCGAATCGCTCTGGAACTGAAATCATAATGCTCACTGACATTTACCCTATCTGAAAGTCTGATAAACGCCGGAAAAATGACTAAGTCCAAAAAAAAATTTTTTTTCAACTTTTTTCAATTTTACCCCCGTGGGATATATATTCTACCCACACACATTTGGAACTCTCCTGGGGTATCCTCACACATATTATTCCCTCATTTAGTGGATATTTTCACAAAAAAGTTAAATTTTCAAAAATCCAGAAAATTGGCTGAAAACGACTAAATATCAATTACTCATTGGGCGAATCGCTCTGGAACTGAAATCGGAATGCTCACTGACATTTACCCTATCTGAAAGTCTGATAAACGCCGGAAAAATGACTAAGTCCAAAAAAAAATTTTTTTCAACTTTTTTCAATTTTACCCCCGTGGGATATATATTCTACCCACACACATTTGGAACTCTCCTGGGGTATGCTCACACATATTATTCCCTCATTTAGTGGATATTTTCACAAAAAAGTGAAATTTTCAAAAATCCAGAAAATTGGCTGAAAACGACTAAATATCAAGGACTCATTGGGCGAATCGCTCTGGAACTGAAATCGGAATGCTCACTGACATTTCCCCTATCTGAAAGACTGATAAACGCCAGAAAAATGCCTAAGTCCAAAAAAAAAATGTTTTCAACTCTTTTCAATTTTACCCCCGTGGGATATATATTCTACCCACACACATTTGGAACTCTCCTGGGGTACCCTCACACATGTTATTCCCTCATTTAGTGGATATTTTCACAAAAAAGTTAAATTTTCAAAAATCCAGAAAATTGGCTGAAAACGACTAAATATCAAGGACTCATTGGGCGAATCGCTCTGGAACTGAAATCATAATGCTCACTGACATTTCCCGTATCTGAAAGTCTGATAAACGCCAGAAAAATGACTAAGTCCAAAAAAAAATTTTATTTCAACTTTTTTCAATTTTACCCCCGTGGGATATATATTCTACCCACACACATTTGGAACTCTCCTGGGGTACCCTCACACATATTATTCCCTCATTTAGTGGATATTTTCACAAAAAAGTGAAATTTTCAAAAATCCAGAAAATTGGCTGAAAACGACTAAATATGCAGGACTCATTGGGCGAATCGCTCTGGAACTGAAATCGGAACGCTCACTGACATTTCCCCTATCTGAAAGTCTGATAAACGCCGGAAAAATGACTAAGTCCCCCAAAAAAAATTTTTTTCAACTTTTTTCAATTTTACCCCCGTGGGATATATATTCTACCCACACACATTTGGAACTTTCCTGGTGTACCCTCACACACATTATTCCCTCATTTAGTGGATATTTTCACAAAAAAGTGAAATTTTCAAAAATCCAGAAAATTGGCTGAAAACCACTAAATATCAAGGATTCATTGGGCGAATCACTCTGGAACTGAAATCGGAACACTCACTGACAGTTCCCCTATCTGAAAGTCTGATAAACGCCAGAAAAATGCCTATGTCCAAAAAAAAAATGTTTTCAACTTTTTTCAATTTTAGCCCCGTGGGATATATATTCTACCCACACACATTTGGAACTCTCCTCGGGTATCCTCACACATATTATTCCCTCATTTAGTGGATATTTTCACAAAAAAGTGAAATTTTCAAAAATCCAGAAAATTGGCTGAAAACGACTAAATATCAAGGACTCATTGGGCGAATCGCTCTGGAACTGAAATCGGAATGCTCACTGACATTTCCCCTATCTGAAAGACTGATAAACGCCAGAAAAATGCCTATGTCCAAAAAAAAAATGTTTTCAACTTTTTTCAATTTTACCCCCGTGGGATATATATTCTACCCACACGCATTTGGAACTCTCCTGGGGTACCCTCACACATATTATTCCCTCATTTAGTGGATATTTTCACAAAAAAGTGAAATTTTCAAAAATCCAGAAAATTGGCTGAAAACGACTAAATATCAAGGACTCAATGGGCGAATTACTCTGGAACTGAAATCGGAACTCTCACTGACATTTCCCCTATCTGAAAGTCTGATAAACGCCGGAAAAATGACTAAGTCCCCCCAAAAAAATTTTTTTCAACTCTTTTCAATTTTACCCCCGTGGGATATATATTCTACCCACACACATTTGGAACTCTCCTGGGGTATCCTCACACATATTATTCCCTCATTTAGTGGATATTTTCACAAAAAAGTGAAATTTTCAAAAATCCAGAAAATTGGCTGAAAACGACTAAATATCAAGGACTCATTGGGCGAATCGCTCTGGAACTGAAATCGGAATGCTCACTGACATTTCCCCTATCTGAAAGACTGATAAACGCCAGAAAAATGCCTAAGTCCAAAAAAAAAAATGTTTTCAACTTTTTTCAATTTTACCCCCGTGGGATATATATTCTACCCACACACATTTGGAACTCTGCTGGGGTACCCTCACACATATTATTCCCTCATTTAGTGGATATTTTCACAAAAAAGTAAAATTTTCAAAAATCCAGAAAATTGGCTGAAAACGACTAAATATCAAGGACTCATTGGGCGAATCGCTCTGGAACTGAAATCATAATGCTCACTGACATTTCCCGTATCTGAAAGTCTGATAAACGCCAGAAAAATGACTAAGTCCCCCAAAAAAAAATTTTATTTCAACTTTTTTCAATTTTACCCCCGTGGGATATATATTCTACCCACACACATTTGGAACTCTCCTGGGGTATCCTCACTCATATTATTCACTCATTTAGTTGATATTTTCACAAAAAAGTGAAATTTTCAAAAATCCAGAAAATTGGCTGAAAACGACTAATTATCAAGGACTCAATGGGCGAATTACTCTGGAACTGAAATCGGAACGCTCACTGACATTTCCCCTATCTGAAAGTCTGATAAACGCCGGAAAAATGACTAAGTCCCCCAAAAAAAATTTTTTTCAACTCTTTTCAATTTTACCCCCGTGGGATATATATTCTACCCACACACATTTGGAACTGTCCTGGTGTACCCTCACACACATTATTCCCTCATTTAGTGGATATTTTCACAAAAAAGTGAAATTTTCAAAAATCCAGAAAATTGGCTGAAAACTACTAAATATCAAGGATTCATTGGGCGAATCGCTCTGGAACTGAAATCAGAACGCTCACTGACATTTCCCCTATCTGAAAGTCTGATAAACGCCAGAAAAATGCCTAAGTCCAAAAAAAAAATGTTTTCAACTTTTTTCAATTTTAGCCCCGTGGGATATATATTCTACCCACACACATTTGGAACTCTCCTGGGGTATCCTCACACATATTATTCCCTCATTTAGTGGATATTTTCACAAAAAAGTTAAATTTTCAAAAATCCAGAAAATTGGCTGAAAACGACTAAATATCAATTACTCATTGGGCGAATCGCTCTGGAACTGAAATCGGAATGCTCACTGACATTTACCCTATCTGAAAGTCTGATAAACGCCAGAAAAATGCCTATGTCCAAAAAAAAAATGTTTTCAACTTTTTTCAATTTTACCCCCGTGGGATATATATTCTACCCACACACATTTGGAACTCTCCTGGGGTATCCTCACACATATTATTCCCTCATTTAGTGGATATTTTCACAAAAAAGTTAAATTTTCAAAAATCCAGAAAATTGGCTGAAAACGACTAAATATCAATTACTCATTGGGCGAATCGCTCTGGAACTGAAATCGGAATGCTCACTGACATTTACCCTATCTGAAAGTCTGATAAACGCCGGAAAAATGACTAAGTCCCCCCAAAAAAATTTTTTTCAACTCTTTTCAATTTTACCCCCGTGGGATATATATTCTACCCACACACATTTGGAACTCTCCTGGGGTATCCTCACACATATTATTCCCTCATTTAGTGGATATTTTCACAAAAAAGTGAAATTTTCAAAAATCCAGAAAATTGGCTGAAAACGACTAATTATCAAGGACTCAATGGGCGAATTACTCTGGAAATGAAATCATAACGCTCACTGACATTTCCCCTATCTGAAAGTCTGATAAACGCCGGAAAAATGACTAAGTCCCCCAAAAAAAAATTTTTTCAACTTTTTTCAATTTTACCCCTGTGGGATATATATTCTACCCACACACATTTGGAACTCTCCTGGGGTACCCTCACACATATTATTCCCTCATTTAGTGGATATTTTCATAAAAAAGTGAAATTTTCAAAAATCCAGAAAATTGGCTGAAAATGACTAAATATCAAGGACTCATTGGGCGAATCACTCTGGAACTGAAATCGGAACGCTCACTGACATTTCCCCTATCTGAAAGTCTGATAAACGCCGGAAGAATGACTAAGTCCCCAAAAAATTTTTTTTTTACTTTTTTCAATTTTACCCCCGTGGGATATATATTCTACCCACACACATTTGGAACTCTCCTGGGGTACCCTCACACATATTATTCCCTCATTTAGTTGATATTTTCACAAAAAAGTTAAATTTTCAAAAATCCAGAAAATTGGCTGAAAACGACTAAATATCTAGGACTCATTTGGCGAATCGCTCTGGAACTGAAATTGGAATGCTCACTGACATTTACCCTATCTGAAAGACTGATAAACGCCGGAAAAATGACTAAGTCCAAAAAAAAATTTTTTTTCAACTTTTTTCAATTTTACCCCCGTGGGATATATATTCTACCCACACACATTTGGAACTCTCCTGGGGTATCCTCACACATATTATTCCCTCATTTAGTAGATATTTTCACAAAAAAGTGAAATTTTCAAAAATCCAGAAAATTGGCTGAAAACGACTAAATATCAAGGACTCAATGGGCGAATTACTCTGGAACTGAAATCGGAACTCTCACTGACATTTCCCCTATCTGAAAGTCTGATAAACGCCGGAAAAATGACTAAGTCCCCCCAAAAAAATTTTTTTCAACTCTTTTCAATTTTACCCCCGTGGGATATATATTCTACCCACACACATTTGGAACTCTCCTGGGGTATCCTCACACATATTATTCCCTCATTTAGTGGATATTTTCACAAAAAAGTGAAATTTTCAAAAATCCAGAAAATTGGCTGAAAACGACTAAATATCAAGGACTCATTGGGCGAATCGCTCTGGAACTGAAATCGGAATGCTCACTGACATTTCCCCTATCTGAAAGACTGATAAACGCCAGAAAAATGCCTAAGTCCAAAAAAAAAAATGTTTTCAACTTTTTTCAATTTTACCCCCGTGGGATATATATTCTACCCACACACATTTGGAACTCTGCTGGGGTAGCCTCACACATATTATTCCCTCATTTAGTGGATATTTTCACAAAAAAGTAAAATTTTCAAAAATCCAGAAAATTGGCTGAAAACGACTAAATATCAAGGACTCATTGGGCGAATCGCTCTGGAACTGAAATCATAATGCTCACTGACATTTCCCGTATCTGAAAGTCTGATAAACGCCAGAAAAATGACTAAGTCCCCCAAAAAAAAAATTTTATTTCAACTTTTTTCAATTTTACCCCCGTGGGATATATATTCTACCCACACACATTTGGAACTCTCCTGGGGTACCCTCACACATATTATTCCCTCATTTAGTGGATATTTTCATAAAAAAGTGAAATTTTCAAAAATCCAGAAAATTGGCTGAAAATGACTAAATATCAAGGACTCATTGGGCGAATCACTCTGGAACTGAAATCGGAACGCTCACTGACATTTCCCCTATCTGAAAGTCTGATAAACGCCGGAAGAATGACTAAGTCCCAAAAAAATTTTTTTTTTACTTTTTTCAATTTTACCCCCGTGGGATATATATTCTACCCACACACATTTGGAAGTCTCCTGGGGTACCCTCACACATATTATTCCCTCATTTAGTTGATATTTTCACAAAAAAGTTAAATTTTCAAAAATCCAGAAAATTGGCTGAAAACGACTAAATATCTAGGACTCATTTGGCGAATCGCTCTGGAACTGAAATTGGAATGCTCACTGACATTTACCCTATCTGAAAGACTGATAAACGCCGGAAAAATGCCTAAGACCCCCAAAAAAAATTTTTTTCAACTTTTTTCAATTTTACCCCCGTGGGATATATATTCTACCCACACACATTTGGAACTCTACTGGGGTATCCTCACACATATTATTCACTCATTTAGTTGATATTTTCACAAAAAAGTGAAATTTTCAAAAATCCAGAAAATTGGCTGAAAACGACTAATTATCAAGGACTCAATGGGCGAATTACTCTGGAACTGAAATCGGAACGCTCACTGACATTTCCCCTATCTGAAAGTCTGATAAACGCCGGAAAAATGACTAAGTCCCCCCAAAAAAATTTTTTTCAACTCTTTTCAATTTTACCCCCGTGGGATATATATTCTACCCACACACATTTGGAACTCTCCTGGGGTATCCTCACACATATTATTCCCTCATTTAGTGGATATTTTCACAAAAAAGTGAAATTTTCAAAAATCCAGAAAATTGGCTGAAAACGACTAAATATCAAGGACTCATTGGGCGAATCGCTCTGGAACTGAAATCGGAACGCTCACTGACATTTCCCCTATCTGAAAGTCTGCTAAACACCGGAAAAATGACTAAGTCCCAAAAAAAAATTTTTCAACTTTTTTCAATTTTACCCCCGTGGGATATATATTCTACCCACACACATTTGGAACTTTCCTGGTGTACCCTCACACACATTATTCCCTCATTTAGTGGATATTTTCACAAAAAAGTGAAATTTTCAAAAATCCAGAAAATTGGCTGAAAACTACTAAATATCAAGGATTCATTGGGCGAATCGCTCTGGAACTGAAATCGGAATGCTCACTGACATTTCCCCTATCTGAAAGACTGATAAACGCCAGAAAAATGCCTAAGTCCAAAAAAAAAAATGTTTTCAACTTTTTTCAATTTTACCCCCGTGGGATATATATTCTACCCACACACATTTGGAACTCTGCTGGGGTAGCCTCACACATATTATTCCCTCATTTAGTGGATATTTTCACAAAAAAGTAAAATTTTCAAAAATCCAGAAAATTGGCTGAAAACGACTAAATATCAAGGACTCATTGGGCGAATCGCTCTGGAACTGAAATCATAATGCTCACTGACATTTCCCGTATCTGAAAGTCTGATAAACGCCAGAAAAATGACTAAGTCCCCCAAAAAAAAAATTTTATTTCAACTTTTTTCAATTTTACCCCCGTGGGATATATATTCTACCCACACACATTTGGAACTCTCCTGGGGTATCCTCACTCATATTATTCACTCATTTAGTTGATATTTTCACAAAAAAGTGAAATTTTCAAAAATCCAGAAAATTGGCTGAAAACGACTAATTATCAAGGACACAATGGGCGAATTACTCTGGAACTGAAATCGGAACGCTCACTGACATTTCCCCTATCTGAAAGTCTGATAAACGCCAGAAAAATGCCTAAGTCCAAAAAAAAAATGTTTTCAACTTTTTTCAATTTTACCCCCGTGGTATATATATTCTACCCACACACATTTGGAACTCTCCTGGGGTATCCTCACACATATTATTCCCTCATTTAGTGGATATTTTCACAAAAAAGTTAAATTTTCAAAAATCCAGAAAATTGGCTGAAAACGACTAATTATCAAGGACTCAATGGGCGAATTACTCTGGAACTGAAATCATAACGCTCACTGACATTTCCCCTATCTGAAAGTCTGATAAACGCCGGAAAAATGACTAAGTCCCCCAAAAAAAATTTTTTTCAACTTTTTTCAATTTTACCCCTGTGGGATATATATTCTACCCACACACATTTGGAACTCTCCTGGGGTACCCTCACACATATTATTCCCTCATTTAGTGGATATTTTCATAAAAAAGTGAAATTTTCAAAAATCCAGAAAATTGGCTGAAAATGACTAAATATCAAGGACTCATTGGGCGAATCACTCTGGAACTGAAATCGGAACGCTCACTGACATTTCCCCTATCTGAAAGTCTGATAAACGCCGGAAGAATGACTAAGTCCCAAAAAAATTTTTTTTTTACTTTTTTCAATTTTACCCCCGTGGGATATATATTCTACCCACACACATTTGGAAGTCTCCTGGGGTACCCTCACACATATTATTCCCTCATTTAGTTGATATTTTCACAAAAAAGTTAAATTTTCAAAAATCCAGAAAATTGGCTGAAAACGACTAAATATCTAGGACTCATTTGGCGAATCGCTCTGGAACTGAAATTGGAATGCTCACTGACATTTACCCTATCTGAAAGACTGATAAACGCCGGAAAAATGCCTAAGACCCCCAAAAAAAATTTTTTTCAACTTTTTTCAATTTTACCCCCGTGGGATATATATTCTACCCACACACATTTGGAACTCTACTGGGGTATCCTCACACATATTATTCACTCATTTAGTTGATATTTTCACAAAAAAGTGAAATTTTCAAAAATCCAGAAAATTGGCTGAAAACGACTAATTATCAAGGACTCAATGGGCGAATTACTCTGGAACTGAAATCGGAACGCTCACTGACATTTCCCCTATCTGAAAGTCTGATAAACGCCGGAAAAATGACTAAGTCCCCCCAAAAAAATTTTTTTCAACTCTTTTCAATTTTACCCCCGTGGGATATATATTCTACCCACACACATTTGGAACTCTCCTGGGGTATCCTCACACATATTATTCCCTCATTTAGTGGATATTTTCACAAAAAAGTGAAATTTTCAAAAATCCAGAAAATTGGCTGAAAACGACTAAATATCAAGGACTCATTGGGCGAATCGCTCTGGAACTGAAATCGGAACGCTCACTGACATTTCCCCTATCTGAAAGTCTGCTAAACACCGGAAAAATGACTAAGTCCCAAAAAAAAATTTTTCAACTTTTTTCAATTTTACCCCCGTGGGATATATATTCTACCCACACACATTTGGAACTTTCCTGGTGTAACCTCACACACATTATTCCCTCATTTAGTGGATATTTTCACAAAAAAGTGAAATTTTCAAAAATCCAGAAAATTGGCTGAAAACTACTAAATATCAAGGATTCATTGGGCGAATCGCTCTGGAACTGAAATCGGAATGCTCACTGACATTTCCCCTATCTGAAAGACTGATAAACGCCAGAAAAATGCCTAAGTCCAAAAAAAAAAATGTTTTCAACTTTTTTCAATTTTACCCCCGTGGGATATATATTCTACCCACACACATTTGGAACTCTGCTGGGGTAGCCTCACACATATTATTCCCTCATTTAGTGGATATTTTCACAAAAAAGTAAAATTTTCAAAAATCCAGAAAATTGGCTGAAAACGACTAAATATCAAGGACTCATTGGGCGAATCGCTCTGGAACTGAAATCATAATGCTCACTGACATTTCCCGTATCTGAAAGTCTGATAAACGCCAGAAAAATGACTAAGTCCCCCAAAAAAAAATTTTATTTCAACTTTTTTCAATTTTACCCCCGTGGGATATATATTCTACCCACACACATTTGGAACTCTCCTGGGGTATCCTCACTCATATTATTCACTCATTTAGTTGATATTTTCACAAAAAAGTGAAATTTTCAAAAATCCAGAAAATTGGCTGAAAACGACTAATTATCAAGGACACAATGGGCGAATTACTCTGGAACTGAAATCGGAACGCTCACTGACATTTCCCCTATCTGAAAGTCTGATAAACGCCAGAAAAATGCCTAAGTCCAAAAAAAAAATGTTTTCAACTTTTTTCAATTTTACCCCCGTGGTATATATATTCTACCCACACACATTTGGAACTCTCCTGGGGTATCCTCACACATATTATTCCCTCATTTAGTGGATATTTTCACAAAAAAGTTAAATTTTCAAAAATCCAGAAAATTGGCTGAAAACGACTAATTATCAAGGACTCAATGGGCGAATTACTCTGGAACTGAAATCATAACGCTCACTGACATTTCCCCTATCTGAAAGTCTGATA
The DNA here is from genome assembly GCF_046119375.1 of Phyllobates terribilis. Classification (NCBI taxonomy): domain Eukaryota; kingdom Metazoa; phylum Chordata; class Amphibia; order Anura; family Dendrobatidae; genus Phyllobates; species Phyllobates terribilis. The sequence goes on along the minus strand of NW_027362764.1, from coordinate 323,767,798 downwards.
AACGCCGGAAAAATGACTAAGTCCCCCAAAAAAAATTTTTTTCAACTTTTTTCAATTTTACCCCTGTGGGATATATATTCTACCCACACACATTTGGAACTCTCCTGGGGTACCCTCACACATATTATTCCCTCATTTAGTGGATATTTTCATAAAAAAGTGAAATTTTCAAAAATCCAGAAAATTGGCTGAAAATGACTAAATATCAAGGACTCATTGGGCGAATCACTCTGGAACTGAAATCGGAACGCTCACTGACATTTCCCCTATCTGAAAGTCTGATAAACGCCGGAAGAATGACTAAGTCCCAAAAAAATTTTTTTTTTACTTTTTTCAATTTTACCCCCGTGGGATATATATTCTACCCACACACATTTGGAAGTCTCCTGGGGTACCCTCACACATATTATTCCCTCATTTAGTTGATATTTTCACAAAAAAGTTAAATTTTCAAAAATCCAGAAAATTGGCTGAAAACGACTAAATATCTAGGACTCATTTGGCGAATCGCTCTGGAACTGAAATTGGAATGCTCACTGACATTTACCCTATCTGAAAGACTGATAAACGCCGGAAAAATGCCTAAGACCCCCAAAAAAAATTTTTTTCAACTTTTTTCAATTTTACCCCCGTGGTATATATATTCTACCCACACACATTTGGAACTCTCCTGGGGTATCCTCACACATATTATTCCCTCATTTAGTGGATATTTTCACAAAAAAGTGAAATTTTCAAAAATCCAGAAAATTGGCTGAAAACGACTAATTATCAAGGACTCAATGGGCGAATTACTCTGGAACTGAAATCATAACGCTCACTGACATTTCCCCTATCTGAAAGTCTGATAAACGCCGGAAAAATGACTAAGTCCCCCAAAAAAAATTTTTTTCAACTTTTTTCAATTTTACCCCTGTGGGATATATATTCTACCCACACACATTTGGAACTCTCCTGGGGTACCCTCACACATATTATTCCCTCATTTAGTGGATATTTTCATAAAAAAGTGAAATTTTCAAAAATCCAGAAAATTGGCTGAAAATGACTAAATATCAAGGACTCATTGGGCGAATCACTCTGGAACTGAAATCGGAATGCTCACTGACATTTCCCCTATCTGAAAGTCTGATAAACGCCGGAAGAATGACTAAGTCCCAAAAAAATTTTTTTTTTACTTTTTTCAATTTTACCCCCGTGGGATATATATTCTACCCACACACATTTGGAAGTCTCCTGGGGTACCCTCACACATATTATTCCCTCATTTAGTTGATATTTTCACAAAAAAGTTAAATTTTCAAAAATCCAGAAAATTGGCTGAAAACGACTAAATATCTAGGACTCATTTGGCGAATCGCTCTGGAACTGAAATTGGAATGCTCACTGACATTTACCCTATCTGAAAGACTGATAAACGCCGGAAAAATGCCTAAGACCCCCAAAAAAAATTTTTTTCAACTTTTTTCAATTTTACCCCCGTGGGATATATATTCTACCCACACACATTTGGAACTCTACTGGGGTATCCTCACACATATTATTCACTCATTTAGTTGATATTTTCACAAAAAAGTGAAATTTTCAAAAATCCAGAAAATTGGCTGAAAACGACTAATTATCAAGGACTCAATGGGCGAATTACTCTGGAACTGAAATCGGAACGCTCACTGACATTTCCCCTATCTGAAAGTCTGATAAACGCCGGAAAAATGACTAAGTCCCCCCAAAAAAATTTTTTTCAACTCTTTTCAATTTTACCCCCGTGGGATATATATTCTACCCACACACATTTGGAACTCTCCTGGGGTATCCTCACACATATTATTCCCTCATTTAGTGGATATTTTCACAAAAAAGTGAAATTTTCAAAAATCCAGAAAATTGGCTGAAAACGACTAAATATCAAGGACTCATTGGGCGAATCGCTCTGGAACTGAAATCGGAACGCTCACTGACATTTCCCCTATCTGAAAGTCTGCTAAACACCGGAAAAATGACTAAGTCCCAAAAAAAAATTTTTCAACTTTTTTCAATTTTACCCCCGTGGGATATATATTCTACCCACACACATTTGGAACTTTCCTGGTGTACCCTCACACACATTATTCCCTCATTTAGTGGATATTTTCACAAAAAAGTGAAATTTTCAAAAATCCAGAAAATTGGCTGAAAACTACTAAATATCAAGGATTCATTGGGCGAATCACTCTGGAACTGAAATCGGAACGCTCACTGACATTTCCCCTATCTGAAAGTCTGATAAACGCCAGAAAAATGCCTAAGTCCAAAAAAAAAATGTTTTCAACTTTTTTCAATTTTAGCCCCTTGGGATATATATTCTACCCACACACATTTGGAACTCTCCTGGGGTACCCTCATACATATTATTCCCTCATTTAGTGGATATTTTCACAAAAAACTTAAATTTTCAAAAATCCAGAAAATTGGCTGAAAACGACTAAATATCAAGGACTCATTGGGCAAATCGCTATGGAACTGAAATCGGAATGCTCACTGACATTTCCCCTATCTGAAAGTCTGATAAACGCCGGAAAAATGACTAAGTCCAAAAAAAAATTTGTTTTCAACTTTTTTCAATTTTACCCCCGTGGGATATATATTCTACCCACACACATTTGGAACTCTCCTGGGGTATCCTCACACATATTATTCCCTCATTTAGTGGATATTTTCACTAAAAATTGAAATTTTCAAAAATCCAGAAAATTGGCTGAAAACGACTAATTATCAAGGACTCAATGGGCGAATTACTCTGGAACTGAAATCATAACGCTCACTGACATTTCCCCTATCTGAAAGTCTGATAAACGCCGGAAAAATGACTAAGTCCCCCAAAAAAAATTTTTTTCAACTTTTTTCAATTTTACCCCTGTGGGATATATATTCTACCCACACACATTTGGAACTCTCCTGGGGTACCCTCACACATATTATTCCCTCATTTAGTGGATATTTTCATAAAAAAGTGAAATTTTCAAAAATCCAGAAAATTGGCTGAAAATGACTAAATATCAAGGACTCATTGGGCGAATCGCTCTGGAACTGAAATCGGAATGCTCACTGACATTTCCCCTATGTGAAAGTCTGATAAACGCCGGAAGAATGACTAAGTCCCAAAAAAATTTTTTTTTTACTTTTTTCAATTTTACCCCCGTGGGATATATATTCTACCCACACACATTTGGAACTCTCCTGGGGTACCCTCACACATATTATTCCCTCATTTAGTTGATATTTTCACAAAAAAGTTAAATTTTCAAAAATCCAGAAAATTGGCTGAAAACGACTAAATATCTAGGACTCATTTGGCGAATCGCTCTGGAACTGAAATTGGAATGCTCACTGACATTTACCCTATCTGAAAGACTGATAAACGCAGGAAAAATGACTAAGTCCAAAAAAAAAATTTTTTTCAACTTTTTTCAATTTTACCCCCGTGGGATATATATTCTACCCATACACATTTGGAACTCTCCTGGGGTATCCTCACACATATTATTCCCTCATTTAGTGGATATTTTCACAAAAAAAGTGAAATTTTCAAAAATCCAGAAAATTGGCTGAAAACGACTAATTATCAAGGACTCAATGGGCGATTTACTCTGGAACTGAAATCATAACGCTCACTGATATTTCCCCTATCTGAAAGTCTGATAAACGCCGGAAAAATGACTAAGTCCCAAAAAAAATTTTTTTTCAACTTTTTTCAATTTTACCCCCGTGGGATATATATTCTACCCACACACATTTGGAACTCTCCTGGGGTACCCTCACACATATTATTCCCTCATTTAGTGGATATTTTCACAAAAAAGTAAAATTTTCAAAAATCCAGAAAATTGGCTGAAAACGACTAAATATCAAGGACTCATTGGGCGTATCGCTCTGGAACTGAAATCGGAATGCTCACTGACATTTCCCCTATCTGAAAGTCTGATAAACGCCGGAAGAATGACTAAGTCCAAAAAAATTTTTTTTTTTACTTTTTTCAATTTTACCCCCGTGGGATATATATTCTACGCACACACATTTTGAACTCTCCTGGGGTACCCTCACACATATTATTCCGTCATTTAGTGGATATTTTCACAAAAAAGTAAAATTTTCAAAAATCCAGAAAATTGGCTGAAAACGACTAAATATCAATTACTCATTGGGCGAATCGCTCTGGAACTGAAATCGGAATGCTCACTGACATTTACCCTATCTGAAAGTCTGATAAACGCCGGAAAAATGACTAAGTCCAAAAAAAAAATGTTTTCAACTTTTTTCAATTTTACCCCCGTGGGATATATATTCTACCCACACACATTTGGAACTCTCCTGGGGTACCCTCACACATATTATTCCCTCATTTAGTGGATATTTTCACAAAAAAGTTAAATTTTCAAAAATCCAGAAAATTGGCTGAAAACGACTAAATATCAAGGACTCATTGGGCAAATCGCTATGGAACTGAAATCGGAATGCTCACTGACATTTCCCCTATCTGAAAGTCTGATAAACGCCGGAAAAATGACTAAGTCCAAAAAAAAATTTGTTTTCAACTTTTTTCAATTTTACCCCCGTGGGATATATATTCTACCCACACACATTTGGAACTCTCCTGGGGTATCCTCACACATATTATTCCCTCATTTAGTGGATATTTTCACAAAAAAGTGAAATTTTCAAAAATCCAGAAAATTGGCTGAAAACGACTAATTATCAAGGACTCAATGGGCGAATTACTCTGGAACTGAAATCATAACGCTCACTGACATTTCCCCTATCTGAAAGTCTGATAAACGCCGGAAAAATGACTAAGTCCCCCAAAAAAAATTTTTTTCAACTTTTTTCAATTTTACCCCTGTGGGATATATATTCTACCCACACACATTTGGAACTCTCCTGGGGTACCCTCACACATATTATTCCCTCATTTAGTGGATATTTTCATAAAAAAGTGAAATTGTCAAAAATCCAGAAAATTGGCTGAAAATGACTAAATATCAAGGACTCATTGGGCGAATCACTCTGGAACTGAAATCGGAATGCTCACTGACATTTCCCCTATGTGAAAGTCTGATAAACGCCGGAAGAATGACTAAGTCCCAAAAAAATTTTTTTTTTACTTTTTTCAATTTTACTCCCGTGGGATATATATTCTACCCACACACATTTGGAACTCTCCTGGGGTACCCTCACACATATTATTCCCTCATTTAGTTGATATTTTCACAAAAAAGTTAAATTTTCAAAAATCCAGAAAATTGGCTGAAAACGACTAAATATCTAGGACTCATTTGGCGAATCGCTCTGGAACTGAAATTGGAATGCTCACTGACATTTACCCTATCTGAAAGACTGATAAACGCAGGAAAAATGACTAAGTCCAAAAAAAAATTTTTTTTCAACTTTTTTCAATTTTACCCCCGTGGGATATATATTCTACCCACACACATTTGGAACTCTCCTGGGGTATCCTCACACATATTATTCCCTCATTTAGTGGATATTTTCACAAAAAAAGTGAAATTTTCAAAAATCCAGAAAATTGGCTGAAAACGACTAAATATCAAGGACTCATTGGGCGTATCGCTCTGGAACTGAAATCGGAATGCTCACTGACATTTCCCCTATCTGAAAGTCTGATAAACGCCGGAAGAATGACTAAGTCCAAAAAAATTTTTTTTTTTACTTTTTTCAATTTTACCCCCGTGGGATATATATTCTACGCACACACATTTGGAACTCTCCTGGGGTACCCTCACACATATTATTCCGTCATTTAGTGGATATTTTCACAAAAAAGTAAAATTTTCAAAAATCCAGAAAATTGGCTGAAAACGACTAAATATCAATTACTCATTGGGCGAATCGCTCTGGAACTGAAATCGGAATGCTCACTGACATTTACCCTATCTGAAAGTCTGATAAACGCCGGAAAAATGACTAAGTCCAAAAAAAAAATGTTTTCAACTTTTTTCAATTTTACCCCCGTGGGATATATATTCTACCCACACACATTTGGAACTCTCCTGGGGTACCCTCACACATATTATTCCCTCATTTAGTGGATATTTTCACAAAAAAGTTAAATTTTCAAAAATCCAGAAAATTGGCTGAAAACGACTAAATATGAAGGACTCATTGGGCGAATCGCTCTGGAACTGAAATCATAATGCTCACTGACATTTCCCGTATCTGAAAGTCTGATAAACGCCAGAAAAATGACTAAGTCCAAAAAAAAATTTTATTTCAACTTTTTTCAATTTTACCCCCGTGGGATATATATTCTACCCACACACATTTGGAACTCTCCTGGGGTACCCTCACACATATTATTCCCTCATTTAGTGGATATTTTCATAAAAAAGTGAAATTTTCAAAAATCCAGAAAATTGGCTGAAAATGACTAAATATCAAGGACTCATTGGGCGAATCGCTCTGGAACTGAAATCGGAACGCTCACTGACATTTCCCCTATCTGAAAATCTGATAAACGCCGGAAAAATGACTAAGTCCCCCAAAAAAAATTTTTTTCAACTTTTTTCAATTTTACCCCTGTGGGATATATATTCTACCCACACAAATTTGGAACTCTCCTGGGGTACCCTCACACATATTAATCCCTCATTTAGTGGATATTTTCATAAAAAAGTGAAATTTTCAAAAATCCAGAAAATTGGCTGAAAATGACTAAATATGAAGGACTCATTGGGCGAATCACTCTGGAACTGAAATCGGAACGCTCACTGACAATTCCCCTGTCTGAAAGTCTGATAAACGCCGGAAGAATGACTAAGTCCCAAAAAAATTTTTTTTTAACTTTTTTCAATTTTACCCCCGTGGGATATATATTCTACCCACACACATTTGGAACTCTCCTGGGGTACCCTCACACATATTATTCCCTCATTTAGTTGATATTTTCACAAAAAAGTGAAATTTTCAAAAATCCAGAAAATTGGCTGAAAACGACTAAATATCAAGGACTCATTGGGCGTATCGCTCTGGAACTGAAATCGGAATGCTCACTGACATTTCCCCTATCTGAAAGTCTGATAAACGCCGGAAGAATGACTAAGTCCAAAAAAAAATTTTTTAAACTTTTTTCAATTTTACCCCCGTGGGATATATATACTACCCACACACATTTGGAACTCTCCTGGTGTACCCTCACACATATTATTCCCTCATTTAGTGGATATTTTCACAAAAAAGTGAAATTTTCAAAAATCCAGAAAATTGGCTGAAAACGACTAAATATCAAGGACTCATTGGGCGAATCGCTCTGGAACTGAAATCGGAATGCTCACTGACATTTCCCCTATCTGAAAGACTGATAAACGCCAGAAAAATGCCTAAGTCCAAAAAAAAAATGTTTTCAACTTTTTTCAATTTTACCCCCGTGGGATATATTTTCTACCCACACACATTTGGAACTCTCCTGGCGTACCCTCACACATATTATTCCCTCATTTAGTGGATATTTTCACAAAAAAGTTAAATTTTCAAAAATCCAGAAAATTGGCTGAAAACTCTTAAATATCAAGGACTCATTGAGCGAATCGCTCTGGAACTGAAATCGGAATGCTCACTGACATTTCCCCTATCTGATAGTCTGATAAACACCGGAAAAATGACTAAGTCCCCCAAAAAATTTTTTTAAACTTTTTTAAATTTTACCCCCGTGGGATATATATTCTACCCACACACATTTGGAACTCTCCTGGGGTACCCTCACACATATTATTCCCTCATTTAGTGGATATTTTCACAAAAAAGTTAAATTTTAAAAAATCCAGAAAATTGGCTGAAAACGACTAATTATCAAGGACTCAATGGGCGAATTACTCTGGAACTGAAATCATAACGCTCACTGACATTTCCCCTATCTGAAAGTCTGATAAACGCCGGAAAAATGACTAAGTCCAAAAAAAAAATGTTTTCAACTTTTTTCAATTTTACCCCCTTGGGATATAAATTCTACCCACACACATTTGGAACTCTCCAGGGGTACCCTCATACATATTATTCCCTCATTTAGTGGATATTTTCACAAAAAAGTGAAATTTTCAAAAATCCAGAAAATTGGCTGAAAACGACTAAATATGAAGGACTCATTGGGCGAATCGCTCTGGAACTGAAATCGGAATGCTCACTGACATTTCCCCTATCTGAAAGTCTGATAAACACCGGAAAAATGATTAAGACCCCCCAAAAAAAAATTTCAACCTTTTTCAATTTTACCCCCGTGGGATATATATTCTACCCACACACATTTGGAACTCTCCTGGGGTACCCTCACACATATTATTCCCTCATTTAGTGGATATTTTCACAAAAAAGTTAAATTTTCAAAAATCCAGAAAATTGGCTGAAAACTTTTAAATATCAAGGACTCATTGGGCGAATCGCTCTGGAACTGAAATCGGAACGCTCTCTGACATTTCCCCTATCTGATAGTCTGATAAACACCGGAAAAATGACTAAGTCCACAAAAAAAATTTTTTAAACTTTTTTAAATTTTACCCCCGTGGGATATATATTCTACCCACACACATTTGGAACTCTCCTGGTGTACCCTCACACATATTAATCCCTCATTTAGTGGATATTTTCACAAAAAAGTGAAATTTTCAAAAATCAGGAAAATTGGCTGAAAACGACTAAATATCATGGACTCATTGGGCGTATCGCTCTGGAACTGAAATCGGAATGCTCACTGACATTTCCCCTATCTGAAAGTCTGATAAACGCCGGAAGAATGACTAAGTCCAAAAAAATTTTTTTTTTTACTTTTTTCAATTTTACCCCCGTGGGATATATATTCTACGCACACACATTTGGAACTCTCCTGGGGTACCCTCACACATATTATTCCCTCATTTCGTGGATATTTTCACAAAAAAGTGAAATTTTCAAAAATCCAGAAAATTGGCTGAAATCGACTAATTATCAAGGACTCAATGGGCGAATCGCTCTGGAACTGAAATCATAACGCTCACTGACATTTCCCCTATCTGAAAGTCTGATAAACACCGGAAAAATGAATAAGACCCCCAAAAAAAAAATTTCAACTTTTTTCAATTTTACCCCCGTGGGATATATATTCTACCCACACACATTTGGAACTCTCCTGGGGTCCCCTCACACATATTATTCCCTCATTTAGTGGATATTTTCATAAAAAAGTGAAATTTTCAAAAATCCAGAAAATTGGCTGAAAATGACTAAATATCAAGGACTCATTGGGCGAATCGCTCTGGAACTGAAATCGGAACGCTCACTGACATTTCCCCTATCTGAAAATCTGATAAACGCCGGAAAAATGACTAAGTCCCCCCAAAAAAATTTTTTTCAACTTTTTTCAATTTTACCCCTGTGGGATATATATTCTACCCACACAAATTTGGAACTCTCCTGGGGTACCCTCACACATATTAATCCCTCATTTAGTGGATATTTTCATAAAAAAGTGAAATTTTCAAAAATCCAGAAAATTGGCTGAAAACGACTAAATATCAAGGACTCATTGGGCGAATCACTCTGGAACTGAAATCGGAATGCTCACTGACATTTCCCCTATCTGAAAGTCTGATAAACATCGGAAAAATGAATAAGACCCCCAAAAAAAAACTTTCAACTTTTTTCAATTTTACCCCCGTGGGATATATATTCTACCCACACACATTTGGAACTCTCCTGGGGTACCCTCACACATATTATTCCCTCATTTAGTGGATATTTTCATAAAAAAGTGAAATTTTCAAAAATCCAGAAAATTGGCTGAAAATTACTAAATATCAAGGATAGAGATGAGCGTTGTTCTACTCGAACTGTTCGCCAATCTCAAATTCGAGCTGTTTTGGGCGGTGTTCGAGCCGGTCGGCGAACACGAACAATTTGAGAAAAATTCGGCTGTTCGAGGTTATGTTCGATAACTGTTCGTGCACCAAAATCATAACTGGATTTTTTCTCAGTAATGATGAAAATGAATGTTAATACGCAGCTTGAGTGTACAGCGGGGCGGGGGGAGGGGCAGGGGATGGATCTCTGCAGGAACAATGAAGATCTCCATTTTTTTTTCTCTTTCCCGCATTTGCAGTGGGGAGGTGCAATCTGTCAGCCTATCAGCAGCGCACACACGGAGCGAAGTGCTTTTTTTCACACAAGCAAGGGCATGTGTGATTGGCAGTGTATGTCACATGTCCTTGCCCTATAAGACCAAGCCATTTTCCCCGTCGCCACCATTTTCTCACTGCTGCAGCTGCGTGTTAGACGGCACCGCTGTTGCTGTGTGCGCTATACCTTGTTAATTTCAAGCCAATTTTCGCACAAATATACAGATAGCTTGGGAGTAGGGAATAGTTGTGATTGCAGTCCTTTTAAGGACTAGGTTACAGCATTTCCTACGACTTTTATCAGGCAGGTCTGTGCTCTTAAATAGATAGATTGTGGGAGTAAAGACTAATTGTAATTGGAGTCCTTTTCAGGACTAGGTTACATCAGTTCCTATCAGTTTTTGCCAGGCAGGTCTGTGCCAGTGCTGTGCAAGTTTTTTTCACAGCATTTGGCTGAATCTAGCAAAGCTAATCCTTTTTGGCCTATTGCAGAGTGTGTTAGTCAGTGGAGTAGCCTATCTGTGTTGCAAGATATACCACCTGTGTATAGAATACCAATTTTTTTACTGCACCTAGTGAAGTAAAATCTTTTGGGCATAGCATCATTCTATTAGTCCATCTATACTGACCTCCATCAGGTTGCAAATTGAATAAAAACATTTTCTGCATCTAGCTCTGAAAAAATATTTGGGCTTGTAGCGGTGTGTGGGACTTGGTCTATTAGTCCATCTATACTGACCTCCATCAGGTTGCAAATTAAAAATAATTTTTTTCTTCATTTATCTCTGAAAAAATATTTGGGCTTCTAGCAGCGTGTGGGACTTGTTCTATTAGTCCATCTATACTGACCTCCATCAGGTTGCAAATTAAAAATAATTTTTTTCTGCATCTAGCTCTGAAAAAATATTTGGGCTTCTAGCAGTGTGTGGGACTTGGTCTATTAGTCCATCTATACTGACCTCCATCAGGTTGCAAATTAAAAATAATTTTTTTCTGCATCTAGCTCTGAAAAAATATTTGGGCTTCTAGCAGTGTGTGGGACTTGGTCTATTAGTCCATCTATACTGACCTCCATCAGGTTGCAAATTAAAAATAATTTTTTTCTTCATTTATCTCTGAAAAAATATTTGGGCTTCTAGCAGCGTGTGGGACTTGTTCTATTAGTCCATCTATACTGACCTCCATCAGGTTGCAAATTAAAAATAATTTTTTTCTGCATCTAGCTCTGAAAAAATATTTGGGCTTCTAGCAGTGTGTGGGACTTGGTCTATTAGTCCATCTATACTGACCTCCATCAGGTTGCAAATTGAATAAAAAAATTTTCTGCATCTAGCTCTGAAAAAATATTTGGGCTTCTAGCGGTGTGTGGGACTTGGTCTATTAGTGCATCTATACTGACCTCCATCAGGTTGCAAATTAAAAATAGGTTTTTTCTGCATCTAGCTCTGAAAAAATATTTGGGCTTCTAGCAGTGTGTGGGACTTGGTCTATTAGTCCATCTATACTGACCTCCATCAGGTTGCAAATTAAAAATAATTTTTTTCTTCATTTAGCTCTGAAAAAATATTTGGGCTTCTAGCAGTTTGTGGGACTTGTTCTATTAGTCCTTCTATACTGACGTCCAGCAGGTTGCAAATTGAATATAATTTTTTTCTGCATCTAGCTCTGAAAAAATATTTGGGCTTCTAGCGGTGTGTGGGACTTGGTCTATTAGTCCATCTATACTGACCTCCATCAGGTTGCAAATTAAAAATAATTTTTTTCTGCATCTAGCTCTGAAAAAATATTTGGGCTTCTAGCAGTGTGTGGGACTTGGTCTATTAGTCCATCTATACTGACCTCCATCAGGTTGCAAATTGAATAAAAAAATTTTCTGCATCTAGCTCTGAAAAAATATTTGGGCTTCTAGCGGTGTGTGGGACTTGGTCTATTAGTCCATCTATACTGACCTCCATCAGGTTGCAAATTAAAAATATTTTTTTTCTGCATCTAGCTCTGAAAAAATATTTGGGCTTCTAGCAGTGTGTGGGACTTGGTCTATTAGTCCATCTATACTGACCTCCATCAGGTTGCAAATTAAAAATAATTTTTTTCTTCATTTAGCTCTGAAAAAATATTTGGGCTTCTAGCAGTGTTTGGGACTTGTTCTATTAGTCCTTCTATACTGACGTCCAGCAGGTTGCAAATTGAATATAATTTTTTTCTGCATCTAGCTCTGAAAAAATATTTGGGCTTCTAGCGGTGTGTGGGACTTGGTCTATTAGTCCATCTATACTGACCTCCATCAGGTTGCAAATTAAAAATAATTTTTTTCTGCATCTAGCTCTGAAAAAATATTTGGGCTTCTAGCAGTGTGTGGGACTTGGTCTATTAGTCCATCTATACTGACCTCCATCAGGTTGCAAATTGAATAAAAAAAATTTCTGCATCTAGCTCTGAAAAAATATTTGGTCTTCTAGCGGTGTGTGGGACTTGGTCTATTAGTCCATCTATACTGACCTCCATCAGGTTGCAAATTAAAAATAATTTTTTTCTGCATCTAGCTCTGAAAAAATATTTGGGCTTCTAGCAGTGTGTGGGACTTGGTCTATTAGTCCATCTATACTGACCTCCATCAGGTTGCAATTTAAAAATAATTTTTTTCTTCATTTAGCTCTGAAAAAATATTTGGGCTTCTAGCAGTGTGTGGGACTTGTTCTATTAGTCCTTCTATACTGACGTCCAGCAGGTTGCAAATTGAATATAATTTTTTTCTGCATCTAGCTCTGAAAAAATATTTGGGCTTCTAGCGGTGTGTGGGACTTGGTCTATTAGTCCATCTATACTGACCTCCATCAGGTTGCAAATTAAAAATAATTTTTTTCTGCATCTAGCTCTGAAAAAATATTTGGGCTTCTAGCAGTGTGTGGGACTTGGTCTATTAGTCCATCTATACTGACCTCCATCAGGTTGCAAATTGAATAAAAACATTTTCTGCATCTATCTCTGAAAAAATATTTGGGCTTCTAGCGGTGTGTGGGACTTGGTCTATTAGTCCATCTATACTGACCTCCATCAGGTTGCAAATTAAAAATAATTTTTTTCTGCATCTAGCTCTGAAAAAATATTTGGGCTTCTAGCAGTGTGTGGGACTTGGTCTATTAGTCCATCTATACTGACTCCATCAGGTTGCAAATTGAATAAAAAAAATTTCTGCATCTAGCTCTGAAAAAATATTTGGGCTTCTAGCGGTGTGTGGGACTTGGTCTATTAGTCCATCTATACTGACCTCCATCAGGTTGCAAATTAAAAATAATTTTTTTCTGCATCTAGCTCTGAAAAAATATTTGGGCTTCTAGCAGTGTGTGGGACTTGGTCTATTAGTCCATCTATACTGACCTCCATCAGGTTGCAAATTAAAAATAATTTTTTTCTGCATCTAGCTCTGAAAAAATATTTGGGCTTCTAGCAGTGTGTGGGACTTGGTCTATTAGTCCATCTATACTGACCTCCATCAGGTTGCAAATTAAAAATAATTTTTTTCTGCTTCTAGCTCTGAAAAAATATTTGGGCTTCTAGCAGTGTGTGGGACTTGGTCTATTAGTCCATCTATACTGACCTCCATCAGGTTGCAAATTAAAAATAATTTTTTTCTGCATCTAGCTCTGAAAAAATATTTGGGCTTCTAGCAGTGTGTGGGACTTGGTCTATTAGTCCATCTATACTGACCTCCATCAGGTTGCAAATTGAATAAAAAAATTTTCTGCATCTAGCTCTGAAAAAATATTTGGGCTTCTAGCGGTGTGTGGGACTTGGTCTATTAGTCCATCTATACTGACCTCCATCAGGTTGCAAATTAAAAATAATTTTTTTCTGCATCTAACCCAGCCAATAGTTTTGGCCTAATACCACAGTTTGGCCACTCAGCTCTGCTCGGTTACCATCCATTGTTTTTTTGTGCAAACAACTCCAGAGTTGTGAATTAGTTAACCACCAAAATGAGTGGAAAAAGGCCTGCTGCTGGTGGAAAGGGGAATAGGCGTGTTGGGAAGGGGAAAAAAGGTTGTGTCCGTGGGGTAGGTGCAGAAGAAAGACCATCTTCCAGCCAAACTAAAATGTCTACTTCTTTTAGCGGACAATGTGATAAGATCCCTTTCTTACGGCCACGCCAATCGCTACAAATTCCAGATGAGGCACAAAAACAGCAGGTGCTTCAATGGATATCAAGTGCTCCTTTAAGTGGGCTCTCCTCCACATCAACTTCAACATCACAAATACTCCAGTCCTCAAAGGTGTCACCCAAATCGCACTTGCTTCCTCACAACTCCCAAATCTCCAGCTGCCCGTCTGAGTATGAGGTAGAACAGATGGTTGAGTCTGCAGAGCTGTTTACTCATACTATAGCCTGGGAATCAGAGGTCGACTCCAGCGCTTCTGTGAATCCAGACGAGGAAATGATCTGCACTGATGCCCAGAATCTTTATGAGTCGGATCCAGGACCAGACGCAGAAGGTTCTGACCATAATGTAGACCCTCATTCCCAAACTGTAACTCCTGTTGGTGGAGACAATGAGGAAGACGATGATAAGACTCAAATACCTGATTGGAGCGACAACTTTAGTTTTTTGTCAGGGCAGGAACAGGTTGGCTCTGAGGACGACGGGTGTGATAACGCACAGGGTGATGATGATGAGGTCGGAGATCCCACTTACTGTCAACCCACAGTCAGCCAAGAGATGAGGTCAGCAGAGGAGGTGGAGGAAGATGCCAGTGACGACGAGGTCAGGTTGCGCCTTCCTGGACAGAGACGTAGTACTGGAAGCACGTCAACAACTGCATCCTCAAACACAACTCTGCCTCTCACCACAAGTCGTGGTGGCTCTTCAGGTCGCATGGGTGCTTAGCCTTGCATAGCCTGGGCATTTTTTCAGATCGATAAAGATGACCCAACTCGTGTTATCTGTAACATTTGTCAGCAAAAGCTAAGTAGAGGCCAAAAAATACATAGTTTGAGTACTTCATGCATGAACCGGCACATGGACATGAAGCATAAGTTGCAGTGGGAAGCTCAGTGTGCTACAATGCGGTCTAGCCGGCCGGGCCAACCACCGTCTGCCATATCTTGTGCATCCGCGGCCTCTTCATCCTCTGTGACTGGGGGGACAGCAGTCACACCTGTTTTGGGGCGCAGACCTGCCACCTCTTTACCCGCAACAGCCAGCGTGATTGGCAGGTCATCATTTTCTTTGGAGGTGGTAACACCAGCTGGTCTTGAGCGCTGTCCGACATCGATAGCACCACCTTTGGATCAAGGCAACCTAACATGTCCGCCTGCATCTTCCTCACAGACCGGCAGTTTGCCGGGGACACCCTTATCAACCCCGTCTAAGCACAATAGCCAGCCCTCGGTCCCTCAGATGTGGACAAGTAAAAGACCATTTCCTCCTAGCCATGAGAAAGCTAAGAGGTTGTATTTCACCATCTGCAAGCTCTTGGCTACAGAAATGCTGCCTTTCCGCCTGGTGGACACAGAGGATTTTCGAGACCTTATGTCCGTCGCAGTGCCCCAGTACCAGATGCCCAGTCGGCACTACTTCTCAAAGAAAGGTGTGCCTGCGCTCCACCAGCATGTCGCACACAACATCACCGCTTCTTTGAGAAACTCTGTGTGTGACAGGGTGCATTTCACCACAGACACTTGGACGAGTAGGCATGGACAGGGGCGTTACATGTCGCTGACTGGGCACTGGGTAACTATGGTGACAGCAGGACAAGGGGCTGCTGTCCAAGTCTTGCCGTCCCCACGAGTTGTGCGTCAATCCTCTTTATGTCATTTTTCCTCCACTGCTTCTGCCTCCTCAACCTCCTCTCGGTCTTCCACCTGCACCCAAAGCCTGTCTGGTCATGCCACAAGCTTTCTAACTGCGCAGAAGGGATCCTGCACACCTCCTTACTATGCTGGCAGTTGGGCTCAACGTCATCAGGCGGTTTTTACATTGAAATGTCTGGGAAATGTGAGTCACACAGCTGAGGAGTTGTGGTCAGCTCTGGAGAACCAATTTCATGAATGGTTGTCTCCACTGGACCTGAAACCAGGGAAGGCCGTGTGCGACAATGCTGCAAACCTGGGTGCGGCCCTTCGCCGGGGCAATGTCACACACGTGCCTTGTATGGCTCACGTGTTGAACCTGGTTGTCCAGCAATTTTTAGCCCACTATCCCAGACTAGATGGCCTTCTGCAGAGGGCACGGTCGCTGTGTGCTCACTTCCGCCGTTCGCATCCCGCAGCTCAGCGACTTACATCTCTACAGAAGTCGTTGGGCCTGCCACTTCACCGGCTAAAATGCGATGTGCCTACCCGGTGGAATTCAACTCTGCACATGTTGCAGCGACTGTGGCAGCACCGACAAGCCCTGGTGCAATACGTTCTGACGTATAGCCTGGGCCAACGAGATTCAGAGGTGGGGAAAATCACGCTGGAGGAGTGGTCTCAGATCAGGGACCTATGCACCCTTCTGCACAGTTTTGAAATGGCGACGAAGATGTTTAGTGCTGACGATGCCATTATCAGCATGACTATTCCGGTGATTTACATGCTGGAGCACATGTTAAACAGAATTCGGAGTCAGGTGGTGGCACAAGAGGAGGTGGAGGAAGTAGAGGAGGAGGAGTTGTATGCGGAAGGGCTAACATCTGCAAGGTCCAGACGGTCGGCAGCACCAAGGCGGCAGGCATGTGAGGGTGGGGGAGATGGTTTAACCAGGGCGCATGGTAGCAGCCAAACTAGTGAGGAAGGTGCAGGAGCCCAGGAAGAAGTGGAGGACGAACTGATGGAAGACTCATCAGATGAGGGAGACCTTGATCACATTTCTGTTGTGCGAGGTTGGGGGGAGAGGACAGAGGAAGAAAGCATGATTGTTACCTCGCCACCAACACAACAGGGACTTGGTGCTCCTGGATGCGCAACACACATGAGTGCCTTCTTGCTGCACTACCTGCAACATGACCCTCGAATTGTGAGAATTAGAAATAATCCTGACTACTGGGTTGCCACACTGTTAGATCCCCGGTACAAAAGTAAATTTGCAGAAATTATTCCTGCCATAGAAAGGGATGCACGCATGCAGGAGTATCAGCAGAGACTGTTGCAGAATCTTACATGTGCTTTTCCACAAAATACCAGTGGTGCACGTAGTGAATCTCACAGTTCCAACTTGCCAACCGTGGGACCGTCAAGTGTTCAGCACTCAAACCGTAACAGAACCACAGTATCTGCTGGTAACATCAATTTTGCGGAATCATTTCACCACTTTTTTAGCCCATCCTTTGCAAGGCCACAGGAGACAAGAAGTCTGACACATAGTCAACGCCTAGAGACGATGGTACAGGAGTATCTCCAAGTAAACATTGAAGCCACGACTGTGTCACTGGACCCTTGCTCTTTTTGGGCTTCCAATCTGGATAAATGGCCGGAGCTAGCCACTTACGCCTTGGAGATCTTGTCATGCCCCGCAGCCAGCGTTCTGTCTGAACGTGTGTTCAGCGCTGCTGGTGGTGTGCTGACAGATAAGCGCACGCGGCTCTCCACTGATAATGTAGACAGACTCACGTTCATAAAGATGAACAAATCATGGATCCGAAACGACTTTTCTACCCCTGTGTCATCCTGGGGAGAGTAAAAGCTTGATGATTGGTTAAAATCACCCTACCAACCGTTTTAAGCTTTCAAATTACTAATCATGTTTATCTGTATCTTGACTGGAAAATAATTTGGGCTTTGTAGCAGTGTGCAGCACTGATCCTATTAGGCCATCTATAATAAGCTTCACCAGATTTAAAATTAAAAATAATTTTTAGCTGCATCTAGCCCGGAAAATAATTTTGGGGCTCCGAGATGCGCAAGACACATAAGTGCCTTCTTGCTGCACTACCTGCAGCATGACCCTCATATTGTCAGAATTCGAAGTAATCATGACTACTGGGTTGCCACACTCTTAGATCCCCCAAACTTTTCGATCAACCTTTTCATTTTAATAAAGACCAAAAAAATGGTCATTTTTGAAATTATAAGCATTAGCAGGTTGTTAGAAACTGAAATCAAACAGTTTTCAACTCAAAACTTTATTCTAGGTGATGTTACATTTTCACATAGGACCCCTTGTTCGAAAGGAGCTTCTGAACTCTCTCGTCCATTGAATTTGTCAGGTTTTGGATGGTTTCTGCTTCAATTGTTTTGCATGAGGACAGAATACCCTCCCAGAGCTGTTGCTTAGATGTGATCTGCCTCCCGCCATCATAGACACTCCTTTTAATGATGCTCCAAAGGTTCTGAATGGGGTAGAGGTCAGGGGAGCATGGGGGTCACACCATAAGTTTGTCCCATTTTATGCCCATATCAGCCAGAGATGCAGATGTTTTATGTGCAGCATGAGATGGTGCATTATCATGCAGAAAAATGATCTTGCTGTGAAATACACGGTTCTTCTTCTTGAACCATGGCAGGAAGTGCTGTTTGAGAAAATCCACATACATTATGGAGTTCATCTTTAGCGCCTTCAGGGATCCTAAAGGGGCCGACAATCTCTCTCCCCATGATTCCAGCCCAAAACATTACTCCACCTCCTCCTTGTTGGCGCTGTAGCCGTGTTTGCGTGGGGTGTCCATCAACCAGCCATCCTCCACTCCATTCATCTGGACCATCGAGCGCTGCACGGCACTCATCCGTGAACAAAACAGTTTTGAAATCAGTCTTCATGTAATGTTTGGCCCACTGGAGCCGTTTATGCTTGTGTGAAGTGGATAGAGGAGGTCGACAGGATGGGCTATGCACAGCTGCAAACCTCTGAAGGACCCTGCATCTTGTTGTTCGGGGGACGTTGGAGGCACAAGCAGCTTCAAAAACTTGTCTGCTGCTATGACAAGGCTTTTTTGCCGCTGCTCTTTCAACCTGACGTAATTGCCTGTAGGAAAGAGTCCTCAATTTGCCCTTATCAGCACGCACACGTGTGTACTGTGAATCAGCTACATACTTCTTGATTGCCAAGACACTTCATCCTGATCATCGCACAATGTTGATTGTAGTCATGCCTTGACCTAAACACTCCACAATTTGTTGCTTCTCAGCAGCCGACACATCCTTTTTCTTTCCCATTTTGGCAGAAAATGTAGGCTGCTTAATAATGTGAGAGAGCCTTCTTAAGTAGTCTTGCCTTTCATTGGACACACCTGCCAAACTAATTAGCACAGGTGTCTGCAATTGCTTACAGTGATATAAAGAGCCCTGACACACATCACCATCAATGAGTTTAACTGACAAACAAACAAATTCTTGCCTTATCACTCCTAAACACTTTTTGCATAATAATTTGGAACACAGTGTACATGTGCTTTTCCACAAAACACCAGTGGTTCACGTAGTGAATCTTACAGTTCTAACTTGCCAACCGTGGTCTGTATGGAATTGTTCAATAAAGGGCCCAAAATTAAGATAACATAGATGGGAGAGGTCTCTATGAATAGGAATTCCTAAGTATTTGATACCCTGTGAGGGCCAGGCAAAGGGAAAGTTGGACTGGATGGAATCCTATATGGATTTAGGGAGGGAGACATCGAGGGCCTCAGACTTCGCTGCATTGATTTTAAAATTTTACCATGTAACAAAGTGATCTATTTCAGCCATAACAGCAGGGATGGATATATGTGATTGAGTGATATATACTAGGACATCATCAGCAAATAGAGAGCACTTGTACTCGGTGCCTCCCACCTCAATCCACCTAATATTGGGGTTATGGCGAATTGATGAGAGCAGGTGCTCCGTCACTAGGATGTATAAGAGAGGGGACAGAGGACATCCCTGCCTTGTCCCATTGGTGATTGTGAAAGGTGATGAAAATGTTCTGACGCACCCCCTGGGCCTTGGGACACCCGGAGCCGGACACTTTTTGGTGGATGCTGGTGGTTGTAGTCTTCGTGGCGGCGATCCGGTTCCGTGGCTCAGGGCGGTCAAACCAGTGGCGGAACTATTTATGTGGTTTTGATGTTTAAATGTCCGACTACGCCACCCGTGGATTGCGGTCAGAGTGAACCGCCGCTACAGGGCAGACCGCTAAGGCTGGTGTTGTGGGTGCAGCAGAGCGTAGCATAACTCCCCACGGGAGGAGTATAGCCTCAGGGCAGTGTATGCGGAGGATGGGGGTGATGGTGCAGGGCAGCAGCAGTAACGACACAGAGTCAGTGATGCAGTTCAGGGCCTTTACTCACAGTTCTTATTATCCAGACCACGTCTGCAGGTAACGGCTGCCCACGTCGTACTGTGCTCACCAGGTGAGGGGCTCAGACAACTCCCAGATAACTTTGGAGCGCTTCACAGGACCCCCTTTGTGTGTCCTTTGTCTGGCCTTTCTTACCAACACTTCTGTCCGGCTGCCTCGGGCCTCCTCTTGGTAAACTTGGCGCCAGTTTCCCTGACCCTATGTGGTGCCTTCCTAGCGGGTGGAGCAAGGGGCTGCGCCACATAAAATGTCAGAGCCTCCGGTTTCTAGCTGAGGGTCGTTTCCTGCCTCCACTAGTTCGGGGACCGGTCTCCCCCTTTGGCCTGACCCCTCCACGCAGGTGGATTCGGGCGTGCGGTGGCGACTCGCCCGTCCGCACCCCTGGGATCCCTTCATTCCTCATTCCTGGAGCCTTCTCCGCTCCTCTTCCTTCCTTCTCCCTCTTGCAGGCCTGGGCCTCTGTTACTAGGCCCGCCTCCGGAGCAGAGCTCATGCAGAGCCCCTGCTCCCTGCCACTTCTGCTCAGACTTCTCTGCACTGAACTAAGATGGTGCCCACCTTTTATACTCCCTTCTCAATGCACCCAGGAACTGCTTCCTCCCTGCTCCTGCACTGCAGGGTTCCCCTTCCTCAGTGTTCCCTCCCCCCACTCCAGCCAGGGACAGGGACTGTCGTGCCCATCTCAGGGGCATATTGGTCGCCCTGCCCCACGGCAATGTGGTGTAATGCATGCAGGTGTCGGGTCCTGATCCACACTCCATCCTTATCTGAGAGTGAGATATCACACCTCTGGGTGAGGTGCAATACGTCTGTAGCAACCGAGCCCTCGGTGCTACAGTTCCATTTATCTTCAGCCTAGGTGACGTATTGTGATACAGGGCCGTGATTTTGGCTATAAAAGGGTCCCCTAGATCCCTACCCCAAGCTTTTTAAGAGAATCATATATGGCGTGCCAGGAGACTCTATGGAATGCTTTCTCAGCATCCAACGAGAGTATCTACTTACAAATTTTTAACTGCATCTAGCCCAGGAAATACTTTGTGCCTAGTAGCAGTGTCTGCTAGTCAGCGGATTATCCTGGCTGTTAAGCAAGCTACACCACCTGTAGTTTGGACACTTAATTTTTTCAAAGGAAATGCTTCGGGACCACGGGATACTTAGTGAAGAGCATCAGGAGGCACCCCAAGGCATAGGGGCTGGGACTGGCACTAGGATGCCTTGCGGTGGATAGCCGAGCTCGATCCTTATAAAAGCTTTTTAACTGCAGCAGCTTTAGTGGACGCTACTGGAGCTGGAATTACGCGGCTGCTGGCATGAGACTTGCCCTCCAATAGATCCTTGTAAATGGATTTAAAGTGTATTCATTCAAATTAGAGGGAGAATTTAAATTAAAAAGCTTAGAGCTGCCTCCACCACAGGGGGGCTCTCTCGACCCACCAGCGGACAGGCACCAGTATTGGGAGAGGGGGGCTGGCCGTCAGGGTTCACCGCGGCTCTGGCACAAACCCGGCGACACGGAGGTGGCACGGGCAGGAGCGGACTGGCCGTCTCGGCTTCTCACTTTTTGGATTTTAGAAGGGCATGACATGCCTATATCTGTGTCTCCCCCTCCTTTTACTCCTCCACCTCTTTTCTTTTCGCATGACTATATGTACTTGTCACTTTTCCATGTGTTAGTTGTGTCTTCTGAGCAGTTTGTCAGCTTTTGGACACCTTTGAAGGTGTTTTCTATGTGTTTCTATGTGTTTTTGTTTGCCTGCCATTGGTTTTAACGGTGTTCGAAGGTGTTCGACGAACTGTTCGGCGAACACACGGGTGTTCGACGAACCGAACCGAACTCGAACACTACGGGGGTGGCTCAACACTAATCAAGGACTCAATGGGCGAATTACTCTGGAACTGAAATCATAACGCTCACTGACATTTCCCCTATCTGAAAGTCTGATAAATGGCGGAAAAATGACTAAGTCCAAAAAAAAAATGTTTTCAACTTTTTTCAATTTTACCCCCTTGGGATATAAATTCTACCCACACACATTTGGAACTCTCCGGGGGTACCCTCATACATATTATTCCCTCATTTAGTGGATATTTTCATAAAAAAGTGAAATTTTCAAAAATCCAGAAAATTGGCTGAAAATGACTAAATATCAAGGACTCATTGGGCGAATCACTCTGGAACTGAAATCGGAACGCTCACTGACAATTCCCCTATCTGAAAGTCTGATAAACGCCGGAAGAATGACTAAGTCCCAAAAAAATTATTTTTTTACTTTTTTCAATTTTACCCCCGTGGGATATATATTCTACCCACACACATTTGGAACTCTCCTGGGGTACCCTCACACATATTATTCCCTCATTTAGTTGATATTTTCACAAAAAAGTGAAATTTTAAAAAATCCAGAAAATTGGCTGAAAACGACTAATTATCAAGGACTCAATGGGCGAATTACTCTGGAACTGAAATCATAACGCTCACTGACATTTCCCCTATCTGAAAGTCTGATAAACGCTGGAAAAATGACTAAGACCAAAAAAAAAATGTTTTCAACTTTTTACAATTTTACCCCCGTGGGATATATATTCTACCCACACACATTTGGAACTCTCCTGGGGTACCCTCACACATATTATTCCCTCATTTAGTGGATATTTTCACAAAAAAGTTAAATTTTCAAAAATCCAGAAAATTGGCTGAAAACTCTTAAATATCAAGGACTCATTGGGCGAATCGCTCTGGAACTGAAATCGGAACGCTCACTGACATTTCCCCTATCTGAAAGTCTGATAAACACCGGAAAAATGAATAAGACCCCCAAAAAAAAAATTTCAACATTTTTCAATTTTACCCCCGTGGGATATATATTCTACCCACACACATTTGGAACTCTCCTGGGGTACCCTCACACATATTATTCCCTCATTTAGTGGATATTTTCATAAAAAAGTGAAATTTTCAAAAATCCAGAAAATTGGCTGAAAATGACTAAATATCAAGGACTCATTGGGCGAATCGCTCTGGAACTGAAATCGGAATGCTCACTGACATTTCCCCTATCTGAAAGACTGATAAACGCCAGAAAAATGCCTAAGTCCAAAAAAAAAATGTTTTCAACTTTTTTCAATTTTACCCCCGTGGGATATATATTCTACCCACACACATTTGGAACTCTCCTGGGGTACCCTCATACAGATTATTCCCTCATTTAGTGGATATTTTCCCAAAAAAGTGAAATTTTCAAAAATCCAGAAAATTGGCTGAAAACGACTAAATATCAAGGACTCATTGGGCGAATCGCTCTGGAACTGAAATCGGAACGCTCACTGACATTTCCCCTCTCTGAAAGTCTGATAAACGCCGGAAGAATGACTAAGTCCCCCAAAAAATTTTTATTTACTTTTTTCAATTTTACCCCCGTGGGATATATATTCTACCCACACACATTTGGAACTCTCCTGGGGTACCCTCACACATATTCTTCCCTCATTTATTTTATATTTTCACAAAAAAGTGAAATTTTCAAAAATCCAGAAAATTGGCTGAAAACGTCTAATTATCAAGGACTCAATGGGAGAATCGCTCTGGAACTGAAATCATAATGCTCACTGACATTTCCACTATTTGAAAGTCTGATAAACGCCGGAAAAATGACTAAGTCAAAAAAAAAAATGTTTTCAACTTTTTTCAATTTTATCCCCGTAGGATATATATTTTACCCACACACATTTGGAACTCTCCTCGGGTACCCTCAAACATATTATTCCCTCATTTAGTGGATATTTTCACAAAAAAGTGAAATTTTCAAAAATCCAGAAAATTGGCTGAAAACGTCTGATTATCAAGGACTCAATGGGCGAATCGCTCTGGAACTGAAATCATAACGCTCACTGACATTTCCCCTATCTGAAAGTGTGATAAACGCCGGAAAAATGACTAAGTCCAAAAAAAATTTTTTTTAAACTTTTTTCAATTTTACCCCCGTGGGATATACATTCTACCCACACACATTTGGAACTCTCCTGGGGTACCCTCACAGATATTATTCCCTCATTTAGTGGATATTTTCACAAAAAAGTGAAATATTCAGAAATCCAGAAAATTGGCTGAAAACGACTAAATATCAAGGACTCATTCGGCGAATCGCTCTGGAACTGAAATCGGAATGCTGACTGACATTTCCCCTATCTGAAAGTCTGATAAACGCCGGAAAAATGACTAAGTCCCCCAAAAAAAATTTTTTTCAACTTTTTTCAATTTTACCCCTGTGGGATATATATTCTACCCACACAAATTTGGAACTCTCCAGGGGTACCCTCATACATATTATTCCCTCATTTAGTGGATATTTTCACAAAAAAGTGAAATTTTCAAAAATCCAGAAAATTGGCTGAAAACGACTAAATATGAAGGACTCATTGGGCGAATCGCTCTGGAACTGAAATCGGAATGCTCACTGACATTTCCCCTATCTGAAAGTCTGATAAACATCGGAAAAATGAATAAGACCCAGAAAAAAAACTTTCAACTTTTTTCAATTTTACCCCCGTGGGATATATATTCTACCCACACACATTTGGAACTCTCCTGGGGTACCCTCACACATATTATTCCCTCATTTAGTGGATATTTTCATAAAAAAGTGAAATTTTCAAAAATCCAGAAAATTGGCTGAAAATGACTAAATATCAAGGACTCATTGGGCGAATCACTCTGGAACTGAAATCGGAACGCTCACTGACAATTCCCCTATCTGAAAGTCTGATAAACGCCGGAAGAATGACTAAGTCCCCAAAAAATTTTTTTTTTACTTTTTTCAATTTTACCCCCGTGGGATATATATTTTACCCACACACATTTGGAACTCTCCTGGGGTACCCTCACACATATTATTCCCTCATTTAGTTGATATTTTCACAAAAAAGTGAAATTTTCAAAAATCCAGAAAATTGGCTGAAAACGACTAAATATCAAGGACTCATTGGGCGTATCGCTCTGGAACTGAAATCGGAATGCTCACTGACATTTCCCCTATCTGAAAGTCTGATAAACGCCGGAAGAATGACTAAGTCCAAAAAAATATTTTTTTTTACTTTTTTCAATTTTACCCCCGTGGGATATATATTCTACCCACACACATTTGGAACTCTCCTGGGGTACCCTCACACATATTATTCCCTCATTTAGTTGATATTTTCACAAAAAAGTTAAATTTTCAAAAATCCAGAAAATTGGCTGAAAACGTCTAATTATCAAGGACTCAATGGGCGAATTACTCTGGAACTGAAATCATAACGCTCACTGACATTTCCCCTATCTGAAAGTCTGATAAACGCCGGAAAAATGACTAAGTCCAAAAAAAAAATGTTTTCAACTTTTTTCAATTTTACCCCCGTGGGATATACATTCTACCCACACACATTTGGAACTCTCCTGGGGTACCCTCATACATATTATTCCCTCATTTAGTGGATATTTTCACAAAAAAGTGAAATTTTCAAAAATCCAGAAAATTGGATGAAAACGACTAAATATCAAGGACTCATTGGGCGAATCGCTCTGGAACTGAAATCGGAACGCTCACTGACATTTCCCCTATCTGAAAGTCTGATAAACGCCGGAAAAATGACTAAGTCCCCAAAAAATTTTTTTTTCAACTTTTTTCAATTTTACCCCCGTGGGAAATATATTCTACCCACACACATTTGGAACTCTCCTGGGGTACCCTCATTCATATTATTCCCTCATTTAGTGGATATTTTCACAAAAAAAGTGAAATTTTCAAAAATCCAGAAAATTGGCTGAAAACGACTAAATATCAAGGACTCAATGGGCGAATTACTCTGGAACTGAAATCATAATGCTCACTGACATTTCCCCTATCTGAAAGTCTGATAAACACCGGAAAAATGAATAAGACCCCCAAAAAAAAAATTTCAACATTTTTCAATTTTACCCCCGTGGGATATATATTCTACCCACACACATTTGGAACTCTCCTGGGGTACCCTCACACATATTATTCCCTCATTTAGTGGATATTTTCATAAAAAAGTGAAATTTTCAAAAATCCAGAAAATTGGCTGAAAATGACTAAATATCAAGGACTCATTGGGCGAATCGCTCTGGAACTGAAATCGGAATGCTCACTGACATTTCCCCTATCTGAAAGACTGATAAACGCCAGAAAAATGCCTAAGTCCAAAAAAAAAATGTTTTCAACTTTTTTCAATTTTACCCCCGTGGGATATATATTCTACCCACACACATTTGGAACTCTCCTGGGGTACCCTCATACATATTATTCCCTCATTTAGTGGATATTTTCCCAAAAAAGTGAAATTTTCAAAAATCCAGAAAATTGGCTGAAAACGACTAAATATCAAGGACTCATTGGGCGAATCGCTCTGGAACTGAAATCGGAACGCTCACTGACATTTCCCCTCTCTGAAAGTCTGATAAACGCCGGAAAAATGACTAAGTCCCAAAAAAAATTTTTTTTCAACTTTTTTCAATTTTACCCCCGTGGGATATATATTCTACCCACACACATTTGGAAGTCTCCTGGGGTACCCTCATACATATTATTCCCTCATTTAGTGGATATTTTCACAAAAAAGTTAAATTTTCAAAAATCCAGAAAATTGGCTGAAAACGACTAAATATCAAGGACTCATTGGGCGAATCGCTCTGGAACTGAAATCGGAACGCTCACTGACATTTCCCCTATCTGAAAGTCTGATAAACACCGGAAAAATGAATAAGACCCCCAAAAAAAAAATTTCAACTTTTTTCAATTTTACCCCTGTGGGATATATATTCTACCCACACACATTTGGAACTCTCCTGGGGTACCCTCACACATATTATTCCCTCATTTAGTGGATATTTTCACAAAAAAGTGAAATATTCAGAAATCCAGAAAATTGGCTGAAAACGACTAAATACAGTTATATGAAAAAGTTTGGGCACCCCTATTAATCTTAAGCTTATTGTTTTATAAAAATTGGTGTTTTTGCAACAGCTATTTCAGTTTGATATATGTAATAACTGTTGGATACAGTAATGTTTCTGCCTTGAAATGAGGTTTATTGTACTAACAGAAAATGTGCAATCTGCATTCAAACAAAATTTGACAGGTGCATAAGTATGGGCACCTCACCAGAAAAGTGACAATAATATTTAGTAGATCCTCCTTTTGCAAAAATAACAGCCTCTAGTCGCTTCCTGTAGCTTTTAATGAGTTCCTGGATCCTGGATGAAGGTATTTTTGACCATTCCTCTTTACAAAACAATTCCAGTTCAGTTAAGTTTGATGGTCGCCGAGCGTGGACAGCCCTCTTCAAATGATCCCACCGATGTTGAATGATATTCAGGTCTGGGGACTGGGATGGCCATTCCAGAACATTGTAATTGTTCCTCTGCATGAATGCCTGAGTAGATTTGGAGCGGTGTTTTGGATCATTGTTTTGCTGAAAGATCCATCCCCTGCGTAACTTCAACTTTATCACTGATTCTTGAACATTATTGTCAAGAATCTGCTGATACTGAGTGGAATCCATGCGTCCCTACACTTTAACAAGATTCCCGGTGCCGGCATTGGCCACACAGCCCCAAAGCATGATGGAACCTCCACCAAATTTTACTGTGGGTAGCAAGTGTTTTTCTTGGAATGCTGTGTTTTTTTACCGCCATGCAGAACGCCTTTTTGTATGACCAAACAACTCAATCTTGGTTTCATCAGTCCACAGGACCTTCTTCCAAAAAGAAATTGGCTTCTCCAAATGTGCTTTTGCATACCTCAGCCGACTCTGTTTGTGGCGTGCTTGCAGAAACGGCTTCTTTCGCATCACTCTCCCATATAACTTCTCCTTGTGCAAAGTGTATTGTATAGTTGACCGATGCACAGTGACACCATCTGCAGCAAATTGATGCTGCAGCTCTCTGGAGGTGGTCTGAGGATTGTCCTTGACTGATTTCACCATTCTTCTTCTCTGCCTTTCTGATGTTTTTCTTGGCCTGCCACTTCTGGCCTTAACAAGAACTGTCCCTGTGTTCTTCCATTTCCTTACTATGTTCCTCACAGTGGAAACTGAGAGGTTAAATCTCTGAGACAGCTTTTTGCATCCTTTCCCTGAACAACTATGTTGAATAATCTTTGTTTTCAGATCATTTGACAGTTGTTTTGAGGAGCCCATGATGCCACTCTTCAGAGGAGATTCAAACAGGAGAACAACTTGGAAGTGGCCACTTTAAGTAGCTTTTCTCATGATTGCATACACCCGGCTATGAAGTTCAAAGCTCAGTGAGGTTACAAAACCAAAAAAAGTGCTTTAGTAAATCAGTAAAAAGTAGGTAGGGGTATTTAAAACAAGAAAATGATAAGGGTGCCCATACTTATGCACCTGTCAAATTTTGTTTGAATGCAGATTGCACATATTCTGTTAGTACAATAAACCTCATTTCAAGGCAGAAACATTACTGTATCCAACAGTTATTACATATATCAAACTGAAATAACTGTTGCAAAAACACCAATTTTTATAAAACAATAAGCTTAAGATTAATAGGGGTGCCCAAACTTTTTCATATAACTGTATCAAGGACTCATTGGGCGAATCGCTCTGAAACTAAAATCGGAACGCTCACTGACATTTCCCCTATCTGAAAGTCTGATAAATGCCAGAAAAATGACTAAGTCCAAAAAAAAAAAGTTTTCAACTTTTTTAAATTTTTCCCCTGTGGGATTTATATTCTACCCACACACATTTGGAACTCTCCTGGGGTACCCTCATACATATTATTCCCTCATTTAGTGGAAATTTTCACAGAAAAGTGAAATTTTCAAAAATCCAGAAAATTGGCTGAAAACGTCTGATTATCAAGGACTCATTGGGCGAATCGCTCTGGAACTGAAATCATAACGCTCACTGACATTTCCCCTATCTGAAAGTCTGATAAACGCCGGAAAAATGACTAAGTCGAAAAAAAAAATTTTTTCAACTTTTTTCAATTTTACCCCGTGGGATATACATTCTACCCACACACATTTGGAACTCTCCTGGGGTACCCTCACACATATTATTCCCTCATTTAGTGGATATTTTCACAAAAAAGTAAAATTTTCAAAAATCCAGAAAATTGGCTAAAAACGACAAAATATCAAGAACTCATGGGCGAATCGCTCTGGAACTGAAATCATAATGCTCACTGACATTTCCCCTATCTGAAAGTCTGATAAACGCCGGAAAAATGACTAAGTCCAAAAAAAAATTTTTTCAACTTTTTTCAATTTTACCCCCGTAGGAAATATATTTTACCCACACACATTTGTAACTCTCCTGGGGTACCCTCATACATATTATTCCCTCATTTAGTGGATATTTTCACAAAAAAGTGACATTTTCAAAAATCCAGAAAATTGGCTGAAAACGTCTGATAATCAAGGACTCAATGGGCGAATCGCTCTGGAACTGAAATCGGAACGCTCACTGACATTTCCCCTTTCTGAAAGTCTGATAAACGCCGGAAAAATGACTAAGTCCCCCAAAAAAAATTTTTTGCAACTTTTTTCAATTTTACCCCTGCGGAATATATATTCTACCCACACAAATTTGGAACTCTCCTGGGGTACCCTCACACATATTAATCCCTCATTTAGTGGATATTTTCATAAAAAAGTGAAATTTTCAAAAATCCAGAAAATTGGCTGAAAACGACTAAATATCAAGGACTCAATGGGCGAATCGCTCTGGAACTGAAATCGGAATGCTTACTGACATTTCCCCTATCTGAAAGTCTGATAAACGCCGGAAAAATGACTAAGTACAAAAAAAAAATGTTTTCAACTTTTTTCAATTTTACCCCCTTGGGATATAAATTCTACCCACACACATTTGGAACTCTCCGGGGGTACCCTCATACATATTATTCCCTCATTTAGTGGATATTTTCACAAAAAAGTGAAATTTTCAAAAATCCAGAAAATTGGCTGAAAACGACTAAATATGAAGGACTCATTGGGCGAATCGCTCTGGAACTGAAATCAGAATGCTCACTGACATTTCCCCTATCTGAAAGTCTGATAAACACCGGAAAAATGAATAAGACTCCCAAAAAAAACCTTTCAACTTTTTTCAATTTTACCCCCGTGGGATATATATTCTACCCACACACATTTGGAACTCTCCTGGGGTACCCTCACACATATTATTCCCTCATTTAGTGGATATTTTCATAAAAAAGTGAAATTTTCAAAAATCCAGAAAATTGGCTGAAAATGACTAAATATCAAGGACTCATTGGGCGAATCACTCTGGAACTGAAATCAGAATGCTCACTGACAATTCCCCTATCTGAAAGTCTGATAAACGCCGGAAGAATGACTAAGTCCCCAAAAAATTTTTTTTTAATTTTTTCAATTTTACCCCCGTGGGATATATATTCTACCCACACACATTTGGAACTCTCCTGGGGTACCCTCACACATATTATTCCCTCATTTAGTTGATATTTTCACAAAAAAGTGAAATTTTCAAAAATCCAGAAAATTGGCTGAAAACGACTAAATATCAAGGACTCATTGGGCGTATCGCTCTGGAACTGAAATCTGAATGCTCACTGACATTTCCCCTATCTGAAAGTCTGATAAACGCCGGAAGAATGACTAAGTCCAAAAAAATATTTTTTTTTACTTTTTTCAATTTTACCCCTGTGGGATATATATTCTACCCACACACATTTGGAACTCTCCTGGGGTACCCTCACACATATTATTCCCTCATTTAGTGGATATTTTCACAAAAAAGTTAAATTTTCAAAAATCCAGAAAATTGGCTGAAAACGACTAATTATCAAGGACTCAATGGGCGAATTACTCTGGAACTGAAATCATAACGCTCACTGACATTTCCCCTATCTGAAAGTCTGATAAACGCCGGAAAAATGACTAAGTCCAAAAAAAAAATGTTTTCAACTTTTTTCAATTTTACCCCCGTGGGATATATAGTCTACCCACACACATTTGGAACTCTCCTGGGGTACCCTCATACATATTATTCCCTCATTTAGTGGATATTTTCACAAAAAAGTGAAATTTTCAAAAATCCAGAAAATTGGATGAAAACGACTAAATATCAAGGACTCATTGGGCGAATCGCTCTGGAACTGAAATCGGAACGCTCACTGACATTTCCCCTATCTGAAAGTCTGATAAACGCCGGAAAAATGACTAAGTCCCCAAAAAATTTTTTTTTCAACTTTTTTCAATTTTACCCCCGTGGGAAATATATTCTACCCACACACATTTGGAACTCTCCTGGGGTACCCTCATTCATATTATTCCCTCATTTAGTGGATATTTTCACAAAAAAAGTGAAATTTTCAAAAATCCAGAAAATTGGCTGAAAACGACTAAATATCAAGGACTCAATGGGCGAATTACTCTGGAACTGAAATCATAATGCTCACTGACATTTCCCCTATCTGAAAGTCTGATAAACACCGGAAAAATGAATAAGACCCCCAAAAAAAAAATTTCAACATTTTTCAATTTTACCCCCGTGGGATATATATTCTACCCACACACATTTGGAACTCTCCTGGGGTACCCTCACACATATTATTCCCTCATTTAGTGGATATTTTCATAAAAAAGTGAAATTTTCAAAAATCCAGAAAATTGGCTGAAAATGACTAAATATCAAGGACTCATTGGGCGAATCGCTCTGGAACTGAAATCGGAATGCTCACTGACATTTCCCCTATCTGAAAGTCTGATAAACGCCGGAAGAATGACTAAGTCCCAAAAAAATTTTTTTTTTACTTTTTTCAATTTTACCCCCGTGGGATATATATTGTACCCACACACATTTGGAACTCTCCTGGGGTACCCTCACACATATTATTCCCTCATTTAGTGGATATTTTCACAAAAAAGTGAAATTTTCAAAAATCCAGAAAATTGGCTGAAAACGACTAAATATCAAGGACTCATTGGGCGAATCGCTCTGGAACTGAAATCGGAATGCTCACTGACATTTCCCCTATCTGAAAGACTGATAAACGCCAGAAAAATGCCTAAGTCCAAAAAAAAAATGTTTTCAACTTTTTTCAATTTTACCCCCGTGGGATATATATTCTACCCACACACATTTGGAACTCTCCTGGGGTACCCTCACACATATTATTCCCTCATTTAGTGGATATTTTCACAAAAAAGTTAAATTTTCAAAAATCCAGAAAATTGGCTGAAAACGACTAATTATCAAGGACTCAATGGGCGAATTACTCTGGAACTGAAATCATAACGCTCACTGACATTTCCCCTATCTGAAAGTCTGATAAACGCCGGAAAAATGACTAAGTCCCCCAAAAAATTTTTTTTCACCTTTTTTCAATTTTACCCCCGTGGGAAATATATTCTACCCACACACATTTGGAACTCTCCTGGGGTACCCTCATTCATATTATTCCCTCATTTAGTGGATATTTTCACAAAAAAAGTGAAATTTTCAAAAATCCAGAAAATTGGCTGAAAACGACTAAATATCAAGGACTCAATGGGCGAATTACTCTGGAACTGAAATCATAATGCTCACTGACATTTCCCCTATCTGAAAGTCTGATAAACGCCGGAAGAATGACTAAGTCCCAAAAAAATTTTTTTTTTACTTTTTTTCAATTTTACCCCCGTGGGATATATATTCTACCCACACACATTTGGAACTCTCCTGGGGTACCCTCACACATATTATTCCCTCATTTAGTGGATATTTTCACAAAAAAGTGAAATTTTCAAAAATCCAGAAAATTGGCTGAAAACGACTAAATATCAAGGACTCATTGGGCGAATCGCTCTGGAACTGAAATCGGAATGCTCACTGACATTTCCCTTATCTGAAAGACTGATAAACGCCAGAAAAATGCCTAAGTCCAAAAAAAAAATGTTTTCAACTTTTTTCAATTTGACCCCCGTGGGATATATATTCTACCAACACACATTTGGAACTCTCCTGGGGTACCCTCATACATATTATTCCCTCATTTAGTGGATATTTTCACAAAAAAGTGAAATTTTCAAAAATCCAGAAAATTGGCTGAAAACGACTAAATATCAAGGACTCATTGGGCGAATCACTCTGGAACTGAAATCGGAACGCTCACTGACATTTCCCCTATCTGAAAGTCTGATAAACACCGGAAAAATGAATAAGACCCCCAAAAAATAAATTTCAACTTTTTTCAATTTTACCCCTGTGGGATATATATTCTACCCACACACATTTGGAACTCTCCTGGGGTACCCTCACACATATTATTCCCTCATTTAGTGGATATTTTCACAAAAAAGTGAAATATTCAGAAATCCAGAAAATTTGCTGAAAACGACTAAATATCAAGGACTCATTGGGCGAATCGCTCTGAAACTAAAATCGGAACGCTCACTGACATTTCCCCTATCTGAAAGTCTGATAAACGCCAGAAAAATGACTAAGTCGAAAAAAAAATTTTTTTCAACTTTTTTCAATTTTACCCCCGTGGGATATATATTCTACCCACACACATTTGGAACTCTTTTGGGGTACCCTCACACATATTATTCCCTCATTTAGTGGATATTTTCACAAAAAAGTTAAATTTTCAAAAATCCAGAAAATTGGCTGAAAACGTCTGATTATCAAGGACTCAATGGGCGAATCGCTCTGGAACTGAAATCATAACGCTCACTGACATTTCCCCTATCTGAAAGTGTGATAAACGCCGGAAAAATGCCTAAGTCCAAAAAAAAAATGTTTTCAACTTTTTTCAATTTTACCCCCGTGGGATTTATATTCTACCCACACACATTTGGAACTCTCCTGGGGTACCCTCACACATATTATTCCCTCATTTAGTGGAAATTTTCACAGAAAAGTGAAATTTTCAAAAATCCAGAAAATTGGCTGAAAACGTCTGATTATCAAGAACTCAATGGGCGAATCGCTCTGGAACTGCAATCATAACGCTCACTGACATTTCCCCTATCTGAAAGTCTGATAAACGCCGGAAAAATGACTAAGTCCAAAAAAAAAATTTTTTCAACTTTTTTCAATTTTACCCCCGTGGGATATGTATTCTACCCACACACATTTGGAACTCTCCTGGGGTACTCTCACACATATTATTCCATCATTTATTGGATATTTTCACAAAAAAGTGAAATTTTCAAAAATCCAGAAAATTGGCTGAAAACGACTAAATATCAAGGACACATTCGGCGAATCGCTCTGGAACTGAAATCGGAACGCTCACTGACATTTCCCCTATCTGAAAGTCTGATAAATGCCGGAAAAATGACAAAGTCCAAAAAAAAATGTTTTCAACTTTTTTCAATTTCACCCCCGTAGGATATACATTCTACCCACACACATTTGGAACTCTCCTGGGGTACCCTCACACATATTATTCCCTCATTTAGTGGATATTTTCACAAAAAAGTGAAATATTCAGAAATCCAGAAAATTGGCTGAAAACGACTAAATATCAAGGACTCATTCGGCGAATCGATCTGGAACTGAAATCGGAACGCTCACTGACATTTCCCCTATCTGAAAGTGTGATAAACGCCGGAAAAATGACTAAGTCCAAAAAAAAAATGTTTTCAACTTTTTTCAATTTTACCCCCGTAGGATATATATTTTACCCACACTCATTTGGAACTCTCCTGGGGTACCCTCATACATATTATTCCCTCATTTAGTGGATATTTTCACAAAAAAGTGAAATTTTCAAAAATCCAGAAAATTGGCTGAAAACGTCTGATTATCAAGGACTCAATGGGCGAATCGCTCTGGAACTGAAATCATAACGCTCACTGACATTTCCCCATCTGAAAGTGTGATAAACGCCGGAAAAATGACTAAGTCCAAAAAAAATTTTTTTTAAACTTTTTTCAATTTTACCCCCGTGGGATATACATTCTACCCACACACATTTGGAACTCTCCTGGGGTACCCTCACACATATTATTCCCTCATTTAGTGGATATTTTCACAAAAAAGTGAAATATTCAGAAATCCAGAAAATTGGCTGAAAACGACTAAATATCAAGGACTCATTCGGCGAATCGCTCTGGAACTGAAATCGGAATGCTCACTGACATTTCCCCTATCTGAAAGTCTGATAAACGCCGGAAAAATGACTAAGTCCAAAAAAAAAATGTTTTCAACTTTTTTCAATTTTTCCCCCGTGGGATATATATTCTACCCACACACATTTGGTACTCTCCTGGGGTACCCTCATACATATTATTCCCTCATTTAGTGGACATTTTCACAAAAAAGTGAAATTTTCAAAAATCCAGAAAATTGGCTGAAAACGTCTGTTTATCAAGGACTCAATGGGCGAATCGCTCTGGAACTGAAATCATAACGCTCACTGACATTTCCCCTATCTGAAAGTCTGATAAATGCCGGAAAAATGACTAAGTCCAAAAAAAAATGTTTTCAACTTTTTTCAATTTCACCCCCGTAGGATATACATTCTACCCACACACATTTGGAACTCTCCTGGGGTACCCTCACACATATTATTCCCTCATTTAGTGGATATTTTCACAAAAAAGTGAAATATTCAGAAATCCAGAAAATTGGCTGAAAACGACTAAATATCAAGGACTCATTCGGCGAATCGATCTGGAACTGAAATCGGAACGCTCACTGACATTTCCCCTATCTGAAAGTGTGATAAACGCCGGAAAAATGACTAAGTCCAAAAAAAAATTTTTTTTCAACTTTTTTCAATTTTACCCCCGTGGGATATATATTCTACCCACACACATTTGGAACTCTCCTGGGGTACCCTCACACATATTATTCCCTCATTTATTGGATATTTTCACAAAAAAGTGAAATTTTCAAAAATCCAGAAAATTGACTGAAAACGACTAAATATCAAGGACTCATTGGGCGAATCGCTCTGGAACTGAAATCGGAACGCTCACTGACATTTCCCCTATCTGAAAGTCTGATAAACGCCAGAAAAATGACTAAGTCCAAAAAAAAATTTTTTTTCAACTTTTTTCAATTTTACCCCCGTGGGATATATATTCTACCCACACACATTTGGAACTCTCCTGGGGTACCCTCACACATATTATTCCCTCATTTATTGGATATTTTCACAAAAAAGTGAAATTTTCAAAAATCCAGAAAATTGGCTGAAAACGTCTGATTATCAAGGACTCAATGGGCGAATCGCTCTGGAACTGAAATCAGAACGCTCACTGACATTTCCCCTATCTGAAAGTCTGATAAACGCCAGAAAAATGACTAAGTCCAAAAAAAAAATGTTTTCAACATTTTAAATTTTTCCCCCGTGGGATATATATTCTACCCACACACATTTGGAACTCTCCTGGGGTACCCTCATACATATTATTCTCTCAATTAGTGGATATTTTCACAAAAAAGTGAAATTTTCAAAAATCCAGAAAATTGGCTGAAAACGTCTGATTATCAAGGACTCAATGGGCGAATCGCTCTGGAACTGAAATCATAACGCTCACTGACATTTCCCCTATCTGAAAGTCTGATAAACGCCGGAAAAATGACTAAGTCCAAAAAAAAAATTTTTTCAACTTTTTTCAATTTTACCCCCGTGGGATATGTATTCTACCCACACACATTTGGAACTCTCCTGGGGTACCCTCATACATATTATTCCCTCATTTAGTGGATATTTTCACAAAAAAGTGAAATTTTCAAAAATCCAGAAAATTGGCTGAAAACGACTAAATATCAAGAACTCATGGGCGAATCGCTCTGGAACTGAAATCGGAACGCTCACTGACATTTCCCCTATCTGAAAGTCTGATAAACGCCGGAAAAATGACTAAGTCCAAAAAAAAAATGTTTTCAACTTTTTTCAATTTTACCCCCGTAGGATATATATTTTACCCACACACATTTGGAACTCTCCTGGGGTACTCTCACACATATTATTCCATCATTTATTGGATATTTTCACAAAAAAGTGAAATTTTCAAAAATCCAGAAAATTGGCTGAAAACGACTAAATATCAAGGACTCATTCGGCGAATCGCTCTGGAACTGAAATCGGAACGCTCACTGACATTTCCCCTATCTGAAAGTCTGATAAATGCCGGAAAAATGACTAAGTCCAAAAAAAAATGTTTTCAACTTTTTTCAATTTTACCCCCGTAGGATATACATTCTACCCACACACATTTGGAACTCTCCTGGGGTACCCTCACACATATTATTCCCTCATTTAGTGGATATTTTCACAAAAAAGTGAAATATTCAGAAATCCAGAAAATTGGCTGAAAACGACTAAATATCAAGGACTCATTCGGCGAATCGATCTGGAACTGAAATCGGAACGCTCACTGACATTTCCCCTATCTGAAAGTGTGATAAACGCCGGAAAAATGACTAAGTCCAAAAAAAAAATGTTTTCAACTTTTTTCAATTTTACCCCCGTAGGATATATATTCTACCCACACACATTTGGAACTCTCCTGGGGTACCCTCACACATATTATTCCCTCATTTAGTGGATATTTTCACAAAAAAGTGAAATATTCAGAAATCCAGAAAATTGGCTGAAAACGACTAAATATCAAGGACTCATTCGACGAATCGCTCTGGAACTGAAATCGGAATGCTCACTGACATTTCCCCTATCTGAAAGTCTGATAAACGCCGGAAAAATGACTAAGTCCAAAAAAAAATTTTTTTTCAACTTTTTTCAATTTTACCCCCGTGGGATATATATTCTACCCACACACATTTGGTACTCTCCTGGGGTACCCTCATACATATTATTCCCTCATTTAGTGGACATTTTCACAAAAAAGTGAA
This sequence comes from Phyllobates terribilis, assembly GCF_046119375.1. Taxonomy (NCBI): domain Eukaryota; kingdom Metazoa; phylum Chordata; class Amphibia; order Anura; family Dendrobatidae; genus Phyllobates; species Phyllobates terribilis. The sequence goes on along the minus strand of NW_027362764.1, from coordinate 323,729,547 downwards.
ATTTTCAAAAATCCAGAAAATTGGCTGAAAACGTCTGTTTATCAAGGACTCAATGGGCGAATCGCTCTGGAACTGAAATCATAACGCTCACTGACATTTCCCCTATCTGAAAGTCTGATAAATGCCGGAAAAATGACTAAGTCCAAAAAAAAATGTTTTCAACTTTTTTCAATTTCACCCCCGTAGGATATACATTCTACCCACACACATTTGGAACTCTCCTGGGGTACCCTCACACATATTATTCCCTCATTTAGTGGATATTTTCACAAAAAAGTGAAATATTCAGAAATCCAGAAAATTGGCTGAAAACGACTAAATATCAAGGACTCATTCGGCGAATCGATCTGGAACTGAAATCGGAACGCTCACTGACATTTCCCCTATCTGAAAGTGTGATAAACGCCGGAAAAATGACTAAGTCCAAAAAAAAATTTTTTTTCAACTTTTTTCAATTTTACCCCCGTGGGATATATATTCTACCCACACACATTTGGAACTCTCCTGGGGTACCCTCACACATATTATTCCCTCATTTATTGGATATTTTCACAAAAAAGTGAAATTTTCAAAAATCCAGAAAATTGACTGAAAACGACTAAATATCAAGGACTCATTGGGCGAATCGCTCTGGAACTGAAATCGGAACGCTCACTGACATTTCCCCTATCTGAAAGTCTGATAAACGCCAGAAAAATGACTAAGTCCAAAAAAAAATTTTTTTTCAACTTTTTTCAATTTTACCCCCGTGGGATATATATTCTACCCACACACATTTGGAACTCTCCTGGGGTACCCTCACACATATTATTCCCTCATTTATTGGATATTTTCACAAAAAAGTGAAATTTTCAAAAATCCAGAAAATTGGCTGAAAACGTCTGATTATCAAGGACTCAATGGGCGAATCGCTCTGGAACTGAAATCAGAACGCTCACTGACATTTCCCCTATCTGAAAGTCTGATAAACGCCAGAAAAATGACTAAGTCCAAAAAAAAAATGTTTTCAACATTTTAAATTTTTCCCCCGTGGGATATATATTCTACCCACACACATTTGGAACTCTCCTGGGGTACCCTCATACATATTATTCCCTCAATTAGTGGATATTTTCACAAAAAAGTGAAATTTTCAAAAATCCAGAAAATTGGCTGAAAACGTCTGATTATCAAGGACTCAATGGGCGAATCGCTCTGGAACTGAAATCATAACGCTCACTGACATTTCCCCTATCTGAAAGTCTGATAAACGCCGGAAAAATGACTAAGTCCAAAAAAAAAATTTTTTCAACTTTTTTCAATTTTACCCCCGTGGGATATGTATTCTACCCACACACATTTGGAACTCTCCTGGGGTACCCTCATGCATATTATTCCCTCATTTAGTGGATATTTTCACAAAAAAGTGAAATTTTCAAAAATCCAGAAAATTGGCTGAAAACGACTAAATATCAAGAACTCATGGGCGAATCGCTCTGGAACTGAAATCGGAACGCTCACTGACATTTCCCCTATCTGAAAGTCTGATAAACGCCGGAAAAATGACTAAGTCCAAAAAAAAAATGTTTTCAACTTTTTTCAATTTTACCCCCGTAGGATATATATTTTACCCACACACATTTGGAACTCTCCTGGGGTACTCTCACACATATTATTCCATCATTTATTGGATATTTTCACAAAAAAGTGAAATTTTCAAAAATCCAGAAAATTGGCTGAAAACGACTAAATATCAAGGACTCATTCGGCGAATCGCTCTGGAACTGAAATCGGAACGCTCACTGACATTTCCCCTATCTGAAAGTCTGATAAATGCCGGAAAAATGACTAAGTCCAAAAAAAAATGTTTTCAACTTTTTTCAATTTTACCCCCGTAGGATATACATTCTACCCACACACATTTGGAACTCTCCTGGGGTACCCTCACACATATTATTCCCTCATTTAGTGGATATTTTCACAAAAAAGTGAAATATTCAGAAATCCAGAAAATTGGCTGAAAACGACTAAATATCAAGGACTCATTCGGCGAATCGATCTGGAACTGAAATCGGAACGCTCACTGACATTTCCCCTATCTGAAAGTGTGATAAACGCCGGAAAAATGACTAAGTCCAAAAAAAAAATGTTTTCAACTTTTTTCAATTTTACCCCCGTAGGATATATATTCTACCCACACACATTTGGAACTCTCCTGGGGTACCCTCACACATATTATTCCCTCATTTAGTGGATATTTTCACAAAAAAGTGAAATATTCAGAAATCCAGAAAATTGGCTGAAAACGACTAAATATCAAGGACTCATTCGGCGAATCGCTCTGGAACTGAAATCGGAATGCTCACTGACATTTCCCCTATCTGAAAGTCTGATAAACGCCGGAAAAATGACTAAGTCCAAAAAAAAATTTTTTTTCAACTTTTTTCAATTTTACCCCCGTGGGATATATATTCTACCCACACACATTTGGAACTCTCCTGGGGTACCCTCACACATATTATTCCCTCATTTATTGGATATTTTCACAAAAAAGTGAAATTTTCAAAAATCCAGAAAATTGACTGAAAACGACTAAATATCTAGGACTCATTGGGCGAATCGCTGTGGAACTGAAATCGGAACGCTCACTGACATTTCCCCTATCTGAAAGTCTGATAAACGCCAGAAAAATGACTAAGTCCAAAAAAAAAATGTTTTCAACATTTTAAATTTTTCCCCCGTGGGATATATATTCTACCCACACACATTTGGAACTCTCCTGGGGTACCCTCATACATATTATTCCCTCATTTAGTGGATATTTTCACAAAAAAGTGAAATTTTCAAAAATCCAGAAAATTGGCTGAAAACGTCTGATTATCAAGGACTCAATGGGCGAATCGCTCTGGAACTGAAATCATAACGCTCACTGACATTTCCCCTATCTGAAAGTCTGATAAACGCCGGAAAAATGACTAAGTCCAAAAAAAAAATTTTTTCAACTTTTTTCAATTTTACCCCCGTGGGATATGTATTCTACCCACACACATTTGGAACTCTCCTGGGGTACCCTCATACATATTATTCCCTCATTTAGTGGATATTTTCACAAAAAAGTGAAATTTTCAAAAATCCAGAAAATTGGCTGAAAACGACTAAATATCAAGAACTCATGGGCGAATCGCTCTGGAACTGAAATCGGAACGCTCACTGACATTTCCCCTATCTGAAAGTCTGATAAACGCCGGAAAAATGACTAAGTCCAAAAAAAAAATGTTTTCAACTTTTTTCAATTTTACCCCCGTAGGATATATATTTTACCCACACACATTTGGAACTCTCCTGGGGTACTCTCACAGATATTATTCCATCATTTATTGGATATTTTCACAAAAAAGTGAAATTTTCAAAAATCCAGAAAATTGGCTGAAAACGACTAAATATCAAGGACTCAATGGGCGAATCGCTCTGGAACTGAAATCATAACGCTCACTGACATTTCCCCTATCTGAAAGTGTGATAAACGCCGGAAAAATGACTAAGTCCAAAAAAAAATTTTTTTTCAACTTTTTTCAATTTTACCCCCGTGGGATATATATTCTACCCACACACATTTGGAACTCTCCTGGGGTACCCTCACACATATTATTCCCTCATTTATTGGATATTTTCACAAAAAAGTGAAATTTTCAAAAATCCAGAAAATTGGCTGAAAACGTCTGATTATCAAGGACTCAATGGGCGAATCGCTCTGGAACTGAAATCAGAACGCTCACTGACATTTCCCCTATCTGAAAGTCTGATAAACGCCGGAAAAATGACTAAGTCCCCAAAAAAAAAATGTTTCTACTTTTTTCAATTTTACCCCCGTGGGATATATATTCTACCTACACACATTTGGAACTCTCCTGGGGTACCCTCATACATATTATTCCCTCATTTAGTGGATATTTTCACAAAAAAGTGAAATTTTCAAAAATCCAGAAAATTGGCTGAAAACGACTAAATATCAAGGACTCAATGGGCGAATCGCTCTGGAACTGAAATCATAACGCTCACTGACATTTCCCCTATCTGAAAGTGTGATAAACGCCGGAAAAATGACTAAGTCCAAAAAAAAAATTTTTTTCAACTTTTTTCAATTTTACCCCCCTGGGATATATATTCTACCCACACACATTTGGAGCTCTCCTGGGGTACCCTCACACATATTATTCCATCACTTATTGGATATTTTCACAAAAAAGTGAAATATTCAGAAATCCAGAAAATTGGCTGAAAACGACTAAATATCAAGGACTCATTGGGCGAATCGCTCTGAAACTAAAATCGGAACGCTCACTGACATTTCCCCTATCTGAAAGTCTGATAAACGCCAGAAAAATGACTAAGTCCAAAAAAAAAATGTTTTCAACATTTTAAATTTTTCCCCCGTGGGATATATATTCTACCCACACACATTTGGAACTCTCCTGGGGTACCCTCATACATATTATTCCCTCATTTAGTGGATATTTTCACAAAAAAGTGAAATTTTCAAAAATCCAGAAAATTGGCTGAAAACGTCTGATTATCAAGGACTCAATGGGCGAATCGCTCTGGAACTGAAATCATAACGCTCACTGACATTTCCCCTATCTGAAAGTCTGATAAACGCCGGAAAAATGACTAAGTCCAAAAAAAAAATTTTTTCAACTTTTTTCAATTTTACCCCCGTGGGATATGTATTCTACCCACACACATTTGGAACTCTCCTGGGGTACCCTCATGCATATTATTCCCTCATTTAGTGGATATTTTCACAAAAAAGTGAAATTTTCAAAAATCCAGAAAATTGGCTGAAAACGACTAAATATCAAGAACTCATGGGCGAATCGCTCTGGAACTGAAATCGGAACGCTCACTGACATTTCCCCTATCTGAAAGTCTGATAAACGCCGGAAAAATGACTAAGTCCAAAAAAAAAATGTTTTCAACTTTTTTCAATTTTACCCCCGTAGGATATATATTTTACCCACACACATTTGGAACTCTCCTGGGGTACTCTCACAGATATTATTCCATCATTTATTGGATATTTTCACAAAAAAGTGAAATTTTCAAAAATCCAGAAAATTGGCTGAAAACGACTAAATATCAAGGACTCAATGGGCGAATCGCTCTGGAACTGAAATCATAACGCTCACTGACATTTCCCCTATCTGAAAGTGTGATAAACGCCGGAAAAATGACGAAGTCCAAAAAAAAATTTTTTTTCAACTTTTTTCAATTTTACCCCCCTGGGATATATATTCTACCCACACACATTTGGAACTCTGCTGGGGTACCCTCACACATATTATTCCATCACTTATTGGATATTTTCACAAAAAAGTGAAATATTCAGAAATCCAGAAAATTGGCTGAAAACGACTAAATATCAAGGACTCATTGGGCGAATCGCTCTGAAACTAAAATCGGAACGCTCACTGACATTTCCCCTATCTGAAAGTCTGATAAACGCCAGAAAAATGACTAAGTCCAAAAAAAAAATGTTTTCAACATTTTAAATTTTTCCCCCGTGGGATATATATTCTACCCACACACATTTGGAACTCTCCTGGGTACCCTCATACATCTTATTCCCTCATTTAGTGGATATTTTCACAAAAAAGTGAAATTTTCAAAAATCCAGAAAATTGGCTGAAAACGTCTGATTATCAAGGACTCAATGGGCGAATCGCTCTGGAACTGAAATCATAACGCTCACTGACATTTCCCCTATCTGAAAGTCTGATAAACGCCGGAAAAATGACTAAGTCCAAAAAAAAAATTTTTTCAACTTTTTTCAATTTTACCCCCGTGGGATATGTATTCTACCCACACACATATGGAACTCTCCTGGGGTACCCTCATACATATTATTCCCTCATTTAGTGGATATTTTCACAAAAAAGTGAAATTTTCAAAAACCCAGAAAATTGGCTGAAAACGACTAAATATCAAGAACTCATGGGCGAATCGCTCTGGAACTGAAATCGGAACGCTCACTGACATTTCCCCTATCTGAAAGTCTGATAAACGCCGGAAAAATGACTAAGTCCAAAAAAAAAATGTTTTCAACTTTTTTCAATTTTACCCCCGTAGGATATATATTTTACCCACACACATTTGGAACTCTCCTGGGGTACTCTCACACATATTATTCCATCATTTATTGGATATTTTCACAAAAGAGTGAAATTTTCAAAAATCCAGAAAATTGGCTGAAAACGACTAAATATCAAGGACTCATTCGGCGAATCGCTCTGGAACTGAAATCGGAACGCTCACTGACATTTCCCCTATCTGAAAGTCTGATAAATGCCGGAAAAATGACTAAGTCCAAAAAAAAATGTTTTCAACTTTTTTCAATTTTACCCCCGTAGGATATATATTTTACCCACACTCATTTGGAACTCTCCTGGGGTACCCTCATACATATTATTCCCTCATTTAGTGGATATTTTCACAAAAAAGTGAAATTTTCAAAAATCCAGAAAATTGGCTGAAAACGACTAAATATCAAGGACTCAATGGGCGAATCGCTCTGGAACTGAAATCATAACGCTCACTGACATTTCCTCTATCTGAAAGTGTGATAAACGCCGGAAAAATGACTAAGTCCAAAAAAAAAATTTTTTTCAACTTTTTTCAATTTTACCCCCCTGGGATATATATTCTACCCACACACATTTGGAGCTCTCCTGGGGTACCCTCACACATATTATTCCATCACTTATTGGATATTTTCACAAAAAAGTGAAATATTCAGAAATCCAGAAAATTGGCTGAAAACGACTAAATATCAAGGACTCATTGGGCGAATCGCTCTGAAACTAAAATCGGAACGCTCACTGACATTTCCCCTATCTGAAAGTCTGATAAACGCCAGAAAAATGACTAAGTCCAAAAAAAAAATTTTTTCAACTTTTTTCAATTTTACCCCCGTGGGATATGTATTCTACCCACACACATTTGGAACTCTCCTGGGGTACCCTCATACATATTATTCCCTCATTTAGTGGATATTTTCACAAAAAAGTGAAATTTTCAAAAATCCAGAAAATTGGCTGAAAACGACTAAATATCAAGAACTCATGGGCGAATCGCTCTGGAACTGAAATCGGAACGCTCACTGACATTTCCCCTATCTGAAAGTCTGATAAACGCCGGAAAAATGACTAAGTCCAAAAAAAAAATGTTTTCAACTTTTTTCAATTTTACCCCCGTAGGATATATATTTTACCCACACACATTTGGAACTCTCCTGGGGTACTCTCACAGATATTATTCCATCATTTATTGGATATTTTCACAAAAAAGTGAAATTTTCAAAAATCCAGAAAATTGGCTGAAAACGACTAAATATCAAGGACTCAATGGGCGAATCGCTCTGGAACTGAAATCATAATGCTCACTGACATTTCCCATATCTGAAAGTGTGATAAACGCCGGAAAAATGACTAAGTCCAAAAAAAAATTTTTTTTCAACTTTTTTCAATTTTACCCCCCTGGGATATATATTCTACCCACACACATTTGGAACTCTGCTGGGGTACCCTCACACATATTATTCCATCACTTATTGGATATTTTCACAAAAAAGTGAAATATTCAGAAATCCAGAAAATTGGCTGAAAACGACTAAATATCAAGGACTCATTGGGCAAATCGCTCTGAAACTAAAATCGGAACGCTCACTGACATTTCCCCTATCTGAAAGTCTGATAAACGCCAGAAAAATGACTAAGTCCAAAAAAAAAATGTTTTCAACATTTTAAATTTTTCCCCCGTGGGATATATATTCTACCCACACACATTTGGAACTCTCCTGGGGTACCCTCATACATATTATTCCCTCATTTAGTGGATATTTTCACAAAAAAGTGAAATTTTCAAAAATCCAGAAAATTGGCTGAAAACGTCTGATTATCAAGGACTCAATGGGCGAATCGCTCTGGAACTGAAATCATAACGCTCACTGACATTTCCCCTATCTGAAAGTCTGATAAACGCCGGAAAAATGACTAAGTCCAAAAAAAAAATTTTTTCAACTTTTTTCAATATTACCCCCGTGGGATATGTATTCTACCCACACACATTTGGAACTCTCCTGGGGTACCCTCATACATATTATTCCCTCATTTAGTGGATATTTTCACAAAAAAGTGAAATTTTCAAAAACCCAGAAAATTGGCTGAAAACGACTAAATATCAAGAACTCATGGGCGAATCGCTCTGGAACTGAAATCGGAACGCTCACTGACATTTCCCCTATCTGAAAGTCTGATAAACGCCGGAAAAATGACTAAGTCCAAAAAAAAAATGTTTTCAACTTTTTTCAATTTTACCCCCGTAGGATATATATTTTACCCACACACATTTGGAACTCTCCTGGGGTACTCTCACACATATTATTCCATCATTTATTGGATATTTTCACAAAAAAGTGAAATTTTCAAAAATCCAGAAAATTGGCTGAAAACGACTAAATATCAAGGACTCATTCGGCGAATCGCTCTGGAACTGAAATCGGAACGCTCACTGACATTTCCCCTATCTGAAAGTCTGATAAATGCCGGAAAAATGACTAAGTCCAAAAAAAAATGTTTTCAACTTTTTTCAATTTTACCCCCGTAGGATATATATTTTGCCCACACTCATTTGGAACTCTCCTGGGGTACCCTCATACATATTATTCCCTCATTTAGTGGATATTTTCACAAAAAAGTGAAATTTTCAAAAATCCAGAAAATTGGCTGAAAACGTCTGATTATCAAGGACTCATTGGGCGAATCGCTCTGGAACTGAAATCATAACGCTCACTGACATTTCCCCATCTGAAAGTGTGATAAACGCCGGAAAAATGACTAAGTCCAAAAAAAATTTTTTTTAAACTTTTTTCAATTTTACCCCCGTGGGATATACATTCTACCCACACACATTTGGAACTCTCCTGGGGTACCCTCACACATATTATTCCCTCATTTAGTGGATATTTTCACAAAAAAGTGAAATATTCAGAAATCCAGAAAATTGGCTGGAAACGACTAAATATCATGGACTCATTCGGCGAATCGCTCTGGAACTGAAATCGGAATGCTCACTGACATTTCCCCTATCTGAAAGTCTGATAAACGCCGGAAAAATGACTAAGTCCAAAAAAAAAATGTTTTCAACTTTTTTCAATTTTTCCCCCGTGGGATATATATTCTACCCACACACATTTGGTACTCTCCTGGGGTACCCTCACACATATTATTCCCTCATTTAGTGGACATTTTCACAAAAAAGTGAAATTTTCAAAAATCCAGAAAATTGGCTGAAAACGTCTGATTATCAAGGACTCAATGGGCGAATCGCTCTGGAACTGAAATCATAACGCTCACTGACATTTCCCCTATCTGAAAGTGTGATAAACGCCGGAAAAATGACTAAGTCCAAAAAAAAATTTTTTTTCAACTTTTTTCAATTTTACCCCCGTGGGATATATATTCTACCCACACACATTTGGAACTCTCCTGGGGTACCCTCACACATATTATTCCCTCATTTATTGGATATTTTCACAAAAAAGTGAAATTTTCAAAAATCCAGAAAATTGACTGAAAACGACTAAATATCAAGGACTCATTGGGCGAATCGCTCTGGAACTGAAATCGGAACGCTCACTGACATTTCCCCTATCTGAAAGTCTGATAAACGCCAGAAAAATGACTAAGTCCAAAAAAAAATTTTTTTTCAACTTTTTTCAATTTTACCCCCGTGGGATATATATTCTACCCACACACATTTGGAACTCTCCTGGGGTACCCTCACACATATTATTCCCTCATTTATTGGATATTTTCACAAAAAAGTGAAATTTTCAAAAATCCAGAAAATTGGCTGAAAACGTCTGATTATCAAGGACTCAATGGGCGAATCGCTCTGGAACTGAAATCAGAACGCTCACTGACATTTCCCCTATCTGAAAGTCTGATAAACACCGGAAAAATGACTAAGTCCCCAAAAAAAAAATGTTTCTACTTTTTTCAATTTTACCCCCGTGGGATATATATTCTACCTACACACATTTGGAACTCTCCTGGGGTACCCTCATACATATTATTCCCTCATTTAGTGGATATTTTCACAAAAAAGTGAAATTTTCAAAAATCCAGAAAATTGGCTGAAAACGACTAAATATCAAGGACTCAATGGGCGAATCGCTCTGGAACTGAAATCATAACGCTCACTGACATTTCCCCTATCTGAAAGTGTGATAAACGCCGGAAAAATGACTAAGTCCAAAAAAAATTTTTTTTTCAACTTTTTTCAATTTTACCCCCCTGGGATATATATTCTACCCACACACATTTGGAACTCTCCTGGGGAACCCTCACACATATTATTCCATCACTTATTGGATATTTTCACAAAAAAGTGAAATATTCAGAAATCCAGAAAATTGGCTGAAAACGACTAAATATCAAGGACTCATTGGGCGAATCGCTCTGAAACTAAAATCGGAACGCTCACTGACATTTCCCCTATCTGAAAGTCTGATAAACGCCAGAAAAATGACTAAGTCCAAAAAAAAAATGTTTTCAACATTTTAAATTTTTCCCCCGTGGGATATATATTCTACCCACACACATTTGGAACTCTCCTGGGGTACCCTCATACATATTATTCCCTCATTTAGTGGATATTTTCACAAAAAAGTGAAATTTTCAAAAATCCAGAAAATTGGCTGAAAACGTCTGATTATCAAGGACTCAATGGGCGAATCGCTCTGGAACTGAAATCATAACGCTCACTGACATTTCCACTATCTGAAAGTGTGATAAACGCCGGAAAAATGACTAAGTCCAAAAAAAAATTTTTTTTCAACTTTTTTCAATTTTACCCCCGTGGGATATATATTCTACCCACACACATTTGGAACTCTCCTGGGGTACCCTCACACATATTATTCCCTCATTTATTGGATATTTTCACAAAAAAGTGAAATTTTCAAAAATCCAGAAAATTGACTGAAAACGACTAAATATCAAGGACTCATTGGGCGAATCGCTCTGGAACTGAAATCGGAACGCTCACTGACATTTCCCCTATCTGAAAGTCTGATAAACGCCAGAAAAATGACAGTCCAAAAAAAAAATGTTTTCAACTTTTTTCAATTTTTCCCCCGTGGGATTTATATTCTACCCACACACATTTGGAACTCTCCTGGGGTACCCTCATACATATTATTCCCTCATTTAGTGCATATTTTCACAAAAAAGTGAAATTTTCAAAAATCCAGAAAATTGGCTGAAAACGTCTGATTATCAAGGACTGAATGGGCGAATCGCTCTGGAACTGAAATCGGAACGCTCACTGACATTTCCCCTTTCTGAAAGTCTGATAAACACCGGAAAAATGACTAAGTCCAAAAAAAAATGTTTTCAACTTTTTTCAATTTTACCCCCGTAGGATATATATTTTACCCACACACATTTGGTACTCTCCTGGGGTACCCTCACATATATTATTCCCTCATTTATTGGATATTTTCACAAAAAAGTGAAATTTTCAAAAATCCAGAAAATTGACTGAAAACGACTAAATATTAAGGACTCATTGGGCGAATCGCTCTGGAACTGAAATCGGAACGCTCACTGACATTTCCCCTATCTGAAAGTCTGATAAACGCCAGAAAAATGACAGTCCAAAAAAAAAATGTTTTCAACTTTTTTCAATTTTTCCCCCGTGGGATATATATTCTACCCACACACATTTGGAACTCTCCTGGGGTTCCCTCATACATATTAATCCCTCATTTAGTGGATATTTTCACAAAAAAGTGAAATTTTCAAAAATCCAGAAAATTGGCTGAAAACGTCTGACTATCAAGGACTCAATGGGCGAATCGCTCTGGAACTGAAATCATAACGCTTACTGACATTTCCCCTATCTGAAAGTGTGATAAACGCCGGAAAAATGACTAAGTCCAAAAAAAAATTTTTTTTCAACTTTTTTCAATTTTACCCCCCTGGGATATATATTCTACCGACACACATTTGGAACTCTCCTGGGGTACCCTCACACATATTATTCCATCACTTATTGGATATTTTCACAAAAAAGTGAAATATTCAGAAATCCAGAAAATTGGCTGAAAACGACTAAATATCAAGGACTCATTGGGCGAATCACTCTGAAACTAAAATCGGAACGCTCACTGACATTTCCCCTATCTAAAAGTCTGATAAACGCCAGAAAAATGACTAAGTCCAAAAAAAAAATGTTTTCAACTTTTTTCAATTTTTCCCCCGTGGGATATATATTCTACCCACACACATTTGGAACTCTCCTGGGGTACCCTCATACATATTATTCCCTCATTTAGTGGATATTTTCACAAAAAAGTGAAATTTTCAAAAATCCAGAAAATTGGCTGAAAACGTCTGATTATCAAGGACTCAATGGGCGAATCGCTCTGGAACTGAAATCATATCGCTCACTGACATTTCCCCTATCTGAAAGTGTGATAAACGCCGGAAAAATGACTAAGTCCCCAAAAAATTTTTTTTAAACTTTTTTCAATTTTACCCCCGTGGGATATACATTCTACCCACACACATTTGGAACTCTCCTGGGGTACCCTCATACATATTATTCCCTCATTTAGTATACATTTTCACAAAAAAGTGAAATTTTCAAAAATCCAGAAAATTGGCTGAAACCGTCTGATTATCAAGGACTCAATGGGCGAATCGCTCTGGAACTGAAATCAGAACGCTCACTGACATTTCCCCTATCTGAAAGTCTGATAAACGCTGGAAAAATGACTAAGTCCAAAAAAAAATTTTTTTTCAACTTTTTTCAATTTTACCCCCGTGGGATATATATTCTACCCACACACATTTGGAACTCTCCTGGGGTACCCTCACACATATTATTCCCTCATTTAGTGGATATTTTCACAAAAAAGTGAAATTTTCAAAAATCCAGCAAATTGGCTAAAAACGACTAAATATCAAGAACTCATGGGCGAATCGCTCTGGAACTGAAATCGGAACGCTCACTGACATTTCCCCTATCTGAAAGTCTGATAAACGCCAGAAAAATGCCTAAGTCCAAAAAAAAAATGTTTTAAACTTTTTTCAATTTTACCCCTTGTGGGATATGTATTCTACCCACACACATTTGGAACTCTCCTGGGGTACCCTCATATATATTATTCCCTCATTTAGTGGATATTTTCACAAAAAAGTGAAATTTTCAAAAATCCAGAAAATTGGCTGAAAACGACTAAATATCAAGGGCTCAATGAGCGAATTGCTCTGGAACTGAAATCATAATGCTCACTGACATTTCCCCTATCTGAAAGTTTGATAAACGCCGGAAAAATGACTAAGTCCAAAAAAATTTTTTTTTTAACTTTTTTCAATTTTACCCCCCTGGGATATATATTCTACACACACACATTTGGAACTCTCCTGGGGTACCCTCATATATATTATTCCCTCATTTAGTGGATATTTTCACAAAAAAGTGAAATTTTCAAAAATCCAGAAAGTTGGCTGAAAACGACTAAATATCAAGGACTCATGGGCGAATCGCTCTGGAACTGAAATCGGAACGCTCACTGACATTTCCCCTATCTGAAAGTCTGATAAACGCCGGAAAAATGCCTAAGTCCAAAAACAAAATGTTTTAAACTTTTTTCAATTTTACCCCGTGGGATATGTATTCTACCCACACACATTTGGAACTCTCCTGGGGTACCCTCATACATATTATTCCCTCATTTAGTGGATATTTTCACAAAAAAGTGAAATTTTCAAAAATCCAGAAAATTGGCTGAAAACGACTAAATATCAAGAACTCATGGGCGAATCGCTCTGGAACTGAAATCGGAACGCTCACTGACATTTCCCCTATCTGAAAGACTGATAAACGCCGGAAAAATGACTAAGTCCAAAAAAAAAATGTTTTCAAGTTTTTTTAATTTTACCCCCGTGGGATATATATTCTACCCACACACATTTGGAACTCTTTTGGGGTACCCTCACACATATTATTCCCTCATTTAGTGGATATTTTCACAAAAAAGTTAAATTTTCAAAAATCCAGAAAATTGGCTGAAAACGACTAAATATCAAGGAATCATTGGGCGAATCGCTCTGGAACTGAAATCGGTACGCTCACTGACATTTCCCCTATCTGAAAGTCTGATAAACGCCAGAAAAAAGACTAAGTATAAAAAAAAAAATTTTCAACTTTTTTCAATTTTTCCCCCGTGGGATATATATTCTACCCACTCACATTTGGAACTCTCCTGGGGTACCCTCACACATATTATTGCCTCATTTAGTGGATATTTTCACAAAAAAGTGAAATATTCAGAAATCCAGAAAATTGGCTGAAAACGACTAAATATCAAGGACTCATTGGGCGAATCGCTCTGAAACTAAAATCGGAACGCTCACTGACATTTCCCCTATCTGAAAGTCTGATAAACGCCAGAAAAATGACTAAGTCCAAAAAAAAAATGTTTTCAACTTTTTTCAATTTTTCCCCCGTGGGATTTATATTCTACCCACACACATTTGGAACTCTCCTGGGGTACCCTCATACATATTATTCCCTCATTTAGTGGAAATTTTCACAGAAAAGTGAAATTTTCAAAAATCCAGAAAATTGGCTGAAAACGTCTGATTATCAAGGACTCAATGGGCGAATCGCTCTGGAACTGAAATCATAACGCTCACTGACATTTCCCCTATCTGAAAGTCTGATAAACGCCGGAAAAATGACTTAGTCCAAAAAAAAAATTTTTCCAACTTTTTTCAATTTTACCCCCGTGGGATATGTATTCTACCCACACACATTTGGAACTCTCCTGGGGTACCCTCATACATATTATTCCATCATTTATTGGATATTTTCACAAAAAAGTGAAATTTTCAAAAATCCAGAAAATTGGCTGAAAACGACTAAATATCAAGGACTCATTCGGCGAATCGCTCTGGAACTGAAATCGGAACGCTCACTGACATTTCCCCTTTCTGAAAGTCTGATAAACACCGGAAAAATGACTAAGTCCAAAAAAAAATGTTTTTAACTTTTTTCAATTTTACCCCCGTAGGATATATATTTTACCCACACACATTTGGAACTCTCCTGGGGTACCCTCATACATATTATTCCCTCATTTAGTGCATATTTTCACAAAAAAGTGAAATTTTCAAAAATCCAGAAAATTGGCTGAAAACGTCTGATTATCAAGGACTGAATGGGCGAATCGCTCTGGAACTGAAATCATAACGCTCACTGACATTTCCTCTATCTGAAAGTGTGATCAACGCCGGAAAAATGACTAAGTCCAAAAAAAAATTTTTTTAAACTTTTTTCAATTTTACCCCCGTGGGATATACATTCTACCCACACACATTTGGAACTCTCCTGGGGTACCCTCACACATATTATTCCCTCATTTAGTGGATATTTTCACAAAAAAGTTAAATTTTCAAAAATCCAGAAAATTGGCTAAAAACGACAAAATATCAAGAACTCATGGGCGAATCGCTCTGGAACTGAAATCATAATGCTCACTGACATTTCCCCTATCTGAAAGTCTGATAAACGCCGGAAAAATGACTAAGTCCAAAAAAAAATTTTTTCAACTTTTTTCAATTTTACCCCCGTAGGATATATATTTTACCCACACACATTTGGAACTCTCCTGGGGTACCCTCACACATATTATTCCATCACTTATTGGATATTTTCACAAAAAAGTGAAATATTCAGAAATCCAGAAAATTGGCTGAAAACGACTAAATATCAAGGACTCATTGGGCGAATCACTCTGAAACTAAAATCGGAACGCTCACTGACATTTCCCCTATCTGAAAGTCTGATAAACGCCAGAAAAATGACTAAGTCCAAAAAAAAAATGTTTTCAACTTTTTTCAATTTTTCCCCCGTGGGATATATATTCTACCCACACACATTTGGAACTCTCCTGGGGTACCCTCATACATATTATTCCCTCATTTAGTGGATATTTTCACAAAAAAGTGAAATTTTCAAAAATCCAGAAAATTGGCTGAAAACGTCTGATTATCAAGGACTCAATGGGCGAATCGCTCTGGAACTGAAATCATATCGCTCACTGACATTTCCCCTATCTGAAAGTGTGATAAACGCCGGAAAAATGACTAAGTCCCCAAAAAATTTTTTTTAAACTTTTTTCAATTTTACCCCCGTGGGATATACATTCTACCCACACACATTTGGAACTCTCCTGGGGTACCCTCATACATATTATTCCCTCATTTAGTATACATTTTCACAAAAAAGTGAAATTTTCAAAAATCCAGAAAATTGGCTGAAACCGTCTGATTATCAAGGACTCAATGGGCGAATCGCTCTGGAACTGAAATCAGAACGCTCACTGACATTTCCCCTATCTGAAAGTCTGATAAACGCTGGAAAAATGACTAAGTCCAAAAAAAAATTTTTTTTCAACTTTTTTCAATTTTACCCCCGTGGGATATATATTCTACCCACACACATTTGGAACTCTCCTGGGGTACCCTCACACATATTATTCCCTCATTTAGTGGATATTTTCACAAAAAAGTGAAATTTTCAAAAATCCAGCAAATTGGCTAAAAACGACTAAATATCAATAACTCATGGGCGAATCGCTCTGGAACTGAAATCGGAACGCTCACTGACATTTCCCCTATCTGAAAGTCTGATAAACGCCAGAAAAATGCCTAAGTCCAAAAAAAAAATGTTTTAAACTTTTTTCAATTTTACCCCTTGTGGGATATGTATTCTACCCACACACATTTGGAACTCTCCTGGGGTACCCTCATATATATTATTCCCTCATTTAGTGGATATTTTCACAAAAAAGTGAAATTTTCAAAAATCCAGAAAATTGGCTGAAAACGACTAAATATCAAGGGCTCAATGAGCGAATTGCTCTGGAACTGAAATCATAATGCTCACTGACATTTCCCCTATCTGAAAGTTTGATAAACGCCGGAAAAATGACTAAGTCCAAAAAAATTTTTTTTTTAACTTTTTTCAATTTTACCCCCCTGGGATATATATTCTACACACACACATTTGGAACTCTCCTGGGGTACCCTCATATATATTATTCCCTCATTTAGTGGATATTTTCACAAAAAAGTGAAATTTTCAAAAATCCAGAAAGTTGGCTGAAAACGACTAAATATCAAGGACTCATTTGGCGAATCGCTCTGGAACTGAAATCGGAATGCTCACTGACATTTCCCCTATCTGAAAGTCTGATAAACGCCGGAAAAATGACTAAGTCCAAAAAAAAAATGTTTTCAACTTTTTTCAATTTTTCCCCTGTGGGATATATATTTTACCCACACACATTTGGTACTCTCCTGGGGTACCCTCATACATATTATTCCCTCATTTAGTGGACATTTTCACAAAAAAGTGAAATTTTCAAAAATCCATAAAATTGGCTGAAAACGTCTGATTATCAAGGACTCAATGGGCGAATCGCTCTGGAACTGAAATCATAAAGCTCACTGACATTTCCCCTATCTGAAAGTCTGATAAACGCCGGAAAAATGACTAAGTCCAAAAAAAAATTTTTTTTCAACTTTTTTCAATTTTACCCCCGTGGGATATATATTCTACCCACACACATTTGGAACTCTCCTGGGGTACCCTCACACATATTATTCCCTCATTTAGTGGATATTTTCACAAAAAAGTGAAATATTCAAAAATCCTGAAAATAGGCTGAAAACGACTAAATATCAAGGAATCATTGTGCGAATCGCTCTGGAACTGAAATCGGAACGCTCACTGACATTTCCCTTATCTGAAAGTCTGATAAACGTCGTAAAAAAGCCTATGTCCAAAAAAATAAATGTTTTCAACTTTTTTCAATTTTACCCCCGTGGGATGAATATTCTACCCACACACATTTGGAACTCTCCTGGGGTACCCTCATACATATTATTCCCTCATTTAGGGGATATTTTCACAAAAAAGTGAAATTTTCAAAAATCCAGAAAATTGGCTGAAAATGACTAAATATCAAGGACTCATTGGGCGAATCACTCTGGAACTGAAATCGGAACGCTCACTGACATTTCCCTTATCTGAAAGTCTGATAAACGTCGTAAAAAAGCCTATGTCCAAAAAAATAAATGTTTTCAACTTTTTTCAATTTTACCCCCGTGGGATAAATATTCTACCCACACACATTTGGAACTCTCTTGGGGTACCCTCACACATATTATTCCCTCATTTATTGGATATTTTCACAAAAAAGTGAAATTTTCAGAAATCCAGAAAATTGGCTGAAAACGACTAAATATCAAGGACTCATTGGGCAAATCGCTCTGAAACTAAAATCGAATGCTCACTGACATTTCCCCTATCTGAAAGTCTGATAAACGCCAGAAAAATGACTAAGTGCAAAAAAAAAATTTTTTCAACTTTTTTCAATTTTACCCCCGTGGGATATATATTCTACCCACACACATTTGGAACTCTTTTGGGGTACCCTCACACATATTATTCCCTCATTTAGTGGATATTTTCACAAAAAAGTGAAATTTTCAAAAATCCAGAAAATTGGCTAAAAACGACTAAATATCAAGAACTCATGGGCGAATCGCTCTGGAACTGAAATCGGAACGCTCACTGACATTTCCCCTATCTGAAAGTCTGATAAACGCCGGAAAAATGCCTAAGTCCAAAAACAAAATGTTTTAAACTTTTTTCAATTTTACCCCGTGGGATATGTATTCTACCCACACACATTTGGAACTCTCCTGGGGTACCCTCATACATATTATTCCCTCATTTAGTGGATATTTTCACAAAAAAGTGAAATTTTCAAAAATCCAGAAAATTGGCTGAAAACGACTAAATATCAAGAACTCATGGGCGAATCGCTCTGGAACTGAAATCGGAACGCTCACTGACATTTCCCCTATCTGAAAGACTGATAAACGCCGGAAAAATGACTAAGTCCAAAAAAAAAATGTTTTCAAGTTTTTTTAATTTTACCCCCGTGGGATATATATTCTACCCACACACATTTGGAACTCTTTTGGGGTACCCTCACACATATTATTCCCTCATTTAGTGGATATTTTCACAAAAAAGTTAAATTTTCAAAAATCCAGAAAATTGGCTGAAAACGACTAAATATCAAGGAATCATTGGGCGAATCGCTCTGGAACTGAAATCGGTACGCTCACTGACATTTCCCCTATCTGAAAGTCTGATAAACGCCAGAAAAAAGACTAAGTATAAAAAAAAAAATTTTCAACTTTTTTCAATTTTTCCCCCGTGGGATATATATTCTACCCACTCACATTTGGAACTCTCCTGGGGTACCCTCACACATATTATTGCCTCATTTAGTAGATATTTTCACAAAAAAGTGAAATTTTCAAAAATCCAGAAAATTGGCTGAAAACGTCTGATTATCAAGGACTCAATGGGTGAATCGCTCTGGAACTGAAATCATATCGCTCACTGACATTTCCCCTATCTGAAAGTGTGATAAACGCCGGAAAAATGACTAAGTCCCAAAAAAATTTTTTTAAAACTTTTTTCAATTTTACCCCCGTGGGATATATATTCTACCCACACACATTTGGAACTCTCCTGGGGTACCCTCACACATATTATTCCCTCATTTATTGGATATTTTCACAAAAAAGTGAAATTTTCAAAAATCCAGAAAATTGGCTGAAAACGACTAAATATCAAGGACTCTTTGGGCGAATCGCTCTGGAACTGAAATCGGAACGCTCACTGACATTTCCCCTATCTGAAAGTCTGATAAACGCCGGAAAAATGCCTAAGTCCAAAAAAAAAATGTTTTCAACTTTTTTCAATTTTACCCCCGTGGGATATATATTCTACCCACACACATTTGGAACTCTCCTGGGGTACCCTCACACATATTATTCCCTCATTTAGTGGATATTTTCACAAAAAAGTGAAATTTTCAAAAATCCAGAAAATTGGCTAAAAACGACTAAATATCAAGAACTAATGGGCGAATCGCTCTGGAACTGAAATCATAACGCTCACTGACATTTCCCCTATCTGAAAGTCTGATAAACGC
Organism: Phyllobates terribilis; assembly: GCF_046119375.1. Lineage (NCBI taxonomy): Eukaryota > Metazoa > Chordata > Amphibia > Anura > Dendrobatidae > Phyllobates > Phyllobates terribilis. Next base: position 323,709,416 of record NW_027362764.1, on the reverse strand, counting down.
CAGAAAAATGCCAAAGTCCAAAAAAAAAATGTTTTCAACTTTTTTCAATTTTACCCCCGTGGGATATATATTCTACCCACACACATTTGGATCTCTCCTGGGGTACCCTCACACATATTATTGCCTCATTTAGTAGATATTTTCACAAAAAAGTGAAATTTTCAAAAATCCAGAAAATTGGCTGAAAACGCCTAAATATCAAGAACTCATTGGGCAAATCGCTCTGGAACTGAAATCGGAATGCTCACTGACATTTCCCCTATCTGAAAGTCTGATAAACGCCGGAAAAATGACTAAGTCCCCCAAAAAAAATTTTTCAACTTTTTTCAATTTTACCCCGTGGGATATATATTCTACCCACACACATTTGGAACTCTCCTGGGGTACCCTCATATATATTATTCCCTCATTTAGTGGATATTTTCACAAAAAAGTGAAATTTTCAAAAATCCAGAAAATTGGCTGAAAATGACTAAATATCAAGGACTCAATGAGCGAATTGCTCTGGAACTGAAATCATAATGCTCACTGACATTTCCCCTATCTGAAAGTCTGATAAACATCGTAAAAAAGCCTATGTCCAAAAAAAAAAATGTTTTCAACTTTTTTCAATTTTACCCCCGTGGGATAAATATTCTACCCACACATATTTGGAACTCTCCTGGGGTACCCTCATACATATTATTCCCTCATTTAGTGGATATTTTCACAAAAAAGTGAAATTTTCAAAAATCCAGAAAATTGGCTGAAAATGACCAAATATCAAGGACTCAATGGTCGAATCGCTCTGGAACTGAAATCATAATGCTCACTGACATTTCCCCTATCTGAAAATATAATAAACGTCGGAAAAATGACTAGGTCCACCAAAAAAATTTTTTCAACTTTTTTCAATTTTACCCCCGTTTAGTATATATTCTACCCACACACATTTGGAACTCTCCTGGGGTACCCTCACACATATTATTCCCTCATTTAGTGTATATTTTCATAAAAAAGTGAAATTTTCAAAAATCCAGAAAATTGGCTGAAAAAGACTAAATATCAAGGACTCATTGGGCGAATCGCTCCGGAACTGAAATCATAACGCTCACTGACATTTCCCCTATCTGAAAGTCTGATAAACGCCGGAAAAATGACTAAGTCCCCCCCAAAATTTTTTTCAACTTTTTTCAATTTTACCCCCGTGGGATATATATTCTACCCACACACATTTGGAACTCTCCTGGGGTACCCTCACACATATTATTCCCTCATTTAGTGGATATTTTCACAAAAAAGTGAAATTTTCAAAAATCCAGAAAATTGGCTGAAAACGACTAAATATCAAGGACTCAATGGTCGAATCGCTCTGGAACTGAAATCATAACGCTCACTGACATTGCCCCTATCTGAAAATATAATAAACGTCGGAAAAATGACTAGGTCCACCCAAAAAATTTTTCAATTTTTTTCAATTTTACCCCCGTGGGGTATATATTCTGCCCACACACATTTGGAACTCTCCTTGGGTACGCTCACACATATTATTCCCTCATTTAGTGGATATTTTCACAAAAAAGTGAAATTTTCAAAAATCCAGAAAATTGGCTGATAACGATTAAATATCAAGGACTCATTGGGCGAATCACTCTGGAACTGAAATCGGAACGCTCACTGACATTTCTCCTATCTGAAAGTCTGATAAACGCCGGAAAAATGACTAAGTCCCCCAAAAAATTGTTTTCAACTTTTTTCAATTTTACCCCCGTGGGGTATATATTCTACCCACACACATGTGGAACTCTCCTGGGGTACCCTCACACATATTATTCCCTCATTTAGTGGATATATTCATAAAAAAGTGAAATTTTCAAAAATCCAGAAAATTGGCTGAAAACGATTAAATATCAAGAACTCATTGGGCGAATCGCTCTGGAACTGAAATCGGAATGCTCACTGACATTTCCCCTATCTGACAGTCTGATAAACGCCGGAAAAATGACTAAGTCCAAAAAAAAAAAATTTTCAACTTTTTTCAATTTTACCCCCGTGGGATATATATTCTACCCAGTCACATTTGGAACTCTCCTGGGGTACCCTCACACATATTATTCCCTCATTTAGTGGATATTTTCACAAAAAAGTGAAATATTCAAAAATCCTGAAAATAGGCTGAAAACGACTAAATATCAAGGAATCATTGGGCGAATCGCTCTGGAACTGAAATCGGAACGCTCACTGACATTTCCCTTATCTGAAAGTCTGATAAACGTCGTAAAAAAGCCTATGTCCAAAAAAAAAATGTTTTCAACTTTTTTCAATTTTACCCCCGTGGGATAAATATTCTACCCACACACATTTGGAACTCTCCTAGGGTACCCTCATACATATTATTCCCTCATTTAAGGGATATTTTCCCAAAAAAGTGAAATTTTCAAAAATCCAGAAAATTGGCTGAAAACGTCTAAATATCAAGGACTCAATTTGCGAATCGCTCTTGAACTGAAATCATAACGCTCACTGACATTTGCCCTATCTGAAATGCTGATAAACGCCGGAAAAATGACTAAGTCCCCATAAAAAATTTTTTCAACTTTTTTCAATTTTACCCCCGTGGGATATATATTCTACCCACACACATTTGGAACTCTCCTGGGGTACCCTCACACATATTATTCCCTCATTTAGTGGAAATTTTCACAAAAAAAGTGAAATTTTCAAAAATCCAGAAAATTGGCTGAAAACGACTAAATATCAAGGACTCATTGGGCGAATCACTCTGGAACTGAAATCGGAATGCTCACTGACATTTCTCCTATCTGAAAGTCTGATAAACGCCGGAAAAATGACTAAGTCCCCCAAAAATTTTTTTTCAACTTTTTTCAATTTACCCCCATGGGATATATATTCTACCCACACACATTTGGAACTCTCCTGGGGTACCCTCACACATATTATTCCCTCATTTAGTGGATATTTTCATAAAAAAGTGAAATTTTCAAAAATCGAGAAAATTGGCTGAAAACGACTAAATATCAAGGACTCATTGGGCGAATCACTCTGGAACTGAAATCGGAACGCTCACTGACATTTCTCCTATCTGAAAGTCTGATAAACGCCGGAAAAATGACTAAGTCCCCTAAAAAATTTTTTTCAACTTTTTTCAATTTAACCCCGTGGGATATATATTCTACCCACACACATTTGGAACTCTCCTGGGGTACCCTCACACATATTATTCCCTCATTTAGTGGATATTTTCACAAAAAAGTGAAATTTTCAAAAATCCAGAAAATTTTCTGAAAATGACTAAATATCAAGGACTCATTGGGCGAATCGCTCTGGAACTGAAATCGGAACGCTCACTGACATTTCCCCTATCTGAAAGTCTGATAAACGCCAGAAAAAAGACATGTCCAAAAAAAATTTTTTTTAAACTTTTTTCAATATTACCCCGGTGGGATATATATTCTACCCACACACATTTGGAACTCTCCTGGGGTACCCTCACACATATTATTCCCTCATTTAGTGGAAATTTTCACAAAAAAGTGAAATTTTCAAAAATCCAGAAAATTGGCTGAAAACGACTAAATATCAAGGACTCATTGGGCGAATCGCTCTGGAACTGAAATCATAACGCTCACTGACATTTCCCCTATCTGAAAGTCTGATAAACGCCGGAAAAATGACTAAGTCCAAAAAAAAAAATTTTTCAACTTTTTTCAATTTTACCCCCGTGGGATATATATTCTGCCCACACACATTTGGAACTCTCCTGGGGTAAACGCAAACATATTATTCCCTCATTTAGTGGATATTTTCACAAAAGAGTGAAATTTTCAAAAATCCAGAAAATTTCCTGAAAACGACTAAATATCAAGGACTCATTGGGCGAATCGCTCTGGAACTGAAATCATAACGCTCACTGACATTTCCCCTATCTGAAAGTCTGATAAACGCCGGAAAAATGACTAAGTCCCCAAAAAAATTTTTTTCAACTTTTTTCAATTTTACCCCCGTGGGATATATATTCTACCCACACACATTTGGAACTCTCCTGGGGTACCCTCACACATATTATTCCCTCATTTAGTGGAAATTTTCACAAAAAAGTGAAATTTTCAAAAATCCAGAAAATTGGCTGAAAACGACTAAATATCAAGGACTCGTTGGGCGAATCACTCTGGAACTGAAATCGGAATGCTCACTGACATTTCTCCTATCTGAAAGTCTGATAAACGCCGGAAAAATGACTAAGTCCCCCAAAAATTTTTTTTTCAACTTTTTTCATTTTAACCCCGTGGGATATATATTCTACCCACACACATTTGGAACTCTCCTGGGGTACCCTCACACATATTATTCCCTCATTTAGTGGATATTTTCATAAAAAAGTGAAATTTTCAAAAATCCAGAAAATTGGCTGAAAACGACTAAATATCAAGGACTCATTGGGTGAATCGCTCTGGAACTGAAAACGGAATGCTCACTGACATTTCCCCTATCTGAAAGTCTGATAAACGCCGGAAAAATGCCTAAGTCCCCAATAAATTTTTTTTTAACTTTTTTCAATTTTACCCCCGTGGGATGTATATTCTGCCCACACACATTTGGAACTCTCCTGGGGTACCCCCACACATATTATTCCCTCATTTAGTGGATATTTTCACAAAAAAGTGAAATTTTCAAAAATCCAGAAAATTGGCTGAAAATGACTAAATATCAAGGACTCATTGGGCGAATCGCTCTGGAACTGAAATCATAACGCTCACTGACATTTCCCCTATCTGAAAGTCTGATAAACGCCGGAAAAATGACTAAGTCACCAGAAAAAATTTTTTCAACTTTTTTCAATCTTACCCCCGTGAGGTATTTATTCTGCCCACACACATTTGGAACTCTCCTGGGGTACCCTCACACATATCATTCCCTCATTTAGTGGATATTTTCACAAAAAAAGTGAAATTTTCAAAAAATCCAGAAAATTGGCTGAAAACGACTAAATATCAAGGACTCATTGGGCAAATCGCTCTGCAACTGAAATCGGAACGCTCACTGGCATTTCCTCTATCTGAAAGTCTGATAATCGCTGGAAAAATGACTAAGTCCCCCCCAAATTTTTTTTTTTACTTTTTTCAATTTTACCCCGTGGGGTATATATTCTGTCCACACACATTTGGAACTCTCCTGGGGTACTCTCACACATATTATTCCCTCATTTAGTGGATATTTTCACAAAAAAGTGAAATTTTCAAAAATCCAGAAAATTGGCTAAAAGCGACTAAATATCAAGAACTCATTGGGCGAATCGCTCTGGAACTGAAATCGGAACGCTCACTGACATTTCCCCTATCTGAAAGTCTGATAAACGCCGGAAAAATGCCTAAGTCCAAAAAAAAAAATGTTTTCAACTTTTTTCAATTTTACCCCCGAGGGATATATATTCTACCCACACACAATTGGAACTCTCCTGGGGTACCCTCACACATATTATTCCCTCATTTAGTGGATATTTTCACAAAAAAAGTGAAATTTTCAAAAATCCAGAAAATTGGCTGAAAACGACTAAATATCAAGGACTCAATGGGCGAATCGCTCTGGAACTGAAATCATAACGCTCACTGACATTTCTCCTATCTGAAAGTCTGATAAACGCCGGAAAAATGACTAAGTCCGCCCAAAAATTTTTTTTTTAGTTTTTTCAATTTTACCCCCGTGGGGTATATATTCTGCCCACACACATTTGGAACTCTCCTGGGGTACTCTCACACATATTATTCCCTCATTTAGTGGATATTTTCACAAAAAAGTGAAATTTTCAAAAATCCAGAAAATTGGCTAAAAGCGACTAAATATCAAGAACTCATTGGGCGAATCGCTCTGGAACTGAAATCATAACGCTCACTGACATTTCTCCTATCTGAAAGTCTGATAAACGTCGGAAAAATGACTAAGCCCCAAAAAAAATTTTCTTCAACTTTTTTCAATTTTACCCCTGTGGGATATATCTTCTACCCACACACATTTGGAACTCTCCTGGGGTACCCTCACACATATTATTCCCTCATGTAGTGGATATTTTCACAAAAAAGTGAAATTTTCAAAAATCCAGAAAATTGGCTAAAAGCGACTAAATATCAAGAACTCATTGGGCGAATCGCTCTGGAACTGAAATCGGAATGCTCACTGACATTTCCCCTATCTGAAAATCTGATAAACGCCGGAAAAATGACTAAGTCCAAAAAAAAAAAATTTTCAACTTTTTTCAATTTTACCCCCGTGGGATATATATTCTACCCAAACACATTTGGAACTCTCCTGGGGTACCCTCACACATATTATTCCCTCATTTAGTGGATATTTTCACAAAAAAGTGAAATTTTCAAAAATAAAGAAAATTGGCTGAAAATGACTAAATATCAAGGACTCAATGGGCGAATCGCTCTGGAACTGAAATCGCAACGCTCACTGACATTTCCCCTATCTGAAAATCTGATAAACGAAGGAAAAATGACTAAGTCCAAAAAAAAAATTTTTTCAACTTTTTTCAATTTTACCCCCGTGGGATATATATTCTACCCACACACATTTGGAACTCTCCTGGGGTACCCTCACACATATTATTCCCTCATTTAGTGGATATTTTCACAAAAAAAGTGAAATTTTCAAAAATCCAGAAAATTGGCTGAAAACGACTAAATATCAAGGACCCATTGGGCGAATCACTCTGCAAATGAAATCGGAACGCTCACTGACATTTCCCCTATCTGAAAGTCTGCTAAACGCCGGAAAAATTACTAAAACCCCAAAAAATTTTTTTTTTACTTTTTTCAATTTTACCCCCGTGGGATATATATTCTACCCACACACATTTGGAACTCTCCCGGGGTACCCTCACACATTTTATTCCCTCATTTAGTGGATATTTTCACAAAAAAGTGAAATTTTCAAAAATCCAGAAAATTGGCTGAAAACGACTAAATATCAAGGACCCATTGGGCGAATCACTCTGGAACTGAACTCAGAACACTCACTGACATTTCCCCTATCTGAAAGTCTGCTAAAAGCCGGAAAAATGACTAAGTCCTAAAAAAAATTTTTTTAAACTTTTTTAAATTTTCCCCCCGTGGGATATATATTCTACCCACACACATTTAGAACTCTCCTGGGGTACCCTCACACATATTATTCCCTCATTTAGTGGATATTTTCACAAAAAGTGAAATTTTAAAAAATCCAGAAAATTGGCTGAAAATGACTAAATATCAAAGACTCAATGGGCGAATCGCTCTAGAACTGAAATCATAACGCTCACTGACATTTTCCCTATCTGAAAGCCTGATAAACGCCGGAAAAATGACTAAGTCCCCAAAAAAAATGTTTTCAACTTTTTTTAATTTTACCCCCGTGGGATATATATTCTACCCACACACATTTGGAACTCTCCTGGGGTACCCTCACACATATTATTCCCTCATTTAGTGGATATTTTCACAAAAAAGTGAAATTTTCAAAAATCCAGAAAATTGGCTGAAAACGACTAAATATCAAGGACTCAATGGGCGAATCGCTCTGGAACTGAAATCGGAATGCTCACTGACATTTCCCCTATCTGAAAATCTGATAAACGCCGGAAAAATGACTAAGTCCCCAAAAAAAAATTTTTCAACTTTTTTCAATTTTACCCCCGTGGGATATATATTCTACCCACACACATTTGGAACTCTCCTGGGGTACCCTCACACATATTATTCCCTCATTTAGTGAATATTATCACAAAAAAGTGAAATTTTCAAAAATCCAGAAAATTGGCTGAAAACGTCTAAATATCAAGGACCCATTGGGCGAATCACTCTGCAAATGAAATCGGAACGCTCACTGACATTTCCCCTATCTGAAAGCCTGATAAACGCCGGAAAAATGACTAAGTCCCCAAAAAAAATGTTTTCAACTTTTTTTAATTTTACCCCCGTGGGATATATATTCTATCCACACACATTTGGAACTCTCCTGGGGTACCCTCACACATATTATTCCCTCATTTAGTGGATATTTTCACAAAAAAGTGAAATTTTCAAAAATCCAGAAAATTGGCTGAAAATGATTAAATATCAAGGACTCATTGGGCGAATCGCTCTGGAACTGAAATCGGAACGCTCACTGACATCTCCCCTATCTGAAAGTCTGCTAAACGCCGGAAAAATGACTAAGACCCCCAAAAATTTTTTTTTAACTTTTTTCAATTTTACCCCCGTGGGATATATATTCTACCCACACACATTTGGAACTCTCCTGGGGTACCCTCACACATATTATTCCCTCATTTAGTGGAAATTTTCACAAAAAAGTGAAATTTTCAAAAATCCAGAAAATTGGCTGAAAACGACTAAATATCAAGGACTCGTTGGGCGAATCACTCTGGAACTGAAATCGGAATGCTCACTGACATTTCTCCTATCTGAAAGTCTGATAAACGCCGGAAAAATGACTAAGTCCCCCAAAAATTTTTTTTTCAACTTTTTTCATTTTAACCCCGTGGGATATATATTCTACCCACACACATTTGGAACTCTCCTGGGGTACCCTCACACATATTATTCCCTCATTTAGTGGATATTTTCATAAAAAAGTGAAATTTTCAAAAATCCAGAAAATTGGCTGAAAACGACTAAATATCAAGGACTCATTGGGTGAATCGCTCTGGAACTGAAAACGGAATGCTCACTGACATTTCCCCTATCTGAAAGTCTGATAAACGCCGGAAAAATGCCTAAGTCCCCAATAAATTTTTTTTTAACTTTTTTCAATTTTACCCCCGTGGGATGTATATTCTGCCCACACACATTTGGAACTCTCCTGGGGTACCCTCACACATATCATTCCCTCATTTAGTGGATATTTTCACAAAAAAAGTGAAATTTTCAAAAAATCCAGAAAATTGGCTGAAAACGACTAAATATCAAGGACTCATTGGGCAAATCGCTCTGCAACTGAAATCGGAACGCTCACTGGCATTTCCTCTATCTGAAAGTCTGATAATCGCTGGAAAAATGACTAAGTCCCCCCCAAATTTTTTTTTTTACTTTTTTCAATTTTACCCCGTGGGGTATATATTCTGTCCACACACATTTGGAACTCTCCTGGGGTACTCTCACACATATTATTCCCTCATTTAGTGGATATTTTCACAAAAAAGTGAAATTTTCAAAAATCCAGAAAATTGGCTAAAAGCGACTAAATATCAAGAACTCATTGGGCGAATCGCTCTGGAACTGAAATCGGAACGCTCACTGACATTTCCCCTATCTGAAAGTCTGATAAACGCCGGAAAAATGCCTAAGTCCAAAAAAAAAATGTTTTCAACTTTTTTCAATTTTACCCCCGAGGGATATATATTCTACCCACACACAATTGGAACTCTCCTGGGGTACCCTCACACATATTATTCCCTCATTTAGTGGATATTTTCACAAAAAAAGTGAAATTTTCAAAAATCCAGAAAATTGGCTGAAAACGACTAAATATCAAGGACTCAATGGGCGAATCGCTCTGGAACTGAAATCATAACGCTCACTGACATTTCTCCTATCTGAAAGTCTGATAAACGCCGGAAAAATGACTAAGTCCGCCCAAAAATTTTTTTTTTAGTTTTTTCAATTTTACCCCCGTGGGGTATATATTCTGCCCACACACATTTGGAACTCTCCTGGGGTACTCTCACACATATTATTCCCTCATTTAGTGGATATTTTCACAAAAAAGTGAAATTTTCAAAAATCCAGAAAATTGGCTAAAAGCGACTAAATATCAAGAACTCATTGGGCGAATCGCTCTGGAACTGAAATCATAACGCTCACTGACATTACTCCTATCTGAAAGTCTGATAAACGCCGGAAAAATGACTAAGCCCCAAAAAAAATTTTCTTCAACTTTTTTCAATTTTACCCCTGTGGGATATATCTTCTACCCACACACATTTGGAACTCTCCTGGGGTACCCTCACACATATTATTCCCTCATGTAGTGGATATTTTCACAAAAAAGTGAAATTTTCAAAAATCCAGAAAATTGGCTTAAAGCGACTAAATATCAAGAACTCATTGGGCGAATCGCTCTGGAACTGAAATCGGAATGCTCACTGACATTTCCCCTATCTGAAAATCTGATAAACGCCGGAAAAATGACTAAGTCCAAAAAAAAAAAAATTTAAACTTTTTTCAATTTTACCCCCGTGGGATATATATTCTACCCAAACACATTTGGAACTCTCCTGGGGTACCCTCACACATATTATTCCCTCATTTAGTGGATATTTTCACAAAAAAGTGAAATTTTCAAAAATCCAGAAAATTGGCTGAAAATGACTAAATATCAAGGACTCAATGGGCGAATCGCTCTGGAACTGAAATCGCAACGCTCACTGACATTTCCCCTATCTGAAAATCTGATAAACGAAGGAAAAATGACTAAGTCCAAAAAAAAAATTTTTTCAACTTTTTTCAATTTTACCCCCGTGGGATATATATTCTACCCACACACATTTGGAACTCTCCTGGGGTACCCTCACACATATTATTCCCTCATTTAGTGGATATTTTCACAAAAAAGTGAAATTTTCAAAAATCCAGAAAATTGGCTGAAAACGACTAAATATCAAGGACCCATTGGGCGAATCACTCTGCAAATGAAATCGGAACGCTCACTGACATTTCCCCTATCTGAAAGTCTGCTAAACGCCGGAAAAATTACTAAAACCCCCAAAAATTTTTTTTTTACTTTTTTCAATTTTACCCCCGTGGGATATATATTCTACCCACACACATTTGGAACTCTCCTGGGGTACCCTCACACATTTTATTCCCTCATTTAGTGGATATTTTCACAAAAAAGTGAAATTTTCAAAAATCCAGAAAATTGGCTGAAAACGACTAAATATCTAGGACCCATTGGGCGAATCACTCTGGAACTGAAATCAGAACACTCACTGACATTTCCCCTATCTGAAAGTCTGCTAAAAGCCGGAAAAATGACTAAGTCCCAAAAAAATTTTTTTTAAACTTTTTTCAATTTTCCCCCCGTGGGATATATATTCTACCCACACACATTTGGAACTCTCCTGGGGTAAGCTCACACATATGATTCCCTCATTTAGTGGATATTTTCACAAAAAGTGAAATTTTAAAAAATCCAGAAAATTGGCTGAAAACGACTAAATATCAAAGACTCAATGGGCGAATCGCTCTAGAACTGAAATCATAACGCTCACTGACATTTTCCCTATCTGAAAGCCTGATAAACGCCGGAAAAATGACTAAGACCCCCAAAAATTTTTTTTTAACTTTTTTCAATTTTACCCCCGTGGGATATATATTCTACCCACACACATTTGGAACTCTCCTGGGGTACCCTCACACATATTATTCCCTCATTTAGTGGATATTTTCACAAAAAAGTGAAATTTTCAAAAATCCAGAAAATTGGCTGAAAACGACTAAATATCATGGACTCAATGGGCGAATCGCTCTGGAACTGAAATCGGAATGCTCACTGACATTTCCCCTATCTGAAAGTCTGATAAACGCCGGAAAAATGATTAAGTCCCCCCAAAAAAATTTTTTCAACTTTTTTCAATTTTACCCCCGTGGGATATATATTCTACCCACACACATTTGGAACTCTCCTGGGGTACCCTCACACATATTATTCCCTCATTTAGTGGATATTTTCACAAAAAAGTGAAATTTTTGAAAAATCCAGAAAATTAGCTGAAAACGATTAAATATCAAGGACTCATTGGGCGAATAGCTCTGGAACTGAAATCGGAACGCTCACTCACATTTCCCATATCTGAAAGTCTGATAAATGTCGGAAAAACAGTCCAAAAAAAAATTTTTTTAACTTTTTTCAATTTTACCCCCGTGGGATATATATTCTACCTACACACATTTGGAACTCTCCTGGGGTACCCTCATACATATTATTCCCTCATTTAGTGGATATTTTCACAAAAAAGTGAAATTTTCAAAAATCCAGAAAATTGGCTGAAAACGACTAAATATCAAGGACTCAATGGGCGAATCGCTCTGGAACTGAAATCATAACGTTCACTGACATTTCCCCTATCTGAAAGTCTGATAAACGCCGGAAAAATGACTAAGTCCCCAAAAAATTTTTTTCAACTTTTTTCAATTTTACCCCCGTGGGGTATATATTCTGCCCACACACATTTGGAACTCTCCTGGGGTACCCTCACACATATTATTCCCTCATTTAGTGGATATTTTCACAAAAAAGTGAAATTTTCAAAAATCCAGAAAATTGGCTGAAAACGACTAAATATCAAGGACTCAATGGGCGTATAGCTCTGGAACTGAAATCGGAACGCTCACTGACATTTCCCCTATCTGAAAATCTGATAAACGCCGGAAAAATGACTAAGTCCAAAAAAAAAATTTTTTCAACTTTTTTCAATTTTACCCCCGTGGGGTATATTTTCTGCACACACACATTTGGAACTCTCCTGGGGTACCCTCACACATATGGTACCCTCACACATATTATTCCCTCATTTAGTGGATATTTTCACAAAAAAGTGAAATTTTCAAAAATCCAGAAAATTGGCTGAAAACGACAAAATATGAATGACTCATTGGCTGAATCACTCTGGAACTGAAATCGGAATGCTCACTGACATTTCACCTATCTGAAAGTCTGATAAATGTCGGAAAAATGACTAAGTGCAAAAAAAAATTTTTTTCAACTTTTTTCAATTTTACCCCTGTGGGATATATATTCTACCCACACACATTTGGAACTCTCCTGGGGAACACTCACACATATTATTCCCTCATTTAGTGGATATTTTCACACAAAAAAGTGAAATTTAAAAAAATCCAGAAAATTGGCTGAAAACGACTAAATAACAAGGACTCATTGGGCGAATCGCTCTGGAACTGAAATCGGAACGCTCACTGACATTTCCCCTATCTGAAAGTCTTCTAAATGTCGGAAAAAAGACTAAGTCCAAAGAAAAATTTTCTTCAACTTTTTTCAATTTTACCCCCGTGGGATATATATTCTACCCACACACATTTGGAACTCTCCTGGGGTACCCTCACACATATTATTCCCTCATTTAGTGCATATTTTCACAAAAAAGTGACATTTTCAAAAATCCAGGAAATTGGCTGAAAACGACTAAATATCAAAGACTGATTGGGCGAATCGCTCTGGAGCTGAAATCGGAACGCTCACTGATATTTGCCCTATGTGAAAGTCTGATAAATGCCGGAAAAATGACTAAGTCCAAAAAAATAATTTTTTCAACTTTTTTCAATTTTACCCCCGTGGGATATATATTCTACCCACACACATTTGGAACTCTCCTGGGGTACCCTCACACATATTATTCCCTAATTTTGTGGATATTTTCACAGAAAGTGAAATTTTAAAAAATCCAGAAAATTGGCTGAAAACGACTAAATATCAAAGACTCAATGGGCGAATCGCTCTGGAACTTAAATCATAATGCTCACTGACATTTCCCCTATCTGAAAATCTGCTAAATGCCGGAAAAATGACTAAGACCCCCAAAAATTTTTTTTTTACTTTTTTCAATTTTACCCCTGTGGGATATATATTCTACCCACACACATTTGGAACTCTCCTGGGGTACCCTCACACATATTATTCCCTCATTTAGTGGATATTTTCACAAAAAAGTGAAATTTAAAAAATCCAGAAAATTGGCTGAAAACGACTAAATAACAAGGACTCATTGGGCGAATCGCTCTGAAACTGAAATCGGAACGCTCACTGACATTTCCCCTATCTGAAAGTCTGCTAAACACCAGAAAAATGACTAAGTCCCCCAAAAATTTTTTTTTTACTTTTTTCAATTTTACCCCCGTGGGATATATATTCTACCCACACACATTTGGAACTCTCCTGGGGTACCCTCACACATATTATTCCCTCATTTGGTGGATATTTTCTCGAAAAAGTGAAATTTTCAAAAATCCAGAAAATTGGCTGAAAACGACTAAATAACAAGGACTCATTGGGCGAATCGCTCTGGAACTGAAATCGGAATGCTCACTGACATTTCCCCTATCTGAAAGTGTGATAAACGCTGGAAAAATGACTAAGTCAAAAAAAATATTTTTTTTCAACTTTTTTCAATTTTACCCCCGTGGGATATATATTCTGCCCACACACATTTGGAACCCTCACACTTATTATTCCCTCATTTTGTGGATATTTTCACAAAAAAAGTGAAATTTTCAAAAATCCAAAAAATTGGCTGAAAACGACTAAATATCAAGGACTCATTGGGCGAATCGCTCTGGAACTGAAATCGGAATGCTCACTGACATTTCCCCTATCTGAAAGTCTGATAAACGCCGGAAAAATGACTAAGTCCAAAAAAAAAAATGTTTTCAACTTTTTTCAATTTTACCCCCGTGGGATATATATTCTACCCACACACATTTGGAACTCTCCTGGGGTACCCTCACACATATTATTCCCTCATTTAGTGGATATTTTCACAAAAAAGTGAAATTTTCAAAAATCCAGAAAATTGGCTGAAAACGACTAAATAACAAGGACTCATTGGGCGAATCGCTCTGGAACTGAAATCGGAACGCTCACGGACATTTCACCTATCTGAAAGTCTGATAAATGTCGGAAAAATGACTAAGTCCAAAAAAATTTTTTTTCAACTTTTTTCAATTTTACCCCAGTGGGATATATATTCTACCCACACACATTTGGAACTCTCCTGGGGTCCCCTCATACATATTATTCCCTCATTTAGTGGATATTTTCACAAAAAATGTAAATTTTCAAAAATCCAGAAAATTGGCTGAAAACGACTAAATATGAATGACTCATTGGGCAAATCACTCTGGAACTGAAATAGGAATGCTCACTGACATTTCACCTATCTGAAAGTCTGATAAATGTCAGAAAAATGACTAAGTCCAAAAAAAAATTTTTTTCAACTTTTTTCAATTTTACCCCTGTGGGATATATATTCTACCCACACACATTTGGAACTCTCCTGGGGAACCCTCACACATATTATTCCCTCATTTAGTGGATATTTTCACACAAAAAAGTGAAATTTAAAAAAATCCAGAAAATTGGCTGAAAACGACTAAATAACAAGGACTCATTGGGCGAATCGCTCTGAAACTGAAATCGGAATGCTCACTGACATTTCCCTTATCTGAAAGTCTGCTAAATGTCGGAAAAAAGACTAAGTCCAAAAAAAAAATTTTTTCAACTTTTTTCAATTTTACCCCCGTGGGATATATATTCTACCCACACACATTTGGAACTCTCCTGGGGTACCCTCACACATATTATTCCCTCATTTAGTGGATATTTTCACAAAAAAGTGAAATTTTCAAAAATCCAGAAAATTGGCTGAAAACGACTAAATAACAAGGACTCATTGGGCGAATCGCTCTGGAACTGAAATCGGAATGCTCACTGACATTTCCCCTATCTGAAAGTGTGATAAACGCTGGAAAAATGACTAAGTCAAAAAAAATATTTTTTTTCAACTTTTTTCAATTTTACCCCCGTGGGATATTTATTCTGCCCACACACATTTGGAACCCTCACACTTATTATTCCCTCATTTAGTGGATATTTTCACAAAAAAAGTGAAATTTTCAAAAATCCAGAAAATTGGCTGAAAACGACTAAATATCAAGGACTCATTGGGCGAATCGCTCTGGAACTGAAATCGGAATGCTCACTGACATTTCCCCTATCTGAAAGTCTGATAAACGCCGGAAAAATGACTAAGTCCAAAAAAAAAAATGTTTTCAACTTTTTTCAATTTTACCCCCGTAGGATATATATTCTACCCACACACATTTGGAACTCTCCTGGGGTACCCTCACGCTTATTATTCCCTCATTTAGTGGATATTTTCACAAAAAATTGAAATTTTAAAAAATCCAGAAAATTGGCTGAAAACGACTAAATATCAAGGACTCATTGGCCGAATCGCTCTGGAACTGAAATCGGAATGCTCACTGACATTTGCCCTATCTGAAAGTCTGATAAACGCCGAAAAAATGACTAAGTCCAAAAAAAATTTTTTTTCAACTTTTTTCAATTTTACCCCAGTGGGATATATATTCTACCCACACACATTTGGAACTCTCCTGGGGTCCCCTCATACATATTATTCCCTCATTTAGTGGATATTTTCACAAAAAATGTAAATTTTCAAAAATCCAGAAAATTGGCTGAAAACGACTAAATATGAATGACTCATTGGGCAAATCACTCTGGAACTGAAATAGGAATGCTCACTGACATTTCACCTATCTGAAAGTCTGATAAATGTCAGAAAAATGACTAAGTCCAAAAAAAAATTTTTTTCAACTTTTTTCAATTTTACCCCTGTGGGATATATATTCTACCCACACACATTTGGAACTCTCCTGGGGAACCCTCACACATATTATTCCCTCATTTAGTGGATATTTTCACACAAAAAAGTGAAATTTAAAAAAATCCAGAAAATTGGCTGAAAACGACTAAATAACAAGGACTCATTGGGCGAATCGCTCTGAAACTGAAATCGGAATGCTCACTGACATTTCCCTTATCTGAAAGTCTGCTAAATGTCGGAAAAAAGACTAAGTCCAAAAAAAAAATTTTTTCAACTTTTTTCAATTTTACCCCCGTGGGATATATATTCTACCCACACACATTTGGAACTCTCCTGGGGTACCCTCACACATATTATTCCCTCATTTAGTGGATATTTTCACAAAAAAGTGAAATTTTCAAAAATCCAGAAAATTGGCTGAAAACGACTAAATAACAAGGACTCATTGGGCGAATCGCTCTGGAACTGAAATCGGAATGCTCACTGACATTTCCCCTATCTGAAAGTGTGATAAACGCTGGAAAAATGACTAAGTCAAAAAAAATATTTTTTTTCAACTTTTTTCAATTTTACCCCCGTGGGATATTTATTCTGCCCACACACATTTGGAACCCTCACACTTATTATTCCCTCATTTAGTGGATATTTTCACAAAAAAAGTGAAATTTTCAAAAATCCAGAAAATTGGCTGAAAACGACTAAATATCAAGGACTCATTGGGCGAATCGCTCTGGAACTGAAATCGGAATGCTCACTGACATTTCCCCTATCTGAAAGTCTGATAAACGCCGGAAAAATGACTAAGTCCAAAAAAAAAAATGTTTTCAACTTTTTTCAATTTTACCCCCGTAGGATATATATTCTACCCACACACATTTGGAACTCTCCTGGGGTACCCTCACGCTTATTATTCCCTCATTTAGTGGATATTTTCACAAAAAATTGAAATTTTAAAAAATCCAGAAAATTGGCTGAAAACGACTAAATATCAAGGACTCATTGGCCGAATCGCTCTGGAACTGAAATCGGAACGCTCACTGACATTTGCCCTATCTGAAAGTCTGATAAACGCCGAAAAAATGACTAAGTCCAAAAAAAATTTTTTTTCAACTTTTTTCAATTTTACCCCCGTGGGATATATATTCTACCCACACACATTTGGAACTCTCCTGGGGTACCCTCACGCTTATTATTCCCTCATTTAGTGGATATTTTCACAAAAAAAGTGAAATTTTCAAAAATCCAGAAAATTGGCTGAAAACGACTAAATATCAAGGACTCATTGGGCGAATCGCTCTGGAACTGAAATCGGAATGCTCACTGACATTTGCCCTATGGGAAAGTCTGATAAACGCCGGAAAAATGACTAAGTCCAAAAAAAAATTTTTATTCAACTTTTTTCAATTTTACCCCAGTGGGATATATATTCTACCCACACATTTGGAACTCTCCTGGGGTACCCTCACATTTAGTGGATATTTTCGCAAAAAAGTTAAATTTTAAAAAATCCAGAAAATTGGCTGAAAACGAATAAATATCAAGGACTCATTGGGCGAATCGCTCTGGAACTGAAATCGAAATGCTCACTGACATTTGACCTATCTGAAAGTCTGATAAACGCCGGAAAAATGACTAAGTCCAAAAAAAAAATGTTTTCAACTTTTTTCAATTTTACCCCGTGGGATATATATTCTACCCACACACATTTGGAACTCTCCTGGGGTACCCTCACACATATTATTCCCTCATTTAGTGGATATTTTCAAAAAAAATTGAAATTTTAAAAAATCCAGAAAATTGGCTGAAAACGACTAAATATCAAGGACTCATTGGGCGAATCGCTCTAGAACAGAATTCAGAATGCTCACTGACATTTCCCCTATCTGAAAGTGTGATAAACGCTGGAAAAATGACTAAGTCCAAAAAAAATTTTTTTTCAACTTTTTTCAATTTTACCCCCGTGGGATATATATTCTACCCACACACATTTGGAACTCTCCTGGGGTACCCTCACACATATTATTCCCTCATTTTGTGGATATTTTTACAAAAAATTGAAATTTTAAAAAATCCAGAAAATTGGCTGAAAATGACTAAATATCATGGACTCACTGGGCGAATCGCTCTGGAACTGAAATCGCAACGCTCACTGACATTTGCCCTATCTGAAAGTCTGATAAACGCCGGAAAAATGACTAAGTCCAAAAAAAAATTTTTATTCAACTTTTTTCAATTTTACCCCCGTGGGATATATATTCTACCCACACACATTTGGAACTCTCCTGGGGTACTCTCACACATATTATTCCCTCATTTAGTGGATATTTTTACAAAAAAAGTGAAATTTTCAAAAATCCAGAAAATTGGCTGAAAACGACTAAATATCAAGGACTCATTGGGCGAATCACTCTGGAACTGATATCGGAATGCTCACTGACATTTGCCCTATCTGAAATGCTGATAAACGCCGGAAAAATGACTAAGCCCAAGAAAAAATTGTTTTCAACTTTTTTCAATTTTACCCCCATGGGATATATATTCTACCCACACACATTTGGAACTCTCCTGGGGTACCCTCACACATATTATTCCCTCATTTAGTGGGTATTTTCACAAAAAATTGAAATTTTAAAAAATCCAGGAAATTGGCTGAAAACGACTAAATATCAAGGACTCATTGGGCGAATCGCTCTGGAACTGAAATCGGAATGCTCACTGACATTTGCCCTATCTGAAAGTCTGATAAACGCCTGAAAAATGCCTAAGTCCAAAAAAAAAATTTTTACAACTATTTTCAATTTTACCCCTGTGGGATATATATTCTACCCACACACATTTGGAACTCTCCTGGGGTACCCTCACGCTTATTATTCCCTCATTTAGTGGATATATTTTCACAAAAAAAGTGAAATTTTCAAAAATCCAGAAAATTGGCTGAAAACGACTAAATATCAAGGACTCATTGGGCGAATCACTCTGGAACTGAAATCGGAATGCTCACTGACATTTGCCCTATGTGAAAGTCTGATAAACGCCGGAAAAATGACTAAGTCCAAACAAAAATTTTTATTCAACTTTTTTCAATTTTACCCCAGTGGGATATATATTCTATCCACACATTTGGAACTCTCCTGGGGTACCCTCACACTTAGTGGATATTTTCGCAAAAAAGTTAAATTTTAAAAAATCCAGAAAATTGGCTGAAAACGAATAAATATCAAGGACTGATTGGGCGAATCGCCCTGGAACTGAAATCGAAATGCTCACTGACATTTGACCTATCTGAAAGTCTGATAAACGCCGGAAAAATGACTAAGTCCAAAAAAAAAATGTTTTCAACTTTTTTCAATTTTACCCCCGTGGGATATATATTCTACCCACACACATTTGGAACTCTCCTGGGGTACTCTCACACATATTATTCCCTCATTTAGTGGATATTTTTACAAAAAAAGTGAAATTTTCAAAAATCCAGAAAATTGGCTGAAAACGACTAAATATCAAGGACTCATTGGGCGAATCACTCTGGAACTGAAATCGGAATGCTCACTGACATTTGCCCTATCTGAAATGCTGATAAAGGCCGGAAAAATGACTAAGCCCAAGAAAAAATTGTTTTCAACTTTTTTCAATATTACCCCCATGGGATATATATTCTACCCACACACATTTGGAACTCTCCTGGGGTACCCTCACACATATTATTCCCTCATTTAGTGGGTATTTTCACAAAAAATTGAAATTTTAAAAAATCCAGAAAATTACCTGAAAACGACTAAATATTAAGGACTCATTGGGCGAATCGCTCTGGAACTGAAATCGTAACGCTCACTGACATTTGCCCTATCTGAAAGTCTGATAAACGCCGGAAAAATGACTAAGTCCAAAAAAAATTTTTTTTAAACTTTTTTCAATTTTACCCCCGTGGGATATATATTCTACCCACACACATTTGGAACTCTCCTGGGGTACCCTCACACATATTATTCCCTCATTTAGTGGGTATTTTCACAAAAAATTGAAATTTTAAAAAATTCAGAAAATTGGCTGAAAACGACTAAATATCAAGGACTCATTGGGCGAATCGCTCTGGAACAGAAATCAGAACGCTCACTGACATTTGCACTATGTGTAAGTCTGATAAACGCCGGAAAAATGACTAAGTCCAAAAAAAATTTTTTTTAAACTTTTTTCAATTTTACCCCCGTGGGATATATATTCTACCCACACACATTTGGAACTCTCCTGGGGTACCCTCACACATATTATTCCCTCATTTAGTGGGAATTTTCACAAAAAATTGAAATTTTAAAAAATTCAGAAAATTGGCTGAAAACGACTAAATATCAAGGACTCATTGGGCGAATCGCTCTGGAACTGAAATCGGAATGCTCACTGACATTTGCCCTATCTGAAAGTCTGATAAACGCCTGAAAAATGACTAAGTCCAAAAAAAAAATTTTTACAACTATTTTCAATTTTACCCCTGTGGGATATATATTCTACCCACACACATTTGGAACTCTCTTGGGGTACCCTCACGCTTATTATTCCCTCATTTAGTGGATATTTTCACAAAAAAAGTGAAATTTTCAAAAATCCAGAAAATTGGCTGAAAACGACTAAATATCAAGGACTCATTGGGCGAATCACTCTGGAACTGAAATCGGAATGCTCACTGACATTTGCCCTATGTGAAAGTCTGATAAACGCCGGAAAAATGACTAAGTCCAAAAAAAAATTTTTATTCAACTTTTTTCAATTTTACCCCAGTGGGATATATATTCTATCCACACATTTGGAACTCTCCTGGGGTACCCTCACATTTAGTGGATATTTTCGCAAAAAAGTTAAATTTTAAAAAATCCAGAAAATTGGCTGAAAACGAATAAATATCAAGGACTGATTGGGCGAATCGCCCTGGAACTGAAATCGAAATGCTCACTGACATTTGACCTATCTGAAAGTCTGATAAACGCGGGAAAAATGACTAAGTCCAAAAAAAAAATGTTTTCAACTTTTTTCAATTTTACCCCCGTGGGATATATATTCTACCCACACACATTTGGAACTCTCCTGGGGTACTCTCACACATATTATTCCCTCATTTAGTGGATATTTTTACAAAAAAAGTGAAATTTTCAAAAATCCAGAAAATTGGCTGAAAACGACTAAATATCAAGGACTCCTTGGGCGAATCACTCTGGAACTGAAATCGGAATGCTCACTGACATTTGCCCTATCTGAAATGCTGATAAACGCCGAAAAAATGACTAAGCCCAAGAAAAAATTGTTTTCAACTTTTTTCAATATTACCCCCATGGGATATATATTCTACCCACACACATTTGGAACTCTCCTGGGGTACCCTCACACATATTATTCCCTCATTTAGTGGGTATTTTCACAAAAAATTGAAATTTTAAAAAATCCAGAAAATTGGCTGAAAACGACTAAATATTAAGGACTCATTGGGCGAATCGCTCTGGAACTGAAATCGTAACGCTCACTGACATTTGCCCTATCTGAAAGTCTGATAAACGCCGGAAAAATGACTAAGTCCAAAAAAAATTTTTTTAAAACTTTTTTCAATTTTACCCCCGTGGGATATATATTCTACCCACACACATTTGGAACTCTCCTGGGGTACCCTCACACATATTATTCCCTCATTTAGTGGGTATTTTCACAAAAAATTGAAATTTTAAAAAATTCAGAAAATTGGCTGAAAACGACTAAATATCAAGGACTCATTGGGCGAATCGCTCTGGAACAGAAATCAGAACGCTCACTGACATTTGCACTATGTGTAAGTCTGATAAACGCCGGAAAAATGACTAAGTCCAAAAAAAATTTTTTTTAAACTTTTTTCAATTTTACCCCCGTGGGATATATATTCTACCCACACACATTTGGAACTCTCCTGGGGTACCCTCACACATATTATTCCCTCATTTAGTGGGAATTTTCACAAAAAATTGAAATTTTAAAAAATTCAGAAAATTGGCTGAAAATGACTAAATATCAAGGACTCATTGGGCGAATCGCTCTGGAACTGAAATCAGAACGCTCACTGACATTTGCCCTATGTGAAAGTCTGATAAACGCCGGAAAAATGACTAAGTCCAAAAAAAATTTTTTTTTCAACTTTTTTCAATTTTACCCCCGTGGGATATATATTCTACCCGCACACATTTGGAACTCTCCTGGGGTACCCTCACACATATTATTCCCTCATTTAGTGGATATTTTCACAAAAAAAGTGAAATTTTCAAAAATCCAGAAAATTTTTCTGAAAACGACTAAATATCAAGGACTCATTGGGCGAATCGCTCTGGAACTGAAATCGGAATGCTCACTGACATTTCCCCTATCTGAAAGTCTGATAAACGCCGGAAAAATGACTAAGTCCAAGAAAAAATTGTTTTCAACTTTTTTCAGTTTTACCCCCGTGGGATATATATTCTACCCACACACATTTGGAACTCTCCTGGGGTACTCTCACACATATTATTCCCTCATTTAGTGGATATTTTTACAAAAAAAGTGAAATTTTCAAAAATCCAGAAAATTGGCTGAAAACGACTAAATATCAAGGACTCATTGGGCGAATCACTCTGGAACTGAAATCGGAATGCTCACTGACATTTGCCCTATCTGAAATGCTGATAAACGCCGGAAAAATGACTAAGTCCAAAAAAATTTTTTTTTCAACTTTTTTCAATTTTACCCTCGTGGGATATATATTCTACCCACACACATTTGGAACTCTCCTGGGGTACCCTCACACATATTATTCCCTCATTTAGTGGATATTTTCACAAAAAAAGTGAAATTTTCAAAAATCCAGAAAATTGGCTGAAAACGACTAAATATCAAGGACTCATTGGGCGAATCGCTCTGGAACTGAAATCGGAATGCTCACTGACATTTGCCCTATGTGAAAGTCTGATAAACGCCGGAAAAATGACTAAGTCCAAAAAAATATGTTTTTCAACTTTTTTCAATTTTACCCCAGTGGGATATATATTCTACCCACACATTTGGAACTCTCCTGGGGTACCCTCACATTTAGTGGATATTTTCGCAAAAAAGGTAAATTTTAAAAAATCCAGAAAATTGGCTGAAAACTAATAAATATCAAGGACTCATTGGGCGAATCGCCCTGGAACTGAAATCGAAATGCTCACTGACATTTGACCTATCTGAAAGTCTGATAAACGCCGGAAAAATGACTAACTCCAAAAAAAAAATGTTTTCAACTTTTTTCAATTTTACCCCCGTGGGATATATATTCTACCCACACACATTTGGAACTCTCCAGGGGTACTCTCACACATATTATTCCCTCATTTAGTGGATATTTTTACAAAAAAAGTGAAATTTTCAAAAATCCAGAAAATTGGCTGAAAACGACTAAATATCAAGGACTCATTGGGCGAATCACTCTGGAACTGAAATCGGAATGCTCACTGACATTTGCCCTATCTGAAATGCTGATAAACGCCGGAAAAATGACTAAGCCCAAGAAAAAATTGTTTTCAACTTTTTTCAATTTTACCCCCATGGGATATATATTCTACCCACACACATTTGGAACTCTCCTGGGGTACCCTCACACATATTATTCCCTCATTTAGTGGGTATTTTCACAAAAAATTGAAATTTTAAAAAATTCAGAAAATTGGCTGAAAACGACTAAATATCAAGGACTCATTGGGCGAATCGCTCTGGAACAGAAATCAGAACGCTCACTGACATTTGCACTATGTGAAAGTCTGATAAACGCCGGAAAAATGACTAAGTCCAAAAAAAATTTTTTTTAAACTTTTTTCAATTTTACCCCCGTGGGATATATATTCTACCCACACACATTTGGAACTCTCCTGGGGTACCCTCACACATATTATTCCCTCATTTAGTGGGTATTTTCACAAAAAATTGAAATTTTAAAAAATTCAGAAAATTGGCTGAAAACGACTAAATATCAAGGACTCATTGGGTGAATCGCTCTGGAACTGAAATCAGAACGCTCACTGACATTTGCCCTATGTGAAAGTCTGATAAACGCCGGAAAAATGACTAAGTCCAAAAAAAATTTTTTTTTCAACTTTTTTCAATTTTACCCCCGTGGGATATATATTCTACCCGCACACATTTGGAACTCTCCTGGGGTACCCTCACACATATTATTCCCTCATTTAGTGGATATTTTCACAAAAAAAGTGAAATTTTCAAAAATCCAGAAAATTGGCTGAAAACGACTAAATATCAAGGACTCATTGGGCGAATCGCTCTGGAACTGAAATCGGAATGCTCACCGACATTTCCCCTATCTGAAAGTCTGATAAACGCCGGAAAAATGACTAAGTCCAAGAAAAAATTGTTTTCAACTTTTTTCAGTTTTACCCCCGTGGGATATATATTCTACCCACACACATTTGGAACTCTCCTGGGGTACTCTCACACATATTATTCCCTCATTTAGTGGATATTTTTACAAAAAAAGTGAAATTTTCAAAAATCCAGAAAATTGGCTGAAAACGACTAAATATCAAGGACTCATTGGACGAATCACTCTGGAACTGAAATCGGAATGCTCACTGACATTTGCCCTATCTGAAATGCTGATAAACGCCGGAAAAATGACTAAGTCCAAAAAAATTTTTTTTTCAACTTTTTTCAATTTTACCCCCGTGGGATATATATTCTACCCACACACATTTGGAACTCTCCTGGGGTACTCTTACACATATTATTCCCTCATTTAGTGGATATTTTCACAAAAAAAGTAACATTTTCAAAAATCCAGAAAATTGGCTGAAAACGACTAAATATCAAGGACTCATTGGGCGAATCGCTCTGGAACTGAAATCGGAATGCTCACTGACATTTCCCCAATCTGAAAGTCTGATAAATGCCGGAAAAATGACTAAGTCCAAAAAAAAATGTTTTTCAACTTTTTTCAATTTTACCCCCGTGGGATATATATTCTACCCACACACATTTGGAACTCTCCTGGGGTACCCTCACACATATTATTCCCTCATTTAGTGGGTATTTTCACAAAAAATTTAAATTTTAAAAAATCCAGAAAATTGGCTGAAAAGGACTAAATATCAAGGACTCATTGGGCGAATCGCTCTGGAACTGAAATCGCAACGCTCACTGACATTTGACCTATCTGAAATGCTGATAAACGCCGGAAAAATGACTAAGTCCAAAAAAAAATTTTTATTAAACTTTTTTCAATTTTACCCCCGTGGGATATATATTCTACCCACACACATTTGGAACTCTCCTGGGGTACCCTCACACATATTATTCCCTCATTTAGTGGGTATTTTCACAAAAAATTGAAATTTTAAAAAATTCAGAAAATTGGCTGAAAATGACTAAATATCAAGGACTCATTGGGCGAATCGCTCTGGAACTGAAATCAGAACGCTCACTGACATTTGCCCTATGTGAAAGTCTGATAAACGCCGGAAAAATGACTAAGTCCAAAAAAATATGTTTTTCAACTTTTTTCAATTTTACCCCAGTGGGATATATATTCTACCCACACATTTGGAACTCTCCTGGGGTACCCTCACATTTAGTGGATATTTTCGCAAAAAAGGTAAATTTTAAAAAATCCAGAAAATTGGCTGAAAACTAATAAATATCAAGGACTCATTGGGCGAATCGCCCTGGAACTGAAATCGAAATGCTCACTGACATTTGACCTATCTGAAAGTCTGATAAACGCCGGAAAAATGACTAACTCCAAAAAAAAAATGTTTTCAACTTTTTTCAATTTTACCCCCGTGGGATATATATTCTACCCACACACATTTGGAACTCTCCAGGGGTACTCTCACACATATTATTCCCTCATTTAGTGGATATTTTTACAAAAAAAGTGAAATTTTCAAAAATCCAGAAAATTGGCTGAAAACGACTAAATATCAAGGACTCATTGGGCGAATCACTCTGGAACTGAAATCGGAATGCTCACTGACATTTGCCCTATCTGAAATGCTGATAAACGCCGGAAAAATGACTAAGCCCAAGAAAAAATTGTTTTCAACTTTTTTCAATTTTACCCCCATGGGATATATATTCTACCCACACACATTTGGAACTCTCCTGGGGTACCCTCACACATATTATTCCCTCATTTAGTGGGTATTTTCACAAAAAATTGAAATTTTAAAAAATTCAGAAAATTGGCTGAAAACGACTAAATATCAAGGACTCATTGGGCGAATCGCTCTGGAACAGAAATCAGAACGCTCACTGACATTTGCACTATGTGAAAGTCTGATAAACGCCGGAAAAATGACTAAGTCCAAAAAAAATTTTTTTTAAACTTTTTTCAATTTTACCCCCGTGGGA
This sequence comes from Phyllobates terribilis, assembly GCF_046119375.1. Classification (NCBI taxonomy): domain Eukaryota; kingdom Metazoa; phylum Chordata; class Amphibia; order Anura; family Dendrobatidae; genus Phyllobates; species Phyllobates terribilis. Next base: position 323,682,634 of record NW_027362764.1, on the reverse strand, counting down.
TATATATTCTACCCACACACATTTGGAACTCTCCTGGGGTACCCTCACACATATTATTCCCTCATTTAGTGGGTATTTTCACAAAAAATTGAAATTTTAAAAAATTCAGAAAATTGGCTGAAAACGACTAAATATCAAGGACTCATTGGGTGAATCGCTCTGGAACTGAAATCAGAACGCTCACTGACATTTGCCCTATGTGAAAGTCTGATAAACGCCGGAAAAATGACTAAGTCCAAAAAAAATTTTTTTTTCAACTTTTTTCAATTTTACCCCCGTGGGATATATATTCTACCCGCACACATTTGGAACTCTCCTGGGGTACCCTCACACATATTATTCCCTCATTTAGTGGATATTTTCACAAAAAAAGTGAAATTTTCAAAAATCCAGAAAATTGGCTGAAAACGACTAAATATCAAGGACTCATTGGGCGAATCGCTCTGGAACTGAAATCGGAATGCTCACCGACATTTCCCCTATCTGAAAGTCTGATAAACGCCGGAAAAATGACTAAGTCCAAGAAAAAATTGTTTTCAACTTTTTTCAGTTTTACCCCCGTGGGATATATATTCTACCCACACACATTTGGAACTCTCCTGGGGTACTCTCACACATATTATTCCCTCATTTAGTGGATATTTTTACAAAAAAAGTGAAATTTTCAAAAATCCAGAAAATTGGCTGAAAACGACTAAATATCAAGGACTCATTGGACGAATCACTCTGGAACTGAAATCGGAATGCTCACTGACATTTGCCCTATCTGAAATGCTGATAAACGCCGGAAAAATGACTAAGTCCAAAAAAATTTTTTTTTCAACTTTTTTCAATTTTACCCCCGTGGGATATATATTCTACCCACACACATTTGGAACTCTCCTGGGGTACTCTTACACATATTATTCCCTCATTTAGTGGATATTTTCACAAAAAAAGTAACATTTTCAAAAATCCAGAAAATTGGCTGAAAACGACTAAATATCAAGGACTCATTGGGCGAATCGCTCTGGAACTGAAATCGGAATGCTCACTGACATTTCCCCAATCTGAAAGTCTGATAAATGCCGGAAAAATGACTAAGTCCAAAAAAAAATGTTTTTCAACTTTTTTCAATTTTACCCCCGTGGGATATATATTCTACCCACACACATTTGGAACTCTCCTGGGGTACCCTCACACATATTATTCCCTCATTTAGTGGGTATTTTCACAAAAAATTTAAATTTTAAAAAATCCAGAAAATTGGCTGAAAAGGACTAAATATCAAGGACTCATTGGGCGAATCGCTCTGGAACTGAAATCGCAACGCTCACTGACATTTGACCTATCTGAAATGCTGATAAACGCCGGAAAAATGACTAAGTCCAAAAAAAAATTTTTATTAAACTTTTTTCAATTTTACCCCCGTGGGATATATATTCTACCCACACACATTTGGAACTCTCCTGGGGTACCCTCACACATATTATTCCCTCATTTAGTGGGTATTTTCACAAAAAATTGAAATTTTAAAAAATTCAGAAAATTGGCTGAAAATGACTAAATATCAAGGACTCATTGGGCGAATCGCTCTGGAACTGAAATCAGAACGCTCACTGACATTTGCCCTATGTGAAAGTCTGATAAACGCCGGAAAAATGACTAAGTCCAAAAAAAATTTTTTTTTAAACTTTTTTCAATTTTACCCCCGTGGGATATATATTCTACCCGCACACATTTGGAACTCTCCTGGGGTACCCTCACACATATTATTCCCTCATTTAGTGGATATTTTCACAAAAAAAGTGAAATTTTCAAAAATCCAGAAAATTGGCTGAAAACGACTAAATATCAAGGACTCATTGGGCGAATCACTCTGGAACTGAAATCGGAATGCTCACTGACATTTGCCCTATCTGAAATGCTGATAAACGCCGGAAAAATGACTAAGTCCAAAAAAATTTTTTTTTCAACTTTTTTCAATTTTACCCCCGTGGGATATATATTCTACCCACACACATTTGGAACTCTCCTGGGGTACCCTCACACATATTATTCCCTCATTTAGTGGATATTTTCACAAAAAAAGTGAAATTTTCAAAAATCCAGAAAATTGGCTGAAAAAGACTAAATATCAAGGACTCATTGGGCGAATCACTCTGGAACTGAAATCGGAATGCTCACTGACATTTGCCCTATCTGAAATGCTGATAAACGCCGGAAAAATGACTAAGCCCAAGAAAAAATTGTTTTCAACTTTTTTCAATTTTACCCCCATGGGATATATATTCTACCCACACACATTTGGAACTCTCCTGGGGTACCCTCACACATATTATTCCCTCATTTAGTGGGTATTTTCACAAAAAATTGAAATTTTAAAAAATTCAGAAAATTGGCTGAAAACGACTAAATATCAAGGACTGATTGGGCGAATCGCTCTGGAACTGAAATCGGAACGCTCACTGACATTTGCCCTATGTGAAAGTCTGATAAACGCCGGAAAAATGACTAAGTCCAAAAAAAATTTTTTTTCAACTTTTTTCAATTTTACCCCCGTGGGATATATATTCTACCCACACACATTTGGAATTCTCCTGGGGTACCCTCACACATATTATTCCCTCATTTAGTGGATATTTTCACAAAAAAAGTAACATTTTCAAAAATCCAGAAAATTGGCTGAAAACGACTAAATATCAAGGACTCATTGGGTGAATCGCTCTGGAACTGAAATCGGAATGCTCACTGACATTTCCCCTATCTGAAAGTCTGATAAACGCCGGAAAAATGACTAAGTCCAAAAAAAAAATGTTTTCAACTTTTTTCAATTTTACCCCTGTGGGATATATATTCTACCCACACACATTTGGAACTCTCCTGGGGTACCCTCACACATATTATTCCCTCATTTAGTGGATATTTTCACAAAAAAGTTAAATTTTCAAAAATCCAGAAAATTGGCTGAAAACGACTAAATATCAAGGACTCATTGGGAGAATCACTCTGGAACTGAAATCGGAATGCTCACTGACATTTGCCCTATCTGAAATGCTGATAAACGCCGGAAAAATGACTAAGCCCAAGAAAAAATTGTTTTCAACTTTTTTCAATTTTATCCCCATGGGATATATATTCTACCCACACACATTTGGAACTCTCCTTGGGTACCCTCACACATATTATTCCCTCATTTAGTGGGTATTTTCACAAAAAATTGAAATTTTAAAAAATCCAGAAAATTGGCTGAAAACGACTAAATATCAAGGACTCATTGGGCGAATCGCTCTAGAACAGAATTCAGAATGCTCACTGACATTTCCCCTATCTGAAAGTGTGATAAACGCCGGAAAAATGACTAAGTCCAAAAAATATTTTTTTTCAACTTTTTTCAATTTTACCCCCGTGGGATATATATTCTACCCACACACATTTGGAACTCTCCTGGGGTACCCTCACACATATTATTCCCTCATTTTGTGGATATTTTTACAAAAAATTGAAATTTTAAAAAATCCAGAAAATTGGCTGAAAACGACTAAATATCAAGGACTCATTGGGCGAATCGCTCTGGAACAGAAATCAGAACGCTCACTGACATTTGCACTATGTGAAAGTCTGATAAACGCCGGAAAAATGACTAAGTCCAAAAAAAATTTTTTTTTCAACTTTTTTCAATTTTACCCCCGTGGGATATATATTCTACCCGCACACATTTGGAACTCTCCTGGGGTACCCTCACACATATTATTCCCTCATTTAGTGGATATTTTCACAAAAAAAGTGAAATTTTCAAAAATCCAGAAAATTGGCTGAAAACGACTAAATATCAAGGACTCATTGGGCGAATCGCTCTGGAACTGAAATCGGAATGCTCACTGACATTTGCCCTATCTGAAATGCTGATAAACGCCGGAAAAATGACTAAGTCCAAAAAAATTTTTTTTTCAACTTTTTTCAATTTTACCCTCGTGGGATATATATTCTACCCACACACATTTGGAACTCTCCTGGGGTACCCTCACACATATTATTCCCTCATTTAGTGGATATTTTCACAAAAAAAGTAACATTTTCAAAAATCCAGAAAATTGGCTGAAAACGACTAAATATCAAGGACTCATAGGGCGAATCGCTCTGGAACTGAAATCGGAATGCTCACTGACATTTCCCCGATCTGAAAGTCTGATAAATGCCGGAAAAATGACTAAGTCCAAAAAAAAATGTTTTTCAACTTTTTTCAATTTTACCCCCGTGGGATATATATTCTACCCACACACATTTGGAACTCTCCTGGGGTACCCTCACACATATTATTCCCTCATTTAGTGGGTATTTTCACAAAAAATTTAAATTTTAAAAAATCCAGAAAATTGGCTGAAAAGGACTAAATATCAAGGACTCATTGGGCGAATCGCTCTGGAACTGAAATCGCAACGCTCACTGACATTTGCCCTATCTGAAATGCTGATAAACGCCGGAAAAATGACTAAGCCCAAGAAAAAATTGTTTTCAACTTTTTTAAATTTTACCCCCATGGGATATATATTCTACCCACACACATTTGGAACTCTCCTGGGGTACCCTCACACATATTATTCCCTCATTTAGTGGGTATTTTCACAAAAAATTGAAATTTTAAAAAATTCAGAAAATTGGCTGAAAACGACTAAATATCAAGGACTGATTGGGCGAATCGCTCTGGAACTGAAATCGGAACTCTCACTGACATTTGCCCTATGTGAAAGTCTGATAAACGCCGGAAAAATGACTAAGTCCAAAAAAAATTTTTTTTCAACTTTTTTCAATTTTACCCCCGTGGGATATATATTCTACCCACACACATTTGGAATTCTCCTGGGGTACCCTCACACATATTATTCCCTCATTTAGTGGATATTTTCACAAAAAAAGTGAAATTTTCAAAAATCCAGAAAATTGGCTGAAAACGACTAAATATCAAGCTGTTATGTTCTGCTACCAGAGCTAAGGAAAGAGAGGAGATCTGTCCCTACGATAGAACTCAGCTTAATCCCTACGATGTAACAGGGAACCTGATCCTGCGATCAGACCTGCTAAAGTCCTAAGCTAGTCTGTACGGAGACCTATAGATGTGGGGAAGGAATCCCTACAAGTACTAAGGACTGGGAGGAAAATGGGACACCTCCTAACAGAAATAGTAGCAGACAGACGAACAAACAAAATATATATAACATAGAGGTCCGTAGACCAAGCAAACTAACAGAGTTAGATACAGAGCACACACTAGCTAGAAATTAGTTATACAATGAAGTCCAGCAAAGCCAGAAGGGCGGAGCAGGATTAAATAGGCCAACAAGGTCATGTGACCAGCAAAGGAAAAAACCTAAGAGCAAGGTTCTAACAGTACCCCCCCTTCTAAGAGGATCCTCCGGATCCCCTAGGACCAGGCTTATCAGGAAATCTCCTGTGAAACGCTCTGATAAGTCTGGACGGGGAAACATCATCCGACCTCACCCAAGAGTTATCCTCGGGTCCGAAACCTTTCCAGGCCACAAGATACTGCAAACTACCTCTATACCGTCTAGAGTTAAGGATGCGAGAAATTTCATATTCCCCGTCCTCCACCACCGGAGGAACAGAGGCAGAGGCGTCACAATCCGATACAACCGCTTTTTTCAACAGAGAGACATGAAATACCGGATTAATTCTCCAGGAGGTAGGAACCTCCAACCTAACAGCAGATTGGTTGACAACCTTAAGCACCTTAAAGGGCCCTACAAACTTGGGACCCAATTTCTTAGAAGGAATCCTCAACCGCAGATTCCTAGAGGACAACCAAACCATGTCACCAACAGCGAACAAAACCTCCTGTCGTTTCCTATCAAAGTAGTCTTTAGATTTTCTGTTGGCCTCCTGAAGATTACCACGCACATCCGTCCAAACTCTCTCCAAATCACCGGAAAAATTCTCCTCCTCAGGCACGGCAGATCCCAACTTGGAGAACGACCCAAACGACGGATGTCTCCCAGAACAACAAAAAAAAGGCGAACAACCAGCAGAAGAAGATGTATGGCTGTTAAGAGCAAATTCAGCAAGTGGCAGAAACTCAGACCACCCCTCTTGATTGTCTGCCACAAAACAAAGCAAGAACTGCTCAACATCCTGGTTTTTCCTTTCTGTCTGGCCATTAGATTCAGGATGATATCTGGACGAGAACGACAAATGAACTCCCAACCTGTCACAAAAGGCACGCCAAAAACGAGCCACGAACTGAGGACCCCTATCAGAAACAATGTCAGTAGGAATGCCATGAAGTCTGACAATTTCCTTGACAAAGGCCTTAGCGAGAGTTTTAGCGCAGGGCAGTTTGACGAAGGGAACCAAGTGACACATCTTGCTAAAACGGTCCACGACCACCCAGATGACAGTAAAACCCTCAGAGGGGGGAAGGTCAGTTATAAAGTCCATAGCCAAATGTGTCCAAGGAGCACTGGGAACCTCCAAAGGACAAAGCAACTCCGCAGCAGGAGTATGTGAGGACTTAGATCTAGCACATATAGTACATTGACGCACCCACTTAATGACTTCCTTCTGCCATCCAGGCCACCAAAAACTGAGACCCACCAGTCTCTTGGTCTCAGAGATTCCGGGATGACCTGCCAACCGAGATTCGTGACACTCAACAAACAAATCTCTCCTAAAGGTCCCAGGCACAAACAAGCTCCCATGAGGAGTGTTAGATGGGGCATTCTCCTGTGCTTTAAGAATCTCATCTTCCAAAACGGAGTCCAAAGCAGCTATCACAACACCTTCTTGTAAAATGTTCTCCTCTTTCTCAGCACCGACTATGGGAGAAAAACTGCGAGACAAGGCATCCGCCTTAACATTCTTAGTACCAGGGATGTAAGTAACGGAGAAATTAAACCGCGAGAAAAACAGTGCCCACCTAGCCTGACGGGCATTCAGGCGCTTGGCAGCATCAAGATATATCAGATTTTTATGATCCGTAAGAACCTGAACGGGAAATTCCGCACCTTCCAAGAAGTGGCGCCAGTGTTCAAATGCGAGTTTAATAGCCAATGATTCCCGATTACCAATATCGTAATTCAGTTCAGTCTCCGAAAATTTTTTTGAAAAAAAGGCGCAGGGATGTAATCCATCCCCGTTATCCTGAGACAATACTGCGCCAACCCCCACAGAGGAAGCATCAACCTCAACCAAAAACGGCTTAGTCACATCAGGCTGCATAAGGATGGGAGCAGAGGTGAACCTCTCCTTGAGATACACAAAAGCTTCAATGGCCTCAGAAGACCACTGAACCGCATCAGCACCTTTCCTGGTGAGATCGGTCAGAGGTTTGACAATACTAGAAAAATTTTTTATGAATTTTCTGCAATAATTGGCGAAACCTAAAAACCTCTGTATTGATTTCAAACCAATAGGCCTAGGCCATTCCTGTACAGCTTGAACTTTAACCGGGTCCATCTCAAAACCTTCGCTGGAGATAATGTAACCCAAAAACTAATTCTCTGTACAGCGAACTCACATTTCTCCAGCTTAGCAAAAAGCGAATTGTCCATTAATAACTGTAATACCTCACGTACGCTCCGCCAATGAGACTCCATATCCGGCGAATAAATCAAAATGTCATCCAAATACACAACCACATTTTTGCCGATCAAAGGTCTAAGGATGTCATTAATAAGATTCTGAAAAAATGCAGGAGCATTAGTAAGACCAAAAGGCATAACCAGATTCTCAAAATGACCCACAGGAGTGTTAAAAGCAGTCTTCCATTCGTCACCCTCCTTCATGCGCAACAGATTGTATGCCCCCTTAAGGTCAATTTTAGAGAACCACTTGGCCCCCATTAACTGGTTAAACAGATCAGGAATCAATGGCAGTGGGTAAGGATTGGGTACAGTAATTTTGTTAATCTCACGAAAATCCAGACAAGGACGTAAACCGCCGTCCTTTTTTTTTACAAAAAAAAATCCAACCGCCACAGGAGACTTAGAGGGCCTAATGTGACCGGCGGCCAAACTTGTCTGTATGTATTCCTCCAAAGCCTTCCTCTCAGGAATAGTAAGGTTAAATAAACGACTTTTAGGAAGAGTCGCTCCAGGGACAAATTCAATAGAACAATCATAGTCTCTATGGGGAGGCAAAACCTGCGATTCCTTCTCAGAAAAAACTCTCCAAAAATCCTGAATAGGAACAGGCAATTCTCCCCTATCCAAAGCTGCAATACGCCCGTTACAACACTTGTCATAACATTTATGGCTCCAGGATTTAATTTCACTGGTAGACCAATCCAGTACAGGATTGTGAAATTTTAACTAGGGCAATCCCAATATTACTGGAGAAGGCAAGTTATTCAAAACTACCAAATCCAATTTCTCATGGTGAACACCATTAATAGTGAGAGGAAATTCACAGACCTTGAGAGTAATATTCTTCAAAGGGGAACCATCCACAGAAACCACAGCAATGGGGGATGATAAAGGTTCGGGTTTTAAATTGAGTCTTTCCAAGAATCCCCCATCAATTACATTCAGAGTAGACCCACAATCAACAAACACCCAAAATTCCATTAATTTTTCCTGAGTAATCGTGGAAGCAGCTAAAAATACACCCTTGGAATTTAAACAGGCAATACGGGCATGACTGACCATTTTTTTTTCTTTCTTCATACGAAGCTCACAGCCTTTAATCAAATGACCAGATTTTCCGCAATAGAAACACAAGCCTTCAGAAAATCTACGGTCTTTTTCTTGAGAGCGAGGTGCCACCGATCCAATCTCCATCGGTTCACCACTGTTAGTACACACATTCTCATAACCAGAAACTGACATAGCAGAGGATTTGCTCTCATTAACCCTTGCACGCAGTCTCCTATCCACCCGTATAGCTAATTGCATAGCCTGTTGCAAATTTTCAGGTATAGGATAAGCAATTAGCAGGTCTTTAACCCTTTCATTGAGCCCAGCAAGAAATAGACTTTTCAGAGCAGAATCGTTCCACCCTGTTTGAGTAGACCAACGACGGAAATGAGTACAATATTTTTCCACATTACCTGATCCCTGTCTCAAACGTCTTAACTCAGTCTCAGCTGATGAGAAACGGTCAGGATCATCATATAATAGTCCCAAAGCAGAAAAAAAACTATCCACTGATCTGAAGCATGTATCACTAGGTTGCAAAGAAAAGGCCCACTCCTGAGGCTCTTTGCGCAAAAGTGACATTATGAACCCTATGCGCTGGGATTCATCCCCAGAGGACTTGGGTCTCAAACGAAAATACAATAAGCAAGCATTTTTAAATGAAAAAAATTCTCGGTGTTCACCAAAAAATAAATCCGGCAAACATACCTTAGGCTCCAAGAAATGTGCTCCAGGACAGTTACTCACGTGCTGACGGAGCTCGGCCACCTCCAGAGAGAGACCCTGCAGGTGTTTAGCCAAATCCTGAACCGACACCATGATGGAACAGAAAAATCTTACCTTAGAGAATTTGCAGGCTGGACTTACTGTTATGTTCTGCTACCAGAGCTAAGGAAAGAGAGGAGATCTGTCCCTACGATAGAACTCAGTTTAATCCCTACGATGTAACAGGGAACCTGATCCTGCGATCAGACCTGCTAAAGTCCTAAGCTAGTCTGTACGGAGACCTATAGATGTGGGGAAGGAATCCCTACAAGTACTAAGGACTGGGAGGAAAATGGGACACCTCCTAACAGAAATAGTAGCAGACAGACGAACAAGCAAAATATATATAACATAGAGGTCCGTAGACCAAGCAAACTAACAGAGTTAGATACAGAGCACAGGCTAGCTAGAAAGTAGTTATACAATGAAGTCCAGCAAAGCCAGAAGGGCGGAGCAGGATTAAATAGGCCAACAAGGTCATGTGACCAGCAAAGGAAAAAACCTAAGAGCAAGGTTCTAACACAAGGACTCATTGGGCGAATCGCTCTGGAACTGAAATCGGAATGCTCACTGATATTTGCCCTATCTGAAAGTCTGATAAACGCCAGAAAAATGACTAAGTCCAAAAAAAAAATGTTTTCAACTTTTTTCAATTTTACCCCCGTGGGATATATATTATACCCAAACACATTTGGAACTCTCCTGGGGTACCCTCACACATATTATTCCCTCATTTAGTGGATATTTTCACAAAAAAAGTGAAATTTTCAAAAATCCAGAAAATTGCTGAAAATGACTAAATATCAAGGACTCATTGGGCGAATTGCTCTGGAACTGAAATCGGAATGCTCACTGACATTTGCCCTATGTGAAAGTCTGATAAACAGCGGAAAAATGACTAAGTCCAAAAAAAATTTTTTTTAAACTTTTTTCAATTTTACCCCCGTGGGATATATATTCTACCCACACACATTGGGAACTCTCCTGGGGTACCCTCACACATATTATTCCCTCATTTAGTGGATATTTTCACAAAAAAAGTGAAATTTTCAAAAATCCAGAAAATTGGCTGAAAATGACTAAATATCAAGGACTCATTGGGCGAATCGCTCTGGAACTGAAATCGGAATGCTCAGTGACATTTGCCCTATCTGAAAGTCTGATAAACGCCGGAAAAATGACTAAGTCCAAAAAAAAAATGTTTTCAACTTTTTTCAATTTTACCCCCGTGGGATATATATTCTACCCAAACACATTTGGAACTCTCCTGGGGTACCCTCACACATATTATCCCCTCATTTAGTGGATATTTTCACAAAAAAAGTGAAATTTTCAAAAATCCAGAAAATTGGCTGAAAACGACTAAATATCAAGGACTCATTGGGCGAATCGCTCTGGAACTGAAATCGGAATGCTCACTGACATTTGCCCTATCTGAAATGCTGATAAACGCCGGAAAAATGACAAAGTCCAAAAAAAAAATTTTTTTTAACTTTTTTCAATTTTACCCGCGTGGGATATATATTCTACCCACACACATTTCGAACTCTCCTGGGGTACCCTCACACATATTATTCACTCATTTTGTGGATATTTTCACAAAAAATTGAAATTTTAAAAAATCCAGAAAATTGGCTGAAAAAGACTAAATATTAGGACTCATTGGGCGAATCGCTCTGGAACTGAAATCGGAACGCTCACTGATATTTGCCCTATGTGAAAGTCTGATAAACGGCGGAAAAATGACGAAGTCCAAAAAAAAAATTTTTTTTCAACTTTTTTCAATTTTACCCCCGTGGGATATATATTCTACCCACACACATTTGAAACTCTCCTGGGGTACCCTCACACATATTATTCCCTCATTTAGTGGATATTTTTACAAAAAAAATGAAATTTTCAAAAATCCAGAAAATTGGCTGAAAATGACTAAATATCAAGGACTCATTGGGCGAATCGCTCTGGAACTGAAATCGGAATGCTCACTGACATTTGCCCTATCTGAAAATCTGATAAACGACAGAAAAATGACTAAGTCCAAAAAAAAATGTTTTCAACTTTTTTCAATTTTACCCCCGTGGGATATATATTCTACCCACACACATTTGGAACTCTCCTGGGGTACCCTCACACATATTATTCCCTTATTTAGTGGATATTTTCACAAAAAAAGTGAAATTTTCAAAAATCCAGAAAATTGGCTGAAAACGACTAAATATTAGGACTCATTGGGCGAATTGCTCTGGAACTGAAATCGGAATGCTCAGTGACATTTGCCCTATCAGAAAGTCTGATAAACGCCGGAAAAATGACTAAGTCCAAAAAAAAAATGTTTTCAACTTTTTTCAATTTTACCCCCGTGGGATATATATTCTACCCACACACATTTGGAACTCTCCTGGGGTACCCTCACACATATTATTCCCTCATTTAGTGGATATTTTTACAAAAAAAGTGAAATTTTCAAAAATCCAGAAAATTGGCTGAAAATGACTAAATATCAAGGACTCATTGGGCGAATCGCTCTGGAACTGAAATCGGAATGCTCACTGACATTTGCCCTATCTGAAATGCTGATAAACGCCGGAAAAATGACAAAGTCCAAAAAAAAAATTTTTTTTAACTTTTTTCAATTTTACCCGCGTGGGATATATATTCTACCCACACACATTTCGAACTCTCCTGGGGTACCCTCACACATATTATTCCGTCATTTTGTGGATATTTTCACAAAAAATTGAAATTTTAAAAAATCCAGAAAATTGGCTGAAAAAGACTAAATATTAGGACTCATTGGGCGAATCGCTCTGGAACTGAAATCGGAACGCTCACTGATATTTGCCCTTTGTGAAAGTCTGATAAACGGCGGAAAAATGACTAAGTCCAAAAAAAATTTTTTTTAAACTTTTTTCAATTTTACCCCCGTGGGATATATATTCTACCCACACACATTGGGAACTCTCCTGGAGTACCCTCACACATATTATTCCCTCATTTAGTGGATATTTTCACAAAAAAAGTGAAATTTTCAAAAATACAGAAAATTGGCTGAAAATTACTAAATATCAAGGACTCATTGGGCGAATCGCTCTGGAACTGAAATCGGAATGCTGACTGACATTTGCCCTATCTGAAAGTCTGATAAACGTCGGAAAAATGACTAAGTCCAAAAAAAAAATTTTTTTTCAACTTTTTTCAATTTTACCCCCGTGGGATATATATTCTACCCACACACATTTGGAACTCTCCTGGGGTACCCTCACACATATTATTCCCTCATTTAGTGGATATTTTTACAAAAAAAATGAAATTTTCAAAAATCCAGAAAATTGGCTGAAAATGACTAAATATCAAGGACTCATTGGGCGAATCGCTCTGGAACTGAAATCGGAATGCTCACTGACATTTGCCCTATCTGAAAGTCTGATAAACGACAGAAAAATGACTAAGTCCAAAAAAAAAATGTTTTCAACTTTTTTCAATTTTACCCCCGTGGGATATATATTCTACCCACACACATTTGGAACTCTCCTGGGGTACCCTCACACATATTATTCCCTCATTTAGTGGATATTTTCACAAAAAAAGTGAAATTTTCAAAAATCCAGAAAATTGGCTGAAAAAGAATAAATATTAGGACTCATTGGGCGAATCGCTCTGGAACTGAAATCGGAACGCTCACTGATATTTGCCTTACGTGAAAGTCTGATAAACGGCGGAAAAATGAATAAGTCCAAAAAAAAATTTTTTTAAACTTTTTTCAATTTTACCCCCGTGGGATATATATTCTACCCACACACATTTCGAACTCTCCTGGGGTACCCTCACACATATTATTCCCTCATTTTGTGGATATTTTCACAAAAAATTGAAATTTTAAAAAATCCAGAAAATTGGCTGAAAAAGACTAAATATTAGGACTCATTGGGCGAATCGCTCTGGAACTGAAATCGGAACGCTCACTGATATTTGCCCTATGTGAAAGTCTGATAAACGGCGGAAAAATGACTAAGTCCAAAAAAAAAATTTTTTTTCAACTTTTTTCAATTTTACCCCCGTGGGATATATATTCTACCCACACACATTTGGAACTCTCCTGGGGTACCCTCACACATATTATTTCCTCATTTAGTGGATATTTTTACAAAAAAAATGAAATTTTCAAAAATCCAGAAAATTGGCTGAAAATGACTAAATATCAAGGACTCATTGGGCGAATCGCTCTGGAACTGAAATCGGAATGCTCACTGACATTTGCCCTATCTGAAAGTCTGATAAACGACAGAAAAATGACTAAGTCCAAAAAAAAATGTTTTCAACTTTTTTCAATTTTACCCCCGTGGGATATATATTCTACCCACAGACATTTGGAACTCTCCTGGGGTACCCTCACACATATTATTCCCTTATTTAGTGGATATTTTCACAAAAAAAGTGAAATTTTCAAAAATCCAGAAAATTGGCTGAAAACGACTAAATATTAGGACTCATTGGGCGAATTGCTCTGGAACTGAAATCGGAATGCTCAGTGACATTTGCCCTATCAGAAAGTCTGATAAACGCCGGAAAAATGACTAAGTCCAAAAAAAAAATGTTTTCAACTTTTTTCAATTTTACCCCCGTGGGATATATATTCTACCCGCACACATTTGGAACTCTCCTGGGGTACCCTCACACATATTATTCCCTCATTTAGTGGATATTTTTACAAAAAAAGTGAAATTTTCAAAAATCCAGAAAATTGGCTGAAAATGACTAAATATCAAGGACTCATTGGGCGAATCGCTCTGGAACTGAAATCGGAATGCTCACTGACATTTGCCCTATCTGAAATGCTGATAAACGCCGGAAAAATGACAAAGTCCAAAAAAAAAATTTTTTTTAACTTTTTTCAATTTTACCCGCGTGGGATATATATTCTACCCACACACATTTCGAACTCTCCTGGGGTACCCTCACACATATTATTCCCTCATTTTGTGGATATTTTCACAAAAAATTGAAATTTTAAAAAATCCAGAAAATTGGCTGAAAAAGACTAAATATTAGGACTCATTGGGCGAATCGCTCTGGAACTGAAATCGGAACGCTCACTGATATTTGCCCTTTGTGAAAGTCTGATAAACGGCGGAAAAATGACTAAGTCCAAAAAAAATTTTTTTTAAACTTTTTTCAATTTTACCCCCGTGGGATATATATTCTACCCACACACATTGGGAACTCTCCTGGAGTACCCTCACACATATTATTCCCTCATTTAGTGGATATTTTCACAAAAAAAGTGAAATTTTCAAAAATACAGAAAATTGGCTGAAAATTACTAAATATCAAGGACTCATTGGGCGAATCGCTCTGGAACTGAAATCGGAATGCTGACTGACATTTGCCCTATCTGAAAGTCTGATAAACGTCGGAAAAATGACTAAGTCCAAAAAAAAAATTTTTTTTCAACTTTTTTCAATTTTACCCCCGTGGGATATATATTCTACCCACACACATTGGGAACTCTCCTGGAGTACCCTCACACATATTATTCCCTCATTTAGTGGATATTTTCACAAAAAAAGTGAAATTTTCAAAAATACAGAAAATTGGCTGAAAACGACTAAATATCAAGGACTCATTGGGCGAATCGCTCTGGAACTGAAATCGGAATGCTCACTGACATTTGCCCTATCTGAAATGCTGATAAACGCCGGAAAAATGACAAAGTCCAAAAAAAAAATTTTTTTTAACTTTTTTCAATTTTACCCGCGTGGGATATATATTCTACCCACACACATTTCGAACTCTCCTGGGGTACCCTCACACATATTATTCCCTCATTTTGTGGATATTTTCACAAAAAATTGAAATTTTAAAAAATCCAGAAAATTGGCTGAAAAAGACTAAATATTAGGACTAATTGGGCGAATCGCTCTGGAACTGAAATCGGAACGCTCACTGATATTTGCCCTATGTGAAAGTCTGATAAACGGCGGAAAAATGACTAAGTCCAAAAAAAAAATTTTTTTTCAACTTTTTTCAATTTTACCCCCGTGGGATATATATTCTACCCACACACATTTGGAACTCTCCTGGGGTACCCTCACACATATTATTCCCTCATTTAGTGGATATTTTTACAAAAAAAATGAAATTTTCAAAAATCCAGAAAATTGGCTGAAAATGACTAAATATCAAGGACTCATTGGGCGAATCGCTCTGGAACTGAAATCGGAATGCTCACTGACATTTGCCCTATCTGAAAGTCTGATAAACGACAGAAAAATGACTAAGTCCAAAAAAAAATGTTTTCAACTTTTTTCAATTTTACCCCCGTGGGATATATATTCTACCCACACACATTTGGAACTCTCCTGGGGTACCCTCACACATATTATTCCCTTATTTAGTGGATATTTTCACAAAAAAAGTGAAATTTTCAAAAATCCAGAAAATTGGCTGAAAACGACTAAATATTAGGACTCATTGGGCGAATTGCTCTGGAACTGAAATCGGAATGCTCAGTGACATTTGCCCTATCAGAAAGTCTGATAAACGCCGGAAAAATGACTAAGTCCAAAAAAAAAATGTTTTCAACTTTTTTCAATTTTACCCCCGTGGGATATATATTCTACCCGCACACATTTGGAACTCTCCTGGGGTACCCTCACACATATTATTCCCTCATTTAGTGGATATTTTTACAAAAAAAGTGAAATTTTCAAAAATCCAGAAAATTGGCTGAAAATGACTAAATATCAAGGACTCATTGGGCGAATCGCTCTGGAACTGAAATCGGAATGCTCACTGACATTTGCCCTATCTGAAATGCTGATAAACGCCGGAAAAATGACAAAGTCCAAAAAAAAAATTTTTTTTAACTTTTTTCAATTTTACCCGCGTGGGATATATATTCTACCCACACACATTTCGAACTCTCCTGGGGTACCCTCACACATATTATTCCCTCATTTTGTGGATATTTTCACAAAAAATTGAAATTTTAAAAAATCCAGAAAATTGGCTGAAAAAGACTAAATATTAGGACTCATTGGGCGAATCGCTCTGGAACTGAAATCGGAACGCTCACTGATATTTGCCCTATGTGAAAGTCTGATAAACGGCGGAAAAATGACTAAGTCCAAAAAAAAAATTTTTTTTCAACTTTTTTCAATTTTACCCCCGTGGGATATATATTCTACCCACACACATTTGGAACTCTCCTGGGGTACCCTCACACATATTATTCCCTCATTTAGTGGATATTTTTACAAAAAAAATGAAATTTTCAAAAATCCAGAAAATTGGCTGAAAATGACTAAATATCAAGGACTCATTGGGCGAATCGCTCTGGAACTGAAATGGGAATGCTCACTGACATTTGCCCTATCTGAAAGTCTGATAAACGACAGAAAAATGACTAAGTCCAAAAAAAAATGTTTTCAACTTTTTTCAATTTTACCCCCGTGGGATATATATTCTACCCACACACATTTGGAACTCTCCTGGGGTACCCTCACACATATTATTCCCTTATTTAGTGGATATTTTCACAAAAAAAGTGAAATTTTCAAAAATCCAGAAAATTGGCTGAAAACGACTAAATATTAGGACTCATTGGGCGAATTGCTCTGGAACTGAAATCGGAATGCTCAGTGACATTTGCCCTATCAGAAAGTCTGATAAACGCCGGAAAAATGACTAAGTCCAAAAAAAAAATGTGTTCAACTTTTTTCAATTTTACCCCCGTGGGATATATATTCTACCCGCACACATTTGGAACTCTCCTGGGGTACCCTCACACATATTATTCCCTCATTTAGTGGATATTTTTACAAAAAAAGTGAAATTTTCAAAAATCCAGAAAATTGGCTGAAAATGACTAAATATCAAGGACTCATTGGGCGAATCGCTCTGGAACTGAAATCGGAATGCTCACTGACATTTGCCCTATCTGAAATGCTGATAAACGCCGGAAAAATGACAAAGTCCAAAAAAAAAATTTTTTTTAACTTTTTTCAATTTTACCCGCGTGGGATATATATTCTACCCACACACATTTCGAACTCTCCTGGGGTACCCTCACACATATTATTCCCTCATTTTGTGGATATTTTCACAAAAAATTGAAATTTTAAAAAATCCAGAAAATTGGCTGAAAAAGACTAAATATTAGGACTCATTGGGCGAATCGCTCTGGAACTGAAATCGGAACGCTCACTGATATTTGCCCTTTGTGAAAGTCTGATAAACGGCGGAAAAATGACTAAGTCCAAAAAAAATTTTTTTTAAACTTTTTTCAATTTTACCCCCGTGGGATATATATTCTACCCACACACATTGGGAACTCTCCTGGGGTACCCTCACACATATTATTCCCTCATTTAGTGGATATTTTCACAAAAAAAGTGAAATTTTCAAAAATACAGAAAATTGGCTGAAAATTACTAAATATCAAGGACTCATTGGGCGAATCGCTCTGGAACTGAAATCGGAATGCTGACTGACATTTGCCCTATCTGAAAGTCTGATAAACGTCGGAAAAATGACTAAGTCCAAAAAAAAAATTTTTTTTCAACTTTTTTCAATTTTACCCCCGTGGGATATATATTCTACCCACACACATTTGGAACTCTCCTGGGGTACCCTCACACATATTATTCCCTCATTTAGTGGATATTTTTACAAAAAAAATGAAATTTTCAAAAATCCAGAAAATTGGCTGAAAATGACTAAATATCAAGGACTCATTGGGCGAATCACTCTGGAACTGAAATCGGAATGCTCACTGACATTTGCCCTATCTGAAAGTCTGATAAACGACAGAAAAATGACTAAGTCCAAAAAAAAATGTTTTCAACTTTTTTCAATTTTACCCCCGTGGGATATATATTCTACCCACACACATTTGGAACTCTCCTGGGGTACCCTCACACATATTATTCCCTTATTTAGTGGATATTTTCACAAAAAAAGTGAAATTTTCAAAAATCCAGAAAATTGGCTGAAAACGAATAAATATTAGGACTCATTGGGCGAATTGCTCTGGAACTGAAATCGGAATGCTCAGTGACATTTGCCCTATCAGAAAGTCTGATAAACGCCGAAAAAATGACTAAGTCCAAAAAAAAAATGTTTTCAACTTTTTTCAATTTTACCCCCGTGGGATATATATTCTACCCGCACACATTTGGAACTCTCCTGGGGTACCCTCGCACATATTATTCCCTCATTTAGTGGATATTTTTACAAAAAAGTGAAATTTTCAAAAATCCAGAAAATTGGCTGAAAATGACTAAATATCAAGGACTCATTGGGCGAATCGCTCTGGAACTGAAATCGGAACGCTCACTGACATTTGCCCTATCTGAAATGCTGATAAACGCCGGAAAAATGACTAAGTCCAAAAAAAAAATGTTTTCAACTTTTTTCAATTTTACCCCCGTGGGATATATATTCTACCCGCACACATTTGGAACTCTCCTGGGGTACCCTCACACATATTATTCCCTCATTTAGTGGATATTTTTACAAAAAAAGTGAAATTTTCAAAAATCCAGAAAATTGGCTGAAAATGACTAAATATCAAGGACTCATTGGGCGAATCGCTCTGGAACTGAAATCGGAATGCTCACTGACATTTGCCCTATCTGAAATGCTGATAAACGCCGGAAAAATGACAAAGTCCAAAAAAAAATTTTTTTTTAACTTTTTTCAATTTTACCCGCGTGGGATATATATTCTACCCACACACATTTCGAACTCTCCTGGGGTACCCTCACACATATTATTCCCTCATTTTGTGGATATTTTCACAAAAAATTGAAATTTTAAAAAATCCAGAAAATTGGCTGAAAAAGACTAAATATTAGGACTCATTGGGCGAATCGCTCTGGAACTGAAATCGGAACGCTCACTGATATTTGCCCTTTGTGAAAGTCTGATAAACGGCGGAAAAATGACTAAGTCCAAAAAAAATTTTTTTTAAACTTTTTTCAATTTTACCCCCGTGGGATATATATTCTACCCACACACATTGGGAACTCTCCTGGGGTACCCTCACACATATTATTCCCTCATTTAGTGGATATTTTCACAAAAAAAGTGAAATTTTCAAAAATACAGAAAATTGGCTGAAAATTACTAAATATCAAGGACTCATTGGGCGAATCGCTCTGGAACTGAAATCGGAATGCTGACTGACATTTGCCCTATCTGAAAGTCTGATAAACGTCGGAAAAATGACTAAGTCCAAAAAAAAAATTTTTTTTCAACTTTTTTCAATTTTACCCCCGTGGGATATATATTCTACCCACACACATTTGGAACTCTCCTGGGGTACCCTCACACATATTATTCCCTCATTTAGTGGATATTTTTACAAAAAAAATGAAATTTTCAAAAATCCAGAAAATTGGCTGAAAATGACTAAATATCAAGGACTCATTGGGCGAATCGCTCTGGAACTGAAATCGGAATGCTCACTGACATTTGCCCTATCTGAAAGTCTGATAAACGACAGAAAAATGACTAAGTCCAAAAAAAAATGTTTTCAACTTTTTTCAATTTTACCCCCGTGGGATATATATTCTACCCACACACATTTGGAACTCTCCTGGGGTACCCTCACACATATTATTCCCTTATTTAGTGGATATTTTCACAAAAAAAGTGAAATTTTCAAAAATCCAGAAAATTGGCTGAAAACGAATAAATATTAGGACTCATTGGGCGAATTGCTCTGGAACTGAAATCGGAATGCTCAGTGACATTTGCCCTATCAGAAAGTCTGATAAACGCCGAAAAAATGACTAAGTCCAAAAAAAAAATGTTTTCAACTTTTTTCAATTTTACCCCCGTGGGATATATATTCTACCCGCACACATTTGGAACTCTCCTGGGGTACCCTCGCACATATTATTCCCTCATTTAGTGGATATTTTTACAAAAAAGTGAAATTTTCAAAAATCCAGAAAATTGGCTGAAAATGACTAAATATCAAAGACTCATTGGGCGAATCGCTCTGGAACTGAAATCGGAACGCTCACTGACATTTGCCCTATCTGAAATGCTGATAAACGCCGGAAAAATGACTAAGTCCAAAAAAAAAATGTTTTCAACTTTTTTCAATTTTACCCCCGTGGGATATATATTCTACCCGCACACATTTGGAACTCTCCTGGGGTACCCTCACACATATTATTCCCTCATTTAGTGGATATTTTTACAAAAAAAGTGAAATTTTCAAAAATCCAGAAAATTGGCTGAAAATGACTAAATATCAAGGACTCATTGGGCGAATCGCTCTGGAACTGAAATCGGAATGCTCACTGACATTTGCCCTATCTGAAATGCTGATAAACGCCGGAAAAATGACAAAGTCCAAAAAAAAATTTTTTTTTAACTTTTTTCAATTTTACCCGCGTGGGATATATATTCTACCCACACACATTTCGAACTCTCCTGGGGTACCCTCACACATATTATTCCCTCATTTTGTGGATATTTTCACAAAAAATTGAAATTTTAAAAAATCCAGAAAATTGGCTGAAAAAGACTAAATATTAGGACTCATTGGGCGAATCGCTCTGGAACTGAAATCGGAACGCTCACTGATATTTGCCCTTTGTGAAAGTCTGATAAACGGCGGAAAAATGACTAAGTCCAAAAAAAAAATTTTTTTTCAACTTTTTTCAATTTTACCCCCGTGGGATATATATTCTACCCACACACATTTGGAACTCTCCTGGGGTACCCTCACACATATTATTCCCTCATTTAGTGGATATTTTTACAAAAAAAATGAAATTTTCAAAAATCCAGAAAATTGGCTGAAAATGACTAAATATCAAGGACTCATTGGGCGAATCGCTCTGGAACTGAAATCGGAATGCTCACTGACATTTGCCCTATCTGAAAGTCTGATAAACGACAGAAAAATGACTAAGTCCAAAAAAAAATGTTTTCAACTTTTTTCAATTTTACCCCCGTGGGATATATATTCTACCCACACACATTTGGAACTCTCCTGGGGTACCCTCACACATATTATTCCCTTATTTAGTGGATATTTTCACAAAAAAAGTGAAATTTTCAAAAATCCAGAAAATTGGCTGAAAATGACTAAATATCAAGGACTCATTGGGCGAATCGCTCTGGAACTGAAATCGGAACGCTCACTGACATTTGCCCTATCTGAAATGCTGATAAACGCCGGAAAAATGACTAAGTTCAAAAAAAATTTTTTATTCAACTTTTTTCAATTTTACCACAGTGGGATATATATTCTACCCACACACATTTGGAAATCTCCCGGGGTACCCTCACACATATTATTCCCTCATTTAGTGGATATTTTCACCAAAAAATTAAAATTTTAAAAAATCCAGAAAATTGGCTGAAAATTACTAAATATCAAGGACTCATTGGGCGAATCGCTCTGGAACTGAAATCGGAATGCTCACTGACATTTGCCCTATCTGAAATGCTGATAAACGCCGGAAAAATGACTAAGTCCAAAAAAAAAAATTTTTCAACTTTTTTCAATTTTACCCCCGTGGGATATATATTCTACCCACACACATTTGGAACTCTCCTGGGGTACCCTCACACATATTTTTCCCTCATTTAGTGGATATTTTTACAAAAAAAGTGAAATTTTAAAAAATCCAGAAAATTGCTGAAAATGACTAAATATCAAGGACTCATTGGGCGAATTGCTCTGGAACAGAAATCGGAATGCTCAGTGACATTTGCCCTATCAGAAAGTCTGATAAACGCCGGAAAAATGACTAATTTCAAAAAAAAAATGTTTTCAACTTTTTTCAATTTTACCCCCGTGGGATATATATTCTACCCACACACATTTGGAGCTTTCCTGGGGTACCCTCACACATATTATTCCCTCATTTAGTGGATATTTTCACAAAAAAAGTGACATTTTCAAAAATCCAGAAAATTGCTGAAAATGACTAAATATCAAGGACTCATTTGGCGAATTGCTCTGGAACTGAAATCGGAATGCTCAGTGACATTTGCCCTATCTGAAAGTCTGATAAACGCCGGAAAAATGACTAAGTCCAAAAAAAAAATGTTTTCAACTTTTTTCAATTTTACCCCCGTGGGATATATATTCTACCCGCACAAATTTGGAACTCTCCTGGGGTACCCTCACACATATTATTCCCTCATTTTGTGGATATTTTCACAAAAAATTAAAATTTAAAAAAATCCAGAAAATTGGCTTAAAACGACTAAATATCAAGGACTCATTGGGCGAATTGCTCTGGAACTGAAATCGGAATGCTCAGTGACATTTGCCCTATCTGAAAGTCTGATAAACGGCGGAAAAATGACTAAGTCCAAAAAAAATTTTTTTTAAACTTTTTTCAATTTTACCCCCGTGGGATATATATTCTACCCGCACAAATTTGGAACTCTCCTGGGGTACCCTCACACATATTATTCCCTCATTTAGTGGATATTTTCACAAAAAAAGTGAAATTTTCAAAAATCCAGAAAATTGGCTGAAAATGACTAAATATCAAGGACTCATTCTGCGAATCGCTCTGGAACTGAAATCGGAATGCTCAGTGACATTTGCCCTATCTGAAAGTCTGATAAACGCCGGAAAAATGACTAAGTCCAAAAAAAAAATGTTTTCAACTTTTTTCAATTTTACCCCCGTGGGATATATATTCTACCCAAACACATTTGGAACTCTCCTGGGGTACCCTCACACATATTATCCCCTCATTTAGTGGATATTTTCACAAAAAATTGAAATTTTAAAAAATCCAGAAAATTGGCTGAAAAAGACTAAATATTAGGACTCATTGGGCGAATCGCTCTGGAACTGAAATCGGAACGCTCACTGATATTTGCCCTTTGTGAAAGTCTGATAAACGGCAGAAAAATGACTAAGTCCAAAAAAAATTTTTTTTAAACTTTTTTCAATTTTACCCCCGTGGGATATATATTCTACCCACACACATTGGGAACTCTCCTGGGGTACCCTCACACATATTATTCCCTCATTTAGTGGATATTTTCACAAAAAAAGTGAAATTTTCAAAAATACAGAAAATTGGCTGAAAATTACTAAATATCAAGGACTCATTGGGCGAATCGCTCTGGAACTGAAATCGGAATGCTGACTGACATTTGCCCTATCTGAAAGTCTGATAAACGTCGGAAAAATGACTAAGTCCAAAAAAAAAATTTTTTTTCAACTTTTTTCAATTTTACCCCCGTGGGAAATATATTCTACCCACACACATTTGGAACTCTCCTGGGGTACCCTCACACATATTATTCCCTCATTTAGTGGATATTTTTACAAAAAAAATGAAATTTTCAAAAATCCAGAAAATTGGCTGAAAATGACTAAATATCAAGGACTCATTGGGCGAATCGCTCTGGAACTGAAATCGGAATGCTCACTTACATTTGCCCTATCTGAAAGTCTGATAAACGACAGAAAAATGACTAAGTCCAAAAAAAAATGTTTTCAACTTTTTTCAATTTTACCCCCGTGGGATATATATTCTACCCACACACATTTGGAACTCTCCTGGGGTACCCTCACACATATTATTCCCTTATTTAGTGGATATTTTCACAAAAAAAGTGAAATTTTCAAAAATCCAGAAAATTGGCTGAAAACGACTAAATATTAGGACTCATTGGGCGAATTGCTCTGGAACTGAAATCGGAATGCTCAGTGACATTTGCCCTATCAGAAAGTCTGATAAACGCCGAAAAAATGACTAAGTCCAAAAAAAAAATGTTTTCAACTTTTTTCAATTTTACCCCCGTGGGATATATATTCTACCCGCACACATTTGGAACTCTCCTGGGGTACCCTCGCACATATTATTCCCTCATTTAGTGGATATTTTTACAAAAAAGTGAAATTTTCAAAAATCCAGAAAATTGGCTGAAAATGACTAAATATCAAGGACTCATTGGGCGAATCGCTCTGGAACTGAAATCGGAACGCTCACTGACATTTGCCCTATCTGAAATGCTGATAAACACCGGAAAAATGACTAAGTCCAAAAAAAAATTTTTATTCAACTTTTTTCAATTTTACCACAGTGGGATATATATTCTACCCACACACATTTGGAAATCTCCCGGGGTACCCTCACACATATTATTCCCTCATTTAGTGGATATTTTCACCAAAAAATTAAAATTTTAAAAAATCCAGAAAATTGGCTGAAAATTACTAAATATCAAGGACTCATTGGGCGAATCGCTCTGGAACTGAAATCGGAATGCTCACTGACATTTGCCCTATCTGAAATGCTGATAAACGCCGGAAAAATGACTAAGTCCAAAAAAAAAAATTTTTCAACTTTTTTCAATTTTACCCCCGTGGGATATATATTCTACCCACACACATTTGGAACTCTCCTGGGGTACCCTCACACATATTTTTCCCTCATTTAGTGGATATTTTTACAAAAAAAGTGAAATTTTAAAAAATCCAGAAAATTGCTGAAAATGACTAAATATCAAGGACTCATTGGGCGAATTGCTCTGGAACTGAAATCGGAATGCTCAGTGACATTTGCCCTATCAGAAAGTCTGATAAACGCCGGAAAAATGACTAATTCCAAAAAAAAAATGTTTTCAACTTTTTTCAATTTTACCCCCGTGGGATATATATTCTACCCACACACATTTGGAGCTTTCCTGGGGTACCCTCACACATATTATTCCCTCATTTAGTGGATATTTTCACAAAAAAAGTGACATTTTCAAAAATCCAGAAAATTGCTGAAAATGACTAAATATCAAGGACTCATTTGGCGAATT
The DNA here is from genome assembly GCF_046119375.1 of Phyllobates terribilis. Taxonomy (NCBI): domain Eukaryota; kingdom Metazoa; phylum Chordata; class Amphibia; order Anura; family Dendrobatidae; genus Phyllobates; species Phyllobates terribilis. The sequence continues at coordinate 323,657,432 of NW_027362764.1, read as the reverse complement.
GCTCTGGAACTGAAATCGGAATGCTCAGTGACATTTGCCCTATCTGAAAGTCTGATAAACGCCGGAAAAATGACTAAGTCCAAAAAAAAAATGTTTTCAACTTTTTTCAATTTTACCCCCGTGGGATATATATTCTACCCGCACAAATTTGGAACTCTCCTGGGGTACCCTCACACATATTATTCCCTCATTTTGTGGATATTTTCACAAAAAATTAAAATTTAAAAAAATCCAGAAAATTGGCTTAAAACGACTAAATATCAAGGACTCATTGGGCGAATTGCTCTGGAACTGAAATCGGAATGCTCAGTGACATTTGCCCTATCTGAAAGTCTGATAAACGCCGGAAAAATGACTAAGTCCAAAAAAAAATGTTTTCAACTTTTTTCAATTTTACCCCCGTGGGATATATATTCTACCCACACACACAAATATTTTTACAAAAAAAATGAAATTTTCAAAAATCCAGAAAATTGGCTGAAAATGACTAAATATCAAGGACTCATTGGGCGAATCGCTCTGGAACTGAAATTGGAATGCTGACTGACATTTGCCCTATCTGAAAGTCTGATAAACGTTGGAAAAATGACTAAGTCCAAAAAAAAAATTTTTTTTCAACTTTTTTCAATTTTACCCCCGTGGGATTTATATTCTACCCACACACATTTGGAACTCTCCTGGGGTACCCTCACACATATTATTCCCTCATTTAGTGGATATTTTCACAAAAAAAGTGAAATTTTCAAAAATCCAGAAAATTGGCTGAAAACGACTAAATATTAGGACTCATTGGGCGAATCGCTCTGGAACTGAAATCGGAACGCTCACTGACATTTGCCCTATCTGAAATGCTGATAAACGCCGGAAAAATGACTAAGTCCAAAAAAAAAATTTTTCAACTTTTTTCAATTTTACCCCCGTGGGATATATATTCTACCCGCACACATTTGGAACTCTCCTGGGGTACCCTCGCACATATTATTCCCTCATTTAGTGGATATTTTTACAAAAAAAGTGAAATTTTCAAAAATCCAGAAAATTGGCTGAAAATGACTAAATATCAAGGACTCATTGGGCGAATCGCTCTGGAACTGAAATCGGAATGCTCACTGACATTTGCCCTATCTGAAATGCTGATAAACGCCGGAAAAATGACTAAGTCCAAAAAAAAAAATTTTTCAACTTTTTTCAATTTTACCCCCGTGGGATATATATTCTACCCACACACATTTGGAACTCTCCTGGGGTACCCTCACACATATTATTCCCTCATTTTGTGGATATTTTCACAAAAAATTTAAATTTTAAAAATCCAGAAAATTGGCTGAAAATGACTAAATATCAAGGACTCATTGGGCGAATCGCTCTGGAACTGAAATCGGAACGCTCACTGACATTTGCCCTATCTGAAATGCTGATAAACGCCGGAAAAATGACTAAGTCCAAAAATAAATTTTTATTCAACTTTTTTCAATTTTACCACAGTGGGATATATATTCTACCCACACACATTTGGAAATCTCCCGGGGTACCCTCACACATATTATTCCCTCATTTAGTGGATATTTTCACCAAAAAATTAAAATTTTAAAAAATCCAGAAAATTGGCTGAAAACGACTAAAGATCAAGGACTCATTGGGCGAATTCCTCTGGAACTGAAATCGGAATGCTCAGTGACATTTGCCCTATCTGAAAGTCTGATAAACGCCGGAAAAATGACTAAGTCCAAAAAAAAAATGTTTTCAACTTTTTTCAATTTTACCCCCGTGGGATATATATTCTACCCGCACACATTTGGAACTCTCCTGGGGTACCCTCACACTTATTATTCCTTCATTTAGAGGATATTTTTACAAAAAAAGTGAAATTTTCAAAAATCCAGAAAATTGGCTGAAAATTACTAAATATCAAGGACTCATTGGGCGAATCGCTCTGGAACTGAAATCGGAATGCTCACTGACATTTGCCCTATCTGAAATGCTGATAAACGCCGGAAAAATGACTAAGTCCAAAAAAAAAAATTTTTCAACTTTTTTCAATTTTACCCCCGTGGGATATATATTCTACCCACACACATTTGGAACTCTCCTGGGGTACCCTCACACATATTATTCCCTCATTTAGTGGATATTTTTACAAAAAAAGTGAAATTTTCAAAAATCCAGAAAATTGCTGAAAATGACTAAATATCAAGGACTCATTGGGCGAATCGCTCTGGAACTGAAATCGGAATGCTCACTGACATTTGCCCTATCTGAAAGTCTGATAAACGCCAGAAAAATGACTAAGTCCAAAAAAAAAATGTTTTCAACTTTTTTCAATTTTACCCCCGTGGGATATATATTCTACCCACACACATTTGGAGCTTTCCTGGGGTACCCTCACACATATTATTCCCTCATTTAGTGGATATTTTCACAAAAAAAGTGACATTTTCAAAAATCCAGAAAATTGCTGAAAATGACTAAATATCAAGGACTCATTTGGCGAATTGCTCTGGAACTGAAATCGGAATGCTCAGTGACATTTGCCCTATCTGAAAGTCTGATGAACGCCGGAAAAATGACTAAGTCCAAAAAAAAAATGTTTTCAACTTTTTTCAATTTTACCCCCGTGGGATATATATTCTACCCGCACAAATTTGGAACTCTCCTGGGGTACCCTCACACATATTATTCCCTCATTTTGTGGATATTTTCACAAAAAATTAAAATTTTAAAAAATCCAGAAAATTGGCTTAAAACGACTAAATATCAAGGACTCATTGGGCGAATTGCTCTGGAACTGAAATTGGAACGCTCACTGACATTTGCCCTATCTGAAATGCTGATAAACGCCGGAAAACTGACTAAGTCCAAAAAAAAATTTTTATTCAACTTTTTTCAATTTTACCACAGTGGGATATATATTCTACCCACACACATTTGGAACTCTCCCGGGGTACCCTCACACATATTATTCCCTCATTTAGTGGATATTTTCACCAAAAAAGTGAAATTTTCAAAATCCAGAAAATTGGCTGAAAACGACTAAATATTAAGGATTCATTGGGCGAATCGCTCTGGAACTGAAATCGGAATGCTCACTGACATTTGCCCTATCTGAAATGCTGATAAACGCCGGAAAAATGACTAAGTCCAAAAAAAAAATGTTTCCAACTTTTTTCAATTTTACCCCCCCGGGGGATATATATTCTACCGGCACACATTTGGAACTCTCCTGGGGTACCCTCACACTTATTATTCCTTCATGTAGAGGATATTTTTACAAAAAAAGTGAAATTTTCAAAAATCTAGAAAATTGGCTGAAAATTACTAAATATCAAGTACTCATTGGGCGAATCGCTCTGGAACTGAAATCGGAATGCTCACTGACATTTGCCCTATCTGAAATGCTGATAAACGCCGGAAAAATGACTAAGTCCAAAAAAAAAAAATTTTCAACTTTTTTCAATTTTACCCCCGTGGGATATATATTCTACCCACACACATTTGGAACTCTCCTGGGGTACCCTCACACATATTATTCCCTCATTTAGTGGATATTTTTACAAAAAAAGTGAAATTTTCAAAAATCCAGAAAATTGCTGAAAATGACTAAATATCAAGGACTCATTGGGCGAATCGCTCTGGAACTGAAATCGGAATGCTCACTGACATTTGCCCTATCTGTAATCCTGATAAACGCCGGAAAAATGACTAAGTCCAAAAAAAAAAATTTTTCAACTTTTTTCAATTTTACCCCCGTGGGATATATATTCTACCCACACACATTTGGAACTCTCCTGGGGTATCCTCACACATATTATTCCCTCATTTAGTGGATATTTTTACAAAAAAAGTGAAATTTTCAAAAATCCAGAAAATTGCTGAAAATGACTAAATATCAAGGACTCATTGGGCGAATCGCTCTGGAACTGAAATCGGAATGCTCAGTGACATTTGCCCTATCTGAAAGTCTGATAAACGCCGGAAAAATGACTAAGTCCAAAAAAAAATGTTTTCAACTTTTTTCAATTTTACCCCCGTGGGATATATATTCTACTCGCACACATTTGGAACTCTCCTGGGGTACCCTCGCACATATTATTCCCTCATTTAGTGGATATTTTTACAAAAAAAGTGAAATTTTCAAAAATCCAGAAAATTGGCTGAAAATGACTAAATATCAAGGACTCATTGGGCGAATCGCTCTGGAACTGAAATCGGAACGCTCACTGACATTTGCCCTATCTGAAATGCTGATAAACGCCGGAAAAATGACTAAGTCCAAAAAAAAATTTTTATTCAACTTTTTTCAATTTTACCACAGTGGGATATATATTCTACCCACACACATTTGGAACTCTCCCGGGGTACCCTCACACATATTATTCCCTCATTTAGTGGATATTTTCACCAAAAAAGTGAAATTTTCAAAAATCCAGAAAATTGGCTGAAAACGATTAAATATTAAGGATTCATTGGGCGAATCGCTCTGGAACTGAAATCGGAATGCTCACTGACATTTGCCCTATCTGAAATGCTGATAAACGCCGGAAAAATGACTAAGTCCAAAAAAAAATTTTTTTCAACTTTTTTCAATTTTACCCGCGTGGGTATATATTCTACCCACACACATTTGGAACTCTCCTGGGATACCCTCACACTTATTATTCCCTCATTTAGTGGATATTTTCACCAAAAAAGTGAAATTTTCAAAAATCCAGAAAATTGGCTGAAAACGACTAAATATCAAAGACTCATTGGGCGAATTGCTCTGGAACTGAAATCGGAATGCTCAGTGATATTTGCCCTATCTGAAAGTCTGATAAACGCCGGAAAAATGACTAAGTCCAAAAAAAAATAATTTTCAACTTTTTTCAATTTTACCCCCGTGGGATATATATTCTACCCGCACACATTTGGAACTCTCCTGGGGTACCCTCACACATATTATTTCCCTCATTTAGTGGATATTTTTACAAAAAAAGTGAAATTTTCAAAAATCCAGAAAATTGGCTGAAAATTACTAAATATCAAGGACTCATTGGGCGAATCGCTCTGGAACTGAAATCGGAATGCTCACTGACATTTGCCCTATCTGAAATGCTGATAAACGCCGGAAAAATGACTAAGTCCAAAAAAAAAATGTTTTCAACTTTTTTCAATTTTACCCCCGTGGGATATATATTCTACCCCGCACACATTTGGAACTCTCCTGGGGTACCCTCACACATATTATTCCCTCATTTTGTGGATATTTTCACAAAAAATTAAAATTTTAAAAAATCCAGAAAATTGGCTGAAAACGACTAAATATCAAGGACTCATTGGGCGAATTGCTCTGGAACTGAAATCGGAATGCTCAGTGACATTTGCCCTATCTGAAAGTCTGATAAACGCCGGAAAAATGACTAAGTCCAAAAAAAAATAATTTTCAACTTTTTTCAATTTTACCCCCGTGGGATATATATTCTACCCGCACACATTTGGAACTCTCCTGGGGTACCCTCACACATATTATTTCCCTCATTTAGTGGATATTTTTACAAAAAAAGTGAAATTTTCAAAAATCCAGAAAATTGGCTGAAAATTACTAAATATCAAGGACTCATTGGGCGAATCGCTCTGGAACTGAAATCGGAATGCTCACTGACATTTGCCCTATCTGAAATGCTGATAAACGCCGGAAAAATGACTAAGTCCAAAAAAAAAATGTTTTCAACTTTTTTCAATTTTACCCCCGTGGGATATATATTCTACCCCGCACACATTTGGAACTCTCCTGGGGTACCCTCACACATATTATTCCCTCATTTTGTGGATATTTTCACAAAAAATTAAAATTTTAAAAAATCCAGAAAATTGGCTGAAAACGACTAAATATCAAGGACTCATTGGGCGAATTGCTCTGGAACTGAAATCGGAATGCTCAGTGACATTTGCCCTATCTGAAAGTCTGATAAACGCCGGAAAAATGACTAAGTCCAAAAAAAAAATGTTTCCAACTTTTTTCAATTTTACCCCCCCGGGGGATATATATTCTACCGGCACACATTTGGAACTCTCCTGGGGTACCCTCACACTTATTATTCCTTCATTTAGAGGATATTTTTACAAAAAAAGTGAAATTTTCAAAAATCTAGAAAATTGGCTGAAAATTACTAAATATCAAGTACTCATTGGGCGAATCGCTCTGGAACTGAAATCGGAATGCTCACTGACATTTGCCCTATCTGAAATGCTGATAAACGCCGGAAAAATGACCAAGTCCAAAAAAAAAAATTTTTCAACTTTTTTCAATTTTACCCCCGTGGGATATATATTCTACCCACACACATTTGGAACTCTCCTGGGGTACCCTCACACATATTATTCCCTCATTTAGTGGATATTTTTACAAAAAAAGTGAAATTTTCAAAAATCCAGAAAATTGCTGAAAATGACTAAATATCAAGGACTCATTGGGAGAATCGCTCTGGAACTGAAATCGGAATGCTCACTGACATTTGCCCTATCTGAAAGTCTGATAAACGCCAGAAAAATGACTAAGTCCAGAAAAAAAATGTTTTCAACTTTTTTCAATTTTACCCCCGTGGGATATATATTCTACCCACACACATTTGGAACTCTCCTGGGGTACCCTCACACATATTATTCCCTCATTTAGTGGATATTTTTACAAAAAAAGTGAAATTTTCAAAAATCCAGAAAATTGCTGAAAATGATTAAATATCAAGGACTCATTGGGCGAATTGCTCTGGAACTGAAATCGGAATGCTCAGTGACATTTGCCCTATCTGAAAGTCTGATAAACGCCAGAAAAATGACTAAGTCCAAAAAAAAAATGTTTCCAACTTTTTTCAATTTTACCCCCCCGGGGGATATATATTCTACCCGCACACATTTGGAACTCTCCTAGGGTACCCTCACACTTATTATTCCTTCATTTAGAGGATATTTTTCCAAAAAAAGTGAAATTTTCAAAAATCCAGAAAATTGGCTGAAAATTACTAAATATCAAGGACTCATTGGGCGAATCGCTCTGGAACTGAAATCGGAATGCTCACTGACATTTGCCCTATCTGAAATCCTGATAAACGCCGGAAAAATGACTAAGTCCAAAAAAAAAAATTTTTCAACTTTTTTCAATTTTACCCCCGTGGGATATATATTCTACCCGCACACATTTGGAACTCTCCTGGGGTACCCTCGCACATATTATTCCCTCATTTAGTGGATATTTTTACAAAAAAAGTGAAATTTTCAAAAATCCAGAAAATTGGCTGAAAATGACTAAATATCAAGGACTCATTGGGCGAATCGCTCTGGAACTGAAATCGGAACGCTCACTGACATTTGCCCTATCTGAAATGCTGATAAACGCCGGAAAAATGACTAAGTCCAAAAAAAAAATTTTATTCAACTTTTTTCAATTTTACCACAGTGGGATATATATTCTACCCACACACATTTGGAACTCTCCTGGGGTACCCTCACACATATTATTCCCTCATTTAGTGGATATTTTTACAAAAAAAGTGAAATTTTCAAAAATCCCGAAAATTGCTGAAAATGACTAAATATCAAGGACTCATTGGGCGAATCGCTCTAGAACTGAAATCGGAATGCTCAGTGACATTTGCCCTATCTGAAAGTCTGATAAACGCCGGAAAAATGACTAAGTCCAAAAAAAAAATGTTTCCAACTTTTTTCAATTTTACCCCCCCGGGGGATATATATTCTACCGGCACACATTTGGAACTCTCCTGGGGTACCCTCACACTTATTATTCCTTCATTTAGAGGATATTTTTACAAAAAAAGTGAAATTTTCAAAAATCTAGAAAATTGGCTGAAAATTACTAAATATCAAGTACTCATTGGGCGAATCGCTCTGGAACTGAAATCGGAATGCTCACTGACATTTGCCCTATCTGAAATGCTGATAAACGCCGGAAAAATGACCAAGTCCAAAAAAAAAAAATTTTCAACTTTTTTCAATTTTACCCCCGTGGGATATATATACTACCCACACACATTTGGAACTCTCCTGGGGTACCCTCACACATATTATTCCCTCATTTAGTGGATATTTTTACAAAAAAAGTGAAATTTTCAAAAATCCAGAAAATTGCTGAAAATGACTAAATATCAAGGACTCATTGGGCGAATCGCTCTGGAACTGAAATCGGAATGCTCACTGACATTTGCCCTATCTGAAAGTCTGATAAACGCCAGAAAAATGACTAAGTCCAAAAAAAAAATGTTTTCAACTTTTTTCAATTTTACCCCCGTGGGATATATATTCTACCCACACACATTTGGAACTCTCCTGGGGTACCCTCACACATATTATTCCCTCATTTTGTGGATATTTTCACAAAAAATTAAAATTTTAAAAAATCCAGAAAATTGGCTTAAAACGACTAAATATCAAGGACTCATTGGTCGAATTGCTCTGGAACTGAAATCGGAATGCTCAGTGACATTTGCCCTATCTGAAGGTCTGATAAACGCCGGAAAAATGACTAAGTCCAAAAAAAATGTTTTTAACTTTTTTCAATTTTACCCCCGTGGGATATATATTCTACCCGCACACATTTGGAACTCTCCTGGGGTACCCTCGCACATATTATTCCCTCATTTAGTGGATATTTTTACAAAAAAAGTGAAATTTTCAAAAATCCAGAAAATTGGCTGAAAATGACTAAATATCAAGGACTCATTGGGCGAATCGCTCTGGAACTGAAATCGGAACGCTCACTGACATTTGCCCTATCTGAAATGCTGATAAACGCCGGAAAAATGACTAAGTCCAAAAAAAAAATTTTTTCAACTTTTTTCAATTTTACCCGCGTGGGATATATATTCTACCCACACACATTTGGAACTCTGCTGGGATACCCTCACACTTATTATTCCCTCATTTAGTGGATATTTTCTCCAAAAAAGTGAAATTTTCAAAAATCCAGAAAATTGGCTGAAAACGACTAAATATCAAGGACTCATTGGGCGAATTGCTCTGGAACTGAAATCGGAATGCTCAGTGATATTTGCCCCATCTGAAAGTCTGATAAACGCCGGAAAAATGACTAAGTCCAAAAAAAAAATGTTTTCAACTTTTTTCAATTTTACCCCCGTGGGATATATATTCTACCCGCACACATTTGGCACTCTCCTGGGGTACCCTCACACTTATTATTCCTTCATTTAGAGGATATTTTTACAAAAAAAGTGAAATTTTCAAAAATCCAGAAAATTGGCTGAAAATTACTAAATATCAAGGACTCATTGGGCGAATCGCTCTGGAACTGAAATCGGAATGCTCACTGACATTTGCCCTATCTGAAATGCTGATAAACGCCGGAAAAATGACTAAGTCCAAAAAAAAAATGTTTTCAACTTTTTTCAATTTTACCCCCGTGTGATATATATTCTACCCGCACACATTTGGAACTCTCCTGGGGTACCCTCACACATATTATTCCCTCATTTTGTGGATATTTTCACAAAAAATTAAAATTTAAAAAAATCCAGAAAATTGGCTGAAAACGACTAAATATCAAGGACTCATTGGGCGAATTGCTCTGGAACTGAAATCGGAATGCTCAGTGACATTTGCCCTATCTGAAAGTCTGATAAACGCCGGAAAAATGACTAAGTCGAAAAAAAAAATGTTTTCAACTTTTTTCAATTTTACCCCCGTGGGATATATATTCTACCCGCACAAATTTGGAACTCTCCTGGGGTACCCTCACACATATTATTCCCTCATTTTGTGGATATTTTCACAAAAAAAGTGAAATTTTCAAAAATCCAGAAAATTGGCTGAAAACGACTAAATATCAAGGACTCATTGGGCGAATTGCTCTGGAACTGAAATCGGAATGCTCAGTGATATTTGCTATATCTGAAAGTCTGATAAACGCCGGAAAAATGACTAAGTCCAAAAAAAAAATGTTTTCAACTTTTTTCAATTTTACCCCCGTGGGATATATATTCTACCCGCACACATTTGGAACTCTCCTGGGGTACCCTCACACATATTACTCCCTCATTTAGTGGATATTTTTACAAAAAAAGTGAAATTTTCAAAAATCCAGAAAACTGGCTGAAAATGACTAAATATCAAGGACTCATTGGGCGAATCGCTCTGGAACTGAAATCGGAATGCTCACTGACATTTGCCCTATCTGAAATGCTGATAAACGCCGGAAAAATGACTAAGTCCAAAAAAAAAATTTTTCAACTTTTTTCTATTTTACCCCCGTGGGATATATATTCTACCCACACACATTTGGAACTCTCCTGGGGTACCCTCACACATATTATTCCCTCATGTAGTGGATATTTTTACAAAAAAAGTGAAATTTTCAAAAATCCAGAAAATTGGCTGAAAATGACTAAATATCAAGGACTCATTGGGCGAATCGCTCTGGAACTGAAATCGGAATGCTCACTGACATTTGCCCTATCTGAAATGCTGATAAACGCCGGAAAAATGCCTAATTCTAAAAAAAAAAATGTTTTCAACTTTTTTCACTTTTACCCCCGTGGGATATATATTCTACCCACACACATTTGGAACTCTCCTGGGGTACCCACACACATATTATTCCCTCATTTAGTGGATATTTTCACAAAAAAAGTGAAATTTTCAAAAATCCAGAAAATTGGCTGAAAACGACTAAATATCAAGGACTCATTGGGCGAATTGCTCTGGAACTGAAAACGGAATGCTCAGTGATATTTGCCATATCTGAAAGTCTGATAAACGCCGGAAAAATGACTAAGTCCAAAAAAAAAATGTTTTCAACTTTTTTCAATTTTACCCCCGTGGGATATATATTCTACCCGCACACATTTGGAACTCTCCTGGGGTACCCTCACACATATTATTCCCTCATTTTGAGGATATTTTCACAAAAAATTAAAATTTTAAAAAATCCAGAAAATTGGCTGAAAACGACTAAATATCAAGGACTCATTGGGCGAATTGCTCTGGAACTGAAATCGGAATGCTCAGTGACATTTGCCCTATCTGAAAGTCTGATAAACGCCGGAAGAATGACTAAGTCCAAAAAAAAAATGTTTTCAACTTTTTTCAATTTTACCCCCGTGGGATATATATTCTACCCGCACACATTTGGCACTCTCCTGGGGTACCCTCACACTTATTATTCCTTCATTTAGAGGATATTTTTACAAAAAAAGTGAAATTTTCAAAAATCCAGAAAATTGGCTGAAAATGACTAAATATCAAGGACTCATTGGGCGAATCGCTCTGGAACTGAAATCGGAATGCTCACTGACATTTGCCCTATCTGAAATGCTGATAAACGCCGGAAAAATGCCTAATTCTAAAAAAAAAAATGTTTTCAACTTTTTTCACTTTTACCCCCGTGGGATATATATTCTACCCACACACATTTGGAACTCTCCTGGGGTACCCACACACATATTATTCCCTCATTTAGTGGATATTTTCACAAAAAAAGTGAAATTTTCAAAAATCCAGAAAATTGGCTGAAAACGACTAAATATCAAGGACTCATTGGGCGAATTGCTCTGGAACTGAAATCGGAATGCTCAGTGATATTTGCCATATCTAAAAGTCTGATAAACGCCGGAAAAATGACTAAGTCCAAAAAAAAAATGTTTTCAACTTTTTTCAATTTTACCCCCGTGGGATATATATTCTACCCACACACATTTGGAACTCTCCTGGGGTACCCTCACACATATTATTCCCTCATTTTGTGGATATTTTCACAAAAAATTAAAATTTTAAAAAATCCAGAAAATTGGCTGAAAACGACTAAATATCAAGGACTCATTGGGTGAATTGCTCTGGAACTGAAATCGGAATGCTCAGTGACATTTGCCCTATCTGAAAGTCTGATAAACGCCGGAAAAATGACTAAGTCTAAAAAAAAAATGTTTTCAACATTTTTCAATTTTACCCCCGTGGGATATATATTCTACCCACACACATTTGGAACTCTCCTGGGGTACCCTCACACATATTATTCCCTCATTTAGTGGATATTTTCACAAAAAAAGTGAAACTTTCAAAAATCCAGAAAATTGGCTGAAAATTACTAAATATCAAGGACTCATTGGGCGAATCGCTCTGGAACTGAAATCGGAATGCTCACTGGCATTTGCCCTATCTGAAAGTCTGATAAACGCCGGAAAAATGACTAAGTCCAAAAAAAAAATTTTTCAACTTTTTTCAATTTTACCCCCGTGGGATATATATTCTACCCACACACATTTTGAACTCTCCTGGGGTACCCTCACACATATTATTCCCTCATATAGTGGATATTTTTACAAAAAAAGTTAAATTTTCAAAAATCCAGAAAATTGGCTGAAAATTACTAAATACAGTCATATGAAAAAGTTTGGGCACCCCTATTAATCTTAAGCTTAATGTTTTATAAAAATTGGTGTTTTTGCAACAGCTATTTCAGTTTGATATATGTAATAACTGTTGGACACAGTAATGTTTCTGCCTTGAAATGAGGTTTATTGTACTAACAGAAAATGTGCAATCTGCATTCAAACAAAATTTGACAGGTGCATAAGTATGGGCACCCTTATCATTTTCTTGTTTTAAATACTCCTACCTACTTTTTACTGACTTACTAAAGCGCTTTTTTTGGTTTTGTAACCTCATTGAGCTTTGAACTTCATAGCCAGGTGTATGCAATCATGAGAAAAGCTACTTAAAGTGGCCTCTTGCAAGTTGTTCTCCTGTTTGAATCTCCTCTGAAGAGTGGCATCATGGGCTCCTCAAAACAACTGTCAAATGATCTGTAAACAAAGATTATTAAACATAGTTGTTCAGGGGAAGGATACAAAAAGCTGTCTCAGCGATTTAACCTGTCAGTTTCCACTGTGAGGAACATAGTAAGGAAATGGAAGAACACAGGGACAGTTCTTGTTAAGGCCAGAAGTGGCAGGCCAAGAAAAACATCAGAAAGGCAGAGAAGAAGAATGGTGAGATCAGTCAAGGACAATCCTCAGACCACCTCCAGAGAGCTGCAGCATCAACTTGCTGCAGATGGTGTCACTGTGCATTGGTCAACTATACAACGCACTTTGCACAAGGAGAAGCTGTATGGGAGAGTGATGCGAAAGAAGCCGTTTCTGCAAGCACGCCACAAACAGAGTCGGCTGAGGTATGCAAAAGCACATTTGGAGAAGCCAATTTCATTTTGGAAGAAGGTCCTGTGGACTGATGAAACCAAGATTGAGTTGTTTGGTCATACAAAAAGGCGTTATGCATGGCGGCAAAAAAACACAGCATTCCAAGAAAAACACTTGCTACCCACAGTAAAATTTGGTGGAGGTTCCATCATGCTTTGGGGCTGTGTGGCCAATGCCGGCACTGGGAATCTTGTTAAAGTTGAGGGACGAATGGATTCCACTCAGTATCAGCAGATTCTTGGCAATAATGTTCAAGAATCAGTGATAAAGTTGAATTTACACAGGGGATGGATCTTTCAGCAAGACAATGATCCAAAACACCGCTCCAAATCTACTCAGGCATTCATGCAGAGGAACAATTACAAGGTTCTGGAATGGCCATCCCAGTCACCAGACCTGAATATCATTGAACATCTGTGGGATCATTTGAAGAGGGCTGTCCATGCTCGGCGACCATCAAACTTAACAGAACTGGAATTGTTTCGTAAAGAGGAATGGTCAAAAATACCTTCATCCAGGATCCAGGAACTCATTAAAAGCTACAGGAAGCGACTAGAGGCTGTTATTTTTGCAAAAGGAGGATCTACTAAATATTAATGTCACTTTTCTGGTGAGGTGCCCATACTTATGCACCTGTCAAATTTTGTTTGAATGCAGATTGCACATTTTCTGTTGGTACAATAAACCTCATTTCAAGGCATAAACATTACTGTGTCCAAGAGTTATTGCATATATCAAACTGAAATAGCTGCTGCAAAAACACCAATTTTTTTAAAACATTAAGCTTAAGATTAATAGGGGTGCCCAAACTTTTTCATATGACTGTATCAAGGACTCATTGGGCGAATCGCTCTGGAACTGAAATCGGAATGCTCACTGACATTTGCCCTATCTGAAATGCTGATAAACGCCGGAAAAATGACTAAGTCCAAAAAAAAAATTTTTCAACTTTTTTCTATTTTACCCCCGTGGGATATATATTCTACCGACACACATTTGGAACTCTCCTGGTGTACCCTCACACATATTATTCCCTCATTTAGTGGATATTTTCACAAAAAAAGTGAAATTTTCAAAAATCCAGAAAATTGGCTGAAAACGACTAAATATCAAGGACTCATTGGGCGAATTGCTCTGGAACTGAAATCGGAATGCTCAGTGATATTTGCCATATCTGAAAGTCTGATAAACGCCGGAAAAATGACTAAGTCCAAAAAAAAAATTTTTCAACTTTTTTATATTTTACCCCCGTGGGATATATATTCTACCCAAACACATTTGGAACTCTCCTGGGGTACCCTCACACATATTATTCCCTCATTTAGTGGATATTTTCACAAATAAAGTGAAATTTTCAAAAATCCAGAAAATTGGCGGAAAATTACTAAATATCAAGGACTCATTGGGCGAATCGCTCTGGAACTGAAATCGGAATGCTCACTGGCATTTGCCCTATCTGAAAGTCTGATAAACGCCGGAAAAATGACTAAGTCCAAAAAACAAATGTTTTCAACTTTTTTCAATTTTACCCCCGTGGGATATATATTCTACCCACATACATTTGGAACTCTCCTGGGGTACCCTCACACATATTATTCCCTCATTTAGTGGATATTTTTACAAAAAAAGTGACATTTTCAAAAATCCAGAAAATTGGCTGAAAATGACTAAATATCAAGGACTCAATGGGCGAATCGCTCTGGAGCTGAAATCATAGCGCTTACTTACATTTCCCCTATCTGAAAGTCTGATAAACGCCGGAAAAATGACTAAGTCCCCCCCAAAAATTTTTTCAACTTTTTTCAATTTTACCCCCATGGGGTATTTATTTTGCCCACACACATTTGGAACTCTCCTGGGGTACCCTCACACATATTATTCCCTAATTTAGTGGATATTTTCACAAAAAAAGTGAAATTTTCAAAAATCCAGAAAATTGGCTGAAAATGACTAAATATCAAGGACTCATTGGGAGAATCGCTCTGGAACTGAAATCGGAATGCTCACTGACATTTGCCCTATCTGAAAGTCTGATAAACGCCAGAAAAATGACTAAGTCCAAAAAAAAAATGTTTTCAACTTTTTTCACTTTTACCCCCGTGGGATATATATTCTACCCACACACATTTGGAACTCTCCTGGGGTACCCACACACATATTATTCCCTCATTTAGTGGATATTTTCACAAAAAAAATGAAATTTTCAAAAATCCAGAAAATTGGCTGAAAACGACTAAATATCAAGGACTCATTGGGCGAATCGCTCTGGAACTGAAATCGGAACGCTCACTGACATTTGCCCTATCTGAAATGCTGATAAACGCCGGAAAAATGACTAAGTCCCCCCAAAATTTTTTTTTCAACTTTTTTAAATTTTACCCCAGTGGGATATATATTCTACCCACACACATTTGGAACTCTCCTGGGGTACCCTCACACATATTATTCTCTCATTTAGTGGATATTTTCACAAAAAAGTGAAATTTTCAAAAATCCAGAAAATTTGCTGAAATCGACTAAATATCAAGGACTCATTGGGCGAATCGCTCTGGAACTGAAATCGGAACGCTCACTGACATTTGCCCTATCTGAAAGTCTGATAAACGCCGGAAAAATGACTTTGTCCAAAAAAATTTTTTTTTTCAATTTTACCCCCCGTGGGATATATATTCTACCCACACACATTTGGAACTCTCCTGGGGTACCCTCACACATATTATTCCCTCATTTAGTGGATATTTTCACAAAAAAGTGAAATTTTCAAAAATCCAGAAAATTGGCTGAAAACGACTAAATATCAAGGACTCATTGGGCGAATCGCTCTGGAACTGAAATCAGAACGTTCACTGACATTTCCCCTATCTGAAAGTCTGATAAATGCCGGAAAAATGACTAAGTCGAAAAAAAATTTTTTTCAACTTTTATCAATTTTACCCCAGTGGGATATATATTCTACCCACACACATTTGGAACTCTCCTGGGGTACCCTCACACATATTATTCCCTCATTTAGTGGATATTTTCACAAAAAAGTCGAATTTTCAAAAATCCAGAAAATTGGCTGAAAACGACTAAATATCAAGGACTCATTGGGCGAATCACTCTTGAACTGAAATCGGAACGCTCACTGACATTTGCCTTCTCTGAAAGTCTGATAAACGCCGGAAAAATGACTAAGTGCCAAAGAAAATTTTTTTAAACTTTTTTCAATTTTACACCCATGGGATACATATTCTACCCACACACATTTGGAACTCTCCTGGGGTACCCTCACACATATTATTCCCTCATTTAGTGGATATTTTCACAAAAAAGTAGAATTTTCAAAAATCAAGAAAATTGGCTGAAAACGACTAAATATCATGGAATCATTGGGCGAATCGCTCTGGAACTGAAATCCGAACGCTCACTGACATTTCCCCTATCTGAAAGTCTGATAAAAGCAGGAAAAATGACTAAATCCAAAATAAAATTTTTTTCAACTTTTTTCAATTTTAACGCCTTGGGATATATATTCTACCCACACACATTTGGAACTCTCCTGGGGTACCCTCACACATATTATTCCCTCATTTAGTGGATATTTTCACAAAAAAGTGACATTTTCAAAAATCCAGAAAATTGGCTGAAAATGACAAAATATCAAGGACTCATTGGGTGAATCGCTCTGGAACTGAATTCGGAACGTTCACTGACATTTCCCCTATCTGAAAGTCTGATAAATGCCGGAAAAATGACTAAGTCCCAAAAAATTTTTTTTCAACTCTTTTCAATTTTACCCCCGTGGGATATATATTCTACCCACACACATTTGGAACTCTCCTGGGGTACCCTCACACATATTATTCCTTCATTTAGTGGATATTTTTACAAAAAAGTAAAATATTCAAAAATCCAGAAAATTGGCTGAAAACGACTAAATATCATGGACTCATTGGGCGAATCGCTCTGGAACTGAAATCGGAACGCTCACTGACATTTCCCCTATCTGAAAGTCTGATAAACGCAGGAAAAATGACTAAATCCAAAATAAAAATTTTTTCAACTTTTTTCAATTTTACCCCCGTGGGATACATATTCTACCCACACACATTTGGAACTCTCCTGGGGTACCCTCACACATATTATTCCCTCATTTAGTGGATATTTTCACAAAAAGGTAAAATTTTCAAAAATCAAGAAAATTGGCTGAAAATGTCTAAATATCAAGGGCTCATTGGGCGAATCACTCTGGAACTGAAGTCGGAACGCTCACTGACATTTGCCTTCTCTGAAAGTCTAATAAACGCCGGAAAAATGACTAAGTCCCAAAGAAAATTTTTTTCAACTTTTTTCAATTTTACACCCATGGGATACATATTCTACCCACACACATTTGGAACTCTCCTGGGGTACCCTCACACATATTATTCCCTCATTTAGTGGATATTTTCACAAAAAAAGTAGAATTTTCAAAAATCAAGAAAATTGGCTGAAAAAGACTAAATATCATGGACTCATTGGGTGAATCGCTCTGGAACTGAAATCGGAACGCTCACTGACATTTCCCCTATCTGAAAGTCTGATAAAAGCAGGAAAAATGACTAAATCCAAAATAAAAATTTTTTCAACTTTTTTCAATTTTAACGCCGTGGGATATATATTCTACCCACACACATTTGTAACTCTCCTGGGGTACCCTCACACATATTATTCCCTCATTTAGTGGATATTTTCACAAAAAAGTGACATTTTCCAAAATCCAGAAAATTGGCTGAAAACGACTAAATATCAAGGACTCATTGGGTGAATCGCTCTGGAACTGAAATCGGAACGCTCACTGACATTTGCCTTCTCTGAAAGTCTGATAAACGCCGGAAAAATGACTAAGTCCCCAAAAAAATTTTTTTAAACTTTTTTCAATTTTACACCCATGGGATACATATTCTACCCACACACATTTGGAACTCTCCTGGGGTACCCTCACATATATTATTCCCTCATTTAGTGGATATTTTCACAAAAAAGTAGAATTTTCAAAAATCAAGAAAATTGGCTGAAAAAGACTAAATATCATGGACTCATTGGGCGAATCGCTCTGGAACTGAAATCGGAATGCTCACTGACATTTCCCCTATCTGAAAGTCTGATAAACGCAGGAAAAATGACTAAATCAAAAATAAAAATTTTTTCAACTTTTTTCAATTTTACCCCCGTGGGATATATATTCTACCCACACACATTTGGAACTCTCCTGGGGTACCCTCACACATATTATTCCCTCATTTAGTGGATATTTTCACAAAAAAGTAAAATATTCAAAAATCCAGAAAATTGGCTGAAAACGACTAAATATCATGGACTCATTGGGCGAATCGCTCTGGAACTGAAATCGGAACGCTCACTGACATTTGCCTTCTCTGAAAGTCTGATAAACGTCGGAAAAATGACTAAGTCCAAAAAAATTTTTTCAACTTTTTTCAATTTTACACCCATGGGATACATATTCTACCCACACACATTTGGAACTCTCCTGGGGTACCCTCACACATATTATTCCCTCATTTAGTGGATATTTTCACAAAAAAGTAAAATATTCAAAAATCCAGAAAATTGGCTGAAAACGACTAAATATCATGGACTCATTGGGCGAATCGCTCTGGAACGGAAATCGGAACGCTCACTGATATTTCCCCTATCTGAAAGTCTGATAAACGCAGGAAAAATTACTAAATCCAAAATAAAAATTTTTTCAACTTTTTTCAATTTTAACGCCGTGGGATATAAATTCTACCCACACACATTTGGAACTCTCCTGGGGAACCCTCACACATATTATTCCCTCATTTAGTGGATATTTTCACAAAAAAGTGAAATTTTCAAAAATCCAGAAAATTGGCTGAAAACGACTAAATATCAAGGACTCATTGGGCTAAACGCTCTGGAACTGAAATCGGAACGCTCACTGACATTTGCCTTCTCTGAAAGTCTGATAAACGTCAGAAAAATTTCTAAATCCAAAATAAATTTTTTTTCAACTTTTTTCAATTTTACACCCATGGGATACATATTCTACCCACACACATTTGGAACTCTCCTGGGGTACCCTCACACATATTATTCCCTCATTTAGTGGATATTTTCACAAAAAAGTAAAATATTCAAAAATCCAGAAAATTGGCTGAAAACGACTAAATATCATGGACTCATTGGGCGAATCGCTCTGGAACGGAAATCGGAACGCTCACTGATATTTCCCCTATCTGAAAGTCTGATAAACGCAGGAAAAATTACTAAATCCAAAATAAAAATTTTTTCAACTTTTTTCAATTTTAACGCCGTGGGATACATATTCTACCAACACACATTTGGAACTCTCCTGGGGTACCCTCACACATATTATTCCCTCATTTAGTGGATATTTTCACAAAAAGGTAAAATTTTCAAAAATCAAGAAAATTGGCTGAAAATGACGAAATATCAAGGACTCATTGGGCGAATCGCTCTGGAACTGAAATCGGAACGCTCACTGACATTTGCCTTCTCTGAAAGTGTGATAAACGCCGGAAAAATGACTAAGTCCCCAAAAAAATTTTTCAACTTTTTTCAATTTTACACCCATGGGATACATATTCTACCCACACACATTTGGAACTCTCCTGGGGTACCCTCACACATATTATTCCCTCATTTAGTGGATATTTTCACAAAAAAAGTGAAATTTTCAGAAATCCAGAAAATTGCCTGAAAACGACTAAATATCAAGGACTCATTGGGCGAATCGCTCTGGAACTGAAATCGGAATGCTCACTGACATTTGCCTTCTCTGAAAGTCTGATAAACGCCGGAAAAATGACTAAGTCCCCAAAAAAATTTTTTTCAACTTTTTTCAATTTTACACCCATGGGATACATATTCTACCCACACACATTTGGAACTCTCCTGGGGTACCCTCACACATATTATTCCCTCATTTAGTGGATATTTTCACAAAAAAGTAAAATATTCAAAAATCCAGAAAATTGGCTGAAAACGACTAAATATCATGGACTCATTGGGCGAATCGCTCTGGAACTGAAATCGGAACGCTCACTGATATTTCCCCTATCTGAAAGTCTGATAAACGCAGGAAAAATTACTAAATCCAAAATAAAAATTTTTTCAACTTTTTTCAATTTTAACGCCGTGGGATATAAATTCTACCCACACACATTTGGAACTCTCCTGGGGTACCCTCACACATATTATTCCCTCATTTAGTGGATATTTTCACAAAAAAGTGAAATTTTCAAAAATCCAGAAAATTGGCTGAAAACGACTAAATATCAAGGACTCATTGGGCGAATCGCTCTGGAACTGAAATCGGAACGCTCACTGACATTTGCCTTCTCTGAAAGTCTGATAAACGTCGGAAAAATGACTAAGTCCAAAAAAAAATTTTCAACTTTTTTCAATTTTACACCCATGGGATACATATTCTACCCACACACATTTGGAACTCTCCTGGGGTACCCTCACACATATTATTCCCTCATTTAGTGGATATTTTCACAAAAAAGTAAAATATTCAAAAATCCAGAAAATTGGCTGAAAACGACTAAATATCATGGACTCATTGGGCGAATCGCTCTGGAACGGAAATCGGAACGCTCACTGATATTTCCCCTATCTGAAAGTCTGATAAACGCAGGAAAAATTACTAAATCCAAAATAAAAATTTTTTCAACTTTTTTCAATTTTACCCCCGTGGGATATATATTCTACCCACACACATTTGGAACTCTCCTGGGGTACCCTCACACATATTATTCCCTCATTTAGTGGATATTTTAACAAAAAAGTAAAATATTCAAAAATCCAGAAAATTGGCTGAAAACGACTAAATATCATGGACTCATTGGGCGAATCGCTCTGGAACTGAAATCGGAACGCTCACTGATATTTCCCCTATCTGAAAGTCTGATAAACGCAGGAAAAATTACTAAATCCAAAATAAAAATTTTTTCAACTTTTTTCAATTTTAACGCCGTGGGATATTCTACCCACACACATTTGGAACTCTCCTGGGGTACCCTCACACATATTATTCCCTCATTTAGTGGATATTTTCACAAAAAAGTGAAATTTTCAAAAATCCAGAAAATTGGCTGAAAACGACTAAATATCAAGGACTCATTGGGCGAATCGCTCTGGAACTGAAATCGGAACGCTCACTGACATTTGCCTTCTCTGAAAGTCTGATAAACGTCGGAAAAATGACTAAGTCCAAAAAAAAATTTTCAACTTTTTTCAATTTTACACCCATGGGATACATATTCTACCCACACACATTTGGAACTCTCCTGGGGTACCCTCACACATATTATTCCCTCATTTAGTGGATATTTTCACAAAAAAGTAAAATATTCAAAAATCCAGAAAATTGGCTGAAAACGACTAAATATCATGGACTCATTGGGCGAATCGCTCTGGAACGGAAATCGGAACGCTCACTGATATTTCCCCTATCTGAAAGTCTGATAAACGCAGGAAAAATTACTAAATCCAAAATAAAAATTTTTTCAACTTTTTTCAATTTTAACGCCGTGGGATATAAATTCTACCCACACACATTTGGAACTCTCCTGGGGTACCCTCACACATATTATTCCCTCATTTAGTGGATATTTTCACAAAAAAGTGAAATTTTCAAAAATCCAGAAAATTGGCTGAAAACGACTAAATATCAAGGACTCATTGGGTGAATCGCTCTGGAACTGAAATCAGAACGTTCACTGACATTTCCCCTATCTGAAAGTCTGATAAATGCCGGAAAAATGACTAAATCCCAAAAAAATTTTTTTCAACTTTTTCAATTTTACCCCCGTGGGATATATATTCTACCCACACACATTTGGAACTCTCCTGGGGTACCCTCACACATATTATTCCCTCATTTAGTGGATATTTTCACAAAAAAGTAAAATATTCAAAAATCCAGAAAATTGGCTGAAAACGACTAAATATCATGGACTCATTGGGCGAATCGCTCTGGAACTGAAATCGGAACGCTCACTGATATTTCCCCTATCTGAAAGTCTGATAAACGCAGGGAAAATTACTAAATCCAAAATAAAAATTTTTTCAACTTTTTTCAATTTTAACGCCGTGGGATATAAATTCTACCCACACACATTTGGAACTCTCCTGGGGTACCCTCACACATATTATTCCCTCATTTAGTGGATATTTTCACAAAAAAGTGAAATTTTCAAAAATCCAGAAAATTGGCTGAAAACGACTAAATATCAAGGACTCATTGGGCGAATCGCTCTGGAACTGAAATCGGAACGCTCACTGACATTTGCCTTCTCTGAAAGTCTGATAAACGTCGGAAAAATGACTACGTCCAAAAAAAATTTTTCAACTTTTTTCAATTTTACACCCATGGGATACATATTCTACCCACACACATTTGGAACTCTCCTGGGGTACCCTCACACATATTATTCCCTCATTTAGTGGATATTTTCACAAAAAGGTAAAATTTTCAAAAATCAAGAAAATTGGCTGAAAATGTCTAAATATCAAGGACTCATTGGACGAATCACTCTGGAACTGAAATCGGAACGCTCACTGACATTTGCCTTCTCTGAAAGTCTGATAAACGCCGGAAAAATGACTAAGTCCCAAAGAAAATTTTTTTCAACTTTTTTCAATTTTACACCCATGGGATACATATTCTACCCACACACATTTGGAACTCTCCTGGGGTACCCTCACACATATTATTCCCTCATTTAGTGGATATTTTCACAAAAAAGTAGAATTTTCAAAAATCAAGAAAATTGGCTGAAAAAGACTAAATATCATGGACTCATTGGGCGAATCGCTCTGGAACTGAAATCGGAACGCTCACTGACATTTCCCCTATCTGAAAGTCTGATAAAAGCAGGAAAAATGACTAAATCCAAAATAAAAATTTTTTCAACTTTTTTCAATTTTAACGCCGTGGGATACATATTCTACCCACACACATTTGGAACTCTCTTGGGGTACCCTCACACATATTATTCCCTCATTTAGTGGATATTTTCACAAAAAGGTAAAATTTTCAAAAATCAAGAAAATTGGCTGAAAATGACGAAATATCAAGGACTCATTGGGCGAATCGCTCTGGAACTGAAATCGGAACGCTCACTGACATTTGCCTTCTCTGAAAGTGTGATAAACGCCGGAAAAATGACTAAGTCCCCAAAAAAATTTTTCAACTTTTTTCAATTTTACACCCATGGGATACATATTCTACCCACACACATTTGGAACTCTCCTGGGGTACCCTCACACATATTATTCCCTCATTTAGTGGATATTTTCACAAAAAAGTGAAATTTTCAAAAATCCAGAAAATTGCCTGAAAACGACTAAATATCAAGGACTCATTGGGCGAATCGCTCTGGAACTGAAATCGGAATGCTCACTGACATTTGCCTTCTCTGAAAGTCTGATAAACGCCGGAAAAATGACTAAGTCCCTAAAAAAATTTTTTTTAACTTTTTTCAATTTTACACCCATGGGATACATATTCTACCCACACACATTTGGAACTCTCCCGGGGTACCCTCACATATATTATTCCCTCATTTAGTGGATATTTTCACAAAAAAGTAGAATTTTCAAAAATCAAGAAAATTGGCTGAAAAAGACTAAATATCATGGACTCATTGGGCGAATCGCTCTGGAACTGAAATCGGAATGCTCACTGACATTTCCCCTATCTGAAAGTCTGATAAACGCAGGAAAAATGACTAAATCAAAAATAATTTTTTTTTCAACTTTTTTCAATTTTAACGCCGTGGGATATATATTCTACCCACACACATTTGGAACTCTCCTGGGGTACCCTCACACATATTATTCCCTCATTTAGTGGATATTTTCACAAAAAAGTAAAATATTCAAAAATCCAGAAAATTGGCTGAAAATGACTAAATATCAAGGAATCATTGGGTGAATCGCTCTGGAACTGAAATCAGAACGTTCACTGACATTTCCCCTATCTGAAAGTCTGATAAATGCTGGAAAAATGACTAAGTTCCAAAAAAATTTTTTTCAACTTTTTTCAATTTTACCCCCGTGGGATATATATTCTATCCACACACATTTGGAACTCTCCTGGGGTACCCTCACACATATTATTCCCTCATTTAGTGGATATTTTCACAAATAGTTAAAATTTTCAAAAATCAAGAAAATTGGCTGAAAATGTCTAAATATCAAGGACTCATTGGGCGAATCGCTCTGGAACTGAAATCGGAATGCTCACTGACATTTCCCTTATCTGAAAGTCTGATAAATGCAGGAAAAATGACTAAATCAAAAATAAAAATTTTTTCAACTTTTTTCAATTTTAACGCCGTGGGATATATATTCTACCCACACACAGTTGGAACTCTCCTGGGGTACCCTCACACATATTATTCCCTCATTTAGTGGATATTTTCACAAAAAAAGTGAAATTTTCAAAAATCCAGAAAATTGGCTGAAAACGACTAAATATCAAGGACTCATTGGGCGAATCGCTCTGGAACTGAAATCAGAACGTTCACTGACATTTCCCCTATCTGAAAGTCTGATAAATGCTGGAAAAATGACTAAGTTCCAAAAAAATTTTTTTCAACTTTTTTCAATTTTACCCCCGTGGGATATATATTCTACCCACACACATTTGGAACTCTCCTGGGGTACCCTCACACATATTATTCCCTCATTTAGTGGATATTTTCACAAATAGCTAAAATTTTCAAAAATCAAGAAAATTGGCTGAAAATGTCTAAATATCAAGGACTCATTGGGCGAATCACTCTGGAACTGAAATCGGAATGCTCACTGACATTTGCCTTCTCTGAAAGTCTGATAAATGCCGGAAAAATGACTAAGTCCCAAAAAAAATTTTTTTCAACTTTTTTCAATTTTACACCCATGGGATACATATTCTACCCACACACATTTGGATCTCTCCTGGGGTACCCTCACATATATTATTCCCTCATTTAGTGGATATTTTCACAAAAAAGTAGAATTTTCAAAAATCAAGAAAATTGGCTGAAAAAGACTAAATATCATGGACTCATTGGGCGAATCGCTCTGGAACTGAAATCGGAATGCTCACTGACATTTCCCTTATCTGAAAGTCTGATAAACGCAGGAAAAATGACTAAATCAAAAATAAAAATTTTTTCAACTTTTTTCAATTTTACCCCCGTGGGATATATATTCTACCCACACACATTTGGAACTCTCCTGGGGTACCCTCACACATATTATTCCCTCATTTAGTGGATATTTTCACAAAAAAGTAAAATATTCAAAAATCCAGAAAATTGGCTGAAAACGACTAAATATCATGGACTCATTGGGCGAATCGCTCTGGAATTGAAATCGGAACGCTCACTGACATTTCCCCTATCTGAAAGTCTGATAAACGCAGGAAAAATGACTAAATCCAAAATAAAAATTTTTTCAACTTTTTTCAATTTTAACGCCGTGGGATATATATTCTACCCACACACATTTGGAACTCTCCTGGGGTACCCTCACACATATTATTCCCTCATTTAGTGGATATTTTCACAAAAAAGTAAAATATTCAAAAATCCAGAAAATTGGCTGAAAACGACTAAATATCATGGACTCATTGGGCGAATCGCTCTGGAATTGAAATCGGAACGCTCACTGACATTTCCCCTATCTGAAAGTCTGATAAACGCAGGAAAAATGACTAAATCCAAAATAAAAATTTTTTCAACTTTTTTCAATTTTAACGCCGTGGGATATATATTCTACCCACACACATTTGGAACTCTCCTGGGGTACCCTCACACATATTATTCCCTCATTTAGTGGATATTTTCACAAAAATGTAAAATTTTCAAAAATCCAGAAAATTGGCTGAAAACGACTAAATATCAAGGACTCATTGGGTGAATCGCTCTGGAACTGAAATCGGAATGCTCACTGACATTTGCCTTCTCTGAAAGTCTGATAAATGCCGGAAAAATGACTAAGTCCCAAAAAAAATTTTTTTCAACTTTTTTCAATTTTACACCCATGGGATACATATTCTACCCACACACATTTGGAACTCTCCTGGGGTACCCTCACATATATTATTCCCTCAGTGGATATTTTCACAAAAAAGTAGAATTTTCAAAAATCAAGAAAATTGGCTGAAAAAGACTAAATATCATGGACTCATTGGGCGAATCGCTCTGGAACTGAAATCGGAATGCTCACTGACATTTCCCCTATCTGAAAGTCTGATAAATGCAGGAAAAATGACTAAATCAAAAATAAAATTTTTTTCAACTTTTTTCAATTTTAACGCCGTGGGATATATATTCTACCCACACACATTTGGAACTCTCCTGGGGTACCCTCACACATATTATTCCCTCATTTAGTGGATATTTTCACAAAAAAGTAAAATATTCAAAAATCCAGAAAATTGGCTGAAAACGACTAAATATCATGGACTCATTGGGCGAATCGCTCTGGAATTTAAATCGGAACGCTCACTGACATTTCCCCTATCTGAAAGTCTGATAAACGCAGGAAAAATGACTAAATCCAAAATAAAATTTTTTTCAACTTTTTTCAATTTTAACGCCGTGGGATATATATTCTACCCACACACATTTGGAACTCTCCTGGGGTACCCTCACACATATTATTCCCTCATTTAGTGGATATTTTCACAAAAAAGTGAAATTTTCAAAAATCCAGAAAATTTGCTGAAAATGACTAAATATCAAGGACTCATTGGGCGAATCACTCTGGAACTGAAATCGGAACGCTCACTGACATTTGCCTTCTCTGAAAATGTGATAAACGCCGGAAAAATGACTAAGTCCCCAAAAAATTTTTTCAACTTTTTTCAATTTTACACCCATGGGATACATATTCTACCCACACACATTTGGAACTCTCCTGGGGTACCCTCACACATATTATTCCCTCATTTAGTGGATATTTTCACAAAAAAGTGAAATTTTCAAAAATCCAGAAAATTGGCTGAAAACGACTAAATATCAAGGACTCATTGGGCGAATCGCTCTGGAACTGAAATCGGAATGCTCACTGACATTTCCCCTATCTGAAAGTCTGATAAATGCAGGAAAAATGACTAAATCAAAAATAAAAAATTTTTCAACTTTTTTCAATTTTAACGCCGTGGGATATATATTCTACCCACACACATTTGGACCTCTCCTGGGGTACCCTCACACATATTATTCCCTCATTTAGTGGATATTTTCACTAAAAAGTAAAATATTCAAAAATCCAGAAAATTGGCTGAAAACGACTAAATATCATGGACTCATTGGGCGAATCGCTCTGGAACTGAAATCGGAATGCTCACTGACATTTCCCCTATCTGAAAGTCTGATAAACGCCGGAAAAATTACTAAATCAAAAATAAAAATTTTTTCAACTTTTTCCAATTTTAACGCCGTGGGATATATATTCTACCCACACACATTTGGAACTCTCCTGGGGTACCCTCACACATATTATTCCCTCATTTAGTGGATATTTTCACAAAAAAGTGAAATTTTCAAAAATCCAGAAAATTGGCTGAAAACGACTAAATATCAAGGACTCATTGGGCGAATCGCTCTGGAACTGAAATCGGAACGCTCACTGACATTTCCCCTATCTGAAAGTCTGATAAACGCAGGAAAAATGACTAAATCAAAAATAAAAAAATTTTCAACTTTTTTCAATTTTAACGCCGTGGGATATATATTCTACCCACACACATTTGGAACTCTCCTGGGGTATCCTCACACATATTATTCCCTCATTTAGTGGATATTTTCACAAAAAAGTGAAATTTTCAAAAATCCAGAAAATTGGCTGAAAACGACTGAATATCAAGGACTCATTGGGCGAATCGCTCTGGAATTGAAATCGGAACGCTCACTGACATTTCCCCTATCTGAAAGTCTGATAAACTCAGGAAAAATGACTAAATCCAAAATAAAAATGTTTTCAACTTTTTTCAATTTTAACGCTGTGGGATATATATTCTACCCACACACATTTGGAACTCTCCTGGGGTACCCTCACACATATTATTCCCTCATTTAGTGGATATTTTCACAAAAAGGTAAAATTTTCAAAAATCCAGAAAATTGGCTGAAAACGACTAAATATCAAGGACTCATTGGGTGAATCGCTCTGGAACTGAAATCGGAATGCTCACTGACATTTGCCTTCTCTGAAAGTCTGATAAATGCCGGAAAAATGACTAAGTCCCCAAAAAATTTTTTCAACGTTTTTCAATTTTACACCCATGGGATACATATTCTACCCACACACATTTGGAACTCTCCTGGGGTACCCTCACATATATTATTCCCTCAGTGGATATTTTCACAAAAAAGTAGAATTTTCAAAAATCAAGAAAATTGGCTGAAAAAGACTAAATATCATGGACTCATTGGGCGAATCGCTCTGGAACTGAAATCGGAATGCTCACTGACATTTCCCCTATCTGAAAGTCTGATAAATGCAGGAAAAATGACTAAATCAAAAATAAAAAATTTTTCAACTTTTTTCAATTTTACCCCCGTGGGATATATATTCTACCCACACACATTTGGAACTCTCCTGGGGTACCCTCACACATATTATTCCCTCATTTAGTGGATATTTTCACAAAAAAGTGAAATTTTCAAAAATCCAGAAAATTGGCTGAAAACGACTAAATATCAAGGATTCATTGGGCGAATCGCTCTGGAACTGAAATCAGAACGTTCACTGACATTTCACCTATCTGAAAGTCTGATAAATGCCGGAAAAATGACTAAGTCCCAAAAAAAATTTTTTCAACTTTTTTCAATTTTACCCCCGTGGGATATATATTCTACCCACACACATTTGGAACTCTCCTGGGGTACCCTCACACATATTATTCCCTCATTTAGTGGATATTTTCACAAAAAAGTGAAATTTTCAAAAATCCAGAAAATTGGCTGAAAACGACTAAATATCAAGGACTCATTGGGCGAATCGCTCTGGAACTGAAATCAGAACGTTCACTGACATTTCCCCTATCTGAAAGTCTGATAAATGCCGGAAAAATGACTAAGTCCCAAAAAAATTTTTTTCAACTGTTTTCAATTTTACCCCCGTGGGATATATATTCTACCACACACATTTGGAACTCTCCTGGGGTACCCTCACACATATTATTCCCTCATTTAGTGGATATTTTCACAAAAAAGTAAAATATTCAAAAATCCAGAAAATTGGCTGAAAACGACTAAATATCATGGACTCATTGGGCGAATCGCTCTGGAATTGAAATCGGAACGCTCACTGACATTTCCCCTATCTGAAAGTCTGATAAACGCAGGAAAAATGACTAAATCAAAAATAAAAATTTTTTCAACTTTTTTCAATTTTAACGCCGTGGGATATATATTCTACCCACACACATTTGGAACTCTCCTGGTGTACCCTCACACATATTATTCCCTCATTTAGTGGATATTTTCACAAAAAAGTGAAATTTTCAAAAATCCAGAAAATTGGCTGAAAACGACTAAATATCAAGGACTCATTGGGCGAATCGCTCTGGAACTGAAATCAGAACGTTCACTGACATTTCCCCTATCTGAAAGTCTGATAAATGCCGGAAAAATGACTAAGTCCCAAAAAAATTTTTTTCAACTTTTTTCAATTTTACCCCCGTGGGATATATATTCTACCACACACATTTGGAACTCTCCTGGGGTACCCTCACACATATTATTCCCTCATTTAGTGGATATTTTCACAAAAAAGTCGAATTTTCAAAAATCCAGAAAATTGGCTGAAAACGACTAAATATCATGGACTCATTGGGCGAATCGCTCTGGAATTGAAATCGGAACGCTCACTGACATTTCCCCTATCTGAAAGTCTGATAAACGCAGGAAAAATGACTAAATCCAAAATAAAAATTTTTTCAACTTTTTTCAATTTTAACGCCGTGGGATATATATTCTACCCACACACATTTGGAACTCTCCTGGGGTACCCTCATACATATTATTCCCTCATTTAGTGGATATTTTCACAAAAAAGTGAAATTTTCAAAAATCCAGAAAATTTGCTGAAAATGACTAAATATCAAGGACTCATTGGGCGAATCACTCTGGAACTGAAATCGGAACGCTCACTGACATTTGCCTTCTCTGAAAGTGTGATAAACGCCGGAAAAATGACTAAGTCCCCAAAAAATTTTTTCAACTTTTTTCAATTTTACACCCATGGGATACATATTCTACCCACACACATTTGGAACTCTCCTGGGGTACCCTCACACATATTATTCCCTCATTTAGTGGATATTTTCACAAAAAAGTGAAATTTTCAAAAATCCAGAAAATTGGCTGAAAACGACTAAATATCAAGGACTCATTGGGCGAATCGCTCTGGAACTGAAATCAGAACGTTCACTGACATTTCCCCTATCTGAAAGTCTGATAAATGCCGGAAAAATGACTAAGTCCCAAAAAAATTTTTTTCAACTGTTTTCAATTTTACCCCCGTGGGATATATATTCTACCACACACATTTGGAACTCTCCTGGGGTACCCTCACACATATTATTCCCTCATTTAGTGGATATTTTCACAAAAAAGTAAAATATTCAAAAATCCAGAAAATTGGCTGAAAACGACTAAATATCATGGACTCATTGGGCGAATCGCTCTGGAATTGAAATCGGAACGCTCACTGACATTTCCCCTATCTGAAAGTCTGATAAACGCAGGAAAAATGACTAAATCAAAAATAAAAATTTTTTCAACTTTTTTCAATTTTAACGCCGTGGGATATATATTCTACCCACACACATTTGGAACTCTCCTGGGGTACCCTCACACATATTATTCCCTCATTTAGTGGATATTTTCACAAAAAAGTGAAATTTTCAAAAATCCAGAAAATTGGCTGAAAACGACTAAATATCAAGGACTCATTGGGCGAATCGCTCTGGAACTGAAATCAGAACGTTCACTGACATTTCCCCTATCTGAAAGTCTGATAAATGCCGGAAAAATGACTAAGTCCCAAAAAAATTTTTTTCAACTTTTTTCAATTTTACCCCCGTGGGATATATATTCTACCACACACATTTGGAACTCTCCTGGGGTACCCTCACACATATTATTCCCTCATTTAGTGGATATTTTCACAAAAAAGTCGAATTTTCAAAAATCCAGAAAATTGGCTGAAAACGACTAAATATCATGGACTCATTGGGCGAATCGCTCTGGAATTGAAATCGGAACGCTCACTGACATTTCCCCTATCTGAAAGTCTGATAAACGCAGGAAAAATGACTAAATCCAAAATAAAAATTTTTTCAACTTTTTTCAATTTTAACGCCGTGGGATATATATTCTACCCACACACATTTGGAACTCTCCTGGGGTACCCTCATACATATTATTCCCTCATTTAGTGGATATTTTCACAAAAAAGTGAAATTTTCAAAAATCCAGAAAATTTGCTGAAAATGACTAAATATCAAGGACTCATTGGGCGAATCACTCTGGAACTGAAATCGGAACGCTCACTGACATTTGCCTTCTCTGAAAGTGTGATAAACGCCGGAAAAATGACTAAGTCCCCAAAAAATTTTTTCAACTTTTTTCAATTTTACACCCATGGGATACATATTCTACCCACACACATTTGGAACTCTCCTGGGGTACCCTCACACATATTATTCCCTCATTTAGTGGATATTTTCAGAAAAAAGTGAAATTTTCAAAAATCCAGAAAATTGGCTGAAAACGACTAAATATCAAGGACTCATTGGGCGAATCGCTCTGGAACTGAAATCGGAACGCTCACTGACATTTCCCCTATCTGAAAGTCTGATAAACGCAGGAAAAATGACTAAATCCAAAATAAAAATTTTTTCAACTTTTTTCAATTTTAACGCCGTGGGATATATATTCTACCCACACACATTTGGAACTCTCCTGGGGTACCCTCACACATATTATTCCCTCATTTAGTGGATATTTTCACAAAAAGGTAAAATTTTCAAAAATCCAGAAAATTGGCTGAAAACGACTAAATATCAAGGACTCATTGGGTGAATCGCTCTGGAACTGAAATCGGAATGCTCACTGACATTTGCCTTCTCTGAAAGTCTGATAAACGCTGGAAAAATGACTAAGTCCCAAAAAAATTTTTTCAACTTTTTTCAATTTTACACCCATGGGATACATATTCTACCCACACACATTTGGAACTCTCCTGGGGTACCCTCACACATATTATTCCCTCATTTAGTGGATATTTTCACAAAAAAGTAAAATATTCAAAAATCCAGAAAATTGGCTGAAAAAGACTAAATATCAAGGACTCATTGGGCGAATCGCTCTGGAACTGAAATCGGAATGCTCACTGACATTTCCCCTATCTGAAAGTCTGATAAACACAGGAAAAATGACTAAATCAAAAATAAAAATTTTTTCAACTTTTTTCAATTTTAACGCCGTGGGATATATATTCTACCCACACACATTTGGAACTCTCCTGGGGTACCCTCACACATATTATTCCCTCATTTAGTGGATATTTTCACAAAAAAGTGAAATTTTCAAAAATCCAGAAAATTGGCTGAAAACGACTAAATATCATGGACTCATTGGGCGAATCGCTCTGGAATTGAAATCGGAACGCTCACTGACATTTCCCCTATCTGAAAGTCTGATAAACGCAGGAAAAATGACTAAATCCAAAATAAAAATTTTTTCAACTTTTTTCAATTTTAACGCCGTGGGATATATATTCTACCCACACACATTTGGAACTCTCCCTGGGCACCCTCACACATATTATTCCCTCATTTAGTGGATATTTTCACAAAAAGGTAAAATTTTCAAAAATCCAGAAAATTGGCTGAAAACGACTAAATATCAAGGACTCATTGGGCGAATCGCTCTGGAACTGAAATCGGAATGCTCACTGACATTTCCCCTATCTGAAAGTCTGATAAATGCCGGAAAAATGACTAAGTCCCAAAAAAATTTTTTCAACTTTTTTCAATTTTACCCCCGTGGGATATATATTCTACCCACACACATTTGGAACTCTCCTGGGGTACCCTCACACATATTATTCCCTCATTTAGTGGATATTTTCACAAAAAAGTGAAATTTTCAAAAATCCAGAAAATTGGCTGAAAAAGACTAAATATCATGGACTCATTGGGCGAATCGCTCTGGAACTGAAATCGGAATGCTCACTGACATTTCCCCTATCTGAAAGTCTGATAAACACAGGAAAAATGACTAAATCAAAAATAAAATTTTTTTCAACTTTTTTCAATTTTAACGCCGTGGGATATATATTCTACCCACACACATTTGGAACTCTCCTGGGGTACCCTCACACATATTATTCCCTCATTTAGTGGATATTTTCACAAAAAAGTGAAATTTTCAAAAATCCAGAAAATTGGCTGAAAACGACTAAATATCAAGGACTCATTGGGCGAATCGCTCTGGAACTGAAATCAGAACGTTCACTGACATTTCCCCTATCTGAAAGTCTGATAAATGCCGGAAAAATGACTAAGTCCCAAAAAAATTTTTTTCAACTTTTTTCAATTTTACCCCCGTGGGATATATATTCTATCCACACACATTTGGAACTCTCCTGGGGTACCCTCACACATATTATTCCCTCATTTAGTGGATATTTTCACAAAAAAGTAAAATATTCAAAAATCCAGAAAATTGGCTGAAAACGACTAAATATCATGGACTCATTGGGCGAATCGCTCTGGAATTAAAATCGGAACGCTCACTGACATTTGCACTATCTGAAAGTCTGATAAACGCAGGAAAAATGACTAAATCCAAAATAAAAAATTTTTCAACTTTTTTCAATTTTAACGCCGTGGGATATATATTCTACCCACACACATTTGGAACTCTCCTGGGGTACCCTCACACATATTATTCCCTCATTTAGTGGATATTTTCACAAAAAAGTGAAATTTTCAAAAATCCAGAAAATTGGCTGAAAACGACTAAATATCAAGGACTCATTGGGCGAATCGCTCTGGAACTGAAATCAGAACGTTCACTGACATTTCCCCTATCTGAAAGTCTGATAAATGCCGGAAAAATGACTAAGTCCCAAAAAAAATTTTTTCAACTTTTTTCAATTTTACCCCCGTGGGATATATATTCTACCCACACACATTTGGAACTCTCCTGGGGTACCCTCACACATATTATTCCCTCATTTAGTGGATATTTTCACAAAAAAGTGAAATTTTCAAAAATCCAGAAAATTGGCTGAAAACGACTAAATATCAAGGACTCATTGGGCGAATCGCTCTGGAACTGAAATCAGAACGTTCACTGACATTTCCCCTATCTGAAAGTCTGATAAATGCCGGAAAAATGACTAGGTCCCAAAAAAATTTTTTTCAACTTTTTTCAATTTTACCCCCGTGGGATATATATTCTACCACACACATTTGGAACTCTCCTGGGGTACCCTCACACATATTATTCCCTCATTTAGTGGATATTTTCACAAAAAAGTAAAATATTCAAAAATCCAGAAAATTGGCTGAAAACGACTAAATATCATGGACTCATTGGGCGAATCGCTCTGGAATTGAAATCGGAACGCTCACTGACATTTCCCCTATCTGAAAGTCTGATAAACGCAGGAAAAATGACTAAATCCAAAATAAAAATTTTTTCAACTTTTTTCAATTTTAACGCCGTGGGATATATATTCTACCCACACACATTTGGAACTCTCCTGGGGTACCCTCACACATATTATTCCCTCATTTAGTGGATATTTTCACAAAAAGGTAAAATTTTCAAAAATCCAGAAAATTGGCTGAAAACGACTAAATATCAAGGACTCATTGGGTGAATCGCTCTGGAACTGAAATCGGAATGCTCACTGACATTTGCCTTCTCTGAAAGTCTGATAAACGCTGGAAAAATGACTAAGTCCCAAAAAAATTTTTTCAACTTTTTTCAATTTTACACCCATGGGATACATATTCTACCCACACACATTTGGAACTCTCCTGGGGTACCCTCACACATATTATTCCCTCATTTAGTGGATATTTTCACAAAAAAGTAAAATATTCAAAAATCCAGAAAATTGGCTGAAAAAGACTAAATATCATGGACTCATTGGGCGAATCGCTCTGGAGCTGAAATCGAAATGCTCACTGACATTTCCCCTATCTGAAAGTCTGATAAACGCAGGAAAAATGACTAAATCAAAAATAAAAATTTTTTCAACTTTTTTCAATTTTAACGCCGTGGGATATATATTCTACCCACACACATTTGGAACTCTCCTGGGGTACCCTCACACATATTATTCCCTCATTTAGTGGATATTTTCACAAAAAAGTGAAATTTTCAAAAATCCAGAAAATTGGCTGAAAACGACTAAATATCAAGGACTCATTGGGCGAATCGCTCTGGAACTGCAATCAGAACATTCACTGACATTTCCCCTATCTGAAAGTCTGATAAATGCCGGAAAAATGACTAAGTCCCCAAAAAATTTTTTTCAACTTTTTTCAATTTTAACCCCGTGGGATATATATTCTACCACACACATTTGGAACTCTCCTGGGGTACCCTCACACATATTATTCCCTCATTTAGTGGATATTTTCGCAAAAAAGTGAAATTTTCAAAAATCCAGAAAATTGGCTGAAAACGACTAAATATCAAGGACTCATTGGGCGAATCGCTCTGGAACTGCAATCAGAACGTTCACTGACATTTCCCCTGTCTGAAAGTCTGATAAATGCCGGAAAAATGACTAAGTCCCAAAAAAATTTTTTTCAACTTTTTTCAATTTTACCCCCGTGGGATATATATTCTACCCACACACATTTGGAACTCTCCTGGGGTACCCTCACACATATTATTCCCTCATTTAGTGGATATTTTCACAAAAAAGTGAAATTTTCAAAAATCCAGAAAATTGGCTGAAAAAGACTAAATATCATGGACTCATTGGGCGAATCGCTCTGGAATTGAAATCGGAACGCTCACTGACATTTCCCCTATCTGAAAGTCTGATAAACGCAGGAAAAATGACTAAATCCAAAATAAAAATTTTTTTCAACTTTTTTCAATTTTAACGCCGTGGGATATATATTCTACCCACACACATTTGGAACTCTCCTGGGGTACCCTCACACATATTATTCCCTCATTTAGTGGATATTTTCACAAAAAGGTAAAATTTTCAAAAATCCAGAAAATTGGCTGAAAACGACTAAATATCAAGGACTCATTGGGTGAATCGCTCTGGAACTGAAATCGGAATGCTCACTGACATTTGCCTTCTCTGAAAGTCTGATAAACGCTGGAAAAATGACTAAGTCCCAAAAAAATTTTTTCAACTTTTTTCAATTTTACACCCATGGGATACATATTCTACCCACACACATTTGGAACTCTCCTGGGGTACCCTCACACATATTATTCCCTCATTTAGTGGATATTTTCACAAAAAAGTAAAATATTCAAAAATCCAGAAAATTGGCTGAAAAAGACTAAATATCATGGACTCATTGGGCGAATCGCTCTGGAGCTGAAATCGAAATGCTCACTGACATTTCCCCTATCTGAAAGTCTGATAAACGCAGGAAAAATGACTAAATCAAAAATAAAAATTTTTTCAACTTTTTTCAATTTTAATGCCGTGGGATATATATTCTACCCACACACATTTGGAACTCTCCTGGGGTACCCTCACACATATTATTCCCTCATTTAGTGGATATTTTCACAAAAAAGTGAAATTTTCAAAAATCCAGAAAATTGGCTGAAAACGACTAAATATCAAGGACTCATTGGGCGAATCGCTCTGGAACTGCAATCAGAACGTTCACTGACATTTCCCCTATCTGAAAGTCTGATAAATGCCGGAAAAATGACTAAGTCCCCAAAAAATTTTTTTCAACTTTTTTCAATTTTAACCCCGTGGGATATATATTCTACCCACACACATTTGGAACTCTCCTGGGGTACCCTCACACATATTATTCCCTCATTTAGTGGATATTTTCACAAAAAAGTGAAATTTTCAAAAATCCAGAAAATTGGCTGAAAAAGACTAAATATCATGGACTCATTGGGCGAATCGCTCTGGAACTGAAATCGGAATGCTCACTGACATTTCCCCTATCTGAAAGTCTGATAAACACAGGAAAAATGACTAAATCAAAAATAAAAATTGTTTCAACTTTTTTCAATTTTAACGCCGTGGGATATATATTCTACCCACACACATTTGGAACTCTCCTGGGGTACCCTCACACATATTATTCCCTCATTTAGTGGATATTTTCACAAAAAAGTGAAATTTTCAAAAATCCAGAAAATTGGCTGAAAACGACTAAATATCAAGGTCTCATTGGGTGAATCGCTCTGGAACTGAAATCGGAATGCTCACTGACATTTGCCTTCTCTGAAAGTCTGATAAACGCTGGAAAAATGACTAAGTCCCAAAAAAATTTTTTCAACTTTTTTCAATTTTACACCCATGGGATACATATTCTATCCACACACATTTGGAACTCTCCTGGGGTACCCTCACACATATTATTCCCTCATTTAGTGGATATTTTCACAAAAAAGTAAAATATTCAAAAATCCAGAAAATTGGCTGAAAACGACTAAATATCATGGACTCATTGGGCGAATCGCTCTGGAATTGAAATCGGAACGCTCACTGACATTTCCACTATCTGAAAGTCTGATAAACGCAGGAAAAATGACTAAATCCAAAATAAAATATTTTTCAACTTTTTTCAATTTTAACGCCGTGGGATATATATTCTACCCACACACATTTGGAACTCTCCTGGGGTACCCTCACACATATTATTCCCTCATTTAGTGGATATTTTCACAAAAAAGTGAAATTTTCAAAAATCCAGAAAATTGGCTGAAAAAGACTAAATATCATGGACTCATTGGGCGAATCGCTCTGGAACTGAAATCGGAATGCTCACTGACATGTCCCCTATCTGAAAGTCTGATAAACACAGGAAAAATGACTAAGTCCCAAAAAAATTTTTTCAACTTTTTTCAATTTTACACCCATGGGATACATATTCTATCCACACACATTTGGAACTCTCCTGGGGTACCCTCACACATATTATTCCCTCATTTAGTGGATATTTTCACAAAAAAGTAAAATATTCAAAAATCCAGAAAATTGGCTGAAAACGACTAAATATCATGGACTCATTGGGCGAATCGCTCTGGAATTGAAATCGGAACGCTCACTGACATTTCCACTATCTGAAAGTCTGATAAACGCAGGAAAAATGACTAAATCCAAAATAAAATATTTTTCAACTTTTTTCAATTTTAACGCCGTGGGATATATATTCTACCCACACACATTTGGAACTCTCCTGGGGTACCCTCACACATATTATTCCCTCATTTAGTGGATATTTTCAAAAAAAGTGAAATTTTCAAAAATCCAGAAAATTGGCTGAAAAAGACTAAATATCATGGACTCATTGGGCGAATCGCTCTGGAACTGAAATCGGAATGCTCACTGACATTTCCCCTATCTGAAAGTCTGATAAACACAGGAAAAATGACTAAATCAAAAATAAAATTTTTTTCAACTTTTTTCAATTTTAACGCCGTGGAATATATATTCTACCCACACACATTTGGAACTCTCCTGGGGTACCCTCACACATATTATTCCCTCATTTAGTGGATATTTTCACAAAAAAGTGAAATTTTAAAAAATCCAGAAAATTGGCTGAAAACGACTAAATATCAAGGACTCATTGGGCGAATCGCTCTGGAACTGAAATCAGAACGTTCACTGACATTTCCCCTATCTGAAAGTCTGATAAATGCCGGAAAAATGACTAAGTCCCAAAAAAATTTTTTTCAACTTTTTTCAATTTTACCCCCGTGGGATATATATTCTACCACACACATTTGGAACTCTCCTGGGGTACCCTCACACATATTATTCCCTCATTTAGTGGATATTTTCACAAAAAAGTAAAATATTCAAAAATCCAGAAAATTGGCTGAAAACGACTAAATATCATGGACTCATTGGGCGAATCGCTCTGGAATTGAAATCGGAACGCTCACTGACATTTACCCTATCTGAAAGTCTGATAAACGCAGGAAAAATGACTAAATCCAAAATAAAAATTTTTTCAACTTTTTTCAATTTTAACGCCGTGGGATATATATTCTACCCACACACATTTGGAACTCTCCTGGGGTACCCTCACACATATTATTCCCTCATTTAGTGGATATTTTCACAAAAAGGTAAAATTTTCAAAAATCCAGAAAATTGGCTGAAAACGACTAAATATCAAGGACTCATTGGGCGAATCGCTCTGGAACTGAAATCAGAACGTTCACTGACATTTCCCCTATCTGAAAGTCTGATAAATGCCGGAAAATTGACTAAGTCCCCAAAAAATTTTTTTAAACTTTTTTCAATTTTACCCCCGTGGGATATATATTCTACCCACACACATTTGGAACTCTCCTGGGGTACCCTCACACAAATTATTCCCTCATTTAGTGGATATTTTCACAAAAAAGTAGAATTTTCAAAAATCAAGAAAATTGGCTGAAAACGACTAAATATCAAGGACTCATTGGGCGAATCGCTCTGGAACTGAAATCGGAACGCTCACTGACATTTGCCTTCTCTGAAAGTCTGATAAACGCCGGAAAAATGACTAAGTCCCAAAGAAATTTTTTTTCAACTTTTTTCGATTTTACACCCATGGGATACATATTCTACCCACACACATTTGGAACTCTCCTGGGGTACCCTCACACATATTATTCCCTCATTTAGTGGATATTTTCACAAAAAAGTAGAATTTTCAAAAATCAAGAAAATTGGC
Source organism: Phyllobates terribilis (assembly GCF_046119375.1). Taxonomy (NCBI): domain Eukaryota; kingdom Metazoa; phylum Chordata; class Amphibia; order Anura; family Dendrobatidae; genus Phyllobates; species Phyllobates terribilis. Next base: position 323,617,271 of record NW_027362764.1, on the reverse strand, counting down.
TGAAAAAGACTAAATATCATGGACTCATTGGGCGAATCGCTCTGGAACTGAAATCGGAATGCTCACTGACATTTCCCCTATCTGAAAGTCTGATAAAAGCAGGAAAAATGACTAAATCCAAAATTAAAATTTTTTCAACTTTTTTCAATTTTAACGCCGTGGGATATATATTCTACCCACACACATTTGGAACTCTCCTGGGGTACCCTCACACATATTATTCCCTCATTTAGTGGATATTTTCACAAAAAGGTAAAATTTTCAAAAATCCAGAAAATTGGCTGAAAACGAGTAAATATCAAGGACTCATTGGGCGAATCGCTCTGGAACTGAAATCAGAACGTTCACTGACATTTCCCCTATCTGAAAGTCTGATAAATGCCGGAAAATTGACTAAGTCCCCAAAAAATTTTTTTAAACTTTTTTCAATTTTACCCCCGTGGGATATATATTCTACCCACACACATTTGGAACTCTCCTGGGGTACCCTCACACAAATTATTCCCTCATTTAGTGGATATTTTCACAAAAAAGTAGAATTTTCAAAAATCAAGAAAATTGGCTGAAAACGACTAAATATCAAGGACTCGTTGGGCGAATCGCTCTGGAACTGAAATCGGAACGCTCACTGACATTTGCCTTCTCTGAAAGTCTGATAAACACCGGAAAAATGACTAAGTCCCAAAGAAATTTTTTTTCAACTTTTTTCAATTTTACACCCATGGGATACATATTCTACCCACACACATTTGGAACTCTCCTGGGGTACCCTCACACATATTATTCCCTCATTTAGTGGATATTTTCACAAAAAAGTAGAATTTTCAAAAATCAAGAAAATTGGCTGAAAAAGACTAAATATCATGGACTCATTGGGCGAATCGCTCTGGAACTGAAATCGGAATGCTCACTGACATTTTCCCTATCTGAAAGTCTGATAAAAGCAGGAAAAATGACTAAATCCAAAATTAAAATTTTTTCAACTTTTTTCAATTTTAACGCCGTGGGATATATATTCTACCCACACACATTTGGAACTCTCCTGGGGTACCCTCACACATATTATTCACTCATTATGTGGATATTTTCACAAAAAAGTGACATTTTCAAAAATCCAGAAAATTGCCTGAAAACGACTAAATATCAAGGACTCATTGGGTGAATCGCTCTGGAACTGAAATCGGAACACTCACTGACATTTGCCTTCTCTGAAAGTCTGATAAACGCCGGAAAAATGACTAAATCAAAAATAAAAATTTTTCAACTTTTTTCAATTTTAACGCCGTGGGATATATATTCTACCCACACACATTTGGAACTCTCCTGGGGTACCCTCACACATATTATTCCCTCATTTAGTGGATATTTTCACAAAAAAAGTGAAATTTTCAAAAATCCAGAAAATTGGCTGAAAACGACTAAATATCAAGGACTCATTGGGCGAATCGCTCTGGAACTGAAATCAGAACGTTCACTGACATTTCCCCTATCTGAAAGTCTGATAAATGCCGGAAAAATGACTAAGTCCCCAAAAAAATTTTTTCAACTTTTTTCAATTTTACCCCCGTGGGATATATATTCTACCCACACACATTTGGAACTCTCCTGGGGTACCCTCACACATATTATTCCCTCATTTAGTGGATATTTTCACAAAAAAGTAAAATATTCAAAAATCCAGAAAATTGGCTGAAAACGACTAAATATCATGGACTCATTGGGCGAATCGCTCTGGAATTGAAATCGGAACGCTCACTGACATTTCCCCTATCTGAAAGTCTGATAAACGCAGGAAAAATGACTAAATCCAAAATAAAAAATTTTTCAACTTTTTTCAATTTTAACGCCGTGGGATATATATTCTACCCACACACATTTGGAACTCTCCTGGGGTACCCTCACACATATTATTCCCTCATTTAGTGGATATTTTCACAAAAAAGTAGAATTTTCAAAAATCAAGAAATTTGGCTGAAAACGACTAAATATCAAGGACTCATTGGGCGAATCGCTCTGGAACTGAAATCGGAACGCTCACTGACATTTCCCCTATCTGAAAGTCTGATAAACGCAGGAAAAATGACTAAGTCCCAAAAAAATTTTTTTCAACTTTTTTCAATTTTACCCCCGTGGGATATATATTCTACCACACACATTTGGAACTCTCCTGGGGTACCCTCACACATATTATTCCCTCATTTAGTGGATATTTTCACAAAAAAGTAAAATATTCAAAAATCCAGAAAATTGGCTGAAAACGACTAAATATCATGGACTCATTGGGCGAATCGCTCTGGAATTGAAATCGGAACGCTCACTGACATTTCCCCTATCTGAAAGTCTGATAAACGCAGGAAAAATGACTAAATCCAAAATAAAATTTTTTTCAACTTTTTTCAATTTTAACGCCGTGGGATATATATTCTACGCACACACATTTGGAACTCTCCTGGGGTACCCTCACACATATTATTCCCTCATTTAGTGGATATTTTCACAAAAAGGTAAAATTTTCAAAAATCCAGAAAATTGGCTGAAAACGACTAAATATCAAGGACTCATTGGGTGAATCGCTCTGGAACTGAAATCGGAATGCTCACTGACATTTGCCTTCTCTGAAAGTCTGATAAACGCCGGAAAAATGACTAAGTCCCAAAAAAATTTTTTCAACTTTTTTCAATTTTACACCCATGGGATACATATTCTACCCACACACATTTGGAACTCTCCTGGGGTACCCTCACACATATTATTCCTTCATTTAGTGGATATTTTCACAAAAAAGTGAAATTTTCAAAAATCCAGAAAATTGGCTGAAAACGACTAAATATCAAGGACTCATTGGGCGAATCGCTCTGGAACCGAAATCGGAACGCTCACTGACATTTCCCCTATCTGAAAGTCTGATAAACGCAGGAAAAATGACTAAATCAAAAATAAAAATTTTTTCAACTTTTTTCAATTTTAACGCCGTGGGATATATATTCTACCCACACACATTTGGAACTCTCCTGGGGTACACTCACACATAGTATTCCCTCATTTAGTGGATATTTTCACAAAAAAGTGAAATTTTCAAAAATCCAGAAAATTGGCTGAAAACGACTAAATATCAAGGACTCATTGGGCGAATCGCTCTGGAACTGAAATCAGAACGTTCACTGACATTTCCCCTATCTGAAAGTCTGATAAATGCCGGAAAAATGACTAAGTCCCCAAAAAAATTTTTTCAACTTTTTTCAATTTTACCCCCGTGGGATATATATTCTACCCACACACATTTGGAACTCTCCTGGGGTACCCTCACACATATTATTCCCTCATTTAGTGGATATTTTCACAAAAAAGTAAAATATTCAAAAATCCAGAAAATTGGCTGAAAACGACTAAATATCATGGACTCATTGGGCGAATCGCTCTGGAATTGAAATCGGAACGCTCACTGACATTTCCCCTATCTGAAAGTCTGATAAACGCAGGAAAAATGACTAAATCCAAAATAAAAAATTTTTCAACTTTTTTCAATTTTAACGCCGTGGGATATATATTCTACCCACACACATTTGGAACTCTCCTGGGGTACCCTCACACATATTATTCCCTCATTTAGTGGATATTTTCACAAAAAAGTAGAATTTTCAAAAATCAAGAAATTTGGCTGAAAATGACTAAATATCAAGGACTCATTGGGCGAATCGCTCTGGAACTGAAATCGGAACGCTCACTGACATTTCCCCTATCTGAAAGTCTGATAAACGCAGGAAAAATGACTAAGTCCCAAAAAAATTTTTTTCAACTTTTTTCAATTTTACCCCCGTGGGATATATATTCTACCACACACATTTGGAACTCTCCTGGGGTACCCTCACACATATTATTCCCTCATTTAGTGGATATTTTCACAAAAAAGTAAAATATTCAAAAATCCAGAAAATTGGCTGAAAACGACTAAATATCATGGACTCATTGGGCGAATCGCTCTGGAATTGAAATCGGAACGCTCACTGACATTTCCCCTATCTGAAAGTCTGATAAACGCAGGAAAAATGACTAAATCCAAAATAAAATTTTTTTCAACTTTTTTCAATTTTAACGCCGTGGGATATATATTCTACGCACACACATTTGGAACTCTCCTGGGGTACCCTCACACATATTATTCCCTCATTTAGTGGATATTTTCACAAAAAGGTAAAATTTTCAAAAATCCAGAAAATTGGCTGAAAACGACTAAATATCAAGGACTCATTGGGTGAATCGCTCTGGAACTGAAATCGGAATGCTCACTGACATTTGCCTTCTCTGAAAGTCTGATAAACGCCGGAAAAATGACTAAGTCCCAAAAAAATTTTTTCAACTTTTTTCAATTTTACACCCATGGGATACATATTCTACCCACACACATTTGGAACTCTCCTGGGGTACCCTCACACATATTATTCCTTCATTTAGTGGATATTTTCACAAAAAAGTGAAATTTTCAAAAATCCAGAAAATTGGCTGAAAACGACTAAATATCAAGGACTCATTGGGCGAATCGCTCTGGAACCGAAATCGGAACGCTCACTGACATTTCCCCTATCTGAAAGTCTGATAAACGCAGGAAAAATGACTAAATCAAAAATAAAAATTTTTTCAACTTTTTTCAATTTTAACGCCGTGGGATATATATTCTACCCACACACATTTGGAACTCTCCTGGGGTACACTCACACATAGTATTCCCTCATTTAGTGGATATTTTCACAAAAAAGTGAAATTTTCAAAAATCCAGAAAATTGGCTGAAAACGACTAAATATCAAGGACTCATTGGGCGAATCGCTCTGGAACTGAAATCAGAACGTTCACTGACATTTCCCCTATCTGAAAGTCTGATAAATGCCGGAAAAATGACTAAGTCCCAAAAAAATTTTTTTCAACTTTTTTCAATTTTACCCCCGTGGGATATATATTCTACCCACACACATTTGGAACTCTCCTGGGGTACCCTCACACATATTATTCCCTCATTTAGTGGATATTTTCACAAAAAAGTAAAATATTCAAAAATCCAGAAAATTGGCTGAAAACGACTAAATATCATGGACTCATTGGGCGAATCGCTCTGGAATTGAAATCGGAACGCTCACTCACATTTCCCCTATCTTAAAGTCTGATAAACGCAGGAAAAATGACTAAATCCAAAATAAAAATTTTTTCAACTTTTTTCAATTTTAACGCCGTGGGATATATATTCTACCCACACACATTTGGAACTCTCCTGGGGTACCCTCACACATATTATTCCCTCATTTAGTGGATATTTTCACAAAAAGGTAAAATTTTCAAAAATCCAGAAAATTGGCTGAAAACGACTAAATATCAAGGACTCATTGGGTGAATCGCTCTGGAACTGAAATCGGAATGCTCACTGACATTTGCCTTCTCTGAAAGTCTGATAAACGCCGGAAAAATGACTAAGTCCCAAAAAAATTTTTTCAACTTTTTTCAATTTTACACCCATGGGATACATATTCTACCCACACACATTTGGAACTCTCCTGGGGTACCCTCACACATATTATTCCTTCATTTAGTGGATATTTTCACAAAAAAGTGAAATTTTCAAAAATCCAGAAAATTGGCTGAAAACGACTAAATATCAAGGACTCATTGGGCGAATCGCTCTGGAACTGAAATCGGAACGCTCACTGACATTTCCCCTATCTGAAAGTCTGATAAACGCAGGAAAAATGACTAAATAAAAAATAAAAATTTTTTCAACTTTTTTCAATGTTAACGCCGTGGGATATATATTCTATCCACACACATTTGGAACTCTCCTGGGGTACACTCACACATAGTATTCCCTCATTTAGTGGATATTTTCACAAAAAAGTGAAATTTTCAAAAATCCAGAAAATTGGCTGAAAACGACTAAATATCAAGGACTCATTGGGCGAATCGCTCTGGAACTGAAATCAGAACGTTCACTGACATTTCCCCTATCTGAAAGTCTGATAAATGCCGGAAAAATGACTAAGTCCCAAAAAAAATTTTTTCAACTTTTTTCAATTTTACCCCCGCGGGATATATATTCTACCCACACACATTTGGAACTCTCCTGGGGTACCCTCACACATATTATTCCCTCATTTAGTGGATATTTTCACAAAAAAGTAAAATATTCAAAAATCAAGAAAATTGGCTGAAAACGACTAAATATCATGGACTCATTGGGCGAATCGCTCTGGAATTGAAATCGGAACGCTCACTCACATTTCCCCTATCTTAATGTCTGATAAACGCAGGAAAAATGACTAAATCCAAAATAAAAATTTTTTCAACTTTTTTCAATTTTAACGCCGTGGGATATATATTCTACCCACACACATTTGGAACTCTCCTGGGGTACCCTCACACATATTCCCTCATTTAGTGGATATTTTCACAAAAAGGTAAAATTTTCAAAAATCCAGAAAATTGGCTGAAAACGACTAAATATCAAGGACTCATTGGGTGAATCGCTCTGGAACTGAAATCGGAATGCTCACTGACATTTGCCTTCTCTGAAAGTCTGATAAACGCCGGAAAAATGACTAAGTCCCAAAAAATTTTTTTCAACTTTTTTCAATTTTACACCCATGGGATACATATTCTACCCACACACATTTGGAACTCTCCTGGGGTACCCTCACACATATTATTCCTTCATTTAGTGGATATTTTCACAAAAAAGTGAAATTTTCAAAAATCCAGAAAATTGGCTGAAAACGACTAAATATCAAGGACTCATTGGGCGAATCGCTCTGGAACTGAAATCGGAACGCTCACTGACATTTCCCCTATCTGAAAGTCTGATAAACGCAGGAAAAATGACTAAATCAAAAATAAAAATTTTTTCAACTTTTTTCAATTTTAACGCCGTGGGATATATATTCTACCCACACACATTTGGAACTCTCCTGGGGTACACTCACACATAGTATTCCCTCATTTAGTGGATATTTTCACAAAAAAGTGAAATTTTCAAAAATCCAGAAAATTGGCTGAAAACGACTAAATATCAAGGACTCATTGGGCGAATCGCTCTGGAACTGAAATCAGAACGTTCACTGACATTTCCCCTATCTGAAAGTCTGATAAATGCCGGAAAAATGACTAAGTCCCAAAAAAATTTTTTTCAACTTTGTTCAATTTTACCCCCGTGGGATATATATTCTACCCACACACATTTGGAACTCTCCTGGGGTACCCTCACACATATTATTCCCTCATTTAGTGGATATTTTCACAAAAAAGTAAAATATTCAAAAATCAAGAAAATTGGCTGAAAACGACTAAATATCATGGACTCATTGGGCGAATCGCTCTGGAATTGAAATCGGAACGCTCACTCACATTTCCCCTATCTTAAAGTCTGATAAACGCAGGAAAAATGACTAAATCCAAAATAAAAATTTTTTCAACTTTTTTCAATTTTAACGCCGTGGGATATATATTCTACCCACACACATTTGGAACTCTCCTGGGGTACCCTCACACATATTATTCCCTCATTTAGTGGATATTTTCACAAAAAGGTAAAATTTTCAAAAATCCAGAAAATTGGCTGAAAACGACTAAATATCAAGGACTCATTGGGTGAATCGCTCTGGAACTGAAATCGGAATGCTCACTGACATTTGCCTTCTCTGAAAGTCTGATAAACGCCGGAAAAATGACTAAGTCCCAAAAAAAATTTTTCAACTTTTTTCAATTTTACACCCATGGGATACATATTCTACCCACACACATTTGGAACTCTCCTGGGGTACCCTCACACATATTATTCCTTCATTTAGTGGATATTTTCACAAAAAAGTGAAATTTTCAAAAATCCAGAAAATTGGCTGAAAACGACTAAATATCAAGGACTCATTGGGCGAATCGCTCTGGAACTGAAATCGGAACGCTCACTGACATTTCCCCTATCTGAAAGTCTGATAAACGCAGGAAAAATGACTAAATAAAAAATAAAAATTTTTTCAACTTTTTTCAATGTTAACGCCGTGGGATATATATTCTATCCACACACATTTGGAACTCTCCTGGGGTACACTCACACATAGTATTCCCTCATTTAGTGGATATTTTCACAAAAAAGTGAAATTTTCAAAAATCCAGAAAATTGGCTGAAAACGACTAAATATCAAGGACTCATTGGGCGAATCGCTCTGGAACTGAAATCAGAACGTTCACTGACATTTCCCCTATCTTAAAGTCTGATAAACGCAGGAAAAATGACTAAATCCAAAATAAAAATTTTTTCAACTTTTTTCAATTTTAACGCCGTGGAATATATATTCTACCCACACACATTTGGAACTCTCCTGGGGTACCCTCACACATATTATTCCCTCATTTAGTGGATATTTTCACAAAAAGGTAAAATTTTCAAAAATCCAGAAAATTGGCTGAAAACGACTAAATATCAAGGACTCATTGGGTGAATCGCTCTAGAACTGAAATCGGAATGCTCACTGACATTTGCCTTCTCTGAAAGTCTGATAAACGCCGGAAAAATGACTAAGTCCCAAAAAAATTTTTTCAACTTTTTTCAATTTTACACCCATGGGATACATATTCTACCCACACACATTTGGAACTCTCCTGGGGTACCCTCACACATATTATTCCTTCATTTAGTGGATATTTTCACAAAAATGTGAAATTTTCAAAAATCCAGAAAATTGGCTGAAAACGACTAAATATCAAGGACTCATTGGGCGAATCGCTCTGGAACTGAAATCGGAACGCTCACTGACATTTCCCCTATCTGAAAGTCTGATAAACGCAGGAAAAATGACTAAATAAAAAATAAAAATTTTTTCAACTTTTTTCAATGTTAACGCCGTGGGATATATATTCTACCCACACACATTTGGAACTCTCCTGGGGTACACTCACACATAGTATTCCCTCATTTAGTGGATATTTTCACAAAAAAGTGAAATTTTCAAAAATCCAGAAAATTGGCTGAAAACGACTAAATATCAAGGACTCATTGGGCGAATCGCTCTGGAACTGAAATCAGAACGTTCACTGACATTTCCCCTATCTGAAAGTCTGATAAATGCCGGAAAAATGACTAAGTCCCAAAAAAATTTTTTTCAACTTTTTTCAATTTTACCCCCGTGGGATATATATTCTACCCACACACATTTGGAACTCTCCTGGGGTACCCTCACACATATTATTCCCTCATTTAGTGGATATTTTCACAAAAAAGTAAAATATTCAAAAATCAAGAAAATTGGCTGAAAACGACTAAATATCATGGACTCATTGGGCGAATCGCTCTGGAATTGAAATCGGAACGCTCACTCACATTTCCCCTATCTTAAAGTCTGATAAACGCAGGAAAAATGACTAAATCCAAAATAAAAATTTTTTCAACTTTTTTCAATTTTAACGCCGTGGGATATATATTCTACCCACACACATTTGGAACTCTCCTGGGGTACCCTCACACATATTCCCTCATTTAGTGGATATTTTCACAAAAAGGTAAAATTTTCAAAAATCCAGAAAATTGGCTGAAAACGACTAAATATCAAGGACTCATTGGGCGAATCGCTCTGGAACTGAAATCAGAACGTTCACTGACATTTCCCCTATCTGAAAGTCTGATAAATGCCAGAAAAATGACTAAGTCCAAAAAAAAAATGTTTTCAACTTTTTTCAATTTTACCCCCGTGCGATGTATATTCCACCCACACACATTTGGAACTCTCCTGGGGTACCCTCACACATATTATTCCCTCATTTAGTGGATATTTTCACAAAAAAGTAGAATTTTCAAACATCCAGAAAATTGGCTGAAAACGACTAAATATCAAGGACTCATTGGGCGAATCGCTCTAGACCTGAAAACGGAACGCTCACTGACATTTCCCCTATCTGAAAGCCTGATAAACGCAGGAAAAATGACTAAGTCGAAAAAAAAATTTTTCAACTTTTTTCAATTTTACCCCCGTCGGATATATATTCTACCCACACACATTTGGAACTCTCCTGGGGTACCCTCACACATATTCCCTCATTTAGTGGATATTTTCACAAAAAAGTTAAATTTTTAAACATCCAGAAAATTGGCTGAAAACGACTAAATATCAAGGACTCATTGGGCGAATCGCTCTGGAACTGAAATCGGAACGCTCACTGACATTTGCCCTCTCTGAAAGTCTGATAAACGGAGGAAAAATGACTAAATCCAAAATAAAAATTTTTTCAACTTTTTTCAATTTTAACGCCGTGGGATATATATTCTACCCACACACATTTGGAACTCTCCTGGGGCACCCTCACACATATTATTCCCTCATTTAGTGGATATTTTCACAAAAAAGTGAAATTTTCAAACATCCAGAAAATTGGCTGAAAACGACTAAATATCATGGACTCATTGGGCGAATCGCTCTGGAATTGAAATCGGAACGCTCACTGACATTTCCCCTATCTGAAAGTCTGATAAACGCAGGAAAAATGACTAAATCCAAAATAAAAATTTTTTCAACTTTTTTCAATTTTAACGCCATGGGATATATATTCTAACCACACACATTTGGAACTCTCCTGGGGTACCCTCACACATATTATTCCCTCATTTAGTGGATATTTTCACAAAAAAGTGAAATTTTCAAAAATCCAGAAAATTGGCTGAAAACGACTAAATATCAAGGACTCATTGGGCGAATCGCTCTGGAACTGATATCGGAACGCTCACTGACATTTGCCCTCTCTGAAAGTCTGATAAACGGAGGAAAAATGACTAAATCCAAAATAAAAATTTTTTCAACTTTTTTCAATTTTAACGCCGTGGGATATATATTCTACCCACACACATTTGGAACTCTCCTGGGGCACCCTCACACATATTATTCCCTCATTTAGTGGATATTTTCACAAAAAAGTGAAATTTTCAAACATCCAGAAAATTGGCTGAAAACGACTAAATATCAAGGACTCATTGGGCGAATCGCTCTGGAACTGAAATCGGAACGCTCACTGACATTTCCCCTATCTGAAAGTCTGATAAATGCCGGAAAAAAGGCTAAATCCAAAATAAAAATTTTTTCAACTTTTTTCAATCTTAACGCCGTGGGATATATATTCTACCCACACACATTTGGAACTCTCCTGGGGTACCCTCACACATATTATTCCCTCATTTAGTGGATATTTTCACAAAAAAGTGAAATTTTCAAAAATCCAGAAAATTGGCTGAAAACGAATAAATATCAAGGACTCATTGGGCGAATCGCTCTGGAACTGAAATCAGAACCTTCACTGACATTTCCCCTATCTGAAAGTCTGATAAATGCCGGAAAAATGACTAAGTCCAAAAAAAATTTTTTTAAACTTTTTTCAATTTTAACCCCCGTGGGATATATATTCTACCCACACATTTGGAAGTCTCCTGGGGTACCCTCACACATATTATTCCCTCATTTAGTGGATATTTTCATAAAAAAGTGAAATTTTCAAAAATGCATAAAATTGGCTGAAAACGACTAAATATCAAGGACCCATTGGGCGAATCGCTCTGGACCTGAAATCGGAACGCTCACTGACATTTCCCCTATCTGAAAGCCTGATAAACGCAGGAAAAATGACTAAGTCGAGAAAAAAAAAATTTCAACTTTTTTCAATTTTACCCCCGTGGGATATATATTCTACCCACACACATTTGGAACTCTCCTGGGGTACCCTCACACATATTATTCCCTCATTTAGTGGATATTTTCACAAAAAAGTGAAATTTTCAAACATCCAGAAAATTGGCTGAAAACGACCAAATATCAAGGACTCATTGGGCGAATCGCTCTGGAACTGAAATCGGAACGCTCACTGACATTTGCCCTCTCTGAAAGTCTGATAAACGCCGGAAAAATGACTAAGTTGAAAAAAAATTTTTTTCAACTGTTTTCAATTTTACCCCCGTGGGATATATATTCTACCACACACATTTGGAACTCTCCTGGGGTACCCTCACACATATTATTCCCTCATTTAGTGGATATTTTCACAAAAAAGTGAAATTTTCAAAAATGCAGAAAATTGGCTGAAAACGACTAAATATCAAGGACTCATTGGGCGAATCGCTCTGGAACCGAAATTGGAATGCTCACTGACATTTCCCCTATCTGAAAGTCTGATAAACACAGGAAAAATGACTAAATCCAAAATAATTTTTTTTCCAACTTTTTTCAATTTTAACGCCGTGGGATATATATTCTAACCACACACATTTGGAACTCTCCTGGGGTACCCTCACACATATTATTCCCTCATTTAGTGGATATTTTCACAAAAAAGTGAAATTTTCAAAAATCCAGAAAATTGGCTGAAAACGACTAAATATCAAGGACTCATTGGGCGAATCGCTCTGGAACTGAAATCGGAATGCTCACTGACATTTGCCCTATCTGAAAGTCTGATAAACGCCGGAAAAATGACTAAGTCGAAAAAAAAAATTTTTCAACTGTTTTCAATTTTACCCCCGTGGGATATATATTCTACCCACACACATTTGGAACTCTCCTGGGGTACCCTCACACATATTATTCCCTCATTTAGTGGATATTTTCACAAAAAAGTGAAATTTTCAAAAATCCAGAAAAATGGCTGAAAACGACTAAATATCAAGGACTCATTGGGCGAATCGCTCTGGAACTGAAATCGGAATGCTCACTGACATTTGCCCTATCTGAAAGTCTGATAAACGCCGGAAAAATGAGTAAGTCGAAAAAAAAAATTTTTCAACTTTTTTCAATTTTACCCCCGTCGGATATATATTGTACCCACACACATTTGGAACTCTCCTGGGGTACCCTCACACATATTATTCCCTCATTTAGTGGATATTTTCACAAAAAAGTGAAATTTTCAAACATCCAGAAAATTGGCTGAAAACGACTAAATATCAAGGACTCATTGGGCGAATCGCTCTGGAACTGAAATCGGAACGCTCACTGACATTTCCCCTATCTGAAAGCCTGATAAACGCAGGGAAAATGACTAAGTCGAAAAAAAAAATTTTTCAACTTTTTTCAATTTTACACCCATGGGATACATATTCTACCCACACACATTTGGAACTCTCCTGGGGTACCCTCACACATATTATTCCCTCATTTAGTGGATATTTTCACAAAAAAGTGAAATTTTCAAAAATCCAGAAAATTTGCTGAAAACAACTAAATATCAAGGACTCATTGGGCGAATCGCTCTGGACCTGAAATCGGAACGCTCACTGACATTTCCCCTATCTGAAAGCCTGATAAACGCAGGAAAAATGACTAAGTCGAAAAAAAAAATTTTCAACTTTTTTCAATTTTACCCCCGTCGGATATATATTCTACCCACACACATTTGGAACTCTCCTGGGGTACCCTCACACATATTCCTTCATTTAGTGGATATTTTCACAAAAAAGTGAAATTTTCAAACATCCAGAAAATTGGCTGAAAACGAATAAATATCAAGGACTCATTGGGCGAATCGCTCTGGAACTGAAATCGGAACGCTCACTGACATTTGCCCTATCTGAAATGCTGATAAACGTCGGAAAAATGACTAAGTCCAAAAAAAAATTTTTTTTTAACTTTTTTCAATTTTACCCCAGTGGGATATATATTCTACCCACACACAATTGGAACTCTCCTGGGGTACCCTCACACATATTATTCCCTCATTTAGTGGATATTTTCACAAAAAAGTAGAATTTTCAAAAATCCATTAAATTGGCTGAAAACGACTAAATATCAAGGACTCATTGGGCGAATCGCTCTGGAACTGAAATCGGAACGCTCACTGACATTTCCCCTATCTGAAAGCCTGATAAACGCAGGAAAAATGACTAAGTCGAAAAAAAAAATTTTTCAACTTTTTTCACTTTTACCCCCGTGGGATATATATTCTACCCACACACATTTGGAACTCTCCTGGGGTACCCTCACACATATTATTCCCTCATTTAGTGGATATTTTCACAAAAAAGTGAAATTTTCAAAAATGCAGAAAATTGGCTGAAAACGACTAAATATCAAGGACTCATTGGGCGAATCGCTCTGGAACCGAAATTGGAATGCTCACTGACATTTCCCCTATCTGAAAGTCTGATAAACACAGGAAAAATGACTAAATCCAAAATAATTTTTTTTTCAACTTTTTTCAATTTTAACGCCGTGGGATATATATTCTAACCACACACATTTGGAACTCTCCTGGGGTACCCTCACACATATTATTCCCTCATTTAGTGGATATTTTCACAAAAAAGTGAAATTTTCAAAAATCCAGAAAATTGGCTGAAAACGACTAAATATCAAGGACTCATTGGACGAATCGCTCTGGAACTGAAATCGGAACGCTCACTGACATTTGCCCTATCTGAAAGTCTGATAAACGCCGGAAAAATGACTAAGTCGAAAAAAAAATTTTTTCAACTGTTTTCAATTTTACCCCCGTGGGATATATATTCTACCCACACACATTTGGAACTCTCCTGGGGTACCCTCACACATATTATTCCCTCATTTAGTGGATATTTTCACAAAAAAGTGAAATTTTCAAAAATCCAGAAAATTGCCTGAAAACCACTAAATATCAAGGACTCATTGGGTGAATCGCTCTGGAACTGAAATCGGAACGCTCACTGACATTTGCCCTATCTGAAATGCTGATAAACGCCGGAAAAATGACTAAGTCCAAAAAAAAATTTTTTTTCAACTTTTTTCAATTTTACCCCAGTAGGATATATATTCTACCCACACACAATTGGAACTCTCCTGGGGTACCCTCACACATATTATTCCCTCATTTAGTGGATATTTTCACAAAAAAGTGAAATTTTCAAAAATGCAGAAAATTGGCTGAAAACGACTAAATATCAAGGACTCATTGGGCGAATCGCTCTGGAACCGAAATTGGAATGCTCACTGACATTTCCCCTATCTGAAAGTCTGATAAACACAGGAAAAATGACTAAATCCAAAATAATTTTTTTTTCAACTTTTTTCAATTTTAACGCCGTGGGATATATATTCTAACCACACACATTTGGAACTCTCCTGGGGTACCCTCACACATATTATTCCCTCATTTAGTGGATATTTTCACAAAAAAGTGAAATTTTCAAAAATCCAGAAAATTGGCTGAAAACGACTAAATATCAAGGACTCATTGGGCGAATCGCTCTGGAACTGAAATCGGAATGCTCACTGACATTTGCCCTATCTGAAAGTCTGATAAACGCCGGAAAAATGAGTAAGTCCAAAAAAAATTTTTTTCAACTTTTTTCAATTTTACCCCCGTGGGATATATACTCAACCCACACACATTTGGAACTCTCCTGGGGTACACGCACACATATTATTCCCTCATTTAGTGGATATTTTCACAAAAAAGTAAAATTTTCAAAAATCCAGAAAATTGGCTGAAAACGACTAAATATCATGGACTCATTGGGCGAATCGCTCTGGAACTGAAATCGGAACGCTCACTGACATTTCCCCTATCTGAAAGCCTGATAAACGCAGGAAAAATGACTAAGTCGGAAAGAAAATTTTTCAACTTTTTTCAATTTTACCCCCGTCGCATATATATTCTACCCACACACATTTGGAACTCTCCTGGGGTACCCTCACACATATTCCCTCATTTAGTGGATATTTTCACAAAAAAGTTAAATTTTCAAACATCCAGAAAATTGGCTGAAAACGACTAAATATCAAGGACTCAGTGGGCGAATCGCTCTGGAACTGAAATCGAAACGCTCACTGACATTTCCCCTATCTGAAAGCCTGATAAACGCAGGAAAAATGACTAAGTCGAAAAAAAAAAATTTTCAACTTTTTTCACTTTTACCCCCGTGGGATATATATTCTACCCACACACATTTGGAACTCTCCTGGGGTACCCTCACACATATTATTCCCTCATTTAGTGGATATTTTCACAAAAAAGTAGAATTTTCAAACATCCAGAAAATTGGCTGAAAACGACTAAATATCAAGGACTCATTGGGCGAATCGCTCTGGAACTGAAATCGGAACGCTCACTGACATTTGCCCTCTCTGAAAGTCTGATAAACGCAGGAAAAATGACTAAATCCAAAATAAAAATTTTTTCAACTTTTTTCAATTTTAACGCCGTGGGATATATATTCTACCCACACACATTTGGAACTCTCCTGGGGCACCCTCACACATATTATTCCCTCATTTAGTGGATATTTTCACAAAAAAGTGAAATTTTCAAACATCCAGAAAATTGGCTGAAAACGACTAAATATCAAGGACTCAGTGGGCGAATCGCTCTGGAACTGAAATCGAAACGCTCACTGACATTTCCCCTATCTGAAAGCCTGATAAACGCAGGAAAAATGACTAAGTCGAAAAAAAAAATGTTTCAACTTTTTTCACTTTTACCCCCGTGGGATATATATTCTACCCACACACATTTGGAACTCTCCTGGGGTACCCTCACACATATTATTCCCTCATTTAGTGGATATTTTCACAAAAAAGTAGAATTTTCAAACATCCAGAAAATTGGCTGAAAACGACTAAATATCAAGGACTCATTGGGCGAATCGCTCTGGAACTGAAATCGGAACGCTCACTGACATTTCCCCTATCTGAAAGTCTGATAAATGCCGGAAAAATGGCTAAATCCAAAATAAAAATTTTTTCAACTTTTTTCAATCTTAACGCCGTGGGATATATATTCTACCCACACACATTTGGAACTCTCCTGGGGTACCCTCACACATATTATTCCCTCATTTAGTGGATATTTTCACAAAAAAGTGAAATTTTCAAAAATCCAGAAAATTGGCTGAAAACGAATAAATATCAAGGACTCATTGGGCGAATCGCTCTGGAACTGAAATCAGAACCTTCACTGACATTTCCCCTATCTGAAAGTCTGATAAATGCCGGAAAAATGACTAAGTCCAAAAAAAATTTTTTTAAACTTTTTTCAATTTTACCCCCGTGGGATATATATTCTACCCACACATTTGGAACTCTCCTGGGGTACCCTCACACATATTATTCCCTCATTTAGTGGATATTTTCACAAAAAAGTGAAATTTTCAAAAATCCAGAAAATTGCCTGAAAACCACTAAATATCAAGGACTCATTGGGTGTATCGCTCTGGAACTGAAATCGGAACGCTCACTGACATTTGCCCTATCTGAAATGCTGATAAACGCCGGAAAAATGACTAAGTCCAAAAAAAAATTTTTTTTCAACTTTTTTCAATTTTACCCACGTGGGATATATATTCTACGCACACACACTTGGAACTCTCCTGGGGTACCCTCACACATATTATTCCCTCATTTAGTTGATATTTTCACAAAAAAGTGAAATTTTCAAAAATCCAGAAAATTGGCTGAAAACGACTACATATCAAGGAATCATTGGGCGAATCGCTCTGGAACTGAAATCGGAATGCTCACTGACATTTCCCCTATCTGAAATTCTGATAAACGCCGGAAAAATGACTAAGTCCCAAAAAAAATCTTTTTAAACTTTTTTCAATTTTACCCCGTGGGATATATATTCTACCGACACACATTTGGAACTCTCCTGGGGTACCCTCACACATATTATTCCCTCATTTAGTGGACATTTTCACAAAAAAATTGAAATTTTAAAAAATTCAGAAAATTGGCTGAAAACGACTAAATATCAAGGACTCATTGGGCGAATCACTCTGGAACTGAAATCGGAACGCTCACTGACATTTACCCTATCTGAAAGTCTGATAAACACTGGAAAAATGACTAAGTCCCAAAAAAAAAAAATTTTTCAATTTTTTTCAATTTTACCCCCGTGGGATATATATTCTACCCACACACATTTGGAACTCTCCTGGGGTACCTGCACACATATTATTCCCTCATTTAGTGGATATTTCCACAAAAAAGTGAAATTTTCAAAAATCCAGAAAATTGGCTGAAAACGACTAAATATCAAGGACTCATTGGGCGAATCACTCTGGAACTGAAATCGGAATGCTCACTAACATTTCACCTATCTGAAATTCTGATAAACGCCGGAAAAATGACTAATTCCCCCCAAAAAATTTTTTCAGCTTTTTTCAATTTTACCCCCGTGGGATATATATTCTACCCACACACATTTGGAACTCTCCTGGGGTACCCTCACACATATTATTCCCTCATTTAGTTGATATTTTCACAAAAAAGTGAAATTTTCAAAAATCCAGAAAATTGGCTGAAAACGACTAAATATCAAGGACTCATTGGGCGAATCACTCTGGAACTGAAATCGGAACGCTCACTGACATTTCCCCTATCTGAAAGTCTGATAAACGCCGGAAAAATGACGAAGTCCCAAAAAAAAAAAATTTTTCAATTTTTTTTAATTTTACCCCCGTGGGATATATATTCTACCCACACACATTTGGAACTCTCCTGGGGTACCCTCACACATATTATTCCCTCATTTAGTGGATATTTTCACAAAAAGTGAAATTTTCAAAAATCCATAAAATTGGCTGAAAATGACTAAATATCAAGGACTCATTGGGCGAATCACTCTGGAACTGAAATCGGAATGCTCACTAACATTTAACCTATCTGAAATTCTGATAAACGCCGGAAAAATGACTAATTCCCCCCCAAAAAAATTTTCAACTTTTTTCAATTTTACCCCCGTGGGATATATATTCTACCCACACACATTTGGAACTCTCCTGGGGTACCCTCACACATATTATTCCCTCATTTAGTGGATATTTTCACAAAAAAGTGAAATTTTCAAAAATCCAGAAAATTGGTGAAAACGACTAAATATCAAGGACTCATTGGGCGAATCACACTGGAACTGAAATCGGAATGCTCACTGACATTTCCCCTATCTGAAATTCTGATAAACACTGGAAAAATGACTAAGTCCCCAAAAAAATTTTTTTAACTTTTTTCAATTTTACCCTCGTTGGATATATATTCTACCCACACACATTTGGAACTCTCCTGGGGTACCCTCACACATATTATTCCCTCATTTAGTGGATATTTTCACAAAAAGTGAAATTTTCAAAAATCCAGAAAATTGGCTGAAAACGACTAAATATCAAGGACTCATTGGGCGAATCACTCTGGAACTGAAATCGGAATGCTCACTAACATTTAACCTATCTGAAATTCTGATAAACGCCGGAAAAATGACTAATTCCCCCCAAAAAATTTTTCAACTTTTTTCAATTTTACCCCGTGGGATATATATTCTACCCACACACATTTGGAACTCTCCTGGGGTACCCTCACACATATTATTCCCTCATTTAGTGGATATTTTCACAAAAAAATTGAAATTTTCAAAAATTCTGAAAATTGGCTGAGAACTACTAAATATCAAGGACTCATTGGGCGAATCACTCTGGAACTGAAATCGGAACTCTCACTGACATTTCCCCTATCTGAAAGTCTGATAAACGCCGGAAAAATGATTAAGTCCAAAAAAAAATTTTTTTTCAACTTTTTCAATTTTACCCCCGTGGGATATATATTTTACCCACACACATTTGGAACTCTCCTGGTGTACCCTCACACATATTATTCCCTCATTTAGTGGATATTTCCACAAAAAAGTGAAATTTTCAAAAATCCCGAAAATTGGCTGAAAACGACTAAATATCAAGGACTCAATGGGCGAATCGCTCTGGAACTGAAATCGGAATGCTCACTGACATTTCCCCCTTCTGAAAGTCTGATAAACCCCGGAAAAATGACTAAGTCCAAAAAAATTTTTTTAAAACTTTTTTCAATTTTACCCACGTGGGATATATATTCTACGCACACACATTTGGAACTCTCCTGGGGTACCCTCACACATATTATTCCCTCATTTAGTTGATATTTTCACAAAAAAGTGAAATTTTCAAAAATCCAGAGAATTGGCTGAAAACGACTACATATCAAGGAATCATTGGGCGAATCGCTCTGGAACTGAAATCGGAATGCTCACTGACATTTCCCCTATCTGAAATTCTGATAAACGCCGGAAAAATGACTAAGTCCCAAAAAAAATCTTTTTAAACTTTTTTCAATTTTACCCCGTGGGATATATATTCTACCGACACACATTTGGAACTCTCCTGGGGTACCCTCACACATATTATTCCCTCATTTAGTGGACATTTTCACAAAAAAATTGAAATTTTAAAAAATCCAGAAAATTGGCTGAAAACGACTAAATATCAAGGACTCATTGGGCGAATCACTCTGGAACTGAAATCGGAACGCTCACTGACATTTCCCCTATCTGAAAGTCTGATAAACACCGGAAAAATGATTAAGTCCAAAAAAAAATTTTTTTTCAACTTTTTCAATTTTACCCCCGTGGGATATATATTCTACCCACACACATTTGGAACTCTCCTGGTGTACCCTCACACATATTATTCCCTCATTTAGTGGATATTTCCACAAAAAAGTGAAATTTTCAAAAATCCCGAAAATTGGCTGAAAACGACTAAATATCAAGGACTCATTGGGCGAATCGCTCTGGAATTGAAATCGGAATGCTCACTGACATTTCCCCCTTCTGAAAGTCTGATAAACCCCGGAAAAATGACTAAGTCCCAAAAAAAAAAATTTTTCAATTTTGTTCAATTTTACCCCCGTGGGATGTATATTCTACTCACACACATTTGGAACTCTCATGGGGTACCCTCACACATATTATTCCCTCATTTAGTGGATATTGACACAAAAAAGTGAAATTTTCAAAAATCCAGAAAATTGGCTGAAAACGACTAAATATCAAGGACTCATTGGGCGAATCACTCTGGAACTGAAATCGGAATGCTCACTAACATTTCACCTATCTGAAATTCTGATAAACGCCGGAAAAATGACTAATTCCCCCCCAAAAAAATTTTCAGCTTTTTTCAATTTTACCCCCGTGGGATATATATTCTACCCACACACATTTGGAACTCTCCTGGGGTACCCTCACACATATAATTCCCTCATTTAGTGGATATTTTCACAAAAAGTGAAATTTTCAAAAATCCATAAAATTGGCTGAAAACGACTAAATATCAAGGACTCATTGGGCGAATCACTCTGGAACTGAAATCGGAATGCTCACTAACATTTAACCTATCTGAAATTCTGATAAACGCCGGAAAAATGACTAATTCCCCCCCAAAAAAATTTTCAACTTTTTTCAATTTTACCCCCGTGGGATATATATTCTACCCACACACATTTGGAACTCTCCTGGGGTACCCTCACACATATTATTCCCTCATTTAGTGGATATTTTCACAAAAAAGTGAAATTTTCAAAAATCCAGAAAATTGGCTGAAAACGACTAAATATCAAGGACTCATTGTGCGAATCACACTGGAACTGAAATCGGAATGCTCACTGACATTTCCCCTATCTGAAATTCTGATAAACACTGGAAAAATGACTAAGTCCCCAAAAAAATTTTTTTTAACTTTTTTCAATTTTACCCTCGTGGGATATATATTCTACCCACACACATTTGGAACTCTCCTGGGGAACCCTCACACATATTATTCCCTCATTTAGTGGATATTTTCACAAAAAAATTGAAATTTTCAAAAATTCAGAAAATTGGCTGAAAACTACTAAATATCAAGGACCCATTGGGCGAATCACTCTGGAACTGAAATCGGAACGCTCACTGACATTTCTACTATCTGAAAGTCTGATAAACGCCGGAAAAATGACTAAGTCCCAAAAAAAAAAATTTTTCAATTTTTTTCAATTTTACCCCCGTGGGATATATATTCTACCCACACACATTTGGAACTCTCCTGGGGTACCCTCACACATATTATTCCCTCATTTAGTGGATATTTCCACAAAAAAGTGAAATTTTCAAAAATCCAGAAAATTGGCTGAAAACGACTAAATATCAAGGACTCATTGGGCGAATCACTCTGGAACTGAAATCGGAATGCTCACTAACATTTCACCTATCTGAAATTCTGATAAACGCCGGAAAAATGACTAATTCCCCCCAAAAAAATTTTTCAGCTTTTTTCAATTTTACCCCCGTCAGATATATATTCTACCCACACACATTTGGAACTCTCCTGGGGTACCCTCACACATGTAATTCCCTCATTTAGTGAATATTTCCACAAAAAAGTGAAATTTTCAAAAATACAAAGTATTGGCTGAAAACGACTAAATATCAAGGACTCATTGGGCGAATCACTCTGGAACTGAAATCGGAATGCTCACTGACATTTCCCCTATCTGAAATTCTGATAAACAACGGAAAAAAGACTAAGTCCGCAAAAAAATTTTTTTCAACTTTTTTCAATTTTACCCTCGTGGGATATATATTCTACCCACACACATTTGGAACTCTGCTGGGGTACCCTCACACATATTATTCCCTCATTTAGTGGATATTTTCACAAAAAAATTGAAATTTTCAAAAATCCAGAAAATTGGCTGAAAACTACTAAATATCAAGGACTCATTGGGCAAATCACTCTGGAACTGACATCGGAATGCTCACTAACATTTCACCTATCTGAAATTCTGATAAACGCCGGAAAAATGACTAATTCCCCCCAAAAAAATGTTTCAACTTTTTTCAATTTTACCCCCGTGGGATATATATTCTACCCACACACATTTGGAACTCTCCTGGGGTACCCTCACACATATTATTCCCTCATTTAGTGAATATTTCCACAAAAAAGTGAAATTTTCAAAAATACAAAGTATTGGCTGAAAACGACTAAATATCAAGGACTCATTGGGCGAATCACTCTGGAACTGAAATCGGAATGCTCACTGACATTTCCCCTATCTGAAATTCTGATAAACACCGGAAAAATGACTAAGTCCGCAAAAAAATTTTTTTCAACTTTTTTCAATTTTACCCTCGTGGGATATATATTCTACCCACACACATTTAGTACTCTGCTGGGGTACCCTCACACATATTATTCCCTCATTTAGTGGATATTTTCACAAAAAAAGTGAAATTTTCAAAAATTCAGAAAATTGGCTGAAAACGACTAAATATCAAGGACTCATTGGGCGAATCACTCTGGAACTGAAATCGGAACGCTCACTTACATTTCCCCTATCTGAAAGTCTGATAAACGCAAGAAAAATGATTAAGTCCAAAAAAAAATTTTTTTTAAACTTTTTTCAATTTTACCCCCGTGGGATATATATTCTACCCACACACATTTGGAACTCTCCTGGGGTACCCTCACACATATTATTCCCTCATTTAGTGGATATTTTCAGAAAAAAGTGAAATTTTCAAAAATCCAGAAAATTGGTTGAAAACGACTAAATATCAAGGACTCATTGGGCGAATCACTCTGGAACTGACATTTCACTGACATTTCCCCTATCTGAAAGTCTGATAAACGCCGGAAAAATGACTAAGTCCAAAAAAAAATTTTTTTTCAACTTTTTTCAATTTTACCCCTGTGGGATATATATTCTACCCACACACATTTGGAACTCTCCTGGGGTACCCTCACACATATTATTCCCTCATTTAGTGGATATTTTCACAAAAAAGTGAAATTTTCAAAAATCCGGAAAATTGGCTGAAAACGACTAAATATCAAGGACTCATTAGGAGAATCACTCTGGAACTGAAATCGGAATGCTCACTAACATTTCACCTCTCTGAAATTCTGATAAACGCCGGAAAAATGACTAATTCCCCCCCCAAAAGTTTTTCAACTTTTTTCAATTTTACCCCCGTGGGATATATATTCTACCCACACACATTTGGAACTCTCCTGGGGTACCCTCACACATATTTTTCCCTCATTTAGTGGATATTTTTACAAAAAAGGGAAATTTTCAAAAATCCAGAAAATTGGCTGAAAACGACTAAATATCAAGGACTCATTGGGCGATTCACTCTGGAACTGAAATCGGAATGCTCACTGACTTTTGCCCTATCTGAAATTCTGATAAACGCAGGAAAAATTACTAGGTCCAAAAAAAAAATGTTTTCAACTTTTTTCAATTTTACCCCCGTGCGATGTATATTCTACCCACACACATTTGGAAATCTCCTGGGGTATACTCACACATATTATTCCCTCATTTAGTGGATATTTTCACAAACAAGTGACATTTTCAAAAATCCAGAAAATTGGCTGAAAACGACTAAATATCAAGGACACATTGGGCGAATCGCTCTGGACCTGAAATTGGAATGCTCACTGACATTTCCCCTATTTGAAAGTCTGATAAAAGCCGGAAAAATGACTAAGTCCAAAAAAAAAAATGTTTTCAACTTTTTTCAATTTTACCCCCGTGGGATATATATTCTACCCACACACATTTGGAACTCTTCTGGGGTACCCTCACACATATTATTCCCTCATTTAGTGGATATTTTCACAAAAAAGTGAAATTTTCAAAAATCCAGAAAATTGGCTGAAAATGACTAAATATAAAGGACTCATTGGGCGAATCACTCTGGAACTGAAATTGGAAGGTTCACTGACATTTGCCCTATCTGAAATTCTGATAAACGCCGGAAAAATGACTAAGTCCAAAAAAAATTTTTTTTCAACTTTTTTCAATTTTACCCCCGTGGGATATATATTCTACCCACACACATTTGGAACTCTCCTGGGGTACCCTCACACATATTATTCCCTCATTTAGTGGATATTTCCACAAAAAAGTGAAATTTTCAAAAATTCAGAAAATTGGCTGAAAACGACTAAATATCATGGAATCATTGGGCGAATCGCTCTGGAACTGAAATCGGAATGCTAACTGACATTTGCCCTATCTGAAAGTCTGATAAACGCCGGAAAAATGACTAAGTCCAAAAAAAAAAATTTTTTCAACTTTTTTCAATTTTACCCCCGTGGGATGTATATTCTACCCACACACATTTGGAAATCTCCTGGGGTACCCTCACACATATTATTCCCTCATTTAGTGGATATTTTCACAAAAAAGTGAAATTTTCAAAAATCCAGAAAATTGGCTGAAAATGACTAAATATCAATGACTCATTGGGCGAATCACTCTGGAACTGAAATAGGAATGCTCACTGACATTTGCCCTATCTGAAAGTCTGATAAACGCCGGAAAAATGACTAAGTCCAAAAAAAAAAATGTTTTCAACTTTTTTCAATTTTACCCCCGTGGGATAAATATTCTACCCACACACATTTGGAACTCTCCTGGGGTACCCTCACACATATTATTCCCTCATTTAGTGGATATTTTCACAAAAAAGTGAAATTTTCAAAAATCCAGAAAATTGGCAGACAACGACTAAATATCAAGGACTCATTGGGCGAATCGCTCTGGAAATGAAATCGGAACACTGACATTTGCCCTATCTGAAAGTCTGAAAATCGCCGGAAAGATGAGAAAGTCCAAAAAAAAAATTTTTTTCAACTTTTTTCAATTTTACTCTCGTGGGATATATATTCTACCCACACACATTTGGAACTCTCCTGGGGTACCCTCACACATATTATTCCCTCATTTAGTGGATATTTTCACAAAAAAATTGAAATTTTCAAAAATTCAGAAAATTGGCTGAAAACTACTAAATATCAAGGACTCATTGGGCGAATCACTCTGGAACTGAAATCGGAACGCTCACTGACATTTCCCCGCACTGAAAGTCTGATAAACGCCGGAAAAATGACTAAGTCCCAAAAAAAAAAATTTTTCAATTTTTTTCAATTTTACCCCCGTGGGATATATATTCTACCCACACACATTTGGAACTCTCCTGGGGTAGAATCACACATATTATTCCCTCATTTAGTGGATATTTTCACAAAAAAGTGAAATTTTCAAAAATTAAGAAAATTGGCTGAAAACGACTAAATATCAAGGGCTCATTGGGAGAATCACTCTGGAACTGAAATCGGAATGCTCACTAACATTTCACCTATCTGAAATTCTGATAAACGCCGGAAAAATGACTAATTCCCCCCAAAAAAATTTTTCAACTTTTTTCAATTTTACCCCCGTTGGATATATATTCTACCCACACACATTTGGTACTCTGCTGGGGTACCCTCACACATATTATTCCCTCATTTAGTGGATATTTTCACAAAAAAAGTGAAATTTTCAAAAATCCAGAAAATTGGCTGAAAACGACTAAATATCAAGGACTCATTGGGCGAATCACTCTGGAACTGAAATAGGAACGCTCACTTACATTTCCCCTATCTGAAAGTCTGATAAACGCAAGAAAAATGATTAAGTCCAATAAAAAAAATTTTTCAAACTTTTTTCAATTTTACCCCCGTGGGATATATATTCTACCCACACACATTTGGAACTCTCCTGGGGTACCCTCACACATATTATTCCCTCATTTAGTGGATATTTTCAGAAAAAAGTGAAATTTTCAAAAATCCAGAAAATTGGTTGAAAACGACTAAATATCAAGGACTCATTGGGCGAATCACTCTGGAACTGAAATAGGAATGCTCACTGACATTTGCCCTATCTGAAAGTCTGATAAACGCCGGAAAAATGACTAAGTCCAAAAAAAAAAATGTTTTCAACTTTTTTCAATTTTACCCCCGTGGGATATATATTCTACCCACACACATTTGGAACTCTCCTTTGGTACCCTCACACATATTATTCCCTCATTTAATGGATATTTTTACAAAAAAGTGAAATTTTCAAAAATCCAGAAAATTGTATGAAAACGACTAAATATTAAGGACTCATTGGACGAATCGCTCTGGAACTGAAATTGGAACGCTCACTGACATTTGCTCTATCTGAAAATCTGATAAACGCCAGAAAAATGACTAAGTCCAAAAAAAAAATATTTTAAATTTTTTTTCAATTTTACCCTGTGGGATATATATTCTACCCACACACATTTGGAACTCTCCTGGGGTACCCTCACACATATTATTCCCTCATTTAGTGGCTATTTCCACAAAAAAGTGAAATTTTCAAAAATCCAGAAAATTGGCTGACAACGACTAAATATCAAGGACTCATTGGGCGAATCGCTCTGGAAATGAAATCGGAACACTCACTGACATTTGCCCTATCTGAAAGTCTGATAATCGCCGGAAAGATGAGAAAGTTCAAAAAAAATTTTTTTTCAACTTTTTTCAATTTTACCCCCATGGGATATATATTCTACCCACACACATTTGGAGCTTTCCTGGGGTACCCTCACACATATTATTCCCTCATTTAGTGGATATTTTTACAAAAAAGGGAAATTTTCAAAAATCCAGAAAATTGGCTGAAAACGACTAAATATCAAGGACTCATTGGGCGAATCACTCTGGAACTGAAATAGGAATGCTCACTGACTTTTGCCCTATCTGAAATTCTGATAAATGCAGGAGAAATTACTAAGTCCAAAAAAAAAATGTTTTCAACTTTTTTCAATTTTACCCCCGTGCGATGTATATTCTACCCACACACATTTGGAAATCTCCTGGGGTATACTCACACATATTATTCCCTCATTTAGTGGATATTTTCACAAACAAGTGACATTTTCAAAAATCCAGAAAATTGGCTGAAAACGACTAAATATCAAGGACTCATTGGGCGAATCGCTCTGGACCTGAAATTGGAATGCTCACTGACATTTGCCCTATCTGAAAGTCTGATAATCGCCGGAAAGATGAGAAAGTTAAAAAAAAAATTTTTTTCAACTTTTTTCAATTTTACCCCCGTGGGATATATATTCTACCCACACACATTTGGAACTTTCCTGGGGTACCCTCACACATATTATTCCCTCATTTAGTGGATATTTTTACAAAAAAGTGAAATTTTCAAAAATCAAGAAAATTGTATGAAAGCGACTAAATATCAAGGACTCATTGTTCGAATCGCTCTGGAACTGAAATCGGAACACTCACTGACATTTGCCCTATCTGAAAGTCTGATAAACGCCGGAAAAATGACTAAGTCCCAAAAAAAAAATGTTTTCTACTTTTTTCAATTTTACCCTCGCGGGATATATATTCTACCCACACACATTTGTAACTCTCCTGGGGTACCCTCACACATATTATTCCCTCATTTAGTGGATATTTTTACAAAAAAGTGAAATTTTCAAAAATCCAGAAAATTGTATGAAAGCGACTAAATATCAAGGACTCATTGGGCGAATCACTCTGGAACTGAAATCGGAATGCTAACTGACATTTGCCCTATCTGAAATTCTGATAAACGCAGGAAAAATTACAAAGTCCAAAAAAAAAATTTTTTTTAACTTTTTTCAATTTTACCCCCGTGGGATATATATTCTACCCACACACATTTGGAACTCTCCTGGGGTACCCTCACACATATTATTCCCTCATTTAGTGGATATTTTCACAAAAAAGTGAAATTTTCAAAAATCCAGAAAATTGGCTGAAAATGACTAAATATCAAGGACTCATTGGGCGAATCGCTCTGGAACTGAAATCGCAACGCTCACTGACATTTGCCCTATCTGAAAGTCTGATAAACGCCGGAAAAATGACTAAGTCCCAAAAAAAAAATGTTTTCTACTTTTTTCAATTTTACCCTCGCGGGATATATATTCTACCCACACACATTTGTAACTCTCCTGGGGTACGCTCACACATATTATTCCCTCATTTAGTGGCTATTTCCACAAAAAAGTGAAATTTTCAAAAATCCAGAAAATTGGCTGACAACGACTAAATATCAAGGACTCATTGGGCGAATCGCTCTGGAAATGAAATCGGAACACTCACTGACATTTGCCCTATCTGAAAGTCTGATAATCGCCGGAAAGATGAGAAAGTTCAAAAAAAAATTTTTTTCAACTTTTTTCAATTTTACCCCCGTGGGATATATATTCTACCCACACACATTTGGAACTTTCCTGGGGTACCCTCACACATATTATTCCCTCATTTAGTGGATATTTTCACAAAAAAGTGAAATTTTCAAAAATCCAGAAAATTGGCTGAAAATGACTAAATATCAAGGACTCATTGGGCGAATCACTCTGGAACTGAAATCGGAATGCTCACTGACATTTGCCCAATCTGAAATTCTGATAAACGCAGGAAAAATTACAAAGTCCAAAAAAAAATTTTTTTTTAACTTTTTTCAATTTTACCCCCGTGGGATATATATTCTACCCACACACATTTGGAACTCTCCTGGGGTACCCTCATACATATTATTCCCTCATTTAATGGATATTTTTACAAAAAAGTGAAATTTTCAAAAATCCAGAAAATTGTATGAAAACGACTAAATATCAAGGACTCATTGGACGAATCGCTCTGGAACTGAAATTGGAACGCTCACTGACATTTGCCCTATCTGAAATTCTGATAAACGCAGGAAAAATTACTAAGTCCCAAAAAAATTTTTTTTTTAACTTTTTTCAATTTTACCCTCGTGGGATATAAATTCTACCCACACACATTTGGAACTCTCCAGGGGTACCCTCACACATATTATTCCCTCATTTAGTGGATATTTCCACAAAAAAGTGAAATTTTCAAAAATCCAGAAAATTGGCTGAAAACGACTAAATATCATGGAATCATTGGGCGAATCGCTCTGGAACTGAAATCGGAATGCTCACTGACATTTGCCCTATCTGAAAGTCTGATAAACGCCGGAAAAATGACTAAGTCCAAAAAAAAAAATGTTTTCAACTTTTTTCAATTTTACCCCCGTGGGATGTATATTCTACCCACACACATTTGGAAATCTCCTGGGGTACCCTCACACATATTATTCCCTCATTTAGTGGATATTTTCACAAAAAAGTGAAATTTTCAAAAATCCAGAAAATTGGCTGAAAATGACTAAATATCAAGGACTCATTGGGCGAATCACTCTGGATCTGAAATCGGAATGCTCACTGACATTTGCCCTATCTGAAATTCTGATAAACGCAGGAAAAATTACTAAGTCCCCAAAAAATTTTTTTTTTAACTTTTTTCAATTTTACCCCCGTGGGATATATATTCTACCCACAAACATTTGGAACTCTCCTGGGGTACCCTCACACATATTATTCCCTCATTTAATGGATATTTTTACAAAAAAGTGAAATTTTCAAAAATCCAGAAAATTGTATGAAAACGACTAAATATTAAGGACTCATTGGACGAATCGCTCTGGAACTGAAATTGGAACGCTCACTGACATTTGCCCTATCTGAAAGTCTGATAAACGCCAGAAAAATGACTAAGTCCAAAAAAAAAATGTTTTCAACTTTTTTCAATTTTACCCCCGTGGGATGTATATTCTACCCACACACATTTGGAAATCTCCTGGGGTACCCTCACACACATAATTCCCTCATTTAGTGGATATTTTCACAAAAAAGTGAAATTTTCAAAAATCCAGAAAATTGGCTGAAAATGACTAAATATCAAGGACTCATTGGGCGAATCACTCTGGATCTGAAATCGGAACGCTCACTGACATTTGCCCTATCTGAAAGTCTGATAAATGCCAGAAAAATGACTAAGTCCAAAAAAAAAATATTTTCAATTTTTTTCAATTTTACCCCCGTGGGATATATATTCTACCCACACACATTTGAAACTCTCCTGGGGTACCCTCACACATATTATTCCCTCATTTAGTGGCTATTTCCACAAAAAAGTGAAATTTTCAAAAATCCAGAAAATTGGCTGACAACGACTAAATATCAAGGACTCATTGGGCGAATCGCTCTGGAAATGAAATCGGAACACTCACTGACATTTGCCCTATCTGAAAGTCTGATAATCGCCGGAAAGATGAGAAAGTTCAAAAAAAAATTTTTTTCAACTTTTTTCAATTTTACCCCCGTGGGATATATATTCTACCCAAACACATTTGGAACTTTCCTGGGGTACCCTCATACATATTATTCCCTCATTTAATGGATATTTTTACAAAAAAGTGAAATTTTCAAAAATCCAGAAAATTGTATGAAAATGACTAAATATCAAGGACTCATTGGACGAATCGCTCTGGAACTGAAATTGGAACGCTCACTGACATTTGCCCTATCTGAAAGTCTGGTAAACGCCAGAAAAATGACTAAGTCCAAAAAAAAAATATTTTCAATTTTTTTCAATTTTACCCCCGTGGGATATATATTCTACCCACACACATTTGTAACTCTCCTGGGGTACCCTCACACATATTATTCCCTCATTTAGCGGATATTTTTACAAAAAAGGGAAATTTTCAAAAATCCAGAAAATTGGCTGAAAATGACTAAATATCAAGGACTCATTGGGCGAATCACTCTGGAACTGAAATCGGAATGCTCACTGACATTTGCCCTATCTGAAATTCTGATAAACGCAGGAAAAATTACAAAGTCCCAAAAAAAATTTTTTTTTAACTTTTTTCAATTTTACCCCCGTGGGATATATATTCTACCCACACACATTTGGAACTCTCCTGGGGTACCCTCATACATATTATTCCCTCATTTAATGGATATTTTTACAAAAAAGTGAAATTTTCAAAAATCCAGAAAATTGTATGAAAACGACTAAATATGAAGGACTCATTGGACGAATCGCTCTGGAACTGAAATTGGAACGCTCACTGACATTTGCCCTATCTGAAAGTCTGATAAATGCCAGAAAAATGACTAAGTCCAAAAAAAAAATGTTTTCAACTTTTTTCAATTTTACCCCCGTGCGATGTATATTCCACCCACACACATTTGGAAATCTCCTGGGGTATACTCACACATATTATTCCCTCATTTAGTGGATATTTTCACAAAAAAGTGAAATTTTCAAAAATCCAGAAAATTGGCTGAAAATGACTAAATATCAAGGACTAATTGGGCGAATCACTCTGGAACTGAAATCGGAAGGTTCACTGACATTTGCCCTATCTGAAATTCTGATAAACGCAGGAAAAATTACAAAGTCCCAAAAAATTTTTTTTTTTAACTTTTTTCAATTTTACCCTCGTGGGATATAAATTCTACCCACACACATTTGGAACTCTCCAGGGGTACCCTCACACATATTATTCCCTCATTTAGTGGATATTTCCACAAAAAAGTGAAATTTTCAAAAATCCAGAAAATTGTATGAAAACGACTAAATATTAAGGACTCATTGGACGAATCGCTCTGGAACTGAAATTGGAACGCTCACTGACATTTGCCCTATCTGAAAGTCTGATAAACGCCGGAAAAATGACTAAGTCCAAAAAAAAAAATGTTTTCAACTTTTTTCAATTTTACCCCCGTGGGATAAATATTCTACCCACACACATTTGGAACTCTCCTGGGGTACCCTCACGCATATTATTCCCTCATTTAGTGGATATTTTCACAAAAAAGTGAAATTTTCAAAAATCAAGAAAATTGGCTGAAAATGACTAAATATCAAGGACTCATTGGGCGAATCACTCTGGATCTGAAATCGGAATGCTCACTGACATTTGCCCTATCTGAAATTCTGATAAACGCAGGAAAAATGACTAAGTCCCAAAAAAAAATTTTTTTTAACTTTTTTCAATTTTACCCCCGTGGGATATATATTCTACCCACACACATTTGGAACTCTCCTGGGGTACCCTCACACATATTATTCCCTCATTTAATGGATATTTTTACAAAAAAGTTAAATTTTCAAAAATCCAGAAAATTGTATGAAAACGACTAAATATTAAGGACTCATTGGACGAATCGCTCTGGAACTGAAATTGGAACGCTCACTGACATTTGCCCTATCTGAAAGTCTCATAAACGCCAGAAAAATGACTAAGTCCAAAAAAAAAATATTTTCAATTTTTTTTCAATTTTACCCTGTGGGATATATATTCTACCCACACACATTTGGAACTCTCCTGGGGTACCCTCACACATATTATTCCCTCATTTAGTGGCTATTTCCACAAAAAAGTGAAATTTTCAAAAATCCAGAAAATTGGCTGACAACGACTAAATATCAAGGACTCATTGGGCGAATCGCTCTGGAAATGAAATCGGAACACTCACTGACATTTGCCCTATCTGAAAGTCTGATAATTGCCGGAAAGATGAGAAAGTTCAAAAAAAATTTTTTTTCAACTATTTTCAATTTTACCCCCGTGGGATATATATTCTACCCACACACATTTGGAACTTTCCTGGGGTACCCTCACACATATTATTCCCTCATTTAGTGGATATTTTTACAAAAAAGTGAAAATTTCAAAAATCCAGAAAATTGTATGAAAGCGACTAAATATCAAGGACTCATTGTTCGAATCGCTCTGGAACTGAAATCGGAATGCTCACTGACATTTGCCCTATCTGAAAGTCTGATAAACGCCGGAAAAATGACTAAGTCCCAAAAAAAAAATGTTTTCTACTTTTTTCAATTTTACCCTCGCGGGATATATATTCTACCCACACACATTTGTAACTCTCCTGGGGTACCCTCACACATATTATTCCCTCATTTAGTGGATATTTTCACAAAAAAGTGAAATTTTCAAAAATCCAGAAAATTGGCTGAAAATGACTAAATATCAAGGACTCATTGGGCGAATCACTCTGGATCTGAAATCGGAATGCTTAATGACATTTGCCCTATCTGAAATTCTGATAAACGCAGGAAAAATTACTAAGTCCCAAAAAAAAATTTTTTTTTAACTTTTTTCAATTTTACCCCCGTGGGATATATATTCTACCCACACACAATTGGAACTCTCCTGGGGTACCCTCACACATATTATTCCCTCATTTAATGGATATTTTTACAAAAAAGTGAAATTTTCAAAAATCCAGAAAATTGTATGAAAACGACTAAATATTAAGGACTCATTGGACGAATCGCTCTGGAACTGAAATTGGAACGCTCACTGACATTTGCCCTATCTGAAAGTCTGATAAACGCCAGAAAAATGACTAAGTCCAAAAAAAAAATATTTTCAATTTTTTTTCATTTTTACCCTGTGGGATATATATTCTACCCACACACATTTGGAACTCTCCTGGGGTACCCTCACACATATTATTCCCTCATTTAGTGGATATTTCCACAAAAAAGAGAAATTTTCAAAAATCCAGAAAATTGGCTGACAACGACTAAATATCAAGGACTCATTGGGCGAATCGCTCTGAACTGAAATCGGAACACTCACTGACATTTGCCCTATCTGAAAGTCTGATAAACGCCGGAAAAATGACAGTCCAAAAAAAAAAATGTTTTCAACTTTTTTCAATTTTACCCCCGTGAGATATATATTCTACCCACACACATTTGGAACTCTCCTGGGGTACCCTCACACATATTATTCCCTCATTTAGTGGATATTTTTACAAAAAAGGGAAATTTTCAAAAATCCAGAAAATTGTATGAAAACGACTAAATATCAAGGACTCAATGGGTGTTTCGCTCTGGAACTGAAATCGGAACGCTCACTGACATTTCCCCTATCTGAAAGTCTGATAAACGCCGGAAAAATGACTAAGTCCAAAAAAAAAATGTTTTCAACTTTTTTCAATTTTACCCCCGTGCGATGTATATTCTACCCACACACATTTGGAAATCTCCTGGGGTATACTCACACATATTATTCCCTCATTTAGTGGATATTTTTACAAAAAAGTGAAATTTTCAAAAATCCAGAAAATTGACTGAAAACGACTAAATATCAAGGACTCATTGGGCGAATCGCTCTGGAACTGAAATCGGAACGCTCCCTGACATTTCCCATATCTGAAAGTCTGATAAACGCCGGAAAAATGACTAAGTCCAAAAAAAAAAATGTTTTCAACTTTTTTCAATTTTACCCCCGTGAGATATATATTCTACCCACACACATTTGGAACTCTCCTGGGGTACCCTCACACATATTATTCCCTCATTTAGTGGATATTTTTACAAAAAAGGGAAATTTTCAAAAATCCAGAAAATTGTATGAAAACGACTAAATATCAAGGACTCAATGGGCGAATCGCTCTGGAACTGAAATCGGAACGCTCACTGACATTTCCCCTATCTGAAAGTCTGATAAACGCCGGAAAAATGACTAAGTCCAAAAAAAAAATGTTTTCAACATTTTTCAATTTTACCCCCGTGCGATGTATATTCTACCCACACACATTTGGAAATCTCCTGGGGTATACTCACACATATTATTCCCTCATTTAGTGGATATTTTTACAAAAAAGTGAAATTTTCAAAAATCCAGAAAATTGGCTGAAAACGACTAAATATCAAGGACTCATTGGGCGAATCACTCTGGAACTGAAATCGGAACGCTCCCTGTCATTTCCCCTAACTGAAAGTCTGATAAACGCCGGAAAAATTACTAAGTCCAAAAAAAAAATTTTTTTCAACTTTTTTCAATTTTACCCCCATGGGATATATATTCTACCCACTCACATTTGGAACTCTCCTGGGGTACCCTAACACATATTATTCCCTCATTTAGTGGATATTTTCACAAAAAAGTGAAATTTTCAAAAAACCAGAAAATTGGCTGAAAATGACTAAATATCAAGGACTCATTGGGCGAATCACTCTGGAACTGAAATGGGATTGGTCACTGACATTTGCCCTATCTGAAAGTCTGATAAACGCCGGAAAAATGACTAAGTCCAAAAAAAAAAATGTTTTCAACTTTTTTCAATTTTACCCCCATGGGATATATATTCTACCCACTCACATTTGGAACTCTCCTGGGGTACCCTCAAATATAATTCCCGCATTTAGTGGATATTTCCACAAAAAAGTGAAATTTTCAAAAATCCAGAAAATTGGCTGAAAACGACTAAATATCAAGGACTCATTGGGCGAATCGCTCTGGAACTGTAATCGGAACGCTCACTGACATTTGCCCTATCTGAAAGTCTGATAAACGCCGGAAAAATGACTAAGTCCAAAAAAAAAAATGTTTTCAACTTTTTTCAATTTTACCCCCGTGGGATGTATATTCTACCCACACACATTTGGAAATCTCCTGGGGTACCCTCACACATATTATTCCCTCATTTAGTGGATATTTTTACAAAAAAGTGAAATTTTCAAAAATCCAGAAAATTGTATGAAAACGACTAAATATCAAGGACTCATTGGGCGAATCGCTCTGGAACTGAAATCGGAACGCTCACTGACATTTGCCCTATCTGAAAGTCTGATAAACGCCGGAAAAATGACTAAGTCCAAAAAAAAAAATGTTTTCAACTTTTTTCAATTTTACCCCCGTGGGATATATATTCTACCCACACACATTTTGAACTCTCCTGGGCTACCCTCACACATATTATTCCCTCATTTAGTGGATATTTTCACAAAAAAGTGAAATTTTCAAAAATCCAGAAAATTGGCTGAAAATGACTAAATATCAAGGACTCATTGGGCGAATCACTCTGGAACTGAAATCGGAATGCTCACTGACATTTGCCCAATCTGAAATTCTGATAAACGCAGGAAAAATTACCAAGTCCAAAAAAAAATTTTTTTTTAACTTTTTTCAATTTTACCCCTGTGGGATATATATTCTACCCACACACATTTGGAACTCTCCTGGGCTACCCTCACACATATTATTCCCTCATTTAGTGGATATTTTTACAAAAAAGTGAAATTTTCAAAAATCCAGAAAATTGTATGAAAACGACTAAATATCAAGGACTCATTGTTCGAATCGCTCTGGAACTGAAATCGGAATGCTCACTGACATTTGCACTAACTGAAAGTCTGATAAACGCCGGAAAAATGACTAAGTCCAAAAAAAAAATGTTTTCAACTTTTTTCAATTTTACCCCTGTGCGATGTATATTCTACCCACACACATTTGGAAATCTCCTGGGGTATACTCACACATATTATTCCCTCATTTAGTGGATATTTTTACAAAAAAGTGAAATTTTCAAAAATCCAGAAAATTGACTGAAAACGACTAAATATCAAGGACTCATTGGGCGAATCGCTCTGGAACTGAAATCGGAACGCTCCCTGACATTTCCCATATCTGAAAGTCTGATAAACGCCGGAAAAATGACTAAGTCCAAAAAAAAAAATGTTTTCAACTTTTTTCAATTTTACCCCCGTGAGATATATATTCTACCCACACACATTTGGAACTCTCCTGGGGTACCCTCACACATATTATTCCCTCATTTAGTGGATATTTTTCCAAAAAAGGGAAATTTTCAAAAATCCAGAAAATTGTATGAAAACGACTAAATATCAAGGACTCATTGGTCGAATCGCTCTGGAACTGAAATCGGAACGCTCACTGACATTTGCCCTATCTGAAAGTCTGATAAACGCCGGAAAAATGACTAAGTCCAAAAAAAAAAATGTTTTCAACTTTTTTCAATTTTACCCCCGTGGGATATATATTCTACCCACACACATTTTGAACTCTCCTGGGGTACCCTCACACATATTATTCCCTCATTTAGTGGATATTTTTACAAAAAAGTGAAATTTTCAAAAATCCAGAAAATTGGCTGAAAACGACTAAATATCAAGGACTCATTGGGCGAATCGCTCTGGAGCTGAAATCGGAACGCTCACTGACATTTGCACTATCTGAAAGTCTGATAAACGCCGGAAAAATGACTAAGTCCAAAAAAAAAAAATGTTTTCAACTTTTTTCAATTTTACCCCCGTGGGATGTATATTCTACCCACACACATTTGGAAATCTCCTGGGGTACCCTCACACATATTATTCCCTCATTTAGTGGATATTTTCACAAAAAAGTGAAATTTTCAAAAATCCAGAAAATTGGCTGAAAATGACTAAATATCAAGGACTCATTGGGCGAATCACTCTGGAACTGAAATCGGAATGCTCACTGACATTTGCCCAATCTGAAATTCTGATAAACGCAGGAAAAATTACCAAGTCCAAAAAAAAATTTTTTTTTAACTTTTTTCAATTTTACCCCTGTGGGATATATATTCTACCCACACACATTTGGAACTCTCCTGGGCTACCCTCACACATATTATTCCCTCATTTAGTGGATATTTTTACAAAAAAGTGAAATTTTCAAAAATCCAGAAAATTGTATGAAAACGACTAAATATCAAGGACTCATTGTTCGAATCGCTCTGGAACTGAAATCGGAATGCTCACTGACATTTGCACTAACTGAAAGTCTGATAAACGCCGGAAAAATGACTAAGTCCAAAAAAAAAATGTTTTCAACTTTTTTCAATTTTACCCCTGTGCGATGTATATTCTACCCACACACATTTGGAAATCTCCTGGGGTATACTCACACATATTATTCCCTCATTTAGTGGATATTTTTACAAAAAAGTGAAATTTTCAAAAATCCAGAAAATTGACTGAAAACGACTAAATATCAAGGACTCATTGGGCGAATCGCTCTGGAACTGAAATCGGAACGCTCCCTGACATTTCCCATATCTGAAAGTCTGATAAACGCCGGAAAAATGACTAAGTCCAAAAAAAAAAATGTTTTCAACTTTTTTCAATTTTACCCCCGTGAGATATATATTCTACCCACACACATTTGGAACTCTCCTGGGGTACCCTCACACATATTATTCCCTCATTTAGTGGATATTTTTCCAAAAAAGGGAAATTTTCAAAAATCCAGAAAATTGTATGAAAACGACTAAATATCAAGGACTCATTGGTCGAATCGCTCTGGAACTGAAATCGGAACGCTCACTGACATTTGCCCTATCTGAAAGTCTGATAAACGCCGGAAAAATGACTAAGTCCAAAAAAAAAAATGTTTTCAACTTTTTTCAATTTTACCCCCGTGGGATATATATTCTACCCACACACATTTTGAACTCTCCTGGGGTACCCTCACACATATTATTCCCTCATTTAGTGGATATTTTTACAAAAAAGTGAAATTTTCAAAAATCCAGAAAATTGGCTGAAAACTACTAAATATCAAGGACTCATTGGGCGAATCGCTCTGGAGCTGAAATCGGAACGCTCACTGACATTTGCACTATCTGAAAGTCTGATAAACGCCGGAAAAATGACTAAGTCCAAAAAAAAAATGTTTTCAACTTTTTTCAATTTTACCCCCGTGGGATGTATATTCTACCCACACACATTTGGAAATCTCCTGGGGTACCCTCACACATATTATTCCCTCATTTAGTGGATATTTTCACAAAAAAGTGAAATTTTCAAAAATCCAGAAAATTGGCTGAAAATGACTAAATATCAAGGACTCATTGGGCGAATCACTCTGGAACTGAAATCGGAATGCTCACTGACATTTGCTCAATCTGAAATTCTGATAAACGCAGGAAAAATTACCAAGTCCAAAAAAAAATTTTTTTTTAACTTTTTTCAATTTTACCCCTGTGGGATATATATTCTACCCACACACATTTGGAACTCTCCTGGGCTACCCTCACACATATTATTCCCTCATTTAGTGGATATTTTTACAAAAAAGTGAAATTTTCAAAAATCCAGAAAATTGTATGAAAACGACTAAATATCAAGGACTCATTGTTCGAATCGCTCTGGAACTGAAATCGGAATGCTCACTGACATTTGCACTAACTGAAAGTCTGATAAACGCCGGAAAAATGACTAAGTCCAAAAAAAAAATGTTTTCAACTTTTTTCAATTTTACCCCTGTGCGATGTATATTCTACCCACACACATTTGGAAATCTCCTGGGGTATACTCACACATATTATTCCCTCATTTAGTGGATATTTTTACAAAAAAGTGAAATTTTCAAAAATCCAGAAAATTGACTGAAAACGACTAAATATCAAGGACTCATTGGGCGAATCGCTCTGGAACTGAAATCGGAACGCTCCCTGACATTTCCCATATCTGAAAGTCTGATAAACGCCGGAAAAATGACTAAGTCCAAAAAAAAAAATGTTTTCAACTTTTTTCAATTTTACCCCCGTGAGATATATATTCTACCCACACACATTTGGAACTCTCCTGGGGTACCCTCACACATATTATTCCCTCATTTAGTGGATATTTTTCCAAAAAAGGGAAATTTTCAAAAATCCAGAAAATTGTATGAAAACGACTAAATATCAAGGACTCATTGGTCGAATCGCTCTGGAACTGAAATCGGAACGCTCACTGACATTTGCCCTATCTGAAAGTCTGATAAACGCCGGAAAAATGACTAAGTCCAAAAAAAAAAATGTTTTCAACTTTTTTCAATTTTACCCCCGTGGGATATATATTCTACCCACACACATTTTGAACTCTCCTGGGGTACCCTCACACATATTATTCCCTCATTTAGTGGATATTTTTACAAAAAAGTGAAATTTTCAAAAATCCAGAAAATTGGCTGAAAACGACTAAATATCAAGGACTCATTGGGCGAATCGCTCTGGAGCTGAAATCGGAACGCTCACTGACATTTGCACTATCTGAAAGTCTGATAAACGCCGGAAAAATGACTAAGTCCAAAAAAAAAAAATGTTTTCAACTTTTTTCAATTTTACCCCCGTGGGATGTATATTCTACCCACACACATTTGGAAATCTCCTGGGGTACCCTCACACATATTATTCCCTCATTTAGTGGATATTTTCACAAAAAAGTGAAATTTTCAAAAATCCAGAAAATTGGCTGAAAATGACTAAATATCAAGGACTCATTGGGCGAATCACTCTGGAACTGAAATCGGAATGCTCACTGACATTTGCCCAATCTGAAATTCTGATAAACGCAGGAAAAATTACCAAGTCCAAAAAAAAATTTTTTTTTAACTTTTTTCAATTTTACCCCTGTGGGATATATATTCTACCCACACACATTTGGAACTCTCCTGGGCTACCCTCACACATATTATTCCCTCATTTAGTGGATATTTTTACAAAAAAGTGAAATTTTCAAAAATCCAGAAAATTGTATGAAAACGACTAAATATCAAGGACTCATTGTTCGAATCGCTCTGGAACTGAAATCGGAATGCTCACTGACATTTGCACTAACTGAAAGTCTGATAAACGCCGGAAAAATGACTAAGTCCAAAAAAAAAATGTTTTCAACTTTTTTCAATTTTACCCCTGTGCGATGTATATTCTACCCACACACATTTGGAAATCTCCTGGGGTATACTCACACATATTATTCCCTCATTTAGTGGATATTTTTACAAAAAAGTGAAATTTTCAAAAATCCAGAAAATTGACTGAAAACGACTAAATATCAAGGACTCATTGGGCGAATCGCTCTGGAACTGAAATCGGAACGCTCCCTGACATTTCCCATATCTGAAAGTCTGATAAACGCCGGAAAAATGACTAAGTCCAAAAAAAAAAATGTTTTCAACTTTTTTCAATTTTACCCCCGTGAGATATATATTCTACCCACACACATTTGGAACTCTCCTGGGGTACCCTCACACATATTATTCCCTCATTTAGTGGATATTTTTCCAAAAAAGGGAAATTTTCAAAAATCCAGAAAATTGTATGAAAACGACTAAATATCAAGGACTCATTGGTCGAATCGCTCTGGAACTGAAATCGGAACGCTCACTGACATTTGCCCTATCTGAAAGTCTGATAAACGCCGGAAAAATGACTAAGTCCAAAAAAAAAAATGTTTTCAACTTTTTTCAATTTTACCCCCGTGGGATATATATTCTACCCACACACATTTTGAACTCTCCTGGGGTACCCTCACACATATTATTCCCTCATTTAGTGGATATTTTTACAAAAAAGTGAAATTTTCAAAAATCCAGAAAATTGGCTGAAAACGACTAAATATCAAGGACTCATTGGGCGAATCGCTCTGGAGCTGAAATCGGAACGCTCACTGACATTTGCACTATCTGAAAGTCTGATAAACGCCGGAAAAATGACTAAGTCCAAAAAAAAAATGTTTTCAACTTTTTTCAATTTTACCCCCGTGGGATGTATATTCTACCCACACACATTTGGAAATCTCCTGGGGTACCCTCACACATATTATTCCCTCATTTAGTGGATATTTTCACAAAAAAGTGAAATTTTCAAAAATCCAGAAAATTGGCTGAAAATGACTAAATATCAAGGACTCATTGGGCGAATCACTCTGGAACTGAAATCGGAATGCTCACTGACATTTGCCCAATCTGAAATTCTGATAAACGCAGGAAAAATTACCAAGTCCAAAAAAAAATTTTTTTTTAACTTTTTTCAATTTTACCCCTGTGGGATATATATTCTACCCACACACATTTGGAACTCTCCTGGGCTACCCTCACACATATTATTCCCTCATTTAGTGGATATTTTTACAAAAAAGTGAAATTTTCAAAAATCCAGAAAATTGTATGAAAACGACTAAATATCAAGGACTCAATGGGCGAATCGCTCTGGAACTGAAATCGGAACGCTCACTGACATTTCCCCTATCTGAAAGTCTGATAAACGCCGGAAAAATGACTAAGTCCAAAAAAAAAATGTTTTCAACTTTTTTCAATTTTACCCCCGTGCGATGTATATTCTACCCACACACATTTGGAAATCTCCTGGGGTATACTCACACATATTATTCCCTCATTTAGTGGATATTTTTACAAAAAAGTGAAATTTTAAAAAATCCAGAAAATTGGCTGAAAACGACTAAATATCAAGGACTCATTGGGCGAATCACTCTGGAACTGAAATCGGAACGCTCCCTGTCATTTCCCCTAACTGAAAGTCTGATAAACGCCGGAAAAATTACTAAGTCCAAAAAAAAAATTTTTTTCAACTTTTTTCAATTTTACCCCCATGGGATATATATTCTACCCACTCACATTTGGAACTCTCCTGGGGTACCCTCACACATATTATTCCCTCATTTAGTGGATATTTTTACAAAAAAGTGAAATTTTCAAAAATCCAGAAAATTGGCTGAAAACGACTAAATATCAAGGACTCATTGGGCGAATCGCTCTGGAACTGAAATCGGAACGCTCACTGACATTTGCACTATCTGAAAGTCTGATAAACGCCGGAAAAATGACTAAGTCCAAAAGAAAAATGTTTCAACTTTTTTCAATTTTACCCCCGTGGGATATATATTCTACCCACACACATTTGGAACTCTCCTGGGGTACCCTCACACATATTATTCCCTCATTTAGTGGATATTTCCACAAAAAAGTGAAATTTTCAAAAATCCAGAAAATTGGCTGAAAACGACTAAATATCATGGAATCATTGGGCGAATCGCTCTGGAACTGAAATCGGAATGCTCACTGACATTTGCCCTATCTGAAAGTCTGATAAACGCCGGAAAAATGACTAAGTCCAAAAAAAAAATTGTTTTCAACTTTTTTCAATTTTACCCCCGTGGGATATATATTCTACCCACACATATTTGGTACTCTCCTGGGGTACCCTCACACATATTATTCCCTCATTTAGTAGATATTTTCACAAAAAAGTGAAATTTTCAAAAATCCAGAAAATTGGCTGAAAACGACTAAATATCAAGGACTCATTGGGCGAATCACTCTGGAACTGAAATCGGAATGCTCACTGACATTTGCCCTATCTGAAATTCTGATAAACGCCGGAAAAATGACTAAGTCTAAAAAAAAATATATTTTTTTAACTTTTTTCAATTTTACCCCCTTGGGATATATATTCTACCCACACACATTTGGAACTCTCCTGGGGTACCCTCACACATATTATTCCCTCATTTAGTGGATATTTTTACAAAAAAGTGAAATTTTCAAAAATCCAGAAAATTGTATGAAAACGACTAAATATCAGGGACTCATTGGGCGAATCGCTCTGGAACTGGAATCGGAATGCTCACTGACATTTGACCTGTCTGAAAGTCTGATAAACGGCGGAAAAATGACTAAGTCCAAAGAAAAAAAATGTTTTCAACTTTTTTCAATTTTTCCCCCGTGCGATGTATATTCTACCCACACACAT
Organism: Phyllobates terribilis; assembly: GCF_046119375.1. Lineage (NCBI taxonomy): Eukaryota > Metazoa > Chordata > Amphibia > Anura > Dendrobatidae > Phyllobates > Phyllobates terribilis. Next base: position 323,573,392 of record NW_027362764.1, on the reverse strand, counting down.
TTGGAAATCTCCTGGGGTATACTCACACATATTATTCCCTCATTTAGTTTATATTTTTACAAAAAAGTGAAATTTTCAAAAATCCAGAAAATTGGCTGAAAACGACTAAATATCAAGGACTCATTGGGCGAATCACTCTGGAACTGAAATCGGAACGCTCCCTGTCATTTCCCCTAACTGAAAGTCTGATAAACGCCGGAAAAATTACTAAGTCCAAAAAAAAAATTTTTTTCAACTTTTTTCAATTTTACCCCTGTGGGATGTATATTCTACCCACACACATTTGGAAATCTCCTGGGGTACCCTCACACATATTATTCCCTCATTTAGTGGATATTTTCACAAAAAAGTGAAATTTTCAAAAATCCAGAAAATTGGCTGAAAATGACTAAATATCAAGGACTCATTGGGCGAATCACTCTGGAACTGAAATCGGAATGCTCACTGACATTTGCCCAATCTGAAATTCTGATAAACGCAGGAAAAATTACCAAGTCCAAAAAAAAATTTTTTTTTAACTTTTTTCAATTTTACCCCTGTGGGATATATATTCTACCCACACACATTTGGAACTCTCCTGGGCTACCCTCACACATATTATTCCCTCATTTAGTGGATATTTTTACAAAAAAGTGAAATTTTCAAAAATCCAGAAAATTGTATGAAAACGACTAAATATCAAGGACTCAATGGGCGAATCGCTCTGGAACTGAAATCGGAACGCTCACTGACATTTCCCCTATCTGAAAGTCTGATAAACGCCGGAAAAATGACTAAGTCCAAAAAAAAAATGTTTTCAACTTTTTTCAATTTTACCCCCGTGCGATGTATATTCTACCCACACACATTTGGAAATCTCCTGGGGTATACTCACACATATTATTCCCTCATTTAGTGGATATTTTTACAAAAAAGTGAAATTTTAAAAAATCCAGAAAATTGGCTGAAAACGACTAAATATCAAGGACTCATTGGGCGAATCACTCTGGAACTGAAATCGGAACGCTCCCTGTCATTTCCCCTAACTGAAAGTCTGATAAACGCCGGAAAAATTACTAAGTCCAAAAAAAAAATTTTTTTCAACTTTTTTCAATTTTACCCCCATGGGATATATATTCTACCCACTCACATTTGGAACTCTCCTGGGGTACCCTCACACATATTATTCCCTCATTTAGTGGATATTTTTACAAAAAAGTGAAATTTTCAAAAATCCAGAAAATTGGCTGAAAACGACTAAATATCAAGGACTCATTGGGCGAATCGCTCTGGAACTGAAATCGGAACGCTCACTGACATTTGCACTATCTGAAAGTCTGATAAACGCCGGAAAAATGACTAAGTCCAAAAGAAAAATGTTTCAACTTTTTTCAATTTTACCCCCGTGGGATATATATTCTACCCACACACATTTGGAACTCTCCTGGGGTACCCTCACACATATTATTCCCTCATTTAGTGGATATTTCCACAAAAAAGTGAAATTTTCAAAAATCCAGAAAATTGGCTGAAAACGACTAAATATCATGGAATCATTGGGCGAATCGCTCTGGAACTGAAATCGGAATGCTCACTGACATTTGCCCTATCTGAAAGTCTGATAAACGCCGGAAAAATGACTAAGTCCAAAAAAAAAATTGTTTTCAACTTTTTTCAATTTTACCCCCGTGGGATATATATTCTACCCACACATATTTGGTACTCTCCTGGGGTACCCTCACACATATTATTCCCTCATTTAGTAGATATTTTCACAAAAAAGTGAAATTTTCAAAAATCCAGAAAATTGGCTGAAAACGACTAAATATCAAGGACTCATTGGGCGAATCACTCTGGAACTGAAATCGGAATGCTCACTGACATTTGCCCTATCTGAAATTCTGATAAACGCCGGAAAAATGACTAAGTCTAAAAAAAAATATATTTTTTTAACTTTTTTCAATTTTACCCCCTTGGGATATATATTCTACCCACACACATTTGGAACTCTCCTGGGGTACCCTCACACATATTATTCCCTCATTTAGTGGATATTTTTACAAAAAAGTGAAATTTTCAAAAATCCAGAAAATTGTATGAAAACGACTAAATATCAGGGACTCATTGGGCGAATCGCTCTGGAACTGGAATCGGAATGCTCACTGACATTTGACCTGTCTGAAAGTCTGATAAACGGCGGAAAAATGACTAAGTCCAAAGAAAAAAAATGTTTTCAACTTTTTTCAATTTTTCCCCCGTGCGATGTATATTCTACCCACACACATTTGGAAATCTCCTGGGGTATACTCACACATATTATTCCCTCATTTAGTTTATATTTTTACAAAAAAGTGAAATTTTCAAAAATCCAGAAAATTGGCTGAAAACGACTAAATATCAAGGACTCATTGGGCGAATCACTCTGGAACTGAAATCGGAACGCTCCCTGTCATTTCCCCTAACTGAAAGTCTGATAAACGCCGGAAAAATTACTAAGTCCAAAAAAAAAATTTTTTTCAACTTTTTTCAATTTTACCCCCATGGGATATATATTCTACCCACTCACATTTGGAACTCTCCTGGGGTACCCTAACACATATTATTCCCTCATTTAGTGGATATTTTCACAAAAAAGTGAAATTTTCAAAAAACCAGAAAATTGGCTGAAAATGACTAAATATCAAGGACTCATTGGGCGAATCACTCTGGAACTGAAATGGGATTGGTCACTGACATTTGCCCTATCTGAAAGTCTGATAAACGCCGGAAAAATGACTAAGTCCAAAAAAAAAAATGTTTTCAACTTTTTTCAATTTTACCCCCATGGGATATATATTCTACCCACTCACATTTGGAACTCTCCTGGGGTACCCTCAAATATAATTCCCGCATTTAGTGGATATTTCCACAAAAAAGTGAAATTTTCAAAAATCCAGAAAATTGGCTGAAAACGACTAAATATCAAGGACTCATTGGGCGAATCGCTCTGGAACTGTAATCGGAACGCTCACTGACATTTGCCCTATCTGAAAGTCTGATAAACGCCGGAAAAATGACTAAGTCCAAAAAAAAAAATGTTTTCAACTTTTTTCAATTTTACCCCCGTGGGATATATATTCTACCCACACACATTTTGAACTCTCCTGGGGTACCCTCACACATATTATTCCCTCATTTAGTGGATATTTTTACAAAAAAGTGAAATTTTCAAAAATCCAGAAAATTGGCTGAAAACGACTAAATATCAAGGACTCATTGGGCGAATCGCTCTGGAGCTGAAATCGGAACGCTCACTGACATTTGCACTATCTGAAAGTCTGATAAACGCCGGAAAAATGACTAAGTCCAAAAAAAAAAATGTTTTCAACTTTTTTCAATTTTACCCCCGTGGGATGTATATTCTACCCACACACATTTGGAAATCTCCTGGGGTACCCTCACACATATTATTCCCTCATTTAGTGGATATTTTCACAAAAAAGTGAAATTTTCAAAAATCCAGAAAATTGGCTGAAAATGACTAAATATCAAGGACTCATTGGGCGAATCACTCTGGAACTGAAATCGGAATGCTCACTGACATTTGCCCAATCTGAAATTCTGATAAACGCAGGAAAAATTACCAAGTCCAAAAAAAAATTTTTTTTTAACTTTTTTCAATTTTACCCCTGTGGGATATATATTCTACCCACACACATTTGGAACTCTCCTGGGCTACCCTCACACATATTATTCCCTCATTTAGTGGATATTTTTACAAAAAAGTGAAATTTTCAAAAATCCAGAAAATTGTATGAAAACGACTAAATATCAAGGACTCATTGTTCGAATCGCTCTGGAACTGAAATCGGAATGCTCACTGACATTTGCACTAACTGAAAGTCTGATAAACGCCGGAAAAATGACTAAGTCCAAAAAAAAAATGTTTTCAACTTTTTTCAATTTTACCCCTGTGCGATGTATATTCTACCCACACACATTTGGAAATCTCCTGGGGTATACTCACACATATTATTCCCTCATTTAGTGGATATTTTTACAAAAAAGTGAAATTTTCAAAAATCCAGAAAATTGACTGAAAACGACTAAATATCAAGGACTCATTGGGCGAATCGCTCTGGAACTGAAATCGGAACGCTCCCTGACTTTTCCCATATCTGAAAGTCTGATAAACGCCGGAAAAATGACTAAGTCCAAAAAAAAAAATGTTTTCAACTTTTTTCAATTTTACCCCCGTGAGATATATATTCTACCCACACACATTTGGAACTCTCCTGGGGTACCCTCACACATATTATTCCCTCATTTAGTGGATATTTTTACAAAAAAGGGAAATTTTCAAAAATCCAGAAAATTGTATGAAAACGACTAAATATCAAGGACTCAATGGGTGAATCGCTCTGGAACTGAAATCGGAACGCTCACTGACATTTCCCCTATCTGAAAGTCTGATAAACGCCGGAAAAATGACTAAGTCCAAAAAAAAAATGTTTTCAACTTTTTTCAATTTTACCCCCGTGCGATGTATATTCTACCCACACACATTTGGAAATCTCCTGGGGTATACTCACACATATTATTCCCTCATTTAGTGGATATTTTTACAAAAAAGTGAAATTTTCAAAAATCCAGAAAATTGTATGAAAACGACTAAATATCAAGGACTCATTGGGCGAATCGCTCTGGAACTGAAATCGGAACGCTCACTGACATTTGCCCTATCTGAAAGTCTGATAAACGCCGGAAAAATGACTAAGTCCAAAAAAAAAAATATTTTCAACTTTTTTCAATTTTACCCCCGTGGGATATATATTCTACCCACACACATTTTGAACTCTCCTGGGGTACCCTCACACATATTATTCCCTCATTTAGTGGATATTTTTACAAAAAAGTGAAATTTTCAAAAATCCAGAAAATTGGCTGAAAACGACTAAATATCAAGGACTCATTGGGCGAATCGCTCTGGAGCTGAAATCGGAACGCTCACTGACATTTGCACTATCTGAAAGTCTGATAAACGCCGGAAAAATGACTAAGTCCAAAAAAAAAAATGTTTTCAACTTTTTTCAATTTTACCCCCGTGGGATGTATATTCTACCCACACACATTTGGAAATCTCCTGGGGTACCCTCACACATATTATTCCCTCATTTAGTGGATATTTTCACAAAAAAGTGAAATTTTCAAAAATCCAGAAAATTGGCTGAAAATGACTAAATATCAAGGACTCATTGGGCGAATCACTCTGGAACTGAAATCGGAACGCTCCCTGTCATTTCCCCTAACTGAAAGTCTGATAAACGCCGGAAAAATTACTAAGTCCAAAAAAAAAATTTTTTTCAACTTTTTTCAATTTTACCCCCATGGGATATATATTCTACCCACTCACATTTGGAACTCTCCTGGGGTACCCTCACACATATTATTCCCTCATTTAGTGGATATTTTTACAAAAAAGTGAAATTTTCAAAAATCCAGAAAATTGGCTGAAAACGACTAAATATCAAGGACTCATTGGGCGAATCGCTCTGGAGCTGAAATCGGAACGCTCACTGACATTTGCACTATCTGAAAGTCTGATAAACGCCGGAAAAATGACTAAGTCCAAAAAAAAAAATGTTTTCAACTTTTTTCAATTTTACCCCCGTGGGATGTATATTCTACCCACACACATTTGGAAATCTCCTGGGGTACCCTCACACATATTATTCCCTCATTTAGTGGATATTTTCACAAAAAAGTGAAATTTTCAAAAATCCAGAAAATTGGCTGAAAATGACTAAATATCAAGGACTCATTGGGCGAATCACTCTGGAACTGAAATCGGAATGCTCACTGACATTTGCCCAATCTGAAATTCTGATAAACGCAGGAAAAATTACCAAGTCCAAAAAAAAATTTTTTTTTAACTTTTTTCAATTTTACCCCTGTGGGATATATATTCTACCCACACACATTTGGAACTCTCCTGGGCTACCCTCACACATATTATTCCCTCATTTAGTGGATATTTTTACAAAAAAGTGAAATTTTCAAAAATCCAGAAAATTGACTGAAAACGACTAAATATCAAGGACTCATTGGGCGAATCGCTCTGGAACTGAAATCGGAACGCTCCCTGACATTTCCCATATCTGAAAGTCTGATAAACGCCGGAAAAATGACTAAGTCCAAAAAAAAAAATGTTTTCAACTTTTTTCAATTTTACCCCCGTGAGATATATATTCTACCCACACACATTTGGAACTCTCCTGGGGTACCCTCACACATATTATTCCCTCATTTAGTGGATATTTTTCCAAAAAAGGGAAATTTTCAAAAATCCAGAAAATTGTATGAAAACGACTAAATATCAAGGACTCATTGGTCGAATCGCTCTGGAACTGAAATCGGAACGCTCACTGACATTTGCCCTATCTGAAAGTCTGATAAACGCCGGAAAAATGACTAAGTCCAAAAAAAAAAATGTTTTCAACTTTTTCCAATTTTACCCCCGTGGGATATATATTCTACCCACACACATTTTGAACTCTCCTGGGGTACCCTCACACATATTATTCCCTCATTTAGTGGATATTTTTACAAAAAAGTGAAATTTTCAAAAATCCAGAAAATTGGCTGAAAACGACTAAATATCAAGGACTCATTGGGCGAATCGCTCTGGAGCTGAAATCGGAACGCTCACTGACATTTGCACTATCTGAAAGTCTGATAAACGCCGGAAAAATGACTAAGTCCAAAAAAAAAAATGTTTTCAACTTTTTTCAATTTTACCCCCGTGGGATGTATATTCTACCCACACACATTTGGAAATCTCCTGGGGTACCCTCACACATATTATTCCCTCATTTAGTGGATATTTTCACAAAAAAGTGAAATTTTCAAAAATCCAGAAAATTGGCTGAAAATGACTAAATATCAAGGACTCATTGGGCGAATCACTCTGGAACTGAAATCGGAATGCTCACTGACATTTGCCCAATCTGAAATTCTGATAAACGCAGGAAAAATTACCAAGTCCAAAAAAAAATTTTTTTTTAACTTTTTTCAATTTTACCCCTGTGGGATATATATTCTACCCACACACATTTGGAACTCTCCTGGGCTACCCTCACACATATTATTCCCTCATTTAGTGGATATTTTTACAAAAAAGTGAAATTTTCAAAAATCCAGAAAATTGTATGAAAACGACTAAATATCAAGGACTCAATGGGCGAATCGCTCTGGAACTGAAATCGGAACGCTCACTGACATTTCCCCTATCTGAAAGTCTGATAAACGCCGGAAAAATGACTAAGTCCAAAAAAAAAAATGTTTTCAACTTTTTTCAATTTTACCCCCGTGCGATGTATATTCTACCCACACACATTTGGAAATCTCCTGGGGTATACTCACACATATTATTCCCTCATTTAGTGGATATTTTTACAAAAAAGTGAAATTTTAAAAAATCCAGAAAATTGGCTGAAAACGACTAAATATTAAGGAATCATTGGGCGAATCACTCTGGAACTGAAATCGGAACGCTCCCTGTCATTTCCCCTAACTGAAAGTCTGATAAACGCCGGAAAAATTACTAAGTCCAAAAAAAAAATTTTTTTCAACTTTTTTCAATTTTACCCCCATGGGATATATATTCTACCCACTCACATTTGGAACTCTCCTGGGGTACCCTCACACATATTATTCCCTCATTTAGTGGATATTTTTACAAAAAAGTGAAATTTTCAAAAATCCAGAAAATTGGCTGAAAACGACTAAATATCAAGGACTCATTGGGCGAATCGCTCTGGAACTGAAATCGGAACGCTCACTGACATTTGCACTATCTGAAAGTCTGATAAACGCCGGAAAAATGACTAAGTCCAAAAGAAAAATGTTTCAACTTTTTTCAATTTTACCCCCGTGGGATATATATTCTACCCACACACATTTGGAACTCTCCTGGGGTACCCTCACACATATTATTCCCTCATTTAGTGGATATTTCCACAAAAAAGTGAAATTTTCAAAAATCCAGAAAATTGGCTGAAAACGACTAAATATCATGGAATCATTGGGCGAATCGCTCTGGAACTGAAATCGGAATGCTCACTGACATTTGCCCTATCTGAAAGTCTGATAAACGCCGGAAAAATGACTAAGTCCAAAAAAAAAATTGTTTTCAACTTTTTTCCATTTTACCCCCTTGGGATATATATTCTACCCACACACATTTGGAACTCTCCTGGGGTACCCTCACACATATTATTCCCTCATTTAGTGGATATTTTTACAAAAAAGTGAAATTTTCAAAAATCCAGAAAATTGTATGAAAACGACTAAATATCAGGGACTCATTGGGCGAATCGCTCTGGAACTGGAATCGGAATGCTCACTGACATTTGACCTGTCTGAAAGTCTGATAAACGGCGGAAAAATGACTAAGTCCAAAAAAAAAAAATGTTTTCAACTTTTTTCAATTTTACCCCCGTGCGATGTATATTCTACCCACACACATTTGGAAATCTCCTGGGGTATACTCACACATATTATTCCCTCATTTAGTTTATATTTTTACAAAAAAGTGAAATTTTCAAAAATCCAGAAAATTGGCTGAAAACGACTAAATATCAAGGACTCATTGGGCGAATCACTCTGGAACTGAAATCGGAACGCTCCCTGTCATTTCCCCTAACTGAAAGTCTGATAAACGCCGGAAAAATTACTAAGTCCAAAAAAAAAATTTTTTTCAACTTTTTTCAATTTTACCCCCATGGGATATATATTCTACCCACTCACATTTGGAACTCTCCTGGGGTACCCTAACACATATTATTCCCTCATTTAGTGGATATTTTCACAAAAAAGTGAAATTTTCAAAAAACCAGAAAATTGGCTGAAAATGACTAAATATCAAGGACTCATTGGGCGAATCACTCTGGAACTGTAATCGGAACGCTCACTGACATTTGCCCTATCTGAAAGTCTGATAAACGCCGGAAAAATGACTAAGTCCAAAAAAAAAAATGTTTTCAACTTTTTTCAATTTTACCCCCGTGGGATATATATTCTACCCACACACATTTTGAACTCTCCTGGGGTACCCTCACACATATTATTCCCTCATTTAGTGGATATTTTTACAAAAAAGTGAAATTTTCAAAAATCCAGAAAATTGGCTGAAAACGACTAAATATCAAGGACTCATTGGGCGAATCGCTCTGGAGCTGAAATCGGAACGCTCACTGACATTTGCACTATCTGAAAGTCTGATAAACGCCGGAAAAATGACTAAGTCCAAAAAAAAAAATGTTTTCAACTTTTTTCAATTTTACCCCCGTGGGATGTATATTCTACCCACACACATTTGGAAATCTCCTGGGGTACCCTCACACATATTATTCCCTCATTTAGTGGATATTTTCACAAAAAAGTGAAATTTTCAAAAATCCAGAAAATTGGCTGAAAATGACTAAATATCAAGGACTCATTGGGCGAATCACTCTGGAACTGAAATCGGAATGCTCACTGACATTTGCCCAATCTGAAATTCTGATAAACGCCGGAAAAATTACCAAGTCCAAAAAAAAATTTTTTTTTAACTTTTTTCAATTTTACCCCTGTGGGATATATATTCTACCCACTCACATTTGGAACTCTCCTGGGGTACCCTCACACATATTATTCCCTCATTTAGTGGATATTTTTACAAAAAAGTGAAATTTTCAAAAATCCAGAAAATTGGCTGAAAACGACTAAATATCAAGGACTCATTGGGCGAATCGCTCTGGAACTGAAATCGGAACGCTCACTGACATTTGCACTATCTGAAAGTCTGATAAACGCCGGAAAAATGACTAAGTCCAAAAGAAAAATGTTTCAACTTTTTTCAATTTTACCCCCGTGGGATATATATTCTACCCACACACATTTGGAACTCTCCTGGGGTACCCTCACACATATTATTCCCTCATTTAGTGGATATTTCCACAAAAAAGTGAAATTTTCAAAAATCCAGAAAATTGGCTGAAAACGACTAAATATCATGGAATCATTGGGCGAATCGCTCTGGAGCTGAAATCGGAACGCTCACTGACATTTGCACTATCTGAAAGTCTGCTAAACGCCGGAAAAATGACTAAGTCCAAAAAAAAAAATGTTTTCAACTTTTTTCAATTTTACCCCCGTGGGATGTATATTCTACCCACACACATTTGGAAATCTCTTGGGGTACCCTCACACATATTATTCCCTCATTTAGTGGATATTTTCACAAAAAAGTGAAATTTTCAAAAATCCAGAAAATTGGCTGAAAATGACTAAATATCAAGGACTCATTGGGCGAATCACTCTGGAACTGAAATCGGAATGCTCACTGACATTTGCCCAATCTGAAATTCTGATAAACGCAGGAAAAATTACCAAGTCCAAAAAAAAATTTTTTTTTAACTTTTTTCAATTTTACCCCTGTGGGATATATATTCTACCCACACACATTTGGAACTCTCCTGGGCTACCCTCACACATATTATTCCCTCATTTAGTGGATATTTTTACAAAAAAGTGAAATTTTCAAAAATCCAGAAAATTGTATGAAAACGACTAAATATCAAGGACTCATTGTTCGAATCGCTCTGGAACTGAAATCGGAATGCTCACTGACATTTGCACTAACTGAAAGTCTGATAAACGCCGGAAAAATGACTAAGTCCAAAAAAAAAATGTTTTCAACTTTTTTCAATTTTACCCCTGTGCGATGTATATTCTACCCACACACATTTGGAAATCTCCTGGGGTATACTCACACATATTATTCCCTCATTTAGTGGATATTTTTACAAAAAAGTGAAATTTTCAAAAATCCAGAAAATTGACTGAAAACGACTAAATATCAAGGACTCATTGGGCGAATCGCTCTGGAACTGAAATCGGAACGCTCCCTGACTTTTCCCATATCTGAAAGTCTGATAAACGCCGGAAAAATGACTAAGTCCAAAAAAAAAAATGTTTTCAACTTTTTTCAATTTTACCCCCGTGAGATATATATTCTACCCACACACATTTGGAACTCTCCTGGGGTACCCTCACACATATTATTCCCTCATTTAGTGGATATTTTTACAAAAAAGGGAAATTTTCAAAAATCCAGAAAATTGTATGAAAACGACTAAATATCAAGGACTCAATGGGTGAATCGCTCTGGAACTGAAATCGGAACGCTCACTGACATTTCCCCTATCTGAAAGTCTGATAAACGCCGGAAAAATGACTAAGTCCAAAAAAAAAATGTTTTCAACTTTTTTCAATTTTACCCCCGTGCGATGTATATTCTACCCACACACATTTGGAAATCTCCTGGGGTATACTCACACATATTATTCCCTCATTTAGTGGATATTTTTACAAAAAAGTGAAATTTTCAAAAATCCAGAAAATTGTATGAAAACGACTAAATATCAAGGACTCATTGGGCGAATCGCTCTGGAACTGAAATCGGAACGCTCACTGACATTTGCCCTATCTGAAAGTCTGATAAACGCCGGAAAAATGACTAAGTCCAAAAAAAAAAATGTTTTCAACTTTTTTCAATTTTACCCCCGTGGGATATATATTCTACCCACACACATTTTGAACTCTCCTGGGGTACCCTCACACATATTATTCCCTCATTTAGTGGATATTTTTACAAAAAAGTGAAATTTTCAAAAATCCAGAAAATTGGCTGAAAACGACTAAATATCAAGGACTCATTGGGCGAATCGCTCTGGAGCTGAAATCGGAACGCTCACTGACATTTGCACTATCTGAAAGTCTGATAAACGCCGGAAAAATGACTAAGTCCAAAAAAAAAAATGTTTTCAACTTTTTTCAATTTTACCCCCGTGGGATGTATATTCTACCCACACACATTTGGAAATCTCCTGGGGTACCCTCACACATATTATTCCCTCATTTAGTGGATATTTTCACAAAAAAGTGAAATTTTCAAAAATCCAGAAAATTGGCTGAAAATGACTAAATATCAAGGACTCATTGGGCGAATCACTCTGGAACTGAAATCGGAACGCTCCCTGTCATTTCCCCTAACTGAAAGTCTGATAAACGCCGGAAAAATTACTAAGTCCAAAAAAAAAATTTTTTTCAACTTTTTTCAATTTTACCCCCATGGGATATATATTCTACCCACTCACATTTGGAACTCTCCTGGGGTACCCTCACACATATTATTCCCTCATTTAGTGGATATTTTTACAAAAAAGTGAAATTTTCAAAAATCCAGAAAATTGGCTGAAAACGACTAAATATCAAGGACTCATTGGGCGAATCGCTCTGGAGCTGAAATCGGAACGCTCACTGACATTTGCACTATCTGAAAGTCTGATAAACGCCGGAAAAATGACTAAGTCCAAAAAAAAAAATGTTTTCAACTTTTTTCAATTTTACCCCCGTGGGATGTATATTCTACCCACACACATTTGGAAATCTCCTGGGGTACCCTCACACATATTATTCCCTCATTTAGTGGATATTTTCACAAAAAAGTGAAATTTTCAAAAATCCAGAAAATTGGCTGAAAATGACTAAATATCAAGGACTCATTGGGCGAATCACTCTGGAACTGAAATCGGAATGCTCACTGACATTTGCCCAATCTGAAATTCTGATAAACGCAGGAAAAATTACCAAGTCCAAAAAAAAATTTTTTTTTAACTTTTTTCAATTTTACCCCTGTGGGATATATATTCTACCCACACACATTTGGAACTCTCCTGGGCTACCCTCACACATATTATTCCCTCATTTAGTGGATATTTTTACAAAAAAGTGAAATTTTCAAAAATCCAGAAAATTGTATGAAAACGACTAAATATCAAGGACTCATTGTTCGAATCGCTCTGGAACTGAAATCGGAATGCTCACTGACATTTGCACTAACTGAAAGTCTGATAAACGCCGGAAAAATGACTAAGTCCAAAAAAAAAATGTTTTCAACTTTTTTCAATTTTACCCCTGTGCGATGTATATTCTACCCACACACATTTGGAAATCTCCTGGGGTATACTCACACATATTATTCCCTCATTTAGTGGATATTTTTACAAAAAAGTGAAATTTTCAAAAATCCAGAAAATTGACTGAAAACGACTAAATATCAAGGACTCATTGGGCGAATCGCTCTGGAACTGAAATCGGAACGCTCACTGACATTTGCCCTATCTGAAAGTCTGATAAACGCCGGAAAAATGACTAAGTCTAAAAAAAAAAATGTTTTCAACTTTTTTCAATTTTACCCCCGTGGGATATATATTCTACCCACACACATTTTGAACTCTCCTGGGGTACCCTCACACATATTATTCCCTCATTTAGTAGATATTTTTACAAAAAAGTGAAATTTTCAAAAATCCAGAAAATTGGCTGAAAACGACTAAATATCAAGGACTCATTGGGCGAATCGCTCTGGAGCTGAAATCGGAACGCTCACTGACATTTGCACTATCTGAAAGTCTGATAAACGCCGGAAAAATGACTAAGTCCAAAAAAAAAAATGTTTTCAACTTTTTTCAATTTTACCCCCGTGGGATGTATATTCTACCCACACACATTTGGAAATCTCCTGGGGTACCCTCACACATATTATTCCCTCATTTAGTGGATATTTTCACAAAAAAGTGAAATTTTCAAAAATCCAGAAAATTGGCTGAAAATGACTAAATATCAAGGACTCATTGGGCGAATCACTCTGGAACTGAAATCGGAACGCTCCCTGTCATTTCCCCTAACTGAAAGTCTGATAAACGCCGGAAAAATTACTAAGTCCAAAAAAAAAATTTTTTTCAACTTTTTTCAATTTTACCCCCATGGGATATATATTCTACCCACTCACATTTGGAACTCTCCTGGGGTACCCTCACACATATTATTCCCTCATTTAGTGGATATTTTTACAAAAAAGTGAAATTTTCAAAAATCCAGAAAATTGGCTGAAAACGACTAAATATCAAGGACTCATTGGGCGAATCGCTCTGGAGCTGAAATCGGAACGCTCACTGACATTTGCACTATCTGAAAGTCTGATAAACGCCGGAAAAATGACTAAGTCCAAAAAAAAAAATGTTTTCAACTTTTTTCAATTTTACCCCCGTGGGATGTATATTCTACCCACACACATTTGGAAATCTCCTGGGGTACCCTCACACATATTATTCCCTCATTTAGTGGATATTTTCACAAAAAAGTGAAATTTTCAAAAATCCAGAAAATTGGCTGAAAATGACTAAATATCAAGGACTCATTGGGCGAATCACTCTGGAACTGAAATCGGAATGCTCACTGACATTTGCCCAATCTGAAATTCTGATAAACGCAGGAAAAATTACCAAGTCCAAAAAAAAATTTTTTTTTAACTTTTTTCAATTTTACCCCTGTGGGATATATATTCTACCCACACACATTTGGAACTCTCCTGGGGTACCCTCACACATATTATTCCCTCATTTAGTGGATATTTTTACAAAAAAGTGAAATTTTCAAAAATCCAGAAAATTGGCTGAAAACGACTAAATATCAAGGACTCATTGGGCGAATCGCTCTGGAACTGAAATCGGAACGCTCACTGACATTTGCACTATCTGAAAGTCTGATAAACGCCGGAAAAATGACTAAGTCCAAAAGAAAAATGTTTCAACTTTTTTCAATTTTACCCCCGTGGGATATATATTCTACCCACACACATTTGGAACTCTCCTGGGGTACCCTCACACATATTATTCCCTCATTTAGTGGATATTTCCACAAAAAAGTGAAATTTTCAAAAATCCAGAAAATTGGCTGAAAACGACTAAATATCATGGAATCATTGGGCGAATCGCTCTGGAACTGAAATCGGAATGCTCACTGACATTTGCCCTATCTGAAAGTCTGATAAACGCCGGAAAAATGACTAAGTCCAAAAAAAAAATTGTTTTCAACTTTTTTCAATTTTACCCCCTTGGGATATATATTCTACCCACACACATTTGGAACTCTCCTGGGGTACCCTCACACATATTATTCCCTCATTTAGTGGATATTTTTACAAAAAAGTGAAATTTTCAAAAATCCAGAAAATTGTATGAAAACGACTAAATATCAGGGACTCATTGGGCGAATCGCTCTGGAACTGGAATCGGAATGCTCACTGACATTTGACCTGTCTGAAAGTCTGATAAACGGCGGAAAAATGACTAAGTCCAAAAAAAAAAAATGTTTTCAACTTTTTTCAATTTTACCCCCGTGCGATGTATATTCTACCCACACACATTTGGAAATCTCCTGGGGTATACTCACACATATTATTCCCTCATTTAGTTTATATTTTTACAAAAAAGTGAAATTTTCAAAAATCCAGAAAATTGGCTGAAAACGACTAAATATCAAGGACTCATTGGGCGAATCACTCTGGAACTGAAATCGGAACGCTCCCTGTCATTTCCCCTAACTGAAAGTCTGATAAACGCCGGAAAAATTACTAAGTCCAAAAAAAAAATTTTTTTCAACTTTTTTCAATTTTACCCCCATGGGATATATATTCTACCCACTCACATTTGGAACTCTCCTGGGGTACCCTAACACATATTATTCCCTCATTTAGTGGATATTTTCACAAAAAAGTGAAATTTTCAAAAAACCAGAAAATTGGCTGAAAATGACTAAATATCAAGGACTCATTGGGCGAATCACTCTGGAACTGAAATGGGATTGGTCACTGACATTTGCCCTATCTGAAAGTCTGATAAACGCCGGAAAAATGACTAAGTCCAAAAAAAAAAATGTTTTCAACTTTTTTCAATTTTACCCCCATGGGATATATATTCTACCCACTCACATTTGGAAATCTCCTGGGGTACCCTCAAATATAATTCCCGCATTTAGTGGATATTTCCACAAAAAAGTGAAATTTTCAAAAATCCAGAAAATTGGCTGAAAATGACTTAATATCAAGGACTCATTGGGCGAATCACTCTGGAACTGAAATCGGAATGCTCACTGACATTTGCCCAATCTGAAATTCTGATAAACGCAGGAAAAATTACCAAGTCCAAAAAAAAATTTTTTTTTAACTTTTTTCAATTTTACCCCTGTGGGATATATATTCTACCCACACACATTTGGAACTCTCCTGGGCTACCCTCACACATATTATTCCCTCATTTAGTGGATATTTTTACAAAAAAGTGAAATTTTCAAAAATCCAGAAAATTGTATGAAAACGACTAAATATCAAGGACTCATTGTTCGAATCGCTCTGGAACTGAAATCGGAATGCTCACTGACATTTGCACTAACTGAAAGTCTGATAAACGCCGGAAAAATGACTAAGTCCAAAAAAAAAATGTTTTCAACTTTTTTCAATTTTACCCCTGTGCGATGTATATTCTACCCACACACATTTGGAAATCTCCTGGGGTATACTCACACATATTATTCCCTCATTTAGTGGATATTTTTACAAAAAAGTGAAATTTTCAAAAATCCAGAAAATTGACTGAAAACGACTAAATATCAAGGACTCATTGGGCGAATCGCTCTGGAACTGAAATCGGAACGCTCACTGACATTTGCCCTATCTGAAAGTCTGATAAACGCCGGAAAAATGACTAAGTCCAAAAAAAAAAATGTTTTCAACTTTTTTCAATTTTACCCCCGTGGGATATATATTCTACCCACACACATTTTGAACTCTCCTGGGGTACCCTCACACATATTATTCCCTCATTTAGTGGATATTTTTACAAAAAAGTGAAATTTTCAAAAATCCAGAAAATTGGCTGAAAACGACTAAATATCAAGGACTCATTGGGCGAATCGCTCTGGAGCTGAAATCGGAACGCTCACTGACATTTGCACTATCTGAAAGTCTGATAAACGCCGGAAAAATGACTAAGTCCAAAAAAAAAAATGTTTTCAACTTTTTTCAATTTTACCCCCGTGGGATGTATATTCTACCCACACACATTTGGAAATCTCCTGGGGTACCCTCACACATATTATTCCCTCATTTAGTGGATATTTTCACAAAAAAGTGAAATTTTCAAAAATCCAGAAAATTGGCTGAAAATGACTAAATATCAAGGACTCATTGGGCGAATCACTCTGGAACTGAAATCGGAACGCTCCCTGTCATTTCCCCTAACTGAAAGTCTGATAAACGCCGGAAAAATTACTAAGTCCAAAAAAAAAATTTTTTTCAACTTTTTTCAATTTTACCCCCATGGGATATATATTCTACCCACTCACATTTGGAACTCTCCTGGGGTACCCTCACACATATTATTCCCTCATTTAGTGGATATTTTTACAAAAAAGTGAAATTTTCAAAAATCCAGAAAATTGGCTGAAAACGACTAAATATCAAGGACTCATTGGGCGAATCGCTCTGGAGCTGAAATCGGAACGCTCACTGACATTTGCACTATCTGAAAGTCTGATAAACGCCGGAAAAATGACTAAGTCCAAAAAAAAAAATGTTTTCAACTTTTTTCAATTTTACCCCCGTGGGATGTATATTCTACCCACACACATTTGGAAATCTCCTGGGGTACCCTCACACATATTATTCCCTCATTTAGTGGATATTTTCACAAAAAAGTGAAATTTTCAAAAATCCAGAAAATTGGCTGAAAATGACTAAATATCAAGGACTCATTGGGCGAATCACTCTGGAACTGAAATCGGAATGCTCACTGACATTTGCCCAATCTGAAATTCTGATAAACGCAGGAAAAATTACCAAGTCCAAAAAAAAATTTTTTTTTAACTTTTTTCAATTTTACCCCTGTGGGATATATATTCTACCCACACACATTTGGAACTCTCCTGGGCTACCCTCACACATATTATTCCCTCATTTAGTGGATATTTTTACAAAAAAGTGAAATTTTCAAAAATCCAGAAAATTGTATGAAAACGACTAAATATCAAGGACTCATTGTTCGAATCGCTCTGGAACTGAAATCGGAATGCTCACTGACATTTGCACTAACTGAAAGTCTGATAAACGCCGGAAAAATGACTAAGTCCAAAAAAAAAATGTTTTCAACTTTTTTCAATTTTACCCCTGTGCGATGTATATTCTACCCACACACATTTGGAAATCTCCTGGGGTATACTCACACATATTATTCCCTCATTTAGTGGATATTTTTACAAAAAAGTGAAATTTTCAAAAATCCAGAAAATTGACTGAAAACGACTAAATATCAAGGACTCATTGGGCGAATCGCTCTGGAACTGAAATCGGAACGCTCCCTGACTTTTCCCATATCTGAAAGTCTGATAAACGCCAGAAAAATGACTAAGTCCAAAAAAAAAAATGTTTTCAACTTTTTTCAATTTTACCCCCGTGAGATATATATTCTACCCACACACATTTGGAACTCTCCTGGGGTACCCTCACACATATTATTCCCTCATTTAGTGGATATTTTTACAAAAAAGGGAAATTTTCAAAAATCCAGAAAATTGTATGAAAACGACTAAATATCAAGGACTCAATGGGTGAATCGCTCTGGAACTGAAATCGGAACGCTCACTGACATTTCCCCTATCTGAAAGTCTGATAAACGCCGGAAAAATGACTAAGTCCAAAAAAAAAATGTTTTCAACTTTTTTCAATTTTACCCCCGTGCGATGTGTATTCTACCCACACACATTTGGAAATCTCCTGGGGTATACTCACACATATTATTCCCTCATTTAGTGGATATTTTTACAAAAAAGTGAAATTTTCAAAAATCCAGAAAATTGTATGAAAACGACTAAATATCAAGGACTCATTGGGCGAATCGCTCTGGAGCTGAAATCGGAACGCTCACTGACATTTCCCCTAACTGAAAGTCTGATAAACGCCGGAAAAATTACTAAGTCCAAAAAAAAAATTTTTTTCAACTTTTTTCAATTTTACCCCCATGGGATATATATTCTACCCACTCACATTTGGAACTCTCCTGGGGTACCCTCACACATATTATTCCCTCATTTAGTGGATATTTTTACAAAAAAGTGAAATTTTCAAAAATCCAGAAAATTGGCTGAAAACGACTAAATATCAAGGACTCATTGGGCGAATCACTCTGGAACTGAAATGGGATTGGTCACTGACATTTGCCCTATCTGAAAGTCTGATAAACGCCGGAAAAATGACTAAGTCCAAAAAAAAAAATGTTTTCAACTTTTTTCAATTTTACCCCCATGGGATATATATTCTACCCACTCACATTTGGAACTCTCCTGGGGTACCCTCAAATATAATTCCCGCATTTAGTGGATATTTCCACAAAAAAGTGAAATTTTCAAAAATCCAGAAAATTGGCTGAAAACGACTAAATATCAAGGACTCATTGGGCGAATCGCTCTGGAACTGTAATCGGAACGCTCACTGACATTTGCCCTATCTGAAAGTCTGATAAACGCCGGAAAAATGACTAAGTCCAAAAAAAAAAATGTTTTCAACTTTTTTCAAATTTACCCCCGTGGGATGTATATTCTACCCACACACATTTGGAAATCTCCTGGGGTACACTCACACATATTATTCCCTCATTTAGTAGATATTTTCACAAAAAAGTGAAATTTTCAAAAATCCAGAAAATTGGCTGAAAACGACTAAATATCAAGGACTCATTGGGCGAATCACTCTGGAACTGAAATCGGAATGCTCACTGACATTTGCCCTATCTGAAATTCTGATAAACGCCGGAAAAATGACTAAGTCTAAAAAAAAATATATTTTTTTAACTTTTTTCAATTTTACCCCCTTGGGATATATATTCTACCCACACACATTTGGAACTCTCCTGGGGTACCCTCACACATATTATTCCCTCATTTAGTGGATATTTTTACAAAAAAGTGAAATTTTCAAAAATCCAGAAAATTGTATGAAAACGACTAAATATCAGGGACTCATTGGGCGAATCGCTCTGGAACTGGAATCGGAATGCTCACTGACATTTGACCTGTCTGAAAGTCTGATAAACGGCGGAAAAATGACTAAGTCCAAAAAAAAAAATGTTTTCAACTTTTTTCAATTTTACCCCCGTGCGATGTATATTCTACCCACACACATTTGGAAATCTCCTGGGGTATACTCACACATATTATTCCCTCATTTAGTGGATATTTTTACAAAAAAGTGAAATTTTCAAAAATCCAGAAAATTGGCTGAAAACGACTAAATATCAAGGACTCATTGGGCGAATCACTCTGGAACTGAAATCGGAACGCTCCCTGTCATTTCCCCTAACTGAAAGTCTGATAAACGCCGGAAAAATTACTAAGTCCAAAAAAAAAATTTTTTTCAACTTTTTTCAATTTTACCCCCATGGGATATATATTCTACCCACTCACATTTGGAACTCTCCTGGGGTACCCTAACACATATTATTCCCTCATTTAGTGGATATTTTCACAAAAAAGTGAAATTTTCAAAAAACCAGAAAATTGGCTGAAAATGACTAAATATCAAGGACTCATTGGGCGAATCACTCTGGAACTGAAATGGGATTGGTCACTGACATTTGCCCTATCTGAAAGTCTGATAAACGCCGGAAAAATGACTAAGTCCAAAAAAAAAAATGTTTTCAACTTTTTTCAATTTTACCCCCATGGGATATATATTCTACCCACTCACATTTGGAACTCTCCTGGGGTACCCTCAAATATAATTCCCGCATTTAGTGGATATTTCCACAAAAAAGTGAAATTTTCAAAAATCCAGAAAATTGGCTGAAAACGACTAAATATCAAGGACTCATTGGGCGAATCGCTCTGGAACTGTAATCGGAACGCTCACTGACATTTGCCCTATCTGAAAGTCTGATAAACGCCGGAAAAATGACTAAGTCCAAAAAAAAAAATGTTTTCAACTTTTTTCAAATTTACCCCCGTGGGATGTATATTCTACCCACACACATTTGGAAATCTCCTGGGGTACACTCACACATATTATTCCCTCATTTAGTGGATATTTTTACAAAAAAGTGAAATTTTCAAAAATCCAGAAAATTGTATGAAAACGACTAAATATCAAGGACTCATTGGGCGAATCGCTCTGGAACTGAAATCGGAACGCTCACTGACATTTGCCCTATCTGAAAGTCTGATAAACGCCGGAAAAATGACTAAGTCCAAAAAAAAAAATGTTTTCAACTTTTTTCAATTTTACCCCCGTGGGATATATATTCTACCCACACACATTTTGAATTCTCCTGGGGTACCCTCACACATATTATTCCCTCATTTAGTGGATATTTTTACAAAAAAGTGAAATTTTCAAAAATCCAGAAAATTGGCTGAAAACGACTAAATATCAAGGACTCATTGGGCGAATCGCTCTGGAGCTGAAATCGGAACGCTCACTGACATTTGCACTATCTGAAAGTCTGATAAACGCCGGAAAAATGACTAAGTCCAAAAAAAAAAATGTTTTCAACTTTTTTCAATTTTACCCCCGTGGGATATATATTCTACCCACACACATTTGGAACTCTCCTGGGGTACCCTCACACATATTATTCCCTCATTTAGTGGATATTTCCACAAAAAAGTGAAATTTTCAAAAATCCAGAAAATTGGCTGAAAACGACTAAATATCAAGGACTCATTGGGCGAATCACTCTGGAACTGAAATCGGAATGCTCACTGACATTTGCCCTATCTGAAATTCTGATAAACGCAGGAAAAATTACTAAGTCCCAAAAAAAATTTTTTTTTAACTTTTTTCAATTTTACCCCCGTGGGATATATATTCTACCCACACACATTTGGAACTCTCCTGGGGTACCCTCACACATATTATTCCCTCATTTAGTGGATATTTTTACAAAAAAGTGAAATTTTCAAAAATCCAGAAAATTGTATGAAAACGACTAAATATCAAGGACTCATTGGGCGAATCGCTCTAGAACTGAAATCGGAACGCTCACTGACATTTGCCCTATCTGAAAGTCTGATAAACGCCGGAAAAATGACTAAGTCCAAAAAAAAAAATGTTTTCAACTTTTTTCAATTTTACCCCCGTGGGATATATATTCTACCCACACACATTTGGAACTCTCCTGGGGTACCCTCACACATATTATTCCCTCATTTAGTGGATATTTTTACAAAAAAGTGAGATTTTCAAAAATCCAGAAAATTGGCTGAAAACGACTAAATATCAAGGACTCATTTGGCGAATCGCTCTGGAACTGAAATCGGAACGCTCACTGACATTTGCCCTATCTGAAAGTCTGATAAACGCCAGAAAAATTACTAAGTCCAAAAAAAAAATGTTTCAACTTTTTTCAATTTTACCCCCGTGGGATATATATTCTACCCACACATATTTGGTACTCTCCTGGGGTACCCTCACACATATTATTCCCTCATTTAGTAGATATTTTCACAAAAAAGTGAAATTTTCAAAAATCCAGAAAATTGGCTGAAAACGACTAAATATCAAGGACTCATTGGGCGAATCACTCTGGAACTGAAATCGGAATGCTCACTGACATTTGCCCTATCTGAAATTCTGATAAACGCCGGAAAAATGACTAAGTCTAAAAAAAAAAATATTTTTTTAACTTTTTTCAATTTTACCCCCTTGGGATATATATTCTACCCACACACATTTGGAACTCTCCTGGGGTACCCTCACACATATTATTCCCTCATTTAGTGGATATTTTTACAAAAAAGTGAAATTTTCAAAAATCCAGAAAATTGTATGAAAACGACTAAATATCAGGGACTCATTGGGCGAATCGCTCTGGAACTGGAATCGGAATGCTCACTGACATTTGACCTGTCTGAAAGTCTGATAAACGGCGGAAAAATGACTAAGTCCAAAAAAAAAAATGTTTTCAACTTTTTTCAATTTTACCCCCGTGCGATGTATATTCTACCCACACACATTTGGAAATCTCCTGGGGTATACTCACACATATTATTCCCTCATTTAGTGGATATTTTTACAAAAAAGTGAAATTTTCAAAAATCCAGAAAATTGGCTGAAAACGACTAAATATCAAGGACTCATAGGGAGAATCGCTCTGGAACTGAAATCCGAATGCTCACTGACATTTGCCCTATCTGAAAGTCTGATAAACGCCGGAAAAATGACTAAGTCCAAAAAAAATTTTTTTTCAACTTTTTTCAATTTCACCCCCGTGGGATATATATTCTACCAACACACATTTGGAACTCTCCTGGGGTACCCTCACACATATTATTCCCTCATTTAGTGGATATTTTTACAAAAAAGTGAGATTTTTAAAAAACCAGAAAATTGGCTGAAAACGACTAAATATCAAGGACTCATTTGGCGAATCGCTCTGGAACTGAAATCGGAACGCTCACTGACATTTGCCCTATCTGAAAGACTGATAAACGCCGGAAAAATGACTAAGTCAAAAAAAAAATTTTTTTCAACTTTTTTCAATTTTACCCCCGTGGGATATATATTCTACCCACACACATTTGGAACTCTCCTGGGTTACCCTCACACATATTATTCCCTCATTTAGTGGATATTTTTACAAAAAAGTGAAATTTTCAAAAATCCAGAAAATTGGCTGAAAACGACTAAATATCAAGGACTCATTGGGCGAATCACTCTGGAACTGAAATCGGAATGCTCACTGACATTTGCCCTATCTGAAATTCTGATAAACGCAGGAAAAATTACTAAGTCCCAAAAAAAAATTTTTTTTTAACTTTTTTCAATTTTACCCCCGTGGGATATATATTCTACCCACACACATTTGGAACTCTCCTGGGGTACCCTCACACATATTATTCCCTCATTTAGTGGATATTTTTACAAAAAAGTGAAATTTTCAAAAATCCAGAAAATTGTATGAAAACGACTAAATATCAAGGACTCATTGGGCGAATCGCTCTGGAACTGAAATCGGAACGCTCACTGACATTTGCCCTATCTGAAAGTCTGATAAACGCCGGAAAAATGACTAAGTCCAAAAAAAAAAATGTTTTCAACTTTTTTCAATTTTACCCCCGTGGGATGTATATTCTACCCACACACATTTGGAAATCTCCTGGGGTACACTCACACATATTATTCCCTCATTTAGTGGATATTTTTACAAAAAAGTGAAATTTTCAAAAATCCAGAAAATTGTATGAAAACGACTAAATATCAAGGACTCATTGGGCGAATCGCTCTGGAAATGAAATCGGAACGCTCACTGACATTTGCCCTATCTGAAAGTCTGATAAACGCCGGAAAAATGACTAAGTCCAAAAAAAAAAATGTTTTCAACTTTTTTCAATTTTACCCCCGTGGGATATATATTCTACCCACACACATTTTGAACTCTCCTGGGGTACCCTCACACATATTATTCCCTCATTTAGTGGATATTTTTACAAAAAAGTGAAATTTTCAAAAATCCAGAAAATTGGCTGAAAACGACTAAATATCAAGGACTCATTGGGCGAATCGCTCTGGAGCTGAAATCGGAACGCTCACTGACATTTGCACTATCTGAAAGTCTGATAAACGCCGGAAAAATGACTAAGTCCAAAAAAAAAAATGTTTTCAACTTTTTTCAATTTTACCCCCGTGGGATGTATATTCTACCCACACACATTTGGAAATCTCCTGGGGTACCCTCACACATATTATTCCCTCATTTAGTGGATATTTTCACAAAAAAGTGAAATTTTCAAAAATCCAGAAAATTGGCTGAAAATGACTAAATATCAAGGACTCATTGGGCGAATCACTCTGGAACTGAAATCGGAATGCTCACTGACATATGCCCTATCTGAAATTCTGATAAACGCAGGAAAAATTACCAAGTCCAAAAAAAAATTTTTTTTTAACTTTTTTCAATTTTACCCCTGTGGGATATATTTTCTACCCACACACATTTGGAACTCTCCTGGGGTACCCTCACACATATTATTCCCTCATTTAGTGGATATTTTTACAAAAAAGTGAAATTTTCAAAAATCCAGAAAATTGGCTGAAAACGACTAAATATCAAGGACTCATTGGGCGAATCGCTCTGGAACTGAAATCGGAACGCTCACTGACATTTGCACTATCTGAAAGTCTGATAAACGCCGGAAAAATGACTAAGTCCAAAAGAAAAATGTTTCAACTTTTTTCAATTTTACCCCCGTGGGATATATATTCTACCCACACACATTTGGAAATCTCCTGGGGTACCCTCACACATATTATTCCCTCATTTAGTGGATATTTCCACAAAAAAGTGAAATTTTCAAAAATCCAGAAAATTGGCTGAAAACGACTAAATATCAAGGACTCATTGGGCGAATCACTCTGGAACTGAAATCGGAATGCTCACTGACATTTGCCCTATCTGAAATTCTGATAAACGCAGGAAAAATTACTAAGTCCCAAAAAAAAATTTTTTTTAACTTTTTTCAATTTTACCCCCGTGGGATATATATTCTACCCACACACATTTGGAACTCTCCTGGGGTACCCTCACACATATTATTCCCTCATTTAGTGGATATTTTTACAAAAAAGTGAAATTTTCAAAAATCCAGAAAATTGGCTGAAAACGACTAAATATCAAGGACTCATTGGGCGAATCGCTCTGGAACTGAAATCGGAACGCTCACTGACATTTGCCCTATCTGAAAGTCTGATAAACGCCGGAAAAATGACTAAGTCCAAAAAAAAAAATGTTTTCAACTTTTTTCAATTTCACCCCCGTGGGATATATATTCTACCAACACACATTTGGAACTCTCCTGGGGTACCCTCACACATATTATTCCCTCATTTAGTGGATATTTTTACAAAAAAGTGAGATTTTTAAAAAACCAGAAAATTGGCTGAAAACGACTAAATATCAAGGACTCATTTGGCGAATCGCTCTGGAACTGAAATCGGAACGCTCACTGACATTTGCCCTATCTGAAAGACTGATAAACGCCGGAAAAATGACTAAGTCAAAAAAAAAAATTTTTTCAACTTTTTTCAATTTTACCCCCGTGGGATATATATTCTACCCACACACATTTGGAACTCTCCTGGGTTACCCTCACACATATTATTCCCTCATTTAGTGGATATTTTTACAAAAAAGTGAAATTTTCAAAAATCCAGAAAATTGGCTGAAAACGACTAAATATCAAGGACTCATTGGGCGAATCACTCTGGAACTGAAATCGGAATGCTCACTGACATTTGCCCTATCTGAAATTCTGATAAACGCAGGAAAAATTACTAAGTCCCAAAAAAAAATTTTTTTTAACTTTTTTCAATTTTACCCCCGTGGGATATATATTCTACCCACACACATTTGGAACTCTCCTGGGGTACCCTCACACATATTATTCCCTCATTTAGTGGATATTTTTACAAAAAAGTGAAATTTTCAAAAATCCAGAAAATTGTATGAAAACGACTAAATATCAAGGACTCATTTGGCGAATCGCTCTGGAACTGAAATCGGAACGCTCACTGACATTTGCCCTATCTGAAAGTCTGATAAACGCCGGAAAAATGACTAAGTCCAAAAAAAAAATGTTTCAACTTTTTTCAATTTTACCCCCGTGGGATATATATTCTACCCACACACATTTGGAACTCTCCTGGGGTACCCTCACACATATTATTCCCTCATTTAGTGGATATTTTTACAAAAAAGTGAAATTTTCAAAAATCCAGAAAATTGGCTGAAAATGACTAAATATCAAGGACTCATAGGGCGAATCGCTCTGGAACTGAAATCGGAACGCTCACTGACATTTGCCCTATCTGAAAGACTGATAAACGCCGGAAAAATGACTAAGTCAAAAAAAAATTTTTTTTCAACTTTTTTCAATTTTACCCCCGTGGGATATATATTCTACCCACACACATTTGGAACTCTCCTGGGTTACCCTCACACATATTATTCCCTCATTTAGTGGATATTTTTACAAAAAAGTGAAATTTTCAAAAATCCAGAAAATTGGCTGAAAACGACTAAATATCAAGGACTCATTGGGCGAATCACTCTGGAACTGAAATCGGAACGCTCACTGACATTTGCCCTATCTGAAAGTCTGATAAACGCCGGAAAAATTACTAAGTCCCAAAAAAATTTTTTTTTAAACTTTTCTCAATTTTACCCCCGTGGGATATATATTCTACCCACACACATTTGGAACTCTCCTGGGGTACCCTCACACATATTATTCCCTCATTTAGTGGATATTTTCACAAAAAAGTGAAATTTTCAAAAATCCAGAAAATTGGCTGAAAATGACTAAATATCAAGGACTCATTGGGCGAATCACTCTGGAACTGAAATCGGAATGCTCACTGACATTTGCCCTATCTGAAATTCTGATAAACGCAGGAAAAATTACTAAGTCCCAAAAA
The DNA here is from genome assembly GCF_046119375.1 of Phyllobates terribilis. Taxonomy (NCBI): domain Eukaryota; kingdom Metazoa; phylum Chordata; class Amphibia; order Anura; family Dendrobatidae; genus Phyllobates; species Phyllobates terribilis. The sequence continues at coordinate 323,546,028 of NW_027362764.1, read as the reverse complement.
AAAATTTTTTTTAACTTTTTTCAATTTTACCCCCGTGGGATATATATTCTACCCACACACATTTGGAACTCTCCTGGGGTACCCTCACACATATTATTCCCTCATTTAGTGGATGTTTATACAAAAAAGTGAAATTTTCAAAAATCCAGAAAATTGTATGAAAACGACTAAATATCAAGGACTCATTGTTCGAATCGCTCTGGAACTGAAATCGGAATGCTCACTGACATTTGCCCTATCTGAAAGTCTGATAAACGCCGGAAAAATGACTAAGTCCAAAAAAAAATGTTTTCAAATTTTTTCAATTTTACCCGCTTGGGATATATATTCTACCCACACACATTTGGAACTCTCCTGGGGTACCCTCACACATATTATTCCCTCATTTAGTGGATATTTCCACAAAAAAGTGAAATTTTCAAAAATCCAGAAAATTGGCTGAAAACGACTAAATATCAAGGACTCATTGGGCAAATCACTCTGGAACTGAAATCGGAATGCTCACTGACATTTGCCCTATCTGAAATTCTGATAAACGCCGGAAAAATGACTAAGTCCCAAAAAAAATTTTTTTTTTACTTGTTTCAATTTTACCCCCGTGGGATATATATTCTACCCACACACATTTGGAACTCTCCTGGGGTACCCTCACACATATTATTCCCTCATTTAGTGGATATTTTTACAAAAAAGTGAAATTTTCAAAAATCCAGAAAATTGTATGAAAACGACTAAATATCAAGGACTCATTGAGCGAATCGCTCTGGAACTGAAATCGGAACGCTCAGTGACATTTGCCCTATCTGAAAGTCTGATAAACGCCGGAAAAATTACTAAGTCCAAAAAAAAAAATGTTTTCAACTTTTTTCACTTTTACCCCCGTGGGATATATATTCTACCCACACACATTTGGAACTCTCCTGGGGTACCCTCACACATATTATTCCCTCATTTAGTGGATGTTTATACAAAAAAGTGAAATTTTCAAAAATCCAGAAAATTGTATGAAAACGACTAAATATCAAGGACTCATTGTTCGAATCGCTCTGGAACTGAAATCGGAATGCTCACTGACATTTGCCCTATCTGAAAGTCTGATAAACGCCGGAAAAATGACTAAGTCCAAAAAAAAATGTTTTCAAATTTTTTCAATTTTACCCGCTTGGGATATATATTCTACCCACACACATTTGGAACTCTCCTGGGGTACCCTCACACATATTATTCCCTCATTTAGTGGATATTTCCACAAAAAAGTGAAATTTTCAAAAATCCAGAAAATTGGCTGAAAACGACTAAATATCAAGGACTCATTGGGCAAATCACTCTGGAACTGAAATCGGAATGCTCACTGACATTTGCCCTATCTGAAATTCTGATAAACGCCGGAAAAATGACTAAGTCCCAAAAAAAATTTTTTTTTTACTTGTTTCAATTTTACCCCCGTGGGATATATATTCTACCCACACACATTTGGAACTCTCCTGGGGTACCCTCACACATATTATTCCCTCATTTAGTGGATATTTTTACAAAAAAGTGAAATTTTCAAAAATCCAGAAAATTGTATGAAAACGACTAAATATCAAGGACTCATTGAGCGAATCGCTCTGGAACTGAAATCGGAACGCTCAGTGACATTTGCCCTATCTGAAAGTCTGATAAACGCCGGAAAAATTACTAAGTCCAAAAAAAAAAATGTTTTCAACTTTTTTAAATTTTACCCCCGTGGGATATATATTCTACCCACACACATTTGGAACTCTCCTGGGGTACCCTCACACATATTATTCCCTCATTTAGTGGATATTTTTACAAAAAAGTGAAATTTTCAAAAATCCAGAAAATTGGCTGAAAACGACTAAATATCAAGGACTCATTGTTCGAATCGCTCTGGAACTGAAATCGGAATGCTCACTGACATTTGCCCTATCTGAAAGTCTGATAAAGGCCGGAAAAATGACTAAGTCCAAAAAAAAAATGTTTTCAACTTTTTTCAATTTTACCCCCTTGGGATATATATTCTACCCACACACATTTGGAACTCTCCTGGGTTACCCTCACACATATTATTCCCTCATTTAGTGGATATTTTTACAAAAAAGTGAAATTTTCAAAAATCCAGAAAATTGGCTGAAAACGACTAAATATCAAGGACTCATTGGGCGAATCGCTCTGGAACTGAAATCGGAACGCTCACTGAAATTTGCCCTATCTGAAAGTCTGATAAACGCCGGAAAAATGACTAAGTCCAAAAAAAAAAATGTTTTCAACTTTTTTCAATTTCACCCCTGTGGGATATATATTCTACCAACACACATTTGGAACTCTCCTGGGGTACCCTCACACATATTATTCCCTCATTTAGTGGATATTTTTACAAAAAAGTGAGATTTTCAAAAATCCAGAAAATTGGCTGAAAACGACTAAATATCAAGGACTCATTTGGCGAATCGCTCTGGAACTGAAATCGGAACGCTCACTGACATTTGCCCTATCTGAAAGTCTGATAAACGCCGGAAAAATGACTAAGTCCAAAAAAAAAATGTTTCAACTTTTTTCAATTTTACCCCCGTGGGATATATATTCTACCCACACACATTTGGAACTCTCCTGGGGTACCCTCACACATATTATTCCCTCATTTAGTGGATATTTTTACAAAAAAGTGAAATCTTCAAAAATCCAGAAAATTGGCTGAAAAGACTAAATATCAAGGACTCATTGTTCGAATCGCTCTGGAACTGAAATCGGAACGCTCACTGACATTTGCCCTATCTGAAAGTCTGATAAACGCCGGAAAAATGACTAAGTCCAAAAAAAAATGTTTTCAAATTTTTTCAATTTTACCCGCTTGGGATATATATTCTACCCACACACATTTGGAACTCTCCTGGGGTACCCTCACACATATTATTCCCTCATTTAGTGGATATTTTTACAAAAAAGTGAAATTTTCAAAAATCCAGAAAATTGGCTGAAAACGACTAAATATCAAGGACTCATTGGGCGAATCACTCTGGAACTGAAATCGGAACGCTCACTGACATTTGCCCTATCTGAAAGTCTGATAAACGCCGGAAAAATGACTAAGGCCCAAAAAAAAATTTTTTTTAACTTTTTTCAATTTTACCCCCGTGGGATATATATTCTACCCACACACATTTGGAACTCTCCTGGGGTACCCTCACACATATTATTCCCTCATTTAGTGGATGTTTTCACAAAAAAGTGAAATTTTCAAAAATCCAGAAAATTGGCTGAAAATGACTAAATATCAAGGACTCATTTGGCGAATCGCTCTGGAACTGAAATCGGAACGCTCACTGACATTTGCCCTATCTGAAAGTCTGATAAACGCCGGAAAAATGACTAAGTCCAAAAAAAAAATGTTTTCAACTTTTTTCAATTTTACCCTCGTGGGATATATATTCTACCCACACACATTTGGAACTCTCGTGGGGTACCCTCACACATATTATTCCCTCATTTAGTGGATATTTTCACAAAAAAGTGAAATTTTCAAAAATCCAGAAAATTGGCTGAAAATGACTAAATATCAAGGACTCATTGGGCGAATCAATCTGGAACTGAAATCAGAATTCTCACTGACATTTGCCCTTTCTGAAATTCTGATAAACGCCAGAAAAATGACTAAGTACAAAAAAAAATTTTTTTTTAACTTTTTTCAATTTTACCCCCGTGGGATATATATTCTACCCACACACATTTGGAACTCTCCTGGGGTACCCTCACACATATTATTCCCTCATTTAGTGGATATTTTTATAAAAAAGTGAAGTTTTCAAAAATCCAGAAAATTGTATGAAAACGACTAAATATCAAGGACTCATTGGGCGAATCGCTCTGGAACTGAAATCGGAATGCTCACTGACATTTGCCCTATCTGAAAGTCTGATAAACGCCGGAAAAATGACTAAGTCCAAAAAAAAAATGTTTTCAACTTTTTTCAATTTTACCCCCGTGGGATATATATTCTACCCACACACATTTGGAACTCTCCTGGGGTACCCTCACACATATTATTCCCTCATTTATTGGATATTTCCACAAAAAAGTGAAATTTTCAAAAATCCAGAAAATTGGCTGAAAACGACTAAATATCATGGAATCATTGGGCGAATCGCTCTGGAACTGAAATCGGAATGCTCACTGACATTTGCCCTATCTGAAAGTCTGATAAACGCCGGAAAAATGACTAAGTCCAAAAAAAAAAATGTTTTCAACTTTTTTCAATTTTACCCCCGTGGGATGTATATTCTACCCACACACATTTGGAACTCTCCTGGGGTACCCTCACATATATTATTCCCTCATTTAGTGGATATTTTCACAAAAAAGTGAAATTTTCAAAAATCCAGAAAATTGGCTGAAAATGACTAAATATCAAGGACTCATTGGGCGAATCACTCTGGAACTGAAATCGGAATGCTCACTGACATTTGCCCTATCTGAAATTCTGATAAACGCAGGAAAAATTACTAAGTCGAAAAAAAATTTTTTTTTTAACTTTTTTCAATTTTACCCCCGTGGGATATAAATTCTACCCACACACATTTGGAACTCTCCTGGGGTCCCCTCACACATATTATTCCCTCATTTAGTGGATATTTTTACAAAAAAGTGAAATTTTCAAAAATCCAGAAAATTGTATGAAAACGACTAAATATCAAGGACTCATTGGGTGAATCGCTCTGGAACTGAAATCGGAACGCTCACTGACATTTGCCCTATCTGAAAGTCTGATAAACGCCGGAAAAATGACTAAGTCCAAAAAAAAAATGTTTCAACTTTTTTCAATTTTACCCCCGTGGGATATATATTCTACCCACACACATTTGGAACTCTCCTGGGGTACCCTCACACATATTATTCCCTCATTTAGTGGATATTTTTACAAAAAAGTGAATTGGCTGAAAACGACTAAATATCAAGGACTCATTGGGCGAATCACTCTGGAACTGAAATCGGAATGCTCACTGACATTTGCCCTATCTGAAATTCTGGTAAACGCAGGAAAAAATACTAAATCCAAAAAAATTTTTTTTTTTAACTTTTTTCAATTTTACCCCCGTGGGATATATATTCTACCCACACACATTTGGAACTCTCCTGGGGTACCCTCACACATTTTATTCCCTCATTTAGTGGATGTTTTTACAAAAAAGTGAAATTTTCAAAAATCCAGAAAATTGTATGAAAATGACTAAATATTAAGGACTCATTGGGCGAATCGCTCTGGAACTGAAATCGGAACGCTCACTGACATTTGCCCTATCTGAAAGTCTGATAAACGCCGGAAAAATCACTAAGTCCAAAAAAAAAATGTTTTCAACTTTTTTCAATTTTACCCCCGTGGGATATATATTCTACCCACACACATTTGGAACTCTCCTGGGGTACCCTCACACATATTATTCCCTCATTTAGTGGATATTTTTACAAAAAAGTGAAATTTTCAAAAATCCAGAAAATTGGCTGAAAACGACTAAATATCAAGGACTCATTGTTCGAATCGCTCTGGAACAGAAATCGGAATGCTCACTGCATTTGCCCTATCTGAAAGTCTGATAAAGGCCGGAAAAATGACTAAGTCCAAAAAAAAAATGTTTTCAACTTTTTTCAATTTTACCCCTTTGGGATATATATTCTACCCACACACATTTGGAACTCTCCTGGGGTACCCTTACACATATTATTCCCTCATTTAGTGGATATTTTTACAAAAAAGTGAAATTTTCAAAAATCCAGAAAATTGGCTGAAAACGACTAAATATCAAGGACTCATTGGGCGAATCACTCTGGAACTGAAATCGGAATGCTCACTGACATTTGGCCTATTTGAAAGTCTGATAAACGCCGGAAAAATGACTAAGTCGAAAAAAAAAATGTTTTCAACTTTTTTCAATTTTACCCCCGTGGGATATATATTCTACCCACACACATTTGGAACTCTCCTGGGGTACCCTCACACATATTATTCCCTCATTTAGTGGATGTTTTTACAAAAAAGTGAATTGGCTGAAAACGACTAAATATCAAGGACTCATTGGGCGAATCACTCTGGAACTGAAATCGGAATGCTCACTGACATTTGGCCTATTTGAAAGTCTGATAAACGCCGGAAAAATGACTAAGTCCAAAAAAAAAAAATGTTTTCAACTTTTTTCAATTTTACCCCCGTGGGATATATATTCTACCCACACACATTTGGAACTCTCCTGGGGTACCCTCACACATATTATTCCCTCATTTAGTGGATATTTTTACAAAAAAGTGAAATTTTCAAAAATCCAGAAAATTGGCTGAAAACGACTAAATATCAAGGACTCATTGGGCGAATCACTCTGGAGCTGAAATCGGAATGCTCACTGACATTTGGCCTATTTGAAATTCTGATAAACGCAGTAAAAATTACTAAGTCCCAAAAAATTTTTTTTTTTTACTTTTTTCAATTTTACCCCCGTGGGATATATATTCTACCCACACACATTTGGAACTCTCCTGGGGTACCCTCACACATATTATTCCCTCATTTAGTGGATGTTTTTACAAAAAAGTGAAATTTTCAAAAATCCAGAAAATTGTATGAAAACGACTAAATATCAAGGACTCATTGTTCGGATCGCTCTGGAACTGAAATCGGAACGCTCACTGACATTTGCCCTATCTGAAAGTCTGATAAACGCCGGAAAAATGACTAAGTCCAAAAAAAAAATGTTTTCAACTTTTTTCAATTTTACCCCCTTGGGATATATATTCTACCCACACACATTTGGAACTCTTCCTGGGGTACCCTCACACATATTATTCCCTCATTTAGTGGATATTTTTACAAAAAAGTGAAATTTTCAAAAATCCAGAAAATTGGCTGAAAACGACTAAATATCAAGGATTCATTGGGCGAATCACTCTGGAACTGAAATCGGAACGCTCACTGACATTTGCCCTATCTGAAATTCTGATAAACGCAGTAAAAATTACTAAGTCCCAAAAAAATTTTTTTTTTTACTTTTTTCAATTTTACCCCCGTGGGATATATATTCTACCCACACACATTTGGAACTCTCCTGGGGTACCCTCACACATATTATTCCCTCATTTAGTGGAGATTTTTACAAAAAAGTAAAATTTTCAAAAATCCAGAAAATTGTATGAAAACGACTAAATATCAAGGACTCATTGGGCGAATCGCCCTGGAACTGAAATCGGAACGCTCACTGACATTTGCCCTATCTGAAAGTCTGATAAACGCCGAAAAAATGACTAAGTCCAAAAAAAAAATGTTTCAACTTTTTTCAATTTTACCCCCGTGGGATATATATGCTACCCACACACATTTGGAAATCTCCTGGGGTACCCTCACACATATTATTCCCTCATTTCGTGGATATTTTCACAAAAAAGTGAAATTTTCAAAAATCCAGAAAATTGGCTGAAAATGACTAAATATCAAGGACTCACTGGGCGAATCACTCTGGAACTGAAATCGGAATGATCACTCACATTTGCCCTATCTGAAATTCTGATAAACGCAGGAAAAATTACTAAGTCCAAAAAAAAATTTTTTTTTTACTTTTTTCAATTTTACCCCCGTGGTATATATATTCTACCCACACACATTTGGAACTCTCCTGGGCTCCCCTCACACATATTATACCCTTATTTAGTGGATATTTTTACAAAAAAGTGAAATTTTCAAAAATCCAGCAAATTGTATGAAAGCGACTAAATATCAAGGACTCATTGTTCGAATCGCTCTGGAACTGAAATAGGAACGCTCACTGACATTTGCCCTATCTGAAAGTCTGATAAACGCCGGAAAAATGAATAAGTTCAAAAAAAAAAAAATGTTTTCAACTTTTTTCAATTTTACCCCCGTGGGATATATATTCCACATACACACATTTGGAACTCTCCTGGGGTACCCTCACACATACTATTCCCTCATTTAGTGGATATTTTTACAAAAAAGTGAAATTTTCAAAAGTCCAGAAAATTGGCTGAAAACGACTAAATATCAAGGACTCATTGGGCAAATCACTCTGGAACTGAAATCGGAACGCTCACTGACATTTGCTCTATCTGAAAGTCTGATAAACGCCGGAAAAATGACTAAGTCGAAAAAAAAAATGTTTTCAACTTTTTTCAATTTTACCCCCGTGGGATATATATTCTACCCACACACATTTGGAACTCTCCTGGGGTACCCTCACACATATTATTCCCTCATTTAGTGGATATTTTACAAAAAAGTGAAATTTTCAAAAATCCAGAAAATTGGCTGAAAACTACTAAATATCAAGGACTCATTGGGCGAATCGCTCTGGAACTGAAATCGGAACGCTCACTGACATTTGCCCTATCTGAAAGTCTGATAAACGCCGGAAAAATGACTAAGTCCAAAAAAAAAAATGTTTTCAACTTTTTTCAATTATACCCCCGTGGGATATATATTCTACCAACACACATTTGGAACTCTCCTGGGGAACCCTCACACATATTATTCCCTCATTTAGTGGATATTTTTACAAAAAAGTGAAATTTTCAAAAATCCAGAAAATTGGCTGAAAACGACTAAATATCAAGGACTCATTGGGCGAATCACTCTGGAACTGAAATCGGAACGCTCACTGACATTTGCCCTATCTGAAAGTCTGATAAACGCCGGAAAAATGACTAAGTCCAAAAAAAAAAATGTTTTCAACTTTTTTCAATTTTACCCCCGTGGGATATATATTCTACCCACACACATTTTTAACTCTCCTGGGGTACCCTCACACATATTATTCCCTCATTTAGTGGATATTTATACAAAAAAGTGAAATTTTCAAAAATCCAGAAAATTGGCTGAAAACGACTAAATATCAAGGACTCATTGGGAGAATCACTCTGGAACTGAAATCGGAACGCTCACTGACATTTGCCCTATCTGAAAGTCTGATAAACGCCGGAAAAATGACTAAGTCCAAAAAAAAAATGTTTTCAACTTTTTTCAATTTTACCCCCTTGGGATATATATTCTACCCACACACATTTGGAACTCTCCTGGGGTACCCTCACACATATTATTCCCTCATTTAGTGGATATTTTTACAAAAAAGTGAAATTTTCAAAAATCCAGAAAATTGGCTGAAAACTACTAAATATCATGGAATCATTGGGCGAATCGCTCTGGAACTGAAATCGGAATGCTCACTGACATTTGCCCTATCTGAAAGTCTGATAAACGCCGGAAAAATGACTAAGTCCAAAAAAAAAAATGTTTTCAACTTTTTTCAATTTTACCCCCGTGGGATGTATATTCTACCCACACACATTTGGAAATCTCCTGGGGTACCCTCACACATATTATTCCCTCATTTAGTGGATATTTTCACAAAAAAGTGAAATTTTCAAAAATCCAGAAAATTGGCTGAAAATGACTAAATATCAAGGACTCATTGGGTGAATCACTCTGGAACTGAAACATGAATGCTCACTGATATTTGCCCTATCTGAAAGTCTGATAAACGCCGGAAAAATGACTAAGTCCAAAAAAAAAAATGTTTTCAACTTTTTTCAATTTTACCCCCGTGGGATATATATTCTACCCACACACATTTGGAACTCTCCTGGGGTACCCTCACATATATTATTCCCTCATTTAGTGGATATTTTTACAAAAAAGTGAAATTTTCAAAAATCCAGAAAATTGGCTGAAAACTACTAAATATCATGGAATCATTGGGCGAATCGCTCTGGAACTGAAATCGGAATGCTCACTGACATTTGCCCTATCTGAAAGTCTGATAAACGCCGGAAAAATGACTAAGTCCAAAAAAAAAAATGTTTTCAACTTTTTTCAATTTTACCCCCGTGGGATGTATATTCTACCCACACACATTTGGAAATCTCCTGGGGTACCCTCACACATATTATTCCCTCATTTAGTGGATATTTTCACAAAAAAGTGAAATTTTCAAAAATCCAGAAAATTGGCTGAAAATGACTAAATATCAAGGACTCATTGGGTGAATCACTCTGGAACTGAAACATGAATGCTCACTGATATTTGCCCTATCTGAAAGTCTGATAAACGCCGGAAAAATGACTAAGTCCAAAAAAAAAAATGTTTTCAACTTTTTTCAATTTTACCCCCGTGGGATATATATTCTACCCACACACATTTGGAACTCTCCTGGGGTACCCTCACATATATTATTCCCTCATTTAGTGGATATTTTCACAAAAAAAGTGAAATTTTCAAAAATCCAGAAAATTGGCTGAAAATGACTAAATATCAAGGACTCATTGGTCGAATCACTCTGGAACTGAAATCGGAATGCTCACTGACATTTGCCCTATCTGAAATTCTGATAAACGCAGGAAAAATTACTAAGTCCAAAAAAAAATTTTTTTTTAACTTTTTTCAATTTTACCCCCGTGGGATATAAATTCTACCCACACACATTTGGAACTCTCCTGGGGTCCCCTCACACATATTATTCCTCATTTAGTGGATATTTTTACAAAAAAGTGAAATTTTCAAAAATCCAGAAAATTGTATGAAAACGACTAAATATCAAGGACTCATTGGGCGAATCGCTCTGGAACTGAAATCAGAACGCTCACTGACATTTGCCCTATCTGAAAGTCTGATAAACGCCGGAAAAATGACTAAGTCCAAAAAAAAAATGTTTTCAACTTTTTTCAATTTTACCCCCTTGGGATATATATTCTACCCACACACATTTGGAACTCTAATGGGGTACCCTCACACATATTATTCCCTCATTTAGTGGATATTTTTACAAAAAAGTGAAATTTTCAAAAATCCAGAAAATTGGCTGAAAACGACTAAATATCAAGGACTCATTGGGCGAATCACTCTGGAACTGAAATCGGAACGCTCACTGCCATTTGCCCTATCTGAAAGTCTGATAAACGCCGGAAAAATGACTAAGTCCAAAAAAAAAATGTTTTCAACTTTTTTTAATTTTACCCTCGTGGGATATATATTCTACCCACACACATTTGGAACTCTCCTGGGGTACCCTCACACATATTATTCCCTCATTTATTGGATATTTCCACAAAGAAGTGAAATTTTCAAAAATCCAGAAAATTGGCTGAAAACTACTAAATATCATGGAATCATTGGGCGAATCGCTCTGGAACTGAAATCGGAATGCTCACTGACATTTGCCCTATCTGAAAGTCTGATAAACGCCGGAAAAATGACTAAGTCCAAAAAAAAAAATGTTTTCAACTTTTTTCAATTTTACCCCCGTGGGATGTATATTCTACCCACACACATTTGGAAATCTCCTGGGGTACCCTCACACATATTATTCCCTCATTTAGTGGATATTTTCACAAAAAAGTGAAATTTTCAAAAATCCAGAAAATTGGCTGAAAATGACTAAATATCAAGGACTCATTGGGTGAATCACTCTGGAACTGAAACATGAATGCTCACTGATATTTGCCCTATCTGAAAGTCTGATAAACGCCGGAAAAATGACTAAGTCCAAAAAAAAAAATGTTTTCAACTTTTTTCAATTTTACCCCCGTGGGATATATATTCTACCCACACACATTTGGAACTCTCCTGGGGTACCCTCACATATATTATTCCCTCATTTAGTGGATATTTTCACAAAAAAGTGAAATTTTCAAAAATCCAGAAAATTGGCTGAAAATGACTAAATATCAAGGACTCATTGGGCGAATCACTCTGGAACTGAAATCGGAATGCTCACTGACATTTGCCCTATCTGAAATTCTGATAAACGCAGGAAAAATTACTAAGTCCAAAAAAAAATTTTTTTTTAACTTTTTTCAATTTTACCCCCGTGGGATATAAATTCTACCCACACACATTTGGAACTCTCCTGGGGTCCCCTCACACATATTATTCCTCATTTAGTGGATATTTTTACAAAAAAGTGAAATTTTCAAAAATCCAGAAAATTGTATGAAAACGACTAAATATCAAGGACTCATTGGGCGAATCGCTCTGGAACTGAAATCAGAACGCTCACTGACATTTGCCCTATCTGAAAGTCTGATAAACGCCGGAAAAATGACTAAGTCCAAAAAAAAAGTGTTTTCAACTTTTTTCAATTTTACCCCCTTGGGATATATATTCTACCCACACATATTTGTAACTCTCCTGGGGTACCCTCACACATATTATTCCCTCATTTTGTGGATATTTTTACAAAAAAGTGAAATTTTCAAAAATCCAGAAAATTGGCTGAAAACGACTAAATATCAAGGACTCATTGGGCGAATCGCTCTGGAACTGAAATCGGAACGCTCACTGACATTTGCCCTATCTGAAAGTCTGATAAACGCCAGAAAAATGACTAAGTCCAAAAAAAAAATGTTTTCAACTTTTTTTAATTTTACCCTCGTGGGATATATATTCTACCCACACACAATTGGAACTCTCCTGGGGTACCCTCACACATATTATTCCCTCATTTATTGGATATTTCCACAAAAAAGTGAAATTTTCAAAAATCCAGAAAATTGGCTGAAAACTACTAAATATCATGGAATCATTGGGCGAATCGCTCTGGAACTGAAATCGGAATGCTCACTGACATTTGCCCTATCTGAAAGTCTGATAAATGCCGGAAAAATGACTAAGTCCAAAAAAAAAATGTTTTCAACTTTTTTCAATTTTACCCCCGTGGGATGTATATTCTACTCACACACATTTGGAAATCTCCTGGGGTACCCTCACACATATTATTCCCTCATTTAGTGGATATTTTCACAAAAAAGTGAAATTTTCAAAAATCCAGAAAATTGGCTGAAAATGACTAAATATCAAGGACTCATTGGGTGAATCACTCTGGAACTGAAACATGAATGCTCACTGATATTTGCCCTATCGGAAAGTCTGATAAACGCCGGAAAAATGACTAAGTCCAAAAAAAAAAATGTTTTCAACTTTTTTCAATTTTACCCCCGTGGGATATATATTCTACCCACACACATTTGGAACTCTCCTGGGGTACCCTCACACATATTATTCCCTCATTTAGTGGATATTTATACAAAAAAGTGAAATTTTCAAAAATTCAGAAAATTGGCTGAAAATGACTAAATATCAAGGACTCATTGGGCGAATCACTCTGGAACTGAAATCGGAATGCTCACTGACATTTGCCCTATCTGAAATTCTGATAAACGCAGGAAAAATTACTAAGTCCAAAAAAAAATTTTTTTTTAACTTTTTTCAATTTTACCCCCGTGGGATATAAATTCTACCCACACACATTTGGAACTCTCCTGGGGTCCCCTCACACATATTATTCCTCATTTAGTGGATATTTTTACAAAAAAGTGAAATTTTCAAAAATCCAGAAAATTGTATGAAAACGACTAAATATCAAGGACTCATTGGGCAAATCGCTCTGGAACTGAAATCAGAACGCTCACTGACATTTGCCCTATCTGAAAGTCTGATAAACGCCGGAAAAATGACTAAGTCCAAAAAAAAAATGTTTTCAACTTTTTTCAATTTTACCCCCTTGGGATATATATTCTACCCACACACATTTGGAACTCTAATGGGGTACCCTCACACATATTATTCCCTCATTTAGTGGATATTTTTACAAAAAAGTGAAATTTTCAAAAATCCAGAAAATTGGCTGAAAACGACTAAATATCAAGGACTCATTGGGCGAATCACTCTGGAACTGAAATCGGAACGCTCACTGCCATTTGCCCTATCTGAAAGTCTGATAAACGCCGGAAAAATGACTAAGTCCAAAAAAAAAATGTTTTCAACTTTTTTTAATTTTACCCTCGTGGGATATATATTCTACCCACACACATTTGGAACTCTCCTGGGGTACCCTCACACATATTATTCCCTCATTTATTGGATATTTCCACAAAGAAGTGAAATTTTCAAAAATCCAGAAAATTGGCTGAAAACTACTAAATATCATGGAATCATTGGGCGAATCGCTCTGGAACTGAAATCGGAATGCTCACTGACATTTGCCCTATCTGAAAGTCTGATAAACGCCGGAAAAATGACTAAGTCCAAAAAAAAAAATGTTTTCAACTTTTTTCAATTTTACCCCCGTGGGATGTATATTCTACCCAAACACATTTGGAAATCTCCTGGGGTACCCTCACACATATTATTCCCTCATTTAGTGGATATTTTCACAAAAAAGTGAAATTTTCAAAAATCCAGAAAATTGGCTGAAAATGACTAAATATCAAGGACTCATTGGGTGAATCACTCTGGAACTGAAACATGAATGCTCACTGATATTTGCCCTGTCTGAAAGTCTGATAAACGCCGGAAAAATGACTAAGTCCAAAAAAAAAAATGTTTTCAACTTTTTTCAATTTTACCCCCGTGGGATATATATTCTACCCACACACATTTGGAACTCTCCTGGGGTACCCTCACATATATTATTCCCTCTTTTAGTGGATATTTTCACAAAAAAAGTGAAATTTTCAAAAATCCAGAAAATTGGCTGAAAATGACTAAATATCAAGGACTCATTGGGCGAATCACTCTGGAACTGAAATCGGAATGCTCACTGACATTTGCCCTATCTGAAATTCTGATAAACGCAGGAAAAATTACTAAGTCCAAAAAAAAATTTTTTTTTAACTTTTTTCAATTTTACCCCCGTGGGATATAAATTCTACCCACACACATTTGGAACTCTCCTGGGGTCCCCTCACACATATTATTCCTCATTTAGTGGATATTTTTACAAAAAAGTGAAATTTTCAAAAATCCAGAAAATTGTATGAAAACGACTAAATATCAAGGACTCACTGGGCGAATCGCTCTGGAACTGAAATCAGAACGCTCACTGACATTTGCCCTATCTGAAAGTCTGATAAACGCCGGAAAAATGACTAAGTCCAAAAAAAAAATGTTTTCAACTTTTTTCAATTTTACCCCCTTGGGATATATATTCTACCCACACACATTTGGAACTCTAATGGGGTACCCTCACACATATTATTCCCTCATTTAGTGGATATTTTTACAAAAAAGTGAAATTTTCAAAAATCCAGAAAATTGGCTGAAAACGACTAAATATCAAGGACTCATTGGGCGAATCACTCTGGAACTGAAATCGGAACGCTCACTGCCATTTGCCCTATCTGAAAGTCTGATAAACGCCGGAAAAATGACTAAGTCCAAAAAAAAAATGTTTTCAACTTTTTTTAATTTTACCCTCGTGGGATATATATTCTACCCACACACATTTGGAACTCTCCTGGGGTACCCTCACACATATTATTCCCTCATTTATTGGATATTTCCACAAAGAAGTGAAATTTTCAAAAATCCAGAAAATTGGCTGAAAACTACTAAATATCATGGAATCATTGGGCGAATCGCTCTGGAACTGAAATCGGAATGCTCACTGACATTTGCCCTATCTGAAAGTCTGATAAACGCCGGAAAAATGACTAAGTCCAAAAAAAAAAATGTTTTCAACTTTTTTCAATTTTACCCCCGTGGGATGTATATTCTACCCACACACATTTGGAAATCTCCTGGGGTACCCTCACACATATTATTCCCTCATTTAGTGGATATTTTCACAAAAAAGTGAAATTTTCAAAAATCCAGAAAATTGGCTGAAAATGACTAAATATCAAGGACTCATTGGGTGAATCACTCTGGAACTGAAACATGAATGCTCACTGATATTTGCCCTATCTGAAAGTCTGATAAACGCCGGAAAAATGACTAAGTCCAAAAAAAAAAATGTTTTCAACTTTTTTCAATTTTACCCCCGTGGGATATATATTCTACCCACACACATTTGGAACTCTCCTGGGGTACCCTCACACATATTATTCCCTCATTTAGTGGATATTTTTACAAAAAAGTGAAATTTTCAAAAATCCAGAAAATTGTATGAAAACGACTAAATATCAAAGACTCATTGTTCGAATCGCTCTGGAACTGAAATCGGAACGCTCACTGACATTTGCCCTATCTGAAAGTCTGATAAACGCCGGATAAATGACTAAGTCCAAAAAAAAAAAATGTTTTCAACTTTTTTCAATTTTACCCCCGTGGGATATATATTCTACCCACACACATTTGGAACTCTCCTGGGGTACCCTCACACATATTATTCCCTCATTTAGTGGATATTTTTACAAAAAAGTGAAATTTTCAAAAATCCAGAAAATTGTATGAAAACGACTAAATATCAAGGACTCATTGGGCGAATCGCTCTGGAACTGAAATCGGAACGCTCACTGACATTTGCCCTATCTGAAAGTCTGATAAACGACGGAAAAATGACTAAGTCCAAAAAAAAAATGTTTCAACTTTTTTCAATTTTACCCCCGTGTGATATATATTCAACCCACACACATTTGGAACTCTCCTGGGGTACCCTCACACATATTATTCCCTCATTTAGTGGATATTTTTACAAAAAAGTGAAATTTTCAAAAATCCAGAAAATTGTATGAAAACGACTAAATATCAAGGACTCATTGGGCGAATCGCTCTGGAACTGAAATCGGAACGCTCACTGACATTTGCCCCATCTGAAAGTCTGATAAACGCCGGAAAAATGACTAAGTCCAAAAAAAAAATGTTTCAACTTTTTTAAATTTTACCCCCGTGGGATATATATTCTACCCACACACATTTGGAACTCTCCTGGGGTACCCTCACACTTATTATTCCCTCATTTAGTGGATATTTTTACAAAAAAGTGAAATTTTCAAAAATCCAGAAAATTGGCTGAAAACGACTAAATATCAAGGACTCATTGGGCAAATCACTCTGGAACTGAAATCGGAACGCTCACTGACATTTGCCCTATCTGAAAGTCTGATAAACGCCGAAATAATGACTAAGTCCAAAAAAAAAAATGTTTTCAACTTTTTTCAATTTTACCCCCGTGGGATATATATTCTACCCACACACATTTGGAACTCTCCTGGGGTACCCTCACACATATTATTCCCTCACTTAGTGGATATTTTCACAAAAAAGTGAAATTTTCAAAAATCCAGAAAATTGGCTGAAAATGACTAAATATCAAGGACTCATTGGGCGAATCACTCTGGAACTGAAATCGGAATGCTCACTGAAATTTGCCCTATCTGAAATTCTGATAAACGCAGGAAAAATTACTAAGTCCAAAAAAAAATTTTTTTTAAACTTTTTTCAATTTTACCCCCGTGGGATATATATTCTACCCACACACATTTGAAAGTCTCCTGGGGTACCCTCACACATATTATTCCCTCATTTAGTGGATATTTTTACAAAAAAGTGAAACTTTCAAAAATCCAGAAAATTGTATGAAAGCGACTAAATATCAAAGACTCATTGTTCGAATCGCTCTGGAACTGAAATCGGAATGCTCACTGACATTTGCCCTATCTGCAAGTGTGATAAACGCCGGAAAAATGACTATGTCCAAAAAAAAAAGTTTTCAACTTTTTTCAATTTTACCCCCTTGGGATATATATTCTACCCACACACATTTGGAACTCTAATGGGGTACCCTCACACATATTATTCCCTCATTTAGTGGATATTTTTACAAAAAAGTGAAATTTTCAAAAATCCAGAAAATTGGCTGAAAACGACTAAATATCAAGGACTCATTGGGCGAATCACTCTGGAACTGAAATCGGAACGCTCACTGCCATTTGCCCTATCTGAAAGTCTGATAAACGCCGGAAAAATGACTAAGTCCAAAAAAAAAAATGTTTTCAACTTTTTTTAATTTTACCCTCGTGGGATATATATTCTACCCACACACATTTGGAACTCTCCTGGGGTACCCTCACACATATTATTCCCTCATTTATTGGATATTTCCACAAAGAAGTGAAATTTTCAAAAATCCAGAAAATTGGCTGAAAACTACTAAATATCATGGAATCATTGGGCGAATCGCTCTGGAACTGAAATCGGAATGCTCACTGACATTTGCCCTATCTGAAAGTCTGATAAACGCCGGAAAAATGACTAAGTCCAAAAAAAAAAATGTTTTCAACTTTTTTCAATTTTACCCCCGTGGGATGTATATTCTACCCACACACATTTGGAAATCTCCTGGGGTACCCTCACACATATTATTCCCTCATTTAGTGGATATTTTCACAAAAAAGTGAAATTTTCAAAAATCCAGAAAATTGGCTGAAAATGACTAAATATCAAGGACTCATTGGGTGAATCACTCTGGAACTGAAACATGAATGCTCACTGATATTTGCCCTATCTGAAAGTCTGATAAACGCCGGAAAAATGACTAAGTCCAAAAAAAAAAATGTTTTCAACTTTTTTCAATTTTACCCCCGTGGGATATATATTCTACCCACACACATTTGGAACTCTCCTGGGGTACCCTCACACATATTATTCCCTCATTTAGTGGATATTTTTACAAAAAAGTGAAATTTTCAAAAATCCAGAAAATTGTATGAAAACGACTAAATATCAAAGACTCATTGTTCGAATCGCTCTGGAACTGAAATCGGAACGCTCACTGACATTTGCCCTATCTGAAAGTCTGATAAACGCCGGATAAATGACTAAGTCCAAAAAAAAAAAATGTTTTCAACTTTTTTCAATTTTACCCCCGTGGGATATATATTCTACCCACACACATTTGGAACTCTCCTGGGGTACCCTCACACATATTATTCCCTCATTTAGTGGATATTTTTACAAAAAAGTGAAATTTTCAAAAATCCAGAAAATTGTATGAAAACGACTAAATATCAAGGACTCATTGGGCGAATCGCTCTGGAACTGAAATCGGAACGCTCACTGACATTTGCCCTATCTGAAAGTCTGATAAACGCCGGAAAAATGACTAAGTCCAAAAAAAAAATGTTTCAACTTTTTTCAATTTTACCCCCGTGTGATATATATTCAACCCACACACATTTGGAACTCTCCTGGGGTACCCTCACACATATTATTCCCTCATTTAGTGGATATTTTTACAAAAAAGTGAAATTTTCAAAAATCCAGAAAATTGTATGAAAACGACTAAATATCAAGGACTCATTGGGCGAATCGCTCTGGAACTGAAATCGGAACGCTCACTGACATTTGCCCCATCTGAAAGTCTGATAAACGCCGGAAAAATGACTAAGTCCAAAAAAAAAATGTTTCAACTTTTTTAAATTTTACCCCCGTGGGATATATATTCTACCCACACACATTTGGAACTCTCCTGGGGTACCCTCACACATATTATTCCCTCATTTAGTGGATATTTTTACAAAAAAGTGAAATTTTCAAAAATCCAGAAAATTGTATGAAAACGACTAAATATCATGGACTCATTGTTCGAATCGCTCTGGAACTGAAATCGGAACGCTCACTGACATTTGCCCTATCTGAAAGTCTGATAAACGCCGGAAAAATGACTAAGTCCAAAAAAAAAAAATGTTTTCAACTTTTTTCAATTTTACCCCCGTGGGATATATGTTCTACCCACACACATTTGGAACTCTCCTGGGGTACCCTCACACTTATTATTCCCTCATTTAGTGGATATTTTTACAAAAAAGTGAAATTTTCAAAAGTCCAGAAAATTGGCTGAAAACGACTAAATATCAAGGACTCATTGGGCAAATCACTCTGGAACTGAAATCGGAACGCTCACTGACATTTGCCCTATCTGAAAGTCTGATAAACGCCGAAATAATGACTAAGTCCAAAAAAAAAAATGTTTTCAACTTTTTTCAATTTTACCCCCGTGGGATATATATTCTACCCACACACATTTGGAACTCTCCTGGGGTACCCTCACACATATTATTCCCTCACTTAGTGGATATTTTCACAAAAAAGTGAAATTTTCAAAAATCCAGAAAATTGGCTGAAAATGACTAAATATCAAGGACTCATTGGGCGAATCACTCTGGAACTGAAATCGGAATGCTCACTGAAATTTGCCCTATCTGAAATTCTGATAAACGCAGGAAAAATTACTAAGTCCAAAAAAAAATTTTTTTTAAACTTTTTTCAATTTTACCCCCGTGGGATATATATTCTACCCACACACATTTGAAAGTCTCCTGGGGTACCCTCACACATATTATTCCCTCATTTAGTGGATATTTTTACAAAAAAGTGAAACTTTCAAAAATCCAGAAAATTGTATGAAAGCGACTAAATATCAAAGACTCATTGTTCGAATCGCTCTGGAACTGAAATCGGAATGCTCACTGACATTTGCCCTATCTGCAAGTGTGATAAACGCCGGAAAAATGACTATGTCCAAAAAAAAAAGTTTTCAACTTTTTTCAATTTTACCCCCGTGGGATATATATTCTACCCACACACATTTGGAACTCTCCTGGGGTACCCTCACACATATTATTCCCTCATTTAGTAGATATTTTCACAAAAAAGTGAAATTTTCAAAAATCCAGAAAATTGGCTGAAAATGACTAAATATCAAGGACTCATTGGTCGAATCACTCTGGAACTGAAATCGGAATGCTCACTGACATTTGCCCTATCTGAAATTCTGATAAACGCAGGAAAAATTACTAATTGCAAAAAAAAAATGTTTTCAACTTTTTTTAATTTTACCCTCGTGGGATATATATTCTACCCACACACATTTGGAACTCTCCTGGGGTACCCTCACACATATTATTCCTCATTTAGTGGATATTTTTACAAAAAAGTGAAATTTTCAAAAATCCAGAAAATTGTATGAAAACGACTAAATATCAAGGACTCATTGGGCGAATCGCTCTGGAACTGAAATCAGAACGCTCACTGACATTTGCCCTATCTGAAAGTCTGATAAACGCCGGAAAAATGACTAAGTCCAAAAAAAAAATGTTTTCAACTTTTTTCAATTTTACCCCCTTGGGATATATATTCTACCCACACACATTTGTAACTCTCCTGGGGTACCCTCACACATATTATTCCCTCATTTTGTGGATATTTTTACAAAAAAGTGAAATTTTCAAAAATCCAGAAAATTGGCTGAAAACGACTAAATATCAAGGACTCATTGGGCGAATCACTCTGGAACTGAAATCGGAACGCTCACTGACATTTGCCCTATCTGAAAGTCTGATAAACGCCGGAAAAATGACTAAGTCCAAAAAAAAAATGTTTTCAACTTTTTTTAATTTTACCCTCGTGGGATATATATTCTACCCACACACATTTGGAACTCTCCTGGGGTACCCTCACACATATTATTCCCTCATTTATTGGATATTTCCACAAAAAAGTGAAATTTTCAAAAATCCAGAAAATTGGCTGAAAACTACTAAATATCATGGAATCATTGGGCGAATCGCTCTGGAACTGAAATCGGAATGCTCACTGACATTTGCCCTATCTGAAAGTCTGATAAATGCCGGAAAAATGACTAAGTCCAAAAAAAAAAATGTTTTCAACTTTTTTCAATTTTACCCCCGTGGGATGTATATTCTACCCACACACATTTGGAAATCTCCTGGGGTACCCTCACACATATTATTCCCTCATTTAGTGGATATTTTCACAAAAAAGTGAAATTTTCAAAAATCCAGAAAATTGGCTGAAAATGACTAAATATCAAGGACTCATTGGGCGAATCACTCTGGAACTGAAATCGGAACGCTCACTGACATTTGCCCTATCTGAAAGTCTGATAAACGCCGGAAAAATGACTAAGTCCAAAAAAAGAATATTTTCAACTTTTTTCAATTTTACCCCCGTGGGATATATATTCTACCCACACACATTTGGAACTCTCCTGGGGTACCCTCACACATATTATTCCCTCATTTAGTGGATATTTTTACAAAAAAGTGAAATTTTCAAAAATCCAGAAAATTGTATGAAAACGACTAAATATCAAGGACTCATTGTTCGAATCGCTCTGGAACTGAAATCGGAACGCTCACTGACATTTGCCCTATCTGAAAGTCTGATAAACGCCGGATAAATGACTAAGTCCAAAAAAAAAATGTTTCAACTTTTTTAAATTTTACCCCCGTGGGATATATATTCTACCCACACACATTTGGAACTCTCCTGGGGTACCCTCACACATATTATTCCCTCATTTAGTGGATATTTTTACAAAAAAGTGAAATTTTCAAAAATCCAGAAAATTGTATGAAAACGACTAAATATCAAGGACTCATTGTTCAAATCGCTCTGGAACTGAAATCGGAACGCTCACTGACATTTGCCCTATCTGAAAGTCTGATAAATGCCGGAAAAATGACTAAGTCCAAAAAAAAAAAATGTTTTCAACTTTTTTCAATTTTACCCCCGTGGGATATATATTCTACCCACACACATTTGGAACTCTCCTGGGGTACCCTCACACATATTATTCCCTCATTTAGTGGATATTTTTACAAAAAAGTGAAATTTTCAAAAATCCAGAAAATTGGCTTAAAACGACTAAATATCAAGGACTCATTGGGCAAATCACTCTGGAACTGAAATCGGAACGCTCACTGACATTTGCCCTATCTGAAAGTCTGATAAACGCCGAAAAAATGACTAAGTCCAAAAAAAAAAATGTTTTCAACTTTTTTCAATTTTACCCCCGTGGGATATATATTCTACCACACACATTTGGAACTCTCCTGGGGTACCCTCACACATATTATTCCCTCACTTAGTGGATATTTTCACAAAAAAGTGAAATTTTCAAAAATCCAGAAAATTGGCTGAAAATGACTAAATATCAAGGACTCATTGGGCGAATCACTCTGGAACTGAAATCGGAATGCTCACTGAAATTTGCCCTATCTGAAATTCTGATAAACGCAGGAAAAATTACTAAGTCCAAAAAAAATTTTTTTTAAACTTTTTTCAATTTTACCCCCGTGGGATATATATTCTACCCACACACATT
This sequence comes from Phyllobates terribilis, assembly GCF_046119375.1. Taxonomy (NCBI): domain Eukaryota; kingdom Metazoa; phylum Chordata; class Amphibia; order Anura; family Dendrobatidae; genus Phyllobates; species Phyllobates terribilis. The sequence continues at coordinate 323,523,130 of NW_027362764.1, read as the reverse complement.
TGAAAGTCTCCTGGGGTACCCTCACACATATTATTCCCTCATTTAGTGGATATTTTTACAAAAAAGTGAAACTTTCAAAAATCCAGAAAATTGTATGAAAGCGACTAAATATCAAAGACTCATTGTTCGAATCGCTCTGGAACTGAAATCGGAATGCTCACTGACATTTGCCCTATCTGCAAGTCTGATAAACGCCGGAAAAATGACTATGTCCAAAAAAAAAAATGTTTTCAACTTTTTTCAATTTTACCCCCGTGGGATATATATTCTACCCACACACATTTGGAACTCTCCTGGGGTACCCTCACACATACTATTCCCTCATTTAGTGGATATTTTTACAAAAAAGTGAAATTTTCAAAAATCCAGAAAATTGGCTGAAAACGACTAAATATCGAGGACTCATTGGGCGAATCACTCTGGAACTGAAATCGGAATGCTCACTGACATTTGCCCTATCTGAAATTCTGATAAACGCAGGAAAAATTACTAAGTCCAAAAAAAATTTTTTTTTAAACTTTTTTCAATTTTACCCCCGTGGGATATATATTCTACCCACACACATTTGGAACTCTCCTGGGGTACCCTCACACATATTATTCCCTCATTTAGTGGATATTTTTACAAAAAAGTGAAATTTTCAAAAATTCAGAAAATTGGCTGAAAACGACTAAATATCAAGGACTCATACTGCGAATCGCTCTGGAACTGAAATCGGAACGCGCACTGACATTTCCCCTATCTGAAAGTCTGATAAACGTCGGAAAAATGACTAAGTCCAAAAAAAAATTTTTTTCAACTTTTTTCAATTTTACCCCCGTGGGATATATATTCTACCCACACACATTTGGAACTCTCCTGGGCTCCCCTCACACATATTATTCCCTTATTTAGTGGATATTTTTACAAAAAAGTGAAACTTTCAAAAATCCAGAAAATTGTATGAAAGCGACTACATATCAAAGACTCATTTTTCGAATCGCTCTGGAACTGAAATCGGAATGCTCACTGACATTTGCCCTATCTGCAAGTCTGATAAACGCTGGAAAAATGACTATGTCCAAAAAAAAAAATGTTTTCAACTTTTTTCAATTTTACCCCCGTGGGATATATATTTTACCCACACACATTTGGAACTCTCCTGGGGTACCCTCACACATATTATTCCCTCATTTAGTGGATATTTTCACAAAAAAGGCAAATTTTCAAAAATCCAGAAAATTGGCTGAAAATGACTAAATATCAAGGACTCATTGGGCGAATCACTCTGGAACTGAAATCGGAATGCTCACTGACATTTGCCCTATCTGAAATTCTGATAAACGCAGGAAAAAATACTAAGTCCAAAAAAAAAATTTTTTTTTAACTTTTTTCAATTTTACACCCGTGGGATATATATTCTACCCACACACATTTGGAACTCTCCTGGGGTACCCTCACACATATTATTCCCTCATTTAGCAGATATTTTCACAAAAAAGTGAAATTTTCAAAAATCCAGAAAATTGGCTGAAAATGACTAAATATCAAGGACTCATTGGGCGAATCACTCTGGAACTGAAATCGGAATGCTCACTGACATTTGCCCTATCTGAAATTCTGATAAACGCAGGAAAAATTACTAAGTCCAAAAAAAAATTTTTTTTTAACTTTTTTCAATTTTACCCCCGTGGGATATATATTCTACCCACACACATTTGAAACTCTCCTGGGGTACCCTCACACATATTATTCCTTCATTTAGTGGATATTTTTACAAAAAAGTGAAATTTTCAAAAATCCAGAAAATTGTATGAAAGCGACTAAATATCAAGGACTCATTGTTCGAATCGCTCTGGAACTGAAATCGGAACGCTCACTGACATTTGCCCTATCTGCAAGTCTGATAAACGCCGGAAAAATGACTAAGTCCAAAAAAAAAATTGTTTTCAACTTTTTTCAATTTTACCCCTGTGGGATATATATTCTACCCACACACATTTGGAACTCTCCTGGGGTACCCTCACACATATTATTCCCTCATTTAGTAGATATTTTCACAAAAAAGTGAAATTTTCAAAAATCCAGAAAATTGGCTGAAAATGACTAAATATCAAGGACTCATTGGGCGAATCACTCTGGAACTGAAATCGGAATGCTCACTGACATTTGCCCTATCTGAAATTCTGATAAACGCAGGAAAAATTACTAAGTCCAAAAAAAAAATGTTTCAACTTTTTTCAATTTTACCCCCGTGGGATATATATTCTACCCACACACATTTGGAACTCTCCTGGGGTGCCCTCACACATATTATTCCCTCATTTAGTGGATATTTTTACAAAAAAGTGAAATTTTCAAAAATTCAGAAAATTGGCTGAAAACTACTAAATATCAAGGACTCATACTGCGAATCGCTCTGGAACTGAAATCGGAACGCTCACTGACATTTCCCCTATCTGAAAGTCTGATAAACGACGGAAAAATGACTAAGTCCAAAAAAAAATTTTTTTTAAACTTTTTTCAATTTTACCCCCGTGGGATATATATTCTACCCACACACATTTGAAAGTCTCCTGGGGTACCCTCACACATATTATTCCCTCATTTAGTGGATATTTTTACAAAAAAGTGAAATTTTCAAAAATCCAGAAAATTGTATGAAAGCGACTAAATATCAAAGACTCATTGTTCGAATCGCTCTGGAACTGAAATCGGAATGCTCACTGACATTTGCCCTATCTGCAAGTCTGATAAACGCCGGAAAAATGACTAAGTACAAAAAAAAAAATGTTTTCAACTTTTTTCAATTTTACCCCCGTGGGATATATATTCTACCCACACACATTTGGAACTCTCCTGGGGTACCCTCACACATATTATTCCCTCATTTAGTGGATATTTTCACAAAAAAGGGAAATTTTCAAAAATCCAGAAAATTGGCTGAAAATGACTAAATATCAAGGACTCATTGGGCGAATCACTCTGGAACTGAAATCGGAATGCTCACTGACATTTGCCCTATCTGAAATTCTGATAAACGCAGGAAAAATTACTAAGTCCAAAAAAAAAATTTTTTTAAACTTTTTTCAATTTTACCCCCGTGGGATATATATTCTACCCACACACATTTGAAAGTCTCCTGGGGTACCCTCACACATATTATTCCCTCATTTAGTGGATATTTTTACAAAAAAGTGAAACTTTCAAAAATCCAGAAAATTGTATGAAAGCGACTAAATATCAAAGACTCATTGTTCGAATCGCTCTGGAACTGAAATCGGAATGCTCACTGACATTTGCCCTATCTGCAAGTCTGATAAACGCCGGAAAAATGACTAAGTCCAAAAAAAAAAATGTTTTCAACTTTTTTCAATTTTACCCCCGTGGGATATATATTCTACCCACACACATTTGGAACTCTCCTGGGGTACCCTCACACATATTATTCCCTCATTTAGTGGATATTTTCACAAAAAAGGGAAATTTTCAAAAATCCAGAAAATTGGCTGAAAATGACTAAATATCAAGGACTCATTGGGCGAATCACTCTGGAACTGAAATTGGAATGCTCACTGACATTTGCTCTATCTGAAATTCTGATAAACGCAGGAAAAAATACTAAGTCCAAAAAAAAAATTTTTTTTTAACTTTTTTCAATTTTACCCCCGTGGGATATATATTCTACCCACACACATTTGGAACTCTCCTGGGGTACCCTCACACATATTATTCCCTCATTTAGTGGATATTTTCACAAAAAAGTGAAATTTTCAAAAATCCAGAAAATTGGCTGAAAATGACTAAATATCAAGGACTCATTGGGCGAATCACTCTGGAACTGAAATCGGAATGCTCACTGACATTTGCCCTATCTGAAATTCTGATAAACGCAGGAAAAATTACTAAGTCCAAAAAAAATTTTTTTTTTAACTTTTTTCAATTTTACCCCCTTGGGATATATATTCTACCCACACACATTTGGAACTCTCCTGGGGTACCCTCACACATATTATTCCCTTATTTAGTGGATATTTTTACAAAAAAGTGAAATTTTCAAAAATCCAGAAAATTGGCTGAAAACGACTAAATATCAAGGACTCATTGGGCGAAGCGCTCTGGAATGGAAATCGGAACGCTCACTGACATTTGCCCTATCTGAAAGTCTGATAAACGCCGGAAAAATGACTAAGTCCAAAAAAAAAAAATGTTTTCAACTTTTTTCAATTTTACCCCCGTGGGATATGTATTCTACCCACACACATTTGGAACTCTCCTGGGGTACCCTTACACATATTATTCCCTCATTTAGTGGATATTTTTACAAAAAAGTGACATTTTCAAAAATCCAGAAAATTGGCTGAAAACGACTAAATATCAAGGACTCATTGGGTGAATCGCTCTGGAACTGAAATCAGAACGCTCACTGACATTTGCCCTATCTGAAAGACTGATAAACGCCGGAAAAATGACTAAGCCCAGAAAAAAAATGTTTCAACTTTTTTCAATTTTACCCCCGTGGGATATATATTCTACCCACACACATTTGGAACTCTCCTGGGGTACCCTCACACATATCATTCCCTCATTTAGTGGATATTTCTACAAAAAAGTGAAATTTTCAAAAATCCAGAAAATTGGCTGAAAATGACTAAATATCAAGGACTCATTGGGTGAATCACTCTGGAACTGAAATCGGAATGCTCACTGACATTTGCCCTATCTGAAATTCTGATAAACGCAGTAAAAATTACTAAGTCCAAAAAAAAATTTTTTTAAAACTTTTTTCAATTTTACCCCCGTGGGATATATATTCTACCCACACACATTTGAAAGTCTCCTGGGGTACCCTCACACATATTATTCCCTCATTTAGTGGATATTTTTACAAAAAAGTGAAACTTTCAAAAATCCAGAAAATTGTATGAAAGCGACTAAATATCAAAGACTCATTGTTCGAATCGCTCTGGAACTGAAATCGGAATGCTCACTGACATTTGCCCTATCTGCAAGTCTGATAAACGCCGGAAAAATGACTAAGTCCAAAAAAAAAAATGTTTTCAACTTTTTTCAATTTTACCCCCGTGGGATATATATTCTACCCACACACATTTGGAACTCTCCTGGGGTACCCTCACACATATTATTCCCTCATTTAGTGGATATTTTTACAAAAAAGTGAAATTTTCAAAAATCCAGAAAATTGTATGAAAGCGACTAAATATCAAGGACTCATTGTTCGAATCGCTCTGGAACTGAAATCGGAATGCTCACTGACATTTGCCCTATCTGCAAGTCTGATAAACGCCGGAAAAATGACTAAGTCCAAAAAAAAAAATGTTTTCAACTTTTTTCAATTTTACCCCCGTGGGATATATATTCTACCCACACACATTTGGAACTCTCCTGGGGTACCCTCACACATATTATTCCCTCATTTAGTAGATATTTTCACAAAAAAGTGAAATTTTCAAAAATCCAGAAAATTGGCTGTAAATGACTGAATATCAAGGACTCATTGGGCGAATCACTCTGGAACTGAAATCGGAATGCTCACTGACATTTGCCCTATCTGAAATTCTGATAAACGCAGGAAAAATTACTAAGTCCAAAAAAAAATTTTTTTTTAACTTTTTTCAATTTTACCCCCATGGGATATATATTCTACCCACACACATTGGGAAATCTCCTGGGGTACCCTCACACATATTATTCCCTCATTTAGTAGATATTTTCACAAAAAAGTGAAATTTTCAAAAATCCAGAAAATTGGCTGAAAATGACTAAATATCAAGGACTCATTGGGCGAATCACTCTGGAACTGAAATCGGAATGCTCACTGACATTTGCCCTATCTGAAATTCTGATAAACGCAGGAAAAATTACTAAGTCCAAAAAAAAAATGTTTCAACTTTTTTCAATTTTACCCCCGTGGGATATATATTCTACCCACACACATTTGGAACTCTCCTGGGGTGCCCTCACACATATTATTCCCTCATTTAGTGGATATTTTTACAAAAAAGTGAAATTTTCAAAAATTCAGAAAATTGGCTGAAAACTACTAAATATCAAGGACTCATACTGCGAATCGCTCTGGAACTGAAATCGGAACGCTCACTGACATTTCCCCTATCTGAAAGTCTGATAAACGCCGGAAAAATGACTAAGTCCAAAAAAAAATTTTTTTTAAACTTTTTTCAATTTTACCCCCGTGGGATATATATTCTACCCACACACATTTGGAACTCTCCTGTTGTACCGTCACACATATTATTCCCTCATTTAGTGGATATTTTTACAAAAAAGTGAAACTTTCAAAAATCCAGAAAATTGTATGAAAGCGACTAAATATCAAAGACTCATTGTTCGAATCGCTCTGGAACTGAAATCGGAATGCTCACTGACATTTGCCCTATCTGCAAGTCTGATAAACGCCGGAAAAATGACTAAGTCCAAAAAAAAAAATGTTTTCAACTTTTTTCAATTTTACCCCCGTGGGATATATATTCTACCCACACACATTTGGAACTCTCCTGGGGTACCCTCACACATATTATTCCCTCATTTAGTGGATATTTTCACAAAAAAGGGAAATTTTCAAAAATCCAGAAAATTGGCTGAAAATGACTAAATATCAAGGACTCATTGGGCGAATCACTCTGGAACTGAAATCGGAATGCTCACTGACATTTGCCCTATCTGAAATTCTGATAAACGCAGGAAAAATTACTAAGTCCAAAAAAAAAATTTTTTTTAAATTTTTTCAATTTTACCCCCGTGGGATATATATTCTACCCACACACATTTGAAAGTCTCCTGGGGTACCCTCACACATATTATTCCCTCATTTAGTGGATATTTTTACAAAAAAGTGAAACTTTCAAAAATCCAGAAAATTGTATGAAAGCGACTAAATATCAAAGACTCATTGTTCGAATCGCTCTGGAACTGAAATCGGAATGCTCACTGACATTTGCCCTATCTGCAAGTCTGATAAACGCCGGAAAAATGACTAAGTCCAAAAAAAAAAATGTTTTCAACTTTTTTCAATTTTACCCCCGTGGGATATATATTCTACCCACACACATTTGGAACTCTCCTGGGGTACCCTCACACATATTATTCCCTCATTTAGTGGATATTTTCACAAAAAAGGGAAATTTTCAAAAATCCAGAAAATTGGCTGAAAATGACTAAATATCAAGGACTCATTGGGCGAATCACTCTGGAACTGAAATTGGAATGCTCACTGACATTTGCTCTATCTGAAATTCTGATAAACGCAGGAAAAAATACTAAGTCCAAAAAAAAAATTTTTTTTTAACTTTTTTCAATTTTACCCCCGTGGGATATATATTCTACCCACACACATTTGGAACTCTCCTGGGGTACCCTCACACATATCATTCCCTCATTTAGTGGATATTTCTACAAAAAAGTGAAATTTTCAAAAATCCAGAAAATTGGCTGAAAATGACTAAATATCAAGGACTCATTGGGTGAATCACTCTGGAACTGAAATCGGAATGCTCACTGACATTTGCCCTATCTGAAATTCTGATAAACGCAGTAAAAATTACTAAGTCCAAAAAAAAATTTTTTAAAACTTTTTTCAATTTTACCCCCGTGGGATATATATTCTACCCACACACATTTGAAAGTCTCCTGGGGTACCCTCACACATATTATTCCCTCATTTAGTGGATATTTTTACAAAAAAGTGAAACTTTCAAAAATCCAGAAAATTGTATGAAAGCGACTAAATATCAAAGACTCATTGTTCGAATCGCTCTGGAACTGAAATCGGAATGCTCACTGACATTTGCCCTATCTGCAAGTCTGATAAACGCCGGAAAAATGACTAAGTCCAAAAAAAAAAATGTTTTCAACTTTTTTCAATTTTACCCCCGTGGGATATATATTCTACCCACACACATTTGGAACTCTCCTGGGGTACCCTCACACATATTATTCCCTCATTTAGTGGATATTTTTACAAAAAAGTGAAATTTTCAAAAATCCAGAAAATTGTATGAAAGCGACTAAATATCAAGGACTCATTGTTCGAATCGCTCTGGAACTGAAATCGGAACGCTCACTGACATTTGTCCTATCTGCAAGTCTGATAAACGCCGGAAAAATGACTAAGTCCAAAAAAAAAAATGTTTTCAACTTTTTTCAATTTTACCCCCGTGGGATATATATTCTACCCACACACATTTGGAACTCTCCTGGGGTACCCTCACACATATTATTCCCTCATTTAGTAGATATTTTCACAAAAAAGTGAAATTTTCAAAAATCCAGAAAATTGGCTGTAAATGACTGAATATCAAGGACTCATTGGGCGAATCACTCTGGAACTGAAATCGGAATGCTCACTGACATTTGCCCTATCTGAAATTCTGATAAACGCAGGAAAAATTACTAAGTCCAAAAAAAAATTTTTTTTTAACTTTTTTCAATTTTACCCCCATGGGATATATATTCTACCCACACACATTGGGAAATCTCCTGGGGTACCCTCACACATATTATTCCCTTATTTAGTGAATATTTTTACAAAAAAGTGAAATTTTCAAAAATCCAGAAAATTGGCTGAAAACGACTAAATATCAAGGACTCATTGGGCGAATCGCTCTGGAACTGAAATCGGAACGCTCACTGACATTTGCCCTATCTGAAAGTCTGATAAACGCCAGAAAAATGACTAAGTCCAAAAAAAAAAAATGTTTTCAACTTTTTTCAATTTTACCCCCTTGGGATATGTATTCTACCCACACACATTTGGAACTCTCCTGGGGTACCCTTACACATATTATTCCCTCATTTAGTGGATATTTTTACAAAAAAGTGACATTTTCAAAAATCCAGAAAATTGGCTGAAAACGACTAAATATCAAGGACTCATTGGGTGAATCGCTCTGGAACTGAAATCAGAACGCTCACTGACATTTGCCCTATCTGAAAGTCTGATAAACGCCGGAAAAATGACTAAGCCCAGAAAAAAAATGTTTCAACTTTTTTCAATTTTACCCCCGTGGGATATATATTCTACCCACACACATTTGGAACTCTCCTGGGGTACCCTCACACATATCATTCCCTCATTTAGTGGATATTTCTACAAAAAAGTGAAATTTTCAAAAATCCAGAAAATTGGCTGAAAATGACTAAATATCAAGGACTCATTGGGTGAATCACTCTGGAACTGAAATCGGAATGCTCACTGACATTTGCCCTATCTGAAATTCTGATAAACACAGTAAAAATTACTAAGTCCAAAAAAAAATTTTTTTTAAACTTTTTTCAATTTTACCCCCGTGGGATATATATTCTACCCACACACATTTGAAAGTCTCCTGGGGTACCCTCACACATATTATTCCCTCATTTAGTGGATATTTTTACAAAAAAGTGAAACTTTCAAAAATCCAGAAAATTGTATGAAAGCGACTAAATATCAAAGACTCATTGTTCGAATCGCTCTGGAACTGAAATCGGAATGCTCACTGACATTTGCCCTACCTGCAAGTCTGATAAACGCCGGAAAAATGACTAAGTCCAAAAAAAAAAATGTTTTCAACTTTTTTCAATTTTACCCCCGTGGGATATATATTCTACCCACACACATTTGGAACTCTCCTGGGGTACCCTCACACATATTATTCCCTCATTTAGTAGATATTTTCACAAAAAAGTGAAATTTTCAAAAATCCAGAAAATTGGCTGTAAATGACTGAATGTCAAGGACTCATTGTTCGAATCGCTCTGGAACTGAAATCGGAATGCTCACTGACATTTGCCCTATCTGCAAGTCTGATAAACGCCGGAAAAATGACTAAGTCCAAAAAAAAAAATGTTTTCAACTTTTTTCAATTTTACCCCCGTGGGATATATATTCTACCCACACACATTTGGAACTCTCCTGGGGTACCCTCACACATATTATTCCCTCATTTAGTGGATATTTTTACAAAAAAGTGACATTTTCAAAAATCCAGAAAATTGTATGAAAGCGACTAAATATCAAGGACTCATTGTTCGAATCGCTCTGGAACTGAAATCAGAACGCTCACTGACATTTGCCCTATCTGAAAGTCTGATAAACGCCGGAAAAATGACTAAGCCCAGAAAAAAAATGTTTCAACTTTTTTCAATTTTACCCCCGTGGGATATATATTCTACCCACACACATTTGGAACTCTCCTGGGGTACCCTCACACATATTATTCCCTCATTTAGTAGATATTTTCACAAAAAAGTGAAATTTTCAAAAATCCAGAAAATTGGCTGTAAATGACTGAATATCAAGTACTCATTGGGCGAATCACTCTGGAACTGAAATCGGAATGCTCACTGACATTTGCCCTATCTGAAATTCTGATAAACGCAGGAAAAATTACAAAGTCCAAAAAAAAATTTTTTTTTAACTTTTTTCAATTTTACCCCCATGGGATATATATTCTACCCACACACATAGGGAAATCTCCTGGGGTACCCTCACACATATTATTCCCTTATTTAGTGGATATTTTTACAAAAAAGTGAAATTTTCAAAAATCCAGAAAATTGTATGAAAGCGACTAAATATCAAGGACTCATTGTTCGAATCGCTCTGGAACTGAAATCGGAACGCTCACTGACATTTGCCCTATCTGAAAGTCTGATAAACGCCGGAAAAATTAATAAGCCCAAAAAAAAAATGTTTTCAACTTTTTTCAATTTTACCCCCGTGGGATATATATTCTACCCACACACATTTGGAACTCTCCTGGGGTACCTCACACATATTATTCCCTCATTTAGTGGATATTTTTACAAAAAAGTGAAATTTTCAAAAATCCTGAAAATTGGCTGAAAACGACTAAATATCAAGGACTCATTGGGCGAATAGCTCTGGAACTGAAATCGGAACGCTCACTGACATTTGCCCTATCTGAAAGTCTGATAAACGCCGGAAAAATGACTAAGTCCAAAAAAAAAAAATGTTTTCAACTTTTTTCAATTTTACCCCCGTGGGATATGTATTCTACCCACACACATTTGGAACTCTCCTGGGGTACCCTTACACATATTATTCCCTCATTTAGTAGATATTTTTACAAAAAAGTGACATTTTCAAAAATCCAGAAAATTGGCTGAAAACGACTAAATATCAAGGACTCATTGGGAGAATCGCTCTGGAACTGAAATCAGAACGCTCACTGACATTTGCCCTATCTGAAAGTCTGATAAACGCCGGAAAAATGACTAAGCCCAGAAAAAAAATGTTTCAACTTTTTTCAATTTTACCCCCGTGGGATATATATTCTACCCACACACATTTGAAAGTCTCCTGGGGTACCCTCACACATATTATTCCCTCATTTAGTGGATATTTTTACAAAAAAGTGAAACTTTCAAAAATCCAGAAAATTGTATGAAAGCGACTAAATATCAAAGACTCATTGTTCGAATCGCTCTGGAACTGAAATCGGAATGCTCACTGACATTTGCCCTATCTGCAAGTCTGATAAACGCCGGAAAAATGACTAAGTCCAAAAAAAAAAATGTTTTCAACTTTTTTCAATTTTACCCCCGTGGGATATATATTCTACCCACACACATTTGGAACTCTCCTGGGGTACCCTCACACATATTATTCCCTCATTTAGTAGATATTTTCACAAAAAAGTGAAATTTTCAAAAATCCAGAAAATTGGCTGAAAATGACTAAATATCAAGGACTCATTGGGCGAATCACTCTGGAACTGAAATCGGAATGCTCACTGACATTTGCCCTATCTGAAATTCTGATAAACGCAGAAAAAATTACTAAGTCCAAAAAAATTTTTTTTTTTTCCTTTTTTCAATTTTACCCCCATAGGATATATATTCTACCCACACACATTGGGAAATCTCCTGGGGTACCCTCATACATATTATTCCCTTATTTAGTGGATATTTTTACAAAAAAGTGAAATTTTCAAAAATAAAGAAAATTGTATGAAAGGGACTAAATATCAAGGACTCATTGTTCGAATCGCTCTGGAACTGAAATCGGAATGCTCACTGACATTTGCCCTATCTGAAAGTCTGATAAACGCCGGAAAAATTAATAAGCCCCAAAAAAAAATAATTTCAACTTTTTTCAATTTTACCCCCGTGGGATATATATTCTACCCATACACATTTGGAACTCTCCTGGGGTACCCTCACACATATTATTCCCTCATTTAGTGGATATTTTTACAAAAAAGTGAAATTTTCAAAAATCCAGAAAATTGGCTGAAAACGACTAAATATCAAGGACTCATTGGGCGAATCGCTCTGGAACTGAAATCGGAACGCTCACTGACATTTGCCCTATCTGAAAGTCTGATAAACGCCGGAAAAATGACTAAGTCCAAAAAAAAAAAATGTTTTCAACTTTTTTCAATTTTACCCCCGTGGGATATGTATTCTACCCACACACATTTGGAACTCTCCTGGGGTACCCTTACACATATTATTCCCTCATTTAGTGGATATTTTTACAAAAAAGTGACATTTTCAAAAATCCAGAAAATTGGCTGAAAACGACTAAATATCAAGGACTCATTGGGAGAATCGCTCTGGAACTGAAATCAGAACGCTCACTGACATTTGCCCTATCTGAAAGTCTGATAAACGCCGGAAAAATGACTAAGCCCAGAAAAAAAATGTTTCAACTTTTTTCAATTTTACCCCCGTGGGATATATATTCTACCCACACACATTTGAAAGTCTCCTGGGGTACCCTCACACATATTATTCCCTCATTTAGTGGATATTTTTACAAAAAAGTGAAACTTTCAAAAATCCAGAAAATTGTATGAAAGCGACTAAATATCAAAGACTCATTGTTCGAATCGCTCTGGAACTGAAATCGGAATGCTCACTGACATTTGCCCTATCTGCAAGTCTGATAAACGCCGGAAAAATGACTAAGTCCAAAAAAAAAAATGTTTTCAACTTTTTTCAATTTTACCCCCGTGGGATATATATTCTACCCACACACATTTGGAACTCTCCTGGGGTACCCTCACACATATTATTCCCTCATTTAGTGGATATTTTCACAAAAAAGTGAAATTTTCAAAAATCCAGAAAATTCGCTGTAAATGACTGAATATCAAGGACTCATTGGGCGAATCACTCTGGAACTGAAATCGGAATGCTCACTGACATTTGCCCTATCTGAAATTCTGATAAACGCAGGAAAAATTACTAAGTCCAAAAAAAAATTTTTTTTTAACTTTTTTCAATTTTACCCCCATGGGATATATATTCTACCCACACACATTGGGAAATCTCCTGGGGTACCCTCACACATATTATTCCCTTATTTAGTGGATATTTTTACAAAAAAGTGAAATTTTCAAAAAACCAGAAAATTGTATGAAAGCGACTAAATATCAAGGACTCATTGTTCGAATCGCTCTGGAACTGAAATCGGAACGCTCACTGACATTTGCCCTATCTGAAAGTCTGATAAACGCCGGAAAAATGACTAAGCCCAGAAAAAAAATGTTTCAACTTTTTTCAATTTTACCCCCGTGGGATATATATTCTACCCACACACATTTGGAACTCTCCTGGGGTACCCTCACACATATCATTCCCTCATTTAGTGGATATTTCTACAAAAAAGTGAAATTTTCAAAAATCCAGAAAATTGGCTGAAAATGACTAAATATCAAGGACTCATTGGGTGAATCACTCTGGAACTGAAATCGGAATGCTCACTGATATTTGCCCTATCTGAAATTCTGATAAACGCAGTAAAAATTACTAAGTCCAAAAAAAAATTTTTTTTAAACTTTTTTCAATTTTACCCCCGTGGGATATATATTCTACCCACACACATTTGAAAGTCTCCTGGGGTACCCTCACACATATTATTCCCTCATTTAGTGGATATTTTTACAAAAAAGTGAAACTTTCAAAAATCCAGAAAATTGTATGAAAGCGACTAAATATCAAAGACTCATTGTTCGAATCGCTCTGGAACTGAAATCGGAATGCTCACTGACATTTGCCCTATCTGCAAGTCTGATAAACGCCGGAAAAATGACTAAGTCCAAAAAAAAAAATGTTTTCAACTTTTTTCAATTTTACCCCCGTGGGATATATATTCTACCCACACACATTTGGAACTCTCCTGGGGTACCCTCACACATATTATTCCCTCATTTAGTGGATATTTTCACAAAAAAGTGAAATTTTCAAAAATCCAGAAAATTGGCTGAAAATGACTAAATATCAAGGACTCATTGGGCGAATCACTCTGGAACTGAAATCGGAATGCTCACTGACATTTGCCCTATCTGAAATTCTGATAAACGCAGGAAAAATTACTAAGTCCAAAAAAAAAATTTTTTTTAACTTTTTTCAATTTTACCCCCGTGGGATATATATTCTACCCACACACATTTGGAACTCTCCTCGGGTACCCTCACACATATTATTCCCTCATTTAGTGGATATTTTTACAAAAAAGTGAAATTTTCAAAAATCCAGAAAATTGTATGAAAGCGACTAAATATCAAGGACTCATTGTTCGAATCGCTCTGGAACTGAAATCGGAACGTTCACTGACATTTGCCCTATCTGCAAGTCTGATAAACGCCGGAAAAATGACTAAGTCCAAAAAAAAAAATGTTTTCAACTTTTTTCAATTTTACCCCCGTGGGATATATATTCTACCCACACACATTTGGAACTCTCCTGGGGTACCCTCACACATATTATTCCCTCATTTAGTAGATATTTTCACAAAAAAGTGAAATTTTCAAAAATCCAGAAAATTGGCTGTAAATGACTGAATATCAAGGACTCATTGGGCGAATCACTCTGGAACTGAAATCGGAAAGCTCACTGACATTTGCCCTATCTGAAAGTCTGATAAACGCCGGAAAAATGACTAAGTCCAAAAAAAAAAAATGTTTTCAACTTTTTTCAATTTTACCCCCGTGGGATATGTATTCTACCCACACACATTTGGAACTCTCCTGGGGTACCCTTACACATATTATTCCCTCATTTAGTGGATATTTTTACAAAAAAGTGACATTTTCAAAAATCCAGAAAATTGGCTGAAAACGACTAAATATCAAGGACTCATTGGGAGAATCGCTCTGGAACTGAAATCAGAACGCTCACTGACATTTGCCCTATCTGAAAGTCTGATAAACGCCGGAAAAATGACTAAGCCCAGAAAAAAAATGTTTCAACTTTTTTCAATTTTACCCCCGTGGGATATATATTCTACCCACACACATTTGAAAGTCTCCTGGGGTACCCTCACACATATTATTCCCTCATTTAGTGGATATTTTTACAAAAAAGTGAAACTTTCAAAAATCCAGAAAATTGTATGAAAGCGACTAAATATCAAAGACTCATTGTTCGAATCGCTCTGGAACTGAAAGCGGAATGCTCACTGACATTTGCCCTATCTGCAAGTCTGATAAACGCCGGAAAAATGACTAAGTCCAAAAAAAAAAATGTTTTCAACTTTTTTCAATTTTACCCCCGTGGGATATATATTCTACCCACACACATTTGGAACTCTCCTGGGGTACCCTCACACATATTATTCCCTCATTTAGTGGATATTTTCACAAAAAAGTGAAATTTTCAAAAATCCAGAAAATTCGCTGTAAATGACTGAATATCAAGGACTCATTGGGCGAATCACTCTGGAACTGAAATCGGAATGCTCACTGACATTTGCCCTATCTGAAATTCTGATAAACGCAGGAAAAATTACTAAGTCCAAAAAAAAATTTTTTTTTAACTTTTTTCAATTTTACCCCCATGGGATATATATTCTACCCACACACATTGGGAAATCTCCTGGGGTACCCTCACACATATTATTCCCTTATTTAGTGGATATTTTTACAAAAAAGTGAAATTTTCAAAAAACCAGAAAATTGTATGAAAGCGACTAAATATCAAGGACTCATTGTTCGAATCGCTCTGGAACTGAAATCGGAACGCTCACTGACATTTGCCCTATCTGAAAGTCTGATAAACGCCGGAAAAATGACTAAGCCCAGAAAAAAAATGTTTCAACTTTTTTCAATTTTACCCCCGTGGGATATATATTCTACCCACACACATTTGGAACTCTCCTGGGGTACCCTCACACATATCATTCCCTCATTTAGTGGATATTTCTACAAAAAAGTGAAATTTTCAAAAATCCAGAAAATTGGCTGAAAATGACTAAATATCAAGGACTCATTGGGTGAATCACTCTGGAACTGAAATCGGAATGCTCACTGATATTTGCCCTATCTGAAATTCTGATAAACGCAGTAAAAATTACTAAGTCCAAAAAAAAATTTTTTTTAAACTTTTTTCAATTTTACCCCCGTGGGATATATATTCTACCCACACACATTTGAAAGTCTCCTGGGGTACCCTCACACATATTATTCCCTCATTTAGTGGATATTTTTACAAAAAAGTGAAACTTTCAAAAATCCAGAAAATTGTATGAAAGCGACTAAATATCAAAGACTCATTGTTCGAATCGCTCTGGAACTGAAATCGGAATGCTCACTGACATTTGCCCTATCTGCAAGTCTGATAAACGCCGGAAAAATGACTAAGTCCAAAAAAAAAAATGTTTTCAACTTTTTTCAATTTTACCCCCGTGGGATATATATTCTACCCACACACATTTGGAACTCTCCTGGGGTACCCTCACACATATTATTCCCTCATTTAGTGGATATTTTCACAAAAAAGTGAAATTTTCAAAAATCCAGAAAATTGGCTGAAAATGACTAAATATCAAGGACTCATTGGGCGAATCACTCTGGAACTGAAATCGGAATGCTCACTGATATTTGCCCTATCTGAAATTCTGATAAACGCAGGAAAAATTACTAAGTCCAAAAAAAAATTTTTTTTTAACTTTTTTCAATTTTACCCCCGTGGGATATATATTCTACCCACACACATTTGGAACTCTCCTCGGGTACCCTCACACATATTATTCCCTCATTTAGTGGATATTTTTACAAAAAAGTGAAATTTTCAAAAATCCAGAAAATTGTATGAAAGCGACTAAATATCAAGGACTCATTGTTCGAATCGCTCTGGAACTGAAATCGGAACGTTCACTGACATTTGCCCTATCTGCAAGTCTGATAAACGCCGGAAAAATGACTAAGTCCAAAAAAAAAAATGTTTTCAACTTTTTTCAATTTTACCCCCGTGGGATATATATTCTACCCACACACATTTGGAACTCTCCTGGGGTACCCTCACACATATTATTCCCTCATTTAGTAGATATTTTCACAAAAAAGTGAAATTTTCAAAAATCCAGAAAATTGGCTGTAAATGACTGAATATCAAGGACTCATTGGGCGAATCACTCTGGAACTGAAATCGGAAAGCTCACTGACATTTGCCGTATCTGAAAGTCTGATAAACGCCGGAAAAATGACTAAGTCCAAAAAAAAAAAATGTTTTCAACTTTTTTCAATTTTACCCCCGTGGGATATGTATTCTACCCACACATATTTGGAACTCTCCTGGGGTACCCTTACACATATTATTCCCTCATTTAGTGGATATTTTTACAAAAAAGTGACATTTTCAAAAATCCAGAAAATTGGCTGAAAACGACTAAATATCAAGGACTCATTGGGTGAATCGCTCTGGAACTGAAATCAGAACGCTCACTGACATTTGCCCTATCTGAAAGTCTGATAAACGCCGGAAAAATGACTAAGCCCAGAAAAAAAATGTTTCAACTTTTTTCAATTTTACCCCCGTGGGATATATATTCTACCCACACACATTTGGAACTCTCCTGGGGTACCCTCACACATATCATTCCCTCATTTAGTGGATATTTCTACAAAAAAGTGAAATTTTCAAAAATCCAGAAAATTGGCTGAAAATGACTAAATATCAAGGACTCATTGGGCGAATCACTCTGGAACTGAAATCGGAATGCTCACTGACATTTTCCCTATCTGAAATTCTGATAAACGCAGGAAAAATTACTAAGTCCAAAAAAAAATTTTTTTTAAACTTTTTTCAATTTTACCCCCGTGGGATATATATTCTACCCACACACATTTGAAAGTCTCCTGGGGTACCCTCACACATATTATTCCCTCATTTAGTGGATATTTTTACAAAAAAGTGAAACTTTCAAAAATCCAGAAAATTGTATGAAAGCGACTAAATATCAAAGACTAATTGTTCGAATCGCTCTGGAACTGAAATCGGAATGCTCACTGACATTTGCCCTATCTGCAAGTCTGATAAACGCCGGAAAAATGACTAAGTCCAAAAAAAAAAATGTTTTCAACTTTTTTCAATTTTACCCCCGTGGGATATATATTCTACCCACACACATTTGGAACTCTCCTGGGGTACCCTCACACATATTATTCCCTCATTTAGTAGATATTTTCACAAAAAAGTGAAATTTTCAAAAATCCAGAAAATTGGCTGAAAATGACTAAATATCAAGGACTCATTGGGCGAATCACTCTGGAACTGAAATCGGAATGCTCACTGACATTTGCCCTATCTGAAATTCTGATAAACGCAGAAAAAATTACTAAGTCCAAAAAAATTTTTTTTTTTTCCTTTTTTCAATTTTACCCCCATAGGATATATATTCTACCCACACACATTGGGAAATCTCCTGGGGTACCCTCATACATATTATTCCCTTATTTAGTGGATATTTTTACAAAAAAGTGAAATTTTCAAAAATAAAGAAAATTGTATGAAAGGGACTAAATATCAAGGACTCATTGTTCGAATCGCTCTGGAACTGAAATCGGAATGCTCACTGACATTTGCCCTATCTGAAAGTCTGATAAACGCCGGAAAAATTAATAAGCCCCAAAAAAAAATGTTTTCAACTTTTTTCAATTTTACCCCCGTGGGATATATATTCTACCCATACACATTTGGAACTCTCCTGGGGTACCCTCACACATATTATTCCCTCATTTAGTGGATATTTTTACAAAAAAGTGAAATTTTCAAAAATCCAGAAAATTGGCTGAAAACGACTAAATATCAAGGACTCATTGGGCGAATCGCTCTGGAACTGAAATCGGAACGCTCACTGACATTTGCCCTATCTGAAAGTCTGATAAACGCCGGAAAAATGACTAAGTCCAAAAAAAAAAAATGTTTTCAACTTTTTTCAATTTTACCCCCGTGGGAGATGTATTCTACCCACACACATTTGGAACTCTCCTGGGGTACCCTTACACATATTATTCCCTCATTTAGTGGATATTTCTACAAAAAAGTGACATTTTCAAAAATCCAGCAAATTGGCTGAAAACGACTAAATATCAAGGACTCATTGGGTGAATCGCTCTGGAACTGAAATCAGAACGCTCACTGACATTTGCCCTATCTGAAAGTCTGATAAACGCCGGAAAAATTAATAAGCCCAAAAAAAAAACGTTTTCAACTTTTTTCAATTTTACCCCCATGGGATCTATATTCTACCCACACACATTTGGAACTCTCCTGGGGTACCTTCACACATATTATTCCCTCATTTAGTGGATATTTTTACAAAAAAGTGAAATTTTCAAAAATCCAGAAAATTGGCTGAAAACGACTAAGTATCAAGGACTCATTGGGTGAATAGCTCTGGAACTGAAATCGGAATGCTCACTGACATTTGCCCTATCTGAAAGTCTGATAAACGCCGGAAAAATGACTAAGTCCAAAAAAAATTTTTTTTTTACTTTTTTGAATTTTACCCCTGTGGGATATATATTCTACCCACACACATTTGGAACTCTCCTGGGGTACGTTCACACATATTATTCCGTCATTTAGTGGATATTTTTACAAAAAAGTGAAATTTTCAAAAATCCAGAAAATTGGCTGAAAACGACTAAATATCAAGGTCTCATTGGGCGAATCACTCTGGAACTGAAATCGGAATGCTCACTGACCTTTGCCCTATCTGAAATTCTGATAAACGCCGGAAAAATGTCTAAGTCCAAAAAAAAATTTTTTTTAGCTTTTTTGAATTTTACCCCTGTGGGATATATATTCTACCCACACACATTTGTAACTCTCCTGGGGTACCCTCACACATATTATTCCCTCATTTAGTGGATATTTTTACAAAAAATGAAATTTTCAAAAATCCAGAAAATTGGTTGAAAACGACTAAATATCAAGGACTCATTGGGCGAATCACTCTGGAACTGAAATCGGAATGCTCACTGACATTTGCCCTATCTGAAAGTCTGATAAACGCCGGAAAAATTAATAAGCCCAAAAAAAAATGTTTTCAACTTTTTTCAATTTTACCCCCGTGGGATATATATTCTACCCAAACACATTTGGAACTCTCCTGGGCTACCCTCACACATATCAATCCCTCATTTAGTGGATATTTCCACAAGAAAGTGAAATTTTCAAAAATCCAGAAAATTGGCTGAAAACGACTAAATATCATGGAATCATTGGGCGAATCACTCTAGAACTGAAATCGGAATGTTCACTGACATTTGCCCTATCTGAAAGTCTGATAAACGCCGGAAAAATGACTAAGTCCAAAAAAAAAAATGTTTTCAACTTTTTTCAATTTTACCCCCGTGGGATGTATATTCTACCCACACACATTTGGAAATCTCCTGGGGTACCCTTACACATGTTATTCCCTCATTTAGTGGATATTTTTACAAAAAAGTGACATGTTCAAAAATCCAGAAAATTGGCTGAAAACGACTAAATATCAAGGACTCATTGGGCGAATCGCTCTGGAACTGAAATCGGAACGCTCACTGACATTTGCCCTATCTGAAAGTCTGATAAACGCCGGAAAAATGACTAAGCCCAGAAAAAAAATGTTTCAACTTTTTTCAATTTTACCCCCGTGGGATATATATTCTACCCACACACATTTGGAACTCTCCTGGGGTACCCTCACACATATCATTCCCTCATTTAGTGGATATTTCTACAAAAAAGTGAAATTTTCAAAAATCCAGAAAATTGGCTGAAAACGACTAAATATCTTGGAATCATTGGGCGAATTGCTCTGGAACTGAAATCGGAATGCTCACTGACATTTGCCCTATCTGAAAGTCTGATAAACGCCGGAAAAATGACTAAGTCCAAAAAAAATTTTTTTTTAACTTTTTTGAATTTTACCCCTGTGGGATATATATTCTACCCACACACATTTGGAACTCTCCTGGGGTACGTTCACACATATTATTCCCTCATTTAGTGGATATTTTTACAAAAAATGAAATTTTCAAAAATCCAGAAAATTGGTTGAAAACGACTAAATATCAAGGACTCATTGGGCGAATCGCTCTGGAACTGAAATCGGAACGCTCACTGACATTTGCCCTATCTGAAAGTCTAATAAACGCCGGAAAAATGACTAAGTCCAAAAAAAAAATGTTTCAACTTTTTTCAATTTTACCCCCGTGGGATATATATTCTACCCACACACATTTGGAACTCTCCTGGGCTACCCTCACACATATCATTCCCTCATTTAGTGGATATTTCCACAAGAAAGTGAAATTTTCAAAAATCCAGAAAATTGGCTGGAAACGACTAAATATCATGGAATCATTGGGCGAATAACTCTGGAACTGAAATCGGAATGTTCACTGACATTTGCCCTATCTGAAAGTCTGATAAACGCCGGAAAAATGACTAAGTCCAAAAAAAAAAATGTTTTCAACTTTTTTCAATTTTACCCCCGTGGGATGTATATTCTACCCACACACATTTGGAACTCTCCTGGGGTACCCTCACACATATCATTCCCTCATTTAGTGGATATTTCTACAAAAAAGTGAAATTTTCAAAAATCCAGAAAATTGGCTGAAAACGACTAAATATCAAGGACTCATTGGGCGAATCGCTCTGGAACTGAAATCGGAACGCTCACTGACATTTGCCCTATCTGAAAGTCTAATAAACGCCGGAAAAATGACTAAGTCCAAAAAAAAAATGTTTCAACTTTTTTCAATTTTACCCCCGTGGGATATATATTCTACCCACACACATTTGGAACTCTCCTGGGCTACCCTCACACATATCATTCCCTCATTTAGTGGATATTTCCACAAGAAAGTGAAATTTTCAAAAATCCAGAAAATTGGCTGGAAACGACTAAATATCATGGAATCATTGGGCGAATAACTCTGGAACTGAAATCGGAATGTTCACTGACATTTGCCCTATCTGAAAGTCTGATAAACGCCGGAAAAATGACTAAGTCCAAAAAAAAAAATGTTTTCAACTTTTTTCAATTTTACCCCCGTGGGATGTATATTCTACCCACACACATTTGGAACTCTCCTGGGGTACCCTCACACATATCATTCCCTCATTTAGTGGATATTTCTACAAAAAAGTGAAATTTTCAAAAATCCAGAAAATTGGCTGAAAATGACTAAATATCAAGGACTCATTGGGCGAATCACTCTGGAACTGAAATCGGAATGCTCACTGACATTTTCCCTATCTGAAATTCTGATAAACGCAGGAAAAATTACTAAGTC
Organism: Phyllobates terribilis; assembly: GCF_046119375.1. NCBI lineage: Eukaryota > Metazoa > Chordata > Amphibia > Anura > Dendrobatidae > Phyllobates > Phyllobates terribilis. The sequence goes on along the minus strand of NW_027362764.1, from coordinate 323,500,592 downwards.
CAAAAAAAAATTTTTTTTAAACTTTTTTCAATTTTACCCCCGTGGGATATATATTCTACCCACACACATTTGAAAGTCTCCTGGGGTACCCTCACACATATTATTCCCTCATTTAGTGGATATTTTTACAAAAAAGTGAAACTTTCAAAAATCCAGAAAATTGTATGAAAGCGACTAAATATCAAAGACTCATTGTTCGAATCGCTCTGGAACTGAAATCGGAATGCTCACTGACATTTGCCCTATCTGCAAGTCTGATAAACGCCGGAAAAATGACTAAGTCCAAAAAAAAAAATGTTTTCAACTTTTTTCAATTTTACCCCCGTGGGATATATATTCTACCCACACACATTTGGAACTCTCCTGGGGTACCCTCACACATATTATTCCCTCATTTAGTAGATATTTTCACAAAAAAGTGAAATTTTCAAAAATCCAGAAAATTGGCTGAAAATGACTAAATATCAAGGACTCATTGGGCGAATCACTCTGGAACTGAAATCGGAATGCTCACTGACATTTGCCCTATCTGAAATTCTGATAAACGCAGAAAAAATTACTAAGTCCAAAAAAATTTTTTTTTTTTCCTTTTTTCAATTTTACCCCCATAGGATATATATTCTACCCACACACATTGGGAAATCTCCTGGGGTACCCTCATACATATTATTCCCTTATTTAGTGGATATTTTTACAAAAAAGTGAAATTTTCAAAAATAAAGAAAATTGTATGAAAGGGACTAAATATCAAGGACTCATTGTTCGAATCGCTCTGGAACTGAAATCGGAATGCTCACTGACATTTGCCCTATCTGAAAGTCTGATAAACGCCGGAAAAATTAATAAGCCCCAAAAAAAAATGTTTTCAACTTTTTTCAATTTTACCCCCGTGGGATATATATTCTACCCACACACATTTGGAACTCTCCTGGGGTACCCTCACACATATTATTCCCTCATTTAGTGGATATTTTTACAAAAAAGTGAAATTTTCAAAAATCCAGAAAATTGGCTGAAAACGACTAAATATCAAGGACTCATTGGGCGAATCGCTCTGGAACTGAAATCGGAACGCTCACTGACATTTGCCCTATCTGAAAGTCTGATAAACGCCGGAAAAATGACTAAGTCCAAAAAAAAAAAATGTTTTCAACTTTTTTCAATTTTACCCCCGTGGGATATGTATTCTACCCACACACATTTGGAACTCTCCTGGGGTACCCTTACACATATTATTCCCTCATTTAGTGGATATTTCTACAAAAAAGTGACATTTTCAAAAATCCAGCAAATTGGCTGAAAATGACTAAATATCAAGGACTCATTGGGTGAATCGCTCTGGAACTGAAATCAGAACGCTCACTGACATTTGCCCTATCTGAAAGTCTGATAAACGCCGGAAAAATTAATAAGCCCAAAAAAAAAACGTTTTCAACTTTTTTCAATTTTACCCCCATGGGATCTATATTCTACCCACACACATTTGGAACTCTCCTGGGGTACCTTCACACATATTATTCCCTCATTTAGTGGATATTTTTACAAAAAAGTGAAATTTTCAAAAATCCAGAAAATTGGCTGAAAACGACTAAGTATCAAGGACTCATTGGGTGAATAGCTCTGGAACTGAAATCGGAATGCTCACTGACATTTGCCCTATCTGAAAGTCTGATAAACGCCGGAAAAAAGACTAAGTCCAAAAAAAAATTTTTTTTAGCTTTTTTGAATTTTACCCCTGTGGGATATATATTCTACCCACACACATTTGTAACTCTCCTGGGGTACCCTCACACATATTATTCCCTCATTTAGTGGATATTTTCACAAAAAAGTGAAATTTTCAAAAATCCAGAAAATTGGCTGAAAATGACTAAATATCAAGGACTCATTGGGCGAATCGCTCTGGAACTGAAATCGGAACGCTCACTGACATTTGCCCTATCTGAAAGTCTGATAAACGCCGGAAAAATGACTAAGCCCAGAAAAAAAATGTTTCAACTTTTTTCAATTTTACCCCCGTGGGATATATATTCTACCCACACACATTCTAACTCTCCTGGGGTACCCTCACACATATCATTCCCTCATTTAGTGGATATTTCTACAAAAAAGTGAAATTTTCAAAAATCCAGAAAATTGGCTGAAAACGACTAAATATCATGGAATCATTGGGCAAATTGCTCTGGAACTGAAATCGGAATGCTCACTGACATTTGCCCTATCTGAAAGTCTGATAAACGCCGGAAAAATGACTAAGTCCAAAAAAAGTTTTTTTTTAACTTTTTTGAATTTTACCCCTGTGGGATATATATTCTACCCACACACATTTGGAACTCTCCTGGGGTACGTTCACACATATTATTCCCTCATTTAGTGGATATTTTTACAAAAAAGTGAAATTTTCAAAAATCCAGAAAATTGGCTGAAAACGACTAAATATCAAGGTCTCATTGGGCGAATCACTCTGGAACTGAAATCGGAATGCTCACTGACCTTTGCCCTATCTGAAATTCTGATAAACGCCGGAAAAATGTCTAAGTCCAAAAAAAAATTTTTTTTAGCTTTTTTGAATTTTACCCCTGTGGGATATATATTCTACCCACACACATTTGTAACTCTCCTGGGGTACCCTCACACATATTATTCCCTCATTTAGTGGATATTTTTACAAAAAAGTGAAATTTTCAAAAATCCAGAAAATTGGCTGAAAACGACTAAATATCAAGGACTCATTGGGCGAATCACTCTGGAACTGAAATCGGAACGCTCACTGACATTTGCCCTTTCTGAAAGTCTGATAAACGCCGGAAAAATGACTAAGTCCAAAAAAAAAATGTTTTCAACTTTTTTCAATTTTACCCCCGTGGGATATATATTCTACCCACACACATTTGGAACTCTCCTGGGGTACCCTCACACATATTATTCTCTCATTTAGTGGATATTTTTACAAAAAAGTGAAATTTTCTAAATATCCAGAAAATTGGCTGAAAACGACTAAATATCAAGGACTCATTGGGCGAATCGCTCTGGAACTGAAATCCGAGCGCTCACTGACATTTGCCCTATCTGAAAGTCTGATAAACGCCGGAAAAATTACTAAGTCCAAAAAAAAATGTTTCAACTTTTTTCAATTTTACCCCCGTGGGATATATATTCTAGCCACACACATTTGGAACTCTCCTGGGGTACCCTCACACATATTATTCCCTCATTTAGTGGATATTTTTACAAAAAAGTGAAATTTTCAAAAATCCAGAAAATTGGCTGAAAACGACTAAATATCAAGGACTCATTGGGCGAATCGCTCTGGAACTGAAATCGGAACGCTCACTGACATTTGCCCTATCTGAAAGTCTGATAAACGCCGGAAAAATGACTAAGTCCAAAAAAAAAAAGTTTTCAACTTTTTTCAATTTTACCCCCGTGGGATATATATTCTACCCACACACATTTGGAACTCTCCTGGGGTACCCTCACACATATTATTCCCTCATTGAGTGGATATTTCCACAAAAAAGTGAAATTTTCAAAAATCCAGAAAATTGGCTGAAAACGACTAAATATCAAGGACTCATTGGGCGAATCGCTCTGGAACTGAAATCGGAATGCTCACTGACATTTGCCCTATCTGAAAGTCTGATAAACGCCGGAAAAATTAATAAGCCCAAAAAAAAAATGTTTTCAACTTTTTTCAATTTTAACCCCATGGGATATATATTCTACCCACACACATTTGGAACTCTCCTGGGGTACCCTCACACATATTATTCCCTCATTTAGTGGATATTTTTACAAAAAAGTGAAATTTTCAAAAATCCAGAAAATTGACTGAAAACGACTAAGTATCAAGGACTCATTGGGCGAATAGCTCTGGAACTGAAATCGAAACGCTCACTGACATTTGCCCTATCTGAAAGTCTGATAAACGCCGGAAAAATTAATAAGCCCAAAAAAAAAATGTTTTCAACTTTTTTCAATTTTACCCCCGTGGGATATATATTCTACCCACACACATTTGGAACTCTCCTGGGGTACCCTCACACATATTATTCCCTCATTTAGTGGATATTTTTACAAAAAAGAGAAATTTTAAAAAATCCAGAAAATTGGCTGAAAACGACTAAATATCAAGGACTCATTGGGCGAATCGCTCTGGAACTGAAATCGGAACGCTCACTGACATTTGCCCTATCTGAAAGTCTGATAAACGCCGGAAAAATTACTAAGTCCAAAAAAAAATGTTTCAACTTTTTTCAATTTTACCCCCGTGGGATATATATTCTAGCCACACACATTTGGAACTCTCCTGGGGTACCCTCACACATATTATTCCCTCATTTAGTGGATATTTTTACAAAAAAGTGAAATTTTCAAAAATCCAGAAAATTGGCTGAAAACGACTAAATATCAAGGACTCATTGGGCGAATCGCTCTGGAACTGAAATCGGAACGCTCACTGACATTTGCCCTATCTGAAAGTCTGATAAACGCCGGAAAAATGACTAAGTCCAAAAAAAAAATGTTTTCAACTTTTTTCAATTTTACCCCCGTGGGATATATATTCTACCCACACACATTTGGAACTCTCCTGGGGTACCCTCACACATATTATTCCCTCATTGAGTGGATATTTCCACAAAAAAGTGAAATTTTCAAAAATCCAGAAAATTGGCTGAAAACGACTAAATATCAAGGACTCATTGGGCGAATCGCTCTGGAACTGAAATCGGAATGCTCACTGACATTTGCCCTATATGAAAGTCTGATAAACACCGGAAAAATTAATAAGCCCAAAAAAAAAATGTTTTCAACTTTTTTCAATTTTACCCCCATGGGATATATATTCTACCCACACACATTTGGAACTCTCCTGGGGTACCCTCACACATATTATTCCCTCATTTAGTGGATATTTTTACAAAAAAGTGAAATTTTAAAAAATCCAGAAAATTGACTGAAAACGACTAAGTATCAAGGACTCATTGGGCGAATAGCTCTGGAACTGAAATCGAAACGCTCACTGACATTTGCCCTATCTGAAAGTCTGATAAACGCCGGAAAAATTAATAAGCCCAAAAAAAAAATGTTTTCAACTTTTTTCAATTTTACCCCCGTGGGATATATATTCTACCCACACACATTTGGAACTCTCCTGGGGTACCCTCACACATATTATTCCCTCATTTAGTGGATATTTTTACAAAAAAGAGAAATTTTAAAAAATCCAGAAAATTGGCTGAAAACGACTAAATATCAAGGACTCATTGGGCGAATCGCTCTGGAACTGAAATCGGAACGCTCACTGACATTTGCCCTATCTGAAAGTCTGATAAACGCCGGAAAAATTACTAAGTCCAAAAAAAAATGTTTCAACTTTTTTCAATTTTACCCCCGTGGGATATATATTCTAGCCACACACATTTGGAACTCTCCTGGGGTACCCTCACACATATTATTCCCTCATTTAGTGGATATTTTTACAAAAAAGTGAAATTTTCAAAAATCCAGAAAATTGGCTGAAAACGACTAAATATCAAGGACTCATTGGGCGAATCGCTCTGGAACTGAAATCGGAACGCTCACTGACATTTGCCCTATCTGAAAGTCTGATAAACGCCGGAAAAATGACTAAGTCCAAAAAAAAAATGTTTTCAACTTTTTTCAATTTTACCCCCGTGGGATATATATTCTACCCACACACATTTGGAACTCTCCTGGGGTACCCTCACACATATTATTCCCTCATTGAGTGGATATTTCCACAAAAAAGTGAAATTTTCAAAAATCCAGAAAATTGGCTGAAAACGACTAAATATCAAGGACTCATTGGGCGAATCGCTCTGGAACTGAAATCGGAATGCTCACTGACATTTGCCCTATATGAAAGTCTGATAAACACCGGAAAAATTAATAAGCCCAAAAAAAAAATGTTTTCAACTTTTTTCAATTTTACCCCCATGGGATATATATTCTACCCACACACATTTGGAACTCTCCTGGGGTACCCTCACACATATTATTCCCTCATTTAGTGGATATTTTTACAAAAAAGTGAAATTTTAAAAAATCCAGAAAATTGGCTGAAAACGACTAAATATCAAGGACTCATTGGGCGAATCGCTCTGGAACTGAAATCGGAACGCTCACTGACATTTGCCCTATCTGAAAGTCTGATAAACGCCGGAAAAATGACTAAGTCCAAAAAAAAAATGTTTTCAACTTTTTTCAATTTTACCCCCGTGGGATGTATATTCTACCCAAGCACATTTGGAAATCTCCTGGGGTACCCTCACACATATTATTCCCTCATTTAGTGGATATTTTTACAAAAAAGTGAAATTTTCAAAAATCCAGAAAATTGGCTGAAAACGACTAAATATCAAGGACTCATTGGGCGAATCACTCTGGAACTGAAATCGGAACGCTCACTGACATTTGCCCTATCTGAAAGTCTGATAAACGCCGGAAAAATGACTAAGTCCAAAAAAAAAATGTTTTCAACTTTTTTCAATTTTACCCCCGTGGGATATATATTCTACCCACACACATTTGGAACTCTCCTGGGGTACCCTCACACATATTATTCCCTCATTGAGTGGATATTTCCACAAAAAAGTGAAATTTTCAAAAATCCAGAAAATTGGCTGAAAACGACTAAATATCAAGGACTCATTGGGCGAATCGCTCTGGAACTGAAATCGGAATGCTCACTGACATTTGCCCTATATGAAAGTCTGATAAACACCGGAAAAATTAATAAGCCCAAAAAAAAAATGTTTTCAACTTTTTTCAATTTTACCCCCATGGGATATATATTCTACCCACACACATTTGGAACTCTCCTGGGGTACCCTCACACATATTATTCCCTCATTTAGTGGATATTTTTACAAAAAAGTGAAATTTTAAAAAATCCAGAAAATTGGCTGAAAACGACTAAATATCAAGGACTCATTGGGCGAATCGCTCTGGAACTGAAATCGGAACGCTCACTGACATTTGCCCTATCTGAAAGTCTGATAAACGCCGGAAAAATGACTAAGTCCAAAAAAAAAATGTTTTCAACTTTTTTCAATTTTACCCCCGTGGGATGTATATTCTACCCAAGCACATTTGGAAATCTCCTGGGGTACCCTCACACATATTATTCCCTCATTTAGTGGATATTTTTACAAAAAAGTGAAATTTTCAAAAATCCAGAAAATTGGCTGAAAACGACTAAATATCAAGGACTCATTGGGCGAATCACTCTGGAACTGAAATCGGAACGCTCACTGACATTTGCCCTATCTGAAAGTCTGATAAACGCCGGAAAAATGACTAAGTCCAAAAAAAATTTTTTTTTTACTTTTTTGAATTTTACCCCCGTGGGATATATATTCTACCCACACACATTTGCAACTCTCCTGGGGTACCCTCACACATATTATTCCCTCATTTAGTGGATATTTTTACAAAAAAGTGAAATTTTCAAAAATCCAGAAAATTGGCTGAAAACGACAAAATATCAAGGACTCATTGGGCGAATCACTCTGGAACTGAAATCGAAACGCTCACTGACATTTCCCCTATCTGAAAGTCTGATAAACGCCAGAAAAATGACTAAGTCCAAAAAAAAAATGTTTTCAACTTTTTTCAATTTTACCCCCGTGGGATGTATATTCTACCCACACACATTTGGAAATCTCCTGGGGTACACTCACACATATTATTCCCTCATTTAGTGGATATTTTTACAAAAAAGTGAAATTTTCAAAAATCCAGAAAATTGTATGAAAACGACTAAATATCAAGGACTCATTGGGCGAATCGCTCTGGAACTGAAATCGGAATGCTCACTGCCATTTGCCCTATCTGAAAGTCTGATAAACGCTGGAAAAATGACTAAGTCCAAAAAAAATTTTTTTTTAACTTTTTTGAATTTTACCCCCGTGGGATATATATTCTACCCACACACATTTGGAACTCTCCTGGGGTACCCTCACACATATTATTCCCTCATTTAGTGGATATTTTTACAAAAAAGTGAAATTTTCAAAAATCCAGAAAATTGGCTGAAAACGACTAAATATCAAGGACTCATTGGGCGAATCGCTCTGGTACTGAAATCGGAACGCTCACTGATATTTGCCCTATCTGAAAGTCTGATAAACGCCGGAAAAATGACTAAGCCCAAAAAAAAAATGTTTCAACTTTTTTCAATTTTACCCCCGTGGGATATATATTCTACCCACACACATTTGGAACTCTCCTGGGGTACCCTCACACATATTATTCCCTCATTTAGTGGATATTTACACAAAAAAGTGAAATTTTCAAAAATCCAGAAAATTGGCTGAAAACGACTAAATATTATGAAATCATTGGGCGAATCGCTCTGGAACTGAAATCGGAATGCTCACTGACATTTGCCCTATCTGAAAGACTGATAAACGCCGGAAAAATGACTAAGTCCAAAAAAAAAAATGTTTTCAACTTTTTTCAATTTTACCCCCGTGGGATATATATTCTACCCACACACATTTGGAACTCTCCTGGGGTACCCTCACACATGTCATTCCCTCATTTAGTGGATATTTCCACAAAAAAGTGAAATTTTCAAAAATTCAGAAAATTGGCTGAAAACGACTAAATATCAAGGACTCATTGGTCGAATCACTCTGGAACTGAAATCGGAACGCTCACTGACATTTGCCCTATCTGAAAGTCTGATAAACGCCGGAAAAATGACTAAGTCCAAAAAAAATTTTTTTTTTACTTTTTTGAATTTTACCCCTGTGGGATATATATTCTACCCACACACATTTGCAACTCTCCTGGGGTACCCTCACACATATTATTCCCTCATTTAGTGGATATTTTTACAAAAAAGTGAAATTTTCAAAAATCCAGAAAATTGGCTGAAAACGACAAAATATCAAGGACTCATTGGGCGAGTCACTCTGGAACTGAAATCGAAACGCTCACTGACATTTCCCCTATCTGAAAGTCTGATAAACGCCAGAAAAATGACTAAGTCCAAAAAAAAAATGTTTTCAACTTTTTTCAATTTTACCCCCGTGGGATGTATATTCTACCCACACACATTTGGAAATCTCCTGGGGTACACTCACACATATTATTCCCTCATTTAGTGGATATTTTTACAAAAAAGTGAAATTTTCAAAAATCCAGAAAATTGTATGAAAACGACTAAATATCAAGGACTCATTGGGCGAATCGCTCTGGAACTGAAATCGGAATGCTCACTGCCATTTGCCCTATCTGAAAGTCTGATAAACGCTGGAAAAATGACTAAGTCCAAAAAAAATTTTTTTTTAACTTTTTTGAATTTTACCCCCGTGGGATATATATTCTACCCACACACATTTGGAACTCTCCTGGGGTACCCTCACACATATTATTCCCTCATTTAGTGGATATTTTTACAAAAAAGTGAAATTTTCAAAAATCCAGAAAATTGGCTGAAAACGACTAAATATCAAGGACTCATTGGGCGAATCGCTCTGGTACTGAAATCGGAACGCTCACTGATATTTGCCCTATCTGAAAGTCTGATAAACGCCGGAAAAATGACTAAGCCCAAAAAAAAAATGTTTCAACTTTTTTCAATTTTACCCCCGTGGGATATATATTCTACCCACACACATTTGGAACTCTCCTGGGGTACCCTCACACATATTATTCCCTCATTTAGTGGATATTTACACAAAAAAGTGAAATTTTCAAAAATCCAGAAAATTGGCTGAAAACGACTAAATATTATGAAATCATTGGGCGAATCGCTCTGGAACTGAAATCGGAATGCTCACTGACATTTGCCCTATCTGAAAGACTGATAAACGCCGGAAAAATGACTAAGTCCAAAAAAAAAAATGTTTTCAACTTTTTTCAATTTTACCCCCGTGGGATATATATTCTACCCACACACATTTGGAACTCTCCTGGGGTACCCTCACACATGTCATTCCCTCATTTAGTGGATATTTCCACAAAAAAGTGAAATTTTCAAAAATCCAGAAAATTTGCTGAAAACGACTAAATATCATGGAATCATTGGGCGAATCGCTCTGGCACTGAAATCGGAACGCTCACTGAAATTTGCCCTATCTGAAAGTCTGATAAACGCCGGAAAAATGACTAAGTCCAAAAAAAAAATGTTTTCAACTTTTTTCAATTTTACCCCCGTGGGATATATATTCTACCAACACACATTTGGAACTCTCCTGGGGTACCCTCACACATATTATTCCCTCATTTAGTGGAAATTTCCACAAAAAAGTGAAATTTTAAAAAATCCAGAAAATTGGCTGAAAACGACTAAATATCAAGGACTCATTGGGCGAATCGCTCTGGAACTGAAATCGGAACGCTCACTGACATTTGCCCTATCTGAAAGTCTGATAAACGCCGGAAAAATGACTAAGCCCAAAAAAAAAATGTTTTCAACTTTTTTCAATTTTACCCCCGTGGGATATATATTCTACCCACACACATTTGGAACTCTCCTGGGGTACCCTCACACATATTATTCCCTCATTTAGTGGATATTTCCACAAAAAAGTGAAATTTTCAAAAATCCAGAAAATTGGCTGAAAACGACTAAATATCATGGAATCATTGGGCGAATCGCTCTGGAACTGAAATCGGAATGCTCACTGACATTTGCCCTATCTGAAAGTCTGATAAACGCCGGAAAAATGACTAAGTCCAAAAAAAAAATGTTTTCAACTTTTTTCAATTTTACCCCCGTGGGATATATATTCTACCCACACACATTTGGAACTCTCCTGGGGTACCCTCACACATATTATTGCCTCATTTAGTGGATATTTCCACAAAAAAGTGAAATTTTCAAAAATCCAGAAAATTGGCTGAAAACGACTAAATATCAAGGACTCATAGGGCCAATCACTCTGGAACTGAAATCGGAACGCTCACTGACATTTGCCCTATCTGAAAGTCTGATAAACGCCGGAAAAATGACTAAGTCCAAAAAAAAAATGTTTTCAACTTTTTTCAATTTTACCCCCGTGGGATATATATTCTACCCACACACATTTGGAACTCTCCTGGGGTACCCTCACACATATTATTGCCTCATTTAGTGGATATTTCCACAAAAAAGTGAAATTTTCAAAAATCCAGAAAATTGGCTGAAAACGACTAAATATCAAGGACTCATAGGGCCAATCACTCTGGAACTGAAATCGGAACGCTCACTGACATTTGCCCTATCTGAAAGTCTGATAAACGCCGGAAAAATGACTAAGTCCAAAAAAAAAATGTTTTCAACTTTTTTCAATTTTACCCCCGTGGGATATATATTCTACCCACACACATTTGGAACTCTCCTGGGGTACCCTCACACATATTATTGCCTCATTTAGTGGATATTTCCACAAAAAAGTGAAATTTTCAAAAATCCAGAAAATTGGCTGAAAACGACTAAATATCAAGGACTCATAGGGCCAATCACTCTGGAACTGAAATCGGAACGCTCACTGACATTTCCCCTATCTGAAAGTCTGATAAACGCCAGAAAAATGACTAAGTCCAAAAAAAAATTTTTTTTAACTTTTTTAAATTTTACCCCCGTGGGATATATATTCTACCCACACACATTTGGAACTCTCCTGGGGTACCCTCACACATATTATTCCCTCATTTAATGGATATTTCCACAAAAAAAGTGAAATTTTCAAAAATCCAGAAAATTGGCTGAAAACGACTAAATATCATGGAATCATTGGGCGAATCGCTTTGGAACTGAAATCGGAATGCTCACTGACATTTGCCCTATCTGAAAGTCTGATAAACGCCGGAAAAATGACTAAGTCCAAAAAAAAAATGCTTTCAACTTTTTTCAATTTTACCCCCGTGGGATGTATATTCTACCCACACACATTTGGAACTCTCCTGCGGTACCCTCACACATACAGTCATATGAAAAAGTTTGGGCACCCCTATTAATCTTAAGTTTAATGTTTAATAAAAATTGGTGTTTTTGCAACAGCTATTTCAGTTTGATATATGTAATAACTGTTGGACACAGTAATGTTTCTGCCTTGAAATGAGGTTTATTGTACTAACAGAAAATGTGCAATCTGCATTCAAACAAAATTTGACAGGTGCATAAGTATGGGCACCTCACCAGAAAAGTGACATTAATATTTAGTAGATCCTCCTTTTGCAAAAATAACAGACTCTAGTCGCTTCTTGTAGCTTTTAATGAGTTCCTGGATCCTGGATGAAGGTATTTTTGACCATTCCTCTTTACAAAACAATTCCAGTTCAGTTAAGTTTGATGGTCGCCGAGCATGGACAGCCCTCTTCAAATGATCCCACAGATGTTCAATGATATTCAGGTCTGGGGACTGGGATGGCCATTCCAGAACATTGTAATTGTTCCTCTGCATGAATGCCTGAGTAGATTTGGAGCAGTGTTTTGGATCATTGTCTTGCTGAAAGATCCATCCCCTGCGTAACTTCAACTTTATCACTGATTCTTGAACATTATTATCAAGAATCTGCTGATACTGAGTGGAATCCTTGCGTCCCTCAACTTTAACAAGATTCCCAGTTCCGGCATTGGCCACACAGCCCCAAAGCATGATGGAACCTCCACCAAATTTTACTGTGGGTAGCAAGTGTTTTTCTTGGAATGCTGTGTTTTTTTGCCACCATGCATAACGCCTTTTGTATGACAAAACAACTCAATCTTGGTTTCATCAGTCCACAGGACCTTCTTCCAAAAAGAAATTGGCTTCTCCAAATGTGCTTTTGCATTCCTCAGCCGACTCTGTTTGTGGCGTGTTTGCAGAAACGGCTTCTTTCGCATCACTCTCCCATACAGCTTCTGCTTGTGCAAAGTGCGTTGTATAGTTGACCGATGCGCAGTGGCACCATCTGCAGCAAGTTGATGCTGCAGCTCTCTGGAGGTGGTCTGAGGATTGTCCTTGACTGATCTCACCATTCTTCTTCTCTGCCTTTATGATGTTTTTCTTGGCATTCCACTTCTGGCCTTAACAAGAACTGTCCCTGTGTTCTTCCATTTCCTTACTATGTTCCTCACAGTGGAAACTGACAGGTTAAATCTCTGAGACAGCTTTTTGTATCCTTCCCCGGAACAACTATGTTGAATAATCTTTGTTTTAAGATCATTTGACAGTTGTTTTGAGGAGCCCATGATGCCACTCTTCAGAGGAGATTCAAACATGAGAACAACTTGCAAGTGGCCACTTTAAGTAGATTTTCTCATGATTGCATACAACTGGCTATGAAGTTCAAATCTCAATGAGGTTACAAAACCAAAAAAAGTGCTTTAGTAAGTCAGTAAAAAGTAGGTAGGAGTATTTAAAACAAGAAAATGATAAGGGTGCCCATACTTATGCACCTGTCAAATTTTGTTTCAATGCAGATTGCACATTTTCTGTTAGTACAATAAACCTCATTTCAAGGCAGAAACATTACTGTGTCCAACAGTTATTACATATATCAAACTGAAATAGCTGTTGCAAAAACACCAATTTTTATTAAACATTAAGCTTAAGATTAATAGGGGTGCCCAAACTTTTTCATATGACTGTATTATTCCCTCATTTAGTGGATATTTTTACAAAAAAGTGAAATTTTCAAAAATCCAGAAAATTGGCTGAAAACGACTAAATATCAAGGACTCATTGGGCGAATCGCTCTGGAACTGAAATCGGAACGCTCACTGACATTTACCCTATCTGAAAGTCTGATAAACGCCGGAAAAATGACTAAGTCCAAAAAAAAAATGTTTTCAACTTTTTTCAATTTTACCCCCGTGGGATATATATTCTACCCACACACATTTGGAACTCTCCTGGGGTACCCTCACACATATTATTCCCTCATTTAGTGGATATTTCCACAAAAAAGTGAAATTTTCAAAAATCCAGAAAATTGGTTGAAAACGACTAAATATCAAGGACTCATTGGGCGAATCGCTCTGGAACTGAAATCGGAATGCTCACTGACATTTGCCCTATCTGAAAGTCTGATAAACGCCGGAAAAATGACTAAGTCCAAAAAAAAAATGTTTTCAACTTTTTTCAATTTTACCCCGTGGGATGTATATTCTACCCACACACATTTGGAAATCTCCTGGGGTACCCTCACACATATTATTCCCTCATTTAGTGGATATTTTTACAAAAAAGTGAAATTTTCAAAAATCCAGAAAATTGGCTGAAAACGACTAAATATCAAGGACTCATTGGGCGAATCGCTCTGGAACTGAAATCGGAACGCTCACTGACATTTGCCCTATCTGAAAGTCTGATAAACGCCGGAAAAATGACTAAATCCAAAAAAAAAATGTTTCAACTTTTTTCAATTTTACCCCCGTGGGATATATATTCTACCCACACACATTTGAAACTCTCCTGGGGTACCCTCACACATATTATTCCCTCATTTAGTGGACATTTTTACAAAAAAGTGAAATTTTCAAAAATCGAGAAAATTGGCTGAAAACGACTAAATATCATGGAATCATTGGGCGAATCGCTCTGGAACTGAAATCGGAATGCTCACTGACATTTGCCCTATCTGAAAGTCTGATAAACGCCGGAAAAATGACTAAGTTCAAAAAAAATTTTTTTTCAACTTTTTTCAATTTTACCCCCGTGGGATGTATATTCTACCCACACACATTTGGAAATCTCCTGGGGTACCCTCACACATATTATTCCCTCATTTAGTGGATATTTTCACAAAAAAGTGAAATTTTCAAAAATCCAGAAAATTGGCAGAAAATGACTAAATATCAAGGACTCATTGGGCGAATCACTCTGGAACTGAAATCGGAATGCTCACTGACATTTGCCCTATCTGAAATTCTGATAAATGCCGGAAAAATGACTAAGTCCAAAAAAAATGTTTTCAACTTTTTTCAATTTTACCCCGTGGGATGTATATTCTACCCACACACATTTGGAAATCTCCTGGGGTACCCTCACACATATTATTCCCTCATTTAGTGGATATTTTTACAAAAAAGTGAAATTTTCAAAAATCCAGAAAATTGGCTGAAAACGACTAAATATCAAGGACTCATAGGGCGAATCGCTCTGGAACTGAAATCGGAACGCTCACTGACATTTCCCCTATCTGAAAGTCTGATAAACGCCAGAAAAATGACTAAGTCCAAAAAAATGTTTTTTTCAACTTTTTTCAATTTTACCCCCGTGGGATATATATTCTACCCACACACATTTGGAACTCTCCTGGGGTACCCTCACACATATCATTCCCTCATTTACTGGATATTTCCACAAAAAATTTAAATTTTCAAAAATCCAGAAAATTGGCTGAAAACGACTAAATATCATGGAATCATTGGGCGAATCGCTCTGGAACTGAAATCAGAAAGCTCACTGACATTTGCCCTATCTGAAATTCTGATAAATGCCGGAAAAATGACTAAGTCCAAAAAAAATTTTTTTTTTAACTTTTTTCAATTTTACCCCCGTGGGATAAATATTCTACCCACACACATTTGGAACTCTCCTGGGGTACCCTCACACATATTATTCCCTCATTTAGTGGATATTTTTACAAAAAAGTGAAATTTTCAAAAATCCAGAAAATTGGCTGAAAACGACTAAATATCATGGACTCATTGGGCGAATCGCTCTGGAACTGAAATAGGAATGCTCATTGACATTTGCCCTATCTGAAAGTCTGATAAACGCCGGAAAAATGACTAAGTACAAAAAAAAAATGTTTCAACTTTTTTCAATTTTACCCCCGTGGGATGTATATTCTACCCTCACACATTTGGAAATCTCCTGGGGTACCCTCACACATATTATTCCCTCATTTAGCGGATATTTCCACAAAAAATTGAAATTTTCAAAAAATCCAGAAAATTGGCTGAAAACGACTAAATATCATGGAATCATTGGGCGAATCGCTCTGGAACTGAAATCGGAATGCTCACTGACATTTGCCCTATCTGAAAGTGTGATAAACGCCGGAAAAATGACTAAGTCCAAAAAAAAAAATGTTTTCAACTTTTTTCAATTTTACCCCCGTGGGATGTATATTCTACCCACACACATTTGGAAATCTCCTGGGGTACCCTCACACATATTATTCCCTCATTTAGTGGATATTTTCACAAAAAAGTGAAATTTTCAAAAATCCAGAAAATTGGCAGAAAATGACTAAATATCAAGGACTCATTGGGCGAATCACTCTGGAACTGAAATCGGAATGCTCACTGACATTTGCCCTATCTGAAATTCTGATAAATGCCAGAAAAATGACTAAGTCCAAAAAAAATGTTTTCAACTTTTTTCAATTTTACCCCCGTGGGATATATATTCTACCCACACACATTTGGAAATCTCCTGGGGTACCCTCACACATATTATTCCCTCATTTAGTGGATATTTTTACAAAAAAGTGAAATTTTCAAAAATCCAGAAAATTGGCTGAAAACGACTAAATATCAAGGACTCATTGGGCGAATCACTCTGGAACTGAAATCGGAACGCTCACTGACATTTGCCCTATCTGAAAGTCTGATAAACGCCAGAAAAATGACTAAGTCAAAAAAAAATGTTTTCAACTTTTTTCAATTTTACCCCCGTGGGATATATATTCTACCCACACACATTTGGAACTCTCCTGGGGTACCCTCACACACATTATTCCCTCATTTAGTGGATATTTTTACAAAAAAGTGAAATTTTCAAAAATTCAGAAAATTGGCTGAAAACGACTAAATATCAAGGACTCATTGGGCGAATCGCTCTGGAACTGAAATCGGAATGCTCACTGACATTTGCCCTATCTGAAATTCTGATAAATGCCGGAAAAATGACTAAGTCCAAAAAAAATGTTTTCAACTTTTTTCAATTTTACCCCCGTGGGATGTATATTCTACCCACATACATTTGGAAATCTCCTGGGGTACCCTCACACATATTATTCCCTCATTTAGTGGATATTTTTACAAAAAAGTGAAATTTTCAAAAATCCAGAAAATTGGCTGAAAACGACTAAATATCAAGGACTCATTGGGCGAATCACTCTGGAACTGAAATCGGAACGCTCACTGACATTTGCCCTATCTGAAAGTCTGATAAACGCCAGAAAAATGACTAAGTCAAAAAAAAATGTTTTCAACTTTTTTCAATTTTACCCCCGTGGGATATATATTCTACCCACACACATTTGGAACTCTCCTGGGGTACCCTCACACACATTATTCCCTCATTTAGTGGATATTTTTACAAAAAAGTGAAATTTTCAAAAATCCAGAAAATTGGCTGAAAACGACTAAATATCAAGGACTCATTGGGCGAATCGCTCTGGAACTGAAATCGGAATGCTCACTGACATTTGCCCTATCTGAAAGTCTGATAAACGCCGGAAAAATGACTAAGTCCAAAAAAAAAATGTTTTCAACTTTTTCAATTTTACCCCCGTGGGATATATATTCTACCCACACACATTTGGAACTCTTCTGGGGTACCCTCACACATATCATTCCCTCATTTACTGGATATTTCCACAAAAAATTTAAATTTTCAAAAATCCAGAAAATTGGCTGAAAACGACTAAATATCATGGAATCATTGGGCGAATCGCTCTGGAACTGAAATCGGAATGCTCACTGACATTTGCCCTATCTGAAAGTCTGATAAACGCCGGAAAAATGACTAAGTTCAAAAAAAATTTTTTTTCAACTTTTTTCAATTTTACCCCCGTGGGATGTATATTCTACCCACACACATTTGGAAATCTCCTGGGGTACCCTCACACATATTATTCCCTCATTTAGTGGATATTTTCACAAAAAAGTGAAATTTTCAAAAATCCAGAAAATTGGCAGAAAATGACTAAATATCAAGGACTCATTGGGCGAATCACTCTGGAACTGAAATCGGAATGCTCACTGACATTTGCCCTATCTGAAATTCTGATAAATGCCGGAAAAATGACTAAGTCCAAAAAAAATGTTTTCAACTTTTTTCAATTTTACCCCGTGGGATGTATATTCTACCCACACACATTTGGAAATCTCCTGGGGTACCCTCACACATATTATTCCCTCATTTAGTGGATATTTTTACAAAAAAGTGAAATTTTCAAAAATCCAGAAAATTGGCTGAAAACAACTAAATATCAAGGACTCATTGGGCGAATCACTCTGGAACTGAAATCGGAACGCTCACTGACATTTGCCCTATCTGAAAGTCTGATAAACGCCAGAAAAATGACTAAGTCAAAAAAAAATGTTTTCAACTTTTTTCAATTTTACCCCCGTGGGATATATATTCTACCCACACACATTTGGAACTCTCCTGGGGTACCCTCACACATATTATTCCCTCATTTAGTGGATATTTTTACAAAAAAGTGAAATTTTCAAAAATCCAGAAAATTGGCTGAAAACGACTAAATATCAAGGACTCATTGGGCGAATCGCTCTGGAACTGAAATCGGAATGCTCACTGACATTTGCCCTATCTGAAAGTCTGATAAACGCCGGAAAAATGACTAAGTCCAAAAAAAAAATGTTTTCAACTTTTTTCAATTTTACCCCCGTGGGATATATATTCTACCCACACACATTTGGAACTCTCCTGGGGTACCCTCACACATATTATTCCCTCATTTAGTGGATATTTCCACAAAAAATTGAAATTTTCAAAAAATCCAGAAAATTGGCTGAAAACGACTAAATATCATGGAATCATTGGGCGAATCGCTCTGGAACTGAAATCAGAATGCTCACTGACATTTGCCCTATCTGAAAGTCTGATAAACGCCGGAAAAATGACTAAGTCCAAAAAAAAAAATGTTTTCAACTTTTTTCAATTTTACCCCCGTGGGATATATATTCTACCCACACACATTTGGAAATCTCCTGGGGTACCCTCACACATATTATTCCCTCATTTAGTGGATATTTTCACAAAAAAGTGAAATTTTCAAAAATCCAGAAAATTGGCAGAAAATGACTAAATATCAAGGACTCATTGGGCGAATCACTCTGGAACTGAAATCGGAATGCTCACTGACATTTGCCCTATCTGAAATTCTGATAAATGCCGGAAAAATGACTAAGTCCAAAAAAAATGTTTTCAACTTTTTTCAATTTTACCCCCGTGGGATGTATATTCTACCCACACACATTTGGAAATCTCCTGGGGTACCCTCACACATATTATTCCCTCATTTAGTGGATATTTTTACAAAAAAGTGAAATTTTCAAAAATCCAGAAAATTGGCTGAAAACGACTAAATATCAAGGACTCATTGGGCGAATCACTCTGGAACTGAAATCGGAACGCTCACTGACATTTGCCCAATCTGAAAGTCTGATAAACGCCAGAAAAATGACTAAGTCAAAAAAAAATGTTTTCAACTTTTTTCAATTTTACCCCCGTAGGATATATATTCTACCCACACACATTTGGAACTCTCCTGGGGTACCCTCACACATATTATTCCCTCATTTAGTGGATATTTTTACAAAAAAGTGAAATTTTCAAAAATCCAGAAAATTGGCTGAAAACGACTAAATATCAAGGACTCATTGGGCGAATCGCTCTGGAACTGAAATCGGAATGCTCACTGACATTTGCCCTATCTGAAAGACTGATAAACGCCGGAAAAATGACTAAGTCCAAAAAAAAAATGTTTTCAACTTTTTTCAATTTTACCCCCGTGGGATATATATTCTACCCACACACATTTGGAACTCTCCTGGGGTACCCTCACACATATTATTCCCTCATTTAGTGGATATTTCCACAAAAAATTTAAATTTTCAAAAAATCCAGAAAATTGGCTGAAAACGACTAAATATCATGGAATCATTGGGCGAATCGCTCTGGAACTGAAATCAGAATGCTCACTGACATTTGCCCTATCTGAAAGTCTGATAAACGCCGGAAAAATGACTAAGTCCAAAAAAAAAAATGTTTTCAACTTTTTTCAATTTTACCCCCGTGGGATGTATATTCTACCCACACACATTTGGAAATCTCCTGGGGTACCCTCACACATATTATTCCCTCATTTAGTGGATATTTCCACAAAAAAGTGAAATTTTCAAAAATCCAGAAAATTGGCTGAAAACGACTAAATATCAAGGACTCATAGGGTGAATCGCTCTGGAACTGAAATCGGAATGCTCAATGACATTTCCCCTATCTGAAAGTCTGATAAATGCCGGAAAAATGACTAAGTCCAAAAAAATTTTTTTTTCAACTTTTTTCAATTTTACCCCCGTGGGATATATATTCTACCCACACACATTTGGAACTCTCCTGGGGTACCCTCACACATATCATTCCCTCATTTACTGGATATTTCCACAAAAAATTTAAATTTTCAAAAATCCAGAAAATTGGCTGAAAACGACTAAATATCATGGAATCATTGGGCGAATCGCTCTGGAACTGAAATCGGAATGCTCACTGACATTTGCCCTTTCTGAAATTCTGATAAATGCCGGAAAAATCACTAAGTCCAAAAAAAATTTTTTTTCAACTTTTTTCAATTTTACCCCCGTGGGATATATATTCTACCCACACACATTTGGAACTCTCCTGGGGTACCCTCACTCATATCATTCCCTCATTTAGTGGATATTTCCACAAAAAATTGAAATTTTCAAAAAATCCAGAAAATTGGCTGAAAACGACTAAATATCATGGAATCATTGGGCGAATCGCTCTGGAACTGAAATCGGAATGCTCACTGACATTTGCCCTATCTGAAAGTCTGATAAACGCCGGAAAAATGACTAAGTCCAAAAAAAAAAATGTTTTCAACTTTTTTCAATTTTACCCCCGTGGGACGTATAATCTACCCACACACATTTGGAAATCTCCTGGGGTACCCTCACACATATTATTCCCTCATTTAGTAGATATTTTCACAAAAAAGTGAAATTTTCAAAAATCCAGAAAATTGGCAGAAAATGACTAAATATCAAGGACTCATTGGGCGAATCACTCTGGAACTGAAATCGGAATGCTCACTGACATTTGCCCTATCTGAAATTCTGATAAATGCCAGAAAAATGACTAAGTCCAAAAAAAATGTTTTCAACTTTTTTCAATTTTACCCCCGTGGGATGTATATTCTACCCACACACATTTGGAACTCTCCTGGGGTACCGTCACACATATTATTCCCTCATTTAGTGGATATTTTTACAAAAAAGTGAAATTTTCAAAAATCCAGAAAATTGGCTGAAAACGACTAAATATCAAGGACTCATTGGGCGAATCGCTCTGGAACTGAAATCGGAATGCTCACTGACATTTGCCCTATCTGAAAGTCTGATAAACGCCGGAAAAATGACTAAGTCCAAAAAAAAAATGTTTTCAACTTTTTTCAATTTTACCCCCGTGGGATATATATTCTACCCACACACATTTGGAACTCTCCTGGGGTACCCTCACACATATTATTCCCTCATTTAGTGGATATTTTTACAAAAAAGTGAAATTTTCAAAAATCCAGAAAATTGGCTGAAAACTACTAAATATCAAGGACTCATTGGGCGAATCGCTCTGGAACTGAAATCGGAATGCTCACTGACATTTGCCCTATCTGAAAGTCTGATAAACGCCGGAAAAATGACTAAGTCCAAAAAAAAAATGTTTTCAACTTTTTTCAATTTTACCCCCGTGGGATATATATTCTACCCACACACATTTGGAACTCTCCTGGGGTACCCTCACACATATTATTCCATCATTTAGTGGATATTTCCACAAAAAAGTGAAATTTTCAAAAATCCAGAAAATTGGCTGAAAACGACTAAATATCAAGGACTCATGGGGTGAATCGCTCTGGAACTGAAATCGGAATGCTCACTGACATTTCCCCTATCTGAAAGTCTGATAAATGCCGGAAAAATGACTAAGTCCCAAAAAAAATTTTTTTCAACTTTTTTCAATTTTACCCCCGTGGGATATATATTCTACCACACACACATTTGGAACTCTCCTGGGGTACCCTCACACATATCATTCCCTCATTTACTAGATATTTCCACAAAAAATTTAAATTTTCAAAAATCCAGAAAATTGGCTGAAAACGACTAAATATCATGGAATCATTGGGCGAATCGCTCTGGAACTGAAATCGGAATGCTCACTGACATTTGCCCTCTCTGAAAGTCTGATAAACGCCGGAAAAATGACTAAGTCCAAAAAAAATTTTTTTTCAACTTTTTTCAATTTTACCCCCGTGGGATATATATTCTACCCACACACATTTGGAACTCTCCTGGGGTACCCTCACTCATATCATTCCCTCATTTAGTGGATATTTCCACAAAAAATTGAAATTTTCAAAAAATCCAGAAAATTGGCTGAAAACGACTAAATATCATGGAATCATTGGGCGAATCGCTCTGGAACTGAAATCGGAATGCTCACTGACATTTGCCCTATCTGAAAGTCTGATAAACGCCAGAAAAATGACTAAGTCAAAAAAAAATGTTTTCAACTTTTTTCAATTTTACCCCCGTGGGATATATATTCTACCCACACACATTTGGAACTCTCCTGGGGTACCCTCACACATATTATTCCCTCATTTAGTGGATATTTCCACAAAAAAGTGAAATTTTCAAAAATCCAGAAAATTGGCTGAAAACGACTAAATATCAAGGACTCATAGGGTGAATCGCTCTGGAACTGAAATCGGAATGCTCACTGACATTTCCCCTATCTGAAAGTCTGATAAATGCCGGAAAAATGACTAAGTCCCCAAAAAAAATTTTTTCAACTTTTTTCAATTTTACCCCGTGGGATATATATTCTACCCACACACATTTGGAACTCTCCTGGGGTACCCTCACACATATTATTCCCTCATTTAGTGGATATTTTTACAAAAAAGTGAAATTTTCAAAAATCCAGAATATTGGCTGAAAACGACTAAATAGCAAGGACTCATTGGGCGAATCGCTCTGGAACTGAAATCGGAATGCTCACTGATATTTGCCCTATCTGAAAGTCTGATAAACGCCGAAAAAATGACTAAGTCCAAAAAAAAAAATGTTTTCAACTTTTTTCAATTTTACCCCCGTGGGATGTATATTCTACCCACACACATTTGGAAATCTCCTGGGGTACCCTCACACATATTATTCCCTCATTTAGTGGATATTTTCACAAAAAAGTGAAATTTTCAAAAATCCAGAAAATTGGCAGAAAATGACTAAATATCAAGGACTCATTGGGCGAATCACTCTGGAACTGAAATCGGAATGCTCACTGACATTTGCCCTATATGAAATTCTCATAAATGCCGGAAAAATGACTAAGTCCAAAAAAATTTTTTTTTCAACTTTTTTCAATTTTACCCCCGTGGGATATATATTCTACCCACACACATTTGGAACTCTCCTGGGGTACCCTCACACATATCATTCCCTCATTTACTGGATATTTCCACAAAAAATTTAAATTTTCAAAAATCCAGAAAATTGGCTGAAAACGACTAAATATCATGGAATCATTGGGCGAATCGCTCTGGAACTGAAATCGGAATGCTCACTGACATTTGCCCTATCTGAAATTCTGATAAATGCCGGAAAAATGACTAAGTCCAAAAAAATTTTTTTTTCAACTTTTTTCAATTTTACCCCCGTGGGATATATATTCTACCCACACACATTTGGAACTCTCCTGGGGTACCCTCACTCATATCATTCCCTCATTTAGTGGATATTTCCACAAAAAATTGAAATTTTCAAAAAATCCAGAAAATTGGCTGAAAACGACTAAATATCATGGAATCATTGGGCGAATCGCTCTGGAACTGAAATCGGAATGCTCACTGACATTTGCCCTATCTGAAAGTCTGATAAACGCCAGAAAAATGACTAAGTCAAAAAAAAATGTTTTCAACTTTTTTCAATTTTACCCCCGTGGGATATATATTCTACCCACACACATTTGGAACTCTCCTGGGGTACCCTCACACATATTATTCCCTCATTTAGTGGATATTTCCACAAAAAAGTGAAATTTTCAAAAATCCAGAAAATTGGCTGAAAACGACTAAATATCAAGGACTCATAGGGTGAATCGCTCTGGAACTGAAATCGGAATGCTCACTGACATTTCCCCTATCTGAAAGTCTGATAAATGCCGGAAAAATGACTAAGTCCCCAAAAAAAATTTTTTCAACTTTTTTCAATTTTACCCCGTGGGATATATATTCTACCCACACACATTTGGAACTCTCCTGGGGTACCCTCACACATATTATTCCCTCATTTAGTGGATATTTTTACAAAAAAGTGAAATTTTCAAAAATCCAGAATATTGGCTGAAAACGACTAAATAGCAAGGACTCATTGGGCGAATCGCTCTGGAACTGAAATCGGAATGCTCACTGATATTTGCCCTATCTGAAAGTCTGATAAACGCCGAAAAAATGACTAAGTCCAAAAAAAAAAATGTTTTCAACTTTTTTCAATTTTACCCCCGTGGGATGTATATTCTACCCACACACATTTGGAAATCTCCTGGGGTACCCTCACACATATTATTCCCTCATTTAGTGGATATTTTCACAAAAAAGTGAAATTTTCAAAAATCCAGAAAATTGGCAGAAAATGACTAAATATCAAGGACTCATTGGGCGAATCACTCTGGAACTGAAATCGGAATGCTCACTGACATTTGCCCTATATGAAATTCTCATAAATGCCGGAAAAATGACTAAGTCCAAAAAAATTTTTTTTTCAACTTTTTTCAATTTTACCCCCGTGGGATATATATTCTACCCACACACATTTGGAACTCTCCTGGGGTACCCTCACACATATCATTCCCTCATTTACTGGATATTTCCACAAAAAATTTAAATTTTCAAAAATCCAGAAAATTGGCTGAAAACGACTAAATATCATGGAATCATTGGGCGAATCGCTCTGGAACTGAAATCGGAATGCTCACTGACATTTGCCCTATCTGAAATTCTGATAAATGCCGGAAAAATGACTAAGTCCAAAAAAATTTTTTTTTCAACTTTTTTCAATTTTACCCCCGTGGGATATATATTCTACCCACACACATTTGGAACTCTCCTGGGGTACCCTCACTCATATCATTCCCTCATTTAGTGGATATTTCCACAAAAAATTGAAATTTTCAAAAAATCCAGAAAATTGGCTGAAAACGACTAAATATCATGGAATCATTGGGCGAATCGCTCTGGAACTGAAATCGGAATGCTCACTGACATTTGCCCTATCTGAAAGTCTGATAAACGCCGGAAAAATGACTAAGTCCAAAAAAAAAAATGTTTTCAACTTTTTTCAATTTTACCCCCGTGGGACGTATAATCTACCCACACACATTTGGAAATCTCCTGGGGTACCCTCACACATATTATTCCCTCATTTAGTGGATATTTTCACAAAAAAGTGAAATTTTCAAAAATCCAGAAAATTGGCAGAAAATGACTAAATATCAAGGACTCATTGGGCGAATCACTCTGGAACTGAAATCGGAATGCTCACTGACATTTGCCCTATCTGAAATTCTGATAAATGCCGGAAAAATGACTAAGTCCAAAAAAAATGTTTTCAACTTTTTTCAATTTTACCCCCGTGGGATGTATATTCTACCCACACACATTTGGAACTCTCCTGGGGTACCCTCACACATATTATTCCCTCATTTAGTGGATATTTTTACAAAAAAGTGAAATTTTGAAAAATCCAGAAAATTGGCTGAAAACGACTAAATATCAAGGACTCATTGGGCGAATCGCTCTGGAACTGAAATCGGAATGCTCACTGACATTTGCCCTATCTGAAAGTCTGATAAACGCCAGAAAAATGACTAAGTCCAAAAAAAAAATGTTTTCAACTTTTTTCAATTTTACCCCCGTGGGATATATATTCTACCCACACACATTTGGAACTCTCCTGGGGTACCCTCACACATATTATTCCCTAATTTAGTGGATATTTCCACAAAAAAGTGAAATTTTCAAAAATCCAGAAAATTGGCTGAAAACGACTAAATATCAAGGACTCATAGGGTGAATCGCTCTGGAACTGAAATCGGAATGCTCACTGACATTTCCCCTATCTGAAAGTCTGATAAATGCCGGAAAAATGACTAAGTCCCAAAAAAAATTTTTTTCAACTTTTTTCAATTTTACCCCCGT
Organism: Phyllobates terribilis; assembly: GCF_046119375.1. Classification (NCBI taxonomy): domain Eukaryota; kingdom Metazoa; phylum Chordata; class Amphibia; order Anura; family Dendrobatidae; genus Phyllobates; species Phyllobates terribilis. The sequence goes on along the minus strand of NW_027362764.1, from coordinate 323,474,384 downwards.
GGGATATATATTCTACCCACACACATTTGGAACTCTCCTGGGGTACCCTCACACATATCATTCCCTCATTTACTGGATATTTCCACAAAAAAATTAAATATTCAAAAATCCAGAAAATTGGCTGAAAACGACTAAATATCATGGAATCATTGGGCGAATCGCTCTGGAACTGAAATCGGAATGCTCACTGACATTTGCCCTATCTGAAATTCTGATAAATGCCGGAAAAATGACTAAGTCCAAAAAAAATTTTTTTTTTAACTTTTTTCAATTTTACCCCCGTGGGATATATATTCTACCCACACACATTTGGAACTCTCCTGGGGTACCCTCACACATATTATTCCCTCATTTAGTGGATATTTTTACAAAAAAGTGAAATTTTCAAAAATCCAGAAAATTGGCTGAAAACGACTAAATATCATGGACTCATTGGGCGAATCGCTCTGGAACTGAAATAGCAATGCTCATTGACATTTGCCCTATCTGAAAGTCTGATAAACGCCGGAAAAATGACTAAATCCAAAAAAAAAATGTTTCAACTTTTTTCAATTTTACCCCCGAGGGATATATATTCTACCCACACACATTTGAAACTCTCCTGGGGTACCCTCACACATATTATTCCCTCATTTAGTGGACATTTTTACAAAAAAGTGAAATTTTCAAAAATCGAGAAAATTGGCTGAAAACGACTAAATACCAAGGACTCATAGGGCGAATCGCTCTGGAACTGAAATCGGAACGCTCACTGACATTTCCCCTATCTGAAAGTCTGATAAACGCCAGAAAAATGACTAAGTCCAAAAAATTTTTTTTTCAAACTTTTTTCAATTTTACCCCCGTGGGATATATATTCTACCCACACACATTTGGAACTCTCCTGGGGTACCCTCACACATATCATTCCCTCATTTACTGGATATTTCCACAAAAAATTTAAATTTTCAAAAATCCAGAAAATTATCTGAAAACGACTAAATATCATGGACTCATTGGGCGAATCGCTCTGGAACTGAAATAGCAATGCTCATTGACATTTGCCCTATCTGAAAGTCTGATAAACGCCGGAAAAATGACTAAGTCCAAAAAAAAAATGTTTCAACTTTTTTCAATTTTACCCCCGTGGGATATATATTCTACCCACACACATTTGGAAATCTCCTGGGGTACCCTCACACATATTATTCCCTCATTTAGTGGATATTTTCACAAAAAAGTGAAATTTTCAAAAATCCAGAAAATTGGCTGAAAACGACTAAATATCATGGAATCATTGGGCGAATCGCTCTGGAACTGAAATCGGAATGCTCACTGACATTTGCCCTATCTGAAATTCTGATAAATGCCGGAAAAATGACTAAGTCCAAAAAAAATTTTTTTTTAAACTTTTTTCAATTTTACCCCCGTGGGATATATATTCTACCCACAAACATTTGGAACTCTCCTGGGGTACCCTCACACATATTATTCCCTCATTTAGTGGATATTTCCACAAAAAAGTGAAATTTTCAAAAATCCAGAAAATTGGCTGAAAACGACTAAATATCAAGGACTCATAGGGTGAATCGCTCTGGAACTGAAATCGGAATGCTCACTGACATTTCCCCTATCTGAAAGTCTGATAAATGCCGGAAAAATGACTAAGTCCCCAAAAAAAATTTTTTCAACTTTTTTCAATTTTACCCCGTGGGATATATATTCTACCCACACACATTTGGAACTCTCCTGGGGTACCCTCACACATATTATTCCCTCATTTAGTGGATATTTTTACAAAAAAGTGAAATTTTCAAAAATCCAGAATATTGGCTGAAAACGACTAAATAGCAAGGACTCATTGGGCGAATCGCTCTGGAACTGAAATCGGAATGCTCACTGATATTTGCCCTATCTGAAAGTCTGATAAACGCCGAAAAAATGACTAAGTCCAAAAAAAAAAATGTTTTCAACTTTTTTCAATTTTACCCCCGTGGGATGTATATTCTACCCACACACATTTGGAAATCTCCTGGGGTACCCTCACACATATTATTCCCTCATTTAGTGGATATTTTCACAAAAAAGTGAAATTTTCAAAAATCCAGAAAATTGGCAGAAAATGACTAAATATCAAGGACTCATTGGGCGAATCACTCTGGAACTGAAATCGGAATGCTCACTGACATTTGCCCTATATGAAATTCTCATAAATGCCGGAAAAATGACTAAGTCCAAAAAAATTTTTTTTTCAACTTTTTTCAATTTTACCCCCGTGGGATATATATTCTACCCACACACATTTGGAACTCTCCTGGGGTACCCTCACACATATCATTCCCTCATTTACTGGATATTTCCACAAAAAATTTAAATTTTCAAAAATCCAGAAAATTGGCTGAAAACGACTAAATATCATGGAATCATTGGGCGAATCGCTCTGGAACTGAAATCGGAATGCTCACTGACATTTGCCCTATCTGAAATTCTGATAAATGCCGGAAAAATGACTAAGTCCAAAAAAATTTTTTTTTCAACTTTTTTCAATTTTACCCCCGTGGGATATATATTCTACCCACACACATTTGGAACTCTCCTGGGGTACCCTCACTCATATCATTCCCTCATTTAGTGGATATTTCCACAAAAAATTGAAATTTTCAAAAAATCCAGAAAATTGGCTGAAAACGACTAAATATCATGGAATCATTGGGCGAATCGCTCTGGAACTGAAATCGGAATGCTCACTGACATTTGCCCTATCTGAAAGTCTGATAAACGCCAGAAAAATGACTAAGTCAAAAAAAAATGTTTTCAACTTTTTTCAATTTTACCCCCGTGGGATATATATTCTACCCACACACATTTGGAACTCTCCTGGGGTACCCTCACACATATTATTCCCTCATTTAGTGGATATTTCCACAAAAAAGTGAAATTTTCAAAAATCCAGAAAATTGGCTGAAAACGACTAAATATCAAGGACTCATAGGGTGAATCGCTCTGGAACTGAAATCGGAATGCTCACTGACATTTCCCCTATCTGAAAGTCTGATAAATGCCGGAAAAATGACTAAGTCCCCAAAAAAAATTTTTTCAACTTTTTTCAATTTTACCCCGTGGGATATATATTCTACCCACACACATTTGGAACTCTCCTGGGGTACCCTCACACATATTATTCCCTCATTTAGTGGATATTTTTACAAAAAAGTGAAATTTTCAAAAATCCAGAATATTGGCTGAAAACGACTAAATAGCAAGGACTCATTGGGCGAATCGCTCTGGAACTGAAATCGGAATGCTCACTGATATTTGCCCTATCTGAAAGTCTGATAAACGCCGAAAAAATGACTAAGTCCAAAAAAAAAAATGTTTTCAACTTTTTTCAATTTTACCCCCGTGGGATGTATATTCTACCCACACACATTTGGAAATCTCCTGGGGTACCCTCACACATATTATTCCCTCATTTAGTGGATATTTTCACAAAAAAGTGAAATTTTCAAAAATCCAGAAAATTGGCAGAAAATGACTAAATATCAAGGACTCATTGGGCGAATCACTCTGGAACTGAAATCGGAATGCTCACTGACATTTGCCCTATATGAAATTCTCATAAATGCCGGAAAAATGACTAAGTCCAAAAAAATTTTTTTTTCAACTTTTTTCAATTTTACCCCCGTGGGATATATATTCTACCCACACACATTTGGAACTCTCCTGGGGTACCCTCACACATATCATTCCCTCATTTACTGGATATTTCCACAAAAAATTTAAATTTTCAAAAATCCAGAAAATTGGCTGAAAACGACTAAATATCATGGAATCATTGGGCGAATCGCTCTGGAACTGAAATCGGAATGCTCACTGACATTTGCCCTATCTGAAATTCTGATAAATGCCGGAAAAATGACTAAGTCCAAAAAAAATTTTTTTTCAACTTTTTTCAATTTTACCCCCGTGGGATATATATTCTACCCACACACATTTGGAACTCTCCTGGGGTACCCTCACTCATATCATTCCCTCATTTAGTGGATATTTCCACAAAAAATTGAAATTTTCAAAAAATCCAGAAAATTGGCTGAAAACGACTAAATATCATGGAATCATTGGGCGAATCGCTCTGGAACTGAAATCGGAATGCTCACTGACATTTGCCCTATCTGAAAGTCTGATAAACGCCGGAAAAATGACTAAGTCCAAAAAAAAAAATGTTTTCAACTTTTTTCAATTTTACCCCCGTGGGACGTATAATCTACCCACACACATTTGGAAATCTCCTGGGGTACCCTCACACATATTATTCCCTCATTTAGTGGATATTTTCACAAAAAAGTGAAATTTTCAAAAATCCAGAAAATTGGCAGAAAATGACTAAATATCAAGGACTCATTGGGCGAATCACTCTGGAACTGAAATCGGAATGCTCACTGACATTTGCCCTATCTGAAATTCTGATAAATGCCGGAAAAATGACTAAGTCCAAAAAAAATGTTTTCAACTTTTTTCAGTTTTACCCCCGTGGGATGTATATTCTACCCACACACATTTGGAACTCTCCTGGGGTACCCTCACACATATTATTCCCTCATTTAGTGGATATTTTTACAAAAAAGTGAAATTTTGAAAAATCCAGAAAATTGGCTGAAAACGACTAAATATCAAGGACTCATTGGGCGAATCGCTCTGGAACTGAAATCGGAATGCTCACTGACATTTGCCCTATCTGAAAGTCTGATAAACGCCAGAAAAATGACTAAGTCCAAAAAAAAAATGTTTTCAACTTTTTTCAATTTTACCCCCGTGGGATATATATTCTACCCACACACATTTGGAACTCTCCTGGGGTACCCTCACACATATTATTCCCTAATTTAGTGGATATTTCCACAAAAAAGTGAAATTTTCAAAAATCCAGAAAATTGGCTGAAAACGACTAAATATCAAGGACTCATAGGGTGAATCGCTCTGGAACTGAAATCGGAATGCTCACTGACATTTCCCCTATCTGAAAGTCTGATAAATGCCGGAAAAATAACTAAGTCCCAAAAAAAATTTTTTTCAACTTTTTTCAATTTTACCCCCGTGGGATATATATTCTACCCACACACATTTGGAACTCTCCTGGGGTACCCTCACACATATCATTCCCTCATTTACTGGATATTTCCACAAAAAAATTAAATTTTCAAAAATCCAGAAAATTGGCTGAAAACGACTAAATATCATGGAATCATTGGGCGAATCGCTCTGGAACTGAAATCGGAATGCTCAATGACATTTGCCCTATCTGAAATTCTGATAAATGCCGGAAAAATGACTAAGTCCAAAAAAAATTTTTTTTTTAACTTTTTTCAATTTTACCCCCGTGGGATATATATTCTACCCACACACATTTGGAACTCTCCTGGGGTACCCTCACACATATTATTCCCTCATTTAGTGGATATTTTTACAAAAAAGTGAAATTTTCAAAAATCCAGAAAATTGGCTGAAAACGACTAAATATCATGGACTCATTGGGCGAATCGCTCTGGAACTGAAATAGCAATGCTCATTGACATTTGCCCTATCTGAAAGTCTGATAAACGCCGGAAAAATGACTAAATCCAAAAAAAAAATGTTTCAACTTTTTTCAATTTTACCCCCGAGGGATATATATTCTACCCACACACATTTGAAACTCTCCTGGGGTACCCTCACACATATTATTCCCTCATTTAGTGGACATTTTTACAAAAAAGTGAAATTTTCAAAAATCGAGAAAATTGGCTGAAAACGACTAAATACCAAGGACTCATAGGGCGAATCGCTCTGGAACTGAAATCGGAACGCTCACTGACATTTCCCCTATCTGAAAGTCTGATAAACGCCAGAAAAATGACTAAGTCCAAAAAATTTTTTTTTTCAACTTTTTTCAATTTTACCCCCGTGGGATATATATTCTACCCACACACATTTGGAACTCTCCTGGGGTACCCTCACACATATCATTCCCTCATTTACTGGATATTTCCACAAAAAATTTAAATTTTCAAAAATCCAGAAAATTATCTGAAAACGACTAAATATCATGGACTCATTGGGCGAATCGCTCTGGAACTGAAATAGCAATGCTCATTGACATTTGCCCTATCTGAAAGTCTGATAAACGCTGGAAAAATGACTAAGTCCAAAAAAAAAATGTTTCAACTTTTTTCAATTTTACCCCCGTGGGATATATATTCTACCCACACACATTTGGAAATCTCCTGGGGTACCCTCACACATATTATTCCCTCATTTAGTGGATATTTTCACAAAAAAGTGAAATTTTCAAAAATCCAGAAAATTGGCTGAAAACGACTAAATATCATGGAATCATTGGGCGAATCGCTCTGGAACTGAAATCGGAATGCTCACTGACATTTGCCCTATCTGAAATTCTGATAAATGCCGGAAAAATGACTAAGTCCAAAAAAAATTTTTTTTTAAACTTTTTTCAATTTTACCCCCGTGGGATATATATTCTACCCACACACATTTGGAACTCTCCTGGGGTACCCTCACACATATTATTCCCTCATTTAGTGGATATTTTTACAAAAAAGTGAAATTTTCAAAAATCCAGAAAATTGGCTGAAAACGACTAAATATCATGGACTCATTGGGCGAATCGCTCTGGAACTGAAATAGCAATGCTCATTGACATTTGCCCTATCTGAAAGTCTGATAAACGCCGGAAAAATGACTAAGTCCAAAAAAAAAATGTTTCAACTTTTTTCAATTTTACCCCCGTGGGATATATATTCTACCCACACACATTTGGAAATCTCCTGGGGTACCCTCACACATATTATTCCCTCATTTAGTGGATATTTTCACAAAAAAGTGAAATTTTCAAAAATCCAGAAAATTGGCTGAAAATGACTAAATATCAAGGACTCATTGGGCGAATCGCTCTGGAACTGAAATCGGAATGCTCACTGACATTTGCCCTATCTGAAAGTCTGATAAACGCCGGAAAAATGACTAAGTCCAAAAAAAAAATGTTTTCAACTTTTTTCAATTTTACCCCCGTGGGATGTATATTCTACCCACACACATTTGGAAATCTCCTGGGGTACCCTCACACATATTATTCCCTCATTTAGTGGATATTTTCACAAAAAAGTGAAATTTTCAAAAATCCAGAAAATTGGCTGAAAATGACTAAATATCAAGGACTCATTGGGTGAATCGCTCTGGAACTGAAATCGGAACGCTCACTGACATTTGCCCTATCTGAAAGTCTGATAAACGACGGAAAAATGACTAAATCCAAAAAAAAAATGTTTCAACTTTTTTCAATTTTACCCCCGAGGGATATATATTCTACCCACACACATTTGAAACTCTCCTGGGGTACCCTCACACATATTATTCCCTCATTTAGTGGACATTTTTACAAAAAAGTGAAATTTTCAAAAATCGAGAAAATTGGCTGAAAACGACTAAATACCAAGGACTCATAGGGCGAATCGCTCTGGAACTGAAATCGGAACGCTCACTGACATTTCCCCTATCTGAAAGTCTGATAAACGCCAGAAAAATGACTAAGTCCAAAACATTTTTTTTTTCAACTTTTTTCAATTTTACCCCCGTGGGATATATATTCTACCCACACACATTTGGAACTCTCCTGGGGTACCCTCACACATATCATTCCCTCATTTACTGGATATTTCCACAAAAAATTTAAATTTTCAAAAATCCAGAAAATTATCTGAAAACGACTAAATATCATGGAATCATTGGGCGAATCGCTCTGGAACTGAAATCGGAATGCTCACTGACATTTGCCCTATCTGAAATTCTGATAAATGCCGGAAAAATGACTAAGTACAAAAAAAAATTTTTTTTAACTTTTTTCAATTTTACCCCCGTGGGATATATATTCTACCCACACACATTTGGAACTCTCCTGGGGTACCCTCACACATATTATTCCCTCATTTAGTGGATATTTTTACAAAAAAGTGAAATTTTCAAAAATCCAGAAAATTGGCTGAAAACGACTAAATATCATGGACTCATTGGGCGAATCGCTCTGGAACTGAAATAGGAATGCTCACTGACATTTGCCCTATCTGAAAGTCTGATAAACGCCGGAAAAATGACTAAGTCCAAAAAAAAAATGTTTCAACTTTTTTCAATTTTACCCCCGTGGGATATATATTCTACCCACACACATTTGGAAATCTCCTGGGGTACCCTCACACATATTATTCCCTCATTTAGTGGATATTTTCACAAAAAAGTGAAATTTTCAAAAATCCAGAAAATTGGCTGAAAATGACTAAATATCAAGGACTCATTGGGCGAATCGCTCTGGAACTGAAATCGGAACGCTCACTGACATTTGCCCTATCTGAAAGTCTGATAAACGCCGGAAAAATGACTAAGTCCAAAAAAAAAATGTTTCAACTTTTTTCAATTTTACCCCCGTGGGATATATATTCTACCCACACACATTTGGAAATCTCCTGGGGTACCCTCACACATATTATTCCCTCATTTAGTGGATATTTTCACAAAAAAGTGAAATTTTCAAAAATCCAGAAAATTGGCTGAAAATGACTAAATATCAAGGACTCATTGGGCGAATCGCTCTGGAACTGAAATCGGAACGCTCACTGACATTTGCCCTATCTGAAAGTCTGATAAACGCCGGAAAAATGACTAAGTCCAAAAAAAAAAATGTTTTCAACTTTTTTCAATTTTACCCCCGTGGGATGTATATTCTACCCACACACATTTGGAAATCTCCTGGGGTACCCTCACACATATTATTCCCTCATTTAGTGGATATTTTTACAAAAAAGTGAAATTTTCAAAAATCCAGAAAATTGGCTGAAAACGACTAAATATCACGGACTCATTGGGCGAATCGCTCTGGAACTGAAATCGGAACGCTCACTGACATTTGCCCTATCTGAAAGTCTGATAAACGCCGGAAAAATGACTAAGTCCAAAAAAAAAATGTTTCAACTTTTTTCAATTTTACCCCCGTGGGATATATATTCTACCCACACACATTTGGAAATCTCCTGGGGTACCCTCACACATATTATTCCCTCATTTAGTGGATATTTTCACAAAAAAGTGAAATTTTCAAAAATCCAGAAAATTGGCTGAAAATGACTAAATATCAAGGACTCATTGGGCGAATCGCTCTGGAACTGAAATCGGAACGCTCACTGACATTTGCCCTATCTGAAAGTCTGATAAACGCCGGAAAAATGACTAAGTCCAAAAAAAAAAATGTTTTCAACTTTTTTCAATTTTACCCCCGTGGGACGTATAATCTACCCACACACATTTGGAAATCTCCTGGGGTACCCTCACACATATTATTCCCTCATTTAGTGGATATTTTCACAAAAAAGTGAAATTTTCAAAAATCCAGAAAATTGGCAGAAAATGACTAAATATCAAGGACTCATTGGGCGAATCACTCTGGAACTGAAATCGGAATGCTCACTGACATTTGCCCTATCTGAAATTCTGATAAATGCCGGAAAAATGACTAAGTCCAAAAAAAATGTTTTCAACTTTTTTCAATTTTACCCCCGTGGGATGTATATTCTACCCACACACATTTGGAACTCTCCTGGGGTACCCTCACACATATTATTCCCTCATTTAGTGGATATTTTTACAAAAAAGTGAAATTTTGAAAAATCCAGAAAATTGGCTGAAAACGACTAAATATCAAGGACTCATTGGGCGAATCGCTCTGGAACTGAAATCGGAATGCTCACTGACATTTGCCCTATCTGAAAGTCTGATAAACGCCGGAAAAATGACTAAGTCCAAAAAAAAATGTTTTCAACTTTTTTCAATTTTACCCCCGTGGGATATATATTCTACCCACACACATTTGGAACTCTCCTGGGGTACCCTCACACATATCATTCCCTCATTTACTGGATATTTCCACAAAAAAATTAAATTTTCAAAAATCCAGAAAATTGGCTGAAAACGACTAAATATCATGGAATCATTGGGCGAATCGCTCTGGAACTGAAATCGGAATGCTCACTGACATTTGCCCTATCTGAAATTCTGATAAATGCCGGAAAAATGACTAAGTCCAAAAAAAATTTTTTTTTTAACTTTTTTCAATTTTACCCCCGTGGGATATATATTCTACCCACACACATTTGGAACTCTCCTGGGGTACCCTCACACATATTATTCCCTCATTTAGTGGATATTTTTACAAAAAAGTGAAATTTTCAAAAATCCAGAAAATTGGCTGAAAACGACTAAATATCATGGACTCATTGGGCGAATCGCTCTGGAACTGAAATAGCAATGCTCATTGACATTTGCCCTATCTGAAAGTCTGATAAACGCCGGAAAAATGACTAAATCCAAAAAAAAAATGTTTCAACTTTTTTCAATTTTACCCCCGAGGGATATATATTCTACCCACACACATTTGAAACTCTCCTGGGGTACCCTCACACATATTATTCCCTCATTTAGTGGATATTTTCACAAAAAAGTAAAATTTTCAAAAATCCAGAAAATTGGCTGAAAATGACTAAATATCAAGGACTCATTGGGCGAATCGCTCTGGAACTGAAATCGGAACGCTCACTGACATTTGCCCTATCTGAAAGTCTGATAAACGCCGGAAAAATGACTAAGTCCAAAAAAAAAATGTTTCAACTTTTTTCAATTTTACCCCCGTGGGATATATATTCTACCCACACACATTTGGAAATCTCCTGGGGTACCCTCACACATATTATTCCCTCATTTAGTGGATATTTTTACAAAAAAGTGAAATTTTCAAAAATCCAGAAAATTGGCTGAAAACGACTAAATATCACGGACTCATTGGGCGAATCGCTCTGGAACTGAAATCGGAACGCTCACTGACATTTGCACTATCTGAAAGTCTGATAAACGCCGGAAAAATGACTAAGTCCAAAAAAAAAAATGTTTTCAACTTTTTTCAATTTTACCCCCGTGGGATGTATATTCTACCCACACACATTTGGAAATCTCCTGGGGTACCCTCACACATATTATTCCCTCATTTAGTGGATATTTTTACAAAAAAGTGAAATTTTCAAAAATCCAGAAAATTGGCTGAAAACGACTAAATATCAAGGACTCATTGGGCGAATCGCTCTGGAACTGAAATCGGAACGCTCACTGACATTTGCCCTATCTGAAAGTCTGATAAACGCCGGAAAAATGACTAAATCCAAAAAAAAAATGTTTCAACTTTTTTCAATTTTACCCCCGTGGGATATATATTCTACCCACACACATTTGAAACTCTCCTGGGGCACCCTCACACATATTATTCCCTCATTTAGTGGACATTTTTACAAAAAAGTGAAATTTTCAAAAATCGAGAAAATTGGCTGAAAACGACTAAATACCAAGGACTCATAGGGCGAATCGCTCTGGAACTGAAATCGGAATGCTCACTGACATTTCCCCTATCTGAAAGTCTGATAAACGCCAGAAAAATGACTAAGTCCAAAAAATTTTTTTTTTCAACTTTTTTCAATTTTACCCCCGTGGGATATATATTCTACCCACACACATTTGGAACTCTCCTGGGGTACCCTCACACATATCATTCCCTCATTTAGTGGATATTTTTACAAAAAAGTGAAATTTTCAAAAATCCAGAAAATTGGCTGAAAACGACTAAATATCATGGACTCATTGGGCGAATCGCTCTGGAACTGAAATAGGAATGCTCATTGACATTTGCCCTATCTGAAAGTCTGATAAACGCCGGAAAAATGACTAAGTCCAAAAAAAAAATGTTTCAACTTTTTTCAATTTTACCCCCGTGGGATATATATTCTACCCACACACATTTGGAAATCTCCTGGGGTACCCTCACACATATTATTCCCTCATTTAGTGGATATTTTCACAAAAAAGTGAAATTTTCAAAAATCCAGAAAATTGGCTGAAAATGACTAAATATCAAGGACTCATTGGGCGAATCGCTCTGGAACTGAAATCGGAACGCTCACTGACATTTGCCCTATCTGAAAGTCTGATAAACGCCGGAAAAATGACTAAGTCCAAAAAAAAAATGTTTCAACTTTTTTCAATTTTACCCCCGTTGGATATATATTCTACCCACACACATTTGGAACTCTCCTGGGGTACCCTCACTCATATCATTCCCTCATTTAGTGGATATTTCCACAAAAAATTTAAATTTTCAAAAATCCAGAAAATTGGCTGAAAACGACTAAATATCATGGAATCATTGGGCGAATCGCTCTGGAACTGAAATCGGAATGCTCACTGACATTTGCCCTATCTGAAAGTCTGATAAACGCTGGAAAAATGACTAAGTCCAAAAAAAAAAATGTTTTCAACTTTTTTCAATTTTACCCCCGTGGGATGTATATTCTACCCACACACATTTGGAAATCTCCTGGGGTACCCTCACACATATTATTCCCTCATTTAGTGGATATTTTCACAAAAAAGTGAAATTTTCAAAAATCCAGAAAATTGGCTGAAAACGACTAAATATCAAGGACTCATTGGGCGAATCGCTCTGGAACTGAAATCGGAATGCTCACTGACATCTGCCCTATCTGAAAGTCTGATAAACGCCGGAAAAATGACTAAGTCCAAAAAAAAAAAATGTTTTCAACTTTTTTCAATTTTACCCCCGTGGGATGTATATTCTACCCACACACATTTAGAAATCTCCTGGGGTACCCTCACACATATTATTCCCTCATTTAGTGGATATTTTTACAAAAAAGTGAAATTTTGAAAAATCCAGAAAATTGGCTGAAAACGACTAAATATCAAGGACTCATTGGGCGAATCGCTCTGGAACTGAAATCGGAACGCTCACTGACATTTGCCCTATCTGAAAGTCTGATAAACGCCGGAAAAATGACTAAATCCAAAAAAAAATGTTTCAACTTTTTTCAATTTTACCCCCGTGGGATATATATTCTACCCACACACATTTGAAACTCTCCTGGGGTACCCTCACACATATTATTCCCTCATTTAGTGGACATTTTTACAAAAAAGTGAAATTTTCAAAAATCGAGAAATTGGCTGAAAACGACTAAATATCAAGGACTCATAGGGCGAATCGCTCTGGAACTGAAATCGGAACGCTCACTGACATTTGCCCTATCTGAAATTCTGATAAATGCCGGAAAAATGACTAAGTCCAAAAAAAATTTTTTTTTAACTTTTTTCAATTTTACCCCCGTGGGATATATATTCTACCCACACACATTTGGAACTCTCCTGGGGTACCCTCACACATATTATTCCCTCATTTAGTGGACATTTTTACAAAAAAGTGAAATTTTCAAAAATCCAGAAAATTGGCTGAAAACGACTAAATATCATGGACTCATTGGGCGAATCGCTCTGGAACTGAAATAGGAATGCTCACTGACATTTGCCCTATCTGAAAGTCTGATAAACGCCGGAAAAATGACTAAGTCCAAAAAAAAAAATGTTTTCAACTTTTTTCAATTTTACCCCCGTGGGATGTATATTCTACCCACACACATTTGGAAATCTCCTGGGGTACCCTCACACATATTATTCCCTCATTTAGTGGACATTTTTACAAAAAAGTGAAATTTTCAAAAATCCAGAAAATTGGCTGAAAATGACTAAATATCAAGGACTCATAGGGCGAATCGCTCTGGAACTGAAATCGGAACGCTCACTGACATTTCCCCTATCTGAAAGTCTGATAAACGCCAGAAAAATGAGTAAGTCCAAAAAAATTTTTTTTTCAACTTTTTTTAATTTTAACGCCATGGGATATATATTCTACCCACACACATTTGGAACTCTCCTGGGGTACCCTCACACATATCATTCCCTCATTTACTGGATATTTCAACAAAAAATTTAAATTTTCAAAAATCCAGAAAATTGGCTGAATACGACTAAATATCATGGAATCATTGGGCGAATCGCTCTGGAACTGAAATCGGAATGCTCACTGACATTTGCCCTATCTGAAAGTCTGATAAACGCCGGAAAAATGACTAAGTCCAAAAAAAATTTTTTTTCAACTTTTTTCAATTTTACCCTCGTGGGATATATATTCTACCCACACACATTTGGAACTCTCCTGGGGTACCCTCACTCATATCATTCCCTCATTTAGTGGATATTTCCACAAAAAAAATTGAAATTTTCAAAAAATCCAGAAAATTGGCTGAAAACGACTAAATATCATGGAATCATTGGGCGAATCGCTCTGGAACTGAAATCGGAATGCTCACTGACATTTGCCCTATCTGAAAGTCTGATAAACGCCGGAAAAATGACTAAGTACAAAAAAAAATTTTTTTTAACTTTTTTCAATTTTACCCCCGTGGGATATATATTCTACCCACACACATTTGGAACTCTCCTGGGGTACCCTCACACATATTATTCCCTCATTTAGTGGATATTTTTACAAAAAAGTGAAATTTTCAAAAATCCAGAAAATTGGCTGAAAACGACTAAATATCATGGACTCATTGGGCGAATCGCTCTGGAACTGAAATAGGAATGCTCATTGACATTTGCCCTATCTGAAAGTCTGATAAACGCCGGAAAAATGACTAAGTCCAAAAAAAAAATGTTTCAACTTTTTTCAATTTTACCCCCGTGGGATATATATTCTACCCACACACATTTGGAAATCTCCTGGGGTACCCTCACACATATTATTCCCTCATTTAGTGGATATTTTCACAAAAAAGTGAAATTTTCAAAAATCCAGAAAATTGGCTGAAAATGACTAAATATCAAGGACTCATTGGGCGAATCGCTCTGGAACTGAAATCGGAACGCTCACTGACATTTGCCCTATCTGAAAGTCTGATAAACGCCGGAAAAATGACTAAGTCCAAAAAAAAAATGTTTCAACTTTTTTCAATTTTACCCCCGTGGGATATATATTCTACCCACACACATTTGGAACTCTCCTGGGGTACCCTCACTCATATCATTCCCTCATTTAGTGGATATTTCCACAAAAAATTTAAATTTTCAAAAATCCAGAAAATTGGCTGAAAACGACTAAATATCATGGAATCATTGGGCGAATCGCTCTGGAACTGAAATCGGAATGCTCACTGACATTTGCCCTATCTGAAAGTCTGATAAACGCCGGAAAAATGACTAAGTCCAAAAAAAAAAATGTTTTCAACTTTTTTCAATTTTACCCCCGTGGGATGTATATTCTACCCACACACATTTGGAAATCTCCTGGGGTACCCTCACACATATTATTCCCTCATTTAGTGGATATTTTCACAAAAAAGTGAAATTTTCAAAAATCCAGAAAATTGGCTGAAAACGACTAAATATCAAGGACTCATTGGGCGAATCGCTCTGGAACTGAAATCGGAATGCTCACTGACATCTGCCCTATCTGAAAGTCTGATAAACGCCGGAAAAATGACTAAGTCCAAAAAAAAAAAATGTTTTCAACTTTTTTCAATTTTACCCCCGTGGGATGTATATTCTACCCACACACATTTAGAAATCTCCTGGGGTACCCTCACACATATTATTCCCTCATTTAGTGGATATTTTTACAAAAAAGTGAAATTTTGAAAAATCCAGAAAATTGGCTGAAAACGACTAAATATCAAGGACTCATTGGGCGAATCGCTCTGGAACTGAAATCGGAACGCTCACTGACATTTGCCCTATCTGAAAGTCTGATAAACGCCGGAAAAATGACTAAATCCAAAAAAAAATGTTTCAACTTTTTTCAATTTTACCCCCGTGGGATATATATTCTACCCACACACATTTGAAACTCTCCTGGGGTACCCTCACACATATTATTCCCTCATTTAGTGGACATTTTTACAAAAAAGTGAAATTTTCAAAAATCGAGAAAATTGGCTGAAAACGACTAAATATCAAGGACTCATAGGGCGAATCGCTCTGGAACTGAAATCGGAACGCTCACTGACATTTCCCCTATCTGAAAGTCTGATAAACGCCAGAAAAATGAGTAAGTCCAAAAAAATTTTTTTTTCAACTTTTTTTAATTTTAACGCCGTGGGATATATATTCTACCCACACACATTTGGAACTCTCCTGGGGTACCCTCACACATATCATTCCCTCATTTACTGGATATTTCCACAAAAAATTTAAATTTTCAAAAATCCAGAAAATTGGCTGAATACGACTAAATATCATGGAATCATTGGGCGAATCGCTCTGGAACTGAAATCGGAATGCTCACTGACATTTGCCCTATCTGAAAGTCTGATAAACGCCGGAAAAATTACTAAGTCTAAAAAAAATTTTTTTTCAACTTTTTTCAATTTTACCCCCGTGGGATATATATTCTACCCACACACATTTGGAACTCTCCTGGGGTACCCTCACTCATATCATTCCCTCATTTAGTGGATATTTCCACAAAAAAAATTGAAATTTTCAAAAAATCCAGAAAATTGGCTGAAAACGACTAAATATCATGGAATCATTGGGCGAATCGCTCTGGAACTGAAATCGGAATGCTCACTGACATTTGCCCTATCTGAAAGTCTGATAAACGCCGGAAAAATGACTAAGTCCAAAAAAAAAAATGTTTTCAACTTTTTTCAATTTTACCCCCGTGGGATGTATATTCTACCCACACACATTTGGAAATCTCCTGGGGTACCCTCACACATATTATTCCCTCATTTAGTGGATATTTTCACAAAAAAGTGAAATTTTCAAAAATCCAGAAAATTGGCTGAAAACGACTAAATATCAAGGACTCATTGGACGAATCGCTCTGGAACTGAAATAGGAATGCTCATTGACATTTGCCCTATCTGAAAGTCTTTATAAACGCCGGAAAAATGACTAAGTCCAAAAAAAAAATGTTTCAACTTTTTTCAATTTTACCCCCGTGGGATATATATTCTACCCACACACATTTGGAACTCTCCTGGGGTACCCTCACACATATTATTCCCTCATTTAGTGGATATTACCACAAAAAAGTGAAATTTTCAAAAATCCAGAAAATTGGCTGAAAACGACTAAATATCATGGAATCATTGGGCGAATCGCTCTGGAACTGAAATCGGAATGCTCACTGCCATTTGCCCTATCTGAAAGTCTGATAAACGCCGGAAAAATGACTAAGTCCAAAAAAAAATATATTTTCAACTTTTTTCAATTTTACCCCCGTGGGATGTATATTCTTCCCACACACATTTGGAAATCTCCTGGGGTACACTCACACATATTATTCCCTCATTTAGTGGATGTTTTTACAAAAAAGTGAAATTTTCAAAAATCCAGAAAATTGGCTGAAAACGACTAAGTATCACGGACTCATTGGGCGAATCGCTCTGGAACTGAAATCAGAACGCTCCCTGACATTTCCCCTATCTGAAAGTCTGATAAACGCTGGAAAAATTACTAAGTCCAAAAAAAAAAAAATTTTCAACTTTTTTCAATTTTACCCCCGTGGGATATATATTCTACCCACACACATTTGGAACTCTCCTGGGGTACCCTCACACTTATTATTCCCTCATTTAGTGGATATTTTGACAAAAAAGTGAAATTTTCAAAAATCCAGAAAATTGGCTGAAAACGACTGAATATCAAGGACTCATTGGGCGAATCACTCTGGAACTGAAATCGGAATGCTCACTGACATTTGCCCAATCTGAAATTCTGATAAACGCCGGAAAAATGACTAAGTCTAAAAAATTTTTTTTTTTTACTTTTTTCAATTTTACCCCCGTGGGATATATATTCTACCCACACACATTTGGAACTCTCCTGCGGTACCCTCACACATATTATTCCCTCATTTAGTGGATATTTTTACAAAAAAGTGAAATTTTCAAAAATCCAGAAAATTGGCTGAAAACGACTAAATATCAAGGACTCATTGGGCGAATCGCTCTGGAACTGAAATCGGAATGCTCACTGACATCTGCCCTATCTGATAGTCTGATAAACGCCGGAAAAATGACTAAATCCAAAAAAAAAATGTTTCAACTTTTTTCAATTTTACCCCCGTGGGATATATATTCTACCCACACACATTTGAAACTCTCCTGGGGTACCCTCACACATATTATTCCCTCATTTAGTGGACATTTTTACAAAAAAGTGAAATTTTCAAAAATCGAGAAAATTGGCTGAAAACGACTAAATATCAAGGACTCATATTGCGAATCGCTCTGGAACTGAAATCGGAACGCTCACTGACATTTCCCCTATCTGAAAGTCTGATAAACGCCAGAAAAATGACTAAGTCCAAAAAAAATTTTTTTTTAACTTTTTTCAATTTTACCCCCGTGGGATATATATTCTACCCACACACATTTGGAAATCTCCTGGGGTACCCTCACACATATTATTCCCTCATTTAGTGGATATTTTCACAAAAAAGTGAAATTTTCAAAAATCCAGAAAATTGGCTGAAAATAACTAAATATCAAGGACTCATTGGGCGAATCGCTCTGGAACTGACATCGGAACGCTCACTGACATTTGCCCTATCTGAAAGTCTGATAAACACCGGAAAAATGACTAAGTCCAAAAAAAAAAAATGTTTTCAACTTTTTTCAATTTTACCCCCGTGGGATGTATATTCTACCCACACACATTTGGAAATCTCCTGGGGTACCCTCACACATATTATTCCCTCATTTAGTGGATATTTTTACAAAAAAGTGAAATTTTCAAAAATCCAGAAAATTGGCTGAAAACGAATAAATATCAAGGACTCATTGGGCGAATCGCTCTGGAACTGAAATCGGAACGCTCACTGACATTTGCCCTATCTGAAAGTCTGATAAACGCCTGAAAAATGACTAAATCCAAAAAAAAAATGTTTCAACTTTTTTCAATTTTACCCCCGTGGGATATATATTCTACCCACAAACATTTGGAACTCTCCTGGGGTACCCTCACACATATCATTCCCTCATTTACTGGATATTTCCACAAAAAATTTAAATTTTCAAAAATCCAGAAAATTGGCTGAAAACGACTAAGTATCAAGGACTCATTGGGCGAATCGCTCTGGAACTGAAATCAGAACGCTCCCTGACATTTCCCCTATCTGAAAGTCTGAAAAACGCCGGAAAAATTACTAAGTCCAAAAAAAAAAAATTTTTCAACTTTTTTCAATTTTACCCCCGTGGGATATATATTCTACCCACACACATTTGGAACTCTCCTGGGGTACCCTCACACATATTATTCCCTCATTTAGTGGATATTTTCACAAAAAAGTGAAATTTTCAAAAATCCAGAAAATTGGCTGAAAACGACTAAATATCAAGGACTCATTGGGCGAATCACTCTGGAACTGAAATCGGAATGCTCACTGACATTTGCCCAATCTGAAATTCTGATAAACGCCGGAAAAATGACTAAGTCCAAAAAAATTTTTTTTTAAACTTTTTTCAATTTTACCCCCGTGGGATATATATTCTACCCACACACATTTGGAACTCTCCTGCGGTACCCTCACACATATTATTCCCTCATTTAGTGGATATTTTTACAAAAAAGTGAAATTTTCAAAAATCCAGAAAATTGGCAGAAAATGACTAAATATCAAGGACTCATTTGGCGAATCACTCTGGAACTGAAATCGGAATGCTCACTGACATTTGCCCTATCTGAAATTCTGATAAATGCCGGAAAAATGACTAAGTCCAAAAAAAATTTTTTTTAACTTTTTTCAATTTTACCCCCGTGGCATATATATTCTACCCACACACATTTGAAACTCTCCTGGGGTACCCTCACACATATTATTCCCTCATTTAGTGGACATTTTTACAAAAAAGTGAAATTTTCAAAAATCGAGAAAATTGGCTGAAAACGACTAAATATCAAGGACTCATAGGGCGAATCGCTCTGGAACTGAAATCGGAACGCTCACTGACATTTCCCCTATCTGAAAGTCTGATAAACGCCAGAAAAATGACTAAGTCCAAAAAAATTTTTTTTTCAACTTTTTTCAATTTTACCCCCGTGGGATATATATTCTACCCACACACATTTGGAACTCTCCTGGGGTACCCTCACACATATCATTCCCTCATTTACTGGATATTTCCACAAAAAATTTAAATTTTCAAAAATCCAGAAAATTGGCTGAAAACGACTAAATATCATGGAATCATTGGGCGAATCGCTCTGGAACTGATATCGGAATGCTCACTGACATTTGCCCTATCTGAAATTCTGATAAATGCCGGAAAAATGACTAAGTCCAAAAAAATTTTTTTTTTAACTTTTTTCAATTTTACCCCCGTGGGATATATATTCTACCCACACACATTTGGAACTCTCCTGGGGTACCCTCACACATATTATTCCCTCATTTAGTGGATATTTTTACAAAAAAGTGAAATTTTCAAAAATCCAGAAAATTGGCTGAAAACGACTAAATATCATGGACTCATTGGGCGAATCGCTCTGGAACTGAAATAGGAATGCTCATTGACATTTGAACTATCTGAAAGTCTGATAAACGCCGGAAAAATGACTAAGTCCAAAAAAAAAATGTTTCAACTTTTTTCAATTTTACCCCCGTGGGATATATATTCTACCCACACACATTTGGAAATCTCCTGGGGTACCCTCACACATATTATTCCCTCATTTAGTGGATATTTTCACAAAAAAGTGAAATTTTCAAAAATCCAGAAAATTGGCTGAAAATGACTAAATATCAAGGACTCATTGGGCGAATCGCTCTGGAACTGAAATCGGAACGCTCACTGACATTTGCCCTATCTGAAAGTCTGATAAACGCCGGAAAAATGACTAAGTCCAAAAAAAAAAATGTTTTCAACTTTTTTCAATTTTACCCCCGTGGGATGTATATTCTACCCACACACATTTGGAAATCTCCTGGGGTACCCTCACACATATTATTCCCTCATTTAGTGGATATTTTTACAAAAAAGTGAAATTTTCAAAAATCCAGAAAATTGGCTGAAAACGACTAAATATCAAGGACTCATTGGGCGAATCGCTCTGGAGCTGAAATCGGAACGCTCACTGACATTTGCCCTATCTGAAAGTCTGATAAACGCCTGAAAAATGACTAAATCCAAAAAAAAAATGTTTCAACTTTTTTCAATTTTACCCCCGTGGGATATATATTCTACCCACAAACATTTAGAACTCTCCTGGGGTACCCTCACACATATCATTCCCTCATTTACTGGATATTTCCACAAAAAATTTAAATTTTCAAAAATCCAGAAAATTGGCTGAAAACGACTAAATATCATGGAATCATTGGGCGAATCGCTCTGGAACTGAAATCGGAATGCTCACTGACATTTGCCCTATCTGAAAGTCTGATAAACGCCGGAAAAATGATTAAGTCCAAAAAAATTTTTTTTTCAACTTTTTTCAATTTTACCCCCGTGAGATATATATTCTACCCACACACATTTGGAACTCTCCTGTGGTACCCTCACTCATATCATTCCCTCATTTAGTGGATATTTCCACAAAAAATTGAAATTTTCAAAAAATCCAGAAAATTGGCTGAAAACGACTAAATATCATGGAATCATTGGGCGAATCGCTCTGGAACTGAAATTGGAATGCTCACTGACATTTGCCCTATCTGAAAGTCTGATAAACGCCGGAAAAACGACTAAGTCCAAAAAAAAAAATGTTTTCAACTTTTTTCAATTTTACCCCCGTGGGATGTATATTCTACCCACACACATTTGGAAATCTCCTGGGGTACCCTCACACATATTATTCCCTCATTTAGTGGATATTTTTACAAAAAAGTGAAATTTTCAAAAATCCAGAAAATTGGCTGAAAACGACTAAATATCAAGGACTCATTGGGCGAATCGCTCTGGAACTGAAATAGGAATGCTCATTGACATTTGCCCTATCTGAAAGTCTGATAAACGCCGGAAAAATTACTAAGTCCAAAAAAAAAATGTTTCAACTTTTTTCAATTTTACCCCCGTGGGATATATATTCTACCCACACACATTTGGAACTCTCCTGGGGTACCCTCACACATATTATTCCCTCATTTAGTGGATATTTCCACAAAAAAGTGAAATTTTCAAAAATCCAGAAAATTGGCTGAAAACGACTAAATATCATGGAATCATTGGGCGAATCGCTCTGGAACTGAAATCGGAATGCTCACTGCCATTTGCCCTATCTGAAAGTCTGATAAACGCCGGAAAAATGACTAAGTCCAAAAAAAAAAATATTTTCAACTTTTTTCAATTTTACCCCCGTGGGATGTATATTCTACCCACACACATTTGGAAATCTCCTGGGGTACACTCACACATATTATTCCCTCATTTAGTGGATGTTTTTACAAAAAAGTGAAATTTTCAAAAATCCAGAAAATTGGCTGAAAACGACTAAGTATCAAGGACTCATTGGGCGAATCACTCTGGAACTGAAATCAGAACGCTCCCTGACATTTCCCCTTTCTGAAAGTCTGATAAACGCCGGAAAAATTACTAAGTCCAAAAAAAAAAAATTTTTCAACTTTTTTCAATTTTACCCCCGTGGGATATATATTCTACCCACACACATTTGGAACTCTCCTGGGGTACCCTCACACATATTATTCCCTCATTTAGTGGATATTTTCACAAAAAAGTGAAATTTTCAAAAATCCAGAAAATTGGCTGAAAACGACTAAATATCAAGGACTCATTGGGCGAATCACTCTGGAACTGAAATCGGAATGCTCACTGACATTTGCGCAATCTGAAATTCTGATAAACGCCGGAAAAATGACTAAGTCCAAAAAATTTTTTTTTTTAACTTTTTTCAATTTTACCCCCGTGGGATATATATTCTACCCACACACATTTGGAACTCTCCTGCGGTACCCTCACACATATTATTCCCTCATTTAGTGGATATTTTTACAAAAAAAGTGAAATTTTCAAAAATCCAGAGAATTGGCTGAAAACGACTAAATATCAAGGACTCATTGGGCGAATCGCTCTGGAACTGAAATCGGAACGCTCACTGACATTTGCCCTATCTGAAAGTCTGATAAACGCCGGAAAAATGACTAAATCCAAAAAAAAAATGTTTCAACTTTTTTCAATTTTACCCCCGTGGGATATATATTCTACCCACACACATTTGGAACTCTCCTGGGGTACCCTCACACATATCATTCCCTCATTTACTGGATATTTCAACAAAAAATTTAAATTTTCAAAAATCCAGAAAATTGGCTGAAAACAACTAAATATCATGGAATCATTGGGCGAATCGCTCTGGAACTGATATCGGAATGCTCACTGACATTTGCCCTATCTGAAATTCTGATAAATGCAGGAAAAATGACTAAGTCCAAAAAAAATTTTTTTTTAACTTTTTTCAATTTTACCCCCGTGGGATATATATTCTACCCACACACATTTGGAACTCTCCTGGGGTACCCTCACACATATTATTCCCTCATTTAGTGGATATTTTTACAAAAAAGTGAAATTTTCAAAAATCCAGAAAATTGGCTGAAAACGACTAAATATCAAGGACTCATTGGGCGAATCGCTCTGGAACTGAAATCGGAACGCTCACTGACATTTGCCCTATCTGAAAGTCTGATAAACGCCGGAAAAATGACTAAGTCCAAAAAAAAAAAATGTTTTCAACTTTTTTCAATTTTACCCCCGTGGGATGTATATTCTACCCACACACATTTGGAAATCTCCTGGAGTACCCTCACACATATTATTCCCTCATTTAGTGGACATTTTTACAAAAAAGTGAAATTATCAAAAATCCAGAAAATTGGCTGAAAACGACTAAATATCAAGGACTCATAGGGCGAATCGCTTTGGAACTGAAATCGGAACGCTCACTGACATTTCCCCTATCTGAAAGTCTGATAAACGCCAGAAAAATGAGTAAGTCCAAAAAAATTTTTTTTTAAACTTTTTTCAATTTTACCCCCGTGGGATATATATTCTACCCACACACATTTGGAACTCTCCTGGGGTACCCTCACTCATATCATTCCCTCATTTAGTGGATATTTCCACAAAAAATTGAAATTTTCAAAAAATCCAGAAAATTGGCTGAAAACGACTAAATATCATGGAATCATTGGGCGAATCGCTCTGGAACTGAAATCGGAATGCTCACTGACATTTGCCCTATCTGAAAGTCTGATAAACGCCGGAAAAATGACTAAGTCCAAAAAAAAAAATGTTTTCAACTTTTTTCAATTTTACCCAAGTGGGATGTATATTCTACCCACACACATTTGGAAATCTCCTGGGGTACCCTCACACATATTATTCCCTCATTTAGTGGATATTTTCACAAAAAAGTGAAATTTTCAAAAATCCAGAAAATTGGCAGAAAATGACTAAATATCAAGGACTCATTGGGCGAATCACTCTGGAACTGAAATCGTAATGCTCACTGACATTTGCCCTATCTGAAATTCTGATAAATGCCGGAAAAATGACTAAGTCCAAAAAAATTTTTTTTTAACTTTTTTCAATTTTACCCCCGTGGGATATATATTCTACCCACACACATTTGGAACTCTCCTGGGGTACCCTCACACATATTATTCCCTCATTTAGTGGATATTTTTACAAAAAAGTGAAATTTTCAAAAATCCAGAAAATTGGCTGAAAACGACTAAATATCAAGGACTCATTGGGCGAATCGCTCTGGAACTGAAATAGGAATACTCATTGACATTTGCCCTATCTGAAAGTCTGATAAACGCCGGAAAAATGACTAAGTCCAAAAAAAAAATGTTTCAACTTTTTTCAATTTTACCCCCGTGGGATATATATTCTACCCACACACATTTGGAACTCTCCTGGGGTACCCTCACACATATTATTCCCTCATTTAGTGGATATTTCCACAAAAAAGTGAAATTTTCAAAAATCCAGAAAATTGGCTGAAAACGACTAAATATCATGGAATCATTGGGCGAATCGCTCTGGAACTGAAATCGGAATGCTCACTGCCATTTGCCCTATCTGAAAGTCTGATAAACGCCGGAAAAATGACTAAGTCCAAAAAAAAAAATATTTTCAACTTTTTTCAATTTTACCCCCGTGGGATGTATATTCTACCCACACACATTTGGAAATCTCCTGGGGTACACTCACACATATTATTCCCTCATTTAGTGGATGTTTTTACAAAAAAGTGAAATTTTCAAAAATCCAGAAAATTGGCTGAAAATGACTAAGTATCAAGGACTCATTGGGCGAATCGCTCTGGAACTGAAATCAGAACGCTCCCTGACATTTCCCCTATCTGAAAGTCTGATAAACGCCGGAAAAATGACTAAGTCCAAAAAAAAAATGTTTCAACTTTTTTCAATTTTACCCCCGTGGGATATATATTCTACCCACACACATTTGGAACTCTCCTGGGGTACCCTCACACATATTATTCCCTCATTTAGTGGATATTTCCACAAAAAAGTGAAATTTTCAAAAATCCAGAAAATTGGCTGAAAACGACTAAATATCATGGGATCATTGGGCGAATCGCTCTGGAACTGAAATCGGAATGCTCACTGCCATTTGCCCTATCTGAAAGTCTGATAAACGCCGGAAAAATTACTAAGTCCAAAAAAAAAAATATTTTCAACTTTTTTCAATTTTACCCCCGTGGGATGTATATTCTACCCACACACATTTGGAAATCTCCTGGGGTACACTCACACATATTATTCCCTCATTTAGTGGATGTTTTTACAAAAAAGTGAAATTTTCAAAAATCCAGAAAATTGGCTGAAAACGACTAAGTATCAAGGACTCATTGGGCGAATCGCTCTGGAACTGAAATCAGAACGCTCCCTGACATTTCCCCTATCTGAAAGTCTGATAAACGCCGGAAAAATTACTAAGTCCAAAAAAAAAAAATTTTTCAACCTTTTTCAATTTTACCCCCGTGGGATATATATTCTACCCACACACATTTGGAACTCTCCTGGGGTACCCTCACACATATTATTCCCTCATTTAGTGGATATTTTCACAAAAAAGTGAAATTTTCAAAAATCCAGAAAATTGGCTGAAAACGACTAAATATCACGGACTCATTGGGCGAATCACTCTGGAACTGAAATCGGAATGCTCACTGACATTTGCCTAATCTGAAATTCTGATAAACGCCAGAAAAATGACTAAGTCCAAAAAAATTTTTTTTTTTACTTTTTTCAATTTTACCCCCGTGGGATATATATTCTACCCACACACATTTGGAACTCTCCTGCGGTACCCTCACACATATTATTCCCTCATTTAGTGGATATTTTTACAAAAAAGTGAAATTTTCAAAAATCCAGAAAATTGGCTGAAAACGACTAAATATCAAGGACTCATTGGGCGAATCGCTCTGGAACTGAAATCGGAATGCTCACTGACATTTGCCCTATCTGAAATTCTGATAAACGCCGGAAAAATGACTAAGTCCAAAAAAAAAAATGTTTTCAACTTTTTTCAATTTTACCCCCGTGGGATGTATATTCTACCCACACACATTTAGAAATCTCCTGGGGTACCCTCACACATATTATTCCCTCATTTAGTGGATATTTTTACAAAAAAGTGAAATTTTCAAAAATCCAGAAAATTGGCTGAAAACGACTAAATATCAAGGACTCATTGGGCGAATCACTCTTTAACTGAAATCGGAACGCTCACTGACATTTGCCCTATCTGAAAGTCTGATAAACGGCGGAAAAATGACTAAGTCCAAAAAAAAAATGTTTTCAACTTTTTTCAATTTTACCCCCGTGGGATGTATATTCTACCCACACACATTTGGAAATCTCCTGGGGTACACTCACACATATTATTCCCTCATTTAGTGGATGTTTTTACAAAAAAGTGAAATTTTCAATAATCCAGAAAATTGGCTGAAAACGACTAAGTATCAAGGACTCATTGGGCGAATCGCTCTGGAACTGAAATCAGAACGCTCCCTGACATTTCCCCTATCTGAAAGTCTGATAAATGCCGGAAAAATTACTAAGTCCAAAAAAAAAAAATTTTTCAACTTTTTTCAATTTTACCCCCGTGGGATATATATTCTACCCACACACATTTGGAACTCTCCTGGGGTACCCTCACACATATTATTCCCTCATTTAGTGGATATTTTCACAAAAAAGTGAAATTTTCAAAAATCCAGAAAATTGGCTGAAAACGACTAAATATCAAGGACTCATTGGGCGAATCGCTCTGGAACTGAAATAGGAATGCTCATTGACATTTGCCCTATCTGAAAGTCTGATAAACGCCGGAAAAATTACTAAGTCCAAAAAAAAAATGTTTCAACTTTTTTCAATTTTACCCCCGTGGGATATATATTCTACCCACACACATTTGGAACTCTCCTGGGGTACCCTCACACATATTATTCCCTCATTTAGTGGATATTTCCACAAAAAAGTGAAATTTTCAAAAATCCAGAAAATTGGCTGAAAACGACTAAATATCATGGAATCATTGGGCGAATCGCTCTGGAACTGAAATCGGAATGCTCACTGCCATTTGCCCTATCTGAAAGTCTGATAAACGCCGGAAAAATGACTAAGTCCAAAAAAAAAAATATTTTCAACTTTTTTCAATTTTACCCCCGTGGGATGTATATTCTACCCACACACATTTGGAAATCTCCTGGGGTACACTCACACATATTATTCCCTCATTTAGTGGATGTTTTTACAAAAAAGTGAAATTTTCAAAAATCCAGAAAATTGGCTGAAAACGACTAAGTATCAAGGACCCATTGGGCGAATCACTCTGGAACTGAAATCAGAACGCTCCCTGACATTTCCCCTTTCTGAAAGTCTGATAAACGCCGGAAAAATTACTAAGTACAAAAAAAAAAAATTTTTCAACTTTTTTCAATTTTACCCCCGTGGGATATATATTCTACCCACACACATTTGGAACTCTCCTGGGGTACCCTCACACATATTATTCCCTCATTTAGTGGATATTTTCACAAAAAAGTGAAATTTTCAAAAATCCAGAAAATTGGCTGAAAACGACTAAATATCAAGGACTCATTGGGCGAATCACTCTGGAACTGAAATCGGAATGCTCACTGACATTTGCCCAATCTGAAATTCTGATAAACGCCGGAAAAATGACTAAGTCCAAAAAAATTTTTTTTTTAACTTTTTTCAATTTTACCCCCGTGGGATATATATTCTACCCACACACATTTGGAACTCTCCTGCGGTACCCTCACACATATTATTCCCTCATTTAGTGGATATTTTTACAAAAAAAGTGAAATTTTCAAAAATCCAGAGAATTGGCTGAAAACGACTAAATATCAAGGACTCATTGGGCGAATCGCTCTGGAACTGAAATCGGAACGCTCACTGACATTTGCCCTATCTGAAAGTCTGATAAACGCCGGAAAAATGACTAAATCCAAAAAAAAAATGTTTCAACTTTTTTCAATTTTACCCCCGTGGGATATATATTCTACCCACACACATTTGGAACTCTCCTGGGGTACCCTCACACATATCATTCCCTCATTTACTGGATATTTCAACAAAAAATTTAAATTTTCAAAAATCCAGAAAATTGGCTGAAAACGACTAAATATCATGGAATCATTGGGCGAATCGCTCTGGAACTGATATCGGAATGCTCACTGACATTTGCCCTATCTGAAATTCTGATAAATGCCGGAAAAATGACTAAGTCCAAAAAAAATTTTTTTTTAACTTTTTTCAATTTTACCCCCGTGGGATATATATTCTACCCACACACATTTGGAACTCTCCTGGGGTACCCTCACACATATTATTCCCTCATTTAGTGGATATTTTTACAAAAAAGTGAAATTTTCAAAAATCCAGAAAATTGGCTGAAAACGACTAAATATCATGGACTCATTGGGCGAATCGCTCTGGAACTGAAATAGGAATGCTCATTGACATTTGCCCTATCTGAAAGTCTGATAAACGCCGGAAAAATGACTAAGTCCAAAAAAAAAATGTTTCAACTTTTTTCAATTTTACCCCCGTGGGATATATATTCTACCCACACACATTTGGAAATCTCCTGGGGTACCCTCACACATATTATTCCCTCATTTAGTGGATATTTTCACAAAAAAGTGAAATTTTCAAAAATCCAGAAAATTGGCTGAAAACGACTAAATATCAAGGACTCATTGGGCGAATCGCTCTGGAACTGAAATAGGAATGCTCATTGACATTTGCCCTATCTGAAAGTCTGATAAACGCCGGAAAAATTACTAAGTCCAAAAAAAAAATGTTTCAACTTTTTTCAATTTTACCCCCGTGGGATATATATTCTACCCACACACATTTGGAACTCTCCTGGGGTACCCTCACACATATTATTCCCTCATTTAGTGGATATTTCCACAAAAAAGTGAAATTTTCAAAAATCCAGAAAATTGGCTGAAAACGACTAAATATCATGGAATCATTGGGCGAATCGCTCTGGAACTGAAATCGGAATGCTCACTGCCATTTGCCCTATCTGAAAGTCTGATAAACGCCGGAAAAATGACTAAGTCCAAAAAAAAAAATATTTTCAACTTTTTTCAATTTTACCCCCGTGGGATGTATATTCTACCCACACACATTTGGAAATCTCCTGGGGTACACTCACACATATTATTCCCTCATTTAGTGGATGTTTTTACAAAAAAGTGAAATTTTCAAAAATCCAGAAAATTGGCTGAAAACGACTAAGTATCAAGGACTCATTGGGCGAATCACTCTGGAACTGAAATCAGAACGCTCCCTGACATTTCCCCTTTCTGAAAGTCTGATAAACGCCGGAAAAATTACTAAGTCCAAAAAAAAAAAATTTTTCAACTTTTTTCAATTTTACCCCCGTGGGATATATATTCTACCCACACACATTTGGAACTCTCCTGGGGTACCCTCACACATATTATTCCCTCATTTAGTGGATATTTTCACAAAAAAGTGAAATTTTCAAAAATCCAGAAAATTGGCTGAAAACGACTAAATATCAAGGACTCATTGGGCGAATCACTCTGGAACTGAAATCGGAATGCTCACTGACATTTGCCCAATCTGAAATTCTGATAAACGCCGGAAAAATGACTAAGTCCAAAAAAATTTTTTTTTTAACTTTTTTCAATTTTACCCCCGTGGGATATATATTCTACCCACACACATTTGGAACTCTCCTGCGGTACCCTCACACATATTATTCCATCATTTAGTGGATATTTTTACAAAAAAAGTGAAATTTTCAAAAATCCAGAGAATTGGCTGAAAACGACTAAATATCAAGGACTCATTGGGCGAATCGCTCTGGAACTGAAATCGGAACGCTCACTGACATTTGCCCTATCTGAAAGTCTGATAAACGCCGGAAAAATGACTAAATCCAAAAAAAAAATGTTTCAACTTTTTTCAATTTTACCCCCGTGGGATATATATTCTACCCACACACATTTGGAACTCTCCTGGGGTACCCTCACACATATCATTCCCTCATTTACTGGATATTTCAACAAAAAATTTAAATTTTCAAAAATCCAGAAAATTGGCTGAAAACGACAAAATATCATGGAATCATTGGGCGAATCGCTCTGGAACTGATATCGGAATGCTCACTGACATTTGCCCTATCTGAAATTCTGATAAATGCCGGAAAAATGACTAAGTCCAAAAAAAATTTTTTTTTAACTTTTTTCAATTTTACCCCCGTGGGATATATATTCTACCCACACACATTTGGAACTCTCCTGGGGTAAACTCACACATATTATTCCCTCATTTAGTGGATATTTTTACAAAAAAGTGAAATTTTCAAAAATCCAGAAAATTGGCTGAAAACGACTAAATATCATGGACTCATTGGGCGAATCGCTCTGGAACTGAAATAGGAATGCTCATTGACATTTGCCCTATCTGAAAGTCTGATAAACGCCGGAAAAATGACTAAGTCCAAAAAAAAAATGTTTCAACTTTTTTCAATTTTACCCCCGTGGGATATATATTCTACCCACACACATTTGGAAATCTCCTGGGGTACCCTCACACATATTATTCCCTCATTTAGTGGATATTTTCACAAAAAAGTGAAATTTTCAAAAATCCAGAAAATTGGCTGAAAATGACTAAATATCAAGGACTCATTGGGCGAATCGCTCTGGAACTGAAATCGGAACGCTCACTGACATTTGCCCTATCTGAAAGTCTGATAAACGCCGGAAAAATGACTAAGTCCAAAAAAAAAAATGTTTTCAACTTTTTTCAATTTTACCCCCGTGGGATGTATATTCTACCCACACACATTTGGAAATCTCCTGGGGTACCCTCACACATATTATTCCCTCATTTAGTGGATATTTTCACAAAAAAGTGAAATTTTCAAAAATCCAGAAAATTGGCAGAAAATGACTAAATATCAAGGACTCATTGGGCGAATCACTCTGGAACTGAAATCGTAATGCTCACTGACATTTGCCCTATCTGAAATTCTGATAAATGCCGGAAAAATGACTAAGTCCAAAAAAATTTTTTTTTAACTTTTTTCAATTTTACCCCCGTGGGATATATATTCTACCCACACACATTTGGAACTCTCCTGGGGTACCCTCACACATATTATTCCCTCATTTAGTGGATATTTTTACAAAAAAGTGAAATTTTCAAAAATCCAGAAAATTGGCTGAAAACGACTAAATATCAAGGACTCATTGGGCGAATCGCTCTGGAACTGAAATAGGAATACTCATTGACATTTGCCCTATCTGAAAGTCTGATAAACGCCGGAAAAATGACTAAGTCGAAAAAAAAAATATTTCAACTTTTTTCAATTTTACCCCCGTGGGATATATATTCTACCCACACACATTTGGAACTCTCCTGGGGTACCCTCACACATATTATTCCCTCATTTAGTGGATATTTTCACAAAAAAGTGAAATTTTCAAAAATCCAGAAAATTGGCTGAAAACGACTAAATATCAAGGACTCATTGGGCGAATCACTCTTTAACTGAAATCGGAACGCTCACTGACATTTGCCCTATCTGAAAGTCTGATAAACGGCGGAAAAATGACTAAGTCCAAAAAAAAAATGTTTTCAACTTTTTTCAATTTTACCCCCGTGGGATGTATATTCTACCCACACACATTTGGAAATCTCCTGGGGTACACTCACACATATTATTCCCTCATTTAGTGGATGTTTTTACAAAAAAGTGAAATTTTCAATAATCCAGAAAATTGGCTGAAAACGACTAAGTATCAAGGACTCATTGGGCGAATCGCTCTGGAACTGAAATCAGAACGCTCCCTGACATTTCCCCTATCTGAAAGTCTGATAAATGCCGGAAAAATTACTAAGTCCAAAAAAAAAAAATTTTTCAACTTTTTTCAATTTTACCCCCGTGGGATATATATTCTACCCACACACATTTGGAACTCTCCTGGGGTACCCTCACACATATTATTCCCTCATTTAGTGGATATTTTCACAAAAAAGTGAAATTTTCAAAAATCCAGAAAATTGGCTGAAAACGACTAAATATCAAGGACTCATTGGGCGAATCGCTCTGGAACTGAAATCGGAATGCCCACTGACATCTGCCCTACCTGAAAGTCTGATAAACGCCGGAAAAATGACTAAGTCCAAAAAAAAAAAGTTTTCAACTTTTTTCAATTTTACCCCCGTGGGATGTATATTCTACCCACACACATTTAGAAATCTCCTGGGGTACCCTCACACATATTATTCCCTCATTTAGTGGATATTTCCACAAAAAAGTGAAATTTTCAAAAATCCAGAAAATTGGCTGAAAACGACTAAATATCATGGAATCATTGGGCGAATCGCTCTGGAACTGAAATCGGAATGCTCACTGCCATTTGCCCTATCTGAAAGTCTGATAAACGCCGGAAAAATGACTAAGTCCAAAAAAAAAAAATATTTTCAACTTTTTTCAATTTTACCCCCGTGGGATGTATATTCTACCCACACACATTTGGAAATCTCCTGGGGTACACTCACACATATTATTCCCTCATTTAGTGGATGTTTTTACAAAAAAGTGAAATTTTCAAAAATCCAGAAAGTTGGCTGAAAACGACTAAGTATCAAGGACTCATTGGGCGAATCGCTCTGGAACTGAAATCAGAACGCTCCCTGACATTTCCCCTATCTGAAAGTCTGATAAACGCCGGAAAAATTACTAAGTCCAAAAAAAAAAAATTTTTCAACTTTTTTCAATTTTACCCCCGTGGGATATATATTCTACCCACACACATTTGGAACTCTCCTGGGGTACCCTCACACATATTATTCCCTCATTTAGTGGATATTTTCACAAAAAAGTGAAATTTTCAAAAATCCAGAAAATTGGCTGAAAACGACTAAATATCAAGGACTCATTGGGCGAATCACTCTGGAACTGAAATCGGAATGCTCACTGACATTTGCCCAATCTGAAATTCTGATAAATGCCGGAAAAATGACTAAGTCCAAAAAAATTTTTTTTTTAACTTTTTTCAATTTTACCCCCGTGGGATATATATTCTACCCACACACATTTGGAACTCTCCTGCGGTACCCTCACACATATTATTCCCTCATTTAGTGGATATTTTTACAAAAAAGTGAAATTTTCAAAAATCCAGAAAATTGGCTGAAAACGACTAAATATCAAGGACTCATTGGGCGAATCGCTCTGGAACTGAAATCGGAATGCTCACTGACATCTGCCCTATCTGAAAGTCTGATAAACGCCGGAAAAATGACTAAGTCCAAAAAAAAAAAATGTTTTCAACTTTTTTCAGTTTTACCCCCGTGGGATGTATATTCTACCCACACACATTTAGAAATCTCCTGGGGTACCCTCACACATATTATTCCCTCATTTAGTGGATATTTTTACAAAAAAGTGAAAATTTGAAAAATCCAGAAAATTGGCTGAAAACGACTAAATATCAAGGACTCATTGGGCGAATCACTCTTTAACTGAAATCGGAACGCTCACTAACATTTGCCCTATCTGAAAGTCTGATAAACGGAGGAAAAATGACTAAGTCCAAAAAAATTTTTTTTTTTACTTTTTTCAATTTTACCCCGTGGGATATATATTCTACCCACACACATTTAGAAATCTCCTGGGGTACCCTCACACATATTATTCCCTCATTTAGTGGATATTTCCACAAAAAAGTGAAATTTTCAAAAATCCAGAAAATTGGCTGAAAACGACTAAATATCATGGAATCATTGGGCGAATCGCTCTGGAACTGAAATCGGAATGCTCACTGCCATTTGCCCTATCTGAAAGTCTGATAAACGCCGGAAAAATGACTAAGTCCAAAAAAAAAAATATTTTCAACTTTTTTCAATTTTACCCCCGTGGGATGTATATTCTACCCACACACATTTGGAAATCTCCTGGGGTACACTCACACATATTATTCCCTCATTTAGTGGATGTTTTTACAAAAAAGTGAAATTTTCAAAAATCCAGAAAATTGGCTGAAAACGACTAAGTATCAAGGACTCATTGGGCGAATCGCTCTGGAACTGAAATCAGAATGCTCCCTGACATTTCCCCTATCTGAAAGTCTGATAAACGCCGGAAAAATTACTAAGTCCAAAAAAAAAAAATTTTTCAACTTTTTTCAATTTTACCCCCGTGGGATATATATTCTACCCACACACATTTGGAACTCTCCTGGGGTACCCTCACACATATTATTCCCTCATTTAGTGGATATTTTCACAAAAAAGTGAAATTTTCAAAAATCCAGAAAATTGGCTGAAAACGACTAAATGTCAAGGACTCATTGGGCGAATCGCTCTGGAACTGAAATCGGAATGCTCACTGACATCTGCCCTATCTGAAAGTCTGATAAACGCCGGAAAAATGACTAAGTCCAAAAAAAAAAAATGTTTTCAACTTTTTTCAATTTTACCCCCGTGGGATGTATATTCTACCCACACACATTTAGAAATCTCCTGGGGTACCCTCACACATATTATTCCCTCATTTAGTGGATATTTTTACAAAAAAGTGAAATTTTGAAAAATCCAGAAAATTGGCTGAAAACGACTAAATATCAACGACTCATTGGGCGAATCACTCTTTAACTGAAATCGGAACGCTCACTGACATTTGCCCTATCTGAAAGTCTGATAAACGGAGGAAAAATGACTAAGTCCAAAAAAATTTTTTTTTAAACTTTTTTCAATTTTACCCCCGTGGGATATATATTCTACCCACACACATTTGGAACTCTCCTGCGGTACCCTCACACATATCATTCCCTCATTTAGTGGATATTTTTACAAAAAAGTGAAATTTTCAAAAATCCAGAAAATTGGCTGAAAACGACTAAATATCAAGGACTCATTGGGCGAATCGCTCTGGAACTGAAATCGGAATGCTCACTGACATTTGCCCTATCTGAAATTCTGATAAACGGCGGAAAAATGACTAAGTCCAAAAAAAAAATGTTTTCAACTTTTTTCAATTTTACCCCCGTGGGATATATATTCTACCCACACACATTTGGAACTCTCCTGTGGTACCCTCACACATATTATTCAATCATTTAGTGGATATTTCCACAAAAAAGTGAAATTTTCAAAAATCCAGAAAATTGGCTGAAAATGACTAAATATCAAGGACTCATTGGCCGAATCACTCTGGAACTGAAATCGGAATGCTCACTGACATTTGCCCTATCTGAAAGTCTGATAAACGCCGGAAAAATGACTAAGTCCAAAAAAAAAAATGTTTTCAACTTTTTTCAATTTTACCCCCGTGGGATGTATATTCTACCCACACACATTTAGAAATCTCCTGGGGTACCCTCACACATATTATTCCCTCATTTAGTGGATATTTTTACAAAAAAGTGAAATTTTGAAAAATCCAGAAAATTGGCTGAAAACGACTAAATATCAAGGACTCATTGGGCGAATCGCTCTGGAACTGAAATCGGAACGCTCACTGACATTTGCCCTATCTGAAAGTCTGATAAACGCCGGAAAAATGACTAAATTCAAAAAAAAAATGTTTCAACTTTTTTCAATTTTACCCCCGTGGGATATATATTCTACCCACACACATTTGAAACTCTCCTGGGGTACCCTCACACATATTATTCCCTCATTTAGTGGACATTTTTACAAAAAAGTGAAATTTTCAAAAATCGAGAAAATTGGCTGAAAACAACTAAATATCAAGGACTCATAGGGCGAATCGCTCTGGAACTGAAATCAGAACGCTCACTGACATTTCCCCTATCTGAAAGTCTGATAAACGCCAGAAAAATGACTAAGTCCAAAAAAAATTTTTTTTCAACTTTTTTCAATTTTACCCCCGTGGGATATATATTCTACCCACACACATTTGGAACTCTCCTGGGGTACCCTCACACATATCATTCCCTCATTTACTGGATATTTCCACAAAAAATTTAAATTTTCAAAAATCCAGAAAATTGGCTGAAAACGACTAAATATCATGGAATCATTGGGCGAATCGCTCTGGAACTGAAATCGGAATGCTCACTGACATTTGCCCTATCTGAAATTCTGATAAATGCCGGAAAAATGACTAAGTCCAAAAAAATTTTTTTTTTAACTTTTTTCAATTTTACCCCCGTGGGATATATATTCTACCCACACACATTTGGAACTCTCCTGGGGTACCCTCACACATATTATTCCCTCATTTAGTGGATATTTTCACAAAAAAGTGAAATTTTCAAAAATCCAGAAAATTGGCTGAAAATGACTAAATATCAAGGACTCATTGGGCGAATCGCTCTGGAACTGAAATCGGAACGCTCACTGACATTTGCCCTATCTGAAAGTCTGATAAACGCCGGAAAAATGACTAAGTCCAAAAAAAAAAATGTTTTCAACTTTTTTCAATTTTACCCCCGTGGGATGTATATTCTACCCACACACATTTGGAAATCTCCTGGGGTATCCTCACACATATTATTCCCTCATTTAGTGGACATTTTTACAAAAAAGTGAAATTTTCAAAAATCCAGAAAATTGGCTGAAAACGACTAAATATCAAGGACTCATAGGGCGAATCGCTCTGGAACTGAAATCGGAACGCTCACTGACATTTCCCCTATCTGAAAGTCTGATAAACGCCAGAAAAATGAGTAAGTCCAAAAAAAAAATGTTTTCAACTTTTTTCAATTTTACCCCCGTGGGATATATATTCTACCCACACACATTTGGAACTCTCCTGTGGTACCCTCACACATATTATTCAATCATTTAGTGGATATTTCCACAAAAAAGTGAAATTTTCAAAAATCCAGAAAATTGGCTGAAAACGACTAAATATCAAGGACTGATTGGCCGAATCACTCTGGAACTGAAATCGGAATGCTCACTGACATTTGCCCTATCTGAAAGTCTGATAAACGCCGGAAAAATGACTAAGTCCAAAAAAAAAAATGTTTTCAACTTTTTTCAATTTTACCCCCGTGGGATGTATATTCTACCCACACACATTTAGAAATCTCCTGGGGTACCCTCACACATATTATTCCCTCATTTAGTGGATATTTTTACAAAAAAGTGAAATTTTGAAAAATCCAGAAAATTGGCTGAAAACGACTAAATATCAAGGACTCATTGGGCGAATCGCTCTGGAACTGAAATCGGAACGCTCACTGACATTTGCCCTATCTGAAAGTCTGATAAACGCCGGAAAAATGACTAAATTAAAAAAAAAAATGTTTCAACTTTTTTCAATTTTACCCCCGTGGGATATATATTCTACCCACACACATTTGAAACTCTCCTGGGGTACCCTCACACATATTATTCCCTCATTTAGTGGACATTTTTACAAAAAAGTGAAATTTTCAAAAATCGAGAAAATTGGCTGAAAACAACTAAATATCAAGGACTCATAGGGCGAATCGCTCTGGAACTGAAATCAGAACGCTCACTGACATTTCCCCTATCTGAAAGTCTGATAAACGCCAGAAAAATGACTAAGTCCAAAAAAATTTTTTTTTCAACTTTTTTCAATTTTACCCCCGTGGGATATATATTCTACCCACACACATTTGGAACTCTCCTGGGGTACCCTCACACATATCATTCCCTCATTTACTGGATATTTCCACAAAAAATTTAAATTTTCAAAAATCCAGAAAATTGGCTGAAAACGACTAAATATCATGGAATCATTGGGCGAATCGCTCTGGAACTGAAATCGGAATGCTCACTGACATTTGCCCTATCTGAAATTCTGATAAATGCCGGAAAAATGACTAAGTCCAAAAAAATTTTTTTTTTAACTTTTTTCAATTTTACCCCCGTGGGATATATATTCTACCCACACACATTTGGAACTCTCCTGGGGTACCCTCACACATATTATTCCCTCATTTAGTGGATATTTTCACAAAAAAGTGAAATTTTCAAAAATCCAGAAAATTGGCTGAAAATGACTAAATATCAAGGACTCATTGGGCGAATCGCTCTGGAACTGAAATCGGAACGCTCACTGACATTTGCCCTATCTGAAAGTCTGATAAACGCCGGAAAAATGACTAAGTCCAAAAAAAAAAATGTTTTCAACTTTTTTCAATTTTACCCCCGTGGGATGTATATTCTACCCACACACATTTGGAAATCTCCTGGGGTACCCTCACACATATTATTCCCTCATTTAGTGGACATTTTTACAAAAAAGTGAAATTTTCAAAAATCCAGAAAATTGGCTGAAAACGACTAAATATCAAGGACTCATAGGGCGAATCGCTCTGGAACTGAAATCGGAACGCTCACTGACATTTCCCCTATCTGAAAGTCTGATAAACGCCGGAAAAATGACTAAGTCCAAAAAAATTTTTTTTTTAACTTTTTTCAATTTTACCCCCGTGGGATATATATTCTACCCACACACATTTGGAACTCTCCTGCGGTACCCTCACACATATTATTCCCTCATTTAGTGGATATTTTTACAAAAAAGTGAAATTTTCAAAAATCCAGAAAATTGGCTGAAAGCGACTAAATATCAAGGACTCATTGGGCGAATCGCTCTGGAACTGAAATCGGAATGCTCACTGACATTTGCCCTATCTGAAATTCTGATAAACGCCGGAAAAATGACTAAGTCCAAAAAAAAAAATGTTTTCAACTTTTTTCAATTTTACCCCCGTGGGATGTATATTCTACCCACACACATTTAGAAATCTCCTGGGGTACCCTCACACATATTATTCCCTCATTTAGTGGATATTTTCACAAAAAAGTGAAATTTTCAAAAATCCAGAAAATTGGCTGAAAATGACTAAATATCAAGGGCTCATTGGGCGAATCACTCTTTACCTGAAATCGGAACGCTCACTGACATTTGCCCTATCTGAAAGTCTGATAAACGCCGGAAAAATGACTAAGTCCAAAAAAAAAAATGTTTTCAACTTTTTTCAATTTTACCCCCGTGGGATGTATATTCTACCCACACACATTTGGAAATCTCCTGGGGTACCCTCACACATATTATTCCCTCATTTAGTGGATATTTTTACAAAAAAGTGAAATTTTCAAAAATCCAGAAAATTGTCTGAAAACGACTAAATATCAAGGACTCATTGGGCGAATCGCTCTGGAACTGAAATCGGAACGCTCACTGACATTTGCCCTATCTGAAAGTCTGATAAACGCCTGAAAAATGACTAAGTCCAAAAAAAATTTTTTTTCAACTTTTTTCAATTTTACCCCCGTGGGATATATATTCTACCCACACACATTTGGAACTCTCCTGGGGTACCCTCACTCATATCATTCCCTCATTTAGTGGATATTTCCACAAAAAATTGAAATTTTCAAAAAATCCAGAAAATTGGCTGAAAACGACTAAATATCATGGAATCATTGGGCGAATCGCTCTGGAACTGAAATCGGAATGCTCACTGACATTTGCCCTATCTGAAAGTCTGATAAACGCCGGAAAAATGACTGTCCAAAAAAAAAAATGTTTTCAACTTTTTTCAATTTTACCCCCGTGGGATGTATATTCTACCCACACACATTTGGAAATCTCCTGGGGTACCCTCACACATATTATTCCCTCATTTAGTGGATATTTTCACAAAAAAGTGAAATTTTCAAAAATCCAGAAAATTGGCTGAAAATGACTAAATATCAAGGACTCATTGGGCGAATCACTCTGGAACTGAAATCGGAATGCTCACTGACATTTGCCCTATCTGAAATTCTGATAAATGCCGGAAAAATGACTAAGTCCAAAAAAATTTTTTTTTAACTTTTTTCAATTTTACCCCCGTGGGATATATATTCTACCCACACACATTTGGAACTCTCCTGCGGTACCCTCACACATATTATTCAATCATTTAGTGGATATTTCCACAAAAAAGTGAAATTTTCAAAAATCCAGAATATTGGCTGAAAACGACTAAATATCAAGGACTCATTGGCCGAATCACTCTGGAACTGAAATCGGAATGCTCACTGACATTTGCCCTATCTGAAAGTCTGATAAACGCCGGAAAAATGACTAAGTCCAAAAAAAAAAATGTTTTCAACTTTTTTCAATTTTACCCCCGTGGGATGTATATTCTACCCACACACATTTAGAAATCTCCTGGGGTACCCTCACACATATTATTCCCTCATTTAGTGGATATTTTTACAAAAAAGTGAAATTTTGAAAAATCCAGAAAATTGGCTGAAAACGACTAAATATCAAGGACTCATTGGGCGAATCGCTCTGGAACTGAAATCGGAACGCTCACTGACATTTACCCTATCTGAAAGTCTGATAAACGCCGGAAAAATGACTAAGCCCAAAAAAAAAATGTTTCAACTTTTTTCAATTTTACCCCCGTGGGATATATATTCTACCCACACACATTTGGAACTCTCCTGCGGTACCCTCACACATATTATTCCCTCATTTAGTGGATATTTTTACAAAAAAGTGAAATTTTCAAAAATCCAGAAAATTGGCTGAAAACGACTAAATATCAAGGACTCATTGGGCGAATCGCTCTGGAACTGAAATCGGAATGCTCACTGACATTTGCCCTATCTGAAATTCTGATAAACGCCGGAAAAATGACTAAGTCCAAAAAAAAAAAATGTTTTCAACTTTTTTCAATTTTACCCCCGTGGGATGTATATTCTACCCACACACATTTAGAAATCTCCTGGGGTACCCTCACACATATTATTCCCTCATTTAGTGGATATTTTTACAAAAAAGTGAAATTTTCAAAAATCCAGAAAATTGGCTGAAAACGACTAAATATCAAGGACTCATTGGGCGAATCACTCTTTAACTGAAATCGGAACGCTCACTGACATTTGCCCTATCTGAAAGTCTGATAAACGGCGGAAAAATGACTAAGTCCAAAAAAAAAATGTTTTCAACTTTTTTCAATTTTACCCCCGTGGGATATATATTCTACCCACACACATTTGGAACTCTCCTGTGGTACCCTCACACATATTATTCAATCATTTAGTGGATATTTCCACAAAAAAGTGAAATTTTCAAAAATCCAGAAAATTGGCTGAAAACGACTAAATATCAAGGACTCATTGGCCGATTCACTCTGGAACTGAAATCGGAATGCTCACTGACATTTGCCCTATCTGAAAGTCTGATAAACGCCGGAAAAATGACTAAGACCAAAAAAAAAAATGTTTTCAACTTTTTTCAATTTTACCCCCGTGGGATATATATTCTACCCACACACATTTGGAACTCTCCTGGGGTACCCTCACACATATTATTCCCTCATTTAGTGGATATTTTTACAAAAAAGTGAAATTTTCAAAAATCCAGAAAATTGGCTGAAAATGACTAAATATAAAGGACTCATTGGGTGAATCGCTCTGGAACTGAAATCGGAACGCTCACTGACATTTACCCTATCTGAAAGTCTGATAAACGCCGGAAAAATGACTAAGCCCAAAAAAAAAATGTTTCAACTTTTTTCAATTTTACCCCCGTGGGATATATATTCTACCCACACACATTTGGAACTCTCCTGGTGTACCCTCACACATATCATTCCCTCATTTAGTGGACATTTCCACAAAAAAGTGAAATT
Organism: Phyllobates terribilis; assembly: GCF_046119375.1. NCBI lineage: Eukaryota > Metazoa > Chordata > Amphibia > Anura > Dendrobatidae > Phyllobates > Phyllobates terribilis. The sequence continues at coordinate 323,432,246 of NW_027362764.1, read as the reverse complement.
TTCAAAAATCCAAAAAATTGGCTGAAAACGACTAAATATCATGGAATCATTGGGCGAATCGCTCTGGAACTGAAATCGGAATGCTCACTGACATTTGCCCTATCTGAAAGTCTGATAAACGGCGGAAAAATGACTAAGTCCAAAAAATTTTTTTTTTTAACTTTTTTCAATTTTACCCCCGTGGGATATATATTCTACCCACACACATTTGGAACTCTCCTGCGGTACCCTCACACATATTATTCCCTCATTTAGTGGATATTTTTACAAAAAAGTGAAATTTTCAAAAATCCAGAAAATTGGCTGAAAACGACTAAATATCAAGGACTCATTGGGCGAATCGCTCTGGAACTGAAATCGGAATGCTCACTGACATTTGCCCTATCTGAAATTCTGATAAACGCCGGAAAAATTACTAAGTCCAAAAAAAAAAAATGTTTTCAACTTTTTTCAATTTTACCACCGTGGGATGTATATTCTACCCACACACATTTGGAAATCTCCTGGGCTACCCTCACACAAATTATTCCCTCATTTAGTGGATATTTTTACAAAAAAGTGAAATTTTCAAAAATCCAGAAAATTGGCTGAAAACGACTAAATATCAAGGACTCATTGGGCGAATCACTCTGGAACTGAAATCGTAATGCTCACTGACGTTTGCCCTATCTGAAAGTCTGATAAACGCCGGAAAAATGACTAAGTCCAAAAAAAAAAATGTTTTCAACTTTTTTCATTTTTACCCCCGTGGGATGTATATTCTACCCACACACATTTAGAAATCTCCTGGGGTACCCTCACACATATTATTCCCTCATTTAGTGGATATTTTTACAAAAAAGTGAAATTTTCAAAAATCCAGAAAATTGGCTGAAAACGACTAAATATCAAGGACTCATTGGGCGAATCACTCTTTAACTGAAATCGGAACGCTCACTGACATTTGCCCTATCTGAAAGTCTGATAAACGGCGGACAAATGACTAAGTCCAAAAAAAAAATGTTTTCAACTTTTTTCAATTTTACCCCCGTGGGATATATATTCTACCCACACACATTTGGAACTCTCCTGTGGTACCCTCACACATATTATTCAATCATTTAGTGGATATTTCCACAAAAAAGTGAAATTTTCAAAAATCCAGAAAATTGGCTGAAAACGACTAAATATCACGGACTCATTGGCCGAATCACTCTGGAACTGAAATCGGAATACTCACTGACATTTGCCCTATCTGAAAGTCTGATAAACGCCGGAAAAATGACTAAGTCCAAAAAAAAAAATGTTTTCAACTTTTTTCAATTTTACCCCCGTGGGATGTATATTCTACCCACACACATTTGGAACTCTCCTGGGGTACCCTCACACATATTATTCCCTCATTTAGTGGATATTTTTACAAAAAAGTGAAATTTTCAAAAATCCAGAAAATTGGCTGAAAATGACTAAATATCAAGGACTCATAGGGCGAATCGCTCTGGAACTGAAATCGGAACGCTCACTGACATTTACCCTATCTGAAAGTCTGATAAACGCCGGAAAAATGACTAAGCCCAAAAAAAAAATGTTTCAACTTTTTTCAATTTTACCCCCGTGGGATATATATTCTACCCACACACATTTGGAACTCTCCTGCGGTACCCTCACACATATTATTCCCTCATTTAGTGGATGTTTTTACAAAAAAGTGAAATTTTCAAAAATCCAGAAAATTGGCTGAAAACGACTAAGTATCAAGGACTCATTGGGCGAATCGCTCTGGAACTGAAATCAGAACGCTCCCTGACATTTCCCCTATCTGAAAGTTTGATAAACGCCGGAAAAATTACTAAGTCCAAAAAAAAAAAATTTTTCAACTTTTTTCAATTTTACCCCCGTGGGATATATACTCTACCCACACACATTTGGAACTCTCCTGCGGTACCCTCACACATATTATTCCCTCTTTTAGTGGATATTTTTACAAAAAAGTGAAATTTTCAAAAATCCAGAAAATTGGCTGAAAACGACTAAATATCAAGGACTCATTGGCCGAATCACTCTGGAACTGAAATCGGAATACTCACTGACATTTGCCATATCTGAAAGTCTGATAAACGCCGGAAAAATGACTAAGTCCAAAAAAAAAAATGTTTTCAACTTTTTTCAATTTTACCCCCGTGGGATGTATATTCTACCCACACACATTTGGAACTCTCCTGGGGTACCCTCATACATATTATTCCCTCATTTAGTGGACATTTCCACAAAAAAGTGAAATTTTCAAAAATCCAAAAAATTGGCTGAAAACAACTAAATATCATGGAATCATTTGGCAAATCGCTCTGGAACTGAAATCGGAATGCTCACTGACATTTGCCCTATCTGAAAGTCTGATAAACGCCGGAAAAATGACTAAGACCAAAAAAAAAAATGTTTTCAACTTTTTTCAATTTTACCCCCGTGGGATATATATTCTACCCACACACATTTGGAACTCTCCTGGGGTACCCTCACACATATTATTCCCTCATTTAGTGGATATTTTTACAAAAAAGTGAAATTTTCAAAAATCCAGAAAATTGGCTGAAAATGACTAAATATAAAGGACTCATTGGGCGAATCGCTCTGGAACTGAAATCGGAACGCTCACTGACATTTACCCTATCTGAAAGTCTGATAAACGCCGGAAAAATGACTAAGCCCAAAAAAAAAATGTTTCAACTTTTTTCAATTTTACCCCCGTGGGATATATATTCTACCCACACACATTTGGAACTCTCCTGCGGTACCCTCACACATATTATTCCCTCATTTAGTCGATATTTTTACAAAAAAGTGAAATTTTCAAAAATCCAGAAAATTGGCTGAAAACGACTAAATATCAAGGACTCATTGGGCGAATCGCTCTGGAACTGAAATCGGAATGCTCACTGACATTTGCCCTATCTGAAATTCTGATAAACGCCGGAAAAATTACTAAGTCCAAAAAAAAAAAATGTTTTCAACTTTTTTCAATTTTACCACCGTGGGATGTATATTCTACCCACACACATTTGGAAATCTCCTGGGGTACCCTCACACAAATTATTCCCTCATTTAGTGGATATTTTTACAAAAAAGTGAAATTTTCAAAAATCCAGAAAATTGGCTGAAAACGACTAAATATCAAGGACTCATTGGGCGAATCACTCTGGAACTGAAATCGTAATGCTCACTGACATTTGCCCTATCTAAAAGTCTGAAAAACGGCGGAAAAATGACTAAGTCCAAAAAAAAAATGTTTTCAACTTTTTTCAATTTTACCCCCGTGGGATATATATTCTACCCACACACATTTGGAACTCTCCTGGGGTACCCTCACACATATTATTCCCTCATTTAGTGGATATTTTCAAAAAAAGTGAAATTTTCAAAAATCCAAAAAATTGGCTGAAAACGACTAAATATCATGGAATCATTGGGCGAATCGCTCTGGAACTGAAATCGGAATGCTCACTGACATTTGCCCTATCTGAAAGTCTGATAAACGCCGGAAAAATGAATAAGACCAAAAAAAAAAAATGTTTTCTACTTTTTTCAATTTTACCCCCGTGGGATATATATTCTACCCACACACATTTGGAACTCTCCTGGGGTACCCTCACACATATTATTCCCTCATTTAGTGGATATTTTTACAAAACAGTGAAATTTTCAAAAATCCAGAAAATTGGCTGAAAATGGCTAAATATCAAGGACTCATTGTGCGAATCGCTCTGGAACTGAAATCGGAATGCTCACTGATATTTGCCCTATCTGAAAGTCTGATAAACGCCGGAAAAATGACTAAGTCCAAAAAAAAAAATGTTTTCAACTTTTTTCAATTTTACCACCGTGGGATGTATATGCTACCCACACACATTTGGAAATCTCCTGGGGTACCCTCACACATATTATTCCCTCATTTAGTGGATATTTTTACAAAAAAGTGAAATTTTCAAAAATCCAGAAAATTGGCTGAAAACGACTAAATATCAAGGACTCATTGGGCGAATCACTCTGGAACTGAAATCGGAACGCTCACTGACATTTGCCCTATCTGAAAGTCTGATAAACGGCGGAAAAATGACTAAGTCCAAAAAAAAAATGTTTCAACTTTTTTCAATTTTACCCCCGTGGGATGTATATTCTACCCACACACATTTGCAAATCTCCTGGGGTACCCTCACACATATTATTCCCTCATTTAGTGGATATTTTCACAAAAAGTGAAATTTTCAAAAATCCAGAAAATTGGCTGAAAATGACTAAATATCAAGGACTCATTGGTCGAATCACTCTTTAACTGAAATCGGAACGCTCACTGACATTTGCCCTATCTGAAAGTCTGATAAACGGCGGAAAAATTACTAAGTCCAAAAAAAAAATGTTTTCAACTTTTTTCAATTTTACCCCCGTGGGATATATATTCTACCCATACACATTTGGAACTCTCCTGGGGTACCCTCACACATATTATTCAATCATTTAGTGGATATTTCCACAAAAAAGTGAAATTTTCAAAAATCCAGAAAATTGGCTGAAAACGACTAAATATCAAGGACTCATTGGGCGAATCACTCTGGAACTGAAATCGGAACGCTCACTGACATTTGCAATATCTGAAAGTCTGATAAACGCCGGAAAAATGACTAAGCCCAAAAAAAAAATGTTTCAACTTTTTTCAAATTTACCCCCGTGGGATATATATTCTACCCACACACATTTGGAACTCTCCTGGTGTACCCTCACAGATATCATTCCCTCATTTAGTGGACATTTCCACAAAAAAGTGAAATTTTCAAAAATCCAAAAAATTGGCTGAAAACGACTAAATATCATGGAATCATTGGGCGAATCGCTCTGGAACTGAAATCGGAATGCTCACTGACATTTGCCCTATCTGAAAGTCTGATAAACGCCGGAAAAATGACTAAGACCAAAAAAAAAAAATGTTTTCTACTTTTTTCAATTTTACCCCCGTGGGATATATATTCTACCCACACACATTTGGAACTCTCCTGGGGTACCCTCACACATATTATTCCCTCATTTAGTGGATATTTTTACAAAACAGTGAAATTTTCAAAAATCCAGAAAATTGGCTGAAAATGGCTAAATATCAAGGACTCATTGTGCGAATCGCTCTGGAACTGAAATCAGAACGCTCACTGATATTTGCCCTATCTGAAAGTCTGATAAACGCCGGAAAAATGACTAAGTCCAAAAAAAAAAATGTTTTCAACTTTTTTCAATTTTACCACCGTGGGATGTATATGCTACCCACACACATTTGGAAATCTCCTGGGGTACCCTCACACATATTATTCCCTCATTTAGTGGATATTTTTACAAAAAAGTGAAATTTTCAAAAATCCAGAAAATTGGCTGAAAACGACTAAATATCAAGGACTCATTGGGCGAATCACTCTGGAACTGAAATCGGAACGCTCACTGACATTTGCCCTATCTGAAAGTCTGATAAACGGCGGAAAAATGACTAAGTCCAAAAAAAAAATGTTTCAACTTTTTTCAATTTTACCCCCGTGGGATGTATATTCTACCCACACACATTTGGAAATCTCCTGGGGTACCCTCACACATATTATTCCCTCATTTAATGGATATTTTCACAAAAAGTGAAATTTTCAAAAATCCATAAAATTGGCTGAAAACGACTAAATATCAAGGACTCATTGGGCGAATCACTCTGGAACTGATATCGGAATGCTCACTGACATTTGCCCTATCTGAAAGTCTGATAAACGGCGGAAAAATGACTAAGTCCAAAAAATTTTTTTTTTTAACTTTTTTCAATTTTACCCCCGTGGGATATATATTCTACCCACACACATTTGGAACTCTCCTGCGGTACCCTCACACATATTATTCCCTCATTTAGTGGATATTTTTACAAAAAAAGGAAATTTTCAAAAATCCAGAAAATTGGCTGAAAACGACTAAATATCAAGGACTCATTGGGCGAATCGCTCTGGAACTGAAATCGGAACGCTCACTAACATTTGCCCCATCTGAAAGTCTGATAAACGCCGGAAAAATGACTAAGCCCAAAAAAAAGTTTTCAACTTTTTTCAATTTCACCCCCGTGGGATATATATTCTACCCACACACATTTGGAACTCTTCTGGGGTACCCTCACACATATTATTCCCTCATTTAGTGGATATTTTTACAAAAAAGTGAAATTTTCAAAAAAGCAGACAATTGGCTGAAAACGACTAAGAATCAAGGACTCATTGGGCGAATCGCTCTGGAACTGAAATCGGAACGCTCACTGACATTTGCCCTATCTGAAAGTCTGATAAACGGCGGAAAAATGACTAAGTCCAAAAAAAAAATGTTTTCAACTTTTTTCAATTTTACCCCCGTGGGATATATATTCGACCCACACACATTTGGAACTCTCCTGGGGTACCCTCACACATATTATTCCCTCATTTAGTGGATATTTTTACAAAAAAGTGAAATTTTCAAAAATCCAGAAAATTGGCTGAAAATGACTAAATATCAAGGACTCATTGGGCGAATCGCTCTGGAACTGAAATCGGAACGCTCACTGACATTTGCAATATCTGAAAGTCTGATAAACGCCGGAAAAATGACTAAGCCCAAAAAAAAAATGTTTCAACTTTTTTCAATTTTACCCCCGTGGGATATATATTCTACCCACACACATTTGGAACTCTCCTGGTGTACCCTCACAGATATCATTCCCTCATTTAGTGGACATTTCCACAAAAAGTGAAATTTTCAAAAATCCAAAAAATTGGCTGAAAACGACTAAATATCATGGAATCATTGGGCGAATCGCTCTGGAACTGAAATCGGAATGCTCACTGACATTTGCCCTATCTGAAAGTCTGATAAACGCCGGAAAAATGACTAAGTCCAAAAAAAAAAATGTTTTCAACTTTTTTCAATTTTACCCCCGTGGGATATATATTCTACCCACACACATTTGGAACTCTCCTGGGGTACCCTCACACATATTATTCCCTCATTTAGTGGATATTTTTACAAAACAGTGAAATTTTCAAAAATCCAGAAAATTGGCTGAAAATGGCTAAATATCAAGGACTCATTGTGCGAATCGCTCTGGAACTGAAATCGGAACGCTCACTGATATTTGCCCTATCTGAAAGTCTGATAAACGCCGGAAAAATGACTAAGTCCAAAAAAAAAATGTTTTCAACTTTTTTCAATTTTACCACCGTGGGATGTATATTCTACCCACACACATTTGGAAATCTCCTGGGGTACCCTCACACATATTATTCCCTCATTTAGTGGATATTTTTAAAAAAAAGTGAAATTTTCAAAAATCCAGAAAATTGGCTGAAAACGACTAAATATCAAGGACTCATTGGGCGAATCATTCTGGAACTGAAATCGGAACACTCACTGACATTTGCCCTATCTGAAAGTCTGATAAACGGCGGAAAAATGACTAAGTCCAAAAAAAAAATGTTTTCAACTTTTTTCAATTTTACCCCCGTGGGATATATATTCTACCCACACACATTTGGAACTCTTCTGGGGTACCCTCACACATATTATTCCCTCATTTAGTGGATATTTTCACAAAAAATTGAAATTTTCAAAACTCCAGAAAATTGGCTGAAAACGACTAAATATCAAGGACTCATTGGGCGAATTGCTCTGGAACTGAAATCGGAACGCTCACTGACATTTGCCCTATTTGAAAGTCTGATAAAAGCCGGAAAAATGACTAAGTCCAAAAAAAAAATGTTTTCAACTTTTTTCAATTTTACCCCCGTGGGATGTATATTCTACCCACACACATTTGGAAATCTCCTGGGGTACCCTCACACATATTATTCCCTCATTTAGTGGATATTTTCACAAAAAGTGAAATTTTCAAAAATCCAGAAAATTGGCTGAAAACGACTAAATATCAAGGACTCATTGGGCGAATCACTCTGGAACTGATATCGGAACGCTCACTGACATTTGCCCTATCTGAAAGTCTGATAAACGCCGGAAAAATGACTAAGTCCAAAAAAAAAATGTTTTCAACTTTTTTCAATTTTACCCCCGTGGGATATATATTCTACCCACACACATTTGGAACTCTCCTGGGGTACCCTCACACATATTATTCCCTCATTTAGTGGATATTTTTACAAAAAAGTGAAATTTTCAAAAATCCAGAAAATTGGCTGAAAACGACTAAATATCAAGGACTCATTGGGCGAATCACTCTGGAACTGAAATCGGAACGCTCACTGACATTTGCAATATCTGAAAGTCTGATAAACGCCGGAAAAATGACTAAGCCCAAAAAAAAAATGTTTCAACTTTTTTCAATTTTACCCCCGTGGGATATATATTCTACCCACACACATTTGGAACTCTCCTGGTGTACCCTCACAGATATCATTCCCTCATTTAGTGGACATTTCCACAAAAAAGTGAAATTTTCAAAAATCCAAAAAATTGGCTGAAAACGACTAAATATCATGGAATCATTGGGCGAATCGCTCTGGAACTGAAATCAGAATGCTCACTGACATTTGCCCTATCTGGAAGTCTGATAAACGCCGGAAAAATGACTAAGACCAAAAAAAAAAATGTTTTCAACTTTTTTCAATTTTACCCCCGTGGGATATATATTCTACCCACACACATTTGGAACTCTCCTGGGGTACCCTCACACATATTATTCCCTCATTTAGTGGATATTTTTACAAAACAGTGAAATTTTCAAAAATCCAGAAAATTGGCTGAAAATGGCTAAATATCAAGGACTCATTGGGCGAATTGCTCTGGAACTGAAATCGGAACGCTCACTGACATTTGCCCTATCTGAAAGTCTGATAAACGCCGGAAAAATGACTAAGTCCAAAAAGAAAATGTTTCAACTTTTTTCAATTTTACCCCCGTGGGATGTATATTCTACCCACACACATTTGGAAATCTCCTGGGGTACCCTCACACATATTATTCCCTCATTTAGTGGATATTTTCACAAAAAGTGAAATTTTCAAAAATCCAGAAAATTGGCTGAAAACGACTAAATATCAAGGACTCATTGGGCGAATCACTCTGGAACTGATATCGGAACGCTCACTGACATTTGCCCTATCTGAAAGTCTGATAAACACCGGAAAAATGACTAAGTCCAAAAAAAAAATGTTTTCAACTTTTTTCAATTTTACCTCCGTGGGATATATATTCTACCCACACACATTTGGAACTCTCCTTGGGTACCCTCACACATATTATTCCCTCATTTAGTGGATATTTTTACAAAAAAGTGAAATTTTCAAAAATCCAGAAAATTTGCTGAAAACGACTAAATATCAAGGACTCATTGGGCGAATTGCTCTGGAACTGAAATCGGAACGCTCACTAACATTTGCCCTATCTGAAAGTCTGATAAACGCCGGAAAAATGACTAAGCCCAAAAAAAAAGTTTTCAACTTTTTTCAATTTCACCCCCGTGGGATATATATTCTACCCACACACATTTGGAACTCTTCTGGGGTACCCTCACACATATTATTCCCTCATTTAGTGGATATTTTTACAAAAAAGTGAAATTTTCAAAAAAGCAGACAATTGGCTGAAAACGACTAAAAATCAAGGACTCATTGGGCGAATCGCTCTGGAACTGAAATCGGAACGCTCACTGACATTTGCCCTATCTGAAAGTCTGATAAACGGCGGAAAAATGACTAAGTCCAAAAAAAAAATGTTTTCAACTTTTTTCAATTTTACCCCCGTGGGATATATATTCTACCCACACACATTTGGAACTCTCCTGGGGTACCCTCACACATATTATTCCCTCATTTAGTGGATATTTTTACAAAAAAGTGAAATTTTCAAAAATCCAGAAAATTGGCTGAAAATGACTAAATATCAAGAACTCATTGGGCGAATCGCTCTGGAACTGAAATCGGAACGCTCACTGACATTTGCCCTATCTGAAAGTCTGATAAACGCTGGAAAAATGAATAAGCCCAAAAAAAAAAATGTTTTCAACTTTTTTCAATTTTACCCCCGTGGGATATATATTCTACCCACACACATTTGGAACTCTCCTGGGGTACCGTCACACATATTATTCCCTCAATAAGTGGATATTTTTTCAAAAAAGTGAAATTTTCAAAAATCCAGAAAATTGGCTGAAAACGACTAAATATCAAGGACTCATTTGGCGAATGACACTGGAACTGAAATCGGAATACTGATTGACATTTGTCCTATCTGAAATCCTGATAAACGCCGGAAAAATGACTAAGTCCAAAAAAAAAATGTTTTCAACTTTTTTCAATTTTACCCCCGTGGGATATATATTCTACCCACACACATTTGGAACTCTCCTGGGGTACCCTCACACATATTATTCCCTCATTTAGTGGATATTTTTACAAAAAAGTGAAATTTTCAAAAATCCAGAAAATTGGCTGAAAATGACTAAATATCAAGGACTCATTGGGCGAATCGCTCTGGAACTGAAATCGGAATGCTCACTGACATTTGCCCTATCTGAAAGTCTGATAAACGCTGGAAAAATGAATAAGCCCAAAAAAAAAATGTTTTCAACTTTTTTCAATTTTACCCCCGTGGGATATATATTCTACCCACACACATTTGGAACTCTTCTGGGGTACCCTCACACATATTATTCCCTCATTTAGTGGATATTTTCACAAAAAAGTGAAATTTTCAAAAATCCAGAAAATTGGCTGAAAGCGACTAAATATCAAGGACTCATTGGGCGAATCGCTCTGGAACTGAAATCGGAACGCTCACTGACATTTGCCCTATCTGAAAGTCTGATAAACGCCGGAAAAATGACTAAGTCCAAAAAAAAAATGTTTCAACTTTTTTCAATTTTACCCCCGTGGGATATATATTCTACCCACACACATTTGGAAATCTCCTGGGGTACCCTCACACATATTATTCCCTCATTTAGTGGATATTTTCACAAAAAAGTGAAATTTTCAAAAATACAGAAAATTGGCTGAAAATGACTAAATATCAAGGACTCATTGGGTGAATCACTCTGGAACTGAAATCGGAACGCTCACTGACATTTGCCCTATCTGAAAGTCTGATAAACGCCGGAAAAATGACTAAGTCCAAAAAAAAAATGTTTTCAACTTTTTTCAATTTTACCCCCGTGGGATATATATTCTACCCACACACATTTGGAACTCTCCTGGGGTACCCTCACACATATTATTCCCTCATTTAGTGGATATTTTCACAAAAAAGTGAAATTTTCAAAAATCCAGAAAATTGGCTGAAAATGACTAAATATCAAGGACTCATTGGGCGAATCGCTCTGGAACTGAAATCGGAACGCTCACTGACATTTGCCCTATCTGAAAGTCTGATAAACGCCGGAAAAATGACTAAGTCCAAAAAAAAAATGTTTTCAACTTTTTTTAATTTTACCCCCGTGGGATATATATTCTACCCACACACATTTGGAACTCTCCTGGGGTACCCTCACACATATTATTCCCTCATTTAGTGGATATTTTCACAAAAAAGTGAAATTTTCAAAAATCCAAAAAATTGGCTGAAAACGACTAAATATCATGGAATCATTGGGCGAATCGCTCTGGAACTGAAATCGGAACGCTCACTGACATTTGCCCTATCTGAAAGTCTGATAAACGCCGGAAAAATGACTAAGTCCAAAAAAAAAATGTTTTCAACTTTTTTTAATTTTACCCCCGTGGGATATATATTCTACCCACACACATTTGGAACTCTCCTGGGGTACCCTCACACATATTATTCCCTCATTTAGTGGATATTTTCACAAAAAAGTGAAATTTTCAAAAATCCAAAAAATTGGCTGAAAACGACTAAATATCATGGAATCATTGGGCGAATCGCTCTGGAACTGAAATCGGAACGCTCACTGACATTTGCCCTATCTGAAAGTCTGATAAACGCCGAAAAAATGACTAAGTCCAAAAAAAAAAATGTTTTCAACTTTTTTCAATTTTAACCCCGTGGGATGTATATTCTACCCACACACATTTGGAAATCTCCTGGGGTACCCTCACACATATTATTCCCTCATTTAGTGGATATTTTCACAAAAAAGTGAAATTTTCAAAAATCCAGAAAATTGGCTGAAAATGACTAAATATCAAGGACTCATTGGGCGAATCACTCTGGAACTGAAATCGGAACGCTCACTAACATTTGCCCTATCTGAAAGTCTGATAAACGCCGGAAAAATGACTAAGCCCAAAAAAAAAGTTTTCAACTTTTTTCAATTTCACCCCCGTGGGATATATATTCTACCCACACACATTTGGAACTCTTCTGGGGTACCCTCACACATATTATTCCCTCATTTAGTGGATATTTTTACAAAAAAGTGAAATTTTCAAAAAAGCAGAAAATTGGCTGAAAACGACTAAATATCAAGGACTCATTGGGCGAATCGCTCTGGAACTGAAATCGGAACGCTCACTGACATTTGCCCTATCTGAAAGTCTGATAAACGCCGGAAAAATGACTAAGCCCAAAAAAAAGAATGTTTTCAACTTATTTCAATTTTACCCCCGTGGGATATATATTCTACCCACACACATTTGGAACTCTTCTGGGGTACCCTCACACATATTATTCCCTCATTTAGTGGATATTTTCACAAAAAAGTGAAATTTTCAAAAATAGAGAAAATTGGCTGAAAATGACTAAATATCAAGGACTCGTTGGGTGAATCACTCTGGAACTGAAATCGGAACGCTCACTGACATTTGCCCTGTCTGAAAGTCTGATAAACGCCGGAAAAATGACTAAGTCCAAAAAAAAAATGTTTTCAACTTTTTTCAATTTTACCCCGTGGGATATATATTCTACCCACACACATTTGGAACTCTCCTGGGGTACCCTCACACATATTATTCCCTCATTTAGTGGATATTTTTACAAAAAAGTGAAATTTTCAAAAATCCAGAAAATTGGATGAAAACGACTAAATATCAAGGACTCATTGGGCGAATCGCTCTGGAACTGAAATCGGAACGCTCACTGATATTTACCTTATCTGAAAGTCTGATAAACGCCGGAAAAATGACTAAGTCCAAAAAAAAAATGTTTCAACTTTTTTCAATTTTACCCCCGTGGGATATATATTATACCCACACACATTTGGAACTCTCCTGGGGTACCGTCACACATATTATTCCCTCAATAAGTGGATATTTTTACAAAAAAGTGAAATTTTCAAAAATCCAGAAAATTGGCTGAAAACGACTAAATATCAAGGACTCATTTGGCGAATGACACTGGAACTGAAATCGGAATACTGATTGACATTTGTCCTATCTGAAATCCTGATAAACGCCGGAAAAATGACTAAGTCCAAAAAAAATTTTTTTTCAACTTTTTTCAATTCTACCCCCGTGGGATATATATTCTACCCACACACATTTGGAACTCTCCTGGGGTACCCTCACACATATTATTCCCTCATTTAGTGGATATTTCCACGAAAAAGTGAAATTTTCAAAAATCCAGAAAATTAGCTGAAAACGACTAAATATCATGGAATCATTGGGCGAATCGCTCTGGAACTGAAATCGGAATGCTCACTGACATTTGCCCTATCTGAAAGTCTGATAAACGCCGGAAAAATGACTAAGTCCAAAAAAAAAAATTTTTTCAACTTTTTTCAATTTTACCCCCGTGGGATATATATTCTACCCACACACATTTGGAAATCTCCTGGGGTACCCTCACACATATTATTCCCTCATTTAGTGGATATTTTTACAAAAAAGTGAAATTTTCAAAAATCCAGAAAATTGGCTGAAAACGACTAAATATCAAGGACTCATTGGGCGAATCGCTCTGGAACTGAAATCGGAACGCTCACTGACATTTGCCCTATCTGAAAGTCTGATAAACGCCGGAAAAATGACTAAGCCCAAAAAAAAAATGTTTTCAACTTTTTTCAATTTTACCCCCGTGGGATATATATTCTACCCACACACATTTGGAACTCTTCTGGGGTACCCTCACACATATTATTCCCTCATTTAGTGGATATTTTCACAAGAAAGTGAAATTTTCAAAAATCCAGAAAATTGGCTGAAAGCGACTAAATATCAAGGACTCATTGGGCGAATCGCTCTGGAACTGAAATCGGAACGCTCACTGACATTTGCCCTATCTGAAAGTCTGATAAACACCGGAAAAATGACTAAGTCCAAAAAAAAAATGTTTCAACTTTTTTCAATTTTACCCCCGTGGGATATATATTCTACCCACACACATTTGGAAATCTCCTGGGGTACCCTCACACATATTATTCCCTCATTTAGTGGATATTTTCACAAAAAAGTGAAATTTTCAAAAATACAGAAAATTGGCTGAAAATGACTAAATATCAAGGACTCATTGGGTGAATCACTCTGGAACTGAAATCGGAACGCTCACTGACATTTGCCCTATCTGAAAGTCTGATAAACGCCGGAAAAATGACGAAGTCCAAAAAAAAAATGTTTTCAACTTTTTTCAATTTTACCCCATGGGATGTATATTCTACCCACACACATTTGGAACTCTCCTGGGGTACCCTCACACATATTATTCCCTCATTTAGTGGATATTTTTACAAAAAAGTGAAATTTTCAAAAATCCAGAAAATTGGCTGAAAATGACTAAATATCAAGAACTCATTGGGCGAATCGCTCTGGAACTGAAATCGGAACGCTCACTGACATTTGCCCTATCTGAAAGTCTGATAAACGCTGGAAAAATGAATAAGCCCAAAAAAAAAAATGTTTTCAACTTTTTTCAATTTTACCCCCGTGGGATATATATTCTACCCACACACATTTGGAACTCTCCTGGGGTACCGTCACACATATTATTCCCTCAATAAGTGGATATTTTTTCAAAAAAGTGAAATTTTCAAAAATCCAGAAAATTGGCTGAAAACGACTAAATATCAAGGACTCATTTGGCGAATGACACTGGAACTGAAATCGGAATACTGATTGACATTTGTCCTATCTGAAATCCTGATAAACGCCGGAAAAATGACTAAGTCCAAAAAAAAAATGTTTTCAACTTTTTTCAATTTTACCCCCGTGGGATATATATTCTACCCACACACATTTGGAACTCTCCTGGGGTACCCTCACACATATTATTCCCTCATTTAGTGGATATTTTTACAAAAAAGTGAAATTTTCAAAAATCCAGAAAATTGGCTGAAAATGACTAAATATCAAGGACTCATTGGGCGAATCGCTCTGGAACTGAAATCGGAATGCTCACTGACATTTGCCCTATCTGAAAGTCTGATAAACGCTGGAAAAATGAATAAGCCCAAAAAAAAAATGTTTTCAACTTTTTTCAATTTTACCCCCGTGGGATATATATTCTACCCACACACATTTGGAACTCTTCTGGGGTACCCTCACACATATTATTCCCTCATTTAGTGGATATTTTCACAAAAAAGTGAAATTTTCAAAAATCCAGAAAATTGGCTGAAAGCGACTAAATATCAAGGACTCATTGGGCGAATCGCTCTGGAACTGAAATCGGAATGCTCACTGACATTTGCCCTATCTGAAAGTCTGATAAACGCCGGAAAAATGACTAAGTCCAAAAAAAAAATGTTTCAACTTTTTTCAATTTTACCCCCGTGGGATATATATTCTACCCACACACATTTGGAAATCTCCTGGGGTACCCTCACACATATTATTCCCTCATTTAGTGGATATTTTCACAAAAAAGTGAAATTTTCAAAAATACAGAAAATTGGCTGAAAATGACTAAATATCAAGGACTCATTGGGTGAATCACTCTGGAACTGAAATCGGAACGCTCACTGACATTTGCCCTATCTGAAAGTCTGATAAACGCCGGAAAAATGACTAAGTCCAAAAAAAAAATGTTTTCAACTTTTTTCAATTTTACCCCCGTGGGATATATATTCTACCCACACACATTTGGAACTCTCCTGGGGTACCCTCACACATATTATTCCCTCATTTAGTGGATATTTTCACAAAAAAGTGAAATTTTCAAAAATCCAGAAAATTGGCTGAAAATGACTAAATATCAAGGACTCATTGGGCGAATCGCTCTGGAACTGAAATCGGAACGCTCACTGACATTTGCCCTATCTGAAAGTCTGATAAACGCCGGAAAAATGACTAAGTCCAAAAAAAAAATGTTTTCAACTTTTTTTAATTTTACCCCCGTGGGATATATATTCTACCCACACACATTTGGAACTCTCCTGGGGTACCCTCACACATATTATTCCCTCATTTAGTGGATATTTTCACAAAAAAGTGAAATTTTCAAAAATCCAAAAAATTGGCTGAAAACGACTAAATATCATGGAATCATTGGGCGAATCGCTCTGGAACTGAAATCGGAACGCTCACTGACATTTGCCCTATCTGAAAGTCTGATAAACGCCGGAAAAATGACTAAGTCCAAAAAAAAAATGTTTTCAACTTTTTTTAATTTTACCCCCGTGGGATATATATTCTACCCACACACATTTGGAACTCTCCTGGGGTACCCTCACACATATTATTCCCTCATTTAGTGGATATTTTCACAAAAAAGTGAAATTTTCAAAAATCCAAAAAATTGGCTGAAAACGACTAAATATCATGGAATCATTGGGCGAATCGCTCTGGAACTGAAATCGGAACGCTCACTGACATTTGCCCTATCTGAAAGTCTGATAAACGCCGAAAAAATGACTAAGTCCAAAAAAAAAAATGTTTTCAACTTTTTTCAATTTTAACCCCGTGGGATGTATATTCTACCCACACACATTTGGAAATCTCCTGGGGTACCCTCACACATATTATTCCCTCATTTAGTGGATATTTTCACAAAAAAGTGAAATTTTCAAAAATCCAGAAAATTGGCTGAAAATGACTAAATATCAAGGACTCATTGGGCGAATCACTCTGGAACTGAAATCGGAACGCTCACTAACATTTGCCCTATCTGAAAGTCTGATAAACGCCGGAAAAATGACTAAGCCCAAAAAAAAAGTTTTCAACTTTTTTCAATTTCACCCCCGTGGGATATATATTCTACCCACACACATTTGGAACTCTTCTGGGGTACCCTCACACATATTATTCCCTCATTTAGTGGATATTTTTACAAAAAAGTGAAATTTTCAAAAAAGCAGAAAATTGGCTGAAAACGACTAAATATCAAGGACTCATTGGGCGAATCGCTCTGGAACTGAAATCGGAACGCTCACTGACATTTGCCCTATCTGAAAGTCTGATAAACGCCGGAAAAATGACTAAGCCCAAAAAAAAGAATGTTTTCAACTTATTTCAATTTTACCCCCGTGGGATATATATTCTACCCACACACATTTGGAACTCTTCTGGGGTACCCTCACACATATTATTCCCTCATTTAGTGGATATTTTCACAAAAAAGTGAAATTTTCAAAAATAGAGAAAATTGGCTGAAAATGACTAAATATCAAGGACTCGTTGGGTGAATCACTCTGGAACTGAAATCGGAACGCTCACTGACATTTGCCCTGTCTGAAAGTCTGATAAACGCCGGAAAAATGACTAAGTCCAAAAAAAAAATGTTTTCAACTTTTTTCAATTTTACCCCGTGGGATATATATTCTACCCACACACATTTGGAACTCTCCTGGGGTACCCTCACACATATTATTCCCTCATTTAGTGGATATTTTTACAAAAAAGTGAAATTTTCAAAAATCCAGAAAATTGGATGAAAACGACTAAATATCAAGGACTCATTGGTCGAATCGCTCTGGAACTGAAATCGGAACGCTCACTGATATTTACCTTATCTGAAAGTCTGATAAACGCCGGAAAAATGACTAAGTCCAAAAAAAAAATGTTTCAACTTTTTTCAATTTTACCCCCGTGGGATATATATTATACCCACACACATTTGGAACTCTCCTGGGGTACCGTCACACATATTATTCCCTCAATAAGTGGATATTTTTACAAAAAAGTGAAATTTTCAAAAATCCAGAAAATTGGCTGAAAACGACTAAATATCAAGGACTCATTTGGCGAATGACACTGGAACTGAAATCGGAATACTGATTGACATTTGTCCTATCTGAAATCCTGATAAACGCCGGAAAAATGACTAAGTCCAAAAAAAATTTTTTTTCAACTTTTTTCAATTCTACCCCCGTGGGATATATATTCTACCCACACACATTTGGAACTCTCCTGGGGTACCCTCACACATATTATTCCCTCATTTAGTGGATATTTCCACGAAAAAGTGAAATTTTCAAAAATCCAGAAAATTAGCTGAAAACGACTAAATATCATGGAATCATTGGGCGAATCGCTCTGGAACTGAAATCGGAATGCTCACTGACATTTGCCCTATCTGAAAGTCTGATAAACGCCGGAAAAATGACTAAGTCCAAAAAAAAAAATTTTTTCAACTTTTTTCAATTTTACCCCCGTGGGATATATATTCTACCCACACACATTTGGAAATCTCCTGGGGTACCCTCACACATATTATTCCCTCATTTAGTGGATATTTTTACAAAAAAGTGAAATTTTCAAAAATCCAGAAAATTGGCTGAAAACGACTAAATATCAAGGACTCATTGGGCGAATCGCTCTGGAACTGAAATCGGAACGCTCACTGACATTTGCCCTATCTGAAAGTCTGATAAACGCCGGAAAAATGACTAAGCCCAAAAAAAAAATGTTTTCAACTTTTTTCAATTTTACCCCCGTGGGATATATATTCTACCCACACACATTTGGAACTCTTCTGGGGTACCCTCACACATATTATTCCCTCATTTAGTGGATATTTTCACAAGAAAGTGAAATTTTCAAAAATCCAGAAAATTGGCTGAAAGCGACTAAATATCAAGGACTCATTGGGCGAATCGCTCTGGAACTGAAATCGGAACGCTCACTGACATTTGCCCTATCTGAAAGTCTGATAAACACCGGAAAAATGACTAAGTCCAAAAAAAAAATGTTTCAACTTTTTTCAATTTTACCCCCGTGGGATATATATTCTACCCACACACATTTGGAAATCTCCTGGGGTACCCTCACACATATTATTCCCTCATTTAGTGGATATTTTCACAAAAAAGTGAAATTTTCAAAAATACAGAAAATTGGCTGAAAATGACTAAATATCAAGGACTCATTGGGTGAATCACTCTGGAACTGAAATCGGAACGCTCACTGACATTTGCCCTATCTGAAAGTCTGATAAACGCCGGAAAAATGACGAAGTCCAAAAAAAAAATGTTTTCAACTTTTTTCAATTTTACCCCATGGGATGTATATTCTACCCACACACATTTTTAACTCTCCTGGGGTACCGTCACACATATTATTCCCTCATTTAGTGGATATTTTTACAAAAAAGTGAAATTTTCAAAAATCCAGAAAATTTCCTGAAACGACTAAATATCAAGGACTCATTGGGCGAATCACTCTGGAACTGAAATCGGAACGCTCACTGACATTTGCCCTATCTGAAAGTCTGATAAACGGCGGAAAAATGACTAAGTCCAAAAAAAAAATGTTTTCAACTTTTTTCAATTTTACCCCCGTGGTAATATATTCTACCCACACACATTTGGAACTCTCCTGGGGTACCCTCACACATATTATTCCCTCATTTAGTGGATATTTTTACAAAACAGTGAAATTTTCAAAAATCCAGAAAATTGGCTGAAAATGGCTAAATATCAAGGACTCATTGTGCGAATCGCTCTGGAACTGAAATCGGAACGCTCACTGATATTTGCCCTATCTGAAAGTCTGATAAACGCCGGAAAAATGACTAAGTCCAAAAAAAAAATGTTTTCAACTTTTTTCAATTTTACCACCGTGGGATGTATATTCTACCCACACACATTTGGAAATCTCCTGGGGTACCCTCACACATATTATTCCCTCATTTAGTGGATATTTTTAAAAAAAAGTGAAATTTTCAAAAATCCAGAAAATTGGCTGAAAACGACTAAATATCAAGGACTCATTGGGCGAATCATTCTGGAACTGAAATCGGAACACTCACTGACATTTGCCCTATCTGAAAGTCTGATAAACGGCGGAAAAATGACTAAGTCCAAAAAAAAAATGTTTTCAACTTTTTTCAATTTTACCCCCGTGGGATATATATTCTACCCACACACATTTGGAACTCTTCTGGGGTACCCTCACACATATTATTCCCTCATTTAGTGGATATTTTCACAAAAAAGTGAAATTTTCAAAACTCCAGAAAATTGGCTGAAAACGACTAAATATCAAGGACTCATTGGGCGAATTGCTCTGGAACTGAAATCGGAACGCTCACTGACATTTGCCCTATTTGAAAGTCTGATAAAAGCCGGAAAAATGACTAAGTCCAAATAAAAAATGTTTTCAACTTTTTTCAATTTTACCCCCGTGGGATGTATATTCTACCCACACACATTTGGAAATCTCCTGGGGTACCCTCACACATATTATTCCCTCATTTAGTGGATATTTTCACAAAAAGTGAAATTTTCAAAAATCCAGAAAATTGGCTGAAAACGACTAAATATCAAGGACTCATTGGGCGAATCACTCTGGAACTGATATCGGAACGCTCACTGACATTTGCCCTATCTGAAAGTCTGATAAACGCCGGAAAAATGACTAAGTCCAAAAAAAAAATGTTTTCAACTTTTTTCAATTTTACCCCCGTGGGATATATATTCTACCCACACACATTTGGAACTCTCCTGGGGTACCCTCACACATATTATTCCCTCATTTAGTGGATATTTTTACAAAAAAGTGAAATTTTCAAAAATCCAGAAAATTGGCTGAAAACGACTAAATATCAAGGACTCATTGGGCGAATCACTCTGGAACTGAAATCGGAACGCTCACTGACATTTGCAATATCTGAAAGTCTGATAAACGCCGGAAAAATGACTAAGCCCAAAAAAAAAATGTTTCAACTTTTTTCAATTTTACCCCCGTGGGATATATATTCTACCCACACACATTTGGAACTCTCCTGGTGTACCCTCACAGATATCATTCCCTCATTTAGTGGACATTTCCACAAAAAAGTGAAATTTTCAAAAATCCAAAAAATTGGCTGAAAACGACTAAATATCATGGAATCATTGGGCGAATCGCTCTGGAACTGAAATCAGAATGCTCACTGACATTTGCCCTATCTGGAAGTCTGATAAACGCCGGAAAAATGACTAAGACCAAAAAAAAAAATGTTTTCAACTTTTTTCAATTTTACCCCCGTGGGATATATATTCTACCCACACACATTTGGAACTCTCCTGGGGTACCCTCACACATATTATTCCCTCATTTAGTGGATATTTTTACAAAACAGTGAAATTTTCAAAAATCCAGAAAATTGGCTGAAAATGGCTAAATATCAAGGACTCATTGGGCGAATTGCTCTGGAACTGAAATCGGAACGCTCACTGACATTTGCCCTATCTGAAAGTCTGATAAACGCCGGAAAAATGACTAAGTCCAAAAAGAAAATGTTTCAACTTTTTTCAATTTTACCCCCGTGGGATGTATATTCTACCCACACACATTTGGAAATCTCCTGGGGTACCCTCACACATATTATTCCCTCATTTAGTGGATATTTTCACAAAAAGTGAAATTTTCAAAAATCCAGAAAATTGGCTGAAAACGACTAAATATCAAGGACTCATTGGGCGAATCACTCTGGAACTGATATCGGAACGCTCACTGACATTTGCCCTATCTGAAAGTCTGATAAACACCGGAAAAATGACTAAGTCCAAAAAAAAAATGTTTTCAACTTTTTTCAATTTTACCTCCGTGGGATATATATTCTACCCACACACATTTGGAACTCTCCTTGGGTACCCTCACACATATTATTCCCTCATTTAGTGGATATTTTTACAAAAAAGTGAAATTTTCAAAAATCCAGAAAATTTGCTGAAAACGACTAAATATCAAGGACTCATTGGGCGAATTGCTCTGGAACTGAAATCGGAACGCTCACTAACATTTGCCCTATCTGAAAGTCTGATAAACGCCGGAAAAATGACTAAGCCCAAAAAAAAAGTTTTCAACTTTTTTCAATTTCACCCCCGTGGGATATATATTCTACCCACACACATTTGGAACTCTTCTGGGGTACCCTCACACATATTATTCCCTCATTTAGTGGATATTTTTACAAAAAAGTGAAATTTTCAAAAAAGCAGACAATTGGCTGAAAACGACTAAAAATCAAGGACTCATTGGGCGAATCGCTCTGGAACTGAAATCGGAACGCTCACTGACATTTGCCCTATCTGAAAGTCTGATAAACGGCGGAAAAATGACTAAGTCCAAAAAAAAAATGTTTTCAACTTTTTTCAATTTTACCCCCGTGGGATATATATTCTACCCACACACATTTGGAACTCTCCTGGGGTACCCTCACACATATTATTCCCTCATTTAGTGGATATTTTTACAAAAAAGTGAAATTTTCAAAAATCCAGAAAATTGGCTGAAAATGACTAAATATCAAGAACTCATTGGGCGAATCGCTCTGGAACTGAAATCGGAACGCTCACTGACATTTGCCCTATCTGAAAGTCTGATAAACGCTGGAAAAATGAATAAGCCCAAAAAAAAAAATGTTTTCAACTTTTTTCAATTTTACCCCCGTGGGATATATATTCTACCCACACACATTTGGAACTCTCCTGGGGTACCGTCACACATATTATTCCCTCAATAAGTGGATATTTTTTCAAAAAAGTGAAATTTTCAAAAATCCAGAAAATTGGCTGAAAACGACTAAATATCAAGGACTCATTTGGCGAATGACACTGGAACTGAAATCGGAATACTGATTGACATTTGTCCTATCTGAAATCCTGATAAACGCCGGAAAAATGACTAAGTCCAAAAAAAAAATGTTTTCAACTTTTTTCAATTTTACCCCCGTGGGATATATATTCTACCCACACACATTTGGAACTCTCCTGGGGTACCCTCACACATATTATTCCCTCATTTAGTGGATATTTTTACAAAAAAGTGAAATTTTCAAAAATCCAGAAAATTGGCTGAAAATGACTAAATATCAAGGACTCATTGGGCGAATCGCTCTGGAACTGAAATCGGAACGCTCACTGACATTTGCCCTATCTGAAAGTCTGATAAACGCTGGAAAAATGAATAAGCCCAAAAAAAAAATGTTTTCAACTTTTTTCAATTTTACCCCCGTGGGATATATATTCTACCCACACACATTTGGAACTCTTCTGGGGTACCCTCACACATATTATTCCCTCATTTAGTGGATATTTTCACAAAAAAGTGAAATTTTCAAAAATCCAGAAAATTGGCTGAAAGCGACTAAATATCAAGGACTCATTGGGCGAATCGCTCTGGAACTGAAATCGGAACGCTCACTGACATTTGCCCTATCTGAAAGTCTGATAAACGCCGGAAAAATGACTAAGTCCAAAAAAAAAATGTTTTCAACTTTTTTCAATTTTACCCCCGTGGGATATATATTCTACCCACACACATTTGGAACTCTCCTGGGGTACCCTCACACATATTATTCCCTCATTTAGTGGATATTTTCACAAAAAAGTGAAATTTTCAAAAATCCAGAAAATTGGCTGAAAATGACTAAATATCAAGGACTCATTGGGCGAATCGCTCTGGAACTGAAATCGGAACGCTCACTGACATTTGCCCTATCTGAAAGTCTGATAAACGCCGGAAAAATGACTAAGTCCAAAAAAAAAATGTTTTCAACTTTTTTTAATTTTACCCCCGTGGGATATATATTCTACCCACACACATTTGGAACTCTCCTGGGGTACCCTCACACATATTATTCCCTCATTTAGTGGATATTTTCACAAAAAAGTGAAATTTTCAAAAATCCAAAAAATTGGCTGAAAACGACTAAATATCATGGAATCATTGGGCGAATCGCTCTGGAACTGAAATCGGAACGCTCACTGACATTTGCCCTATCTGAAAGTCTGATAAACGCCGGAAAAATGACTAAGTCCAAAAAAAAAATGTTTTCAACTTTTTTTAATTTTACCCCCGTGGGATATATATTCTACCCACACACATTTGGAACTCTCCTGGGGTACCCTCACACATATTATTCCCTCATTTAGTGGATATTTTCACAAAAAAGTGAAATTTTCAAAAATCCAAAAAATTGGCTGAAAACGACTAAATATCATGGAATCATTGGGCGAATCGCTCTGGAACTGAAATCGGAACGCTCACTGACATTTGCCCTATCTGAAAGTCTGATAAACGCCGAAAAAATGACTAAGTCCAAAAAAAAAAATGTTTTCAACTTTTTTCAATTTTAACCCCGTGGGATGTATATTCTACCCACACACATTTGGAAATCTCCTGGGGTACCCTCACACATATTATTCCCTCATTTAGTGGATATTTTCACAAAAAAGTGAAATTTTCAAAAATCCAGAAAATTGGCTGAAAATGACTAAATATCAAGGACTCATTGGGCGAATCACTCTGGAACTGAAATCGGAACGCTCACTAACATTTGCCCTATCTGAAAGTCTGATAAACGCCGGAAAAATGACTAAGCCCAAAAAAAAAGTTTTCAACTTTTTTCAATTTCACCCCCGTGGGATATATATTCTACCCACACACATTTGGAACTCTTCTGGGGTACCCTCACACATATTATTCCCTCGTTTAGTGGATATTTTTACAAAAAAGTGAAATTTTCAAAAAAGCAGAAAATTGGCTGAAAACGACTAAATATCAAGGACTCATTGGGCGAATCGCTCTAGAACTGAAATCGGAACGCTCACTGACATTTGCCCTATCTGAAAGTCTGATAAACGCCGGAAAAATGACTAAGCCCAAAAAAAAGAATGTTTTCAACTTATTTCAATTTTACCCCCGTGGGATATATATTCTACCCACACACATTTGGAACTCTTCTGGGGTACCCTCACACATATTATTCCCTCATTTAGTGGATATTTTCACAAAAAAGTGAAATTTTCAAAAATAGAGAAAATTGGCTGAAAATGACTAAATATCAAGGACTCGTTGGGTGAATCACTCTGGAACTGAAATCGGAACGCTCACTGACATTTGCCCTGTCTGAAAGTCTGATAAACGCCGGAAAAATGACTAAGTCCAAAAAAAAAATGTTTTCAACTTTTTTCAATTTTACCCCGTGGGATATATATTCTACCCACACACATTTGGAACTCTCCTGGGGTACCCTCACACATATTATTCCCTCATTTAGTGGATATTTTTACAAAAAAGTGAAATTTTCAAAAATCCAGAAAATTGGATGAAAACGACTAAATATCAAGGACTCATTGGGCGAATCGCTCTGGAACTGAAATCGGAACGCTCACTGATATTTACCTTATCTGAAAGTCTGATAAACGCCGGAAAAATGACTAAGTCCAAAAAAAAAATGTTTCAACTTTTTTCAATTTTACCCCCGTGGGATATATATTATACCCACACACATTTGGAACTCTCCTGGGGTACCGTCACACATATTATTCCCTCAATAAGTGGATATTTTTACAAAAAAGTGAAATTTTCAAAAATCCAGAAAATTGGCTGAAAACGACTAAATATCAAGGACTCATTTGGCGAATGACACTGGAACTGAAATCGGAATACTGATTGACATTTGTCCTATCTGAAATCCTGATAAACGCCGGAAAAATGACTAAGTCCAAAAAAAATTTTTTTTCAACTTTTTTCAATTCTACCCCCGTGGGATATATATTCTACCCACACACATTTGGAACTCTCCTGGGGTACCCTCACACATATTATTCCCTCATTTAGTGGATATTTCCACGAAAAAGTGAAATTTTCAAAAATCCAGAAAATTAGCTGAAAACGACTAAATATCATGGAATCATTGGGCGAATCGCTCTGGAACTGAAATCGGAATGCTCACTGACATTTGCCCTATCTGAAAGTCTGATAAACGCCGGAAAAATGACTAAGTCCAAAAAAAAAAATTTTTTCAACTTTTTTCAATTTTACCCCCGTGGGATATATATTCTACCCACACACATTTGGAAATCTCCTGGGGTACCCTCACACATATTATTCCCTCATTTAGTGGATATTTTTACAAAAAAGTGAAATTTTCAAAAATCCAGAAAATTGGCTGAAAACGACTAAATATCAAGGACTCATTGGGCGAATCGCTCTGGAACTGAAATCGGAACGCTCACTGACATTTGCCCTATCTGAAAGTCTGATAAACGCCGGAAAAATGACTAAGCCCAAAAAAAAAATGTTTTCAACTTTTTTCAATTTTACCCCCGTGGGATATATATTCTACCCACACACATTTGGAACTCTTCTGGGGTACCCTCACACATATTATTCCCTCATTTAGTGGATATTTTCACAAGAAAGTGAAATTTTCAAAAATCCAGAAAATTGGCTGAAAGCGACTAAATATCAAGGACTCATTGGGCGAATCGCTCTGGAACTGAAATCGGAACGCTCACTGACATTTGCCCTATCTGAAAGTCTGATAAACACCGGAAAAATGACTAAGTCCAAAAAAAAAATGTTTCAACTTTTTTCAATTTTACCCCCGTGGGATATATATTCTACCCACACACATTTGGAAATCTCCTGGGGTACCCTCACACATATTATTCCCTCATTTAGTGGATATTTTCACAAAAAAGTGAAATTTTCAAAAATACAGAAAATTGGCTGAAAATGACTAAATATCAAGGACTCATTGGGTGAATCACTCTGGAACTGAAATCGGAACGCTCACTGACATTTGCCCTATCTGAAAGTCTGATAAACGCCGGAAAAATGACGAAGTCCAAAAAAAAAATGTTTTCAACTTTTTTCAATTTTACCCCATGGGATGTATATTCTACCCACACACATTTTTAACTCTCCTGGGGTACCGTCACACATATTATTCCCTCATTTAGTGGATATTTTTACAAAAAAGTGAAATTTTCAAAAATCCAGAAAATTTCCTGAAACGACTAAATATCAAGGACTCATTTGGCGAATGACACTGGAACTGAAATCGGAATACTGATTGACATTTGTCCTATCTGAAATCCTGATAAACGCCGGAAAAATGACTAAGCCCAAAAAAAAAATGTTTTCAACTTTTTTCAATTTTACCCCCGTGGGATATATATTCTACCCACACACATTTGGAACTCTCCTGGGGTACCGTCACACATATTATTCCCTCATTTAGTGGATATTTTTACAAAAAAGTGAAATTTTCAAAAATCCAGAAAATTGGCTGAAAACTACTAAATATCAAGGACTCATTTGGCGAATGACACTGGAACTGAAATCGGAATACTGATTGACATTTGTCCTATCTGAAATCCTGATAAACGCCGGAAAAATGACTAAGTCCAAAAAAAATTTTTTTTCAACTTTTTTCAATTCTACCCCCGTGGGATATATATTCTACCCACACACATTTGGAACTCTCCTGGGGTACCCTCACACATATTATTCCCTCATTTAGTGGATATTTCCACGAAAAAGTGAAATTTTCAAAAATCCAGAAAATTGGCTGAAAACGACTAAATATCAAGGACTCATTTGGCGAATGACACTGGAACTGAAATCGGAATACTGATTGACATTTGTCCTATCTGAAATCCTGATAAACGCCGGAAAAATGACTAAGTCCAAAAAAAATTTTTTTTCAACTTTTTTCAATTCTACCACCGTGGGATATATATTCTACCCACACACATTTGGAACTCTCCTGGGGTACCCTCACACATATTATTCCCTCATTTAGTGGATATTTCCACGAAAAAGTGAAATTTTCAAAAATCCAGAAAATTGGCTGAAAACGACTAAATATCATGGAATCATTGGGCGAATCGCTCTGGAACTGAAATCGGAACACTCACTGACATTTGCCCTATCTGAAAGTCTGATAAACGCCGGAAAAATGACTAAGTCCAAAAAAAAAAATGTTTTCAACTTTTTTCAATTTTACCCCCGTGGGATATATATTCTACCCACACACATTTGGAAATCTCCTGGGGTACCCTCACACATATTATTCCCTCATTTAGTGGATATTTTTACAAAAAAGTGAAATTTTCAAAAAATCCAGAAAATTGTCTGAAAACGACTAAATATCAAGGACTCATTGGGCGAATCGCTCTGGAACTGAAATCGGAACGCTCACTGACATTTGCCCTATCTGAAAGTCTGATAAACGCCGGAAAAATGACTAAGCCCAAAAAAAAAATGTTTTCAACTTTTTTCAATTTTACCCCCGTGGGATATATATTCTACCATCACACATTTGGAACTCTTCTGGGGGTACCCTCACACATATTATTCCCTCATTTAGTGGATATTTTCACAAAAAAGTGAAATTTTCAAAAATCCAGAAAATTGGCTGAAAGCGACTAAATATCAAGGACTCATTGGGCGAATCGCTCTGGAACTGAAATCGGAACGCTCACTGACATTTGCCCTATCTGAAAGTCTGATAAACGCCGGAAAAATGACTAAGTCCAAAGAAAAAATGTTTCAACTTTTTTCAATTTTACCCCCGTGGGATGTATATTCTACCCAAACACATTTGGAACTCTCCTGGGGTACCCTCACACATATTATTCCCTCATTTAGTGGATATTTCCACGAAAAAGTGAAATTTTCAAAAATCCAGAAAATTGGCTGAAAACGACTAAATATCAAGGACTCATTTGGCGAATGACACTGGAACTGAAATCGGAATACTGATTGACATTTGTCCTATCTGAAATCCTGATAAACGCCGGAAAAATGACTAAGTCCAAAAAAATTTTTTTTTCAACTTTTTTCAATTCTACCACCGTGGGATATATATTCTACCCACACACATTTGGAACTCTCCTGGGGTACCCTCACACATATTATTCCCTCATTTAGTGGATATTTCCACGAAAAAGTGAAATTTTCAAAAATCCAGAAAATTGGCTGAAAACGACTAAATATCATGGAATCATTGGGCGAATCGCTCTGGAACTGAAATCGGAACACTCACTGACATTTGCCCTATCTGAAAGTCTGATAAACGCCGGAAAAATGACTAAGTCCAAAAAAAAAAATGTTTTCAACTTTTTTCAATTTTACCCCCGTGGGATATATATTCTACCCACACACATTTGGAAATCTCCTGGGGTACCCTCACACATATTATTCCCTCATTTAGTGGATATTTTTACAAAAAAGTGAAATTTTCAAAAAATCCAGAAAATTGTCTGAAAACGACTAAATATCAAGGACTCATTGGGCGAATCGCTCTGGAACTGAAATCGGAACGCTCACTGACATTTGCCCTATCTGAAAGTCTGATAAACGCCGGAAAAATGACTAAGCCCAAAAAAAAAATGTTTTCAACTTTTTTCAATTTTACCCCCGTGGGATATATATTCTACCATCACACATTTGGAACTCTTCTGGGGGTACCCTCACACATATTATTCCCTCATTTAGTGGATATTTTCACAAAAAAGTGAAATTTTCAAAAATCCAGAAAATTGGCTGAAAGCGACTAAATATCAAGGACTCATTGGGCGAATCGCTCTGGAACTGAAATCGGAACGCTCACTGACATTTGCCCTATCTGAAAGTCTGATAAACGCCGGAAAAATGACTAAGTCCAAAGAAAAAATGTTTCAACTTTTTTCAATTTTACCCCCGTGGGATGTATATTCTACCCACACACATTTGGAACTCTCCTGGGGTACCCTCACACATATTATTCCCTCATTTAGTGGATATTTTTACAAAAAAGTGAAATTTTCAAAAATCCAGAAAATTGGCTGAAAACGACTAAATATCAAGGACTCATTTGGCGAATGACACTGGAACTGAAATCGGAATACTGATTGACATTTGTCCTATCTGAAAGTCTGATAAACGCCGGAAAAATGACTAAGCCCAAAAAAAAAAATGTTTTCAACTTTTTTCAATTTTACCCCCGTGGGATATATATTCTACCCACACACATTTGGAACTCTCCTGGGGTACCGTCACACATATTATTCCCTCATTTAGTGGATATTTTTACAAAAAAGTGAAATTTTCAAAAATCCAGAAAATTGGCTGAAAACGACTAAATATCAAGGACTCATTGGGCAAATCGCTCTGGAACTGAAATCAGAACGCTCCCTGACATTTCCCCTATCTGAAAGTCTGATAAACGCCGGAAAAATTACTAAGTCCAAAAAAAAAATTTTTTTCAACTTTTTTCAATTTTACCCCCGTGGGATATATATTCTACCCACACACATTTGGAACTCTCCTGGGGTACCTCACACATATTATTCAATCATTTAGTGGATATTTCCACAAAAAAGTGAAATTTTCAAAAATCCAGAAAATTGGCTGAAAACGACTAAATATCATGGAATCATTGGGCGAATCGCTCTGGAACTGAAATCGGAATGCTCACCGACATTTGCCCTATCTGAAAGTCTGATAAACGCCGGAAAAATGACTAAGTCCAAAAAAAAAAATGTTTTCAACTTTTTTCAATTTTACCCCCGTGGGATGTATATTCTACCCACACACATTTGGAAATCTCCTGGGGTACCCTCATACATATTATTCCCTCATTTAGTGGATATTTTCACAAAAAAGTAAAATTTTCAAAAATCCAGAAAATTGGCTGAAAACGACTAAATATCAAGGACTCATTGGGCGAATCACTCTGGAACTGAAATCGGAACGCTCACTGACATTTGCAATATCTGAAAGTCTGATAAACGCCGGAAAAATGACTAAGTCCAAAAAAAAAATGTTTTCAACTTTTTTTAATTTTACCCCCGTGGGATATATATTCTACCCACACACATTTGGAACTCTCCTGGGGTACCCTCACACATATTATTCCCTCATTTAGTGGATATTTTCACAAAAAAGTGAAATTTTCAAAAATCCAAAAAATTGGCTGAAAACGACTAAATATCATGGAATCATTAGGCGAATCGCTCTGGAACTGAAATCGGAACGCTCACTGACATTTGCCCTATCTGAAAGTCTGATAAACGGCGGAAAAATGACTAAGTCCAAAAAAAAAATGTTTTCATCTTTTTTCAATTTTACCCCCGTGGGATATATATTCTACCCACACACATTTGGAACTCTCCTGGGGTACCCTCACACATATTATTCCCTCATTTAGTGGATATTTTTACAAAAAAGTGAAATTTTCAAAAATCCAGAAAATTGGCTGAAAACTACTAAATATCAAAGACTCATTGGGTGAATCGCTCTGGAACTGAAATCGGAACGCTCACTGACATTTACCCTATCTGAAAGTCTGATAATTGCCGGAAAAATGACTAAGTCCAAAAAAAAAATGTTTCAACTTTTTTCAATTTTACCCCCGTGGGATATATATTCTACCCACACACATTTGGAACTCTCCTGGTGTACCCTCACACATATCATTCCCTCATTTAGTGGACATTTCCACAAAAAAGTGAAATTTTCAAAAATCCAAAAAATTGGCTGAAAACGACTAAATATCATGGAAACATTGGGCGAATCGCTCTGGAACTGAAATCGGAATGCTCACCGACATTTGCCCTATCTGAAAGTCTGATAAACGCCGGAAAAATGACAAAGTCCAAAAAAAAAATGTTTTCAACTTTTTTCAATTTTACCCCGTGGGATATATATTCTACCCACAAACATTTGGAACTCTCCTGGGGTACCCTCACACATATTATTCCCTCATTTAGTGGATATTTTTACAAAAAAGTGAAATTTTCAAAAATCCAGAAAATTGGATGAAAACGACTAAATATCAAGGACTCATTGGTCGAATCACTCTGGAACTGAAATCGTAATGCTCACTGACATTTGCCCTATCTGAAAGTCTGATAAACGCCGGAAAAATGACTAAGTCCAAAAAAAAAATTTTTTTCAAGTTTTTTCAATTTTACCCCCGTGGGATATATATTCTACCCACACACATTTGGAACTCTCCTGGGGTACCCTCACACATATTATTCCCTCATTTAGTGGATATTTTCACAAAAAAGTGAAATTTTCAAAAATCCAGAAAATTGGCTGAAAACTACTAAATATCAAAGACTCATTGGGTGAATCGCTCTGGAACTGAAATCGGAACGCTCACTGACATTTACCCTATCTGAAAGTCTGATAATTGCCGGAAAAATGACTAAGTCCAAAAAAAAAATGTTTCAACTTTTTTCAATTTTACCCCCGTGGGATATATATTCTACCCACACACATTTGGAACTCTCCTGGTGTACCCTCACACATATCATTCCCTCATTTAGTGGACATTTCCACAAAAAAGTGAAATTTTCAAAAATCCAAAAAATTGGCTGAAAACGACTAAATATCATGGAAACATTGGGCGAATCGCTCTGGAACTGAAATCGGAATGCTCACCGACATTTGCCCTATCTGAAAGTCTGATAAACGCCGGAAAAATGACAAAGTCCAAAAAAAAAATGTTTTCAACTTTTTTCAATTTTACCCCGTGGGATATATATTCTACCCACAAACATTTGGAACTCTCCTGGGGTACCCTCACACATATTATTCCCTCATTTAGTGGATATTTTTACAAAAAAGTGAAATTTTCAAAAATCCAGAAAATTGGATGAAAACGACTAAATATCAAGGACTCATTGGTCGAATCACTCTGGAACTGAAATCGTAATGCTCACTGACATTTGCCCTATCTGAAAGTCTGATAAACGCCGGAAAAATGACTAAGTCCAAAAAAAAAATTTTTTTCAAGTTTTTTCAATTTTACCCCCGTGGGATATATATTCTACCCACACACATTTGGAACTCTCCTGGGGTACCCTCACACATATTATTCCCTCATTTAGTGGATATTTTCACAAAAAAGTGAAATTTTCAAAAATCCAGAAAATTGGCTGAAAACTACTAAATATCAAAGACTCATTGGGTGAATCGCTCTGGAACTGAAATCGGAACGCTCACTGACATTTACCCTATCTGAAAGTCTGATAATTGCCGGAAAAATGACTAAGTCCAAAAAAAAAATGTTTCAACTTTTTTCAATTTTACCCCCGTGGGATATATATTCTACCCACACACATTTGGAACTCTCCTGGTGTACCCTCACACATATCATTCCCTCATTTAGTGGACATTTCCACAAAAAAGTGAAATTTTCAAAAATCCAAAAAATTGGCTGAAAACGACTAAATATCATGGAAACATTGGGCGAATCGCTCTGGAACTGAAATCAGAATGCTCACCGACATTTGCCCTATCTGAAAGTCTGATAAACGCCGGAAAAATGACAAAGTCCAAAAAAAAAATGTTTTCAACTTTTTTCAATTTTACCCCGTGGGATATATATTCTACCCACAAACATTTGGAACTCTCCTGGGGTACCCTCACACATATTATTCCCTCATTTAGTGGATATTTTTACAAAAAAGTGAAATTTTCAAAAATCCAGAAAATTGGATGAAAACGACTAAATATCAAGGACTCATTGGTCGAATCGCTCTGGAACTGAAATCGTAATGCTCACTGACATTTGCCCTATCTGAAAGTCTGATAAACGCCGGAAAAATGACTAAGTCCAAAAAAAAAATTTTTTTCAAGTTTTTTCAATTTTACCCCCGTGGGATATATATTCTACCCACACACATTTGGAACTCTCCTGGGGTACCCTCACACATATTATTCCCTCATTTAGTGGATATTTTCACAAAAAAGTGAAATTTTCAAAAATCCAGAAAATTGGCTGAAAACGACTAAATATCAAGGACTCATTGGGTGAATCACTCTGGAACTGAAATCGGAACGCTCACTGACATTTGCCCTATCTGAAAGTCTGATAAACGCCGGAAAAATGACAAAGTCCAAAAAAAATTGTTTTCAACTTTTTTCAATTTTACCCTGTGGGATATATATTCTACCCACACACATTTGGAACTCTCCTGGGGTACCCTCACACATATTATTCCCTCATTTAGTGGATATTTTTACAAAAAAGTGAAATTTTCAAAAATCCAGAAAATTGGATGAAAACGACTAAATATCAAGGACTAATTGGGCGAATCGCTCTGGAACTGAAATCGGAACGCTCACTGACATTTGCCCTATCTGAAAGTCTGATAAACGCCGGAAAAATGACTAAGCCCAAAAAAAAAATGTTTTCAACTTTTTTCAATTTTACCCCCGTGGGATATATATTCTACCATCACACATTTGGAACTCTTCTGGGGGTACCCTCACACATATTATTCCCTCATTTAGTGGATATTTTCACAAAAAAGTGAAATTTTCAAAAATCCAGAAAATTGGCTGAAAGCGACTAAATATCAAGGACTCATTGGGCGAATCGCTCTGGAACTGAAATCGGAACGCTCACTGACATTTGCCCTATCTGAAAGTCTGATAAACGCCGGAAAAATGACTAAGTCCAAAGAAAAAATGTTTCAACTTTTTTCAATTTTACCCCCGTGGGATGTATATTCTACCCACACACATTTGGAACTCTCCTGGGGTACCCTCACACATATTATTCCCTCATTTAGTGGATATTTTTACAAAAAAGTGAAATTTTCAAAAATCCAGAAAATTGGCTGAAAACGACTAAATATCAAGGACTCATTTGGCGAATGACACTGGAACTGAAATCGGAATACTGATTGACATTTGTCCTATCTGAAAGTCTGATAAACGCCGGAAAAATGACTAAGCCCAAAAAAAAAAATGTTTTCAACTTTTTTCAATTTTACCCCCGTGGGATATATATTCTACCCACACACATTTGGAACTCTCCTGGGGTACCGTCACACATATTATTCCCTCATTTAGTGGATATTTTTACAAAAAAGTGAAATTTTCAAAAATCCAGAAAATTGGCTGAAAACGACTAAATATCAAGGACTCATTGGGCAAATCGCTCTGGAACTGAAATCAGAACGCTCCCTGACATTTCCCCTATCTGAAAGTCTGATAAACGCCGGAAAAATTACTAAGTCCAAAAAAAAAATTTTTTTCAACTTTTTTCAATTTTACCCCCGTGGGATATATATTCTACCCACACACATTTGGAACTCTCCTGGGGTACCTCACACATATTATTCAATCATTTAGTGGATATTTCCACAAAAAAGTGAAATTTTCAAAAATCCAGAAAATTGGCTGAAAACGACTAAATATCATGGAATCATTGGGCGAATCGCTCTGGAACTGAAATCGGAATGCTCACCGACATTTGCCCTATCTGAAAGTCTGATAAACGCCGGAAAAATGACTAAGTCCAAAAAAAAAAATGTTTTCAACTTTTTTCAATTTTACCCCCGTGGGATGTATATTCTACCCACACACATTTGGAAATCTCCTGGGGTACCCTCATACATATTATTCCCTCATTTAGTGGATATTTTCACAAAAAAGTAAAATTTTCAAAAATCCAGAAAATTGGCTGAAAACGACTAAATATCAAGGACTCATTGGGCGAATCACTCTGGAACTGAAATCGGAACGCTCACTGACATTTGCAATATCTGAAAGTCTGATAAACGCCGGAAAAATGACTAAGTCCAAAAAAAAAATGTTTTCAACTTTTTTTAATTTTACCCCCGTGGGATATATATTCTACCCACACACATTTGGAACTCTCCTGGGGTACCCTCACACATATTATTCCCTCATTTAGTGGATATTTTCACAAAAAAGTGAAATTTTCAAAAATCCAAAAAATTGGCTGAAAACGACTAAATATCATGGAATCATTGGGCGAATCGCTCTGGAACTGAAATCGGAACGCTCACTGACATTTGCCCTATCTGAAAGTCTGATAAACGGCGGAAAAATGACTAAGTCCAAAAAAAAAATGTTTTCATCTTTTTTCAATTTTACCCCCGTGGGATATATATTCTACCCACACACATTTGGAACTCTCCTGGGGTACCCTCACACATATTATTCCCTCATTTAGTGGATATTTTTACAAAAAAGTGAAATTTTCAAAAATCCAGAAAATTGGCTGAAAACTACTAAATATCAAAGACTCATTGGGTGAATCGCTCTGGAACTGAAATCGGAACGCTCACTGACATTTACCCTATCTGAAAGTCTGATAATTGCCGGAAAAATGACTAAGTCCAAAAAAAAAATGTTTCAACTTTTTTCAATTTTACCCCCGTGGGATATATATTCTACCCACACACATTTGGAACTCTCCTGGTGTACCCTCACACATATCATTCCCTCATTTAGTGGACATTTCCACAAAAAAGTGAAATTTTCAAAAATCCAAAAAATTGGCTGAAAACGACTAAATATCATGGAAACATTGGGCGAATCGCTCTGGAACTGAAATCGGAATGCTCACCGACATTTGCCCTATCTGAAAGTCTGATAAACGCCGGAAAAATGACAAAGTCCAAAAAAAAAATGTTTTCAACTTTTTTCAATTTTACCCCGTGGGATATATATTCTACCCACAAACATTTGGAACTCTCCTGGGGTACCCTCACACTCATTATTCCCTCATTTAGTGGATATTTTTACAAAAAAGTGAAATTTTCAAAAATCCAGAAAATTGGATGAAAACGACTAAATATCAAGGACTCATTGGTCGAATCGCTCTGGAACTGAAATCGTAATGCTCACTGACATTTGCCCTATCTGAAAGTCTGATAAACGCCGGAAAAATGACTAAGTCCAAAAAAAAAATTTTTTTCAAGTTTTTTCAATTTTACCCCCGTGGGATATATATACTACCCACACACATTTGGAACTCTCCTGGGGTACCCTCACACATATTATTCCCTCATTTAGTGGATATTTTCACAAAAAAGTGAAATTTTCAAAAATCCAGAAAATTGGCTGAAAACGACTAAATATCAAGGACTCATTGGGTGAATCACTCTGGAACTGAAATCGGAACGCTCACTGACATTTGCCCTATCTGAAAGTCTGATAAACGCCGGAAAAATGACAAAGTCCAAAAAAAATTGTTTTCAACTTTTTTCAATTTTACCCTGTGGGATATATATTCTACCCACACACATTTGGAACTCTCCTGGGGTACCCTCACACATATTATTCCCTCATTTAGTGGATATTTTTACAAAAAAGTGAAATTTTCAAAAATCCAGAAAATTGGATGAAAACGACTAAATATCAAGGACTCATTGGGCGAATCGCTCTGGAACTGAAATTGGAACGCTCACTGACATTTGCCTTATCTGAAAGTCTGATAAACGCCGGAAAAATGACTAAGTCCAAAAAAAAAATGTTTCAACTTTTTTCAATTTTACCCCCGTGGGATATATATTCTACCCACACACATTTGGAACTCTCCTGGGGTACCGTCACACATATTATTCCCTCATTTAGTGGATATTTTTACAAAAAAGTGAAATTTTCAAAAATCCAGAAAATTGGCTGAAAACGACTAAATATCAAGGACTCATTTGGCGAATGGCTCTGGAACTGAAATCGGAATACTCATTGACATTTGTCCTATCTGAAATCCTGATAAACGCCGGAAAAATGACTAAGTCCAAAAAAACATTTTTTTTACTTTTTTTAATTTTACCCCCGTGGGATATGTATTCTACCGACACACATTTGGAACTCTCCTGGGGTACCCTCACACATATTATTCCCTCATTTAGTGGATATTTTTACAAAAAAGTGAAATTTTCAAAAATCCAGAAAATTGGCTGAAAACAACTAAATATCAATTACTCATTGGGCGAATCGCTCTGGAACTGAAATCGGAACGCTCACTGATATTTGCCCTATCTGAAAGTCTGATAAACGCCGGAAAAATGACTAAGTCCAAAAAAAAAATGTTTTCAACTTTTTTCAATTCTACCCCCGTGGGATATATATTCTACCCACACACATTTGGAACTCTCCTGGGGTACACTAACACATATTATTCCCTCATTTAGTGGATATTTTTACAAAAAAGTGAAATTTTCAAAAATCCAGGAAATTGGCTGAAAACGACTAAATATCAAGGACTCGTTGGGCGAATCGCTCTGGAACTGAAATCAGAATGCTCCCTGACATTTCCCCTATCTGAAAGTCTGATAAACGCCGGAAAAATTACTAAGTCCAAAAAAAAAAATTTTTTCAACTTTTTTCAATTTTACCCCCGTGGGATATATATTCTACCCACACACATTTGGAACTCTACTGGGGTACCCTCACACATATCATTCCCATATTTAGTGGATATTTCCACAAAAAAAGTGAAATTTTCAAAAATCCAGAAAATTGGCTGAAAACGACTAAATATCATGGAATCATTGAGCGAATCGCTCTGGAACTGAAATCGGAATGCTCACTGACATTTGCCCTATCTGAAAGTCTGATAAACGCCGGAAAAATGACTAAGTCCAAAAAAAAAAATGTTTTCAACTTTTTTCAATTTTACCCCCGTGGGATGTATATTCTACCCACACACATTTGGAAATCTCCTGGGGTACCCTCACACATATTATTCCCTCATTTAGTGGATATTTTTACAAAAAAGTGAAATTTTCAAAAATCCAGAAAATTGGCTGAAAACGACTAAATATCAAGGACTCATTGGGCGAATCGCTCTGGAACTGAAATCGGAACGCTCACTGACATTTGCCCTATCTGAAAGTCTGATAAACGACTGAAAAATGACTAAGTCCAAAAAAAAAATTTTTTTCAACTTTTTTCAATTTTACCCCCTGGGAGGTATATTCTACCCACACACATTTGGAAATCTCCTGGGGTACCCTCACACATATTATTCCCTCATTTAGTTGATATTTTTACAAAAAAGTGAAATTTTCAAAAATCCAGAAAATTGGCTGAAGACGACTAAATATCAAGGACTCATTGGGCGAATCACTCTGGAACTGAAATCGGAACGCTCACTGACATTTGCCCTATCTGAAAGTCTGATAAACGCCAGAAAAATGGCTAAGTCAAAAAAAAAATGTTTTCAACTTTTTTCAATTTTACCCCCGTGGGATATATATTCTACCCACACACATTTGGAACTCTCCTGGGGTACCCTCACACATATTATTCCCTCATTTAGTGGATATTTTTACAAAAAAGTGAAATTTTCAAAAATCCAGAAAATTGGCTGAAAACTACTAAATATCAAAGACTCATTGGGTGAATCGCTCTGGAACTGAAATCGGAACGCTCACTGACATTTACCCTATCTGAAAGTCTGATAAACGCCGGAAAAATGACAAAGTCCAAAAAAAAAATGTTTTCAACTTTTTTCAATTTTACCCCGTGGGATATATATTCTACCCACACACATTTGGAACTCTCCTGGGGTACCCTCACACATATTATTCCCTCATTTAGTGGATATTTTTACAAAAAAGTGAAATTTTCAAAAATCCAGAAAATTGGATGAAAACGACTAAATATCAAGGACTCATTGGGCGAATCGCTCTGGAACTGAAATCGTAATGCTCACTGACATTTGCCCTATCTGAAAGTCTGATAAACGCCGGAAAAATGACTAAGTCCAAAAAAAAAATTTTTTTCAACTTTTTTCAATTTTACCCCCGTGGGATTTATATTCTACCCACACACATTTGGAACTCTCCTGGGGTACCCTCACACATATTATTCCCTCATTTAGTGGATATTTTTACAAAAAAGTGAAATTTTCAAAAATCCAGAAAATTGGATGAAAACGACTAAATATCAAGGACTCATTGGGCGAATCGCTCTGGAACTGAAATTGGAACGCTCACTGACATTTGCCTTATCTGAAAGTCTGATAAACGCCGGAAAAATGACTAAGTCCAAAAAAAAAATGTTTCACCTTTTTTCAATTTTACCCCCGTGGGATATATATTCTACCCACACACATTTGGAACTCTCCAGGGGTACCGTCACACATATTATTCCCTCATTTAGTGGATATTTTTACAAAAAAGTGAAATTTTCAAAAATCCAGAAAATTGGCTGAAAACGACTAAATATCAAGGACTCATTTGGCGAATCGCTCTGGAACTGAAATCGGAACGCTCACTGACATTTGCCCTATCTGAAAGTCTGATAAACGGCGGAAAAATGACTAAGTCCAAAAAAAAAATGTTTTCAACTTTTTTCAATTTTACCCCCGTGGGATATATATTCTACCCACACACATTTGGAACTCTCCTGGGGTACCCTCACACATATTATTCCCTCATTTAGTGGATATTTTTACAAAAAAGTGAAATTTTCAAAAATCCAGAAAATTGGCTGAAAACTACTAAATATCACAGACTCATTGGGTGAATCGCTCTGGAACTGAAATCGGAACTCTCACTGACATTTACCCTATCTGAAAGTCTGATAAACGCCGGAAAAATGACTAAGTCCAAAAAAAAATGTTTCAACTTTTTTCAATTTTACCCCCGTGGGATATATATTCTACCCACACACATTTGGAACTCTCCTGGTGTACCCTCACACATATCATTCCCTCATTTAGTGGACATTTCCACAAAAAAGTGAAATTTTCAAAAATCCAAAAAATTGGCTGAAAACGACTAAATATCATGGAAACATTGGGCGAATCGCTCTGGAACTGAAATCGGAATGCTCACTGACATTTGCCCTATCTGAAAGTCTGATAAACGCCGGAAAAATGACTAAGACCAAAAAAAAAAATGTTTTCAACTTTTTTCAATTTTACCCCCGTGGGATATATATTCTACCCACACACATTTGGAACTCTCCTGGGGTACCCTCAGACATATTATTCCCTCATTTAGTGGATATTTTTACAAAAAAGTGAAATTTTCAAAAATCCAGAAAATTGGCTGAAAACGACTAAATATCATGGAATCATTGGGCGAATCGCTCTGGAAACGAAATCGGAACGCTCACTGACATTTGCCCTATCTGAAAGTCTGATAAACGCCGGAAAAATGACTAAGTCCAAAAAAAAAAATGTTTTCAACTTTTTTCAATTTTAACCCAGTGGGATGTATATTCTACCCACACACATTTGGAAATCTCCTGGGGTACCCTCACACATATTATTCCCTCATTTAGTGGATATTTTCACAAAAAAGTGAAATTTTCAAAAATCCAGAAAATTAGCTGAAAATGACTAAATATCAAGGACTCATTGGGCGAATCACTCTGGAACTGAAATCGGAACGCTCACTGACATTTGCCCTATCTGAAAGTCTGATAAACGCCGGAAAAATTACTAAGTCCAAAAAAAAAATGTTTTCAACTTTTTTCAATTTTACCCCCATGGGATATATATTCTACCCACACACATTTGGAACTCTCCTGGGGTACCCTCACACATATTATTCCCTCATTTAGTGGATAATTTTACAAAAAAGTGAAATTTTCAAAAATCCAGAAAATTGGCTGAAAACGACTAAATATCAAGGACTCATTGGGCGAATCGCTCTGGAACTGAAATCAGAACGCTCACTGACATTTTCCCTATCTGAAAGTCTGATAAACGCCGGAAAAATAACTAAGTCCAAAAAAAAAATGTTTAAACTTTTTTCAATTTTACCCCCGTGGGATATATATTCTAGCCACACACATTTGGAACTCTCCTGGGGTACCCTCACACATATTATTCCCTCATTTAGTGGATATTTTTACAAAAAAGTGAAATTTTCAAAAATCCAGAAAATTGGCTGAAAACGACTAAATATCAAGGACTCATTGGGCGAATCGCTCTGGAACTGAAATCGGAACGCTCACTGACATTTGCCCTATCTGAAAGTCTGATAAACGCCGGAAAAATGACTAAGCCCAAAAAAAAAATGCTTTCAACTTTTTTCAATT
Source organism: Phyllobates terribilis (assembly GCF_046119375.1). NCBI lineage: Eukaryota > Metazoa > Chordata > Amphibia > Anura > Dendrobatidae > Phyllobates > Phyllobates terribilis. The sequence continues at coordinate 323,390,358 of NW_027362764.1, read as the reverse complement.
TTACCCCCGTGGGATATATATTCTACCCACACACATTTGGAACTCTTCTGGGGTACCCTCACACATATTATTCCCTCATTTAGTGGATATTTTCACAAAAAAGTGAAATTTTCAAAAATCCAGAAAATTGCCTGAAAGCGACTAAATATCAAGGACTCATTGGGCGAATCGCTCTGGAACTGAAATCGGAACGCTCACTGACATTTGCCCTATCTGAAAGTCTGATAAACTCCGGAAAAATGACTAAGTCCAAAAAAAAAATGTTTCAACTTTTTTCAATTTTACCCCCGTGGGATGTATATTCTACCCACACACATTTGGAAATCTCCTGGGGTACCCTCACACATATTATTCCCTCATTTAGTGGATATTTTTACAAAAAAGTGAAATTTTCAAAAATCCAGAAAATTGGCTGAAAACGACTAAATATCAAGGACTCATTGGGCGAATCGCTCTGGAACTGAAATCGGAACGCTCACTGACATTTGCCCTATCTGAAAATCTGATAAACGCCGGAAAAATGACTAAGTCCAAAAAAAAAATGTTTCAACTTTTTTCAATTTTACCCCCGTGGGATGTATATTCTACCCACACACATTTGGAAATCTCCTGGGGTACCCTCACACATATCATTCCCTCATTTAGTGGATATTTCCACAAAAAGTGAAATTTTCAAAAATCCAGAAAATTGGCTGAAAATGACTAAATATCAAGGACTCATTGGGAGAATCACTCTGGAACTGAAATCGGAACGCTCACTGACATTTGCCCTATCTGAAAGTCTGATAAACGCCGGAAAAATGACTAAGTCCAAAAAAAAAATGTTTCAACTTTTTTCAATTTTAGCCCCGTGGGATGTATATTCTACCCACACACATTTGGAACTCTCCTGGGGTACCCTCACACATATTATTCCCTCATTTAGTGGATATTTTCACAAAAAAGTGAAATTTTCAAAAATCCAGAAAATTGGCTGAAAACGACTAAATATCAAGGACTCATTGGGCGAATTGCTCTGGAACTGAAATCAGAACGCTCACTGACATTTGCCCTATCTGAAAGTCTGATAAACGCCGGAAAAATGACTAAGTCCAAAAAAAAAATGTTTCAACTTTTTTCAATTTTACCCCCGTGGGTTATATATTCTAGCCACACACATTTGGAACTCTCCTGGGGTACAATCACACATATCATTCCCTCATTTAGTGGATATTTCCACAAAAAAGTGAAATTTTCAAAAATCCAAAAAATTGGCTGAAAACGACTAAATATCATGGACTCATTGGGCGAATCGCTCTGGAACTGAAATCGGAACGCTCACTGACATTTGCCCTATCTGAAAGTCTGATAAACGCCGGAAAAATGACTAAGTTCAAAAAAAAAAATGTTTTCAACTTTTTTTCAATTTTACCCCCGTGGGATGTATATTCTACCCACACACATTTGGAAATCTCCTGGGGTACCCTCACACATATTATTCCCTCATTTAGTGGATATTTTCACAAAAAAGTGAAATTTTCAAAAATCCAGAAAATTGGCTGAAAATGACTAAATATCAAGGACTCATTGGGCGAATCACTCTGAAACTGAAATCGGAATGCTCACTGACATTTGCCCTATCTGAAAGTCTGATAAACGCCGGAAAAATGACTAAGTCCAAAAAAAAAAATGTTTTCAACTTTTTTCAATTTTACCCCCGTGGGATATATATTCTACCCACACACATTTGGAACTCTCCTTGGGTACCCTCACACATATTATTCCCTCATTTAGTGGATATTTTTACCAAAAAGTGAAATTTTCAAAAATCCAGAAAATTGGCTGAAAACGACTAAATATCAAGGACTCATTGGGCGAATCGCTTTGGAACTGAAATCGGAGCGCTCACTGACATTTGCCCTATCTGAAAGTCTGATAAACGCCAGAAAAATGACTAAGTCCAAAAAAAAAATGTTTTCAACTTTTTTCAATTTTACCCCCTTTCGATATATATTCTACCCACACACATTTGGAACTCTCCTGGGGTACCCTCACACATATTATTCCCTCATTTAGTGGATATTTTTACAAAAAAGTGAAATTTTCAAAAATCCAGAAAATTGGCTGAAAACGACTAAATATCATGGACTCATTGGGCGAATCGCTCTGGAACTGAAATCGGAACGCTCACTGACATTTGCCCTATCTGAAAGTCTGATAAACGCCGGAAAAATGACTAAGTCCAAAAAAAAAATGTTTTCAACTTTTTTCAATTTTACCCCCTTTCGATATATATTCTACCCACACACATTTGGAACTCTCCTGGGGTACCCTCACACATATTATTCCCTCATTTAGTGGATATTTTTACAAAAAAGTGAAATTTTCAAAAATCCAGAAAATTGGCTGAAAACGACGAAATATCAAGGACTCAGTGGGCGAATCGCTCTGGAACTGAAATCGGAACGCTCACTGACATTTGCCCTATCTGAAAGTCTGATAAACGCCGGAAAAATGACTAAGTCCAAAAAAAAAATGTTTTCAACTTTTTTCAATTTTACCCCCGTGGGATATATATTCTACCCACACACATTTGGAACTCTCCTTGGGTACCCTCACACATATTATTCCCTCATTTAGTGGATATTTTCACAAAAAGTGAAATTTTCAAAAATCCAGAAAATTGGCTGAAAACGACTAAATATCAAGGACTCATTGGGCGAATCACTCTGGAACTGAAATCAGAACGCTCACTGACATTTGCCCTATCTGAAAGTCTGATAAACGCCGGAAAAATGACTAAGTCCAAAAAAAAAATGTTTCAACTTTTTTCAATTTTACCCCCGTGGGATATATATTCTAGCCACACACATTTGGAACTCTCCTGGGGTACCCTCACACATATCATTCCCTCATTTAGTGGATATTTCCACAAAAAAGTGAAATTTTCAAAAATCCAAAAAATTGGCTGAAAACGACTAAATATCATGCAATCATTGGGCGAATCGCTATAGAACTGAAATCGGAATGCTCACTGACATTTGCCCTATCTGAAAGTCTGATAAACGCCGGAAAAATGACTAAGTTCAAAAAAAAAAATGTTTTCAACTTTTTTCAATTTTACCCCCGTGGGATGTATATTCTACCCACACACATTTGGAACTCTTCTGGGGTACCCTCACACATATTATTCCCTCATTTAGTGGATATTTTCACAAAAAAGAGAAATTTTCAAAAATCCAGAAAATTGGCTGAAAATGACTAAATATCAAGGACTCATTGGGCGAATCACTCTGGAACTGAAATCGGAACGCTCACTGACATTTGCCCTATCTGAAATGCTGATAAACGCCGGAAAAATGACTAAGCCCAAAAAAAAAATGTTTTCAACTTTTTTCAATTTTACCCCCGTGGGATATATATTCTACCCACACACATTTGGAACTCTTCTGGGGTACCCTCACACATATTATTCCCTCATTTAGTGGATATTTTCACAAAAAAGTGAAATTTTCAAAAATCCAGAAAATTGGCTGAAAGCGACTAAATATCAAGGACTCATTGGGCGAATTGCTCTGGAACTGAAATCGGAACGCTCACTGACATTTGCCCTATCTGAAAGTCTGATAAACGCCGGAAAAATGACTAAGTCCAAAAAAAAAATGTTTCAACTTTTTTAAATTTTACCCCCGTGGGATGTATATTCTACCCACACACATTTGGAAATCTCCTGGGGTACCCTCACACATATTATTCCCTCATTTAGTGGATATTTTTACAAAAAAGTGAAATTTTCAAAAATCCAGAAAATTGGCTGAAAACGACTAAATATCAAGGACTCATTGGGCGAATCGCTCTGGAACTGAAATCGGAAGGCTCACTGACATTTGCCCTATCTGAAAGTCTGATAAACGCCGGAAAAATGACTAAGCCCAAAAGAAAAATGTTTTCAACTTTTTTCAATTTTACCCCCGTGGGATATATATTCTACCCACACACATTTGGAACTCTTCTGGGGTACCCTCACACATATTATTCCCTCATTTAGTGGATATTTTCACAAAAAAGTGAAATTTTCAAAAATCCAGAAAATTGGCTGAAAGCGACTAAATATCAAGGACTCATTGGGCGAATCGCTCTGGAACTGAAATCGGAACGCTCACTGACATTTGCCCTATCTGAAAGTCTGATAAACGCCGGAAAAATGACTAAGTCCAAAAAAAAAATGTTTTCAACTTTTTTCAATTTTACCCCCGTGGGATATATATTCTACCCACACACATTTGGAACTCTCCTTGGGTACCCTCACACATATTATTCCCTCATTTAGTGGATATTTTTACAAAAAAGTGAAATTTTCAAAAATCCAGAAAATTGGCTGAAAACGACTAAATATCAAGGACTCATTGGGCGAATCACTCTGGAACTGAAATCGGAACGCTCACTGACATTTGCCCTATCTGAAAGTCTGATAAACGCCGAAAAAATGACAAAGCCCAAAAAAAAAATGTTTTCAACTTTTTTCAATTTTACCCCCTTGGGATATATATTCTACCCACACACATTTGGAACTCTTCTCGGGTACCCTCACACATATTATTCCCTCATTTAGTGGATATTTTCACAAAAAAGTGAAATTTTCAAAAATCCAGAAAATTGGCTGAAAGCGACTAAATATCAAGGACTCATTGGGCGAATCGCTCTGGAACTGAAATCGGAACGCTCACTGACATTTGCCCTATCTGAAAGTCTGATAAACGCCGGAAAAATGACTAAGTCCAAAAAAAAAATGTTTCAACTTTTTTCAATTTTAGCCCCGTGGGATGTATATTCTACCCACGCACATTTGGAAATCTCCTGGGGTACCCTCACACATATTATTCCCTCATTTAGTGGATATTTTCACAAAAAAGTGAAATTTTCAAAAATACAGAAAATTTGCTGAAAATAACTAAATATCAAGGACTCATTGGGCGAATCGCTCTGGAACTGAAATCGGAACGCTCACTGACATTTGCCCGATCTGAAAGTCTGATAAACCCCGGAAAAATGACTAAGTCCAAAAAAAAAATGTTTTCAACTTTTTTCAATTTTACCCCTGTGGGATATATATTCTACCCACACACATTTGGAACTCTCCTGGGGTACCCTCACACATATTATTCCCTCATTTAGTGGATATTTTTACAAAAAAGTGAAATTTTCAAAAATCCAGAAAATTGGCTGAAAACGACTAAATATCAAGGACTCATTGGGCGAATCGCTCTGGAACTGAAATCGGAACGCTCTCTGACATTTGCCTTATCTGAAAGTCTGATAAACGCCGGAAAAATGACTAAGTCCAAAAAAAAAATGTTTCAACTTTTTTCAATTTTACCCCCGTGGGATATATATTCTACCCACACACATTTGGAACTCTCCTGGGGTACCGTCACACATATTATTCCCTCATTTAGTGGATATTTTTACAAAAAAGTGAAATTTTCAAAAATCCAGAAAATTGGCTGAAAACGACTAAATATCAAGGACTCATTTGGCGAATGACACTGGAACTAAAATAGGAATACTGATTGACATTTGTCCTATCTGAAATCCTGATAAACGCCGGAAAAATGACTAAGTCCAAAAAAAATTTTTTTTCAACTTTTTTCAATTCTACCCCCGTGGGATATATATTCTACCCACACACATTTGGAACTCTCCTGGGGTACCCTCACACATATTATTCCCTCATTTAGTGGATATTTCCACGAAAAAGTGAAATTTTCAAAAATCCAGAAAATTGGCTGAAAACGACTAAATATCATGGAATCATTGGGCGAATCGCTCTGGAACTGAAATCGGAACGCTCACTGACATTTGCCCTATCTGAAAGTCTGATAAACGCCGGAAAAATTACTAAGTCCAAAAAAAAATTTTTTTTCCACTTTTTTCAATTTTACCCCCGTGGGATATATATTCTACCCACACACATTTGGAACTCTCCTGGGGTACCGTCACACATATTATTCCCTCATTTAGTGGATATTTTTACAAAAAAGTGAAATTTTCAAAAATCCAGAAAATTGGCTGAAAACGACTAAATATCAAGGACTCATTTGGCGAATGACACTGGAACTAAAATCGGAATACTGATTGACATTTGTCCTATCTGAAATCCTGATAATCGCCGGAAAAATTACTAAGTCCAAAAAAAAAAATTTTTACAACTTTTTTCAATTTTACCCCCGTGGGATATATATTCTACCCACACACATTTGGAAATCTCCTGGGGTACCCTCACACATATTATTCCCTCATTTAGTGGATATTTTTATAAAAAAGTGAAATTTTCAAAAATCCAGAAAATTGTATGAAAACGACTAAATATCAAGGACTCATTGGGCGAATCACTCTGGAACTGAAATCAGAACGCTCACTGGCATTTGCCCTATCTGAAAGTCTGATAAACGCCGGAAAAATGACTAAGTCCAAAAAATAAATACTTTCAACTTTTTTCAATTTTACCCCCGTGGGATATATATTCTACCCACACCCATTTGGAACTGTCCTGGGGTACCCTCACACATATTATTCCCTCATTTAGTGGATATTTTTACAAAAAAGTGAAATTTTCAAAAATCCAGAAAATTGGCTGAAAACGACTAAATATCAAGGACTCCTTGTGCGAATCGCTCTGGAACTGAAATCGGAACGCTCACTGACATTTGCCCTATCTGAAAGTCTGATAAACGCTGGAAAAATGACTAAGTCCAAAAAAAAAATGTTTTCAACTTTTTTCAATTTTACCCCGTGGGATATATATTCTACCCACACACATTTGGAACTCTCCTGGGGTACCCTCACATATATTATTCCCTCATTTAGTGGATATTTCCACAAAAAAGTGAAATTTTCAAAAATCCAGAAAATTGGCTGAAAACTACTAAATATCAAGGACTCATAGGGAGAATCGCTCTGGAACTGAAATCGGAACGCTCACTGACATTTCCCCTATCTGAAAGTCTGATAAACGCGGGAAAAATGAATAAGTCCAAAAAAAATTTTTTTCAACTTTTTTCAATTCTACCCCCGTGGGATATATATTCTACCCACACACATTTGGAACTCTCGTGGGGTACCCTCACACATATTATTCCCTCATTTAGTGGATATTTTCACAAGAAAGTGAAATTTTCAAAAATCCAGAAAATTGGCTGAAAACGACTAAATATCAATGACTCATTGGGTGAATCACTCTGGAACTGAAATCGGAATGCTCACTGACATTTGCCCTATCTGAAAGTCTGATAAACGCCGGAAAAATGACTTTTTTTTTCAACTTTTTTCAATTCTACCCCCGTGGGATATATATTCTACCCACACACATTTGGAACTCTCCTGGGGTACCCTCACACATATTATTCCCTCATTTAGTGGATATTTCCACAAAAAAGTGAAATTTTCAAAAATCCAGAAAATTGGCGGAAAACGACTAAATATCATGGAATCATTGGGCGAATCGCTCTGGAACTGAAATCGGAACGCTCACTGACATTTGCCCTATCTGAAAGTCTGATAAATGCCGGAAAAATGACTAAGTCCAAAAAAAAAAAATGTTTTCAACTTTTTTCAATTTTACCCCCGTGGGATATATATTCTACCCACACACATTTGGAAATCTCCTGGGGAACACTCACACATATTATTCCCTCATTTAGTGGATATTTTTACAAAAAAGTGAAATTTTCAAAAATCCAGAAAATTGGCTGAAAACGACTAAATATTAAGGACTCATTGGGCGAATCGCTCTGGAACTGAAATCAGAACGCTCCCTGACATTTCCCCTATCTGAAAGTCTGATAAACGCCGGAAAAATTACTAAGTCCCAAAAAAAAAATGTTTTCAACTTATTTCAATTTTACCCCGTGGGATATATATTCTACCCACACACATTTGGAACTCTCCTGGGGTACCCTCACACATATTATTCCCTCATTTAGTGGATATTTTCACAAGAAAGTGAAATTTTCAAAAATCCAGAAAATTGGCTGAAAACGACTAAATATCAAGGACTCATTGGGTGAATCACTCTGGAACTGAAATCGGAATGCTCACTGACATTTGCCCTATCTGAAAGTCTGATAAACGCCGGAAAAATGATTTTTTTTTCAACTTTTTTCAATTCTACCCCCGTGGGATATATATTCTACCCACACACATTTGGAACTCTCCTGGGGTACCCTCACACATATTATTCCCTCATTTAGTGGATATTTCCACAAAAAAGTGAAATTTTCAAAAATCCAGAAAATTGGCGGAAAACGACTAAATATCATGGAATCATTGGGCGAATCGCTCTGGAACTGAAATCGGAACGCTCACTGACATTTGCCCTATCTGAAAGTCTGATAAATGCCGGGAAAATGACTAAGTCCAAAAAAAAAAAATGTTTTCAACTTTTTTCAATTTTACCCCCGTGGGATATATATTCTACCCACACACATTTGGAAATCTCCTGGGGAACACTCACACATATTATTCCCTCATTTAGTGGATATTTTTACAAAAAAGTGACATTTTCAAAAATTCAGAAAATTGGCTGAAAACGACTAAATATCAAGGACTCATTGGGCGAATCGCTCTGGAACTGAAATCAGAACGCTGCCTGACATTTCCCCTATCTGAAAGTCTGATAAACGCCGGAAAAATGACTAACTCCAAAAAAAAATTTTTTTTAACTTTTTTCAATTTTACCCCCGTGGGATATATATTCTTCCAATACACATTTGGAACTCTCCTGGGGTACCCTCACACATATTATTCCCTCATTTAGTGGATATTTTCACAAAAAAGTGAAATTTTCAAAAATCCAGAAAATTGGCTGAAAACGACTAAATATCAAGGACTCATTGGGTGAATCGCTCTGGAACTGAAATCGGAACGCTCACTGACATTTGCCCTATCTGAAAATCTGATAAACGCCGGAAAAATAACTAAGTCCAAAAAAAAATTGTTTCAACTTTTTTCAATTTTACCCCCGTGGGATATATATTCTTCCCACACCCATTTGGAACTCTCCTGGGGTACCCTCACACATATTATTCCCTCATTTAGTGGATATTTCCACAAAAAAGTGAAATTTTCAAAAATCCAGAAAATTGGCGGAAAACGACTAAATATCATGGAATCATTGGGCGAATCGCTCTGGAACTGAAATCGGAACGCTCACTGACATTTGCCCTATCTGAAAGTCTGATAAATGCCGGAAAAATGACTAAGTCCAAAAAAAAAAAATGTTTTCAACTTTTTTCAATTTTACCCCCGTGGGATATATATTCTACCCACACACATTTGGAAATCTCCTGGGGTACACTCACACATATTATTCCCTCATTTAGTGGATATTTTTACAAAAAAGTGAAATTTTCAAAAATTCAGAAAATTGGCTGAAAACGACTAAATATCAAGGACTCATTGGGCGAATCGCTCTGGAACTGAAATCAGAACGGTGCCTGACATTTCCCCTATCTGAAAGTCTGATAAACGCCGGAAAAATGACTAAGTCCAAAAAAAAAATGTTTCATCTTTTTTCAATTTTACCCCCGTGGGATATATATTCTTCCCACACCCATTTGGAACTCTCCTGGGGTACCCTCACACATATTATTCCCTCATTTAGTGGATATTTTTACAGAAAAGTGAAATTTTCAAAAATCCAGAAAATTGGCTGAAAACGACTAAATATCAAGGACTCATAGGGCGAATCGCTCTGGAACTGAAATCGGAACACTCACTGACATTTCCCCTATCTGAAAGTCTGATAAACGCCGGAAAAATTACTAAGTCCAAAAAAAAAATTTTTTTCAACTTTTTTCAATTTTACCCCCGTGGGATATATATTCTACCCACACACATTTGGAACTCTCCTGGGGTACCCTCACACATATTATTCCCTCATTTAGTGGATATTTTCACAAAAAAGTGAAATTTACAAAAATCCAGAAAATTCCCTGAAAACGACTAAATATCAAGGACTCATTGGGTGAATCACTCTGGAACTGAAATTGGAATGCTCACTGACATTTGCCCTATCTGAAATTCTGATAAACGCCGGAAAAATGACTAAGTCCAAAAAAAAATTTTTTTTAACTTTTTTCAATTTTACCCCCGTGGGATATATATTCTTCCAATACACATTTGGAACTCTCCTGGGGTACCCTCACACATACAGTTATATGAAAAAGTTTGGGCACCCCTATTAATCTTAAGCTTAATGTTTTATAAAAATTGGTGTTTTTGCAACAGCTATTTCAGTTTGATATATGTAATAACTGTTGGACACAGTAATGTTTCTGCCTTGAAATGAGGTTTATTGTACTAACAGAAAATGTGCAATCTGCATTCAAACAAAATTTGACAGGTGCATAAGTATGGGCACCCTTATCATTTTCTTGTTTTAAATACTCCTACCTACTTTTTATTGATGTACTAAAGCACTTTTTTTGGTTTTGTAACCACATTGAGCTTTGAACTTCATAGCCAGGTGTATGCAATCATGAGAAAAGCTACTTAAAGTGGCCACTTGCAAGTTGTTCTCCTGTTTGAATCTCCTCTGAAGAGTGGCATCATGGGCTCCTCAAAACAACTGTCAAATGATCTGAAAACAAAGCTTATTCAACATAGTTATTCAGGGGAAGGATACAAAAAGCTGTCTCAGAAATTTAACCTGTCAGTTTCCACTGTGAGGAACATAGTAAGGAAATGGAAGAACACAGGGACAGTTCTTGTTAAGGCCAGAAGTGGCAGGCCAAGAAAAACATCAGAAAGGCAGAGAAGAAGAATGGTGAGATCAGTCTAGGACAATCCTCAGACCACCTCCAGACAGCTGCAGCATCAACTTGCTGCAGATGGTGTCACTGTGCATCGGTCAACTATACAACGCACTTTGCACAAGGAGAAGCTGTATGGGAGAGTGATGCGAAAGAAGCCGTTTCTGTAAGCACGCCACAAACAGAGTCGGCGGAGGTATGCAAAAGCACATTTGGAGAAGTCAATTTCTTTTTGGAAGAAGGTCCTGTGGACTGATGAAACCAAGATTGAGTTGTTTGGTCATACAAAAAGGCGTTATGCATGGCGGCAAAAAAACACAGCATTCCAAGAAAAACATTTGCTACCCACAGTAAAATTTGGTGGAGGTTCCATCATGCTTTGGGGCTGTGTGGCCAATGCCGGCACCGGGAATCTTGTTAAAGTTGAGGGACACATGGATTCCACTCAGTATCAGCAGATTCTTGACAATAATGTTCAAGAATCAGTGATAAAGTTGAAGTTACGCAGGGGATGGATCTTTCAACAAGACAATGATCCAAAACACCACTCCAAATCTACTCAGGCATTCATGCAGAGGAACAATTATAATGTTCTGGAATGCTATCCCAGTCCCCAGACCTGAATATCATTGAACATCTGTGGGATCATTTGAAGAGGGCTGTCCATCCTCGGCGACCATCAAACTTAACTGAACTGGAATTGTTTTGTAAAGAGGAATGGTCAAAAATACCTTCATCCAGGATCCAGGAACTCATTAAAAGCTACAGGAAGCGACTAGAGGCTGTTATTTTTGCAAAAGGAGGATCTACTAAATATTAATGTCACTTTTCTGGTGAGGTGCCCATACTTATGCACCTGTCAAATTTTGTTTGAATGCAGATGGCACATTTTCTGTTAGTACAATAAACCTCATTTCAAGACAGAAACATTACTGTGTCCAACAGTTATTACTTATATCAAACTGAAATAGCTGTTGCAAAAACACCAATTTTTATAAAACATTAAGCTTAAGATTAATAGGGGTGCCCAAACTTTTTCATATAACTGTATTATTCCCTCATTTAGTGGATATTTTCACAAAAAAGTGAAATTTTCAAAAATCCAGAAAATTGGCTGAAAACGACTAAATATCAAGGACTCATTGGGCGAATCGCTCTGGAACTGAAATCAGAACGCTGCCTGACATTTCCCCTATCTGAAAGTCTGATAAACGCCGGAAAAATGACTAAGTCTAAAAAAAAAATGTTTCAACTTTTTTCAATTTTACCCCCGTGGGATATATATTCTACCCACACACATTTGGAACTCTCCTGGTGTACCCTCACACATATTATTCCCTCATTTAGTGGATATTTTTATAAAAAAGTAACATTTTCAAAAATCCAGAAAATTGGCTGAAAACAACTAAATATCAAGGACTCATTGGGCGAATCGCTCTGGAACTGATATCGGAACGCTCACTGACATTTGCCCTATCTGAAAGTCTGATAAACGCCGGAAAAATGACTAAGTCCAAAAAAAAAATGTTTCAACTTTTTTCAATTTTACCCCTGTGGGATATATATTCTACCCACACACATTTGGAACTCTCCTGGGGTACCCTCACACATATTATTCCCTCATTTAGTGGATATTTTTACAAAAAAGTGAAATTTTCAAAAATTCAGAAAATTGGCTGAAAACGACTAAATATCAAGGACTCATTGGGCGAATCGCTCTGGAACTGAAATCAGAACGCTGCCTGACATTTCCCCTATCTGAAAGTCTGATAAACGCCGGAAAAATGACTAAGTCCAAAAAAAAATTTTTTTTCAACTTTTTTCAATTTTACCCCCGTGGGATATATATTCTACCCACACACATTTGGAACTCTCCTGGGGTACCCTCACACATATTATTCCCTCATTTAGTGGATATTTTCACAAAAAAGTGAAATTTACAAAAATCCAGAAAATTCCCTGAAAACGACTAAATATCAAGGACTCATTGGGTGAATCACTCTGGAACTGAAATCGGAATGCTCACTGACATTTGCCCTATCTGAAATTCTGATAAACGCCGGAAAAATGACTAAGTCCAAAAAAAAATTTTTTTTAACTTGTTTCAATTTTACCCCCGTGGGATATATATTCTTCCAATACACATTTGGAACTCTCCTGGGGTACCCTCACACATATTATTCCCTCATTTAGTGGATATTTTCACAAAAAAGTGAAATTTTCAAAAATCCAGAAAATTGGCTGAAAACGACTAAATATCAAGGACTCATTGGGCGAATCACTCTGGAACTGAAATCGGAACGCTCACTGACATTTGCCCTATCTGAAAATCTGATAAACGCCGGAAAAATGACTAAGTCCAAAAAAAAAATGTTTCAACTTTTTTCAATTTTACCCCCGTGGGATATATATTCTACCCACACACATTTGGAACTCTCCTGGGGTACCCTCACACATATTATTCCCTCATTTAGTGGATATTTTCACAAAAAAGTGAAATTTACAAAAATCCAGAAAATTCCCTGAAAACGACTAAATATCAAGGACTCATTGGGTGAATCACTCTGGAACTGAAATCGGAATGCTCACTGACATTTGCCCTATCTGAAATTCTGATAAACGCCGGAAAAATGACTAAGTCCAAAAAAAAAATTTTTTTTAACTTTTTTCAATTTTACCCCCGTGGGATATATATTCTTCAAATACACATTTGGAACTCTCCTGGGGTACCCTCACACATATTATTCCCTCATTTAGTGGATATTTTCACAAAAAAGTGAAGTTTTCAAAAATCCAGAAAATTGGCTGAAAACGACTAAATATCAAGGACTCATTGGGCGAATCGCTCTGGAACTGAAATCAGAACGCTGCCTGACATTTCCCCTATCTGAAAGTCTGATAAACGCCGGAAAAATGACTAAGTCCAAAAAAAAAAATGTTTCAACTTTTTTCAATTTTACCCCCGTGGGATATATATTCTACCCACACCCATTTGGAACTCTCCTGGGGTACCCTCACACATATTTATTCCCTCTTTTAGTGGATATTTTCACAAAAAAGTGAAATTTTCAAAAATCCAGAAAATTAGCTGAAAACGACTAAATATCAAGGACTCATTGGGTGAATCACTCTGGAACTGAAATCGGTATGCTCACTGACATTTGCCCTATCTGAAATTCTGATAAACGCCGGAAAAATGACTAAGTCCCAAAAAATTTTTTTTTTAACTTTTTTCAATTTTGCCCCCGTGGGATATATATTCTTCCCAAACACATTTGGAACTCTCCTGGGGTACCCTCACACATATTATTCCCTCATTTAGTGGATATTTTTACAAAAAAGTGAAATTTTCAAAAATCCAGAAAATTGTATGAAAACGACTAAATATCAAGGACTCATTGGGCGAATCGCTCTGGAACTGAAATCGGAACGCTCACTGACATTTGCCCTATCTGAAAGTCTGATAAACGCCGGAAAAATGACTAAGTCCAAAAAAAAAAATGTTTTCAACTTTTTTCAATTTTACCCCCGTGGGATATATATTCTACCCACACACATTTGGAACTCTCCTGGTGTACCCTCACACATATTATTCCCTCATTTAGTGGATATTTTTATAAAAAAGTAACATTTTCAAAAATCCAGAAAATTGGCTGAAAACAACTAAATATCAAGGACTCATTGGGCGAATCGCTCTGGAACAGATATCGGAACGCTCACTGACATTTGCCCTATCTGAAAGTCTGATAAACGCCGGAAAAATGACTAAGTCCAAAAAAAAAATGTTTCAACTTTTTTCAATTTTACCCCTGTGGGATATATATTCTACCCACACACATTTGGAACTCTCCTGGGGTACCCTCACACATATTATTCCCTCATTTAGTGGATATTTTTACAAAAAAGTGAAATTTTCAAAAATTCAGAAAATTGGCTGAAAACGACTAAATATCAAGGACTCATTGGGCGAATCGCTCTGGAACTGAAATCAGAACGCTGCCTGACATTTCCCCTATCTGAAAGTCTGATAAACGCCGGAAAAATGACTAAGTCCAAAAAAAAAATTTTTTTCAACTTTTTTCAATTTTACCCCCGTGGGATATATATTCTACCCACACACATTTGGAACTCTCCTGGGGTACCCTCACACATATTATTCCCTCATTTAGTGGATATTTTCACAAAAAAGTGAAATTTACAAAAATCCAGAAAATTCCCTGAAAACGACTAAATATCAAGGACTCATTGGGTGAATCACTCTGGAACTGAAATCGGAATGCTCACTGACATTTGCCCTATCTGAAATTCTGATAAACGCCGGAAAAATGACTAAGTCCAAAAAAAAATTTTTTTTAACTTGTTTCAATTTTACCCCCGTGGGATATATATTCTTCCAATACACATTTGGAACTCTCCTGGGGTACCCTCACACATATTATTCCCTCATTTAGTGGATATTTTCACAAAAAAGTGAAATTTTCAAAAATCCAGAAAATTGGCTGAAAACGACTAAATATCAAGGACTCATTGGGCGAATCACTCTGGAACTGAAATCGGAACGCTCACTGACATTTGCCCTATCTGAAAATCTGATAAACGCCAGAAAAATGACTAAGTCCAAAAAAAAAATGTTTCAACTTTTTTCAATTTTACCCCCGTGGGATATATATTCTACCCACACACATTTGGAACTCTCCTGGGGTACCCTCACACATATTATTCCCTCATTTAGTGGATATTTTCACAAAAAAGTGAAATTTACAAAAATCCAGAAAATTCCCTGAAAACGACTAAATATCAAGGACTCATTGGGTGAATCACTCTGGAACTGAAATCGGAATGCTCACTGACATTTGCCCTATCTGAAATTCTGATAAACGCCGGAAAAATGACTAAGTCCAAAAAAAAAATGTTTCAACTTTTTTCAATTTTACCCCCGTGGGATATATATTCTACCCACACACATTTGGAACTTTCCTGGTGTACCCTCACACATATTATTCCCTCATTTAGTGGATATTTTTATAAAAAAGTAACATTTTCAAAAATCCAGAAAATTGGCTGAAAACAACTAAATATCAAGGACTCATTGGGCGAATCGCTCTGGAACTGATATCGGAACGCTCACTGACATTTGCCCTATCTGAAAGTCTGATAAACGCCGGAAAAATGACTAAGTCCAAAAAAAAAATGTTTCATCTTTTTTCAATTTTACCCCTGTGGGATATATATTCTACCCACACACATTTGGAACTCTCCTGGGGTACCCTCACACATATTATTCCCTCATTTAGTGGATATTTTTACAAAAAAGTGAAATTTTCAAAAATCCAGAAAATTGTCTGAAAACGACTAAATATCAAGGACTCATTGGTCGAATCACTCTGGAACTGAAATCGGAACGCTCACTGACATTTGCCCTATCTGAAAGTCTGATAAACGCCGGAAAAATGACTAAGTCCAAAAAAAAAAATGTTTTCAACTTTTTTCAATTTTACCCCCATGGGATATATATTCTTCCCACACACATTTGGAACTCTCCTGGGGTACCGTCACACATATTATTCCCTCATTTAGTGGATATTTTCACAAAAAAGTGAAATTTTCAAAAATCCAGAAAATTGGCTGAAAACGACTAAATATCAAGGACTCATTGGGTGAATCACTCTGGAACTGAAATCGGAATGCTCACTGACATTTGCCCTATCTGAAATTCTGATAAACGCCGGAAAAATGACTAAGTCCAAAAAAAAATTTTTTTTAACTTTTTTCAATTTTACCCCCGTGGGATATATATTCTTCCAATACACATTTGGAACTCTCCTGGGGTACCCTCACACATATTATTCCCTCATTTAGTGGATATTTTCACAAAAAAAGTGAAATTTTCCAAAATCCAGAAAATTGGCTGAAAACGACTAAATATCAAGGACTCATTGGGCGAATCGCTCTGGAACTGAAATCGGAACGCTCACTGACATTTGCCCTATCTGAAAATCTGATAAACGCCGGAAAAATGACTAATTCCAAAAAAAAAATGTTTCAACTTTTTTCAATTTTACCCCCGTGGGATATATATTCTTCCCACACCCATTTGGAACTCTCCTGGGGTACCCTCACACATATTATTCCCTCATTTAGTGGATATTTTTACAAAAAAGTGAAATTTTCAAAAATCCAGAAAATTGGCTGAAAACGACTAAATATCAAGGACTCATTGGGCGAATCGCTCTGGAACTGAAATCGTAACGTTCACTGACATTTGCCCTATCTGAAAGTCTGATAAACGCTGGAAAAACGCTGGAAAAATGACTAAGTCCAAAAAAAAAATGTTTTCAACTTATTTCAATTTTACCCCGTGGGATATATATTCTACCCACACACATTTGGAACTCTCCTGGGGTACCCTCACACATATTATTCCCTCATTTAGTGGATATTTCCACAAAAAAGTGAAATTTTCAAAAATCCAGAAAATTGGCGGAAAACGACTAAATATCATGGAATCATTGGGCGAATCGCTCTGGAACTGAAATCGGAACGCTCACTGACATTTGCACTATCTGAAAGTCTGATAAACGCCGGAAAAATGACTAAGTCCAAAAAAAAAAATGTTTTCAACTTTTTTCAATTTTACCCCCGTGGGATATATATTCTACCCACACAAATTTGGAACTCTCCTGGTGTACCCTCACACATATTATTCCCTCATTTAGTGGATATTTTTATAAAAAAGTAACATTTTCAAAAATCCAGAAAATTGGCTGAAAACAACTAAATATCAAGGACTCATTGGGCGAATCGCTCTGGAACTGATATCGGAATGCTCACTGACATTTGCCCTATCTGAAAGTCTGATAAACGCCGGAAAAATGACTAAGTCCAAAAAAAAAATGTTTCAACTTTTTTCAATTTTACCCCTGTGGGATATATATTCTACCCACACACATTTGGAACTCTCCTGGGGTACCCTCACACATATTATTCCCTCATTTAGTGGATATTTTTACAAAAAAGTGAAATTTTCAAAAATTCAGAAAATTGGCTGAAAACGACTAAATATCAAGGACTCATTGGGCGAATCGCTCTGGAACTGAAATCAGAACGCTGCCTGACATTTCCCCTATCTGAAAGTCTGATAAACGCCGGAAAAATGACTAAGTCCAAAAAAAAAATGTTTCAACTTTTTTCAATTTTACCCCCGTGGGATATACAGTCATGGCCAAAAGTATTGAGAATGAGACAAATAGTAATTTTTCCAAAGTTTACTGCTTCATTTTTTGTAATGGCAATTTGCATATACTCCTGAATGTCAAAGAGTGATCAGCTTAACAGCAATTACTGTACTTGCAAAGTCAATATTTGCCCAGAAAATGAACTTTAACCCCCAAAACACATTTCAACATCATTGCAGTCCTGCCTTAAAAGGAGCAGCTAACATCGTTTTAGTGATTGATCCATTAACACAGAAGTGGGTGTTGATGAGGACAGGGCTGGCGATCAATCAGTCATGATTAAGTAAGAATGACATCACTGGACACTTTAAAAGGAGGCTAGTTCTTGGTATCATTGTTTCTCTTCAGTTAACCATGGTTATCTCGAAAGAAACACGTGCAGCCATAATTGCACAGCACAAAAATGGCCTAGCAGGGAAGAGTATCGCAGCTACAAAGATTGCACCTCAGTCAACAATCTATCGCATCATCAAGAACTTCAAGGAGAGTGCTTCCATTGTTGTCAAAAAGGCTCCAGGGTGCCCAAGAAAGACCAGCAAGCGCCAGGACCGTATCTTAAAACTGTTTCAGCTGCAGGATCAGACTACCAGCAGTGCCGAGCTTGCTCAGGAATGGCAGCAGGCTGGTGTGAGTGCTTCTGCACGCACTGTGAGGTGGAGACTCTTTGAGCAAGGGCTGGTTTCAAGGAAGGCAGCAAAGAAGCCACTTCTCTCCAGAAAAAACATCAGGGACCGACTGATATTCTGCAAAAGGTACAGGGAGTGGACTGCTGAGGACTGGGGCAAAGTCATTTTCTCTGATGAGTCCCCTTTTCGATTGTTTGGGACATCTGGAAAACAGCTTATTCGGAGAAGAAGAGGTGAGTGCTACCACCAGTCTTGTCTCATGCCAACTGTAAAGCATCCTGAAACCATTCATGTGTGGGGTTGCTTCTCAGCCAAGGGAATCGGCTCACTCACAGTCTTGCCTAAAAACACAGCCATGAATAAAGAATGGTACCAGAATGTCCTCCAAGAGCAACTTCTCCCAACTGTCCAAGAGCAGTTTGGCGCCCAACAATGCCTTTTCCAGCATGATGGAGCACCTTGCCATAAAGCAAAGGTGATAACTAAATGGCTCATGGAATAAAACATAGAGATTTTGGGTCCATGGCCTGGAAACTCCCCAGATCTTAATCCCATTGAGAACTTGTGGTCAATCATCAAGAGACGGGTGGACAAACAAAAACCAACAAATTCTGGCAAAATGCAAGCATTGATTATGCAAGAATGGACTGCTATCAGTCAGGATTTGGTCCAAAAGTTGATTGAGAGCATGCCAGGGAGAATTACAGAGGTCTTGAAGAAGAAGGGGCAACACTGCAAATATTGACTTGCTGCATTAACTCATTCTAACTGTCAATATAACCTATTGGTACTCATAATATGATTGCAATTATATTTATGTATGTGATATAAACATCAGACAAACACTAATAAAAACCAGAGGCCAGCAGATCATGTGAAAATATAATTTTGGTGTCATTCTCAAAACTTTTGGCCATGACTGTATATTCTACCCACACCCATTTGGAACTCTCCTGGGGTACCCTCACACATATTATTCCCTCATTTAGTGGATATTTTTACAAAAAAGTGAAATTTTCAAAAATCCAGAAAATTGGCTGAAAACGACTAAATATCAAGGACTCATAGGGCGAATCGCTCTGGAACTGAAATCGGAACACTCACTGACATTTCCCCTATCTGAAAGTCTGATAAACGCCGGAAAAATTACTAAGTCCAAAAAAAAAATTTTTTTCAACTTTTTTCAATTTTACCCCCGTGGGATATATATTCTACCCACACACATTTGGAACTCTCCTGGGGTACCCTCACACATATTATTCCCTCATTTAGTGGATATTTTCACAAAAAAGTGAAATTTACAAAAATCCAGAAAGTTCCCTGAAAACGACTAAATATCAAGGACTCATTGGGTGAATCACTCTGGAACTGAAATCGGAATGCTCACTGACATTTGCCCTATCTGAAATTCTGATAAACGCCGGAAAAATGACTAAGTCCAAAAAAAAATTTTTTTTAACTTTTTTCAATTTTACCCCCGTGGGATATATATTCTTCCAATACACATTTGGAACTCTCCTGGGGTACCCTCACACATATTATTCCCTCATTTAGTGGATATTTTCACAAAAAAGTGAAATTTTCAAAAATCCAGAAAATTGGCTGAAAACGACTAAATATCAAGGACTCATTGGGCGAATCGCTCTGGAACTGAAATCGGAACGCTCACTGACATTTGCCCTATCTGAAAGTCTGATAAACGCTGGAAAAACGCTGGAAAAATGACTAAGTCCAAAAAAAAAATGTTTTCAACTTATTTCAATTTTACCCCGTGGGATATATATTCTACCCACACACATTTGGAACTCTCCTGGGGTACCCTCACACATATTATTCCCTCATTTAGTGGATATTTCCACAAAAAAGTGAAATTTTCAAAAATCCAGAAAATTGGCGGAAAACGACTAAATATCATGGAATCATTGGGCGAATCGCTCTGGAACTGAAATCGGAACGCTCACTGACATTTGCCCTATCTGAAAGTCTGATAAATGCCGGAAAAATGACTAAGTCCAAAAAAAAAAAATGTTTTCAACTTTTTTCAATTTTACCCCCGTGGGATATATATTCTACCCACACACATTTGGAAATCTCCTGGGGTACACTTACATATTATTCCCTCATTTAGTGGATATTTTTACAAAAAAGTGAAATTTTCAAAAATTCAGAAAATTGGCTGAAAACGACTAAATATCAAGGACTCATTGGGCGAATCGCTCTGGAACTGAAATCAGAACGCTGCCTGACATTTCCCCTATCTGAAAGTCTGATAAACGCCGGAAAAATGACTAAGTCCAAAAAAAAAATGTTTCAACTTTTTTCAATTTTACCCCCGTGGGATATATATTCTACCCACACCCATTTGGAACTCTCCTGGGGTACCCTCACACATATTATTCCCTCATTTAGAGGATATTTTTACAAAAAAGTGAAATTTTCAAAAATCCAGAAAATTGGCTGAAAACGACTAAATATCAAGGACTCATTGGGCGAATCGCTCTGGAACTGAAATCAGAACGCTGCCTGACATTTCCCCTATCTGAAAGTCTGATAAACGCCGGAAAAATGACTAAGTCCAAAAAAAAAATGTTTCAACTTTTTTCAGTTTTACACCCGTGGGATATATATTCTACCCACACACATTTGGAACTCTCCTGGGGTACCCTCACACATATTATTCCCTCATTTAGTGGATATTTTCAGAAAAAAGTGAAATTTTCAAAAATCCAGAAAATTGGCTGAAAACGACTAAATATCAAGTACTCATTGTGCGAATCGCTCTGGAATTGAAATCGGAACGCTCACTGACATTTGCCCTATCTGAAAGTCTGATAAACGCCGGAAAAATGACTAAGTCCAAAAAAAAAAATGTTTTCAACTTTTTTCAATTTTACCACCGTGGGATATATATTCTACCCACACACATTTGGAAATCTCCTGGGCTACACTCACACATATTATTCCCTCATTTAGTGGATATTTTTGCAAAAAAGTGAAATTTTCAAAAATCCAGAAAATTGGCTGAAAACGACTAAATATCAAGGACTCATTGGGCGAATCGCTCTGGAACTGAAATCAGAATGCTCCCTGACATTTCCCCTATCTGAAAGTCTGATAAACGCCGGAAAAATTACTAAGTCCAAAAAAAAAAATTTTTTCAACTTTTTTCAGTTTTACCCCCGTGGGATATATATTCTACCCACACACATTTGAAACTCTCCTGGGGTACCCTCACACATATTATTCCCTCTTTTAGTGGATATTTTCACAAAAAAGTGAAATTTTCAAAAATCCAGAAAATTAGCTGAAAACGACTAAATATCAAGGACTCATTGGGTGAATCACTCTGGAACTGAAATCGGTATGCTCACTGACATTTGCCCTATCTGAAAGTCTGATAAACGCCGGAAAAATGACTAAGTCCAAAAAAAAAAATGTTTTCAACTTTTTTCAATTTTACCCCCGTGGGATATATATTCTACCCACACACATTTGGAACTCTCCTGGGGTACCCTCACACATATTATTCCCTCATTTAGTGGATATTTCCACAAAAAAGTGAAATTTTCAAAAATCCAGAAAATTGGCTGAAAACGACTAAATATCATGGAATCATTGGGCGAATCGCTCTGGAACTGAAATCGGAACGCTCACTGACATTTGCCCTATCTGAAAGTCTGATAAATGCCGGAAAAATGACTAAGTCCAAAAAAAAAAATGTTTTCAACTTTTTTCAATTTTACCCCCGTGGGATATATATTCTACCCACACACATTTGGAACTCTCCTGGGGTACCCTCACACATATTATTCCCTCATTTAGTGGATATTTCCACAAAAAAGTGAAATTTTCAAAAATCCAGAAAATTGGCTGAAAACGACTAAATATCACGGACTCATTGGGCGAATCGCTCTGGAACTGAAATCAGAACGCTGCCTGACATTTCCCCTATCTGAAAGTCTGATAAACGCCGGAAAAATGACTAAGTCCAAAAAAAAAATGTTTCAACTTTTTTCAATTTTACCCCCATGGGATATATATTCTACCCACACACATTTGGAACTCTCCTGGGGTACCCTCACACATATTATTCCCTCATTTAGTGGATATTTTCAGAAAAAAGTGAAATTTTCAAAAATCCAGAAAATTGGCTGAAAACGATTAAATATCAAGTACTCATTGTGCGAATCGCTCTGGAATTGAAATCGGAACACTCACTGACATTTGCCCTATCTGAAAGTCTGATAAACGCCGGAAAAATGACTAAGTCCAAAAAAAAAAATGTTTTCAACTTTTTTCAATTTTACCCCCGTGGGATATATATTCTACCCACACACATTTGAAACTCTCCTGGGGTACCCTCACACATATTATTCACTCTTTTAGTGGATATTTTCACAAAAAAGTTAAATTTTCAAAAATCCAGAAAATTAGCTGAAAACGACTAAATATCAAGGACTCATTGGGTGAATCACTCTGGAACTGAAATAGGTATGCTCACTGACATTTGCCCTATCTGAAATTCTGATAAACGCCGGAAAAATGACTAAGTCCCAAAAAAATTTTTTTTTTACTTTTTTCAATTTTGCCCCCGTGGGATATATATTCTTCCCACACACATTTGGAACTCTCCTGGGGTACCCTCACACATATTATTCCCTCATTTAGTGGATATTTTCACAAAAAAGTGAAATTTTCAAAAATCCAGAAAATTGGCTGAAAACGACTAAATATCATGGAATCATTGGGCGAATCGCTCTGGAACTGAAATCGGAACGCTCACTGACATTTGCCCTATCTGAAAGTCTGATAAACGCTGGAAAAACGCTGGAAAAATGACTAAGTCCAAAAAAAAAATGTTTTCAACTTATTTCAATTTTACCCCGTGGGATATATATTCTACCCACACACATTTGGAACTCTCCTGGGGTACCCTCACACATATTATTCCCTCATTTAGTGGATATTTCCACAAAAAAGTGAAATTTTCAAAAATCCAGAAAATTGGCGGAAAACGACTAAATATCATGGAATCATTGGGCGAATCGCTCTGGAACTGAAATCGGAACGCTCACTGACATTTGCCCTATTTGAAAGTCTGATACATGCCGGAAAAATGACTAAGTGAAAAAAAAAAAAATGTTTTCAACTTTTTTCAATTTTACCCCCGTGGGATATATATTCTACCCACACACATTTGGAAATCTCCTGGGGTACACTCACATATTATTCCCTCATTTAGTGGATATTTTTACAAAAAAGTGAAATTTTCAAAAATTCAGAAAATTGGCTGAAAACGACTAAATATCAAGGACTCATTGGGCGAATCGCTCTGGAACTGAAATCAGAACGCTGCCTGACATTTCCCCTATCTGAAAGTCTGATAAACGCCGGAAAAATGACTAAGTCCAAAAAAAAAATGTTTCAACTTTTTTCAGTTTTACCCCCGTGGGATATATATTCTACCCACACCCATTTGGAACTCTCCTGGGGTACCCTCACACATATTATTCCCTCATTTAGTGGATATTTTTACAAAAAAGTGAAATTTTCAAAAATCCAGAAAGTTGTATGAAAACGACTAAATATCAAGGACTCATTGGGCGAATCGCTCTGGAACTGAAATCGGAACGCTCACTGACATTTGCCCTATCTGAAAGTCTGATAAACGCCGGAAAAATGACTAAGTCCAAAAAAAAAAATGTTTTCAACTTTTTTCAATTTTACCCCCGTGGGATATATATTCTACCCACACACATTTGGAAATCTCCTGGGGTACACTCACACATATTATTCCCTCATTTAGTGGATATTTTTGCAAAAAAGTGAAATTTTCAAAAATCCAGAAAATTGGCTGAAAACGACTAAATATCAAGGATTCATTGGGCGAATCGCTCTGGAACTGAAATCAGAATGCTCCCTGACATTTCCCCTATCTGAAAGTCTGATAAACGCCGGAAAAATTACTAAGTCCAAAAAAAAAAATTTTTTCAACTTTTTTCAATTTTACCCCCGTGGGATATATATTCTACCCACACACATTTGAAACTCTCCTGGGGTACCCTCACACATATTATTCCCTCTTTTAGTGGATATTTTCACAAAAAAGTGAAATTTTCAAAAATCCAGAAAATAAGCTGAAAACGACTAAATATCAAGGACTCATTGGGTGAATCACTCTGGAACTGAAATCGGTATGCTCACTGACATTTGCCCTATCTGAAATTCTGATAAACGCCGGAAAAATGACTAAGTCCCAAGAAAATTTTTTTTTTACTTTTTTCAATTTTGCCCCCGTGGGATATATATTCTTCCCAAACACATTTGGAACTCTCCTGGGGTACCCTCACACATATTATTCCCTCATTTAGTGGATATTTTTACAAAAAAGTGAAATTTTCAAAAATCCAGAAAGTTGTATGAAAACGACTAAATATCAAGGACTCATTGGGCGAATCGCTCTGGAACTGAAATCGGAACGCTCACTGACATTTGCCCTATCTGAAAGTCTGATAAACGCCGGAAAAATGACTAAGTCCAAAAAAAAAAATGTTTTCAACTTTTTTCAATTTTACCCCCGTGGGATATATATTCTACCCACACACATTTGGAAATCTCCTGGGGTACACTCACACATATTATTCCCTCATTTAGTGGATATTTTTTCAAAAAAGTGAAATTTTCAAAAATCCAGAAAATTGGCTGAAAACGACTAAATATCAAGGACTCATTGGGCGAATCGCTCTGGAACTGAAATCAGAATGCTCCCTGACATTTCCCCTATCTGAAAGTCTGATAAACGCCGGAAAAATTACTAAGTCCAAAAAAAAAATTTTTTTCAACTTTTTTCAATTTTACCCCCGTGGGATATATATTCTTCCCAAACACATTTGGAACTCTCCTGGGGTACCCTCACACATATTATTCCCTCATTTAGTGGATATTTTTACAAAAAAGTGAAATTTTCAAAAATCCAGAAAGTTGTATGAAAACGACTAAATATCAAGGACTCATTGGGCGAATCGCTCTGGAACTGAAATCGGAACGCTCACTGACATTTGCCCTATCTGAAAGTCTGATAAACGCCGGAAAAATGACTAAGTCCAAAAAAAAAAATGTTTTCAACTTTTTTCAATTTTACCCCCGTGGGATATATATTCTACCCACACACATTTGGAAATCTCCTGGGGTACACTCACACATATTATTCCCTCATTTAGTGGATATTTTTTCAAAAAAGTGAAATTTTCAAAAATCCAGAAAATTGGCTGAAAACGACTAAATATCAAGGACTCATTGGGCGAATCGCTCTGGAACTGAAATCAGAATGCTCCCTGACATTTCCCCTATCTGAAAGTCTGATAAACGCCGGAAAAATTACTAAGTCCAAAAAAAAAATTTTTTTCAACTTTTTTCAATTTTACCCCCGTGGGATATATATTCTACCCACACACATTTGAAACTCTCCTGGGGTACCCTCACACATATTATTCCCTCTTTTAGTGGATATTTTCACAAAAAAGTGAAATTTTCAAAAATCCAGAAAATTAGCTGAAAACGACTAAATATCAAGGACTCATTGGGTGAATCACTCTGGAACTGAAATCGGTATGCTCACTGACATTTGCCCTATCTGAAATTCTGATAAACGCCGGAAAAATGACTAAGTCCCCAAAAAATTTTTTTTTAACTTTTTTCAATTTTGCCCCCGTGGGATATATATTCTTCCCAAACACATTTGGAAATCTCCTGGGGTACCCTCACACATATTATTCCCTCATTTAGTGGATATTTTTACAAAAAAGTGAAATTTTCAAAAATCCAGAAAGTTGTATGAAAACGACTAAATATCAAGGACTCATTGGGCGAATCGCTCTGGAACTGAAATCGGAACGCTCACTGACATTTGCCCTATCTGAAAGTCTGATAAACGCCGGAAAAATGACTAAGTCCAAAAAAAAAAATGTTTTCAACTTTTTTCAATTTTACCCCCGTGGGATATATATTCTACCCACACACATTTGGAACTCTCCTGGTGTACCCTCACACATATTACTCCCTCATTTAGTGGATATTTTTATAAAAAAGTAACATTTTCAAAAATCCAGAAAATTGGCTGAAAACAACTAAATATCAAGGACTCATTGGGCGAATCGCTCTGGAACTGATATCGGAACGCTCACTGACATTTGCCCTATCTGAAAGTCTGATAAACGCTGGAAAAACGCTGGAAAAATGACTAAGTCCAAAAAAAAAATGTTTTCAACTTATTTCAATTTTACCCCGTGGGATATATATTCTACCCACACACATTTGGAACTCTCCTGGGGTACCCTCACGCATATTATTCCCTCATTTAGTGGATATTTTCACAAGAAAGTGAAATTTTCAAAAATCCAGAAAATTGGCTGAAAACGACTAAATATCAAGGACTCATAGGGCGAATCACTCTGGTACTGAAATCGGAACGCTCACTGACATTTCCACTATCTGAAAGTCTGATAAACGCCGGAAAAATGACTTTTTTTTTCAACTTTTTTCAATTCTACCCCCGTGGGATATATATTCCACCCACACACATTTGGAACTCTCCTGGGGTACCCTCACACATATTATTCCCTCATTTAGTGGATATTTCCACAAAAAAGTGAAATTTTCAAAAATCCAGAAAATTGGCTGAAAACGACTAAATATCAAGGACTCATAGGGCGAATCACTCTGGTACTGAAATCGGAACGCTCACTGACATTTGCCCTATCTGAAAGTCTGATAAATGCCGGAAAAATGACTAAGTCCAAAAAAAAAAAATGTTTTCAACTTTTTTCAATTTTACCCCCGTGGGATATATATTCTACCCACACACATTTGGAAATCTCCTGGGGTACACTCACACATATTATTCCCTCATTTAGTGGATATTTTTACAAAAAAGTGAAATTTTCAAAAATTCAGAAAATTGGCTGAAAACGACTAAATATCAAGGACTCATTGGGCGAATCGCTCTGGAACTGAAATCAGAACGCTGCCTGACATTTCCCCTATCTGAAAGTCTGATAAACGCCGGAAAAATGACTAAGTCCAAAAAAAAAAATGTTTCAACTTTTTTCAATTTTACCCCCGTGGGATATATATTCTACCCACACCCATTTGGAACTCTCCTGGGGTACCCTCACACATATTATTCCCTCATTTAGTGGATATTTTTACAAAAAAGTGAAATTTTCAAAAATCCAGAAAATTGGCTGAAAACGACTAAATATCAAGGACTCATAGGGCGAATCACTCTGGAACTGAAATCGGAACACTCACTGACATTTCCCCTATCTGAAAGTCTGATAAACGCCGGAAAAATTACTAAGTCCAAAAAAAAAATTTTTTTCAACTTTTTTCAATTTTACCCCCGTGGGATATATATTCTACCCAAACACATTTGGAACTCTCCTGGGGTACCCTCACACATATTATTCCCTCATTTAGTGGATATTTTCACAAAAAAGTGAAATTTACAAAAATCCAGAAAATTCCCTGAAAATGACTAAATATCAAGGACTCATTGGGTGAATCACTCTGGAACTGAAATCGGAATGCTCACTGACATTTGCCCTATCTGAAATTCTGATAAACGCCGGAAAAATGACTAAGTCCAAAAAAAAATTTTTTTTAAACTTTTTTCAATTTTACCCCCGTGGGATATATATTCTTCCAATACACATTTGGAACTCTCCTGGGGTACCCTCACACATATTATTCCCTCATTTAGTGGATATTTTCACAAAAAAGTGAAATTTTCAAAAATCCAGAAAATTGGCTGAAAACGACTAAATATCAAGGACTCATTGGGCGAATCGCTCTGGAACTGAAATCGGAACGCTCACTGACATTTGCCCTATCTGAAAGTCTGATAAACGCCGGAAAAATGACTAAGTCCAAAAAAAAAAATGTTTTCAACTTTTTTCAATTTTACCCCCGTGGGATATATATTCTACCCACACACATTTGGAACTCTCCTGGTGTACCCTCACACATATTATTCCCTCATTTAGTGGATATTTTTATAAAAAAGTAACATTTTCAAAAATCCAGAAAATTGGCTGAAAACAACTAAATATCAAGGACTCATTGGGCGAATCGCTCTGGAACTGATATCGGAACGCTCACTGACATTTGCCCTATCTGAAAGTCTGATAAACGCCGGAAAAATGACTAAGTCCAAAAAAAAAATGTTTCAACTTTTTTCAATTTTACCCCGTGGGATATATATTCCACCCACACACATTTGGAACTCTCCTGGGGTACCCTCACACATATTATTCCCTCATTTAGTGGATATTTCCACAAAAAAGTGAAATTTTCAAAAATCCAGAAAATTGGCTGAAAACGACTAAATATCAAGGACTCATAGGGCGAATCACTCTGGTACTGAAATCGGAACGCTCACTGACATTTGCCCTATCTGAAAGTCTGATAAATGCCGGAAAAATGACTAAGTCCAAAAAAAAAAAATGTTTTCAACTTTTTTCAATTTTACCCCCGTGGGATATATATTCTACCCACACACATTTGGAAATCTCCTGGGGTACACTCACACATATTATTCCCTCATTTAGTGGATATTTTTACAAAAAAGTGAAATTTTCAAAAATTCAGAAAATTGGCTGAAAACGACTAAATATCAAGGACTCATTGGGCGAATCGCTCTGGAACTGAAATCAGAACGCTGCCTGACATTTCCCCTATCTGAAAGTCTGATAAACGCCGGAAAAATGACTAAGTCCAAAAAAAAAAATGTTTCAACTTTTTTCAATTTTACCCCCGTGGGATATATATTCTACCCACACCCATTTGGAACTCTCCTGGGGTACCCTCACACATATTATTCCCTCATTTAGTGGATATTTTTACAAAAAAGTGAAATTTTCAAAAATCCAGAAAATTGGCTGAAAACGACTAAATATCAAGGACTCATAGGGCGAATCACTCTGGAACTGAAATCGGAACACTCACTGACATTTCCCCTATCTGAAAGTCTGATAAACGCCGGAAAAATTACTAAGTCCAAAAAAAAAATTTTTTTCAACTTTTTTCAATTTTACCCCCGTGGGATATATATTCTACCCACACACATTTGGAACTCTCCTGGGGTACCCTCACACATATTATTCCCTCATTTAGTGGATATTTTCACAAAAAAGTGAAATTTACAAAAATCCAGAAAATTCCCTGAAAACGACTAAATATCAAGGACTCATTGGGTGAATCACTCTGGAACTGAAATCGGAATGCTCACTGACATTTGCCCTATCTGAAATTCTGATAAACGCCGGAAAAATGACTAAGTCCAAAAAAAAATTTTTTTTTAACTTTTTTCAATTTTACCCCCGTGGGATATATATTCTTCCAATACACATTTGGAACTCTCCTGGGGTACCCTCACACATATTATTCCCTCATTTAGTGGATATTTTCACAAAAAAGTGAAATTTTCAAAAATCCAGAAAATTGGCTGAAAACGACTAAATATCAAGGACTCATTGGGCGAATCGCTCTGGAACTGAAATCGGAACGCTCACTGACATTTGCCCTATCTGAATGTCTGATAAACGCCGGAAAAATGACTAAGTCCAAAAAAAAAAAAGTTTTCAACTTTTTTCAATTTTACCCCCGTGGGATATATATTCTACCCACACACATTTGGAACTCTCCTGGTGTACCCTCACACATATTATTCCCTCATTTAGTGGATATTTTTATAAAAAAGTAACATTTTCAAAAATCCAGAAAATTGGCTGAAAACAACTAAATATCAAGGACTCATTGGGCGAATCGCTCTGGAACTGATATCGGAACGCTCACTGACATTTGCCCTATCTGAAAGTCTGATAAACGCCGGAAAAATGACTAAGTCCAAAAAAAAAATGTTTCAACTTTTTTCAATTTTACCCCTGTGGGATATATATTCTACCCACACACATTTGGAACTCTCCTGGGGTACCCTCACACATATTATTCCCTCATTTAGTGGATATTTTCACAAAAAAGTGAAATTTTCAAAAATCCAAAACATTGGCTGAAAACTACTAAATATCATGGACTCATTTGGCGAATCGCTCTGGAACTGAAATCGGAACGCTCACTGACATTTGCCCTATCTGAAAGTCTGATAAACGCCGGAAAAATGACTGAGTCCAAAAAAAAAATGTTTTCAACTTTTTTCAATTTTACCTCCGTGGGATATATATTCTACCCACACACATTGGGAACCCTCCCGGGATACCCTCACACATATTATTTCCTCATTTAGTGGATATTTTCACAAAAAAGTGAAATTTTCAAAAATCCAGAAAATTGGCTGAAAACTACTAAATATCAAGGACTCATTGGGCGAATCGCTCTGGAACTGAAATCGGAACGCTCATTGACATTTGCCCTATCTGAAAGTCTGATAAACGCCGGAAAAATTACTAAGTTCAAAAAAAATTTTTTTTTAACTTTTTTCAATTTTACCCCCGTGGGATATATATTCTACCCACACACATTTGGAAATCTCCTGGGGTACCCTCACACATATTGTTCCCTCATTTAGTGGATATTTTCACAAAAAAGTGAAATTTTAAAAAATCCAGAAAATTGGCTGAAAACGACTAAATATCAAGGACTCATTGGGCGAATCGCTCTGGAAATGAAATCGGAACGCTCACTGACATTTGCCCTATCTGAAAGTCTGATAAACGCCGGAAAAATGACTAAGTCCAAAAAAAAAATGTTTTCAACTTTTTTCAATTTTACCTCCGTGGGATATATATTCTACCCAAACACATTTGGAACTCTCCTGGGATACCCTCACACATATTATTCCCTCATTTAGTGAATATTTTCACAAAAAAGTGAAATTTTCAAAAATCCAAAATATTGGCTGAAAACTACTAAATATCAGGGACTCATTGGGCGAATCGCTCTGGAACTGAAAATGGAACACTCACTGACATTTCCCCTATCTGAAAGTCTGATAAACGTCGGAAAAATGACTAAGTCCAAAAGAAAAATGTTTTCAACTTTTTTCAATTTTACCCCTGTGTTACATATATTCTACCCACACACATTTGGAACTCTCCTGGGGTACCCTCACACATATTATTCCCTCATTTAGTGGATATTTTCACAAAAAAGTGAAATTTTCAAAAATCCAAAATATTGGCTGAAACTACTAAATATCAGGGACTCATTGGGCGAATCGCTCTGGAACTAAAATCGGAACGCTCACTGACATTTCACCCTATCTGAAAGTCTGATAAACGCTGGAAAAATGACTAAGTCCAAAAAAAAAAAATTTTCAACTTTTTTCAATTTTACCCCCGTTGGATATATATTCTACCCACACATTTTTGGAACTCTACTGGGGTACCCTCACACATATTATTCCCTCATTTAGTGGATATTTTCACAAAAAAGTGAAATTTTCAAAAATCCAGAAAATTGGCTGAAAACGACTAAATATCATGGATTCATTGGGCGAATCACTCTGGAACTGAAATCGGAATGCTCACTGACATTTCCCCTATCTGAAAGTCTGATAAACGCCGGAAAAATGACTAAGTCCAAAAAAAAATTTTTTTTAAACTTTTTTCAATTTTACCACCGTGGGATATATATTCTACCCACACACATTTGGAACTCTCCTGAGGTACCCTCACACATAGTTTTCCCTCATTTAGTGAATATTTTCACAAAAAAAGTGAAATTTTCAAAAATCCAAAATATTGGCTGAAAACTACTAAATATCAGGGACTCATTGGGCGAATCTCTCTGGAACTGAAATCGGAATGCTCACTGACATTTCCCCAGCTGAAAGTCTGATAAACGCCGGAAAAATGAATAAGTCCAAGAAAAAAATTGTTTCAACTTTTTTCAATTTTACCCCCGTGGGATATATATTCTACCCACACACATTTGGAACTCTCCTGGGGTACCCTCACACATATTATTCCCTCATTTAGTGAATATTTTCACAAAAAAAGTGAAATTTTCAAAAATCCAAAATATTGACTGAAAACTACTAAATATCAGGGACTCATTGGTTGAATCGCTCTGGAACTGAAATCAGAATGCTCACTGACATTTGCCCTATCTGAAAGTCTGATAAACGTCGGAAAAATGACTAAGTCCAGAAAAAAAATTTTTTAAACTTTTTTCAATTTTACCCCCGTGGGATATATATTCTACCCACACACATGTGAAACTCTCCTGGGGTAACCTCACACATATTATTCCCTCATTTAGTGAATATTTTCACAAAAAAGTGACATTTTCAAAAATCCAGAAAATTGGCTGAAAACGACTAAATATCAAGGACTCATTGGGCGAATCGCTCTGGAACTAAAATCGGAATGCTCACTGACATTTCCCCTATCTGAAAGTCTGATAAACGCCGGAAAAATGAATAAGTCCAAGAAAAAATTTTTTTCAACTTTTTTTAATTTTACCCCCGTGGGATATATATTCTACCCACACACATTTGGAACTCTCCTGGGGTACCCTCACACATATTATTCCCTCATTTAGTGAATATTTTCACAAAAAAGTGAAATTTTCAAAAATCCAAAATATTGTCTGAAAACTACTAAATATCAGGGACTCATTGGTTGAATCGCTCTGGAACTGAAATTGGAATGCTCACTGACATTTCCCCTATCTGAAAGTCTGATAAATGCTGGAAAAATGACTAAGTCCAAAAAAAGAAAAATTTCAACTTTTTTCAATTTTACCCCCGTGGGATATATATTCTACCCACACACATGTGAAACTCTCCTGGGGTAACCTCACACATATTATTCCCTCATTTAGTGAATATTTTCATAAAAAAGTGACATTTTCAAAAATCCAAAAAATTGGCTGAAAACGACTAAATATCAAGGACTCATTGGGCGAATCGCTCTGGAACTAAAATCGGAATGCTCACTGACATTTCCCCTATCTGAAAGTCTGATAAACGTCGGAAAAATAACTAAGTCCAAGAAAAAAATAGTTTCAACATTTTTAAATTTTACCCCCATGGGATATATATTCTACCCACAAACATTTGGAACTCTCCTGGGGTACCCTCACACATAGTATTCCCTCATTTAGTGAATATTTTCACAAAAAACTGAAATTTTCAAAAATCCAAAATATTGGCTGAAAACTACTAAATATCAGGGACTCATTGGGCGAATCTCTCTGGAACTGAAATCGGAACGCTCACTGACATTTCCTCTATCTGAAAGTCTGATAAACGCCGGAAAAATGAATAAGTCCAAGAAAAAAAATTTTTCAACTTTTTTCAATTTTACCCCCGTGGGATATATATTCTACCCACAAACATTTGGAACTGTCCTGGGGTACCCTCAGACATATTATTCCCTCATTTAGTGGATATTTTCACAAAAAAGTGAAATTTTCAAAAATCCAGAAAATAAGCTGAAAACGAATAAATATCAACGACTCATTGGGCGAATGGCTCTGGAACTGAAATTGGAACGCTCACTGACATTTCCCCTATCTGAAAGTCTGATAAACGTCGGAAAAATGACTAAGTCCAAAAAAAAAAATGTTTTCAACTTTTTTCAATTTTACCCCTCGTGTTATATATATTCTACCCACACACATTTGGAACTCTCCTGGGGTACCCTCACACATATTATTCCCTCATTTAGTGGATATTTGCACAAAAAAGAGACATTTTCAAAAATTCAGGAAATTGGCTGAAAACGACTAAATATCAAGGACTCATTGGGCGAATCGCTCTGGAACTGAAATTGGAATGCTCACTGACATTTCCCCTATTTGAAAGTCTGATAAAAGCCGGAAAAATGACTAAGTCCAAAAAAAAAATTTTTTAAACTTTTTTCAATTTTACCCCCGTGGGATATATATTCTACCCACACACATGTGGAACTCTCCTGGGGTAACCTCACACATATT
Source organism: Phyllobates terribilis (assembly GCF_046119375.1). Taxonomy (NCBI): domain Eukaryota; kingdom Metazoa; phylum Chordata; class Amphibia; order Anura; family Dendrobatidae; genus Phyllobates; species Phyllobates terribilis. The sequence goes on along the minus strand of NW_027362764.1, from coordinate 323,355,750 downwards.
ATTCCCTCATTTAGTGGATATTTTCACAAAAAAGTGAAATTTTCAAAAATCCAGAAAATTTGCTGAAAACGACTAAATATCAAGGACTCATTGGGCGAATCGCTCTGGAACTGAAATCGGAACGCTCACTGACATTTCCCCTATCTGAAAGTCTGATAAACGCCGGAAAAATGAATAAGTCCAAGAAAAAAATTTTTTCAACTTTTTTCAATTTTACCCCCGTGGGATATATATTCTACCCACAAACATTTGGAACTCTCCTGGGGTACCCTCACACATATTATTCCCTCATTTAGTGGATATTTTCACAAAAAAGTGAAATTTTCAAAAATCCAGAAAATTGGCTGAAAACGAATAAATATCAACGACTCATTGGGCGAATCGCTCTGGAACTGAAATTGGAATGCTCACTGACATTTCCCCTATCTGAAAGTCTGATAAACGTCGGAAAAATGACTAAGTCCAAAAAAAAAAATGTTTTCAACTTTTTTAAATTTTACCCCCCGTATTATATATATTCTACCCACACACATTTGGAACTCTCCTGGGGTACCCTCACACATAGTATTCCCTCATTTAGTGAATATTTTCCCAAAAAAGTGAAATTTTCAAAAATCCAAAATATTGGCTGAAAACTAGTAAATATCAGGGACTCATTGGGCGAATCTCTCTGGAACTGAAATCGGAACGCTCACTGACATTTCCCCTATCTGAAAGTCTGATAAACGCTGGAAAAATGACTAAGTCGAAGAAAAAAATTGTTTCAACTTTTTTCAATTTTACCCCCATGGGATATATATTCTACCCACACACATTTGGAACTCTCCTGGGGTACCCTCACACATATTATTCCCTCATTTAGTGGATATTTTCACAAAAAAGTGAAATTTTCAAAAATCCAGAAAATTGGCTGAAAACGACTAAATATCAAGGATTCATTGGGCGAATCGCTCTGGAACTGAAATCAGAACGCTCACTGACATTTCCCCTGTCTGAAAGTCTGATAAACACCGGAAAAATGACTAAGTCCAAGAAAAATTTTTTTTAAACTTTTTTCAATTTTACCCCCGTGGGATATATGTTCTACCCACACACATTTGGAACTCTCCTGGGGTACCCTCACACATATTATTCCCTTATTTAGTGGATATTTTCACAAAAAAAGTGAAATTTCCAAAAATCCAGAAAATTGGCTGAAAACGACTAAATATCAAGGACTCATTGGGCGAATCGCTCTGGAACTGAAATCAGAACGCTCACTGACATTTCCCCTGTCTGAAAGTCTGATAAATGCCGGAAAAATGACTAAGTCCAAGAAAAAAATTGTTTCAACATTTTTCAATTTTAACCCCGTGGGATATATATTCTACCCACACACATTTGGAACTCTCCTGGGGTACCCTCACACATATTATTCCCTCATTTAGTGAATATTTTCACAAAAAAAGTGAAATTTTCAAAAATCCAAAATATTGACTGAAAACTACTAAATATCAGGGACTCATTGGTTGAATCACTCTGGAACTGAAATCAGAACGCTCTCTGACATTTGCCCTATCTGAAAGTCTGATAAACGTCGGAAAAATGACTAAGTCTCAATAAAAAAAATTTTTCAACTTTTTTCAATTTTACCCCCGTGGGATATATGTTCTACTCACACACATTTGGAACTCTCCTGGGGTACCCTCACACATATTATTCCCTCATTTAGTGGATATTTTCACAAAAAAGTGAAATTTTCAAAAATCCAGAAAATTTGCTGAAAATGACTAAATAGCAAGGACTCATTGGGCGAATCGCTCTGCAACTGAAATCGGAACGCTCACTGACATTTCCCCTATCTGAAAGTCTGATAAACGCTGGAAAAATGATGAAGAAAAAAAAAATTTTTTTTCAACTTTTTTCAATTTTACCCCCGTGGGATATATATTCTACCCACACACATTTGGAACTCTCCTGGGGTAACATCACACATATTATTCCCTCATTTAGTGGATATTTTCACAAAAAAGTGAAATTTTCAAAAATCCAGAAAATTTGCTGAAAACGACTAAATAACCAGGACTCATTGGGCGAATCGCTCTGCAACTGAAATCGGAACGCTCACTGACATTTCCCCTATCTAAAAGTCTGATAAATGCCGGAAAAATGACTAAGTCTAAGAAAAATTTTTTTTAAACATTTTTCAATTTTACCCCTGTGGGATATATGTTCTACCCACACACATTTGGAACTCTCCTGGGGTATCCTCACACATATTATTCCCTCATTTAGTGGATATTTTCACAAAAAAGTGAAATTTTCAAAAATCCAGAAAATTGGTTGAAAACGAATAAATATCAAGAACTCATTGTGCGAATCGCTCTGGAACTGCAATTGGAACGCTCACTGACATTTCCCCTATCTGAAAGTCTGATAAACGCCGGAAAAATGAATAAGTCCAAGAAAAAGTTTTTTTCAACTTTTTTCAATTTTACCCCCGTGGGATATATATTCTACCCACAAACATTTGGAACTCTCCTGGGGTACCCTCACACATAGTATTCCCTCATTTAGTGAATATTTTCCCAAAAAAGTGAAATTTTCAAAAATCCAAAATATTGTCTGAAAACTACTAAATATCAGGGACTCATTGAGCGAATCTCTCTGGAACTGAAATCGGAATTCTCACTGACATTTCCCCTATCTGAAAGTCTGATAAACGCCGGAAAAATGAATAAGTCCAAGAAAAAGTTTTTTTCAACTTTTTTCAATTTTACCCCCGTGGGATATATATTCTACCCACAAAAATTTGGAACTCTCCTGGGGTACCCTCACACATATTATTCCCTCATTTAGTGGATATTTTCACAAAAGAGTGACATTTTCAAAAATCCAGAAAATTGGCTGAAAACGATTAAATATTAAGGACTCATTGGGCGAATCGCTCTGGAACTGAAATTGGAACGCTCACTGACATTTCCCCTATCGGAAAGTCTGATAAACGCTGGAAAAATGATGAAGTAAAAAAAAAAATTTTTTTTCAACTTTTTTCAATTTTACCCCCGTGGGATATATATTCTACCCACACACATTTGGAACTCTCCTGGGGTTCCCTCACACATGTTATTCCCTCATTTAGTGGATATTTTCACAAAAAAGTGAAATTTTCAAAAATCCAAAATATTGGCTGAAAACTACTAAATATCAGGGACTCATTGGGCGAATCTCTCTGGAACTGAAATCGGAACGCTCACTGACATTTCCCCTATCTGAAAGTCTGATAAACGCCGGAAAAATGAATAAGTCCAAAAAAAAAATTTTTTCAACTTTTTTCAATTTTACCCCCGTGGGATATATATTCTACCCACACACATTTGGAACTCTCCTGGGGTAACCTCACACATATTATTCCCTCATTTAGTTGATATTTTCACAAAAAAGTGAAATTTTCAAAAATCCAGAAAATTGGCTGAAAGTGAATAAATATCCAGAACTCATTGGGCGAATCGCTCTGGAACTGAATTTGGAACACTCACTGACATTTCCCCTATCTGAAAGTCTGATAAAAACCGGAAAAATGACTAAGTCCAAAAAAAAAATTTTTTAAACTTTTTTCAATTTTACCCCCGTGGGATATATATTCTACCCACACACATTTGGAACTCTTCTGGGGTAACCTCACACATAGTATTCCCTCATTTAGTGAATATTTTCCCAAAAAAGTGAAATTTTCAAAAATCCAAAATATTGGCTGAAAACTAGTAAATATCAGGGACTCATTGGGCGAATCTCTCTGGAACTGAAATCGGAACGCTCACTGACATTTCCCCTATCTGAAAGTCTGATAAACGCTGGAAAAATGACTAAGTCGAAGAAAAAAATTGTTTCAACTTTTTTCAATTTTACCCCCATGGGATATATATTCTACCCACACACATTTGGAACTCTCCTGGGGTACCCTCACACATATTATTCCCTCATTTAGTGGATATTTTCACAAAAAAGTGAAATTTTCAAAAATCCAGAAAATTGGCTGAAAACGACTAAATATCAAGGATTCATTGGGCGAATCGCTCTGGAACTGAAATCAGAACGCTCACTGACATTTCCCCTGTCTGAAAGTCTGATAAACGCCGGAAAAATGACTAAGTCCAAGAAAAATTTTTTTTAAACTTTTTTCAATTTTACCCCCGTGGGATATATGTTCTACCCACACACATTTGGAACTCTCCTGGGGTACCCTCACACATATTATTCCCTTATTTAGTGGATATTTTCACAAAAAAAGTGAAATTTTCAAAAATCCAGAAAATTGGCTGAAAACGACTAAATATCAGGGACTCATTGGGCGAATCTCTCTGGAACTGAAATCGGAACGCTCACTGACATTTCCCCTATCTGAAAGTCTGATAAACGCCGGAAAAATGAATAAGTCCAAGAAAAATTTTTTTCCAACTTTTTTCAATTCTACCCCCGTGGGAAATATATTCTACCCACAAACATTTCGAACTCTCCTGGGGTACCCTCACACATATTATTCCCTCATTTAGTGGATATTTTCACAAAAAAGTGAAATTTTCAAAAATCCAGAAAATTGGCTGAAAACGACTAAATATCAAGGACTCATTGGGTGAATCGCTCTGGAACTGTAATCGGAACGCTCACTGACATTTCCCCTATCTGAAAGTCTGATAAACGCTGGAAAAATGATGAAGTAAAAAATAAAAAAAATTTTCAACTTTTTTTCAATTTTTACCCCCGTGGGATATATATTCTACCCACACACATTTGGAACTCTCCTGGGTTACCCTCACATATATTATTCCCTCATTTAGTGGATATTTTCACAAAAGAGTGAAATTTTCAAAAATCCAGAAAATTGGCTGAAAACGACTAAATATCAAGGACTCATTGGGCGAATCACTCTGGAACTGAAATCGGAATGCTCACTGACATTTCCCCTATTTGAAAGTCTGATAAACGCCCGAAAAATAACTAAGTCCAAGAAAAAAAATTTTTCAACTTTTTTCAATTTTACCCCCGTGGGATATATATTCTACCCACAAACATTTGGAACTCTCCTGGGGTACCCTCACACATATTATTCCCTCATTTAGTGGATATTTTCACAAAAAAGTGAAATTTTCAAAAACTCAGAAAATTGGCTGAAAACGACTAAATATCAAGGACTCATTGGGCGAATCGCTCTGGAACTGAAATCAGAACGCTCACTGACATTTCCCCTGTCTGAAAGTCTGATAAACGCCGGAAAAATGACTAAGTCCAAGAAAAAAAATTTTTAAACTTTTTTCAATTTTACCCCCGTGGGATATATGTTCTACCCACACACATTTGGAACTCTCCTGGGGTACCCTCACACATATTATTCCCTTATTTAGTGGATATTTTCACAAAAAAGTGAAATTTTCAAAAATCCAGTAAATTAGCTGAAAACGACTAAATATCAAGGACTCATTGGGCGAATCGCTCTGGAACTGAAATCGGAACGCTCACTGACATTTTCCCTATCTGAAAGTCTGATAAAAGCCGGAAAAATGACTAAGTCCAAAAAAAAAAAATTTTTCAACTTTTTTCAATTTTACCCCCGTGGAATACATATTCTACCCACACACATTTGGAACTCTCCTGGGGTGCCCTCACACATATTATTCCTTCATTTATTGGATATTTTCACAAAAAAGCGACATTTTCAAAAATCCAGAAAATTGGCTGAAAACGACTAAATATCAAGGACTCATTGGTCGAATCGCTCTGGTACTGAAATCGGAATGCTCACTGACATTTCCCCTATCTGAAAGTCTGATAAACGCTGGAAAAATGACTAAGTCCAAGAAAAAATGTTTTTCAACTTTTTTCAATTTTACTCCTGTGGGATATATATTCTACCCACACACATTTGGAACACTCCTGGGGTACCCTCACACATATTATTCCCTCATTTAGTGGATATTTTCACAAAAAAGTGAAATTTTCAAAAACTCAGAAAATTGGCTGGAAACGACTAAATATCAAGGACTCATTGGGCGAACCGCTATGGAACTGAAATCAGAACGCTCACTGACATTTCCCCTATCTGAAAGTCTGATAAACGCTGGAAAAATTATGAAGTAAAAAATAAAAAATTTTTTCAACTTTTTTTCAATTTTACCCCCGTGGGATATATATTCTACCCACACACATTTGGAACTCTCCTGGGGTACCCTCACACATATTATTCCCTCATTTAGTGGATATTTTCACAAAAAAGTGAAATTTTCAAAAACTCAGAAAATTGGCTGAAAACGACTAAATATCAAGGACTCATTGGGCTAATCGCTCTGGAACTGAAATCAGAAAGCTCACTGACATTTCCCCTGTCTGAAAGTCTGATAAACGCCGGAAAAATGAATAAGTCCAAGAAAAAAATTTTTTCAACTTTTTTCAATTTTACCCCCGTGGGATATATATTCTACCCACAAACATTTGGAACTCTCCTGGGGTACCCTCACACATATTATTCCCTCATTTAGTGGATATTTTCACAAAAAAGTGAAATTATCAAAAATCCAGAAAATTGGCTGAAAACGACTAAATATCAAGGACTCATTGGGCGAATCACTCTGGAACTGAAATCGGAACGCTCACTGACATTTCCCCTATCTGAAAGTCTGATAAACGCTGAAAAAATGATGAAGTAAAAAAGAAAATTTTTTTTCAACTTTTTTAAATTTTACCCCCGTGGGATATATATTCTACCCACACACATTTGGAACTCTCCTGGGGTACCCTCACACATATTATTCCCTCATTTAGTGGATATTTTCACAAAAAAGTGAAATTTTCAAAAATCCAGAAAATTGGCTGAAAATGACTAAATATCAAGGACTCATTGGGCGAATCGCTCTGGAACTGAAATCGGAACGCTCACTGACATTTCCCCTATCTGAAAGTCTGATCAACGCCGGAAAAATGATGAAGTAAAAAAGAAAATTTTTTTTCAACTTTTTTCACTTTTACCCCCGTGGGATATGTATTCTACCCACACACATTTGGAACTCTCCTGGGGTACCCTCACACATATTATTCCCTCATTTAGTGGATATTTTCACAAAAAAGTGAAATTTTCAAAAATCCAAAATATTGGCTGAAAACTACTAAATATCAAGGACTCATTGGGCGAATCGCTCTGGAACTGAAATTGGAACGCTCACTGACATTTCCCCTATCTGAAAGTCTGATAAACGTCGGAAAAATGACTAAGTCCAAAAAAAAAAAAGGTTTTCAACTTTTTTCAATTTTACCCCCCCGTGTTATATATATTCTACCTACACACATTTGGAACTCTCCTGGGGTACCCTCACACATAGTATTCCCTCATTTAGTGGATATTTTCACAAAAAAGTGAAATTTTCAAAAATCCAGAAAATTGGCTGAAAACGACTAAATATCAAGGACTCATTGGGCGAATCACTCTGGAACTGAAATCGGAACGCTCACTGACATTTGCCCTATCTGAAAGTCTGATAAACGCTGGAAAAATGATGAAGTAAAAAAAAAAAAAAAAATTTTTTAACTTTTTTCAATTTTACCCCCGTGGGATATATATTCTACCCACACACATTTGGCACTCTCCTGGGTTAACCTCACACATATTATTCCCTCATTTAGTGGATATTTTCACAAAAAAGTGAAATTTTCAAAAATCCAGAAAATTGGCTGAAAACGACTAAATATCAAGGACTCATTGGGCGAATCGCTCTGGAATTGAAATCAGAACGCTCACGGACATTTCCCGTATCTGAAAGTCTGATAAACGCCGGACAAATGACTAAGTCTAAGAAAAAAATTGTTTCAACTTTTTTCAATTTTACCCCCGTGGGATATATATTCTACCCACACACATTTTGAACTCTCCTGGGGTACCCTCACACATATTATTCCCTCATTTAGTGGATATTTTCACAAAAAAGTGTCATTTTCAAAAATCCAGAAAATTGGCTGAAAACGACTAAATATCAAGGACTCATTGGGCGAATCGCTCTGGAACTGAAATCGGAATGCTCACTGACATTTCCCCTATCTGAAAGTCTGATAAACGCTGGAAAAATGATGAAGTAAAAAAAAAAAAAAATTTTTAACTTTTTTCAATTTTACCCCCGTGGGATATATATTCTACCCACACACATTTGGAACTCCCCTTGGGTACCCTCACACATATTATTCCCTCATTTAGTGGATATTTTCACAAAAAAGTGGCATTTTCAAAAATTCAGGAAATTGGCTGAAAACGACTAAATATCAAGGACTCATTGGCGAATCGCTCTGGAACTGAAATCGGAATGCTCACTGACATTTCCCCTATCTGAAAGTCTGATAAACGCCGGAAAAATGACTAAGTGCAAAAAAAAAATTTTTTCAACTTTTTTCAATTTTACCCCCGTGGGATATATATTCTACCCACACACATTTGGAACTCTCCTGGGGTACCCTCACACATAGTATTCCCTCATTTAGTGAATATTTTCACAAAAAAGTGAAATTTTCAAAAATCCAAAATATTGGCTGAAAACTACTAAATATCAGGGACTCATTGGGCGAATCGCTCTGGAACTGAAATTGGAACGCTCACTGACATTTCCCCTATCTGAAAGTCTGATAAACGTCGGAAAAATGACTAAGTCCAAAAAAAAAAAATGTTTTCAACTTTTTTCAATTTTTTCCCCCCGTGTTATATATATTCTACCCACACACATTTGGAACTCTCCTGGGGTACCCTCACACATAGTATTCCCTCATTTAGTGAATATTTTCACAAAAAAGTGAAATTTTCAAAAATCCAAAATATTGGCTGAAAACTGCTAAATATCAGGGACTCATTGGGCGAATCTCTCTGGAACTGAAATCGGAATGCTCACTGACATTTACCCTATCTGAAAGTCTGATAAACGCCGGAAAAATGAATGAGTCCAAGAAAAAAATTTTTTAAACTTTTTTCAATTTTACCCCCGTGGGATAAATATTCTACCCACACACATTTGGAACTCTCCTGGGGTACCCTCACACATATTATTCCGTCATTTAGTGAATATTTTCACAAAAAAGTGAAATTTTCAAAAATCCAGAAAATTGGCTGAAAACGACTAAATATCAAGGACTCATTGGGCGAATCGCTCTGGAACTGAAATCGGAACGCTCACTGACATTTCCCCTATCTGAAAGTCTGATAAACGCTGGAAAAATGATGAAGTAAAAAAAAAAAATTTTTTTCAACTTTTTTCAATTTTACCCCCGTGGGATATATATTCTACCCACACACATTTGGAACTCTCCTGGGGTACCCTCACACATATTATTCCCTCATTTAGTGGATATTTTCACAAAAAAGTGACATTTTCAAAAATTCAGGAAATTGGCTGAAAACGACTAAATATCAAGGACTCATTGGGCGAATCGCTCTGGAATTGAAATCGGAATGCTCACTGACATTTCCCCTATCTGAAAGTCTGATAAACGCCGGAAAAATGACTAAGTGCAAAAAAAAATTTTTTTCAACTTTTTTCAATTTTACCCCCGTGGGATATATATTCTACCCACACACATTTGGAACTCTCCTGGGGTACCCTCACACATATTATTCCCTCATTTAGTGGATATTTTCACAATAAAGTGAAATTTTCAAAAATCCAGAAAATTGGCTGAAAACGACTAAATATCAAGGACTCATTGGGCGAATCGCTCTGGAGCTGAAATTGGAACGCTCACTGACATTTCCCCTATCTGAAAGTCTGATAAACGTCGGAAAAATGACTAAGTCCAAAAAAAAAAAAGTTTCTACTTTTTTCAATTTTTCCCCTCGTGTTATATATATTCTACCCACACACATTTGGAACTCTCCTGGGGTACCCTCGCACATATTATTCCCTCATTTAGTGGATATTTTCAAAAAATGTGACATTTTCAAAAATTCAGGAAATTGGCTGAAAACGACTAAATATCAAGGACTCATTGGGCGAATCGCTCTGGAACTGAAATCGGAATGCTCACTGACATTTCCCCTATCTGAAAGTCTGATAAACGCCGGAAAAATGACTAAGTGCAAAAAAAATTTTTTTCAACTTTTTTCAATTTTACCTCAGTGGGATATATATTTTACCCACAGACATTTGGAACTCTCCTGGGGTAACCTCACACATATTATTCCCTCATTTAGTGGATATTTTCACAAAAAAGTGAAATTTTCAAAAATCCAGAAAATTTGCTGAAAACGACTAAATATCAAGGACTCATTGGGCGAATCGCTCTGGAACTGAAATCGGAACGCTCACTGACATTTCCCCTATCTGAAAGTCTGATAAACGCCGGAAAAATGACTAAGTCAAAGAAAAAAATTGTTTCAACTTTTTTCAATTTTACGAGCGTGGAATATATATTCTACCCACACACATTTGGAACTCTCCTGGGGTACCCTCACACATATTATTCCCTCATTTAGTGGATATTTTCACAAAAAGTGAAATTTTCAAAAATCCAGAAAATTGGCTAAAAACGACTAAATATCAAGGACTCATTGGGCGAATCGCTCTGGAACTGAAATCGGAACGCTCACTGACATTTCCCCTATCTGAAAGTCTGATAAACGCTGGAAGAATGATGAAGTAAAAAGTAAATTTTTTTTTCAATTTTACCCCCGTGGGATATATATTCTACCCACACACATTTGGAACTCTCCTGGGGTACCCTCACACATATTATTCCCTCATTTAGTGGATATTTTCACAAAAAAGTGAAATTTTCAAAAACCCAGAATATTGGCTGAAAACTACTAAATATCAGGGACTCATTGGGCAAATCGCTCTGGACCTGAAATTGGAATGCTCACTGACATTTCCTCTATTTGAAAGTCTGATAAAAGCCGGAAAAATGACTAAGTCCAAAAAAAAAATTTTTTAAACTTTTTTCAATTTTACCCCCGTGGGATATATATTCTACCCACACACATTTGGAACTCTCCTGGGGTACCCTCACACATATTATTCCCTCATTTAGTGGATATTTTCACAAAAAAGTGAAATTTTCAAAAACCCAGAAAATTGGCTGTAAACGACTAAATATCAAGGTCTCATTGGGCGAATCGCTCTGGAACTGAAATCGTAATGCTCACTGACATTTCCCCTATTTGAAAGTCTGATAAACGCCGGAAAAATGACTAAGTCCAAGAAAAAAATTTTTTCAACTTTTTTCAATTTTACCCCCGTGGGATATGTATTCTACCCACAAACATTTGGAACTCTCCTGGGGTAACCTCACACATATTATTCCCTCATTTAGTGAATATTTTCACAAAAAAGTGAAATTTTCAAAAACCCAGAAAATTGGCTGAAAACAACTAAATATCAAGGACTCATTGGGCGAATCGCTCTGGACCTGAAATCGGAACGCTCACTGACATTTCCCCTATCTGAAAGCCTGATAAACGCTGGAAAAATAACTAAGTCCAAGAAAAAAATTGTTTCAACTTTTTTCAATTTTACCCCCGTGGGATATATATTCTACCCACACACATTTGGAACTCTCCTGGGGTAACCTCACACATATTATTCCCTCATTTAGTGGATATTTTCACAAAAAAGTGAAATTTTCAAAAATCCAAAATATTGGCTGAAAACTACTAAATATCAGGGACTCATTGGGCGAATCGCTCTGGAACTGAAATCGGAACGCTCATTGACATTTGACCTATCTCAAAGTCTGATAAACGTCGGAAAAATGACTAAGTCTCAAAAAAAAATTTTTTCAACTTTTTTCAATTTTACCCCCGTGGGATATATATTCTACCCACACACATTTGGAACTCTCCTGGGGTACCCTCACACATATTATTCCCTCATTTAGTGGATATTTTCACAAAAAAGTGAAATTTTCAAAAACCCAGAAAATTGGCTGAAAACTACTAAATATCAAGGTCTCATTGGGCGAATCGCTCTGGAACTGAAATCGGAATGCTCACTGACATTTCCCTTATCTGAAAGTCTGATAAACGCCGGAAAAATGACTAAGTCCAAAAAAAAAAAATTGTTAAACTTTTTTCAATTTTACCCCCGTGGGATATATATTCTACCCACACACATTTGGAACTCTCCTGGGGTACCCTCACACATATTATTCCCTCATTTAGTGGATATTTTCACAAAAAAGTGAAATTTTCAAAAATCCAGAAAATTGGCTGAAAACGACTAAATATCAAGGACTCATTGGTCGAATCGCTCTGGTACTGACATCGGAATGCTCACTGACATTTCCCCTATCTGAAAGTCTGATAAACGCTGGAAAAATGACTAAGTCCTAGAAAATTTTTTTTTAACCTTTTCTCAATTTTACCCCTTGGGATATATATTCTACCCACAAACATTTGGAACTCTCCTGGGGTACCCTCACACATATTATTCCCTCATTTAGTGGATATTTTCACAAAAAAGTGAAATTTTCAAAAATCCAAAATATTGGCTGAAAACTACTAAATATCAGGGACTCATTGTGCGCATCTCTCTGGAACTGAATTTGGAACGCTCACTGACATTTCCCCTATCTGAAAGTCTGATAAACGCCGGAAAAATGAATAAGTCTAAGAAAAATTTTTTTTCAACTTTTTTCAATTTTACCCCCCGTGTTTTATATATTCTACCCACACACATTTGGAACTTTCCTGGGGTACCCTCACACATAGTATTCCCTCATTTAGTGAATATTTTCACAAAAAAGTGAAATTTTCAAAAATCAAAAATATTGGCTGAAAATTACTAAATATCAGGGACTCCTTGGGCGAATCGCTCTGGAACTCAAATCGTAACGCTCACTGACATTTCCCCTATCTGAAAGTCTGATAAACGCTGGAAAAATGATGAAGTAAAATAGAAATTTTTTTTTCAACTTTTTTCAATTTTACCCCCGTGGGATATATATTCTACCCACGCACATTTGGACCTCTCCTGGGGTACCCTCACACATATTATTCCCTCATTTAGTGGATATTTTCACAAAAAAGTGAAATTTTCAAAAATCCAGAAAATTGGCTGAAAACGACTAAATATCAAGGAATCATTGGGCGAATCGCTCTGGAACTGAAATTGGAACGCTCACTGACATTTCCCCTATCTGAAAGTCTGATAAACGTCGGAAAAATGACTAAGTCCAAAAAAAAAAATGTTTTCAACTTTTTTCAATTTTACCCCTCGTGTTATATATATTCTACCCACACACATTTGGAACTCTCCTGGGGTACCCTCACACATAGTATTCCCTCATTTAGTGAATATTTTCACAAAAAAGTGAAATTTTCAAAAATCCAAAATATTGGCTGAAAACTACTAAATATCAGGGACTCATTGGGCGCATCTCTCTGGAACTGAAATCGGAACGCTCACTGACATTTCCCCTATCTGAAAGTCTGATAAACGCTGGAAAAATGATGAAGTAAAAAAGAAAATTTTTTTTCAACTTTTTTCAATTTTACCCCCGTGGGATATATATTCTACCCACACACATTTGGAACTCTCCTGGGGTACCCTCACACATATTATTCCCTCATTTAGTGGATATTTTCACAAAAAAGTGAAATTTTCAAAAATGCAGAAAATTGGCTGAAAACGACTAAATATCAAGGACTCATTGGGCGAATCGCTCTGGAACTGTAATTGGAACGCTCACTGACATTTCCCCTATCTGAAAGTCTGATAAACGTCGGAAAAATGACTAGGTCCAAAAAAAAAAATGTTTTCAACTTTTTTCAATTTTACCCCCCGTGTTATATATATTCTACCCACACACATTTGGAGCTCTCCTGGGGTACCCTCACACATAGTATTCCCTCATTTAGTGAATATTTTCACAAAAAAGTGAAATTTTCAAAAATCCAAAATTTTGGCTGAAAACTACTAAATATCGGGGACTCATTGGGCGAATCTCTCTGGAACTGAAATCGGAACGCTCACTGACATTTCCCCTATCTGAAAGTCTGATAAACGCCGGAAAAATGAATAAGTCCAGGAAAAAAATTTTTTCAACTTTTTTCAATTTTACCCCCGTGGGATATATATTCTACCCACAAACATTTGGAACTCTCCTGGGGTACCCTCACACATATTATTCCCTCATTTAGTGGATATTTTCACAAAAAAGTAACATTTTCAAAAATCCAAAATATTGGCTGAAAACTAGTAAATATCAGGGACTCCTTGGGCGAATCGCTCTGGAACTGAAATCGGAAGGCTCACTGACATTTGCCCTATCTGAAAGTCTGATGAACGCCGGAAAAATGACTAAGTCCAAAAAAAAAAAATTTTAACTTTTTTCAATTTTACCCCCATGGGATATATATTCTACCCACACATTTTTGTAACTCTACTGGGGTACCCTCACACATATTATTCCCTCATTTAGTGGATATTTTCACAAAAAAGTGAAATTTTCAAAAATCCAGAAAATTGGCTGAAAACGAATAAATATCAACGACTCATTGGGCGAATCGCTCTGGAACTGAAATTGGAATGCTCACTGACATTTCCCCTATCTGAAAGTCTGATAAACGTCGGAAAAATGACTAAGTCCAAAAAAAAAAATGTTTTCAACTTTTTTAAATTTTACCCACCGTGTTATATATATTCTACCCACACACATTTGGAACTTTACTGGGGTACCCTCACACATAGTATTCCCTCATTTAGTGAATATTTTCACAAAAAAGTGAAATTTTCAAAAATCCAAAATTTTGGCTGAAAACTACTAAATATCAGGGGCTCATTGGGCGAAACTCTCTGGAACTGAAATCGGAACGCTCACTGACATTTCCCCTATCTGAAAGTCTGATAAACGCCGGAAAAATGAATAAGTCCAAGAAAAAAATTTTTTCAACTTTTTTCAATTTTACCCCCGTGGGATATATATTCTACCCACAAACATTTGGAACTCTCCTGGGGTACCCTCACACATATTAATCCCTCATTTAGTGGATATTTTCACAAAAAAAGTGAAATTTTCAAAAATCCATAAAATTGGCTGAAAACGACTAAATATCAAGGACTCATTGGGCGAATCGCTCTGGAACTGAAATCGGAACGCTCACTGACATTTCCCCTATCTGAAAGTCTGATAAACGCTGGAAAAATGACTAAGTCAAAGAAAAAAATGTTTTCAACTTTTTTCAATTTTACCCCCCGTGTTATATATATTCTACCTACACACATTTGGAACTCTCCTGGGGTACCCTCACACATATTATTCCCTCATTTAGTGGATATTTTCACAAAAAGTGAAATTTTCAAAAATCCAGAAAATTTGCTGAAAACGACGAAATATCAAGGACTCATTGGGCGAATCGCTCTGGAACTGAAATCGGAACGCTCACTGACATTTCCCCTATCTGAAAGTATGATAAACACCGGAAAAATGACTAAGTCCAAGAAAATTTTTTTTTCAACTTTTTTCAATTTTACGAGCGTGGAATATATATTCTACCCACACACATTTGGAACTCTCCAGGGGTACCCTCACACATATTATTCCCTCATTTAGTGGATATTTTCACAAAAAAGTGACATTTTCAAAAATCCAGAAAATTGGCTGAAAACGACTAAATATCAAGGACTCATTGGGCGAATCGTTCTGGAACTGAAATCACTGACATTTCCCCTATCTGAAAGTCTGATAAACGCTGGAAAAATGATGAAGTAAAAAAAAAAAATTTTTTTCAACTTTTTTCAATTTTACCCCCATGGGGTATATATTCTACCCACACACATTTGGAACTGTCCTGGGGTACCCTCACACATATTATTCCCTCATTTAGTGGATATTTCACAAAAAAGTGACATTTTCAAAAATTCAGGAAATTGGCTGAAAACGACTAAATATCAAGGACTCATTGGGCGAATCGCTCTGGAATTGAAATCGGAATGCTCACTGACATTTCCCCTATCTGAAAGTCTGATAAACGCCGGAAAAATGACTAAGTCCAAGAAAAAAATTGTTTCAACTTTTTTCAATTTTACCCCCGTGGGATATATATTCTACCCACACACATTTGGAACTCTCCTGGGGTACCCTCACACATATTATTACCTCATTTAGTGGATATTTTCACAAAAAAGTGACATTTTCAAAAATTCAGGAAATTGGCTGAAAACGACTAAATATCAAGGACTCATTGGGCGAATCGCTCTGGAATTGAAATCAGAACGCTCACTGACATTTCCCGTATCTGAAAGTCTGATAAACGCCGGACAAATGACTAAGTCCAAGAAAAAAATTGTTTCAACTTTTTTCAATTTTACCCCCGTGGGATATATATTCTACCCACACACATTTGGAACTCTCCTGGGGTACCCTCACACATATTATTCCCTCATTTAGTGGATATTTTCACAAAAAAGTGTCATTTTCAAAAATCCAGAAAATTGGCTGAAAACGACTAAATATCAAGGACTCATTGGGCGAATGGCTCTGGAACTGAAATCGGAATGCTCACTGACATTTCCCTTATCTGAAAGTCTGATAAACGCCGGAAAAATGACTAAGTCCAAAAAAAAAATTTTTTTCAACTTTTTTCAATTTTACGAGCATGGAATATATATTCTACCCACACACATTTGGAACTCTCCTGGGGTACCCTCGCACATATTATTCCCTCATTTAGTGGATATTTTCACAAAAAAGTGACATTTTCAAAAATTCAGGAAATTGGCTGAAAACGAATAAATATCAAGGAATCATTGGGCGAATCGCTCTGGAACTGAAATCGGAATGCTCACTGACATTTCCCCTATCTGAAAGTCTGATAAACGCTGGAAAAATGATGAAGTAAAAAAATAAAATTTTTTTCAACTTTTTTCAATTTTACCCCCGTGGGATATATATTCTACCCACACACATTTGGAACTCTCCTGGGGTACCCTCACACATATTATTCCCTCATTTAGTGGATATTTTCACAAAAAAGTGACATTTTCAAAAATTCAGGAAATTGCCTGAAAACGACTAAATATCAAGGACTCATTGGGCGAATGGCTCTGGAACTGAAATCGGAATGCTCACTGACATTTCCCTTATCTGAAAGTATGATAAACGCCGGAAAAATGACTAAGTCCAAAAAAAAATTTTTTTCCAACTTTTTTCAATTTTACGAGCGTGGAATATATATTCTACCCACACACATTTGGCACTCTCCTGGGGTACCCTCACACATATTATTCCCTCATTTAGTGGATATTTTCACAAAAAGTGAAATTTTCAAAAATCCAGAAAATTGGCTGAAAACGACTAAACATCAAGGATTCATTGGGCAATTCGCTCTGGAACTGAAATCGGAACGCTCTCTGACATTTCCCCTATCTGAAAGTCTGATAAACGCTGGAAAAATGATGAAGTAAAAAAAAAAATTTTTTTTCAACTTTTTTCAATTTTACCCCCGTAGGATATATATTCTACCCACACACATTTGGAACTCTCCTGGGGTACCCTCACACATATTATTCCCTCATTTAGTGGATATTTTCACAAAAAAGTGAAATTTTCAAAAATCCAGAAAATTGGCTGAAAACGACTAAATATCAAGTACTGAATGGGAGAATCGCTCTGGAACTGAAATCGGAATGCTCACTGACATTTCCCCTATCTGAAAGTCTGATAAACGTCGGAAAAATGACTAAGTCCAAAAAAAAAATTGTTTTCAACTTTTTTCAATTTTACCCCCCGTGTTTTATATATTCTACCCACACACATTTGGAACTTTCCTGGGGTACCCTCACACATAGTATTCCCTCATTTAGTGAATATTTTCACAAAAAAGTGAAATTTTCAAAAATCAAAAATATTGGCTGAAAATTACTAAATATCAGGGACTCCTTGGGCGAATCGCTCTGGAACTGAAATCGTAACGCTCACTGACATTTCCCCTATCTGAAAGTCTGATAAACGCTGGAAAAATGATGAAGTAAAATAGAAATTTTTTTTTCAACTTTTTTCAATTTTACGAGCATGGAATATATATTCTACCCACGCACATTTGGACCTCTCCTGGGGTACCCTCACACATATTATTCCCTCATTTAGTGGATATTTTCACAAAAAAGTGAAATTTTCAAAAATCCAGAAAATTGGCTGAAAACGACTAAATATCAAGGAATCATTGGGCGAATCGCTCTGGAACTGAAATTGGAACGCTCACTGACATTTCCCCTATCTGAAAGTCTGATAAACGTCGGAAAAATGACTAAGTCCAAAAAAAAAAATGTTTTCAACTTTTTTCAATTTTACCCCTCGTGTTATATATATTCTACCCACACACATTTGGAACTCTCCTGGGGTACCCTCACACATATTATTCCCTCATTTAGTGGATATTTTCACAAAAAAGTGAAATTTTCAAAAACCCAGAAAATTGGCTGAAAACGACTAAATATCAAGGACTCATTGGGCGAATCGCTCTGGAACTGAAATCGGAATGCTCACTGACATTTCCCCTGTCTGAAAGTCTAATAAACGTCGGAAAAATGACTAAGTCCAAAAAAAAAAATGTTTTCAACTTTTTTCAATTTTACCCCTCGTGTTATATATATTCAACCCACACACATTTGGAACTCTCCTGGGGTACCCTCACACATAGTATTCCCTCATTTAGTGAATATTTTCACAAAAAAGTGAAATTTTCAAAAATCCAAAATATTGGCTGAAAACTACTAAATATCAGGGACTCATTGGGCGCATCTCTCTGGAACTGAAATCGGAACGCTCACTGACATTTGCCCTATCTGAAAGTCTGATAAACGCCGGAAAAATGACTAAGTCCAAAAAAAAAAATTTCAACTTTTTTCAATTTTACCCCCATGGGATATATATACTACCCACACATTTTGTAACTCTACTGGGTACCCTCACACATATTATTCCCTCATTTAGTGGATATTTTCACAAAAAAGTGAAATTTTCAAAAATCCAGAAAATTGGCTGAAAACGAATAAATATCAACGACTCATTGGGCGAACCGCTCTGGAACTGAAATTGGAACGCTCACTGACATTTCCCCTATCTGAAAGTCTGATAAACGTCGGAAAAATGACTAAGTCCATAAAAAAAAATGTTTTCAACTTTTTTCAATTTTACCCCCCGTGTTATATATATTCTACCCACACACATTTGGAACTCTCCTGGGGTACCCTCACACATAGTATTCCCTCATTTAGTGAATATTTTCACAAAAAAGTGAAATTTTCAAAAATCCAAAATATTGGCTGAAAACTACTAAATATCAGGGACTCATCGGGTGAATGTCCCTGGAACTGAAATCGGAACGCTCACTGACATTTCCCCTATCTGAAAGTCTGATACACGCCGAAAAAATGAATAAGTCCAAGAAAAAAATTTTTTCAACTTTTTTCAATTTTACCCCCGTGGGATATATATTCTACCCACAAACATTTGGAACTCTCCTGGGGTACCCTCACACATATTATTCCCTCATTTAGTGGATATTTTCACAAAAAAGTGAAATTTTCAAAAATCCAGAAAATTGGCTGAAAACGACTAAATATCAAGGACTCATTGGGCGAATCGCTCTGGAACT
This sequence comes from Phyllobates terribilis, assembly GCF_046119375.1. Lineage (NCBI taxonomy): Eukaryota > Metazoa > Chordata > Amphibia > Anura > Dendrobatidae > Phyllobates > Phyllobates terribilis. The sequence goes on along the minus strand of NW_027362764.1, from coordinate 323,336,156 downwards.
GAAATCGGAACGCTCACTGACATTTCCCCTATCTGAAAGTCTGATAAACGCTGGAAAAATGATGAAGTAAAAAAGAAAATTTTTTTTCAACTTTTTTCAATTTTACCCCCATGGGATATATATTCTACCCACACACATTTGGAACTCTCCTGGGGTACCCTCACACATATTATTCCCTCATTTAGTGGATATTTTGACAAAAAAGTGAAATTTTCAAAAATGCAGAAAATTGGCTGAAAACGACTAAATATCAAGGACTCATTGGGCGAATCGCTCTGGAACTGAAATTGGAACGCTCACTGACATTTCCCCTATCTGAAAGTCTGATAAACGTCGGAAAAATGACTAGGTCCAAAAAAAAAAATGTTTTCAACTTTTTTCAATTTTACCCCCCGTGTTATATATATTCTACCCACACACATTTGGAGCTCTCCTGGGGTACCCTCACACATAGTATTCCCTCATTTAGTGAATATTTTCACAAAAAAGTGAAATTTTCAAAAATCCAAAATTTTGGCTGAAAACTACTAAATATCGGGGATTCATTGGGCGAATCTCTCTGGAACTGAAATCGGAACGCTCACTGACATTTCCCCTATCTGAAAGTCTGATAAACGCCGGAAAAATGAATAAGTCCAGGAAAAAAATTTTTTCAACTTTTTTCAATTTTACCCCCGTGGGATATATATTCTACCCACAAACATTTGGAACTCTCCTGGGGTACCCTCACACATATTATTCCCTCATTTAGTGGATATTTTCACAAAAAAGTAACATTTTCAAAAATCCAAAATATTGGCTGAAAACTAGTAAATATCAGGGACTCCTTGGGCGAATCGCTCTGGAACTGAAATCGGAAGGCTCACTGACATTTGCCCTATCTGAAAGTCTGATGAACGCCGGAAAAATGACTAAGTCCAAAAAAAAAAAATTTTAACTTTTTTCAATTTTACCCCCATGGGATATATATTCTACCCACACATTTTTGTAACTCTACTGGGGTACCCTCACACATATTATTCCCTCATTTAGTGGATATTTTCACAAAAAAGTGAAATTTTCAAAAATCCAGAAAATTGGCTGAAAACGAATAAATATCAACGACTCATTGGGCGAATCGCTCTGGAACTGAAATTGGAATGCTCACTGACATTTCCCCTATCTGAAAGTCTGATAAACGTCGGAAAAATGACTAAGTCCAAAAAAAAAAATTTCAACTTTTTTCAATTTTACCCCCATGGGATATATATACTACCCACACATTTTGTAACTCTACTGGGTACCCTCACACATATTATTCCCTCATTTAGTGGATATTTTCACAAAAAAGTGAAATTTTCAAAAATCCAGAAAATTGGCTGAAAACGAATAAATATCAACGACTCATTGGGCGAACCGCTCTGGAACTGAAATTGGAACGCTCACTGACATTTCCCCTATCTGAAAGTCTGATAAACGTCGGAAAAATGACTAAGTCCATAAAAAAAAATGTTTTCAACTTTTTTCAATTTTACCCCCCGTGTTATATATATTCTACCCACACACATTTGGAACTCTCCTGGGGTACCCTCACACATAGTATTCCCTCATTTAGTGAATATTTTCACAAAAAAGTGAAATTTTCAAAAATCCAAAATATTGGCTGAAAACTACTAAATATCAGGGACTCATCGGGTGAATGTCCCTGGAACTGAAATCGGAACGCTCACTGACATTTCCCCTATCTGAAAGTCTGATACACGCCGAAAAAATGAATAAGTCCAAGAAAAAAATTTTTTCAACTTTTTTCAATTTTACCCCCGTGGGATATATATTCTACCCACAAACATTTGGAACTCTCCTGGGGTACCCTCACACATATTATTCCCTCATTTAGTGGATATTTTCACAAAAAAGTGAAATTTTCAAAAATCCAGAAAATTGGCTGAAAACGACTAAATATCAAGGACTCATTGGGCGAATCGCTCTGGAACTGAAATCGGAACGCTCACTGACATTTCCCCTATCTGAAAGTCTGATAAACGCTGGAAAAATGATGAAGTAAAAAAGAAAATTTTTTTTCAACTTTTTTCAATTTTACCCCCATGGGATATATATTCTACCCACACACATTTGGAACTCTCCTGGGGTACCCTCACACATATTATTCCCTCATTTAGTGGATATTTTGACAAAAAAGTGAAATTTTCAAAAATGCAGAAAATTGGCTGAAAACGACTAAATATCAAGGACTCATTGGGCGAATCGCTCTGGAACTGAAATTGGAACGCTCACTGACATTTCCCCTATCTGAAAGTCTGATAAACGTCGGAAAAATGACTAGGTCCAAAAAAAAAAATGTTTTCAACTTTTTTCAATTTTACCCCCCGTGTTATATATATTCTACCCACACACATTTGGAGCTCTCCTGGGGTACCCTCACACATAGTATTCCCTCATTTAGTGAATATTTTCACAAAAAAGTGAAATTTTCAAAAATCCAAAATTTTGGCTGAAAACTACTAAATATCGGGGACTCATTGGGCGAATCTCTCTGGAACTGAAATCGGAACGCTCACTGACATTTCCCCTATCTGAAAGTCTGATAAACGCCGGAAAAATGAATAAGTCCAGGAAAAAAATTTTTTCAACTTTTTTCAATTTTACCCCCGTGGGATATATATTCTACCCACAAACATTTGGAACTCTCCTGGGGTACCCTCACACATATTATTCCCTCATTTAGTGGATATTTTCACAAAAAAGTAACATTTTCAAAAATCCAAAATATTGGCTGAAAACTAGTAAATATCAGGGACTCCTTGGGCGAATCGCTCTGGAACTGAAATCGGAAGGCTCACTGACATTTACCCTATCTGAAAGTCTGATGAACGCCGGAAAAATGACTAAGTCCAAAAAAAAAAAATTTTAACTTTTTTCAATTTTACCCCCATGGGATATATATTCTACCCACACATTTTTGTAACTCTACTGGGGTACCCTCACACATATTATTCCCTCATTTAGTGGATATTTTCACAAAAAAGTGAAATTTTCAAAAATCCAGAAAATTGGCTGAAAACGAATAAATATCAACGACTCATTGGGCGAATCGCTCTGGAACTGAAATTGGAATGCTCACTGACATTTCCCCTATCTGAAAGTCTGATAAACGTCGGAAAAATGACTAAGTCCAAAAAAAAAAATGTTTTCAACTTTTTTAAATTTTACCCCCCGTGTTATATATATTCTACCCACACACATTTGGAACTTTCCTGGGGTACCCTCACACATAGTATTCCCTCATTTAGTGAATATTTTCACAAAAAAGTGAAATTTTCAAAAATCCAAAATTTTGGCTGAAAACTACTAAATATCAGGGGCTCATTGGGCGAAACTCTCTGGAACTGAAATCGGAACGCTCACTGACATTTCCCCTATCTGAAAGTCTGATAAACGCCGGAAAAATGAATAAGTCCAAGAAAAAAATTTTTTCAACTTTTTTCAATTTTACCCCCGTGGGATATATATTCTACCCACAAACATTTGGAACTCTCCTGGGGTACCCTCACACATATTAATCCCTCATTTAGTGGATATTTTCACAAAAAAAGTGAAATTTTCAAAAATCCAGAAAATTGGCTGAAAACGACTAAATATCAAGGACTCATTGGGCGAATCGCTCTGGAACTGAAATCGGAACGCTCACTGACATTTCCCCTATCTGAAAGTCTGATAAACGCTGGAAAAATGACTAAGTCAAAGAAAAAAATTGTTTCAACTTTTTTCAATTTTACCCCCGTGGGATATATATTCTACCCACACACATTTGGAACTCTCCTGGGGTACCCTCACACATATTATTCCCTCATTTAGTGGATATTTTCACAAAAAAGTGAAATTTTCAAAAATCCAAAATATTGGCTGAAAACTACTAAATATCAGGGACTCATTGGGCGAATCGCTCTGGAACTGAAATTGGAACGCTCACTGACATTTCCCCTATCTGAAAGTCTGATAAACATCGGAAAAATGACTAAGTCCAAAAAAAAAAATGTTTTCAACTTTTTTCAATTTTACCCCCCGTGTTATATATATTCTACCTAAACACATTTGGAACTCTCCTGGGGTACCCTCACACATATTATTCCCTCATTTAGTGGATATTTTCAAAAAAAAGTGACATTTTCAAAAATTCAGGAAATTGGCTGAAAACGACTAAATATCAAGGACTCATTGGGCGAATCGCTCTCGGAATGCTCACTGAAATTTCCCATATCTGAAAGTCTGATAAACGCCGGAATAATAGCTAGTGCAAAAAAAAATTTTTTTAAACTTTTTTCAATTTTACCCCCGTGGAATATATATTCTACCCACACACATTTGCCACTCTCCTGGGGTAACCTCACACATATTATTCCCTCATTTAGTGGATATTTTCACAAAAAAGTGAAATTTTCAAAAATGCAGAAAATTGGCTGAAAACGACTAAATATCAAGGACTCATTGGGCGAATCGCTCTGGAACTGAAATTGGAACGCTCACTGACATTTCCCCTATCTGAAAGTCTGATAAACGTCGGAAAAATGACTAGGTCCAAAAAAAAAAATGTTTTCAACTTTTTTCAATTTTACCCCCCGTGTTATATATATTCTACCCACACACATTTGGAGCTCTCCTGGGGTACCCTCACACATAGTATTCCCTCATTTAGTGAATATTTTCACAAAAAAGTGAAATTTTCAAAAATCCAAAATTTTGGCTGAAAACTACTAAATATCGGGGACTCATTGGGCGAATCTCTCTGGAACTGAAATCGGAACGCTCACTGACATTTCCCCTATCTGAAAGTCTGATAAACGCCGGAAAAATGAATAAGTCCAGGAAAAAAATTTTTTCAACTTTTTTCAATTTTACCCCTGTGGGATATATATTCTACCCACAAACATTTGGAACTCTCCTGGGGTACCCTCACACATATTATTCCCTCATTTAGTGGATATTTTCACAAAAAAGTAACATTTTCAAAAATCCAAAATATTGGCTGAAAACTAGTAAATATCAGGGACTCCTTGGGCGAATCGCTCTGGAACTGAAATCGGAAGGCTCACTGACATTTGCCCTATCTGAAAGTCTGATGAACGCCGGAAAAATGACTAAGTCCAAAAAAAAAAATTTTTAACTTTTTTCAATTTTACCTACATGGGATATATATTCTACCCACACATTTTTGTAAATCTACTGGGGTACCCTCACACATATTATTCCCTCATTTAGTGGATATTTTCACAAAAAAGTGAAATTTTCAAAAATCCAGAAAATTGGCTGAAAACGAATAAATATCAACGACTCCTTGGGCGAATCGCTCTGGAACTGAAATTGGAATGCTCACTGACATTTCCCCTATCTGAAAGTCTGATAAACGTCGGAAAAATGACTAAGTCCAAAAAAAAAAATGTTTTCACCTTTTTTAAATTTTACCCACCGTGTTATATATATTCTACCCACACACATTTGGAACTTTCCTGGGGTACCCTCACACATAGTATTCCCTCATTTAGTGAATATTTTCACAAAAAAGTGAAATTTTCAAAAATCCAAAATTTTGGCTGAAAACTACTAAATATCAGGGGCTCATTGGGCGAAACTCTCTGGAACTGAAATCGGAACGCTCACTGACATTTCCCCTATCTGAAAGTCTGATAAACGCCGGAAAAATGAATAAGTCCAAGAAAAAAATTTTTTCAACTTTTTTCAATTTTACCCCCGTGGGATATATATTCTACCCACACACATTTGGAACTCTCCTGGGGCACCCTCACACATATTAATCCCTCATTTAGTGGATATTTTCACAAAAAAAGTGAAATTTTCAAAAATCCAGAAAATTGGCTGAAAACGACTAAATATCAAGGACTCATTGGGCGAATCGCTCTGGAACTGAAATCGGAACGCTCACTGACATTTCCCCTATCTGAAAGTCTGATAAACGCTGGAAAAATGACTAAGTCAAAGAAAAAAATTGTTTCAACTTTTTTCAATTTTACCCCCGTGGGATATATATTCTACCCACACACATTTGGAACTCTCCTGGGGTACCCTCACACATATTATTCCCTCATTTAGTGGATATTTTCACAAAAAAGTGAAATTTTCAAAAATCCAAAATATTGGCTGAAAACTACTAAATATCAGGGACTCATTGGGCGAATTGCTCTGGAACTGAAATTGGAACGCTCACTGACATTTCCCCTATCTGAAAGTCTGATAAACATCGGAAAAATGACTAAGTCCAAATAAAAAAATGTTTTCAACTTTTTTCAATTTTACCCCCCGTGTTATATATATTCTACCTACACACATTTGGAACTCTCCTGGGGTACCCTCACACATATTATTCCCTCATTTAGTGGATATTTTCAAAAAAAAGTGACATTTTCAAAAATTCAGGAAATTGGCTGAAAACGACTAAATATCAAGGACTCATTGGGCGAATCGCTCTCGGAATGCTCACTGAAATTTCCCATATCTGAAAGTCTGATAAACGCCGGAATAATAGCTAGTGCAAAAAAAAATTTTTTTCAACTTTTTTCAATTTTACCCCCGTGGAATATATATTCTACCCACACACATTTGCCACTCTCCTGGGGTAACCTCACACATATTATTCCCTCATTTAGTGGATATTTTCACAAAAAGTGAAATTTTCAAAAATCCAGAAAATTTGCTGAAAACGACGAAATATCAAGGACTCATTGGGCGAATCGCTCTGGAACTGAAATCGGAACGCTCACTGACATTTCCCCTATCTGAAAGTATGATAAACACCGGAAAAATGACTAAGTCCAAGAAAATTTTTTTTTCAACTTTTTTCAATTTTACGAGCGTGGAATATATATTCTACCCACACACATTTGGAACTCTCCAGGGGTACCCTCACACATATTATTCCCTCATTTAGTGGATATTTTCACAAAAAAGTGACATTTTCAAAAATCCAGAAAATTGGCTGAAAACGACTAAATATCAAGGACTCATTGGGCGAATCGCTCTGGAACTGAAATCACTGACATTTCCCCTATCTGAAAGTCTGATAAACGCTGGAAAAATGATGAAGTAAAAAAAAAAAATTTTTTTCAACTTTTTTCAATTTTACCCCCGTGGGGTATATATTCTACCAACACACATTTGGAACTGTCCTGGGGTACCCTCACACATATTATTCCCTCATTTAGTGGATATTTCACAAAAAAGTGACATTTTCAAAAATTCAGGAAATTGGCTGAAAACGACTAAATATCAAGGACTCATTGGGCGAATCGCTCTGGAATTGAAATCGGAATGCTCACTGACATTTCCCCTATCTGAAAGTCTGATAAACGCCGGAAAAATGACTAAGTCCAAGAAAAAAATTGTTTCAACTTTTTTCAATTTTACCCCAGTGGGATATATATTCTACCCACACACATTTGGAACTCTCCTGGGGTACCCTCACACATATTATTACCTCATTTAGTGGATATTTTCACAAAAAAGTGACATTTTCAAAAATTCAGGAAATTGGCTGAAAACGACTAAATATCAAGGACTCATTGGGCGAATCGCTCTGGAATTGAAATCAGAACGCTCACTGACATTTCCCGTATCTGAAAGTCTGATAAACGCCGGACAAATGACTAAGTCCAAGAAAAAAATTGTTTGAACTTTTTTCAATTTTACCCCCGTGGGATATATATTCTACCCACACACATTTGGAACTCTCCTGGGGTACCCTCACACATATTATTCCCTCATTTAGTGGATATTTTCACAAAAAAGTGTCATTTTCAAAAATCCAGAAAATTGGCTGAAAACGACTAAATATCAAGGACTCATTGGGCGAATGGCTCTGGAACTGAAATCGGAATGCTCACTGACATTTCCCTTATCTGAAAGTCTGATAAACGCCGGAAAAATGACTAAGTCCAAAAAAAAAATTTTTTTCAACTTTTTTCAATTTTACGAGCATGGAATATATATTCTACCCACACACATTTGGAACTCTCCTGGGGTACCCTCGCACATATTATTCCCTCATTTAGTGGATATTTTCACAAAAAAGTGACATTTTCAAAAATTCAGGAAATTGGCTGAAAACGAATAAATATCAAGGACTCATTGGGCGAATCGCTCTGGAACTGAAATCGGAATGCTCACTGACATTTCCCCTATCTGAAAGTCTGATAAACGCTGGAAAAATGATGAAGTAAAAAAATAAAATTTTTTTCAACTTTTTTCAATTTTACCCCCGTGGGATATATATTCTACCCACACACATTTGGAACTCTCCTGGGGTACCCTCACACATATTATTCCCTCATTTAGTGGATATTTTCACAAAAAAGTGACATTTTCAAAAATTCAGGAAATTGCCTGAAAACGACTAAATATCAAGGACTCATTGGGCGAATGGCTCTGGAACTGAAATCGGAATGCTCACTGACATTTCCCTTATCTGAAAGTATGATAAACGCCGGAAAAATGACTAAGTCCAAAAAAAAATTTTTTTTCAACTTTTTTCAATTTTACGAGCGTGGAATATATATTCTACCCACACACATTTGGCACTCTCCTGGGGTACCCTCACACATATTATTCCCTCATTTAGTGGATATTTTCACAAAAAGTGAAATTTTCAAAAATCCAGAAAATTGGCTGAAAACGACTAAACATCAAGGATTCATTGGGCAATTCGCTCTGGAACTGAAATCGGAAAGCTCTCTGACATTTCCCCTATCTGAAAGTCTGATAAACGCTGGAAAAATGATGAAGTAAAAAAAAAAATTTTTTTTCAACTTTTTTCAATTTTACCCCCGTGGGATATATATTCTACCCACACACATTTGGAACTCTCCTGGGGTACCCTCACACATATTATTCCCTCATTTAGTGGATATTTTCACAAAAAAGTGAAATTTTCAAAAATCCAGAAAATTGGCTGAAAACGACTAAATATCAAGTACTGAATGGGCGAATCGCTCTGGAACTGAAATCGGAATGCTCACTGACATTTCCCCTATCTGAAAGTCCGATAAACGCCGGAAAAATGACTAAGTGCAAAAAAAAATTTTTTTCAACTTTTTTCAATTTTACCCCCGTGGGATATATATTCTACCCACACACATTTGGCACTCTCCTGGGGTAACCTCACACATATTATTCCCTCATTTAGTGGATATTTTCACAAAAAAGTGAAATTTTCAAAAATCCAGAAAATTGGCTGAAAACGACTAAATATCAAGGACTCATTGGGCGAATCACTCTGGAACTGAAATCGGAACGCTCACTGACATTTGCCCTATCTGAAAGTCTGATAAACGCTGGAAAAATGATGAAGTAAAAAAAAAAAAAAATGTTTAACTTTTTTCAATTTTACCCCCGTGGGATATATATTCTACCCACACACATTTGGAACTCTCCTGGGGTACCCTCACACATATTATTCCCTCATTTAGTGGATATTTTCACATAAAAGTGAAATTTTCAAAAATCCAGAAAATTGGCTGAAAACGACTAAATATCAAGGACTCATTGGGCGAATCGCTCTGGAACTGAAATTGGAACGCTCACTGACATTTCCCCTATCTGAAAGTCCGATAAACGACCTAAAAATGACTAAGTGCAAAAAAAAAAATGTTTTCAACTTTTTTCAATTTTACCCCTCGTGTTATATATATTCTACCCACACACATTTGGAACTCTCCTGGGGTAACCTCACACATATTATTCCCTCATTTAGTGGATATTTTCACAAACAAGTGACATTTTCAAAAATCCAGAAAATTGGCTGAAAACGACTAAATATCAAGGACTCATTGGGCGAATCGCTCTGGAACTGAAATCGGAACGCTGACTGACATTTCCCCTATCTGAAAGTCTGATAAACGCTGGAAAAATGACTAAGTCAAAGAAAAAAATTGTTTCAACTTTTTTCAATTTTACCCCCGTGGGATATATATTCTACCCAAACACATTTGGAACTCTCCTGGGGTACCCTCACACATATTATTCCCTCATTTAGTGGATATTTTCACAAAAAAGTGAAATTTTCAAAAATCCAAAATATTGGCTGAAAACTACTAAATATCAGGGACTCATTGGGCCAATCGTTCTGGAACTGAAATTGGAACGCTCACTGACATTTCCCCTATCTGAAAGTCTGATAAACGTCGGAAAAATGACTAAGTCCAAAAAAAAAAATGTTTTCAACTTTTTTCAATTTTACGAGCATGGAATATATATTCTACCCACACACATTTGGAACTCTCCTGGGGTACCCTCGCACATATTATTCCCTCATTTAGTGGATATTTTCACAAAAAAGTGACATTTTCAAAAATTCAGGAAATTGGCTGAAAACGAATAAATATCAAGGACTCATTGGGCGAATCGCTCTGGAACTGAAATCGGAATGCTCACTGACATTTCCCCTATCTGAAAGTCCGATAAACGCCGGAAAAATGACTAAGTGCAAAAAAAAATTTTTTTCAACTTTTTTCAATTTTACCCCCGTGGGATATATATTCTACCCACACACATTTGGCACTCTCCTGGGGTAACCTCACACATATTATTCCCTCATTTAGTGGATATTTTCACAAAAAAGTGAAATTTTCAAAAATCCAGAAAATTGGCTGAAAACGACTAAATATCAAGGACTCATTGGGCGAATCACTCTGGAACTGAAATCGGAACGCTCTCTGACATTTGCCCTATCTGAAAGTCTGATAAACGCTGGAAAAATGATGAAGTAAAAAAAAAAAAAAATGTTTAACTTTTTTCAATTTTACCCCCGTGGGATATATATTCTACCCACACACATTTGGAACTCTCCTGGGGTACCCTCACACATATTATTCCCTCATTTAGTGGATATTTTCACATAAAAGTGAAATTTTCAAAAATCCAGAAAATTGGCTGAAAACGACTAAATATCAAGGACTCATTGGGCGAATCGCTCTGGAACTGAAATTGGAACGCTCTCTGACATTTCCCCTATCTGAAAGTCCGATAAACGACGGAAAAATGACTAAGTGCAAAAAAAAAAATGTTTTCAACTTTTTTCAATTTTACCCCTCGTGTTATATATATTCTACCCACACACATTTGGAACTCTCCTGGGGTAACCTCACACATATTATTCCCTCATTTAGTGGATATTTTCACAAACAAGTGACATTTTCAAAAATCCAGAAAATTGGCTGAACACGACTAAATATCAAGGACTCATTGGGCGAAGCGCTCTGGACCTGAAATTGGAATGCTCACTGACATTTCCCCTATTTGAAAGTCTGATAAAAGCTGGAAAAATGACTAAGTCCAAAAAAAAAAATGTTTTCAACTTTTTTCAATTTTACCCCCAGTGTTATATATATTCTACCCACACACATTTGGAACTCTCCTGGGGTACCCTCACACATAGTATTCCCTCATTTAGTGAATATTTTCACAAAAAAGTGAAATTTTCAAAAATCCAAAATATTGGCTGAAAACTGCTAAATATCAGGGACTCATTGGTCGAATCTCTCTGGAACTGAAATCGGAACGCTCACTGACATTTACCCTATCTGAAAGTCTGATAAACGCCGGAAAAATGAATAAGTCCAAGAAAAAAAATTTTTAAACTTTTTTCAATTTTACCCCCGTGGGATATATATTCTACCCACAAACATTTGGAACTCTCCTGGGGTACCCTCACACATATTATTCCCTCATTTAGTGGATATTTTCACAAAAAAAGTGAAATTTTCAAAAATCCAGAAAATTGGCTGAAAACGACTAAATATCAAGGACTCATTGGGCGAATCGCTCTGGAACTGAAATCGGAACGCTCACTGACATTTGCCCTATCTGAAAGTCTGATAAACGCTGGAAAAATGATGAAGTAAAAAAAAAAAAACGTTTTTAACTTTTTTCAATTTTACCCCCGTGGGATATATATTCTACCCACACACATTTGGAACTCTCCTGGGGTACCCTCACACATATTATTCCCTCATTTAGTGGATATTTTCACAAAAAAGTGACATTTTCAAAAATTCACGAAATTGGCTGAAAACGACTAAATATCAAGGACTCATTGGGCGAATCGCTCTGGAACTGAAATCGGAATGCTCACTGACATTTCCCATATCTGAAAGTCTGATAAACGCCGGAAAAATGACTAAGTGCAAAAAAAAATTTTTTTTCAACTTTTTTCAATTTTACCCCCGTGGGATATATATTCTACCCACACACATTTGGCACTCTCCTGGGGTAACCTCACACATATTATTCCCTCATTTAGTGGATATTTTCACAAAAAGTGAAATTTTCAAAAATCCAGAAAATTTGCTGAAAACGACTAAATATCAAGGACTCATTGGGCGAATCGCTCTGGAACTGAAATCGGAACGCTCACTGACATTTTCCCTATCTGAAAGTCTGATAAACACCAGAAAAATGACTAAGTCCAAGAAAAAATTTTTTTCAACTTTTTTCAATTTTACGAGCGTGGAATATATATTCTACCCACACACATTTGGAACTCTCCTGGGGTACCCTCACACATATTATTCCCTCATTTAGTGAATATTTTCACAAAAAAGTGAAATTTTCAAAAATCCAGAAAATTGGCTGAAAACGACTAAATATCAAGGACTCATTTTTGCGAATCGCTCTGGAACTGAAATCGGAACGCTCACTGACATTTCCCCTATCTGAAAGTCTGATAAACGCTGGAAAAATGATGAAGTAAAAAAAAAAAATTTTTTTCAACTTTTTTCAATTTTACCCCCGTGGGATATATATTCTACCCACACACATTTGGAACTCTCCTGGGGTACCCTCACACATATTATTCCCTCATTTAGTGGATATTTTCACAAAAAAGTGAAATTTTCAAAAATCCAGAAAATTGGCTGAAAACGAATAAATATCAAGGACTCATTGGGCGAATCGCTCTGGGACTGAAATTGGAACGCTCACTGACATTTCCCCTATCTGAAAGTCTGATAAACGTCGGAAAAATGACTAAGTCCAAAAAAAAAAATGTTTCTACTTTTTTCAATTTTTCCCCTCGTGTTATATATATTCTACCCACACACATTTGGAACTCTCCTGGGGTACCCTCGCACATATTATTCCCTCATTTAGTGGATATTTTCACAAAAAAGTGAAATTTTCAAAAATCCAGAAAATTTGCTGAAAACGACTAAATATCAAGGACTCATTGGGCGAATCGCTCTGGAACTGAAATCGGAACGCTCACTGACATTTCCCCTATCTGAAAGTCTGATAAACGCCGGAAAAATGACTAGGTCAAAGAAAAAAATTGTTTCAACTTTTTTCAATTTTACGAGCGTGGAATATATATTCTACCCACTCACATTTGGAACTCTCCTGGGGTACCCTCACACATATTATTCCCTCATTCAGTGGATATTTTCACAAAAAAGTGAAATTTTCAAAAATCCAGAAAATTGGCTGGAAACGACTAAATATCAAGGACTCATTGGGCGAATCGCTCTGGAACTGAAATCGGAACGCTCACTGACATTTCCCCTATCTGAAAGTCTGATAAACGCTGGAAAAATGATGAAGTAAAAAAATAAAAATTTTTTAAACTTTTTTCAATTTTACCCCCGTGGGATATATATTCTACCCACACACATTTGGAACTCTCCTGGGGTACCCTCACACATATTATTCTCTCATTTAGTGGATATTTTCACAAAAAAGTGTCATTTTCAAAAATCCAGAAAATTGGCTGAAAACGACTAAATATCAAGGACTCATTGGGCGAATAGCTCTGGAACTGAAATCGGAATGCTCACTGACATTTCCCCTATCTGAAAGTCTGATAAACGCCGGAAAAATGACTAAGTGCAAAAAAAAAATTTTTTCAACTTTTTTCAATTTTACCCCCGTGGGATATATATTTTACCCACACACATTTGGAACTCTCCTGGGGTAACCTCACACATATTATTCCCTCATTTAGTGGATATTTTCACAAAAAAGTGAAATTTTCAAAAATCCAGAAAATTTGCTGAAAACGACTAAATATCAAGGACTCATTGGGCGAATCGCTCTGGAACTGAAATCGGAACGCTCACTGACATTTCCCCTATCTGAAAGTCTGATAAACGCCGGAAAAATGTCTAGGTCAAAGAAAAAAATTGTTTCAACTTTTTTCAATTTTACGAGCGTGGAATATATATTCTACCCACTCACATTTGGAACTCTCCTGGGGTACCCTCACACATATTATTCCCTCATTCAGTGGATATTTTCACAAAAAAGTGAAATTTTCAAAAATCCAAAATATTGGCTGAAAACTACTAAATATCAGGGACTCATTGGGCGAATCGCTCTGGTACTGAAATCGGAATGCTCACTGACATTTCCCTTATCTGAAAGTCTGATAAACGCCGGAAAAATGACTAAGTCCAAAAAAAAATTTTTTTTCAACTTTTTTCAATTTTACGAGCGTGGAATATATATTCTACCCACACACATTTGGAACTCTCCTGGGGTACCCTCACACATATTATTCCCTCATTTAGTGGATATTTTCACAAAAAAGTGAAATTTTCAAAAATCCAGAAAATTTGCTGAAAACGACTAAATATCAAGGACTCATTGGGCGAATCGCTCTGGAACTGAAATCGGAATGCTCACTGACATTTCCCATATCTGAAAGTCTGATAAACGCCGGAAAAATGACTAAGTGAAAAAAAAAATTTTTTTTCAACTTTTTTCAATTTTACCCCCGTGGGATATATATTCTACCCACACACATTTGGCACTCTCCTGGGGTAACCTCACACATATTATTCCCTCATTTAGTGGATATTTTCACAAAAAGTGAAATTTTCAAAAATCCAGAAAATTTGCTGAAAACGACTAAATATCAAGGACTCATTGGGCGAATCGCTCTGGAACTGAAATCGGAATGCTCACTGACATTTCCCCTATCTGAAAGTCTGATAAACGCCGGAAAAATGACTAGGTCAAAGAAAAAAATTGTTTCAACTTTTTTCAATTTTACGAGCGTGGAATATATATTCTACCCACTCACATTTGGAACTCTCCTGGGGTACCCTCACACATATTATTCCCTCATTCAGTGGATATTTTCACAAAAAAGTGAAATTTTAAAAAATCCAAAATATTGGCTGAAAACTACTAAATATCAGGGACTCATTGGGCCAATCGTTCTGGAACTGAAATTGGAACGCTCACTGACATTTCCCCTATCTGATAGTCTGAGAAACGTCGGAAAAATGACTAAGTCCAAAAAAAAAAATGTTTTCAACTTTTTTCAATTTTACCCCCAGTGTTATATATATTCTACCCACACACATTTGGAACTCTCCTGGGGTACCCTCACACATAGTATTCCCTCATTTAGTGAATATTTTCACAAAAAAGTGAAATTTTCAAAAATCCTAAATATTGGCTGAAAACTGCTAAATATCAGGGACTCATTGGTCGAATCTCTCTGGAACTGAAATCGGAACGCTCACTGACATTTACCCTATCTGAAAGTCTGATAAACTTCGGAAAAATGAATAAGTCCAAGAAAAAAATTTTTTAAACTTTTTTCAATTTTACCCCGTGGGATAAATATTCTACCCACAAACATTTGGAACTCTCCTGGGGTACCCTCACACATATTATTCCCTCATTTAGTGGATATTTTCACAAAAAAAGTGAAATTTTCAAAAATCCAGAAAATTGGCTGAAAACGACTAAATATCAAGGACTCATTGGGCGAATCGCTCTGGAACTGAAATCGGAACGCTCACTGACATTTGCCCTATCTGAAAGTCTGATAAACGCTGGAAAAATGATGAAGTAAAAAAAAAAAAACGTTTTTACCTTTTTTCAATTTTACCCCCGTGGGATATATATTCTACCCACACACATTTGGAACTCTCCTGGGGTACCCTCACACATATTATTCCCTCATTTAGTGGATATTTTCACAAAAAAGTGAAATTTTCAAAAATCCAGAAAATTGGCTGAAAACGACTAAATATCAAGGACTCATTGGGCGAATCACTCTGGAACTGAAATCGGAACGCTCACTGACATTTCCCCTATCTGAAAGTCTGATAAACGCCGGAAAAATGACTAGGTCAAAGAAAAAAATTGTTTCAACTTTTTTCAATTTTACGAGCGTGGAATATATATTCTACCCACTCACATTTGGAACTCTCCTGGGGTACCCTCACACATATTATTCCCTCATTCAGTGGATATTTTCACAAAAAAGTGAAATTTTCAAAAATCCAGAAAATTGGCTGGAAACGACTAAATATCAAGGACTCATTGGGCGAATCGCTCTGGAACTGAAATCGGAACGCTCACTGACATTTCCCCTATCTGAAAGTCTGATAAACGCTGGAAAAATGATGAAGTAATAAAATAAAAATGTTTTAAACTTTTTTCAATTTTACCCCCGTGAGATATATATTCTACCCACACACATTTGGAACTCTCCTGGGGTACCCTCACACATATTATTCCCTCATTTAGTGGATATTTTCACAAAAATGTGACATTTTCAAAAATTCAGGAAATTGGCTGAAAACGACTAAATATCAAGGACTCATTGGGCGAATCGCTCTGGAATTGAAATCGGAATGCTCACTGACATTTCCCCTATCTGAAAGTGTGATAAACGCCGGAAAAATGACTAAGTCCAAGAAAAAAATTGTTTCAACTTTTTTCAATTTTACCCCCGTGGGATATATATTCTACCCACACACATTTGGAACTCTCCTGGGGTACCCTCACACATATTATTCCCTCATTTAGTGGATATTTTCACAAAAAATTGAAATTTTCAAAAATCCAGAAAATTGGCTGAAAACGACTAAATATCAAGGACTCATTGGGCGAATCACTCTGGAACTGAAATTGGAACGCTCACTGACATTTCCCCTATCTGAAAGACTGATAAACGTCGGAAAAATGACTAAGTCCAAAAAAAAAAATGTTTTCAACTTTTTTCAATTTTACCCCTCGTGTTATATATATTCTACCCACACACATTTGGAACTCTCCTGGGGTAACCTCACACATATTATTCCCTCATTTAGTGGATATTTTCACAAAAAAGTGACATTTTCAAAAATTCACGAAATTGGCTGAAAACGACTAAATATCAAGGACTCATTGGGCGAATCGCTCTGGAACTGAAATCGGAATGCTCACTGACATTTCCGATATCTGAAAGTCTGATAAACGCCGGAAAAATGACTAAGTGCAAAAAAAAATTTTTTTTCAACTTTTTTCAATTTTACCCCCGTGGGATATATATTCTACCCACACACATTTGGCACTCTCCTGGGGTAACCTCACACATATTATTCCCTCATTTAGTGGATATTTTCACAAAAAGTGAAATTTTCAAAAATCCAGAAAATTTGCTGAAAACGACTAAATATCAAGGACTCATTGGGCGAATCGCTCTGGAACTGAAATCGGAACGCTCACTGACATTTCCCCTATCTGAAAGTCTGATAAACGCCGGAAAAATGACTAGGTCAAAGAAAAAAATTGTTTCAACTTTTTTCAATTTTACGAGCGTGGAATATATATTCTACCCACTCACATTTGGAACTCTCCTGGGGTACCCTCACACATATTATTCCCTCATTCAGTGGATATTTTCACAAAAAAGTGAAATTTTCAAAAATCCAAAATATTGGCTGAAAACTACTAAATATCAGGGACTCATTGGGCCAATCGTTCTGGAACTGAAATTGGAACGCTCACTGACATTTCCCCTATCTGATAGTCTGAGAAACGTCGGAAAAATGACTAAGTCCAAAAAAAAAAATGTTTTCAACTTTTTTCAATTTTACCCCCAGTGTTATATATATTCTACCCACACACATTTGGAACTCTCCTGGGGTACCCTCACACATAGTATTCCCTCATTTAGTGAATATTTTCACAAAAAAGTGAAATTTTCAAAAATCCAAAATATTGGCTGAAAACTGCTAAATATCAGGGACTCATTGGTCGAATCTCTCTGGAACTGAAATCGGAACGCTCACTGACATTTACCCTATCTGAAAGTCTGATAAACTTCGGAAAAATGAATAAGTCCAAGAAAAAAAATTTTTAAACTTTTTTCAATTTTACCCCGTGGGATATATATTCTACCCACAAACATTTGGAACTCTCCTGGGGTACCCTCACACATATTATTCCCTCATTTAGTGAATATTTTCACAAAAAGTGAAATTTTCAAAAATCCAGAAAATTGGCTGAAAACGACTAAATATCAAGGACTCATTTTTGCGAATCGCTCTGGAACTGAAATCGGAACGCTCACTCACATTTCCCCTATCTGAAAGTCTGATAAACGCTGGAAAAATGATGAAGTAAAAAAAAAAATTTTTTTCAACTTTTTTCAATTTTACCCCCGTGGGATATATATTCTACCCACACACATTTGGAACTCTCCTGGGGTACCCTCACACATATTATTCCCTCATTTAGTGGATATTTTCACAAAAAAGTGAAATTTTCAAAAATCCAGAAAATTGGCTGAAAACGACTAAATATCAAGGACTCATTGGGCGAATCGCTCTGGAACTGAAATTGGAACGCTCACTGACATTTCCCCTATCTGAAAGTCTGATAAACGTCGGAAAAATGACTAAGTCCAAAAAAAAAATGTTTCTACTTTTTTCAATTTTTCCCCTTGTGTTATATATATTCTACCCACACACATTTGGAACTCTCCTGGGGTACCCTCGCACATATTATTCCCTCATTTAGTGGATATTTTCACAAAAAAGTGAAATTTTCAAAAATCCAGAAAATTTGCTGAAAACGACTAAATATCAAGGACTCATTGGGCGAATCGCTCTAGAACTGAAATCGGAACGCTCACTGACATTTCCCCTATCTGAAAGTCTGATAAACGCCGGAAAAATGACTAGGTCAAAGAAAAAAATTGTTTCAACTTTTTTCAATTTTACGAGCGTGGGATATATATTCTACCCACACACATTTGGAACTCTCCTGGGGTACCCTCACACATATTATTCCCTCATTTAGTGGATATTTTCACAAAAATGTGACATTTTCAAAAATTCAGGAAATTGGCTGAAAACGACTAAATATCAAGGACTCATTGGGCGAATCGCTCTGGAATTGAAATCGGAATGCTCACTGACATTTCCCCTATCTGAAAGTGTGATAAACGCCGGAAAAATGACTAAGTGCAAAAAAAAAATTTTTTTCAACTTTTTTCAATTTTACCCCCGTGGGATATATATTCTACCCACACACATTTGGCACTCTCCTGGGGTAACCTCACACATATTATTCCCTCATTTAGTGGATATTTTCACAAAAAAGTGAAATTTTCAAAAATCCAGAAAATTTGCTGAAAACGTCTAAATATCAAGGACTCATTGGGTGAATCGCTCTGGAACTGAAATCGGAACGCTCACTGACATTTCCCCTATCTGAAAGTCTGATAAACGCTGGAAAAATGACTAAGTCCAAGAAAAAAATTGTTTCAACTTTTTTCAATTTTACCCCCGTGGGATATATATTCTACCCACACACATTTGGAACTCTCCTGGGGTACCCTCACACATATTATTCTCTCATTTAGTGGATATTTTCACAAAAAAGTGTCATTTTCAAAAATCCAGAAAATTGGCTGAAAACGACTAAATATCAAGGACTCATTGGGCGAATAGCTCTGGAACTGAAATCGGAATGCTCACTGACATTTCCCTTATCTGAAAGTCTGATAAACGCCGGAAAAATGACTAAGTCCAAAAAAAAATTTTTTTTCAACTTTTTTCAATTTTACGAGCGTGGAATATATATTCTACCCACACACATTTGGAACTCTCCTGGGGTACCCTCACACATATTATTCCCTCATTTAGTGGATATTTTCACAAAAAGTGAAATTTTCAAAAATCCAGAAAATTTGCTGAAAACGACTAAATATCAAGGACTCATTGGGCGAATCGCTCTGGAACTGAAATCGGAACGCTCACTGACATTTCCCCTATCTGAAAGTCTGATAAACGCCGGAAAAATGACTAGGTCAAAGAAAAAAATTGTTTCAACTTTTTTCAATTTTACGAGCGTGGAATATATATTCTACCCACTCACATTTGGAACTCTCCTGGGGTACCCTCACACATATTATTCCCTCATTCAGTGGATATTTTCACAAAAAAGTGAAATTTTCAAAAATCCAAAATATTGGCTGAAAACTACTAAATATCAGGGACTCATTGGGCCAATCGTTCTGGAACTGAAATTGGAACGCTCACTGACATTTCCCCTATCTGATAGTCTGAGAAACGTCGGAAAAATGACTAAGTCCAAAAAAAAAAATGTTTTCAACTTTTTTCAATTTTACCCCCAGTGTTATATATATTCTACCCACACACATTTGGAACTCTCCTGGGGTACCCTCACACATAGTATTCCCTCATTTAGTGAATATTTTCACAAAAAAGTGAAATTTTCAAAAATCCAAAATAATGGCTGAAAACTGCTAAATATCAGGGACTCATTGGTCGAATCTCTCTGGAACTGAAATCGGAACGCTCACTGACATTTACCCTATCTGAAAGTCTGATAAACTTCGGAAAAATGAATAAGTCCAAGAAAAAAAATTTTTAAACTTTTTTCAATTTTACCCCGTGGGATATATATTCTACCCACAAACATTTGGAACTCTCCTGGGGTACCCTCACACATATTATTCCCTCATTTAGTGAATATTTTCACAAAAAGTGAAATTTTCAAAAATCCAGAAAATTGGCTGAAAACGACTAAATATCAAGGACTCATTTTTGCGAATCGCTCTGGAACTGAAATCGGAACGCTCACTCACATTTCCCCCATCTGAAAGTCTGATAAACGCTGGAAAAATGATGAAGTAAAAAAAAAAATTTTTTTCAACTTTTTTCAATTTTACCCCCGTGGGATATATATTCTACCCACACACATTTGGAACTCTCCTGGGGTACCCTCACACATATTATTCCCTCATTTAGTGGATATTTTCACAAAAAAGTGAAATTTTCAAAAATCCAGAAAATTGGCTGAAAACGACTAAATATCAAGGACTCATTGGGCGAATCGCTCTGGAACTGAAATTGGAACGCTCACTGACATTTCCCCTATCTGAAAGTCTGATAAACGTCGGAAAAATGACTAAGTCCAAAAAAAAAATGTTTCTACTTTTTTCAATTTTTCCCCTTGTGTTATATATATTCTACCCACACACATTTGGAACTCTCCTGGGGTACCCTCGCACATATTATTCCCTCATTTAGTGGATATTTTCACAAAAAAGTGAAATTTTCAAAAATCCAGAAAATTTGCTGAAAACGACTAAATATCAAGGACTCATTGGGCGAATCGCTCTAGAACTGAAATCGGAACGCTCACTGACATTTCCCCTATCTGAAAGTCTGATAAACGCCGGAAAAATGACTAGGTCAAAGAAAAAAATTGTTTCAACTTTTTTCAATTTTACGAGCGTGGGATATATATTCTACCCACACACATTTGGAACTCTCCTGGGGTACCCTCACACATATTATTCCCTCATTTAGTGGATATTTTCACAAAAATGTGACATTTTCAAAAATTCAGGAAATTGGCTGAAAACGACTAAATATCAAGGACTCATTGGGCGAATCGCTCTGGAATTGAAATCGGAATGCTCACTGACATTTCCCCTATCTGAAAGTGTGATAAACGCCGGAAAAATGACTAAGTGCAAAAAAAAAATTTTTTTCAACTTTTTTCAATTTTACCCCCGTGGGATATATATTCTACCCACACACATTTGGCACTCTCCTGGGGTAACCTCACACATATTATTCCCTCATTTAGTGGATATTTTCACAAAAAAGTGAAATTTTCAAAAATCCAGAAAATTTGCTGAAAACGTCTAAATATCAAGGACTCATTGGGTGAATCGCTCTGGAACTGAAATCGGAACGCTCACTGACATTTCCCCTATCTGAAAGTCTGATAAACGCTGGAAAAATGACTAAGTCCAAGAAAAAAATTGTTTCAACTTTTTTCAATTTTACCCCCGTGGGATATATATTCTACCCACACACATTTGGAACTCTCCTGGGGTACCCTCACACATATTATTCTCTCATTTAGTGGATATTTTCACAAAAAAGTGTCATTTTCAAAAATCCAGAAAATTGGCTGAAAACGACTAAATATCAAGGACTCATTGGGCGAATAGCTCTGGAACTGAAATCGGAATGCTCACTGACATTTCCCTTATCTGAAAGTCTGATAAACGCCGGAAAAATGACTAAGTCCAAAAAAAAATTTTTTTTCAACTTTTTTCAATTTTACGAGCGTGGAATATATATTCTACCCACACACATTTGGAACTCTCCTGGGGTACCCTCACACATATTATTCCCTCATTTAGTGGATATTTTCACAAAAAGTGAAATTTTCAAAAATCCAGAAAATTGGCTGAAAACGACTAAACATCAAGGACTCATTGGGCAAATCGCTCTGGAACTGAAATCGGAACGCTCTCTGACATTTCCCCTATCTGAAAGTCTGATAAACGCTGGAAAAATGAAGTAAAAAAAAAAAATTTTGTTCAACTTTTTTCAATTTTACCCCCGTGGGATATATATTCTACCCACACACATTTGGAACTCTCCTGGGGTACCCTCACACATATTATTCCCTCATTTAGTGGATATTTTCACAAAAAAGTGAAATTTTCAAAAATCCAGAAAATTGGCTGAAAACGACTAAATATCAAGGACTGATTGGGCGAATCGCTCTGGAACTGAAATTGGAACGCTCACTGACATTTCCCCTATCTGAAAGTCTGATAAATGTCGGAAAAATGACTAAGTCCAAAAAAAAAAATGTTTCAACTTTTTTCAATTTTACCCCTCGTGTTATATATATTCTACCCACACACATTTGGAACTCTCCTGGGGTACCCTCGCACATATTATTCCCTCATTTAGTGGATATTTTCATAAAAAAGTGACATTTTCAAAAATTCAGGAAATTGGCTGAAAACGACTAAATATCAAGGACTCATTGGGCGAATCGCTCTGGAACTGAAATCGGAATGCTCACTGACATTTCCCCTATCTGAAAGTCTGATAAACGCCGGAAAAATGACTAAGTGCAAAAAAAAATTTTTTTCAACTTTTTTCAATTTTACCCCCGTGGGATATATATTTTACCCACACACATTTGGAACTCTCCTGGGGTAACCTCACACATATTATTCCCTCATTTAGTGGATATTTTCACAAAAAAGTGAAATTTTCAAAAATCCAGAAAATTTGCTGAAAACGACTAAATATCAAGGACTCATTGGGCGAATCGCTCTGGAACTGAAATCGGAACGCTCACTGACATTTCCCCTATCTGAAAATCTGATAAACGCCGGAAAAATGACTAGGTCAAAGAAAAAAATTGTTTCAACTTTTTTCAATTTTACGAGCGTGGAATATATATTCTACCCACTCACATTTGGAACTCTCCTGGGGTACCCTCACACATATTATTCCCTCATTCAGTGGATATTTTCACAAAAAAGTGAAATTTTCAAAAATCCAGAAAATTGGCTGGAAACGACTAAATATCAAGGACTCATTGGGCGAATCGCTCTGGAACTGAAATCGGAACGCTCACTGACATTTCCCCTATCTGAAAGTCTGATAAACGCTGGAAAAATGATGAAGTAAAAAAATAAAATTTTTTTAAACTTTTTTCAATTTTACCCCCGTGGGATATATATTCTACCCACACACATTTGGAACTCTCCTGGGGTACCCTCACACATATTATTCCCTCATTTAGTGGATATTTTCACAAAAATGTGACATTTTCAAAAATTCAGGAAATTGGCTGAAAACGACTAAATATCAAGGACTCATTGGGCGAATCGCTCTGGAATTGAAATCGGAATTCTCACTGACATTTCCCCTATCTGAAAGTGTGATAAACGCCGGAAAAATGACTAAGTGCAAAAAAAAATTTTTTTCAACTTTTTTCAATTTTACCCCCGTGGGATATATATTCTACCCACACACATTTGGCACTCTCCTGGGGTAACCTCACACATATTATTCCCTCATTTAGTGGATATTTTCACAAAAAAGTGAAATTTTCAAAAATCCAGAAAATTTGCTGAAAACGTCTAAATATCAAGGACTCATTGGGTGAATCTTTCTGGAACTGAAATCGGAACGCTCACTGACATTTCCCCTATCTGAAAGTCTGATAAACGCTGGAAAAATGACTAAGTCCAAGAAAAAAATTGTTTCAACTTTTTTCAATTTTACCCCCGTGGGATATATATTTTACCCACACACATTTGGAACTCTCCTGGGGTAACCTCACACATATTATTCCCTCATTTAGTGGATATTTTCACAAAAAAGTGTCATTTTCAAAAATCCAGAAAATTGGCTTAAAACGACTAAATATCAAGGACTCATTGGGCGAATCGCTCTGGAACTGAAATCGGAATGCTCACTGACATTTCCCTTATCTGAAAGTCTGATAAACGCCGGAAAAATGACTAAGTCCAAAAAAAAATTTTTTTTCAACTTTTTTCAATTTTACGAGCGTGGAATATATATTATACCCACACACATTTGGAACTCTCCTGGGGTACCCTCACACATATTATTCCCTCATTTAGTGGATATTTTCACAAAAAAGTGAAATTTTCAAAAATCCAAAATATTGGCTGAAAACTACTAAATATCAGGGACTCATTGGGCGAATCGCTCTGGAACTGAAATCAGAACGCTCACTGACATTTCCCCTATCTGAAAGTCTGATAAACGCTGGAAAAATGATGAAGTAAAAAAAAAATTTTTTTTTCAACTTTTTTCAATTTTACCCCCGTGGGATATATATTCTACCCACACACATTTGGAACTCTCCTGGGGTACCCTCACACATATTATTCCCTCATTTAGTGGATATTTTCACAAAAAAGTGACATTTTCAAAAATTCAGAAAATTGTCTGAAAACGACTAAATATCAAGGACTCATTGGGCGAATCGCTCTGGAACTGAAATCGGAATGCTCACTGACATTTCCCCTATCTGAAAGTCTGATAAACGCCGGAAAAATGACTAAGTGCAAAAAAAAATTTTTTCAACTTTTTTCAATTTTACCCCCGTGGGATATATATTCTACCCACACACATTTGGAACTCTCCTGGGGTACCCTCACACATATTATTCCCTCATTTAGTGGATATTTTCACAAAAAAGTGACATTTTCAAAAATTCAGAAAATTGTCTGAAAACGACTAAATATCAAGGACTCATTGGGCGAATCGCTCTGGAACTGAAATCGGAATGCTCACTGACATTTCCCCTATCTGAAAGTCTGATAAACGCCGGAAAAATGACTAAGTGCAAAAAAAAATTTTTTTCAACTCTCTTCAATTTTACCCCCGTGGGATATGTATTTTACCCACACACATTTGGAACTCTCCTGGGGTAACCTCACACATATTATTCCCTCATTTAGTGGATATTTTCACAAAAAAGTGAAATTTTCAAAATTTCTGAAAATTGGCTGAAAACGACTAAATATCAAGGTCTCATTGGGCGAATGGCTCTGGAACTGAAATCGGAATGCTCACTGACATTTCCCTTATCTGAAAGTCTGATAAACGCCGGAAAAATGACTAAGTCCAAAAAAAAAATTTTTTTCAACTGTTTTCAATTTTACGAGCGTGGAATATATATTCTACCCACACACATTT
The DNA here is from genome assembly GCF_046119375.1 of Phyllobates terribilis. Classification (NCBI taxonomy): domain Eukaryota; kingdom Metazoa; phylum Chordata; class Amphibia; order Anura; family Dendrobatidae; genus Phyllobates; species Phyllobates terribilis. The sequence continues at coordinate 323,310,345 of NW_027362764.1, read as the reverse complement.
GGAACTCTCCTGGGGTACTCTCACACATATTATTCCCTCATTTAGTGGATATTTTCACAAAAAAAGTGAAATTTTCAAAAATCCAGAAAATTGGCTGAAAACGACTAAATATCAAGGACTCATTGGGCGAATCGCTCTGGAACTGAAATTGGAACGCTCACTGACATTTTCCCTATCTGAAAGTCTGATAAACGCTGGAAAAATGATGAAGTAAAAAAAAAAAATTTTTTTCAACTTTTTTCAATTTTATTCCCGTGGGATATATATTCTACCCACACACATTTGGAACTCTCCTGGGGTACCCTCACACATATTATTCCCTCATTCAGTGGATATTTTCACAAAAAAGTGAAATTTTCAAAAATCCAGAAAATTGGCTGGAAACGACTAAATATCAAGGACTCATCGGGCGAATTGGTCTGGAACTGGAATCGGAACGCTCACTGACATTTCCCCTATCTGAAAGTCTGATAAACGCCGGAAAAATGACTAAGTGCAAAAAAAAATTTTTTTCAACTTTTTTCAATTTTACCGCCGTGGGATATATATTTTACCCACACACATTTGGAACTCTCCTGGGGTAACCTCACACATATTATTCCCTCATTTAGTGGATATTTTCACAAAAAAGTGAAATTTTCAAAAATCCAGAAAATTTGATGAAAACGACTAAATATCAAGGACTCATTGGGCGAATCGCTCTGGAACTGAAATCGGAATGCTCACTGACATTTCCCCTATCTGAAAGTCTGATAAATGCCGGAAAAATGACTAAGTCCAAGAAAAAAATTGTTTCAACTTTTTTAAATTTTAACCCCGTGGGATATATATTCTACCCACACACATTTGGAACTCTCCTGGTATACCCTCACACATATTATTCCCTCATTTAGTGAATATTTTCACAAAAAAGTGAAATTTTCAAAAATCCAGAAAATTGGCTGAAAACGACTAAATATCAAGGACTCATTGGGCGAATCGCTCTGGAACTGAAATCGGAACGCTCACTGACATTTCCCCTATCTGAAAGTCTGATAAATGCCGGAAAAATGACTAAGTCCAAGAAAAAAATTGTTTCAACTTTTTTAAATTTTAACCCCGTGGGATATATATTCTACCCACACACATTTGGAACTCTCCTGGTATACCCTCACACATATTATTCCCTCATTTAGTGAATATTTTCACAAAAAAGTGAAATTTTCAAAAATCCAGAAAATTGGCTGAAAACGACTAAATATCAAGGACTCATTGGGCGAATCGCTCTGGAACTGAAATCGGAACGCTCACTGACATTTTCCCTATCTGAAAGTCTGATAAACGCTGGAAAAATGACTAAGTCCAAGAAAAAAATTGTTTCAACTTTTTTCAATTTTACCCCCGTGGGATATATATTCTACCCACACACATTTGGAACTCTCCTGGGGTACCCTCACACATATTATTCCCTGATTTAGTGGATATTTTCACAAAAAAGTGACATTTTCAAAAATTCAGGAAATTGGCTGAAAACGACTAAATATCAAGGACTCATTGGGCGAATCGCTCTGGAATTGAAATCAGAACGCTCACTGACATTTCCCGTATCTGAAAGTCTGATAAACGCCGGACAAATGACTAAGTCCAAGAAAAAAATTGTTTCAACTTTTTTCAATTTTACCTCCGTGGGATATATATTCTACCCACACACATTTGGAACTCTCCTGGGGTACCCTCACACATATTATTCCCTCATTTAGTGGATATTTTCACAAAAAAGTGTCATTTTCAAAAATCCAGAAAATTGGCTGAAAACGACTAAATATCAAGGACTCATTGGTAGTGTTGAGCATTCCGATACTGTAATATCGGGTATCGGCCGATATTTGCGGTATCGGAATTCCGATACTTAATTCCAATACTTTTACAATATCGGATACCGGAATCGGAAGTTCCCATAATGCCTGCGCTCTGCAGTGTCTGTGAAGGATGACAAGTTGGATGGCAGCGCGATCCAGCCTGTCATCAGAATGCCATCCCAGCGGGGGAGAATTCTCCTGATTGTTTAAAAGCCGGCGGGCGGTATAAAGCCGCCGGCTTTTAAACAATCACACAGCCCCATACTGCTTCCCCGCAGCCTCCCACCCCGATCCTCCGCTCCCCTCGCCACCTCCCATACCGATCGTAAGTTAGGACCGGGCGGGGAGGGCAGCTCCAAGGAGCGGGGAGTGAAGGACCCGGGCGGGGAAGCCGGCAGTGAAAAGACTTCACCGCCGGCTTTCCCGTTCTGTGCTGCGCTTTCCCGCCGGTTATTTCAAATGAACAGCTGAGGTATCAGGTGATGCCGATCAGCTGTTCATTTGAAGTCGCCGCGTTGCCCTCAGAGGGTTCATGTGAGTTCATGCTTGACTGCATGAACTCACATGAACTTTCCCACGGCCGCACAGGTCAGCCTCACCTCCCAGACCCGTCATGATTAGTGTGTGTGCGGGGTGTGTGCGCGATGTTTGTGCGGGTGTGCGCGGTGTCTGTGCGATGTGTGCGGGTGTGTGCGGTGTGTGTGCGTGCAGGCAGACATAGGCCGATGTGACACTACTACTCCCATCGGCCTATGTTTGTCCCCCGTCCACTCCTGCCAGCAGGATCAGCTCGATGGGAGCAGTAGTTCCCATCAGACTGATCCTGCTATTTAAATTGCCCTACTGTGTCCCCAATAAATGTTAAATACATGTCATTGGTGGCCAGTGTTTACCTTAAAGAAATTAGTTCATACATTACCTGTCCCCGCCGAACGCCACCTAAAATAAAGTAAAAAATAAAAAACTACACCTATACTCACCTAGACACCTAATTCCCCGAAGCCATCGATCTCCTGTAATAAAATATAAAATAATAAACCACAACCTTATCCTTACCCCTCCGTAGCAGTCCACGAGTGTCCCACGAAGATCTCCAGTTCAGAGCAGCCACATAGAATGTGACCGCTCTGAACCGCTGCCGCCGCTAGAATGACGGGGCCGTAAGGGTTCACCGGAGTTCAGGCAGCGCTGCTCCGGTTAGCTCCTTTACGGCCCTGCTGTATCGTGAGAAATTCCCACGGTACAGCAGTGCCGTAAAGGAGGTCTCCGGAGCTGCGCTGCCTGAATGCACTCCGGTGACCTCAGTCAGTGGCTCCCGCTGCCGGGAGCGGACGTGTTCCCGGCAGCGTGAGCTTACAGCAGCCATGCACAGCTGTCACCATCTCCAGATGTGACAGCTGTGCATGGGAGATCAGCACAGGAACGTGGACAGGTAACTATTATTTTTAGTAAACTAAGAATTAAATAAAATTGTGTGTTTTATTTCAAATAAATTATTTTTTTCTGAGTGTAGTGTGTTTTTTCTTTTTAACACTTTGTAGGTTAGTAATGGGGGTGTCTTATAGACGCCCATCATTACTAACCTGGGCTTCATGGCAGCTGGCGCTGACATGAACCCCACCACTATTACCTCCTGCCACCGCACCAGGGCAGCGTGGAAGAGCGAGGCTAAGTGCCAGAGTTGGCGCATCCTATGGATGCTCCATTTCTGGGGCGGCTGACGACTGGTGTTTCTAGCCTGGGAGGGGGCCAATATTCATGGCACCCTTCCTGGGCTATTAATATCAGCCCCCAGCTGTCTGCCTAGCCTTTGCTAGCTATTAAAATAGGGGGGACCCCACATTATTTTTTTTGGGGGGGTCCCCCATTTTAATAGCTAGTAAAGGCTAGGTATTCAGCTGGGGGCTGATATTAGTAGCCTGGGAAGCTCCGTGGGTTTTTCCCCCTTCCCAGGCTTCAAACATCTGCCCCAGCCGTCTGCTTAACCTCCGCTAGAGACTAAAATTATGGGGGATCCCACGCCATTTTTTTTAAAAATAAATCCATTATTTTAACACTAAATGACATTTGAGGAGTTAATAAAGATGCAGTCCCTAAATTATTATTTATTTTTTAATTAATTTTTCCCAAAACTTTTGACGTGGGCTTCGCCATATTTTTGTATGCCAGCCAGGTACAGCATCCAGCTTCTATGATCGCGCCATTTTCCGGGGCGGCTGCAGACTGCAATTTTCAGCGGGGGGCAGAAAGCTTGGGCCTCCCTGCGCTGCAGATTCCATCCCCCAGCTGCCTAGTTGTACCTGGCTGGACACAAAAATAGGGAGAAGCTCCACGTTTTTTTTTTTTTAATTATTTCATGAAATTCATGGAATAATTAAGAAAAAAAGGGCTTCCCTATATTGTTGTGTCCAACCAGGTACAAATAGGCAGCTGGTGGTTGGGGGCAGCCCGTTCCTGCCTGCTGTACCTGGCTGGACCCAAATATAGTGCAAAGCCCCACGTCAATTTTTTTAAAATTATTTCAGGAAATTCATGAAATAATTAAAAAAAAATTATGTGGGGCTTCGCCCTATATTTGTGTCCAGTCAGGTACATCAGGCAGGAACGGGCTGCCCCCAACCACCAGCTGCCTATTTGTACCTAGCCGGACACAACAATATAGGGAAGCCCTTTTTTTCTTAATTATTCCATGAATTTCATGAAATAATTAAAAAAAAAAATACGTGGGGCTTCGCCCTATTTTTGTGTCCAGCCAGGTACAACAAGGCAGCTGGGGGCTGGAATCCGCAGTGCAGGGAGGCCCAAGCTTTCTGGGCCCCACCCGCTGCAAATTGCAGTCCGCAGCCGCCCCGGAAAATGGCGCGTTCATAGAAGCGCCATCTTCTGGCGCTGTACCCAACTCATCCAGGGCCCTGGTGCGGTGGCTCACTGGGTAATAAAGGGGTTAAGGCCAGCTTGGCATTATCAGCTGGCCCTAAGCCCGAAATTCATGGGGTCACGCCAATATTAGACATGACCACCCTGAATTTCTAGTAAAGTATTTAAAAAAAACACAAACACCCAGAAAAAAGTCCTTTAATTGAAATAAAGACACAATTCTTTATTGTTCTAAATTAAACCATACTTACCATCACGCCCATTCCAGCTGAAGCCAACGATCTCCTGCAATAAAAGTAAAATAATAAAGCAACCTCATCCTTACCTTTCCATGGTTCCCAGGACAGCTTCAGCTCTGCTACATCGAGATGACAGGCTGGACCGCAGCAGAACGCTGCCATCCAGCCTGTCACCCCGCAGACACTGAGAAGCGCAGGCATGCTTGCGCTCCTCAGTGTCTCGCTGTGACGGCATCCAGATGAGCGGAGGTCATGTCCAATGAACTCAGCTCACCTCATGCACGTCACTGACAGCGTGGGAAAATTCTCCTGCACTCAGCGCTTCAGCGTGAGAATTTTCCCACGCTGTCAGTGACGTGCATGAGGTGCGCCGAGTTCATTGGACATGACCTCACCTCATGCACGTCACTGACAGCGTGGGAAAATTCTCACGCTGAAGCTTCTCTTCTCAGTGTCTGCGGGATGACAGGCTGGATGGCAGCGTTCTGCTGCGGTCCAGCCTGTCATCTCGATGTAGCAGAGCTGAAGCTGTCGTGGGAACCATGGAAAGGTAAGGATGAGGTTGCTTTATTATTTTACTTTTATTGCAGGAGATCGTTGGCTTCAGCTGGAATGGGCGTGATGGTAAGTATGGTTTAATTTAGAACAATAAAGAATTGTGTCTTTATTTCAATTAAAGGACTTTATTCTGGGTGTTTGTGTTTTCTTTTAACTTTGACTATGGGGTTAGTAATGGGGGTGTCTTATAGACGCCTCTCCATTACTAACCTGGGCTTGATGTCAGCTGGCATTATAAGCTGACATCAACCCCAACCCTATTACCCCCTGCCACCGCACCAGGGCAGCGTGGAAGAGCGAGGCTATGTGCCAGAATTGGCGCATCCTATGGATGCGCCATTTCTGGGGCGGCTGACGGCTGGTGTTTCTAGCCTGGGAGGGGGCCAATATTCATGGCACCCTTCCTGGGCTATTAATATCAGCCCCCAGCTGTCTGCCTAGCCTGTGCTAGCTATTAAATTATGGGGGACCCCACGTTATTTTTTTTGGGGGGTTCCCCCATTTTAATAGCTAGTAAAGGCTAGGTATTCAGCTGGGGGCTGATATTAGTAGCCTGGGAAGCTCCGTGGGTATTACCCCCTTCCCAGGCTTCAAACATTTGCCCCAGCTGTCTGCTTAACCTCCGCTAGAGCCTAAAATTAAGGGGAACCCCACGCCAATTTTTTTTTAAATAAATCCTTTATTTTAACACTAAATGACAAGTACAGTAATCAACACTGTCACTGTACTTTATATATATGTGACTGACATGTTTCTATCTATCTAATCTATGTGTGATTCTCTATTCTTTCTATTCTAAATTGTCGGGTACAGATGCTGAATTGCCGGCCGGCTTTCTTAAAGAGACGGTGCATGAAAACACTATTATTTTTTTAAATAAATCCTTTACACTAAATGACAAGTACAGTAAGCAACACTGTCACTGTACTTCTTATATATGTGGCTGACATGTTTCTATCTATCTAATCTATGTGTGAAGCTCTATTCTGTCTGTTATAAATTGTCGGGTACCGCTGCTGAATTGCCGGCCGGCTTTTTTAAAGAGACGGTGCACGAAAACACTAATATTTTTTTTAATAAATCCTTTACACTAAATGACAAGTACAGTAAGCAACACTGTCACTGTACTTCATATATATGTGACTGACATGTTTCTATCTATCTAATCTATGTGTGAAGCTCTATTCTTTCTGTTGTAAATTGTCGGGTACCGGTGTATGCCGCTGATGAATTGCCGGCTTTTCATGTCATTCTACATTATTCTTAGTTGTTTTACTTCATGTAGAATTAACCTACAAGGAAAGAAAGGGTTTATTTTCATTCCGATATTTGTGTCCCATTGACTTGCATTGGTTTCCGGTATCGGAATCGGCGATATCCGATACTTTTTGGGTATCGGCCCGATCCAATCCGATACGATATTTCCTGATATCGGAAGGTATCGCTCAACACTACTCATTGGGCGAATCGCTCTGGAACTGAAATCGGAACGCTCACTGACATTTGCACTATCTGAAAGCCTGTTAAATGCCGGAAAAATGACTACGTCGAAAAAAAAAAATTTTTCAACTTTTTTCAATTTTACCCCCGTGGGATATATATTCTACCCACACACATTTGGAACTCTCCTGGGGTACCCTCACACATATTATTCCCTCATTTAGTGGATATTTTCACAAAAAGTGACATTTTCAAAAATTCAGAAAATTGGCTGAAAACGACTAAATATCAAGAACTCATTGGGCAAATCGCTCTGGAACTGAAATCGGAACGCTCACTGACATTTGCACTATCTGAAAGTCTGATAAACGCCGGAAAAATGACTAAGTGCAAAAAAAAAATTTTTTCAACTTTTTTCAATTTTACCCCCGTGGGATATATATTTTACCCACACACATTTGGAACTCTCCTGGGGTAACCTCACACATATTATTCCCTCATTTAGTGGATATTTTCACAAAAAAGTGAAATTTTCAAACATCCAGAAAATTTGCTGAAAACGACTAAATATCAAGGACTCATTGGGCGAATCGCTCTGGAACTGAAATCGGAACGCTCACTGACATTTGCACTATCTGAAAGTCTGATAAACGCCGGAAAAATGACTAAGTGCAAAAAAAAAATTTTTTCAACTTTTTTCAATTTTACCCCCGTGGGATATATATTTTACCCACACACATTTGGAACTCTCCTGGGGTAACCTCACACATATTATTCCCTCATTTAGTGGATATTTTCACAAAAAAGTGAAATTTTCAAAAATCCAGAAAATTTGCTGAAAACGACTAAATATCAAGGACTCATTGGGCGAATCGCTCTGGAACTGAAATCGGAACGCTCACTGACATTTCCCCTATCTGAAAGTCTGATAAATGCCAGAAAAATGACTAAGTCCAAGAAAAAAATTGTTTCAACTTTTTTCAATTTTACCCCCGTGGGATATATAATCTACCCACACACATTTGGAACTCTCCTGGGGTAACCTCACACATATTATTCCCTCATTTAGTGGATATTTTCACAAAAAATAGAAATTTTCAAAAATCCAGAAAATTGGCTGAAAACGACTAAATATCAAGGACTCATTGGGCGAATCGCTCTGGAACTGAAATCGGAATGCTCACTGACATTTCCCCTATCTGAAAGTCTGATAAACGCCGGAAAAATGACTAAGTGCAAAAAAAAATTTTTTTCAACTTTTTTCAATTTTACCCCCGTGGGAAATATATTTTACCCACACACATTTGGAACTCTCCTGGGGTAACCTCACACATATTATTCCCTCATTTAGTGGATATTTTCACAAAAAAGTGAAATTTTCAAAAATCCAGAAAATTTGCTGAAAACGACTAAATATCAGGGACTCATTGGGCGAATCGCTCTGGAACTGAAATCAGAACGCTCACTGACATTTCCCCTATCTGAAAGTCTGATAAACGCCGGAAAAATGACTAAGTGCAAAAAAAATTTTTTTTCAACTTTTTTCAATTTTACCCCCGTGGGATATATATTCTACCCACACACATTTGGAACTCTCCTGGGGTACCCTCACACATATTATTCCCTCATTTAGTGGATATTTTCACAAAAAAGTGACATTTTCAAAAATTCAGAAAATTGGCTGAAAACGACTAAATATCAAGGACTCATTGGGCGAATCGCTCTGGAACTGAAATCGGAACGCTCACTGACATTTGCACTATCTGAAAGTCTGATAAACGCCAGAAAAATGACTAAGTGGAAAAAAAAAAATTTTTCAACTTTTTTCAATTTTACCCCCGTGGGATATATATTTTACCCACACACATTTGGAACTCTCCTGGGGTAACCTCACACATATTATTCCCTCATTTAGTGGATATTTTCACAAAAAAGTGAAATTTTCAAAAATCCAGAAAATTTGATGAAAACGACTAAATATCAAGGACTCATTGGGCGAATCACTCTGGAACTGAAATCGGAACGCTCACTGACATTTCCCCTATCTGAAAGCCTGATAAATGCCGGAAAAATGACCAAGTCCAAGAAAAAAATTGTTTCAACTTTTTTAAATTTTAACCCCGTGGGTTATATATTCTACCCATACACATTTGGAACTCTCCTGGGGTACCCTCACACATATTATTCCCTCATTTAGTGGATATTTTCACAAAAAGTGACATTTTCAAAAATTCAGAAAATTGGCTGAAAACGACTAAATATCAAGAACTCATTGGGAGAATCGCTCTGGAACTGAAATCGGAACGCTCACTGACATTTGCACTATCTGAAAGTCTGATAAACGCCGGAAAAATGACTAAGTGCAAAAAAAAAATTTTTTCAACTTTTTTCAATTTTACCCCCGTGGGATATATATTTTACCCACACACATTTGGAACTCTCCTGGGGTAACCTCACACATATTATTCCCTCATTTAGTGGATATTTTCACAAAAAAGTGAAATTTTCAAACATCCAGAAAATTTGCTGAAAACGACTAAATATCAAGGACTCATTGGGCGAATCGCTCTGGAACTGAAATCGGAACGCTCACTGACATTTGCACTATCTGAAAGTCTGATAAACGCCGGAAAAATGACTAAGTGCAAAAAAAAAATTTTTTTCAACTTTTTTCAATTTTACCCCCGTGGGATATATATTTTACCCACACACATTTGGAACTCTCCTGGGGTAACCTCACACATATTATTCCCTCATTTAGTGGATATTTTCACAAAAAAGTGAAATTTTCAAAAATCCAGAAAATTTGCTGAAAACGACTAAATATCAAGGACTCATTGGGCGAATCGCTCTGGAACTGAAATCGGAACGCTCACTAACATTTCCCCTATCTGAAAGTCTGATAAATGCCAGAAAAATGACTAAGTCCAAGAAAAAAATTGTTTCAACTTTTTTCAATTTTACCCCCGTGGGATATATATTCTACCCACACACATTTGGAACTCTCCTGGGGTAACCTCACACATATTATTCCCTCATTTAGTGGATATTTTCACAAAAAAGTGAAATTTTCAAAAATCCAAAATATTGGCTGAAAACTACTAAATATCAGGGACTCATTGGGCAAATCGCTCTGGAACTGAAATCAGAACGCTCACTGACATTTCCCTTATCTGAAAGTCTGATAAAAGCCGGAAAAATGACTAAGTGCAAAAAAAAATTTTTTTCAACTTTTTTCAATTTTACCCCCGTGGGATATATAATCTACCCACACACATTTGGAACTCTCCTGGGGTAACCTCACACATATTATTCCCTCATTTAGTGGATATTTTCACAAAAAATAGAAATTTTCAAAAATCCAGAAAATTGGCTGAAAACGACTAAATATCAAGGACTCATTGGGCGAATCGCTCTGGAACTGAAATCGGAATGCTCACTGACATTTCCCCTATCTGAAAGTCTGATAAACGCCGGAAAAATGACTAAGTGCAAAAAAAATTTTTTTTCAACTTTTTTCAATTTTACCCCCGTGGGATATATATTTTACCCACACACATTTGGAACTCTCCTGGGGTAACCTCACACATATTATTCCCTCATTTAGTGGATATTTTCACAAAAAAGTGAAATTTTCAAAAATCCAGAAAATTTGCTGAAAACGACTAAATATCAAGGACTCATTGGGCGAATCGCTCTGGAACTGAAATCGGAACGCTCACTAACATTTCCCCTATCTGAAAGTCTGATAAATGCCAGAAAAATGACTAAGTCCAAGAAAAAAATTGTTTCAACTTTTTTCAATTTTACCCCCGTGGGATATATATTCTACCCACACACATTTGGAACTCTCCTGGGGTAACCTCACACATATTATTCCCTCATTTAGTGGATATTTTCACAAAAAAGTGAAATTTTCAAAAATCCAAAATATTGGCTGAAAACTACTAAATATCAGGGACTCATTGGGCAAATCGCTCTGGAACTGAAATCAGAACGCTCACTGACATTTCCCCTATCTGAAAGTCTGATAAACGCCGGAAAAATGACTAAGTGCAAAAAAAAATTTTTTTCAACTTTTTTCAATTTTACCCCCGTGGGATATATAATCTACCCACACACATTTGGAACTCTCCTGGGGTAACCTCACACATATTATTCCCTCATTTAGTGGATATTTTCACATAAAATAGAAATTTTCAAAAATCCAGAAAATTGGCTGAAAATGACTAAATATCAAGGACTCATTGGGCGAATCGCTCTGGAACTGAAATCGGAATGCTCACTGACATTTCCCCTATCTGAAAGTCTGATAAACGCCGGAAAAATGACTAAGTGCAAAAAAAATTTTTTTTCAACTTTTTTCAATTTTACCCCCGTGGGATATATATTTTACCCACACACATTTGGAACTCTCCTGGGGTAACCTCACACATATTATTCCCTCATTTAGTGGATATTTTCACAAAAAAGTGAAATTTTCAAAAATCCAGAAAATTTGCTGAAAACGACTAAATATCAAGGACTCATTGGGCGAATCGCTCTGGAACTGAAATCGGAACGCTCACTAACATTTCCCCTATCTGAAAGTCTGATAAATGCCAGAAAAATGACTAAGTCCAAGAAAAAAATTGTTTCAACTTTTTTCAATTTTACCCCCGTGGGATATATATTCTACCCACACACATTTGGAACTCTCCTGGGGTAACCTCACACATATTATTCCCTCATTTAGTGGATATTTTCACAAAAAAGTGAAATTTTCAAAAATCCAAAATATTGGCTGAAAACTACTAAATATCAGGGACTCATTGGGCAAATCGCTCTGGAACTGAAATCAGAACGCTCACTGACATTTCCCCTATCTGAAAGTCTGATAAACGCCGGAAAAATGACTAAGTGCAAAAAAAAATTTTTTTCAACTTTTTTCAATTTTACCCCCGTGGGATATATATTCTACCCACACACATTTGGAACTCTCCTGGGGTACCCTCACACATATTATTCCCTCATTTAGTGGATATTTTCACAAAAAAGTGACATTTTCAAAAATTCAGAAAATTGGCTGAAAACGACTAAATATCAAGGACTCATTGGGCGAATCGCTCTGGAACTGAAATCGGAACGCTCACTGACATTTCCCCTATCTGAAAGTCTGATAAATGCCAGAAAAATGACTAAGTCCAAGAAAAAAATTGTTTCAACTTTTTTCAATTTTACCCCCGTGGGATATATATTCTACCCACACACATTTGGAACTCTCCTGGGGTAACCTCACACATATTATTCCCTCATTTAGTGGATATTTTCACAAAAAAGTGAAATTTTCAAAAATCCAAAATATTGGCTGAAAACTACTAAATATCAGGGACTCATTGGGCAAATCGCTCTGGAACTGAAATCAGAACGCTCACTGACATTTCCCTTATCTGAAAGTCTGATAAAAGCCGGAAAAATGACTAAGTGCAAAAAAAAATTTTTTTCAACTTTTTTCAATTTTACCCCCGTGGGATATATAATCTACCCACACACATTTGGAACTCTCCTGGGGTAACCTCACACATATTATTCCCTCATTTAGTGGATATTTTCACAAAAAATAGAAATTTTCAAAAATCCAGAAAATTGGCTGAAAACGACTAAATATCAAGGACTCATTGGGCGAATCGCTCTGGAACTGAAATCGGAATGCTCACTGACATTTCCCCTATCTGAAAGTCTGATAAACGCCGGAAAAATGACTAAGTGCAAAAAAAATTTTTTTTCAACTTTTTTCAATTTTACCCCCGTGGGATATATATTTTACCCACACACATTTGGAACTCTCCTGGGGTAACCTCACACATATTATTCCCTCATTTAGTGGATATTTTCACAAAAAAGTGAAATTTTCAAAAATCCAGAAAATTTGCTGAAAACGACTAAATATCAAGGACTCATTGGGCGAATCGCTCTGGAACTGAAATCGGAACGCTCACTAACATTTCCCCTATCTGAAAGTCTGATAAATGCCAGAAAAATGACTAAGTCCAAGAAAAAAATTGTTTCAACTTTTTTCAATTTTACCCCCGTGGGATATATATTCTACCCACACACATTTGGAACTCTCCTGGGGTAACCTCACACATATTATTCCCTCATTTAGTGGATATTTTCACAAAAAAGTGAAATTTTCAAAAATCCAAAATATTGGCTGAAAACTACTAAATATCAGGGACTCATTGGGCAAATCGCTCTGGAACTGAAATCAGAACGCTCACTGACATTTCCCCTATCTGAAAGTCTGATAAACGCCGGAAAAATGACTAAGTGCAAAAAAAAATTTTTTTCAACTTTTTTCAATTTTACCCCCGTGGGATATATAATCTACCCACACACATTTGGAACTCTCCTGGGGTAACCTCACACATATTATTCCCTCATTTAGTGGATATTTTCACATAAAATAGAAATTTTCAAAAATCCAGAAAATTGGCTGAAAATGACTAAATATCAAGGACTCATTGGGCGAATCGCTCTGGAACTGAAATCGGAATGCTCACTGACATTTCCCCTATCTGAAAGTCTGATAAACGCCGGAAAAATGACTAAGTGCAAAAAAAATTTTTTTTCAACTTTTTTCAATTTTACCCCCGTGGGATATATATTTTACCCACACACATTTGGAACTCTCCTGGGGTAACCTCACACATATTATTCCCTCATTTAGTGGATATTTTCACAAAAAAGTGAAATTTTCAAAAATCCAAAATATTGGCTGAAAACTACTAAATATCAGGGACTCATTGGGCAAATCGCTCTGGAACTGAAATCAGAACGCTCACTGACATTTCCCCTATCTGAAAGTCTGATAAACGCCGGAAAAATGACTAAGTGCAAAAAAAAATTTTTTTCAACTTTTTTCAATTTTACCCCCGTGGGATATATATTCTACCCACACACATTTGGAACTCTCCTGGGGTAACCTCACACATATTATTCCCTCATTTAGTGGATATTTTCACAAAAAAGTGAAATTTTCAAAAATCCAAAATATTGGCTGAAAACTACTAAATATCAGGGACTCATTGGGCAAATCGCTCTGGAACTGAAATCAGAACGCTCACTGACATTTCCCCTATCTGAAAGTCTGATAAACGCCGGAAAAATGACTAAGTGCAAAAAAAAATTTTTTTCAACTTTTTTCAATTTTACCCCCGTGGGATATATAATCTACCCACACACATTTGGAACTCTCCTGGGGTAACCTCACACATATTATTCCCTCATTTAGTGGATATTTTCACATAAAATAGAAATTTTCAAAAATCCAGAAAATTGGCTGAAAATGACTAAATATCAAGGACTCATTGGGCGAATCGCTCTGGAACTGAAATCGGAATGCTCACTGACATTTCCCCTATCTGAAAGTCTGATAAACGCCGGAAAAATGACTAAGTGCAAAAAAAATTTTTTTTCAACTTTTTTCAATTTTACCCCCGTGGGATATATATTTTACCCACACACATTTGGAACTCTCCTGGGGTAACCTCACACATATTATTCCCTCATTTAGTGGATATTTTCACAAAAAAGTGAAATTTTCAAAAATCCAAAATATTGGCTGAAAACTACTAAATATCAGGGACTCATTGGGCAAATCGCTCTGGAACTGAAATCAGAACGCTCACTGACATTTCCCCTATCTGAAAGTCTGATAAACGCCGGAAAAATGACTAAGTGCAAAAAAAAATTTTTTTCAACTTTTTTCAATTTTACCCCCGTGGGATATATATTCTACCCACACACATTTGGAACTCTCCTGGGGTACCCTCACACATATTATTCCCTCATTTAGTGGATATTTTCACAAAAAAGTGACATTTTCAAAAATTCAGAAAATTGGCTGAAAACGACTAAATATCAAGGACTCATTGGGCGAATCGCTCTGGAACTGAAATCGGAACGCTCACTGACATTTCCCCTATCTGAAAGTCTGATAAATGCCAGAAAAATGACTAAGTCCAAGAAAAAAATTGTTTCAACTTTTTTCAATTTTACCCCCGTGGGATATATAATCTACCCACACACATTTGGAACTCTCCTGGGGTAACCTCACACATATTATTCCCTCATTTAGTGGATATTTTCACAAAAAAGTGAAATTTTCAAAAATCCAGAAAATTTGATGAAAACGACTAAATATCAAGGACTCATTGGGCGAATCGCTCTGGAACTGAAATCGGAACGCTCACTAACATTTCCCCTATCTGAAATCCTGATAAGTGCCGGAAAAATGACTAAGTCCAAAAAAAAAAATTTTTCAACTTTTTTCAATTTTACCCCCGTGGGATATATATTCTACCCACACACATTTGGAACTCTCCTGGGGTAACCTCACACATATTATTCCCTCATTTAGTGGATATTTTCACAAAAAAGAGAAATTTTCAAAAATCCAGAAAATTGGCTGAAAACGACTAAATATCAAGGACTCATTGGGCGAATAGCTCTGGAACTGAAATCGGAATGCTCACTGACATTTCCCCTATCTGAAAGTCTGATAAACGCCGGAAAAATGACTAAGTGCAAAAAAAAATTTTTTTCAACTTTTTTCAATTTTACCCCCGTGGGATATATATTCTACCCACACACATTTGGGACTCTCCTGGGCTACCCTCACACATATTATTCCCTCATTTAGTGGATATTTTCACAAAAAAGTGAAATTTTCAAAAATCCAGAAAATTGGCTGAAAACGACTAAATATCAAGGACTCATTGGGCGAATCGCTCTGGAACTGAAATCAGAACGCTCACTAACATTTCCCCTATCTGAAAGTCTGATAAACGCTGGAAAAATGATGAAGCAAAAAAAAAATTTTTTTTCAACTTTTTTCAATTTTACCCCCGTGGGATATATATTCTACCCACACACACTTGGAACTCTCCTGGGGTACCCTCACACATATTATTCCCTCATTTAGTGGATATTTTCACAAAAAAGTGAAATTTTCAAAAATCAAGAAAATTGGCTGAAAACGACTAAATATCAAGGACTCATTGGGCGAATCGCTCTGGAACTGAAATCGGAACGCTCACTGACATTTTCCCTACCTGAAAGTGTAATAAACGCCGGAAAAATGACTAAGTCCAAAAAAAATAAAAAAAATTTCAACTTTTTTCAATTTTACCCTGTGAGATATATATTCTACCCACACACATTTCTAACTCTCCTGGGGTACCCTCACATATATTATTCCCTCATTTAGTGGATATTTTCACAAAAAAGTGAAATTTTCAAAAATCCAGAAACTTGGCTGAAAACGACTAAATATCAAGGACTCATTGGACGAATCGCTCTGGAACTGAAATCGGAACGCTCACTGACATTTCCCCTATCTGAAAGTCTGATAAACGCCGGAAAAATGACTAAGTCCAAAAAAACAAATTTTTCAACTTTTTTCAATTTTACCCCCGTGGGATATATATTCTACCCACACACATTTGTAACTTTCCTGAGGTACCCTCACACATATTATTCCCTCATTTAGTGGATATTTTCACAAAAAAGTGAAATTTTCAAAAATCCATAAAACTGGTTGAAAACGACTAAATATCAAGGACTCATTGGGCGAATCGCTCTGGAACTGAAATCGGAACACTCACTGACATTTCCCCTATCTGAAAGTGTGATAAACGCCGGAAAAATGACTAAGTCCAAAAAAAATATTTTTTCAACTTTTTTCAATTTTACCCCCATGGGATATATATTCTACCCACACACATTTGGAACTCTACTGGGGTACCCTCACACATATTATTCCCTCATTTAGTGGATATTTTCACAAAAAAGTGAAATTTTCAAAAATCCATAAAACTGGTTGAAAACGACTAAATATCAAGGACTCATTGGGAGAATCGCTCTGGAACTGAAATCGGAACTCTCACTGACATTTCCCCTACCTGAAAGTGTGATAAACGCCGGAAAAATGACTAAGTCCAAAAAAAAAAAAAATTTCAAGTTTTTTCAATTTTACCCCTGTGAGATATATATTCTACTCACACTCATTTGGAACTCTCGTGGGGTACCCTCACACATATTATTCCCTCATTTAGTGGAAATTTTCACAAAAAAGTGAAATTTTCAAAAATCCAGAAAATTGGCTGAAAACGACTAAATATCAAGGACTCATTGGGCAAATCGCTCTGGAACTGAAATAGGAATGCTCACTGACATTTGCCCTATCTGAAAGTGTGATAAACGCCAGAAAAATGACTAAGTCGAAAAAAAAAAAATTTTCAACTTTTTTTCAATTTTACCCCCGTGGGATATATATTCTACCCACACACATTTGGAACTCTCCTGGGGTACCCTCACACATATTATTCCCTCATTTAGTGGATATTTTCACAAAAAAGTGAAATTTTCAAAAATCCATAAAATTGGCTGAAAACGACTAAATATCAAGGACTCATTGGGCGAATCGCTGTGGAACTGAAATCGGAACGCTCACTGACATTTCCCCTATCTGAAAGTCTGATAAACGCCGGAAAAATGACTAAGTCCAAAAAAAATATTTTTTCAACTTTTTTCAATTTTACCCCCGTGGGATATATATTCTACCCACACACATTTGGAACTCTACTGGGGTACCCTCACACATATTATTCCCTCATTTAGTGTATATTTTCACAAAAAAGTAAAATTTTCAAAAATCCATAAAATTGGCTGAAAACGACCAAATATCAAGGACTCATTGGGCGAATCGCTCTGGAACTGAAATCAGAACGCTCACTAACATTTCCCCTATCTGAAAGTCTGATAAACGCTGGAAAAATGATGAAGCAAAAAAAAAATTTTTTTTCAACTTTTTTCAATTTTACCCCCGTGGGATATATATTCTACCCACACACACTTGGAACTCTCCTGGGGTACCCTCACACATATTATTCCCTCATTTAGTGGATATTTTCACAAAAAAGTGAAATTTTCAAAAATCAAGAAAATTGGCTGAAAACGACTAAATATCAAGGACTCATTGGGCGAATCGCTCTGGAACTGAAATCGGAACGCTCACTGACATTTTCCCTACCTGAAAGTGTAATAAACGCCGGAAAAATGACTAAGTCCAAAAAAAATAAAAAAAATTTCAACTTTTTTCAATTTTACCCCTGTGAGATATATATTCTACCCACACACATTTCTAACTCTCCTGGGGTACCCTCACATATATTATTCCCTCATTTAGTGGATATTTTCACAAAAAAGTGAAATTTTCAAAAATCCAGAAACTTGGCTGAAAACGACTAAATATCAAGGACTCATTGGACGAATCGCTCTGGAACTGAAATCGGAACGCTCACTGACATTTCCCCTATCTGAAAGTCTGATAAACGCCGGAAAAATGACTAAGTCCAAAAAAACAAATTTTTCAACTTTTTTCAATTTTACCCCCGTGGGATATATATTCTACCCACACACATTTGTAACTTTCCTGAGGTACCCTCACACATATTATTCCCTCATTTAGTGGATATTTTCACAAAAAAGTGAAATTTTCAAAAATCCATAAAACTGGTTGAAAACGACTAAATATCAAGGACTCATTGGGCGAATCGCTCTGGAACTGAAATCGGAACACTCACTGACATTTCCCCTATCTGAAAGTCTGATAAACGCCGGAAAAATGACTAAGTCCAAAAAAAATATTTTTTCAACTTTTTTCAATTTTACCTCCGTGGGATATATATTCTACCCACACACATTTGGAACTCTACTGGGGTACCCTCACACATATTATTCCCTCATTTAGTGTATATTTTCACAAAAAAGTAAAATTTTCAAAAAATCCATAAAATTGGCTGAAAACGACCAAATATCAAGGACTCATTGGGCGAATCGCTCTGGAACTGAAATCGGAACGCTCACTGACATTTCCCCTTTCTGAAAGTCTGATAAACGCCGGAAAAATGACGAAGTCCAAAAAAAAAAAAATTTCAACTTTTTTCAATTTTACCCCTGTGAGATATATATTCTACTTACACACATTTGGAACTCTCCTGGGGTACCCTCACACATATTATTCCCTCATTTAGTGTATATTTTCACAAAAAAGTGAAATTTTCAAAAATCCATAAAATTGGCTGAAAACGACTAAATATCAAGGACTCATTGGGTGAATCGCTCTGGAACTGAAATCGGAACGCTCACTGACATTTGCCCTACCTGAAAGTGTGATAAACGCCGGAAAAATGACTAAGTCCAAAAAAAAAAAAATTTCAACTTTTTTCAATTTTACTCCCGTGGGATATATATTCTACCCACACACATTTGGAACTCTCCTGGGGTACCCTCACACATATTATTCCCTCATTTAGTGTATATTTTCACAAAAAAGTGAAACTTTAAAAAATCCATAAAATTGGCTGAAAATGACTAAATATCAAGGACTCATTGGGCGAATCGCTCTGGAACTGAAATAGGAACGTTCACTGACATTTGCCCTATCTGAAAGTGTGATAAACGCCAGAAAAATGACTAGATCGAAAAAAAAAAAATTTTCAACTTTTTTTAAATTTTACCCCCGTGGGATATATATTCTACCCACACACATTTGGAACTCTCCTGGGGTACCCTCACACATATTATTCCCTCATTTAGTGTATATTTTCACAAAAAAGTGAAATTTTCAAAAATCCAGAAAATTAGCTGAAAACGACTAAATATCTAGGACTCAATGGGCGAATCGCTCTGGAACTGAAATCGGAACGCTCACTGACATTTGCCCTACCTGAAAGTGTGATAAACGCCGGAAAAATGACTAAGTCCAAAAAAAAAAAAATTTCAACTTTTTTCAATTTTACTCCTGTGGGATATATATTCTACCCACACACATTTGGAACTCTCCTGGGGTACCCTCACACATATTATTCCCTCATTTAGTGTATATTTTCACAAAAAAGTGAAACTTTAAAAAATCCATAAAATTGGCTGAAAATGACTAAATATCAAGGACTCATTGGGCGAATCGCTCTGGAACTGAAATAGGAACGCTCACTGACATTTGCCCTATCTGAAAGTGTGATAAACGCCAGAAAAATGACTAGATCGAAAAAAAAAAAATTTTCAACTTTTTTTAAATTTTACCCCCGTGGGATATATATTCTACCCACACACATTTGGAACTCTCCTGGGGTACCCTCACACATATTATTCCCTCATTTAGTGTATATTTTCCCAAAAAAGTGAAATTTTCAAAAATCCAGAAAATTAGCTGAAAACGACTAAATATCAAGGACTCATTGGGCGAATCGCTCTGGAACTGAAATCGGAATGCTCACTGACATTTGCCCTATCTGAAAGTGTGATAAACGCCGGAAAAATGACTAAGTCTTAAAAAAAAAAATTTTCAACTTTTTTCAATTTTAACCCTGTGAGATATATATTCTACCCACACACATTTGGAACTCTCCTGGGGTACCCTCACACATATTATTCCCTCATTTAGTGGATATTTTCACAAAAAAGTGAAATTTTCAAAAATCCATAAAATTGGTTGAAAACGACTAAATATCAAGGACTCATTGGGCGAATCGCTCTGGAACTGAAATTGGAACGCTCACTGACATTTGCCCTATCTGAAAGTCTGATAAACGCCGGAAAAATGACTAAGTCAAAAAAAAAAATTTTTTCAACTTTTTTCAATTTTACCCCCGTATGATATATATTCTACCGACCCACATTTGGAACTCTCCTGGGGCACCCTCACACATATTATTCCCTCATTTAGTGGATATTTTCACAAAAAAGTGAAATTTTCAAAAATCCAAAATATTGGCTGAAAACGACTAAATATCAAGGACTCATTGGGCGAATTGCTCTGGAACTGAAATCGGAATGCTCACTGTCAATTCCCCTATCTGAAAGTCTGATAAACGCTGGAAATATGACTAAGTCCAAAAAAAAATTTTTTTCAACTTTTTTCAATTTTACCCCCGTGGGATATATATTCTACCCACACACATTTGGAACTCTCCTGGGGTACCCTCACACATATTATTCCCTCATTTAGTGGATATTTTCACAAAAAAGTGAAATTTTCAAAAATTCTGAAAATTGGCTGAAAACTACTAAATATCAAGGACTCATTGGGCGAATCGCTCTGGAACTGAAATCGGAACGCTCACTGACATTTCCCCTATCTGAAAGTCTGATAAACGTCAGAAAAATGACTAAGTCCAAAAAAAAATTTTTTGCAACTTTTCTCAATTTTACCCCCGCGGGATATATATTCTACCCACACACATTTGGAACTCTCCTGGGGTACCCTCACACATATTATTCCCTCATTTAGTGGATATTTTCACAAAAAAGTGAAATTTTCAAAAATCCAGAAAATTGGCTGAAAACGACTAAATATCAAGGACTCATTGGGCGAATCGCTCTGGAACTGAAATCGGAACGCTCACTAACATTTCCCCTATCTGAAAGTCTGATAAATGCCAGAAAAATGACTAAGTCCAAGAAAAAAATTGTTTCAACTTTTTTCAATTTTACCCCCGTGGGATATATATTCTACCCACACACATTTGGAACTCTCCTGGGGTAACCTCACACATATTATTCCCTCATTTAGTGGATATTTTCACAAAAAAGTGAAATTTTCAAAAATCCAAAATATTGGCTGAAAACTACTAAATATCAGGGACTCATTGGGCAAATCGCTCTGGAACTGAAATCAGAACGCTCACTGACATTTCCCCTATCTGAAAGTCTGATAAAAGCCGGAAAAATGACTAAGTGCAAAAAAAAATTTTTTTCAACTTTTTTCAATTTTACCCCCGTGGGATATATAATCTACCCACACACATTTGGAACTCTCCTGGGGTAACCTCACACATATTATTCCCTCATTTAGTGGATATTTTCACAAAAAATAGAAATTTTCAAAAATCCAGAAAATTGGCTGAAAACGACTAAATATCAAGGACTCATTGGGCGAATCGCTCTGGAACTGAAATCGGAATGCTCACTGACATTTCCCCTATCTGAAAGTCTGATAAACGCCGGAAAAATGACTAAGTGCAAAAAAAATTTTTTTTCAACTTTTTTCAATTTTACCCCCGTGGGATATATATTTTACCCACACACATTTGGAACTCTCCTGGGGTAACCTCACACATATTATTCCCTCATTTAGTGGATATTTTCACAAAAAAGTGAAATTTTCAAAAATCCAGAAAATTTGCTGAAAACGACTAAATATCAAGGACTCATTGGGCGAATCGCTCTGGAACTGAAATCGGAACGCTCACTAACATTTCCCCTATCTGAAAGTCTGATAAATGCCAGAAAAATGACTAAGTCCAAGAAAAAAATTGTTTCAACTTTTTTCAATTTTACCCCCGTGGGATATATATTCTACCCACACACATTTGGAACTCTCCTGGGGTAACCTCACACATATTATTCCCTCATTTAGTGGATATTTTCACAAAAAAGTGAAATTTTCAAAAATCCAAAATATTGGCTGAAAACTACTAAATATCAGGGACTCATTGGGCAAATCGCTCTGGAACTGAAATCAGAACGCTCACTGACATTTCCCCTATCTGAAAGTCTGATAAACGCCGGAAAAATGACTAAGTGCAAAAAAAAATTTTTTTCAACTTTTTTCAATTTTACCCCCGTGGGATATATAATCTACCCACACACATTTGGAACTCTCCTGGGGTAACCTCACACATATTATTCCCTCATTTAGTGGATATTTTCACATAAAATAGAAATTTTCAAAAATCCAGAAAATTGGCTGAAAACGACTAAATATCAAGGACTCATTGGGCGAATCGCTCTGGAACTGAAATCGGAATGCTCACTGACATTTCCCCTATCTGAAAGTCTGATAAACGCCGGAAAAATGACTAAGTGCAAAAAAAATTTTTTTTCAACTTTTTTCAATTTTACCCCCGTGGGATATATATTTTACCCACACACATTTGGAACTCTCCTGGGGTAACCTCACACATATTATTCCCTCATTTAGTGGATATTTTCACAAAAAAGTGAAATTTTCAAAAATCCAGAAAATTTGCTGAAAACGACTAAATATCAAGGACTCATTGGGCGAATCGCTCTGGAACTGAAATCGGAACGCTCACTAACATTTCCCCTATCTGAAAGTCTGATAAATGCCAGAAAAATGACTAAGTCCAAGAAAAAAATTGTTTCAACTTTTTTCAATTTTACCCCCGTGGGATATATATTCTACCCGCACACATTTGGAACTCTCCTGGGGTAACCTCACACATATTATTCCCTCATTTAGTGGATATTTTCACAAAAAAGTGAAATTTTCAAAAATCCAAAATATTGGCTGAAAACTACTAAATATCAGGGACTCATTGGGCAAATCGCTCTGGAACTGAAATCGGAACGCTCACTGACATTTCCCCTATCTGAAAGTCTGATAAATGCCAGAAAAATGACTAAGTCCAAGAAAAAAATTGTTTCAACTTTTTTCAATTTTACCCCCGTGGGATATATAATCTACCCACACACATTTGGAACTCTCCTGGGGTAACCTCACACATATTATTCCCTCATTTAGTGGATATTTTCACAAAAAAGTGAAATTTTCAAAAATCCAGAAAATTTGATGAAAACGACTAAATATCAAGGACTCATTGGGCGAATCGCTCTGGAACTGAAATCGGAACGCTCACTAACATTTCCCCTATCTGAAATCCTGATAAATGCCGGAAAAATGACTAAGTCCAAAAAAAAAATTTTTCAACTTTTTTCAATTTTACCCCCGTGGGATATATATTCTACCCACACACATTTGGAACTCTCCTGGGGTAACCTCACACATATTATTCCCTCATTTAGTGGATATTTTCACAAAAAAGAGAAATTTTCAAAAATCCAGAAAATTGGCTGAAAACGACTAAATATCAAGGACTCATTGGGCGAATAGCTCTGGAACTGAAATCGGAATGCTCACTGACATTTCCCCTATCTGAAAGTCTGATAAACGCCGGAAAAATGACTAAGTGCAAAAAAAAATTTTTTTCAACTTTTTTCAATTTTACCCCCGTGGGATATATATTCTACCCACACACATTTGGGACTCTCCTGGGCTACCCTCACACATATTATTCCCTCATTTAGTGGATATTTTCACAAAAAAGTGAAATTTTCAAAAATCCAGAAAATTGGCTGAAAACGACTAAATATCAAGGACTCATTGGGCGAATCGCTCTGGAACTGAAATCAGAACGCTCACTAACATTTCCCCTATCTGAAAGTCTGATAAACGCTGGAAAAATGATGAAGCAAAAAAAAAATTTTTTTTCAACTTTTTTCAATTTTACCCCCGTGGGATATATATTCTACCCACACACACTTGGAACTCTCCTGGGGTACCCTCACACATATTATTCCCTCATTTAGTGGATATTTTCACAAAAAAGTGAAATTTTCAAAAATCAAGAAAATTGGCTGAAAACGACTAAATATCAAGGACTCATTGGGCGAATCGCTCTGGAACTGAAATCGGAACGCTCACTGACATTTTCCCTACCTGAAAGTGTAATAAACGCCGGAAAAATGACTAAGTCCAAAAAAAATAAAAAAAATTTCAACTTTTTTCAATTTTACCCTGTGAGATATATATTCTACCCACACACATTTCTAACTCTCCTGGGGTACCCTCACATATATTATTCCCTCATTTAGTGGATATTTTCACAAAAAAGTGAAATTTTCAAAAATCCAGAAACTTGGCTGAAAACGACTAAATATCAAGGACTCATTGGACGAATCGCTCTGGAACTGAAATCGGAACGCTCACTGACATTTCCCCTATCTGAAAGTCTGATAAACGCCGGAAAAATGACTAAGTCCAAAAAAACAAATTTTTCAACTTTTTTCAATTTTACCCCCGTGGGATATATATTCTACCTACACACATTTGTAACTTTCCTGAGGTACCCTCACACATATTATTCCCTCATTTAGTGGATATTTTCACAAAAAAGTGAAATTTTCAAAAATCCATAAAACTGGTTGAAAACGACTAAATATCAAGGACTCATTGGGCGAATCGCTCTGGAACTGAAATCGGAACACTCACTGACATTTCCCCTATCTGAAAGTGTGATAAACGCCGGAAAAATGACTAAGTCCAAAAAAAATATTTTTTCAACTTTTTTCAATTTTACCCCCATGGGATATATATTCTACCCACACACATTTGGAACTCTACTGGGGTACCCTCACACATATTATTCCCTCATTTAGTGGATATTTTCACAAAAAAGTGAAATTTTCAAAAATCCATAAAACTGGTTGAAAACGACTAAATATCAAGGACTCATTGGGAGAATCGCTCTGGAACTGAAATCGGAACTCTCACTGACATTTCCCCTACCTGAAAGTGTGATAAACGCCGGAAAAATGACTAAGTCCAAAAAAAAAAAAAATTTCAAGTTTTTTCAATTTTACCCCTGTGAGATATATATTCTACTCACACTCATTTGGAACTCTCGTGGGGTACCCTCACACATATTATTCCCTCATTTAGTGGAAATTTTCACAAAAAAGTGAAATTTTCAAAAATCCATAAAATTGGCTGAAAACGACTAAATATCAAGGACTCATTGGGCGAATCGCTGTGGAACTGAAATCGGAACGCTCACTGACATTTCCCCTATCTGAAAGTCTGATAAACGCCGGAAAAATGACTAAGTCCAAAAAAAATATTTTTTCAACTTTTTTCAATTTTACCCCCGTGGGATATATATTCTACCCACACACATTTGGAACTCTACTGGGGTACCCTCACACATATTATTCCCTCATTTAGTGTATATTTTCACAAAAAAGTAAAATTTTCAAAAATCCATAAAATTGGCTGAAAACGACCAAATATCAAGGACTCATTGGGCGAATCGCTCTGGAACTGAAATCAGAACGCTCACTAACATTTCCCCTATCTGAAAGTCTGATAAACGCTGGAAAAATGATGAAGCAAAAAAAAAATTTTTTTTCAACTTTTTTCAATTTTACCCCCGTGGGATATATATTCTACCCACACACACTTGGAACTCTCCTGGGGTACCCTCACACATATTATTCCCTCATTTAGTGGATATTTTCACAAAAAAGTGAAATTTTCAAAAATCAAGAAAATTGGCTGAAAACGACTAAATATCAAGGACTCATTGGGCGAATCGCTCTGGAACTGAAATCGGAACGCTCACTGACATTTTCCCTACCTGAAAGTGTAATAAACGCCGGAAAAATGACTAAGTCCAAAAAAAATAAAAAAAATTTCAACTTTTTTCAATTTTACCCCTGTGAGATATATATTCTACCCACACACATTTCTAACTCTCCTGGGGTACCCTCACATATATTATTCCCTCATTTAGTGGATATTTTCACAAAAAAGTGAAATTTTCAAAAATCCAGAAACTTGGCTGAAAACGACTAAATATCAAGGACTCATTGGACGAATCGCTCTGGAACTGAAATCGGAACGCTCACTGACATTTCCCCTATCTGAAAGTCTGATAAACGCCGGAAAAATGACTAAGTCCAAAAAAACAAATTTTTCAACTTTTTTCAATTTTACCCCCGTGGGATATATATTCTACCCACACACATTTGTAACTTTCCTGAGGTACCCTCACACATATTATTCCCTCATTTAGTGGATATTTTCACAAAAAAGTGAAATTTTCAAAAATCCATAAAACTGGTTGAAAACGACTAAATATCAAGGACTCATTGGGCGAATCGCTCTGGAACTGAAATCGGAACACTCACTGACATTTCCCCTATCTGAAAGTCTGATAAACGCCGGAAAAATGACTAAGTCCAAAAAAAATATTTTTTCAACTTTTTTCAATTTTACCTCCGTGGGATATATATTCTACCCACACACATTTGGAACTCTACTGGGGTACCCTCACACATATTATTCCCTCATTTAGTGTATATTTTCACAAAAAAGTAAAATTTTCAAAAAATCCATAAAATTGGCTGAAAACGACCAAATATCAAGGACTCATTGGGCGAATCGCTCTGGAACTGAAATCGGAACGCTCACTGACATTTCCCCTTTCTGAAAGTCTGATAAACGCCGGAAAAATGACGAAGTCCAAAAAAAAAAAAATTTCAACTTTTTTCAATTTTACCCCTGTGAGATATATATTCTACTTACACACATTTGGAACTCTCCTGGGGTACCCTCACACATATTATTCCCTCATTTAGTGTATATTTTCACAAAAAAGTGAAATTTTCAAAAATCCATAAAATTGGCTGAAAACGACTAAATATCAAGGACTCATTGGGTGAATCGCTCTGGAACTGAAATCGGAACGCTCACTGACATTTGCCCTACCTGAAAGTGTGATAAACGCCGGAAAAATGACTAAGTCCAAAAAAAAAAAAATTTCAACTTTTTTCAATTTTACTCCCGTGGGATATATATTCTACCCACACACATTTGGAACTCTCCTGGGGTACCCTCACACATATTATTCCCTCATTTAGTGTATATTTTCACAAAAAAGTGAAACTTTAAAAAATCCATAAAATTGGCTGAAAATGACTAAATATCAAGGACTCATTGGGCGAATCGCTCTGGAACTGAAATAGGAACGTTCACTGACATTTGCCCTATCTGAAAGTGTGATAAACGCCAGAAAAATGACTAGATCGAAAAAAAAAAAATTTTCAACTTTTTTTAAATTTTACCCCCGTGGGATATATATTCTACCCACACACATTTGGAACTCTCCTGGGGTACCCTCACACATATTATTCCCTCATTTAGTGTATATTTTCACAAAAAAGTGAAATTTTCAAAAATCCAGAAAATTAGCTGAAAACGACTAAATATCTAGGACTCATTGGGCGAATCGCTCTGGAACTGAAATCGGAACGCTCACTGACATTTGCCCTACCTGAAAGTGTGATAAACGCCGGAAAAATGACTAAGTCCAAAAAAAAAAAAATTTCAACTTTTTTCAATTTTACTCCTGTGGGATATATATTCTACCCACACACATTTGGAACTCTCCTGGGGTACCCTCACACATATTATTCCCTCATTTAGTGTATATTTTCACAAAAAAGTGAAACTTTAAAAAATCCATAAAATTGGCTGAAAATGACTAAATATCAAGGACTCATTGGGCGAATCGCTCTGGAACTGAAATAGGAACGCTCACTGACATTTGCCCTATCTGAAAGTGTGATAAACGCCAGAAAAATGACTAGATCGAAAAAAAAAAAATTTTCAACTTTTTTTAAATTTTACCCCCGTGGGATATATATTCTACCCACACACATTTGGAACTCTCCTGGGGTACCCTCACACATATTATTCCCTCATTTAGTGTATATTTTCCCAAAAAAGTGAAATTTTCAAAAATCCAGAAAATTAGCTGAAAACGACTAAATATCTAGGACTCATTGGGCGAATCGCTCTGGAACTGAAATCGGAATGCTCACTGACATTTGCCCTATCTGAAAGTGTGATAAACGCCGGAAAAATGACTAAGTCTTAAAAAAAAAAATTTTCAACTTTTTTCAATTTTAACCCTGTGAGATATATATTCTACCCACACACATTTGGAACTCTCCTGGGGTACCCTCACACATATTATTCCCTCATTTAGTGGATATTTTCACAAAAAAGTGAAATTTTCAAAAATCCATAAAATTGGTTGAAAACGACTAAATATCAAGGACTCATTGGGCGAATCGCTCTGGAACTGAAATTGGAACGCTCACTGACATTTGCCCTATCTGAAAGTCTGATAAACGCCGGAAAAATGACTAAGTCAAAAAAAAAAATTTTTTCAACTTTTTTCAATTTTACCCCCGTATGATATATATTCTACCGACCCACATTTGGAACTCTCCTGGGGCACCCTCACACATATTATTCCCTCATTTAGTGGATATTTTCACAAAAAAGTGAAATTTTCAAAAATCCAAAATATTGGCTGAAAACGACTAAATATCAAGGACTCATTGGGCGAATTGCTCTGGAACTGAAATCGGAATGCTCACTGTCAATTCCCCTATCTGAAAGTCTGATAAACGCTGGAAATATGACTAAGTCCAAAAAAAAATTTTTTTCAACTTTTTTCAATTTTACCCCCGTGGGATATATATTCTACCCACACACATTTGGAACTCTCCTGGGGTACCCTCACACATATTATTCCCTCATTTAGTGGATATTTTCACAAAAAAGTGAAATTTTCAAAAATTCTGAAAATTGGCTGAAAACTACTAAATATCAAGGACTCATTGGGCGAATCGCTCTGGAACTGAAATCGGAACGCTCACTGACATTTCCCCTATCTGAAAGTCTGATAAACGTCAGAAAAATGACTAAGTCCAAAAAAAAATTTTTTGCAACTTTTCTCAATTTTACCCCCGCGGGATATATATTCTACCCACACACATTTGGAACTCTCCTGGGGTACCCTCACACATATTATTCCCTCATTTAGTGGATATTTTCACAAAAAAGTGAAATTTTCAAAAATCCAGAAAATTGGCTGAAAACGACTAAATATCAAGGACTCATTGAGCGAATCGCTCTGGAACTGAAATAGGAACGCTCACTGACATTTGCCCTATCTGAAAGTGTGATAAACGCCAGAAAAATAACTAGGTCGAAAAAAAAAAAAATTTCAACTTTTTTTCAATTTTACCCCCGTGGGATATATATTCTACCCACACACATTTGGAACTCTCCTGGGGTACCCTCACACATATTATTCCCTCATTTAGTGTATATTTTCACAAAAAAGTGAAATTTTCAAAAATCCATAAAATTGGCTGAAAACGACTAAATATCTTGGACTCATTGGGCGAATCGCTCTGGAACTGAAATCGGAACGCTCACTGACATTTCCCCTATCTGAAAGTCTGATAAACGCCGAAAAAATGACTAAGTCCAAAAAAAATATTTTTTCAACTTTTTTCAATTTTACCCCCGTGGGATATATATTCTACCCACACACATTTGTAACTTTCCTGGGGAACCCTCACACATATTATTCCCTCATTTAGTGGATATTTTCACAAAAAAGTGAAATTTTCAAAAATCCAGAAACTTGGCTGAAAACGACTAAATATCAAGGACTCATTGGACGAATCGCTCTGGAACTGAAATCGGAACGCTCACTGACATTTCCCCTATCTGAAAGTCTGATAAACGCCGGAAAAATGACTAAGTCCAAAAAAACAAATTTTTCAACTTTTTTCAATTTTACCCCCGTGGGATATATATTCTACCCACACACATTTGTAACTTTCCTGAGGTACCCTCACACATATTATTCCCTCATTTAGTGGATATTTTCACAAAAAAGTGAAATTTTCAAAAATCCATAAAACTGGTTGAAAACGACTAAATATCAAGGACTCATTGGGCGAATCGCTCTGGAACTGAAATCGGAACACTCACTGACATTTCCCCTATCTGAAAGTCTGATAAACGCCGGAAAAATGACTAAGTCCAAAAAAAATATTTTTTCAACTTTTTTCAATTTTACCCCCGTGGGATATATATTCTACCCACACACATTTGGAACTCTACTGGGGTACCCTCACACATATTATTCCCTCATTTAGTGGATATTTTCACAAAAAAGTGAAATTTTCAAAAATCCATAAAACTGGTTGAAAACGACTAAATATCAAGGACTCATTGGGCGAATCGCTCTGGAACTGATATCGGAACGCTCACTGACATTTGCCCTACCTGAAAGTGTGATAAACGTCGGAAAAATGACTAAGTACAAAAAAAATTTTTTTTTAACTTTTTTCAATTTTACCCCCGTGGGATATATATTCTACTCACACACATTTGGAACTCTACTGGGGTACCCTCACACATATTATTCCCTCATTTAGTGGATATTTTCACAAAAAAGTGAAATTTTCAAAAATCCAAAAAATTGGCTGAAAACGACTAAATATCAAGGACTCATTGGGCGAATCGCTCTCCAACTGAAATTGGAACGCTCACTGACATTTGCCCTATCTGAAAGTCTGATAAACGCCGGAAAAATGACTAAGTCAAAAAAAAAAATTTTTTCAACTTTTTTCAATTTTACCCCCGTATGATATATATTCTACCGACCCACATTTGGAACTCTCCTGGGGCACCCTCACACATATTATTCCCTCATTTAGTGGATATTTTCACAAAAAAGTGAAATTTTCAAAAATCCAAAATATTGGCTGAAAACGACTAAATATCAAGGACTCATTGGGCGAATTGCTCTGGAACTGAAATCGGAATGCTCACTGTCAATTCCCCTATCTGAAAGTCTGATAAACGCTGGAAATATGACTAAGTCCAAAAAAAAATGTTTTTCAACTTTTTTCAATTTTACCCCCGTGGGATATATATTCTACCCACACACATTTGGAACTCTCCTGGGGTACCCTCACACATATTATTCCCTCATTTAGTGGATATTTTCACAAAAAAGTGAAATTTTCAAAAATTCAGAAAATTGGCTGAAAACTACTAAATATCAAGGACTCATTGGGCGAATCGCTCTGGAACTGAAATCGGAATGCTCACTAACATTTGCCCTATCTGAAAGTCTGATAAACGCCGGAAAAATGTCTAAGTCCAAAAAAAAAATTTTTTCAACTTTTTTCAATTTTACCCCCGTGGGATACATATTCTACCCACACACATTTGGAGCTCTCCTGGGGTACCCTCACACATATTAATCCCTCATTTAGTGGATGTTTTCACAAAAAAGTGAAATTTTCAAAAATCCAGAAAATTGGCTGAAAACGACTAAATATCATGGACTCATTGGGCGAATGGCTCTGGAACTGAAATCGGAACGCTCACTGATATTTCCCCTATCTGAAAGTCTGATAAACGCTGGAAAAATGCAAGTCCAAAAAAAAAATTTTTTGCAACTTTTTTCAATTTTACCCCCGCGGGATATTTATTCTACCCACACACATTTGGAACTCTCCTGGGGTACCCTCCCACATATTATTCCCTCATTTAGTGGAAATTTTCACAAAAAAATGAAATTTTCAAAAATCATGAAAATTGGCTGAAAACGAGTAGATTTCACGGACTCATTGGGCGAATCGCTCTGGATCTGAAATCGGAACGCTCACTGACATTTCCCCTATCTGAAAGTCTGATAAACGCCGGGAAAATGTCCAAACAAAAAATTTTTTCAACTTTTTTCAATTTTACCCCCGTGGGATATATATTCTACCCACACACATTTGGAACTCTCCTGGTGTACCCTCACACATATTACTCCCTCATTTAGTGGATATTTTCACAAAAAAGTGAAATTTTCAAAAATCCATAAAATTGGCTGAAAACGACTAAATATCAAGGACTCATTGGGTGAATCGCTCTGGAACTGAAATCGGAACGCTCACTGACATTTGCCCTACCTGAAAGTGTGATAAACGCCGGAAAAATGACTAAGTCCAAAAAAAAACAAATTTCAACTTTTTTCAATTTTACTCCCGTGGGATATATATTCTACCCACACACATTTGGAACTCTCCTGGGGTACCCTCACACATATTATTCCCTCATTTAGTGGATATTTTCACAAAAAAGTGAAATTTTCAAAAATCCAGAAAATTGGCTGAAAACGACTAAATATCAAGGACTCATTGAGCGAATCGCTCTGGAACTGAAATAGGAACGCTCACTGACATATGCCCTATCTGAAAGTGTGATAAACGCCAGAAAAATAACTAGGTCGAAAAAAAAAAAAATTTCAACTTTTTTTCAATTTTACCCCCGTTATATATATATTCTACCCACACACATTTGGAACTCTCCTGGGGTACCCTCACACATATTATTCCCTCATTTAGTGTATATTTTCACAAAAAAAGTGAAATTTTCAAAAATCCATAAAATTGGCTGAAAACGACTAAATATCTAGGACTCATTGGGCGAATCGCTCTGGAACTGAAATCGGAACGCTCACTGACATTTCCCCTATCTGAAAGTCTGATAAACGCCGGAAAAATGACTAAGTCCAAAAAAAGTATTTTTTCAACTTTTTTCAATTTTACCCCCGTGGGATATATATTCTACCCACACACATTTGTAACTTTCCTGGGGAACCCTCACACATATTATTCCCTCATTTAGTGTATATTTTCACAAAAAAGTGAAATTTTCAAAAATCCAGAAAATTAGCTGAAAACGACTAAATATCTAGGACTCATTGGGCGAATCGCTCTGGAACTGAAATCGGAATGCTCACTGACATTTGCCCTATCTGAAAGTGTGATAAACGCCGGAAAAATGACTAAGTCTTAAAAAAAAAAAATTTCAACTTTTTTCAATTTTACCCCTGTGAGATATATATTCTACCCACACACATTTGGAACTCTCCTGGGGTACCCTCACACATATTATTCCCTCATTTAGTGGATATTTTCACAAAAAAGTGAAATTTTCAAAAATCCATAAAATTGGTTGAAAACGACTAAATATCAAGGACTCATTGGGCGAATCGCTCTGGAACTGAAATTGGAACGCTCACTGACATTTGCCCTATCTGAAAGTCTGATAAACGCCGGAAAAATGACTAAGTCCAAAAAAAAAAAAATTTCAACTTTTTTCAATTTTACTCCCATGGGATATATATTCCACCCACACACATTTGGAACTCTCCTGGGGTACCCTCACACATATTATTCCCTCATTTAGTGTATATTTTCACAAAAAAGTGAAATTTTAAAAAATCCATAAAATTGGCTGAAAACGACTAAATATCAAGGACTCATTGGGCGAATCGCTCTGGAACTGAAATTGGGAATGCTCACTGACATTTGCCCTATCTGAAAGTGTGATAAACGCCAGAAAAATAACTAGGTCGAAAAAAAAAAAAATTTCAACTTTTTTTCAATTTTACCCCCGTTATATATATATTCTACCCACACACATTTGGAACTCTCCTGGGGTACCCTCACACATATTATTCCCTCATTTAGTGTATATTTTCACAAAAAAGTGAAATTTTCAAAAATCCATAAAATTGGCTGAAAACGACTAAATATCTAGGACTCATTGGGCGAATCGCTCTGGAACTGAAATCGGAACGCTCACTGACATTTCCCCTATCTGAAAGTCTGATAAACGCCGGAAAAATGACTAAGTCCAAAAAAAATATTTTTTCAACTTTTTTCAATTTTACCCCCGTGGGATATATATTCTACCCACACACATTTGTAACTTTCCTGGGGAACCCTCACACATATTATTCCCTCATTTAGTGGATATTTTCACAGAAAAGTGAAATTTTCAAAACTCCAGAAACTTGGCTGAAAACGACTAAATATCAAGGACTCATTGGACGAATCGCTCTGGAACTGAAATCGGAACGCTCACTGACATTTCCCCTATCTGAAAGTCTGATAAACGCCGGAAAAATGACTAAGTCTTAAAAAAAAAAAAAAATTTCAACTTTTTTCAATTTTACCCCTGTGAGATATATATTCTACTCACACTCATTTGGAACTCTCGTGGGGTACCCTCACACATATTATTCCCTCATTTAGTGGAAATTTTCACAAAAAAGTGACATTTTCAAAAATCCAGAAAATTGGCTGAAAACGACTAAATATCAAGGACTCATTGGGCAAATCGCTCTGGAACTGAAATAGGAATGCTCACTGACATTTGCCCTATCTGAAAGTGTGATAAACGCCAGAAAAATGACTAAGTCGAAAAAAAAAAAATTTTCAACTTTTTTTCAATTTTACCCTCGTGGGATATATATTCTACCCACACACATTTGGAACTCTCCTGGGGTACCCTCACACATATTATTCCCTCATTTAGTGGATATTTTCACAAAAAAGTGAAATTTTCAAAAATCCATAAAATTGGCTGAAAACGACTAAATATCAAGGACTCATTGAGCGAATCGCTGTGGAACTGAAATCGGAACGCTCACTGACATTTCCCCTATCTGAAAGTCTGATAAACGCCGGAAAAATGACTAAGTCCAAAAAAAATATTTTTTCAACTTTTTTCAATTTTACCCCCGTGGGATATATATTCTACCCACACACATTTGGAACTCTACTGGGGTACCCTCACACATATTATTCCCTCATTTAGTGTATATTTTCACAAAAAAGTAAAATTTTCAAAAATCCATAAAATTGGCTGAAAACGAACAAATATCAAGGACTCATTGGGCGAATCGCTCTGGAACTGAAATCGGAACGCTCACTGACATTTCCCCTTTCTGAAAGTCTGATAAACGCCGGAAAAATGACGAAGTCCAAAAAAAAAAAAATTTCAACTTTTTTCAATTTTACCCCTGTGAGATATATATTCTACTTACACACATTTGGAACTCTCCTGGGGTACCCTCACACATATTATTCCCTCATTTAGTGTATATTTTCACAAAAAAGTGAAATTTTCAAAAATCCATAAAATTGGCTGAAAACGACTAAATATCAAGGACTCATTGGGTGAATCGCTCTGGAACTGAAATCGGAAAGCTCACTGACATTTGCCCTACCTGAAAGTGTGATAAACGCCGGAAAAATGACTAAGTCCAAAAAAAAAAAAATTTCAACTTTTTTCAATTTTACTCCCGTGGGATATATATTCTACCCACACACATTTGGAACTCTCCTGGGGTACCCTCACACATATTATTCCCTCATTTAGTGTATATTTTCACAAAAAAGTGAAATTTTAAAAAATCCATAAAATTGGCTGAAAATGACTAAATATCAAGGACTCATTGGGCGAAACGCTCTGGAACTGAAATAGGAACGCTCACTGACATTTGCCCTATCTGAAAGTGTGATAAACGCCAGAAAAATGACTAGATCGAAAAAAAAAAAATTTTCAACTTTTTTTAAATTTTACCCCCGTGGGATATATATTCTACCCACACACATTTGGAACTCTCCTGGGGTACCCTCACACATATTATTCCCTCATTTAGTGTATATTTTCACAAAAAAGTGAAATTTTCAAAAATCCAGAAAATTAGCTGAAAACGACTAAATATCTAGGACTCATTGGGCGAATCGCTCTGGAACTGAAATCGGAATGCTCACTGACATTTGCCCTATCTGAAAGTGTGATAAACGCCGGAAAAATGACTAAGTCTTAAAAAAAAAAATGTTCAACTTTTTTCAATTTTACCCCTGTGAGATATATATTCTACCCACACACATTTGGAACTCTCCTGGGGTACCCTCACACATATTATTCCCTCATTTAGTGGATATTTTCACAAAAAAGTGAAATTTTCAAAAATCCATAAAATTGGTTGAAAACGACTAAATATCAAGGACTCATTGGGCAAATCGCTCTGGAACTGAAATTGGAACGCTCACTGACATTTGCCCTATCTGAAAGTCTGATAAACGCCGGAAAAATGACTAAGTCCAAAAAAAATATTTTTTCAATTTTACCCCCATGGGATATATCTTCTACCCACACACATTTGGAACTCTACTGGGGTACCCTCACACATATTATTCCCTCATTTAGTGGATATTTTCACAAAAAAGAAAAATTTTCAAAAATCAAGAAAATTGGTTGAAAACGACTAAATATCAAGGACTCATTGGGCGAATCGCTCTGGAACTGATATCGGAACGCTCACTGACATTTGCCCTACCTGAACGTGTGATAAACGTCGGAAAAATGACTAAGTACAAAAAAATTTTTTTTTTAACTTTTTTCAATTTTACCCCCGTGGCATATATATTCTACTCACACACATTTGGAACTCTACTGGGGTACCCTCACACATATTATTCCCTCATTTAGTGGATATTTTCACAAAAAAGTGAAATTTTCAAAAATCCAAAAAATTGGCTGAAAACGACTAAATATCAAGGACTCATTGGGCGAATCGCTCTCCAACTGAAATTGGAACGCTCACTGACATTTCCCCTATCTGAAAGTCTGATAAACGCCAGAAAAATGACTAATTCCAAGAAAAAAATTGTTTCAACTTTTTTCAATTTTACCCCCGTGGGATATATATTCTACCCACACACATTTGGAACTCTCCTGGGGTACCCTCACACATATTATTCCCTCATTTAGTGGATATTTTCACAAAAAAGTGAAATTTTCAAAAATTCTGAAAATTGGCTGAAAACTACTAAATATCAAGGACTCATTGGGCGAATCGCTCTGGAACTGAAATCGGAATGCTCACTGACATTTCCCCTATCTGAAAGTCTGATAAACGCCGGAAAAAAGTCTAAGTCCAAAAAAAAAATTTTTGCAACTTTTTTCAATTTTACCCCCGTGGGATATATATTCTACCCACACACATTTGGAACTCTCCTGGGGTACCCTCACACATATTATTCCCTCATTTAGTGGATATTTTCACAAAAAAGTGAAATTTTCAAAAATTCAGAAAATTGGCTGAAAACTACTAAATATCAAGGACTCATTGGGTGAATCGCTCTGGAACTGAAATCGGAATGCTCACTAACATTTGCCCTATCTGAAAGTCTGATAAACGCCGGAAAAATGTCTAAGTCCAAAAAAAAAATTTTTTCAACTTTTTTCAATTTTACCCCCGTGGGATATATATTCTACCCACACACATTTGGAGCTCTCCTGGAGTACCCTCACACATATTAATCCCTCATTTAGTGGATGTTTTCACAAAAAAGTGAAATTTTCAAAAATCCAGAAAATTGGCTGAAAACGACTAAATATCATGGACTCATTGGGCGAATGGCTCTGTAACTGAAATCGGAACGCTCACTGATATTTCCCCTATCTGAAAGTCTGATAAACGCTGGAAAAATGCAAGTCCAAAAAAAAAATTTTTTGCAACTTTTTTCAATTTTACCCCCGCGGGATATTTATTCTACCCACACACATTTGGAACTCTCCTGGGGTACCCTCCCACATATTATTCCCTCATTTAGTGGAAATTTTCACAAAAAAATGAAATTTTCAAAAATCATAAAAATTGGCTGAAAACGAGTAGATTTCACGGACTCATTGGGCGAATCGCTCTGGATCTGAGATCGGAACGCTCACTGACATTTCCCCTATCTGAAAGTTTGATAAACGCCGGGAAAATGTCCAAACAAAAAATTTTTTCAACTTTTTTCAATTTTACCCCGTGGGATATATATTCTACCCACACACATTTGGAACTCTCCTGGGGTACCCTCACACATATTATTCCCTCATTTAGTGGATATTTTCACAAAAAAGTGAAATTTTCAAAAATTCAGAATTTTGGCTGAAAACTACTAAATATCAAGGACTCACTGGGCGAATTGCTCTGGAACTGAAATCGGAATGCTCACTGACATTTCCCCTATCTGAAAGTCTGATAAACGCCGGAAAAAAGTCTAAGTCCAAAAAAAAAATTTTTTCAACTTTTTTCAATTTTACCCCCGTGGGATATATATTCTACCCCCACACATTTGGAACTCTCCTGGGGTATCCTCACACATATTATTCCCTCATTTAGTGGATATTTTCACAAAAAAGTGAAATTTTGAAAAATTCAGAAAATTGTCTGAAAACTACTAAATATCAAGGACTCATTGGGCGAATCGCTCTGGAACTGAAATCGGAACGCTCTGACATTTCCCCTATCTGAAAGTCTGATAAAAGTCGGAAAAATGACTAAGTCCAAAAAAAAATTTTTTGCAACTTTTCTCAATTTTACCCCCGCGGGATATATATTCTACCCACACACATTTGGAACTCTCCTGGGGTACCCTCACACATATTATTCCCTCATTTAGTGTATATTTTCACAAAAAAGTGAAATTTTCAAAAATTCAGAATTTTGGCTGAAAACTACTAAATATCAAGGACTCACTGGGCGAATCGCTCTGGAACTGAAATCGGAATGCTCACTGACATTTCCCCTATCTGAAAGTCTGATAAACGCCGGAAAAATGTCTAAGTCCAAAAAAAAAATTTTTGCAACATTTTTCAATTTTATCCCCGTGGGATATATATTCTACCCACACACATTTGGAACTCTCCTGGGGTACCCTCACACATATTATTCCCTCATTTAGTGGATATTTTCACAAAAAAGTGAAATTTTCGAAAATTGGCTGAAAACTACTAAATATCAAGGACTCATTGGGCGAATCGCTCTGGAACTGAAATCGGAATGCTCACTAACATTTGCCCTATCTGAAAGTCTGATAAACGCCGGAAAAATGTCTAAGTCCAAAAAAAAAATTTTTTCAACTTTTTTCAATTTTACCCCCGTGGGATATATATTCTACCCACACACATTTGGAGCTCTCCTGGGGTACCCTCACACATATTAATCCCTCATTTAGTGGATGTTTTCACAAAAAAGTGAAATTTTCAAAAATCCAGAAAATTGGCTGAAAACGACTAAATATCATGGACTCATTGGGCGAATGGCTCTGGAACTGAAATCGGAACGCTCACTGATATTTCCCCTATCTGAAAGTCTGATAAACGCTGGAAAAATGCAAGTCCAAAAAAAAAATTTTATGCAACTTTTTTCAATTTTACCCCCGCGGGATATTTATTCTACCCACACACATTTGGAACTCTCCTGGGGTACCCTCCCACATATTATTCCCTCATTTAGTGGAAATTTTCACAAAAAAATGAAATTTTCAAAAATCATGAAAATTGGCTGAAAACGAGTAGATTTCACGGACTCATTGGGCGAATCGCTCTGGATCTGAGATCGGAACGCTCACTGACATTTCCCCTATCTGAAAGTCTGATAAACGCCGGGAAAATGTCCAAACAAAAAATTTTTTCAACTTTTTTCAATTTTACCCCCGTTTGATATATATTCTACCCACACACATTTGGAACTCTCCTGGGATACCCTCACACATATTATTCCCTCATTTAGTGGATGTTTTCACAAAAAAGTGAAATTTTCAAAAATCCAGAAAATTGGCTGAAAACGACTAAATATCATGGACTCATTGGGCGAATGGCTCTGGAACTGAAATCGGAAAGCTCACTGATATTTCCCCTATCTGAAAGTCTGATAAACGCCGGAAAAATGCCAGTCCAAAAAAAAATTTTTTGCAACTTTTTTAAATTTTACCCCCGTGGGATATATACTCTACCCACACACATTTGGAACTCTCCTGGGGTACCCTCACACATATTATTCCCTCATTTAGTGGATATTTTCACAAAAAAGTGAAATTTTCAAAAATCCAAAATATTGGCTGAAAACTACTAAATATCAAGGACTCATTGGGCGAATCGCTCTGGAACTGAAATCAGAATGCTCACTGACATTTCCCCTATCTCCAAGTGTGATAAACGTCGGAAAAATGACTAAGTACAAAAAAAAAAAAATGTTCAACTTTTTTCAATTTTACCCCCGTGGGATATATACTCTACCCACACACATTTGGAACTCTCCTGGGGTACCCTCACACATATTATTCCCTCATTTAGTGGATGTTTTCACAAACAAGTGAAATTTTCAAAAATCCAGAAAATTGGCTGAAAACGACTAAATATCATGGACTCATTGGGCGAATCGCTCTGGAACTGAAATCGGAACGCTCACTGATATTTCCCCTATCTGAAAGTCTGATAAACTTCGGAAAAATGACAGTCCAAAAAAAAATTTTTTGCAACTTTTTTAAATTATACCCCCGCGGGATATATATTCTACCCACACACATTTGGAACTCTCCTGGTGTAACCTCACACATATTATTCCCTCATTTAGTGGATATTTTCACAAAAAAATGACATTTTCAAAAATTGATAAAATTGGCTGAAAACGACTTAATATCAAGGACTCAGTGGGCGAATCGCTCTGGAACTGAAATCAGAATGCTCACTGACATTTCCCCTATCTGCAAGTGTGATAAACGTCGGAAAAATGACTAAGTACAAAAAAAAAAAATGTTCAACTTTTTTCAATTTTACCCCCGTGGGATATATATTCTACGCACACACATTTGGAACTCTCCTGGGGTACCCTCACACATATTATTCCCTCATTTAGTGGATATTTTCACAAAAAAGTGAAATTTTCAAAAATCCAAAATATTGGCTGAAAACTACTAAATATCAAGGACTCATTGGGCGAATCGCTCTGGAACTGAAATCGGAACGCTCACTGACATTTGCCCTATCTGAAAGTGTGATAAACACCGGAAAAATGACTAAGTACAAAAAAAAAAAAATTTTCAACTGTTTTCAGTTTTACCCCCGTGGGATATATATTCTACCGACACACATTTGGAACTCTCCTGGGGTACCCTCACACATATTATTCCCTCATTTAGTGGATGTTTTCACAAAAAAGTGAAATTTTCAAAAATCCAGAAAATTTGCTGAAAACGACTAAATATCAAGGACTCATTGGGCGAATCGCTCTGAAACTGAAATCGGAACGCTCACTGATATTTCCCCTATCTGAAAGTCTGATAAACTTCAGAAAAATGACAGTCCCAAAAAAAATTTTTTGCAACTTCTTTAAATTTTACCCCCGCGGGATATATATTCTACACACACACATTTGGAACTCTCCTGGTGTAACCTCACACATATTATTCCCTCATTTAGTTGATATTTTCACAAAAAAGTGAAATTTTCAAAAATTCAGAAAATTGGCTGAAAACTACTAAATATCAAGGACTCATTGGGCGAATCGCTCTGGAACTGAAATCGGAATGCTCACTAACATTTGCCCTATCTGAAAGTCTGATAAACGCCGGAAAAATGTCTAAGTCCAAAAAAAAAATTTTTTCAACTTTTTTAAATTTTACCCCCGTGGGATATATATTCTACCCACACACATTTGGAGCTCTCCTGGGGTACCCTCACACATATTAATCCCTCATTTAGTGGATGTTTTCACAAAAAAGTGAAATTTTCAAAAATCCAGAAAATTGGCTGAAAACGACTAAATATCATGGACTCATTGGGCGAATGGCTCTGGAACTGAAATCGGAACGCTCACTGATATTTCCCCTATCTGAAAGTCTGATAAACGCTGGAAAAATGCAAGTCCAAAAAAAAAATTTTTTGCAACTTTTTTCAATTTTCCCCCGCGGGATATTTATTCTACCCACACACATTTGGAACTCTCCTGGGGTACCCTCCCACATATTATTCCCTCATTTAGTGGAAATTTTCACAAAAAAATGAAATTTTCAAAAATCATGAAAATTGGCTGAAAACGAGTAGATTTCACGGACTCATTGGGCGAATCGCTCTGGATCTGAAATCGGAACGCTCACTGACATTTCCCCTATCTGAAAGTCTGATAAACGCCGGGAAAATGTCCAAACAAAAAATTTTTTCAACTTTTTTCAATTTTACCCCCGTGGGATATATATTCTACCCACACACATTTGGAACTCTCCTGGGATACCCTCACACATATTATTCCCTCATTTAGTGGATGTTTTCACAAAAAAGTGAAATTTTCAAAACTCCAGAAAATTGGCTGAAAACGACTAAATATCATGGACTCATTGGGCGAATGGCTCTGGAACTGAAATCGGAAAGCTCACTGATATTTCCTATATCTGAAAGTCTGATAAACGCCGGAAAAATGCCAGTCCAAAAAAAAATTTTTTGCAACTTTTTTCAATTTTACCCCCGCGGGATATATGTTCTAGCCACACACATTTGGAACTCTCCTGGGGTACCTTCACACATATTATTCCCTCATTTAGTGGATGTTTTCACAAAAAAGTGACATTTTCAAAAATCCAGAAAATTGGCTGAAAACGACTAAATATCATGGACTCATTGGACGAATCGCCCTGGAACTGAAATCGGAACGCTCACTGATATTTCCCCTATCTGAAAGTCTGATAAACGTCGGAAAAATTACAGTCCAAAAAAAAAT
Source organism: Phyllobates terribilis (assembly GCF_046119375.1). NCBI lineage: Eukaryota > Metazoa > Chordata > Amphibia > Anura > Dendrobatidae > Phyllobates > Phyllobates terribilis. The sequence goes on along the minus strand of NW_027362764.1, from coordinate 323,267,487 downwards.
TTTTTGAAACTTTTTTCAATTTTACCCCCGTGGGATATATGTTCTACCCACACACATTTGGAACTCTCCTGGGGTACCCTCACACATATTATTCCCTCATTTAGTGGATATTTTCACAAAAAAATGACATTTTCAAAAATCCATAAAATTGGCTGAAAACGACTTAATATCAAGGACTCATTGGGCGAATGGCTCTGGAACTGAAATCGGAAAGCTCACTGATATTTCCCCTATCTGCAAGTGTGATAAACGTCGGAAAAATGACTAAGTACAAAAAAAAAAAAATTTTCAACTTTTTTCAATTTTACCCCCGTGCGATATATATTCTACCCACACACATTTGGAACTCTCCTGGGATACCCTCACACATATTATTCCATCATTTAGTGGATGTTTTCACAAAAAAGTGAAATTTTCAAAACTCCAGAAAATTGGCTGAAAACGACTAAATATCATGGACTCATTGGGCGAATGGCTCTGGAACTGAAATCGGAACGCTCACTGATATTTCCCCTATCTGAAAGTCTGATAAACGCTGGAAAAATGCAAGTCCAAAAAAAAAATTTTTTGCAACTTTTTTCAATTTTACCCCCGCGGGATATTTATTCTACCCACACACATTTGGAACTCTCCTGGGGTACCCTCACACATATTATTCCCTCATTTAGTGGAAATTTTCACAAAAAAATGAAATTTTCAAAAATCATGAAAATTGGCTGAAAACGAGTAGATTTCACGGACTCATTGGGCGAATCGCTCTGGATCTGAAATCGGAACGCTCACTGACATTTCCCCTATCTGAAAGTCTGATAAACGCCGGGAAAATGTCCAAACAAAAAATTTTTTCAACTTTTTTCAATTTTACCCCCGTGGGATATATATTCTACCCACACACATTTGGAACTCTCCTGGGATACCCTCACACATATTATTCCCTCATTTAGTGGATGTTTTCACAAAAAAGTGAAATTTTCAAAACTCCAGAAAATTGGCTGAAAACGACTAAATATCATGGACTCATTGGGCGAATGGCTCTGGAACTGAAATCGGAAAGCTCACTGATATTTCCCCTATCTGAAAGTCTGATAAACGCCGGAAAAATGCCAGTCCAAAAAAAAATTTTTTGCAACTTTTTTCAATTTTACCCCCGCGGGATATATGTTCTAGCCACACACATTTGGAACTCTCCTGGGGTACCTTCACACATATTATTCCCTCATTTAGTGGATGTTTTCACAAAAAAGTGACATTTTCAAAAATCCAGAAAATTGGCTGAAAACGACTAAATATCATGGACTCATGGGGCGAATCGCCCTGGAACTGAAATCGGAACGCTCACTGATATTTCCCCTATCTGAAAGTCTGATAAACGTCGGAAAAATTACAGTCCAAAAAAAAATTTTTTGCAACTTTTTTCAATTTTACCCCCGTGGGATATATGTTCTACCCACACACATTTGGAACTCTCCTGGGGTACCCTCACACATATTATTCCCTCATTTAGTGGATATTTTCACAAAAAAATGACATTTTCAAAAATCCATAAAATTGGCTGAAAACGACTTAATATCAAGGACTCATTGGGCGAATGGCTCTGGAACTGAAATCGGAAAGCTCACTGATATTTCCCCTATCTGCAAGTGTGATAAACGTCGGAAAAATGACTAAGTACAAAAAAAAAAAAATTTTCAACTTTTTTCAATTTTACCCCCGTGGGATATATATTCTACCCACACACATTTGGAACTCTCCTGGGATACCCTCACACATATTATTCCCTCATTTAGTGGATGTTTTCACAAAAAAGTGAAATTTTCAAAACTCCAGAAAATTGGCTGAAAACGACTAAATATCATGGACTCATTGGGCGAATGGCTCTTGAACTGAAATCGGAAAGCTCACTGATATTTCCCCTATCTGAAAGTCTGATAAACGCCGGAAAAATGCCAGTCCAAAAAAAAATTTTTTGCAACTTTTTTCAATTTTACCCCTGCGGGATATATGTTCTAGCCACACACATTTGGAACTCTCCTGGGGTACCTTCACACATATTATTCCCTCATTTAGTGGATGTTTTCACAAAAAAGTGACATTTTCAAAAATCCAGAAAATTGGCTGAAAACGACTAAATATCATGGACTCATTGGGCGAATCGCCCTGGAACTGAAATCGGAACGCTCACTGATATTTCCCCTATCTGAAAGTCTGATAAACGTCGGAAAAATTACAGTCCAAAAAAAAATTTTTTGCAACTTTTTTCAATTTTACCCCCGCGGGATATATATTCTACCCACACACATTTGGAACTCTCCTGGTGTAACCTCACACATATTATTCCCTCATTTAGTGGATATTTTCACAAAAAAATGACATTTTCAAAAATTGATAAAATTGGCTGAAAACGACTTAATATCAAGGACTCAGTGGGCGAATCGCTCTGGAACTGAAATCAGAATGCTCACTGACATTTCCCCTATCTGAAAGTCTGATAAACGCCGGAAAAATGACTAAGTACAAAAAAAAAAAATGTTTCAATTTTACCCCCGTGGGATATATATTCTACCCACACACATTTGGAACTCTCCTGGGGTACCCTCACACATATTATTCCCTCATTTAGTGGATATTTTCACAAAAAAGTGAAATTTTCAAAAATCCAGAAAATTGGCTGAAAACGACTAAATATCATGGACTCATTGGGCGAATCGCTCTGGAACTGAAATCGGAACGCTCACTGATATTTCCCCTATATGAAAGTCTGATAAACGTCGGAAAAATGACAGTCCAAAAAAAAATTTTTTGCAACTTTTTTCAATTTTACCCCCGCGGGATATATGTTCTACCCACACACATTTGGAACTCTCCTGGGGTACCCTCACACATATTATTCCCTCATTTAGTGGATATTTTCACAAAAAAGTGAAATTTTCAAAAATCCAAAATATTGGCTGAAAACTACTAAATATCAAGGACTCATTGGGCGAATCGCTCTGGAACTGAAATTGGAACGCTCACTGATATTTCCCCTATCTGAAAGTCTGATAAACGTCGGAAAAATGACAGTCCAAAAAAAAATTTTTTGCAACTTTTTTCAATTTTACCCCCGTGGGATATATACTCTACCCACACACATTTTTAACTCTCCTGGTGTAACCTCACACATATTATTCCCTCATTTAGTGGATATTTTCACAAAAAAATGACATTTTCAAAAATCCATAAAATTGGCTGAAAACGACTTAATATCAAGGACTCAGTGGGCGAATCGCTCTGGAACTGAAATCAGAATGCTCACTGACATTTCCCCTATCTGCAAGTGTGATAAACGTCGGAAAAATGACTAAGTACAAAAAAAAAAAATTTTCAACTTTTTTCAATTTTACCCCCGTGGGATATATACTCTACCCACACACATTTGGAACTCTCCTGGGGTACCCTCACACATATTAATCCCTCATTTAGTGGATATTTTCACAAAAAAGTGAAATTTTCAAAAATCCAGAAAATTGGCTGAAAACGACTAAATATCAAGGACTCATTGGGCGAATCGTTCTGCAACTGAAATCGGAATGCTTACTGACTTTTCCCCTATCTGAAAGTCTGATAAAAGCCGGAAAAATGACTAAGTCCAAAAAAAAATTTTTTTCAACTTTTTTCAATTTTACCCCCGTGGGATATATACTCTACCCACACACATTTGGAACTCTCCTGGGGTACCCTCACACATATTAATCCCTCATTTAGTGGATATTTTCACAAAAAAGTGAAATTTTCAAAAATCCAGAAAATTGGCTGAAAACGACTAAATATCAAGGACTCATTGGGCGAATCACTCTGCAACTGAAATCGGAATGCTTACTGAAATTTCCCCTATCTGAAAGTCTGATAAACGCCGGAAAAATGACTAAGTTCAAAAAAAAAATTTTTTCAACTTTTTTCAATTTTACCCCCGTGGGATATATATTCTACCCACACACATTTGAAACTGTCCTGGGGTACCCTCACACATATTATTCCCTCATTTAGTGGATGTTTTCATAAAAAAGTGAAATTTTCAAAAATCCAGAAAATTGGCTGAAAACGACTAAATATCATGGACTCAATGGGCGAATTGCTCTGGAACTGAAATCGGAACGCTCACTGACATTTCCCCTATCTGAAAGTCTGATAAACGTCGGAAAAATGACAGTCCAAAAAAAAATTTTTTGCAACTTTTTTCAATTTTACCCCCGCGGGATATATGTTCTACCCACACACATTTGGAACTCTCCTGGGGTACCCTCACACATATTATTCCCTCATTTAGTGGATATTTTCACAAAAAAGTGAAATTTTCAAAAATCCATAAATTTGGCTGAAAACGACTAAATATCAAGGACTCATTGGGCGAATCGCTCTGGAGCTGAAATCGGAACGCTCACTGACATTTCCCCTATCTGAAAGTCTGATAAACGCCGGAAAAATGACTAAGTCCAAAAAAAAAATTTTTTCAACTTTTTTCAATTTTACCCCCGTGGGATATATATTCTACCCACACACATTTGGAACTCTCCTGGGGTACCCTCACACATATTATTCCCTCATTTAGTGGATATTTTCACAAAAAAGTGAAATTTTCAAAAATCCAAAAAATTGGCTTAAAACGCCTAAATATCAAGTACTCATTGGGTGAATCGCTCTGGAACTGAAATCGGAACGCTCACTGACATTTCCCCTCTCTGAAAGTCTGATAAACGCCGGAAAAATGACAGTCCAAAAAAAAATTTTTTCAACTTTTTTCAATTTTACCCCCGTGGGATATATATTCTACCCACACACATTTGGAACTCTCCTGGGGTACCCTCACACATATTATTCCCTCATTTAGTGGATATTTTCACAAAAAAGTGAAATTTTCAAAAATCCAGAAATTGGCTGAAAACGACTAAATATCAAGGACTCATTGGGTGAATCGCTCTGGAACTGAAATCGGAACGCTCACTGACATTTCCCCTATCTGAAAGTCTGATAAACGCCGGAAAAATGACAGTCGAAAAAAAAAATGTTTTTCAACTTTTTTCAATTTTATCCCCGTGGGATATGTATTCTACCCACACACATTTGGAACTCTCCTGAGGCACCCTCACACATATTATTCCCTCATTTAGTGGATATTTTCACAAAAAAGTGAAATTTTCAAAAATCCAGAAAATTGGCTGAAAACGACTAAATATCAAGGAATCATTGGGCGAATCGCTCTGGAACTGAAATCGGAACGCTCACTGACATTTCCCCTATCTGAAAGTCTGATAAACGCCAGAAAAATGACAGTCCAAAAAAAAATTTTTTCAACTTTTTTCAATTTTACCCCCGTGGGATATATATTCTACCCACACACATTTGGAACTCTCCTGGTGTAACCTCACACATATTATTCCCTCATTTAGTGGATATTTTCACAAAAAAATGACATTTTCAAAAATTGATAAAATTGGCTGAAAACGACTTAATATCAAGGACTCAGTGGGCGAATCGCTCTGGAACTGAAATCAGAATGCTCACTGACATTTCCCCTATCTGAAAGTGTGATAAACACCGGAAAAATGACTAAGTACAAAAAAAAAAAATTTTCAACTGTTTTCAGTTTTACCCCCGTGGGATATATATTCTACCCACACACATTTGGAACTCTCCTGGGATACCCTCACACATATTATTCCCTCATTTAGTGGATGTTTTCACAAAAAAGTGAAATTTTCAAAACTCCAGAAAATTGGCTGAAAACGACTAAATATCATGGACTCATTGGGCGAATGGCTCTGGAACTGAAATCGGAAAGCTCACTGATATTTCCCCTATCTGAAAGTCTGATAAACGCCGGAAAAATGCCAGTCCAAAAAAAAATTTTTTGCAACTTTTTTCAATTTTACCCCCGCGGGATATATGTTCTAGCCACACACATTTGGAACTCTCCTGGGGTACCTTCACACATATTATTCCCTCATTTAGTGGATGTTTTCACAAAAAAGTGACATTTTCAAAAATCCAGAAAATTGGCTGAAAACGACTAAATATCATGGACCCATTGGGCGAATCGCCCTGGAACTGAAATCGGAACGCTCACTGATATTTCCCCTATCTGAAAGTCTGATAAAACGTCGGAAAAATTACAGTCCAAAAAAAAATTTTTTGCAACTTTTTTCAATTTTACCCCCGTGGGATATATGTTCTACCCACACACATTTGGAACTCTCCTGGGGTACCCTCACACATATTATTCCCTCATTTAGTGGATATTTTCACAAAAAAGTGAAATTTTCAAAAATCCAGAAAATTGGCTGAAAACGACTAAATATCAATGACTCATTGGGCGAATCGCTCTGGAACTGAAATCGGAACGCTCACTGACATTTGCCCTATCTGAAAGTCTGATAAACGCCGGAAAAATGACTAAGCACAAAAAAAAAAAATTTTTCAATTTTACCCCCGCGGGATATATGTTCTACCCACACACATTTGGAACTCTCCTGGGGTACCCTCACACATATTATTCCCTCATTTAGTGGATATTTTCACAAAAAAGTGAAATTTTCAAAAATCCATAAATTTGGCTGAAAACGACTAAATATCAAGGACTCATTGGGCGAATCGCTCTGGAGCTGAAATCGGAACGCTCACTGACATTTCCCCTATCTGAAAGTCTGATAAACGCCGGAAAAATGACTAAGTCCAAAAAAAAAATTTTTTCAACTTTTTTCAATTTTACCCCCGTGGGATATATATTCTACCCACACACATTTGGAACTCTCCTGGGGTACCCTCACACATATTATTCCCTCATTTAGTGGATATTTTCACAAAAAAGTGAAATTTTCAAAAATCCAAAAAATTGGCTTAAAACGCCTAAATATCAAGTACTCATTGGGTGAATCGCTCTGGAACTGAAATCGGAACGCTCACTGACATTTCCCCTCTCTGAAAGTCTGATAAACGCCGGAAAAATGACAGTCCAAAAAAAAATTTTTTCAACTTTTTTCAATTTTACCCCCGTGGGATATATATTCTACCCACACACATTTGGAACTCTCCTGGGGTACCCTCACACATATTATTCCCTCATTTAGTGGATATTTTCACAAAAAAGTGAAATTTTCAAAAATCCAGAAAATTGGCTGAAAACGACTAAATATCAAGGACTCATTGGGTGAATCGCTCTGGAACTGAAATCGGAACGCTCACTGACATTTCCCCTATCTGAAAGTCTGATAAACGCCGGAAAAATGACAGTTGAAAAAAAAAATGTTTTTCAACTTTTTTCAATTTTATCCCCGTGGGATATGTATTCTACCCACACACATTTGGAACTCTCCTGAGGCACCCTCACACATATTATTCCCTCATTTAGTGGATATTTTCACAAAAAAGTGAAATTTTCAAAAATCCAGAAAATTGGCTGAAAACGACTAAATATCAAGGAATCATTGGGCGAATCGCTCTGGAACTGAAATCGGAACGCTCACTGACATTTCCCCTATCTGAAAGTCTGATAAACGCCAGAAAAATGACAGTCCAAAAAAAAATTTTTTCAACTTTTTTCAATTTTACCCCCGTGGGATATATATTCTACCCACACACATTTGGAACTCTCCTGGTGTAACCTCACACATATTATTCCCTCATTTAGTGGATATTTTCACAAAAAAATGACATTTTCAAAAATTGATAAAATTGGCTGAAAACGACTTAATATCAAGGACTCAGTGGGCGAATCGCTCTGGAACTGAAATCAGAATGCTCACTGACATTTCCCCTATCTGAAAGTGTGATAAACACCGGAAAAATGACTAAGTACAAAAAAAAAAAATTTTCAACTGTTTTCAGTTTTACCCCCGTGGGATATATATTCTACCCACACACATTTGGAACTCTCCTGGGATACCCTCACACATATTATTCCCTCATTTAGTGGATGTTTTCACAAAAAAGTGAAATTTTCAAAACTCCAGAAAATTGGCTGAAAACGACTAAATATCATGGACTCATTGGGCGAATGGCTCTGGAACTGAAATCGGAAAGCTCACTGATATTTCCCCTATCTGAAAGTCTGATAAACGCCGGAAAAATGCCAGTCCAAAAAAAAATTTTTTGCAACTTTTTTCAATTTTACCCCCGCGGGATATATGTTCTAGCCACACACATTTGGAACTCTCCTGGGGTACCTTCACACATATTATTCCCTCATTTAGTGGATGTTTTCACAAAAAAGTGACATTTTCAAAAATCCAGAAAATTGGCTGAAAACGACTAAATATCATGGACCCATTGGGCGAATCGCCCTGGAACTGAAATCGGAACGCTCACTGATATTTCCCCTATCTGAAAGTCTGATAAAACGTCGGAAAAATTACAGTCCAAAAAAAAATTTTTTGCAACTTTTTTCAATTTTACCCCCGTGGGATATATGTTCTACCCACACACATTTGGAACTCTCCTGGGGTACCCTCACACATATTATTCCCTCATTTAGTGGATATTTTCACAAAAAAGTGAAATTTTCAAAAATCCAGAAAATTGGCTGAAAACGACTAAATATCAATGACTCATTGGGCGAATCGCTCTGGAACTGAAATCGGAACGCTCACTGACATTTGCCCTATCTGAAAGTCTGATAAACGCCGGAAAAATGACTAAGTACAAAAAAAAAAAATTTTTCAATTTTACCCCCGTGGGATATATATTCTACCCACACACATTTGGAACTCTCCTGGGGTACCCTCACACATATTATTCCCTCATTTAGTGGATATTTTCACAAAAAAGTGAAATTTTCAAAAATCCAGAAAATTGGCTGAAAACGACTAAATATCATGGACTCATTGGGCGAATCGCTCTGGAACTGAAATCGGAACGCTCACTGATATTTCCCCTATATGAAAGTCTGATAAACGTCGGAAAAATGACAGTCCAAAAAAAAATTTTTTGCAACTTTTTTCAATTTTACCCCCGCGGGATATATGTTCTACCCACACACATTTGGAACTCTCCTGGGGTACCCTCACACATATTATTCCCTCATTTAGTGGATATTTTCACAAAAAAGTGAAATTTTCAAAAATCCAAAATATTGGCTGAAAACTACTAAATATCAAGGACTCATTGGGCGAATCGCTCTGGAACTGAAATTGGAACGCTCACTGATATTTCCCCTATCTGAAAGTCTGATAAACGTCGGAAAAATGACAGTCCAAAAAAAAATTTTTTGCAACTTTTTTCAATTTTACCCCCGTGGGATATATACTCTACCCACACACATTTTTAACTCTCCTGGTGTAACCTCACACATATTATTCCCTCATTTAGTGGATATTTTCACAAAAAAATGACATTTTCAAAAATCCATAAAATTGGCTGAAAACGACTAAATATCAAGGACTCATTGGGCGAATCGTTCTGCAACTGAAATCGGAATGCTTACTGACTTTTCCCCTATCTGAAAGTCTGATAAAAGCCGGAAAAATGACTAACTAAGTCCAAAAAAAAATTTTTTTCAACTTTTTTCAATTTTACCCCCGTGGGATATATACTCTACCCACACACATTTGGAACTCTCCTGGGGTACCCTCACACATATTAATCCCTCATTTAGTGGATATTTTCACAAAAAAGTGAAATTTTCAAAAATCCAGAAAATTGGCTGAAAACGACTAAATATCAAGGACTCATTGGGCGAATCACTCTGCAACTGAAATCGGAATGCTTACTGAAATTTCCCCTATCTGAAAGTCTGATAAACGCCGGAAAAATGACTAAGTCCAAAAAAAAAATTTTTTCAACTTTTTTCAATTTTACCCCCGTGGGATATATATTCTACCCACACACATTTGAAACTGTCCTGGGGTACCCTCACACATATTATTCCCTCATTTAGTGGATGTTTTCACAAAAAAGTGAAATTTTCAAAAATCCAGAAAATTGGCTGAAAACGACTAAATATCATGGACTCAATGGGCGAATTGCTCTGGAACTGAAATCGGAACGCTCACTGACATTTCCCCTATCTGAAAGTCTGATAAACGTCGGAAAAATGACAGTCCAAAAAAAAATTTTTTGCAACTTTTTTCAATTTTACCCCCGCGGGATATATGTTCTACCCACACACATTTGGAACTCTCCTGGGGTACCCTCACACATATTATTCCCTCATTTAGTGGATATTTTCACAAAAAAGTGAAATTTTCAAAAATCCAGAAAATTGGCTGAAAACGACTAAATATCAAGGACTCATTGGGCGAATCGTTCTGCAACTGAAATCGGAATGCTTACTGACTTTTCCCCTATCTGAAAGTCTGATAAAAGCCGGAAAAATGACTAACTAAGTCCAAAAAAAAATTTTTTTCAACTTTTTTCAATTTTACCCCCGTGGGATATATACTCTACCCACACACATTTGGAACTCTCCTGGGGTACCCTCACACATATTAATCCCTCATTTAGTGGATATTTTCACAAAAAAGTGAAATTTTCAAAAATCCAGAAAATTGGCTGAAAACGACTAAATATCAAGGACTCATTGGGCGAATCACTCTGCAACTGAAATCGGAATGCTTACTGAAATTTCCCCTATCTGAAAGTCTGATAAACGCCGGAAAAATGACTAAGTCCAAAAAAAAAATTTTTTCAACTTTTTTCAATTTTACCCCCGTGGGATATATATTCTACCCACACACATTTGAAACTGTCCTGGGGTACCCTCACACATATTATTCCCTCATTTAGTGGATGTTTTCACAAAAAAGTGAAATTTTCAAAAATCCAGAAAATTGGCTGAAAACGACTAAATATCATGGACTCAATGGGCGAATTGCTCTGGAACTGAAATCGGAACGCTCACTGACATTTCCCCTATCTGAAAGTCTGATAAACGTCGGAAAAATGACAGTCCAAAAAAAAATTTTTTGCAACTTTTTTCAATTTTACCCCCGCGGGATATATGTTCTACCCACACACATTTGGAACTCTCCTGGGGTACCCTCACACATATTATTCCCTCATTTAGTGGATATTTTCACAAAAAAGTGAAATTTTCAAAAATCCATAAATTTGGCTGAAAACGACTAAATATCAAGGACTCATTGGGCGAATCGCTCTGGAGCTGAAATCGGAACGCTCACTGACATTTCCCCTATCTGAAAGTCTGATAAACGCCGGAAAAATGACTAAGTCCAAAAAAAAAATTTTTTCAACTTTTTTCAATTTTACCCCCGTGGGATATATATTCTACCCACACACATTTGGAACTCTCCTGGGGTACCCTCACACATATTATTCCCTCATTTATTGGATATTTTCACAAAAAAGTGAAATTTTCAAAAATCCAAAAAATTGGCTGAAAACGACTAAATATCAAGTACTCATTGGGTGAATCGCTCTGGAACTGAAATCGGAACGCTCACTGACATTTCCCCTCTCTGAAAGTCTGATAAACGCCGGAAAAATGACAGTCCAAAAAAAAATTTTTTCAACTTTTTTCAATTTTACCCCCGTGGGATATATATTCTACCCACACACATTTGGAACTCTCCTGGGGTACCCTCACACATATTATTCCCTCATTTAGTGGATATTTTCACAAAAAAGTGAAATTTTCAAAAATCCAGAAAATTGGCTGAAAACGACTAAATACCAAGGACTCATTGGGTGAATCGCTCTGGAACTGAAATCGGAACGCTCACTGACATTTCCCCTATCTGAAAGTCTGATAAACGCCGGAAAAATGACAGTCGAAAAAAAAATGTTTTTCAACTTTTTTCAATTTTATCCCCGTGGGATATGTATTCTACCCACACACATTTGGAACTCTCCTGAGGCACCCTCACACATATTATTCCCTCATTTAGTGGATATTTTCACAAAAAAATGACATTTTCAAAAATTGATAAAATTGGCTGAAAACGACTTAATATCAAGGACTCAGTGGGCGAATCGCTCTGGAACTGAAATCAGAATGCTCACTGACATTTCCCCTATCTGAAAGTGTGATAAACACCGGAAAAATGACTAAGTACAAAAAAAAAAAATTTTCAACTGTTTTCAGTTTTACCCCCGTGGGATATATATTCTACCCACACACATTTGGAACTCTCCTGGGATACCCTCACACATATTATTCCCTCATTTAGTGGATGTTTTCACAAAAAAGTGAAATTTTCAAAACTCCAGAAAATTGGCTGAAAACGACTAAATATCATGGACTCATTGGGCGAATGGCTCTGGAACTGAAATCGGAAAGCTCACTGATATTTCCTCTATCTGAAAGTCTGATAAACGCCGGAAAAATGCCAGTCCAAAAAAAAATTTTTTGCAACTTTTTTCAATTTTACCCCCGCGGGATATATGTTCTAGCCACACACATTTGGAACTCTCCTGGGGTACCTTCACACATATTATTCCCTCATTTAGTGGATGTTTTCACAAAAAAGTGACATTTTCAAAAATCCAGAAAATTGGCTGAAAACGACTAAATATCATGGACTCATTGGGCGAATCGCCCTGGAACTGAAATCGGAACGCTCACTGATATTTCCCCTATCTGAAAGTCTGATAAAACGTCGGAAAAATTACAGTCCAAAAAAAAATTTTTTGCAACTTTTTTCAATTTTACCCCCGTGGGATATATGTTCTACCCACACACATTTGGAACTCTCCTGGGGTACCCTCACACATATTATTCCCTCATTTAGTGGATATTTTCACAAAAAAGTGAAATTTTCAAAAATCCAGAAAATTGGCTGAAAACGACGAAATATCAACGACTCATTGGGCGAATCGCTCTGGAACTGAAATCGGAACGCTCACTGACATTTCACCTATCTGAAAGTCTGATAAACGCCGGAAAAATGAGAGTCCAAAAAAAAATTTTTTCAACTTTTTTCAATTTTACCCCCGTGGAATATATATTCTACCCACACACATTTGGAACTCTCCTGGGGTACCCTCACACATATTATTCCCTCATTTAGTGGATATTTTCACAAAAAAGTGAAATTTTCAAAAATCCAGAAAATTGGCTGAAAACGACTAAATATCAAGGACTCATTGGGCGAATCGCTCTGGAACTGAAATCGGAACGCTCACTGATATTTCCCCTATCTGAAAGTCTGATAAACGCCGGAAAAATGACAGTCCAAAAAAATTTTTTTTCAACTTTTTTCAATTTTATCCCCGTGGGATATATATTCTACCCACACACATTTGGACCTCTCCTGGGGTACCCTCACACATATTATTCCCTCATTTAGTGGATATTTTCACAAAAAAGTGAAATTTTCAAAAATCCAGAAAATTGGCTGAAAACGACTAAATATCAAGGACTCATTGGGCGAATCGCTCTGGAACTGAAATCGGAACGCTCACTGATATTTCCCCTATCTGAAAGTCTGATAAACGCCGGAAAAATGACAGTCCAAAAAAAATTTTTTTCAACTTTTTTCAATTTTATCCCCGTGGGATATATATTCTACCCACACACATTTGGACCTCTCCTGGGGTACCCTCACACATATTATTCCCTCATTTAGTGGATATTTTCACAAAAAAGTAAAATTTTCAAAAATCCAGAAAATTGGCTGAAAACGACTTAATATCAAGGACTCATTGGGCGAATCGCTCTGGAACTGAAATCGGAATGCTCACTGACATTTGCCCTATCTGAAAGTCTGATAAACGCCGGAAAAATGACAGTCCAAAAAAAAAATTTTTCAACTTTTTTCAATTTTACCCCCGTGGGATATATATTCTACCCACACACATTTGGAACTCTCCTGGGGTACCCTCACACATATTATTCCCTCATTTAGTGGATATTTTCACAAAAAAGTGACATTTTCAAAAATCCAGAAAATTGGCTGAAAACGACTAAATATCATGGACTCATTGGGCGAATCGCCCTGGAACTGAAATCGGAACGCTCACTGATATTTCCCCTATCTGAAAGTCTGATAAAACGTCGGAAAAATTACAGTCCAAAAAAAAATTTTTTGCAACTTTTTTCAATTTTACCCCCGTGGGATATATGTTCTACCCACACACATTTGGAACTCTCCTGGGGTACCCTCACACATATTATTCCCTCATTTAGTGGATATTTTCACAAAAAAGTGAAATTTTCAAAAATCCAGAAAATTGGCTGAAAACGACTAAATATCAACGACTCATTGGGCGAATCGCTCTGGAACTGAAATCGGAACGCTCACTGACATTTCACCTATCTGAAAGTCTGATAAACGCCGGAAAAATGAGAGTCCAAAAAAAAATTTTTTCAACTTTTTTCAATTTTACCCCCGTGGAATATATATTCTACCCACACACATTTGGAACTCTCCTGGGGTACCCTCACACATATTATTCCCTCATTTAGTGGATATTTTCACAAAAAAGTGAAATTTTCAAAAATCCAGAAAATTGGCTGAAAACGACTAAATATCAAGGACTCATTGGGCGAATCGCTCTGGAACTGAAATCGGAACGCTCACTGATATTTCCCCTATCTGAAAGTCTGATAAACGCCGGAAAAATGACAGTCCAAAAAAATTTTTTTTCAACTTTTTTCAATTTTATCCCCGTGGGATATATATTCTACCCACACACATTTGGACCTCTCCTGGGGTACCCTCACACATATTATTCCCTCATTTAGTGGATATTTTCACAAAAAAAGTGAAATTTTCAAAAATCCAGAAAATTGGCTGAAAACGACTAAATATCAAGGACTCATTGGGCGAATCGCTCTGGAACTGAAATCGGAACGCTCACTGATATTTCCCCTATCTGAAAGTCTGATAAACGCCGGAAAAATGACAGTCCAAAAAAAATTTTTTTCAACTTTTTTCAATTTTATCCCCGTGGGATATATATTCTACCCACACACATTTGGACCTCTCCTGGGGTACCCTCACACATATTATTCCCTCATTTAGTGGATATTTTCACAAAAAAGTGAAATTTTCAAAAATCCAGAAAATTGGCTGAAAACGACTTAATATCAAGGACTCATTGGGCGAATCGCTCTGGAACTGAAATCGGAATGCTCACTGACATTTGCCCTATCTGAAAGTCTGATAAACGCCGGAAAAATGACAGTCCAAAAAAAAAATTTTTCAACTTTTTTCAATTTTACCCCCGTGGGATATATATTCTACCCACACACATTTGGAACTCTCCTGGGGTACCCTCACACATATTATTCCCTCATTTAGTGGATATTTTCACAAAAAAGTGAAATTTTCAAAAATCCAGAAAATTGGCTGAAAACGACTTAATATCAAGGACTCATTGGGCGAATCGCTCTGGAACTGAAATCAGAATGCTCACTGACATTTCCCCTATCTGAAAGTCTGATAAACGTCGGAAAAATGACTAAGTGCAAAAAAAAAAATGTTTCAACTTTTTTCAATTTTACCCCCGTGGGATATATATTCTACCCACACACATTTGGAACTCTCCTGGGGTACCCTCACACATATTATTCCCTCATTTAGTGGATATTTTCACAAAAAAGTGAAATTTTCAAAAATCCAGAAAATTGGCTGAAAACGACTAAATATCAAGGACTCATTGGGCGAATCGCTCTGGAACTGAAATCATAACGCTCACTGACATTTCCCCTATCTGAAAGTCTGATAAACGCCGGAAAAATGACAGTCCAAAAAAAATTTTTTTCAACTTTTTTCAATTTTACCCCCATGGGATATATATTCTACCCACACACATTTGGAACTCTCCTGGGGTACCCTCACACATATTATTCCTTCATTTAGTGGATATTTTCACAAAAAAGTGAAATTTTCAAAAATCCAGAAAGTTGGCTGAAAACGACTAAATATCAAGAATTCATTGGGCAAATCGCTCTGGAACTGAAATAGGAACGCTCACTGACATTTCCCCTATCTGAAAGTCTGATAAACGCCGGAAAAATGACAGTCCAAAAAAAATTTTTTTCAACTTTTTTCAATTTTACCCCCATGGGATATATATTCTACCCACACACATTTGGAGCTCTCCTGGGGTACCCACACACATATTATTCCCTCATTAAGTGGATATTTTCACAAAAAAGTGAAATTTTCAAAAATCCAAAATATTGGCTGAAAACGACTAAATATCAAGGACTCATTGGGCGAATCGCTCTGGAACTGAAATCGGAACGCTCACTGACATTTGCCCTATCTGAAAGTCTGATAAACGCCAGAAAAATGACTAAGTCCAAAAAAAAAATTTTTCAACTTTTTTCAATTTTACCCCCGTGGAATATATATTCTACCCACACACATTTGGAACTCTCCTGGGGTACCCTCACACATATTATTCCCTCATTTAGTGGATATTTGCACAAAAAAATGAAATTTTCAAAAATCCAAAATATTGGCAGAAAACGACTAAATATCAAGGACTCATTGGGCGAATTGCTCTGGAACTGAAATCGGAACGCTCACTGACATTTGCCCTATCTGAAAGTCTGATAAACGCCAGAAAAATGACAGTCCAAAAAAAAAAATTTTTCAACTTTTTTCAATTTTACCCCCGTGGGATATATATTCTACCCACACACATTTGGAACTCTCCTGGGGTACCCTCACACATATTATTCCCTCATTTAGTGGATATTTTCACAAAAAAATGAAATTTTCAAAAAATCCATAAAATTGGCTGAAAACGACTTAATATCAAGGACTCATTGGGCGAATCGCTCTGGAACTGAAATCAGATTGCTCACTGACATTTCCCCTATCTTAAAGTCTGGTAAACGTCGTAAAAATGACTAAGTGCAAAAAAAAAAATGTTTCAACTTTTTTCAATTTTACCCCCGTGGGATATATATTCTACCCACACACATTTGGAACTCTCCTGGGGTACCCTCACACATATTATTCCCTCATTTAGTGGATATTTTCACAAAAAAGTGAAATTTTCAAAAATCCAGAAAATTGGCTGAAAACGACTAAATATCAAGGATTCATTGGGCGAATCGCTCTGGAACTGAAATCAGAATGCTCACTGACATTTCCCCTATCTGAAAGTCTGATAAACGCCGGAAAAATGACAGTCCAAAAAAAAATTTTTTTCAACTTTTTTCAATTTTATCCCCGTGGGATATATATTCTACCCAAACACATTTGGAACTCTCCTGGGGTACCCTCACACATATTATTCCCTCATTTAGTGGATATTTTCACAAAAAAGTGAAATTTTCAAAAATCCAGAAAATTACCTGAAAACGACTAAATATCAAGGACTCATTGGGCGAATCGCTCTGGAACTGAAATCAGAACGCTCACTGACATTTCCCCTATCTGAAAGTCTGATAAACGCCGGAAAAATGACAGTCCAAAAAAAAATTTTTTTCAACTTTTTTCAATTTTATCCCCGTGGGATATATATTCTACCCAAACACATTTGGAACTCTCCTGGGGTACCCTCACACATATTATTCCCTCATTTAGTGGATATTTTCACAAAAAAGTGAAATTTTCAAAAATCCAGAAAATTGGCTGAAAACGACTAAATATCAAGGACTCATTGGGCGAATCGCTCTGGAACTGAAATCGGAACGCTCACTGACATTTCCCCTATCTGAAAGTCTGATAAACGCCGGAAAAATGACAGTCCAAAAAAAATTTTTTTCAACTTTTTTCAATTTTACCCCCATGGGATATATATTCTACCCACACACATATGGAGCTCTCCTGGGGTACCCACACACATATTATTCCCTCATTAAGTGGATATTTTCACAAAAAAGTGAAATTTTCAAAAATCCAAAATATTGGCTGAAAACGACTAAATATCAAGGACTCATTGGGCGAATCGCTCTGGAACTGAAATCGGAACGCTCACTGACATTTGCCCTATCTGAAAGTCTGATAAACGCCAGAAAAATGACTAAGTCCAAAAAAAAAATTTTTCAACTTTTTTCAATTTTACCCCCGTGGAATATATATTCTACCCACACACATTTGGAACTCTCCTGGGGTACCCTCACACATATTATTCCCTCATTTAGTGGATATTTTCACAAAAAAATAAAATTTTCAAAAATCCAAAATATTGGCAGAAAACGACTAAATATCAAGGACTCATTGGGCGAATTGCTCTGAAACTGAAATCGGAACGCTCACTGACATTTGCCCTATCTGAAAGTCTGATAAACGCCAGAAAAATGACAGTCCAAAAAAAAAAATTTTTCAACTTTTTTCAATTTTACCCCCGTGGGATATATATTCTACCCACACACATTTGGAACTCTCCTGGGGTACCCTCACACATATTATTCCCTCATTTAGTGGATATTTTCACAAAAAAGTGAAATTTTCAAAAATCCAGAAAATTGGCTGAAAACGACTAAATATCAAGGACTCATTGGGCGAATCGCTCTGGAACTGAAATCAGAATGCTCACTGACATTTCCCCTATCTGAAAGTCTGATAAACGCCGGAAAAATGACAGTCCAAAAAAAAAATTTTTTCAACTTTTTTCAATTTTATCCCCGTGGGATATATATTCTACCCAAACACATTTGGAACTCTCCTGGGGTACCCTCACACATATTATTCCCTCATTTAGTGGATATTTTCACAAAAAAGTGAAATTTTCAAAAATCCAGAAAATTACCTGAAAACGACTAAATATCAAGGACTCATTGGGCGAATCGCTCTGGAACTGAAATCGGAACGCTCACTGACATTTGCCTTATCTGAAAGTCTGATAAACGTCGGAAAAATGACTAAGTCCCAAAAAAAAATTTTCTTCAACTTTTTTCAATTTTACCCCCGTGGGATATATATTCTACCGACACACATTTGGACCTCTCCTGGGGTACCCTCACACATATTATTACCTCATTTAGTGGATATTTTCACAAAAAAGTGAAATTTTCAAAAATCCAAAATATTGGCTGAAAACGACTAAATATCAAGGACTCATTGGGCGAATTGCTCTGGAACTGAAAGCGGAACGCTCACTGACATTTGCCCTATCTGAAAGTCTGATAAACGCCGGAAAAATGACAGTCCAAAAAAGAAATTTTTTCAACTTTTTTCAATTTTACCCCCGTGGGATATATATTCTACCCACACACATTTGGAACTCTCCTGGGGTACCCTCACACATATTATTCCCTCATTTAGTGGATATTTTCACAAAAAAATGAAATTTTCAAAAATCCAAAATATTGGCAGAAAACGACTAAATATCAAGGACTCATTGGGCGAATTGCTCTGAAACTGAAATCGGAATGCTCACTGACATTTGCCCTATCTGAAAGTCTGATAAACGCCAGAAAAATGACAGTCCAAAAAAAAAAATTTTTCAACTTTTTTCAATTTTACCCCCGAGGGATATATATTCTACCCACACACATTTGGAACTCTCCTGGGGTACCCTCACACATATTATTCCCTCATTTAGTGGATATTTTCACAAAAAAATGAAATTTTCAAAAAATCCATAAAATTGGCTGAAAACGACTTAATATCAAGGACTCATTGGGCGAATCGCTCTGGAACTGAAATCAGAATGCTCACTGACATTTCCCCTATCTGAAAGTCTGGTAAACGTCGGAAAAATGACTAAGTGCAAAAAAAAAAATGTTTCAACTTTTTTCAATTTTACCCCCGTGGGATATATATTCTACCCACACACATTTGGAACTCTCCTGGGGTACCCTCACACATATTATTCCCTCATTTAGTGGATATTTTCACAAAAAAGTGAAATTTTCAAAAATCCAGAAAATTGGCTGAAAACGACTAAATATCAAGGACTCATTGGGCGAATCGCTCTGGAACTGAAATCGGAACGCTCACTGACATTTGCCCTATCTGAAAGTCTGATAAACGCCGGAAAAATGACTAAGTTCAAAAAAAAAAATTTTTCAACTTTTTTCAATTTTACCCCCGTGGGATATATATTCTACCCACACACATTTGGAACTCTCCTGGGGTACCCTCACACATATTATTCCCTCATTTAGTGGATATTTTCACAAAAAAGTGAAATTTTCAAAAATCCAGAAAATTGGCTGAAAACGACTAAATATCAAGGACTCATTGGGCGAATCGCTCTGGAACTGAAATCAGAATGCTCACTGACATTTCCCCTATCTGAAAGTCTGATAAACGCCGGAAAAATGACAGTCCAAAAAAAAAATTTTTTCAACTTTTTTCAATTTTATCCCCGTGGGATATATATTCTACCCAAACACATTTGGAACTCTCCTGGGGTACCCTCACACATATTATTCCCTCATTTAGTGGATATTTTCACAAAAAAGTGAAATTTTCAAAAATCCAGAAAATTACCTGAAAACGACTAAATATCAAGGACTCATTGGGCGAATCGCTCTGGAACTGAAATCGGAACGCTCACTGACATTTGCCTTATCTGAAAGTCTGATAAACGTCGGAAAAATGACTAAGTCCCAAAAAAAAATTTTCTTCAACTTTTTTCAATTTTACCCCCGTGGGATATATATTCTACCGACACACATTTGGACCTCTCCTGGGGTACCCTCACACATATTATTACCTCATTTAGTGGATATTTTCACAAAAAAGTGAAATTTTCAAAAATCCAAAATATTGGCTGAAAACGACTAAATATCAAGGACTCATTGGGCGAATTGCTCTGGAACTGAAAGCGGAACGCTCACTGACATTTGCCCTATCTGAAAGTCTGATAAACGCCGGAAAAATGACAGTCCAAAAAAGAAATTTTTTCAACTTTTTTCAATTTTACCACCGTGGGATATATATTCTACCCACACACATTTGGAACTCTCCTGGGGTACCCTCACACATATTATTCCCTCATTTAGTGGATATTTTCACAAAAAAATGAAATTTTCTAAAAATCCATAAAATTGGCTGAAAACGACTTAATATCAAGGACTCATTGGGCGAATCGCTCTGGAACTGAAATCAGAATGCTCACTGACATTTCCCCTATCTGAAAGTCTGATAAACGTCGGAAAAATGACTAAGTGCAAAAAAAAAAATGTTTCAACTTTTTTCAATTTTACCCCCGTGGGATATATATTCTACCCACACACATTTGGAACTCTCCTGGGGTACCCTCACACATATTATTCCCTCATTTAGTGGATATTTTCACAAAAAAGTGAAATTTTCAAAAATCCAGAAAATTGGCTGAAAACGACTAAATATCAAGGACTCATTGGGCGAATCGCTCTGGAACTGAAATCGGAACGCTCACTGACATTTGCCCTATCTGAAAGTCTGATAAACGCCAGAAAAATGACTAAGTCCAAAAAAAAAAAAATTTTCAACTTTTTTCAATTTTACCCCCGTGGGATATATATTCTACCGATACACATTTGGACCTCTCCTGGGGTACCCTCACACATATTATTACCTCATTTAGTGGATATTTTCACAAAAAAGTGAAATTTTCAAAAATCCAAAATATTGGCTGAAAACGACTAAATATCAAGGACTCATTGGGCGAATCGCTCTGGAACTGAAATCGGAACGCTCACTGACATTTGCCCTATCTGAAAGTTTGATAAACGCCAGAAAAATGACAGTCCAAAAAAAAAATTTTTTCAACTTTTTTCAATTTTACCCCCGTGGAATATATATTATACCCACACGCATTTGGAACTCTCCTGGGGTACCCTCACACATATTATTCCCTCATTTAGTGGATATTTTCACAAAAAAATGAAATTTTCAAAAAATCCATAAAATTGGCTGAAAACGACTTAATATCAAGGACTCATTGGGCGAATCGCTCTGGAACTGAAATCGGAACGCTTACTGACATTTGCCCTATCTGAAAGTCTGATAATCGCCGGAAAAATGACTAAGTCCCCAAAAAAAGTTTTTCAACTTTTTTCAATTTTACCCCCGTGGGATATATATTCTACCGACACACATTTGGAACTCTCCTGGGGTCCCCTCACACATATTATTCCCTCATTTAGTGGATATTTTCACAAAAAAGTGAAATTTTCAAAAATCCAGAAATTTGGCTGAAAACGACTAAATATCAAGGACTCATTGGGCGAATCGCTCTGGAACTGAAATCGGAACGCTCACTGACATTTCCCCTATCTGAAAGTCTGATAAACGCCGGAAAAATGACAGTCCAAAAAAAAAATTTTTTCAACTTTTTTCAATTTTACCCCCGTGGGATATATATTCTACCCACACACATTTGGAACTCTCCTGGGGTACCCTCACACATATTATTCCCTCATTTAGTGGATATTTTCACAAAAAAATGAAATTTTCAAAAAATCCATAAAATTGGCTGAAAACGACTTAATATCAAGGACTCATTGGGCGAATCGCTCTGGAACTGAAATCAGAATGCTCACTGACATTTCCCCTATCTGAAAGTCTGGTAAACGTCGTAAAAATGACTAAGTGCAAAAAAAAAAATGTTTCAACTTTTTTCAATTTTATCCCCGTGGGATATATATTCTACCCAAACACATTTGGAACTCTCCTGGGGTACCCTTACACATATTATTCCCTCATTTAGTGGATATTTTCACAAAAAAGTGAAATTTTCAAAAATCCAGAAAATTACCTGAAAACGACTAAATATCAAGGACTCATTGGGCGAATCGCTCTGGAACTGAAATCAGAACGCTCACTGACATTTCCCCTATCTGAAAGTCTGATAAACGCCGGAAAAATGACAGTCCAAAAAAAAATTTTTTTCAACTTTTTTCAATTTTATCCCCGTGGGATATATATTCTACCCAAACACATTTGGAACTCTCCTGGGGTACCCTCACACATATTATTCCCTCATTTAGTGGATATTTTCACAAAAAAGTGAAATTTTCAAAAATCCAGAAAATTGGCTGAAAACGACTAAATATCAAGGACTCATTGGGCGAATCGCTCTGGAACTGAAATCGGAACGCTCACTGACATTTCCCCTATCTGAAAGTCTGATAAACGCCGGAAAAATGACAGTCCAAAAAAATTTTTTTTCAACTTTTTTCAATTTTACCCCCATGGGATATATATTCTACCCACACACATTTGGAGCTCTCCTGGGGTACCCACACACATATTATTCCCTCATTAAGTGGATATTTTCACAAAAAAGTGAAATTTTCAAAAATCCAAAATATTGGCTGAAAACGACTAAATATCAAGGACTCATTGGGCGAATCGCTCTGGAACTGAAATCGGAACGCTCACTGACATTTGCCCTATCTGAAAGTCTGATAAACGCCAGAAAAATGACTAAGTCCAAAAAAAAAATTTTTCAACTTTTTTCAATTTTACCCCCGTGGAATATATATTCTACCCACACACATTTGGAACTCTCCTGGGGTACCCTCACACATATTATTCCCTCATTTAGTGGATATTTTCACAAAAAAATGAAATTTTCAAAAATCCAAAATATTGGCAGAAAACGACTAAATATCAAGGACTCATTGGGCGAATTGCTCTGAAACTGAAATCGGAACGCTCACTGACATTTGCCCTATCTGAAAGTCTGATAAACGCCAGAAAAATGACAGTCCAAAAAAAAAAATTTTTCAACTTTTTTCAATTTTACCCCCGAGGGATATATATTCTACCCACACACATTTGGAACTCTCCTGGGGTACCCTCACACATATTATTCCCTCATTTAGTGGATATTTTCACAAAAAAATGAAATTTTCAAAAAATCCATAAAATTGGCTGAAAACGACTTAATATCAAGGACTCATTGGGCGAATCGCTCTGGA
The DNA here is from genome assembly GCF_046119375.1 of Phyllobates terribilis. Classification (NCBI taxonomy): domain Eukaryota; kingdom Metazoa; phylum Chordata; class Amphibia; order Anura; family Dendrobatidae; genus Phyllobates; species Phyllobates terribilis. The sequence continues at coordinate 323,243,732 of NW_027362764.1, read as the reverse complement.
ACTGAAATCAGAATGCTCACTGACATTTCCCCTATCTGAAAGTCTGGTAAACGTCGGAAAAATGACTAAGTGCAAAAAAAAAAATGTTTCAACTTTTTTCAATTTTACCCCCGTGGGATATATATTCTACCCACACACATTTGGAACTCTCCTGGGGTACCCTCACACATATTATTCCCTCATTTAGTGGATATTTTCACAAAAAAGTGAAATTTTCAAAAATCCAGAAAATTGGCTGAAAACGACTAAATATCAAGGACTCATTGGGCGAATCGCTCTGGAACTGAAATCGGAACGCTCACTGACATTTGCCCTATCTGAAAGTCTGATAAACGCCGGAAAAATGACAGTCTAAAAAAAAAATTTTTTCAACTTTTTTCAATTTTATCCCCGTGGGATATATATTCTACCCAAACACATTTGGAACTCTCCTGGGGTACCCTCACACATATTATTCCCTCATTTAGTGGATATTTTCACAAAAAAGTGAAATTTTCAAAAATCCAGAAAATTACCTGAAAACGACTAAATATCAAGGACTCATTGGGCGAATCGCTCTGGAACTGAAATCGGAACGCTCACTGACATTTGCCTTATCTGAAAGTCTGATAAACGTCGGAAAAATGACTAAGTCCAAAAAAAAATTTTCTTCAACTTTTTTCAATTTTACCCCCGTGGGATATATATTCTACCGACACACATTTGGACCTCTCCTGGGGTACCCTCACACATATTATTACCTCATTTAGTGTATATTTTCACAATAAAGTGAAATTTTCAAAAATCCAAAATATTGGCTGAAAACGACTAAATATCAAGGACTCATTGGGCGAATCGCTCTGGAACTTAAATCGGAACGCTCACTGACATTTGCCCTATCTGAAAGTCTGATAAACGCCAGAAAAATGACTAAGTCCAAAAAAAAAATTTTTTCAACATTTTTCAATTTTACCCCCGTGGAATATATATTCTACCCACACACATTTGGAACTCTCCTGGGGTACCCTCACACATATTATTCCCTCATTTAGTGGATATTTTCACAAAAAAATGAAATTTTCTAAAAATCCATAAAATTGGCTGAAAACGACTTAATATCAAGGACTCATTGGGCGAATCGCTCTGGAACTGAAATCAGAATGCTCACTGACATTTCCCCTATCTGAAAGTCTGATAAACGTCGGAAAAATGACTAAGTGCAAAAAAAAAAATGTTTCAACTTTTTTCAATTTTTCCCCCGTGGGATATATATTCTACCCACACACATTTGGAACTCTCCTGGGGTACCCTCACACATATTATTCCCTCATTTAGTGGATATTTTCACAAAAAAGTGAAATTTTCAAAAATCCAGAAAATTGGCTGAAAACGACTAAATATCAAGGACTCATTGGGCGAATCGCTCTGGAACTGAAATCGGAACGCTCACTGACATTTGCCCTATCTGAAAGTCTGATAAACGCCAGAAAAATGACTAAGTCCAAAAAAAAAAAAATTTTCAACTTTTTTCAATTTTACCCCCGTGGGATATATATTCTACCGATACACATTTGGACCTCTCCTGGGGTACCCTCACACATATTATTACCTCATTTAGTGGATATTTTCACAAAAAAGTGAAATTTTCAAAAATCCAAAATATTGGCTGAAAACGACTAAATATCAAGGACTCATTGGGCGAATCGCTCTGGAACTGAAATCGGAACGCTCACTGACATTTGCCCTATCTGAAAGTCTGATAAACGCCAGAAAAATGACAGTCCAAAAAATAAATTTTTTCAACTTTTTTCAGTTTTACCCCCGTGGGATATATATTCTACCCACACACATTTGGAACTCTCCTGGGGTACCCTCACACATATTATTCCCTCATTTAGTGGATATTTTCACAAAAAAATGAAATTTTCAAAAAATCCATAAAATTGGCTGAAAACGACTTAATATCAAGGACTCATTGGGCGAATCGCTCTGGAACTGAAATCAGAATGCTCACTGACATTTCCCCTATCTGAAAGTCTGGTAAACGTCGTAAAAATGACTAAGTGCAAAAAAAAAAATGTTTCAACTTTTTTCAATTTTATCCCCGTGGGATATATATTCTACCCAAACACATTTGGAACTCTCCTGGGGTACCCTTACACATATTATTCCCTCATTTAGTGGATATTTTCACAAAAAAGTGAAATTTTCAAAAATCCAGAAAATTACCTGAAAACGACTAAATATCAAGGACTCATTGGGCGAATCGCTCTGGAACTGAAATCAGAACGCTCACTGACATTTCCCCTATCTGAAAGTCTGATAAACGCCGGAAAAATGACAGTCCAAAAAAAAATTTTTTTCAACTTTTTTCAATTTTATCCCCGTGGGATATATATTCTACCCAAACACATTTGGAACTCTCCTGGGGTACCCTCACACATATTATTCCCTCATTTAGTGGATATTTTCACAAAAAAGTGAAATTTTCAAAAATCCAGAAAATTGGCTGAAAACGACTAAATATCAAGGACTCATTGGGCGAATCGCTCTGGAACTGAAATCGGAACGCTCACTGACATTTCCCCTATCTGAAAGTCTGATAAACGCCGGAAAAATGACAGTCCAAAAAAATTTTTTTTCAACTTTTTTCAATTTTACCCCCATGGGATATATATTCTACCCACACACATTTGGAGCTCTCCTGGGGTACCCACACACATATTATTCCCTCATTAAGTGGATATTTTCACAAAAAAGTGAAATTTTCAAAAATCCAAAATATTGGCTGAAAACGACTAAATATCAAGGACTCATTGGGCGAATCGCTCTGGAACTGAAATCGGAACGCTCACTGACATTTGCCCTATCTGAAAGTCTGATAAACGCCAGAAAAATGACTAAGTCCAAAAAAAAAATTTTTCAACTTTTTTCAATTTTACCCCCGTGGAATATATATTCTACCCACACACATTTGGAACTCTCCTGGGGTACCCTCACACATATTATTCCCTCATTTAGTGGATATTTTCACAAAAAAATGAAATTTTCAAAAATCCAAAATATTGGCAGAAAACGACTAAATATCAAGGACTCATTGGGCGAATTGCTCTGAAACTGAAATCGGAACGCTCACTGACATTTGCCCTATCTGAAAGTCTGATAAACGCCAGAAAAATGACAGTCCAAAAAAAAAAATTTTTCAACTTTTTTCAATTTTACCCCCGAGGGATATATATTCTACCCACACACATTTGGAACTCTCCTGGGGTACCCTCACACATATTATTCCCTCATTTAGTGGATATTTTCACAAAAAAATGAAATTTTCAAAAAATCCATAAAATTGGCTGAAAACGACTTAATATCAAGGACTCATTGGGCGAATCGCTCTGGAACTGAAATCAGAATGCTCACTGACATTTCCCCTATCTGAAAGTCTGGTAAACGTCGGAAAAATGACTAAGTGCAAAAAAAAAAATGTTTCAACTTTTTTCAATTTTACCCCCGTGGGATATATATTCTACCCACACACATTTGGAACTCTCCTGGGGTACCCTCACACATATTATTCCCTCATTTAGTGGATATTTTCACAAAAAAGTGAAATTTTCAAAAATCCAGAAAATTGGCTGAAAACGACTAAATATCAAGGACTCATTGGGCGAATCGCTCTGGAACTGAAATCGGAACGCTCACTGACATTTGCCCTATCTGAAAGTCTGATAAACGCCGGAAAAATGACAGTCTAAAAAAAAAATTTTTTCAACTTTTTTCAATTTTATCCCCGTGGGATATATATTCTACCCAAACACATTTGGAACTCTCCTGGGGTACCCTCACACATATTATTCCCTCATTTAGTGGATATTTTCACAAAAAAGTGAAATTTTCAAAAATCCAGAAAATTACCTGAAAACGACTAAATATCAAGGACTCATTGGGCGAATCGCTCTGGAACTGAAATCGGAACGCTCACTGACATTTGCCTTATCTGAAAGTCTGATAAACGTCGGAAAAATGACTAAGTCCAAAAAAAAATTTTCTTCAACTTTTTTCAATTTTACCCCCGTGGGATATATATTCTACCGACACACATTTGGACCTCTCCTGGGGTACCCTCACACATATTATTACCTCATTTAGTGTATATTTTCACAATAAAGTGAAATTTTCAAAAATCCAAAATATTGGCTGAAAACGACTAAATATCAAGGACTCATTGGGCGAATCGCTCTGGAACTTAAATCGGAACGCTCACTGACATTTGCCCTATCTGAAAGTCTGATAAACGCCAGAAAAATGACTAAGTCCAAAAAAAAAATTTTTTCAACATTTTTCAATTTTACCCCCGTGGAATATATATTCTACCCACACACATTTGGAACTCTCCTGGGGTACCCTCACACATATTATTCCCTCATTTAGTGGATATTTTCACAAAAAAATGAAATTTTCTAAAAATCCATAAAATTGGCTGAAAACGACTTAATATCAAGGACTCATTGGGCGAATCGCTCTGGAACTGAAATCAGAATGCTCACTGACATTTCCCCTATCTGAAAGTCTGATAAACGTCGGAAAAATGACTAAGTGCAAAAAAAAAAATGTTTCAACTTTTTTCAATTTTTCCCCCGTGGGATATATATTCTACCCACACACATTTGGAACTCTCCTGGGGTACCCTCACACATATTATTCCCTCATTTAGTGGATATTTTCACAAAAAAGTGAAATTTTCAAAAATCCAGAAAATTGGCTGAAAACGACTAAATATCAAGGACTCATTGGGCGAATCGCTCTGGAACTGAAATCGGAACGCTCACTGACATTTGCCCTATCTGAAAGTCTGATAAACGCCAGAAAAATGACTAAGTCCAAAAAAAAAAAAATTTTCAACTTTTTTCAATTTTACCCCCGTGGGATATATATTCTACCGATACACATTTGGACCTCTCCTGGGGTACCCTCACACATATTATTACCTCATTTAGTGGATATTTTCACAAAAAAGTGAAATTTTCAAAAATCCAAAATATTGGCTGAAAACGACTAAATATCAAGGACTCATTGGGCGAATCGCTCTGGAACTGAAATCGGAACGCTCACTGACATTTGCCCTATCTGAAAGTCTGATAAACGCCAGAAAAATGACAGTCCAAAAAATAAATTTTTTCAACTTTTTTCAGTTTTACTCCCGTGGAATATATATTATACCCACACGCATTTGGAACTCTCCTGGGGTACCCTCACACATATTATTCCCTCATTTAGTGGATATTTTCACAAAAAAATGAAATTTTCAAAAAATCCATAAAATTGGCTGAAAACGACTTAATATCAAGGACTCATTGGGCGAATCGCTCTGGAACTGAAATCGGAGCGCTTACTGACATTTGCCCTATCTGAAAGTCTGATAATCGCCGGAAAAATGACTAAGTCCCCAAAAAAAGTTTTTCAACTTTTTTCAATTTTACCCCCGTGGGATATATATTCTACCGACACACATTTGGAACTCTCCTGGGGTACCCTCACACATATTATTCCCTCATTTAGTGGATATTTTCACAAAAAAGTGAAATTTTCAAAAATCCAGAAATTTGGCTGAAAACGACTAAATATCAAGGACTCATTGGGCGAATCGCTCTGGAACTGAAATCGGAACGCTCACTGACATTTCCCCTATCTGAAAGTCTGATAAACGCCGGAAAAATGACAGTCCAAAAAAAAAATTTTTTCAACTTTTTTCAATTTTACCCCCGTGGAATATATATTATACCCACACGCATTTGGAACTCTCCTGGGGTACCCTCACACATATTATTCCCTCATTTAGTGGATATTTTCACAAAAAAATGAAATTTTCAAAAAATCCATAAAATTGGCTGAAAACGACTTAATATCAAGGACTCATTGGGCGAATCGCTCTGGAACTGAAATCAGAATGCTCACTGACATTTCCCCTATCTGAAAGTCTGGTAAACGTCGTAAAAATGACTAAGTGCAAAAAAAAAAATGTTTCAACTTTTTTCAATTTTACCCCCGTGGGATATATATTCTACCCACACACATTTGGAACTCTCCTGGGGTACCCTCACACATATTATTCCCTCATTTAGTGGATATTTTCACAAAAAAGTGAAATTTTCAAAAATCCAGAAAATTGGCTGAAAACGACTAAATATCAAGGATTCATTGGGCGAATCGCTCTGGAACTGAAATCAGAATGCTCACTGACATTTCCCCTATCTGAAAGTCTGATAAACGCCGGAAAAATGACAGTCCAAAAAAAAATTTTTTTCAACTTTTTTCAATTTTATCCCCGTGGGATATATATTCTACCCAAACACATTTGGAACTCTCCTGGGGTACCCTCACACATATTATTCCCTCATTTAGTGGATATTTTCACAAAAAAGTGAAATTTTCAAAAATCCAGAAAATTACCTGAAAACGACTAAATATCAAGGACTCATTGGGCGAATCGCTCTGGAACTGAAATCAGAACGCTCACTGACATTTCCCCTATCTGAAAGTCTGATAAACGCCGGAAAAATGACAGTCCAAAAAAAAATTTTTTTCAACTTTTTTCAATTTTATCCCCGTGGGATATATATTCTACCCACACACATTTGGAACTCTCCTGGGGTACCCTCACACATATTATTCCCTCATTTAGTGGATATTTTCACAAAAAAATGAAATTTTCAAAAAATCCATAAAATTGTCTGAAAACGACTTAATATCAAGGACTCATTGGGCGAATCGCTCTGGAGCTGAAATCAGAATGCTCACTGACATTTCCCCTATCTGAAAGTCTGGTAAACGTCGGAAAAATGACTAAGTGCAAAAAAAAAAATGTTTCAACTTTTTTCAATTTTACCCCCGTGGGATATATATTCTACCCACACACATTTGGAACTCTCCTGGGGTACCCTCACACATATTATTCCCTCATTTAGTGGATATTTTCACAAAAAAGTGAAATTTTCAAAAATCCAGAAAATTACCTGAAAACGACTAAATATCAAGGACTCATTGGGCGAATCGCTCTGGAACTGAAATCGGAACGCTCACTGACATTTGCCTTATCTGAAAGTCTGATAAACGTCGGAAAAATGACTAAGTCCCAAAAAAAAATTTTCTTCAACTTCTTTCAATTTTACCCCCGTGGGATATATATTCTACCCACACACATTTGGAACTCTCCTGGGGTACCCTCACACATATTATTCCCTCATTTAGTGGATATTTTCACAAAAAAATGAAATTTTCAAAAAATCCATAAAATTGGCTGAAAACGACTTAATATCAAGGACTCATTGGGCGAATCGCTCTGGAACTGAAATCGGAATGCTTACTGACATTTGCCCTATCTGAAAGTCTGATAAACGCCGGAAAAATGACTAAGTCCCCAAAAAAAGTTTTTCAACTTTTTTCAATTTTACCCCCGTGGGATATATATTCTACCGACACACATTTGGAACTCTCCTGGGGTACCCTCACACATATTATTCCCTCATTTAGTGGATATTTTCACAAAAAAGTGAAATTTTCAAAAATCCAGAAATTTGGCTGAAAACGACTAAATATCAAGGACTCATTGGGCGAATCGCTCTGGAACTGAAATCGGAACGCTCACTGACATTTCCCCTATCTGAAAGTCTGATAAACGCCGGAAAAATGACAGTCCAAAAAAAAAATTTTTTAAACTTTTTTCAATTTTACCCCCGTGGGATATATATTCTACCCACACACATTTGGAACTCTCCTGGGGTACTCTCACACATATTATTCCCTCATTTAGTGGATATTTTCACAAAAAAATGAAATTTTCAAAAAATCCATAAAATTGGCTGAAAACGACTTAATATCAAGGACTCATTGGGCGAATCGCTCTGGAACTGAAATCAGAATGCTCACTGACATTTCTCCTATCTGAAAGTCTGGTAAACGTCGGAAAAATGACTAAGTGCAAAAAAAAAAATGTTTCAACTTTTTTCAATTTTACCCCCGTGGGATATATATTCTACCCACACACATTTGGAACTCTCCTGGGGTACCCTCACACATATTATTCCCTCATTTAGTGGATATTTTCACAAAAAAGTGAAATTTTCAAAAATCCAGAAAATTGGCTGAAAACGACTAAATATCAAGGACTCATTGGGCGAATCACTCTGGAACTGAAATCGGAACGCTCACTGACATTTGCCCTATCTGAAAGTCTGATAAACGCCGGAAAAATGACAGTCCAAAAAAGAAATTTTTTCAACTTTTTTCAATTTTACCCCCGTGGGATATATATTCTACCCACACACATTTGGAACTCTCCTGGGGTACCCTCACACATATTATTCCCTCATTTAGTGGATATTTTCACAAAAAAATGAAATTTTCTAAAAATCCATAAAATTGGCTGAAAACGACTTAATATCAAGGACTCATTGGGCGAATCGCTCTGGAACTGAAATCAGAATGCTCACTGACATTTCCCCTATCTGAAAGTCTGGTAAACGTCGGAAAAATGACTAAGTGCAAAAAAAAAAATGTTTCAACTTTTTTCAATTTTACCCCCGTGGGATATATATTCTACCCACACACATTTGGAACTCTCCTGGGGTACCCTCACACATATTATTCCCTCATTTAGTGGATATTTTCACAAAAAAGTGAAATTTTCAAAAATCCAGAAAATTGGCTGAAAACGACTAAATATCAAGGACTCATTGGGCGAATCGCTCTGGAACTGAAATCGGAACGCTCACTGACATTTCCCCTATCTAAAAGTCTGATAAACGCCGGAAAAATGACAGTCCAAAAAAAAAATGTTTTCAACTTTTTTCAATTTTATCCCCGTGGGATATATATTCTACCCACACACATTTGGAACTCTCCTGGGGTACCCTCACACATATTATTCCCTCATTTAGTGGATATTTTCACAAAAAAGTGAAATTTTCAAAAATCCACAAAATTGGCTGAAATTGACTAAATATCAAGGACTCATTGGGCGAATTGCTCTGGAACTGAAATCGGAACGCTCACTGACATTTGCCCTATCTGAAAGTCTGATAAACGCCAGAAAAATGACTAAGTCCAAAAAAAAAAAAATTTTCAACTTTTTTCAATTTTACCCCCGTGGGATATATATTCTACCGATACACATTTGGACCTCTCCTGGGGTACCCTCACACATATTATTACCTCATTTAGTGGATATTTTCACAAAAAAGTGAAATTTTCAAAAATCCAAAATATTGGCTGAAAACGACTAAATATCAAGGACTCATTGGGCGAATCGCTCTGGAACTGAAATCGGAACGCTCACTGACATTTGCCCTATCTGAAAGTCTGATAAACGCCAGAAAAATGACAGTCCAAAAAAAAAATTTTTTCAACTTTTTTCAATTTTACCCCCGTGGAATATATATTATACCCACACGCATTTGGAACTCTCCTGGGGTACCCTCACACATATTATTCCCTCATTTAGTGGATATTTTCACAAAAAAATGAAATTTTCAAAAAATCCATAAAATTGGCTGAAAACGACTTAATATCAAGGACTCATTGGGCGAATCGCTCTGGAACTGAAATCAGAATGCTCACTGACATTTCCCCTATCTGAAAGTCTGGTAAACGTCGTAAAAATGACTAAGTGCAAAAAAAAAAAATGTTTCAACTTTTTTCAATTTTACCCCCGTGGGATATATATTCTACCCACACACATTTGGAACTCTCCTGGGGTACCCTCACACATATTATTCCCTCATTTAGTGGATATTTTCACAAAAAAGTGAAATTTTCAAAAATCCAAAAAATTGGCTGAAAACGACTAAATATCAAGGATTCATTGGGCGAATCGCTCTGGAACTGAAATCAGAATGCTCACTGACATTTCCCCGATCTGAAAGTCTGATAAACGCCGGAAAAATGACAGTCCAAAAAAAAATTTTTTTCAACTTTTTTCAATTTTATCCCCGTGGGATATATATTCTACCCAAACACATTTGGAACTCTCCTGGGGTACCCTCACACATATTATTCCCTCATTTAGTGGATATTTTCACAAAAAAGTGAAATTTTCAAAAATCCAGAAAATTACCTGAAAACGACTAAATATCAAGGACTCATTGGGCGAATCGCTCTGGAACTGAAATCAGAACGCTCACTGACATTTCCCCTATCTGAAAGTCTGATAAACGCCGGAAAAATGACAGTCCAAAAAAAAATTTTTTTCAACTTTTTTCAATTTTATCCCCGTGGGATATATATTCTACCCAAACACATTTGGAACTCTCCTGGGGTACCCTCACACATATTATTCCCTCATTTAGTGGATATTTTCACAAAAAAGTGAAATTTTCAAAAATCCAGAAAATTGGCTGAAAACGACTAAATATCAAGGACTCATTGGGCGAATCGCTCTGGAACTGAAATCGGAACGCTCACTGACATTTCCCCTATCTGAAAGTCTGATAAACGCCGGAAAAATGACAATCCAAAAAAAATTTTTTTCAACTTTTTTCAATTTTACCCCCGTGGAATATATATTCTACCCACACACATTTGGAACTCTCCTGGGGTACCCTCACACATATTATTCCCTCATTTAGTGGATATTTTCACAAAAAAATGAAATTTTCAAAAATCCAAAATATTGGCAGAAAACGACTAAATATCAAGGACTCATTGGGCGAATCGCTCTGGAACTGAAATCAGAATGCTCACTGACATTTCCCCTATCTGAAAGTCTGGTAAACGTCGGAAAAATGACTAAGTGCAAAAAAAAAAATGTTTCAACTTTTTTCAATTTTACCCCCATGGGATATATATTCTACCCACACACATTTGGAACTCTCCTGGGGTACCCTCACACATATTATTCCCTCATTTAGTGGATATTTTCACAAAAAAGTGAAATTTTCAAAAATCCAGAAAATTGGCTGAAAACGACTAAATATCAAGGACTCATTGGGCGAATCGCTCTGGAACTGAAATCGGAACGCTCACTGACATTTGCCTTATCTGAAAGTCTGATAAACGTCGGAAAAATGACTAAGTCCCAAAAAAAAATTTTCTTCAACTTTTTTCAATTTTACCCCCGTGGGATATATATTCTACCGATACACATTTGGACCTCTCCTGGGGTACCCTCACACATATTATTACCTCATTTAGTGGATATTTTCACAAAAAAGTGAAATTTTCAAAAATCCAAAATATTGGCTGAAAACGACTAAATATCAAGGACTCATTGGGCGAATCGCTCTGGAACTGAAATCGGAACGCTCACTGACATTTGCCCTATCTGAAAGTCTGATAAACGCCAGAAAAATGACAGTCCAAAAAAAAAATTTTTTCAACTTTTTTCAATTTTACCCCCGTGGAATATATATTATACCCACACGCATTTGGAACTCTCCTGGGGTACCCTCACACATATTATTCCCTCATTTAGTGGATATTTTCACAAAAAAATGAAATTTTCAAAAAATCCATAAAATTGGCTGAAAACGACTTAATATCAAGGACTCATTGGGCGAATCGCTCTGGAACTGAAATCAGAATGCTCACTGACATTTCCCCTATCTGAAAGTCTGGTAAACGTCGTAAAAATGACTAAGTGCAAAAAAAAAAAATGTTTCAACTTTTTTCAATTTTACCCCCGTGGGATATATATTCTACCCACACACATTTGGAACTCTCCTGGGGTACCCTCACACATATTATTCCCTCATTTAGTGGATATTTTCACAAAAAAGTGAAATTTTCAAAAATCCAGAAAATTGGCTGAAAACGACTAAATATCAAGGATTCATTGGGCGAATCGCTCTGGAACTGAAATCAGAATGCTCACTGACATTTCCCCGATCTGAAAGTCTGATAAACGCCGGAAAAATGACAGTCCAAAAAAAAATTTTTTTCAACTTTTTTCAATTTTATCCCCGTGGGATATATATTCTACCCAAACACATTTGGAACTCTCCTGGGGTACCCTCACACATATTATTCCCTCATTTAGTGGATATTTTCACAAAAAAGTGAAATTTTCAAAAATCCAGAAAATTACCTGAAAACGACTAAATATCAAGGACTCATTGGGCGAATCGCTCTGGAACTGAAATCAGAACGCTCACTGACATTTCCCCTATCTGAAAGTCTGATAAACGCCGGAAAAATGACAGTCCAAAAAAAAATTTTTTTCAACTTTTTTCAATTTTATCCCCGTGGGATATATATTCTACCCAAACACATTTGGAACTCTCCTGGGGTACCCTCACACATATTATTCCCTCATTTAGTGGATATTTTCACAAAAAAGTGAAATTTTCAAAAATCCAGAAAATTGGCTGAAAACGACTAAATATCAAGGACTCATTGGGCGAATCGCTCTGGAACTGAAATCGGAACGCTCACTGACATTTCCCCTATCTGAAAGTCTGATAAACGCCGGAAAAATGACAATCCAAAAAAAATTTTTTTCAACTTTTTTCAATTTTACCCCCGTGGAATATATATTCTACCCACACACATTTGGAACTCTCCTGGGGTACCCTCACACATATTATTCCCTCATTTAGTGGATATTTTCACAAAAAAATGAAATTTTCAAAAATCCAAAATATTGGCAGAAAACGACTAAATATCAAGGACTCATTGGGCGAATCGCTCTGGAACTGAAATCAGAATGCTCACTGACATTTCCCCTATCTGAAAGTCTGGTAAACGTCGGAAAAATGACTAAGTGCAAAAAAAAAAATGTTTCAACTTTTTTCAATTTTACCCCCATGGGATATATATTCTACCCACACACATTTGGAACTCTCCTGGGGTACCCTCACACATATTATTCCCTCATTTAGTGGATATTTTCACAAAAAAGTGAAATTTTCAAAAATCCAGAAAATTGGCTGAAAACGACTAAATATCAAGGACTCATTGGGCGAATCGCTCTGGAACTGAAATCGGAACGCTCACTGACATTTGCCTTATCTGAAAGTCTGATAAACGTCGGAAAAATGACTAAGTCCCAAAAAAAAATTTTCTTCAACTTTTTTCAATTTTACCCCCGTGGGATATATATTCTACCGACACACATTTGGACCTCTCCTGGGGTACCCTCACACATATTATTACCTCATTTAGTGGATATTTTCACAAAAAAGTGAAATTTTCAAAAATCCAAAATATTGGCTGAAAACGACTAAATATCAAGGACTCATTGGGCGAATCGCTCTGGAACTTAAATCGGAACGCTCACTGACATTTGCCCTATCTGAAAGTCTGATAAACGCCAGAAAAATGACTAAGTCCAAAAAAAAATTTTTTCAACATTTTTCAATTTTACCCCCGTGGAATATATATTCTACCCACACACATTTGGAACTCTCCTGGGGTACCCTCACACATATTATTCCCTCATTTAGTGGATATTTTCACAAAAAAATGAAATTTTCAAAAAATCCATAAAATTGGCTGAAAACGACTTAATATCAAGGACTCATTGGGCGAATCGCTCTGGAACTGAAATCAGAATGCTCACTGACATTTCCCCTATCTGAAAGTCTGGTAAACGTCGTAAAAATGACTAAGTGCAAAAAAAAAAATGTTTCAACTTTTTTCAATTTTACCCCCGTGGGATATATATTCTACCCACACACATTTGGAACTCTCCTGGGGTACCCTCACACATATTATTCCCTCATTTAGTGGATATTTTCACAAAAAAGTGAAATTTTCAAAAATCCAGAAAATTGGCTGAAAACGACTAAATATCAAGGATTCATTGGGCGAATCGCTCTGGAACTGAAATCAGAATGCTCACTGACATTTCCCCTATCTGAAAGTCTGATAAACGCCGGAAAAATGACAGTCCAAAAAAAAATTTTTTTCAACTTTTTTCAATTTTATCCCCGTGGGATATATATTCTACCCAAACACATTTGGAACTCTCCTGGGGTACCCTCACACATATTATTCCCTCATTTAGTGGATATTTTCACAAAAAAGTGAAATTTTCAAAAATCCAGAAAATTACCTGAAAACGACTAAATATCAAGGACTCATTGGGCGAATCGCTCTGGAACTGAAATCAGAACGCTCACTGACATTTCCCCTATCTGAAAGTCTGATAAACGCCGGAAAAATGACAGTCCAAAAAAAAATTTTTTTCAACTTTTTTCAATTTTATCCCCGTGGGATATATATTCTACCCAAACACATTTGGAACTCTCCTGGGGTACCCTCACACATATTATTCCCTCATTTAGTGGATATTTTCACAAAAAAGTGAAATTTTCAAAAATCCAGAAAATTGGCTGAAAACGACTAAGTATCAAGGACTCATTGGGCGAATCGCTCTGGAACTGAAATCGGAACGCTCACTGACATTTCCCCTATCTGAAAGTCTGTTAAACGCCGGAAAAATGACAATCCAAAAAAAATTTTTTTCAACTTTTTTCAATTTTACCCCCATGGGATATATATTCTACCCACACACATTTGGAGCTCTCCTGGGGTACCCACACACATATTATTCCCTCATTAAGTGGATATTTTCACAAAAAAGTGAAATTTTCAAAAATCCAAAATATTGGCTGAAAACGACTAAATATCAAGGACTCATTGGGCGAATTGCTCTGAAACTGAAATCGGAACGCTCACTGACATTTGCCCTATCTGAAAGTCTGATAAACGCCAGAAAAATGACAGTCCAAAAAAAAAAATTTTTCAACTTTTTTCAATTTTACCCCCGAGGGATATATATTCTACCCACACACATTTGGAACTCTCCTGGGGTACCCTCACACATATTATTCCCTCATTTAGTGGATATTTTCACAAAAAAATGAAATTTTCAAAAAATCCATAAAATTGGCTGAAAACGACTTAATATCAAGGACTCATTGGGCGAATCGCTCTGGAACTGAAATCAGAATGCTCACTGACATTTCCCCTATCTGAAAGTCTGGTAAACGTCGGAAAAATGACTAAGTGCAAAAAAAAAAATGTTTCAACTTTTTTCAATTTTACCCCCGTGGGATATATATTCTACCCACACACATTTGGAACTCTCCTGGGGTACCCTCACACATATTATTCCCTCATTTAGTGGATATTTTCACAAAAAAGTGAAATTTTCAAAAATCCAGAAAATTGGCTGAAAACGACTAAATATCAAGGACTCATTGGGCGAATCGCTCTGGAACTGAAATCGGAACGCTCACTGACATTTGCCCTATCTGAAAGTCTGATAAACGCCGGAAAAATGACTAAGTTCAAAAAAAAAAATTTTTCAACTTTTTTCAATTTTACCCCCGTGGGATATATATTCTACCCACACACATTTGGAACTCTCCTGGGGTACCCTCACACATATTATTCCCTCATTTAGTGGATATTTTCACAAAAAAGTGAAATTTTCAAAAATCCAGAAAATTGGCTGAAAACGACTAAATATCAAGGACTCATTGGGCGAATCGCTCTGGAACTGAAATCAGAACGCTCACTGACATTTCCCCTATCTGAAAGTCTGATAAACGCCGGAAAAATGACAGTCCAAAAAAAAAATTTTTTCAACTTTTTTCAATTTTATCCCCGTGGGATATATATTCTACCCAAACACATTTGGAACTCTCCTGGGGTACCCTCACACATATTATTCCCTCATTTAGTGGATATTTTCACAAAAATGTGAAATTTTCAAAAATCCAGAAAATTACCTGAAAACGACTAAATATCAAGGACTCATTGGGCGAATCGCTCTGGAACTGAAATCGGAACGCTCACTGACATTTGCCTTATCTGAAAGTCTGATAAACGTCGGAAAAATGACTAAGTCCCAAAAAAAAATTTTCTTCAACTTTTTTCAATTTTACCCCCGTGGGATATATATTCTACCGACACACATTTGGACCTCTCCTGGGGTACCCTCACACATATTATTACCTCATTTAGTGGATATTTTCACAAAAAAGTGAAATTTTCAAAAATCCAAAATATTGGCTGAAAACGACTAAATATCAAGGACTCATTGGGCGAATCGCTCTGGAACTTAAATCGGAACGCTCACTGACATTTGCCCTATCTGAAAGTCTGATAAATGGCAGAAAAATGACTAAGTCCAAAAAAAAATTTTTTTCAACATTTTTCAATTTTACCCCCGTGGAATATATATTCTACCCACACACATTTGGAACTCTCCTGGGGTACCCTCACACATATTATTCCCTCATTTAGTGGATATTTTCACAAAAAACTGAAATTTTAAAAAATCCAAAATATTGTCTGAAAACGACTAAATATCAAGGACTCATTGGGCGAATTGCTCTGGAACTGAAAGCGGAACGCTCACTGACATTTGCCCTATCTGAAAGTCTGATAAACGCCGGAAAAATGACTAAGTTCAAAAAAAAAATTTTTTTTAACTTTTTTCAATTTTACCCCTGTGGGATATATATTCTACCCACACACATTTGGAACTCTCCTGGGGTACCCTCACACATATTATTCCCTCATTTAGTGGATATTTTCACAAAAAAGTGAAATTTTCAAAAATCCAGAAAATTGGCTGAAAACGACTAAATATCAAGGACTCATTGGGCGAATCGCTCTGGAACTGAAATCAGAACGCTCACTGACATTTCCCCTATCTGAAAGTCTGATAAACGCCGGAAAAATGACAGTCCAAAAAAAAAATTTTTTCAACTTTTTTCAATTTTATCCCCGTGGGATATATAATCTACCCAAACACATTTGGAACTCTCCTGGGGTACCCTCACACATATTATTCCCTCATTTAGTGGATATTTTCACAAAAAAGTGAAATTTTCAAAAATCCAGAAAATTACCTGAAAACGACTAAATATCAAGGACTCATTGGGCGAATCGCTCTGGAACTGAAATCGGAACGCTCACTGACATTTGCCTTATCTGAAAGTCTGATAAACGTCGGAAAAATGACTAAGTCCCAAAAAAAAATTTTCTTCAACTTTTTTCAATTTTACCCCCGTGGGATATATATTCTACCGACACACATTTGGACCTCTCCTGGGGTACCCTCACACATATTATTACCTCATTTAGTGGATATTTTCACAAAAAAGTGAAATTTTCAAAAATCCAAAATATTGTCTGAAAACGACTAAATATCAAGGACTCATTGGGCGAATTGCTCTGGAACTGAAAGCGGAACGCTCACTGACATTTGCCCTATCTGAAAGTCTGATAAACGCCGGAAAAATGACAGTCCAAAAAAAAAATTTTTTCAACTTTTTTCAATTTTACCCCCGTGGGATATATATTCTACCCACACACATTTGGAACTCTCCTGGGGTACCCTCACACATATTATTCCCTCATTTAGTGGATATTTTCACAAAAAAATGAAATTTTCAAAAAATCCATAAAATTGGCTGAAAACGACTTAATATCAAGGACTCATTGGGCGAATCGCTCTGGAACTGAAATCAGAATGCTCACTGACATTTCCCCTATCTGAAAGTCTGGTAAACGTCGGAAAAATGACAGTCCAAAAAAAAAAATGTTTCAACTTTTTTCAATTTTACCCCCGTGGGATATATATTCTACCCACACACATTTGGAACTCTCCTGGGGTACCCTCACACATATTATTCCCTCATTTAGTGGATATTTTCACAAAAAAGTGAAATTTTCAAAAATCCAGAAAATTGGCTGAAAACGACTAAATATCAAGGACTCATTGGGCGAATCGCTCTGGAACTGAAATCGGAACGCTCACTGACATTTGCCCTATCTGAAAGTCTGATAAACGCCGGAAAAATGACTAAGTTCAAAAAAAAAATTTTTTTTAACTTTTTTCAATTTTACCCCTGTGGGATATATATTCTACCGACACACATTTGGAACTCTCCTGGGGTACCCTCACACATATTATTCCCTCATTTAGTGGATATTTTCACAAAAAAGTGAAATTTTCAAAAATCCAGAAATTTGGCTGAAAACGACTAAATATCAAGGACTCATTGGGCGAATCGCTCTGGAACTGAAATCGGAACGCTTACTGACATTTGCCCTATCTGAAAGTCTGATAAACGCCAGAAAAATGACAGTCCAAAAAAAAAATTTTTTCAACTTTTTTCAATTTTACCCCCGTGGAATATATATTATACCCACACGCATTTGGAACTCTCCTGGGGTACCCTCACACATATTATTCCCTCATTTAGTGGATATTTTCACAAAAAAATGAAATTTTCAAAAAATCCATAAAATTGGCTGAAAACGACTTAATATCAAGGACTCATTGGGCGAATCGCTCTGGAACTGAAATCAGAACGCTTACTGACATTTGCCCTATCTGAAAGTCTGATAAACGCCGGAAAAATGACTAAGTCCCCAAAAAAAGTTTTTCAACTTTTTTCAATTTTACCCCCGTGGGATATATATTCTACCGACACACATTTGGAACTCTCCTAGGGTACCCTCACACATATTATTCCCTCATTTAGGGGATATTTTCACAAAAAAGTGAAATTTTCAAAAATCCAGAAATTTGGCTGAAAACGACTAAATATCAAGGACTCATTGGGCGAATCGCTCTGGAACTGAAATCGGAACGCTCACTGACATTTCCCCTATCTGAAAGTCTGATAAACGCCGGAAAAATGACAGTCCAAAAAAAAAATTTTTTCAACTTTTTTCAATTTTACCCCCGTGGGATATATATTCTACCCACACACATTTGGAACTCTCATGGGGTACCCTCACACATATTATTCCCTCATTTAGTGGATATTTTCACAAAAAAATGAAATTTTCAAAAAATCCATAAAATTGGCTGAAAACGACTTAATATCAAGGACTCATTGGGCGAATCGCTCTGGAACTGAAATCAGAATGCTCACTGACATTTCCCCTATCTGAAAGTCTGGTAAACGTCGGAAAAATGACTAAGTGCAAAAAAAAAAATGTTTCAACTTTTTTCAATTTTACCCCCGTGGGATATATATTCTACCCACACACATTTGGAACTCTCCTGGGGTACCCTCACACATATTATTCCCTCATTTAGTGGATATTTTCACAAAAAAGTGAAATTTTCAAAAATCCAGAAAATTGGCTGAAAACAACTAAATATCAAGGACTCATTGGGCGAATCGCTCTGGAACTGAAATCGGAACGCTCACTGACATTTGCCCTATCTGAAAGTCTGATAAACGCCGGAAAATGACAGTGCAAAAAAAAAAAATTTTTTCAACTTTTTTCAATTTTACCCCCGTGGGATATATATTCTACCGACACACATTTGGAACTCTCCTGGGGTACTCTCACACATATTATTCCCTCATTTAGTGGATATTTTCACAAAAAAGTGAAATTTTCAAAAATCCAAAATATTGGCTGAAAACTACTAAATATCAAGGACTCATTGGGCGAATCGCTCTGGAACTAAAATCGGAACGTTCACTGACATTTGCCCTATCTGAAAGTCTGATAAACGCCGGAAAAATGACTAAGTCCCAAAAAAAATTTTTTTCAACTTTTTTCAATTTTACCCCCGTGGGATATATATTCTACTGACACACATTTGGAACTCTCCTGGGGCACTCTCACACATATTATTCCCTCATTTAGTGGATATTTTCACAAAAAAGTGAAATTTTCAAAAATCCAAAATATTGGCTGAAAACTACTAAATATCAAGGACTCATTGGGCGAATCGCTCTGGAACTGAAATCGGAACGCTCACTGACATTTCCCCTATCTGAAAGTCTGATAAACGCCGGAAAAATGACTAAGTCCCAAAAAAAATTTTTTTCAACTTTTTTCAATTTTACCCCCGTGGGATATATATTCTATCCACACACATTTGGAACTCTCCTGGGGTACCCTCACACATATTATTCCCTCATTTAGTGGATATTTTCACAAAAAAATGAAATTTTCAAAAAATCCATAAAATTGGCTGAAAACGACTTAATATCAAGGACTCATTGGGCGAATCGCTCTGGAACTGAAATTGGAACGCTCACTGACATTTCCCCTATCTGAAAGTCTGAGAAACGCCGGAAAAATGACTAAGTCCCCAAAAAAAGTTTTTTCAACTTTTTTCAATTTTACCCCCGTGGGATATATATTCTACCGACACACATTTGGAACTCTCCTGGGGTACCCTCACACATATTATTCCCTCATTTAGTGGATATTTTCACAAAAAAGTGAAATTTTCAAAAATCCAGAAATTTGGCTGAAAACGACTAAATATCAAGGACTCATTGGGCGAATCGCTCTGGAACTGAAATCGGAACGCTTACTGACATTTGCCCTATCTGAAAGTCTGATAAACGCCAGAAAAATGACAGTCCAAAAAAAAAATTTTTTCAACTTTTTTCAATTTTTCCCCCGTGGAATATATATTATACCCACACGCATTTGGAACTCTCCTGGGGTACCCTCACACATATTATTCCCTCATTTAGTGGATATTTTCACAAAAAAATGAAATTTTCAAAAAATCCATAAAATTGGCTGAAAACGACTTAATATCAAGGACTCATTGGGCGAATCGCTCTGGAACTGAAATCGGAACGCTTACTGACATTTGCCCTATCTGAAAGTCTGATAAACGCCGGAAAAATGACTAAGTCCCCAAAAAAAGTTTTTCAACTTTTTTCAATTTTACCCCCGTGGGATATATATTCTACCGACACACATTTGGAACTCTCCTAGGGTACCCTCACACATATTATTCCCTCATTTAGGGGATATTTTCACAAAAAAGTGAAATTTTCAAAAATCCAGAAATTTGGCTGAAAACGACTAAATATCAAGGACTCATTGGGCGAATCGCTCTGGAACTGAAATCGGAACGCTCACTGACATTTCCCCTATCTGAAAGTCTGATAAACGCCGGAAAAATGACAGTCCAAAAAAAAAATTTTTTCAACTTTTTTCAATTTTACCCCCGTGGGATATATATTCTACCCACACACATTTGGAACTCTCCTGGGGTACCCTCACACATATTATTCCCTCATTTAGTGGATATTTTCACAAAAAAATGAAATTTTCAAAAAATCCATAAAATTGGCTGAAAACGACTTAATATCAAGGACTCATTGGGCGAATCGCTCTGGAACTGAAATCAGAATGCTCACTGACATTTCCCCTATCTGAAAGTCTGGTAAACGTCGGAAAAATGACTAAGTGCAAAAAAAAAAATGTTTCAACTTTTTTCAATTTTACCCCCGTGGGATATATATTCTACCCACACACATTTGGAACTCTCCTGGGGTACCCTCACACATATTATTCCCTCATTTAGTGGATATTTTCACAAAAAAGTGAAATTTTCAAAAATCCAGAAAATTGGCTGAAAACGACTAAATATCAAGGACTCATTGGGCGAATCGCTCTGGAACTGAAATCGGAACGCTCACTGACATTTGCCCTATCTGAAAGTCTGATAAACGCCGGAAAAATGACTAAGTTCAAAAAAAAAAATTTTTCAACTTTTTTCAATTTTACCCCCGTGGGATATATATTCTACCCACACACATTTGGAACTCTCCTGGGGTACCCTCACACATATTATTCCCTCATTTAGTGGATATTTTCACAAAAAAGTGAAATTTTCAAAAATCCAGAAAATTGGCTGAAAACGACTAAATATCAAGGACTCATTGGGCGAATCGCTCTGGAACTGAAATCAGAACGCTCACTGACATTTCCCCTATCTGAAAGTCTGATAAACGCCGGAAAAATGACAGTCCAAAAAAAAAATTTTTTCAACTTTTTTCAATTTTATCCCCGTGGGATATATATTCTACCCAAACACATTTGGAACTCTCCTGGGGTACCCTCACACATATTATTCCCTCATTTAGTGGATATTTTCACAAAAATGTGAAATTTTCAAAAATCCAGAAAATTACCTGAAAACGACTAAATATCAAGGACTCATTGGGCGAATCGCTCTGGAACTGAAATCGGAACGCTCACTGACATTTGCCTTATCTGAAAGTCTGATAAACGTCGGAAAAATGACTAAGTCCCAAAAAAAAATTTTCTTCAACTTTTTTCAATTTTACCCCCGTGGGATATATATTCTACCGACACACATTTGGACCTCTCCTGGGGTACCCTCACACATATTATTACCTCATTTAGTGGATATTTTCACAAAAAAGTGAAATTTTCAAAAATCCAAAATATTGGCTGAAAACGACTAAATATCAAGGACTCATTGGGCGAATCGCTCTGGAACTTAAATCGGAACGCTCACTGACATTTGCCCTATCTGAAAGTCTGATAAATGGCAGAAAAATGACTAAGTCCAAAAAAAAATTTTTTTCAACATTTTTCAATTTTACCCCCGTGGAATATATATTCTACCCACACACATTTGGAACTCTCCTGGGGTACCCTCACACATATTATTCCCTCATTTAGTGGATATTTTCACAAAAAACTGAAATTTTAAAAAATCCAAAATATTGTCTGAAAACGACTAAATATCAAGGACTCATTGGGCGAATTGCTCTGGAACTGAAAGCGGAACGCTCACTGACATTTGCCCTATCTGAAAGTCTGATAAACGCCGGAAAAATGACTAAGTTCAAAAAAAAAATTTTTTTTAACTTTTTTCAATTTTACCCCTGTGGGATATATATTCTACCCACACACATTTGGAACTCTCCTGGGGTACCCTCACACATATTATTCCCTCATTTAGTGGATATTTTCACAAAAAAGTGAAATTTTCAAAAATCCAGAAAATTGGCTGAAAACGACTAAATATCAAGGACTCATTGGGCGAATCGCTCTGGAACTGAAATCAGAACGCTCACTGACATTTCCCCTATCTGAAAGTCTGATAAACGCCGGAAAAATGACAGTCCAAAAAAAAAATTTTTTCAACTTTTTTCAATTTTATCCCCGTGGGATATATAATCTACCCAAACACATTTGGAACTCTCCTGGGGTACCCTCACACATATTATTCCCTCATTTAGTGGATATTTTCACAAAAAAGTGAAATTTTCAAAAATCCAGAAAATTACCTGAAAACGACTAAATATCAAGGACTCATTGGGCGAATCGCTCTGGAACTGAAATCGGAACGCTCACTGACATTTGCCTTATCTGAAAGTCTGATAAACGTCGGAAAAATGACTAAGTCCCAAAAAAAAATTTTCTTCAACTTTTTTCAATTTTACCCCCGTGGGATATATATTCTACCGACACACATTTGGACCTCTCCTGGGGTACCCTCACACATATTATTACCTCATTTAGTGGATATTTTCACAAAAAAGTGAAATTTTCAAAAATCCAAAATATTGTCTGAAAACGACTAAATATCAAGGACTCATTGGGCGAATTGCTCTGGAACTGAAAGCGGAACGCTCACTGACATTTGCCCTATCTGAAAGTCTGATAAACGCCGGAAAAATGACAGTCCAAAAAAAAAATTTTTTCAACTTTTTTCAATTTTACCCCCGTGGGATATATATTCTACCCACACACATTTGGAACTCTCCTGGGGTACCCTCACACATATTATTCCCTCATTTAGTGGATATTTTCACAAAAAAATGAAATTTTCAAAAAATCCATAAAATTGGCTGAAAACGACTTAATATCAAGGACTCATTGGGCGAATCGCTCTGGAACTGAAATCAGAATGCTCACTGACATTTCCCCTATCTGAAAGTCTGATAAACGCCGGAAAAATGACTAAGTTCAAAAAAAAAATTTTTTTTAACTTTTTTCAATTTTACCCCTGTGGGATATATATTCTACCCACACACATTTGGAACTCTCCTGGGGTACCCTCACACATATTATTCCCTCATTTAGTGGATATTTTCACAAAAAAGTGAAATTTTCAAAAATCCAGAAAATTGGCTGAAAACGACTAAATATCAAGGACTCATTGGGCGAATCGCTCTGGAACTGAAATCAGAACGCTCACTGACATTTCCCCTATCTGAAAGTCTGATAAACGCCGGAAAAATGACAGTCCAAAAAAAAAATTTTTTCAACTTTTTTCAATTTTATCCCCGTGGGATATATAATCTACCCAAACACATTTGGAACTCTCCTGGGGTACCCTCACACATATTATTCCCTCATTTAGTGGATATTTTCACAAAAAAGTGAAATTTTCAAAAATCCAGAAAATTACCTGAAAACGACTAAATATCAAGGACTCATTGGGCGAATCGCTCTGGAACTGAAATCGGAACGCTCACTGACATTTGCCTTATCTGAAAGTCTGATAAACGTCGGAAAAATGACTAAGTCCCAAAAAAAAATTTTCTTCAACTTTTTTCAATTTTACCCCCGTGGGATATATATTCTACCGACACACATTTGGACCTCTCCTGGGGTACCCTCACACATATTATTACCTCATTTAGTGGATATTTTCACAAAAAAGTGAAATTTTCAAAAATCCAAAATATTGTCTGAAAACGACTAAATATCAAGGACTCATTGGGCGAATTGCTCTGGAACTGAAAGCGGAACGCTCACTGACATTTGCCCTATCTGAAAGTCTGATAAACGCCGGAAAAATGACAGTCCAAAAAAAAAATTTTTTCAACTTTTTTCAATTTTACCCCCGTGGGATATATATTCTACCCACACACATTTGGAACTCTCCTGGGGTACCCTCACACATATTATTCCCTCATTTAGTGGATATTTTCACAAAAAAATGAAATTTTCAAAAAATCCATAAAATTGGCTGAAAACGACTTAATATCAAGGACTCATTGGGCGAATCGCTCTGGAACTGAAATCAGAATGCTCACTGACATTTCCCCTATCTGAAAGTCTGGTAAACGTCGGAAAAATGACAGTCCAAAAAAAAAAATTTTTCAACTTTTTTCAATTTTACCCCCGTGGGATATATATTCTACCCACACACATTTGGAACTCTCCTGGGGTACCCTCACACATATTATTCCCTCATTTAGTGGATATTTTCACAAAAAAGTGAAATTTTCAAAAAATCCATAAAATTGGCTGAAAACGACTTAATATCATGGACTCATTGGGCGAATCGCTCTGGAACTGAAATCGGAACGCTTACTGACATTTGCCCTATCTGAAAGTCTGATAAACGCCGGAAAAATGACTAAGTCCCCAAAAAAAGTTTTTTCAACTTTTTTCAATTTTACCCCCGTGGGATATATATTCTACCGACACACATTTGGAACTCTCCTGGGGTACCCTCACACATATTATTCCCTCATTTAGTGGATATTTTCACAAAAAAGTGAAATTTTCAAAAATCCAGAAATTTGGCTGAAAACGACTAAATATCAAGGACTCATTGGGCGAATCGCTCTGGAACTGAAATCGGAACGCTTACTGACATTTGCCCTATCTGAAAGTCTGATAAACGCCAGAAAAATGACAGTCAAAAAAAAAAATTTTTTCAACTTTTTTCAATTTTACCCCCGTGGAATATATATTATACCCACACGCATTTGGAACTCTCCTGGGGTACCCTCACACATATTATTCCCTCATTTAGTGGATATTTTCACAAAAAAATGAAATTTTCAAAAAATCCATAAAATTGGCTGAAAACTACTTAATATCAAGGACTCATTGGGCGAATCGCTCTGGAACTGAAATCGGAACGCTTACTGACATTTGCCCTATCTGAAAGTCTGATAAACGCCGGAAAAATGACTAAGTCCCCAAAAAAAGTTTTTCAACTTTTTTCAATTTTACCCCCGTGGGATATATATTCTACCGACACACATTTGGAACTCTCCTAGGGTACCTTCACACATATTATTCCCTCATTTAGGGGATATTTTCACAAAAAAGTGAAATTTTCAAAAATCCAGAAATTTGGCTGAAAACGACTAAATATCAAGGACTCATTGGGCGAATCGCTCTGGAACTGAAATCGGAACGCTCACTGACATTTCCCCTATCTGAAAGTCTGATAAACGCCGGAAAAATGACAGTCCAAAAAAAAAATTTTTTCAACTTTTTTCAATTTTACCCCCGTGGGATATATATTCTACCCACACACATTTGGAACTCTCATGGGGTACCCTCACACATATTATTCCCTCATTTAGTGGATATTTTCACAAAAAAATGAAATTTTCAAAAAATCCATAAAATTGGCTGAAAACGACTTAATATCAAGGACTCATTGGGCGAATCGCTCTGGAACTGAAATCAGAATGCTCACTGACATTTCCCCTATCTGAAAGTCTGGTAAACGTCGGAAAAATGACTAAGTGCAAAAAAAAAAATGTTTCAACTTTTTTCAATTTTACCCCCGTGGGATATATATTCTACCCACACACATTTGGAACTCTCCTGGGGTACCCTCACACATATTATTCCCTCATTTAGTGGATATTTTCACAAAAAAGTGAAATTTTCAAAAATCCAGAAAATTGGCTGAAAACAACTAAATATCAAGGACTCATTGGGCGAATCGCTCTGGAACTGAAATCGGAACGCTCACTGACATTTGCCCTATCTGAAAGTCTGATAAACGCCGGAAAAATGACAGTCCAAAAAAAAAAATTTTTCAACTTTTTTCAATTTTACCCCCGTGGGATATATATTCTACCCACACACATTTGGAACTCTCCTGGGGTACCCTCACACATATTATTCCCTCATTTAGTGGATATTTTCACAAAAAAGTTAAATTTTCAAAAATCCAGAAAATTGGCTGAAAACGACTAAATATCAAGGACTCATTGGGCGAATCGCTCTGGAACTGAAATCGGAATGCTCACTGACATTTGCCCTATCTGAAAGTCTGATAAACGCCGGAAAAATGACTAAGTCCCAAAAAAAATTTTTTTCAACTTTTTTCAATTTTACCCCCGTGGGATATATATTCTACTGACACACATTTGGAACTCTCCTGGGGCACTCTCACACATATTATTCCCTCATTTAGTGGATATTTTCACAAAAAAGTGAAATTTTCAAAAATCCAAAATATTGGCTGAAAACTACTAAATATCAAGGACTCATTGGGCGAATCGCTCTGGAACTGAAATCGGAACGCTCACTGACATTTCCCCCATCTGAAAGTCTGATAAACGCCGGAAAAATGACTAAGTCCCAAAAAAAATTTTTTTCAACTTTTTTCAATTTTACCCCCGTGGGATATATATTCTATCCACACACATTTGGAACTCTCCTGGGGTACCCTCACACATATTATTCCCTCATTTAGTGGATATTTTCACAAAAAAATGAAATTTTCAAAAAATCCATAAAATTGGCTGAAAACGACTTAATATCAAGGACTCATTGGGCGAATCGCTCTGGAACTGAAATTGGAACGCTCACTGACATTTCCCCTATCTGAAAGTCTGAGAAACGCCGGAAAAATGACTAAGTCCCCAAAAAAAGTTTTTTCAACTTTTTTCAATTTTACCCCCGTGGGATATATATTCTACCGACACACATTTGGAACTCTCCTGGGGTACCCTCACACATATTATTCCCTCATTTAGTGGATATTTTCACAAAAAAGTGAAATTTTCAAAAATCCAGAAATTTGGCTGAAAACGACTAAATATCAAGGACTCATTGGGCGAATCGCTCTGGAACTGAAATCGGAACGCTTACTGACATTTGCCCTATCTGAAAGTCTGATAAACGCCAGAAAAATGACAGTCCAAAAAAAAAATTTTTTCAACTTTTTTCAATTTTTCCCCCGTGGAATATATATTATACCCACACGCATTTGGAACTCTCCTGGGGTACCCTCACACATATTATTCCCTCATTTAGTGGATATTTTCACAAAAAAATGAAATTTTCAAAAAATCCATAAAATTGGCTGAAAACGACTTAATATCAAGGACTCATTGGGCGAATCGCTCTGGAACTGAAATCGGAACGCTTACTGACATTTGCCCTATCTGAAAGTCTGATAAACGCCGGAAAAATGACTAAGTCCCCAAAAAAAGTTTTTCAACTTTTTTCAATTTTACCCCCGTGGGATATATATTCTACCGACACACATTTGGAACTCTCCTAGGGTACCCTCACACATATTATTCCCTCATTTAGGGGATATTTTCACAAAAAAGTGAAATTTTCAAAAATCCAGAAATTTGGCTGAAAACGACTAAATATCAAGGACTCATTGGGCGAATCGCTCTGGAACTGAAATCGGAACGCTCACTGACATTTCCCCTATCTGAAAGTCTGATAAACGCCGGAAAAATGACAGTCCAAAAAAAAAATTTTTTCAACTTTTTTCAATTTTACCCCCGTGGGATATATATTCTACCAACACACATTTGGAACTCTCCTGGGGTACCCTCACACATATTATTCCCTCATTTAGTGGATATTTTCACAAAAAAATGAAATTTTCAAAAAATCCATAAAATTGGCTGAAAACGACTTAATATCAAGGACTCATTGGGCGAATCGCTCTGGAACTGAAATTGGAACGCTCACTGACATTTCCCCTATCTGAAAGTCTGAGAAACGCCGGAAAAATGACTAAGTCCCCAAAAAAAGTTTTTTCAACTTTTTTCAATTTTACCCCCGTGGGATATATATTCTACCGACACACATTTGGAACTCTCCTGGGGTACCCTCACACATATTATTCCCTCATTTAGTGGATATTTTCACAAAAAAGTGAAATTTTCAAAAATCCAGAAATTTGGCTGAAAACGACTAAATATCAAGGACTCATTGGGCGAATCGCTCTGGAACTGAAATCGGAACGCTTACTGACATTTGCCCTATCTGAAAGTCTGATAAACGCCAGAAAAATGACAGTCCAAAAAAAAAATTTTTTCAACTTTTTTCAATTTTTCCCCCGTGGAATATATATTATACCCACACGCATTTGGAACTCTCCTGGGGTACCCTCACACATATTATTCCCTCATTTAGTGGATATTTTCACAAAAAAATGAAATTTTCAAAAAATCCATAAAATTGGCTGAAAACGACTTAATATCAAGGACTCATTGGGCGAATCGCTCTGGAACTGAAATCGGAACGCTTACTGACATTTGCCCTATCTGAAAGTCTGATAAACGCCGGAAAAATGACTAAGTCCCCAAAAAAAGTTTTTCAACTTTTTTCAATTTTACCCCCGTGGGATATATATTCTACCGACACACATTTGGAACTCTCCTAGGGTACCCTCACACATATTATTCCCTCATTTAGGGGATATTTTCACAAAAAAGTGAAATTTTCAAAAATCCAGAAATTTGGCTGAAAACGACTAAATATCAAGGACTCATTGGGCGAATCGCTCTGGAACTGAAATCGGAACGCTCACTGACATTTCCCCTATCTGAAAGTCTGATAAACGCCGGAAAAATGACAGTCCAAAAAAAAAATTTTTTCAACTTTTTTCAATTTTACCCCCGTGGGATATATATTCTACCAACACACATTTGGAACTCTCCTGGGGTACCCTCACACATATTATTCCCTCATTTAGTGGATATTTTCACAAAAAAATGAAATTTTCAAAAAATCCATAAAATTGGCTGAAAACGACTTAATATCAAGGACTCATTGGGCGAATCGCTCTGGAACTGAAATCAGAATGCTCACTGACATTTCCCCTATCTGAAAGTCTGGTAAACGTCGGAAAAATGACTAAGTGCAAAAAAAAAAATGTTTCAACTTTTTTCAATTTTACCCCCGTGGGATATATATTCTACCCACACACATTTGGAACTCTCCTGGGGTACCCTCACACATATTATTCCCTCATTTAGTGGATATTTTCACAAAAAAGTGAAATTTTCAAAAATCCAGAAAATTGGCTGAAAACGACTAAATATCAAGGACTCATTGGGCGAATCGCTCTGGAACTGAAATCGGAACGCTCACTGACATTTGCCCTATCTGAAAGTCTGATAAACGCCGGAAAAATGACAGTCCAAAAAAAAAAATTTTTCAACTTTTTTCAATTTTACCCCGTGGGATATATATTCTACCCACACACATTTGGAACTCTCCTGGGGTACCCTCACACATATTATTCCCTCATTTAGTGGATATTTTCACAAAAAAGTTAATTTTCAAAAATCCAGAAAATTGGCTGAAAACGACTAAATATCAAGGACTCATTGGGCGAATCGCTCTGGAACTAAAATCGGAACGTTCACTGACATTTGCCCTATCTGAAAGTCTGATAAACGCCGGAAAAATGACTAAGTCCCAAAAAAAATTTTTTTCAACTTTTTTCAATTTTACCCCCGTGGGATATATATTCTACTGACACACATTTGGAACTCTCCTGGGGCACTCTCACACATATTATTCCCTCATTTAGTGGATATTTTCACAAAAAAGGGAAATTTTCAAAAATCCAAAATATTGGCTGAAAACTACTAAATATCAAGGACTCATTGGGCGAATCGCTCTGGAACTGAAATCGGAACGCTCACTGACATTTCCCCTATCTGAAAGTCTGATAAACGCCGGAAAAATGACTAAGTCCAAAAAAAAATTTTTTTCAACTTTTTTCAATTTTACCCCCGTGGGATATATATTCTATCCACACACATTTGGAACTCTCCTGGGGTACCCTCACACATATTATTCCCTCATTTAGTGGATATTTTCACAAAAAAATGAAATTTTCAAAAAATCCATAAAATTGGCTGAAAACGACTTAATATCAAGGACTCATTGGGCGAATCGCTCTGGAACTGAAATTGGAACGCTCACTGACATTTCCCCTATCTGAAAGTCTGAGAAACGCCGGAAAAATGACAGTCCAAAAAAAAAAAAATATTTTTTTCAACTTTTTTCAATTTTACCCCCGTGGGATATATATTCTACCCACACACATTTGGAACTCTCCTGGGGTACCCTCACACATATTATTCCCTCATTTAGTGGATATTTTCACAAAAAAGTGAAATTTTCAAAAATCCAGGAAATTGCCTGAAAACGACTAAATATCAAGGACTCATTGGGCGAATCGCTCTGGAACTGAAATCGGAACGCTCACTGACATTTCCCCTCTCTGAAAGTCTGATAAACGCCGGAAAAATGACAGTCCAAAAAAAAAAATGTTTCAACTTTTTTCAATTTTACCCCCGTGGGATATACATTCTACCCACACACATTTGGAACTCTCCTGGGGTACCCTCACACATATTATTCCCTCATTTAGTGGATATTTTCACAAAAAAGTTAAATTTTCAAAAATCCAGAAAATTGGCTGAAAACGACTAAATATCAAGGACTCATTGGGCGAATCGCTCTGGAACTGAAATCGGAATGCTCACTGACATTTGCCCTATCTGAAAGTCTGATAAACGCCGGAAAAATGACTTAGTGCAAAAAAAAAATTTTTTTTCAACTTTTTTCAATTTTACCCCCGTGGGATATATATTCTACTGACACACATTTGGAACTCTCCTGGGGCACTCTCACACATATTATTCCCTCATTTAGTGGATATTTTCACAAAAAAATGAAATTTTCAAAAAATCCAAAATATTGGCTGAAAACTACTAAATATCAAGGACTCATTGGGCGAGTCGCTCTGGAACTGAAATCGGAGCGCTCACTGACATTTGCCCTATCTGAAAGTCTGATGAACGCCGGAAAAATGACTAAGTCCAAAAAAAAAATGTTTTCAACATTTTTCAATTTTACCCCCGTGGGATATATATTCTACCGACACACATTTGGAACTCTCCTGGGGTACCCTCACACATATTATTCCCTCATTTAGTGGATATTTTCACAGAAAAGTGAAATTTTCAAAAATCCAGAAAATTGTCTGAAAACGACTAAATATCAAGGACTCATTGGGCGAATCGCTCTGGAACTGAAATCGGAACCCTCACTGACATTTCCCCTATCTGAAAGTCTGATGAACGAGGGAAAAATGACTAAGTCCAAAAAAGAAATGTTTTCAACTTTTTTCAATTTTACCCCCGTGGGATATATATTCTACCCACACACATTTGGAACTCTCCTGGGGTACCCTCACACATATTTATCCCTCATTTAGTGGATATTTTCACAAAAAAATGAAATTTTCAAAAAATCCATAAAATTGGCTGAAAACGACTTAATATCAAGGACTCATTGGGCGAATCGCTCTGGAACTGAAATCGGAACGCTCACTGACATTTGCCCTATCTGAAAGTATGATAAACGCCGGAAAAATGACTAAGTCCCCAAAAAAAATTTTTTCAACTTTTTTCAATTTTACCCCCGTGGGATATATATTCTACCGACACACATTTGGACCTCTCCTGGGGTACCCTCACACATATTATTCCCTCATTTAGTGGATATTTTCACAGAAAAGTGAAATTTTCAAAAATCCAAAATATTGGCTGAAAACTACTAAATATCAAGGACTCATTGGGCGAATCGCTCTGGAACTGAAATCGGAACGCTCACTGACATTTGCCCTATCTGAAAGTCTGATAAACGCCGGAAAAATGACTAAGTCCCCAAAAAAAATTTTTTTCAACTTTTTTCAATTTTACCTCCGTGGGATATATATTCTACCGACACACATTTGGAACTCTCCTGGGGTACTCTCACACATATTATTCCCTCATTTAGTGGATATTTTCAAAAAAAGGGAAATTTTCAAAAATCCAGAAAATTGGCTGAAAACGACTAAATATCAAGGACTCATTGGGCGAATCGCTCTGCAACTGAAATCGGAATACTTACCAACATTTCCCCTATCTGAAAGTCTGATAAACGCAGGAAAAATGACTAAGTACAAAAAAAAAATTTTTCAACTTTTTTCAATTTTACCCCCGTGGGATATATATTCTACCCACACACATTTGGAACTCTCCTGGGGTACCCTCACACATATTTATCCCTCATTTAGTGGATATTTTCACAAAAAAATGAAATTTTCAAAAAATCCATAAAATTGGCTGAAAACGACTTAATATCAAGGACTCATTGGGCGAATCGCTCTGGAACTGAAATCGGAACGCTCACTGACATTTGCCCTATCTGAAAGTATGATAAACGCCGGAAAAATGACTAAGTCCCCAAAAAAAATTTTTTCAACTTTTTTCAATTTTACCCCCGTGGGATATATATTCTACCGACACACATTTGGACCTCTCCTGGGGTACCCTCACACATATTATTCCCTCATTTAGTGGATATTTTCACAGAAAAGTGAAATTTTCAAAAATCCAAAATATTGGCTGAAAACTACTAAATATCAAGGACTCATTGGGCGAATCGCTCTGGAACTGAAATCGGAACGCTCACTGACATTTGCCCTATCTGAAAGTCTGATAAACGCCGGAAAAATGACTAAGTCCCCAAAAAAAATTTTTTTCAACTTTTTTCAATTTTACCTCCGTGGGATATATATTCTACCGACACACATTTGGAACTCTCCTGGGGTACTCTCACACATATTATTCCCTCATTTAGTGGATATTTTCACAAAAAAATGAAATTTTCAAAAAATCCATAAAATTGGCTGAAAACGACTTAATATCAAGGACTCATTGGGCGAATCGCTCTGGAACTGAAATCAGAACGCTCACTGACATTTCCCCTATCTGAAAGTCTGAGAAACGCCGGAAAAATGACAGTCCAAAAAAAAAATTTTTTCAACTATTTCAATTTTACCCCCGTGGGATATATATTCTACCCACACACATTTGGAACTCTCCTTGGGTACCCTCACACATATTATTCCCTCATTTAGTGGATATTTTCAAAAAAAAGTGAAATTTTCAAAAATCCAGAAAATTGGCTGAAAACGACTAAATATCAAGGACTCATTGGGCGAATCGCTCTGGAACTGAAATCGGAACGCTCACTGACATTTCCCCTATCTGAAAGTCTGATAAACGCCAGAAAAATGACAGTCTAAAAAAAAATTTTTTTCAACTTGTTTCAATTTTACCCCCGTGGGATATATATTCTACCCACACAAATTTGGAACTCTCCTGTGGTACCCTCACACATATTATTCCCTCATTTAGTGGATATTTTCACAAAAAAGTGAAATTTTCAAAAATCCAGAAAATTGCCTGAAAACGACTAAATATCAAGGAATCATTGGGCGAATAGCTCTGGAACTGAAATCGGAACGCTCACTGACATTTGCCCTATCTGAAAGTCTGATGAACGAGGGAAAAATGACTAAGTCCAAAAAAGAAATGTTTTCAACTTTTTTCAATTTTACCCCCGTGGGATATATATTCTACCCACACACATTTGGAACTCTCCTGAGGTACCCTCACACATATTATTCCCTCATTTAGTGGATATTTTCACAAAAAAATGAAATTTTCAAAAAATCCATAAAATTGGCTGAAAACGACTTAATATCAAGGACTCATTGGGCGAATCGCTCTGGAACTGAAATCGGAACGCTGACTGACATTTCCCCTATATGAAAGTCTGAGAAACGCCGGAAAAATGACAGTCCAAAAAAAAAATTTTTTCAACTTTTTTCAAT
The DNA here is from genome assembly GCF_046119375.1 of Phyllobates terribilis. NCBI lineage: Eukaryota > Metazoa > Chordata > Amphibia > Anura > Dendrobatidae > Phyllobates > Phyllobates terribilis. The sequence continues at coordinate 323,209,285 of NW_027362764.1, read as the reverse complement.
TTTACCCCCGTGGGATATATATTCTACCCACACACATTTGGAACTCTCCTGGGGTACCCTCACACATATTATTCCCTCATTTAGTGGATATTTTCACAAAAAAGTGAAATTTTCAAAAATCCAGAAAATTGCCTGAAAACGACTAAATATCAAGGAATCATTGGGCGAATCGCTCTGGAACTGAAATCAGAGCGCTCACTGACATTTGCCCTATCTGAAAGTCTGATGAACGCCGGAAAAATGACTAAGTCCAAAAAAAAAATGATTTCAACTTTTTTCAATTTTACCCCCGTGGGATATATATTCTACCGACACACATTTGGAACTCTCCTGGGGTACCATCACACATATTATTCCCTCATTTAGTGGATATTTTCACAGAAAAGTGAAATTTTCAAAAATCCAGAAAATTGGCTGAAAACGACTAAATATCAAGGACTCATTGGGCGAATCGCTCTGGAACTGAAATCGGAACGCTCACTGACATTTCCCCTATCTGAAAGTCTGGTGAACGAGGGAAAAATGACTAAGTCCAAAAAAGAAATGTTTTCAACTTTTTTCAATTTTACCCCCGTGGGATATATATTCTACCCACACACATTTGGAACTCTCCTGAGGTACCCTCACACATATTATTCCCTCATTTAGTGGATATTTTCACAAAAAAATGAAATTTTCAAAAAATCCATAAAATTGGCTGAAAACTACTTAATATCAAGCACTCATTGGGCGAATCGCTCTGGAACTGAAATCGGAATACTTACTGACATTTCCCCTATCTGAAAGTCTGATAAACGCCAGAAAAATGACAGTCCAAAAAAAAAATTTTTTCAACTTTTTTCAATTTTACCCCCGTGGGATATATATTCTACCCACACACATTTGGAACTCTCCTGAGGTACCCTCACACATATTATTCCCTCATTTAGTGGATATTTTCACAAAAAAGTGAAATTTTCAAAAATCCAGAAAATTGGCTGAAAACGACTAAATATCAAGGACTCATTGGGCGAATCGCTCTGGAACTGAAATCGGAACGCTGACTGACATTTCCCCTATATGAAAGTCTGAGAAACGCCGGAAAAATGACAGTCCAAAAAAAAAATTTTTTCAACTTTTTTCAATTTTACCCCCGTGGGATATATATTCTACCCACACACATTTGGAACTCTCCTGGGGTACCCTCACACATATTATTCCCTCATTTAGTGGATATTTTCACAAAAAAGTGAAATTTTCAAAAATCCAGAAAATTGCCTGAAAACGACTAAATATCAAGGAATCATTGGGCGAATCGCTCTGGAACTGAAATCAGAGCGCTCACTGACATTTGCCCTATCTGAAAGTCTGATGAACGCCGGAAAAATGACTAAGTCCAAAAAAAAAATGATTTCAACTTTTTTCAATTTTACCCCCGTGGGATATATATTCTACCGACACACATTTGGAACTCTCCTGGGGTACCATCACACATATTATTCCCTCATTTAGTGGATATTTTCACAGAAAAGTGAAATTTTCAAAAATCCAGAAAATTGGCTGAAAACGACTAAATATCAAGGACTCATTGGGCGAATCGCTCTGGAACTGAAATCGGAACGCTCACTGACATTTCCCCTATCTGAAAGTCTGATGAACGAGGGAAAAATGACTAAGTCCAAAAAAGAAATGTTTTCAACTTTTTTCAATTTTACCCCCGTGGGATATATATTCTACCCACACACATTTGGAACTCTCCTGAGGTACCCTCACACATATTATTCCCTCATTTAGTGGATATTTTCACAAAAAAATGAAATTTTCAAAAAATCCATAAAATTGGCTGAAAACTACTTAATATCAAGCACTCATTGGGCGAATCGCTCTGGAACTGAAATCGGAATACTTACTGACATTTCCCCTATCTGAAAGTCTGATAAACGCCAGAAAAATGACAGTCCAAAAAAAAAATTTTTTCAACTTTTTTCAATTTTACCCCCGTGGGATATATATTCTACCCACACACATTTGGAACTCTCCTGAGGTACCCTCACACATATTATTCCCTCATTTAGTGGATATTTTCACAAAAAAGTGAAATTTTCAAAAATCCAGAAAATTGGCTGAAAACGACTAAATATCAAGGACTCATTGGGCGAATCGCTCTGGAACTGAAATCGGAACGCTCACTGACATTTCCCCTATCTGAAAGTCTGATAAACGCCAGAAAAATGACAGTCTAAAAAAAAAAATTTTTTCAACTTGTTTCAATTTTACCCCCGTGGGATATATATTCTACCCACACAAATTTGGAACTCTCCTGTGGTACCCTCACACATATTATTCCCTCATTTAGTGGATATTTTCACAAAAAAGTGAAATTTTCAAAAATCCAGAAAATTGCCTGAAAACGACTAAATATCAAGGAATCATTGGGCGAATAGCTCTGGAACTGAAATCGGAACGCTCACTGACATTTGCCCTATCTGAAAGTCTGATGAACGAGGGAAAAATGACTAAGTCCAAAAAAGAAATGTTTTCAACTTTTTTCAATTTTACCCCCGTGGGATATATATTCTACCCACACACATTTGGAACTCTCCTGGGGTACCCTCACACATATTATTCCCTCATTTAGTGGATATTTTCACAAAAAAATGAAATTTTCAAAAAATCCATAAAATTGGCTGAAAACGACTTAATATCAAGGACTCATTGGGCGAATCGCTCTGGAACTGAAATCGGAACGCTCACTGACATTTCCCCTATCTGAAAGTCTGAGAAACGCCGGAAAAATGACAGTCCAAAAAAAAAATTTTTTCAACTTTTTTCAATTTTACCCCCGTGGGATATATATTCTACCCACACACATTTGGAACTCTCCTGGGGTACCCTCACACATATTATTCCCTCATTTAGTGGATATTTTCACAAAAAAGTGAAATTTTCAAAAATCCAGAAAATTGCCTGAAAACGACTAAATATCAAGGAATCATTGGGCGAATCGCTCTGGAACTGAAATCAGAGCTCTCACTGACATTTGCCCTATCTGAAAGTCTGATGAACGCCTGAAAAATGACTAAGTCCAAAAAAAAAATGTTTTCAACTTTTTTCAATTTTACCCCCGTGGGATATATATTCTACCGACACACATTTGGAACTCTCCTGGGGTACCATCACACATATTATTCCCTCATTTAGTGGATATTTTCACAGAAAAGTGAAATTTTCAAAAATCCAGAAAATTGGCTGAAAACGACTAAATATCAAGGACTCATTGGGCGAATCGCTCTGGAACTGAAATCGGAACGCTCACTGACATTTCCCCTATCTGAAAGTCTGATGAACGAGGGAAAAATGACTAAGTCCAAAAAAGAAATGTTTTCAACTTTTTTCAATTTTACCCCCGTGGGATATATATTCTACCCACACACATTTGGAACTCTCCTGAGGTACCCTCACACATATTATTCCCTCATTTAGTGGATATTTTCACAAAAAAATGAAATTTTCAAAAAATCCATAAAATTGGCTGAAAACGACTTAATATCAAGCACTCATTGGGCGAATCGCTCTGGAACTGAAATCGGAATACTTACTGACATTTCCCCTATCTGAAAGTCTGATAAACGCCAGAAAAATGACAGTCCAAAAAAAAAATTTTTTCAACTTTTTTCAATTTTACCCCCGTGGGATATATATTCTACCCACACACATTTGGAACTCTCCTGAGGTACCCTCACACATATTATTCCCTCATTTAGTGGATATTTTCACAAAAAAATGAAATTTTCAAAAAATCCATAAAATTGGCTGAAAACGACTTAATATCAAGCACTCATTGGGCGAATCGCTCTGGAACTGAAATCGGAATACTTACTGACATTTCCCCTATCTGAAAGTCTGATAAACGCCAGAAAAATGACAGTCCAAAAAAAAAATTTTTTCAACTTTTTTCAATTTTACCCCCGTGGGATATATATTCTACCCACACACATTTGGAACTCTCCTGGGGTACCCTCACACATATTATTCCCTCATTTAGTGGATATTTTCACAAAAAAGTGAAATTTTCAAAAATCCAGAAAATTGGCTGAAAACGACTAAATATCAAGGACTCATTGGGCGAATCGCTCTGGAACTGAAATCGGAACGCTCACTGACATTTCCCCTATCTGAAAGTCTGATGAACGAGGGAAAAATGACTAAGTCCAAAAAAGAAATGTTTTCAACTTTTTTCAATTTTACCCCCGTGGGATATATATTCTACCCACACACATTTGGAACTCTCCTGTGGTAACCTCACACATATTATTCCCTCATTTAGTGGATATTTTCACAAAAAAGTGAAATTTTCAAAAATCCACAAAATTGGCTGAAAACGACTAAATATCAAGGACTCATTGGGCGTATCGCTCTGGAACTGAAATCGGAACGCTCACTGACATTTGCCCTATCTGAAAGTCTGATAAACGCCGGAAAAATGACTAAGTCCAAATTAAAAAAATTTTCAACTTTTTTCAATTTTACCCCCGTGGGATATATATTCTACCCACACACATTTGGAACTCTCCTGGGGTACCCTCACACATATTTTTCCCTCATTTAGTGGATATTTTCACAAAAAAATGAAATTTTCAAAAAATCCATAAAATTGGCTGAAAACGACTTAATATCAAGCACTCATTGGGCGAATCGCTCTGGAACTGAAATCGGAATACTTTCTGACATTTCCCCTATCTGAAAGTCTGATGAACGAGGGAAAAATGACTAAGTCCAAAAAAGAAATGTTTTCAACTTTTTTCAATTTTACTCCCGAAGGATATATATTCTACCCACACACATTTGGAACTCTCCTGGGGTACCCTCACACATAGTATTCCCTCATTTAGTGGATATTTTCACAAAAAAGTGAAATTTTCAAAAATCCAGAAAATTGGCTGAAAACGACTAAATATCAAGGAATCATTGGGCGAATCGCTCTGGAACTGAAATCGGAACGCTCACTGACTTTTGCCCTATCTGAAAGTCTGATGAACGAGGGAAAAATGACTAAGTCCAAAAAAGAAATGTTTTCAATTTTTTTCAATTTTACCCCCGTGGGATATATATTCTACCCACACACATTTGGAACTCTCCTGGGGTACCCTCACACATATTATTCCCTCATTTAGTGGATATTTTCACAAAAAAGTGAAATTTTCAAAAATCCAGAAATTTGGCTGAAAACGACTAAATATCAAGGACTCATTGGGCGAATCGCTCTGGAACTGAAATCGGAACGCTCACTGACATTTGCCCTATTTGAAATTCTGATAAACGCCGGAAAAATGACTAAGTCCCCAAAAAAAATTTTTTTCAACTTTTTTCAATTTTACCTCCGTGGGATATATATTCTACCGACACACATTTGGAACTCTCCTGGGGTACTCTCACACATATTATTTCCTCATTTAGTGGATATTTTCACAAAAAAGTGAAATTTTCAAAAATCCAGAAAATTGGCTGAAAACTACTAAATATCAAGGACTCATTGGGCAAATCGCTCTGCAACTGAAATCGGAATACTTACTGACATTTCCCCTATCTGAAAGTCTGATAAACGCCGGAAAAATGACTAAGTCCAAAAAAAAAATGTTTTCAACTTTTTTCAATTTTACCCCCGTGGGATATATATTCTACCCACACACATTTGGAACTCTCCTGGGGTACTAACACATATTATTCCCTCATTTAGTGGATATTTTCACAGAAAAGTGAAATTTTCAAAAATCCAGAAAATTGGCTGAAAACGACTAAATATCAAGGACTCATTGGGCGAATCGCTCTGGAACTGTAATCGGAACGCTCATTGACATTTCCCCTATCTGAAAGTCTGATGAACGAGGGAAAAATGACTAAGTCCAAAAAAGAAATGTTTTCAACTTTTTTCAATTTTACCCCCGTGGGATATATATTCTACTCACACACATTTGGAACTCTCCTGGGGTACCCTCACACATATTATTCCCTCATTTAGTGGATATTTTCACAAAGAAATGAAATTTTCAAAAAATCCATAAAATTGGCTGAAAACGATTTAATATCAAGGACTCATTGGGCGAATTGCTCTGGAACTGAAATCGGAACGCTCACTGACATTTCCCCTATCTGAAAGTCTGATGAACGAGGGAAAAATGACTAAGTCCAAAAAAGAAATGTTTTCAACTTTTTTCAATTTTACTCCCGAAGGATATATATTCTACCCACACACATTTGGAACTCTCCTGGGGTACGCTCACACATATTATTCCCTCATTTAGTGGATATTTTCACAAAAAAGTGAAATTTTCAAAAATCCAGAAAATTGGCTGAAAACGACTAAATATCAAGGAATCATTGGGCGAATCGCTCTGGAACTGAAATCGGAACGCTCACTGACTTTTTCCCTATCTGAAAGTCTGATGAACGAGGGAAAAATGACCAAGTCCAAAAAAGAAATGTTTTCAATTTTTTTCAATTTTACCCCCGTGGGATATATATTCTACCCACACACATTTGGAACTCTCCTGGGGTACCCTCACACATATTATTCCCTCATTTAGTGGATATTTTCACAAAAAAGTGAAATTTTCAAAAATCCAGAAATTTGGCTGAAAACGACTAAATATCAAGGACTCATTGGGCGAATCGCTCTGGAACTGAAATCGGAACGCTCACTGACATTTGCCCTATTTGAAATTCTGATAAACGCCGGAAAAATGACTAAGTCCCCAAAAAAAATTTTTTTCAACTTTTTTCAATTTTACCTCCGTGGGATATATATTCTACCGACACACATTTGGAACTCTCCTGGGGTACTCTCACACATATTATTTCCTCATTTAGTGGATATTTTCACAAAAAAGTGAAATTTTCAAAAATCCAGAAAATTGGCTGAAAACTACTAAATATCAAGGACTCATTGGGCAAATCGCTCTGCAACTGAAATCGGAATACTTACTGACATTTCCCCTATCTGAAAGTCTGATAAACGCCGGAAAAATGACTAAGTCCAAAAAAAAAATGTTTTCAACTTTTTTCAATTTTACCCCCGTGGGATATATATTCTACCCACACACATTTGGAACTCTCCTGGGGTACTATCACACATATTATTCCCTCATTTAGTGGATATTTTCACAGAAAAGTGAAATTTTCAAAAATCCAGAAAATTGGCTGAAAACGACTAAATATCAAGGACTCATTGGGCGAATCGCTCTGGAACTGTAATCGGAACGCTCATTGACATTTCCCCTATCTGAAAGTCTGATGAACGAGGGAAAAATGACTAAGTCCAAAAAAGAAATGTTTTCAACTTTTTTCAATTTTACTCCCGAAGGATATATATTCTACCCACACACATTTGGAACTCTCCTGGGGTACGCTCACACATATTATTCCCTCATTTAGTGGATATTTTCACAAAAAAGTGAAATTTTCAAAAATCCAGAAAATTGGCTGAAAACGACTAAATATCAAGGAATCATTGGGCGAATCGCTCTGGAACTGAAATCGGAACGCTCACTGACTTTTGCCCTATCTGAAAGTCTGATGAACGAGGGAAAAATGACCAAGTCCAAAAAAGAAATGTTTTCAATTTTTTTCAATTTTACCCCCGTGGGATATATATTCTACCCACACACATTTGGAACTCTCCTGGGGTACCCTCACACATATTATTCCCTCATTTAGTGGATATTTTCACAAAAAAGTGAAATTTTCAAAAATCCAGAAATTTGGCTGAAAACGACTAAATATCAAGGACTCATTGGGCGAATCGCTCTGGAACTGAAATCGGAACGCTCACTGACATTTGCCCTATTTGAAATTCTGATAAACGCCGGAAAAATGACTAAGTCCCCAAAAAAAATTTTTTTCAACTTTTTTCAATTTTACCTCCGTGGGATATATATTCTACCGACACACATTTGGAACTCTCCTGGGGTACTCTCACACATATTATTCCCTCATTTAGTGGATATTTTCACAAAAAAGTGAAATTTTCAAAAATCCAGAAAATTGGCTGAAAACTACTAAATATCAAGGACTCATTGGGCGAATAGCTCTGCAACTGAAATCGGAATACTTACTGACATTTCCCCTATCTGAAAGTCTGATAAACGCCGGAAAAATGACTAAGTCCAAAAAAAAAATGTTTTCAACTTTTTTCAATTTTACCCCCGTGGGATATATATTCTACCCACACACATTTGGAACTCTCCTGGGGTACCATCACACATATTATTCCCTCATTTAGTGGATATTTTCACAGAAAAGTGAAATTTTCAAAAATCCAGAAAATTGGCTGAAAACGATTTAATATCATGGACTCATTGGGCGAATTGCTCTGGAACTGAAATCGGAACGCTCACTGACATTTCCCCTATCTGAAAGTCTGATGAACGAGGGAAAAATGACTAAGTCCAAAAAAGAAATGTTTTCAACTTTTTTCAATTTTACCCCCAAAGGATATATATTCTACCCACACACATTTGGAACTCTCCTGGGGTACCCTCACACATATTATTCCCTCATTTAGTGGATATTTTCACAAAAAAAGTGAAATTTTCAAAAATCCAGAAAATTGGCTGAAAACGACTAAATATCAAGGACTCATTGGGCGAATCGCTCTAGAACTGAAATCGGAACGCTCACTGACATTTGCCCTATCTGAAAGTCTGATGAACGAGGGAAAAATGACTAAGTCCAAAAAAGAAATGTTTTCAACTTTTTTCAATTTTACCCCCGTGGGATATATATTCTACCCACACACATTTGGAACTCTACTGGGGTACCCTCACACATATTATTCCCTCATTAAGTGGATATTTTCACAAAAAAGTGAAATTTTCAAAAATCTAGTAAAGTGCCTGAAAAGGACTAAATATCAAGGAATCATTGGGCGAATCGCTCTGGAACTGAAATCGGAGCGCTCACTGACATTTGCCCTATCTGAAAGTCTGATAAACGCCGGAAAAATGACAGTCCAAAAAAAAAAATTTTTCAACTTTTTTCAATTTTACCCCCGTGGGATATATATTCTACCCACACACATTTGGAACTCTCCTGGGGTACCCTCACACATATTATTCCCTCATTTAGTGGATATTTTCACAAAAAAGTGAAATTTTCAAAAATCCAGAAAATTGGCTGAAAACGACTAAATATCAAGGAATCATTGGGCGAATCGCTTTGGAACTGAAATCGGAACGCTCACTGACATTTGCCCTATCTGAAAGTCTGATGAACGCCGGAAAAATGACAGTCCAAAAAAAAAAATTTTTCAATTTTTTTCAATTTTACCCCCGTGGGATATATATTCTACCCACACACATTTGGAACTCTCCTGGGGTACCCTCACACATATTATTCCCTCATTTAGTGGATATTTTCACAAAAAAATGAAATTTTCAAAAAATCCATAAAATTGGCTGAAAACGACTTAATATCAAGGACTCATTGGGCGAATCGCTCTGGAACTGAAATTGCAACGCTCACTGACATTTCCCCTATCTGAAAGTCTGAGAAACGCCGGAAAAATGACAGTCCAAAAAAAAAATTTTTTCAACTTTTTTCAATTTTACCCCCGTGGGATATATATTCTACCCACACACATTTGGAACTCTCCTGGGGTACCCTCACACATATTATTCCCTCATTAAGTGGATATTTTCACAAAAAAGTGAAATTTTCAAAAATCCAGGAAGGTGCCTGAAAACGACTAAATATCAAGGAATCATTGGGCGAATCGCTCTGGAACTGAAATCGGAGCGCTCACTGACATTTGCCCTATCTGAAAGTCTGATAAACGCCGGAAAAATGACAGTCCAAAAAAAAAATTTTTTCAACTTTTTTCAATTTTACCCCCGTGGGATATATATTCTACCCACACACATTTGGAACTCTCCTGGGGTACCCTCACACATATTATTCCCTCATTTAGTGGATATTTTCACAAAAAAGTGAAATTTTCAAAAATCCAGAAAATTGGCTGAAAACGACTAAATATCAAGGAATCATTGGGCGAATCGCTTTGGAACTGAAATCGGAACGCTCACTGACATTTGCCCTATCTGAAAGTCTGATGAACGCCGGAAAAATGACAGTTCAAAAAAAAAAATTTTTCAACTTTTTTCAATTTTACACCCGTGGGATATATATTCTACCTACACACATTTGGAACTCTCCTGGGGTACCCTCACACATATTATTCCCTCATTTAGTGGATATTTTCACAAAAAAGTGAAATTTTCAAAAATCCAAAATATTGGCTGAAAACGACTAAATATCAAGGACTTATTGGGCGAATCGCTCTGGAACTGAAATCGGAACGCTCACTGACATTTGCCCTATCTGAAAGTCTGATAAACGTCAGAAAAATGACTAAGTACAAAAAAAAAAAAATTTTCAACTTTTTTCAATTTTACATTCTACCCACACACATTTGGAACTCTCCTGGGGTACCCTCACACATATTATTCCCTCATTTAGTGGAATTTTTCACAAAAAAGTGAAATTTTCAAAAATCCAGAAAATTGGCTGAAAACGACTAAATATCAAGGACTCAGTGGGCGAATCGCTCTGGAACTGAAATCGGAACGCTCACTGACAATTGCCCTATCTGAAAGTCTGATAAACGCCGGAAAAATGACTAAGTCCAAAAAAAAATTTTTTTCAACTTTTTTCAATTTTACCCCCGTGGGATATATTTTCTACCCACAGACATTTGGAACTCTCCTGGGGTACCCTCACACATATTATTCCCTCATTTAGTGGATATTTTCACAAAAAAGTGAAATTTTCAAAAATCCAGAAAATTGGCTGAAAACGACTAAATATCAAGGACTCATTGGGCGAATCGCTCTGGAACTGAAATCAGAATGCTCACTGACATTTCCCCTATCTGAAAGTCTGATAAAAGTCAGAAAAATGACTAAGTACAAAAAAAAAAAAATTTTTCAACTTTTTTCAATTTTACCCCCGTGGGATATATATTCTACCCACACACATTTGGAACTCTCCTGGGGTACCCTCACACATATTATTCCCTCATTTAGTGGAATTTTTCACAAAAAAGTGAAATTTTCAAAAATCCAGAAAATTGGCTGAAAACGACTAAATATCAAGGACTCATTGGGCGAATCGCTCTGGAACTGAAATCGGAACGCTCACTGACATTTCCCCTATCTGAAAGTCTGATAAACGCCGGAAAAATGACAGTCCAAAAAAAAAATTTTTTCAACTTTTTTCAATTTTACCCCCGTGGGATATATATTCTACCCACACACATTTTGAACTCTCCTGGGGTACCCTCACACATATTATTCCCTCATTTAGTGGATATTTTCACAAAAAAATGAAATTTTCAAAAAATCCATAAAATTGGCTGAAAACGACTTAATATCAAGCACTCATTGGGCGAATCGCTCTGGAACTGAAATCGGAACGCTCACTGATATTTGCCCTATCTGAAAGTCTGATAAACGCCGGAAAAATGACTAAGTCCAAAAAAAAAATTTTTTCAACTTTTTTCAATTTTACCCCCGTGGGATATATATTCTACCCACACACATTTGGAACTCTCCTGGGGTACCCTCACACATATTATTCCCTCATTTAGTGGAATTTTTCACAAAAAAGTGAAATTTTCAAAAATCCAGAAAATTGGCTGAAAACGACTAAATATCAAGGACTCAGTGGGCGAATCGCTCTGGAACTGAAATCGGAACGCTCACTCACATTTGCCCTATCTGAAAGTCTGATAAACGCCGGAAAAATGACTAAGTCCAAATTAAAAAAATTTACAACTTTTTTCAATTTTACCCCCGTGGGATATATATTCTACCCACACACATTTGGAACTCTCCTGGGGTACCCTCACACATATTATTCCCTCATTTAGTGGATATTTTCACAAAAAAATGAAATTTTCAAAAAATCCATAAAATTGGCTGAAAACGACTTAATATCAAGCACTCATTGGGCGAATCGCTCTGGAACTGAAATCGGAATACTTACTGACATTTCCCCTATCTGAAAGTCTGATAAACGCCAGAAAAATGACTAAGTACAAAAAAAAATTTTTTCAACTTTTTTCAATTTTACCCCCGTGGGATATATATTCTACCCACACAAATTTGGAACTCTCCTGTGGTACCCTCACACATATTATTCCCTCATTTAGTGGATATTTTCACAAAAAAGTGAAATTTTCAAAAATCCAGAAATTTGGCTGAAAACGACTAAATATCAAGGACTCATTGGGCGAATCGCTCTGGAACTGAAATCGGAACGCTCACTGACATTTCCCCTATCTGAAAGTCTGATAAACGCCGGAAAAATGACAGTCCAAAAAAAAAATTTTTTCAACTTTTTTCAATTTTACCCCCGTGGGATATATATTCTACCCACACACATTTGGAACTCTCCTGGGGTACCCTCACACATATTATTCCCTCATTTAGTGGATATTTTCACAAAAAAGTGAAATTTTCAAAAATCCAGAAATTTGGCTGAAAACGACTAAATATCAAGGACTCATTGGGCGAATCGCTCTGGAACTGAAATCGGAACGCGCACTGACATTTCCCCTATCTGAAAGTCTGATAAACGCCGGAAAAATGACAGTCCAAAAAAAAAATTTTTTCAACTTTTTTCAATTTTACCCCCGTGGGATATATATTCTACCCACACACATTTGGAACTCTCCTGGGGTACCCTCACACATATTATTCCCTCATTTAGTGTATATTTTCACAAAAAAGTGAAATTTTCAAAAATCCAGAAAATTGGCTGAAAACGACTAAATATCAAGGACTCATTGGGCGAACCGCTCTGGAACTGAAATCGGAATGCTCACTGACATTTGCCCTATCTGAAAGTCTGATACACGCCGGAAAAATGACAGTCAAAAAAAAAAAAATTTTCAACTTTTTCAATTTTACCCCCGTGGGATATATATTCTACCCACACACATTTGGAACTCTCCTGGGGTACCCTCACACATATTATTCCCTCATTTAGTGGATATTTTCACAAAAAAGTGAAATTTTCAAAAATCCTGAAAATTGGCTGAAAACGACTAAATATCAAGGACTCATTGGGCGAATCGCTCTGAAACTGAAATCGGAATGCTCACTGACATTTGCCCTATCTGAAAGTCTGATAAACGCCGGAAAAGTGACTAAGTCCAAAAAAAAAATTTTTTCAACTTTTTTCAATTTTACCCCCGTGGGATATATATTCTACCCACACACATTTGGAACTCTCCTGTGGTACCCTCACACATATTATTCCCTCATTTAGTGGATATTTTCACAAAAAAGTGAAATTTTCAAAAATCCAGAAAATTGGCCGAAAACGACTAAATATCAAGGACTCATTGGGCGAATCGCTCTGGAACTGAAATCGGAACGCTCACTGACATTTCCCCTATCTGAAAGTCTGATAAACGCCGGAAAAATGACAGTCCAAAAAAAAAAATTTTTCAACTTTTTCAATTTTACCCCCGTGGGATATATATTCTACCCACACACATTTGGAACTCTCCTGGGGTACCCTCACACATATTATTCCCTCATTTAGTGTATATTTTCACAAAAAAGTGAAATTTTCAAAAATCCAGAAAAATTCCTGAAAACGACTAAATATCAAGGACTCATTGGGCGAATCGCTCTGGAACTGAAATCAGAATGCTCACTGACATTTCCCGTATCTGAAAGTCTGATAAACGTCAGAAAAATGACTAAGTACAAAAAAAAAAAAATTTTCAACTTTTTTCAATTTTACATTCTACCCACACACATTTGGAACTCTCCTGGGGTACCCTCACACATATTATTCCCTCATTTAGTGGAATTTTTCACAAAAAAGTGAAATATTCAAAAATCCAGAAAATTGGCTGAAAACGACTAAATATCAAGGACTCAGTGGGCGAATCGCTCTGGAACTGAAATCGGAACGCTCACTGACATTTGCCCTATCTGAAAGTCTGATAAACGCCGGAAAAATGACTAAGTCCAAAAAAAAAAATTTTTCAACTTTTTTCAATTTTACCCCCGTGGGATATATATTCTACCCACAGACATTTGGAACTCTCCTGGGGTACCCTCACACATATTATTCCCTCATTTAGTGGATATTTTCACAAAAAAGTGAAATTTTCAAAAATCCAGAAAATTGGTCGAAAACGACTAAATATCAAGGACTCATTGGGCGAATCACTCTGGAACTGAAATCGGAACGCTCACTGACATTTCCCCTATCTGAAAGTCTGATAAACGCCGGAAAAATGACAGTCAAAAAAAAAAATTTTTTCAACTTTTTCAATTTTACCCCCGTGGGATATATATTCTACCCACACACATTTGGAACTCTCCTGGGGTACCCTCACACATATTATTCCCTCATTTAGTGTATATTTTCACAAAAAAGTGAAATTTTCAAAAATCCAGAAAATTGGCTGAAAACGACTAAATATCAAGGACTCATTGGGCGAATCGCTCTGGAACTGAAATCAGAATGCTCACTGACATTTCCCCTATCTGAAAGTCTGATAAACATCAGAAAAATGACTAAGTATAAAAAAAAAAAAAATTTTCAACTTTTTTCAATTTTACCCCCGTGGGATATATATTCTACCCACACACATTTGGAACTCTCCTGGGGTACACTCACACATATTATTCCCTCATTTAGTGGATATTTTCACAAAAAAGTGAAATTTTCAAAAATCCAGAAAATTGGCTGAAAATGACTAAATATCAAGGACTCAGTGGGCGAATCGCTCTGGAACTGAAATCGGAACGCTCACTGACATTTCCCCTATCTGAAAGTCTGATAAACGCCAGAAAAATGACAGTCCAAAAAAAAAATTTTTTTCAACATTTTTCAATTTTACCCCCGTGGGATATATATTCTACCCACACAAATTTGGAACTCTCCTGTGGTACCCTCACACATATTATTCCCTCATTTAGTGGATATTTTCACAAAAAAGTGAAATTTTCAAAAATCCAGAAAATTGCCTTAAAACGACTAAATATCAAGGAATCATTGGGCGAATCGCTTTGGAACTGAAATCGGAACGCTCACTGACATTTGCCCTATCTGAAAGTCTGATGAACGCCGGAAAAATGACAGTCCAAAAGAAAAAATTTTTCAACTTTTTTCAATTTTACCCCGTGGGATATATATTCTACCCACACACATTTGGAACTCTCCTGGGGTACCCTCACACATATTATTACCTCATTTAGTGGATATTTTCACAAAAAAGTGAAATTTTCAAAAATCCAAAATATTGGCTGAAAACGACTAAATATCAAGGACTCATTGGGCGAATCGCTCTGGAACTGAAATCGGAACGCTCACTGACATTTGCCCTATCTGAAAGTCTGATAAACGCCGGAAAAATGACAGTCCAAAAAAAAATGTTTTCAACTTTTTTCAATTTTACCCCCGTGGGATATATATTCTACCCACACACATTTGGAACTCTCCTGGGGTACCTTCACACATATTATTCCCTCATTTAGTGGATATTTTCACAAAAAAGTGAAATTTTCAAAAATCCAGAAAATTGGCTGAAAATGACTAAATGTCAAGGACTCATTGGGCGAATCGCTCTGGAACTGAAATCGGAATGCTCACTGACATTTGCCCTATCTGGAAGTCTGAGAAACGCCGGAAAAATGACAAAGTCCAAAAAAAAATTTTTTTCAATTTTACCCCCGTGGGATATATATTCTACCCACACAAATTTGGAACTCTCCTGTGGTACCCTCACACATATTATTCCCTCATTTAGTGGATATTTTCACAAAAAAGTGAAATTTTCAAAAATCCAGAAAATTACCTGAAAACGACTAAATATCAAGGAATCATTGGGCGAATCGCTTTGGAACTGAAATCGCAACGCTCACTGACATTTGCCCTATCTGAAAGTCTGATGAACGCCGGAAAAATGACAGTCCAAAAAAAAAAATTTTTCAACTTTTTTCAATTTTACCCCGTAGGATATATATTCTACCCACACACATTTGGAACTCTCCTGGGGTACCCTCACACATATTATTACCTCATTTAGTGGATATTTTCACAAAAAAGTGAAATTTTCAAAAATCCAAAATATTGGCTGAAAACGACTAAATATCAAGGACTCATTGGGCGAATCGCTCTGGAACTGAAATCGGAACGCTCACTGACATTTGCCCTATCTGAAAGTCTGATAAACGCCGGAAAAATGACAGTCCAAAAAAAAAATGTTTTCAACTTTTTTCAATTTTACCCCTGTGGGATATATATTCTACCCACACACATTTGGAACTCTCCTGGGGTACCCTCACACATATTATTCCCTCATTTAGTGGATATTTTCACAAAAAAGTGAAATTTTCAAAAATCCAGAAAATTGGCTGAAAACGACTAAATATCAAGGACTCATTGGGCGAATTGCTCTGGAACTGAAATCAGAATGCTCACTGACATTTCCCCTATCTGAAAGTCTGATAAACGCCGGAAAAATGACAGTCCAAAAAAAAAATTTTTCAACTATTTCAATTTTACCCCCGTTCGATATATATTCTACCCACACACATTTGGAACTCTCCTGGTGTACCCTCACACATATTATTCCCTCATTTAGTGTATATTTTCACAAAAAAGTGAAATTTTCAAAAATCCAGAAAATTGGCTGAAAACGACTAAATATCAAGGACTCATTGGGCGAATCGCTCTGGAACTGAAATCGGAATGCTCACTGACATTTGCCCTATCTGGAAGTCTGAGAAACGCCGGAAAAATGACAAAGTCCAAAAAAAAAATTTTTTCAACTTTTTTCAATTTTACCCCCGTGGGATATATATTCTACCGAAACACATTTGGAACTCTCCTGGGGTACCCTCACACATATTATTCCCTCATTTAGTGGATATTTTCACAAAAAAGTGAAATTTTCAAAAATCCACAAAATTGGCTGAAAATGACTAAATATCAAGGACTCATTGGGCGAATCGCTCTGGAACTGAAATCGGAACGCTCACTGACATTTCCCCTATCTGAAAGTCTGATAAACGCCGGAAAAATGACAGTCCAAAAAAAAATTTTTTTCAACTTTTTTCAATTTTACCCCGTGGGATATATATTCTACCCACACACATTTGGAACTCTCCTGGGGTACCCTCACACATATTATTCCCTCATTTAGTGGATATTTTCACAAAAAAGTAAAATTTTCAAAAATCCAGAAAATTGGCTGAAAACGACTAAATATCAAGGACTCATTGGGCGAATCGCTCTGGAACTGAAATCGGAATGCTCACTGACATTTGCCCTATCTGAAAGTCTGAGAAACGCCAGAAAAATGAATAAGTCCAAAAAAAAATTTTTTTCAACTTTTTTCAATTTTACCCCCGTGGGATATATATTCTACCCACACACATTTGGAACTCTCCTGGGGTACCCTCACACATATTATTCCCTCATTTAGTGTATATTTTCACAAAAAAGTAAAATTTTCAAAAATCCAGAAAATTGGCTGAAAACGACTAAATATCAAGGACTCATTGGGCGAATCGCTCTGGAACTGAAATCAGAATGCTCACTGACATTTCCCCTATCTGAAAGTCTGATAAACGTCAGAAAAATGACTAAGTACAAAAAAAAAAAAAAATGTTCAACTTTTTTCAATTTTACCCCCGTGGGATATATATTCTACCCACACACATTTGGAACTCTCCTGGGGTACCCTCACACATATTATTCCCTCATTTAGTGGAATTTTTCACAAAAAAGTGAAATTTTCAAAAATCCAGAAAATTGGCTGAAAATGACTAAATATCAAGGACTCAGTGGGCGAATCGCTCTGGAACTGAAATCGGAACGCTCACTGACATTTCCCCTATCTGAAAGTCTGATAAACGCCGGAAAAATGACAGTCAAAAAAAATAAATTTTCAACTTTTTCAATTTTACCCCCGTGGGATATATATTCTACCCACACACATTTGGAACTCTCCTGGGGTACCCTCACACATATTATTCCCTCATTTAGTGGATATTTTCACAAAAAAGTAAAATTTTCAAAAATCCAGAAAATTGGCTGAAAACGACTAAATATCCAGGACTCATTGGGCGAATCGCTCTGGAACTGAAATCGGAACGCACACTGACATTTGCCCTATCTGAAAGTCTGATGAACGCCGGAAAAATGACAGTCCAAAAAAAAAATTTTTTCAACTTTTTTCAATTTTACCCCTGTGGGATATATATTCTACCCCCACACATTTGGAGCTCTCCTGGGGTACCCTCACACATATTATTCCCTCATTTAGTGGATATTTTCACAAAAAAAGTGAAATTTTCAAAAATCCAGAAAATTGGCTGAAAACGACTAAATATCAAGGACTCATTGGGCGAATCGCTCTGGAACTGAAATCGGAACGCTCACTGACATTTACCCTATCTGAAAGTCTGATAAACGCCGGAAAAATGACAGTCCAAAAAAAAAATGTTTTCAACTTTTTTCAATTTTACCCCCGTGGGATATATATTCTACCGACACACATTTCGAACTCTCCTGGGGTACCCTCACACATATTATTCCCTCATTTAGTGGATATTTTCACAAAAAAGTGAAATTTTCAAAAATCCAGAAAATTGGCTGAAAACGACTAAATATCAACGAATCATTGGGCGATTCGCTTTGGAACTGAAATCGGAACGCTCACTGACATTTGCCCTATCTGAAAGTCTGATAAACGCCGGAAAAATGACTAAGTCCAAAAAAAAAATTTTTTCAACTTTTTTCAATTTTACCCCCGTGGGATATATATTCTACCGAAACACATTTGGAACTCTCCTGGGGTACCCTCACACATATTATTCCCTCATTTAGTGGATATTTTCACAAAAAAGTGAAATTTTCAAAAATCCACAAAATTGGCTGAAAATGACTAAATATCAAGGACTCATTGGGCGAATCGCTCTGGAACTGAAATCGGAACGCTCACTGACATTTCCCCTATCTGAAAGTCTGATAAACGCCGGAAAAATGACAGTCCAAAAAAAAAATTTTTTCAACTTTTTTCAATTTTACCCCGTGGGATATATATTCTACCCACACACATTTGGAACTCTCCTGGGGTACCCTCACACATATTATTCCCTTATTTAGTGGATATTTTCACAAAAAAGTAAAATTTTCAAAAATCCAGAAAATTGGCTGAAAACGACTAAATGTCAAGGACTCATTGGGCGAATTGCTCTGGAACTGAAATCAGAACGCTCACTGACATTTGCCCTATCTGAAAGTCTGAGAAACGCCAGAAAAATGAACAAGTCCAAAAAAAAAATTTTTTCAACTTTTTTCAATTTTACCCCCGTGGGATATATATTCTACCGACACACATTTGGAACTCTCCTGGGGTACCCTCACACATATTATTCCCTCATTTAGTGGATATTTTCACAAAAAAGTGAAATTTTCAAAAATCCAGAAAATTGGCTGAAAACGACTAAATATCAAGGACTCATTGGGCGAATCGCTCTGCAACTGAAATCGGAATGCTTACTGACATTTCCCCTATCTGAAAGTCTGATAAACGCCGGAAAAGTGACTAAGTCCAAGAAAAAATTTTTTTCAACTTTTTTCAATTTTACCCCCGTGGGATATATATTCTACCGACACACATTTGGAACTCTCCTGGGGTACCCTCACACATATTATTACCTCATTTAGTGGATATTTTCACAAAAAAGTGAAATTTTCAAAAATCCAAAATATTGGCTGAAAACGACTAAATATCAAGGACTCATTGGGAGAATCGCTCTGGAACTGAAATCGGAACGCTCACTGACATTTGCCCTATATGAAAGTCTGATAAACGCCGGAAAAATGACTAAGTCCAAAAAAAAAATTTTTTCAACTTTTTTCAATTTTACCCCCGTGGGATATATATTCTACCCACACACATTTGGAACTCTCCTGGGGTACCCTCACACATATTATTCCCTCATTTAGTGGATATTTTCACAAAAAAAGTGAAATTTTCAAAAATCCAGGAAATTGGCCGAAAACGACTAAATATCAAGGACTCATTGGGCGAATCGCTCTGGAACTGAAATCGGAACGCTCACTGACATTTCCCCTATCTGAAAGTCTGATAAACGCCGGAAAAATGACAGTCCAAAAAAAAAATGTTTTCAACTTTTTTCAATTTTACCCCCGTGGGATATATATTCTACCGACACACATTTGGAACTCTCCTGGGGTACCCTCACACATATTATTCCCTCATTTAGTGGATATTTTCACAAAAAAGTGACATTTTCAAAAATCCAGAAAATTGGCTGAAAACGACTAAATATCAAGGACTCATTGGGCGAATCGCTCTGGAACTGAAATCGGAACGCTCACTGACATTTGCCCTATCTGAAAGTCTGATAAACGCCGGAAAAATGACTAAGTCCAAAAAAAAATTTTTTTCAACTTTTATCAATTTTACCCCCGTGGGATATATATTCTACCCACACACATTTGGAACTCTCCTGTGGTACCCTCACACATATTATTCCCTCATTTAGTGGATATTTTCACAAAAAAGTGAAATTTTCAAAAATCCAGAAAATTGCCTGAAAACGACTAAACATCAAGGACTCATTGGGCGAATCGCTCTGGAACTGAAATCAGAATGCTCACTGACATTTCCCCTATCTGAAAGTCTGATAAACGTTGGAAAAATGACTAAGTACAAAAAAAAAAAAATTTTCAACTTTTTTCAATTTTACCCCCGTGGGATATATATTCTACCCACACACATTTGGAACTCTCCTGGGGTACCCTCACACATATTATTCCCTCATTGAGTGGATATTTTCACAAAAAGAGTGAAATTTTCAAAAATCCAGAAAATTGTCCGAAAACGACTAAATATCAAAGACTCATTGGGCGAATCGCTCTGGAACTGAAATCGGAACGCTCACTGACATTTGCCCTATCTGAAAGTCTGATAAACGCCGGAAAAATGACAGTCCAAAAAAAAAAATTTTTCAACTTTTTTCAATTTTACCCCTGTGGGATATATATTCTACCCACACACATTTGGAGCTCTCCTGGGGTACCCTCACACATATTATTCCCTCATTTAGTGGATATTTTCACAAAAAAGTGAAATTTTCAAAAATCAGGAAAATTGGCTGAAAACGACTAAATATCAAGGACTCATTGGGCGAATCGCTCTGGAACTGAAATCGGAACGCACACTGACATTTGCCATATCTGAAAGTCTGATAAACGCCGGAAAAATGACAGTCCAAAAAAAAAATTTTTTCAACTTTTTTCAATTTTACCCCCGTGGGATATATATTCTACCCACACACATTTGGAACTCTCCTGGGGTACCCTCACACATATTATTCCCTCATTTAGTGGATATTTTCACAAAAAAAGTGAAATTTTCAAAAATCCAGAAAATTGGCCGAAAACGACTAAATATCAAGGACTCATTGGGCGAATCGCTCTGGAACTGAAATCGGAACGCTCACTGACATTTACCCTATCTGAAAGTCTGATAAACGCCGGAAAAATGACAGTCCAAAAAAAAAATGTTTTCAACTTTTTTCAATTTTACCCCCGTGGGATATATATTCTACCCACACACATTTGGAACTCTCCTGGGGTACCTTCACACATATTATTCCCTCATTTAGTGGATATTTTCACAAAAAAGTGAAATTTTCAAAAATCCAGAAAATTGGCTGAAAACGACTAAATGTCAAGGACTCATTGGGCGAATCGCTCTGGAACTGAAATCGGAACGCTCACTGACATTTGCCCTATCTGGTAGTCTGAGAAACGCCGGAAAAATGACTAAGTCCAAAAAAAAAATTTTTTCAACTTTTTTCAATTTTACCCCCGTGGGATATATATTCTACCCACACACATTTGGAACTCTCCTGGGGTACCCTCACACATATTATTCCCTCATTGAGTGGATATTTTCACAAAAAGAGTGAAATTTTCAAAAATCCAGAAAATTGTCCGAAAACGACTAAATATCAAGGACTCATTGGGCGAATCGCTCTGGAACTGAAATCGGAACGCTCACTGACATTTGCCCTATCTGAAAGTCTGATAAACGCCGGAAAAATGACAGTCCAAAAAAAAAATTTTTTCAACTTTTTTCAATTTTACCCCTGTGGGATATATATTCTACCCACACACATTTGGAGCTCTCCTGGGGTACCCTCACACATATTATTCCCTCATTTAGTGGATATTTTCACAAAAAAGTGAAATTTTCAAAAATCCAGAAAATTGGCTGAAAACGACTAAATATCAAGGACTCATTGGGCGAATCGCTCTGGTACTGAAATCGGAACGCACACTGACATTTGCCATATCTGAAAGTCTGATAAACGCCGGAAAAATGACAGTCCAAAAAAAAAATTTTTTCAACTTTTTTCAATTTTACCCCCGTGGGATATATATTCTACCCACACACATTTGGAACTCTCCTGGGGTACCCTCACACATATTATTCCCTCATTTAGTGGATATTTTCACAAAAAAAGTGAAATTTTCAAAAATCCAGAAAATTGGCCGAAAACGACTAAATATCAAGGACTCATTGGGCGAATCGCTCTGGAACTGAAATCGGAACGCTCACTGACATTTACCCTATCTGAAAGTCTGATAAACGCCGGAAAAATGACAGTCCAAAAAAAAAATGTTTTCAACTTTTTTCAATTTTACCCCCGTGGGATATATATTCTACCCACACACATTTGGAACTCTCCTGGGGTACCCTCACACATATTATTCCCTCATTTAGTGGATATTTTCACAAAAAAGTGAAATTTTCAAAAATCCAGAAAATTGGCTGAAAACGACTAAATATCAAGGACTCATTGGGCGAATCGCTCTGGAACTGAAATCGGAACGCTCACTGACATTTGCCCTATCTGAAAGTCTGATAAACGCCGGAAAAATGACTAAGTCCAAAAAAAAAATTTTTTCAACTTTTATCAATTTTACCCCCATGGGATATATATTCTACCCACACACATTTGGAACTCTCCTGTGGTACCCTCACACATATTATTCCCTCATTTAGTGGATATTTTCACAAAAAAGTGAAATTTTCAAAAATCCAGAAAATTGGCTGAAAACGACTAAATATCAAGGACTCATTGGGCGAATCGCTCTGGAACTGAAATCGGAACGCTCACTGACATTTGCCCTATCTGAAAGTATGATAAACGCCGGAAAAATGACTGTCCAAAAAAAAAATTTTTTAAACTTTTTTCAATTTTCCCCCGTGGGATATATATTCTACCCACACACATTTGGAACTCTCCTGGGGTACCCTCACACATATTATTCCCTCATTTAGTGGATATTTTCACAAAAAAGTGAAATTTTCAAAAATCCAGAAAATTGGCTGAAAACGACTAAATGTCAAGGACTCATTGGGCGAATCGCTCTGGAACTGAAATCGGAACGCTCACTGACATTTGCCCTATCTGGAAGTCTGAGAAACGCCGGAAAAATGACTAAGTCCAAAAAAAAAATTTTTTCAACTTTTTTCAATTTTACCCCCGTGGGATATATATTCTACCCACACACATTTGGAACTCTCCTGGGGTACCCTCACACATATTATTCCCTCATTGAGTGGATATTTTCACAAAAAGAGTGAAATTTTCAAAAATCCAGAAAATTGTCCGAAAACGACTAAATATCAAGGACTCATTGGGCGAATCGCTCTGGAACTGAAATCGGAACGCTCACTGACATTTGCCCTATCTGAAAGTCTGATAAACGCCGGAAAAATGACAGTCCAAAAAAAAAATTTTTTCAACTTTTTTCAATTTTACCCCTGTGGGATATATATTCTACCCACACACATTTGGAGCTCTCCTGGGGTACCCTCACACATATTATTCCCTCATTTAGTGGATATTTTCACAAAAAAGTGAAATTTTCAAAAATCCAGAAAATTGGCTGAAAACGACTAAATATCAAGGACTCATTGGGCGAATCGCTCTGGAACTGAAATCGGAACGCACACTGACATTTGCCATATCTGAAAGTCTGATAAACGCCGGAAAAATGACAGTCCAAAAAAAAAATTTTTTCAACTTTTTTCAATTTTACCCCCGTGGGATATATATTCTACCCACACACATTTGGAACTCTCCTGGGGTACCCTCACACATATTATTCCCTCATTTAGTGGATATTTTCACAAAAAAAGTGAAATTTTCAAAAATCCAGAAAATTGGCCGAAAACGACTAAATATCAAGGACTCATTGGGCGAATCGCTCTGGAACTGAAATCGGAACGCTCACTGACATTTACCCTATCTGAAAGTCTGATAAACGCCGGAAAAATGACAGTCCAAAAAAAAAATGTTTTCAACTTTTTTCAATTTTACCCCCGTGGGATATATATTCTACCCACACACATTTGGAACTCTCCTGGGGTACCTTCACACATATTATTCCCTCATTTAGTGGATATTTTCACAAAAAAGTGAAATTTTCAAAAATCCAGAAAATTGGCTGAAAACGACTAAATGTCAAGGACTCATTGGGCGAATCGCTCTGGAACTGAAATCGGAACGCTCACTGACATTTGCCCTATCTGGAAGTCTGAGAAACGCCGGAAAAATGACTAAGTCCAAAAAAAAAATTTTTTCAATTTTACCCCCGTGGGATATATATTCTACCGACACACATTTGGAACTCTCCTGGGGTACCCTCACACATATTATTCCCTCATTTAGTGGATATTTTCACAAAAAAGTGAAATTTTCAAAAATCCAGAAAATTGGCTGAAAACGACTAAATATCAAGGACTCATTGGGCGAATCGCTCTGGAACTGAAATCGGAACGCTCACTGACATTTGCCCTATCTGAAAGTCTGATAAACGCCGGAAAAATGACTAAGTCCAAAAAAAAAATTTTTTCAACTTTTATCAATTTTACCCCCATGGGATATATATTCTACCCACACACATTTGGAACTCTCCTGTGGTACCCTCACACATATTATTCCCTCATTTAGTGGATATTTTCACAAAAAAGTGAAATTTTCAAAAATCCAGAAAATTGGCTGAAAACGACTAAATATCAAGGACTCATTGGGCGAATCGCTCTGGAACTGAAATCGGAACGCTCACTGACATTTGCCCTATCTGAAAGTATGATAAACGCCGGAAAAATGACTGTCCAAAAAAAAAATTTTTTAAACTTTTTTCAATTTTCCCCCGTGGGATATATATTCTACCCACACACATTTGTAACTCTCCTGGGGTACCCTCACACATATTATTCCCTCATTTAGTGGATATTTTCACAAAAAAGTGAAATTTTCAAAAATCCAGAAAATTGGCCGAAAACGACTAAACATCAAGGACTCATTGGGCGAATCGCTCTGGAACTGAAATCGGAACGCTCACTGACATTTGCCCTATCTGAAAGTCTGATAAACGCCGGAAAAATGACTAAGTCCAAAAAAAAAATTTTTTCAACTTTTATCAATTTTACCCCCGTGGGATATATATTCTACCCACACACATTTGGAACTCTCCTGTGGTACCCTCACACATATTATTCCCTCATTTAGTGGATATTTTCACAAAAAAGTGAAATTTTCAAAAATCCAGAAAATTGCCTGAAAACGACTAAATATCAACGAATTATTGGGCGATTCGCTTTGGAACTGAAATCGGAACGCTCACTGACATTTGCCCTATCTGAAAGTCTGATGAACGCCGGAAAAATGACAGTCCAAAAAAAAAATTTTTTCAACTTTTTTCAATTTTCCCCTGTGGGATATATATTCTACCCACACACATTTGGAACTCTCCTGGGGTACCCTCACACATATTATTCCCTCATTTAGTGGATATTTTCACAAAAAAGTGAAATTTTCAAAAATCCAGAAAATTGGCCGAAAACGACTAAACATCAAGGACTCATTGGGCGAATCGCTCTGGAACTGAAATCGGAACGCTCACTGACATTTTCCCTATCTGAAAGTCTGATAAACGCCGGAAAAATGACTAAGTCCAAAAAAAAAATTTTTTCAACTTTTTTCAATTTTACCCCCGTGGGATATATATTCTACCGAAACACATTTGGAACTCTCCTGGGGTACCCTCACACATATTATTCCCTCATTTAGTGGATATTTTCACAAAAAAGTGAAATTTTCAAAAATCCACAAAATTGGCTGAAAATGACTAAATATCAAGGACTCATTGGGCGAATCGCTCTGGAACTGAAATCGGAACTCTCACTGACATTTCCCCTATCTGAAAGTCTGATAAACGCCGGAAAAATGACAGTCCAAAAAAAAAATTTTTTCAACTTTTTTCAATTTTACCCCCGTGGGATATATATTCTACCCACACACATTTGGAACTCTCCTGGGGTACCCTCACACATATTATTCCCTCATTTAGTGGATATTTTCACAAAAAAGTAAAATTTTCAAAAATCCAGAAAATTGGCTGAAAACGACTAAATGTCAAGGACTCATTGGGCGAATCGCTCTGGAACTGAAATCGGAACGCTCACTGACATTTGCCCTATCTGAAAGTCTGAGAAACGCCAGAAAAATGACTAAGTCCAAAAAAAAAATTTTTTCAACTTTTTTCAATTTTACCCCCGTGGGATATATATGTTAGAACCTTGCTGTTAGGTTTTTTTTCCTTTGCTGGTCACATGACCTTGTTGGCCTATTTAATCCTGCTCCGCCCTTCTGGCTTTGCTGGACTTCATTGTATATCTACTTTCTAGCTAGCCTGTGCTCTGTATCTAACTCTGTTAGTTTGCTTGGTCTACGGACCTCTATGTTCTATCTATTTTGTTTGTTCGTCTGTCTGCTACTATTTCTGTTAGGAGGTGTCCCATATTCCTCCCAGTCCTTAGTACTTGTAGGGATTCCCTCCCCACATCTATAGTTCTTCGTACAGACTAGATTAGGACTTTAGCAGGTCTGATCGCAGGATCAGGTTCCCTGTTACATCGTAGGGATTCAGCTGAGTCTCATAGTAGGGACAGATCTCCTCTCTTTCCTTAGCTTTGGTAGCAGAACATAACAGTAAGTCCAGCCAGCAAATTCTCTAAGGAAAGATTTTTTTTGTTCCATCATGGTGTCGGTTCAGGATTTGGCTCATCGCCTGCAGGGACTCTCTCTGGAGGTGGCCGAGCTCCGTCAGCACGTGAGTAACTGTCCTGGAGCACATTTCTTGGAGCCTAAGGTATGTTTGCCGGATTTGTTTTTTGGTGAACACCGAGAATTTTTTTCATTTAAAAATGCTTGCTTATTGTATTTTCGTTTGAGACCTAAGTCCTCTGGGGATGAATCCCAGCGCGTAGGGTTCATAATGTCACTTTTGCGCAAAGAGCCTCAGGAGTGGGCCTTTTCTTTGCAACCTAGTGATTCATGCTTCAGATCAGTGGATAGTTTTTTTTCTGCTTTGGGACTATTATATGATGATCCTGACCGTGTCGCATCAGCTGAGACTGAGTTGAGACGTCTAAAACAAGGATCGGGTAATGTGGAAAAATATTGTACACATTTTCGTCGTTGGTCCACTCAAACAGGGTGGAACGATTCTGCTCTGAAAAGTCTATTTCTTGCTGGGCTCAGTGAAAGGGTTAAAGACCTGCTAATTGCTTATCCTACACCTGAAGATTTGCAACAGGCTATGCAATTAGCTATACGGGTGGATAGAAGACTGCGTGCTAGGGTTAATGAGAGCAAATCCTCTGCTATGTCAGTTTCTGGTTATGATAATGTGTGTACTAACAGTGGTGAACCGATGGAGATTGGATCGGTGGCACCTCGCTCTCAAGAAAAAGACCGTCGTTTTTCACAAGGCTTGTGTTTCTACTGCGGAAAATCTGGTCATTTGATTAAAGGCTGTGAGCTTCGTATGAAGAAAGAAAAAAAAATGGTCAGTCACGCCCGTATTGCCTGTTTAATTTCCAAGGGTATATTTTTAGCTGCTTCCACGATTGCTCAGGAAAAATTAATGGAATTTCGGGTGTTTGTTGATTGCGGGTCTACACTGAATGTAATTGATGGGGGATTCGTGGAAAAACTCAATTTAAAACCTGAACCTTTGTCATCCCCCATTGCTGTGGTTTCTGTGGATGGCTCCCCTTTGAAGAATATTACTCTCAAGGTCAGTGAATTTCCTCTCACTATTAATGGTGTTCACCATGAGAAATTGGATTTGGTAGTGTTGAATAACTTGCCTTCTCCAGTAATATTGGGTTTGCCCTGGTTAAAATTTCACAATCCTGTACTGGATTGGTCTACCAGTGAAATTAAATCCTGGAGCCATAAATGTTATGACAAGTGTTGTAACGGGCGTATTGCAGCTTTGGATAGGGGAGAATTGCCTGTTCCTATTCAGGATTTTTGGAGAGTTTTTTCTGAGAAGGAATCGCAGGTTTTGCCTCCCCATAGAGACTATGATTGTTCTATTGAATTTGTCCCTGGAGCGACTCTTCCTAAGAGTCGTTTATTTAACCTTACTATTCCTGAGAGGAAGGCTTTGGAGGAATACATACAGACAAGCTTGGCCGCCGGTCACATTAGGCCCTCTAAGTCTCCTGTGGCGGTTGGATTTTTTTTTGTAAAAAAAAAGGACGGCGGTTTACGTCCTTGTCTGGATTTTCGTGAGATTAACAAAATTACGGTACGCAATCCTTACCCACTGCCATTGATTCCTGATCTGTTTAACCAGTTATTGGGGGCCAAGTGGTTCTCTAAAATTGACCTTAAGGGGGCATACAATCTGTTGCGCATGAAGGAGGGTGATGAATGGAAGACTGCTTTTAACACTCCTGTGGGTCATTTTGAGAATCTGGTTATGCCTTTTGGTCTCACTAATGCTCCTGCATTTTTTCAGAATCTGATTAATGACATCCTTAGACCTTTGATCGGTAAAAATGTGGTTGTGTATTTGGATGACATTTTGATTTATTCGCCAGATCTGGAGTCTCATTGGCGGAGCGTGCGTGAGGTATTACAGTTATTAATGGACAATTCGCTTTTTGCTAAGCTGGAGAAATGTGAGTTCGCTGTACAGAGAATTAGTTTTTTGGGCTACATTATCTCCAGCAAAGGTTTTGAGATGGATCCGGTTAAGGTTCAGGCTGTGCAGGAATGGCCTAGGCCTATTGGTTTGAAATCGATACAGAGGTTTTTGGGTTTCGCCAATTACTATAGAAAGTTCATAAAAAATTTTTCTAGTATTGTCAAACCTCTGACTGATCTCACCAGGAAAGGTGCTGATGCGGTTCAGTGGTCTTCTGAGGCCATTGAAGCTTTTGTGTATCTCAAGGAGAGGTTCACCTCTGCTCCCATCCTTATGCAGCCTGATGTTACTAGGCCGTTTTTGGTTGAGGTTGATGCTTCCTCTGTGGGGGTTGGCGCAGTATTGTCTCAGGATAACGGGGATGGATTACATCCCTGTGCCTTTTTTTCAAAAAATTTTTCGGAGACTGAATTGAATTACGATATTGGTAATCGGGAATTATTGGCTATTAAACTCGCATTTGAACACTGGCGCCACTTCTTGGAAGGTGCGGAATTTCCCATTCAGGTTCTTACGGATCATAAAAATCTGATATATCTTGATGCTGCCAAGCGCCTGAATGCCCGTCAGGCTAGGTGGGCACTGTTTTTCTCGCGGTTTAATTTCTCCGTTACTTACATCCCTGGTACTAAGAATGTTAAGGCGGATGCCTTGTCTCGCAGTTTTTCTCCCATAGTCGGTGCTGAGAAAGAGGAAAACATTTTACAAGAAGGTGTTGTGATAGCTGCTTTAGACTCCGTTTTGGAAGATGAGATTCTTAAAGCTCAGGAGAATGCCCCATCTAACACTCCTCATGGGAGGTTGTTTGTGCCTGAGACCTTTAGGAGAGATTTGTTTGTTGAGTGTCACGAATCTCGGTTGGCAGGTCATCCCGGAATCTCTGAGACCAAGAGCCTGGTGGGTCGCAGTTTTTGGTGGCCTGGATGGCAGAAGGAAGTCATTAAGTGGGTGCGCCAATGTACTATATGTGCTAGATCTAAGTCCTCACATACTCCTGCTGCGGGGTTGCTTTGTCCTTTGGAGGTCCCCAGTGCTCCTTGGACACATTTGGCTATGGACTTTATAACTGACCTTCCCTCCTCTGAGGGTTTTACTGTCATCTGGGTGGTCGTGGACCGTTTTAGCAAAATGTGTCACTTGGTTCCCTTCGTCAAACTGCCCTGCGCTAAAACTCTCGCTAAGGCCTTTGTCAAGGAAATTGTCAGACTTCATGGCGTTCCTACTGACATTGTTTCTGATAGGGGTCCTCAGTTCGTGGCTCGTTTTTGGCGTGCCTTTTGTGACAGGTTGGGAATTCATTTGTCGTTTTCGTCCGGATATCATCCTGAATCTAATGGCCAGACAGAAAGGAAAAACCAGGATGTTGAGCAGTTCTTGCGTTGTTTTGTGGCAGACAATCAAGAGGGGTGGTCTGAGTTTCTGCCACTTGCCGAATTTGCTCTGAACAATCATACATCTTCTTCTGCTGGTTGTTCGCCTTTTTTTTGTTGTTCTGGGAGACATCCGTCGTTTGGGTCGTTCTCCAAGTTGGGATCTGCCGTGCCTGAGGAGGAGAATTTTTCCGGTGATTTGGAGAGAGTTTGGACGGATGTGCGTGGTAATCTTCAGGAGGCCAACAGAAAATCTAAAGACTACTTTGATAGGAAACGACAGGAGGTTTTGTTCGCTGTTGGTGACATGGTTTGGTTGTCCTCTAGGAATCTGCGGTTGAGGATTCCTTCTAAGAAATTGGGTCCCAAGTTTGTAGGGCCCTTTAAGGTGCTTCAGGTTGTCAACCAATCTGCTGTTAGGTTGGAGGTTCCTACCTCCTGGAGAATTAATGCGGTCTTTCATGTCTCTCTGTTAAAAAAAGCTGTTGTGTCGGATGGTGACGCCTCTGCCTCTGTTCCTCCGGTGGTGGAGGACGGGGAATATGAAATTTCTCGCATCCTTGACTCTAGACGGTATAGAGGTAGTTTGCAGTATCTTGTGGCCTGGAAAGGTTTCGGACTCGAGGATAACTCTTGGGTGAGGTCAGATGATCTTTCCGCGTCCAGACTTATCAGAGCGTTTCACAGGAGATTTCCTGATAAGCCTGGTCCTAGGGGATCCGGAGGATCCTCTTAGAAGGGGGGGTACTGTTAGAACCTTGCTGTTAGGTTTTTTTTCCTTTGCTGGTCACATGACCTTGTTGGCCTATTTAATCCTGCTCCGCCCTTCTGGCTTTGCTGGACTTCATTGTATATCTACTTTCTAGCTAGCCTGTGCTCTGTATCTAACTCTGTTGGTTTGCTTGGTCTACGGACCTCTATGTTCTATCTATTTTGTTTGTTCGTCTGTCTGCTACTATTTCTGTTAGGAGGTGTCCCATATTCCTCCCAGTCCTTAGTACTTGTAGGGATTCCCTCCCCACATCTATAGGTCTTCGTACAGACTAGATTAGGACTTTAGCAGGTCTGATCGCAGGATCAGGTTCCCTGTTACATCGTAGGGATTCAGCTGAGTCTCATAGTAGGGACAGATCTCCTCTCTTTCCTTAGCTTTGGTAGCAGAACATAACAATATATTCTACCCACACACATTTGGAACTCTCCTGGGGTACCCTCACACATATTATTCCCTCATTTAGTGGATATTTTCACAAAAAAAGTGAAATTTTCAAAAATCCAGGAAATTGGCCGAAAACGACTAAATATCAAGGACTCATTGGGCGAATCGCTCTGGAACTGAAATCGGAACGCTCACTGACATTTCCCCTATCTGAAAGTCTGATAAACGCCGGAAAAATGACAGTCCAAAAAAAAAATTTTTTCAACTTTTTTCAATTTTACCCCCGTGGGATATATATTCTACCCACACACATTTGGAACTCTCCTGGGGTACCCTCACACATATTATTCCCTCATTTAGTGGATATTTTCACAAAAAAGTGAAATTTTCAAAAATCCAGAAAATTGGCCGAAAACGACTAAATATCAAGGACTCATTGGGCGAATCGCTCTGGAACTGAAATCGGAACGCTCACTGACATTTCCCCTATCTGAAAGTCTGATAAACGCCGGAAAAATGACAGTCCAAAAAAAAAATGTTTTCAACTTTTTTCAATTTTACCCCCGTGGGATATATATTCTACCCACACACATTTGGAACTCTCCTGGGGTACCCTCACACATATTATTCCCTCATTTAGTGGAATTTTTCACAAAAAAGTGAAATATTCAAAAATCCAGAAAATTGGATGAAAACGACTAAATATCAAGGACTCATTGGGCGAATCGCTCTGGAACTGAAATCGGAACGCTCACTGACATTTCCCCTATCTGAAAGTCTGATAAACGTCAGAAAAATGACTAAGTACAAAAAAAAAAAAAAATTTTTCAACTTTTTTCAATTTTACCCCCGTGGGATATATATTCTACCCACACACATTTGGAACTCTCCTGGGGTACCTTCACACATATTATTCCCTCATTTAGTGGATATTTTCACAAAAAAGTGAAATTTTCAAAAATCCAGAAAATTGGCTGAAAACGACTAAATATCAAGGACTCATTGGGCGAATCGCTCTGGAACTGAAATCGGAACGCTCACTGACATTTCCCCTATCTGAAAGTCTGATAAACGCCGGAAAAATGACAGTCCAAAAAAAAAAATTGTTTCAACTTTTTTCAATTTTACCCCCGTGGGATATATATTCTACCCACACACATTTGGAACTCTCCTGGGGTACCCTCACACATATTATTCCCTCATTTAGTGGATATTTTCACAAAAAAGTTAAATTTTCAAAAATCCAGAAAATTGGCTGAAAACGACTAAATATCAAGGAGTCATTGGACGAATCGCTCTGGAACTGAAATCGGAACGCTCACTGACATTTGCCCTATCTGAAAGTCTGATAAACGCCGGAAAAATGACAGTCCAAAAAAAAAAATTTTTTCAACTTTTTTCAATTTTACCCCCGTGGGATATATATTCTACCCACACACATTTGGAACTCTCCTGGGGTACCCTCACACATATTATTCCCTCATTTAGTGGATATTTTCACAAAAAAGTGAAATTTTCAAAAATCCACAAAATTGGCTGAAAACGACTAAATATCAAGGACTCATTGGGCGAATCGCTCTGGAACTGAAATCGGAACGCTCCCTGACATTTGCCCTATCTGAAAGTCTGATAAACGCCGGAAAAATGACAGTCCAAAAAAAAATTTTTTTCAACTTTTTTCAATTTTACCCCCGTGGGATATATATTCTACCCACACACATTTGGAACTCTCCTGGGGTACCCTCACACATATTATTCCCTCATTTAGTGGATATTTTCACAAAAAAAGTGAAATTTTCAAAAATCCACAAAATTGGCTGAAAATGACTAAATATCAAGG
Source organism: Phyllobates terribilis (assembly GCF_046119375.1). NCBI lineage: Eukaryota > Metazoa > Chordata > Amphibia > Anura > Dendrobatidae > Phyllobates > Phyllobates terribilis. The sequence continues at coordinate 323,175,792 of NW_027362764.1, read as the reverse complement.
ACTCATTGGGCGAATCGCTCTGGAACTGAAATCAGAACGCTCACTGACATTTCCCCTATCTGAAAGTCTGATAAACGCCGGAAAAATGACAGTCCAAAAAAAAAATTTTTTCAATTTTTTTCAATTTTACTCCCGTGGGATATATATTCTACCCACACACATTTGGAACTCTCCTGGGGTACCCTCGCACATATTATTCCCTCATTTAGTGGATATTTTCACAAAAAAGTGAAATTTTCAAAAATCCAAAATATTGGCTGAAAACGACTAAATATCAAGGACTCATTGTGCGAATCACTCTGCAACTGAAATCAGAACGCTCTCTGACATTTCCCCTATCTGAAAGTGTGAGAAACGCCGGAAAAATGACTAAGTCCAAGAAAAAAATTTTTTCAACTTTTTTCAATTTTACCCCCGTGGGATATATATTCTACCCACACACATTTGGAACTCTCCTGGGGTACCCTCACACATATTATTCCCTCATTTAGTGGATATTTTCACAAAAAAGTGAAATTTTCAAAAATCCAGAAAATTGGCTGAAAACGACTAAATGTCAAGGACTCATTGGGCGAATCGCTCTGGAACTGAAATCGGAACGCTCACTGACATTTCCCCTATCTGAAAGTCTGATAAACGCCGGAAAAATGACTAAGTACAAAAAAAATTAATTTTCAACTTTTTTCAATTTTACCCCCGTGGGATATATAATCTACCGACAAACATTTGGAACTCTCCTGGGGTACCCTCACACATATTATTCCCTCATTTAGTGGATATTTTCACAAAAAAGTGAAATTTTCAAAAATCCAAAATATTGGCTGAAAACAACTAAATATAAAGGACTCATTGGGCGAATCGCTCTGGAACTGAAATCGGAACGCTCACTGACATTTGCCCTATCTGAAAGTGTGATAAACGCCGGAAAAATGACTAAGTCCAAAAAAAAAATTTTTTCAACTTTTTTCAATTTTACTCCCGTGGGATATATATTCTACCACACACATTTGGAACTCTCCTGGGGTACCCTCAAACATATTATTCCCTCATTTAGTGGATATTTTCACAAAAAAGTGAAATTTTCAAAAATCCAAAATATTGGCTGAAAACAACGAAAAATATAGGACACATTGGGTGAATCGCTCTGGAACTGAAATCAGAATGCTCACTGAGATTTCCCCTATCTGAAAGTCTCATAAACGCTGGAAAAATGACTAAGTACCAATAATTTTTTTTTTTTACTTTTTTCAATTTTACCCCCGTGGGATATATATTCTACCCACACACATTTGGAACTCTCCTGGGGTACCCTCACACATATTGTTCCCCCATTTAGTGGATATTTTCACAAAAAAGTGAAATTTTCAAAAATCCAGTAAATTTCCTGAAAACGACTAAATATCAAGGACTCAGGACTCATTGGGCGAATCGCTCTGGAACTGAAATCAGAATGCTCACTGACATTTCCCCTATCTGAAAGTCTGATAACGTCGGAAAAATGACTAAGCCCCAAAAAAATTTTTTTTTAACTTTTTTCAATTTTACCCCCGTGGGATATATATTCTACCCACACACATTTGGAACTCTCCTGGGGTACCCTCACACATATTATTCCCTCATTAAATGGATATTTTCACAAAAAAAGTGAAATTTTCAAAAATCCAAAATATTGGCTGAAAACGACTAAATATCAAGGACTCATTGGTAGAGATGAGCGGTGTTCGACTAGAACTGTTCGCCAATCTCAAATTCGAGCTGTTTTGGGCGGTGTTCGAGTTGTTCGACGAACCCGAACGATTTGCAAAAAATTTGGCTGTTCGAGGTTATGTTCGATAACTGTTCGTGCACCAAAAGCGTGTCCTGCATGTCTGGCGCTATTTTGAGCACCAATCATGCAGGGATTGTCTGCCACTCACTGTAATGCCACAGCCATGGTGGTTGTGGCATTACAGTGATTGCCCAAATCGATGGGAACAGTGCCAACAGTGAAACATGAAAAGCCGGCAATTCAGCAGCGGCATAAACCGCTACCCGACAATTTAGAACGAAAGAATAGAGCTTCACATATAGATTAGATAGAAACATGTCAGCCACATATACACGAAGTACAGTGACAGTGTTGCTTACTGTACTTGTCATTTAGTGTAAAGGATTTATCAAAAAAAATAAGTGTTTTCATGCACCGTCTCTTTAAAAAAGCCGCCGCCAATTCAGCAGCGGTACCCGACAATTTAGAATAGAAGGAATAGAGAATCACACATAGATTATTAGATAGATAGAAACATGTCAGTAACACATAAATGAAGTACAGTGACAGTGTTGCTTACTGTACTTGTCATTTAGTGTAAAGGATTTATTAAAAAAAATAATAGTGTTTTCATGCACCGTCTCTTTAAAAAAGACGGCCGGCAATTCAGCATCTGTACCCGACAATTTAGAATAGAAGGAATAGAGAATCACACATAGATTAGATAGATAGAAACATGTCGGTCACATATATATGAAGTACTGTGACAGTGTTGATTACTGTACTTGTCATTTAGTGGTAAAAAAAAGGATTTATTTAAAAAAAAATTGGCGTGGGGGTCCCCATAATTTTAGGCTCTAGCGGAGGTAAAGCAGACGGCTGGGGCAGATGTTTGAAGCCTGGGAAGGGGGTAATACCCACGGAGCTTCCCAGGCCCCCTCCCAGGCTAGAAAAAACAGCCGTCAGCCGCCCCAGAAATGGCGCATCCATAGGATGCGCTAATTCTAGCACTTAGCCTCGCTCTTCCCACTGCCCTGTAGCGGTGGCAGTGAGGTAATAGGGTTGGGGTTGATGTCAGCTTATCATGCCAGCTGACATCAAGCCCAGGTTAGTAATGGAGAGGCGTCTATAAGACACCCCCATTACTAACCCCATAGTCAAAGTTAAAAGAAAACACAAACACCCAGAATAAAGTCCTTTAATTGAAATAAAGACACATTCCTTTATTGTTCTAAATTAAACCATACTTACCACCACGCCCATTCCAGCTGAAGCCAACGATCTCCTGCAATATAAGTAAAATAATAAAGCAACCTCATCCTTATCTTTCCATGGTTCCCACGACAGCTTCAGCTCTGCTACATCGAGATGACAGGCTGGACCACAGCAGAACGCTGCCATCTAGCCTGTCATCCCGCAGACACTGAGAAGCGCAGGCTTGCTTGCGCTCCTCAGTGTCTGGCTGTGACGGCATCCAGATGAGCCGAGGTCATGTCCAATGAACTCGGCTCACCTCATGCACGTCACTGACAGCGTGGGAGAATTCTCCTGCACTCAGCGCTTCAGCGTGAGAATTTTCCCACGCTGTAAGTGACGTGCATGAGGTGAGTTCATTCATGTCCAATGATCTCAGCTCACCTCATGCACGTCACTGACAGCGTGGGAAAATTCTCCTGCACTCAGCGCTACTGCGTGAGAATTCTCCCATGCTGTGTCACGGGTGTGTCGCCACGAAGATCGTCACGATTACACAGCCTGACTTCTCGCAGCTGAGTTTTTGGTGTTTTGTGTTTTTCGGCAGTGAGGGAGTTAACTCTCTCTCTCTGTGCTAGACGAGGTTCAGCCTCGCCCAGCTGCAATCAATGCTGCAGTAGTGGGACTCCTTCATATGCCTGCCAGTCTGTTAGGGAAGTGTCGGTGAAAGCATTTCATACAGACTAACAGAGCGGATCGTGGTATTTTGGAGTTCTAAGCTAAGTGTATTTGGTGTGGCTTTTCCCTTCCTCGCTTTATCATTTATCTCCTTTCCCGTTGGTGTTCCCTCTGTAGTTGTGGTGTAGTTTTTGTATGCAAGGTGGTTTTTGGTTTGACCCTTGTACTGTCTCGTTCGTCTAAGTACTGAGTGTTGGCATATTATTTCCTGTCCCCTATTGTTGTGATCGGGGTCCTTCTCAGGACTAGATTACTGAGGTGCAAGGATCCTCAGGAGGTAGGGGTTACGCTGGCGGCCTGGACCTCTGTACCTTTAACAGTACCTCCAGGTAGAGGGATTAGTCAGGGCCCCAGCTTAGGGTCAGCTTAGGCCCCTGACCTCCTGTACGCAGAGACAGTGTGACATTTTCATCGACCCACTAAGATTCTCTCCAGCTACCATGGATCCAGTAGCCAGTCTAGCTCGGCAGTTGCAGAGTTTGTCCATGGAGCTGGCGGACGTTAGGTCCAAGGTTTTGTATCCCCAGGAGCAAGCCGGACCAGAACCTAAAGTAGCTCTCCCTGACAGGTTCACTGGGGGGCGGGACAAGTTTTTTGTTTTCCGGGAGGCATGCAAGTTGTACTTTCGGCTGCGGCCTCGGTCTTCGGGGAGTGAAGAACAAAGGGTGGGAATTGTCATCTCGCTCCTACAAGGGGACCCACAATCTTGGGCATTCTCTCTTCCCCCAGGCTCCCCGGCTCTCCAGTCAGTGAATAGGTTTTTTGCAGCTCTGGGTCTCGTATATGATGACCCGGATCGGATCTCCCGCGCTGAATCTAAGTTACGTAGGATCCAGCAGGGAGATCGTCCGGCGGAGGAATTCTGTTCGGAGTTCCGTAGGTGGTTCCGTAGGTGGGCCACGGACACCCAGTGGAATGACCCGGCTCTTAGGAGCCAGTTTTGTCAAGGTTTATCCGACAAATTAAAGGATGCATTGGCTCAGTATGACCCTCCCGCATCACTGGAAGTCGCTATGACCCTTGCTATTCGCATTGACAGACGGCTTCGGGAGAGGTGCGGGGCAACTCCGCCCCCTGTGATAACTCCACCTTCTACAAGGGTTCCTTTTATGGAGGGTCCCCTGGTCCGTCCAGAGGAGCCTATGCAATTAGGAGGGACATCATTTCGGGGGAAGGGACCGGTGGTGCGCCATAAGACAGGAAGGTGTTTCTTCTGCGGGAGAAAGGGACATTTTATTGGGGGCTGTCCATCCCGTTCCTTGCAGAGTGAAGAGTCGTCGGAAAACTGTTGATCCCAGGTTGTGTGGTGGACGGCAATCTGGGAGTAGGTATTTCGTCCCTAGGTTCATCTCAGTTTCTTGTACCGGCGGAGGTGGTGGTGGGTACGAGTACTGAGAGGATATCTGTTCTTCTGGATAGTGGGGCCGGGGCTAATCTGGTGGACGCTCGGTTTGCCCGGGTTCAAGGTATGTGATTGAGTGAGTTGGCTAAACCCATCCCCATATTCTCGATCGATGCCAGGCCCCTCGGTCAGGGAAGTTTTTTGCAAGCTGTGCATAACGTAAAACTTCAAGTGGGGGCGATACATAAAGAACTGTTGTCTTGCTACGTGTTGGAGGGTCTTCCCACTCCTATAGTGTTGGGCCTTCCTTGGTTAACTAAGCATAACCCGGTTATTTGGCAATCTAGAGAGATAAGCCAATGGAGTAAATTCTGTAATAAAAACTGCATGAATACGGTCATTGGTGCGGTTACTCCTAGGGTCTTACCTCCGTTTCTGGCGGACTTTGAGGATGTATTCTCGGAGAAAGGGTGTCAGGAACTACCTCCTCATCGCGAGTATGACTGTTCTGTAAAACTGCTCCCTGAGGCCAAGTTACCTAAAGCTAGGTTGTATAACCTTTCTGGTCCTGAGAGGCAGGCCATGAAGGATTATATTTCTGAAAGTCTGGCTAAGGGGCATATTAGACCTTCATCTTAACCAGTGGCCGCGGGGTTCTTCTTTGTGAAGAAGAAAGATGGAGGCCTACGCCCTTGCCTGGATTTCCGTGAACTTAATCGGATAACGGTCCGAGATCCGTATCCGCTCCCACTTATTCCCGATCTCTTTAATCAGATCGTGGGCGCCAAATGGTTCTCTAAGTTGGATCTCAGGGGGGCGTACAATCTGATTAGGATGAAGGAGGGGGATGAGTGGAAGACGGCGTTTAACACTCCGGAGGGGCATTATGAGAACCTTGTCATGCCATTCGGTCTGACTAATGGCCCGGCGGTGTTCCAACACTTTGTTAATGACATTTTTCGCCGCCTGGTTGGACAGTTTGTTGTCATATATCTGGATGATATCTTAATTTACTCGCCGGATCTGGTGTCTCATCAGGAGCACGTTAGGCAGGTGTTACAGATCTTGTGGGATAATAAACTGTATGCCAAATGGGAAAAGTGTGTGTTCGCCATACAGGAACTCCAGTTTTTAGGCTTCCTGGTTTCAGCATCCGGTTTTCGTATGGACCCTGGGAAAGTGCGGTCAGTTCTTGAGTGGGATCTGCCAGAGAATCTTAAGGCACTACAACGTTTCCTGGGGTTTGCTAATTATTACCGGAAGTTCATTCGTAATTTCTCGTCCATGGTTAAACCTCTCACAGACATGACAAAAAAGGGGACGGATTTTTCTAGGTGGTCTGACAAGGCTTGTCAAGCTTTCTCCTCCTTGAAAAAATGTTTTGCCTCGGCACCCATACTCATTCAACCTGATGCGTCACAGCCATTCATTGTAGAGGTAGACGCTTCCGAGGTAGGGGTGGGAGCAGTATTGTCACAAGGTTCGTCCCCTGGTAAGTGGCATCCGTGCGCCTTTTTCTCTAAAAAATTGTCGTCCGCTGAGAGGAATTACGATGTCGGCAATAGGGAACTCTTGGCCATTAAGTTAGCTTTTGAGGAGTGGCGCCATTTTTTAGAGGGGGCAGTCCATCCGGTCACCGTCATCATCGATCACAAGAACCTGCTTTATCTGGAGTCTGCAAAACGTCTGAATCCCAGACAAGCCAGGTGGTCGTTGTTTTTTTACCAGGTTTAATTTTGTCGTTACATATCGTCCTGGGTCAAAAAATGTGAAGGCGGATGCCTTATCTCGTAGTTTCCCTGGGGCCGGGAATACGGATGATCCGGTTCCTATCCTTCAAGAGGGGGTGGTGGTGTCGGCAGTATGCTCTGAGCTTGAGGAGGAGGTATTGGAGGCTCAGGGGGATGCCCCTGTTGGACCTCCAGGGAGACTGTTTGTTCCAGATCAGCTACGACAAAAGGTGATCGAGGCACACCATAACTCAGCTTTGGCAGGACACCCAGGGAGTAAAGCAACTGTGGATCTCCTCTCGCGTCGGTTTTAGTGGCCTAACTTACATAAGGAGGTGGTAACTTTTGTTGCGTCCTGTGGGGTTTGTGCGCGCTCTAAGACCCCACATACCCATCCGTCTGGGGTCCTCTTACCTTTGAAGATCCCGGAGCGTCCTTGGACTCATCTGTCTATGGACTTTATTACGGACCTCCCGCCGTCTTCGGGTAAAACGGTCATACTCGTTGTAATGGACAGGTTCAGCAAGATGGCACATTTTATCGCTTTTCCTGCTCTTCCTAATGCTAAAACTCTTGTGCAGGTGTTCATTGGTAGATTGTGAGGCTTCACGGGGTACCCTCCGATGTGGTGTCAGATCGGGGGTCTCAGTTTGTGTCCAAATTCTGGAAGGCATTTTGTACACGGCGGGGGATGCATTTATCATTCTCATCGGCTTTTCATCCTCAGACCAATGGTCAGACGGAACGTATGAACCAGAGCTTGGAGACATATCTCCGGTGTTTTGTGTCAGAGAACCAGGATGACTGGGCTTCTTTCTTACCTCTGGCAGAGTTTGCTCTTAATAATAGGCGGAGCGAGTCCACTGGTAAGTCCCCGTTTTTTGGGGCATATGGTTTTCACCCCCAGTTTTGTACTTTCAGTAGGGGGGGCTCTTCGGGGGTTCATGAGGAGGAACGATTTTCCTCATCACTCGCTTCAGTATGGAGAGGGGTGCTGAAGAATCTGAATACTATGGGGAACCGATACAAACGTATGGCTGATAGGAGGAGAGTGTCTGGTCCGGACCTAAGTGTGAACGATCGGGTATGGTTGTCTACCAGGAATATAAAACTTAAGGTTCCCTCCTGGAAACTGGGTCCCAGGTTCATCGGGCCATACAGAATCAGTTCTATAATTAATCCGGTGGCATTCCGTCTTGACCTCCCCCCTACGTTTAAAATTCACAACGTGTTCCACAGATCGTTGCTTAAGAGGTATGTGGTGCCGGTGATACCGTCACCTTTACCTCCCCCTCCTGTGGTGGTCAATGGTAACTTGGAGTTCCAGGTATCAAAGGTCATCGATTCACGCTTTAATCGCCGGTCCCTTCAGTACCTGGTTCATTGGAAGGGGTATGGTCCTGAGGAGAGGATGTGGGTTCCTGCGTCGGATATTAACGCAGACCGATTAGTTCTGGCCTTCCACATGACTCACTCGGATAAACCTGGCCCTGAGGGTCCGGAGGCCCCTCGTAGAAAGGGGGGGTACTGTCACGGGTGTGTCGCCACGAAGATCGTCACGATTACACAGCCTGACTTCTCGCAGCTGAGTTTTTGGTGTTTTGTGTTTTTCGGCAGTGAGGGAGTTAACTCTCTCTGTGCTAGACGAGGTTCAGCCTCGCCCAGCTGCAATCAATGCTGCAGTAGTGGGACTCCTTCATATGCCTGCCAGTCTGTTAGGGAAGTGTCGGTGAAAGCATTTCATACAGACTAACAGAGCGGATCGTGGCATTTTGGAGTTCTAAGCTAAGTGTATTTGGTGTGGCTTTTCCCTTCCTCACTTTATCATTTATCTCCTTTCCCGTTGGTGTTCCCTCTGTAGTTGTGGTGTAGTTTTTGTATGCAAGGTGGTTTTAGGTTTGACCCTTGTACTGTCTCGTTCGTCTAAGTACTGAGTGTTGGCATATTATTTCCTGTCCCCTATTGTTGTGATCGGGGTCCTTCTCAGGACTAGATTACTAAGGTGCAGGGATCCTCAGGAGGTAGGGGTTACGCTGGCGGCCTGGACCTCTGTACCTTTAACAGTACCTCCAGGTAGAGGGATTAGCCAGGGCCCCAGGTTAGGGTCAGCTTAGGCCCCTGACCTCCTGTACGCAGAGACAGTGTGACACGCTGTCAGTGACGTGCATGAGGTGAGCTCATTCATGTCCAATGAACTCAGCTGACCTCATGTACGTCACTGACAGTGTGGGAGAATTCTCACGCTGAAGCGCTGAGTGCAGGAGAATTTTCCCACGCTGTCAGTGACGTGCATGAGGTGCGCCGAGTTCATTGGACATGAACTCATCTCATCTTTATGCCGTCACAGCGAGACACTGAGGAGCGCAAGCATGCCTGCACTTCTCAGTGTCTGCGGGATGACAGGCTGGATGGCAGCGTTCTGCTGCGGTCCAGCCTGTCATCTCGATGTAGCAGAGCTGAAGCTGTCGTGGGAACCATGGAAAGGTAAGGATGAGGTTGCTTTATTATTTTACTTTTATTGCAGAAGACATTGGCTTCAGCTGGAATGGGCGTGACGGTAAGTATGGTTTAATTTAGAACAATAAAGAATTGTGTGTTTATTTCAATTAAAGGACTTTTTTCTGGGTGTTGTGTTTTTTTTAAATACTTTACTAGAAATTCATGGCGGTCATGTCTAATATTGGCGTGACCCCATGAATTTCGGGCTTAGGGCCAGCTGATAATGCCAAGCTGGCCCTAACCCCTTTATTACCCAGTGAGCCACCGCACCAGGGCCCTGGATGAGTTGGGTACAGCACCAGAAGATGGCGCTTCTATGAACGCGCCATTTTCCGGGGTGGCTGCGGACTGCAATTTGCAGCGGGGGGGACCGAGAAAGCTTGGGCCTCCCTGCGCTGCAGATTCCAGCCCCCAGCTGCCTGCTGTACCTGGCTGGACACAAATATAGTGCGAAGCCCTACGTCAATTTTTTTTTTAATTATTTCATGAAACTAGATGGTGGCCCGATTCTAACGCATCGGGTATTCTAGAATATGTATGCGGCAGACCCGGCGCAATCAGCAGAGCGGTGTTTAAATTTGGCTCCAAAATCGCTGACTGGTCGCGGCCAGCAACCGCGACCAATCAGCAAAGCGGTGTTGAAATTTGGCGACTATATCACTGATTGGTCACGGCCGGCGGTCGCGACTAATCAGCAGAGCGGGGTTTAAATTTTGCGCCAATAATGCTGATTGGTTGCGGTCGCGACCAATCAGCAAAGCGGTGTTTAAATTTGGTGCCAATAATGGTGATTGGTCACGACCGCGACCATTCAGCATAGCGGTGTTTAAATTTTGCGGCAACAATGTTGATTAGTCGCGGCCGGCGGTCGCGACCAATCAGCAGAGCGGGGTTTAAATTTGGTGCCAACAATGCTGATTGGTCGCAATCGCCGGCCGCGACCAATCAGCAGAGCGGTGTTTAAATTTGGCGCCAAAATCGCTGATTGGTTGCGGCCTGCAACCGTGACCAATCAGCCGAGCAGGGTTTAAATTTGGCGCCAATAATGCTGATTAGTCGCGGCCGGCATCCGCGACCAATTAGCAGAGCGTTGTTTAAATTTGGCGCCAATCTCACTGATTGGACGCGGCCGCTATTTAAATGTGGCGCCCAAATCGGTGATTGGTCGCGAGCAGCGTCCGCGACCAATCAGCAGAGCGGTGTTTAACTTTAGCGCCAATATCACTGATTGGTCGCGTGCGGAGAGCGCGACCAATCAGCGAATCGTATTAGTGAGGACCGGGGAGCGCCGCTGCCTGGTCGGATACTTCCACTGTGAGAAGCCGGGAGATGAGCGACTGCTCGAAGCAGAAGTATCCCGACCCGCAGCGCCGCTCCCCGGTCCTCACTTGACACCCTAGCCGCTGATGTCCCCACAGTATCCGCATGGTGTTACAAAGATCCGGACATTTGTGTTAAAAATCGCTGATTGGTCGCTGGCGCTGCCCGCGACCAATCACCGATTTTGGCGCCAAATTTAAATATCGGCCGCAACCAATCACCGATCTTGGCTCCACATTTAAACACCGCTGTGCTGACTGGTCGCCGACGGTGGGCACGACCAATCACCGACTTTGGCGCCACATTTAAATAGCGTCCGCGACCAATCAGTACAGCGGTGTTTAAATGTGGAGCCAAGATGGGTGATTGGTCGCGGCCGATATTTAAATTTGGCGCCCAAATCGGTGATTGGTCGCGGGCAGCGCCAGCGACCAATCAGCGATTTTTAACACAAATGTCCGGACCTTTGTAACACCATGCGGATACTGTGGGGACATCAGCGGCTAGGGTGTGAAGGGAGTACCGGGAAGCGGCGCTGCGGGTCGGGATACTTCTGCTGCGAGCGCCCGCTCATGTCCCGGGTTCTCGCAGCGGAAGTATCGGCACAGGCAGCGCCGTTGACATCCATGCGGCTAGGGTGTAAAGGGAGGACCGGGGAGCGGCGCTGACATCCAATTGGTCGAGGCCGCTATTTAAATGTGCCGCACAAATCGGTGATTGGTCGCCGTCTTGATCGCGACCAATCACTGATCTTGCCGCCAAAGTTAAACACTACTGTGCTGATTGGTCGCGGACGCTGCCCGCGACCAATCACAGATTTGTGCGCCAAATTTAAATATCGGCCACGACCAATCACCGATCTTGGATCCACATTTAAAGAACGCTGTGATGATTGGTCGCGGCCGATATTTAAATGTGGCGCCCAAATCGGTGATTGGTCGCGATCTTGGCGCGCGACCAATCACTGATCTTGCCGCCAAAGTTAAACACTACTGTGCTGATTGGTCGCGGACGCTGCCCGCGACCAATCACCGATTTGTGCGCCAAATTTAAATATCAGCCTCATGCACGTCACTGACAGCGTGGGAAAATTCTCCTGCACTCAGCGCTTCAGCGTGAGAATTCTCCCACGCTGTCAGTGACGTACATGAGGTGAGCTGAGTTCATTGGACATGAACTCGGCTCATCTGGATGCCATCACAGCCTGACACTGAGGAGCGCAAGCATACCTGCGCTTCTCAGTGTCCGCGGGATGACAGGCTGGATGGCAGCTTTCTGCTGCGGTCCAGCCTGTCATCTCGATGTAGCAGAGCTGAAGCTGTCGTGGGAACCATGGAAAGGTAAGGATGATGTTGCTTTATTATTTTTCTTTTATTACAGGAGATCGTTGGCTTCAGCTGGAATGGGCGTGATGGTAAGTATGGTTTAATTTAGAACAATAAAGAATTGTGTCTTTATTTCAATTAAAGGACTTTATTCTGGGTGTTTGTGTTTTCTTTTAACTTTGACTATGTGGTTAGTAATGGGGGTGTCTTATAGACGCCTCTCCATTACTAACCTGGGCTTGATGTCAGCTGGCATTATAAGCTGACATCAACCCCAGCCCTATTACCCCACTGCCACCGCTACAGGGCAGTGGGAAGAGCGAGGCTATGTGCCAGAATTAGCGCATCCTATGGATGCTCCATTTCTGGGGCGGCTGACAGCTGGTGTTTCTAGCCTGGGAGGGAGCCAATATTCATGGTACCCTTCCTGGGCTATTAATATCAGCCACCAGCTGTCTGCCTAGCCTTTGTTAGCTATTAAAATAGGGGGGACCCCATGTCATTTTTTTGGGGGGTCCCCCATTTTAATAGCTAGTAAAGGCTAGGTATTCAGCTGGGGGCTGATATTAGTAGCCTGGGAAGCTCCATGGGTATTACTCTCTTCCCAGGCTTCAAACATCTGCCCCAGCTGTCTGCTTAACCTCCGCTAGAGACTAAAATTACGGGGAACCCTACGCCAATTTTTTTTTTAATAAATCCTTTATTTTAACACTAAATGACAAGTACAGTAACCAACACTGTCACTGTACTTCATATATATGTGACTGACATGTTTCTATCTATCTAATCTATGTGTGATGCTCTATCTTTCTGTTCTAAATTGTCGGGTACCGAGGCTGAATTGCCGGCCGACTTTTTTAAAGAGACGGTGCATGAAAACATTATTATTTTTTTAAATAAATCCTTTACATTAAATGACAAGTACAGTAAGCAACACTGTCACTGTACTTATTATATATGTGATTGTCATGTTTATATCTATCTATCTATGTGTGAAGCTCTATTCTTTCTGTTATAAATTGTCGGGTACCGCTGCTGAATTGCCAGCCGGCTTTTTTAAAGAGACGGTGCACGAAAACACTATTATTTTTTTTAATAAATACTTTACACTAAATGACAAGTACAGTAAGCAACACTGTCACTGTGCTTCTTATATGGGTGACTGACATGTTTCTATCTATCTAATCTATGTGTGATGCTCTATTCCTTCTTGACTAAATTGTCGGGTACCGGTGTATGCCGCAGCTGAATTGCCGGCCAGCTTTTTTAAAGAGAGCGTCTTCTGAGCAGTTTGTCAGCTTTTGGACACCTTTGAAGGTGTTTTCTATGTGTTTCTATGTGTTTTTGTTTGCCTGCCATTGGTTTTAACGGTGTTCGACGGTGTTCTAAGGTGTTCGATGAACAGTTCGACGAACAGTTCCTCGAACATCCCGGTGTTCGACGAACCGAACCGAACCCGAACACTATGGGGGTGGCTCAACACTACTCATTGGGCGAATCGCTCTGGAGCTGAAATCGGAAAGCTCACTGACATTTGCCCTATCTGGAAGTCTGATAAACGCCGGAAAAATGACTAGGTCCAAAAAAAAATTTTTTGCAACTTTTTTCAATTTTACCCCCGTGGGATATATATTCTACCCACACACATTTGGAACTCTCCTGGGGTACCCTCACACATATTATTCCCTCATTTAGTGGATATTTTCACAAAAAAGTGAAATTTTCAAAAATCCAAAATATTGGCTGAAAACGACTAAATATCAAGGACTCATTGGGCGAATCGCTCTGGAACTGAAATCGGAATGCTCACTGACATTTGTCCTATCTGAAAGTCTGATAAACACTGGAAGAATGACTAAGTCCAAAAAATAAAATGTTTTCAACTTTTTTCAATTTTACCCCCATGGGATATATATTCTACCCACACACATTTGGAACTCTCCTGGGGTACCCTCACACATATTATTCCCTCATTTAGTGGATATTTCCACAAAAAAGTGAAATTTTCAAAAATCCAGAAAATTGGCTGAAAATGACTAAATATCAAGGACTCATTGGGCGAATCGCTCTGGAACTGAAATCGGAACGCTAACTCAAATTTGCCCTATCTGAAAGTCTGATAAACGCCGGAAAAATGACTAAGTCCAAAAAAAAATATTTTTCAACTTTTTTTCAATTTTACCCCCGTGGGATATATATTCTACCCACACACATTTGCAACTCTCCTGGGGTACCCTCACACATATTATTCCCTCATTTAGTGGATATTTTTACAAAAAAGTGAAATTTTCAAAAATCCATAAAATTGGCTGAAAATGACTAAATATCAAGGACTCATTGGGCGAATCGCTCTGAAACTGAAAACGGAATGCTCACTGACATTTGCCCTATCTGAAAGTCTGATAAACGCTGGAAAAATGACTAAGTCCAAAAAATAAAATGTTTTCAACTTTTTTCAATTTTACCCCCGTGGGATGTATATTCTACCCACACACATTTGGAAATCTCCTGGGGTACACTCACACATATTATTCCCTCATTTAGTGGATATTTCCACAAAAAAGTGAAATTTTCAAAAATCCAGAAAATTGGCTGAAAACGACTAAATATCAAGGACTCATTGGGCGAATCGCTCTGGAACTGAAATCGGAACGCTCACTGACATTTGCCCTATCTGAAAGTCTGATAAACGCCGAAAAAACGACTAAGTCCAAAAAAAAAAATGTTTTCAACTTTTTTTAATTTTACCCCCGTGGGATATATATTCTACCCACACACATTTGGAACTCTCCTGGGCCTCACACATATTATTCCCTCATTTAGTGGATATTTTTACAAAAAAGTGAAATTTTCAAAAATCCAGAAAATTGGCTGTAAATGACTAAATATCAAGGACTCATTGGGCGAATCGCTCTGGAACTGAAATCGGAACACTCACTGACATTTGCCCTATCTGAAATTCTGATAAACGCCGGAAAAATGACTAAGTCCAAAAAAAAATTTTTTTTTACTTTTTTCAATTTTACCCCCGTGGGATATATATTCTACCCACACACATTTGGAACTCTCCTGGGGTACCCTCACACATATTATTCCCTCATTTAGTGGATATTTCTACAAAAAAGTGAAATTTTCAAAAATCCAGAGAATTGTATGAAAACGACTAAATATCAAGGACTCATTGGGCGAATCGCTCTGGAACTGAAATCGGAATGCTCACTGACATTTGCCCTATCTGAAAGTCTGATAAACGCCGGAAAAACGAATAAGTCCAAAAAAAAAAATGTTTTCAACTTTTTTCAATTTTACCCCCGTGGGATATATATTCTACCCACACACATTTGGAACTCTCCTGGGGTACCCTCACACATATTATTCCCTCATTTAGTGGATATTTTTACAAAAAAGTGAAATTTTCAAAAATCCAGAAATATGTATGAAAACGACTAAATATCAAGGACTCAATGGGCGAATCACTCTGGAACTGAAATCGGAACGCTCACTGACATTTGCCCTATCTGAAAGTCTGATAAACGCCGGAAAAACGACTAAGTCCAAAAAAAAAAATGTTTTCAACTTTTTTCAATTTTACCCCCGTGGGATATATATTCTACCCACACACATTTGGAACTCTCCTGGGGTACCCTCACACATATTATTCCCTCATTTAGTGGATATTTTTACAAAAAAGTGAAAGTTTCAAAAATCCAGAGAATTGTATGAAAACGACTAAATATCAAGGACTCATTGGGCGAATCGCTCTGGAACTGAAATCGGAACGCTCACTGACATTTGCCCTATCTGAAAGTCTGATAAACGCCGGAAAAACGAATAAGTCCAAAAAAAAAAATGTTTTCAACTTTTTTCAATTTTACCCCCGTGGGATATATATTCTACCCACACAAATTTGGAACTCTCCTGGGGTACCCTCACACATATTATTCCCTCATTTAGTGGATATTTCCACAAAAAAGTGAAATTTTCAAAAATCCAGAAAATTGGCTGAAACCGACTAAATATCAAGGACTCATTGGGCGAATCGCTCTGGAACTGAAATCGGAACGCTCACTGACATTTCCCCTATATGAAAGTCTGATAAACGCCGGAAAAATGACTAAATCCAAAAAAAAATGTTTTCAACTTTTTTCAATTTTACCCCCGTGGGATATATATTCTACCCACACACATTTGGAACTCTCCTGGGGTACCCTCACACATATTATTCCCTCATTTAGTGGATATTTCCACAAAAAAGTGAATTTTTCAAAAATCCAGAAAATTACCTGAAAACGACTAAATATCAAGGACTCATTGGGCGAATCGCTCTGGAACTGAAATCGGAATGCTCACTGACATTTGCCGTATCTGAAAGTCTGATAAACGCTGGAAAAATGACTAAGTCCAAAAAATAAAATGTTTTCAACTTTTTTCAATTTTACCCCCGTGGGATGTATATTCTACCCACACACATTTGGAAATCTCCTGGGGTACACTCACACATATTATTCCCTCATTTAGTGGATATTTCCACAAAAAAGTGAAATTTTCAAAAATCCAGAAAATTGGCTGAAAACGACTAAATATCAAGGACTCATTGGGCGAATCGCTCTGGAACTGAAATCGGAATGCTCACTGACATTTGCCCTAACTGAAATTCTGATAAACGCCGGAAAAATGACTAAGTCCCAAAAAAATTTTTTTTTTAACTTTTTTCGATTTTACCATCGTGGGATATATATTCTACCCACACACATTTGGAACTCTCCTGGGGTACCCTCACACATATTATTCCCTCATTTAGTGGATATTTTTCCAAAAAAGTGAAATTTTCAAAAATCCAGAAATTGGCTGAAAACGACTAAATATCAAGGACTCATTGGGCGAATCGCTCTGTAACTGAAATCGGAACGCTCACTGACATTTGCCCTATCTGAAAGTCTGAAAAATGCCGGAAAAATGACTAAGTCCAAAAAAAAAATTTTTTCAACTTTTTTCAATTTTACCCCCGTGGGATGTATATTCTACCCACACACATTTTGAAATCTCCTGGGGTACCCTCACACATAGTATTCCCTCATTTAGTGGATATTTTCACAAATAAGTGAAATTTTCAAAAATCCAGAAAATTGGCTGAAAACGACTAAATATCAAGGACTCATTGGGCGAATCACTCTGGAACTGAAATCGGAATGCTCACTGACATTTGCCCTATCTGAAATTCTGATAAACGCCGGAAAAATGGCAGAGTCCAAAAAAAAAATGTTTTTAAACTTTTTTCAATTTTACCCCCATGGGATATATATTCTACCCACACACATTTGGAACTCTCCTGGGGTAGCCTCACACATATTATTCCCTCATTTAGTGGATATTTTCACAAAAAAAGTGAAATTTTAAAAAATCCAGAAAATTGGCTGAAAACGACTAAATATCAAGGAATCATTGGGCGAATCACTCTGGAACTGAAATCGGAACGCTCACTGACATTTCCCCTATCTGAAAGTCTGATAAACGCCAGAAAAATGAATAAGTCCTAAAAAAAAATTTTTTTCAACTTTTTTCAATTTTACCCCCGTGGGATATATTTTCTACCCACACACATTTGGAACTATCCTGGGGTACCCTCACACATATTATTCCCTCATTTAGTGGATATTTTTACAAAAAATTGAAATTTTCAAAAATCCAGAAAATTGGCTGAAAACGACTAAATATCAAGGACTCATTGGGCGAATCGCTCTGGAACTGAAATCGGAATGCTCACTGACATTTGCCCAATCTGAAAGTCTGATAAATGCCGGAAAAATGACTAAGTCCAAAAAAAAAATGTTTTCAACTTTTTTCAATTTTACCCCCGTGGGATGTATATTCTACCCACACACATTTGGAACTCTCCTGGGGTACCCTCACACATATTATTCCCTCATTTAGTGGATATTTTTACAAAAAAGTAAAATTTTCAAAAATCCAGACAATTGGCTGAAAACGACTAAATATCAAGGACTCATTGGGCGAATCACTCTGGAACTGAAATCGGAACGCTCACTGACATTTGCCCTATCTGAAAGTCTGATAAAGGGCAGAAAAATGAATAAGTCCCAAAAAAAATTTTTTTCAACTTTTTTCAATTTTACCCCCGTAAGATATATATTCTACCCACACACATTTGGAACTCTCCTGGGGTACCCTCACACATATTATTCCCTCATTTAGTGGATATTTTTACAAAAAAGTGAAATTTTCAAAAATCCAGAAAATTGGATGAAAACGACTAAATATCAAGGACTCATTGGGCGAATCACTCTGGAACTGAAATCGGAACGCTCACTGACATTTGCCCTATCTGAAAGTCTGATAAACGCCAGAAAAATGAATAAGTCCCAAAAAAAATTTTTTTTTAACTTTTTTCAATTTTACCCCCATGGGATATATATTCTACCCACACACATTTGGAACTCTCCTGGGGTACCCTCACACATATTAGTCCCTCATTTAGAGGATATTTCCACAAAAAAGTGAAATTTTAAAAAATCCAGAAAATTGGCTGAAAACGACTAAATATGAAGAACTCATTGCGTGAATCGCTCTGGAACTAAAATCGGAATGCTCACTGACATTTGCCCTATCTGAAAGTCTGATAAACGCCGGAAAAATGACTAAGTCCAAAAAAAAAAATGTTTTCAACTTTTTTCAATATTACCCCCGTGGGATGTATATTCTACCCACACACATTTGGAAATCTCCTGGGGTACACTCACACATATTATTCCCTCATTTAGTGGATACTTATACAAAAAAGAGAAATTTTCAAAAATCCAGAAAATTGGCTGAAAACGACTAAATATCATGGACTCATTGGGCGAATCACTCTGGAACTGAAATCGGAATGCTCACTGACATTCGCCCTATCTGAAATTCTGATAAATGCCGGAAAAATGACTAAGTCCAAAAAAAAAAATGTTTTTAACTTTTTTCAATTTTACCCCCGTGGGATATATATTCTACCCACACACATTTGGAACTCTCCTGGGGTACCCTCACACATATTATTCCCTCATTTAGTGGATATTTCCACAAAAAAGTGAAATTTTCAAAAATCCAGAAAATTGGCTGAAAACGACTAAATATGAAGGACTCATTGGGTGAATCGCTCTGGAACTGAAATCGGAATGCTCACTGACATTTGCCTTATCTGAAAGTCTGATAAACGCCGGAAAAATGACTAAGTCCAAAAAAAAAAATGTTTTCAACTTTTTTCAATTTTACCCCGTGGGATGTATATTCTACCCACACACATTTGGAAATCTCCTGGTGTACACTCACACATATTATTCCCTCATTTAGTGGATATTTTTACAAAAAAGTGAAATTTTCAAAAATCCAGAAAATTGGCTGAAAACGACTAAATATCAAGGACTCATTGGGCGAATCACTCTGGAACTGAAATCGGAATGCTCACTGACATTTGCCCTATCTGAAATTCTGATAAACGCCGGAAAAATGACTAAGTCCAAAAAAAAAAATGTTTTTAACTTTTTTCAATTTTACCCCCGTGGGATATATTTTCTACCCACACACATTTGGAACTCTCCTGGG
This sequence comes from Phyllobates terribilis, assembly GCF_046119375.1. Classification (NCBI taxonomy): domain Eukaryota; kingdom Metazoa; phylum Chordata; class Amphibia; order Anura; family Dendrobatidae; genus Phyllobates; species Phyllobates terribilis. The sequence goes on along the minus strand of NW_027362764.1, from coordinate 323,156,301 downwards.
GAACCCTCACACATATTATTCCCTCATTTAGTGGATATTTTTACAAAAAAGTGAAATTTTCAAAAATCCAGAAAATTGGCTGAAAATGACTAAATATGAAGAACTCATTGGGTGAATCGCTCTGGAACTAAAATCGGAATGCTCACTGACATTTGCCCTATCTGAAAGTCTGATAAACGCCGGAAAAATGACTAAGTCCAAAAAAAAAAATGTTTTCAACTTTTTTCAATATTACCCCCGTGGGATGTATATTCTACCCACACACATTTGGAAATCTCCTGGGGTACACTCACACATATTATTCCCTCATTTAGTGGATACTTTTACAAAAAAGAGAAATTTTCAAAAATCCAGAAAATTGGCTGAAAACGACTAAATATCATGGACTCATTGGGCGAATCACTCTGGAACTGAAATCGGAATGCTCACTGACATTTGCCCTATCTGAAATTCTGATAAACGGCGGAAAAATGACTAAGTCCAAAAAAAAAAATGTTTTTAACTTTTTTCAATTTTACCCCCGTGGGATATATTTTCTACCCACACACATTTGGAACTCTCCTGGGGTACCCTCACACATATTATTCCCTCATTTAGTGGATATTTTTACAAAAAAGTGAAATTTTCAAAAATCCAGACAATTGGCTGAAAACGACTAAATATCAAGGACTCATTGGGCGAATCACTCTGGAACTGAAATCGGAACGCTCACTGACATTTGCCCTATCTGAAAGTCTGATAAATGGCAGAAAAATGAATAAGTCCCAAAAAAAAATTTTTTTCAACTTTTTTCAATTTTACCCCCGTAAGATATATATTCTACCCACACACATTTGGAACTCTCCTGGGGTACCCTCACACATATTATTCCCTCATTTAGTGGATATTTTTACAAAAAAGTGAAATTTTCAAAAATCCAGAAAATTTTATGAAAACGACTAAATATCAAGGACTCATTGGGTGAATCGCTCTGGAACTGAAATCGGAATGCTCACTGACATTTGCCCTATCTGAAAGTCTGATAAACGCCGTAAAAATGAATAAGTCCTAAAAAAAAATTTTTTTCAACTTTTTTCAATTTTACCCCCGTGGGATATATATTCTACCCACACACATTTGGAACTCTCCTGGGGTACCCTCACACATATTATTCCCTCATTTAGTGGATATTTCCACAAAAAAGTGAAATTTTCAAAAATCCAGAAAATTGGCTGAAAACGACTAAATATCAAGGACTCATTGGGCGAATCGCTCTGGAACTGAAATCGGAACGCTCACTGACATTTCCCCTATCTGAAAGTCTGATAAACGCCGGAAAAATGATTAAGTCCAAAAAAAATAAATTTTTCAACTTTTTTTCAATTTTACCCCCGTGGGATATATATTCTACCCACACACATTTGGAACTCTCCTGGGGTAGCCTCATACATATTATTCCCTCATTTAGTGGATATATTCACAAAAAAAGTGAAATTTTCAAAAATCCAGAAAATTGGCTGAAAAGGACTAAATATCAAGGACTCATTGTTACAACTCTCCTGTTAGTTTTTTTTTAGTTTGCTGGTCACATGACCATTTTGCCTATTTAATCCGGCTCCGCCCTCCTGGCTTTGTTGGACTTCATTTGTATTTTCTACTGTTGAGCTAACTTGTTACTCTATTGCCGTTCTCTGTTAGTTTTGCTAGGTTTTCTGACCTCTTCGCTTTTTGTTGTGTGTTTGTCTTTGACTGCTACTATTTCTGCTAGGAGGTGTCCAACTAATCCCAGTCCCTAGATCTTGTAGGGATCCCTCCCCCACATCTATAGGTCTGCGTTCAGACTAGCCGAGGACTTTAGCGGGTCTGATCGCAGGATCAGGTTCCCCGTTACATCGTAGGGATCTAGTTTAGTTCTATTGTAGGGACAGATCTCCTGCCTTTCCTTTGTCTCTGTAGCAGATCATAACAGTAAGTCCAGCCATAAAAAAAAATAAATAAATAAAGGGAAAGGATTTTCTCTGGGGAAAGACCTCCAGTTTTCCATCATGATCTCGGTGCAAGATTTGGCTCAACGCTTGCAGGGACTCTCTCTGGAGGTGACCAAGCTCCAACAACACGTGAGTAGCTGTCCTGGAGCGCATTTTGTGGAACCAAAGGTACGTCTGCCTGATTTATTTTTTGACGAACAACAAGATTTTTTTTCTTTTAAAAATGCTTGTCTATTATATTTTCGTTTGAGACCCGGATCCTGTGGTGATGAATCACAGCGCATAGGGTTCATAATGTCACTTTTGCGCAAAGATCCTCAGGGATGGGCCTTCTCTCTCCATCCTAGTGATCCGTGCTTTAGTTCAGTGGATAGTTTTTTTTCTGCTTTGGGTTTGTTGTACGATGATCCTGATCGTGTCTCATCTGCTGAGTCTGAATTAAGACGTTTGAGGCAGGGATCAGGTAATGTGGAAAAATATTGTTCTCACTTCCGTCGGTGGTCTGCCCAGGTAGGATGGAACGATTCAGCTTTGAAAAGCTTGTTTCTTGCAGGCCTAGGTGAAAGGGTTAAGGATTTACTGATTGCTTATCCCACACCTGGAAACTTGCAGGAGGCAATGCAATTAGCTATACGGGTGGACAGGAGACTGCGTGCAAGGGTTAATGAGAGCAAATCCTCTGCTATGTCAGCTGCGAGTCCTGAGAGGTTCTGTGCTGACAATGGAGAGCCGATGGAAATTGGGGCGATGGCACCCCGCTCTCAGGAGAAAGACCGCTGACTTTCTGAAGGCTTGTGCTTCTATTGCGGAAGTTCTGGTCATTTTATTAAGAACTGTGTGCTTCGTAAGAAGAAAGGAAAAAAAATGGTCAGTCATGCTCGTATTGCCTGTTTAAATTCTAAGGGGGTATTCCTATCTGCCACTACTGCTGCTCAGGATGAATTAATTGAATTTCGGGTATTTGTGGATTGTGGATCTACTCTGAATGTGATTGATGGGGGATTCTTGGAAAAACTTAGATTAGAACCTAAAACTTTGTCATCCCTATTGCTGTGGTTTCTGTCGATGGCTCTCCCTTGAAGAGTGTTACTCACAAGGTCTGTGAATTTCCCCTCACTATTAATGGTATTCATCAAGAGAATTTGGATTTGGTGGTATTGGATAATTTGCCTTCTCCAGTAATATTGGGGTTACCCTGGTTAAAATTGCACAATCCTGTACTGGATTGGTCTACCAATGAAATTAAGTCCTGGAGCCCTAAGTGTTATGACAAGTGTTGTAATGGGCGCATTGCTGCTGTGGATAGAGGGGAATTGCCTGTACCTATTCAGGATTTTTGGAGAGTTTTTTCTGAGGAGGAGTTGCAGGTTTTGCCTCCCCATAGAGACTATGATTGTACCATTGAATTTGTCCCTGGAGCGACTCTTCCTAAGAGTCGTTTATGTAATCTTACTATTCCTGAGAGAAAGGCTTTGGAAGAATACATACAGACAAGCTTGGCCGCTGGTCACATTAGGCCTTCCAAGTCTCCTGTGGCTGTTGTTTTTTTTTTTGTGAAAAAAAAAAAGATGGCGGTTTACGTCCTTGTCTGGACTTTCATGAGATTAATAAAATTACTGTACGCAATCCTTACCCACTGCCATTGATTCCCGATTTATTTAACCAGTTAGTGGGGGCCAAGTGGTTCTCTAAAATTGATCTCCGGGGGGCATACAATTTGTTGCGCATGAAGGAGGGTGATGAATGGAATACTGCTTTTAACACTCCTGTGGGTCATTTTGAGAATCTGGTTATGCCTTTTGGTCTCACCAATGCTCCAGCATTTTTTCAGAATCTTATTAATGACATCCTTAGACCTTTAATCGGCAAAGATGTGGTTGTGTATTTGGATGACATTTTGATTTATTCGCCGGATCTGGAGTCTCATTGGCGGAGCGTTCGTGAGGTATTACAGTTATTAATGGACAATTCGCTTTTTGCTAAGCTGGAGAAATGTGAGTTCGCTGTACAGAGAATTAGTTTTTTGGGCTACATTGTCTCCAGTGAAGGTTTTGAGATGGACCCGGTTAAAGTTCAGGCTGTACAGGAATGGCCTAGGCCTATTGGTTTGAAATCGATACAGAGGTTTTTGGGTTTCGCCAATTATTACAGAAAATTCATAAAAAAATTTTCTATTATTGTCAAACCGCTGACCGATCTCACCAGGAAAGGTGCTAATGCGGTTCAGTGGACTTCTGAGGCCATTGAAGCTTTTGTGTTTTTAAAGGAGACGTTCACCTCTGCTCCCATCCTTATGCAGCCTGATGTGACTAAGCCGTTTTTGGTTGAGGTTGATGCTTCTTCGGTGGGGGTTGGTGCGGTGTTGTCTCAGGAAAACAAGGATGGAGTACATCCCTGTGCCTTTTTTTCAAAAAATTTTTCCGAGACTGAACTTAATTACGATATTGGTAATCGGGAATTGCTGGCGATTAAACTCGCATTTGAACACTGGCGTCACCTCTTGGAAGGTGCTGAATTTCCCGTTCAGGTTTTCACTGATCATAAAAATCTGATCTATCTTGATGCTGCCAAGCGCTTGAATGCCCGTAAGGCTAGGTGGGCACTTTTTTTCTCACGGTTTAATTTTTCCGTTACTTACATCCCGGGTACCAAGAATGTTAAAGCGGATGCTTTGTCTCGCATCTTTTCTCCCATGGTCGGTGTTGAGGAGGAGGAGGAGACCATTTTACAAGAAGGTGTTGTGATTGCTGCTTTGGACTCCGTTTTGGAGGATGAGATTCTTAAAGCACAGGAGAATGCCCCATCCAACACTCCCCATGGGAGGTTGTTTGTGCCTAGGACCTTTAGGAGAGATTTGTTTGTTGAGTGTCATGAGTCTCGGTTGGCAGGTCATCCAGGAATTTCTGAGACCAAGAGACTTGTGGGTCGCAGTTTTTGGTGGCCTGGATGGCAGAAGGAAGTCATTAAGTGGGTGCGCCAATGTACTGTGTGTGCAAGATCCAAGTCTTCGCATGCTCCTGCTGCGGGGTTGCTTTGCCCTCTGGAGGTTCCTAGTGCACCTTGGACACATCTGGCTATGGACTTTATTACTGACCTTCCTCCCTCTGAAGGTTTCACGGTCATCTGGGTGGTCGTGGACCGTTTTAGCAAGATGTGTCACTTGGTTCCCTTCATCAAACTGCCTTGCGCTAAGACACTCACTAAGGCCTTTGTTAAGGAGATTGTCAGACTACATGGTGTTCCTACTGACATTGTTTCTGATAGGGGACCTCAGTTCGTGGCTCGTTTTTGGCGTGCCTTTTGTGACAGGTTGGGAGTTCATTTGTCGTTTTCATCCGGATATCATCCTGAGTCTAATGGTCAGACAGAAAGGAAGAACCAGGATGTTGAGCAGTTCTTGCGTTGTTTTATGGCAGACAATCAAGAGGGGTGGTCTGAGTTTCTGCCACTTGCTGAATTTGCTCTTAACAACCATACATCCTCTTCTGCTGGGTGTTCGCCTTTTTTTTGTTGTTCTGGGAGACATCCGTCTTTTGGGTCATTTTCCAAATTGGTTTCGGCTGTGCCTGAGGAGGAGAGTTTTTCCGGTGATTTGGAGAGAGTTTGGACGGATGTGCGTGGTAATCTTCGGGAGGCTAACAAAAAATCTAAGAGGTACTTTGAGAGGAAACGGCAAGAGGTTTTGTTTGCTGTTGGTGACATGGTTTGGTTGTCCTCTAAGAATCTGCGATTGAGGATTCCTTCTAAAAAATTGGGTCCCAAGTTCGTAGGGCCCTTTAAGGTACTTCAGATAGTTAACCAATCTGCTGTTAGGCTGGAGGTTCCTACGTCCTGGAGGATTAATCCGGTGTTTCATGTTTCTCTGTTGAAAAAAGCTGATGTGTCGGATGGTGACGCCTCTGCCACTGTTCCTCCGGTGGTGGAGGACGGGGAATATGAAATTTCCCGCATCCTAAATTCTAGACGGTATAGAGGGAGTTTGCAGTATCTCGTCGCTTGGAAGGGTTTCGGACCCGAGGATAACTCATGGGTGAGGGCGGATGATGTTTCTGCCCCCAGACTTGTCTGAGCGTTTCACAGGAGGTTTCCTGGTAAGCCTGGGCCTAGGGGATCCGGAGGATCCTCTTAGAAGAGGGGGTACTGTTACAACTCTCCTGTTAGTTTTTTTTTAGTTTGCTGGTCACATGACCATTTTGCCTATTTAATCCGGCTCCGCCCTCCTGGCTTTGCTGGACTTCATTTGTATTTTCTACTGTTGAGCTAGCTTGCTACTCTATTGCCGTTCTCTGTTAGTTTTGCTAGGTTTTCTGACCTCTTCGCTTTTTGTTGTGTGTTTGTCTTTGACTGCTACTATTTCTGCTAGGAGGTGTCCAACTAATCCCAGTCCCTAGATCTTGTAGGGCTCCCTCCCCCACATCTATAGGTCTGCGTTCAGACTAGCCGAGGACTTTAGCGGGTCTGATCGCAGGATCAGGTTCCCCGTTACATTGTAGGGATCTAGTTTAGTTCTATTGTAGGGACAGATCTCCTGCCTTTCCTTAGTCTCTGTAGCAGATCATAACACTCATTGGGCGAATTGCTCTGGAACTGAAATCGGAATGCTCACTGACATTTGCCCTATCTGAAAGTCTGATAAACGCCGGAAAAATGACATATTCTACCCACACACAGTTGGAACTCTCCTGGGGTACCCTCACACATATTATTCCCTCATTTAGTGGATATTTCCACAAAAAAGTGAAATTTTCAAAAATTCAGATAATTGGCTGAAAACGACTAAATATCAAGGACTCATTGGGCGAATCGTTCTGGAACTGAAATCGGTATGCTCACTGATATTTCCCTTATCTGAAAGTCTGACAAACGCCAGAAAAATGACTAACTCCCAAAAAAAAATTTTTTTCAACTTTTTTCAATTTTACCCCCGTGGGATATATATTCTACCCACACACATTTTAAACTGTCCTGTGGTACCCTCACATATATTATTCCCTCATTTAGTGGATATTTTCACAAAAAAGTGAAATTTTCAAAAACTGAGAAAATTGGCTGAAAACTAGTGTTGATCGAGCACTAAAATGCTCGGCTGCTTGAAGCTCTGGCCGAGCTCGCCGTGATACTCAGGTGCTCGACCCGAGCAACGAGCTCAATGTTAGTCTATGGGAGACCCGAGCTTTGTTGCGGTGGCACCCCCGGCAGTCTTTTAAAAGCCTAACAAGTGCCCAAAACGATAGTGACAGTGCTCAAATGACATGGGGACAGCATGGGGATCGCCCCAGGATGCATTTCTGACCCCCAGGTCACTGCTGTCAACAACGTGGTCAGAAGTATTAATCCACTTTTACGGGCTCACAATAAAACGTTCAAAAATGAAACTGAAACTTTTTTCCTGTGAAATATGTTAAGGAATTTCTTTTCCAGGGTAAAGACTTGTGTATAAGGTAAAATAAATAACCAAAAACAAAAGTACTCCTCCACACCTTGGGCTATGCTCACAAGTAGCATTTTTTATGCGTTTTTGCACTTTTGTATTGCTTTCAACTGTGACAAATGCATTCACCGGGAAATGTCATTTTAGCATTTTACAACCTTAACTGGCCATGTGCTGTGTGACACATGCATAAAGTGCAGAAAAGACATGGGAACAGCATGGGGAAGACCCCTGGAAGCATTTCTGACACCCAGGTCACTGTCTAAAAGTGTGCCCATCATAAGTGATCCTTGCCGCATCAGAAGATGCAGACTTGCAACTATTCCCGTGCAAGTTGTAGTCCCAGGGCAGTGTTCAATTGTACCTCCCCCATTCCTTGCAATACAAGCACAAGTATGCAGCCTGCCACCCACCCACCCCCAGGCTGCAATACTATACTGCTTGCTTGCACTTGAAATTAGGCCTTTTAGGCATGTGGAGGCGGAATCTGGCCACCACGTCATGGCTGCGCTGATGGCCTGGAATTCATACTCAGTCCCCAGCCACCCGGCGGTCGGGTGTCCATGCTCGGTGACCAGCCGCCCCGCGGCTGGGTGTCCACACGCTGTTCCCAGCCGCCTGGGGGCAGCCGGGTGTCCATAAACGGTCCCCAGCCGCCCCTATTTCTCCTTGGAACATCCCCCCACACACTTTTCTTTGCCCAGCCTGCTTTAGGGCAGCATTGGATGAGCCCACCAGAGAACCAGACTCCTCCAGTGGGCCCTGGCTTCTCCATCAAGGGAGTTGAAAGTGCCAAGGTGAGGAGCATGATGATGATGACAGAAGTTAGCATCTGCTTTGTTTTCTTTTAATGCAAGTGTAAGTGTGCAGCCTGCCACCCACCCACCCCCAGACTGCAAAGCTATACTGCTAGCTTGCACTTGAAATGGGGCCTTTTAGTTTGGAGGAGGCCAAAGCTGGCCACTACCTCATGGCTGCTTCGGCAGCGAGGTATCCATACTCAGTCCCCAGCCGCCCCTTTTTGTCCTGGTGTGCCTTATACATAAGATTAAGCGCGTATACCAAAACATTACCTGTGCCCTCCCCAGTGCATTTAGTGGGAAGGAGAGCCTATTCTGCTGTAGTGTGTGCATGCCAAACCCCTGTTCATGGTACATGCGAAGATGCCTCCCACCCTGCACCTGTCGTTGCAGACTTGCAACAATCCCCGTTCAAGTCCTTGTCACAGGGCAGTGTTCAATTGTACCTCTCCCATTCCTTGCAATACAAGCGCAAGTATGCAGCCTTCCACCCACGCACCCCCAGGCTGCAAAACCATACTGCTTGCTTGCTTGCACTTGAAATTGGGCCTTTTAGGCATATGGAGGTGGAATCTGGCCACCACGTCATGGCTGCATTGGCGGCCTGGAATCCATACTCAGTCCCCAGCCGCCCAGCGGCCGGATTTCCCCGCTTGCTCCCCAGCCTCCAGGGGGCGGCCGGGTGTCCATACTCAGTCCCCAGCCACCCCTATTTGTCCCGGTAACCTTTCCCACACTTTTCTTAGCCTGGCCTGCTTTAGGGCAGCATTGGTCGAGCCCACCAGACAACCAGACTCCTCTGGTGGGCCCTGGCTTCTCCATCAGGGGAGTTGAGAGTGCCAACGTGAGGAGCATGATGAGGATGATAGAAGTTAGCATCTGCTTTGTTTTGTTGGAATGCAAGCGCATGTATGTAGTAGCGGCTAGGCCTGAGGTGGTCAGCGTTTTGGCGCATATCCTACCTCCTCCGAGGATTGCTGGATGTTTTCCTGCTACTATCCAAGTTCTATGACTCCTGTTAAAACAAAGCTTCAGGTGATAAATGATGGATGAGGTGGTAGCAAAGGAGAAAGAGCAGGAGGAACAGGGACCATTCACATCAATATCAGGCCAGTCAACCAGATATGTTTTGTAGGATATGTTTCTGTAACAAAAGGAGCGGTTCAGCTACACAGTTATAGGGCATACAGTGAGTGCAATGCCTACCAAAACTTTCGAGGCACTCCAATGCCCCTTGGAAATGACATGGATGTCAGAGGGCCTTAACTAAACCTTTTTTTCCATTTATAGCAACTGGGTCTCCTGTGCACTGTTGGCCTAAGCAGTGAATGGAAGGCTTTCCAAAAATTATGAGGAACTGCAATGCCCCTTACAAGAGCCATGCAGTACAACATATTACAAACATAAGTCCCATTATTGGGGAGTGGGTCTCCCATAGTATTTGCTTATGCCTTCCAAGCAAAAGCTTCCAAAAATTAGGATGGGGCAACTTGCAATGCCCCTTACAAGAACCATGCAGTACACCATATTACAAACATAAGTCCCATTATTGCGGAGTGGGTCTCCCATAGGATTTTCTTATGCCTTCCAAGCAAAAGCTTCCAAAAATTAGGATGGAGCAACTTGCAATGCCCCTTACAAGAACCATGCAGTACAGCACATTACAAACATAAGTCCCATTATTGCAGAGTGGGTCTCCCATAGGATTTGCTTATGCCTTCCAAGCAAAAGCTTCCAAAAATTAGGATGGGGCAACTTGCAATGCCCCTTACAAGAACCATGCAGTACGGCATATTACAAACATAAGTCCCATTATTGCGGAGTGGGTCTCCCATAGGATTTGCTTATGCCTTCCAAGCAAAAGCTTCCAAAAATTAGGACGGAGCAACTTGCAATGCCCCTTACAAGAACCATGCAGTACAGCATATTACAAACATAAGTCTCATTATTGCGGAGTGGGTCTCCCATAGGATTTGCTTATGCCTTCCAAGCAAAAGCTGACAAAAATAAGGATGGAGGAACTTGCAATGCTGGCACCCTGGTGGTATAGTGGTGGTGGAGGCTGAGGATAAGGAGAAGAACATAAAACAGCTGAAATGAGGAAGCGTATACCCATGTGTGGATGTGAAGCGGTGCATGTGAATACACCTCCCGAAATAACACAGTGGATTTGACTTTATGTTACTCTGCTGTCATTTGGTGGTGATGAGAAGTCTGGCCCAATCCAGCCCTTGTTCATTTTGATAAGGGTCAGATTGTCAGCATTGTCAGTTGACAGACGTGTGCGCTTATCAGTTATAATTCCCCCAGTGGCACTAAAAACACGCTCCGATAACACGCTAGCGGCAGGGCAGGCCAGGACCTCCAAGGCGTACAGAGCAAGTTCATTCCAAGTGTCCAGCTTGGATACCCAATAATTAAAAGGCACAGAGGAATCATGGAGGGCGCTGGTACGGTCGGCAAGGTACTCCCTCACCATCTTTTGAAACTTTCCACTCCTTGTGAGAGTACCCCACGCCTCAGGGCCTGTAAGCTGGGCGGGTGTCCGAAAGCTGACAAAACGTTGACAGTGTTCCCCTGCCTCTGCTGGATTGGAGTTGCATCTTTCTCGCCTGTACGCCTTGGTTGGGCAACGAACTGTGACCTCTGCCGCTAGCATGCTCAGATGGGAATTTTTTTAAGAGTTCTGCAGCAAGGGCCTTCTGGTACTGCCCCATTTTTGTAGACCTCCACCTCAGGAATAAGAGAGTGAAAGTTCTCCTTGTAGCGGGGGTCTAAAAGTGTCACCAACCAGTAATGACTGTCACCCAACATTTTGACAACGAGAGGGTCACGGTTAAGGCAGCGCAACATAAAGTCAGCCATGCGTGCCAGACTGGTAACGGGCAAGATTTCCGTGTCCTCATCAAGATGACGACTGACCATGCCCTCCTCCTCCTCTTCCCCCTCCTCCTCCCCCCTGTCCTCAGGCCACCCACGCTGAACCGACGGTATGACACTTGTACAGGTACTACCGTCTACAGCGCATGATAGCAGCTCTTCCTCCTCCTCCTCTCCCTCATTGTCCCCCAATGCACATTGGGATGAGATGAGGCTGGGCTGTGTGTAATCGCCCACTACGGCTTCTTGATTCATCTCATCATACTCTGGCTGCAATGCCTCCTCTTTAATTCTCTGCAGAGAGCGTTGCAAAAGACAGACAAGTGGGATGCTGACACTAATGATGGCGTCATCGCCACTCACCATCTTGGTGGCCTTCTCAAAGTTTGTCAGGATGGTACATATGTCAGACATCCAGGTCCCCTCCTGAGGTCTTATGTGTGGAGTGTGACCTGAATATCGATGGCCTTGTTGCATCTGGTACTCCACAACTGCTCTCTTCTGCTCACAAATCCTTTGCAACATGTGGAGGGTAGAGTTCCAATGTGTGGGGACATCACACACCAGTCGGTGTGCCGGAAGCTGCAAATGCTGCTGCAGCACAGCAAGGGCGGCGGAAGCTGTAGCCGACTTGCGAAAATGAGCTGACAGGCGGCGTACTTTCACGAGCAGATCTGCCAACTCGGGGTACGATTTAAGAAACCGCTGAACCACGAGGTTAAGCACATGAGCCAGGCATGGTACGTGTGTGATCTCACCTCGCCTCAGAGCCGCCACCAGGTTACAGCCATTGTCACACACGACCATGCCGGGATGTAGGTTCAGCGGTCTCAGACACAGATCTGCCTGCTCTTTCACAGCTGTCCACAACTCACAAGCAGTGTGAGGTTTATCACCTAAGCTTATGAGTTTCAGCACAGCCTGTTGCCGCTTGGCGGAGGCAGCACTGCAGTGCTTCCAGCTTGTAACTGATGTGGTGATATCTGAGATGGTGGCTGAACATGAGGAGGAGGAGGATGCGCAGGAGCTATACACTGTGGGGGCAACTATGACTGACATAGGGCCCGCAATCCTCGGTGTGGGGAGGACGTGTTCCGTCCCAAGGTCCGACTGGGTCCCGGCTTCCACTATGTTTACCCAGTATGCCGTCAGAGAGATGTACCGTCCCTGGCCACAAGCACATGTCCACGTGTCCGTTTCAGGTGGACTCTCCCAGTAACTGCATTGTTGAGGGCACGGCAGATGCTTTGGGACACGTGCTTCTGTAGTGCGGGGAAGGCACACCGGGCAAAATAGTGTCGGCTGGGGACCCAGTACCGAGGGATTCCGTCTCCACTAGCCTAAAAGACAGCATTTCCAACGCAAGCAGTCGTGAAATGTGCGAATTTAGGACTGTGGCCTGTGGGGTGTTAGCTGTGAATTTCCGCTTTCGTTCAAAGGTCTAGGATATGGACAATTGAACGCTGCGGTGGGAAGTGGACGTGGATGTTGATGCAGTTTCTTGAGAAACTGCAATAACAAGTGAAGACTGAGAGGAGGGGGCATCTTTACATGGAGTATGGACAGGGAATTGCCTTGCACACACAACAGGGGGTTCTATTGCACGCACAACAGTGGAAGAAGCAGTGGTGACACCCGCTGACACTGGTCGTGGACCCTGGGTTTCGCCCCGCAAAGTCGGGTGCTTTGCTGCCATGTGCCTGATCATGCTGGTGGTGGTCAGGCTGGTAGTTTTGTCACCCCTGCTAATGTTGGCATGGCAGGTGGAACATATGACCTTTTTGGGGTTATCAGCAGAGCCTTTAAAAAAATTCCAGACTCTGGAAGACCTACCGCTTGTACTGGCAACGTCCCTCGTGTTGGTGTTACGGGGAACGGTTGCCCGCCTTCTGTCTGTGGCCACCACACTGCTTCTTCCTGCCTGTTGGGATACTCTGCCTCCCTCCCCCTGTGTGCTGTTGGCCTCACTCTGCATGTCCACCTGCCATGTTGGGTCAGTTACTGGATCATCCACCACCTCCTCCTCTTCCACTTGCGCACCACGATGCTCCTCTTCACTTGCTGGCAATTGTGTCTCGTCATCGTCCACCTCTTGTGACAAATTGCCAGCATCGACTTCCTGTGGCCGTGGCTGTTCAAATATTTGGGCATCGCTACATGGGATCTCCTCTTCCACCACTTCAAGTGTATCAGGCGAGGGGCAGAAATCTGGAAATGGAACCGTGAACAGCTCTTCAGAGTGTCCAAGTGTGGGAGAAATTGCTGTCTGACGACGCTCAGCATGGTGGGAGGAAGGAGCATCAGGGTGAGGAGGAGTATGCGGTTGAGGCTCACGGCTACTAAGAGTTGACTGTGTGTAAGACAGAACGGAGGTGGTAGTGCCCAGGTAACTGGAAGTATTATCTGCTATCCAATTAATAACCTGTTTACACTGATCAGTTCTCAATACTGGTGTTGTTCTGTGCTTCCCTAGTAATTCGGTCAAGAAGTGGGAGCGAGAAGATGTGGCTGTTGGTTGTGGCACATTTTCACCTTGGCCATGGCCCCGTCCTCTGCACGAACCATCACCAGAACGTCCACTTCCACGTCCCTTGCCACGCGCCTTGCCCATTGTAAAGGAAGTAAAATAGCTTACACTTGCACTATCAATGGAAAAAGGGTAATAAAAAGTAGATTAGAACCGTGGAAGAGGAAAACCACAGTTCTATTTCTCTGGCCTACACCCGAATCTTTTAAACAATGTGAACAATCTGGGAGAAACTATTACTGTTTTTCTTTATGTAAAAAATACCAAAACCTGAATAATAGAGATTTTTTACCGTGGGATGGCAAAACCACAGTTATTGTTTACTGGGGTCTACCAGACTTTTTTAAATAGATCTAATTGCGGCTGAACAGTGAGCGACATACTCAAACTGTGTTTTTTTTAGATACCAAAGGCCCAAAACTGGATAGTACAGAGATTTGACCCGCTGAACTGCAAAACCACACTGGGATTTGTCGGGCCTACACCAGACTATTTTCAACAGATATATTTTTGTGTCACAACACTCAGGAGACACTACTGTTTTTCTTTACGGAAAATATACCAAAACCTGAATAATAGAGATTTTTTACCGTGGGATGGCAAAACCACAGTTATTGTTTACTGAGGTATACCAGACTTTTAAAAATAGATCTAATTGTGGCTGAACAGTGAGCGACACACTCAAACTGTGTTTTTTTAGATACCAAAGGCCCAAAGCTGGATAGTACAGAGATTTGACCCGTTGAACTGCAAAACCACACTGGGATTTGTCGGGCCTACACCAGACTATTTTCAACAGATATATTTTTGTGTCACAACAGTCAAGAGACACTACTGTTTTTCTTTACGGAAAATATACCAAAACCTGAATAATAGAGATTTTTTATCGTGGGATGGCAAAACCACAGTTATTGTTTACTGGGGTATACCAGACTTTTTTAAATAGATCGAATTGCGGCTCAACAGTGAGCGAAACACTCAAACTGTGTTTTTTTAGATACCAAAGGCCCAAAACTGGATAGTACAGAGATTTGATCCGTTGAACTGCAAAACCACACTGGGATTTGTCGTGCCTACACCAGACTATTTTCAACAGATATATTTTTGTGTTACAACAGTCAGGGGACACTACTGTTTTTCTTTACGGAAAATATACCAAAACCTGAATAATAGAGATTTTTTACCGTGGGATGGCTAAACCACAGTAATTGTTTACTGGGGTATACCAGACTTTTTTAAATAGATCTAATTGCGGCTGAACAGTGAGCGACACACTCAAACTGTGTTTTTTAGATACCAAAGGCCCAAAAATGGATAGTACAGAGATTTGACACGTTGAACTGCACAACTACACTGGGATTTCTCGGGCCTACACCAGACTGTTTTCATCAGATATATTTTTGTATCACAACAGTCAGAAGAAACTACTCTTTTTCTTTATGGAAAATATACCAAAACCTGAATAATAGAGATTTTTTATCGTGGGATGGCAAAACCACAGTTATTGTTTACTGGGGTATACCAGACTTTTTTAAATAGATCTAATTGCGGCTGAACAGTGAGCGACACACTCAAACTGTTTAGATACCAAAGGCTCAAAACTGGATAGTACAGAGATTTGACCTGTTAAACTGCAAAACCACACTGGGATTTGTTGGGCCTAAACCAGAATATTTTCAACAGATATATTTTTGTGTCACAACACTCAGGAGACACTACTGTTTTTCTTTATGGAAAATATACCAAAACCTGAATAATAGAGATTTTTTACCGTGGGATTGCAAAACCACAGTTATTGTTTACTGGGGTATACCAGACTTTTTTAAATAGATCTAATTGCGGCTGAACAGTGAGCGACACACTCAAACTGTGTTTTTTTAGATACCAAAGGCCCAAAAATGGATAGTACAGAGATGTGACAGGTTGAACTGCACAACTACACTGGGATTTCTCGGGCCTACACCAGACTGTTTTCATCAGATATATTTTTGTATCACAACAGTCAGAAGAAACTACTGTTTTTCTTTATGGAAAATATACCAAAACCTGAATAATAGAGATTTTTTACCGTGGGATGGCAAAACCACAGTTATTGTTTACTGGGGTATACCAGACTTTTTTAAATAGATCTAATTGCGGCTGAACACTGAGCAACACACTCAAACTGTGTTTTTTTAGATACCAAAGGCCCAAAGCTGGATAGTACAGAGATTTGACCCGTTGAACTGCAAAACCACACTGGGATTTGTCGGGCCTACACCAGACTATTTTCAACAGATATATTTTTGTGTTACAACAGTCAGGGGACACTACTGTTTTTCTTTACGGAAAATATACCAAAACCTGAATAATAGAGATTTTTTACTGTTGGATGGCAAAACCACAGTTATTGTTTACTGGGGTATACCAGACTTTTTTAAATAGATCTAATTGCGGCTGAACAGTGAGCGACACATTCAAACTGTGTTTTTTTAGATACCAAAGGCCCAAAACTGGATAGTACAGAGATTTGACCCGTTGAACTGCAAAACTACACTGGGATTTCTCGGGCCTACACCAGACTATTTTCATCAGATATATTTTTGTGTCACAACAGTCAGAAGACACTACTGTTTTTCTTTACGGAAAATATACCAAAACCTGAATAATAGAGATTTTTTACCGTGGGATGGCAAAACCACAGTTATTGTTTACTGGGGTATACCAGACTTTTTAAATAGATCTAAATGCGGCTGAACAGTGAGCGACACACTCAAACTTTGTTTTTTTAGATACCAAAGGCCCAAAACTGGATAGTACAGAGATTTGACCCGTTGAACTGCAAAACCACACTGGGATTTGTCGGGCCTACACAAGACTATTTTCAACAGATATATTTTTGTGTCACAACAGTCAGGAGACACTACTGTTTTTCTTTACGGAAAATATACCAAAACCTGAATAATAGAGATTTTTTACCGTGGGATGGCAAAACCACACTTATTGTTTACTGGGGTAAACAAGACTTTTTTAAATAGATCTAATTGCGGCTGAACAGTGAGCGACACACTCAAATTGTGTTCTTTTTAGATACCAAAGACCCAAAACTGAATAGTACAGAGATTTGTCCTGTTGAACTGCAAAACCACACTGGGATTTGTCTGGCCTACACCAGACTATTTTCAACAGATATATTTTTGTGTCACAACAGTCAGTAGACACTACAGTTTTTCTTTACGGAAAATATACCAAAACCTGAATAATAGAGATTTTTTACCGTGGGATTGCAAAACCACAGTTATTGTTTACTGGGGTATACCAGACTTTTTTAAATAGATCTAATTGCAGCTGAACAGTGAGCGACACACTCAAACTGTGTTTTTTTAGATACCAAAGGCCCAACACTGGATAGTACAGAGATTTGACATGTTGAACTGCAAAACCACACTGGGCTTTGTGTGGCCTACACCAGACTATTTTCAACAGATATATTTTTGTGTCACAACAGTCAGGAGACACTACTGTTTTTTCCTTTACGGAAAATATACCAAAACCTGAATAATAGAGATTTTTTACCGTGGGATGGCAAAACCACAGTTATTGTTTAGTGGGGTATACCAGACTTTTTTAAATAGATCTAAATGCGGCTGAACAGTGAGCGACACACTTAAACTGTGCTTTTTTAGATACCAAAGGCCCAAAACTGGATAGTACAGAGATTTGACCCGTTGAACTGCAAAACTACACTGGGATTTCTTGGGCCTACATCAGACTGTTTTCATCAGATATATTTTTGTGTCACAACAGTCAGGAGACACTACTGTTTTTCTTTACGGAAAATATACCAAAACCTGAATAATAGAGATTTTTTACCGTGGGATGGCAAAACCACAGTTATTGTTTTCTGGGGTATACCAGACTTTTTTAAATAGATCTAATTGTGGCTGAACAGTGAGCGACACACTCAAACTGTGTTTTTTTAGATACCAAAGGCCCAAAACTGGATAGTACAGAGATTTGACATGTTGAACTGCAAAACCACACTGGGATTTGTCGGGCCTAAACCAGACTATTTTCAACAGATATATTTTTGTGTCACAACAGTCAGGAGACACTATTGTTTTTCTTTACGGAAAATATACCAAAACCTGAATAATAGAGATTTTTTACCGTGGGATGGCAAAACCACAGTTATTGTTTACTGGGGTATACCAAACTTTTTTAAATAGATCTAATTGCGGCTGAACAGTGAGCGACACACTCAAACTGTGTTTTTTTAGATACCAAAGACCCAAAACTGGATAGTACAGAGATTTGACATGTTGAACTGCAAAACCACACTGGGATTTGTCGGGCCTAAACCAGACTATTTTCAACAGATATATTTTTGTGTCACAACAGTCAGGAGACACTATTGTTTTTCTTTACGGAAAATATACCAAAACCTGAATAATAGAGATTTTTTACCGTGGGATGGCAAAACCACAGTTATTGTTTACTGGGGTATACCAAACTTTTTTAAATAGATCTAATTGCGGCTGAACAGTGAGCGACACACTCAAACTGTGTTTTTTTAGATACCAAAGACCCAAAACTGGATAGTACAGAGATTTGACCCGTTGAACTGCAAAACCACACTGGGATTTGTCTAGCCTACACCAGACTATTTTCATCAGATATATTTTTGTGTCACTACAGTCTGAAGACACTACTGTTTTTCTTTACTGAAAATATACCAAAACCTGAATAATAGAAATTTTTTACCGTGGGATGGCAAAACCACAATTATTGTTTACTGGGGTATACCAGACTTTTTTAAATACTTCTAATTGCGGCTGAACAGTGAACGACACACTCAAGCTGTGTTTTTTTAGATACCAAAGGCCCAAAACTTGATAGTACAGAGATTTGACCTGTTGAACTGCAAAACCACATTGGGATTTGTCGGGCCTAAACCAGACTATTTTCAACAGATATATTTTTGTGTCACAACAGTCAGGAGACACTATTGTTTTTCTTTACGGAAAATATACCAAAACCTGAATAATAGAGATTTTTTACCGTGGGATGGCAAAACCACAGTTATTGTTTAGTGGGGTATACCAAACTTTTTTAAATAGATCTAATTGCGGCTGAACAGTGAGCGACACACTCAAACTGTGTTTTTTTAGATACCAAAGACCCAAAACTGGATAGTACAGAGATTTGACCCGTTGAACTGCAAAACCACACTGGGATTTGTCTAGCCTACACCAGACTATTTTCATCAGATATATTTTTGTGTCACTACAGTCTGAAGACACTACTGTTTTTCTTTACTGAAAATATACCAAAACCTGAATAATAGAAATTTTTTACCGTGGGATGGCAAAACCACAATTATTGTTTACTGGGGTATACCAGACTTTTTTAAATACTTCTAATTGCGGCTGAACAGTGAACGACACACTCAAGCTGTGTTTTTTTAGATACCAAAGGCCCAAAACTTGATAGTACAGAGATTTGACCTGTTGAACTGCAAAACCACATTGGGATTTGTGTGGCCTACACCAGACTATTTTCAACAGATATATTTTTGTGTCACAACAGTCAGGAGACACTACTGTTTTTTCCTTTACGGAAAATATACCAAAACCTGAATAATAGAGATTTTTTACCGTGGGATGGCAAAACCACAGTTATTGTTTACTGGGGTAAACAAGACTTTTTTAAATAGATCTATTTGCCGCTGAACAGTGAGCGACACACTCAAACTGTGTTTTTTTAGATACCAAAGACCCAAAACTGGATAGTACAGAGATTTGACCCGTTGAACTGCAAAACCACACTGGGATTTGTCGAGCCTACACCAGACTATTTTCAACAGATATATTTTTGTGTCACAACAGTCAGGAGACACTACTGTTTTTCTTTACGGAAAATATACCAAAACCTGAATAATAGAGATTTTTTACCGTGGGATGGCAAAACCACAGTTATTGTTTAGTGGGGTATACCAAACTTTTTTAAATAGATCTAATTGCGGCTGAACAGTGAGCGACACACTCAAACTGTGTTTTTTTAGATACCAAAGACCCAAAACTGGATAGTACAGAGATTTGACATGTTGAACTGCAAAACCACACTGGGATTTGTCGGGCCTAAACCAGACTATTTTCAACAGATATATTTTTGTGTCACAACAGTCAGGAGACACTACTGTTTTTCTTTACGGAAAATATACCAAAACCTGAATAATAGAGATTTTTTACCGTGGGATGGCAAAACCACAGTTATTGTTTACTGGGGTATACCAGACTTTTTTAAATAGATGTAATTGCGGCTGAACAGTGAGTGACACACTCGCACTGTGTTTTTTTAGATACCAAAGGCCCAAAACTGGATAGTACAGAGATTTGACCCATTGAACTGCAAAACTACACTGGGATTTCTCGGGCCTAGACCAGACTATTTTCATCAGATATGTTTTTGTGTCACAACAGTCAGGAGACACTACTGTTTTTCTTTATGGAAAATACACCAAAACCTGAATAATAGAGATTTTTTACCGTGGGATGGCAAAACCACAGATATTGTTTACTGGGGTATACCAGACTTTTTTAAATAGATCTAATTGCGGCTGAACAGTGAGCGACACACTCAAACTGTGTTTTTTTAGATACCAAAGGCCCAAAACTGGATAGTACAGAGATTTGACCCGTTGAACTGCAAAACTACACTGGGATTTCTCGGGCCTACACCAGACTATTTTCATCAGATATATTTTTGTGTCACAACAGTCAGGAGACACTACTGTTTTTCTTTACGGAAAATATACCAAAACCTGAATAATAGAGATTTTTTACCGTGGGATTGCAAAACCGCAGTTATTGTTTACTGGGGTATACCAGACTTTTTTAAATAGATCTAATTGCAGCTGAACAGTGAGCAACACACTCAAACTGTGTTTTTTAGATACCAAAGGCCCAAAACTGGATAGTACAGAGATTTGACATGTTGAACTGCAAAACCACACTGGGATATGTTGAGCCTAAACCAGACTATTTTCAACAGATATATTTTTGTGTCCCAACAGTCAGGAGACACTACTGTTTTTCTTTACGGAAAATATATCAAAACCTGAATAATAGAGATTTTTTACTGTGGGATGACAAAACCACAGTTATTGTTTACTGGGGTATACCAGACTTTTTTAAATAGATCTAATTGCGGCTGAACAGTGAGCGACACACTCAAACTGTGTTTTTTTAGATACCAAAGGCCCAAAAATGGATAGTACAGAGATGTGACACGTTGAACTGCACAACTACACTGGGATTTCTCGGGCCTACACCAGACTGTTTTCATCAGATATATTTTTGTATCACAACAGTCAGAAGAAACTACTGTTTTTCTTTATGGAAAATATACCAAAACCTGAATAATAGAGATTTTTTACCGTGGGATTGCAAAACCACAGTTATTGTTTACTGGGGTATACCAGACTTTTTTAAATAGATCTAATTGCAGCTGAACAGTGAGCAACACACTCAAACTGTGTTTTTTTAGATACCAAAGACCCAAAACTTGATAGTACAGAGATTTGACCTGTTGAACTGCAAAACCACATTGGGATTTGTGTGGCCTACACCAGAATATTTTCAACAGATATATTTTTGTGTTACAACAGTCAGGAGACACTACTGTTTTTTCCTTTACGGAAAATATACCAAAACCTGAATAATAGAGATTTTTTACCGTGGGATGGCAAAACCACAGTTATTGTTTACTGGGGTATACCAGACTTTTTTAAATAGATCTAAATGCGGCTGAACAGTGAGCGACACACTCAAACTTTGTTTTTTTAGATACCAAAGGCCCAAAACTGGATAGTACAGAGATTTGACATGTTGAACTGCAAAACCACACTGGGATTTGTCGGGCCTACATCATATTGTTTTCATCAGATATATTTTTGTTTCACTACAGTCAGAAGACACTACTGTTTTTCTTTACTGAAAATATACCAAAACCTGAATAATAGAGATTTTTTACCGTGGGATGGCAAAACCACAGTTATTGTTTACTGGGGTATACCAGACTTTTTTAAACAGATCTAATTGTAGCTGAACAGTGAGCGACACACTCAAACTGTGTTTTTTTAGATACCAAAGGCCCAAAACTGGATAGTACAGAGATTTGACCTGTTGAACTGCAAAACCACATTGGGATTTGTGTGGCTTACACCAGACTATTTTCAACAGATATATTTTTGTGTCACAACAGTCAGGAGACACTACTGTTTTTTCCTTTACGGAAAATATACCAAAACCTGAATAATAGAGATTTTTTACCGTGGGATGGCAAAACCACAGTTATTGTTTACTGGGGTAAACAAGACTTTTTTAAATAGATCTAATTGCCGCTGAACAGTGAGCAACACACTCAAACTGTGTTTTTTTAGATACCAAAGACCCAAAACTGGATAGTACAGAGATTTGACCTGTTGAACTGCAAAACCACACTGGGATTTGTCGAGCCTACACAAGACTATTTTCAACAGATATATTTTTGTGTCACAACAGTCAGGAGACACTACTGTTTTTCTTTACGGAAAATAAACCAAAATCTGAATAATAGAGATTTTTGACCGTGGGATGGCAAAACCACAGTTATTGTTTACTGGGGTATACCAGACTTTTTTAAATAGATCTAAATGCGGCTGAACAGTGAGCGACACACACAAACTTTGTTTTTTTAGATACCAAAGGCCCAAAACTGGATAGTACAGAGAGGTGGCCCGTTGAACTGCAAAACTACACTGGGATTTCTCGGGCCTACACCAGACTATTTTCATCAGATATATTTTTGTGTCACTACAGTCAGAAGACACTACTGTTTTTCTTTACGGAAAATATACCAAAACCTGAATAATAGAAATTTTTTACCGTGGGATGGCAAAACCAAAGTTATTGTTTACTGGGGTATACCAGACTTTTTTAAATAGATCTAATTGCGGCTGAACAGTGAGCGACACACTCAAACTGTGTTTTTTTAGATACCAAAGGCCCAAAACTGGATAGTACAGAGATGTGGCCCGTTGAACTGCAAAACTACACTGGGATTTCTCGGGCCTACACCAGACTATTTTCATCAGATATATTTTTGTGTCACTTCAGTCAGAAGACACTACTGTTTTTCTTTACTGAAAATATACCAAAACCTGAATAATAGAAATTTTTTACCGTGGGATGGCAAAACCACAGTTATTGTTTACTGGGGTATACCAGACTTTTTTAAATAGATCTAAATGCGGCTGAACAGTGAGCGACACACTCAAACTGTGTTTTTTTAGATACCAAAGACCCAAAACTGGATAGTACAGAGATTTGACATGTTGAACTGCATAACCACACTGGGATTTGTTGGGCCTAAACCAGACTATTTTCAACAGATATATTTTTGTGTCACAACAGTCAGTAGACACTACTGTTTTTCTCTACGGAAAATATACCAAAATCTGAATAATAGAGATTTTTGACCGTGGGATGGCAAAACCACAGTTATTGTTTACTGGGGTATACCACACTTTTTAAATAGATCTAATTGCGGCTGAGCAGTGAGCGACACACTCAAACTGTGTTTTTTTAGATACCAAAGGCCCAAAACTGGATAGTACAGAGATTTGACCCGTTGAACTGCAAAACCACACTCGGATTTGTCGAGCCTACACCAGACTATTTTCAACAGATATATTTTTGTGTCACAACAGTCAGGAGACACTACTGTTTTTCTTTACGGAAAATATACCAAAACCTGAATAATAGAGATTTTTTACCGTGGGATGGCAAAACCACAGTTATTGTTTACTGGGGTATACCAGACTTTTTTAAATAGATCTAATTGCGGCTGAACAGTGAGCGACACACTCAAACTGTGTTATTTTAGATACCAAAGGCCCAAAACTGGATAGTACAGAGATTTGACCCATTGAACTGCAAAACTACACTGGGATTTCTCGGGCCTACACGAGACTATTTTCATCAGATATATTTTTGTGTCACTACAGTCAGAAGACACTACTGTTTTTCTTTATGGAAAATATACCAAAACCTGAATAATAGAGATTTTTTACCGTGGGATTGCAAAACCACAGTTATTGTTTACTGGGGTATACCAGACTTTTTTAAATACTTCTAATTGCGGCTGAACAGTGAGCGACACACTCAAACTGTGTTTTTTTAGATACCAAAGGCCCAAAACTGGATAGTACAGAGATGTGGCCCATTGAACTGCAAAACTACACTGGGATTTCTCGGGCCTACACCAGACTATTTTCATCAGATATATTTTTGTGTCACTACAGTCAGAAGACACTACTGTTTTTCTTTACTGAAAATATACCAAAACCTGAATAATAGAAATTTTTTACCGTGGGATGGCAAAACCACAGTTATTGTTTACTGGGGTATACCAGACTTTTTTAAATAGATCTAATTGCGGCTGAACAGTGAGCGACACACTCAAACTGTGTTTTTTTAGATACCAAAGGCCCAAAACTTGATAGTACAGAGATTTGACCTGTTGAACTGCAAAACCACATTGGGATTTGTGTGGCCTACACCAGACTATTTTCAACAGATAAATTTTTGTGTCACAACAGTCAGGAGACACTACTGTTTTTTCCTTTACGGAAAATATACCAAAACCTGAATAATAGAGATTTTTTACCGTGGGATGGCAAAACCACAGTTATTGTTTAGTGGGGTATACCAGACTTTTTTAAATAGATCTAATTGCGGCTGAACAGTGAGCGACACACTCAAACTGTGTTTTTTTAGATACCAAAGGCCCAAAAATGGATAGTACAGAGATGTGACCCATTGAACTGCAAAACTACACTGGGATTTCTCGGGCCTACACTAGACTATTTTCATCAGATATGTTTTTGTGTCACAACAGTCAGGAGACACTACTGTTTTTCTTTATGGAAAATATACCAAAACCTGAATAATAGAGATTTTTTACCGTGGGATGGCAAAACCACAGTTATTGTTTAGTGGGGCATACCAAACTTTTTTAAATAGATCTAATTGCGGCTGAACAGTGAGCGACACACTCAAACTGTGTTTTTTTAGATACCAAAGACCCAAAACTGGATAGTACAGAGATTTGACAAGTTGAACTGCAAAACCACACTGGGATTTGTCGAGCCTACACCAGACTATTTTCAACAGATATATTTTTGTGTCACAACAGTTAGAAGAAACTACTGTTTTTCTTTACGGAAAATATACCAAAACCTGAATAATAGAGATTTTTTACCGTGGGATGGCAAAACCACAGTTATTGTTTACTGGGGTATACCAGACTTTTTTAAATAGATCTAAATGCGGCTGAACAGTGAGCGACACACTCAAACTGTGTTTTTTTTAGATACCAAAGACCCAAAACTGGATAGTACAGAGATTTGACATGTTGAACTGCAAAACCACACTGGGATTTGTCGGGCCTAAACCAGACTATTTTCAACAGATATATATTTGTGTCACAACAGTCAGGAGACACTACTGTTTTTCTTTACGGAAAATATACCAAAACCTGAATAATAGAGATTTTTTACCGTGGGATGGCAAAACCACAGTTATTGTTTACTGGGGTATACCAGACTTTTTTAAATAGATCTAATTGCGGCTGAACAGTGAGTGACACACTCACACTGTGTTATTTTAGATACCAAAGGCCCAAAACTGGATAGTACAGAGATTTGACCCGTCGAACTGCAAAACTACAATGGGATTTCTTGGGCCTACACCAGACTATTTTCATCAGATATGTTTTTGCGTCACAACAGTCAGGAGACACTACTGTTTTTCTTTATGGAAAATATACCAAAACCTGAATAATAGAGATTTTTTACCGTGGTATTGCAAAACCACAGTTATTGTTTACTGGGGTATACCAGACTTTTTTAAATAGATCTAATTGCAGCTGAACAGTGAGCAACACACTCAAACTGTGTTTTTTTAGATACCAAAGGCCCAAAACTGGATAGTACAGAGATTTGACATGTTGAACTGCAAAACCACACTGGGATTTGTTGGGCCTAAACCAGACTATTTTCAACAGATATATTTTTGTGTCACAACAGTCAGGAGACACTACTGTTTTTCTTTACGGAAAATATACCAAAACCTGAATAATAGAGATTTTGTACTGTGGGATGGCAAAACCACAGTTATTGTTTACTGGGGTATACCAGACTTTTTTAAATAGATCTAATTGCGGCTGAACAGTGAGCGACACACTCAAACTGTGTTTTTTTAGATACCAAAGGCCCAAAAATGGATAGTACAGAGATGTGACATGTTGAACTGCAAAACTACACTGGGATTACTTGGGCCTACATCAGACTGTTTTCATCAGATGTATTTTTGTGTCACAACAGTCAGGAGACACTACTGTTTTTCTTTACGGAAAATATACCAAAACCTGAATAATAGAGATTTTTTACCGTGGGATGGCAAAACCACAGTTATTGTTTACTGGGGTATACCAGACTTTTTTAAATAGATCTAATTGTGGTTGAACAGTGAGCGACACACTCAAACTGTGTTTTTTTAGATACCAAAGACCCAAAACTGGATAGTACAGAGATTTGACAAGTTGAACTGCAAAACCACACTGGGATTTGTCGAGCCTACACCAGACTATTTTCAACAGATATATTTTTGTGTCACAACAGTTAGAAGAAACTACTGTTTTTCTTTACGGAAAATATACCAAAACCTGAATAATAGAGATTTTTTACCGTGGGATGGCAAAACCACAGTTATTGTTTACTGGGGTATACCAGACTTTTTTAAATAGATCTAATTGCGGCTGAACAGTGAGTGACACACTCACACTGTGTTATTTTAGATACCAAAGGCCCAAAACTGGATAGTACAGAGATTTGACCCATTGAACTGCAAAACTACAATGGGATTTCTTGGGCCTACATCAGACTATTTTCATCAGATATGTTTTTGCGTCACAACAGTCAGGAGACACTACTGTTTTTCTTTATGGAAAATACACCAAAACCTGAATAATAGAGATTTTTTACCATGGGATGGCAAAACCACAGTTATTGTTTAGTGGGGTATACCAGACTTTTTTAAATAGATCTAATTGCCGCTGAACAGTGAGCGACACACTCAAACTGTGTTTTTTTAGATACCAAAGACCCAAAACTGGATAGTACAGAGATTTGACATGTTGAACTGCAAAACCACACTGGGATTTGTTGGGCCTAAACCAGACTATTTTCAACAGATATATTTTTGTGTCACAACAGTCAGGAGACACTACTGTTTTTCTTTATGGAAAATATACCAAAACCTGAATAATAGAGATTTTTTTACCGTGGGATGGCAAAACCACAGTTATTGTTTACTGGGGTATACCAGACTTTTTTAAATAGATCTAAATGCGGCTGAACAGTGAGCGACACACTCAAACTTTGTTTTTTTAGATACCAAAGGCCCAAAACTGGATAGTACAGAGATTTGACCCGTTGAACTGCAAAACCACACTGGGATTTGTCGGGCCTACACAAGACTATTTTCAACAGATATATTTTTGTGTCACAACAGTCAGGAGACACTACTGTTTTTCTTTACGGAAAATATACCAAAACCTGAATAATAGAGATTTTTTACCGTGGCATGGCAAAACCACAGATATTGTTTACTGGGGTAAACAAGACTTTTTTAAATAGATCTAATTGCGGCTGAACAGTGAGCGACACACTCAAACTGTGTTTTTTTAGATACCAAAGGCCCAAAACTTGATAGTACAGAGATTTGACCTGTTGAACTGCAAAACCACATTGGGATTTGTGTGGCCTACACCAGACTATTTTCAACAGATATATTTTTGTGTCACAACAGTCAGGAGACACTACTGTTTTTTCCTTTACGGAAAATATACCAAAACCTGAATAATAGAGATTTTTTACCGTGGGATGGCAAAACCACAGTTATTGTTTAGTGGGGTATACCAGACTTTTTTAAATAGATCTAAATGTGGCTGAACAGTGAGCGACACACTCAAACTGTGTTTTTTTAGATACCAAAGGCCCAAAACTGGATAGTACAGAGATTTGACCCGTTGAACTGCAAAACCACACTGGGATTTGTCGGGCCTACACAAGACTATTTTCAACAGATATATTTTTGTGTCACAACAGTCAGGAGACACTACTGTTTTTCTTTACGGAAAATATACCAAAACCTGAATAATAGAGATTTTTTACCGTGGGATGGCAAAACCACAGTTATTGTTTACTGGGGTATACCAGCGTTTTAAATAGATCTAAATGCGGCTGAACAGTGAGCGACACACTCAAACTTTGTTTTTTTAGATACCAAAGGCCCAAAACTGGATAGTACAGAGATTTGATCCGTTGAACTGCAAAACCACACTGGGATTTGTCGGGCCTACACAAGACTATTTTCAACAGATATATTTTTGTGTCACAACAGTCAGGAGACACTACTGTTTTTCTTTACGGAAAATATACCAAAACCTGAATAATAGAGATTTTTTACCGTGGGATGGCAAAACCACACTTATTGTTTACTGGGGTAAACAAGACTTTTTTAAATAGATCTAATTGCGGCTGAACAGTGAGCGACACACTCAAACTGTGTTTTTTTTAGATACCAAAGACCCAAAACTGGATAGTACAGAGATTTGACATGTTGAACTGCAAAACCACACTGGGATTTGTCGGGCCTAAACCAGACTATTTTCAACAGATATATTTTTGTGTCACAACAGTCAGGAGACACTACTGTTTTTCTTTACGGAAAATATACCAAAACCTGAATAATAGAGATTTTTTACCGTGGGATGGCAAAACCACAGTTATTGTTTACTGGGGTATACCAGACTTTTTTAAATAGATCTAATTGCGGCTGAACAGTGAGTGACACACTCACACTGTGTTATTTTAGATACCAAAGGCCCAAAACTGGATAATACAGAGATTTGACCCGTTGAACTGCAAAACTACAATGGGATTTCTTGGGCCTACACCAGACTATTTTCATCAGATATATTTTTGTGTCACAACAGTCAGAAGAAACTACTGTTTTTCCTTTACGGAAAATATACCAAAACCTGAATAATAGAGATTTTTTACCGTGGGATGGCAAAACCACAGTTATTGTTTATTGGGGTATTCCAGACTTTTTTAAATAGATCTAAATGCGGCTGAACAGTGCGCGACACACTCAAACTGTGGTTTTTTAGATACCAAAGGCCCAAAACTGGATAGTACCGAGATTTGACCCGTTGAACTGCAAAAATACACTGGGATTTGTCGGGCCTACACCAGACTATTTTCAACAGATATATTCTTGTGTCACAACAGTCAGGAGACACTACTGTTTTTCTTTACGGAAAATATACCAAAACCTGAATAATAGAGATTTTTTACCGTGGGATGGCAAAACCACAGTTTTTGTTTACTGGGGTATACCAGACTTTTTTAAATAGATCTAAATGTGGCTGAACAGTGAGCGCCACACTCAAACTGTGCTTTTTTAGATACCAAAGGCCCAAAAATGGATAGTACAGAGATGTGACACGTTGAACTGCAAAACTACACTGGGATATCTCGGGCCTACACCAGACTGTTTTCATCAGATATATTTTTGTGTCACAACAGTCAGAAGAAACTACTGTTTTTCTTTACGGAAAATATACCAAAACCTGAATAATAGAGATTTTTTACCGTGGGATGGCAAAACCACAGTTATTGCTTACTGGGGTATACCAGACTTTTTTAAATAGATCTAATTGCGGCTGAACAGTGAACGACACACTCAAAATGTGTTATTTTAGATACCAAAGGCCCAAAACTGGATAGTACAGAGATTTGACCCATTGAACTGCAAAACTACACTGGGATTTCTTGGGCCTACACCAGACTATTTTCATCAGATATGTTTTTGTGTCACAACAGTCAGGAGACACTACTGTTTTTCTTTACGGAAAATATACCAAAACCTGAATAATAGAGATTTTTTGCCGTGGGATGGCAAAACCACAGTTATTGCTTACTGGGGTAAACCAGACTTTTTTAAATAGATCTAATTGCGGCTGAACATTGAGCGACAGACTCAAACTGGGTTTTTTTAGATACCAAAGGCCCAAAACTGGATAGTACAGAGATTTGACCCGTTGAACTGCAAAACCACACTGGGATTTGTCGGGCCTACACCAGACTATTTTCAACAGATATATTTTTGTGTCACAACAGTCAGGAGACACTACTGTTTTTCTTTACAGAAAATATACCAAAACCTGAATAATAGAGATTTTTTACCGTGGGATGGCAAAACCACAGTTATTGTTTAGTGGGGTATACCAGACTTTTTTAAATAGATCTAATTGCGGCTGAACAGTGAGCGACACACTCAAACTGTGTTATTTTAGATACCAAAGGCCCAAAACTGGATAGTACAGAGATTTCACCCATTGAACTGCAAAACCACACTGGGATTTGTCGGGCCTACACCAGACTATTTTCAACAGATATATTTTTGTGTCACAACAGTCAGGAGACACTACTGTTTTCCTTTACGGAAAATATACCAAAACCTGAATAATAGAGATTTTTTACCGTGGGATGGCAAAACCACAGTTATTGTTTACTGGGGTATACCAGACTTTTTTAAATAGATCTAATTGCGGCTGAACAGTGAGCGACACACTCAAACTGTGTTTTTTTAGATACCAAAGGCCCAAAACTCGATAGTACCGAGATTTGACCCGTTGAACTGCAAAACCACACTGGGATTTGTCGGGCCTACACCAGACTATTTTCAACAGATATATTTTTGTGGCACAACAGTCAGGAGACACTACTGTTTTTCTTTACGGAAAATATACCAAAACCTGAATAATAGAGATTTTTTACCGTGGGATGGCAAATCCACAGTTATTGTTTACTGGGGTATATCAGACTTTTTTAAATAGATCTAAATGCGGCTGAACAGTGAGCGACACACTCAAACTGTGTTTTTTTAGATACCAAAGGCCCAAAACTGGATAGTATAGAGATTTGACCCGTTGAACTGCAAAACCACACTGGGATTTGTCGGGCCTACACCAGACTATTTTCAACAGATATATTTTTGTGTCACAACAGTCAGGAGACACTACTGTTTTTCTTTACGGAAAATATACCAAAACCTGAATAATAGAGATTTTTTACCGTGGGATGGCAAAACCACAGTTATTGTTTACTGGGGTATACCAGACTTTTTTAAATAGATCTAATTGCGGCTGAACAGTGAGCGACACACTCAAACTGTGTTTTTTTTAGGTACCAAAGGCCCAAAACTGGATAGTGCAGAGATTTGACCCATTGAATTGCAAAACCACACTGGGATATGTCGGGCCTACACCAGACTATTTTCAACAGATTTATTTTTGTGTCACAACAGTCAGGAGACACTACTGTTTTTCTTTACGGAAAATATACCAAAACCTGAATAATAGAGATTTTTTACTGTGGGATGTCAAAACCACAGTTATTGTTTACTGGGGTATACCAGACTTTTCTAAATAGATCTAATTGCGGCTGAACAGTGAGCGACACACTCAAACTGTGTTTTTTTAGATATCAAATGGCCCAAAAGTGGATAATACAGAGGTTTCAACCGTGGAAGTGCTAAACAACACTGGGATTTGTCGGGCCTACAGCAGACTATTTTCAACAGATTTATTTTTGTGTCACAACAGTCAGGAGACACTACTGTTTTCCATTACGGAAAATATACCAAAACCTGAATAATAAAGATTTTTTACCGTGGGATGGCAAAACCACAGTTATTGTTTACTGGGGTATACCAGACTTTTTTAAATAGATCTAATTGCGGCTGAACAGTGAGCGACACACTCAAACTGTGTTTTTTTAGATACCAAAGGCCCAAAACTGGATAGTACAGAGATTTGACCCGTTGAACTGCAAAACCACACTGGGATTTGTCGGGCCTACACCAGACTATTTTCAACAGATATATTTTTGTGTCACAACAGTCAGGAGACACTACTGTTTTTCTTTACGTAAAATATACCAAAACCTGAATAATAGAGATTTTTTTACCGTTGAATGGCAAAACCACAGTTATTGTTTACTGGGGTATACCAGACTTTTCTAAATAGATCTAATTGCAGCTGATCAGTGAGCGACACACTCAAACTGTGTATTTTTAGATACCAAATGGCCCAAAAGTGGATAATACAGAGGTTTGAACCGTGGAAGTGCAAAACAACACTTCTGTTTCTCTAGCCTACACCTGACTATTTTCAACAGATATATTTGTGTCTGAAAAATCAGAGACACGCTTTTTTTGGGGGTGGGACACCAAAAGGTTAATAAGACGGGTACTTGTACAGTGTGAAGGAGGAAAAAAAAAACAGGATTCAGATTAAACAAAAAAGGATTTTTACTGTCCCCTGAGACCTGGAGCTAAGTCCTGCAATTTCAGCAACAGAAGCAGCACACAGGACTGTAATGCAGCGTTTGCTGGTATAACCAATCCGTCTCCTATACAGCCTGCCTGCCTGATATCTGGGATGGATATTAGTCCTGAGAAGGACTGTTTGTTTGATCTGGCAGCCTTTACAGACCCTACACTAACTATTTCGCAGTTTATATCTCTCCCTAAATCAGCAGCGCTGTCCCTACACTGTCTGATCCGGAGCGACTGTGTCCAAGATGGCGGCGCCCGGTTTTAAATACTCAAGGTGACGGTGTGTGGCCAGCCAATCAATGTAATGCCCACAACCAACATGGCTGCGGCATAACAGTGACTGGATGGCAATCCCTGCATGTTCATTGGCTCTGTAAAGAGCGTCAAACATGCAGGGCTCAGACCCAAGCTCCCGCTCGAGTAACCCGGAAATACTCGGTGCTCCGCGAACATCCCGAGTAGCGTGATGCTCGGGCGAGTACCGAGCAGTGTCGAGCATGTTCGCTCAACCGTACTGAAAATGACTAAATATCAAGGACTCATTGGGCGAATCGCTCTGGAACTGAAATCGGAACACTCACTGACATTTCCCCTATCTGAAAGTCTGATAAATGCCGGAAAAATGACTAAGTCCCAAAAAAAAATTTTTTTCAACTTTTTTCAATTTCACCCCGTGGGATATATATTCTAACCACACACATTTGGAACTCTCCTGGCATACCCTCACACATATTATTCCCTCATTTAGTGGATATTTTCACAAAAAAGTGAAATTTTCAAAAATTCAGAAAATTGGCTGAAAACGACTAAATATCAAGGACTCATCGGACCAATCGCTCTGGAACTGAAATCGGAAAGCTCACTGACATTTTGCCTATCTGAAAATCTAATAAACGCCGGAAAAATGACTAAGACCAAAATAAAAAATGTTTCAACTTTTTTTAGTTTTACCCTCGTGGGATATATATTCTACCCACACACATTTGGAACTCTCCTGGGGTACCCTCACACATATTATTCCCTCATTTAGTGGATATTTTCATAAAAAAGTGAAATATTCAAAAATTCAGAAAATTGGATGAAAACGACAAAATATCAAGGATTTATTGGGCAAATCACTCTGGAACTGAAATCAGAACGCTTACTGACATTTCCCCTCTCTGAAAGTCTGATAAACGCCGGAAAAATTACTAAGTCCCAAAAAAATTTTTTTTTAATTTCACCCCCGTGGGATGTATATTCTACCCACACACATTTGGAACTCTCCTTGGGTACCCTCACACATATAATTCCCTCATTTAGTGGATATTTTCACAAAAAAGTGAAATTTTCAAAAATTCAGAAAATTGGCTGAAAACGACAAAATATCAAGGACTCATTGGGCGAATAGCTCTGGATCTGAAATCGGAAAGCTCACTGACATTTTGCCTATCTGAAAGTCTAATAAACGCCGGAAAAATGACTAAGACCAAAATAAAAAATATTTAAATTTTTTCAGTTTTACCCCCGTGGGATATATATTCTACCCACACACATTTGGAACTCTCCTGGGGTACCCTCACACATATTATTTCCTCATTAAGCGGATATCTTCACAAAAAAGTGAAATTTTCAAAGATTCTGAAAATTGGCTGAAAACGACTAAATATCAAGGTCTCATCGGGCAAATCGCTCTGGAACTGAAATCTGAACTCTCACTGACATTTCCCCTATTACCACACAAATTTTTTTTACCAGGATATATTATGATTACCCAGTAAAACATGAAGTACCAAAAATAATTTAAAAATAAATATTTTATTTAGACATGTTAAAATCCAAAATAGAACCATAAAAGAGAAAGGTACCAAACATGAGGAGGCAGGAGAAACAACACTGAAATCTTTGGGAAAACTTGAGTAGTCTTATGATAATTAGATTATGCTGTGGATGAAGCACTCATCACAAATAAAAGGAATATAGTGGTGTTATATATAGCAGCGTGGAGTGTCAGAAAGAGTTAATTCATAATTCCACACATTGGATCGAATCCACAGGGCAGCAGCGCTGTAGCATACTAGTGCTCTCGTGCACATAAGTGCATAGACCAGCACTATTCATTCATAGCATGACCAGCACCTGCGGCCGAAGTGATCGAACCAGTGCATATAAATAAACAAAGATCTCCCGCTGTCACTAACACCTAACACTAAATGGGTACGTTCAATACACAGGCATATCAAAACAATAAGGTATAAGGTACTTGTTCCATACCAATGTAGATGCTCCTGCTTCCTGCCCCGACGCGCACGTTTCGCATTAGCTTCTTCGGGAGGCGTGTCACACTGAAGGGTGTGCTCGTTTTTTATATGGCAACCAGCCAATGAGGGGATAGTGGGCGGAGATAAAGTCAATGCTGCTCACAGCGTGGATCCAATGGCGCGTGCGAAGACTGAGGCGGCATCCAGGAAAAGAGTCCCGTGACCGGCGGTCACGTGCTGGATGACGCTCACGCCCCCACCAACCAGTGAAAGCGAGGCGTGATCCGCATTAAAAGACCACGGTATCCAGGACTCGGGGCCGCAACAGTCCGCGCATGCGCACTCACCACAAGGAGAGCAGATCATGGATTAGAACGATGAGGAATGATTTGAATGAACGAAATAAGAGCAAGTAAAGGAAAAATAATAATAAGTAGATGAAAGAGGGATAACATAAGGCTGAATGGATGTATAAATAAAAATAGAGGAATATAAAAAAAAAATATATATATATATATATATCAAAAGAAAGAAATGAAGAATGAGATGAAAAAATAAAAATAAAAATAAAAATGAGAATTATATGAATTCAAACCAAATGCGGCTTGAATACTAATATCCCAGATGAATGTGCAAATAATTGGCAGATAATGATCAAACTGATAAATTAATAACACAATTAATGGTATAAAGTGACAGTACGTGCTAAAAAAGTATAGATAAGTGTTGATGTCATGAAGTGCATATATATGATTATGTATTTGAAAATCTAATACTGTGATAGCATAAAGTGACAGTGCATATATTCACATTGAATCAACATTATAAAGTGGCAATGTGTGACTCGCAATACCTAAACATTATAAAGTGACAATGCGAAATAAATTGATTGCAAAATAGATAATGTAAAGTGACGGTGCAAACACAAACTGATAGATAAATACTGGCATTATAATACGCCTATGTATACTAATACACTTAAAAATAAGGTGCAATGACAATATAAAGTGACTGTGCCATAATTACATCACATAAACATTATAAGGTGACGATGCAGAACGCCAATCAAAAAATATATAATAGATAGTCCAAAAAAAAGGTTAAAATAATTTATTCCATCCAGATTCTTCATCATTTCATACACCAACAGTGGTTGGCATCTGTGCATCACGGTCTCATCCCCATCCATATGTACTAAACCCCAGGTACCAAATACTAGAAATAAAAGAATAAAAATTAAAATCAAGACAAACCGCACACATCAAAATATACGGTTTCAAATCTCATATATCTCAAATAACTCATATAACTCACAGAAAGACGCCAAACCCAAAACTCTCATTTAAGCCTTGAGGGGCCAAAGAACTCAACCGATATATCCATCTACTCTCGGTTTTTGCTAATCTTTTATGTAAATCACCCCCTCTAATGCCCATAGTGACTACGTCAATGCCTCTAATTTTTAATAAATGAGGGTTACAATTGTGATACCTCTTAAAATGTTTGGGGATCGTTTTAAGAAGAGAGTCATTAGTATTAGTTTTGGCTTTCTCAATGTCTAAGAAGTGCTCACGAGTCCTTACCTTAAGTTCTCTACTGGTCAACCCAACATAGATTTTATTGCAGGGACATTCAGCCAGATAGATGAAAAATTACTAAGTCCAAAAAAAATTTTTTTTCAACTTATTTCAATTTTCCCCTGTGGGATATATATTCTACCCACACACATTTGGAACTCTCCTGGGATACCCTCACACATATTATTTCCTCATTTAGCGGATATTTTCTCAAAAAAATGAAATTTTCAAAAATTCAGAAAATTGGCTGAAAACGGCTAAATATCAAGGACTCATCTGGCGAATCGCTCTGGAACTGAAATCGGAACGCTCACTGACATTTCCCTTATCTGAAAGTCTGAAAAACGCTGGAAAAATCACTAAATCCCCCTAAAAATTTTTTGCAACTTTTTTCAATTTTACCCCCGTGGGATATATATTCTACCCACACACATTTGGAACTTTCCTGGAGTACACTCACCCATATTATTCCCTCATTTAGCGGATATTTTCACAAAAAAGTGACATTTTCAAAAATTCAGAAAATTGGCTGAAAACGACTAAATATCAAGGACTCATCGGGCAAATCGCTCTGGAGCTGAAATCAGAACGCTCATTGATATTTCCCCTCTCTGAAAGTCTGATAAACGCTGGAAAAATGGCTAGGTCCAAAAAAAAAATGTTTTCAACTTTTTTCAATTTTACCCCCGTGGGATATATATTCTACCCACACACATTTGGAACTCTCCTGGGGTACCCTCACACACATTATTCTCTCATTTAGCAGATATTTTCACAAAAAAGTGAAATTTTCAAAAATTCAGAAAATTGGCTGAAAACGACTAAATATCAATTACTCATCGGGCGAATCGCTCTGGAACTGAAATCTGAATGCTCACTGACATTTCCCCTTTCTAAAAGTCTGATAAACGCCGGAAAAATGACTAAGTCCAAAAAAAAATTTTTTCAACTTTTTTTAATTTTACACCCGTGGGATATATATTCTACACATACATGTTTGGAACTCTCATGGGCTACCCTCAAACATATTATTCCCACATTTAGTGGATATTTTCACAAAAAAGTGAAATTTTAAAAAATTCAGAAAATTGGCTGAAAACGACTAAATATCAAGGACTCATCGGTCGAATCGCTCTGGAACTGAAATCGGAATGCTCACTGACATTTCCGCTCTCTGAAAGTCTGTTGAACGCCGGAAAAATGAATAAGTCCAAGGTACATATATTCTACCCACACACATTTGGAACTCTCCTGGGGTACCCTCACACATATTATTTCCAAATTTAGCGGATATTTTCACAAAAAAGTGAAATTTTCAAAAATTCTGAAAATTGGCTGAAAACGACTAAATATCAATTACTCATCAGGCAAATCGATCTGAAACTGAAATCGGAACGCTCACTGACATTTCCCCTATCTGAAAGTCTGATAAACGCTGGAAAAATGACTAAGTCCAAAAAAAAATTTTTTTCAACTTTTTTCAATTTTACCCCCGTCGGATATATATTCTACCCACACACATTTGGAACTCTCCTGGGCTACCCTCACACATATTATTCCCTCATTTAGCTGATATTTTCACAAAAAAGTGAAATTTTTGAAAATTGGCTGAAAACTACTAAATATCAAGGACTCATCGTGCGAATCGCTCTGGAACTGAAATGGGAATTCTCACTGACATTTCCCTTATCTGAAAGTCTGATAAACGCCAGAAAAATGACTAAATCCCACAAAAAAAACGTTCAACTTTATTCAATTTTACCCCCGTGGGATATATATTCTACCCACACACATTTGGAACTGTCCTGGGGTACCCTCACACATATTATTGACTCAATTAGTGGATATTTTCACAAAATAGTGAAATTTTCAAAAATTCTGAAAATTGACTGAAAACGACTAAATATCAAGGAATCATCGGGCGAATCACTCTGTAACTGCAATAGGAACGCTCACTGATATTTCCCCTCTCTGAAAGTCTGATAAACGCCGGAAAAATGACTAAGTCCAAAAAAAATTTTTTTTCAACTTTTTTCAAGTTAACCCCCGTGGGATATATATTCTACCCACACACATTTGAAACTTTGCTGGGGTACCCTCACACATATTATTCCCTCATTAAGCGGATATTTTCGCAAAAAAGTGAAATTTTCAAAAATTCAGAGAATTGGCTGAAAACGACTAAATATCAAGGACTCATCAGGCGAATCGATCTGGAGCTGAAATCGGAACACTCACTGACATTTCCCCTATGTGAAAGTCTGATAAACGCTGTAAAAAAGACTAAGTCCTAAAAAAAATTTTTTAAACTTTTTTCAATTTTACACCCGTGGGATATATATTCTACACATACATGTTTGGAACTCTCATGGGCTACCCTCAAACATATTATTCCCTCATTTAGTGGATATTTTCACAAAAAAGTGAAATTTTCAAAAATTCAGAAAATTGGCTGAAAACGACTAAATATCAAGGACTCATCGGGCGAATCGCTCTGGAACTGAAATCGGATTGCTCAATGATATTTCCCCTCTCTGAATGTCTGATAAATGCCGGAAAAATGACTAAGTCGAAAAAAAAAAAATGTTCAACTTTTTTCAATTTTACCCCAGTGGGATATATATTCTACCCACACACATTTGGAACTCTCCTGGGGTACCCTCACACATATTCTTCCCTCATTTAGCAGATTTTTTCACAAAAAAGTGAAATTTTCAAAAATTAAGAAAATTGGCTGAAAACGAATAAATATCAGGGACTCATCGGTTGAATCGATATGGAACTGAAATCCGAACGCTCACTGATATTTCCCCTCTCTGAATGTCTGATAAACGGCGGAAAAATGACTAGGTCCAAAAAAAAATGTTTTCAAATTTTTTCAATTTTACCACCCTTGGGATATATAATCTACCAACACACATTTGGAACTCTCCTGGGGTACACTCACACATATTATTCCCTCATTTGGTGGATATTTTCACAAAAAAGTGAAATTTTCAAACATTCAGAAAATTGGCTGAAAACGACTAAATATCAAGGACTCATCGCGCAAATGGCTCTGGAACTGAAATCGGAACACTCACTGACATTTCCCCTCTGAAAGTCTGATAAACAGCGGAAAAATTACTAAGTCCAAAAAAAATGTTTTTTTCCACTTTTTTCAATTTTACCCTCGTGGTATATATATTCTACAGACACACATTTGGAACTCTCCTGGGGTACCACACACATATTATTCCCTCATTTAGCGGATATTTTCGAAAAAAGTGAAATTTTCAAAAATTCAGAGAATTGGCTGAAAATGACTAAATATCAAGGACTCATCAGGCGAATCGATCTGGAACTGAAATCGGAACGCTCACTGACATTTCCCCTATCTGAAAGTCTGATAAACGCCGGAAAAATGATTAAGTCCAAAAAAATTTTTTTCAACTTTTTTCAATTTTACCCCGTGGGATATATATTCTACCCACACACATTTGGAACTGTCCTGGGGTACCCTCACACATATTATTCCCTCATTTAGCTGATATTTTCACAAAAAAGTGAAATTTTTGAAAATTGGCTGAAAACTACTAAATATCAAGGACTCATCGTGCGAATCGCTCTGGAACTGAAATCGGATCGCTCACTGACATTTCCGCTCTCTGAAAGTCTAATAAACGCCGGAAAAATGACAAAGTCCAAGGGATATATATTCTACCCACAAACATTTGGAACTCTCCTGTTGTACCCTCACACATATTATTCCCTAATTTAATGGATATGTTCACAAAAAAGTGAAATTTTCAAAAATTCTGAAAATTGACTGAAAACGACTAAATATCAAGGACTCATCGGGCAAATCGCTCTGGAACTGAAATCAGAACGCTCATTGATATTTCCCCTCTCTGAAAGTCTGATAAACGCCGGAAAAATGACAAAGTCCAAGGGATATATATTCTACCCACAAACATTTGGAACTCTCCTGTTGTACCCTCACACATATTATTCCCTAATTTAATGGATATTTTCACAAAAAAGTGAAATTTTCAAAAATTCAGAAAATTGGCTGAAAACGACTAAATATCAAGGAATCATCGGGCGAATCGCTCTGGAACTGAAGTCGGAAATCTCACTGACATTTCCCCTCTCTGAAAGTCTGATAAACGCCGAAAAAATGACAAAGTCCAAGGGATATATATTCTACCCACACACATTTGGAACTCTACTGGTGTGCCCTCACACATATTATTCCCTAATTTAGTGCATATTTTCACAAAAAAGTGAAATTTTCAAAAATTCAGAAAATTGGCTGAAAATGACTACATATCAAGGACTCATCGTGCGAATCGCTCTGGAACTGAAATCAGAACGCTCACTGACATTTCCCCTCTCTGAAAGTCTGATAAATGCTAGAAAAATGACGAAGTCGAAAAAAAAAATTTTTCCAACTGTTTTCAATTTTACCCCCGTGGGATAAATATTCTGCCCACACACATTTGGAACTCTCCTGGGGTACCCTAACACATATTATTCCCTCATTTAGCGGATATTTTCACCAAAAAGTGAAATTTTCAAAAATTCTGAAAATTGGCTGAAAATGACTAAATATCAAGGACTTATTGGGCGAATCGCTCTGGAACTGAAATCGAAACACTCACTGATACTTCCCCTCTCTGAAAGTCTGATGAATGCCGGAAAAATGACTAAGTCCAAAAAAAAAATTTTTTCCACTTTTTTCAATTTTACCCCCCTGGGATATATATTCTACCCAAACACATTTGGAACTCTCCTCGGGTACCCTCACAAATATTATTCCCTCATTTAGTGGATATTTTCACAAGAAAGTGACATTTTCAAAAATTCAGAAAATTGGCTGAAAACTACTAAATATCAAGGACTCATTGGGCAAATCGCTCTGGAACAGAAAGAGGAAATGTCAGTGCTTGTTCCGATATCTGAAAGTCTGATAAACGCCGGAAAAATGACTATGTTCAAAAAACTATTTTTTTCAGCTTTTTTCAATTTTACCCTCTTGGGATATATAATCTACCCACAAACATTTGGAACTCTCCTGGGGTACCCTCACACATATTATTGAATCATTTAGTGGATATGTTATGTTCTGCTACCAGAGCTAAGGAAAGAGAGGAGATCTGTCCCTACGATAGAACTCAGCTTAATCCCTACGATGTAACAGCGGACCTGATCCTGCTATCAGACCTGCTAAAGTCCTAAGCTAGTCTGTACGGAGACCTATAGATGTGGGAAGGAATCCCTACAAGTACTAAGGACTGGGAGGAAAAATGGGACACCTCCTAACAAATAGTAGCAGACAGATGAACAAACAAAATATAAAGAACACAGAGGTCCGTAGACCAAGCAAACTAACAGAGTTAGATTCAGAGCACAGGCTAGCTAGAAAGTAGTTATACAATGAAATCCAGCAAAGCCAGAAGGGCGGAGCAGGATTAAATAGGCCAACAAGGTCATGTGACCAGCAAAGGAAAAAACCTAAGAGCAAGGTTCTAACAGTACCCCCCCTTCTAAGAGGATCCTCCGGATCCCCTAGGACCAGGCTTATCAGGAAATCTCCTGTGAAACGCTCTGATAAGTCTGGACGCGGAAACATCATCTGACCTCACCCAAGAGTTATCCTCGGGTCCGAAACCTTTCCAGGCCACAAGATACTGCAAACTACCTCTATACCGTCTAGAGTTAAGGATGCGAGAAATTTCATATTCCCCGTCCTCCACCACCGGAGGAACAGAGGCAGAGGCGTCACCATCCGACACAACAGCTTTTTTTAACAGAGAGACATGAAATACCGGATTAATTCTCCAGGAGGTAGGAACCTCCAACCTAACAGCAGATTGGTTGACAACCTGAAGCACCTTAAAGGGCCCTACAAACTTGGGACCCAATTTCTTAGAAGGAATCCTCAACCACAGATTCCTAGAGGACAACCAAACCATGTCACCAACAGCGAACAAAACCTCCTGTCGTTTCCTATCAAAGTAGTCTTTAGATTTTCTGTTGGCCTCCTGAAGATTACCACGCACATCCGTCCAAACTCTCTCCAAATCACCGGAAAAATTCTCCTCCTCAGGCACGGCAGATCCCAACTTGGAGAAGGACCCAAACGACGGATGTCTCCCAGAACAACAAAAAAAAGGCGAACAACCAGCAGAAGAAGATGTATGATTGTTCAGAGCAAATTCAGCAAGTGGCAGAAACTCAGACCACCCCTCTTGATTGTCTGCCACAAAACAACGCAAGAACTGCTCAACATCCTGGTTTTTCCTTTCTGTCTGGCCATTAGATTCAGGATGATATCCTGACGAGAATGACAAATGAACTCCCAACCTGTCACAAAAGGCACGCCAAAAACGAGCCACGAACTGAGGACCTCTATCAGAAACAATGTCAGTAGGAACGCCATGAAGTCTGACAATTTCCTTGACAAAGGCCTTAGCGAGAGTTTTAGCGCAGGGCAGTTTGACGAAGGGAACCAAGTGACACATCTTGCTAAAACGGTCCACGACCACCCAGATGACAGTAAAACCCTCAGAGGGGGGAAGGTCAGTTATAAAGTCCATAGCCAAATGTGTCCAAGGAGCACTGGGAACCTCCAAAGGACAAAGCAACCCCGCAGCAGGAGTATGTGAGGACTTAGATCTAGCACATATAGTACATTGGCGCACCCACTTAATGACTTCCTTCTGCCATCCAGGCCACCAAAAACTGCGACCCACCAGTCTCTTGGTCTCAGAGATTCCGGGATGACCTGCCAACTGAGATTCGTGACACTCAACAAACAAATCTCTCCTAAAGGTCCCAGGCACAAACAACCTCCCATCAGGAGTGTTAGATGGGGCATTCTCCTGTGCTTTAAGAATCTCATCTTCCAAAACGGAGTCCAAAGCAGCTATCACAACACCTTCTTGTAAAATGTTCTCCTCTTTCTCAGCACCGACTATGGGAGAAAAACTGCGAGACAAGGCATCCGCCTTAACATTCTTAGTACCAGGGATGTAAGTAACGGAGAAATTAAACCGCGAGAAAAAACAGTGCCCACCTAGCCTGACGGGCATTCAGGCTCTTGGCAGCATCAAGATATATCAGATTTTTATGATCCGTAAGAACCTGAACGGGAAATTCCGCACCTTCCAAGAAGTGGCGCCAGTGTTCAAATGCGAGTTTAATAGCCAATAATTCCCGCTTACCAATATCGTAATTCAGTTCAGTCTACGAAATTTTTTTGAAAAAAAGGCACAGGGATGTAATCCATCCCCGTTATCCTGAGACAATACTGCGCCAACCCCCACAGAGGAAGAATCAACCTCAACCAAAAACGGCTTAGTCACATCAGGCTGCATAAGGATGGGAGCAGAGGTGAACCTCTCCTTGAGATACACAAAAGCTTCAATGGCCTCAGAAGACCACTGAACCGCATCAGCACCTTTCCTGGTGAGATCGGTCAGAGGTTTGACAATACTAGAAAAATTTTTTATGAATTTTCTGTAATAATTGGCGAAACCTAAAAACCTCTGTATCGATTTCAAACCAATAGGCCTAGGCCATTCCTGTACAGCTTGAACTTTAACCGGGTCCATCTCAAAACCTTCGCTGGAGATAATGTAACTAGAGATGAGCGTTGTTCTACTCGAACTGTTCGCCAATCTCAAATTCGAGCTGTTTTGGGCGGTGTTCGAGCCGGTCGGCGAACACGAACAATTTGAGAAAAATTCGGCTGTTCGAGGTTATGTTCGATAACTGTTCGTGCACCAAAACCATAACTGGATTTTTTCTCAGTAATGATGAAAATTAATGTTAATACGCAGTTTGAGTGTACAGCGGGGCGGGGGGAGGGGCAGGGGATGGATCTCTGCAGGAACAATGAAGATCTCCATTTTTTTTTCTCTTTCCCGCATTTGCAGTGGGGAGGTGCAATCTGTCAGCCTATCAGCAGCGCACACACGGAGCGAAGTGCTTTTTTTCACACAAGCAAGGGCATGTGTGATTGGCAGTGTATGTCACATGTCCTTGCCCTATAAGACCAAGCCATTTTCCCCGTCGCCACCATTTTCTCACTGCTGCAGCTGCGTGTTAGACGGCACCGCTGTTGCTGTGTGCGCTATACCTTGTTAATTTCAAGCCAATTTTCGCACAAATATACAGATAGCTTGGGAGTAGGGAATAGTTGTGATTGCAGTCCTTTTAAGGACTAGGTTACAGCATTTCCTACGACTTTTATCAGGCAGGTCTGTGCTCTTAAATAGATAGATTGTGGGAGTAAAGACTAATTGTAATTGGAGGCCTTTTCAGGACTAGGTTACATCAGTTCCTATCAGTTTTTGCCAGGCAGGTCTGTGCCAGTGCTGTGCAAGTTTTTTTCACAGCATTTGGCTGAATCTAGCAAAGCTAATCCTTTTTGGCCTATTGCAGAGTGTGTTAGTCAGTGGAGTAGCCTATCTGTGTTGCAAGATATACCACCTGTGTATAGAATACCAATTTTTTTACTGCACCTAGTGAAGTAAAATCTTTTGGGCATAGCATCATTCTATTAGTCC
Organism: Phyllobates terribilis; assembly: GCF_046119375.1. Classification (NCBI taxonomy): domain Eukaryota; kingdom Metazoa; phylum Chordata; class Amphibia; order Anura; family Dendrobatidae; genus Phyllobates; species Phyllobates terribilis. Next base: position 323,111,833 of record NW_027362764.1, on the reverse strand, counting down.
ATCTATACTGACCTCCATCAGGTTGCAAACTGAATATAATTTTTTTCTGCATCTAGCTCTGAAAAAATATTTGGGCTTCTAGCGGTGTGTGGGACTTGGTCTATTAGTCCATCTATACTGACCTCCATCAGGTTGCAAATTAAAAATAATTTTTTTCTGCATCTAGCTCTGAAAAAATATTTGGGCTTCTAGCAGTGTGTGGGACTTGGTCTATTAGTCCATCTATACTGACCTCCATCAGGTTTCAAATTAAAAATATTTTTTTTCTGCATCTAGCTCTGAAAAAATATTTGGGCTTCTAGCAGTGTGTGGGACTTGGTCTATTAGTCCATCTATACTGACCTCCATCAGGTTGCAATTTAAAAATAATTTTTTCTGCATCTAGCTCTGAAAAAATATTTGGGCTTCTAGCAGTGTGTGGGACTTGGTCTATTAGTCCATCTATACTGACCTCCATCAGGTTGCAAATTGAATAAAAAAATTTTCTGCATCTAGCTCTGAAAAAATATTTGGGCTTCTAGCGGTGTGTGGGACTTGGTCTATTAGTCCATCTATACTGACCTCCATCAGGTTGCAAATTAAAAATAATTTTTTTCTGCATCTAACCCAGCCAATAGTTTTGGCCTAATACCACAGTTTGGCCACTCAGCTCTGCTCGGTTACCATCCATTGTTTTTTTGTGCAAACAACTCCAGAGTTGTGAATTAGTTAACCACCAAAATGAGTGGAAAAAGGCCTGCTGCTGGTGGAAAGGGGAATAGGCGTGTTGGGAAGGGGAAAAAAGGTTGTGTCCGTGGGGTAGGTGCAGAAGAAAGACCATCTTCCAGCCAAACTAAAATGTCTACTTCTTTTAGCGGACAATGTGATAAGATCCCTTTCTTACGGCCACGCCAATCGCTACAAATTCCAGATGAGGCACAAAAACAGCAGGTGCTTCAACGGATATCAAGTGCTCCTTTAAGTGGGCTCTCCTCCACATCAACTTCAACATCACAAATACTCCAGTCCTCAAAGGTGTCACCCAAATCGCACTTGCTTCCTCACAGCTCCCAAATCTCCAGCTGCCCGTCTGAGTATGAGGTAGAACAGATGGTTGAGTCTGCAGAGCTGTTTACTCATACTATAGCCTGGGAATCAGAGGTCGACTCCAGCGCTTCTGTGAATCCAGACGAGGAAATGATCTGCACTGATGCCCAGAATCTTTATGAGTCGGATCCAGGACCAGACGCAGAAGGTTCTGACCATAATGTAGACCCTCATTCCCAAACTGTAACTCCTGTTGGTGGAGACAATGAGGAAGACGATGATAAGACTCAAATACCTGATTGGAGCGACAACTTTAGTTTTTTGTCAGGGCAGGAACAGGTTGGCTCTGAGGACGACGGGTGTGATAACGCACAGGGTGATGATGATGAGGTTGGAGATCCCACTTACTGTCAATCCACAGTCAGCCAAGAGATGAGGTCAGCAGAGGAGGTGGAGGAAGATGCTAGTGACGACGAGGTCAGGTTGCGCCTTCCTGGACAGAGACGTAGTACTGGAAGCACGTCAACAACTGCATCCTCAAACACAACTCTGCCTCTCACCACAAGTCGTGGTGGCTCTTCAGGTCGCATGGGTGCTAAGCCTTGCATAGCCTGGGCATTTTTTCAGATCGATAAAGATGACCCAACTCGTGTTATCTGTAACATTTGTCAGCAAAAGCTAAGTAGAGGCCAAAAAATACATAGTTTGAGTACTTCATGCATGAACCGGCACATGGACATGAAGCATAAGTTGCAGTGGGAAGCTCAGTGTGCTACAATGCGGTCTAGCCGGCCGGGCCAACCACCGTCTGCCATATCTTGTGCATCCGCGGCCTCTTCATCCTCTGTGACTGGGGGGACAGCAGTCACACCTGTTTTGGGGCGCAGACCTGCCACCTCTTTACCCGCAACAGCCAGCGTGATTGGCAGGTCATCATTTTCTTTGGAGGTGGTAACACCAGCTGGTCTTGAGCGCTGTCCGACATCGATAGCACCACCTTTGGATCAAGGCAACCTAACATGTCCGCCTGCATCTTCCTCACAGACCGGCAGTTTGCCGGGGACACCCTTATCAACCCCGTCTAAGCACAATAGCCAGCCCTCGGTCCCTCAGATGTGGACAAGTAAAAGACCATTTCCTCCTAGCCATGAGAAAGCTAAGAGGTTGAATTTCACCATCTGCAAGCTCTTGGCTACAGAAATGCTGCCTTTCCGCCTGGTGGACACAGAGGATTTTCGAGACCTTATGTCCGTCGCAGTGCCCCAGTACCAGATGCCCAGTCGGCACTACTTCTCAAAGAAAGGTGTGCCTGCGCTCCACCAGCATGTCGCACACAACATCACCGCTTCTTTGAGAAACTCTGTGTGTGACAGGGTGCATTTCACCACAGACACTTGGACGAGTAGGCATGGACAGGGACGTTACATGTCGCTGACTGGGCACTGGGTAACTATGGTGACAGCAGGACAAGGGGCTGCTGTCCAAGTCTTGCCGTCCCCACGAGTTGTGCGTCAATCCTCTTTATGTCATTTTTCCTCCACTGCTTCTGCCTCCTCAACCTCCTCTCGGTCTTCCACCTGCACCCAAAGCCTGTCTGGTCATGCCACAAGCTTTCTAACTGCGCAGAAGGGATCCTGCACACCTCCTTACTATGCTGGCAGTAGGGCTCAACGTCATCAGGCGGTTTTTACATTGAAATGTCTGGGAAATGTGAGTCACACAGCTGAGGAGTTGTGGTCAGCTCTGGAGAACCAATTTCATGAATGGTTGTCTCCACTGGACCTGAAACCAGGGAAGGCCGTGTGCGACAATGCTGCAAACCTGGGTGCGGCCCTTCGCCGGGGCAATGTCACACACGTGCCTTGTATGGCTCACGTGTTGAACCTGGTTGTCCAGCAATTTTTAGCCCACTATCCCAGACTAGATGGCCTTCTGCAGAGGGCACGGTCGCTGTGTGCTCACTTCCGCCGTTCGCATCCCGCAGCTCAGCGACTTACATCTCTACAGAAGTCGTTGGGCCTGCCACTTCACCGGCTAAAATGCGATGTGCCTACCCGGTGGAATTCAACTCTGCACATGTTGCAGCGACTGTGGCAGCACCGACAAGCCCTGGTGCAATACGTTATGACGTATAGCCTGGGCCAACGAGATTCAGAGGTGGGGCAAATCACGCTGGAGGAGTGGTCTCAGATCAGGGACCTATGCACCCTTCTGCACAGTTTTGAAATGGCGACGAAGATGTTTAGTGCTGACGATGCCATTATCAGCATGACTATTCCGGTGATTTACATGCTGGAGCACATGTTAAACAGAATTCGGAGTCAGGTGGTGGCACAAGAGGAGGTGGAGGAAGTAGAGGAGGAGGAGTTGTATGCGGAAGGGCTAACATCTGCAAGGTCCAGACGGTCGGCAGCACCAAGGCGGCAGGCATGTGAGGGTGGGGGAGATGATTTTACCAGGGCGCATGGTAGCAGCCAAACTAGTGAGGAAGGTGCAGGAGCCCAGGAAGAAGTGGAGGACGAACTGATGGAAGACTCATCAGATGAGGGAGACCTTGATCACATTTCTGTTGTGCGAGGTTGGGGGGAGAGGACAGAGGAAGGAAGCATGATTGTTACCTCGCCACCAACACAACAGGGACTTGGTGCTCCTGGATGCGCAACACACATGAGTGCCTTCTTGCTGCACTACCTGCAACATGACCCTCGAATTGTGAGAATTAGAAATAATCCTGACTACTGGGTTGCCACACTGTTAGATCCCCGGTACAAAAGTAAATTTGCAGAAATTATTCCTGCCATAGAAAGGGATGCACGCATGCAGGAGTATCAGCAGAGACTGTTGCAGAATCTTACATGTGCTTTTCCACAAAATACCAGTGGTGCACGTAGTGAATCTCACAGTTCCAACTTGCCAACCGTGGGACCGTCAAGTGTTCAGCACTCAAACCGTAACAGAACCACAGTATCTGCTGGTAACATCAATTTTGCGGAATCATTTCACCACTTTTTTAGCCCATCCTTTGCAAGGCCACAGGAGACAAGAAGTCTGACACATAGTCAACGCCTAGAGACGATGGTACAGGAGTATCTCCAAGTAAACATTGAAGCCACGACTGTGTCACTGGACCCTTGCTCTTTTTGGGCTCCCAATCTGGATAAATGGCCGGAGCTAGCCACTTACGCCTTGGAGATCTTGTCATGCCCCGCAGCCAGCGTTCTGTCTGAACGTGTGTTCAGCGCTGCTGGTGGTGTGCTGACAGATAAGCGCACGCGGCTCTCCACTGATAATGTAGACAGACTCACGTTCATAAAGATGAACAAATCATGGATCCGAAACGACTTTTCTACCCCTGTGTCATCCTGGGGAGAGTAAAAGCTTGATGATTGGTTAAAATCACCCTACCAACCGTTTTAAGCTTTCAAATTACTAATCATGTTTATCTGTATCTTGACTGGAAAATAATTTGGGCTTTGTAGCAGTGTGCAGCACTGATCCTATTAGGCCATCTATAATAAGCTTCACCAGATTTAAAATTAAAAATAATTTTTAGCTGCATCTAGCCCGGAAAATAATTTTGGGGCTCCGAGATGCGCAAGACACATAAGTGCCTTCTTGCTGCACTACCTGCAGCATGACCCTCATATTGTCAGAATTCGAAGTAATCATGACTACTGGGTTGCCACACTCTTAGATCCCCCAAACTTTTCGATCAACCTTTTCATTTTAATAAAGACCAAAAAAATGGTCATTTTTGAAATTATAAGCATTAGCAGGATGTTAGAAACTGAAATCAAACAGTTTTCAACTCAAAACTTTATTCTAGGTGATGTTACATTTTCACATAGGACCCCTTGTTCGAAAGGAGCTTCTGAACTCTCTCGTCCATTGAATTTGTCAGGTTTTGGATGGTTTCTGCTTCAATTGTTTTGCATGAGGACAGAATACCCTCCCAGAGCTGTTGCTTAGATGTGAACTGCCTCCCGCCATCATAGACACTCCTTTTAATGATGCTCCAAAGGTTCTGAATGGGGTAGAGGTCAGGGGAGCATGGGGGTCACACCATAAGTTTGTCCCCTTTTATGCCCATATCAGCCAGAGATGCAGATGTTTTATGTGCAGCATGAGATGGTGCATTATCATGCAGAAAAATGATCTTGCTGTGAAATACACGGTTCTTCTTCTTGAACCATGGCAGGAAGTGCTGTTTGAGAAAATCCACATACATTATGGAGTTCATCTTTAGCGCCTTCAGGGATCCTAAAGGGGCCGACAATCTCTCTCCCCATGATTCCAGCCCAAAACATTACTCCACCTCCTCCTTGTTGGCGCTGTAGCCGTGTTTGCGTGGGGTGTCCATCAACCAGCCATCCTCCACTCCATTCATCTGGACCATCGAGCGCTGCATGGCACTCATCCGTGAACAAAACAGTTTTGAAATCAGTCTTCATGTAATGTTTGGCCCACTGGAGCCGTTTCTGCTTGTGTGAAGTGGATAGAGGAGGTCGACAGGATGGCGTATGCACAGCTGCAAACCTCTGAAGGACCCTGCATCTTGTTGTTCGGGGGACGTTGGAGGCACAAGCAGCTTCAAAAACTTGTCTGCTGCTATGACAAGGCTTTTTTGCCGCTGCTCTTTCAACCTGACGTAATTTCCTGTAGGAAAGAGTCCTCAATTTGCCCTTATCAGCACGCACACATGTGTACTGTGAATCAGCTACATACTTCTTGATTGCCAAGACACTTCATCCTGATCATCGCACAATGTTGATTGTAGTCATGCCTTGACCTAAACACTCCACAATTTGTTGCTTCTCAGCAGCCGACACATCCTTTTTCTTTCCCATTTTGGCAGAAAATGTAGGCTGCTTAATAATGTGAGAGAGCCTTCTTAAGTAGTCTTGCCTTTATTGGACACACCTGCCAAACTAATTAGCACAGGTGTCTGCAATTGCTTACAGTGATATAAAGAGCCCTGACACACATCACCATCAATGAGTTTAACTGACAAACAAACAAATTCTTCCCTTATCACTCCTAAACACTTTTTGCATAATAATTTGGAACGCGGTGTACATGTGCTTTTCCACAAAACACCAGTGGTTCACATAGTGAATCTTACAGTTCTAACTTGCCAACCGTGGTCTGTATGGAATTGTTCAATAAAGGGCCCAAAATTAAGATAACATAGATGGGAGAGGTCTCTATGAATAGGAATTCCTAAGTATTTGATACCCTGTGAGGGCCAGGCAAAGGGAAAGTTGGACTCGATGGAATCCTATATGGATTTAGGGAGGGAGACATCGAGGGCCTCAGACTTCGCTGCATTGATTTTAAAATTTTACCATGTAACAAAGTGATCTATTTCAGCCATAACAGCAGGGATGGATATATGTGATTGAGTGATATATACTAGGACATCATCAGCAAATAGAGAGCACTTGTACTCGGTGCCTCCCACCTCAATCCACCTAATATTGGGGTTATGGCGAATTGATGAGAGCAGGTGCTCCGTCACTAGGATGTATAAGAGAGGGGACAGAGGACATCCCTGCCTTGTCCCATTGGTGATTGTGAAAGGTGATGAAAATGTTCTGACGCACCCCCTGGGCCTTGGGACACCCGGAGCCGGACCCTTTTTGGTGGATGCTGGTGGTTGTAGTCTTCGTGGCGGCGATCCGCTTCCGTGGCTCAGGGCGGTCAAACCAGTGGCGGAACTATTTATGTGGTTTTGATGTTTAAATGTCCGACTACGCCACCCGTGGATTGCGGTCAGAGTGAACCGCCGCTACAGGGCAGACCGCTAAGGCTGGTGTTGTGGGTGCAGCAGAGCGTAGCATAACTCCCCACGGGAGGAGTATAGCCTCAGGACAGTGTATGTGGAGGATGGAGGTGATGGTGCAGGGCAGCAGCAGTAACGACACTGAGTCAGTGATGCAGTTCAGGGCCTTTACTCACAGTTCTTATTATCCAGACCACGTCTGCAGGTAACGGCTGCCCACGTCATACTGTGCTCACCAGGTGAGGGGCTCAGAAAACTCCCAGATAACTTTGGAGCGCTTCACAGGACCCCCTTTGTGTGTCCTTTGTCTGGCCTTTCTTACCAACACTTCTGTCCGGCTGCCTCGGGCCTCCTCTTGGTAAACTTGGTGCCAGTTTCCCTGACCCTATGTGGTGCCTTCCTAGCGGGTGGAGCAAGGGGCTGCGCCACATAAAATGTCAGAGCCTCCGGTTTCTAGCTGAGGGTCGTTTCCTGCCTCCACTAGTTCGGGGACCGGTCTCCCCCTTTGGCCTGACCCCTCCACGCAGGTGGATTCGGGCGTGCGGTGGCGACTCGCCCGTCCGCACCCCTGGGATCCCTTCATTCCTCGTTCCTGGAGCCTTCTCCGCTCCTCTTCCTTCCTTCTCCCTCTTGCAGGCCTGGGCCTCTGTTACTAGGCCCGCCTCTGGAGCAGAGCTCATGCAGAGCCCCTGCTCCCTGCCACTTCTGCTCAGACTTCTCTGCACTGAACTAAGATGGTGCCCACCTTTTATACTCCCTTCTCAATGCACCCAGGAACTGCTTCCTCCCTGCTCCTGCACTGCAGGGTTCCCCTTCCTCAGTGTTCCCTCCCCCCACTCCAGCCAGGGACAGGGACTGTCGTGCCCATCTCAGGGGAATATTGGTCGCCCTGCCCCACGGCAATGTGGTGTAATGCATGCAGGTGTCGGGTCCTGATCCACACTCCATCCTTATCTGAGAGTGAGATATCACACCTCTGGGTGAGGTGCAATACGTCTGTAGCAACCGAGTCCTCGGTGCTACAGTTCCATTTATCTTCAGCCTAGGTGACGTATTGTGATACAGGGCCGTGATTTTGGCTATAAAAGGGTCCCCTAGACCCCTACCCCAAGCTTTTTAAGAGAATCATATATGGCGTGCCAGGAGACTCTATGGAATGCTTTCTCAGCATCCAACGAGAGTATCTACTTACAAATTTTTAACTGCATCTAGCCCAGGAAATACTTTGTGCCTAGTAGCAGTGTCTGCTAGTCAGCGGATTATCCCGGCTGTTAAGCAAGCTACACCACCTGTAGTTTGGACACTTAATTTTTTCAAAGGAAATGCTTCGGGACCACGGGATACTTAGTGAAGAGCATCAGGAGGCACCCCAAGGCATAGGGGCTGGGACTGGCACTAGGATGCCTTGCGGTGGACAGCCGAGCTCGATCCTTATAAAAGCTTTTTAACTGCAGCAGCTTTAGTGGACGCTACTGGAGCTGGAATTACGCGGCTGCTGGCATGAGACTTGCCCTCCAATAGATCCTTGTAAATGGATTTAAAGTGTATTCATTCAAATTAGAGGGACAATTTAAATTAAAAAGCTTAGAGCTGCCTCCACCACAGGGGGGCTCTCTCGACCCACCAGCGGACAGGCACCAGTATTGGGAGAGGGGGGCTGGCCGTCAGGGTTCACCGCGGCTCTGGCACAAACCCGGCGACACGGAGGTGGCACGGGCAGGAGCGGACTGGCAGTCTTGGCTTCTCACTTTTTGGATTTTAGAAGGTCATGACATGCCTATATCTGTGTCTCCCCCTCCTTTTACTCCTCCACCTCTTTTCTTTTCGCATGACTATATGTACTTGTCACTTTTCCATGTGTTAGTTGTGTCTTCTGAGCAGTTTGTCAGCTTTTGGACGCCTTTGAAGGTGTTTTCTATGTGTTTCTATGTGTTTTTGTTTGCCTGCCATTGGTTTTAACGGTGTTCGAAGGTGTTCGACGAACAGTTCGACGAACTGTTCGGCGAACACACGGGTGTTCGACGAACCGAACCGAACTCGAACACTACGGGGGTGGCTCAACACTAAATGTAACCCAAAAAACTAATTCTCTGTACAGCGAACTCACATTTCTCCAGCTTAGCAAAAAGCGAATTGTCCATTAATAACTGTAATACCTCACGTACTCTCCGCCAATGAGACTCCAGATCCGGCGAATAAATCAAAATGTCATCCAAATACACAACCACATTTTTGCCGATCAAAGGTCTAAGGATGTCATTAATAAGATTCTGGAAAAATGCAGGAGCATTAGTAAGACCAAAAGGCATAACCAGATTCTCAAAATGACCCACAGGAGTGTTAAAAGCAGTCTTCCATTCGTCACCCTCCTTCATGCGCAACAGATTGTATGCCCCCTTAAGGTCAATTTTAGAGAACCACTTGGCCCCCATTAACTGGTTAAACAGATCAGGAATCAATGGCAGTGGGTAAGGATTACGTACAGTAATTTTGTTAATCTCACGAAAATCCAGACAAGGACGTAAACCGCCGTCCTTTTTTTTTTTACAAAAAAAAATCCAACCGCCACAGGAGACTTAGAGGGCCTAATGTGACCGGCGGCCAAACTTGTCTGTATGTATCCCTCCAAAGCCTTCCTCTCAGGAATAGTAAGGTTAAATAAACGACTTTTAGGAAGAGTCGCTCCAGGGACAAATTCAATAGAACAATCATAGTCTCTATGGGGAGGCAAAACCTGCGATTCCTTCTCAGAAAAAACTCTCCAAAAATCCTGAATAGGAACAGGCAATTCTCCCCTATTCAAAGCTGCAATACGCCCGTTACAACACTTGTCATAACATTTATGGCTCCAGGATTTAATTTCACTGGTAGACCAATCCAGTACAGGATTGTGAAATTTTAACCAGGGCAATCCCAATATTACTGGAGAAGGCAAGTTATTCAAAACTACCAAATCCAATTTCTCATGGTGAACACCATTAATAGTGAGAGGAAATTCACAGACCTTGAGAGTAATATTCTTCAAAGGGGAACCATCCACAGAAACCACAGCAATGGGGGATGATAAAGGTTCGGGTTTTAAATTGAGTCTTTCCAAGAATCCCCCATCAATTACATTCAGAGTAGACCCACAATCAACAAACACCCGAAATTCCATTAATTTTTCCTGAGCAATCGTGGAAGCAGCTAAAAATACACCCTTGGAATTTAAACAGGCAATACGGGCATGACTGACCATTTTTTTTTCTTTCTTCATACGAAGCTCACAGCCTTTAATCAAATGACCAGATTTTCCGCAATAGAAACACAAGCCTTCAGAAAATCTACGGTCTTTTTCTTGAGAGCGAGGTGCCACCGATCCAATCTCCATCGGTTCACCACTGTTAGTACACACATTCTCATAACCAGAAACTGACATAGCAGAGGATTTGCTCTCATTAACCCTTGCACGCAGTCTCCTATCCACCCGTATAGCTAATTGCATAGCCTGTTGCAAATCTTCAGGTGTAGGATAAGCAATTAGCAGGTCTTTAACCCTTTCATTGAGCCCAGCAAGAAATAGACTTTTCAGAGCAGAATCGTTCCACCCTGTTTGAGTAGACCAACGACGGAAATGAGTACAATATTTTTCCACATTACCTGATCCCTGTCTCAAACGTCTTAACTCAGTCTCAGCTGATGAGACACGGTCAGGATCATCATATAATAGCCCCAAAGCAGAAAAAAAACTATCCACTGATCTGAAGCATGTATCACTAGGTTGCAAAGAAAAGGCCCACTCCTGAGGCTCTTTGCGCAAAAGTGACATTATGAACCCTATGCGCTGGATTCATCCCCAGAGGACTTGGGTCTCAAACGAAAATACAATAAGCAAGCATTTTTAAATGAAAAAAATTCTCGGTGTTCACCAAAAAATAAATCCGGCAAACATACCTTAGGCTCCAAGAAATATGCTCCAGGACAGTTACTCACGTGCTGATGGAGCTCGGCCACCTCCAGAGAGAGTCCCTGCAGGCGTTTAGCCAAATCCAGAACCGACACCATGATGGAACAGAAAAATCTTTCCTTAGAGAATTTGCAGGCTGGACTTACTGTTATGTTCTGCTACCAGAGCTAAGGAAAGAGAGGAGATCTGTCCCTACGATAGAACTCGGCTTAATCCCTACGATGTAACAGGGGACCTGATCCTGCGATCAGACCTGCTAAAGTCCTAAGCTAGTCGGTACGGAGACCTATAGATGTGGGGAAGGAATCCCTACAAGTACTAAGGACTGGGAGGAAAAATGGGACACCTCCTAACAGAAATAGTAGCAGACAGACGAACAAACAAAATATAAAGAACACAGAGGTCCGTAGACCAAGAAAACTAACAGAGTTAGATACAGAGCACAGGCTAGCTAGAAAGTAGTTATACAATGAAGTCCAACAAAGCCAGAAGGGCGGAGAAGGATTAAATAGGCCAACAAGGTCATGTGACCAGCAAAGGAAAAAACCTAAGAGCAAGGTTCTAACATATTTTCACAAAAAAGGGAAATTTTAAAAAATTCAGAAAATTGGCTGATAACGACTAAATATCAAGGACTCATCGGGCGAATTGCTCTGGCACTGAAATCGGAACGCTCACTGACATTTCCACTCTCTGAAAGTCTGATAAATGCCGGAAAAATTACTAAGTCCAAAAAAAAATGTTTTCAACTTTTTTCAATTTTACCCCTGTGGGATATATATTCTACCCAAACACATTTGGAAGTCTCCTGTGGTACCCTCACACATAGTATTGCCTCATTTAGTGAATATTTTCACACAAAAGTGAAATTTTCAAAAATTCAGAAAAATTGGCTGAAAACGACTAAATTTCAAGGAATCATCGGGCGAATTGCTCTGGAACTGAAATCGGAATTCTCACTGACATTTCCCCTCTCTAAAAGTTTGATAAACGCTGGAAAAATGACTGAGTCCAAAAACAATTTTGTTCAACTTTTTTCAGTTTAACCCCCGTGGGATATATATTCTACCCACACACATTTGGATCTCTCCTGGGGTTACCCTCACTTATATTATTCCCTCATTTAGCGGATATTTTCACAAAAAAGTGACTTTGTCAAAAATTCAGAAAATTGGCTGAAAACGACTAAATATCAAGGACTCTTCGGGCGAATCGCTCTGGAACTGAAATCGGAATGCTCACTGACATTTCCCCTCTCTGAAAGTCTGATAAATGCCGCATAAATGACAAAGTCCAAGGGATATATATTCTACCCACACACATTTGGAACTCTCCTGGGGTACCCTCACACATATTATTCCCTCATTTAGCGGATATATTCAAAAAAAAGTGAAATTTTTAAAAATTCAGAATGTTGGCTGAAAACGACTAAATATCAAGGACTCATCGGGCGAATCACTCTGGAGCTGAAATCGGAACACTCACTGACATTTCCCCTCTCTGAAAGTCTGATAAACACCGGAAAGAGGACTAAGTCCAAAAAAAATTTATTTTTCAACTTTTTTCAATTTAACCCCTGTGGGACATATATTCTACCCACACACATCTGGAACTCTCCTGGGGTACCCTCACACATATTATTCCCTCATTTAGCGGATATTTTCACAAAAAAGTGAAATTTTCAAAAATTCAGAAAATTGGCTGAAAACGACTAAATATCAAGGACTCTTTCGGCGAATCGCTCTGGTACTGAAATCCGAACGCTCACTGACATTTCCCCTCTTTGAAAGTCTGATAAACGTCGGAAAAATGACTAAGTCCAAAAAGGTTTTTTTTTTCTACTTTTTTCAATTTTACCACGGTGGGATATATATTCTACCCACACAAATTTGGAACTCTCCTGGGGTACCCTCACACATATTATTCTCACATTTAGCGGATATTTTTACAAAAACGTGACATTTTCAAAAATTCAGAAAATTGGCTGAAGACAACTAAATATGAAGGACTCATCGGGCTAATCGATCTGGAACTGAAATCGGAACGCTCACTGACATTTCCCCTCTCTGAAAGTCTGATAAACGCCCGAAAAATGACTAAGTCCAAAAACAGTTTTTTTTCATCTTTTTCTATTTTACCCCCGTGGGATATATATTCTACCCACGCACATTTGTTACTCTCCTGGGGTACCCTCACACATATTATTCCCTCATTTAGCGGATGTTTTCACAAAAAAGTGAAATTTTCAAAAATTCTGAAAATTGGCTGAAAACGACAAAATATCAAGGACTCATCGGGTGAATCGCTCTGGAACTGAAATCGTAACTCTCACTGACATTCCCCCTCTCTGAAAGTCTGATAAACGCCGAAAAAATGACTAAGTCCAAATAAATTTTTTTTTATACTTTTTTCAATTTTACCCCGTGGGATATATATTCTACCCACACACATTTGAAACTCTCCTGGGGTACCCACACACATTTATTCCCTCATTTAGCGGATATTTTCACAAAAAAGTGAAATTTGCAAAAATTCTGAAAATTGGCTGAAAACGACTAAATATCAATGACTCATCGGGTGAATCGCTCTGGAGCTGAAATCGGAACGCTAACTGACATTTCCCTTCTCTGAAAGTCTGATAAACACTGGAAAAATGACTAAGTCCAAAAAAAATGTATTTTTCAACTTTTTTCAGTTTTACCCCCGTGGGATGTATATTCTACCCACACACATTTGGAACTCTCCTGGGGTACCCTCACACATATTATTCCCTCATTTAGCGGATATTTTCACAAAAAAGTGTCATTTTCAAAAATTCAGAAAATTGGCTGAAAACAACTAAATATGAAGGACTCATCGGGCAAAACGCTCTGGAACTGAAATCGGAACTCTCTCTCACATTTCCCCTCTCTGAAAGTCTGATAAACGCCCGACAAATGACTAAGTTCAAAAACAATTTTTTTTCAACTTTTTCTATTTTACCCCGATGGGATATATATTCTACCCACACACATTTGGAACTCTCCTGGGGTACCCTCACACATATTATTCCCTCATTTAGTGGATATTTTCACAAAAAAAGTGAAATTTTCAAAAATTCAGAAAATTGGCTGAAAACGACTAATTATCAATTACTCATAGGGTGAATCGCTCTGGAACTGATTTCGGATGTGCTCACTGACATTTTCCCTTCTCTGGAAGTCTGACACATATTAGAAAAAATGACTAAGTCTGAAAAATATATTTTTTTTATCTATTTTTCAATTTCCCCCCATGGGATATATATTTTACCCACACGTTTGGAACCCTCCTGGAATGCCCTCTAACTTGTTATTCTCTCATGTAGCGGATATTTTCACAAAAAAGTGAAATTTTCAAAAAAGTCAGAAAATTGGCTGAAAACGACTAAGCATCAAGGACTCATTGGGCGAATCGCTCTGGAACTGAAATCGGATGCGCTCACTGACATTTTCCCCTCTCTGGAAGTCTGACACAAGTTGGAAAAAATGACTAACTCTGAAAAATAAATTTTTTCAACTTTTTTTCAATTTTCCCCCCATGGGATATATTTTTACCTACACATTTGGAACCCTTTTGGAATGCCCTCTAACATATTATTCCCTCATGTAGCAGATATTTTCACAAAAAAGTGAAATTTTCAAAAAAGTTAGAAAATTGGCTGCAAACGACTAGTATCAAGGAATAATCGGTCGAATCGCTCTGGAACTGAAATTAGATGTGCTCACTGACATTTTCCCTTCTCTGGAAGTCTGACACAAGTTGGAAATATGAGTAAGTCTGAAAAATTAATTTTTTTCAACTATTTTTCAATTTCCCCCTATGGGATATATATTTCACCCACACATTTGAAACCCTCCTGGGGTACCGTCACACATATTTCCCCTGTCTTTAGTGTAAGACTGGGGGGGCCTCAGCTCAAAATTCTCGAACTGTTTCTGGACACCGCAGCACTATTAAGCCCTCCACTGACTTCCACAAGGCGACTATTAAGCCCTCCACCGACTTGCACGGGGGTGACTCTTAAGCCACCTTCCGAATACATCTAGTCACGGGTGGAGGCTTGGGCATGGTTGGTTCGTGGCCTGGCAGCTCACAATGTGTCCCGCATCAGTCATAGCTGTCGGTGCCAAGGATGCTGAAAGTTTGTTATTTCAAATTGCAGTTTGTGGCGGGACCATGAAACCAGCAGACTTACGACTTGGGGGTTGATCAGGCCCCTTCGGCGTATGCCGTGGGTTCTGCTTCCGGCGGTTCCCTTAGGAGGGGAGGCAAACCCCTTGGGAGGGACAAAAGCTTGTCTCGAAGGATGACTTTCTATAGATCACAGCGAGGGGAGCTGCTTTGCTACGTATGAAACCCCGAGACAGAAGCAGGTCGTCTACAAATGATTTAGCACCAGGTTCCCAGCGAAACTTGCGGTGCGCTCCGGGAGAGAGGCTGCGGGGCTTCCGGCCACTCTCCGGTCCACGGGGTGTGCAGCATTACTCGCCAGGGGCTCGGGGGCTCCCGGCTATCCCTGGCCGGGATGGGCTCCTCGGCACTGTGGTATCATTCCGCTTAGGGGGGATTATGACTTAGAGGTGTACAGTCATAATCCCACAGATGGTAGCTTCACCCCATTGGCTCCTCAGCCAAGCACACGCACCAAATGTCTGAACCTGCGGTTCCTCTCGTACTGAGCAGGATTGCTATTGCGACAACACATCGTCAGTAGGGTAAAACTAACCTGTCTCACGACGGTCTAAACCCAGGTCACGTTCCCTATTAGTGGGTGAACAATCCAACGCTTGGTGAATTCTGCTTCACAATGATAGGAAGAGCCGATATCGAAGGATCAAAAAGTGACGTCGCTATGAAGGCTTGGCCGCCACAAGCCAGTTATCCCCGTGGTAACTTTTCTGACAACTCCTGCTTAAAACCCAAAAATGTCAGAAGGATCGTGAGGCCCTGCTTTCATGGTCTGTATTCATTCTGAAGATCAAGATCAAGCGAGCTTTTGCCCTTCTGCTCCATGGAAGGTTTCTGACCTCCCTGAGCTCGCCTTAGGACACCTATATTACGGTTTGACAGGTGTATTGCCCCAGTCCAACTCCCCACCTGCCACTGTCCCCAGAGCGGGTCGTGCCCTCACCCAGCCCGTGGCATGGGTAGCTGGGGAAGGGGGGAAAAGTGCGTTTGGAGCCAAAAGCGAAAGCCCTTCGGGACTCGCCTCTTTGTCTCACCGGGTAAGTGAAAAAACAAAAAGAGTAGTGGTATTTCACCGGTGGCATCCTCTTTTTCGCCGCCCCCCCGGAGCGGGGAGACGGACGGGACGGGGGCCTCCCACTTATTCTACACCTTTCATGTCTCTTCACACTGTCAGACTAGAGACGAGCTTATGAACACCTCTTCACAAGTCAGGAACATTAACCCAGTGTGTCACTGGCAAATCGTAAGTGTAATGCGATGTCAATTATGGCAGTGAACATTGAATCATTAATAGGTAAGTTCAAAAAGAAATACAGTGGTATTACTATGTTATTCTTAATGACAATCTACACAGCGTATGATGACATCTTGTTCTTTATGAACACTTAATACAGATTCTATATCTCTCAAGCCCAAAATCAATGCAAATTTCCATTGGCTTTATAAGAAGCATATTAGTAAGTAAATGAAAAAGATCTGTCCATGCAGTCGTACTCATGAACGCCTGTCTACAAAAGCGGCGCATTAACCCAGTAAGCCACTGGAACATAACAGGTGCATGGTGATGTCAAGAAGGTCAGTGAACATTGAATCGTTAATAGGTAATTTAAAAAAGAAATCCTTTGGTTTCACTATGTTATTCTTTATGAAAATCTATACAGCGTATAATGACATCTAGTTCTCTATGAACACTTAATACAGATTCTACATCACACAAGTGCACTCTCAAGCCCAAAATCAATGCAAATTTGTATTGGCTCTATAGGAAGTTTATTAGTAAGTAAATGAAAAAAGGCTGTGTGTGCAGTTGAACTCATGAACTCCTGTTCACGAGTCAGGCCCATTAACCTAATAAGCCACTGGACAGTCATGGGTCCAATCCGATGTCAAGAAGGGCAGTGAACATTGAATCGCTAATAGGTAAGTTAAAAAAGAAATCCATTGGTTTCACTATGTTATTCTTTATGAAAATCTATACAGCGTATGATGACATCTAGTTCTTTATGAACACTTAGTGCAATTATGAGATATAGAATCTGTACTATCTCAAGCACAAAATCAATGCAAATTTCCATTGGCTTTATAGGAAGGTTATTAGTAAGTAAATGAAAAAAGGCTCTCCATTGAGTTGAGCTCATGAACTCCTGTTGACAAGACAAGAACATTAACCCAGTAAGCCACTGGAACATCACAAGTGCATTGTGATGTCAAGAAGGGCAGTTAAAATTGACTCGTTAATAGGTAAATTAAAAAAGAATTCCATTGGTTTCACTATGTTATTGTTAATTCCAATCTGTACAGCGTATGATGACATCTTGTTCTTTATTAACGCTTAATAAAGATTCTTTATCTCAAAATTGCACTATTTGAAGCACAAAATCAGTGGAAATTTCCATTAGCTCTATAGGAAGCTTATTAGTAAGTAAATGAAAAAAATCTCTCTGTGGAGTTTAACTCAGGAACACCTGTTCACAACTCAGGCACATTAACTAAATAAGCCACTGGACCATCACAGATGTAATGTGTTGTTGAGAAGGGCAATGAACATTGAATCGTAAATAGGTAAGTTAAAAAGAAATCCATTTGTTTCCCTATGTTATTATTAATGCCAATCTATACAGCGTATGATGACATCTTGTTCTTTATGAACACTTAATACAGATTCTATATTTCACGCCCAAAATCAATGCAAATTTCCATTGGCTCTATAGGAAGCTTATTAGTAAGTAAATGATAAAATGGTCTCCGTGGAGGGAAACTCACGAACACCTGTTCACAAATCAGGCGCATTTACCCAGTAACCCATTGGAACATCACATATGCAATGTGATGTCAATTAGGGCAGTGAACATTGAATCACTAATAGGTAAGTTCAAAAAGAAATCCAGTGGTTTTATTATGTTATTCTTAATCCCAATCTATAAAGCGTACAATGACATCTTGTTCTTTATGAACACTTAATACAGATTCTGTATCTCACAATTGCACAATCCCAAACCCAAAATCAATGCAAATTTCCATTGGCTCTATAGGAAGCTTATTAGTAAGTAAATGAAAAAAACCTATGCGTGTAGTCAAACTCTTGAACACATGTTCACAAGGAAGGCACATTACCACAGTAAGCCACTGGAACATCATAGCTGCATAGTAATGTCAAAAAGGGCAGTGAACATTGAATTGCTAATAGGTAAGTTAAAAAAGAAATCCATTGGTTTCACTATGTTATTCTTAATTCCAATATATACAGCGTATGATTACATCTTGTTTTTTAGGAACACTTAATACAGATTCTATATCTCACAATTGCACTATCTCAAGCCCAAATTCAATGCAAATTTCCATTGGCTCTATAGGAAGCTTATTAGTTGCTAAATGAAAAAACCCTCCGTGGAGTTGAATCCATGAACACCTGTTCACAGGTCAGGCTCATCAACCCAGTAACCCACTGGAACATCACAGGTGAAATGCGATGTCAATTAAGGCAGTGAACATTGAATCGCTAATAGGTAAATTAAAAAACAAATCCATTGGTTGCACTATGTTATTCTTAATTCCAATATATACAGCGTATGATTACATCTTGTTTTTTAGGAACACTTAATACAGATTCTGTATCTCACAATTGCACTATCTCAAGCCCAAAATCAAAGCAAATTTCCATTTGCTCTAGAGGAAGTTAATTAGTAAGTAAATGAAAATTACTCTCCATGGAGTCTAATCCATGAAAACCTAGTCACATGTCAGGAGCATTAACCCAGTAAGCCACCGGATCATCATAGGTGCATTTGTATGTCAAGAAGGGCAGTGAACATTGAATCGCTAATATGTAAGTTAAAAAAAATCCAATGATTTCACTATGTTATTATTAATGCCAATCTATACAGCGTATGATGACATCTTGTTCTTTATGTACAATTAATATAGTGCAATTGTGAGATATAGAATCTATCTCAAGCCCAAAATCAATGCAAATTTCCATTGGCTCTAAAGGAAGCTAATTAGTAAGCAAATGAAATATACTCTCCGTGGAGTGGAACTCATGAACACCTTGTCAAAAGTCAGGCGCATTAACCCAGTAAGCCAGTAAGCCACTATAACATGACATGTGCAATGTGATGTCAATTAGGGCAGTGAACATTGAATCTTTAATAGGTAAGTTCAAAAAGAAATCCAGTGGTTTTACTATGTTATTGTTAATGCCAATCAATGCAGCGTATGATGACATCTTGTTCTTTATGAACAATTAATACCGATTCAATATCTCACAATTGCACTATCTCAAGCCCAAAATCAATGCAAATTTCCATTGGCGCTATAGGAAGCTTATCAGTAAGTAAATGAGAAAAACTCTCTGTGGAGTCGAATTCATAAACAACTGTACACAAATCAGGCGCAGTAACCCAATAAGCCAGTGGACCATCATAGGATCAATGTGATGTAAATTAGGGCAGTGAACATTGAATCATTAATAGGTAAGTTCAAAACTAAATCCAGTGGTTTCACTATGTTATTCTTAATGCCAATCTACACATCTTGTTCTTTATGAACACTTAAGACACATTCCATATCTCAAAATTCAACTATCTCAAGCTCAAAATTAATGCAAATTTCCATTGGCTCTATAGGATGCTTATTAGTAAGTAAATGAAAATTACTCTCCGTAGAGTGGAACTTATGAATAACTTTTCACAAGTCAGGTGCATTAACCCAGTGAGTCATTGGACAATCATAGGTGCAATGTGATGTCAATTTGGGCAGTGAACATTGAATCTTTAATAGGTAAGTTCAAAAAGAAATCCAGTGGTTTTACTATGTTATTGTTAATGCCAATCAATGCAGCGTATGATGACATCTTGTTCTTTATGAACAATTAATAGCGATTCAATATCTCACAATTGCACTATCTCAAGCCCAAAATCAATGCAAATTTCCATTGGCGCTATAGGAAGCTTATCAGTAAGTAAATGAGAAAAACTCTCTGTGGAGTCGAATTCATAAACAACTGTACACAAATCAGGCGCAATAACCCAATAAGCCAGTGGACCATCACAGGATCAAAGTGATGTAAATTAGGGCAGTGAACATTGAATCATTAATAGGTAAGTTCAAAACTAAATCCAGTGGTTTCACTATGTTATTCTTAATGCCAATCTACACATCTTGTTCTTTATGAACACTTAAGACACATTCCATATCTCAAAATTCAACTATCTCAAGCTCAAAATTAATGCAAATTTCCATTGGCTCAATAGGATGCTTATTAGTAAGTAAATGAAAATTACTCTCTGTAGAGTGGAACTTATGAATAACTTTTCACAAGTCAGGCGCATTAACCCAGTGAGTCATTGGACAATCGCAGGTGCAATGTGATGTCAATTTGGGCAGTGAACATTGAATCGCTAATAGGTAAGTTAAAAAAGTAATACATTGGTTTCACTGTTATTCTTAATGCCAATCTATACAGTTTGTAATGACATCTTGTTTTTTATGGACACTTTTACAGATTCTAAATTTCACAATTGCACTTTCTCAAGCCCAAAATCAAAGCAAATTTCCATTGGCTCTATAGGAAGTAAATGAAAAATACTCTCCGTGGAGTCGAACTCATAAACACCTGTTCACAAATCAAGCGCATTAACCCAGTAAGCCACTAAAACATAACAAGTGCAATGTGAAGTTAATTTGGGCAGTGAACATTGAATCATTGATAGGTAAGTTCAAAATGAAATCCAGTGGTTTTACTATGTTATTCTAAATGCCAATCTGTACAGCATATGATGACATCTTGTTCTTTATGAACACTTAATACAGATTCTATGTCTCACAATTGCACTATCTCAAGCTCAAAATCAATGCAAATTTCCTCTGGCTCTATAGGAAGCTTATTAGTAAGTAAATGGAAAAAACACTCTGTGTAGTCAAACTCATGAATACCTGTTCACAAGTCAGGCACCTTAACCCAGTAAGCCACCGGAACATCACAGGTGCAATGCAATGTCAATTAAGGCAGTGAACATTGAATCGCTAATAGGTAAATTAAAAAAGAAATACATTGGTTTCACTATGTTATTCTTAATGTCAATCTATACAGCGTATGATGACATCTTGATCTTTATGAACACTTATTACAGATTCACAATTGCATTTTCTCAAGCCCAAAATCAATGCAAATTTCCTATGGCTCTATAGGAAGCTAATTAGTAAGTAAATGAAAAATACTCTCAGTGGAGTGAAATTCATGAACACCTTTACACATGTCAGGCGCATTAACCCAGCAAGCTACTGGATCATCACAGGTGCTATATGATGTTAATTAGGGCAGTGTACATTGAATCGCTAATAGGTAAGTTAAAAAAGAAATCCATTGTTTTCACTATGTTATTCTTAATGCCAATCTATACAGCGTATGATGACATCTTGTTCTTTAAGAACAGTTAATACAGATTCTATATCTCACAATTGCACTATCTCAAGCCCAAAATCAATGCAAATTTCCATTGGCTCTAAAGGAAGCTAATTAGTAAGCAAATGAAATATACTCTCCGTGGAGTGGAACTCATGAACACCTTGTCAAAAGTCAGGCGCATTAACCCAGTAAGCCACTATAACATGACATGTGCAATGTGATGTCAATTAGGGCAGTGAACATTGAATCTTTAATAGGTAAGTTCAAAAAGAAATCCAGTGGTTTTACTATGTTATTGTTAATGCCAATCAATGCAGCGTATGATGACATCTTGTTCTTTATGAACAATTAATACCGATTCAATATCTCACAATTGCACTATCTCAAGCCCAAAATCAATGCAAATTTCCATTGGCGCTATAGGAAGCTTATCAGTAAGTAAATGAGAAAAACTCTCTGTGGAGTCGAATTCATAAACAACTGTACACAAATCAGGCGCAATAACCCAATAAGCCAGTGGACCATCACAGGATCAATGTGATGTAAATTAGGGCAGTGAACATTGAATCATTAATAGGTAAGTTCAAAACTAAATCCAGTGGTTTCACTATGTTATTCTTAATGCCAATGTACACATCTTGTTCTTTATGAACACTTAAGACACATTCCATATCTCAAAATTCAACTATCCCAAGCTCAAAATTAATGCAAATTTCCATTGGCTCTATAGGATGCTTATTAGTAAGTAAATGAAAATTACTCTCCGTAGAGTGGAACTTATGAATAACTTTTCACAAGTCAGGCGCATTAACCCAGTGAGTCATTGGATAATCATAGGTGCAATGTGATGTCAATTTGGGCAGTGAACATTGAATCTTTAATAGGTAAGTTCAAAAAGAAATCCAGTGGTTTTACTATGTTATTGTTAATGCCAATCAATGCAGCGTATGATGACATCTTGTTCTTTATGAACAATTAATACCGATTCAATATCTCACAATTGCACTATCTCAAGCCCAAAATCAATGCAAATTTCCATTGGCGCTATAGGAAGCTTATCAGTAAGTAAATGAGAAAAACTCTCTGTGGAGTCGAATTCATAAACAACTGTACACAAATCAGGCGCAATAACCCAATAAGCCAGTGGACCATCACAGGATCAAAGTGATGTAAATTAGGGCAGTGAACATTGAATCATTAATAGGTAAGTTCAAAACTAAATCCAGTGGTTTCACTATGTTATTCTTAATGCCAATCTACACATCTTGTTCTTTATGAACACTTAAGACACATTCCATATCTCAAAATTCAACTATCTCAAGCTCAAATTAATGCAAATTTCCATTGGCTCTATAGGATGTTTATTAGTAAGTAAATGAAAATTACTCTCCGTAGAGTGGAACTTATGAATAACTTTTCACAAGTCAGGCGCATTAACCCAGTGAGTCATTGGACAATCATAGGTGCAATGTGATGTCAATTTGGGCAGTGAACATTGAATCTTTAATAGGTAAGTTCAAAAAGAAATCCAGTGGTTTTACTATGTTATTGTTAATGCCAATCAATGCAGCGTATGATGACATCTTGTTCTTTATGAACAATTAATACCGATTCAATATCTCACAATTGCACTATCTCAAGCCCAAAATCAATGCAAATTTCCATTGGCTCTAAAGGAAGCTAATTAGTAAGCAAATGAAATATACTCTCCGTGGAGTGGAACTCATGAACACCTTGTCAAAAGTCAGGCGCATTAACCCAGTAAGCCACCGGAACATCACAGGTGCAATGCAATGTCAATTAAGGCAGTGAACATTGAATCGCTAATAGGTAAATTAAAAAAGAAATACATTGGTTTCACTATGTTATTCTTAATGCCAATCTATACAGCGTATGATGACATCTTGATCTTTATGAACACTTATTACAGATTCACAATTGCATTTTCTCAAGCCCAAAATCAATGCAAATTTCCTATGGCTCTATAGGAAGCTAATTAGTAAGTAAATGAAAAATACTCTCAGTGGAGTGAAATTCATGAACACCTTTACACATGTCAGGCGCATTAACCCAGCAAGCTACTGGATCATCACAGGTGCTATATGATGTTAATTAGGGCAGTGTACATTGAATCGCTAATAGGTAAGTTAAAAAAGAAATCCATTGTTTTCACTATGTTATTCTTAATGCCAATCTATACAGCGTATGATGACTATGTCTCACAATTGCACTATCTCAAGCCCAAAATCAATGCAAATTTCCATTGGCTCTATAGGAAACTTATTAGTAAGAAAATGAAAAATTCTCTCCATGTAGTCGACCTCATGAACACCTGCTCACAAGTCCTGCGCATTAACCCAGTAAGCCTCTAGGCCACCACAGGTGCAATGTGATGTTAGTTAGGGCAGTGAACAATGAATCGTTGATAGGTAAGTTCAAAACGAAATCCAGTGGTATTACTATGTTATTCTAAAGGCCAATCTGTACAGCGTATGATGACATCTTGTTCTTTATGAACAGTTAATACAGATTCTATGTATGACAATTGCACTATCTCAAGCCCAAAATCAATGCAAATTTCCATTGGCCATATAGCAAGCTTATTAGTAAGTAAATGAAAAAAACACTCTGTGGAGTGAAACTCATAAATGACTGTTCACAAATCAGGCGCATTAACTCAGTAAGCCACTGGAGCATCACAGGTGCAATCTGAACTCAATTAAGGCAGTGGATATTGAATTGCTAATAGGTAAATTAAAAAAGAAATACATTGGTATCACTATGTTATTCTTAATGCCAATCTATACAGCGTATGATGACATCTTGTTCTTTATGAACACTTAATACAGATTCTATATCTCAAAATTTCACTATCTCAAGCCCAAAATCAATGCAAATTTCCATTGGCTCTATAGGAAGCTTATTAGTAAGTAAATGAAAAATACTCTCCATTGAGTCTAACTCATGAACACCAGTTCACAAATCAGGTGCATTAACCAAGTAAGCCACTGGACCATCACAGAAGCAACGTGACTTCAAGAAGGGCAGTGAACAGTGAATCGCTAATAGGTAAGTTAAAAAAAAAATCCATTGGTTTCACTGTTATTTTTAATGCCAATCTATACAGCGTATGATAACATCTTGTTCTTTATGAACAATTAATACAGATTCTATATCTCACAACTGCACTATCTCAAACCCAAAATCAATGAAAATTTCCAGTGGCTCTATGGGAAGCTTATTATTAAGTTTATGAAAAAAACTCTCTGTGGAGTTGAACTCATGAACACATGTTCACAAGTCAAGCACATTAACTCTGTAAGCCACTAGACCACCAAAGGTGAAATGTGATGTCAAGAAGGGCAGAGAACATTGAATCGCTAATATTTAGGTTGAAAAATAAATCCATTGGTTTCACTATGTTATTGTTAATGCCAATTTATACAGCGTATGATAACATCTTGTTCCTTATGAACAATTAATACAGATTCTATATCTCACAATTGCACTATCTCAAGCTTAAAATCCATGCACATTTCCATTGGCTCTATAGAAAGCTTATTAGTAAGTAAATGAAAAATACTCTCTGTGGAGTCAAACTCATGAACACCTGTTCACAAGACAGTTGCATTAACCAAGCAAGCCACTGGACCATTCAAGGAGAAATGTGACTTCAAGAAGGGCAATGAACAGTGAATCGCTAATAGGTAAGTTAAAAAAGAAATTCATTAGTTTCACTGTTATTGTTAATGCCAATCTATACGTCGTATTATGACATCTTGTTCTTTATGAATAATTAATTCAGATTCTATATCTCACAATTGCACTAGCTCAAGCCCAATATCAATGCAAATTCCCATTGGCTCTATTGGAAGCTTATTAGTAAGTAAATGAAAAATACTTTCCATGGAGTCGAACTCATGAACACCTATTGACAAGTCAAGCACATTAACCCTGCAATACACTAGACCATCGCAGGTGAAATGCGATGTCAAGAAGGGCAGTGAACATTGAATCGCTAATAGGTAAGTTAAAAAAGAAATCCATGTTTTCACTATGTTATAGTTAATGCCAATATATACAGCGTATGATGACATGTTGTTCTTTATGAACAATTAATACAAATTCAATTTCCACAATTGCACTTTCTCAAGCCCAAAATCAATGCAAATTTCCATTGGCTCTATAGGAAGCTTATTAGAAAGTAAATGAAAAATACTCTCTGTGGAGTTGAACTCATGAACACCTGTTTAAAAGTCAGGCATATCAACCCAGTAAGCCACTGGAGCACCACAGAAGAAATACAATGTCAATTAGCGCAGTGAACATAGAATCGCTAATAGGTAAGTTCAAAAAGAAATCCATTGATTTTAAAATGTTATTGTTAATGCCAATTTATACAGCGTATGATGACATCTTGTTCTTTATGAACAATTAATACAGATTCAATATCTCACAATTGCACTTCCTCAAGCCCAAAATCAATGCAAATTTCCATTGGCTCTATAGGAAGCTTATTAGTAAGTAAATGAAAAAAACCCTCCATGGAGTCTAACTCATAAATACCTAATCACAAATCAGGAGCATTGAGCAAGAAAGACACTGGACCATCACATGTGAAACGTGATATCAAGAAGGGCAGTGAACATTGAATCGCTAATATTTAAGTTGTAAAAGAAATCCATTGGTTTTAATATGTTATTGTTAATGCCAGTTTATGCAGCGTGTGATGACATCTTGTTCTTTATGAACAATTAATACAGATTCTATATATCACAATTGCACTATCTCAAGCCCAAAGTCAAAGCAAATTTCCATTGGCTCTATAGGAAGCTTATTAGTAAGTAAATGAAAAATACTCTCTGTGGAGTTGAACTCATGAACACCAGTTCTAAAAGTCAGGCACATCAACCCAGTAAGCCACTGGAACAACACAGATGCAATACAATGTCAATTAGGGCAGTGAACATTGAATCGCTAATAGGTAAGTTAAAAAACAAACATTGATTTAAATATGTTAATGTTAATGCCAATCTATACAGCGTATGATGACATCTTGTTCTTTATGAACAATTAATACAGATTCTATACCTCACAATTGCACTATCTCAAGCCCAAAATCAATGCAAATTTCCATTGGCTCTATAGGAAGCTTATTAGTAAGTAAATGAAAAACACTCTCCATGAAGTCAAACTCATGAACACCTGTTCGCTAGTCAGCCACATTAACCCTGCAAGCCACTAGACAATCACAGGTGAAATGTTATGTCAAGAAGGGCATTAAACATTGAATCGCTAATATTTAAGATCAAAAAGAAATCCATTGGTTTCATTATGTTATTGTTAACACCAATCTATACAGCATATGATGACATCTTGTTCTTTATGAACAATTAATACAGATTCTATACCTCACAATTGCACTATCTCAAGCTTAAAATCAATGCAAATTTCCATTGGCTCTATAGGAATCTTATTAGTAAATAAATGAAAAATACTCTCTGTGGAGTCAAACTGATGAACACCTGTTTACAAGTCAGTCGCATTAACCAAGTAAGCCACTGGACCATCCCGGGAAGAATGTGACTTCAAGAAGGGCAATGAACAGTGAATCGCTAATAGGTAAGTTAAAAAAGAAATTCATTAGTTTCACTGTTATTGTTAATGCCAATCTATACGGCGTATGATGACATCTTGTTCTTTATGAACAATTAATACAAATTCAATTTCCACAATTACACTTTCTCAAGCCCAAAATCAATGCAAATTTCAATTGGCTCTATAGGAAGCTTATTAGTAAGTAAATGAAAAATGCTCTCTGTGGAGTCGAACTCATGAACACAAGTTCACAAGTCAGGGACATTAATCAAGTAAGCCAATGGATCATCACAAGAGAAAGGTGACTTCAAGAAGGGCAGTGAACATTGAATCACTAATAGGTAAGTTAAAAAAGAAATCCATTGGTTTCACTATGTTATTGTTAATGCCAATCAATACAGCGTATGATGACATCTTGTTCTTTATGAACAATTAATACAGATTCTATACCTCACAATTGCACTATCTCAAGCCCAAAATCAATGCAAATTTCCATTGGCTCTATAGGAAGCTTATTAGTAAGTAAACGAAAAATACTCTCTGTGGAGTTGAACTCATGAACACCTGTTTAAAAGCCAGGCGTATCAGCCCAGTAAGCCCAGTAAGCCACTGGAACACCACAGATGCAGTGTGATATCAATTAGGGCAGTGAACATTGAATCGCTAATAGGTAAGTTAAAAAAAAAATCCATTGGCTTTAATATGTTATTGTTAATGCCAATTTATACAGCGTATGATGACATCTTGTTCTTTATGAACAATTAATACAGATTCAATATTTCACAATTGCACTTTCTCAAGCCCAAAATCAATGCAAATTTCCATTGGCTCTATAGGAAGCTTATTAGTAAGTAAATGAAAAAAACCCTCCATGGAGTCTAACTTATGAATACCTAATCACAAACCAGGAGCATTAAGCCAGTAAGCCACTGGACCATCACAGGTGAAATGTGATGTCTATTAGGGCAGTGAACATTGAATCATTAATAGGTAAGTTTAAAAATAAATCCAGTGGTTTTACTATGTTATTGTTAATGCCAATCTATACAGCGTATGATGACAGCTTTTTCTTTATGAACACTTAATAAAGATTCTATATATCACATTTGCACTTTCTCAAGCCCAAGATCAATGCAAATTTCCATTGGCTCTATAGGAAGCTTATGAGTTAGTAAATTAAAAATACCTTTCGTGGAGGCAAACTCACAAACACCTATTCAAAAGTCAGGCGCAATAACCCAGTAAGCCACTGGACCATCACAGTAGCAATGTGATATCAAGAAGGGCAGTGAACATTGAATCGCTAATATTTAAGTTGAAAAAGAAATCCATTGGTTTTAATATGTTATTGTTAATGCCAATTTATACAGCGTATGATGACATCTTGTTCTTTATGAACAATTAATACAGATTCTATATCTCACAATTGCACTTCCTCAAGCCCAAAATCAATGCAAATTTCCATTGGCTCTATAGGAAGCTTATTAGTAAGTAAATTAAAAAATCCCTCCATGGAGTCTAACTCATGAATACCTAATCACAAATAAAGAGCATTAAGTCAGTAAGCCACTGGACCATCACAGGTGAAATGTGATATCAAGAAGGGCAGTAAACATTGAATCGCTAATATTTAAGTTGAAAAAGAAATCCATTGGTTTTAATATGTTATTGTTAATGCCAATTTATACAGCGTATGATGACTAGTGTTGAGCCACCCCCGTAGTGTTCGAGTTCGGTTCGGTTCGTCGAACACCCGTGTGTTCGTCGAACACCTTCGAACACCGTTAAAACCAATGGCAGGCAAACAAAAACACATAGAAACACATAGAAAACACCTTCAAAGGTGTCCAAAAGCTGACAAACTGCTCTGAAGACACAACTAACACATGGAAAAGTGACAAGTACATATAGTCATGAGAAAAGAAAAGAGGTGGAGGAGTAAAAGGAGGGGGAGACACAGATATAGGCATGTCATGCCCTTCTAAAATCCAAAAAGTGAGAAGCCGACACCTTCAGTCCGCTCCTGCCCGTGCCACCTCCGTGTCGCCGGGTTTGTGCCAGAGCCGCGGTGAACCCTGACGGGCAGCCCCCTTCTCCCAATACTGGTGCCTGTCCGCTGGTGGGTCGAGCGAGCCCCCCTGTAGTGGAGGCAGCTCTAAGCTTTTTAATTTAAATTGTCTCTCTAATTTGAATGAATACACTTTAAATCCATTTACAAGGATCTATTGAAGGGCAAGTCTCATGCCAGCAGCCACGTAATTCTAGCTCCAGTAGCGTCCACTAAAGCTGCTGCAGTTAAAAAGCTTTTATAAGGATCGAGCTCGGTTGTCCACCGCAAGGCATCCTACTGCCAGTCCCAGCCCCTATGCCTTGGGGTGCCTCCTGATGCTCTTCACTGAGTATCCCGTGGTCCCGAAGCATTTCCTTTGAAAAAATTAAGTGTCAAAACTACAGGTGGTGTAGCTTGCTTAACAGCCGGGATAATCCGCTGACTAGCAGACACTGCTACTAGGCACAAAGAATTTCCTTGGCTAGATGCAGTTAAAAATTTGTAATTAGATACTCTCGTTGGATGCTGAGAAAGCATTCCATAGAGTCTCCTGGCACGCCATATATGATTCTCTTAAAAAGCTTGGGGTAGGGGTCTAGGGGACCCTTTTATAGCCAAAATCACGGTCCTGTATCGCAATACGTCACCTAGGCTGAAGATAAATGGAACTGTATTACCCTGAGGGCTCGGTTGCTACAGAGGTATTGCACCTCACCCAGAGGTGTGATATCTCACTCTCAGGTAAGGATGGAGTGTGGATCAGGACCCGACACCTGCATGCATTACACCACATTGCCGTGGGGCAGGGCGACCAATATGCCCCTGAGATGGGCACGACAGTCCCTGTCCCTGGCTGGAGTGGGGGGAGGGAACACTGAGGAAGGGGAACCCTGTAGTGCAGGAGCAGGGAGGAAGCAGTTCCTGGGTGCATTGAGAAGAGAGTATAAAAGGTGGGCACCATCTTAGTTCAGTGCAGAGAAGTCTGAGCAGAAGTGGCAGGGAGCAGGGGCTCTGCATGAGCTCTGCTCCGGAGGCGGGCCTAGTAACAGAGGCCCAGGCCTGGAAGAGGGAGAAGGAAGGAAGAGGAGCGGAGAAGGCTTCAGGAATGAGGAACGAAGGGATCCCAGGGGTGCAGACGGGTGAGTCGCCACCGCACGCCGAATCCACCTGCGTGGAGGGGTCAGGCCAAAGGGGGAGACCGGTCCCCGAAACTAGTGGAGGCAGGAAACGACCCTCAGCTAGAAACAGGAGGCTGTGACATTTTATGTCGCGCAGCCCCTCGCTACACCCGCTAGGAAGGCACCACATAGGGTCAGGGAAACTGGCGCCAAGTTTACCTAGAGGAGGCCCGAGGCAGCCGGACAGAAGGGTTGGTAAGAAAGGCCAGACAAAGGACACACAAAGGGGGTCCTGTGAAGCGCTCCAAAGTTATCTGGGAGTTGTCTGAGCCCCTCACCTGGTGAGCACAGTACAACGTGGGCAGCCGTTACCTGCAGACGTGGTCTGGATAATAAGAACTGTGAGTAAAGGCCCTGAACTGCATCACTGGCTCTGTGTCGTTACTGCTGCTGCCCTGCACCATCATCCCCATCCTCCGCATACACTGCCCTGAGGCTATACTCCTCCCGTGGGGAGTTATGCTACGCTCTGCTGCACCCACAACACCAGCCTCAGCGGTCTGCACTGGAGCGGCGGTTCACTCTGACCGCAATCCACGGGTGGCGCAGTCGGACATTTAAACATCAAAACCACATAAATAGTTTGGCCGCCCTGAGCCATGGAACCGGGTCGCCGCCACGGAGACTACAACCACCAGCATCCACCAAAAAGGGTCCGGCTGCGGGTGTCCCAAGGCCCAGGGGGGGCGTCAGAACATTTTCATCACCTTTCACAATCACCAATGGGACAAGGCAGGGATGTTCTCTGTCCCCTCTCTTATACATCCTAGTGACAGAGCACCTGCTCTCATCAATTCGCCATAACCCCAATATTAGGTGGATTGAGGTGGGAGGCACCGAGTACAAGTGCTCTCTATTTGCTGATGATGTCCTAGTATATATCACTCAATCACATATATCCATCCATGCTGTTATGGCTGAAATAGATCACTTTGTTACATGGTCAAATTTTAAAATCAATGCAGCGAAGTCTGAGGCCCTCGATGTCTCCCTCCCCAAATCCATATAGGATTCAATCCAGTCCAACTTTCCCTTTGCCTGGCCCTCACAGGGTATCAAATACTTAGGAATTCCTATTCATGGAGACCTCTCCCATCTATGTTATCTTAATTTTGGGCCCTTTATTGAATAACTCCATACAGACCACGGTTGGCAAGTTAGAACTGTAAGATTCACTACGTGAACCACTGGTGTTTTGTGGAAAAGCACATGTACACTGTGTTCCAAATTATTATGCAAAAAGTGTTTAGGAGTGATAAGGGAAGAATTTGTTTGTTTATCAGTTAAACTCATTGATGGTGATGTGTGT
Source organism: Phyllobates terribilis (assembly GCF_046119375.1). Classification (NCBI taxonomy): domain Eukaryota; kingdom Metazoa; phylum Chordata; class Amphibia; order Anura; family Dendrobatidae; genus Phyllobates; species Phyllobates terribilis. The sequence continues at coordinate 323,080,329 of NW_027362764.1, read as the reverse complement.
CAGGGCTCTTTATATCACTGTAAGCAATTGCAGACACCTGTGCTAATTAGTTTGGCAGGTGTGTCCAATGAAAGGCAAGACTACTTAAGAAGGCTGTCTCACATTATTAAGCAGCCTACATTTTCTGCCAAAATGGGAAAGAAAAAGGATGTGTCGGCTGCTGAGAAGCAACAAATTGTGGAGTGTTTAGGTCAAGGCATGACTACAATCAACATTGTGCGATGATCAGGATGAAGTGTGTTGGCAATTAAGAAGTATGTAGCTGATTCACAGTACACACGTGTGCGTGCTGATAAGGGCAAATTGAGGACTCTTTCCTACAGGCAATTACGTCAGGTTAAAAGAGCAGCGGCAAAAAAGCCTTGTCATAGCAGCAGACAAGTTTTTGAAGCTGCTGGTGCCTCCAACGTCCCCCGAACAACAAGATGCAGGGTCCTTCAGAGGTTTGCAACTGTGCATACGCCATCCTGTCGACCTCCTCTATCCACTTCACACAAGCAGAAACGGCTCCAGTGGGCCAAACATTACATGAAGACTGATTTCAAAACTGTTTTGTTCACGGATGAGTGCCATGCAGCGCTCAATGGTCCAGATGGATGGAGTGGAGGATGGCTGGTTGATGGACACCCCACGCAAACACGGCTACAGCGCCAACAAGGAGGAGGTGGAGTAATGTTTTGGGCTGGAATCACGGGGAGAGAGATTGTCGGCCCCTTTAGGATCCCTGAAGGCGCTAAAGATGAACTCCATAATGTATGTGGATTTTCTCAAACAGCACTTCCTGCCATGGTTCAAGAAGAAGAACCGTGTATTTCACAGCAAGATCATTTTTTTGCATGATAATGCACCATCTCATGCTGCACATAAAACATCTGCATCTCTGGCTGATATGGGCATAAAAGGGGACAAACTTATGGTGTGACCCCCATACTCCCCTGACCTCTACCCCATTCAGAACCTCTGGAGCATCATCAAAAGGAGTGTCTATGATGGCGGGAGGCAGTTCACATCTAAGCAACAGCTCTGGGAGGGTATTCTGTCCTCATGCAAAACAATTGAAGCAGAAACCATCCAAAACCTGACAAATTCAATGGACGAGAGAGTTCAGAAGCTCCTTTCGAACAAGGGGTCCTTTGTGAAAATGTAACATCACCTAGAATAAAGTTTTGAGTTGAAAACTGTTTGATTTCAGTTTCTCATAACCTGCTAATGCTTAAAATTTCAAAAATGACCATTTTTTTGGTCTTTATTAAAATGAAAAGGTTGATCGAAAAGTTTGGGGGATCTAAGAGTGTGGCAACCCAGTAGTCATGATTACTTCAAATTCTGACAATATGAGGGTCATGTTGCAGGTAGGGCAGCAAGAAGGCACTTATGTGTCTTGCGCATCTCGGAGCCCCAAAATTATTTTCCGGGCTAGATGCAGCTAAAAATTATTATTAATTTTAAATCTGGTGGAGCTTAGTATAGATGGCCTAATAGGATCAGTGCTGCACACTGCTACAAAGCCCAAATTATTTTCCAGCCAAGATACAGATAAACATGATTAGTAATTTGAAAGCTTAAAACGGTTGGTAGGGTGATTTTAACCAATCATCCATCTTTTACTCTCCCCAGGATGACACAGGGGTAGAAAAGTCGTTTCGGATCCATGACTTGTTCATCTTTATGAACGTGAGTCTGTCTACATTATCAGTGGAGAGCCGCGTGCGCTTATCTGTCAGCACACCACCAGCAGCGCTGAACACATGTTCAGACAGAACGCTGGCTGCGGGGCATGACAAGATCTCCAAGGCGTAAGTGGCTAGCTCCGGCCATTTATCCAGATTGGAAGCCCAAAAAGAGCAAGGGTCCAGTGACACAGTCATGGCTTCAATGTTTACTTGGAGATACTCCTGTACCTTCGTCTCTAGGCGTTGACTATGTGTCAGACTTCTTGTCTCCTGTGGCCTTGCAAAGGATGGGCTAAAAAAGTGGTGAAATGATTCCGCAAAATTGATGTTACCAGCAGATACTGTGGTTCTGTTATGGTTTGAGTGCTGAACACTTGACGGTCCCACGGTTGGCAAGTTGGAACTGTGAGATTCACTACGTGCACCACTGGTGTTTTGTGGAAAAGCACATGTAAGATTCTGCAACAGTCTCTGCTGATACTCCTGCATGCGTGCATCCCTTTCTATGGCAGGAATAATTTCTGCAAATTTACTTTTGTACCGGGGATCTAACAGTGTGGCAACCCAGTAGTCAGGATTATTTCTAATTCTCACAATTCGAGGGTCATGTTGCAGGTAGTGCAGCAAGAAGGCACTCATGTGTGTTGCACATCCAGGAGCACCAAGTCCCTGTTGTGTTGGTGGTGAGGTAACAATCATGCTTCCTTCCTCTGTCCTCTCCCCCCAACCTCGCACAACAGAAATGTGATCAAGGTCTCCCTCATCTGATGAGTCTTCCATCAGTTCGTCCTCCACTTCTTCCTGGGCTCCTGCACCTTCCTCACTAGTTTGGCTGCTACCATGCGCCCTGGTAAAACCATCTCCCCCACCCTCACATGCCTGCCGCCTTGGTGCTGCCGACCGTCTGGACCTTGCAGATGTTAGCCCTTCCGCATACAACTCCTCCTCCTCTACTTCCTCCACCTCCTCTTGTGCCACCACCTGACTCAGAATTCTGTTTAACATGTGCTCCAGCATGTAAATCACCAGAATAGTCATGCTGATAATGGCATCGTCAGCACTAAACATCTTCGTCGCCATTTCAAAACTGTGCAGAAGGGTGCATAGGTCCCTGATCTGAGACCACTCCTCCAGCGTGATTTGCCCCACCTCTGGATCTCGTTGGCCCAGGCTATACGTCAGAACGTATTGCACCAGGGCTTGTCGGTGCTGCCACAGTCGCTGCAACATGTGCAGAGTTGAATTCCACCAGGTAGGCACATCGCATTTTAGCCGGTGAACTGGCAGGCCCAACGACTTCTGTAGAGATGTAAGTCGCTGAGCTGCGGGATGCGAACGGCGGAAGTGAGCACACAGCGACCGTGCCCTCTGCAGAAGGCCATCTAGTCTGGGATAGTGGGCTAAAAATTGATGGACAACCAGGTTCAACACGTGAGCCATACAAGGCACGTGTGTGACATTGCCCCGGCGAAGGGCCGCACCCAGGTTTGCAGCATTGTCGCACACGGCCTTTCCTGGTTTCAGGTCCAGTGGAGACAACCATTCATGAAATTGGTTCTCCAGAGCTGACCACAACTCCTCAGCTGTGTGACTCACATTTCCCAGACATTTCAAAGTAAAAACCGCCTGATGACGTTGAGCCCTATTGCCAGCATAGTAAGGAGGTGTGCAGGATCCCTTCTGCGCAGTTAGAAAGCTTGTGGCATGACCTGACAGGCTTTGGGTGCAGGTGGAAGACCGAGAGGAGGTTGAGGAGGCAGAAGCAGTGGAGGAACTTTGACATAAAGAGGATTGACGCACAACTCGTGGGGACGGCAAGACTTGGACAGCAGCACCTTGTCCTGCTGTCACCATAGTTACCCAGTGCCCAGTCAGCGACATGTAACGCCCCTGTCCATGCCTACTCGTCCAAGTGTCTGTTGTGAAATGCACCCTGTCACACACAGAGTTTCTCAAAGAAGCGGTGATGTTGTGTGCGACATGCTGGTGGAGCGCAGGCACACCTTTCTTTGAGAAGTAGTGCCGACTGGGCATCTGGTATTGGGGCACTGCGACGGACATAAGGTCTCAAAAATCCTCTGTGTCCACCAGGCGGAAAGGCAGCATTTCTGTAGCCAAGAGCTTGCAGATGGTGAAATTCAACCTCTTAGCTTTCTCATGGCTAGGAGGAAATGGTCTTTTACTTGTCCACATCTGAGGGACCGAGGGCTGGCTATTGTGCTTAGATGGGGTTGATAAGGGTGTCCCCGGCAAACTGCCGGTCTGTAAGGAAGATGCAGGCGGACATGTTAGGTTGCCTTGATCCAAAGGTGGTGCTATCGATGTCGGACAGCGCTCAACACCAGCTGGTGTTACCACCTCCAAAGAAAATGATGACCTGCCAAACACGCTGGCTGTTGCGGGTAAAGAGGTGGCAGGTCTGCGTCCCAAAACAGGTGTGACTGCTGTCCCCCCAGTCACAGAGGATGAAGAGGCCGCGGATGCACAAGATATGGCAGACGGTGGTTGGCCCGGCCGGCTAGGCCGCATTGTAGCACACTGAGCTTCCCACTGCAACTTATGCTTCATGTCCATGTGCCGGTTCATGCATGAAGTACTCAAACTATGTATTTTTTGGCCTCTACTTAGCTTTTGCTGACAAATGTTACAGATAACACGAGTTGGGTCATCTCTATCGATCTGAAAAAATGCCAAGGCTATGCAATGCTTAGCACCCATGCGACCTGAAGAGCCACCACGACTTGTGGTGAGAGGCAAAGTTGTGTTTGAGGATGCAGTTGTTGACGTGCTTCCAGTACTACGTCTCTGTCCAGGAAGGCGCAACCTGACCTCGTCGTCACTAGCATCTTCCTCCACCTCCTCTGCTGACCTCATCTCTTGACTGTGGGTTGACAGTAAGTGGGATCTCCAACCTCATCATCATCACCCTGTGCGTTATCACACCGGTCGTCCTCAGAGCCAACCTGTTCCTGCCCTGACAAAAAACTAAAGTTGTCGCTCCAATCAGGTATTTGAGTCTCATCATCGTCTTCCTCATTGTCTCCACCAACAGGAGTTACAGTTTGGGAATGAGGGTCTACATTATGGTCAGAACCTTCTGCGTCTGGTCCTGGATCCGACTCATAAAGATTCTGGGCATCAGTGCAGATCATTTCCTCGTCTGGATTCACAGAAGTGCTGGAGTCGACCTCTGATTCCCAGGCTATGGTATGAGTAAACAGCTCTGCAGACTCAACCATCTGTTCTACCTCATACTCAGACGGGCAGCTGGAGATTTGGGAGCTGTGAGGAAGCAAGTGCGATTAGGGTGACACCTTTGAGGACTGGAGTCTTTGTGATGTTGAAGTTGATGTGGAGGAGAGCCCACTTAAAGGAGCACTTGATATCCGTTGAAGCACCTGCTGTTTTTGTGCCTCATCTGGAATTTGTAGCGATTGGCGTGGCCGTAAGAAAGGGATCTTATCACATTGTCCGCTAAAAGAAGTAGACATTTTAGTTTGGCTGGAAGATGGTCTTTCTTCTGCAGATGTTACTGTTGCTTTAACACCTGCCCCTCGGACACAACCTTTTTCCCCTTCCCAACACGCCTATTCCCCTTTCCACCAGCAGCAGGCCTTTTTCCACTCATTTTGGTGGTTAACTAATTCACAACTCTGGAGTTGTTTGCACAAAGAAACAATGGATGGGAACCGAGCAGAGCTGAGTGGCCAAACTGTGGTATTAGGCCAAAACTATTGGCTGGGTTAGATGCAGAAAAAAATTATATTCAATTTGCAACCTGATGGAGGTCAGTATAGATGGAGTAATAGAACAAGTCCCACACACAGCTAGAAGCCCAATATTTTTTCAGAGGTAGATGCAGAAAAAAATATATTCAGTTTGCAACCTGATGGAGGTCAGTATAGATGGACTAATACAACAAGTCCCACACACAGCTAGAAGCCCAAAAATATATTCAGTTTGCAACCTGATGGAGGTCAGTATAGATGGACTAATAGAGAAAGTCCCACACACTGCTAGAAGGCCAAATATTTTTTCAGAGCTAGATGCAGACAAAAAATGATTTTGAATTTGCAACCTGATGGAGGTCAGTATAGGTGGACTAATAGAACAAGTCCCACACACTGCTATAAGGCCAAATATTTTTTCAGAGCTAGATGCAGAAAAAAATTATATTCAGTTTGCAACCTGATGGAGGTCAGTATAGATGGACTAATAGAGAAAGTCCCACACACTGCTAGAAGGCCAAATATTTTTTCAGAGCTAGATGCAGAAAAAAATTATATTCAGTTTGCAACCTGATGGAGGTCTGTATAGATGGATTAATAGAACAAGTCCCACACACAGCTAGAAGCCCAATATTTTTTCAGAGGTAGATGCAGAAAAAAATATATTCAGTTTGCAACCTGATGGAGGTCAGTATAGATGGACTAATACAACAAGTCCCACACACAGCTAGAAGCCCAATATTTTTTCAGAGCTAGATGCAGAAAAAAATTATATTCAATTTGCAACCTGATGGAGGTCAGTATAGATGGAGTAATAGAACAAGTCCCACACACAGCTAGAAGCCCAAATATTTTTTCAGAGCTAGATGCAGATAAAAATTATTTTTAATTTGCAACCTGATGGAGGTCAGTATAGATGGACTAGTAGAGAAAGTCCCACACACTGCTAGAAGGCCAAATATCTTTTCAGAGCTAGATGCAGAAAAAAATTATATTTAGTTTGCAACCTGATGGAGGTCTGAATAGATGGATTAATAGAACAAGTCCCACACACAGCTAGAAGCCCAATATTTTTTCAGAGGTAGATGCAGAAAAAAATATATTCAGTTTGCAACCTGATGGAGGTCAGTATAGATGGACTAATACAACAAGTCCCACACACAGCTAGAAGCCCAATATTTTTTCAGAGCTAGATGCAGAAAAAAATTATATTCAATTTGCAACCTGATGGAGGTCAGTATAGATGGAGTAATAGAACAAGTCCCACACACAGCTAGAAGCCCAAATATTTTTTCAGAGGTAGATGCAGAAAAAAATGATATTCAGTTTGCAACCTGATGGAGGTCTGTATAGATGGATTAATAGAACAAGTCCCACACACAGCTACAAGCCCAATATTTTTTCAGAGGTAGATGCAGAAAAAAATATATTCAGTTTGCAACCTGATGGAGGTCAGTATAGATGGACTAATACAACAAGTCCCACACAAAGCTAGAAGCCCAATATTTTTTCAGAGCTAGATGCAGAAAAAAATTATATTCAATTTGCAACCTGATGGAGGTCAGTATAGATGGAGCAATAGAACACGTCCCACACACAGCTAGAAGCCCAAATATTTTTTCAGAGCTAGATGCAGATAAAAATTATTTTTAATTTGCAACCTGATGGAGGTCAGTATAGATGGACTAATAGAGAAAGTCCCACACACTGCTAGAAGGCCAAATATTTTTTCAGAGCTAGATGCAGACAAAAAATTATTTTGAATTTGCAGCGTGATGGAGGTCAGTATAGATGGACTAATAGAACAAGTCCCACACACAGCTAGAAGCCCAAATATTTTTTCAGAGGTAGATGCAGAAAAAAATTATATTCAGTTTGCAACCTGATGGAGGTCTGTATAGATGGATTAATAGAACAAGTCCCACACACAGCTACAAACCCAATATTTTTTCAGAGGTAGATGCAGAAAAAAATATATTCAGTTTGCAACCTGATGGAGGTCAGTATAGATGGAATAATAGAGAAAGTCCCACACACTGCTAGAAGGCCAAATATTTTTTCAGAGCTAGATGCAGAAAAAAATTATATTCAATTTGCAACATGATGGAGGTCAGTATAGATGGACTAATAGAATGATGCTATGCCCAAAAGATTTTACTTCACTAGGTGCAGTAAAAAAATTGGTATTCTATACACAGGTGGTATATCTTGCAACACAGATAGGCTACTCCACTGACTAACACACTCTGCAATAGGCCAAAAAGGATTAGCTTTGCTAGATACAGCCAAATGCTGTGAAAAAAACTTGCACAGCACAGGCACAGACCTGCCTGGCAAAAACTGATAGGAACTGATGTAACCTAGTCCTGAAAAGGACTCCAATTACACTTAGTCTTTACTCCCACAACCTATCTATTTAAGAGCACAGACCTGCCTGATAAAAGTCGTAGGAAATGCTGTAACCTAGTCCTTAAAAGGACTGCAATCACAACTATTCCCTACTCCCAAGCTATCTGTAGATTTGTGCAAAAATTGGCTTGAAATTAACAAGGTATAGCGCACACAGCAACAGCGGTGCCGTCTAACACGCAGCTGCAGCAGTGAGAAAATGGTGGCGACGGGGAAAATGGCTTGGTCTTATAGGGCAAGGACATGTGACATACACTGCCAATGACACATGCCCTTGCTTGTGTGAAAAAAAGCACTTCGCTCCGTGTGTGCGCTGCTGATAGGCTGACAGATTGCACCTCCCCACTGTAAATGCGGGAAAGAGAAAAAAAAATGGAGATCTTCATTATTCCTGCAGAGATCCATCCCCTGCCCCTCCCCCCACCCCGCTGTACACTCAAACTGCGTACTAACATTAATTTTCATCATTACTGAGAAAAAATCCAGTTATGATTTTGGTGCACGAACAGTTATCGAACATAACCTCGAACAGCCGAATTTTTCTCAAATCGTTCGTGTTCGCCGAACGGCTCGAACAACGCCCAAAACAGCTCGAATTTGAGATTGGCGAACAGTTCGAGTAGAACAACGCTCATCTCTAATGATGACATCTTGTTCTTTATGAACAATTAATACAAATTCTATATCTCACAATTGCACTATCTCAAGCCCAAAGTCAAAGCAAATTTCCATTGGCTCTATAGGAAGCTTATTAGTAAGTAAATGAAAAATACTCTCTGTGGAGTTGAACTCATGAACACCAGTTCTAAAAGTCAGGCACATCAACTCAGTAAGCCACTGGAACAACACAGATGCAATACAATGTCAATTAGGGCAGTGAACATTGAATCGCTAATAGGTAAGTTAAAAAAAAAAAATTGATTTTAATATGTTATTGTTAATGCCAATCTATACAGCGTATGATGACATCTTGTACTTTATGAACAATTAATACAGATTCTATATCTCACAATTGCACTATCTCAAGCCCAAAATCAAAGCAAATTTCCATTGGCTCTATAGGAAGTACTCTCTGTGGAGTTGAACTCATGAACACCAGTTCTAAAAGTCAGGCACATCAACCCAGTAAGCCACTGGAACAACACGGATACAGTCTGTTGTCAAGAAGGGCAGTGAACATTGAATCGCTAATAGGTAAGTTATAAAAGAAATCCATGGGTTTCACTATGTTATTGTTAATGCCAATCTATAAAGCGTATGATGACATCTTGTACTTTATGAACAATTAATACAGATTCTATATCTCACAATTGCACTATCTCTAGCCCAAAATCAATACAAATTTCCATTGGCTCTATAGGAAGCATATTTGTAAGTAAATGAAAAATTCTCTCTGTATAGTCGAACTCATGAACACCTGTTCACAAGTCAGGCGCATTAGCCAAGTAAGCCACTGGACCATTACAGGAGCTATGTGACTTCAAGAAGGGCAGTGAACATTGAATCGCTAATAGGTAAGTGAAAAAAGAAAATCATTGCTTTTACTATTTAATTCTTAATGCAAATCTATACAGCGTATGATGGCATCTTGTACTTTATGAACAATTAATACAGATTCTATATCTCACAATTGCACTATCTCAAGCCAAAAATCTATTCAAATTTCCATTGGCTCTATAGGAATCTTATCAGTAAGTAAATTAATCCACCCTCTGTGGAGTCAAACTCACGAACACCTGTTCACAAGTCAGGTGCATCAACCGGGTAAGCCACTGGACCATCACAGGTGCAATGCGATGTCAAGAAGGGTAGTGAACATTGAATCGCTAATATTTAAGTTAAAAAAGAAATCCATTGGTTTCACTATGTTATTGTTAATGCCAATTTATACAGCGTATGATGACATCTTGTTATTTATGAACAATTAACACAGATTCTATATCTCACAATTGCAATCTCAAGCCCAAAATCAAAGCAAATTTCCAGTGGCTCTACAGGAAGCTTATTGGTAAGTAAATGAAAAATACTCTCCATGGAGTCGAACTCATAAGCACTTGTTTATAAGTCAGGCACATTAACCCTGTAAGCGACTGGACCATCACAGGTGAAATGTGATGTAAAGAAGGGCAGTAAACATTGAATCGCTAATAGGTAAGTTAAAAAAGAAATACATTGGTTTTACTATATTATTCTTAATGCAAATCTATACAGTGTATGATGACATCTTGTTCTCTTTGAACACTTAATACCGATTCTATATCTCACAATTGCACTATGTCAAGCTGAAAATCAATGCAAATTTCCATTGGTTGTATTGGAAGCTTTATAGTAAGTAAATGAAAAATACACTTTGTGGAGTCGAACTCAAGAACACCTGTTCAAAAGTCAGGCACATTCACCTAGTAAGACACTGGACAAACACAAGTGCAATCTCATGTCAGGAAGGGCAGTGAGCATTGAATCGCTAATAGTTAAGTTAAAAAAGAAATCCATTGGTTTCAGTATGTTATTGTTCATGCCAATCTATACAACGTATGATGACTAGAGATAAGTGGTGTTCGAATCGAACTGTTCGCTAATCTCAAATTCAAGTCATATTGGGTGGTGTTCAAGCCGTTCAGCGAACACGAACGATTTGAAAAAATTCGGCTGTTCGAGGTTATGTTCGATAACTGTTAGTGCACCAACATCATAACTGGATTCTTTCTCAGTAATGCTGAAAATTAATGTTAATACACAGTTTGATTGTACAGCGGGGCAGTGGATGGATCTCTGCAGAAATAATGAAGATCTCCATTTTTTTTTTTTTCTCTTTCCCGCATTTACAGTGGGGAGGTGCAATCTGTCAGCCTATTAGCAGCGCACACATGGAGCTAAGTGCTTTTTTTCACACAACCACGGGCATGTGTCAATGGCAGTGTATATCCAAAGGCGGTGAAAGTAGAGATATATGTCCGCACCGCTGAAAGATCCTCAAGTCAGGAACATGTAATAATATCCTTGTTTATTGGTAAATGCCTACGCGTTTCTGGGTGTTCCACACCCCTTCATCAGGGCACCAACAGATATATCAATGTATGCACTGAAACACTCCATTTATATACAGACAGCAAATGAAAAAAAAGGGTTCAAAAAGGAAGAGCAGAAAAAAACCAAACATAACCTTTGCACCTGAGGCCGTGTGCAAAAGAGAGAAAAAAAAAAAAAAGAAAAAAAAAGGGGGCAAAAAGATAATGTTGGACAGAAAAGTATAAATAATCAAAGGTATCAGTCAAATGGAGTAATTACATAAAAGCAATATTACTTACTAACAAGTAAGTGTACACATTAGGTAAGAACAAAATAAATATGTGTATAACATTAAAAACTCTAATGAGAATACACCCATCAGATATCGTTCCATAAAGGGAGATGGAACTGGAAAGAACAAAATAAAATAAAAAAAAAAAAAAATAAAAATAAAAAAAAAAAGTACCCCCATATAAAATATAGCTAGTAGTATCCTCTGTCAACGGAGGAATACTGCAAGGAACAGGTTATCTGACATATGTCATGTAGTGACGTAGAGACCTAATGTGTAGTTATAGGATCCTGAGAAAATGCCGCAATGTAGTATAAAGACTGCGGCTTAAATACAGGAGATACACAGACAGGTAGTGAATCACCTGACGTGCGGTGGCGTGGAAGGAGAGAGGTGTGTGATAGTAGCATCCAGCAGAGCGCTGCGATGCAGGTTCGAATTATACTACTCCCAGAAGGAAAACATAAAAGAGGGAATATTTATAATAGCGTACATGATTTTAGAGGAACACCATATTTGTGTCAAAAAACTATGATAAATGTAAAACCAAGGATTTATGTGTATATATGTGAAAAACAATATTATTTATAGATCTTGTGAATAGTGTTGAGCCACCCCCGTAGTGTTCGGGTTCGGTTCGGCTCGTCGAACACCGGGATGTTCGAGGAACTGTTCGTCGAACACCTTAGAACACCGTCGAACACCGTTAAAACCAATGGCAGGCAAACAAAAACACATAGAAACACATAGAAAACACCTGCAAAGGTGTCCAAAAGCTGACAAACTGCTCAGAAGACACTCTCTTTAAAAAAGCCGGCCGGCAAATTCAGCAGCGGCATACACCGGTACCCGACAATTTAGACAAGAAGGAATAGAGCATCACACATAGATTAGATAGATAGAAACATGTCAGTCACACATATAAGAAGCACAGTGACAGTGTTGGTTACTGCACTTGTCATTTAGTGTAAAGGATTTATTAAAAAAAATAATAGTGTTTTCATGCACCGTCTCTTTAAAAAAGCCGGCCGGCAATTCAGCATCTGTACCCGACAATTTAGAACAGAAAGAATAGAGCTTCACACATAGATTAGATAGATAGAAACATGTCAGTCACATATATAATAAGTACAGTGATAGTGTTGCTTACTGTACTTGTCATTTAGTGTAAAGGATTTATTTAAAAAAATAATAGTGTTTTCATGCACTGTCTCTTTAAAAAAGCCGGCCGGCAATTCAGCAGCGGTACCCGACAATTTAGAACAGAAAGATAGAGCATCACACATAGATTAGATAGATAGAAACATGTCAGTCACATATATATGAAGTACAGTGATAGTGTTGGTTACTGTACTTGTCATTTAGTATTAAAATAAAGGATTTATGATTAAAAAAATTGGCGTGGGGTTCCCCTTAATTTTAGGCTCTAGCGGAGGTTAAGCAGACGGCTGGGGCAGATGTTTGAAGCCTGGGAAGGGGGTAATACCCACGGAGCTTCCCAGGCTACTAATATCAGCCCCCAGCTGAATACATAGCCTTTACTAGCTATTAAAATGGGGGACCCCCCAAAAAAAATGACGTGGGGTCCCCCCTAATTTAATAGCTAGCAAAGGCTAGGCAGACAGCTGGGGGCTGATATTAATAGCCCAGGAAGGGAGCCATGAATATTGGCCCCCTCCCAGGCTAGAAACACCAGCCGTCAGCCGCCCCAGAAATGGCGCATTCATAGGATGCGCCAATTCTGGCACTTAGCCTCGCTCTTCCACGCTGCCCTGGTGCGGTGGCAGGGGGTAATAGGGTTGGGGTTGATGTCAGCTTATAATGCCAGCTGACATCAAGCCCAGGTTAGTAATGAAGAGGCGTCTATAAGACACCCCCATTACTAACCCCATAGTCAAAGTTAAAAAAAACACAAACACCCAGAATAAAGTCCTTTAATTGAAATAAAGACACAATCCTTTATTGTTCTAAATTAAACCATACTTACCATCACGCCCATTCCAGCTGAAGCCAACGATCTCCTGCAATAAAAGAAAAATAATAAAGCAACCTCATCCTTACCTTTCCATGGTTCCCACGACAGCTTCAGCTCTGCTACATCGAGATGACAGGCTGGACCGCAGCAGAACGCTGCCATCCAGCCTGTCATCCCGCAGACACTGAGAAGCGCAGGCTTGCTTGCGCTGCTCAGCGTCTCTCTGTGACGACATCCAGATGAGCCGAGTTCATGTCCAATGAACTCGGCTCACCTCATGCACGTCACTGACAGCGTGGGAAAATTCTCACGCTGAAGCGCTGATTGCAGGAGAATTTTCCCACGCTGTCAGTGACGTGCAGGAGGTGAGCTGAGTTCATTGGACATGAGCTCACCTCATGCACATCACTGACAGCGTGGGAGAATTCTCCTGCACTAAGCACTTCAGCGTGAGAATTTTCCCACGCTGTCAGTGACGTGCATGAGGTGAGCCGAGTTCATTGGACATGACCTCGGCTCATCTGGATGCCGTCACAGCGAGACAGTGAGGAGCGCAAGCATGCCTGCGCATCTCAGTGTCTGCGGGATGACAGACTGGATGGCAGCGTTCTGCTGCGGTCCAGCCAGTCATCTCGATGTAGCAGAGCTGAAGCTGTCGTGGGAACTATGGAAAGGTAAGGATGAGGTTGGTTTATTATTTTTCTTTTATTGCAGGAGATCGTTGGCTTCAGCTGGAATGGGTGTGATGGTAAGTATGGTTTAATTTAGAACAATAAAGAATTGTGTCTTTATTTCAATTAAAGGACTTTATTCTGGGTGTTGTGTTTTTTTTAAATACTTTACTAGAAATTCATGGCGGTCATGTCTAATACTGGCGTGACCCCATGAATTTTGGGCTTGGGGCCAGCTGATAATACCAAGCTGGCCCTAACCCCTTTATTACCCAGTGAGCCACCGCACCAGGGCCCTGGATGAGTTGGGTACAGCGCCAGAAGATGGCGCTTCTATGAACGCGCCATTTTCCGGGGTGGCTGCGGACTGCAATTTGTAGCGGGGGGGGGCCCAGAAAGCTTGGGCCTCCCTGCGCTGCGGATTCCAGCCCCCAGCTGCCTAGTTGTACCTGGCTGGACACAAAAATAGGGCGAAGCCCCACTTCAATTTTTTTTAATTATTTCATGAAATTCATGAAATAATTAAGAAAAAAAGGGCTTCCCTATATTGTTGTGTCCGGCCAGGTACAAACAGGCAGCTGGTGGATGGGGGCAGCCCGTTCCTGCCTGCTGTACCTGGCTGGACACAAATATAGTGCGAAGCCCCACTTCAATTTTTTTTAATTATTTCATGAAATTCATGAAATAATTAAGAAAAAAAGGGCTTCCCTATATTGTTGTGTCCGGCCAGGTACAAATAGGCAGCTGGTGGATGGGGGCAGCCCGTTCCTGCCTGCTGTACCTGGCTGGACACAAATATAGTGCGAAGCCCCACTTCAATTTTTTTTAATTATTTCATGAAATTCATGAAATAATTAAGAAAAAAAGGGCTTCCCTATATTGTTGTGTCCGGCCAGGTACAAATAGGCAGCTGGTGGATGGGGGCAGCCCGTTCCTGCCTGCTGTACCTGGCTGGACACAAATATAGTGCGAAGCCCCACTTCAATTTTTTTAAATTATTTCAGGAAATTCATGAAATAATTTAAAAAAAATTGACGTGGGGCTTCGCACTATATTTGTGTCCAGCCAGGTACAGCAGGCAGGAACGGGCTGCCCCCAACCACCAGCTGCCTATTTGTACCTGGCCGGACACAACAATATAGGGAAGCCCTTTTTTTCTTAATTATTTCATGAAATAATTTAAAGAAAATTGACGTGGGGCTTCGCCCTGTTTTTGTGTCCAGCCAGGTACAACTAGGCAGCTGGGGGCTGGAATCCGCAGCGCAGGGAGGCCCAAGCTTTCTGGGCCACCCCCGCTGCAAATTGCAGTCCGCAGCCACCCCGGAAAATGGCGCGTTCATAGAAGCGCCATCTTCTGGCGCTGTACCCAACTCATCCAGGGCCCTGATGCGGTGGCTCACTGGGTAATAAAGGGGTTAGGGCCAGCTTGGCATTATCAGCTTGCCCTAAGCCCGAAATTCATGGGGTCACGCCAATATTAGACATGACCACCATGAATTTCTAGTAAAGTATTTAAAAAAAACACAACACCCAGAAAAAAAGTCCTTTAATTGAAATAAACACACAATTCTTTATTGTTCTAAATTAAACCATACTTACCATCACGCCCATTCCAGCTGAAGCCAACGATCTCCTGAAATAAAAGAAAAATAATAAAGCAACATCATCCTTACCTTTCCATGGTTCCCATGACAGCTTCAGCTCTGCTACATCGAGATGACAGGCTGGACCGCAGCAGAACGCTGCCATCCAGCCTGTCATCCCGCAGACACTGAGAAGCGCAGGCTTGCTTGCGCTCCACAGTGTCTCTCTGTGAGGGCATCCAGATGAGCCGAGTTAATGTCCAATGAACTCGGCTCACCTCATGCACGTCACTGACAGCGTGGGAAAATTCTCCTGCACTCAGCGCTTCAGCGTGGGAGAATTCTCACACTGAAGCGCTGAGTGCAGGAGAATTCTCCCACGCTGTCAGTGACGTGCAGGAGGTGAGCTGAGTTCATTGGACATGAGCTCACCTTATGCACGTCACTGACAGCGTGGGAAAATTCTCCTGCACTCAGCGCTTCAGCGTGGGAGAATTCTCACGCTGAAGCGCTGAGTGCAGGAGAATTCTCCCACGCTGTCAGTGACGTGCAGGAGGTGAGCTGAGTTCATTGGACATGAGCTCACCTTATGCACGTCACTGACAGCGTGGGAGAATTCTCCTGCACTCACCGCTTCAGCGTGAGAATTTTCCCACGCTGTCAGTGACGTGCATGAGGTGAGCCGAGTTCATTGGACATGAACTCGGCTCATCTGGATGTCGTCACAGAGAGACGCTGAGCAGCGCAAGCAAGCCTGCGCTTCTCAGTGTCTGCGGGATGACAGGCTGGATGGCAGCGTTCTGCTGCGGTCCAGCCTGTCATCTCGATGTAGCAGAGCTGAAGCTGTCGTGGGAACCATGGAAAGGTAAGGATGAGGTTGCTTTATTATTTTTCTTTTATTGCAGGAGATCGTTGGCTTCAGCTGGAATGGGCGTGACGGTAAGTATGGTTTAATTTAGAACAATAAAGGATTGTGTCTTTATTTCAATTAAAGGACTTTATTCTGGGTGTTTGTGTTTTTTTTAACTTTGACTATGGGGTTAGTAATGGGGGTGTCTTATAGACGCCTCTCCATTACTAACCTGGGCTTGATGTCAGCTGGCATTATAAGCTGACATCAACCCCAACCCTATTACCCCCTGCCACCGCACCAGGGCAGCGTGGAAGAGCGAGGCTAAGTGCCAGAATTGGCGCATCCTATGAATGCGCCATTTCTGGGGCGGCTGACGGCTGGTGTTTCTAGCCTGGGAGGGGGCCAATATTCATGGCTCCCTTCCTGGGCTATTAATATCAGCCCCCAGCTGTCTGCCTAGCCTTTGCTAGCTATTAAATTAGGGGGGACCCCACGTCATTTTTTTTGGGGGTCCCCCATTTTAATAGCTAGTAAAGGCTATGTATTCAGCTGGGGGCTGATATTAGTAGCCTGGGAAGCTCCGTGGGTATTACCCCCTTCCCAGGCTTCAAACATCTGCCCCAGCCGTCTGCTTAACCTCCGCTAGAGCCTAAAATTAAGGGGAACCCCACGCCAATTTTTTTAATAATAAATCCTTTATTTTAATACTAAATGACAAGTACAGTAACCAACACTATCACTGTACTTCATATATATGTGACTGACATGTTTCTATCTATCTAATCTATGTGTGAAGCTCTATTCTGTCTGTTATAAATTGTCGGGTACCGCTGCTGAATTGCCGGCCGGCTTTTTTAAAGAGACCGTGCATGAAAACACTATTATTTTTTTTGATAAATCCTTTACGCTAAATGACAAGTACAGTAAGCAGCACTGTCACTGTACTTCGTATATATGTGGCTGACATGTTTCTATCTATCTAATCTATGTGTGAAGCTCTATTCTGTCTGTTATAAATTGTCGGGTACCGCTGCTGAATTGCCGGCCGGCTTTTTTAAAGAGACGGTGCATGAAAACACTATTATTTTTTTTGATAAATCCTTTACGCTAAATGACAAGTACAGTAAGCAGCACTTTCACTGTACTTCGTATATATGTGGCTGACATGTTTATATCTATCTAATCTATGTGTGATTCTCTATTCTTTCGGTTCTAAATTGTCGGGTACAGGTGTATGCCGCTGCTGAATTGCCGGCTTTTCATGTTTCACTGTTGGCACTGTTCCCATCGATTTGGGCAATCACTGTAATGCCACAACCACCATGGCTGTGGCATTACAGTGAGTGGCAGACAATCCCTGCATGATTGGTGCTCTAAATAGCGCCAGATATGCAGGACACGCTTTTGGTGCACGAACAGTTATCGAACATAACCTCGAACAGCCGAATTTTTTGCAAATCGTTCGGGTTCGTCGAACAACTCGAACACCGCCCAAAACAGCTCGAATTTGAGATTGGCGAACAGTTCTAGTCGAACACCGCTCATCTCTACTTGTGAATAACACAATAAAAAGGAATAGTAATACAATAAGGAAGTAATTATGAAAATAGAAAAACTTATACATTAACTATAAAAAAACTTCAGAAACATCATTCAGACCAAAGGGCTTAAGAGTATTCAGTCTGTAAATCCAATAAATTTCCTTTCTGTTTAGTTCTTGGAGCCTATTAGGATAATTCTCGGGAATTTGATCAATAGGGCTGATTTTTAGATTCAGAAAATCTTTATTATGCACCATTGTGCAGTGTCTAGAAAGACCTTGTTTTAAAAACCCTTTAAGAACATTATGCCTATGGGAGTTGAGGCGTAGGTGGAGGGGCTGTATCGTTCTCCCCCACATATTGTTTATTACAACTGCATTCTATCAGATAAATAACAAAGGTAGAATTGCAGGTGAGATATTTATTGATCTCAAAACTCTCCATATTAGTATTTGATTGAAAGTGAGTAAGACCATGCGTAATACTTTTACAGCATTGACAATTTTTGTTGCCACATTTAAAAACCCCTTTACGGGATGTTACAGGAGTCATACTGTTGTTCTTTGTCGTATCCCTTATCCTACTTGGAGCTATGATGTTTCTTAGTGTGGGGGCACGCCTAAAAGTAATACCCGGTTTTTTAGGCAAGATCTTTTTCAGTATGGGATCATCCAGAAGAATTTTCCAATTATCTTCTAGTATTTTTCGTATTTGTCCATGAGATTTGTTGTAGGAAGTTATGAAGTTCAAGGAATAATTACTCTCCTTGGCATTTTCAGTTTTTTCTTTACCTATCAATATACTATCCCTATTTTCTATATTTAAAGCCTCCAGATATGCTTTTTTGATTAGATTACCGGGGTATCCTTGGTTTTTGAACCTGTTAATAAGAGTGCTAGATTGCACTATAAAATCATTTTGTGAGTACAATTCTTTATAATCCTATAGAATTGGTTTCTAGGAATATTTTTTAGCCATTTAGAGTAATGGCCGCTTTTAAAATTAATATAGCTGTTTGTGTCAACATCTTTAAAATATGTTTTTGTGCAAATATTCTCTCCTATTGGAAAAAATGTGAGATCCAAAAATTGATAGTCTCAGGATTAACATAGGGTGTAAAAGAGAGACCCCAAAGGTTTCCATTCAGATGATTTAGAAACTCAGCCGGACCAACAAGTTCAGCATCCCAGATAATGATCAAGTCATCAATGTACCGTTTATAAAAAATGATGTTCACAAAAAAAGGGGAGTTATAAATATATATTTTTTCGAAGAGACCCATAAAAAGATTAGCGTATAGGTAGGTGCTATTTTAGACCCCATCGCTGTACCTGATACCTGATGATACATTTTATCTCTAAAAGTGAAATAGTTGGTGTTCAATATAAACGACAACCCTTCAAGTAAAAAATCCCTTTGTGTAACCATAAGCCTATTATCTAGATCTAAGAAGTGCCTAAAAGCCGCAAGGCCAATTGTGTGTTCTATATTGGAATATAAAGATGCTACATCTAAAGTGATGAAAGTATAAGTGTCTTTCCATTTGACCTCTTTTATTAAATTAATCAAATGTGCGGAGTCCCTAAGGAAGCTATCCAGATGCAATACATGTATTTTCATAATTTTATCAATGTATTCAGACAATTTACTCGTAAGCGAGCCAATACCTGAAATAATGGGTCTACCAGGGGGATTTTTTTGATTTTTATGTAATTTGGGTAGATGGTAGAAGAAGGGGGTATTGGGACTCCTAATGGTCAGGAATTTTTTCTCTGTTTCATTAATGCTCTTGTTAGCAAAGGCCTGATTAATTCTCGTAGTATATTCCTTAATTAAATCAAAGGAGGGATCAATATGAATATTTTTATAATATTTAGTATCTGACAAAATATTGTTGGCTTCTTTGACATAATCATCATAATTCTGTATAACAATAGCCCCCCCTTTGTCTGCTGAACGAATAATGATGTCTTTATTCTCCCTGAGAGATTTAATGGCCATTTTTCTTTTTTTGAGATGTTTATTTTATCGTTTTTTAGAAAAAAAGGTTTATCATTAATCCTTTTGAACTGACTAATCAAAAGATCACTAAAGGTACTAAGATGGTGTGTTTTACTCTCTAGAGGATAAAGATGTGATTTTCCTCTCAAATCCAGATGTAAACCTCCTTCAATTTCACTTTCTTTTTTTATAGTCATATTTTTATCCGGATATTTTTTCTGCTCTTCCTTTTTGAACCCTTTTTTTTCATTTGCTGTCTGTATATAAATGGAGTGTTTCAGTGCATACATTGATATATCTGTCGGTGCCCTGATGAAGGGGTGTGGAACACCCAGAAACGCGTAGGCATTTACCAATAAACAAGGATATTATTACATGTTCCTGACTTGAGGATCTTTCAGCGGCGCGGACATATATCTCTACTTTCACCGCCTTTGGATATACACTGCCATTGACACATGCCCTTGGTTGTGTGAAAAAAAGCACTTAGGTGATAGGCTGACAGATTGCACCTCCCCACTGTAAATGCGGGAAAGAAAAAAAAAAAATGGAGATCTTCATTATTTCTGCAGAGATCCATCCACTGCCCCGCTGTACAATCAAACTGCGTATTAACATTAATTTTCAGCATTACTGAGAAAGAATCCAGTTATGATTTTGGTGCACTAACAGTTATCGAACATAACCTCGAACGGCCAAATTTTTTCAAATCGTTCATGTTCGCCGAACGGCTTGAACACCACCCAATACGACTTGAATTTGAGTTTGGCGAACAGTTCGATTCGAACACCACTTATCTCTAGTCATCATACGCTGTATAGGTTGGCATGAACAATAACATACTGAAACCAATGGATTTCTTTTTTAACTTAACTATTAGCGATTCAATGTTCACTGCCCTTCCTGACATCAGGTTGCACTTGTGTTTGTCCAGTGTCTTACTAGGTGAATGTGCCTGACTTTTGAACAGGTGTTCTTGAGTTCGACTCCACAAAGAGTATTTTTCATTTACTTACTATAAAGCTTCCAATACAACCAATGGAAATTTGCATTGATTTTCAGCTTGACATAGTGCAGTTGTGAGATATAGAATCGGTATTAAGTGTTCATAAAGAACAAGATGTCATCATACACTGTATAGATTTGCATTAAGAATAATATAGTAAAACCAATGTATTTCTTTTTTAACTTACCTATTAGCGATTCAATGTTTACTGCCCTTCTTTACATCACATTTCACCTGTGATGGTCCAGTCGCTTACAGGGTTAATGTGCCTGACTTATAAACAAGTGCTCATGAGTTCGACTCCATGGAGAGTATTTTTCATTTACTTACCAATAAGCTTCCTGCAGAGCCAATGGAAATTTGCTTTGATTTTGGGCTTGAGATTGCAATATGTGAGATATAGAATCTGTGTTAATTGTTCATAAATAACAAGATGTCATCATACGCTGTATAAATTGGCATTAACAATAACATAGTGAAACCAAAGGATTTCTTTTTTAACTTAAATATTAGCGATTCAATGTTCACTACCCTTCTTGACATCGCAGTGCACCAGTGATGGTCCAGTGGCTTACTCGGTTAATGCACCTGACTTGTTAACAGGTGTTCGTGAGTTTGACTCCACGGAGCGTGGATTAATTTACTTACTGATAAGATTCCTATAGAGCCAATGGAAATTTGAATTGATTTTTGGCTTGAGATGCAATTGCAATTTCAGTGCAATTGTGAGATATAGAATCTGTATTAATTGTTCATAAAGAACAAGATGTCGTCATACGCTTTATAGATTGGCATTAACAATAACATAGTGAAACCCATGGATGTCTTTTCTAACTTACCTATTAGCGATTCAATGTTCTCTGCCCTTCTTGACATCAGATTGTATCTGTGTTGGTCCAGAGGCTTACTGGGTTAATGAGCTTGACTCCACAAAGAATATTTTTCATTTACTTACTAATAAGCTTCCTATAGAGCCAAGGGAAATTTGCTTTGATTTTGGGCTTGAGATAGTGCAATTGTGAGATATAGAATCTGTATTAATTGTTCATAAAGTACAAGATGCCATCATACGCTGTATAGATTTGCATTAAGAATTAAATAGTAAAAGCAATGATTTTCTTTTTTCACTTACCTATTAGCGATTCAATGTTCACTGCCCTTCTTGAAGTCACATAGCTTCTGTAATGGTCCAGTGGCTTACTTGGCTAATGCGCCTGACTTGTGAACAGGTGTTCATGAGTTCGACTATACAGAGAGAATTTTTCATTTACTTACAAATATGCTTCCTATAGAGCCAATGAAAATTTGTATTGATTTTGGGCTAGAGATAGTGCAATTGTGAGATAAAGAATCTGAATTAATTGTTCATAAAGTACAAGATGTCATCATACGCTTTATAGATTGGCATTAACAATAACATAGTGAAACCCATGGATTTCTTTTATAACTTACCTATTAGCGATTCAATGTTTAATGCCCTTCTTGACATCAGATTGTATCTGTGTTGTTCCAGTGGCTTACTGGGTTGATGTGCCTGACTTTTAGAACTGGTGTTCATGAGTTCAACTCCACAGAGAGTACTTCCTATAGAGCCAATGGAAATTTGCTTTGATTTTGGGCTTGAGATAGTGCAATTGTGAGATATAGAATCTGTATTAATTGTTCATAAAGTACAAGATGTCATCATACGCTGTATAGATTGGCATTAACAATAACATATTAAAATCAATGTTTTTTTTTTTTAACTTACCTATTAGCGATTCAATGTTCACTGCCCTAATTGACATTGTATTGCATCTGTGTTGTTCCAGTGGCTTACTGAGTTGATGTGCCTGACTTCTAGAACTGGTGTTCATGAGTTCAACTCCACAGAGAGTATTTTTCATTTACTTACTAATAAGCTTCCTATAGAGCCAATGGAAATTTGCTTTGACTTTGGGCTTGAGATAGTGCAATTGTGAGATATAGAATCTGTATTAATTGTTCATAAAGAACAAGATGTCATCATTAGAGATGAGAGTTGTTCTACTCGAACTGTTCGCCAATCTCAAATTCGAGCTGTTTTAGGCGGTGTTCGAGCCGTTCGGCGAACACGAACGATTTGAGAAAAATTTGGCTGTTCGAGGTTATGTTCGATAACTGTTCGTGCACCAAAATCATAACTGGATTTTTTCTCAGTAATGATGAAAATTAATGTTAATACGCAGTTTGAGTGTACAGCTGGGTGGGGGGAGGGGCAGGGGATGGATCTCTGCAGGAATAATGAAGATCTCCATTTTTTTTTCTCTTTCCCGCAATTACAGTGGGGAGGTGCAATCTGTCAGCCTATCAGCAGCGCACACACGGAGCGAAGTGCTTTTTTTCACACAAGCAAGGGCATGTGTCATTGGCAGTGTATGTCACATGTCCTTGCCCTATAAGACCAAGCCATTTTCCCCGTCGCCACCATTTTCTCACTGCTGCAGCTGCGTGTTAGACGGCACCGCTGTTGCTGTGTGCGCTATACCTTGTTAATTTCAAGCCAATTTTCGCACAAATCTACAGATAGCTTGGGAGTAGGGAATAGTTGTGATTGCAGTCCTTTTAAGGACTAGTTTACAGCATTTCCTACGACTTTTATCAGGCAGGTCTGTGCTCTTAAATAGATAGGTTGTGGGAGTAAAGACTAATTGTAATTGGAGTCCTTTTCAGGACTAGGTTACATCAGTTCCTATAAGTTTTTGCCAGGCAGGTCTGTGCCAGTGCTGTCCAAGTTTTTTTCACAGCATTTGGCTGAATCTAGCAAAGCTAATCCTTTTTGGCCTATTGCAGAGTGTGTTAGTCAGTGGAGTAGCCTATCTGTGTTGCAAGATATACCACCTGTGTATAGAATACCAATTTTTTTACTGCACCTAGTGAAGTAAAATCTTTTGGGCATAGCATCATTCTATTAGTCCATCTATACTGACCTCCATCAGGTTGCAAATTGAATATAATTTTTTTCTGCATCTAGCTCTGAAAAAATATTTGGCCTTCTAGCAGTGTGTGGGACTTTCTCTATTAGTCCATCTATACTGACCTCCATCAGGTTGCAAACTGAATATATTTTTTTCTGCATCTACCTCTGAAAAAATATTGGGCTTGTAGCTGTGTGTGGGACTTGTTCTATTAATCCATCTATACAGACCTCCATCAGGTTGCAAACTGAATATAATTTTTATCTGCATCTACCGCTGAAAAAATATTTGGGCTTCTAGCTGTGTGTGGGACTTGTTCTATTAGTCCATCTATACAGACCTCCATCACGCTACAAATTCAAAATAATTTTTTGTTTGCATCTAGCTCTGAAAAAATATTTGGCCTTCTAGCAGTGTGTGGGACTTTCTCTATTAGTCCATCTATACTGACCTCCATCAGGTTGCAAATTAAAAATAATTTTTGTCTGCATCTAGCTCTGAAAAAATATTTGGGCTTCTAGCTGTGTGTGGGACTTGTTCTATTACTCCATCTATACTGACCTCCATCAGGTTTCAAATTGAATATAATTTTTTTCTGCATCTAGCTCTGAAAAAATATTGGGCTTCTAGCTGTGTGTGGGACTTGTTGTATTAGTCCATCTATACTGACCTCCATCAGGTTGCAAACTGAATATATTTTTTTCTGCATCTACCTCTGAAAAAATATTGGGCTTCTAGCTGTGTGTGGGACTTGTTCTATTAATCCATCTATACAGACCTCCATCAGGTTGCAAACTGAATATATTTTTTTTCTGCATCTATCTCTGAAAAAATATTTGGCCTTCTAGCAGTGTGTGGGACTTTCTCTATTAGTCCATCTATACTGACCTCCATCAGGTTGCAAATTAAAAATAATTTTTATCTGCATCTAGCTCTGAAAAAATATTTGGGCTTCTAGCTGTGTGTGGGACTTGTTCTATTAGTCCATCTATACTAACCTCCACCAGGTTGCAAATTCAATATAATTTTTTTCTGCATTTAGCTCTGAAATAATATTTCGGCTTGTAGCAGTGTGTGGGACTTGTTCTATTAGTCCATCTATACTAACCTCCACCAGGTTGCAAATTCAAAATAATTTTTATCTGTATCTAGCTCTGAAAAAATATTTGGGCTTCAGCTTGTAGCAGTGTGTGGGACTTGTTCTATTAGTCCATCTATACTAACCTACACCAGGGTACAAATTCAATATAATTTTTTTCTGCATCTAGCTCTGAAAAAATATTTCGGCTTGTAGCAGAGTGTGAGACTTGTTCTATTAGCCCATCTATACTAATTTCCAATAGGTTGCAAATTCAATATAATTTTTTTCGGCATCTAGCTCTGAAAAAATATTTCGGCTTCTAGCTGTGTGTGGGACTTGTTCTATTAGCCCATCTATACTAAGCTCCACCAGGTTGCAAATTCAATATAATTTTTTTCTGCATCTAGCTCTGAAAAATATTTCGGATTGTAGCAGTGTGTGAGACTTGCTCTATTAGTCCATCTATACTAACCTTCACCAGGTTGCAAATTCAATATAATTTTTTTCTGCATCTAGCTCTGAAAAAATATTTGGGTTTCGGCTTGTAGCACTATGTGAGACCTGTTCTATTAGAAAATCTATACTAACCTCCACCAGGTTGCAAATTCAATATAATTTTTTTCTGCATCTAGCTCTGAAAAAATATTTTGGCTTGTAGCAGTCTGTGAGACTTGTTCTATTAGTCCATCTATACTAACCTCCACCAGGTTGCAAATTCAAAATAATTTTTATCTGCGTCTAGCTCTGAAAAAATATTTGGGCTTCGGCTTGTAGCAGTGTGTTGGACTTGTTCTATTAGTCCATCTATACTAACCTCCACCAGGTTGCAAATTCAATATAATTTCTTTCTGCATCTAGCTGTGAAAAAATATTTCGTCTTATAGCGGTGTGCGGGACTTGTTCTATTAGTCCATCTATACTAACCTCCACAAGGTTGCAAATTCAATATAATTTATTTCTGAATCTAGATCTGAAAAAATATTTCGTTTGGAGCAGTGTGTGAGACTTGTTCTATTAGTCCATCTACACTCACCTCCACCAGGTTGCAAATTCATTATAATTTTAGTCTGCATCTAGCTCTGAAAAAATATTTGGGCTTCGGATTGTAGCAGTGTGTGGGACTTGTTCTATTAGTCCATCTATACTAACCTCCATCAGGGTTCAAATTCAATATAATTTTTTTCTCCATCTAGCTCTGAAAAAATATTTCGGCTTGTAGCAGTGAGTGAGACTTGTTCTATTAGCCAATCTATACTAACCTCCAATAGGTTGCAAATACAATATAATTTTTTTCTGCATCTAGCTCTGAAAAAATATTTCGGCTTGTAGCAGTGTGTGGGACTAGTTCTATTAGTCCATCTATACTAACCTCCACAAGGTTGCAAATTCAATATAATTTTTTTCTGCATCTAGCTCTGAAAAAATATTTCGGCTTGTAGCAGTGTGTGAGACTTGTTCTATTAGTCCATCTATACTAACCTCCACCAGGTTTCAAATTCAATATAATTTTTATGTGCATCTAGCTCTGAAAAAATATTTTGGCTTGTAGCAGTGTGTGAGACTTGTTCTATTAGCCCATCTATACTAACCTCCAATAGGTTGCAAATAGTGTTGAGCCACCCCCGTAGTGTTCGAGTTCGGTTCGGTTCGTCGAACACCCGTGTGTTCGCCGAACTGTTCGTTGAACTGTTCGTCGAACACCTTCGAACTCCGTTAAAACCAATGGCAGGCAAACAAAAACACATAGAAACACATAGAAAACAACTTCAAAGGTGTCCAAAAGCTGACAAACTGCTCAGAAGACATAACTAACACATGGAAAAGTGACAAGTACATATTGTCATGCGAAAAGAAAAGAGGTGGAGGAGTAAAAGGAGGGGGAGACACAGATATAGGCATGTCATGCCCTTCTAAAATCCAAAAAGTGAGAAGCCGACACTGCCAGTTCGTTCCTGCCCGTGCCACCTCCGTGTCGCCGGGTTTGTGCCAGAGCCGCGGTGGACCCTGACGGCCAGCCCCCCTCTCCCAATACTGGTGCCTGTCCGCTGGTGGGTCGAGCCCCCCCACAGTGGGGGGGGGGTAACATCTGCAGAAGAAAGACCATCTTCCAGCCAAGCTAAGATGTCGACTTCTTTTCGTGGACAATGTGATACGATCCCTTTCTTACGGACACGCCCATCGCTACAAATTCCAGATGAGGCACAAAAACAGCAGGTGCTTCAGCGGATATCAAGTGCTCCTTCAAGTGGGCTCTCCTCCACCTCAATTTCAACATCACAAATATTCCAGTCCTCAGAGGTGTCACCCCAATCGCACTTGCTTCCTCGCAGCTCCCAAGTCTCCAGCTGCCCGTCTGAGTATGGGGTAACACAGATGGTTGAGTCTGCAGAGCTGTTTACTCATACTATAGCCTGGGAAACGTAAGTCTGCTCCAGAGCTTCTGTTAATCCAGACGAGGAAATGATCTGCACTGATGCCCAGAATCTTTATAAGTCGGATCCAGGACCAGATGAAGAAGGTTCTGAGCATAATGTAGACCCTCGTTCCCAAACTGTCACTCCTGTTGGTGGAGACAATGATGAAGACGATGATGAGACTGAAATACCTGATTGGAGCGACAACTTGACTTTTCGGTCAGGGCAGGAAGAGGTTGGCTTTGAGGACGACGGGTGTGATAACACACAGGGTGATGATGACGAGATTGGAGATCCCACTTACTGTCAACCCACAGTCAGACAGTCGATGAGGTCAACGGAGGAGGTGGAGGAGGATGTGACTAGCCCAGGGGATGGGGATGACTCGGTACCCGGGCCTTTGCCTGGCCTTGGGGATGTCGCGGTGGTCGGCTCCCTGGCCCGTACCCTGGGGTCACTCTTTAAAAGAGTGGATAATTGTTAATTTTATAAGAGTTTGTGACGCCACCTGTGGTATCTGGTGAGAAGCACCAGCGCTGCAGCAGTCCACTGAGACCCGTGATAAGGCTGCTCGATGGTATAGCTCCCCACAGGTGGAGCTTGGTCTCAGGGCAGCGTATGCAGGGGGAATGCAGGACAGGCGAGACCCAGCTGGGTCAGAGCAAGAACGGGAACGGACACGGTAGTCACTTCAGTAGCTTTTACTGGAGGAAATTCAGACACATCCCGGAGCACTGTAGGGTGAAGGGTGAATATCAGGATCCTCCCCAATGAGCGGGTGTAGGGCCTCCTGTTTCTTGCCTCTGCGTAGTAAGTTTCTGACCTGCCTGGAGCTAGGCCTAACTTTTTCTCTGTCCTGCGCTGGCTGACCTTGTGGTAGGGCCTTCTCTTGGAGTTCACGCTCCCGCTATGCGGGGCCTAAGCGTCTCCTGGCTCTGTTACATATCAGCACATTAGCCATCCTGGGACTTGTAGTTCTCCAGGGATTCCGGTTATGCCTTACTGAATCTAGTTAGCAGGAGCCTCGTGCTCCACTGCTGAACTATTAACTGAGTTCTCTAGACTAGACTGAGCTCCACTGCAGACTGACCTCTCTTAGGCTTCTCTACTGCAGGAACTCTTCAGAGGAACTGAACTGCCTAGCTCCACCTTCCCTATTTATATCCCTAACGGGCTCCCTCTGCTGGTCTGAGGTGGAAGGTGGAGATGTGTGAATGTTTATGGGGGCCTCTTGTGGAGGATTCCATCAATACACTCTTCTAGGATATGTGATACCAAGCACAGCGGGGCGTCACAGATGCTATTGACGACGAGGTTAGGTTACGCCTTCCTGGACACAGATGGAGTACTGGAAGCACGTCAACAACTGCATCCTCAACCACAACTCTGCCTCTGACCACAAGTCGTAGTGGCTCTTCAGGTCGCATGGGCTCTAAACCTTGCATAGCCTGGGCATTTATTCAGAATGATAAGTATGACCCGACTCGTGTTATCTGTAATATTTGTAACCAAAACATAAGTAGAGGCCAAAAAATCCATAGTTTGAGTACTTCATGCATGAACCGGCACATGGATATGAAGCATAAGTTGCAGTGGGAAGCTCACTGTGCTACAATGCGGCCTAGCAGGCTGGGCCAACCACCGTCTGCCCCATCATGTGCATCTGCGGCCTCTTCATCCTCTGTGACTGGGGGGACAGCAGTCACACATGTTTTTGGACGCAGACCTGCCAACTCTTTACCTGCAACAGCCAGTGTGATTGGCAGGTCATCAATTCATTGGGAAGTGGAAACACCTGCTGGTGTTGAGCGCTCTCTGACACCGAGAGCACCAGCTTTGGATCAAGGCAATCTAACATGTCTGCCTGCATCTTCCTCACAGACCGGCAGTTTGCCGGGGACATCCTACTCAACCCCATCTAAGCACAACAGCCAGCCCTCGGTCCCTCAGATGTGGAAAAGTAAAAGACCATTTCCTCCTAGCCATGAGAAAGCTAAGAGGTTGAATTTCACCATCTGCAAGCTCTTGGCTACAGAAATGCTGCCTTTCCGCCTGGAGGACACAGTGGATTTTCGAGACCTTATGTCCGTCTCAGTGCCCCAGTACCAGATGCTCAGTCAGCACTACTTCTCAAAGAAAGGTGTGCCTGCGCTCCACCAGCATGTCGCACACAACATCACCGCTTCTTTGAGAAACTCTGTGTGTGACAGGGTGCATTTCACCACAGACACTTGGACGAGTAGGCATGGACAGGGGCGTTACATGTCGCTGACTGGGCACTGGGTAACTATGGTGACAGCAGGACAAGGGGCTGCTGTCCAAGTCTTACCGTCCCCACGAGTTGTGCGTCAATCCTCTTTATCTCGAAGTTCCTCCACTGCTTCTGCCTCCTCAACCTTCTCTCGGTCCTCCACCTGCACCCAAAGCCTGTCTGGTAATGCCGCCTGCATTCTAACTGCGCAGAAGGAATCCTGCACACCTCCTTACTATGCTGGCAGCAGGGCTCAAGGCATCAGTGTTTACTTTGAAATGTCTGGGAAATGTGAGTCACACAGCTGAGGAGTTGTGGTCAGCTCTGGAGACCCAGTTTCATGAATGGTTGTCTCCACTGGACCTGCAACCAGGGAAGGCCGTGTGCGTCAATGCTGCATCGCCGAGGCAATGTCACACATGTGCCTTGTATGGCTCACGTGTTGAACCTGGTTGTCCATAAATTGTTAGCCCACTATCCCGGACTAGATGGCCTTCTGCAGGGGGCACGGTCGCTGTGTGCTCACTTCCGCCGTTCGCATCCCGAAGCTCAATGACTTACATCTCTACAGAAGTCGTTGGGCCTGCCAGTTCACCGGCTGAAATGCGATGTGCCGACACCGTGGAATTCAACTCTGACCATGTTGCAGTGACTGTGGCAGCACCGACAAGCCATGGTGCAATACGTTCTGACGTATAGCCTGGGCCAACGAGATCCAGAGGTGGGGCAAATCACGCTGCAGGAGTGGTCTCAGATCAGGGACCTATGAAGTTAACGTGCCCCCTGTGCCGTGGGGTACCCTGAGCCGGGCCGGTAGACGCTGGGGGTTGTAGTCACTGTGCCTGTGACCCGGTCCGTGATCCAGGGCGGTCAATCCAAGGGTAATTTGTATATATGGGTTTTATAATGTCCGACTACGCCACCTCTGGAGTGGGGCAAAAGGGGCCGCCGCTGCGGAACAGTCCTCTGAAGCTGGTGGTTTTGCAGCAATGGTATTATTACTCACCACAGGAAGAGTGTAGCTTGAGGGCAGTGTGGGTGGATGATGGTGGTTGTAGTGCAGGGAGTCAGTAATGAACACAGAGACCGTGTGATGCAGTCCCAAGATCTTTACTCACAGTTGTTGCAGTCCAGATTGCAGGTACCAGAGCAATCTCACCCGTCGTGCTGTGCGTACTCAGTGAGGGGCTCAGTCCACCCCCAGATAGCTCCGGAGTACTTAGCAGGACCCCCTTCTGTGTGTCCTTTCTCTGGCCTTCTACCTGCACCTCACACCCAGTGACACTTCTATCCGGTATCCTTGGACCTTGGCGGGCGACTTGTGTTCCATCCCCTGGGTCCTATGTGGCTACCTCCTTAGTGAGACTGGTGTGGACTTTTACCTGCAGTACATGAAATGCTGCAGCCTCCGGTTTCTAGTTGAGCCTTGCTGTTTCTCCGCTAGTTGAGGGACCGGTTCCCCTTATCTGGTCTGACCCCTCTACCTCCTGGTAGCAGCAGGAGTACGGGTGGCCTTCTGCATGGCCCATAGCCCTAGGGTCCCTTCGGTTCCTGGAGTCTTCCTGCTCCCACTCCTCTCTTCTCTCCTTCAGTCCTGGGCCTCCCAGGCTAGGCCCGCCTCTGGAGCAGAGCTCATGCCGAGCCTCTGCTCCTGTCACTTTTCCTCCTCTGACTGGCTTGCTCTTTCTAAGATAGCTTCCTATTTATACTCTCCCTGTCATGTGCTCCGCTAAGCTGCTCCCCTAAGCACCCACTACATAGGACCCTTCCACCAGCTAGGGACCTGGGACTGTGCTCTCCCTTAGGAGCAATCTTGCCTTACCCCCACTGCGGGTATGTGTTGGATGCAGGAGTTAGGGTCCCGAGCCATACGCCTTACTTACCTGAGGGTGAGATACCACACCTCTGGGTGAGATGCAGTAACTCTGTGGCGACTGAACCCTCAGGGGCGCCACACACCCTTCTGCACAGTTTTGAAATGGCGACGAAGATGTTTAGTGCTGACAACGATGCCATTATCAGCATGACTATTCCGGTGATTTACATGCTGGAGCACACACTAAACAGAATTCAGAGTCAGGTGGTGGGACAAGAGGAGGTGGAGGAAGTAGAGGAGGAGTCGTATGCGGAACGGATAACATCTCCAAGGTCCAGACGGTTGGCAGCACCAAGGCGGCAGGCATGGGAGGGTGGGGGAGAGGGATTAACCAGGGCGCATGGTAGCAGCCAAACTGTTGAGGAAGGTGCAGGAGCCGAGGAAGAAGTGGAGGACGAACTGTCGATGGGCATGGAAGACTCATCAGATGAGGGAGACCTTGATCACATTTCTGTTGTGCGAGGTTGAGGGGAGAGGGCAGAGGAAGGAAGCATGATTCTTACCTCACTACCAACATAACAAGGACTTGGTCCTCCTGGATGCGCAAGACTCATTAGTGCCTTCTTGCTGCACTACCTGCAACATGACCCTCAGATTGTCAGAATTCGAAGTAATCCCGACTACTGGGTTGCCACACTCTTAGATCCCCGGTACAAAAGTAAATTTGCCGAAATAATTCCTGCCATAAAAGGGGATTGACGCATGCAGGAGTATCTGCAGACGCTGTTGCAGAATCTTACATGTGCTTTTCCACAAAACACCAGTGGTGCACGTAGGGAATCTCACAGTTCTAAATTGCCAACCGTGGGACTGTCGAGTCTTCATCACTCAAACCGTAACAGTAACACAGTATCTGCTGGTAACAGCAATTTTGTGGAATCGTTTCACCACTTTTTTAGACCATCCTTTGCAAGGCCACAGGAGACAAGAAGTCTGACACATAGTCAACGCCTAGAGAGGATGGTGCAGGAGTATCTCCAAGTGAACATCGAAGCCATGACTGTGTCACTGGACCCTTGCTCATTTTGGTATTCCAATCTGGAAAAATGGCCGGAGCTCGCCACTCACGCCTTGGAGATCTTGTCATGCCGTGCAGCCAGTGTTCTCTCTGAACGTGTGTTCAGCGCTGCTGGTGGTGTGCTGACAGATAAGCGCACGCGGCTGTCCACTGAGAATGTAGACAGACTCACGTTCATAAAGATGAACAAATCATGGATTCGCAAGGACTTTTCTACCCCTGTGTTATCCTTGGGAGACTAAAACCTTGAGGATTTGGTAAAATCACCTCACCAACCGTTTTAAGCAACTGTGGGGCAATTGATGCCATTTAACCTAGAACGCATGACCATAAAAATCTACACTTTCATATACCTGGGGCCTTTTAGGATCGTGTGCAAATAACATGGAATAACTCAAACTCAAATGACAAACAACTATATACATGAAGAATACCTAGAGTTTCAAAATTATAACTAAAGTAATCTTGCAGAAAATAGAAAACAATTAACAGGGTGGGCCTGCGAGGCCCCAGGTATGCGTTCTAGGGTTAAGTGGTGTCTGTGCCACAGTTTTGGGAAAAAATGGAGACTCTGTTTGGAGTCCCCTTGCTGTGTCTTACGTGATGTTGGCATCGTCAATTCCAGGTGGGTTGGGTCGCTCCCCCCCCTTTTTAACTGTAAGAAACTAGATACACTATGGCTTGGGGTAACACAGATGGTTGAGTCTGAAGAGCTCAGAGGTCTGCTCCAAATCTTCAGTGTCTGCTAGTCAGCGTAGAATTTTTAACTGCATCTAGCCTAGGCAATACTTTGGGCGTAGTAGCCCAGCTGCGAAGCAAGCTGCACCGCCTGTGTATCTAATAAGAATTTTTAAATGCATCTAGCCTAGGCAGACTGTGGGGACCCCCAACCAAACCCAGACGCTCAGCCCCCCTACCGCCCCCCTTTCATGGACAATACAATAATGTAACTCTTACAACTGGATGGGTGAGGATCGGTCACAGGTTTATTAACTCTTTATACTCATTCCATTAGAAAGGCATTTTATTTCTAAAATAATTCAGCTTGTTGCAGCATGCCCTGGTTCTCCACTCCGGCAAGTTGGCCAACAAATGTAACTCTCCAACACGTCCTTTCTATTTCCAGGCCACGGAGGATCCTGCGTACTCGTATGCAGGACTCTGACCCCCACCCATCATTCTTAACGCTTGTTCCACTCCGTCCTGGAGTCCTGACAGGAATATGTCCAGTTCAATATTCATTAAGTGAACAACGTCGGGCCGTATGAGGCCTGCTTTATCTCCTTCCAGTTGTCGGTGTCGTACCACTACACCGCCTCTGTCTCTTCTAAAGTTTGCCATCCGAATATTTATTACCCGCCTTGTCCGTTCGATGGCCGTGATGTCTCGCGCACCTTGCCATACCGCTATCGGCACAATCTCTGACCATACTATCGCTAGTTTTGTGAAAAATTCTCTGAAGCGCTCAGTGTCTAGTTTCATTATTGCCATTAGTTATGCGCTGTTATGATGACCTAGGTTGTTTCCCCCGGCCTGTATAACTAAGATGACCGGACATCTTGCCTCTCTCCCTACCTTGATTACCTCCATTAGTACCTGTGGCCATAGCAGGCCTCTAATACCTCTCTAGTTGAAATATGTGTTATGAAACTCTAATTTCCTCCCGCCTGGGCAGACTTTCGCCCTTTTTTCTGCCCAATACATATACGAGTGGCCTATCACCCACACTGTTGGCTTAGCATCACCTGTAAAAGAAACAAACCACGTTAGGATAACAAGTCCGGTCTTATGTATCTTGCCAAACACATGGATCGCCATCTCCCTATCCTCTGAACTTCCGTTTCTGACAGTCCTGCTCTTGCTGCTTCCGTGGCCGCGCCTATGCGGAATGAGTGTGTCCCGTAAATCTTTGGGGTGGTTCCCTGCCGATGTTATGCATTTATTAAATATAGCTTGGAACTGGTATCTTGATAATGGCATTCCATCAATGTGTGATAGGAAGAAATTACATTGTGATCTGATGGTTAGATATGTTTTTACTATTGTTACCCAACTCAGTGTACCGTTTGTGGGTTGTAGAAGTACCCAAGTGCCCCTGCCCGCTGGAACCGTTTTCGATTTGTGTATGCGTAGACATATTGCATTATTGGCTATGACTACGTCCTGGTGTAATAAGCCTCCACTGGTGGTAATTTTGGATTGAGGGACTAATTCGCTTATGCATAGCGCCCCGAAGAAGGCGATCACAAATGCAGTAGACAGTAGTGTTGCTTCAAATTGTGAGTGTCATGTTAATGGTGTTAGGGATATGATGTGAGAAATCAGTTTTAGTGACACGGGACGGGACGTCTACACTCCTGACTTGGCTGACCCCTTTTCCACCCTTTTATGGATTGTCTGATGATGAACCTTTGTCACATCTCCCCAATTCAGTAGTTGGAAGTGAAATGCTACTCCGGTCAGACACCGCTGCGCTGACGCCCCTGATATGCCCCTCATAATTAGCTGGTGGAGAAATTCTATGGTGACTTGTGATCTGGCTTGTTCACATTGGTCAACCCGTCTGCCTGCTACTAGTCGTGTCCACTCTTCCCATGCCTTACCGTATGCTTGCCACGTCGACGGGGCAACTGACGCTCTGATTAATGGCATCAACTATTCGCCACTAGATCCCATAGGGAAGGTGGGCAACTGTTGCCCGATGGGTGGGCGTTGTGGAAGAGCTCTGTGAAAATCTGCCAATTGAATTGTTATAAAGCGTTAGCAGCAGCTTTAGACCCCTCAGCATAATGGCTAGCGCGGACCCATACATTGTGTTTTAGGCACAGGAATGCTAGCCTGGGTAGTAGGCCTAGCACTGGGGGAGACGATGATGCCATCTTATTAATGCAGTGCGCTAGGCTGGTGTTTTTTGTTATGAAGCGTATATTTTTGTAAGCCAGGTGCGCGCTCCATATTTCTATTGCTACCACTATTGGAAAGAAAAGTTATTTTCAGGGCTAGATGCAGCTAAAAATTATTATTAATTTAAAATCTGGTGGAGCTTGGTATAGATGGACTAATACAATGAGTCCCACACACTGCTAGAAGGCCAAATATTTTTTCAGAGCTAGATGCAGATAAAAATTATTTTTCATTTGCAACCTGATGGAGGTCAGTATAGATGGACTAATAGACCAAGTCCCACACACAGCTAGAAGGCCAAATATTTTTTCAGAGCTAGATGCAGATAAAAATTATTTTTAATTTGCAACCTGATGGAGGTCAGTATAGATGGAGTAATAGAGAAAGTCCCACACACTGCTAGAAAGCCAAATATTTTTTCAGAGCTAGATGCAGACAAAAAATTATTTTGAATTTGCAACCTGATGGAGGTCAGTATAGATGGACTAATAGAGAAAGTCCCACACACTGCTAGAAGGCCAAATATTTTTTCAGAGCTAGATGCAGATAAAAATTATTTTTAATTTGCAACCTGATGGAGGTCAGTATAGATGGACTAATAGA
This sequence comes from Phyllobates terribilis, assembly GCF_046119375.1. Lineage (NCBI taxonomy): Eukaryota > Metazoa > Chordata > Amphibia > Anura > Dendrobatidae > Phyllobates > Phyllobates terribilis. The sequence goes on along the minus strand of NW_027362764.1, from coordinate 323,044,505 downwards.
GAAAGTCCCACACACTGCTAGAAGGCCAAATATTTTTTCAGAGCTGGATGCAGATAAAAATTATTTTGAATTTGCAACCTGATGGAGGTCAGTATAGATGGACTAATAGAGAAAGTCCCACACCCTGCTAGAAGGCCAAATATTTTTTCAGAGCTAGATGCAGAAAAAAATTATATTCAGTTTGCAACCTGATGGAGGTCAGTATAGATGGACTAATACAACAAGTCCCACACACAGCTAGAAGCCCAAATATTTTTTCAGAGGTAGATGCAGATAAAAATTATTTTTAATTTGCAACCTGATGGAGGTCAGTATAGATGGACTAATAGAGAAAGTCCCACACACTGCTAGAAGGCCAAATATTTTTTCAGAGCTAGATGCAGACAAAAAATTTGTTTCAGTTTGCAACCTGATGGAGGTCAGTATAGATGGACTAATAGAACAAGTCCGACACACAGCTAGAAGCCCAAATATTTTTTCAGAGGTAGATGCAGAAAAAAATTATATTCAGTTTGCAACCTGATGGAGGTCTGTATAGATGGATTAATAGAACAAGTCCCACACACAGCTAGAAGCCCAATATTTTTTCAGAGGTAGATGCAGAAAAAAAATATATTCAGTTTGCAACCTGATGGAGGTCAGTATAGATGGACTAATAGAGAAAGTCCCACACACTGCTAGAAGGCCAAAGATTTTTTCAGAGCTATATGCAGACAAAAAATTATTTTTAATTTGCAACCTGATGGAGGTCAGTATAGATGGACTAATAGAGAAAGTCAAACACACTGCTAGAAGGCCAAATATTTTTTCAGAGCTGGATGCAGATAAAAATTATTTTTAATTTGCAACCTGATGGAGGTCAGTATAGATGGACTAATAGAGAAAGTCCCACACACTGCTAGAAGGCCAAATATTTTTTCAGAGCTGGATGCAGATAAAAATTATTTTTAATTTGCAACCTGATGGAGGTCAGTATAGATGGACTAATAGAACAAGTCCCACACACAGCTAGAAGCCCAAATATTTTTTCAGAGGTAGATGCAGAAAAAAATTATATTCAGTTTGCAACCTGATGGAGGTCTGTATAGATGGATTAATAGAACAAGTCCCACACACAGCTAGAAGCCCAATATTTTTTCAGAGGTAAATGCAGACAAAAAATATATTCAGTTTGCAACCTGATGGAGGTCAGTATAGATGGACTAATAGAGAAAGTCCCACACACTGCTAGAAGGCCAAATATTTTTTCAGAGCTAGATGCAGACAAAAAATTATTTTTAATTTGCAACCTGATGGAGGTCAGTATAGATGGACTAATAGAGAAAGTCCCACACACTGCTAGAAGGCCAAATATTTTTTCAGAGCTGGATGCAGATAAAAATTATTTTTAATTTGCAACCTGATGGAGGTCAGTATAGATGGACTATAGAGAAAGTCACACACACTGCAAGAAGGCCAAATATTTTTTCAGAACTGGATGCAGATAAAAATTATTTTTAATTTGCAAACTGATGGAGGTCAGTATAGGTGGACTAATAGAACAAGTCCCACACACAGCTAGAAGCCCAAATATTTTTCCAGAGGTAGATGCAGAAAAAAATTATATTCAGTTTGCAACCTGATGGAGGTCAGTATAGATGGACTAATAGAACAAGTCCCACACACAGCTAGAAGCCCAAATATTTTTTCAGAGGTAGATGCAGATAAAAATTATTTTTAATTTGCAAAATGATGGAGGTCAGTAGAGATGGACTAATAGAACAAGTCCCACACACAGCTAGAAGCCCAAATATTTTTTCAGAGGTAGATGCAGAAAAAAATTATATTCAGTTTGCAACCTGATGGAGGTCTGTATAGATGGATTAATAGAACAAGTCCCACACACAGCTAGAAGCCCAATATTTTTTCAGAGGTAGATGCAGAAAAAAAATATATTCAGTTTGCAACCTGATGGAGGTCAGTATAGATGGACTAATAGAGAAAGTCCCACACACTGCTAGAAGGCCAAATATTTTTTCAGAGCTAGATGCATAAAAAAATTATATTCAGTTTGCAACCTGATGGAGGTCAGTATAGATGGACTAATAGAAAAAGTCCCACACACTGCTAGAAGCCCAAATATTTTTTCAGAGCTAGATGCAGAAAAAAATTATATTCAATTTGCAACCTGATGGAGGTCAGTATAGATGGACTAATAGAATGATGCTATGCCCAAAAGATTTTACTTCACTAGGTGCAGTAAAAAAATTGGTATTCTATACACAGGTGGTATATCTTGCAACACAGATAGGCTACACCACTGACTAACACACTCTGCAATAGGCCAAAAAGGAGTAGCTTTGCTAGATTCAGCCAAATGCTGTGAAAAAAACTTGCACAGCACTGGCACAGACCTGCCTGGCAAAAACTGATAGGAACTGATGTAACCTTGTCCTGAAAAGGACTGCAATTACAATTAGTCTTTACTCCCACAATCTATCTATTTAAGAGCACAGACCTGCCTGATAAAAGTCGTAGGAAATGCTGTAACCTAGTCCTTAAAAGGACTGCAATCACAACTATTCCCTACTCCCAAGCTATCTGTAGATTTGTGCGAAAAGTGGCTTGAAATTAACAAGGTATAGCGCACACAGCAACAGCGGTGCCGTCTAACACGCAGCTGTAGCAGTGAGAAAATGGTGGCGACGGGGAAAATGGCTTGGTCTTATAGGGCAAGGACATGTGACATACACTGCCAATGACACATGCCCTTGCTTGTGTGAAAAAAGCACTTTGCTCCGTGTGTGCGATGCTGATAGGCTGACAGATTGCACCTCCCCACTGTAAATGCGGGAAAGAGAAAAAAAAATGGAGATCCTCATTATTCCTGCAGAGATCCATCCCCTGCCCCTCCCCCCACCCCGCTGTACACTCAATCTGCGTATTAACATTAATTTTCATCATTACTGAGAAAAAATCCAGTTATGATTTTGGTGCACGAACAGTTATCGAACATAACCTCGAACAGCCGAATTTTTCTCAAATCGTTCGTGTTCGTCGAACGGCTCGAACACCGCCCAAAACAGCTCGAATTTGAGATTGGCGAACAGTTCGAGTAGAACAACGCTCATCTCTAGTTGCAAATACAATATAATTTTTTTCTGCATCTAGCTCTGAAAAAATATTTCGGCTTGTAGCAGTGTGTGGGACTAGTTCTATTAGTCCATCTATACTAACCTCCACCAGGTTGCAAATTCAATATAATTTTTTTCTGCATGTAGCTCTGAAAAAATATTTTGTCTTGTAGCAGTGTGTGAGACTTGTTCTATTAGTCCATCTATACTAACCTCCACAAGGTTGCAAATTGTGTTGAGCCACCCCCGTAGTGTTCGAGTTCGGTACGGTTCGTCGAACACCCGTGTGTTCGCCGAACTGTTCGTCGAAATGTTCGTCGAACACCTTCGAACACCGTTAAAACCAATAACAGGCAAACAAAAACACATAGAAACACATAGAAAACACCTTCAGAGGTGTCCAAAAGCTGACAAACTGCTCAGAAGACACAACTAACACATGAAAAAGTGACAAGTACATATAGTCATGAGAAAAGAAAAGAGGTGGAGGAGTAAAAGGAGGGGGAGACACAGATATAGGCATGTCATGCCCTTCTAGAATCCAAAAAGTGAGAAGCCGACACGTTCAGTCCGCTCCTGCCCGTGCCACCTCCGTGTCGCCGGGTTTGTGCCAGAGCCGCGGTGAACCCTGACGGCCAGCCCCCCTCTCCCAATACTGGTGTCTGTCCGCTGGTGGGTCGAGCAAGCCCCCCTGTGGTGGAGGCAGCTCTAAGCTTTTTAATTTAAATTGTCTCTCTAATTTGAATGAATACACTTTAAATCCATGTACAAGGATCTATTGGAGGGCAAGTCTCATGCCAGCAGCCGCGTAATTTCAGCTCCAGTAGCGTCCACTAAAGCTGCTGCAGTTAAAAAGCTTTTATAAGTATCGAGCTCGGCTGTCCACCGCAAGGCATCCTACTGCCAGTCCCAGCCCCTATGCCTTGGGGTGCCTCCTGATGCTCTTCACTGAGTATCCCGTGGTCCCGAAGCATTTCCTTTGAAAAAATTAAGTGTCCAAACTACAGGTGGTGTAGCTTACTTAACAGCCGGGATAATCCGCTGACTAGCAGACACTGCTAATAAGCACAAAGTATTTCCTGGGCTAGATGCAGTTAAAAATTTGTAATTAGATACTCTCGTTGGATGCTGAGAAAGCATTCCATAGAGTCTCCTGGCACGCCATATATGATTCTCTTAAAAAGCTTGGGGTAGGGGTCTAGGGGACCCTTTTATAGCCAAAATCACGGCCCTGTATCGCAATACGTCACCTTGGCTGAAGATAAATGGAACTGTAGGACCCTGAGGGCTCGGTTGCTACAGAGGTATTGCACCTCACCCAGAGGTGTGATATCTCACTCTCAGGTAAGGATGTAGTGTAGATCAGGACCCGACACCTGCATGCATTACACCACATTGCCGTGGGGCAGGGCGACCAATATGCCCCTGAGATGGGCACGACAGTCCCTGTCCCTGGCTGGATTGGGGGGAGGGAACACTGAGGAAGGGGAACCCTGTAGTGCAGGAGCAGGGAGGAAGCAGTTCCTGGGTGCATTGAGAAGGGAGTATAAAAGGTGGGCACCATCTTAGTTCAGTGCAGAGAAGTCTGAGCAGAAGTGGCAGGGAGCAGGGGCTCTGCATGAGCTCTGCTCCGTAGGCGGGCCTAGTAACAGAGGCCCAGGCCTGGAAGAGGGAGAAGGAAGGAAGAGGAGCGGAGAAGGCTCCAGGAACGAGGAACGAAGGGATCCCAGGGGTGCGGACGGGCGAGTCGCCACCGCATGCCCGAATCCACCTGCGTGGAGGGGTCAGGCCAAAGGGGGAGACCGGTCCCCGAAACTAGTGGAGGCAGGAAACGACCCTCAGCTAGAAACAGGAGGCTATGACATTTTATGTGGCGCAGCCCCTCGCTACACCCGCTAGGAAGGCACCACATAGGGTCAGGGAAACTGGCGCCAAGTTTACCAAGAGGAGGCCCGAGGCAGCCGGACAGAAGGGTTGGTAAGAAAGGCCAGACAAAGGACACACAAAGGGGGTCCTGTGAAGCGCTCTAAAGTTATCTGGGAGTTGTCTGAGCCCCTCACCTGGTGAGCACAGTATGACGTGGGCAGCCGTTACCTGCAGACGTGGTCTGGATAATAAGAACTGTGAGTAAAGGCCCTGGACTGCATCACTGACTCCGTGTCGTTACTGCTGCTGCCCTGCACCATCACCCCCATCCTCCGCATACACTGCCCTGAGGCTATACTCCTCCCGTGGGGAGTTATGCTACGCTCTGCTGCACCCACAACACCAGCCTCAGCGGTCTGCCCAGGAGCGGCGGTTCACTCTGACCGCAATCCACGGGTGGCGTAGTCGGACATTTAAACATCAAAACGACATAAATAGTTCCGCCACTGGTTTGACCGCCCTGAGCCACGGAACCGGTTCGCCGCCACGGAGACTACAACCACCAGCATCCACCAAAAAGGGTCCGGCTCCGGGTGTCCCAAGGCCCAGGGGGCGCGTCAGAACATTTTCATCACCTTTCACAATCACCAATGGGACAAGGCAGGGATGTTCTCTGTCCCCTCTCTTATACATCCTAGTGACGGAGCACCTGCTCTCATCAATTCGCCATAACCCCAATATTAGGTGGATTGAGGTGGGAGGCACCGAGTACAAGTGCTCTCTATTTGCTGATGATGTCCTAGTATATACCACTCAATCACATATATCCATCCATGCTGTTATGGCTGAAATAGATCACTTTGTTACATGGTCAAATTTTAAAATCAATCCAGCGAAGTCTGAGGCCCTCGATGTCTCCCTCCCCAAATCCATATAGGATTCCATCCAGTCCAACTTTCCCTTTGCCTGGCCCTCACAGGGTATCAAATACTTAGGAATTCCTATTCATAGAGACCTCTCCCATCTATGTTATCTTAATTTTGGGCCCTTTATTGAACAACTCCATACAGACCACGGTTGGCAAGTTAGAACTGTAAGATTCACTACGTGAACCACTGGTGTTTTGTGGAAAAGCACATGTACACTGTGTTCCAAATTATTATGCAAAAAGTGTTTAGGAGTGATAAGGGAAGAATTTGTTTGTTTGTCAGTTAAACTCATTGATGGTGATGTGTGTCAGGGCTCTTTATATCACTGTAAGCAATTGCAGACACCTGTGCTAATTAGTTTGGCAGGTGTGTCCAATGAAAGGCAAGACTACTTAAGAAGGCTGTCTCACATTATTAAGCAGCCTACATTTTCTGCCAAAATGGGAAAGAAAAAGGATGTGTCAGCTGCTGAGAAGCAACAAATTGTGGAGTGTTTAGGTCAAGGCATGACTACAATCAATATTGTGCGATGATCAGGATGAAGTGTCTTGGCAATCAAGAAGTATGTAGCTGATTCACAGTACACACGTGTGCGTGCTGATAAGGGCAAATTGAGGACTCTTTCCTACAGGCAATTACGTCAGGTTGAAAGAGCAGCGGCAAAAAAGCCTTGTCATAGCAGCAGACAAGTTTTTGAAGCTGCTGGTGCCTCCAACGTCCCCCGAACAACAAGATGCAGGGTCCTTCAGAGGTTTGCAGCTGTGCATACGCCATCCTGTCGACCTCCTCTATCCACTTCACACAAGCAGAAACGGCTCCAGTGGGCCAAACATTACATGAAGACTGATTTCAAAACTGTTTTGTTCACGGATGAGTGCCGTGCAGGGCTCGATGGTCCAGATGGATGGAGTGGAGGATGGCTGGTTGATGGACACCCCACGCAAACACGGCTACAGCGCCAACAAGGAGGAGGTGGAGTAATGTTTTGGGCTGGAATCATGGGGAGAGAGATTGTCGGCCCCTTTAGGATCCCTGAAGGCGCTAAAGATGAACTCCATAATGTATGTGGATTTTCTCAAACAGCACTTCCTGCCATGGTTCAAGAAGAAGAACCGTGTATTTCACAGCAAGATCATTTTTTTGCATGATAATGCACCATCTCATGCTGCACATAAAACATCTGCATCTCTGGCTGATATGGGCATAAAAGGGGACAAACTTATGGTGTGACCCCCATGCTCCCCTGACCTCTACCCCATTCAGAACCTTTGGAGCATCATTAAAAGGAGTGTCTATGATGGCGGGAGGCAGTTCACATCTAAGCAACAGCTCTGGGAGGGTATTCTGTCCTCATGCAAAACAATTGAAGCAGAAACCATCCAAAACCTGACAAATTCAATGGACGAGAGAGTTCAGAAGCTCCTTTCGAACAAGGGGTCCTATGTGAAAATGTAACATCACCTAGAATAAAGTTTTGAGTTGAAAACTGTTTGATTTCAGTTTCTAACAACCTGCTAATGCTTATAATTTCAAAAATGACCATTTTTTTGGTCTTTATTAAAATGAAAAGGTTGATCGAAAAGTTTGGGGGATCTAAGAGTGTGGCAACCCAGTAGTCATGATTACTTCGAATTCTGACAATATGAGGGTCATGCTGCAGGTAGTGCAGCAAGAAGGCACTTATGTGTCTTGCGCATCTCGGAGCCCCAAAATTATTTTCCGGGCTAGATGCAGCTAAAAATTATTATTAATTTTAAATCTGGTGAAGCTTTAGTATAGATGGCCTAATAGGATCAGTGCTGCACACTGCTACAAAGCCCAAATTATTTTCCAGTCAAGATACAGATAAACATGATTAGTAATTTTAAATCTGGTGGAGCTTATTATAGATGGCCTAATAGAATCAGTGCTGCACACTGCTACAAAGCCCAAATTATTTTCCAGCCAAGATACAGATAAACATGATTAGTAATTTGAAAGCTTAAAATGGTTGGTAGGGTGATTTTAACCAATCATCAAGCTTTTACTCTCCCCAGGATGACACAGGAGTAGAAAAGTCGTTTCGGATCCATGATTTGTTCATCTTTATGAACGTGAGTCTGTCTACATTATCAGTGGAGAGCCGCGTGCGCTTATCTGTCAGCACACCACTAGCAGCGCTGAACACACGTTCAGACAGAACGCTGGCTGCGGGGCATGACAAGATCTCCAAGGCGTAAGTGGCTAGCTCCGGCCATTTATCCAGATTGGAAGCCCAAAAAGAGCAAGGGTCCAGTGACACAGTCATGGCTTCAATGTTTACTTGGAGATACTCCTGTACCATCGTCTCTAGGCGTTGACTATGTGTCAGACTTCTTGTCTCCTGTGGCCTTGCAAAGGATGGGCTAAAAAAGTGGTGAAATGATTCCGCAAAATTGATGTTACCAGCAGATACTGTGGTTCTGTTACGGTTTGAGTGCTGAACACTTGACGGTCCCACGGTTGGCAAGTTGGAACTGTGAGATTCACTACGTGCACCACTGGTATTTTGTGGAAAAGCACATGTAAGATTCTGCAACAGTCTCTGCTGATACTCCTGCATGCGTGCATCCCTTTCTATGGCAGGAATAATTTCTGCAAATTTACTTTTGTACCGGGGTTCTAACAGTGTGGCAACCCAGTAGTCAGGATTATTTCTAATTCTCACAATTCGAGGGTCATGTTGCAGGTAGTGCAGCAAGAAGGCACTCATGTGTGTTGCGCATCCAGGAGCACCAAGTCCCTGTTGTGTTGGTGGCGAGGTAACAATCATGCTTCCTTCCTCTGTCCTCTCCCCCCAACCTCGCACAACAGAAATGTGATCAAGGTCTCCCTCATCTGATGAGTCTTCCATCAGTTCGTCCTCCACTTCTTCCTGGGCTCCTGCACCTTCCTCACTAGTTTGGCTGCAACCATGCACCCTGGTAAAACCATCTCTCCCACCCTCACATGCCTGCCGCCTTGGTGCTGCCGACCGTCTAGACCTTGCAGATGTTAGCCCTTCCGCATACAACTCCTCCTCCTCTACTTCCTCCACCTCCTCTTGTGCCACCACCTGACTCCGAATTCTGTTTAACATGTGCTCCAGCATGTAAATCACCGGAATAGTCATGCTGATAATGGCATCGTCAGCACTAAACATCTTCGTCGCCATTTCAAAACTGTGCAGAAGGGTGCATAGGTCCCTGATCTGAGACCACTCCTCCAGCGTGATTTGCCCCACCTCTGGATCTCGTTGGCCCAGGCTATACGTCAGAACGTATTGCACCAGGGCTTGTCGATGCTGCCACAGTCGCTGCAACATGTGCAGAGTTGAATTCCACCGGGTAGGCACATCGCATTTTAGCCGGTGAAGTGGCAGGCCCAACGACTTCTGTAGAGATGTAAGTCGCTGAGCTGCGGGATGCGAACGGCTGAAGTGAGCACACAGCGACCGTGCTCTCTGCAGAAGGCCATCTAGTCTGGGATAGTGGGCTAAAAATTGCTGGACAACCAGGTTCAACACATGAGCCATACAAGGCACGTGTGTGACATTGCCCCGGCGAAGGGCCGCACCCAGGTTTGCAGCATTGTCGCACACGGCCTTCCCTGGTTTCAGGTCCAGTGGAGACAACCATTCATGAAATTGGTTCTCCAGAGCTGACCACAACTCCTCAGCTGTGTGACTCACATTTCCCAGACATTTCAATGTAAAAACCGCCTGATGACGTTGAGCCCTACTGCCAGCATAGTAAGGAGGTGTGCAGGATCCCTTCTGCGCAGTTAGAAAGCTTGTGGCATGACCAGACAGGCTTTGGGTGCAGGTGGAAGACCGAGAGGAGGTTGAGGAGGCAGAAGCAGTGGAGGAACTTTGACATAAAGAGGATTGACGCACAACTCGTGGGGACGGCAAGACTTGGACAGCAGCCCCTTGTCCTGCTGTCACCATAGTTACCCAGTGCCCAGTCAGCGACATGTAATGCCCCTGTCCATGCCTACTCGTCCAAGTGTCTGTGGTGAAATGCACCCTGTCACACACAGAGTTTCTCAAAGAAGCGGTGATGTTGTGTGCGACATGCTGGTGGAGCGCAGGCACACCTTTCTTTGAGAAGTAGTGCCGACTGGGCATCTGGTACTGGGGCACTGCGACGGACATAAGGTCTCGAAAATCCTCTGTGTCCACCAGGCGGAAAGGCAGAATTTTTGTAGCCAAGAGCTTGCAGATGGTGAAATTCAACCTCTTAGCTTTCTCATGGCCTGGAGGAAATGGTCTTTTACTTGTCCACATCTGAGGGACCGAGGGCTGGCTATTGTGCTTAGACGGGGTTGATAAGGGTGTCCCCGGCAAACTGCCGGTCTGTGAGGTAGATGCAGGCGGACATGTTAGGTTGCCTTGATCCAAAGGTGGTGCTATCGATGTCGGACAGCGCTCAACACCAGCTGGTGTTACCACCTCCAAAGAAAATGATGACCTGCCAATCACGCTGGCTGTTGCGGGTAAAGAGGTGGCAGGTCTATGCCCCAAAACAGGTGTGACTGCTGTCCCCCCAGTCACAGAGGATGAAGAGGCCGCGGATGCACAAGATATGGCAGACGGTGGTTGGCCCGGCCGGCTAGGCCGCATTGTAGCACACTGAGCTTCCCACTGCAACTTATGCTTCATGTCCATGTGCCGGCTCATGCATGAAGTACTCAAACTATGTATTTTTTGGCCTCTACTTAGCTTTTGCTGACAAATGTTACAGATAACACGAGTTGAGTCATCTTTATCGATCTGAAAAAATGCCTAGGTTATGCAAGGCTTAGCACCCATGCGACCTGAAGAGCCACCACGACTTGTGGTGAGAGGCAGAGTTGTGTTTGAGGATGCAGTTGTTGACGTGCTTCCAGTACTACGTCTCTGTCCAGGAAGGTGCAACCTGACCTCGTCGTCACTAGCATCTTCCTCCACCTCCTCTGCTGACCTCATCTCTTGGCTGACTGTGGGTTGACAGTAAGTGGGATCTCCAACCTCATCATCATCATCCTGTGCGTTATCACACCCGTCGTCCTCAGAGCCAACCTGTTCCTGCCCTGACAAAAAACTAAAGTTGTCGCTCCAATCAGGTAATTGAGTCTCATCATCGTCTTCCTCATTGTCTCCACCAACAGGAGTTACAGTTTGGGAATGAGGGTCTACATTATGGTCAGAACCTTCTGCGTCTGGTCCTGGATCCGACTCATAAAGATTCTGGGCATCAGTGCAGATCATTTCCTCGTCTGGATTCACAGAAGCGCTGGAGTCGACCTCTGATTCCCAGGCTATAGTATGAGTAAACAGCTCTGCAGACTCAACCATCTGTTCTACCTCATACTCAGACGGGCAGCTGGAGATTTGGGAGCTGTGAGGAAGCAAGTGCGATTGGGGTGACACCTTTGAGGACTGGAGTATTTGTGATGTTGAAGTTGATGTGGAGGAGAGCCCACTTAAAGGAGCACTTAATATCCGTTGAAGCACTTGCTGTTTTTGTGCCTCATCTGGAATTTGTAGTGATTGGCGTGGCCGTAAGAAATGGATCTTATCACATTGTCCGCTAAAAGAAGTAGACATTTTAGTTTGGCTGGAAGATGGTCTTTCTTCTGCAGATGTTACTGTTGCTTTAACACCTACCCCACGGACACAACCTTTTTTCCCCTTCCCAACATGCCTATTCCCCTTTCCACCAGCAGCAGGCCTTTTTCCACTCATTTTGGTGGTTAACTAATTAACAACTCTGGAGTTGTTTGCACAAAAAAACAATGGAGGGGAACCGAGCAGAGCTGAGTGGCCAAACTGTGGTATTAGGCCAAAACTATTGGCTGGGTTAGATGCAGAAAAAAATTATATTCAGTTTGCAACCTGATGGAGGTCAGTATAGATGGACTAATAGAGAAAGTCCCACACACTGCTAGAAGGCCAAATATTTTTTCAGAGCTAGATGCAGATAAAAATTATTTTTAATTTGCAACCTGATGGAGGTCAGTATAGATGGACTAATAGAGAAAGTCCCACACACTGCTAGAAGGCCAAATATTTTTTCAGAGCTAGATGCAGATAAAAATTATTTTTAATTTGCAACCTGATGGAGGTCAGTATAGATGGACTAATAGAGAAAGTCCCACACACTGCTAGATGGCCAAATATTTTTTCAGAGGTAGATGCAGAAAAAAATATATTCAGTTTGCAACCTGATGGAGGTCTGTATAGATGGATTAACAGAACAATTATCACACACAGCTAGAAGCCCAATATTTTTTCAGAGGTAGATGCAGAAAAAAATATATTCAGTTTGCAACCTGATGGAGGTCAGTATAGATGGACTAATACAACAATTCTCACACACAGCTAGAAGCCCAATTTTTTTTCAGAGGTAGATGCAGAAAAAAATATATTCAGTTTGCAACCTGATGGAGGTCTGTATAGATGGATTAATAGAACAAGTCCCACACACAGCTAGAAGCCCAATATTTTTTCAGAGGTAGATGCAGAAAAACATATATTCAGTTTGCAACCTGATGGAGGTCAGTATAGATGGACTAATACAACAAGTCCCACACACAGCTAGAAGCCCAATATTTTTTCAGAGGTAGATGCAGAAAAAAATATATTCAGTTTGCAACCTGATGGAGGTCTGTATAGATGGATTAATAGAACAAGTCCCACACACAGCTAGAAGCCCAATATTTTTCCAGAGGTAGATGCAGAAAAAAATATATTCAGTTTGCAACCTGATGGAGGTCAGTATAGATGGACTAATACAACAAGTCCCACACACAGCTAGAAGCCCAATATTTTTTCAGAGGTAGATGCAGAAAAAAATATATTCAGTTTGCAACCTGATGGAGGTCTGTATAGATGGATTAATAGAACAAGTCCCACACACAGCTAGAAGCCCAATATTTTTTCAGAGGTAGATGCAGAAAAAAATATATTCAGTTTGCAACCTGATGGAGGTCAGTATAGATGGACTAATACAACAAGTCCCACACACAGCTAGAAGCCCAATATTTTTTCAGAGGTAAATGCAGAAAAAAATATATTCAGTTTTCAACCTGATGGAGGTCTGTATAGATGGATTAATAGAACAAGTCCCACACACAGCTAGAAGCCCAATATTTTTTCAGAGGTAGATGAAGAAAAAAATATATGCAGTTTGCAACCTGATGGAGGTCAGTATAGATGGACTAATACAACAAGTCCCACACACAGCTAGAAGCCCAATATTTTTTCAGAGCTAGATTCAGAAAAAAATTATATTCAATTTGCAACCTGATGGAGGTCAGTATAGATGGACTAATAGAATGATGCTATGCCCAAAAGATTTTACTTCACTAGGTGCAGTAAAAAAATTGGTATTCTATACACAGGTATACCACCCAAGCTATCTGTAGATTTGTGCGAAAATTGGCTTGAAATTAACAAGGTATAGTGCACACAGCAACAGCGGTGCCGTCTAACACGCAGCTGCAGCAGTTAGAAAATTGTGGCGACCATGAAAATGGCTTGGTCTTATAGGGCAAGGACATGTGACATACACTGCCAATGACACATGCCCTTGCTTGTGTGAAAAAAAGCACTTCGCTCCGTGTGTGCGCTGCTGATAGGCTGACAGATTGCACCTCCCCACTGTAAATGCGGGAAAGAGAAAAAAAAATGGAGATCTTCATTGTTCCTGCAGAGATCCATCCCCTGCCCCTCCCCCCACCCCGCTGTACACTCAAAATGCGTATTAACATTAATTTTCATCATTACTGAGAAAAAAATCCAGTTATGATTTTGGTGCACGAACAGTTATCGAACATAACCTCGAACAGCCGAATTTTTCTCAAATTGTTCGTGTTTGCCGAACGGCTCGAACACCGCCCAAAACAGCTCGAATTTGAGATTGGCGAACAGTTCGAGTAGAACAACGCTCATCTCTAGTTGCAAATTCAAAATAATTTATTTCTGCATTTAGCTCTGAAAAAATATTTGTGCTTCGGCTTGTAGCAGTGTGTGGGACTTGTTCTTTTAGTCCATCTATACTAACCTTCACCAGGGTGCAAATTCAATATAATTTTTTTCTGCATCTAGTTCTGAAAAAATATTTTGGTTTGTAGAAGTGTGTGAGACTTGTTCTATTAGCCCATCAATACTAACCTCCAGAAGGTTGCAAATTTAATATAATTTTTTTCTGCATCTAGCTCAGAAAAAATATTTCAGCTTGTAGCAGTGTGTGGGACTTGTTCTATTAGTCCATCTATACTAACCTCCACCAGTTTACAAATTCAATATAATTTTTATCTGCATCTAGCTCTGAAAAAATATTTAGGCTTCGGCTTGTAGCAGTTTGTGGGACTTGTTCTATTATTCCATCTATACTAACCTCCACCAGGTTGCAAATTCATTGTAATTTTTTTCTGCATCTAGCTCTTAAAAAATATTTTGGCTTCGGCTTGTAGCAGTGTGTGGGACTTTTTCTATTAGTCCATCTATACTAACCTCCACCAGGTTTCAAATTCAATATAATTTTTATCTGGATCTAGGTCTGAAAAAATATTTGGGCTTCGGCTTGTAGCAGTGTATGGGACTTGTTCTATTAATCCATCTATACTAAACTCCACCAGGTTGCAAATTCAAAATAATTTTTTCTCCATCTAGCTCTGAAAAAATATTTCGGCTTGGAGCAGTGTGTGAGACTTGTTCTATTAGCCCATCTATACTAACCTCCAATAGGTTGCAAATACAATATATTTTTTTTCTTCATCTAGCTCTGAAAAAATATTTCGGCTTGTAGCAGTGTGTGGGACTAGTTCTATTAGTCCATCTATACTAACCTCCACCAGGTTGCAAATTCAATATAATTTTTTCTTCATCTAGCTCTGAAAAAATATTTCGGCTTGTAGCAGTGTGTGAGACTTGTTCTATTAGTCCATCTATGCTAACCTCCACCAGGTTTCAATTTCAATATAATTTCTATGTGCATCTAGCTCTGAAAAAATATTTTGGCTACGGCTTGTAGCAGTGTGTGGGACTTGTTCTATTAGTCCATCTATACTAACCTTCACCAGGTTGCAAATTCAATATAATTTTTATCTGCATCTAGCTCTGAAAAAATATTTCAGCTTGTAGCAGTGTGTGATACTTGTTTTATTAGTCCATCTATACTAATCTCCACCAGGTTGCAAATTCAATATAATTTTTTTCTGCATCTAGCTCTGAAAAAATATTTTGTCTTGTAGCAGTGTGTGAGACTTGTTCTATTAGTCCATCTATGCTAACCTCCAAAAGGTTGCAAATTCAATATAATTTATTTCTGCATCTAGATCTGAAAAAATATTTCGGTTGGAGCAGTGTGTGAGACTTGTTCTATTTGTCCATCTATACTAACCTCCACCAGGTTGCAAATTAAATATAATTTTTATCTGAATTTAGCTCTGAAAAAATATTTGTGCTTCGGCTTGTAGCAGTGTGTGGGACTTTTTCTATTAGTCCATATATACTAACCTCCACCAGGGTGCAAATTCAATATAATTTTTTTCTGCATCTAGCTCTGAAAAAATATTTTGTCTTGTAGCTGTGTGTGAGACTTGTTCTATTAGTCCATCTATACTAACCTCCAAAAGGTTGCAAATTCAAAATAATTTTTTTCTGCATCTAGCTCAGAAAAAATATTTCATTTTGTAGCAGTGTGTGGGACTTGTTTTATTAGTCCATCTATACTAACCTCCACCAGGTTACAAATTCAATATAATTTTTATCTGCATCCAGCTCTGAAAAAATATTTGGGCTACGGCTTGTAGCAGTGTGTGGGACTTGTTCTATTAGTCCATCTATACTAACCTCCACCAGGTTGCAAATTCAATACAATTTTTATCTGGATCTAGCTCTGAAAAAATATTTGGGCTTCGGCTTGTAGCAGTGTGTGGGACTTGTTCTTTTAGTCCATCTATACTAACCTCCACCAGGTTGAAAATTCAATATAATTTTTTCTGCATCTAGCTCTGAAAAAATATTTTGTCTTGTAGCAGTGTGTGAGACTTGTTCTTTTAGTCCATCTATACTAACCTCCACCAGCTTGCAAATTCTATATAATTTTTTTCTGCATCTAGCTCTGATAAAATATTTCAGCTTGTAGCAGTGTGTGAGACTTGTTCTATTGGTCCATCTATACTAACCTCCACCAGGTTGCAAATTCAATATAATTTTCATCTGCATCTAACTCTGAAAAAATATTTGGGCTTTGGCTTGTAGCAGTGTGAGACTTGTTCTATTAGTCCATCTATACTAACCTCCACCAGGTTGCAAATTCAATATAATTTTTTTTTTGCATCTAGCTCTGAAAAAATATTTCGGCTTGTAGCAGTGTGTGAGACTTATTCTATTAGTCCATCTATACTAAACTCCACCAGGTTGCAAACTCAATATAATTTTTTTCTGTATCTAGCTCTGAAAAAATTTTTCGGCTTGTAGCAGTGTGTGAGACTTGTTCTATTAGTCCATCTATACTAACCTCCACCAGGTTTCATATTAAATATAATTTTTATCTACATCTAGCTCTGAAAAAATATTTATGCTTCGGCTTGTAGCAGTGTGTGGGACTTGTTCTATTAGTCCATCTATACTTACCTCCACCAGGTTGCAAATTCAATATAATTTTTTTCTACATGTAGCTCTTAAAAAATATTTGGGCTTCGTCTTGTAGCAGTGTGTGGGACTTGTTCTATTAGTCCATCTATACTAACCTCCACCAGGTTGCAAATTCAATATAATTTTTTTCTGCATCTAGCTCTGAAAAAATATTTTGGCTTGTAGCAGTGCGTGAGTCTTGTTCTTTTAGCCAATCTATACTAACCTCCACCAGCTTGCAAATTCTATATAATTTTTTTCTGTATCTAGCTCTGATAAAATATTTCGGCTTGTAGCAGTGTGTGAGACTTGTTCTATTGGTCCATCTATACTAACCTCCACCAGGTTGCAAATTCAATATAATTTTTATCTGCATCTAGCTCTGAAAAAATATTTGGGCTTTGGCTTGCAGCAGTGTGAGACTTGTTCTATTAGTCCATCTATACTAACCTCCACCAGGTTGCAAATTCAATATAATTTTTTTTTTGCATCTAGCTCTGAAAAAATATTTCGGCTTATAGCAGTGTGTGAGACTTGTTCAATTAGTTCATCTATACTAAACTCCATCAGGTTGCAAATTCAATATTAATTTTTTCTGTATCTAGCTCTGAAAAAATATTTCGGCTTGTAGCAGTGTGTGAGACTTGTTCTATTAGTCCATCTATGCTAACCGCCTCCAGGTTTCATATTAAATATAATTTTTATCTACATCTAGATCTGAAAAAATATTTATGCTTCGGCTTGTGGCAGTGTGTGGGACTTGTTCTATTAGTCCATCTATACTTACCTCCACCAGGTTGCAAATTCAATATAATTTTTTTCTGCATCTAGCTCTGAAAAAATATTTTGGCTTGTAGCAGTGCGTGAGTCTTGTTCTATTAGTCCATCTATACTAACCTCCACCAGGTTGCAAATTCAATATAATTTTTTTCTACATCTAGCTCTGAAAAAATATTTTGGCTTATAGCAGTGTGTGAGACTTGCTATATTAGTCCATCTATACTAACCTCCACCAGCTTGCAAATTCTGTATAATATTTTTCTGCATCTAGCTCTGAAAAAATATTTTGGCTTGAAGCACTGTGTGAGACTTGTTCTATTAGTCTATCTATACTAACCTCCACCATGTTGCAAATTCCATATAATTTTTATCTGCATCTAGCTCTGAAAAAATATTTGGGCTTCGGCTTGTAGCAGTGTGTGGGACTTGTTCTGTTAGTCCATCTATACTAACCTCCACCAGCTTGCAAATTCAATATAATTTTTTTCTGCATCTAGCTCTGAAAAAATATTTGGGCTTCTGCTTGTAGCAGTGTGTGGGACTTGTTCTATTAGTCCATCTATACTAACCCCCACCAGGTTGCAAATTCAATATAATTTTTTTCTGCATCTAGCTCTGAAAAAAATATTTAGTCTTGTAGCAGTGTGTGAGTCTTGTTCTATTAGTCCATCTGTACTAACCTCCACCAGGTTGCAAATTCAATATAATTTTTTTCTGCATCTAGCTCTGAAAAAATATATCGGCTTGTAGCAGTGTGTGATACTTGTTCTATTAGTCCATCTATACTAACCTCCACCAGGTTGCAAATTCAATATAATTTTTTTCTGCATCTAGCTCTGAAAAAATATATCGGCTTGTAGCAGTGTGTGATACTTGTTCTATTAGTCCATCTATACTAACCTCCACCAGGTTGCAAATTCAATATAATTTTTTTCTGCATCTAGCTCTGAAAAAATATTTTGTCTTGTAGCAGTGTGTGAGACTTGTTCTATTAGTCCATCTATACTAACCTCCACAAGGTTGCAAATTCAATAAAATTTATTTCTGCATCTAGTTCTGAAAAAATATTTCGGTTGGAGCAGTGTGTGAGACTTGTTCTATTTGTCCATGTATACTAACCTCCACCAGGTTGCAAATTCAATATAATTTTTATCTGCATTTAGCTCTGAAAAAATATTTGTGCTTCGGCCTGTAGCAGTGTGTGGGACTTGTTCTATTAGTCCATCTATATTAATCTCCACCAGGGTGCAAATTCAATATAATTTTTTTCTGCATATATCTCTGAAAAAATGTTTTGGTTTGTAGAAGTGTGTGAGATTTGTTCTATTAGCCCATCTATAATAACGTCCAATAGGTTGCAAATTCAATATAATTTTTATCTGCATCTAGCTCTGAAAAAATATTTTGTCTTGTAGCAGTGTGTGAGACTTGTTCTATTAGTCCATCTATATTAACCTCCACCAGGTTTCAAATCCAGTAAAAAAATTTTCTGCATCTAGTTCTGAAGAAATATTTCGAAGAAATATTTCGGCTTGTAGCTGTGTGTGAGACTTGTTCTATTAGACCATCTATACGAACCTCCAACAGGTTTCAAATTCAACATAATTTTTATATGGATCTAGCTCTGAAAAAATAGTTGGGCTTCGGCTTGTAGCAGTGTGTGGGACTTGTTGTATTAGTCCATCTATACTATCCTCCACCAGGTTGCAAATTCAATATAATTTGTTTCTGCATCTAGCTCTGAAAAAATATTTCATCTTGTAGCAGTGTGTGAGACTTTTTCTATTAGTCCATCTATACTAACCTCCACCAGGTTGCAAATTCAATACAATTTTTTTCTGCATCTAGCTCTGAAAAAATATTTCGGCTTGTAGCAGTGTGTGGACTTGTTCTATTAGTCCATCTATACTAACCTCCACCAGGTTGCAAATTCAATATAATTTTTTCTGCATCTAGCTCTGATAAAATATTTCGGCTTGTATCAGTGTGTGACACTTGTTCTATTAGTCCATCTATACTAACCTCCCCCAGGTTTCAAACTCAATATAATTTTTATCTACATCTAGCTCTGAAAAATTAGTTGGGCTTCGGCTTGTAGCAGTGTGTGGGACTTGTTCTATTAGTCCATCTATACTAACCTCCACCAGGTTGCAAATTCAATATAATTTTTTTCTGCATCTAGCTCTTAAAAAATATTTGGACTTTGGCTTGTAGCAGTGTGTGGGACTTGTTCTATTAGTCCATCTATACTAACCTCCACCAGGTTGCAAATTCAATATAATTTTTATCTGCATCTAGCTCTGAAAAAATATTTTGGCTTTTAGCAGTGTGTGAGAATGGTTCTATAAGTCCATCTATACTAACCTCCACTAGGTTGCAAATTCAATATAATTTTTTCTGCATCTAGCTCTGAAAAAATATTTCGTCTTGTAGCAGTGTGTGAGACTTGTTCTATTAGTCCATCTATACGAACCTCCACCAGGTTTCAAATTCAATATAATTTTTTCTGCATCTAGCTCTGAGAAAATATTTTGGCTTGTAGCAGTGTGTGGGACTTGTTCTATTAGTCCATCTATACTAACCTCCACCAGGTTGCAAATTCAATATAATTTTTTCTGCATCTAGCTCTGAGAAAATATTTTGGCTTGTAGCAGTGTGTGGGACTTGTTCTAATAGTCCATCTATACTAACCTCCACCAGGTTGCAAATTCAATATAATTTTTTCTGCACCTAGCTCTGAGAAAATATTTCGGTTTGCAGCAGTGCGTGAGACTTGTTCTATTAGTCCATCTATTCTAACCTCCACCAGGTTTCAAACTCAATATAATTTTTATCAACATCTAGCTCTGACAAAATATTTGGTCTTCGGCTTGTAGCAGTGTGTGGGACTTGTTCTATTAGTCCATCTATACTAACCTCCACCAGGTTGCAAATTCAATATAATTTTTTTCTGCATCTAGCTCTTAAAAAATATTTGGGCTTCAGCTTGTAGCAGTGTGTGGAACTTGTTCTATTAGTCCATCTATACTAACCTCCACCAGGTTGCAAATTCAATATAATATTTATCTGCATCTAGCTCTGAAAAAATATTTTGGCATTTAGCAGTGCGTGACTCTTGTTCTCTTAGTCCATCTATACTAACCTCCACCAGGTTGCAAATTCAATATAATTTTTTTCTACATCTAGCTCTGAAAAAATATTTTGGCTTGTAGCAGTGTGTGAGACTTGTTCTATTAGTCCATCTATACTAACTTCCACTAGGTTGCAAATTCAATATAATTTTTTTCTGAATCTAGCACTGAAAAAAATTTTCGGCTTGTAGCAGTGTGTGGGACTTGTTCTATGAGTCCATCTATACTAACCTCCACCAGGTTACAAATTCAATATAATTTTTTTCTGCATATAGCTCTGAAAAAATATTTCGGCTTGTAGCAGTGTGTGGGACTTGATCTATTGGTCCTTCTATACTAACCTCCACCAGGTTGCAAATTCAATATAATTTTTTTCTGCATCTAGCTCTGAAAAAATATTTCGGCTTGTAGCAGTTTGTGGGACTTGTTCTATTAGTCCATCTTTACTAACCTAAACCACGTTACAAATTCAATATAAATTTTTTCTGTATCTAGCTCTGAAAAAATATTTTGTCTTGTAGCAGTTTGTGAGACTTGTTCTTTTAGTCCATCTATACTAACCTCCACCAACTTCCAAATTCTATATAATGTTATTCTGCATCTAGCTCTGATAAAATATTTCTGCTTGTAGCGGTTGTTAGACTTGTTCTATTGGTCCATCTATACTAACCTCCACCAGGTTGCAAATTCAATATAATTTTTATCTGCATCTAGCTCTGAAAAAATATTTTGGCTTTTAGCAGTGCGTGAGTCTTGCTCTCTGAGTCCATCTATACTAACCTCCACCAGGTTGCAAATTCAATATAATTTTTATCTGCATCTAGCTCTGAAAAAATATTTTGGCTTTTAGCAGTGCGTGAGTCTTGTTCTCTTAGTCCATCTATACTAACCTCCACCAGGTTGAAAATTCAATATAATTTTAATCTGCATCTAGCTCTGAAAAAATATTTTGACTTTTAGCAGTGCGTGAGTCTTGTTCTCTTTGTCCATCTATACTAACCTCCACCAGGTTGCAAATTCAATATAATTTTTTTCTACATCTAGCTCTGAAAAAATATTTTGGCTTGTAGCAGTGTGTGAGACTTGTTCTATTAGTCCATCTATACTAACCTCCACTAGGTTGCAAATTCAATATAATTTTTTCAGCATCTATCTCTGAAAAAATATTTCGTCTTGTAGCAGTGTGTGAGACATGTTCTATTAGTCCATCTATACTAACCTCCACCAGATTGCAAATTCAATATAATTTTTTTCTGCATCTAGCTCTGATAAAATGTTTGGGCTTTGGTTGTAGCAGTTTGTGGGACTTGTTCTATTAGTCCATCTATACTAACCTCCACCAGGTTTCAAATTCAATATAATTTTTTTCTGCATCTAGCTCTGATAAAATATTTCTGCTTGTAGCGGTTGTGAGACTTGTTCTATTGGTCCATCTATACTAACCTCCACCAGGTTGCAAATTCAGTATAATTTTTATCTGCATCTAACTCTGAAAAAATATTTGGGCTTCGGCTTGTAGCAGTGTGTGGGACTGGTTCTATTAGTCCATCTATACTAACCTCCACCAGGTTGCAAATTCAATATAATTTTTTTTTGCATCTAGCTCTGAAAAAATATTTTGGCTTGTAGCAGTGTGTGAGACTTGTTCTATTAGTCCATCTATACTAAGCTCCAACAGGTTGCAAATTCAATATAATTTTTTTCTGCATCTAGCTCTGAAAAAATATTTAGTCTTGTAGCAGTGTGTAAGTCTTATTCTATTAGTCCATCTACACTAACCTCCACCAGGTTGCAAATTCAATATAATTTTTTTCTGCATCTAGCTCTGAAAAAATATTTCGGCTTGTGGCAGTGTATGGGATTTGTTCTATTAGTCAATCTATACTAACCTCCACCAGGTTGCAAATTCAATATAAATTTTTTCTGTATCTAGCTCTGAAAAAATATTTTGGCTTGTAGCAGTGTGTGAGACTTGTTCTATTAATCCATCTATACTAACCTCCACCAGGTTGCAAATTCAATATAATTTTTATCTAAATATAGCTCTGAAAAAATATTTGGGCTTCGGCTTGTAGCAGTGTGTGGGACTTGTTCTATTAGTCCATCTATACTAACATCCACCAGGTTGCAAATTTAATATAATTTTTTTCTGCATCTAGCTCTTAAAAAATATTTGGGCTTCGGCTTGTAGCAGTGTGTGGGACTTGTTCTATTAGTCCATCTATACTAACCTCCACTAGGTTGCAAATTCAATATAATTTTTATCTGCATCTAGCTCTGAATAAATATTTTGTCTTTTAGCAGTGTGTGAGACTTGTTCTATTAGTCCATCTATACTAACTTCCACCAGGTTGCAAATTCAATATAATTTTTTTATCTGCATCTAGCTCTGAAAAAATATTTGGGCTTTGGCTTGTAGCAGTGTGTGGGACTTGTTCTATTAGTCCATCTATACTAACCTCCACTAGATTGCAAATTCAACTTAATTTTTTTCTGCATCTAGCTCTTAAAAAATATTTGGGCTTCGGCTTGTAGCAGTGTGTGGGACTTGTTCCATTAGTTCATCTATACTAACTTCCACCAGGTTGCAAATTCAATATAATTTTTATCTGCATCTAGCTCTGAAAAAATATTTGGGCTTCAGCTTGTAACAGTGTGTGGGACTTGTTCTATTAGTCCATCTATACTAACCTCCACCAGGTTGCAAATGCAATATAATTTTTATCTGGATCTAGCTCTGAAAAAATATTTTGGCTTTTAGCAGTGTGTGAGTCTTGTTCTCTTAGTCCATCTATACTGACCTCCACCAGGTTGCAAATTCAATATAATTTTTTTCTGCATCTAGCTCTGATAAAATATTTCTGCTTGTTGCGGTTGTGAGACTTGTTCTATTGGTCCATTTATACTAACCTCCACCAGGTTGCAAATTCAGTATAATTTTTATCTGCATCTAACTCTGAAAAAATATTTGGGCTTCGGCTTGTAGCAGTGTGTGAGACTTGTTCTATTAGTCCATCTATACTAACCTCCACCAGCTTGCAAATTCAATATAATTTTTTTCTGCATCTACCTCTGAAAAAATATTTCGTCTTGTAGCAGTGTGTGAGTCTTGTTCTATTAGTCCATCTATACTAAGCTCCACCAGGTTTCAAACTCAATATAATTTTTATCTACATCTATCTCTGAAAAAATATTAGGGCTTCGGCTTGTAGCAGTGTGTGGGACTTGTTCTATTAGTCCATCTATACTAACCTCCACTAGGTTGCAAATTCAATATAATTTTTATCTGCATCTAGCTCTGAATAAATATTTTGTCTTTTAGCAGTGTGAGACTTGTTCTATTAGTCCATCTATACTAACTTCCACCAGGTTGCAAATTCAATATAATTTTTTTATCTGCATCTAGCTCTGAAAAAATATTTGGGCTTCGGCTTGTAGCAGTGTGTGGGACTTGTTCTATTAGTTCATCTATACTAACTTCCACCAGGTTGCAAATTCAATATAATTTTTATCTGCATCTAGCTCTGAAAAAATATTTGGGCTTCGGCTTGTAGCAGTGTGTGGAACTTGTTCTATTAGTCCATCTATACTAACCTCCACCAGTTTGCAAATTCAATATAATTTTTATCTGCATCTAGCTCTGAAAAAATATTTTGGCTTTTAGCAGTGCGAGTCTTGTTCTCTTAGTCCATCTATACTAACCTCCACCGGGTTGCAAATTCAATATAATTTTTTTCTACATCTAGCTCTGAAAAAATATTTTGGCTTGTAGCAGTGTGTGAGACTTGTTCTATTAGTCCATCTATACTAACCTCCACTAGGTTGCAAATTCAATATAATTTTTTCTGCATCTAGCTCTGAAAAAATATTTCGTCTTGTAGCAGTGTGTGAGACATGTTCTATTAGTCCATCTATACTAACCTCCACCAGATTGCAAATTCAATATAATTTTTTTCTGCATCTAGCTCTGATAAAATGTTTGGGCTTCGGTTGTAGCAGTTTGTGGGACTTGTTCTATTAGTCCATCTATACTAACCTCCACCAGGTTTCAAATGCAATATAATTTTTTTTTTAATCTAGCTCTGATAAAATATTTCTGCTTGTAGCGGTTGTGAGACTTGTTCTATTGGTCCATCTATACTAACCTCCACCAGGTTGCAAATTCAATATAATTTTTTTCTGCATCTAGCTCTGAAAAAATATTTAGTCTTGTAGCAGTGTGTAAGTCTTATTCTATTAGTCCATCTGCACTAACCTCCACCAGGTTGCAAATTCAATATAATTTTTTTCTGCATCTAGCTCTGAAAAAATATTTCGGCTTGTAGCAGTGTATGGGATTTGTTCTATTAGTCAATCTATACTAACCTCCACCAGGTTGCAAATTCAATATAAATTTTTTCTGTATCTAGCTCTGAAAAAATATTTTGGCTTGTAGCAGTGTGTGGGACTTGTTCTATTAGTCCATCTATACTAACCTCCACCAGGTTGCAAATTCAATATAATTTTTTTCTGCATCTATCTCTTAAAAAATATTTGGGCTTCGGCTTGTAGCAGTGTGTGGGACTTGTTCTATTAGTCCATCTATACCAACCTCCACTAGGTTGCAAATTCAATATAATTTTTATCTGCATCTAGCTCTGAATAAATATTTTGTCTTGTAGCAGTGTGTGAGACTTGTTCTATTAGTCCATCTATACTAACCTCCACCAGGTTGCAAATTCAATATAATTTTTTTATCTGCATCTAGCTCTGAAAAAATATTTGGGCTTCGGCTTGTAGCAGTGTGTGGGACTTGTTCTATTAGTTCATCTATACTAACTTCCACCAAGTTGCAAATTCAATATAATTTTTATCTGCATCTAGCTCTGAAAACATATTTGGGCTTCGGCTTGGAGCAGTGTGTGGGACTTGTTCTCTTAGTCCATCTATACTAACCTCCACCAGGTTGCAAATTCAATATAATTTTTTTCTGCATCTAACTCTGAAAAAATATTTTGTCTTGTAGCAGTGTGTGAGACTTGTTCTATTAGTACATCTATACTAACCTCCACCACGTTGCAAATTCAATATAAATTTTTTCTGTATCTAGCTCTGAAAAAATATTTCGTCTTGTAGCAGTGTGTGAAACTTGTTCTTTTAGTCCATCTATACTAACCTCCGCCAGGTTGCAAATTCTATATAATTTTTTTCTGCATCTAACTCTGAAAAAATATTTGGGCTTCAGCTTGTAGCAGTGTGTGGGACTTGTTCTATTAGTCCATCTATACTAACATCCACCAGGTTGCAAATTCAATATCATTTTTTTCTGCATCTAGCTCTGAAAAAATATTTGGGCTTGTAGTAGTGTGTGAGACTTGTTCTATTAGTCCATCTATACTAACCTCCAACAGGTTGCAAATTCAATATAATTTTTTTCTCCATCTACCTCTGAAAAAATATGTAGTCTTGTAGCAGTGTGTGAGTCTTGTTCTATTAGTCCATCTACACTAACCTCCACCAGGTTGCAAATTCAATATAATTTTTTTCTGCATAGAGCTCTGAAAAAATATTTCGGATTGTAGCAGTGTATGGGACTTGTTCTATTAGTCCATCTATACTAACCTCCACCAGGTTGCAAATTCAATATAATTTTTTTCTGCATCTAGCTCTGAAAAAATATTTTTGCTTGTAGCAGTGCGTGAGTCTTGTTCTATCAGTCCATCTATACTAACCTCCACAAGGTTGCAAATTCAATATAATTTTTTTCTACATCTAGCTCTGAAAAAATATTTTGGCTTATAGCAGTGTCTGAGACTTGTTATATAAGTCCATCCATACTAACTTCCCCCAGGTTGCAAATTCTGTATAATTTTTTTTCTGCATCTAGCTCTGAAAAAATATTTTGTCTTGTAGCACTGTGAGAGACTTGTTCTATTAGTCTATCTATACTAACCTCCACCATTTTGCAAATTCAATATAATTTTTATCTGCATCTAGCTCTGAAAAAATATTTCGGCTTGTAGCAGTGTATGGGACTTGTTCTATTAGTCCATCTATACTAACCTCCACCAGGTTGCAAATTCAATATAAATTTTTTCTGTATCTAGCTCTGAAAAAATATTTCTTCTTCTAGCATCGTGTGAGACTTGTTCTATTAGTCCATCTATACTAACCTCCACCAGGTTTCAAATTCAATATAATTTTTATCTACATCTAGCTCTGAAAAAATATTTGGGCTTCGGATTGTAGCACTGTGTGAGACTTGTTCTATTAGTCTATCTATACTAACCTCCACCATGTTGCAAATTCAATATAATTTTTATCTGCATCTAGCTCTGAAAAAATATTTGGGCTTCGGCTTGTAGCAGCGTGTCGGACTTGTTCTTTTAGTCCATGTATACTAACCTCCACCAGGTTGCAAATTCAATATAATTTTTTTCTGCATCTAGCTCTGAAAAAATATTTGGGCTTCGGCTTGTAGCAGTGTGTGGGACTTGTTCTATTAGTACATCTATACTAACCCCCACCAGGTTGCAAATTCAATATCATTTTTTTCTGCATCTAGCTCTGAAAAAATATTTTGGTTTGTAGAAGTGTGTTAGACTTGTTCTATTAGCCCATCTATACTAACCTTCAATAGGTTTCAAATTCAATATAATTTTTTTCTGCATCTAGCTCTGAAAAAATATTTCGGCTTCTAGCAGTGTGTGGTACTTGTTCTATTAGTCCAACTATACTAACCTCCACCAGGTTGCAAATTCAATATAATTTTTTTCTGCATCTAGCTCTGAAAAAATATTTTGGCTTTTAGCAGTGCGTGAGTCTTGTTCAATTAGTCCATCTATACTAACCTCCACCAGGTTGCAAATTCAATATAATTTTTTTCTACATCTAGCTCTGAAAAAATATTTTGGCTTGTAGCAGTGTGTGAGACTTGTTCTGTTAGTCCATCTATACTAACCTCCACTAGGTTGCAAATTCCATATAATTTTTTGTGCATCTAGCTCTGAAAAAATATTTTGTCTTGTAGCAGTGTGTGAGACATGTTCTATTAGTCAATCTATACTAACCTCCACCAGGTTGCAAATTCAATTTAATTTTTTTCTGAATCTAGCACTGAAAAAAAATTTCAGCTTGTAGCAGTGTGTGGGACTTTTTCTATTAGTCCATCTATACTAACATCCACCAGGTTGCAAATTCAATATAATTTTTTCCTGCATCTAGCTCTGAAAAAATATTTGGGCTTCGGCTTGTAGCAGTGTGTGGGACTTGTTCCATTAGTCCATCTATACTAACCTCCACCAGGTTGCAAATTCAATATAATTTTTGCATCTAGCTCTGAAAAAATATTTTGGCTTATAGTAGTGTGTGAGACTTGTTCTATTAGTCCATCTATACTGTACTAACCTCCACCAGGTTGAAAATTCAATATAATTTTTTTCTGCAACTACCTCTGAAAAAATATTTCGTCTTGTAGCAGTGTGTGAGTCTTGTTCTATTAGTCCATCTATACTAAGCTCCACCAGGTTTCAAACTCAATATAATTTTTATCTACATCTATCTCTGAAAAAATATTTGGGCTTTGGCTTGTAGCAGTGTGTGGAACTTGTTCTATTAGTCCATCTATGCTAACCTCCACCAGGTTGAAAATTCAATATAATTTTTTTCTGCATTTAGCTCTTAAAAAAGATATGATCTTTGGCTTGTAGCAGTGTGTGGGACTTGTTCAATTTGTCTATCTATACTAACCTCCACCAGGTTGCAAATTCAATATAAATTTTTTCTGTTTCTAGATCTGAAAAAATATTTCATCTTGTAGCAGTGTGTGAGACTTGTTCTTTTAGTCCATCTATACTAAGCTCCACCAGGTTGCAAATTCAATATAATTTTTTTCTGCATCTTGCTCTGATAAAATATTTCTGCTTGTAGCGGTTGTGAGACTTGTTCTATTGGTCCATCTATACTAACCTCCACCAGGTTGCAAATTCAATATAATTTTTTTCTGCATCTAGCTCTGAAAAAATATTTTGGCTTTTAGCAGTGCGTGAGTCTTGTTCTCTTAGTCCATCCATACTAACCTACACCAGGTTGCAAATTCAATATAATTTTTTTCTACATCTAGCTCTGAAAAAATATTTTGGCTTGTAGCAGTGTGTGAGACTTGTTCTATTAGTCCATCTATACTAACCTCCACCAGGTTGCAAATTCAATATAATTTTTTTATGCATCTAGCTCTTAAAAAATATATGGGCTTCGGCTTGTAGCAGTGTGTGGGACTTGTTCTATTTGTCCATCTATACTAACCTCCACCAGGTTGAAAATTCAATATAATTTTTTTCTGCATCTACCTCTGAAAAAATATTTCGTCTTGTAGCAGTGTGTGAGTCTTGTTCTATTAGTCCATCTATACTAAGCTCCACAAGGTTTCAAACTCAATATAATTTTTATCTACATCTATCTCTGAAAAATTATTTGGGCTTCGGCTTGTAGCAGTGTGTGGGACTTGTTCTATTAGTCCATCTATACTAACCTCCACCTGGTTGCAAATTCGATATAATTTTTTTATGCATCTAGCTCTTAAAAAATATATGGGCTTCGGCTTGTAGCAGTGTGTGGGACTTGTTCTATTTGTCCATCTATACTAACCTCCACCAGGTTGCAAATTCAATATAATTTTTTTCGGCATCTAACTCTGAAAAAATATTTTGGCTTGTAGCAATGTGTGACACTTGTTCTATTAGTCCATCTATACTAACCTCCACCAGGTTGCAAATTCAATATAATTTTTATCTGCATCTAGCTCTGAAAAAATATTTGGGCTTCGGCTTGTAGCAGTGTGTGGGACTTGTTCTATTAGTCCATCTATACTAACCTCCACCAGGTTTCAAATTCAATATAATTTTCTTCTGCATCTAGCTCTGTAAAAATATTTTGTCTTGTAGCAGTGTGTGAGACTTGTTCTATTAGTCCATCTATACTAACCTCCTCCAGATTTCAAATTCAATATAATTTTTTTCTGCATCTAACTCTGAAAAAATATTTTGTCTTGTAGCAGTGTGTAAGACTTGTTCTATTAGTCCATCTATACTAACCTCCACCACGTTGCAAATTCAATATAAATTTTTTCTGTTTCTAGATCTGAAAAAATATTTCATCTCGTAGCAGTGTGTGAGACTTGTTCTTTTTGTCCATCTATACTAAGCTCCACCAGGTTGCAAATTCAATATAATTTTTTTCTGCATCTTGCTCTGATAAAATATTTCTGCTTGTAGCGGTTGTGAGACTTGTTCTATTGGTCCATCTATACTAACCTCCACCAGGTTGCAAATTCAATATAATTTTTATCTGCATCTAACTCTGAAAAAATATTTGGGCTTCGGCTTGTAGCAGTGTGTGGGACTTGTTCCATTAGTCCATCTATACTAACCTCCACCAGGTTGCAAATTCAATATAATTTTTTTCTGCATCTAGCTCTGAAAAAATATTTTGGCTTGTAGCAGTGCGTGAGTCTTGTTCTATCAGTCCATCTATACTAAATTCCACAAGGTTGCAATCTCAATATAATTTTGTTCTACATCTAGCTCTGAAAAAATATTTTGGCTTATAGCAGTGTGTGAGACTTGTTATATAAGTCCATCTATACTAACTTCCACCAGGTTGCAAATTCTGTATAATTTTTTTCTGCATCTAGCTATGAAAAAATATTTTGTGTTGTAGCACTGTGTGAGACTTGTTCTATTAGTCTATCTATACTAACCTCCACCATGTTGCAAATTCCATATAATTTTTATCTGCATCTAGCTATGAAAAAATATTTGGGCTTCGGCTTGTAGCAGTGTGTTGGACTTGTTCTAATAGTCCATCTATGCTAACCTCCACCAGGTTGCAAATTCAATATAATTTTTTTCTGCATCTAGCTCTGAAAAAATATTTGGGCTTCGGCTTGTAGCAGTGTGTGGGACTTGTTCTATTAGTCCATCTATACTAACCCCCACCAGGTTGCACATTCAATATCATTTTTTTCTGCATCTAGCTCTGAAAAAATATTTCAGCTTCTAGCAGTGTGTGGGACTTGTTCTATTAGTCCATCTATACTAACCCCCACCAGGTTGCAAATTCAATATAATTTTTTTCTCCATCTAGCTCTGAAAAAATATTTTGGCTTTTAGCAGTGCGTGAGTCTTGTTCTCTTAGTCCATATATACTAACCTCCACCAGGTTGCAAATTCAATATCATTTTTTTCTACATCTAGCTCTGAAAAAAATATTTTGGCTCGTAGCAGCGTGTGAGACTTGTTCTATTAGTCCGTCTATACTAACCTCCACCAGGTTTCAAATTCAATATAATTTTTATTTACATCTAGCTCTGAAAAAATATTTGGGCTTTGGATTGTAGCAGTGTGTGGGACTTGTTCTATTAGTCCATCTATACTAACATCCACCAGGTTGCAAATTCAATATCATTTTTTTCTGCATCTAGCTCTTAAAAAATATTTGGGCTTCGGCTTGAAGCAGTGTGTGGGACTTGTTCTATTAGACCATCTATACTAACCTCCACCAGGTTGCAAATTCAATATAATTTTTTTCTACACCTAGCTCTGAAAAAATATTTTGGCTTGTAGCTGTGCGTGAGTCTTGTTCTATCAGTCCATCTATACTAACTTCCACCAGGTTGCAAATTCTGTATAATTTTTTTCTGCATCTAGCTATGAAAAAATATTTTGTGTTGTAGCACTGTGTGAGACTTGTTCTATTAGTCTATCTATACTAACCTCCACCATGTTGCAAATTCCATATAATTTTTATCTGCATCTAGCTCTGAAAAAATATTTGGGCTTCGGCTTGTAGCAGTGTGTTGGACTTGTTCTATTAGTCCATCTATGCTAACTTCCACCAGGTTGCAAATTCAATATAATTTTTTTCTGCATCTAGCTCTGAAAAAATATTTGGGCTTCGGCTTGTAGCAGTGTCTGGGACTTGTTCTATTAGTCCATCTATACTAACCCCCACCAGGTTGCAAATTCAATATCATTTTTTTCTGCATCTAGCTCTGAAAAAATATTTTGGTTTGTAGAAGTATGTGAGACTTGTTCTATTAGCCCATCTATACTAACCTCCAATAGGTTTCAAATTCAATATAATTTTTTTCTGCATCTAGCTCTGAAAAAATATTTCAGCTTCTAGCAGTGTGTGGGACTTGTTCTATTAGTCCATCTATACTAACCCCCACCAGGTTGCAAATTCAATATAATTTTTTTCTCCATCTAGCTCTGAAAAAATATTTTGGCTTTTAGCAGTGCGTGAGTCTTGTTCTCTTAGTCCATCTATACTAACCTCCACCAGGTTGCAAATTCAATATCATTTTTTTCTACATCTAGCTCTGAAAAAATATTTTGGCTTGTAGCAGTGTGTGAGACTTGTTCTATTAGTCCATCTATACTAACCTCCACCAGGTTTCAAATTCAATATAATTTTTATTTACATCTAGCTCTGAAAAAATATTTGGGCTTTGGATTGTAGCAGTGTGTGGGACTTGTTCTATTAGTCCATCTATACTAACATCCACCAGGTTGCAAATTCAATATCATTTTTTTCTGCATCTAGCTCTTAAAAAATATTTGGGCTTCGGCTTGAAGCAGTGTGTGGGACTTGTTCTATTAGTCCATCTATACTAACCTCCACCAGGTTGCAAATTCAATATAATTTTTTTCTGCATCTAGCTCTGAAAAAATATTTTGGCTTGTAGCAGTGCGTGAGTCTTGTTCTATCAGTCCATCTATACTAACCCCCACCAGGTTGCAAATTCAATATCATTTTTTTCTGCATCTAGCTCTGAAAAAATATTTTGGTTTGTAGAAGTATGTGAGACTTTTTCAATTAGCCGATCTATACTAACCTCCATTAGGTTTCAAATTCAATATAATTTTTTCTGCATCTAGCTCTGAAAAAATATTTCAGCTTCTAGCAGTGTGTGGGACTTGTTCTATTACTCCATCTATACTAACCCCCACCAGGTTGCAAATTCAATATAATTTTTTTCTCCATCTAGCTCTGAAAAAATATTTTGGCTTTTAGCAGTGCGTGAGTCTTGTTCTCTTAGTCCATCTATACTAACCTCCACCAGGTTGCAAATTCAATATCATTTTTTTCTACATCTAGCTCTGAAAAAATATTTTGGCTTGTAGCAGTGTGTGAGACTTGTTCTATTAGTCCATCTATACTAACCTCCACCCGGTTTCAAATTCAATATAATTTTTATCTACATCTAGCTCTGAAAAAATATTTGGGCTTTGGATTGTAGCAGTGTGTGGGACTTGTTCTATTAGTCCATCTATACTAACATCCACCAGGTTGCAAATTCAATATCATTTTTTTCTGCATCTAGCTCTTAAAAAATATTTGGGCTTCGGCTTGAAGCAGTGTGTGGGACTTGTTCTATTTGTCCATCTATACTAACCTCCACCAGGTTGCAAATTCAATATAATTTTTTTCTGCATCTAGCTCTGAAAAAATATTTTGGCTTGTAGCAGTGCGTGAGTCTTGTTCTATCAGTCCATCTATACTAACCTCCAAAAGGTTGCAAATTCAATATAATTTTTTTATGCATCTAGCTCTGAAAAAATATTTGGGCTTTGGATTGTAGCAGTGTGTGGGACCTGTTCTATTAGTCCATCTATACTAACATCCACCATGTTGCATATTCCATATAATTTTTATCTGCATCTAGCTCTGAAAAAATATTTGGGCTTCGGCTTGTAGCAGTGAGTTGGACTTGTTCTATTAGTCCATCTATGCTAACCTCCACCAGGTTGCAAATTCAATATAATTTTTTTCTGCATCTAGCTCTGAAAAAATATTTGGGCTTCGGCTTGTAGCAGTGTGTGGGTCTTGTTCTATTAGTCCATCTATACTAACCCCCACCAGGTTGCAAATTCAATATCATTTTTTTCTGCATCTAGCTCTGAAAAAATATTTTGGTTTGTAGAAGTATGTCAGACTTGTTCTATTAGCCCATCTATACTAACCTCCATTAGGTTTCAAATTCAATATAACTTTTTTCTGCATCTAGCTCTGAAAAAATATTTCAGCTTCTAGCAGTGTGTGGGACTTGTTCTATTAGTCCATCTATACTAACCCCCACCAGGTTGCAAATTCAATATAATTTTTTTCTCCATCTAGCTCTGAAAAAATATTTTGGCTTTTAGCAGTGCGTGAGTCTTGTTCTCTTAGTCCATCTATACTAACCTACACCAGGTTGCAAATTCAATATCATTTTTTTCTACATCTAGCTCTGAAAAAATATTTTGGCTTGAAGCAGTGTGTGAGACTTGTTCTATTAGTCCATCTATACTAACCTCCACTAGGTTGCAAATTCAATATAATTTTTTGTGCATCTAGCTCTGAAAAAATATTTCGTGTTGTAGCAGTGTGTGAGACATGTTCTATTAGTCCATCTATACTAACCTCCACCAGGTTGCAAATTCAATATAATTTTTTTCTGAATCTAGCACTGAAAAAAAATTTCAGCTTGTAGCAGTGTGTGGGACTTTTTCTATTAGTCCATCTATACTAACCTCCACCAGGTTGCAAATTCAATATAATATTTTCCTGCATCTAGCTCTGAAAAAATATTTGTGCTTCGGCTTGTAGCAGTGTGTGGGACTTGTTCCATTATTCCATCTATACTAACCTCCACCAGGTTGCAAATTCAATATAATTTATTTTTGCATCTAGCTCTGAAAAAATATTTCGGCTTGTAGTAGTGTGTGAGACTTGTTCTATTAGTCCATCTATACTAACCTCTACCAGGTTGAAAATTCAATATAATTTTTTTCTGCATCTACCTCTGAAAAAATATTTCGTCTTGTAGCAGTGTGTGAGTCTTGTTCTATTAGTCCATCTATACTAAGCTCCACCAGGTTTCAAACTCAATATCATTTTTATCTACATCTGTCTCTGAAAAAATATTTGGGCTTCGGCTTGTAGCAGTGTGTGGAACTTGTTCTATTAGTCCATCTATACTAACCTCCACCAGGTTGCAAATTCAATATAATTTGCTTCTGCATTTAGATCTTAAAAAATATATGGGCTTCGGCTTGTAGCAGTGTGTGGGACTTGTTCTATTTGTCCATCTATACTAACCTCCACCAGGTTGCAAATTCAATATAATTTTTTTCTGCATCTAGCTCTGAAAAAATATTTTGGCTTTTAGCAGTGCGTGAGTCTTGTTCTCTTAGTCCATCTATACTAACCTCCACCAGGTTGCAAATTCAATATAATTTTTTTCTACATCTAGCTCTGAAAAAATATTTTGGCTTGTAGCAGTGTGTGAGACTTGTTCTATTAGTCCATCTATACTAACCTCCACTAGGTTGCATATTCAATATAATTTTTTCTGCATCTAGCTCTGAAAAAATATTTCGTCTTGTAGCAGTGTGTGAGACATGTTCTATTAGTCCATCTATACTAACCTCCACCAGGTTGCAAATTCAATATAATT
The DNA here is from genome assembly GCF_046119375.1 of Phyllobates terribilis. Lineage (NCBI taxonomy): Eukaryota > Metazoa > Chordata > Amphibia > Anura > Dendrobatidae > Phyllobates > Phyllobates terribilis. The sequence continues at coordinate 323,009,583 of NW_027362764.1, read as the reverse complement.
TTTTTCTGCATCTAGCTCTGAAAAAATATTTGGGCTTTGGCTTGTAGCAGTGTGTGGGACTTGTTCCATTAGTCCATCTATAGTAACCTCCTCCAGGTTGCAAATTCAATATAATTTTTTTTTGCATCTAGCTCTGAAAAAATATTTCGGCTTGTAGCAGTGTGTGATACATGTTCTATTAGTCCATCTATACTAACCTCCAACAGGTTGAAAATTCAATATAATTTTTTTCTGCATCTACCTCTGAAAAAATATTTCATCTTGTAGCAGTGTGTGAGACTTCTTCTTTTAGTCCATCTATACTAACCTCCACCAGGTTGCAAATTCTATATAATTTTTTTCTGCATCTTGCTCTGATAAAATATTTCTGCTTGTAGCGGTTGTGAGACTTGTTCTATTGGTCCATCTATACTAACCTCCACCATGTTGCAAATTCCATATAATTTTTATCTGCATCTAGCTCTGAAAAAATATTTGGGCTTCGGCTTGTATGTCACTCTGTCTCTGCGCACAGGAGGTCAGGGGCCTAAGCTGACCCTAAGCTGGGGCCCTGACTAATCCCTCTACCTGGAGATACTGTTAAAGGTACAGAGGTCCAGGCCGCCAGCGTAACCCCTACCTCCTGAGGATCCCTGCACCTCAGTAATCTAGTCCTGAGAAGGACCCAGATCACAACAATAGGGGACAGGAAATAATATGCCAACACTCAGTACTTAGACGAACGAGACAGTACAAGGGTCAAACCAAAAACCACCTTGCATACAAAAACTACTCACAACAACAGAGGGAACACCAACGGGAAAGGAGATGAATGATAAAGCGAGGAAAGGAAAAATCACACCAAATACACTTAGCTCAGAACTCCAAAACACCACGATCCGCTCTGTTTGTCTGTATGACATGCTTTCACAGACACTTCCCTAACAGACCGGCAGGCATTTGAAGGAGTCCCACTACAGCAGCATTGATTGCAGCTGGGCGAGGCTGGACCTCGTCTAGCACAGAGAGAGAGAGAGTTAACTCCCTCACTGCCGAAAAACACAAAGCACCAAAAACTCAGCTGCGAGAAGTCAGGCTGTGTAATCGTGACGATCTTCGTGGCAACACACCCATGACATTGTAGCAGTGTGTCGGACTTGTTCTATTAGTCCATCTATACTAACCTCCACCAGGTTGCAAATTCAATATCATTTTTTTCTGCATCTAGCTCTGAAAAAATATTTGGGCTTTGCCTTGTAGCAGTGTGTGGGACTTGTTCTATTAGTCCATCTATACTAACCCCCACCAGGTTGCAAATTCAATATAATTTTTTTCTGCATCTAGCTCTGAAAAAATATTTTGGTTTGTAGAAGTGTGTGAGACTTGTTCTATTAGCCCATCTATACTAACCTCCAATAGGTTTCAAATTCAATATAATTTTTTTCTGCAGCTAGCTCTGAAAAAATATTTCAGCTTCTAGCAGTGTGTGGGACTTGTTCTATTAGTCCATCTATACTAACCTCTACCAGGGTACAAATTCAATATAATTTTTTTCTGCATCTAGCTCTGAAAAAATATTTCGGCTTGTAGCAGAGTGTGAGACTTGTTCTATTAGCCCATCTATATTAATTTCCAATAGGTTGCAAATTCAATATAATTTTTTTCGGCATCTAGCTCTGAAAAAATATTTCGGCTTCTAGCTGTGTGTGGGACTTGTTCTATTAGCCCATCTATACTAACCTCCACCAGGTTGCAAATTCAATATAATTTTTTTCTGCATCTAGCTCTGAAAAATATTTCGGATTGTAGCAGTGTGTGAGACTTGCTCTATTAGTCCATCTATACTAACCTTCACCAGGTTGCAAATTCAATATAATTTTTTTCTGCATCTAGCTCTGAAAAAATATTTGGGTTTCGGCTTGTAGCACTGTGTGAGACCTGTTCTATTAGAAAATCTATACTAACCTCCACCAGGTTGCAAATTCAATATAATTTTTTTCTGCATCTAGCTCTGAAAAAATATTTTGGCTTGTAGCAGTCTGTGAGACTTGTTCTATTAGTCCATCTATACTAACCTCCACCAGGTTGCAAATTCAAAATAATTTTTATCTGCGTCTAGCTCTGAAAAAATATTTGGGCTTCGGCTTGTAGCAGTGTGTTGGACTTGTTCTATTAGTCCATCTATACTAACCTCCACCAGGTTGCAAATTCAATATAATTTCTTTCTGCATCTAGCTGTGAAAAAATATTTCGTCTTATAGCGGTGTGCGGGACTTGTTCTATTAGTCCATCTATACTAACCTCCACAAGGTTGCAAATTCAATATAATTTATTTCTGCCTCTAGATCTGAAAAAATATTTCGTTTGGAGCAGTGTGTGAGACTTGTTCTATTAGTCCATCTACACTCACCTCCACCAGGTTGCAAATTCATTATAATTTTAGTCTGCATCTAGCTCTGAAAAAATATTTGGGCTTCGGATTGTAGCAGTGTGTGGGACTTGTTCTATTAGTCCATCTATACTAACCTCCATCAGGGTTCAAATTCAATATAATTTTTTTCTCCATCTAGCTCTGAAAAAATATTTCGGCTTGTAGCAGTGAGTGAGACTTGTTCTATTAGCCAATCTATACTAACCTCCAATAGGTTGCAAATACAATATAATTTTTTTCTGCATCTAGCTCTGAAAAAATATTTCGGCTTGTAGCAGTGTGTGGGACTAGTTCTATTAGTCCATCTATACTAACCTCCACAAGGTTGCAAATTCAATATAATTTTTTTCTGCATCTAGCTCTGAAAAAATATTTCGGCTTGTAGCAGTGTGTGAGACTTGTTCTATTAGTCCATCTATACTAACCTCCACCAGGTTTCAAATTCAATATAATTTTTATGTGCATCTAGCTCTGAAAAAATATTTTGGCTTGTAGCAGTGTGTGAGACTTGTAATATTAGCCCATCTATACTAACCTCCAATAGGTTGCAAATAGTGTTGAGCCACCCCCGTAGTGTTCGAGTTCGGTTCGGTTCGTCGAACACCAGTGTGTTCGCCGAACTGTTCGTTGAACTGTTCGTCGAACACCTTCGAACTCCGTTAAAACCAATAGCAGGCAAACAAAAACACATAGAAACACATAGAAAACAACTTCAAAGGTGTCCAAAAGCTGACAAACTGCTCAGAAGACATAACTAACACATGGAAAAGTGACAAGTACATATAGTCATGCGAAAAGAAAAGAGGTGGAGGAGTAAAAGGAGGGGGAGACACAGATATAGGCATGTCATGCCCTTCTAAAATCCAAAAAGTGAGAAGCCGACACAGCCAGTTCGTTCCTGCCCGTGCCACCTCCGTGTCGCCGGGTTTGTGCCAGAGCCGCGGTGGACCCTGACGGCCAGCCCCCCTCTCCCAATACTGGTGCCTGTCCGCTGGTGGGTCGAGCCCCCCCGCAGTGGGGGGGGTAACATCTGCAGAAGAAAGACCATCTTCCAGCCAAGCTAAGATGTCGACTTCTTTTCGTGGACAATGTGATACGATCCCTTTCTTACGGACACGCCCATCGCTACAAATTCCAGATGAGGCACAAAAACAGCAGGTGCTTCAGCGGATATCAAGTGCTCCTTCAAGTGGGCTCTCCTCCACCTCAATTTCAACATCACAAATATTCCAGTCCTCAGAGGTGTCACCCCAATCGCACTTGCTTCCTCGCAGCTCCCAAGTCTCCAGCTGCCCGTCTGAGTATGGGGTAACACAGATGGTTGAGTCTGCAGAGCTGTTTACTCATACTATAGCCTGGGAAATGTAAGTCTGCTCCAGAGCTTCTGTTAATCCAGACGAGGAAATGATCTGCACTGATGCCCAGAATCTTTATAAGTCGGATCCAGGACCAGATGAAGAAGGTTCTGAGCATAATGTAGACCCTCGTTCCCAAACTGTCACTCCTGTTGGTGGAGACAATGATGAAGACGATGATGAGACTGAAATACCTGATTGGAGCGACAACTTGACTTTTCGGTCAGGGCAGGAAGAGGTTGGTTTTGAGGACGACGGGTGTGATAACACACAGGGTGATGATGACGAGATTGGAGATCCCACTTACTGTCAACCCACAGTCAGACAGTCGATGAGGTCAACGGAGGAGGTGGAGGAGGATGTGACTAGCCCAGGGGATGGGGATGACTCGGTACCCGGGCCTTTGCCTGGCCTTGGGGATGTCGCGGTGGTCGGCTCCCTGGCCCGTACCCTGGGGTCACTCTTTAAAAGAGTGGATAATTGTTAATTTTATAAGAGTTTGTGACGCCACCTGTGGTATCTGGTGAGAAGCACCAGCGCTGCAGCAGTCCACTGAGACCCGTGATAAGGCTGCTCGATGGTATAGCTCCCCACAGGTGGAGCTTGGTCTCAGGGCAGCGTATGCAGGGGGAATGCAGGACAGGCGAGACCCAGCTGGGTCAGAGCAAGAACGGGAACGGACACGGTAGTCACTTCAGTAGCTTTTACTGGAGGAAATTCAGGCACATCCCGGAGCACTGTAGGGTGAAGGGTGAATATCAGGATCCTCCCCAATGAGCGGGTGTAGGGCCTCCTGTTTCTTGCCTCTGCGTAGTAAGTTTCTGACCTGCCTGGAGCTAGGCCTAACTTTTTCTCTGTCCTGCGCTGGCTGACCTTGTGGTAGGGCCTTCTCTTGGAGTTCACGCTCCCACTATGCGGGGCCTAAGCGTCTCCTGGCTCTGTTATGTATCAGCACATTAGCCATCCTGGGACTTGTAGTTCTCCAGGGATTCCGGTTATGCCTTACTGAATCTAGTTAGCAGGAGCCTCGTGCTCCACTGCTGAACTATTAACTGAGTTCTCTAGACTAGACTGAGCTCCACTGCAGACTGACCTATCTTAGGCTTCTCTACTGCAGGAACTCTTCAGGGGAACTGAACTGCCTAGCTCCACCTTCCCTATTTATATCCCTAACGGGCTCCCTCTGCTGGTCTGAGGTGGAAGGTGGAGATGTGTGAATGTTTATGGGGGCCTCTTGTGGAGGATTCCATCAATACACTCTTCTAGGATATGTGATACCAAGCACAGCGGGGCGTCACAGATGCTATTGACGACGAGGTTAGGTTACGCCTTCCTGGACACAGATGGAGTACTGGAAGCACGTGAACAACTGCATCCTCAACCACAACTCTGCCTCTGACCACAAGTCGTAGTGGCTCTTCAGGTCGCATGGGCTCTAAGCCTTGCATAGCCTGGGCATTTATTCAGAATGATAAGTATGACCCAACTCGTGTTATCTGTAATATTTGTAACCAAAACATAAGTAGAGGCCAAAAAATCCATAGTTTGAGTACTTCATGCATGAACCGGCACATGGATATGAAGCATAAGTTGCAGTGGGAAGCTCACTGTGCTACAATGCGGCCTAGCAGGCTGGGCCAACCACCGTCTGCCCCATCATGTGCATCTGCGGCCTCTTCATCCTCTGTGACTGGGGGGACAGCAGTCACACATGTTTTTGGACGCAGACCTGCCAACTCTTTACCTGCAACAGCCAGTGTGATTGGCAGGTCATCAATTCATTGGGAAGTGGAAACACCTGCTGGTGTTGAGCGCTCTCTGACATCGAGAGCACCAGCTTTGGATCAAGGCAATCTAACATGTCCGCCTGCATCTTCCTCACAGACCGGCAGTTTGCCGGGGACATCCTACTCAACCCCATCTAAGCACAACAGCCAGCCCTCGGTCCCTCAGATGTGGAAAAGTAAAAGACCATTTCCTCCTAGCCATGAGAAAGCTAAGAGGTTGAATTTCACCATCTGCAAGCTCTTGGCTACAGAAATGCTGCCTTTCCGCCTGGAGGACACAGTGGATTTTCGAGACCTTATGTCCGTCTCAGTGCCCCAGTACCAGATGCTCAGTCAGCACTACTTCTCAAAGAAAGGTGTGCCTGCGCTCCACCAGCATGTCGCACACAACATCACCGCTTCTTTGAGAAACTCTGTGTGTGACAGGGTGCATTTCACCACAGACACTTGGACGAGTAGGCATGGACAGGGGCGTTACATGTCGCTGACTGGGCACTGGGTAACTATGGTGACAGCAGGACAAGGGGCTGCTGTCCAAGTCTTACCGTCCCCACGAGTTGTGCGTCAATCCTCTTTATCTCGAAGTTCCTCCACTGCTTCTGCCTCCTCAACCTTCTCTCGGTCCTCCACCTGCACCCAAAGCCTGTCTGGTAATGCCGCCTGCATTCTAACTGCGCAGAAGGAATCCTGCACACCTCCTTACTATGCTGTCAGCAGGGCTCAAGGCATCAGTGTTTACTTTGAAATGTCTGGGAAATGTGAGTCACACAGCTGAGGAGTTGTGGTCAGCTCTGGAGACCCAGTTTCATGAATGGTTGTCTCCACTGGACCTGCAACCAGGGAAGGCCGTGTGCGTCAATGCTGCATCGCCGAGGCAATGTCACACACGTGCCTTGTATGGCTCACGTGTTGAACCTGGTTGTCCATAAATTGTTAGCCCACTATCCCGGACTAGATGGCCTTCTGCAGGGGGCACGGTCGCTGTGTGCTCACTTCCGCCGTTCGCATCCCGCACCTCAATGACTTACATCTCTACAGAAGTCGTTGGGCCTGCCAGTTCACCGGCTGAAATGCGATGTGCCGACACCGTGGAATTCAACTCTGACCATGTTGCAGTGACTGTGGCAGCACCGACAAGCCATGGTGCAATACGTTCTGACGTATAGCCTGGGCCAACGAGATCCAGAGGTGGGGCAAATCACGCTGCAGGAGTGGTCTCAGATCAGGGACCTATGAAGTTGACGTGCCCCCTGTGCCGTGGGGTACCCTGAGCCGGGCCGGTAGACGCTGGGGGTTGTAGTCACTGTGCCTGTGACCCGGTCCGTGATCCAGGGCGGTCAATCCAAGGGTAATTTGTATATATGGGTTTTATAATGTCCGACTACGCCACCTCTGGAGTGGGGCAAAAGGGGCCGCCGCTGCGGAACAGTCCTCTGAAGCTGGTGGTTTTGCAGCAATGGTATTATTACTCACCACAGGAAGAGTGTAGCTTGAGGGCAGTGTGGGTGGATGATGGTGGTTGTAGTGCAGGGAGTCAGTAATGAACACAGAGTCCGTGTGATGCAGTCCCAAGATCTTTACTCACAGTTGTTGCAGTCCAGATTGCAGGTACCAGAGCAATCTCACCCGTCGTGCTGTCCGTACTCAGTGAGGGGCTCAGTCCACCCCCAGATAGCTCCGGAGTACTTAGCAGGACCCCCTTCTGTGTGTCCTTTCTCTGGCCTTCTACCTGCACCTCACACCCAGTGACACTTCTATCCGGTATCCTTGGGCCTTGGCGGGCGACTTGTGTTCCGTCCCCTGGGTCCTATGTGGCTACCTCCTTAGTGAGACTGGTGTGGACTTTTACCTGCAGTACATGAAATGCTGCAGACTCCGGTTTCTAGTTGAGCCTTGCTGTTTCTCCGCTAGTTGAGGGACCGGTTCCCCTTATCTGGTCTGACACCTCTACCTCCTGGTAGCAGCAGGAGTACGGGTGGCCTTCTGCATGGCCCATAGCCCTAGGGTCCCTTCGGTTCCTGGAGTCTTCCTGCTCCCACTCCTCTCTTCTCTCCTTCAGTCCTGGGCCTCCCAGGCTAGGCCCGCCTCTGGAGCAGAGCTCATGCCGAGCCTCTGCTCCTGTCACTTTTCCTCCTCTGACTGGCTTGCTCTTTCTAAGATAGCTTCCTATTTATACTCTCCCTGTCATGTGCTCCGCTAAGCTGCTCCCCTAAGCACCCACTACATAGGACCCTTCCACCAGCTAGGGACCTGGGACTGTGCTCTCCCTTAGGAGCAATCTTGCCTTACCCCCACTGCGGGTATGTGTTGGATGCAGGAGTTAGGGTCCCGAGCCATACGCCTTACTTACCTGAGGGTGAGATACCACACCTCTGGGTGAGATGCAGTAACTCTGTGGCGACTGAACCCTCAGGGGCGCCACACACCCTTCTGCACAGTTTTGAAATGGCGACGAAGATGTTTAGTGCTGACAACGATGCCATTATCAGCATGACTATTCCGGTGATTTACATGCTGGAGCACACACTAAACAGAATTCAGAGTCAGGTGGTGGGACAAGAGGAGGTGGAGGAAGTAGAGGAGGAGTCGTATGCGGAACGGATAACATCTCCAAGGTCCAGACGGTTGGCAGCACCAAGGCGGCAGGCATGGGAGGGTGGGGGAGAGGGATTAACCAGGGCGCATGGTAGCAGCCAAACTGTTGAGGAAGGTGCAGGAGCCGAGGAAGAAGTGGAGGACGAACTGTCGATGGGCATGGAAGACTCATCAGATGAGGGAGACCTTGATCACATTTCTGTTGTGCGAGGTTGAGGGGAGAGGGCAGAGGAAGGAAGCATGATTCTTACCTCGCTACCAACATAACAAGGACTTGGTCCTCCTGGATGCGCAAGACTCATTAGTGCCTTCTTGCTGCACTACCTGCAACATGACCCTCAGATTGTCAGAATTCGAAGTAATCCCGACTACTGGGTTGCCACACTCTTAGATCCCCGGTACAAAAGTAAATTTGCCGAAATAATTCCAGCCATAAAAGGGGATTGACGCATGCAGGAGTATCTGCAGACGCTGTTGCAGAATCTTACATGTGCTTTTCCACAAAACACCAGTGGTGCACGTAGTGAATCACACAGTTCTAACTTGCCAACCGTGGGACTATCGAGTCTTCATCACTCAAACCGTAACAGTAACACAGTATCTGCTGGTAACAGCAATTTTGTGGAATCGTTTCACCACTTTTTTAGACCATCCTTTGCAAGGCCACAGGAGACAAGAAGTCTGACACATAGTCAACGCCTAGAGAGGATGGTGCAGGAGTATCTCCAAGTGAACATCGAAGCCATGACTGTGTCACTGGACCCTTGCTCATTTTGGTATTCCAATCTGGAAAAATGGCCGGAGCTCGATACTCACGCCTTGGAGATCTTGTCATGCCGTGCAGACAGTGTTCTCTCTGAACGTGTGTTCAGCGCTGCTGGTGGTGTGCTGATAGATAAGCGCACGCGGCTGTCCACTGAGAATATAGACAGACTCACGTTCATAAAGATGAACAAATCATGGATTCGCAAGGACTTTTCTACCCCTGTGTTATCCTTGGGAGACTAAAACCTTGAGGATTTGGTAAAATCACCTCACCAACCGTTTTAAGCAACTGTGGGGCAATTGATGCCACTTAACCTAGAACGCATGACCATAAAAATCTACACTTTCATATACCTGGGGCCTTTTAGGCTCGTGTGCAAATAACATGGAATAACTCAAACTCAAATGACAAACAACTATATACATGAAGAATACCTAGAGTTTCAAAATTATAACTAAAGTAATCTTGCAGAAAATAGAAAACAATTAACAGGGTGGGCCTGCGAGGCCCCAGGTATGCGTTCTAGGGTTAAGTGGTGTCTGTGCCACAATTTTGGGAAAAAATGGAGACTCTTTTTGGAGTCCCCTTGTTGTGTCTTACGTGACGTTGGCATCGTCAATTCCTGGTGGGTTGGGTCGCTCCCCCCCCTTTTTAACTGTAAGAAACTAGATACACTATGGCTTGGGGTAACACAGATGGTTGAGTCTGAAGAGCTCAGAGGTCTGCTCCAAATCTTCAGTGTCTGCTAGTCAGCGTAGAATTTTTAACTGCATCTAGCCTAGGCAATACTTTGGGCGTAGTAGCCCAGCTGCGAAGCAAGCTGCACCGCCTGTGTATCTAATAAGAATTTTTAAATGCATCTAGCCTAGGCAGACTGTGGGGACCCCCAACCAAACCCAGACGCTCAGCCCCCCTACCGCCCCCCTTTCATGGACAATACAATAATGTAACTCTTACAACTGGATGGGTGAGGATCGGTCACAGGTTTATTAACTCTTTATACTCATTCCATTAGAAAGGCATTTTATTTCTAAAATAATTCAGCTTGTTGCAGCATGCCCTGATTCTCCACTCCGGCAAGTTGGCCAACAAGTGTAACTCTCCAACACGTCCTTTCTATTTCCAGGCCACGGAGGATCCTGCGTACTCGTATGCAGGACTCTGACCCCCACCCATCATTCTTAACGCTTGTTCCACTCCGTCCTGGAGTCCTGACAGGAATATGTCCAGTACAATATTCATTAAGTGAACAACGTCGGGCCGTATGAGGCCTGCTTTATCTCCTTCCAGTTGTCGGTGTCATACCACTACACCGCCTCTGTCTCTTCTAAAGTTTGCCATCCGAATATTTATTACCCGCCTTGTCCGTTCGATGGCCGTGATGTCTCGCGCACCTTGCCATACCGCTATCGGCACAATCTCTGACCATACTATCGCTAGTTTTGTGAAAAATTCTCTGAAGCGCTCAGTGTCTAGTTTCATTATTGCCATTAGTTATGCGCTGTTATGATGACCTAGGTTGTTTCCCCCGGCCTGTATAACTAAGATGACCGGACATCTTGCCTCTCTCCCTACCTTGATTACCTCCATTAGTACCTGTGGCCATAGCAGGCCTCTAATACCTCTCTAGTTGAAATATGTGTTATGAAACTCTAATTTCCTCCCGCCTGGGCAGACTTTCGCCCTTTTTTCTGCCCAATACATATACGAGTGGCCTATCACCCACACTGTTGGCTTAGCATCACCTGTAAAAGAAACAAACCACGTTAGGATAACAAGTCCGGTCTTATGTATCTTGCCAAACACGTGGATCGCCATCTCCCTATCCTCTGAACTTCCGTTTCTGACAGTCCTGCTCTTGCTGCTTCCGTGGCCGCGCCTATGCGGAATGAGTGTGTCCCGTAATCTTTGGGGTGGTTCCCTGCCGATGTTATGCATTTATTAAATATAGCTTGGAACTGGTATCTTGATAATGGCATTCCATCAATGTGTGATAGGAAGAAATTACATTGTGATCTGATGGTTAGATATGTTTTTACTATTGTTACCCAACTCAGTGTACCGTTTGTGGGTTGTAGAAGTACCCAAGTGCCCCTGCCCGCTGGAACCGTTTTCGATTTGTGTATGCGTAGACGTATTGCATTATTGGCTATGACTACGTCCTGGTGTAATAAGCCTCCACTGGTGGTAATTTTGGATTGAGGGACTAATTCGCTTATGCATAGCGCCCCGAAGAAGGCGATCACAAATGCAGTAGACAGTAGTGTTGCTTCAAATTGTGAGTGTCATGTTAATGGTGTTAGGGATATGATGTGAGAAATCAGTTTTAGTGACACGGGACGGGACGTCTACACTCCTGACTTGGCTGACCCCTTTTCCACCCTTTTATGGATTGTCTGATGATGAACCTTTGTCACATCTCCCCAATTCAGTAGTTGGAAGTGAAATGCTACTCCGGTCAGACACCGCTGCGCTGACGCCCCTGATATGCCCCTCATAATTAGCTGGTGGAGAAATTCTATGGTGACTTGTGATCTGGCTTGTTCACATTGGTCAACCCGTCTGCCTGCTACTAGTCGTGTCCACTCTTCCCATGCCTTACCGTATGCTCGACGGGGCAACTGACGCTCTGATTAATGGCATCAACTATTCGCCACTAGATCCCATAGGGAAGGTGGGCAACTGTTGCCCGATGGGTGGGCGTTGTGGAAGAGCTCTGTGAAAATCTGCCAATTGAATTGTTATAAAGCGTTAGCAGCAGCTTTAGACCCCTCAGCATAATGGCTAGCGCGGACCCATACATTGTGTTTTAGGCACAGGAATGCTAGCCTGGGTAGTAGGCCTAGCACTGGGGGAGACGATGATGCCATCTTATTAATGCAGTGCGCTAGGCTGGTGTTTTTTTTTATGAAGCGTATATTTTTGTAAGCCAGGCGCGCGCTCCATATTTCTATTGCTACCACTATTGGAAAGAAAAGTTATTTTCAGGGCTAGATGCAGCTAAAAATTATTATTAATTTAAAATCTGGTGGAGCTTGGTATAGATGGACTAATACAATGAGTCCCACACACTGCTAGAAGGCCAAATATTTTTTCAGAGCTAGATGCAGATAAAAATTATTTTTCATTTGCAACCTGATGGAGGTCAGTATAGATGGACTAATAGACCAAGTCCCACACACAGCTAGAAGGCCAAATATTTTTTCAGAGCTAGATGCAGATAAAAATTATTTTTAATTTGCAACCTGATGGAGGTCAGTATAGATGGAGTAATAGAGAAAGTCCCACACACTGCTAGAAAGCCAAATATTTTTTCAGAGCTAGATGCAGACAAAAAATTATTTTGAATTTGCAACCTGATGGAGGTCAGTATAGATGGACTAATAGAGAAAGTCCCACACACTGCTAGAAGGCCAAATATTTTTTCAGAGCTAGATGCAGATAAAAATTATTTTTAATTTGCAAAATGATGGAGGTCAGTATAGATGGACTAATAGAGAAAGTCCCACACACTGCTAGAAGGCCAAATATTTTTTCAGAGCTGGATGCAGATAAAAATTATTTTGAATTTGCAACCTGATGGAGGTCAGTATAGATGGACTAATAGAGAAAGTCCCACACACTGCTAGAAGGCCAAATATTTTTTCAGAACTAGATGCAGAAAAAAATTATATTCAGTTTGCAACCTGATGGAGGTCAGTATAGATGGACTAATACAACAAGTCCCACACACAGCTAGAAGCCCAAATATTTTTTCAGAGGTAGATGCAGATAAAAATTATTTTTAATTTGCAACCTGATGGAGGTCAGTATAGATGGACTAATAGAGAAAGTCCCACACACTGCTAGAAGGCCAAATACTTTTTCAGAGCTAGATGCAGACAAAAAATTAGTTTCAGTTTGCAACCTGATGGAGGTCAGTATAGATGGACTAATAGAACAAGTCCGACACACAGCTAGAAGCCCAAATATTTTTTCAGAGGTAGATGCAGAAAAAAATTATATTCAGTTTGCAACCTGATGGAGATCTGTATAGATGGATTAATAGAACAAGTCCCACACACAGCTAGAAGCCCAATATTTTTTCAGAGGTAGATGCAGAAAAAAAATATATTCAGTTTGCAACCTGATGGAGGTCAGTATAGATGAACTAATAGAGAAAGTCCCACACACTGCTAGAAGGCCAAATATTTTTTCAGAGTTAGATGCAGAAAAAAATTATATTCAGTTTGCAACCTGATGGAGGTCAGTATAGATGGACTAATAGAAAAAGTCCCCCACACTGCTAGAAGCCCAAATATTTTTTCAGAGCTAGATGCAGAAAAAAATTATGTTCAATTTGCAACCTGATGGAGGTCAGTATAGATGGACTAATAGAATGATGCTATGCCCAAAAGATTTTACTTCACTAGGTGCAGTAAAAAAATTGGTATTCTATACACAGGTGGTATATCTTGCAACACAGATAGGCTACTCCACTGACTAACACACTCTGCAATAGGCCAAAAAGGATTAGCTTTGCTAGATTCAGCCAAATGCTGTGAAAAAAACTTGCACAGCACTGGCACAGACCTGCCTGGCAAAAACTGATAGGAACTGATGTAACCTAGTCCTGAAAAGGACTGCAATTACAATTAGTCTTTACTCCCACAATCTATCTATTTAAGAGCACAGACCTGCCTGATAAAAGTCGTAGGAAATGCTGTAACCTAGTCCTTAAAAGGACTGCAATCACAACTATTCCCTACTCCCAAGCTATCTGTAGATTTGTGCGAAAATTGGCTTGAAATTAACAAGGTATAGCGCACACAGCAACAGCGGTGCCGTCTAACACGCAGCTGCAGCAGTGAGAAAATGGTGGCGACGGGGAAAATGGCTTGGTCTTATAGGGCAAGGACATGTGACATACACTGCCAATGACACATGCCCTTGCTTGTGTGAAAAAAGCACTTTGCTCCGTGTGTGCGATGCTGATAGGCTGACAGATTGCACCTCCCCACTGTAAATGCGGGAAAGATAAAAAAAAATGGAGATCTTCATTATTCCTGCAGAGATCCATCCCCTGCCCCTCCCCCCACCCCGCTGTACACTCAAACTGCGTATTAACATTAATTTTCATCATTACTGAGAAAAAATCCAGTTATGATTTTGGTGCACGAACAGTTATCGAACATAACCTCGAACAGCCGAATTTTTCTCAAATCGTTCGTGTTCGTCAAACGGCTCGAACACCGCCCAAAACAGCTCGAATTTGAGATTGGCGAACAGTTCGAGTAGAACAACGCTCATCTCTAGTTGCAAATACAATATAATTTTTTTCTGCATCTAGCTCTGAAAAAATATTTCGGCTTGTAGCAGTGTGTGGGACTAGTTCTATTAGTCCATCTATACTAACCTCCACCAGGTTGCTAATTCAATATCATTTTTTTCTGCATGTAGCTCTGAAAAAATATTTTGTCTTGTAGCAGTGTGTGAGACTTGTTCTATTAGTCCATCTATACTAACCTCCACAAGGTTGCAAATAGTGTTGAGCCACCCCCGTAGTGTTCGAGTTCGGTACGGTTCGTCGAACACCCGTGTGTTCGCCGAACTGTTCGTCGAACTGTTCGTCGAACACCTTCGAACACCGTTAAAACCAATGGCAGGCAAACAAAAACACATAGAAACACATAGAAAACACCTTCAGAGGTGTCCAAAAGCTGACAAACTGCTCAGAAGACACAACTAACACATGGAAAAGTGACAAGTACATATAGTCATGAGAAAAGAAAAGAGGTGGAGGAGTAAAAGGAGGGGGAGACACAGATATAGGCATGTCATGCCCTTCTAGAATCCAAAAAGTGAGAAGCCGACACATTCAGTCCGCTCCTGCCCGTGCCACCTCCGTGTCGCCGGGTTTGTGCCAGAGCCGCGGTGAACCCTGACGGCCAGCCCCCCTCTCCCAATACTGGTGCCTGTCCGCTGGTGGGTCTTGCAAGCCCCCCTGTGGTGGAGGCAGCTCTAAGCTTTTTAATTTAAATTGTCTCTCTAATTTGAATGAATACACTTTAAATCCATTTACAAGGATCTATTGGAGGGCAAGTCTCATGCCAGCAGCCGCGTAATTTCAGCTCCAGTAGCGTCCACTAAAGCTGCTGCAGTTAAAAAGCTTTTATAAGTATCGAGCTCGGCTGTCCACCGCAAGGCATCCTACTGCCAGTCCCAGCCCCTATGCCTTGGAGTGCCTCCTGATGCTCTTCACTGAGTATCCCGTGGTCCCGAAGCATTTCCTTTGAAAAAATTAAGTGTCCAAACTACAGGTGGTGTAGCTTGCTTAACAGCCGGAATAATCCGCTGACTAGCAGACACTGCTACTAGGCACAAAGTATTTCCTGGGCTAGATGCAGTTAAAAATTTGTAATTAGATACTCTCGTTGGATGCTGAGAAAGCATTCCATAGAGTCTCCTGGCACGCCATATATGATTCTCTTAAAAAGCTTGGGGTAGGGGTCTAGGGGACCCTTTTATAGCCAAAATCACGGCCCTGTATCGCAATACGTCACCTTGGCTGAAGATAAATGGAACTGTAGGACCCTGAGGGCTCGGTTGCTACAGAGGTATTGCACCTCACCCAGAGGTGTGATATCTCACTCTCAGGTAAGGATGTAGTGTGGATCAGGACCCGACACCTGCATGCATTACACCACATTGCCATGGGGCAGGGCGACCAATATGCCCCTGAGATGGGCACGACAGTCCCTGTCCCTGGCTGGAGTGGGGGGAGGGAACACTGAGGAAGGGGAACCCTGTAGTGCAGGAGCAAGGAGGAAGCAGTTCCTGGGTGCATTGAGAAGGGAGTATAAAAGGTGGGCACCATCTTAGTTCAGTGCAGAGAAGTCTGAGCAGAAGTGGCAGGGAGCAGGGGCTCTGCATGAGCTCTGCTCCGGAGGCGGGCCTAGTAACAGAGGCCCAGGCCTGGAAGAGGGAGAAGGAAGGAAGAGGAGCGGAGAAGGCTCCAGGAACGAGGAACGAAGGGATCCCAGGGGTGCGGACGGGCGAGTCGCCACCGCACGCCCGAATCCACCTGCGTGGAGGGGTCAGGCCAAAGGGGGAGACCGGTCCCCGAAACTAGTGGAGGCAGGAAACGACCCTCAGCTAGAAACAGGAGGCTATGACATTTTATGTGGCGCAGCCCCTCGCTACACCCGCTAGGAAGGCACCACATAGTGTCAGGGAAACTGGCGCCAAGTTTACCAAGAGGAGGCCCGAGGCAGCCGGACAGAAGGGTTGGTAAGAAAGGCCAGACAAAGGACACACAAAGGGGGTCCTGTGAAGCGCTCTAAAGTTATCTGGGAGTTGTCTGAGCCCCTCACCTGGTGAGCACAGTACGACGTGGGCAGCCGTTACCTGCAGACGTGGTCTGGATAATAAGAACTGTGAGTAAAGGCCCTGAACTGCATCACTGACTCCGTGTCGTTACTGCTGCTGCCCTGCACCATCACCCCCATCCTCCGCATACACTGCCCTGAGGCTATACTCCTCCCGTGGGGAGTTATGCTACGCTCTGCTGCACCCACAACACCAGCCTCAGCGGTCTGCCCAGGAGCGGCGGTTCACTCTGACCGCAATCCACGGGTGGCGTAGTCGGACATTTAAACATCAAAACGACATAAATAGTTCCGCCACTGGTTTGACCGCCCTGAGCCACGGAACCGGTTCGCCGCCACGGAGACTACAACCACCAGCATCCACCAAAAAGGGTCCGGCTCCGGGTGTCCCAAGGCCCAGGGGGCGCGTCAGAACATTTTCATCACCTTTCACAATCACCAATGGGACAAGGCAGGGATGTTCTCTGTCCTCTCTCTTATACATCCTAGTGACGGAGCACCTGCTCTCATCAATTCGCCATAACCCCAATATTAGGTGGATTGAGGTGGGAGGCACCGAGTACAAGTGCTCTCTATTTGCTGATGATGTCCTAGTATATACCACTCAATCACATATATCCATCCATGCTGTTATGGCTGAAATAGATCACTTTGTTACATGGTCAAATTTTAAAATCAATCCAGCGAAGTCTGAGGCCCTCGATGTCTCCCTCCCCAAATCCATATAGGATTCCATCCAGTCCAACTTTCCCTTTGCCTGGCCCTCACAGGGTATCAAATACTTAGGAATTCCTATTCATAGAGACCTCTCCCATCTATGTTATCTTAATTTTGGGCAATTTATTGAACAACTCCATACAGACCACGGTTGGCAAGTTAGAACTGTAAGATTCACTACGTGAACCACTGGTGTTTTGTGGAAAAGCACATGTACACTGTGTTCCAAATTATTATGCAAAAAGTGTTTAGGAGTGATAAGGGAAGAATTTGTTTGTTTGTCAGTTAAACTCATTGATGGTGATGTGTGTCAGGGCTCTTTATATCACTGTAAGCAATTGCAGACACCTGTGCTAATTAGTTTGGCAGGTGTGTCCAATGAAAGGCAAGACTACTTAAGAAGGCTCTCTCACATTATTAAGCAGCCTACATTTTCTGCCAAAATGGGAAAGAAAAAGGATGTGTCAGCTGCTGAGAAGAAACAAATTGTGGAGTGTTTAGGTCAAGGCATGACTACAATCAATATTGTGCGATGATCAGGATGAAGTGTCTTGGCAATCAAGAAGTATGTAGCTGATTCACAGTACACACGTGTGCGTGCTGATAAGGGCAAATTGAGGACTCTTTCCTACAGGCAATTACGTCAGGTTGAAAGAGCAGCGGCAAAAAAGCCTTGTCATAGCAGCAGACAAGTTTTTGAAGCTGCTGGTGCCTCCAACGTCCCCCGAACAACAAGATGCAGGGTCCTTCAGAGGTTTGCAGCTGTGCATACGCCATCCTGTCGACCTCCTCTATCCACTTCACACAAGCAGAAACGGCTCCAGTGGGCCAAACATTACATGAAGACTGATTTCAAAACTGTTTTGTTCACGGATGAGTGCCGTGCAGCGCTCGATGGTCCAGATGGATGGAGTGGAGGATGGCTGGTTGATGGACACCCCACGCAAACACGGCTACAGCGCCAACAAGGAGGAGGTGGAGTAATATTTTGGGCTGGAATCATGGGGAGAGAGATTGTCGGCCCCTTTAGGATCCCTGAAGGCGCTAAAGATGAACTCCATAATGTATGTGGATTTTCTCAAACAGCACTTCCTGCCATGGTTCAAGAAGAAGAACCGTGTATTTCACAGCAAGATCATTTTTTTGCATGATAATGCACCATCTCATGCTGCACATAAAACATCTGCATCTCTGGCTGATATGGGCATAAAAGGGGACAAACTTATGGTGTGACCCCCATGCTCGCCTGACCTCTACCCCATTCAGAACCTTTGGAGCATCATTAAAAGGAGTGTCTATGATGGCGGGAGGCAGTTCACATCTAAGCAACAGCTCTGGGAGGGTATTCTGTCCTCATGCAAAACAATTGAAGCAGAAACCATCCAAAACCTGACAAATTCAATGGACGAGAGAGTTCAGAAGCTCCTTTCGAACAAGGGGTCCTATGTGAAAATGTAACATCACCTAGAATAAAGTTTTGAGTTGAAAACTGTTTGATTTCAGTTTCTAACAACCTGCTAATGCTTATAATTTCAAAAATGACCATTTTTTTGGTCTTTATTAAAATGAAAAGGTTGATCGAAAAGTTTGGGGGATCTAAGAGTGTGGCAACCCAGTAGTCATGATTACTTCGAATTCTGACAATATGAGGGTCATGCTGCAGGTAGTGCAGCAAGAAGGCACTTATGTGTCTTGCGCATCTCGGAGCCCCAAAATTATTTTCCGGGCTAGATGCAGCTAAAAATTATTATTAATTTTAAATCTGGTGAAGCTTTAGTATAGATGGCCTAATAGGATCAGTGCTGCACACTGCTACAAAGCCCAAATTATTTTCCAGTCAAGATACAGATAAACATGATTAGTAATTTTAAATCTGGTGGAGCTTATTATAGATGGCCTAATAGAATCAGTGCTGCACACTGCTACAAAGCCCAAATTATTTTCCAGCCAAGATACAGATAAACATGATTAGTAATTTGAAAGCTTAAAATGGTTGGTAGGGTGATTTTAACCAATCATCAAGCTTTTACTCTCCCCAGGATGACACAGGAGTAGAAAAGTCGTTTCGGATCCATGATTTGTTCATCTTTATGAACGTGAGTCTGTCTACATTATCAGTGGAGAGCCGCGTGCGCTTATCTGTCAGCACACCACTAGCAGCGCTCAACACACGTTCAGACAGAACGCTGGCTGCGGGGCATGACAAGATCTCCAAGGCGTAAGTGGCTAGCTCCGGCCATTTATCCAGATTGGAAGCCCAAAAAGAGCAAGGGTCCAGTGACACAGTCATGGCTTCAATGTTTACTTGGAGATACTCCTGTACCATCGTCTCTAGGCGTTGACTATGTGTCAGACTTCTTGTCTCCTGTGGCCTTGCAAAGGATGGGCTAAAAAAGTGGTGAAATGATTCCGCAAAATTGATGTTACCAGCAGATACTGTGGTTCTGTTACGGTTTGAGTGCTGAACACTTGACGGTCCCACGGTTGGCAAGTTGGAACTGTGAGATTCACTACGTGCACCACTGGTATTTTGTGGAAAAGCACATGTAAGATTCTGCAACAGTCTCTGCTGATACTCCTGCATGCGTGCATCCCTTTCTATGGCAGGAATAATTTCTGCAAATTTACTTTTGTACCGGGGATCTAACAGTGTGGCAACCCAGTAGTCAGGATTATTTCTAATTCTCACAATTCGAGGGTCATGTTGCAGGTAGTGCAGCAAGAAGGCACTCCTGTGTGTTGCGCATCCAGGAGCACCAAGTCACTGTTGTGTTGGTGGCGAGGTAACAATCATGCTTCCTTCCTCTGTCCTCTCCCCCCAACCTCACACAACAGAAATGTGATCAAGGTCTCCCTCATCTGATGAGTCTTCCATCAGTTCGTCCTCCACTTCTTCCTGGGCTCCTGCACCTTCCTCACTAGTTTGGCTGCAACCATGCACCCTGGTAAAACCATCTCTCCCACCCTCACATGCCTGCCGCCTTGGTGCTGCCGACCGTCTGGACCTTGCAGATGTTAGCCCTTCCGCATACAACTCCTCCTCCTCTACTTCCTCCACCTCCTCTTGTGCCACCACCTGACTCCGAATTCTGTTTAACATGTGCTCCAGCATGTAAATCACCGGAATAGTCATGCTGATAATGGCATCGTCAGCACTAAACATCTTCGTCGCCATTTCAAAACTGTGCAGAAGGGTGCATAGGTCCCTGATCTGAGACCACTCCTCCAGCGTGATTTGCCCCACCTCTGGATCTCGTTGGCCCAGGCTATACGTCAGAACGTATTGCACCAGGGCTTGTCGGTGCTGCCACAGTCACTGCAACATGTGCAGAGTTGAATTCCACCGGGTAGGCACATCGCATTTTAGCCGGTGAAGTGGCAGGCCCAACGACTTCTGTAGAGATGTAAGTCGCTGAGCTGCGGGATGCGAACGGCTGACGTGAGCACACAGCGACCGTGCTCTCTGCAGAAGGCCATCTAGTCTGGGATAGTGGGCTAAAAATTGCTGGACAACCAGGTTCAACACATGAGCCATACAAGGCACGTGTGTGACATTGCCCCGGCGAAGGGCCGCACCCAGGTTTGCAGCATTGTCGCACACGGCCTTCCCTGGTTTCAGGTCCAGTGGAGACAACCATTCATGAAATTGGTTCTCCAGAGCTGACCACAACTCCTCAGCTGTGTGACTCACATTTCCCAGACATTTCAATGTAAAAACCGCCTGATGACGTTGAGCCCTACTGCCAGCATAGTAAGGAGGTGTGCAGGATCCCTTCTGCACAGTTAGAAAGCTTGTGGCATGACCAGACAGGCTTTGGGTGCAGGTGGAAGTCCGAGAGGAGGTTGAGGAGGCAGAAGCAGTGGAGGAACTTTGACATAAAGAGGATTGACGCACAACTCGTGGGGACGGCAAGACTTGGACAGCAGCCCCTTGTCCTGCTGTCACCATAGTTACCCAGTGCCCAGTCAGCGACATGTAATGCCCCTGTCCATGCCTACTCGTCCAAGTGTCTGTGGTGAAATGCACCCTGTCACACACAGAGTTTCTCAAAGAAGCGGTGATGTTGTGTGCGACATGCTGGTGGAGCGCAGGCACACCTTTCTTTGAGAAGTAGTGCCGACTGGGCATCTGGTACTGGGGCACTGCGACGGACATAAGGTCTCGAAAATCCTCTGTGTCCACCAGGCGGAAAGGCAGAATTTCTGTAGCCAAGAGCTTGCAGATGGTGAAATTCAACCTCTTAGCTTTCTCATGGCTAGGAGGAAATGGTCTTTTACTTGTCCACATCTGAGGGACCGAGGGCTGGCTATTGTGCTTAGACGGGGTTGATAAGGGTGTCCCCGGCAAACTGCCGGTCTGTGAGGAAGATGCAGGCGGACATGTTAGGTTGCCTTGATCCAAAGGTGGTGCTATCGATGTCGGACAGCGCTCAACACCAGCTGGTGTTACCACCTCCAAAGAAAATGATGACCTGCCAATCACGCTGGCTGTTGCGGGTAAAGAGGTGGCAGGTCTGCGCCCCAAAACAGGTGTGACTGCTGTCCCCCCAGTCACAGAGGATGAAGAGGCCGCGGATGCACAAGATATGGCAGACGGTGGTTGGCCCGGCCGGCTAGGCCGCATTGTAGCACACTGAGCTTCCCACTGCAACTTATGCTTCATGTCCATGTGCCGGTTCATGCATGAAGTACTCAAACTATGTATTTTTTGGCCTCTACTTAGCTCTTGCTGACAAATGTTACAGATAACACGAGTTGGGTCATCTTTATCGATCTGAAAAAATGCCTAGGTTATGCAAGGCTTAGCACCCATGCGACCTGAAGAGCCACCACGACTTGTGGTGAGAGGCAGAGTTGTGTTTGAGGATGCAGTTGTTGACGTGCTTCCAGTACTACGTCTCTGTCCAGGAAGGTGCAACCTGACCTCTTCGTCACTAGCATCTTCCTCCACCTCCTCTGCTGACCTCATCTCTTGGCTGACTGTGGGTTGACAGTAAGTGGGATCTCCAACCTCATCATCATCACCCTGTGCGTTATCACACCCGTCGTCCTC
The DNA here is from genome assembly GCF_046119375.1 of Phyllobates terribilis. NCBI lineage: Eukaryota > Metazoa > Chordata > Amphibia > Anura > Dendrobatidae > Phyllobates > Phyllobates terribilis. The sequence goes on along the minus strand of NW_027362764.1, from coordinate 322,987,533 downwards.
AGAGCCAACCTGTTCCTGCCCTGACAAAAAACTAAAGTTGTCGCTCCAATCAGGTATTTGAGTCTCATCATCGTCTTCCTCATTGTCTCCACCAACAGGAGTTACAGTTTGGGAATGAGGGTCTACATTATGGTCAGAACCTTCTGCATCTGGTCCTGGATCCGACTCATAAAGATTCTGGGCATCAGTGCAGATCATTTCCTCGTCTGGATTCACAGAAGCGCTGGAGTCGACCTCTGATTCCCAGGCTATAGTATGAGTAAACAGCTCTGCAGACTCAACCATCTGTTCTACCTCATACTCAGACGGGCAGCTGGAGATTTGGGAGCTGTGAGGAAGCAAGTGCGATTGGGGTGACACCTTTGAGGACTGGAGTATTTGTGATGTTGAAGTTGATGTGGAGGAGAGCCCACTTAAAGGAGCACTTAATATCCGTTGAAGCACTTGCTGTTTTTGTGCCTCATCTGGAATTTGTAGTGATTGGCGTGGCCGTAAGAAATGGATCTTATCACATTGTCCGCTAAAAGAAGGAGACATTTTTGTTTGGAGGGGAACCGAGCAGAGCTGAGTGGCCAAACTGTGGTATTAGGCCAAAACTATTGGCTGGGTTAGATGCAGAAAAAAATTATATTCAGTTTGCAACCTGATGGAGGTCAGTATAGATGGACTAATAGAGAAAGTCCCACACACTGCTAGAAGGCCAAATATTTTTTCAGAGCTAGATGCAGATAAAAATTATTTTTAATTTGCAACCTGATGGAGGTCAGTATAGATGGACTAATAGAGAAAGTCCCACACACTGCTAGAAGGCCAAATATTTTTTCAGAGCTAGATGCAGATAAAAATTATTTTTAATTTGCAACCTGATGGAGGTCAGTATAGATGGACTAATAGAGAAAGTCCCACACACTGCTAGATGGCCAAATATTTTTTCAGAGGTAGATGCAGAAAAAAATATATTCAGTTTGCAACCTGATGGAGGTCTGTATAGATGGATTAATAGAACAAGTCCCACACACAGCTAGAAGCCCAATATTTTTTCAGAGGTAGATGCAGAAAAAAATATATTCAGTTTGCAACCTGATGGAGGTCAGTATAGATGGACTAATACAACAAGTCCCACACACAGCTAGAAGCCCAATATTTTTTCAGAGGTAGATGCAGAAAAAAATATATTCAGTTTGCAACCTGATGGAGGTCTGTATAGATGGATTAATAGAACAAGTCCCACACACAGCTAGAAGCCCAATATTTTTTCAGAGGTAGATGCAGAAAAAAATATATTCAGTTTGCAACCTGATGGAGGTCTGTATAGATGGATTAATAGAACAAGTCCCACACACAGCTAGAAGCCCAATATTTTTTCAGAGGTAGATGCAGAAAAAAATATATTCAGTTTGCAACCTGATGGAGGTCAGTATAGATGGACTAAAACAACAAGTCCCACACACAGCTAGAAGCCCAATATTTTTTCAGAGGTAGATGCAGAAAAAAATATATTCAGTTTGCAACCTGATGGAGGTCTGTATAGATGGATTAATAGAACAAGTCCCACACACAGCTAGAAGCCCAATATTTTTTCAGAGGTAGATGCAGAAAAAAATATATTCAGTTTGCAACCTGATGGAGGTCAGTATAGATGGACTAATACTACAAGTCCCACACACAGCTAGAAGCCCAATATTTTTTCAGAGGTAGATGCAGAAAAAAATATATTCAGTTTTCAACCTGATGGAGGTCTGTATAGATGGATTAATAGAGCAAGTCCAACACACAGCTAGAAGCCTAATATTTTTTCAGAGGTAGATGAAGAAAAAAATATATGCAGTTTGCAACCTGATGGAGGTCAGTATAGATTGACTAATACAACAAGTCCCACACACAGCTAGAAGCCCAATATTTTTTTCAGAGCTAGATGCAGAAAAAAATTATATTCAATTTGCAACCTGATGGAGGTCAGTATAGATGGACTAATAGAATGATGCTATGCCCAAAAGATTTTACTTCACTAGGTGCAGTAAAAAAATTGGTATTCTATACACAGGTATACCACCCAAGCTATCTGTAGATTTGTGCGAAAATTGGCTTGAAATTAACAAGGTATAGTGCACCCAGCAACAGCGGTGCCATCTAACACGCAGCTGCAGCAGTTAGAAAATTGTGGCGACCATGAAAATGGCTTGGTCTTATAGGGCAAGGACATGTGACATACACTGCCAATGACACATGCCCTTGCTTGTGTGAAAAAAAGCACTTCACTCCGTGTGTGCGCTGCTGATAGGCTGACAGATTGCACCTCCCCACTGTAAATGCGGGAAAGAGAAAAAAAAAATGGAGATCTTCATTGTTCCTGCAGAGATCCATCCCCTGCCCCTCCCCCCACCCCGCTGTACACTCAAACTGCGTATTAACATTAATTTTCATCATTACTGAGAAAAAATCCAGTTATGATTTTGGTGCACGAACAGTTATCGAACATAACCTCGAACAGCCGAATTTTTCTCAAATTGTTCGTGTTTGCCGAACGGCTCGAACACCGCCCAAAACAGCTCGAATTTGAGATTGGCGAACAGTTCGAGTAGAACAACGCTCATCTCTAGTTGCAAATTCAAAATAATTTATTTCTGCATTTAGCTCTGAAAAAATATTTGCGCTTCGGCTTGTAGCAGTGTGTGGGACTTGTTCTTTTAGTCCATCTATACTAACCTCCACCAGGGTGCAAATTCAATATAATTTTTTTCTGCATCTAGTTCTGAAAAAATATTTTGGTTTGTAGAAGTGTGTGAGACTTGTTCTATTAGCCCATCAATACTAACCTCCAAAAGGTTGCAAATTTAATATAATTTTTTTCTGCATCTAGCTCAGAAAAAATATTTCAGCTTGTAGCAGTGTGTGGGACTTGTTCTATTAGTCCATCTATACTAACCTCCACCAGTTTACAAATTCAATATAATTTTTATCTGCATCTAGCTCTGAAAAAATATTTGGGCTTCGGCTTGTAGCAGTTTGTGGGACTTGTTCTATTATTCCATCTATACTAACCTCCACCAGGTTGCAAATTCATTGTAATTTTTTTCTGCATCTAGCTCTTAAAAAATATTTTGGCTTCGGCTTGTAGCAGTGTGTGGGACTTTTTCTATTAGTCCATCTATACTAACCTCCACCAGGTTTCAAATTCAATATAATTTTTATCTGGATCTAGCTCTGAAAAAATATTTGGGCTTCGGCTTGTAGCAGTGTATGGGACTTGTTCTATTAGTCCATCTATACTAAACTCCACCAGGTTGCAAATTCAAAATAACTTTTTCTCCATCTAGCTCTGAAAAAATATTTCGGCTTGGAGCAGTGTGTGAGACTTGTTCTATTAGCCCATCTATACTAACCTCCAATAGGTTTCAAATACAATATAATTTTTTTCTTCATCTAGCTCTGAAAAAATATTTCGGCTTGTAGCAGTGTGTGGGACTAGTTCTATTAGTCCATCTATACTAACCTCCACCAGGTTGCAAATTCAATAAAATTTTTTTCTTCATCTAGCTCTGAAAAAATATTTCGGCTTGTAGCAGTGTGTGAGACTTGTTCTATTAGTCCATCTATGCTAACCTCCACCAGGTTTCAATTTCAATATAATTTTTATGTGCATCTAGCTCTGAAAAAATATTTTGGCTACGGCTTGTAGCAGTGTGTGGGACTTGTTCTATTAGTCCATCTATACTAACCTTCACCAGGTTGCAAATTCAATATAATTTTTATCTGCATCTAGCTCCGAAAAAATATTTCAGCTTGTAGCAGTGTGTGATACTTGTTTTATTAGTCCATCTATACTAATCTCCACCAGGTTGCAAATTCAATATAATTTTTTTCTGCATCTAGCTCTGAAAAAATATTTTGTCTTGTAGCAGTGTGTGAGACTTGTTCTATTAGTCCATCTATGCTAACCTACAAAAGGTTGCAAATTCAATATAATTTATTTCTGCATCTAGATCTGAAAAAATATTTCGGTTGGAGCAGTGTGTGAGACTTGTTCTATTTGTCCATCTATACTAACCTCCACCAGGTTGCAAATTAAATATAATTTTTATCTGAATTTAGCTCTGAAAAAATATTTGTGCTTCGGCTTGTAGCAGTGTGTGGGACTTGTTCTATTAGTCCATATATACTAACCTCCACCAGGGTGCAAATTCAATATAATTTTTTTCTGCATCTAGCTCTGAAAAAATATTTTGTCTTGTAGCTGTGTGTGAGACTTGTTCTATTAGTCCATCTATACTAACCTCCAAAAGGTTGCAAATTCAAAATAATTTTTTTCTGCATCTAGCTCAGAAAAAATATTTCACCTTGTAGCAGTGTGTGGGACTTGTTTTATTAGTCCATCTATACTAACCTCCACCAGGTTACAAATTCAATATAATTTTTATCTGCATCCAGCTCTGAAAAAATATTTGGGCTACGACTTGTAGCAGTGTGTGGGACTTGTTCTATTAGTCCATCTATACTAACCTCCACCAGGTTGCAAATTCAATACAATTTTTATCTGGATCTAGCTCTGAAAAAATATTTGGGCTTCGGCTTGTAGCAGTTTGTGGGACTTGTTCTTTTAGTCCATCTATACTAACCTCAACCAGGTTGAAAATTCAATATAATTTTTTCTGCATCTAGCTCTGAAAAAATATTTTGTCTTGTAGCAGTGTGTGAGACTTGTTCTTTTAGTCCATCTATACTAACCTCCACCAGCTTGCAAATTCTATATAATTTTTTTCTGCATCTAGCTCTGATAAAATATTTCAGCTTGTAGCAGTGTGTGAGACTTGTTCTATTGGTCCATCTATACTAACCTCCACCAAGTTGCAAATTCAATATAATTTTCATCTGCATCTAACTCTGAAAAAATATTTGGGCTTTGGCTTGTAGCAGTGTGAGACTTGTTCTATTAGTCCATCTATACTAACCTCCACCAGGTTGCAAATTCAATATAATTTTTTTTTTGCATCTAGCTCTGAAAAAATATTTCGGCTTGTAGCAGTGTGTGAGACTTGTTCTATTAGTCCATCTATACTAAACTCCACCAGGTTGCAAATTCAATATAAATTTTTTCTGTATCTAGCTCTGAAAAAATATTTCGGCTTGTAGCAGTGTGTGAGACTTGTTCTATTAGTCCATCTATACTAACCTCCACCAGGTTTCATATTAAATATAATTTTTATCTACATCTAGCTCTGAAAAAATATTTATGCTTCGGCTTGTAGCAGTGTGTGGGACTTGTTCTATTAGTCCATCTATACTTACCTCCACCAGGTTGCAAATTCAATATAATTTTTTTCTACATGTAGCTCTTAAAAAATATTTGGGCTTCGTCTTGTAGCAGTGTGTGGGACTTGTTCTATTAGTCCATCTATACTAACCTCCACCAGGTTGCAAATTCAATATAATTTTTTTCTGCATCTAGCTCTGAAAAAATATTGTGGCTTGTAGCAGTGCGTGAGTCTTGTTCTTTTAGCCAATCTATAATAACCTCCACCAGATTGCAAATTATATATACTTTTTTTCTGTATCTAGCTCTGATAAAATATTTCGGCTTGTAGCAGTGTGTGAGACTTGTTCTATTGGTCCATCTATACTAACCTCCACCAGGTTGCAAATTCAATATAATTTTTATCTGCATCTAGCTCTGAAAAAATATTTGGGCTTTGGCTTGTAGCAGTGTGAGACTTGTTCTATTAGTCCATCTATACTAACCTCCACCAGGTTGCAAATTCAATATAATTTTTTTTTTGCATCTAGCTCTGAAAAAATATTTTGGCTTATAGCAGTGTGTGAGACTTGTTCAATTAGTTCATCTATACTAAACTCCACCAGTTTGCAAATTCAATATTAATTTTTTCAGTATCTAGCTCTGAAAAAATATTTCGGCTTGTAGCAGTGTGTGAGACTTGTTCTATTAGTCCATCTATACTAACCTCCACCAGGTTTCATATTAAATATAATTTTTATCTACATCTAGCTCTGAAAAAATATTTATGCTTCGGCTTGTAGCAGTGTGTGGGACTTGTTCTATTAGTCCATCTATACTTACCTCCACCAGGTTGCAAATTCAATATAATTTTTTTCTGCATCTAGCTCTGAAAAAATATTTTGGCTTGTAGCAGTGCGTGAGTCTTGTTCTATTAGTCCATCTATACTAACCTCCACCAGGTTGCAAATTCAATATAATTTTTTTCTACATCTAGCTCTGAAAAAATATTTTGGCTTATAGCAGTGTGTGAGACTTGTTATATTAGTCCATCTATACTAACCTCCACCAGCTTGCAAATTCTGTATAATGTTTTTCTGCATCTAGCTCTGAAAAAATATTTTGGCTTGAAGCACTGTGTGAGACTTGTTCTATTAGTCTATCTATACTAACCTCCACCATGTTGCAAATTCCATATAATTTTTATCTGCATCTAGCTCTGAAAAAATATTTGGGCTTCGGCTTGTAGCAGTGTGTGGGACTTGTTCTGTTAGTCCATCTATACTAACCTCCACCAGCTTGCAAATTCAATATAATTTTTTTCTGCATCTAGCTCTGAAAAAATATTTGGGCTTCTGCTTGTAGCAGTGTGTGGGACTTGTTCTATTAGTCCATCTATACTAACCCCCACCAGGTTGCAAATTCAATATAATTTTTTTCTGCATCTAGCTCTGAAAAAAATATTTAGTCTTGTAGCAGTGTGTGAGTCTTGTTCTATTAGTCCATCTGTACTAACCTCCACCAGGTTGCAAATTCAATATAATTTTTTTCTGCATCTAGCTCTGAAAAAATATATCGGCTTGTAGCAGTGTGTGATACTTGTTCTATTAGTCCATCTATACTAACCTCCACCAGGTTGCAAATTCAATATAATTTTTTTCTGCATCTAGCTCTGAAAAAATATTTTGTCTTGTAGCAGTGTGTGAGACTTGTTCTATTAGTCCATCTATACTTACCTCCACAAGGTTGCAAATTCAATATAATTTATTTCTGCATCTAGTTCTGAAAAAATATTTCGGTTGGAGCAGTGTGTGAGACTTGTTCTATTTGTCCATGTATACTAACCTCCACCAGGTTGCAAATTCAATATAATTTTTATCTGCATTTAGCTCTGAAAAAATATTTGTGCTTCGGCCTGTAGCAGTGTGTGGGACTTGTTCTATTAGTCCATCTATATTAATCTCCACCAGAGTGCAAATTCAATATAATTTTTTTCTGCATATATCTCTGAAAAAATATTTTGGTTTGTAGAAGTGTGTGAGATTTGTTCTATTAGCCCATCTATAATAACGTCCAATAGGTTGCAAATTCAATATAATTTTTATCTGCATCTAGCTCTGAAAAAATATTTTGTCTTGTAGCAGTGTGTGAGACTTGTTCTATTAGTCCATCTATATTAACCTCCACCAGGTTTCAAATCCAGTAAAAAAAATTTCTGCATCTAGTTCTGAAGAAATATTTCGGCTTGTAGCAGTGTGTGAGACTTGTTCTATTAGACCATCTATACGAACGTCCAACAGGTTTCAAATTCAACATAATTTTTATATGGATCTAGCTCTGAAAAAATAGTTGGGCTTCGGCTTGTAGCAGTGTGTGGGACTTGTTGTATTAGTCCATCTATACTATCCTCCACCAGGTTGCAAATTCAATATAATTTGTTTCTGCATCTAGCTCTGAAAAAATATTTCATCTTGTAGCAGTGTGTGAGACTTTTTCTATTAGTCCATCTATACTAACCTCCACCAGGTTGCAAATTCAATACAATTTTTTTCTGCATCTAGCTCTGAAAAAATATTTCGGCTTGTAGCAGTGTGTGGACTTGTTCTATTAGTCCATCTATACTAACCTCCACCAGGTTGCAAATTCAATATAATTTTTTCTGCATCTAGCTCTGATAAAATATTTCGGCTTGTATCAGTGTGTGACACTTGTTCTATTAGTCCATCTATACTAACCTCCCCCAGGTTTCAAACTCAATATAATTTTTATCTACATCTAGCTCTGAAAAAATATTTGGGCTTCGGCTTGTAGCAGTGTGTGGGACTTGTTCTATTAGTCCATCTATACTAACCTCCACCAGGTTGCAAATTCAATATAATTTTTTTCTGCATCTAGCTCTTAAAAAATATTTGGGCTTCGGCTTGTAGCAGTGTGTGGGACTTGTTCTATTAGTCCATCTATACTAACCTCCACCAGGTTGCAAATTCAATATAATTTTTATCTGCATCTAGCTCTGAAAAAATATTTTGGCTTTTAGCAGTGTGTGAGAATGGTTCTATAAGTCCATCTATACTAACCTCCACTAGTTTGCAAATTCAATATAATTTTTTCTGCATCTAGCTCTGAAAAAATATTTCGTCTTGTAGCAGTGTGTGAGACTTGTTCTATTAGTCCATCTATACGAACCTCCACCAGGTTTCAATTTCAATATAATTTTTATCTGGATCTAGCTCTGAAAAAATATTTGGGCTTCGGTTTGTAGCAGTGTGTGGGACTTGTTCTATTAGTCCATCTATACTAACCTCCACCAGGTTGCAAATTCAATATAATTTTTTCTGCATCTAGCTCTGAGAAAATATTTCGGCTTGTAGCAGTGTGTGGGCCTTGTTCTAATAGTCCATCTATACTAACCTCCACCAGGTTGCAAATTCAATATAATTTTTTCTGCACCTAGCTCTGAGAAAATATTTCGGTTTGCAGCAGTGCGTGAGACTTGTTCTATTAGTCTATCTATTCTAACCTCCACCAGGTTTCAAACTCAATATAATTTTTATCTACATCTAGCTCTGACAAAATATTTTTGCTTCGGCTTGTAGCAGTGTGTGGGACTTGTTCTATTAGTCCATCTATACTAACCTCCACCAGGTTGCAAATTCAATATAATTTTTTTCCGCATCTAGCTCTTAAAAAATATTTGGGCTGAAGCTTGTAGCAGTGTGTGGGACTTGTTCTATTAGTCCATCTATACTAACCTCCACCAGGTTGCAAATGCAATATAATATTTATCTGCATCTAGCTCTGAAAAAATATTTTGGCTTTTAGCAGTGCGTGACTCTTGTTCTCTTAGTCCATCTATACTAACCTCCACCAGGTTGCAAATTCAATATAATTTTTTTCTACATCTAGCTCTGACAAAATATTTGGGCTTCGGCTTGTAGCAGTGTGTGGGACTTGTTCTATTAGTCCATCTATACTAACCTCCACCAGGTTGCAAATTCAATATAATTTTTTTCTGCATCTAGCTCTTAAAAAATATTTGGGCTGAAGCTTGTAGCAGTGTGTGGGACTTGTTCTATTAGTCCATCTATACTAACCTCCACCAGGTTGCAAATTCAATATAAATTTTTTTCTGAATCTAGCACTGAAAAAAATTTTCGGCTTGTAGCAGTGTGTGGGACTTGTTCTATGAGTCCATCTATACTAACCTCCACCAGGTTGCAAATTCAATATAATTTTTTTCTGCATATAGCTCTGAAAAAATATTTCGGCTTGTAGCAGTGTGTGGGACTTGATCTATTGGTCCATCTATACTAACCTCCACCAGGTTGCAAATTCAATATAATTTTTTTCTGCATCTAGCTCTGAAAAAATATTTCGGCTTGTAGCAGTTTGTGGGACTTGTTCTATTAGTCCATCTTTAATAACCTAAACCACGTTGCAAATTCAATATAAATTTTTTCTGTATCTAGCTCTGAAAAAATATTTTGTCTTGTAGCAGTTTGTGAGACTTGTTCTTTTAGTCCATCTATACTAACCTCCACCAAGTTGCAAATTCTATATAATTTTATTCTGCATCTAGCTCTGATAAAATATTTCTGCTTGTAGCGGTTGTTAGACTTGTTCTATTGGTCCATCAATACTAACCTCCACCAGGTTGCAAATTCAATATAATTTTTATCTGCATCTAGCTCTGAAAAAATATTTTGGCTTTTAGCAGTGCGTGAGTCTTGCTCTCTGAGTCCATCTATACTAACCTCCACCAGGTTGCAAATTCAATATAATTTTTATCTGCATCTAGCTCTGAAAAAATATTTTGGCTTTTAGCAGTGCGTGAGTCTTGTTCTCTTAGTCCATCTATACTAACCTCCACCAGGTTGAAAATTCAATATAATTTTAATCTGCATCTAGCTCTGAAAAAATATTTTGAGTTTTAGCAGTGCGTGAGTCTTGTTCTCTTTGTCCATCTATACTAACCTCCACCAGGTTGCAAATTCAATATAATTTTTTTCTACATCTAGCTCTGAAAAAATATTTCGTCTTGTAGCAGTGTGTGAGACATGTTCTATTAGTCCATCTATACTAACCTCCACCAGATTGCAAATTCAATATAATTTTTTTCTGCATCTAGCTCTGATAAAATGTTTGGACTTTGGTTGTAGCAGTTTGTGGGACTTGTTCTATTAGTCCATCTATACTAACCTCCACCAGGTTTCAAATTCAATATAATTTTTTTCTGCATCTAGCTCTGATAAAATATTTCTGCTTGTAGCGGTTGTGAGACTTGTTCTATTGGTCCATATACTAACCTCCACCAGGTTGCAAATTCAGTATAATTTTTATCTGCATCTAACTCTGAAAAAATATTTGGGCTTCGGCTTGTAGAAGTGTGTGGGACTTGTTCTATTAGTCCATCTATACTAACCTCCACCAGGTTGCAAATTCAATATAATTTTTTTTTCCATCTAGCTCTGAAAAAATATTTTGGCTTGTAGCAGTGTGTGAGACTTGTTCTATTAGTCCATCTATACTAAGCTCCAACAGGTTGCAAATTCAATATAATTTTTTTCTGCATCTAGCTCTGAAAAAATATTTAGTCTTGTAGCAGTGTGTAAGTCTTATTCTATTAGTCCATCTACACTAACCTCCACTAGGTTGCAAATTCAATATAATTTTTTTCTGCATCTAGCTCTGAAAAAATATTTCGGCTTGTGGCAGTGTATGGGATTTGTTCTATTAGTCAATCTATACTAACCTCGACCAGGTAGCAAATTCAATATAAATTTTTTCTGTATCTAGCTCTGAAAAAATATTTTGGCTTGTAGCAGTGTGTGAGACTTGTTCTATTAGTCCATCTATACTAACCTCCACCAGGTTGCAAATTCAATATAATTTTTATCTACATCTAGCTCTGAAAAAATATTTGGGCTTCGGCTTGTAGCAGTGTGTGGGACTTGTTCTATTAGTCCATCTATACTAACATCCACCAGGTTGCAAATTTAATATAATTTTTTTCTGCATCTAGCTCTTAAAAAATATTTGGGCTTCGGCTTGTAGCAGTGTGTGGGACTTGTTCTATTAGTCCATCTATACTAACCTCCACTAGGTTGCAAATTCAATATAATTTTTATCTGCATCTAGCTCTGAATAAATATTTTGTCTTGTAGCAGTGTGTGAGACTTGTTCTATTAGTCCATCTATACTAACTTCCACCAGGTTGCAAATTCAATATAATTTTTTTATCTGCATCTAGCTCTGAAAAAATATTTGGGCTTCGGCTTGTAGCAGTGTGTGGGACTTGTTCTATTAGTTCATCTATACTAACTTCCACCAGGTTGCAAATTCAATATAATTTTTATCTGCATCTAGCTCTGAAAAAATATTTGGGCTTCGGCTTGTAGCAGTGTGTGGGACTTGTTCTATTAGTCCATCTATACTAACCTCCACCAGTTTGCAAATTCAATATAATTTTTATCTGCATCTAGCTCTGAAAAAATATTTTGGCTTTTAGCAGTGCGTGAGTCTTCTTCTCTTAGTCCATCTATACTAACCTCCACGGGTTGCAAATTCAATATAATTTTTTTCTACATCTAGCTCTGAAAAAATATTTTGGCTTGTATCAGTGTGTGAGACTTGTTCTATTAGTCCATCTATACTAACCTCCACTAGGTTGCAAATTCAATATAATTTTTTCTGCATCTAGCTCTGAAAAAATGTTTCGTCTTGTAGCAGTGTGTGAGACATGTTCTATTAGTCCATCTATACTAACCTCCACCAGATTGCAAATTCAATATAATTTTTTTCTGCATCTAGCTCTGAAAAAATATTTAGTCTTGTAGCAGTGTGTAAGTCTTATTCTATTAGTCCATCTACACTAACCTCCACCAGGTTGCAAATTCAATATAATTTTTTTCTGCATCTAGCTCTGAAAAAATATTTCGGCTTGTAGCAGTGTATGGGATTTGTTCTATTAGTCAATCTATACTAACCTCCACCAGGTTGCAAATTCAATATAAATTTTTTCTGTATCTAGCTCTGAAAAAATATTTTGGCTTGTAGCAGTGTGTGAGACTTGTTCTATTAGTCCATCTATACTAACCTCCACCAGGTTGCAAATTCAATATAATTTTTATCTACATCTAGCTCTGAAAAAATATTTGGGCTTCGGCTTGTAGCAGTGTGTGGGGCTTGTTCTATTAGTCCATCTATACTAACCTCCACTAGGTTACAAATTCAATATAATTTTTTCTGCATCTAGCTCTGAAAAAATATTTTGTCTTGTAGCAATGTGTGAGACATGTTCTATTAGTCCATCTATACTAACCTCCACCAGATTGCAAATTCAATATAATTTTTTTCTGCATCTAGCTCTGATAAAATGTTTGGGCTTCGGTTGTAGCAGTTTGTGGGACTTGTTCTATTAGTCCATCTATACTAACCTCCACCAGGTTTCAAATTCAATATAATTTTTTTTTGAATCTAGCTCTGATAAAATATGTTATGCACACGCCCGGGCTGAGCGGCGTGTGCGTGTGATTGTAGTGATTCCACTGGACCATGAACCGGAGAGTGCCTGGAGGGGCGTGACTAAGTATCTGGCCAATCCGACCAAGATGGCACGACGGCATACGACGCCAGTGCACCAGGGAGAAACCGGGCAGAGGGACCAGGTGCTACTCCAGGTCAAACTCCGGACACGGGGGTTGACCCACACAGGGATTACTGGATCAGGCTGGTTAGGCTGGCGCACAGACTGGAGGGTATAGGCAGGCACGACTGGTATGCAGGCAGGCGGGTAAAGGCAAGTGCAGCTAGAGTGCAGACAGGGAGGCACTAGCAGGTAGGAACACAGGCGGGATAGGACCCAGTACACACTGGGACTCAGGAACAATACAGGTAGAGGGGTACAGGCAAGCACAGCTAGAGTGCAGACAGGGAGGCACTAGCAGGTAGGAACACAGGCGGGATAGGACCCAGTACACACTGGGACTCAGGAACAGGCAGGTTAGGCTGGCACAGACTGGTGGATATAAGCAAACACGGCAGGTATGCAGATGGGTGGATACAGGCGAGTATGCAGGCAGGGAGGTACTGGCCGAAAGGACGGGCTGGAGCACAGAAAGGTTAAGACCCAGTACAGACTGGGTCACAGAACCGCAGATGCGGTAGACAACCACAGCAGAGAGGGAACGCCCGAAGCGGTGGGCAAGAACAGAGCAGGACGGGGCTGCAGGAGCAGCGAGCACAAGCAGGGCAGGACAGGACTGCCGGAGCAGCGGGCAGAAGCAGGGCAGGACAGGACTGCCGGAGCAGCGGGCAGAAGCAGGGCAGGACAGGACTGCCGGAGCAGCGGGCAGAAGCAGGGCAGGACAGGACTGCCGGAGCAGCGGGCAGAATCAGGGCAGGACAGGACTGCCGGAGCAGCGGGCAGAAGCAGGGCAGGACAGGACTGCCGGAGCAGCGGGCAGAAGCAGGGCAGGACAGGACTGCCGGAGCAGCGGGCAGAAGCAGGGCAGGACAGGACTGCCGGAGCAGCGGGCAGAAGCAGGGCAGGACAGGACTGCCGGAGCAGTGGGCAGAAGCAGGGCAGGACAGGACTGCCGGAGCAGTGGGCAGAAGCAGGGCAGGCTAGAACCGCCGGAGCGGTAAGCAAAGGAGTCAGAGCAGACTAGAACCGCCGGAGCGGTGAGCAAAGGAGTCAGAGCAGGCTAGAACCACCGGAGCGGTGAGCAAAGGAGTCAGAGCAGGCTAGGCTGAGTAGGGGGGACAGGGCTCTGTTCACACGGAACAGACAGGAAGGGAAAGGCAGAGCCAGACACCCACAGGGTACTAGCAGAGAAGTAGCGAGTGGACCACAAACTCACAAACGGGAGTACAGAGACAACAAGCAGGAGTTAGGTACGAGTTCAGACTCTGCAGAAAAAGGAAGGGAACGGACATAGAGGCAAAACAGGTAAAGGATAGGAGAGAGTTCAGACTGGAACTGAGTGTACGGAGGAGACCGACACTGCAGCAGAATACAGGAGCGGGTCTGGGAATACGGCCCCCAGAGAGGCAGGACGAACAGGCAAGGTGCGTGTTCAGACAGGACAGACAAGATACAGGAGCAGGTCTAGGTAATCGGCCCCTAGAAGGCAGGAGGAACAGGCTAGGAGCGTGTTCAGACAGGTCAGACAAGATACAGGAACGGGTCTAGGTAATCGGCCCCTAGAAGGCAGGAGGAACAGGCTAGGAGCGTGTTCAGACAGGCCTGGAAATACAGCCTCCAGGATAGGCAGACAAGAGAACACAGAACGGGACCTGGCACCTTCAGAGTGCAAGCACACACTGAATGAAACACTATGCTCAGGCAGGAATAGATGGGAGCAGCTGAGCTATATACCAGGTGACAGACAGCAATAGGCTGAGGACGCACAAGGGGTGTGACCCACAGCAGGTACAAAAAGCAGGAAGTGATCGGGCGCCGCCCTTAAGCAGCAGAAACAGACACAAACAGACAGCATGGAGGGAAGCCAGAGAGACATTCTGGACAGGAGATCAAGTGCGCGCTCTTGCACAGTGGGAGATGGACCACTATGCAAGGACGCCGCCAGGTATGTTACAAAATATTTCTGCTTGTAGCGGTTGTGAGACTTGTTCTATTGGTCCATCTATACTAACGTCCACCAGGTTGCAAATTCAGTATAATTTTTCTCTACATCTAACTCTGAAAAAATATTTGGGCTTCGGCTTGTAGCAGTGTGTGAGACTTGTTCTATTAGTCCATCTATACTAACCTCCACCAGGTTGCAAATTCAATATAATTTTTTTTTGCATCTAGCTCTGAAAAAATATTTTGGCTTGTAGCAGTGTGTGAGACTTTTTCTATTAGTCCATCTATACTACGCTCCAACAGGTTGCAAATTCAATATAATTTTTTTCTGCATCTAGCTCTGAAAAAATATTTAGTCTTGTAGCAGTGTGTAAGTCTTATTCTATTAGTCCATCTACACTAACCTCCACCAGGTTGCAAATTCAATATAATATTTTTCTGCATCTAGCTCTGAAAAAATATTTTGGCTTGTAGCAGTGTATGGGATTTGTTCTATTAGTCAATCTATACTAACCTCCACCAGGTTGCAAATTCAATATAAATTTTTTCTGTATCTAGCTCTGAAAAAAAATTTTGGCTTGTAGCAGTGTGTGAGACTTGTTCTATTAGTCCATCTATACTAACCTCCACCAGGTTGCAAATTCAATATAATTTTTATCTACATCTAGCTCTGAAAAAATATTTGGGCTTCGGCTTGTAGCAGTGTGTGGGACTTGTTCTATTAGTCCATCTATACTAACCTCCACTAGGTTGCAAATTCAATATAATTTTTTCTGCATCTAGCTCTGAAAAAATATTTCGTCTTGTAGCAGTGTGTGAGACATGTTCTATTAGTCCATCTATACTAACCTCCACCAGATTGTAAATTCAATATAATTTTTTTCTGCATCTAGCTCTGATAAAATGTTTGGGCTTCGGTTGTAGCAGTTTGTGGAACTTGTTCTATTAGTCCATCTATACTAACCTCCACCAGGTTTCAAATTCAATATAATTTTTTTTTGCATCTAGCTCTGATAAAATATTTCTGCTTGTAGCGGTTGTGAGACTTGTTCTATTGGTCCATCTATACTAACCTCCACCAGGTTGCAAATTCAGTATAATTTTTATCTGCATCTAACTCTGAAAAAATATTTGGGCTTCGGCTTGTAGCAGTGTGTGGGACTTGTTCTATTAGTCCATCTATACTAACCTCCACCAGGTTGCAAATTCAATATAATTTTTTTCTGCATCAAGCTCTGAAAAAATATTTAGTCTTGTAGCAGTGTGTAAGTCTTATTCTATTAGTCCATCTACACTAACCTCCACCAGGTTGCAAATTCAATATAATTTTTTTCTGCATGTAGCTCTGAAAAAATATTTCGGCTTGTAGCAGTGTATGGGATTTGTTCTATTAGTCAATCTATACTAACCTCCACCAGGTTGCAAAATCAATATAAACTTTTTCTGTATCTAGCTCTGAAAAAATATTTTGGCTTGTAGCAGTGTGTGAGACTTGTTCTATTAGTCCATCTATACTAACCTCCGCCAGGTTGCAAATTCAATATAATTTTTATCTACATCTAGCTCTGAAAAAATATTTGGGCTTCGGCTTGTTGCAGTGTGTGGGACTTGTTCTATTAGTCCATCTATACTAACATCCACCAGGTTGCAAATTTAATATAATTTTTTTCTGCATCTAGCATTTAAAAAATATTTGGGCTTCGGCTTGTAGCAGTGTGTGGGACTTGTTCTATTAGTCCATCTATACTAACCTCCACTAGGTTGCAAATTCAATATAATTTTTATCTGCATCTAGCTCTGAATAAATATTTCGTCTTGTAGCAGTGTGTGAGACTTGTTCTATTAGTCCATCTATACTTACTTCCACCAGGTTGCAAATTCAATATAATTTTTTTATCTGCATCTAGCTCTGAAAAAATATTTGGGCTTCGGCTTGTAGCACTGTGTGGGACTTGTTCTATTAGTCCATCTATACTAGCCTCCACTAGATTGCAAATTCAACATCATTTTTTTCTGCATCGAGCTCTTAAAAAATATTTGGGCTTCGGCTTGTAGCAGTGTGTGGGACTTGTTCCATTAGTTCATCTATACTAACTTCCACCAGGTTGCAAATTCAATATAATTTTTATCTGCATCTAGCTCTGAAAA
This sequence comes from Phyllobates terribilis, assembly GCF_046119375.1. Lineage (NCBI taxonomy): Eukaryota > Metazoa > Chordata > Amphibia > Anura > Dendrobatidae > Phyllobates > Phyllobates terribilis. The sequence continues at coordinate 322,970,566 of NW_027362764.1, read as the reverse complement.
AATATTTGGGCTTCGGCTTGTAGCAGTGTGTGGGACTTGTTCTCTTAGTCCATCTATACTAACCTCCACCAGGTTGCAAATTCAATATAATATTTTTCTGCATCTAGCTCTGATAAAATATTTCTGCTTGTAGCGGTTGTGAGACTTGTTCTATTGGTCCATCTATACTAACCTCCACCAGGTTGCAAATTCAGTATAATTTTTATCTGCATCTAACTCTGAAAAAATATTTGGGCTTCGGCTTGTAGCAGTGTGTGAGACTTGTTCTATTAGTCCATCTATACTAACCTCCACCAGGTTGCAAATTCAATATAATTTTTTTCTGCATCTACCTCTGAAAAAATATTTCGTCTTGTAGCAGTGTGTGAGTCTTGTTCTATTAGTCCATCTATACTAAGCTCCACCAGGTTTCAAACTCAATATAATTTTTATCTACATCTATCTCTGAAAAAATATTTGGGCATCGGCTTGTAGCAGTGTGTGGGACTTGTTCTATTAGTCCATCAATACTAACCTCCACCAGGTTGCAAATTCAATATAATTTTTTTCTGCATCTATCTCTTAAAAAATATTTGGGCTTCGGCTTGTAGCAGTGTGTGGGACTTGTTCTATTAGTCCATCTATACTAACCTCCACTAGGTTGCAAATTCAATATAATATTTATCTGCATCTAGCTCTGAATAAATATTTTGTCTTGTAGCAGTGTGTGAGACTTGTTCTATTAGTCCATCTATACTAACTTCCACCAGGTTGCAAATTCAATATAATTTTTTTATCTGCATCTAGCTCTGAAAAAATATTTGGGTTTCGGCTTGTAGCACTGTGTGGGACTTGTTCTATTAGTCCATCTATACTAACCTATACTAGATTGCAAATTCAACAAAATTTTTTTCTGCATCAAGCTCTTAAAAAATATTTGGGCTTCGGCTTGTAGCAGTGTGTGGGACTTGTTCTATTAGTTCATCTATACTAACTTCCACCAAGTTGCAAATTCAATATAATTTTTATCTGCATCTAGCTCTGAAAAAATATTTGGGCTTCGGCTTGGAGCAGTGTGTGGGACTTGTTCTATTAGTCCATCTATACTAACCTCCACCAGGTTGCAAATTCAATATAAATTTTTTCTGTATCTAGCTCTGAAAAAATATTTAGTCTTGTAGCAGTGTGTGAAACTTGTTCTTTTAGTCCATCTATACTAACCTCCGCCAGGTTGCAAATTCTATATAATTTTTTTCTGCATCTAACTCTGAAAAAATATTTGGGCTTCAGCTTGTAGCAGTGTGTGGGACTTGTTCTATTAGTCCATCTATACTAACATCCACCAGGTTGCAAATTCAATATCATTTTTTTCTGCATCTAGCTCTGAAAAAATATTTGGGCTTGTAGTAGTGTGTGAGACTTGTTCTATTAGTCCATCTATACTAACCTCCAACAGGTTGCAAATTTAATATAATTTTTTTCTCCATCTAGCTCTGAAAAAATATGTAGTCTTGTAGCAGTGTGTGAGTCTTGCTCTATTAGTCCATCTACACTAACCTCCACCAGGTTGCAAATTCAATATAATTTTTTTCTGCATAGAGCTCTGAAAAAATATTTCGGCTTGTAGCAGTGTATGGGACTTGTTCTATTAGTCCATCTATACTAACCTCCACCAGGTTGCAAATTCAATATAAATTTTTTCTGTATCTAGCTCTGAAAAAATATTTCGGCTTGTAGCAGTGTGTGAGACTTGTTCTATTAGTCCATCTATACTAACCTCCACCAGGTTTCAAATTCAATATAATTTTTATCTACATCTAGCTCTGAAAAAATATTTGGGCTTCAGATTGTAGCAGTGTGTGGGACTTGTTCTATTAGTCCATCTATACTAACATCCACCAGGTTGCAAATTCAATATCATTTTTTTCTGCATCTAGCTCTGAAAAAATATTTGGGCTTCGGCTTGTAGCAGTGTGTGGGACTTGTTCTATTAGTCCATCTATACTAACCTCCACCAGGTTGCAAATTCAATATAATTTTTTTCTGCATCTAGCTCTGAAAAAATATTTTTGCTTGTAGCAGTGCGTGAGTCTTGTTCTATCAGTCCATCTATACTAACCTCCACAAGGTTGCAAATTCAATATAATTTTTTTCTACATCTAGCTCTGAAAAAATATTTTGGCTTATAGCAGTGTCTGAGACTTGTTATATAAGTCCATCCATACTAACTTCCACCAGGTTGCAAATTCTGTATAATTTTTTTCTGCATCTAGCTCTGAAAAAATATTTTGTCTTGTAGCACTGTGAGAGACTTGTTTTATTAGTCTATCTATACTAACCTCCACCATTTTGCAAATTCAATATAATTTTTATCTGCATCTAGCTCTGAAAAAATATTTCGGCTTGTAGCAGTGTATGGGACTTGTTCTATTAGTCCATCTATACTAACCTCCACCAGGTTGCAAATTCAATATAATTTTTTTCTGTATCTAGCTCTGAAAAAATATTTCTTCTTCTAGCAGCGTGTGAGACTTGTTTTATTAGTCCATCTATACTAACCTCCACCAGGTTTCAAATTCAATATAATTTTTATCTACATCTACCTCTGAAAAAATATTTGGGCTTCGGATTGTAGCAGTGTGTGGGACTTGTTCTATTAGTCCATCTATACTAACATCCACCAGGTTGCAAATTCAATATAATTTTTTTCTGCTTCCAGCTCTTAAAAAATATTTGGGCTTCGGCTTGTAGCAGTGTGTGGGACTTGTTCTATTAGTCCATCTATGCTAACCTCCACTAAGCTGCAAATTCAATATAATTTTTTTCTGCATCTAGCTCTGAAAAAATATTTTGGCTTGTAGCAGTGCGTGAGTCTTGTTCTATCAGTCCATCTATACTAACCTCCACAAGGTTGCAAATTCAATATAATTTTTTTCTACATCTAGCTCTGAAAAAATATTTTGGCTTATAGCAGTGTGTGAGACTTGTTATATAAGTCCATCCATACTAACTTCCACCAGGTTGCAAATTCTGTATAATTTTTTTCTGCATCTAGCTCTGAAAAAATATTTTGTCTTGTAGCACTGTGTGAGACTTTTTCTATTAGTCTATCTATACTAACCTCCACCATGTTGCAAATTCAATATAATTTTTATCTGCATCTAGCTCTGAAAAAATATTTGGGCTTCGGCTTGTAGCAGTGTGTCGGACTTGTTCTTTTAGTCCATGTAAACTAACCTCCACCAGGTTGCAAATTCAATATAATTTTTTTCTGCATCTAGCTCTGAAAAAATATTTGGGCTTCGGCTTGTAGCACTGTGTGGGACTTGTTCTATTAGTACATCTATACTAACCCCCACCAGGTTGCAAATTCAATATCATTTTTTTCTGCATCTAGCTCTGAAAAAATATTTTGGTTTGTAGAAGTGTGTTAGACTTGTTCTATTAGCCCATCTATACTAACCTTCAATAGGTTTCAAATTCAATATAATTTTTTTCTGCATCTAGCTCTGAAAAAATATTTCGGCTTCTAGCAGTGTGTGGTACTTGTTCTATTAGTCCAACTATACTAACCTCCACCAGGTTGCAAATTCAAAATAATTTTTTTCTGCATCTAGCTCTGAAAAAATATTTTGGCTTTTAGCAGTGCGTGAGTCTTGTTCAATTAGTCCATCTATACTAACCTCCACCAGGTTGCAAATTCAATATAATTTTTTTCTACATCTAGCTCTGAAAAAATATTTTGGCTTGTAGCAGTGTGTGAGACTTGTTCTGTTAGTCCATCTATACTAACCTCCACTAGGTTGCAAATTCCATATAATTTTTTGTGCATCTAGCTCTGAAAAAATATTTTGTCTTGTAGCAGTGTGTGAGACATGTTCTATTAGTCAATCTATACTAACCTCCACCAGGTTGCAAATTCAATTTAATTTTTTTCTGAATCTAGCACTGAAAAAAAATTTCAGCTTGTAGCAGTGTGTGGGACTTTTTCTATTAGTCCATCTATACTAACATCCACCAGGTTGCAAATTCAATATAATTTTTTCCTGCATCTAGCTCTGAAAAAATATTTGGGCTTCGGCTTGTAGCAGTGTGTGGGACTTGTTGCATTAGTCCATCTATACTAACCTCCACCAGGTTGCAAATTCAATATAATTTTTGCATCTAGCTCTGAAAAAATATTTTGGCTTATAGTAGTGTGTGAGACTTGTTCTATTAGTCCATCTATACTGTACTAACCTCCACCAGGTTGAAAATTCAATATAATTATTTTCTGCAACTACCTCTGAAAAAATATTTCGTCTTGTAGCAGTGTGTGAGTCTTGTTCTATTAGTCCATCTATACTAAGCTCCACCAGGTTTCAAACTCAATATAATTTTTATCTACATCTATCTCTGAAAAAATATTTGGGCTTCGGCTTGTAGCAGTGTGTGGAACTTGTTCTATTAGTCCATCTATACTAACCTCCACCAGGTTGAAAATTCAATATAATTTTTTTCTGCATCTAGCTCTTAAATAAGATATGGGCTTTGGCTTGTAGCAGTGTGTGGGACTTGTTCAATTTGTCTATCTATACTAACCTCCACCAGGTTGCAAATTCAATATAATTTTTTTCTGCATCTAGCTCTGAAAAAATATTTTGGCTTTTAGCAGTGCGTGAGTCTTGTTCTCTTAGTCCATTCATACTAACCTCCACCAGGTTGCAAATTCAATATAATTTTTTTCTACATCTAGCTCTGAAAAAATATTTAGGCTTGTAGCAGTGTGTGAGACTTGTTCTATTTGTCCATCTATACTAACCTCCACCAGGTTGCAAATTCAATATAATTTTTTTATGCATCTAGCTCTTAAAAAATATATGGGCTTAGGCTTGTAGCAGTGTGTGGGACTTGTTCTATTTGTCCATCTATACTAACCTCCACCAGGTTGAAAATTCAATATAATTTTTTTCTGCATCTACCTCTGAAAAAATATTTCGTCTTGTAGCAGTGTGTGAGTCTTGTTCTATTAGTCCATCTATACTAAGCTCCACCAGGTTTCAAACTCAATATAATTTTTATCTACATCTATCTCTGAAAAATTATTTGGGCTTCGGCTTGTAGCAGTGTGTGGGACTTGTTCTATTAGTCCATCTATACTAACCTCCACCAGGTTGCAAATTCAATATAATTTTTTTATGCATCTAGCTCTTAAAAAATATATGGGCTTGTAGCAGTGTGTGAGATTTGTTCTATTAGTCCATCTATACTAACCTCCACCAGGTTGAAAATTCAATATAATTTTTTTCTGCATCTACCTCTGAAAAAATATTTCGTCTTGTAGCAGCGTGTGAGTCTTGTTCTATTAGTCCATCTATACTAAGCTCCACCAGGTTTCAAACTCAATATTATTTTTATCTACATCTATCTCTGAAAAAATATTTGGGCTTCGGCTTGTAGCAGTGTGTGGGACTTGTTCTATTAGTCCATCTATACTAACCTCCACCAGGTTGCAAATTCAAAATAATTTTTTTCTGCATCTAGCTCTGAATAAATATTTCGTCTTGTAGCAGTGTGTGAGACTTGTTCTATTAGTCCATCTATACTAACTTCCACCAGGTTGCAAATTCAATATAATTTTTATCTGCATCTAGCTCTGAAAAAATATTTGGGCTTTGGCTTGTAGCAGTGTGTGGGACTTGTTCTATTAGTCCATCTATACTAACCTCCACCAGGTTGCAAATTCAATATAATTTTTTTCTGCATCTAGCACTGAAAAAATATTTCGGCTTGTCGCAGTGTGTGAGACTTGTTCTATTAGTCCATCTATACTAACCTCCACCAGGTTGCAAATTCAATATAATTTTTTTCTGCATCTAACTCTGAAAAAATATTTTGTCTTGTAGCAGTGTGTGAGACTGGTTCTATTAGTCCATCTATACTAACCTCCACCACGTTGCAAATTCAATATAAATTTTTTCTGTATCTAGCTCTGAAAAAATATTTCGTCCTGTAGCAGTGTGTGAAACTTGTTCTTTTAGTCCATCTATACTAACCTCCACCAGATTGCAAATTCAATATAATTTTTTTCTGCATCTAGCTCTGAGAAAATATTTCTGCTTGTAGCGGTTGTGAGACTTGTTCTATTGGTCCATCTATACTAACCTCCACCAGGTTGCAAATTCAATATAATTTTTGTCTGCATCTAACTCTGAAAAAATATTTGGGCTTCGGCTTGTAGCAGTGTGTCGAACTTGTTCTATTAGTCCATGTATACTAACCTTCACCAGGTTGCAAATTCAATATAATTTTTTTTTGCATCTAGCTCTGAAAAAATATTTTGGCTTGTAGCAGTGTGTGAGACTTGTTCTATTAGTCCATCTATACTAACCTCCAACAGGTTGCAAATTCAATATAATTTTTTTCTCCATCTAGCTCTGAAAAAATATGTAGTCTTGTAGCAGTGTGTGAGTCTTGTTCTATTAGTCCATCTACACTAACCTCCAACAGGTTGCAAATTCAATATAATTTTTTTCTGCATCTAGCTCTGAAAAAATATTTCGGCTTGTAGCAGTGTATGGGACTTGTTCTATTAGTCCATCTATACTAACCTCCACCAGGTTGCAAATTCAATATAATTTTTTTCTATATCTAGCTCTGAAAAAATATTTTGGCTTGTAGCAGTATGTGAGACTTGTTCTATTAGTCCATCTATACTAACATCCACCAGGTTGCAAATTCAATATCATTTTTTTCTGCATCTAACTCTTAAAAAATATTTGGGCTTCGGCTTGAAGCAGTGTGTGGGACTTGTTCTATTAGTCCATCTATACTAACCTCCACCAGGTTGCAAATTCAATATAATTTTTTTCTGCATCTAGCTCTGAAAAAATATTTTGGCTTGTAGCAGTGCGCGAGTCTTGTACTATCAGTCCATCTATACTAAATTCCACAAGGTTGCAAATTCAATATAATTTTTTTCTACATCTAGCTCTGAAAAAATATTTTGGCTTATAGCAGTGTGTGAGACTTGTTATATAAGTCCATCTATACTAACTTCCACCAGGTTGCAAATTCTGTATAATTTTTTTCTGCATCTAGCTATGAAAAAATATTTTGTGTTGTAGCACTGTGTGAGACTTGTTCTATTAGTCTATCTATACTAACCTCCACCATGTTGCAAATTCCATATAATTTTTATCTGCATCTAGCTCTGAAAAAATATTTGGGCTTCGGCTTGTAACAGTGTGTTGGACTTGTTCTAATAGTCCATCTATGCTAACCTCCACCAGGTTGCAAATTCAATATAATTTTTTTCTGCATCTAGCTCTGAAAAAATATTTGGGCTGCGGCTTGTAGCAGTGTGTGGGACTTGTTCTATTAGTCCATCTATACTAACCCCCACCAGGTTGCAAATTCAATATCATTTTTTTCTGCATCTAGCTCTGAAAAAATATTTCAGCTTCTAGCAGTGTGTGGGACTTGTTCTATTAGTCCATCTATACTAACCCCCACCAGGTTGCAAATTCAATATAATTTTTTTCTCCATCTAGCTCTGAAAAAAATATTTTGGCTTTTAGCAGTGCGTGAGTCTTGTTCTCTTAGTCCATCTATACTAACCTCCACCAGGTTGCAAATTCAATATCATTTTTTTCTACATCTAGCTCTGAAAAAAATATTTTGGCTTGTAGCAGCGTGTGAGACTTGTTCTATTAGTCTATCTATACTAACCTCCACCAGGTTTCAAATTCAATATAATTTTTATTTACATCTAGCTCTGAAAAAATATTTGGGCTTTGGATTGTAGCAGTGTGTGGGACTTGTTCTATTAGTCCATCTATACTAACATCCACCAGGTTGCAAATTCAATATCATTTTTTTCTGCATCTAGCTCTTAAAAAATATTTGGGCTTCGGCTTGAAGCAGTGTGTGGGACTTGTTCTATTAGTCCATCTATACTAACCTCCACCAGGTTGCAAATTCAATATAATTTTTTTCTGCATCTAGCTCTGAAAAAATATTTTGGCTTGTAGCTGTGCGTGAGTCTTGTTCTATCAGTCCATCTATACTAACTTCCACCAGGTTGCAAATTCTGTATAATTTTTTTCTGCATCTAGCTATGAAAAAATATTTTGTGTTGTAGCACTGTGTGAGACTTGTTCTATTAGTCTATCTATACTAACCTCCACCATGTTGCAAATTCCATATAATTTTTATCTTCATCTAGCTCTGAAAAAATATTTGGGCTTCAGCTTGTAGCAGTGTGTTGGACTTGTTCTATTAGTCCATCTATGCTAACTTCCACCAGGTTGCAAATTCAATATAATTTTTTTCTGCATCTAGCTCTGAACAAATATTTGGGCTTCGGCTTGTAGCAGTGTCTGGGACTTGTTCTATTAGTCCATCTATACTAACCCCCACCAGGTTGCAAATTCAATATCATTTTTTTCTGCATCTAGCTCTGAAAAAATATTTTGGTTTGTAGAAGTATGTGAGACTTGTTCTATTAGCCCATCTATACTAACCTCCAATAGGTTTCAAATTCAATATAATTTTTTTCTGCATCTAGCTCTGAAAAAATATTTCAGCTTCTAGCAGTGTGTGGGACTTGTTCTATTAGTCCATCTATACTAACCCCCACCAGGTTGCAAATTCAATATATTTTTTTTCTCCATCTAGCTCTGAAAAAATATTTTGGCTTTTAGCAGTGCGTGAGTCTTGTTCTCTTAGTCCATCTATACTAACCTCCACCAGGTTGCAAATTCAATATCATTTTTTTCTACATCTAGCTCTGAAAAAATATTTTGGCTTGTAGCAGTGTGTGAGACTTGTTCTATTAGTCCATCTATACTAACCTCCACCAGGTTTCAAATTCAATATAATTTTTATTTACATCTAGCTCTGAAAAAATATTTGGGCTTTGGATTGTAGCAGTGTGTGGGACTTGTTCTATTAGTCCATCTATACTAACATCCACCAGGTTGCAAATTCAATATCATTTTTTTCTGCATCTAGCTCTTAAAAAATATTTGGGCTTCGGCTTGAAGCAGTGTGTGGGACTTGTTCTATTAGTCCATCTATACTAACCTCCACCAGGTTGCAAATTCAATATAATTTTTTTCTGCAACTAGCTCTGAAAAAATATTTTGGCTTGTAGCAGTGCGTGAGTCTTGTTCTATCAGTCCATCTATACTAACCCCCACCAGGTTGCAAATTCAATATCATTTTTTTCTGCATCTAGCTCTGAAAAAATATTTTGGTTTGTAGAAGTATGTGAGACTTGTTCAATTAGCCCATCTATACTAACCTCCATTAGGTTTCAAATTCAATATAATTTTTTCTGCATCTAGCTCTGAAAAAATATTTTGGTTTGTAGAAGTATGTGAGACTTGTTCAATTAGCCCATCTATACTAACCTCCATTAGGTTTCAAATTCAATATAATTTTTTCTGCATCTAGCTCTGAAAAAATATTTCAGCTTCTAGCAGTGTGTGGGACTTGTTCTATTAGTCCATCTATACTAACCCCCACCAGGTTGCAAATTCAATATAATTTTTTTCTCCATCTAGCTCTGAAAAAATATTTCGGCTTTTAGCAGTGCGTGAGTCTTGTTCTCTTAGTCCATCTATACTAACCTCCACCAGGTTGCAAATTCAATATCATTTTTTTCTACGTCTAGCTCTGAAAAAATATTTTGGCTTGTAGCAGTGTGTGAGACTTGTTCTATTAGTCCATCTATACTAACCTCCACCAGGTTGCAAATTCAATATCATTTTTTTCTACATCTAGCTCTGAAAAAATATTTTGGCTTGAAGCAGTGTGTGAGACTTGTTCTATTAGTCCATCTATACTAACCTCCACTAGGTTGCAAATTCAATACAATTTTTTGTGCATCTAGCTCTGAAAAAATATTTCGTCTTGTAGCAGTGTGTGAGACATGTTCTATTAGTCCATCTATACTAACCTCCACCAGGTTGCAAATTCAATATAATTTTTTTCTGAATCTAGCACTGAAAAAAAATTTCAGCTTGTAGCAGTGTGTGGGACTTTTTCTATTAGTCCATCTATACTAACCTCCACCAGGTTGCAAATTCAATATAATATTTTCCTGCATCTAGCTCTGAAAAAATATTTGTGCTTCGGCTTGTAGCAGTGTGTGGGACTTGTTCCATTATTCCATCTATACTAACCTCCACCAGGTTGCAAATTCAATATAATTTATTTTTGCATCTAGCTCTGAAAAAATATTTTGGCTTGTAGCAGTGTGTGAGACTTGTTCTATTAGTCCATCTATACTAAGCTCCACCAGGTTTCAAACTCAATATCATTTTTATCTACATCTATCTCTGAAAAAATATTTGGGCTTCGGCTTGTAGCAGTGTGTGGAACTTGTTCTATTAGTCCATCTATACTAACTTCCACCAGGTTGCAAATTCAATATAATTTGTTTCTGCATTTAGATCTTAAAAAATATATGGGCTTCGGCTTGTAGCAGTGTGTGGGACTTGTTCTATTTGTCCATCTATACTAACCTCCACCAGGTTGCAAATTCAATATAATTTTTTTCTGCATCTAGCTCTGAAAAAATATTTTGGCTTTTAGCAGTGCGTGAGTCTTTTTCTCTTAGTCCATCTATACTAACCTCCACCAGGTTGCAAATTCAATATAATTTTTTTCTACATCTAGCTCTGAAAAAATATTTTGGCTTGTAGCAGTGTGTGAGACTTGTTCTATTAGTCCATCTATACTAACCTCCACTAGGTTGCATATTCAATATAATTTTTTCTGCATCTAGCTCTGAAAAAATATTTCGTCTTGTAGCAGTGTGTGAGACATGTTCTATTAGTCCATCTATACTAACCTCCACCAGGTTGCAAATTCAATATAATTTTTTTCTGAATCTAGCACTGAAAAAAAATTTCAGCTTGTAGCAGTGTGTGGGACTTTTTCTATTAGTCCATCTATACTAACCTCCACCAGGTTGCAAATTCAATATAATTTTTTTCTGCATCTAGCTCTGAAAAAATATTTGGGCTTTGGCTTGTAGCAGTGTGTGGGACTTGTTCCATTAGTCCATCTATACTAACCTCCTCCAGGTTGCAAATTCAATATAATTTTTTTTGCATCTAGCTCTGAAAAAATATTTCGGCTTGTAGCAGTGTGTGATACTTGTTCTATTAGTCCATCTATACTAACCTCCAACAGGTTGAAAATTCAATATAATTTTTTTCTGCATCTACCTCTGAAAAAATATTTCGTCTTGTAGCAGTGTGTGAGTCTTGTTCTATTAGTCCATCTATACTAAGCTCCACCAGGTTTCAAACTCAATATAATTTTTATCTACATCTATCTCTGAAAAAATATTTGGGCTTCGGCTTGTAGCAGTGTGTGGGACTTGTTCTATTAGTCCATCTATACTAACCTCCACCAGGTTGCAAATTCAATATAATTTTTTTCTGCATCTAGCTCTTAAAAAATATATGGGCTTCGGCTTGTAGCAGTGTGTGGGACATGTTCTATTTGTCCTTCTATACTAACCTCCACCAGGTTGCAAATTCAATATAATTTTTTTCTGCATCTAGGTCTGAAAAAATATTTCATCTTGTAGCAGTGTGTGAGACTTCTTCTTTTAGTCCATCTATACTAACCTCCACCAGGTTGCAAATTCTATATAATTTTTTTCTGCATCTTGCTCTGATAAAATATTTCTGCTTGTAGCGGTTGTGAGACTTGTTCTATTGGTCCATCTATACTAACCTCCACCATGTTGCAAATTCCATATAATTTTTATCTGCATCTAGCTCTGAAAAAATATTTGGGCTTCGGCTTGTATGTCACTCTGTCTCTGCGTACAGGAGGTCAAGGGCCTAAGCTGACCCTAAGCTGGGGCCCTGACTAATCCCTCTACCTGGAGGTACTGTTAAACGTACAGAGGTCCAGGCTGCCAGCGTAACCCCTACCTCCTGAGGATCCCTGCACCTCAGTAATCTAGTCCTGAGAAGGACCCAGATCACAACTATAGGGGACAGGAAATAATATGCCAACACTCAGTACTTAGACGAACGAGACAGTACAAGGTTCAAACCAAAAACCACCTTGCATACAAAAACTACTCACAACAACAGAGGGAACACCAACGGGAAAGGAGATGAATGATAAAGCGAGGAAGGGAAAAATCACACCAAATACACTTAGCTCAGAACTCCAAAACACCACGATCCGCTCTGTTTGTCTGTATGACATGCTTTCACAGACACTTCCCTAACAGACCGGCAGGCATTTGAAGGAGTCCCACTACAGCAGCATTGATTACAGCTGGGCGAGGCTGGACCTCGTCTAGCACAGAGAGAGAGAGAGTTAACTCCCTCACTGCCGAAAAACACAAAGCACCAAAAACTCAGCTGCGAGAAGTCAGGCTGTGTAATCGTGACGATCTTCGTGGCGACACACCCATGACATTGTAGCAGTGTGTCGGACTTGTTCTATTAGTCCATCTATACTAACCTCCACCAGGTTGCAAATTCAATATCATTTTTTTCTGCATCTAGCTCTGAAAAAATATTTGGGCTTTGCCTTGTAGCAGTGTGTGGGACTTGTTCTATTAGTCCATCTATACTAACCCCCACCAGGTTGCAAATTCAATATAATTTTTTTCTGCATCTAGCTCTGAAAAAATATTTTGGTTTGTAGAAGTGTGTGAGACTTGTTCTATTAGCCCATCTATACTAACCTCCAATAGGTTTCAAATTCAATATAATTTTTTTCTGCATCTAGCTCTGAAAAAATATTTCAGCTTCTAGCAGTGTGTGGGACTTGTTCTATTAGTCCATCTATACTAACCTCCACCAGGTTGCAAATTCAATATAATTTTTTTCTGCATCTAGCTCTGAAAAAATATTTTGGCTTTTAGCAGTGCGTGAGTCTTGTTCTCTTAGTCCATCTATACTAACCTCCACAGGTTGCAAATTCAATATAATTTTTTTCTACATCTAGCTCTGAAAAAATATTTTGGCTTGTAGCAGTGTGTGAGACTTGTTCTATTAGTCCATCTATACTAACCTCCACTAGGTTGCAAATTCAATATAATTTTTTGTGCATCTAGCTCTGAAAAAATATTTCGTCTTGTAGTAGTGTGTGAGACATGTTATATTAGTCCATCTATACTAACCTCCACCAGGTTGCAAATTCAATATAATTTTTTTCTGAATCTAGCACTGAAAAAAAATTTCAGCTTGTAGCAGTGTGTGGGACTTTTTCTATTAGTCCATCTATACTAACCTCCACCAGGTTGCAAATTCAATATAATTTTTTCCTGCATCTAGCTCTGAAAAAATATTTGGGCTTCGGCTTGTAGCAGTGTGTGGGACTTGTTCCATTAGTCCATCTATACTAACCTCCACCAGGTTGCAAATTCAATATAATTTTTTTTTGCATCTAGCTCTAAAAAAATATTTCGGCTTGTAGCTGTGTGTGAGACATGTTCTATTAGTCCATCTATACTAACCTCCACCAGGTTGAAAATTCAATTTAATTTTTTTCTGCATCTCCCTCTGAAAAAATATTTCGTCTTGTAGCAGTGTGTCAGTCTTGTTCTATTAGTCCATCTATACTAAGCTCCACCAGGTTTCAAACTCAATATAATTTTTAGCTACATTTATCTCTGAAAAAATATTTGGGCTTCGGCTTGTAGCAGTGTGTGGGACTTGTTCTATTAGTCCATCTATACTAACCTCCACCAGGTTGCAAATTCAATATAATTTTTTTCTGCATCTAGCTCTTAAAAAATATATGGGCTTCGGCTTGTAGCAATGTGTGGGACTTGTTCTATTTTTCCATCTATACTAACCTCCACCAGGTTGCAAATTCAATATAATTTTTTTCTGCATCTAGGTCTGAAAAAATATTTCGTCTTGTAGCAGTGTGTGAGACTTTTTCTGTTAGTCCATCTATACTAACCTCCAACAGGTTGCAAATTCTATATAATTTTTTTCTGCATCTTACTCTGAAAAAATATTTGGGCTTCGGCTTGTAGCAGTGTGTGGGACTTGTTCTATTAGTCCATCTATTCTAACCTCCACCAGGTTGCAAATTCAATATAATTTTTTTTTTGCATCTAGCTCTTAAAAAATATATGGGCTTCGGCTTGTAGCAATGTGTGGGACTTGTTCTATTTGTCCATCTATACTAACCTCCACCAGGTTGCAAATTCAATATAATTTTTTTCTGCATCTAGGTCTGAAAAAATATTTCGTCTTGTAGCAGTGTGTGAGACTTTTTCTTTTAGTTCATCTATACTAACCTCCACCATGTTGCAAATTCAATATAATTTTTATCTGCATCTAACTGAAAAAATATTTGGGCTTCGACTTGTAGCAGTGTGTGGGACTTGTTCTATTAGTCCATCTATACTAACCTCCACCAGGTTGCAAATTCAATATAATTTTTTTTTGCATCTAGCTCTGAAAAAATATTTAGTCTTGTAGCAATGTGTGAGTCTTGTTCTATTAGTCCATCTACACTAATCTCCACCAGGTTGCAAATTCAATATAATTTTTTTCTGCATCTAGCTCTGAAAAAATATTTCGGCTTGTAGCAGTGTATGGGACCTGTTCTATTAGTCCATCTATACTAACCTCCACCAGGTTGCAAATTCAATATAAATTTTTTCTGTATCTAGCTCTGAAAAAATATTTCGGCTTGTAGCAGTGTGTGAGACATGGTCTATTAGTCCATCTATACTAACTAGAGATGAGCGTTGTTCTACTCGAACTGTTCGCCAATCTCAAATTCGAGCTGTTTTGGGCGGTGTTTGAGCCGTTCGGCGAACACGAACGATTTGAGAAAAATTCGGCTGTTCGAGGTTATGTTCGATAACTGTTCGTGCACCAAAATCATAACTGGATATTTTCTCAGTAATGATGAAAATTAATGTTAATACGCAGTTTGAGTGTACAGCGGGGTGGGAGGAGGGGCAGGGGATGGATCTCTGCAGGAATAATGAAGAACTCCATTTTTTTTTCTCTTTCCCGCATTTACAGTGGGGAGGTGCAATCTGTCAGCCTATCAGCAGCGCACACACGGAGCGAAGTGCTTTTTTTCACACAAGCAAGGGCATGTGTCATTGGCAGTGTATGTCACATGTCCTTGCCCTATAAGACCCAGCCATTTTCCCCGTCGCCACCATTTTCTCACTGCTGCAACTGCGTGCTAGACAGCACCGCTGTTGCTGTGTGCGCTATACCTTGTTAATTTCAAGCCAATTTTCGCACAAATCTACAGATAGATTGGGAGTAGGGAATAGTTGTGATTGCAGTCCTTTTAAGGACTAGGTTACAGCATTTCCTACGACTTTTATCAGGCAGGTCTGTGCTCTTAAATAGATAGATTGTGGGAGTAAAGACTAATTGTAATTGCAGTCCTTTTCAGGACTAGGTTACATCAGTTCCTATCAGTTTTTGCCAGGCAGGTCTGTGCCAGTGCTGTGCAAGTCTTTTTTCACAGCATTTGGCTGAATCTAGCAAAGCTAATCCTTTTTGGCCTATTGCAGAGTGTGTTAGTCAGTGGAGTAGCCTATCTGTGTTGCAAGATATACCACCTGTGTATAGAACACCAATTTTTTTACTGCACCTAGTGAAGTAAAATCTTTTGGGCATAGCATCATTCTATTAGTCCATCTATACTGACCTCCATCAGGTTGCAAATTGAATATAATTATTTTTCTGCATCTAGCTCTGAAAAAATATTTGGGCTTCTAGCAGTGTGTGGGACTTGTTCTATTAGTCCATCTATACTGACCTCCATCAGGTTGCAAACTGAATATAATTTTTTTCTGCATCTAGCTCTGAAAAAATATTTGGCCTTCTAGCAGTGTGTGGGACTTTCTCTATTAGTCCATCTATACTGACCTCCATCAGGTTGCAAATTAAAAATAATTTATATCTGCATCTAGCTCTGAAAAAATATTTGGCCTTCTAGCAGTGTGTGGGACTTTGTCTAATAGTCCATCTATACTGACCTCCATTAGGTTGCAAATTAAAAACAATTTTTATCTGCATCTAGCTCTGAAAAAATATTTGGCCTTCTAGCAGTGTATGGGACTTTCTCTATTAGTCCATCTATACTGACCTCCATCAGGTTGCAAATTCAAAATAATTTTTTGTCTGCATCTAGCTCTGAAAAAATATTTGGCCTTCTAGCAGTGTGTGGGACTTTCTCTATTAGTCCATCTATACTGACCTCCATTAGGCTGCAAATTAAAAATAATTTTTATCTGCATCTATCTCTGAAAAAATATTTGGGCTTCTAGCTGTGTGTGGGACTTGTTCTATTAGTCCATCTATACTGACCTCCATCAGGTTGCAAATTCAAAATAATTTTTTGTCTGCATCTAGCTCTGAAAAAATATTTGGCCTTCTAGCAGTGTGTGGGACTTGTTCTATTAGTCCATCTTTACTGACCTTCATCAGGTTGCAAATTGAATATAATTTTCTTCTGCATCTAGCTCTGAAAAAATATCTGGGCTTCTAGCAGTGTGTGGGACTTTCTCTATTAGTCCATCTATACTGACCTCCATCAGGTTGCAAATTAAAAATAATTTTTATCTGCATCTAGCTCTGAAAAAATATTTGGCCTTCTAGAAGTGTGTGGGACTTTCTCTATTAGTCCATCTATACTGACCTCCATCAGGTTGCAAATTAAAAATAATTTTTATCTACATCTAGCTCTGAAAATATATTTGGGCTTCTAGCAGTGAGTGGGACTTGTTCTATTAGTCCATCTATACTGACTGCCATCAGGTTGCAAATTGAATATAATTTTTTTCTGCATCTAGCTCTGAAAAAATATTTGGGCTTCTAGCAGTGTGTGGGACTGGGTCTGTTAGTCCATCTATACTGACCTCCATCAGGTTGCAAACTGAATATAATTTTTTGTCTGCATCTAGCTGTGAAAAAATATTTGGCCTTCTAGCAGTGTGTGGGACTTGTTCTATTAGTCCATCTATACTGACCTCCATCAGGCTGCAAATTAAAAATAATTTTTATCTGCATATAGCTCTGAAAAAATATTTGGGCTTCTAGCAGTGTGTGGGACTCATTGTATTAGGCCATCTATACCAAGCTCCACCAGCTTTGAAATTAATAATAATTTTTAGCTGCATCTAGCCCTGAAAATAATTTTTCCCAATAGTGGTAGCAATAGAAATATGGGGCGCCCGCCTGGCTAACAAAAATATACGCTTCATAACACAAAACACCAGCCTAGTGCACTGCATTAATAAGATGGCATCATCGTCTCTCCCAGTGCTAGGCCTACAACGCAGGCTAGCATTCCTGTGCCTAAAACACAATGTATGGGTCCGCGCTAGCCACTATGCTGAGGGGTATAAAGCTGCTGCTAACGCTTTATAACAATTCAATTGGCAGATTTTCACAGAGCTCTTCCACAACGCCCACCCATCGGGCAACAGTTGCCCACCCTCCCTATGGGATCTAGTGGCGAATAGTTGATGCCATTAATCAGAGCGTCAGTTGCCCCGTCAACGTGGCAAGCATACGGTAAGGCATGGGAAGAGTGGACACGACTAGTAGCAGGCAGACGGGTTGACCAATGTGAACAAGCCAGATCACAAGTCACCATAGAATTTCTCCACCAGCTAATGATGAGGGGCATATCAGGGGCGTCAGCGCAGAGGTGTCTCACCGGAGTAGCATTTCACTTCCAACTACTGAATTGGGGAGATGTGACAAAGATTCATCATCAGACAATCCATAAAAGGGTGGAAAAGGGGTCAGCCAAGTCAGGAATGTAGACGTCCCATCCCGTGTCACTTAAACTGATTTCTCACATCTTATCCCTAACACCATTAACATGACACTCACAATTTGAAGCAACACTAATCTCTACTGCATTTGTGATCGCCTTCTTCGGGGCGCTATGTATAAGCGAATTAGTCCCTCAATCCAAAATTACCACCAGTGGAGGCTTATTACACCAGGACATAGCCATAGCCAATAATGCAATATGTCTACGCATACACCAATCGAAAACGGTTCCAGCGGGCAGGGGTACTTGGGTACTTCTACAACCCACAAACGGTACACTGAGTCGGGTAACAATAGTAAAAACATATCTAACCATCAGATCACAAAGTAATTTCTTCCTATCACAGATTGATGGAACGCCATTATCAAGATACCTGTTCCAAGCTATATTTAATAAATGCATAACATCGGCAGGGAACCACCCCAAAGATTACGGGACACACTCATTCCGCATATGTGCGGCCACGGAAGCAGCAAGAGCAGGACTGTCAGAAACGGAAGTTCAGAGGATAGGGAGATGGCGATCCACGTGTTTGGCGAGATACATAAGACGGGACTTGTTATCCTAACGTGGTTTGTTTCTTTTACAGGTGACACTAAGCCAACAGTGTGAGTGATAGGCCGCTCGTATATATATTGGGCACAAAAAAGGGCGAAAGTCCGCCCAGGCGGGAGGAAATTAGAGTTTCATAACACATATTTCAACTGGAGAGGTATTAGAGGCCTGCTATGGCCACAGGTACTAATGGAGGTAATCAAGGTAGGGAGAGAGGCAAGAGGTCCGGTCATCTTAGTTATACAGGCCGGGGGAAACAACCTAGGTCATCACAAGAGCGCATAACTAATGGCAATAATGAAACTAGACACTGAGCGCTTCAGGGAATTTTTCACAAAATTAGCTATAGTATGGTCAGAGATTGTGCCGATAGCGGTATGGCAAGGTGCGCGAGACATCACGGCCATCGAATGGACAAGGCGGGTAATAAATATTCGGATGGTAAAATTTAGAAGAGACAGAGGCGGTGTAGTGATACGACACCGACAACTGGAAGGAGATAAAGCAGGCCTCATACGGCCCGATGGTGTTCACTTAATAGATATTGGACTGGACATATTCCTGTCAGGACTCCAGGACGTAGTGGAACAAGCGTTAAGAGTGATGGGTGGGGGTCAGAGTCCTGCATACGAGTACGCTGGATCCTCCGTGGCCTGGAAATAGAAAGGACATGTTGGAGAGTTACACTTGTTGGCCAACTTGCCGGAGTGGGGACCCAGGGCATGCTGCAACAAGCTGAATTATTTTAGAAATAAAATGCCTTTCTAATGGAATGAGTATAAAGAGTTAATAAAGCTGTGACCGATCCTCACCCATCCAGTTGTAAGAGTTACATTATTGTATTGTCCATGAAAGGGGGGCGGTAGGGGGGCTGAGCGTCTGGGTTTGGTTGGGTGTCCCCACAGTCTGCCTAGGCTAGATTCATTTAAAAATTCTTATTAGATATACAGGCGGTGCAGCTTGCTTCGCAGCTGGGCTACTACGCCCAAAGTATTGCCTAGGCTAGATGCAGTTAAAAATTCTACGCTGACTAGCAGACACTGAAGATTTGGAGCAGACCTCTGAGTAAACAGCTCTTCAGACTCAACCATCTGTGTTACCCCAAGCCATAGTGTATGTAGTTTCTTACAGTTAAAAGGGGGGGGTGCGACCCAACCCACCTGGAATTGACGATGCCAACGTCACGTAAGACACAGCAAGGGGACTCCCAAAATTGTGGCACAGACACCACTTAACCCTAGAACGCATACCTGTGGCCTTGCAGGCCCGCCCAGTTGATTGTTTTCTATTTTCTGCAAGATTACTTTAGTTAGAATTTTGAAACTCTAGGTATTCTTCATGTATATAGTTGTTTGTCATTTGAGTTTGAATTATTCCATGTTATTTGCACACGGGCCTAAAGGGCCCCAGGTATGTGAAAGTGTAGATTTTTATGGTCATGCGTTCTAGGGTTAAGTGGCATCAATTGCCCCACTGTTGCTTAAAATGGTTGGTGAGGTGATTTTACCAAATCCACAAGCTTTTAGTCTCCCAAGGATGACACAGGGGTAGAAATGTCCTTGCGAATCCATGATTTGTTCATCTTTATGAACGTGAGTCTGTCTACATTCTCAGTGGACAGCCGCGTGCGCTTATCTGTCAGCACACCACCAGCAGCGCTGAACACACGTTCAGAGAGAACGCTGGCTGCATGGCATGACAAGATCTCCAAGGCGTGAGTGGCGAGCTCCGGCGATTTTTCCAGATTGGAATACCAAAATGAGCAAGGGTCCAGTGACACAGTCATGGCTTCGATGTTCACTTGGAGATTCTCCTGTACCATCCTCTCTAGGCTTTGACTATGTGTCAGACTTCTTGTCTCCTGTGGCCTTGCAAAGGATGGGCTAAAAAAGTGGTGAAACGATTCCACAAAATTGCTGTTACCAGCAGATACTGTGTTACTGTTACTGTTTGAGTGATGAAGACTCGACAGTCCCACCGTTGGCAAGTTAGAACTGTGAGATTCACTACGTTCACCACTGGTGTTTTGTGGAAAAGCACATGTAAGATTCTGCAACAGATACTCCTGCATGCGTGAATCCCTTTCTATGGCAGGAATTATTTTGGCAAATTTACTTTTGTACCGGGGATCTAAGAGTGTGGCAACCCAGTAGTTGGGATTACTTCGAATTCTGACAATCCGGGGGTCATGTTGCAGGTAGTGCAGCAAGAAGGCACTCATGTGTCTTGCGCATCCAGAAGGACCAAGTCCTTGTTGTGTTGGTAGCGAGGTAAGAATCATGCTTCCTTCCTCTGCCCTCTTCCTCCAACCTCGCACAACAGAAATGTGATCAAGGTCTCCCTCATCTGATGAGTCTTCCATGCCCATCGCCAGTTCGTCCTCCACTTCTTCCTCGGCTCCTGCACCTTCCTCAACAGTTTGGCTGCTACCATGCGCCCTGGTTAATCCCTCTCCCCCACCCTCCCATGTCTGCCGCCTTGGTGCTGCCAACCGTCTGGACCTTGGAGATGTTATCCCTTCCGCATACGACTCCTCCTCTACTTCCTCCACCTCCTCTTGTCCCACCACCTGACTATGAATTCTGTTTAATGTGTGCTCCAGCATGTAAATCACCGGAATAGTCATGCTGATAATGGCATCGTTGTCAGCACTAAACATCTTCGTCGCCATTTCAAAACTGTGCAGAAGGGTGTGTGGCGCCCCTGAGGGTTCAGTCGCCACAGAGTTACTGCATCTCACCCAGAGGTGTGGTATCTCACCCTCAGGTAAGGAAGGCGTATGGCTCGGGACCCTAACTCCTGCATCCAACACATACCCGCAGTGGGGGTAGGGCGAGATTGCTCCTAAGGGAGAGCACAGTCCCAGGTCCCTAGCTGGTTTGAGGGTCCTATGTAGTGGGTGCTTAGGGGAGCAGCTTAGGGGAGCACATGACAAGGAGAGTATAAATAGGAAGCCATCTTAGAAAGAGCAAGCCAGACAGAGGAGGAAAAGTGACAGGAGCAGAGGCTAGGCATGAGCTCTGCTCCGGAGGCGGGCCTAGCCTGGGAGGCCCAGGACTGAAGGAGAGAAGAGAGGAGTGGGAGCTGGAAGGCTCCAGGAACCGAAGGGACCCTACGGCTACGGGCCATGCAGAAGGCCACCCGTACTCCCGCTGCTACCAGGAGGTAGAGGGGTCAGGCCAGATAAGGGGAACCGGTCCCTCAACTAGCAGAGAAACAGCAAGGCTCAACTAGAAACCGGAGGCTGCTGCATTTCATGTACTGCAGGCCAAAGTCCACACCAGTCTCACTAAGAAGGTAGCCACATAGGACCCAGGGGACGGAACACACGTCACCCGCCAAGGCCCGAGGATACCGGATAGAAGTGTCACTGGGTGTGAGGTGCAGGGAGAAGGCCAGAGAAAGGACACACAGAAGGGGGTCCTGCTAAGTACTCCGGAGCTATCTGGGGGTGGACTGAGCCCCTCACTGAGTATGCACAGCATGACGGGGGAGATTGCTCTGGTACCTGTAATCTGGACTACAACAACTGTGAGTAATATCTTGAGACGGCATCACACGGACTCTGTGTTCATTACTGACTCCCTGCACTACAACCACCATCATCCACCCACACTGCCCTGAAGCTACACTCTTCCTGTGGTGAGTAATAATACCGTTGCTGCAAAACCACCAGCTTCAGAGGACTGTTCCGCAGTGGCGGCCCCTTTGGCCGCAATCCACAGGTGGCGTAGTCAGACATTATAAAATCCATATATACAAATTACCCTTGGATTGACCGCCCTGGGTCACGGACTGGGTCACCGCCACAGTGACTACAACCCCCAGCGTCTACCGGCCCGGCTCAGGGTACCCCAACTTCATAGGTCCCTGATCTGAGACCACTCCTGCAGCGTGATTTGCCCCACCTCTGGATCTCGTTGGCCCAGGCTATACGTCAGAACGTATTGCACCAGGGCTTGTCGGTGCTGCCACAGTCACTGCAACATGTGCAGAATTGAATTCCACCGTGTCGGCACATCGCATTTCAGCCGGTGAACTGGCAGGCCCAACGACTTCTGTAGAGATGTAAGTCGTTGAACTGCGGGATGCAAACGGCGGAAGTGAGCACACAGCGACCGTGCCCTCTGCAGAAGGCCATCTAGTCCGGGATAGTGGGCTAAAAATTGCTGGACAACCAGGTTCAACACGTGAGCCATACAAGGCACGTGTGTGGCATTGCCCCGGCGAAGTGCCGCACCCAGGTTTGCAGCATTGTCGCACATGGCCTTCCCTGGTTGCAGGTCCAGTGGAGACAACCTTTCATGAAACTGGGTCTCCAGAGCTGACCACAACTCCTCAGCTGTGTGACTCACATTTCCCAGACATTTCAAAGTAAACACTGATGCCGTTGAGCCCTGCTGCCAGCATAGTAAGGAGGTGTGCAGGATTCCTTCTGCGCAGTTAGAAAGCAGGTGGCATTACCAGACAGGCTTTGGGTGCAGGTGGCGGACCGAGAGGAGGTTGAGGAGGCAGAAGCAGTGGAGGGACTTCGAGATAAAGAGGATTGACGCACAACTCGTGGGGACGGTAAGACTTGGACAGCAGCCCCTTGTCCTGTTGTCACCATAGTTACCCAGTGCCCAGTCAGCGACATGTAACGCCCCTGTCCATGCCTTCTCGTCCAAGTGTCTGTGGTGAAGTGCACCCTGTCACACACAGAGTTTCTCAAAGAAGCGGTGATGTTGTGTGCGACATGCTAGTGGAGCGCAGGCACACCTTTCTTTGAGAAGTAGTGCCGACTGGGCATCTGGTACTGGGGCACTGTGACGGACATAAGGTCTTGAAAATCCTCTGTGTCCTCCAGGTGGAAAGGCAGCATTTCTGTAGCCAACAGCTTGCAGATGGTGAAATTCAACCTCTTAGCTTTCTCATGGCTAGGAGGAAATGGTCTTTTACTTTTCCACATCTGAGGGACCGAGGGCTGGCTGTTGTGCTTAGACGGTGTTGAGTAGGGTGTCCCCGGCAAACTGCCTGTCTGTGAGGAAGATGCAGGCGGACATGTTAGGTTGCCTTGATCCAAAGGTGGTGCTCTCGATGTCGGAGAGCGCTCAACACTAGCAGGTGTTTCCACTTCCCAATGAACTGACGACCTGCCAATCACACTGGTTGTTGCGGGTAAAGAGGAGGCAGGTCTGCGTCCAAAAACATGTGTGACTGCTGTCCCCCCAGTCACAGAGGATGAAGAGGCTGCGGATGCACAAGATGGGGTAGACGGTGGTTGGCCCAGCCGGCTAGGCCGCATTGTAGCACAGTGAGCTTCCCACTGCAACTTATGCTTCATATCCATGTGACGGTACATGCATGAAGTACTCAAACTATGGATTTTTTGGCCTCTACTTAGCTTTTGCTGACAAATATTACAGATAACACGAGTTGGGTCATCCTTATCGATCTGAATAAATGCCCAGGCTATGCAAGGCTTAGAGCCCATGTGACCTGAAGAGCCACTACGACGTGGTCAGAGGCAGAGTTGTGGTTGAGGATGCAGTTGTTGACGTGCTTCCAGTACTCTGTCTCTGTTCAAGAAGGCGCAACCTAACCTCGTCGTCAATAGCATCTGTGATGCCCCGCTGCACTTGGTATCACAGATCCTAGAAGAGTGCATTGATGGAATCCTCCACAAGAGGCCCCCATAAACATTCACACATCTCACAATTCAGCATCTGTACCCGACAATTTAGAACAGAAAGATAGAGCATCACACATAGATTAGATAGATAGAAACATGTCAGTCACACATATAAGAAGCACTACTAAGCAGGCTACTAATATCAGCCGTCAGCTGAATACATAGCCTTTACTAGCTATTAAAATGGGGGACCCCCCCAAAAAATTGACGTGGGGTCCCCCCTATTTTAATAGCTACCAAAGGCTAGGCAGACAGCTGGGGGCTGATATTAATAGCCCAGAAAGGGTGCCATGAATATTGGCCCCCTCCCAGGCTAGAAACACCAGCCGTCAGCTGTCCCAGAAATGGCGCATCCTTAGGATGCGCCAATTCTGGCACTTAGCCTCGCTCTTCCCACTGCCCTGTAGCGGTGGCAGTGGGGTAATAGGGTTGGGGTTGATGTCAGCTTATAATGCCAGCTGACATCAAGGCCAGGTTAGTAATGGAGCGGCGTCTATAAGACACCCCCATTACTAACCCCATAGTCAAAGTTACAAAAAAAACACAAACACCCAGAATAAAGTCCTTTAATTGAAATAAACACACAATTCTTTATTGTTCTAAATTAAACCATACTTACCGTCACGCCCATTCCAGCTGAAGCCAACAATAAAAGTATCCTGCAATAAAAGTAAAATAATAAACCAACTTCATCCTTACCTTTCCATGGTTCCCACGACAGCTTCAGCTCTGCTACATCGAGATGACAGGCTGGACCGCAGCAGAACGCTGCCATCCAGCCTGTCATCCCGCGGACACTGAGAAGCGCAGGCATGCTTGCGCTCCTCAGTGTCTCGCTGTGACGGCATCCAGATGAGCCGACAATGAACTCGGCTCATGCACGTCACTGACAGCGTGGGAGAATTCTCACGCTGAAGCGCTGAGTGCAGGAGAATTTTCCCACGCTGTCAGTGACGTGCATGAGGCTGATATTTAAATTTGGCGCACAAATCGGTGATTGGTCGCGGGCAGGGTCCGCGACCAATCAGCACAGTAGTGTTTAACTTTGGCGGCAAGATCAGTGATTGGTCGCGCGCCAAGACCGCGACCAATCACCAATTTGGGCGCCACATTTAAATATCGGCCGCGACCAATCAGCACAGCGTTGTTTAAATGTGGATCCAAGATCGGTGATTGGTCGCGGCCGATATTTAAATTTGGCACACAAATCTGTGATTGGTCGCGGGCAGCGTCCGCGACCAATCAGCACAGTAGTGTTTAACTTTGGCGGCAAGATCAGTGATTGGTCGCGGTCAAGACGGCGACCAATCACCGATCTGTTCGGCACATTTAAATAGCGGCCCGACCAATTGGATGTCAGCACCGCTGCCCGGTCCTCCCTTTACACCCTAGCCGCATGGATGTCAGCGGCGCTGCCTGTGCGGATACTTCCGCTGCGAGAACCCGTAACATGAGCGGGCGCTCGCAGCAGAAGTATCCCGACCCGCAGCGCCGCTCCCCGGTCCTCCCTTCACACCCTAGCCGCTGATGTCCCCACAGTATCCGCATGGTGTTACAAAGGTCCGGACATTTGTGTTAAAAATCGCTGATTGGTCGCTGGCGCTGCCCGCGACCAATCACCGATTTGGGCACCAAATTTAAATATCGGCCGCAACCAATCACCCATCTTGGCTCCACATTTAAACACCGCTGTACTGATTGGTCGCGGACGCTATTTAAATGTGGCGCCAAAATCGGTGATTGGTCGCGCCCAGCGTCGGCGACCAATCAGCACAGCGGTGTTTAAATGTGGAGCCAAGATCGGTGATTGGTTGAGGCCGATATTTAAATTTGGCGCCCAAATCGGTGATTGGTCGCGGGCAGCGCCAGCGACCAATCAGCGATTTTTAACACAAATGTCCGAATCTTTGTAACACCATGCGGATACTGTGGGGACATCAGCGGCTAGGGTGTGAAGGGAGGACCGGGGAGCGGCGCTGCGGGTCGGGATACTTCTGCTGCGAGCAGTCGCTCATCTCCCGGCTTCTCGCAGCGGAAGTATCCGACCAGGCAGCGGCGCTCCCCGGTCCTCACCAATACGATTCGCTGATTGGTCGCGCTCTCCGCACGCGACCAATCAGTGATCTTGGCGCTAAAGTTAAACACCGCTCTGCTGATTGGTCGCGGACGCTGCCCGCGACCAATCACCGATTTGGGCGCCACATTTAAATAGCGGCCGCGACCAATCAGCGAGCTTGGCGCCAAATTTAAACAACGCTCTGCTGATTGGTCGCGGACTCCAGCCGCGACCAATCAGCGAGATTGGCACCAAATTTAAACCCCGCTCTGCTAATTGGTCGCGGATGCCGTCCGCGACCAATCAGCAATATTGGCGCCAAATTTAAACCCTGCTCGGCTGGTTGGTCACGGTTGCCGGCCGCGACCAATCAGCAGTATTGGCGCCAAATTTAAACCCCGCTCTGCTGATTGGTCGCGACCGCTGGCCGCGACTAATCAACATTGTTGCCGCCAAATTTAAACACCGCTCTGCTGAATGGTCGCGGTCGTGACCAATCACCATTATTGGCGCTAAATTTAAACACCGCTTTGCTGATTGGTCGCGACCGCAACCAATCAGCATTATTGACGCAAAATTTAAACACCGCTTTGCTGATTGGTCGCGACCGCGACCAATCAGCATTATTAGCGCAAAATTTAAACCCCGCTCTGCTGATTAGTCGCGACCGCCGGCCGTGACCAATCAGCGATATAGTCGCCAAATTTCAACACAACTTTGCTGATTGGTCGCGGTTGCTGGCCGCGACCAGTCAGCGATTTTGGCGCCAAATTTAAACACCGCTCTGCTGATTGCGCCGGGTCTGCCGCATACATATTCTAGAATACCCGATGCGTTAGAATCGAGCTACCATCTTGTTTCATGAAATAATTTAAAAAAAAATTGACGTGGGGCTTCGCACTATATTTGTGTCCAGCCAGGTACAGCAGGCAGGAACGGGATGCCCCCAACCACCAGCTGCCTATTTGTACCTGGCCAGACACAAAAATATAGGGAAGCCCTTTTTTTCTTAATTATTTCATGAATTTCATGAAATAATTTAAAAAAAAAAATACGTGGGGCTTCGCCCTATTTTTGTGTCCAGTCAGGTAAAACTAGGCAGCTGGGGGCTGGAATCTGCAGCGCAGGGAGGCCCAAGCTTTCTGGGCCCCCCCCGCTGCAAAATGCAGTCTGCAGCCGCCCCGGAAAATGGCGCATTCATAGAAGCACCATCTTCTGGCGCTGTACTCAACTCATCCAGGGCCCTGGTGCGGTGGCTCACTGGGTAATAAAGGGGTTAGGGCCAGCTTGGCATTATCAGCTGGCCCTAAGCCCGAAATTCATGGGGTCACGCCAATATTAGACATGACCGCCATGAATTTCTAGTAAAGTATTTAAAAAAAACACAACACCCAGAAAAAAGTCCTTTAATTGAAATAAACACACAATTCTTTATTGTTCTACATTAAACCATACTTACCGTCACGCCCATTCCAGCTGAAGCCAATGTCTTCTGCAATAAAAGTAAAATAATTAAGCAACCTCATCCTTACCTTTCCATGGTTCCCACGACGGCTCCAGCTCTGCTACATCGAGATGACAGGCTGGACCACAGCAGAACGCTGCCATCCAGCCTGTCATCCCGCAGACACTGAGAAGCGCAGGCATGCTTGCGCTCCTCAGTGTCTCGCTGTGACGGCATAAAGATGAGACAAGTTCATGTCCAATGAACTCGGCGCACCTCATGCACGTCACTGACAGCGTGGGAGAATTCTCCTGCACTCAGCACTTCAGCGTGAGAATTCTCCCACGCTGTCAGAGACGTACATGAGGTCAGCTGAGTTCATTGGACATGAATGAGCTCACCTCATGCACGTCACTGACAGCGTGGGAAAATTCTCACGCTGAAGTGCTGAGTGCAGGAGAATTTTCCCACGCTGTCAGTGACGTGCATGAGGTGAGCTCATTCATGTCCAATGATCTCAGCTCACCTCATGCACGTCACTGACAGCGTGGGAAAATTCTCCTGCACTCAGCGCTGCAGCGTGAGAATTCTCCCACGCTGTCAGTGACGTGCATGAGGTGAGCTCATTCATGTCCAATGAACTCAGCTGACCTCATGTACGTCTCTGACAGCGTGGGAGAATTCTCACGCTGAAGTGCTGAGTGCAGGAGAATTCTCCCACGCTGTCAGTGACGTGCATGAGGTGAGCCGAGTTCATTGGACATGAACTCGTCTCATCTTTATGTCGTCACAGCCAGACACTGCAGAGCGCAAGCATGCCTGCGCTTCTCAGTGTCTGCGGGATGACAGGCTGGATGGCAGCGTTCTGCTGCGGTCCAGCCTGTCATCTCGATGTAGCAGAGCTGAAGCTGTCGTGGGAACCATGGAAAGGTAAGGATGAGGTTGCTTTATTATTTTTCTTTTATTGCAGGAGATCGTTGGCTTCAGTTGGAATGGGCGTGGTGGTAAGTATGGTTTAATTTAGAACAATAAAGGAATGTGTCTTTATTTCAATTAAAGGACTTTATTCTGGGTGTTTGTGTTTTCTTTTAACTTTGACTATGGGGTTAGTAATGGGGGTGTCTTATAGACGCCTCTCCATTACTAACCTGGGCTTGATGTCAGCTGGCATTATAAGCTGACATGAACCCCAACCCTATTACCCCACTGCCACCGCTACAGGGCAGTGGGAAGAGCGAGGCTAAGTGCCATAATTGGCGCATCCTAAGGATGTGCCATGTCTGGGGCAGCTGACGGCTGGTGTTTCTAGCCTGGGAGGGGGCCAATATTCATGGCACCCTTCCTGGGCTATTAATATCAGCCCCCAGCTGTCTGCCTAGCCTTTGCTAGCTATTAAAATAGGGGGGACCCCACATCATTTTTTTTGGGGGGTCCCCCATTTTAATAGCTAGTAAAGGCTAGGTATTCCGCTGGGGGCTGATATTAGTAGCCTGGGAAGCTCCGTGGGTATTACCCCCTTCCTAGGCTTCAAACATCTGCCCCAGCTGTCTGCTTAACCTCCGCTAGAGACTAAAATTAAGGGGAACCCCACGCCAATTTTTTTTTAAATAAATCCTTTATTTTAACACTAAATGACAAGTACAGTAATCAACACTGTCACTGTACTTCATATATATGTGATTGGCATGTTTCTATCTATCTAATCTATGTGTGATTCTCTATTCCTTCTATTCTAAATTGTCGGGTACCGCTGCTGAATTGCCGGCCGGCTTTTTTAAAGAGACAGTGCATGAAAACACTATTATTTTTTTTAATAAATCCTTTACACTGAATGACAAGTACAGTAATCAACACTGTCACTGTACTTCATATATATGTGACTGACATGTTTCTATCTATCTAATCTATGTATGATTCTCTATTCCTTCTATTCTAAATTGTCGGGTACAGATGCTGAATTGCCGGCCGGCTTTTTTAAAGAGACAGTGCATGAAAACACTATTATTTTTTTTAATAAATCCTTTACACTAAATGACAAGTACAGTAAGCAACACTGTCACTGTACTTCATATATATGTGACTGACATGTTTCTATCTAATCTATGTGTGATTCTCTATTCCTTCTATTCTAAATTGTCGGGTACAGATGCTGAATTGCCGGCCAGCTTTTTTAAAGAGACAGTGCATGAAAACACTATTATTTTTTTTAATAAATCCTTTACACTAAAAGACAAGTACAGTAAGCAACACTGTCACTGTACTTCATATATATGTGACTGACATGTTTCTATCTATCTAATCTATGTGTGATTCTTTATTCTTTCTATTCTAAATTGTCGGGTACCGCTGCTGAATTGACAGCCGGCTTTTTTAAAGAGACGGTGCATGAAAACACTATTATTTTTTTTGATAAATCCTTTACACTAAATGACAAGTACAGTAAGCAACACTGTCACTGTACTTCTTATATATGTGACTGACATGTTTCTATCTATCTAATCTATGTGTGTGTAGTGCCGGCGTCCCTGCCCTCTGCTAGGCAGGGACGCTGTTCCCCTCACCGCTCTGCTCCGTGCCCGGCGTCCCTCTCCCGCTCTGCTGGCAGCGTGCGCTCCTTCCCGGCCACTGTGCTTAGGGCGCGCGCGCGCTCTCCCTCCCTCTTAAAGGGGCCGCGCGCGCCGTCCTAAGGAGTCCCCGGCCAATGGCCGGAGGACTTTACCATATATAAGGCACCTCCTCCAAAATGGAGGTGCCCGAGCAATGTTGTTGCACCGTTCTACTCTGCTTCAGCCCTCAGGTCCCGTTGCCAGTTACCTGCCAGTTACCTGCCAGATTCCTGCCAGCTTGCTGTCCTAATCCTGCCTGATTTCCTGTTACCTGCCTGCCTGCCTGTGGTCCGACGGTCTGCTTTACAACTCCGGTCAGTCTGTCTAAGGACCAACTTGCCCGCTGACCTGGGAGCGCACATCAGCTACCTGCCTGCTTGCCTGAGGTCCGACGGTCTGCCTTACAACTCCGGTCAGTCTGTCTATGGACCAGCTTGCCCGCTCACCTGGGAGCGCACATCTGCTACCTGCCTGCTAGCCTGCCTGGAGGCTCCGCCGTCATGTGCTGTGACCACCAGCTATTCCAGAGACTCTTGCCCGCTCACCTGGGAGCGCTTCTCCGCTACCTGCCTGCTTGCCTACCTGGAGGCTCCGCCGTCACGTGCTGTGCCCACCTGCTATTCCAGAGACTCTCTCTTGCTCACCTGGGAGCACACATCCTCCATCTGCCTTGCTAGCCTACCTGGAGGTTCAGCCATCACAGGTCGTACCTACCCTTTATCCAGAGACTGCCCCGGTCACTTGCCGTGACCTCCTGCCCGTACACCCAGAGACTGTCCCGGTCACCTGCTGTGACCGCCTGCCTGGTCGCCACCCGCTCCCTTACAAGGAACGCCCCCTTGTATAGTAGCTCAGAGGTTCTGCCTCCCAGACCCGTTACAGTTTGCTCGGGCCATGGAACCCGGTGGCACCCAAGCTCCCTCGCTCTCGGACCTGTGTCATGAACTGTCCCGTCAAAGGTCCCAACAGGAGTCCATCCTGGGTCACCTGCGGAATGTCAATACTCGCCTGGACACTCTGACTGCTCCACCAACAACCTCCGCCAGTGCCATGTCTCGCAATCCGGCAGCTCCGCTGTCCACTAACACCATGATATCCTACCCCGGACCTCGGCTTTCTGCACCTCCTCGCTTCGGAGGCGACTCAGCCCAGGCTCGGGGCTTCATAAATCAGTGCACCCTGCACATTGAACTATTGTCCCACCAGTTTAACTCCGACCGAGCCAAAATTGCATTCATCATGTCCCATCTCACCGGGGAGGCCCTGGCCTGGCTAAATCCTCTATGGGAGAGAGGAGACCCCCTGGTGTCCAACTTGCCTGCTTTTCTCACGGCTTTCCGGAAAGTCTTCGACGAACCCGGACGGAAGACCTCATCCGCATCATCGTTTCTACGCCTCCGTCAGGAAAGTCTCACCGTGGGCCAATATGCCATACGGTTCCGTACCCTTGCCTCGGAGCTGGCCTGGGATAACGACGCTCTGGTTTCCGTCTTCTGGGAGGGTCTGTCCGGCCGTATTAAAGATGAACTTGCCGGTCGGGACATTCCTACCACTCTCGATGACTTAATAACTCTTGCCACCCGGATTGACCTACGGTTCCAGGAGCGTGCCAGAGAGGTCACCCGTGAGAGGAGGTTACCACGTCTAGCTCCTACTTTTCAGAAACCCGTCACTCCTTCTGTCTCTAACCAGGTACACCCTCCTGAGCCTATGCAGGTCGACCAGACCAAGATGGTCAAGACCCATCAGGACTTACGCAGTGCCGAGGGGACCTGCTTCTACTGTGGCAGTAAGGAGCACCGGATCCGTGCCTGCCCGGAGAGGTCGGGAAACGCCTGTGTCTAGGTTCGCTCAGAGAGGTCCACCTAGACAAGAATAAATCCTCTCCATCCCTGCTGTTGTCAGTTTCAATCGTCTACGGGGAGAACCGTTATTTCGAACTAGCCCAACTGGACTCTGGAGCAGCCGGGAATCTTATTTCACAGTCCCTGGTAGAGAAATACCGCATCCCCACCAAACCTCTGGCTGTACCCTTGTCTGTTGCTGCCGTGGATGGGGGGCTCTTACCACGCCCCATCCAACTCATCACCGAATCCATTACTCTGCAGGTGGGAATGCTGCATTCTGAAAGTATCTCCTTCCATGTTCTGCCTGGACTCTCTCACGCCCTCTTGCTAGGCCTACCTTGGCTCCAGAGACATGCACCCGTTCTTGACTGGCAGACCGGAGAAGTCCTTCGCTGGGGACAGGGCTGCCATAAGACCTGTCTGGTTCCCGTTCATCCCGTCCGTCCTTCTCCTACCCCAGCTAATCTACCTGGACTTCCGATTCCTTATTGGTCTTATGCTGATGTCTTTATTAAAAAGGAGGCAGAGACACTACCCCCTCATAGACCATACGACTGCCCTATCGACCTGTTACCTGATACTTCTCCTCCCCGTGGGCGTATTTATCCATTATTCGCTGCTGAGACCCGGTCGATGTCCGAATATATTGAGGAGAATCTGGCCAGGGGATTCATCCAGAAATCTACCTCCCCGGCGGGAGCAGGCTTCTTTTTCGTCAAAAAGAAGGACGGCTCTCTCCGTCCCTGTATAGACTATAGAGGCCTTAACCAGATCACGGTGAAGAATAAGTACCCCCTTCCGCTCATTCCGGAGTTATTTGATCGTCTGAGGGGGGCTAGAATCTTCACCAAACTGGACCTCCGTGGGGCGTACAACCTGGTTCGTATCCGTCAGGGGGATGAATGGAAGACGGCATTCAACACCCGGGACGGCCACTATGAATATCTGGTAATGCCCTTTGGCCTCTGTAACGCTCCTGCCGTCTTTCAAGAGTTGGTCAATGACATCTTCCGGGACCTTCTCTACTCCTGCGTAGTGGTGTACCTGGACGACATCTTGGTCTTCTCTCCGGATCTCCAGACTCACCGGAGGGATGTTCGTCAGGTCCTGCTCAGGCTCAGGCAGAACCATCTCTACGCTAAATATGAGAAGTGCCTCTTTGTGCAGACCTCGCTTCCGTTTCTGGGCTACATTATCTCTCAGACCGGCCTACAAATGGATCCTGAGAAACTGTCTGCCATCGAGAAATGGCCCCGACCAGAGGGGTTGAAGGCTATTCAACGGTTCCTGGGCTTCGCCAACTATTACCGCCTCTTCATCCCGCACTTCTCTTCCCGGACTGCCCCAATTTCCGCGCTCACCCGTAAAGGTACTAATCCCAAAGAGTGGCCGCCCGAAGCAGAGGAGGCCTTTCTTTCCCTAAAACAGGCCTTCTCTTCCGCCCCGGTGCTGCATCACACGGACGGCAACAAGCAGTTCTTCCTGGAAGTTGACGCCTCCTCCTCTGGAGCCGGAGCGGTACTTACTCAAAAATCATCTTCCGGGAGAATGGTAACTTGTGGCTTCTTCTCCAAACTCTTCTCCTCTTCTGAGCGCAACTATTCCATAGGAGACCGAGAGTTATTGGCCATCAAGCTGGCGTTGGAGGAGTGGCGTTACCTACTCGAGGGGGCTCTTCATCCAGTAATAATTTACACTGACCACAAGAACTTGGCTTACCTCCAGCATGCCCAGAGACTTAACTCGCGCCAAGCCCGGTGGTCCTTGTTTTTTGCTCGCTTTGATTTTGTTCTTCATTTTCGCCCGGCTGACAAAAACGTCAAAGCAGACGCCTTGTCCCGATCCTTTCTGGTGTCCGATCTCGAGGAAGAACCTAAACATATCATCGATCCCGCCAGAGTAATGCAGGTGGCTCCCGTGAGTCTAAATCGTCTCCCTCCCGGTAAGACGTTTGTTTCAGTACCTGATCGGGAGAAGATCCTACACTGGGGTCATTCGTCTAAACTAGCTGGCCACTCCGGTCAGAAAAAGACCCTCCAGCTTATTGCCCGGCACTATTGGTGGCCTACCCTGCACAAGGACATAATAGACTTTGTTTCTGCCTGTGTGTCCTGCGCCCGCAACAAAGTCCTGAGACATCTGCCAGCCGGACGCCTCCTTCCGCTTCCTGTACCTGCTGCCCCCTGGCAGCATATAGCAATGGACTTTATAACTGATCTCCCCGTCTCTGCCGGTTGTACGGTCATTTGGGTGGTTGCTGACCGCTTTTCCAAGATGGCTCACTTTATTCCACTGCCAGGCCTTCCGTCTGCACCCGAGCTGGCTAAAGACTTTATCCGCCACATCTTCCGTCTTCATGGCCTGCCCCTCCACATCGTGTCGGATCGTGGGGTACAGTTCACCTCACGTTTCTGGAGAGCCACTTGTAAACTACTAGACGTCACCCTGGACTTCTCTTCCGCTTACCACCCACAGTCCAATGGTCAAGTGGAGCGGATCAATCAGAACCTGACCAGTTATCTCCGGCACTTCGTTAATGCCCACCATTCTGACTGGGTGGATCTCCTACCATGGGCCGAGTTCTCTTATAATAATCACGAGAGCGAATCCTCCTCCAAATCCCCGTTTTTTGTAGTCTTTGGTCAGCATCCTCGGATTCCTTTTCCTGTCTCCACCTCTGTGGACAACCCGGCTGCGGAATCTCTCGTTAGCAAATTTTCCTCCATATGGGAGAGTACCCGGTCCGCACTCCTTCTGTCATCCGAGCGTATGAAAAGACACGCTGACAAAAAACGCCTGGATCCTCCACAATTTCGTCCAGGAGATGTCTGGCTCTCATCTAAATATGTTCGACTCAAGATACCTTCTTACAAGTTAGGGCCTCGGTTCATCGGTCCTCTGGAGGTCATCAGTCAGATCAACCCGGTGGCCTATAAATTGAAACTCCCGGCCAACTTACGGATCCCTAACTCCTTCCATGTATCTCTCCTCAAACCCGTGGTGCTTAACTCTTTCTCCAAGTCTACAGGTACGCCTCCTGCTCCGGTTTCTGCTGAGGACGAGTTTGAGGTAGAGAACATTCTTGCCACCAAAAGGGTAAGAGGAAAGACCTTTTTTCTGGTAGATTGGAAGGGGTTTGGTCCTGAGGAGAGAACGTGGGAGCCCCGGGAGAACATCCATGCCCCTCTCATCCTAGCTAAATTTCTATCTGGCCTAAAAAAGGGGGGGCCTAAAGGGGGGGTACTGTAGTGCCGGCGTCCCTGCCCTCTGCTAGGCAGGGACGCTGTTCCCCTCACCGCTCTGCTCCGTGCCCGGCGTCCCTCTCCCGCTCTGCTGGCAGCGCGCGCTCCTTCCCGGCCACTGTGCTTAGGGCGCGCGCGCGCGCTCTCCCTCACTCTTAAAGGGGCCGCGCGCGCCGTCCTAAGGAGTCCCCGGCCAATGGCCGGAGGACTTTACCATATATAAGGCACCTCCTCCAAAATGGAGGTGCCCGAGCAATGTTGTTGCACCGTTCTACTCTGCTTCAGCCCTCAGGTCCCGTTGCCAGTTACCTGCCAGTTACCTGCCAGATTCCTGCCAGCTTGCTGTCCTAATCCTGCCTGATTTCCTGTTACCTGCCTGCCTGCCTGTGGTCCGACGGTCTGCTTTACAACTCCGGTCAGTCTGTCTAAGGACCAACTTGCCCGCTCACCTGGGAGCGCACATCAGCTACCTGCCTGCTTGCCTGAGGTCCGACGGTCTGCCTTACAACTCCGGTCAGTCTGTCTATGGACCAGCTTGCCCGCTCACCTGGGAGCGCACATCTGCTACCTGCCTGCTAGCCTGCCTGGAGGCTCCGCCGTCACGTGCTGTGACCACCAGCTATTCCAGAGACTCTTGCCCGCTCACCTGGGAGCGCTTCTCCGCTACCTGCCTGCTTGCCTACCTGGAGGCTCCGCCGTCACGTGCTGTGCCCACCTGCTATTCCAGAGACTCTCTCTTGCTCACCTGGGAGCACACATCCTCCATCTGCCTTGCTAGCCTACCTGGAGGTTCAGCCATCACAGGTCGTACCTACCCTTTATCCAGAGACTGCCCCGGTCACTTGCCGTGACCTCCTGCCCGTACACCCAGAGACTGTCCCGGTCACCTGCTGTGACCGCCTGCCTGGTCGCCACCCGCTCCCTTACAAGGAACGCCCCCTTGTATAGTAGCTCAGAGGTTCCACCTCCCAGACCCGTTACAGTGTGATTCTCTATTCCTTCTATTCTAAATTGTCGGGTACAGATGCTGAATTGCCGGCCGGCTTTTTTAAAGAGACGGTGCATGAAAACACTATTATTTTTTTTGATAAATCCTTTACACTAAATGACAAGTCCAGTAAGCAACACTGTCACTGTACTTCATATATATGTGGCTGACATGTTTCTATCTATCTAATCTATGTGTGAAGCTCTATTCTTTCGGTTCTAAATTGTCGGGTACCGGTGTATGCCGCTGCTGAATTGCCGGCTTTTCATGTTTCACTGTTGGCACTGTTCCCATCGATTTGGGCAATCACTGTAATGCCACAACAACCATGGCTGTGGCATTACAGTGAGTGGCAGACAATCCCTGCATGATTGGTGCTCTAAATAGCGCCAGACATGCAGGACACGCTTTTGGTGCACGAACAGTTATCGAACATAACCTCAAACAGCCAAATTTTTTGCAAATCGTTCGGGTTCATCGAACAACTCAAACACCGCCCAAAACAGCTCGAATTTGAGATTGGTGAACAGTTCTAGTCGAACACCGCTCATCTCTAGTTGACAGTAAGTGGGATCTCCAACCTCGTCATCATCACCCTGTGTGTTATCACACCCGTCGTCCTCAGAGCCAACCTCTTCCTGCCCTGACCGAAAAGTCAAGTTGTCGCTCCAATCAGGTATTTGAGTCTCATCATCGTCTTCATCATTGTCTCCACCAACAGGAGTTACAGTTTGGGAACAAGGGTCTACATTATGCTCAGAACCTTCTTCATGTGGTCCTGGATTCGACTTATAAAGATTCTGGGCATCAGATCAGATCATTTCCTCATCTGGATTTACAGAAGCTCTGGAGCAGACCTCCGTTTCCCAGGCTATAGTATGAGTAGTATGAGCTGTGCAGACTCAACCATCTGTGTTACCCCATACTCAGACGGGCAGCTGGAGACTTGGGAGCTGTGAGGAAGCAAGTGCGATTGGGGTGACACCTCTGAGGACTGGAGTATTTGTGATGTTGAAATTGAGGTGATGGAGAGCCCACTTGAAGGAGCACTTGATATCCGTAGAAGCACCTGCTGTTTTTGTGCCTCATCTAGAATTTGTAGCGATGGGCGTGTCCGTAAGAATGGGATCGTATCACATTGTCCACGAAAAGAAGTCGACATCTTAGTTTGGCTGGAAGATGGTCTTTCTTCTGCAGATGTTACCCCCCCCCCCACCGTGGGGGGCCTCGACCTACCGGCGGACAGGCACCAGTATTGGGTTAGGGGGGCTGGCCGTCAGGGTCCACCGCGGCTCTGGCACAAACCCGGCGACACAGAGGTGGCACGGGCAGGAACGGACTGGCCGTGTTGGCTTCTCACTTTTTGGATTTTAGAAGGGCATGAC
The DNA here is from genome assembly GCF_046119375.1 of Phyllobates terribilis. Classification (NCBI taxonomy): domain Eukaryota; kingdom Metazoa; phylum Chordata; class Amphibia; order Anura; family Dendrobatidae; genus Phyllobates; species Phyllobates terribilis. Next base: position 322,932,991 of record NW_027362764.1, on the reverse strand, counting down.
ATGCCTATATCTGTGTCTCCCCCTCCTTTTACTCCTCCACCTCTTTTCTTTTCGCATGACTATATGTACTTGTCACTTTTCCATGTGTTAGTTGTGTCTTCTGAGCAGTTTGTCAGCTTTTGGACACCTTTGAAGGTGTTTTCTATGTGTTTCTATGTGTTTTTGTTTGCCTGCCATTGGTTTTAACGGTGTTCGAAGGTGTTCGACGAACAGTTCGACGAACAGTTCGGCGAACACACGGGTGTTCGATGAACCGAACCGAACTCGAACACTACGGGGGTGGCTCAACACTAATACTAACCTCCACCAGGTTTCAAATTCAATATAATTTTTATCTACATCTAGCTCTGAAAAAATATTTGGGCTTCGGCTTGTAGCAGTGTGTGGGACCTTTTCTATTAGTCCATCTATACTAACATCCACCAGGTTGCAAATTCAATATCATTTTTTTCTGCATCTAGCTCTTAAAAAATATTTGGGCTTCGGCTTGTAGCAGTGTGTGGGACTTGTTCTATTAGTCCATCTATGCTAACCTCCACCAGATTGCAAATTCAATATAATTTTTTTCTGCATCTAGCTCTGAAAAAATATTTTGGCTTGTAGCAGTGCGTGAGTCTTGTTCTATCAGTCCATCTATACTAACTTCCACCAGGTTGCAAATTCTGTATAATTTTTTTCTGCATCTAGCTCTGAAAAAATATTTTGTCTTGTAGCACTGTGTGAGACTTGTTCTATAAGTCTATTTATGCTAACCTCCACCATGTTGCAAATTCCATATAATTTTTATCTGCATCTAGCTCTGAAAAAATATTTGGGCTTCGGCTTGTAGCAGTGTGTCGGACTTGTTCTATTAGTCCATCTATACTAACCTCCACCAGGTTGCAAATTCAATATAATTTTTTTCTGCATCTAGCTCTGAAAAAATATTTGGGCTTCGGCTTGTAGCAGTGTGTGGGACTTGTTCTATTGGTCCATGGATACTAACCCCCACCAGGTTGCAAATTCAATATAATTTTTTTATGCATCTAGCTCTGAAAAAATATTTTGGTTTGTAGAAGTGTGTGAGACTTGTTCTATTAGCCCATCTATACTAACCTCCAATAGGTTGCAAATTCAATATAATTTTTTTCTGCATCTAGCTCTGAAAAAATATTTCAGCTTCTAACAGTGTGTGGGACTTGTTCTATTAGTCCATGTATACTAACCTCCACCAGGTTGCAAATTCAATATCATTTTTTTCTGCATCTTGCTCTGAAAAAAAATTTCGGCTTGTAGCAGTGTGTGAGACTTGTTCTATTAGTCCATCTATACTAACCTCCACCAGGTTACAAATTCAATATAATTTTTATCTGCATCTAACTCTGAAAAAATATTTGGGCTTCGGCTTGTAGCAGTGTGTGGGACTTGTTCTATTAGTCCATCTATACTAACCTCCACCAAGTTGCAAAATCATTATAATTTTTTTCTGCATCTAGCTCTTAAAAAATATCTGGGCTTCGGCTTGTAGCAGTGTGTGGGACTTGTTCTATTAGTCCATCTATACTAACCTCCACCAGGTTGCAAATTCAATATAATTTTTTTCTGCATCTAGTTCTGAAAAAATATTTCGTCTTGTAGCAGTGTGTGAGACTTGTTCTTTTAGTCCATCTATACTATCCTCCACCAGGTTGCAAATTCAGTATAATTTTTTTCTGCATTCAATTCTGAAGAAATATCTCGGCTTGTAGCAGTGTGTGAGACTTGTTTTATTAGTCCATCTATACTAACCTCCACCAGGTTTCAAATTCAATATAATTTTTATCTGGATCTAGCTCTGAAAAAATATTTGGGCTTCGGCTTGTAGCAGTGTGTGGGACTTGTTCTATTAGTCCATCTATACTAACATCCACCAGGTTGCAAATTCAATATAATTTGTTTCTGCATCTAGCTCTGAAAAAATATTTAATCTTCTAGCAGTGTGTGAGTCTTTTTCTATTAGTCCATCTATACTTACCCCCACCAGGCTACAAATTCAATATAATTTTTTTCTGCATCTAGCTCTGAAAAAATATTTCGGTTTGTAGCAGTGTGTGAGACTTGTTCTATTAGTCCATCTATACTAACCTCCGCCAGGTTTCAAACTCAATATAATTTTTATCTACATCTGGCTCTGAAAAAATATTTGGGCTTCGGCTTGTAGCAGTGTGTGGGACTTGTTCTATTAGTCCATTTATACTAACCTCCACCAGGGTGCAAATTCAATGTAATTTTTTTCTGCATCTAGCTCTTAAAAAATATTTGGGCTTTTAGCAGTGCGTGAGTCTTGTTCTCTTAGTCCATCTATACTAACCTCCACCAGGTTGCAAATTCAATATAATTTTTTTCTACATCTAGCTCTGAAAAAATATTTTGGCTTGTAGCAGTGTGTGAGACTTGTTCTATTAGTCCATCAATACTAACCTCCACTAGGTTGCAAATTCAATATAATTTTTTCTGCATCTAGCTCTGAAAAAATATTTTGTCTTGTAGCAGTGTGTGAGACATGTTCTATTAGTCCATCTATACTAATCTCCACCAGGTTGCAAATTCAATATAATTTTTTTCTGAATCTAGTACTGAAAAAAAATTTCAGCTTGTAGCAGTGTGTGGGACTTGTTCTATTAGTCCATCTATACAAACCTCCACCAGGTTGCAAATTCAATATAATTTTTTCTGCATCTAGCTCTGAAAAAATATTTGGGCTTCGGCTTGTAGCAGTGTGTGGGACTTGTTCCATTATTCCATCTATACTAACCTCCACCAGGTTGCAAATTCAATATAATTTTTTTCTGCATCTAGCTCTGAAATAATATTTTGGCTTGTAGCAGTGTGTGAGACTTGTTCTATTAGACCATCTATACTAACCTCCACCAGGTTGAAAATTCAATATAATTTTTTTCTACATCTACCTCTGAAAAAATATTTCGTCTTGTAGCAGTGTGTGAGTCTAGTTCTATTAGTCCATCTATACTTACCTCCACCAAGTTTCAAACTCAATATAATTTTTATCTACATCTATCTCTGAAAAAATATTTGGGCTTCGGCTTTTAGCGGTTTGTGGGACTTGTTCTATTAGTCCATCTAAACTAACCTCCACCTGGTTGCAAATTCAATATAATTTTTTTCTGCATCTAGCTCTTAAAAAATATTTGGGCTTCGGCTTGTAGCAGTGTGTGGGACTTGTTCTATTTGTCCATCTATACTAACCTCCACCAGGTTGCAAATTCAATATAATTTTTTTCTGCATCTAGCTCTGAAAAAATATTTTGTCTTGTAGCAGTGTGTGAGACTTGTTCTATTAGACCATCTATACTAACCTCCACCAGGTTGCAAATGTAATATAATTTTTTTCGGCATCTAACTCTGAAAAAATATTTAGGCTTGTAGCAGTGTATGAGACTTGTTCTATTAGTCCGTCTACACTAACCTCCACCAGGTTGCAAATTCAATATAATTTTTATCTGCATCTAGCTCTTAAAAAATACTTGGGCTTCGGCTTGTAGCAGTGTGTGGGACTTGTTCTATTAGTCCATCTATACTAACCTCCACCAGGTTGCAAATTCAATATAATTTTTATCTGCATCTAGCTCTGAATAAATATTTCGTCTTGTAGCAGTGCGTGAGACTTGTTCTATTAGTCCATCTATACTAACCTCCACCAGGCTGCAAATTCAATATAAATTTTTTATCTGCATCTAGCTCTGAAAAAATATTTGGGCTTCGGCTTGTAGCACTGTGTGGGACTTGTTTTATTAGTCCATCTATACTAACCTCCACTAGATTGCAAATTCAACCTAATTTTTTTCTGCATCTAGCTCTTAAAAAATATTTGGGCTTCTGCTTGTAGCAGTGTGTGGGACTTGTTCTATTAGTCCATCTATACTAACTACCATTAGGTTGAAAATTCAATATAATTTTTATCTGCATCTAGCTCTGAAAAAATATTTGGGCTTCGGCTTGTAGCAGTGTGTGGGACTTGTTCTATTAGTCCATCTATACTAAACTCCACCAGGTTGCAAATTCAATATAATTTTTTTCTGCATCTAGCTCTGAAAAAATAATTTGGCTTGTAGCAATGTGTGAGACTTGTTCTATTAGTCCATCTATACTAACCTCCACCTGGTTGCAAATTCAATATAATTTTTTTCTGCATCTAGCTCTTAAAAAATATTTGGGCTTCGGCTTGTAGCAGTGTGTGGGACTTGTTCTATTTGTCCATCTATACTAACCTCCACCAGGTTGCAAATTCAATATAATTTTTTTCTGCATCTAGCTCTGAAAAAATATTTTGTCTTGTAGCAGTGTGTGAGACTTGTTCTATTAGACCATCTATACTAACCTCCACCAGGTTGCAAATTCAATATAATTTTTTTCGGCATCTAACTCTGAAAAAATATTTAGGCTTGTAGCAGTGTATGAGACTTGTTCTAATAGTCCGTCTACACTAACCTCCACCAGGTTGCAAATAGAGATGAGCGTTGTTCTACTCGAACTGTTCGCCAATCTCAAATTCGAGCTGTTTTGGGCGGTGTTCGAGCCGTTCGGCGAACACGAACAATTTGAGAAAAATTCGGCTGTTCGAGGTTATGTTCGATAACTGTTCGTGCACCAAAATCATAACTGGATTTTTTCTCAGTAATGATGAAAATTAATGTTAATACGCAGTTTGAGTGTACAGCGGGGTGGGGGGAGCGGCAGGGGATGGATCTCTGCAGGAACAATGAAGATCTCCATTTTTTTTTTCTCTTTCCCGCATTTACAGTGGGGAGGTGCAATCTGTCAAAGCCTATCAGCAGCGCACACACGGAGCGAAGTGCTTTTTTTCACACAAGCAAGGGCATGTGTCATTGGCAGTGTATGTCACATGTCCTTGCCCTATAAGACCATGCCATTTTCCCCGTCGCCACCATTTTCTCACTGCTGCAGCTGCGTGTTAGACGGCACCGCTGTTGCTGTGTGCGCTATACCTTGTTAATTTCAAGCCAATTTTCGCACAAATCTACAGATAGCTTGGGAGTTGGGAATAGTTGTGATTGCAGTCCTTTTAAGGACTAGGTTACAGCATTTCCTACGACTTTTATCAGGCAGGTCTGTGCTCATAAATAGATAGATTGTGGGAGTAAAGACCAATTGTAATTGGCATCCTTTTCAGGACTAGGTTACATCAGTTCCTATCAGTTTTTGCCAGGCAGGTCTGTGCCAGTGCTGCTCAAGTTTTTTTCACAGCATTTGGCTGAATCTAGCAAAGCTAATCCTTTTTGGCCTATTGCAGAGTGTGTTAGTCAGTGGAGTAGCCTATCTGTGTTGCAAGATATACCACCTGTGTATAGAATACCAATTTTTTTACTGCACCTAGTGAAGTAAAATCTTTTGGGCATAGCATCATTCTATCAGTCCATCTATACTGACCTCCATCAGGTTGCAAATTGAATATAATTTTTTTCTGCATCTAGCTCTGAAAAAATATTGGGCTTCTAGCTGTGTGTGGGACTTGTTGTATTAGTCCATCTATACTGACCTCCATCAGGTTGCAAACTGCATATATTTTTTTCTTCATCTACCTCTGAAAAAATATTGGGCTTCTAGCTGTGTGTGGGACTTGTTATATTAATCCATCTATACAGACCTCCATCAGGTTGCAAACTGAATATATTTTTTTCTGCATCTACCTCTGAAAAAATATTGGGCTTCTAGCTGTGTGTGGGACTTGTTGTATTAGTCCATTTATACTGACCTCCATCAGGTTGCAAACTGAATATATTTTTTTCTGCATCTACCTCTGAAAAAATATTGGGCTTCTAGCTGTGTGTGGGACTTGTTCTATTAATCCATCTATTCACACCTCCATCAGGTTGCAAACTGAATATATTTTTTTCTGCATCTACCTCTGAAAAAATATTGGGCTTCTAGCTGTGTGTGGGACTTGTTGTATTTGTCCATCTATACTGACCTCCATCAGGTTGCAAACTGAATATATTTTTTTCTGCATCTACCTCTGAAAAAATATTGGGCTTCTAGCTGTGTGTGGGACTCGTTGTATTAGTCCATCTATACTGACCTCCATCAGGTTGCAAACTGAATATATTTTTTTCTGCATCTACCTCTGAAAAAATATTGGGCTTCTAGCTGTGTGTGGGACTTGTTTTATTAATCCATCTATACAGACCTCCATCAGGTTGCAAACTGAATATATTTTTTTCTGCATCTACCTCTGAAAAAATATTGGGCTTCTAGCTGTGTGTGGGACTTGTTGTATTAGTCCATCTATACTGACCTCCATCAGGTTGCAAACTGAATATATTTTTTTCTGCATCTACCTCTGAAAAAATATTGGGCTTCTAGCTGTGTGTGGGACTTGTTCTATTAATCCATCTATACAGACCTCCATCAGTTTGCAAACTGAATATATTTTTTTCTGCATCTACCTCTGAAAAAATATTGGGCTTCTAGCTGTGTGTGGGACTTGTTGTATTAATCCATATATACAGACCTCTATCAGGTTGCAAACTGAATATATTTTTTTCTGCATCTACCTCTGAAAAAATATTGGGCTTCTAGCTGTGTGTGGGACTTGTTGTATTAGTTCATCTATACTGACCTCCATCAGGTTGCAAACTGAATATATTTTTTTCTGCATCTACCTCTGAAAAAATATTGGGCTTCTAGCTGTGTGTGGGACTTGTTCTATTAATCCATCTATACAGACCTCCATCAGGTTGCAAACTGAATATATTTTTTTCTGCATCTACCTCTGAAAAAATATTGGGCTTCTAGCTGTGTGTGGGACTTGTTGTATTAGTCCATCTATACTGACCTCCATCAGGTTGCAAACTGAATATATTTTTTTCTGCATCTACCTCTGAAAAAATATTGGGCTTCTAGCAGTGTGTGGGACTTGTTCTATTAGTCCATCTATACTAACCTCCACCATGTTGCAAATTCAATATAATTTTTTTCTGCATCTAGCTCTGAAAAAATATTTTTGCTTGTAACAGTGTGTGAGACTTGTTCTTTTAGTCCATCTATACTATCCTCCACCAGGTTGCAAATTCAATATCATTTTTTTCTGCATCTAGCTCTTTAATAATATTTGGGCTTCGGCTTGTAGCAGCATGTGGGACTTGTTCTATTAGTCCATTTATACTAACCTCCACCAGGTAACAAATTCAATATCATTTTTTACTGCATCTAGCTCTGAAAAAATATTTCATCTTGTAGCAGTGTGTGAGACTTGTTCTATTAGTCCATCTATACTAACTCCACCAGGCTGCAAATTCAATATAATTTTTTTCTGCATCTAACTCTAAAAAAATATTGTGTCTTGTAGCAGTGTATGAGACTGGTTCTATAAGTCCATCTATACTAACCTCCACCAGGTTGCAAATTCAATAAAAAAAATTTCTGCATCTAGCTTTGAAAAAATATTTTGGCTTGTAGCAGTGTGTGAGACTTGTTCTATTAGTACATCTATACTAACCTCCACCAGAGTGCAAATTCAATATAATTTTTTTCTGCAACTAGCTCTGAAAAAATATTGTGGCTTGTAGCAGTGTGTGTCACTTGGTCTTTCAGTCCATCTATACTAACATCCAACAGGTTGCAAATTCAATATAATTTTTATCTGCATCTAGCTCTAAAAAAATATTTGGGCCTCGGCTTGTGGCAGTGTGTGGGATTGTTCTATTAGTCCATCTGTACTAACCTCCACTAGATTGCAAATTCAATATAATTTATTTCTGCATCTAGCTCTGAAAAAATATTTTGTCTTCGGCTTGAAGCAGTGTGTGGAACTTGTTCTAATAGTCCATCTGTACTAACCTCCACCAGATTGTAAATTCAATACGATTTTTTTCTGCATCTAGCTCTTAAAAATATATTTTGGCTTGTAGCAGTGTGTGAGACTTGTTCTATTAGTCCATCTATACTAACCTTCACCAGGTTGCAAATTCAATATAATTTTTTTCTGCATCTAGCTCTGAAAAAATATTTGGGCTTCGGCTTGTAGCAGCGTGTGGTACATGTTCTATTAGTCCATCTATACTAACCTCCACCAGGTTGCAAATTCAATATAATTTTTTTCTGCATCTAGCTCTGAAAAAATATTTGGGCTTCGGCTTGTAGCAGTGTGTGGGACTTGTTCTATTAGTCTATATATACTAACCTCCACCAGGTTGCAAATTCAATAAAAAAATTTCATCATCTAGCTCTTAAATAATATTTGGGCTTCGGCTTGTAGCAGTGTGTGGGACATGTTCTATTAGTCCATATATCCTAACCTCCACCAGGTTGCAAATTCAATATAATTTTTTTCTGCATCTAGCTCTGAAAAAATATTTTGGCTTGTAGCAGTGTGTGAGACTTGTTCTATTAGTCGATCTATACTAACCGCCACCAGGTTCTAAATTCAATATAATTTTTTTCTGCATCTAGCTCTGAAAAAATATTTCGTCTTGTAGCAGTGTGTGAGACTTGTTCTATTAGTCCATCTATACTAACCTCTACCAGGTTGCAAATTCAATATAATTTTTTTCTGCATCTAGCTCTGAAAAAATATTTGGGCTTCGGCTTGAAGCAGTGTGTGGAATTTGTTCTAATAGTCCATCTGTACTAACCTCCACCAGGTTGCAAATTCAATACGATTTTTTTCTGCATCTAGCTCTTAAAAATATATTTTGGCTTGTAGCAGTGTGTGAGACTTGTTCTATTAGTCCATCTATACTAACCTCCACCAGGTTGCAAACTCAATAAAAAAAATTTCATCATCTAGCTCTTAAATAATATTTGGTCTTTGGCTTGTAGCAGTGTGTGGGACATGTTCTGTTAGTCCATATATCCTAACCTCCACCAGGTTGCAAATTCAATATAATTTTTTTTTGCATCTAGCTCTGAAAAAATATTTCATCTTGTAGCAGTGTGTGAGACTTGTTCTATTAGTCCATCTATTCTAACCTCCACCAGGTTGCAAATTCAATATAATTTTTTTCTGCATCAAGCTCTGAAAAAATATTTCGGCTTGTAACAGTGTGTGGGACTTGTTCTATTAGTCCATCTATACTATCCTCCACCAGGTTGCAAATTCAATATAATTTTTAATCTGCATCTTGCTTTGAAAAAATATTTCGGCTTGTAGCAGTGTGTGGGACTTGTTCTATTAGTCCATCTATACTAACCTCCACCAGGTTGCAAATTCAATTCTTTTTTTTTTTCTGCATCTAGCTCTGAAAAAATATTTCGGCTTGTAGCAGTGTGTGAGACTTGTTCTATTAGTCCATCTATACTAACCTCCACCAGATTGCAATTTCAATATCATTTTTTTCTGCATCTAGCTCTGAAAAAATATTGTGGCTTGTAGCAGTGTGTGAGACTTGTTCTTTCAGTCCATCTATACTAACATTCAACAGGTTGCAAATTCAATATAATTTTTATCTGCATCTAGCTCTAAAAAAATATTTGGGCTTTGTTTTGTGACAGTGTGTGAGATTGTTCTATTAGTCCATCTATACTAACCTCCACTAGATTGCAAATTCAATATCATTTTTTTCTGCATCTATCTCTGAAAAAATATTTGGGCTTCGGCTTGTAGCAGTGTGTGGAACTTGTTCTATTAGTCCATCTGTACTAACCTCCACCAGGTTGTAAATTCAATACGATTTTTTTCTGCATCTAGCTTTTAAAAATATATTTCGGCTTGTAGCAGTGTGTGAGACTTGTTCTATTAGTCCATCTATACTAACCTCCACCAGGTTGCAAATTCAATATAATTTTTTTCTGAATCAAGCTCAAAAAAAATATTTTATCTTTTAGCAGTGTGTGAGACTTGTTCTATTAGTCCATCTATACTAACCTTCACCAGGTTGCAAATTCAATATAATTTTTTTCTGCATCTAGCTCTGAAAAAATATTTGGGCTTCGGCTTGTAGCAGCGTGTGGTACATGTTCTATTAGTCCATCTATACTAACCTCCACCAGGTTGCAAATTCAATATAATTTTTTTCTGCATCTAGCTCTGAAAAAATATTTGGGCTTCGGCTTGTAGCAGTGTGTGGGACTTGTTCTATTAGTCTATATATACTAACCTCCACCAGGTTGCAAATTCAATAAAAAAATTTCGTCATCTAGCTCTTAAATAATATTTGGGCTTCGGCTTGTAGCAGTGTGTGGGACATGTTCTATTAGTCCATATATCCTAACCTCCACCATTTTGCAAATTCAATATAATTTTTTCTGCATCTAGCTCTGAAAAAATATTTTGGTTTGTAGCAGTGTGTGAGACTTGTTCTATTAGTCCATCTATACTAACCTCCACCAGGTTGCAAATTCAATATAATTTTTTTCGGCATCTAGATCTGAAAAAATATTTCGGCTTGTAGCAGTGTGTGGAACTTGTTCTATTAGTCCATCTATACTAACCTCCACCAGGTTGCAAATTCAATATAATTTTTTTCTGCATCTAGCTCTGAAAAAATATTTCGGCTTGTAGCAGTAAGTGAGACTTGTTTTATTAGTCCATCTATACTAACCTCCACCAGGTCGCAAATTCAATATAATTTTTATGTGCATCTAGCTCTGAAAAAATATTTGGGCTTCGGCTTGTAGCAGTGTGTGGGACTTGTTCTATTAGTCCATCTATGCTAACCTCCACCAGGTTGCAAATTCAATATAATTTTTATCTACATCTAGCTCTGAAACAATATTTCAGCTTGTAGCAGTGTATGAGATTTGTTATATTAGTCCATCTATACTAACCTCTACCAGGTTGTAAATTCAATATAATTTTTTTCAGCATCTAGCTCTGAAAAAATATTTCGGCTTGTAGCAGTGTGTGAGACTTGTTCTATTAGTCCATCTATACTAACCTCCACCACCTTGCAAATTCAATATAATTTTTACCTGCATCTAGCTCTGAAAAAATATTTGGGTTTCGGCTTGTAGCAGTGTGTGGGACTTGTTCTATTATTCCATCTATAATAACCTCCACCAGGTTGCAAATTCAATATAGTTTTTTTATGCATCTAGCTCTGAAAAAATATTTGGGCTTCGGCTTGTAGCAGTGTGTGGGACTAGTTCTATTAGTCCATCTATACTAACCTCCACCAGGTTGCAAATTCAATATAATTTTTTTCTGCATCTAGCTCTGAAAAAATATTTTTGCTTGTAGCAGTGTGTGAGACTTGTTCTTTTAGTCCATCTATACTATCCTCCACCAGGTTGCAAATTCAATATAATTTTTTTCTGCATCTAGCTCTGAAAAAATATTTCATCTTGTAGCAGTGTGTGAGACTTGTTCTATTAGTCCATCTATTCTAACCTCCACCAGGTTGCAAATTCAATATAATTTTTTTCTGCATCAAGCTCTGAAAAAATATTTTGGCTTGTAACAGTGTGTGGGACTTGTTCTATTAGTCCATCTATACTATCCTCCACCAGGTTGCAAATTCAATATAATTTTTAATCTGCATCTTGCTTTGAAAAAATATTTTGGCTTGTAGCAGTGTGTGGGACTTGTTCTATTAGTCCATCTATACTAACCTCCACCAGGTTGCAAATTCAATTCTTTTTTTATTTCTGCATCTAGCTCTGAAAAAATGTTTCGGCTTGTAGCAGTGTGTGAGACTTGTTCTATTAGTCCATCTATACTAACCTCCACCAGATTGCAATTTCAATATCATTTTTTTCTGCATCTAGCTCTGAAAAAATATTTCGGCTTGTAGCAGTGTGTGAGACTTGTTCTATTAGTCCATCTTTACTAACCTCCACCAGGTTGCAAATTCAATATAATTATTTTCTGCATCTAGCTCTGAAAAAATATTTCGGTTTGTAGCAGTTAGTGAGACTTGTTCTTTCAGTCCATCTATACTAACATCCAACAGGTTGCAAATTCAATATAATTTTTTTCTGCATCTAGCTCTGAAAAAATATTTGGGCTTCGTCTTGTAGCAGTGTGTGGGACTTGTTCTATTAGTCCATCTGTATTAACCTCCACCAGGTTGCAAATTCAATACGATTTTTTTCTGCATCTAGCTCTCAAAAATATATTTAGGCTTGTAGCTGTGTGTGAGACTTGTTCTATTAGTCCATCTATACTAACCTCCACCAGGTTGCAAATTCAATATAATTTTTTTCTGCATCTAACTCTAAAAAAATATTGTGTCTTGTAGCAGTGTGTGAGACTGGTTCTATTAGTCCATCTATACTAACCTCCACCAGGTTGCAAATTCAATATAATTTTTTTCTTCATCTAGCTTTGAAAAAAATATTTCGGATTGTAGCAGTGTGTGAGACTTGTTCTATATGTCCATCTGTACTAAACTCCACCAGGTTGCAAATTGAATATAATTTTTATCTGCATCTAGCTCTGAAAAAATATTTGGGCTTCGGCTTGTAACAGTGTGTGGTACATGTTCAATTAGTCCATCTATTCTAACCTCCACCAGGTTGCAAATTCAATATAATTTTTTTCTGCATCTAGCTCTGAAAAAATATTGTGGCTTTTAGCAGTGTGTGAGACTTGTTCTATTAGTCCATCTATACTAACCTCCACCAGGTTGCAAATTCAATATAATTTTTATCTGCATCTAGCTCTGAAAAAATATTTTGGCTTCGGCTTGTAGTAGTGTGTGGGAATTGTTCTAATAGTCCATCTATACTAACCTCCACCAGGTTGCAAATTCAATATAATTTTTTTCTGGATTTAGCTCTTTAATAATATTTGGGCTTCGGCCTGTAGCAGCATGTGGGACTTGTTCTATTAGTCCATTTATACTAACCTCCACCAGGTAGCAAATTCAATATCATTTTTTTCTGCATCTAGCTCTGAAAAAATATTTCGGCTTGTAGCAGTGTGTGAGACTTGTTCTATTAGTCCATCTATACTAACTCCACCAAGTTGCAAATTCAATATAATTTTTTTCTTTATCAAGCTCTGAAAAAATATTTCGTCTTGTAGCAGTGTGTGAGACTTGTTCTATTAGTCTATCTATACTAACCTCCACCAGGTTGCAAATTCAATATAATTTTTTTTCTGCATCTAGCTCTAAAAAAAATTTGGGCTTCGGCTTGTGGCAGTGTGTGGGATTGTTCTATTAGTCCATCTATACTAACCTCCACTAGATTGCAAATTCAATATAATTTTTTTCTGCATCTAGATATGAAAAAATATTTGGGCTTCTGCTTGTAGCAGTGTGTGGAACTTGTTCTATTAGTCCATCTGTACTAACCTCCACCAAGTTGCAAATTCAATACGTTTTTTTTCTGCATCTAGCTCTTAAAAATATATTTCGGCTTGTAGCAGTGTGTGAGACTTGTTATATTAGTCCATCTATACTAACCTCCACCAGGTTGCGAATTCAATATAATTTTTTTCTGCATCTAGCTCAAAAAAAATATTTTGTCTTTTAGCAGTGTGTGAGACTTGTTCTATTAGTCCATCTATACTAACCTCCACTAGGTTGCAAATTCAATAAAAAAAATTTCGGCATCTAGCTCTTTAATAATATTTGGGCTTCGGCTTGTAGCAGTGTGTAGGACATGTTCTATTAGTCCATATATCCTAACCTCCACCAGGTTGCAAATTCAATATAATTTTTTTCTGCATCTAGCTCTGAAAAAATATTTCGGCTTGTAGCAGTGTGTGAGACTTGTTCTATTAGTCCATCTATACTAACTTCACCAGGTTGCAAATTCAATATAATTTTTTTCTGCATCTAGCTCTGAAAAAATATTTTGTCTTGTAGCAGTGTGTGAGACTTGTTATATTAGTCCATCTATGCTAACCTCCACCAGGGTGCAAATTCAATATAATTTTTTTCTGCATCTAGCTCTGAAAAAATATTTCGGCTTGTAGCAGTCTGTGAGACTTGTTCTATTAGTCCATCTATACTAACCTCCACCAGGTTCTAAATTCAATATAATTTTTTTCTGCATCTAGCTCTGAAAAAATATTTCGTCTTGTAGCAGTGTGTGAGACTTGTTCTATTATTCCATCTATACTAACCTCCACCAGGTTGCAAATTCAATATAATTTTTTTTTGCATCTAGCTCTGAAAAAATATTTTTGCTTGTAGCAGTGTGTGAGACTTGTTCTTTTCGTCCATCTAAACTATCCTCCACCAGGTTACAAATTCAATATAATTTTTTTCTGCATCTAGCTCTAAAAAAATATTTCTTATTGTAGCAGTGTGTGAGACTTGTTCTATTAGTCCATCTATACTAACTGTAACGGGTCTGGGAGGCGGAACCTCTGAGCTACTATACAAGGGGGCGGTCCTTGTAAGGGAGCGGGTGGCGACCAGTGAAGAAGGGCAGGCGGTCACAGCAGGTGACCGGGACAGTCTCTGGATGAACGGGCAGGAGGTCACAGCAAGTGACCGGGGCAGTCTCTGGATGAACGGGCAGGAGGTCACGGCAAGTGACTGGGGCAGTCTCTGGATGAACGGGCAGGAGGTCACGGCAAGTGACCGGGGCAGTCTCTGGATGAACGGGCAGGAGGTCACGGCAAGTCACCGGGGCAGTCTCTGGGTAAAGGGTAGGTACGACCTGTGATGGCTGAGCCTCCAGGTAGGCTAGCAGGCAGATGGTAGATGAGTGCTTCCAGGTGAGCAGGCGAGAGTCTCTGGAATAGCAGGTGGTCACAGCACGTGACGGCGGAGCCTCCAGATAGGCCAACAGACAGGAAGCAGATGAGCGCTCCCAGGTGAGCGGACAGGAGTCTCTGGAATGGCAGGTGGTCACAGCATGTGACGGCGGAGCCTCCAGTTAGGCCAACAGACAGGCAGCAGATGAGCACTCCCAGGTGAGTGGGCAGGAGTCTCTGGAATGGCAGGTGGTCATAGCACGTGATGGCGGAGCCTCCAGGTAGGCTAGCAGGCAGGTAGCAGATGTGCGCTCCCAGGTGAGCGGGCAAGCTGGTCCATAGACAGACTGACAGGAGTCGGAAGGCAGACCATCGGACCTCAGGCTAGCAAGCAGGTAGGTGGAATATCAGGCAGGAAACAGACAGCAAACTGGCAGGATTCTGGCAGGTAACTGGCAGGTAACTGGCAACGGGACCTGAGGGGTGAAGCAGAGTAGTGAACAGGGCAACAACATTGCTCGGGCACCTCCATTTTGGAGGAGGTGCCTTACATATGGTGAAGTCCTCCGGCCATTGGCCGGGGACTTCTTAGGACGGCTCGCGCGGCCCCTTTAAGAGGGGGGGAGCGCGCGTGCGCGCGCCCTAAGCACAATGGCCGGGAAGGAGCGCGCGCTGCCAGCAGAGCGGGAGGAGGACGCCGGGCTCGGAGCAGAGAGGTGAGGGGAACAGCGTCCCTGCCTAGCAGAGGGCAGGAACGCCGGCGCTACACTAACTTCCACCAGGTTGCAAATTCAATATAATTTTTTTCGGCATCTAGCTCTGAAAAAATATTTCGGCTTGTAGCAGTGTGTGGGACTTGTTCTATTAGTCCATCTATACTAACCTCCACCAGGTTGCAAATTCAATATAATTTTTTTCTGCATCTAGCTCTGAAAAAATATTTCGGCTTGTAGCAGTGTGTCGGACTTGTTCTATTAGTCCATCTATACTAACCTCCACCAGGTTGCAAATTCAATTCTTTTTTTTTTCTACATCTAGCTCTGAAAAAATATTTCGGCTTGTAGCAGTGAGTGAGACTTGTTTTTTTAGTCCATCTATACTAACCTCCACCAGGTTGCAAATTCAATATAAATTTTATCTGCATCTAGCTCTGAAAAAATATTTGGGCTTCGGCTTGTAGCAGTGTGTGGGACTTGTTCTATTAGTCCATCTATACTAACCTCTACCAGGTTGCAAATTCAATATAATTTTTATCTACATCTAGCTCTGAAAAAATATTTCAGCTTGTAGCAGTGTATGAGACTTGTTCTATTAGTCCATCTATACTAACCTCTACCAGGTTGCAAATTCAATATAATTTTTTTCGGCATCTAGCTCTGAAAAAATATTTCGGCTTGTAGCAGTTTGTGAGACTTGTTCTATTAGTCCATCTATACTAACCTCCACCACGTTGCAAATTCAATATAATTTTTATCTGCATCTAGCTTTGAAAAAATATTTAGGTTTCGGCTTGAAGCAGTGTGTGGGACTTGTTCTATTAGTCCATCTATACTAACCTCCACCACGTTGCAAATTCAATATAATTTTTTTCTGCCAGCAGAGCGGGAGGAGGACGCCGGGCTCGGAGCAGAGAGGTGAGGGGAACAGCGTCCCTGCCTAGCAGAGGGCAGGGACGCCGGCGCTACAGTACCCCCCCTTTAGGCCCCCCCTTTTTTAGGCCAGACAGAAATTTAGCAAGGATGAGAGTGGCATGGATGTTCTCCCGGGGCTCCCACATTCTCTCCTCAGGACCAAACCCCTTCCAATCTACTAGAAAAAAGGTCTTCCCTCTTACCCTTTTGGTGGCCAGAATGTTCTCTACCTCAAACTCGTTTTCAGCGGAAACCGGAGCAGGAGGCGTACCTGTAGACTTGGAAAAAGAGTTAAGTACCACAGGTTTGAGGAGAGATACATGGAAGGAGTTAGTGATCCGCAAGTTGGCCGGGAGTTTCAATTTATAGGCCACCGGGTTGATCTGACTGATGACCTCCAGAGGACCGATGAACCGAGGCCCTAATTTATAGGAAGGAATCTTGAGCCGGACATACTTGGACGAGAGCCAGACCTTATCCCCTGGACGGAATTGAGGAGGATCCAGACGTTTTTTGTCAGCATGTCTTTTCATACGCTCGGATGACAGAAGGAGTGCGGACCGGGGTATTCTCCCACACGGAGGAAAATTTGTTAACAAGAGATTCCGCAGCCGGATTGTCCACCGAGGTGGAGACGGGAAATGGGATCCGAGGATGCTGACCGAAGACTACAAAAAACGGGGATTTGGAGGAAGATTCGCTCTCGTGATTGTTGTAAGAAAATTCGGCCCATGGCAGGAGATCCACCCAGTCAGAATGGTGGGCATTAACGAAGTGCCGGAGGTAACTGGTCAGGATCTGATTGATCCGCTCCACTTGACCATTGGACTGTGGGTGGTAAGCGGAGGAGAAGTCCAGGGTGACGTCTAGCAATTTACAAGTGGCTCTCCAGAAACGTGAGGTGAACTGTACCCCACGATCCGACACGATGTGGCGGGGCAGACCATGAAGACGGAAGATGTGGCGGATAAAGTCTTTAGCCAGCTCGGGTGCAGACGGGAGACCTGGCAGGGGAATAAAGTGAGCCATCTTGGAAAAGCGGTCAGCGACCACCCAAATGACCGTACAACCGGCAGAGACGGGGAGATCAGTTATGAAGTCCATAGCTATATGCTGCCAGGGGGCAGCGGGTACAGGAAGCGGAAGGAGGCGACCGGCAGGCAGGTGTCTCGGAACTTTGTTGCGGGCACAGGAGACACAGGCAGAAGCAAAGTCTCTTACGTCCTTGTGCAGGGTAGGCCACCAGTAGTGCCGTGTAATAAGCTGGAGGGTCTTTTTCTGACCGGCGTGGCCAGCTAGTTTAGACGAATGACCCCAGTGTAGGATCTTCTCCCGATCAGGTACCGATACGAACGTCTTACCGGGAGGGAGACGATTTAGGCTCACGGGAGCCACCTGCATTACTCTGGCGGGATCGATGATATGTTTAGGTTCTTCCTCGAGATCAGACACCAGAAAGGATCGGGACAAGGCGTCTGCTTTGATGTTCTTGTCAGCCGGGCGAAAATGTAGAACAAAATCAAAGCGAGCAAAAAACAAGGACCACCGGGCTTGGCGCGGGTTAAGTCTCTGGGCATGCTGGAGGTAAGCCAAGTTCTTGTGGTCAGTGTAAATTATTACCGGATGAAGAGCCCCCTCGAGTAGGTAACGCCACTCCTCCAATGCCAGCTTGATGGCCAATAACTCTCGGTCTCCTATGGAATAATTGCGCTCAGAAGAGGAGAAGAGTTTGGAGAAGAAGCCGCAAGTTACCATCCTCCCGGAAGATGATTTTTGAGTAAGTACCGCTCCGGCTCCAGAGGAGGAGGCGTCAACTTCCAGGAAGAACTGCTTGTTGCCGTCCGGGCGATGCAGCACCGGGGCGGAAGAGAAGGCCTGTTTTAAGGAAAGAAAGGCCTCCTCAGCTTCGGGCGGCCACTCTTTGGGATTAGTACCCTTACGGGTGAGCGCGGAAATTGGGGCAGTCCGGGAAGAGAAGTGCGGTATGAAGAGGCGGTAGTAGTTGGCGAAGCCCAGGAACCGCTGAATGGCCTTCAACCCCTCCGGTCGAGGCCATTTCTCGATGGCAGACAGTTTCTCTGGATCCATTCGTAGGCCGGTCTGAGAAATAATGTAGCCCAAAAACGGAAGCGAGGTCTGCTCAAAGAGGCACTTCTCATATTTAGCGAAGAGGTGATTCTGCCTGAGCCTGAGCAGAACCTGACGAACGTCCCTCCGGTGAGTCTGGAGATCCGGAGAGAAGACCAAGATGTCGTCCAGGTACACCACTACGCAGGAGTAGAGAAGGTCCTGGAAGATGTCATTGACCAACTCTTGAAAGACGGCAGGAGCGTTACAGAGACCAAAGGGCATTACCAGATATTCATAGTGGCCGTCCCGGGTGTTGAATGCAGTCTTCCATTCATCCCCCTGACGGATACGGACCAGGTTGTACACCCCACGGAGGTCCAGTTTGGTGAAGATTCTAGCCCCCCTCAGACGATCAAATAATTCAGGAATGAGCGGAAGGGGGTACTTATTCTTCACCGTGATCTGGTTAAGGCCTCTATAGTCTATACAGGGACGGAGAGAGCCGTCCTTCTTTTTAACGAAAAAGAAGCCTGCTCCCGCCGGGGAGGTAGATTTCCGGATGAATCCCCTGGCCAGATTCTCCTCAATATATTCGGACATCGACCGGGTCTCAGCAGCGGACAATGGGTAAATACGCCCACGGGGAGGCGTAGTACCGGGTAACAGGTCGATAGGACAGTCGTATGGTCTATGAGGGGGTAATGTCTCTGCCTCCTTTTTATTAAAGACATCAGCAAATGACCAATAGGGAATCGGAAGTCCAGGTAGATTAGTTGGGGTAGGAGAAGGACGAACGGGATGAACAGGAACCAAACAAGTCTTATGACAGTCCTGTCCCCAGCGAAGGACCTCTCCGGTCTGCCAGTCAAGCACGGGTGCATGTCTCTGGAGCCAAGGTAGACCTAGTAAGAGGGCGTGAGAGAGTCCAGGCAGAACATGAAAAGAGATGCTCTCAGAATGCAGCATTCCCACCTGCAGAGTAATGGATTCGGTGATGAGTTGGATGGGACGTGGTAACAGGCCCCCATCCACAGCAGCGACAGATAAGGGTACAGCCAGAGGTTTGGTGCGAATGCGGTATTTTTCTACCAAGGACTGTGAAATAAGATTCCCGGCTGCTACAGAGTCAAGTTGGGCTAGTTCGAAATAACGATTCTCCCCGCAGATAATTGAGACTGACAGCAGCAGAGATGGAGAGGATTTATTCTTGTCTAGGTCGACCTCTCTGAGCGAACCTAGACACAGGCGTTTCCCGACCTCTCCGGGCAGGTACGGATCCGGTGCTCCTTACTGCCACAGTAGAAGCAGCTCCCCTCGGCACGGCGTAAGTCCTGACGGGTTTTGACCATCTTGGTCTGGTCGACCTGCATAGGCTCAGGAGAGTGTACCTGGGGAGTAACGGAGGGAGTGACGGGTTTCTGAAAGGTAGGAGCTAGACGTGGAAACCTCCTCTCACGGGTGACCTCTTTGGCACGCTCCTGGAACCGTAGGTCAATCCGGGTGGCAAGAGTTATTAAGTCATCGAGAGTGGTAGGAATGTCCCGATCGGCGAGTTCATCTTTAATACGGCCGGACAGACCCTCCCAGAAGACAGATACCAGAGCGTCGTTATCCCAGGCCAGCTCCGAGGCAAGGGTACGGAACCACATGGCATATTGGCCCACGGTGAGACTTCCCTGACGGAGGCGTAGCAGAGACGATGCGGATGAGGTCCTCCGTCCGGGTTCGTCGAAGACTTTCCGGAAAACCGTGAGGAAGGCAGGCAAGTCGGACACCAGGTGGTCTCCTCTCTCCCATAGAGGATTTAGCCAGGCCAGGGCCTCCCCGGTGAGATGGGACATGATGAAGGCTATTTTGGCCCGGTCGGAGTTAAACTGGTGGGACAGGAGTTCAAAGTGCAGGGTGCACTGATTTATGAAGCCCCGAGCCTGAGCGGAGTCGCCTCCGAAGCGAGGAGGTGCAGAAAGCCTGGGTCCGGGGTAGGATACCATGGTATTGGTGGGCAGCGGAGCTGCCGGGTTGCGAGTCATGACACTGGCGGTGGTTGCTGGTGGAGCAGTCAGAGTGTCCAGGCGAGAATTGACATTCCGCAGGTGACCCAGGATGGACTCCTGTTGGGACCTCTGACGGGTCAGTTCATGACAAAGGTCCGAGAGCGTGGGAGCTTGGGTGCCACCGGGTTCCATGGCCCGAGCAAACTGTAACGGGTCTGGGAGGCGGAACCTCTGAGCTACTATACAAGGGGGCGGTCCTTGTAAGGGAGCGGGTGGCGACCAGGGAAGAAGGACAGGCAGTCACGGCAAGTGACCGGGACAGTCTCTGGATGAACGGGCAGGAGGTCACGGCAAGTGACCGGGGCAGTCTCTGGATGAACGGGCAGGAGGTCACGGCAAGTGACCGGGGCAGTCTCTGGGTAAAGGGTAGGTATGACCTGTGATGGCTGAGCCTCCAGGTAGGCTAGCAGGCAGATGGTAGATGTGTGCTCCCAGGTGAGCAGGCGAGAGTCTCTGGAATAGCAGGTGGTCACAGCACGTGACGGCGGAGCCTCCAGGTAGGCCAACAGACAGGCAGCAGATGAGCGCTCCCAGGTGAGCGGACAGGAGTCTCTGGAATGGCAGGTGGTCACAGCACGTAACGGCGGAGCCTCCAGGTAGGCCAACAGACAGGCAGCAGATGAGCGCTCCCAGGTGAGCGGGCAAGAGTCTCTGGAATGGCAGGTGGTCACAGCACGTGACGGCGGAGCCTCCAGGTAGGCTAGCAGGCAGGTAGCAGATGTGCGCTCCCAGGTGAGCGGGCAAGTTGGTCCATAGACAGACTGACAGGAGTCGGAAGGCAGACCGTCGGACCTCAGGCTAGCAAGCAGGTAGGTGAATTATCAGGCAGGAAACAGACAGCAAACTGGCAGGATTCTGGCAGGTAACTGGCAGGTAACTGGCAACGGGACCTGAGGGCTGAAGCAGAGTAGTGAACAGTGCAAGAACATTGCTCGGGCACCTCCATTTTGGAGGAGGTGCCTTACATATGGTGAAGTCCTCCGGCCATTGGCCGGGGACTCCTTAGGACGGCGCGCGCGGCCCCTTTAAGAGGGGGGGAGCGCGCGCGCGCCCTAAGCACAATGGCCGGGAAGGAGCGCGCGCTGCCAGCAGAGCGGGAGGAGGACGCCGGGCTCGGAGCAGAGAGGTGAGGGGAACAGCGTCCCTGCCTAGCAGAGGGCAGGAACGCCGGCGCTACACTAACCTCCACCAGGTTGCAAATTCAATATAATTTTTTTCGGCATCTAGCTCTGAAAAAATATTTCGGCTTGTAGCAGTGTGTGGGACTTGTTCTATTAGTCCATCTATACTAACCTCCACCAGATTGCAAATTCAATATAATTTTTTTCTGCATCTAGCTCTGAAAAAATATTTCGGCTTGAAGCAGTGTGTCGGACTTGTTCTATTAGTCCATCTATACTAACCTCCACCAGGTTGCAAATTCAATTCTTTTTTTTTTCTACATCTAGCTCTGAAAAAATATTTCGGCTTGTAGCAGTGAGTGAGACTTGTTTTATTAGTCCATCTATACTAACCTCCACCAGGTTGCAAATTCAATATAATTTTTATCTGCATCTAGCTCTGAAAAAAAATTTGGGCTTCGGCTTGTAGCAGTGTGTGGGACTTGTTCTATTAGTCCATCTATACTAACCTCCACCAGGTTGCAAATTCAATATAATTTTTATCTACATCTAGCTCTGAAAAAATATTTCAGCTTGTAGCAGTGTATGAGACTTGTTCTATTAGTCCATCTATACTAACCTCTACCAGGTTGCAAATTCAATATAATTTTTTTCGGCATCTAGCTCTGAAAAAATATTTCGGCTTGTAGCAGTTTGTGAGACTTGTTCTATTAGTCCATCTATACTAACCTCCACCAGGTTGCAAATTCAATATAATTTTTATCTGCATCTAGCTTTGAAAAAATATTTGGGTTTCGGCTTGTAGCAGTGTGTGGGACTTGTTCTATTAGTCCATCTATACTAACCTCCACCACGTTGCAAATTCAATATAATTTTTTTCTGCCAGCAGAGCGGGAGGAGGACGCCGGGCTCGGAGCAGAGAGTTGAGGGGAACAGCGTCCCTGCCTAGCAGAGGGCAGGGACGCCGGCGCTACAGTACCCCCCCTTTAGGCCCCCCCTTTTTTAGGCCAGACAGAAATTTAGCAAGGATGAGAGGGGCATGGATGTTCTCCCGGGACTCCCACATTCTCTCCTCAGGACCAAACCCCTTCCAATCTACTAGAAAAAAGGTCTTCCCTCTTACCCTTTTGGTGGCCAGAATGTTCTCTACCTCAAACTCGTTTTCAGCGGAAACCGGAGCAGGAGGCGTACCTGTAGACTTGGAAAAAGAGTTAAGTACCACAGGTTTGAGGAGAGATACATGGAAGGAGTTAGTGATCCGCAAGTTGGCCGGGAGTTTCAATTTATAGGCCACCGGGTTGATCTGACTGATGACCTCCAGAGGACCGATGAACCGAGGCCCTACTTTATAGGAAGGAATCTTGAGCCGGACATACTTGGACGAGAGCCAGACCTTATCCCCTGGACGGAATTGAGGAGGATCCAGACGTTTTTTGTCAGCATGTCTTTTCATACGCTCGGATGACAGAAGGAGTGCGGACCGGGTATTCTCCCACACGGAGGAAAATTTGTTAACAAGAGATTCCACAGCCGGATTGTCCACCGAGGTGGAGACGGGAAATGGAATCCGAGGATGCTGACCGAAGACTACAAAAAACGGGGATTTGGAGGAAGATTCGCTCTCGTGATTGTTGTAAGAAAATTTGGCCCATGGCAGGAGATCCACCCAGTCAGAATGGTGGGCATTAACGAAGTGCCGGAGGTAACTGGTCAGGATCTGATTGATCCGCTCCACTTGACCATTGGACTGTGGGTGGTAAGCGGAGGAGAAGTCCAGGGTGACGTCTAGCAATTTACAAGTGGCTCTCCAGAAACGTGAGGTGAACTGTACCCCACGATCCGACACGATGTGGCGGGGCAGACCATGAAGACGGAAGATGTGGCGGATAAAGTCTTTAGCCAGCTCGGGTGCAGACGGGAGACCTGGCAGGGGAATAAAGTGAGCCATCTTGGAAAAGCGGTCAGCGACCACCCAAATGACCGTACAACCGGCAGAGACGGGGAGATCAGTTATGAAGTCCATAGCTATATGCTGCCAGGGGACAGCGGGTACAGGAAGCGGAAGGAGGCGACCGGCAGGCAGGTGTCTCGGAACTTTGTTGCGGGCACAGGAGACACAGGCAGAAACAAAGTCTATTACGTCCTTGTGCAGGGTAGGCCACCAGTAGTGCCGGGTAATAAGCTGGAGGGTCTTTTTCTGACCGGCGTGGCCAGCTAGTTTAGACGAATGACCCCAGTGTAGGATCTTCTCCCGATCAGGTACCGATATGAACGTCTTACCGGGAGGGAGACGATTTAGGCTCACGGGAGCCACCTGCATTACTCTGGCGGGATCGATGATATGTTTAGGTTCTTCCTCGAGATCAGACACCAGAAAGGATCGGGACAAGGCGTCTGCTTTGATGTTCTTGTCAGCCGGGTGAAAATGTAGAACAAAATCAAAGCGAGCAAAAAACAAGGACCACCGGGCTTGGCGCGGGTTAAGTCTCTGGGCATGCTGGAGGTAAGCCAAGTTCTTGTGGTCAGTGTAAATTATTACCGGATGAAGAGCCCCCTCGAGTAGGTAACGCCACTCCTCCAATGCCAGCTTGATGGCCAATAACTCTCGGTCTCCTATGGAATAATTGGGCTCAGAAGAGGAGAAGAGTTTTTAGAAGAAGCCGCAAGTTACCATCCTCCCGGAAGATGATTTTTGAGTAAGTACCGCTCCGGCTCCAGAGGAGGAGGCGTCAACTTCCAGGAAGAACTGCTTGTTGCCGTCCGGGCGATGCAGCACCGGGGCGGAAGAGAAGGCCTGTTTTAAGGAAAGAAAGGCCTCCTCAGCTTCGTGCGGCCACTCTTTGGGATTAGTACCCTTACGGGTGAGCGCGGAAATTGGGGCAGTCCGGGAAGAGAAGTGCGGTATGAAGAGGCGGTAGTAGTTGGCGAAGCCCAGGAACCGCTGAATGGCCTTCAACCCCTCCGGTCGAGGCCATTTCTCGATGGCAGACAGTTTCTCTGGATCCATTCGTAGGCCGGTCTGAGAAATAATGTAGCCCAAAAACGGAAGCGAGGTCTGCTCAAAGAGGCACTTCTCATATTTAGCGAAGAGGTGATTCTGCCTGAGCCTGAGCAGAACCTGACGAACGTCGCTCCGGTGAGTCTGGAGATCCGGAGAGAAGACCAAGATGTCGTCCAGGTACACCACTACGCAGGAGTAGAGAAGGTCCCGGAAGATGTCATTGACCAACTCTTGAAAGACGGCAGGAGCGTTACAGAGACCAAAGGGCATTACCAGATATTCATAGTGGCCGTCCCGGGTGTTGAATGCAGTCTTCCATTCATCCCCCTGACGGATACGGACCAGGTTGTACGCCCCACGGAGGTCCAGTTTGGTGAAGATTCTAGCCCCCCACAGACGATCAAATAATTCAGGAATGAGCGGAAGGGGGTACTTATTCTTCACCGTGATCTGGTTAAGGCCTCTATAGTCTATACAGGGACGGAGAGAGCCGTCCTTCTTTTTAACGAAAAAGAAGCCTGCTCCCGCCGGGGAGGTAGATTTCCGGATGAATCCCCTGGCCAGATTCTCCTCAATATATTCGGACATCGACCGGGTCTCAGCAGCGGACAATGGGTAAATACGCCCACGGGGAGGCGTAGTACCGGGTAACAGGTCGATAGGACAGTCGTATGGTCTATGAGGGGGTAATGTCTCTGCCTCCTTTTTATTAAAGACATCAGCAAATGACCAATAGGGAATCAGAAGTCCAGGTATATTAGTTGGGGTAGGAGAAGGACGAACGGGATGAACAGGAACCAAACAAGTCTTATGACAGTCCTGTCCCCAGCGAAGGACCTCTCCGGTCTGCCAGTCAAGCACGGGTGCATGTCTCTGGAGCCAAGGTAGACCTAGTAAGAGGGCGTGAGAGAGTCCAGGCAGAACATGAAAAGAGATGCTCTCAGAATGCAGCATTCCCACCTGCAGAGTAATGGATTCGGTGATGAGTTGGATGGGACGTGGTAAGAGACCCCATCCACAGCAGCGACAGATAAGGGTACAGCCAGAGGTTTGGTGGGAATGCGGTATTTTTCTACCAAGGACTGTGAAATAAGATTCCCGGATGCTCCAGAGTCAAGTTGGGCTAGTTCGAAATAACGATTCTCCCCGCAGATAATTGAGACTGACAGCAGCAGAGATGGAGAGGATTTATTCTTGTCGACCTCTCTGAGCGAACCTAGACACAGGCGTTTCCCGACCTCTCCGGGCAGGTACGGATCCGGTGCTCCTTACTGCCACAGTAGAAGCAGCTCCCCTCGCCACGGCGTAAGTCCTGACTAGTGTTGAGCCACCCCCGTAGTGTTCGAGTTCGGTTCGGTTCGTCGAACACCCATGTGTTCGCCGAACTGTTCGTCGAACTGTTCGTCGAACACCTTCGAACACCGTTAAAACCAATGACAGGCAAACAAAAACACATAGAAACACATAGAAAACACCTTGAAAGGTGTCCAAAAGCTGACAAACTGCTCAGAAGACACAACTAACACATGGAAAAGTGACAAGTACATATAGTCATGAGAAAAGAAAAGAGGTGGAGGAGTAAAAGGAGGGGGAGACACAGATATAGGCATGTCATGCCCTTCTAAAATCCAAAAAGTGAGAAGCCGACACGTTCAGTCTGCTCCTGCCCGTGCCACCTCCGTGTCGCCGGGTTTGTGCCAGAGCCGCGGTGAACCCTGACGGCCAGCCCCCCTCTCCCAATACTGGTGCCTGTCCGCTGGTGGGTCGAGCGAGCCCCCCTGTGGTGGAGGCAGCTCTAAGCTTTTTAATTTAAATTGTCTCTCTAATTTGAATGAATACACTTTAAATCCATTTACAAGGATCTATTGGAGGGCAAGTCTCATGCCAGCAGCCGCGTAATTCCAGCTCCAGTAGCGTCCACTAAAGCTGCTGCAGTTAAAAAGCTTTTATAAGGATCGAGCTCGGCTGTCCACCGCAAGGCATCCTACTGCCAGCCCCAGCCCCTATGCCTTGGGGTGCCTCCTGATGCTCTTCACTGAGTATCCCGTGGTCCCGAAGCATTTCCTTTGAAAAAATTAAGTGTCTAAACTACAGGTGGTGTAGCTTGCTTAACAGCCGGGATAATCCGCTGACTAGCAGACACTGCTACTAGGCACAAAGTATTTCCTGGGCTAGATGCAGTTAAAAATTTGTAAGTAGATACTCTCGTTGGATGCTGAGAAAGCATTCCATAGAGTCTCCTGGCACGCCATATATGATTCTCTTAAAAAGCTTGGGGTAGGGGTCTAGGGGACCCTTTTATAGCCAAAATCACGGCCCTGTATCACAATACGTCACCTAGGCTGAAGATAAATGGAACTGTAGCACCCTGAGGGCTCGATTGCTACAGACGTATTGCACCTCACCCAGAGGTGTGATATCTCACTCTCAGGTAAGGATGGAGTGTGGATCAGGACCCGACACCTGCATGCATTACACCACATTGCCGTGGGGCAGGGCGACCAATATGCCCCTGAGATGGGCACGACAGTCCCTGTCCCTGGCTGGAGTGGGGGGAGGGAACACTGAGGAAGGGGAACCCTGTAGTGCAGGAGCAGGGAGGAAGCAGTTCCTGGGTGCATTGAGAAGGGAGTATAAAAGGTGGGCACCATCTTAGTTCAGTGCAGAGAAGTCTGAGCAGAAGTGGCAGGGAGCAGGGGCTCTGCATGAGCTCTGCTCCGGAGGTGGGCCTAGTAACAGAGGCCCAGGCCTGCAAGAGGGAGAAGGAAGGAAGAGGAGCGGAGAAGGCTCCAGGAACGAGGAATGAAGGGATCCCAGGGGTGCGGACGGGCGAGTCGCCACCGCACGTGGAGGGGTCAGGCCAAAAGGGGAGACCGGTCCCCGAACTAGTGGAGGCAGGAAACGACCCTCAGCTAGAAACCGGAGGCTCTGACATTTTATGTGGCGCAGCCCCTCGCTACACCCGCTAGGAAGGCACCACATAGGGTCAGGGAAACTGGCGCCAAGTTTACCAAGAGGAGGCCCGAGGCAGCCGGACAGAAGTGTTGGTAAGAAAGGCCAGACAAAGGACACACAAAGGGGGTCCTGTGAAGCGCTCCAAAGTTATCTGGGAGTTGTCTGAGCCCCTCACCTGGTGAGCACAGTACGACGTGGGCAGCCGTTACCTGCAGACGTGGTCTGGATAATAAGAACTGTGAGTAAAGGCCCTGAACTGCATCACTGACTCCGTGTCGTTACTGCTGCTGCCCTGCACCATCACCCCCATCCTCCGCATACACTGCCCTGAGGCTATACTCCTCCCGTGGGGAGTTATGCTACGCTCTGCTGCACCCACAACACCAGCCTCAGCGGTCTGCCCTGTAGCGGCGGTTCACTCTGACCGCAATCCACGGGTGGCGTAGTCGGACATTTAAACATCAAAACCACATAATTAGTTCCGCCACTGGTTTGACCACCCTGAGCCACGGAACCGGGTCGCCGCCACGAAGACTACAACCACCAGCATCCACCAAAAAGGGTCCGGCTCCGGGTGTCCCAAGGCCCAGGGGGTGCGTCAGAACATTTTCATCACCTTTCACAATCACCAATGTGACAAGGCAGGGATGTCCTCTGTCCCCTCTCTTATACATCCTAGTGACGGAGCACCTGCTCTCATCAATTCGCCATAACCCCAATATTAGGTGGATTGAGGTGGGAGGCACCGAGTACAAGTGCTCTCTATTTGCTGATGATGTCCTAGTATATATCACTCAATCACATATATCCATCCATGCTGTTATGGCTGAAATAGATCACTTTGTTACATGGTCAAATTTTAAAATCAATGCAGCGAAGTCTGAGGCCCTCGATGTCTCCCTCCCCAAATCCATATAGGATTCCATCCAGTCCAACTTTCCCTTTGCCTGGCCCTCACAGGGTATCAAATACTTAGGAATTCCTATTCATAGAGACCTCTCCCATCTATGTTATCTTAATTTTGGGCCCTTTATTGAACAACTCCATACAGACCACGGTTGGCAAGTTAGAACTGTAAGATTCACTACGTGAACCACTGGTGTTTTGTGGAAAAGCACATGTACACTGCGTTCCAAATTATTATGCAAAAAGTGTTTAGGAGTGATAAGGGAAGAATTTGTTTGTTTGTCAGTTAAACTCATTGATGGTGATGTGTGTCAGGGCTCTTTATATCACTGTAAGCAATTGCAGACACCTGTGCTAATTAGTTTGGCAGCTGTGTCCAATGAAAGGCAAGACTACTTAAGAAGGCTGTCTCACATTATTAAGCAGCCTACATTTTCTGCCAAAATGGGAAAGAAAAAGGATGTGTCGGCTGCTGAGAAGCAACAAATTGTGGAGTGTTTAGGTCAAGGCATGACTACAATCAACATTGTGCGATGATCAGGATGAAGTGTCTTGGCAATCAAGAAGTATGTAGCTGATTCACAGTACATATGTGTGCGTGCTGATAAGGGCAAATTGAGGACCCTTTCCTACAGGCAATTACGTCAGGTTGAAAGAGCAGCTGCCAAAAAGCCTTGTCATAGCAGCAGACAAGTTTTTGAAGCTGCTTGTGCCTCCAACGTCCCCGAAACAACAAGATGCAGGGTCCTTCAGAGGTTTGCAGCTGTGCATACGCCATCCTGTCGACCTCCTCTATCCACTTCACACAAGCAGAAATGGCTCCAGTGGGCCAAACATTATATGAAGACTGATTTCAAAACTGTTTTGTTCACGGATGAGTGCCGTGCAGAGCTCGATGGTCCAGATGGATGGAGTGGAGGATGGCTGGTTGATGGACACCCCACGCAAACAAGGAGGAGGTGGAGTAATGTTTTGGGCTGGAATCATGGGGAGAGAGATTGTCGGCCCCTTTAGGATCCCTGAAGGCGCTAAAGATGAACTCCATAATGTATGTGGATTTTCTCAAACAGCACTTCCTGCCATGGTTCAAGAAGAAGAACCGTGTATTTCACAGCAAGATCATTTTTCTGCATGATAATGCACCATCTCATGCTGCACATAAAACATCTGCATCTCTGGCTGATATGGGCATAAAAGGGGACAAACTTATGGTGTGACCCCCATGCTCCCCTGACCTCTACCCCATTCAGAACCTTTGGAGCATCATTAAAAGGAGTGTCTATGATGGCGGGAGGCAGTTCACATCTAAGCAACAGCTCTGGGAGGGTATTCTGTCCTCATGCAAAACAATTGAAGCAGAAACCATCCAAAACCTGACAAATTCAATGGACGAGAGAGTTCAGAAGCTCCTTTCGAACAAGGGGTCCTATGTGAAAATGTAACATCACCTAGAATAAAGTTTTGAGTTGAAAACTGTTTGATTTCAGTTTCTAACAACCTGCTAATGCTTATAATTTCAAAAATGACCATTTTTTTGGTCTTTATTAAAATGAAAAGGTTGATCGAAAAGTTTGGGGGATCTAAGAGTGTGGCAACCCAGTAGTCATGATTACTTCGAATTCTGACAATATGAGGGTCATGCTGCAGGTAGTGCAGCAAGAAGGCACTTATGTGTCTTGCGCATCTCGGAGAACCAAAATTATTTTCCGGGCTAGATGCATCTAAAAATTATTATTAATTTTAAATCTGGTGATGCTTTAGTATAGATGGCCTAATAGGATCAGTGCTGCACACTGCTACAAAGCCCAAATTATTTTCCAGACAAGATACAGATAAACATGATTAGTAATTTTAAATCTGGTGGAGCTTATTATAGATGGCCTAATAGAATCAGTGCTGCACACTGCTACAAAGCCCAAATTATTTTCCAGCCAAGATACAGATAAACATGATTAGTAATTTGAAAGCTTAAAACGGTTGGTAGGGTGATTTTAACCAATCATCAAGCTTTTACTCTCCCCAGGATGACACAGGGGTAGAAAAGTCGTTTCGGATCCATGATTTGTTCATCTTTATGAACGTGAGTCTGTCTACATTATCAGTGGAGAGCCGCGTGCGCTTATCTGTCAGCACACCACCAGCAGCGCTGAACACACGTTCAGACAGAACGCTGGCTGTGGGGCATGACAAGATCTCCAAGGCGTAAGTGGCTAGCTCCGGCCATTTATCCAGATTGGAAGCCCAAAAAGAGCAAGGGTCCAGTGACACAGTCGTGGCTTCAATGTTTACTTGGAGATACTCCTGTACCATCGTCTCTAGGCGTTGACTATGTGTCAGACGTCTTGTCTCCTGTGGCCTTGCAAAGGATGGGCTAAAAAAGTGGTGAAATGATTCCGCAAAATTGATGTTACCAGCAGATACTGTGGTTCTGTTACGGTTTGAGTGCTGAACACTTGACGGTCCCATGGTTGGCAAGTTGGAACTGTGAGATTCACTACGTGCACCACTGGTATTTTGTGGAAAAGCACATGTAAGATTCTGCAACAGTCTCTGCTGATACTCCTGCATGCGTGCATCCCTTTCTATGGCAGGAATAATTTCTGCAAATTTACTTTTGTACCGGGGATCTAACAGTGTGGCAACCCAGTAGTCAGGATTATTTCTAATTCTCACAATTCGAGGGTCATGTTGCAGGTAGTGCAGCAAGAAGGCACTCATGTGTGTTGCGCATCCAGGAGCACCAAGTCCCTGTTGTGTTGGTGGCGAGGTAACAATCATGCTTCCTTCCTCTGTCCTCTCCCCCCGACCTCGCACAACAGAAATGTGATCAAGGTCTCCCTCATCTGATGAGTCTTCCATCAGTTCGTCCTCCACTTCTTCCTGGGCTCCTGCACCTTCCTCACTAGTTTGGCTGCTACCATGCGCCCTGGTAAAACCATCTCCCCCACCCTCACATGCCTGCCGCCTTGGTGCTGCCGACCGTCTGGACCTTGCAGATGTTAGCCCTTCCGCATACAACTCCTCCTCCTCTACTTCCTCCACCTCCTCTTGTGCCACCACCTGACTCCGAATTCTGTTTAACATGTGCTCCAGCATGTAAATCACCGGAATAGTCATGCTGATAATGGCATCGTCAGCACTAAACATCTTCGTCGCCATTTCAAAACTGTGCAGAAGGGTGCATAGGTCCCTGATCTGAGACCACTCCTCCAGCGTGATTTGCCCCACCTCTGAATCTCGTTGGCCCAGGCTATACGTCAGAACGTATTGCACCAGGGCTTGTCGGTGCTGCCACAGTCGCTGCAACATGTGCAGAGTTGAATTCCACCGGGTAGGCACATCGCATTTTAGCCGGTGAAGTGGCAGGCCCAACGACTTCTGTAGAGATGTAAGTCGCTGAGCTGCGGGATGCGAACGGCGGAAGTGAGCACACAGCGACCGTGTCCTCTGCAGAAGGCCATCTAGTCTGGGATAGTGGGCTAAAAATTGCTGGACAACCAGGTTCAACACGTGATACCATACAAGGCACGTGTGTGACATTGCCCCGGCGAAGGGCCGCACCCAGGTTTGCAGCATTGTCGCACACGGCCTTCCCTGGTTTCAGGTCCAGTGGAGACAACCATTCATGAAATTGGTTCTCCAGAGCTGACCACAACTCCTCAGCTGTGTGACTCACATTTCCAAGACATTTCAATGTAAAAACCGCCTGATGACTAGAGATGAGCGTTGTTCTACTCGAACTGTTCGCCAATCTCAAATTCGAGCTGTTTTGGGCGGTGTTCGAGCCGGTCGGCGAACACGAACAATTTGAGAAAAATTCGGCTGTTCGAGGTTATGTTCGATAACTGTTCGTGCACCAAAATCATAACTGGATTTTTTCTCAGTAATGATGAAAATTAATGTTAATACGCAGTTTGAGTGTACAGCGGGGCGGGGGGAGGGGCAGGGGATGGATCTCTGCAGGAACAATGAAGATCTCCATTTTTTTTTCTCTTTCCCGCATTTGCAGTGGGGAGGTGCAATCTGTCAGCCTATCAGCAGCGCACACACGGAGCGAAGTGCTTTTTTTCACACATGCAAGGGCATGTGTGATTGGCAGTGTATGTCACATGTCCTTGCCCTATAAGACCAAGCCATTTTCCCCGTCGCCACCATTTTCTCACTGCTGCAGCTGCGTGTTAGACGGCACCGCTGTTGCTGTGTGCGATATACCTTGTTAATTTCAAGCCAATTTTCGCACAAATATACAGATAGCTTGGGAGTAGGGAATAGTTGTGATTGCAGTCCTTTTAAGGACTAGGTTACAGCATTTCCTACGACTTTTATCAGGCAGGTCTGTGCTCTTAAATAGATAGATTGTGGGAGTAAAGACTAATTGTAATTGGAGTCCTTTTCAGGACTAGGTTACATCAGTTCCTATCAGTTTTTGCCAGGCAGGTCTGTGCCAGTGCTGTGCAAGTTTTTTTCACAGCATTTGGCTGAATCTAGCAAAGCTAATCCTTTTTGGCCTATTGCAGAGTGTGTTAGTCAGTGGAGTAGCCTATCTGTGTTGCAAGATATACCACCTGTGTATAGAATACCAATTTTTTTACTGCACCTAGTGAAGTAAAATCTTTTGGGCATAGCATCATTCTATTAGTCCATCTATACTGACCTCTATCAGGTTGCAAACTGAATATAATTTTTTTCTGCATCTAGCTCTGAAAAAATATTTGGGCTTCTAGCGGTGTGTGGGACTTGGTCTATTAGTCCATCTAGACTGACCTCCATCAGGTTGCGAATTAAAAATAATTTTTTTCTGCATCTAGCTCTGAAAAAATATTTGGGCTTCTAGCAGTGTGTGGGACTTGGTCTATTAGTCCATCTATACTGACCTCCATCAGGTTGCAAATTAAAAATAATTTTTTTCTTCATTTATCTCTGAAAAAATATTTGGGCTTCTAGCAGCGTGTGGGACTTGTTCTATTAGTCCATCTATACTGACCTCCATCAGGTTGCAAATTAAAAATAATTTTTTTCTGCATCTAGCTCTGAAAAAATATTTGGGCTTCTAGCAGTGTGTGGGACTTGGTCTATTAGTCCATCTATACTGACCTCCATCAGGTTGCAAATTAAAAATAATTTTTTTCTGCATCTAGCTCTGAAAAAATATTTGGGCTTCTAGCAGTGTGTGGGACTTGGTCTATTAGTCCATCTATACTGACCTCCATCAGGTTGCAAATTAAAAATAATTTTTTTCTGCATCTAGCTCTGAAAAAATATTTGGGCTTCTAGCAGTGTGTGGGACTTGGTCTATTAGTCCATCTATACTGACCTCCATCAGGTTGCAAATTAAAAATAATTTTTTTCTGCATCTAGCTCTGAAAAAATATTTGGGCTTCTAGCAGTGTGTGGGAATTGGTCTATTAGTCCATCTATACTGACCTCCATCAGGTTGCAAATTAAAAATAATTTTTTTCTGCATCTAGCTCTGAAAAAATATTTGGGCTTCTAGCAGTGTGTGGGACTTGGTCTATTAGTCCATCTATACTGACCTCCATCAGGTTGCAAATTGAATAAAAAAATTTTCTGCATCTAGCTCTGAAAAAATATTTGGGCTTCTAGCGGTGTGTGGGACTTGGTCTATTAGTCCATCTATACTGACCTCCATCAGGTTGCAAATTAAAAATAATTTTTTTCTGCATCTAGCTCTGAAAAAATATTTTGGCTTCTAGCAGTGTGTGGGACTTGGTCTATTAGTCCATCTATACTGACCTCCATCAGGTTGCAAATTAAAAATAATTTTTTTCTGCATCTAGCTCTGAAAAAATATTTGGGCTTCTAGCAGTGTGTGGGACTTGGTCTATTAGTCCATCTATATTGACCTCCATCAGGTTGCAAATTAAAAATAATTTTTTTCTGCATCTAGCTCTGAAAAAATATTTGGGCTTCTAGCAGTGTGTGGGACTTGGTCTATTAGTCCATCTATACTGACCTCCATCAGGTTGCAAATTAAAAATATTTTTTTTCTGCATCTAGCTCTGAAAAAATATTTGGGCTTCTAGCAGTGTGTGGGACTTGGTCTATTAGTCCATATATACTGACCTCCATCAGGTTGCAAATTAAAAATAATTTTTTTCTGCATCTAGCTCTGAAAAAATATTTGGGCTTCTAGCAGTGTGTGGGACTTGGTCTATTAGTCCATCTATACTGACCTCCATCAGGTTGCAAATTGAATAAAAAAATTTTCTGCATCTAGCTCTGAAAAAATATTTGGGCTTCTAGCGGTGTGTGGGACTTGGTCTATTAGTCCATCTATACTGACCTCCATCAGGTTGCAAATTAAAAATAATTTTTTTCTGCATCTAGCTCTGAAAAAATAGTTGGGCTTCTAGCAGTGTGTGGGACTTGGTCTATTAGTCCATCTATACTGACCTCCATCAGGTTGCAAATTAAAAATAATTTTTTTCTGCATCTAGCTCTGAAAAAATATTTGGGCTTCTAGCAGTGTGTGGGACTTGGTCTATTAGTCCATCTATACTGACCTCCATCAGGTTGCAAATTAAAAATAATTTTTTTCTGCATCTAGCTCTGAAAAAATATTTGGGCTTCTAGCAGTGTGTGGGACTTGGTCTATTAGTCCATCTATACTGAACTCCATCAGGTTGCAAATTGAATAAAAAAAATTTCTGCATCTAGCTCTGAAAAAATATTTGGGCTTCTAGCGGTGTGTGGGACTTGGTCTATTAGTCCATCTATACTGACCTCCATCAGGTTGCAAATTAAAAATAATTTTTTTCTGCATCTAACCCAGCCAATAGTTTTGGCCTAATACCACAGTTTGGCCACTCAGCTCTGCTCGGTTACCATCCATTGTTTTTTTGTGCAAACAACTCCAGAGTTGTGAATTAGTTAACCACCAAAATGAGTGGAAAAAGGCCTGCTGCTGGTGGAAAGGGGAATAGGCGTGTTGGGAAGGGGAAAAAAGGTTATGTCCGTGGGGTAGGTGCAGAAGAAAGACCATCTTCCAGCCAAACTAAAATGTCTACTTCTTTTAGCGGACAATGTGATAAGATCCCTTTCTTACGGCCACGCCAATCGCTACAAATTCCAGATGAGGCACAAAAACAGCAGGTGCTTCAACGGATATCAAGTGCTCCTTTAAGTGGGCTCTCCTCCACATCAACTTCAACATCACAAATACTCCAGTCCTCAAAGGTGTCACCCAAATCGCACTTGCTTCCTCACAGCTCCCAAATCTTCAGCTGCCCGTCTGAGTATGAGGTAGAACAGATGGTTGAGTCTGCAGAGCTGTTTACTCATACTATAGCCTGGGAATCAGAGGTCGACTCCAGCACTTCTGTGAATCCAGACGAGGAAATGATCTGCACTGATGCCCAGAATCTTTATGAGTCGGATCCAGGACCAGACGCAGAAGGTTCTGACCATAATGTAGACCCTCATTCCCAAACTGTAACTCCTGTTGGTGGAGACAATGAGGAAGACGATGATAAGACTCAAATACCTGATTGGAGCGACAACTTTAGTTTTTTGTCAGGGCAGGAACAGGTTGGCTCTGAGGACGACGGGTGTGATAACGCACAGGGTGATGATGATGAGGTCGGAGATCCCACTTACTGTCAACCCACAGTCAGCCAAGAGATGAGGTCAGCAGAGGAGGCGGAGGAAGATGCTAGTGACGACGAGGTCAGGTTGCGCCTTCCTGGACAGAGACGTAGTACTGGAAGCACGTCAACAACTGCATCCTCAAACACAACTCTGCCTCTCACCACAAGTCGTGGTGGCTCTTCAGGTCGCATGGGTGCTAAGCCTTGCATAGCCTGGGCATTTTTTCAGATCGATAAAGATGACCCAACTCGTGTTATCTGTAACATTTGTCAGCAAAAGCTAAGTAGAGGCCAAAAAATACATAGTTTGAGTACTTCATGCATGAACCGGCACATGGACATGAAGCATAAGTTGCAGTGGGAAGCTCAGTGTGCTACAATGCGGTCTAGCCGGCCGGGCCAACCACCGTCTGCCATATCTTGTGCATCCGCGGCCTCTTCATCCTCTGTGACTGGGGGGACAGCAGTCACACCTGTTTTGGGGCGCAGACCTGCCACCTCTTTACCCGCAACAGCCAGCGTGATTGGCAGGTCATCATTTTCTTTGGAGGTGGTAACACCAGCTGGTCTTGAGCGCTGTCCGACATCGATAGCACCACCTTTGGATCAAGGCAACCTAACATGTCCGCCTGCATCTTCCTCACAGACCGGCAGTTTGCCGGGGACACCCATATCAACCCCGTCTAAGCACAATAGCCAGCCCTCGGTCCCTCAGATGTGGACAAGTAAAAGACCATTTCCTCCTAGCCATGAGAAAGCTAAGAGGTTGAATTTCACCATCTGCAAGCTCTTGGCTACAGAAATGCTGCCTTTCCGCCTGGTGGACACAGAGGATTTTCGAGACCTTATGTCCGTCGCAGTGCCCCAGTACCAGATGCCCAGTCGGCACTACTTCTCAAAGAAAGGTGTGCCTGCGCTCCACCAGCATGTCGCACACAACATCACCGCTTCTTTGAGAAACTCTGTGTGTGACAGGGTGCATTTCACCACAGACACTTGGACGAGTAGGCATGGACAGGGGCGTTACATGTCGCTGACTGGGCACTGGGTAACTATGGTGACAGCAGGACAAGGGGCTGCTGTCCAAGTCTTGCCGTCCCCACGAGTTGTGCGTCAATCCTCTTTATGTCATTTTTCCTCCACTGCTTCTGCCTCCTCAACCTCCTCTCGGTCTTCCACCTGCACCCAAAGCCTGTCTGGTCATGCCACAAGCTTTCTAACTGCGCAGAAGGGATCCTGCACACCTCCTTACTATGCTGGCAGTAGGGCTCAACGTCATCAGGCGGTTTTTACATTGAAATGTCTGGGAAATGTGAGTCACACAGCTGAGGAGTTGTGGTCAGCTCTGGAGAACCAATTTCATGAATGGTTGTCTCCACTGGACCTGAAACCAGGGAAGGCCGTGTGCGACAATGCTGCAAACCTGGGTGCGGCCCTTCGCCGGGGCAATGTCACACACGTGCCTTGTATGGCTCACGTGTTGAACCTGGTTGTCCAGCAATTTTTAGCCCACTATCCCAGACTAGATGGCCTTCTGCAGAGGGCACGGTCGCTGTGTGCTCACTTCCGCCGTTCGCATCCCGCAGCTCAGCGACTTACATCTCTACAGAAGTCGTTGGGCCTGCCACTTCACCGGCTAAAATGCGATGTGCCTACCCGGTGGAATTCAACTCTGCACATGTTGCAGCGACTGTGGCAGCACCGACAAGCCCTGGTGCAATACGTTCTGACGTATAGCCTGGGCCAACGAGATTCAGAGGTGGGGCAAATCACGCTGGAGGAGTGGTCTCAGATCAGGGACCTATGCACCCTTCTGCACAGTTTTGAAATGGCGACGAAGATGTTTAGTGCTGACGATGCCATTATCAGCATGACTATTCCGGTGATTTACATGCTGGAGCACATGTTAAACAGAATTCGGAGTCAGGTGGTGGCACAAGAGGAGGTGGAGGAAGTAGAGGAGGAGTTGTATGCGGAAGGGCTAACATCTGCAAGGTCCAGACGGTCGGCAGCACCAAGGCGGCAGGCAGATGAGGGTGGGGGAGATGGTTTAACCAGGGCGCATGGTAGCAGCCAAACTAGTGAGGAAGGTGCAGGAGCCCAGGAAGAAGTGGAGGACGAACTGATGGAAGACTCATCAGATGAGGGAGACCTTGATCACATTTCTGTTGTGCGAGGTTGGGGGGAGAGGACAGAGGAAGGAAGCATGATTGTTACCTCGCCACCAACACAACAGGGACTTGGTGCTCCTGGATGCGCAACACACATGAGTGCCTTCTTGCTGCACTACCTGCAACATGACCCTCGAATTGTGAGAATTAGAAATAATCCTGACTACTGGGTTGCCACACTGTTAGATCCCCGGTACAAAAGTAAATTTGCAGAAATTATTCCTGCCATAGAAAGGGATGCACGCATGCAGGAGTATCAGCAGAGACTGTTGCAGAATCTTACATGTGCTTTTCCACAAAATACCAGTGGTGCACGTAGTGAATCTCACAGTTCCAACTTGCCAACCGTGGGACCGTCAAGTGTTCAGCACTCAAACCATAACAGAACCACAGTATCTGCTGGTAACATCAATTTTGCGGAATCATTTCACCACTTTTTTAGCCCATCCTTTGCAAGGCCACAGGAGACAAGAAGTCTGACACATAGTCAACGCCTAGAGACGATGGTACAGGAGTATCTCCAAGTAAACATTGAAGCCACGACTGTGTCACTGGACCCTTGCTCTTTTTGGGCTTCCAATCTGGATAAATGGCCGGAGCTAGCCACTTACACCTTGGAGATCTTGTCATGCCCCGCAGCCAGCGTTCTGTCTGAACGTGTGTTCAGCGCTGCTGGTGGTGTGCTGACAGATAAGCGCACGCGGCTCTCCACTGATAATGTAGACAGACTCACGTTCATAAAGATGAACAAATCATGGATCCGAAACGACTTTTCTACCCCTGTGTCATCCTGGGGAGAGTAAAAGCTTGATGATTGGTTAAAATCACCCTACCAACCGTTTTAAGCTTTCAAATTACTAATCATGTTTATCTGTATCTTGACTGGAAAATAATTTGGGCTTTGTAGCAGTGTGCAGCACTGATCCTATTAGGCCATCTATAATAAGCTTCACCAGATTTAAAATTAAAAATAATTTTTAGCTGCATCTAGCCCGGAAAATAATTTTGGGGCTCCGAGATGCGCAAGACACATAAGTGCCTTCTTGCTGCACTACCTGCAGCATGACCCTCATATTGTCAGAATTCGAAGTAATCATGACTACTGGGTTGCCACACTCTTAGATCCCCCAAACTTTTCGATCAACCTTTTCATTTTAATAAAGACCAAAAAAATGGTCATTTTTGAAATTATAAGCATTAGCAGGTTGTTAGAAACTGAAATCAAACAGTTTTCAACTCAAAACTTTATTCTAGGTGATGTTACATTTTCACATAGGACCCCTTGTTCGAAAGGAGCTTCTGAACTCTCTCGTCCATTGAATTTGTCAGGTTTTGGATGGTTTCTGCTTCAATTGTTTTGCATGAGGACAGAATACCCTCCCAGAGCTGTTGCTTAGATGTGAACTGCCTCCCGCCATCATAGACACTCCTTTTAATGATGCTCCAAAGGTTCTGAATGGGGTAGAGGTCAGGGGAGCATGGGGGTCACACCATAAGTTTGTCCCCTTTTATGCCCATATCAGCCAGAGATGCAGATGTTTTATGTGCAGCATGAGATGGTGCATTATCATGCAGAAAAATGATCTTGCTGTGAAATACACGGTTCTTCTTCTTGAACCATGGCAGGAAGTGCTGTTTGAGAAAATCCACATACATTATGGAGTTCATCTTTAGCGCCTTCAGGGATCCTAAAGGGGCCGACAATCTCTCTCCCCATGATTCCAGCCCAAAACATTACTCCACCTCCTCCTTGTTGGCGCTGTAGCCGTGTTTGCGTGGGGTGTCCATCAACCAGCCATCCTCCACTCCATTCATCTGGACCATCGAGCGCTGCACGGCACTCATCCGTGAACAAAACAGTTTTGAAATCAGTCTTCATGTAATGTTTGGCCCACTGGAGCCGTTTCTGCTTGTGTGAAGTGGATAGAGGAGGTCGACAGGATGGCGTATGCACAGCTGCAAACCTCTGAAGGACCCTGCATCTTGTTGTTCGGGGGACGTTGGAGGCACAAGCAGCTTCAAAAACTTGTCTGCTGCTATGACAAGGCTTTTTTGCCGCTGCTCTTTCAACCTGACGTAATTGCCTGTAGGAAAGAGTCCTCAATTTGCCCTTATCAGCACGCACACGTGTGTACTGTGAATCAGCTACATACTTCTTGATTGCCAAGACACTTCATCCTGATCATCGCACAATGTTGATTGTAGTCATGCCTTGACCTAAACACTCCACAATTTGTTGCTTCTCAGCAGCCGACACATCCTTTTTCTTTCCCATTTTGGCAGAAAATGTAGGCTGCTTAATAATGTGAGAGAGCCTTCTTAAGTAGTCTTGCCTTTCATTGGACACACCTGCCAAACTAATTAGCACAGGTGTCTGCAATTGCTTACAGTGATATAAAGAGCCCTGACACACATCACCATCAATGAGTTTAACTGACAAACAAACAAATTCTTCCCTTATCACTCCTAAACACTTTTTGCATAATAATTTGGAACGCGGTGTACATGTGCTTTTCCACAAAACACCAGTGGTTCACGTAGTGAATCTTACAGTTCTAACTTGCCAACCGTGGTCTGTATGGAATTGTTCAATAAAGGGCCCAAAATTAAGATAACATATATGGGAGAGGTCTCTATGAATAGGAATTCCTAAGTATTTGATACCCTGTGAGGGCCAGGCAAAGGGAAAGTTGGACTGGATGGAATCCTATATGGATTTAGGGAGGGAGACATCGAGGGCCTCAAACTTCGCTGCATTGATTTTAAAATTTTACCATGTAACAAAGTGATCTATTTCAGCCATAACAGCAGGGATGGATATATGTGATTGAGTGATATATACTAGGACATCATCAGCAAATAGAGAGCACTTGTACTCGGTGCCTCCCACCTCAATCCACCTAATATTGGGGTTATGGCGAATTGATGAGAGCAGGTGCTCCGTCACTAGGATGTATAAGAGAGGGGACAGAGGACATCCCTGCCTTGTCCCATTGGTGATTGTGAAAGGTGATGAAAATGTTCTGACGCACCCCCTGGGCCTTGGGACACCCGGAGCCGGACCCTTTTTGGTGGATGCTGGTGGTTGTAGTCTTCGTGGCGGCGATCCGGTTCCGTGGCTCAGGGCGGTCAAACCAGTGGCGGAACTATTTATGTGGTTTTGATGTTTAAATGTCCGACTACGCCACCCGTGGATTGCGGTCAGAGTGAACCGCCGCTACAGGGCAGACCGCTAAGGCTGGTGTTGTGGGTGCAGCAGAGCGTAGCATAACTCCCCACGGGAGGAGTATAGCCTCAGGGCAGTGTATGCGGAGGATGGGGGTGATGGTGCAGGGCAGCAGCAGTAACGACACGGAGTCAGTGATGCAGTTCAGGGCCTTTACTCACAGTTCTTATTATCCAGACCACGTCTGCAGGTAACGGCTGCCCACGTCATACTGTGCTCACCAGGTGAGGGGCTCAGACAACTCCCAGATAACTTTGGAGCGCTTCACAGGACCCCCTTTGTGTGTCCTTTGTCTGGCCTTTCTTACCAACACTTCTGTCCGGCTGCCTCGGGCCTCCTCTTGGTAAACTTGGCGCCAGTTTCCCTGACCCTATGTGGTGCCTTCCTAGCGGGTGGAGCAAGGGGCTGCGCCACATAAAATGTCAGGGCCTCCGGTTTCTAGCTGAGGGTCGTTTCCTGCCTCCACTAATTCGGAGACCGGTCTCCCCCTTTGGCCTGACCCCTCCACGCAGGTGGATTCGGGCGTGCGGTGGCGACTCGCCCTTCCGCACCCCTGGGATCCCTTCATTCCTCGTTCCTGGAGCCTTCTCCGCTCCTCTTCCTTCCTTCTCCCTCTTGCAG
Organism: Phyllobates terribilis; assembly: GCF_046119375.1. Classification (NCBI taxonomy): domain Eukaryota; kingdom Metazoa; phylum Chordata; class Amphibia; order Anura; family Dendrobatidae; genus Phyllobates; species Phyllobates terribilis. The sequence continues at coordinate 322,891,038 of NW_027362764.1, read as the reverse complement.
GCCTGGGCCTCTGTTACTAGGCCCGCCTCCGGAGCAGAGCTCATGCAGAGCCCCTGCTCCCTGCCACTTCTGCTCAGACTTCTCTGCACTGAACTAAGATGGTGCCCACTTTTTATACTCCCTTCTCAATGCACCCAGGAACTGCTTCCTCCCTGCTCCTGCACTGCAGGGTTCCCCTTCCTCAGTGTTCCCTCCCCCCACTCCAGCCAGGGACAGGGACTGTCGTGCCCATCTCAGGGGCATATTGGTCGCCCTGCCCCACGGCAATGTGGTGTAATGCATGCAGGTGTCGGGTCCTGATCCACACTCCATCCTTATCTGAGAGTGAGATATCACACCTCTGGGTGAGGTGCAATACGTCTGTAGCAACCGAGCCCTCGGTGCTACAGTTCCATTTATCTTCAGCCTAGGTGACGTATTGTGATACAGGGCCGTGATTTTGGCTATAAAAGGGTCCCCTAGACCCCTACCCCAAGCTTTTTAAGAGAATCATATATGGCGTGCCAGGAGACTCTATGGAATGCTTTCTCAGCATCCAACGAGAGTATCTACTTACAAATTTTTAACTGCATCTAGCCCAGGAAATACTTTGTGCCTAGTAGCAGTGTCTGCTAGTCAGCGGATTATCCCGGCTGTTAAGCAAGCTACACCACCTGTAGTTTGGACACTTAATTTTTTCAAAGGAAATGCTTCGGGACCACGGGATACTTAGTGAAGAGCATCAGGAGGCACCCCAAGGCATAGGGGCTGGGACTGGCACTAGGATGCCTTGCGGTGGACAGCCGAGCTCGATCCTTATAAAAGCTTTTTAACTGCAGCAGCTTTAGTGGACGCTACTGGAGCTGGAATTACGCGGCTGCTGGCATGAGACTTGCCCTCCAATAGATCCTTGTAAATGGATTTAAAGTGTATTCATTCAAATTAGAGGGACAATTTAAATTAAAAAGCTTAGAGCTGCCTCCACCACAGGGGGGCTCTCTCGACCCACCAGCGGACAGGCACCAGTATTGGGAGAGGGGGGCTGGCCGTCAGGGTTCACCGCGGCTCTGGCACAAACCCGGCGACACGGAGGTGGCACGGGCAGGAGCGGACTGGCCGTCTCGGCTTCTCACTTTTTGGATTTTAGAAGGGCATGACATGCCTATATCTGTGTCTCCCCCTCCTTTTACTCCTCCACCTCTTTTCTTTTCGCATGACTATATGTACTTGTGACTTTTCCATGTGTTAGTTGTGTCTTCTGAGCAGTTTGTCAGCTTTTGGACACCTTTGAAGGTGTTTTCTATGTGTTTCTATGTGTTTTTGTTTGCCTGCCATTGGTTTTAACGGTGTTCGAAGGTGTTCGACGAACAGTTCGACGAACAGTTCGGCGAACACACGGGTGTTCGACGAACCGAACCGAACTCAAACACTACGGGGGTGGCTCAACACTACTGATGACGCTGAGCCCTACTGCCAGCATAGTAAGGAGGTGTGCAGGATCCCTTCTGCGCAGTTAGAAAGCTTGTGGCATGACCAGACAGGCTTTGGGTGCAGGTGGAGGACCGAGAGGAGGTTGAGGAGGCAGAAGCAGTGGAGGAACTTTGACATAAAGAGGATTGACGCACAACTCGTGGGGACGGCAAGACTTGGACAGCAGCCCCTTGTCCTGCTGTCACCATAGTTACCCAGTGCCCAGTCAGCGACATGTAACGCCCCTGTCCATGCCTACTCGTCCAAGTGTCTGTGGTGAAATGCACCCTGTTACACACAGAGTTTCTTAAAGAAGCGGTGATGTTGTGTGCGACATGCTGGTGGAGCGCAGGCACACCTTTCTTTGAAAAGTAGTGCCGACTGGGCATCTGGTACTGGGGCACTGCAACGGACATAAGGTCTCGAAAATCCTCTGTGTCCACCAGGCGGAAAGGCAGCATTTCTGTAGCCAAGAGCTTGCAGATGGTGAAATTCAATCTCTTAGCTTTCTCATGGCTAGGAGGAAATGGTCTTTTACTTGTCCACATCTGAGGGACCGAGGGCTGGCTATTGTGCTTAGACGGGGTTGATAAGGGTGTCCCCGGCAAACTGCCGGTCTGTGAGGAAGATGCAGGCAGACATGTTAGGTTGCCTTGATCCAAAGGTGGTGCTATCGATGTCGGACAGCGCTCAACACCAGCTGGTGTTACCACCTCCAAAGAAAATGATGACCTGCCAATCACGCTGGCTGTTGCGGGTAAAGAGGTGGCAGGTCTGCGCCCCAAAACAGGTGTGACTGCTGTCCCCCCAGTCACAGAGGATGAAGAGGCCGCGGATGCACAAGATATGGCAGACGGTGGTTGGCCCGGCCGGCTAGGCCGCATTGTAGCACACTGAGCTTCCCACTGCAACTTATGCTTCATGTCCATGTGCCGGTTCATGCATGAAGTACTCAAACTATGTATTTTTTGGCCTCTACTTAGCTTTTGCTGACAAATGTTACAGATAACACGAGTTGGGTCATCTTTATCGATCTGAAAAAATGCCCAGGCTATGCAAGGCTTAGCACCCATGCAACCTGAAGAGCCACCACGACTTGTGGTGAGAGGCAGAGTTGTGTTTGAGGATGCAGTTGTTGACGTGCTTCCAGTACTACGTCTCTGTCCAGGAAGGCGCAACCTGACCTCGTCGTCACTAGCATCTTCCTCCACCTCCTCTGCTGACCTCATCTCTTGGCTGACTGTGGGTTGACAGTAAGTGGGATCTCCAACCTCATCATCATCACCCTGTGCGTTATCACACCCGCCGTCCTCAGAGCCAACCTGTTCCTGCCCTGACAAAAAACTAATGTTGTCGCTCCAATCAGGTATTTGAGTCTTATCATCGTCTTCCTCATTGTCTCCACCAACAGGAGTTACAGTTTGGGAATGAGGGTCTACATTATGGTCAGAACCTTCTGCATCTGGTCCTGGATCCGACTCATAAAGATTCTGGGCATCAGTGCAGATCATTTCCTCTTCTGGATTCACAGAAGCGCTGGAGTCGACCTCTGATTCCCAGGCTATAGTATGAGTAAACAGCTCTGCAGACTCAACCATCTGTTCTACCTCATACTCAGACGGGCAGCTGGAGATTTGGGAGCTGTGAGGAAGCAAGTGCGATTGGGGTGACACCTTTGAGGACTGGAGTATTTGTGATGTTGAAGTTGATGTGGAGGAGAGCCCACTTAAAGGAGCACTTGATATCCGTTGAAGCACCTGCTGTTTTTCTGCCTCATCTGGAATTTGTAGCGATTGGCGTGGCCGTAAGAAAGGGATCTTATCACATTGTCCGCTAAAAGAAGTAGACATTTTAGTTTGGCTGGAAGATGGTCTTTCTTCTGCAGATGTTACTGTTGCTTTAACACCTACCCCACGGACACAACCTTTTTTCCCCTTCCCAACACGCCTATTCCCCTTTACACCAGCAGCAGGCCTTTTTCCACTCATTTTGGTGGTTAACTAATTCACAACTCTGGAGTTGTTTGCACAAAAAAACAATGGATGGGAACCGAGCAGAGCTGAGTGGCCAAACTGTGGTATTAGGCCAAAACTATTGGCTGGGTTAGATGCAGAAAAAAATTATATTCAATTTGCAACCTGATGGAGGTCTGTATAGATGGACTAATACAACAAGTCCCACACACAGCTAGAAGCCCAATATTTTTTCAGAGGTAGATGCAGAAAAAAATATATTCAGTTTACAACCTGATGGAGGTCTGTATAGATGGATTAATAGAACAAGTCCCACACACAGCTAGAAGGCCAAATATTTTTTCAGAGGTAGATGCAGAAAAAAATTATATTCAGTTTGCAACCTTATGGAGGTCAGTATAGATGGACTAATAGAACAAGTCCCACACACAGCTAGAAGGCCAAATATTTTTTCAGAGGTAGATGCAGAAAAAAATTATATTCAGTTTGCAACCTTATGGAGGTCAGTATAGATGGACTAATAGAAAAAGTCCCACACACAGCTAGAAGGCCAAATATTTTTTCAGAGGTAGATGCAGAAAAAATTTTTATTTAGTTTGCAACCTTATGGAGGTCAGTATAGATGGACTAATAGAACAAGTCCCACACACAGCTAGAAGGCCAAATATTTTTTCAGAGCTAGATGCAGAAAAAAATTATTTTCAGTTTGCAACCTTATGGAGGTCAGTATAGATGGTCTAATAGAACAAGTCCCACACACAGCTAGAAGGCCAAATATTTTGTCAGAGGTAGATGCAGAAAAAAATTATATTCAGTTTGCAACCTTATGGGGGTCAATATAGATGGACTAATACAACAAGTCCCACACACAGCTAGAAGCCCAATATTTTTTCAGAGGTAGATGCAGAAAAAAATATATTCAGTTTGCAACCTGATGGAGGTCTGTATAGATGGATTAATAGAACAAGTCCCACACACAGCTAGAAGCCCAATATTTTTTCAGAGGTAGATGCAGGAAAAAATATATTCAGTTTGCAACCTGATGGAGGTCTGCATAGATGGATTAATAGAACAAGTCCCACACACAGCTAGAAGCCCAATATTTTTTTCAGAGGTAGATGAAGAAAAAAATATTTGCAGTTTGCAACCTGATGGAGGTCAGTATAGATGGACTAGTACAACAAGTCCCACACACAGCTAGAAGCCCAATATTTTTTCAGAGCTAGATGCAGAAAAAAATTATATTCAATTTGCAACCTGATGGAGGTCAGTATAGATGGACTACTAGAACAAGTCCCACACACAGCTAGAAGGCCAAATATTTTTTCAGAGGTAGATGCAGAAAAAAATTATATTCAGTTTGCAACCTTATGGAGGTCAGTATAGATGGACTAATAGAACAAGTCCCACACACAGCTAGAAGGCCAAATATTTTTTCAGAGGTAGATGCAGAAAAAAATTATATTCAGTTTGCAAACTTCTGGAGGTCAGTATAGATGGAATAATAGAACAAGTCCCACACACAGCTAGAAGGCCAAATATTTTTTCAGAGGTAGATGCAGAAAAAAATTATATTCAGTTTGCAACCTTATGGAGGTCAGTATAGATGGACTAATAGAACAAGTCCCACACACAGCTAGAAGGCCAAATACTTTTTCAGAGGTAGATGCAGAAAAAAATTATATTCAGTTTGCAACCTTATGGAGGTCAGTATAGATGGACTAATAGAACAAGTCCCACACACAGCTAGAAGGCCAAATATTTTTTCAGAGGTAGATGTAGAAAAAATTATATTCAGTTTGCAACCTTATGGAGGTCAGTATAGATGGACTAATAGAACAAGTCCCACACACAGCTAGAAGGCCAAATATTTTTTCAGAGGTAGATGCAGAAAAAAATGATATTCAGTTTGCAACCTTATGGAGGTCAGTATAGATGGACTAATAGAACAAGTCCCACACACAGCTAGAAGGCCAAATATTTTTTCAGAGGTAGATGCAGAAAAAAATTATATTCAGTTTGCAACCTTATGGAGGTCAGTATAGATGGACTAATAGAACAAGTCCCACACACAGCTAGAAGGCCAAATATTTTTTCAGAGGTAGATGCAGAAAAAAATTATATTCAGTTTGCAACCTTATGGAGGTCAGTATAGATGGACTAATAGAACAAGTCCCACACACAGCTAGAAGGCCAAATATTTTTTCAGAGGTAGATGCAGAAAAAAATATATTCAGTTTGCAACCTGATGGAGGTCTGTATAGATGGATTAATAGAACAAGTCCCACACACAGCTAGAAGCCCAATATTTTTTCAGAGGTAGATGAAGAAAAAAATATATGCAGTTTGCAACCTGATGGAGGTCAGTATAGATGGACTAGTACAACAAGTCCCACACACAGCTAGAAGCCCAATATTTTTTCAGAGCTAGATGCAGAAAAAAATTATATTCAATTTGCAACCTGATGGAGGTCAGTATAGATGGACTAATAGAATGATGCTATGCCCAAAAGATTTTACTTCACTAGGTGCAGTAAAAAAATTGGTATTCTATACACAGGTGGTATATCTTGCAACACAGATAGGCTACTCCACTGACTAACACACTCTGCAATAGGCCAAAAAGGATTAGCTTTACTAGATTCAGCCAAATGCTGTGAAAAAAACTTGCACAGCACTGGCACAGACCTGCCCGGCAAAAACTGATAGGAACTGATGTAACCTAGTCCTGAAAAGGACTCCAATTACAATTAGTCTTTACTCCCACAATCTATCTATTTAAGAGCACAGACCTGCCTGATAAAAGTCGTAGGAAATGCTGTAACCTAGTCCTTAAAAGGACTGCAATCACAACTATTCCCTACTCCCAAGCTATCTGTAGATTTGTGCGAAAATTGGCTTGAAATTAACAAGGTATAGCGCACACAGCAACAGCGGTGCCGTCTAACACGCAGCTGCAGCAGTGAGAAAATGGTGGCGACGGGGAAAATGGCTTGGTCTTATAGGGCAAGGACATGTGACATACACTGCCAATGACACATGCCCTTGCTTGTGTGAAAAAAAGCACTTCGCTCCGTGTGTGCGCTGCTGATAGGCTGACAGATTGCACCTCCCCACTGCAAATGCGGGAAAGAGAAAAAAAAATGGAGATCTTCATTGTTCCTGCAGAGATCCATCCCCTGCCCCTCCCCCCACCCCACTGTACACTCAAACTGCGTATTAACATTAATTTTCATCACTACTGAGAAAAAATCCAGTTATGATTTTGGTGCACGAACAGTTATCGAACATAACCTCGAACAGCCAAATTTTTCTCAAATTGTTCGTGTTCGCCGAACGGCTCGAACACCGCCCAAAACAGCTCGAATTTGAGATTGGCGAACAGTTCGAGTAGAACAACGCTCATCTCTAGTCCTGACGGGTTTTGACCATCTTGGTCTGGTCGACCTGCATAGGCTCAGGAGAGTGTACCTGGGGAGTAACGGAGGGAGTGACGGGTTTCTGAAAGGTAGGAGCTAGACGTGGAAACCTCCTCTCACGGGTGACCTCTTTGGCACGCTCCTGGAACCGTAGGTCAATCCGGGTGGCAAGAGATATTAAGTCATCGAGAGTGGTAGGAATGTCCCGACCGGCGAGTTCATCTTTAATACGGCCAGACAGACCCTCCCAGAAGACAGATACCAGAGCGTCGTTATCCCAGGCCAGCTCCGAGGCAAGGGTACGGAACCGTATGGCATATTGGCCCACGGTGAGACTTCCCTGACGGAGGCGTAGCAGAGACGATGCGGATGAGGTCCTCCGTCCGGGTTCGTCGAAGACTTTCCGGAAAGCCGTGAGGAAGGCAGGCAAGTCAGACACCAGGGGGTCTCCTCTCTCCCATAGAGGATTTAGCCAGGCCAGGTCCTCCCCGGTGAGATGGGACATGATGAAGGCTATTTTGGCCCGGTCGGAGTTAAACTGGTGGGACAGGAGTTCAAAGTGCAGGGTGCACTGATTTATGAAGCCCCGAGCCTGAGCGGAGTCGCCTCCGAAGCGAGGAGGTGCAGAAAGCCTGGGTCCGGGGTAGGATACCAAGGTATTGGTGGGCAGCGGAGCTGCCGGGTTGCGAGTCATGACACTGGCGGTGGTTGCTGGTGGAGCAGTCAGAGTGTCCAGGCGAGAATTGACATTCCGCAGGTGACCCAGGATGGACTCCTGTTGGGACCTCTGACGGGTCAGTTCATGACAAAGGTCCGAGAGCGTGGGAGCTTGGGTGCCACCGGGTTCCATGGCCCGAGCAAACTGTAACGGGTCTGGGAGGCGGAACCTCTGAGCTACTATACAAGGGGGCGGTCCTTGTAAGGGAGCGGGTGGCGACCAGGGAAGAAGGGCAGGCGGTCACAGCAGGTGACCGGGACAGTCTCTGGATGAACGGGCAGGAGGTCACGGCAAGTGACCGGGGCAGTCTCTGGATGAACGGGCAGGAGGTCACGGCAAGTGACCGGGGCAGTCTCTGGATGAACGGGCAGGAGGTCACGGCAAGTGACCGGGGCAGTCTCTGGGTAAAGGGTAGGTACGACCTGTGATGGCTGAGCCTCCAGGTAGGCTAGCAGGCAGATGGTAGATGTGTGCCCCCAGGTGAGCAGGCGAGAGTCTCTGGAATAGCAGGTGGTCACAGCACGTGACGGCGGAGCCTCCAGGTAGGCCAACAGACAGGCAGCAGATGAGCACTCCCAGGTGAGCGGACAGGAGTCTCTGGAATGGCAGGAGGTCACAGCACGTGACGGCGGAGCCTCCAGGTAGGCCAACAGACAGGCAGCAGATGAGCGCTCCCAGGTGAGCGGGCAGGAGTCTCTGGAATGGCAGGTGGTCACAGCACGTGACGGCGGAGCCTCCAGGTAGGCTAGCAGGCAGGTAGCAGATGTGTGCTCCCAGGTGAGCGGGCAAGCTGGTCCAAAGACAGACTGACAGGAGTCGGAAGGCAGACCGTAGGACCTCAGGCTAGCAAGCAGGTAGGTGGAATATCAGGCAGGAAACAGACAGCAAACTGGCAGGATTCTGGCAGGTAACTGGCAGGTAACTGGCAACGGGACCTGAGGGCTGAAGCAGAGTAGTGAACAGTGCAAGAACATTGCTCGGGCACCTCCATTTTGGAGGAGGTGTCTTATATATGGTGAATTCCTCCGGCCATTGGCCGGGGACTCCTTAGGACGGCGCGCGCGGCCCCTTTAAGAGGGGGGGAGCGCGCGCGCGCGCGCCCTAAGCACAATGGCCGGGAAGGAGCGCGCGCTGCCAGCAAAGCGGGAGGAGGACGCCGGGCTCGGAGCAGAGAGGTGAGGGGAACAGCGTCACTGCCTAGCAGAGGGCAGGAACGCCGGCGCTACACTAACCTCCACCAGGTTGCAAATTCAATATAATTTTTTTTGGCATCTAGCTCTGAAAAAATATTTCGGCTTGTAGCAGTGTGTGGGACTTGTTCTATTAGTCCATCTATACTAACCTCCACCAGGTTGCAAAATCAATATAATTTTTTCTGCATCTAGCTCTGAAAAAATATTTCGGCTTGTAGCAGTGTGTCGGACTTGTTCTATTAGTCCATCTATACTAACCTCCACCAGGTTGCAAATTCAATTCTTTTTTTTTTCTACATCTAGCTCTGAAAAAATATTTCGGCTTGTAGCAGTGAGTGAGACTTGTTTTATTAGACCATCTATACTAACCTCCACCAGGTTGCAAATTCAATATAATTTTTATCTGCATCTAGCTCTGAAAAAATATTTGGGCTTCGGCTTGTAGCAGTGTGTGGGACTTGTTCTATTAGTCCATCTATACTAACCTCCACCAGGTTGCAAATTCAATATAATTTTTATCTACATCTAGCTCTGAAAAAATATTTCAGCTTGTAGCAGTGTATGAGACTTGTTCTATTAGTCCATCTATACTAACCTCTACCAGGTTGCAAATTCAATATATTTTTTTTCGGCATCTAGCTCTGAAAAAATATTTCGGCTTGTAGCAGTTTGTGAGACTTGTTCTATTAGTCCACCTATGCTAACCTCCACCACGTTGCAAATTCAATATAATTTTTATCTGCATCTAGCTCTGAAAAAATATTTGGGTTTCGGCTTGTAGCAGTGTGTGGGACTTGTTCTATTAGTCCATCTATACTAACCTCCACCAGGTTGCATATTCAATATAGTTTTTATCTGCATCTAGCTCTGAAGAAATATTTGGGCTTCGGCTTGTAGCAGTGTGTTGGACATGTTCTATTAGTCCATCTATACTAACCTCCACCACGTTGCAAATTCACTATAATTTTTTTCTGCATCTAGCTCTGAAAAAATATTTTTACTTGTAGCAGTGTGTGAGACTTGTTCTTTTAGTCCATCTATACTATCCTCCACCAGGTTGCAAATTCAATATAATTTTTTTCTGCATCTAGCTCTAAAAAAATATTTCATCTTGTAGCAGTGTGTGAGACTTTTTCTATTAGTCCAACTATACTAACCTCCACCAGGTTGCAAATTCAATATAATTTTTTTCTGTATCTAGCTCTGAAAAAATATTTCGGCTTGTAACAGTGTGTGGAACTTGTTCTATTAGTCCATCTATACTATCCTCCACCAGGTTGCAAATTCAATATAATTTTTATCTGCATCTTGCTCTGAAAAAATATTTTGGCTTGTAGCAGTGTGTGGGACTTGTTCTATTAGTCCATCTATACTAACCTCCACCAGGTTGCAAATTCAATTCTTTTTTTTTTTCTGCATCTAGCTCTGAAAAAATATTTCGGCTTGTAGCAGTGTGTGAGACTTGTTCTATTCGTCCATCTATACTAACCTCCACCAGGTTGCAAATTCAGTATAATTTTTATCTGCATCCAACTCTGAAAAAATATTTGGGCTTCGGCTTGTAGCAGTGTCTGGGACTTGTTCTATTAGTCCATCTGTACTAACCTCCACCAGGTTGCAAATTCAATATAATTATTTTCTACATCTAGCTCTGAAAAAATATTTCGGTTTGTAGCAGTGTGTGAGACTTGTTCTTTCAGTCCATCTATACTAACATCCAACAGGTTGCAAATTCAATATAATTTTTTTCTGATTCTAGCTCTGAAAAAATATTTGGGCTTCGTCTTGTAGCAGTGTGTGGGACTTGTTCTATTAGTCCATCTGTACTAACTAGTGTTGAGCCACCCCCGTAGTGTTCGGGTTCGGTTCGGTTCGTCAAACACCGGGATGTTCGAGGAACTGTTCGTCGAACTGTTCGTCGAACACCTTAGAACACCGTCGAACACCGTTAAAACCAATGGCAGGCAAACAAAAACACATAGAAACACATAGAAAACACCTGCAAAGGTGTCCAAAAGCTGACAAACTGCTCAGAAGACACTCTCTTTAAAAAAGCCGGCCGGCAAATTCAGCAGCGGCATACACCGGTACCCGACAATTTAGACAAGAAGGAATAGAGCATCACACATAGATTAGATAGATAGAAACATGTCAGTCACACATATAAGAAGCACAGTGACAGTGTTGGTTACTGCACTTGTCATTTAGTGTAAAGGATTTATTAAAAAAAATATTAGTGTTTTCATGCACCGTCTCTTTAAAAAAGCTGGCCGGCAATTCAGCATCTGTACCCGACAATTTAGAACAGAAAGAATAGAGCTTCACACATAGATTAGATAGATAGAAACATGTCAGTCACATATATAATAAGTACAGTGATAGTGTTGCTTACTGTACTTGTCATTTAGTGTAAAGGATTTATTTAAAAAAATAATAGTGTTTTCATGCACTGTCTCTTTAAAAAAGCCGGCCGGCAATTCAGCAGCGGTACCCGACAATTTAGAACAGAAAGATAGAGCATCACACATAGATTAGATAGATAGAAACATGTCAGTCACATATATATGAAGTACAGTGATAGTGTTGGTTACTGTACTTGTCATTTAGTATTAAAATAAAGGATTTATTATTAAAAAAATTGGCGTGGGGTTCCCCTTAATTTTAGGCTCTAGCGGAGGTTAAGCAGACGGCTGGGGCAGATGTTTGAAGCCTGGGAAGGGGGTAATACCCACGGAGCTTCCCAGGCTACTAATATCAGCCCCCAGCTGAATACATAGCCTTTACTAGCTATTAAAATGGGGGACCCCCCAAAAAAAATGACGTGGGGTCCCCCCTAATTTAATAGCTAGCAAAGGCTAGGCAGACAGCTGGGGGCTGATATTAATAGCCCAGGAAGGGAGCCATGAATATTGGCCCCCTCCCAGGCTAGAAACACCAGCCTTCAGCCGCCCCAGAAATGGCGCATTCATAGGATGCGCCAATTCTGGCACTTAGCCTCGCTCTTCCACGCTGCCCTGGTGCGGTGGCAGGGGGTAATAGGGTTGGGGTTGATGACAGCTTATAATGCCAGCTGACATCAAGCCCAGGTTAGTAATGGAGAGGCGTCTATAAGACACCCCCATTACTAACCCCATAGTCAAAGTTAAAAAAACACAAACACCCAGAATAAAGTCCTTTAATTGAAATAAAGACACAATCCTTTATTGTTCTAAATTAAACCATACTTACCATCACGCCCATTCCAGCTGAAGCCAACGATCTCCTGCAATAAAAGAAAAATAATAAAGCAACCTCATCCTTACCTTTCCATGGTTCCCACGACAGCTTCAGCTCTGCTACATCGAGATGACAGGCTGGACCGCAGCAGAACGCTGCCGTCCAGCCTGTCATCCCGCAGACACTGAGAAGCGCAGGCTTGCTTGCGCTGCTCAGCGTCTCTCTGTGACGACATCCAGAGGAGCCGAGTTCATGTCCAATGAACTCGGCTCACCTCATGCACGTCACTGACAGCGTGGGAAAATTCTCACGCTGAAGAGCTGATTGCAGGAGAATTTTCCCACGCTGTCAGTGACGTGCAGGAGGTGAGCTGAGTTCATTGGACATGAGCTCACCTCATGCACATCACTGACAGCGTGGGAGAATTCTCCTGCACTCAGCACTTCAGCGTGAGAATTTTCCCACGCTGTCAGTGACGTGCATAAGGTGAGCTCATGTCCAATGAACTCAGCTCACCTCCTGCACGTCACTGACAGCGTGGGAAAATTCTCCTGCACTCAGCGCTTCAGCGTGGGAGAATTCTCACACTGAAGCGCTGAGTGCAGGAGAATTCTCCCACGCTGTCAGTGACGTGCAGGAGGTGAGCTGAGTTCATTGGACATGAGCTCACCTTATGCACGTCACTGACAGCGTGGGAAAATTCTCCTGCACTCAGCGCTTCAGCGTGGGAGAATTCTCACGCTGAAGCGCTGAGTGCAGGAGAATTCTCCCACGCTGTCAGTGACGTGCAGGAGGTGAGCTGAGTTCATTGGACATGAGCTCACCTTATGCACGTCACTGACAGCGTGGGAGAATTCTCCTGCACTCACCGCTTCAGCGTGAGAATTTTCCCACGCTATCAGTGACGTGCATGAGGTGAGCCGAGTTCATTGGACATGAACTCGGCTCATCTGGATGTCGTCACAGAGAGACGCTGAGCAGCGCAAGCAAGCCTGCGCTTCTCAGTGTCTGCGGGATGAGAGGCTGGATGGCAGCGTTCTGCTGCGTTCCAGCCTGTCATCTCGATGTAGCAGAGCTGAAGCTGTCGTGGGAACCATGGAAAGGTAAGGATGAGGTTGCTTTATTATTTTTCTTTTATTGCAGGAGATCGTTGGCTTCAGCTGGAATGGGCGTGACGGTAAGTATGGTTTAATTTAGAACAATAAAGGATTGTGTCTTTATTTCAATTAAAGGACTTTATTCTGGGTGTTTGTGTTTTTTTAACTTTGACTATGGGGTTAGTAATGGGGGTGTCTTATAGACGCCTCTCCATTACTAACCTGGGCTTGATGTCAGCTGGCATTATAAGCTAACATCAACCCCAACCCTATTACCCCCTGCCACCGCACCAGGGCAGCGTGGAAGAGCGAGGCTAAGTGCCAGAATTGGCGCATCCTATGAATGCGCCATTTCTGGGGCGGCTGACGGCTGGTGTTTCTAGCCTGGGAGGGGGCCAATATTCATGGCTCCCTTCCTGGGCTATTAATATCAGCCCCCAGCTGTCTGCCTAGCCTTTGCTAGCTATTAAATTAGGGGGGACCCCACGTCATTTTTTTTGGGGGGTCCCCCATTTTAATAGCTAGTAAAGGCTATGTATTCAGCTGGGGGCTGATATTAGTAGCCTGGGAAGCTCCGTGGGTATTACCCCCTTCCCAGGCTTCAAACATCTGCCCCAGCCATCTGCTTAACCTCCGCTAGAGCCTAAAATTAAGGGGAACCCCACGCCAATTTTTTTAATAATAAATCCTTTATTTTAATACTAAATGACAAGTACAGTAACCAACACTATCACTGTACTTCATATATATGTGACTGACATGTTTCTATCTATCTAATCTATGTGTGAAGCTCTATTCTGTCTGTTATAAATTGTCGGGTACAGATGCTGAATTGCCGGCCGGCTTTTTTAAAGAGACGGTGCATGAAAACACTATTATTTTTTTTGATAAATCCTTTACGCTAAATGACAAGTACAGTAAGCAGCACTGTCACTGTACTTCATATATATGTGACTGACATGTTTCTATCTATCTAATCTATGTGTGATTCTCTATTCTTTCTATTCTAAATTGTCGGGTACCGCTGCTGAATTGACGGCCGGCTTTTTTAAAGAGACGGTGCATGAAAACACTATTATTTTTTTTGATAAATCCTTTACGCTAAATAACAAGTACAGTAAGCAGCACTTTCACTGTACTTCGTATATATGTGACTGACATGTTTCTATCTATCTAATCTATGTGTGAAGCTCTATTCTTTCGGTTCTAAATTGTCGGGTACAGGTGTATGCCGCTGCTGAATTGCCGGCTTTTCATGTTTCACTGTTGGCACTGTTCCCATCGATTTGGGCAATCACTGTAATGCCACAACCACCATGGCTGTGGCATTACAGTGAGTGGCAGACAATCCCTGCATGATTGGTGCTCTAAATAGCGCCAGACATGCAGGACACGCTTTTGGTGCACGAACAGTTATCGAACATAACCTCGAACAGCCGAATTTTTTGCAAATCGTTCGGGTTCGTCGAACAACTCGAACACCGCCCAAAACAGCTCGAATTTGAGATTGGCGAACAGTTCTAGTCGAACACCGCTCATCTCTAGTACTAACCTCCATCAGGTTGCAAATTCAATACGATTTTTTTCTGCATCTAGCTCTTAAACATATATTTAGGTTTGTAGCTGTGTGTGAGACTTGCTCTATTAGTCCATCTATACTAACCTCCACCAAGTTGCAAATTCAATATAATTTTTTTCTGCATCTAACTCTAAAAAAATATTGTGTCTTGTAGCAGTGTGTGAGACTGGTTCTATTAGTCCATCTATACTAACCTCCACCAGGTTGCAAATTCAATATAATTTTTTTCTGCATCTAGCTTTGAAAAAATATTTCGGATTGTAGCAGTGTGTGAGACTTGTTTTATATGTCCATCTATACTAACCTCCACCAGGTTGCAAATTCAATAGAATTTTTATCTGCATCTAGCTCTGAAAAAATATTTGGGCTTCGGCTTGTAACAGTGTGTGGTACATTTTCTATTAGTCCATCTATTCTAACCTCCACCAGGTTGCAAATTCAATATAATTTTTTTCTGCATCTGGCTCTGAAAAAATATTGTGGCTTGTAGCAGTGTGTGAGACTTGTTCTATTAGTCCATCTATACTAACCTCCACCAGGTTGCAAATTCAATATAATTTTTATCTGCATCTAGCTCTGAAAAAATATTTTGGCTTCGGCTTGCAGTAGTGTGTGGGAATTGTTCTATTAGTCCATCTATACTAACCTCCACCAGGTTGCAAATTCAATATAATTTTTTTCTGCATCTAGCTCTTTAATAATATTTGGGCTTCAGCCTGTAGCAGCATGTGGGACTTGTTCTATTAGTCCATTTATACTAACCTCCACCAGGTAGCAAATTCAATATCATATTTTTCTGCATCTAGCTCTGAAAAAATATTTCGGCTTGTAGCAGTGTGTGAGACTTGTTCTATTAGTCCATCTATACTAACTCCACCAGGTTGCAAATTCAATATAATTTTTTTCTGCATCTAGCACTGAAAAAATATTTCGTCTTGTAGCAGTGTGTGAGACTTGTTCTATTAGTCCATCTATACTAACCTCCACCAGGTTTCAAATTCAATATAATTTTTTTCTGCATCTGGCTCTGAAAAAATATTGTGGCTTGTAGCAGTGTGTGAGACTTGTTCTATTAGTCCATCTATACTAACCTCCACCAGGTTGCAAATTCAATATAATTTTTATCTGCATCTAGCTCTGAAAAAATATTTTGGCTTCGGCTTGCAGTAGTGTGTGGGAATTGTTCTATTAGTCCATCTATACTAACCTCCACCAGGTTGCAAATTCAATATAATTTTTTTCTGCATCTAGCTCTTTAATAATATTTGGGCTTCAGCCTGTAGCAGCATGTGGGACTTGTTCTATTAGTCCATTTATACTAACCTCCACCAGGTAGCAAATTCAATATCATATTTTTCTGCATCTAGCTCTGAAAAAATATTTCGGCTTGTAGCAGTGTGTGAGACTTGTTCTATTAGTCCATCTATACTAACTCCACCAGGTTGCAAATTCAATATAATTTTTTTCTGCATCTAGCACTGAAAAAATATTTCGTCTTGTAGCAGTGTGTGAGACTTGTTCTATTAGTCCATCTATACTAACCTCCACCAGGTTTCAAATTCAATATAATTTTTTTCTGCATCTGGCTCTGAAAAAATATTGTGGCTTGTAGCAGTGTGTGAGACTTGTTCTATTAGTCCATCTATACTAACCTCCACCAGGTTGCAAATTCAATATAATTTTTATCTGCATCTAGCTCTGAAAAAATATTTTGGCTTCGGCTTGCAGTAGTGTGTGGGAATTGTTCTATTAGTCCATCTATACTAACCTCCACCAGGTTGCAAATTCAATATAATTTTTTTCTGCATCGAGCTCTTTAATAATATTTGGGCTTCAGCCTGTAGCAGCATGTGGGACTTGTTCTATTAGTCCATTTATACTAACCTCCACCAGGTAGCAAATTCAATATCATATTTTTCTGCATCTAGCTCTGAAAAAATATTTCGGCTTGTAGCAGTGTGTGAGACTTGTTCTATTAGTCCATCTATACTAACTCCACCAGGTTGCAAATTCAATCTAATTTTTTTCTGCATCTAGCACTGAAAAAATATTTCGTCTTGTAGCAGTGTGTGAGACTTGTTCTATTAGTTCATCTATACTAACCTCCACCAGGTTTCAATTTCAATATAATTTTTTTATGCATCTAGCTCTGAAAAAATATTGTGGCTTGTAGCAGTGTGTGAGACTTGTTCTTTCAGTCCATCTATACTAACATCCAACAGGTTGCAAATTCAATATAATTTTTATCTGCATCTAGCTCTAAAAAAAATTTGGGCTTCGGCTTGTGGCAGTGTGTGGGATTGTTCTTTTAGTCCATCTATACTAACCTCCACTAGATTGCAAATTCAATATAATTTTTTTCTGCATCTAGCTCTGAAAAAATATTTGGGCTTCGGCTTGTAGCAGTGTGTGGAACTTGTTCTATTAGTCCATCTGTACTAACCTCCACCAGTTTGCAAATTCAATACGATTTTTTTCTGCATCTAGCTCTTAAAAATATATTTCGGCTTGTAGCAGTGTGTGAGACTTGTTATATTAGTCCATCAATACTAACCTCCACCAGGTTGCAAATTCAATATAATTTTTTTCTACATCTAGCTCAAAAAAAATATTTTGTCTTTTAGCAGTGTGTGAGACTTGTTCTATTAGTCCATCTATACTAACCTCCACTAGGTTGCAAATTCAATATAAAAAATTTCGTCATCTAGCTCTTAAATAATATTTGGGCTTCGGATTGTAGCAGTGTGTGGGACATGTTCTATTAGTCCATATATCCTAACCTCCACCAGGTTGCAAATTCAATATAATTTTTTTCTGCATCTAGCTCTGAAAAAATATTTCGGCTTGTAGCAGTGTGTGAGACTTTTTCTATTAGTCCATCTATACTACTTCACCAGGTTGCAAATTCAATATAATTTTTTTCTGCATCTAGCTCTGAAAAAATATTTCGTCTTGTAGCAGTGTGTGAGACTTGTTATATTAGTCTATCTATACTAATCTACACCAGGTTGCAAATTCAATATAATTTTTTTCTGCATCTAGCTCTGAAAAAACATTTCGGCTTGTAGCAGTGTGTGAGACTTGTTCTATTAGTCCATCTATACTAACCTCCACCAGGTTCTAAATTCAATATAATTTTTTTCTGCATCTAGCCCTGAAAAAATATTTCGTCTTGTAGCAGTTTGTGAGACTTGTTCTATTAGTCCATCTATACTAACCTCCACCAGGTTGCAAATTCAATATCATTTATATCTGCATCTAGCTCTGAAAAAATATTTGGGCTTCGGCTTGTAGCAGTGTGTGGGACTTGTTCTATTAGTCCATCTATACTAACCTCCACCAGGTTGCAAATTCAATATAATTTTTTTTTGCATCTAGCTCTGAAAAAATATTTTTGCTTGTAGCAGTGTGTGAGACTTGTTCTTTTAGTCCATCTAAACTATCCTCCACCAGGTTGCAAATTCAATATAATTTTTTTCTGCATCTAGCTCTAAAAAAATATTTTGTCTTGTAGCAGTGTGTGAGACTTGTTCTATTAGTCCATCTATACTAACCTCCACCAGGTTGCAAATTCAATATAATTTTTATCTACATCTAGCTCTGAAAAAATATTTCAGCTTGTAGCAGTGTATGAGACTTGTTCTATTAGTCCATATATACTAAACTCCACCAAGTTGCAAATTCAATATAATTTTTTTCTGCATTTAGCTCTGAAAAAATATTTCGGCTTGTAGCAGTGTGTGAGACTTGTTCTAATAGTCCATCTATACTAACCTCCACCAGGTTGCAAATTCAATATAATTTTTTTTGGCATCTAGCTCTGAAAAAATATTTTGGCTTGTAGCAGTGTGTGAGACTTGTTCTATTAGTCCATCTATACTAACCTCCACCACGTTGCAAATTCAATATAATTTTTATCTGCATCTAGCTCTGAAAAAATATTTGGGTTTCGGCTTGTAGCAGTGTCTGGGACTTGTTCTAATCGTCCATCTGTACTAACCTCCACCAGGTTGCAAATTCAATATAATTATTTTCTCCATCTAGCTCTGAAAAAATATTTCGGTTTGTAGCAGTGTGTGAGACTTGTTCTTTCAGTCCATCTATACTAACATCCAACAGGTTGCAAATTCAATATAATTTTTTTCTGATTCTAGCTCTGAAAAAATATTTGGGCTTCGTCTTGTAGCAGTGTGTGGGACTTGTTCTATTAGTCCATCTGTACTAACCTCCATCAGGTTGCAAATTCAATACGATTTTTTTCTGCATCTAGCTCTTAAACATATATTTAGGTTTGTAGCTGTGTGTGAGACTTGTTCTATTAGTCCATCTATACTAACCTCCACCAAGTTGCAAATTCAATATAATTTTTTTCTGCATCTAACTCTAAAAAAATATTGTGTCTTGTAGCAGTGTGTGAGACTGGTTCTATTAGTCCATCTATACTAACCTTCACCAGGTTGCAAATTCAATATAATTTTTTTCTGCATCTAGCTTTGAAAAAATATTTCGGATTGTAGCAGTGTGTGAGACTTGTTCTATATGTCCATCTATACTAACCTCCACCAGGTTGCAAATTCAATATAATTTTTATCTGCATCTAGCTCTGAAAAAATATTTGGGCTTCGGCTTGTAACAGTGTGTGGTACATGTTCTATTAGTCCATCTATTCTAACCTCCACCAGGTTGCAAATTCAATATAATTTTTATCTGCATCTAGCTCTGAAAAAATATTTTGGCTTCGGCTTGCAGTAGTGTGTGGGAATTGTTCTATTGGTCCATCTATACTAACCTCCACCAGGTTGCAAATTCAATATAATTTTTTTCTGCATCTAGCTCTTTAATAATATTTGGGCTTCAGCCTGTAGCAGCATTTGGGACTTGTTCTATTAGTCCATTTATACTAACCTCCACCAGGTAGCAAATTCAATATCATATTTTTCTGCATCTAGCTCTGAAAAAATATTTCGGCTTGTAGCAGTGTGTGAGACTTGTTCTATTAGTCCATCTATACTAACCTCCACCAGGTTTCAAATTCAATATAATTTTTTTCTGCATCTGGCTCTGAAAAAATATTGTGGCTTGTAGCAGTGTGTGAGACTTGTTCTATTCGTCCATCTATACTAACCTCCACCAGGTTGCAAATTCAATATAATTTTTATCTACATCTAGCTCTGAAAAAATATTTTGGCTTCGGCTTGCAGTAGTGTGTGGGAATTGTTCTATTAGTCCATCTATACTAACCTCCACCAGGTTGCAAATTCAATATAATTTTTTTCTGCATCTAGCTCTTTAACCCCTTAAGCCCCGCGGGTGGTTTGCACGTTAATGACCGGGCCAATTTTTACAATTCTGACCACTGTCACTTTATGAGGTAATTACTCTCGAACGCTTCAACGGATCCCCCTGATTCTGAGACTGTTTTTTCGTGACATATTGTTCTTCATGATTGTCGAAAAATTTCTTCGATATCACTTGCGTTTATTTGTGAAAAAAACGGAAATTTTGCGAAAATTTTGAAAATTTTGCAATTTTCAAAATTTGAATTTTTAAGCCCTGAAATCAGAGCGATATGTCACACAAAAGAGTTAATAAATAACATTTCCCACATGTCTACTTTACAACAGCACAATTTTGGAACCAAAATTTTTTTTTGTTAGGGAGCTATAAGGGTTAAAAGTTGACCAGCGATTTCTCATTTTTCCAACAAAATTTACAAAACCATTTTTTTAGGGACCACATCACATTTGAAGTCACTTTGAGAGGTCTTTATGACAGAAAATACCCAAAATTGACACCATTCTAAAAACTGCACCCCTCAAGGTGCTCAAAACCACATTCAAGAACTTTATTAACCCTTCAGGTGCTTCACAGGAATTTTTTGAATGTGGAAGAAAAAAATGAACATTTAACTTTTTTCACAAAAATGTTAATTTAGACCCAATTTTTTTTATTTTCACAGGGGTAACAAGAAAAAATGGACCCCAAAATTTGTTGTGCAATTTCCCCTGGGCACGCAGATACCCAATATTTGGGGAAAAAATACTGTTTGGGCGCACGGCAGGGCTCGGAAGGGAAGGAGCGCTATTTGACTTTTTGATTGTAAAATTTGCTTGAATAATTAGCGGACGCCATGTTGTGTTTGGAGAGCCCATGTGTGCCCAAACTTTGGAGCTCCCCCACGAGTGACCCCATTTTGGAAACTAGACCCCCCAAGGCACCTTTCTAGATGCATAGTGAGCACTTGGAACCCCCAGGTGCTTCACAAATTGATTCGTAACAATGAAAAAGTGAAAAAAAAAAACACTTTTTCATTTTTATGAATCAATTTGTGAAGCACCTGAGGGTTCCAAGTGCTCACAATGCATCTAGATAGGTGCCTTGGGGGGTCTAGTTTCCAAAATGGGGTCACTTGTGGGGGAGCTCCAATGTTTGGGCACACAGCGGCTCTCCAAACGCAACATGGTGTCGCTAACAATTTGAGCCGATTTTCCGTTAAATTTGTTAGAGGACACCATGTTGCATTTAGAGAGTCCCTGTGTGCCCAAACATTGGAGCTCCCCCACAAGTGACCCCATTTTGGAAACTAGACCCCCCAAGGCACCTATCTAGATGCATAGTGAGCGCTTGGAACCCCCAGGTGCTTCACAAATTGATTCGTAACAATGAAAAAGTGAAAAAAAAAACACTTTTTCATTTGTATGAATCAATTTGTGAAGCACCTGAGGGTTCCAAGTGCTCACTATGCATCTAGATAGGTGCCTTGGGTGGTCTAGTTTCCAAAATGGGGTCACTTGTGGGGGAGCTCCAATATTTGGGCACACAGCGGCTCTCTAAATGCAACATGGTGTCCGCTAACAAATTTAACGCAAAATTGGCTCAAATTGTTAGCGACACCATGTTGCGTTTGGAGAGCTGCTGTGTGCCCAAACATTGGAGCTCCCCCACAAGTGACCCCATTTTGGAAACTAGACCCCCCAAGGCACCTATCTAGATGCATAGTGAGCACTTGGAACCCCCAGGTGCTTCACAAATTGATTCGTAACAATGAAAAAGTGAAAAAAAAAACACTTTTTCATTTTTATGAATCAATTTGTGAAGCACCTGGGGGTTCCAACTGCTCACTATGCATCTAGATAGGTGCCTTGGGGGGTCTAGTTTCCAAAATGGGGTCACTTGTGGGAGAGCTCCAATGTTTGGGCACACAGGGACTCTCTAAATGCAACATGGTATCCGCTAACAAATTGAATGGAAAATCGGCTCAAATTGTTAGCGGACACCACATTGCGTTTGGAGAGCTTCTCTGTGCCCAAACTTTGGAGCTCCCCCACAAGTGACCCCATTTTGGAAACTAGACCCCCCAAGGCACCTTTCTAGATGCATAGTGAGCACTTGGAACCCCCAGGTGCTTCACAAATTGATTCGTAATAATGAAAAAGTGAAAAAAAAAACACTTTTTCATTTTTACGAATCAATTTGTGAAGCACCTAGGGGTTCCAAGTGCTCACTATGCATCTAGATAGGTGCCTTGGGGGGTCTAGTTTCCAAAATGGGGTCACTTGTGGGGGAGCTCCAATGTTTGGGCACACAGGGCCTCTCTAAATGCAACATGGTATCCGCTAACAAATTGAATGGAAAATCGGCTCAAATTGTTAGCGGACGCCACATTGCGTTTGGAGAGCCCCTCTGTGCCCAAACTTTGGAGCTCCCCCACAAGTGACCCCATTTTGGAAACTAGACCCCCCAAGGCACCTATCTAGATTCATAGTGAGCACTTGGAACCCCAGGTGCTTCACAAATTGATTCATAAAAATGAAAAAGTGTTTTTTTTTTCACTTTTTCATTTTTACGAATCAATTTGTGAAGCACCTGGGGGTTCCAAGTGCTCACTATGCATCTAGAAAGGTGCCTTGGGGGGTCTAGTTTCCAAAATGGGGTCACTTGTGGGGGAGCTCCAAAGTTTGGGCACAGAGGGGCTCTCCAAACGCAATGTGGTGTCCGCTAACAATTTGAGCCGATTTTCCATTCAATTTGTTAGCGGATACCATGTTGCATTTAGAGAGTCCCTGTGTGCCCAAACATTGGAGCTCCCCCACAAGTGACCCCATTTTGGAAACTAGACCCCCCAAGGCACCTATCTAGATTCATAGTGAGCACTTGGAACCCCAGGTGCTTCAAAAATTGATTCATAAAAATGAAAAAGTGTTTTTTTTTTCACTTTTTCATTTTTACGAATCAATTTGTGAAGCACCTGGGGGTTCCAAGTGCTCACTATGCATCTAGAAAGGTGCCTTGGGGGGTCTAGTTTCCAAAATGGGGTCACTTGTGGGGGAGCTCCAAAGTTTGGGCACAGAGGGGCTCTCCAAACGCAATGTGGTGTCCGCTAACAATTTGAGCCGATTTTCCATTCAATTTGTTAGCGGATACCATGTTGCATTTAGAGAGTCCCTGTGTGCCCAAACATTGGAGCTACCCCACAAGTGACCCCATTTTGGAAACTAGACCCCCCAAGGCACCTATCTAGATTCATAGTGAGCACTTGGAACCCCAGGTGCTTCACAAATTGATTCATAAAAATGAAAAAGTGTTTTTTTTTCACTTTTTCATTTTTACGAATCAATTTGTGAAGCACCTGGGGGTTCCAAGTGCTCACTATGTATCTAGAAAGGTGCCTTGGGGGGTCTAGTTTCCAAAATGGGGTCACTTGTGGGGGAGCTCCAAAGTTTGGGCACAGAGGGGCTCTCCAAACGCAATGTGGTGTCCGCTAACAATTTGAGCCGATTTTCCATTCAATTTGTTAGCGGATACCATGTTGCATTTAGAGAGTCCCTGTGTGCCCAAACATTGGAGCTCCCCCACAAGTGACCCCATTTTGGAAACTAGACCCCCCAAGGCACCTATCTAGATTCATAGTGAGCACTTGGAACCCCAGGTGCTTCACAAATTGATTCATAAAAATGAAAAAGTGTTTTATTTTCACTTTTTCATTTTTACGAATCAATTTGTGAAGCACCTGGGGGTTCTAAGTGCTCACTATGCATCTAGATAGGTGCCTTGGGGGGTCTAGTTTCCAAAATGGGGTCAGTTGTGGGGGAGCTCCAATGTTTGGACACACAGGGGCTCTCCAAACGCAACATGGCGTCCGCTAACAATTTGAGCCGATTTTCCATTCAATTTGTTAGCGGACACCATGTCGCGCTCGGAGAGCCCGTGATGTGCCTAAACAGTGGAGCTCCACCACAAGTGTCCCCATTTTGGAAACTATACCCCTCAAAGATTTTATTAAGGTGTATAGTGAACATTTTGAACACAGAGGTACGGCACATTATTTGTTTACGTTAGGTCATCATATTGAATAAGTTTTCATTATTCTTGAGCGCAAGTGCTCGCTACTTGAGTTTGTATCGGGTACTCAGGTATGCACCATGTACAGCGTGTACTCGAGTGACATGCTCGAGTCCCTGCTCCGCATGTTTCACGGTTATTAGACACCCAAAAAAAAACATGCGGGGATCGCTCGTGCATGGCAGGCAATCCCCGTAAAGTTTTTTGGCCGCGAAGCATATGGGGCAGAGACTCGAGCATGTCACTCAAATACCCACGATACTAAATGCATACCAGAGCACCCGATGCAAACTCAAGTAGCGAGCACTTGCTCTCAACACTAGTCGCCATATCGTCATCTTTTTTTCTTACTTTTGAAAAAAATCCCAACCCCAGCCCTAACCCTAGCACAACCTTAGCCCCAGCACAACCCTAGCCCCAGCACAACCCTAGCCCCAGCACAACCCTAGCCCCAGCACAACCCTAGCCCCAAACCCAGCCCTAACCCTAGCCCAATCCTAACTCAAGAGTTTATTTTTGACGCCGTTCCTTGTGCGGTATAAGTGATTAGACGACTTTATTCTTCGGGTCGGTGTGATTACAGCAATGCCAGAATCATATGGGGTTTTTATGACTGACAGCTGTCACACACTAAAAGACGCATTTTTTGTAAAATCTAGTTTTTGCATCGCCATATTTTGAGAGCTATAATTTTTCCAGATTTTGGCAGACAGTCATGTGACGGCTCGTTTTTTGCGGGATGACTTGACGTTGTTATTGGTGCCATTTTCAGGCACGTGACATTTTTTGATCGCTTTCTATTCCGATTTTTGGGAGGCAGAATAAACAAAAACCAACAATTCAGGAATTGTTTTTTTTTTTTTTTTTTATTCTGTTCCGCGTGTGGTAAAATTGATGAGGCAGCTTTACTCTTCGGGTCAGTACGTTTACAGCGGTACCACATTTGTATCATTTTTCTATGTTTTGGCGCTTATACACAATAAAAGCTATTTTATAGAAAAAAATATTTTTTAGTATCGCTTTATTCTGAGAGCTATAACTTTTTTATTTTTCGGGTGATGGAGCTATATGGCGGCTTGTTTTTTGCGGGACGAGATGACGTTTTCAGCGGTATCATTTTTATTTATATGCGTCTTTTTCATCGCGTGTTATTCCATTTTTTGTTTGGCGGTATGGTGATAAAGCATTGTTTTTTGCTTGGTTTTTTTTTTTTTTTTTTTACCGTGTTCACTGAAGGGGTTAACTAGTGGGACAGTTTTATAGGTCAGGTTGTTCCGGACGCGGCGATACCAAATATGTGTACTTTTATTGTTTTTTTTTTATTTTTTTTATAATAATATTTATTGATGGGTACATTATATTTTTATTTTTGGTGTATTATTTTTTTTATTTTTTTATAATATTTTTGCACTTTTTTTTTTTTTTTCCACTTTCACACAGTTTATACACTTTATTACTTTGTCCCACTCTGGGACTTTCACTTTTTTTTTTCTGATCGCCTGCATGGCACAGGAATGGAGCACCATCCCTATGCCATGAAGGCTGTCAGAAGTGCACAGTGTGAAGATTGCTTGGAGATGCACTGCGCATGTCCAAGCAATCTTCCTGCTCTCTGGTAACCCGGATGTTGTCATGACGACATCGGGTCGTCATGGCAACACCCGGGAAGCCTTTGCAGACTGCGCTGGAAGCCGGAAGAGGAGGTGAGTATCGCCGATCACCTCCCCTTGCCCCCGCAATGCCGCGATCGACTTCGATCGACTTCGATCGCAGCATCGCGGGGGTTAATGTGCTGGGAGCGGTGCGTGACCGCTCCCTGCACATAGTACCGGGTGTCAGCTGTGACAATCAGCTGACACCCGGCGGCGATCGCGCCCGCACAGCCTGTGTGCGCGCGCGATCGCGATGACGTACTAATACGGGTCTGGCTCTTAAGTCCCAGGGCACAGACGCGTATTAGTACGTCAGATGTTATTAAGGGGTTAATAATATTTGGGCTTCAGCCTGTAGCAGCATGTGGGACTTGTTCTATTAGTCCATTTATACTAACCTCCACCAGGTAGCAAATTCAATATCATATTTTTCTGCATCTAGCTCTGAAAAAATATTTCGGCTTGTAGCAGTGTGTGAGACTTGTTCTATTAGTCCATCTATACTAACTCCACCAGGTTGCAAATTCAATATAATTTTTTTCTGCATCTAGCACTGAAAAAATATTTCGTCTTGTAGCAGTGTGTGAGATTTGTTCTATTAGTCCATATATACTAACCTCCACCAGGTTTCAAATTCAATATAATTTTTTTATGCATCTAGCTCTGAAAAAATATTGTGGCTTGTAGCAGTTTGTGAGACTTGTTCTTTCAGTCCATCTATACTAACATCCAACAGGTTGCAAATTCAATATAATTTTTATCTGCATCTAGCTCTAAAAAAAATTTGGGCTTCGGCTTGTGGCAGTGTGTGGGATTGTTCTTTTAGTCCATCTATACTAACCTCCACTAGATTGCAAATTCAATATAATTTTTTTCTGCATCTAGCTCTGAAAAAATATTTGGGCTTCGGCTTGTAGCAGTGTGTGGAACTTGTTCTATTAGTCCATCTGTACTAACCTCCACCAGTTTGCAAATTCAATACGATTTTTTTCTGCATCTAGCTCTTAAAAATATATTTCGGCTTGTAGCAGTGTGTGAGACTTGTTATATTAGTCCATCAATACTAACCTCCACCAGGTTGCAAATTCAATATAATTTTTTTCTACATCTAGCTCAAAAAAAATATTTTGTCTTTTAGCAGTGTGTGAGACTTGTTCTATTAGTCCATCTATACTAACCTCCACTAGGTTGCAAATTCAATAAAAAAAATTTCGTCATCTAGCTCTTAAAAAATATTTGGGCTTCGGATTGTAGCAGTGTGTGGGACATGTTCTATTAGTCCATATATCCTAACCTCCACCAGGTTGCAAATTCAATATAATTTTTTTCTGCATCTAGCTCTGAAAAAATATTTTTGCTTGTAGCAGTGTGTGAGACTTGTTCTATTAGTCCATCTATACTAACCTCCACCAGGTTGCAAATTCAATATAATTTTTTTCTGCATCTAGCGATGAAAAAATATTTTGGCTTGTAACAGTATGTGGTACTTGTTCTATTAGTCCATCTTAACTATCCTCCACCAGGTTGCAAATTCAATATAATTTTTATCTGCATCTTGCTCTGAAAAAATATTTCAGCTTGTAGCAGTGTGTGGGACTTGTTCTATTAGTCCATCTATACTAACCTCCACCAGGTTGCAAATTGAATTCTTTTTTTTTTCTGCATCTAGCTCTGAAAAAATATTTCGGCTTGTAGCAGTGTGTGAGACTTGTTCTTTTAGTCCATCTATACTAACCTCCACCAGGTTGCAAATTCAATATAATTTATATCTGCATCTAGCTCTGAAAAAATATTTGGGCTTCGGCTTGTAGCAGTGTGTGGGACTTGTTCTATTAGTCCATCTATACTAACCTCCACCAGGTTGCAAATTCAATATAATTTTTTTTTGCATCTAGCTCTGAAAAAATATTTTTGCTTGTAGCAGTGTGTGAGACTTGTTATTTTAGTCCATCTAAACTATCCTCCACCAGGTTGCAAATTCAATATAATTTTTTTCTGCATCTAGCTCTAAAAAAATATTTTGTCTTGTAGCAGTGTGTGAGACTTGTTCTATTAGTCCATCTATACTAAACTCCACCAGGTTGCAAATTCAATATAATTTTTTTCTGCATCTAGCTCTGAAAAAATATTTCGGCTTGTAGCAGTGTGTGGGACTTGTTCTATTAGTCCATCTATACTAACCTCCACCAGGTTGCAAATTCAATATTATTTTTATCTGCATCTAGCTCTGAAAAAATATTTCGGTTTGTAGCAGTGTGTCGGACTTGTTCTATTAGTCCATCTATACTAACCTCCACCAGGTTGCAAATTCAATTCTTTTTTTTTCTACATCTAGCTCTGAAAATATATTTCGGCTTGTAGCAGTGTGTGAGACTTGTTTTATTAGTCCATCTATACTAACCTCCACCAGGTTGCAAATTCAATATAATTTTTATCTGCATCTAGCTCTGAAAAAATATTTGGGCTTCGGCTTGTAGCAGTGTGTGGGACTTGTTCTATTACTCCATCAATACTAACCTCCACCAGGTTGCAAATTCAATATAATTTTTATCTACATCTAGCTTTGAAAAAATATTTCAGCTTGTAGCAGTGTATGAGACTTGTTCTATTAGTCCATATATACTAACCTCCACCAGGTTGCAAATTCAATATAATTTTTTTCTGCATTTAGCTCTGAAAAAATATTTCGGCTTGTAGCTGTTATGATCTGCTACAGAGACTAAGGAAAGACAGAGATCTGTCCCTACAATAGAACTAAACTAGATCCCTACGATGTAACGGGGAACCTGATCCTGCGATCAGACCCACTAAAGTCCTAGGCTAGTCTGTACGAAGACCTATAGATGTGAGGGAGGGATCCCTACAAGAACTAGGGACTGGGAAAAGTTGGACACCTCCTAGAAGAAATCGTAGCAGTCAAAGTCAAACACACAACAAAAAGTAAAGAGGTCAGAAGACCTAGCAAAACTAACAGAGAACGGCAACAGAGCACCAAGCTAGCTCAACAGTAGTAAATACAAATGTAGTCCAGCAATGCCAGGAGGGCGGAGCCGGATTAAATAAGCAAAAATGGTCATGTGACCAGCAAACTAAAAAAAACCTAACAGGAGAGTTGTAACAGTACCCCCTCTTCTAAGAGGATCCTCCGGATCCCCTAGGCCCAGGCTTACCAGGAAACCTCCTGTGAAATGCTCGGACAAGTCTGGAAGCAGAAACATCATCCGCCCTCACCCATGAGTTATCCTCAGGTCCGAAACCCGTCCAAGCGACGAGATACTGCAAACTCCCTCTATACCGTCTAGAATTTAGGATGCGGGAAATTTCATATTCCCCTTCCTCCACCACCGGAGGAACAGTGGCAGAGGCGTCACCATCCGACACATCAGCTTTTTTCAACAGAGAAACATGAAACACCGGATTAATCCTCCAGGAAGTAGGAACCTCCAGCCTAATAGCAGATTGGTTAGCTATCTGAAGCACCTTAAAGGGCCCTACAAACTTGGGACCCAATTTTTTAGAAGGAATCCTCAATCGCAGATTCTTAGAGGACAACCAAACCATGTCACCAACAGCAAACAAAACCGCTTGCCGTTTCTTATCAAAGTACCTCTTAGATTTTTTGTTAGCCTCCTGAAGATTACCACGCACATCCGTCCAAACTCTCTCCAAATCACCGGAAAAACTCTCCTCCTCAGGCACAGCCGAAACCAATTTGGAGAATGACCCAAAAGACGGATGTCTCCCAGAACAACAAAAAAAAGGCGAACAACCAGCAGAAGAGGATGTATGGTTGTTAAGAGCAAATTCAGCAAGTGGCAGAAACTCAGACCACCCCTCTTGATTGTCTGCCACAAAACAATGCAAGAACTGCTCAACATCCTAGTTCTTCCTTTCTGTCTGACCATTATACTCAGGATGATATCCAGATGAAAACGACAAATGAACTCCCAACCTGTCACAAAAGGCACGCCAAAAATGAGCCACGAACTGAGGTCCCCTATCAGAAACAATGTCAGTAGGAACACCATGTAGTCTGACAATTTCCTTGACAAAGGCCTTAGCGAGTGTCTTAGCGCAAGGCAGTTTGATGAAGGGAACCAAGTGACACATCTTGCTAAAACGGTCCACGACCACCCAGATGACCGTGAAACTTTCAGAGGGGGAAGGTCAGTAATAAAGTCCATAGCCAGATGTGTCCAAGGTGCACTAGGAACCTCCAGAGGGCAAAGCAACCCCGCAGCAGGAGCATGCGAAGACTTGGATCTAGCACACACAGTACATTGGCGCACCCACTTAATGACTTCCTTCTGCCATCCAGGCCACCAAAAACTGCGACCCACAAGTCTCTTGGTCTCAGAAATTCCTGGATGACCTGCCAACCGAGACTCATGACACTCAACAAACAAATCTCTCCTAAAGGTCCTAGGCACAAACAACCTCCCATGGGGAGTGTTAGATGGGGTATTCTCCTGTGCTTTAAGAATCTCATCCTCCAAAATAGAGTCCAAAGCAGCAATCACAACACCTTCTTGTAAAATGGTCTCCTCTTCCTCCTCAACACAGACCATGGGAGAAAAGCTGCGAGACAAAGCATCCGCTTTAACATTCTTGGTACCCGGGATGTAAGTAACGGAAAAATTAAACCGCGAGAAAAAAAGTGCCCACCTAGCCTGACGGGCATTCAAGCGCTTGGCAGCATCAAGATAGATCAGATTTTTATGATCAGTGAAAACCTGAATGGGAAATTCAGCACCTACCAAGAGGTGACGCCAGTGTTCAAATGCGATTTTAATCGCCAGCAATTCCCGATTACCAATATCGTAGTTAAGTTCAGTCTCGGAAAATTTTTTTGAAAAAAAGCACAGGGATGTACTCCATCCTTGTTTTCCTGAGACAACACCGCACCAACCCCCACCGAAGAAGCAGCAACCTCAACCAAAAACGGCTTAGTCACATCAGGCTGCATAAGGATGGGAGCAGAGGTGAACCTCTCCTTTAAAAACACAAAAGCTTCAATGGCCTCAGAAGTCCACTGAACCACATTAGCACCTTTCCTGGTGAGATCGGTCAGCGGTTTGACAATAATAGAAAAATTTTTTATGAATTTTCTGTAATAATTGGCGAAACCCAAAAACCTCTGTATCGATTTCAAACCAATAGGCCTAGGCCATTCCTGCACAGCTTGAACTTTAACCGGGTCCATCTCAAAACCTTCACTGGAGATAATGTAGCCCAAAAAACTAATTCTCTGTACAGCAAACTCACATTTCTCCAGCTTAGCAAAAAGCGAATTGTCCATTAATAACTGTAAAACCTCACGTACGCTCTGCCAATGAGACTCCAGATCCGGCGAATAAATCAAAATGTCATCCAAATACACAACCACATTTTTGCCGATTAAAGGTCTAAGGATATCATTAATAAGATTCTGAAAAAATGCTGGAGCATTGGTGAGACCAAAAGGCATAACCAGATTCTCAAAATGACCCACAGGAGTGTTAAAAGCAGTCTTCCATTCATCACCCTCCTTCATGCGCAACAAATTGTATGCCCCCCGGAGATCAAGTTTAGAGAACCACTTGGCCCCCACTAACTGGTTAAATAAATCAGGAATCAATGGCAGTGGGTAAGGATTGCATACAGTAATTTTATTAATCTCACGAAAGTCCAGACAAGGACGTAAACCGCCATCTTTTTTTTTTACAAAAAAAAATCCAACAGCCACAGGAGACTTGGAAGGCCTAATGTGACCGGCGGCCAAGCTTGTCTGTATGTATTCCTCCAAAGCCTTTCTCTCAGGAATAGTAAGATTAAATAAACGACTCTTAGGAAGAGTCGCTCCAGGGACAAATTCAATGGTACAATCATAGTCTCTATGGGGAGGCAAAACCTGCAACTCCTCCTCAGAAAAAACTCTCCAAAAACCCTGAATAGGTACAGGCAATTCCCCTCTATCCACAGCAGCAATGCGCCCGTTACAACACTTGTCATAACACTTAGGGCTCCAGGACTTAATTTCATTGGTAGACCAATCCAGTACAGGATTGTGCAATTTTAACCAAGGTAACCCCAATATTACTGGAGAAGGCAAATTATCCAATACCACCAAATCCAAATTCTCTTGATGAATACCATTAATAGTGAGGGGAAATTTACAGACCTTGTGAGTAACACTCTTCAAGGGAGAGCCATCGACAGAAACCACAGCAATAGGGGATGACAAAGTTTTAGGTTCTAATCTAAGTTTTTCCAAGAATCCCCCATCAATCACATTCAGAGTAGATCCACAATCCACAAATACCCGAAATTCAATTAATTCATCCTGAGCAGCAGTAGTGGCAAATAGGAATACTCCCTTAGAATTGAAACAGGCAATACGGGCTTGACAGACCATTTTTTTTTCTTTCTTCATACGAAGCACACAGCTCTTAATAAAATGACCAGAATTTCCGCAATAGAAACACAAGCCTTCAGAAAGTCGGCGGTCTTTTTCCTGAGAGCAGGGTGCCATCGCCCCAATTTCCATCGGCTCTCCATTGTCAGCACAGAACCTCTCAGGACTCGAAGCTGACATAGCAGAGGATTTGCTCTCATTAACCCTTGCACGCAGTCTCCTGTCCACCCGTATAGCTAATTGCATTGCCTCCTGCAAGTTTCCAGGTGTGGGATAAGCAATCAGTAAATCCTTAACCCTTTCACCTAGCCCTGCAAGAAACAAGCTTTTCAAAGCGGAATCGTTCCACCCCACCTGGGCAGATCACCGACGGAAGTGAGAACAATATTTTTCCACATTACCTGATCCCTGCCTCAAACGTCTTAATTCACACTCAGCAGATGAGACACGATCAGGATCATCGTACAACAAACCCAAAGCAGAAAAAAAACTATCCACTGATCTAAAGCACGGATCACTAGGTTGGAGAGAGAAGGCCCATCCCTGAGGATCTTTGCGCAAAAGTGACATTATGAACCCTATGCGCTGTGATTCATCACCAGAGGATCCGGGTCTCAAACGAAAATATAATAGACAAGCATTTTCAAAGGAAAAAAAATCTTGTTGTTCGCCAAAAAATAGATCAGGCAGACGTACCTTTGGTTCCACAAAATGCGCTTCAGAACAGCTACTCACGTGTTGTTGGAGCTTGGTCACCTCCAGAGAGAGTCCCTGCAAGCGTTGAGCCAAATCTTGCACCGAGATCATGATGGAAAACTGGAGGTCTTTCCTTAGAGAATTTTTTTTTTTTTTTAAGGCTGGACTTACTGTTATGATCTGCTACAGAGAATAAGGAAAGACAGAGATCTGTCCCTACAATAGAACTAAACTAGATCCCTACGATGTAACGGGGAACCTGATCCTGCGATCAGACCCGCTAAAGTCCTAGGCTAGTCTGTACGAAGACCTATAGATGTGAGGGAGGGATCCCTACAAGAACTAGGGACTGGGAAAAGTTGGACACCTCCTAGCAGAAATCATAGCAGTCAAAGACAAACACACAACAAAAAGTAAAGAGGCCAGAAGACCTAGCAAAACTAACAGAGAATGGCAACAGAGCACTAAGCTAGCTCAACAGTAGTAAATACAAATGTAGTCCAGCAATACCAGGAGGGCGGAGCCGAATTAAATAAGCAAAAATGGTCATGTGACCAGCAAACTAAAAAAAAACTAACAGGAGAGTTGTTACAGTAGCAGTGTGTGAGACTTGTTCTATTAGTCCATCTATACTAACCTCTACCTGGTTGCAAATTCAATATAATTTTTTTCGGCATCTAGCTCTGAAAAAATATTTTGGCTTGTAGCAGTGTGTTAGACTTGTTCTATTAGTCCATCTATACTAACCTCCACCACGTTGCAAATTCAATATAATTTTTATCTGCATCTAGCTCTGAAAAAATATTTGGGTTTCGACTTGTAGCAGTGTGTGGGACTTGTTCTATTAGTCCATCTATACTAACCTCCACCAGGTTGCAAATTCAATATAATTTTTATCTGCATCTAGCTCTGAAAAAATATTTGTGCTTCGGCTTGTAGCAGTGTGTGGGACTTGTTCTATTAGTGCATCTATACTAACCTCCACCAGGTTGCAAATTCAATATAATTTTTTTCTGCATCTAGCTCTGAAAAAATATTTTTGCTTGTAGCAGTGTGTGAGACTTGTTCTTTTAGTCCATCTATAAAATCCTAAACCAGGTTGCAAATTCAATATAATTTTTTCTGCATCTAGCTCTAAAAAAATATTTCATTTTGTAGCAGTGTGTGAGACTTGTTCTATTAGTCCATCTATACTAACCTCCACCAGGTTGCAAATTCAATATAATTTTTTTCTGCATCTAGCTCTGAAAAAATATTTTGGCTTGTAACAGTGTGTGGGACTTGTTCTATTAGTCCATCTATACTATCCTCCACCAGGTTGCAAATTCAATATCATTTTTATCTGCATCTTGCTCTGAAAAAATATTTCGGCTTGTTGCAGTGTGTGGAACTTGTTCTATTAGTCCATCTATACTAACCTCCACCAGGTTGCAAATTCAATTCTTTTTTTTTTCTGCATCTAGCTCTGAAAAAATATTTTGGCTTGTAGCAGTGTGTGGGACTTGTTCTATTAGTCCATCTATACTAACCTCCACCACGTTGCAAATTCAATATAATTTTTATCTGCATCTAGCTCTGAAAAAATATTTTGGTTTCGGCTTTTAGCAGTGTGTGGGACTTGTTCTATTAGTACATCTATACTAAACTCCACCAGGTTGCAAATTCAATATAGTTTTTATCTGCATCTAACTCTGAAAAAATATTTGGGCTTCGGCTTGTAGCAGTGTGTGGGACTTGTTCTATTTGTCCATCTATACTAACCTCCACCAGGTTGCAAATTCAATATAATTTTTTTCTGCGTCTAGCTCTGAAAAAATATTTTTGCTTGTAGCAGTGTGTGAGACTTGTTCTTTTAGTCCACCTATACTATCCTCCACCAGGTTGCAAATTCAATATAATTTTTTTCTGCATCTGGCTCTAAAATAATATTTCATCTTGTAGCAGTGTGTGAGACTTGTTCTATTAGTCCATCTATACTAACCTCCACCAGGTTGCAAATTCAATATAATATTTTTCTGCATCTAGCGCTGAAAAAATATTTCGGCTTGTAACAGTGTGTGGGACTTGTTCTATTAGTCCATCTATACTATCCTCCACCAGGTTGCAATTCAATTCTTTTTTTTTTCTGCATCTAGCTCTGAAAAAATATTTCGGCTTGTAGCAGTGTGTGAGACTTGTTCTATTAGTCCATCTATACTGACCTCCACCAGGTTGCAAATTCAATATAATTTTTATCTGCATCTAGCTCTGAAAAAATATTTGGGTTTCGGCTTGCAGCAGTGTGTGGGACTTGTTCAATTAGTCCATCTACACTAACCTCCACCATGTTGCAAATTCAATATAATTTTTATCTGCATCTAGCTCTGAAAAAATATTTCAGCTTGTAGCAGTGTATGAGACTTGTTCTATTAGTCCATATATACTAACCTCCACCAGGTTGCAAATTCAATATAATTTTTTTTTGCATCTAGCTCTGAAAAAATATTTCGGCTTGTAGCAGTGTGTGAGACTTGTTATATTAGTCCATCTATACTAACCTCCACGAGGTTGCAAATTCAATATAATTTTTTTCTGCATCTAGCTCTGAAAAAATATTTTGGCTTGTAGCAGTGTGTGAAACTTGTTCTATTAGTCCATCTATACTATCCTCCACCAGGTTTCAAATTCCATATAATTTTTTTCTGCATCTAGCTCTAAAAAAAATATTTCGTCTTGTAGCAGTGTGTGAGACTTGTTCTATTAGTCCATCTATACTAACCTCCACCAGGTTGCAAATTCAATATAATTTTTTTCTGCATCTAGCTCTTAAAAAATATTTGGGATATGGCTTGGAGCAGTGTGTGGGGCTTGTTCAATTAGTACATCTATACTAACCTCCACCTGGTTGCAAATTCAATATAATTTTTTTCTACATTTAGCTCTGAAAAAATATTTTGGCTTGTAGCAGTGCTTGAGACTTGTTCTATTAGTCCATCTATACTAACCTCCACCAGGTTGCAAATTCAATATAATTTTTTTCTGCATCTAGCTCTGAAAAAATATTTCATCTTGTAGCAGGGTGTGAGACTTGATTTATTAGTCCATGTATACTAACCTCCACCAGGTTGCAAATTCAATTTCTTTTTTCTGCATCAAGCTCTGAAAAAATATTTCGGCTTGTAGCAGTGTGTGAGACTTGCTCTATTAGTCCATCTATTCTAACCTCCAACATTTTGCAAATTCAATATAATTTTTATCTGCATCTATCTCTGAAAAAATATTTGGGCTTCGGGTTGTAGCAGTGTGTGTGACTTGTTCTATTAGACCATCTATACTAACCTCCACCAGGTTGCAATTTCAATATATTTTTTTTCTGCATCTAGCTCTGAAAAAATATTTTGGCTTGTAGCAGTGTGTGAGACTTGTTCTATTAGTTCATCTATACTAACCTCCACCAGGTTGCAAATTCAATAAAATTTTTATCTGCATCTAGCTCTGAAAAAATATTTGGGCTTCGGCTTGTAGCAATGTGTGGGACTTGTTCTATTAGTCCATCTATACTAACCTCCACCAGGTTGCAAATTCAATATAATTTTTTTATGCATCTAGCTCTGAAAAAATATTTCGGCTTGTAGCAGTGTGTGAGACTTGTTCTATTAGTCCATCTATACTTTCCTCCACCAGGTTGCAAATTCAATATAATTTTTTTCTGCATCTAGCGCTGAAAAAATATTTTGGCTTGTAACAGTGTGTGGGACTTGTTCTATTAGTCCATCTATACTATCCTCCACCAGGTTGCAAATTCAATATAATTTTTATCTGCATCTGGCTCTGAAAAAATATTTCAGCTTGTAGCAGTGTGTAGGACTTGTTCTATTAGTCCATCTATACTAACCTCCACCAGGTTGCAAATTCAATTCTTTTTTTTTCTGCATCTAGCTCTGAAAAAATATTTCGGCTTGTAGCATTTTGAGAGACTTGTTCTATTAGTCCATCTATACTATCCTCCACCAGGTTGCAAATTCAATATCATTTTTATCTGCATCTTGCTCTGAAAAAATATTTCGGCTTGTTGCAGTGTGTGGAACTTGTTCTATTAGTCCATCTATACTAACCTCCACCAGGTTGCAAATTCAATTCTTTTTTTTTTCTGCATCTAGCTCTGAAAAAATATTTTGGCTTGTAGCAGTGTGTGGGACTTGTTCTATTAGTCCATCTATACTAACCTCCACCACGTTGCAAATTCAATATAATTTTTATCTGCATCTAGCTCTGAAAAAATATTTTGGTTTCGGCTTTTAGCAGTGTGTGGGACTTGTTCTATTAGTACATCTATACTAACCTCCACCAGGTTGCAAATTCAATATAGTTTTTATCTGCATCTAACTCTGAAAAAATATTTGGGCTTCGGCTTGTAGCAGTGTGTGGGACTTGTTCTATTTGTCCATCTATACTAACCTCCACCAGGTTGCAAATTCAATATAATTTTTTTCTGCATCTAGCTCTGAAAAAATATTTTTGCTTGTAGCAGTGTGTGAGACTTGTTCTTTTAGTCCACCTATACTATCCTCCACCAGGTTGCAAATTCAATATAATTTTTTTCTGCATCTGGCTCTAAAAAAATATTTCATCTTGTAGCAGTGTGTGAGACTTGTTCTATTAGTCCATCTATACTAACCTCCACCAGGTTGCAAATTCAATATAATTTTTTTCTGCATCTAGCGCTGAAAAAATATTTCGGCTTGTAACAGTGTGTGGGACTTGTTCTATTAGTCCATCTATACTATCCTCCACCAGGTTGCAATTCAATTCTTTTTTTTTTCTGCATCTAGCTCTGAAAAAATATTTCGGCTTGTAGCAGTGTGTGAGACTTGTTCTATTAGTCCATCTATACTGACCTCCACCAGGTTGCAAA
The DNA here is from genome assembly GCF_046119375.1 of Phyllobates terribilis. NCBI lineage: Eukaryota > Metazoa > Chordata > Amphibia > Anura > Dendrobatidae > Phyllobates > Phyllobates terribilis. The sequence goes on along the minus strand of NW_027362764.1, from coordinate 322,853,416 downwards.
TTCAATATAATTTTTATCTGCATCTAGCTCTGAAAAAATATTTGGGTTTCGGCTTGCAGCAGTGTGTGGGACTTGTTCAATTAGTCCATCTACACTAACCTCCACCATGTTGCAAATTCAATATAATTTTTATCTGCATCTAGCTCTGAAAAAATATTTCAGCTTGTAGCAGTGTATGAGACTTGTTCTATTAGTCCATATATACTAACCTCCACCAGGTTGCAACTTCAATATAATTTTTTTTTGCATCTAGCTCTGAAAAAATATTTCGGCTTGTAGCAGTGTGTGAGACTTGTTATATTAGTCCATCTATACTAACCTCCACGAGGTTGCAAATTCAATATAATTTTTTTCTGCATCTAGCTCTGAAAAAATATTTTGGCTTGTAGCAGTGTGTGAAACTTGTTCTATTAGTCCATCTATACTATCCTCCACCAGGTTTCAAATTCCATATAATTTTTTTCTGCATCTAGCTCTAAAAAAAATATTTCGTCTTGTAGCAGTGTGTGAGACTTGTTCTATTAGTCCATCTATACTAACCTCCACCAGGTTGCAAATTCAATATAATTTTTTTCTGCATCTAGCTCTTAAAAAATATTTGGGATATGGCTTGGAGCAGTGTGTGGGGCTTGTTCAATTAGTACATCTATACTAACCTCCACCTGGTTGCAAATTCAATATAATTTTTTTCTACATTTAGCTCTGAAAAAATATTTTGGCTTGTAGCAGTGCTTGAGACTTGTTCTATTAGTCCATCTATACTAACCTCCACCAGGTTGCAAATTCAATATAATTTTTTTCTGCATCTAGCTCTGAAAAAATATTTCATCTTGTAGCAGGGTGTGAGACTTGATTTATTAGTCCATGTATACTAACCTCCACCAGGTTGCAAATTCAATTTCTTTTTTCTGCATCAAGCTCTGAAAAAATATTTCGGCTTGTAGCAGTGTGTGAGACTTGCTCTATTAGTCCATCTATTCTAACCTCCAACATTTTGCAAATTCAATATAATTTTTATCTGCATCTATCTCTGAAAAAATATTTGGGCTTCGGGTTGTAGCAGTGTGTGTGACTTGTTCTATTAGACCATCTATACTAACCTCCACCAGGTTGCAATTTCAATATATTTTTTTTCTGCATCTAGCTCTGAAAAAATATTTTGGCTTGTAGCAGTGTGTGAGACTTGTTCTATTAGTTCATCTATACTAACCTCCACCAGGTTGCAAATTCAATAAAATTTTTATCTGCATCTAGCTCTGAAAAAATATTTGGGCTTCGGCTTGTAGCAATGTGTGGGACTTGTTCTATTAGTCCATCTATACTAACCTCCACCAGGTTGCAAATTCAATATAATTTTTTTATGCATCTAGCTCTGAAAAAATATTTCGGCTTGTAGCAGTGTGTGAGACTTGTTCTATTAGTCCATCTATATTTTCCTCCACCAGGTTGCAAATTCAATATAATTTTTTTCTGCATCTAGCGCTGAAAAAATATTTTGGCTTGTAACAGTGTGTGGGACTTGTTCTATTAGTCCATCTATACTATCCTCCACCAGGTTGCAAATTCAATATAATTTTTATCTGCATCTGGCTCTGAAAAAATATTTCAGCTTGTAGCAGTGTGTAGGACTTGTTCTATTAGTCCATCTATACTAACCTCCACCAGGTTGCAAATTCAATTCTTTTTTTTTCTGCATCTAGCTCTGAAAAAATATTTCGGCTTGTAGCATTTTGAGAGACTTGTTCTATTAGTCCATCTATACTAACCTCCACCAGGTTGCAAATTCAATATAATTTTTATCTGCATCTAGCTCTGAAAAAATATTTGGGTTTCGGCTTGTAGCAGTGTGTGGGACTTGTTCAATTAGTCCATCTACACTAACCTCCACCATGTTGCAAATTCAATATAATTTTTATCTGCATCTAGCTCTGAAAAAATATTTCAGCTTGTAGCAGTGTATGAGACTTGTTCTATTAGTCCATATATGCTAACCTCCACCAGGTTGCAAATTCAATATATTTTTTTTCTGCATCTAGCTCTGAAAAAATATTTTGGCTTGTAGCAGTGTGTGAGACTTGTTATATTAGTCAATCTATACTAACCTCCACCAGGTTGCAAATTCAATATAATTTTTTTCTGCATCTAGCTCTGAAAAAATATTTTGTCTTGTAGCAGGGTGTGAGACTTGTTCTATTAGTCAATCTAAACTAACTTCCACCAGGTTGCAAATTCAATTTTTTTTTTCTGCATCTAGCTCTGAAAAAATATCTCGGCTTGTAGCAGTGTGTGAGACTTGTTCTATTAGTCCATCTATACTAACTTCCACCAGGTTGCAAATTCAATATAATTTTTATCTGCATCTAGCTCTGAAAAAATATTTGGGCTTCAGTTTGTAGCAGGGTGTGAGACTTATTCTATTAGACCATCTATACTAACCTCCAACTGGTTGCAATTTCAATATATTTTTTTTCTGCATCTAGCTCTGAAAAAATATTTTGGCTTTTAGCAGTGTGTGAGACTTATTCTATTAGTTCATCTATACTAACCTCCACCAGGTTGCAAATTCAATATAATTTTTATCTGCATCTAGCTCTGAAAAAATATTTGGGCTTCGGCTTGTAGCAGTGTGTGGAACTTGTTCTATTAGTCCATCTATACTAACCTCCACCAGGTTGCAAATTCAATATTATTTTTTTCTGCATCTAGCTCTGAAAAAATGTTTGACCTTCGGCTTGTAGCAGTGTGTGGGGCTTGTTCTATTAGTCCATCTATACTAACCTCCACCAGGTTGAAAATTCAATATATTTTTTTTTGCATCTAGCTCTGAAAAAATATTTTGGCTTGTAGCAGTGTGTGAGACTTGTTCTATTAGTCCATCTATGCTAACCTCCAGCAGGTTGCAAATTCAATATAATTTTTATCTGCATCTAGCTCTGAAAAAATATTTGGGCTTCGGCTTGTAGCAGTGTGTGGGACTTGTTCTATTAGTCCATCTATACTAACCTCCACCAGGTTGCAAATTCAATATAATTTTTTTCTGCACCTAGCTCTGAAAAAATATTTAGGCTTGTAGCAGTGTGTGAGACTTGTTCTATTAGTCCATCTATACTAACCTCCACCAGGTTGCAAATTCAATATAATTTTTATCTGCATCTAGCTCTGAAAAAATATTTGGGCTTCGGCTTGTAGCAGTGTGTGGGAATTGTTCTATTAGTCCATCTATACTAACCTCCACCAGGTTGCAAATTCAATATAATTTTAATCTGCATCTAGCTCTTAAATAATATTTGGACTTCGGTTTGTAGCAGTGTGTGGGACTTGTTCTATTAGTCCATCTATACTAACCTCCACCAGGTTGCAAATTCAATATAATTTTTATCTGCATCTAGCTCTGAAAAAATATTTAGTTTTGTAGCAGTGTGAGACTTGTTCTATTAGTCCATCTATACTAACCTCCACCAGGTTGCAAATTCAATATAATTTTTTTCTGCATCTAGCTCTGAAAAAATATTTCGGCTTGTAGCAGTGTGTGAGACTTATTCTTTTAGTCCATCTATACTATCCTCCACCAGGTTGCAAATTCAATATAATTTTTTTCTGCATCTAGCTCTAAAAAAATATTTCATCTTGCAGCAGTGTGTGAGACTTGTTCTATTAGTCCATCTATATTAACCTCCACCAGGTTGCAAATTCAATATAATTTTTTTCTGCATCTAGCTCTGAAAAAATATTTCGGCTTGTAACACTGTGTGGGACTTGTTCTATTAGTCCATCTATACTATCCTCCAACAGGTTGCAAATTCAATTCTTTTTTTTTCTGCATCTAGCTCTGAAAAAATATTTCGGCTTGTAACAGTGTGTGGGACTTGTTCTATTAGTTCATCTATACTAACCTCCACCAGGTTGCAAATTCAATATAATTTTTATCTGCATCTAGCTCTGAAAAAATATTTGGGCTTCGGCTTGTAGCAGTGTGTGGGACTTGTTCTATTAGTCCATCTATACTAACCTCCACCAGGTTGCAAATTCAATATAATTTTTTTCTGCATCTAGCTCTGAAAAAATATTTAGGCTTGTAGCAGTGTGTGAGACTTGTTCTATTAGTCCATCTGTACTAACCTCCACCAGGTTGCAAATTCAATATAATTTTTATCTGCATCTAGCTCTGAAAAAATATTTGGGCTTCGGCTTGTAGCAGTGTGTGGGACTTGTTCTATTAGTCCATCTATACTAACCTCCACCAGGTTGCAAATTCAATATAATTTTTTTCTGCATCTAGCTCTGAAAAAATATTTCGTCTTGTAGCAGTGTGAGACTTGTTCTATTAGTCCATCTATACTAACCTCCACCAGGTTGCAAATTCAATATAATTTTTTTCTGCATCTAGCTCTGAAAAAATATTTCGGCTTGTAGCAGTGTGTGAGACTTGTTCTTTTAGTCCATCTATACTATCCTCCACCAGGTTGCAAATTCAATATAATTTTTTTCTGCATCTAGCTCTAATAAAATATTTCATCTTGCAGCAGTGTGTGAGACTTGTTCTATTAGTCCATCTATATTAACCTCCACCAGGTTGCAAATTCAATATAATTTTTTTCTGCATCTAGCTCTGAAAAAATATTTCGGCTTGTAACAGTGTGTGGGACTTGTTCTATTAGTCCATCTATACTATCCTCCACCAGGTTGCAAATTCAATATAATTTTTATCTCCATCTTGCTCTGAAAAAATATTTTGGCTTGTAGCAGTGTGTGGGACTTGTTCTATTAGTCCATCTATACTAACCTCCAACAGATTGCAAATTCAATTCTTTTTTTTTTTCTGCATCTAGCTCTGAAAAAATATTTCGGCTTGTAGCCGTGTGTGAGACTTGTTCTATTAGTCCATCTATACTAACCTCCACCAGGTTGCAAATTCAATATAATTTTTATCTGCATCTAGGTCTGAAAAAATATTTGGGTTTCGGCTTGTAGCAGTGTGTGGGACTTGTTCAATTAGTCCATCTATACTAACCTCCACCACGTTGCAAATTCAATATAATTTTTATCTGCATCTAGCTCTGAAAAAATATTTCAGCTTGTAGCAGTGTGTGAGACTTGTTCTATTAGTCCATCGATCCTAACCTCCACCAGGTTGCAAATTCAATATAATTTTTTTCTGCATCTAGCTCTTAAAAAATATTTCAACTTGTAGCAGTGTATGAGACTTGTTCTATTAGTCCATATATACTAACCTCCACCAGGTTGCAAATTCAATATAATTTTTTTCTGCATCTAGCTCTGAAAAAATATTTCGGCTTGTAGCAGTGTGTGAGACTTGTTATATTAGTCCATCTATACTATCCTCCACCAGGTTGCAAATAAAATATAATTTTTTTCTGCATCTAGCTCTGAAAAAATATTTTGGCTTGTAGCAGTGTGTGAGACTTGTTCTATTAGTCCATCTATACTATCCTCCACCAAGTTTCAAATTCCATATAATTTTTTTCTGCATCTAGCTCTAAAAAAAATATTTTGTCATGTAGCAGTGTGTGAGACTTGTTCTATTAGTCCATCTATACTAATCTCCACCAGGTTGCAAATTCAATATAATTTTTATCTGCATCTAGCTCTGAAAAAATATTTGGGCTTCGGCTTGTAGCAGTGTGTGGGACTTGTTCTATTAGTCCATCTATACTAACCTCCACCAGGTTGCAAATTCAATATAATTTTTTTCTGCATCTAGCTCTGAAAAAATATTTCGTCTTGTAGCAGTGTGAGACTTGTTCTATTAGTCCATCTATACTAACCTCCACCAGGTTGCAAATTCAATATAATTTTTTTCTGCATCTAGCTCTCAAAAAATATTTCGGCTTGTAGCAGTGTGTGAGAATTGTTCTTTTAATCCATCTATACTATCCTCCACCAGGTTGAAAATTCAATATAATTTTTTTCTGCATCTAGCTCTAAAAAAATTTTTCATCTTGCAGCAGTGTGTGAGACTTCTTCTATTAGTCCATCTATATTAACCTCCACCAGGTTGCAAATTCAATATAATTTTTTTCTGCATCTAGCTCTGAAAAAATATTTCGGCTTGTAACAGTGTGTGGGACTTGTTCTATTAGTCCATCTATACTATCCTCCACCAGGTTGCAAATTCAATATAATTTTTATCTGCATCTTGCTCTGAAAAAATATTTTGGCTTGTAGCAGTGTGTGGGACTTGTTCTATTAGTCCATCTATACTAACCTCCAACAGATTGCAAATTCAATTCTTTTTTTTTTTCTGCATCTAGCTCTGAAAAAATATTTCGGCTTGTAGCCGTGTGTGAGACTTGTTCTATTAGTCCATCTATACTAACCTCCACCAGGTTGCAAATTCAATATAATTTTTATCTGCATCTAGGTCTGAAAAAATGTTTGGGTTTCGGCTTGTAGCAGTGTGTGGGACTTGTTCAATTAGTCCATCTATACTAACCTCCACCACGTTGCAAATTCAATATAATTTTTATCTGCATCTAGCTCTGAAAAAATATTTCAGCTTGTAGCAGTGTGTGAGACTTGTTCTATTAGTCCATCGATACTAACCTCCACCAGGTTGCAAATTCAATATAATTTTTTTCTGCATCTAGCTCTGAAAAAATATTTTGGCTTGTAGCAGTGTGTGAGACTTGTTCTATTAGCCCATCTATACCAACCTCCACCAGGTTGCAAATTCAATATAATTTTTTTCTGCATCTAGCTCTTAAAAAATATTTCAACTTGTAGCAGTGTATGAGACTTGTTCTATTAGTCCATATATACTAACCTCCACCAGGTTGCAAATTCAATATAATTTTTTTCTGCATCTAGCTCTGAAAAAATATTTCGGCTTGTAGCAGTGTGTGAGACTTGTTATATTAGTCCATCTATACTATCCTCCACCAGGTTGCAAATAAAATATAATTTTTTTCTGCATCTAGCTCTGAAAAAATATTTTGGCTTGTAGCAGTGTGTGAGACTTGTTCTATTAGTCCATCTATACTATCCTCCACCAAGTTTCAAATTCCATATAATTTTTTTCTGCATCTAGCTCTAAAAAAAATATTTTGTCATGTAGCAGTGTGTGAGACTTGTTCTATTAGTCCATCTATACTAATCTCCACCAGGTTGCAAATTCAATATAATTTTTTTCTGCATCTAGCTCTTAAAAAATATTTGGGCTACGGCTTGTAGCAGTGTGTGGGGCTTGTTCAATAGGTCCATCTATACCAACCTCCAACAGGTTGCAAATTCAATATAATTTTTTTCTACATTTAGCTCTGAACAAATATTTCGGCTTGTAGCAGTGCTTGAGACTTGTTCTATTAGTCTATCTATACTAACCTACACCAGGTTGCAAATTCAATATAATTTTTTTCTGCATCTAGCTCTGAAAAAATATTTGGGCTTCGGGTTGTAGCAGTGTGTGTGACTTGTTCTATTAGACCATCTATACTAACCTCCACCAGGTTGCAATTTCAATATATTTTTTTTATGCATCTAGCTCTGAAAAATTATTTTGGCTTGTAGCAGTGTGTGAGACTTGTTCTATTAGTCCATCTGTACTAACCTCCACCAGGTTGCAAATTCAATATAATTTTTATCTGCATCTAGCTCTGAAAAAATATGTGGGCATCGGCTTGTAGCAGTGTGTGGGAATTGTTCCATTAGTCCATCTATACTAACCTCAACCAGGTTGCAAATTCAATATAATTTTTATCTGCATCTAGCTCTGAAAAAATATTTCGGCTTGTACCAGTGTGTGAGACTTGTTCTATTAGTCCATCTATACTAACCTCCACCAGGTTGCAAATTCAATATAATTTTTTTCTGCATCTAGCTCTGAAAAATATTTCGTCTTGTAGCAGTGTGAGACTTGTTCTATTAGTCCATCTATACTAACCTCCACCAGGTTGCAAATTCGTTATAATTTTTTTCTGCATCTAGCTCTGAAAAAATAATTCGGCTTGTAGCAGTGTGTGAGACTTCTTCTTTTAGTCCATCTATACTATCCTCCACCAGGTTGCAAATTCAATATAATTTTTTTCTGCATCTAGCTCTAAAAAAAAATTTCATCTTGCAGCAATGTGTGAGACTTGTTCTATTAGTCCATCTATATTAACCTCCACCAGGTTGCAAATTCAATATAATTTTTTTCTGCATCTAGCTCTGAAAAAATATTTCGGCTTGTAACAGTGTGTGGGACTTGTTCTATTAGTCCATCTATACTAACTTCCACCAGGTTGCAAATTCAATATAATTTTTATCTGCATCTAGGTCTGAAAAAATGTTTGAGTTTCGGCTTGTAGCAGTGTGTGGGACTTGTTGAATTAGTCCATCTATACTATTCTCCACCACGTTGCAAATTCAATATAATTTTTATCTGCATCTAGCTCTGAAAAAATATTTCAGCTTGTAGCAGTGCATGAGACTTGTTCTATTAGTCCATATATATTAACCTCCACCAGGTTGCAAATTCAATATAATTTTTTTCTGCATCTAGCTCTGAAAAAATATTTCGGCTTGTAGCAGTGTGTGAGACTTGTTATATTAGTCCATCTATACTAACCTCCACCAGTTTGCAAATTCAATATAATTTTTTTCTGCATCTAGCTCTCAAAAAATATTTTGGCTTGTAGCAGTGTGTGAGACTTGTTCTATTAGTCCATCTATACTATCCTCCACCAGGTTTCAAATTGAATATAATTTTTTTCTGCATCTAGCTCTAAAAAAAATATTTTGTCATGTAGCAGTGTGTGAGACTTGTTCTATTAGTCCATCTATACTAACCTCCACCAGCTTGCAAATTCAATATAATTTTTTTCTGCATCTAGCTCTTAAAAAATATTTGGGCTACAGCTTGTAGCAGTTTGTGGGGCTTGTTCAATAAGTCCATCTATACCAACCTCCACGAGGTTGCAAATTCAATATAATTTTTTTCTACATTTTGCTCTGAAAAAATATTTCGGCTTGTAGCAGTGCTTGAGACTTGTTCTATTAGTCTATCTATACCAACCTCCACCAGGTTGCAAATTCAATATAATTTTTTTCTGCATCTAGCTCTGAAAAAATATTTCGTCTTGTAGCAGGGTGTGAGACTTGTTCTATTAGTCCATATATACTAACCTCCACCAGGTTGCAAATTCAATTTTTTTTTTCTGCATCTAGCTCTGAAAAAATATTTTGGCTTGTAGCAGTGTGTGAGACTTGTTCTATTAGTCCATCTATACTAACCTCCACCAGGTTGCAAATTCAATATAATTTTTATCTGCATCTAGCTCTGAAAAAATATTTGGGCTTCGGGTTGTAGCAGTGTGTGTGACTTGTTCTATTAGACCATCTATACTAACCTCCACCAGGTTCCAATTTCAATATATTTTTTTTCTGCATCTAGCTCTGAAAAATTATTTTGGCTTGTAGCAGTGTGTGAGACTTGTTCTATTAGTTCATCTATACTAACCTCCACCAGGTTGCAAATTCAATATAATTTTTATCTGCATCTAGCTCTGAAAAAATATTTGGGCTTCGGCTTGTAGCAGTGTGTGGGACTTGTTCTATTAGACCATCTATACTAACATCCACCAGGTTGCAATTTCAATATATTTTTTTTCTGCATCTAGCTCTGAAAAATTATTTTGGCTTGTAGCAGTGTGTGAGACTTGTTCTATTAGTTCATCTATACTAACCTCCACCAGGTTGCAAATTCAATATAATTTTTATCTGCATCTAGCTCTGAAAAAATATTTCGTCTTGTAGCAGTGTGAGACTTGTTCTATTAGTCCATCTATTCTAACCTCCACCAGGTTGCAAATTCAATATAATTTTTTTCTGCATCTAGCTCTGAAAAAATATTTCGGCTTGTAGCAGTGTGTGAGACTTGTTCTTTTAGTCCATCTATACTATCCTCCACCAGGTTGCAAATTCAATATAATTTTTTTCTGCATCTAGCTCTAAAAAAATATTTCATCTTGCAGCAGTGTGTGAGACTTGTTCTATTAGTCCATCTATATTAACCTCCACCAGGTTGCAAATTCAATATAATTTTTTTCTGCATCTAGCTCTGAAAAAATATTTCGGCTTGTAACAGTGTGTGGGACTTGTTCTATTAGTCCATCTATACTATCCTCCACCAGGTTGCAAATTCAATATAATTTTTATCTGCATCTTGCTCTGAAAAAATATTTTGGCTTGTAGCAGTGTGTGGGACTTGTTCTATTAGTCCATCTATACTAACCTCCACCACGTTGCAAATTCAAGTCTTTTTTTTTTTCTGCATCTAGCTCTGAAAAAATATTTCGGCTTGTAGCCGTGTGTGAGACTTGTTCTATTAGTCCATCTATACTAACCTCCACCAGGTTGCAAATTCAATATAATTTTTATCTGCATCTAGGTCTGAAAAAATATTTGGGTTTCGGCTTGTAGCAGTGTGTGGGACTTGTTCAATTAGTCCATCTATACTAACCTCCACCACGTTGCAAATTCAATATAATTTTTATCTGCATCTAGCTCTGAAAAAATATTTCAGCTTGTAGCAGTGTGTGAGACTTGTTCTATTAGTCCATCGATACTAACCTCCACCAGGTTGCAAATTCAATATAATTTTTTTCTGCATCTAGCTCTGAAAAAATATTTTGGCTTGTAGCAGTGTGTGAGACTTGTTCTATTAGTCCATCTATACTAACCTCCACCAGGTTGCAAATTCAATATAATTTTTTTCTGCATCTAGCTCTTAAAAAATATTTCAACTTCTAGCAGTGTATGAGACTTGTTCTATTAGTCCATATATACTAACCTCCACCAGGTTGCAAATTCAATATAATTTTTTTCTGCATCTAGCTCTGAAAAAATATTTCGGCTTGTAGCAGTGTGTGAGACTTGTTATATTAGTCCATCTATACTATCCTCCACCAGGTTGCAAATAAAATATAATTTTTTTCTGCATCTAGCTCTGAAAAAATATTTTGGCTTGTAGCAGTGTGTGAGACTTGTTCTATTAGTCCATCTATACTATCCTCCACCAAGTTTCAAATTCCATATAATTTTTTTCTGCATCTAGCTCTAAAAAAAATATTTTGTCATGTAGCAGTGTGTGAGACTTGTTCTATTAGTCCATCTATACTAATCTCCACCAGGTTGCAAATTCAATATAATTTTTTTCTGCATCTAGCTCTTAAAAAATATTTGGGCTACGGCTTGTAGCAGTGTGTGGGGCTTGTTCAATAGGTCCATCTATACCAACCTCCAACAGGTTGCAAATTCAATATAATTTTTTTCTACATTTAGCTCTGAACAAATATTTCGGCTTGTAGCAGTGCTTGAGACTTGTTCTATTAGTCTATCTATACTAACCTACACCAGGTTGCAAATTCAATATCATTTTTTTCTGCATCTAACTCTGAAAAAATATTTCGGCTTGTAGCAGTGTGTGAGACTTGTTCTATTAGTCCATCTATACTAACCTCCACCAGGTTGCAAATTCAATATAATTTTTATCTGCATCTAGCTCTGAAAAAATATTTGGGCTTCGGGTTGTAGCAGTGTGTGTGACTTGTTCTATTAGACCATCTATACTAACCTCCACCAGGTTGCAATTTCAATATATTTTTTTTATGCATCTAGCTCTGAAAAATTATTTTGGCTTGTAGCAGTGTGTGAGACTTGTTCTATTATTTCCATCTGTACTAACCTCCACCAGGTTGCAAATTCAATATAATTTTTATCTGCATCTAGCTCTGAAAAAATATGTGGGCATCGGCTTGTAGCAGTGTGTGGGAATTGTTCCATTAGTCCATCTATACTAACCTCCACCAGGTTGCAAATTCAATATAATTTTTATCTGCATCTAGCTCTGAAAAAATATTTCGGCTTGTACCAGTGTGTGAGACTTGTTCTATTAGTCCATCTATACTAACCTCCACCAGGTTGCAAATTCAATATAATTTTTTTCTGCATCTAGCTCTGAAAAAATATTTCGGCTTGTAGCAGTGTGTGAGACTTGTTATATTAGTCCATCTATACTATCCTCCACCAGGTTGCAAATAAAATATAATTTTTTTCTGCATCTAGCTCTGAAAAAATATTTTGGCTTGTAGCAGTGTGTGAGACTTGTTCTATTAGTCCATCTATACTATCCTCCACCAAGTTTCAAATTCCATATAATTTTTTTCTGCATCTAGCTCTAAAAAAAATATTTTGTCATGTAGCAGTGTGTGAGACTTGTTCTATTAGTCCATCTATACTAATCTCCACCAGGTTGCAAATTCAATATAATTTTTTTCTGCATCTAGCTCTTAAAAAATATTTGGGCTACGGCTTGTAGCAGTGTGTGGGGCTTGTTCAATAGGTCCATCTATACCAACCTCCAACAGGTTGCAAATTCAATATAATTTTTTTCTACATTTAGCTCTGAACAAATATTTCGGCTTGTAGCAGTGCTTGAGACTTGTTCTATTAGTCTATCTATACTAACCTACACCAGGTTGCAAATTCAATATCATTTTTTTCTGCATCTAACTCTGAAAAAATATTTCGGCTTGTAGCAGTGTGTGAGACTTGTTCTATTAGTCCATCTATACTAACCTCCACCAGGTTGCAAATTCAATATAATTTTTATCTGCATCTAGCTCTGAAAAAATATTTGGGCTTCGGGTTGTAGCAGTGTGTGTGACTTGTTCTATTAGACCATCTATACTAACCTCCACCAGGTTGCAATTTCAATATATTTTTTTTATGCATCTAGCTCTGAAAAATTATTTTGGCTTGTAGCAGTGTGTGAGACTTGTTCTATTATTTCCATCTGTACTAACCTCCACCAGGTTGCAAATTCAATATAATTTTTATCTGCATCTAGCTCTGAAAAAATATGTGGGCATCGGCTTGTAGCAGTGTGTGGGAATTGTTCCATTAGTCCATCTATACTAACCTCCACCAGGTTGCAAATTCAATATAATTTTTATCTGCATCTAGCTCTGAAAAAATATTTCGGCTTGTACCAGTGTGTGAGACTTGTTCTATTAGTCCATCTATACTAACCTCCACCAGGTTGCAAATTCAATATAATTTTTTTCTGCATCTAGCTCTGAAAAAATATTTCGTCTTGTAGCAGTGTGAGACTTGTTCTATTAGTCCATCTATACTAACCTCCACCAGGTTGCAAATTCGTTATAATTTTTTTCTGCATCTAGCTCTGAAAAAATAATTCGGCTTGTAGCAGTGTGTGAGACTTCTTCTTTTAGTCCATCTATACTATCCTCCACCAGGTTGCAAATTCAATATAATTTTTTTCTGCATCTAGCTCTAAAAAAATATTTCATCTTGCAGCAATGTGTGAGACTTGTTCTATTAGTCCATCTATATTAACCTCCACCAGGTTGCAAATTCAATATAATTTTTTTCTGCATCTAGCTCTGAAAAAATATTTCGGCTTGTAACAGTGTGTGGGACTTGTTCTATTAGTCCATCTATACTATCCTCCACCAGGTTGCAAATTCAATATAATTTTTATCTGCATCTTGCTCTGAAAAAATATTTCGGCTTGTAGCAGTGTGTGAGAATTGTTCTATTAGTCCATCTATACTAACTTCCACCAGGTTGCAAATTCAATATAATTTTTATCTGCATCTAGGTCTGAAAAAATGTTTGGGTTTCGGCTTGTAGCAGTGTGTGGGACTTGTTGAATTAGTCCATCTATACTATTCTCCACCACGTTGCAAATTCAATATAATTTTTATCTGCATCTAGCTCTGAAAAAATATTTCAGCTTGTAGCAGTGCATGAGACTTGTTCTATTAGTCCATATATATTAACCTCCACCAGGTTGCAAATTCAATATAATTTTTTTCTGCATCTAGCTCTGAAAAAATATTTCGGCTTGTAGCAGTTTGTGGGGCTTGTTCAATAAGTCCATCTATACCAACCTCCACGAGGTTGCAAATTCAATATAATTTTTTTCTACATTTTGCTCTGAAAAAATATTTTGGCTTGTAGCAGTGCTTGAGACTTGTTCTATTAGTCTATCTATACCAACCTCCACCAGGTTGCAAATTCAATATCATTTTTTTCTGCACCTAGCTCTGAAAAAAATATTTCGGCTTGTAGCAGTGTGTGAGACTTGTTCTATTAGTCCATCTATACTAACCTCCACCATGTTGCAAATTCAATATAATTTTTTGCTGCATCTAGCTCTGAAAAAATATTTGACCTTCGGCTTGTAGCAGTGTGTGGTGCTTGTTCTATTAGTCCATCTATACTAACCTCCACCAGGTTGCAAATTCAATATAATTTTTATCTGCATCTAGCTCTGAAAAAATATTTGGGCTTCAGCTTGTAGCAGTGTGTGGGACTTGTTCTATTAGTCCATCTATACTATCCTCCACCAGGCTGCAATTTCAATTTAATTTTTTTCTGCATCTAGCTCTGAAACAATATTTCGGCTTGTAGCAGTGTGTGAGACTTGTTCTATTAGTCCATCTATACTAACCTCCACCAGGTTGCAAATTCAATATAATTTTTATCTGCATCTAGCTCTGAAAAAATATTTGGGCTTTGGCTTGTAGCAGTGTGTGGGGCTTGTTCAATTAGTCCATCTATACTAACCTCCACCAGGTTGCAAATTCAATATAATTTTTATCTGCATTTAGCTCTGAAAAAATATTTCGGCTTGTAGCAGTGTTTGAGACTTGTTCTATTAGTCCATCTATACTAACCTCCACCAGGTTGCAAATTCAATATAATTTTTTTCTGCATCTAGCTCTGAAAAAATATTTCATCTTGTAACAGGGTGTGATACTTGTTCTATTAGTCCATCTATACTAACCTCCACCAGGCTGCAAATTCAATTTTTGTTTTTCTGCATCTAGCTCTGAAAAAATATTTTGTCTTGTAGCAGTTTGCCAGACTTGTTCTGTTAGTCCATCTATACTAGCCTACACCAGGTTGCAAATTCAATATAATTTTTATGTGCATCTAGCTCTGAAAAAATATTTGAGCTTCGGCTTGTAGCAGTGTGTGGGACTTGTTCTATTAGTCCATCTATACTGACCTCCACTGGGTTGCAAATTCAATATCATTTTTATCTGCATCTAGCTCTGAAAAAATATTTCAGCTTGTAGCAGTGTATGAGATTTGTTCTATTAGTCCATCTATACTAACCTCCACCAGGTTGCAAATTCGTTATAATTTTTTTCTGCATCTAGCTCTGAAAAAATAATTCGGCTTGTAGCAGTGTGTGAGACTTCTTCTTTTAGTCCATCTATACTATCCTCCACCAGGTTGCAAATTCAATATAATTTTTTTCTGCATCTAGCTCTAAAAAAATATTTCATCTTGCAGCAATGTGTGAGACTTGTTCTATTAGTCCATCTATATTAACCTCCACCAGGTTGCAAATTCAATATAATTTTTTTCTGCATCTAGCTCTGAAAAAATATTTCGGCTTGTAACAGTGTGTGGGACTTGTTCTATTAGTCCATCTATACTATCCTCCACCAGGTTGCAAATTCAATATAATTTTTATCTGCATCTTGCTCTGAAAAAATATTTCGGCTTGTAGCAGTGTGTGAGAATTGTTCTATTAGTCCATCTATACTAACTTCCACCAGGTTGCAAATTCAATATAATTTTTATCTGCATCTAGGTCTGAAAAAATGTTTGGGTTTCGGCTTGTAGCAGTGTGTGGGACTTGTTGAATTAGTCCATCTATACTATTCTCCACCACGTTGCAAATTCAATATAATTTTTATCTGCATCTAGCTCTGAAAAAATATTTCAGCTTGTAGCAGTGCATGAGACTTGTTCTATTAGTCCATATATATTAACCTCCACCAGGTTGCAAATTCAATATAATTTTTTTCTGCATCTAGCTCTGAAAAAATATTTCGGCTTGTAGCAGTTTGTGGGGCTTGTTCAATAAGTCCATCTATACCAACCTCCACGAGGTTGCAAATTCAATATAATTTTTTTCTACATTTTGCTCTGAAAAAATATTTTGGCTTGTAGCAGTGCTTGAGACTTGTTCTATTAGTCTATCTATACCAACCTCCACCAGGTTGCAAATTCAATATCATTTTTTTCTGCACCTAGCTCTGAAAAAAATATTTCGGCTTGTAGCAGTGTGTGAGACTTGTTCTATTAGTCCATCTATACTAACCTCCACCATGTTGCAAATTCAATATAATTTTTTGCTGCATCTAGCTCTGAAAAAATATTTGACCTTCGGCTTGTAGCAGTGTGTGGTGCTTGTTCTATTAGTCCATCTATACTAACCTCCACCAGGTTGCAAATTCAATATAATTTTTATCTGCATCTAGCTCTGAAAAAATATTTGGGCTTCAGCTTGTAGCAGTGTGTGGGACTTGTTCTATTAGTCCATCTATACTATCCTCCACCAGGCTGCAAATTCAATTTAATTTTTTTCTGCATCTAGCTCTGAAACAATATTTCGGCTTGTAGCAGTGTGTGAGACTTGTTCTATTAGTCCATCTATACTAACCTCCACCAGGTTGCAAATTCAATATAATTTTTATCTGCATCTAGCTCTGAAAAAATATTTGGGCTTTGGCTTGTAGCAGTGTGTGGGGCTTGTTCAATTAGTCCATCTATACTAACCTCCACCAGGTTGCAAATTCAATATAATTTTTATCTGCATTTAGCTCTGAAAAAATATTTCGGCTTGTAGCAGTGTTTGAGACTTGTTCTATTAGTCCATCTATACTAACCTCCACCAGGTTGCAAATTCAATATAATTTTTTTCTGCATCTAGCTCTGAAAAAATATTTCATCTTGTAACAGGGTGTGATACTTGTTCTATTAGTCCATCTATACTAACCTCCACCAGGCTGCAAATTCAATTTTTGTTTTTCTGCATCTAGCTCTGAAAAAATATTTTGTCTTGTAGCAGTTTGCCAGACTTGTTCTGTTAGTCCATCTATACTAGCCTACACCAGGTTGCAAATTCAATATAATTTTTATGTGCATCTAGCTCTGAAAAAATATTTGAGCTTCGGCTTGTAGCAGTGTGTGGGACTTGTTCTATTAGTCCATCTATACTGACCTCCACTGGGTTGCAAATTCAATATCATTTTTATCTGCATCTAGCTCTGAAAAAATATTTCAGCTTGTAGCAGTGTATGAGATTTGTTCTATTAGTCCATCTATACTAACCTCCACCACGTTGCAAATTCAATATAATTTTTTTCTGCATTTAGCTATGAAAAAATATTTCAGCTTGTAGCAGTGTGTGAGACTTGTTCTATTAGTCCATCTATACTAAACTACACCAGGTTGCAAATTTAATATAATTTTTTTCTCCATCTAGCTCTGAAAAAATATTTTGGCTTGTAGGAGTGTGTGAGACTTTTTCTATTAGTACATCTATACTAACCTCCACCAGGTTGCAAATTCAATTTAATTTTTTTCTGCATCTAGCTCTGAAAAAATATTTCGGCTTGTAGCAGTGTGTGAGACTTGTTCTATTAGTCCATCTACACTAACCTCCACCACATTGCAAATTCAATATAATTTTTATATGCATCTAGCTGTGAAAAAATATTTGGGTTTTGGCTTGTAGCAGTGTGTGGGACTTGTTCTATTAGTCCATCTATACTAACCTCCACCAGGTTGCAAATTCAATATAATTTTTTTCTGCTTCTACCTCTGAAAAAATATTTCGGCTTGTAGCAGTGTGTGGGACTTGTTCTATTAGACAATCTATACTAACCTCCACCAGGTTGCAAATTCAGTATAATTTTTATCTGCATCTTGATCTGAAAAAATATTTCGGCTTGTAGCAGTGTGTGGGACTTGTTCTATTAGTCCATATATCCTAACCTCCACCAGGCTGCAAATTCAATATAATTTTTTTCTGCATCTAGCTCTGAAAAAATATTTTGGCTTGTAGCAGTGTGTGAGACTTGTTATTTTAGTCCATCTATACTAACCTCCACAAGGTTGCAAATTCAATATAATTTTTTTCTGCATCTAGCTCTGAAAAAATATTTCGGCTTGTAGCAGTGTGTGAGACGTGTTCTATTAGTCCATCTATACTAACCTCCTCCAGGTTGCAAATTTAACATAATTTTTATCTGCATCTAGCTCTGAAAAAATATTTGGGCTTCGGCTGGTAGCATTGTGTGGGACTTATTCTATAAGTCCATCTATACTAACCTTCACCAGGTTGCAAATTCAATATAATTTTTTTCTGCATCTAGCTCTGAAAAAATATTTCGGCTTGTAGCAGTGTGTGAGACTTGTTCTATTAGTCCATCTATATTAACCCCCACCACATTGCAAATTCAATATAATTTTTATCTGCATCTAGCTCTGAAAAAATATTTGGGCTTCGGGTTGTAGCAGTGTGTGTGACTTGTTCTATTAGACCATCTATACTAACCTCCACCAGGTTGCAATTTCAATATATTTTTTTTCTGCATCTAGCTCTGAAAAAAATATTTTGGCTTGTAGCAGTATATGAGATTTGTTCTATTAGTCCATCTATACTAACCTCCACCACGTTGCAAATTCAATCTAATTTTTTTCTTCATTTAGCTCTGAAAAAATATTTCCGCTTGTAGCAGTGTGTGAGACTTGTTCTATTTGTCCATCTATACTAAACTCCACCAGGTTGCAAATTTAATATAATTTTTTTCTGCATCTAGCTCTGAAAAAATATTTGGGCTTCGGGTTGTAGCAGTGTGTGTGACTTGTTCTATTAGACCATCTATACTAACCTCCACCAGGTTGCAATTTCAATATATTTTGTTTCTGCATCTAGCTCTGAAAAAATATTTTGGCTTTTAGCAGTGTGTGAGACTTGTTCTATTAGTCCATCTATACTAACCTCCACCAGGTTGCAAATTCAATATAATTTTTATGTGCATCTAGCTCTGAAAAAATATTTGAGCTTCGGCTTGTAGCAGTGTGTGGGACTTGTTCTATTAGTGCATCTATACTGACCTCCACTGGGTTGCAAATTCAATATCATTTTTATCTGCATCTAGCTCTGAAAAAATATTTCAGCTTGCAGCAGTGTATGAGATTTGTTCTATTAGTCCATCTATACTAACCTCCACCACGTTGCAAATTCAATATAATTTTTTTCTGCATTTAGCTATGAAAAAATATTTCAGCTTGTAGCAGTGTGTGAGACTTGTTCTATTAGTCCATCTATACTAAACTACACCAGGTTGCAAATTTAATATAATTTTTTTCTGCATCTAGCTCTGAAAAAATATTTTGGCTTGTAGGAGTGTGTGAGACTTTTTCTATTAGTACATCTATACTAACCTCCACCAGGTTGCAAATTCAATATAATTTTTTTCTGCATGTAGCTCTGAAAAAATATTTCGGCTTGTAGCAGTGTGTGAGACTTGTTCTATTAGTCCATCTACACTAACCTCCACCACGTTGCAAATTCAATATAATTTTTATCTGCATCTAGCTCTGAAAAAATATTTGGGTTTTGGCTTGTAGCAGTGTGTGGGACTTGTTCTATTAGTCCATCTATACTAACCTCCACCAGGTTGCAAATTCAATATAATTTTTTTCTACATCTACCTCTGAAAAAATATTTCGGCTTTTAGCAGTGTGTGGGACTTGTTCTATTAGACAATCTATACTAACCTCCACCAGGTTGCAAATTCAGTATAATTTTTATCTGCATCTTGATCTGAAAAAATATTTCGGCTTGTAGCAGTGTGTGGGACTTGTTCTATTAGTCCATGTATCCTAACCTCCACCAGGCTGCAAATTCAATATAATTTTTTTCTGCATCTAGCTCTGAAAAAATATTTCGGCTTGTAGCAGTGTGTGAGACTTGTTATTTTAGCCCATCTATACTAACCTCCACAAGGTTGCAAATTCAATATAATTTTTTTCTGCATCTAGCTCTGAAAAAATATTTTGGCTTGTAGCAGTGTGTGAGACGTGTTCTATTAGTCCATCTATACTAACCTCCTCCAGGTTGTAAATTTAACATAATTTTTATCTGCATCTAGCTCTGAAAAAATATTTGGGCTTCGGCTGGTAGCATTGTGTGGGACTTATTCTATAAGTCCATCTATACTAACCTTCACCAGGTTGCAAATTCAATATAATTTTTTTCTGCATCTAGCTCTGAAAAAATATTTCGGCTTGTAGCAGTGTGTGAGACTTGTTCTATTAGTCCATCTATATTAACCTCCACCACATTGCAAATTCAATATAATTTTTATCTGCATCTAGCTCTGAAAAAATATTTGGGTTTCGGCTTGTAGCAGTGTGTGGGACTTGTACTATTAGTCCATCTATACTAACCTCCACCAGGTTGCAATTTCAATATATTTTTTTTCTGCATCTAGCTATGAAAAAATATTTTGGCTTGTAACAGTGTGTGAGACTTGTTCTATTACTCCATCTATACTAACCTCCACCAGGTTGCAAATTCAATATAATTTTTATCTGCATCTAGCTCTGAAAAAATATTTGGCTTCGGCTTGTAGCAGTGCTTGAGACTTGTTCTATTAGTCCATCTATACTAACCTCCACCAGGTTGCAAATTCAATATAATGTTTTTCTGCATCTAGCTCTGAAAAAATATTTCGTCTTGAAGCAGGGTGTGAGACTTGTTCTATTAGTCCATCTATACTAACCTCCACCAGGTTGCAAATTCAATTTTTTTTTTCTGTATCTAGCTCTGAAAAAATATTTCGTCTTGTAGCAGTGTGTGTGACTTGTTCTATTAGTCCATCTATACTAACCTCCACCAGGTTGCAAATTCAATATAATTTTTATCTGCATTTAGCTCTGAAAAAATATTTGGGCATCGGCTTGTAGCAGTGTGTGTGACTTGTTCTATTAGTCCATCTATACTAACCTCCACCAGGTTGCAAATTCAATATAATTTTTATCTGCATCTAGCTCTTAAATAATATTTGGGCTTCGGCTTGTAGCAGTGTGTGGGACTTGTTCTATTAGTCCATCTATACTAACCTCCACCAGGTTGCAAATTCAATATAATTATTTTCTGCATCTAGCTCTGAAAAAATATTTCGGCTTGTAGCAGTGTGTGAGACTTGTTCTATTCGTCCATCTATACTAACCTCCACCAGGTTGCAAATTCAGTATAATTTTTATCTGCATCTAGCTCTTAAATAATATTTGGGCTTCGGCTTGTAGCAGTGTGTGGGACTTGTTCTATTAGTCCATCTATACTAACCTCCACCAGGTTGCAAATTCAATATAATTTTTATCTGCATCTAGCTCTTAAATAATATTTGGGCTTCGGCTTTTAGCAGTGTGTGGGACTTGTTCTATTAGTCCATCAATACTAACCTCCACCAGTTTGCAAATTCAATATAATTTTTTCAACTGCATCTAGCTCTGAAAAAATATCTTGGCTCCGGCTTGTAGCAGTGTGTGGGACTTGTTCTATTAGTCCATATATCCTAACCTCCACCAGGTTGCAAATTCAATATAATTTTTTTCTGCATCTAGCTCTGAAAAAATATTTCAGCTTGTAGCAGTGTGTGAGACTTGTTATTTAAGTCCATCTATACTAACCTCCACAAGGTTGCAAATTCAATATAATTTTTTTCGGCATCTAGCTCTGAAAAAATATTTCGGCTTGTAGCAGTGTGTGAGACGTGTTCTATTAGTCCATCTATACTAACCTCCTCCAGGTTGCAAATTCAACATAATTTTTATCTGCATCTAGCTCTGAAAAAATATTTGGGCTTCGGCTAGTAGCGTTGTGTGGGACTTATTCTATAAGTCCATCTATACTAACCTTCACCAGGTTGCAAATTCAATATAATTTTTTTCTGCATCTAGCTCTGAAAAAATATTTCGGCTTCTAGCAGTGTGTGAGACTTGTTCTATTAGTCCATCTATACTAACCTCCACCAGGTTGCAAATTCAATATAATTTTTATCTGCATCTAGCTCTGAAAAAATATTTGGGCTTCGGCTAGTAGCAATGTGTGGGACTTATTCTATAAGTCCATCTATACTAACCTCCACCAGGTTGCAAATAGAGATGAGCGTTGTTCTACTCGAACTGTTCGCCAATCTCAAATTCGAGCTGTTTTGGGCGGTGTTCAAGCCGGTCAGCGAACACGAACAATTTGAGAAAAATTCGGCTGTTCGAGGTTATGTTCGATAACTGTTCGTGCACCAAAATCATAACTGGATTTTTTCTCAGTAATGATGAAAATTAATGTTAATACGCAGTTTGAGTGTACAGCGGGGCGGGGGGAGGGGCAGGGGATGGATCTCTGCATGAACAATGAAGATCTCCATTTTTTTTTCTCTTTCCCGCATTTGCAGTGGGGAGGTGCAATCTGTCAGCTTATCAGCAGCGCACACACGGAGCAAAGTGCTTTTTTTCACACAAGCAAGGGCATGTGTGATTGGCAGTGTATGTCACATGTCCTTGCCCTATAAGACAAAGCCATTTTCCCCGTCGCCACCATTTTCTCACTGCTGCAGCTGCGTGTTAGACGGCACCGCTGTTGCTGTGTGCGCTATACCTTGTTAATTTCAAGCCAATTTTCGCACAAATATACAGATAGCTTGGGAGTAGGGAATAATTGTGATTGCAGTCCTTTTAAGGACTAGGTTACAGCATTTCCTACGACTTTTATCAAGCAGGTCTGTGCTCTTAAATAGATAGATTGTGGGAGTAAAGACTAATTGTAATTGGAGTCCTTTTCAGGACTAGGTTACATCAGTTCCTATCAGTTTTTGCCAGGCAGGTCTGTGCCAGTGCTGTGCAAGTTTTTTTCACAGCATTTGGCTGAATCTAGCAAAGCTAATCCTTTTTGGCCTATTGCAGAGTGTGTTAGTCAGTGGAGTAGCCTATCTGTGTTGCAAGATATACCACCTGTGTATAGAATACCAATTTTTTTACTGCACCTAGTGAAGTAAAATCTTTTGGGCATAGCATCATTCTATTAGTCCATCTATACTGACCTCCATCAGGTTGCAAATTAAAAATAATTTTTTTCTGCATCTAGCTCTGAAAAAATATTTGGGCTTCTAGCAGTGTGTGGGACTTGGTCTATTAGTCCATCTATACTGACCTCCATCAGGTTGCAAATTAAAAATAATTTTTTTCTTCATTTATCTCTGAAAAAATATTTGGGCTTCTAGCAGCGTGTGGGACTTGTTCTATTAGTCCATCTATACTGACCTCCATCAGGTTGCAAATTAAAAATAATTTTTTTCTGCATCTAGCTCTGAAAAAATATTTGGGCTTCTAGCAGTGTGTGGGACTTGGTCTATTAGTCCATCTATACTGACCTCCATCAGGTTGCAAATTAAAAATTTTTTTTTTCTGCATCTAGCTCTGAAAAAATATTTGGGCTTCTAGCAGTGTGTGGGACTTGGTCTATTAGTCCATCTATACTGACCTCCATCAGGTTGCAAATTGAATAAAAAAATTTTCTGCATCTAGCTCTGAAAAAATATTTGGGCTTCTAGCGGTGTGTGGGACTTGGTCTATTAGTCCATCTATACTGACCTCCATCAGGTTGCAAATTAAAAATATTTTTTTTCTGCATCTAGCTCTGAAAAAATATTTGGGCTTCTAGCAGTGTGTGGGACTTGGTCTATTAGTCCATCTATACTGACCTCCATCAGGTTGCAAATTAAAAATAATTTTTTTCTTCATTTAGCTCTGAAAAAATATTTGGGCTTCTAGCAGTGTGTGGGACTTGTTCTATTAGTCCTTCTATACTGACCTCCAGCAGGTTGCAAATTGAATATAATTATTTTCTGCATCTAGCTCTGAAAAAATATTTGGGCTTCTAGCGGTGTGTGGGACTTGGTCTATTAGTCCATCTATACTGACCTCCATCAGGTTGCAAATTAAAAATAATTTTTTTCTGCATCTAGCTCTGAAAAAATATTTGGGCTTCTAGCAGTGTGTGGGACTTGGTCTATTAGTCCATCTATACTGACCTCCATCAGGTTGCAAATTAAAAATAATTTTTTTCTTCATTTATCTCTGAAAAAATATTTGGGCTTCTAGCAGCGTGTGGGACTTGTTCTATTAGTCCATCTATACTGACCTCCATCAGGTTGCAAATTAAAAATATTTTTTTTCTGCATCTAGCTCTGAAAAAATATTTGGTCTTCTAGCAGTGTGTGGGACTTGGTCTATTAGTCCATCTATACTGACCTCCATCAGGTTGCAAATTAAAAATAATTTTTTTCTTCATTTATCTCTGAAAAAATATTTGGGCTTCTAGCAGCGTGTGGGACTTGTTCTATTAGTCCATCTATACTGACCTCCATCAGGTTGCAAATTAAAAATAATTTTTTTCTGCATCTAGCTCTGAAAAAATATTTGGGCTTCTAGCAGTGTGTGGGACTTGGTCTATTAGTCCATCTATACTGACCTCCATCAGGTTGCAAATTAAAAATATTTTTTTTCTTCATTTAGCTCTGAAAAAATATTTGGGCTTCTAGCAGTGTGTGGGACTTGTTCTATTAGTCCTTCTATACTGACCTCCAGCAGGTTGCAAATTGAATATAATTTTTTTCTGCATCTAGCTCTGAAAAAATATTTGGGCTTTTAGCGGTGTGTGGGACTTGCTCTATTAGTCCATCTATACTGACCTCCATCAGGTTGCAAATTAAAAATAATTTTTTTCTGCATCTAGCTCTGAAAAAATATTTGGGCTTCTAGCAGTGTGTGGGACTTGGTCTATTAGTCCATCTATACTGACCTCCATCAGGTTGCAAATTAAAAATAATTTTTTTCTTCATTTATCTCTGAAAAAATATTTGGGCTTCTAGCAGCGTGTGGGACTTGTTCTATTAGTCCATCTATACTGACCTCCATCAGGTTGCAAATTAAAAATAATTTTTTTCTGCATCTAGCTCTGAAAAAATATTTGGGCTTCTAGCAGTGTGTGGGACTTGGTCTATTAGTCCATCTATACTGACCTCCATCAGGTTGCAAATTAAAAATTTTTTTTTTCTGCATCTAGCTCTGAAAAAATATTTGGGCTTCTAGCAGTGTGTGGGACTTGGTCTATTAGTCCATCTATACTGACCTCCATCAGGTTGCAAATTGAATAAAAAAATTTTCTGCATCTAGCTCTGAAAAAATATTTGGGCTTCTAGCGGTGTGTGGGACTTGGTCTATTAGTCCATCTATACTGACCTCCATCAGGTTGCAAATTAAAAATATTTTTTTTCTGCATCTAGCTCTGAAAAAATATTTGGGCTTCTAGCAGTGTGTGGGACTTGGTCTATTAGTCCACCTATACTGACCTCCATCAGGTTGCAAATTAAAAATAATTTTTTTCTTCATTTAGCTCTGAAAAAATATTTGGGCTTCTAGCAGTGTGTGGGACTTGTTCTATTAGTCCTTCTATACTGACCTCCAGCAGGTTGCAAATTGAATATAATTATTTTCTGCATCTAGCTCTGAAAAAATATTTGGGCTTCTAGCGGTGTGTGGGACTTGGTCTATTAGTCCATCTATACTGACCTCCATCAGGTTGCAAATTAAAAATAATTTTTTTCTGCATCTAGCTCTGAAAAAATATTTGGGCTTCTAGCAGTGTGTGGGACTTGGTCTATTAGTCCATCTATACTGACCTCCATCAGGTTGCAAATTAAAAATAATTTTTTTCTTCATTTATCTCTGAAAAAATATTTGGGCTTCTAGCAGCGTGTGGGACTTGTTCTATTAGTCCATCTATACTGACCTCCATCAGGTTGCAAATTAAAAATATTTTTTTTCTGCATCTAGCTCTGAAAAAATATTTGGTCTTCTAGCAGTGTGTGGGACTTGGTCTATTAGTCCATCTATACTGACCTCCATCAGGTTGCAAATTAAAAATAATTTTTTTCTTCATTTATCTCTGAAAAAATATTTGGGCTTCTAGCAGCGTGTGGGACTTGTTCTATTAGTCCATCTATACTGACCTCCATCAGGTTGCAAATTAAAAATAATTTTTTTCTGCATCTAGCTCTGAAAAAATATTTGGGCTTCTAGCAGTGTGTGGGACTTGGTCTATTAGTCCATCTATACTGACCTCCATCAGGTTGCAAATTAAAAATATTTTTTTTCTTCATTTAGCTCTGAAAAAATATTTGGGCTTCTAGCAGTGTGTGGGACTTGTTCTATTAGTCCTTCTATACTGACCTCCAGCAGGTTGCAAATTGAATATAATTTTTTTCTGCATCTAGCTCTGAAAAAATATTTGGGCTTCTAGCGGTGTGTGGGACTTGCTCTATTAGTCCATCTATACTGACCTCCATCAGGTTGCAAATTAAAAATAATTTTTTTCTGCATCTAGCTCTGAAAAAATATTTGGGCTTCTAGCAGTGTGTGGGACTTGGTCTATTAGTCCATCTATACTGACCTCCATCAGGTTGCAAATTGAATAAAAAAATTTTCTGCATCTAGCTCTGAAAAAATATTTGGGCTTCTAGCGGTGTGTGGGACTTGGTCTATTAGTCCATCTATACTGACCTCCATCAGGTTGCAAATTAAAAATAATTTTTTTCTGCATCTAACCCAGCCAATAGTTTTGGCCTAATACCACAGTTTGGCCACTCAGCTCTGCTCGGTTACCATCCATTGTTTTTTTGTGCAAACAACTCCAGAGTTGTGAATTAGTTAACCACCAAAATGAGTGGAAAAAGGCCTGCTGCTGGTGGAAAGGGGAATAGGCGTGTTGGGAAGGGGAAAAAAGGTTGTGTCCGTGGGGTAGGTGCAGAAGAAAGACCATCTTCCAGCCAAACTAAAATGTCTACTTCTTTTAGCGGACAATGTGATAAGATCCCTTTCTTACGGCCACGCCAATCGCTACAAATTCCAGATGAGGCACAAAAACAGCAGGTGCTTCAACGGATATCAAGTGCTCCTTTAAGTGGGCTCTCCTCCACATCAACTTCAACATCACAAATACTCCAGTCCTCAAAGGTGTCACCCAAATCGCACTTGCTTCCTCACAGCTCCCAAATCTCCAGCTGCCCGTCTGAGTATGAGGTAGAACAGATGGTTGAGTCTGCAGAGCTGTTTACTCATACTATAGCCTGGGAATCAGAGGTCGACTCCAGCGCTTCTGTGAATCCAGACGAGGAAATGATCTGCACTGATGCCCAGAATCTTTATGAGTCGGATCCAGGACCAGAAGCAGAAGGTTCTGACCATAATGTAGACCCTCATTCCCAAACTGTAACTCCTGTTGGTGGAGACAATGAGGAAGACGATGATAAGACTCAAATACCTGATTGGAGCGACAACATTAGTTTTTTGTCAGGGCAGGAACAGGTTGGCTCTGAGGACGACGGGTGTGATAACGCACAGGGTGATGATGATGAGGTCGGAGATCCCACTTACTGTCAACCCACAGTCAGACAAGAGATGAGGTCAGCAGAGGAGGTGGAGGAAGATGCTAGTGACGACGAGGTCAGGTTGCGCCTTCCTGGACAGAGATGTAGTACTGGAAGCACGTCAACAACTGCATCCTCAAACACAACTCTGCCTCTCACCACAAGTCGTGGTGGCTCTTCAGGTCGCATGGGTGCTAAGCCTTGCATAGCCTGGGCATTTTTTCAGATCGATAAAGATGACCCAACTCGTGTTATCTGTAACATTTGTCAGCAAAAGCTAAGTAGAGGCCAAAAAATACATAGTTTGAGTACTTCATGCATGAACCGGCACATGGACATGAAGCATAAGTTGCAGTGGGAAGCTCAGTGTGCTACAATGCGGCCTAGCCGGCCGGGCCAACCACCGTCTGCCATATCTTGTGCATCCGCGGCCTCTTCATCCTCTGTGACTGGGGGGACAGCAGTCACACCTGTTTTGGGGCGCAGACCTGCCACCTCTTTACCCGCAACAGCCAGCGTGATTGGCAGGTCATCATTTTCTTTGGAGGTGGTAACACCAGCTGGTGTTGAGCGCTGTCCGACATCGATAGCACCACCTTTGGATCAAGGCAACCTAACATGTCCGTCTGCATCTTCCTCACAGACCGGCAGTTTGCCGGGGACACCCTTATCAACCCCGTCTAAGCAGAATAGCCAGCCCTCGGTCCCTCAGATGTGGACAAGTAAAAGACCATTTCCTCCTAGCCATGAGAAAGCTAAGAGGTTGAATTTCACCATCTGCAAGCTCTTGGCTACAGAAATGCTGCCTTTCCGCCTGGTGGACACAGAGGATTTTCGAGACCTTATGTCCGTCGCAGTGCCCCAGTACCAGATGCCCAGTTGGCACTACTTCTCAAAGAAAGGTGTGCCTGCGCTCCACCAGCATGTCGCACACAACATCACCGCTTCTTTGAGAAACTCTGTGTGTGACAGGGTGAATTTCACCACAGACACTTGGACGAGTAGGCATGGACAGGGGCGTTACATGTCGCTGACTGGGCACTGGGTAACTATGGTGACAGCAGGACAAGGGGCTGCTGTCCAAGTCTTGCCGTCCCCACGAGTTGTGCGTCAATCCTCTTTATGTCAAAGTTCCTCCACTGCTTCTGCCTCCTCAACCTCCTCTCGGTCTTCCACCTGCACCCAAAGCCTGTCTGGTCATGCCACAAGCTTTCTAACTGCGCAGAAGGGATCCTGCACACCTCCTTACTATGCTGGCAGTAGGGCTCAACGTCATCAGGCGGTTTTTACATTGAAATGTCTGGGAAATGTGAGTCACACAGCTGAGGAGTTGTGGTCAGCTCTGGAGAACCAATTTCATGAATGGTTGTCTCCACTGGACCTGAAACCAGGGAAGGCCGTGTGCGACAATGCTGCAAACCTGGGTGCGGCCCTTCGCCGGGGCAATGTCACACACGTGCCTTGTATGGCTCACGTGTTGAACCTGGTTGTCCAGCAATTTTTAGCCCACTATCCCAGACTAGATGGCCTTCTGCAGAGGGCACGGTCACTGTGCGCTCACTTCCGCCGTTCGCATCCCGCAGCTCAGCGACTTACATCTCTACAGAAGTCGTTGGGCCTGCCACTTCACCGGCTAAAATGCGATGTGCCTACCCGGTGGAATTCAACTCTGCACATGTTGCAGCGACTGTGGCAGCACCGACAAGCCCTGGTGCAATACGTTCTGACGTATAGCCTGGGCCAACGAGATTCAGAGGTGGGGCAAATCACGCTGGAGGAGTGGTCTCAGATCAGGGACCTATGCACCCTTCTGCACAGTTTTGAAATGGCGACGAAGATGTTTAGTGCTGACGATGCCATTCTCAGCATGACTATTCCGGTGATTTACATGCTGGAGCACATGTTAAACAGAATTCGGAGTCAGGTGGTGGCACAAGAGGAGGTGGAGGAAGTAGAGGAGGAGGAGTTGTATGCGGAAGGGCTAACATCTGCAAGGTCCAGACGGTCGGCAGCACCAAGGCGGCAGGCATGTGAGGGTGGGGGAGATGATTTTACCAGGGCGCATGGTAGCAGCCAAACTAGTGAGGAAGGTGCAGGAGCCCAGGAAGAAGTGGAGGACGAACTGATGGAAGACTCATCAGATGAGGGAGACCTTGATCACATTTCTGTTGTGCGAGGTTGGGGGGAGAGGACAGAGGAAGGAAGCATGATTGTTACCTCGCCACCAACACAACAGGGACTTGGTGCTCCTGGATGCGCAACACACATGAGTGCCTTCTTGCTGCACTACCTGCAACATGACCCTCGAATTGTGAGAATTAGAAATAATCCTGACTACTGGGTTGCCACACTGTTAGATCCCCGGTACAAAAGTAAATTTGCAGAAATTATTCCTGCCATAGAAAGGGATGCACGCATGCAGGAGTATCAGCAGAGACTGTTGCAGAATCTTACATGTGCTTTTCCACAAAATACCAGTGGTGCACGTAGTGAATCTCACAGTTCCAACTTGCCAACCGTGGGACCGTCAAGTGTTCAGCACTCAAACCGTAACAGAACCACAGTATCTGCTGGTAACATCAATTTTGCGGAATCATTTCACCACTTTTTTAGCCCATCCTTTGCAAGGCCACAGGAGACAAGAAGTCTGACACATAGTCAACGCCTAGAGACGATGGTACAGGAGTATCTCCAAGTAAACATTGAAGCCACGACTGTGTCACTGGACCCTTGCTCTTTTTGGGCTTCCAATCTGGATAAATGGCCGGAGCTAGCCACTTACGCTTGGAGATCTTGTCATGCCCCGCAGCCAGCGTTCTGTCTGAACGTGTGTTCAGCGCTGCTGGTGGTGTGCTGACAGATAAGCGCACGCGGCTCTCCACTGATAATGTACACAGACTCACGTTCATAAAGATGAACAAATTATGGATCCGAAACGACTTTTCTACCCCTGTGTCATCCTGGGGAGAGTAAAAGCTTGATGATTGGTTAAAATCACCCTACCAACCGTTTTAAGCTTTCAAATTACTAATCATGTTTATCTGTATCTTGACTGGAAAATAATTTGGGCTTTGTAGCAGTGTGCAGCACTGATCCTATTAGGCCATCTATAATAAGCTTCACCAGATTTAAAATTAAAAATAATTTTTAGCTGCATCTAGCCCGGAAAATAATTTTGGGGCTCCGAGATGCGCAAGACACATAAGTGCCTTCTTGCTGCACTACCTGCAGCATGACCCTCATATTGTCAGAATTCGAAGTAATCATGACTACTGGGTTGCCACACTCTTAGATCCCCCAAACTTTTCGATCAACCTTTTCATTTTAATAAAGACCAAAAAAATGGTCATTTTTGAAATTATAAGCATTAGCAGGTTGTTAGAAACTGAAATCAAACAGTTTTCAACTCAAAACTTTATTCTAGGTGATGTTACATTTTCACATAGGACCCCTTGTTCGAAAGGAGCTTCTGAACTCTCTCGTCCATTGAATTTGTCAGGTTTTGGATGGTTTCTGCTTCAATTGTTTTGCATGAGGACAGAATACCCTCCCAGAGCTGTTGCTTAGATGTGAACTGCCTCCCGCCATCATAGACACTCCTTTTAATGATGCTCCAAAGGTTCTGAATGGGGTAGAGGTCAGGGGAGCATGGGGGTCACACCATAAGTTTGTCCCCTTTTATGCCCATATCAGCCAGAGATGCAGATGTTTTATGTGCAGCATGAGATGGTGCATTATCATGCAGAAAAATGATCTTGCTGTGAAATACACGGTTCTTCTTCTTGAACCATGGCAGGAAGTGCTGTTTGAGAAAATCCACATACATTATGGAGTTCATCTTTAGCGCCTTCAGGGATACTAAAGGGGCCGACAATCTCTCTCCCCATGATTCCAGCCCAAAACATTACTCCACCTCCTCCTTGTTGGCGCTGTAGCCGTGTTTGCGTGGGGTGTCCATCAACCAGCCATCCTCCACTCCATCCATCTGGACCATCGAGCGCTGCACGGCACTCATCCGTGAACAAAACAGTTTTGAAATCAGTCTTCATGTAATGTTTGGCCCACTGGAGCCGTTTCTGCTTGTGTGAAGTGGATAGAGGAGGTCGACAGGATGGCGTATGCACAGCTGCAAACCTCTGAAGGACCCTGCATCTTGTTGTTCGGGGGACGTTGGAGGCACAAGCAGCTTCAAAAACTTGTCTGCTGCTATGACAAGGCTTTTTTGCCGCTGCTCTTTCAACCTGACGTAATTGCCTGTAGGAAAGAGTCCTCAATTTGCCCTTATCAGCACGCACACGTGTGTACTGTGAATCAGCTACATACTTCTTGATTGCCAAGACACTTCATCCTGATCATCGCACAATGTTGATTGTAGTCATGCCTTGACCTAAACACTCCACAATTTGTTGCTTCTCAGCAGCCGACACATCCTTTTTCTTTCCCATTTTGGCAGAAAATGTAGGCTGCTTAATAATGTGAGAGAGCCTTCTTAAGTAGTCTTGCCTTTCATTGGACACACCTGCCAAACTAATTAGCACAGGTGTCTGCAATTGCTTACAGTGATATAAAGAGCCCTGACACACATCACCATCAATGAGTTTAACTGACAAACAAACAAATTCTTCCCTTATCACTCCTAAACACTTTTTGCATAATAATTTGGAACCCGGTGTACATGTGCTTTTCCACAAAACACCAGTGGTTCACGTAGTGAATCTTACAGTTCTAACTTGCCAACCGTGGTCTGTATGGAATTTTTCAATAAAGGGCCCAAAATTAAGATAACATAGATGGGAGAGGTCTCTATGAATAGGAATTCCTAAGTATTTGATACCCTGTGAGGGCCAGGCAAAGGGAAAGTTGGACTGGATGGAATCCTATATGGATTTAGGGAGGGAGACATCGAGGGCCTCAGACTTCGCTGCATTGATTTTAAAATTTTACCATGTAACAAAGTGATCTATTTCAGCCATAACAGCAGGGATGGATATATGTGATTGAGTGATATATACTAGGACATCATCAGCAAATAGAGAGCACTTGTACTCGGTGCCTCCCACCTCAATCCACCTAATATTGGGGTTATGGCGAATTGATGAGAGCAGGTGCTCCGTCACTAGGATGTATAAGAGAGGGGACAGAGGACATCCCTTCCTTGTCCCATTGGTGATTGTGAAAGGTGATGAAAATGTTCTGACGCACCCCCTGGGCCTTGGGACACCCGGAGCCGGACCCTTTTTGGTGGATGCTGGTGGTTGTAGTCTTCGTGGCGGCGATCCGGTTCCGTGGCTCAGGGCTGTCAAACCAGTGGCGGAACTATTTATGTGGTCTTGATGTTTAAATGTCCGACTACGCCACCCGTGGATTGCGGTCAGAGTGAACCGCCGCTACAGGGCAGACCGCTAAGGCTGGTGTTGTGGGTGCAGCAGAGCGTAGCATAACTCCCCACGGGAGGAGTATAGCCTCAGGGCAGTGTATGCGGAGGATGGGGGTGATGGTGCAGGGCAGCAGCAGTAACGACATGGAGTCAGTGATGCAGTTCAGGGCCTTTACTCACAGTTCTTATTATCCAGACCACGTCTGCAGGTAACGGCTGCCCACGTCGCACTGTGCTCACCAGGTGAGGGGCTCAGACAACTCCCAGATAACTTTGGAGCGCTTCACAGGATCCCCTTTGTGTGTCCTTTGTCTGGCCTTTCTTACCAACACTTCTGTCCGGCTGCCTCGGGCCTCCTCTTGGTAAACTTGGCGCCAGTTTACCTGACCCTATGTGGTGCCTTCCTAGCGGGTGGAGCAAGGGGCTGCGCCACATAAAATGTCAGAGCCTCCGGTTTCTAGCTGAGGGTCGTTTCCTGCCTCCACTAGTTCGGGGACCGGTCTCCCCCTTTGGCCTGACCCCTCCACGCAGGTGGATTCGGGCGTGCGGTGGCGACTCGCCCGTCCGCACCCCTGGGATCCCTTCATTCCTCGTTCCTGGAGCCTTCTCCGCTCCTCTTCCTTCCTTCTCCCTCTTGCAGGCCTGGGCCTCTGTTACTAGGCCCGCCTCCGGAGCAGAGCTCATGCAGAGCCCCTGCTCCCTGCCACTTCTGCTCAGACTTCTCTGCACTGAACTAAGATGGTGCCCACCTTTTATACTCCCTTCTCAATGCACCCAGGAACTGCTTCCTCCCTGCTCCTGCACTGCAGGGTTCCCCTTCCTCAGTGTTCCCTCCCCCCACTCCAGCCAGGGACAGGGACTGTCGTGCCCATCTCAGGGGCATATTGGTCGCCCTGCCCCACGGCAATGTGGTGTAATGCATGCAGGTGTCGGGTCCTGATCCACACTCCATCCTTATCTGAGAGTGAGATATCACACCTCTGGGTGAGGTGCAATACGTCTGTAGCAACCGAGCCCTCGGTGCTACAGTTCCATTTATCTTCAGCCTAGGTGACGTATTGTGATACTGGGCCGTGATTTTGGCTATAAAAGGGTCCCCTAGACCCCTACCCCAAGCTTTTTAAGAGAATCATATATGGCGTGCCAGGAGACTCTATGGAATGCTTTCTCAGCATTCAACGAGAGTATCTACTTACAAATTTTTAACTGCATCTAGCCCAGGAAATACTTTGTGCCTAGTAGCAGTGTCTGCTAGTCAGCGGATTATCCCGGCTGTTAAGCAAGCTACACCACCTGTAGTTTGGACACTTAATTTTTTCAAAGGAAATGCTTCGGGACCACGGGATACTCAGTGAAGAGCATCAGGAGGCACCCCAAGGCATAGGGGCTGGGACTGGCACTAGGATGCCTTGCGGTGGACAGCCGAGCTCGATCCTTATAAAAGCTTTTTAACTGCAGCAGCTTTAGTGGACGCTACTGGAGCTGGAATTACGCGGCTGCTGGCATGAGACTTGCCCTCCAATAGATCCTTGTAAATGGATTTAAAGTGTATTCATTCAAATTAGAGGGACAATTTAAATTAAAAAGCTTAGAGCTGCCTCCACCACAGGGGGGCTCTCTCGACCCACCTGCGGACAGGCACCAGTATTGGGAGAGGGGGGCTGGCCGTCAGGGTTCACCGCGGCTCTGGCACAAACCCGGCGACACGGAGGTGGCACGGGCAGGAGCGGACTGGCCGTCTCGGCTTCCCACTTTTTGGATTTTAGAAGGGCATGACATGCCTATATCTGTGTCTCCCCCTCCTTTTACTCCTCCACCTCTTTTCTTTTCGCATGACTATATGTACTTGTCACTTTTCCATGTGTTAGTTGTGTCTTCTGAGCAGTTTGTCAGCTTTTGGACACCTTTGAAGGTGTTTTCTATGTGTTTCTATGTGTTTTTGTTTGCCTGCCATTGGTTTTAACGGTGTTCGAAGGTGTTCGACGAACAGTTCGACGAACAGTTCGGCGAACACACGGGTGTTCGACGAACCGAACCGAACTCGAACACTACGGGGGTGGCTCAACACTAGTTGCAAATTCAATATAATTTTTTTCTGCATCTAGCTCTTAAAAAATATTTGGGCTTCGGCTTGTAGCAGTGTGTGGGGCTTGTTCAATTAGTCCATTTATACTAACCTCCACCAGGTTACAAATTCAATATAATTTTTTTCTGCATTTAGCTCTGAAAAAATATTTCGGCTTGTAGCAGTGCTTGAGACTTGTTGTATTAGTCCAACTATACTAACCTCCACCAGGTTGCAAATTCAATATAATGTTTTTCTGCATCTAGCTCTGAAAAAATATTTCGTCTTGAAGCAGGGTGTGAGACTTGTTCTATTAGTCCATCTATACTAACCTCCACCAGGTTGCAAATTCAATATAATTTTTATCTCCATTTAGCTCTGAAAAAATATTTGGGCATCAGCTTGTAGCAGTGTGTGTGACTTGTTCTATTAGTCCATCTATACTAACCTCCACCAGGTTGCAAATTCAATATAATTTTTATCTGCATCTAGCTCTTAAATAATATTTGGGCTTCGGCTTGTAGCAGTGTGTGGGACTTGTTCTATTAGTCCATCTATACTAACCTCCACCAGGTTGCAAATTCAATATAATTTTTTTCTGCATCTAGCTCTGCAAAAATATTTCGGCTTGTAGCAGTGCTTGAGACTTGTTCTATTAGTCCATCTATACTAACCTCCACCAGGTTGCAAATTCAATATAATGTTTTTCTGCATCTAGCTCTGAAAAAATATTTTGTCTTGAAGCAGGGTGTGAGACTTGTTCTATTAGTCCATCTAAACTAACCTCCACCAGGTTGCAAATTCAATTTTTTTTTTCTGTATCTAGCTCTGAAAAAATATTTCGGCATTTAGCAGTGTGTGAGACTTGTTCTATTAGTCCATCTATACTAACCTCCACCAGGTTGCAAATTCAATATAATTTTTATCTGCATTTAGCTCTGAAAAAATATTTGGGCATCGGCTTGTAGCAGTGTGTGTGACTTGTTCTATTAGTCTATCTATACTAACCTCCACCAGGATGCAAATTCAATATAATTTTTATCTGCATCTAGCTCTTAAATAATATTTGGGCTTCGGCTTGTAGCACTGTGAGGGACTTGTTCTATTAGTCCTTCTATACTAACCTCCACCAGGTTGCAAATTCAATATAATTTTTTTCTGCATCTAGCTCTGAAAAAATATTTGGTCTTGTAGCAGTGTGTGAGACTTGTTCTATTAGTCCATCTATACTAACCTCCACCAGGTTGCAAATTCAATATAATTTTTTTCTTCATCTAGCTCTGAAAAAATATTTTGGCTTGTAGCAGTGTGTGAGACTTGATCTCTTAGTACATCTATACTAACCTCCACCAGGTTGCAAATTCAATATAATTTTTTTCTGCATCTAGCTCTGGAAAAATATTTCATCTTGTAGCAGTGTGTGAGACTTGTTATATTAGTCCATCTATACTGACCTCCACCAGGTTGCAAATTCAATATAATTTTTTTCTGCATCTAGCTCTTTAAAAATATTTGGGCTTCGGCTTGTAGCAGTGTGTGGGGCTTGTTCAATTAGTCCATCTATACTAACCTCCACCAGGTTGCAAATTCAATATAATTTTTTTCTTCATTTATATCTGAAAAAATATTTCGGCTTGTAGCAGTGCTTGAGACTTGTTCTATTAGTCCATCTATACTAACCTCCACCAGGTTGCAAATTCAATATAATTTTTTTCTGCATCTAGCTCTGAAAAAATATTTCGTCTTGTAGCAGGGTGTGGGACTCGTTCTATGAGTCCATCTATACTAACCTCCACCAGGTTGCAAATTCAATATAATTTTTTTTTGCATCTAGCTCTGAAAAAATATTTCGTCTTCTAGCAGTGTGTGAGACTTGTTCTATTAGTCCATCTATACTAACCTCCACCAGGTTGCAAATTCAGTATAATTTTTATCTGCATCTAACTATTAAATAATATTGGGTCTTCGGCTTGTAGCAGTGTGTGGGTCTTGTTCTATTAGTCCATCTATACTAACCTCCACCAGGTTGCAAATTCAATATAATTTTTATCTGCATTTAGCTCTGAAAAAATATTTCGTCTTGTAGCAGTGTGTGAAACTTGTTCTATTAGTCCATCTATACTAACCTCCACCAGGTTGCAAATTCAATATAATTTTTTTCTTCATCTAGCTCTGAAAAAATATTTTGGCTTGTAGCAGTGTGTGAGACTTGTTCTATTAGTCCATCTATACTAACCTCCACCAGGTTGCAAATTCAATATAATTTTTTTCTGCATCCAGCTCTGGAAAAATATTTAATCTTGTAGTAGTGTGTGAGACTTGTTCTATTAGTCCATCTATACTAACCTCCACCAGGTTGCAAATTCAATATAATTTTTTTCTGCATCTAGCTCTGAAAAATTATTTCGTCTTGTAGCAGTGTGTGAAACTTGTTCTATTAGTCCATCTATACTAACCTCCACCAGGTTGCAAATTCAATATAATTTTTTTCTTCATCTAGCTCTGAAAAAATATTTTGGCTTGTAGCAGTGTGTGAGACTTGTTCTATTAGTCCATCTATACTAACCTCCACCAGGTTGCAAATTCAATATAATTTTTTTCTGCATCCAGCTCTGGAAAAATATTTCATCTTGTAGCAGTGTGTGAGACTTGTTCTATTAGTCCATCTATACTAACCTCCACCAGGTTGCAAATTCAATATAATTTTTTTCTGCATCTAGCTCTTAAAAAATATTTGGGCTTCGGCTTTTAGCAGTGTGTGGGGCTTGTTCAATTAGTCCATCTATACTAACCTCGACCAGGTTGCAAATTCAATATAATTTTTTTCTGCATTTAGCTCTGAAAAAATATTTCGGCCTGTAGCAGTGCTTGAGACTTGTTCTATTAGTCCATCTATACTAACCTTCACCAGGTTGCAAATTCAATATAATTTTTTTCTGCATCTAGCTCTGAAAAAATATTTTGTCTTGTAGCAGGGTGTGGGACTTGTTCTATTAGTCCATCTATACTAACCTCCACCAGGTTGCAAATTCAATATAATTTTTATCTGCATCTAGCTCTGAAAAAATATTTGGGCTTGTAGCAGTGTGTGAGACTTGTTCTATTAGTCCATCTATATTAACCTCCACCACATTGCAAATTCAATATAATTTTTATCTGCATCTAGCTTTGAAAAAATATTTGGGTTTCGGCTTGTAGCAGTGTGTGGGACTTGTACTATTAGTCCATCTATACTAACCTCCACCAGGTTGCAATTTCAATATATTTTTTTTCTGCATCTAGCTATGAAAAAATATTTTGGCTTGTAACAGTGTGTGAGACTTGTTCTATTACTCCATCTATACTAACCTCCACCAGGTTGCAAATTCAATATACTTTTTATCTGCATCTAGCTCTGAAAAAATATTTGGCTTCGGCTTGTAGCAGTGCTTGAGACTTGTTCTATTAGTCCATCTATACTAACCTCCACCAGGTTGCAAATTCAATATAATGTTTTTCTGCATCTAGCTCTGAAAAAATATTTCGTCTTGAAGCAGGGTGTGAGACTTGTTCTATTAGTCCATCTATACTAACCTCCACCAGGTTGCAAATTCAATTTTTTTTTTCTGTATCTAGCTCTGAAAAAATATTTCATCTTGTAGCAGTGTGTGAGACTTGTTCTATTAGTCCATCTATACTAACCTCCACCAGGTTGCAAATTCAATATAATTTTTATCTGCATTTAGCTCTGAAAAAATATTTGGGCATCGGCTTGTAGCAGTGTGTGTGACTTGTTCTATTAGTCCATCTATACTAACCTCCACCAGGTTGCAAATTCAATATAATTTTTATCTGCATCTAGCTCTTAAATAATATTTGGGCTTCGGCTTGTAGCAGTGTGTGGGACTTGTTCTATTAGTCCATCTATACTAACCTCCACCAGGTTGCAAATTCAATATAATTATTTTCTGCATCTAGCTCTGAAAAAATATTTCGGCTTGTAGCAGTGTGTGAGACTTGTTCTATTCGTCCATCTATACTAACCTCCACCAGGTTGCAAATTCAGTATAATTTTTATCTGCATCTAGCTCTTAAATAATATTTGGGCTTCGGCTTGTAGCAGTGTGTGGGACTTGTTCCATTAGTCCATCTATACTAACCTCCACCAGGTTGCAAATTCAATATAATTTTTATCTGCATCTAGCTCTTAAATAATATTTGGGCTTCGGCTTTTAGCAGTGTATGGGACTTGTTCTATTAGTCCATCAATACTAACCTCCACCAGTTTGCAAATTCAATATAATTTTTTCAACTGCATCTAGCTCTGAAAAAATATCTTGGCTCCGGCTTGTAGCAGTGTGTGGGACTTGTTCTATTAGTCCATATATCCTAACCTCCACCAGGTTGCATATTCAATATAATTTTTTTCTGCATCTAGCTCTGAAAAAATATTTCAGCTTGTAGCCGTGTGTGAGACTTGTTATTTTAGTCCATCTATACTAACCTCCACAAGGTTGCAAATTCAATATAATTTTTTTCGGCATCTAGCTCTGAAAAAATATTTCGGCTTGTAGCAGTATGTGAGACGTGTTCTATTAGTCCATCTATACTAACCTCCTCAAGGTTGCAAATTCAACATAATTTTTATCTGCATCTAGCTCTGAAAAAATATTTGGGCTTCGGCTAGTAGCGTTGTGTGGGACTTATTCTATAAGTCCATCTATACTAACCTTCACCAGGTTGCAAATTCAATATAATTTTTTTCTGCATCTAGCTCTGAAAAAATATTTCGGCTTCTAGCAGTGTGTGAGACTTGTTCTATTAGTCCATCTATACTAACCTCCACCAGGTTGCAAATTCAATATAATTTTTATCTGCATCTAGCTCTGAAAAAATATTTGGGCTTCGGCTAGTAGCATTGTGTGGGACTTATTCTATAAGTCCATCTATACTAACCTCCACCAGGTTGCAAATTCAATATAATTTTTATCTCCATTTAGCTATGAAAAAATATTTGGGCATCAGCTTGTAGCAGTGTGTGTGACTTGTTCTATTAGTCCATCTATACTAACCTCCACCAGGTTGCAAATTCAATATAATTTTTATCTGCATCTAGCTCTTAAATAATATTTGGGCTTCAGCTTGTAGCAGTGTGTGGGACTTGTTCTATTAGTCCATCTATACTAACCTCCACCAGGTTGCAAATTCAATATAATTTTTTTCTGCATCTAGCTCTGCAAAAATATTTCGGCTTGTAGCAGTGCTTGAGACTTGTTCTATTAGTTCATCTATACTAACCTCCACCAGGTTGCAAATTCAATATAATGTTTTTCTGCATCTAGCTCTGAAAAAATATTTTGTCTTGAAGCAGGGTGTGAAACTTGTTCTATTAGTCCATCTAAACTAACCTCCACCAGGTTGCAAATTCAATTTTTTTTTTCTGTATCTAGCTCTGAAAAAATATTTCGGCATTTAGCAGTGTGTGAGACTTGTTCTATTAGTCCATCTATACTAACCTCCACCAGGTTGCGAATTCAATATAATTTTTATATGCATTTAGCTCTGAAAAAATATTTGGGCATCGGCTTGTAGCAGTGTGTGTGACTTGTTCTCTTAGTCTATCTATACTAACCTCCACCAGGTTGCAAATTCAATATAATTTTTATCTGCATCTAGCTCTTAAATAATATTTGGGCTTCGGCTTGTAGCACTGTGAGGGACTTGTTCTATTAGTCCTTCTATACTAACCTCCACCAGGTTGCAAATTCAATATAATTTTTTTCTGCATCTAGCTCTGAAAAAATATTTCGTCTTGTAGCAGTGTGTGAGACTTGTTATATTAGTCCATCTATACTAACCTCCACCAGGTTGCAAATTCAATATAATTTTATTCTTCATCTAGCTCTGAAAAAATATTTTGGCTTGTAGCAGTGTGTGAGACTTGATCTCTTAGTACATCTATACTAACCTCCACCAGGTTGCAAATTCAATATAATTTTTTTCTGCATCTAGCTCTGGAAAAATATTTCATCTTGTAGCAGTGTGTGAGACTTGTTATATTAGTCCATCTATACTGACCTCCACCAGGTTGCAAATTCAATATAATTTTTTTCTGCATCTAGCTCTTTAAAAATATTTGGGCTTCGGCTTGTAGCAGTGTGTGGGGCTTGTTCAATTAGTCCATCTATACTAACCTCCACCAGGTTGCAAATTCAATATAATTTTTTTCTTCATTTATCTCTGAAAAAATATTTCGGCTTGTAGCAGTGCTTGAGACTTGTTCTATTAGTCCATCTATACTAACCTCCACCAGGTTGCAAATTCAATATAATTTTTTTCTGCATCTAGCTCTCAAAAAATATTTCATCTTCTAGCAGTGTGTGAGACTTGTTCTATTAGTCGATCTATACTAACCTCCACCAGGTTGCAAATTCAGTATAATTTTTATCTGCATCTAGCTCTTAAATAATATTTGGGCTTCGGCTTGTAGCAGTGTGTGGGACTTGTTCTATTAGTCCATCTATACTAACCTCCACCAGGTTGCAAATTCAATATAATTTTTATCTGCATTTAGCTCTGAAAAAATATTTCGTCTTGTAGCAGTGTGTGAAACTTGTTCTATTAGTCCATCTATACTAACCTCCACCAGGTTGCAAATTCAATATAATTTTTTTCTTCATCTAGCTCTGAAAAAATATTTTGGCTTGTAGCAGTGTGTGAGACTTGTTCTATTAGTCCATCTATACTAACCTCCACCAGGTTGCAAATTCAATATAATTTTTTTCTGCATCCAGCTCTGGAAAAATATTTCATCTTGTAGCAGTGTGTGAGACTTGTTCTATTAGTCCATCTATACTAACCTCCACCAGGTTGCAAATTCAATATAATTTTTTTCTGCATCTAGCTCTGAAAAATTATTTCGTCTTGTAGCAGTGTGTGAAACTTGTTCTATTAGTCCATCTATACTAACCTCCACCAGGTTGCAAATTCAATATAATTTTTTTTTTCATCTAGCTCTGAAAAAATATTTTGGCTTGTAGCAGTGTGTGAGACTTGTTCTATTAGTCCATCTATACTAACCTCCACCAGGTTGCAAATTCAATATAATTTTTTTCTGCATCCAGCTCTGGAAAAATATTTCATCTTGTAGCAGTGTGTGAGACTTGTTCTATTAGTCCATCTATACTAACCTCCACCAGGTTGCAAATTCAATATAATTTTTTTCTGCATCTAGCTCTTAAAAAATATTTGGGCTTCGGCTTGTAGCAGTGTGTGGGGCTTGTTCAATTAGTCCATCTATACTAACCTCGACCAGGTTGCAAATTCAATATAATTTTTTTCTGCATTTAGCTCTGAAAAAATATTTCGGCCTGTAGCAGTGCTTGAGACTTGTTCTATTAGTCCATCTATACTAACCTTCACCAGGTTGCAAATTCAATATAATTTTTTTCTGCATCTAGCTCTGAAAAAATATTTTGTCTTGTAGCAGGGTGTGGGACTTGTTCTATTAGTCCATCTATACTAACCTCCACCAGGTTGCAAATTCAATATAATTTTTATCTGCATCTAGCTCTGAAAAAATATTTGGGCTTCGGCTTGTAGCAGTGTGTGTGACTTGTTCTATTAGTCCATCTATACTAACCACCACCAGGTTGGAA
The DNA here is from genome assembly GCF_046119375.1 of Phyllobates terribilis. NCBI lineage: Eukaryota > Metazoa > Chordata > Amphibia > Anura > Dendrobatidae > Phyllobates > Phyllobates terribilis. The sequence goes on along the minus strand of NW_027362764.1, from coordinate 322,811,011 downwards.
TTTCAATATATTTTTTTTCTGCATCTAGCTATGAAAAAAAATTTTTGGCTTGTAGCAGTGTGTGACACTTGTTCTATTAGTTCACATATACTAACCTCCACCAGGTTGCAAATTCAATATAATTTTTATGTGCATCTAGCTCTGAAAAAATATTTGGGCTTCGGCTTGTAGCAGTGTGTGGGACTTGTTCTATTAGTCCATCTATACTAACCTCCACCAGGTTGCAAATTCTATATAACTTTTTTCTGCATCTAGCTCTGAAAAAATATTTTGGCTTGTAGCAGTGTGTGAGACTTGTTATATTACTCCATCTATACTAACCTCCACCAGGTTGCAAATTCAATATAATTTTTATCTGCATCTAGCTCTGAAAAAATATTTGGGCTTCGGCTTGAAGCAGTGTGTGGGACTTGTTCTATTAGTCCATCTATACTAACCTCCACCAGGTTGCAAATTCAATATAATTTTTTTCTGCATCTAGCTATGAAAAAATATTTCGTCTTGTAGCAGTGTGTGAGACTTGTTCTATTAGTCCATCTATACTATCCTCCACCAGGTTTCAAATTCAATATAATTTTTTTCTGCATTTAGCTCTGAAAAAATATTTCAGCTTGTAGCAGTGCTTGAGACTTGTTCTAATAGTCCATCTATACTAACCTCCACCAGGTTGCAAATTCAATATAATTTTTTTCTGCATTTAGCTCTGAAAAAATATTTCGGCTTGTAGCAGTGCTTGAGACTTGTTCTATTAGTCCATCTATAGTAACCTCCACCAGGTTGCAAATTCAATATAATTTTTTTCTGCATCTAATTCTGAAAAAATATTTCGTCTTGTAGCAGAGTATGAGACTTGTTCTATTAGTCCATCTATACTAACCTCCACCAGGTTGCAAATTCAATATAATTTTTATCTGCATTTAGCTCTGAAAAAAATATTTTTGCATCGGCGTGTTGCAGTGTGTGTGACTTGTTCTATTAGTCCATCTATACTTACCTCCACCAGGTTGCAATTTCAATATATTTTTTTTCTGCATCTAGCTATGAAAAAATATTTTGGCTTGTAGCAGTGTGTGAGACTTGTTCTATTACTCCATCTAAACTAACCTCCACCAGGTTGCAAATTCAATATAATTTTTATCTGCATCTAGCTCTGAAAAAATATTTGGGCTCCGGCTTGTAGCAGTGTGTGAGACTTGTTCTTTTAGTCCATCTATACTAACCTCCACCAGGTTGCAAATTCTATATAATTTTTTTCTGCATCTAGCTCTGAAAAAATATTTTGGCTTGTAGCAGTGTGTGAGACTTGTTCTATTACTCCATCTATACTAACCTCCACCAGGTTGCAAATTCAATATAATTTTTATCTGCATCTAGCTCTGAAAAAATATTTGGGCTTCGGCTTGAAGCAGTGTGTGGGATTTGTTCTATTAGTCCATCTATACTAACCTCCACCAGGTTTCAAATTCAATATAATTTTTTTCTGCATCTAGCTCTGAAAAAATATTTTGTCTTGTAGCAGTGTGTGAGACTTGTTCTATTAGTCCATCTATACTATCCTCCACCAGGTTGCAAATTCAATATAATTTTTTTCTGCATCTAGCTCTAAAAAAATATTTCGGCTTGTAGCAATGTGTGGAAATTGTTCTATTAGTCCATCTATACTAACCTCCACCAGGTTGCAAAATCAATATAATTTTTTTCTGCATCTAGCTCTGAAAAAATATTTCGGCTTGTAGCAGTGTGTGAGACTTGTTCTATTAGTCCATATATACTAACCTCCACCAGGTTTCAAATTCAATATAATTTTTTTCTGCATTTAGCTCTGAAAAAATATTTCAGCTTGTATCAGTGCTTGAGACTTGTTCTATTAGTCCATCTATACTAACCTCCACCAGGTTGCAAATTCAATATAATTTTTTTCTGCATTTAGCTCTGAAAAAATATTTTGGCTTGTAGCAGTGCTTGAGACTTGTTCTATTAGTCCATCTATACTAACCTCCACCAGGTTGCAAATTCAATATAATTTTTTTCTGCATCTAACTCTGAAAAAATATTTCATCTTGTAGCAGGGTATGAGACTTGTTCTATTAGTCCTTCTATACTAACCTCCACCAGGTTGCAAATTCAATTTTTTTTTTTTTCTGCATCTAGCTCTGAAAAAATATTTTGTCTTGTAGAAGTGTGTGAGACTTGTTCTATTTGTCCATCTATACTAACCTCCACCAGGTTGCAAATTAAATATAATTTTTATCTGCATTTAGCTCTGAAAAAATATTTGGGCATCGGCGTGTAGCAGTGTGTGTGACTTGTTCTATTAGTCCATCTATAGTTACCTCCACCAGGTTGCAATTTCAATATATTTTTTTTCTGCATCTAGCTATGAAAAAATAATTTTGGCTTGTAGCAGTGTGTGAGACTTGTTCTATTACTCCATCTATACTAACCTCCACCAGGTTGCAAATTCAATATCATTTTTATCTGCATCTAGCTCTGAAAAAATATTTGGGCTTCGGCTTGTAGCAGTGTGTGGAACTTGTTCTATTAGTCCATCTATACTAACCTCCACCAGGTTGCAAATTCAATATAATTTTTATCTGCATCTAGCTCTTAAATAATATTTGGGCTTCGGCTAATGGCAGTGTGTGGGACTTGTTCTATTAGTCCATCTATACTAACCTCCACCAGGTTGCAAATTCAATATAATTTTTTTCGGCATCTAGCTCTGAAAAAATATTTGGGCTTGTAGCAGTGTGTGGGACTTGTTATATTAGTCCATCTATACTAACCTCCTCCAGGTTGTAAATTCAATATAATTTTTTTCTGCATCTAGCTCTTAAAAAATATTTTGGCTTGTAGCAGTGTGTGAGACTTGTTCTATTAGTCCATCTATACTAACCTCCACCAGGTTGCAAATTCAATATAATTTTTATCTGCATCTAGCTCTGAAAAAATATTTGGGCTTCGGCTTGTAGCAGTGTGTGGGACTTGTTCTATTAGTCCATCTATACTAACCTCCACCAGGTTGCAAATTCAATATAATTTTATTCTGCATCTTGCTGTTAAAAAATATTTCGGCTTGTAGCTTTTAGAACTCCCCTGTTAGGTTTTTTCTAGTTTGCTGGTCACATTACCTTTTTTCCCTAACTAATCCTGCTCCGCCCTCCTGGCCTTGCTGGACTTCATTGTAATTTCTACTTTTGAGCTAGCTTGGTGCCCTGTTGCCTTTCTCAGTCAGTTTTGCTGGGTCTTCGGACCTCTATGTTCAATGTTGTTTGTTTGTCTTATTTCTGCTGCAATTTCTGCTAGGAGGTGTCCATCTTTCTCCCAGTCCCTAGTTCTTGTAGGGATCCCTCCCTCACATCTATAGGTCTTCGTTCAGACTAGCCGAGGACTTTAGCGGGTCTGATCGCAGGATCAGGTTCCCCGTTACATCATAGGGATCCAGCTTAGTTCTATTGTAGGGACAGATCTCCTGTCTTTCCTTAGTGCTTGTAGCAGATCATAACAGTAAGTCCAGCAAAAAAAAAAATTTCTCTAAGGAACAACCTCCAGTTTCCATCATGGTCTCGGTTCAGGATTTGGCTCAACGCTTGCAGGGACTCTCTCTGGTGGTGGCTAAGCTCCAACAACATGTGAGTATCTGTTCTGGAGCACATTTTGTATAGCCAAAGGTACGTTTGCCTGATCTATTTTTTGGTGAACAGCAAGATTTTTTTTCCTTTAAAAATGCTTGTTTATTGTATTTTCATTTAAGACCCGGATCCTCTGGTGACGAATCACAGCGCATAGGGTTCATAATGTCACTTTTGCGCAAAGAACCTCAGGGATGGGCTGTCATGGGTGTGTCGCCACGAAGATCATCACGACTACACAGCCTGACGTCTCGCAGCTGAGTTTTTGGTGCTTTGTGTTTTTTGGTAGTGAGGGAGTTAATTCTCTCTCTCTGTGCTTAACGAGGCTCTGCCTCGCCCAGCTGCAGTTAATGCTGCAGTATTGGGATTCCTTCAAATACCTGCTGGTCTGATAGGGAAGTTGTCGGTGAAAGCATTTCTTGCAGACCTTCAGAGCGGATCGTTGTTTGGTGGAGCTTGGAGCGAAGAGTATGCGGTGTGGTTTCTTCCCTTCCTCCCTTAATCATTTATCTCCTAACCTGTTGTTGTTCCCTCTGTAATTGTGGTGTGTGTTTTTTGTATGCAAGGTGGTTTTTGGTTTTCCCCTTGTACTGTCTCGTTATTCTAGTACTGTGTTTTGGGCATTTTCTATCCTGTTCCCCATTGTTGTGATCAGGGTCCTTCTCAGGACTAGATTACTGAGGTTCAGGGATATTCAGTAGTTTAGGGTTATGCTGGTGGCCTGGACCTCTGTACCATTTACAGTACCTCCAGGTTGAGGGATTAGTTAGGGCCCCCGTTTAGGGTCAGCTCAGGCCCCTGACCTCCTGTACGCTGAGACAGCGTGACATTTTCACCGACCCACAAAAAAAAAAAAAAAATTCTCTCCAGCCACCATGGATCCAGTAGCCAGTCTAGCTCGGCAGTTGCAGAGTTTGTCCATGGAGCTGGCGGACGTTAAGTCCAAGGTTTTGTATCCCCAGGAGCAAGCCGGACCAGAACCTAATGTAGCTCTCCCTGACAGGTTCACTGGGGGGCGGGACAAGTTTTTTGTTTTCCGGGAGGCATGCATGTTGTACTTTCGGCAGCGGCCTCGGTCATCAGGGAGTGAGGAGCAAAGGGTGGGAATTGTCATCTCGCTCCTACAAGGGGACCCACAATCTTGGGTGTTCTCTCTTCCCCCGGGCTCCCCGGCTCTCCAGTCAGTGGATAGGTTCTTCGCTGCTCTGGGACTCGTATATGATGACCCGGATCGGATCTCCCTTGCTGAATCTAAGTTACGTAGGATCCACCAGGGAGATCGTCCGGCAGAGGAATTCTGTTCGGAGTTCCGTAGGTGGGCCTCGGACACCCAGTGGAATGACCCAGCTCTTAAGAGCCAGTTTTGTCAAGGGTTATCTGAAAAATTAAAGGATGTGTTGGCACAGTATGATCCTCCCGCCTCACTGGAAGTCGCTATGGCCCTTGCTATTCGCATTGACAGACGGCTTCGGGAGAGGTGCGGGATAACTCCGCCCCCTGTGATGACTCCACCTTCTACAAGGTCCCCTCATATGGAGGTTCCCCTGGTCAGTCCAGAGGAGCCTATGCAGTTAGGAAGGACATCATTCCGTAGGGAGGGGACCGGCGGTGCGCCACAAGACTGGAAGGTGTTTCTTCTGCAGGAGAAAGGGACATTTTATTGGGGGGTGTCCATCCTGTTCTTTGCAGAGTAAAGAGTCGTCTGAAAACTGTTGATCCCAGGTTGTGTGGTGGACGGCAATCTGGGAGCAGGTATTTCGTCCCTAGGTTCGTCTCAGTTTCTCGTGCCGGCGGAGGTGGTGGTGGGTATGAGAACTGAGAGGATATCTGTTCTTCTAGATAGTGGGGCCGGGGCTAATCTGGTGGACGATCGGTTTGCCCGGGTTCAAGGTATGCTATTGAATATGTTGGCTAAACCCATCCCCATATTTTCGATCGACACCAGGCCTCTCGGTCAGGGAAGTTTTTTTCAAGTGGTGCATAACGTAAATCTTCAAGTGGGGGCGATACATAAAGAACTGTTGTCTTGTTACGTGTTGGAGGGTCTTCCCACTCCTATTGTGTTGGGCCTTCCTTGGTTAACTAAGCATAATCCTGTTATTAATTGGCAATCCAGGGAGATAAGCCAATGGAGTGAATTCTGTAATAAAAACTGCATGAATACGGTCATCGGTGCTGTCATTCCTAGGGTCTTACCTCCATTTCTGGCGGACTTTGAGGATGTATTCTCGGAGAAAGGGTGTCAGGAACTACCTCCTCATCGCGTGTATGACTGTTCTGTAAAATTGCTCCCTGGGGCCAAGTTACCTAAATCTAGGTTGTATAACCTATCTGGTCCAGAAAGGCAGGCCATGAAGGATTATATTTCAGAGAGTCTGGCTAAGGGGCATATTAGACCTTCATCTTCCCCGGTGGCCGCGGGGTTCTTCTTTGTGAAGAAGAAAGATGGAGGCCTACGCCCTTGCCTGGATTTCCGTGAACTTAATCGGATTACGGTCCGAGATCCGTATCCACTCCCACTTATCACCCAATCTCTTTAATCAGATCGTGGGCACCAAATGGTTCTCTAAGTTGGATCTCAGGGGGGTGTACAATCTGATTAGGGTGAAGGAGGGGGATGAGTGGAAGACGGTGTTTAACACTCCGGAGGGGCATTATGAGAACCTTGTCATGCCATTCGGTCTGACTAATGCCCTGGCGGTGTTCCAACACTTTGTTAATGACATTTTTCGCCGCCTGGTGGGTCAGTTTGTGGTCATATATCTGGATGACATCTTAATTTACTTGCCTGATCTTGTGTCTCATCAGGAGCATGTTAGGCAGGTGTTACAGATCTTGCGGGATAATAAACTGTACGCCAAATGGGAGAAGTGTGTGTTCGCCATACAGGAACTCCAGTTTTTAGGTTTCCTGGTGTCAGCGTCCGGTTTTCGTATGGACCCAGGGAAAGTGTGGGCAGTTCTTGAGTGGGATCTGCCAGAGAATCTTAAGGCACTACAACGTTTCCTGGGGTTTGCTAATTATTACCGGAAATTCATTCGTAATTTCTCATCCATGGTTAAACCTCTCACAGACATGACAAAAAAGGGAACGGATTTTTGTAGGTGGTCTGACAAGGCTTGTCAAGCATTCTCCTCCTTGAAAAAATGTTTTGCCTCGGCACCCATACTCATTCAACCTGATGTGTCACAGCCGTTCATTGTAGAGGTAGACGCTTCTGAGGTACGGGTGGGAGCAGTTTTATCACAAGGTTCGTCCCCTGGTAAGTGGCGTCCGTGCGCTTTTTTCTCAAAAAAATTGTCCTCCGCTGAGAGGAATTACGATGTCGGCAATAGGGAACTCTTGGCCATTAAGTTAGCTTTTGAGGAGTGGCGCCATTTTTTGGAGGGGGCAGTCCATCCGGTCACCGTCATCACCGATCACAAGAACCTGCTATATCTGGAGTCCGCAAAACGTCTGAATCCCAGACAAGCCAGGTGGTCGTTGTTTTTTACCAGGTTTAATTTTGTCGTTACATATCGTCCTGGGTCAAAAAATATGAAGGCGGATGCCTTATCTCGTAGTTTCCCTGGGGCCGGGAATATGGATGATCCGGTTCCTATCCTTCAAGAGGGGGTGGTGGTGTCGGCAGTATGCTCTGAGCTTGAGGAGGAGGTATTGGAGGCTCAGGGGGATGCCCCTGTTGGACCTCCATGGAGACTGTTTGTTCTAGATCAGCTACGACAAAAGGTGATCGAGGCACACCATAACTCAGCTTTGGCAGGACACCCTGGGAGTAAAGCAACTGTGGATCTCCTCTCGCGTCGGTTTTGGTGGCCTAACTTACATAAGGAGGTGGAAACTTTTGTTGCATCCTGTGGGGTTTGTGCGCGCTCTAAGACCCCACATACCCTTTCGTCTGGGGCCCTCTTACCTTTGAAGATCCCGGAGCGTCCTTGGACTCATGTGTCTATGGACTTTATTACGGACCTCCCGCCGTCCTCGGGTAAAACGGTCATACTCGTTGTAGTAGACAGGTTCAGCAAGATGGCACATTTTATCGCTCTTCCTGCTCTTCCTAATGCTAAAACTCTTGCGCAGGTGTACATTGGAGAGATTGTGAGGCTTCACGTGGTACCCTCCGATGTGGTGTCGGATCGGGGGTCTCAGTTTGTGTCCAAATTCTGGAAGGCTTTTTGTACTCGGCGGGGGATGCATTTATCGTTCTCATCGGCTTTTCATCCTCAGACCAATGGTCAGACGGAACGTCTGAACCAGAGTTTGGAGACATATCTCCGGTGTTTTGTGTCAGAGAACCAGGAGGAATGGGCTTCTTTCTTACCTCTGGCGGAGTTTGCTCTTAATAATAGGCGGAGCGAATCCACTGGTAAGTCCCCGTTTTTTGGGGCATATGGTTTTCACCCCCGGTTTTGTACTTTCAGTAGAGGGGGCTCTTCGGGGGTTCCTGAGGAGGAACGATTTCGTAATCACTTGCTTCAGTGTGGAGAGGGGTACTGAATAATCTGAGTACTATGGGGAACCGATACAAACGTATGGCTGATAGGAGGAGAGTGTCTGGTCCGGACCTAAGTGTGAACGATTGGGTATGGTTGTCTACCAAGAATATAAAACTTAAGGTTCCCTCCTGGAAACTGGGTCCCAGGTTCATCGGGCCGTACAGGATCAGTTCTATAATTAATCCGGTGGCATTCCGTCTTGACCTCCCCCATACGTTTAAAATTCATAACGTGTTCCACAGATCTTTGCTTAAGAGGTATGTGGCGCCAATGATACCGTCACCTTTACCTCCTCCTTCAGTGGTGGTCAATGGAAATTTGGAGTTTCAGGTATCGGAAGTCATCGATTCACGTTTTAGTCGCCGGTCCCTTCAGTACCTGGTTCCTTGGAAAGGGTATGGTCCTGAGGAGAGAATGTGGGTTCCTGCGTCAGATATTAATGCAGACCGGTTAATTCGGGCCTTCCACACGACTCACCCGGATAAACCTGGCCCTGAGGGTCCGGAGGCCCCTCGTAGAAGGGGGGTTACTGTCACGGGTGTGTCGCCACGAAGATCGTCGCGACTACACAGCCTGACTTCTCGCAGCTGAGTTTTTGGTGCTTTGTGTTTTTTGGTAGTGAGGGAGTTAATTCTCTCTCTCTGTGCTTGACGAGGCTCTGCCTCGCCCATCTGCAGTTAATGCTGCAGTATTGGGATTCCTTCAAATACCTGCTTGTCTGATAGGGAAGTTGTCGGTGAAAGCATTTCTTGCAGACCTTCAGAGCGGATCGTTGTTTGGTGGAGCTTGGAGCGAAGAGTATGCGGTGTGGTTCCTTCCCTTCCTCCCTTAATCATTTATCTCCTAACCTGTTGTTGTTCCCTCTGTAATTGTGGTGTGTGTTTTTTGTATGCAAGGTGGTTTTTGGTTTTCCCCTTGTACTGTCTTGTTAGTCTAGTACTGTGTTTTGGGCATTTTCTATCCTGTTCCCCATTGTTGTGATCGGGGTCCTTCTCAGGACTAGATTACTGAGGTTCAGGGATATTCAGGAGTTTAGGGTTACGCTGGCGGCCTGGACCTCTGTACCATTAACAGTACCTCCAGGTTGAGGGATTAGTCAGGGCCCCCGTTTAGGGTCAGCTCAGGCCCCTGACCTCCTGTACGCTGAGACAGCGTGACATGGGCCTTTTCTCTCCAACCTAGTGATCCGTGCTTTAGATCTGTGGATAGTTTTTTTTCTGCTTTGGGGTTGTTGTATGATGATCCTGATCGTGTCTCATCTGCTGAGTCTGAATTAAGACGTTTGAGGCAGGGATCAGGTAATGTGGAAAATTATTGTACTCATTTCCGCCGGTGGTCTGCACAGGTGGAGTGGAACGATTCAGCTTTGAAAAGTTTCTTTCTTGCTGGGCTAGGTGAAAGGGTTAAAGATCTGCTGATTGCTTATCCTTCACCTGGAAACTTGCAGGAGGCAATGCAATTAGCTATACGGGTGGACAGGAGACTGCATGCAAGGGTTAATGAGAGTAAATCCTCTCCCATGTCAGCTCCGAGTCTTGAGAGGGTCTGTACTGACATTGGAGAGCCGATGGAGATTAGGGCGATGTCACCAGGCTCTCAGGAAAAAGACCGCAGATTTCCTGAAGGTTTGTGCTTTTATTGTGGTGGATCTGACCATTTCATTAAGAACTGTGTGCTTCGTATGAACAAAGAAAAAAAAAAGGTCAGTTACGCCCGTATAGCCTGTTTAAATACTAAGGGTGTACTTCTTTCTGCTACTACCACTGCTCAGGAGGAGTTAATTGAATTTTGGGTATTTGTGGATTGTGGTTCTACTCTGAATGTGATTGATGGGGGATTCTTGGAAAGACTTAAATTAAAACCCAAACCTTTGTCATCCCCTATTGCCGTGGTTTCTGTCGATGGCTCTCCCTTAAAGAGTGTTACTCACAAGGTCTGTGAATTTCCCCTCACTATTAATGGTATTCACCAAGAGAATTTGGATTTGGTAGTATTAAATAATTTGCCTTCTCCAGTAGTGTTGGGGTTACCCTGGTTAAAATTGCACGATCCTGTACTGGATTGGTCTACCAATGAAATTAAGTCCTGGAGCCCTAAGTGTTATGACAAGTGTTGTAACGGGCGCATTGCTGCTGTGGACAAAGGGGAATTACCTGTAACTATTCAAGATTTTTGGAAAGTTTTTTCTGAGAAGGAATCGCAAATTTTGCCTCCCCATAGAGACTATGATTGTACCATTGAATTTGTCCCTGGAGCGACTCTTCCTAAGAGTCATTTATTTAATCTTACTATTCCTGAGAGAAAGGCTTTGGAGGAATACATACAGACAAGCTTGGCCGCCGGTCACATTAGGCCTTCCAAGTCTCCTGCGGCTGTTGGATTTTTTTTTGTTAAAAAAAAGGACGGCGGTTTACGTTCTTGTCTGGACTTTCGTGAGATTAATAAAATTACTGTACGCAATCCTTACCCACTGCCATTGATTCCTGATTTGTTTAACCAGTTAGTGGGGGCCAAGCTGTTCTGTAAAATTGATCTTCGGGGGGCATACAATTTGTTGCGCATGAAGGAGGGTGATGAATGGAAGACTGCTTTTAACACTCCTGTGGGTCATTTTGAGAATCTGGTTATGCCTTTTGGTCTTATCAATGCTCCAGCATTTTTTCAGAATCTTATTAATGACATCCTTAGACCTTTGATCGGCAAAAATGTGGTTGTGTATTTGGATGACATTTTGATTTATTCGCCTGATCTGGAGTCTCATTGGCAGAGCGTACGTGAGGTATTACAGTTATTAATTGACAATTCGCTTTTTGCTAAGCGAGAGAAATGTGAGTTCACTGTACAGAGGATTAGTTTTTTGGGCTACATTATCTCCAGTGAAGGTTTTGAGATGGACCCGGTGAAAGTTCAAGCTGTGCAGGAATGGCCTAGGCCTATTGGTTTGAAATCAATACAGAGGTTTTACAGAAAATTCATAAAAATGTTTTCTATTATTGTCAAACCACTGACCGATCTCACCAGGAAAGGTGCTAATGCGGTTCAGTGGACTTCTGAGGCCATTGAAGCTTTTGTGTTTCTAAAGGAGAGGTTTACCTCTGCTCCCATCCTTATGCAGCCTGATGTGACTAAGCCGTTTTTGGTTGAGGTTGATGCTTCTTCTGTGGGGGTCGGTGCGGTGTTGTCTCAGGAAAAAAAGGATGGAGTACATCCCTGTGCCTTTTTTTCCAAAAAATTTTCTGAGACTGAACTTAATTACATATTGGTAATCGGGAATTGCTGGCTATTAAACTCGCATTAGAACACTAGCATCATCTCTTGGAAGATGCTGAATTTCCCGTTCAGGTTTTCACTGATCATAAAAATCTGATCTATCTTGATGCTGCCAAGCGCTTGAATGTCCGTCAGGCTAGGTGGGCACTTTTTTTCTCACGGTTTAATTTTTCCGTTACTTACATCCCGGGTACCAAGAATATTAAAGCTGATGCTTTGTCTCGCAGCTTTTCTCCCATGGTTGGTGCTGAGGAGGAGGAGAGCATTTTACAAGAAGGTGTTGTGATTGCTGCTTTGGACTCCGTTTTGGAGGATGAGATTCTTAAAGCTCAGGAGAATGCCCCATCTAACACTCCCCATGGGAGGTTGTTTGTGCCCAGGACCTTTATGAGAGATTTGTTTGTTGAGTGTCATGAGTCTCGGTTGGCAGGCCATCCAGGAATTTCTGAGACCAAGAGACTTGTGGGTCGCAGTTTTTGGTGGCCTGGATGGCAGAAGGAAGTCATTAAGTGTTCGCCTTTTTTTTGTTGTTCTGGGAGACATTCGTCTTTTGGGTCATTCTCCAAATTGGTATCGGCTGTGCCTGAGGAGGAGAGTTTTTCCGGTGATTTGGAGAGAGTTTGGACGGATGTGCGTGGTAATATTCAGGAGGCTAACAAAAAATCTAAGAGGTACTTTGATAGGAAACGGCAAGAGGTTTTGTTTGCTATTGGTGACATGGTTTGGTTGTCCTCTAAGAATCTGCGATTGAGGATTCCTTCTAAAAAATTGGGTCGCAAGTTTGTAGGGCCCTTTAAGGTGCTTCAGATAGTTAACCAATCTGCTGTTAGGTTGGAGGTTCCTACCTCCTGGAAGATTAATCCGGTGTTTCATGTTTCTCTGTTGAAAAGAGCTGATGTGTCGGATGGTGACGCCTCTGCCACTGTTCCTCCGGTGGTGGAGGACGGGGAATATGAAATTTCCCGCATCCTAAATTCTAGACGGTATAGAGGGAGTTTGCAGTATCTCGTCGCTTGGAAGGGTTTCGGACCCGAGGATAACTCATGGGTGAGGGCGGATGATGTTTCTGCTTCCAGACTTGTCAGAGCATTTCACAGGAGGTTTCCTGATAAGCCCGGGGCTAGGGGATCCGGAGGATCCTCTTAGAAGAGGGGGTACTGTGAGAACTCTCCTGTTAGTATTTTTCTAGTTTGCTGGTCACATGACCTTTTTTGCCTATTTAATCCTGCTCCGCCCTCCTGGCCTTGCTGGACTTCATTGCAATTTCTACTTTTGAGCTAGCTTGGTGCCCTGTTGCCTTTCTCAGTCAGTTTTGCTGGGTCTTCGGACCTCTATGTTCAATGTTGTTTGTTTGTCTTATTTCTGCTACAATTTCTGCTAGGAGGTGTCCATCTTTCTCCCAGTCCCTAGTTCTTGTAGGGATCCCTCCCTCACATCTATAGGTCTTCATTCAGACTAGCCGAGGACTTTAGCGGGTCTGATCGCAGGATCAGGTTCCCCGTTACATCGTAGGGATCCAGCTTAGTTCTATTGTAGGGACAGATCTCCTGTCTTTCCTTAGTGCTTGTAGCAGATCATAACAGTAGCAGTGTGTGAGCCTTGTTCTATTAGTCCATCTATACTAACCTCCACCGGGTTGCTAATTCAATATAATGTTTTTCTGCATCTAGCTCTGAAAAAATATTTCAGCTTTTAGCAGTGTGTGGTACTCATTTTATTAGGTTATCTATACCAAGCTCCACCAGCTTTGAAATTAATAATAATTTTTAGCTGCATCTAGCCCTGAAAATACTTTTTCTTCCCAATAGTGGTAGCAATAGAAATGTGGGGTGCACGCCTGGCTAACAAAAATATACACTTCATAACAAAAAACACCAGCCTAGCGCACTGCATTAATAAAATGGCATCATCGTCTCTCTCAGTGTTAGGCCTACTACGCCGGCTAGCATTACTGTGCCTAAAACACAATGTATGGGTCCGCGCTAGCCACGATGCTGAGGGGTCTAAAGCTGCTGCTAACGCTTTATCACAATTCAATTGGCAGACGTTCACAGAGCTCTTCCCCAACGCCCACCCATCGGGCAACAATTGCCCTCCCTCCCTATGGGATCTAGTGGCGAATAGTTGATGCAATTAATCAGAGCGTCAGTTGCCCCGTCGACGTGGCAAGCATACGGTAAGGCATGGGAAGAGTGGACATGACTAGTAGCAGGCAGACGGGTTGACCAATGTGAACAAGCCAGATCACAAGTCACCATAGAATTTCTCAACCAGCTAATGATGAGGGGCATATCAGGGGCATCAGCGCAGCGGTGTCTGACCGGAGTAGCATTTCACTTCCAACTACTGAATTGGGGACATGTGACAAAGATTCATCATCAAACAATCCATAAAAGGGTGGAAAAGGGGTCAGCCAAGTCAGGAATGTAGACGTCCCGTGTCACTAAAACTGATTTCTCACATCATATCCCTAACACCATTAACATGACACTCACAATTTGAAGCAACACTACTGTCTACTGCATTTGCGATCGCCTTCTTTGGGGCGCTATGCATAAGCGAATTAGTCCCTCAATCCAAAATTACCACCAGTGGAGGCTTATTACACCAGGACGTAGTCATAGCCAATAATGCAATACGTCTACGCATACGCCAATCGAAAACGGTTCCAGCGGGCAGGGGCACTAGGGTACTTCTACAACCCACAAATGGTACACTGAGTCGGGTAACAATAGTAAAAACTTATATAACCATCAGATCACAAAGTAATTTCTTCCTATCAAACATTGATGGAACGCCATTATCAAGATACCAGTTCCAAGCTATATTTAATAAATGCATAACATCAGCAGGGAACCACCACAAAGATTACGGGACACACTCATTCCGCATAGGCGCGGCCACGGAAGCAGCAAGAGCAGGACTGTCAGAAACGGAAGTTCAGAGGATAGGGAGATGGCGATCCACGTGTTTGGCGAGATACATAAGACCGGACTTGTTATCCTAACGTGGTTTGCTTCTCTTACAGGTGACGCTAAGCCAACAGTGTGGGTGATAGGCCACTCGTATATATATTTGGCAGAAAAAATGGCGAAAGTAATGAAACTAGACACTGAGCGCTTCAGAGAATTTTTCACAAAGCTAACTATAGTAGGGTCAGAGATTGTGCCTATAGCGGTATGGCAAGGTGCGCGAGACATCACGGCCATCGAACGGACAAGGTGGGTAATAAATATTCGGATGGAAAAATTTAAAAGAGACAGAGGTGGTGTAGTGATACGACACCGACAACTGGAAGGAGATAAAGCAGGCCTCATACGGCCCGACTGTGTTCACTTAATGGATATTGGACTGGACATATTCCTGTCAGGACCCCAGGACGGAGTGGAACAAGCGTTAAGAGTGATGGGTGGGGGTCAGAGTCCTGCATAAGAGTACGCATTATCCTCTGTGGCCTGGAAATAGAAAGGACATGTTGGAGAATTACACTTGTTGGCCAACTTGCCGGAGTGGAGACCCAGGGCATGCTGCAACAAGCTGAATTATTTTAGAAATAAAATGCCTTTCTAATGGAATGAGTATAAAGAGTTAATAAAGCTGTGACCAATCCTCACCCATCCAGTTGTAAGAGTTACATTATTGTGTTGTCAAAGAAAGGGGGGCGGTAGGGGGGCTGAGCGTCTGGGTTAGGTTGGGGGTCCCCACAGTCTGCCTAGGCTAGATGCATTTAAAAATTCTTATTAGATACACAGGCGGTGCAGCTGGGCTACTACGCCCAAAGTATAGCCTAGGCTAGATGCAGTTAAAAATTCTACGTTGACTAGCAGACACTGAAGCTTTGGAGCAGACCTCTGAGTAAACAGCTCTTCAGACTCAACCATCTGTGTTACCCCAAGCCATAGTGTATGTAGTTTCATACAGTTAAAAGGGGGGGGAGCGACCCAACCCACCTGGAATTGACGATGCCAACGTCACGTAAGACATAGCAAGGGGACTCCAAAAAGAGTCTCCATTTTTTCCCAAAATTGTGGCACAGACACCATTTAACCCTAGAACGCATACCTGGGGCCTCGCAGGCCTGCCCTGTTAATTGTTTTCTATTTTCTGCAAGATTACTTTAGTTAGAGTTTTGAAACTCTAGGTATTCTTCATGTATATAGTTTGTCATTTGAGTTTGAGTTATTCCATGTTATTTGCACATGGACCTAAAAGGCCCCAGGTATGTGAAAGTGTAGATTTTTATGGTCATGCGTTCTAGGGTTAAGTGGCATCAATTGCCCCAGAGCTACTTAAAACGGTTGGTGAGGTGATTTTACCAAATCCTCAAGCTTTTAGTCTGCCCAGGATGACACAGGGGTAGAAAAGTCCTTGCAAATCCATGATTTGCTCATCTTTATGAACATGAGTCTGTCTACATTCTCAGTGGACAGCCTTGTGCGCTTATCTGTCAGCACACCACCAGCAGCGCTGAACACACATTCAGAGAGAACGCTGGCTGCACGGCATGACAAGATCTCCAAGGCGTGAGTGGAGAGCTCTGGCCATTTTTCCAGATTGGAATCCTAAAATGAGCAAGGGTCCAGTGACACAGTCATGGCTTCGATGTTCACTTGGAGATACTCCTGTACCTTCCTCTCTAGGCGTTGACTATGTGTCAGACGTCTTGTCTCCTGTGGCCTTGCAAAGGATGGTCTAAAAATGTGGTGAAACGATTCCACAAAATTGCTGTTACCAGCAGATACTGTGTTACTGTTACGGTTTGAGTGATGAACACTCGACAGTCCCACGGTTGGCAAGTTAGAACTGTGAGATTCACTACGTGCACCACTGGTGTTTTGTGGAAAAGCACATGTAAGATTCTGCAACAGATACTCCTGCATGCGTGAATCCCTTTCTATGGCAGGAATTATTTTGGCAAATTTACTTTTGTAACGGGGATCTAAGAGTGTGGCAACCCAGTAGTCTGGATTACTTCGAATTCTGACAATCCGAGGATCATGTTGCAGGTAGTGCAGCAAGAAGGCACTCATGTGTCTTGCGCATCCAGGAGGACCAAGTCCTTGTTGTGTTGGTAGTGAGGTAAGAATCATGCTTCCTTCCTCTGCCCTCTCCCCCAAACCTCGCACAACAGAAATGTGATCAAGGTCTCCCTCATCTGATGAGTCTTCCATGCCCATCGCCAGTTCATCCTCCACTTCTTCCTCAGCTCCTGCACCTTCCTCAACAGTTTGGCTGCTACCATGCGCCCTGGTTAATCCCTCTCCCCAACCCTCGCATACCTGCCGCCTTGGTGCTGCCGACCGTCTGGACCTTGGAGATGTTGTCCCTTCCGCATGCAACTCCTCCTCTACTTCCTCCATCTCCTCTTGTCCCACCACCTGACTCTGAATTCTGTTTAATGTGTGCTGCAGCATCTAAGTCACCGGAATAGTCATGCTGATAATGGCATCGTCGTCAGCACTAAACATCTTTGTCGCCATTTCAAAACTGTGCAGAAGGGTGTGTGGTGCCCCTGAGGGTTCAGTCGCCACAGAGTTACTGCATCTCACCCAGAGGTGTGGTATCTCACCCTCAGGTAAGGATGGAGTATGGCTCGGGACCCTAACACCTGCATCCAACACATACCCTCAGTGGGGGTAGGGCGAGATTGCTCCTAAGGGAGAGCACAGTCCCAGGTCCCTAGCTGGCAGGAGGGTCCTATGTAGTGGGTGCTTAGGGGAGCAGCTTAGGGGAGCACATGACAGGGAGAGTATAAATAGGAAGCCATCTTAGAAAGAGCAAGCCAGTCAGAGGAGGAGAAGTGACAGGAGCAGAGGCTCTGCATGAGCTCTGATCCGGAGGCGGGCCTAGCCTCGGAGGCCCAGGATGGAAGGAGAGAAGAGAGAAGTGGGAGTAGGAAGGCTCAAGGAACCGAAGGGACCCTAGGGGTACGGGCCGTGCAGATTGCCACCCGTACGCCCGCTGCTACCAGGAGGTAGAGGGGTCAGGCCAGATAAGGGGAACCGGTCCCTCAACTAGCGGAGAAACAGCAAGGCTCAACTAGAAACCGGAGGCTGCAGCATTTCATATACTGCATGCCAAAGTCCACACCAGTCTCACTAAGAAGGTAGCCACATAGGACCCAGGGGACGGAACACACGTCGCCCGCCAAGGCCCGAGGATACCGGATAGAAGTGTTACTGGGTGTGAGGTGCAGGGAGAAGGCCAGAGAAAGGACACACAGAATGGGGTCCTGCTTAGTACGCCGGAGCTATCTGGGGGTGGACTGAGCCCCTCACTGAGTACGCACAGCACAACGGGGGAGATTGCTCTGGTACCTGTAATCTGGACTGCAACAACTGTGAGTAAAGATCTTGGGACTAGAGATGAGCGTTGTTCTACTCGAACTGTTCGCCAATCTCAAATTCGAGCTGTTTTGGGCGGTGTTCGAGCCGTTCGGCGAACACGAACAATTTGAGAAAAATTCGGCTGTTCGAGGTTATGTTCGATAACTGTTCGTGCACCAAAATCATAACTGGATTTTTTCTCAGTAATGATGAAAATTAATGTTAATACGCAGTTTGAGTGTACCGCGGGGTGGGGGGAGGGGCAGGGGATGGATCTCTGCAGGAACAATGAAGATCTCCATTTTTTTTTCTCTTTCCCGCATTTACAGTGGGGAGGTGCAATGTGTCAGCCTATCAGCAGCGCACACACGGAGCGAAGTGCTTTTTTTCACACAAGCAAGGGCATGTGTCATTGGCAGTGTATGTCACATGTCCTTGCCCTATAAGACCAAGCCATTTTCCCCGTCGCCACCATTTTCTCACTGCTGCAGCTGCGTGTTAGACGGCACCGCTGTTGCTGTGTGCGCTATACCTTGTTAATTTCAAGCCAATTTTCGCACAAATATACAGATAGCTTGGGAGTAGGGAATAGTTGTGATTGCAGTCCTTTTAAGGACTAGGTTACAGCATTTCCTACGACTTTTATCAGGCAGGTCTGTGCTCTTAAATAGATAAGTTGTGGGAGTAAAGACTAATTGTAATTGGAGTCCTTTTCAGGACTAGGTTACATCAGTTCCTATCAGTTTTTGCCAGGCAGGTCTGTGCCAGTGCTGTGCAAGTTTTTTTCACAGCATTTGGCAGAATCTAGCAAAGCTAATCCTTTTTGGCCTATTGCAGAGTGTGTTAGTCAGTGGAGTAGCCTATCTGTGTTGCAAGATATACCACCTGTGTATAGAATACCAATTTTTTTACTGCACCTAGTGAAGTAAAATCTTTTGGGCATAGCATCATTCTATTAGTCCATCTATACTGACCTCCATCAGGTTGCAAACTGAATCTAATTTTTTTCTGCATCTAGCTCTGAAAAAATATTTGGCCTTCTAGCAGTGTGTCGGACTTTTTCTATTAGTCCATCTATACTGACCTCCATCAGGTTGCAAATTAAAAATAATTTTTATCTGCATCTACAATACCTCTGAAAAAATATTTGGGCTTCTAGCTGTGTGTGGGACTTGTTGTATTAGTCCATCTATACTGACCTCCATCAGGTTGCAAACTGAATATATTTTTTTCTGCATCTACCTCTGAAAAAATATTGGGCTTCTAGCTGTGTGTGGGACTTGTTGTATTAGTCCATCTATACTGACCTCCATCAGGTTGCAAACTGAATATATTTTTTTCTGCATCTACCTCTGAAAAAATATTGGGCTTCTAGCTGTGTGTGGGTCTTGTTCTATTAATCCATCTATACTGACCTCCATCAGGTTGCAAACTGAATATAATTTTTTTCTGCATCTAGCTCTGAAAAAATATTTGGCCTTCTAGTAGTGTGTCGGACTTTCTCTATTAGTCCATCTATACTGACCTCCATCAGGTTGCAAATTAAAAATTATTTTTATCTGCATCTACAGTACCTCTGAAAAAATATTTGGGCTTCTAGCTGTGTGTGGGACTTGTTGTATTAGTCCATCTATACTGACCTCCATCAGGTTGCAAACTGAATATATTTTTTTCTGCATCTACCTCTGAAAAAATATTTGGCTTCTAGCTGTGTGTGGGACTTGTTGTATTAGTCCATCTATACTGACCTCCATCAGGTTGCAAACTGAATATATTTTTTTCTGCATCTACCTCTGAAAAAATATTGGGCTTCTAGCTGTGTGTGGGTCTTGTTCTATTAATCCATCTATACAGACCTCCATCAGGTTGCAAACTGAATATAATTTTTTTCTGCATCTAGCTCTGAAAAAATATTTGGCCTTCTAGCAGTGTGTCGGACTTGTTCTATTAGTCCACCTATACTGACCTCCATCAGGTTGCAAATTCAAAATAATTTTTTGTATGCATCTAGCTCTGAAAAAATATTTGGCCTTCTAGCAGTGTGTGGGACTTTCTCTATTAGTCCATCTATACTGACCTCCATCAGGTTGCAAACTGAATCAAATTTTTTTCTGCATCTAGCTCTGAAAAAATATTTGGCCTTCTAGCAGTGTGTCGGACTTTCTCTATTAGTCCATCTATACTGACCTCCATCAGGTTGCAAATTAAAAATAATTTTTATCTGCATCTACAGTACCTCTGAAAAAATATTTGGGCTTCTAGCTGTGTGTGGGACTTGTTGTATTACTCCATCTATACTGTCCTCCATCAGGTTGCAAACTGAATATATTTTTTTCTGCATCTACCTCTGAAAAAATATTGGGCTTCTAGCTGTGTGTGGGTCTTGTTCTATTAATCCATCTATACAGACCTCCATCAGGTTGCAAACTGAATATAATTTTTTTCTGCATCTAGCTCTGAAAAAATATTTGGCCTTCTAGCAGTGTGTCGGACTTTCTCTATTAGTCCATCTATACTGACCTCCATCAGGTTGCAAATTAAAAATAATTTTTATCTGCATGTACAGTACCTCTGAAAAAATATTTGGGCTTCTAGCTGTGTGTGGGACTTGTTGTATTAGTCCATCTATACTGACCTCCATCAGGTTGCAAACTGAATATATTTTTTTCTGCATCTACCTCTGAAAAAATATTGGGCTTCTAGCTGTGTGTGGGACTTGTTGTATTAGTCCATCTATACTGACCTCCATCAGGTTGCAAACTGAATATATTTTTTTCTGCATCTACCTCTGAAAAAATATTGGGCTTCTAGCTGTGTGTGGGTCTTGTTCTATTAATCCATCTATACAGACCTCCATCAGGTTGCAAACTGAATATAATATTTTTCTGCATCTAGCTCTGAAAAAATATTTGGCCTTCTAGCAGTGTGTGGGACTTGTTCTATTAGTCCACCTATACTGACCTCCATCAGGTTGCAAATTCAAAATAATTTTTTGTATGCATCTAGCTCTGAAAAAATATTTGGCCTTCTAGCAGTGTGTCGGACTTTCTCTATTAGTCCATCTATACTGACCTCCATCAGGTTGCAAATTAAAAATAATTTTTATCTGCATCTACAGTACCTCTGAAAAAATATTTGGGCTTCTAGCTGTGTGTGGGACTTGTTGTATTAGTCCATCTATACTGACCTCCATCAGGTTGCAAACTGAATATATTTTTTTCTGCATCTACCTCTGAAAAAATATTGGGCTTCTAGCTGTGTGTGGGACTTGTTGTATTAGTCCATCTATACTGACCTCCATCAGGTTGCAAACTGAATATATTTTTTTCTGCATCTACCTCTGAAAAAATATTGGGCTTCTAGCTGTGTGTGGGTCTTGTTCTATTAATCCGTCTATACAGACCTCCATCAGGTTGCAAACTGAATATAATTTTTTTCTGCATCTAGCTCTGAAAAAATATTTGGCCTTCTATCAGTGTGTGGGACTTTCTCTATTAGTCCATCTATACTGACCTCCATCAGGTTGCAAACTGAATCTAATTTTTTTTCTGCATCTAGCTCTGAAAAAATATTTGGCCTTCTAGCAGTGTGTCGGACTTTCTCTATTAGTCCATCTATACTGACCTCCATCAGGTTGCAAATTAAAAATAATTTTTATCTGCATCTACAGTACCTCTGAAAAAATATTTGGGCTTCTAGCTGTGTGTGGGACTTGTTGTATTAGTCCATCTATACTGACCTCCATCAGGTTGCAAACTGAATATATTTTTTTCTGCATCTACCTCTGAAAAAATATTGGGCTTCTAGCTGTGTGTGGGACTTGTTGTATTAGTCCATCTATACTGACCTCCATCAGGTTGCAAACTGAAAATATTTTTTTCTGCATCTACCTCTGAAAAAATATTGGGCTTCTAGCTGTGTGTGGGTCTTGTTCTATTAATCCATCTATACAGACCTCCATCAGGTTGCAAACTGAATATAATTTTTTTCTGAATCTAGCTCTGAAAAAATATTTGGCCTTCTAGCAGTGTGTGGGACTTGTTCTATTAGTCCACCTATACTGACCTCCATCAGGTTGCAAATTCAAAATAATTTTTTGTATGCATCTAGCTCTGAAAAAATATTTGGCCTTCTAGCAGTGTGTGGGACTTTCTCTATTAGTCCATCTATACTGACCTCCATCAGGTTGCAAACTGAATCTAATTTTTTTCTGCATCTAGCTCTGAAAAAATATTTGGCCTTCTAGCAGTGTGTCGGACTTTCTCTATTAGTCCATCTATACTGACCTCCATCAGGTTGCAAATTAAAAATAATTTTTATCTGCATCTACAGTACCTCTGAAAAAATATTTCGGCTTCTAGCTGTGTGTGGGACTTGTTGTATTAGTCCATCTATACTGACCTCCATCAGGTTGCAAACTGAATATATTTTTTTCTGCATCTACCTCTGAAAAAATATTGGGCTTCTAGCTGTGTGTGGGACTTGTTGTATTAGTCCATCTATACTGACCTCCATCAGGTTGCAAATTGAATATAATTTTTTTCTGCATCTAACCCAGCCAATAGTTTTGGCCTAATACCACAGTTTGGCCACTCAGCTCTGCTCGGTTACCATCCATTGTTTTTTTGTGCAAACAACTCCAGAGTTGTGAATTAGTTAACCACCAAAATGAGTGGAAAAAGGCCTGCTGCTGGTGGAAAGGGGAATAGGCGTGTTGGGAAGGGGAAAAAAGGTTGTGTCCGTGGGGTAGGTGTTAAAGCAACAGTAACATCTGCAGAAGAAAGACCATCTTCCAGCCAAACTAAAATGTCTACTTCTTTTAGCGGACAATGTGAAAAGATCCCTTTCTTACGGCCACGCCAATCGCTACAAATTCCAGATGAGGCACAAAAACAGCAGGTGCTTCAACGGATATCAAGTGCTCCTTTAAGTGGGCTCTCCTCCACATCAACTTCAACATCACAAATACTCCAGTCCTCAAAGGTGTCACCCAAATCGCACTTGCTTCCTCACAGCTCCCAAATCTCCAGCTGCCCGTCTGAGTATGAGGTAGAACAGATGGTTGAGTCTGCAAAGCTGTTTACTCATACTATAAAACCTACAAAAGACAAAAATATATCTCATACCCTACCATCATTATATATAAATGTAAAGCAAAGTTGCATAATAAATATAGGGTACTTAGTGAACTATTTTTGATCAAAAAAAGTATACAAGCCGTCCCACCAGCGGCAAGGTGACCCTAAATTGGGACGGTACCTATACTGCCTATATTAAAAACCTTACTGTATATCAAAGTTGAAGCAATGCATATAAAAGGGTAGACAAATAGGACCGGGTCCCAACTCCAGACCACCCAGGCCCGTGGTAAGCTACATATATACCAGTCAGCTCAACAAAGGGGATGCCACACCCCCAAATTGCACAGAATGCAAACAAGACAAAAAACCAGGCAATGTGAACTGAGGTCTAAGATGGTAGACATGCAAGAAATAGGAGCATGTTCACACTAGCAAAAAAGAAACAAAACCTACAAAAGACAAAAATATATCTCATACCCTACCATCATTATATATAAATGTAAAGCAAAGTTGCATAATAAATATAGGGTACTTAGTGAACTATTTTTGATCAAAAAAAGTATACAAGCCGTCCCACCAGCGGCAAGGTGACCCTAAATTGGGACGGTACCTATACTGCCTATATTAAAAACCTTACTGTATATCAAAGTTGAAGCAATGCATATAAAAGGGTAGACAAATAGGACCGGGTCCCAACTCCAGACCACCCAGGCCCGTGGTAAGCTACATATATACCAGTCAGCTCAACAAAGGGGATGCCACACCCCCAAATTGCACAGAATGCAAACAAGACAAAAAACCAGGCAATGTGAACTGAGGTCTAAGATGGTAGACATGCAAGAAATAGGAGCATGTTCACACTAGCAAAAAAGAAACAAAACCTACAAAAGACAAAAATATATCTCATACCCTACCATCATTATATATAAATGTAAAGCAAAGTTGCATAATAAATATAGGGTACTTAGTGAACTATTTTTGATCAAAAAAAGTATACAAGCCGTCCCACCAGCGGCAAGGTGACCCTAAATTGGGACGGTACCTATACTGCCTATATTAAAAACCTTACTGTATATCAAAGTTGAAGCAATGCATATAAAAGGGTAGACAAATAGGACCGGGTCCCAACTCCAGACCACCCAGGCCCGTGGTAAGCTACATATATACCAGTCAGCTCAACAAAGGGGATGCCACACCCCCAAATTGCACAGAATGCAAACAAGACAAAAAACCAGGCAATGTGAACTGAGGTCTAAGATGGTAGACATGCAAGAAATAGGAGCATGTTCACACTAGCAAAAAAGAAACAAAACCTACAAAAGACAAAAATATATCTCATACCCTACCATCATTATATATAAATGTAAAGCAAAGTTGCATAATAAATATAGGGTACTTAGTGAACTATTTTTGATCAAAAAAAGTATACAAGCCGTCCCACCAGCGGCAAGGTGACCCTAAATTGGGACGGTACCTATACTGCCTATATTAAAAACCTTACTGTATATCAAAGTTGAAGCAATGCATATAAAAGGGTAGACAAATAGGACCGGGTCCCAACTCCAGACCACCCAGGCCCGTGGTAAGCTACATATATACCAGTCAGCTCAACAAAGGGGATGCCACACCCCCAAATTGCACAGAATGCAAACAAGACAAAAAACCAGGCAATGTGAACTGAGGTCTAAGATGGTAGACATGCAAGAAATAGGAGCATGTTCACACTAGCAAAAAAGAAACAAAACCTACAAAAGACAAAAATATATCTCATACCCTACCATCATTATATATAAATGTAAAGCAAAGTTGCATAATAAATATAGGGTACTTAGTGAACTATTTTTGATCAAAAAAAGTATACAAGCCGTCCCACCAGCGGCAAGGTGACCCTAATTTGGGACGGTACCTATACTGCCTATATTAAAAACCTTACTGTATATCAAAGTTGAAGCAATGCATATAAAAGGGTAGACAAATAGGACCGGGTCCCAACTCCAGACCACCCAGGCCCGTGGTAAGCTACATATATACCAGTCAGCTCAACAAAGGGGATGCCACACCCCCAAATTGCACAGAATGCAAACAAGACAAAAAACCAGGCAATGTGAACTGAGGTCTAAGATGGTAGACATGCAAGAAATAGGAGCATGTTCACACTAGCAAAAAAGAAACAAAACCTACAAAAGACAAAAATATATCTCATACCCTACCATCATTATATATAAATGTAAAGCAAAGTTGCATAATAAATATAGGGTACTTAGTGAACTATTTTTGATCAAAAAAAGTATACAAGCCGTCCCACCAGCGGCAAGGTGACCCTAAATTGGGACGGTACCTATACTGCCTATATTAAAAACCTTACTGTATATCAAAGTTGAAGCAATGCATATAAAAGGGTAGACAAATAGGACCGGGTCCCAACTCCAGACCACCCAGGCCCGTGGTAAGCTACATATATACCAGTCAGCTCAACAAAGGGGATGCCACACCCCCAAATTGCACAGAATGCAAACAAGACAAAAAACCAGGCAATGTGAACTGAGGTCTAAGATGGTAGACATGCAAGAAATAGGAGCATGTTCACACTAGCAAAAAAGAAACAAAACCTACAAAAGACAAAAATATATCTCATACCCTACCATCATTATATATAAATGTAAAGCAAAGTTGCATAATAAATATAGGGTACTTAGTGAACTATTTTTGATCAAAAAAAGTATACAAGCCGTCCCACCAGCGGCAAGGTGACCCTAAATTGGGACGGTACCTATACTGCCTATATTAAAAACCTTACTGTATATCAAAGTTGAAGCAATGCATATAAAAGGGTAGACAAATAGGACCGGGTCCCAACTCCAGACCACCCAGGCCCGTGGTAAGCTACATATATACCAGTCAGCTCAACAAAGGGGATGCCACACCCCCAAATTGCACAGAATGCAAACAAGACAAAAAACCAGGCAATGTGAACTGAGGTCTAAGATGGTAGACATGCAAGAAATAGGAGCATGTTCACACTAGCAAAAAAGAAACAAAACCTACAAAAGACAAAAATATATCTCATACCCTACCATCATTATATATAAATGTAAAGCAAAGTTGCATAATAAATATAGGGTACTTAGTGAACTATTTTTGATCAAAAAAAGTATACAAGCCGTCCCACCAGCGGCAAGGTGACCCTAAATTGGGACGGTACCTATACTGCCTATATTAAAAACCTTACTGTATATCAAAGTTGAAGCAATGCATATAAAAGGGTAGACAAATAGGACCGGGTCCCAACTCCAGACCACCCAGGCCCGTGGTAAGCTACATATATACCAGTCAGCTCAACAAAGGGGATGCCACACCCCCAAATTGCACAGAATGCAAACAAGACAAAAAACCAGGCAATGTGAACTGAGGTCTAAGATGGTAGACATGCAAGAAATAGGAGCATGTTCACACTAGCAAAAAAGAAACAAAACCTACAAAAGACAAAAATATATCTCATACCCTACCATCATTATATATAAATGTAAAGCAAAGTTGCATAATAAATATAGGGTACTTAGTGAACTATTTTTGATCAAAAAAAGTATACAAGCCGTCCCACCAGCGGCAAGGTGACCCTAAATTGGGACGGTACCTATACTGCCTATATTAAAAACCTTACTGTATATCTAAGTACCCTATATTTATTATGCAACTTTGCTTTACATTTATATATAATGATGGTAGGGTATGAGATATATTTTTGTCTTTTGTAGGTTTTGTTTCTTTTTTGCTAGTGTGAACATGCTCCTATTTCTTGCATGTCTACCATCTTAGACCTCAGTTCACATTGCCTGTTTTTTTGTCTTGTTTGCATTCTGTGCAATTTGGGGGTGTGGCATCCCCTTTGTTGAGCTGACTGGTATATATGTAGCTTACCACGGGCCTGGGTGGTCTGGAGTTGGGACCCGGTCCTATTTGTCTACCCTTTTATATGCATTGCTTCAACTTTGATATACAGTAAGGTTTTTAATATAGGCAGTATAGGTACCGTCCCAATTTAGGGTCACCTTGCCGCTGGTGGGACGGCTTGTATACTTTTTTTGATCAAAAATAGTTCACTAAGTACCCTATATTTATTATGCAACTTTGCTTTACATTTATATATAATGATGGTAGGGTATGAGATATATTTTTGTCTTTTGTAGGTTTTGTTTCTTTTTTGCTAGTGTGAACATGCTCCTATTTCTTGCATGTCTACCATCTTAGACCTCAGTTCACATTGCCTGGTTTTTTACTCATACTATAGCCTGGGAATCAGAGGTCGACTCCAGCGCTTCTGTGAATCCAGACGAGGAAATGATCTGCACTGATGCCCAGAATCTTTATGAGTCGGATCCAGGACCAGACGCAGAAGGTTCTGACCATAATGTAGACCCTCATTCCCAAACTGTAACTCCTGTTGGTGGAGACAATGAGGAAGACGATGATAAGACTCAAATACCTGATTGGAGCGACAACTTTAGTATTTTGTCAGGGCAGGAACAGGTTGGCTCTGAGGACGACGGGTGTGATAACACACAGGGTGATGATGATGAGGTTGGAGATCCCACTTACTGTCAACCCACAGTCAGCCAAGAGATGAGGTCAGCAGAGGAGGTGGAGGAAGATGCTAGTGACGACGAGGTCAGGTTGCGCCTTCCTGGACAGAGACGTAGTACTGGAAGCACGTCAACAACTGCATCCTCAAACACAACTCTGCCTCTCACCACAAGTCGTGGTGGCTCTTCAGGTCGCATGGGTGCTAAGCCTTGCATAGCCTGGGCATTTTTTCAGATCGATAAAGATGACCCAACTCGTGTTATCTGTAACATTTGTCAGCAAAAGCTAAGTAGAGGCCAAAAAATACATAGTTTGAGTACTTCATGCATGAACCGGCACATGGACATGAAGCATAAGTTGCAGTGGGAAGCTCAGTGTGCTACAATGCGGCCTAGCCGGCCGGGCCAACCACCGTCTGCCATATCTTGTGCATCCGCGGCCTCTTCATCCTCTGTGACTGGGGGGACAGCAGTCACACCTGTTTTGGGGCGCAGACCTGCCACCTCTTTACCCGCAACAGCCAGCGTGATTGGCAGGTCATCATTTTCTTTGGAGGTGGTAACACCAGCTGGTGTTGAGCGCTGTCCGACATCGATAGCACCACCTTTGGATCAAGGCAACCTAACATATCCGCCTGCATCTTCCTCACAGACCGGCAGTTTGCCGGGGACACCCTTATCAACCCCGTCTAAGCACAATAGCCAGCCCTCGGTCCCTCAGATGTGGACAAGTAAAAGACCATTTCCTCCTAGCCATGAGAAAGCTAAGAGGTTGAATTTCACCATCTGCAAGCTCTTGGCTACAGAAATGCTGCCTTTCCGCCTGGTGGACACAGAGGATTTTCGAGACCTTATGTCCGTCGCAGTGCCCCAGTACCAGATGCCCAGTCGGCACTACTTCTCAAAGAAAGGTGTGCCTGCGCTCCACCAGCATGTCACACACAACATCACCGCTTCTTTGAGAAACTCTGTGTGTGACAGGGTGCATTTCACCACAGACACTTGGATGAGTAGGCATGGACAGGGGCGCTACATGTCGCTGACTGGGCACTGGGTAACTATGGTGACAGCAGGACAAGGGGCTGCTGTCCAAGTCTTGCCGTCCCCATGAGTTGTGCGTCAATCCTCTTTATGTCAAAGTTCCTCCACTGCTTCTGCCTCCTCAACCTCCTCTCGGTCTTCCACCTGCACCCAAAGCCTGTCTGGTCATGCCACAAGCTTTCTAACTGCGCAGAAGGGATCCTGCACACCTCCTTACTATGCTGGCAGTAGGGCTCAACGTCATCAGGCGGTTTTTACATTGAAATGTCTGGGAAATGTGAGTCACACAGCTGAGGAGTTGTGGTCAGCTCTGGAGAACCAATTTCATGAATGGTTGTCTCCACTGGACCTGAAACCAGGGAAGGCCGTGTGCGACAATGCTGCAAACCTGGGTGCGGCCCTTCGCCGGGGCAATGTTACACACGTGCCTTGTATGGCTCACGTGCTGAACCTGGTTGTCCAGCAATTTTTAGCCCACTATCCCAGACTAGATGGCCTTCTGCAGAGGGCACGGTCGCTGTGTGCTCACTTCCGCCGTTCGCATCCCGCAGCTCAGCGACTTACATCTCTACAGAAGTCGTTGGGCCTGCCACTTCACCGGCTAAAATGCGATGTGCCTACCCGGTGGAATTCAACTCTGCACATGTTGCAGCGACTGTGGCAGCACCGACAAGCCCTGGTGCAATACGTTCTGACGTATAGCCTGGGCCAACGAGATTCAGAGGTGGGGCAAATCACGCTGGAGGAGTGGTCTCAGATCAGGGACCTATGCACCCTTCTGCACAGTTTTGAAATGGCGACGAAGATGTTTAGTGCTGACGATGCCATTATCAGCATGACTATTCCGGTGATTTACATGCTGGAGCACATGTTAAACAGAATTCGGAGTCAGGTGGTGGCACAAGAGGAGGTGGAGGAAGTAGAGGAGGAGGAGTTGTATGCGGAAGGGCTAACATCTGCAAGGTCCAGAAGGTCGGCAGCACCAAGGCGGCAGGCATGTGAGGGTGGGGGAGATGGTTTTACCAGGGCGCATGGTAGCAGCCAAACTAGTGAGGAAGGTGCAGGAGCCCAGGAAGAAGTGGAGGACGAACTGATGGAAGATTCATCAGATGAGGGAGACCTTGATCACATTTCTGTTGTGCGAGGTTGTGGGGAGAGGACAGAGGAAGGAAGCATGATTGTTACCTCGCCACCAACACAACAGGGACTTGGTGCTCCTGGATGCGCAACACACATGAGTGCCTTCTTGCTGCACTACCTGCAACATGACCCTCGAATTGTGAGAATTAGAAATAATCCTGACTACTGGGTTGCCACACTGTTAGATCCCCGGTACAAAAGTAAATTTGCAGAAATTATTCCTGCCATAGAAAGAGATGCACGCATGCAGGAGTATCAGCAGAGACTGTTGCAGAATCTTACATGTGCTTTTCCACAAAATACCAGTGGTGCACGTAGTGAATCTCGCAGTTTCAACTTGCCAACCGTGGGACCGTCAAGTGTTCAGCACTCAAACCGTAACAGAACCACAGTATCTGCTGGTAACATCAATTTTGCGGAATCATTTCACCACTTTTTTAGCCCATCCTTTGCAAGGCCACAGGAGACAAGAAGTCTGACACATAGTCAACGCCTAGAGACGATGGTACAGGAGTATCTCCAAGTAAACATTGAAGCCACGACTGTGTCACTGGACCCTTGCTCTTTTTGGGCTTCCACTCTGGATAAATGGCCGGAGCTAGCCACTTACGCCTTGGAGATCTTGTCATGCCCCGCAGCCAGCGTTCTGTCTGAACATGTGTTCAGCGCTGCTGGTGGTGTGCTGACAGATAAGCGCACGCGGCTCTCCACTGATAATGTAGACAGACTCACGTTCATAAAGATGAACAAATCATGGATCCGAAACGACTTTTCTACCCCTGTGTCATCCTGGGGAGAGTAAAAGCTTGATGATTGGTTAAAATCACCCTACCAACCGTTTTAAGCTTTCAAATTACTAATCATGTTTATCTGTATCTTGACTGGAAAATAATTTGGGCTTTGTAGCAGTGTGCAGCACTGATCCTATTAGGCCATCTATAATAAGCTCCACCAGATTTAAAATTAAAAATAATTTTTAGCTGCATCTAGCCCGGAAAATAATTTTGGGGCTCCGAGATGCGCAAGACACATAAGTGCCTTCTTGCTGCACTACCTGCAGCATGACCCTCATATTGTCAGAATTCGAAGTAATCATGACTACTGGGTTGCCACACTCTTAGATCCCCCAAACTTTTTGATCAACCTTTTCATTTTAATAAAGACCAAAAAAATGGTCATTTTTGAAATTATAAGCATTAGCAGGTTGTTAGAAACTGAAATCAAACAGTTTTCAACTCAAAACTTTATTCTAGGTGATGTTACATTTTCACATAGGACCCCTTGTTCGAAAGGAGCTTCTGAACTCTCTCGTCCATTGAATTTGTCAGGTTTTGGATGGTTTCTGCTTCAATTGTGTAACGGGTCCGGGAGGCGGAACCTCTGAGCTACTATACAAGGGGGCGGCCCTTGTAAGGGAGCGGGTGGCAGTCTCTGGATGAACGGACAGGGAGATACGGCAAGTGATCAGGGCAGTCTCTGGGTGAACGGACAGGGAGATACGGCAAGTGATCAGGGCAGTCTCTGGGTAAGGGGTAGGTACGACCTGTGATGGCAGAGCCTCCGGGTAGGCTAGCAGGCAGATGGTAGATGGGTGCTCCCAGGTGAGCAAGCGAGAGTCTCTGGAATAGCAGGTGGTCACGGCACGTGACGGCGGAGCCTCCGGGCTGGCAGGCAGGCAGGTAACGGAGAAGCGCTCCCAGGTGAGCGGGCAAGAGTCTCTGGAATAGCTGGTGGTCACCGCACGTGACAACGGGACCTCCGGGCAGGCAAGCAGGCAGGTAACGGAGATGCGCTCCCAGGTGAGCGGGCAAGAGTCTCTGAGATAGCTGGTGGTCACAGCACGTGACAACGGAGCCTCCGGGCTGGCAAGCAGGCAGGTAACGGAGATGCGCTCCCAGGTGAGCGGGCAAGAGTCTCTGAGATAGCTGGTGGTCACAGCACGTGACAACGGAGCCTCCGGGCTGGCAAGCAGGCAGGTAACGGAGAAGCGCTCCCAGGTGAGCGGGCAAGCTGGTCCATAGACAGACTGACCGGAGTAGTAAGGCAGACCGTCGGACCTCAGGCAAGCAGGCAGGTAGCTGATATGCGCTCCCAGGTGAGCGGGCAGGCTGGTCCTTAGACAGACTGACAGGAGTAGTAAGGCAGACCGTCGGACCTCAGACTGGCAGACAGGTAACAAGTATTCAGGCAGGAATCAGGCAGGTAACTGGCAGGAATCAGGCAGGTAACTGGCAGGTAACTGGCAGGTAACTGGCAGGTAACTGGCAACGGGACCTGAGGGCTGAAGCACAGGTGAGACACAGGTGCAAACAACATTGCTCGGGCACCTCCATTTTGGAGGAGGTGCCTTATATATGATGAAGTCCTCCGGCCATTGGCCGGGGACTCCTTAGGACGGCGCGCGCGGCCCCTTTAAGAGGAGGGGAGCGCGCGCGCGCGCGCCCTAAGCACAGGGGCCGGGAAGGAGCGCGCGCTGAGAGCAGAGCGGGAGGAGGACGCCGGGAAGGAGCGCGCGCTGACAGCAGAGCGGGGAGAGGACGCCGGGCACGGAGCAGAGCAGGAGGAGGACGCCAGGACGGAGCGCGAGCTGCCAGCAGAGCGGGGAGAGGACGCCGGGACGGAGCGCGCGCTGACAGCAGAGCGGTGAGGGGAGCAGCGTCCCTGCCTAGCAGAGGGCAGGGACGCCAGCGCTACAGTACCCCCCCCTTTAGGCCCCCCCTTTTTTAGGCCAGACAGAAATTTAGCTAGGATGAGAGGGGCATGGATATTCTCCCGGGGCTCCCACGTTCTCTCCTCAGGACCAAACCCCCTCCAATCTACCAAGAAAAAGGTCTTTCCTCTTACCCTTTTGGTGGCAAGAATGTTCTCTACCTCAAACTCGTCCTCAGCAGAAACCGGAGCAAGAGGCGTACCTGTAGACTTAGAAAAAGAGTTAAGTACCACAGGTTTGAGGAGAGATACATGGAAGGAGTTAGGGATCCGTAAGTTGGCCGGGAGTTTCAATTTATAGGCCACCGGGTTGATCTGACTGATAACCTCCAGTGGGCCGATGAACCGAGGCCCCAACTTATAGGAAGGGATCTTGAGCCGGACATATTTGGACGAGAGCCAGACTTTATCCCCAGGACGGAATTGAGGAGGATCCAGACGTCCTTTGTCAGCGTGCCTTTTCATACGCTCGGATGACAGAAGGAGTGCGGACCGGGTACTCTCCCATATGGAGGAAGACTCGCTCTTGTGATTGTTGTACGAGAATTCGGCCCTTGGCAGGAGATCCACCCAGTCAGAATGGTGAGCATTAACGAAGTGCCGGAGGTAACTGGTCAGGTTCTGATTGATCCGCTCCACTTGACCATTAGACTGTGGGTGGTAAGCGGAGGAGAAGTCCAGAGTGACGTCTAGCAATTTACAAGTGGCTCTCCAGAAACGAGAAGTGAACTGTACTCCTCGATCCGACACGATGTGACGGGGCAGGCCATGAAGACGGAAGATGTGGCGGATAAAGGCTCTGGCCAGCTCGGGTGCAGACGGAAGACCTGGCAGGGGAATGAAGTGAGCCATCTTGGAAAAGCGGTCAGCGACCACCCAAATGACCGTACAACCGGCAGAGACGGGCAGATCAGTTACGAAGTCCATCGCTATATGCTGCCAGGGGGCAGCAGGTGCTGGCAGAGGAAGAAGGCGGCCGGCCGACAGGTGTCTCGGAACCTTGTTGCGGGCGCAGGACACAGGCAGAAACAAAGTCCATAACATCCTTGTGCAGGTTAGGCCACCAGTAGTGCCGGGTAATAAGCTGGAGGGTCTTTTTCTGACCGGCGTGGCCAGCTAGTTTAGACGAATGACCCCAGTGTAGGATCCTCTCCCGATCAGGTACCGATACGAACGTCTTACCAGGAGGGAGACAATTTAGACTCACGGGGGCCACCTGCATTACTCTGGCGGGATCGATGGGGCAGTCACATGGTCTACGAGGTGGTAATGTCTCTGCCTCCTCCATATCAAAGACATCAGCACAAGACCAATAAGGAATCGGAAGTCCAGGTAGATTAGCTGGGATAGGAGAGGGACGGACGGAATGGACGGGAACCAGACAGGTTTTATGACAGTCTTGTCCCCAGCGAAGGACTTCTCCGGTTTGCCAGTCAAGCACGGGTGCATGTCTCTGGAGCCAAGGCAGACCTAGCAAGAGGGCGTGAGAGAGTCCAGGCAGAACGTGAAGGGAGATACTCTCTGAATGCAGCATACCCACTTGCAGAGTAATGGATTCGGTGATGAATTGGATGGGGCGAGATAAGAGGCCCCCATCCACGGCAACAACAGACAAGGGTACAGCCAGAGGTTTGGTGGGGATGCGGTATTTCTCCACCAGGGACAGTGAAATAAGATTTCCGGCTGCTCCAGAGTCAAGTTGGGCTAGTTCGGAATAACGATTCTCCCCGCAGATGATTGAGACAGACAGCAGCAGGGATGGAGAGGATTTATTTTTGTCTAGATCAAGTCCTCTGAGCGAACCTAGACACAGGCGTTCTCCCGACCTCTCCGGGCAGGCACGGATCCGATGCTCCTTACTGCCACAGTAGAAGCAGCTCCCCTCGGCACGGCGAAAGTCCTGACGGGATTTGACCATCTTGGTCTGGTCGACCTGCATAGGCTCAGGAGAGTGTACCTGGGGAGAAACGGAAGGAGTGACGGGTTTCAGAAAAGTAGGACCCAGACGTGGAAGCCCCTTTTCACGGGTGACCTCTTTGGCACGTTCCTGGAACCGTAGGTCAATCCGGGTGGCAAGAGTTATTAGGTCATCGAGAGTGGTAGGAATGTCCCGACCAGCAAGTTCATCTTTAATACGGCCGGACAGACCCTCCCAGAAGACGGATACCAGAGCTTCGTTATCCCAGACCAGCTCCGAGGCAAGGGTGCGGAACCGTATGGCATATTGACCCACGGTGAGGCTTCCCTGACGGAGGCGTAGCAGAGATGATGCGGATGAGGTCCTCCGTCCGGGTTCGTCGAAGGCTTTCCGGAAAGCCGTGAGAAAGGCAGGCAAGTCGGACACCAGGGGGTCTCCTCTCTCCCACAGAGGATTTAGCCAGGCCAGAGCCTCCCCGGTGAGATGGGACATGATGAATGCAATTTTGGCTCGGTCGGAGTTAAACTGGTGGGACAATAGTTCAAAATGCAGGGTGCACTGATTTATGAAGCCCCGAGCCAGGACGGAGTCGCCTCCGAAGCGAGGAGGTGCAGAGAGCCGGGGTCCGGAAAAGGATACCATGGTACTGGCCGTAGTTGCAGGATCAGACAGGGTGTTCAGGCGAGTATTAACATTCCGCAGATGACCCAGGATGGCCTCCTGTTGGGACTTCAGACGGGACAGTTCAAGACAGAGGTCCGAGAGCGAGGGAGCTTGGGTGCCACCGGGTTCCATGGCCCAAGCAAACTGTAACGGGTCCGGGAGGCGGAACCTCTGAGCTACTATACAAGGGGGCGGCCCTTGTAAGGGAGCGGGTGGCAGTCTCTGGGTGAACGGACAGGGAGATACGGCAAGTGATCAGGGCAGTCTCTGGGTAAGGGGTAGGTACGACCTGTGATGGCAGAGCCTCCGGGTAGGCTAGCAGGCAGATGGTAGATGGGTGCTCCCAGGTGAGCAAGCAAGAGTCTCTGGAATAGCAGGTGGTCACGGCACGTGACGGCGGAGCCTCCGGGCTGGCAGACAGGCAGGTAACGGAGAAGCACTCCCAGGTGAGCGGGCAAGAGTCTCTGGAATAGCTGGTGGTCACCGCACGTGACAACGGGACCTACGGGCAGGCAAGCAGGCAGGTAACGGAGATGCGCTCCCAGGTGAGCGGGCAAGAGTCTCTGAGATAGCTGGTGGTCACAGCACGTGACAACGGAGCCTCCGGGCTGGCAAGCAGGCAGGTAACGGAGATGCGCTCCCAGGTGAGCGGGCAAGAGTCTCTGAGATAGCTGGTGGTCACAGCACGTGACAACGGAGCCTCCGGGCTGGCAAGCAGGCAGGTAACGGAGAAGCGCTCCCAGGTGAGCGGGCAAGCTGGTCCATAGACAGACTGACCGGAGTAGTAAGGCAGACCGTCGGACCTCAGGCAAGCAGGCAGGTAGCTGATATGCGCTCCCAGGTGAGCGGGCAGGCTGGTCCTTAGACAGACTGACAGGAGTAGTAAGGCAGACCGTCGGACCTCAGACTGGCAGACAGGTAACAAGTATTCAGGCAGGAATCAGGCAGGTAACTGGCAGGAATCAGGCAGGTAACTGGCAGGTAACTGGCAGGTAACTGGCAACGGGACCTGAGGGCTGAAGCACAGGTGAGACACAGGTGCAAACAACATTGCTCGGGCACCTCCATTTTGGAGGAGGTGCCTTATATATGATGAAGTCCTCCGGCCATTGGCCGGGGACTCCTTAGGACGGCGCGCGCGGCCCCTTTAAGAGGAGGGGAGCGCGCGCGCGCGCGCCCTAAGCACAGGGGCCGGGAAGGAGCGCGCGCTGAGAGCAGAGCGGGAGGAGGACGCCGGGAAGGAGCGCGCGCTGACAGCAGAGCGGGGAGAGGACGCCGGGCACGGAGCAGAGCAGGAGGAGGACGCCGGGACGGAGCGCGCGCTGCCAGCAGAGCGGGGAGAGGACGCCGGGACGGAGCGCGCGCTGACAGCAGAGCGGTGAGGGGAGCAGCGTCCCTGCCTAGCAGAGGGCAGGGACGCCAGCGCTACAAATTGTTTTGCATGAGGACAGAATACCCTCCCAGAGCTGTTGCTTAGATGTGAACTGCCTCCCGCCATCATAGACACTCCTTTTAATGATGCTCCAAAGGTTCTGAATGGGGTAGAGGTCAGGGGAGCAGGGGGGTCACACCATAAGTTTGTCCCCTTTTATGCCCATATCAGCCAGAGATGCAGATGTTTTATGTGCAGCATGAGATGGTGCATTACCATGCAGAAAAATGATCTTGCTGTGAAATACACGGTTCTTCTTCTTGAACCATGGCAGGAAGTGCTGTTTGAGAAAATCCACATACATTATGGAGTTCATCTTTAGCGCCTTCAGGGATCCTAAAGGGGACGACAATCTCTCTCCCCATGATTCCAGCCCAAAACATTACTCCACCTCCTCCTTGTTGGCGCTGTAGCCGTGTTTGCGTGGGGTGTCCATCAACCAGCCATCCTCCACTCCATCCATCTGGACCATCGAGCGCTGCACGGCACTCATCCGTGAACAAAACAGTTTTGAAATCAGTCTTCATGTAATGTTTGGCCCACTGGAGCCGTTTCTGCTTGTGTGAAGTGGATAGAGGAGGTCGACAGGATGGCGTATGCACAGCTGCAAACCTCTGAAGGACCCTGCATCTTGTTGTTCGGGGGACGTTGGAGGCACAAGCAGCTTCAAAAACTTGTCTGCTGCTATGACAAGGCTTTTTTGCCGCTGCTCTTTCAACCTGACGTAATTGCCTGTAGGAAAGAGTCCTCAATTTGCCCTTATCAGCACGCAGACGTGTGTACTGTGAATCAGCTACATACTTCTTGATTGCCAAGACACTTCATCCTGATCATCGCACAATGTTGATTGTAGTCATGCCTTGACCTAAACACTCCACAATTTGTTGCTTCTCAGCAGCCGACACATCCTTTTTCTTTCCCATTTTGGCAGAAAATGTAGGCTGCTTAATAATGTGAGAGAGCCTTCTTAAGTAGTCTTGCCTTTCATTGGACACACCTGCCAAACTAATTAGCACAGGTGTCTGCAATTGCTTACAGTGATATAAAGAGCCCTGACACACATCACCATCAATGAGTTTAACTGACAAACAAACAAATTCTTCCCTTATCACTCCTAAACATTTTTTGCATAATAATTTGGAACACAGTGTACATGTGCTTTTCCACAAAACACCAGTGGTTCACGTAGTGAATCTTACAGTTCTAACTTGCCAACCGTGGTCTGTATGGAATTGTTCAATAAAGGGCCCAAAATTAAGATAACATAGATGGGAGAGGTCTCTATGAATAGGAATTCCTAAGTATTTCATACCCTGTGAGGGCCAGGCAAAGGGAAAGTTGGACTGGATGGAATCATATATGGAAATGGGGAGGGAGACATCGAGGGCCTCAGACTTCGCTGCATTGATTTTAAAATTTTACCATGTAACAAAGTGATCTATTTCAGCCATAACAGCAGGGATGGATATATGTGATTGAGTGATATATACTAGGACATCATCAGCAAATAGAGAGCACTTGTACTCGGTGCCTCCCACCTCAATCCACCTAATATTGGGGTTATGGCGAATTGATGAGAGCAGGTGCTCTGTCACTAGGATGTATAAGAGAGGGGACAGAGGACATCCCTGCCTTGTCCCATTGGTGATTGTGAAAGGTGATGAAAATGTTCTGACGCACCCCCTGGGCCTTGGGACACCCGGAGCCGGACCCTTTTTGGTGGATGCTGGTGGTTGTAGTCTTCGTGGTGGCGACCCGGTTCCGTGGCTCAGGGCGGTCAAACCAGTGGCAGAACTATTTATGTGGTTTTGATGTTTAAATGTCCAACTACGCCACCCATGGATTGTTGTCAGAGTGAACCGCCGCTACAGGGCAGACCGCTGAGGCTGGTGTTGTGGGTGCAGCAGAGCGTAGCATAACTCCCCACGGGAGGAGTATAGCCTCAGGGCAGTGTATGCGGAGGATGGGGGTGATGGTGCAGGGCAGCAGCAGTAACGACACGGAGTCAGTGATGCAGTCCAGGGCCTTTACTCACAGTTCTTATTATCCAGACCACGTCTGCAGGTAACGGCTGCCCACGTCGTACTGTGCTCACCAGGTGAGGGGCTCAGACAACTCCCAGATAACTTTGGAGCACTTCACAGGACCCCCTTTGTGTGTCCTTTGTCTGGCCTTTCTTACCAACACTTCTGTCCGGCTGCCTCGGGCCTCCTCTTGGTAAACTTGGCGCCAGTTTCCCTGACCCTATGTGGTGCCTTCCTAGCGGGTGTAGCGAGGGGCTGCGCCACATAAAATGTCAGAGCCTCCGGTTTCTAGCTGAGGGTCGTTTCCTGCCTCCACTAGTTCGGGGACCGGTCTCCCCCTTTGGCCTGACCCCTTCACGCAGGTGGATTCGGGCGTGCGGTGGCGACTCGCCCGTCCGCACCCCTGGGATCCCTTCATTCCTCGTTCCTGGAGCCTTCTCCGCTCCTCTTCCTTCCTTCTCCCTCTTCCAGGCCTGGGCCTCTGTTACTAGGCCCGCCTCCGGAGCAGAGCTCATGCAGAGCCCCTGCTCCCTGCCACTTCTGCTCAGACTTCTCTGCACTGAACTAAGATGGTGCCCACCTTTTATACTCCCTTCTCAATGCACCCAGGAACTGCTTCCTCCCTGCTCCTGCACTACAGGGTTCCCCTTCCTCAGTGTTCCCTCCCCCCACTCCAGCCAGGGACAGGGACTGTCGTGCCCATCTCAGGGGCATATTGGTCGCCCTGCCCCACGGCAATGTGGTGTAATGCATGCAGGTGTCGGGTCCTGATCCACACTCCATCCTTACCTGAGAGTGAGATATCACACCTCTGGGTGAGGTGCAATACGTCTGTAGCAACCGAGCCCTCAGGGTGCTACAGTTCCATTTATCTTCAGCCTAGGTGACATATTCCGATACAGGGCCGTGATTTTGGCTATAAAAGGGTCCCCTAGACCCCTACCCCAAGCTTTTTAAGAGAATCATATATGGCGTGCCAGGAGACTCTATGGAATGCTTTCTCAGCATCCAACGAGAGTATCTAATTACAAATTTTTAACTGCATCTAGCCCAGGAAATACTTTGTGCCTAGTAGCTGTGTCTGCTAGTCAGCGGATTATCCCGGCTGTTAAGCAAGCTACACCACCTGTAGTTTAGACACTTAATTTTTTCAAAGGAAATGCTTCGGGACCATGGGATACTTAGTGAAGAGCATCAGGAGGCACCCCAAGGCATAGGGGCTGGGACTGGCAGTAGGATGCCTTGCGGTGGACAGCCGAGCTCGATCCTTATAAAAGCTTTTTAACTGCAGCAGCTTTAGTGGACGCTACTGGAGCTGGAATTACCGCGGCTGCTGGCATGAGACTTGCCCTCCAATAGATCCTTGTAAATGGATTTAAAGTGTATTCATTCAAATTAGAGAGACAATTTAAATTAAAAAGCTTAGAGCTGCCTCCACCACAGGGGGGCTCGCTCGACCCACCAGCGGACAGGCACCAGTATTTTTGAGAGGGGGGCTGACCGTCAGGGTTCACCGCGGCTCTGGCACAAACCCGGCGACACGGAGGTGGCACGGGCAGGAGCGGACTGGCCGTGTCGGCTTCTCACTTTTTGGATTTTAGAAGGGCATGACATGCCTATATCTGTGTCTCCCCCTCCTTTTACTCCTCCACCTCTTTTATTTTGGCATGACTATATGTACTTGTCACTTTTCCATGTGTTAGTTATGTCTTCTGAGCAGTTTGTCAGCTTTTGGACACCTTTGAAGGTGTTTTCTATGTGTTTCTATGTGTTTTTGTTTGCCTGCCCTTGGTTTTAACGGTGTTCGAAGGTGTTCGACGAACAGTTCGGCGAACACACGGGTGTTCGACGAACCGAACCGAACTCGAACACTACGGGGGTGGCTCAACACTACTTGGGACTGCATCACACGGACTCTGTGTTCATTACTGACTCCTTGCACTACAACCACCATCATCCACCCACACGGCCCTGAAGCTACACTCTTCCTGTGGGGAGTAATAATACCATTGCTGCAAAACCACCAGCTTCAGAGGACTGTTCCGCAGCGGCGGCCCCTTTGGCCGCACTCCACAGGTGGCGTAGTCAGACATTATAAATCCCACATATACAAATTACCCATGAATTGACCACCTTGGGTAATGGACCGGGTCACCGCCACAGTGACTACAACCCCCAGCGTCTACCGGCCCGGCTCCGGGTACCCCATGGCCCAGGGGGCATGTCAACTTCATAGGTCTCTGATCTGAGACCACTCATGCAGCGTGATTTGCCCCACCTCTGGATCTCGTTGGCCCAGACTATACGTCAGAACGTATTGCACCAGGGCTTGTCGGTGCTGCCACAGTCACTGCAACATGTGCAGAGTTGAATTCCACCGTGTCGGCACATTGCATTTCAGCCGGTGAACTGGCAGGCCCAACGACTTCTGTAGAGATGTAAGTCGTTGAGCTGCGGGATACGAACGGCGGAAGTGAGCACACAGCGACAGTGCCCTCTGCAGAAGGCCATCTAGTTCGGGATAGTGGGCTAAAAATTGCTGGACAACCAGGTTCAACACGTGAGCCATACAAGGCACGTGTGTGACATTGCCCCGGTGAAGGGCCGCACCCAGGTTTGCAGCATTGTCGCACACGGTCTTCCCTGGTTGCAGGTCCAGTGGAGACAACCATTCATGAAACTGGGTCTCCAGAGCTGACCACAACTATTCAGCTTTGTGAATCACATTTCCTAGACATTTCAAAGTAAACACTGATGCCTATGAGCCCTGCTGCTAGCATAATAAGGAGGTGTGCAGGATTCCTTCTGCGCAGTTAGAAAGCAGGTGGCATTACCAAACAGGCTATGGGTGCAGGTGGAGGACCGAGAGGAGGTTGAGGAGGCAGTGGAGGAACTTCAAGATAAAGAGGATTGACGCACAACTCGTGGGGACGGCAAGACTTGGACAGCAGCCTCTTGTCCTGCTGTCACCATAGTTACCCAGTGCCCAGTCAGCGACATGTAACGCCCCTGTCCATGCCTACTCGTCCAAGTGTCTGTGGTGAAATGCACCCTGTCAGACACAGAGTTTCTCAAAGAAGTGGTGATGTTGTGTGCGACATGCTGGTGGAGCACAGGCACACCTTTCTTTGAGAAGTAGTGCCGACTGGACATCTGGTACTGGGGCAGTGCGACGGACATAAGGTCTCGAAATCGTCTGTGTCCACCAGGCGGAAAGGCAGCATTTCTGTAGCCAACAGCTTGCAGATGGTGAAATTCAACCTCTTAGCTTTGTCATGACTAGGAGGAAATGGTCTTTTACTTGTCCACATCTGAGGGACCGAGGGCTGGCTGTTGTGCTTATACGGGGTTGAGTAGGGTGTCCCCGGCAAACTGCCGGTCTGTGAGGAAGATGCAGGCGGACATGTTAGGTTGCCTTGATCCAAAGGTGGTGCTCTCGATGTCGGAGAGCGCTCAACACCAGCAGGTGTTTCCACTTCCAAATGAACTGACAACCTGCCAATCAAACTGGCTGTTGCGGGTAAAGAGGTGGCAGGTCTGCATCCAAAAACATGTGTGACTGCTGTCCCCCCAGTCACAGAGGATGAAGAGGCCGCGGATGCACAAGATGCGGCAGATGGTGGTTGGCCCGGCCCGCTAGGCCGCATTGTAGCACAGTGAGCTTCCCACTGCAACTTATGCTTCATATCCATGTGAGGGTTCATTCATGAAGTACTCAAACTATGCATTTTTTGGCCTCTACTTAGCTTTTGGTGACAAATATTACAGATAACACGAGTTGGGTCATCCTTATCGATCTATAAAAATGCCCAGGCTATGCAAGGTTTAGAGCCCATGCGACCTGAAGAGCCACTACGACTTGTGGTCAGAGGCAGAGTTGTGGTTGAGGATGCAGTTGTTGACGTGCTTCCAGTACTTAGTCTCTGTCCAGGAAGGCACAACCTAACCTCGTCGTCAATAGCATCTGTGACGCCCCACTGCACTTGGTATCACAGATCCTAGAAGAGTGCATTGATGGAATCCTCCACAAGAGGACCCCATTAACATTCACACATCTCCACCTTCCACCTCAGATCACCAGATGCAGCCCGTTAGGGATATAAATAGGGAAGGTGGAGCTAAGCAGTTCAGTTCCGCTGAAGAGTTCCTGCAGTAGAGAAGCCTAAGAGAGGTCAGTCTGCAGTGGAGCTCAGTCTAGTCTAGAGAACTCAGTTAATAGTTCAGCAGTGGAGCACGAGGCTCCTGCCAGCTAGATTCAGGGAGCCCAGTTAGAGATTAAGGTGTGCCGGCGCCATAAGATCAGTGAAGCCCGGCAAGCTGCTGTTAGTGTATATAGCCTAGTGAGGGCCCGAGTAGGCCGAAGGCGATTGGCGAGTTAGTACATAAGGGGCAGAGGAGCTTAACCTGCTCACCCGGAAGCATTTACCGGACTCCGGATCCGAGCTTACCGGGATCTCTATGACCCAGTAAGGCATAACCGGAATCCCTGGAGAACTACAAGTCCCAGCATCGCTAAGGTGCTGATACATAACAGAGCCAGGAGACGCTTAGTCCCCGCATACTGGGAGCATGAAGTCCAAGACAAGGCCCTACCATAAGGTCAGCCAGCGTAGGACAGAGACAAAGTTAGGCCTAGCTCCAGGCAGGTCAGAAACTTACCACACAGAGGCAAGAAACAGGAGGCCCTACACCCGCTCATTGGGGAGGATCCTGATATGCACCCTTCACCCTACAGTGCTCCGGGATGTGCCTGAATTTCCACCAGTAAAAGGTACTGAAGTGACTACCGTGTCCGTTCCCGTTCTTGCTCTGACCCAGCTGGGTCTCGCCTGTCCTGCATTCCCCCTACATATGCTTTTCTGAGGACTAGCTCCACCTGTGGGGAGCTATACCATCGAGCTGCCTTATCACCGGCCTCAGTGGACTGTTTCAGCGCTGGTGCTTCTTACCAGATACCACAGGTGGCATCACGAACTCTTACAAAATTAACAATTATCCACCCTTTTAAAGACTGACCCCAGGGTATGGGCCCGGGAGCCGACCACCGCGACATCCCCAAGGCCAAGCAAAGGCCCAGGTACCGAGTCATCCCCATCCCCTGGGCTAGTCACATCCTCCTCCACCTCCTCTGCTGACCTCATCGACAGGCTGACTGTGGGTTGACAGTAAGTGAGATCTCCAACCTCGTCATCATCACCCTGTGTGTTCTCACACCCGTTGTCCTCAGAGCCAACCTCTTCCTGCCCTGACCGAAAAGTCAAGTTTTCGCTCCAATCAGGTATTTGAGTCTCATCATTGTCTTCATCATTGTCTCCACCAACAGGAGTTACAGTTTGGGAACGAGGGTCTACATTATGCTCAGAACCTCCTTCATCTGGTCCTGGATCCGACTTATAAAGATTCTGGGCATCAATGCAGATCATTTCCTCGTCTGGATTAACAGAAGCTCTGGAGCAGAACGCCATTTCCCAGGCTATAGTATGAGTAAACAGCTGTGCAGACTCAACCATTTGTGTTACCCCATACTCAGACGGGCAGCTAGAGACTTGGGGTCTGTGAGGAAGCAAGTACGATAGGGGTGACACATCTGAGGACTGGAGTATTTGTGATATTGAAGTTGAGGTGGAGGAGAGCCCACTTGAAGGAGCACTATCTGTTGAATCACTTGCTGTTTTTGTGCCTCATCTGGAATTTGTAGCGATTGACATTGTCCACGAAAAGAAGTAGACATCTTAGTTTGGCTGGAAGATGGTCTTTCTTCTGCAAATGTTACTCCCCCCACAGCGGGGGGGGCTTGACCCATCAGCAGACAGGCACCAGTATTGGGAGAGGGGGGCTGGCCATCAGGGTCCACCGCGACTCTGGCACAAACCCGGCGAGACTGAGGGCAGGAAAGGACTGGCCGTGTCAGCTTCACAGTTTTTTGGTTTTAGAAGGGCATGACATGCCTATATCTGTGTCTCCCCCTCCTTTTACTCCTCCACCTGTTTTCTTTTCGCATGACTATATGTACTTGTCACTTT
Organism: Phyllobates terribilis; assembly: GCF_046119375.1. Taxonomy (NCBI): domain Eukaryota; kingdom Metazoa; phylum Chordata; class Amphibia; order Anura; family Dendrobatidae; genus Phyllobates; species Phyllobates terribilis. Next base: position 322,766,676 of record NW_027362764.1, on the reverse strand, counting down.
TCCATGTATTAGTTGAATCTTCTGAGCAGTTTGTCAGCTTTTGGACACCTTTGAAGTGTTTTCTATGTGTTTTCTTTGTGCTGCGTGCCATTGGTCTTAATGGCGTTCGAAAGTGTTCGTCGAACAGTTCGACAAACAGTTCGTCGAACATACGGGTGTTCGACGAGCCGAACAGGACTCGAACACTAAGAGGGTGGCTCAACACTAATGATAACATCTTGTTCTTTATGAAAAAAAAATACAGATTCAATTTCCACAATTGCACTATCTCAAGCCCAAAATCAATGCAAATTTCCATGGGCTCTATAGGAAGCTTAACAGTAAGTAAATGAAAAATACTCTACGTGAAGTCGAACGAACACATGTTCATAAGTCAGGCGCATTAACCCAGTAAGCCACTTTACCATTACATGTGCAATGTTATGTCAAGAAGGGCAGCGAACATTGAATCGCTAATATTTAAATTAAAAAAGAAAACCATTGGTTTCTTTATGTTATTGTTAATGTTATTGTTATCTCAAGCCCAAAATCGATGCAAATTTCCATTGGCTTTATAGGAAGCTTTATAGTAAATAAATGAAAAATACTTTCCGTGGAGTAGAACTCATGAACACCTGTTCACAAGTAAGGCACTTTAACCCAGTAAACCAGTGGACCATCACAAGAGCAATGTGATGTCAAGAAGGGCAGTGAACATTGAATTGCTAATATTTAAATTCAAAAAGAAAACCATTGGTTTCTTTATGTTATTGTTTATGCCAATCTATACAGTGTATAATGACATCTTCTTCTTTATGAACTATTAATACAGATTCTATATCTCACAATTGCACTATCTCAAGCCCAAAACCAATGCAAATTCCCATTGGCTCTAGAGGAAGCTTTATAGTAAGTAAATGAAAAATTTTCTCCATGGAGTCAAACTCATGAACACATGTTCACAAGTCAGGCGCATTACCCCAGTAAGGAACTGGACTATCACAGGTGCAATGTGATGTCAAGAAGAGTAGTAAACAGTGAATCGCTAATAGGTAAGTTAAAAAAGAAATCCATTGGTTTCACTATGTTATTGTTAATGCCAATCTGTACAGTGTATGATGACATCTTGTTCTTTTTGAACAATGAATACAGATTCAATTTCCACAATTGCACTATCTCAAGCCCAAAATCAATCCAAATTTCCATTGGCTCTATAGGTAGCTTTATAGTAAGTAAATGAAAAACTCTCTCTGTGGAGTCAAACTCAAGAACACATGTACACAAGTCAGGCATATTAACCCAGTAAGCCACTGGGCCATCACGATTCAATGTGTTGTCAGGAAGGGTAGTGAACTGTGAATCGCTAATAGGTAAGTTAAAAAAGAAATCCATTGGTTTCACTATGTTATTGTTAATGCCAATCTATACAGCGTATGATGACACCTTGTTCTTTATGAACAATTAATACAGATTCTATATCTCACAATTGCACTATATCAAGTCCCAAATCAATGCAAATTTCCATTGGCTTTATAGGAAGCTTTATAGTAAATAAATGAAACATACTTTCCGTGGAGTTGAACTCATGAACACTTGTTCAAAAGTCAGGCGCATTAACCCAGCAAGGCACTAGACCATCAGAGGTGCAATGTGATGTCAAGAAGGGTAGTGAACATTGAATCGCTAATAGGTAAGTTAAAAAAGAAATCCATTGGTTTCACTATGTTATTGTTAATGCCAGTCTATACAGCGTATGATGACATCTTGTTCTTTATGAACAATTAATACAGATTCTATATCTCACAATTGCACTATATCAAGTCCCAAATCAATGCAAACTTCCATTTGCTTTATAGGAAGCTTTATAGTAAATAAATGAAACATACTTTCCATGGAGTTGAACTCATGAACACTTGCTCAAAAGACAGGCACTTTAGCCAAGTAAACCAGTGGACCATCACAAGTGCAATGTTATGTCAAGAAGGGCAGTGAACATTGAATCGCTAATATTTAAATTCAAAAAGAAAACCATTGGTTTCTTTATGTTATTATAATGCCAATCTATACAGCGTATGATGACATCTTCTTCTTTATGAACTATTAATACAGATTCTATATCTCACAATTGCACTATCTCAAGCCCAAAATCAATGCAAAATCCCATTGGCTCTATAGGAAGCTTTATAGTAAGTAAATGAAAAATTTTCTCCGTGGAGTTGAACTCAAGAACACATGTTCACAAGTCAGGCAGATTAACACAGTAAGCTACTGGATCATCACGATTCAATGTGTTGTCAAGAAGGGTAGTGAACAGTGAATCGCTAATAAGTAAGTTAAAAAAGAAATACATTGGTTTCACAATGTTATTGTTAATGCCAATCTGTACAGCTTATGATGAAATCTTGTTCTTTATGAACAATTAATACAGATTCTATATCTCACAATTGCACTATCTCAAGCCCAAAATCAATGCAAATTCCCATTGGCTCTAGAGGAAGCTTTATAGTAAGTAAATGAAAAATTTTCTCCATGGAGTCAAACTCATGAACACATGTTCACAAATCAGGCGCATTACCCCAGTAAGACACTGGACTATCACAGGTGCAATGTGATGTCAAGAAGGGTAGTGAACAGTGAATCGCTAATAGGTAAGTTAAAAAAGAAATCCATTGGTTTCACTATGTTATTGTTAATGCCAATCTGTACAGTGTATGATGACATCTTGTTCTTTTTGAACATTGAATACAGGTTAAATTTCCACAATTGCACTATCTCAAGCCCAAAATCAATCCAAATTTCCATTGGCTCTATAATAAGCTTCATAGTAAGTAAATGAAAAACTCTCTCTGTGGAGTCAAACTCAAGAACACATGTACACAAGTCAGCCATATTAACCCAGTAAGCCACTGGACCATCACGATTCAATGTGTTGTCAGGAAGGGTAGTGATCTGTGAATCGCTAATATTTAAATTCAAAAAGAAAACCATTTGTTTCTTTATGTTATTGTAATGCCAATCTATACAGCGTATGATGAAATCTTGTTCTTTATGAACAATTAATACAGATTCTATATCTCACAATTGCACTATCTCAAGCCCAAAATCAATGAAAATTTCCATTGCCCCTAAAGGAAGCTTATTAGTAAATAAATGAAAAATACTCTCCATGGAGTTAAACTCATGAACACCTGTTCATAAGTCAGGCACTTTAACCCAGTAAACCAGTGGACTATCACAGGTGCAATTTGATGATAAGAAGGGCAGTGAACATTGAATCGCTAATAGGTAAATTAAAAAACAAATTCATTGGTTTCACTATGTTATTGTTAATACTATTCTATACAGAGTATGCTGACATCTTGTTCTTTATGAACAATTAATACAGATTCAATTTCCACAATTGCACTATCTCAAGCCCAAAATGAATGCAAATTTCCATTGGCTCTATATGAAGCTTTATAGTAAGTAAATGATAAGATTCCGTGTGGAGTCGAACTCATGAACACATGTTCACGAGTCAGGCGCATTAACCCAGCAAGGCACTAGACCACCACAGGTGCAATGTGATGTCAAGAAGGGTAGTGAACAGTGAATCGCTAATAGGTAAGTTAAAAAAGAAATCCATTGGTTTCACTATGTTATTGTTAATGCCAATCTGTACAGCGTATGATGATATCTTGTTCTTTATGAACAATTAATACAGATTACATATCTCACAATTGCACTATATCAAGCCCCAAATCAATGCAAATTTCCATTGTCTTTATAGGAAGCTTTATAGTAAATAAATGAAAAATACTTTCAGTGGAGTAGAACTCATGAACACCTGTTCACAAGTAAGGCACTTTAACCCAGTAAACCAGTGGACTATCATAGGTGCAATTTAATGTTAAGAAGGGCAGTGAACATTGAATCGCTAATAGGTAAGTTAAAAAACAAATTCATTGGTTTCACTATGTTATTGTTAATACTAATCTATACAGAGTATGCTGACATCTTGTTCTTTATGAACAATTAATAGGTGTCACATAGTTAGTAAAGCCGAATAAAGACTTGCGTCCATCAAGTTCGACCTGTTAGTTCTGTAATTGCTAAAGTTGATCCAGAGGAGGGCAAAAACCCCAAATGATTTAGCCAATCTTCACCTGAGGAAAAATTCCCTCCCGACTCTGAAACCAGCAGTCAGAATAAATCCCTGTATCAACCTACTATTTTATTCTATTGTTAAGTATATGCAGAAATCTGCCTGGTATCTAGAAAAGCATCCTGTCCCCGCTTGAACTGGTGTAGTGAATCCGACATTACCGTCTCCTCACTCAGTGAATTCCATATTCTCACTGCTCTTACCGTAAAGAACCCCTTCCTATGCTGGTGCTGAAACCTTTTCTCTTCCAGTCTTAGTGAATGCCCTCTTGTTACCGTAATATCCCTCCTTTTGAACAAATCCCGGGCAAGGTCTCTATACTGTCCCCTAACATATTTGTACACATTTATTATGTCCCCCCTCAACCTTCTCTTTTCCAGGCTGAATAGTCCTAGTTTTGCCAACCTCTCTGGGTATTGCAGTCCCTCCATTCCCCTTATTAATTTTGTTGCCCTCCTTTGTACCTTTTCAAGCTCATTTATATCCTTTCTATATATTGGGGCCCATAACTGAGCACAGTATTCCAAGTGTGGTCTGATCAGTGCTTTGTACAGTGGAAGAACAATGTTCTCATCCTTTGCAGCTATACCTCTTCTGATACATCCCATTACCCTGTTTGCCCTTACAGCAGTGGCCTGACTTTGGGCACTCCAATTTAGTTTGCTATCAATCAAGATGCCCAAGTCCTTCTCCATCTCTGAATTCCCCAATGATTTCACATTCAGTGAGTACTGGTGACTTCCATTTTTCCTTCCCATATGTATGACCTTACATTTCTCCTCGTTAAACCTCATTTGCCATTTAATGCTCCACCTACCCAGCTTATCCAAATCCCTCTGTAGGTCTGCACTGTCCTCTTTTGTATTAATTGTTTTAAATAACTTTGTGTCATCTGCAAATATTGATATTTTACTATTTATCCCGTTGACTATGTCGTTAATAAAGATATTAAATAACATTGGGCCTAGTACAGACCCCTGTGGTACCCCACTAGTGACGCTTACCCAATCTGAGTATATTCCATTTATAACCACCCTCTGCCTTCTATCCTTTAGCCAGTTAGCTACCCACTTGCAGACATTTTCCCCCAGCCCCATCATTCTCATTTTGTATACCAACCTATTATGTGGCACGCTATCGAACGCTTTTGAGAAGTCGAGATACACGACATCCACTGGTTCCCCCTGATCTACTCGAGAGCTAACCTCCTCGTAGAAGTCAATCAGGTTTGTTTGGCAGGAGCGATTCCTCATAAATCCATGTTGGTTCGGGGTTAATAGATTATTAGCATCAAGATGCTCCATGATTGCCTCATTAATAAAGCCTTCAAAAATTTTGCCCACAACGGACGTCAGACTCACCGGCCGATAGTTTCCGGTGTTACTTTTTGCTCCCTTTTTGAATATTGGCACTACATTCGCCTGTCGCCAATCAAGTGGTACAGACCCAGTCTCAACAGAGTCCTTAAATATAAGATATAACGGTCTGTCTATCACATTACTTAGTTCCCTTAGTACCCGTGGGTGTATGCCATCAGGTCCTGGTGATTTGTTTATTTTAATGTTACTGAGGCGTTTCTGTACCCCAGCTTGGGTTAGATTTGTCATACTTAGTGGAGGATTAAGCTTGTCACTTCTCATTTCGCCTGTTAGTTCTTTTTCCTTTGTGAAAGTTGACGAAAAATATTTATTTAATAGATTAGCTTTATCCTCATCTTTCTCTATGATTTTGCCTTCATCACTTTTTATCTGTCCAATATTATTCGATTTAATCCTTTTACTATTTATATACGTAAAGAACAGTTTGGGATTTGATCTACTTTCCCTAGCAATACGTCTCTCTGTTTCCTCCTTTGCTATTTTTATTTGTTTTTTGCAGGTTCTCGTTTTTTCCTTGTAACACATTAGTGCCTCCTTGCTGTTTTCCTGTTTTAATCTCTTGAATGCCTCTTTTTTGCTATTTAATGCCCCTTTTACGTTCTTATTCAACCATATTGGTTTCCTCTTATTTCTGGCCCTTTTATTCCCATACGGTATATACCTCTCGCACTGAGTATTCAGAATTCTTTTGAAGGTTTCCCATTTACTATTCGTATTTCCTTGATTAAGAACTTTGTCCCAGTCTATAAGTTGAAGTTTTTCTTTCAGCTGATCAAACTTCGCCCTCCTAAAGTTTAATGTTTTAGTTGTTCCCTTATTGATAACCCTACTGAAGGGCATTTTGAAATTGATAATATTATGATCGCTATTACCTAGGTGCCCCCCTATCTGTACCTCAGTTATTCTATCAGGCCTATTAGTCAATATTAAGTCCAACACTGCCTTCCCTCTCGTTGGTTCCTGCACTAGTTGGGAGAGATAATTATCCTTGATATTTGTCAAGAAACTTTTTCCTTTCTGCGATCTACAGGTTTCTGTTTCCCAGTCAATATCCGGGTAGTTGAAGTCCCCCATTACAATCACCTCATTATGTTTTGCTACTTTGTCTATTTGTCCTAATAGCAGTTTCTCATTCTCCTCTGTTATATTGGGTGGCTTATAGCAGACCCCCAGTAATATTTTATTATTATTTTTTGCCCCCTCTATCTCTACCCACATGGACTCGACCCCCTCTTCTCCCTCTCCTATATCTTCCCTTAGTCTGGGCTTTAGACGTGACTTTACATATAAGCAGACTCCTCCGCCCTTCCCCTGTTTCCGGTCCCTTCTAAATAAACTATAATCTGTTAAATTTACCGCCCAGTCGTAGCTATCGTCTAGCCAAGTCTCTGTTATACCTACGATGTCATACCTCTCCTCCGATATAAGCGCCCGCAGCTCATCCGCCTTATTGGTCAGGCTTCTTGCGTTGGTCAGCATGCAAGATAAAACTTTGGGGTTATTTAGCATCCTATTCTTCTCCAACGATCTAACTGTACTATCCCCACCCCCCTCTCCACCCTCATTATATTCACTTCTCCCCTTCCCCCTTGCTTGCCTCACATCCCACCTATTTCCTTGGTTTCCCCCCCCGTCTCTAGTTTAAAAACTCCTCCAACCTATTAGCCATCTTCTTCCCCAGCACCGCTGCACCCTCCCCATTGAGGTGCAGCCCGTCCCTACGGTAGAGCCTGTGGCCGACAGCGAAGTCGGCCCAGTTCTCCATGAACCCAAACCCTTCTGCCTTGCACCAACTCTTTAGCCACTTATTCACCTCCCTAACCTCCCGTTGGCGCTCCTGTGTGGCTCGCGGGATTGGTAGTATTTCTGAGAAAACTACCTTGGAGGTCCTTGCCCTAAGCTTCCTACCTAGATCCCTGAAATCATTTTTAAGGACCCTCCATCTACCACTCACTTTGTCATTGGTGCCAATGTGGACCATGACCGCTGGGTCTTCGCCAGCCCCACCCAGTAACCTGTCAACCCGATCCGCGATGTGCCGGACTCGAGCGCCAGGGAGGCAGCACACCGTTCGGAGATCCCGGTCTTTGTGACAGATTGCCCTGTCTGTCCCCCTAATAATAGAGTCACCCACTACCAGGACCTGTCTAGCCTGCCCTACACTTCCCCCCTCCCCCTCATTACTGGAGCATACACTCCCCCGGCGGTCAGAGGATCTGTCGTGCTCCAATAATGTCGGTTCTGAACCAGCCTTCCTATAATTCTTCCCTCTATCCACCCCCAGTGTTGACCCATTGAGTGTCTGCTCGGTGAGCAGCAAACTCCGTTCCATGTTGTCGATGCTCCTCAGTACCGCTATCTGAGCACTTAGATCCAGGATTTCGGCTTCCAAGTGCACGATATGCTCACATCTCTCGCAGCAGTGTGGATCCCTGAGCGGTAGCTCAGGGAATGCATACATTGCGCAAGATGTACACTGCACGGCTCCGGCCAACATGGACGTCATTCTAAATATGGGGATACAGTCAGATTCTATATCTCACAATTGCACTATCTCAAGCCCAAAATGAAAGCAAATTTCCATTGGCTCTATAGGAAGCTCATAAGTAAGTAAATGAAAAATACTCTCCGTGATTTCAAACGCACATACACCTGTCCACATGTCAGTCGCATTAACCCAGTAAGCCACTGGACCATCACATGTTCAATGTTATGTCAAGAAGGGCAGTGAACATTGAATCGCTAATATTAAATTCAAAAAGAAAACCATTGGTTTCTTTATGTTATTGTTAATGCCAATCTATACAGCGTATGATGACATCTTCTTCTTTATGAACTATTAATACAGATTCTATATCTCACAATTGCACTATCTCAAGCCCAAAATCAATGCAAATTCCCATTGGCTCTATAGGAAGCTTTATAGTAAGTAAATGAAAATGTGGAGTCGAACTCAAGAACACATGTTCACAAGTCAGGCAGATTAACACAGTAAGCTACTGGATCATCACGAATCAATGTGTTGTCAAGAAGGGTAGCCCAAAATCAATGAAAATTTCCATTGCCCCTAAAGGAAGCTTATTAGTAAATAAATGAAAAATACTCTCCGTGGAGTTAAACTCATGAACACCTGTTCACAAGTCAGGCACTTTAACCCAGTAAAACAGTGGACTATCACAGGTGCAATGTGATGTTAAGAAGGGCAGTGAACATTGAATCGCTAATAGGTAAGTTAAAAAACAAATTCATTGGTTTCACTATGTTATTGTTAATACCAATCTATATAGAGTATGATGACATCTTGTTCTTTATGAACAATTAATACAGATTCTATATCTCACAATTGCACTATCTCAAGCCCAAAATCAATGCAAATTTCCATTGACTCTATAGGAAGCTTATTAGTAAGAAAATGAAAAATACTCTACGTGAAGTCGAACTCATGAACACATGCTCACAAGTCAGGTGCAATAACCCAGCAAGGCACTGAACGATCACAAGTGCAATGCGATGTCAAGAAGGGTAGTGAACAGTGAATCGCTAATAGGTAAGTTAAAAAAGAAATCCATTGGTTTCACAATGTTATTGTTAATACCAATCTGTACAGCTTATGATGACATCTTTTTCTTTATGAACAATTAATACAGATTCTATATCTCACAATTGCACTATATCAAGCCCCAAATCAATGCAAATTTCCATTGGCTCTATAGGAAGCTTTATCGTAAGTAAATGAAAAACTCTCTCTGTAGAGTCAAACTTAAGAACACATTTTCACAAGTCAAGCATATTATCCCAGTAAGCCACTGGACCATCACTATTCTATGCGTTGTCAAGAAGGGCAGTGAACAGTGAATCGCTAAGAGGTAAGTTAAAAAAGAAATCCATTGGTTTCACTATGTTATTGTTAAAGCCCAAAATCAAAGCAAATTTCCATTGCCTCTAAAGGAAGCTTATTAGTAAATAAATGAAAAATACTCTCTGTGGAGTCAAACTCATGAACAACTGTTCATAAGTCAGGCACATTAACCTTGTTAGCCACTGGACCATCACATGTGCAATGTGATGTTAAGAAGGGCAGTGAACATTGAATCGCTAATAGGTAAGTTAAAAAACAAATTCATTGGTTTCACTATGTTATTGTTAATACTAATCTATACAGAGTATGATGACATCTTGTTCTTTATGAACAATTAATACAGATTCTATTTCCACAATTGCACTATCTCAAGTCCAAAATCAAGGCAAATTTACATTGGCTCTATAGGAAGCTTATTAGTAAGTAAATGAACAATACTCTCTGTGATGTCGAATGCACATACACCTGTCCACATGTCAGGCGCATTAACCCAGTAAGCCACTGGACCATCACAAGACAAATATGATGTCAAGAAGGGCAGTGAACATTAAATCGCTAATAGGTAAGTTAAAAAAGAAATCCATTGGTTTCACAATGTTATTGTTAATGCCAATCTGTACAGCTTATGATGAAATCTTGTTCTTTATGAACAATTAATACAGAATCAATATCTCACAATTGCGCTATCTCAAGCATAAAATCAATGCAAATTTCCATTGGCTCTATAGTAAGCTTCATAGAAAGTAAATGAAAAACTCTCTCTGTGGAGTCGAACTCAAGAAAGCATGTTCACAAATATAGCATATTAACACAGTAAGCTACTGGATCATCACGATTCAATGTGTTGTCAAGAAGCGTAGTGAACAGTGAATCGCTAATAGGTAAGTTAAAAAATAAATCCATTGGTTTCTTTATGTTATTGTTGATGCCAATCTATACAGCGTATGATGACATCTTCTTCTTTATGAACAATTAACACAGATTCTATATCTCACAATTGCACTATCTCAAGCCCAAAATCAATGAAAATTTCCATTGCCTCTAAAGGAAGCTAATTAGTAAATAAATGAAAAATACCCTCCGTGGAGTTAAACTCATGAACAACTGTTCACAAGTCAGGCACATAAACCCTGTAAGCCACTGGACTGTCACAGGTGTAATGTGATGTTAAGAAGGGCAGTGAACATTGAATCGCTAATAGGTAAGTTAAAAAACAAATTCATTGGTTTCACTATGTTATTGTTAATACTAATCTATACAGAGTATGATGACATCTTGTTCTTTATGAACAATTAATACAGATTCAATTTCCACAATTGCACTATCTCAAGTCCAAAATCAAGGCAAATTTACATTGGCTCTATAGGAAGCTTATTAGTAAGTAAATGAAAAATACTATCCGTGATGTCGAACGCACATACACCTGTCCACATGTCAGTCGCATTAACCCAGTAAGCCACTGGACCATCACAGGAGAAATGTGATGTCAAGAAGGGCAGTGAACATTAAATCGCTAATAGGTAAGCTAAAAAAGAAATCCATTGGTTTCACAATGTTATTGTTAATGCCAATCTGTACAGCTTCTGATGAAATCTTGTTCTTTATGAACAATTAATACAGATTCTATATCTCATAATTGCGCTATCTCAAGCATAAAATCAATGCAAATTTCCATTGGCTCTATAGTAAGCTTCATAGTAAGTAAATGAAAAACTCTCTCTGTGGAGTCGAGTTCAAGAACACATGTTCACAAATCAGGCATATTAACACAGTAAGCTACTGGACCATCACGATTCAATGTGTTGTCAAGAAGGGTAGTGAACAGTGAATCGCTAATAGGTAAGTTAAAAAAGAAATCCATTGGTTTCTTTATGTCATTGTTAATGCCAATCTATACAGCGTATGATGACATCTTCTTCTTTATGAACTATTAATACAGATTCTATATCTCACAATTGCACTATCTCAAGCCCAAATCAATGCAAATTCCTATTGGCTCTATAGGAAGCTTTATAGTAAGTAAATGAAAAATTTTCTCTGTGGAGTCGAGCTCAAGAACACATGTTCACAAGTCAGGCAGATTAACACAGTAAGCTACTGGATCATCATGAATCAATGTGTTGTCAAGAAGGGTAGCCCAAAATCAATGAAAATTTCCATTGCCCCTAAAGGAAGCTTATTAGTAAATAAATGAAAAATACTCTCCGTGGAGTTAAACTCATGAACACCTATTCACAAGTCAGGCACTTTAACCCAGTAAAACAGTGGACTATCACAGGTGCAATGTGATGTTAAGAAGGGCAGTGAACATTGAATCGCTAATAGGTAAGTTAAAAAACAAATTCATTGGTTTCACTATGTTATTGTTAATACCAATCTATATAGAGTATGATGACATCTTGTTCTTTATGAACAATTAATACAGATTCTATATCTCACAATTGCACTATCTCAAGCACAAAATCAATGCAAATTTCCATTGACTCTATAGGAAGCTTATTAGTAAGAAAATGAAAAATACTCTACGTGAAGTCGAACTCATGAACACATGTTCACAAGTCAGGCTCAGTAACCCAGTAAGCCACTGGACCATCACAGCAGAAATTTGATGTCAAGAAGGGCAGTAAACATTGAATCGCTAATAGGTAAGTTAAAAAAGAAATCCATTGGTTTCACTATGTTATTGTTAATGCCAATCTGTACAGCTTATGATGAAATCTAGTTCTTTATGAACAATTAATACAGATTCTATATCTCACAATTGCACTATCTCAAGCACAAAATCAATGCAAATTTCCATTGGCTCTATAGGAAGCTTTATAGTAAGTAAATGAAAAAATTCTGAGTGGAGTTGAACTTATGAACACATGCTCACAAGTCAGGTGCAATAACCCAGCAAGGCACTGAACGATCACAAGTGCAATGCGATGTCAAGAAGGGTAGTGAACAGTGAATCGCTAATAGGTAAGTTAAAAAAGAAATCCATTGGTTTCACAATGTTATTGTTAATACCAATCTGTACAGCTTATGATGACATCTTTTTCTTTATGAACAATTAATACAGATTCTATTTCCACAATTGCACTATCTCAAGTCCAAAATCAATGCAAATTTCTATTGTCTCTATAGGAAGCTTATTAGTAAGTAAATGAAAAATTTTCTCCGTGGAGTCGAACTCATGAACATATGTTCACAAGTCAGGCGCATTAACCCAGTAAGGAACTGAACCATCACAGATACAATGCCATCTCAAGAAGGGTAGTGAGCAGTGAATAGTTAATAGATAAGTTAAAAAAGAAATCCATTGGTTTCTCTAAGTTACTGTTAATGCCAGTCTATACAGCGTATGATGAAATCTTATTCTTTATGAACAATTAATACAGATTCTATATCTCACAATTGTAATATCTCAAGCCCAAAATCAATGAAAATTTAAATTGCCTCTAAAGGAAGCTTATTAGTAAATAAATGAAAAATACTCTCTGTGGAGTTAAACTCATGAACACCTGTTCACAAGTCAGGCACATAAACCCTGTAAGCCACTGGACCATCACAGATGAAAGGTGATATCAAGAAGGGCTGTGAACATTGAATCGCTAATATTTAAGTTAAAAAAGAAATCCATTGTTTTCACTATGTTATTGTTAATGCCAATCTATTCAGCGTATGATGACATCTTCTTCTTTATGAACAATTAATACAGATTCTATATCTCACAATTGCACTATATCAAGCCCCAAATCAATGCAAATTTCCATTGGCTCTATAGGAAGCTTTATAGTAAGTAAATGAAAAACTCTCTCAGTAGAGTCAAACTTAAGAAAACATTTTCACAAGTCAGGCATATTAACCCAGTAAGCCACTGGACCATCACTATGCAATGCGTTGTCAAGAAGGGTAGTGAACAGTGAATCGCTAATAGGTAAGTTAAAAAAAAAATCCATTGGTTTCACTATGTTATTGTTAATGCCAATCTTTACAGCTTATGATGACATCTTGTTCTTTATGAACAATTAATACAGATTCAATTTCCACAATTGCACTATGTCAAGCCCAAAATCAAAGCAAATTTCCATTGCCTCTAAAGGAAGCTTATTAGTAAATAAATGAAAAATACTCTCCGTGAGGTCAAACTCATGAGCAACTGTTCTCAAGTCAGGCACATAATCCCTGTAAGCCACTGGACCATCAAAGGTGCAATGTGATGTTAAGAAGGGCAGTGAACATTGAATCGCTATTAGGTAAGTTAAAAAACAAATTCATTGGTTTCACTATGTTATTGTTAATACTAATCTATACAGAGTATGATGACATCTTGTTCTTTATGAACAATTAATACAGATTCAATTTCCACAATTGCACTATCTCAAGCATAAAATTAATGCAAATTTCCATTGGCTCTATAGGAAGCTTATTAGTAAGTAAATGAATAATACTATCCGTCATGTCGAAGGCACATACACCTGTCCACATGTCAGGCGCATTAACCCAGTAAGCCACTGGACCATCACAAGACAAATGTGATGTCAAGAAGGGCAGTGAACATTAAATCGCTAATAGATAAGTTAAAAAAGAAATCCATTGGTTTCACTATGTTACTGTTAATGCCAATCTATTCAGCGTATGATGACATCTTGCTCTTTATGAACAATTAATACAGATTCTATATCTCACAATTGCGCTATCTCAAGCATAAAATCAATGCAAATTTCCATTGGCTCTATAGTAAGCTTCATAGTAAGTAAATGAAAAACTCTCTCTGTGGAGTCGAGTTCAAGAACACATGTTCACAAATCAGGCATATTAACACAGTAAGCTACTGGACCATCACGATTCAATGTGTTGTCAAGAAGGGTAGTGAACAGTGAATCGCTAATAGGTAAGTTAAAAAAGAAATCCATTGGTTTCTTTATGTCATTGTTAATGCCAATCTATACAGCGTATGATGACATCTTCTTCTTTATGAACTATTAATACAGATTCTATATCTCACAATTGCACTAACTCAAGCCCAAATCAATGCAAATTCCTATTGGCTCTATAGGAAGCTTTATAGTAAGTAAATGAAAAATTTTCTCTGTGGAGTCGAGCTCAAGAACACATGTTCACAAGTCAGGCAGATTAACACAGTAAGCTACTGGATCATCACGAATCAATGTGTTGTCAAGAAGGGTAGCCCAAAATCAATGAAAATTTCCATTGCCCCTAAAGGAAGCTTATTAGTAAATAAATGAAAAATACTCTCCGTGGAGTTAAACTCATGAACACCTATTCACAAGTCAGGCACTTTAACCCAGTAAAACAGTGGACTATCACAGGTGCAATGTGATGTTAAGAAGGGCAGTGAACATTGAATCGCTAATAGGTAAGTTAAAAAACAAATTCATTGGTTTCACTATGTTATTGTTAATACCAATCTATATAGAGTATGATGACATCTTGTTCTTTATGAACAATTAATACAGATACTATATCTCACAATTGCACTATCTCAAGCCCAAAATCAATGCAAATTTCCATTGACTCTATAGGAAGCTTATTAGTAAGAAAATGAAAAATACTCTACGTGAAGTCGAACTCATGAACACATGTTCACAAGTCAGGCTCAGTAACCCAGTAAGCCACTGGACCATCACAGGAGAAATGTGATGTCAAGAAGGGCAGTAAACATTGAATCGCTAATAGGTAAGTTAAAAAAGAAATCCATTGGTTTCACTATGTTATTGTTAATGCCAATCTGTACAGCTTATGATGAAATCTAGTTCTTTATGAACAATTAATACAGATTCTATATCTCACAATTGCACTATCTCAAGCACAAAATCAATGCAAATTTCCATTGGCTCTATAGGAAGCTTTATAGTAAGTAAATGAAAAATTTCTGAGTGGAGTCGAACTTATGAACACATGCTCACAAGTCAGGTGCAATAACCCAGCAAGGCACTGAACGATCACAAGTGCAATGCGATGTCAAGAAGGGTAGTGAACAGTGAATCGCTAATAGGTAAGTTAAAAAAAAAATCCATTGGTTTCACTATGTTATTGTTAATGCCAATCTGTACAGCTTATGATGACATCTTGTTCTTTATGAACAATTAATACAGATTCAATTTCCACAATTGCACTATGTCAAGCCCAAAATCAAAGCAAATTTCCATTGCCTCTAAAGGAAGCTTATTAGTAAATAAATGAAAAATACTCTCCGTGAGGTCAAACTCATGAGCAACTGTTCTCAAGTCAGGCACATAATCCCTGTAAGCCACTGGACCATCAAAGGTGCAATGTGATGTTAAGAAGGGCAGTGAACATTGAATCGCTAATAGGTAAGTTAAAAAACAAATTCATTGGTTTCACTATGTTATTGTTAATACTAATCTATACAGAGTATGATGACATCTTGTTCTTTATGAACAATTAATACAGATTCAATTTCCACAATTGCACTATCTCAAGCATAAAATTAATGCAAATTTCCATTGGCTCTATAGGAAGCTTATTAGTAAGTAAATGAATAATACTATCCGTCATGTCGAAGGCACATACACCTGTCCACATGTCAGGCGCATTAACCCAGTAAGCCACTGGACCATCACAAGACAAATGTGATGTCAAGAAGGGCAGTGAACATTAAATCGCTAATAGATAAGTTAAAAAAGAAATCCATTGGTTTCACTATGTTACTGTTAATGCCAATCTATTCAGCGTATGATGACATCTTGCTCTTTATGAACAATTAATACAGATTCTATATCTCACAATTGCACTATCTCAAGCCCAAAATCAATGCAAATTTAATTTGGCTCTATAGGAAGCTTATTAGTAAGTAAATGAATAACACTCTCCGTGAAGTCGAACTCATGAACACCTTTTCAAAAGTAAGGCGCATTAACCCAGTAAGCCACTGGACCATCACAATTGCAATTTGATGTCAAGAAGGGCAGTGAACATTGAATCACTAACAGGTAAGATAAAAAAGAAATCCATTGGCTTCTCTAAATTACTGTTAATGCCAGTCTATACAACTTATGATGACATCTTGTTCTTTATGAACAATTAATACAGATTCTATATCTCACAGTTGCACTATCTCAAGCACAATATCAATGCAAATTTCCATTGGCTCTATAGGAAGCTTATTAGTAATTAAATGAAAAATACTTCCAATGGAGTCAAACTCATGAACACCTATTCACAAGTCAGACACACTAACCCAGTAAGCCACTGGAACATCACAGATGCAATTTGTTGTCAAGAAGGGCAGTGAACATTAAATCGCTAATAGATAAGTTAAAAAAGAAATCCATTGCTTTCTCTAAGTTACTGTTAATGCCAGTCTATACAGCGTATGATGACATTTTGTTCTTTATGAACAATTAATACAGATTCTATATCTCACATTTGCACTATCTCAAGCCCAAAATCAATGCAAATTTCCTTTGGCTCTATAGGAAGCTTTATAGTAAGTAAATGAAAAAGTTCTGCGTGGAGTCGAACTCATGAACACTTGTTCACAAACAAGGCGCATCAACCCAGTTAGCCAGTGGACCATCACAGTTGCAAATTGATGTCAAGAAGGGCAGTGAACATTGAATCGCTAATAGGTAAGAAAAAAAAATCCATTGGTTTCACTATGTTATTGTTAATGCCAATCTATACAGCGTATGATGACATCTTGTTCTTTATGAACAATTAATACAGATTCTATTTCTCACAATTGCACTATCTCAAGTCCAAAATCAATGCAAATTTCCATTGGCTCTATAAGATGCTTATGAGTATGTAAATTAAAAATACTTTCCATGGAATTGAACTCATGAACATCTGCTCACAAAGCAGGCGCAATAACCCAGTAAGCCAGTGGACCATCACAGGTGCAATTTGATGTCAAGAAGGGCAGTGAACATTGAATCGCTAATAGGTAAGTTAAAAAAGAAATCCATTGGTTTCACTATGTTATTGTTAATGCCAATCTATACAGAGTATGATGACATCTTGTTCTTTATGAACAATTAATACAGATTCTATTTCTCACAATTGCACTATCTCAAGCCGAAAATCAATGCACATTTCCATTGGCTCTCTAGCAAGCTTATTAGCAAGTAAATGAAAAATACTCTTTGTGATGTCGAATTCATGAACACCTGCTTACGAGGTAGGTGCATTAACCCAGTAAGCCATTGGACCATCATAGGTGCTATGTGATGTCAAGAATGGCAGTGAACATTGAATTGCTAATAGGTAAGTTAAAAAAGAAATCCATTGGTTTCACTATGTTATTGTTAATGCCAATCTATACAGCGTATGATGACATCTTGTTCTTTATGAACAATTAATACAGATTCTATATCTCACAATTGCACTATCTCAAGTCCAAAATCAATGCAAATTTCCATTTGCTCTATAAGAAGCTTATGAGTAAGTAAATTAAAAATACTTTCCGTGGAGTCAAACTCATGAACATCTGTTCTCAAAGCAAGCGCATCAACCGAGTAAGCCAGTGCACCATCACAGTTGCAATTTGATGTCAAGAAGGGCAGTGAACATTGAATCGCTAATAGGTAAGAAAAAAAAAATCCATTGGTTTCACTATGTTATTGTTAATGCCAATCTATACAGCGTATGATGACATCTTGTTCTTTATGAACAATTAATACAGATTCTATTTCTCACAATTGCACTATCTCAAGTCCAAAATCAATGCAAATTTCCATTGGCTCTATAAGATGCTTATGAGTATGTAAATTAAAAATACTTTCCATGGAATTGAACTCATGAACATCTGTTCACAAAGCAGGCGCAATAACCCAGTAAGCCAGTGGACCATCACAGGTGCAATTTGATGTCAAGAAGGGCAGTGAACATTGAATCGCTAATAGGTAAGTTAAAAAAGAAATCCATTGGTTTCACTATGTTATTGTTAATGCCAATCTATACAGCGTATGATGACATCTTGTTCTTTATGAACAAGTAATACAGATTCTATTTCTCACAATTGCACTATCTCAAGCCGAAAATCAATGCACATTTCCATTGGCTCTCTAGCAAGCTTATTAGTAAGTAAATGAAAAATACTCTTTGTGATGTCGAATTCATGAACACCTGCTTACGAGGTAGGTGCATTAACCCAGTAAGCCACTGGACCATCATAGGTGCTATGTGATGTCAAGAATGGCAGTGAACATTGAATTGCTAATAGGTAAGTTAAAAAAGAAATCCATTGGTTTCACTATGTTATTGTTAATGCCAATCTATACAGCGTATGGTGACATCTTGTTCTTTATTAACAATTAATACAGATTCTATATCTCACAATTGCACTATCTCAAGTCCAAAATCAATGCAAATTTCCATTGGCTCTATAAGAAGCTTATGAGTAAGTAAATTAAAAATACTTTCTGTGGAGTCAAACTCATGAACATCTGTTCTCAAAGCAAATGCATCAACCCAGTAAGCCAGTGGGCCATCACAGTTGCAATTTAATGTCAAGAAGGGCAGTGAACATTGAATCGCTAATAGGTAAGGAAAAAAAAATCCATTGGTTTCACTATGTTATTGTTAATGCCAATCTATACAGCGTATGATGACATCTTGTTCTTTATGAACAATTAATACAGATTCTATTTCTCACAATTGCACTATCTCAAGTCCAAAATCAATGCAAATTTCCATTGGCTCTATAAGATGCTTATGAGTATGTAAATAAAAAATACTTTCCATGGAGTTGAACTCATGAACATCTGTTCACAAAGCAGGCACAATAACCCAGTAAGCCAGTGGACCATCACAGGTGCAATTTGATGTCAAGAAGGGCAGTGAACATTGAATCGCTAATAGGTAAGTTAAAAAAGAAATCCATTGGTTTCACTATGTTATTGTTAATGCCAATCTATACAGTGTATGATGACATCTTGTTCTTTATGAACAATTAATACAGATTCTATATCTCACAATTGCACTATCTCAAGTCCAAAATCAATGCAAATTTCCATTGCCTCTATAAGAAGCTTATGAGTAAGTAAATTAAAAATACTTTCCGTGGAGTCAAACTCATGAACATCTGTTCTCAAAGAAAGCGCATCAACCCAGTAAGCCAGTGGACCATCACAGTTGCAGTTTGATGTCAAGAAGGGCAGTGAACATTGAATCGCTAATAGGTAAGAAAAAAAAATCCATTGGTTTCACTATGTTATTGTTAATGCCAATCTATACAGCGTATGATGACATCTTGTTCTTTATGAACAATTAATACAGATTCTATTTCTCACAATTGCACTATCTCAAGCCCAAAATCAATGCAAATTTCCATTGGCTCTATAGGAAGCTAAATGAAAAATGCTCTCCGTGGAGTCGAACTCATGAACACTTGCTGACAAGTCAGGCACAATAACCCAGAGAGCCACTGGAACATCACGGGAGAAATGTGATGTCAAGAAGAGCAGTGAACATTGAATCGCTAATAGGTAAGTTAAAAAAGAAGTCCATTGGTTTCACTATGTTATTGTTAATACCAATCTATACAGCGTAAGATGACATCTTGTTCTTTATGAACAATTAATACAGATTCTATATCTCACAATTACTCTATCTCAAGCCGAGAATCAATGCACATTTCCATTGGCTCTATAGCAAGCTTATTAGTAAGTAAATAAAAAAATACTCTTTGTGAAGTCGAATTCATGAACACCTGTTTACGTGGCAGGTGCATTAACCCAGTAAGCCACTGGACCATCACAGGTGCAATTTGATGTCAAGAAGGGCAGTGAACATTGAATCGCTAAAAGGTAAGTTAAAAAATAAATCCATTGGTTTCTCTATGTTACTGTTAATGCCAATCTGTACAGTGTATGATGACATCTTGTTCTTTATGAACAATTAATACAGATTCTATATCTCACAATTGCACTATCTCAAGCCCAAAATCAATGCAAATTTGCATTGGCTCTATAGCAAGCTTATTAGTAAGTAAATGAAAAATTCTCTTTGTGAAGTCAAATTCATGAACACCTGTTTACAAGACAGGTGCATTAACCCAGTAAGCCACTGGACCATCATAGGTGCTATGTGATGTCAAGAATGGCAGTGAACATTGAATTGCTAATAGGTAAGTTAAAAAAGAAATCCATTGGTTTCACTATGTTATTGTTAATGCCAATCTATTCAGCGTATAATGACATCTTGTTCTTTATGAACAATTAATACACATTCTATATCTCACAATTGCACTATCTCAAGCCCAAAATCAATGCAACTTTTCTTTGGCTCTATAGGAAGCTTATTAGTAAGTAAATGAAGAACACTCTCCGTGAAGTCGAACTCATGAACACCTTTTCAAAAGTAAGGCACATTAACCCAGTAAGCCACTGGACCATCACAAGCGCAATTTGATGTCAAGAAGGGCAGTGAACATTGAATCACTAACAGGTAAGATAAAAAAGAAATCTATTGGCTTCTCTAAGTTACTGTTAATGCCAGTCTATACAACTTATGATGATATCTTGTTCTTTATGAACAATTAATACAGATTCTATATCTCACAGTTGCACTATCTCAAGCACAATATCAATGCAAATTTCCATTGGCTCTATAGGAAGCTTATTAGTAAATAAATGAAAAATACTTTCCATGGGGTCAAACTCATGAACACCTATTCACAAGTCAGGCACATTAACCCAGTAAGCCACTGGACCATCACAGATGCAATTTGATGTCAAGAAGGACAGTGAACATTAAATCGCTAATAGATAAGTTAAAAAAGAAATCCATTGGTTTCTCTAAGTTACTGTTAATGCCAGTCTATACAGCATATGATGACATCTTGTTCTTTATGAACAATTAATACAGATTCTATATCTCACAATTGCACTATCTCAAGTCCAAAATCAATGCAAATTTCCATTGGCTCTATAAGAAGCTTATGAGTAAGTAAATTAAAAATACTTTCCGTGGAGTCAAACTCATGAACATCTGTTCTCAAAGCAAGCGCATCAACCCAGTTAGCCAGTGGACCATCACAGTTGCAAATTGATGTCAAGAAGGGCAGTGAACATTGAATCGCTAATAGGTAAGAAAAAAAAATCCATTAGTTTCACTATGTTATTGTTAATGCCAATCTATACAGCGTATGATGACATCTTGTTCTTTATGAACAATTAATACAGATTCTATTTCTCACAATTGCACTATCTCAAGTCCAAAATCAATGCAAATTTCCATTGGCTCTATAAGATGCTTATGAGTATGTAAATTAAAAATACTTTCCATGGAATTGAACTCATGAACATCTGCTCACAAAGCAGGCGCAATAACCCAGTAAGCCAGTGGACCATCACAGGTGCAATTTGATGTCAAGAAGGGCAGTGAACATTGAATCGCTAATAGGTAAGAAAAAAAAATCCATTGGTTTCACTATGTTATTGTTAATGCCAATCTATACAGCGTATGATGACATCTTGTTCTTTATGAACAATTAATACAGATTCTATTTCTCACAATTGCACTATCTCAAGCCCAAAATCAATGCAAATTTCCATTGGCTCTATAGGAAGCTAAATGAAAAATGCTCTCCGTGGAGTCGAACTCATGAACACTTGCTGACAAGTCAGGCACAATAACCCAGAGAGCCACTGGAACATCACGGGAGAAATGTGATGTCAAGAAGAGCAGTGAACATTGAATCGCTAATAGGTAAGTTAAAAAAGAAGTCCATTGGTTTCACTATGTTATTGTTAATACCAATCTATACAGCGTAAGATGACATCTTGTTCTTTATGAACAATTAATACAGATTCTATATCTCACAATTACTCTATCTCAAGCCGAGAATCAATGCACATTTCCATTGGCTCTATAGCAAGCTTATTAGTAAGTAAATAAAAAAATACTCTTTGTGAAGTCGAATTCATGAACACCTGTTTACGTGGCAGGTGCATTAACCCAGTAAGCCACTGGACCATCACAGGTGCAATTTGATGTCAAGAAGGGCAGTGAACATTGAATCGCTAAAAGGTAAGTTAAAAAATAAATCCATTGGTTTCTCTATGTTACTGTTAATGCCAATCTGTACAGTGTATGATGACATCTTGTTCTTTATGAACAATTAATACAGATTCTATATCTCACAATTGCACTATCTCAAGCCCAAAATCAATGCAAATTTGCATTGGCTCTATAGCAAGCTTATTAGTAAGTAAATGAAAAATTCTCTTTGTGAAGTCAAATTCATGAACACCTGTTTACAAGACAGGTGCATTAACCCAGTAAGCCACTGGACCATCATAGGTGCTATGTGATGTCAAGAATGGCAGTGAACATTGAATTGCTAATAGGTAAGTTAAAAAAGAAATCCATTGGTTTCACTATGTTATTGTTAATGCCAATCTATTCAGCGTATAATGACATCTTGTTCTTTATGAACAATTAATACACATTCTATATCTCACAATTGCACTATCTCAAGCCCAAAATCAATGCAACTTTTCTTTGGCTCTATAGGAAGCTTATTAGTAAGTAAATGAAGAACACTCTCCGTGAAGTCGAACTCATGAACACCTTTTCAAAAGTAAGGCACATTAACCCAGTAAGCCACTGGACCATCACAAGCGCAATTTGATGTCAAGAAGGGCAGTGAACATTGAATCACTAACAGGTAAGATAAAAAAGAAATCTATTGGCTTCTCTAAGTTACTGTTAATGCCAGTCTATACAACTTATGATGATATCTTGTTCTTTATGAACAATTAATACAGATTCTATATCTCACAGTTGCACTATCTCAAGCACAATATCAATGCAAATTTCCATTGGCTCTATAGGAAGCTTATTAGTAAATAAATGAAAAATACTTTCCATGGGGTCAAACTCATGAACACCTATTCACAAGTCAGGCACATTAACCCAGTAAGCCACTGGACCATCACAGATGCAATTTGATGTCAAGAAGGACAGTGAACATTAAATCGCTAATAGATAAGTTAAAAAAGAAATCCATTGGTTTCTCTAAGTTACTGTTAATGCCAGTCTATACAGCATATGATGACATCTTGTTCTTTATGAACAATTAATACAGATTCTATATCTCACAATTGCACTATCTCAAGTCCAAAATCAATGCAAATTTCCATTGGCTCTATAAGAAGCTTATGAGTAAGTAAATTAAAAATACTTTCCGTGGAGTCAAACTCATGAACATCTGTTCTCAAAGCAAGCGCATCAACCCAGTTAGCCAGTGGACCATCACAGTTGCAAATTGATGTCAAGAAGGGCAGTGAACATTGAATCGCTAATAGGTAAGAAAAAAAAATCCATTAGTTTCACTATGTTATTGTTAATGCCAATCTATACAGCGTATGATGACATCTTGTTCTTTATGAACAATTAATACAGATTCTATTTCTCACAATTGCACTATCTCAAGTCCAAAATCAATGCAAATTTCCATTGGCTCTATAAGATGCTTATGAGTATGTAAATTAAAAATACTTTCCATGGAATTGAACTCATGAACATCTGCTCACAAAGCAGGCGCAATAACCCAGTAAGCCAGTGGACCATCACAGGTGCAATTTGATGTCAAGAAGGGCAGTGAACATTGAATCGCTAATAGGTAAGTTAAAAAAGAAATCCATTGGTTTCACTATGTTATTGTTAATGCCAATCTATACAGAGTATGATGACATCTTGTTCTTTATGAACAATTAATACAGATTCTATTTCTCACAATTGCACTATCTCAAGCCGAAAATCAATGCACATTTCCATTGGCTCTCTAGCAAGCTTATTAGTAAGTAAATGAAAAATACTCTTTGTGATGTCGAATTCATGAACACCTGCTTACGAGGTAGGTGCATTAACCCAGTAAGCCATTGGACCATCATAGGTGCTATGTGATGTCAAGAATGGCAGTGAACATTGAATTGCTAATAGGTAAGTTAAAAAAGAAATCCATTGGTTTCACTATGTTATTGTTAATGCCAATCTATACAGCGTATGATGACATCTTGTTCTTTATGAACAATTAATACAGATTCTATATCTCACAATTGCACTATCTCAAGTCCAAAATCAATGCAAATTTCCATTTGCTCTATAAGAAGCTTATGAGTAAGTAAATTAAAAATACTTTCCGTGGAGTCAAACTCATGAACATCTGTTCTCAAAGCAAGCGCATCAACCGAGTAAGCCAGTGGACCATCACAGTTGCAATTTGATGTCAAGAAGGGCAGTGAACATTGAATCGCTAATAGGTAAGAAAAAAAAAATCCATTGGTTTCACTATGTTATTGTTAATGCCAATCTATACAGCGTATGATGACATCTTGTTCTTTATGAACAATTAATACAGATTCTATTTCTCACAATTGCACTATCTCAAGTCCAAAATCAATGCAAATTTCCATTGGCTCTATAAGATGCTTATGAGTATGTAAATTAAAAATACTATCCATGGAATTGAACTCATGAACATCTGTTCACAAAGCAGGCGCAATAACCCAGTAAGCCAGTGGACCATCACAGGTGCAATTTGATGTCAAGAAGGGCAGTGAACATTGAATCGCTAATAGGTAAGTTAAAAAAGAAATCCATTGGTTTCACTATGTTATTGTTAATGCCAATCTATACAGCGTATGATGACATCTTGTTCTTTATGATCAAGTAATACAGATTCTATTTCTCACAATTGCACTATCTCAAGCCGAAAATCAATGCACATTTCCATTGGCTCTCTAGCAAGCTTATTAGTAAGTAAATGAAAAATACTCTTTGTGATGTCGAATTCATGAACACCTGCTTACGAGGTAGGTGCATTAACCCAGTAAGCCACTGGACCATCATAGGTGCTATGTGATGTCAAGAATGGCAGTGAACATTGAATTGCTAATAGGTAAGTTAAAAAAGAAATCCATTGGTTTCACTATGTTATTGTTAATGCCAATCTATACAGCGTATGGTGACATCTTGTTCTTTATTAACAATTAATACAGATTCTATATCTCACAATTGCACTATCTCAAGTCCAAAATCAATGCAAATTTCCATTGGCTCTATAAGAAGCTTATGAGTAAGTAAATTAAAAATACTTTCTGTGGAGTCAAACTCATGAACATCTGTTCTCAAAGCAAATGCATCAACCCAGTAAGCCAGTGGACCATCACAGTTGCAATTTAAAGTCAAGAAGGGCAGTGAACATTGAATCGCTAATAGGTAAGGAAAAAAAAATCCATTGGTTTCACTATGTTATTGTTAATGCCAATCTATACAGCGTATGATGACATCTTGTTCTTTATGAACAATTAATACAGATTCTATTTCTCACAATTGCACTATCTCAAGTCCAAAATCAATGCAAATTTCCATTGGCTCTATAAGATGCTTATGAGTATGTAAATAAAAAATACTTTCCATGGAGTTGAACTCATGAACATCTGTTCACAAAGCAGGCACAATAACCCAGTAAGCCAGTGGAACATCACAGGTGCAATTTGATGTCAAGAAGGGCAGTGAACATTGAATCGCTAATAGGTAAGTTAAAAAAGAAATCCATTGGTTTCACTATGTTATTGTTAATGCCAATCTATACAGTGTATGATGACATCTTGTTCTTTATGAACAATTAATACAGATTCTATATCTCACAATTGCACTATCTCAAGTCCAAAATCAATGCAAATTTCCATTGCCTCTATAAGAAGCTTATGAGTAAGTAAATTAAAAATACTTTCCGTGGAGTCAAACTCATGAACATCTGTTCTCAAAGAAAGCGCATCAACCCAGTAAGCCAGTGGACCATCACAGTTGCAATTTGATGTCAAGAAGGGCAGTGAACATTGAATCGCTAATAGGTAAGAAAAAAAAATCCATTGGTTTCACTATGTTATTGTTAATGCCAATCTATACAGCGTATGATGACATCTTGTTCTTTATGAACAATTAATACAGATTCTATTTCTCACAATTGCACTATCTCAAGCCCAAAATCAATGCAAATTTCCATTGGCTCTATAGGAAGCTAAATGAAAAATGCTCTCCGTGGAGTCGAACTCATGAACACTTGCTGACAAGTCAGGCATAATAACCCAGAGAGCCACTGGAACATCACGGGAGAAATGTGATGTCAAGAAGAGCAGTGAACATTGAATCGCTAATAGGTAAGTTAAAAAAGAAGTCCATTGGTTTCACTATGTTATTGTTAATACCAATCTATACAGCGTAAGATGACATCTTGTTCTTTATGAACAATTAATACAGATTCTATATCTCACAATTACTCTATCTCAAGCCGAGAATCAATGCACATTTCCATTGGCTCTATAGCAAGCTTATTAGTAAGTAAATAAAAAAATACTCTTTGTGAAGTCGAATTCATGAACACCTGTTTACGTGGCAGGTGCATTAACCCAGTAAGCCACTGGACCATCACAGGTGCAATTTGATGTCAAGAAGGGCAGTGAACATTGAATCGCTAAAAGGTAAGTTAAAAAATAAATCCATTGGTTTCTCTATGTTACTGTTAATGCCAATCTGTACAGTGTATGATGACATCTTGTTCTTTATGAACAATTAATACAGATTCTATATCTCACAATTGCACTATCTCAAGCCCAAAATCAATGCAAATTTGCATTGGCTCTATAGCAAGCTTATTAGTAAGTAAATGAAAAATTCTCTTTGTGAAGTCAAATTCATGAACACCTGTTTACAAGGCAGGTGCATTAACCCAGTAAGCCACTGGACCATCATAGGTGCAATGTGATGTCAAGAATGGCAGTGAACATTGAATTGCTAATAGGTAAGTTAAAAAAGAAATCCATTGGTTTCACTATGTTATTGTTAATGCCAATCTATGATGACATCTTGTTCTTTATGAACAATTAATACAGATTCTATATCTCACAATTGCACTATCTCAAGCCCAAAATCAATGCAAATTTGCATTGGCTCTATAGGAAGACAAATGAGAAATACTCTCCGTGGAGCTGAACTCATAAACACTTGCTCACAAATCAGGCGCATTAACCCAGGAAGCCACTGGACCATCACAGAAACCATGTGATGTCAAGAAGAGCAGTGAACATTGAATCGCTAATAGGTAAGTTAAAAAAGAAATCCATTGGTTTCACTATGTTATTGTTAATGCCAATCTATACAGCGTATGATGACTAGTGTTGAGCCACCCCCGTAGTGTTCGAGTTCGGTTCGGTTCGTCGAACACCCGTGTGTTCGCCGAACTGTTCGTCGAACTGTTCGTCGAACACCTTCGAACACCGTTAAAACCAATGGCAGGCAAACAAAAACACATAGAAACACATAGAAAACACCTTCAAAGGTGTCCAAAAGCTGACAAACTGCTCAGAAGACATAACTAACACATGGAAAAGTGACAAGTACATATAGTCATGCGAAAATAAAAGAGGTGGAGGAGTAAAAGGAGGGGGAGACACAGATATAGGCATGTCATGCCCTTCTAAAATCCAAAAAGTGAGAAGCCGACACGGCCAGTCCGCTCCTGCCCGTGCCACCTCCGTGTCGCCGGGTTTGTGCCAGAGCCGCGGTGAACCCTGACGGCCAGCCCCCCTCTCCCAATACTGGTGCCTGTCCGCTGGTGGGTCGAGCGAGCCCCCCTGTGGTGGAGGCAGCTCTAAGCTTTTTAATTTAAATTGTCTCTCTAATTTGAATGAATACACTTTAAATCCATTTACAAGGATCTATTGGAGGGCAAGTCTCATGCCAGCAGCCGCGTAATTCCAGCTCCAGTAGCGTCCACTAAAGCTGCTGCAGTTAAAAAGCTTTTATAAGGATCGAGCTCGGCTGTCCACTGCAAGGCATCCTACTGCCAGTCCCAGCCCCTATGCCTTGGGGTGCCTCCTGATGCTCTTCACTAAGTATCCCATGGTCCCGAAGCATTTCCTTTGAAAAAATTAAGTGTCTAAACTACAGGTGGTGTAGCTTGCTTAACAGCCGGGATAATCCGCTGACTAGCAGACACAGCTACTAGGCACAAAGTATTTCCTGGGCTAGATGCAGTTAAAAATTTGTAATTAGATACTCTCGTTGGATGCTGAGAAAGCATTCCATAGAGTCTCCTGGCACGCCATATATGATTCTCTTAAAAAGCTTGGGGTAGGGGTCTAGGGGACCCTTTTATAGCCAAAATCACGGCCCTGTATCGCAATACGTCACCTAGGCTGAAGATAAATGGAACTGTAGCACCCTGAGGGCTCGGTTGCTACAGACGTATTGCACCTCACCCAGAGGTGTGATATCTCACTCTCAGGTAAGGATGGAGTGTGGATCAGGACCCGACACCTGCATGCATTACACCACATTGCCGTGGGGCAGGGCGACCAATATGCCCCTGAGATGGGCACGACAGTCCCTGTCCCTGGCTGGAGTGGGGGGAGGGAACACTGAGGAAGGGGAACCCTGTAGTGCAGGAGCAGGGAGGAAGCAGTTCCTGGGTGCATTGAGAAGGGAGTATAAAAGGTGGGCACCATCTTAGTTCAGTGCAGAGAAGTCTGAGCAGAAGTGGCAGGGAGCAGGGGCTCTGCATGAGCTCTGCTCCGGAGGCGGGCCTAGTAACAGAGGCCCAGGCCTGGAAGAGGGAGAAGGAAGGAAGAGGAGCGGAGAATGCTCCAGGAACGAGGAATGAAGGGATCCCAGGGGTGCGGACGGGCGAGTCGCCACCGCACGCCCGAATCCACCTGCGTGGAGGGGTCAGGCCAAAGGGGGAGACCGGTCCCCGAGCTAGTGGAGGCAGGAAACGACCCTCAGCTAGAAACCGGAGGCTCTGACATTTTATGTGGCGCAGCCCCTTGCTACACCCGCTAGGAAGGCACCACATAGGGTCAGGGAAACTGGCGCCAAGTTTACCAAGAGGAGGCCCGAGGCAGCCGGACAGAAGTGTTGGTAAGAAAGGCCAGACAAAGGACACACAAAGGGGGTCCTGTGAAGTGCTCCAAAGTTATCTGGGAGTTGTCTGAGCCCCTCACCTGGTGAGCACAGTACGACGTGGGCAGCCGTTACCTGCAGACGTGGTCTGGATAATAAGAACTGTGAGTAAAGGCCCTGGACTGCATCACTGACTCCGTGTCGTTACTGCTGCTGCCCTGCACCATCACCCCCATCCTCCGCATACACTGCCCTGAGGCTATACTCCTCCCGTGGGGAGTTATGCTACGCTCTGCTGCACCCACAACACCAGCCTCAGCGGTCTGCCCTGTAGCGGCGGTTCACTCTGACCGCAATCCACGGGTGGCGTAGTCGGACATTTAAACATCAAAACCACATAAATAGTTCCGCCACTGGTTTGACCGCCCTGAGCCACGGAACCGGGTCGCCGCCACGAAGACTACAACCACCAGCATCCACCAAAAAGGGTCCGTCTCCAGGTGTCCCAAGGCCCAGGGGGTGCGTCAGAACATTTTCATCACCTTTCACAATCACCAATGGGACAAGGCAGGGATGTCCTCTGTCCCCTCTCTTATACATCCTAGTGACGGAGCACCTGCTCTCATCAATTCGCCATAACCCCAATATTAGGTGGATTGAGGTGGGAGGCACCGAGTACAAGTGCTCTCTATTTGCTGATGATGTCCTAGTATATATCACTCAATCACATATATCCATCCCTGCTGTTATGGCTGAAATAGATCACTTTGTTACATGGTAAAATTTTAAAATCAATGCAGCGAAGTCTGAGGCCCTCGATGTCTCCCTCCCCAAATCCACATAGGATTCCATCCAGTCCAACTTTCCCTTTGCCTGGCCCTCACAGGGTATCAAATACTTAGGAATTCCTATTCATAGAGACCTCTCCCATCTATGTTATCTTAATTTTGGGCCCTTTATTGAACAATTCCATACAGACCACGGTTGGCAAGTTAGAACTGTAAGATTCACTACGTGAACCGCTGGTGTTTTGTGGAAAAGCACATGTACACCGCATTCCAAATTATTATGCAAAAAGTGTTTAGGAGTGATAAGGGAAGAATTTTTTGTTTGTCAGTTAAACTCATTGATGGTGATGTGTGTCAGGGCTCTTTATATCACTGTAAGCAATTGCAGACACCTGTGCTAATTAGTTTGGCAGGTGTGTCCAATGAAAGGCAAGACTACTTAAGAAGGCTCTCTCACATTATTAAGCAGCCTACATTTTCTGCCAAAATGGGAAAGAAAAAGGATGTGTCGGCTGCTGAGAAGCAACAAATTGTGGAGTGTTTAGGTCAAGGCATGACTACAATCAACATTGTGCAATGATCAGGATGAAGTGTCTTGGCAATCAAGAAGTATGTAGCTGATTCACAGTACACACGTGTGCGTGCTGATAAGGGCAAATTAAGGACTCTTTCCTACAGGCAATTACGTCAGGTTGAAAGAGCAGCGGCCAAAAAGCCTTGTCATAGCAGCAGACAAGTTTTTGAAGCTGCTTGTGCCTCCAACGTCCCCCGAACAACAAGATGCAGGGTCCTTCAGAGGTTTGCAGCTGTGCATACGCCATCCTGTCGACCTCCTCTATCCACTTCACACAAGCAGAAACGGCTCCAGTGGGCCAAACATTACATGAAGACTGATTTCAAAACTGTTTTGTTCACGGATGAGTGCCGTGCAGCGCTCGATGGTCCAGATGGATGGAGTGGAGGATGGCTGGTTAATGGACACCCCACGCAAACACGGCTACAGCGCCAACAAGGAGGAGGTGGAGTAATGTTTTGGGCTGGAATCATGGGGAGAGAGATTGTCGGCCCCTTTAGGATCCCTGAAGGCGCTAAAGATGAACTCCATAATGTATGTGGATTTTCTCAAACAGCACTTCCTGCCATGGTTCAAGAAGAAGAACCGTGTATTTCACAGCAAGATCATTTTTCTGCATGATAATGCACCATCTCATGCTGCACATAAAACATCTGCATCTCTGGCTGATATGGGCATAAAAGGGGACAAACTTATGGTGTGACCCCCATGCTCCCCTGACCTCTACCCCATTCAGAACCTTTGGAGCATCATTAAAAGGAGTGTCTATGATGGCGGGAGGCAGTTCACATCTAAGCAACAGCTCTGGGAGGGTATTCTGTCCTCATGCAAAACAATTGAAGCAGAAACCATCCAAAACCTGACAAATTCAATGGACGAGAGAGTTCAGAAGCTCCTTTCGAACAAGGGGTCCTATGTGAAAATGTAACATCACCTAGAATAAAGTTTTGAGTTGAAAACTGTTTGATTTCAGTTTCTAACAACCTGCTAATGCTTATAATTTCAAAAATGACCATTTTTTTGGTCTTTATTAAAATGAAAAGGTTGATCGAAAAGTTTGGGGGATCTAAGAGTGTGGCAACCCAGTAGTCATGATTACTTCGAATTCTGACAATATGAGGGTCATGCTGCAGGTAGTGCAGCAAGAAGGCACTTATGTGTCTTGCGCATCTCGGAGCCCCAAAATTATTTTCCGGGCTAGATGCAGCTAAAAATTATTTTTAATTTTAAATCTGGTGGAGCTTATTATAGATGGCCTAATAGGATAAATGCTGCACACTGCTACAAAGCCCAAATTATTTTCCAGTCAAGATACAGATAAACATGATTAGTAATTTGAAAGCTTAAAACGTTTGGTAGGGTGATTTTAACCAATCATCAAGCTTTTACTCTCCCCAGGATGACACAGGGGTAGAAAAGTCGTTTCGGATCCATGATTTGTTCATCTTTATGAACGTGAGTCTGTCTACATTATCAGTGGAGAGCCGCGTGCGCTTATCTGTCAGCACACCACCAGCAGCGCTGAACACACGTTCAGACAGAACGCTGGCTGCGGGGCATGACAAGATCTCCAAGGCGTAAGTGGCTAGCTCCGGCCATTTATCCAGATTGGAAGCCCAAAAAGAGCAAGGGTCCAATGACACAGTCGTGTTCTTTATGAACAATTAATACAGATTCTATATCTCACAATTGCACTATCTCAAGCCCAAAATCAATGCAAATTTCCATTGGCTCTATAGGAAGCTAAATGAAAAATACTCTCCGTGGAGTTGAACTCATGAACACTTGTTGACAAGTCAGGCACATTAACCCAGAGAGCCACTGGACCATCACGGAAAAAATGTGATGTAAAGAAGAGCAGTGAACATTGAATCGCTAATAGGTAAGTTACAAAAGAAATCCATTGGTTTCACTATGTTATTGTTAATACCAATCTATACAACGTATGATGACATCTTGATCTTTATGAACAATTAATACAGATTTTATATCTCACAATTGCACTATCTCAAGCCCAAAATCAATGCAAATTTCCATTGGCTCTATAGGAAGCTGAATGAAAATACTCTCTGTGGAGTCGAACTCATGAACACTTGCTCACAAGCCAGGCGCATTAACCCGGAGAGCCACTGGACCAACACAGTAGAAAAGTGATGTCAAGAAAAGCAGTGAACAAAAAAAATCCATTTGTTTCACTTTGTTATTGTTAATGCCAATCTATACAGCGTATGATGACATCTTGTTCTTTATGAACAATTAATACAGATTCTATTTCTCACAATTGCACTATCTCAAGTCCAAAATCAATGCAAATTTTCATTGGCTCTATAAGAAGCTTATGAGTAAGTAATTGAAAAATTCTTTCCGTGGAGTTGTACTCATGAACATCTGTTCACAAAGGAGGCGCATCAACCCAGTAAGCCAGTGGACCATCACAGGTGCAATTTGATGTCAAGAAGGGAAATGAACATTGAATCGCTAATAGGTAAGTTAAAAAAGAAATCCATTGGTTTCTCTATGTTACTGTTAATGCCAATCTGTACAGCGTATGATGACATCTTGTTCTTTATGAACAATAAATACAGATTCTATTTCTCACAATTGCCCTATCTCAAGCCCAAAATCAATGCAAATTTCCATTGGCTCTATAAGAAGCTTATGAGTAAGTAAATAAAAAATACTTTCTGTGGAGTCGAACTCATGAACATCTGTTCACAAAGCAGGCGCATCAACCCAGTAAGCCAGTGGACCATCACAGGTGCAATTTGATGTCAAGAAAGGCAGTGAACATTGAATCGCTAATAGGTAAGTTAAAAAAGAAATCCATTGGTTTCTCTATGTTACTGTTAATGCCAATCTGTACAGTATATGATGACATCTTGTTCTTTATGAACAATTAAGACAGATTCTATATCTCACAATTGCACTATCTCAAGCCCAAAATCAATGCAAATTTCCATTGACTCTATAGGAAGCTAAATGAAAAATACTCTCCGTGGAGTTGAACTCATGAACACTTGTAGACAAGTCAGGCACATTAACCCAGAGAGCCACTGGATCATCACGGGAAAAATGTAAAGTAAAGAAGAGCAGTGAACATTGAATCGCTAATAGGTAAGTTAAAAAAGAAATCCATTGGTTTCACTATGTTATTGTTAATGCCAATATATACAACGTAGGATGACATCTTGATCTTTATGAGCAATTAATACAGATTTTATATCTCACAATTGCACTATCTCAAGTCCAAAATCAATGCAAATTTCCATTGGCTCTATAAGAAGCTTATGAGTAAGTAAATTAAAAATACTTTCAGTTTAGTCGAACTCATGAACATCTGTTCACAAAGCTGGCGCATCAACTCAGTAAGCCAGTGGACCATCACAGGTGCAATTTGATGTCAAGAAGGGCAGTGAACATTGAATCGCTAAAAGGTAAGTTAAAAAAGAAATCCATTGGTTTCTCTATGTTACTGTCAATCTGGACAGGGAATGATGACATCTTGTTCTTTATGAACAATTAATACAGATTCTATATCTCACAATTGCACTATCTCAAGCCCAAAACCAATGCAAATTTGCATTGGCTCTATAGGAAGCCAAATGAAAAATAGTATCCGTGGAGTCAAACTCATGAACACTTGCTCACAAGTCAGACGCATTAACTCAGAGAGCCACTGGACCATCACAGGAGAAATGAGCTGTCAAGCAGAGCAGTGAACATTTAATCGCTAATAGGTAAGTTAAAAAATAAATCCATTGGTTTCACTATGTTATTGTTAATGCCAATTTATACAGCGTATGATGACATCTTGTTCTTTATGAACAATTAATACAGATTCTATATCTCACAATTGCACTATCTCAAGCCCAAAATCAATGCAAATTTCCATTGGCTCTATAGGAAGCTAAATGAAAAAAACTCTCCGTGGAGTCGAACTCATGAACACTTGCTGAAAAGTCAGGCGCATTAACCCATAGAGACACTGTACCATCACAGGACAAATGTGATGTCAAGAAGAGCAGTGAACATTGAATCGCTAATAGGTAAGTTAAAAAATAAATCCATTGGTTTCACTATGTTATTGTTAATGCCAATCTATACAGCGTATGATGACATCTTGTTCTTTATGAACAATTAATACAGATTCTATATCTCACAATTGCTCTATCTCAAGCCGAAAATCAATGCACATTTCCATTGGCTCTATAGCAAGCTTATTAGTAAGTAAATAAAAAAATACTCTTTGTGAAGTCGAATTCATGAACACCTGCTTACGAGGTAGGTGCATTAACCCAGTAAGCCAGTGGACCATCATAGGTGCTATGTGATGTCAAGAATGGCAGTGAACATTGAATTGCTAATAGGTAAGTTAAAAAAGAAATCCATTGGTTTTACTATGTTATTGTTAATGCCAATCTATACAGCGTATGATGACATCTTGTTCTTTATGAACAATTAATACAGATTCTATTTCTCACAATTGCCCTATCTCAAGCCCAAAATCAATGCAAATTTCCATTGGCTCTATAAGAAGCTTATGAGTAAGTAAATTAAAAATACTTTTCGTGGAGTCGAACTCATGAACATCTGTTCACAAAGCAGGCGCATCAACCCAGTAAGCCAGTGAACCATCAAAGGTGCAATTTGATGTCAAGAAAGGCAGTGAACATTGAATTGCTAATAGGCAAGTTAAAAAAGAAATCCATTGGTTTCTCTATGTTACTGTTAATGCCTATCTGTACAGTGTATGATGACATCTTGTTCTTTATGAACAATTAATACAGATTCTATATCTCACAATTGCACTATCTCAAGCCCAAAATCAATGCAAATTTCCATTGGCTCTATAGGAAGCTAAATGAAAAATACTCTCCGTGGAGTTGAACTCATGAAAACTTGTTGACAAGTCAGGCACATTAACCCAGAGAGCCACTGGACCATGATGGAAAAAATGTGATGTAAAGAAGAGCAGTGAACATTGAATCGCTAATAGGTAAGTTAAAAAAGAAATCCATTGGTTTCACTATGTTATTGTTAATGCCAATCTATACAAGGTATGATGACATCTTGATCTTTATGAACAATTAATACAGATTTTATATCTCACAATTGCACTATCTCAAGCCCAAAATCAATGCAAATTTCCATTGGCTCTATAGGAAGCTGAATGAAAATACTCTCTGTGGAGTTGAACTCATGAACACTTGCTCACAAGCCAGGCGCATTAACCCGGAGAGCCACTGGAACAACACAGTAGAAATGTGATGTCAAGAAAAGCAGTGAACATTGAATCGCTAATAGGTAAGTTAAAAAAAAAATCCATTGGTTTCACTTTGTTATTGTTAATGCCAATCTATACAGCGTATGATGACATCTTGTTCTTTATGAACAATTAATACAGATTCTATTTCTCACAATTGCACTATCTCAAGTCCAAAATCAATGCAAATTTTCATTGGCTC
The DNA here is from genome assembly GCF_046119375.1 of Phyllobates terribilis. Classification (NCBI taxonomy): domain Eukaryota; kingdom Metazoa; phylum Chordata; class Amphibia; order Anura; family Dendrobatidae; genus Phyllobates; species Phyllobates terribilis. Next base: position 322,730,604 of record NW_027362764.1, on the reverse strand, counting down.
TATAAGAAGCTTATGAGTAAGTAATTGAAAAATTCTTTCCGTGGAGTTGTACTCATGAACATCTGTTCACAAAGGAGGCGCATCAACCCAGTAAGCCAGTGGACCATCACAGGTGCAATTTGATGTCAAGAAGGGAAATGAACATTGAATCGCTAATAGGTAAGTTAAAAAAGAAATCCATTGGTTTCTCTATATTACTGTTAATGCCAATCTGTACAGCGTATGATGACATCTTGTTCTTTATGAACAATAAATACAGATTCTATTTCTCACAATTGCCCTATCTCAAGCCCAAAATCAATGCAAATTTCCATTGGCTCTATAAGAAGCTTATGAGTAAGTAAATAAAAAATACTATCCGTAGAGTCGAACTCATGAACATCTGTTCACAAAGCAGGCGCATCAACCCAGTAAGCCAGTGGACCATCACAGGTGCAATTTGATGTCAAGAAAGGCAGTGAACATTGAATCGCTAATAGGTAAGTTAAAAAAGAAATCCATTGGTTTCTCTATGTTACTGTTAATGCCAATCTGTACAGTATATGATGACATCTTGTTCTTTATGAACAATTAATACAGATTCTATATCTCACAATTGCACTATCTCAAGCCCAAAATCAATGCAAATTTCCATTGGCTCTATAGGAAGCTAAATGAAAAATACTCTCCGTGGAGTTGAACTCATGAACACTTGTAGACAAGTCAGGCACATTAACCCAGAGAGCCACTGGATCATCACGGGAAAAATGTAAAGTAAAGAAGAGCAGTGAACATTGAATCGCTAATAGGTAAGTTAAAAAAGAAATCCATTGGTTTCACTATGTTATTGTTAATGCCAATATATACAACGTAGGATGACATCTTGATCTTTATGAGCAATTAATACAGATTTTATATCTCACAATTGCACTATCTCAAGTCCAAAATCAATGCAAATTTCCATTGGCTCTATAAGAAGCTTATGAGTAAGTAAATTAAAAATACTTTCAGTTTAGTCGAACTCATGAACATCTGTTCACAAAGCTGGCGCATCAACTCAGTAAGCCAGTGGACCATCACAGGTGCAATTTGATGTCAAGAAGGGCAGTAAACATTGAATCGCTAAAAGGTAAGTTAAAAAAGAAATCCATTGGTTTCTCTATGTTACTGTCAATCTGGACAGGGTATGATGACATCTTGTTCTTTATGAACAATTAATACAGATTCTACATCTCACAATTGCACTATCTCAAGCCCAAAACCAATGCAAATTTGCATTGGCTCTATAGGAAGCCAAATGAAAAATAGTCTCCGTGGAATCAAACTCATGAATACTTGCTCACAAGTCAAGCGCATTAACCCAGAAAGCCACTGGACCATCACAGAAGCAATGTGATGTCAAGAAGAGCAGTGAACATTGAATTGATAATAGGTAATTTAAAAAAGAAATCCATTGGTTTCACTAAGTTATTGTTAATGCCAATCTATACAGCGTATGATGACATCTTGTTCTTTATGAACAATTAATACAGATTCTTTTTCTCACAATTGCACTATCTCAAGCCCAAAATCAATTCAAATTTCCATTGGCTCTATAGGAAGCTAAATGAAAAATACTCTCCGTGGAGTCAAGCTCAAGAACACTTGCTCACAAGTCAGACGCATTAACTCAGAGAGCCACTGGACCATCACAGGAGAAATGGGCTGTCAAGCAGAGCAGTGAACATTTAATCGCTAATATGTAAGTTAAAAAAGAAATCCATTGGTTTCTCTATGTTACTGTTAATGCCAATCTGTACAGCGTATGATGACATCTTGTTCTTTATGAACAATTAATACAGATTCTATATCTCACAATTGCACTATCTCAAGCCCAAAATCAATGCAAATTTCCATTGGCTCTATAGGAAGCTAAATGAAAAAAACTCTCAGCGGAGTCGAACTCATGAATACTTGCTGACAAGTCAGGCGCATTAACCCAGAGAGACACTGTACCATCACAGGACAAATGTGATGTCAAGAAGAGCAGTGAACATTGAATCGCTAATAGGTAAGTTAAAAAATAAATCCATTGGTTTCACTATGTTATTGTTAATGCCAATCTATACAGCGTATGATGACATCTTGTTCTTTATGAACAATTAATACAGATTCTATATCTCACAATTGCTCTATCTCAAGCCGAAAATCAATGCACATTTCCATTGGCTCTATAGCAAGCTTATTAGTAAGTAAATAAAAAAGTACTCTTTGTGAAGTCGAATTCATGAACACCTGCTTACGAGGTAGGTGCATTAACCCAGTAAGCCACTGGACCATCATAGGTGCTATGTGATGTCAAGAATGGCAGTGAACATTGAATTGCTAATAGGTAAGTTAAAAAAGAAATCCATTGGTTTTACTATGTTATTGTTAATGCCAATCTATACAGCGTATGATGACATCTTGTTCTTTATGAACAATTAATACAGATTCTATTTCTCACAATTGCCCTATCTCAAGCCCAAAATCAATGCAAATTTCCATTGGCTCTATAAGAAGCTTATGAGTAAGTAAATTAAAAATACTTTCCGTGGAGTCGAACTCATGAACATCTGTTCACAAAGCAGGCGCATCAACCCAGTAAGCCAGTGAACCATCAAAGGTGCAATTTGATGTCAAGAAAGGCAGTGAACATTGAATTGCTAATAGGCAAGTTAAAAAAGAAATCCATTGGTTTCTCTATGTTACTGTTAATGCCTATCTGTACAGTGTATGATGACATCTTGTTCTTTATGAACAATTAATACAGATTCTATATCTCACAATTGCACTATCTCAAGCCCAAAATCAATGCAAATTTCCATTGGCTCTATAGGAAGCTAAATGAAAAATACTCTCCGTGGAGTTGAACTCATGAACACTTGTTGATAAGTCAGGCACATTAACCCAGAGAGCCACTGGATCATGACGGAAAAAATGTGATGTAAAGAAGAGCAGTGAACATTGAATCGCTAATAGGTAAGTTAAAAAAGAAATCCATTGGTTTCACTATGTTATTGTTAATGCCAATATATACAACGTAGGATGACATCTTGATCTTTATGAGCAATTAATACAGATTTTATATCTCACAATTGCACTATCTCAAGTCCAAAATCAATGCAAATTTCCATTGGCTCTATAAGAAGCTTATGAGTAAGTAAATTAAAAATACTTTCCGTGGAGTCAAACTCATGAACATCTGTTCTCAAAGCAAGCGCATCAACCCAGTAAGCCAGTGGACCATCACAGTTGCAATTTGATGTCAAGAAGGGCAGTGAACATTGAATCGCTAATAGATAAGAAAAAAAATCCATTGGTTTCACTATGTTATTGTTAATGCCAATCTATACAGCGTATGATGACATCTTGTTCTTTATGAACAATTAATACAGATTCTATTTCTCACAATTGCACTATCTCAAGTCCAAAATCAATGCAAATTTCCATTGGCTCTATAAGATGCCTATGAGTATGTAAATTAAAAATACTTTCCATGGAGTTGAACTCATGAACATCTGTTCACAAAGCAGGCGCAATAACCCAGTAAGCCAGTGGACCATCACAGGTGCAATTTGATGTCAAGAAGGGCAGTGAACATTGAATCGCTAATAGGTAAGTTAAAAAAGAAATCCATTGGTTTCACTATGTTATTGTTAATGCCAATCTATACAGTGTATGATGACATCTTGTTCTTTATGAACAATTAATACAGATTCTATATCTCACAATTGCACTATCTCAAGTCCAAAATCAATGCAAATTTCCATTGGCTCTATAAGAAGCTTATGAGTAAGTAAATTAAAAATACTTTCCGTGGAGTCAAACTCATGAACATCTGTTCTCAAAGCAAGCGCATCAACCCAGTAAGCCAGTGAACCATCACAGTTGCAATTTGATGTCAAGAAGGGCTGTGAACATTGAATCGCTAATAGATAAGAAAAAAAATCCATTGGTTTCACTATGTTATTGTTAATGCCAATCTATACAGCGTATGATGACATCTTGTTCTTTATGAACAATTAATACAGATTCTATTTCTCACAATTGCACTATCTCAAGTCCAAAATCAATGCAAATTTCCATTGGCTCTATAAGATGCTTATGAGTATGTAAATTAAAAATACTTTCCATGGAGTTGAACTCATGAACATCTGTTCACAAAGCAGGCGCAATAACCCAGTAAGCCACTGGACCATCATAGGTGCTATGTGATGTCAAGAATGGCAGTGAACATTGAATTGCTAATAGGTAAGTTAAAAAAGAAATCCATTGGTTTCACTATGTTATTGTTAATGCCAATCTATACAACGTATGATGACAGCTTGTTCTCTATGAACAATTAATACAGATTCTATATCTCACAATTGCACTATCTCAAGCCCAAAATCAATGCAAATTTGCATTGGCTCTATAGGAAGACAAATGAAAAATACTCTCCGTGGAGCTGAACTCATGAACACTTGCTCACAAATCAGGCGCATTAACCCAGAAAGCCACTGGACCATCACAGAAGGCATGTGATGTCAAGAAGAGCAGTGAACATTGAATCGCTAATAGGTAAGTTAAAAAAGAAATCCATTGGTTTCACTATGTTATTGTTAATGCCAATCTATACAGCGTATGATGACTAGTGTTGAGCCACCCCCGTAGTGTTCGAGTTCGGTTCGGTTCGTCGAACACCCATGTGTTCGCCGAACTGTTCGTCGAACTGTTCGTCGAACACCTTCGAACACCGTTAAAACCAATGGCAGGCAAACAAAAACACATAGAAACACATAGAAAACACCTTCAAAGGTGTCCAAAAGCTGACAAACTGCTCAGAAGACATAACTAACACATGGAAAAGTGACAAGTACATATAGTCATGCGAAAATAAAAGAGGTGGAGGAGTAAAAGGAGGGGGAGACACAGATATAGGCATGTCATGCCCTTCTAAAATCCAAAAAGTGAGAAGCCGACACGGCCAGTCCGCTCCTGCCCGTGCCACCTCCGTGTCGCCGGGTTTGTGCCAGAGCCGCGGTGAACCCTGACGGCCAACCCCCTCTCCCAATACTGGTGCCTGTCCGCTGGTGGGTCAAGCGAGCCCCCCTGTGGTGGAGGCAGCTCTAAGCTTTTTAATTTAAATTGTCTCTCTAATTTGAATGAATACACTTTAAATCCATTTACAAGGATCTATTGGAGGGCAAGTCTCATGCCAGCAGCCGCGCAATTCCAGCTCCAGTAGCGTCCACTAAAGCTGCTGCAGTTAAAATGCTTTTATAAGGATCGAGCTCGGCTGTCCACCGCAAGGCATCCTACTGCCAGTCCCAGCCCCTATGCCTTGGGGTGCCTCCTGATGCTCTTCACTAAGTATCCCATGGTCCCGAAGCATTTCCTTTGAAAAAATTAAGTGTCTAAACTACAGGTGGTGTAGCTTGCTTAACAGCCGGGATAATCCGCTGACTAGCAGACACTGCTACTAGGCACAAAGTATTTCCTGGGCTAGATACAGTTAAAAATTTGTAATTAGATACTCTCGTTGGATGCTGAGAAAGCATTCCATAGAGTCTCCTGGGACGCCATATATGATTCTCTTAAAAAGCTTGGGGTAGGGGTCTAGGGGATCCTTTTATAGCCATAATCACAGCCCTGTATCGCAATACGTCACCTAGGCTGAAGATAAATGGAACTGTAGCACACTGAGGGCTCGGTTGCTACAGACGTATTGCACCTCACCCAGAGGTGTGATATCTCACTCTCAGGTAAGGATGGAGTGTGGATCAGGACCCGACACCTGCATGCATTACACCACATTGCCGTGGGGCAGGGCGACCAATATGCCCCTGAGATGGGCACGACAGTCCCTGTCCCTGGCTGGAGTGGGGGGAGGGAACACTGAGGAAGGAGAACCCTGTAGTGCAGGAGCAGGGAGGAAGCAGTTCCTGGGTGCATTGAGAAGGGAGTATAAAAGGTGGGCACCATCTTAGTTCAGTGCAGAGAAGTCTGAGCAGAAGTGGCAGGGAGCAGGGGCTCTGCATGAGCTCTGCTCCGGAGGCGGGCCTAGTAACAGAGGCCCAGGCCTGGAAGAGGGAGAAGGAAGGAAGAGGAGCGGAGAAGGCTCCAGGAACGAGGAATGAAGGGATCCCAGGGGTGCGGACGGGCGAGTCGCCACCGCATGCCCGAATCCACCTGCGTGGAGGGGTCAGACCAAAGGGGGAGACCGGTCCCCGAACTAGTGGAGGCAGGAAACGACCCTCAGCTAGAAACCGGAGGCTCTGACATTTTATGTGGCGCAGCCCCTTGCTACACCCGCTAGGAAGGCACCACATAGGGTCAGGGAAACTGGCGCCAAGTTTACCAAGAGGAGGCCCGAGGCAGCCGGACAGAAGTGTTGGTAAGAAAGGCCAGACAAAGGACACACAAAGGGGGTCCTGTGAAGTGCTCCAAAGTTATCTGGGAGTTGTCTGAGCCCCTCACCTGGTGAGCACAGTACGACGTGGGCAGCCGTTACCTGCAGACGTGGTCTGGATAATAAGAACTGTGAGTAAAGGCCCTGGACTGCATCACTGACTCCGTGTCGTTACTGCTGCTGCCCTGCACCATCACCCCCATCCTCCGCATACACTGCCCTGAGGCTATACTCCTCCCGTGGGGAGTTATGCTACGCTCTGCTGCACCCACAACACCAGCCTCAGCGGTCTGCCCTGTAGCGGCGGTTCACTCTGACCGCAATCCACGGGTGGCGTAGTCGGACATTTAAACATCAAAACCACATAAATAGTTCCGCCACTGGTTTGACCGCCCTGAGCCACGGAACCGGGTCGCCGCCACGAAGACTACAACCACCAGCATCCACCAAAAAGGGTCCGGCTCCGGGTGTCCCAAGGCCCAGGGGGTGCGTCAGAACATTTTCATCACCTTTCACAATCACCAATGAGACAAGGCAGGGATGTCCTCTGTCCCCTTTCTTATACATCCTAGTGACGGAGCACCTGCTCTCATCAATTCACCATAACCCCAATATTAGGTGGATTGAGGTGGGAGGCACCGAGTACAAGTGCTCTCTATTTGCTGATGATGTCCTAGTATATATCACTCAATCACATATATCCATCCCTGCTGTTATGGCTGAAATAGATCACTTTGTTACATGGTAAAATTTTAAAATCAATGCAGCGAAGTCTGAGGCCCTCGATGTCTCCCTCCCCAAATCCATATAGGATTCCATCCAGTCCAACTTTCCCTTTGCCTGGCCCTCACAGGGTATCAAATACTTAGGAATTCCTATTCATAGAGACCTCTCCCATCTATGTTATCTTAATTTTGGGCCCTTTATTGAACAATTCCATACAGACCACGGTTGGCAAGTTAGAACTGTAAGATTCACTACGTGAACCGCTGGTGTTTTGTGGAAAAGCACATGTACACCGCGTTCCAAATTATTATGCAAAAAGTGTTTAGGAGTGATAAGGGAAGAATTTGTTTGTTTGTCAGTTAAACTCATTGATGGTGATGTGTGTCAGGGCTCTTTATATCACTGTAAGAAATTGCAGACACCTGTGCTAATTAGTTTGGCAGGTGTGTCCAATGAAAGGCAAGACTACTTAAGAAGGCTCTCTCACATTATTAAGCAGCCTACATTTTCTGCCAAAATGGGAAAGAAAAAGGATGTGTCGGCTGCTTAGAAGCAACAAATTGTAGAGTGTTTAGGTCAAGGCATGACTACAATCAACATTGTGCGATGATCAGGATGAAGTGTCTTGGCAATCAAGAAGTATGTAGCTGATTCACAGTACACACGTGTGCGTGCTGATAAGGGCAAATTGAGGACTCTTTCCTACAGGCAATTACGTCAGGTTGAAAGAGCAGCGGCCAAAAAGCCTTGTCATAGCAGCAGACAAGTTTTTGAAGCTGCTTGTGCCTCCAACGTCCCCCGAACAACAAGATGCAGGGTCCTTCAGAGGTTTGCAGCTGTGCATACGCCATCCTGTCGACCTCCTCTATCCACTTCACACAAGCAGAAACGGCTCCAGTGGGCCAAACATTACATGAAGACTGATTTCAAAACTGTTTTGTTCACGGATGAGTGCCGTGCAGCGCTCGATGGTCCAGATGGATGGAGTGGAGGATGGCTGGTTGATGGACACCCCACGCAAACACGGCTACAGCACCAACAAGGAGGAGGTGGAGTAATGTTTTGGGCTGGAATCATGGGGAGAGAGATTGTCGACCCCTTTAGGATCCCTGAAGGCGCTAAAGATGAACTCCATAATGTATGTGGATTTTCTCAAACAGCACTTCCTGCCATGGTTCAAGAAGAAGAACCGTGTATTTCACAGCAAGATCATTTTTCTGCATGATAATGCACCATCTCATGCTGCACATAAAACATCTGCATCTCTGGCTGATATGGGCATAAAAGGGGACAAACTTATGGTGTGACCCCCATGCTCCCCTGACCTCTACCCCATTCAGAATCTTTGGAGCATCATTAAAAGGAGTGTCTATGATGGCGGGAGGCAGTTCACATCTAAGCAACAGCTCTGGGAGGGTATTCTGTCCTCATGCAAAACAATTGAAGCAGAAACCATCCAAAACCTGACAAATTCAATGGACGAGAGAGTTCAGAAGCTCCTTTCGAACAAGGGGTCCTATGTGAAAATGTAACATCACCTAGAATAAAGTTTTGAGTTGAAAACTGTTTGATTTCAGTTTCTAACAACCTGCTAATGCTTATAATTTCAAAAATGACCATTTTTTTGGTCTTTATTAAAATGAAAAGGTTGATCGAAAAGTTTGGGGGATCTAAGAGTGTGGCAACCCAGTAGTCATGATTACTTCGAATTCTGACAATATGAGGGTCATGCTGCAGGTAGTGCAGCAAGAAGGCACTTATGTGTCTTGCGCATCTCGGAGCTCCAAAATTATTTTCCGGGCTAGATGCAGCTAAAAATTATTTTTAATTTTAAATCTGGTGGAGCTTATTATAGATGGCCTAATAGGATCAGTGCTGCACACTGCTACAAAGCCCAAATTATTTTCCAGTCAAGATACAGATAAACATGATTAGTAATTTGAAAGCTTAAAATGTTTGATAGGGTGATTTTAACCAATCATCAAGCTTTTACTCTCCCCAGGATGACACAGGGGTAGAAAAGTCGTTTCGGATCCATGATTTGTTCATCTTTATGAACGTGAGTCTGTCTACATTATCAGTGGAGAGCCGCGTGCGCTTATCTGTCAGCACACCACCAGCAGCGCTGAACACACGTTCAGACAGAACGCTGGCTGCGGGGCATGACAAGATCTCCAAGGCGTAAGTGGCTAGCTCCGGCCATTTATCCAGATTGGAAGCCCAAAAAGAGCAAGGGTCCAGTGACACAGTCGTGGCTTCAATGTTTACTTGGAGATACTCCTGTACCATCGTCTCTAGGCGTTGACTATGTGTCAGACTTCTTGTCTCCTGTGGCCTTGCAAAGGATGGGCTAAAAAAGTGGTGAAATGATTCCGCAAAATTGATGTTACCACCAGATACTGTGGTTCTGTTACGGTTTGAGTGCTGAACACTTGACGGTCCCACGGTTGGCAAGTTGGAACTGTGAGATTCACTACGTGCACCACTGGTGTTTTGTGGAAAAGCACATGTAAGATTCTGCAACAGTCTCTGCTGATACTTCTGCATCCGTGCATCCCTTTCTATGGCAGGAATAATTTCTGCAAATTTACTTTTGTACCGGGGATCTAACAGTGTGGCAACCCAGTAGTCAGGATTATTTCTAATTCTCACAATTCGAGGGTCATGTTGCAGGTAGTGCAGCAAGAAGGCACTCATGTGTGTTGCGCATCCAGGAGCACCAAGTCCCTGTTGTGTTGGTGGCGAGGTAACAATCATGCTTCCTTCCTCTGTCCTCTCCCCCCAACCTCGCACAACAGAAATGTGATCAAGGTCTCCCTCATCTGATGAGTCTTCCATCAGTTCGTCCTCCACTTCTTCCTGGGCTCCTGCACCTTCCTCACTAGTTTGGCTGCTACCATGCGCCCTGGTAAAACCATCTCCCCCACCCTCACATGCCTGCCGCCTTGGTGCTGCCGACCTTCTGGACCTTGCAGATGTTAGCCCTTCCGCATACAACTCCTCCTCCTCTACTTCCTCCACCTCCTCTTGTGCCACCACCTGACTCCGAATTCTGTTTAACATGTGCTCCAGTATGTAAATCACCGGAATAGTCATGCTGATAATGGCATCGTCAGCACTAAACATCTTCGTCGCCATTTCAAAACTGTGCAGAAGGGTGCATAGGTCCCTGATCTGAGACCACTCCTCCAGCGTGATTTGCCCCACCTCTGAATCTCGTTGGCCCAGGCTATACGTCAGAACGTATTGCACCAGGGCTTGTCGGTGCTGCCACAGTCACTGCAACATGTGCAGAGTTGAATTCCACCGGGTAGGCACATCGCATTTTAGCCGGTGAAGTGCAGGCCCAACGACTTCTGTAGAGATGTAAGTCGCTGAGCTGCGGGATGCGAACGGCGGAAGTGAGCACACAGCGACCGTGCCCTCTGCAGAAGGCCATCTAGTCTGGGATAGTGGGCTAAAAATTGCTGGACAACCAGGTTCAACACGTGAGCCATACAAGGCACGTGTGTGACATTGCCCCGGCGAAGGGCCGCACCCAGGTTTGCAGCATTGTCGCACACGGCCTTCCCTGGTTTCAGGTCCAGTGGAGACAACCATTCATGAAATTGGTTCTCCAGAGCTGACCACAACTCCTCAGCTGTGTGACTCACATTTCCCAGACATTTCAATGTAAAAACCGCCTGATGACGTTGAGCCCTACTGCCAGCATAGTAAGGAGGTGTGCAGGATCCCTTCTGCGCAGTTAGAAAGCTTGTGGCATGACCAGACAGGCTTTGGGTGCAGGTGGAAGACCGAGAGGAGGTTGAGGAGGCAGAAGCAGTGGAGGAACTTTGACATAAAGAGGATTGACGCACAACTCGTGGGGACGGCAAGACTTGGACAGCAGCCCCTTGTCCTGCTGTCACCATAGTTACCCAGTGCCCAGTCAGCGACATGTAACGCCCCTGTCCATGCCTACTCGTCCAAGTGTCTGTGGTGAAATGCACCCTGTCACACACAGAGTTTCTCAAAGAAGCGGTGATGTTGTGTGCGACATGCTGGTGGAGCGCAGGCACACCTTTCTTTGAGAAGTAGTGCCGACTGGGCATCTGGTACTGGGGCACTGCGACGGACATAAGGTCTCGAAAATCCTCTGTGTCCACCAGGCGGAAAGGCAGCATTTCTGTAGCCAAGAGCTTGCAGATGGTGAAATTCAACCTCTTAGCTTTCTCATGGCTAGGAGGAAATGGTCTTTTACTTGTCCACATCTGAGGGACCGAGGGCTGGCTATTGTGCTTAGACGGGGTTGATAAGGGTGTCCCCGGCAAACTGCCGGTCTGTGAGGAAGATGCAGGCGGACATGTTAGGTTGCCTTGATCCAAAGGTGGTGCTATCGATGTCGGACAGCGCTCAACACCAGCTGGTGTTACCACCTCCAAAGAAAATGATGACCTGCCAATCACGCTGGCTGTTGCGGGTAAAGAGGTGGCAGGTCTGCGCCCCAAAACAGGTGTGACTGCTGTCCCCCCAGTCACAGAGGATGAAGAGGCCGCGGATGCACAAGATATGGCAGACTGTGGTTGGACCCCCGGCTAGGCCGCATTGTAGCACACTGAGCTTCCCACTGCAACTTATGCTTCATGTCCATGTGCCGGTTCATGCATGAAGTACTCAAACTATGTATTTTTTGGCCTCTACTTAGCTTTTGCTGACAAATGTTACAGGTAGCACGAGTTGGGTCATCTTTATCGATCTGAAAAAATGCCCAGGCTATGCAAGGCTTAGCACCCATGCGACCTGAAGAGCCACCATGACTTGTGGTGAGAGGCAGAGTTGTGTTTGAGGATGCAGTTGTTGACGTGCTTCCAGTACTACGTCTCTCTCCAGGAAGGCGCAACCTGACCTCGTCGTCACTAGCATCTTCCTCCACCTCCTCTGCTGACCTCATCTCTTGGCTGACTGTGGGTTGACAGTAAGTGGGATCTCCGACCTCATCATCATCACCCTGTGCGTTATCACACCCGTCGTCCTCAGAGCCAACCTGTTCCTGCCCTGACAAAAAACTAAAGTTGTCGCTCCAATCAGGTATTTGAGTCTTATCATCGTCTTCCTCATTGTCTCCACCAACAGGAGTTACAGTTTGGGAATGAGGGTCTACATTATGGTCAGAACCTTCTGCGTCTGGTCCTGGATCCGACTCATAAAGATTCTGGGCATCAGTGCAGATCATTTCCTCATCTGGATTCACAGAAGCGCTGGAGTCGACCTCTGATTCCCAGGCTATAGTATGAGTAAACAGCTCTGCAGACTCAACCATCTGTTCTACCTCATACTCAGACGGGCAGCTGGAGATTTGGGAGCTGTGAGGAAGCAAGTGCGATTTGGGTGACACCTTTGAGGACTGGAGTATTTGTGATGTTGAAGTTGATGTGGAGGAGAGCCCACTTAAAGGAGCACTTGATATCCGTTGAAGCACCTGCTGTTTTTGTGCCTCATCTGGAATTTGTAGCGATTGGCGTGGCCGTAAGAAAGGGATCTTATCACATTGTCCGCTAAAAGAAGTAGACATTTTAGTTTGGCTGGAAGATGGTCTTTCTTCTGCAGATGTTACTGTTGCTTTAACACCTACCCCACGGACACAACCTTTTTTCCCCTTCCCAACACGCCTATTCCCCTTTCCACCAGCAGCAGGCCTTTTTCCACTCATTTTGGTGGTTAATTAATTCACAACTCTGGAGTTGTTTGCACAAAAAAACAATGGATGGTAACCGAGCAGAGCTGAGTGGCCAAACTGTGGTAATAGGCCAAAACTATTGACTGGGTTAGATGCAGAAAAAAATTATTTTGAATTTGCAACCTGATGGAGGTCAGTATAGATGGACTAATACAACAAGTCCCACACACAGCTAGAAGCCCAAATATTTTTTCAGAGGTACTGTAGATGCAGATAAAAATTAGTTTTAATTTGCAACCTGATGGAGGTCAGTATAGATGGACTAATAGAGAAAGTCCGACACACTACTAGAAGGCCAAATATTTTTTCAGAGCTACATGCAGAAAAAAATTATATTCAATTTGCAACCTGATGGAGGTCAGTATAGATGGATTAATAGAACAAGACCCACACACAGCTAGAAGCCCAATATTTTTTCAGAGGTAGATGCAGAAAAAAATATATTCAGTTTGCAACCGGATGGAGGTCAGTATAGATGGACTAATACAACAAGTCCCACACACAGCTAGAAGCCCAAATATTTTTTCAGAGGTACTGTAGATGCAGATAAAAATTAGTTTTAATTTGCAACCTGATGGAGGTCAGTATAGATGGACTAATAGAGAAAGTCCGACACACTACTAGAAGGCCAAATATTTTTTCAGAGCTAGATGCAGAAAAAAATTATATTCAGTTTGCAACCTGATGGAGGTCAGTATAGATGGATTAATAGAACAAGACCCACACACAGCTAGAAGCCCAATATTTTTTCAGAGGTAGATGCAGAAAAAAATATATTCAGTTTGCAACCGGATGGAGGTCAGTATAGATGGACTAATACAACAAGTCCCACACACAGCTAGAAGCCCAAATATTTTTTCAGAGGTACTGTAGATGCAGATAAAAATTAGTTTTAATTTGCAACCTGATGGAGGTCAGTATAGATGGACTAATAGAGAAAGTCCGACACAATACTAGAAGGCCAAATATTTTTTCAGAGCTAGATGCAGAAAACAATTATATTCAGTTTGGAACCTGATGGAGGTCAGTATAGATGGATTAATAGAACAAGACCCACACACAGCTAGAAGCCCAATATTTTTTCAGAGGTAGATGCAGAAAAAAATATATTCAGTTTGCAACCTGATGGAGGTCAGTATATATGGACTAATACAACAAGTCCCACACACAGCTAGAAGCCCAATATTTTTTCAGAGGTAGATGCAGAAAAAAATATATTCAGTTTGCAACCTGATGGAGGTCAGTAAAGATGGATTAATAGAACAAGACCCACACACAGCTAGAAGCCCAATATTTTTTCAGAGGTAGATGCAGAAAAAAATATATTCAGTTTGCAACCGGATGGAGGTCAGTATAGATGGACTAATACAACAAGTCCCACACACAGCTAGAAGCCCAAATATTTTTTCAGAGGTACTGTAGATGCAGATAAAAATTAGTTTTAATTTGCAACCTGATGGAGGTCAGTATAGATGGATTAATAGAACAAGACCCACACACAGCTAGAAGCCCAATATTTTTTCAGAGGTAGATGCAGAAAAAAATATATTCAGTTTGCAACCGGATGGAGGTCAGTATAGATGGACTAATACAACAAGTCCCACACACAGCTAGAAGCCCAAATATTTTTTCAGAGGTACTGTAGATGCAGATAAAAATTAGTTTTAATTTGCAACCTGATGGAGGTCAGTATAGATGGACTAATAGAGAAAGTCCGACACACTACTAGAAGGCCAAATATTTTTTCAGAGCTAGATGCAGAAAAAAATTATATTCACTTTGCAACCTGATGGAGGTCAGTATAGATGGATTAATAGAACAAGATCCACACACAGCTAGAAGCCCAATATTTTTTCAGAGGTAGATGCAGAAAAAAATATATTCAGTTTGCAACCGGATGGAGGTCAGTATAGATGGACTAATACAACAAGTCCCACACACAGCTAGAAGCCCAATATTTTTTCAGAGGTAGATGCAGAAAAAAATATACTCAGTTTGCAACCTGATGGAGGTGTCACACTGTCACAGAATACTGGAGGAAGGGGGCCAAAGCTGACCCTAAGCTGGGGCCCTGACTAATCCCTCATCCTGGAGGTACTGTTAAAGGTACAGAGGTCCAGGCCGCCAGCGTAACCCCTACCTTCTGAGGATCCCTGCACCTAAGTAATCTAGTCCTGAGAAGGACCCCGATCACAACAATAGGGAACCAGAAATAATATGCCCACACACAGTATTTAGACGAACGAGACAGTACAAGGGAAAAACCAAAACCACCTTGCATACAACTTCTAAACAACTACAACAGAGGGAACACCAACGGGAAAGGAGATAAATGATAAAGCGAGGAAAGGGAAAACACACTTCCAAATACACTTATCTCAGCAACTCCAAACACCACGATCCGCTCTGTAAGTCTGAATGAAAAGCTTTCACCGACACCTCCCAAACAGACCTGCAGGAATATAAAGGAGTCTCACTAAAGAAGCATTGATTGCAGCTGGGCGAGGCTGGACCTCAGCTAGCCCAGAGAGAGAGAGAATTAACTCCTACACTGCCGAGAAAACACAAAGCACCAACAAGTCAGCTGCGAGAAGTCAGGCTGTGTACTCGTGACGATCTTCGTGGCAACACACCCGTGACAGTACCCCCCCTTCTACGAGGGGCCTCTGGACCCTCAGGGCCAGGTTTATCCGGGTGAGTCGTGTGGAAGGCCCGAACTAATCGGTCTGCGTTAATATCCGACGCAGGAACCCACATCCTCTCCTCAGGACCATACCCCTTCCAATGAACCAAGTACTGAAGGGACCGGCGATTAAAGCGTGAATCAATGACCCTCGATACCTGGAACTCCAAGTTACCATTGACAACCACAGGAGGGGGAGGTAAAGGTGACGGTACCACCGGCGCCACATACCTCTTAAGCAATGATCTGTGAAACACGTTGTGAATTTTAAACGTAGGGGGGAGGTCAAGACGGAATGCCACCGGATTAATAACAGAACTGATTCTGTACGGCCCGATGAACCTGGGACCCAGTTTCCAGGAGGGAACCTTAAGTTTAATATTCCTGGTAGACAACCATACCTGATCGTTCACACTTAGGTCCGGACCAGACACTCTCCTCCTATCAGCCATACGTTTGTATCGGTTCCCCATAGTATTCAGATTCTTCAGCACCCCTCTCCATACTGAAGCGAGAGATGAGGAAAATCGTTCCTCCTCCGGAACCCCCGAAGAGCCCCCCCTACTGAAAGTACAAAACTGGGGGTGAAAACCATATGCCCCAAAAAACGGGGACTTACCAGTGGACTCGCTCCGCCTATTATTGAGAGCAAACTCTGCCAGAGGTAGGAAAGAAGCCCAGTCCTCCTGGTTCTCTGACACAAAACACCGAAGATATGTCTCCAAGCTCTGGTTCATACGTTCCGTCTGACCATTGGTCTGAGGATGAAAAGCCGACGAGAATGACAAATGCATCCCCCGCCGTGCACAAAACGCCTTCCAGAACTTGGACACAAACTGAGACCCCCGATCAGACACCACCTCGGAGGGTACCCCGTGAAGCCTCACAATCTCCCCAATGAACACCTGCGCAAGAGTTTTAGCATTAGGGAGAGCCAGAAGAGCGATAAAATGTGCCATCTTGCTGAACCTGTCCACTACAACGAGTATGACCGTTTTACCCGAAGACGGAGGGAGGTCAGTAATAAAGTCCATAGACAGATGAGTCCAAGGACGCTCCGGGATCTTCAAAGGTAAGAGGTCCCCAGACGGACGGGTATGTGAGGTCTTAGAGCGCGCACAAACCCCACAGGACGCGACAAAAGTTACCACCTCTTTATGTAAGTTAGGCCACCAAAACCGACGCGAGAGGAGATCCACAGTTGCTTTACTCCCCGGGTGTCCTGCAAAAACTGAGTTATGGTGTGCCTCGATCACCTTTTGTCGCAACTGATCTGGAACGAACAGTCTCCCCGGAGGTCCAACAGGGGCGTCTCCCTGAGCCTCCAATATCTCCTCCTCCAGCTCAGAGCATACTGCCGAAACCACCACCCCCTCCTGAAGAATAGGAATCGGGTCGTCCGTATTCCCGGCCCCAGGGAAACTACGAGATAAGGCATCCGCCTTTACATTTTTAGACCCAGGACGATATGTAACGACGAAATTAAACCTGGTAAAAAACAATGACCACCTAGCTTGTCTGGGATTCAGACGTTTAGCGGACTCCAGATATAGCAGGTTCTTGTGATCGGTGATGACGGTGACCGGATGAACTGCCCCCTCCAAAAAATGGCGCCACTCCTCAAAAGCTAACTTAATGGCCAAGAGTTCCCTATTGCCGACATCGTAATTCCTCTCAGCGGACGACAATTTTTTAGAGAAAAAGGCGCACGGATGCCACTTACCAGGGGACGAACCCTGTGACAATACTGCTCCCACCCCTACCTCGGAAGCGTCTACCTCTACAAAGAATGGCTGAGACGCATCAGGTTGAATGAGTATGGGTGCCGAGGCAAAACATTTTTTCAAGGAGGAGAATGCTTGACAAGCCTTGTCAGACCACCTAGAAAAATCCGTCCCCTTTTTAGTCATGTCTGTGAGAGGCTTAACCATGGACGAGAAATTACGAATGAACTTCCGGTAATAGTTAGCAAACCCCAGGAAACGTTGTAGTGCCTTAAGATTCTCCGGCCGATCCCACTCAAGAACTGCCCGCACTTTCCCAGGGTCCATACGAAAACCGGACGCTGAAACCAGGAAGCCTAAAAACTGGAGTTCCTGTACGGCGAACACACACTTTTCCCACTTGGCATACAGTTTATTATCCCGCAAGATCTGTAACACCTGTCTAACGTGCTCCTGATGAGACACCAGATCCGGCGAGTAAATTAAGATATCATCCAGATATATGACAACAAACTGTCCCACCAGGTGGCGAAAAATATCATTAACAAAGTGTTGAAACACCGCCGGGGCATTAGTCAGACCGAATGGCATGACAAGGTTCTCATAATGCCCCTCCGGAGTGTTAAAAGCCGTCTTCCACTCATCCCCCTCCTTCATCCTAATCAGATTGTACGCCCCCCTGAGATCCAACTTAGAGAACCATTTGGCGCCCACGATCTGATTAAAGAGATCGGGAATAAGTGGGAGCAGATACGGATCTCGGACCGTAATCCGATTAAGTTCACGGAAATCCAGGCAAGGGCGTAGGCCTCCATCTTTCTTCTTAACAAAGAAGAACCCCGCGGCCACCGGAGAAGATGAAGGTCTAATATGCCCCTTAGCCAGACTTTCAGAAATATAATCCTTCATGGCCTGCCTCTCAGGACCAGAAAGGTTATACAACCTAGCTTTAGGTAACTTGGCCTCAGGGAGCAGTTTTACAGAACAGTCATACACGCGATGAGGAGGTAGTTCCTGACACCCATTCTCCGAGAATACATCCTCAAAGTCCGCCAGAAATGGAGGTAAGACCCAAGGAGTAACCGCACCGATGACCGTGTTCATGCAGTTTTTATTACAGAATTTACTCCATTGGCTTATCTCTCTGGTTTGCCAATTAATAACCGGGTTATGCTTAGCTAACCAAGGAAGGCCCAACACTATAGGAGTGGGAAGACCCTCCAACACGTAGCAAGACAACAGTTCTTTATGTATTGCCCCTACTTGAAGTTTTACACCATGCACAGCTTGCAAAAAACTTCCCTGACCGAGAGGTCTGGCATCGATCGAGAATATGGGGATGGGTTTAGCCAACTCACTCAATCGCATACCTTGAACCCGGGCAAACCGAGCATCAACCAGATCAGCCCCGGCCCCACTATCCAGAAGAACAGATATCCTCTCAGTTCTCGTACCCACCACCACCTCCGCCGGTACGAGAAACTGAGACGAACCTAGGGACGAAATACCTACTCCCAGATTGCCGTCCACCACACAACCTGGGATCAACAGTTTTTTCGACGACTCTTTACTCTGCAAGGGACGGGATGGACACCCCCCAATAAAATGTCCCTTTTTCCCGCAGAGAAAACACCTTCCTGTCTTATGGCGCACCACCGGTCCCCTTCCCCGAAATGATGTCCCTCCTAATTGCATAGGCTCCTCCGGACTGACCAGGGGAACCACCATATGAGGGGACCTTGTAGGAGGTGGAGACATTACAGGGGGTAGAGTTATCCCGCACCTCTCCCGAAGCCGTCTGTCAACGCGAATAGCAAGGGCCATAGCGGCTTCCAGTGACGCGGGAGAGTCATACTGTGCCAACACATCCTGTAATTTGTCGGATAAACCATGACAAAACTGGCTCCTAAGAGCCGGGTCATTCCACTGGGTGTCCGTGGCCCACCTACGGAACTCCGAACAGAATTCCTCCGCCGGACAATCTCCCTGCTGAATCCTACGTAACTTAGACTCAGCAAGGGAGATCCGATCTGGGTCATCATATACGAGTCCCAGAGCAGCGAAAAACCTATCCACTGACTGGAGAACCGGGGAGCTTGGGGGAAGAGAGAACGCCCAAGATTGTGGGTCCCCTTGTAGGAGCGAGATGACAATTCCCACCCTTTGTTCTTCACTGCCCGATGACCGAGGCCACAGCCGAAAGTACAATTTGCATGCCTCCCGGAAAACAAAAAACTTGTCCCGCCCCCCAGTGAACCTGTCAGGGAGAGCTACTTTAGGTTCTGGTCCGGCTTGCTCCAGAGGATGCAAAACCTTGGACCTAACGTCCGCCAGCCCCATGGACAAACTCTGCAACTGCCGAGCTAGACCGGCTACTGGATCCATGGTAGCTGGAGAAAAACTAAGATGGTCGGTGAAAATGTCACACTGTCACAGAATACTGGAGGTAGGGGGCCTAAGCTGACCCTAAGCTGGGGCCCTGACTAATCCCTCATCCTGGAGGTACTGTTAAAGGTACAGAGGTCCAGGCCGCCAGCGTAACCCCTACCTTCTGAGGATCCCTGCACCTAAGTAATCTAGTCCTGAGAAGGACCCCGATCACAACAATAGGGAACCAGAAATAATATGCCCACACACAGTATTTAGACGAACGAGACAGTACAAGGGAAAAACCAAAACCACCTTGCATACAACTTCTAAACAACTACAACAGAGGGAACACCAACGGGAAAGGAGATAAATGATAAAGCGAGGAAAGGGAAAACACACTTCCAAATACACTTATCTCAGCAACTCCAAACACCACGATCCGCTCTGTAAGTCTGAATGAAAAGCTTTCACCGACACCTCCCAAACAGACCTGCAGGAATATAAAGGAGTCTCACTAAAGAAGCATTGATTGCAGCTGGGCGAGGCTGGACCTCAGCTAGCCCAGAGAGAGAGAGAATTAACTCCTACACTGCCGAGAAAACACAAAGCACCAACAAGTCAGCTGCGAGAAGTCAGGCTGTGTACTCGTGACGATCTTCGTGGCAACACACCCGTGACAGGAGGTCAGTATAGATGGATTAATAGAACAAGACCCACACACAGCTAGAAGCCCAAATATTTTTTCAGAGGTACTGTAGATGCAGATAAAAATTAGTTTTAATTTGCAACCTGATGGAGGTCAGTATAGATGGACTAATAGAGAAAGTCCGACACACTACTAGAAGGCCAAATATTTTTTCAGAGCTAGATGCAGAAAAAAATTATATTCAGTTTGCAACCTGATGGAGGTCAGTATAGATGGATTAATACAACAAGTCCCACACACAGCTAGAAGCCCAATATTTTTTCAGAGGTAGATGCAGAAAAAATTATATTCAGTTTGCAACCTGATGGAGGTCAGTATAGATGGATTAAAAGAACAAGACCCACACACAGCTAGAAGCCCAATATTTTTTCAGAGGTAGATGCAGAAAAAAATATATTCAGTTTGCAACCTGATGGAGGTCAGTATTAATGGACTAATACAACAAGTCCCACACACAGCTAGAAGCCCAATATTTTTTCAGAGGTAGATGCAGAAAAAAGTATATTCAGTTTGCAACCTGATGGAGGTCAGTATAGATGGATTAATAGAACAAGACCCACACACAGCTAGAAGCCCAATATTTTTTCAGAGGTAGATGCAGAAAAAAATATATTCAGTTTGCAACCTGATGGAGGTCAGTATAGATGGATTAATAGAACAAGACCCACACACAGCTAGAAGCCCAATATTTTTTCAGAGGTAGATGCAGAAAAAAATATATTCAGTTTGCAACCGGATGGAGGTCAGTATAGATGGACTAATACAACAAGTCCCACACACAGCTAGAAGCCCAATATTTTTTCAGAGGTAGATGCAGAAAAAATTATATTCAGTTTGCAACCTGATGGAGGTCAATATAGATGGATTAATAGAACAAGACCCACACACAGCTAGAAGCCCAATATTTTTTCAGAGGTAGATGCAGAAAAAAATATATTCAGTTTGCAACCTGATGGAGGTCAGTATAGATGAATTAATAGAACAAGACCCACACACAGCTAGAAGCCCAATATTTTTTCAGAGGTAGATGCAGAAAAAAATATATTCAGTTTGCAACCTGATGGAGGTCAGTATAGATGGACTAATACAACAAGTCCCACACACAGCTAGAAGCCCAATATTTTTTCAGAGGTAGATGCAGAAAAAAATATATTCAGTTTGCAACCTGATGGAGGTCAGTATAGATGGATTAATAGAACAAGACCCACACACAGCTAGAAGCCCAATATTTTTTCAGAGGTAGATGCAGAAAAAAATATATTCAGTTTGCAACCTGATGGAGGTCAGTATAGATGGATTAATAGAACAAGACCCACACACAGCTAGAAGCCCAATATTTTTTCAGAGGTAGATGCAGAAAAAAATATATTCAGTTTGCAACCGGATGGAGGTCAGTATAGATGGACTAATACAACAAGTCCCACACACAGCTAGAAGCCCAATATTTTTTCAGAGGTAGATGCAGAAAAAAATATATTCAGTTTGCAACCTGATGGAGGTCAGTATAGATGGATTAATAGAACAAGACCCACACACAGCTAGAAGCCCAAATATTTTTTCAGAGGTACTGTAGATGCAGATAAAAATTAGTTTTAATTTGCAACCTGATGGAGGTCAGTATAGATGGACTAATAGAGAAAGTCCGACACACTACTAGAAGGCCAAATATTTTTTCAGAGCTAGATGCAGAAAAAAATTATATTCAGTTTGCAACCTGATGGAGGTCAGTATAGATGGATTAATACAACAAGTCACACACACAGCTAGAAGCCCAATATTTTTTCAGAGGTAGATGCAGAAAAAATTATATTCAGTTTGCAACCTGATGGAGGTCAGTATAGATGGATTAAAAGAACAAGACCCACACACAGCTAGAAGCCCAATATTTTTTCAGAGGTAGATGCAGAAAAAAATATATTCAGTTTGCAACCGGATGGAGGTCAGTATAGATGGACTAATACAACAAGTCCCACACACAGCTAGAAGCCCAATATTTTTTCAGAGGTAGATGCAGAAAAAAATATATTCAGTTTGCAACCTGATGGAGGTCAGTATAGATGGATTAATAGAACAAGACCCACACACAGCTAGAAGCCCAAATATTTTTTCAGAGGTACTGTAGATGCAGATAAAAATTAGTTTTAATTTGCAACCTGATGGAGGTCAGTATAGATGGACTAATAGAGAAAGTCCGACACACCACTAGAAGGCCAAATATTTTTTCAGAGCTAGATGCAGAAAGAAATTATATTCAGTTTGCAACCTGATGGAGGTCAGTATAGATGGATTAATACAACAAGTCCCACACACAGCTAGAAGTCCAATATTTTTTCAGAGGTAGATGCAGAAAAAATTATATTCAGTTTGCAACCTGATGGAGGTCAGTATAGATGGATTAATAGAACAAGACCCACACACAGCTAGAAGCCCAATATTTTTTCAGAGGTAGATGCAGAAAAAAATATATTCAGTTTGCAAGCTGATGGAGGTCAGTATAGATGGATTAATAGAACAAGACCCACACACAGCTAGAAGCCCAATATTTTTTCAGAGGTAGATGCAGAAAAAAATATATTCAGTTTGCAACCTGATGGAGGTCAGTATTAATGGACTAATACAACAAGTCCCACACACAGCTAGAAGCCCAATATTTTTTCAGAGGTAGATGCAGAAAAAAATATATTCAGTTTGCAACCTGATGGAGGTCAGTATAGATGGATTAATAGAACAAGACCCACACACAGCTAGAAGCCCAATATTTTTTCAGAGGTAGATGCAGAAAAAAATATATTCAGTTTGCAACCTGATGGAGGTCAGTATAGATGGATTAATAGAACAAGACCCACACACAGCTAGAAGCCCAATATTTTTTCAGAGGTAGATGCAGAAAAAAATATATTCAGTTTGCAACCGGATGGAGGTCAGTATAGATGGACTAATACAACAAGTCCCACACACAGCTAGAAGCCCAATATTTTTTCAGAGGTAGATGCAGAAAAAATTATATTCAGTTTGCAACCTGATGGAGGTCAATATAGATGGATTAATAGAACAAGACCCACACACAGCTAGAAGCCCAATATTTTTTCAGAGGTAGATGCAGAAAAAAATATATTCAGTTTGCAACCTGATGGAGGTCAGTATAGATGGATTAATAGAACAAGACCCACACACAGCTAGAAGCCCAATATTTTTTCAGAGGTAGATGCAGAAAAAAATATATTCAGTTTGCAACATGATGGAGGTCAGTATAGATGGACTAATACAACAAGTCCCACACACAGCTAGAAGCCCAATATTTTTTCAGAGGTAGATGCAGAAAAAAATATATTCAGTTTGCAACCTGATGGAGGTCAGTATAGATGGATTAATAGAACAAGACCCACACACAGCTAGAAGCCCAATATTTTTTCAGAGGTAGATGCAGAAAAAAATATATTCAGTTTGCAACCTGATGGAGGTCAGTATAGATGGATGAATAGAACAAGACCCACACACAGCTAGAAGCCCAATATTTTTTCAGAGGTAGATGCAGAAAAAAATATATTCAGTTTGCAACCGGATGGAGGTCAGTATGGATGGACTAATACAACAAGTCCCACACACAGCTAGAAGCCCAATATTTTTTCAGAGGTAGATGCAGAAAAAAATATATTCAGTTTGCAACCTGATGGAGGTCAGTATAGATGGATTAATAGAACAAGACCCACACACAGCTAGAAGCCCAAATATTTTTTCAGAGGTACTGTAGATGCAGATAAAAATTAGTTTTAATTTGCAACCTGATGGAGGTCAGTATAGATGGACTAATAGAGAAAGTCCGACACACTACTAGAAGGCCAAATATTTTTTCAGAGCTAGATGCAGAAAAAAATAATATTCACTTTGCAACCTGATGGAGGTCAGTATAGATGGATTAATACAACAAGTCACACACACAGCTAGAAGCCCAATATTTTTTCAGAGGTAGATGCAGAAAAAATTATATTCAGTTTGCAACCTGATGGAGGTCAGTATAGATGGATTAAAAGAACAAGACCCACACACAGCTAGAAGCCCAATATTTTTTCAGAGGTAGATGCAGAAAAAAATATATTCAGTTTGCAACCGGATGGAGGTCAGTATAGATGGACTAATACAACAAGTCCCACACACAGCTAGAAGCCCAATATTTTTTCAGAGGTAGATGCAGAAAAAAATATATTCAGTTTGCAACCTGATGGAGGTCAGTATAGATGGATTAATAGAACAAGACCCACACACAGCTAGAAGCCCAAATATTTTTTCAGAGGTACTGTAGATGCAGATAAAAATTAGTTTTAATTTGCAACCTGATGGAGGTCAGTATAGATGGACTAATAGAGAAAGTCCGACACACTACTAGAAGGCCAAATATTTTTTCAGAGCTAGATGCAGAAAAAAATTATATTCAGTTTGCAACCTGATGGAGGTCAGTATAGATGGATTAATACAACAAGTCCCACACACAGCTAGAAGTCCAATATTTTTTCAGAGGTAGATGCAGAAAAAATTATATTCAGTTTGCAACCTGATGGAGGTCAGTATAGATGGATTAATAGAACAAGACCCACACACAGCTAGAAGCCCAATATTTTTTCAGAGGTAGATGCAGAAAAAAATATATTCAGTTTGCAAGCTGATGGAGGTCAGTATAGATGGATTAATAGAACAAGACCCACACACAGCTAGAAGCCCAATATTTTTTCAGAGGTAGATGCAGAAAAAAATATATTCAGTTTGCAACCTGATGGAGGTCAGTATTAATGGACTAATACAACAAGTCCCACACACAGCTAGAAGCCCAATATTTTTTCAGAGGTAGATGCAGAAAAAAATATATTCAGTTTGCAACCTGATGGAGGTCAGTATAGATGGATTAATACAACAAGTCACACACATAGCTAGAAGCCCAATATTTTTTCAGAGGTAGATGCAGAAAAAATTATATTCAGTTTGCAACCTGATGGAGGTCAGTATAGATGGATTAAAAGAACAAGACCCACACACAGCTAGAAGCCCAATATTTTTTCAGAGGTAGATGCAGAAAAAAATATATTCAGTTTGCAACCGGATGGAGGTCAGTATAGATGGACTAATACAACAAGTCCCACACACAGCTAGAAGCCCAATATTTTTTCAGAGGTAGATGCAGAAAAAAATATATTCAGTTTGCAACCTGATGGAGGTCAGTATAGATGGATTAATAGAACAAGACCCACACACAGCTAGAAGCCCAAATATTTTTTCAGAGGTACTGTAGATGCAGATAAAAATTAGTTTTAATTTGCAACCTGATGGAGGTCAGTATAGATGGACTAATAGAGAAAGTCCGACACACTATTAGAAGGCCAAATATTTTTTCAGAGCTAGATGCAGAAAAAAATTATATTCAGTTTGCAACCTGATGGAGGTCAGTATAGATGGATTAATACAACAAGTCCCACACACAGCTAGAAGTCCAATATTTTTTCAGAGGTAGATGCAGAAAAAATTATATTCAGTTTGCAACCTGATGGAGGTCAGTATAGATGGATTAATAGAACAAGACCCACACACAGCTAGAAGCCCAATATTTTTTCAGAGGTAGATGCAGAAAAAAATATATTCAGTTTGCAAGCTGATGGAGGTCAGTATAGATGGATTAATAGAACAAGACCCACACACAGCTAGAAGCCCAATATTTTTTCAGAGGTAGATGCAGAAAAAAATATATTCAGTTTGCAACCTGATGGAGGTCAGTATTAATGGACTAATACAACAAGTCCCACACACAGCTAGAAGCCCAATATTTTTTCAGAGGTAGATGCAGAAAAAAATATATTCAGTTTGCAACCTGATGGAGGTCAGTATAGATGGATTAATAGAACAAGACCCACACACAGCTAGAAGCCCAATATTTTTTCAGAGGTAGATGCAGAAAAAAATATATTCAGTTTGCAACCTGATGGAGGTCAGTATAGATGGATTAATAGAACAAGACCCACACACAGCTAGAAGCCCAATATTTTTTCAGAGGTAGATGCAGAAAAAAATATATTCAGTTTGCAACCGGATGGAGGTCAGTATAGATGGACTAATACAACAAGTCCCACACACAGCTAGAAGCCCAATATTTTTTCAGAGGTAGATGCAGAAAAAATTATATTCAGTTTTCAACCTGATGGAGGTCAATATAGATGGATTAATAGAACAAGACCCACACACAGCTAGAAGCCCAATATTTTTTCAGAGGTAGATGCAGAAAAAAATATATTCAGTTTGCAACCTGATGGAGGTCAGTATAGATGGATTAATAGAACAAGACCCACACACAGCTAGAAGCCCAATATTTTTTCAGAGGTAGATGCAGAAAAAAATATATTCAGTTTGCAACCTGATGGAGGTCAGTATAGATGGACTAATACAACAAGTCCCACACACAGCTAGAAGCCCAATATTTTTTCAGAGGTAGATGCAGAAAAAAATATATTCAGTTTGCAACCTGATGGAGGTCAGTATAGATGGATTAATAGAACAAGACCCACACACAGCTAGAAGCCCAATATTTTTTCAGAGGTAGATGCAGAAAAAAATATATTCAGTTTGCAACCTGATGGAGGTCAGTATAGATGGATTAATAGAACAAGACCCACACACAGCTAGAAGCCCAATATTTTTTCAGAGGTAGATGCAGAAAAAAATATATTCAGTTTGCAACCGGATGGAGGTCAGTATGGATGGACTAATACAACAAGTCCCACACACAGCTAGAAGCCCTATATTTTTTCAGAGGTAGATGCAGAAAAAAATATATTCAGTTTGCAACCTGATGGAGGTCAGTATAGATGGATTAATAGAACAAGACCCACACACAGCTAGAAGCCCAAATATTTTTTCAGAGGTACTGTAGATGCAGATAAAAATTAGTTTTAATTTGCAACCTGATGGAGGTCAGTATAGATGGACTAATAGAGAAAGTCCGACACACTACTAGAAGGCCAAATATTTTTTCAGAGCTAGATGCAGAAAAAAATTATATTCAGTTTGCAACCTGATGGAGGTCAGTATAGATGGATTAATACAACAAGTCACACACACAGCTAGAAGCCCAATATTTTTTCAGAGGTAGATGCAGAAAAAATTATATTCAGTTTGCAACCTGATGGAGGTCAGTATAGATGGATTAAAAGAACAAGACCCACACACAGCTAGAAGCCCAATATTTTTTCAGAGGTAGATGCAGAAAAAAATATATTCAGTTTGCAACCGGATGGAGGTCAGTATAGATGGACTAATACAACAAGTCCCACACACAGCTAGAAGCCCAATATTTTTTCAGAGGTAGATGCAGAAAAAAATATATTCAGTTTGCAACCTGATGGAGGTCAGTATAGATGGATTAATAGAACAAGACCCACACACAGCTAGAAGCCCAAATATTTTTTCAGAGGTACTGTAGATGCAGATAAAAATTAGTTTTAATTTGCAACCTGATGGAGGTCAGTATAGATGGACTAATAGAGAATGTCCGACACACTACTAGAAGGCCAAATATTTTTTCAGAGCTAGATGCAGAAAAAAATTTTATTCAGTTTGCAACCTGATGGAGGTCAGTATAGATGGATTAATACAACAAGTCCCACACACAGCTAGAAGTCCAATATTTTTTCAGAGGTAGATGCAGAAAAAATTATATTCAGTTTGCAACCTGATGGAGGTCAGTATAGATGGATTAATAGAACAAGACCCACACACAGCTAGAAGCCCAATATTTTTTCAGAGGTAGATGCAGAAAAAAATATATTCAGTTTGCAACCTGATGGAGGTCAGTATAGATGGATTAATAGAACAAGACCCACACACAGCTAGAAGCCCAATATTTTTTCAGAGGTAGATGCAGAAAAAAATATATTCATTTTGCAACCTGATGGAGGTCAGTATAGATGGATTAATAGAACAAGACCCACACACAGCTAGAAGCCCAATATTTTTTCAGAGGTAGATGCAGAAAAAAATATATTCAGTTTGCAACCTGATGGAGGTCAGTATAGATGGACTAATACAACAAGTCCCACACACAGCTAGAAGCCCAATATTTTTTCAGAGGTAGATGCAGAAAAAAATATATTCAGTTTGCAACCTGATGGAGGTCAGTATAGATGGATTAATAGAACAAGACCCACACACAGCTAGAAGCCCAATATTTTTTCAGAGCTAGATGCAGAAAAAAATTATATTCAATTTGCAACCTGATGGAGGTCAGTATAGATGGACTAATAGAATGATGCTATGCCCAAAAGATTTTACTTCACTAGGTGCAGTAAAAAAATTGGTATTCTATACACAGGTGGTATATCTTGCAACACAGATAGGCTACTCCACTGACTAACACACTCTGCAATAGGCCAAAAAGGATTAGCTTTGCTAGATTCAGCCAAATGCTGTGAAAAAAACTTGCACAGCACTGGCACAGACCTGCCTGGCAAAAACTGATAGGAACTGATGTAACCTAGTCCTGAAAAGGACTCCAATTACAATTAGTCTTTACTCCCACAACCTATCTATTTAAGAGCACAGACCTCCCTGATAAAAGTCGTAGCAAATGCTGTAACCTAGTCCTTAAAAGGACTGCAATCACAACTATTCCCTACTCCCAAGCTATCTGTATATTTGTGCGAAAATTGGCTTGAAATTAAAAAGGTATAGCGCACACAGCAACAGCGGTGCCGTCTAACACGCAGCTGCAGCAGTGAGAAAATGGTGGCGACGGGGAAAATGGCTTGGTCTTATAGGGCAAGGACATGTGACATACACTGCCAATGACACATGCCCTTGCTTGTGTGAAAAAAAGCACTTCGCTCCGTGTGTGCGCTGCTGATAGGCTGACAGATTGCACCTCCCCACTGCAAATGCGGGAAAGAGAAAAAAAAATGGAGATCTTCATTGTTCCTGCAGAGATCAATCCCCTGCCCCTCCCCCCACCCCGCTGTACACTCAAACTGCGTATTAACATTAATTTTCATCATTACTGAGAAAAAATCCAGTTATGATTTTGGTGCACGAACAGTTATCGAACATAACCTCGAACAGCCGAATTTTTATCAAATTGTTCGTGTTCGCCGAACGGCTCGAACACCGCCCAAAACAGCTCGAATTTGAGATTGGCGAACAGTTCGAGTAGAACAACGCTCATCTCTAACGATGACATCTTGTTCTTTATGAACAATTAATACAGATTCTTTTTCTCACAATTGCACTATCTCAAGTCCAAAATCAATGCAAATTTCCATTGGTTCTAAAGGAAGCTAAATGAAAAATACTCTTCGTGGAATTGAACACATGAATACCTCTTCACAAGTCAGGCGCATTAACCAAGAGAGCCACTGGACCATCACAGGAAAAATGTGATGTCAAGAAGAGCAGTGAACATTGAATCGCTAATAGGTAAGTTAAAAAAGAAATCCATTGGTTTCACTATGTTATTGTTAATGCCAATCTATACAGCGTATGATGACATCTTGTTCTTTATGAACAATTAATACAGATTCTATTTCTCACAATTGCACTATCTCAAGTGGAAATTTAATGCAAATTTCCATTGGCTCTATAAGAAGCTTATGAGTATGTAAATTAAAAATACTTTCCATGGAGTTGAACTCATGAACGTCTGGTCACAAAGCAGGCGCATCAACCCAGTAAGCCAGTGGACCATCACAGGTGCAATTTGTTGTCAAGAAGGGCAGTGAACATTGAATCGCTAATAGGTAAGTTAAAAAAGAAATCCATTGGTTTCACTATGTTATTGTTAATGCCAATCTATACAGCGTATGATGACATCTTGTTCTTTATGAACAATTAATACAGATTCTATTTCTCACAATTGCACTATCTCAAGTCCAAAATCAATGCAAATTTCCATTGGCTCTAAAGGAAGCTAAATGAAAAATACCCTTCGTGGAATTGAACACATCAATACCTCTTCAAAAGTAAGGCGCATTAACCAAGAGAGCCACTGGACCATCACAGGAGAAATGTGATGTCAAGAAGAGCAGTGAACATTGAATCGCTAATAGGTAAGTTAAAAAATAAATCCATTGGTTTCACTATGTTATTGTTAATGCCAATCTATACAGCGTATGATGACATCTTGTTCTTTATGAACAATAAATACAGATTCTATATCTCACAATTGCACTATCTCAAGCCCAAAATCAAAGCAGTGAACATTGAATCGCTAATAGGTAAGTTAAAAAAGAAATCCATTGGTTTCACTATGTTATTGTTAATGCCAATATATACAACGTAGGATGACATCTTGATCTTCATGAACAATTAATACAGATTTTATATCTCACAATTGCACTATCTCAAGTCCAAAATCAATGCAAATTTCCATTGGCTCTATAAGAAGCTTATGAGTAAGTAAATTAAAAATACTTTCAGTTTAGTTGAACTCATGAACATCTGTTCACAAAGAAGGCGCATCAACTCAGTAAGCCAGTGGACCATCATAGGTGCAAATTGATGTCAGGAAGGGCAGTGAACATTGAATCGCTAATAGGTAAGTTAAAAAAGAAATCCATTGGTTTCTCTATGTTACTGTTAATGCCAATCTGTACAGTGTATGATGACATCTTGTTCTTTATGAACAATTAACACAGATTCTATACCTCACAATTGTACTATCTCAAGCCCAAAATCAATGCAAATTTCCATTGGCTCTATAGGAAGCTAAATGAAAAATACTCTACGTGGAGTAGAACTCATGAACACTTGTTGACAAGTCAGGCACATTAACCCAGAGAGCCACTGGACCATCACGGGAAAAATGGGATGTAAAGAAGAGCAGTGAACATTGAATCGCTAATAGGTAAGTTAAAAAAGAAATCCATTGGTTTCACTATGTTATTGTTAATGCCAATATATACAACGTAGGATGACATCTTGATCTTTATGAAAAATTAATACAGATTTTATATCTCACAATTGCACTATCTCAAGTCCAAAATCAATGCAAATTTCCATTGGCTCTATAAGAAGCTTATGAGTAAGTAAATTAAAAATACTTTCAGTTTAGTCAAACTCATGAACATCTGTTCACAAAGCAGGCGCATCAACTCAGTAAGCCAGTGGACCATCAAAAGTGCAATTTGATGTCAAGAAGGGCAGTGAACATTGAATCGCTAATAGGTAAGTTAAAAAAGAAATCCATTGGTTTCTCTATGTTACTGTTAATGCCAATCTGGACAGGGTATGATGACATCTTGTTCTTTATGAACAATTAATACAGATTCTATATCTCACATTTGCACTATCTCATGCCGAAAATCAATGCAAATTTCCATTGGCTCTAAAAGAAGCTAAACGAAAATTACTCTTTGTGGAGTTGAACACATGAACACCTCTTCACAAGTCAGACGCATTAACCAAGAGAGCCACTGGACCATCACAGGAGAAATGTGATGTCAAGAATAGCAGTGAACATTGAATCGCTAATAGGTAAGTTAAAAAAGAAATCCATTGGTTTCACTATGTTATTGTTAATGTAAAATCTATACAGCGTATGATGACATCTTGTTCTTTATGAACAATTAATACAGATTCTATTTCTCACAATTGCACTATCTCAAGCACAAAATCAATGCAAATTTCCATTGGCTCCATAGGAAGCTAAATGAAAAATACTCTCTGTGGAGTTGAACTCATGAACTCTTGCTGACAAATCAGGCGCATTAACCTAGAGAGCCACTGGACCATCACGGGAGAAATGTGATGTCATGAAGAGCAGAGAACATTGAATCGCTAATAGGTAAGTTAAAAAAAATCCATTGGTTTCACTATGTTATTGTTAATGCCAATCTATACAGCGTATGATGACATCTTGTTCTTTATGAACAATTAATACAGATTCTATATCTCACAATTGCACTATATCTAGCCCAAAATCAATGCAAATTTCCATTTGCTCTATAGGAAGCTAAATGAAAAATAATCTCTGTAGAGTCGAAGTCATGAACACTTGCTCAAAAGTCAGGCACATTAAACCAGAGAGCCACTGGACCATCACAGGAGAAATGAGATGTCGAGCCCAAAATTAATGCAAATTTCCATTGGATCTATAGTAAGCTAAATGAAAAATACTCTCCTTGGAGTCTAAATCATGAACACTTGCTCACATTTCAGGCGCATTAACCTAGAGAGCCACTGGACCATCACAGGAGCAATGTGATGTCAAAAAGAGCAGTGAACATTGAATCGCTAATAGGTAAATTAAAAAAGAAATCCATTGGTTTCACTATGTTATTGTTAATGCCAATCTATACAGCGTATGATGACATCTTGTTCTTTATGAACAATTAATACAGATTCTATATCTCACAATTGCACTATCTCAAGCCCAAAATCAATGCAAATTTCCATTGACTCTATAGGAAGCTAAATGAAAAATACTCTCCTTGGAGTCTAACTCATGAACACTTCCTCACATGTCAGGCGCATTAACCTAGAGAGCCACTGGACCATCACAGGAGAAATGTGATGTTAAGAATAGCAATGAACATTGAATCACTAATAGGTAAGTTAAAAAAGAAATCCATTGGTTTCACTATGCTATTGTTAATGCCAATCTATACAGTGTATGATGACATCTTGTTCTTTATGAACAATTAATACAGATTCTATATCTCACAATTGCACTATCTCAAGCCCAAAATCAATGCAAATTTCCATTGGCTCTATAGGAAGCTAAATGAAAAATAATCTCTGTGGAGTATAACTCATGAACACTTGCTCACATATCAGGCGCATTAACCTAGAGAGCCACTGGACCATCACAGGAGAAAAGTGATGTCAAGAAGAGCAGTGAACATTGAATCGCTAATAGGTAAGTTAAAAAAGAAATCCCTTGGTTTCACTATGTTATTGTTAATGCCAATCTATACAGCGTATGATGACATCTTGTTCTTTATGAACAATTAATACAGATTCTATATCTCACAATTGCACTATCTCAAGCCCAAAATCAATGCAAATTTCCATTGGCTCTATAGGAAGCTAAATGAAAAATAATCTCTGTGGAGTCTAACTCATGAACACTTGCTCACATGTCAGGCGCATTAACCTAGAGAGCCACTGGACCATCACAGGAGAAATGTGATGTCAAAAAGAGCAGTGAACATTGAATAGCTAATAGGTAAATTAAAAAAGAAATCCATTGGTTTCACTATGTTATTGTTAATGCCAATCTATACAGCGTATGATGACATCTTGTTCTTTATGAACAATTAATACAGATTCTATATCTCACAATTGCACTATCTCAAGCCCAAAATCAATGCAAATTTCCATTGACTCTATAGGAAGCTAAATGAAAAATACTCTCCTTGGAGTCTAACTCATGAACACTTCCTCACATGTCAGGCGCATTAACCTAGAGAGCCACTGGACCATCACAGGAGAAATGAGATGTCAAGAATAGCAATGAACATTGAATCACTAATAGGTAAGTTAAAAAAGAAATCCATTGGTTTCACTATGCTATTGTTAATGCCAATCTATACAGTGTATGATGACATCTTGTTCTTTATGAACAATTAATACAGATTCTATATCTCACAATTGCACTATCTCAAGCCCAAAATCAATGCAAATTTCCATTGGCTCTATAGGAAGCTAAATGAAAAATAATCTCTGTGGAGTATAACTCATGAACACTTGCTCACATATCAGGCGCATTAACCTAGAGAGCCACTGGACCATCATAGGAGAAATGTGATGTCAAGAGGAGCAGTGAGCATTGAATCGCTAATAGGTAAGTTAAAAAAAAAATCCCTTGGTTTCACTATGTTATTGTTAATGCCAATCTATACAGCGTATGATGACATCTTGTTCTTTATGAACAATTAATACAGATTCTAGTTCTCACAATTGCACTATCTCAAGTCCAAAATCAATGCAAATTTACATTGGCTCTATAAGAAGCTTATGAGTAAGTAAATTAAAAATACTTTCCATGGAGTTGAACTCATGAACATCTGTTCACAAAGCAGGCGCATCAACCCAGTAAGCCAGTGGACCATCACAGGTGCAATTTGATGTCAAGAAGGGCAGTGAACATTGAATCGCTAATAGGTAAGTTAAAAAAGAAATCCATTGGTTTCACTATGTTATTGTTAATGCCAATCTATACAGCGTATGATGACATCTTGTTCTTTATGAACAATTAATACAGATTCTATGTCTCACAATTGCACTATCTCAAGCCCAAAATCAATGCAAATTTCCATTGACTTTATAGGAAGCTAAATGAAAAATACTCTACTTGGAGTCTAACTCATGAACACTTGCTCACATGTC
Source organism: Phyllobates terribilis (assembly GCF_046119375.1). Taxonomy (NCBI): domain Eukaryota; kingdom Metazoa; phylum Chordata; class Amphibia; order Anura; family Dendrobatidae; genus Phyllobates; species Phyllobates terribilis. Next base: position 322,695,933 of record NW_027362764.1, on the reverse strand, counting down.
AGGCGCATTAACCTAGAGGGCCACTGGACCATCACAGGAGAATTGTGATGTCAAGAAGAGCAGTGAACATTGAATCGCTAATAGGTAAGTTTAAAAAGAAATCCATTGGTTTCACTATGTTATTGTTAATGCCAATCTATACAGCGTATGATGACATCTTGTTCTTTATGAACAATTATTACAGATTCTATTTCTCACAATTGCACTATCTCAAGTGCAAAATCAATGCAAATTAACATTGACTCTATAAGAAGCTTATGAGTAAGTAAATTAAAAATACTTTCCATGGAGTTGCACTCATGAACATCTGTTCACAAAGCAGGCGCATCAACCCAGTAAGCCAGTGGACCATCACAGGTGCAATTTGATGTCAAGAAGGGCAGTGAACATTGAATCGCTAATAGGTAAGTTAAAAAAGAAATCCATTGGTTTCACTATGTTATTGTTAATGCCAATCTATACAGCGTATGATGACATCTTGTTCTTTATGAACAATTAATACAGATTCTATATCTCACAATTGCACTATCTCTAGCCCAAAATCAATGCAAATTTCCATTTGCTCTATAGGAAGCTAAATGAAAAATAATCTCAGTAGAGTCGAAGTCATGAACACTTGCTCAAAAGTCAGGCACATTAACCTAGAGAGCCACTGGACCATCACAGGAGAAATGAGATGTCGAGCCCAAAATTAATGCAAATTTCCATTGGATCTATAGGAAGCTAAATGAAAAATACTCTCCTTGGAGTCTAAATCATGAACACTTGCTCACATTTCAGGCGCATTAACCTAGAGAGCCACTGGACCATCACAGGAGCAATGTGATGTCAAGAAGAGCAGTCAACATTGAATCGCTAATAGGTAAGTTAAAAAAGAAATCCATTGGTTTCACTGTTATTGTTAATGCCAATATATACAGCGTATGATGACATCTTGTTCTTTATGAACAATTAATACAGATTCTATATCTCACAATTGCACTATCTCAAGCCCAAAATCAATGCAAATTTCCATTGGCTCTATAGGAAGCTAAATGAAAAATAATCTCTGTGGAGTCTAACTCATGAACACTTGCTCACATGTCAGGCGCATTAACCTAGAGAGCCACTGGACCATCACAGGAGAAATGTGATGTCAAAAAGAGCAGTGAACATTGAATCGCTAATAGGTAAATTAAAAAAGAAATCCATTGGTTTCACTATGTTATTGTTAATGCCAATCTATACAGCGTATGATGACATCTTGTTCTTTATGAACAATTAATACAGATTCTATATCTCACAATTGCACTATCTCAAGCCCAAAATCAATGCAAATTTCCATTGACTCTATAGGAAGCTAAATGAAAAATACTCTCCTTGGAGTCTAACTCATGAACACTTCCTCACATGTCAGGCGCATTAACCTAGAGAGCCACTGGACCATCACAGGAGAAATGTGATGTCAAGAATAGCAATGAACATTGAATCACTAATAGGTAAGTTAAAAAAGAAATCCATTGGTTTCACTATGCTATTGTTAATGCCAATCTATACAGTGTATGATGACATCTTGTTCTTTATGAACAATTAATACAGATTCTATATCTCACAATTGCACTATCTCAAGCCCAAAATCAATGCAAATTTCCATTGACTTTATAGGAAGCTAAATGAAAAATAATCTCTGTAGAGTCGAAGTCATGAACACTTGCTCAAAAGTCAGGCACATTAACCCAGAGAGCCACTGGACCATCACAGGAGAAATGAGATGTCGAGCCCAAAATCAATGCAAATTTCCATTTGCTCTATAGGAAGCTAAATGAAAAATAATCTCTGTGGAGTCTAACTCATGAACACTTGCTCACATGTCAGGCGCATTAACCTAGAGAGCCACTGGACCATCACAGGAGAAATATGATGTCAAAAAGAGCAGTGAACATTGAATCGCTAATAGGTAAATTAAAAAAGAAATCCATTGGTTTCACTATGTTATTGTTAATGCCAATCTATACAGCGTATGATGACATCTTGTTCTTTATGGACAATTAATACAGATTCTATTTCTCACAATTGCACTATCTCACGTCCAAAATCAATGCAAATTTCCATTGGCTCTATAAGAAGCTTATGAGGAAGTAAATTAAAAATACTTTCCATGGAGTTGAACTCATGAACATCTGTTCACAAAGCAGGCGCATCAACCCAGTAAGCCAGTGTACCATCACAGGTGCAATTTGATGTCAAGAAGGGCAGTGAACATTGAATCGCTAATAGGTAAGTTAAAAAATAAATCCATTGATTTCTCTATGTTACTGTTAATGCCAATCTGTACAGCTTATGATGACATCTTGTTCTTTATGAACAATTAATACAGATTCTATATCTCACAACTATCTCAAGCCCAAAATGAATGCAAATTTCCATTGGCTCTATAGGAAGCAAAATGAAAAATACTCTTCGTAGAGTTGAACACATGAACACCTCTTCACAAGTAAGGCACATTAACCAAGGGAGCCACTGGACCATCACAGGAGCAAAGTGATGTCAAGAAGAGCAGTGAACATTGTATCGCTAATAGGTAAGTTAAAAAAGAAATCCATTGGTTTCACTACGTTATTGTTAATGCCAATCTATACAGCGTATGATGACATCTTTTTCTTTATGAACAATTAATACAGATTCTATATCTCACAATTGCACTATCTCTAGCCCAAAATCAATGCAAATTTCCATTTGCTCTATAGGAAGCTAAATGAAAAATAATCTCTGAGGAGTCGAAGTCATGAACACTTGCTCAAAAGTCAGGCGCATTAACCCAGAGAGCCACTGGACCATCACAGGAGAACTGAGATGTCGAGCCCAAAATCAATGCAATTTTCCATTGGCTCTATAGGAAGCTAAATGAAAAATACTGTCTGTGGAGTCGAACTCATGAACACTTGCTGACAAGTCAGGCGCATTAACCAAGAGAGCCACTGGACCATCACGGGAGAAATGTGATGTCAAGAAGAGCAGTGAACATTGAATCGCTAATAGGTAAGTTAAAAAAGAAATCCATTGGTTTCACTATGTTATTGTTAATGCCAATCTATAGAGCGTATGATGATATCTTGTTCTTTATGAACAATTAATACAGATTCTATATCTCACAATTGCACTATCTCAAGCCCAAAATCAATGCAAATTTCCATTGGCTCTATAGGAAGCTAAATGAAAAATACTCTCCGCGGAGTCAAACTCCTGAACACTTGCTGACAGGTTAGGCGCATTAACCCAGAGAGCCGCTGGACCATCACAAGAAAAATGTGATGTCAAAAAGAGCAGTGAACATTGAATCGCTAATAGGTAAATTAAAAAAGAAATCCATTGGTTTCACTATGTTATTGTTAATGCCAATCTATACAGCGTATGATGATATCTTGTTCTTTATGAACAATTAATACAGATTCTATATCTCACAATTGCACTATCTCAAGCCCAAAATCAATGCAAATTTCCATTGACTCTATAGGAAGCTAAATGAAAAATACTCTCGTTGGAGTCTAACTCATGAACACTTGCTCACATATCAGGCGCATTAACCTAGAGAGCCACTGGACCATCACAGGAGAAATGTGATGTCAAGAAGAGCAATGAACATTGAATCGCTAATAGGTAAGTTAAAAAAGAAATCCATTGGTTTCACTATGTTATTGTTAATGCCAATCTATACAGTGTATGATGACATCTTGTTCTTTATGAACAATTAATACAGATTCTATATCTTACAATTGCACTATCTCAAACCTAAAATCAATGCAAATTTCCATTGGCTCTATAGGAAGCTAAATGAATAATAATCTCTGTGGAGTATAAGTCATGAACACTTGCTCACATGTCAGGCGCATTAACCTAGAGAACCACTGGACCATCACAGGAGAAATGTGATGTCAAGAAGGGCAGTGAACATTGAATCGCTAATAGGTAAGTTAAAAAAGAAATCCCTTGGTTTCACTATGTTATTGTTAATGCCAATCTATACAGCGTATGATGACATCTTGTTCTTTATGAACAATTAATACAGATTCTATTTCTCACAATTGCACTATCTCAAGTCCAAAATCAATGGAAATTTCCATTGGCTCTATAAGAAGCTTATGAGTAAGTAAATTAAAAATACTTTCCATGGAGTTGAACTCATGAACATCTGTTCACAAAGCAGGCGCATCAAACCAGTAAGCCAGTGGACCATCACAGGTGCAATTTGATGTCAAGAAGGGCAGTGAACATTGAATCGCTAATAGGTAAGTTAAAAAAGAAATCTATTGGTTTCACTATGTTATTGTTAATGCCAATCTATACAGCGTATGATGACATCTTGTTCTTTATGAACAATTAATACAGATTCTATGTCTCACAATTGCACTATCTCAAGCCCAAAATCAATGCAAATTTCCATTGACTTTATAGGAAGCTAAATGAAAAATAATCTCTGTAGAGTCGAAGTCATGAACACTTGCTCAAAAGTCAGGCACATTAACCCAGAGAGCCACTGGACCATCACAGGAGAAATGAGATGTCGACCCCAAAATCAATGCAAATTTCCATTGGCTCTATAGGAAGCTAAATGAAAAATACTCTCCTTGGAGTCTAACTCATGAACATTTGCTCACATGTCAGGCGCACTAACCTAGAGAGCCACTGGACCATCACAGGAGAAATGTGATGTCAAAAAGAGCAGTGAACATTGAATCGCTAATAGGTAAATTAAAAAAGAAATCCATTGGTTTCACTATGTTATTGTTAATGCCAATCTATACAGCGTATGATGACATCTTGTTCTTTATGGACAATTAATACAGATTCTATTTCTCACAATTGCACTATCTCACGTCCAAAATCAATGCAAATTTCCATTGGCTCTATAAGAAGCTTATGAGGAAGTAAATTAAAAATACTTTCCATGGAGTTGAACTCATGAACATCTGTTCACAAAGCAGGCGCATCAAACCGGTAAGCCAGTGGACCATCACAGGTGCAATTTGATGTCAAGAAGGGCAGTGAACTTTGAATCGCTAATAGATAAGTTAAAAAAGAAATCCATTGGTTTCACTATGTTATTGTTAATGCCAATCTATACAGCGTATGATGACATCTTGTTCTTTATGAACAATTAATACAGATTCTATATCTCACAATTGCACTATCTCAAGCCCAAAATCAATGCAAATTTCCATTGGCTCTATAGGAAGCTAAATGAAAAACAATCTCTGTGGAGTCTAACTCATGAACACTTGCTCACATGTCAGGCGCATTAACCTAGAGAGCCACTGGACCATCACAGGAGAAATGTGATGTCAAAAATAGCAGTGAACATTGAATCTCTAATAGATAAATTAAAAAAAAAAAAAAAACATTGGTTTCACTATGTTATTGTTAATGTCAATCTAAACAGCGTATGATGACATCTTGTTCTTTATGAACAATTAATACAGATTCTATATCTCACAATTGCACTATCTCAAGCCCAAAATCAATGCAAATTTCCATTGGCTCTATAGGAAGCTAAATGAAAAATACTCTCCTTGGAGTCTAACTCATGAACACTTGCTCACATATAAGGCGCATTAACCTAGAGAGCCACTGGACCATCACAGGAGAAATGTGATGTCAAGAATAGCAATGAACATTGAATCGCTAATAGGTAAGTTAAAAAAGAAATCCATTGGTTTCACTATGTTATTGTTAATGCCAATCTATACAGTGTATGATGACATCTTGTTCTTTATGAACAATTAATACAGATTCTATATCTTACAATTGCACTATCTCAAACCTAAAATCAATGCAAATTTCCATTGGCTCTATAGGAAGCTAAATGAAAAATACTCTCTGTGGAGTATAAGTCATGAACACTTGCTCACATGTCAGGCGCATTAACCTAGAGAACCACTGGACCATCACAGGAGAAATGTGATGTCAAGAAGAGCAGTGAACATTGAATCGCTAATAGGTAAGTTAAAAAAGAAACCCATTGGTTTCACTATGTTATTGTTAATGCCAATCTATACAGCGTATGATGACATCTTGTTCTTTATGAACAATTAATGCAGATTCTATTTCTCACAATTGCACTATCTCAAGTCCAAAATCAATGCAAATTTCCATTGGCTCTATAAGAAGCTTATGAGTAATAAATTAAAAATACTTTCCATGGAGTTGCACTCCTGAACATCTGTTCTCAAAGCAGGCGCATCAACCCAGTAAGCCAGTGGACCATCACAGGTGCAATTTGATGTCAAGAAGGGCAGTGAACATTGAATCGCTAATAGGTAAGTTAAAAAAGAAATCCATTGGTTTCACTATGTTATTGTTAATGCCAATCTATACAGCGTATGATGACATCTTGTTCTTTATGAACAATTAATACAGATTCTATATCTCACAATTGCACTATCTCTAGCCCAAAATCAATGCAAATTTCCATTTGCTCTATAGGAAGCTAAATGAAAAATAATCTCTGTGAAGTCAAAGTCATGAACACTTGCTCAAAAGTCAGGCACATTAACCCAGAGAGCCACTGGACCATCACAGGAGAAATGAGATGTCGAGCCCAAAATCAATGCAAATTTCCATTTGCTCTATAGGAAGCTAAATGAAAAATAATCTCTGTGGAGTCTAACTCATGAACACTTGCTCACATGTCAGGCGCATTAACCTAGAGAGCCACTGGACCATCACAGGAGAAATGTGATGTCAAAAAGAGCAGTGAACATTGAATCGCTAATAGGTAAATTAAAAAAGAAATCCATTGGTTTCACTATGTTATTGTTAATGCCAATCTATACAGCGTATGATGACATCTTGTTCTTTATGGACAATTAATACAGATTCTATTTCTCACAATTGCACTATCTCACGTCCAAAATCAATGCAAATTTCCATTGGCTCTATAAGAAGCTTATGAGGAAGTAAATTAAAAATACTTTCCATGGAGTTGAACTCATGAACATCTGTTCACAAAGACAGGCGCATCAACCCAGTAAGCCAGTGTACCATCACAGGTGCAATTTGATGTCAAGAAGGGCAGTGAACATTGAATCGCTAATAGGTAAGTTAAAAAATAAATCCATTGATTTCTCTATGTTACTGTTAATGCCAATCTGTACAGCTTATGATGACATCTTGTTCTTTATGAACAATTAATACAGATTCTATATCTCACAACTATCTCAAGCCCAAAATCAATGCAAATTTCCATTGGCTCTATAGGAAGCTAAATGAAAAATGCTATCGGTGGTGTCGAACGCATGAGCACTTGCTGACAAGTCAGGCGCATTAACCCAGAGAGCCACTGGACCATCACAGGAGAAATGTGTTGTCAAGAAGAGCAGTGAACATTGAATCGCTAATAGGTAAGTTAAAAAAGAAATCCATTGGTTTCACTATGTTATTGTTAATTTCAATCTATACAGCGTATGATGACATCTTGTTCTTTATGAACAATTAATACAGATTCTATATTTCACAATTGCACTATCTCAAGCCCAAAATGAATGCAAATTTCCATTGGCTCTATAGGAAGCAAAATGAAAAATACTCTTCGTAGAGTTGAACACATGAACACCTCTTCACAAGTAAGGCACATTAACCAAGGGAGCCACTGGACCATCACAGGAGCAATGTGATGTCAAGAAGAGCAGTGAACATTGTATCGCTAATAGGTAAGTTAAAAAAGAAATCCATTGGTTTCACTACGTTATTGTTAATGCCAATCTATACAGCGTATGATGACATCTTTTTCTTTATGAACAATTAATACAGATTCTATATCTCACAATTGCACTATCTCTAGCCCAAAATCAATGCAAATTTCCATTTGCTCTATAGGAAGCTAAATGAAAAATAATCTCTGAGGAGTCGAAGTCATGAACACTTGCTCAAAAGTCAGGCGCATTAACCCAGAGAGCCACTGGACCATCACAGGAGAAATGAGATGTCGAGCCCAAAATCAATGCAATTTTCCATTGGCTCTATAGGAAGCTAAATGAAAAATACTGTCTGTGGAGTCGAACTCATGAACACTTGCTGACAAGTCAGGCGCATTAACCAAGAGAGCCACTGGACCATCACGGGAGAAATGTGATGTCAAGAAGAGCAGTGAACATTGAATCGCTAATAGGTAAGTTAAAAAAGAAATCCATTGATTTCACTATGTTATTGTTAATGCCAATCTATAGAGCGTATGATGATATCTTGTTCTTTATGAACAATTAATACAGATTCTATATCTCACAATTGCACTATCTCAAGCCCAAAATCAATGCAAATTTCCATTGGCTCTATAGGAAGCTAAATGAAAAATACTCTCCGCGGAGTCAAACTCCTGAACACTTGCTGACAGATTAGGAGCATTAACCCAGAGAGCCGCTGGACCATCACAAGAAAAATGTGATGTCAAAAAGAGCAGTGAACATTGAATCGCTAATAGGTAAATTAAAAAAGAAATCCATTGGTTTCACTATGTTATTGTTAATGCCAATCTATACAGCGTATGATGATATCTTGTTCTTTATGAACAATTAATACAGATTCTATATCTCACAATTGCACTATCTCAAGCCGAAAATCAATGCAAATTTCCATTGACTCTATAGGAAGCTAAATGAAAAATACTCACCTTGGAGTCTAACTCATGAACACTTGCTCACATATCAGGCGCATTAACCTAGAGAGCCACTGGACCATCACAGGAGAAATGTGATGTCAAGAAGAGCAATGAACATTGAATCGCTAATAGGTAAGTTAAAAAAGAAATCCATTGGTTTCACTATGTTATTGTTAATGCCAATCTATACAGTGTATGATGACATCTTGTTCTTTATGAACAATTAATACAGATTCTATATCTTACAATTGCACTATCTCAAACCTAAAATCAATGCAAATTTCCATTGGCTCTATAGGAAGCTAAATGAAAAATAATCTCTGTGGAGTATAAGTCATGAACACTTGCTCAAAAGTCAGGCACATTAACCCAGAGAGCCACTGGACCATCACAGGAGAAATGAGATGTCGAGCCCAAAATCAATGCAAATTTCCATTTGCTCTATAGGAAGCTAAATGAAAAATAATCTCTGTGGAGTCTAACTCATGAACACTTGCTCACATGTCAGGTGCATTAACCTAGAGAGCCACTGGACCATCACAGGAGAAATGTGATGTCAAAAAGAGCAGTGAACATTGAATCGCTAATAGGTAAATTAAAAAAGAAATCCATTGGTTTCACTATGTTATTGTTAATGCCAATCTATACAGCGTATGATGACATCTTGTTCTTTATGGACAATTAATACAGATTCTATTTCTCACAATTGCACTATCTCACGTCCAAAATCAATGCAAATTTCCAATGGCTCTATAAGAAGCTTATGAGGAAGTAAATTAAAAATACTTTCCATGGAGTTGAACTCATGAACATCTGTTCACAAAGCAGGCGCATCAAACCGGTAAGCCAGTGGACCATCACAGGTGCAATTTGATGTCAAGAAGGGCAGTGAACTTTGAATCGCTAATAGATAAGTTAAAAAAGAAATCCATTGGTTTCACTATGTTATTGTTAATGCATATCTATACAGCGTATGATGACATCTTGTTCTTTATGAACAATTAATACAGATTCTATATCTCACAATTGCACTATCTCAAGCCCAAAATCAATGCAAATTTCCATTGGCTCTATAGGAAGCTAAATGAAAAACAATCTCTGTGGAGTCTAACTCATGAACACTTGCTCACATGTCAGGCGCATTAACCTAGAGAGCCACTGGACCATCACAGGAGAAATGTGATGTCAAAAATAGCAGTGAACATTGAATCTCTAATAGATAAATTAAAAAAAAACAAAAAACATTGGTTTCACTATGTTATTGTTAATGTCAATCTAAACAGCGTATGATGACATCTTGTTCTTTATGAACAATTAATACAGATTCTATATCTCACAATTGCACTATCTCAAGCCCAAAATCAATGCAAATTTCCATTGGCTCTATAGGAAGCTAAATGAAAAATACTCTCCGCGGAGTCAAACTCCTGAACACTTGCTGACAGGTTAGGCGCATTAACCCAGAGAGCCGCTGGACCATCACAAGAAAAATGTGATGTCAAAAAGAGCAGTGAACATTGAATCGCTAATAGGTAAATTCAAAAAGAAATCCATTGGCTTCACTATGTTATTGTTAATGCCAATCTATACAGCGTATGATGACATCTTGTTCTTTATGAACAATTAATACAGATTCTATATCTCACAATTGCACTATCTCAAGCCCAAAATCAATGCAAATTTCCATTGACTCTATAGGAAGCTAAATGAAAAATACTCTCCTTGGAGTCTAACTCATGAACACTTGCTCACATATCAGGCGCATTAACCTAGAGAGCCACTGGACCATCACAGGAGAAATGTGATGTCAAGAAGAGCAATGAACATTGAATCGCTAATAGGTAAGTTAAAAAAGAAATCCATTGGTTTCACTATGTTATTGTTAATGCCAATCTATACAGTGTATGATGACATCTTGTTCTTTATGAACAATTAATACAGATTCTATATCTTACAATTGCACTATCTCAAACCTAACATCAATGCAAATTTCCATTGGCTCTATAGGAAGCTAAATGAAAAATAATCTCTGTGGAGTATAAGTCATGAACACTTGCTCACATGTCAGGCGCATTAACCTAGAGAACCACTGGACCATCACAGGAGAAATGTGATGTCAAGAAGGGCAGTGAACATTGAATCGCTAATAGGTAAGTTAAAAAAGAAATCCCTTGGTTTCACTATGTTATTGTTAATGCCAATCTATACAGCGTATGATGACATCTTGTTCTTTATGAACAATTAATACAGATTCTATTTCTCACAATTGCACTATCTCAAGTCCAAAATCAATGGAAATTTCCATTGGCTCTATAAGAAGCTGATGAGTAAGTAAATTAAAAATACTTTCCATGGAGTTGAACTCATGAACATCTGTTCACAAAGCAGGCGCATCAAACCAGTAAGCCAGTGGACCATCACAGGTGCAATTTGATGTCAAGAAGGGCAGTGAACTTTGAATCGCTAATAGATAAGTTAAAAAAGAAATCAATTGGTTTCACTATGTTATTGTTAATGCCAATCTATACAGCGTATGATGACATCTTGTTCTTTATGAACAATTAATACAGATTCTATATCTCACAATTGCACTATCTCTAGCCCAAAATCAATGCAAATTTCCATTTGCTCTATAGGAAGCTAAATGAAAAATAATCTCTGTGAAGTCAAAGTCATGAACACTTGCTCAAAAGTCAGGCACATTAACCCAGAGAGCCACTGGACCATCACAGGAGAAATGAGATGTCGAGCCCAAAATCAATGCAAATTTCCATTTGCTCTATAGGAAGCTAAATGAAAAATAATCTCTGTGGAGTCTAACTCATGAACACTTGCTCACATGTCAGGCGCATTAACCTAGAGAGCCACTGGACCATCACAGGAGAAATGTGATGTCAAAAAGAGCAGTGAACATTGAATCGCTAATAGGTAAATTAAAAAAGAAATCCATTGGTTTCACTATGTTATTGTTAATGCCAATCTATACAGCGTATGATGACATCTTGTTCTTTATGGACAATTAATACAGATTCTATTTCTCACAATTGCACTATCTCACGTCCAAAATCAATGCAAATTTCCATTGGCTCTATAAGAAGCTTATGAGGAAGTAAATTAAAAATACTTTCCATGGAGTTGAACTCATGAACATCTGTTCACAAAGCAGGCGCATCAAACCGGTAAGCCAGTGGACCATCACAGGTGCAATTTGATGTCAAGAAGGGCAGTGAACTTTGAATCGCTAATAGATAAGTTAAAAAAGAAATCCATTGGTTTCACTATGTTATTGTTAATGCCAATCTATACAGCGTATGATGACATCTTGTTCTTTATGAACAATTAATACAGATTCTATATCTCACAATTGCACTATCTCAAGCCCAAAATCAATGCAAATTTCCATTGGCTCTATAGGAAGCTAAATGAAAAACAATCTCTGTGGAGTCTAACTCATGAACACTTGCTCACATGTCAGGCGCATTAACCTAGAGAGCCACTGGACCATCACAGGAGAAATGTGATGTCAAAAATAGCAGTGAACATTGAATCTCTAATAGATAAATTAAAAAAAAAAAAAAAACATTGGTTTCACTATGTTATTGTTAATGTCAATCTAAACAGCGTATGATGATATCTTGTTCTTTATGAACAATTAATACAGATTCTATATCTCACAATTCCACTATCTCAAGCCCAAAATCAATGCAAATTTCCATTGGCTCTATAGGAAGCTAAATGAAAAATACTCTCCGCGGAGTCAAACTCCTGAACACTTGCTGACAGGTTAGGTGCATTAACCCAGAGAGCCGCTGGACCATCACAAGAAAAATGTGATGTCAAAAAGAGCAGTGAACATTGAATCGCTAGTAGGTAAATTCAAAAAGAAATCCATTCTCTTCACTATGTTATTGTTAATGCCAATCTATACAGCGTATGATGACATCTTGTTCTTTATGAACAATTAATACAGATTCTATATCTCACAATTGCACTATCTCAAGCCCAAAATCAATGCAAATTTCCATTGACTCTATAGGAAGCTAAATGAAAGATACTCTCCTTGGAGTCTAACTCATGAACACTTGTTCACATATCAGGCGCATTAACCTAGAGAGCCACTGGACCATCACAGGAGACATGTGATGTCAAGAAGAGCAATGAACATTGAATCGCTAATAGGTAAGTTAAAAAAGAAATCCATTGGTTTCACTATGTTATTGTTAATGCCAATCTATACAGTGTATGATGACATCTTGTTCTTTATGAACAATTAATACAGATTCTATATCTTACAATTGCACTATCTCAAGCCTAAAATCAATGCAAATTTCCATTTGCTCTATAGGAAGCTAAATGAAAAATAATCTCTGAGGAGTCGAAGTCATGAACACTTGCTCAAAAGTCAGGCGCATTAACCCAGAGAGCCACTGGACCATCACAGGAGAAATGAGATGTCGAGCCCAAAATCAATGCAATTTTCCATTGGCTCTATAGGAAGCTAAATGAGAAATACTGTCTGTGGAGTCGAACTCATGAACACTTGCTGACAAGTCAGGCGCATTAACCAAGAGAGCCACTGGACCATCACGGGAGAAATGTGATGTCAAGAAGAGCAGTGAACATTGAATCGCTAATAGGTAAGTTAAAAAAGAAATCCATTGGTTTCACTATGTTATTGTTAATGCCAATCTATAGAGCGTATGATGATATCTTGTTCTTTATGAACAATTAATACAGATTCTATATCTCACAATTGCACTATCTCAAGCCCAAAATCAATGCAAATTTCCATTGGCTCTATAGGAAGCTAAATGAAAAATACTCTCCGCGGAGTCAAACTCCTGAACACTTGCTGACAGGTTAGGCGCATTAACCCAGAGAGCCGCTGGACCATCACAAGAAAAATGTGATGTCAAAAAGAGCAGTGAACATTGAATCGCTAATAGGTAAATTAAAAAAGAAATCCATTGGTTTCACTATGTTATTGTTAATGCCAATCTATACAGCGTATGATGACATCTTGTTCTTTATGAACAATTAATACAGATTCTATATCTCACAATTGCACTATCTCAAGCCCAAAATCAATGCAAATTTCCATTGACTCTATAGGAAGCTAAATGAAAAATACTCTCCTTGGAGTCTAACTCATGAACACTTGCTCACATATCAGGCGCATTAACCTAGAGAGCCACTGGACCATCACAGGAGAAATGTGATGTCAAGAAGAGCAATGAACATTGAATCGCTAATAGGTAAGTTAAAAAAGAAATCCATTGGTTTCACTATGTTATTGTTAATGCCAATCTATACAGTGTATGATGACATCTTGTTCTTTATGAACAATTAATACAGATTCTATATCTTACAATGGCACTATCTCAAGCCTAAAATCAATGCAAATTTCCATTGGCTCTATAGGAAGCTAAATGAAAAATAATCTCTGTGGAGTATAAGTCATGAACACTTGCTCACATGTCAGGCGCATTAACCTAGAGAACCACTGGACCATCACAGGAGAAATGTGATGTCAAGAAGGGCAGTGAACATTGAATCGCTAATAGGTAAGTTAAAAAAGAAATCCCTTGGTTTCACTATGTTATTGTTAATGCCAATCTATACAGCGTATGATGACATCTTGTTCTTTATGAACAATTAATACAGATTCTATTTCTCACAATTGCACTATCTCAAGTCCAAAATCAATGCAAATTTCCATTGGCTCTATAAGAAGCTTATGAGTAAGTAAATTAAAAATACTTTCCATGGAGTTGAACTCATGAACATCTGTTCACAAAGCAGGCGCATCAAACCAGTAAGCCAGTGGACCATCACAGGTGCAATTTGATGTCAAGAAGGGCAGTGAACTTTGAATCGCTAATAGATAAGTTAAAAAAGAAATCCATTGGTTTCACTATGTTATTGTTAATGCCAATCTATACAGCGTATGATGACATCTTGTTCTTTATGAACAATTAATACAGATTCTATATCTCACAATTGCACTATCTCAAGCCCAAAATCAATGCAAATTTCAATTGGCTCTATAGGAAGCTAAATGAAAAACAATCTCTGTGGAGTCTAACTCATGAACATTTGCTCACATGTCAGGCGCATTAACCTAGAGAGCCACTGGACCATCACAGGAGAAATGTGATGTCAAAAATAGCAGTGAACATTGAATCTCTAATAGATAAATTAAAAAAGAAATCCATTGGTTTCACTATGTTATTGTTAATGTCAATCTAAACAGCGTATGATGAGATCTTGTTCTTTATGAACAATTAATACAGATTCTATATCTCACAATTGCACTATCTCAAGCCCAAAATCAATGCAAATTTCCATTGACTCTATAGGAAGCTTAATGAAAAATACTCTCCTTGGAGTCTAACTCATGAACATTTGCTCACATGTCAGGCGCATTAAACTAGAGAGCCACTGGACCATCACAGGAGAAATGTGATGTCAAGAAGAGCAATGAACATTGAATCGCTAATAGGTAAGTTAAAAAAGAAATCCCTTGGTTTCACTATGTTATTGTTAATGCCAATCTATACAGCGTATGATGACATCTTGTTCTTTATGAACAATTAATACAGATTCTATTTCTCACAATTGCACTATCTCAAGTCCAAAATCAATGGAAATTTCCATTGGCTCTATAAGAAGCTTATGAGTAAGTAAATTAAAAATACTTTCCATGGAGTTGAACTCATGAACATCTGTTCACAAAGCAGGCGCATCAAACCAGTAAGCCAGTGGACCATCACAGGTGCAATTTGATGTCAAGAAGGGCAGTGAACTTTGAATCGCTAATAGATAAGTTAAAAAAGAAATCAATTGGTTTCACTATGTTATTGTTAATGCCAATCTATACAGCGTATGATGACATCTTGTTCTTTATGAACAATTAATACAGATTCTATATCTCACAATTGCACTATCTCTAGCCCAAAATCAATGCAAATTTCCATTTGCTCTATAGGAAGCTAAATGAAAAATAATCTCTGTGAAGTCAAAGTCATGAACACTTGCTCAAAAATCAGGCGCATTAACCCAGAAAGCCACTGGACCATCACAGAAGCAATGCGATGTCAGGAAGAGCAGTGAACATTGAATCGCTAATAGGTAAGTTAAAAAAGAAATCCATTGGTTTCACTATGTTATTGTTAATGCCAATCTGTACAGCGTATGATGACATCTTGTTCTTTATGAAAAATTAATACAGATTCTTTTTCTCACAATTGCACTATCTCAAGCCCAAAATCAATGCAAATTTCCATTGGCTCTATAGGAAGATAAATGAAAAATACTCTCCGTGGAGTCAAGCTCATGAACGCTTGCTCACAAGTCAGACTCTTTAACCCAGAGAGCCACTGGACCATCACAGGAGAAATGGGCTGTCAAGAAGAGCAGTGAAAATTTAATCGCTAATATGTAAGTTAAAAAATAAATCCATTGGTTTCACTATGTTATTGTTAATGCCAATCTATACAGCGTATGATGACATCTTGTTCTTTATGAACAATTAATACAGATTCTATTTCTCACAATTGCCCTATCTCAAGCCCAAAATCAATGCAAATTTCCATTGGCTCTATAAGAAGATTATGAGTAAGTAAATTAAAAACACTTTCCGTTGAGTCGAACTCATGAACATCTGTTCACAAAGCAGGCGCATCAACCCAGTAAGCCAGTGGACCATCAAAGATGCTATTTGATGTCAAGGAAGGCAGTGAACATTGAATCGCTAATAGGTACGTTAAAAAAGAAATCCATTGGTTTCTCTATGTTACTGTTAATGCCAATCTGTACAGTGTATGATGACATCCTGTTCTTTATGAACAATTAATACAGATTCTATATCTTACAATTGCACTATCTCAAGCCTAAAATCAATGCAAATTTCCATTGGCTCTATAGGAAGCTAAATGAAAAATAATCTCTGTGGAGTATAAGTCATGAACACTTGCTCACATGTCAGGCGCATTAACCGAGAGAACCACTGGACCATCACAGGAGAAATGTGATGTCAAGAAGGGCAGTGAACATTGAATCGCTAATAGGTAAGTTAAAAAAGAAATCCATTGGTTTCACTATGTTATTGTTAATGCCAATCTATACAGCGTATTATGACATCTTGTTCTTTATGAACAATTAATACAGATTCTATTTCTCACAATTGCCCTATCTCAAGCCCAAAATCAATGCAAATTTCCATTGGCTCTATAAGAAGCTTATGAGTAAGTAAATTAAAAATACTTTCCGTAGAGTCGAACTCATGAACACCTGTTCACAAAGCAGGCACATCAACCCAGTAAGCCAGTGGACCATCAAAGATGCTATTTAATGTCAAGGAAGGCAGTGAACATTGAATCGCTAATAGGTACGTTAAAAAAGAAATCCATTGGTTTCTCTATGTTACTGTTAATGCCAATCTGTACAGTGTATGATGACATCTTGTTCTTTATGAACAATTAATACAGATTCTATATCTCACAATTGCACTATCTCAAGCCCAAAATCAATGCAAATTTCCACTGGCTCTAGGAAGCTAAATGAAAAATACTCTCCGTGGAGTTGAACTCATGAACACTTGTTGACAAGTCAGGCACATTAACCCAGAGAGCCACTGGACCATCACAGAAAAAATGTGATGTAAAGAAGAGCAGTGAACATTGAATCGCTAATAGGTAAGTTAAAAAACAAATTCATTGGTTTCACTATGTTATTGTTAATGCCAATCTATACAACGTATGATGAAATCTTGATCTTTATGAACAATTAATACAGATTTTATATCTCACAATTGCACTATCTCAAGCCCAAAATCAATGCAAATTTCCATTGGCTCTATAGGAAGCTGAATGAAAATACTCTCTGTCGAGTCGAACTCATGAACACTTGCTCACAAGCCAGGCACATTAACCCGGAGAGCCACTAGACCAACACAGTAGAAATGTGATGTCAAGAAGAGCAGTGAACATTGAATCGCTAATAGGTAAGTTAAAAAAGAAATCCATTCGTTTCACTATGTTATTGTTAATGCCAATCTATACAGCGTATGATGACATCTTGTTCTTTATGAACAATTAATGCAGATTCTATTTCTCACAATTGCACTATCTCAAGTCCAAAATCAATGCAAATTTTCATTGGCTCTATAAGAAGCTTATGAGTAAGTATTTGAAAAATTCTTTCCGTGGAGTTGAACTCATGAACATCTGTTCACAAAGGAGGCGCATCAACCCAGTAAGCCAGTGGACCATCACAGGTGCAATTTGATGTCAAGAAGGGCAGTGAACATTGAATCGCTAATAGGTAAGTAAAAAAAGAAATCCATTGGTTTCACTATGTTATTGTTAATGCCAATCTATACAGCGTATGATGACATCTTGTTCTTTATGAACAATTAATACAGATTCTATTTCTCACAATTGCCCTATCTCAAGCCCAAAATCAATGCAAATTTCCATTGGCTCTATAAGAAGCTTATGAGTAAGTAAATTAAAAATACTTTCCGTGGAGTCGTAATCATGAACATCTGTTCACAAAGCAGGCACATCAACCCAGTAAGCCAGTGGACCATCAAAGATGCAATTTGATGTCAAGAAAGGCAGTGAACATTGAATCGCTAATAGGTAAGTTAAAAAAGAAATCCATTGGTTTCTCTATGTTACTGTTAATGCCAATCTGTACAGTGTATGATGACATCTTGTTCTTTATGAACAATTAATACAGATTCTATATCTCACAATTCCACTATCTCAAGCCCAAAATCAATGCAAATTTCCATTGGCTCTATAGGAAGCTGAATGAAAATACTCTCTGTGGAGTTGAACTCATGAACACTTGCTCACAAGTCAGGCACATTGACCCAGAGAGCCACTGGACCATCACGTAAAAATGTGATGTAAAGAAGAGCAGTGAACACTAAAATCGCTAATATGTAAGTTAAAAAAGAAATCCATTGGTTTCACTATGTTATTGTTAATGCCAATCTATACAGCGTATGATGACATCTTGTTCTTTATGAACAATTAATACAGATTCTATTTCTCACAATTGCCCTATCTCAAGCCCAAAATCAATGCAAATTTCCATTGGCTCTATAAGAAGCTTATGAGTAAGTAAATTAAAAATACTTTCCGCGGAGTCGAACTCATGAACATCTGTTCACAAAGCAGGCGCATCAACCCAGTAAGCCAGTGGACCATCACAGGTGCAATTTGATGTCAAGAAGGGCAGTGAACATTGAATCGCTAATAGGTAAGTTAAAAAAGAAATCCATTAGTTTCTCTATGTTACCGTTAATGCCAATCTGTACAGTATATGATGACATCTTGTTCTTTATGAACAATTAATACAGATTCTATATCTTACAATTGCACTATCTCAAGCCCAAAATCAATGCAAATTTGCATTGGCTCTACAGGAAGCCAAATGAAAAATAGTCTCCGTGGAGTCGAACTCATGAATACTTGCTCACAAGTCAGGCGCATTAACCCAGAAAGCCACTGGACCTTCACAGAAGCAATGCGATGTCAAGAAGAGCAGTGAACATTGAATCGCTAATAGGTAAGTTAAAAAAAAATCCATTGGTTTCACTATGTTATTGTTAATGCCAATCTATACAACGTATGATGACATCTTGATCTTTATGAACAATTAATACAGATTTTATATCTCACAATTGCACTATCTCAAGTCCAAAATCAATGCAAATTTCCATTGGCACTATAAGAAGCTTCTGAGTAAGTAAATTGAAAATACTTTCAGTTTAGTCGAACTCATGAACATCTGTTCACAAAGGAGGCGCATCAACTCAGTAAGCCAGTGGACCATCACAGGTGCAATTTGATGTCAAGAAGGGCAGTGAACATTGAATCGCTAATAGGTAAGTTAAAAAAGAAATCCATTGGTTTCTCTATGTTACTGTTAATGCCAATCTGGACAGGGTATGATGACATGTTGTTCTTTATGAACAATTAATACAGATTCTATATCTCACAATTGCACTATCTCAAGCCCAAAATCAATGCAAATATGCATTGGCTCTATAGGAAGCCAAATGAAAAATAGTCTCCGTGGAGTCAAACTCATGAATACTTGTTCACAAGTCAGGCACATTAACCCAGAAAGCCACTGGACCGTCACAGAAGTAATGCGATGTCAAGAAGAGCAGTGAACATTGAATTGATAATAGGTAATTTAAAAAAGAAATCCATTGGTTTCACTATGTTATTGTTAATGCCAATCTATACAGCGTATGATGACATCTTGTTCTTTATGAACAATCAATACAGATTCTTTTTCTCACAATTGCACTATCTCAAGCCCAAAATCAATGTAAATTTCCATTGGCTCTATAGGAAGCTAAATGAAAAATACTCTCCGTGGAGTCAAGCTCAAGAACACTTGCTCACAAGTCAGACACTTTAACCCAGAGAGCCACTGGACCATCACAGGAGAAATGGGTTGTCAAGCAGAGCAGTGAAAATTTTATCGCTAATATGTAAGTTAAAAAAGAAATCCATTGGTTTCACTATGTTATTGTTAATGCCAATCTATACAGCGTATGATGACATCTTGTTCTTTATGAACAATTAATACAGATTCTATTTTTCACAATTGCACTATCTCAAGTCCTAAATCAATGCAAATTTCCATTGGCTCTATAGGAAGCTAAATGAAAAATAATCTCTGTTGAGTCTAACTCATGAACACTTGCTCACATGTCAAGCGCATTAACCTAGAGAGCCACTGGACCATCACAGGAGAAATGTGATGTCAAGAAGAGCAGTGAACATTGAATCGCTAATAGGTACGTTAAAAAAGAAATACATTGGTTTCTCTATGTTACTGTTAATGCCAATCTGTACAGCGTATGATGACATCTTGTTCTTTATGAACAATTAATACAGATTCTTTTTCTCACAATTGCCCTATCTCAAGTCCAAAATCAATGCAAATTTCCATTGGCTCTATAAGAAGCTTATGAGTAAGTAAATTAAAAATACTTTCAGTTTAGTCGAACTCATGAACATCTGTTCACAAAGCAGGTGCATCAATTCAGTAAGCTAGTGGACCATCATAGGAGCAATTTGATGTCAAGAAGGGCAGTGAACATTGAATCGCTAATAGGTAAGTTAAAAAAGAAACCCATTGGTTTCACTATGTTATTGTTAATGCCAATCTATACAGCGTATGATGACATCTTCTTCTTTATGAAAAATTAATGCAGATTCTATTTCTCACAATTGCACTATCTCAAGTCCAAAATCAATGCAAATTTCCATTGGCTCTATAAAAAGCTTATGAGTAAGTAAATTAAAAATACTTTCCATGGAGTTGCACTCATGAACATCTGTTCACAAAGCAGGCGCATCAAACCAGTAAGCCAGTGGACCATCACAGGTGCAATTTGATGTCAAGAAGGGCAGTGAACTTTGAATCGCTAATAGATAAGTTAAAAAAGAAATCCATTGGTTTCACTATGTTATTGTTAATGCCAATCTATACAGCGTATGATGACATCTTGTTCTTTATGAACAATTAATACAGATTCTATATCTCACAATTGCACTATCTCAAGCCCAAAATCAATGCAAATTTCAATTGGCTCTATAGGAAGCTAAATGAAAATCAATCTCTGTGGAGTCTAACTCATGAACATTTGCTCACATGTCAGGCGCATTAACCTAGAGAGCCACTGGACCATCACAGGAGAAATGTGATGTCAAAAATAGCAGTGAACATTGAATCTCTAATAGATAAATTAAAAAAGAAATCCATTGGTTTCACTATGTTATTGTTAATGTCAATCTAAACAGCGTATGATGACATCTTGTTCTTTATGAACAATTAATACAGATTCTATATCTCACAATTGCACTATCTCAAGCCCAAAATCAATGCAAATTTCCATTGACTCTATAGGAAGCTTAATGAAAAATACTCTCCTTGGAGTCTAACTCATGAACATTTGCTCACATGTCAGGCGCATTAAACTAGAGAGCCACTGGACCATCACAGGAGAAATGTGATGTCAAGAAGAGCAATGAACATTGAATCGCTAATAGGTAAGTTAAAAAAGAAATCCCTTGGTTTCACTATGTTATTGTTAATGCCAATCTATACAGCGTATGATGACATCTTGTTCTTTATGAACAATTAATACAGATTCTATTTCTCACAATTGCACTATCTCAAGTCCAAAATCAATGGAAATTTCCATTGGCTCTATAAGAAGCTTATGAGTAAGTAAATTAAAAATACTTTCCATGGAGTTGAACTCATGAACATCTGTTCACAAAGCAGGCGCATCAAACCAGTAAGCCAGTGGACCATCACAGGTGCAATTTGATGTCAAGAAGGGCAGTGAACTTTGAATCGCTAATAGATAAGTTAAAAAAGAAATCAATTGGTTTCACTATGTTATTGTTAATGCCAATCTATACAGCGTATGATGACATCTTGTTCTTTATGAACAATTAATACAGATTCTATATCTCACAATTGCACTATCTCTAGCCCAAAATCAATGCAAATTTCCATTTGCTCTATAGGAAGCTAAATGAAAAATAATCTCTGTGAAGTCAAAGTCATGAACACTTGCTCAAAAATCAGGCGCATTAACCCAGAAAGCCACTGGACCATCACAGAAGCAATGCGATGTCAGGAAGAGCAGTGAACATTGAATCGCTAATAGGTAAGTTAAAAAAGAAATCCATTGGTTTCACTATGTTATTGTTAATGTCAATCTGTACAGCGTATGATGACATCTTGTTCTTTATGAAAAATTAATACAGATTCTTTTTCTCACAATTGCACTATCTCAAGCCCAAAATCAATGCAAATTTCCATTGGCTCTATAGGAAGATAAATGAAAAATACTCTCCGTGGAGTCAAGCTCATGAACGCTTGCTCACAAGTCAGACTCTTTAACCCAGAGAGCCACTGGACCATCACAGGAGAAATGGGCTGTCAAGAAGAGCAGTGAAAATTTAATCGCTAATATGTAAGTTAAAAAATAAATCCATTGGTTTCACTATGTTATTGTTAATGCCAATCTATACAGCGTATGATGACATCTTGTTCTTTATGAACAATTAATACAGATTCTATTTCTCACAATTGCCCTATCTCAAGCCCAAAATCAATGCAAATTTCCATTGGCTCTATAAGAAGATTATGAGTAAGTAAATTAAAAACACTTTCCGTTGAGTCGAACTCATGAACATCTGTTCACAAAGCAGGCGCATCAACCCAGTAAGCCAGTGGACCATCAAAGATGCTATTTGATGTCAAGGAAGGCAGTGAACATTGAATCGCTAATAGGTACGTTAAAAAAGAAATCCATTGGTTTCTCTATGTTACTGTTAATGCCAATCTGTACAGTGTATGATGACATCCTGTTCTTTATGAACAATTAATACAGATTCTATATCTTACAATTGCACTATCTCAAGCCTAAAATCAATGCAAATTTCCATTGGCTCTATAGGAAGCTAAATGAAAAATAATCTCTGTGGAGTATAAGTCATGAACACTTGCTCACATGTCAGGCGCATTAACCGAGAGAACCACTGGACCATCACAGGAGAAATGTGATGTCAAGAAGGGCAGTGAACATTGAATCGCTAATAGGTAAGTTAAAAAAGAAATCCATTGGTTTCACTATGTTATTGTTAATGCCAATCTATACAGCGTATTATGACATCTTGTTCTTTATGAACAATTAATACAGATTCTATTTCTCACAATTGCCCTATCTCAAGCCCAAAATCAATGCAAATTTCCATTGGCTCTATAAGAAGCTTATGAGTAAGTAAATTAAAAATACTTTCCGTAGAGTCGAACTCATGAACACCTGTTCACAAAGCAGGCGCATCAACCCAGTAAGCCAGTGGACCATCAAAGATGCTATTTAATGTCAAGGAAGGCAGTGAACATTGAATCGCTAATAGGTACGTTAAAAAAGAAATCCATTGGTTTCTCTATGTTACTGTTAATGCCAATCTGTACAGTGTATGATGACATCTTGTTCTTTATGAACAATTAATACAGATTCTATATCTCACAATTGCACTATCTCAAGCCCAAAATCAATGCAAATTTCCACTGGCTCTAGGAAGCTAAATGAAAAATACTCTCCGTGGAGTTGAACTCATGAACACTTGTTGACAAGTCAGGCACATTAACCCAGAGAGCCACTGGACCATCACAGAAAAAATGTGATGTAAAGAAGAGCAGTGAACATTGAATCGCTAATAGGTAAGTTAAAAAACAAATTCATTGGTTTCACTATGTTATTGTTAATGCCAATCTATACAACGTATGATGAAATCTTGATCTTTATGAACAATTAATACAGATTTTATATCTCACAATTGCACTATCTCAAGCCCAAAATCAATGCAAATTTCCATTGGCTCTATAGGAAGCTGAATGAAAATACTCTCTGTCGAGTCGAACTCATGAACACTTGCTCACAAGCCAGGCACATTAACCCGGAGAGCCACTAGACCAACACAGTAGAAATGTGATGTCAAGAAGAGCAGTGAACATTGAATCGCTAATAGGTAAGTTAAAAAAGAAATCCATTCGTTTCACTATGTTATTGTTAATGCCAATCTATACAGCGTATGATGACATCTTGTTCTTTATGAACAATTAATGCAGATTCTATTTCTCACAATTGCACTATCTCAAGTCCAAAATCAATGCAAATTTTCATTGGCTCTATAAGAAGCTTATGAGTAAGTATTTGAAAAATTCTTTCCGTGGAGTTGAACTCATGAACATCTGTTCACAAAGGAGGCGCATCAACCCAGTAAGCCAGTGGACCATCACAGGTGCAATTTGATGTCAAGAAGGGCAGTGAACATTGAATCGCTAATAGGTAAGTAAAAAAAGAAATCCATTGGTTTCACTATGTTATTGTTAATGCCAATCTATACAGCGTATGATGACATCTTGTTCTTTATGAACAATTAATACAGATTCTATTTCTCACAATTGCCCTATCTCAAGCCCAAAATCAATGCAAATTTCCATTGGCTCTATAAGAAGCTTATGAGTAAGTAAATTAAAAATACTTTCCGTGGAGTCGTAATCATGAACATCTGTTCACAAAGCAGGCACATCAACCCAGTAAGCCAGTGGACCATCAAAGATGCAATTTGATGTCAAGAAAGGCAGTGAACATTGAATCGCTAATAGGTAAGTTAAAAAAGAAATCCATTGGTTTCTCTATGTTACTGTTAATGCCAATCTGTACAGTGTATGATGACATCTTGTTCTTTATGAACAATTAATACAGATTCTATATCTCACAATTCCACTATCTCAAGCCCAAAATCAATGCAAATTTCCATTGGCTCTATAGGAAGCTGAATGAAAATACTCTCTGTGGAGTTGAACTCATGAACACTTGCTCACAAGTCAGGCACATTGACCCAGAGAGCCACTGGACCATCACGTAAAAATGTGATGTAAAGAAGAGCAGTGAACACTAAAATCGCTAATATGTAAGTTAAAAAAGAAATCCATTGGTTTCACTATGTTATTGTTAATGCCAATCTATACAGCGTATGATGACATCTTGTTCTTTATGAACAATTAATACAGATTCTATTTCTCACAATTGCCCTATCTCAAGCCCAAAGTCAATGCAAATTTCCATTGGCTCTATAAGAAGCTTATGAGTAAGTAAATTAAAAATACTTTCCGCGGAGTCGAACTCATGAACATCTGTTCACAAAGCAGGCGCATCAACCCAGTAAGCCAGTGGACCATCACAGGTGCAATTTGATGTCAAGAAGGGCAGTGAACATTGAATCGCTAATAGGTAAGTTAAAAAAGAAATCCATTAGTTTCTCTATGTTACCGTTAATGCCAATCTGTACAGTATATGATGACATCTTGTTCTTTATGAACAATTAATACAGATTCTATATCTTACAATTGCACTATCTCAAGCCCAAAATCAATGCAAATTTGCATTGGCTCTACAGGAAGCCAAATGAAAAATAGTCTCCGTGGAGTCGAACTCATGAATACTTGCTCACAAGTCAGGCGCATTAACCCAGAAAGCCACTGGACCTTCACAGAAGCAATGCGATGTCAAGAAGAGCAGTGAACATTGAATCGCTAATAGGTAAGTTAAAAAAAAATCCATTGGTTTCACTATGTTATTGTTAATGCCAATCTATACAACGTATGATGACATCTTGATCTTTATGAACAATTAATACAGATTTTATATCTCACAATTGCACTATCTCAAGTCCAAAATCAATGCAAATTTCCATTGGCACTATAAGAAGCTTCTGAGTAAGTAAATTGAAAATACTTTCAGTTTAGTCGAACTCATGAACATCTGTTCACAAAGGAGGCGCATCAACTCAGTAAGCCAGTGGACCATCACAGGTGCAATTTGATGTCAAGAAGGGCAGTGAACATTGAATCGCTAATAGGTAAGTTAAAAAAGAAATCCATTGGTTTCTCTATGTTACTGTTAATGCCAATCTGGACAGGGTATGATGACATGTTGTTCTTTATGAACAATTAATACAGATTCTATATCTCACAATTGCACTATCTCAAGCCCAAAATCAATGCAAATATGCATTGGCTCTATAGGAAGCCAAATGAAAAATAGTCTCCGTGGAGTCAAACTCATGAATACTTGTTCACAAGTCAGGCACATTAACCCAGAAAGCCACTGGACCATCACAGAAGTAATGCGATGTCAAGAAGAGCAGTGAACATTGAATTGATAATAGGTAATTTAAAAAAGAAATCCATTGGTTTCACTATGTTATTGTTAATGCCAATCTATACAGCGTATGATGACATCTTGTTCTTTATGAACAATCAATACAGATTCTTTTTCTCACAATTGCACTATCTCAAGCCCAAAATCAATGTAAATTTCCATTGGCTCTATAGGAAGCTAAATGAAAAATACTCTCCGTGGAGTCAAGCTCAAGAACACTTGCTCACAAGTCAGACACTTTAACCCAGAGAGCCACTGGACCATCACAGGAGAAATGGGTTGTCAAGCAGAGCAGTGAAAATTTTATCGCTAATATGTAAGTTAAAAAAGAAATCCATTGGTTTCACTATGTTATTGTTAATGCCAATCTATACAGCGTATGATGACATCTTGTTCTTTATGAACAATTAATACAGATTCTATTTCTCACAATCGCACTATCTCAAGTCCTAAATCAATGCAAATTTCCATTGGCTCTATAGGAAGCTAAATGAAAAATAATCTCTGTTGAGTCTAACTCATGAACACTTGCTCACATGTCAAGCGCATTAACCTAGAGAGCCACTGGACCATCACAGGAGAAATGTGATGTCAAGAAGAGCAGTGAACATTGAATCGCTAATAGGTACGTTAAAAAAGAAATACATTGGTTTCTCTATGTTACTGTTAATGCCAATCTGTACAGCGTATGATGACATCTTGTTCTTTATGAACAATTAATACAGATTCTTTTTCTCACAATTGCCCTATCTCAAGTCCAAAATCAATGCAAATTTCCATTGGCTCTATAAGAAGCTTATGAGTAAGTAAATTAAAAATACTTTCAGTTTAGTCGAACTCATGAACATCTGTTCACAAAGCAGGTGCATCAATTCAGTAAGCTAGTGGACCATCATAGGAGCAATTTGATGTCAAGAAGGGCAGTGAACATTGAATCGCTAATAGGTAAGTTAAAAAAGAAACCCATTGGTTTCACTATGTTATTGTTAATGCCAATCTATACAGCGTATGATGACATCTTCTTCTTTATGAAAAATTAATGCAGATTCTATTTCTCACAATTGCACTATCTCAAGTCCAAAATCAATGCAAATTTCCATTGGCTCTATAAAAAGCTTATGAGTAAGTAAATTAAAAATACTTTCCATGGAGTTGCACTCATGAACATCTGTTCACAAAGCAGGCGCATCAACCCAGTAAGCCAGTGGACCATCACAGGTGCAATTTGATGTCAAGAAGGGCAGTGAACATTGAATCGCTAATAGGTAAGTTAAAAAAGAAATCAATTGGTTTCACTATGTTATTGTTAATGCCAATCTATACAGCGTATGATGACATCTTGTTCTTTATGAACAATTAATACAGATTCTATATCTCACAATTGCACTATCTCTAGCCCAAAATCAATGCAAATTTCCATTTGCTCTATAGGAAGCTAAATGAAAAATAATCTCTGTGAAATCGAAGTCATGAACACTTGCTCAAAAGTCAGGCACATTAACCCAGAGAGCCACTGGACCATCACAGGAGAAATGAGATGTCGAGCCCAAATTCAATGCAAATTTCCATTTGCTCTATAGGAAGCTAAATGAAAAATAATCTCTGTGGAGTCTAACTCATGAACACTTGCTCACATGTCAGGCGCATTAACCTAGAGAGCCACTGGACCATCACAGGAGAAATGTGATGTCAAAAAGAGCAGTGAACATTGAATCGCTAATAGGTAAATTAAAAAAGAAATCCATTGGTTTCACTATGTTATTGTTAATGCCAATCTATACAGCGTATGATGACATCTTGTTCTTTATGAACAATTAATACAGATTCTATATCTCACAATTCCACTATCTCAAGCCCAAAATCAATGCAAATTTCCATTGACTCTATAGGAAGCTAAATGAAAAATACTCTCCTTGGAGTCTAACTCATGAACACTTGCTCACATGTCAGGCGCATTAACCTAGAGAGCCACTGGACCATCAAAGGAGAAATGTGATGTCAAGAAGAGCAGTGAACATTGAATCGCTAATAGGTAAGTTAAAAAAGAAATCCATTGGTTTCACTATGTTATTGTTAATGCCAATCTATACAGCGTATGATGACATCTTGTTCTTTATGAACAATTAATGCAGATTCTATTTCTCACAATTGCACTATCTCAAGTCCAAAATCAATGCAAATTTCCATTGGCTCTATAAGAAACTTATGAGTAAGTAAATTAAAAATACTTTCCATGGAGTTGAACTCATGAACATCTGTTCACAAAGCAGGCGCATCAACCCAGTAAGCCAGTGGACCATCACAGGTGCAATTTGATATCAAGAAGGGCAGTGAACATTGAATCGCTAATAGGTAAGTTAAAAAAGAAATCCATTGGTTTCACTATGTTATTGTTAATGCCAATCTATACAGCGTATGATGACATCTTGTTCTTTATGAACAATTAATACAGATTCCATATCTCACAATTGCACTATCTCAAGCCCAAAATCAATGCAAATTTCCATTGGCTCTATAGGAAGCTAAATGAAAAATAATCTCTATGGAGTCTAACTCATGAACACTAGCTCACATGTCAGGCGCATTAACCTAGAGAGCCACTGGACCATCAAAGGAGAAATGTGATGTCAAGAAGAGCAGTGAACATTGAATCGCTAATAGGTAAGTTAAAAAAGAAATCCATTGGTTTCACTATGTTATTGTTAATGCCAATCTATACAGCGTATGATGACATCTTGTTCTTTATGAACAATTAATGCAGATTCTCTTTCTCACAATTGCACTATCTCAAGTCCAAAATCAATGCAAATTTCCATTGGCTCTATAAAAAGCTTATGAGTAAGTAAATTAAAAATACTTTCCATGGAGTTGCACTCATGAACATCTGTTCACAAAGCAGGCGCATCAACCCAGTAAGCCAGTGGACCATCACAGGTGCAATTTGATGTCAAGAAGGGCAGTAAACATTGAATCGCTAATAGGTAAGTTAAAAAAGAAATCAATTGGTTTCACTATGTTATTGTTAATGCCAATCTATACAGCGTATGATGACATCTTGTTCTTTATGAACAATTAATACAGATTCTATTTCTCACAATTGCACTATCTCAAGTCCAAAATCAATGCAAATTTCCATTGGCTCTATAAGAAGCTTATGAGTAAGTAAATTAAAAAAACTTTCCATGGAGTTGAACTCATGAACATCTGTTCACAAAGCAGGCGCATCAACCCAGTAAGCCAGTGGACCATCACAGGTGCAATTTGATGTCAAGAAGGGCAGTGAACATTGAATCGCTAATAGGTAAGTTAAAAAAGAAATCCATTGGTTTCTCTATGTTATTGTTAATGCCAATCTATACAGCGTATGATGACATCTTGTTCTTTATGAACAATTAATACAGATTCCATATCTCACAATTGCACTATCTCAAGACCAAAATCAATGCAAATTTCCATTGGCTCTATAGGAAGCTAAATGAAAAATAATCTCTGCGGAGTCTAACTCATGAACACTTCCTCACATGTCAGGCGCACTAACCTAGAGAGCCACTGGACCATCAAAGGAGAAATGTGATGTCAAGAAGAGCAGTGAACATTGAATCGCTAATAGGTAAGTTAAAAAAGAAATCCATTGGTTTCACTATGTTATTGTTAATGTCAATCTATACAGCGTATGATGACATCTTGTTCTTTATGAACAATTAATACAGATTCTATATCTCACAATTGCACTATCTCAAGCCAAAAATCAATGCAAATTTCCATTGGCTCTATAGGAAGCTAAATGAAAAATAATATCTGTGGAGTCTAACTCATGCTCACATGTAAGGCGCATTAACCGAGAGAGCCACTGGACCATCACAGGAGAAATGTGATGTCAAGAAGAGCAGTGAACATTGAATCGCTAATAGGTAAGTTAAAAAAGAAACCCATTGGTTTCACTATGTTATTGTTAATGCCAATCTATACAGCGTATGATGACATCTTGTTCTTTATGAACAATTAATACAGATTCTATTTCTCACAATTGCACTATCTCTAGCCCAAAATCAATGCAAATTTCCATTTGCTCTATAGGAAGCTAAATGAAAAATAATCTCTGTGTAGTCGAAGTCATGAACACTTGCTCAAAAGTCAGGCACTTTAACCCAGAGAGCCACTGGACCATCACAGGAGAAATGAGATGTCGAGCCCAAAATCAATGCAAATTTCCATTTGCTCTATAGGAAGCTAAATGAAAAATAATCTCTGTGAAGTCTAACTCATGAACACTTGCTCACATGTCAGGCGCATTAACCTAGAGAGCCACTGGACCATCACAGGAGAAATGTGATGTCAAAAAGAGCAGTGAACATTGAATCGCTAATAGGTAAATTAAAAAAGAAATCCATTGGTTTCACTATGTTATTGTTAATGCCAATCTATACAGCGTATGATGACATCTTGTTCTTTATGAACAATTAATACAGATTCTATATCTCACAATTCCACTATCTCAAGCCCAAAATCAATGCAAATTTCCATTGACTCTATAGGAAGCTAAATGAAAAATACTCTCCTTGGAGTCTAACTCATGAACACTTGCTCACATGTCAGGCGCATTAACCTAGAGAGCCACTGGACCATCAAAGGAGAAATGTGATGTCAAGAAGAGCAGTGAACATTGAATCGCTAATAGGTAAGTTAAAAAAGAAATCCATTGGTTTCACTATGTTATTGTTAATGCCAATCTATACAGCGTATGATGACATCTTGTTCTTTATGAACAATTAATGCAGATTCTATTTCTCACAATTGCACTATCTCAAGTCCAAAATCAATGCAAATTTCCATTGGCTCTATAGGAAGCTAAATGAAAAATAATCTCTGTGGAGTCTAACTTATGAACACTTGATCACATGTCAGGCGCATTAACCTAGAGAGCCACTGGACCATCACAGGAGAAGTGTGACGTCAAGAAGAGCAGTGAACATTGAATCGCTAATAGGTAAGTTAAAAAAGAAACCCATTGGTTTCACTATGTTATTGTTAATGCCAATCTATACAGCGTATGATGACATCTTGTTCTTTATGAACAATTAATACAGATTCTATTTCTCACAATTGCACTATCTCAAGTCCAAAATCAATGCAAATTTCCATTGGCTCTATAGGAAGCTAAATGAAAAATAATCTCTGTGGAGTCTAACTCATGAACACTTGCTCACATGTCAGGCGCATTAACCTAGAGAGCCACTGGACCATCACAGGAGAAGTGTGACGTCAAGGAGAGCAGTGAACATTGAATCGCTAATAGGTAAGTTAAAAAAGAAACCCATTGGTTTCACTATGTTATTGTTAATGCCAATCTATACAGCGTATGATGACATCTTGTTCTTTATGAACAATTAATGCAGATTCTATTTCTCACAATTGCACTATCTCAAGTCCAAAATCAATGCAAATTTCCATTGGCTCTATAAAAAGCTTATGAGTAAGTAAATTAAAAATACTTTCCATGGAGTTGCACTCATGAACATCTGTTCAGAAAGCAGGCGCATCAACCCAGTAAGCCAGTGGACCATCACAGGTGCAATTTGATGTCAAGAAGGGCAGTGAACATTGAATCGCTAATAGGTAAGTTAAAAAAGAAATCAATTGGTTTCACTATGTTATTGTTAATGCCAATCTATACAGCGTATGATGACATCTTGTTCTTTATGAACAATTAATACAGATTCTATTTCTCACAATTGCACTATCTCAAGTCCAAAATCAATGCAAATTTCCAATGGCTCTATAAGAAGCTTATGAGTAAGTAAATTAAAAATACTTTCCATGGAGTTGAACTCATGAACATCTGTTCACAAAACAGGCGCATCAACCCAGTAAGCCAGTGGACCATCACAGGTGCAATTTGATGTCAAGAAGGGCAGTGAACATTGAATCGCTAATAGGTAAGTTAAAAAAGAAATCCATTGGTTTCTCTATGTTATTGTTAATGCCAATCTATACAGCGTATGATGACATCTTGTTCTTTATGAACAATTAATACAGATTCCATATCTCACAATTGCACTATCTCAAGACCAAAATCAATGCAAATTTCCATTGGCTCTATAAGAAGCTTATGAGTAAGTAAATTAAAAATACTTTCCATGGAGTTGAACTCAAGAACATCTGTTCACAAAGCAGGCGCATCAACCGAGTAAGCCAATGGACCATCACAGGCGCAATTTGATGTCAAGAAGGGCAGTGAACATTTAATCGCTAATAGGTAAGTTAAAAAAGAAATCCATTGGTTTCACTATGTTATTGTTAATGCCAATCTATACAGCGTATGATGACATCTTGTTCTTTATGAACAATTAATACAGATTCCATATCTCACAATTGCACTATCTCAAGACCAAAATCAATGCAAATTTCCATTGGCTCTATAGGAAGCTAAATGAAAAATAATCTCTGCGGAGTCTAACTCATGAACACTTGCTCACATGTCAGGCGCATTAACCTAGAGAGCCACTGGACCATCAAAGGAGAAATGTGATGTCAAGAAGAGCAGTGAACATTGAATCGCTAATAGGTAAGTTAAAAAAGAAATCCATTGGTTTCACTATGTTATTGTTAATGTCAATCTATACAGCGTATGATGACATCTTGTTCTTTATGAACAATTAATACAGATTCTATATCTCACAATTGCACTATCTCAAGCCAAAAATCAATGAAAATTTCCATTGGCTCTATAGGAAGCTAAATGAAAAATAATCTCTGTGGAGTCTAACTCATGAACACTTGCTCACATGTCAGGCGCATTAACCTAGAGAGCCACTGGACCATCACAGGAGAAGTGTGATGTCAAGAAGAGCAGTGAACATTGAATCGCTAATAGGTAAGTTAAAAAAGAAACCCATTGGTTTCACTATGTTATTGTTAATGCCAATCTATACAGCGTATGATGACATCTTGTTCTTTATGAACAATTAATGCAGATTCTATTTCTCACAATTGCACTATCTCAAGTCCAAAATCAATGCAAATTTCCATTGGCTCTATAAAAAGCTTATGAGTAAGTAAATTAAAAATACTTTCCATGGAGTTGCACTCATGAACATCTGTTCACAAAGCAGGCGCATCAACCCAGTAAGCCAGTGGACCATCACAGGTGCAATTTGATGTCAAGAAGGGCAGTGAACATTGAATCGCTAATAGGTAAGTTAAAAAAGAAATCCATTGGTTTCACTATGTTATTGTTAATGCCAATCTATACAGCGTATGATGACATCTTGTTCTTTATGAACAATTAATACAGATTCTATATCTCACAATTGCACTATCTCTAGCCCAAAATCAATGCAAATTTCCATTTGCTCTATAGGAAGCTAAATGAAAAATAATCTCTGTGAAGTCGAAGTCATGAACACTTACTCAAAAGTCAGGCACATTAACCCAGAGAGCCACTGGACCATCACAGGAGAAATGAGATGTCGAGCCCAAAATCAATGCAAATTTCCATTTGCTCTATAGGAAGCTAAATGAAAAATAATCTCTGTGGAGTCTAACTCATGAACACTTGCTCACATGTCAGGCGCATTAACCTAGAGAGCCACTGGACCATCACAGGAGAAATGTGATGTCAAAAAGAGCAGTGAACATTGAATCGCTAATAGGAAAATTAAAAAAGAAATCCATTGGTTTCACTATGTTATTGTTAATGCCAATCTATACAGCGTATGATGACATCTTGTTCTTTATGAACAATTAATACAGATTCTATATCTCACAATTCCACTATCTCAAGCCCAAAATCAATGCAAATTTCCATTGACTCTATAGGAAGCTAAATGAAAAATACTCTCCTTGGAGTCTAACTCATGAACACTTGCTCACATGTCAGGCGCATTAACCTAGAGAGCCACTGGACCATCAAATGAGAAATGTGATGTCAAGAAGAGCAGTGAACATTGAATCGCTAATAGGTAAGTTAAAAAAGAAATCCATTGGTTTCACTATGTTATTGTTAATGCCAATCTATACAGCATATGATGACATCTTGTTCTTTATGAACAATTAATACAGATTCCATATCTCACAATTGCACTATCTCAAGACCAAAATCAATGCAAATTTCCATTGGCTCTATAGGAAGCTAAATGAAAAATAATCTCTGTGAAGTCTAACTCATGAACACTTGCTCACATGTCAGGCGCATTAACCTAGAGAGCCACTGGACCATCAAAGGAGAAATGTGATGTCAAGAAGAGCAGTGAACATTGAATCGCTAATAGGTAAGTTAAAAAAGAAATCCATTGGTTTCACTATGTTATTGTTAATGCCAATCTATACAGCGTATGATGACATCTTGTTCTTTATGAACAATTAATACAGATTCTATATCTCACAATTGCACTATCTCAAGCCCAAAATCAATGCAAATTTCCATTGGCTCTATAGGAAGCTAAATGAAAAATAATCTCTGTGGAGTCTAACTCATGAACACTTGCTCACATGTCAGGCGCATTAACCTAGAGAGCCACTGGACCATCACAGGAGAAGTGTGACGTCAAGGAGAGCAGTGAACATTGAATCGCTAATAGGTAAGTTAAAAAAGAAACCCATTGGTTTCACTATGTTATTTTTAATGCCAATCTATACAGCGTATGATGACATCTTGTTCTTTATGAACAATTAATGCAGATTCTATTTCTCACAATTGCACTATCTCAAGTCCAAAATCAATGCAAATTTCCATTGGCTCTATAAAAAGCTTATGAGTAAGTAAATTAAAAATACTTTCCATGGAGTTGCACTCATGAACATCTGTTCACAAAGCAGGCGCATCAACCCAGTAAGCCAGTGGACCATCACAGGTGCAATTTGATGTCAAGAAGGGCAGTGAACATTCAATCGCTAATAGGTAAGTTAAAAAAGAAATCAATTGGTTTCACTATGTTATTGTTAATGCCAATCTATACAGCGTATGATGACATCTTGTTCTTTATGAACAATTAATACAGATTCTATTTCTCACAATTGCACTATCTCAAGTCCAAAATCAATGCAAATTTCCATTGGCTCTATAAGAAGCTTATGAGTAAGTAAATTAAAAATACTTTCCATGGAGTTGAACTCATGAACATCTGTTCACAAAGCAGGCGCATCAACCCAGTAAGCCAGTGGACCATCACAGGTGCAATTTGATGTCAAGAAGGGCAGTGAACATTGAATCGCTAATAGGTAAGTTAAAAAAGAAATCCATTGATTTCTCTATGTTATTGTTAATGCCAATCTATACAGCGTATGATGACATCTTGTTCTTTATGAACAATTAATACAGATTCCATATCTCACAATTGCACTATCTCAAGACCAAAATCAATGCAAATTTCCATTGTCTCTATAGGAAGCTAAATGAAAAATAATCTCTGTGGAGTCTAACTCATGAACACTTGCTCACATATCAGGCGCATTAACCTAGAGAGCCACTGGACCATCAAAGGAGAAATGTGATGTCAAGAAGAGCAGTGAACATTGAATCGCTAATAGGTAAGTTAAAAAAGAAATCCATTGGTTTCACTATGTTATTGTTAATGCCATTCTATACAGCGTATGATGACATCTTGTTCTTTATGAACAATTAATACAGATACTATATCTCACAATTGCACTATCTCAAGCCCAAAATCAATGCAAATTTCCATTGGCTCTATAGGAAGCTAAATGAAAAATAATCTCTGTGGAGTCTAACTCATGAACACTTGCTCACATGCCAGGCGCATTAACCTAGAGAGCCACTGGACCATCACAGGAGAAGCGTGATGTCAAGAAGAGCAGTGAACATTGAATCGCTAATAGGTAAGTTAAAAAAGAAACCCATTGGTTTCACTATGTTATTGTTAATGCCAATCTATACAGCGTATGATGACATCTTGTTCTTTATGAACAATTAATGCAGATTCTATTTCTCACAATTGCACTATCTCAAGTCCAAAATCAATGCAAATTTCCATTGGCTCTATAAGAAGCTTATGAGTAAGTAAATTAAAAATACTTTCCATGGAGTTGAACTCAAGAACATCTGTTCACAAAGCAGGCGCATCAACCCAGTAAGCCAATGGACCATCACAGGCGCAATTTGATGTCAAGAAGGGCAGTGAACATTTAATCGCTAATAGGTAAGTTAAAAAAGAAATCCATTGGTTTCACTATGTTATTGTTAATGCCAATCTATACAGCGTATGATGACATCTTGTTCTTTATGAACAATTAATACAGATTCCATATCTCACAATTGCACTATCTCAAGACCAAAATCAATGCAAATTTCCATTGGCTCTATAGGAAGCTAAATGAAAAATAATCTCTGCGGAGTCTAACTCATGAACACTTGCTCACATGTCAGGCGCATTAACCTAGAGAGCCACTGGACCATCACAGGAGAAATGTGATGTCAAAAAGAGCAGTGAACAGTGAATCGCTAATAGGAAAATTAAAAAAGAAATCCATTGGTTTCACTATGTTATTGTTAATGCCAATCTATACAGCGTATGATGACATCTTGTTCTTTATGAACAATTAATACAGATTCTATATCTCACAATTCCACTATCTCAAGACCAAAAACAATGCAAATTTCCATTGGCTCTATAGGAAGCTAAATGAAAAATAATCTCTGCGGAGTCTAACTCATGAACACTTGCTCACATGTCAGGCGCATTAACCTAGAGAGCCACTGGACCATCAAAAGAGAAATGTGATGTCAAGAAGAGCAGTGAACATTGAATCGCTAATAGGTAAGTTAAAAAAGAAATCCATTGGTTTCACTATGTTATTGTTAATGTCAATCTATACAGCGTATGATGACATCTTGTTCTTTATGAACAATTAATACAGATTCTATATCTCACAATTGCACTATCTCAAGCCAAAAATCAATGAAAATTTCCATTGGCTCTATAGGAAGCTAAATGAAAAATAATCTCTGTGGAGTCTAACTCATGAACACTTGCTCACATGTCAGGCGCATTAACCTAGAGAGCCACTGGACCATCACAGGAGAAGTGTGATGTCAAGAAGAGCAGTGAACATTGAATCGCTAATAGGTAAGTTAAAAAAGAAACCCATTGGTTTCACTATGTTATTGTTAATGCCAATCTATACAGCGTATGATGACATCTTGTTCTTTATGAACAATTAATGCAGATTCTATTTCTCACAATTGCACTATCTCAAGTCCAAAATCAATGCAAATTTCCATTGGCTCTATAAAAAGCTTATGAGTAAGTAAATTAAAAATACTTTCCATGGAGTTGCACTCATGAACATCTGTTCACAAAGCAGGCGCATCAACCCAGTAAGCCAGTGGACCATCACAGGTGCAATTTGATGTCAAGAAGGGCAGTGAACATTGAATCGCTAATAGGTAAGTTAAAAAAGAAATCCATTGGTTTCACTATGTTATTGTTAATGCCAATCTATACAGCGTATGATGACATCTTGTTCTTTATGAACAATTAATACAGATTCTATATCTCACAATTCCACTATCTCTAGCCCAAAATCAATGCAAATTTCCATTTGCTCTATAGGAAGCTAAATGAAAAATAATCTCTGTGTAGTCGAAGTCATGAACACTTGCTCAAAAGTCAGGCACATTAACCCAGAGAGCCACTGGACCATCACAATAGAAATGAGATGTCGAGCCCAAAATCAATGCAAATTTCCATTTGCTCTATAGGAAGCTAAATGAAAAATAATCTCTGCGGAGTCTAACTCATGAACACTTGCTCACATGTCAGGCGCATTAACCTAGAGAGCCACTGGACCATCACAGGAGAAATGTGATGTCAAAAAGAGCAGTGAACATTGAATCGCTAATAGGAAAATTAAAAAAGAAATCCATTGGTTTCACTATGTTATTGTTAATGCCAATCTATACAGCGTATGATGACATCTTGTTCTTTATGAACAATTAATACAGATTCTATATCTCACAATTCCACTATCTCAAGCCCAAAATCAGTGCAAATTTCCATTGACTCTATAGGAAGCTAAATGAAAAATACTCTCCTTGGAGTCTAACTCATGAACACTTGCTCACATGACAGGCGCATTAACCTAGAGAGCCACTGGACCATCAAATGAGAAATGTGATGTCAAGAAGAGCAGTGAACATTGAATCGCTAATAGGTAAGTTAAAAAAGAAATCCATTGGTTTCACTATGTTATTGTTAATGCCAATCTATACAGCGTATGATGACATCTTGTTCTTTATGAACAATTAATACAGATTCTATATCTCACAATTGCACTATCTCAAGCCCAAAATCAATGCAAATTTCCATTGGCTCTATAGGAAGCTAAATGAAAAATAATCTCTGTGGAGTCTAACTCATGAACACTTGCTCACATGTCAGGCGCATTAACCTAGAGAGCCACTGGACCATCACAGGAGAAGTGTGATGTCAAGAAGAGCAGTGAACATTGAATCGCTAATAGGTAAGTTAAAAAAGAAACCCATTGGTTTCACTATGTTATTGTTAATGCCAATCTATACAGCGTATGATGACATCTTGTTCTTTATGAACAATTAATAAAGATTCTATATCTCACAACTATCTCAAGCCCAAAATCAATGCAAATTTCCATTGGCTCTATAGGAAGCTAAATGAAAAATAATCTCTGTGGAGTCGAAGTCATGAACACTTGCTCAAAAGTCAGGCCTATTAACCCAGAGAGCCACTGGACCATCACAGGAGAAATGAGATGTCGAGCCCAAAATCAATGCAAATTTCCATTGGCTCTATAGGAAGCTAAATGAATAATACTGTCTGTGGAGTCGAACTCATGAACACTTGCTGATAAGTCAGGTGCATTAACCCAGAGAGCCACTGGACCATCACGGGAGAAATGTGATGTCAAGAAGAGCAGTGAACATTGAATCGCTAATAGGTAAGTTAAAAAAGAAATCCATTGGTTTCACTATGTTATTGTTAATGCCAATCTATACAGCGTATGATGATATCTTGCTCTTTATGAACAATTAATACAGATTCTATATCTCACAATTGCACTATCTCAAGCCCAAAATCAATGCAAATTTCCATTGACTCTATAGGAAGCTAAATGAAAAATACTCTCCTTGGAGTCTAACTCATGAACACTTGCTCACATGTC
This sequence comes from Phyllobates terribilis, assembly GCF_046119375.1. Lineage (NCBI taxonomy): Eukaryota > Metazoa > Chordata > Amphibia > Anura > Dendrobatidae > Phyllobates > Phyllobates terribilis. The sequence continues at coordinate 322,656,361 of NW_027362764.1, read as the reverse complement.
AGGCGCATTAACCTAGAGAGCCACTATACCATCACAGGAGAAATGTGATGTCAAGAAGAGCAGTGAACATTGAATCGCTAATAGGTAAGTTAAAAAAGAAATCCATTGGTTTCACTATGTTATTGTTACTGCCAATCTATACAGTGTATGATGACATCTTGCTCTTTATGAACAATTAATACAGATTCTATATCTCACAATTGCACTATCTCAAGTCCAAAATCAATGCAAATTTCCATTGGCTCTATAAGAAGCTTATGAGTAAGTAAATTAAAAATACTTTCCATGGAGTTGAACTCATGAACATCTGTTCACAAAGCAGGCGCATCAACCCAGTAAGCCAGTGGACCACCACAGGTGCAATTTGATGTCAAGAAGGGCAGTGAACATTGAATCGCTAATAGGTAAGTTAAAAAAGAAATCCATTGGTTTCACTATGTTATTGTTAATGCCAATCTATACAGCGTATGATGACATCTTGTTCTTTATGAACAATTAATACAGATTCTATATCTCACAATTGCACTATCTCAAGCCCAAAATCAATGCAAATTTCCATTGGCTCTATAGGAAGCTAAATGAAAAATAATCTCTGTGGAGTCTAACTCATGAACACTTGCTCACATGTGAGGCGCATTAACCTAGAGAGCCACTGGACCATCACTGGAGAAATGTGATGTCAAAAAGAGCAGTGAACATTGAATCGCTAATAGGTAAATTAAAAAAGAAATCCATTGGTTTCACTATGTTATTGTTAATGCCAATCTATACAGCGTATGATGACATCTTGTTCTTTATGAACAATTAATACAGATTCTATATCTCACAATTGCACTATCTCAAGCCTAAAATCAATGCAAATTTCCATTGACTCTATAGGAAGCTAAATGAAAAATACTCTCCTTGGAGTCTAACTCATGAACACTTACTCACATGTCAGGCGCATTAACCTAGAGAGCCACTATACCATCACAGGAGAAATGTGATATCAAGAAGAGCAGTGAACATTGAATCGCTAATAGGTAAGTTAAAAAAGAAATCCATTGGTTTCACTATGTTATTGTTAATGCCAATCTATACAGTGTATGATGACATCTTGTTCTTTATGAACAATTAATGCAGATTCTATTTCTCACAATTGCACTATCTCAAGTCCAAAATCAATGCAAATTTCCATTGGCTCTATAAGAAACTTATGAGTAAGTAAATTAAAAATACTTTCCATGAAGTTGAACTCATGAACATCTGTTCACAAAGCAGGCGCATCAACCCAGTAAGCCAGTGGACCATCACAGGTGCAATTTGATATCAAGAAGGGCAGTGAACATTGAATCGCTAATAGGTAAGTTAAAAAAGAAATCCATTGGTTTCACTATGTTATTGTTAATGCCAATCTATACAGCGTATGATGACATCTTGTTCTTTATGAACAATTAATACAGATTCCATATCTCACAATTGCACTATCTCAAGACCAAAATCAATGCAAATTTCCATTGGCTCTATAGGAAGCTAAACGAAAAATAATCTCTGTGGAGTCTAACTCATGAACACTTGCTCACATGTCATGCGCATTAACCTAGAGAGCCACTGGACCATCAAAGGAGAAATGTGATGTCAAGAAGAGCAGTGAACATTGAATCGCTAATAGGTAAGTTAAAAAAGAAATCCATTGGTTTCACTATGTTATTGTTAGTGCCAATCTATACAGCGTATGATGACATCTTGTTCTTTATGAACAATTAATACAGATTCTATATCTCACAATTGCACTATCTCAAGCCCAAAATCAATGCAAATTTCCATTTGCTCTATAGGAAGCTAAATGAAAAATAATCTCTGTGAAGTCGAAGTCATGAACACTTGCTCAAAAGTCAGGCACATTAACCCAGAGTGCCACTGGACCATCACAGGAGAAATGAGATGTCGAGCCCAAAATCAATGCAAATTTCCATTTGCTCTATAGGAAGCTAAATGAAAAATAATCTCTGTGGAGTCTAACTCATGAACACTTGCTCACATGTCAGGCGCATTAACCTAGAGAGCCACTGGACCATCACAGGAGAAATGTGATGTCAAAAAGAGCAGTGAACATTGAATCGCTAATAGGTAAATTAAAAAAGAAATCCATTGGTTTCACTATGTTATTGTTAATGCCAATCTATACAGCGTATGATGACATCTTGTTCTTTATGAACAATTAATACAGATTCTATATCTCACAATTCCACTATCTCAAGCCCAAAATCAATGCAAATTCCCATTGACTCTATAGGAAGCTAAATGAAAAATACTCTCCTTGGAGTCTAACTCATGAACACTTGCTCACATGTCAGGCGCATTAACCTAGAGAGCCACTGGACCATCAAAGGAGAAATGTGATGTCAAGAAGAGCAGTGAACATTGAATCGCTAATAGGTAAGTTAAAAAAGAAATCCATTGGTTTCACTATGATATTGTTAATGCCAATCTATACAGCGTATGATGACATCTTGTTCTTTATGAACAATTAATGCAGATTCTATTTCTCACAATTGCACTATCTCAAGTCCAAAATCAATGCAAATTTCCATTGGCTCTATAAGAAACTTATGAGTAAGTAAATTAAAAATACTTTCCATGGAGTTGAACTCATGAACATCTGTTCACAAAGCAGGCGCATCAACCCAGTAAGCCAGTGGACCATCACAGGTGCAATTTGATATCAAGAAGGGCAGTGAACATTGAATCGCTAATAGGTAAGTTAAAAAAGAAATCCATTGGTTTCACTATGTTATTGTTAATGCCAATCTATACAGCGTATGATGACATCTTGTTCTTTATGAACAATTAATACAGATTCCATATCTCACAATTGCACTATCTCAAGACCAAAATCAATGCAAATTTCCATTGGCTCTATAGGAAGCTAAATGAAAAATAATCTCTGTGGAGTCTAACTCATGAACACTTGCTCACATATCAGGCGCATTAACCTAGAGAGCCACTGGACCATCAAAGGAGAAATGTGATGTCAAGAAGAGCAGTGAACATTGAATCGCTAATAGGTAAGTTAAAAAAGAAATCCATTGGTTTCACTATGTTATTGTTAATGCCAATCTATACAGCGTATGATGACATCTTGTTCTTTATGAACAATTAATACAGATTCTATATCTCACAATTGCACTATCTCAAGCCCAAAATCAATGCAAATTTCCATTGGCTCTATAGGAAGCTAAATGAAAAATAATCTCTGTGGAGTCTAACTCATGAACACTTGCTCACATGTCAGGCGCATTAACCTAGAGAGCCACTGGACCATCACAGGAGAAGTGTGACGTCAAGGAGAGCAGTGAACATTGAATCGCTAATAGGTAAGTTAAAAAAGAAACCCATTGGTTTCACTATGTTATTGTTAATGCCAATCTATACAGCGTATGATGACATCTTGTTCTTTATGAACAATTAATGCAGATTCTATTTCTCACAATTGCACTATCTCAAGTCCAAAATCAATGCAAATTTCCATTGGCTCTATAAAAAGCTTATGAGTAAGTAAATTAAAAATACTTTCCATGGAGTTGCACTCATGAACATCTGTTCACAAAGCAGGCGCATCAACCCAGTAAGCCAGTGGACCATCACAGGTGCAATTTGATGTCAAGAAGGGCAGTGAACATTGAATCGCTAATAGGTAAGTTAAAAAAGAAATCAATTGGTTTCACTATGTTATTGTTAATGCCAATCTATACAGCGTATGATGACATCTTGTTCTTTATGAACAATTAATACAGATTCTATTTCTCACAATTGCACTATCTCAAGTCCAAAATCAATGCAAATTTCCATTGGCTATATAAGAAGCTTATGAGTAAGTAAATTAAAAATACTTTCCATGGAGTTGAACTCATGAACATCTGTTCACAAAGCAGGCGCATCAACCCAGTAAGCCAGTGGACCATCACAGGTGCAATTTGATATCAAGAAGGGCAGTGAACATTGAATCGCTAATAGGTAAGTTAAAAAAGAAATCCATTGGTTTCTCTATGTTATTGTTAATGCCAATCTATACAGCGTATGATGACATCTTGTTCTTTATGAACAATTAATACAGATTCCATATCTCACAATTGCACTATCTCAAGACCAAAATCAATGCAAATTTCCATTGGCTCTATAGGAAGCTAAATGAAAAATAATCTCTGTGGAGTCTAACTCATGAACACTTGCTCACATATCAGGCGCATTAACCTAGAGAGCCACTGGACCATCAAAGGAGAAATGTGATGTCAAGAAGAGCAGTGAACATTGAATCGCTAATAGTTAAGTTAAAAAAGAAATCCATTGGTTTCACTATGTTATTGTTAAGGCCATTCTATACAGCGTATGATGACATCTTGTTCTTTATGAACAATTAATACAGATTCTATTTCTCACAATTGCACTATCTCAAGTCCAAAATCAATGCAAATTTCCATTGGCTCTATAAAAAGCTTATGAGTAAGTAAATTAAAAATACTTTCCATGGAGTTGCACTCATGAACATCTGTTCACAAAGCAGGCGCATCAACCCAGTAAGCCAGTGGACCATCACAGGTGCAATTTGATGTCAAGAAGGGCAGTGAACATTGAATCGCTAATAGGTAAGTTAAAAAAGAAATCCATTGGTTTCACTATGTTATTGTTAATGCCAATCTATACAGCGTATGATGACATCTTGTTCTTTATGAACAATTAATACAGATTCTATATCTCACAATTGCACTATCTCTAGCCCAAAATCAATGCAAATTTCCATTTGCTCTATAGGAAGCTAAATGAAAAATAATCTCTGTGAAGTCGAAGTCATGAACACTTGCTCAAAAGTCAGGCACATTAACCCAGAGAGCCACTGGACCATCACAGGAGAAATGAGATGTCGAGCCCAAAATCAATGCAAATTTCCATTTGCTCTATAGGAAGCTAAATGAAAAATAATCTCTGTGGAGTCTAACTCATGAACACTTGCTCACATGTCAGGCGCATTAACCTAGAGAGCCACTGGACCATCACAGGAGAAATGTGATGTCAAAAAGAGCAGTGAACATTGAATCGCTAATAGGAAAATTAAAAAAGAAATCCATTGGTTTCACTATGTTATTGTTAATGCCAATCTATACAGCGTATGATGACATCTTGTTCTTTATGAACAATTAATACAGATTCTATATCTCACAATTCCACTATCGCAAGCCCAAAATCAATGCAAATTTCCATTGACTCTATAGGAAGCTAAATGAAAAATACTCTCCTTGGAGTCTAACTCATGAACACTTGCTCACATGTCAGGCGCATTAACCTAGAGAGCCACTGGACCATGAAATGAGAAATGTGATGTCAAGAAGAGCAGTGAACATTGAATCGCTAATAGGTAAGTTAAAAAAGAAATCCATTGGTTTCACTATGTTATTGTTAATGCCAATCTATACAGCGTATGATGACATCTTGTTCTTTATGAACAATTAATACAGATTCTATATCTCACAATTGCACTATCTCAAGCCCAAAATCAATGCAAATTTCCATTGGCTCTATAGGAAGCTAAATGAAAAATAATCTCTGTGGAGTCTAACTCATGAACACTTGCTCACATGTCAGGCGCATTAACCTAGAGAGCTACTGGACCATCACAGGAGAAGTGTGATGTCAAGAAGAGCAGTGAACATTGAATCGCTAATAGGTAAGTTAAAAAAGAAACCCATTGGTTTCACTATGTTATTGTTAATGCCAATCTATACAGCGTATGATGACATCTTGTTCTTTATGAACAATTAATACAGATTCTATATCTCACAACTATCTCAAGCCCAAAATCAATGCAAATTTCCATTGGCTCTATAGGAAGCTAAATGAAAAATAATCTCTGTGGAGTCGAAGTTATGAACACTTGCTCAAAAGTCAGGCCTATTAACCCAGAGAGCCACTGGACCATCACAGGAGAAATGAGATGTCGAGCCCAAAATCAATGCAAATTTCCATTGGCTCTATAGGAAGCTAAATGAAAAATACTGTCTGTGGAGTCGAACTCATGAACACTTGCTGACAAGTCACGCGCATTAACCCAGAGAGCCACTGGACCATCACGGGAGAAATGTGATGTCAAGAAGAGGAGTGAACATTGAATCGCTAATAGGTAAGTTAAAAAAGAAATCCATTGGTTTCACTATGTTATTGTTAATGCCAATCTATACAGCGTATGATGATATCTTGCTCTTTATGAACAATTATTACAGATTCTATATCTCACAATTGCACTATCTCAAGCCCAAAATCAATGCAAATTTCCATTGACTCTATAGGAAGCTAAATTAAAAATACTCTCCTTGGAGTCTAACTCATGAACACTTGCTCACATGTCAGGCGCATTAACCTAGAGAGCCACTATACCATCACAGGAGAAATGTGATGTCAAGAAGAGCAGTGAACATTGAATCGCTAATAGGTAAGTTAAAAAAGAAATCCATTGGTTTCACTATGTTATTTTTACTGCCAATCTATACAGTGTATGATGACATCTTGCTCTTTATGAACAATTAATACAGATTCTATATCTCACAATTGCACTATCTCAAGTCCAAAATCAATGCAAATTTCCATTGGCTCTATAAGAAGCTTATGAGTAAGTAAATTAAAAATACTTTCCATGGAGTTGAACTCATGAACATCTGTTCACAAAGCAGGCGCATCAACCCAGTAAGCCAGTGGACCACCACAGGTGCAATTTGATGTCAAGAAGGGCAGTGAACATTGAATCGCTAATAGGTAAGTTAAAAAAGAAATCCATTGGTTTCACTATGTTATTGTTAATGCCAATCTATACAGCGTATGATGACATCTTGTTCTTTATGAACAATTAATACAGATTCTATATCTCACAATTGCACTATCTCAAGCCCAAAATCAATGCAAATTTCCATTGGCTCTATAGGAAGCTAAATGAAAAATAATCTCTGTGGAGTCTAACTCATGAACACTTGCTCACATGTGAGGCGCATTAACCTAGAGAGCCACTGGACCATCACAGGAGAAATGTGATGTCAAAAAGAGCAGTGAACATTGAATCGCTAATAGGTAAATTAAAAAAGAAATCCATTGGTTTCACTATGTTATTGTTAATGCCAATCTATACAGCATATGATGACATCTTGTTCTTTATGAACAATTAATGCAGATTCTATTTCTCACAATTGCACTATCTCAAGCCCAAAATCAATGTAAATTTCCATTGACTTCCATAGGAAGCTAAATGAAAAATAATCTCTGTGGAGTCGAAGTCATGAACACTTGCTCAAAAGTCAGGCCCATTAACCCAGAGAGCCACTGGACCATCACAGGAGAAATGAGATGTCGAGCCCAAAATCAATGCAAATTTCCATTGGCTCTATAGGAAGCTAAATGAAAAATACTGTCTGTGGAGTCGAACTCATGAACACTTGCTGACAAGTCAGGCGCATTAACCCAGAGAGCCACTGGACCATCACGGGAGAAATGTGATGTCAAGAAGAGCAGTGAACATTGAATCGCTAATAGGTAAGTTAAAAAAGAAATCCATTGGTTTCACTATGTTATTGTTACTGCCAATCTATACAGCGTATGATGACATCTTGTTCTTTATGAACAATTAATGCAGATTCTATTTCTCACAATTGCACTATCTCAAGCCCAAAATCAATGCAAATTTCCATTGACTCTATAGGAAGCTAAATTAAAAATACTCTCCTTGGAGTCTAACTCATGAACACTTGCTCACATGTCAGGCGCATTAACCTAGAGAGCCACTATACCATCACAGGAGAAATGTGATGTCAAGAAGAGCAGTGAACATTGAATCGCTAATAGGTAAGTTAAAAAAGAAATCCATTGGTTTCACTATGTTATTTTTACTGCCAATCTATACAGTGTATGATGACATCTTGCTCTTTATGAACAATTAATACAGATTCTATATCTCACAATTGCACTATCTCAAGTCCAAAATCAATGCAAATTTCCATTGGCTCTATAAGAAGCTTATGAGTAAGTAAATTAAAAATACTTTCCATGGAGTTGAACTCATGAACATCTGTTCACAAAGCAGGCGCATCAACCCAGTAAGCCAGTGGACCACCACAGGTGCAATTTGATGTCAAGAAGGGCAGTGAACATTGAATCGCTAATAGGTAAGTTAAAAAAGAAATCCATTGGTTTCACTATGTTATTGTTAATGCCAATCTATACAGCGTATGATGACATCTTGTTCTTTATGAACAATTAATACAGATTCTATATCTCACAATTGCACTATCTCAAGCCCAAAATCAATGCAAATTTCCATTGGCTCTATAGGAAGCTAAATGAAAAATAATCTCTGTGGAGTCTAACTCATGAACACTTGCTCACATGTGAGGTGCATTAACCTAGAGAGCCACTGGACCATCACAGTAGAAATGTGATGTCAAAAAGAGCAGTGAACATTGAATCGCTAATAGGTAAATTAAAAAAGAAATCCATTGGTTTCACTATGTTATTGTTAATGCCAATCTATACAGCATATGATGACATCTTGTTCTTTATGAACAATTAATGCAGATTCTATTTCTCACAATTGCACTATCTCAAGCCCAAAATCAATGTAAATTTCCATTGACTTCCATAGGAAGCTAAATGAAAAATAATCTCTGTGGAGTCGAAGTCATGAACACTTGCTCAAAAGTCAGGCCCATTAACCCAGAGAGCCACTGGACCATCACAGGAGAAATGAGATGTCGAGCCCAAAATCAATGCAAATTTCCATTGGCTCTATAGGAAGCTAAATGAAAAATACTGTCTGTGGAGTCGAACTCATGAACACTTGCTGACAAGTCAGGCGCATTAACCCAGAGAGCCACTGGACCATCACGGGAGAAATGTGATGTCAAGAAGAGCAGTGAACATTGAATCGCTAATAGGTAAGTTAAAAAAGAAATCCATTGGTTTCACTATGTTATTGTTACTGCCAATCTATACAGCGTATGATGACATCTTGTTCTTTATGAACAATTAATGCAGATTCTATTTCTCACAATTGCACTATCTCAAGCCCAAAATCAAAGCAAATTTCCATTGACTCTATAGGAAGCTAAATGAAAAATACTCTCCTTGGAGTCTAACTCATGAACACTTGCTCACATGTCAGGCGCTTTAACCTAGAGAGCCACTGGACCATCAAAGGAGAAATGTGATGTCAAGAAGAGCAGTGAACATTGAATCGCTAATAGGTAAGTTAAAAAAGAAATCCATTGGTTTCACTATGTTATTGTTAATGCCAATCTATACAGCGTATGATGACATCTTGTTCTTTATGAACAATTAATACAGATTCTATATCTCACAATTGCACTATCTCAAGTCCAAAATCAATGCAAATTTCCATTGGCTCTATAAGAAGCTTATGAGTAAGTAAATTAAAAATACTTTCCATGGAGTTGAACTCATGAACATCTGTTCACAAAGCAGGCGCATCAACCCAGTAAGCCAGTGGACCATCACAGGTGCAATTTGATGTCAAGAAGGGCAGTGAACATTGAATCGCTAATAGGTAAGTTAAAAAAGAAATCCATTGGTTTCACTATGTTATTGTTAATGCCAATCTATACAGCGTACGATGACATCTTGTTCTTTATGAACAATTAATACAGATTCTATATCTCACAATTGCACTATCTCTAGCCCAAAATCAATGCAAATTTCCATTTGCTCTATAGGAAGCTAAATGAAAAATAATCTCTGTGAAGTCAAAGTCATGAACACTTGCTCAAAAGTCAGGCACATTAACCCAGAGAGCCACTAGACCATCACAGGAGAAATGAGATGTCGAGCCCAAAATCAATGCAAATTTCCATTTGCTCTATAGGAAGCTAAATGAAAAATAATGTCTGTGGAGTCTAACTCATGAACACTTGCTCACATGTCAGGCGCATTAACCTAGAGAGCCACTGGACCATCACAGGAGAAATGTGATGTCAAAAAGAGCAGTGAACATTGAATCGCTAATAGGTAAATTAAAAAAGAAATCCATTGGTTTCACTATATTATTGTTAATGCCAATCTATACAGCGTATGATGACATCTTGTTCTTTATGAACAATTAATACAGATTCTATATCTCACAATTCCACTATCTCAAGCCCAAAATCAATGCAAATTTCCATTGACTCTATAGGAAGCTAAATGAAAAATACTCTCCTTGGAGTCTAACTCATGAACACTTGCTCACATGTCAGGCGCATTAACCTAGAGAGCCACTGGACCATCAAAGGAGAAATGTGATGTCAAGAAGAGCAGTGAACATTGAATCGCTAATAGGTAAGTTAAAAAAGAAATCCATTGGTTTCACTATGTTATTGTTAATGCCAATCTATACAGTGTATGATGACATCTTGCTCTTTAGGAACAATTAATACAGATTCTATATCTCACAATTGCACTATCTCAAGTCCAAAATCAATGCAAATTTCCATTGGCTCTATAAGAAGCTTATGAGTAAGTAAATTAAAAATACTTTCCATGGAGTTGAACTCATGAACATCTGTTCACAAAGCAGGCGCATCAACCCAGTAAGCCAGTGGACCATCACAGGTGCAATTTGATGTCAAGAAGGGCAGTGAACATTGAATCGCTAATAGGTAAGTTAAAAAAGAAATCCATTGGTTTCACTATGTTATTGTTAATGCCAATCTATACAGCGTATGATGACATCTTGTTCTTTATGAACAATTAATAGATTCTATATCTCACAATTGCACTATCTCAAGCCCAAAATCAATGCAAATTTCCATTGGCTCTATAGGAAGCTAAATGAAAAATAATCTCTGTGGAGTCTAACTCATGAACACTTGCTCACATGTGAGGCGCATTAACCTAGAGAGCCACTGGACCATCACAGGAGAAATGTGATGTCAAAAAGAGCAGTGAACATTGAATCGCTAATAGGTAAATTAAAAAAGAAATCCATTGGTTTCACTATGTTATTGTTAATGCCAATCTATACAGCGTATGATGACATCTTGTTCTTTATGAACAATTAATACAGATTCTATATCTCACAATTGCACTATCTCAAGCCTAAAATCAATGCAAATTTCCATTGACTCTATAGGAAGCTAAATGAAAAATACTCTCCTTGGAGTCTAACTCATGAACACTTACTCACATGTCAGGCGCATTAACCTAGAGAGCCACTATACCATCACAAGAGAAATGTGATATCAAGAAGAGCAGTGAACATTGAATCGCTAATAGGTAAGTTAAAAAAGAAATCCATTGGTTTCACTATGTTATTGTTAATGCCAATCTATACAGTGTATGATGACATCTTGCTCTTTATGAATAATTAATACAGATTCTATATCTCACAATTGCACTATCTCAAGCCCAAAATCAATGCAAATTTCCATTGGCTCTATATGAAAAATAATCTCTGTAGAGTCTAACTCATGAACACTTGCTCACATGTCATGCGCATTAACCTAGAGAGCCACTGGACCATCACAGGAAAAATGTGATGTCAAGAAGAGCAGTGAACATTGAATCGCTAATAGGTAAGTTAAAAAAGAAATCCATTGGTTTCACTATGTTATTGTTAATGTCAATCTATACAGCGTATGATGACATCTTGTTCTTTATGAACAATTAATACAGATTCTATATCTCACAATTGCACTATCTCAAGCCCAAAATCAATGCAAATTTCCATTGGCTCTATAGGAAGCTAAATGAAAAATAATCTCTGTGGAGTCTAACTCATGAACACTTGCTCACATGTCAGGCGCATTAACCTAGAGAGCCACTGGACCATCACAGGAGAAGTGTGATGTCAAGAAGAGCAGTGAACATTGAATCGCTAATAGGTAAGTTAAAAAAGAAACCCATTGGTTTCACTGTGTTATTGTTAATGCCAATCTATACAGCGTAAGATGACATCTTGTTCTTTATGAACAATTAATGCAGATTCTATTTCTCACAATTGCACTATCTCAAGCCCAAAATCAATGTAAATTTCCATTGACTTCCATAGGAAGCTAAATGAAAAATAATCTCTGTGGAGTCGAAGTCATGAACACTTGCTCAAAAGTCAGGCCCATTAACCCAGAGAGCCACTGGACCATCACAGGAGAAATGAGATGTCGAGCCCAAAATCAATGCAAATTTCCATTGGCTCTATAGGAAGCTAAATGAAAAATACTGTCTGTGGAGTCGAACTCATGAACACTTGCTGACAAGTCAGGCGCATTAACCCAGAGAGCCACTGGACCATCACGGGGGAAATGTGATGTCAAGAAGAGCAGTGAACATTGAATCGCTAATAGGTAAGTTAAAAAAGAAATCCATTGGTTTCACTATGTTATTGTTAATGCCAATCTATACAGCGTATGATGATATCTTGCTCTTTATGAACAATTAATACAGATTCTATATCTCACAATTGCACTATCTCAAGCCCAAAATCAAAGCAAATTTCCATTGACTCTATAGGAAGCTAAATGAAAAATACTCTCCTTGGAGTCTAACTCATGAACACTTGCTCACATGTCAGGCGCATTAACCTAGAGAGCCACTATACCATCACAGGAGAAATGTGATGTCAAGAAGAGCAGTGAACATTGAATCGCTAATAGGTAAGTTAAAAAAGAAATCCATTGGTTTCACTATGTTATTGTTACTGCCAATCTATACAGTGTATGATGACATCTTGCTCTTTATGAACAATTAATACAGATTCTATATCTCACAATTGCACTATCTCAAGTCCAAAATCAATGCAAATTTCCATTGGCTCTATAAGAAGCTTATGAGTAAGTAAATTAAATATATTTTCCATGGAGTTGAACTCATGAACATCTGTTCACAAAGCAGGCGCATCAACCCAGTAAGCCAGTGGACCATCACAGGTGCAATTTGATGTCAAGAAGGGCAGTGAACATTGAATCGCTAATAGGTAAGTTAAAAAAGAAATCCATTGGTTTCACTATGTTATTGTTAATGCCAATCTATACAGCGTATGATGACATCTTGTTCTTTATGAACAATTAATACAGATTCTATATCTCACAATTGCACTATCTCTAGCCCAAAATCAATGCAAATTTCCATTTGCTCTATAGGAAGCTAAATGAAAAATAATCTCTGTGAAGTCGAAGTCATGAACACTTGCTCAAAAGTCAGGCACATTAACCCAGAGAGCCACTAGACCATCACAGGAGAAATGAGATGTCGAGCCCAAAATCAATGCAAATTTCCATTTGCTCTATAGGAAGCTAAATGAAAAATAATCTCTGTGGAGTCTAACTCATGAACACTTGCTCACATGTCAGGCGCATTAACCTAGAGAGCCACTGGACCTTCACAGGAGAAATGTGATGTCAAAAAGAGCAGTGAACATTGAATCGCTAATAGGTAAATTAAAAAAGAAATCCATTGGTTTCACTATGTTATTGTTAATGCCAATCTATACAGTGTATGATGACATCTTGCTCTTTATGAACAATTAATACAGATTCTATATCTCACAATTGCACTATCTCAAGTCCAAAATCAATGCAAATTTCCATTGGCTCTATAAGAAGCTTATGAGTAAGTAAATTAAAAATACTTTCCATGGAGTTGAACTCATGAACATCTGTTCACAAAGCAGGCGCATCAACCCAGTAAGCCAGTGGACCATCACAGGTGCAATTTGATGTCAAGAAGGGCAGTGAACATTGAATCGCTAATAGGTAAGTTAAAAAAGAAATCCATTGGTTTCACTATGTTATTGTTAATGCCAATCTATACAGCGTATGATGACATCTTGTTCTTTATGAACAATTAATAGATTCTATATCTCACAATTGCACTATCTCAAGCCCAAAATCAATGCAAATTTCCATTGGCTCTATAGGAAGCTAAATGAAAAATAATCTCTGTGGAGTCTAACTCATGAACACTTGCTCACATGTGAGGCGCATTAACCTAGAGAGCCACTGGACCATCACAGGAGAAATGTGATGTCAAAAAGAGCAGTGAACATTGAATCGCTAATAGGTAAATTAAAAAAGAAATCCATTGGTTTCACTATGTTATTGTTAATGCCAATCTATACAGCGTATGATGACATCTTGTTCTTTATGAACAATTAATACAGATTCTATATCTCACAATTGCACTATCTCAAGCCTAAAATCAATGCAAATTTCCATTGACTCTATAGGAAGCTAAATGAAAAATACTCTCCTTGGAGTCTAACTCATGAACACTTGCTCACATGTCATGCGCATTAACCTAGAGAGCCACTGGACCATCACAGGAAAAATGTGATGTCAAGAAGAGCAGTGAACATTGAATCGCTAATAGGTAAGTTAAAAAAGAAATCCATTGGTTTCACTATGTTATTGTTAATGTCAATCTATACAGCGTATGATGACATCTTGTTCTTTATGAACAATTAATACAGATTCTATATCTCACAATTGCACTATCTCAAGCCCAAAATCAATGCAAATTTCCATTGGCTCTATAGGAAGCTAAATGAAAAATAATCTCTGTGGAGTCTAACTCATGAACACTTGCTCACATGTCAGGCGCATTAACCTAGAGAGCCACTGGACCATCACAGGAGAAGTGTGATGTCAAGAAGAGCAGTGAACATTGAATCGCTAATAGGTAAGTTAAAAAAGAAACCCATTGGTTTCACTGTGTTATTGTTAATGCCAATCTATACAGCGTAAGATGACATCTTGTTCTTTATGAACAATTAATGCAGATTCTATTTCTCACAATTGCACTATCTCAAGCCCAAAATCAATGTAAATTTCCATTGACTTCCATAGGAAGCTAAATGAAAAATAATCTCTGTGGAGTCGAAGTCATGAACACTTGCTCAAAAGTCAGGCCCATTAACCCAGAGAGCCACTGGACCATCACAGGAGAAATGAGATGTCGAGCCCAAAATCAATGCAAATTTCCATTGGCTCTATAGGAAGCTAAATGAAAAATACTGTCTGTGGAGTCGAACTCATGAACACTTGCTGACAAGTCAGGCGCATTAACCCAGAGAGCCACTGGACCATCACGGGGGAAATGTGATGTCAAGAAGAGCAGTGAACATTGAATCGCTAATAGGTAAGTTAAAAAAGAAATCCATTGGTTTCACTATGTTATTGTTAATGCCAATCTATACAGCGTATGATGATATCTTGCTCTTTATGAACAATTAATACAGATTCTATATCTCACAATTGCACTATCTCAAGCCCAAAATCAAAGCAAATTTCCATTGACTCTATAGGAAGCTAAATGAAAAATACTCTCCTTGGAGTCTAACTCATGAACACTTGCTCACATGTCAGGCGCATTAACCTAGAGAGCCACTATACCATCACAGGAGAAATGTGATGTCAAGAAGAGCAGTGAACATTGAATCGCTAATAGGTAAGTTAAAAAAGAAATCCATTGGTTTCACTATGTTATTGTTACTGCCAATCTATACAGTGTATGATGACATCTTGCTCTTTATGAACAATTAATACAGATTCTATATCTCACAATTGCACTATCTCAAGTCCAAAATCAATGCAAATTTCCATTGGCTCTATAAGAAGCTTATGAGTAAGTAAATTAAATATATTTGCCATGGAGTTGAACTCATGAACATCTGTTCACAAAGCAGGCGCATCAACCCAGTAAGCCAGTGGACCATCACAGGTGCAATTTGATGTCAAGAAGGGCAGTGAACATTGAATCGCTAATAGGTAAGTTAAAAAAGAAATCCATTGGTTTCACTATGTTATTGTTAATGCCAATCTATACAGCGTATGATGACATCTTGTTCTTTATGAACAATTAATACAGATTCTATATCTCACAATTGCACTATCTCTAGCCCAAAATCAATGCAAATTTCCATTTGCTCTATAGGAAGCTAAATGAAAAATAATCTCTGTGAAGTCGAAGTCATGAACACTTGCTCAAAAGTCAGGCACATTAACCCAGAGAGCCACTAGACCATCACAGGAGAAATGAGATGTCGAGCCCAAAATCAATGCAAATTTCCATTTGCTCTATAGGAAGCTAAATGAAAAATAATCTCTGTGGAGTCTAACTCATGAACACTTGCTCACATGTCAGGCGCATTAACCTAGAGAGCCACTGGACCTTCACAGGAGAAATGTGATGTCAAAAAGAGCAGTGAACATTGAATCGCTAATAGGTAAATTAAAAAAGAAATCCATTGGTTTCACTATGTTATTGTTAATGCCAATCTATACAGTGTATGATGACATCTTGCTCTTTATGAACAATTAATACAGATTCTATATCTCACAATTGCACTATCTCAAGTCCAAAATCAATGCAAATTTCCATTGGCTCTATAAGAAGCTTATGAGTAAGTAAATTAAAAATACTTTCCATAGAGTTGAACTCATGAACATCTGTTCACAAAGCAGGCGCATCAACCCAGTAAGCCAGTGGACCATCACAGGTGCAATTTGATGTCAAGAAAGGCAGTGAACATTGAATCGCTAATAGGTAAGTTAAAAAAGAAATCCATTGGTTTCACTATGTTATTGTTAATGCCAATCTATACAGCGTATGATGACATCTTGTTCTTTATGAACAATTAATACAGATTCTATATCTCACAATTGCACTATCTCAAGCCCAAAATCAATGCAAATTTCCATTGGCTCTATAGGAAGCTAAATGAAAAATAATCTCTGTGGAGTCTAACTCATGAACACTTGCTCACATGTGAGGCGCATTAACCTAGAGAGCCAGTGTACCATCACAGGAGAAATGTGATGTCAAAAAGAGCAGTGAACATTGAATCGCTAATAGGTAAATTAAAAAAGAAATCCATTGGTTTCACTATGTTATTGTTAATGCCAATCTATACAGCGTATGATGACATCTTGTTCTTTATGAACAATTAATACAAATTCTATATCTCACAATTGCACTATCTCAAGCCCAAAATCAATGCAAATTTCCATTGACTCTATAGGAAGCTAAATGAAAAATACTCTCCTTGGAGTCTAACTCATGAACACTTGCTCACATGTCAGGCGCATTAACCTAGAGAGCCACTGGACCATCACAGGAGAAATGTGATGTCAAGAAGAGCAGTGAACATTGAATCGCTAATAGGTAAGTTAAAAAAGAAATCCATTGGATTCACTATGTTATTGTTAATGCCAATCTATACAGCGTATGATGACATCTTGTTCTTTATGAACAATTAATACAGATTCTATATCTCACAATTGCACTATCTCAAGCCCAAAATCAATGCAAATTTCCATTGGCTCTATAGGAAGCTAAATGAAAAATAATCCCTGTGGAGTCTAACTCATGAACACTTGCTCACATGTGAGGCGCATTAACCTAGAGAGCCACTGGACCATCACAGGAGAAATGTGATGTCAAAAAGAGCAGTGAACATTCAATCGCTAATAGGTAAATTAAAAAAGAAATCCATTGGTTTCACTATGTTATTGTTAATGCCAATCTATACAGCGTATGATGACATCTTGTTCTTTATGAATAATTAATACAAATTCTATATCTCACAATTGCACTATCTCAAGCCCAAAATCAATGCAAATTTCCATTGACTCTATAGGAAGCTAAATGAAAAATACTCTCCTTGGAGTCTAACTCATTAACACTTGCTCACATGTCAGGCGCATTAACCTAGAGAGCCACTGGACCATCACAGGAGAAATGTGATGTCAAGAAGAGCAGTGAACATTGAATCGCTAATAGGTAAGTTAAAAAAGAAATCCATTGGTTTCACTATGTTATTGTTAATGCCAATCTATATAGTGTATGATGACATCTTGCTCTTTATGAACAATTAATACAGATTCTATATCTCACAATTGCACTATCTCAAGTCCAAAATCAATGCAAATTTCCATTGGCTCTATAAGAAGCTTATGAGTAAGTAAATTAAAAATACTTTCCATGGAGTTGAACTCATGAACATCTGTTCACAAAGCAGGCGCATCAACCCAGTAAGCCAGTGGACCATCACAGGTGCAATTTGATGTCAAGAAGGGCAGTGAACATTGAATCGCTAATAGGTAAGTTAAAAAAGAAATCCATTGGTTTCACTATGTTATTGTTAATGCCAATCTATACAGCGTATGATGACATCTTGTTCTTTATGAACAATTAATACAGATTCTATATCTCACAATTGCACTATCTCAAGCCCAAAATCAATGCAAATTTCCATTGGCTCTATAGGAAGCTAAATGAAAAATAATCTCTGTGGAGTCTAACTCATGAACACTTGCTCACATGTGAGGCGCATTAACCTAGAGAGCCAGTGTACCATCACAGGAGAAATGTGATGTCAAAAAGAGCAGTGAACATTGAATTGCTAATAGGTAAATTAAAAAAGAAATCCATTGGTTTCACTATGTTATTGTTAATGCCAATCTATCCAGCGTATGATGACATCTTGTTCTTTATGAACAATTAATACAAATTCTATATCTCACAATTGCACTATCTCAAGCCCAAAATCAATGCAAATTTCCATTGACTCTATAGGAAGCTAAATGAAAAATACTCTCCTTGGAGTCTAACTCATGAACACTTGCTCACATGTCAGGCGCATTAACCTAGAGAGCCACTGGACCATCACAGGAGAAATGTGATGTCAAGAAGAGCAGTGAACATTGAATCGCTAATAGGTAAGTTAAAAAAGAAATCCATTGGATTCACTATGTTATTGTTAATGCCAATCTATACAGCGTATGATGACATCTTGTTCTTTATGAACAATTAATACAGATTCTATATCTCACAATTGCACTATCTCAAGCCCAAAATCAATGCAAATTTCCATTGGCTCTATAGGAAGCTAAATGAAAAATAATCCCTGTGGAGTCTAACTCATGAACACTTGCTCACATGTGAGGCGCATTAACCTAGAGAGCCACTGGACCATCACAGGAGAAATGTGATGTCAAAAAGAGCAGTGAACATTGAATCGCTAATAGGTAAATTAAAAAAGAAATCCATTGGTTTCACTATGTTATTGTTAATGCCAATCTATACAGCGTATGATGACATCTTGTTCTTTATGAATAATTAATACAAATTCTATATCTCACAATTGCACTATCTCAAGCCCAAAATCAATGCAAATTTCCATTGACTCTATAGGAAGCTAAATGAAAAATACTCTCCTTGGAGTCTAACTCATTAACACTTGCTCACATGTCAGGCGCATTAACCTAGAGAGCCACTGGACCATCACAGGAGAAATGTGATGTCAAGAAGAGCAGAGAACATTGAATCGCTAATAGGTAAGTTAAAAAAGAAATCCATTGGTTTCACTATGTTATTGTTAATGCCAATCTATACAGCGTATGATGACATCTTGTTCTTTATGAACAATTAATACAGATTCTATATCTCACAATTGCACTATCTCAAGCCCAAAATCAATGCAAATTTCCATTGACTCTATAGGAAGCTAAATGAAAAATACTCTCCTTGTAGTCTAACTCATGAACACTTGCTCACATGTCAGGCGCATTAACCTAGAGAGCCACTATACCATCACAGGAGAAATGTGATGTCAAGAAGAGCAGTGAACATTGAATCGCTAATAGGTAAGTTAAAAAAGAAATCCATTGGTTTCACTATGTTATTGTTAATGCCAATCTATACAATGTATGATGACATCTTGCTCTTTATGAACAATTAATACAGATTCTATATCTCACAATTGCACTATCTCAAGTCCAAAATCAATGCAAATTTCCATTGGCTCTATAAGAAGCTTATGAGTAAGTAAATTAAAAATACTTTCCATGGAGTTGAACTCATGAACATCTGTTCACAAAGCAGGCGCATCAACCCAGTAAGCCAGTGGACCATCACAGGTGCAATTTGATGTCAAGAAGGGCAGTGAACATTGAATCGCTAATAGGTAAGTTAAAAAAGAAATCCATTGGTTTCACTATGTTATTGTTAATGCCAATCTATACAGCGTATGATGACATCTTGTTCTTTATGAACAATTAATACAGATTCTATATCTCACAATTGCACTATCTCAAGCCCAAAATCAATGCAAATTTCCATTGGCTCTATAGGAAGCTAAATGAAAAATAATCTCTGTGGAGTCTAACTCATGAACACTTGCTCACATGTGAGGCGCATTAACCTAGAGAGCCAGTGTACCATCACAGGAGAAATGTGATGTCAAAAAGAGCAGTGAACATTGAATCGCTAATAGGTAAATTAAAAAAGAAATCCATTGGTTTCACTATGTTATTGTTAATGCCAATCTATACAGCGTATGATGACATCTTGTTCTTTATGAACAATTAATACAAATTCTATATCTCACAATTGCACTATCTCAAGCCCAAAATCAATGCAAATTTCCATTGACTCTATAGGAAGCTAAATGAAAAATACTCTCCTTGGAGTCTAACTCATGAACACTTGCTCACATGTCAGGCGCATTAACCTAGAGAGCCACTGGACCATCACAGGAGAAATGTGATGTCAAGAAGAGCAGTGAACATTGAATCGCTAATAGGTAAGTTAAAAAAGAAATCCATTGGATTCACTATGTTATTGTTAATGCCAATCTATACAGCGTATGATGACATCTTGTTCTTTATGAACAATTAATACAGATTCTATATCTCACAATTGCACTATCTCAAGCCCAAAATCAATGCAAATTTCCATTGGCTCTATAGGAAGCTAAATGAAAAATAATCCCTGTGGAGTCTAACTCATGAACACTTGCTCACATGTGAGGCGCATTAACCTAGAGAGCCACTGGACCATCACAGGAGAAATGTGATGTCAAAAAGAGCAGTGAACATTGAATCGCTAATAGGTAAATTAAAAAAGAAATCCATTGGTTTCACTATGTTATTGTTAATGCCAATCTATACAGCGTATGATGACATCTTGTTCTTTATGAATAATTAATGCAAATTCTATATCTCACAATTGCACTATCTCAAGCCCAAAATCAATGCAAATTTCCATTGACTCTATAGGAAGCTAAATGAAAAATACTCTCCTTGGAGTCTAACTCATTAACACTTGCTCACATGTCAGGCGCATTAACCTAGAGAGCCACTGGACCATCACAGGAGAAATGTGATGTCAAGAAGAGCAGTGAACATTGAATCGCTAATAGGTAAGTTAAAAAAGAAATCCATTGGTTTCACTATGTTATTGTTAATGCCAATCTATACAGCGTATGATGACATCTTGTTCTTTATGAACAATTAATACAGATTCTATATCTCACAATTGCACTATCTCAAGCCCAAAATCAATGCAAATTTCCATTGACTCTATAGGAAGCTAAATGAAAAATACTCTCCTTGTAGTCTAACTCATGAACACTTGCTCACATGTCAGGCGCATTAACCTAGAGAGCCACTATACCATCACAGGAGAAATGTGATGTCAAGAAGAGCAGTGAACATTGAATCGCTAATAGGTAAGTTAAAAAAGAAATCCATTGGTTTCACTATGTTATTGTTAATGCCAATCTATACAGAGTATGATGACATCTTGCTCTTTATGAACAATTAATACAGATTCTTTATCTCACAATTGCACTATCTCAAGTCCAAAATCAATGCAAATTTCCATTGGCTCTATAAGAAGCTTATGAGTAAGTAAATTAAAAATACTTTACATGGAGTTGAACTCATGAACATGTGTTCACAAAGCAGGCGCATCAACCCAGTAAGCCAGTGAACCATCACAGGTGCAATCTTATGTCAAGAAGGGCAGTGAACATTGAATCGCTAATAGGTAAGTTAAAAAAGAAATCCATTGGTTTCACTATGTTATTGTTAATGCCAATCTATACAGCGTATGATGACATCTTGTTCTTTATGAACAATTAATACAGATTCTATATCTCACAATTGCACTATCTCAAGCCCAAAATCAATGCAAATTTCCATTGACTCTATAGGAAGCTAAATGAAAAATACTCTCCTTGGAGTCTAACTCATGAACACTTGCTCACATGTCAGGCGCATTAACCTAGAGAGCCACTGGATCATCACAGGAGAAATGTGATGTCAAGAAGAGCAGTGAATATTGAATCGCTAATAGGTAAGTTAAAAAAGAAATCCATTGGTTTCACTATGTTATTGTTAATGCCAATCTATACAGCGTATGATGACATCTTGTTCTTTATGAACAATTAATACAGATTCTATATCTCACAATTGCACTATCTCTAGCCCAAAATCAATGCAAATTTCCATTTGCTCTATAGGAAGCTAAATGAAAAATAATCTCTGTGGAGTCTAACTCATGAACACTTGCTCACATGTCAGGCGCATTAACCTAGAGAGCCACTGGACCATCACAGGAGAAATGTGATGTCAAGAAGAGCAGTGAACATTGAATCGCTAATAGGTAAGTTAAAAAAGAAATCCATTGGTTTCACTATGTTATTGTTAATGCCAATCTATACAGCGTATGATGACATCTTGCTCTTTATGAACAATTAATACAGATTCTATTTCTCACAATTGCACTATCTCAGGTCCAAAATTAATGCAAATTTCCATTGGCTCTATAAGAAGCTTATGAGTAAGTAAATTAAAAATACTTTCCATGGAGTTGAACTCATGAACATCTGTTCACAAAGCAGGTGCATCAACCCAGTAAGACAGTGGACCATCACAGGTGCAATTTGATGTCAAGAAGGGCAGTGAACATTGAATCGCTAATAGGTAAGTTAAAAAAGAAATCCATTGGTTTCACTATGTTATTGTTAATGCCAATCTATACAGCGTATGATGACATCTTGTTCTTTATGAACATTTAATACAGATTCTATATCTCACAATTGCACTATCTCTAGCCCAAAATCAATGTAAATTTCCATTTGCTCTATAGGAAGCTAAATGAAAAATAGTCTCTGTGGAGTCGAAGTCATGAACACTTGCTCAAAAGTCAGGCGCATTAACCCAGAAAGGCACTGGACCATAACAGAAGAAATGAGATGTCGTGCCCAAAATCAATGCAAATTTCCATTGGCTCTATAGGAAGCTAAGTGAAATATACTGTCTGTGGAGTCGAACTCATGAACACTTGCTGACAAGTCAGACACATTAACCCAGAGAGCCACCGGACCATCACGGGAGAAATGTGATGTCAAGAAGAGCAGTGAACATTGAATCGCTAATAGGTAAATTAAAAAAGAAATCCATTGGTTTCACTATGTTATTGTTAATGCCAATCTATACAGCGTATGATGACATCTTGTTCTTTATGAACAATTAATACAAATTCTATATCTCACAATTGCACTATCTCAAGCCCAAAATCAATGCAAATTTCCATTGACTCTATAGGAAGCTAAATGAAAAATACTCTCCTTGGAGTCTAACTCATGAACACTTGCTCACATGTCAGGCACATTAACCTAGAGAGCCACTGGACCATCACAGGAGAAATGTGATGTCAAGAAGAGCAGTGAACATTGAATCGCTAATAGGTAAGTTAAAAAAGAAATCCATTGGTTTCACTATGTTATTGTTAATGCCAATCTATACAGCGTATGATGACATCTTGTTCTTTATGAACAATTAATACAGATTCTATATCTCACAATTGCACTATCTCAAGCCCAAAATCAGTGCAAATTTCCATTGGCTCTATAGGAAGCTAAATGAAAAATAATCTCTGTGGAGTCTAACTCATGAACACTTGCTCACATGTGAGGCGCATTAACCTAGAGAGCCACTGGACCATCACAGGAGAAATGTGATGTCAAAAAGAGCAGTGAACATTGAATCGCTAATAGGTAAATTAAAAAAGAAATCCATTGGTTTCACTATGTTATTGTTAATGCCAATCTATACAGCGTATGATGACATCTTGTTCTTTATGAACAATTAATACAAATTCTATATCTCACAATTGCACTATCTCAAGCCCAAAATCAATGCAAATTTCCATTGACTCTATAGGAAGCTAAATGAAAAATACTCTCCTTGGAGTCTAACTCATTAACACTTGCTCACATGTCAGGCGCATTAACCTAGAGAGCCACTGGACCATCACAGGAGAAATGTGATGTCAAGAAGAGCAGTGAACATTGAATCGCTAATAGGTAAGTTAAAAAAGAAATCCATTGGTTTCACTATGTTATTGTTAATGCCAATCTATACAGCGTATGATGACATCTTCTTCTTTATGAACAATTAATACAGATTCTATATCTCACAATTGCACTATCTCAAGTCCAAAATCAAAGCAAATTTCCATTGGCTCTATAAGAAGCTTATGAGTAAGTAAATTAAAAATACTTTCCATGGAGTTGAACTCATGAACATCTGTTCACAAAGTAGACGCATCAACCCAGTAAGCCAGTGGACCATCACGGGTGCAATTTGATGTCAAGAAGGGCAGTGAACATTGAATCGCTAATAGGTAAGTTAAAAAAGAAATCCATTGGTTTCACTATGTTATTGTTAATGCCAATCTATACAGCGTATGATGACATCTTGTTCTTTATGAACAATTAATACAGATTCTATATCTCACAATTGCACTATCTCAAGCCCAAAATCAATGCAAATTTCCATTGGCTCTATAGGAAGCTAAATGAAAAATAATCTCTGTGGAGTCTAACTCATGAACACTTGCTCACATGTGAGGCGCATTAACCTAGAGAGCCACTGGACCATCACAGGAGAAATGTGATGTCAAAAAGAGTAGTGAACATTGAATCGCTAATAGGTAAATTAAAAAAGAAATCCATTGGTTTCACTATGTTATTGTTAATGCCAATCTATACAGCGTATGATGACATCTTGTTCTTTATGAACAATTAATACAAATTCTATATCTCACAATTGCACTATCTCAAGCCCAAAATCAATGCAAATTTCCATTGACTCTATAGGAAGCTAAATGAAAAATACTCTCCTTGGAGTCTAACTCATGAACACTTGCTCACATGTCAGGCACATTAACCTAGAGAGCCACTGGACCATCACAGGAGAAATGTGACGTCAAGAAGAGCAGTGAACATTGAATCGCTAATAGGTAAGTTAAAAAAGAAATCCATTGGTTTCACTATGTTATTGTTAATGCCAATCTATACAGCGTATGATGACATCTTGTTCTTTATGAACAATTAATACAGATTCTATATCTCACAATTGCACTATCTCAAGCCCAAAATCAGTGCAAATTTCCATTGGCTCTATAGGAAGCTAAATGAAAAATAATCTCTGTGGAGTCTAACTCATGAACACTTGCTCACATGTGAGGCGCATTAACCTAGAGAGCCACGGGACCATCACAGGAGAAATGTGATGTCAAAAAGAGCAGTGAACATTGAATCGCTAATAGGTAAATTAAAAAAGAAATCCATTGGTTTCACTATGTTATTGTTAATGCCAATCTATACAGCGTATGATGACATCTTGTTCTTTATGAACAATTAATACAAATTCTATATCTCACAATTGCACTATCTCAAGCCCAAAATCAATGCAAATTTCCATTGACTCTATAGGAAGCTAAATGAAAAATACTCTCCTTGGAGTCTAACTCATTAACACTTGCTCACATGTCAGGCGCATTAACCTAGAGAGCCACTGGACCATCACAGGAGAAATGTGATGTCAAGAAGAGCAGTGAACATTGAATCGCTAATAGGTAAGTTAAAAAAGAAATCCATTGGTTTCACTATGTTATTGTTAATGCCAATCTATACAGCGTATGATGACATCTTGTTCTTTATGAACATTTAATACAGATTCTATTTCTCACAATTGCACTATCTCAGGTCCAAAATTAATGCAAATTTCCATTGGCTCTATAAGAAGCTTATGAGTAAGTAAATTAAAAATACTTTCCATGGAGTTGAACTCATGAACATCTGTTCACAAAGCAGGCGCATCAACCCAGTAAGCCAGTGGACCTTCACAGGTGCAATTTGATGTCAAGAAGGGCAGTGAACATTGAATCGCTAATAGGTAAGTTAAAAAAGAAATCCATTGGTTTCACTATGTTATTGTTAATGCCAATCTATACAGCGTATGATGACATCTTGTTCTTTATGAACATTTAATACAGATTCTATATCTCACAATTGCACTATCTCTAGCCCAAAATCAATGCAAATTTCCATTTGCTCTATAGGAAGCTAAATGAAAAATAGTCTCTGTGGAGTCGAAGTCATGAACACTTGCTCAAAAGTCAGGCGCATTAACCCAGAAAGGCACTGGACCATAACAGAAGAAATGAGATGTCGAGCCCAAAATCAATGCAAATTTCCATTGGCTCTATAGGAAGCTAAGTGAAAAATACTGTCTGTGGAGTCGAACTCATGAACACTTGCTGACAAGTCAGGCGCAATAACCCAGAGAGCCACTGGACCATCAAGGGAAAAATGCGATTTCAAGAAGAGCAGTGAACATTGAATCGCTAATAGGTAAATTAAAAAAGAAATCCATTGGTTTCACTATATTATTGTTAATGCCAATCTATACAGCGTATGATGACATCTTGTTCTTTATGAACAATTAATACAGATTCTATTTCTCACAATTGCACTATCTCAAGTCCAAAATCAATGCAAATTTCCATTGGCTCTATAAGAAGCTGATGAGTAAGTAAATTAAAAATACTTTCCATGGAGTTGAACTCATGAACATATGTTCACAAAGCAGGCGCATCAACCCAGTAAGCCAGTGGACCATCACAGGAGCAATTTGATGTCAAGAAGGGCAGTGAACATTGAATCGCTAATAGGTAAGTTAAAAAATAAATCCATTGGTTTCTCTATGTTACTGTTAATGCCCATCTGTAGAGCGTATGATGACATCTTGTTCTTTATGAACAATTAATACAGATTCTATATCTCACAACTATCTCAAGCCCAAAATCAATGCAAATTTCCATTGGCTCTATAGGAAGCTAAATGAAAAATACTCTCCGTGGAGTCGAACGCATGAGCACTTGCTGACAAGTCAGGCGCATTAACCCAGAGAGCCACTGAACCATCGAGAGAGAAAAGTGATGTCAAGAAGAGCAGTGAACATTGAATCGCTAATAGGTAAGTTAAAAAAGAAATCCATTGGTTTCACTATGTTATTGTTAATGCCAATCTATACAGCGTATGATGACATCTTGTTCTTTATGAACAATTAATACAGATTCTATTTCTCACAATTGCACTATCTCAAGCCGAAAATCAATGCACATTTCCATTGGCTCTATAGCAAGCTTATTAGTAAGTAAATGAAAAATACTCTTTGTGAAGTCGAATTCATGAACACCTGTTTACAAGGCAGGTGCTTTAACCCAGTAAGCCACTGGACCATCATAGATGCTATGTGATGTCAAGAATGGCAGTGAACATTGAATTGCTAATAGGTAAGTTAAAAAATAAATCCATTGGTTTCACTATGTTATTGTTAATGCCAATCTATACAGCGTATGATGACATCTTGTTCTTTATGAACAATTAATACAGATTCTATATTTCACAATTGCACTATCTCAAGCCCAAAATCAATGCAAATTTCCATTGGCTCTATAGGAAGCTAAATGAAAAATACTCTTCGTAGAGTTGAACACATGAACACCTCTTCACAAGTAAGGCGCATTAAGCAAGGGAGCCACTGGACCAACACAGGAGCAATGTGATGTCAAGAAGGGCAGTGAACATTGAATCGCTAATAGGTAAGTTAAAAAAGAAATCCATTGGTTTCACTATGTTATTGTTAATGCCAATCTATACTGCGTATGATGACATCTTGTTCTTTATGAACAATTAATACAGATTCTATATCTCACAATTGCACTATCTCAACCCCAAAATCAATGCAAATTTCCATTTGCTCTATAGGAAGCTAAATGAAAAATAGTCTCTGTGGAGTCGAAGTCATGAACACTTGCTCAAAAGTCAGGCGCATTAACCCAGAAAGGCACTGGACCATAACAGAAGAAATGAGATGTCGAGCCCAAAATCAATGCAAATTTCCATTGGCTCTATAGGAAGCTAAGTGAAAAATACTGTCTGTGGAGTCGAACTCATGAACACTTGCTGACAAGTCAGACACATTAACCCAGAGAGCCACCGGACCATCACAGGAAAAATGTGATGTCAAGAAGAGCAGTGAACATTGAATCGCTAATAGGTAAATTAAAAAATAAATCCATTGGTTTCTCTATGTTACTGTTAATGCCCATCTGTACAGCGTATGATGACATCTTGTTCTTTATGAACAATTAATACAGATTCTATATCTCACAACTATCTCAAGCCCAAAATCAATGCAAATTTCCATTGGCTCTATAGGAAGCTAAATGAAAAATACTCTCCGTGGAGTCGAACGCATGAGCACTTGCTGACAAGTCAGGCGCATCAACCCAGAGAGCCACTGGACCATCGAGGGAGAAAAGTGATGTCAAGAAGAGCAGTGAACATTGAATCGCTAATAGGTAAGTTAAAAAAGAAATCTATTGGTTTCACTATGTTATTGTTAATGCCAATCTATACAGCGTATGATGACATCTTGTTCTTTATGAACAATTAATACAGATTCTATATCTCACAATTGCACTATCTCTAGCCCAAAATCAATGCAAATTTCCATTTGCTCTATAGGAAGCTAAATGAAAAATAATCTCTGTAGAGTCTAACTCATGAACACTTGCTCAAAAGTCAGGCGCATTAACCCAGAGAGCCACTGGACCATCACAGGAGAAATGAGATGTCAAGCCCAAAATCAATGCAAATTTCAATTGGCTCTATAGGAAGCTAAAAGAAAAACACTGTCTGTGGAGTCGAACTCATGAACGCTTGCTGATAAGTTAGGTGCATTAACCCAGAGAGCCACTGCACCATCACGGGAGAAATGTGATGTCAAGAAGAGCAGTGAACATTGAATTGCTAATAGGTAAGTTAAAACAGAAATCCATTGGTTTCACTATGTTATTGTTAATGCCAATCTATACAGCATGTGATGACATCTTGTTCTTTATGAACAATTAATACAGATTCTATATCTCACAATTGCACTATCTCAAGCCGAAAATCAATGCACATTTCCATTGGCTCTGAAGCAAGCTTATTAGTAAGTAAATGAAAAATACTCTTTGTGAAGTCGAATTCATGAACACATGTTTACAAGGCAGGTGCATTAACCCAGTAAGCCACTGGACCATCATAGGTGCTATGTGATGTCAAGAATGGCAGTGAACATTGAATTGCTAATAGGTAAGTTAAAAAAGAAATCCATTGGTTTCACTATGTTATTGTTAATGCCAATCTATACAGCGTATGATGACATCTTGTTCTTTATGAACAATTAATACAGATTCTATATCTCACAATTGCACTATCTCAAGCCCAAAATCAATGCAAATTTCCATTGGCTCTATAGGAAGCTAAATGAAAAATAATCGCTGTGGAGTCTAACTCATGAACACTTGCTCACATGTCAGGCGCATGAACCTAGAGAGCCACTGGACCATCACAGGAGAAATGTGATGTCAAGAAGAGCAGTGAACATTGAATCGCTAATAGGTAAGTTAAAAAAGAAATCCATTGGTTTCACTATGTTATTGTTAATGCCAATCTATACAGCATATGATGACATCTTGCTCTTTATGAACAATTAATACAGATTCTATTTCTCACAATTGCACTATCTCAGGTCCAAAATTAATGCAAATTTCCATTGGCTCTATAAGAAGCTTATGAGTAAGTAAATTAAAAATACTTTCCATGGAGTGGAACTCATGAACATCTGTTCACAAAGCAGGCGCATCAACCCAGTAAGCCAGTGGACCATCACAGGTGCAATTTGATGTCAAGAAGGGCAGTGAACATTGAATCGCTAATAGGTAAGTTAAAAAAGAAATCCATTGGTTTCACTATGTTATTGTTAATGCCAATCTATACAGCGTATGATGACATCTTGTTCTTTATGAACATTTAATACAGATTCTATATCTCACAATTGCACTATCTCTAGCCCAAAATCAATGTAAATTTCCATTTGCTCTATAGGAAGCTAAATGAAAAATAGTCTCTGTGGAGTCGAAGTCATGAACACTTGCTCAAAAGTCAGGCGCATTAACCCAGAAAGGCACTGGACCATAACAGAAGAAATGAGATGTCGTGCCCAAAATCAATGCAAATTTCCATTGGCTCTATAGGAAGCTAAGTGAAATATACTGTCTGTGGAGTCGAACTCATGAACACTTGCTGACAAGTCAGACACATTAACCCAGAGAGCCACCGGACCATCACGGGAGAAATGTGATGTCAAGAAGAGCAGTGAACATTGAATCGCTAATAGGTAAATTAAAAAAGAAATCCATTGGTTTCACTATGTTATTGTTAATGCCAATCTATACAGCGTATGATGACATCTTGTTCTTTATGAACAATTAATACAAATTCTATATCTCACAATTGCACTATCTCAAGCCCAAAATCAATGCAAATTTCCATTGACTCTATAGGAAGCTAAATGAAAAATACTCTCCTTGGAGTCTAACTCATGAACACTTGCTCACATGTCAGGCACATTAACCTAGAGAGCCACTGGACCATCACAGGAGAAATGTGATGTCAAGAAGAGCAGTGAACATTGAATCGCTAATAGGTAAGTTAAAAAAGAAATCCATTGGTTTCACTATGTTATTGTTAATGCCAATCTATACAGCGTATGATGACATCTTGTTCTTTATGAACAATTAATACAGATTCTATATCTCACAATTGCACTATCTCAAGCCCAAAATCAGTGCAAATTTCCATTGGCTCTATAGGAAGCTAAATGAAAAATAATCTCTGTGGAGTCTAACTCATGAACACTTGCTCACATGTGAGGCGCATTAACCTAGAGAGCCACTGGACCATCACAGGAGAAATGTGATGTCAAAAAGAGCAGTGAACATTGAATCGCTAATAGGTAAATTAAAAAAGAAATCCATTGGTTTCACTATGTTATTGTTAATGCCAATCTATACAGCGTATGATGACATCTTGTTCTTTATGAACAATTAATACAAATTCTATATCTCACAATTGCACTATCTCAAGCCCAAAATCAATGCAAATTTCCATTGACTCTATAGGAAGCTAAATGAAAAATACTCTCCTTGGAGTCTAACTCATTAACACTTGCTCACATGTCAGGCGCATTAACCTAGAGAGCCACTGGACCATCACAGGAGAAATGTGATGTCAAGAAGAGCAGTGAACATTGAATCGCTAATAGGTAAGTTAAAAAAGAAATCCATTGGTTTCACTATGTTATTGTTAATGCCAATCTATACAGCGTATGATGACATCTTCTTCTTTATGAACAATTAATACAGATTCTATATCTCACAATTGCACTATCTCAAGTCCAAAATCAAAGCAAATTTCCATTGGCTCTATAAGAAGCTTATGAGTAAGTAAATTAAAAATACTTTCCATGGAGTTGAACTCATGAACATCTGTTCACAAAGTAGACGCATCAACCCAGTAAGCCAGTGGACCATCACGGGTGCAATTTGATGTCAAGAAGGGCAGTGAACATTGAATCGCTAATAGGTAAGTTAAAAAAGAAATCCATTGGTTTCACTATGTTATTGTTAATGCCAATCTATACAGCGTATGATGACATCTTGTTCTTTATGAACAATTAATACAGATTCTATATCTCACAATTGCACTATCTCAAGCCCAAAATCAATGCAAATTTCCATTGGCTCTATAGGAAGCTAAATGAAAAATAATCTCTGTGGAGTCTAACTCATGAACACTTGCTCACATGTGAGGCGCATTAACCTAGAGAGCCACTGGACCATCACAGGAGAAATGTGATGTCAAAAAGAGTAGTGAACATTGAATCGCTAATAGGTAAATTAAAAAAGAAATCCATTGGTTTCACTATGTTATTGTTAATGCCAATCTATACAGCGTATGATGACATCTTGTTCTTTATGAACAATTAATACAAATTCTATATCTCACAATTGCACTATCTCAAGCCCAAAATCAATGCAAATTTCCATTGACTCTATAGGAAGCTAAATGAAAAATACTCTCCTTGGAGTCTAACTCATGAACACTTGCTCACATGTCAGGCACATTAACCTAGAGAGCCACTGGACCATCACAGGAGAAATGTGACGTCAAGAAGAGCAGTGAACATTGAATCGCTAATAGGTAAGTTAAAAAAGAAATCCATTGGTTTCACTATGTTATTGTTAATGCCAATCTATACAGCGTATGATGACATCTTGTTCTTTATGAACAATTAATACAGATTCTATATCTCACAATTGCACTATCTCAAGCCCAAAATCAGTGCAAATTTCCATTGGCTCTATAGGAAGCTAAATGAAAAATAATCTCTGTGGAGTCTAACTCATGAACACTTGCTCACATGTGAGGCGCATTAACCTAGAGAGCCACGGGACCATCACAGGAGAAATGTGATGTCAAAAAGAGCAGTGAACATTGAATCGCTAATAGGTAAATTAAAAAAGAAATCCATTGGTTTCACTATGTTATTGTTAATGCCAATCTATACAGCGTATGATGACATCTTGTTCTTTATGAACAATTAATACAAATTCTATATCTCACAATTGCACTATCTCAAGCCCAAAATCAATGCAAATTTCCATTGACTCTATAGGAAGCT
Source organism: Phyllobates terribilis (assembly GCF_046119375.1). NCBI lineage: Eukaryota > Metazoa > Chordata > Amphibia > Anura > Dendrobatidae > Phyllobates > Phyllobates terribilis. The sequence goes on along the minus strand of NW_027362764.1, from coordinate 322,623,647 downwards.
AAATGAAAAATACTCTCCTTGGAGTCTAACTCATTAACACTTGCTCACATGTCAGGCGCATTAACCTAGAGAGCCACTGGACCATCACAGGAGAAATGTGATGTCAAGAAGAGCAGTGAACATTGAATCGCTAATAGGTAAGTTAAAAAAGAAATCCATTGGTTTCACTATGTTATTGTTAATGCCAATCTATACAGCGTATGATGACATCTTGTTCTTTATGAACATTTAATACAGATTCTATTTCTCACAATTGCACTATCTCAGGTCCAAAATTAATGCAAATTTCCATTGGCTCTATAAGAAGCTTATGAGTAAGTAAATTAAAAATACTTTCCATGGAGTTGAACTCATGAACATCTGTTCACAAAGCAGGCGCATCAACCCAGTAAGCCAGTGGACCTTCACAGGTGCAATTTGATGTCAAGAAGGGCAGTGAACATTGAATCGCTAATAGGTAAGTTAAAAAAGAAATCCATTGGTTTCACTATGTTATTGTTAATGCCAATCTATACAGCGTATGATGACATCTTGTTCTTTATGAACATTTAATACAGATTCTATATCTCACAATTGCACTATCTCTAGCCCAAAATCAATGCAAATTTCCATTTGCTCTATAGGAAGCTAAATGAAAAATAGTCTCTGTGGAGTCGAAGTCATGAACACTTGCTCAAAAGTCAGGCGCATTAACCCAGAAAGGCACTGGACCATAACAGAAGAAATGAGATGTCGAGCCCAAAATCAATGCAAATTTCCATTGGCTCTATAGGAAGCTAAGTGAAAAATACTGTCTGTGGAGTCGAACTCATGAACACTTGCTGACAAGTCAGGCGCAATAACCCAGAGAGCCACTGGACCATCAAGGGAAAAATGCGATTTCAAGAAGAGCAGTGAACATTGAATCGCTAATAGGTAAATTAAAAAAGAAATCCATTGGTTTCACTATATTATTGTTAATGCCAATCTATACAGCGTATGATGACATCTTGTTCTTTATGAACAATTAATACAGATTCTATTTCTCACAATTGCACTATCTCAAGTCCAAAATCAATGCAAATTTCCATTGGCTCTATAAGAAGCTGATGAGTAAGTAAATTAAAAATACTTTCCATGGAGTTGAACTCATGAACATATGTTCACAAAGCAGGCGCATCAACCCAGTAAGCCAGTGGACCATCACAGGAGCAATTTGATGTCAAGAAGGGCAGTGAACATTGAATCGCTAATAGGTAAGTTAAAAAATAAATCCATTGGTTTCTCTATGTTACTGTTAATGCCCATCTGTAGAGCGTATGATGACATCTTGTTCTTTATGAACAATTAATACAGATTCTATATCTCACAACTATCTCAAGCCCAAAATCAATGCAAATTTCCATTGGCTCTATAGGAAGCTAAATGAAAAATACTCTCCGTGGAGTCGAACGCATGAGCACTTGCTGACAAGTCAGGCGCATTAACCCAGAGAGCCACTGAACCATCGAGAGAGAAAAGTGATGTCAAGAAGAGCAGTGAACATTGAATCGCTAATAGGTAAGTTAAAAAAGAAATCCATTGGTTTCACTATGTTATTGTTAATGCCAATCTATACAGCGTATGATGACATCTTGTTCTTTATGAACAATTAATACAGATTCTATTTCTCACAATTGCACTATCTCAAGCCGAAAATCAATGCACATTTCCATTGGCTCTATAGCAAGCTTATTAGTAAGTAAATGAAAAATACTCTTTGTGAAGTCGAATTCATGAACACCTGTTTACAAGGCAGGTGCTTTAACCCAGTAAGCCACTGGACCATCATAGATGCTATGTGATGTCAAGAATGGCAGTGAACATTGAATTGCTAATAGGTAAGTTAAAAAATAAATCCATTGGTTTCACTATGTTATTGTTAATGCCAATCTATACAGCGTATGATGACATCTTGTTCTTTATGAACAATTAATACAGATTCTATATTTCACAATTGCACTATCTCAAGCCCAAAATCAATGCAAATTTCCATTGGCTCTATAGGAAGCTAAATGAAAAATACTCTTCGTAGAGTTGAACACATGAACACCTCTTCACAAGTAAGGCGCATTAAGCAAGGGAGCCACTGGACCAACACAGGAGCAATGTGATGTCAAGAAGGGCAGTGAACATTGAATCGCTAATAGGTAAGTTAAAAAAGAAATCCATTGGTTTCACTATGTTATTGTTAATGCCAATCTATACTGCGTATGATGACATCTTGTTCTTTATGAACAATTAATACAGATTCTATATCTCACAATTGCACTATCTCAACCCCAAAATCAATGCAAATTTCCATTTGCTCTATAGGAAGCTAAATGAAAAATAGTCTCTGTGGAGTCGAAGTCATGAACACTTGCTCAAAAGTCAGGCGCATTAACCCAGAAAGGCACTGGACCATAACAGAAGAAATGAGATGTCGAGCCCAAAATCAATGCAAATTTCCATTGGCTCTATAGGAAGCTAAGTGAAAAATACTGTCTGTGGAGTCGAACTCATGAACACTTGCTGACAAGTCAGACACATTAACCCAGAGAGCCACCGGACCATCACAGGAAAAATGTGATGTCAAGAAGAGCAGTGAACATTGAATCGCTAATAGGTAAATTAAAAAATAAATCCATTGGTTTCTCTATGTTACTGTTAATGCCCATCTGTACAGCGTATGATGACATCTTGTTCTTTATGAACAATTAATACAGATTCTATATCTCACAACTATCTCAAGCCCAAAATCAATGCAAATTTCCATTGGCTCTATAGGAAGCTAAATGAAAAATACTCTCCGTGGAGTCGAACGCATGAGCACTTGCTGACAAGTCAGGCGCATCAACCCAGAGAGCCACTGGACCATCGAGGGAGAAAAGTGATGTCAAGAAGAGCAGTGAACATTGAATCGCTAATAGGTAAGTTAAAAAAGAAATCTATTGGTTTCACTATGTTATTGTTAATGCCAATCTATACAGCGTATGATGACATCTTGTTCTTTATGAACAATTAATACAGATTCTATATCTCACAATTGCACTATCTCTAGCCCAAAATCAATGCAAATTTCCATTTGCTCTATAGGAAGCTAAATGAAAAATAATCTCTGTAGAGTCTAACTCATGAACACTTGCTCAAAAGTCAGGCGCATTAACCCAGAGAGCCACTGGACCATCACAGGAGAAATGAGATGTCAAGCCCAAAATCAATGCAAATTTCAATTGGCTCTATAGGAAGCTAAAAGAAAAACACTGTCTGTGGAGTCGAACTCATGAACGCTTGCTGATAAGTTAGGTGCATTAACCCAGAGAGCCACTGCACCATCACGGGAGAAATGTGATGTCAAGAAGAGCAGTGAACATTGAATTGCTAATAGGTAAGTTAAAACAGAAATCCATTGGTTTCACTATGTTATTGTTAATGCCAATCTATACAGCATGTGATGACATCTTGTTCTTTATGAACAATTAATACAGATTCTATATCTCACAATTGCACTATCTCAAGCCGAAAATCAATGCACATTTCCATTGGCTCTGAAGCAAGCTTATTAGTAAGTAAATGAAAAATACTCTTTGTGAAGTCGAATTCATGAACACATGTTTACAAGGCAGGTGCATTAACCCAGTAAGCCACTGGACCATCATAGGTGCTATGTGATGTCAAGAATGGCAGTGAACATTGAATTGCTAATAGGTAAGTTAAAAAAGAAATCCATTGGTTTCACTATGTTATTGTTAATGCCAATCTATACAGCGTATGATGACATCTTGTTCTTTATGAACAATTAATACAGATTCTATATCTCACAATTGCACTATCTCAAGCCCAAAATCAATGCAAATTTCCATTGGCTCTATAGGAAGCTAAATGAAAAATAATCGCTGTGGAGTCTAACTCATGAACACTTGCTCACATGTCAGGCGCATGAACCTAGAGAGCCACTGGACCATCACAGGAGAAATGTGATGTCAAGAAGAGCAGTGAACATTGAATCGCTAATAGGTAAGTTAAAAAAGAAATCCATTGGTTTCACTATGTTATTGTTAATGCCAATCTATACAGCATATGATGACATCTTGCTCTTTATGAACAATTAATACAGATTCTATTTCTCACAATTGCACTATCTCAGGTCCAAAATTAATGCAAATTTCCATTGGCTCTATAAGAAGCTTATGAGTAAGTAAATTAAAAATACTTTCCATGGAGTGGAACTCATGAACATCTGTTCACAAAGCAGGCGCATCAACCCAGTAAGCCAGTGGACCATCACAGGTGCAATTTGATGTCAAGAAGGGCAGTGAACATTGAATCGCTAATAGGTAAGTTAAAAAAGAAATCCATTGGTTTCACTATGTTATTGTTAATGCCAATCTATACAGCGTATGATGACATCTTGTTCTTTATGAACATTTAATACAGATTCTATATCTCACAATTGCACTATCTCTAGCCCAAAATCAATGCAAATTTCCATTTGCTCTATAGGAAGCTAAATGAAAAATAGTCTCTGTGGAGTCGAAGTCATGAACACTTGCTCAAAAGTCAGGCACATTAACCCAGAAAGGCACTGGACCATAACAGAAGAAATGAGATGTCGAGCCCAAAATCAATGCAAATTTCCATTGGCTCTATAGGAAGCTAAGTGAAAAATACTGTCGGTGGAGTCGAACTCATGAACACTTGCTGACAAATCAGGCGCATTAACCCAGAGAGCCACTGGACCATCATGGGAAAAATGCGATGTCAAGAAGAGCAGTGAACATTGAATCGCTAATAAGTAAATTAAAAAAGAAATCCATTGGTTTCACTATATTATTGTTAATGCCAATCTATACAGCGTATGATGACATCTTGTTCTTTATGAACAATTAATACAGATTCTATTTCTCACAATTGCACTATCTCAAGTCCAAAATCAATGCAAATTTCCATTGGCTCTATAAGAAGCTTATGAGTAAGTAAATTAAATATACTTTCCATGGAGTTGAACTCATGAACATCTGTTCACAAAGCAGGCGCATCAACCCAGTAAGCCAGTGGACCATCACAGGTGCAATTTGATGTCAAGAAGGGCAGTGAACATTGAATCGCTAATAGGTAAGTTAAAAAATAAATCCATTGGTTTCTCTATGTTACTGTTAATGCCCATCTGTACAGCGTATGATGACATCTTGTTCTTTATGAACAATTAATACAGATTCTATATCTCACAACTATCTCAAGCCCAAAATCAATGCAAATTTCCATTGGCTCTATAGGAAGCTAGATGAAAAATACTCTCCGTGGAGTCGAACGCATGAGCACTTGCTGACAAGTCAGGCGCATTAACCCAGAGAGCCACTGGACCATCGAGGGAGAAAAGTGATGTCAAGAAGAGCAGTGAACATTGAATCGCTAATAGGTAAGTTAAAAAAGAAATCCATTGGTTTCACTATGTTATTGTTAATGCCAATCTATACAGCGTATGATGACATCTTGTTCTTTATGAACAATTAATACAGATTCTATTTCTCACAATTGCACTATCTCAAGCCGAAAATCAATGCACATTTCCATTGGCTCTATAGCAAGCTTATTAGTAAGTAAATGAAAAATACTCTTTGTGAAGTCGAATTCATGAACACCTGTTTACAAGGCAGGTGCTTTAACCCAGTAAGCCACTGGACCATCATAGGTGCTATGTGATGTCAAGAATGGCAGTGAACATTGAATTGCTAATAGGTAAGTTAAAAAATAAATCCATTGGTTTCACTATGTTATTGTTAATGCCAATCTATACAGCGTATGATGACATCTTGTTCTTTATGAACAATTAATACAGATTCTATATTTCACAATTGCACTATCTCAAGCCCAAAATCAATGCAAATTTCCATTGGCTCTATAGGAAGCTAAATGAAAAATACTCTTCGTAGAGTTGAACACATGAACACCTCTTCACAAGTAAGGCGCATTAAGCAAGGGAGCCACTGGACCAACACAGGAGCAATGTGATGTCAAGAAGGGCAGTGAACATTGAATCGCTAATAGGTAAGTTAAAAAAGAAATCCCTTGGTTTCACTATGTTATTGTTAATGCCAATTTATACTGCGTATGATGACATCTTGTTCTTTATGAACAATTAATACAGATTCTATATCTCACAATTGCACTATCTCAAGCCCAAAATCAATGCAAATTTCCATTTGCTCTATAGGAAGCTGAATGAAAAATAATCTCTGTGGAGTCGAACTCATGAACACTTGCTGATAAGTCAGGCGCATTAACCCAGAGAGCCACTGGACCATCACAGGAGAAATGTGATGTCAAGAAGAGCAGTGAACATTGAATCGCTAATAGGTAAGTTAAAAAAGAAATCCATTGGTTTCACTATGTTATTGTTAATGCCAATCTGTACAGCGTATGATGACATCTTGTTCTTTATGAAAAATTAATACAGATTCTATATCTCACAATTGCACTATCTCAAGCCCAAAATCAATGCAAATTTCCATTTGCTCTATAGGAAGCTAAATGAAAAATAATCTCTGTGGAGTCGAACTCATGAACACTTGCTGACAAGTCAGGCGCATTAACCCAGAGAGCCACTGGACCATCACTGGAGAAATGTGATGTCAAGAAGAGCAGTGAACATTGAATCGCTAATAGGTAAGTTAAAAAAGAAATCCATTGGTTTCACTATGTTATTGTTAATGCCAATCTGTACAGCGTATGATGACATCTTGTTCTTTATGAAAAATTAATACAGATTCTTTTTCTCACAATTGCACTATCTCAAGCCCAAAATCAATGTAAATTTCCATTGGCTCTATAGGAAGCTAAATGAAAAATACTCTCCGTGGAGTCAAGCTCAAGAACGCTTGCTCACAAGTCAGACACTTTAACCCAGAGAGCCACTGGACCATCACAGGAGAAATGGGCTGTCAAGCAGAGCAGTGGAAATTTAATCGCTAATATGTAAGTTAAAAAAGAAATCCATTGGTTTCACTATGTTATTGTTAATGCCAATCTATACAGCGTATGATGACATCTTGTTCTTTATGAACAATTAATACAGATTCTATTTCTCACAATTGCCCTATCTCAAGCCCAAAATCAATGCAAATTTCCATTGGCTCTATAAGAAGCTTATGAGTAAGTAAATTAAAAATACTTTCCGTGGAGTCGAACTCATGAACATCTGTTCACAAAGCAGGCGCATCAACCCAGTAAGCCAGTGGACCATCAAAGATGCAATTTGATGTCAAGAAAGGCAGTGAACATTGAATCGCTAATAGGTAAGTTAAAAAAGAAATCCATTGGTTTCTCTATGTTACTGTTAATGCCAATCTGTACAGTGTATGATGACATCTTGTTCTTTATGAACAATTAATACAGATTCTATATCTCACAACTATCTCAAGACCAAAATCAATGCAAATTTCCATTGGCTCTATAGGAAGCTAAATGAAAAATACTCTCCGTGGAGTCGAACGCATGAGCACTTGCTGACAAGTCAGGCGCATTAACCCAGAGAGCCACTGGACCATCGAGGGAGAAAAGTGATGTCAAGAAGAGCAGTGAACATTGAATCGCTAATAGGTAAGTTAAAAAAAAAATCCATTGGTTTCACTATGTTATTGTTAATGCCAATCTGTACAGCGTATGATGACATCTTGTTCTTTATGAACAATTAATACAGATTCTATATCTCACAATTGCACTATCTCTAGCCCAAAATCAATGCAAATTTCCATTTGCTCTATAGGAAGCTAAATGAAAAATAATCTCTGTGGAGTCTAACTCATGAACACTTGCTCAAAAGTCAGGCGCATTAACCCAGAGAGCCACTGGACCATCACAGGAGAAATGAGATGTCAAGCCCAAAATCAATGCAAATTTCAATTGGCTCTATAGGAAGCTAAAAGAAAAACACTGTCTGTGGAGTCGAACTCATGAACACTTGCTGATAAGTCAGGCGCATTAACCCAGAGAGCCACTGCACCATCACGGGAGAAATGTGATGTCAAGAAGAGCAGTGAACATTGAATTGCTAATAGGTAAGTTAAAACAGAAATCCATTGGTTTCACTATGTTATTGTTAATGCCTATCTATACAGCATGTGATGACATCTTGTTCTTTATGAACAATTAATACAGATTCTATATCTCACAATTGCACTATCTCAAGCCGAAAATCAATGCACATTTCCATTGGCTCTGAAGCAAGCTTATTAGTAAGTAAATGAAAAATACTCTTTGTGAAGTCGAATTCATGAACACATGTTTACAAGGCAGGTGCATTAACCCAGTAAGCCACTGGACCATCATAGGTGCTATGTGATGTCAAGAATGGCAGTGAACATTGAATTGCTAATAGGTAAGTTAAAAAAGAAATCCATTGGTTTCACTATGTTATTGTTAATGCCAATCTATACAGCGTATGATGACATCTTGTTCTTTATGAACAATTAATACAGATTCTATTTCTCACAATTGCCCTATCTCAAGCCCAAAATCAATGCAAATTTCCATTGGCTCTATAAGAAGCTTATGAGTAAGTAAATTAAAAATACTTTCCGTGGAGTCGAACTCATGAACATCTGTTCACAAAGCAGGCGCATCAACCCAGTAAGCCAGTGGACCATCAAAGATGCAATTTGATGTCAAGAAAGGCAGTGAACATTGAATCGCTAATAGGTAAGTTAAAAAAGAAATCCATTGGTTTCTCTATGTTACTGTTAATGCCAATCTGTACAGTGTATGATGACATCTTGTTCTTTATGAACAATTAATACAGATTCTATATCTCACAACTATCTCAAGACCAAAATCAATGCAAATTTCCATTGGCTCTATAGGAAGCTAAATGAAAAATACTCTCCGTGGAGTCGAACGCATGAGCACTTGCTGACAAGTCAGGCGCATTAACCCAGAGAGCCACTGGACCATCGAGGGAGAAAAGTGATGTCAAGAAGAGCAGTGAACATTGAATCGCTAATAGGTAAGTTAAAAAAAAAATCCATTGGTTTCACTATGTTATTGTTAATGCCAATCTGTACAGCGTATGATGACATCTTGTTCTTTATGAACAATTAATACAGATTCTATATCTCACAATTGCACTATCTCTAGCCCAAAATCAATGCAAATTTCCATTTGCTCTATAGGAAGCTAAATGAAAAATAATCTCTGTAGAGTCTAACTCATGAACACTTGCTCAAAAGTCAGGCGCATTAACCCAGAGAGCCACTGGACCATCACAGGAGAAATGAGATGTCAAGCCCAAAATCAATGCAAATTTCAATTGGCTCTATAGGAAGCTAAAAGAAAAACACTGTCCGTGGAGTCGAACTCATGAACGCTTGCTGATAAGTCAGGTGCATTAACCCAGAGAGCCACTGCACCATCACGGGAGAAATGTGATGTCAAGAAGAGCAGTGAACATTGAATTGCTAATAGGTAAGTTAAAACAGAAATCCATTGGTTTCACTATGTTATTGTTAATGCCAATCTATACAGCATGTGATGACATCTTGTTCTTTATGAACAATTAATACAGATTCTATATCTCACAATTGCACTATCTCAAGCCGAAAATCAATGCACATTTCCATTGGCTCTGAAGCAAGCTTGTTAGTAAGTAAATGAAAAATACTCTTTGTGAAGTCGAATTCATGAACACATGTTTACAAGGCAGGTGCATTAACCCAGTAAGCCACTGGACCATCATAGGTGCTATGTGATGTCAAGAATGGCAGTGAACATTGAATTGCTAATAGGTAAGTTAAAAAAGAAATCCATTGGTTTCACTATGTTATTGTTAATGCCAATCTATACTGCGTATGATGACATCTTGTTCTTTATGAACAATTAATACAGATTCTATATCTCACAATTGCACTATCTCAAGCCCAAAATCAATGCAAATTTCCATTTGCTCTATAGGAAGCTAAATGAAAAATAATCTCTGTGGAGTCGAACTCATGAACACTTGCTGACAAGTCAGGCGCATTAACCCAGAGAGCCACTGGACCATCACTGGAGAAATGTGATGTCAAGAAGAGCAGTGAACATTGAATCGCTAATAGGTAAGTTAAAAAAGAAATCCATTGGTTTCACTATGTTATTGTTAATGCCAATCTGTACAGCGTATGATGACATCTTGTTCTTTATGAAAAATTAATACAGATTCTTTTTCTCACAATTGCACTATCTCAAGCCCAAAATCAATGTAAATTTCCATTGGCTCTATAGGAAGCTAAATGAAAAATACTCTCCGTGGAGTCAAGCTCAAGAACGCTTGCTCACAAGTCAGACACTTTAACCCAGAGAGCCACTGGACCATCACAGGAGAAATGGGCTGTCAAGCAGAGCAGTGGAAATTTAATCGCTAATATGTAAGTTAAAAAAGAAATCCATTGGTTTCACTATGTTATTGTTAATGCCAATCTATACAGCGTATGATGACATCTTGTTCTTTATGAACAATTAATACAGATTCTATTTCTCACAATTGCCCTATCTCAAGCCCAAAATCAATGCAAATTTCCATTGGCTCTATAAGAAGCTTATGAGTAAGTAAATTAAAAATACTTTCCGTGGAGTCGAAGTCATGAACATCTGTTCACAAAGCAGGCGCATCAACCCAGTAAGCCAGTGGACCATCAAAGATGCAATTTGATGTCAAGAAAGGCAGTGAACATTGAATCGCTAATAGGTAAGTTAAAAAAGAAATCCATTGGTTTCTCTATGTTACTGTTAATGCCAATCTGTACAGTGTATGATGACATCTTGTTCTTTATGAACAATTAATACAGATTCTATATCTCACAACTATCTCAAGACCAAAATCAATGCAAATTTCCATTGGCTCTATAGGAAGCTAAATGAAAAATACTCTCCGTGGAGTCGAACGCATGAGCACTTGCTGACAAGTCAGGCGCATTAACCCAGAGAGCCACTGGACCATCGAGGGAGAAAAGTGATGTCAAGAAGAGCAGTGAACATTGAATCGCTAATAGGTAAGTTAAAAAAAAAATCCATTGGTTTCACTATGTTATTGTTAATGCCAATCTGTACAGCGTATGATGACATCTTGTTCTTTATGAACAATTAATACAGATTCTATATCTCACAATTGCACTATCTCTAGCCCAAAATCAATGCAAATTTCCATTTGCTCTATAGGAAGCTAAATGAAAAATAATCTCTGTAGAGTCTAACTCATGAACACTTGCTCAAAAGTCAGGCGCATTAACCCAGAGAGCCACTGGACCATCACAGGAGAAATGAGATGTCAAGCCCAAAATCAATGCAAATTTCAATTGGCTCTATAGGAAGCTAAAAGAAAAACACTGTCTGTGGAGTCGAACTCATGAACGCTTGCTGATAAGTCAGGTGCATTAACCCAGAGAGCCACTGCACCATCACGGGAGAAATGTGATGTCAAGAAGAGCAGTGAACATTGAATTGCTAATAGGTAAGTTAAAACAGAAATCCATTGGTTTCACTATGTTATTGTTAATGCCAATCTATACAGCATGTGATGACATCTTGTTCTTTATGAACAATTAATACAGATTCTATATCTCACAATTGCACTATCTCAAGCCGAAAATCAATGCACATTTCCATTGGCTCTGAAGCAAGCTTATTAGTAAGTAAATGAAAAATACTCTTTGTGAAGTCGAATTCATGAACACATGTTTACAAGGCAGGTGCATTAACCCAGTAAGCCACTGGACCATCATAGGTGCTATGTGATGTCAAGAATGGCAGTGAACATTGAATTGCTAATAGGTAAGTTAAAAAAGAAATCCATTGGTTTCACTATGTTATTGTTAATGCCAATCTATACAGCGTATGATGACATCTTGTTCTTTATGAACAATTAATACAGATTCTATATCTCACAATTGCACTATCTCAAGCCCAAAATCAATGCAAATTTCCATTGGCTCTATAGGAAGCTAAATGAAAAATAATCGCTGTGGAGTCTAACTCATGAACACTTGCTCACATGTCAGGCGCATGAACCTAGAGAGCCACTGGACCATCACAGGAGAAATGTGATGTCAAGAAGAGCAGTGAACATTGAATCGCTAATAGGTAAGTTAAAAAAGAAATCCATTGGTTTCACTATGTTATTGTTAATGCCAATCTATACAGCATATGATGACATCTTGCTCTTTATGAACAATTAATACAGATTCTATTTCTCACAATTGCACTATCTCAGGTCCAAAATTAATGCAAATTTCCATTGGCTCTATAAGAAGCTTATGAGTAAGTAAATTAAAAATACTTTCCATGGAGTGGAACTCATGAACATCTGTTCACAAAGCAGGCGCATCAACCCAGTAAGCCAGTGGACCATCACAGGTGCAATTTGATGTCAAGAAGGGCAGTGAACATTGAATCGCTAATAGGTAAGTTAAAAAAGAAATCCATTGGTTTCACTATGTTATTGTTAATGCCAATCTATACAGCGTATGATGACATCTTGTTCTTTATGAACATTTAATACAGATTCTATATCTCACAATTGCACTATCTCTAGCCCAAAATCAATGCAAATTTCCATTTGCTCTATAGGAAGCTAAATGAAAAATAGTCTCTGTGGAGTCGAAGTCATGAACACTTGCTCAAAAGTCAGGCACATTAACCCAGAAAGGCACTGGACCATAACAGAAGAAATGAGATGTCGAGCCCAAAATCAATGCAAATTTCCATTGGCTCTATAGGAAGCTAAGTGAAAAATACTGTCGGTGGAGTCGAACTCATGAACACTTGCTGACAAATCAGGCGCATTAACCCAGAGAGCCACTGGACCATCATGGGAAAAATGCGATGTCAAGAAGAGCAGTGAACATTGAATCGCTAATAAGTAAATTAAAAAAGAAATCCATTGGTTTCACTATATTATTGTTAATGCCAATCTATACAGCGTATGATGACATCTTGTTCTTTATGAACAATTAATACAGATTCTATTTCTCACAATTGCACTATCTCAAGTCCAAAATCAATGCAAATTTCCATTGGCTCTATAAGAAGCTTATGAGTAAGTAAATTAAATATACTTTCCATGGAGTTGAACTCATGAACATCTGTTCACAAAGCAGGCGCATCAACCCAGTAAGCCAGTGGACCATCACAGGTGCAATTTGATGTCAAGAAGGGCAGTGAACATTGAATCGCTAATAGGTAAGTTAAAAAATAAATCCATTGGTTTCTCTATGTTACTGTTAATGCCCATCTGTACAGCGTATGATGACATCTTGTTCTTTATGAACAATTAATACAGATTCTATATCTCACAACTATCTCAAGCCCAAAATCAATGCAAATTTCCATTGGCTCTATAGGAAGCTAGATGAAAAATACTCTCCGTGGAGTCGAACGCATGAGCACTTGCTGACAAGTCAGGCGCATTAACCCAGAGAGCCACTGGACCATCGAGGGAGAAAAGTGATGTCAAGAAGAGCAGTGAACATTGAATCGCTAATAGGTAAGTTAAAAAAGAAATCCATTGGTTTCACTATGTTATTGTTAATGCCAATCTATACAGCGTATGATGACATCTTGTTCTTTATGAACAATTAATACAGATTCTATTTCTCACAATTGCACTATCTCAAGCCGAAAATCAATGCACATTTCCATTGGCTCTATAGCAAGCTTATTAGTAAGTAAATGAAAAATACTCTTTGTGAAGTCGAATTCATGAACACCTGTTTACAAGGCAGGTGCTTTAACCCAGTAAGCCACTGGACCATCATAGGTGCTATGTGATGTCAAGAATGGCAGTGAACATTGAATTGCTAATAGGTAAGTTAAAAAATAAATCCATTGGTTTCACTATGTTATTGTTAATGCCAATCTATACAGCGTATGATGACATCTTGTTCTTTATGAACAATTAATACAGATTCTATATTTCACAATTGCACTATCTCAAGCCCAAAATCAATGCAAATTTCCATTGGCTCTATAGGAAGCTAAATGAAAAATACTCTTCGTAGAGTTGAACACATGAACACCTCTTCACAAGTAAGGCGCATTAAGCAAGGGAGCCACTGGACCAACACAGGAGCAATGTGATGTCAAGAAGGGCAGTGAACATTGAATCGCTAATAGCTAAGTTAAAAAAGAAATCCATTGGTTTCACTATGTTATTGTTAATGCCAATCTATACTGCGTATGATGACATCTTGTTCTTTATGAACAATTAATACAGATTCTATATCTCACAATTGCACTATCTCAAGCCCAAAATCAATGCAAATTTCCATTTGCTCTATAGGAAGCTAAATGAAAAATAATCTCTTTGGAGTCGAACTCATGAACACTTGCTGACAAGTCAGGCGCACTAACCCAGAGAGCCACTGGACCATCACAGGAGAAAAGTGATGTCAAGAAGAGCAGTGAACATTGAATCGATAATAGGTAAGTTAAAAAAGAAATCCATTGGTTTCACTATGTTATTGTTAATGCCAATCTGTACAGCGTATGATGGCATCTTGTTCTTTATGAAAAATTAATACAGATTCTTTTTCTCACAATTGCACTATCTCAAGCCCAAAATCAATGTAAATTTCCATTGGCTCTATAGGAAGCTAAATGAAAAATACTCTCCGTGGAGTCAAGCTCAAGAACGCTTGCTCACAAGTCAGACACTTTAACCCAGAGAGCCACTGGACCATCACAGGAGAAATGGGCTGTCAAGCAGAGCAGTGAACATTGAATCGATAATAGGTAAGTTAAAAAAGAAATCCATTGGTTTCACTATGTTATTGTTAATGCCAATCTATACAACGTATGATGACATCTTGATCTTTATGAACAATTAATACAGATTTTATATCTCACAATTGCACTATCTCAAGCCCAAAATCAATGCAAATTTCCATTGGCACTATAAGAAGCTTCTGAGTAAGTAAATTAAAAATACTTTCAGTTTAGTCGAACTCATGAACATCTGTTCACAAAGCAGGCGCATCAACTCAGTAAGCCAGTGGACCATCAAAGGTGCAATTTGATGTCAAGAAGGGCAGTGAACATTGAATCGCTTATAGGTAAGTTAAAAAAGAAATCCATTGGTTTCTCTATGTTACTGTTAATGCCAATCTGGACAGGGTATGATGACATGTTGTTCTTTATGAACAATTAATACAGATTCTATATCTCACAATTGCACTATCTCAAGCCCAAAATCAATGCAAATTTGCATTGGCTCTATAGAAAGCCAAATGAAAAATAGTCTCCGTGGAGTTAAACTCATGAATACTTGCTCACAAGTCAGGCGCATTAACCCAGAAAGCCACTGGACCATCACAGAAGAAATGCGATGTCAAGAAGAGCAGTGAACATTGAATTGATAATAGGTAATTTAACCGGTTCAGGACCGCCCACTGTACATAAACGTCGGCGCTGCCTGGGCTCTGTGCAGCGCCGACGTTTAAAAACGGTGGGTGGTCCCGCAGCGCTCAGGACCCCCAGGGTCCTGCTAGCGCTGCAGTACCGGTTCAGAGCGATAGCTCTGACATGTGGCATCATGGGGACCTGATTGGATCAGGTCCCCATGATGTTAACCTGTTCCTATCTTCTAGATGCCGCGATCCAAAGCGATCTCGGCATTTAAAAGATAGGGACAGCCGGTGGTCGGCGATCGCGACCCCCCACATACCTGTCAGCGGCGGGGATCCCGGTGCTGTGACCTCTGACATCATCGAGACCTGATTGGCTCAGGTCTCGATGATGTCAGCATCACACCAGCCAATCAGAGAGATCACCAGGGAAGTTTGTTTTAGCAACAAACTTTCCCGGGCGATCTGCCTGATAAATGCAGTTTCTCCTCCGATCTCAGTGAGAGAGCAGAGGAGAAACAGTGTGACAAGAGCTGTCAGCCTTGCCACTGTGAAAGTAAAAAAAAAAAAAAATTAAAAAGAAAGTAAGAGTTAGGGTTAGTGAGTCTGTCAGATCAGTCAGTCCTGTCAGATCAGTCCAGTCAGATCTGTCAGTCCTGTCAGATCTGTCAGTCAGATCTGTCAGTCCTGTCAGATCTGTCAGTCAGTCAGTCCTGTCAGATCTGTCAGTCAGTCCTGTCAGATCTGTCAGTCAGTCCTGTCAGTCCTGTCAGATCTGTCAGTCAGTCAGTCCTGTCAGATCTGTCAGTCAGTCCTGTCAGATGTCAGTCAGTCAGTCCTGTCAGATCTGTCAGTCAGTCAGTCCCGTCAGATCTGTCAGTCAGTCAGTCCTCTCAGATCTGTCAGTCAGTCAGTCCTGTCAGATCTGTCAGTCAGTCAGTCCTGTCAGATCTGTCAGTCAGTCAGTCCTGTCAGATCTGTCAGTCAGTCAGATCTGTCAGTCAGTCAGTCCTGTCAGATCTGTCAGTCCTGTCAGATCTGTCAGTCAGTCAGTCCTGTCAGATCTGTCAGTCAGTCAGATCTGTCAGTCAGTCAGTCCTGTCAGATCTGTCAGTAAGTCAGTCCTGTCAGATCAGTCAGTCAGTCCTGTCACATCAGTCAGTCAGTCCTGTCAGATCAGTCCGGTCAGTCCAGTCCGGTCCCGTCCTTTCAGTCCGGTCCGTTCAGTCCAGTCAAAAAATATAAAAATAAAATGGCCCGTCAGACTTATACCGCAGTGGAGGTGTATGCCCTGCTGTGTTCTGACACTGATGACAGCGCAATCTCAGATGGAGATATGGATTTTGAGGGCTTTAGTAGCGGCGACACTGAGAGCCCAGAAATGAGCAGTGATTCTGTTCCATCCTCAAGCCCAAGGACCAGTACAACAATAGGGGCAAATAGCGCTACTGGAGAAACGTCTCCAAATCAGGGAACACTGCCCAGTACAAGCGCTGTCCCTGCTACTAGTGAATTGGCGCACGCCAGTGTACAAGGGGCGTTGCCACATGATCTAGCATTTCCCAGATGGGAGGCTTCAGATTCGGCTGCTCCATTCAGCCCTGATTTCAACGCCATTCCTGGTATAAATGTGGAGGTGGAAGATTTTGGACCAATTCATTTTTTTAATTAGTTTTTTACAGACAGCTTGCTAGAGCATATTGTCGTGCAAACAAATTTATACGCGTCCCAATTCATAAGCCAGAATCCCCGATCTTACTATGCTAGGGCAAATTTATGGACACCAACTAATGTCCCGGAAATAAAAAAATTTTTAGGACTTACATTTGCCATGGGGCTTGTTAAAAAACCAAGCATTCGATCCTACTGGTCCAACCACCCTGTTCAAGCCACCCCTATGTTTTCAGTTATTCTGCCTAGGACATTTTAACGACAATAGTCAATGCCTGCCCAGAAATGCCCCAGAACATGACAGGTTATATAAAATTAGACCCATCATTGAAAATTTGTCAGAAAAATTCTTAAGCCTCTACACCCCAACACAAAATATTTCTATAGACGAGTCCCTTGTAAAATTCAAAGGAAGACTGCACCTCAAGCAATTTATCCCATCTAAAAGGGCAAGGTTTGGAATAAAGCTCTATAAAATGTGCGAAAGTTCAACCGGATACACATCCGCTTTTCGCATATATGAGGGGAAAGATAGCCAACTAAACCCACCAGGATGCCCTACTTATCTGGGGACATCTGGAAAAATTGTTTGGGAGCTGATAAGTCCATTTTTTCAAAAAGGCTACAATCTATATGTGGACAATTATTACACCAGCATACCCCTATTTAAAAGTCTGGTTGAACACAACATCGGGGCTTGTGGGACCATCCGTAAAAACCATCAGGGGTTTGCACAACCATTGGTCAACCAAAAGTTTCAAAAGGGGCAGTCAGGGGCTGTACGCAACGGAGAGCTGCTTGCCCTGAAATATAGGGATAAGAGGGATATTTTTGTCCTCAGCTCGATCCACACAGATGCCACAAGGGCCACTGTAGAACTAGGATCCACCACTCCGAAGCAAAAACCTGTGTCAGTCATTGACTACAACAAACACATGGGGGGTGTGGACCTTGCAGACCAGGTTCTACAGCCATACCAGGTATCAAGAAAGTCCTATACCTGGTATAAAAAGTTGGTTATTTATTTGTTTCAGGTGGCCACATACAATTCTTTTGTGTTGTACAAAAAAGCAGGAAATTCAGATCCTTTTCTTGATTATCAAGAAAAGGTAATTGAAAATCTTGTCTTTCAAAGTGTTAGCCCCGCTCATCCATTAGAATCTGAGGATGTGAAAAGACTCACTGAGCGACATTTTATTGCACTTATTCCAGCAACGGAAACAAGAAGGAACCCCCAGAAAAGATGTTGTGTATGTACTAAGAGAGGAATGAGGCGTGATACCCGCTACTATTGCCCACAATGCCCATCATTGCCAGCCTTATGCGTCACTGACTGCTTTAAAATCTTCCACACAGAACCACGTTTTTAAACTGTAAAAATGTATCCCAATTTGTCATTCAAACATTTGGTTCATTTAGTGAATGACACATTCGAGTAGAGCTCACTTAATTTCCAGGGGGGGTTCTCCAGAATCTAAACCTTCCATTGCGTGCTTGTTTCTGGAAATCATCCATTGAGTTAAAATGGTCACTAAACCCATAGATGAATTCCCAGAGGGGTTTCATTTCCAAAATGGGGTCACTTCAGGGGGGATTCTTTAGCTCTGGTACTCTGAAAAGTGCCAGAACAGCATAATCCCCCCTGAAGTGACCCCATTATAGAAAAGACACCTCTGTGGGAATTCATCTATGGGTTTAGTGACCATTTACCTATCTACTTATTTTCCCACCACTAGATTAATTTATACAGAGGAGTAGATTGTAAAATTCGGTCACTTGTTGTGGGTTTCCTCTGTTTAGGCACCTCAGGGGCTCTCCAAATGCAACATGGCGTCCGCTATCCATTCCAGTCAAATTTCCATTCCAAAAGTCAAATGGCGCTCCTTACCTTCCAAGCCATGCCGTGCGCCCAAACAGTGGCTTTGCACCACATATGGGGTATCAGCGTGCTCAGGAGAAATTGCACAACACATTTTAGGGTCCATTTTTTCTGGCTGCCCTTGTGAAAATTAAAAATTTGAGGCTAAAGTAGCAGTTTTGTGTTAAAAATGTGTTTTTTTATTTTCACACTTCAACATTATAAAATTCTGTGAAGCCCCTGGGGGTTCAAGGTGCTCACCACACATCTAGATAAGTTCCTTGAGGGGTCTAGTTTCCAAAATGGGGTCACTTGTTGGGGGTTTCCTCTGTTTAGGCACCTCAGGGGCTCTCCAAATGCAACATGGCGTCCGCTATCCATTCCAGTCAAATTTCCATTCCAAAAGTCAAATGGCGCTCCTTACCTTCCAAGCCATGCCGTGCGCCCAAACAGTGGCTTTGCACCACATATGGGGTATCAGCGTGCTCAGAAGAAATTGCACAACACATTTTGGGGTCCATTTTTTCTGGCTGCCCTTGTGAAAATTAAAAATTTGAGGCTAAAGTAGCAGTTTTGTGTTAAAAATGTGTTTTTTTATTTTCACACTTCAACATTATAAAATTCTGTGAAGCCCCTGGGGGTTCAAGGTGCTCACCACACATCTAGATAAGTTCCTTGAGGGGTCTAGTTTCCAAAATGGGGTCACTTGTTAGGGGTTTCCTCTGTTTAGACACCTCTGGGGCTCTCCAAATGCAACATGGCGTCCGCTATCCATTCCAGTCAAATTTCCATTCCAAAAGTCAAATGGCGCTCCTTACTTTCCAAGCCATGCCGTGCACCCAAAGAGTGGCTTTGCACCACATATGGGGTATCAGCGTGCTCAGGAGAAATTACACAACACATTTTGGGGTCCATTTTTTCTGGCTGCCCTTGTGAAAATTAAAAATTTGAGGTTAAAGTAGCAGTTTTGTGAAAAAAAGTTAAATGTTCATTGTTTTCTTCCACATTCCAAAAATTCCTGTGAAGCACCTGAAGGGTTAATAAACTTCTTGAATGTGGTTTTGAGCACCTTGAGGGGTGAAGTTTTTATAATGGTGTCACTTTTGGGTATTTTCTGTCATAAAGGCTCCTCAAAGTCACTTCAAATAAGATGTGGTCCCTAAAAAAAATGTTTTTGTAAATTTTGTTGTAAAAATGAGAAATCGCTGGTCAACTTTTAACCCTTATAGCTTCCTAACAAAAAAAAATTTTGGTTCCAAAATTGTGCTGATGTGAAGTAGACATGTGGGCAATGTTTTTTATTAACTATTTTGTGTGATATATCTCTCTGATTAAAGGGCATGAAAATTCAAAGTTTGAAAATTGCAAAATTTTCAAAATTTTCGCCAAATTTCCGATTTTTTCACAATCAAACGCAAGTGATATCAAAGAAATTTTACAACTATCATGAAGTACAATATGTCACAAAAAAACAATCTCAGAATCAGGGGGATCCGTAGAAGCGTTCCAGAGTAATTACCTCATAAAGTGACAGTGGTCAGAATTGAAAAAATTGGCCCGGTCACGAAGGCAAAAACAGGCTCTGGCGCGAAGTGGTTAAAAAAGAAATCCATTGGTTTCACTATGTTATTGTTAATGCCAAGCTATACAACGTATGATGACATCTTGATCTTTATGAACAATTAATACAGATTCTATATCTCACAACTATCTCAAGCCCAAAATCAATGCAAATTTCCATTGGCTCTATAGGAAGCTAAATGAAAAATACTCACCGTGGAGTCGATCGCATGAGCAGTTGCTGACAAGTCAGGCGCATTAACCCAGAGAGCCACTGGACCATCGAGGGAGAAAAGTGATGTCAAGAAGAGCAGTGAACATTGAATCGCTAATAGGTAAGTTAAAAAAGAAATCCATTGGTTTCACTATGTTATTGTTAATGCCAATCTGTACAGCGTATGATGACATCTTGTTCTTTATGAACAATTAATACAGATTCTATATCTCACAATTGCACTATCTCTAGCCCAAAATAAATGCAAATTTCCATTTGCTCTATAGTAAGCTAAATCTAACTCATGAACACTTGCTCAAAAGTCAGGCGCATTAACCCAGAGAGCCACTGCACCATCACGGGAGAAATGTGATGTCAAGAAGAGCAGTGAACATTGAATTGCTAATAGGTAAGTTAAAAAAGAAATCCATTGGTTTCACTATGTTATTGTTAATGCCAATCTATACAGCATGTGATGACATCTTGTTCTTTATGAACAATTAATACACATTCTATATCTCACAATTGCACTATCTCAAGCCGAAAATCAATGCACATTTCCATTGGCTCTAAAGCAAGCTTATTAGTAAGTAAATGAAAAATACTCTTTGTGAAGTCGAATTCATGAACACATGTCTACAAGACAGGAGCATTAACCCAGTAAGCCACTGGACCATCATAGGTGCTATGTGATGTCAAGAATGGCAGTGAACATTGAATTGCTAATAGGTAAGTTAAAAAAGAAATCCATTGGTTTCACTATGTTATTGTTAATGCCAATCTATAGAGCGTATGATGACATCTTGTTCTTTATGAACAATTAATACAGATTCAATATCTCACAATTGCACTATCTCAAGCCCAAAATCAATGCAAATTTGCATTGGCTCTATAGGAAGCCAAATGAAAAAAAGTCTCCGTGGAGTCAAACTCATGAATACTTGCTCACAAGTCAGGCGCATTAACCCAGAAAGCCACTGGACCATCACAGAAGCAATGCGATGTCAAGAAGAGCAGTGAACATTGAATTGATAATAGGTAATTTAAAAAAGAAATCCATTGGTTTCACTATGTTATTGTTAATGCCAATCTATACAGCGTATGATGACATCTTGTTCTTTATGAACAATTAATACAGATTCTTTTTCTCACAATTGCACTATCTCAAGCCCAAAATCAATGTAAATTTCCATTGGCTCTATAGGAAGCTAAATGAAAAATACTCTCCGTGGAGTCAAGCTCAAGAACACTTGCTCACAAGTCAGACACTTTTACCCAGAGAGTCACTGGACCATCACAGGAGAAATGGGCTGTCAAGCAGAGCAGTGAAAATTTAATCGCTAATATGTAAGTTAAAAAAGAAATCCATTGGTTTCACTATGTTATTGTTAATGCCAATCTATACAGCGTATGATGACATCTTGTTCTTTATGAACAATTAATACAGATTCTATTTCTCACAATTGCCCTATCTCAAGCCCAAATTCAATGCAAATTTCCATTGGCTCTATAAGAAGCTTATGAGTAAGTAAATTAAAAATACTTTCCGTGGAGTCGAACTCATGAACATCTGTTCACAAAGCAGGCGCATCAACCCAGTAAGCCAGTGGACCATCAAAGATGCAATTTGATGTCAAGAAAGGCAGTGAACATTGAATCGCTAATAGGTAAGTTAAAAAAGAAATCCATTGGTTTCTCTATGTTACTGTTAATGCCAATCTGTACAGTGTATGATGACATCTTGTTCTTTATGAACAATTAATACAGATTCTATATCTCACAATTCCACTATCTCAAGCCCAAAATCAATGCAAATTTCCATTGGCTCTATAGGAAGCTAAATGAAAAATACTCTCCGTGGAGGTGAACTCATGAATACTTGCTCACAAGTCAGGCGCATTAACCCAGAGAGCCACTGGACCATCACGTTAAAATGTGATGTAAAGAAGAGCAGTGAACATTGAATCGCTAATAGGTAAGTTAAAAAAGAAATCCATTGGTTTCACTATGTTATTGTTAATGCCAATCTATACAACGTATGATGACATCTTGATCTTTATGAACAATTAATACAGATTTTATATCTCACAATTGCACTATCTCAAGTCCAAAATCAATGCAAATTTCCATTGGCACTATAAGAAGCTTCTGAGTAAGTAAATTAAAAATACTTTCAGTTTAGTCGAACTCATGAACATCTGTTCACAAATGAGCCGCATCAACTCAGTAAGCCAGTGGACCATCACAGGTGCAATTTGATGTCAAGAAGGGCAGTGAACATTGAATCGCTAATAGTTAAGTTAAAAAAGAAATCCATTGGTTTCTCTATGTTACTGTTAATGCCAATCTGGACAGGGTATGATGACATGTTGTTCTTTATGAACAATTAATACAGATTCTATATCTCACAATTGCACTATCTCAAGCCCAAAATCAATGCAAATTTGCATTGGCTCTATAGGAAGCCAAATGAAAAAAAGTCTCAGTGGAGTCAAACTCATGAATACTTGCTCACAAGTCAGGCGCATTAACCCAGAAAGCCACTGGACCATCACAGAAGCAATGCGATGTCAAGAAGAGCAGTGAACATTGAATTGATAATAGGTAATTTAAAAAAGAAATCCATTGGTTTCACTATGTTATTGTTAATGCCAATCTATACAGCGTATGATGACATCTTGTTCTTTATGAACAATTAATACAGATTCTTTTTCTCACAATTGCACTATCTCAAGCCCAAAATCAATGTAAATTTCCATTGGCTCTATAGGAAGCTAAATGAAAAATACTCTCCGTGGAGTCAAGCTCAAGAACACTTGCTCACAAGTCAGACACTTTAACCCAGAGAGCCACTGGACCATCACAGGAGAAATGGGCTGTCAAGCAGAGCAGTGAAAATTTAATCGCTAATATGTAAGTTAAAAAAGAAATCCATTGGTTTCACTATGTTATTGTTAATGCCAATCTATACAGCGTATGATGACATCTTGTTCTTTATGAACAATTAATACAGATTCTATTTCTCACAATTGCCCTATCTCAAGCCCAAATTCAATGCAAATTTCCATTGGCTCTATAAGAAGCTTATGAGTAAGTAAATTAAAAATACTTTCCGTGGAGTCGAACTCATGAACATCTGTTCACAAAGCAGGCGCATCAACCCAGTAAGCCAGTGGACCATCAAAGATGCAATTTGATGTCAAGAAAGGCAGTGAACATTGAATCGCTAATAGGTAAGTTAAAAAAGAAATCCATTGGTTTCTCTATGTTACTGTTAATGCCAATCTGTACAGTGTATGATGACATCTTGTTCTTTATGAACAATTAATACAGATTCTATATCTCACAATTCCACTATCTCAAGCCCAAAATCAATGCAAATTTGCATTGGCTCTATAGGAAGCCAAATGAAAAATAGTCTCCGTGGAGTCAAACTCATGAATACTTGCTCACAAGTCAGGCGCAATAACCCAGAAAGCCACTGGACCATCACAGAAGCAATGCGATGTCAAGAAGAGCAGTGAACATTGAATTGATAATAGGTAATTTAAAAAAGAAATCCATTGGTTTCACTATGTTATTGTTAATGCCAATCTATACAGCGTATGATGACATCTTCTTCTTTATGAACAATTAATACAGATTCTTTTTCTCACAATTGCACTATCTCAAGCCCAAAATCAATGTAAATTTCCATTGGCTCTATAGGAAGCTAAATGAAAAATACTCTCCGTGGAGTCAAGCTCAAGAACACTTGCTCACAAGTCAGACACTTTTACCCAGAGAGCCACTGGACCATCACAGGAGAAATGGGCTGTCAAGCAGAGCAGTGAAAATTTAATCGCTAATATGTAAGTTAAAAAAGAAATCCATTGGTTTCACTATGTTATTGTTAATGCCAATCTATACAGCGTATGATGACATCTTGTTCTTTATGAACAATTAATACAGATTCTATTTCTCACAATTGCCCTATCTCAAGCCCAAATTCAATGCAAATTTCCATTGGCTCTATAAGAAGCTTATGAGTAAGTAAATTAAAAATACTTTCCGTGGAGTCGAACTCATGAACATCTGTTCACAAAGCAGGCGCATCAACCCAGTAAGCCAGTGGACCATCACAGGTGCAATTTGATGTCAAGAAGGGCAGTGAACATTGAATCGCTAATAGGTAAGTTAAAAAAGAAATCCATTGGTTTCACTATGTTATTGTTAATGCCAATCTATACAGCGTATGATGACATCTTGTTCTTTATGAACAATTAATTCAGATTCCATATCTCACAATTGCACTATCTCAAGACCAAAATCAATGCAAATTTCCATTGGCTCTATAGGAAGCTAAATGAAAAATTCTCTCCTTGGAGTCTAACTCATGAACATCTGTTCACAAAGCAGGCGCATCAACCCAGTAAGCCAGTGGACCATCACAGGTGCAATTTGATGTCAAAAAGGGCAGTGAACATTGAATCGCTAATAGGTAAGTTAAAAAAGAAATCCATTGGTTTCACTATGTTATTGTTAATGCCAATCTATACAGCGTATGATGACATCTTGTTCTTTATGAACAATTAATACAGATTCTATATCTCACAATTGCACTATCTCAAGCCCAAAATCAATACAAATTTCCATTGGCTCTATAGGAAGCTAAATGAAAAATAATCTCTGTGGAGTCTAACTCATGAACACTTGCTCACATGTCAGGCACATTAACCTAGAGAGCCACCGGACCATCACAGGAGAAATGTGATGTCAAAAAGAGCAGTGAACATTGAATCGCTAATAGGTAAATTAAAAAAGAAATCCATTGGTTTCACTATGTTATTGTTAATGCCAATCTATACAGCGTATGATGACATCTTGTTCTTTATGAACAATTAATACAGATTCTATATCTCACAATTGCACTATCTCAAGCCCAAAATCAATGCAAATTTCCATTGACTCTATAGGAAGCTAAATGAAAAATACTCTCCTTGGAGTCTAACGCATGAACACTACCACACATGTCAGGCGCATTAACCTAGAGAGCCACTGGACCATCACAGGAGAAATGTGATGTCAAGAAGAGCAATGAACATTGAATCGCTAATAGGTAAGTTAAAAAAGAAATCCCTTGGTTTCACTATGTTATTGTTAATGCCAATCTATACAGCGTATGATGACATCTTGTTCTTTATGAACAATTAATACAGATTCTATATCTCACAATTACACTATCTCAAGCCCAAAATCAATGCAAATTTCCATTGGCTCTATAGGAAGCTAAATGAAAAATAATCTCTGTGGAGAATAACTCATGAACACTTGCTCACATGTCAGGCGCATTAACCTAGAGAGCCACTGGATCATCACAGGAGAAATGTGATGTCAAGAAGAGCAATGAACATTGAATCGCTAATAGGTAAGTTAAAAAAGAAATACCTTGGTTTCACTATGTTATTGTTAATGCCAATCTATACAGCGTATGATGACATCTTGTTCTTTATGAACAATTAATACAGATTCTATATCTCACAATTACACTATCTCAAGCCCAAAATCAATGCAAATTTCCATTGGCTCTATAGGAAGCTAAATGAAAAATAATCTCTGTGGAGTATAACTCGTGAACACTTGCTCACATGTCAGGCGCATTAACCTAGAGAGCCACTGGATCATCACAGGAGATATGTGATGTCAAGAAGAGCAGTGAACATTGAATCGCTAATAGGTAAGTTAAAAAAGAAATCCCTTGGTTTCACTATGTTATTGTTAATGCCAATCTATACAGCGTATGACGACATCTTGTTCTTTATGAACAATTAATACAGATTCTATTTCTCACAATTGCACTATCTCAAGTCCAAAATCAATGCAAATTTCCATTGGCTCTATAAGAAGCTTATGAGTAAGTAAATTAAAAATACTTTCCATGGAGTTGAACTCATGAACATCTGTTCACAAAGCAGGCGCATCAACCCAGTAAGCCAGTGGACCATCACAGGTGCAATTTGATGTCAAGAAGGGCAGTGAACATTGAATCGCTAATAGGTAAGTTAAAAAAGAAATCCATTGGTTTCACTATGTTATTGTTAATGCCAATCTATACAGCGTATGATGACATCTTGTTCTTTATGAACAATTAATACAGATTCCATATCTCACAATTGCACTATCTCAAGACCAAAATCAATGCAAATTTCCATTGGCTCTATAGGAAGCTAAATGAAAAATTCTCTCCTTGGAGTCTAACTCATGAACACTTGCTCACATTTCAGGCGCATTAACCTAGAGAGCCACTGAACCATCACAGGAGAATTGTGATGTCAAGAAGAGCAGTGAACATTGAATCGCTAATAGGTAAGTTAAAAAAGAAATCCATTGGTTTCACTATGTTATTGTTAATGCCTATCTATACAGCGTATGATGACATCTTGATCTTTATGAACAATTAATACAGATTCCATATCTCACAATTGCACTATCTCAAGACCAAAATCAATGCAAATTTCCATTGGCTCTATAGGAAGCTAAATGAAAAATTCTCTCCTTGGAGTCTAACTCATGAACACTTGCTCACATTTCAGGCGCATTAACCTAGAGAGCCACTGGACCATCACAGGAGAATTGTGATGTCAAGAAGAGCAGTGAACATTGAATCGCTAATAGGTAAGTTAAAAAAGAAATCCATTGGTTTCACTATGTTATTGTTAATGCCTATCTATACAGCGTATGATGACATGTTGATCTTTATGAACAATTAATACAGATTTTATATCTCACAATTGCACTATCTCAAGCCCAAAATCAATGTAAATTTCCATTGGCACTTTAAGAAGCTTCTGAGTAAGTAAATTAAAAATACTTTCAGTTTAGTCGAACTCATGAACATCTGTTCACAAAGGAGGCGCATCAACTCAGTAAGCCAGTGGACCATCACAGGTGCAATTTGATGTCAAGAAGGGCAGTGAACATTGAATCGCTAATAGGTAAGTTAAAAAAGAAATCCATTGGTTTCTCTATGTTACTGTTATTGCCAATCTGGACAGGGTATGATGACATGTTGTTCTTTATGAACAATTAATACAGATTCTATATCTCACAATTGCACTATCTCAAGCCCAAAATCAATGCAAATTTGCATTGGCTCTATAGGAAGCCAAATGAAAAAAAGTCTCCGTGGAGTCAAACTCATGAATACTTGCTCACAAGTCAGGCGCATTAACCCAGAAAGCCACTGGACCATCACAGGTGCAATGCGATGTCAAGAAGAGCAGTGAACATTGAATTGATAATAGGTAATTTAAAAAAGAAATCCATTGGTTTCACTATGTTATTGTTAATGCCAATCTATACAGCGTATGATGACATCTTGTTCTTTATGAACAATTAATACAGATTCTATTTCTCACAATTGCACTATCTCAAGTCCAAAATCAATGCAAATTTCCATTGGCTCTATAAGAAGCTTATGAGTAAGTAAATTAAAAATACTTTCCATGGAGTTGAACTCATGAACATCTGTTCACAAAGCAGGCGCATCAACCCAGTAAGCCAGTGGACCATCACAGGTGCAATTTGATGTCAAGAAGGGCAGTGAACATTGAATCGCTAATAGGTAAGTTAAAAAAGAAATCGATTGGTTTCACTATGTTATTGTTAATGCCAATCTATACAGCGTATGATGACATCTTGTTCTTTATGAACAATTAATACAGATTCCATATCTCACAATTGCACTATCTCAAGACCAAAATCAATGCAAATTTCCATTGGCTCTATAGGAAGCTAAATGAAAAATTCTCTCCTTGGAGTCTAACTCATGAACATCTGTTCACAAAGCAGGTGCATCAACCCAGTAAGCCAGTGGACCATCACAGGTGCAATTTGATGTCAAGAAGGGCAGTGAACATTGAATCGCTAATAGGTAAGTTAAAAAAGAAATCCATTGGTTTCACTATGTTATTGTTAATGCCAATCTATACAGCGTATGATGACATCTTGTTCTTTATGAACAATTAATACAGATTCGATATCTCACAATTGCACTATCTCAAGCCCAAAATCAATACAAATTTCCATTGGCTCTATAGGAAGCTAAATGAAAAATAATCTCTGTGGAGTCTAACTCATGAACACTTGCTCACATGTCAGGCACATTAACCTAGAGAGCCACCGGACCATCACAGGAGAAATGTGATGTCAAAAAGAGCAGTGAACATTGAATCGCTAATAGGTAAATTAAAAAAGAAATCCATTGGTTTCACTATGTTATTGTTAATGCCAATCTATACAGCGTATGATGATATCTTGTTCTTTATGAACAATTAATACAGATTCTATATCTCACAATTGCACTATCTCAAGCCCAAAATCAATGCAAATTTCCATTGACTCTATAGGAAGCTAAATGAAAAATACTCTCCTTGGAGTCTAACGCATGAACACTTCCTCACATGTCAGGCGCATTAACCTAGAGAGCCACTGGAAGATCACAGGAAAAATGTGATGTCAAGAAGAGCAATGAACATTGAATCGCTAATAGGTAAGTTAAAAAAGAAATCCCTTGGTTTCACTATGTTATTGTTAATGCCAATCTATACAGCGTATGATGACATCTTGTTCTTTATGAACAATTAATACAGATTCTATATCTCACAATTACACTATCTCAAGCCCAAAATCAATGCAAATTTCCATTGGCTCTATAGGAAGCTAAATGAAAAATAATCTCTGTGGAGAATAACTCATGAACACTTGCTCACATGTCAGGTGCATTAACCTAGAGAGCCACTGGATCATCACAGGAGAAATGTGATGTCAAGAAGAGCAATGAACATTGAATCGCTAATAGGTAAGTTAAAAAAGAAATCCCTTGGTTTCACTATGTTATTGTTAATGCCAATCTATACAGCGTATGATGACATCTTGTTCTTTATGAACAATTAATACAGATTCTATATTTCACAATTGCACTATCTCAAGCCCAAAATCAATGCAAATTTCCATTGGCTCTATAGGAAGCTAAATGAAAAACAATCTCTATGGAGTCTAACTCATGAACACTTGCTCACATGTCAGGCGCATTAACCTAGAGAGCCACTGGACCATCACAGGAGAAATGTGATGTCAAAAAGAGCAGTGAACATTGAATCGCTAATAGGTAAATTAAAAAAGAAATCCATTGGTTTCACTATGTTATTGTTAATGCCAATCTATACAGCGTATGATGACATCTTGTTCTTTATGAACAATTAATGCAGATTCTATTTCTCACAATTGCACTATCTCAAGTCCAAAGTCAATGCAAATTTCCATTGGCTCTATAAAAAGCTTATGAGTAAGTAAATTAAAAATTCTTTCCATGGAGTTGCACTCATGAACAGCTGTTCACAAAGCAGGCGCATCAACCCAGTAAGCCAGTGGACCATCACAGGTGCAATTTGATGTCAAGAAGGGCAGTGAACATTGAATCGCTAATAGGTAAGTTAAAAAAGAAATCCATTGGTTTCACTATGTTATTGTTAATGCCAATCTATACAGCGTATGATGACATCTTGTTCTTTATGAATAATTAATACAGATTCTATATCTCACAACTATCTCAAGCCCAAAATCAATGCAAATTTCCATTGACTCTATAGGAAGCTAAATAAAAAATTATCTCTGTGGAGTCGAAGTCATGAACACTTGCTCAAAAGTCAGGCGCATTAACCCAGAGAGCCACTGGACCATCACAGGAGAAATAAGAAGTCGAGCCCAAAATCAATGCAAATTTCCATTGGCTCTATAGGAAGCTAAATGAAAAAAACTGTCTGTGGAGTCTAACTCATGAACATCTGTTCACAAAGCAGGCGCATCAACCCAGTAAGCCAGTGGACCATCACAGGTGCAATTTAATGTCAAGAAGGGCAGTGAACATTGAATCGCTAATAGGTAAGTTAAAAAAGAAATCCATTTGTTTCACTATGTTATTGTTAATGCCAATCTATACAGCGTATGATGACATCTTGTTCTTTATGAACAATTAATACAGATTCTATATCTCACAATTGCACTATCTCAAGCCCAAAATCAATGCAAATTTCCATTGACTCTATAGGAAGCTAAATGAAAAATACTCTCCTTGGAGTCTAACTCATGAACACTTGCTCACTTGTCAGGCGCATTAACCTAGAGAGCCACTGGACCATCACAGGAGAAATGTGATGTCAAGAAGAGCAGTGAACATTGAATCGCTAATAGGTAAGTTAAAAAAGAAATCCATTGGTTGCACTATGTTATTGTTAATGCCAATCTATACAGCGTATGATGACATCTTGTTCTTTATGAACAATTAATACAGATTCTATATCTCACAATTGCACTATCTCAAGCCCAAAATCAATGCAAATTTCCATTGACTCTATAGGAAGCTAAATGAAAAATACTCTCCTTGGAGTCTAACTCATGAACACTTGCTCACATGTCAGGCGCATTAACCTAGAGAGCCACTATACCATCACAGGAGAAATGTGATGTCAAGAAGAGCAGTGAACATTGAATCGCTATTAGGTAAGTTGAAAAAGAAATCCATTGGTTTCACTATGTTATTGTTAATGCCAATCTATACAGTGTATGATGACATCTTGCTCTTTATGAACAATTAATACAGATTCTATATCTCACAATTGCACTATCTCAAGTCCAAAATCAATGCAAATTTCCATTGGCTCTATAAGAAGCTTATGAGTAAGTAAATTAAAAATACTTTCCATGGAGTTGAACTCATGAACATCTGTTCACAAAGCAGGCGCATCAACCCAGTAAGCCAGTGGACCATCACAGGTGCAATTTGATGTCAAGAAGGGCAGTGAACATTGAATCGCTAATAGGTAAGTTAAAAAAGAAATCCATTGGCTTCACTATGTTATTGTTAATGCCAATCTATACAGCGTATGATGACATCTTGTTCTTTATGAACAATTAATACAGATTCTATATCTCACAATTGCACTATCTCAAGCCCAAAATCAATGCAAATTTCCATTGACTCTATAGGAAGCTAAATAAAAAATACTCTCCTTGGAGTCTAACTCATGAACACTTGCTCACATGTCAGGCGCATTAACCTAGAGAGCCACTGGACCATCACAGGAGAAATGTGATGTCAAGAAGAGCAGTGAACATTGAATCGCTAATGGGTAAGTTAAAAAAGAAATCCATTGGTTTCACTATGTTATTGTTAATGCCAATCTATACAGCGTATGATGACATCTTGTTCTTTATGAACAATTAATACAGATTCTATATCTCACAATTGCACTATCTCAAGCCCAAAATCAATGCAAATTTCCATTGGCTCTATAGGAAGCTAAATGAAAAATAATCTCTGTGGAGTCTAACTCATGAACACTTGCTCAAAAGTCAGGCGCATTAACCCAGAAAGGCACTGGACCATAACAGAAGAAATGAGATGTCGAGCCCAAAATCAATGCAAATTTCCATTGGCTCTATAGGAAGCTAAGTGAAAAATACTGTCTGTGGAGTCGAACTCATGAACACTTGCTGACAAGTCAGGCGCATTAACCCAGGGAGCCACTGGACCATAACGGGAGAAATGTGATGTCAAGAAGAGCAGTGAACATTGAATCGCTAATAGGTAAATTAAAAAAGAAATCCATTGGTTTCACTATATTATTGTTAATGCCAATCTATACAGCGTATGATGACATCTTGTTCTTTATAGACAATTAATACAGATTCTATTTCTCACAATTGCACTATCTCAAGTCCAAAATCAATGCAAATTTCCATTGGCTCTATAAGAAGCTTATGAGTAAGTAAATTAAAAATACTTTCCATGCAGTTGAACTCATGAACATCGGTTCACAAAGCAGGCGCATCAACCCAGTAAGCCAGTGGACCATCACAGGTGCAATTTGATGTCAAGAAGGGCAGTGAACATTGAATCGCTAATAGGTAAGTTAAAAAATAAATCCATTGGTTTCTCTATGTTACTGTTAATGCCCATCTGTACAGCGTATGATGACATCTTGTTCTTTATGAACAATTAATACAGATTCTATATCTCACAACTATCTCAAGCCCAAAATCAATACAAATTTCCATTGGCTCTATAGGAAGCTAAATGAAAAATACTCTCCGTGGAGTCGAACGCATGAGCACTTGCTGACAAGTCAGGCGCATTAACCCAGAGAGCCAATGGACCATCGAGGGAGAAAAGTGATGTCAAGAAGAGCAGTGAACATTGAATCGCTAATAGGTAAGTTAAAAAAGAAATCCATTGGTTTCACTATGTTATTGTTAATGCCAATCTATACAGCGTATGATGACATCTTGTTCTTTATGAACAATTAATACAGATTCTATTTCTCACAATTGCACTATCTCAAGCCGAAAATCAATGCACATTTCCATTGGCTCTATTTCAAGCTTATTAGTAAGTAAATGAAAAATACTCTTTGTGAAGTCGAGTTCATGAACACCTGTTTACAAGGCACGTGCTTTAACCCAGTAAGCTACTGGACCATCATAGGTGCTATGTGATGTCAAGAATGGCAGTGAACATTGAATTGCTAATAGGTAAGTTAAAAAATAAATCCATTGGTTTCACTATGTTATTGTTAATGCCAATCTATACAGCGTATGATGACATCTTGTTCTTTATGAACAATTAATACAGATTCTATATTTCACAATTGCACTATCTCAAGCCCAAAATCAATGCAAATTTCCATTGGCTCTATAGGAAGCTAAATAAAAAATACTCTTCGTAGAGTTGAACACATGAACACCTCTTCACAAGTAAGGCGCATTAAGCAAGGGAGCCACTGGACCAACACAGGAGCAACATGATGTCAAGAAGGGCAGTGAACATTGAATCGCTAATAGGTAAGTTAAAAAAGAAATCCATTGGTTTCACTATGTTATTGTTAATGCCAATCTATACAGCGTATGATGACATCTTGTTCTTTATGAACAATTAATACAGATTCTATATCTCACAATTGCACTATCTCTAGCCCAAAATCAATGCAAATTTCCATTTGCTCTATAGGAAGCTAAATGAAAAATAATCTCTGTGAAGTCGAAGTCATGCACACTTGCTCAAAAGTCAGGCACATTAACCCAGAGAGCCACTGGACCATCACAGAAGAAATGAGATGTCGAGCCCAAAATCAATGCAAATTTCCATTTGCTCTATAGGAAGCTAAATGAAAAATAATCTCTGTGGAGTCTAACTCATGAACACTTGCTCACATGTCAGGCGCATTAACCTAGAGAGCCACTGGACCATCACAGGAGAAATGTGATGTCAAAAAGAGCAGTGAACATTGAATCGCTAATAGGTAAATTAAAAAAGAAATCCATTGGTTTCACTATGTTATTGTTAATGCCAATCTATACAGTGTATGATGACATCTTGTTCTTTATGAACAATTAATACAGATTCTATTTCTCACAATTGCACTATCTCAAGTCCAAAATCAATACAAATTTCCATTGGCTCTATAAGAAGCTTATGAGTAAGTAAATTAAAAATACTTTCCATGGAGTTGAACTCATGAACATCTGTTCGCAAAGCAGGCGCATCAACCCAGTAAGCGAGTGGACCATCACAGGTGCAATTTGATGTCAAGAAGGGCAGTGAACTTTGAATCGCTAATAGGTAAGTTAAAAAAGAAATCCATTGGTTTCACTATGTTATTGTTAATGCCAATCTATACAGCGTATGATGACATCTTGTTCTTTATGAACAATTAATACAGATTCTATATCTCACAATTGCACTATCTCAAGCCCAAAATCAATGCAAATTTCCATTGACTCTATAGGAAGCTAAATGAAAAATACTCTCCTTGGAGTCTAACTCATGAACACTTGCTCACATGTCAGGCGCATTAACCTAGAGAGCCACTGGACCATCACAGGAGGAATGTGATGTCAAGAAGAGCAGTGAACATTGAATCGCTAATAGGTAAGTTAAAAAAGAAATCCATTGGTTTCACTATGTTATTGTTAATGCCAATCTATACAGTGTATGATGACATCTTGCTCTTTATGAACAATTAATACAGATTCTATATCTCACAATTGCACTATCTCAAGTCCAAAATCAATGCAAATTTCCATTGACTCTATAGGAAGCTAAATGAAAAATTCTCTCCTTGGAGTCTAACTCATGAACACTTGCTCACATGTCAGGCGCATTAACCTAGAGAGCCACTGGACCAACACAGGAGAAATGTGATGTCAAGAAGAGCAGTGAACATTGAATCGCTAATAGGTAAGTTAAAAAAGAAATCCATTGGTTTCACTATGTTATTGTTAATGCCAATCTATACAGCGTATGATGACATCTTGTTCTTTATGAACAATTAATACAGATTCTATATCTCACAATTGCACTATCTCAAGCCCAAAATCAATGCAAATTTCCATTGGCTCTATAGGAAGCTAAATGAAAAATAATCTCTGTGGAGTCTAACTCATGAACACTTGCTCAAAAGTCAGGCGCATTAACCCAGAAAGGCACTGGACCATAACAGAAGAAATGAGATGTCGAGCCCAAAATCAATGCAAATTTCCATTGGCTCTATAGGAAGCTAAGTGAAAAATACTGTCTGTGGAGTCGAACTCATGAACACTTGCTGACAAGTCAGGCGCATTAACCCAGAGAGCCACTGGACCATCACGGGAGAAATGTGATGTCAAGAAGAGCAGTGAACATTGAATCGCTAATAGGTAAATTAAAAAAGAAATCCATTGGTTTCACTATATTATTGTTAATGCCAATCTATACAGCGTATGATGACATCTTGTTCTTTATAGACAATTAATACAGATTCTATTTCTCACAATTGCACTATCTCAAGCCCAAAATCAATGCAAATTTCCATTGGCTCTATAGGAAGCTAATTGAAAAATACTCTTCGTAGAGTTGAACACATGAACACCTCTTCACAAGTAATGCGCATTAAGCAAGGGAGCCACTGGACCAACACAGGAGCAATGTGATGTCAAGAAGGGCAGTGAACATTGAATCGCTAATAGGTAAGTTAAAAAAGAAATCCCTTGGTTTCACTATGTTATTGTTAATGCCAATTTATACTGCGTATGATGACATCTTGTTCTTTATGAACAATTAATACAGATTCTATATCTCACAATTGCACTATCTCAAGCCCAAAATCAATGCAAATTTCCATTTGCTCTATAGGAAGCTGAATGAAAAATAATCTCTGTGGAGTCGAACTCATGAACACTTGCTGATAAGTCAGGCGCATTAACCCAGAGAGCCACTGGACCATCACAGGAGAAATGTGATGTCAAGAAGAGCAGTGAACATTGAATCGCTAATAGGTAAGTTAAAAAAGAAATCCATTGGTTTCACTATGTTATTGTTAATGCCAATCTGTACAGCGTATGATGACATCTTGTTCTTTATGAAAAATTAATACATATTCTTTTTCTCACAATTGCACAATCTCAAGCCCAAAATCAATGTAAATTTCCATTGGCTCTATAGGAAGCTAAATGAAAAATACTCTCCGTGGAGTCAAGCTCAAGAACGCTTGCTCACAAGTCAGACACTTTTACCCAGAGAGCCACTGGACCATCACAGGAGAAATGGGCTGTCAAGCAGAGCAGTGAAAATTTAATCGCTAATATGTAAGTTAAAAAAGAAATCCATTGGTTTCACTATGTTATTGTTAATGCCAATCTATACAGCGTATGATGACATCTTGTTCTTTATGAACAATTAATACAGATTCTATTTCTCACAATTGCCCTATCCCAAGCCCAAAATCAATGCAAATTTCCATTGGCTCTATAAGAAGTTATGAGTAAGTAAATTAAAAATACTTTCCGTGGAGTCGAACTCATGAACATCTGTTCACAAAGCAGGCGCATCAACCCAGTAAGCCAGTTGACCATCAAAGATGCAATTTGATGTCAAGAAAGGCAGTGAACATTGAATCGCTAATAGGTAAGTTAAAAAAGAAATCCATTGGTTTCTCTATGTTACTGTTAATGCCAATCTGTACAGTGTATGATGACATCTTGTTCTTTATGAACAATTAATACAGATTCTATATCTCACAACTATCTCAAGCCCAAAATCAATGCAAATTTCCATTGGCTCTATAGGAAGCTAAATGAAAAATACTCTCCGTGGAGTCGAACGCATGAGCACTTGCTGACAAGTCAGGCGCATTAACCCAGAGAGCCACTGCACCATCACGGGAGAAATGTGATGTCAAGAAGAGCAGTGAACATTGAATTGCTAATAGGTAAGTTAAAAAAGAAATCCATTGGTTTCACTATGTTATTGTTAATGCCAATCTATACAGCATGTGATGACATCTTGTTCTTTATGAACAATTAATACAGATTCTATATCTCACAATTGCACTATCTCAAACCGAAAATCAATGCACATTTCCATTGGCTCTAAAGCAAGCTTATTAGTAAGTAAATGAAAAATACTCTTTGTGAAGTCGAATTCATGAACACATGTCTACAAGGCAGGAGCATTAACCCAGTAAGCCACTGGACCATCATAGGTGCTATGTGATGTCAAGAATGGCAGTGAACATTGAATTGCTAATAGGAAAGTTAAAAAAGAAATCCATTGGTTTCACTATGTTATTGTTAATGCCAATCTATACAGCGTATGATGACATCTTGTTCTTTATGAACAATTAATACAGATTCAATATCTCACAATTGCACTATCTCAAGCCCAAAATGAATGTAAATTTCCATTGGCTCTATAGGAAGCTAAATGAAAAATACTCTCCGTGGAGTCAAGCTCAAGAACACTTGCTCACAAGTCAGACACTTTAACCCAGAGAGCCACTGGACCATCACAGGAGAAATGGACTGTCAAGCAGAGCAGTGAAAATTTAATCGCTAATATGTAAGTTAAAAAAGAAATCCATTGGTTTCACTATGTTATTGTTAATGCCAATCTATACAGCGTATGATGACATCTTGTTCTTTATGATCAATTAATACAGATTCTATTTCTCACAATTGCCCTATCTCAAGCCCAAATTCAATGCAAATTTCCATTGGCTCTATAAGAAGCTTATGAGTAAGTAAATTAAAAATACTTTCCGTGGAGTCGAACTCATGAACATCTGTTCACAAAGCAGGCGCATCAACCCAGTAAGCCAGTGGACCATCAAAGATGCAATTTGATGTCAAGAAAGGCAGTGAACATTGAATCGCTAATAGGTAAATTAAAAAAGAAATCCAATGGTTTCTCTATGTTACTGTTAATGCCAATCTGTACAGTGTATGATGACATCTTGTTCTTTATGAACAATTAATACAGATTCTATATCTCACAATTCCACTATCTCAAGCCCAAAATCAATGCAAATTTCCATTGGCTCTATAGGAAGCTAAATGAAAAATACTCTCCATGGAGGTGAACTCATGAACACTTGTTAACAAGACAGGCACATGAACCCAGAGAGCCACTGGACCATCACATTAAAATGTGATGTAAAGAAGAGCAGTGAACATTGAATCGCTAATAGGTAAGTTAAAAAAGAAATCCATTGGTTTCTCTATGTTACTGTTAATGCCAATCTATACAACGTATGATGACATCTTGATCTGTATGAACAATTAATACAGATTCTATATCTCACAATTGCACTATCTCAAGCCCAAAATCAATGCAAATTTCCATTGGCTCTATAGGAAGCCAAATGAAAAAAAGTCTCCGTGGAGTCAAACTCATGAATACTTGCTCACAAGTCAGGCGCATTAACCCAGAAAGCCACTGGACCATCACAGAAAAAATGCGATGTCAAGAAGAGCAGTGAAAATTTAATCGCTAATATGTAAGTTAAAAAAGAAATCCATTGGTTTCACTATGTTATTGTTAATGCCAATCTATACAGCGTATGATGACATCTTGTTCTTTATGAACAATTAATACAGATTCTATTTCTCACAATTGCCCTATCTCAAGCCCAAAATCAATGCAAATTTCCATTGGCTCTATAAGAAGTTATGAGTAAGTAAATTAAAAATACTTTCCGTGGAGTCGAACTCATGAACATCTGTTCACAAAGCAGGCGCATCAACCCAGTAAGCCAGTTGACCATCAAAGATGCAATTTGATGTCAAGAAAGGCAGTGAACATTGAATCGCTAATAGGTAAGTTAAAAAAGAAATCCATTGGTTTCTCTATGTTACTGTTAATGCCAATCTGTACAGTGTATGATGACATCTTGTTCTTTATGAACAATTAATACAGATTCTATATCTCACAACTATCTCAAGCCCAAAATCAATGCAAATTTCCATTGGCTCTATAGGAAGCTAAATGAAAAATACTCTCCGTGGAGTCGAACGCATGAGCACTTGCTGACAAGTCAGGCGCATTAACCCAGAGAGCCACTGAACCATTGAGGGAGAAAAGTGATGTCAAGAAGAGCAGTGAACATTGAATCGCTAATAGGTAAGTTAAAAAAAAAATCCATAGGTTTCACTATGTTATTGTTAATGCCAATCTGTACAGCGTATGATGACATCTTGTTCTTTATGAACAATTAATACAGATTCTATATCTCACAATTGCACTATCTCTAGCCCAAAATCAATGCAAATTTCCATTTGCTCTATAGGAAGCTAAATGAAAAATAATCTCTGAGGAGTCTAACTCATGAACACTTGCTCAAAAGTCAGGAGCATTAACCCAGAGAGCCACTGAACCATCACAGGAGAACTGAGATGTCAAGCCCAAAATCAATGCAAATTTCAATTGGCTCTATAGGAAGCTAAAAGAAAAACACTGTTTGTGGAGTCGAACTCATGAACACTTGCTGATAAGTCAGGCACATTAACCCAGAGAGCCACTGCACCATCACGGGAGAAATGTGATGTCAAGAAGAGCAGTGAACATTGAATTGCAAATAGGTAAGTTAAAACAGAAATCCATTGGTTTCACTATGTTATTGTTAATGCCAATCTATACAGCGTATGATGACATCTTGTTCTTTATGAACAATTAATACAGATTCTATATCTCACAATTGCACTATCTCAAGCCCAAAATCAATGCAAATTTCCATTGGCTCTAAAGCAAGCTTATTAGTAAGTAAATGAAAAATACTCTTTGTGAAGTCGAATTCATGAACACACGTTTACAAGGCAGGTGCATTTACCCAGTAAGCCACTGGACCATCATAGGTGCTATGTGATGTCAATAATGGCAGTGAACATTGAATTGCTAATAGGTAAGTTAAAAAAGAAATCCATTGGTTTCACTATGTTATTGTTAATGGCAATCTATACAGCGTATGATGACATCTTGTTCTTTATGAACAATTAATACAGATTCTATATCTCACAATTGCACTATCTCAAGCCCAAAATCAATGCAAATTTCCATTGGCTCTATAGGAAGCTAAATGAGAAATAATCTCTGTGGAGTCTAACTCATGAACACTTGCTCACATGTCAGGCGCATTAACCTAGAGAGCCACTGGACCATCACAGGAGAAATGTGATGTCAAGAAGAGCAGTGAACATTGAATCGCTAATAGGTAAGTTAAAAAAAAAATCCATTGGTTTCACTATGTTATTGTTAATGCCAATCTATACAGCGTATGATGACATCTTGCTCTTTATGAACAATTAATACAGATTCTATTTCTCACAATTGCACTATCTCAGGTCCAAAATTAATGCAAGTTTCCATTGGCTCTATAAGAAGCTTATGAGTAAGTAAATTAAAAATACTTTCCAAGGAGTTGAACTCATGAACATCTGTTCACAAAGCAGGCGCATCAACCCAGTAAGCAAGTGGACCATCACAGGTGCAATTTAATGTCAAGAAGGGCAGTGAACATTGAATCGCTAATAGGTATTTAAAAAAGAAATCCATTGGTTTCACTATGTTATTGTTAATGCCAATCTATACAGCGTATGATGACATGTTGTTCTTTATGAACATTTAATACAGATTCTATATCTCACAATTGCACTATCTCTAGCCCAAAATAAATGCAAATTTCCATTTGCTCTATAGTAAGCTAAATGAATAATAATCTCTGTGGAGTCTAACTCATGAACACTTGCTCAAAAGTCAGGCGCATTAACCCAGAGAGCCACTGGACCATCACAGGAGAAATAAGATGTCAAGCCCAAAATCAATGCAAATTTCAATTGGCTCTATAGGAAGCTAAAAGAAAAACACTGTCTGTGGAGTCGAACTCATGAACACTTGCTGATAAGTCAGGCGCATTAACCCAGAGAGCCACTGCACCATCACGGGAGAAATGTGATGTCAAGAAGAGCAGTGAACATTGAATTGCTAATAGGTAAGTTAAAAAAGAAATCCATTGGTTTCACTATGTTATTGTTAATGCCAATCTATACAGCATGTGATGACATCTTGTTCTTTATGAACAATTAATACAGATTCTATATCTCACAATTGCACTATCTCAAACCGAAAATCAATGCACATTTCCATTGGCTCTAAAGCAAGCTTATTAGTAAGTAAATGAAAAATACTCTTTGTGAAGTCGAATTCATGAACACATGTCTACAAGGCAGGAGCATTAACCCAGTAAGCCACTGGACCATCATAGGTGCTATGTGATGTCAAGAATGGCAGTGAACATTGAATTGCTAATAGGAAAGTTAAAAAAGAAATCCATTGGTTTCACTATGTTATTGTTAATGCCAATCTATACAGCGTATGATGACATCTTGTTCTTTATGAACAATTAATACAGATTCAATATCTCACAATTGCACTATCTCAAGCCCAAAATGAATGTAAATTTCCATTGGCTCTATAGGAAGCTAAATGAAAAATACTCTCCGTGGAGTCAAGCTCAAGAACACTTGCTCACAAGTCAGACACTTTAACCCAGAGAGCCACTGGACCATCACAGGAGAAATGGACTGTCAAGCAGAGCAGTGAAAATTTAATCGCTAATATGTAAGTTAAAAAAGAAATCCATTGGTTTCACTATGTTATTGTTAATGCCAATC
Organism: Phyllobates terribilis; assembly: GCF_046119375.1. NCBI lineage: Eukaryota > Metazoa > Chordata > Amphibia > Anura > Dendrobatidae > Phyllobates > Phyllobates terribilis. The sequence continues at coordinate 322,581,958 of NW_027362764.1, read as the reverse complement.
TATACAGCGTATGATGACATCTTGTTCTTTATGAACAATTAATACAGATTCTATTTCTCACAATTGCCCTATCTCAAGCCCAAATTCAATGCAAATTTCCATTGGCTCTATAAGAAGCTTATGAGTAAGTAAATTAAAAATACTTTCCGTGGAGTCGAACTCATGAACATCTGTTCACAAAGCAGGCGCATCAACCCAGTAAGCCAGTGGACCATCAAAGATGCAATTTGATGTCAAGAAAGGCAGTGAACATTGAATCGCTAATAGGTAAATTAAAAAAGAAATCCATTGGTTTCTCTATGTTACTGTTAATGCCAATCTATACAACGTATGATGACATCTTGATCTTTATGAACAATTAATACAGATTCTATATCTCACAATTGCACTATCTCAAGCCCAAAATCAATGCAAATTTCCATTGGCTCTATAGGAAGCCAAATGAAAAAAAGTCTCCGTGGAGTCAAACTCATGAATACTTGCTCACAAGTCAGGCGCATTAACCCAGAAAGCCACTGGACCATCACAGAAGCAATGCGATGTCAAGAAGAGCAGTGAACATTGAATTGATAATAGGTAATTTAAAAAAGAAATCCATTGGTTTCACTATATTATTGTTAATGCCAATCTATACAGCGTATGATGACATCTTGTTCTTTATGAACAATTAATACAGATTCTTTTTCTCACAATTGCACTATCTCAAGCCCAAAATCAATGTAAATTTCCATTGGCTCTATAGGAAGCTAAATGAAAAATACTCTCCGTGGAGTCAAGCTCAAGAACACTTGCTCACAAGTCAGACACTATAACCCAGAGAGCCACTGGACCATCACAGGAGAAATGGGCTGTCAAGCAGAGCAGTGAAAATTTAATCGCTAATATGTAAGTTAAAAAAGAAATCCATTGGTTTCACTATGTTATTGTTAATGTCAATCTATACAGCGTATGATGACATCTTGTTCTTTATGAACAATTAATACAGATTCTATTTCTCAGAATTACACTATCTCAAGCCCAAAATCAATGCAAATTTCCATTGGCTCTATAGGAAGCTGTATGAAAAATACTCTCCGTGGAGTCAAATTCATGAACACTTGCTCACAAGTCAGGCGCATTAACCCAGAGAGCCACTGGATCATCACAGGAGCAATGTGATGTCAAGAAGAGCAATGAACATTGAATTGCTAATAGGTAAGTTAAAAAAGAAATCCATCGCTGTATAGATTGGCATTAACAATAACATAGTGAAACTAATGGATTTCTTTTTTAACTTACCTATTAACGATTCAATGTTTACTGCCCTTCTTGACATCTCATTGCTCATGTGATGGTCCAGTGGCTCTCTGGGTTAATGAGCCTCATTTGTGAACATGAGTTCGACTCCATGGAAAGTATGTTTCATTTACTAACTAATAAGCTTCCTATAAAGCCAATGGAAATTTGCATTGATTTTGGGCTTGAGATAGTGCAATTGTGAGATATAGAATTTGTATTAATTTTTCATAAAGAACAAGATGTCATCATACGCTGTATAGATTGGCATTAACAATAACAGTGAAACAAATCGATTTATTTTTTAACTTACCTATTAGCAATTCAATGTTCATTGCTCTTCTTGACATCACATTGCTCCTGTGATGATCCAGTGGCTCTCTGGGTTAATGAGTTTGACTCCACGGAGAGTATTTTTCATTTAGCTTCCTATAGAGCCAATGGAAATTTGCATTGATTTTGGTCTGGAGATAGTGTAATTGTGAGAAATAGAATCTGTATTAATTGTTCAAAAAGAACAAGATGTCATCATACGCTGTATAGATTGGCATTAACAATAACATAGTGAAACTAATGGATTTCTTTTTTAACTTACCTATTAGCGATTCAATGTTCACTGCCCTTCTTGACATTAAATTGCACCTGTGATGGTCCACTGGCTTACTGGGTTGATGCACCTGCTTTGTGTACAAATGTTCATGAGTTCGACTTCACTAAGAGTATTTTCATTTACTTACTAATAAGCTTCTTATAGAGCCAATGGAAATTTGCATTTATTTTGGGCTTGAGATAGTGCATTTGTGAGAAATAGAATCTTTATTAATTGTTCATAAAGAACAAGATGTCATCATACGCTGTATAGATTGGCATTAACAGTAACATAGAAAAAACAATGGATTTCTTTTTTAACTTACCTATTAGCGATTCAATGTTTACTGCCCTTCTTGACATCAAATTGCACCTGTGATGGTCCACTGGCTTACTGGGTTGATGAGCCTGCTTTGTGAACAAATGTTCATGAGTTCGACTCCACGGAAAGTATTTTTAATTTACTTACTAATAAGCTTCTTATAGAGCCAATGGAAATTTGCATTGATTTTGGGCTTGAGATAGTGCATATGTGAGAAATAGAATCTTTATTAATTGTTCATAAAGAACAAGATGTCATCATACGCTGTATAGAATGGCATTAACAATAACATAGTGAAACCACTGGATTTCTTTTTTATCTTATCTATTAGCAATTCAATGTTCACTGCCATTCTTGACATTACATAGCACCTGCGATGGTCCAGTGGCTTACTGGGTTATTGCACCTGCCTTGTGAACAGGTGTTCATGAATTCAACTTCACAAAGAGTATTTTCATTTACTTACTAATAAGCTTCTTATAGAGTCAATGGAAATTTGCATTGACTTTGGGCTTGAGATAGTGCAATTGTGAGAAATAGAATCTGTATTAATTGTTCATAAAGAACAAGATGTCATCATACGCTGTATAGATTGGCATCAACAATAACAGTGAAACAAATCGATTTCTTTTTTAACTTACGTATTAGCAATTCAATGTTCCTTGCTCTTCTTGACATCACATTGCTCCTGTGATGATCCTGTGGCTCTCTGGGTTAATGCGCCTCATTTGTGAGCAAGTGTTCATGAATTTGACTCCACGGAGAGTATTTTTCATTTAGATTCCTATAGAGCCAATGGAAATTTGCATTGATTTTGGGCTTGAGATAGTGTAATTGTGAGAAATAGAATCTGTATTAATTGTTCATAAAGAACAAGATGTCATCATACGCTGTATAGATTGGCATTAACAATAACATAGTGAAACTAATGGATTTCTTTTTTAACTTACCTATTAACGATTCAATGTTTACTGCCCTTCTTGACATCTCATTGCTCATGTGATGGTCCAGTGGCTCCCTGGGTTAATGAGCCTCATTTGTGAACATGAGTTCGATTCCATGGAAAGTATGTTTCATTTACTAACTAATAAGCTTCCTATAAAGCCAATGGAAATTTGCATTGATTTTGGGCTTGAGATAGTGCAATTGTGAGATATAGAATTTGTATTAATTGTTTATAAAGAACAAGATGTCATCATACGCTGTATAGATTGGCATTAACAATAACATAGTGAAACCAATGGATTTCTTTTTTAACTTATCTATTAGCAATTCAATGTTCACTGCCATTCTTGACATTACATAGCACCTGCGATGTTCTTTCATTTACTTACTAATAAGCTTCTTATAGAGTCAATGGAAATTTGCATTGATTTTGGGCTTGAGATAGTGCAATTGTGAGAAATAGAATCTGTATTAATTGTTCATAAAGAACAAGATGTCATCATACGCTGTATAGATTGGCATTAACTGTAACATAGAAAAACCAATGGATTTCTTTTTTAACTTACCTATTAGCGATTCAATGTTCACTGCTCTTCTTGACATCACACTGCTCCTGTCATGGTCCAGTGGCTCTCTTTGTTAATGCACCTCACTTGTGAGTAGAGATGAGCGTTGTTCTACTCGAACTGTTCGCCAATCTCAAATTCGAGCTGTTTTGGGCGGTGTTCGAGCCGGTCGGCGAACACGAACAATTTGAGAAAAATTCGGCTGTTCGAGGTTATGTTCGATAACTGTTCGTGCACCAAAATCATAACTGGATTTTTTCTCAGTAATGATGAAAATTAATGTTAATACGCAGTTTGAGTGTACAGCGGGGCGGGGGGAGGGGCAGGGGATGGATCTCTGCAGGAACAATGAAGATCTCCATTTTTTTTTCTCTTTCCCGCATTTGCAGTGGGGAGGTGCAATCTGTCAGCCTATCAGCAGCGCACACACGGAGCGAAGTGCTTTTTTTCACACAAGCAAGGGCATGTGTGATTGGCAGTGTATGTCACATGTCCTTGCCCTATAAGACCAAGCCATTTTCCCCGTCGCCACCATTTTCTCACTGCTGCAGCTGCGTGTTAGACGGCACCGCTGTTGCTGTGTGCGCTATACCTTGTTAATTTCAAGCCAATTTTCGCACAAATATACAGATAGCTTGGGAGTAGGGAATAGTTGTGATTGCAGTCCTTTTAAGGACTAGGTTACAGCATTTCCTACGACTTTTATCAGGCAGGTCTGTGCTCTTAAATAGATAGATTGTGGGAGTAAAGACTAATTGTAATTGGAGTCCTTTTCAGGACTAGGTTACATCAGTTCCTATCAGTTTTTGCCAGGCAGGTCTGTGCCAGTGCTGTGCAAGTTTTTTTCACAGCATTTGGCTGAATCTAGCAAAGCTAATCCTTTTTGGCCTATTGCAGAGTGTGTTAGTCAGTGGAGTAGCCTATCTGTGTTGCAAGATATACCACCTGTGTATAGAATACCAATTTTTTTACTGCACCTAGTGAAGTAAAATCTTTTGGGCATAGCATCATTCTATTAGTCCATCTATACTGACCTCCATCAGGTTGCAAACTGAATATAATTTTTTTCTGCATCTAGCTCTGAAAAAATATTTGGGCTTCTAGCGGTGTGTGGGACTTGGTCTATTAGTCCATCTATACTGACCTCCATCAGGTTGCAAATTAAAAATAATTTTTTTCTGCATCTAGCTCTGAAAAAATATTTGGGCTTCTAGCAGTGTGTGGGACTTGGTCTATTAGTCCATCTATACTGACCTCCATCAGGTTGCAAATTAAAAATAATTTTTTTCTGCATCTAGCTCTGAAAAAATATTTGGGCTTCTAGCAGTGTGTGGGACTTGGTCTATTAGTCCATCTATACTGACCTCCATCAGGTTGCAAATTAAAAATAATTTTTTTCTTCATTTATCTCTGAAAAAATATTTGGGCTTCTAGCAGCGTGTGGGACTTGTTCTATTAGTCCATCTATACTGACCTCCATCAGGTTGCAAATTAAAAATAATTTTTTTCTGCATCTAGCTCTGAAAAAATATTTGGGCTTCTAGCAGTGTGTGGGACTTGGTCTATTAGTCCATCTATACTGACCTCCATCAGGTTGCAAATTAAAAATAATTTTTTTCTGCATCTAGCTCTGAAAAATATTTGGGCTTCTAGCAGTGTGTGGGACTTGGTCTATTAGTCCATCTATACTGACCTCCATCAGGTTGCAAATTAAAAATAATTTTTTTCTTCATTTATCTCTGAAAAAATATTTGGGCTTCTAGCAGCGTGTGGGACTTGTTCTATTAGTTCATCTATACTGACCTCCATCAGGTTGCAAATTAAAAATAATTTTTTTCTGCATCTAGCTCTGAAAAAATATTTGGGCTTCTAGCAGTGTGTGGGACTTGGTCTATTAGTCCATCTATACTGACCTCCATCAGGTTGCAAATTAAAAATAATTTTTTTCTGCATCTAGCTCTGAAAAAATATTTGGGCTTCTAGCAGTGTGTGGGACTTGGTCTATTAGTCCATCTATACTGACCTCCATCAGGTTGCAAATTGAATAAAAAAAATTTCTGCATCTAGCTCTGAAAAAATATTTGGGCTTCTAGCAGTGTGTGGGACTTGGTCTATTAGTCCATCTATACTGACCTCCATCAGGTTGCAAATTAAAAATAATTTTTTTCTGCATCTAGCTCTGAAAAAATATTTGGGCTTCTAGCAGTGTGTGGGACTTGGTCTATTAGTCCATCTATACTGACCTCCATCAGGTTGCAAATTAAAAATAATTTTTTTCTTCATTTATCTCTGAAAAAATATTTGGGCTTCTAGCAGCGTGTGGGACTTGTTCTATTAGTCCATCTATACTGACCTCCATCAGGTTGCAAATTAAAAATAATTTTTTTCTGCATCTAGCTCTGAAAAAATATTTGGGCTTCTAGCAGTGTGTGGGACTTGGTCTATTAGTCCATCTATACTGACCTCCATCAGGTTGCAAATTAAAAATAATTTTTTTCTTCATTTATCTCTGAAAAAATATTTGGGCTTCTAGCAGCGTGTGGGACTTGTTCTATTAGTCCATCTATACTGACCTCCATCAGGTTGCAAATTAAAAATAATTTTTTTCTGCATCTAGCTCTGAAAAAATATTTGGGCTTCTAGCAGTGTGTGGGACTTGGTCTATTAGTCCATCTATACTGAGCTCCATCAGGTTGCAAATTAAAAATAATTTTTTTCTGCATCTAGCTCTGAAAAAATATTTGGGCTTCTAGCAGTGTGTGGGACTTGGTCTATTAGTCCATCTATACTGACCTCCATCAGGTTGCAAATTAAAAATAATTTTTTTCTGCATCTAGCCCAGCCAATAGTTTTGGCCTAATACCACAGTTTGGCCACTCAGCTCTGCTCGGTTACCATCCATTGTTTTTTTATGCAAACAACTCCAGAGTTGTGAATTAGTTAACCACCAAAATGAGTGGAAAAAGGCCTGCTGCTGGTGGAAAGGGGAATAGGCGTGTTGGGAAGGGGAAAAAAGGTTGTGTCCGTGGGGTAGGTGCAGAAGAAAGACCATCTTCCAGCCAAACTAAAATGTCTACTTCTTTTAGCGGACAATGTGATAAGATCCCTTTCTTACGGCCACGCCAATCGCTACAAATTCCAGATGAGGCACAAAAACAGCAGGTGCTTCAACGGATATCAAGTGCTCCTTTAAGTGGGCTCTCCTCCACATCAACTTCAACATCACAAATACTCCAGTCCTCAAAGGTGTCACCCAAATCGCACTTGCTTCCTCACAGCTCCCAAATCTCCAGCTGCCCGTCTGAGTATGAGGTAGAACAGATGGTTGAGTCTGCAGAGCTGTTTACTCATACTATAGCCTGGGAATCAGAGGTCGACTCCAGCGCTTCTGTGAATCCAGACGAGGAAATGATCTGCACTGATGCCCAGAATCTTTATGAGTCGGATCCAGGACCAGACGCAGAAGGTTCTGACCATAATGTAGACCCTCATTCCCAAACTGTAACTCCTGTTGGTGGAGACAATGAGGAAGACGATGATAAGACTTAAATACCTGATTGGAGCGACAACTTTAGTTTTTTGTCAGGGCAGGAACAGGTTGGCTCTGAGGACGACGGGTGTGATAACGCACAGGGTGATGATGATGAGGTCGGAGATCCCACTTACTGTCAACCCACAGTCAGCCAAGAGATGAGGTCAGCAGAGGAGGTGGAGGAAGATGCTAGTGACGACGAGGTCAGGTTGCGCCTTTCTGGACAGAGACGTAGTACTGGAAGCACGTCAACAACTGCATCCTCAAACACAACTCTGCCTCTCACCACAAGTCGTGGTGGCTCTTCAGGTCGCATGGGTGCTAAGCCTTGCATAGCCTGGGCATTTTTTCAGATCGATAAAGATGACCCAACTCGTGTTATCTGTAACATTTGTCAGCAAAAGCTAAGTAGAGGCCAAAAAATACATAGTTTGAGTACTTCATGCATGAACCGGCACATGGACATGAAGCATAAGTTGCAGTGGGAAGCTCAGTGTGCTACAAAGCGGCCTAGCCGGCCGGGCCAATCACCGTCTGCCATATCTTGTGCATCCGCGGCCTCTTCATCCTCTGTGACTGGGGGGACAGCAGTCACACCTGTTTTGGGGCGCAGACCTGCCACCTCTTTACCCGCAACAGCCAGCGTGATTGGCAGGTCATCATTTTCTTTGGAGGTGGTAACACCAGCTGGTGTTGAGCGCTGTCCGACATCGATAGCACCACCTTTGGATCAAGGCAACCTAACATGTCCGCCTCCATCTTCCTCACAGACCGGAGGTTTGCCGGGGACACCCTTATCAACCCCGTCTAAGCACAATAGCCAGCCCTCGGTCCCTCAGATGTGGACAAGTAAAAGACCATTTCCTCCTAGCCATGAGAAAGCTAAGAGGTTGAATTTCACCATCTGCAAGCTCTTGGCTACAGAAATGCTGCCTTTCCGCCTGGTGGACACAGAGGATTTTCGAGACCTTATGTCCGTCGCAGTGCCCCAGTACCAGATGCCCAGTCGGCACTACTTCTCAAAGAAAGGTGTGCCTGCGCTCCACCAGCATGTCGCACACAACATCACCGCTTCTTTGAGAAACTCTGTGTGTGACAGGGTGCATTTCACCACAGACACTTGGACGAGTAGGCATGGACAGGGGCGTTACATGTCGCTGACAGGGCACTGGGTAACTATGGTGACAGCAGGACAAGGGGCTGCTGTCCAAGTCTTGCCGTCCCCACGAGTTGTGCGTCAATCCTCTTTATGTCAAAGTTCCTCCACTGCTTCTGCCTCCTCAACCTCCTCTCGGTCTTCCACCTGCACCCAAAGCCTGTCTGGTCATGCCACAAGCTTTCTAACTGCGCAGAAGGGATCCTGCACACCTCCTTACTATGCTGGCAGTAGGGCTCAACGTCATCAGGCGGTTTTTACATTGAAATGTCTGGGAAATGTGAGTCACACAGCTGAGGAGTTGTGGTCAGCTCTGGAGAACCAATTTCATGAATGGTTGTCTCCACTGGACCTGAAACCAGGGAAGGCCGTGTGCGACAATGCTGCAAACCTGGGTGCGGCCCTTCGCCGGGGCAATGTCACACACGTGCCTTGTATGGCTCACGTGTTGAACCTGGTTGTCCAGCAATTTTTAGCCCACTATCCCAGACTAGATGGCCTTCTGCAGAGGGCACGGTCGCTGTGTGCTCACTTCCGCCGTTCGCATCCCGCAGCTCAGCGACTTACATCTCTACAGAAGTCGTTGGGCCTGCCACTTCACCGGCTAAAATGCGATGTGCCTACCCGGTGGAATTCAACTCTGCACATGTTGCAGCGACTGTGGCAGCACCGACAAGCCCTGGTGCAATACGTTCTGACGTATAACCTGGGCCAACGAGATTCAGAGGTGGGGCAAATCACGCTGGAGGAGTGGTCTCAGATCAGGTACCTATGCACCCTTCTGCACAGTTTTGAAATGGCGACGAAGATGTTTAGTGCTGACGATGCCATTATCAGCATGACTATTCCGGTGATTTACATGCTGGAGCACATGTTAAACAGAATTCGGAGTCAGGTGGTGGCACAAGAGGAGGTGGAGGAAGTAGAGGAGGAGGAGTTGTATGCGGAAGGGCTAACATCTGCAAGGTCCAGACGGTCGGCAGCACCAAGGCGGCAGGCATGTGAGGGTGGGGGAGATGGTTTTACCAGGGCGCATGGTAGCAGCCAAACTAGTGAGGAAGGTGCAGGAGCCCAGGAAGAAGTGGAGGACGAACTGATGGAAGACTCATCAGATGAGGGAGACCTTGATCACATTTCTGTTGTGCGAGGTTGGGGGGAGAAGACAGAGGAAGGAAGCATGATTGTTACCTCGCCACCAACACAACAGGGACTTGGTGCTCCTGGATGCGCAACACACGAGTGCCTTCTTGCTGCACTACATGCAACATGACCCTCGAATTGTGAGAATTAGAAATAATCCTGACTACTGGGTTGCCACACTGTTAGATCCCCGGTACAAAAGTAAATTTGCAGAAATTATTCCTGCCATAGAAAGGGATGCACGCATGCAGGAGTATCAGCAGAGACTGTTGCAGAATCTTACATGTGCTTTTCCACAAAATACCAGTGGTGCACGTAGTGAATCTCACAGTTCCAACTTGCCAACCGTGGGACCGTCAAGTGTTCAGCACTCAAACCGTAACAGAACCACAGTATCTGCTGGTAACATCAATTTTGCGGAATCATTTCACCACTTTTTTAGCCCATCCTTTGCAAGGCCACAGGAGACAAGAAGTCTGACACATAGTCAACGCCTAGAGACGATGGTACAGGAGTATCTCCAAGTAAACATTGAAGCCACGACTGTGTCACTGGACCCTTGCTCTTTTTGGGCTTCCAATCTGGATAAATGGCCGGAGCTAGCCACTTACGCCTTGGAGATCTTGTCATGCCCCGCAGCCAGCGTTCTGTCTGAACGTGTGTTCAGCGCTGCTGGTGGTGTGCTGACAGATAAGCGCACGCGGCTCTCCACTGATAATGTAGACAGACTCACGTTCATAAAGATGAACAAATCATGGATCCGAAACGACTTTTCTACCCCTGTGTCATCCTGGGGAGAGTAAAAGCTTGATGATTGGTTAAAATCACCCTACCAACCGTTTTAAGCTTTCAAATTACTAATCATGTTTATCTGTATCTTGACTGGAAAATAATTTGGGCTTTGTAGCAGTGTGCAGCACTGATCCTATTAGGCCATCTATAATAAGCTTCACCAGATTTAAAATTAAAAATAATTTTTAGCTGCATCTAGCCCAGAAAATAATTTTGGGGCTCCGAGATGCGCAAGACACATAAGTGCCTTCTTGCTGCACTACCTGCAGCATGACCCTCATATTGTCAGAATTCGAAGTAATCATGACTACTGGGTTGCCACACTCTTAGATCCCCCAAACTTTTCGATCAACCTTTTCATTTTAATAAAGACCAAAAAAATGGTCATTTTTGAAATTATAAGCATTAGCAGGTTGTTAGAAACTGAAATCAAACAGTTTTCAACTCAAAACTTTATTCTAGGTGATGTTACATTTTCACATAGGACCCCTTGTTCGAAAGGAGCTTCTGAACTCTCTCGTCCATTGAATTTGTCAGGTTTTGGATGGTTTCTGCTTCAATTGTTTTGCATGAGGACAGAATACCCTCCCAGAGCTGTTGCTTAGATGTGAACTGCCTCCCGCCATCATAGACACTCCTTTTAATGATGCTCCAAAGGTTCTGAATGGGGTAGAGGTCAGGGGAGCATGGGGGTCACACCATAAGTTTGTCCCCTTTTATGCCCAAATCAGCCAGAGATGCAGATGTTTTATGTGCAGCATGAGATGGTGCATTATCATGCAGAAAAATGATCTTGCTGTGAAATACACGGTTCTTCTTCTTGAACCATGGCAGGAAGTGCTGTTTGAGAAAATCCACATACATTATGGAGTTCATCTTTAGCGCCTTCAGGGATCCTAAAGGGGCCGACAATCTCTCTCCCCATGATTCCAGCCCAAAACATTACTCCACCTCCTCCTTGTTGGCGCTGTAGCCGTGTTTGCGTGGGGTGTCCATCAACCAGCCATCCTCCACTCCATTCATCTGGACCATCGAGCGCTGCACGGCACTCATCCGTGAACAAAACAGTTTTGAAATCAGTCTTCATGTAATGTTTGGCCCACTGGAGCCGTTTCTGCTTGTGTGAAGTGGATAGAGGAGGTCGACAGGATGGCATATGCACAGCTGCAAACCTCTGAAGGACCCTGCATCTTGTTGTTCGGGGGACGTTGGAGGCACAAGCAGCTTCAAAAACTTGTCTGCTGCTATGACAAGGCTTTTTTGCCGCTGCTGTTTCAACCTGACGTAATTGCCTGTAGGAAAGAGTCCTCAATTTGCCCTTATCAGCACGCACACGTGTGCACTGTGAATCAGCTACATACTTCTTGATTGCCAAGACACTTCATCCTGATCATCGCACAATGTTGATTGTAGTCATGCCTTGACCTAAACACTCCACAATTTGTTGCTTCTCAGCAGCCGACACATCCTTTTTCTTTCCCATTTTGGCAGAAAATGTAGGCTGCTTAATAATGTGAGAGAGCCTTCTTAAGTAGTCTTGCCTTTCATTGGACACACCTGCCAAACTAATTAGCACAGGTGTCTGCAATTGCTTACAGTGATATAAAGAGCCCTGACACACATCACCATCAATGAGTTTAACTGACAAACAAACAAATTCTTCCCTTATCACTCCTAAACACTTTTTGCATAATAATTGCGTACATGTGCTTTTCCACAAAACACCAGTGGTTCACGTAGTGAATCTTACAGTTCTAACTTGCCAACCGTGGTCTGTATGGAATTGTTCAATAAAGGGCCCAAAATTAAGATAACATAGATGGGAGAGGTCTCTATGAATAGGAATTCCTAAGTATTTGATACCCTGTGAGGGCCAGGCAAAGGGAAAGTTGGACTGGATGGAATCCTATATGGATTTAGGGAGGGAGACATCGAGGGCCTCAGACTTCGCTGCATTGATTTTAAAATTTTACCATGTAACAAAGTGATCTATTTCAGCCATAACAGCAGGGATGGATATATGTGATTGAGTGATATATACTAGGACATCATCAGCAAATAGAGAGCACTTGTACTCGGTGCCTCCCACCTCAATCCACCTAATATTGGGGTTATGGCGAATTGATGAGAGCAGGTGCTCCGTCACTAGGATGTATAAGAGAGGGGACAGAGGACATCCCTGCCTTGTCCCATTGGTGATTGTGAAAGGTGATGAAAATGTTCTGACGCACCCCCTGGGCCTTGGGACACCCGGAGCCGGACACTTTTTGGTGGATGCTGGTGGTTGTAGTCTTCGTGGCGGCGATCCGGTTCCGTGGCTCAGGGCGGTCAAACCAGTGGCGGAACTATTTATGTGGTTTTGATGTTTAAATGTCCGACTACGCCACCCGTGGATTGCGGTCAGAGTGAACCGCCGCTACAGGGCAGACCGCTAAGGCTGGTGTTGTGGGTGCAGCAGAGCGTAGCATAACTCCCCACGGGAGGAGTATAGCCTCAGGGCAGTGTATGCGGAGGATGGGGGTGATGGTGCAGGGCAGCAGCAGTAACGACACGGAGTCAGTGATGCAGTTCAGGGCCTTTACTCACAGTTCTTATTATCCAGACCACGTCTGCAGGTAACGGCTGCCCACGTCGTACTGTGCTCACCAGGTGAGGGGCTCAGACAACTCCCAGATAACTTTGGAGCGCTTCACAGGACCCCCTTTGTGTGTCCTTTGTCTGGCCTTTCTTACCAACACTTCTGTCCGGCTGCCTCGGGCCTCCTCTTGGTAAACTTGGCGCCAGTTTCCCTGACCCTATGTGGTGCCTTTCTAGCGGGTGGAGCAAGGGGCTGCGCCACATAAAATGTCAGAGCCTCCGGTTTCTAGCTGAGGGTCGTTTCCTGCCTCCACTAGTTCGGGGACCGGTCTCCCCCTTTGGCCTGACCCCTCCACGCAGGTGGATTCGGGCGTGCGGTGGCGACTCGCCCGTCCGCACCCCTGGGATCCCTTCATTCCTCATTCCTGGAGCCTTCTCCGCTCCTCTTCCTTCCTTCTCCCTCTTGCAGGTCTGGGCCTCTGTTACTAGGCCCGCCTCCGGAGCAGAGCTCATGCAGAGCCCCTGCTCCCTGCCACTTCTGCTCAGACTTCTCTGCACTGAACTAAGATGGTGCCCACCTTTTATACTCCCTTCTCAATGCACCCAGGAACTGCTCCCTCCCTGCTCCTGCACTGCAGGGTTTCCCTTCCTCAGTGTTCCCTCCCCCCACTCCAGCCAGGGACAGGGACTGTCGTGCCCATCTCAGGGGCATATTGGTCGCCCTGCCCCACGGCAATGTGGTGTAATGCATGCAGGTGTCGGGTCCTGATCCACACTCCATCCTTATCTGAGAGTGAGATATCACACCTCTGGGTGAGGTGCAATACGTCTGTAGCAACCGAGCCCTCGGTGCTACAGTTCCATTTATCTTCAGCCTAGGTGACGTATTGTGATACAGGGCCGTGATTTTGGCTATAAAAGGGTCCCCTAGACCCCTACCCCAAGATTTTTAAGAGAATCATATATGGCGTGCCAGGAGACTCTATGGAATGCTTTCTCAGCATCCAACGAGAGTATCTACTTACAAATTTTTAACTGCATCTAGCCCAGGAAATACTTTGTGCCTAGTAGCAGTGTCTGCTAGTCAGCGGATTATCCCGGCTGTTAAGCAAGCTACACCACCTGTAGTTTGGACACTTAATTTTTTCAAAGGAAATGCTTCGGGACCACGGGATACTTAGTGAAGAGCATCAGGAGGCACCCCAAGGCATAGGGGCTGGGACTGGCACTAGGATGCCTTGCGGTGGACAGCCGAGCTCGATCCTTATAAAAGCATTTTAACTGCAGCAGCTTTAGTGGACGCTACTGGAGCTGGAATTACGCGGCTGCTGGCATGAGACTTGCCCTCCAATAGATCCTTGTAAATGGATTTAAAGTGTATTCATTCAAATTAGAGGGACAATTTAAATTAAAAAGCTTAGAGCTGCCTCCACCACAGGGGGGCTCTCTCGACCCACCAGCGGACAGGCACCAGTATTGGGAGAGGGGGGCTGGCCGTCAGGGTTCACCGCGGCTCTGGCACAAACCCGGCGACACGGAGGTGGCACGGGCAGGAGCGGACTGGCCGTCTCGGCTTCTCACTTTTTGGATTTTAGAAGGGCATGACATGCCTATATCTGTGTCTCCCCCTCCTTTTACTCCTCCACCTCTTTTCTTTTCGCATGCCTATATGTACTTGTCACTTTTCCATGTGTTAGTTGTGTCTTCTGAGCAGTTTGTCAGCTTTTGGACACCTTTGAAGGTGTTTTCTATGTGTTTCTATGTGTTTTTGTTTGCCTGCCATTGGTTTTAACGGTGTTCGAAGGTGTTCGACGAACAGTTCGGCGAACACACGGGTGTTCGACGAACCGAACCGAACTCGAACATTACGGGGGTGGCTCAACACTACTTGTGAGCAAGTGTTTATGAGTTCGACTCCACGGAGAGTATTTTTCTTTTAGCTTCCTATAAAGCCAATGGAAATTTGCATTGATTTTGGGCTTGAGATAGTGCAATTGTGAGAAATAGAATCTGTATTAATTGTTCATAAAGAACAAGATGTCATCATACGCTGTATAGATTGGCATTAACAATAACATAGTGAAACTACTGGATTTCTTTTTTAACTTACCTATTAACGATTCAATGTTTACTGCCCTTCTTGACATTTCATTGCTCATGTGATGGTCCAGTGGCTCTCTGGGTTAATGAGCCTCATTTGTGAACATGAGTTCGACTCCATGGAAAGTATGTTTCATTTACTAACTAATAAGCTTCCTATAAAGCCAATGGAAATTTGCATTGATTTTGGGCTTGAGATAGTGCAATTGTGAGATATAGAATTTGTATTAATTGTTCATAAAGAACAAGATGTCATCATACGCTGTATAGATTGGCATTAACAATAACAGTGAAACAAATCGATTTATTTTTTAACTTACCTATTAGCAATTCAATGTTCATTGCTCTTCTTGACATCACATTCCTCCTGTGATGATCCAGTGGCTCTCTGGGTTAATGAGTTTGACTCCACGGAGAGTATTTTTCATTTAGCTTCCTATAGAGCCAATGGAAATTTGCATTGATTTTGGGCTGGAGATAGTGTAATTGTGAGAAATAGAATCTGTATTAATTGTTCATAAAGAACAAGATGTCATCACACGCTGTATAGATTGGCATTAACAATAACATAGTGAAACTAATGGATTTCTTTTTTAACTTACCTATTAGCGATTCAATGTTCACTGCCATTCTTGACATCACATTGCTCCTGTGATGGCCCAGTGGCTCCCTTGGTTAATGCGCCTGACTTGTGAAAAACTGTTCATGAGTTTGACTCCACGAAGAGTATTTTTCATTTAGCTTCCTATAGAGCCAATGGAAATTTGCATTGCTTTTGGGCTTGAGATAGTGCAATTGTGAGATATAGAATCTGTATTAATTGTTCATAAAGAACAAGATGTCATCATGCGCTGTATAGATTGGCATTAACAATAACATAGTGAAACCAATGGATTTCTTTTTTAACTTACCTATTAGCAATTCAATGTTCACTGCCATTCTTGACATTACATAGCGCCTGCGATGGTCCAGTGGCTTACTGGCTTAATGCACCTGCCTTGTGAACAGGTGTTCATGAATTCGACTTAACAAAGAGTATTTTTCATTCACTTACTAATAAGCTTCTTATAGAGTCAATGGAAATTTGCATTGATTTTGGGCTTGAGATAGTGCATTTGTGAGAAATAGAATCTGTATTAATTGTTCATAAAAAACAAGATGTCATCATACGCTGTATAGATTGGCATTAACAGTAACATAGAAAAACCAATGGATTTCTTTTTTAACTTACCTATTAGCGATTCAATGTTCACTGCCCTTCTTGACATTAAATTGCACCTGTGATGGTCCACTGGCTTACTGGGTTGATGTGCCTGCTTTGTGAACAAATGTTCATGAGTTCGACTCTTGGAAAGTATTTTTAATTTACTTACTAATAAGCTCCTTATAAAGCCAATTTAAATTTGCATTGATTTTGGGCTTGAGATAGTGCAATTGTGAGAAATAGAATCTGTATTAATTGTTCATAAAGAACAAGATGTCATCATGTGCTGTATAGAATGGCATTAACAATAACATAGCGAAACCAATGGATTTTTTTTTTAACTTATCTATTAGCGATTCAATGATCACTGCCATTCTTGACATCACATTGCTCATGTGATGGCCAAATGGTCCCTTGTTTAATGCGCCTGACTTGTGAAGAACTGTTCATGAGTTTGACTCCACGAAGAGAATTTTTCATTTAGCTTCCTATAGAGCCAATGGAAATTTGCATTGATTTTGGGCTTGAGATAGTGCAGTTGTGAGAAATAGAATTTGTATTAATTGTTCATAAAGAACAAGAAGTCATCTTACGCTGCATAGATTGGCATTAACTGTAACATAGAAAAACCAATGGATTTCTTTTTTAACTTACCTATTAGAGATTCAATGTTCACTGCTCTTCTTGACATCACATTGCTCCTGTGATGGTCCAGTGTCTCCCTTGGTTAATGTGCCTGAATTGTGAAGAGGTGTTCATGAGTTCAATTCCACGAAGAGTGATTTTCATTTAGCTTCCTATAGAGCCAATGGAAATTTGCATTGATTTTGGGCTTGAGATAGTGCAATTGTGAGATATAGAATCTGTATTAATTGTTCATAAAGAACAAGATGTCATCATGCGCTGTATAGATTGGCATTAACAATAACAGTGAAACAAATGGATTTCTTTTTTAACTTACCTATTAGCAATTCAATGTTCATTGCTCTTCTTGACATCACATTGCTCCTGTGATGATCCAGTGGCTCTCTGGGTTAATGCGCCTGACTTGTGAGCAAGTGTTCATGAATTTGACTCCACGGAGAGTATTTTTCATACAGCTTCCTATAGAGCCAATGGAAATTTGCATTGATTTTGGGCTTGAGATAGTGTAATTGTGAGAAATAGAATCTGTATTAATTGTTCATAAAGAACAAGATGTCATCATACGCTGTATAGATTGGCATTAACAATAACATAGTGAAACTAATGGATTTCTTTTTTAACTTACCTATTAACGATTCAATGTTTACTGCCCTTCTTGACATCTCATTGCTCATGTGATGGTCCAGTGGCTCTCTGGGTTAATGAGCCTCATTTGTGAACATGAGTTCGACTCCATGGAAAGTATTTTTCATTTACTAACTAATAAGCTTCCTATAAAGCCAATGGAAATTTGCATTGATTTTGGGCTTGAGATAGTGCAATTGTGAGAAATAGAATTTGTATTAATTGTTCATAGAGAACAAGATGTCATCATACGCTGTATAGATTGGCATTAACAATAACAGTGAAACAAATCGATTTATTTTTTAACTTACCTATTAGCAATTCAATGTTCATTGCTCTTCTTGACATCACATTGCTCCTGTGATGATCCAGTGGCTCTCTGGGTTAATGAGTTTGACTCCACGGAGAGTATTTTTCTTTTAGCTTCCTATAGAGCCAATGGAAATTTGCATTGATTTTGGGCTTGAGATAGTGTAATTGTGAGAAATAGAATCTGTATTAATTGTTCATAAAGAACAAGATGTCATCATACGCTGTATAGATTGGCATTAACAATAACATAGTGAAACTAATGGTTTCTTTTTTAACTTACCTATTAGCGATTCAATGTTCACTGCCCTTCTTGACATTAAATTGCACCTGTGATGGTCCACTGGCTTACTGTGTTGATGCACCTGCTTTGTGAACAAATGTTCATGAATTTGACTCCACGGAGATTATTTTTCATTTAGCTTTCTATAGAGCCAATGAAAATTTGCATTTATTTTGGGCTTGAGATAGTGCATTTGTGAGAAATAGAATCTTTATTAATTGTTCGTAAAGAACAAGATGTCATCATACGCTGTATAGATTGGCATTAACAGTAACATAGAAAAAACAATGGATTTCTTTTTTAACTTACCTATTAGCGATTCAATATTTACTGCCCTGATTGACATCAAATTGCACCTGTGATGGTCCACTGGCTTACTGGGTTGATGAGCCTGCTTTCTGAACAAATGTTCATGAGTTCGACTTCACGGAAAATATTTTTAATTTACTTACTAATAAGCTTCTTATAGAGCCAATGGAAATTTGCATTGATTTTGGGCTTGAGATAGTGCATATGTGAGAAATAGAATCTTTATTAATTGTTCATAAAGAACAAGATGTCATCATACGCTGTATAGATTGGCATTAACAATAACATAGTGAAACCACTGGATTTCTTTTTTAACTTATCTATTAGCAATTCAATGTTCACTGCCATTCTTGACATTACATAGCGCCTGCGATGGTCCAGTGGCTTACTGGCTTAATGCACCTGCCTTGTGAACAGGTGTTCATGAATTCAACTTAACAAAGAGTATTTTTCATTCACTTACTAATAAGCTTCTTATAGAGTCAATGGAAATTTGAATTGATTTTGGGCTTGAGATAGTGCATTTGTGAGAAATAGAATCTGTATTAATTGTTCATAAAAAACAAGATGTCATCATACGCTGTATAGATTGGCATTAACAGTAACATAGAAAAACCAATGGATTTCTTTTTTAACTTACCTATTAGCGATTCAATGTTCACTGCCCTTCTTGACATTAAATTGCACCTGTGATGGTCCACTGGCTTACTGGGTTGATGTGCCTGCTTTGTGAACAAATGTTCATGAGTTCGACTCTTGGAAAGTATTTTTAATTTACTTACTAATAAGCTCCTTATAAAGCCAATTTAAATTTGCATTGATTTTGGGCTTGAGATAGTGCAATTGTGAGAAATAGAATCTGTATTAATTGTTCATAAAGAACAAGATGTCATCATGTGCTGTATAGAATGGCATTAACAATAACATAGCGAAACCAATGGATTTTTTTTTTAACTTATCTATTAGCGATTCAATGATCACTGCCATTCTTGACATCACATTGCTCATGTGATGGCCAAATGGTCCCTTGTTTAATGCGCCTGACTTGTGAAGAACTGTTCATGAGTTTGACTCCACGAAGAGAATTTTTCATTTAGCTTCCTATAGAGCCAATGGAAATTTGCATTGATTTTGGGCTTGAGATAGTGCAGTTGTGAGAAATAGAATTTGTATTAATTGTTCATAAAGAACAAGAAGTCATCTTACGCTGCATAGATTGGCATTAACTGTAACATAGAAAAACCAATGGATTTCTTTTTTAACTTACCTATTAGAGATTCAATGTTCACTGCTCTTCTTGACATCACATTGCTCCTGTGATGGTCCAGTGTCTCCCTTGGTTAATGTGCCTGAATTGTGAAGAGGTGTTCATGAGTTCAATTCCACGAAGAGTGATTTTCATTTAGCTTCCTATAGAGCCAATGGAAATTTGCATTGATTTTGGGCTTGAGATAGTGCAATTGTGAGATATAGAATCTGTATTAATTGTTCATAAAGAACAAGATGTCATCATGCGCTGTATAGATTGGCATTAACAATAACAGTGAAACAAATGGATTTCTTTTTTAACTTACCTATTAGCAATTCAATGTTCATTGCTCTTCTTGACATCACATTGCTCCTGTGATGATCCAGTGGCTCTCTGGGTTAATGCGCCTGACTTGTGAGCAAGTGTTCATGAATTTGACTCCACGGAGAGTATTTTTCATACAGCTTCCTATAGAGCCAATGGAAATTTGCATTGATTTTGGGCTTGAGATAGTGTAATTGTGAGAAATAGAATCTGTATTAATTGTTCATAAAGAACAAGATGTCATCATACGCTGTATAGATTGGCATTAACAATAACATAGTGAAACTAATGGATTTCTTTTTTAACTTACCTATTAACGATTCAATGTTTACTGCCCTTCTTGACATCTCATTGCTCATGTGATGGTCCAGTGGCTCTCTGGGTTAATGAGCCTCATTTGTGAACATGAGTTCGACTCCATGGAAAGTATTTTTCATTTACTAACTAATAAGCTTCCTATAAAGCCAATGGAAATTTGCATTGATTTTGGGCTTGAGATAGTGCAATTGTGAGAAATAGAATTTGTATTAATTGTTCATAGAGAACAAGATGTCATCATACGCTGTATAGATTGGCATTAACAATAACAGTGAAACAAATCGATTTATTTTTTAACTTACCTATTAGCAATTCAATGTTCATTGCTCTTCTTGACATCACATTGCTCCTGTGATGATCCAGTGGCTCTCTGGGTTAATGAGTTTGACTCCACGGAGAGTATTTTTCTTTTAGCTTCCTATAGAGCCAATGGAAATTTGCATTGATTTTGGGCTTGAGATAGTGTAATTGTGAGAAATAGAATCTGTATTAATTGTTCATAAAGAACAAGATGTCATCATACGCTGTATAGATTGGCATTAACAATAACATAGTGAAACTAATGGTTTCTTTTTTAACTTACCTATTAGCGATTCAATGTTCACTGCCCTTCTTGACATTAAATTGCACCTGTGATGGTCCACTGGCTTACTGTGTTGATGCACCTGCTTTGTGAACAAATGTTCATGAATTTGACTCCACGGAGATTATTTTTCATTTAGCTTTCTATAGAGCCAATGAAAATTTGCATTTATTTTGGGCTTGAGATAGTGCATTTGTGAGAAATAGAATCTTTATTAATTGTTCGTAAAGAACAAGATGTCATCATACGCTGTATAGATTGGCATTAACAGTAACATAGAAAAAACAATGGATTTCTTTTTTAACTTACCTATTAGCGATTCAATATTTACTGCCCTGATTGACATCAAATTGCACCTGTGATGGTCCACTGGCTTACTGGGTTGATGAGCCTGCTTTCTGAACAAATGTTCATGAGTTCGACTTCACGGAAAATATTTTTAATTTACTTACTAATAAGCTTCTTATAGAGCCAATGGAAATTTGCATTGATTTTGGGCTTGAGATAGTGCATATGTGAGAAATAGAATCTTTATTAATTGTTCATAAAGAACAAGATGTCATCATACGCTGTATAGATTGGCATTAACAATAACATAGTGAAACCACTGGATTTCTTTTTTAACTTATCTATTAGCAATTCAATGTTCACTGCCATTCTTGACATTACATAGCGCCTGCGATGGTCCAGTGGCTTACTGGCTTAATGCACCTGCCTTGTGAACAGGTGTTCATGAATTCAACTTAACAAAGAGTATTTTTCATTCACTTACTAATAAGCTTCTTATAGAGTCAATGGAAATTTGAATTGATTTTGGGCTTGAGATAGTGCATTTGTGAGAAATAGAATCTGTATTAATTGTTCATAAAAAACAAGATGTCATCATACGCTGTATAGATTGGCATTAACAGTAACATAGAAAAACCAATGGATTTCTTTTTTAACTTACCTATTAGCGATTCAATGTTCACTGCCCTTCTTGACATTAAATTGCACCTGTGATGGTCCACTGGCTTACTGGGTTGATGTGCCTGCTTTGTGAACAAATGTTCATGAGTTCGACTCTTGGAAAGTATTTTTAATTTACTTACTAATAAGCTCCTTATAAAGCCAATTTAAATTTGCATTGATTTTGGGCTTGAGATAGTGCAATTGTGAGAAATAGAATCTGTATTAATTGTTCATAAAGAACAAGATGTCATCATGTGCTGTATAGAATGGCATTAACAATAACATAGCGAAACCAATGGATTTTTTTTTTTACTTATCTATTAGCGATTCAATGATCACTGCCATTCTTGACATCACATTGCTCATGTGATGGCCAAATGGCTCCCTTGTTTAATGCGCCTGACTTGTGAAGAAGTGTTCATGAGTTTGACTCCACAAAGAGAATTTTTCATTTAGCTTCCTATAGAGCCAATGGAAATTTGCATTGATTTTGGGCTTGAGATAGTGCAGTTGTGAGAAATAGAATTTGTATTAATTGTTCATAAAGAACAAGAAGTCATCTTACGCTGTATAGATTGGCATTAACTGTAACATAGAAAAACCAATGGATTTCTTTTTTAACTTACCTATTAGAGATTCAATGTTCACTGCTCTTCTTGACATCACATTGCTCCTGTGATGGTCCAGTGTCTCCCTTGGTTAATGTGCCTGAATTGTGAAGAGGTGTTCATGAGTTCAATTCCACGAAGAGTGATTTTCATTTAGCTTTCTATAGAGCCAATGAAAATTTGCATTTATTTTGGGCTTGAGATAGTGCATATGTGAGAAATAGAATCTTTATTAATTGTTCATAAAGAACAAGATGTCATCATACGCTGTATAGATTGGCATTAACAGTAACATAGAAAAAACAATGGATTTCTTTTTTAACTTACCTATTAGCGATTCAATATTTACTGCCCTGATTGACATCAAATTGCACCTGTGATGGTCCACTGGCTTACTGGGTTGATGAGCCTGCTTTGTGAACAAATGTTAATGAGTTCGACTCAACGGAAAGTATTTTTAATTTACTTACTAATAAGCTTCTTATAGAGCCAAAGGAAATTTGCATTGATTTTGGGCTTGAGATAGTGCATATGTGAGAAATAGAATCTTTATTAATTGTTCATAAAGAACAAGATGTCATCATACGCTGTATAGATTGGCATTAACAATAACATAGTGAAACCACTGGATTTCTTTTTTAACTTATCTATTAGCAATTCAATGTTCACTGCCATTCTTGACATTTCATAGCACCTGCGATGGTCCAGTGGCTTACTGGGTTATTGCACCTGCCTTGTGAACAGGTGTTCATGAATTCAACTTCACAAAGAGTATTTTCATTTACTTATTAATAAGCTTCTTATAGAGTCAATGGAAATTTGCATTGATTTTGGGCTTGAGATAGTGCAATTGTGAGAAATAGAATCTGTATTAATGGTTAATAAAGAACAAGATGTCATCATACGCTGTATAGATTGGCATTAACAATAACAGTGAAACAAATGGATTTCTTTTTTAACTTACCTATTAGCAATTCAATGTTCATTGCTCTTCTTGACATCACATTGCTCCTGTGATGATCCAGTGGCTCTCTGGGTTAATGCGCCTGACTTGTGAGCAAGTGTTCATGAATTTGACTCCACGGAGAGTATTTTTCATACAGCTTCCTATAGAGCCAATGGAAATTTGCATTGATTTTGGGCTTGAGATAGTGCAATTGTGAGAAATAGAATCTGTATTAATTGTTCATAAAGAACAAGATGTCATCATACGCTGTATAGATTGGCATTAACAATAACATAGTGAAACTAATGGATTTCTTTTTTAACTTACCTATTAACGATTCAATGTTTACTGCCCTTCTTGACATCTCATTGCTCATGTGATGGTCCAGTGGCTCTCTGGGTTAATGAGCCTCATTTGTGAACATGAGTTCGACTCCATGGAAAGTATTTTTCATTTACTAACTAATAAGCTTCCTATAAAGCCAATGGAAATTTGCATTGATTTTGGGCTTGAGATAGTGCAATTGTGAGATATAGAATTTGTATTAATTGTTCATAAAGAACAAGATGTCATCATACGCTGTATAGATTGGCATTAACAATAACAGTGAAACAAATCGATTTATTTTTTAACTTACCTATTAGCAATTCAATGTTCATTGCTCTTCTTGACATCACATTGCTCCTGTGATGATCCAGTGGCTCTCTGGGTTAATGAGTTTGACTCCACGGAGAGTATTTTTCATTTAGCTTCCTATAGAGCCAATGGAAATTTGCATTGATTTTGGGCTGGAGATAGTGTAATTGTGAGAAATAGAATCTGTATTAATTGTTCATAAAGAACAAGATGTCATCATACGCTGTATAGATTGGCATTAACAATAACATAGTGAAACCACTGGATTTCTTTTTTAACTTATCTATTAGCAATTCAATGTTCACTGCCATTCTTGACATTACATAGCACCTGCGATGGTCCAGTGGCTTACTGGGTTATTGCACCTGCCTTGTGAACAGGTGTTCATGAATTCAACTTCACAAAGAGTATTTTCATTTACTTACTAATAAGCTTCTTATAGAGTCAATGGAAATTTGCATTGATTTTGGGCTTGAGATAGTGCAATTGTGAGAAATCGAATCTGTATTAATGGTTAATAAAGAACAAGATGTCATCATACGCTGTATAGATTGGCATTAACAATAACTGTGAAACCAATGGATTTCTTTTTTAACTTACCTATTAGCAATTCAATGTTCATTGCTCTTCTTGACATCACATTGCTCCTGTGATGATTCAGTGGCTCGCTGGGTTAATGCGCCTCACTTGTGAGCAAGTGTTCATGAATTTGACTCCACGGAGAGTATTTTTCATTTAGCTTCCTATAGAGCCAATGGAAATTTGCATTGATTTTGGGCTTGAGATAGTGTAATTGTGAGAAATAGAATCTGTATTAATTGTTCATAAAGAACAAGATGTCATCATACGCTGTATAGATTGGCATTAACAATAACATAGTGAAACTAATGGATTTCTTTTTTAACTTACCTATTAACGATTCAATGTTTACTGCCCTTCTTGACATCTCATTGCTCATGTGATGGTCCAGTGGCTCTCTGGGTTAATGAGCCTCATTTGTGAACATGAGTTCGACTCCATGGAAAGTATTTTTCATTTACTAACTAATAAGCTTCCTATAAAGCCAATGGAAATTTGCATTGATTTTGGGCTTGAGATAGTGCAATTGTGAGATATAGAATTTGTATTAATTGTTCATAAAGAACAAGATGTCATCATACGCTGTATAGATTGGCATTAACAATAACAGTGAAACAAATCGATTTATTTTTTAACTTACCTATTAGCAATTCAATGTTCATTGCTCTTCTTGACATCACATTGCTCCTGTGATGATCCAGTGGCTCTCTGGGTTAATGAGTTTGACTCCACGGAGAGTATTTTTCATTTAGCTTCCTATAGAGCCAATGGAAATTTGCATTGATTTTGGGCTGGAGATAGTGTAATTGTGAGAAATAGAATCTGTATTAATTGTTCATAAAGAACAAGATGTCATCATACGCTGTATAGATTGGCATTAACAATAACATAGTGAAACCACTGGATTTCTTTTTTAACTTATCTATTAGCAATTCAATGTTCACTGCCATTCTTGACATTACATAGCACCTGCGATGGTCCAGTGGCTTACTGGGTTATTGCACCTGCCTTGTGAACAGGTGTTCATGAATTCAACTTCACAAAGAGTATTTTCATTTACTTACTAATAAGCTTCTTATAGAGTCAATGGAAATTTGCATTGATTTTGGGCTTGAGATAGTGCAATTGTGAGAAATCGAATCTGTATTAATGGTTAATAAAGAACAAGATGTCATCATACGCTGTATAGATTGGCATTAACAATAACTGTGAAACCAATGGATTTCTTTTTTAACTTACCTATTAGCAATTCAATGTTCATTGCTCTTCTTGACATCACATTGCTCCTGTGATGATTCAGTGGCTCGCTGGGTTAATGCGCCTCACTTGTGAGCAAGTGTTCATGAATTTGACTCCACGGAGAGTATTTTTCATTTAGCTTCCTATAGAGCCAATGGAAATTTGCATTGATTTTGGGCTTGAGATAGTGTAATTGTGAGAAATAGAATCTGTATTAATTGTTCATAAAGAACAAGATGTCATCATACGCTGTATAGATTGGCATTAACAATAACATAGTGAAACTAATGGATTTCTTTTTTAACTTACCTATTAACGATTCAATGTTCACTGCCCTTCTTGACATTAAATTGCACCTGTGATGGTCCACTGGCTTACTGGGTTGATGCACCTGCTTTGTGAACAAATGTTCATGAATTTGACTCCACGGAGAGTATTTTTCATTTAGCTTTCTATAGAGCCAATGAAAATTTGCATTTATTTTGGGCTTGAGATAGTGCATTTGTGATAAATAGAATCTTTATTAATTGTTCATAAAGAACAAGATGTCATCATACGCTGTATAGATTGGCATTAACAATAACATAGTGAAACTAATGGATTTCTTTTTTAACTTACCTATTAGCGATTCAATGTTCACTGCCCTTCTTGACATCACATTGCTTCTGTGATGGTCCAGTGTCTCCCTTATTTAATGTGAGTGACTTGTGAAGAGGTGTTCATGAGTTCAATTCCACGAAGAGTGTTTTTGATTTAGCTTCCTATAGAGCCAATGGAAATTTGCATTGATTTTGGGCTTGAGATAGTGCAATTGTGAGATATAGAATCTGTATTAATTGTTCATAAAGAACAAGATGTCATCACACGCTGTATAGATTGGCATTAACAGTAACATAGAAAAACCAATGGATTTCTTTTTTAACTTACCTATTAGCGATTCAATGTTCACTGCCCTCCTTGACATCAAATTGCACCTGTGATGGTCCACTGGCTTACTTGGTTGATGCGCCTGCTTTGTGAACAAATGTTCAAGAGTTCGACTCCACGGAAAGTATTTTTAATTTACTTACTAATAAGCTTCTTATAGAGCCAATGGAAATTGCATTGATTTAGGGCTTGAGATAGTGCAATTGTGAGATATAAAATCTGTATTAATTGTTCATAAAGAACAAGATGTCATCATGCGCTGATTAGATTGGCATTAACAATAACATAGTGAAACCAATGGATTTTTTTTTTAACTTACCTATTAGCAATTCAATGTTCACTGCCATTCTTGACAATACATAACACCTGCGATGGTCCAGTGGCTTACTGGGTTATTGCACCTGCCTTGTGAACAGGTGTTCATGAATTCGACTTCACAAAGAGTATTTTCATTTACTTACTAATAAGCTTCTTATAGAGTCAATGGAAATTTGCATTGACTTTGGGCTTGAGATAGTGCAATTGTGAGAAAGAGAATCTGTATTAATTGTTCATAAAGAATAAGATGTCATCTTACGCTGTATAGATTGGCATTAACAATAACATAGTGAAACCAATGGATTTCTTTTTTAACTTACCTATTAGTGATTCAATGTTCACTGCTCTTCTTGACATCACATTGCTCCTGTTATGGTCCAGTGGCTCTCTTTGTTAATGCGCCTGACTTGTGAGCAAGTGTTTATGAGTTCGACTCCACGGAGAGTATTTTTCTTTTAGCTTTCTATAGAGCCAATGGAAATTTGCATTGATTTTGGGCTTGAGATAGTGCAATTGTGAGAAATAGAATCTGTATTAATTGTTCATAAAGAACAAGATGTCATCATACGCTGTATAGATTGGCATTAACAATAACATAGTGAAACTAATGGATTTCTTTTTTAACTTACCTATTAACGATTCAATGTTTGCTGCCCTTCTTGACATCTCATTGTTCATGTGATGGTCCAGTGGCTCCCTGGGTTAATGAGCCTCATTTGTGAACATGAGTTCGACTCCACGGAAAGTATGTTTCATTTACTAACTAATAAGCTTCCTATAAAGCCAATGGAAATTTGCATTGTTTTTGGGCTTGAGATAGTGCAATTGTGAGATATAGTATTTGTATTAATTGTTCATAAAGAACAAGATGTCATCATACGCTGTATAGATTGGCATTAACAATAACAGTGAAACAAATGGATTTCTTTTTTAACTTACCTATTAGCAATTCAATGTTCATTGCTCTTCTTGACATCACATTGCTCCTGTGATGATCCAGTGGCTCTCTGGGTTAATGCGCCTCATTTGAGAGCAAGTGTTCATGATTTTGACTCCACGGAGAGTATTTTTCATTTAGCTTCCTATAGAGCCAATGGAAATTTGCATTGATTTTGGGCTTGAGATAGTGTAATTGTGAGAAATAGAATCTGTATTAATTGTTGATAAAGAACAAGATGTCATCATACGCTGTATAGATTGGCATTAATAATAACATAGTGAAACCAATGGATTTCTTTTTTAACTTACCTATTAACGATTCAATGTTTGCTGCCCTTCTTGACATCTCATTGTTCATGTGATGGTCCAGTGGCTCCCTGGTTTAATGCGCCTCATTTGTGAACATGAGTTCGACTCCATGGAAAGTATGTTTCATTTGCTAACTAATAAGCTTCCTATAAAGCCAATGGAAATTTGCATTGATTTTGGGCTTGAGATAGTGCAATTGTGAGATATAGAATCTGTATTAATTGTTCATAAAGAACAAGATGTCATCACACGCTGTATAGATTGGCATTAACAGTAACATAGAAAAACCAATGGATTTCTTTTTTAACTTACCTATTAGCGATTCAATGTTCACTGCCCTCCTTGACATCAAATTGCACCTGTGATGGTCCACTGGCTTACTTGGTTGATGCGCCTGCTTTGTGAACAAATGTTCAAGAGTTCGACTCCACGGAAAGTATTTTTAATTTACTTACTAATAAGCTTCTTATAGAGCCAATGGAAATTGCATTGATTTAGGGCTTGAGATAGTGCAATTGTGAGATATAAAATCTGTATTAATTGTTCATAAAGAACAAGATGTCATCATGCGCTGATTAGATTGGCATTAACAATAACATAGTGAAACCAATGGATTTTTTTTTTAACTTACCTATTAGCAATTCAATGTTCACTGCCATTCTTGACAATACATAGCACCTGCGATGGTCCAGTGGCTTACTGGGTTATTGCACCTGCCTTGTGAACAGGTGTTCATGAATTCGACTTCACAAAGAGTATTTTCATTTACTTACTAATAAGCTTCTTATAGAGTCAATGGAAATTTGCATTGACTTTGGGCTTGAGATAGTGCAATTGTGAGAAAGAGAATCTGTATTAATTGTTCATAAAGAATAAGATGTCATCTTACGCTGTATAGATTGGCATTAACAATAACATAGTGAAACCAATGGATTTCTTTTTTAACTTACCTATTAGTGATTCAATGTTCACTGCTCTTCTTGACATCACATTGCTCCTGTTATGGTCCAGTGGCTCTCTTTGTTAATGCGCCTGACTTGTGAGCAAGTGTTTATGAGTTCGACTCCACGGAGAGTATTTTTCTTTTAGCTTTCTATAGAGCCAATGGAAATTTGCATTGATTTTGGGCTTGAGATAGTGCAATTGTGAGAAATAGAATCTGTATTAATTGTTCATAAAGAACAAGATGTCATCATACGCTGTATAGATTGGCATTAACAATAACATAGTGAAACTAATGGATTTCTTTTTTAACTTACCTATTAACGATTCAATGTTTGCTGCCCTTCTTGACATCTCATTGTTCATGTGATGGTCCAGTGGCTCCCTGGGTTAATGAGCCTCATTTGTGAACATGAGTTCGACTCCACGGAAAGTATGTTTCATTTACTAACTAATAAGCTTCCTATAAAGCCAATGGAAATTTGCATTGTTTTTGGGCTTGAGATAGTGCAATTGTGAGATATAGTATTTGTATTAATTGTTCATAAAGAACAAGATGTCATCATACGCTGTATAGATTGGCATTAACAATAACAGTGAAACAAATGGATTTCTTTTTTAACTTACCTATTAGCAATTCAATGTTCATTGCTCTTCTTGACATCACATTGCTCCTGTGATGATCCAGTGGCTCTCTGGGTTAATGCGCCTCATTTGAGAGCAAGTGTTCATGATTTTGACTCCACGGAGAGTATTTTTCATTTAGCTTCCTATAGAGCCAATGGAAATTTGCATTGATTTTGGGCTTGAGATAGTGTAATTGTGAGAAATAGAATCTGTATTAATTGTTGATAAAGAACAAGATGTCATCATACGCTGTATAGATTGGCATTAATAATAACATAGTGAAACCAATGGATTTCTTTTTTAACTTACCTATTAACGATTCAATGTTTGCTGCCCTTCTTGACATCTCATTGTTCATGTGATGGTCCAGTGGCTCCCTGGTTTAATGCGCCTCATTTGTGAACATGAGTTCGACTCCATGGAAAGTATGTTTCATTTGCTAACTAATAAGCTTCCTATAAAGCCAATGGAAATTTGCATTGATTTTGGGCTTGAGATAGTGTAATTGTGAGAAATAGAATCTGTATTAATTGTTGATAAAGAACAAGATGTCATCATACGCTGTATAGAATGGCATTAATAATAACATAGTGAAACCAATGGATTTCTTTTTTAACTTACCTATTAGCGATTCAATGTTCACTGCCCTTCTTGACATCACATTGCTTCTGTGATGGTCCAGTGTCTCCCTTGGTTAATGTGCCTGACTTGTGAAGAGGTTTTCATGAGTTCGACTCCACGAAGAGTGTTTTTCATTTAGCTTCCTATAGAGCCAATGGAAATTTGCATTGATTTTGGGCTTGAGATAGTGCAATTGTGAGATATAGAATCTGTATTAATTGTTCATAAAGAACAAGATGTCATCATGCGCTGTATAGATTGTCATTAACAATAACATAGTGAAACCAATGGATTCCTTTTTTAACTTACCTATTAGCAATTCAATGTTCACTGCCATTCTTGACATTACATAGCACCTGCCATGGTCCAGTGGTTTACTGGGTTAATGCACCTGCCTTGTGAACAGGTGTTCATGAATTCAACTCCACAGAGTATTTTTCATTTACTTACTAATAAGCTTCTTATAGAGTCAATGGCAATTTGCATTGATTTTGGGCTTGAGAGAGTGCAATTGTGAGAAATAGAATCTGTATTAATTGTTCATAAAGAACAAGATGTCATCATACGCTGTATAGATTAGCATTAACAATAATACAGTGAAACCAATGGATTTTCTTTAAAGTTACCTATTAGTAGTGTTGAGCGATACCTTCCGATATCAGGAAATATCGGATCGGATTGGATCGGGCCGATACTCAAAAAGTATCTGATATCGCCGATTCCGATACCGTAAACCAATGCAAGTCAATGGGACACAAATATCGCAATGAAAATAAACCCTTTCTTTCCTTGTAGGTTAATTCTACATGTAGGAAAACAACTAACAATAATGTAGTATGTATTGGGGGAGGTGGTTGCCCAAATCGATGGGAACAGTGCTCACAGTAAAACATTAAAAACCGGCAATTCAGCAGCGGCATACACCGGTACCCGACAATTTAGAACAGAAAGAATAGAGCTTCACACATAGATTAGATAGATAGAAACATGTCAGTCACATATATATGAAGTACAGTTACAGTGTTGCTTACTGTACTTGTCATTTAGTGTAAAGGATTTATTTAAAAAAATATTAGTGTTTTCATGCACCGTCTCTTTAAAAAAGCCGGCCGGCAATTCAGCAGCGGTACCCGACAATTTATAACAGAAAGATAGAGCATCACACATAGATTAGATAAATAGCAACATGTCAGTCACATTTATAAGAAGTACAGTGACAGTGTTGCTTACTGTACTTGTCATTTAGTGTAAAGGATTTATTTACAAAAATATTAGTGTTTTCATGCACCGTCTCTTTAAAAAAGCCGGCCGGCAATTCAGCAGCGGTACCCGACAATTTACAACAGAAAAAATAGAGCATCACACATAGATTAGATAGATAGAAACATGTCAGTCACATATATAATAAGTACAGTGATAGTGTTGGTTACTGTGCTTGTCATTTTGTGTTAAAATAAAGGATTTATTTAAAAAAAAACCTGGCGTGGGGTCTCCCGTAATTTTTGTCTCTAGCGGAGGTTACGCAGACAGCTGGGGCAGATGTTTGAAGCCTGGGAAGAGGGTAATACCCACGGAACTTCCCAGGCTACTAATATCAGCCACCAGCTGAATACCTAGCCTTTACTAGCTATTAAAATGGGGGACCCCCCCAAAAAAATGACTTGGGGTCCCCTCTATTTTAATAGCTAGCAAAGTCTAGGCAGACTGCTGGGGGCTGATATTAATAGCCCAGGAAGGGTGCCATGAATATTGGCCCCCTCCCAGGCTAGAAACACCAGCCATCAGCCGCCCCAGAAATGGCGCATCCATAGGAAGCAGCGTGGAAGAGCGAGGCTAAGTGCCAGAATTGGCGCATCCTAAGGATGCGCCATTTCTGGGGCGGCTGACGGCTGGTGTTTCTAGCCTGGGAGGGGGCCAATATTCATGGTACCCTTCCTGGGCTATTAATATCAGCCCCCAGCTGTCTGCCTAGCCTTTGCTAGCTATTAAAATAGGGGGGACCCCAAGTCTTTTTTTTGGGGGGATCTCCCATTTTAATAGCTAGTAAAGGCTAGGTATTCAGCTGGGGGCTGATATTAGTAGCCTGGGAAGCTCCGTGGGTATTACCCCCATCCCAGGCTTCAAACATCTGCCCCAGATGTCTGCTTAACCTCCGCTAGAGACTAAAATTATGGGGGATCCCACGCCAATTTTTTTTAAATAAATCCTTTATTTTAACACTAAATGACACTTGAGGGGCTAATAAAGATGCAGTCCCTAAATTATTATTTATTTTTTGATTAATTTTTCCCCAAAATTTTGACGTGGTCTTTGCCATATTTTTGTATGCCAGCCCAGCTGCCTATTTGTACCTGGCCGGACACAACAATATAGGGAAGCCCTTTTTTTTATTATTTCATGAATTTCATGAAATAAGTTTAAAAAAAAAAAATATGTGGGGCTTCGCCCTATATTTGTGTGCAGCCAGGTACAGCAGGCAGGAACGGGCTGCCCCCAACCACGAGCTGCCTATTTGTACCTGGCCGGACACAACAATATAGGGAAGCCCTTTTTTTTTAATTATTTCATGAAATAATTAAAAAAAAATTGACGTGGGGCTTCGCGCTATATTTGTATTCAGCCAGGTACAGCAGGCAGGAATGGACTGCCCCCAACCACCAGCTGCCTATTTGTACCTGGCCGGACACAACAATATAGGGAAGCCCGTTTTTTCTTAATTATTTCATGAATTTCATGAAATAATTAAAAAAAAAAATACGTGGGGCTTCGCCCTATTTTTGTGTCCAGCCAGGTACATCTAGGCAGCTGGGGGCTGGAATCCGCAGCGCAGGGAGGCCCAAGCTTTCTAGGCCCCACCCGCTGCAAATTGCAGTCCGCAGCCACCCCGGAAAATGGCGAGTTCAAAGAAGAGCCATCTTCTGGCGCTGCACCCAACTCATCCAGGGCCCTGGTGCGGTGGCTCACTGGGTAATAAAGGGGTTAGGGCCAGCTTGGCATTGTCAGCTGGCCCTAAGCCCAAAATTCATGGGGTCACGCCCATATTAGACATGACCGCCATGAATTTCTAATAAAGTATTTAAAAAAAACACAACACACAGAATAAAGTCCTTTAACTGAAATAAACACACAATTCTTTATTGTTCTAAAATAAACCATACTTACCATCACACCCATTCCAGCTGAAGCCAACGATCTCCTGCAATAAAAGAAAAATAATAAACCAACATCATCCTTACCTTTCGATGGTTCCCAGGACAGCTCCAGCTCTGCTACATCGAGATGACAGGCTGGACTGCAGCAGAAAGCTGCCATCCAGCCTGTGATCCCACAGACACTGAGAAGCGCAGGCATGCTTGTGCTCCTCAGTGTCAGGCTGTGACGGCATCCCAATGAGCCGAGTCTCTCACGCTCACCGCATGCGCAGGAGAATTCTCCCACGCTGTCTGTGACGTGCATGAGCTGAGCTGAGTTCATTGTCGGCTCATCTGGATGCCGTCACAGCCAGACCCTGAGGAGCGCAAGCATGCCTGCGCTTCTCAGTGTCCGCGGGATGACAGGCTGGATGGCAGCTTTCTGCTGCGGTCCAGCCTGTCATCTCGATGTAGCAGAGCTGGAGCCGTCCTGGGAACCATGGAAAGGTAAGGATGATGTTGCTTTATTATTTTTCTTTTATTGCAGGAGATTGTTGGCTTTAGCTGTAAAGGGCATGATGGTAAGTATGGTTTAATTTAGAACAATAAAGAATTGTGTCTTTATTTCAATTAAAGGACTTTATTCTGGGTGTTTGTGATTTTTTTTTTAACTTTGACTATGGGGTTAGTAGTGGGGGTGTCTTATAGACGCCTCTCTATTACTAACCTGGGCTTGATGTCAGCTGGCATTATAAGCTGACATCAATCCAAGCCCTATTACCCCACTGCCACCACTACAGGGCAGTGGGAAGAGCGAGGCTAAGTGCCAGAATTGGCGCATCCTATGGATGCACCATTTCTGGGGCGGCTGATGGCTGGTGTTTCTAGCCTGGGAGGGGGCCAATATTCATGGCACCCTTCCTTGGCTATTAATATCAGCCCCCAGCAGTCTGCCTAGACTTTGCTAGCTATTAAAATAGAGGGGACCCCAAGTCATTTTTTTGGGGGGGTCCCCCATTTTAATAGCTAGTAAAGGCTAGGTATTCAGCTGGGGGCTGATATTAGTAGCCTGGGAAGCTCCGTGGGTATTACCCTCTTCCCAGGCTTCAAACATCTGCCCCAGCTGTCTGCGTAACCTCCGCTAGAGACAAAAATTACGGGAGACCCCACGCCAGTTTTTTTTTTAAATAAATCCTTTATTTTAACACAAAATGACAAGCACAGTAACCAACACTATCACTGTACTTATTATATATGTGACTGACATGTTTCTATCTATCTAATCTATGTGTGATGCTCTATTTTTTCTGTTGTAAATTGTCGGGTACCGCTGCTGAATTGCCGGCCGGCTTTTTTAAAGAGACGGTGCATGAAAACACTAATATTTTTGTAAATAAATCCTTTACACTAAATGACAAGTACAGTAAGCAACACTGTCACTGTACTTCTTATAAATGTGACTGACATGTTGCTATTTATCTAATCTATGTGTGATGCTCTATCTTTCTGTTATAAATTGTCGGGTACCGCTGCTGAATTGCCGGCCGGCTTTTTTAAAGAGACGGTGCATGAAAACACTAATATTTTTTTAAATAAATCCTTTACACTAAATGACAAGTACAGTAAGCAACACTGTAACTGTACTTCATATATATGTGACTGACATGTTTCTATCTATCTAATCTATGTGTGAAGCTCTATTCTTTCTGTTCTAAATTGTCGGGTACCGGTGTATGCCGCTGCTGAATTGCCGGTTTTTCATGTTTTACTGTGAGCACTGTTCCCATCGATTTGGGCAACCACCTCCCCCAATACATACTACATTATTGTTAGTTGTTTTCCTTCATGTAGAATTAACCTACAAGGAAAGAAAGGGTTTATTTTCATTGCGATATTTGTGTCCCATTGACTTGCATTGGTTTACGGTATCGGAATTGGCGATATCAGATACTTTTTGAGTATCGGCCCGATCCAATCCGATCCGATATTTCCTGATATCGGAAGGTATCGCTCAACAATACTAATAGGTAATTTTAAAGAAAATCCATTGGTATCACTGTATTATTGTTAATGCCAATCTATACAGCGTATGATGACATCTTGTTCTTTATGAACAATTAATACAGATTCTATTTCTCACAATTGCACTATCTCAAGCCCAAAATCAATGCAAATTGCCATTGACTCTATAAGAAGCTTATTAGCAAGTAAATGAAAAATACTCTTTGTGGAGTTGAATTCATGAACACCTGTTCACAAGGCAGGTGCATTAACCCAGTAAACCACTGGACCATCGCAGATGCTATGTAATGTCAAGAATGGCAGTGAACATTGAATTGCTAATAGGTAAGTTAAAAAAGGAATCCATTGGTTTCACTATGTTATTGTTAATGACAATCTATAAAGCGCATGATGACATCTTGTTCTTTATGAACAATTAATACAGATTCTATATCTCACAATTGCACTATCTCAAGCCCAAAATCAATGCAAATTTCCATTGGCTCTATAGGAAGCTAAATGAAAAACACTCTTCGTGGAGTCCAACTTATGAACACCTCTTCACAAGTCAGGCACATTAACCAAGGGAGACAATGGACCATCACAGGAGCAATGTGATGTCAAGAAGGGCAGTGAACATTGAATCGCCAATAGGTAAGTTAAAAAAGAAATCCATTGGTTTCACTATGTTATTGTTAATGCCATTCCATACAGCGTATGATGACATCTTGTTCTATATGAACAATTAATACAGATTCTATTTCTCACAATTACACTATCTCAAGCCCAAAATCAATGCAAATTTCCATTGGCTCTATAGGAAGCTAAATGAAAAATACTCTCCGTGGAGTCAAAATCATGAACACTTGCTCACAAGTGAGGCGCATTAACCCAGAGAGCCACTGGATCATCACAGGAGCAATGTGATGTCAAGAAGAGCAATGAACATTGAATTGCTAATAGGTAAGTTAAAAAAGAAATCCATTGGTTTTTCTATGTTACAGTTAATGCCAATCTATACAGCGTAAGATGACATCTTGTTCTTTATGAACAATTAATACAGATTCTATTTCTCACAATTGCACTATCTCAAGCCCAAAGTCAATGCAAATTTCCATTGACTCTATAAGAAGCTTATTAGTAAGTAAATGAAAATACTCTTTGTGAAGTTGAATTCATGAACACCTATTCACAAGGCAGGTGCAATAACCCAGTAAGCCACTGGACCATCGCAGGTGCTATATAATGTCAAGAATGGCAGTGAACATTGAATTGCTAATAGGTAAGTTAAAAAAGAAATCCATTGGTTTCACTATGTTATTGTTAATGCCAATCTATACAGCGCATGATGACATCTTGTTCTTTATGAACAATTAATACAGATTTTATATCTCACAATCTCAAGCCCTAAATCAATGCAATTTCCATTGGCTCTATAGGACACTGAGAAGCGCAGGCATGCTTGCGCTCCTCAGGGTCTGGCTGTGACGGCATCCAGATGAGCCGACAATGAACTCAGCTCAGCTCATGCACGTCACAGACAGCGTGGGAGAATTCTCCTGCGCATGCGGTGAGCGTGAGAGACTCGGCTCATTGGGGTGCCGTCACAGCCTGACACTGAGGAGCGCAAGCATGCCTGCGCTTCTCAGTGTCTGTGGGATCACAGGCTGGATGGCAGCTTTCTGCTGCAGTCCAGCCTGTCATCTCGATGTAGCAGAGCTGGAGCTGTCCTGGGAACCATCGAAAGGTAAGGATGATGTTGGTTTATTATTTTTCTTTTATTGCAGGAGATCGTTGGCTTCAGCTGGAATGGGTGTGATGGTAAGTATGGTTTAATTTAGAACAATAAAGAATTGTGTGTTTATTTCAGTTAAAGGACTTTATTCTGTGTGTTGTGTTTTTTTTAAATACTTTACTAGAAATTCATGGCGGTCATGTCTAATATGGGCATGACCCCATGAATTTCGGGCTTAGGGCCAGCTGACAATGCCAAGCTGGCCCTAACCCCTTTATTACCCAGTGAGCCACCGCACCAGGGCCCTGGATGAGTTGGGTACAGTGCCAGAAGATGGCGCTTCTTTGAACGCGCCATTTTCCGGGGTGGCTGCGGACTGCAATTTGCAGCGGGTGGGGCCTAGAAAGCTTGGGCCTCCCTGCGCTGCGGATTCCAGCCCCCAGCTGCCTAGATGTACCTGGCTGGACACAAAAATAGGGCGAAGCCCCACGTATTTTTTTTTTTAATTATTTCATGAAATTCATGAAATAATTAAGAAAAAAAGGGCTTCCCTATATTGTTGTGTCCGGCTAGGTACAAATAGGCAGCTGGTGGTTGGGGGCAGTCCATTCCTGCCTGCTGTACCTGGCTGAATACAAATATAGCGCGAAGCCCCACGTCAATTTTTTTTTAATTATTTCATGAAATAATTAAAAAAAAAGGGCTTCCCTATATTGTTGTGTCCGGCCAGGTACAAATAGGCAGCTCGTGGTTGGGGGCAGCCCGTTCCTGCCTGCTGTACCTGGCTGGACACAAATATAGGGCGAAGCCCCACATATTTTTTTTTTTAAACTTATTTCATGAAATTCATGAAATAATAAAAAAAATGGCTTCCCTATATTGTTGTGTCTGGCCAGGTACAAATAGGCAGCTGGTGGTTGGGGGCAGTCCATTCCTGCCTGCTGTACCTGGCTGAATACAAATATAGCGCGAAGCCCCACGTCAATTTTTTTTTAATTATTTCATGAAATAATTAAAAAAAAAGGGCTTCCCTATATTGTTGTGTCCGGCCAGGTACAAATAGGCAACTCGTGGTTGGGGGCAGCCCGTTCCTGCCTGCTGTACCTGGCTGGACACAAATATAGGGCGAAGCCCCACATATTTTTTTTTTTTAAACTTATTTCATGAAATTCATGAAATAATAAAAAAAAGGGCTTCCCTATATTGTTGTGTCCGGCCAGGTACAAATAGGCAGCTGGTGGTTGGGGGCAGTTCATTCCTGCCTGCTGTACCTGGCTGAATACAAATATAGCGCGAAGCCCCACGTCAATTTTTTTTTAATTATTTCATGAAATAATTAAAAAAAAAGGGCTTCCCTATATTGTTGTGTCCGGCCAGGTACAAATAGGCAGCTCGTGGTTGGGGGCAGCCCGTTCCTGCCTGCTGTACCTGGCTGGACACAAATATAGGGCGAAGCCCCACATATTTTTTTTTTTTAAACTTATTTCATGAAATTCATGAAATAATAAAAAAAAGGGCTTCCCTATATTGTTGTGTCCGGCCAGGTACAAATAGGGAGCTGGGCTGGCATACAAAAATATGGCAAAGACCACGTCAAAATTTTTGGGAAAAATTAATTAAAAAATAAATAATAATTTAGGGACTGCATCTTTATTAGCCCCTCAAGTGTCATTTAGTGTTAAAATAAAGGATTTATTTAAAAAAAATTGGCGTGGGATCCCCCATAATTTTAGTCTCTAGCGGAGGTTAAGCAGACATCTGGGGCAGATGTTTGAAGCCTGGGATGGGGGTAATACCCACAGAGCTTCCCAGGCTACTAATATCAGCCCCCAGCTGAATACCTAGCCTTTACTAGCTATTAAAATGGGAGATCCCCCCAAAAAAAACACTTGGGGTCCCCCCTATTTTAATAGCTAGCAAAGGCTAGGCAGACAGCTGGGGGCTGATATTAATAGCCCAGGAAGGGTGCCATGAATATTGGCCCCCTCCCAGGCTAGAAACACCAGCCGTCAGCCGCCCCAGAAATGGGGCATCCTTAGGATGCGCCAATTCTGGCACTTAGCCTCGCTCTTCCACGCTGCCCTGGTGCGGTGGCAGGGGGTAATAGGGTTGGTGTTCATGTCAGCACCAGCTGCCATGAAGCCCAGGTTAGTAATGATGGGCGTCTATAAGACACCCCCATTACTAACCTACAAAGTGTTAAAAAGAAAAAACACACACTACACCCAGAAAAAATAATTTATTTGAAATAAAACACACCATTTTATTTAATTCTTAGTTTACTAAAAAAAAATAGTTACCTGTCCACGTTCCTGCGCTGATCTCCCATGCACAGCTGTCACATCTGGAGATGTGACAGCTATCATTGCTGCTGTAAGCTCACACTGCCGGGAACACGTCCGCTCCCGGCAGCGGCAACCACTGACTGAGGTCACCGGAGTGCATTCAGTCAGCGCAGCTCCAGTGACCTCCTTTACGGCACTACTGTACCGTGGGAATTTCTCACGGTACAGCAGGGCCGTAAAGGAGCTGACCTGAGCAGCGCTGCCTGAACTCCGGCGAACCCGCTAATGCAATGACGGGGCTGCTTTACGGCCCCGTCATTCTAGCGGCGGCAGCGGTTCAGAGCGGTCGCATTCTATGTGGCTGCTCTAAACTGGAGATCTTTGTGGGACACTCGTGGACTACTACGGAGGGGTAAGGATAAAGTTGTGGTTTATTATTTTATATTTTATTACAGGAGATCGATGGCTTCGGGGAATTAGGTGTCTAGGTGAGTATAGGTGTATTTTTTCATTTTTTACTTTATTTTAGGTGGCGATCGGCGGGGACAGGTAATGTATAAACTAATTTATTTTAGGTTACCACTGGCCACCAATGAAATGTATTTAAAATTTATTGGGGACACAGTAGGGCAATTTAAATAGCAGGCTGATGGGAACTACTGTTCCCATCGAGCTGATCCTGCTGGCACGAGTGGACGGGGGACAGACATAGGCCGATGGGAGTAGTAGTGTCACATCGGCCTATGTCTGCCTGCACGCACACACCAATGGGTCTGGGAGGTCTGATGGTCTGGGAGGTGAGGCTGACCTGTGCGACCGTGGGAAAGTTCATGTGAGTTCATGCAATGCAGTCAAGCATGAACTCACATGAACCCTCTGAGGGCACCGCTGCGACTTCAAATGAACAGCTGATCAGCATCACCTGATACCTCAGCTATTCATTTGAAATAACCGGCGGGAAAGCGCAGCATAGAATGGGAAAGCCGGCGGTGAAGTCTTTTCATTGCCGGCTTCCCCGACTGGGTCCTTCGCTCCCCGATCCTTGGTGCTGTGCTCCCCGCCCGGTCCTAACTTACAATCGGGATGGGAGGCTGTGGGGAAGCGAGTATGTGGCTGAGTGATTGTTTAAAAGCCGGCGGGCTGTAAAAAGCCACCGGCTTTTAAGCAATCAGGAGAATTCTCCCACGCTGGGATAGAATTGAGATGAAAGGCTGGATCGCAGCTGAGCACTGCCATCCAGCTTGTCATCCTAGAGAGAAACTGCAGAGCGCAGGCATTATGGGAACTTCCGATTCCGGTATCCGATATTGTAAAAATATCGGAACTCAGTATCGGAACTCCGATACCGCGAATATCGGCCTATACCCGATATTACAGTATCGGAATGCTCAACACTACCTTTTAGCGATTCAACGTTCACTGCCCTTCTTGACATCCCTATGCACCCGTGTTGGTCAAGTGGCTTACTGGGTTAATCCGTTTGACTTGTGAACAAGTGTTCATGAGTTCGACTTCACGGAGCGTGTTTTTTCATTTACTTACTAATAAGCTTGCTATAGAGCCAAAGGGAATTTGCCTTGATTTTGGGCTCGAGATAGTGCAATTGTGAGATATAGAATCTGTATTAATTGTTCATAAAGAACAAGATGTCATCATACGCTGTATAGATTGGCATTAACAATAACGTACTGAAACCAATGGATTTCTGTTTTAACTTACCTATTAGCGATTCAATGTTTACTGCCCTTCTTGACATCACTTTTCTCTCGTGATGGTCCAGTGGCTCCCTGGGTTAATGCACCTGATTTGTGAATAGGTGTTCATGAATTCAACTCCACGGAGAGTATTTTTCATATACTTACTAATAAGCTTCCTATTAGAGATGAGCGTTGTTCGACTCGAACTGTTCGCCAATCTCAAATTTGAGCTGTTTTGGGCGTTGTTCGAGCCGTTCGGCGAACACGAACGATTTGA
The DNA here is from genome assembly GCF_046119375.1 of Phyllobates terribilis. Classification (NCBI taxonomy): domain Eukaryota; kingdom Metazoa; phylum Chordata; class Amphibia; order Anura; family Dendrobatidae; genus Phyllobates; species Phyllobates terribilis. The sequence continues at coordinate 322,540,349 of NW_027362764.1, read as the reverse complement.
GAAAAATTCGGCTGTTCGAGGTTATGTTCGATAACTGTTCGTGCACCAAAATCATAACTGGATTTTTTCTCAGTAATGATGAAAATTAATGTTAATACGCAGTTTGAGTGTACAGCGGGGTGGGGGGAGGGGCAGGGGATGGATCTCTGCAGGAATAATGAAGATCTCCATTTTTTTTCTCTTTCCCGCATTTACAGTGGGGAGGTGCAATCTGTCAGCCTATCAGCAGCGCACACACGGAGCGAAGTGCTTTTTTTCACACAAGCAAGGGCATGTGTCATTGGCAGTGTATGTCACATGTCCTTGCCCTATAAGACCAAGCCATTTTCCCCGTCGCCACCATTTTCTCACTGCTGCAGCTGCCTGTTAGACGGCACCGCTGTTGCTGTGTGCGCTATACCTTGTTAATTTCAAGCCAATTTTCGCACAAATCTACAGATAGCTTGGGAGTAGGGAATAGTTGTGATTGCAGTCCTTTTAAGGACTAGGTTACAGCATTTCCTGCGACTTTTATCAGGCAGGTCTGTGCTCTTAAATAGATAGATTGTGGGAGTAAAGACTAATTGTAATTGCAGTCCTTTTCAGGACTAGGTTACATCAGTTCCTATCAGTTTTTGCCAGGCAGGTCTGTGCCAGTGCTGTGCAAGTTTTTTTCACAGGATTTGGCTGAATCTAGCAAAGCTAATCCTTTTTGGCCTATTGCAGAGTGTGTTAGTCAGTGGAGTAGCCTATCTGTGTTGCAAGATATACCACCTGTGTATAGAATACCAATTTTTTTACTGCACCTAGTGAAGTAAAATCTTTTGGGCATAGCATCATTCTATTAGTCCATCTATACTGACCTCCATCAGGTTGGAAATTGAATATAATTTTTTTCTGCATCTAGCTCTGAAAAAATATTTGGGCTTCTAGCAGTGTGTGGGACTTGTTCTATTAGTCCATCTATACTGACCTCCATCAGGTTGCAAACTGAATATAATTTTTTGTCTGCATCTAGTTCTGAAAAAATATTTGGCCTTCTAGCAGTGTGTGGGACTTTCTCTATTAGTCCATCTATACTGACCTCCATCAGGTTGCAAATTAAAAATAATTTTTTGTCTGCATCTAGCTCTGAAAAAATATTTGGCCTTCTAGCAGTGTGTGGGACTTTCTCTATTAGTCCATCTATACTGACCTCCATCAGGCTGCAAATTCAAAATAATTTTTATCTGCATCTACCTCTGAAAAAATATTTGGCCTTCTAGCTGTGTGTGGGACTTGTTCTATTAGTCCATCTATACTGGCTTCCATCAGGTTGCAAACTGAATATAATTTTTTTCTGCATCTAGCTCTGAAAAAATATTTGGCCTTCTAGCAGTGTGTGGGACTTTCTCTATTAGTCCATCTATTCTGACCTCCATCAGGTTGCAAATTAAAAATAATTCATATCTGCATCTAGCTCTGAAAAAATATTTGGCCTTCTACCAGTGTGTGGGACTTTCTCTATTTGTCCATCTATACTGACCTCCATCAGGTTGCAAATTAAAAATAATTTTTTGTCTGCATCTAGCTCTGAAAAAATATTTGGCCTTCTAGCTGTGTGTGGGACTTGTTATATTAGTCCATCTATACTGACCTCCATCAGGTTGCAAACTGAATATAATTTTTTTCTGCATCTAGCTCTGAAAAAATATTTGGCCTTCTAGCAGTGTGTGGGACTTGTTCTATGAGTCCATCTATACTGACCTCCATCAGGTTGCAAATTGAATATAATTTTTTTCTGCATCTACCTCTGAAAAAAAATTTGGGCTTCTAGCAGTGTGTGGGACTAGTTCTATTAGTCCATCTATACTGACCTCCATCAGGTTGCAAATTAAAAATAATTTTTTGTCTGCATCTAGCTCTGAAAAAATATTTGGCCTTCTAGCTGTGTGTGGGACTTGTTATATTAGTCCATCTATACTGACCTCCATCAGGTTGCAAACTGAATATAATTTTTTTCTGCATCTAGCTCTGAAAAAATATTTGGCCTTCTAGCAGTGTGTGGGACTTCTTCTATGAGTCCTTCTATACTGACCTCCATCAGGTTGCAAATTGAATATAATTTTTTTCTGCATCTACCTCTGAAAAAAAATTTGGGCTTCTAGCAGTGTGTGGGACTAGTTCTATTAGTCCATCTATACTGACCTCCATCAGGTTGCAAATTGAATATCATTTTTTTCTGCATCTACTTCTGAAAAAATGTTTGGGCTCCTAGCAGTGTGTGGGACTTTTTCTATTAGTCCATCTATACTGATCTCCATCAGGTTGCAAATTGAATATAATTTTTTTCTGCATCTAGCTCTGAAAAAATATTTGGGCTTCTAGCAGTGTGTGGGACTTGTTCTATTAGTCCATCTATACTGACCTCCATCAGATTGCAAACTGAATATCATTTTTTTCTGCATCTACCTCTGTAAAAAAATTTGGGCTTCTATCAGTGTGTGGGACTTGTTCTATTAGTCCATCTATACTGACCTCCATCAGGTTGCAAATTGAATATAATTTTTTTTTGCATCTACTTCTGAAAAAATATTTGGGCTTCTAGCAGTGTGTGGGACTTGGTCTATTAGTCCATCTACACTGACCTCCATCAGGTTGCAAATTAAAAATAATTTTTATCTGCATCTAGCTCTGAAAAAATATTTGGGCTTCTAGCAGTGTGTGGGACTTGGTCTATTAGTCCATCTATACTGATCTCCATCAGGTTGCAAATTAAAAATAATTTTTATCTGCATCTAGCTCTGAAAAAGTATTTGGGCTTCTAGCAGTGTGTGGGACTTGGTCTATTAGTCCATCTATACTGACCTCCATCAGGTTGCAAATTGAATATCATTTTTTTCTGCATCTAGCTCTGAAAAAATATTTGGGCTTCTAGCAGTGTGTGGGACTTGTTCTATTAGTCCATCTATACTAACCTACACCAGGTTGCAAATTCAATATAATTTTATTCTGCATCTACCTCTGAAAAAATATTTGGGCTTCTAGCAGTCTGTGGGACTTGTTCTAGTAGTCCATCTATACTGACCTCCATCAGGTTGCAAATTAAAAATATTTGTTATCTGCATCTAGCTCTGAAAAAATATTTTGGCTTCTAGCAGTGTGAGGGACTTTCTCTATTAGTCCATCTATACTGACCTCCATCAGGTTGCAAATTAAAAATAATTTTTTGTCTGCATCTAGCTCTGAAAAAATATTTGGGCTTCTAGCAGTGTGTGGGACTTGGTCTATTAGTCCATCTATACTGACCTCCATCAGGTTGCAAACTGAATATCATTTTTTTCTGCATCTACCTCTGAAAAAAAATTTGGGCTTCTATCAGTGTGTGGGACTTGTTCTATTAGTCCATCTATACTGACCTCCATCAGGTTGCAAATTGAATATAATTTTTTTTTGCATCTACTTCTGAAAAAATATTTGGGCTTCTAGCAGTGTGTGCGACTTGGTCTATTAGTCCATCTACACTGACCTCCATCAGGTTGCAAATTAAAAAATTTTTTATCTGCATCTAGCTCTGAAAAAATATTTGGGCTTCTAGCAGTGTGTGGGACTTGGTGTATTAGTCCATCTATACTGATCTCCATCAGGTTGCAAATTAAAAATAATTTTTATCTGCATCTAGCTCTGAAAAAGTATTTGGGCTTCTAGCAGTGTGTGGGACTTGGTCTATTAGTCCATCTATACTGACCTCCATCAGGTTGCAAATTGAATATAATTTTTTTCTGCATATAGCTCTGAAAAAATATTTGGGCTTCTAGCAGTGTGTGAGACTTGTTCTATTAGTCCATCTATACTAACCTACACCAGGTTGCAAATTCAATATAATTTTATACTGCATCTACCTCTGAAAAAATATTTGGGCTTCTAGCAGTCTGTGGGACTTGTTCTAGTAGTCCATCTATACTGACCTCCATCAGGTTGCAAATTAAAAATATTTGTTATCTGCATCTAGCTCTGAAAAAATATTTGGGCTTCTAGCAGTGTGAGGGACTTTCTCTATTAGTCCATCTATACTGACCTCCATCAGGTTGCAAATTAAAAATAATTTTTTGTCTGCATCTAGCTCTGAAAAAATATTTGGGCTTCTAGCAGTGTGTGGGACTTGGTCTATTAGTCCATCTATACTGACCTCCATCAGGTTGCAAATTAAAAATATTTTTTATCTGCATCTAGCTCTGAAAAAATATTTGGGCTTCTAGCAGTGAGTGGGACTTGTTCTATTAGTCCATCTATACTGACCTCCATCAGGTTGCAAATTGAATATAATTTTTTTCTGCATCTTGCTCTGAAAAAATATTTCGGCTTCTAGCAGTGTGTGGGACTCGGTCTATTAGTTCATCTATACTGACCTCCAGCAGATTGCAAATTAAAAATAATTTTTATCTGCATCTAGCTCTGAAAAAATATTTGGGCTTCTAGCAGTGTGTGGGACTCATTGTATTAGGCCATCTATACCAAGCTCCACCAGCTTTGAAATTAATAATAATTTTTCGCTGCATCTAGCCCTGAAAATAATTTTTCCCAATAGTGGTGGCAATAGAAATATGGGGCGCGCGCCTGGCTAACAAAAATATACGCTTCATAAGACAAAACACCAGCCTAGCGCACTGCATTAATAAGATGGCATCATCGTCTCTCCCACTGCTAGGCCTACTACGCAGGCTAGCATTCCTGTGCCTAAAACACAATGTATGGGTCCGCGCTAGCCACTATGCTGAGGGGTATAAAGCTGCTGCTAACGCTTTATAACAATTCAATTGGCAGATTTTCACAGAGCTGTTCCACAACGCCCACCCATCGGGCAACAGTTGCCCACCCTCCCTATGGGATCTAGTGGCGAATAGTTGATGTCATTAATCAGAGCGTCAGTTGCCCCGTCAACGTGGCAAGCATACGGTAAGGCATGGGAAGAGTGGACACGACTAGTAGCAGGCAGACGGGTTGACCAATGTGAACAAGCCAGATCGCAAGTCACCATAGAATTTCTCCACCAGCTCATGATGAGGGGCATATCAGGGGCGTCAGCGCAGCGGTGTCTGACCGGAGTAGCATTTCACTTCCAACTTCTGAATTGGGGAGATGTGACAAAGATTCATCATCAGACAATCCATAAAAGGGTGGAAAAGGGGTCAGCCAAGTCAGGAATGTAGACGTCCCGTCCCGTGTCACTAAAACTGATTTCTCCCATCTTATCCCTAACACCATTAACATGACACTCACAATTTTAAGCAACACTTATGTCTACTGCATTTGTGATCGCCTTCTTCGGGGCGCTATGTATAAGCGAATTAGTCCCTCAATCCAAAATTACCACCAGTGGAGGCTTATTACACCAGGACGTAGTCATAGCCAATAATGCAATACGTCTACGTATACACCAATCGAAAACGGTTCCAGCGGTCAGGGGTACTTGGTACTTCTACAACCCACAAACGGTACATTGAGTCGGGTAACAATAGTAAAAACATATCTAACCATCAGATCACAAAGTAATTTCTTCCTATCACACATTGATGGAACGCCATTATCAAGATACCTGTTCCAAGCTATATTTAATAAATGCATAACATCGGCAGGGAACCACCCCAAAGATTACGGGACACACTCATTCCGCATAGGTGCGGCCAGGGAAGCAGCAAGAGCAGGACTGTCAGAAACGGAAGTTCAGAGGATAGGGAGATGGCGATCCACGTGTTTGGCGAGATACATAAGACCGGACTTGTTATCCTAACGTGGTTTGTTTCTTTTACAGGTGACGCTAAGCCAACAGTGTGAGTGATAGGCCACTCGTATATATATTGGGCACAAAAAAGGGCGAAAGTCCGCCCAGGCGGGAGGAAGTTAGAGTTTCATAACACATATTTCAACTGGAGAGGTATTAGAGGCCTGCTATGGCCACAGGTACTAATGGAGGTAATCAAGGTAGGGAGAGAGGCAAGAGGTCCGGTCATCTTAGTTATACAGGCCGGGGGAAACAACCTAGGTCATCACAAGAGCGCATAACTAATGGCAATAATGAAACTAGACACTGAGCGCTTCAGAGAATTTTTCTCAAAATTAGCTATAGTATGGTCAGAGATTGTGCCGATAGCGGTATGGCAAGGTGCGCGAGACATCACGGCCATCGAATGGACAAGGCGGGTAATAAATATTCGGATGGCAAAATTTAGAAGAGACAGAGGCGGTGTAGTGATACGACACCGACAACTGGAAGGAGATAAAGCAGGCCTCATACGGCCCGACGGTGTTCACTTAATAGATATTGGACTGGACATATTCCTGTCAGGACTACAGGACGGAGTGGAACAAGCGTTAAGAGTGATGGGTGGGGGTCAGAGTCCTGCATACGAGTACGCTGGATCCTCCGTGGCCTGGAAATAGAAAGGACATGTTGGAGAGTTACACTTGTTGGCCAACTTGCCGGAGTGGGGACCCAGGGCATGCTGCAACAAGCTGAATTATTTTAGAAATAAAATGCCTTTCTAATGGAATGAGTATAAAGAGTTAATAAAGCTGTGACCGATCCTCACCCATCCAGTTGTAAGAGTTACATTATTGTATTGTCCATGAAAGGGGGGCGGTAGGGGGGCTGAGCGTCTGGGTTTGGTTGGGTGTCCCCACAGTCTGCCTAGGCTAGATTCATTTAAAAATTCTTATTAGATATACAGGCGGTGCAGCTTGCTTCGCAGCTGGGCTACTACGCCCAAAGTATTGCCTAGGCTAGATGCAGTTAAAAATTCTACGCTGACTAGCAGACACTGAAGATTTGGAGCAGACCTCTGAGTAAACAGCTCTTCAGACTCAACCATCTGTGTTACCCCAAGCCATAGTGTATGTAGTTTCTTACAGTTAAAAGGGGGGGGTGCGACCCAACCCACCTGGAATTGACGATGCCAACGTCACGTAAGACACAGCAAGGGGACTCCCAAAATTGTGGCACAGACACCACTTAACCCTAGAACGCATACCTGTGGCCTTGCAGGCCCGCCCAGTTGATTGTTTTCTATTTTCTGCAAGATTACTTTATTTAGAATTTTGAAACTCTAGGTATTCTTCATGTATATAGTTGTTTGTCATTTGAGTTTGAATTATTCCATGTTATTTGCACACGGGCCTAAAGGGCCCCAGGTATGTGAAAGTGTAGATTTTTATGGTCATGCGTTCTAGGGTTAAGTGGCATCAATTGCCCCACTGTTGCTTAAAATGGTTGGTGAGGTGATTTTACCAAATCCACAAGCTTTTAGTCTCCCAAGGATGACACAGGGGTAGAAATGTCCTTGCGAATCCATGATTTGTTCATCTTTATGAACGTGAGTCTGTCTACATTCTCAGTGGACAGCCGCGTGCGCTTATCTGTCAGCACACCACCAGCAGCGCTGAACACACGTTCAGAGAGAACGCTGGCTGCATGGCATGACAAGATCTCCAAGGCGTGAGTGGCGAGCTCCGGCGATTTTTCCAGATTGGAATACCAAAATGAGCAAGGGTCCAGTGACACAGTCATGGCTTCGATGTTCACTTGGAGATTCTCCTGTACCATCCTCTCTAGGCTTTGACTATGTGTCAGACTTCTTGTCTCCTGTGGCCTTGCAAAGGATGGGCTAAAAAAGTGGTGAAACGATTCCACAAAATTGCTGTTACCAGCAGATACTGTGTTACTGTTACTGTTTGAGTGATGAAGACTCGACAGTCCCACCGTTGGCAAGTTAGAACTGTGAGATTCACTACGTTCACCACTGGTGTTTTGTGGAAAAGCACATGTAAGATTCTGCAACAGCGTCTGCAGATACTCCTGCATTCGTCAATACCTTTTTATGGCAGGAATTATTTCGGCAAATATACTTTTGTACCGGGGATCTAAGAGTGTGGCAACCCAGTAGTCGGGATTACTTCGAATTCTGACAATCCGGGGGTCATGTTGCAGGTAGTGCAGCAAGAAGGCACTCATGTGTCTTGCGCATCCAGAAGGACCAAGTCCTTGTTGTGTTGGTAGCGAGGTAAGAATCATGCTTCCTTCCTCTTCCCTCTCCCTCCAACCTCGCACAACAGAAATGTGATCAAGGTCTCCCTCATCTGATGAGTCTTCCATGCCCATCGCCAGTTCGTCCTCCACTTCTTCCTCGGCTCCTGCACCTTCCTCAACAGTTTGGCTGCTACCATGCGCCCTTTTTAATCCCTCTCCCCCACCCTCCCATGTCTGCCGCCTTGGTGCTGCCAACCGTCTGGACCTTGGAGATGTTATCCCTTCCGCATACGACTCCTCCTCTACTTCCTCCACCTCCTCTTGTCCCACCACCTGACTCTGAATTCTGTTTAATGTGTGCTCCAGCATGTAAATCACCGGAATAGTCATGCTGATAATGGCATCGTCGTCAGCACTAAACATCTTCGTCGCCATTTCAAAACTGTGCAGAAGGGTGTGTGGCGCCCCTGAGGGTTCAGTCGCCACAGAGTTACTGCATCTCACCCAGAGGTGTGGTATCTCACCCTCAGGTAAGGAAGGCGTATGGCTCGGGACCCTAACTCCTGCATCCAACACATACCCGCAGTGGGGGTAGGGCGAGATTGCTCCTAAGGGAGAGCACAGTCCCAGGTCCCTAGCTGGTTTGAGGGTCCTATGTAGTGGGTGCTTAGGGGAGCAGCTTAGGGGAGCACATGACAAGGAGAGTATAAATAGGAAGCCATCTTAGAAAGAGCAAGCCAGACAGAGGAGGAAAAGTGACAGGAGCAGAGACTAGGCATGAGCTCTGCTCCGGAGGCGGGCCTAGCCTGGGAGGCCCAGGACTGAAGGAGAGAAGAGAGGAGTGGGAGCTGGAAGGCTCCAGGAACCGAAGGGACCCTACGGCTACGGGCCGTGCAGAAGGCCACCCGTACTCCCGCTGCTACCAGGAGGTAGAGGGGTCAGGCCAGATAAGGGGAACCGGTCCCTCAACTAGCGGAGAAACAGCAAGGCTCAACTAGAAACCGGAGGCTGCTGCATTTCATGTACTGCAGGCCAAAGTCCACACCAGTCTCACTAAGAAGGTAGCCACATAGGACCCAGGGGACGGAACACACGTCACCCGCCAAGGCCCCAGGATACCGGATAGAAGTGTCACTGGGTGTGAGGTGCAGGGAGAAGGCCAGAGAAAGGACACACAGAAGGGGGTCCTGCTAAGTACTCCGGAGCTATCTGGGGGTGGACTGAGCCCCTCACTGAGTATGCACAGCACGACGGGGGAGATTGCTCTGGTACCTGTAATCTGGACTACAACAACTGTGAGTAATATCTTGAGACGGCATCACACGGACTCTGTGTTCATTACTGACTCCCTGCACTACAACCACCATCATCCACCCACACTGCCCTGAAGCTTCACTCTTCCTGTGGTGAGTAATAATACCGTTGCTGCAAAACCACCAGCTTCAGAGGACTGTTCCGCAGCGGCGGCCCCTTTGGCCGCACTCCACAGGTGGCGTAGTCAGACATTATAAAATCCATATATACAAATTACCCTTGGATTGACCGCCCTGGGTCACAGACTGGGTCACCGCCACAGTGACTAGAACCCCCAGCGTCTACCGGCCCGGCTCAGGGTACCCCATGACCCAGGGGGCGCGTCAACTTCATAGGTCCCTGATCTGAGACCACTCCTGCAGCGTGATTTGCCCCATCTCGTTGGCCCAGGCTATACGTCAGAACGTATTGCACCAGGGCTTGTCGGTGCTGCCACAGTCGCTGCAACATGTGCAGAGTTGAATTCCACCGTGTCGGCACATCGCATTTCAGCCGGTGAACTGGCAGGCCCAACGACTTCTGTAGAGATGTAAGTCGGTGAACTGCGGGATGCGAACGGCGGAAGTGAGCACACAGCGACCGTGCCCTCTGCAGAAGGCCATCTAGTCCGGGATAGTGGGCTAAAAATTGCTGGACAACCAGGTTCAACACGTGAGCCATACAAGGCACGTGTGTGACATTGCCCCGGCGAAGTGCCGCACCCAGGATTGCAGCGTTGTTGCACATGGCCTTACCTGGCTGCAGGTCCAGTGGAGACAACCTTTCATGAAACTGGGTCTCCAGAGCTGACCACAACTCCTCAGCTGTGTGACTCACATTTCCCAGACATTTCAAAGTAAACACTGATGCCGTTGAGCCCTGCTGCCAGCATAGTAAGGAGGTGTGCAGGATTCCTTCTGCGCAGTTAGAAAGCAGGTGGCATTACCAGACAGGCTTTGGGTGCAGGTGGAGGACCGAGAGGAGGTTGAGGAGGCAGAAGCAGTGGAGGAACTTCGAGATAAAGAGGATTGACGCACAACTCGTGGGGACGGTAAGACTTGGACAGCAGCCCCTTGTCCTGCTGTCACCATAGTTACCCAGTGCCCAGTCAGCGACATGTAACGCCCCTGTCCATGCCTTCTCGTCCAAGTGTCTGTGGTGAAGTGCACCCTGCCACACAGAGTTTCTCAAAGAAGCGGTGATGTTGTGTGCGACATGCTAGTGGAGCACAGGCACACCTTTCTTTGAGAAGTAGTGCCGACTGGGCATCTGGTACTGGGGCACTGTGACGGACATATGGTCTTGAAAATTCTCTGTGTCCTCAAGGTGGAAAGGCAGCATTTCTGTAGCCAACAGCTTGCAGATGGTGAAATTCAACCTCTTAGCTTTCTTATGGCTAGGAGGAAATGGTCTTTTACTTTTCCACATCTGAGGGACCGAGGGCTGGCTGTTGTGCTTAGACGGTGTTGAGTAGGGTGTCCCCGGCAAACTGCCGGTCTGTGAGGAAGATGCAGGCGGACATGTTAGGTTGCCTTGATCCAAAGGTGGTGCTCTCGATGTCGGAGAGCGCTCAACACTAGCAGGTGTTTCCACTTCCCAATGAACTGACGACCTGCCATTCACACTGGCTGTTGCGGGTAAAGAGGTGGCAGGTCTGCGTCCAAAAACATGTGTGACTGCTGTCCCCCCAGTCACAGAGGATGAAGAGGCTGCGGATGCACAAGATGGGGCAGACGGTGGTTGGGCCAGCCGGCTAGGCCGCATTGTAGCACAGTGAGCTTCCCACTGCAACTTATGCTTCATATCCATGTGACGGTACATGCATGAAGTACTCAAACTATGGATTTTTTGGCCTCTACTTAGCTTTTGCTGACAAATATTACAGATAACACGAGTTGGGTCATCCTTATCGATCTGAATAAATGCCAGGCTATGCAAGGCTTAGAGCCCATGTGACCTGAAGAGCCACTACGACTTGTGGTCAGAGGCAGAGTTGTGGTTGAGGATGCAGTTGTTGACGTGCTTCCAGTACTCCGTCTCTGTTCAGGAAGGTGCAACCTAACCTCGTCGTCAATAGCATCTGTGATGCCCCGCTGCGCTTGGTATCACAGATCCTAGAAGAGTGCATTGATGGAATCCTCCACAAGAGGCCCCCATAAACATTCACACATCTCCACCTTCCACCTCAGACCAGCAGAGGGAGCCCGTTAGGGATATAAATAGGGAAAGTGGAGCTAGGCAGTTCAGTTCCTCTGAAGAGTTCCTGCAGTAGAGAAGCCTAAGAGAGGTCAGTCTGCAGTGGAGCTCAGTCTAGTCTAGAGAACGCAGTTAATAGTTCAGCAGTGGAGCACGAGGCTCCTGCTTGCTAGATTCAGGGAGCCCAGATAGAGCTTAAGGTGTGCCGGTGCCGTAAGATCAGTGAAGCGCGGCAAGCTGCCGTTAGTGTGTATAGCCTAGTGAGGGCCCGAGTAGGCCGAAGGCGAGTGGCGAGTTAGTACATAAGGGGCAGAGGAGCTTAACCAGCTCACCCTGAAGCATTTACCGGACACAGGATCCGAGCTTACCGGTATCTCTATGACCCAGTAAGGCATAACCGGAATCCCTGGAGAACTACAAGTCCCAGGATTGCTAAGGTGCTGATATGTAACAGAGCCAGGAGACGCTTAGGCCCCGCATACTGGGAGCGTGAACTCCAAGAGAAGGCCCTACCACAAGGTCAGCCAGCGCAGGACAGAGACAAAGTTAGGCCTAGCTCCAGGCAGGTCAGAAACTTACTACGCAGAGGTAAGAAACAGGAGGCCCTACACCCGCTCATTGGGGAGGATCCTGATATGCACCCTTCACCCTACAGTGCTCCGGGATGTGCCTGAATTTCCACCAGTAAAAGGTACTGAAGTGACTACCGTGTCCGTTCCCGTTCTTGCTCTGACCCAGCTGGGTCTCGCCTGTCCTGCATTCCCCCTGCATACGCTGCCCTGAGACCTAGCTCCACCTGTGGGGAGCTATACCATCGAGTTGCCTTATCACCAGCCTCAGTGGACTGCTGCAGCGCTGGTGCTTGTCACCAGATACCACAGGTGGCGTCATGAACTCTTATAAAATTAACAATTATCCACCCTTTTAAAGAGAGACCCCAGGGTATGGGCCAGGGAGCCGACCACCGCGACATCCCCAAGGCCAGGCAAATGCCCGGGTACCGAGTCATCCCCATCCCCAGGGCTAGTCACATCCTCCTCCACCTCCTCTGCTGACCTCATCGACTGGCTGACTGTGGGTTGACAGTAAGTGGGATCTCCAACCTCATCATCATCACCCTGTGTGTTATCACACCCGTCGTCCTCAGAGCCAACCTCTTCCTGCCCTGACTGAAAAGTCAAGTTGTCGCTCTAATCAGGTATTTGAGTCTCATCATCGTCTTCATCATTGTCTCCACCAACAGGAATTACAGTTTGGGAACAAGTGTCTACATTATGCTCAGAACCTTCTTCATCTGGTCCTGGATCCGACTTATAAAGATTCTGGGCATCAGATCAGATCATTTCCTCATCTGGATTAACAGAAGCTCTGGAGCAGACCTCCGTTTCCCAGGCTATAGTATGAGTAAACAGCTGTGCAGACTCAACCATCTGTGTTACCCCATACTCAGACGGGCAGCTGGAGACTTGGGAGCTGTGAGGAAGCAAGTGCGATTGAGGTGACACCTCTGAGGACTGGAGTATTTGTGATGTTGAAATTGAGGTGATGGAGAGCCCACTTGAAGGAGCACTTGATATCCGTTGAAGCACCTGCTGTTTTTGTGCCTCATCTAGAATTTGTAGCGATTGGCGTGTCCGTAAGAATGGGATCGTATCACATTGTCCACGAAAAGAAGTCGACATCTAAGTTTGGCTGGAAGATGGTCTTTCTTCTGCAGATGTTACTCCCCCCCCACCCTGGGGGGCCTCGACCCACCGGCGGACAGGCACCAGTATTGGGATAGGGGGGCTGGCCGTCAGGGTCCACCGCGGCTCTGGTACAAACCCGGCGACACGGAGGTGGCACGGGCAGGAACGGACTGGCCGTGTCGGCTTCTCACTTTTTGGATTTTAGAAGGGCATGACATGCCTATATCTGTGTCTCCCCCTCCTTTTACTCCTCCACCTCTTTTCTTTTCGCATGACTATATGTACTTGTCACTTTTCCATGTGTTAATTATGTCTTCTGAGCAGTTTGTCAGCTTTTGGACACCTTTGAAGGTGTTTTCTATGTGTTTCTATGTGTTTTTGTTTGCCTGCCATTGGTTTTAACGGTGTTCGAAGGTGTTCGACGAACAGTTCGGCGAACACACGGGTGTTCGACGAACCGAACCGAACTCGAACACTACGGGGGTGGCTCAACACTACTTCCTATAGACACAATGGAAATTTGCATTGATTTTGGGCTTGAGATAGTGCAATTGTGAGATATAGAATCTGTATTAATTGTTGATAAAGATCAAGATGTCATCATAAGTTGTATAGATTAGCATTAACAATAACATAGTGAAACCAATGGATATCTTTTTTAACTTACCTATTAGTGATTCAATGTTTACTTCCCTTCTTGCCATGACATTGCTTCTGTCATGGTCCAGTGGCTTACTGTGTTAATGCGCCTGACTGGTGAAGTAGTTGTTCTTGAGTTAGACTTCACGGAGAGTGTTTTTCATTTACTTACTAATAAGCTTCCTATAGAGCCAATGGAAATTTGCTGTATTAATTGTTCATAAAGAACAAGATGTCATCATACACTGTATAGATTGTCATTAACAATAACATAGTGAAAACAATGGATTTCTTTTTTCACTTACCTATTAGCGATTCAATGTTCACTGCCCTTCTTGACATCTCCTTGTGGTGAAGATGGTCCCGTAGCTTTCTGGGTTAATGCAACTGACTTGTGAACACGTGTTCATGAGTTTGACTCCATGGAGAGTACATTTCATTTACATACTAATAAGCATCCTATAGAGCCAATGGAAATTTATGTTGATTTTGTGCTTGAGATAGTGCAATTGTGAGAAATAGAATATTTATTAATTGTTCTTAAAGAACAAGATGTCATCATATGCTGTATAGATTGGCATTAACAATAACATAGTGAAACCAATGGATTTCTTTTTTTACTTACTTATTAGCGATTCAATGTTCACTGCTCTTCTTGACATCACACTGCTCCTGTGATGGTCCAGTGGCTCTCTGGGTTAATGCGCCTGACTTGTGAGCAAGTGTTTATGAGTTCGACTCCATAGAGAGTATTTTTCATTTAGCTTGCTATAGAGCCAATGGAAATTTGCATTGATTTTGGGCTTGAGATAGTGCAATTGTGAGAAATAGAATATGTATTAATTGTTCATAAAGAACAAGATGTTATCATATTCTGTATAGATTGGCATTAACAATAATATAGTGAAACCAATGGATTTCGTTTTTAACTTAACTATTAGCGATTCAATGTTCACTGCCCTTCTTGACATTAGATTGCGTCTGTAATGGTCCAGTGGCTTACTGGGTTAATTCGCCTCACTTTTGAACAGGGGTTCATGAGTTAGACTCCACGGAGAATATTTTTCTTTTACTTACTAATAAGCTTCCTTTAGTGCCAATGGAAATTTGCATTGATTTTTGGCTTGAGATAGTGCAATGGTGAGATATAGAATCTGTATTAATTGTTCATAAAGAACAAGATGTCATCATGCGCTGTGTAATGCACACGCACGGGCTGAGCGGCGTGTGCATGTGATTCCACTGGACCGTGCCGGAGAGTGAATGCCTGGAGGGGCGTAACTAGGTATTCACCCGATCCGACCAGGGTTGCACGACGGCATACGACGCCAGTGCACCAAGGAGGAACAGAGCAGAGGGACCAGGTGCTACTCCAGGACAGACCCCGGACATGGTTGTTGACCCACACAGGGGAATACAGGAACAGACTGGTTAGGCTGGCACACAGACTGGTGGGTATAGGCAGGCACGACTGGTATGCAGGCAGGCGGGTATGCAGGCAGGGGTGTACAGGCAAGCACGGCTAGAGTGCAGACAGGGAGGCACTAGCAGGTAGGAACACAGGCGGGATAGGACCCATTACACACTGGGACTCAGGAACAGAACCAGAGATGTGGCGGACAAACACAGGAGAGTGAGGCTGCCCAGAGAGGTGAGCGAGAGCGGGGCAGGACGATACCGCCTGGAGCGGTGAGCAACAGTAGAGCAGGACGATTCCGCCTGGAGCGGAGAGCAAGAGGTCAGAGCAGAGCGAGACTGCCGGGGCAGTGTGCAAAGGAGTCAGAGCAGAGCGAGACTGCCGGAGCGGTGAGCAAAGGCAGAGCAGGCTAGAACCGCCGGAGCGGTGAGCAAAGGCAGAGCAGGCTAGAACCACCGCAGCGGTGAGCAAAGGCAGAGCAGGCTAGAACCGCCGGAGCGGTGAGCAAAGGCAGAGCAGGCTAGAACAGCCGGAGCGGTGAGAAAAGGCAGGGCAGGCTAGAACCGCCAGAGCGGTGAGCAAAGGCAGAGCAGGCTAGAACCACCGGAGCGGTGAGCAAAGGCAGAGCAGGCTAGAACCGCCAGAGTGGTGAGCAAAGGCAGAACAGGATAGAATCGCCGGAGCGGTGAGCAAAGGCAAAGCAGGCTAGAACCGCCGGAGCGGTGAGCAAAGGCAGAGCAGGCTAGAACCGCCGGAGCGGTGAGCAAAGGCAGAGCAGGGGGGACAGGGCTCTGTTCACACGGAACAGACAGGAAGGGAAAGGCAGAACCAGATACCCACAGGGTACTTGCAGTGAAGTAGCGAGTGGACCACAAACTCACAAACGGGAGTACAGTGACAATGAGCAGGAGTTAGGTACGAGTTCAGACTCTGCAGAAAAAGGAAAGGTGCGGACATAGACAAACACGGGAAACAGGCTAGAAGAGTATACAGACAAGAATAGACACAGTAGCAAGATATAGGAGCGGGTCTAGGTAGCAGCCCCTAGAAGGCGGGAGGAACAGGCTAGGAGCGTGTTCAGACAGGACAGACAAGATACAGGAGTGGGTCTAGCTAATCGGCCCCTAGAAGTCGGCAGGAACAGGCTAGGAGCATGTTCAGACAGGACAGACTAGATACAGGAGCGAGTCTAGGAATGCAGCCCCTAGAGGGCGGGAGGAACAGGCTAGGAGCGTGTTCAGACAGGCATGGAAATACAGCCTACAGGATAGGCAGACAAGAGAACACAGAAGGGACCTCGCAGATTCAGAGTGCAAGAGCACACTAAATGAAACACAATGCTCAGGCAGGGATTGATTGGAGCAGCTGGGTTAAATATCAGGTGACAGACAGCAATAGGCTGAGGACGCACAAGGGGTGTGCCTGCAGCAGGTACAAAAAGCAGCAGAAACAGACACAAACAGACAGCATGGAGGGAAGCCAGAGAGACATTCTGGACTGGAGATCAGGTGCGCGCTCTTGCACCGTGGGAGATGGACCACTATGCAAGGACGCCGACAGGTATGTTACACGCTGTAAAGATTGGCATTAACAATAACATAGTGAAACCAATGGATTTCTTTTTTAACTTATGTATTAGCGATTCTATGATCACTGCCCTTCTTGACATCACCTTACACCTAAGATGGTCCAGTGGCTTGCTGGGTTAATGCAGCTAACTTGTGAACAGTTGTTCATGAGTTCAACTCCATGGAGAGTATTTTTCATTTACTTACTAATAAGCTTCCTATAGAGCCAATGGAAATTTGCATTGATTTTGGGCTTGAGATGCAATTGTGAGATATAGAATCTGTATTAATTGTTCATAAAGAACAAGATGTAATCATACGTTGTATAGACTGACATTAACAGTAACTTAGAGAAACCAATGGATTTCTTTTTTAACTTACCTATTAGCGATTCAATGTTCACAGCCGTTCTTGACATCTCATTGCGCCTTTCATGGTCCAGTGGCTTACAGGGTTAACACACCTGACTTGTGAAAAGTTGTTCATGAGTTAAACTCCACAGAAAGTATTTTTCATTTACTTACTAATAAGCTTCCTATAGAGCCAATGGAAATTTGCATTGATTTTGGGCTTGAGATAGTGCAATTGTGAGATATAGAATCTGTATTAATTGTTCATAAAGAACAAGATGTCATCATACGCTGTATACATTTGCATTAACAATAACATAGTGCAAAATCGATTTCTTTTGTAACTTACCTATTAGCGATTCAATGTTCACTGCGCTTCTTGACATCAAATTTCTCCTTAATGGTCCAATAGATTACTGGGTTAATGCGCCTGACTTGTGAAGAGGTGATCGTGAGTTCGTCTCAACGGAGAGTATTTTTCATTTACTTACTAATAAGCTTCCTATAGAGCCAATGGAAATTTGCATTGATTTTTTGCTTGAGATAGTGGAATTGTGAGATTTAGAATCTGTATTAATTGTTCATAAAGAAAAAATGTCATCATACGTCGTATAGATTGACAATAGCAATAACAGTGATACCAATGGATTTCTTTTTTAACTTAACTATTAGCGATTATATGTTCACTGCCCTAATTGACGTTGCATTACACGTTGGTTGTTCCTGTGGCTTACTGGGTTAATTCGCCTGACTTTTGAACTGGTGTCATGAGCTTGACTCCACGGAGAGTCTTCTTCATTAACTTACTAATAAGCTTCCTATAGAGCCAATGGAAATTTGCATTGATTTTGGGCTTGAGATAGTGCAATTGTGAGATATAGAATCTGTATTAGTTGTTCATAAAGAACAAGTTGTCATCATACGCTGTATAGATTGATATTAACAATAACATAGTGAAACCAATGGATTTCTTTTTTAACTTACCTATTAGCGATTCCATGTTCACTGCCTTCTTGACAACACATTGCTCCTATGATTTTGCAGTGGATTCCTGGGGTAATTCGCCTAACTTGTGATTATGTGTTCATTTGTTTGACTCCACAAAGAGTATTTTTCATTTACTTACTAATAAGCTTCCTATAGAGCCAATGAAAATTTGCTATGATATTGATCTTGATATAGTGCAATTGTGAGACAGAGAATCTGTATTAACTGTTCATAAAGAACAAGATGTCATCATACGCTGTATAGATTTGCATTAACAATAACATAGTGAAACCAATGATTTTCTTTTTTAACTTACCTATTAGCGATTCAATGTTTACATCCCTTCTTGATATCCTATTGCTGCAATGATGTTCCAGTGGCTCCCTGGTTTAATACGCCTGACTTGTGAACAGCTACTCATGAGTTTGACTCCACGGAGAGTATTTTTCATTTACTTACTAATAAACTTCCTATAGAGCCAATGGAAATTTGCATTGATTTTGAGCTTGAGATAGTGCAATTGTGAGATATAGAATCTGTATTAATTGTTCATAAAGAACAAGATGTCATCATACGCTGAATAGATTGGCATTAACAATAACATAGAGAAAACAATGGATTTCTTTTTTTAACTTAAATATTAGTAATTCAATGTTCACAGCCCTTCTTGATATCACTTTTTGTCTGTGATGGTCCAGTGGCTTACTGTGTTAATGTGCCTGTCTAATGAATAGGTGTTCATGAGTTCAACTCCATGGAGAGTTTTTTTCATTTACTTACTAATAAGCTTCCTATAGAGACAATGGAAATTTGCTTTGATTTTGGCATTGAGATAGTGCAATTCTGAGATATACTGTAGAATCTGTATTAATTGTTCATAAAGAACAAGATGTCA
Organism: Phyllobates terribilis; assembly: GCF_046119375.1. NCBI lineage: Eukaryota > Metazoa > Chordata > Amphibia > Anura > Dendrobatidae > Phyllobates > Phyllobates terribilis. The sequence continues at coordinate 322,521,335 of NW_027362764.1, read as the reverse complement.
TCATACGCTGTATAAATTTGCATTAACAATAACAAATAGAAACCAATGGATTTCTTTTTTAACTTACCTATTATCGATTCAATGTTCACTGTCCTTCTTGACATCAAATTGCACCTGTGATGATCCAGTGGCTTTCTGGGTTAATGCGCCTGACTTGTGAACAGGTGTTCATGATTCCAATCCATGGAGAGCAATTTTCATTTAGCATAGTATAAAGCTTCCTATAGAGCCAATGGAAGTTTGCATTGATTTTGGGCTTGAGATAGTGCAATTGTGAAATTTAGCACCTGTATTAACCGCTTCCCGACCACCCACTGTAGATAAACGTCCGCGCTGCCTGGGCTCTGTGCAGCGCGGACATTTAAAAATGGTGGGTGGTCTCGCAGTGCTCAGGACCCCCTGGGTCCTGCAAGTGCTGTGAGAGCGGTGCAGAGCATTAGCTCTGACAGGAAACATCATCGGGACCTGATTAGAGCAGGTCCCAGTGATGTTAACCCTTTGCTGTCTTCTATATGCCGTGATCTCTAGTGATCGCGGCATATAGAAGACAGCAGGAGGAGAGGGGGTCGTCCACTTACCTCTCCGATGACCCCTTGATTGCTTTCAGGACCTGGCGTTGCTATGGCAGCTGGAGGTCACATGACCACCTCCAGCTCTGCCATATATGGTGTCCTTCCTGTCTGGCTTCAGCCTGTAGCTGATGCCAGACAGGAGACTGTGAAACAGTCAGTGAAGATCTCATATAATGTAATACATGTCTGTTACATTACATGAGATCAGGGATCAGAAAAATAAAAATTAATGTCCCATACAGGGACTAAGTAAAAATGTAAAAAAAAGTAAAAAAAAATGTTTTGAAACTGTTAAAAAAAAAATACAAATAAATAAAAATAAATAAATAAAATATTAAACCGATAAATCCATATATTTATGCAAAAATAAAAAAAGTACACATATTTGGTATTGCCGCGTCCGAAACAACCCGAGCTATAAAACTGTCACACTAATTAACTCCTTATGTGTACACCGTAATAAAAATAAATAAAAAAGCGGAGCAAAAAACTATGCTTTTTCCTCATATCGCCAAACAAAAAGTGGAAAAAAATGCGATCAAAAAGCAAAATGGAAATAGAAATGGTACCGCTGAAAACGTCATATTGTTCCGCAAAAATCAAGCCGCTATACAGCTCCATTAGCCAAAAAATAAAAAAGTTATACCTCTCAGAATAAAGCAATGCAAAAAAAATATTTTTTCTATAAAATTGTTTTATTGTGTAAAAGCGCCAAAACATAAAAAAATATACAGTAAGTGTAGTATCGCTGTAAACGTACTGACCCGAAGAATAACGCTGCCTGATCACTTTTACCACACGCAGAACAGCATAAAAAAAAACTCAAAAAACAATTCCTGAATTGTTGGTTTTTGTTAATTTTACCTCCCAAATAAACGGAAGAGAAAGCGATCAAAAATTGTCACGTACCCACATATGGTACCAATAAAAATGTCAACTTGTTTCGCAAAAAACAAGTCATCACATGACTCTGTCAGCCGAAATATGGAAAAATTATAGCTCTCAAAATATGGCGATGCAAAAACTAGATTTTGCAAAAAAAAAGCGTCTCTTAGTGTGTGACAGCTGTCAGTCATAAAAACCCGATATAAATCTGGTATCTCTGTAATCGCACCGACCCGAAGAATAAAGTAATCTAATCAGTTATATCACACTAGGAATGGCGTAAAAAATAAATAAAACCAATTCTTCACCTGCTACTGATTTGTTTATTATGTTTCCCAAAGATCGCAGTATGGCTCGTCTCACATTTATCCTGCGCTCTGCGCTGAGCGCTTACACCAGAGTTTCCATGTAAATCTCTGAAATATGTGATTCAGCCAGAACCCATGACGGAAGATTCCCTGTAATGAGGAAGATATAGGCCACTGTGGATGCGGTCTGGCCTGTGATCCCACGGTGTCATTTGTTTTAGGCGTGAATAAAAGTGCGGTTGGCCACAGTTTTGTGCACTTCTGAAAAAAAGGACACCGCTAAACAGAGGCCAGACGGAGTCCAGAGTAACTCTGCTGCCTCATTACAGTGAATGGATCCCGCAGGGGTTTCATCTGAATTACATCACTTGGAAATTTAGATGGAAACCCCGATGTAAGTGCTCAGCCTAGAGCGCCGGATAAATGTTACGTAAAATGTTCCCAATAAAAGCTTCAACTCAGTCCTCAGAAAAAGCTAGTCCCCACTCAGGTCCGTCATCTGTTAAAAATATAAGGGACTTCCAAGTTACTGGTAGCAGAAAGGCTCTGGAAAAGCGAAATGGCCCTTGCCCTCCAAAAGAAATTCAAAAAATTTTGTGCTCCCAAATCCAAATGCCTATTCTACAATAATTTGTTCTCCAATTGTCAAATAGCACTCCGTCCCCCCCAGATCTCGCCATATGGCTGAGCGGTACGATGCAGCCACATATGGGGTATTGCCACTTTTAGAAGAAATTGTGTGACACATTTCGGCACCATTTTTACCCATTGCCCTGTGTGAAAATGTAAAATCTGAGGGTAAAACATTTTTTTGTGGTAAAAATATAATTATGCTTTATTCACTGCCCAATGGTATAAATTAAAAAATTAAAAAATACTCACTACTTCCCTAGATGAATTCCTTGAGAGGTGTAGTTTACAAAATGCGGTCACTTGTGGGGCTTTCTGCTGTTTCGGCATGTCAGCGACTCTTCAAATGTGACACAGTGTCTGTTGCCTATCCCAGCCAACATAGCGCTCCTTTCTCTTCCGAACCCTGCCGTACACCAAAGCAGTGGTTTTCCCCCACATATGGGGTATCGGCGTGTTCAGGAGAAATTGAACAACAAATTTCATGGTGCAATTTATCCTGTTACCCTTATGATAGTACAAAATTAGGGAAAGGAAAACATTTTTTGTGGGAAAAATGTGAAAATTTTATTTTTATGGCTCAATATTATAAACTTCTGTGAAGCAGCTGGGGGTGCAAGGTGCTCACCACATATCTAGATAAGTTCCCTAAGGGGTCTAGTTTCGAAAATGGTGTCACTTGTGGGGGGTTTCCACTGTTTAGGCACATCAGGGGCTCCCCAAATGCAACATGGCGTCCACTAATTATTCAAACAAATTTTACATTCAAAAAGTCAAATGGCGCTCCTTCCCTTCCAAGACCTGCCGTGCGCCCAAACAGTGGTTTGCCTCCACATATGGGGTATCGACGTGTTCAGGAGAAATTGCACAACAAATTTCATGGTGCAATTTATCCTATTACCCTTATGATAATGCAAAATTAAGGGATGAAAAACGTTTTTGCGGGAAAAATGTGAAAATTTTATTTTTACAGCTGATTATTATAAACTTCTGTGAAGCACGTTGGGGTTCAAGGTGCTCACCACACATCTAGATAAGTTCCCTAAGGGGTCTAGTTTCCAAAATGGTGTCACTTGTGGGGGGTTTCCACTGTTTAGGAACATCAGGGGCTCTCCAAACGCAACATGGCGTCTGCTAATTATTCAGACAAATTTTACATTCAAAAAGTCAAATGGCGCTCCTTCCGTTCCAAACCCTGCCGTTCGCCCAAACAGTGGTTTTCCCCCACATATGGGGTATCGGCGTGTTCAGGAGAAATTGCACAACAATTTTCATGGTGCAATTTATCCTATTACCATTATGATAATGGAAAATTAAGGGATGGAAAACCTTTTTGTGGGAAAAATGTGAAAATTTTATTTTTACAGCTCAATATTATAAACTTCTGTGAAGCACCTTGGGGTTCAAGGTGCTCACCACACATCTAGATATGTTCCCTAAGGGGTCTAGTTTCCAAAATGGTGTCACTTGTGGGGGGTTTCCACTGTTTAGTCACATCAGGAGCTCTCCAAACGCAACATGGTGTCTGCTAATTATTCAGACAAATTTTACATTCAAAAAGTCAAATGGCGCTCCTTCCGTTCCAAACCCTGCCGTTCGCCCAAACAGTGGTTTTCCCCCACATATGGGGTATCGGCGTGTTCAAGAGAAATTGCACAACAAATTTCATGGTGCAATTTATCCTATTACCATTATGATAATGGAAAATTAAGGGATGAAAAACGTTTTTGTGGGAAAAATGTGAAAATTTTATTTTTACAGCTCAATATTATAAACTTCTGTGAAGCACCTTGGGGTTCAAGGTGTTCACCACACATCTAGATATGTTCCCTAAGGGGTCTAGTTTCCAAAATGGTGTCACTTGTGGGGGGTTTCCACTGTTTAGTCACATCAGGAGCTCTCCAAACGCAACATGGTGTCTGCTAATTATTCAGACAAATTTTACATTCAAAAAGTCTAATGGCGCTCCTTCCTTTCCGAGCCCTGCCGTGCGCCCAAACAGTGGTTTTCCCTCACATATGGGGTATCAGCACGCTCAAGAGAAATTGCACAAAAAAATTTGGGGTCCATTTTTTCCTGTTACCCCTGTGAAAATAAAAAAAATTGGGTCTAAAGTAACATTTTTGTGAAAAAAGTTAAATGTTAATTTTTTTCTTCCACATTTCAAAAATTCCTGTGAAGCACCTGAAGGGTTAATAAAGTTCTTCAATGTGGTTTTGAGCACCTTGAGGGGTGCAGTTTTTAGAATGGTGTCACTTTTGGGTATTTTCTGTCATAAAGACCCCTCAAAGTGACTTCAAATATGATGTGGTCCCTAAAAAAATGTTTTGTAAATTTTGTTGGAAAAATGAGAAATCACTGGTCAACTTTTAACCCTTATAGCTCCCTAACAAAAAAAAATTTTGGTTCCAAAATTGTGCTGATGTAAAGTAGACATGTGGGAAATGTTATTTATTAAGTATTTTGTGTGACATATCTCTCTGATTTAAGGGCATGAAAATTCAAAATTTGAAAATTGCAAAATTTTCAAAATTTTCGCCAAATTTCCGATTTTTTCACAAATAAACACATGTGATATCAAAGAAATTTTACCACTATCATGAAGATCAATATGTCATGAAAAAACAATCTCAGAATCAGGGGGATCCATTGAAGCGTCCAGAGTAATTGCTTCATAAAGTGACAGTGGTCAGAATTGAAAAAATTGGCCCGGTCACGAAGGCAAAAACAGGCTCTGGTGCGAAGTGGTTAATTGTTCATAAAGAAAAAATGTCATCAGACGTTGTATAGATTGACATTAGCAATAACAGTTAAACCAATTTATTTCTTTTTTAACTTACCTATTAGCGATTCAATGTTTACATCCCTTCTTGACATTATATTGTTTCAATGATGTTCCAGTGGCTCCCTGGTTTAATGCGCCTGATTAATGAACAGCTACTCATGAGTTCGACTCTAAAGAGAGTAATTTTCATTTACTTACTAATAAGCTTCCTATAGAGCAAATGGAAATTTGTATTGATTTTTGGCTTCAGATAGTGCAATTGTGAGTTATAGAATCTGTATTAATTGTTCATTAATTACAAGATGTCAGCATACACTGAATAGATTTGCATTAACAATAACATAGTGAAACCAATGGATTTCTTTTTTAACTTACCTATTAGCGATTCAATGTTTACTGCCCTTCTTGACTTCTCCTTGCTCCTGTGATGGTTCAGTGGCTAACTGGGCTAATGCACGTTGTTTGTGAACTAGTGTTCATGAGTTCAACTCTACTGAGAGTATTTTTCATTTACTTACTAATAAGCTTCCTATAGAGCCATTGGAAATTTGCATTGATTTTGGGCTTGAGATAGTGCAATTGTGAGATATAGAATCTGTATTAATTGTTCATAAAGAACAAGATGTAATCATACGTTGTATAGACTGACATTAACAGTAACTTAGAGAAACCAATGGATTTCTTTTTTAACTTACCTATTAGTGATTCAATGTTCACTGCCCTTCTTGACATCAAATTGCATCTGTGATGGTCCAGTGGCTTACTGGGCTAGTGCGCCTGACTTGTGAATAGGTGTTCATGAATTTGACTCCATGGAGAGTATTTTTCATTTAATTACTAATAAGCTTCCTATAGAGCCAATGGAAATTTGCATTGATTTTGGGCTTGAGATAGTGCAATTGTGAGATATAGAATCTGTATTAATTGTTCATAAAGAACAAGATGTCATCATACGCTGTATAGATTGGCATTAACAATAACATAGTGAAACCAATGGATTTCTTTTTTAACTTACCTATTAGCGATTCAATGTTTACTGCCCTTCTTCTCGTCACATTGCTCCTGTGATGGTTCAGTGGCTAACTGGGTTAATGCGCCTTGTTTGTGAACAAGTGTTCATGAGTTCAACTCTAGTGAGAGTATTTTTCATTTACTTACTAATAAGCTTCCTATAGAGCCAAAGGAAATTTGCATTGATTTTGGGCTTGAGATATTGCAATTGTGAGATATAGAATGTGTATTAATTGTTCATAAAGAACAAGATGTCATCATACGCTGAATAGATTGGCATTAACAATAACATAGTGAAACCATTGGATTTCTTTTTTAACTTACCTATTAGCAATTCAATGTTCACTGACCTTCTTGACATCGCATTGCACCTGTGATGGTCCAGTGGCTTACTGGGTTAATGTGCCTGATTTTAGTAACAGTTGTTCATGAGTTCCACTTCACGGAGAGTATTTTTCATTTACTTACTAATAAGTTTTCTATAGAGCCAATGGAAATTTACATTGATTTTGGGCTTGAGATAGTCCAATTTTGAGATATAGAATGTGTATTAATTGTCCATAAAGAACAAGATGTCATCATACGCTGTATAGATTGGCATTAACAATAACATAGTGAAACCAATGGATTTCTTTTTTAACTTACCTATTAGCGATTCAATGTTTACTGGCCTTCTTCTCGTCACATTGTTCCTGTGATGGTTCAGTGGCTAACTGGGTTAATGCGCCTTGTTTGTGAACAAGTGTTCATGAGTTCAACTCTACTGAGAGTATTTTTCATTTACTTACTAATAAGCTTCCTATAGAGTCAAAGGAAATTTGCATTGATTTTGGGCTTGAGATAGTGCAATTGTGAGATATAGAATTTGTATTAATTGTTCATAAAGAACAAGATGTCATCATACGCTGTATAGACTGGCATTAACAGTAACTTAGAGAAACCAATGGATTTCTTTTTTAACTTACCTATTAGTGATTCAATGTTCACTGCCCTTCTTGACATCAAATTGCAATTGTGATGGTCCAGTGGCTTACTGGGTTAATGCACATTACTTTTGAAAAGGTGTTCATGAGTTCGACTTCACGGAGAGTGTTATTCATTTACTTACTAATAAGCTTCCTATAGAGCCAATGGAAATTTGCATTGATTTTGGGCTTGAGATAGTGCAATTGTGAGATATAGAATGTGTATTAATTGTTCATAAAGAACAAGATGTCATCATACGCTGAATAGATTGGCATTAACAATAACATAGTGAAACCAATGGATTTCTTTTTTAACTTACCTATTAGCAATTCAATGTTCACTGACCTTCTTGACATCGCATTGCACCTGTGATGGTCCAGTGGCTTACTGGGTTAATGTGCCTGATTTTAGTAACAGTTGTTCATGAGTTCCACTTCACGGAGAGTATTTTTCATTTACTTACTAATAAGCTTTCTATAGAGCCAATGGAAATTTACATTGATTTTGGGCTTGAGATTAGAGATAAGCGTTGTTCTACTCGAACTGTTCGCCAATCTCAAATTCGAGCTGTTTTGGGCGGTGTTCGAGCCGTTCGGCGAACACGAACAATTTGAGAAAAATTCGTCTGTTCGAGGTTATGTTCGATAACTGTTCGTGCACCAAAATCATAACTGGATTTTTTCTCAATAATGATGAAAATTAATGTTAATACGCAGTTTGAGTGTACAGCGGGGTGGGGGGAGGGGCAGGGGATGGATCTCTGCAGGAACAATGAAGATCTCCATTTTTTTTTCTCTTTCCCGCATTTGCAGTGGGGAGGTGCAATCTGTCAGCCTATCAGCAGCGCACACACGGAGCAAAGTGCTTTTTTTCACACAAGCAAGGGCATGTGTCATTGGCAGTGTATGTCACATGTCCTTGCCCTATAAGACCAAGCCATTTTCCCCGTCGCCACCATTTTCTCACTGCTGCAGCTGCGTGTTAGACGGCACCGCTGTTGCTGTGTGCGCTATACCTTGTTAATTTCAAGCCAATTTTCGCACAAATCTACAGATAGCTTGGGAGTAGGGAATAGTTGTGATTGCAGTCCTTTTAAGGACTAGGTTACAGCATTTCCTACGACTTTTATCAGGCAGGTCTGTGCTCTTAAATAGATAGATTGTGGGAGTAAAGACTAATTGTAATTGGAGTCCTTTTCAGGACTAGGTTACATCAGTTCCTATCAGTTTTTGCCAGGCAGGTCTGTGCCAGTGCTGTGCAAGTTTTTTTCACAGCATTTGGCTGAATCTAGCAAAGCTAATCCTTTTTGGCCTATTGCAGAGTGTGTTAGTCAGTGGAGTAGCCTATCTGTGTTGCAAGATATACCACCTGTGTATAGAATACCAATTTTTTTACTGCACCTAGTGAAGTAAAATCTTTTGGGCATAGCATCATTCTATTAGTCCATCTATACTGACCTCCATCAGGTTGCAAATTGAATATAATTTTTTTCTGCATCTAGCTCTGAAAAAATATTGGGCTTCTAGCTGTGTGTGGGACTTGTTGTATTAGTCCATCTATACTGACCTCCATCAGGTTGCAAACTGATTATATTTTTTTTCTGCATCTTCCTCTGAAAAAATATTTGGGCTTCTAGCTGTGTGTGGGACTTGTTCTATTAGTCCATCTATACTGACCTCCATAAGGTTGCAAATTCAAAATAATTTTTTGTCTGCATCTACCTCTGAAAACATATTTGGCCTTCTAGCTGTATGTGGGACTTGTTCTATTAGTCCATCTATACTGACCTCCAAAAGGTTGCAAACTGAATATAATTTTTTTCTGCATCTACCTCTGAAAAAATATTTTGGCTTCTAGCTGTGTGTGGGACTTGTTCTATTAGTCCATCTATACTGACCTCCATAAGGTTGCAAACTGAATATAATTTTTTTCTGCATCTACCTCTGAAAAAATATTTGGCCTTCTAGCTGTGTGTGGGACTTGTTCTATTAGTCCATCTATACTGACCTCCATAAGGTTGCAAACTGAATATAATTTTTTTCTGCATCTACCTCTGAAAAAATATTTGGGCTTCTAGCTGTGTGTGGGACTTGTTCTATTAGTCCATCTATACTGACCTCCATAAGGTTGCAAACTGAATATAATTTTTTTCTGCATTTACCTCTGAAAAAATATTTGGGCTTCTAGCTGTGTGTGGGACTTGTTCTATTAGTCCATCTATACTGACCTCCATAAGGTTGCAAACTGAATATAATTTTTTTCTGCATCTACCTCTGAAAAAATATTTGGGCTTCTAGCTGTGTGTGGGACTTGTTCTATTAGTCCATCTATACTGACCTCCATAAGGTTGCAAATTCAAAATAATTTTTTGTCTGCATCTACCTCTGAAAAAATATTTGGGCTTCTAGCTGTGTGTGGGACTTGTTCTATTAGTCCATCTATACTGACCTCCATAAGGTTGCAAACTGAATATAATTTTTTTCTGCATCTACCTCTGAAAAAATATTTGGCCTTCTAGCTGTGTGTGGGACTTGTTCTATTAGTCCATCTATACTGACCTCCATAAGGTTGCAAACTGAATATAATTTTTTTCTGCATCTACCTCTGAAAAAATATTTTGGCTTCTAGCTGTGTGTGGGAATTGTTCTATTAGTCCATCTATACTGACCTCCATAAGGTTGCAAACTGAATATAATTTTTTTCTGCATCTACCTCTGAAAAAATATTTGGCCTTCTAGCTGTGTGTGGGACTTGTTCTATTAGTCCATCTATACTGACCTCCATAAGGTTGCAAACTGAATATAATTTTTTTCTGCATCTACCTCTGAAAAAATATTTGGGCTTCTAGCTGTGTGTGGGACTTGTTCTATTAGTCCATCTATACTGACCTCCATAAGGTTGCAAACTGAATATAATTTTTTTCTGCATTTACCTCTGAAAAAATATTTTGGCTTCTAGCTGTGTGTGGGACTTGTTCTATTAGTCCATCTATACTGACCTCCATAAGGTTGCAAACTGAATATAATTTTTTTCTGCATCTACCTCTGAAAAAATATTTGGGCTTCTAGCTGTGTGAGGGACTTGTTCTATTAGTCCATCTATACTGACCTCCATAAGGTTGCAAATTCAAAATAATTTTTTGTCTGCATCTACCTCTGAAAAAATATTTGGGCTTCTAGCTGTGTGTGGGACTTGTTCTATTAGTCCATCTATACTGACCTCCATAAGGTTGCAAACTGAATATAATTTTTTTCTGCATCTACCTCTGAAAAAATATTTGGCCTTCTAGCTGTGTGTGGGACTTGTTCTATTAGTCCATCTATACTGACCTCCATAAGGTTGCAAACTGAATATAATTTTTTTCTGCATCTACCTCTGAAAAAATATTTGGGCTTCTAGCTGTGTGTGGGACTTGTTCTATTAGTCCATCTATACTGAACTCCATAAGGTTGCAAATTCAAAATAATTTTTTGTCTGCATCTACCTCTGAAAAAATATTTGGCCTTCTAGCTGTGTGTGGGACTTGTTCTATTAGTCATCTATACTGACCTCCATCAGGTTGCAAATTCAAAATAATTTTTTGTCTGCATCTACCTCTGAAAAAATATTTGGCCTTCTAGCTGTGTGTGGGACTTGTTCTATCAGTCCATCTATACTGACCTCCATAAGGTTGCAAACTAAATATAATTTTTTTCTGCATCTACCTCTGAAAAAATATTTGGGCTTCTAGCTGTGTGTGGGACTTGTTCTATTAGTCCATCTATACTGACCTCCATAAGGTTGCAAACTGAATATAATTTTTTTCTGCATCTACCTCTGAAAAAATATTTGGCCTTCTAGCTGTGTGTGGGACTTGTTCTATTAGTCCATCTATACTGACCTCCATAAGGTTGCAAACTGAATATAATATTTTTCTGCATCTACCTCTGAAAAAATATTTGGGCTTCTAGCTGTGTGTGGGACTTGTTCTATTTGTCCATCTATACTGACCTCCATAAGGTTGCAAATTCAAAATAATTTTTTGTCTGCATCTACCTCTGAAAAAATATTTGGCCTTCTAGCTGTGTGTGGGACTTGTTTTCTTAGTCATCTATACTGACCTCCATCAGGTTGCAAATTCAAAATAATTTTTTGTCTGCATCTACCTCTGAAAAAATATTTGGCCTTCTAGCTGTGTGTGGGACTTGTTCTATCAGTCCATCTATACTGACCTCCATAAGGTTGCAAACTGAATATAATTTTTTTCTGCATCTACCTCTGAAAAAATATTTGGGCTTCTAGCTGTGTGTGGGACTTGTTCTATTAGTCCATCTATACTGACCTCCATAAGGTTGCAAACTGAATATAATTTTTTTCTGCATCTACCTCTGAAAAAATATTTGGCCTCTAGCTGTGTGTGGGACTTGTTCTATTAGTCCATCTATACTGACCTCCATAAGGTTGCAAACTGAATATAATTTTTTTCTGCATCTACCTCTGAAAAAATATTTGGGCTTCTAGCTGTGTGTGGGACTTGTTCTATTAGTCCATCTATACTGACCTCCATAAGGTTGCAAATTCAAAATAATTTTTTGTCTGCATCTACCTCTGAAAAAATATTTGGCCTTCTAGCTGTGTGTGGGACTTGTTTTCTTAGTCATCTATACTGACCTCCATCAGGTTGCAAATTCAAAATAATTTTTTGTCTGCATCTACCTCTGAAAAAATATTTGGCCTTCTAGCTGTGTGTGGGACTTGTTCTATCAGTCCATCTATACTGACCTCCATAAGGTTGCAAACTGAATATAATTTTTTTCTGCATCTACCTCTGAAAAAATATTTGGGCTTCTAGCTGTGTGTGGGACTTGTTCTATTAGTCCATCTATACTGACCTCCATAAGGTTGCAAACTGAATATAATTTTTTTCTGCATCTACCTCTGAAAAAATATTTGGCCTCTAGCTGTGTGTGGGACTTGTTCTATTAGTCCATCTATACTGACCTCCATAAGGTTGCAAACTGAATATAATTTTTTTCTGCATCTACCTCTGAAAAAATATTTGGGCTTCTAGCTGTGTGTGGGACTTGTTCTATTAGTCCATCTATACTGACCTCCATAAGGTTGCAAACTGAATATAATTTTTTTCTGCATCTACCTCTGAAAAAATATTTGGCCTTCTAGCTGTGTGTGGGACTTGTTCTATTAGTCCATCTATACTGACCTCCATAAGGTTGCAAACTGAATATAATATTTTTCAGCATCTACCTCTAAAAAAATATTTGGCCTTCTAGCTGTGTGTGGGACTTGTTCTATTAGTCCATCTATACTGACCTCCATAAGGTTGCAAACTGAATATAATTTTTTTCTGCATCTACCTCTGAAAAAATATTTGGGCTTCTAGCTGTGTGTGGGACTTGTTCTATTAGTCCATCTATACTGACCTCCAAAAGTTTGCAAACTGAATATAATTTTTTTCTGCATCTACCTCTGAAAAAATATTTGGGCTTCTAGCTGTGTGTGGGACTTGTTCTATTAGTCCATCTATACTGACCTCCATAAGGTTGCAAACTGAATATAAATTTTTTCTGCATCTACCTCTGAAAAAATATTTGGCCTTCTAGCTGTGTGTGGGACTTGTTCTATTAGTCCATCTATACTGACCTCCATAAGGTTGCAAACTGAATATAATTTTTTTCTGCATCTACCTCTGAAAAAATATTTGGGCTTCTAGCTGTGTGTGGGACTTGTTCTATTAGTCCATCTATACTGAACTCCATAAGGTTGCAAATTCAAAATAATTTTTTGTCTGCATCTACCTCTGAAAAAATATTTGGCCTTCTAGCTGTGTGTGGGACTTGTTCTATTAGTCATCTATACTGACCTCCATCAGGTTGCAAATTCAAAATAATTTTTTGTCTGCATCTACCTCTGAAAAAATATTTGGCCTTCTAGCTGTGTGTGGGACTTGTTCTATCAGTCCATCTATACTGACCTCCATAAGGTTGCAAACTGAATATAATTTTTTTCTGCATCTACCTCTGAAAAAATATTTGGGCTTCTAGCTGTGTGTGGGACTTGTTCTATTAGTCCATCTATACTGACCTCCATAAGGTTGCAAACTGAATATAATTTTTTTCTGCATCTACCTCTGAAAAAATATTTGGCCTTCTAGCTGTGTGTGGGACTTGTTCTATTAGTCCATCTATACTGACCTCCATAAGGTTGCAAACTGAATATAATATTTTTCTGCATCTACCTCTGAAAAAATATTTGGGCTTCTAGCTGTGTGTGGGACTTGTTCTATTAGTCCATCTATACTGACCTCCATAAGGTTGCAAATTCAAAATAATTTTTTGTCTGCATCTACCTCTGAAAAAATATTTGGCCTTCTAGCTGTGTGTGGGACTTGTTTTCTTAGTCATCTATACTGACCTCCATCAGGTTGCAAATTCAAAATAATTTTTTGTCTGCATCTACCTCTGAAAAAATATTTGGCCTTCTAGCCGTGTGTGGGACTTGTTCTATCAGTCCATCTATACTGACCTCCATAAGGTTGCAAACTGAATATAATTTTTTTCTGCATCTACCTCTGAAAAAATATTTGGGCTTCTAGCTGTGTGTGGGACTTGTTCTATTAGTCCATCTATACTGACCTCCATAAGGTTGCAAACTGAATATAATTTTTTTCTGCATCTACCTCTGAAAAAATATTTGGCCTTCTAGCTGTGTGTGGGACTTGTTCTATTAGTCCATCTATACTGACCTCCATAAGGTTGCAAACTGAATATAATTTTTTTCTGCATCTACCTCTGAAAAAATATTTGGGCTTCTAGCTGTGTGTGGGACTTGTTCTATTAGTCCATCTATACTGACCTCCATAAGGTTGCAAACTGAATATAATTTTTTTCTGCATCTACCTCTGAAAAAATATTTGGCCTTCTAGCTGTGTGTGGGACTTGTTCTATTAGTCCATCTATACTGACCTCCATAAGGTTGCAAACTGAATATAATATTTTTCTGCATCTACCTCTGAAAAAATATTTGGCCTTCTAGCTGTGTGTGGGACTTGTTCTATTAGTCCATCTATACTGACCTCCATAAGGTTGCAAACTGAATATAATTTTTTTCTGCATCTACCTCTGAAAAAATATTTGGGCTTCTAGCTGTGTGTGGGACTTGTTCTATTAGTCCATCTATACTGACCTCCATAAGGTTGCAAACTGAATATAATTTTTTTCTGCATCTACCTCTGAAAAAATATTTGGCCTTCTAGCTGTGTGTGGGACTTGTTCTATTAGTCCATCTATACTGACCTCCATAAGGTTGCAAACTGAATATAATTTTTTTCTGCATCTACCTCTGAAAAAATATTTGGGCTTCTAGCTGTGTGTGGGACTTGTTCTATTAGTCCATCTATACTGACCTCCATAAGGTTGCAAATTCAAAATAATTTTTTGTCTGCATCTACCTCTGAAAAAATATTTGGCCTTCTAGCTGTGTGTGGGACTTGTTCTATTAGTCCATCTATACTGACCACCATAAGGTTGCAAATTGAATATAATTTTTTTCTGCATCTACCTCTGAAAAAATATTTGGCCTTCTAGCAGTGTGTGGGTCTCATTGTATTAGGCCATCTATACCAAGCTCCACCAGCTTTTCAATTAATAATAATTTTTCGCTGCATCTAGCCCTGAAAATAATTTTTCTTCCCAATAGTGGTAGCAATAGAAATATGGGGCGCGCTCCTGGCTTACAAAAATATACGCTTCATAACAAAAAACACCAGCTTTGCGCACTGCATTAATAAGATGGCATCATCGTCTCTCCCAGTGCTAGGCCTACTACCCAGGCTAGCATTCCTGTGCCTAAAACACAATGCATGGGTCTGCGCTAGCCACTATGCTGAGGGGTCTAAAGCTGCTGCTAACGCTTTATAACAATTCAATTGGCAGATTTTCACAGAGCTCTTCCACAATGCCCACCCATCGGGACAACAGTTGCCCACCTTCCCTATGGGATCTAGTGGCGAATAATTGATGCCATTAATCAGAGCGTCAGTTGCCCCGTCGACGTGGCAAGCATACGGTAAGGCATGGGAAGAGTGGACACGACTAGTAGCAGGCAGACGGGTTGACCAATGTGAACAAGCCAGATCACAAGTCACCATAGAATTTCTCCACCAGCTAATGATGAGGGGCATATCAGGGGCGTCAGCGCAGCGGTGTCTGACCGGAGTAGCATTTCACTTCCAACTACTGAATTGGGGAGATGTGACAAAGATTCATCATCAGACAATCCATAAAAGGGTGGAAAAGGGGTCAGCCAAGTCAGGAGTGTAGACGTCCCGTCCCGTGTCACTAAAACTGATTTCTCACATCATATCCCTAACACCATTAACATGACACTCACAATTTGAAGCAACACTACTGTCTACTGCATTTGTGATCGCCTTCTTCGGGGCGCTATGCATAAGCGAATTAGTCCCTCAATCCAAAATTAGCACCAGTGGAGGCTTATTACACCAGGACGTAGTCATAGCCAATAATGCAATACATCTACGCATACACAAATCGAAAATGGTTCCAGCGGGCAGGGGCACTTGGGTACTTCTACAACCCACAAACGGTACACTGAGTCGGGTAACAATAGTAAAACCATATCTAACCATCAGATCACAAAGTAATTTGTTCCTATCACACATTGATGGGACGCCATTAGCAAGATACCAGTTCCAAGCTATATTTAATAAATGCATAACATCGGCAGGGAACCACCCCTAAGATTACGGGACACACTCATTCCGCATAGGCGCGGCCACAGAAGCAGCAAGAGCAGGACTGTCAGAAACGGAAGTTCAGAGGATAGAGAGATGGTGATCCACGTGTTTGGCAAGATACATAAGACCGGACTTGTTATCCTAACGTGGTTTGTTTCTTTTACAGGTGACGCTAAGCCAACAGTGTGGGTGATAGGCCACTCGTATATATATTGGGCAGATTGAAGGGCGAAAGTCCGCCCAGGTGGGAGGAAATTAGAGTTTCATAACACATATTTCAACTGGAGAGGTATTAGAGGCCTGCTATGGCCACAGGTACTAATGGAGGTAATCAAGGTAGGGAGAGAGGCAAGATGTCTGGTCGTCTTAGTTATACAGGCCGGGGGAAACAACCTAGGTCATCACAAGAGCGCATAACTAATGGCAATAATGAAACTAGACACTGAGCGCTTCAGAGAATTTTTCACAAAACTAGCTATAGTATGGTCAGAGATTGTGCCGATAGCGGTATGGCAAGGTGCGCGAGACATCACGGCCATCGAACGGACAAGGCGGGTAATAAATATTCGGATGGCAAAATTTAGAAGAGACAGAGGCGGTGTAGTGGTACGACACCGACAACTGGAAGGAGATAAAGCAGGCCTCATACGGCCCGACGGTGTTCACTTAATGGATATTGGACTGGACATATTCCTGTCAGGACTCCAGGACGGAGTGGAACAAGCGTTAAGAGTGATGGGTGGGGATCAGAGTCCTGCATACGAGTACGCAGGATCCTCCGTGGCCTGGAAATAGAAAGGACATGTTGGAGAGTTACACTTGTTGGCCAAGTTGCCGGAGTGGAGACCCAGGGCATGCTGCAACAAGCTGAATTATTTTAGAAATAAAATGTCTTTCTAATGGAATGAGTATAAAGAGTTAATAAAGCTGTGACCGATCCTCACCCATCCAGTTGTAAGAGTTACATTATTGTATTGTCAAGGAAAGGGGGGCGGTAGGGGGGCTGAGCGTCTGGGTTTGGTTGGGGGTCCCCACAGTCTGCCTAGGCTAGATGCATTTAAAAATTCTTATTAGATACACAAGCGGTGCAGCTTGCTTCGCAGCTGGGCTACTACGCCCAAAGTATTGCCTAGGCTAGATGCAGTTAAAAATTCTACGCTGACTAGCAGACACTGAAGATTTGGAGCAGACCTCTGAGTAAACAGCTCTTCAGACTCAATCATCTGTGTTACCCCAAGCCATAGTGTATGTAGTTTCTTACAGTTAAAAGGGGGGGGAGCGACCCAACCCACCTGGAATTGACGATGCCAACGTCACGTAAGACACAGCAAGGGGACTCCAAAAAGAGTTTCCATTTTTTCCCAAAATTGTGGCACAGACACCACTTAACCCTAGAACGCATACCTGGGGCCTCGCAGTCCCGCCCTGTTAATTGTTTTCTATTTTCTGCAAGATTACTTTAGTTAGAATTTTGAAACTCTAGGTATTCTTCATGTATATAGTTGTTTGTCATTTGAGTTTGAGTTATTCAATGTTATTTGCACACGGGCCTAAAAGGCCCCAGGTATATGAAAGTGTAGATTTTTATGGTCATGCGTTCTAGGGTTAAGTGGCATCAATTGCCCCACAGTTGCTTAAAACGGTTGGTGAGGTGATATTACCAAATCCTCAAGCTTTTAGCCTCCCAAGGATAACACAGGATTAGAAAAGTCCTTGCGAATCCATGATTTGTTCATCTTTATGAACGTGAGTCTGTCTACATTCTCAGTGGACAGCCGCGTGCGCTTATCTGTCAGCACACCATCAGCAGCGCTGAACACACGTTCAGAGAGAACACTGGCTGCAGGGCATGACAAGATCTCCAAGGCGTGAGTGGCGAGCTTCGGCCATTTTTCCAGATTGGAATACCAAAATGAGCAAGGGTCCAGTGACACAGTCATGGCTTCGATGTTCACTTGGAGATACTCCTGCACCATCCTCTCTAGGCATTGACTATGTGTCAGACTTCTTGTCTCCTGTGGCCTTGCAAAGGATGGTCTAAAAAAGTGGTGAAACGATTTCACAAAATTGCTGTTACCAGCAGATACTGTGCTACTGTTACGGTTTGAGTGATGAAGACTCGATAGTCCCGCGGTTGGCAAGTTAGAACTGTGAGATTCACTTCGTGCACCACTGGTGTTTTGTGGAAAAGCACATGTAAGATTCTGCAACAGCGTCTGTAGATACTCCTGCATGCGTCAATCCCTTTTCATGGCAGGAATTATTTCGGCAAATTTACTTTTGTACCGGGGATCTAAGAGTGTGGCAACCCAGTAGTCGAGATTACTTCGAATTCTGCAATCTGAGGGTCATGTTGCAGGTAGTGCAGCAAGAAGGCACTCATGTGTCTTGCGCATCCAGGAGGACCAAGTCCTTGTTGTGTTGGTAGCGAGGTAAGAATCATGCTTCTTTCCTCTGCCCTCTCCCCCCAACCTCGCACAACAGAAATGTGATCAAGGTCTCCCTCATCTGATGAGTCTTCCATGCCCATCGCCAGTTCATCCTCCACTTCTTCCTCGGCTCCTGCACCTTCCTCAACAGTTTGGCTGCTACCATGCGCCCTGTTTAATCCCTCTCCCCCACCCTCCCATGCCTGCCTCCTTGGTGCTGCCAACCGTCTGGACCTTGGAGATGTTATCCCTTCCGCATACGACTCCTCCTCTACTTCCTCCACCTCCTCTTGTCCGACCACCTGACTCTGAATTCTGTTTAATGTGTGCTCCAGCATGTAAATCACCGGAATAGTTATGCTGATAATGGCATCGTCGTCAGCACTAAACATCTTCGTCGCCATTTCAAAACTGTGCAGAAAGGTGTGTGGCGCCCCTGAGGGTGCAGTCACCACAGAGTTACTGCATCTCACCCAGAGGTGTGGTATCTCACCCTCAGGTAAGGAAGGCGTATGGCTCGGGACCCTAACACCTGCATCCAACACATACCCGCAGTGGGGTTAGGGCGAGATTGCTCCTAAGGGAGAGCACAGTCCCAGGTCCCTAGCTGGTGGGAGGATCCTATGTAGTGGATGCTTAGGGGAGCAGCTTAGGGGAGCACATGACAGGGAGAGTATTAATAGGAAGCCATCTTAGAAAGAGCAAGCCAGTCAGAGGAGGAAAAGTGACAGGAGCAGAGGCTCGGCATGAGCTCTGCTCCGGAGGCGGGCCTAGCCTGGGAGGCCCAGGACTGAAGGAGAGAAGAGAGGAGTGGGAGCAGGAAGGCTCCAGGAACCGAAGGGACCCTAGGGCTATGGGCCGTGCAGAAGGCCACCTGTACTCCCGCTGCTACCAGGAGGTAGAGGGGTCAGGCCAGATAAGGGGAACCGGTCCCTCAACTAGAGGAGAAACAGCAAGGCTCATCTAGAAAACGGAGGCTGCAGCATTTCATGTACTGCAGGCAAAAGTCCACACCAGTCTCACTAAGAAGGTAGCCACATAGGACCCAGGGGACGGAACACAAGTCGCCCGCCAAGGCCGGAGGATACCGGATAGAAGTGTCGCTGGGTGTGAGGTGCAGGGAGAAGGCCAGAGAAAGGACACACAGAAGGGGGTCCTGCTTAGTACTCCGGAGCTATCTGGGGGTGGACTGAGCCCCTCACTGAGTACGCACAGCACGACGGGTGAGATAGCTCTGGTACCTGTAATCTGGACTGCAACAACTGTGAGTAAAGATCTTGGGACTGCATCACACGGACTCTGTGTTCATTACTGACTCCCTGCACTACAACCACCATCATCCACCCACACTGCCCTGAAGCTACACTCTTCCTGTGGTGAGTAATAATACCATTGCAGCAAAACCACCAGCTTCAGAGGACTGTTCCGCAGCGGCGGCCCCTTTGGCCGCACTCCACAGGTGGCGTAGTCGGACATTATAAAATCCTTATATACAAATTACCGTTGGATTGACCGCCCTGGGTCACGGACCGGGTCACCGCCACAGTGACTACAACCCCCAGCGTCTACCGGCCCGGCTCCGGGTACCCCACGGCCCAGGGGGCGCGTCAACTTCATAGGTCCCTGATCTGAGACCACTCCTGCTGTGTGATTTGCCCCACCTCTGGATCTCGTTGGCCCAGGCTATACGTCAGAAAGTATTGCACCAGGGCTTGTCGGTGCTGCCACAGTCGCTGCAACTTGTGCAGAGTTTAATTCCACCGTGTCGGCACATCGCATTTCAGCCGGTGAACTGGCAGGCCCAACGACTTCTGTAGAGATGTAAGTCGGTGAACTGCGGGATGCGAACGGCGGAAGTGAGCACACAGCGACCGTGCCCTCTACAGAAGGCCATCTAGTCCGGGATAGTGGGCTAAAAATTTATGGACAACCAGGTTCAACACGTGAGCCATACAAGGCACGTGTGTAACATTGCCCCGGCGAAGGGCCGCACCCTGGTTTGCAGCATTGTCGCACACGGCCTTGCCTGGTTGCAGGTCCAGTGGAGACAACCATTCATGAAACTGGGTCTCCAGAGCTGACCACAAGTCCTCAGCTGTGTGACTCACATTTCCCAGACATTTCAAAGTAAACACTGATGCCGTTGAGCCCTGCTGCCAGCATAGTAAGGAGGTGCGCAGTTAGAAAGCAGGTGGCATTACCAGACAGGCTTTGGGTGCAGGTGGAGGACCGAGAGGAGGTTGAGGAGGCAGAAGCAGTGGAGGAACTTCTAGATAAATAGGATTGACGTACAACTCGCGGGGACGGCAAGACTTGGACAGCAGCCCCTTGTCCTGCTGTCACCATAGTTACCCAGTGCCCTGTCAGCGACATGTAACGCCCCTGTCCATGCCTACTCGTCCAAGTGTCTGTGGTGAAATGCACCCTGTCACACACAGAGTTTCTCAAAGAAGCGGTGATGTTGTGTGCGACATGCTGGTGGAGCGCAGGCACACCTTTCTTTGAGAAGTAGTGCCGACTGGGCATCTGGTACTGGGGCACTGCGACGGACATAAGGTCTCAAAAATCCACTGTGTCCTCCGGGCAGAAAGGCAGCATTTCTGTAGCCAACAGCTTGCAGATGGTGAAATTCAACCTCTTAGCTTTCTCATGGCTAGGAGGAAATGGTCTTTTACTTGTCCACATCTGAGGGACCGAGGGCTGGCTGTTGTGCTTTGACGGGGTTGAGTAGGGTGTCCCTGGCAAACTGCCGGTCTGTGAGGAAGATGCAGGCGGACATGTTAGGTTGCCTTGATCCAAAGGTGGTGCTCTCGATGTCAGAGAGCTCTCAACACCAGCAGGTGTTTCCACTTCCCAATGAACTGACGACCTGCCAATCACACTGGCTGTTGCAGGTAAAGAGGTGGCAGGTCTGCGTCCAAAAACATGTGTGACTGCTGTCCCCCCAGTCACAGAGGATGAAGAGGCCGCGGATGCACAAGATGGGTCAGACGGTGGTTGGCCCAGCCTGCTAGGCCGCATTGTAGCACAGTGAGCTTCCCACTGCAACTTATGCTTCATATCCATGTGACGGTACATGCATGAAGTACTCAAACTATGGATTTTTTGGCCTCTACCTAGCTTTTGGTGACAAATATTACAGATAACACGAGTTGGGTCATCCTTATCGATCTGAATAAATGCCCAGGCTATGCAAGGCTTAGAGCCCATGCGACCTGAAGAGCCACTACGACTTGTGGTCAGAGGCGGAGTTGTGGTTGAGGATGCAGTTGTTGACGTGCTTCCAGTACTCCGTCTCTGTCCAGGAAGGCGCAACCTAACCTCGTCGTCAATAGCATCTGTGACGCCCCGCTGCGCTTGGTATCACAGATCCTAGAAGAGTGTATTGATGGAATCCTCCACAAGAGGCCCCCATAAACATTCACACATCTCCACCTTCCACCTCAGACCAGCAGAGGGAGCCCGTTAGGGATATAAATAGGGAAGGTGGAGCTAGGCAGTTCAGTTCCTCTGAATAGTTCCTGCAGTAGAGAAGCCTAAGAGAGGTCAGTCTGCAGTGGAGCTCAGTCTAGTCTAGAGAACTCAGTTAATAGTTCAGCAGTGGAGCACGAGGCTCCTGCTAGCTAGATTCAGGGAGCCCAGATAGAGCTTAAGGTGTGCCAGCGTCATAAGATCGGTGAAGCGCGGCAAGCTGCCATTAGTGTGTATAGCCTATTGAGGGCCCGAGTAGGCCGAAGGCGAGTGGCGAGTTAGTACATAAGGGGCAGAGGAGCTTAACCAGCTCACCCCGAAGCATTTACCGGACACCGGATTCGAGCTTACCGGGATCTCTATGACCCAGTAAGGCATAACCGGAATCCCTGGAGAACTACAAGTCCCAGGATCGCGAAGGTGCTGATACGTAACAGAGCCAGGAGACGCTTAGGCCCCGCATACTGGGAGTGTGAACTTCAAGAAAAGGCCCTACCACAAGGTCAGCCAGCGCAGGACAGAGACAGAGATAGGCCTAGCTCCAGGCAGGTCAGAAACTTACTGCGCAGAGGCAAGAAAATGGAGGCCCTACACCCGCTCATTGGGGAGGATCCTGATATGCACCCTTCACCCTACAGTGCTCCAGGATGTGCCTGAATTTCCTCCAATAAAAGGTACTGAAGTGACTACCGTGTCCGTTTCCGTTCTTGCTCTGACCCAGCTGGGTCTCGCCTGTCCTGCATTCCCCCTGCATATGCTGCCCTGAGACCTAGCTCCACCTGTGGGGAGCTATACCATCGAGCTGCCTTATCACGGGCCTCAGTGGACTGCTGCAGCGCTGGTGCTTCTCACCAGATACCACAGGTGGTGTCACAAACTCTTATAAAATTAACAATTATCCACCCTTTTAAAGAGTGACCCCAGGGTACGGGCCAGGGAGCCGACCACCGCGACATCCCAAAGGCCAGGCAAAGGCCCGGGTGACCTCATCGACTGGCTGACTGTGGGTTGACAGTAAGTGGGATCTCCAACCTTGTCATCATCACCCTGTGTGTTATCACACCCGTCGTCCTCAAAGCCAACCTCTTCCTGCCCTGACCGAAAAGTCAAGTTGTCGCTCCAATCAGGTATTTGAGTCTCATCATCGTCTTCATCATTGTCTCCACCAACAGGAGTTACAGTTTGGGAACGAGGGTCTACATTATGCTCAGAACCTTCTTCATCTGGTCCTGGATCCGACTTATAAAGATTCTGGGCATCAGTGCAGATCATTTCCTTGTCTGGATTAACAGAAGCTCTGAAGCAGACCTCCGTTTCCCAGGCTATAGTATGAGTAAACAGCTGTGCACACTCAACCATCTGTGTTACCCCATACTCAGACGGGCAGCTGGAGACTTGGGAGCTGTGAGGAAGCAAGTGCGATTGGGGTGACACCTCTGAGGACTGGAGTATTTGTGATGTTGAAGTTGAGGTGGAGGAGAGCCCAATTGAAGGAGCACTTGATATCCGCTGAAGCACCTGCTGTTTTTGTGCCTCATCTGGAATTTGTAGCGATGGGCGTGTCCGTAACAAAGGGATCGTATCACATTGTCCACGAAAAGAAGTCGACATGTTAGTTTGGCTGGAAGATGGTCTTTCTTCTGCAGATGTTACTCCCCCCCCACCGCGTGGGTCTCGACCCACCAGCGGACAGGCACCAGTATTAGGAGAGGGGGGCTGGCCGTCAGGGTCCACCGCGGCTCTGGCTCAAACCCGGCGACACGGAGGTGGCACGGGCAGGAACGGACTGGCCGTGTCGGCTTCTCACTTTTTGGATTTTAGAAGGGCATGACATGCCTATATCTGTGTCTCCCCCTCCTTTTACTCCTCCACCTCTTTTCTTTTCGCATGACTATATGTACTTGTCACTTTTCCATGTGTTAGTTATGTCTTCTGAGCAGTTTGTCAGCTTTTGGACACCTTTGAAGGTGTTTTCTATGTGTTTCTATGTGTTTTTGTTTGCCTGCCATTGGTTTTAACGGTGTTCGAAGGTGTTCGACGAACAGTTCGACGAACACACGGGTGTTCGACGAACCGAACCGTACTCGAACACTACGGGGGTGGCTCAACACTACTTGAGATAGTCCAATTTTGAGATATAGAATGTGTATTAATTGTTCATAAAGAACAAGATGTCATCATACGCTGTATAGATTGGCATTAACAATAACATAGTGAAACCAATGGATTTCTTTTTTAACTTACCTATTAGCGATTCAATGTTTACTGCCCTTCTTCTTGTCACATTGTTCCTGTGATAGTTCAGTGGCTAACTGGGTTAATGCGCCTTGTTTGTGAACAAGTGTTCATGAGTTCAACTCTACTGAGAGTATTTTTCATTTACTTACTAATAAGCTTCCTATAGAGCCAAAGGAAATTTGCATTGATTTTGGGCTTGAGATAGTGCAATTGTGAGATATAGAATTTGTATTAATTGTTCATAAAGAACAAGATGTCATCATACGCTGTATAGATTAGTATTATCAATAACATCGTGAAACCAATGAATTTGTTTTTTAACTTACCTATTAGCGATTCAATGTTCACTACCCTTCTTGACATCACCTTGCATCTGTGATGGTCCAGTGCCTTGCTGGGTTAATGCGCCTGATTTGTGAATAGGTGTTCATGAGTTTGACCCCATGGAGAGTATTTTTCATTTAATTACTAATAAGCTTCCTATAGAGCCAAAGGAAATTTGCATTGATTTTGGGCTTGAGATAGTGCAATTGTGAGATATAGAATGTGTATAAATTGTTCATAAAGAATAAGATGTCATCATACGCTGAATAGATTGGCATTAACAATAACATAGTGAAACCAATGGATTTCTTTTTTAACTTACCTATTAGCAATTCAATGTTCACTGACCTTCTTGACATCACATTGCACCTGTGATGGTTCAGTGGCTTACTGGGTTAATGTGCCTGATTTTAGTAACAGTTGTTCATGAGTTCCACTTCACAGAGAGTATTTTTCATTTACTTACTAATAAGCTTTCTATAGAGCCAATGGAAATTTACATTGATTTTGGGCTTGAGATAGTCCAATTTTGAGATAAAGAATGTGTATTAATTGTCCATAAAGAACAAGATGTCATCATACGCTGTATAGATTGGCATTAACAATAACAGTGAAACCAATGGATTTCTTTTTTAACTTACCTATTAGCGATTCAATGTTTACTGCCCTTCTTCTCGTCACATTATTCCTGTGATGGTTCAGTGGCTAGCTGGGTTAATGCGTCTTGTTTGTGAACAAGTGTTCATGAGTTCAACTCTACTGAGAGTATTTTTCATTTACTTACTAATAAGCTTCCTATAGAGCCAAAGGAAATTTGCATTGATTTTGGGCTTGAGATAGTGCAATTGTGAGATATAGAATTTGTATTAATTGTTCATTAATTGTTCATAAAGAGCAAGATGTCATCATACGCTGTATAGACTGGCATTAACAGTAACTTAGAGAAACCAATGGATTTCTTTTTTAACTTATCTATTAGCGATTTAATGTTCACTGCCCTTCTTGACATCAAATTGCATCTGTGATGGTCCAGTGGCTTACTTGGTTAGTGCGCCTGACTTGTGAATAGGTGTTCATGAGTTTGACCCCATGGAGAGTATTTTTCATTTAATTACTAATAAGCTTCCTATAGAGCCAATGGAAATTTACATTGATTTTGGGCTTGAGATAGTGCAATTGTGAGATATAGAATTTGTATTAATTGTTCATAAAGAACAAGATGTCATCATACGCTGTATAGACTGGCATTAACAGTAACTTAGAGAAACCAATGGATTTATTTTTTAACTTACCTATTAGTGATTCAATGTTCACTGCCCTTCTTGACATCAAATTTCTTCTGTGATGGTCCAGTGGCTTACTGGGTTAATGCGCCTTACTTTTGAAAAGGTGTTCATGAGTTCGACTTCACGGAGTGTGTTATTCATTTACTTACTAATAAGCTTCCTGTAGAGCCAATGGAAATTTGCATTGATTTTGGACTTGAGATAGTGCAATTGCAGAAATTGAATATGTATTAATTGTTCATAAAGAACAAGATGTCATCATACTCTGTATAGATTAGTATTATCAATAACATCGTGAAACCAATGAATTTGTTTTTTAACTTACCTATTAGCGATTCAATGTTCACTACCCTTCTTGACATCACTTTGCACTTGTGATGGTCCAGTGCCTTGCTGGGTTAATGCGCCTGACTTGTGAATAGGTGTTCATGAGTTTGACCCCATGGAGAGTATTTTTCATTTAATTACTAATAATCTTCCTATAGAGCCAATGGAAATTTGCATTGATATTGTGCTTGAGATAGTGCAATTGTGAGATATAGAATGTGTATTAATTGTTCATAAAGAACAAGATGTCATCATACGCTGAATAGATTGGCATTAACAATAACATAGTGAAACCAATGGATTTCTTT
Organism: Phyllobates terribilis; assembly: GCF_046119375.1. Lineage (NCBI taxonomy): Eukaryota > Metazoa > Chordata > Amphibia > Anura > Dendrobatidae > Phyllobates > Phyllobates terribilis. Next base: position 322,495,040 of record NW_027362764.1, on the reverse strand, counting down.
TTTAACTTACCTATTAGCAATTCAATGTTCACTGACCTTCTTGACATCGCATTGCACCTGTGATGGTCCAGTGGCTTACTGGGTTAATGTGCCTGATTTTAGTAACAGTTGTTCATGAGTTCCACTTCACGGAGAGTATTTTTCATTTACTTACTAATAAGCTTTCTATAGAGCCAATGGAAATTTACATTGATTTTGGGCTTGAGATAGTCCAATTTTGAGATATAGAATGTGTATTAATTGTCCATAAAGAACAAGATGTCATCATACGCTGTATAGATTGGCATTAACAATAACATAGTGAAACCAATGGATTTCTTTTTTAACTTACCTATTAGCGATTCAATGTTTACTGCCCTTCTTGACATCATCTTGCACCTGTGATGGTCCAGTGCCTTGCTGGGTTAATGCGCCTGACTTGTGAATAGGTGTTCATGAGTTTGACCCCATGGAGAGCATTTTTCATTTAATTACTAATAAGCTTCCTATAGAGCCAATGGAAATTTGCATTGATATTGTGCATGAGATAGTGCAATTGTGAGATATAGAATGTGTATTAATTGTTCATAAAGAACAAGATGTCATCATACGCTGTATAGACTGGCATTAACAGTAACTTAGAGAAACCAATGGATTTCTTTTTTAACTTATCTATTAGCGATTTAATGTTCACTGCCCTTCTTGACATCAAATTGCATCTGTGATGGTCCAGTGGCTTACTTGGTTAGTGCGCCTGACTTGTGAATAGGTGTTCATGAGTTTGACCCCATGGAGAGTATTTTTCATTTAATTACTAATAAGCTTCCTATAGAGCCAATGGAAATTTGCATTGATATTGTGCTTGAGATAGTGCAATTGTGAGATATAGAATCTGTATTAATTGTTCATAAAGAACAAGATGTCATCATACGCTGTATAGATTGGCATTAACAATAACATAGTGAAACCAATGGATTTCTTTTTTTAACTTACCTATTAGCGATTCAATGTTTACTGCCCTTCTTCTCATCACATTGCTCCTGTGATGGTTCAGTGGCTAACTGGGTTAATGCGCCTTGTTTGTGAACAAGTGTTCATCAGTTCAACTCTAGTGAGAGTATTTTTCATTTACTTACTAATAAGCTTCCTATAGAGCCAATGGAAATTTGCATTGATTTTGGGCTTGAGATAGTGCAATTGTGAGATATAGAATTTGTATTAATTGTTCATAAAGAACAAGATGTCATCATACGCTGTATAGACTGGCATTAACTGTAACATAGTGAAACCAATGGATTTCTTTTTTAACTTACCTATTAGAAATTCAATGTTCACTGACCTTCTTGACATCGCATTGCACCTGTGATGGTCCAGTGGCTTACTGGGTTAATGTGCCTGATTTTAGTAACAGTTGTTCATGAGTTCCACTTCACGGAGAGTATTTTTCATTTATTTACTAATAAGCTTTCTATAGAGCCAATGGAAATTTACATTGATTTTGGGCTTGAGATTAGAGATGAGCGTTGTTCTACTCGAACTGTTCGCCAATCTCAAATTCGAGCTGTTTTGGGCGGTGTTCGAGCCGTTCGGCGAACACGAACAATTTGAGAAAAATTCGTCTGTTCGAGGTTATGTTCGATAACTGTTCGTGCACCAAAATCATAACTGGATTTTTTCTCAGTAATGATGAAAATTAATGTTAATACGCAGTTTGAGTGTACAGCGGGGTGGGGGGAGGGGCAGGGGATGGATCTCTGCAGGAACAATGAAGATCTCCATTTTTTTTTCTCTTTCCCGCATTTGCAGTGGGGAGGTGCAATCTGTCAGCCTATCAGCAGCGCACACACGGAGCAAAGTGCTTTTTTTCACACAAGCAAGGGCATGTGTCATTGGCAGTGTATGTCACATGTCCTTGCCCTATAAGACCAAGCCATTTTCCCCGTCGCCACCATTTTCTCACTGCTGCAGCTGCGTGTTAGACGGCACCGCTGTTGCTGTGTGCGCTATACCTTGTTAATTTCAAGCCAATTTTCGCACAAATCTACAGATAGCTTGGGAGTAGGGAATAGTTGTGATTGCAGTCCTTTTAAGGACTAGGTTACAACATTTCCTCCGACTTTTATCAGGCAGGTCTGTGCTCTTAAATAGATAGATTGTGGGAGTAAAGACTAATTGTAATTGGAGTCCTTTTCAGGACTAGGTTACATCAGTTCCTATCAGTTTTTGCCAGGCAGGTCTGTGCCAGTGCTGTGCAAGTTTTTTTCACAGCATTTGGCTGAATCTAGCAAAGCTAATCCTTTTTGGCCTATTGCAGAGTGTGTTAGTCAGTGGAGTAGCCTATCTGTGTTGCAAGATATACCACCTGTGTATAGAATACCAATTTTTTTACTGCACCTAGTGAAGTAAAATCTTTTGGGCATAGCATCATTCTATTAGTCCATCTATACTGACCTCCATCAGGTTGCAAATTGAATATAATTTTTTTCTGCATCTAGCTCTGAAAAAATATTGGGCTTCTAGCTGTGTGTGGGACTTGTTGTATTAGTCCATCTATACTGACCTCCATCAGGTTGCAAACTGAATATATTTTTTTCTGCATCTACCTCTGAAAAAATATTTGGCCTTCTAGCTGTGTGTGGGACTTGTTCTATTAGTCCATCTATACTGACCTCCATAAGGTTGCAAACTGAATATAATTTTTTTCTGCATCTACCTCTGAAAAAATATTTGGGCTTCTAGCTGTGTGTGGGACTTGTTCTATTAGTCCATCTATACTGAACTCCATAAGGTTGCAAATTCAAAATAATTTTTTGTCTGCATCTCACTCTGAAAAAATATTTGGCCTTCTAGCTGTGTGTGGGACTTGTTGTATTAGTCATCTATACTGACCTCCATCAGGTTGCAAATTCAAAATAATTTTTTGTCTGCATCTACCTCTGAAAAAATATGTGGCCTTCTAGCTGTGTGTGGGACTTGTTCTATCAGTCCATCTATACTGACCTTCATAAGGTTGCAAACTGAATATAATTTTTTTCTGCATCTACCTCTGAAAAAATATTTGGGCTTCTAGCTGTGTGTGGGACTTGTTCTATTAGTCCATCTATACTGACCTCCATAAGGTTGCAAACTGAATATAATTTTTTTCTGCATCTACCTCTGAAAAAATATTTGGCCTTCTAGCTGTGTGTGGGACTTGTTCTATTAGTCCATCTATACTGACCTCCATAAGGTTGCAAACTGAATATAATATTTTTCTGCATCTACCTCTGAAAAAATATTTGGGCTTCTGTTATGCACACGCCCGGGCTAAGCGGCGTGTGCGTGTGATTGGTAGTGATTCCACTGGACCGTGCCGGAGAGTGAATGCCTGGAGGGGCGTGACTAAGTATTCACCCGATCCGACCAGGGTCGCACGACGGCATACGACGCCAGTGCACCAAGGAGGAACCGAGCAGAGGGACCAGGTGCTACTCCAGGACAGACCCCGGACACGGCTGTTGACCCACACAGGGAAATACAGGAACAGGCTGGTAGGCTGGCACACAGACTGGAGGGTATAGGCAGGCACGACTGGTATGCAGGCAGGCGGGTATGCAGGCAGGGGGGTAAAGGCAAGCACAGCTAGAGTGCAGACAGGGAGGCACTAGCAGGTAGGAACACAGGCGGGATAGGACCCAGTACACACGGGGACTCAGGAACAATACAGGCAGAGGGTTACAGGCAAGCACAGCTAGAGTGCAGACAAGGCTGAGCAGGGAGGACAGGGCTCTGTTCACACGGAACAGACAGGAAGGGAAAGACAGAGCCAGATACTCACACAGTACTTGCAGAGACAACAAGCAGGAGTTAGGTACGAGTTCAGACTCTGCAGAAAAAGGAAGGGAACGGACATAGAGGCAAAACAGGTAAAGGACAGGAGAGAGTACAGACTGGAACTGAGTGTACGGAGGAGACCGACACTGCAGAGGGATACAGGAGCGGGTCTGGGAATACGGCCCCCAGAGAGGCGGAACGAACAGGCAAGGAGCGTGTTCAGACAGGACAGACCAGACACAGGAGCGGGTCTAGGAAATCGGCCACTAGAAGGCGAGAGGAACAGGCTAGGAGCGTGTTCAGACAGGACAGACAAGAGAACACAGAAAGGAGTCAGTTCAGACACGGGAGCTGATACCGCAAAGCAGGAGACATACAGGACTCAGTTCAGACACGGGAACTGATACAAAAAGCAGGAGACATACAGGACTCAGTTCAGACACGGGAACTGATACAAAAAGCAGGAGACAAGAGACGGGACCTGGCACCTTCAGAGTGCAAGCACACACTGAAGGAAACACTATGCTCAGGCAGGGATAGAAGGGAGCTGCTGAGCTATATACCAAGTGACAGACAGCAATAGGCTGAGGACGCACAAGGGGTGTGACCCATAGCAGGTACAAAAGGCAGGAAGTGATCGGGCGCCGCCCCTAAGCAGCAGAAACAGACACAAACAGACAGCATGGAGGGAAGCCAGAGAGACATTCTGGACAGGAGATCAAGTGCGCCCTCTTGCACAGTGGGAGATGGACCACCATGCAAGGACGCCGCCAGGTATGTTACAGTACCTCCCCCCTTACGCCCCCTCTTCTTCAGGCCTGCCAGAATCTTCCGCAGGGAATTCGAGGGCCAGTCGTTCACTGGGTTGGAGGGGGACAGAGACTTAAGGGTAATCTCTGCTTCGAGGTACATCTTGTCAAGCTCACAGGAAGAAATAGACGGGTTATCACGTACATAATGAGGAAAAGTCACTGTCTCTTTGTAATCTGGTGGTATCCCGGAGGATTCAGGAAACAACTGGAGGTCCTCCGCCGGGTCAGAAGAGTGCAGAGGCTCAGAGAAAACAACTGCTTCAGAGTACACTAGGTCGGACTCACTGGAGGAAGCAGGCGAGGTATCGGGTACCGAGTATAGGAAAGTCTCTGTCCATTCACCACCAGGTGGCACCCCGAAGGGTTCTGGAGACAGCTGGCGGTCCTCCGCCTGGTCAGAGGGGTGTAGAGACTCACGGGTAACCTCTGCTTCAGAGTACACTAGGTCGGACTCACTGGAGGAAGCAGGCGAGGTATCGGGTACCGAGTATAGGAAAGTCTCTGTCCATTCACCACCAGGTGGCACCCCGAAGGGTTCTGGAGACAGCTGGCGGTCCTCCGCCTGGTCAGAGGGGTGTAGAGACTCACGGGTAACCTCTGCTTCAGAGTACACTAGGTCGGACTCACTGGACGAAGCAAGCGAGGTATCAGATCCAGGATATAGGAAAGTCTCTGTCCATTCACCACCAGGTGGCACCCCGAAGGATTCTGAACACAACTGGAGGTCCTCCGCCTGGTCGGAGGGGTGTAGAGACTCAGGAGTAACCTCTGCTTCGGAGTACACTAAGTTGGACTCACTGGACGAAGCGAGCGAGGTATCAGGTACAGAGTATAGGAGAGTCTCTGTCCTTTCGCTACCAGGTAGCACCCCGAAGGGTTCAGGAGACAACTGGAGATCCTCCGCCTGGTCGGAGGGGTGTAGAGACTCGGAGGTAACTACCACTTTGGGGTACCCATTGTCAGGCTCACAGGACGAAGCGGACAAAGTATTGAGTACCGGGTGTAGAGAAGTCTCTCTCCATTTGTCATCGAGTGGTATCCCGGAGGGTTCAGGAGGCAACAGGGGATCCTCCGCCAGGTAGTAGAGGTGCACAGACTCTGTGGTAACCACAGCTTTGGAGCATCCTTGGACATGCACACCGGTTAAAGAGAAAGAAGCATCTGATGCCGGGTGCAGGAAGTTCTCCTGTGTGGAGTCTGGATGGGCAGAAGTCTCTTCGGCCAGGAGAACTGGTGCACTACCCACGCACATTACCCATTGGGGTTTCTCCGGGATACAGGGAGATGAAGCTTCAGTAGGGACTCCAAGGCTGGGGTCAGGAGGTCTCAGGGAGGACAGACCCTGGCGTGACGGCTTGCCTCTAAGTCTAGCACGTCTGGACTGCCTCTTGAGGTTGAGAGAAGTATTCCGGAAAGCGTAGTCACCCTGTGAGGATTCTGGGTGGGCAGTAGTCTCATTGGGCTGGAGGACTATTGCGCTACCCACACACATTACCCGTCGGGGCTGCTCCGGGATATTGGGAAGTGAAGCTTCAGCAGGGGCTTCAGAGTTAGGGTCCTCGAAGACCATACGAAAGGCCACCAGGAAGGCCTGCAGGTCAAGGATGACAGGATCCCATGCTTCCCATAGGGGGGTGACCCATTTCAAGGCATCACCCGCTAGGTAGTCAAACATAAAGGCCACTTTAGCCCAATCGGAAGGAAAATAGAGAGGGTAGGCCTTAAAGTGTAGCATGCATTGCTCCACAAATGCACGACACTGTCTTGGATCCCCATAGTAACGTGGCGGATCCGCAGGAACGAGGGCTGATAGATCCATCTGGACGGGTGCGTAATTCGCCTGGAACTCAGCTAAAGGGGGAAAAAAATTTATTTATTTTATTTTAATGCATGTATTCGCTGGAAAAACTTCTCAAAGAGCGAAGGCCGTGGGGCTCAACGGGAACCATGGCCTGAGCATGCTGTTATGCACACGCCCGGGCTAAGCGGCGTGTGCGTGTGATTGGTAGTGATTCCACTGGACCGTGCCGGAGAGTGAATGCCTGGAGGGGCGTGACTAAGTATTCACCCGATCCGACCAGGGTCGCACGACGGCATACGACGCCAGTGCACCAAGGAGGAACCGAGCAGAGGGACCAGGTGCTACTCCAGGACAGACCCCGGACACGGCTGTTGACCCACACAGGGAAATACAGGAACAGGCTGGTAGGCTGGCACACAGACTGGAGGGTATAGGCAGGCACGACTGGTATGCAGGCAGGCGGGTATGCAGGCAGGGGGGTAAAGGCAAGCACAGCTAGAGTGCAGACAGGGAGGCACTAGCAGGTAGGAACACAGGCGGGATAGGACCCAGTACACACCGGGACTCAGGAACAATACAGGCAGAGGGTTACAGGCAAGCACAGCTAGAGTGCAGACAAGGCTGAGCAGGGAGGACAGGGCTCTGTTCACACGGAACAGACAGGAAGGGAAAGACAGAGCCAGATACTCACACAGTACTTGCAGAGACAACAAGCAGGAGTTAGGTACGAGTTCAGACTCTGCAGAAAAAGGAAGGGAACGGACATAGAGGCAAAACAGGTAAAGGACAGGAGAGAGTACAGACTGGAACTGAGTGTACGGAGGAGACCGACACTGCAGAGGGATACAGGAGCGGGTCTGGGAATACGGCCCCCAGAGAGGCGGAACGAACAGGCAAGGAGCGTGTTCAGACAGGACAGACCAGACACAGGAGCGGGTCTAGGAAATCGGCCACTAGAAGGCGAGAGGAACAGGCTAGGAGCGTGTTCAGACAGGACAGACAAGAGAACACAGAAAGGAGTCAGTTCAGACACGGGAGCTGATACCGCAAAGCAGGAGACATACAGGACTCAGTTCAGACACGGGAACTGATACAAAAAGCAGGAGACATACAGGACTCAGTTCAGACACGGGAACTGATACAAAAAGCAGGAGACAAGAGACGGGACCTGGCACCTTCAGAGTGCAAGCACACACTGAAGGAAACACTATGCTCAGGCAGGGATAGAAGGGAGCTGCTGAGCTATATACCAAGTGACAGACAGCAATAGGCTGAGGACGCACAAGGGGTGTGACCCATAGCAGGTACAAAAGGCAGGAAGTGATCGGGCGCCGCCCCTAAGCAGCAGAAACAGACACAAACAGACAGCATGGAGGGAAGCCAGAGAGACATTCTGGACAGGAGATCAAGTGCGCCCTCTTGCACAGTGGGAGATGGACCACCATGCAAGGACGCCGCCAGGTATGTTACAGCTTCTAGCTGTGTGTGGGACTTGTTCTATTAGTCCATCTATACTGACCTCCATAAGGTTGCAAATTCAAAATAATTTTTTGTCTGCATCTACCTCTGAAAAAATATTTGGCCTTCTAGCTGTGTGTGGGACTTGTTCTCTTAGTCATCTATACTGACCTCCATCAGGTTGCAAATTCAAAATAATTTTTTGTCTGCATCTACCTCTGAAAAAATATTTGGCCTTCTAGCTGTGTGTGGGACTTGCTCTATTAGTCCATCTATACTGACCTCCATAAGGTTGCAAACTGAATATAATTTTTTTCTGCATCTACCTCTGAAAAAATATTTGGGCTTCTAGCTGTGTGTGGGACTTGTTCTATTAGTCCATCTATACTGACCTCCATAAGGTTGCAAACTGAATATAATTTTTTTCTGCATCTACCTCTGAAAAAATATTTGGCCTTCTAGCTGTGTGTGGGACTTGTTCTATTAGTCCATCTATACTGACCTCCATAAGGTTGCAAACTGAATATAATTTTTTTCTGCATCTACCTCTGAAAAAATATTTGGGCTTCTAGCTGTGTGTGGGACTTGTTCTATTAGTCCATCTATACTGACCTCCATAAGGTTGCAAACTGAATATAATTTTTTTCTTCTTCTACCTCTGAAAAAATATTTGGCCTTCTAGCTGTGTGTGGGACTTGTTCTATTAGTCCATCTATACTGACCTCCATAAGGTTGCAAACTGAATATAATTTTTTTCTGCATCTACCTCTGAAAAAATATTTGGGCTTCTAGCTGTGTGTGGGACTTGTTCTATTAGTCCATCTATACTGACCTCCATAAGGTTGCAAATTCAAAATAATTTTTTGTCTGCATCTACCTCTGAAAAAATATTTGGCCTTCTAGCTGTGTGTGGGACTTGTTCTATTAGTCCATCTATACTGACCTCCATAAGGTTGCAAATTGAATATAATTTTTTTCTGCATCTACCTCTGAAAAAATATTTGGCCTTCTAGCAGTGTGTGTGTCTCATTGTATTAGGCCATCTATACCAAGCTCCACCAGCTTTTCAATTAATAATAATTTTTCGCTGCATCTAGCCCTGAAAATAATTTTTCTTCCCAATAGTGGTAGCAATAGAAATATGGGGCGCGCTCCTGGCTTACAAAATTATACGCTTCATAACAAAAAACACCAGCTTAGCGCACTGCATTAATAAGATGGCATCATCGTCTCTCCCAGTGCTAGGCCTACTACCCAGGCTAGCATTCCTGTGCCTAAAACACAATGTATGGGTCCGCGCTAGCCACTATGCTGAGGGGTCTAAAGCTTCTGCTAACGCTTTATAACAATTCAATTGGCAGATTTTCACAGAGCTCTTCCACAATGCCCACCCATCGGGACAACAGTTGCCCACCTTCCCTATGGGATCTAGTGGCGAATAATTGATGCCATTAATCAGAGCGTCAGTTGCCCCGTCGACGTGGCAAGCATACGGTAAGGCATGGGAAGAGTGGACACGACTAGTAGCAGGCAGACGAGTTGACCAATGTGAACAAGCCAGATCACAAGTCACCATAGAATTTCTCCACCAGCTAATGATGAGGGGCATATCAGGGGCGTCAGCGCAGCGGTGTCTGACCGGAGTAGCATTTAACTTCCAACTACTGAATTGGGGAGATGTGACAAAGATTCATCATCAGACAATCCATAAAAGGGTGGAAAAGGGGTCAGCCAAGTCAGGAGTGTAGTTCGTCCCGTCCCGTGTCACTAAAACTGATTTCTCACATCATATCCCTAACACCATTAACATGACACTCACAATTTGAAGCAACACTACTGTCTACTGCATTTGTGATCGCCTTCTTCGGGGCGTTATGCATAAGCGAATTAGTCCCTCAATCCAAAATTAGCACCAGTGGAGGCTTATTACACCAGGACGTAGTCATAGCCAATAATGCAATACATCTACGCATACACAAATCGAAAATGGTTCCAGCGGGCAGGGGCACTTGGGTACTTCTACAACCCACAAACGGTACACTGAGTCGGGTAACAATAGTAAAACCATATCTAACCATCAGATCACAAAGTAATTTGTTCCTATCACACATTGATGGGACGCCATTAGCAAGATACCAGTTCCAAGCTATATTTAATAAATGCATAACATCGGCAGGGAACCACCCCTAAGATTACGGGACACACTCATTCCGCATAGGCGCGGCCACAGAAGCAGCAAGAGCAGGACTGTCAGAAACGGAAGTTCAGAGGATAGAGAGATGGTGATCCACGTGTTTGGCAAGATACATAAGACCGGACTTGTTATCCTAACGTGGTTTGTTTCTTTTACAGGTGACGCTAAGCCAACAGTGTGGGTGATAGGCCACTCGTATATATATTGGGCAGATTAAAGGGCGAAAGTCCGCCCAGGCGGGAGGAAATTAGAGTTTCATAACACATATTTCAACTGGAGAGGTATTAGAGGCCTGCTATGGTCACAGGTACTAATGGAGGTAATCAAGGTAGGGAGAGAGGCAAGATGTCTGGTCATCTTAGTTATACAGGCCGGGGGAAACAACCTAGGTCATCACAAGAGCGCATAACTAATGGCAATAATGAAACTAGACACTGAGCGCTTCAGAGAATTTTTCACAAAACTAGCTATAGTATGGTCAGAGATTGTGCCGATAGCGGTATGGCAAGGTGCGCGAGACTTCATGGCCATCGAACGGACAAGGCGGGTAATAAATATTCGGATGGCAAAATTTAGAAGAGACAGAGGCGGTGTAGTGGTAAGACACCGACAACTGGAAGGAGATAAAGCAGGCCTCATACGGCCCGACGGTGTTCACTTAATGGATATTGGACTGGACATATTCCTGTCAGGACTCCAGGACGGAGTGGAACAAGCGTTAAGAGTGATGGGTGGGGATCAGAGTCCTGCATACGAGTACGCAGGATCCTCCGTGGCCTGGAAATAGAAAGGACATGTTGGAGAGTTACACTTGTTGGCCAAGTTGCCGGAGTGGAGACCCAGGGCATGCTGCAACAAGCTGAATTATTTTAGAAATAAAATGTCTTTCTAATGGAATGAGTATAAAGAGTTAATAAAGCTGTGACCGATCCTCACCCATCCAGTTGTAAGAGTTACATTATTGTATTGTCAAGGAAAGGGGGGCGGTAGGGGGGCTGAGCATCTGGGTTTGGTTGGGGGTCCCCACAGTCTGCCTAGGCTAGATGCATTTAAAAATTCTTATTAGATACACAAGCGGTGCAGCTTGCTTCGCAGCTGGGCTACTACGCCCAAAGTATTGCCTAGGCTAGATGCAGTTAAAAATTCTACGCTGACTAGCAGACACTGAAGATTTGGAGCAGACCTCTGAGTAAACAGCTCTTCAGACTCAATCATCTGTGTTACCCCAAGCCATAGTGTATGTAGTTTCTTACAGTTAAAAGGGGGGGGGGAGCGACCCAACCCACCTGGAATTGATGATGCCAACGTCACGTAAGACACAGCAAGGGGACTCCAAAAAGAGTTTCCATTTTTTCCCAAAATTGTGGCACAGACACCACTTAACCCTAGAACGCATACCTGGGGCCTCGCAGTCCCGCCCTGTTAATTGTTTTCTATTTTCTGCAAGATTACTTTAGTTAGAATTTTGAAACTCTAGGTATTCTTCATGTATATAGTTGTTTGTCATTTGAGTTTGAGTTATTCAATGTTATTTGCACACGGGCCTAAAAGGCCCCAGGTATATGAAAGTGTAGATTTTTATGGTCATGCGTTCTAGGGTTAAGTGGCATCAATTGCCTCACAGTTGCTTAAAACGGTTGGTGAGGTGATATTACCAAATCCTCAAGCTTTTAGCCTCCCAAGGATAACACAGGATTAGAAAAGTCCTTGCGAATCCATGATTTGTTCATCTTTATGAACGTGAGTCTGTCTACATTCTCAGTGGACAGCCGCGTGCGCTTATCTGTCAGCACACCATCAGCAGCGCTGAACACACGTTCAGAGAGAACACTGGCTGCAGGGCATGACAAGATCTCCAAGGCGTGAGTGGCGAGCTCCGGCCATTTTTCCAGATTGGAATACCAAAATGAGCAAGGGTCCAGTGACACAGTCATGGCTTCGATGTTCACTTGGAGATTCTCCTGCACCATCCTCTCTAGGCATTGACTATGTGTCAGACTTCTTGTCTCCTGTGGCCTTGCAAAGGATGGTCTAAAAAAGTGGTGAAACGATTTCACAAAATTGCTGTTACCAGCAGATACTGTGCTACTGTTACGGTTTGAGTGATGAAGACTCGACAGTCCCGCGGTTGGCAAGTTAGAACTGTGAGATTCACTTCGTGCACCACTGGTGTTTTGTGGAAAAGCACATGTAAGATTCTGCAACAGCGTCTGTAGATACTCCTGCATGCGTCAATCCCTTTTTATGGCAGGAATTATTTCTGCAAATTTACTTTTGTACCGGGGATCTAAGAGTGTGGCAACCCAGTAGTCGAGATTACTTCGAATTCTGCAATCTGAGGGTCATGTTGCAGGTAGTGCAGCAAGAAGGCACTCATGTGTCTTGCGCATCCAGGAGGACCAAGTCCTTGTTGTGTTGGTAGCAAGGTAAGAATCATGCTTCTTTCCTCTGCCCTCTCCCCCCAACCTCGCACAACAGAAATGTGATCAAGGTCTCCCTCATCTGATGAGTCTTCCATGCCCATCGCCAGTTCATCCTCCACTTCTTCCTCGGCTCCTGCACCTTCCTCAACAGTTTGGCTGCTACCATGCGCCCTGTTTAATCCCTCTCCCCCACCCTCCCATGCCTGCCTCCTTGGTGCTGCCAACCGTCTGGACCTTGGAGATGTTATCCCTTCCGCATACGACTCCTCCTCTACTTCCTCCACCTCCTCTTGTCCGACCACCTGACTCTGAATTCTGTTTAATGTGTGCTCCAGCATGTAAATCACCGGAATAGTTATGCTGATAATGGCATCGTCGTCAGCACTAAACATCTTCGTCGCCATTTCAAAACTGTGCAGAAAGGTGTGTGGCGCCCCTGAGGGTGCAGTCACCACAGAGTTACTGCATCTCACCCAGAGGTGTGGTATCTCACCCTCAGGTAAGGAAGGCGTATGGCTCGGGACCCTAACACCTGCATCCAACACATACCCGCAGTGGGGTTAGGGCGAGATTGCTCCTAAGGGAGAGCACAGTCCCAGGTCCCTAGCTGGTGGGAGGATCCTATGTAGTGGATGCTTAGGGGAGCAGCTTAGGGGAGCACATGACAGGGAGAGTATTAATAGGAAGCCATCTTAGAAAGAGCAAGCCAGTCAGAGGAGGAAAAGTGACAGGAGCAGAGGCTCGGCATGAGCTCTGCTCCGGAGGCGGGCCTAGCCTGGGAGGCCCAGGACTGAAGGAGAGAAGAGAGGAGTGGGAGCAGGAAGGCTCCAGGAACCGAAGGGACCCTAGGGCTACGGGCCGTGCAGAAGGCCACCTGTACTCCCGCTGCTACCAGGAGGTAGAGGGGTCAGGCCAGATAAGGGGAACCGGTCCCTCAACTAGAGGAGAAACAGCAAGGCTCAACTAGAAAACGGAGGCTGCAGCATTTCATGTACTGCAGGCAAAAGTCCACACCAGTCTCACTAAGAAGGTAGTCACATAGGACCCAGGGGACGGAACACAAGTCGCCCGCCAAGGCCCGAGAATACCGGATAGAAGTGTCACTGGGTGTGAGGTGCAGGGAGAAGGCCAGAGAAAGGACACACAGAAGGGGGTCCTGCTTAGTACTCCGGAGCTATCTGGGGGTGGACTGAGCCCCTCACTAAGTACGCACAGCACGACGGGTGAGATAGCTCTGGTACCTGTAATCTGGACTGCAACAACTGTGAGTAAAGATCTTGGGACTGCATCACACGGACTCTGTGTTCATTACTGACTCCCTGCACTACAACCACCATCATCCACCCACACTGCCCTGAAGCTACACTCTTCCTGTGGTGAGTAATAATACCATTGCAGCAAAACCACCAGCTTCAGAGGACTGTTCCGCAGCGGCGGCCCCTTTGGCCGCACTCCACAGGTGGCGTAGTCGGACATTATAAAATCCATATATACAAATTACCGTTGGATTGACCGCCCTGGGTCACGGACCGGGTCACCGCCACAGTGACTACAACCCCCAGCGTCTACCGGCCCGGCTCCGGGTACCCCACGGCCCAGGGGGCGCGTCAACTTCATAGGTCCCTGATCTGAGACCACTCCTGCTGTGTGATTTGCCCCACCTCTGGATCTCGTTGGCCCAGGCTATACGTCAGAAAGTATTGCACCAGGGCTTGTCGGTGCTGCCACAGTCGCTGCAACTTGTGCAGAGTTTAATTCCACCGTGTCGGCACATCGCATTTCAGCCGGTGAACTGGCAGGCCCAACGACTTCTGTAGAGATGTAAGTCGGTGAACTGCGGGATGCGAACGGCGGAAGTGAGCACACAGCGACCGTGCCCTCTGCAGAAGGCCATCTAGTCCGGGATAGTGGGCTAAAAATTTATGGACAACCAGGTTCAACACGTGAGCCATACAAGGCACGTGTGTAACATTGCCCCGGCGAAGGGCCGCACCCTGGTTTGCAGCATTGTCGCACACGGCCTTCCCTGGTTGCAGGTCCAGTGGAGACAACCATTCATGAAACTGGGTCTCCAGAGCTGACCACAAGTCCTCAGCTGTGTGACTCACATTTCCCAGACATTTCAAAGTAAACACTGATGCCGTTGAGCCCTGCTGCCAGCATAGTAAGGAGGTGCGCAGTTAGAAAGCAGGTGGCATTACCAGACAGGCTTTGGGTGCAGGTGGAGGACCGAGAGGAGGTTGAGGAGGCAGAAGCAGTGGAGGAACTTCTAGATAAATAGGATTGACGTACAACTCGCGGGGACGGCAAGACTTGGACAGCAGCCCCTTGTCCTGCTGTCACCATAGTTACCCAGTGCCCTGTCAGCGACATGTAACGCCCCTGTCCATGCCTACTCGTCCAAGTGTCTGTGGTGAAATGCACCCTGTCACACACAGAGTTTCTCAAAGAAGCGGTGATGTTGTGTGCGACATGCTGGTGGAGCGCAGGCACACCTTTCTTTGAGAAGTAGTGCCGACTGGGCATCTGGTACTGGGGCACTGCGACGGACATAAGGTCTCAAAAATCCACTGTGTCCTCCAGGCGGAAAGGCAGCATTTCTGTAGCCAACAGCTTGCAGATGGTGAAATTCAACCTCTTAGCTTTCTCATGGCTAGGAGGAAATGGTCTTTTACTTGTCCACATCTGAGGGACCGAGGGCTGGCTGTTTTGCTTTGACGGGGTTGAGTAGGGTGTCCCTGGCAAACTGCCGGTCTGTGAGGAAGATGCAGGCGGACATGTTAGGTTGCCTTGATCCAAAGGTGGTGCTCTCGATGTCAGAGAGCTCTCAACACCAGCAGGTGTTTCCACTTCCCAATGAACTGACGACCTGCCAATCACACTGGCTGTTGCAGGTAAAGAGGTGGCAGGTCTGCGTCCAAAAACATGTGTGACTGCTGTCCCCCCAGTCACAGAGGATGAAGAGGCCGCGGATGCACAAGATGGGTCAGACGGTGGTTGGCCCAGCCTGCTAGGCCGCATTGTAGCACAGTGAGCTTCCCACTGCAACTTATGCTTCATATCCATGTGACGGTACATGCATGAAGTACTCAAACTATGGATTTTTTGGCCTCTACTTAGCTTTTGGTGACAAATATTACAGATAACACGAGTTGGGTCATCCTTATCGATCTGAATAAATGCCCAGGCTATGCAAGGCTTAGAGCCCATGCGACCTGAAGAGCCACTACGACTTGTGGTCAGAGGCGGAGTTGTGGTTGAGGATGCAGTTGTTGACGTGCTTCCAGTACTCCGTCTCTGTCCAGGAAGGCGCAACCTAACCTCGTCGTCAATAGCATCTGTGACGCCCCGCTGCGCTTGGTATCACAGATCCTAGAAGAGTGTATTGATGGAATCCTCCACAAGAGGCCCCCATAAACATTCACACATCTCCACCTTCCACCTCAGACCAGCAGAGGGAGCCCGTTAGGGATATAAATAGGGAAGGTGGAGCTAGGCAGTTCAGTTCCTCTGAATAGTTCCTGCAGTAGAGAAGCCTAAGAGAGGTCAGTCTGCAGTGGAGCTCAGTCTAGTCTAGAGAACTCAGTTAATAGTTCAGCAGTGGAGCACGAGGCTCCTGCTAGCTAGATTCAGGGAGCCCAGATAGAGCTTAAGGTGTGCCAGCGTCATAAGATCGGTGAAGCGCGGCAAGCTGCCATTAGTGTGTATAGCCTATTGAGGGCCCGAGTAGGCCGAAGGCGAGTGGCGAGTTAGTACATAAGGGGCAGAGGAGCTTAACCAGCTCACCCCGAAGCATTTACCGGACACCGGATCCGAGCTTACCGGGATCTCTATGACCCAGTAAGGCATAACCGGAATCCCTGGAGAACTACAAGTCCTAGGATCGCGAAGGTGCTGATACGTAACAGAGCCAGGAGACGCTTAGGCCCCGCATACTGGGAGTGTGAACTTCAAGAAAAGGCCCTACCACAAGGTCAGCCAGCGCAGGACAGAGACAGAGATAGGCCTAGCTCCAGGCAGGTCAGAAACTTACTGCGCAGAGGCAAGAAACAGGAGGCCCTACACCCGCTCATTGGAGAGGATCCTGATATGCACCCTTCACCCTACAGTGCTCCAGGATGTGCCTGAATTTCCTCCAATAAAAGGTACTGAAGTGACTACCGTGTCCGTTTCCGTTCTTGCTCTGACCCAGCTGGGTCTCGCCTGTCCTGCATTCCCCCTGCATATGCTGCCCTGAGACCTAGCTCCACCTGTGGGGAGCTATACCATCGAGCTGCCTTATCACGGGCCTCAGTGAACTGCTGCAGCGCTGGTGCTTCTCACCAGATACCACAGGTGGTGTCACAAACTCTTATAAAATTAACAATTATCCACCCTTTTAAAGAGTGACCCCAGGGTACGGGCCAGGGAGCCGACCACCGCGACATCCCAAAGGCCAGGCAAAGGCCCGGGTGACCTCATCGACTGGCTGACTGTGGGTTGACAGTAAGTGGGATCTCCAACCTTGTCATCATCACCCTGTGTGTTATCACACCCGTCGTCCTCAAAGCCAACCTCTTCCTGCCCTGACCGAAAAGTCAAGTTGTCGCTCCAATCAGGTATTTGAGTCTCATCATCGTCTTCATCATTGTCTCCACCAACAGGAGTTACAGTTTGGGAACGAGGGTCTACATTATGCTCAGAACCTTCTTCATCTGGTCCTGGATCCGACTTATAAAGATTCTGGGCATCAGTGCAGATCATTTCCTTGTCTGGATTAACAGAAGCTCTGAAGCAGACCTCCGTTTCCCAGGCTATAGTATGAGTAAACAGCTGTGCACACTCAACCATCTGTGTTACCCCATACTCAGACGGGCAGCTGGAGACTTGGGAGCTGTGAGGAAGCAAGTGCGATTGGGGTGACACCTCTGAGGACTGGAGTATTTGTGATGTTGAAGTTGAGGTGGAGGAGAGCCCAATTGAAGGAGCACTTGATATCCGCTGAAGCACCTGCTGTTTTTGTGCCTCATCTGGAATTTGTAGCGATGGGCGTGTCCGTAACAAAGGGATCGTATCACATTGTCCACGAAAAGAAGTCGACATGTTAGTTTGGCTGGAAGATGGTCTTTCTTCTGCAGATGTTACTCCCCCCCCACCGCGTGGGGCTCGACCCACCAGCGGACAGGCACCAGTATTAGGAGAGGGGGGCTGGCCGTCAGGGTCCACCGCGGCTCTGGCACAATCCCGGCGACACGGAGGTGGCACGGGCAGGAACGGACTGGCCGTGTCGGCTTCTCACTTTTTGGATTTTAGAAGGGCATGACATGCCTATATCTGTGTCTCCCCCTCCTTTTACTCCTCCACCTCTTTTCTTTTCGCATGACTATATGTACTTGTCACTTTTCCATGTGTTAGTTATGTCTTCTGAGCAGTTTGTCAGCTTTTGGACACCTTTGAAGGTGTTTTCTATGTGTTTCTATGTGTTTTTGTTTGCCTGCCATTGGTTTTAACGGTGTTCGAAGGTGTTCGACGAACATTTCGACGAACACACGGGTGTTCGACGAACCGAACCGTACTCGAACACTACGGGGGTGGCTCAACACTACTTGAGATAGTCCAATTTTGAGATATAGAATGTGTATTAATTGTTCATAAAGAACAAGATGTCATCATACGCTGTATAGATTGGCATTAACAATAACATAGTGAAACCAATGGATTTCTTTTTTAACTTACCTATTAGCGATTCAATGTTTACTGCCCTTCTTCTTGTCACATTGTTCCTGTGATGGTTCAGTGGCTAACTGGTTTAATGCGCCTTGTTTGTGAACAAGTGTTCATGAGTTCAACTCTACTGAGAGTATTTTTCATTTACTTACTAATAAGCTTCCTATAGAGCCAAAGGAAATTTGCATTGATTTTGGGCTTGAGATAGTGCAATTGTGAGATATAGAATTTGTATTAATTGTTCATAAAGAACAAGATGTCATCATACGCTGTATAGACTGGCATTAACAGTAACTTAGAGAAACCAATGGATTTATTTTTTAACTTACCTATTAGTGATTCAATGTTCACTGCCCTTCTTGACATGAAATTTCTTCTGTGATGGTCCAGTGGCTTACTGGGTTAATGCGCCTTACTTTTGAAAAGGTGTTCATGAGTTCGACTTCACGGAGAGTGTTGTTCATTTACTTACTAATAAGCTTCCTGTAGAGCCAAAGGAAATTTGCATTGATTTTGGACTTGAGATAGTGCAATTGCAGAAATTGAATCTGTATTAATTGTTCATAAAGAACAAGATGTCATCATACGCTGTATAGATTAGTATTATCAATAACATCGTGAAACCAATGAATTTGTTTTTTAACTTACCTATTAGCGATTCAATGTTCACTACCCTTCTTGACATCATCTTGCACCTGTGATGGTCCAGTGCCTTGCTGGGTTAATGCGCCTGACTTGTGAATAGGTGTTCATGAGTTTGACCCCCATGGAGAGCATTTTTCATTTAATTACTAATAAGCTTCCCATAGAGCCAATGTAAATTTGCATTGATATTGTGCTTGAGATAGTGCAATTGTGAGATATAGAATGTGTATTAATTGTTCATAAAGAACAAGATGTCATCATACGCTGTATAGACTGGCATTAACAGTAACTTAGAGAAACCAATGGATTTCATTTTTAACTTATCTATTAGCGATTTAATGTTCACTGCCCTTCTTGACATCAAATTGCATCTGTGATGGTCCAGTGGCTTACTTGGTTAGTGCGCCTGACTTGTGAATATGTGTACATGAGTTTGACCCCATGGAGAGTATTTTTCATTTAATTACTAATAAGCTTCCTATAGAGCCAATGGAAATTTGCATTGATATTGTGCTTGAGATAGTGCAATTGTGAGATATAGAATGTGTATTAATTGTTCATAAAGAACAAGATGTCATCATACGCTGAATAGATTGGCATTAACAATAACATAGTGAAACCAATGGATTTCTTTTTTAACTTACCTATTAGCAATTCAATGTTCACTGACCTTCTTGACATCGCATTGCACCTGTGATGGTCCAGTGGCTTACCGGGTTAATGTGCCTGATTTTAGTAACAGTTGTTCATGAGTTCCACTTCACGGGGAGTATTTTTCATTTACTTACTAATAAGCTTTCTATAGAGCCAATGGAAATTTACATTGATTTTGGGCTTGAGATAGTCCAATTTTGAGATGTAGAATGTGTATTAATTGTCCATAAAGAACAAGATGTCATCATACGCTGTATAAATTGGCATTAACAATAACATAGTGAAACCAATGGATTTCTTTTTTAACTTACCTATTAGCGATTCAATGTTTACTGCCCTTCTTCTTGTTGCATCGTTCCTGTGATGGTTCAGTGGCTAACTGGGTTAATGCGCCTTGCTTGTGAACAAGTGTTCATGAGTTCAACTCTACTGAGAGTATTTTTCATTTACTTACTAATAAGCTTCCTATAGAGCCAAAGGAAATTTGCATTGATTTTGGGCTTGAGATAGTGCAATTGTGAGATATAGAATTTGTATTAATTGTTCATAAAGTACAAGATGTCATCATACGCTGTATAGACTGGCATTAACAGTAACTTAGAGAAACCAATGGATTTCTTTTTTAACTTACCTATTAGTGATTCAATGTTCACTGCCCTTCTTGACATCAAATTTCATCTGTGATAGTCCTGTGGCTTACTGGGTTAATGCGCCTTACTTTTGAAAAGGTGTTCATGAGTTTGACCCCATGGAGAGTATTTTTCATTTAATTACTAATAAGCTTCCTATAGAGCCAATGGAAATTTGCATTGATATTGTGCTTGAGATAGTGCAATTGTGAGATATAGAATGTGTATTAATTGTTCATAAAGAACAAGATGTCATCATACGCTGAATAGATTGGCATTAACAATAACATAGTGAAACCAATGGATTTCTTTTTTAACTTACCTATTAGCAATTCAATGTTCACTGACCTTCTTGACATTGCATTGCACCTGTGATGATCCAGTGGCTTACTGGGTTAATGTGCCTGATTTTAGTAACAGTTGTTCATGAGTTCCACTTCACGGAGAGTATTTTTCATTTACTTACTAATAAGCTTTCTATAGAGCCAAAGGAAATTTACATTGATTTTGGGCTTGAGATAGTCCAATTTTGAGATATAGAATGTGTATTAATTGTCCATAAAGAACAAGATGTCATCATACGCTGTATAGATTGGCATTAACAATAACATAGTGAAACCAATGGATTTCTTTTTTAACTTACCTATTAGCGATTCAATGTTTACTGCCCTTCTTCTTGTCGCATCGTTCCTGTGATGGTTCAGTGGCTAGCTGGGTTAATGCGCCTTGTTTGTGAACAAGTGTTTATGAGTTCAACTCTACTGAGAGTATTTTTTATTTACTTACTAATAAGCTTCCTATAGAGCCAAAGGAAATTTGCATTGATTTTGGGCTTGAGATAGTGCAATTGTGAGATATAGAATTTGTATTAATTGTTCATAAAGAACAAGATGTCATCATACGCTGTATAGATTAGTATTATCAATAACATCGTGAAACCAATGAATTTGTTTTTTAACTTACCTATTAGCGATTCAATGTTCACTACCCTTCTTGACATCATCTTGCACCCTTGATGGTTCTGTGCCTTGCTGGGTTAATGCGCCTGACTTGTGAATAGGTGTTCATGAGTTTGACCCCATGGAGAGCATTTTTCATTTAATTACTAATAAGCTTCCTATAGAGCCAATGGAAATTTGCATTGATATTGTGCTTGAGATAGTGCAATTGTGAGATATAGAATGTGTATTAATTGTTCATAAAGAACAAGATGTCATCATACGCTGTATAGACTGGCATTAACAGTAACTTAGAGAAACCAATGGATTTCATTTTTAACTTATCTATTAGCGATTTAATGTTCACTGCCCTTCTTGACATCAAATTGCATCTGTGATGGTCCAGTGGCTTACTTGGTTAGTGCGCCTGACTTGTGAATATGTGTACATGAGTTTGACCCCATGGAGAGTATTTTTCATTTAATTACTAATAAGCTTCCTATAGAGCCAATGGAAATTTGCATTGATATTGTGCTTGAGATAGTGCAATTGTGAGATATAGAATGTGTATTAATTGTTCATAAAGAACAAGATGTCATCATACGCTGTATAAATTGGCATTAACAATAACATAGTGAAACCAATGGATTTCTTTTTTAACTTACCTATTAGCAATTCAATGTTCACTGACCTTCTTGACATCGCATTGCACCTGTGATGGTCCAGTGGCTTAACGGGTTAATGTGCCTGATTTTAGTAACAGTTGTTCATGAGTTCCACTTCACGGAGAGTATTTTTCATTTACTTACTAATAAGCTTTCTATAGAGCCAATGGAAATTTACATTGATTTTGGGCTTGAGATAGTCCAATTTTGAGATGTAGAATGTGTATTAATTGTCCATAAAGAACAAGATGTCATCATACGCTGTATAAATTGGCATTAACAATAACATAGTGAAACCAATGGATTTCTTTTTTAACTTACCTATTAGCGATTCAATGTTTACTGCCCTTCTTCTTGTTGCATCATTCCTGTGATGGTTCAGTGGCTAACTGGGTTAATGCGCCTTGTTTGTGAACAAGTGTTCATGAGTTCAACTCTACTGAGAGTATTTTTCATTTACTTACTAATAAGCTTCCTATAGAGCCAAAGGAAATTTGCATTGATTTTGGGCTTGAGATAGTGCAATTGTGAGATATAGAATTTGTATTAATTGTTCATAAAGTACAAGATGTCATCATACGCTGTATAGACTGGCATTAACAGTAACTTAGAGAAACCAATGGATTTCTTTTTTAACTTACCTATTAGTGATTCAATGTTCACTGCCCTTCTTGACATCAAATTTCATCTGTGATAGTCCTGTGGCTTACTGGGTTAATGCGCCTTACTTTTGAAAAGGTGTTCATGAGTTTGACCCCATGGAGAGTATTTTTCATTTAATTACTAATAAGCTTCCTATAGAGCCAATGGAAATTTGCATTGATATTGTGCTTGAGATAGTGCAATTGTGAGATATAGAATGTGTATTAATTGTTCATAAAGAACAAGATGTCATCATACGCTGAATAGATTGGCATTAACAATAACATAGTGAAACCAATGGATTTCTTTTTTAACTTACCTATTAGCAATTCAATGTTCACTGACCTTCTTGACATTGCATTGCACCTGTGATGATCCAGTGGCTTACTGGGTTAATGTGCCTGATTTTAGTAACAGTTGTTCATGAGTTCCACTTCACGGAGAGTATTTTTCATTTACTTACTAATAAGCTTTCTATAGAGCCAATGGAAATTTACATTGATTTTGGGCTTGAGATAGTCCAATTTTGAGATATAGAATGTGTATTAATTGTCCATAAAGAACAAGATGTCATCATACGCTGTATAGATTGGCATTAACAATAACATAGTGAAACCAATGGATTTCTTTTTTAACTTACCTATTAGCGATTCAATGTTTACTGCCCTTCTTCTTGTCGCATCGTTCCTGTGATGGTTCAGTGGCTAGCTGGGTTAATGCGCCTTGTTTGTGAACAAGTGTTCATGAGTTCAACTCTACTGAGAGTATTTTTTATTTACTTATTAATAAGCTTCCTATAGAGCCAAAGGAAATTTGCATTGATTTTGGGCTTGAGATAGTGCAATTGTGAGATATAGAATTTGTATTAATTGTTCATAAAGAACAAGATGTCATCATACGCTGTATAGATTAGTATTATCAATAACATCGTGAAACCAATGAATTTGTTTTTTAACTTACCTATTAGCGATTCAATGTTCACTACCCTTCTTGACATCATCTTGCACCCGTGATGGTTCTGTGCCTTGCTGGGTTAATGCTCCTGACTTGTGAATAGGTGTTCATGAGTTTGACCCCATGGAGAGCATTTTTCATTTAATTACTAATAAGCTTCCTATAGAGCCAATGGAAATTTGCATTGATATTGTGCTTGAGATAGTGCAATTGTGAGATATAGAATGTGTATTAATTGTTCATAAAGAACAAGATGTCATCATACGCTGTATAGACTGGCATTAACAGTAACTTAGAGAAACCAATGGATTTCTTTTTTAACTTATCTATTAGCGATTTAATGTTCACTGCCCTTCTTGACATCAAATTGCATCTGTGATGGTCCAGTGGCTTACTTGGTTAGTGCGCCTGACTTGTGAATAGGTGTTCATGAGTTTGACCCCATGGAGAGTATTTTTCATTTAATTACTAATAAGCTTCCTATAGAGCCAATGGAAATTTGCATTGATATTGTGCTTGAGATAGTGCAATTGTGAGATATAGAATCTGTATTAATTGTTCATAAAGAACAAGATGTCATCATACGCTGTATAGATTGGCATTAACAATAACATAGTGAAACCAATGGATTTCTTTTTTTAACTTACCTATTAGCGATTCAATGTTTACTGCCCTTCTTCTCATCACATTGCTCCTGTGATGGTTCAGTGGCTAACTGGGTTAATGCGCCTTGTTTGTGAACAAGTGTTCATGAGTTCAACTCTAGTGAGAGTGTTTTTCATTTACTTACTAATAAGCTTCCTATAGAGCCAATGGAAATTTGCATTGATTTTGGGCTTGAGATAGTGCAATTGTGAGATATAGAATTTGTATTAATTGTTCATAAAGAACAAGATGTCATCATACGCTGAATAGATTGGCATTAACAATAACATAGTGAAACCAATGGATTTCTTTTTTAACTTACCTATTAGCAATTCAATGTTCACTGACCTTCTTGACATCGCAATGCACCTGTGATGGTCCAGTGGCTTACCGGGTTAATGTGCCTGATTTTAGTAACAGTTGTTCATGAGTCCCACTTCACGGAGAGTATTTTTCATTTACTTACTAATAAGCTTTCTATAGAGCCAATGGAAATTTACATTGATTTTGGCCTTGAGATAGTCCAATTTTGAGATATAGAATGTGTATTAATTGTCCATAAAGAACAAGATGTCATCATACGCTGTATAGATTGGCATTAACAATAACATAGTGAAACCAATGGATTTCTTTTTTAACTTACCTATTAGCGATTCAATGTTTACTGCCCTTCTTCTCGTCACATTATTCCTGTGATGGTTCAGTGGCTAGCTGGGTTAATGCACCTTGTTTGTGAACAAGTGTTCATGAGTTCAACTCTGCTGAGAGTATTTTTCATTTACTTACTAATAAGCTTCCTATAGAGCCAATGGAAATTTGCATTGATTTTGGGCTTGAGATAGTGCAATTGTGAGATATAGAATTTGTATTAATTGTTCATAAAGAACAAGATGTCATCATACGCTGTATAGACTGGCATTAACA
Source organism: Phyllobates terribilis (assembly GCF_046119375.1). Lineage (NCBI taxonomy): Eukaryota > Metazoa > Chordata > Amphibia > Anura > Dendrobatidae > Phyllobates > Phyllobates terribilis. The sequence continues at coordinate 322,470,158 of NW_027362764.1, read as the reverse complement.
GTAACTTAGAGAAACCAATGGATTTCTTTTTTAACTTACCTATTAGTGATTCAATGTTCACTGCCCTTCTTGGCATCAAATTTCATCTGTGATGGTCCAGTGGCTTACTGGGTTAATGCGTCTTACTTTTGAAAAGGTGTTCATGAGTTCGACTTCACGGAGAGTGTTATTCATTTACTTACTAATAAGCTTCCTGTAGAGCCAATGGAAATGTGCATTGATTTTGGACTTGAGATAGTGCAATTGCAGAAATTGAATCTGTATTAATTGTTCATAAAGAACAAGATGTCATCATACTCTGTATAGATTAGTATTATCAATAACATCGTGAAACCAATGAATTTGTTTTTTAACTTACCTATTAGCGATTCAATGTTCACTACCCTTCTTGACATCACTTTGCACCTGTGATGGTCCAGTGCCTTGCTGGGTAAATGCGCCTGACTTGTGAATAGGTGTTCATGAGTTTGACCCCATGGAGAGTATTTTTCATTTAATTACTAATAAGCTTCCTATAGAGCCAATGGAAATTTGCATTGAGATAGTGCAATTGTGAGATATAGAATGTGTATTAATTGTTCATAAAGAACAAGATGTCATCATACGCTGAATAGATTGGCATTAACAATAACATAGTGAAACCAATGGATTTCTTTTTTAACTTACCTATTAGCAATTCAATGTTCACTGACCTTCTTGACATCACATTGCACCTGTGATGGTCCAGTGGCTTACCGGGTTAATGTGCCTGATTTTAGTAACAGTTGTTCATGAGTTCCACTTCACGGAGAGTATTTTTCATTTACTTACTAATAAGCTTTCTATAGAGCCAATGGAAATTTACATTGATTTTGGGCTTGAGATAGTCCAATTTTGAGATATAGAATGTGTATTAATTGTCCATAAAGAACAAGATGTCATCATACGCTGTATAGATTGGCATTAACAATAACATAGTGAAACCAATGGATTTCTTTTTTAACTTACCTATTAGCGATTCAATGTTTACTGCCCTTCTTCTTGTCGCATCGTTCCTGTGATGGTTCAGTGGCTAGCTGGGTTAATGCGCCTTGTTTGTGAACAAGTGTTCATGAGTTCAACTCTACTGAGAGTATTTTTTATTTACTTACTAATAAGCTTCCTATAGAGCCAAAGGAAATTTGCATTGATTTTGGGCTTGAGATAGTGCAATTGTGAGATATAGAATTTGTATTAATTGTTCATAAAGAACAAGATGTCATCATACGCTGTATAGATTAGTATTATCAATAACATCGTGAAACCAATGAATTTGTTTTTTAACTTACCTATTAGCGATTCAATGTTCACTACCCTTCTTGACATCATCTTGCACCCGTGATGGTTCTGTGCCTTGCTGGGTTAATGCTCCTGACTTGTGAATAGGTGTTCATGAGTTTGACCCCATGGAGAGCATTTTTCATTTAATTACTAATAAGCTTCCTATAGAGCCAATGGAAATTTGCATTGATATTGTGCTTGAGATAGTGCAATTGTGAGATATAGAATGTGTATTAATTGTTCATAAAGAACAAGATGTCATCATACGCTGTATAGACTGGCATTAACAGTAACTTAGAGAAACCAATGGATTTCTTTTTTAACTTACCTATTAGTGATTCAATGTTCACTGCCCTTCTTGGCATCAAATTTCATCTGTGATGGTCCAGTGGCTTACTGGGTTAATGCGCCTTACTTTTGAAAAGGTGTTCATGAGTTCGACTTCACGGAGAGTGTTATTCATTTACTTACTAATAAGCTTCCTGTAGAGCCAATGGAAATGTGCATTGATTTTGGACTTGAGATAGTGCAATTGCAGAAATTGAATCTGTATTAATTGTTCATAAAGAACAAGATGTCATCATACTCTGTATAGATTAGTATTATCAATAACATCGTGAAACCAATGAATTTGTTTTTTAACTTACCTATTAGCGATTCAATGTTCACTACCCTTCTTGACATCACTTTGCACCTGTGATGGTCCAGTGCCTTGCTGGGTAAATGCGCCTGACTTGTGAATAGGTGTTCATGAGTTTGACCCCATGGAGAGTATTTTTCATTTAATTACTAATAAGCTTCCTATAGAGCCAATGGAAATTTGCATTGATATTGTGCTTGAGATAGTGCAATTGTGAGATATAGAATGTGTATTAATTGTTCATAAAGAACAAGATGTCATCATACGCTGAATAGATTGGCATTAACAATAACATAGTGAAACCAATGGATTTCTTTTTTAACTTACCTATTAGCAATTCAATGTTCACTGACCTTCTTGACATCGCAATGCACCTGTGATGGTCCAGTGGCTTACCGGGTTAATGTGCCTGATTTTAGTAACAGTTGTTCATGAGTCCCACTTCACGGAGAGTATTTTTCATTTACTTACTAATAAGCTTTCTATAGAGCCAATGGAAATTTACATTGATTTTGGCCTTGAGATAGTCCAATTTTGAGATATAGAATGTGTATTAATTGTCCATAAAGAACAAGATGTCATCATACGCTGTATAGATTGGCATTAACAATAACATAGTGAAACCAATGGATTTCTTTTTTAACTTACCTATTAGCGATTCAATGTTTACTGCCCTTCTTCTCGTCACATTATTTCTGTGATGGTTCAGTGGCTAGCTGGGTTAATGCACCTTGTTTGTGAACAAGTGTTCATGAGTTCAACTCTGCTGAGAGTATTTTTCATTTACTTACTAATAAGCTTCCTATAGAGCCAATGGAAATTTGCATTGATTTTGGGCTTGAGATAGTGCAATTGTGAGATATAGAATTTGTATTAATTGTTCATAAAGAACAAGATGTCATCATACGCTGTATAGACTGGCATTAACAGTAACTTAGAGAAACCAATGGATTTCTTTTTTAACTTACCTATTAGTGATTCAATGTTCACTGCCCTTCTTGGCATCAAATTTCATCTGTGATGGTCCAGTGGCTTACTGGGTTAATGCATCTTACTTTTGAAAAGGTGTTCATGAGTTCGACTTCACGGAGAGTGTTATTCATTTACTTACTAATAAGCTTCCTGTAGAGCCAATGGAAATGTGCATTGATTTTGGACTTGAGATAGTGCAATTGCAGAAATTGAATCTGTATTAATTGTTCATAAAGAACAAGATGTCATCATACTCTGTATAGATTAGTATTATCAATAACATCGTGAAACCAATGAATTTGTTTTTTAACTTACCTATTAGCGATTCAATGTTCACTACCCTTCTTGACATCACTTTGCACCTGTGATGGTCCAGTGCCTTGCTGGGTAAATGCGCCTGACTTGTGAATAGGTGTTCATGAGTTTGACCCCATGGAGAGTATTTTTCATTTAATTACTAATAAGCTTCCTATAGAGCCAATGGAAATTTGCATTGATATTGTGCTTGAGATAGTGCAATTGTGAGATATAGAATGTGTATTAATTGTTCATAAAGAACAAGATGTCATCATACGCTGAATAGATTGGCATTAACAATAACATAGTGAAACCAATGGATTTCTTTTTTAACTTACCTATTAGCAATTCAATGTTCACTGACCTTCTTGACATCACATTGCACCTGTGATGGTCCAGTGGCTTACCGGGTTAATGTGCCTGATTTTAGTAACAGTTGTTCATGAGTTCCACTTCACGGAGAGTATTTTTCATTTACTTACTAATAAGCTTTCTATAGAGCCAATGGAAATTTACATTGATTTTGGGCTTGAGATAGTCCAATTTTGAGATATAGAATGTGTATTAATTGTCCATAAAGAACAAGATGTCATCATACGCTGTATAGATTGGCATTAACAATAACATAGTGAAACCAATGGATTTCTTTTTTAACTTACCTATTAGCGATTCAATGTTTACTGCCCTTCTTCTTGTCGCATCGTTCCTGTGATGGTTCAGTGGCTAGCTGGGTTAATGCGCCTTGTTTGTGAACAAGTGTTCATGAGTTCAACTCTACTGAGAGTATTTTTTATTTACTTACTAATAAGCTTCCTATAGAGCCAAAGGAAATTTGCATTGATTTTGGGCTTGAGATAGTGCAATTGTGAGATATAGAATTTGTATTAATTGTTCATAAAGAACAAGATGTCATCATACGCTGTATAGATTAGTATTATCAATAACATCGTGAAACCAATGAATTTGTTTTTTAACTTACCTATTAGCGATTCAATGTTCACTACCCTTCTTGACATCATCTTGCACCCGTGATGGTTCTGTGCCTTGCTGGGTTAATGCTCCTGACTTGTGAATAGGTGTTCATGAGTTTGACCCCATGGAGAGCATTTTTCATTTAATTACTAATAAGCTTCCTATAGAGCCAATGGAAATTTGCATTGATATTGTGCTTGAGATAGTGCAATTGTGAGATATAGAATGTGTATTAATTGTTCATAAAGAACAAGATGTCATCATACGCTGTATAGACTGGCATTAACAGTAACTTAGAGAAACCAATGGATTTCTTTTTTAACTTACCTATTAGTGATTCAATGTTCACTGCCCTTCTTGGCATCAAATTTCATCTGTGATGGTCCAGTGGCTTACTGGGTTAATGCGCCTTACTTTTGAAAAGGTGTTCATGAGTTCGACTTCACGGAGAGTGTTATTCATTTACTTACTAATAAGCTTCCTGTAGAGCCAATGGAAATGTGCATTGATTTTGGACTTGAGATAGTGCAATTGCAGAAATTGAATCTGTATTAATTGTTCATAAAGAACAAGATGTCATCATACTCTGTATAGATTAGTATTATCAATAACATCGTGAAACCAATGAATTTGTTTTTTAACTTACCTATTAGCGATTCAATGTTCACTACCCTTCTTGACATCACTTTGCACCTGTGATGGTCCAGTGCCTTGCTGGGTAAATGCGCCTGACTTGTGAATAGGTGTTCATGAGTTTGACCCCATGGAGAGTATTTTTCATTTAATTACTAATAAGCTTCCTATAGAGCCAATGGAAATTTGCATTGATATTGTGCTTGAGATAGTGCAATTGTGAGATATAGAATGTGTATTAATTGTTCATAAAGAACAAGATGTCATCATACGCTGAATAGATTGGCATTAACAATAACATAGTGAAACCAATGGATTTCTTTTTTAACTTACCTATTAGCAATTCAATGTTCACTGACCTTCTTGACATCACATTGCACCTGTGATGGTCCAGTGGCTTACCGGGTTAATGTGCCTGATTTTAGTAACAGTTGTTCATGAGTTCCACTTCACGGAGAGTATTTTTCATTTACTTACTAATAAGCTTTCTATAGAGCCAATGGAAATTTACATTGATTTTGGGCTTGAGATAGTCCAATTTTGAGATATAGAATGTGTATTAATTGTCCATAAAGAACAAGATGTCATCATACGCTGTATAGATTGGCATTAACAATAACATAGTGAAACCAATGGATTTCTTTTTTAACTTACCTATTAGCGATTCAATGTTTACTGCCCTTCTTCTTGTCGCATCGTTCCTGTGATGGTTCAGTGGCTAGCTGGGTTAATGCGCCTTGTTTGTGAACAAGTGTTCATGAGTTCAACTCTACTGAGAGTATTTTTTATTTACTTACTAATAAGCTTCCTATAGAGCCAAAGGAAATTTGCATTGATTTTGGGCTTGAGATAGTGCAATTGTGAGATATAGAATTTGTATTAATTGTTCATAAAGAACAAGATGTCATCATACGCTGTATAGATTAGTATTATCAATAACATCGTGAAACCAATGAATTTGTTTTTTAACTTACCTATTAGCGATTCAATGTTCACTACCCTTCTTGACATCATCTTGCACCCGTGATGGTTCTGTGCCTTGCTGGGTTAATGCTCCTGACTTGTGAATAGGTGTTCATGAGTTTGACCCCATGGAGAGCATTTTTCATTTAATTACTAATAAGCTTCCTATAGAGCCAATGGAAATTTGCATTGATATTGTGCTTGAGATAGTGCAATTGTGAGATATAGAATGTGTATTAATTGTTCATAAAGAACAAGATGTCATCATACGCTGTATAGACTGGCATTAACAGTAACTTAGAGAAACCAATGGATTTCTTTTTTAACTTACCTATTAGTGATTCAATGTTCACTGCCCTTCTTGGCATCAAATTTCATCTGTGATGGTCCAGTGGCTTACTGGGTTAATGCGCCTTACTTTTGAAAAGGTGTTCATGAGTTCGACTTCACGGAGAGTGTTATTCATTTACTTACTAATAAGCTTCCTGTAGAGCCAATGGAAATGTGCATTGATTTTGGACTTGAGATAGTGCAATTGCAGAAATTGAATCTGTATTAATTGTTCATAAAGAACAAGATGTCATCATACTCTGTATAGATTAGTATTATCAATAACATCGTGAAACCAATGAATTTGTTTTTTAACTTACCTATTAGCGATTCAATGTTCACTACCCTTCTTGACATCACTTTGCACCTGTGATGGTCCAGTGCCTTGCTGGGTAAATGCGCCTGACTTGTGAATAGGTGTTCATGAGTTTGACCCCATGGAGAGTATTTTTCATTTAATTACTAATAAGCTTCCTATAGAGCCAATGGAAATTTGCATTGATATTGTGCTTGAGATAGTGCAATTGTGAGATATAGAATGTGTATTAATTGTTCATAAAGAACAAGATGTCATCATACGCTGAATAGATTGGCATTAACAATAACATAGTGAAACCAATGGATTTCTTTTTTAACTTACCTATTAGCAATTCAATGTTCACTGACCTTCTTGACATCACATTGCACCTGTGATGGTCCAGTGGCTTACCGGGTTAATGTGCCTGATTTTAGTAACAGTTGTTCATGAGTTCCACTTCACGGAGAGTATTTTTCATTTACTTACTAATAAGCTTTCTATAGAGCCAATGGAAATTTACATTGATTTTGGGCTTGAGATAGTCCAATTTTGAGATATAGAATGTGTATTAATTGTCCATAAAGAACAAGATGTCATCATACGCTGTATAGATTGGCATTAACAATAACATAGTGAAACCAATGGATTTCTTTTTTAACTTACCTATTAGCGATTCAATGTTTACTGCCCTTCTTCTTGTCGCATCGTTCCTGTGATGGTTCAGTGGCTAGCTGGGTTAATGCGCCTTGTTTGAGAACAAGTGTTCATGAGTTCAACTCTACTGAGAGTATTTTTTATTTACTTACTAATAAGCTTCCTATAGAGCCAAAGGAAATTTGCATTGATTTTGGGCTTGAGATAGTGCAATTGTGAGATATAGAATTTGTATTAATTGTTCATAAAGAACAAGATGTCATCATACGCTGTATAGATTAGTATTATCAATAACATCGTGAAACCAATGAATTTGTTTTTTAACTTACCTATTAGCGATTCAATGTTCACTACCCTTCTTGACATCATCTTGCACCCGTGATGGTTCTGTGCCTTGCTGGGTTAATTCTCCTGACTTGTGAATAGGTGTTCATGAGTTTGACCCCATGGAGAGCATTTTTCATTTAATTACTAATAAGCTTCCTATAGAGCCAATGGAAATTTGCATTGATATTGTGCTTGAGATAGTGCAATTGTGAGATATAGAATGTGTATTAATTGTTCATAAAGAACAAGATGTCATCATACGCTGTATAGACTGGCATTAACAGTAACTTAGAGAAACCAATGGATTTCTTTTTTAACTTATCTATTAGCGATTTAATGTTCACTGCCCTTCTTGACATCAAATTGCATCTGTGATGGTCCAGTGGCTTACTTGGTTAGTGCGCCTGACTTGTGAATAGGTGTTCATGAGTTTGACCCCATGGAGAGTATTTTTCATTTAATTACTAATAAGCTTCCTATAGAGCCAATGGAAATTTGCATTGATATTGTGCTTGAGATAGTGCAATTGTGAGATATAGAACCTGTATTAATTGTTCATAAAGAACAAGATGTCATCATACGCTGTATAGATTGGCATTAACAATAACATAGTGAAACCAATGGATTTCTTTTTTTAACTTACCTATTAGCGATTCAATGTTTACTGCCCTTCTTCTCATCACATTGCTCCTGTGATGGTTCAGTGGCTAACTGGGTTAATGTGCCTTGTTTGTGAACAAGTGTTCATGAGTTCAACTCTAGTGAGAGTGTTTTTCATTTACTTACTAATAAGCTTCCTATAGAGCCAATGGAAATTTGCATTGATTTTGGGCTTGAGATAGTGCAATTGTGAGATATAGAATTTGTATTAATTGTTCATAAAGAACAAGATGTCATCATACGCTGAATAGATTGGCATTAACAATAACATAGTGAAACCAATGGATTTCTTTTTTAACTTACCTATTAGCAATTCAATGTTCACTGACCTTCTTGACATCGCAATGCACCTGTGATGGTCCAGTGGCTTACCGGGTTAATGTGCCTGATTTTAGTAACAGTTGTTCATGAGTCCCACTTCACGGAGAGTATTTTTCATTTACTTACTAATAAGCTTTCTATAGAGCCAATGGAAATTTACATTGATTTTGGCCTTGAGATAGTCCAATTTTGAGATATAGAATGTGTATTAATTGTCCATAAAGAACAAGATGTCATCATACGCTGTATAGATTGGCATTAACAATAACATAGTGAAACCAATGGATTTCTTTTTTAACTTACCTATTAGCGATTCAATGTTTACTGCCCTTCTTCTCGTCACATTATTCCTGTGATGGTTCAGTGGCTAGCTGGGTTAATGCACCTTGTTTGTGAACAAGTGTTCATGAGTTCAACTCTACTGAGAGTATTTTTCATTTACTTACTAATAAGCTTCCTATAGAGCCAATGGAAATTTGCATTGATTTTGGGCTTGAGATAGTGCAATTGTGAGATATAGAATTTGTATTAATTGTTCATAAAGAACAAGATGTCATCATACGCTGTATAGACTGGCATTAACAGTAACTTAGAGAAACCAATGGATTTCTTTTTTAACTTACCTATTAGTGATTCAATGTTCACTGCCCCTCTTGGCATCAAATTTCATCTGTGATGGTCCAGTGGCTTACTGGGTTAATGCGCCTTACTTTTGAAAAGGTGTTCATGAGTTCGACTTCACGGAGAGTGTTATTCATTTACTTACTAATAAGCTTCCTGTAGAGCCAATGGAAATGTGCATTGATTTTGGACTTGAGATAGTGCAATTGCAGAAATTGAATCTGTATTAATTGTTCATAAAGAACAAGATGTCATCATACTCTGTATAGATTAGTATTATCAATAACATCGTGAAACCAATGAATTTGTTTTTTAACTTACCTATTAGCGATTCAATGTTCACTACCCTTCTTGACATCACTTTGCACCTGTGATGGTCCAGTGCCTTGCTGGGTAAATGCGCCTGACTTGTGAATAGGTGTTCATGAGTTTGACCCCATGGAGAGTATTTTTCATTTAATTACTAATAAGCTTCCTATAGAGCCAATGGAAATTTGCATTGATATTGTGCTTGAGATAGTGCAATTGTGAGATATAGAATGTGTATTAATTGTTCATAAAGAACAAGATGTCATCATACGCTGAATAGATTGGCATTAACAATAACATAGTGAAACCAATGGATTTCTTTTTTAACTTACCTATTAGCAATTCAATGTTCACTGACCTTCTTGACATCACATTGCACCTGTGATGGTCCAGTGGCTTACCGGGTTAATGTGCCTGATTTTATTAACAGTTGTTCATGAGTTCCACTTCACGGAGAGTATTTTTCATTTACTTACTAATAAGCTTTCTATAGAGCCAATGGAAATTTACATTGATTTTGGGCTTGAGATAGTCCAATTTTGAGATGTAGAATGTGTATTAATTGTCCATAAAGAACAAGATGTCATCATACGCTGTATAAATTGGCATTAACAATAACATAGTGAAACCAATGGATTTCTTTTTTAACTTACCTATTAGCGATTCAATGTTTACTGCCCTTCTTCTTGTTGCATCGTTCCTGTGATGGTTCAGTGGCTAACTGGGTTAATGCGCCTTGTTTGTGAACAAGTGTTCATGAGTTCAACTCTACTGAGAGTATTTTTCATTTACTTACTAATAAGCTTCCTATAGAGCCAAAGGAAATTTGCATTGATTTTGGGCTTGAGATAGTGCAATTGTGAGATATAGAATTTGTATTAATTGTTCATAAAGTACAAGATGTCATCATACGCTGTATAGACTGGCATTAACAGTAACTTAGAGAAACCAATGGATTTCTTTTTTAACTTACCTATTAGTGATTCAATGTTCACTGCCCTTCTTGACATCAAATTTCATCTGTGATAGTCCTGTGGCTTACTGGGTTAATGCGCCTTACTTTTGAAAAGGTGTTCATGAGTTTGACCCCATGGAGAGTATTTTTCATTTAATTACTAATAAGCTTCCTATAGAGCCAATGGAAATTTGCATTGATATTGTGCTTGAGATAGTGCAATTGTGAGATATAGAATGTGTATTAATTGTTCATAAAGAACAAGATGTCATCATACGCTGAATAGATTGGCATTAACAATAACATAGTGAAACCAATGGATTTCTTTTTTAACTTACCTATTAGCAATTCAATGTTCACTGACCTTCTTGACATTGCATTGCACCTGTGATGATCCAGTGGCTTACTGGGTTAATGTGCCTGATTTTAGTAACAGTTGTTCATGAGTTCCACTTCACGGAGAGTATTTTTCATTTACTTACTAATAAGCTTTCTATAGAGCCAATGGAAATTTACATTGATTTTGGGCTTGAGATAGTCCAATTTTGAGATATAGAATGTGTATTAATTGTCCATAAAGAACAAGATGTCATCATACGCTGTATAGATTGGCATTAACAATAACATAGTGAAACCAATGGATTTCTTTTTTAACTTACCTATTAGCAATTCAATGTTCACTGACCTTCTTGACATCGCATTGCACCTGTGATGGTCCAGTGGCTTACCGGGTTAATGTGCCTGATTTTAGTAACAGTTGTTCATGAGTTCCACTTCACGGAGAGTATTTTTCATTTACTTACTAATAAGCTTTCTATAGAGCCAATGGAAATTTACATTGATTTTGGGCTTGAGATAGTCCAATTTTGAGATGTAGAATGTGTATTAATTGTCCATAAAGAACAAGATGTCATCATACGCTGTATAAATTGGCATTAACAGTAACTTAGAGAAACCAATGGATTTCTTTTTTAACTTACCTATTAGCGATTCAATGTTTACTGCCCTTCTTCTTGTTGCATCGTTCCTGTGATGGTTCAGTGGCTAACTGGGTTAATGCACCTTGTTTGTGAACAAGTGTTCATGAGTTCAACTCTACTGAGAGTATTTTTCATTTACTTACTAATAAGCTTCCTATAGAGCCAAAGGAAATTTGCATTGATTTTGGGCTTGAGATAGTGCAATTGTGAGATATAGAATTTGTATTAATTGTTCATAAAGTACAAGATGTCATCATACGCTGTATAGACTGGCATTAACAGTAACTTAGAGAAACCAATGGATTTCTTTTTTAACTTACCTATTAGTGATTCAATGTTCACTGCCCTTCTTGACATCAAATTTCATCTGTGATAGTCCTGTGGCTTACTGGGTTAATGCGCCTTACTTTTGAAAAGGTGTTCATGAGTTTGACCCCATGGAGAGTATTTTTCATTTAATTACTAATAAGCTTCCTATAGAGCCAATGGAAATTTGCATTGATATTGTGCTTGAGATAGTGCAATTGTGAGATATAGAATGTGTATTAATTGTTCATAAAGAACAAGATGTCATCATACGCTGAATAGATTGGCATTAACAATAACATAGTGAAACCAATGGATTTCTTTTTTAACTTACCTATTAGCAATTCAATGTTCACTGACCTTCTTGACATTGCATTGCACCTGTGATGATCCAGTGGCTTACTGGGTTAATGTGCCTGATTTTAGTAACAGTTGTTCATGAGTTCCACTTCACGGAGAGTATTTTTCATTTACTTACTAATAAGCTTTCTATAGAGCCAATGGAAATTTACATTGATTTTGGGCTTGAGATAGTCCAATTTTGAGATATAGAATGTGTATTAATTGTCCATAAAGAACAAGATGTCATCATACGCTGTATAGATTGGCATTAACAATAACATAGTGAAACCAATGGATTTCTTTTTTAACTTACCTATTAGCAATTCAATGTTCACTGACCTTCTTGACATCGCATTGCACCTGTGATGGTCCAGTGGCTTACCGGGTTAATGTGCCTGATTTTAGTAACAGTTGTTCATGAGTTCCACTTCACGGAGAGTATTTTTCATTTACTTACTAATAAGCTTTCTATAGAGCCAATGGAAATTTACATTGATTTTGGGCTTGAGATAGTCCAATTTTGAGATGTAGAATGTGTATTAATTGTCCATAAAGAACAAGATGTCATCATACGCTGTATAAATTGGCATTAACAATAACATAGTGAAACCAATGGATTTCTTTTTTAACTTACCTATTAGCGATTCAATGTTTACTGCCCTTCTTCTTGTTGCATCGTTCCTGTGATGGTTCAGTGGCTAACTGGGTTAATGCGCCTTGTTTGTGAACAAGTGTTCATGAGTTCAACTCTACTGAGAGTATTTTTCATTTACTTACTAATAAGCTTCCTATAGAGCCAAAGGAAATTTGCATTGATTTTGGGCTTGAGATAGTGCAATTGTGAGATATAGAATTTGTATTAATTGTTCATAAAGTACAAGATGTCATCATACGCTGTATAGACTGGCATTAACAGTAACTTAGAGAAACCAATGGATTTCTTTTTTAACTTACCTATTAGTGATTCAATGTTCACTGCCCTTCTTGACATCAAATTTCATCTGTGATAGTCCTGTGGCTTACTGGGTAAATGCGCCTGACTTGTGAATAGGTGTTCATGAGTTTGACCCCATGGAGAGTATTTTTCATTTAATTACTAATAAGCTTCCTATAGAGCCAATGGAAATTTGCATTGATATTGTGCTTGAGATAGTGCAATTGTGAGATATAGAATGTGTATTAATTGTTCATAAAGAACAAGATGTCATCATACGCTGTATAAATTGGCATTAACAATAACATAGTGAAACCAATGGATTTCTTTTTTAACTTACCTATTAGCAATTCAATGTTCACTGACCTTCTTGACATCGCATTGCACCTGTGATGGTCCAGTGGCTTACCGGGTTAATGTGCCTGATTTTAGTAACAGTTGTTCATGAGTTCCACTTCACGGAGAGTATTTTTCATTTACTTACTAATAAGCTTTCTATAGAGCCAATGGAAATTTACATTGATTTTGGGCTTGAGATAGTCCAATTTTGAGATGTAGAATGTGTATTAATTGTCCATAAAGAACAAGATGTCATCATACGCTGTATAAATATGCATTAACAATAACATAGTGAAACCAATGGATTTCTTTTTTAACTTACCTATTAGCGATTCAATGTTTACTGCCCTTCTTCTTGTTGCATCATTCCTGTGATGGTTCAGTGGCTAACTGGGTTAATGCGCCTTGTTTGTGAACAAGTGTTCATGAGTTCAACTCTACTGAGAGTATTTTTCATTTACTTACTAATACGCTTCCTATAGAGCCAAAGGAAATTTGCATTGATTTTGGGCTTGAGATAGTGCAATTGTGAGATATAGAATTTGTATTAATTGTTCATAAAGTACAAGATGTCATCATACGCTGTATAGACTGGCATTAACAGTAACTTAGAGAAACCAATGGATTTCTTTTTTAACTTACCTATTAGTGATTCAATGTTCACTGCCCTTCTTGACATCAAATTTCATCTGTGATAGTCCTGTGGCTTACTGGGTTAATGCGCCTTACTTTTGAAAAGGTGTTCATGAGTTTGACCCCATGGAGAGTATTTTTCATTTAATTACTAATAAGCTTCCTATAGAGCCAATGGAAATTTGCATTGATATTGTGCTTGAGATAGTGCAATTGTGAGATATAGAATGTGTATTAATTGTTCATAAAGAACAAGATGTCATCATACGCTGAATAGATTGGCATTAACAATAACATAGTGAAACCAATGGATTTCTTTTTTAACTTACCTATTAGCAATTCAATGTTCACTGACCTTCTTGACATTGCATTGCACCTGTGATGATCCAGTGGCTTACTGGGTTAATGTGCCTGATTTTAGTAACAGTTGTTCATGAGTTCCACTTCACGGAGAGTATTTTTCATTTACTTACTAATAAGCTTTCTATAGAGCCAATGGAAATTTACATTGATTTTGGGTTTGAGATAGTCCAATTTTGAGATATAGAATGTGTATTAATTGTCCATAAAGAACAAGATGTCATCATACGCTGTATAGATTGGCATTAACAATAACATAGTGAAACCAATGGATTTCTTTTTTAACTTACCTATTAGCAATTCAATGTTCACTGACCTTCTTGACATCGCATTGCACCTGTGATGGTCCAGTGGCTTACCGGGTTAATGTGCCTGATTTTAGTAACAGTTGTTCATGAGTTCCACTTCACGGAGAGTATTTTTCATTTACTTACTAATAAGCTTTCTATAGAGCCAATGGAAATTTACATTGATTTTGGGCTTGAGATAGTCCAATTTTGAGATGTAGAATGTGTATTAATTGTCCATAAAGAACAAGATGTCATCATACGCTGTATAAATTGGCATTAACAATAACATAGTGAAACCAATGGATTTCTTTTTTAACTTACCTATTAGCGATTCAATGTTTACTGCCCTTCTTCTTGTTGCATCGTTCCTGTGATGGTTCAGTGGCTAACTGGGTTAATGCGCCTTGTTTGTGAACAAGTGTTCATGAGTTCAACTCTACTGAGAGTATTTTTCATTTACTTACTAATAAGCTTCCTATAGAGCCAAAGGAAATTTGCATTGATTTTGGGCTTGAGATAGTGCAATTGTGAGATATAGAATTTGTATTAATTGTTCATAAAGTACAAGATGTCATCATACGCTGTATAGACTGGCATTAACAGTAACTTAGAGAAACCAATGGATTTCTTTTTTAACTTACCTATTAGTGATTCAATGTTCACTGCCCTTCTTGACATCAAATTTCATCTGTGATAGTCCTGTGGCTTACTGGGTTAATGCGCCTTACTTTTGAAAAGGTGTTCATGAGTTTGACCCCATGGAGAGTATTTTTCATTTAATTACTAATAAGCTTCCTATAGAGCCAATGGAAATTTGCATTGATATTGTGCTTGAGATAGTGCAATTGTGAGATATAGAATGTGTATTAATTGTTCATAAAGAACAAGATGTCATCATACGCTGAATAGATTGGCATTAACAATAACATAGTGAAACCAATGGATTTCTTTTTTAACTTACCTATTAGCAATTCAATGTTCACTGACCTTCTTGACATTGCATTGCACCTGTGATGATCCAGTGGCTTACTGGGTTAATGTGCCTGATTTTAGTAACAGTTGTTCATGAGTTCCACTTCACGGAGAGTATTTTTCATTTACTTACTAATAAGCTTTCTATAGAGCCAATGGAAATTTACATTGATTTTGGGCTTGAGATAGTCCAATTTTGAGATATAGAATGTGTATTAATTGTCCATAAAGAACAAGATGTCATCATACGCTGTATAGATTGGCATTAACAATAACATAGTGAAACCAATGGATTTCTTTTTTAACTTACCTATTAGCAATTCAATGTTCACTGACCTTCTTGACATCGCATTGCACCTGTGATGGTCCAGTGGCTTACCGGGTTAATGTGCCTGATTTTAGTAACAGTTGTTCATGAGTTCCACTTCACGGAGAGTATTTTTCATTTACTTACTAATAAGCTTTCTATAGAGCCAATGGAAATTTACATTGATTTTGGGCTTGAGATAGTCCAATTTTGAGATGTAGAATGTGTATTAATTGTCCATAAAGAACAAGATGTCATCATACGCTGTATAAATTGGCATTAACAATAACATAGTGAAACCAATGGATTTCTTTTTTAACTTACCTATTAGCGATTCAATGTTTACTGCCCTTCTTCTTGTTGCATCGTTCCTGTGATGGTTCAGTGGCTAACTGGGTTAATGCGCCTTGTTTGTGAACAAGTGTTCATGAGTTCAACTCTACTGAGAGTATTTTTCATTTACTTACTAATAAGCTTCCTATAGAGCCAAAGGAAATTTGCATTGATTTTGGGCTTGAGATAGTGCAATTGTGAGATATAGAATTTGTATTAATTGTTCATAAAGTACAAGATGTCATCATACGCTGTATAGACTGGCATTAACAGTAACTTAGAGAAACCAATGGATTTCTTTTTTAACTTACCTATTAGTGATTCAATGTTCACTGCCCTTCTTGACATCAAATTTCATCTGTGATAGTCCTGTGGCTTACTGGGTTAATGCGCCTTACTTTTGAAAAGGTGTTCATGAGTTTGACCCCATGGAGAGTATTTTTCATTTAATTACTAATAAGCTTCCTATAGAGCCAATGGAAATTTGCATTGATATTGTGCTTGAGATAGTGCAATTGTGAGATATAGAATGTGTATTAATTGTTCATAAAGAACAAGATGTCATCATACGCTGAATAGATTGGCATTAACAATAACATAGTGAAACCAATGGATTTCTTTTTTAACTTACCTATTAGCAATTCAATGTTCACTGACCTTCTTGACATTGCATTGCACCTGTGATGATCCAGTGGCTTACTGGGTTAATGTGCCTGATTTTAGTAACAGTTGTTCATGAGTTCCACTTCACGGAGAGTATTTTTCATTTACTTACTAATAAGCTTTCTATAGAGCCAATGGAAATTTACATTGATTTTGGGCTTGAGATAGTCCAATTTTGAGATATAGAATGTGTATTAATTGTCCATAAAGAACAAGATGTCATCATACGCTGTATAGATTGGCATTAACAATAACATAGTGAAACCAATGGATTTCTTTTTTAACTTACCTATTAGCGATTCAATGTTTACTGCCCTTCTTCTTGTCGCATCGTTCCTGTGATGGTTCAGTGGCTAGCTGGGTTAATGCGCCTTGTTTGTGAACAAGTGTTTATGAGTTCAACTCTACTGAGAGTATTTTTTATTTACTTACTAATAAGCTTCCTATAGAGCCAAAGGAAATTTGCATTGATTTTGGGCTTGAGATAGTGCAATTGTGAGATATAGAATTTGTATTAATTGTTCATAAAGAACAAGATGTCATCATACGCTGTATAGATTAGTATTATCAATAACATCGTGAAACCAATGAATTTGTTTTTTAACTTACCTATTAGCGATTCAATGTTCACTACCCTTCTTGACATCACTTTGCACCTGTGATGGTCCAGTGCCTTGCTGGGTAAATGCGCCTGACTTGTGAATAGGTGTTCATGAGTTTGACCCCATGGAGAGTATTTTTCATTTAATTACTAATAAGCTTCCTATAGAGCCAATGGAAATTTGCATTGATATTGTGCTTGAGATAGTGCAATTGTGAGATATAGAATGTGTATTAATTGTTCATAAAGAACAAGATGTCATCATACGCTGTATAAATTGGCATTAACAATAACATAGTGAAACCAATGGATTTCTTTTTTAACTTACCTATTAGCAATTCAATGTTCACTGACCTTCTTGACATCGCATTGCACCTGTGATGGTCCAGTGGCTTACCGGGTTAATGTGCCTGATTTTAGTAACAGTTGTTCATGAGTTCCACTTCACGGAGAGTATTTTTCATTTACTTACTAATAAGCTTTCTATAGAGCCAATGGAAATTTACATTGATTTTGGGCTTGAGATAGTCCAATTTTGAGATGTAGAATGTGTATTAATTGTCCATAAAGAACAAGATGTCATCATACGCTGTATAAATTGGCATTAACAATAACATAGTGAAACCAATGGATTTCTTTTTTAACTTACCTATTAGCGATTCAATGTTTACTGCCCTTCTTCTTGTTGCATCATTCCTGTGATGGTTCAGTGGCTAACTGGGTTAATGCGCCTTGTTTGTGAACAAGTGTTCATGAGTTCAACTCTACTGAGAGTATTTTTCATTTACTTACTAATACGCTTCCTATAGAGCCAAAGGAAATTTGCATTGATTTTGGGCTTGAGATAGTGCAATTGTGAGATATAGAATTTGTATTAATTGTTCATAAAGTACAAGATGTCATCATACGCTGTATAGACTGGCATTAACAGTAACTTAGAGAAACCAATGGATTTCTTTTTTAACTTACCTATTAGTGATTCAATGTTCACTGCCCTTCTTGACATCAAATTTCATCTGTGATAGTCCTGTGGCTTACTGGGTTAATGCGCCTTACTTTTGAAAAGGTGTTCATGAGTTTGACCCCATGGAGAGTATTTTTCATTTAATTACTAATAAGCTTCCTATAGAGCCAATGGAAATTTGCATTGATATTGTGCTTGAGATAGTGCAATTGTGAGATATAGAATGTGTATTAATTGTTCATAAAGAACAAGATGTCATCATACGCTGAATAGATTGGCATTAACAATAACATAGTGAAACCAATGGATTTCTTTTTTAACTTACCTATTAGCAATTCAATGTTCACTGACCTTCTTGACATTGCATTGCACCTGTGATGATCCAGTGGCTTACTGGGTTAATGTGCCTGATTTTAGTAACAGTTGTTCATGAGTTCCACTTCACGGAGAGTATTTTTCATTTACTTACTAATAAGCTTTCTATAGAGCCAATGGAAATTTACATTGATTTTGGGCTTGAGATAGTCCAATTTTGAGATATAGAATGTGTATTAATTGTCCATAAAGAACAAGATGTCATCATACGCTGTATAGATTGGCATTAACAATAACATAGTGAAACCAATGGATTTCTTTTTTAACTTACCTATTAGCGATTCAATGTTTACTGCCCTTCTTCTTGTCGCATCGTTCCTGTGATGGTTCAGTGGCTAGCTGGGTTAATGCGCCTTGTTTGTGAACAAGTGTTCATGAGTTCAACTCTACTGAGAGTATTTTTTATTTACTTACTAATAAGCTTCCTATAGAGCCAAAGGAAATTTGCATTGATTTTGGGCTTGAGATAGTGCAATTGTGAGATATAGAATTTGTATTAATTGTTCATAAAGAACAAGATGTCATCATACGCTGTATAGATTAGTATTATCAATAACATCGTGAAACCAATGAATTTGTTTTTTAACTTACCTATTAGCGATTCAATGTTCACTACCCTTCTTGACATCATCTTGCACCCGTGATGGTTCTGTGCCTTGCTGGGTTAATGCTCCTGACTTGTGAATAGGTGTTCATGAGTTTGACCCCATGGAGAGCATTTTTCATTTAATTACTAATAAGCTTCCTATAGAGCCAATGGAAATTTGCATTGATATTGTGCTTGAGATAGTGCAATTGTGAGATATAGAATGTGTATTAATTGTTCATAAAGAACAAGATGTCATCATACGCTGTATAGACTGGCATTAACAGTAACTTAGAGAAACCAATGGATTTCTTTTTTAACTTATCTATTAGCGATTTAATGTTCACTGCCCTTCTTGACATCAAATTGCATCTGTGATGGTCCAGTGGCTTACTTGGTTAGTGCGCCTGACTTGTGAATAGGTGTTCATGAGTTTGACCCCATGGAGAGTATTTTTCATTTAATTACTAATAAGCTTCCTATAGAGCCAATGGAAATTTGCATTGATATTGTGCTTGAGATAGTGCAATTGTGAGATATAGAATCTGTATTAATTGTTCATAAAGAACAAGATGTCATCATACGCTGTATAGATTGGCATTAACAATAACATAGTGAAACCAATGGATTTCTTTTTTTAACTTACCTATTAGCGATTCAATGTTTACTGCCCTTCTTCTCATCACATTGCTCCTGTGATGGTTCAGTGGCTAACTGGGTTAATGCGCCTTGTTTGTGAACAAGTGTTCATGAGTTCAACTCTAGTGAGAGTGTTTTTCATTTACTTAGTAATAAGCTTCCTATAGAGCCAATGGAAATTTGCATTGATTTTGGGCTTGAGATAGTGCAATTGTGAGATATAGAATTTGTATTAATTGTTCATAAAGAACAAGATGTCATCATACGCTGAATAGATTGGCATTAACAATAACATAGTGAAACCAATGGATTTCTTTTTTAACTTACCTATTAGCAATTCAATGTTCACTGACCTTCTTGACATCGCAATGCACCTGTGATGGTCCAGTGGCTTACCGGGTTAATGTGCCTGATTTTAGTAACAGTTGTTCATGAGTCCCACTTCACGGAGAGTATTTTTCATTTACTTACTAATAAGCTTTCTATAGAGCCAATGGAAATTTACATTGATTTTGGCCTTGAGATAGTCCAATTTTGAGATATAGAATGTGTATTAATTGTCCATAAAGAACAAGATGTCATCATACGCTGTATAGATTGGCATTAACAATAACATAGTGAAACCAATGGATTTCTTTTTTAACTTACCTATTAGCGATTCAATGTTTACTGCCCTTCTTCTCGTCACATTATTCCTGTGATGGTTCAGTGGCTAGCTGGGTTAATGCACCTTGTTTGTGAACAAGTGTTCATGAGTTCAACTCTACTGAGAGTATTTTTCATTTACTTACTAATAAGCTTCCTATAGAGCCAATGGAAATTTGCATTGATTTTGGGCTTGAGATAGTGCAATTGTGAGATATAGAATGTGTATTAATTGTTCATAAAGAACAAGATGTCATCATACGCTGTATAGACTGGCATTAACAGTAACTTAGAGAAACCAATGGATTTCTTTTTTAACTTACCTATTAGTGATTCAATGTTCACTGCCCTTCTTGGCATTAAATTTCATCTGTGATGGTCCAGTGGCTTACTGGGTTAATGCGCCTTACTTTTGAAAAGGT
Organism: Phyllobates terribilis; assembly: GCF_046119375.1. NCBI lineage: Eukaryota > Metazoa > Chordata > Amphibia > Anura > Dendrobatidae > Phyllobates > Phyllobates terribilis. The sequence continues at coordinate 322,449,216 of NW_027362764.1, read as the reverse complement.
GTTCATGAGTTCGACTTCACGGAGAGTGTTATTCATTTACTTACTAATAAGCTTCCTGTAGAGCCAATGGAAATGTGCATTGATTTTGGACTTGAGATAGTGCAATTGCAGAAATTGAATCTGTATTAATTGTTCATAAAGAACAAGATGTCATCATACTCTGTATAGATTAGTATTATCAATAACATCGTGAAACCAATGAATTTGTTTTTTAACTTACCTATTAGCGATTCAATGTTCACTACCCTTCTTGACATCACTTTGCACCTGTGATGGTCCAGTGCCTTGCTGGGTAAATGCGCCTGACTTGTGAATAGGTGTTCATGAGTTTGACCCCATGGAGAGTATTTTTCATTTAATTACTAATAAACTTCCTATAGAGCCAATGGAAATTTGCATTGATATTGTGCTTGAGATAGTGCAATTGTGAGATATAGAATGTGTATTAATTGTTCATAAAGAACAAGATGTCATCATACGCTGAATAGATTGGCATTAACAATAACATAGTGAAACCAATGGATTTCTTTTTTAACTTACCTATTAGCAATTCAATGTTCACTGACCTTCTTGACATCGCATTGCACCTGTGATGGTCCAGTGGCTTACCGGGTTAATGTGCCTGATTTTAGTAACAGTTGTTCATGAGTCCCACTTCACGGAGAGTATTTTTCATTTACTTAGTAATAAGCTTTCTATAGAGCCAATGGAAATTTACATTGATTTTGGGCTTGAGATAGTCCAATTTTGAGATATAGAATGTGTATTAATTGTCCATAAAGAACAAGATGTCATCATACGCTGTATAGATTGGCATTAACAATAACATAGTGAAACCAATGGATTTCTTTTTTAACTTACCTATTAGCGATTCAATGTTTACTGCCCTTCTTCTCGTCACATTATTCCTGTGATGGTTCAGTGGCTAGCTGGGTTAATGCACCTTGTTTGTGAACAAGTGTTCATGAGTTCAACTGTACTGAGATTCTTTTTCATTTACTTACTAATAAGCTTCCTATAGAGCCAATGGAAATTTGCATTGATTTTGGGCTTGAGATAGTGCAATTGTGAGATATAGAATTTGTATTAATTGTTCATAAAGAACAAGATGTCATCATACGCTGTATATCTTAGTATTATCAATAACATCGTGAAACCAATGAATTTGTTTTTTAACTTACCTATTAGCGATTCAATGTTCACTACCCTTCTTGACATCATCTTGCCCCTGTGATGGTCCAGTGCCTTGCTGGGTTAATGCGCCTGACTTGTGAATAAGTGTTCATGAGTTTGACCCCATGGAGAGCATTTTTCATTTATTTACTAATAAGCTTCCTATAGAGCCAATGGAAATTTGCATTGATATTGTGCTTGAGATAGTGCAATTGTGAGTTATAGAATGTGTATTAACTGTTCATAAAGAACAAGATGTCATCATACGCTGTATAAATTGGCATTAACAATAACATAGAGAAACCAATGGATTTCTTTTTTAACTTACCTATTAGCGATTCAATGTTTACTGCCCTTCTTCTTGTCGCATCGCTCCTGTGATGGTTCAGTGGCTAACTGGGTTAATGCGCCTTGTTTGTGAACAAGTGTACATGAGTTCAACTCTACTGAGAGTATTTTTCATTTACTTACTAATAAGCTTCCTATAGAGCCAAAGGAAATTTGCATTGATTTTGGGCTTGAGATAGTGCAATTGTGAGATATAGAATTTGTATTAATTGTTCATAAAGAACAAGATGTCATCATACGCTGTATAGACTGGCATTAACAGTAACTTAGAGAAACCAATGGATTTCTTTTTTAACTTACCTATTAGTGATTCAATGTTCACTGCCCTTCTTGACATCAAATTTTATCTGTGATGGTCCAGTGGCTTACTGGGTTAATGCGACTTACTTTTGAAAAGGTGTTCATGAGTTCGACTTCACGGAGAGTGTTATTCATTTACTTACTAATAAGCTTCCTGTAGAGCCAATGGAAATTTGCATTGATTTTGGACTTGAGATAGTGCAATTGCAGAAATTGAATCTGTATTAATTGTTCATAAAGAACAAGATGTCATCATACTCTGTATATATTAGTATTATCAATAACATCGTGAAACCAATGAATTTGTTTTTTAACTTACCTATTAGCGATTCAATGTTCACTACCCTTCTTGACATCACTTTGCACCTGTGATGGTCCAGTGCCTTGCTGGGTAAATGCGCCTGACTTGTGAATAGGTGTTCATGAGTTTGACCCCATGGAGAGTATTTTTCATTTAATTACTAATAAGCTTCCTATAGAGCCAATGGAAATTTGCATTGATATTGTGCTTGAGATAGTGCAATTGTGAGTTATAGAATGTGTATTAATTGTTCATAAAGAACAAGATGTCATCATACGCTGAATAGATTGGCATTAACAATAACATAGTGAAACCAATGGATTTCTTTTTTAACTTACCTATTAGCAATTCAATGTTCACTGACCTTCTTGACATCGCATTGCACCTGTGATGGTCCAGTGGCTTACCGGGTTAATGTGCCTGATTTTAGTAACAGTTGTTCATGAGTCCCACTTCACGGAGAGTATTTTTCATTTACTTAGTAATAAGCTTTCTATAGAGCCAATGGAAATTTACATTGATTTTGGGCTTGAGATAGTCCAATTTTGAGATATAGAATGTGTATTAATTGTCCATAAAGAACAAGATGTCATCATACGCTGTATAGATTGGCATTAACAATAACATAGTGAAACCAATGGATTTCTTTTTTAACTTACCTATTAGCGATTCAATGTTTACTGCCCTTCTTCTCGTCACATTATTCCTGTGATGGTTCAGTGGCTAGCTGGGTTAATGCACCTTGTTTGTGAACAAGTGTTCATGAGTTCAACTCTACTGAGAGTATTTTTCATTTACTTACTAATAAGCTTCCTATAGAGCCAATGGAAATTTGCATTGATTTTGGGCTTGAGATAGTGCAATTGTGAGATATAGAATTTGTATTAATTGTTCATAAAGAACAAGATGTCATCATACGCTGTATAGACTGGCATTAACAGTAACTTAGAGAAACCAATGGATTTCTTTTTTAACTTACCTATTAGTGATTCAATGTTCACTGCCCTTCTTGGCATCAAATTTCATCTGTGATGGTCCAGTGGCTTACTGGGTTAATGCGCCTTACTTTTGAAAAGGTGTTCATGAGTTCGACTTCACGGAGAGTGTTATTCATTTACTTACTAATAAGCTTCCTGTAGAGCCAATGGAAATGTGCATTGATTTTGGACTTGAGATAGTGCAATTGCAGAAATTGAATCTGTATTAATTGTTCATAAAGAACAAGATGTCATCATACTCTGTATAGATTAGTATTATCAATAACATCGTGAAACCAATGAATTTGTTTTTTAACTTACCTATTAGCGATTCAATGTTCACTACCCTTCTTGACATCACTTTGCACCTGTGATGGTCCAGTGCCTTGCTGGGTAAATGCGCCTGACTTGTGAATAGGTGTTCATGAGTTTGACCCCATGGAGAGTATTTTTCATTTAATTACTAATAAGCTTCCTATAGAGCCAATGGAAATTTGCATTGATATTGTGCTTGAGATAGTGCAATTGTGAGATATAGAATGTGTATTAATTGTTCATAAAGAACAAGATGTCATCATACGCTGAATAGATTGGCATTAACAATAACATAGTGAAACCAATGGATTTCTTTTTTAACTTACCTATTAGCAATTCAATGTTCACTGACCTTCTTGACATCGCATTGCACCTGTGATGGTCCAGTGGCTTACCGGGTTAATGTGCCTGATTTTAGTAACAGTTGTTCATGAGTCCCACTTCACGGAGAGTATTTTTCATTTACTTAGTAATAAGCTTTCTATAGAGCCAATGGAAATTTACATTGATTTTGGGCTTGAGATAGTCCAATTTTGAGATATAGAATGTGTATTAATTGTCCATAAAGAACAAGATGTCATCATACGCTGTATAGATTGGCATTAACAATAACATAGTGAAACCAATGGATTTCTTTTTTAACTTACCTATTAGCGATTCAATGTTTACTGCCCTTCTTCTCGTCACATTATTCCTGTGATGGTTCAGTGGCTAGCTGGGTTAATGCACCTTGTTTGTGAACAAGTGTTCATGAGTTCAACTGTACTGAGAGTCTTTTTCATTTACTTACTAATAAGCTTCCTATAGAGCCAATGGAAATTTGCATTGATTTTGGGCTTGAGATAGTGCAATTGTGAGATATAGAATTTGTATTAATTGTTCATAAAGAACAAGATGTCATCATACGCTGTATATATTAGTATTATCAATAACATCGTGAAACCAATGAATTTGTTTTTTAACTTACCTATTAGCGATTCAATGTTCACTACCCTTCTTGACATCATCTTGCCCCTGTGATGGTCCAGTGCCTTGCTGGGTTAATGCGCCTGACTTGTGAATAAGTGTTCATGAGTTTGACCCCATGGAGAGCATTTTTCATTTATTTACTAATAAGCTTCCTATAGAGCCAATGGAAATTTGCATTGATATTGTGCTTGAGATAGTGCAATTGTGAGATATAGAATTTGCATTAATTGTTCATAAAGAACAAGATGTCATCATACGCTGTATAGACTGGCATTAACAGTAACTTAGAGAAACCAATGGATTTCTTTTTTAACTTACCTATTAGTGATTCAATGTTCACTGCCCTTCTTGACATCAAATTTTATCTGTGATGGTCCAGTGGCTTACTGGGTTAATGCGACTTACTTTTGAAAAGGTGTTCATGAGTTCGACTTCACGGAGAGTGTTATTCATTTACTTACTAATAAGCTTCCTGTAGAGCCAATGGAAATTTGCATTGATTTTGGACTTGAAATAGTGCAATTGCAGAAATTGAATCTGTATTAATTGTTCATAAAGAACAAGATGTCATCATACTCTGTATAGATTAGTATTATCAATAACATCATGAAACCAATGAATTTGTTTTTTAACTTACCTATTAGCGATTCAATGTTCACTACCCTTCTTGACATCACTTTGCACCTGTGATGGTCCAGTGCCTTGCTGGGTTAATGCGCCTGACTTGTGAATAGGTGTTCATGAGTTTGACCCCATGGAGAGTATTTTTCATTTACTTACTAATAAGCTTCCTATAGAGCCAAAGGAAATTTGCATTGATTTTGGGCTTGAGATAGTGCAATTGTGAGATATAGAATGTGTATTAATTGTTCATAAAGAACAAGATGTCATCATACGCTGAATAGATTGGCATTAACAATAACATAGTGAAACCAATGGATTTCTTTTTTAACTTACCTATTAGCAATTCAATGTTCACTGACCTTCTTGACATCGCATTGCACCTGTGATGGTCCAGTGGCTTACCGGGTTAATGTGCCTGATTTTAGTAACAGTTGTTCATGAGTCCCACTTCACGGAGAGTATTTTTCATTTACTTACTAATAAGCTTTCTATAGAGCCAATGGAAATTTACATTGATTTTGGGCTTGAGATAGTCCAATTTTGAGATATAGAATGTGTATTAATTGTCCATACAGAACAAGATGTCATCATACGCTGTATAGATTGGCATTAACAATAACATAGTGAAACCAATGGATTTCTTTTTTAACTTACCTATTAGCGATTCAATGTTTACTGCCCTTCTTCTTGTCGCATTGTTCCTGTGATGGTTCAGTGGCTAACTGGGTTAATGCACCTTGTTTGTGATCAAGTGTTCATGAGTTCAACTCTACTGAGAGTATTTTTTATTTACTTACTAATAAGCTTCCTATAGAGCCAAAGGAAATTTGCATTGATTTTGGGCTTGAGATAGTGCAATTGTGAGATATAGAATTTGTATTAATTGTTCATAAAGAACAATATGTCATCATACGCTGTATATATTAGTATTATCAATAACATCGTGAAACCAATGAATTTGTTTTTTAACTTACCTATTAGCGATTCAATGTTCACTACCCTTCTTGACATCATCTTGCCCCTGTGATGGTCCAGTGCCTTGCTGGGTTAATGCGCCTGACTTGTGAATAAGTGTTCATGAGTTTGACCCCATGGAGAGCATTTTTCATTTATTTACTAATAAGCTTCCTATAGAGCCAATGGAAATTTGCATTGATATTGTGCTTGAGATAGTGCAATTGTGAGTTATAGAATGTGTATTAATTGTTCATAAAGAACAAGATGTCATCATACGCTGTATAAATTGGCATTAACAATAACATAGTGAAACCAATGGATTTCTTTTTTAACTTACCTATTAGCGATTCAATGTTTACTGCCCTTCTTCTTGTCGCATCACTCCTGTGATGGTTCAGTGGCTAACTGGGTTAATGCGCCTTGTTTGTGAACAAGTGTTCATGAGTTCAACTCTACTGAGAGTATTTTTCATTTACTTACTAATAAGCTTCCTATAGAGCCAAAGGAAATTTGCATTGATTTTGGGCTTGAGATAGTGCAATTGTGAGATATAGAATTTGTATTAATTGTTCATAAAGAACAAGATGTCATCATACGCTGTATAGACTGGCATTAACAGTAACTTAGAGAAACCAATGGATTTCTTTTTTAACTTAGCTATTAGTGATTCAATGTTCACTGCCCTTCTTGACATCAAATTTTATCTGTGATGGTCCAGTGGCTTACTGGGTTAATGCGACTTACTTTTGAAAAGGTGTTCATGAGTTCGACTTCACGGAGAGTGTTATTCATTTACTTACTAATAAGCTTCCTGTAGAGCCAATGGAAATTTGCATTGATTTTGGACTTGAGATAGTGCAATTGCAGAAATTGAATCTGTATTAATTGTTCATAAAGAACAAGATGTCATCATACTCTGTATAGATTAGTATTATCAATAACATCGTGAAACCAATGAATTTGTTTTTTAACTTACCTATTAGCGATTCAATGTTCACTACCCTTCTTGACATCACTTTGCACCTGTGATGATCCAGTGCCTTGCTGGGTTAATGCGCCTGACTTGTGAAAAGGTGTTCATGAGTTTGACCCCATGGAGAGTATTTTTCATTTAATTACTAATAAGCTTCCTATAGAGCCAATGGAAATTTGCATTGATATTGTGCTTGAGATAGTGCAATTGTGAGATATAGAATGTGTATTAATTGTTCATAAAGAACAAGATGTCATCATACGCTGAATAGATTGGCATTAACAATAACATAGTGAAACCAATGGATTTCTTTTTTAACTTACCTATTAGCAATTCAATGTTCACTGACCTTCTTGACATTGCATTGCACCTGTGATGGTCCAGTGGCTTACTGGGTTAATGTGCCTGATTTTAGTAACAGTTGTTCATGAGTTCCACTTCACGGAGAGTATTTTTCATTTACTTACTAATAAGCTTTCTATAGAGCCAATGGAAATTTACATTGATTTTGGGCTTGAGATAGTGCAATTGTGAGATATAGAATTTGTATTAATTGTTCATAAAGAACAAGATGTCATCATACGCTGTATAGACTGGCATTAACAGTAACTTAGAGAAACCAATGGATTTCTTTTTTAACTTACCTATTAGTGATTCAATGTTCACTGCCCTTCTTGACATCAAATTTCATCTGTGATGGTCCAGTGGCTTACTGGGTTAATGCGTCTTACTTTTGAAAAGGTGTTCATGAGTTCGACTTCACGGAGAGTGTTATTCATTTACTTACTAATAAGCTTCCTGTAGAGCCAATGGAAATTTGCATTGATTTTGGACTTGAGATAGTGCAATTGCAGAAATTGAATCTGTATTAATTGTTCATAAAGAACAAGATCTCATCATACTCTGTATAGATTAGTATTATCAATAACATCGTGAAACCAATGAATTTGTTTTTTAACTTACCTATTAGCGATTCAATGTTCACTACCCTTCTTGACATCACTTTGCACCTGTGATGGTCCAGTGCCTTGCTGGGTTAATGCGCCTGACTTGTGAATAGGTGTTCATGAGTTTGACCCCATGGAGAGTATTTTTCATTTAATTACTAATAAGCTTCCTATAGAGCCAATGGAAATTTGCATTGATATTGTGCTTGAGATAGTGCAATTGTGAGATATAGAATGTGTATTAATTGTTCATAAAGAACAAGATGTCATCATACGCTGAATAGATTGGCATTAACAATAACATAGTGAAACCAATGGATTTCTTTTTTAACTTACCTATTAGCAATTCAATGTTCACTGACCTTCTTGACATCCCATTGCACCTGTGATGGTCCAGTGGCTTACCGGGTTAATGTGCCTGATTTTAGTAACAGTTGTTCATGAGTCCCACTTCACGGAGAGTATTTTTCATTTTCTTACTAATAAGCTTTCTATAGAGCCAATGGAAATTTACATTGATTTTGGGCTTGAGATAGTCCAATTTTGAGATATAGAATGTGTATTAATTGTCCATACAGAACAAGATGTCATCATACGCTGTATAGATTGGCATTAACAATAACATAGTGAAACCAATGGATTTCTTTTTTAACTTACCTATTAGCGATTCAATGTTTACTGCCCTTCTTCTTGTCGCATTGTTCCTGTGATGGTTCAGTGGCTAACTGGGTTAATGCACCTTGTTTGTGAACAAGTGTTCATGAGTTCAACTCTACTGAGAGTATTTTTTATTTACTTACTAATAAGCTTCCTATAGAGCCAAAGGAAATTTGCATTGATTTTGGGCTTGAGATAGTGCAATTGTGAGATATAGAATTTGTATTAATTGTTCATAAAGAACAAGATGTCATCATACGCTGTATATATTAGTATTATCAATAACATCGTGAAACCAATGAATTTGTTTTTTAACTTACCTATTAGCGATTCAATGTTCACTACCCTTCTTGACATCATCTTGCCCCTGTGATGGTCCAGTGCCTTGCTGGGTTAATGCGCCTGACTTGTGAATAAGTGTTCATGAGTTTGACCCCATGGAGAGCATTTTTCATTTATTTACTAATAAGCTTCCTATAGAGCCAATGGAAATTTGCATTGATATTGTGCTTGAGATAGTGCAATTGTGAGATATAGAATTTGTATTAATTGTTCATAAAGAACAAGATGTCATCATACGCTGTATAGACTGGCATTAACAGTAACTTAGAGAAACCAATGGATTTCTTTTTTAACTTACCTATTAGTGATTCAATGTTCACTGCCCTTCTTGACATCAAATTTTATCTGTGATGGTCCAGTGGCTTACTGGGTTAATGCGACTTACTTTTGAAAAGGTGTTCATGAGTTCGACTTCACGGAGAGTGTTATTCATTTACTTACTAATAAGCTTCCTGTAGAGCCAATGGAAATTTGCATTGATTTTGGACTTGAAATAGTGCAATTGCAGAAATTGAATCTGTATTAATTGTTCATAAAGAACAAGATGTCATCATACTCTGTATAGATTAGTATTATCAATAACATCATGAAACCAATGAATTTGTTTTTTAACTTACCTATTAGCGATTCAATGTTCACTACCCTTCTTGACATCACTTTGCACCTGTGATGGTCCAGTGCCTTGCTGGGTTAATGCGCCTGACTTGTGAATAGGTGTTCATGAGTTTGACCCCATGGAGAGTATTTTTCATTTACTTACTAATAAGCTTCCTATAGAGCCAAAGGAAATTTGCATTGATTTTGGGCTTGAGATAGTGCAATTGTGAGATATAGAATGTGTATTAATTGTTCATAAAGAACAAGATGTCATCATACGCTGAATAGATTGGCATTAACAATAACATAGTGAAACCAATGGATTTCTTTTTTAACTTACCTATTAGCAATTCAATGTTCACTGACCTTCTTGACATCGCATTGCACCTGTGATGGTCCAGTGGCTTACCGGGTTAATGTGCCTGATTTTAGTAACAGTTGTTCATGAGTCCCACTTCACGGAGAGTATTTTTCATTTACTTACTAATAAGCTTTCTATAGAGCCAATGGAAATTTACATTGATTTTGGGCTTGAGATAGTCCAATTTTGAGATATAGAATGTGTATTAATTGTCCATACAGAACAAGATGTCATCATACGCTGTATAGATTGGCATTAACAATAACATAGTGAAACCAATGGATTTCTTTTTTAACTTACCTATTAGCGATTCAATGTTTACTGCCCTTCTTCTTGTCGCATTGTTCCTGTGATGGTTCAGTGGCTAACTGGGTTAATGCACCTTGTTTGTGATCAAGTGTTCATGAGTTCAACTCTACTGAGAGTATTTTTTATTTACTTACTAATAAGCTTCCTATAGAGCCAAAGGAAATTTGCATTGATTTTGGGCTTGAGATAGTGCAATTGTGAGATATAGAATTTGTATTAATTGTTCATAAAGAACAATATGTCATCATACGCTGTATATATTAGTATTATCAATAACATCGTGAAACCAATGAATTTGTTTTTTAACTTACCTATTAGCGATTCAATGTTCACTACCCTTCTTGACATCATCTTGCCCCTGTGATGGTCCAGTGCCTTGCTGGGTTAATGCGCCTGACTTGTGAATAAGTGTTCATGAGTTTGACCCCATGGAGAGCATTTTTCATTTATTTACTAATAAGCTTCCTATAGAGCCAATGGAAATTTGCATTGATATTGTGCTTGAGATAGTGCAATTGTGAGTTATAGAATGTGTATTAATTGTTCATAAAGAACAAGATGTCATCATACGCTGTATAAATTGGCATTAACAATAACATAGTGAAACCAATGGATTTCTTTTTTAACTTACCTATTAGCGATTCAATGTTTACTGCCCTTCTTCTTGTCGCATCACTCCTGTGATGGTTCAGTGGCTAACTGGGTTAATGCGCCTTGTTTGTGAACAAGTGTTCATGAGTTCAACTCTACTGAGAGTATTTTTCATTTACTTACTAATAAGCTTCCTATAGAGCCAAAGGAAATTTGCATTGATTTTGGGCTTGAGATAGTGCAATTGTGAGATATAGAATTTGTATTAATTGTTCATAAAGAACAAGATGTCATCATACGCTGTATAGACTGGCATTAACAGTAACTTAGAGAAACCAATGGATTTCTTTTTTAACTTAGCTATTAGTGATTCAATGTTCACTGCCCTTCTTGACATCAAATTTTATCTGTGATGGTCCAGTGGCTTACTGGGTTAATGCGACTTACTTTTGAAAAGGTGTTCATGAGTTCGACTTCACGGAGAGTGTTATTCATTTACTTACTAATAAGCTTCCTGTAGAGCCAATGGAAATTTGCATTGATTTTGGACTTGAGATAGTGCAATTGCAGAAATTGAATCTGTATTAATTGTTCATAAAGAACAAGATGTCATCATACTCTGTATAGATTAGTATTATCAATAACATCGTGAAACCAATGAATTTGTTTTTTAACTTACCTATTAGCGATTCAATGTTCACTACCCTTCTTGACATCACTTTGCACCTGTGATGATCCAGTGCCTTGCTGGGTTAATGCGCCTGACTTGTGAAAAGGTGTTCATGAGTTTGACCCCATGGAGAGTATTTTTCATTTAATTACTAATAAGCTTCCTATAGAGCCAATGGAAATTTGCATTGATATTGTGCTTGAGATAGTGCAATTGTGAGATATAGAATGTGTATTAATTGTTCATAAAGAACAAGATGTCATCATACGCTGAATAGATTGGCATTAACAATAACATAGTGAAACCAATGGATTTCTTTTTTAACTTACCTATTAGCAATTCAATGTTCACTGACCTTCTTGACATTGCATTGCACCTGTGATGGTCCAGTGGCTTACTGGGTTAATGTGCCTGATTTTAGTAACAGTTGTTCATGAGTTCCACTTCACGGAGAGTATTTTTCATTTACTTACTAATAAGCTTTCTATAGAGCCAATGGAAATTTACATTGATTTTGGGCTTGAGATAGTGCAATTGTGAGATATAGAATTTGTATTAATTGTTCATAAAGAACAAGATGTCATCATACGCTGTATAGACTGGCATTAACAGTAACTTAGAGAAACCAATGGATTTCTTTTTTAACTTACCTATTAGTGATTCAATGTTCACTGCCCTTCTTGACATCAAATTTCATCTGTGATGGTCCAGTGGCTTACTGGGTTAATGCGTCTTACTTTTGAAAAGGTGTTCATGAGTTCGACTTCACGGAGAGTGTTATTCATTTACTTACTAATAAGCTTCCTGTAGAGCCAATGGAAATTTGCATTGATTTTGGACTTGAGATAGTGCAATTGCAGAAATTGAATCTGTATTAATTGTTCATAAAGAACAAGATCTCATCATACTCTGTATAGATTAGTATTATCAATAACATCGTGAAACCAATGAATTTGTTTTTTAACTTACCTATTAGCGATTCAATGTTCACTACCCTTCTTGACATCACTTTGCACCTGTGATGGTCCAGTGCCTTGCTGGGTTAATGCGCCTGACTTGTGAATAGGTGTTCATGAGTTTGACCCCATGGAGAGTATTTTTCATTTAATTACTAATAAGCTTCCTATAGAGCCAATGGAAATTTGCATTGATATTGTGCTTGAGATAGTGCAATTGTGAGATATAGAATGTGTATTAATTGTTCATAAAGAACAAGATGTCATCATACGCTGAATAGATTGGCATTAACAATAACATAGTGAAACCAATGGATTTCTTTTTTAACTTACCTATTAGCAATTCAATGTTCACTGACCTTCTTGACATCCCATTGCACCTGTGATGGTCCAGTGGCTTACCGGGTTAATGTGCCTGATTTTAGTAACAGTTGTTCATGAGTCCCACTTCACGGAGAGTATTTTTCATTTTCTTACTAATAAGCTTTCTATAGAGCCAATGGAAATTTACATTGATTTTGGGCTTGAGATAGTCCAATTTTGAGATATAGAATGTGTATTAATTGTCCATACAGAACAAGATGTCATCATACGCTGTATAGATTGGCATTAACAATAACATAGTGAAACCAATGGATTTCTTTTTTAACTTACCTATTAGCGATTCAATGTTTACTGCCCTTCTTCTTGTCGCATTGTTCCTGTGATGGTTCAGTGGCTAACTGGGTTAATGCACCTTGTTTGTGAACAAGTGTTCATGAGTTCAACTCTACTGAGAGTATTTTTTATTTACTTACTAATAAGCTTCCTATAGAGCCAAAGGAAATTTGCATTGATTTTGGGCTTGAGATAGTGCAATTGTGAGATATAGAATTTGTATTAATTGTTCATAAAGAACAAGATGTCATCATACGCTGTATATATTAGTATTATCAATAACATCGTGAAACCAATGAATTTGTTTTTTAACTTACCTATTAGCGATTCAATGTTCACTACCCTTCTTGACATCATCTTGCCCCTGTGATGGTCCAGTGCCTTGCTGGGTTAATGCGCCTGACTTGTGAATAAGTGTTCATGAGTTTGACCCCATGGAGAGCATTTTTCATTTATTTACTAATAAGCTTCCTATAGAGCCAATGGAAATTTGCATTGATATTGTGCTTGAGATAGTGCAATTGTGAGATATAGAATTTGTATTAATTGTTCATAAAGAACAAGATGTCATCATACGCTGTATAGACTGGCATTAACAGTAACTTAGAGAAACCAATGGATTTCTTTTTTAACTTACCTATTAGTGATTCAATGTTCACTGCCCTTCTTGACATCAAATTTTATCTGTGATGGTCCAGTGGCTTACTGGGTTAATGCGACTTACTTTTGAAAAGGTGTTCATGAGTTCGACTTCACGGAGAGTGTTATTCATTTACTTACTAATAAGCTTCCTGTAGAGCCAATGGAAATTTGCATTGATTTTGGACTTGAGATAGTGCAATTGCAGAAATTGAATCTGTATTAATTGTTCATAAAGAACAAGATGTCATCATACTCTGTATAGATTAGTATTATCAATAACATCGTGAAACCAATGAATTTGTTTTTTAACTTACCTATTAGCGATTCAATGTTCACTACCCTTCTTGACATCACTTTGCACCTGTGATGGTCCAGTGCCTTGCTGGGTTAATGCGCCTGACTTGTGAATAGGTGTTCATGAGTTTGACCCCATGGAGAGTATTTTTCATTTAATTACTAATAAGCTTCCTATAGAGCCAATGGAAATTTGCATTGATATTGTGCTTGAGATAGTGCAATTGTGAGATATAGAATGTGTATTAATTGTTCATAAAGAACAAGATGTCATCATACGCTGAATAGATTGGCATTAACAATAACATAGTGAAACCAATGGATTTCTTTTTTAACTTACCTATTAGCAATTCAATGTTCACTGACCTTCTTGACATCGCATTGCACCTGTGATGGTCCAGTGGCTTACCGGGTTAATGTGCCTGATTTTAGTAACAGTTGTTCATGAGTCCCACTTCACGGAGAGTATTTTTCATTTACTTACTAATAAGCTTTCTATAGAGCCAATGGAAATTTACATTGATTTTGGGCTTGAGATAGTCCAATTTTGAGATATAGAATGTGTATTAATTGTCCATACAGAACAAGATGTCATCATACGCTGTATAGATTGGCATTAACAATAACATAGTGAAACCAATGGATTTCTTTTTTAACTTACCTATTAGCGATTCAATGTTTACTGCCCTTCTTCTTGTCGCATTGTTCCTGTGATGGTTCAGTGGCTAACTGGGTTAATGCGCCTTGTTTGTGAACAAGTGTTCATGAGTTCAACTCTACTGAGAGTGTTTTTTATTTACTTACTAATAAGCTTCCTATAAAGCCAATGGATATTTGCATTGATATTGTGCTTGAGATAGTGCAATTGTGAGATATAGAATGTGTATTAATTGTTCATAAAGAACAAGATGTCATCATACGCTGAATAGATTGGCATTAACAATAACATAGTGAAACCAATGGATTTCTTTTTTAACTTACCTATTAGCAATTCAATGTTCACTGACCTTCTTGACATCGCATTGCACCTGTGATGGTCCAGTGGCTTACTGGGTTAATGTGCCTGATTTTAGTAACAGTTGTTCATGAGTTCCACTTCACGGAGAGTATTTTTCATTTACTTACTAATAAGCTTTCTATAGAGCCAATGGAAATTTACATTGATTTTGGGCTTGAGATAGTGCAATTGTGAGATATAGAATTTGTATTAATTGTTCATAAAGAACAAGATGTCATCATACGCTGTATAGACTGGCATTAACAGTAACTTAGAGAAACCAATGGATTTCTTTTTTAACTTACCTATTAGTGATTCAATGTTCACTGCCCTTCTTGACATCAAATTTCATCTGTGATGGTCCAGTGGCTTACTGGGTTAATGCGTCTTACTTTTGAAAAGGTGTTCATGAGTTCGACTTCACGGAGAGTGTTATTCATTTACTTACTAATAAGCTTCCTGTAGAGCCAATGGAAATTTGCATTGATTTTGGACTTGAGATAGTGCAATTGCAGAAATTGAATCTGTATTAATTGTTCATAAAGAACAAGATCTCATCATACTCTGTATAGATTAGTATTATCAATAATATCGTGAAACCAATGAATTTGTTTTTTAACTTACCTATTAGCGATTCAATGTTCACTACCCTTCTTGACATCACTTTGCACCTGTGATGGTCCAGTGCCTTGCTGGGTTAATGCGCCTGACTTGTGAATAGGTGTTCATGAGTTTGACCCCATGGAGAGTATTTTTCATTTAATTACTAATAAGCTTCCTATAGAGCCAATGGAAATTTGCATTGATATTGTGCTTGAGATTTTGCAATTGTGAGATATAGAATGTGTATTAATTGTTCATAAAGAACAAGATGTCATCATACGCTGAATAGATTGGCATTAACAATAACATAGTGAAACCAATGGATTTCTTTTTTAACTTACCTATTAGCAATTCAATGTTCACTGACCTTCTTGACATCGCATTGCACCTGTGATGGTCCAGTGGCTTACCGGGTTAATGTGCCTGATTTTAGTAACAGTTGTTCATGAGTCCCACTTCACGGAGAGTATTTTTCATTTACTTACTAATAAGCTTTCTATAGAGCCAATGGAAATTTACATTGATTTTGGGCTTGAGATAGTCCAATTTTGAGATATAGAATGTGTATTAATTGTCCATACAGAACAAGATGTCATCATACGCTGTATAGATTGGCATTAACAATAACATAGTGAAACCAATGGATTTCTTTTTTAACTTACCTATTAGCGATTCAATGTTTACTGCCCTTCTTCTTGTCGCATTGTTCCTGTGATGGTTCAGTGGCTAACTGGGTTAATGCACCTTGTTTGTGAACAAGTGTTCATGAGTTCAACTCTACTGAGAGTATTTTTTATTTACTTACTAATAAGCTTCCTATAGAGCCAAAGGAAATTTGCATTGATTTTGGGCTTGAGATAGTGCAATTGTGAGATTTAGAATTTGTATTAATTGTTCATAAAGAACAAGATGTCATCATACGCTGTATATATTAGTATTATCAATAACATCGTGAAACCAATGAATTTGTTTTTTAACTTACCTATTAGCGATTCAATGTTCACTACCCTTCTTGACATCATCTTGCCCCTGTGATGGTCCAGTGCCTTGCTGGGTTAATGCGCCTGACTTGTGAATAAGTGTTCATGAGTTTGACCCCATGGAGAGCATTTTTCATTTATTTACTAATAAGCTTCCTATAGAGCCAATGGAAATTTGCATTGATATTGTGCTTGAGATAGTGCAATTGTGAGATATAGAATTTGTATTAATTGTTCATAAAGAACAAGATGTCATCATACGCTGTATAGACTGGCATTAACAGTAACTTAGAGAAACCAATGGATTTCTTTTTTAACTTACCTATTAGTGATTCAATGTTCACTGCCCTTCTTGACATCAAATTTTATCTGTGATGGTCCAGTGGCTTACTGGGTTAATGCGACTTACTTTTGAAAAGGTGTTCATGAGTTCGACTTCACGGAGAGTGTTATTCATTTACTTACTAATAAGCTTCCTGTAGAGCCAATGGAAATTTGCATTGATTTTGGACTTGAGATAGTGCAATTGCAGAAATTGAATCTGTATTAATTGTTCATAAAGAACAAGATGTCATCATACTCTGTATAGATTAGTATTATCAATAACATCGTGAAACCAATGAATTTGTTTTTTAACTTACCTATTAGCGATTCAATGTTCACTACCCTTCTTGACATCACTTTGCACCTGTGATGGTCCAGTGCCTTGCTGGGTTAATGCGCCTGACTTGTGAATAGGTGTTCATGAGTTTGACCCCATGGAGAGTATTTTTCATTTAATTACTAATAAGCTTCCTATAGAGCCAATGGAAATTTGCATTGATATTGTGCTTGAGATAGTGCAATTGTGAGATATAGAATGTGTATTAATTGTTCATAAAGAACAAGATGTCATCATACGCTGAATAGATTGGCATTAACAATAACATAGTGAAACCAATGGATTTCTTTTTTAACTTACCTATTAGCAATTCAATGTTCACTGACCTTCTTGACATCGCATTGCACCTGTGATGGTCCAGTGGCTTACCGGGTTAATGTGCCTGATTTTAGTAACAGTTGTTCATGAGTCCCACTTCACGGAGAGTATTTTTCATTTACTTACTAATAAGCTTTCTATAGAGCCAATGCAAATTTACATTGATTTTGGGCTTGAGATAGTCCAATTTTGAGATATAGAATGTGTATTAATTGTCCATACAGAACAAGATGTCATCATACGCTGTATAGATTGGCATTAACAATAACATAGTGAAACCAATGGATTTCTTTTTTAACTTACCTATTAGCGATTCAATGTTTACTGCCCTTCTTCTTGTCGCATTGTTCCTGTGATGGTTCAGTGGCTAACTGGGTTAATGAGCCTTGTTTGTGAACAAGTGTTCATGAGTTCAACTCTACTGAGAGTGTTTTTTATTTACTTACTAATAAGCTTCCTATAGAGCCAAAGGAAATTTGCATTGATTTTGGGCTTGAGATAGTGCAATTGTGAGATATAGAATTTGTATTAATTGTTCATAAAGAACAAGATGTCATCATACGCTGTATATATTAGTATTATCAATAACATCGTGAAACCAATGAATTTGTTTTTTAACTTACCTATTAGCGATTCAATGTTCACTACCCTTCTTGACATCATCTTGCCCCTGTGATGGTCCAGTGCCTTTCTGGGTTAATGCGCCTGACTTGTGAATAAGTGTTCATGAGTTTGACCCCATGGAGAGCATTTTTCATTTATTTACTAATAAGCTTCCTATAGAGCCAATGGAAATTTGCATTGATATTGTGCTTGAGATAGTGCAATTGTGAGTTATAGAATGTGTATTAATTGTTCATAAAGAACAAGATGTCATCATACGCTGTATAAATTGGCATTAACAATAACATAGTGAAACCAATGGATTTCTTTTTTAACTTACCTATTAGCGATTCAATGTTTACTGCCCTTCTTCTTGTCGCATCGCTCCTGTGATGGTTCAGTGGCTAACTGGGTTAATGCGCCTTGTTTGTGAACAAGTGTTCATGAGTTCAACTCTACCGAGAGTATTTTTCATTTACTTACTAATAAGCTTCCTATAGAGCCAAAGGAAATTTGCATTGATATTGTGCTTGAGATAGTGCAATTGTGAGATATAGAATGTGTATTAATTGTTCATAAAGAACAAGATGTCATCATACGCTGAATAGATTGGCATTAACAATAACATAGTGAAACCAATGGATTTCTTTTTTAACTTACCTATTAGCAATTCAATGTTCACTGACCTTCTTGACATCGCATTGCACCTGTGATGGTCCAGTGGCTTACTGGGTTAATGTGCCTGATTTTAGTAACAGTTGTTCATGAGTTCCACTTCACGGAGAGTATTTTTCATTTACTTACTAATAAGCTTTCTATAGAGCCAATGGAAATTTACATTGATTTTGGGCTTGAGATAGTGCAATTGTGAGATATAGAATTTGTATTAATTGTTCATAAAGAACAAGATGTCATCATACGCTGTATAGACTGGCATTAACAGTAACTTAGAGAAACCAATGGATTTCTTTTTTAACTTACCTATTAGTGATTCAATGTTCACTGCCCTTCTTGACATCAAATTTCATCTGTGATGGTCCAGTGGCTTACTGGGTTAATGCGTCTTACTTTTGAAAAGGTGTTCATGAGTTCGACTTCACGGAGAGTGTTATTCATTTACTTACTAATAAGCTTCCTGTAGAGCCAATGGAAATTTGCATTGATTTTGGACTTGAGATAGTGCAATTGCAGAAATTGAATCTGTATTAATTGTTCATAAAGAACAAGATCTCATCATACTCTGTATAGATTAGTATTATCAATAACATCGTGAAACCAATGAATTTGTTTTTTAACTTACCTATTAGCGATTCAATGTTCACTACCCTTCTTGACATCACTTTGCACCTGTGATGGTCCAGTGCCTTGCTGGGTTAATGCGCCTGACTTGTGAATAGGTGTTCATGAGTTTGACCCCATGGAGAGTATTTTTCATTTAATTACTAATAAGCTTCCTATAGAGCCAATGGAAATTTGCATTGATATTGTGCTTGAGATAGTGCAATTGTGAGATATAGAATGTGTATTAATTGTTCATAAAGAACAAGATGTCATCATACGCTGAATAGATTGGCATTAACAATAACATAGTGAAACCAATGGATTTCTTTTTTAACTTACCTATTAGCAATTCAATGTTCACTGACCTTCTTGACATCCCATTGCACCTGTGATGGTCCAGTGGCTTACCGGGTTAATGTGCCTGATTTTAGTAACAGTTGTTCATGAGTCCCACTTCACGGAGAGTATTTTTCATTTTCTTACTAATAAGCTTTCTATAGAGCCAATGGAAATTTACATTGATTTTGGGCTTGAGATAGTCCAATTTTGAGATATAGAATGTGTATTAATTGTCCATACAGAACAAGATGTCATCATACGCTGTATAGATTGGCATTAACAATAACATAGTGAAACCAATGGATTTCTTTTTTAACTTACCTATTAGCGATTCAATGTTTACTGCCCTTCTTCTTGTCGCATTGTTCCTGTGATGGTTCAGTGGCTAACTGGGTTAATGCACCTTGTTTGTGAACAAGTGTTCATGAGTTCAACTCTACTGAGAGTATTTTTTATTTACTTACTAATAAGCTTCCTATAGAGCCAAAGGAAATTTGCATTGATTTTGGGCTTGAGATAGTGCAATTGTGAGATATAGAATTTGTATTAATTGTTCATAAAGAACAAGATGTCATCATACGCTGTATATATTAGTATTATCAATAACATCGTGAAACCAATGAATTTGTTTTTTAACTTACCTATTAGCGATTCAATGTTCACTACCCTTCTTGACATCATCTTGCCCCTGTGATGGTCCAGTGCCTTGCTGGGTTAATGCGCCTGACTTGTGAATAAGTGTTCATGAGTTTGACCCCATGGAGAGCATTTTTCATTTATTTACTAATAAGCTTCCTATAGAGCCAATGGAAATTTGCATTGATATTGTGCTTGAGATAGTGCAATTGTGAGATATAGAATTTGTATTAATTGTTCATAAAGAACAAGATGTCATCATACGCTGTATAGACTGGCATTAACAGTAACTTAGAGAAACCAATGGATTTCTTTTTTAACTTACCTATTAGTGATTCAATGTTCACTGCCCTTCTTGACATCAAATTTTATCTGTGATGGTCCAGTGGCTTACTGGGTTAATGCGACTTACTTTTGAAAAGGTGTTCATGAGTTCGACTTCACGGAGAGTGTTATTCATTTACTTACTAATAAGCTTCCTGTAGAGCCAATGGAAATTTGCATTGATTTTGGACTTGAGATAGTGCAATTGCAGAAATTGAATCTGTATTAATTGTTCATAAAGAACAAGATGTCATCATACTCTGTATAGATTAGTATTATCAATAACATCGTGAAACCAATGAATTTGTTTTTTAACTTACCTATTAGCGATTCAATGTTCACTACCCTTCTTGACATCACTTTGCACCTGTGATGGTCCAGTGCCTTGCTGGGTTAATGCGCCTGACTTGTGAATAGGTGTTCATGAGTTTGACCCCATGGAGAGTATTTTTCATTTAATTACTAATAAGCTTCCTATAGAGCCAATGGAAATTTGCATTGATATTGTGCTTGAGATAGTGCAATTGTGAGATATAGAATGTGTATTAATTGTTCATAAAGAACAAGATGTCATCATACGCTGAATAGATTGGCATTAACAATAACATAGTGAAACCAATGGATTTCTTTTTTAACTTACCTATTAGCAATTCAATGTTCACTGACCTTCTTGACATCGCATTGCACCTGTGATGGTCCAGTGGCTTACCGGGTTAATGTGCCTGATTTTAGTAACAGTTGTTCATGAGTCCCACTTCACGGAGAGTATTTTTCATTTACTTACTAATAAGCTTTCTATAGAGCCAATGGAAATTTACATTGATTTTGGGCTTGAGATAGTCCAATTTTGAGATATAGAATGTGTATTAATTGTCCATACAGAACAAGATGTCATCATACGCTGTATAGATTGGCATTAACAATAACATAGTGAAACCAATGGATTTCTTTTTTAACTTACCTATTAGCGATTCAATGTTTACTGCCCTTCTTCTTGTCGCATTGTTCCTGTGATGGTTCAGTGGCTAACTGGGTTAATGCGCCTTGTTTGTGAACAAGTGTTCATGAGTTCAACTCTACTGAGAGTGTTTTTTATTTACTTACTAATAAGCTTCCTATAAAGCCAATGGATATTTGCATTGATATTGTGCTTGAGATAGTGCAATTGTGAGATATAGAATGTGTATTAATTGTTCATAAAGAACAAGATGTCATCATACGCTGAATAGATTGGCATTAACAATAACATAGTGAAACCAATGGATTTCTTTTTTAACTTACCTATTAGCAATTCAATGTTCACTGACCTTCTTGACATCGCATTGCACCTGTGATGGTCCAGTGGCTTACTGGGTTAATGTGCCTGATTTTAGTAACAGTTGTTCATGAGTTCCACTTCACGGAGAGTATTTTTCATTTACTTACTAATAAGCTTTCTATAGAGCCAATGGAAATTTACATTGATTTTGGGCTTGAGATAGTGCAATTGTGAGATATAGAATTTGTATTAATTGTTCATAAAGAACAAGATGTCATCATACGCTGTATAGACTGGCATTAACAGTAACTTAGAGAAACCAATGGATTTCTTTTTTAACTTACCTATTAGTGATTCAATGTTCACTGCCCTTCTTGACATCAAATTTCATCTGTGATGGTCCAGTGGCTTACTGGGTTAATGCGTCTTACTTTTGAAAAGGTGTTCATGAGTTCGACTTCACGGAGAGTGTTATTCATTTACTTACTAATAAGCTTCCTGTAGAGCCAATGGAAATTTGCATTGATTTTGGACTTGAGATAGTGCAATTGCAGAAATTGAATCTGTATTAATTGTTCATAAAGAACAAGATCTCATCATACTCTGTATAGATTAGTATTATCAATAATATCGTGAAACCAATGAATTTGTTTTTTAACTTACCTATTAGCGATTCAATGTTCACTACCCTTCTTGACATCACTTTGCACCTGTGATGGTCCAGTGCCTTGCTGGGTTAATGCGCCTGACTTGTGAATAGGTGTTCATGAGTTTGACCCCATGGAGAGTATTTTTCATTTAATTACTAATAAGCTTCCTATAGAGCCAATGGAAATTTGCATTGATATTGTGCTTGAGATTTTGCAATTGTGAGATATAGAATGTGTATTAATTGTTCATAAAGAACAAGATGTCATCATACGCTGAATAGATTGGCATTAACAATAACATAGTGAAACCAATGGATTTCTTTTTTAACTTACCTATTAGCAATTCAATGTTCACTGACCTTCTTGACATCGCATTGCACCTGTGATGGTCCAGTGGCTTACCGGGTTAATGTGCCTGATTTTAGTAACAGTTGTTCATGAGTCCCACTTCACGGAGAGTATTTTTCATTTACTTACTAATAAGCTTTCTATAGAGCCAATGGAAATTTACATTGATTTTGGGCTTGAGATAGTCCAATTTTGAGATATAGAATGTGTATTAATTGTCCATACAGAACAAGATGTCATCATACGCTGTATAGATTGGCATTAACAATAACATAGTGAAACCAATGGATTTCTTTTTTAACTTACCTATTAGCGATTCAATGTTTACTGCCCTTCTTCTTGTCGCATTGTTCCTGTGATGGTTCAGTGGCTAACTGGGTTAATGCACCTTGTTTGTGAACAAGTGTTCATGAGTTCAACTCTACTGAGAGTATTTTTTATTTACTTACTAATAAGCTTCCTATAGAGCCAAAGGAAATTTGCATTGATTTTGGGCTTGAGATAGTGCAATTGTGAGATTTAGAATTTGTATTAATTGTTCATAAAGAACAAGATGTCATCATACGCTGTATATATTAGTATTATCAATAACATCGTGAAACCAATGAATTTGTTTTTTAACTTACCTATTAGCGATTCAATGTTCACTACCCTTCTTGACATCATCTTGCCCCTGTGATGGTCCAGTGCCTTGCTGGGTTAATGCGCCTGACTTGTGAATAAGTGTTCATGAGTTTGACCCCATGGAGAGCATTTTTCATTTATTTACTAATAAGCTTCCTATAGAGCCAATGGAAATTTGCATTGATATTGTGCTTGAGATAGTGCAATTGTGAGATATAGAATTTGTATTAATTGTTCATAAAGAACAAGATGTCATCATACGCTGTATAGACTGGCATTAACAGTAACTTAGAGAAACCAATGGATTTCTTTTTTAACTTACCTATTAGTGATTCAATGTTCACTGCCCTTCTTGACATCAAATTTTATCTGTGATGGTCCAGTGGCTTACTGGGTTAATGCGACTTACTTTTGAAAAGGTGTTCATGAGTTCGACTTCACGGAGAGTGTTATTCATTTACTTACTAATAAGCTTCCTGTAGAGCCAATGGAAATTTGCATTGATTTTGGACTTGAGATAGTGCAATTGCAGAAATTGAATCTGTATTAATTGTTCATAAAGAACAAGATGTCATCATACTCTGTATAGATTAGTATTATCAATAACATCGTGAAACCAATGAATTTGTTTTTTAACTTACCTATTAGCGATTCAATGTTCACTACCCTTCTTGACATCACTTTGCACCTGTGATGGTCCAGTGCCTTGCTGGGTTAATGCGCCTGACTTGTGAATAGGTGTTCATGAGTTTGACCCCATGGAGAGTATTTTTCATTTAATTACTAATAAGCTTCCTATAGAGCCAATGGAAATTTGCATTGATATTGTGCTTGAGATAGTGCAATTGTGAGATATAGAATGTGTATTAATTGTTCATAAAGAACAAGATGTCATCATACGCTGAATAGATTGGCATTAACAATAACATAGTGAAACCAATGGATTTCTTTTTTAACTTACCTATTAGCAATTCAATGTTCACTGACCTTCTTGACATCGCATTGCACCTGTGATGGTCCAGTGGCTTACCGGGTTAATGTGCCTGATTTTAGTAACAGTTGTTCATGAGTCCCACTTCACGGAGAGTATTTTTCATTTACTTACTAATAAGCTTTCTATAGAGCCAATGCAAATTTACATTGATTTTGGGCTTGAGATAGTCCAATTTTGAGATATAGAATGTGTATTAATTGTCCATACAGAACAAGATGTCATCATACGCTGTATAGATTGGCATTAACAATAACATAGTGAAACCAATGGATTTCTTTTTTAACTTACCTATTAGCGATTCAATGTTTACTGCCCTTCTTCTTGTCGCATTGTTCCTGTGATGGTTCAGTGGCTAACTGGGTTAATGAGCCATGTTTGTGAACAAGTGTTCATGAGTTCAACTCTACTGAGAGTGTTTTTTATTTACTTACTAATAAGCTTCCTATAGAGCCAAAGGAAATTTGCATTGATTTTGGGCTTGAGATAGTGCAATTGTGAGATATAGAATTTGTATTAATTGTTCATAAAGAACAAGATGTCATCATACGCTGTATATATTAGTATTATCAATAACATCGTGAAACCAATGAATTTGTTTTTTAACTTACCTATTAGCGATTCAATGTTCACTACCCTTCTTGACATCATCTTGCCCCTGTGATGGTCCAGTGCCTTTCTGGGTTAATGCGCCTGACTTGTGAATAAGTGTTCATGAGTTTGACCCCATGGAGAGCATTTTTCATTTATTTACTAATAAGCTTCCTATAGAGCCAATGGAAATTTGCATTGATATTGTGCTTGAGATAGTGCAATTGTGAGTTATAGAATGTGTATTAATTGTTCATAAAGAACAAGATGTCATCATACGCTGTATAAATTGGCATTAACAATAACATAGTGAAACCAATGGATTTCTTTTTTAACTTACCTATTAGCGATTCAATGTTTACTGCCCTTCTTCTTGTCGCATCGCTCCTGTGATGGTTCAGTGGCTAACTGGGTTAATGCGCCTTGTTTGTGAACAAGTGTTCATGAGTTCAACTCTACCGAGAGTATTTTTCATTTACTTACTAATAAGCTTCCTATAGAGCCAAAGGAAATTTGCATTGATATTGTGCTTGAGATAGTGCAATTGTGAGATATAGAATGTGTATTAATTGTTCATAAAGAACAAGATGTCATCATACGCTGAATAGATTGGCATTAACAATAACATAGTGAAACCAATGGATTTCTTTTTTAACTTACCTATTAGCAATTCAATGTTCACTGACCTTCTTGACATCGCATTGCACCTGTGATGGTCCAGTGGCTTACTGGGTTAATGTGCCTGATTTTAGTAACAGTTGTTCATGAGTTCCACTTCACGGAGAGTATTTTTCATTTACTTACTAATAAGCTTTCTATAGAGCCAATGGAAATTTACATTGATTTTGGGCTTGAGATAGTGCAATTGTGAGATATAGAATTTGTATTAATTGTTCATAAAGAACAAGATGTCATCATACGCTGTATAGACTGGCATTAACAGTAACTTAGAGAAACCAATGGATTTCTTTTTTAACTTACCTATTAGTGATTCAATGTTCACTGCCCTTCTTGACATCAAATTTCATCTGTGATGGTCCAGTGGCTTACTGGGTTAATGCGTCTTACTTTTGAAAAGGTGTTCATGAGTTCGACTTCACGGAGAGTGTTATTCATTTACTTACTAATAAGCTTCCTGTAGAGCCAATGGAAATTTGCATTGATTTTGGACTTGAGATAGTGCAATTGCAGAAATTGAATCTGTATTAATTGTTCATAAAGAACAAGATCTCATCATACTCTGTATAGATTAGTATTATCAATAACATCGTGAAACCAATGAATTTGTTTTTTAACTTACCTATTAGCGATTCAATGTTCACTACCCTTCTTGACATCACTTTGCACCTGTGATGGTCCAGTGCCTTGCTGGGTTAATGCGCCTGACTTGTGAATAGGTGTTCATGAGTTTGACCCCATGGAGAGTATTTTTCATTTAATTACTAATAAGCTTCCTATAGAGCCAATGGAAATTTGCATTGATATTGTGCTTGAGATAGTGCAATTGTGAGATATAGAATGTGTATTAATTGTTCATAAAGAACAAGATGTCATCATACGCTGAATAGATTGGCATTAACAATAACATAGTGAAACCAATGGATTTCTTTTTTAACTTACCTATTAGCAATTCAATGTTCACTGACCTTCTTGACATCGCATTGCACCTGTGATGGTCCAGTGGCTTACCGGGTTAATGTGCCTGATTTTAGTAACAGTTGTTCATGTGTCCCACTTCACGGAGAGTATTTTTCATTTACTTACTAATAAGCTTTCTATAGAGCCAATGGAAATTTACATTGATTTTGGGCTTGAGATAGTCCAATTTTGAGATATAGAATGTGTATTAATTGTCCATAAAGAACAAGATGTCATCATACGCTGTATAGATTGGCATTAACAATAACATAGTGAAACCAATGGATTTCTTTTTTAACTTACCTATTAGCGATTCAATGTTTACTGCCCTTCTTCTCGTCACATTATTCCTGTGATGGTTCAGTGGCTAGCTGGGTTAATGCGCCTTGTTTGTGAACAAGTGTTCATGAGTTCAACTCTACTGAGAGTATTTTTCATTTACTTACTAATAAGCTTCCTATAGAGCCAATGGAAATTTGCATTGATTTTGGGCTTGAGATAGTGCAATTGTGAGATATAGAATTTGTATTAATTGTTCATAAAGAACAAGATGTCATCATACGCTGTATAGACTGGCATTAACAGTAACTTAGAGAAACCAATGGATTTCTTTTTTAACTTACCTATTAGTGATTCAATGTTCACTGCCCTTCTTGACATCAAATTTCATCTGTGATGGTCCAGTGGCTTACTGGGTTAATGCGCCTTACTTTTCAAAAGGTGTTCATGAGTTCGACTTCACGGAGAGTGTTATTCATTTACTTACTAATAAGCTTCCTGTAGAGCCAATGGAAATTTGCATTGATTTTGGACTTGAGATAGTGCAATTGCAGAAATTGAATCTGTATTAATTGTTCATAAAGAACAAGATGTCATCATACTCTGTATAGATTAGTGTTATCAATAACATCGTGAAACCAATGAATTTGTTTTTTAACTTACCTATTAGCGATTCAATGTTCACTACCCTTCTTGACATCACTTTGCACCTGTGATGGTCCAGTGCCTTGCTGGGTTAATGCGCCTGACTTGTGAATAGGTGTTCATGAGTTTGACCCCATGGAGAGTATTTTTCATTTAATTACTAATAAGCTTCCTATAGAGCCAATGGAAATTTGCATTGATATTGTGCTTGAGATAGTGCAATTGTGAGATATAGAATGTGTATTAATTGTTCATAAAGAACAAGATGTCATCATACTCTGTATAGATTAGTATTATCAATAACATCGTGAAACCAATGAATTTGTTTTTTAACTTACCTATTAGCGATTCAATGTTCACTACCCTTCTTGACATCACTTTGCACCTGTGATGGTCCAGTGCCTTGCTGGGTTAATGCGCCTGACTTGCGAATAGGTGTTCATGAGTTTGACCCCATGGAGAGTATTTTTCATTTAATTACTAATAAGCTTCCTATAGAGCCAATGGAAATTTGCATTGATATTGTGCTTGAGATAGTGCAATTGTGAGATATAGAATGTGTATTAATTGTTCATAAAGAACAAGATGTCATCATACGCTGAATAGATTGGCATTAACAATAACATAGTGAAACCAATGGATTTCTTTTTTAACTTACCTATTAGCAATTCAATGTTCACTGACCTTCTTGACATCGCATTGCGCCTGTGATGGTCCAGTGGCTTACCGGGTTAATGTGCCTGATTTTAGTAACAGTTGTTCATGAGTCCCACATCACGGAGAGTATTTTTCATTTACTTACTAATAAGCTTTCTATAGAGCCAATGGAAATTTACATTGATTTTGGGCTTGAGATAGTCCAATTTTGAAATATAGAATGTGTATTAATTGTCCATAAAGAACAAGATGTCATCATACGCTGTATAGATTGGCATTAACAATAACATAGTGAAACCAATGGATTTCTTTTTTAACTTACCTATTAGCGATTCAATGTTTACTGCCCTTCTTCTTGTCGCATCGTTCCTGTGATGGTTCAGTGGCTAACTGGGTTAATGCGCCTTGTTTGTGAACAAGTGTTCATGAGTTCAACTCTACTGAGAGTATTTTTTATTTACTTACTAATAAGCTTCCTATAGAGCCAAAGGAAATTTGCATTGATTTTGGGCTTGAGATAGTGCAATTGTGAGATATAGAATTTGTATTAATTGTTCATAAAGAACAAGATGTCATCATACGCTGTATAGACTGGCATTAACAGTAACTTAGAGAAACCAATGGATTTCTTTTTTAACTTACCTATTAGTGATTCAATGTTCACTGCCCTTCTTGACATCAAATTTTATCTGTGATGGTCCAGTGGCTTACTGGGTTAATGCGACTTACTTTTGAAAAGGTGTTCATGAGTTCGACTTCACGGAGAGTGTTATTCATTTACTTACTAATAAGCTTCCTGTAGAGCCAATGGAAATTTGCATTGATTTTGGACTTGAGATAGTGCAATTGCAGAAATTGAATCTGTATTAATTGTTCATAAAGAACAAGATGTCATCATACTCTGTATAGATTAGTATTATCAATAACATCGTGAAACCAATGAATTTGTTTTTTAACTTACCTATTAGCGATTCAATGTTCACTACCCTTCTTGACATCACTTTGCACCTGTGATGGTCCAGTGCCTTGCTGGGTTAATGCGCCTGACTTGTGAATAGGTGTTCATGAGTTTGACCCCATGGAGAGTATTTTTCATTTAATTACTAATAAGCTTCCTATAGAGCCAATGGAAATTTGCATTGATATTGTGCTTGAGATAGTGCAATTGTGAGATATAGAATGTGTATTAATTGTTCATAAAGAACAAGATGTCATCATACGCTGAATAGATTGGCATTAACAATAACATAGTGAAACCAATGGATTTCTTTTTTAACTTACCTATTAGCAATTCAATGTTCACTGACCTTCTTGACATCGCATTGCGCCTGTGATGGTCCAGTGGCTTACCGGGTTAATGTGCCTGATTTTAGTAACAGTTGTTCATGAGTCCCACATCACGGAGAGTATTTTTCATTTACTTACTAATAAGCTTTCTATAGAGCCAATGGAAATTTACATTGATTTTGGGCTTGAGATAGTCCAATTTTGAAATATAGAATGTGTATTAATTGTCCATAAAGAACAAGATGTCATCATACGCTGTATAGATTGGCATTAACAATAACATAGTGAAACCAATGGATTTCTTTTTTAACTTACCTATTAGCGATTCAATGTTTACTGCCCTTCTTCTTGTCGCATCGTTCCTGTGATGGTTCAGTGGCTAACTGGGTTAATGCGCCTTGTTTGTGAACAAGTGTTCATGAGTTCAACTCTACTGAGAGTATTTTTTATTTACTTACTAATAAGCTTCCTATAGAGCCAAAGGAAATTTGCATTGATTTTGGGCTTGAGATAGTGCAATTGTGAGATATAGAATTTGTATTAATTGTTCATAAAGAACAAGATGTCATCATACGCTGTATAGACTGGCATTAACAGTAACTTAGAGAAACCAATGGATTTCTTTTTTAACTTACCTATTAGTGATTCAATGTTCACTGCCCTTCTTGACATCAAATTTTATCTGTGATGGTCCAGTGGCTTACTGGGTTAATGCGACTTACTTTTGAAAAGGTGTTCATGAGTTCGACTTCACGGAGAGTGTTATTCATTTACTTACTAATAAGCTTCCTGTAGAGCCAATGGAAATTTGCATTGATTTTGGACTTGAGATAGTGCAATTGCAGAAATTGAATCTGTATTAATTGTTCATAAAGAACAAGATGTCATCATACTCTGTATAGATTAGTATTATCAATAACATCGTGAAACCAATGAATTTGTTTTTTAACTTACCTATTAGCGATTCAATGTTCACTACCCTTCTTGACATCACTTTGCACCTGTGATGGTCCAGTGCCTTGCTGGGTTAATGCGCCTGACTTGTGAATAGGTGTTCATGAGTTTGACCCCATGGAGAGTATTTTTCATTTAATTACTAATAAGCTTCCTATAGAGCCAATGGAAATTTGCATTGATATTGTGCTTGAGATAGTGCAATTGTGAGATATAGAATGTGTATTAATTGTTCATAAAGAACAAGATGTCATCATACGCTGAATAGATTGGCATTAACAATAACATAGTGAAACCAATGGATTTCTTTTTTAACTTACCTATTAGCAATTCAATGTTCACTGACCTTCTTGACATCGCATTGCGCCTGTGATGGTCCAGTGGCTTACCGGGTTAATGTGCCTGATTTTAGTAACAGTTGTTCATGAGTCCCACATCACGGAGAGTATTTTTCATTTACTTACTAATAAGCTTTCTATAGAGCCAATGGAAATTTACATTGATTTTGGGCTTGAGATAGTCCAATTTTGAAATATAGAATGTGTATTAATTGTCCATAAAGAACAAGATGTCATCATACGCTGTATAGATTGGCATTAACAATAACATAGTGAAACCAATGGATTTCTTTTTTAACTTACCTATTAGCGATTCAATGTTTACTGCCCTTCTTCTTGTCGCATCGTTCCTGTGATGGTTCAGTGGCTAACTGGGTTAATGCGCCTTGTTTGTGAACAAGTGTTCATGAGTTCAACTCTACTGAGAGTATTTTTTATTTACTTACTAATAAGCTTCCTATAGAGCCAAAGGAAATTTGCATTGATTTTGGGCTTGAGATAGTGCAATTGTGAGATATAGAATTTGTATTAATTGTTCATAAAGAACAAGATGTCATCATACGCTGTATAGACTGGCATTAACAGTAACTTAGAGAAACCAATGGATTTCTTTTTTAACTTACCTATTAGTGATTCAATGTTCACTGCCCTTCTTGACATCAAATTTTATCTGTGATGGTCCAGTGGCTTACTGGGTTAATGCGACTTACTTTTGAAAAGGTGTTCATGAGTTCGACTTCACGGAGAGTGTTATTCATTTACTTACTAATAAGCTTCCTGTAGAGCCAATGGAAATTTGCATTGATTTTGGACTTGAGATAGTGCAATTGCAGAAATTGAATCTGTATTAATTGTTCATAAAGAACAAGATGTCATCATACTCTGTATAGATTAGTATTATCAATAACATCGTGAAACCAATGAATTTGTTTTTTAACTTACCTATTAGCGATTCAATGTTCACTACCCTTCTTGACATCACTTTGCACCTGTGATGGTCCAGTGCCTTGCTGGGTTAATGCGCCTGACTTGTGAATAGGTGTTCATGAGTTTGACCCCATGGAGAGTATTTTTCATTTAATTACTAATAAGCTTCCTATAGAGCCAATGGAAATTTGCATTGATATTGTGCTTGAGATAGTGCAATTGTGAGATATAGAATGTGTATTAATTGTTCATAAAGAACAAGATGTCATCATACGCTGAATAGATTGGCATTAACAATAACATAGTGAAACCAATGGATTTCTTTTTTAACTTACCTATTAGCAATTCAATGTTCACTGACCTTCTTGACATCGCATTGCACCTGTGATGGTCCAGTGGCTTACCGGGTTAATGTGCCTGATTTTAGTAATAGTTGTTCATGTGTCCCACTTCACGGAGAGTATTTTTCATTTACTTACTAATAAGCTTTCTATAGAGCCAATGGAAATTTACATTGATTTTGGGCTTGAGATAGTCCAATTTTGAGATATAGAATGTGTATTAATTGTCCATAAAGAACAAGATGTCATCATACGCTGTATAGATTGGCATTAACAATAACATAGTGAAACCAATGGATTTCTTTTTTAACTTACCTATTAGCGATTCAATGTTTACTGCCCTTCTTCTCGTCACATTATTCCTGTGATGGTTCAGTGGCTAGCTGGGTTAATGCGCCTTGTTTGTGAACAAGTGTTCATGAGTTCAACTCTACTGAGAGTATTTTTCATTTACTTACTAATAAGCTTCCTATAGAGCCAATGGAAATTTGCATTGATTTTGGGCTTGAGATAGTGCAATTGTGAGATATAGAATTTGTATTAATTGTTCATAAAGAACAAGATGTCATCATACGCTGTATAGACTGGCATTAACAGTAACTTAGAGAAACCAATGGATTTCTTTTTTAACTTACCTATTAGTGATTCAATGTTCACTGCCCTTCTTGACATCAAATTTCATCTGTGATGGTCCAGTGGCTTACTGGGTTAATGCGCCTTACTTTTCAAAAGGTGTTCATGAGTTCGACTTCACGGAGAGTGTTATTCATTTACTTACTAATAAGCTTCCTGTAGAGCCAATGGAAATTTGCACTGCTTTTGGACTTGAGATAGTGCAATTGCAGAAATTGAATCTGTATTAATTGTTCATAAAGAACAAGATGTCATCATACTCTGTATAGATTAGTATTATCAATAACATCGTGAAACCAATGAATTTGTTTTTTAACTTATTAGCGATTCAATGTTCACTACCCTTCTTGACATCACTTTGCACCTGTGATGGTCCAGTGCTTTGCTGGGTTAATGTGCCTGACTTGTGAATAGGTGTTCATGAGTTTGACCCCATGGAGAGTATTTTTCATTTAATTACTAATAAGCTTCCTATAGAGCCAATGGAAATTTGCATTGATATTGTGCTTGAGATAGTGCAATTGTGAGATATAGAATGTGTATTAATTGTTCATAAAGAACAAGATGTCATCATACTCTGTATAGATTAGTATTATCAATAACATCGTGAAACCAATGAATTTGTTTTTTAACTTACCTATTAGCGATTCAATGTTCACTACCCTTCTTGACATCACTTTGCACCTGTGATGGTCCAGTGCCTTGCTGGGTTAATGTGCCTGACTTGTGAATAGGTGTTCATGAGTTTGACCCCATGGAGAGTATTTTTCATTTAATTACTAATAAGCTTCCTATAGAGCCAATGGAAATTTGCATTGATATTGTGCTTGAGATAGTGCAATTGTGAGATATAGAATGTGTATTAATTGTTCATAAAGAACAAGATGTCATCATACGCTGTATAGACTGGCATTAACAGTAACTTAGAGAAACCAATGGATTTCTTTTTTAACTTACCTATTAGTGATTCAATGTTCACTGCCCTTCTTGACATCAAATTTTATCTGTGATGGTCCAGTGGCTTACTGGGTTAATGCGACTTACTTTTGAAAAGGTGTTCATGAGTTCGACTTCACGGAGAGTGTTATTCATTTACTTACTAATAAGCTTCCTGTAGAGCCAATGGAAATTTGCATTGATTTTGGACTTGAGATAGTGCAATTGCAGAAATTGAATCTGTATTAATTTTTCATAAAGAACAAGATGTCATCATACTCTGTATAGATTAGTATTATCAATAACATCGTGAAACCAATGAATTTGTTTTTTAACTTATTAGCGATTCAATGTTCACTACCCTTCTTGACATCACTTTGCACCTGTGATGGTCCAGTGCTTTGCTGGGTTAATGTGCCTGACTTGTGAATAGGTGTTCATGAGTTTGACCCCATGGAGAGTATTTTTCATTTAATTACTAATAAGCTTCCTATAGAGCCAATGGAAATTTGCATTGATATTGTGCTTGAGATAGTGCAATTGTGAGATATAGAATGTGTATTAATTGTTCATAAAGAACAAGATGTCATCATACTCTGTATAGATTAGTATTATCAATAACATCGTGAAACCAATGAATTTGTTTTTTAACTTACCTATTAGCGATTCAATGTTCACTACCCTTCTTGACATCACTTTGCACCTGTGATGGTCCAGTGCCTTGCTGGGTTAATGTGCCTGACTTGTGAATAGGTGTTCATGAGTTTGACCCCATGGAGAGTATTTTTCATTTAATTACTAATAAGCTTCCTATAGAGCCAATGGAAATTTGCATTGATATTGTGCTTGAGATAGTGCAATTGTGAGATATAGAATGTGTATTAATTGTTCATAAAGAACAAGATGTCATCATACGCTGTATAGACTGGCATTAACAGTAACTTAGAGAAACCAATGGATTTCTTTTTTAACTTACCTATTAGTGATTCAATGTTCACTGCCCTTCTTGACATCAAATTTTATCTGTGATGGTCCAGTGGCTTACTGGGTTAATGCGACTTACTTTTGAAAAGGTGTTCATGAGTTCGACTTCACGGAGAGTGTTATTCATTTACTTACTAATAAGCTTCCTGTAGAGCCAATGGAAATTTGCATTGATTTTGGACTTGAGATAGTGCAATTGCAGAAATTGAATCTGTATTAATTGTTCATAAAGAACAAGATGTCATCATACTCTGTATAGATTAGTATTATCAATAACATCGTGAAACCAATGAATTTGTTTTTTAACTTACCTATTAGTGATTCAATGTTCACTGCCCTTCTTGACATCAAATTCCATCTGTGATAGTCCTGTGGCTACCTGGGTTAATGCGCCTTACTTTTGAAAAGGTGTTCATGAGTTTGACCCCATGGAGAGTATTTTTCATTTAATTACTAATAAGCTTCCTATAGAGCCAATGGAAATTTGCATTGATATTGTGCTTGAGATAGTGCAATTGTGAGATATAGAATGTGTATTAATTGTTCATAAAGAACAAGATGTCATCATACGCTGAATAGATTGGCATTAACAATAACATAGTGAAACCAATGGATTTCTTTTTTAACTTACCTATTAGCAATTCAATGTTCACTGACCTTCTTGACATCGCATTGCGCCTGTGATGGTCCAGTGGCTTACCGGGTTAATGTGCCTGATTTTAGTAACAGTTGTTCATGAGTCCCACTTCACGGAGAGTATTTTTCATTTACTTACTAATAAGCTTTCTATAGAGCCAATGGAAATTTACATTGATTTTGGGCTTGAGATAGTCCAATTTTGAAATATAGAATGTGTATTAATTGTCCATAAAGAACAAGATGTCATCATACGCTGTATAGATTGGCATTAACAATAACATAGTGAAACCAATGGATTTCTTTTTTAACTTACCTATTAGCGATTCAATGTTTACTGCCCTTCTTCATGTCGCATCGTTCCTGTGATGGTTCAGTGGCTAACTGGGTTAATGCGCCTTGTTTGTGAACAAGTGTTCATGAGTTCAACTCTACTGAGAGTATTTTTCATTTACTTACTAATAAGCTTCCTATAGAGCCAAAGGAAATTTGCATTGATTTTGGGCTTGAGATAGTGCAATTGTGAGATATAGAATTTGTATTAATTGTTCATAAAGAACAAGATGTCATCATACGCTGTATAGACTGGCATTAACAGTAACTTAGAGAAACCAATGGATTTCTTTTTTAACTTACCTATTAGTGATTCAATGTTCACTGCCCTTCTTGACATCAAATTTCATCTGTGATGGTCCAGTGGCTTACTGGCTTACTGGGTTAATGCGCCTTACTTTTGAAAAGGTGTTCATGAGTTCGACTTCACGGAGAGTGTTATTCATTTACTTACTAAAAAGCTTCCTGTAGAGCCAATGGAAATTTGCATTGATTTTGGACTTGAGATAGTGCAGTTGCAGAAATTGAATCTGTATTAATTGTTCATAAAGAACAAGATGTCATCATACTCTGTATAGATTAGTATTATCAATAACATCGTGAAACCAATGAATTTGTTTTTTAACTTACCTATTAGCGATTCAATGTTCACTACCCTTCTTGACATCACTTTGCACCTGTGATGGTCCAGTGCCTTGCTGGGTTAATGCGCCTGACTTGTGAATAGGTGTTCATGAGTTTGACCCCATGGAGAGTATTTTTCATTTAATTACTAATAAGCTTCCTATAGAGCCAATGGAAATTTGCATTGATATTGTGCTTGAGATAGTGCAATTGTGAGATATAGAATGTGTATTAATTGTTCATAAAGAACAAGATGTCATCATACGCTGAATAGATTGGCATTAACAATAACATAGTGAAACCAATGGATTTCTTTTTTAACTTACCTATTAGCAATTCAATGTTCACTGACCTTCTTGACATCGCATTACACCTGTGATGGTCCAGTGGCTTACCGGGTTAATGTGCCTGATTTTAGTAACAGTTGTTCATGAGTCCCAATTCACGGAGAGTATTTTTCATTTACTTACTAATAAGCTTTCTATAGAGCCAATGGAAATTTACATTGATTTTGGGCTTGAGATAGTCCAATTTTGAGATATAGAATGTGTATTAATTGTCCATACAGAACAAGATGTCATCATACGCTGTATAGATTGGCATTAACAATAACATAGTGAAACCAATGGATTTCTTTTTTAACTTACCTATTAGCGATTCAATGTTTACTGCCCTTCTTCTTGTCGCATCATTCCTGTGATGGTTCAGTGGCTAACTGGGTTAATGCGCCTTGTTTGTGAACAAGTGTTCATGAGTTCAACTCTACTGAGAGTATTTTTTATTTACTTACTAATAAGCTTCCTATAGAGCCAAAGGAAATTTGCATTGATTTTGGGCTTGAGATAGTGCAATTGTGAGATATAGAATTTGTTTTAATTGTTCATAAAGAACAAGATGTCATCATACGCTGTATAGATTAGTATTATCAATAACATCGTGAAACCAATGAATTTGTTTTTTAACTTACCTATTAGCGATTCAATGTTCACTACCCTTCTTGACATCATCTTGCCCCTGTGATGGTCCAGTGCCTTGCTGGGTTAATGCGCCTGACTTGTGAATAAGTGTTCATGAGTTTGACCCCATGGAGAGCATTTTTCATTTAATTACTAATAAGCTTCCTAGAGAGCCAATGGAAATTTGCATTGATATTGTGCTTGAGATAGAGCAATTGTGAGTTATAGAATGTGTATTAATTGTTCATAAAGAACAAGATGTCATCATACGCTGTATAAATTGGCATTAACAATAGCATAGTGAAACCAATGGATTTTTTTTTTAACTTACCTATTAGCGATTCAATGTTTACTGCCCTTCTTCTTGTCGCATCGTTCCTGTGATGGTTCAGTGGCTAACTGGGTTAATGCGCCTTGTTTGTGAACAAGTGTTCATGAGTTCAACTCTACTGAGAGTATTTTTCATTTACTTACTAATAAGCTTCCTATAGAGCCAAAGGAAATTTGCATTGATTTTGGGCTTGAGATAGTGCAATTGTGAGATATAGAATTTGTATTAATTGTTCATAAAGAACAAGATGTCATCATACGCTGTATAGACTGGCATTAACAGTAACTTAGAGAAACCAATGGATTTCTTTTTTAACTTACCTATTAGTGATTCAATGTTCACTGCCCTTCTTGACAACAGATTTCATCTGTGATAGTCCAGTGGCTTACTGCGTTAATGCGCCTTACTTTTGAAAAGGTGTTCATGAGTTTGACCTCATGGAGAGTATTTTTCATTTAATTACTAATAAGCTTCCTATAGAGCCAATGGAAATTTGCATTGATATTGTGCTTGAGATAGTGCAATTGTGAGATATAGAATGTGTATTAATTGTTCATAAAGAACAAGATGTCATCATACGCTGAATAGATTGGCATTAACAATAACATAGTGAAACCAATGGATTCTTTTTTAACTTACCTATTAGCGATTCAATGTTTACTGCCCTTCTTGACATCGCATTGCACCTGTGAAGGTCCAGTGGCTTACTGGGTTAATGTGCCTGATTTTAGTAACAGTTGTTCATGAGTTCCACTTCACGGAGAGTATTTTTCATTTACTTACTAATAAGCTTTCTATAGAGCCAATGGAAATTTACATTGATTTTGGGCTTGAGATAGTCAAATTTTGAGATATAGAATGTGTATTAATTGTCCATAAAGAACAAGATGTCATCATACGCTGTATAGATTGGCATTAACAATAACATAGTGAAACCAATGGATTTCTTTTTTAACTTACCTATTAGCGATTCAATGTTTACTGCCCTTCTTCTCGTCACATTATTCCTGTGATGGTCCAGTGGCTAGCTGGGTTAATGCGCCTTGCTTGTGAACAAGTGTTCATGAGTTCAACTCTACTGAGAGTATTTTTCATTTACTTACTAATAAGCTTCCTATAGAGCCAATGGAAATTTGCATTGATTTTGGGCTTGAGATAGTGCAATTGTGAGATATAGAATTTGTATTAATTGTTCATAAAGAACAAGATGTCATCATACGCTGTATAGACTGGCATTAACAGTAACTTAGAGAAACCAATGGATTTCTTTTTTAACTTACCTATTAGTGATTCAATGTTCACTGCCCTTCTTGACATCAAATTTCATCTGTGATGGTCCAGTGGCTTACTGGGTTAATGCGCCTTCCTTTTGAAAAGGTGTTCAGGAGTTCGACTTCACGGAGAGTGTTATTCATTTACTTACTAATAAGCTTCCTGTAGAGCCAATAGAAATTTGCATTAATTTTGGACTTGAGATAGGCCAATTTTGAGATATAGAATGTGTATTAATTGTTCATAAAGAACAAGATGTCATCATACTCTGTATAGATTAGTATTATCAATAACATCGTGAAACCAATGAATTTGTTTTTTAACTTACCTATTAGCGATTCAATGTTCACTACCCTTCTTGACATCACTTTGCACCTGTGATGGTCCAGTGCCTTGCTGGGTTAATGCGCCTGACTTGTGAATAGGTGTTCATGAGTTTGACCCCATGGAGAGTATTTTTCATTTAATTACTAATAAGCTTCCTATAGAGCCAATGGAAATTTGCATTGATATTGTGCTTGAGATAGTGCAATTGTGAGATATAGAATGTGTATTAATTGTTCATAAAGAACAAGATGTCATCATACGCTGTATAGACTGGCATTAACAGTAACTTAGAGAA
Organism: Phyllobates terribilis; assembly: GCF_046119375.1. NCBI lineage: Eukaryota > Metazoa > Chordata > Amphibia > Anura > Dendrobatidae > Phyllobates > Phyllobates terribilis. Next base: position 322,409,659 of record NW_027362764.1, on the reverse strand, counting down.
ACCAATGGATTTCTTTTTTAACTTATCTATTAGCGATTTAATGTTCACTGCCCTTCTTGACATCAAACTGCATCTGTGATGGTCCAGTGGCTTACTTGGTTACTGCGCCTGACTTGTGAATAGGTGTTCATGAGTTTGACCCCATGGAGAGTATTTTTCATTTAATTACTAATAAGCTTCCTATAGAGCCAATGGAAATTTGCATTGATATTGTGCTTGAGATAGTGCAATTGTGAGATATAGAATCTGTATTAATTGTTCATAAAGAACAAGATGTCATCATACGCTGTATAGATTGGCATTAACAATAACATAGTGAAACCAATGGATTTCTTTTTTTAACTTACCTATTAGCGATTCAATGTTTACTGCCCTTCTTCTCATCACATTGCTCCTGTGATGGTTCAGTGGCTAACTGGGTTAATGCGCCTTGTTTGTGAACAAGTGTTCATGAGTTCAACTCTAGTGAGAGTATTTTTCATTTACTTACTAATAAGCTTCCTATAGAGCCAATGGAAATTTGCATTGATTTTGGGCTTGAGATAGTGCAATTGTGAGATATAGAATTTGTATTAATTGTTCATAAAGAACAAGATGTCATCATCCGCTGTATAGACTGGCATTAACAGTAACTTAGAGAAACCAATGGATTTCTTTTTTAACTTACCTATTAGTGATTCAATGTTCACTGCCCTTCTTGACATCAAATTTCATCTGTGATAGTCCAGTGGCTTACTGGGTTAATGCGCCTTACTTTTGAAAAGGTGTTCATGAGTTTGACCCCATGGAGAGTATTTTTCATTTAATTACTAATAAGCTTCCTATAGAGCCAATGGAAATTTGCATTGATATTGTGCTTGAGATAGTGCAATTGTGAGATATAGAATGTGTATTAATTGTTCATAAAGAACAAGATGTCATCATACGCTGAATAGATTGGCATTAACAATAACATAGTGAAACCAATGGATTTCTTTTTTAACTTACCTATTAGCAATTCAATGTTCACTGACCTTCTTGACATCGCATTGCACCTGTGATGGTTCAGTGGCTAACTGGGTTAATGCACCTTGTTTGTGAACAAGTGTTCATGAATTCAACTCTTCTGAGAGTATTTTTCATTTACTTACTAATAAGCTTCCTAAAGAGCCAAAGGAAATTTGCATTGATTTTGGGCTTGAGATAGTGCAATTGTGAGATATAGAATTTGTATTAATTGTTCATAAAGAACAAGATGTCATCATACGCTTTATAGAATGTCATTAACAGTAACTTAGAGAAACCAATGGATTTCTTTTTTAACTTACCTATTAGTGATTCAATGTTCACTGCCCTTCTTGACATCAAATTTCATCTGTGATAGTCCAGTGGCTTACTGGATTAATGCGCCTTACTTTTGAAAAGGTGTTCATGAGTTTGACCCCATGGAGAGTATTTTTCATTTAATTACTAATAAGCTTCCTATAGAGCCAATGGAAATTTGCATTGATATTGTGCTTGAGATAGTGCAATTGTGAGATATAGAATCTGTATTAATTGTTCATAAAGAACAAGATGTCATCATACGCTGTATAGATTGGCATTAACAATAACATAGTGAAACCAATGGATTTCTTTTTTTAACTTACCTATTAGCGATTCAATGTTTACTGCCCTTCTTCTCATCACATTGCTCCTGTGATGGTTCAGTGGCTAACTGGGTTAATGCGCCTTGTTTGTGAACAAGTGTTCATGAGTTCAACTCTAGTGAGAGTATTTTTCATTTACTTACTAATAAGCTTCTTATAGAGCCAATGGAAATTTGCATTGATTTTGGGCTTGAGATAGTGCAATTGTGAGATATAGAATGTGTATTAATTGTTCATAAAGAACAAGATGTCATCATACGCTGAATAGATTGGCATTAACAATAACATAGTGAAACCAATGGATTTCTTTTTTAACTTACCTATTAGCAATTCAATGTTCACTGACCTTCTTGACATCGCATTGCACCTGTGATGGTCCAGTGGCTTACTGGGTTAATGTGCCTGATTTTAGTAACAGTTGTTCATGAGTTCCACTTCACGGAGAGTATTTTTCATTTACTTACTAATAAGCTTTCTATAGAGCCAATGGAAATTTACATTGATTTTGGGCTTGAGATAATGCAATTGTGAGATATAGAATTTGTATTAATTGTTCATAAAGAACAAGATGTCATCATACGCTGTATAGACTGGCATTAACAGTAACTTAGAGAAACCAATGGATTTCTTTTTTAACTTACCTATTAGCAATTCAATGTTCACTGACCTTCTTGACATCGCATTACACCTGTGATGGTCCAGTGGCTTACCGGGTTAATGTGCCTGATTTTAGTAACAGTTGTTCATGAGTCCCAATTCACGGAGAGTATTTTTCATTTACTTACTAATAAGCTTTCTATAGAGCCAATGGAAATTTACATTGATTTTGGGCTTGAGATAGTCCAATTTTGAGATATAGAATGTGTATTAATTGTCCATACAGAACAAGATGTCATCATACGCTGTATAGATTGGCATTAACAATAACATAGTGAAACCAATGGATTTCTTTTTTAACTTACCTATTAGCGATTCAATGTTTACTGCCCTTCTTCTTGTCGCATCATTCCTGTGATGGTTCAGTGGCTAACTGGGTTAATGCGCCTTGTTTGTGAACAAGTGTTCATGAGTTCAACTCTACTGAGAGTATTTTTTATTTACTTACTAATAAGCTTCCTATAGAGCCAAAGGAAATTTGCATTGATTTTGGGCTTGAGATAGTGCAATTGTGAGATATAGAATTTGTTTTAATTGTTCATAAAGAACAAGATGTCATCATACGCTGTATAGATTAGTATTATCAATAACATCGTGAAACCAATGAATTTGTTTTTTAACTTACCTATTAGCGATTCAATGTTCACTACCCTTCTTGACATCATCTTGCCCCTGTGATGGTCCAGTGCCTTGCTGGGTTAATGCGCCTGACTTGTGAATAAGTGTTCATGAGTTTGACCCCATGGAGAGCATTTTTCATTTAATTACTAATAAGCTTCCTAGAGAGCCAATGGAAATTTGCATTGATATTGTGCTTGAGATAGAGCAATTGTGAGTTATAGAATGTGTATTAATTGTTCATAAAGAACAAGATGTCATCATACGCTGTATAAATTGGCATTAACAATAGCATAGTGAAACCAATGGATTTTTTTTTTAACTTACCTATTAGCGATTCAATGTTTACTGCCCTTCTTCTTGTCGCATTGTTCCTGTGATGGTTCAGTGGCTAACTGGGTTAATGCGCCTTGTTTGTGAACAAGTGTTCATGAGTTCAACTCTACTGAGAGTATTTTTCATTTACTTACTAATAAGCTTCCTATAGAGCCAAAGGAAATTTGCATTGATTTTGGGCTTGAGATAGTGCAATTGTGAGATATAGAATTTGTATTAATTGTTCATAAAGAACAAGATGTCATCATACGCTGTATAGACTGGCATTAACAGTAACTTAGAGAAACCAATGGATTTCTTTTTTAACTTACCTATTAGTGATTCAATGTTCACTGCCCTTCTTGACAACAGATTTCATCTGTGATAGTCCAGTGGCTTACTGCGTTAATGCGCCTTACTTTTGAAAAGGTGTTCATGAGTTTGACCTCATGGAGAGTATTTTTCATTTAATTACTAATAAGCTTCCTATAGAGCCAATGGAAATTTGCATTGATATTGTGCTTGAGATAGTGCAATTGTGAGATATAGAATGTGTATTAATTGTTCATAAAGAACAAGATGTCATCATACGCTGAATAGATTGGCATTAACAATAACATAGTGAAACCAATGGATTCTTTTTTAACTTACCTATTAGCGATTCAATGTTTACTGCCCTTCTTGACATCGCATTGCACCTGTGAAGGTCCAGTGGCTTACTGGGTTAATGTGCCTGATTTTAGTAACAGTTGTTCATGAGTTCCACTTCACGGAGAGTATTTTTCATTTACTTACTAATAAGCTTTCTATAGAGCCAATGGAAATTTACATTGATTTTGGGCTTGAGATAGTCAAATTTTGAGATATAGAATGTGTATTAATTGTCCATAAAGAACAAGATGTCATCATACGCTGTATAGATTGGCATTAACAATAACATAGTGAAACCAATGGATTTCTTTTTTAACTTACCTATTAGCGATTCAATGTTTACTGCCCTTCTTCTCGTCACATTATTCCTGTGATGGTCCAGTGGCTAGCTGGGTTAATGCGCCTTGCTTGTGAACAAGTGTTCATGAGTTCAACTCTACTGAGAGTATTTTTCATTTACTTACTAATAAGCTTCCTATAGAGCCAATGGAAATTTGCATTGATTTTGGGCTTGAGATAGTGCAATTGTGAGATATAGAATTTGTATTAATTGTTCATAAAGAACAAGATGTCATCATACGCTGTATAGACTGGCATTAACAGTAACTTAGAGAAACCAATGGATTTCTTTTTTAACTTACCTATTAGTGATTCAATGTTCACTGCCCTTCTTGACATCAAATTTCATCTGTGATGGTCCAGTGGCTTACTGGGTTAATGCGCCTTCCTTTTGAAAAGGTGTTCAGGAGTTCGACTTCACGGAGAGTGTTATTCATTTACTTACTAATAAGCTTCCTGTAGAGCCAATAGAAATTTGCATTAATTTTGGACTTGAGATAGGCCAATTTTGAGATATAGAATGTGTATTAATTGTTCATAAAGAACAAGATGTCATCATACTCTGTATAGATTAGTATTATCAATAACATCGTGAAACCAATGAATTTGTTTTTTAACTTACCTATTAGCGATTCAATGTTCACTACCCTTCTTGACATCACTTTGCACCTGTGATGGTCCAGTGCCTTGCTGGGTTAATGCGCCTGACTTGTGAATAGGTGTTCATGAGTTTGACCCCATGGAGAGTATTTTTCATTTAATTACTAATAAGCTTCCTATAGAGCCAATGGAAATTTGCATTGATATTGTGCTTGAGATAGTGCAATTGTGAGATATAGAATGTGTATTAATTGTTCATAAAGAACAAGATGTCATCATACGCTGTATAGACTGGCATTAACAGTAACTTAGAGAAACCAATGGATTTCTTTTTTAACTTATCTATTAGCGATTTAATGTTCACTGCCCTTCTTGACATCAAACTGCATCTGTGATGGTCCAGTGGCTTACTTGGTTACTGCGCCTGACTTGTGAATAGGTGTTCATGAGTTTGACCCCATGGAGAGTATTTTTCATTTAATTACTAATAAGCTTCCTATAGAGCCAATGGAAATTTGCATTGATATTGTGCTTGAGATAGTGCAATTGTGAGATATAGAATCTGTATTAATTGTTCATAAAGAACAAGATGTCATCATACGCTGTATAGATTGGCATTAACAATAACATAGTGAAACCAATGGATTTCTTTTTTTAACTTACCTATTAGCGATTCAATGTTTACTGCCCTTCTTCTCATCACATTGCTCCTGTGATGGTTCAGTGGCTAACTGGGTTAATGCGCCTTGTTTGTGAACAAGTGTTCATGAGTTCAACTCTAGTGAGAGTATTTTTCATTTACTTACTAATAAGCTTCCTATAGAGCCAATGGAAATTTGCATTGATTTTGGGCTTGAGATAGTGCAATTGTGAGATATAGAATTTGTATTAATTGTTCATAAAGAACAAGATGTCATCATCCGCTGTATAGACTGGCATTAACAGTAACTTAGAGAAACCAATGGATTTCTTTTTTAACTTACCTATTAGTGATTCAATGTTCACTGCCCTTCTTGACATCAAATTTCATCTGTGATAGTCCAGTGGCTTACTGGGTTAATGCGCCTTACTTTTGAAAAGGTGTTCATGAGTTTGACCCCATGGAGAGTATTTTTCATTTAATTACTAATAAGCTTCCTATAGAGCCAATGGAAATTTGCATTGATATTGTGCTTGAGATAGTGCAATTGTGAGATATAGAATGTGTATTAATTGTTCATAAAGAACAAGATGTCATCATACGCTGAATAGATTGGCATTAACAATAACATAGTGAAACCAATGGATTTCTTTTTTAACTTACCTATTAGCAATTCAATGTTCACTGACCTTCTTGACATCGCATTGCACCTGTGATGGTTCAGTGGCTAACTGGGTTAATGCACCTTGTTTGTGAACAAGTGTTCATGAGTTCAACTCTTCTGAGAGTATTTTTCATTTACTTACTAATAAGCTTCCTAAAGAGCCAAAGGAAATTTGCATTGATTTTGGGCTTGAGATAGTGCAATTGTGAGATATAGAATTTGTATTAATTGTTCATAAAGAACAAGATGTCATCATACGCTTTATAGAATGTCATTAACAGTAACTTAGAGAAACCAATGGATTTCTTTTTTAACTTACCTATTAGTGATTCAATGTTCACTGCCCTTCTTGACATCAAATTTCATCTGTGATAGTCCAGTGGCTTACTGGATTAATGCGCCTTACTTTTGAAAAGGTGTTCATGAGTTTGACCCCATGGAGAGTATTTTTCATTTAATTACTAATAAGCTTCCTATAGAGCCAATGGAAATTTGCATTGATATTGTGCTTGAGATAGTGCAATTGTGAGATATAGAATCTGTATTAATTGTTCATAAAGAACAAGATGTCATCATACGCTGTATAGATTGGCATTAACAATAACATAGTGAAACCAATGGATTTCTTTTTTTAACTTACCTATTAGCGATTCAATGTTTACTGCCCTTCTTCTCATCACATTGCTCCTGTGATGGTTCAGTGGCTAACTGGGTTAATGCGCCTTGTTTGTGAACAAGTGTTCATGAGTTCAACTCTAGTGAGAGTATTTTTCATTTACTTACTAATAAGCTTCTTATAGAGCCAATGGAAATTTGCATTGATTTTGGGCTTGAGATAGTGCAATTGTGAGATATAGAATGTGTATTAATTGTTCATAAAGAACAAGATGTCATCATACGCTGAATAGATTGGCATTAACAATAACATAGTGAAACCAATGGATTTCTTTTTTAACTTACCTATTAGCAATTCAATGTTCACTGACCTTCTTGACATCGCATTGCACCTGTGATGGTCCAGTGGCTTACTGGGTTAATGTGCCTGATTTTAGTAACAGTTGTTCATGAGTTCCACTTCACGGAGAGTATTTTTCATTTACTTACTAATAAGCTTTCTATAGAGCCAATGGAAATTTACATTGATTTTGGGCTTGAGATAATGCAATTGTGAGATATAGAATTTGTATTAATTGTTCATAAAGAACAAGATGTCATCATACGCTGTATAGACTGGCATTAACAGTAACTTAGAGAAACCAATGGATTTCTTTTTTAACTTACCTATTAGTGATTCAATTTTCACTGCCCTTCTTGATATCAAATTTCATCTGTGATGGTCCAGTGGCTTACTGGGTTAATGCGCCTTACTTTTGAAAAGGTGTTCATGAGTTCGACTTCACGGAGAGTGTTATTCATTTACTTACTAATAAGCTTCCTGTAGAGCCAATGGAAATTTGCATTGATTTTGGACTTGAGATAGTGCAATTGCAGAAATTGAATCTGTATTAATTGTTCATAAAGAACAAGATGTCATCATACTCTGTATAGATTAGTATTATCAATAACATCGTGAAACCAATGAATTTGTTTTTTAACTTACCTATTAGCGATTCAATGTTCACTACCCTTCTTGACATCACTTTGCACCTGTGATGGTCCAGTGCCTTGCTGGGTTAATGCGCCTGACTTGTGAATAGGTGTTCATGAGTTTGACCCCATGGAGAGTATTTTTCATTTAATTACTAATAAGCTTCCTTTAGAGCCAATGGAAATTTGCATTGATATAGTGCTTGAGATAGTGCAATTGTGAGATATAGAATGTGTATTAATTGTTCATAAAGAACAAGATGTCATCATACGTTGAATAGATTGGCATTAACAATAACATAGTGAAACCAATGGATTTCTTTTTTAACTTACCTATTAGCAATTCAATGTTCACTGACCTTCTTGACATCGCATTGCACGTGTGATGGTCCAGTGGCTTACCGGGTTAAAGTGCCTGATTTTAGTAACAGTTGTTCATGAGTCCCACTTCACGGAGAGTATTTTTCATTTACTTACTAATAAGCTTTCTATCGAGCCAATGGAAATTTACATTGATTTTGGGCTTGAGATAGTCCAATTTTGAGATATAGAATGTGTATTAATTGTCCATAAAGAACAAGATGTCATCATACGCTGTATAGATTGGCATTAACAATAACATAGTGAAACCAATGGATTTCTTTTTTAACTTACCTATTAGCGATTCAATGTTTACTGCCCTTCTTCTCGTCACATTTTTCCTGTGATGGTTCAGTGGCTAGCTGGGTTAATGCGCCTTGTTTGTGAACAAGTGTTCATGAGTTCAACTCTACTGAGAGTATTTTTCATTTACTTACTAATAAGCTTCCTATAGAGCCAATGGAAATTTGCATTGATTTTGGGCTTGAGATAGTGCAATTGTGAGATATAGAATTTGTATTAATTGTTCATAAAGAACAAGATGTCATCATACGCTGTATAGACTGGCATTAACAGTAACTTAGAGAAAACAATGGATTTCTTTTTTAACTTACCTATTAGTGATTCAATGTTCACTGCCCTTCTTGACATCAAATTTCATCTGTGATGGTCCAGTGGCTTACTGGGTTAATGCGCCTTACTTTTGAAAAGGTGTTCATGAGTTCGACTTCACGGAGAGTGTTATTCATTTACTTACTAATAAGCTTCCTGTAGAGCCAATGGAAATTTGCATTGATTTTGGACTTGAGATAGTGCAATTGCAGAAATTGAATCTGTATTAATTGTTCATAAAGAACAAGATGTCATCATACTCTGTATAGATTAGTATTATCAATAACATCGTGAAACCAATGAATTTGTTTTTTAACTTACCTATTAGCGATTCAATGTTCACTACCCTTCTTGACATCACTTTGCACCTGTGATGGTCCAGTGCCTTGCTGGGTTAATGCGCCTGACTTGTGAATAGGTGTTCATGAGTTTGACCCCATGGAGAGTATTTTTCATTTAATTACTAATAAGCTTCCTATAGAGCCAATGGAAATTTGCATTGATATTGTGCTTGAGATAGTGCAATTGTGAGATATAGAATGTGTATTAATTGTTCATAAAGAACAAGATGTCATCATACGCTGTATAGACTGGCATTAACAGTAACTTAGAGAAACCAATGGATTTCTTTTTTAACTTATCTATTAGCGATTTAATGTTCACTGCCCTTCTTGACATCAAACTGCATCTGTGATGGTCCAGTGGCTTACTTGGTTACTGCGCCTGACTTGTGAATAGGTGTTCATGAGTTTGACCCCATGGAGAGTATTTTTCATTTAATTACTAATAAGCTTCCTATAGAGCCAATGGAAATTTGCATTGATATTGTGCTTGAGATAGTGCAATTGTGAGATATAGAATCTGTATTAATTGTTCATAAAGAACAAGATGTCATCATACGCTGTATAGATTGGCATTAACAATAACATAGTGAAACCAATGGATTTCTTTTTTTTACTTACCTATTAGCGATTCAATGTTTACTGCCCTTCTTCTCATCACATTGCTCCTGTGATGGTTCAGTGGCTAACTGGGTTAATGTGCCTTGTTTGTGAACAAGTGTTCATGAGTTCAACTCTAGTGAGAGTATTTTTCATTTACTTACTAATAAGCTTCCTATAGAGCCAATGGAAATTTGCATTGATTTTGGGCTTGAGATAGTGCAATTGTGAGATATAGAATTTGTATTAATTGTTCATAAAGAACAAGATGTCATCATCCGCTGTATAGAATGGCATTAACAGTAACTTAGAGAAACCAATGGATTTCTTTTTTAACTTACCTATTAGTGATTCAATGTTCACTGCCCTTCTTGACATCAAATTTCATCTGTGATAGTCCAGTGGCTTACTGGGTTAATGCGCCTTACTTTTGAAAAGGTGTTCATGAGTTTGACCCCATGGAGAGTATTTTTCATTTAATTACTAATAAGCTTCCTATAGAGCCAATGGAAATTTGCATTGATATTGTGCTTGAGATAGTGCAATTGTGAGATATAGAATGTGTATTAATTGTTCATAAAGAACAAGATGTCATCATACGCTGAATAGATTGGCATTAACAATAACATAGTGAAACCAATGGATTTCTTTTTTAACTTACCTATTAGCAATTCAATGTTCACTGACCTTCTTGACATCGCATTGCACCTGTGATGGTTCAGTGGCTAACTGGGTTAATGCACCTTGTTTGTGAACAAGTGTTCATGAGTTCAACTCTTCTGAGAGTATTTTTCATTTACTTACTAATAAGCTTCCTAAAGAGCCAAAGGAAATTTGCATTGATTTTGGGCTTGAGATAGTGCAATTGTGAGATATAGAATTTGTATTAATTGTTCATAAAGAACAAGATGTCATCATACGCTTTATAGAATGTCATTAACAGTAACTTAGAGAAACCAATGGATTTCTTTTTTAACTTACCTATTAGTGATTCAATGTTCACTGCCCTTCTTGACATCAAATTTCATCTGTGATAGTCCAGTGGCTTACTGGATTAATGCGCCTTACTTTTGAAAAGGTGTTCATGAGTTTGACCCCATGGAGAGTATTTTTCATTTAATTACTAATAAGCTTCCTATAGAGCCAATGGAAATTTGCATTGATATTGTGCTTGAGATAGTGCAATTGTGAGATATAGAATCTGTATTAATTGTTCATAAAGAACAAGATGTCATCATACGCTGTATAGATTGGCATTAACAATAACATAGTGAAACCAATGGATTTCTTTTTTTAACTTACCTATTAGCGATTCAATGTTTACTGCCCTTCTTCTCATCACATTGCTCCTGTGATGGTTCAGTGGCTAACTGGGTTAATGCGCCTTGTTTGTGAACAAGTGTTCATGAGTTCAACTCTAGTGAGAGTATTTTTCATTTACTTACTAATAAGCTTCTTATAGAGCCAATGGAAATTTGCATTGATTTTGGGCTTGAGATAGTGCAATTGTGAGATATAGAATGTGTATTAATTGTTCATAAAGAACAAGATGTCATCATACGCTGAATAGATTGGCATTAACAATAACATAGTGAAACCAATGGATTTCTTTTTTAACTTACCTATTAGCAATTCAATGTTCACTGACCTTCTTGACATCGCATTGCACCTGTGATGGTCCAGTGGCTTACTGGGTTAATGTGCCTGATTTTAGTAACAGTTGTTCATGAGTTCCACTTCACGGAGAGTATTTTTCATTTACTTACTAATAAGCTTTCTATAGAGCCAATGGAAATTTACATTGATTTTGGGCTTGAGATAATGCAATTGTGAGATATAGAATTTGTATTAATTGTTCATAAAGAACAAGATGTCATCATACGCTGTATAGACTGGCATTAACAGTAACTTAGAGAAACCAATGGATTTCTTTTTTAACTTACCTATTAGTGATTCAATTTTCACTGCCCTTCTTGATATCAAATTTCATCTGTGATGGTCCGGTGGCTTACTGGGTTAATGCGCCTTACTTTTGAAAAGGTGTTCATGAGTTCGACTTCACGGAGAGTGTTATTCATTTACTTACTAATAAGCTTCCTGTAGAGCCAATGGAAATTTGCATTGATTTTGGACTTGAGATAGTGCAATTGCAGAAATTGAATCTGTATTAATTGTTCATAAAGAACAAGATGTCATCATACTCTGTATAGATTAGTATTATCAATAACATCGTGAAACCAATGAATTTGTTTTTTAACTTACCTATTAGCGATTCAATGTTCACTACCCTTCTTGACATCACTTTGCACCTGTGATGGTCCAGTGCCTTGCTGGGTTAATGCGCCTGACTTGTGAATAGGTGTTCATGAGTTTGACCCCATGGAGAGTATTTTTCATTTAATTACTAATAAGCTTCCTTTAGAGCCAATGGAAATTTGCATTAATATAGTGCTTGAGATAGTGCAATTGTGAGATATAGAATGTGTATTAATTGTTCATAAAGAACAAGATGTCATCATACGTTGAATAGATTGGCATTAACAATAACATAGTGAAACCAATGGATTTCTTTTTTAACTTACCTATTAGCAATTCAATGTTCACTGACCTTCTTGACATCGCATTGCACGTGTGATGGTCCAGTGGCTTACCGGGTTAAAGTGCCTGATTTTAGTAACAGTTGTTCATGAGTCCCACTTCACGGAGAGTATTTTTCATTTACTTACTAATAAGCTTTCTATCGAGCCAATGGAAATTTACATTGATTTTGGGCTTGAGATAGTCCAATTTTGAGATATAGAATGTGTATTAATTGTCCATAAAGAACAAGATGTCATCATACGCTGTATAGATTGGCATTAACAATAACATAGTGAAACCAATGGATTTCTTTTTTAACTTACCTATTAGCGATTCAATGTTTACTGCCCTTCTTCTCGTCACATTTTTCCTGTGATGGTTCAGTGGCTAGCTGGGTTAATGCGCCTTGTTTGTGAACAAGTGTTCATGAGTTCAACTCTACTGAGAGTATTTTTCATTTACTTACTAATAAGCTTCCTATAGAGCCAATGGAAATTTGCATTGATTTTGGGCTTGAGATAGTGCAATTGTGAGATATAGAATTTGTATTAATTGTTCATAAAGAACAAGATGTCATCATACGCTGTATAGACTGGCATTAACAGTAACTTAGAGAAAACAATGGATTTCTTTTTTAACTTACCTATTAGTGATTCAATGTTCACTGCCCTTCTTGACATCAAATTTCATCTGTGATGGTCCAGTGGCTTACTGGGTTAATGCGCCTTACTTTTGAAAAGGTGTTCATGAGTTCGACTTCACGGAGAGTGTTATTCATTTACTTACTAATAAGCTTCCTGTAGAGCCAATGGAAATTTGCATTGATTTTGGACTTGAGATAGTGCAATTGCAGAAATTGAATCTGTATTAATTGTTCATAAAGAACAAGATGTCATCATACTCTGTATAGATTAGTATTATCAATAACATCGTGAAACCAATGAATTTGTTTTTTAACTTACCTATTAGCGATTCAATGTTCACTACCCTTCTTGACATCACTTTGCACCTGTGATGGTCCAGTGCCTTGCTGGGTTAATGCGCCTGACTTGTGAATAGGTGTTCATGAGTTTGACCCCATGGAGAGTATTTTTCATTTAATTACTAATAAGCTTCCTATAGAGCCAATGGAAATTTGCATTGATATTGTGCTTGAGATAGTGCAATTGTGAGATATAGAATGTGTATTAATTGTTCATAAAGAACAAGATGTCATCATACGCTGTATAGACTGGCATTAACAGTAACTTAGAGAAACCAATGGATTTCTTTTTTAACTTATCTATTAGCGATTTAATGTTCACTGCCCTTCTTGACATCAAACTGCATCTGTGATGGTCCAGTGGCTTACTTGGTTACTGCGCCTGACTTGTGAATAGGTGTTCATGAGTTTGACCCCATGGAGAGTATTTTTCATTTAATTACTAATAAGCTTCCTATAGAGCCAATGGAAATTTGCATTGATATTGTGCTTGAGATAGTGCAATTGTGAGATATAGAATCTGTATTAATTGTTCATAAAGAACAAGATGTCATCATACGCTGTATAGATTGGCATTAACAATAACATAGTGAAACCAATGGATTTCTTTTTTTTACTTACCTATTAGCGATTCAATGTTTACTGCCCTTCTTCTCATCACATTGCTCCTGTGATGGTTCAGTGGCTAACTGGGTTAATGTGCCTTGTTTGTGAACAAGTGTTCATGAGTTCAACTCTAGTGAGAGTATTTTTCATTTACTTACTAATAAGCTTCCTATAGAGCCAATGGAAATTTGCATTGATTTTGGGCTTGAGATAGTGCAATTGTGAGATATAGAATTTGTATTAATTGTTCATAAAGAACAAGATGTCATCATCCGCTGTATAGACTGGCATTAACAGTAACTTAGAGAAACCAATGGATTTCTTTTTTAACTTACCTATTAGTGATTCAATGTTCACTGCCCTTCTTGACATCAAATTTCATCTGTGATAGTCCAGTGGCTTACTGGGTTAATGCGCCTTACTTTTGAAAAGGTGTTCATGAGTTTGACCCCATGGAGAGTATTTTTCATTTAATTACTAATAAGCTTCCTATAGAGCCAATGGAAATTTGCATTGATATTGTGCTTGAGATAGTGCAATTGTGAGATATAGAATGTGTATTAATTGTTCATAAAGAACAAGATGTCATCATACGCTGAATAGATTGGCATTAACAATAACATAGTGAAACCAATGGATTTCTTTTTTAACTTACCTATTAGCAATTCAATGTTCACTGACCTTCTTGACATCGCATTGCACCTGTGATGGTCCAGTGGCTTACCGGGTTAATGTGCCTGATTTTAGTAACAGTTGTTCATGAGTTCCACTTCACGGAGAGTATTTTTCATTTACTTACTAATAAGCTTTCTATAGAGCCAATGGAAATTTACATTGATTTTGGGCTTGAGATAGTCCAATTTTGAGATATAGAATGTGTATTAATTGTCCATAAAGAACAAGATGTCATCATACGCTGTATAAATTTGCATTAACAATAACATAGTGAAACCAATGGATTTCTTTTTTAACTTACCTATTAGCGATTCAATGTTTACTGCCCTTCTTCTTGTCGCATCACTCCTGTGATGGTTCAGTGGCTAACTGGGTTAATGCACCTTGTTTGTGAACAAGTGTTCATGAGTTCAACTCTTCTGAGAGTATTTTTCATTTACTTACTAATAAGCTTCCTAAAGAGCCAAAGGAAATTTGCATTGATTTTGGGCTTGAGATAGTGCAATTGTGAGATATAGAATTTGTATTAATTGTTCATAAAGAACAAGATGTCATCATACGCTTTATAGTATGGCATTAACAGTAACTTAGAGAAACCAATGGATTTCTTTTTTAACTTACCTATTAGTGATTCAATGTTCACTGCCCTTCTTGACATCAAATTTCATCTGTGATAGTCCAGTGGCTTACTGGATTAATGCGCCTTACTTTTGAAAAGGTGTTCATGAGTTTGACCCCATGGAGAGTATTTTTCATTTAATTACTAATAAGCTTCCTATAGAGCCAATGGAAATTTGCATTGATATTGTGCTTGAGATAGTGCAATTGTGAGATATAGAATCTGTATTAATTGTTCATAAAGAACAAGATGTCATCATACGCTGTATAGATTGGCATTAACAATAACATAGTGAAACCAATGGATTTCTTTTTTTAACTTACCTATTAGCGATTCAATGTTTACTGCCCTTCTTCTCATCACATTGCTCCTGTGATGGTTCAGTGGCTAACTGGGTTAATGCGCCTTGTTTGTGAACAAGTGTTCATGAGTTCAACTCTAGTGAGAGTATTTTTCATTTACTTACTAATAAGCTTCTTATAGAGCCAATGGAAATTTGCATTGATTTTGGGCTTGAGATAGTGCAATTGTGAGATATAGAATGTGTATTAATTGTTCATAAAGAACAAGATGTCATCATACGCTGAATAGATTGGCATTAACAATAACATAGTGAAACCAATGGATTTCTTTTTTAACTTACCTATTAGCAATTCAATGTTCACTGACCTTCTTGACATCGCATTGCACCTGTGATGGTCCAGTGGCTTACTGGGTTAATGTGCCTGATTTTAGTAACAGTTGTTCATGAGTTCCACTTCACGGAGAGTATTTTTCATTTACTTACTAATAAGCTTTCTATAGAGCCAATGGAAATTTACATTGATTTTGGGCTTGAGATAATGCAATTGTGAGATATAGAATTTGTATTAATTGTTCATAAAGAACAAGATGTCATCATACGCTGTATAGACTGGCATTAACAGTAACTTAGAGAAAACAATGGATTTCTTTTTTAACTTACCTATTAGTGATTCAATGTTCACTGCCCTTCTTGACATCAAATTTCATCTGTGATGGTCCAGTGGCTTACTGGGTTAATGCGCCTTACTTTTGAAAAGGTGTTCATGAGTTCGACTTCACGGAGAGTGTTATTCATTTACTTACTAATAAGCTTCCTGTAGAGCCAATGGAAATTTGCATTGATTTTGGACTTGAGATAGTGCAATTGCAGAAATTGAATCTGTATTAATTGTTCATAAAGAACAAGATGTCATCATACTCTGTATAGATTAGTATTATCAATAACATCGTGAAACCAATGAATTTGTTTTTTAACTTACCTATTAGCGATTCAATGTTCACTACCCTTCTTGACATCACTTTGCACCTGTGATGGTCCAGTGCCTTGCTGGGTTAATGCGCCTGACTTGTGAATAGGTGTTCATGAGTTTGACCCCATGGAGAGTATTTTTCATTTAATTACTAATAAGCTTCCTATAGAGCCAATGGAAATTTGCATTGATATTGTGCTTGAGATAGTGCAATTGTGAGATATAGAATGTGTATTAATTGTTCATAAAGAACAAGATGTCATCATACGCTGTATAGACTGGCATTAACAGTAACTTAGAGAAACCAATGGATTTCTTTTTTAACTTATCTATTAGCGATTTAATGTTCACTGCCCTTCTTGACATCAAACTGCATCTGTGATGGTCCAGTGGCTTACTTGGTTACTGCGCCTGACTTGTGAATAGGTGTTCATGAGTTTGACCCCATGGAGAGTATTTTTCATTTAATTACTAATAAGCTTCCTATAGAGCCAATGGAAATTTGCATTGATATTGTGCTTGAGATAGTGCAATTGTGAGATATAGAATCTGTATTAATTGTTCATAAAGAACAAGATGTCATCATACGCTGTATAGATTGGCATTAACAATAACATAGTGAAACCAATGGATTTCTTTTTTTTACTTACCTATTAGCGATTCAATGTTTACTGCCCTTCTTCTCATCACATTGCTCCTGTGATGGTTCAGTGGCTAACTGGGTTAATGTGCCTTGTTTGTGAACAAGTGTTCATGAGTTCAACTCTAGTGAGAGTATTTTTCATTTACTTACTAATAAGCTTCCTATAGAGCCAATGGAAATTTGCATTGATTTTGGGCTTGAGATAGTGCAATTGTGAGATATAGAATTTGTATTAATTGTTCATAAAGAACAAGATGTCATCATCCGCTGTATAGACTGGCATTAACAGTAACTTAGAGAAACCAATGGATTTCTTTTTTAACTTACCTATTAGTGATTCAATGTTCACTGCCCTTCTTGACATCAAATTTCATCTGTGATAGTCCAGTGGCTTACTGGGTTAATGCGCCTTACTTTTGAAAAGGTGTTCATGAGTTTGACCCCATGGAGAGTATTTTTCATTTAATTACTAATAAGCTTCCTATAGAGCCAATGGAAATTTGCATTGATATTGTGCTTGAGATAGTGCAATTGTGAGATATAGAATGTGTATTAATTGTTCATAAAGAACAAGATGTCATCATACGCTGAATAGATTGGCATTAACAATAACATAGTGAAACCAATGGATTTCTTTTTTAACTTACCTATTAGCAATTCAATGTTCACTGACCTTCTTGACATCGCATTGCACCTGTGATGGTCCAGTGGCTTACCGGGTTAATGTGCCTGATTTTAGTAACAGTTGTTCATGAGTTCCACTTCACGGAGAGTATTTTTCATTTACTTACTAATAAGCTTTCTATAGAGCCAATGGAAATTTACATTGATTTTGGGCTTGAGATAGTCCAATTTTGAGATATAGAATGTGTATTAATTGTCCATAAAGAACAAGATGTCATCATACGCTGTATAAATTTGCATTAACAATAACATAGTGAAACCAATGGATTTCTTTTTTAACTTACCTATTAGCGATTCAATGTTTACTGCCCTTCTTCTTGTCGCATCACTCCTGTGATGGTTCAGTGGCTAACTGGGTTAATGCACCTTGTTTGTGAACAAGTGTTCATGAGTTCAACTCTTCTGAGAGTATTTTTCATTTACTTACTAATAAGCTTCCTAAAGAGCCAAAGGAAATTTGCATTGATTTTGGGCTTGAGATAGTGCAATTGTGAGATATAGAATTTGTATTAATTGTTCATAAAGAACAAGATGTCATCATACGCTTTATAGTATGGCATTAACAGTAACTTAGAGAAACCAATGGATTTCTTTTTTAACTTACCTATTAGTGATTCAATGTTCACTGCCCTTCTTGACATCAAATTTCATCTGTGATAGTCCAGTGGCTTACTGGATTAATGCGCCTTACTTTTGAAAAGGTGTTCATGAGTTTGACCCCATGGAGAGTATTTTTCATTTAATTACTAATAAGCTTCCTATAGAGCCAATGGAAATTTGCATTGATATTGTGCTTGAGATAGTGCAATTGTGAGATATAGAATCTGTATTAATTGTTCATAAAGAACAAGATGTCATCATACGCTGTATAGATTGGCATTAACAATAACATAGTGAAACCAATGGATTTCTTTTTTTAACTTACCTATTAGCGATTCAATGTTTACTGCCCTTCTTCTCATCACATTGCTCCTGTGATGGTTCAGTGGCTAACTGGGTTAATGCGCCTTGTTTGTGAACAAGTGTTCATGAGTTCAACTCTAGTGAGAGTATTTTTCATTTACTTACTAATAAGCTTCTTATAGAGCCAATGGAAATTTGCATTGATTTTGGGCTTGAGATAGTGCAATTGTGAGATATAGAATGTGTATTAATTGTTCATAAAGAACAAGATGTCATCATACGCTGAATAGATTGGCATTAACAATAACATAGTGAAACCAATGGATTTCTTTTTTAACTTACCTATTAGCAATTCAATGTTCACTGACCTTCTTGACATCGCATTGCACCTGTGATGGTCCAGTGGCTTACTGGGTTAATGTGCCTGATTTTAGTAACAGTTGTTCATGAGTTCCACTTCACGGAGAGTATTTTTCATTTACTTACTAATAAGCTTTCTATAGAGCCAATGGAAATTTACATTGATTTTGGGCTTGAGATAATGCAATTGTGAGATATAGAATTTGTATTAATTGTTCATAAAGAACAAGATGTCATCATACGCTGTATAGACTGGCATTAACAGTAACTTAGAGAAACCAATGGATTTCTTTTTTAACTTACCTATTAGTGATTCAATTTTCACTGCCCTTCTTGATATCAAATTTCATCTGTGATGGTCCAGTGGCTTACTGGGTTAATGCGCCTTACTTTTGAAAAGGTGTTCATGAGTTCGACTTCACGGAGAGTGTTATTCATTTACTTACTAATAAGCTTCCTGTAGAGCCAATGGAAATTTGCATTGATTTTGGACTTGAGATAGTGCAATTGCAGAAATTGAATCTGTATTAATTGTTCATAAAGAACAAGATGTCATCATACTCTGTATAGATTAGTATTATCAATAACATCGTGAAACCAATGAATTTGTTTTTTAACTTACCTATTAGCGATTCAATGTTCACTACCCTTCTTGACATCACTTTGCACCTGTGATGGTCCAGTGCCTTGCTGGGTTAATGCGCCTGACTTGTGAATAGGTGTTCATGAGTTTGACCCCATGGAGAGTATTTTTCATTTAATTACTAATAAGCTTCCTTTAGAGCCAATGGAAATTTGCATTAATATAGTGCTTGAGATAGTGCAATTGTGAGATATAGAATGTGTATTAATTGTTCATAAAGAACAAGATGTCATCATACGTTGAATAGATTGGCATTAACAATAACATAGTGAAACCAATGGATTTCTTTTTTAACTTACCTATTAGCAATTCAATGTTCACTGACCTTCTTGACATCGCATTGCACGTGTGATGGTCCAGTGGCTTACCGGGTTAAAGTGCCTGATTTTAGTAACAGTTGTTCATGAGTCCCACTTCACGGAGAGTATTTTTCATTTACTTACTAATAAGCTTTCTATCGAGCCAATGGAAATTTACATTGATTTTGGGCTTGAGATAGTCCAATTTTGAGATATAGAATGTGTATTAATTGTCCATAAAGAACAAGATGTCATCATACGCTGTATAGATTGGCATTAACAATAACATAGTGAAACCAATGGATTTCTTTTTTAACTTACCTATTAGCGATTCAATGTTTACTGCCCTTCTTCTCGTCACATTTTTCCTGTGATGGTTCAGTGGCTAGCTGGGTTAATGCGCCTTGTTTGTGAACAAGTGTTCATGAGTTCAACTCTACTGAGAGTATTTTTCATTTACTTACTAATAAGCTTCCTATAGAGCCAATGGAAATTTGCATTGATTTTGGGCTTGAGATAGTGCAATTGTGAGATATAGAATTTGTATTAATTGTTCATAAAGAACAAGATGTCATCATACGCTGTATAGACTGGCATTAACAGTAACTTAGAGAAAACAATGGATTTCTTTTTTAACTTACCTATTAGTGATTCAATGTTCACTGCCCTTCTTGACATCAAATTTCATCTGTGATGGTCCAGTGGCTTACTGGGTTAATGCGCCTTACTTTTGAAAAGGTGTTCATGAGTTCGACTTCACGGAGAGTGTTATTCATTTACTTACTAATAAGCTTCCTGTAGAGCCAATGGAAATTTGCATTGATTTTGGACTTGAGATAGTGCAATTGCAGAAATTGAATCTGTATTAATTGTTCATAAAGAACAAGATGTCATCATACTCTGTATAGATTAGTATTATCAATAACATCGTGAAACCAATGAATTTGTTTTTTAACTTACCTATTAGCGATTCAATGTTCACTACCCTTCTTGACATCACTTTGCACCTGTGATGGTCCAGTGCCTTGCTGGGTTAATGCGCCTGACTTGTGAATAGGTGTTCATGAGTTTGACCCCATGGAGAGTATTTTTCATTTAATTACTAATAAGCTTCCTATAGAGCCAATGGAAATTTGCATTGATATTGTGCTTGAGATAGTGCAATTGTGAGATATAGAATGTGTATTAATTGTTCATAAAGAACAAGATGTCATCATACGCTGTATAGACTGGCATTAACAGTAACTTAGAGAAACCAATGGATTTCTTTTTTAACTTATCTATTAGCGATTTAATGTTCACTGCCCTTCTTGACATCAAACTGCATCTGTGATGGTCCAGTGGCTTACTTGGTTACTGCGCCTGACTTGTGAATAGGTGTTCATGAGTTTGACCCCATGGAGAGTA
Organism: Phyllobates terribilis; assembly: GCF_046119375.1. Classification (NCBI taxonomy): domain Eukaryota; kingdom Metazoa; phylum Chordata; class Amphibia; order Anura; family Dendrobatidae; genus Phyllobates; species Phyllobates terribilis. The sequence continues at coordinate 322,388,372 of NW_027362764.1, read as the reverse complement.
TTTTTCATTTAATTACTAATAAGCTTCCTATAGAGCCAATGGAAATTTGCATTGATATTGTGCTTGAGATAGTGCAATTGTGAGATATAGAATCTGTATTAATTGTTCATAAAGAACAAGATGTCATCATACGCTGTATAGATTGGCATTAACAATAACATAGTGAAACCAATGGATTTCTTTTTTTTACTTACCTATTAGCGATTCAATGTTTACTGCCCTTCTTCTCATCACATTGCTCCTGTGATGGTTCAGTGGCTAACTGGGTTAATGTGCCTTGTTTGTGAACAAGTGTTCATGAGTTCAACTCTAGTGAGAGTATTTTTCATTTACTTACTAATAAGCTTCCTATAGAGCCAATGGAAATTTGCATTGATTTTGGGCTTGAGATAGTGCAATTGTGAGATATAGAATTTGTATTAATTGTTCATAAAGAACAAGATGTCATCATCCGCTGTATAGACTGGCATTAACAGTAACTTAGAGAAACCAATGGATTTCTTTTTTAACTTACCTATTAGTGATTCAATGTTCACTGCCCTTCTTGACATCAAATTTCATCTGTGATAGTCCAGTGGCTTACTGGGTTAATGCGCCTTACTTTTGAAAAGGTGTTCATGAGTTTGACCCCATGGAGAGTATTTTTCATTTAATTACTAATAAGCTTCCTATAGAGCCAATGGAAATTTGCATTGATATTGTGCTTGAGATAGTGCAATTGTGAGATATAGAATGTGTATTAATTGTTCATAAAGAACAAGATGTCATCATACGCTGAATAGATTGGCATTAACAATAACATAGTGAAACCAATGGATTTCTTTTTTAACTTACCTATTAGCAATTCAATGTTCACTGACCTTCTTGACATCGCATTGCACCTGTGATGGTCCAGTGGCTTACCGGGTTAATGTGCCTGATTTTAGTAACAGTTGTTCATGAGTTCCACTTCACGGAGAGTATTTTTCATTTACTTACTAATAAGCTTTCTATAGAGCCAATGGAAATTTACATTGATTTTGGGCTTGAGATAGTCCAATTTTGAGATATAGAATGTGTATTAATTGTCCATAAAGAACAAGATGTCATCATACGCTGTATAAATTTGCATTAACAATAACATAGTGAAACCAATGGATTTCTTTTTTAACTTACCTATTAGCGATTCAATGTTTACTGCCCTTCTTCTTGTCGCATCACTCCTGTGATGGTTCAGTGGCTAACTGGGTTAATGCACCTTGTTTGTGAACAAGTGTTCATGAGTTCAACTCTTCTGAGAGTATTTTTCATTTACTTACTAATAAGCTTCCTAAAGAGCCAAAGGAAATTTGCATTGATTTTGGGCTTGAGATAGTGCAATTGTGAGATATAGAATTTGTATTAATTGTTCATAAAGAACAAGATGTCATCATACGCTTTATAGTATGGCATTAACAGTAACTTAGAGAAACCAATGGATTTCTTTTTTAACTTACCTATTAGTGATTCAATGTTCACTGCCCTTCTTGACATCAAATTTCATCTGTGATAGTCCAGTGGCTTACTGGATTAATGCGCCTTACTTTTGAAAAGGTGTTCATGAGTTTGACCCCATGGAGAGTATTTTTCATTTAATTACTAATAAGCTTCCTATAGAGCCAATGGAAATTTGCATTGATATTGTGCTTGAGATAGTGCAATTGTGAGATATAGAATCTGTATTAATTGTTCATAAAGAACAAGATGTCATCATACGCTGTATAGATTGGCATTAACAATAACATAGTGAAACCAATGGATTTCTTTTTTTAACTTACCTATTAGCGATTCAATGTTTACTGCCCTTCTTCTCATCACATTGCTCCTGTGATGGTTCAGTGGCTAACTGGGTTAATGCGCCTTGTTTGTGAACAAGTGTTCATGAGTTCAACTCTAGTGAGAGTATTTTTCATTTACTTACTAATAAGCTTCTTATAGAGCCAATGGAAATTTGCATTGATTTTGGGCTTGAGATAGTGCAATTGTGAGATATAGAATGTGTATTAATTGTTCATAAAGAACAAGATGTCATCATACGCTGAATAGATTGGCATTAACAATAACATAGTGAAACCAATGGATTTCTTTTTTAACTTACCTATTAGTGATTCAATTTTCACTGCCCTTCTTGATATCAAATTTCATCTGTGATGGTCCAGTGGCTTACTGGGTTAATGCGCCTTACTTTTGAAAAGGTGTTCATGAGTTCGACTTCACGGAGAGTGTTATTCATTTACTTACTAATAAGCTTCCTGTAGAGCCAATGGAAATTTGCATTGATTTTGGACTTGAGATAGTGCAATTGCAGAAATTGAATCTGTATTAATTGTTCATAAAGAACAAGATGTCATCATACTCTGTATAGATTAGTATTATCAATAACATCGTGAAACCAATGAATTTGTTTTTTAACTTACCTATTAGCGATTCAATGTTCACTACCCTTCTTGACATCACTTTGCACCTGTGATGGTCCAGTGCCTTGCTGGGTTAATGCGCCTGACTTGTGAATAGGTGTTCATGAGTTTGACCCCATGGAGAGTATTTTTCATTTAATTACTAATAAGCTTCCTTTAGAGCCAATGGAAATTTGCATTAATATAGTGCTTGAGATAGTGCAATTGTGAGATATAGAATGTGTATTAATTGTTCATAAAGAACAAGATGTCATCATACGTTGAATAGATTGGCATTAACAATAACATAGTGAAACCAATGGATTTCTTTTTTAACTTACCTATTAGCAATTCAATGTTCACTGACCTTCTTGACATCGCATTGCACGTGTGATGGTCCAGTGGCTTACCGGGTTAAAGTGCCTGATTTTAGTAACAGTTGTTCATGAGTCCCACTTCACGGAGAGTATTTTTCATTTACTTACTAATAAGCTTTCTATCGAGCCAATGGAAATTTACATTGATTTTGGGCTTGAGATAGTCCAATTTTGAGATATAGAATGTGTATTAATTGTCCATAAAGAACAAGATGTCATCATACGCTGTATAGATTGGCATTAACAATAACATAGTGAAACCAATGGATTTCTTTTTTAACTTACCTATTAGCGATTCAATGTTTACTGCCCTTCTTCTCGTCACATTTTTCCTGTGATGGTTCAGTGGCTAGCTGGGTTAATGCGCCTTGTTTGTGAACAAGTGTTCATGAGTTCAACTCTACTGAGAGTATTTTTCATTTACTTACTAATAAGCTTCCTATAGAGCCAATGGAAATTTGCATTGATTTTGGGCTTGAGATAGTGCAATTGTGAGATATAGAATTTGTATTAATTGTTCATAAAGAACAAGATGTCATCATACGCTGTATAGACTGGCATTAACAGTAACTTAGAGAAAACAATGGATTTCTTTTTTAACTTACCTATTAGTGATTCAATGTTCACTGCCCTTCTTGACATCAAATTTCATCTGTGATGGTCCAGTGGCTTACTGGGTTAATGCGCCTTACTTTTGAAAAGGTGTTCATGAGTTCGACTTCACGGAGAGTGTTATTCATTTACTTACTAATAAGCTTCCTGTAGAGCCAATGGAAATTTGCATTGATTTTGGACTTGAGATAGTGCAATTGCAGAAATTGAATCTGTATTAATTGTTCATAAAGAACAAGATGTCATCATACTCTGTATAGATTAGTATTATCAATAACATCGTGAAACCAATGAATTTGTTTTTTAACTTACCTATTAGCGATTCAATGTTCACTACCCTTCTTGACATCACTTTGCACCTGTGATGGTCCAGTGCCTTGCTGGGTTAATGCGCCTGACTTGTGAATAGGTGTTCATGAGTTTGACCCCATGGAGAGTATTTTTCATTTAATTACTAATAAGCTTCCTATAGAGCCAATGGAAATTTGCATTGATATTGTGCTTGAGATAGTGCAATTGTGAGATATAGAATGTGTATTAATTGTTCATAAAGAACAAGATGTCATCATACGCTGTATAGACTGGCATTAACAGTAACTTAGAGAAACCAATGGATTTCTTTTTTAACTTATCTATTAGCGATTTAATGTTCACTGCCCTTCTTGACATCAAACTGCATCTGTGATGGTCCAGTGGCTTACTTGGTTACTGCGCCTGACTTGTGAATAGGTGTTCATGAGTTTGACCCCATGGAGAGTATTTTTCATTTAATTACTAATAAGCTTCCTATAGAGCCAATGGAAATTTGCATTGATATTGTGCTTGAGATAGTGCAATTGTGAGATATAGAATCTGTATTAATTGTTCATAAAGAACAAGATGTCATCATACGCTGTATAGATTGGCATTAACAATAACATAGTGAAACCAATGGATTTCTTTTTTTTACTTACCTATTAGCGATTCAATGTTTACTGCCCTTCTTCTCATCACATTGCTCCTGTGATGGTTCAGTGGCTAACTGGGTTAATGTGCCTTGTTTGTGAACAAGTGTTCATGAGTTCAACTCTAGTGAGAGTATTTTTCATTTACTTACTAATAAGCTTCCTATAGAGCCAATGGAAATTTGCATTGATTTTGGGCTTGAGATAGTGCAATTGTGAGATATAGAATTTGTATTAATTGTTCATAAAGAACAAGATGTCATCATCCGCTGTATAGACTGGCATTAACAGTAACTTAGAGAAACCAATGGATTTCTTTTTTAACTTACCTATTAGTGATTCAATGTTCACTGCCCTTCTTGACATCAAATTTCATCTGTGATAGTCCAGTGGCTTACTGGGTTAATGCGCCTTACTTTTGAAAAGGTGTTCATGAGTTTGACCCCATGGAGAGTATTTTTCATTTAATTACTAATAAGCTTCCTATAGAGCCAATGGAAATTTGCATTGATATTGTGCTTGAGATAGTGCAATTGTGAGATATAGAATGTGTATTAATTGTTCATAAAGAACAAGATGTCATCATACGCTGAATAGATTGGCATTAACAATAACATAGTGAAACCAATGGATTTCTTTTTTAACTTACCTATTAGCAATTCAATGTTCACTGACCTTCTTGACATCGCATTGCACCTGTGATGGTCCAGTGGCTTACCGGGTTAATGTGCCTGATTTTAGTAACAGTTGTTCATGAGTTCCACTTCACGGAGAGTATTTTTCATTTACTTACTAATAAGCTTTCTATAGAGCCAATGGAAATTTACATTGATTTTGGGCTTGAGATAGTCCAATTTTGAGATATAGAATGTGTATTAATTGTCCATAAAGAACAAGATGTCATCATACGCTGTATAAATTTGCATTAACAATAACATAGTGAAACCAATGGATTTCTTTTTTAACTTACCTATTAGCGATTCAATGTTTACTGCCCTTCTTCTTGTCGCATCACTCCTGTGATGGTTCAGTGGCTAACTGGGTTAATGCACCTTGTTTGTGAACAAGTGTTCATGAGTTCAACTCTTCTGAGAGTATTTTTCATTTACTTACTAATAAGCTTCCTAAAGAGCCAAAGGAAATTTGCATTGATTTTGGGCTTGAGATAGTGCAATTGTGAGATATAGAATTTGTATTAATTGTTCATAAAGAACAAGATGTCATCATACGCTTTATAGTATGGCATTAACAGTAACTTAGAGAAACCAATGGATTTCTTTTTTAACTTACCTATTAGTGATTCAATGTTCACTGCCCTTCTTGACATCAAATTTCATCTGTGATAGTCCAGTGGCTTACTGGATTAATGCGCCTTACTTTTGAAAAGGTGTTCATGAGTTTGACCCCATGGAGAGTATTTTTCATTTAATTACTAATAAGCTTCCTATAGAGCCAATGGAAATTTGCATTGATATTGTGCTTGAGATAGTGCAATTGTGAGATATAGAATCTGTATTAATTGTTCATAAAGAACAAGATGTCATCATACGCTGTATAGATTGGCATTAACAATAACATAGTGAAACCAATGGATTTCTTTTTTTAACTTACCTATTAGCGATTCAATGTTTACTGCCCTTCTTCTCATCACATTGCTCCTGTGATGGTTCAGTGGCTAACTGGGTTAATGCGCCTTGTTTGTGAACAAGTGTTCATGAGTTCAACTCTAGTGAGAGTATTTTTCATTTACTTACTAATAAGCTTCTTATAGAGCCAATGGAAATTTGCATTGATTTTGGGCTTGAGATAGTGCAATTGTGAGATATAGAATGTGTATTAATTGTTCATAAAGAACAAGATGTCATCATACGCTGAATAGATTGGCATTAACAATAACATAGTGAAACCAATGGATTTCTTTTTTAACTTACCTATTAGCAATTCAATGTTCACTGACCTTCTTGACATCGCATTGCACCTGTGATGGTCCAGTGGCTTACTGGGTTAATGTGCCTGATTTTAGTAACAGTTGTTCATGAGTTCCACTTCACGGAGAGTATTTTTCATTTACTTACTAATAAGCTTTCTATAGAGCCAATGGAAATTTACATTGATTTTGGGCTTGAGATAATGCAATTGTGAGATATAGAATTTGTATTAATTGTTCATAAAGAACAAGATGTCATCATACGCTGTATAGACTGGCATTAACAGTAACTTAGAGAAACCAATGGATTTCTTTTTTAACTTACCTATTAGTGATTCAATTTTCACTGCCCTTCTTGATATCAAATTTCATCTGTGATGGTCCAGTGGCTTACTGGGTTAATGCGCCTTACTTTTGAAAAGGTGTTCATGAGTTCGACTTCACGGAGAGTGTTATTCATTTACTTACTAATAAGCTTCCTGTAGAGCCAATGGAAATTTGCATTGATTTTGGACTTGAGATAGTGCAATTGCAGAAATTGAATCTGTATTAATTGTTCATAAAGAACAAGATGTCATCATACTCTGTATAGATTAGTATTATCAATAACATCGTGAAACCAATGAATTTGTTTTTTAACTTACCTATTAGCGATTCAATGTTCACTACCCTTCTTGACATCACTTTGCACCTGTGATGGTCCAGTGCCTTGCTGGGTTAATGCGCCTGACTTGTGAATAGGTGTTCATGAGTTTGACCCCATGGAGAGTATTTTTCATTTAATTACTAATAAGCTTCCTTTAGAGCCAATGGAAATTTGCATTAATATAGTGCTTGAGATAGTGCAATTGTGAGATATAGAATGTGTATTAATTGTTCATAAAGAACAAGATGTCATCATACGTTGAATAGATTGGCATTAACAATAACATAGTGAAACCAATGGATTTCTTTTTTAACTTACCTATTAGCAATTCAATGTTCACTGACCTTCTTGACATCGCATTGCACGTGTGATGGTCCAGTGGCTTACCGGGTTAAAGTGCCTGATTTTAGTAACAGTTGTTCATGAGTCCCACTTCACGGAGAGTATTTTTCATTTACTTACTAATAAGCTTTCTATCGAGCCAATGGAAATTTACATTGATTTTGGGCTTGAGATAGTCCAATTTTGAGATATAGAATGTGTATTAATTGTCCATAAAGAACAAGATGTCATCATACGCTGTATAGATTGGCATTAACAATAACATAGTGAAACCAATGGATTTCTTTTTTAACTTACCTATTAGCGATTCAATGTTTACTGCCCTTCTTCTCGTCACATTTTTCCTGTGATGGTTCAGTGGCTAGCTGGGTTAATGCGCCTTGTTTGTGAACAAGTGTTCATGAGTTCAACTCTACTGAGAGTATTTTTCATTTACTTACTAATAAGCTTCCTATAGAGCCAATGGAAATTTGCATTGATTTTGGGCTTGAGATAGTGCAATTGTGAGATATAGAATTTGTATTAATTGTTCATAAAGAACAAGATGTCATCATACGCTGTATAGACTGGCATTAACAGTAACTTAGAGAAAACAATGGATTTCTTTTTTAACTTACCTATTAGTGATTCAATGTTCACTGCCCTTCTTGACATCAAATTTCATCTGTGATGGTCCAGTGGCTTACTGGGTTAATGCGCCTTACTTTTGAAAAGGTGTTCATGAGTTCGACTTCACGGAGAGTGTTATTCATTTACTTACTAATAAGCTTCCTGTAGAGCCAATGGAAATTTGCATTGATTTTGGACTTGAGATAGTGCAATTGCAGAAATTGAATCTGTATTAATTGTTCATAAAGAACAAGATGTCATCATACTCTGTATAGATTAGTATTATCAATAACATCGTGAAACCAATGAATTTGTTTTTTAACTTACCTATTAGCGATTCAATGTTCACTACCCTTCTTGACATCACTTTGCACCTGTGATGGTCCAGTGCCTTGCTGGGTTAATGCGCCTGACTTGTGAATAGGTGTTCATGAGTTTGACCCCATGGAGAGTATTTTTCATTTAATTACTAATAAGCTTCCTATAGAGCCAATGGAAATTTGCATTGATATTGTGCTTGAGATAGTGCAATTGTGAGATATAGAATGTGTATTAATTGTTCATAAAGAACAAGATGTCATCATACGCTGTATAGACTGGCATTAACAGTAACTTAGAGAAACCAATGGATTTCTTTTTTAACTTATCTATTAGCGATTTAATGTTCACTGCCCTTCTTGACATCAAACTGCATCTGTGATGGTCCAGTGGCTTACTTGGTTACTGCGCCTGACTTGTGAATAGGTGTTCATGAGTTTGACCCCATGGAGAGTATTTTTCATTTAATTACTAATAAGCTTCCTATAGAGCCAATGGAAATTTGCATTGATATTGTGCTTGAGATAGTGCAATTGTGAGATATAGAATCTGTATTAATTGTTCATAAAGAACAAGATGTCATCATACGCTGTATAGATTGGCATTAACAATAACATAGTGAAACCAATGGATTTCTTTTTTTTACTTACCTATTAGCGATTCAATGTTTACTGCCCTTCTTCTCATCACATTGCTCCTGTGATGGTTCAGTGGCTAACTGGGTTAATGTGCCTTGTTTGTGAACAAGTGTTCATGAGTTCAACTCTAGTGAGAGTATTTTTCATTTACTTACTAATAAGCTTCCTATAGAGCCAATGGAAATTTGCATTGATTTTGGGCTTGAGATAGTGCAATTGTGAGATATAGAATTTGTATTAATTGTTCATAAAGAACAAGATGTCATCATCCGCTGTATAGACTGGCATTAACAGTAACTTAGAGAAACCAATGGATTTCTTTTTTAACTTACCTATTAGTGATTCAATGTTCACTGCCCTTCTTGACATCAAATTTCATCTGTGATAGTCCAGTGGCTTACTGGGTTAATGCGCCTTACTTTTGAAAAGGTGTTCATGAGTTTGACCCCATGGAGAGTATTTTTCATTTAATTACTAATAAGCTTCCTATAGAGCCAATGGAAATTTGCATTGATATTGTGCTTGAGATAGTGCAATTGTGAGATATAGAATGTGTATTAATTGTTCATAAAGAACAAGATGTCATCATACGCTGAATAGATTGGCATTAACAATAACATAGTGAAACCAATGGATTTCTTTTTTAACTTACCTATTAGCAATTCAATGTTCACTGACCTTCTTGACATCGCATTGCACTTGTGATGGTCCAGTGGCTTACCGGGTTAATGTGCCTGATTTTAGTAACAGTTGTTCATGAGTTCCACTTCACGGAGAGTATTTTTCATTTACTTACTAATAAGCTTTCTATAGAGCCAATGGAAATTTACATTGATTTTGGGCTTGAGATAGTCCAATTTTGAGATATAGAATGTGTATTAATTGTCCATAAAGAACAAGATGTCATCATACGCTGTATAAATTTGCATTAACAATAACATAGTGAAACCAATGGATTTCTTTTTTAACTTACCTATTAGCGATTCAATGTTTACTGCCCTTCTTCTTGTCGCATCACTCCTGTGATGGTTCAGTGGCTAACTGGGTTAATGCACCTTGTTTGTGAACAAGTGTTCATGAGTTCAACTCTTCTGAGAGTATTTTTCATTTACTTACTAATAAGCTTCCTAAAGAGCCAAAGGAAATTTGCATTGATTTTGGGCTTGAGATAGTGCAATTGTGAGATATAGAATTTGTATTAATTGTTCATAAAGAACAAGATGTCATCATACGCTTTATAGTATGGCATTAACAGTAACTTAGAGAAACCAATGGATTTCTTTTTTAACTTACCTATTAGTGATTCAATGTTCACTGCCCTTCTTGACATCAAATTTCATCTGTGATAGTCCAGTGGCTTACTGGATTAATGCGCCTTACTTTTGAAAAGGTGTTCATGAGTTTGACCCCATGGAGAGTATTTTTCATTTAATTACTAATAAGCTTCCTATAGAGCCAATGGAAATTTGCATTGATATTGTGCTTGAGATAGTGCAATTGTGAGATATAGAATCTGTATTAATTGTTCATAAAGAACAAGATGTCATCATACGCTGTATAGATTGGCATTAACAATAACATAGTGAAACCAATGGATTTCTTTTTTTAACTTACCTATTAGCGATTCAATGTTTACTGCCCTTCTTCTCATCACATTGCTCCTGTGATGGTTCAGTGGCTAACTGGGTTAATGCGCCTTGTTTGTGAACAAGTGTTCATGAGTTCAACTCTAGTGAGAGTATTTTTCATTTACTTACTAATAAGCTTCTTATAGAGCCAATGGAAATTTGCATTGATTTTGGGCTTGAGATAGTGCAATTGTGAGATATAGAATGTGTATTAATTGTTCATAAAGAACAAGATGTCATCATACGCTGAATAGATTGGCATTAACAATAACATAGTGAAACCAATGGATTTCTTTTTTAACTTACCTATTAGTGATTCAATTTTCACTGCCCTTCTTGATATCAAATTTCATCTGTGATGGTCCAGTGGCTTACTGGGTTAATGCGCCTTACTTTTGAAAAGGTGTTCATGAGTTCGACTTCACGGAGAGTGTTATTCATTTACTTACTAATAAGCTTCCTGTAGAGCCAATGGAAATTTGCATTGATTTTGGACTTGAGATAGTGCAATTGCAGAAATTGAATCTGTATTAATTGTTCATAAAGAACAAGATGTCATCATACTCTGTATAGATTAGTATTATCAATAACATCGTGAAACCAATGAATTTGTTTTTTAACTTACCTATTAGCGATTCAATGTTCACTACCCTTCTTGACATCACTTTGCACCTGTGATGGTCCAGTGCCTTGCTGGGTTAATGCGCCTGACTTGTGAATAGGTGTTCATGAGTTTGACCCCATGGAGAGTATTTTTCATTTAATTACTAATAAGCTTCCTTTAGAGCCAATGGAAATTTGCATTGATATTGTGCTTGAGATAGTGCAATTGTGAGATATAGAATGTGTATTAATTGTTCATAAAGAACAAGATGTCATCATACGTTGAATAGATTGGCATTAACAATAACATAGTGAAACCAATGGATTTCTTTTTTAACTTACCTATTAGCAATTCAATGTTCACTGACCTTCTTGACATCGCATTGCACCTGTGATGGTCCAGTGGCTTACCGGGTTAAAGTGCCTGATTTTAGTAACAGTTGTTCATGAGTCCCACTTCACGGAGAGTATTTTTCATTTACTTACTAATAAGCTTTCTATCGAGCCAATGGAAATTTACATTGATTTTGGGCTTGAGATAGTCCAATTTTGAGATATAGAATGTGTATTAATTGTCCATAAAGAACAAGATGTCATCATACGCTGTATAGATTGGCATTAACAATAACATAGTGAAACCAATGGATTTTTTTTTAACTTACCTATTAGCGATTCAATGTTTACTGCCCTTCTTCTCGTCACATTTTTCCTGTGATGGTTCAGTGGCTAGCTGGGTTAATGCGCCTTGTTTGTGAACAAGTGTTCATGAGTTCAACTCTACTGAGAGTATTTTTCATTTACTTACTAATAAGCTTCCTATAGAGCCAATGGAAATTTGCATTGATTTTGGGCTTGAGATAGTGCAATTGTGAGATATAGAATTTGTATTAATTGTTCATAAAGAACAAGATGTCATCATACGCTGTATAGACTGGCATTAACAGTAACTTAGAGAAAACAATGGATTTCTTTTTTAACTTACCTATTAGTGATTCAATGTTCACTGCCCTTCTTGACATCAAATTTCATCTGTGATGGTCCAGTGGCTTACTGGGTTAATGCGCCTTACTTTTGAAAAGGTGTTCATGAGTTCGACTTCACGGAGAGTGTTATTCATTTACTTACTAATAAGCTTCCTGTAGAGCCAATGGAAATTTGCATTGATTTTGGACTTGAGATAGTGCAATTGCAGAAATTGAATCTGTATTAATTGTTCATAAAGAACAAGATGTCATCATACTCTGTATAGATTAGTATTATCAATAACATCGTGAAACCAATGAATTTGTTTTTTAACTTACCTATTAGCGATTCAATGTTCACTACCCTTCTTGACATCACTTTGCACCTGTGATGGTCCAGTGCCTTGCTGGGTTAATGCGCCTGACTTGTGAATATGTGTTCATGAGTTTGACCCCATGGAGAGTATTTTTCATTTAATTACTAATAAGCTTCCTATAGAGCCAATGGAAATTTGCATTGATATTGTGCTTGAGATAGTGCAATTGTGAGATATAGAATGTGTATTAATTGTTCATAAAGAACAAGATGTCATCATACTCTGTATAGATTAGTATTATCAATAACATCGTGAAACCAATGAATTTGTTTTTTAACTTACCTATTAGCGATTCAATGTTCACTACCCTTCTAGACATCACTTTGCACCTGTGATGGTCCAGTGCCTTGCTGGGTTAATGCGCCTGACTTGTGAATAGGTGTTCATGAGTTTGACCCCATGGAGAGTATTTTTCATTTAATTACTAATAAGCTTCCTATAGAGCCAATGGAAATTTGCATTGATATTGTGCTTGAGATAGTGCAATTGTGAGATATAGAATGTGTATTAATTGTTCATAAAGAACAAGATGTCATCATACGCTGAATAGATTGGCATTAACAATAACATAGTGAAACCAATGGATTTCTTTTTTAACTTACCTATTAGCAATTCAATGTTCACTGACCTTCTTGACATCACATTGCACCTGTGATGGTCCAGTGGCTTACCGGGTTAATGTGCCTGATTTTAGTAACAGTTGTTCATGAGTTCCACTTCACGGAGAGTATTTTTCATTTACTTACTAATAAGCTTTCTATAGAGCCAATGGAAATTTACATTGATTTTGGGCTTGAGATAGTGCAATTGTGAGATATAGAATTTGTATTAATTGTTCATAAAGAACAAGATGTCATCATACGCTGTATAGACTGGCATTAACAGTAACTTAGAGAAACCAATGGATTTCTTTTTTAACTTACCTATTAGTGATTCAATGTTCACTGCCCTTCTTGACATCAAATTTCATCTGTGATGGTCCAGTGGCTTTCTGGGTTAATGCGCCTTACTTTTGAAAAGGTGTTCATGAGTTCGACTTCACGGAGAGTGTTATTCATTTACTTACTAATAAGCTTCCTGTAGAGCCAATGGAAATTTGCATTGATTTTGGACTTGAGATAGTGCAATTGCAGAAATTGAATCTGTATTAATTGTTCATAAAGAACAAGATGTCATCATACTCTGTATAGATTAGTATTATCAATAACATCGTGAAACCAATGAATTTGTTTTTTAACTTACCTATTAGCGATTCAATGTTCACTACCCTTCTTGACATCACTTTGCACCTGTGATGGTCCAGTGCCTTGCTGGGTTAATGCGCCTGACTTGTGAATAGGTGTTCATGAGTTTGACCCCATGGAGAGTATTTTTCATTTAATTACTAATAAGCTTCCTATAGAGCCAATGGAAATTTGCATTGATATTGTGCTTGAGATAGTGCAATTGTGAGATATAGAATGTGTATTAATTGTTCATAAAGAACAAGATGTCATCATACGCTGAATAGATTGGCATTAACAATAACATAGTGAAACCAATGGATTTCTTTTTTAACTTACCTATTAGCAATTCAATGTTCACTGACCTTCTTGACATCGCATTGCACCTGTGATGGTCCAGTGGCTTACCGGGTTAAAGTGCCTGATTTTAGTATCAGTTGTTCATGAGTCCCACTTCACGGAGAGTATTTTTCATTTACTTACTAATAAGCTTTCTATCGAGCCAATGGAAATTTACATTGATTTTGGGCTTGAGATAGTCCAATTTTGAGATATAGAATGTGTATTAATTGTCCATAAAGAACAAGATGTCATCATACGCTGTATAGATTGGCATTAACAATAACATAGTGAAACCAATGGATTTCTTTTTTAACTTACCTATTAGCGATTCAATGTTTACTGCCCTTCTTCTCGTCACATTAGTCCTGTGATGGTTCAGTGGCTAGCTGGGTTAATGCGCCTTGTTTGTGAACAAGTGTTCATGAGTTCAACTCTACTGAGAGTATTTTTCATTTACTTACTAATAAGCTTCCTATAGAGCCAATGGAAATTTGCATTGATTTTGGGCTTGAGATAGTGCAATTGTGAGATATAGAATTTGTATTAATTGTTCATAAAGAACAAGATGTCATCATACGCTGTATAGACTGGCATTAACAGTAACTTAGAGAAACCAATGGATTTCTTTTTTAACTTACCTATTAGTGATTCAATGTTCACTGCCCTTCTTGACATCAAATTTCATCTGTGATGGTCCAGTGGCTTACTGGGTTAATGCGCCTTACTTTTGAAAAGGTGTTCATGAGTTCGACTTCACGGAGAGTGTTATTCATTTACTTACTAATAAGCTTCCTGTAGAGCCAATGGAAATTTGCATTGATTTTGGACTTGAGATAGTGCAATTGCAGAAATTGAATCTGTATTAATTGTTCATAAAGAACAACATGTCATCATACTCTGTATAGATTAGTATTATCAATAACATCGTGAAACCAATGAATTTGTTTTTTAACTTACCTATTAGCGATTCAATGTTCACTACCCTTCTTGACATCACTTTGCACCTGTGATGGTCCAGTGCCTTGCTGGGTTAATGCGCCTGACTTGTGAATAGGTGTTCATGAGTTTGACCCCATGGAGAGTATTTTTCATTTAATTACTAATAAGCTTCCTATAGAGCCAATGGAAATTTGCATTGATATTGTGCTTGAGATAGTGCAATTGTGAGATATAGAATGTGTATTAATTGTTCATAAAGAACAAGATGTCATCATACTCTGTATAGATTAGTATTATCAATAACATCGTGAAACCAATGAATTTGTTTTTTAACTTACCTATTAGCGATTCAATGTTCACTACCCTTCTTGACATCACTTTGCACCTGTGATGGTCCAGTGCCTTGCTGGGTTAATGCGCCTGACTTGTGAATAGGTGTTCATGAGTTTGACCCCATGGAGAGTATTTTTCATTTAATTACTAATAAGCTTCCTATAGAGCCAATGGAAATTTGCATTGATCTTGTGCTTGAGATAGTGCAATTGTGAGATATAGAATGTGTATTAATTGTTCATAAAGAACAAGATTTCATCATACGCTGAATAGATTGGCATTAACAATAACATAGTGAAACCAATGGATTTCTTTTTTAACTTACCTATTAGCAATTCAATGTTCACTGACCTTCTTGACATCGCATTGCACCTGTGATGGTCCAGTGGCTTACTGGGTTAATGTGCCTGATTTTAGTAACAGTTGTTCATGAGTTCCACTTCACGGAGAGTATTTTTCATTTACTTACTAATAAGCTTTCTATAGAGCCAATGGAAATTTACATTGATTTTGGGCTTGAGATAGTGCAATTGTGAGATATAGAATTTGTATTAATTGTTCATAAAGAACAAGATGTCATCATACGCTGTATAGACTGGCATTAACAGTAACTTAGAGAAACCAATGGATTTCTTTTTTAACTTACCTATTAGTGATTCAATGTTCACTGCCCTTCTTGACATCAAATTTCATCTGTGATGGTCCAGTGGCTTACTGGGTTAATGCGCCTTACTTTTGAAAAGGTGTTCATGAGTTCGACTTCACGGAGAGTGTTATTCATTTAATTACTAATAAGCTTCCTGTAGAGCCAATGGAAATTTGCATTGATTTTGGACTTGAGATAGTGCAATTGCAGAAATTGAATCTGTATTAATTGTTCATAAAGAACAAGATGTCATCATACTCTGTATAGATTAGTATTATCAATAACATCGTGAAACCAATGAATTTGTTTTTTAACTTACCTATTAGCGATTCAATGTTCACTACCCTTCTTGACATCACTTTGCACCTGTGATGGTCCAGTGCCTTGCTGGGTTAATGCGCCTGACTTGTGAATAGGTGTTCATGAGTTTGACCCCATGGAGAGTATTTTTCATTTAATTACTAATAAGCTTCCTATAGAGCCAATGGAAATTTGCATTGATATTGTGCTTGAGATAGTGCAATTGTGAGATATAGAATGTGTATTAATTGTTCATAAAGAACAAGATGTCATCATACGCTGAATAGATTGGCATTAACAATAACATAGTGAAACCAATGGATTTCTTTTTTAACTTACCTATTAGCAATTCAATGTTCACTGACCTTCTTGACATCGCATTGCACCTGTGATGGTCCAGTGGCTTACCGGGTTAAAGTGCCTGATTTTAGTATCAGTTGTTCATGAGTCCCACTTCACGGAGAGTATTTTTCATTTACTTACTAATAAGCTTTCTATCGAGCCAATGGAAATTTACATTGATTTTGGGCTTGAGATAGTCCAATTTTGAGATATAGAATGTGTATTAATTGTCCATAAAGAACAAGATGTCATCATACGCTGTATAGATTGGCATTAACAATAACATAGTGAAACCAATGGATTTCTTTTTTAACTTACCTATTAGCGATTCAATGTTTACTGCCCTTCTTCTCGTCACATTATTCCTGTGATGGTTCAGTGGCTAGCTGGGTTAATGCGCCTTGTTTGTGAACAAGTGTTCATGAGTTCAACTCTACTGAGAGTATTTTTCATTTACTTACTAATAAGCTTCCTATAGAGCCAATGGAAATTTGCATTGATTTTGGGCTTGAGATAGTGCAATTGTGAGATATAGAATTTGTATTAATTGTTCATAAAGAACAAGATGTCATCATACGCTGTATAGACTGGCATTAACAGTAACTTAGAGAAACCAATGGATTTCTTTTTTAACTTACCTATTAGTGATTCAATGTTCACTGCCCTTCTTGACATCAAATTTCATCTGTGATGGTCCAGTGGCTTACTGGGTTAATGCGCCTTACTTTTGAAAAGGTGTTCATGAGTTCGACTTCACGGAGAGTGTTATTCATTTACTTACTAATAAGCTTCCTGTAGAGCCAATGGAAATTTGCATTGATTTTGGACTTGAGATAGTGCAATTGCAGAAATTGAATCTGTATTAATTGTTCATAAAGAACAAGATGTCATCATACTCTGTATAGATTAGTATTATCAATAACATCGTGAAACCAATGAATTTGTTTTTTAACTTACCTATTAGCGATTCAATGTTCACTACCCTTCTTGACATAACTTTGCACCTGTGATGGTCCAGTGCCTTGCTGGGTTAATGCGCCTGACTTGTGAATAGGTGTTCATGAGTTTGACCCCATGGAGAGTATTTTTCATTTAATTACTAATAAGCTTCCTATAGAGCCAATGGAAATTTGCATTGATATTGTGCTTGAGATAGTGCAATTGTGAGATATAGAATGTGTATTAATTGTTCATAAAGAACAAGATGTCATCATACTCTGTATAGATTAGTATTATCAATAACATCGTGAAACCAATGAATTTGTTTTTTAACTTACCTATTAGCGATTCAATGTTCACTACCCTTCTAGACATCACTTTGCACCTGTGATGGTCCAGTGCCTTGCTGGGTTAATGCGCCTGACTTGTGAATAGGTGTTCATGAGTTTGACCCCATGGAGAGTATTTTTCATTTAATTACTAATAAGCTTCCTATAGAGCCAATGGAAATTTGCATTGATATTGTGCTTGAGATAGTGCAATTGTGAGATATAGAATGTGTATTAATTGTTCATAAAGAACAAGATGTCATCATACGCTGAATAGATTGGCATTAACAATAACATAGTGAAACCAATGGATTTCTTTTTTAACTTACCTATTAGCAATTCAATGTTCACTGACCTTCTTGACATCACATTGCACCTGTGATGGTCCAGTGGCTTACCGGGTTAATGTGCCTGATTTTAGTAACAATTGTTCATGAGTTCCACTTCACGGAGAGTATTTTTCATTTACTTACTAATAAGCTTTCTATAGAGCCAATGGAAATTTACATTGATTTTGGGCTTGAGATAGTGCAATTGTGAGATATAGAATTTGTATTAATTGTTCATAAAGAACAAGATGTCATCATACGCTGTATAGACTGGCATTAACAGTAACTTAGATAAACCAATGGATTTCTTTTTTAACTTACCTATTAGTGATTCAATGTTCACTGCCCTTCTTGACATCAAATTTCATCTGTGATGGTCCAGTGGCTTACTGGGTTAATGCGCCTTACTTTTGAAAAGGTGTTCATGAGTTCGACTTCACGGAGAGTGTTATTCATTTAATTACTAATAAGCTTCCTGTAGAGCCAATGGAAATTTGCATTGATTTTGGACTTGAGATAGTGCAATTGCAGAAATTGAATCTGTATTAATTGTTCATAAAGAACAAGATGTCATCATACTCTGTATAGATTAGTATTATCAATAACATCGTGAAACCAATGAATTTGTTTTTTAACTTACCTATTAGCGATTCAATGTTCACTACCCTTCTTGACATCACTTTGCACCTGTGATGGTCCAGTGCCTTGCTGGGTTAATGCGCCTGACTTGTGAATAGGTGTTCATGAGTTTGACCCCATGGAGAGTATTTTTCATTTAATTACTAATAAGCTTCCTATAGAGCCAATGGAAATTTGCATTGATATTGTGCTTGAGATAGTGCAATTGTGAGATATAGAATGTGTATTAATTGTTCATAAAGAACAAGATGTCATCATACGCTGAATAGATTGGCATTAACAATAACATAGTGAAACCAATGGATTTCTTTTTTAACTTACCTATTAGCAATTCAATGTTCACTGACCTTCTTGACATCGCATTGCACCTGTGATGGTCCAGTGGCTTACCGGGTTAAAGTGCCTGATTTTAGTATCAGTTGTTCATGAGTCCCACTTCACGGAGAGTATTTTTCATTTACTTACTAATAAGCTTTCTATCGAGCCAATGGAAATTTACATTGATTTTGGGCTTGAGATAGTCCAATTTTGAGATATAGAATGTGTATTAATTGTCCATAAAGAACAAGATGTCATCATACGCTGTATAGATTGGCATTAACAATAACATAGTGAAACCAATGGATTTCTTTTTTAACTTACCTATTAGCGATTCAATGTTTACTGCCCTTCTTCTCGTCACATTATTCTTGTGATGGTTCAGTGGCTAGCTGGGTTAATGCGCCTTGTTTGTGAACAAGTGTTCATGAGTTCAACTCTACTGAGAGTATTTTTCATTTACTTACTAATAAGCTTCCTATAGAGCCAATGGAAATTTGCATTGATTTTGGGCTTGAGATAGTGCAATTGTGAGATATAGAATTTGTATTAATTGTTCATAAAGAACAAGATGTCATCATACGCTGTATAGACTGGCATTAACAGTAACTTAGAGAAACCAATGGATTTCTTTTTTAACTTACCTATTAGTGATTCAATGTTCACTGCCCTTCTTGACATCAAATTTCATCTGTGATGGTCCAGTGGCTTACTGGGTTAATGCGCCTTACTTTTGAAAAGGTGTTCATGAGTTCGACTTCACGGAGAGTGTTATTCATTTACTTACTAATAAGCTTCCTGTAGAGCCAATGGAAATTTGCATTGATTTTGGACTTGAGATAGTGCAATTGCAGAAATTGAATCTCTATTAATTGTTCATAAAGAACAAGATGTCATCATACTCTGTATAGATTAGTATTATCAATAACATCGTGAAACCAATGAATTTGTTTTTTAACTTACCTATTAGCGATTCAATGTTCACTACCCTTCTTGACATAACTTTGCACCTGTGATGGTCCAGTGCCTTGCTGGGTTAATGCGCCTGACTTGTGAATAGGTGTTCATGAGTTTGACCCCATGGAGAGTATTTTTCATTTAATTACTAATAAGCTTCCTATAGAGCCAATGGAAATTTGCATTGATATTGTGCTTGAGATAGTGCAATTGTGAGATATAGAATGTGTATTAATTGTTCATAAAGAACAAGATGTCATCATACTCTGTATAGATTAGTATTATCAATAACATCGTGAAACCAATGAATTTGTTTTTTAACTTACCTATTAGCGATTCAATGTTCACTACCCTTCTAGACATCACTTTGCACCTGTGATGGTCCAGTGCCTTGCTGGGTTAATGCGCCTGACTTGTGAATAGGTGTTCATGAGTTTGACCCCATGGAGAGTATTTTTCATTTAATTACTAATAAGCTTCCTATAGAGCCAATGGAAATTTGCATTGATATTGTGCTTGAGATAGTGCAATTGTGAGATATAGAATGTGTATTAATTGTTCATAAAGAACAAGATGTCATCATACGCTGAATAGATTGGCATTAACAATAACATAGTGAAACCAATGGATTTCTTTTTTAACTTACCTATTAGCAATTCAATGTTCACTGACCTTCTTGACATCACATTGCACCTGTGATGGTCCAGTGGTTTACCGGGTTAATGTGCCTGATTTTAGTAACAATTGTTCATGAGTTCCACTTCACGGAGAGTATTTTTCATTTACTTACTAATAAGCTTTCTATAGAGCCAATGGAAATTTACATTGATTTTGGGCTTGAGATAGTGCAATTGTGAGATATAGAATTTGTATTAATTGTTCATAAAGAACAAGATGTCATCATACGCTGTATAGACTGGCATTAACAGTAACTTAGATAAACCAATGGATTTCTTTTTTAACTTACCTATTAGTGATTCAATGTTCACTGCCCTTCTTGACATCAAATTTCATCTGTGATGGTCCAGTGGCTTACTGGGTTAATGCGCCTTACTTTTGAAAAGGTGTTCATGAGTTCGACTTCACGGAGAGTGTTATTCATTTAATTACTAATAAGCTTCCTGTAGAGCCAATGGAAATTTGCATTGATTTTGGACTTGAGATAGTGCAATTGCAGAAATTGAATCTGTATTAATTGTTCATAAAGAACAAGATGTCATCATACTCTGTATAGATTAGTATTATCAATAACATCGTGAAACCAATGAATTTGTTTTTTAACTTACCTATTAGCGATTCAATGTTCACTACCCTTCTTGACATCACTTTGCACCTGTGATGGTCCAGTGCCTTGCTGGGTTAATGCGCCTGACTTGTGAATAGGTGTTCATGAGTTTGACCCCATGGAGAGTATTTTTCATTTAATTACTAATAAGCTTCCTATAGAGCCAATGGAAATTTGCATTGATATTGTGCTTGAGATAGTGCAATTGTGAGATATAGAATGTGTATTAATTGTTCATAAAGAACAAGATGTCATCATACGCTGAATAGATTGGCATTAACAATAACATAGTGAAACCAATGGATTTCTTTTTTAACTTACCTATTAGCAATTCAATGTTCACTGACCTTCTTGACATCGCATTGCACCTGTGATGGTCCAGTGGCTTACCGGGTTAAAGTGCCTGATTTTAGTATCAGTTGTTCATGAGTCCCACTTCACGGAGAGTATTTTTCATTTACTTACTAATAAGCTTTCTATCGAGCCAATGGAAATTTACATTGATTTTGGGCTTGAGATAGTCCAATTTTGAGATATAGAATGTGTATTAATTGTCCATAAAGAACAAGATGTCATCATACGCTGTATAGATTGGCATTAACAATAACATAGTGAAACCAATGGATTTCTTTTTTAACTTACCTATTAGCGATTCAATGTTCACTGCCCTTCTTGACATCAAATTTCATCTGTGATGGTCCAGTGGCTTACTGGGTTAATGCGCCTTACTTTTGAAAAGGTGTTCATGAGTTCGACTTCACGGAGAGTGTTATTCATTTACTTACTAATAAGCTTCCTGTAGAGCCAATGGAAATTTGCATTGATTTTGGACTTGAGATAGTGCAATTGCAGAAATTGAATCTCTATTAATTGTTCATAAAGAACAAGATGTCATCATACTCTGTATAGATTAGTATTATCAATAACATCGTGAAACCAATGAATTTGTTTTTTAACTTACCTATTAGCGATTCAATGTTCACTACCCTTCTTGACATAACTTTGCACCTGTGATGGTCCAGTGCCTTGCTGGGTTAATGCGCCTGACTTGTGAATAGGTGTTCATGAGTTTGACCCCATGGAGAGTATTTTTCATTTAATTACTAATAAGCTTCCTATAGAGCCAATGGAAATTTGCATTGATATTGTGCTTGAGATAGTGCAATTGTGAGATATAGAATGTGTATTAATTGTTCATAAAGAACAAGATGTCATCATACTCTGTATAGATTAGTATTATCAATAACATCGTGAAACCAATGAATTTGTTTTTTAACTTACCTATTAGCGATTCAATGTTCACTACCCTTCTAGACATCACTTTGCACCTGTGATGGTCCAGTGCCTTGCTGGGTTAATGCGCCTGACTTGTGAATAGGTGTTCATGAGTTTGACCCCATGGAGAGTATTTTTCATTTAATTACTAATAAGCTTCCTATAGAGCCAATGGAAATTTGCATTGATATTGTGCTTGAGATAGTGCAATTGTGAGATATAGAATGTGTATTAATTGTTCATAAAGAACAAGATGTCATCATACGCTGAATAGATTGGCATTAACAATAACATAGTGAAACCAATGGATTTCTTTTTTAACTTACCTATTAGCAATTCAATGTTCACTGACCTTCTTGACATCACATTGCACCTGTGATGGTCCAGTGGTTTACCGGGTTAATGTGCCTGATTTTAGTAACAATTGTTCATGAGTTCCACTTCACGGAGAGTATTTTTCATTTACTTACTAATAAGCTTTCTATAGAGCCAATGGAAATTTACATTGATTTTGGGCTTGAGATAGTGCAATTGTGAGATATAGAATTTGTATTAATTGTTCATAAAGAACAAGATGTCATCATACGCTGTATAGACTGGCATTAACAGTAACTTAGATAAACCAATGGATTTCTTTTTTAACTTACCTATTAGTGATTCAATGTTCACTGCCCTTCTTGACATCAAATTTCATCTGTGATGGTCCAGTGGCTTACTGGGTTAATGCGCCTTACTTTTGAAAAGGTGTTCATGAGTTCGACTTCACGGAGAGTGTTATTCATTTAATTACTAATAAGCTTCCTGTAGAGCCAATGGAAATTTGCATTGATTTTGGACTTGAGATAGTGCAATTGCAGAAATTGAATCTGTATTAATTGTTCATAAAGAACAAGATGTCATCATACTCTGTATAGATTAGTATTATCAATAACATCGTGAAACCAATGAATTTGTTTTTTAACTTACCTATTAGCGATTCAATGTTCACTACCCTTCTTGACATCACTTTGCACCTGTGATGGTCCAGTGCCTTGCTGGGTTAATGCGCCTGACTTGTGAATAGGTGTTCATGAGTTTGACCCCATGGAGAGTATTTTTCATTTAATTACTAATAAGCTTCCTATAGAGCCAATGGAAATTTGCATTGATATTGTGCTTGAGATAGTGCAATTGTGAGATATAGAATGTGTATTAATTGTTCATAAAGAACAAGATGTCATCATACGCTGAATAGATTGGCATTAACAATAACATAGTGAAACCAATGGATTTCTTTTTTAACTTACCTATTAGCAATTCAATGTTCACTGACCTTCTTGACATCGCATTGCACCTGTGATGGTCCAGTGGCTTACCGGGTTAAAGTGCCTGATTTTAGTATCAGTTGTTCATGAGTCCCACTTCACGGAGAGTATTTTTCATTTACTTACTAATAAGCTTTCTATCGAGCCAATGGAAATTTACATTGATTTTGGGCTTGAGATAGTCCAATTTTGAGATATAGAATGTGTATTAATTGTCCATAAAGAACAAGATGTCATCATACGCTGTATAGATTGGCATTAACAATAACATAGTGAAACCAATGGATTTCTTTTTTAACTTACCTATTAGCGATTCAATGTTTACTGCCCTTCTTCTCGTCACATTATTCCTGTGATGGTTCAGTGGCTAGCTGGGTTAATGCGCCTTGTTTGTGAACAAGTGTTCATGAGTTCAACTCTACTGAGAGTATTTTTCATTTACTTACTAATAAGCTTCCTATAGAGCCAATGGAAATTTGCATTGATTTTGGGCTTGAGATAGTGCAATTGTGAGATATAGAATTTGTATTAATTGTTCATAAAGAACAAGATGTCATCATACGCTGTATAGACTGGCATTAACAGTAACTTAGAGAAACCAATGGATTTCTTTTTTAACTTACCTATTAGTGATTCAATGTTCACTGCCCTTCTTGACATCAAATTTCATCTGTGATGGTCCAGTGGCTTACTGGGTTAATGCGCCT
Organism: Phyllobates terribilis; assembly: GCF_046119375.1. Classification (NCBI taxonomy): domain Eukaryota; kingdom Metazoa; phylum Chordata; class Amphibia; order Anura; family Dendrobatidae; genus Phyllobates; species Phyllobates terribilis. The sequence goes on along the minus strand of NW_027362764.1, from coordinate 322,363,768 downwards.
TACTTTTGAAAAGGTGTTCATGAGTTCGACTTCACGGAGAGTGTTATTCATTTACTTACTAATAAGCTTCCTGTAGAGCCAATGGAAATTTGCATTGATTTTGGACTTGAGATAGTGCAATTGCAGAAATTGAATCTGTATTAATTGTTCATAAAGAACACGATGTCATCATACTCTGTATAGATTAGTATTATCAATAACATCGTGAAACCAATGAATTTGTTTTTTAACTTACCTATTAGCGATTCAATGTTCACTACCCTTCTTGACATCACTTTGCACCTGTGATGGTCCAGTGCCTTGCTGGGTTAATGCGCCTGACTTGTGAATAGGTGTTCATGAGTTTGACCCCATGGAGAGTATTTTTCATTTAATTACTAATAAGCTTCCTATAGAGCCAATGGAAATTTGCATTGATATTGTGCTTGAGATAGTGCAATTGTGAGATATAGAATGTGTATTAATTGTTCATAAAGAACAAGATGTCATCATACTCTGTATAGATTAGTATTATCAATAACATCGTGAAACCAATGAATTTGTTTTTTAACTTACCTATTAGCGATTCAATGTTCACTACCCTTCTAGACATCACTTTGCACCTGTGATGGTCCAGTGCCTTGCTGGGTTAATGCGCCTGACTTGTGAATAGGTGTTCATGAGTTTGACCCCATGGAGAGTATTTTTCATTTAATTACTAATAAGCTTCCTATAGAGCCAATGGAAATTTGCATTGATATTGTGCTTGAGATAGTGCAATTGTGAGATATAGAATGTGTATTAATTGTTCATAAAGAACAAGATGTCATCATACGCTGAATAGATTGGCATTAACAATAACATAGTGAAACCAATGGATTTCTTTTTTAACTTACCTATTAGCAATTCAATGTTCACTGACCTTCTTGACATCACATTGCACCTGTGATGGTCCAGTGGCTTACCGGGTTAATGTGCCTGATTTTAGTAACAATTGTTCATGAGTTCCACTTCACGGAGAGTATTTTTCATTTACTTACTAATAAGCTTTCTATAGAGCCAATGGAAATTTACATTGATTTTGGGCTTGAGATAGTGCAATTGTGAGATATAGAATTTGTATTAATTGTTCATAAAGAACAAGATGTCATCATACGCTGTATAGACTGGCATTAACAGTAACTTAGAGAAACCAATGGATTTCTTTTTTAACTTACCTATTAGTGATTCAATGTTCACTGCCCTTCTTGACATCAAATTTCATCTGTGATGGTCCAGTGTCTTACTGGGTTAATGCGCCTTACTTTTGAAAAGGTGTTCATGAGTTCGACTTCACGGAGAGTGTTATTCATTTACTTACTAATAAGCTTCCTGTAGAGCCAATGGAAATTTGCATTGATTTTGGACTTGAGATAGTGCAATTGCAGAAATTGAATCTGTATTAATTGTTCATAAAGAACAAGATGTCATCATACTCTGTATAGATTAGTATTATCAATAACATCGTGAAACCAATGAATTTGTTTTTTAACTTACCTATTAGCGATTCAATGTTCACTACCCTTCTTGACATCACTTTGCACCTGTGATGGTCCAGTGCCTTGCTGGGTTAATGCGCCTGACTTGTGAATAGGTGTTCATGAGTTTGACCCCATGGAGAGTATTTTTCATTTAATTACTAATAAGCTTCCTATAGAGCCAATGGAAATTTGCATTGATATTGTGCTTGAGATAGTGCAATTGTGAGATATAGAATGTGTATTAATTGTTCATAAAGAACAAGATGTCATCATACGCTGAATAGATTGGCATTAACAATAACATAGTGAAACCAATGGATTTCTTTTTTAACTTACCTATTAGCAATTCCATGTTCACTGACCTTCTTGACATCGCATTGCACCTGTGATGGTCCAGTGGCTTACTGGGTTAATGTGCCTGATTTTAGTAACAGTTGTTCATGAGTTCCACTTCACGGAGAGTATTTTTCATTTACTTACTAATAAGCTTCCTGTAGAGCCAATGGAAATTTGCATTGATTTCGGGCTTGAGATAGTGCAATTGTGAGATATAGAATTTGTATTAATTGTTCATAAAGAACAAGATGTCATCATACGCTGTATAGACTGGCATTAACAGTAACTTAGATAGACCAATGGATTTCATTTTTAACTTACCTATTAGTGATTCAATGTTCACTGCCCTTCTTGACATCAAATTTCATCTGTGATGGTCCAGTGGCTTACTGGGTTAATGCGCCTTACTTTTGAAAAGGTGTTCATGAGTTCGACTTCACGGAGAGTGTTATTCATTTACTTACTAATAAGCTTCCTGTAGAGCCAATGGAAATTTGCATTGATTTTGGACTTGAGATAGTGCAATTGCAGAAATTGAATCTGTATTAATTGTTCATAAAGAACAAGATGTCATCATACTCTGTATAGATTAGTATTATCAATAACATCGTGAAACCAATGAATTTGTTTTTTAACTTACCTATTAGCGATTCAATGTTCACTACCCTTCTTGACATCACTTTGCACCTGTGATGGTCCAGTGCCTTGCTGGGTTAATGCGCCTGACTTGTGAATAGGTGTTCATGAGTTTGACCCCATGGAGAGTATTTTTCATTTAATTACTAATAAGCTTCCTATAGAGCCAATGGAAATTTGCATTGATATTGTGCTTGAGATAGTGCAATTGTGAGATATAGAATGTGTATTAATTGTTCATAAAGAACAAGATGTCATCATACGCTGAATAGATTGGCATTAACAATAACATAGTGAAACCAATGGATTTCTTTTTTAACTTACCTATTAGCAATTCAATGTTCACTGACCTTCTTGACATCGCATTGCACCTGTGATGGTCCAGTGGCTTACCGGGTTAAAGTGCCTGATTTTAGTATCAGTTGTTCATGAGTCCCACTTCACGGAGAGTATTTTTCATTTACTTACTAATAAGCTTTCTATCGAGCCAATGGAAATTTACATTGATTTTGGGCTTGAGATAGTCCAATTTGAGATATAGAATGTGTATTAATTGTCCATAAAGAACAAGATGTCATCATACGCTGTATAGATTGGCATTAACAATAACATAGTGAAACCAATGGATTTCTTTTTTAACTTACCTATTAGCGATTCAATGTTTACTGCCCTTCTTCTCGTCACATTATTCCTGTGATGGTTCAGTGGCTAGCTGGGTTAATGCGCCTTGTTTGTGAACAAGTGTTCATGAGTTCAACTCTACTGAGAGTATTTTTCATTTACTTACTAATAAGCTTCCTATAGAGCCAATGGAAATTTGCATTGATTTTGGGCTTGAGATAGTGCAATTGTGAGATATAGAATTTGTATTAATTGTTCATAAAGAACAAGATGTCATCATACGCTGTATAGACTGGCATTAACAGTAACTTAGAGAAACCAATGGATTTCTTTTTTAACTTACCTATTAGTGATTCAATGTTCACTGCCCTTCTTGACATCAAATTTCATCTGTGATGGTCCAGTGGCTTACTAGGTTAATGCGCCTTACTTTTGAAAAGGTGTTCATGAGTTCGACTTCACGGAGAGTGTTATTCATTTACTTACTAATAAGCTTCCTGTAGAGCCAATGGAAATTTGCATTGATTTTGGACTTGAGATAGTGCAATTGCAGAAATTGAATCTGTATTAATTGTTCATAAAGAACAAGATGTCATCATACTCTGTATAGATTAGTATTATCAATAACATCGTGAAACCAATGAATTTGTTTTTTAACTTACCTATTAGCGATTCAATGTTCACTACCCTTCTTGACATCACTTTGCACCTGTGATGGTCCAGTGCCTTGCTGGGTTAATGCGCCTGACTTGTGAATAGGTGTTCATGAGTTTGACCCCATGGAGAGTATTTTTCATTTAATTACTAATAAGCTTCCTATAGAGCCAATGGAAATTTGCATTGATATTGTGCTTGAGATAGTGCAATTGTGAGATATAGAATGTGTATTAATTGTTCATAAAGAACAAGATTTCATCATACGCTGAATAGATTGGCATTAACAATAACATAGTGAAACCAATGGATTTCTTTTTTAACTTACCTATTAGCAATTCAATGTTCACTGACCTTCTTGACATCGCATTGCACCTGTGATGGTCCAGTGGCTTACTGGGTTAATGTGCCTGATTTTAGTAACAGTTGTTCATGAGTTCCACTTCACGGAGAGTATTTTTCATTTACTTACTAATAAGCTTTCTATAGAGCCAATGGAAATTTACATTGATTTTGGTCTTGAGATAGTGCAATTGTGAGATATAGAATTTGTATTAATTGTTCATAAAGAACAAGATGTCATCATACGCTGTATAGACTGGCATTAACAGTAACTTAGATAAACCAATGGATTTCTTTTTTAACTTACCTATTAGTGATTCAATGTTCACTGCCCTTCTTGACATCAAATTACATCTGTGATGGTCCAGTGGCTTACTGGCTTACTGGGTTAATGCGCCTTACTTTTGAAAAGGTGTTCATGAGTTCGACTTCACGGAGAGTGTTATTCATTTACTTACTAATAAGCTTCCTGTAGAGCCAATGGAAATTTGCATTGATTTTGGGCTTGAGATAGTGCAATTGTGAGATATAGAATTTGTATTAATTGTTCATAAAGAACAAGATGTCATCATACGCTGTATAGACTGGCATTAACAGTAACTTAGAGAAACCAATGGATTTCTTTTTTAACTTACCTATTAGTGATTCAATGTTCACTGCCCTTCTTGACATCAAATTTCATCTGTGATGGTCCAGTGGCTTACTGGGTTAATGCGCCTTACTTTTGAAAAGGTGTTCATGAGTTCGACTTCACGGAGCGTGTTATTCATTTACTTACTAATAAGCTTCCTGTAGAGCCAATGGAAATTTGCATTGATTTTGGACTTGAGATAGTGCAATTGCAGAAATTGAATCTGTATTAATTGTTCATAAAGAACAAGATGTCATCATACTCTGTATAGATTAGTATTATCAATAACATCGTGAAACCAATGAATTTGTTTTTTAACTTACCTATTAGCGATTCAATGTTCACTACCCTTCTTGACATCACTTTGCACCTGTGATGGTCCAGTGCCTTGCTGGGTTAATGCGCCTGACTTGTGAATAGGTGTTCATGAGTTTGACCCCATGGAGAGTATTTTTCATTTAATTACTAATAAGCTTCCTATAGAGCCAATGGAAATTTGCATTGATATTGTGCTTGAGATAGTGCAATTGTGAGATATAGAACGTGTATTAATTGTTCATAAAGAACAAGATGTCATCATACTCTGTATAGATTAGTATTATCAATAACATCGTGAAACCAATGAATTTGTTTTTTAACTTACCTATTAGCGATTCAATGTTCACTACCCTTCTTGACAACACTTTGCACCTGTGATGGTCCAGTGCCTTGCTGGGTTAATGCGCCTGACTTGTGAATAGGTGTTCATGAGTTTGACCCCATGGAGAGTATTTTTCATTTAATTACTAATAAGCTTCCTATAGAGCCAATGGAAATTTGCATTGATATTGTGCTTGAGATAGTGCAATTGTGAGATATAGAATGTGTATTAATTGTTCATAAAGAACAAGATGTCATCATACGCTGAATAGATTGGCATTAACAATAACATAGTGAAACCAATGGATTTCTTTTTTAACTTACCTATTTGCAATTCAATGTTCACTGACCATCTTGACATCGCATTGCACCTGTGATGGTCCAGTGGCTTACTGGGTTAATGTGCCTGATTTTAGTAACAGTTGTTCATGAGTTCCACTTCACGGAGAGTATTTTTCATTTACTTACTAATAAGCTTTCTATAGAGCCAATGGAAATTTACATTGATTTTGGGCTTGAGATAGTGCAATTGTGAGATATAGAATTTGTATTAATTGTTCATAAAGAACAAGATGTCATCATACGCTGTATAGACTGGCATTAACAGTAACTTAGATAGACCAATGGATTTCATTTTTAACTTACCTATTAGTGATTCAATGTTCACTGCCCTTCTTGACATCAAATTTCATCTGTGATGGTCCAGTGGCTTACTGGGTTAATGCGCCTTACTTTTGAAAAGGTGTTCATGAGTTCGACTTCACGGAGAGTGTTATTCATTTACTTACTAATAAGCTTCCTGTAGAGCCAATGGAAATTTGCATTGATTTTGGACTTGAGATAGTGCAATTGCAGAAATTGAATCTGTATTAATTGTTCATAAAGAACAAGATGTCATCATACTCTGTATAGATTAGTATTATCAATAACATCGTGAAACCAATGAATTTGTTTTTTAACTTACCTATTAGCGATTCAATGTTCACTACCCTTCTTGACATCACTTTGCACCTGTGATGGTCCAGTGCCTTGCTGGGTTAATGCGCCTGACTTGTGAATAGGTGTTCATGAGTTTGACCCCATGGAGAGTATTTTTCATTTAATTACTAATAAGCTTCCTATAGAGCCAATGGAAATTTGCATTGATATTGTGCTTGAGATAGTGCAATTGTGAGATATAGAATGTGTATTAATTGTTCATAAAGAACAAGATGTCATCATACGCTGAATAGATTGGCATTAACAATAACATAGTGAAACCAATGGATTTCTTTTTTAACTTACCTATTAGCAATTCAATGTTCACTGACCTTCTTGACATCGCATTGCACCTGTGATGGTCCAGTGGCTTACCGGGTTAAAGTGCCTGATTTTAGTATCAGTTGTTCATGAGTCCCACTTCACGGAGAGTATTTTTCATTTACTTACTAATAAGCTTTCTATCGAGCCAATGGAAATTTACATTGATTTTGGGCTTGAGATAGTCCAATTTTGAGATATAGAATGTGTATTAATTGTCCATAAAGAACAAGATGTCATCATACGCTGTATAGATTGGCATTAACAATAACATAGTGAAACCAATGGATTTCTTTTTTAACTTACCTATTAGCGATTCAATGTTTACTGCCCTTCTTCTCGTCACATTATTCCTGTGATGGTTCAGTGGCTAGCTGGGTTAATGCGCCTTGTTTGTGAACAAGTGTTCATGAGTTCAACTCTACTGAGAGTATTTTTCATTTACTTACTAATAAGCTTTCTATAGAGCCAATGGAAATTTGCATTGATTTTGGGCTTGAGATAGTGCAATTGTGAGATATAGAATTTGTATTAATTGTTCATAAAGAACAAGATGTCATCATACGCTGTATAGACTGGCATTAACAGTAACTTAGAGAAACCAATGGATTTCTTTTTTAACTTACCTATTAGTGATTCAATGTTCACTGCCCTTCTTGACATCAAATTTCATCTGTGATGGTCCAGTGGCTTACTAGGTTAATGCGCCTTACTTTTGAAAAGGTGTTCATGAGTTCGACTTCACGGAGAGTGTTATTCATTTACTTACTAATAAGCTTCCTGTAGAGCCAATGGAAATTTGCATTGATTTTGGACTTGAGATAGTGCAATTGCAGAAATTGAATCTGTATTAATTGTTCATAAAGAACAAGATGTCATCATACTCTGTATAGATTAGTATTATCAATAACATCGTGAAACCAATGAATTTGTTTTTTAACTTACCTATTAGCGATTCAATGTTCACTACCCTTCTTGACATCACTTTGCACCTGTGATGGTCCAGTGCCTTGCTGGGTTAATGCGCCTGACTTGTGAATAGGTGTTCATGAGTTTGACCCCATGGAGAGTATTTTTCATTTAATTACTAATAAGCTTCCTATAGAGCCAATGGAAATTTGCATTGATATTGTGCTTGAGATAGTGCAATTGTGAGATATAGAATGTGTATTAATTGTTCATAAAGAACAAGATGTCATCATACTCTGTATAGATTAGTATTATCAATAACATCGTGAAACCAATGAATTTGTTTTTTAACTTACCTATTAGCGATTCAATGTTCACTACCCTTCTTGACATCACTTTGCACCTGTGATGGTCCAGTGCCTTGCTGGGTTAATGCGCCTGACTTGTGAATAGGTGTTCATGAGTTTGACCCCATGGAGAGTATTTTTCATTTAATTACTAATAAGCTTCCTATAGAGCCAATGGAAATTTGCATTGATATTGTGCTTGAGATAGTGCAATTGTGAGATATAGAATGTGTATTAATTGTTCATAAAGAACAAGATTTCATCATACGCTGAATAGATTGGCATTAACAATAACATAGTGAAACCAATGGATTTCTTTTTTAACTTACCTATTAGCAATTCAATGTTCACTGACCTTCTTGACATCGCATTGCACCTGTGATGGTCCAGTGGCTTACTGGGTTAATGTGCCTGATTTTAGTAACAGTTGTTCATGAGTTCCACTTCACGGAGAGTATTTTTCATTTACTTACTAATAAGCTTTCTATAGAGCCAATGGAAATTTACATTGATTTTGGTCTTGAGATAGTGCAATTGTGAGATATAGAATTTGTATTAATTGTTCATAAAGAACAAGATGTCATCATACGCTGTATAGACTGGCATTAACAGTAACTTAGATAAACCAATGGATTTCTTTTTTAACTTACCTATTAGTGATTCAATGTTCACTGCCCTTCTTGACATCAAATTTCATCTGTGATGGTCCAGTGGCTTACTGGGTTAATGCGCCTTACTTTTGAAAAGGTGTTCATGAGTTCGACTTCACGGAGAGTGTTATTCATTTACTTACTAATAAGCTTCCTGTAGAGCCAATGGAAATTTGCATTGATTTTGGGCTTGAGATAGTGCAATTGTGAGATATAGAATTTGTATTAATTGTTCATAAAGAACAAGATGTCATCATACGCTGTATAGACTGGCATTAACAGTAACTTAGAGAAACCAATGGATTTCTTTTTTAACTTACCTATTAGTGATTCAATGTTCACTGCCCTTCTTGACATCAAATTTCATCTGTGATGGTCCAGTGGCTTACTGGGTTAATGCGCCTTACTTTTGAAAAGGTGTTCATGAGTTCGACTTCACGGAGAGTGTTATTCATTTACTTACTAATAAGCTTCCTGTAGAGCCAATGGAAATTTGCATTGATTTTGGACTTGAGATAGTGCAATTGCAGAAATTGAATCTGTATTAATTGTTCATAAAGAACAAGATGTCATCATACTCTGTATAGATTAGTATTATCAATAACATCGTGAAACCAATGAATTTGTTTTTTAACTTACCTATTAGCGATTCAATGTTCACTACCCTTCTTGACAACACTTTGCACCTGTGATGGTCCAGTGCCTTGCTGGGTTAATGCGCCTGACTTGTGAATAGGTGTTCATGAGTTTGACCCCATGGAGAGTATTTTTCATTTAATTACTAATAAGCTTCCTATAGAGCCAATGGAAATTTGCATTGATATTGTGCTTGAGATAGTGCAATTGTGAGATATAGAATGTGTATTAATTGTTCATAAAGAACAAGATGTCATCATACGCTGAATAGATTGGCATTAACAATAACATAGTGAAACCAATGGATTTCTTTTTTAACTTACCTATTTGCAATTCAATGTTCACTGACCATCTTGACATCGCATTGCACCTGTGATGGTCCAGTGGCTTACTGGGTTAATGTGCCTGATTTTAGTAACAGTTGTTCATGAGTTCCACTTCACGGAGAGTATTTTTCATTTACTTACTAATAAGCTTTCTATAGAGCCAATGGAAATTTACATTGATTTTGGGCTTGAGATAGTGCAATTGTGAGATATAGAATTTGTATTAATTGTTCATAAAGAACAAGATGTCATCATACGCTGTATAGACTGGCATTAACAGTAACTTAGATAGACCAATGGATTTCATTTTTAACTTACCTATTAGTGATTCAATGTTCACTGCCCTTCTTGACATCAAATTTCATCTGTGATGGTCCAGTGGCTTACTGGGTTAATGCGCCTTACTTTTGAAAAGGTGTTCATGAGTTCGACTTCACGGAGAGTGTTATTCATTTACTTACTAATAAGCTTCCTGTAGAGCCAATGGAAATTTGCATTGATTTTGGACTTGAGATAGTGCAATTGCAGAAATTGAATCTGTATTAATTGTTCATAAAGAACAAGATGTCATCATACTCTGTATAGATTAGTATTATCAATAACATCGTGAAACCAATGAATTTGTTTTTTAACTTACCTATTAGCGATTCAATGTTCACTACCCTTCTTGACATCACTTTGCACCTGTGATGGTCCAGTGCCTTGCTGGGTTAATGCGCCTGACTTGTGAATAGGTGTTCATGAGTTTGACCCCATGGAGAGTATTTTTCATTTAATTACTAATAAGCTTCCTATAGAGCCAATGGAAATTTGCATTGATATTGTGCTTGAGATAGTGCAATTGTGAGATATAGAATGTGTATTAATTGTTCATAAAGAACAAGATGTCATCATACGCTGAATAGATTGGCATTAACAATAACATAGTGAAACCAATGGATTTCTTTTTTAACTTACCTATTAGCAATTCAATGTTCACTGACCTTCTTGACATCGCATTGCACCTGTGATGGTCCAGTGGCTTACCGGGTTAAAGTGCCTGATTTTAGTATCAGTTGTTCATGAGTCCCACTTCACGGAGAGTATTTTTCATTTACTTACTAATAAGCTTTCTATCGAGCCAATGGAAATTTACATTGATTTTGGGCTTGAGATAGTCCAATTTTGAGATATAGAATGTGTATTAATTGTCCATAAAGAACAAGATGTCATCATACGCTGTATAGATTGGCATTAACAATAACATAGTGAAACCAATGGATTTCTTTTTTAACTTACCTATTAGCGATTCAATGTTTACTGCCCTTCTTCTCGTCACATTATTCCTGTGATGGTTCAGTGGCTAGCTGGGTTAATGCGCCTTGTTTGTGAACAAGTGTTCATGAGTTCAACTCTACTGAGAGTATTTTTCATTTACTTACTAATAAGCTTTCTATAGAGCCAATGGAAATTTGCATTGATTTTGGGCTTGAGATAGTGCAATTGTGAGATATAGAATTTGTATTAATTGTTCATAAAGAACAAGATGTCATCATACGCTGTATAGACTGGCATTAACAGTAACTTAGAGAAACCAATGGATTTCTTTTTTAACTTACCTATTAGTGATTCAATGTTCACTGCCCTTCTTGACATCAAATTTCATCTGTGATGGTCCAGTGGCTTACTAGGTTAATGCGCCTTACTTTTGAAAAGGTGTTCATGAGTTCGACTTCACGGAGAGTGTTATTCATTTACTTACTAATAAGCTTCCTGTAGAGCCAATGGAAATTTGCATTGATTTTGGACTTGAGATAGTGCAATTGCAGAAATTGAATCTGTATTAATTGTTCATAAAGAACAAGATGTCATCATACTCTGTATAGATTAGTATTATCAATAACATCGTGAAACCAATGAATTTGTTTTTTAACTTACCTATTAGCGATTCAATGTTCACTACCCTTCTTGACATCACTTTGCACCTGTGATGGTCCAGTGCCTTGCTGGGTTAATGCGCCTGACTTGTGAATAGGTGTTCATGAGTTTGACCCCATGGAGAGTATTTTTCATTTAATTACTAATAAGCTTCCTATAGAGCCAATGGAAATTTGCATTGATATTGTGCTTGAGATAGTGCAATTGTGAGATATAGAATGTGTATTAATTGTTCATAAAGAACAAGATGTCATCATACTCTGTATAGATTAGTATTATCAATAACATCGTGAAACCAATGAATTTGTTTTTTAACTTACCTATTAGCGATTCAATGTTCACTACCCTTCTTGACATCACTTTGCACCTGTGATGGTCCAGTGCCTTGCTGGGTTAATGCGCCTGACTTGTGAATAGGTGTTCATGAGTTTGACCCCATGGAGAGTATTTTTCATTTAATTACTAATAAGCTTCCTATAGAGCCAATGGAAATTTGCATTGATATTGTGCTTGAGATAGTGCAATTGTGAGATATAGAATGTGTATTAATTGTTCATAAAGAACAAGATTTCATCATACGCTGAATAGATTGGCATTAACAATAACATAGTGAAACCAATGGATTTCTTTTTTAACTTACCTATTAGCAATTCAATGTTCACTGACCTTCTTGACATCGCATTGCACCTGTGATGGTCCAGTGGCTTACTGGGTTAATGTGCCTGATTTTAGTAACAGTTGTTCATGAGTTCCACTTCACGGAGAGTATTTTTCATTTACTTACTAATAAGCTTTCTATAGAGCCAATGGAAATTTACATTGATTTTGGTCTTGAGATAGTGCAATTGTGAGATATAGAATTTGTATTAATTGTTCATAAAGAACAAGATGTCATCATACGCTGTATAGACTGGCATTAACAGTAACTTAGATAAACCAATGGATTTCTTTTTTAACTTACCTATTAGTGATTCAATGTTCACTGCCCTTCTTGACATCAAATTTCATCTGTGATGGTCCAGTGGCTTACTGGGTTAATGCGCCTTACTTTTGAAAAGGTGTTCATGAGTTCGACTTCACGGAGAGTGTTATTCATTTACTTACTAATAAGCTTCCTGTAGAGCCAATGGAAATTTGCATTGATTTTGGGCTTGAGATAGTGCAATTGTGAGATATAGAATTTGTATTAATTGTTCATAAAGAACAAGATGTCATCATACGCTGTATAGACTGGCATTAACAGTAACTTAGAGAAACCAATGGATTTCTTTTTTAACTTACCTATTAGTGATTCAATGTTCACTGCCCTTCTTGACATCAAATTTCATCTGTGATGGTCCAGTGGCTTACTGGGTTAATGCGCCTTACTTTTGAAAAGGTGTTCATGAGTTCGACTTCACGGAGAGTGTTATTCATTTACTTACTAATAAGCTTCCTGTAGAGCCAATGGAAATTTGCATTGATTTTGGACTTGAGATAGTGCAATTGCAGAAATTGAATCTGTATTAATTGTTCATAAAGAACAAGATGTCATCATACTCTGTATAGATTAGTATTATCAATAACATCGTGAAACCAATGAATTTGTTTTTTAACTTACCTATTAGCGATTCAATGTTCACTACCCTTCTTGACATCACTTTGCACCTGTGATGGTCCAGTGCCTTGCTGGGTTAATGCGCCTGACTTGTGAATAGGTGTTCATGAGTTTGACCCCATGGAGAGTATTTTTCATTTAATTACTAATAAGCTTCCTATAGAGCCAATGGAAATTTGCATTGATATTGTGCTTGAGATCGTGCAATTGTGAGATATAGAATGTGTATTAATTGTTCATAAAGAACAAGATGTCATCATACGCTGAATAGATTGGCATTAACAATAACATAGTGAAACCAATGGATTTCTTTTTTAACTTACCTATTAGCAATTCAATGTTCACTGACCATCTTGACATCGCATTGCACCTGTGATGGTCCAGTGGCTTACTGGGTTAATGTGCCTGATTTTAGTAACAGTTGTTCATGAGTTCCACTTCACGGAGAGTATTTTTCATTTACTTACTAATAAGCTTTCTATAGAGCCAATGGAAATTTACATTGATTTTGGGCTTGAGATAGTGCAATTGTGAGATATAGAATTTGTATTAATTGTTCATAAAGAACAAGATGTCATCATACGCTGTATAGACTGGCATTAACAGTAACTTAGATAGACCAATGGATTTCATTTTTAACTTACCTATTAGTGATTCAATGTTCACTGCCCTTCTTGACATCAAATTTCATCTGTGATGGTCCAGTGGCTTACTGGGTTAATGCGCCTTACTTTTGAAAAGGTGTTCATGAGTTCGACTTCACGGAGAGTGTTATTCATTTACTTACTAATAAGCTTCCTGTAGAGCCAATGGAAATTTGCATTGATTTTGGACTTGAGATAGTGCAATTGCAGAAATTGAATCTGTATTAATTGTTCATAAAGAACAAGATGTCATCATACTCTGTATAGATTAGTATTATCAATAACATCGTGAAACCAATGAATTTGTTTTTTAACTTACCTATTAGCGATTCAATGTTCACTACCCTTCTTGACATCACTTTGCACCTGTGATGGTCCAGTGCCTTGCTGGGTTAATGCGCCTGACTTGTGAATAGGTGTTCATGAGTTTGACCCCATGGAGAGTATTTTTCATTTAATTACTAATAAGCTTCCTATAGAGCCAATGGAAATTTGCATTGATATTGTGCTTGAGATAGTGCAATTGTGAGATATAGAATGTGTATTAATTGTTCATAAAGAACAAGATGTCATCATACGCTGAATAGATTGGCATTAACAATAACATAGTGAAACCAATGGATTTCTTTTTTAACTTACCTATTAGCAATTCAATGTTCACTGACCTTCTTGACATCGCATTGCACCTGTGATGGTCCAGTGGCTTACCGGGTTAAAGTGCCTGATTTTAGTATCAGTTGTTCATGAGTCCCACTTCACGGAGAGTATTTTTCATTTACTTACTAATAAGCTTTCTATCGAGCCAATGGAAATTTACATTGATTTTGGGCTTGAGATAGTCCAATTTTGAGATATAGAATGTGTATTAATTGTCCATAAAGAACAAGATGTCATCATACGCTGTATAGATTGGCATTAACAATAACATAGTGAAACCAATGGATTTCTTTTTTAACTTACCTATTAGCGATTCAATGTTTACTGCCCTTCTTCTCGTCACATTATTCCTGTGATGGTTCAGTGGCTAGCTGGGTTAATGCGCCTTGTTTGTGAACAAGTGTTCATGAGTTCAACTCTACTGAGAGTATTTTTCATTTACTTACTAATAAGCTTTCTATAGAGCCAATGGAAATTTGCATTGATTTTGGGCTTGAGATAGTGCAATTGTGAGATATAGAATTTGTATTAATTGTTCATAAAGAACAAGATGTCATCATACGCTGTATAGACTGGCATTAACAGTAACTTAGAGAAACCAATGGATTTCTTTTTTAACTTACCTATTAGTGATTCAATGTTCACTGCCCTTCTTGACATCAAATTACATCTGTGATGGTCCAGTGGCTTACTGGGTTAATGCGCCTTACTTTTGAAAAGGTGTTCATGAGTTCGACTTCACGGAGAGTGTTATTCATTTACTTACTAATAAGCTTCCTGTAGAGCCAATGGAAATTTGCATTGATTTTGGGCTTGAGATAGTGCAATTGTGAGATATAGAATTTGTATTAATTGTTCATAAAGAACAAGATGTCATCATACGCTGTATAGACTGGCATTAACAGTAACTTAGAGAAACCAATGGATTTCTTTTTTAACTTACCTATTAGTGATTCAATGTTCACTGCCCTTCTTGACATCAAATTTCATCTGTGATGGTCCAGTGGCTTACTAGGTTAATGCGCCTTACTTTTGAAAAGGTGTTCATGAGTTCGACTTCACGGAGAGTGTTATTCATTTACTTACTAATAAGCTTCCTGTAGAGCCAATGGAAATTTGCATTGATTTTGGACTTGAGATAGTGCAATTGCAGAAATTGAATCTGTATTAATTGTTCATAAAGAACAAGATGTCATCATACTCTGTATAGATTAGTATTATCAATAACATCGTGAAACCAATGAATTTGTTTTTTAACTTACCTATTAGCGATTCAATGTTCACTACCCTTCTTGACATCACTTTGCACCTGTGATGGTCCAGTGCCTTGCTGGGTTAATGCGCCTGACTTGTGAATAGGTGTTCATGAGTTTGACCCCATGGAGAGTATTTTTCATTTAATTACTAATAAGCTTCCTATAGAGCCAATGGAAATTTGCATTGATATTGTGCTTGAGATAGTGCAATTGTGAGATATAGAATGTGTATTAATTGTTCATAAAGAACAAGATGTCATCATACGCTGAATAGATTGGCATTAACAATAACATAGTGAAACCAATGGATTTCTTTTTTAACTTACCTATTTGCAATTCAATGTTCACTGACCATCTTGACATCGCATTGCACCTGTGATGGTCCAGTGGCTTACTGGGTTAATGTGCCTGATTTTAGTAACAGTTGTTCATGAGTTCCACTTCACGGAGAGTATTTTTCATTTACTTACTAATAAGCTTTCTATAGAGCCAATGGAAATTTACATTGATTTTGGGCTTGAGATAGTGCAATTGTGAGATATAGAATTTGTATTAATTGTTCATAAAGAACAAGATGTCATCATACGCTGTATAGACTGGCATTAACAGTAACTTAGATAGACCAATGGATTTCATTTTTAACTTACCTATTAGTGATTCAATGTTCACTGCCCTTCTTGACATCAAATTTCATCTGTGATGGTCCAGTGGCTTACTGGGTTAATGCGCCTTACTTTTGAAAAGGTGTTCATGAGTTCGACTTCACGGAGAGTGTTATTCATTTACTTACTAATAAGCTTCCTGTAGAGCCAATGGAAATTTGCATTGATTTTGGACTTGAGATAGTGCAATTGCAGAAATTGAATCTGTATTAATTGTTCATAAAGAACAAGATGTCATCATACTCTGTATAGATTAGTATTATCAATAACATCGTGAAACCAATGAATTTGTTTTTTAACTTACCTATTAGCGATTCAATGTTCACTACCCTTCTTGACATCACTTTGCACCTGTGATGGTCCAGTGCCTTGCTGGGTTAATGCGCCTGACTTGTGAATAGGTGTTCATGAGTTTGACCCCATGGAGAGTATTTTTCATTTAATTACTAATAAGCTTCCTATAGAGCCAATGGAAATTTGCATTGATATTGTGCTTGAGATAGTGCAATTGTGAGATATAGAATGTGTATTAATTGTTCATAAAGAACAAGATGTCATCATACGCTGAATAGATTGGCATTAACAATAACATAGTGAAACCAATGGATTTCTTTTTTAACTTACCTATTAGCAATTCAATGTTCACTGACCTTCTTGACATCGCATTGCACCTGTGATGGTCCAGTGGCTTACCGGGTTAAAGTGCCTGATTTTAGTATCAGTTGTTCATGAGTCCCACTTCACGGAGAGTATTTTTCATTTACTTACTAATAAGCTTTCTATCGAGCCAATGGAAATTTACATTGATTTTGGGCTTGAGATAGTCCAATTTTGAGATATAGAATGTGTATTAATTGTCCATAAAGAACAAGATGTCATCATACGCTGTATAGATTGGCATTAACAATAACATAGTGAAACCAATGGATTTCTTTTTTAACTTACCTATTAGCGATTCAATGTTTACTGCCCTTCTTCTCGTCACATTATTCCTGTGATGGTTCAGTGGCTAGCTGGGTTAATGCGCCTTGTTTGTGAACAAGTGTTCATGAGTTCAACTCTACTGAGAGTATTTTTCATTTACTTACTAATAAGCTTTCTATAGAGCCAATGGAAATTTGCATTGATTTTGGGCTTGAGATAGTGCAATTGTGAGATATAGAATTTGTATTAATTGTTCATAAAGAACAAGATGTCATCATACGCTGTATAGACTGGCATTAACAGTAACTTAGAGAAACCAATGGATTTCTTTTTTAACTTACCTATTAGTGATTCAATGTTCACTGCCCTTCTTGACATCAAATTACATCTGTGATGGTCCAGTGGCTTACTGGGTTAATGCGCCTTACTTTTGAAAAGGTGTTCATGAGTTCGACTTCACGGAGAGTGTTATTCATTTACTTACTAATAAGCTTCCTGTAGAGCCAATGGAAATTTGCATTGATTTTGGGCTTGAGATAGTGCAATTGTGAGATATAGAATTTGTATTAATTGTTCATAAAGAACAAGATGTCATCATACGCTGTATAGACTGGCATTAACAGTAACTTAGAGAAACCAATGGATTTCTTTTTTAACTTACCTATTAGTGATTCAATGTTCACTGCCCTTCTTGACATCAAATTTCATCTGTGATGGTCCAGTGGCTTACTAGGTTAATGCGCCTTACTTTTGAAAAGGTGTTCATGAGTTCGACTTCACGGAGAGTGTTATTCATTTACTTACTAATAAGCTTCCTGTAGAGCCAATGGAAATTTGCATTGATTTTGGACTTGAGATAGTGCAATTGCAGAAATTGAATCTGTATTAATTGTTCATAAAGAACAAGATGTCATCATACTCTGTATAGATTAGTATTATCAATAACATCGTGAAACCAATGAATTTGTTTTTTAACTTACCTATTAGCGATTCAATGTTCACTACCCTTCTTGACATCACTTTGCACCTGTGATGGTCCAGTGCCTTGCTGGGTTAATGCGCCTGACTTGTGAATAGGTGTTCATGAGTTTGACCCCATGGAGAGTATTTTTCATTTAATTACTAATAAGCTTCCTATAGAGCCAATGGAAATTTGCATTGATATTGTGCTTGAGATAGTGCAATTGTGAGATATAGAATGTGTATTAATTGTTCATAAAGAACAAGATGTCATCATACTCTGTATAGATTAGTATTATCAATAACATCGTGAAACCAATGAATTTGTTTTTTAACTTACCTATTAGCGATTCAATGTTCACTACCCTTCTTGACATCACTTTGCACCTGTGATGGTCCAGTGCCTTGCTGGGTTAATGCGCCTGACTTGTGAATAGGTGTTCATGAGTTTGACCCCATGGAGAGTATTTTTCATTTAATTACTAATAAGCTTCCTATAGAGCCAATGGAAATTTGCATTGATATTGTGCTTGAGATAGTGCAATTGTGAGATATAGAATGTGTATTAATTGTTCATAAAGAACAAGATTTCATCATACGCTGAATAGATTGGCATTAACAATAACATAGTGAAACCAATGGATTTCTTTTTTAACTTACCTATTAGCAATTCAATGTTCACTGACCTTCTTGACATCGCATTGCACCTGTGATGGTCCAGTGGCTTACTGGGTTAATGTGCCTGATTTTAGTAACAGTTGTTCATGAGTTCCACTTCACGGAGAGTATTTTTCATTTACTTACTAATAAGCTTTCTATAGAGCCAATGGAAATTTACATTGATTTTGGTCTTGAGATAGTGCAATTGTGAGATATAGAATTTGTATTAATTGTTCATAAAGAACAAGATGTCATCATACGCTGTATAGACTGGCATTAACAGTAACTTAGATAAACCAATGGATTTCTTTTTTAACTTACCTATTAGTGATTCAATGTTCACTGCCCTTCTTGACATCAAATTTCATCTGTGATGGTCCAGTGGCTTACTGGGTTAATGCGCCTTACTTTTGAAAAGGTGTTCATGAGTTCGACTTCACGGAGAGTGTTATTCATTTACTTACTAATAAGCTTCCTGTAGAGCCAATGGAAATTTGCATTGATTTTGGGCTTGAGATAGTGCAATTGTGAGATATAGAATTTGTATTAATTGTTCATAAAGAACAAGATGTCATCATACGCTGTATAGACTGGCATTAACAGTAACTTAGAGAAACCAATGGATTTCTTTTTTAACTTACCTATTAGTGATTCAATGTTCACTGCCCTTCTTGACATCAAATTTCATCTGTGATGGTCCAGTGGCTTACTGGGTTAATGCGCCTTACTTTTGAAAAGGTGTTCATGAGTTCGACTTCACGGAGAGTGTTATTCATTTACTTACTAATAAGCTTCCTGTAGAGCCAATGGAAATTTGCATTGATTTTGGACTTGAGATAGTGCAATTGCAGAAATTGAATCTGTATTAATTGTTCATAAAGAACAAGATGTCATCATACTCTGTATAGATTAGTATTATCAATAACATCGTGAAACCAATGAATTTGTTTTTTAACTTACCTATTAGCGATTCAATGTTCACTACCCTTCTTGACATCACTTTGCACCTGTGATGGTCCAGTGCCTTGCTGGGTTAATGCGCCTGACTTGTGAATAGGTGTTCATGAGTTTGACCCCATGGAGAGTATTTTTCATTTAATTACTAATAAGCTTCCTATAGAGCCAATGGAAATTTGCATTGATATTGTGCTTGAGATCGTGCAATTGTGAGATATAGAATGTGTATTAATTGTTCATAAAGAACAAGATGTCATCATACGCTGAATAGATTGGCATTAACAATAACATAGTGAAACCAATGGATTTCTTTTTTAACTTACCTATTAGCAATTCAATGTTCACTGACCATCTTCACATCGCATTGCACCTGTGATGGTCCAGTGGCTTACTGGGTTAATGTGCCTGATTTTAGTAACAGTTGTTCATGAGTTCCACTTCACGGAGAGTATTTTTCATTTACTTACTAATAAGCTTTCTATAGAGCCAATGGAAATTTACATTGATTTTGGGCTTGAGATAGTGCAATTGTGAGATATAGAATTTGTATTAATTGTTCATAAAGAACAAGATGTCATCATACGCTGTATAGACTGGCATTAACAGTAACTTAGATAGACCAATGGATTTCATTTTTAACTTACCTATTAGTGATTCAATGTTCACTGCCCTTCTTGACATCAAATTTCATCTGTGATGGTCCAGTGGCTTACTGGGTTAATGCGCCTTACTTTTGAAAAGGTGTTCATGAGTTCGACTTCACGGAGAGTGTTATTCATTTACTTACTAATAAGCTTCCTGTAGAGCCAATGGAAATTTGCATTGATTTTGGACTTGAGATAGTGCAATTGCAGAAATTGAATCTGTATTAATTGTTCATAAAGAACAAGATGTCATCATACTCTGTATAGATTAGTATTATCAATAACATCGTGAAACCAATGAATTTGTTTTTTAACTTACCTATTAGCGATTCAATGTTCACTACCCTTCTTGACATCACTTTGCACCTGTGATGGTCCAGTGCCTTGCTGGGTTAATGCGCCTGACTTGTGAATAGGTGTTCATGAGTTTGACCCCATGGAGAGTATTTTTCATTTAATTACTAATAAGCTTCCTATAGAGCCAATGGAAATTTGCATTGATATTGTGCTTGAGATAGTGCAATTGTGAGATATAGAATGTGTATTAATTGTTCATAAAGAACAAGATGTCATCATACGCTGAATAGATTGGCATTAACAATAACATAGTGAAACCAATGGATTTCTTTTTTAACTTACCTATTAGCAATTCAATGTTCACTGACCTTCTTGACATCGCATTGCACCTGTGATGGTCCAGTGGCTTACCGGGTTAAAGTGCCTGATTTTAGTATCAGTTGTTCATGAGTCCCACTTCACGGAGAGTATTTTTCATTTACTTACTAATAAGCTTTCTATCGAGCCAATGGAAATTTACATTGATTTTGGGCTTGAGATAGTCCAATTTTGAGATATAGAATGTGTATTAATTGTCCATAAAGAACAAGATGTCATCATACGCTGTATAGATTGGCATTAACAATAACATAGTGAAACCAATGGATTTCTTTTTTAACTTACCTATTAGCGATTCAATGTTTACTGCCCTTCTTCTCGTCACATTATTCCTGTGATGGTTCAGTGGCTAGCTGGGTTAATGCGCCTTGTTTGTGAACAAGTGTTCATGAGTTCAACTCTACTGAGAGTATTTTTCATTTACTTACTAATAAGCTTTCTATAGAGCCAATGGAAATTTGCATTGATTTTGGGCTTGAGATAGTGCAATTGTGAGATATAGAATTTGTATTAATTGTTCATAAAGAACAAGATGTCATCATACGCTGTATAGACTGGCATTAACAGTAACTTAGAGAAACCAATGGATTTCTTTTTTAACTTACCTATTAGTGATTCAATGTTCACTGCCCTTCTTGACATCAAATTTCATCTGTGATGGTCCAGTGGCTTACTAGGTTAATGCGCCTTACTTTTGAAAAGGTGTTCATGAGTTCGACTTCACGGAGAGTGTTATTCATTTACTTACTAATAAGCTTCCTGTAGAGCCAATGGAAATTTGCATTGATTTTGGACTTGAGATAGTGCAATTGCAGAAATTGAATCTGTATTAATTGTTCATAAAGAACAAGATGTCATCATACTCTGTATAGATTAGTATTATCAATAACATCGTGAAACCAATGAATTTGTTTTTTAACTTACCTATTAGCGATTCAATGTTCACTACCCTTCTTGACATCACTTTGCACCTGTGATGGTCCAGTGCCTTGCTGGGTTAATGCGCCTGACTTGTGAATAGGTGTTCATGAGTTTGACCCCATGGAGAGTATTTTTCATTTAATTACTAATAAGCTTCCTATAGAGCCAATGGAAATTTGCATTGATATTGTGCTTGAGATAGTGCAATTGTGAGATATAGAATGTGTATTAATTGTTCATAAAGAACAAGATGTCATCATACTCTGTATAGATTAGTATTATCAATAACATCGTGAAACCAATGAATTTGTTTTTTAACTTACCTATTAGCGATTCAATGTTCACTACCCTTCTTGACATCACTTTGCACCTGTGATGGTCCAGTGCCTTGCTGGGTTAATGCGCCTGACTTGTGAATAGGTGTTCATGAGTTTGACCCCATGGAGAGTATTTTTCATTTAATTACTAATAAGCTTCCTATAGAGCCAATGGAAATTTGCATTGATATTGTGCTTGAGATAGTGCAATTGTGAGATATAGAATGTGTATTAATTGTTCATAAAGAACAAGATTTCATCATACGCTGAATAGATTGGCATTAACAATAACATAGTGAAACCAATGGATTTCTTTTTTAACTTACCTATTAGCAATTCAATGTTCACTGACCTTCTTGACATCGCATTGCACCTGTGATGGTCCAGTGGCTTACTGGGTTAATGTGCCTGATTTTAGTAACAGTTGTTCATGAGTTCCACTTCACGGAGAGTATTTTTCATTTACTTACTAATAAGCTTTCTATAGAGCCAATGGAAATTTACATTGATTTTGGTCTTGAGATAGTGCAATTGTGAGATATAGAATTTGTATTAATTGTTCATAAAGAACAAGATGTCATCATACGCTGTATAGACTGGCATTAACAGTAACTTAGATAAACCAATGGATTTCTTTTTTAACTTACCTATTAGTGATTCAATGTTCACTGCCCTTCTTGACATCAAATTTCATCTGTGATGGTCCAGTGGCTTACTGGGTTAATGCGCCTTACTTTTGAAAAGGTGTTCATGAGTTCGACTTCACGGAGAGTGTTATTCATTTACTTACTAATAAGCTTCCTGTAGAGCCAATGGAAATTTGCATTGATTTTGGGCTTGAGATAGTGCAATTGTGAGATATAGAATTTGTATTAATTGTTCATAAAGAACAAGATGTCATCATACGCTGTATAGACTGGCATTAACAGTAACTTAGAGAAACCAATGGATTTCTTTTTTAACTTACCTATTAGTGATTCAATGTTCACTGCCCTTCTTGACATCAAATTTCATCTGTGATGGTCCAGTGGCTTACTGGGTTAATGCGCCTTACTTTTGAAAAGGTGTTCATGAGTTCGACTTCACGGAGAGTGTTATTCATTTACTTACTAATAAGCTTCCTGTAGAGCCAATGGAAATTTGCATTGATTTTGGACTTGAGATAGTGCAATTGCAGAAATTGAATCTGTATTAATTGTTCATAAAGAACAAGATGTCATCATACTCTGTATAGATTAGTATTATCAATAACATCGTGAAACCAATGAATTTGTTTTTTAACTTACCTATTAGCGATTCAATGTTCACTACCCTTCTTGACATCACTTTGCACCTGTGATGGTCCAGTGCCTTGCTGGGTTAATGCGCCTGACTTGTGAATAGGTGTTCATGAGTTTGACCCCATGGAGAGTATTTTTCATTTAATTACTAATAAGCTTCCTATAGAGCCAATGGAAATTTGCATTGATATTGTGCTTGAGATCGTGCAATTGTGAGATATAGAATGTGTATTAATTGTTCATAAAGAACAAGATGTCATCATACGCTGAATAGATTGGCATTAACAATAACATAGTGAAACCAATGGATTTCTTTTTTAACTTACCTATTAGCAATTCAATGTTCACTGACCATCTTGACATCGCATTGCACCTGTGATGGTCCAGTGGCTTACTGGGTTAATGTGCCTGATTTTAGTAACAGTTGTTCATGAGTTCCACTTCACGGAGAGTATTTTTCATTTACTTACTAATAAGCTTTCTATAGAGCCAATGGAAATTTACATTGATTTTGGGCTTGAGATAGTGCAATTGTGAGATATAGAATTTGTATTAATTGTTCATAAAGAACAAGATGTCATCATACGCTGTATAGACTGGCATTAACAGTAACTTAGATAAACCAATGGATTTCATTTTTAACTTACCTATTAGTGATTCAATGTTCACTTCCCTTCTTGACATCAAATTTCATCTGTGATGGTCCAGTGGCTTACTGGGTTAATGCGCCTTACTTTTGAAAAGGTGTTCATGAGTTCGACTTCACGGAGAGTGTTATTCATTTACTTACTAATAAGCTTCCTGTAGAGCCAATGGAAATTTGCATTGATTTTGGACTTGAGATAGTGCAATTGCAGAAATTGAATCTGTATTAATTGTTCATAAAGAACAAGATGTCATCATACTCTGTATAGATTAGTATTATCATTAACATCGTGAAACCAATGAATTTGTTTTTTAACTTACCTATTAGCGATTCAATGTTCACTACCCTTCTTGACATCACTTTGCACCTGTGATGGTCCAGTGCCTTGCTGGGTTAATGCGCCTGACTTGTGAATAGGTGTTCATGAGTTTGACCCCATGGAGAGTATTTTTCATTTAATTACTAATAAGCTTCCTATAGAGCCAATGGAAATTTGCATTGATATTGTGCTTGAGATAGTGCAATTGTGAGATATAGAATGTGTATTAATTGTTCATAAAGAACAAGATGTCATCATACGCTGAATAGATTGGCATTAACAATAACATAGTGAAACCAATGGATTTCTTTTTTAACTTACCTATTAGCAATTCAATGTTCACTGACCTTCTTGACATCGCATTGCACCTGTGATGGTCCAGTGGCTTACCGGGTTAAAGTGCCTGATTTTAGTATCAGTTGTTCATGAGTCCCACTTCACGGAGAGTATTTTTCATTTACTTACTAATAAGCTTTCTATCGAGCCAATGGAAATTTACATTGATTTTGGGCTTGAGATAGTCCAATTTTGAGATATAGAATGTGTATTAATTGTCCATAAAGAACAAGATGTCATCATACGCTGTATAGATTGGCATTAACAATAACATAGTGAAACCAATGGATTTCTTTTTTAACTTACCTATTAGCGATTCAATGTTTACTGCCCTTCTTCTCGTCACATTATTCCTGTGATGGTTCAGTGGCTAGCTGGGTTAATGCGCCTTGTTTGTGAACAAGTGTTCATGAGTTCAACTCTACTGAGAGTATTTTTCATTTACTTACTAATAAGCTTCCTATAGAGCCAATGGAAATTTGCATTGATTTTGGGCTTGAGATAGTGCAATTGTGAGATATAGAATTTGTATTAATTGTTCATAAAGAACAAGATGTCATCATACGCTGTATAGACTGGCATTAACAGTAACTTAGAGAAACCAATGGATTTCTTTTTTAACTTACCTATTAGTGATTCAATGTTCACTGCCCTTCTTGACATCAAATTTCATCTGTGATGGTCCAGTGGCTTACTGGGTTAATGCGCCTTACTTTTGAAAAGGTGTTCATGAGTTCGACTTCACGGAGAGTGTTATTCATTTACTTACTAATAAGCTTCCTGTAGAGCCAATGGAAATTTGCATTGATTTTGGACTTGAGATAGTGCAATTGCAGAAATTGAATCTGTATTAATTTTTCATAAAGAACAAGATGTCATCATACTCTGTATAGATTAGTATTATCAATAACATCGTGAAACCAATGAATTTGTTTTTTAACTTACCTATTAGCGATTCAATGTTCACTACCCTTCTTGACATCACTTTGCACCTGTGATGGTCCAGTGCCTTGCTGGGTTAATGCGCCTGACTTGTGAATAGGTGTTCATGAGTTTGACCCCATGGAGAGTATTTTTCATTTAATTACTAATAAGCTTCCTATAGAGCC
Source organism: Phyllobates terribilis (assembly GCF_046119375.1). Lineage (NCBI taxonomy): Eukaryota > Metazoa > Chordata > Amphibia > Anura > Dendrobatidae > Phyllobates > Phyllobates terribilis. The sequence goes on along the minus strand of NW_027362764.1, from coordinate 322,337,762 downwards.
AATGGAAATTTGCATTGATATTGTGCTTGAGATAGTGCAATTGTGAGATATAGAATGTGTATTAATTGTTCATAAAGAACAAGATGTCATCATACTCTGTATAGATTAGTATTATCAATAACATCGTGAAACCAATGAATTTGTTTTTTAACTTACCTATTAGCGATTCAATGTTCACTACCCTTCTTGACATCACTTTGCACCTTTGATGGTCCAGTGCCTTGCTGGGTTAATGCGCCTGACTTGTGAATAGGTGTTCATGAGTTTGACCCCATGGAGAGTATTTTTCATTTAATTACTAATAAGCTTCCTATAGAGCCAATGGAAATTTGCATTGATATTGTGCTTGAGATAGTGCAATTGTGAGATATAGAATGTGTATTAATTGTTCATAAAGAACAAGATGTCATCATACGCTGAATAGATTGGCATTAACAATAACATAGTGAAACCAATGGATTTCTTTTTTAACTTACCTATTAGCAATTCAATGTTCACTGACCATCTTGACATCGCATTGCACCTGTGATGGTCCAGTGGCTTACTGGGTTAATGTGCCTGATTTTAGTAACAGTTGTTCATGAGTTCCACTTCACGGAGAGTATTTTTCATTTACTTACTAATAAGCTTTCTATAGAGCCAATGGAAATTTACATTGATTTTGGGCTTGAGATAGTGCAATTGTGAGATATAGAATTTGTATTAATTGTTCATAAAGAACAAGATGTCATCATACGCTGTATAGACTGGCATTAACAGTAACTTAGATAGACCAATGGATTTCATTTTTAACTTACCTATTAGTGATTCAATGTTCACTGCCCTTCTTGACATCAAATTTCATCTGTGATGGTCCAGTGGCTTACTGGGTTAATGCGCCTTTCTTTTGAAAAGGTGTTCATGAGTTCGACTTCACGGAGAGTGTTATTCATTTACTTACTAATAAGCTTCCTGTAGAGCCAATGGAAATTTGCATTGATTTTGGACTTGAGATAGTGCAATTGCAGAAATTGAATCTGTATTAATTGTTCATAAAGAACAAGATGTCATCATACTCTGTATAGATTAGTATTATCAATAACATCGTGAAACCAATGAATTTGTTTTTTAACTTACCTATTAGCGATTCAATGTTCACTACCCTTCTTGACATCACTTTGCACCTGTGATGGTCCAGTGCCTTGCTGGGTTAATGCGCCTGACTTGTGAATAGGTGTTCATGAGTTTGACCCCATGGAGAGTATTTTTCATTTAATTACTAATAAGCTTCCTATAGAGCCAATGGAAATTTGCATTGATATTGTGCTTGAGATAGTGCAATTGTGAGATATAGAATGTGTATTAATTGTTCATAAAGAACAAGATGTCATCATACGCTGAATAGATTGGCATTAACAATAACATAGTGAAACCAATGGATTTCTTTTTTAACTTACCTATTAGCAATTCAATGTTCACTGACCTTCTTGACATCGCATTGCACCTGTGATGGTCCAGTGGCTTACCGGGTTAAAGTGCCTGATTTTAGTATCAGTTGTTCATGAGTCCCACTTCACGGAGAGTATTTTTCATTTACTTACTAATAAGCTTTCTATCGAGCCAATGGAAATTTACATTGATTTTGGGCTTGAGATAGTCCAATTTTGAGATATAGAATGTGTATTAATTGTCCATAAAGAACAAGATGTCATCATACGCTGTATAGATTGGCATTAACAATAACATAGTGAAACCAATGGATTTCTTTTTTAACTTACCTATTAGCGATTCAATGTTTACTGCCCTTCTTCTCGTCACATTATTCCTGTGATGGTTCAGTGGCTAGCTGGGTTAATGCGCCTTGTTTGTGAACAAGTGTTCATGAGTTCAACTCTACTGAGAGTATTTTTCATTTACTTACTAATAAGCTTCCTATAGAGCCAATGGAAATTTGCATTGATTTTGGGCTTGAGATAGTGCAATTGTGAGATATAGAATTTGTATTAATTGTTCATAAAGAACAAGATGTCATCATACGCTGTATAGACTGGCATTAACAGTAACTTAGAGAAACCAATGGATTTCTTTTTTAACTTACCTATTAGTGATTCAATGTTCACTGCCCTTCTTGACATCAAATTTCATCTGTGATGGTCCAGTGGCTTACTAGGTTAATGCGCCTTACTTTTGAAAAGGTGTTCATGAGTTCGACTTCACGGAGAGTGTTATTCATTTACTTACTAATAAGCTTCCTGTAGAGCCAATGGAAATTTGCATTGATTTTGGGCTTGAGATAGTGCAATTGTGAGATATAGAATTTGTATTAATTGTTCATAAAGAACAAGATGTCATCATATGCTGTATAGACTGGCATTAACAGTAACTTAGAGAAACCAATGGATTTCTTTTTTAACTTACCTATTAGTGATTCAATGTTCACTGCCCTTCTTGACATCAAATTTCATCTGTGATGGTCCAGTGGCTTACTGGGTTAATGCGCCTTACTTTTGAAAAGGTGTTCATGAGTTCGACTTCACGGAGAGTGTTATTCATTTACTTACTAATAAGCTTCCTGTAGAGCCAATGGAAATTTGCATTGATTTTGGACTTGAGATAGTGCAATTGCAGAAATTGAATCTGTATTAATTGTTCATAAAGAACAAGATGTCATCATACTCTGTATAGATTAGTATTATCAATAACATCGTGAAACCAATGAATTTGTTTTTTAACTTACCTATTAGCGATTCAATGTTCACTACCCTTCTTGACATCACTTTGCACCTGTGATGGTCCAGTGCCTTGCTGGGTTAATGCGCCTGACTTGTGAATAGGTGTTCATGAGTTTGACCCCATGGAGAGTATTTTTCATTTAATTACTAATAAGCTTCCTATAGAGCCAATGGAAATTTGCATTGATATTGTGCTTGAGATAGTGCAATTGTGAGATATAGAATGTGTATTAATTGTTCATAAAGAACAAGATGTCATCATACGCTGAATAGATTGGCATTAACAATAACATAGTGAAACCAATGGATTTCTTTTTTAACTTACCTATTAGCAATTCAATGTTCACTGACCATCTTGACATCGCATTGCACCTGTGATGGTCCAGTGGCTTACTGGGTTAATGTGCCTGATTTTAGTAACAGTTGTTCATGAGTTCCACTTCACGGAGAGTATTTTTCATTTACTTACTAATAAGCTTTCTATAGAGCCAATGGAAATTTACATTGATTTTGGGCTTGAGATAGTGCAATTGTGAGATATAGAATTTGTATTAATTGTTCATAAAGAACAAGATGTCATCATACGCTGTATAGACTGGCATTAACATTAACTTAGATAAACCAATGGATTTCATTTTTAACTTACCTATTAGTGATTCAATGTTCACTGCCCTTCTTGACATCAAATTTCATCTGTGATGGTCCAGTGGCTTACTGGGTTAATGCGCCTTACTTTTGAAAAGGTGTTCATGAGTTCGACTTCACGGAGAGTGTTATTCATTTACTTACTAATAAGCTTCCTGTAGAGCCAATGGAAATTTGCATTGATTTTGGACTTGAGATAGTGCAATTGCAGAAATTGAATCTGTATTAATTGTTCATAAAGAACAAGATGTCATCATACTCTGTATAGATTAGTATTATCATTAACATCGTGAAACCAATGAATTTGTTTTTTAACTTACCTATTAGCGATTCAATGTTCACTACCCTTCTTGACATCACTTTGCACCTGTGATGGTCCAGTGCCTTGCTGGGTTAATGCGCCTGACTTGTGAATAGGTGTTCATGAGTTTGACCCCATGGAGAGTATTTTTCATTTAATTACTAATAAGCTTCCTATAGAGCCAATGGAAATTTGCATTGATATTGTGCTTGAGATAGTGCAATTGTGAGATATAGAATGTGTATTAATTGTTCATAAAGAACAAGATGTCATCATACGCTGAATAGATTGGCATTAACAATAACATAGTGAAACCAATGGATTTCTTTTTTAACTTACCTATTAGCAATTCAATGTTCACTGACCTTCTTGACATCGCATTGCACCTGTGATGGTCCAGTGGCTTACCGGGTTAAAGTGCCTGATTTTAGTATCAGTTGTTCATGAGTCCCACTTCACGGAGAGTATTTTTCATTTACTTACTAATAAGCTTTCTATCGAGCCAATGGAAATTTACATTGATTTTGGGCTTGAGATAGTCCAATTTTGAGATATAGAATGTGTATTAATTGTCCATAAAGAACAAGATGTCATCATACGCTGTATAGATTGGCATTAACAATAACATAGTGAAACCAATGGATTTCTTTTTTAACTTACCTATTAGCGATTCAATGTTTACTGCCCTTCTTCTCGTCACATTATTCCTGTGATGGTTCAGTGGCTAGCTGGGTTAATGCGCCTTGTTTGTGAACAAGTGTTCATGAGTTCAACTCTACTGAGAGTATTTTTCATTTACTTACTAATAAGCTTCCTATAGAGCCAATGGAAATTTGCATTGATTTTGGGCTTGAGATAGTGCAATTGTGAGATATAGAATTTGTATTAATTGTTCATAAAGAACAAGATGTCATCATACGCTGTATAGACTGGCATTAACAGTAACTTAGAGAAACCAATGGATTTCTTTTTTAACTTACCTATTAGTGATTCAATGTTCACTGCCCTTCTTGACATCAAATTTCATCTGTGATGGTCCAGTGGCTTACTAGGTTAATGCGCCTTACTTTTGAAAAGGTGTTCATGAGTTCGACTTCACGGAGAGTGTTATTCATTTACTTACTAATAAGCTTCCTGTAGAGCCAATGGAAATTTGCATTGATTTTGGACTTGAGATAGTGCAATTGCAGAAATTGAATCTGTATTAATTGTTCATAAAGAACAAGATGTCATCATACTCTGTATAGATTAGTATTATCAATAACATCGTGAAACCAATGAATTTGTTTTTTAACTTACCTATTAGCGATTCAATGTTCACTACCCTTCTTGACATCACTTTGCACCTGTGATGGTCCAGTGCCTTGCTGGGTTAATGCGCCTGACTTGTGAATAGGTGTTCATGAGTTTGACCCCATGGAGAGTATTTTTCATTTAATTACTAATAAGCTTCCTATAGAGCCAATGGAAATTTGCATTGATATTGTGCTTGAGATAGTGCAATTGTGAGATATAGAATGTGTATTAATTGTTCATAAAGAACAAGATGTCATCATACTCTGTATAGATTAGTATTATCAATAACATTGTGAAACCAATGAATTTGTTTTTTAACTTACCTATTAGCGATTCAATGTTCACTACCCTTCTTGACATCACTTTGCACCTGTGATGGTCCAGTGCCTTGCTGGGTAAATGCGCCTGACTTGTGAATAGGTGTTCATGAGTTTGACCCCATGGAGAGTATTTTTCATTTAATTACTAATAAGCTTCCTATAGAGCCAATGGAAATTTGCATTGATATTGTGCTTGAGATAGTGCAATTGTGAGATATAGAATGTGTATTAATTGTTCATAAAGAACAAGATTTCATCATACGCTGAATAGATTGGCATTAACAATAACATAGTGAAACCAATGGATTTCTTTTTTAACTTACCTATTAGCAATTCAATGTTCACTGACCTTCTTGACATCGCATTGCACCTGTGATGGTCCAGTGGCTTACTGGGTTAATGTGCCTGATTTTAGTAACAGTTGTTCATGAGTTCCACTTCACGGAGAGTATTTTTCATTTACTTACTAATAAGCTTTCTATAGAGCCAATGGAAATTTACATTGATTTTGGTCTTGAGATAGTGCAATTGTGAGATATAGAATTTGTATTAATTGTTCATAAAGAACAAGATGTCATCATACGCTGTATAGACTGGCATTAACAGTAACTTAGATAAACCAATGGATTTCTTTTTTAACTTACCTATTAGTGATTCAATGTTCACTGCCCTTCTTGACATCAAATTTCATCTGTGATGGTCCAGTGGCTTACTGGGTTAATGCGCCTTACTTTTGAAAAGGTGTTCATGAGTTCGACTTCACGGAGAGTGTTATTCATTTACTTACTAATAAGCTTCCTGTAGAGCCAATGGAAATTTGCATTGATTTTGGGCTTGAGATAGTGCAATTGTGAGATATAGAATTTGTATTAATTGTTCATAAAGAACAAGATGTCATCATACGCTGTATAGACTGGCATTAACAGTAACTTAGAGAAACCAATGGATTTCTTTTTTAACTTACCTATTAGTGATTCAATGTTCACTGCCCTTCTTGACATCAAATTTCATCTGTGATGGTCCAGTGGCTTACTGGGTTAATGCGCCTTACTTTTGAAAAGGTGTTCATGAGTTCGACTTCACGGAGAGTGTTATTCATTTACTTACTAATAAGCTTCCTGTAGAGCCAATGGAAATTTGCATTGATTTTGGACTTGAGATAGTGCAATTGCAGAAATTGAATCTGTATTAATTGTTCATAAAGAACAAGATGTCATCATACTCTGTATAGATTAGTATTATCAATAACATCGTGAAACCAATGAATTTGTTTTTTAACTTACCTATTAGCGATTCAATGTTCACTACCCTTCTTGACATCACTTTGCACCTGTGATGGTCCAGTGCCTTGCTGGGTTAATGCGCCTGACTTGTGAATAGGTGTTCATGAGTTTGACCCCATGGAGAGTATTTTTCATTTAATTACTAATAAGCTTCCTATAGAGCCAATGGAAATTTGCATTGATATTGTGCTTGAGATAGTGCAATTGTGAGATATAGAATGTGTATTAATTGTTCATAAAGAACAAGATGTCATCATACGCTGAATAGATTGGCATTAACAATAACATAGTGAAACCAATGGATTTCTTTTTTAACTTACCTATTAGCAATTCAATGTTCACTGACCATCTTGACATCGCATTGCACCTGTGATGGTCCAGTGGCTTACTGGGTTAATGTGCCTGATTTTAGTAACAGTTGTTCATGAGTTCCACTTCACGGAGAGTATTTTTCATTTACTTACTAATAAGCTTTCTATAGAGCCAATGGAAATTTACATTGATTTTGGGCTTGAGATAGTGCAATTGTGAGATATAGAATTTGTATTAATTGTTCATAAAGAACAAGATGTCATCATACGCTGTATAGACTGGCATTAACAGTAACTTAGATAAACCAATGGATTTCATTTTTAACTTACCTATTAGTGATTCAATGTTCACTGCCCTTCTTGACATCAAATTTCATCTGTGATGGTCCAGTGGCTTACTGGGTTAATGCGCCTTACTTTTGAAAAGGTGTTCATGAGTTCGACTTCACGGAGAGTGTTATTCATTTACTTACTAATAAGCTTCCTGTAGAGCCAATGGAAATTTGCATTGATTTTGGACTTGAGATAGTGCAATTGCAGAAATTGAATCTGTATTAATTGTTCATAAAGAACAAGATGTCATCATACTCTGTATAGATTAGTATTATCATTAACATCGTGAAACCAATGAATTTGTTTTTTAACTTACCTATTAGCGATTCAATGTTCACTACCCTTCTTGACATCACTTTGCACCTGTGATGGTCCAGTGCCTTGCTGGGTTAATGCGCCTGACTTGTGAATAGGTTTTCATGAGTTTGACCCCATGGAGAGTATTTTTCATTTAATTACTAATAAGCTTCCTATAGAGCCAATGGAAATTTGCATTGATATTGTGCTTGAGATAGTGCAATTGTGAGATATAGAATGTGTATTAATTGTTCATAAAGAACAAGATGTCATCATACGCTGAATAGATTGGCATTAACAATAACATAGTGAAACCAATGGATTTCTTTTTTAACTTACCTATTAGCAATTCAATGTTCACTGACCTTCTTGACATCGCATTGCACCTGTGATGGTCCAGTGGCTTACCGGGTTAAAGTGCCTGATTTTAGTATCAGTTGTTCATGAGTCCCACTTCACGGAGAGTATTTTTCATTTACTTACTAATAAGCTTTCTATCGAGCCAATGGAAATTTACATTGATTTTGGGCTTGAGATAGTCCAATTTTGAGATATAGAATGTGTATTAATTGTCCATAAAGAACAAGATGTCATCATACGCTGTATAGATTGGCATTAACAATAACATAGTGAAACCAATGGATTTCTTTTTTAACTTACCTATTAGCGATTCAATGTTTACTGCCCTTCTTCTCGTCACATTATTCCTGTGATGGTTCAGTGGCTAGCTGGGTTAATGCGCCTTGTTTGTGAACAAGTGTTCATGAGTTCAACTCTACTGAGAGTATTTTTCATTTACTTACTAATAAGCTTCCTATAGAGCCAATGGAAATTTGCATTGATTTTGGGCTTGAGATAGTGCAATTGTGAGATATAGAATTTGTATTAATTGTTCATAAAGAACAAGATGTCATCATACGCTGTATAGACTGGCATTAACAGTAACTTAGAGAAACCAATGGATTTCTTTTTTAACTTACCTATTAGTGATTCAATGTTCACTGCCCTTCTTGACATCAAATTTCATCTGTGATGGTCCAGTGGCTTACTGGGTTAATGCGCCTTACTTTTGAAAAGGTGTTCATGAGTTCGACTTCACGGAGAGTGTTATTCATTTACTTACTAATAAGCTTCCTGTAGAGCCAATGGAAATTTGCATTGATTTTGGACTTGAGATAGTGCAATTGCAGAAATTGAATCTGTATTAATTTTTCATAAAGAACAAGATGTCATCATACTCTGTATAGATTAGTATTATCAATAACATCGTGAAACCAATGAATTTGTTTTTTAACTTACCTATTAGCGATTCAATGTTCACTACCCTTCTTGACATCACTTTGCACCTGTGATGGTCCAGTGCCTTGCTGGGTTAATGCGCCTGACTTGTGAATAGGTGTTCATGAGTTTGACCCCATGGAGAGTATTTTTCATTTAATTACTAATAAGCTTCCTATAGAGCCAATGGAAATTTGCATTGATATTGTGCTTGAGATAGTGTAATTGTGAGATATAGAATGTGTATTAATTGTTCATAAAGAACAAGATGTCATCATACTCTGTATAGATTAGTATTATCAATAACATCGTGAAACCAATGAATTTGTTTTTTAACTTACCTATTAGCGATTCAATGTTCACTACCCTTCTTGACATCACTTTGCACCTGTGATGGTCCAGTGCCTTGCTGGGTTAATGCGCCTGACTTGTGAATAGGTGTTCATGAGTTTGACCCCATGGAGAGTATTTTTCATTTAATTACTAATAAGCTTCCTATAGAGCCAATGGAAATTTGCATTGATATTGTGCTTGAGATAGTGCAATTGTGAGATATAGAATGTGTATTAATTGTTCATAAAGAACAAGATGTCATCATACGCTGAATAGATTGGCATTAACAATAACATAGTGAAACCAATGGATTTCTTTTTTAACTTACCTATTAGCAATTCAATGTTCACTGACCTTCTTGACATCGCATTGCACCTGTGATGGTCCAGTGGCTTACTGGGTTAATGTGCCTGATTTTAGTAACAGTTGTTCATGAGTTCCACTTCACGGAGAGTATTTTTCATTTACTTACTAATAAGCTTTCTATAGAGCCAATGGAAATTTACATTGATTTTGGGCTTGAGATAGTGCAATTGTGAGATATAGAATTTGTATTAATTGTTCATAAAGAACAAGATGTCATCATACGCTGTATAGACTGGCATTAACAGTAACTTAGATAAACCAATGGATTTCATTTTTAACTTACCTATTAGTGATTCAATGTTCACTGCCCTTCTTGACATCAAATTTCATCTGTGATGGTCCAGTGGCTTACTGGGTTAATGCGCCTTACTTTTGAAAAGGTGTTCATGAGTTCGACTTCACGGAGAGTGTTATTCATTTACTTACTAATAAGCTTCCTGTAGAGCCAATGGAAATTTGCATTGATTTTGGACTTGAGATAGTGCAATTGCAGAAATTGAATCTGTATTAATTGTTCATAAAGAACAAGATGTCATCATACTCTGTATAGATTAGTATTATCAATAACATCGTGAAACCAATGAATTTGTTTTTTAACTTACCTATTAGCGATTCAATGTTCACTACCCTTCTTGACATCACTTTGCACCTGTGATGGTCCAGTGCCTTGCTGGGTTAATGCGCCTGACTTGTGAATAGGTGTTCATGAGTTTGACCCCATGGAGAGTATTTTTCATTTAATTACTAATAAGCTTCCTGTAGAGCCAATGGAAATTTGCATTAATTTTGGACTTGAGATAGTGCAATTGCAGAAATTGAATCTGTATTAATTGTTCATAAAGAACAAGATGTCATCATACTCTGTATAGATTAGTATTATCAATAACATCGTGAAACCAATGAATTTGTTTTTTAACTTACCTATTAGCGATTCAATGTTCACTACCCTTCTTGACATCACTTTGCACCTGTGATGGTCCAGTGCCTTGCTGGGTTAATGCGCCTGACTTGTGAATAGGTGTTCATGAGTTTGACCCCATGGAGAGTATTTTTCATTTAATTACTAATAAGCTTCCTATAGAGCCAATGGAAATTTGCATTGATATTGTGCTTGAGATAGTGCAATTGTGAGATATAGAATGTGTATTAATTGTTCATAAAGAACAAGATGTCATCATACTCTGTATAGATTAGTATTATCAATAACATCGTGAAACCAATGAATTTGTTTTTTAACTTACCTATTAGCGATTCAATGTTCACTACCCTTCTTGACATCACTTTGCACCTGTGATGGTCCAGTGCCTTGCTGGGTTAATGCGCCTGACTTGTGAATAGGTGTTCATGAGTTTGACCCCATGGAGAGTATTTTTCATTTAATTACTAATAAGCTTCCTATAGAGCCAATGGAAATTTGCATTGATATTGTGCTTGAGATAGTGCAATTGTGAGATATAGAATGTGTATTAATTGTTCATAAAGAACAAGATGTCATCATACGCTGAATAGATTGGCATTAACAATAACATAGTGAAACCAATGGATTTCTTTTTTAACTTACCTATTAGCAATTCAATGTTCACTGACCTTCTTGACATCGCATTGCACCTGTGATGGTCCAGTGGCTTACTGGGTTAATGTGCCTGATTTTAGTAACAGTTGTTCATGAGTTCCACTTCACGGAGAGTATTTTTCATTTACTTACTAATAAGCTTTCTATAGAGCCAATGGAAATTTACATTGATTTTGGGCTTGAGATAGTGCAATTGTGAGATATAGAATTTGTATTAATTGTTCATAAAGAACAAGATGTCATCATACGCTGTATAGACTGGCATTAACAGTAACTTAGATAAACCAATGGATTTCATTTTTAACTTACCTATTAGTGATTCAATGTTCACTGCCCTTCTTGACATCAAATTTCATCTGTGATGGTCCAGTGGCTTACTGGGTTAATGCGCCTTACTTTTGAAAAGGTGTTCATGAGTTCGACTTCACGGAGAGTGTTATTCATTTACTTACTAATAAGCTTCCTGTAGAGCCAATGGAAATTTGCATTGATTTTGGACTTGAGATAGTGCAATTGCAGAAATTGAATCTGTATTAATTGTTCATAAAGAACAAGATGTCATCATACTCTGTATAGATTAGTATTATCAATAACATCGTGAAACCAATGAATTTGTTTTTTAACTTACCTATTAGCGATTCAATGTTCACTACCCTTCTTGACATCACTTTGCACCTGTGATGGTCCAGTGCCTTGCTGGGTTAATGCGCCTGACTTGTGAATAGGTGTTCATGAGTTTGACCCCATGGAGAGTATTTTTCATTTAATTACTAATAAGCTTCCTATAGAGCCAATGGAAATTTGCATTGATATTGTGCTTGAGATAGTGCAATTGTGAGATATAGAATGTGTATTAATTGTTCATAAAGAACAAGATGTCATCATACTCTGTATAGATTAGTATTATCAATAACATCGTGAAACCAATGAATTTGTTTTTTAACTTACCTATTAGCGATTCAATGTTCACTACCCTTCTTGACATCACTTTGCACCTGTGATGGTCCAGTGCCTTGCTGGGTTAATGCGCCTGACTTGTGAATAGGTGTTCATGAGTTTGACCCCATGGAGAGTATTTTTCATTTAATTACTAATAAGCTTCCTATAGAGCCAATGGAAATTTGCATTGATATTGTGCTTGAGATAGTGCAATTGTGAGATATAGAATGTGTATTAATTGTTCATAAAGAACAAGATGTCATCATACGCTGAATAGATTGGCATTAACAATAACATAGTGAAACCAATGGATTTCTTTTTTAACTTACCTATTAGCAATTCAATGTTCACTGACCTTCTTGACATCGCGTTGCACCTGTGATGGTCCAGTGGCTTACTGGGTTAATGTGCCTGATTTTAGTAACAGTTGTTCATGAGTTCCACTTCACGGAGAGTATTTTTCATTTACTTACTAATAAGCTTTCTATAGAGCCAATGGAAATTTACATTGATTTTGGGCTTGAGATAGTGCAATTGTGAGATATAGAATTTGTATTAATTGTTCATAAAGAACAAGATGTCATCATACGCTGTATAGACTGGCATTAACAGTAACTTAGATAAACCAATGGATTTCATTTTTAACTTACCTATTAGTGATTCAATGTTCACTGCCCTTCTTGACATCAAATTTCATCTGTGATGGTCCAGTGGCTTACTGGGTTAATGCGCCTGATTTAAGTAACAGTTGTTCATGAGTCCCACTTCACGGAGAGTATTTTTCATTTACTTACTAATAAGCTTTCTATAGAGCCAATGGAAATTTACATTGATTTTGGGCTTGAGATAGTCCAATTTTGAAATATAGAATGTGTATTAATTGTCCATAAAGAACAAGATGTCATCATACGCTGTATAGATTGGCATTAACAATAACATAGTGAAACCAATGGATTTCTTTTTTAACTTACCTATTAGCAATTCAATGTTTACTGCCCTTCTTCTTGTCGCATCGTTCCTGTGATGGTTCAGTGGCTAACTGGGTTAATGCGCCTTGTTTGTGAACAAGTGTTCATGAGTTCAACTCTACTGAGAATATTTTTTATTTACTTACTAATAAGCTTCCTATAGAGCCAAAGGAAATTTGCATTGATTTTGGGCTTGAGATAGTGCAATTGTGAGAAATAGAATCTGTATTAATTGTTCATAAAGAACAAGATGTCATCATACGCTGTATAGACTGGCATTAACAGTAACTTAGAGAAACCAATGGATTTCTTTTTTAACTTACCTATTAGTGATTCAATGTTCACTGCCCTTCTTGACATCAAATTTCATCTGTGATGGTCCAGTGGCTTACTGGGTTAATGCGCCTTACTTTTGAAAAGGTGTTCATGAGTTCGACTTCACGGAGAGTGTTATTCAATTACTTACTAATAAGCTTCCTGTAGAGCCAATGGAAATTTGCATTAATTTTGGACTTGAGATAGTGCAATTGCAGAAATTGAATCTGTATTAATTGTTCATAAAGAACAAGATGTCATCATACTCTGTATAGATTAGTATTATCAATAACATCGTGAAACCAATGAATTTGTTTTTTAACTTACCTATTAGCGATTCAATGTTCACTACCCTTCTTGACATCACTTTGCACCTGTGATGGTCCAGTGCCTTGCTGGGTTAATGCGCCAGACTTCTGAATAGGTGTTCATGAGTTTGACCCCATGGAGAGTATTTTTCATTTAATTACTAATAAGCTTCCTATAGAGCCAATGGAAATTTGCATTGATATTGTGCTTGAGATAGTGCAATTGTGAGATATAGAATGTGTATTAATTGTTCATAAAGAACAAGATGTCATCATACGCTGAATAGATTGGCATTAACAATAACATAGTGAAACCAATGGATTTCTTTTTTAACTTACCTATTAGCAATTCAATGTTCACTGACCTTCTTGACATCGCATTGCACCAGTGATGGTCCAGTGGCTTACCGGGTTAATGTGCCTGATTTAAGTAACAGTTGTTCATGAGTCCCACTTCACGGAGAGTATTTTTCATTTACTTACTAATAAGCTTTCTATAGAGCCAATGGAAATTTACATTGATTTTGGGCTTGAGATAGTCCAATTTTGAGATATAGAATGTGTATTAATTGTCCATAAAGAACAAGATGTCATCATACGCTGTATAGATTGGCATTAACAATAACATAGTGAAACCAATGGATTTCTTTTTTAACTTACCTATTAGCGATTCAATGTTTACTGCCCTTCTTCTTGTCGCATCGTTCCTGTGATGGTTCAGTGGCTAACTGGGTTAATACGCCTTGTTTGTGAACAAGTGTTCATGAGTTCAACTCTTCTGAGAGTATTTTTTATTTACTTACTAATAAGCTTCCTATAGAGCCAAAGGAAATTTGCATTGATTTTGGGCTTGAGATAGTCCAATTTTGAGATATAGAATGTGTATTAATTATCCATAAAGAACAAGATGTCATCATGCTCTGTATAGAATGGCATTAACAATAACATAGCGAAACCAATGGATTTCTTTTTTAACTTACCTATTAGCGATTCAATGTTCACTGCCATTCTTGACATCACACTGCTCCTGTGATGGCCCAGTGGCTCCCTTGGTTAATGCGCCTGACTTGTGAAGAACTGTTCATGAGTTTGACTCCACGAAGAGTATTTTTCATTTAGCTTCCTATAGAGCCAATGGAAATTTGCATTTATTTTGGGCTTGAGATAGTGCAATTGTGAGATATAGAATCTGTATTAATTGTTCATAAAGAACAAGATGTCATCATGCGCTGTATAGATTGGCATTAACAATAACATAGTGAAACCAATGGATTTCTTTTTTAGCTTACCTATTAGCAATTCAATGTTCACTGCCATTCTTGACATTACATAGCACCTGCGATGGTCCAGTGGCTTACTGGGTTAATGCACCTGTCTTGTGAACAGGTGTTCATGAATTCGACTTCACAAAGAGTATTTTTCATTTACTTACTAATAAGCTTCTTATAGAGTCAATGGAAATTTGCATTGATTTTGGGCTTGAGATAGTGCATTTGTGAGAAATAGAATCTGTATTAATTGTTCATAAAAAACAAGATGTCATCATACGCTGTATAGATTGGCATTAACAGTAACATAGAAAAACCAATGGATTTCTTTTTTAACTTACCTATTAGCGATTCAATGTTCACTGCCCTTCTTGACATTAAATTGCACCTGTGATGGTCCACTGGCTTTCTGGGTTGATGTGCCTGCTTTGTGAACAAATGTTCATGAGTTCGACTCCACGGAAAGTATTTTTAATTTACTTACTAATAAGCTTCTTATAGAGCCAATGGAAATTTGCATTGATTTTGGGCTTGAGATGGTGCAATTATGAGAAATAGAATCTGTATTAATTGTTCATAAAGAACAATATGTCATCATGCGCTGTATAGAATGGCATTAACAAAAACATAGCGAAACCAATGGATTTCTTTTTTAACTTACCTATTAGCGATTCAATGTTCACTGCCATTCTTGACATCACATTGCTCCTGTGATGGCCCAGTGGCTCCCTTGTTTAATGCGCCTGACTTGTGAAGAACTGTTCATGAGTTTGACTCCACGAAGAGTATTTTTCATTTAGCTTCCTACAGAGCCAATGGAAATTTGCATTGATTTTGGGCTTGAGATAGTGCAGTTGTGAGAAATACAATCTGTATTAATTGTTCATAAAGAACAAGAAGTCATCATACGCTGTATAGATTGGCATTAACAATAACATAGTGAAACCAATGGATTTCTTTTTTAACTTACCTATTAGCAATTCTATGTTCACTGCCCTTCTTGACATCACATTGCTCCTGTGATGGTCCAGTGTCTCCCTTGGTTAATGTGCCTGTATTGTGAAAAGGTGTTCATGAGTTCAATTCCACGAAGAGTGTTTTTCATTTAGCTTCCTATAGAGCCAATGGAAATTTGCATTGATTTTGGGCTTGAGATAGTGCAATTGTGAGATATAGAATCTGTATTAATTGTTCATAAAGAACAAGATGTCATCATGCGCTGTATAGATTGGCATTAACAATAACAGTGAAACAAATGGATTTCTTTTTTAACTTACCTATTAGCAATTCAATGTTCATTGCTCTTCTTGACATCACATTGCTCCTGTGATGATCCAGTGGCTCTCTGGGTTAATGCGCCTGACTTGTGAGCAAGTGTTCGTGAATTTGACTCCACGGAGAGTCTTTTTCATACAGCTTCCTATAGAGCCAATGGAAATTTGCATTGATTTTGGGCTTGAGATAGTGTAATTGTGAGAAATAGAATCTGTATTAATTGTTAATAAAGAACAAGATGTCATCATACGCTGTATAGATTGGCATTAACAATAACATAGTGAAACTAATGGATTTCTTTTTTAACTTACCTATTAACGATTCAATGTTTACTGCCCTTCTTGACATCTCATTGCTCATGTGATGGTCCAGTGGCTCTCTGGGTTAATGAGCCTCATTTGTGAACATGAGTTCGACTTCATGGAAGGTATGTTTCATTTACTAACTAATAAGCTTCCTATAAAGCCAATGGAAATTTGCATTGATTTTGGGCTTGAGATAGTGCAATTGTGAGATATAGAATTTGTATTAATTTTTCATAAAGAACAAGATGTCATCATACGCTGTATAGATTGGCATTAACAATAACAGTGAAACAAATCGATTTATTTTTTAACTTACCTATTAGCAATTCAATGTTCATTGCTCTTCTTGACATCACATTGCTCCTGTGATGATCCAGTGGCTCTCTGGGTTAATGAGTTTGACTCCACGGAGAGTATTTTTCATTTAGCTTCCTATAGAGCCAATGGAAATTTGCATTGATTTTGGGCTGGAGATAGTGTAATTGTGAGAAATAGAATCTGTATTAATTGTTCATAAAGAACAAGATGTCATCATACGCTGTATAGATTGGCATTAACAATAACATAGTGAAACTAATGGATTTCTTTTTTAACTTACCTATTAGCGATTCAATGTTCACTGCCCTTCTTGACATTAAATTGCACCTGTGATGGTCCACTGGCTTACTGGGTTGATGCACCTGCTTTGTGAACAAATGTTCATGAGTTCGACTTCACTAAGAGTATTTTCATTTACTTACTAATAAGCTTCTTATAGAGCCAATGGAAATTTGCATTTATTTTGGGCTTGAGATAGTGCATTTGTGAGAAATAGAATCTTTATTAATTGTTCATAAAGAACAAGATGTCATCATACGCTATATAGATTGGCATTAACAATAACATAGTGAAACTAATGGATTTCTTTTTTAACTTACCTATTAACGATTCAATGTTTACTGCCCTTCTTGACATCTCATTGCTCCTGTGATGATCCAGTGGCTCTCTGGGTTAATGAGTTTGACTCCACGGAGAGTATTTTTCATTTAGCTTCCTATAGAGCCAATGGAAATTTGAATTGATTTTGGGCTGGAGATAGTGTAATTGTGAGAAATAGAATCTGTATTAATTGTTCATAAAGAACAAGATGTCATCATACGCTGTATAGATTGGCATTAACAATAACATAGTGAAACTAATGGATTTCTTTTTTAACTTACCTATTAACGATTCAATGTTTACTGCCCTTATTGACATCTCATTGCTCATGTGATGGTCCAGTGGCTCTCTGGGTTAATGAGCCTAATTTGTGAACATGAGTTCGACTCCATGGAAAGTATGTTTCATTTACTAACTAATAAGCTTCCTATAAAGCCAATGGAAATTTGCATTGATTTTGGGCTTGAGATAGTGCAATTGTGAGATATAGAATTTGTATTAATTGTTCATAAAGAACAAGATGTCATCATACGCTGTATAGATTGGCATTAACAATAACAGTGAAACAAATCGATTTATTTTTTAACTTACCTATTAGCAATTCAATGTTCATTGCTCTTCTTGACATCACATTGCTCCTGTGATGATCCAGTGGCTCTCTGGGTTAATGCGCCTCACTTGTGAGCAAGTGTTCATGAATTTGACTCCACGGAGAGCATTTTTCATTTAGCTTCCTATAGAGCCAATGGAAATTTGCATTGATTTTGTGCTGGAGATAGTGTAATTGTGAGAAATAGAATCTGTATTAATTGTTCATAAAGAACAAGATGTCATCATACGCTGTATAGATTGGCATTAACAATAACATAGTGAAACTAATGGATTTCTTTTTTAACTTACCTATTAACGATTCAATGTTTACTGCCCTTCTTGACATCTCATTGCTCATGTGATGGTCCAGTGGCTCCCTGCGTTAATGAGCCTCATTTGTGAACATGAGTTCGACTCCATGGAAAGTATGTTTCATTTACTAACTAATAAACTTCCTATAAAGCCAATGGAAATTTGCATTGATTTTGGGCTTGAGATAGTGCAATTGTGAGATATAGAATTTGTATTAATTGTTCATAAAGAACAAGATGTCATCATACGCTGTATAGATTGGCATTAACAATAACATAGTGAAACCAATGGATTTCTTTTTTAACTTATCTATTAGCAATTCAATGTTCACTGCCATTCTTGACATTACATAGCACCTGCGAAGTTATTTCATTTACTTACTAATAAGCTTCTTATAGAGTCAATGGAAATTTGCATTGATTTTGGGCTTGAGATAGTGCAATTGTGAGAAATAGAATCTGTATTAATTGTTCATAAAGAACAAGATGTCATCATACGCTGTATAGATTGGCATTAACTGTAACATAGAAAAACCAATGGATTTCTTTTTTAACTTACCTATTAGCGATTCAATGTTCACTGCTCTTCTTCACATCACACTGCTCCTGTGATGGTCCAGTGGCTCTCTTTGTTAATGCGCTTCACTTGTGAGCAAGTGTTTATGAGTTCGACTCCACGGAGAGTATTTTTCTTTTAGCTTCCTATAAAGCCAATGGAAATTTGCATTGATTTTGGGCTTGAGATAGTGCAATTGTGAGAAATAGAATCTGTATTAATTGTTCATAAAGAACAAGATGTCATCATACGCTGTATAGATTGGCATTAACAATAACATAGTGAAACTAATGGATTTCTTTTTTAACTTACCTATTAACGATTCAATGTTTACTGCCCTTCTTGACATCTCATTGCTCATGTGATGGTCCAGTGGCTCTCTGGGTTAATGAGCCTCATTTGTGAACATGAGTTCGACTCCATTGAAAGTATGTTTCATTTACTAACTAATAAGCTTCCTATAAAGCCAATGGAAATTTGCATTGATTTTGGGCTTGAGATAGTGCAATTGTGAGATATAGAATTTGTATTAATTGTTCATAAAGAACAAGATGTCATCATACGCTGTATAGATTGGCATTAACAATAACAGTGAAACAAATCGATTTATTTTTTAACTTACCTATTAGCAATTCAATGTTCATTGCTCTTCTTGACATCACATTGCTCCTGTGATGATCCAGTGGCTCTCTGGGTTAATGAGTTTGACTCCACAGAGAGTATTTTTAATTTAGCTTCCTATAGAGCCAATGGAAATTTGCATTGATTTTGGGCTGGAGATAGTGTAATTGTGAGAAATAGAATCTGTATTAATTGTTCATAAAGAACAAGATGTCATCATACGCTGTATAGATTGGCATTAACAATAATATAGTGAAACTAATGGATTTCTTTTTTAACTTACCTATTAGCGATTCAATGTTCACTGCCCTTCTTGACATTAAATTGCACCTGTGATGGTCCACTGGCTTACTGGGTTGATGCACCTGCTTTGTGAACAAATGTTCATGAGTTCAACTTCACTAAGAGTATTTTCATTTACTTACTAATAAGCTTCTTATAGAGCCAATGGAAATTTGCATTTATTTTGGGCTTGAGATAGTGCATTTGTGAGAAATAGAATCTTTATTAATTGTTCATAAAGAACAAGATGTCATCATACACTGTATAGATTGGCATTAACAATAACATAGTGAAACCACTGGATTTCTTTTTTAACTTACCTATTAGCAATTCAATGTTTACTGCATTTCTTGACATCTCATTGCTCATGTGATGGTCCAGTGGCTCTCTGGGTTAATGAGCCTAATTTGTGAACATGAGTTCGACTCCATGGAAAGTATGTTTCATTTACTAACTAATAAGCTTCCTATAAAGCCAATGGAAATTTGCATTGATTTTGGGCTTGAGATAGTGCAATTGTGAGATATAGAATTTGTATTAATTGTTCATAAAGAACAAGATGTCATCATACGCTGTATAGATTGGCATTAACAATAACAGTGAAACAAATCGATTTATTTTTTAACTTACCTATTAGCAATTCAATGTTCATTGCTCTTCTTGACATCACATTGCTCCTGTGATGATCCAGTGGCTCTCTGGGTTAATGCGCCTCACTTGTGAGCAAGTGTTCATGAATTTGACTCTACGGAGAGTATTTTTCGTTTAGCTTCCTATAGAGCCAATGGAAATTTGCATTGATTTTGGGCTGGAGATAGTGTAATTGTGAGAAATAGAATCTGTATTAATTGTTAATAAAGAACAAGATGTCATCATACGCTGTATAGATTGGCATTAACAATAACATAGTGAAACTAATGGATTTCTTTTTTAACTTACCTATTAACGATTCAATGTTTACTGCCCTTCTTGACATCTCATTGCTCATGTGATGGTCCAGTGGCTCCCTGGGTTAATGAGCCTCATTTGTTAACATGAGTTCGACTCCATGGAAAGTATGTTTCATTTACTAACTAATAAACTTCCTATAAAGCCAATGGAAATTTGCATTGATTTTGGGCTTGAGATAGTGCAATTGTGAGAAATAGAATCTGTATTAATTGTTCATAAAGAACAAGATGTCATCATACGCTGTATAGATTGGCATTAACAATAACAGTGAAACAAATCGATTTATTTTTTAACTTACCTATTAGCAATTCAATGTTCATTGCTCTTCTTGACATCACATTGCTCCTGTGATGATCCAGTGGCTCTCTGGGTTAATGAGTTTGACTCCACGGAGAGTATTTTTCATTTAGCTTCCTATAGAGCCAATGGAAATTTGAATTGATTTTGGGCTGGAGATAGTGTAATTGTGAGAAATAGAATCTGTATTAATTGTTCATAAAGAACAAGATGTCATCATACACTGTATAGATTGGCATTAACAATAACATAGTGAAACTAATGGATTTCTTTTTTAACTTACCTATTAACGATTCTATGTTTGCTGCCCTTCTTGACATCTCATTGCTCATGTGATGGTCCAGTGGCTCTCTGGGTTAATGAGCCTCATTTGTGAGCATGAGTTCGACTCCATGGTAAGTATGTTACATTTACTAACTAATAAGCTTCCTATAAAGCCAATGGAAATTTGCATTGATTTTGGGCTTGAGATAGTGCAATTGTGAGATATAGAATTTGTATTAATTGTTCATAAAGAACAAGATGTCATCATACGCTGTATAGATTGGCATTAACAATAACAGTGAAACAAATCGATTTATTTTTTAACTTACCTATTAGCAATTCAATGTTCATTGCTCTTCTTGACATCACATTGCTCCTGTGATGATCCAGTGTCTCTCTGGGTTAATGTGCCTCACTTGTGAGCAAGTGTTCATGAATTTGACTCCACGGAGAGCATTTTTCATTTAGCTTCCTATAGAGCCAATGGAAATTTGCATTGATTTTGTGCTGGAGATAGTGTAATTGTGAGAAATAGAATCTGTATTAATTGTTCATAAAGAACAAGATGTCATCATACGCTGTATAGATTGGCATTAACAATAACATAGTGAAACTAATGGATTTCTTTTTTAACTTACCTATTAACGATTCAATGTTTACTGCCCTTCTTGACATCTCATTGCTCATGTGATGGTCCAGTGGCTCCCTGGGTTAATGAGCCTCATTTGTGAACATGAGTTCGACTCCATGGAAAGTATGTTTCATTTACTAACTAATAAGCTTCCTATAAAGCCAATGGAAATTTGCATTGATTTTGGGCTTGAGATAGTGCAATTGTGAGATATAGAATTTGTATTAATTGTTCATAAAGAACAAGATGTCATCATACGCTGTATAGATTGGCATTAACAATAACATAGTGAAACCAATGGATTTCTTTTTTAACTTATCTATTAGCAATTCAATGTTCACTGCCATTCTTGACATTACATTGCACCTGCGAAGTTATTTCATTTACTTACTAATAAGCTTCTTATAGAGTCAATGGAAATTTGCATTGATTTTGGGCTTGAGATAGTGCAATTGTGAGCAATAGAATCTGTATTAATTGTTCATAAAGAACAAGATGTCATCATACGCTGTATAGATTGGCATTAACTGTAACATAGAAAAACCAATGGATTTCTTTTTTAACTTACCTATTAGCGATTCAATGTTCACTGCTCTTCTTGACATCACACTGCTCCTGTGATGGTCCAGTGGCTCTCTTTGTTAATGCGCCTCACTTGTGAGCAAGTGTTTATGAGTTCGACTCCACGGAGGGTATTTTTCTTTTAGCTTCCTATAAAGCCAATGGAAATTTGCATTGATTTTGGGCTTGAGATAGTGTAATTGTGAGAAATAGAATCTGTATTAATTGTTCATAAAGAACAAGATGTCATCATACGTTGTATAGATTGGCATTAACAATAACATAGTGAAACTAATGGATTTCTTTTTTAACTTAACTATTAACGATTCAATGTTTACTGCCCTTCTTGACATCTCATTGCTCATGTGATGGTCCAGTGGCTCTCTGGGTTAATGAGCCTCATTTGTGAACATGAGTTTGACTCCATGGAAAGTATGTTTCATTTACTAACTAATAAGCTTCCTATAAAGCCAATGGAAATTTGCATTGATTTTGGGCTTGAGATAGTGCAATTGTGAGATATAGAATTTGTATTAATTGTTCATAAAGAACAAGATGTCATCATACGCTGTATAGATTGGCATTAACAATAACAGTGAAACAAATCGATTTATTTTTTAACTTACCTATTAGCAATTCAATGTTCATTGCTCTTCTTGACATCACATTGCTCCTGTGATGATCCAGTGGCTCTCTGGGTTAATGCGCCTCACTTGTGAGCAAGTGTTCATGAATTTGACTCTACGGAGAGTATTTTTCGTTTAGCTTCCTATAGAGCCAATGGAAATTTGCATTGATTTTGGGCTGGAGATAGTGTAATTGTGAGAAATAGAATCTGTATTAATTGTTAATAAAGAACAAGATGTCATCATACGCTGTATAGATTGGCATTAACAATAACATAGTGAAACTAATGGATTTCTTTTTTAACTTACCTATTAACGATTCAATGTTTACTGCCCTTCTTGACATCTCATTGCTCATGTGATGGTCCAGTGGCTCCCTGGGTTAATGAGCCTCATTTGTTAACATGAGTTCGACTCCATGGAAAGTATGTTTCATTTACTAACTAATAAACTTCCTATAAAGCCAATGGAAATTTGCATTGATTTTGGGCTTGAGATAGTGCAATTGTGAGAAATAGAATCTGTATTAATTGTTCATAAAGAACAAGATGTCATCATACGCTGTATAGATTGGCATTAACAATAACAGTGAAACAAATCGATTTATTTTTTAACTTACCTATTAGCAATTCAATGTTCATTGCTCTTCTTGACATCACATTGCTCCTGTGATGATCCAGTGGCTCTCTGGGTTAATGAGTTTGACTCCACGGAGAGTATTTTTCATTTAGCTTCCTATAGAGCCAATGGAAATTTGAATTGATTTTGGGCTGGAGATAGTGTAATTGTGAGAAATAGAATCTGTATTAATTGTTCATAAAGAACAAGATGTCATCATACACTGTATAGATTGGCATTAACAATAACATAGTGAAACTAATGGATTTCTTTTTTAACTTACCTATTAACGATTCTATGTTTGCTGCCCTTCTTGACATCTCATTGCTCATGTGATGGTCCAGTGGCTCTCTGGGTTAATGAGCCTCATTTGTGAGCATGAGTTCGACTCCATGGTAAGTATGTTTCATTTACTAACTAATAAGCTTCCTCTAAAGCCAATGGAAATTTGCATTGATTTTGGGCTTGAGATAGTGAGATATAGAATTTGTATTAATTGTTCATAAAGAACAAGATGTCATCATACGCTGTATAGATTGGCATTAACAATAACAGTGAAACAAATCGATTTATTTTTTAACTTACCTATTAGCAATTCAATGTTCATTGCTCTTCTTGACATCACATTGCTCCTGTGATGATCCAGTGTCTCTCTGGGTTAATGTGCCTCACTTGTGAGCAAGTGTTCATGAATTTGACTCCACGGAGAGCATTTTACATTTAGCTTCCTATAGAGCCAATGGAAATTTGCATTGATTTTGTGCTGGAGATAGTGTAATTGTGAGAAATAGAATCTGTATTAATTGTTCATAAAGAACAAGATGTCATCATACGCTGTATAGATTGGCATTAACAATAACATAGTGAAACTAATGGATTTCTTTTTTAACTTACCTATTAACGATTCAATGTTTACTGCCCTTCTTGACATCTCATTGCTCATGTGATGGTCCAGTGGCTCCCTGGGTTAATGAGCCTCATTTGTGAACATGAGTTCGACTCCATGGAAAGTATGTTTCATTTACTAACTAATAAGCTTCCTATAAAGCCAATGGAAATTTGCATTGATTTTGGGCTTGAGATAGTGCAATTGTGAGATATAGAATTTGTATTAATTGTTCATAAAGAACAAGATGTCATCATACGCTGTATAGATTGGCATTAACAATAACATAGTGAAACCAATGGATTTCTTTTTTAACTTATCTATTAGCAATTCAATGTTCACTGCCATTCTTGACATTACATTGCACCTGCGAAGTTATTTCATTTACTTACTAATAAGCTTCTTATAGAGTCAATGGAAATTTGCATTGATTTTGGGCTTGAGATAGTGCAATTGTGAGCAATAGAATCTGTATTAATTGTTCATAAAGAACAAGATGTCATCATACGCTGTATAGATTGGCATTAACTGTAACATAGAAAAACCAATGGATTTCTTTTTTAACTTACCTATTAGCGATTCAATGTTCACTGCTCTTCTTGACATCACACTGCTCCTGTGATGGTCCAGTGGCTCTCTTTGTTAATGCGCCTCACTTGTGAGCAAGTGTTTATGAGTTCGACTCCACGGAGGGTATTTTTCTTTTAGCTTCCTATAAAGCCAATGGAAATTTGCATTGATTTTGGGCTTGAGATAGTGTAATTGTGAGAAATAGAATCTGTATTAATTGTTCATAAAGAACAAGATGTCATCATACGTTGTATAGATTGGCATTAACAATAACATAGTGAAACTAATGGATTTCTTTTTTAACTTAACTATTAACGATTCAATGTTTACTGCCCTTCTTGACATCTCATTGCTCATGTGATGGTCCAGTGGCTCTCTGGGTTAATGAGCCTCATTTGTGAACATGAGTTTGACTCCATGGAAAGTATGTTTCATTTACTAACTAATAAGCTTCCTATAAAGCCAATGGAAATTTGCATTGATTTTGGGCTTGAGATAGTGCAATTGTGAGATATAGAATTTGTATTAATTGTTCATAAAGAACAAGATGTCATCATACGCTGTATAGATTGGCATTAACAATAACAGTGAAACAAATCGATTTATTTTTTAACTTACCTATTAGCAATTCAATGTTCATTGCTCTTCTTGACATCACATTGCTCCTGTGATGATCCAGTGGCTCTCTGGGTTAATGCACCTCACTTGTGAGCAAGTGTTCATGAATTTGACTCCACGGAGAGTATTTTTCGTTTAGCTTCCTATAGAGCCAATGGAAATTTGAATTGATTTTGGGCTGGAGATAGTGTAATTGTGAGAAATAGAATCTGTATTAATTGTTCATAAAGAACAAGATGTCATCATACGCTGTATAGATTGGCATTAACAATAACATAGTGAAACTAATGGATTTCTTTTTAAACTTACCTGTTAACGATTCAATGTTTACTGCCCTTCTTGACATCTCATTGCTCATGTGATGGTCCAGTGGCTCCCTGCGTTAATGAGCCTCATTTGTGAACATGAGTTCGACTCCATGGAAAGTATGTTTCATTTACTAACTAATAAACTTCCTATAAAGCCAATGGAAATTTGCATTGATTTTGGGCTTGAGATAGTGCAATTGTGAGAAATAGAATCTGTGTTAATTGTTCATAAAGAACAAGATGTCATCATACGCTGTATAGATTGACAATAACATAGTGAAACCAAAGGATTTCTTTTTTAACTTATCTATTAGCAATTCAATGTTCACTGCCATTCTTGATATTACATAGCACCTGCGATGTTCTTTCATTTACTTACTAATAAGCTTCTTATAGAGTCAATGGAAATTTGCATTGATTTTGGGCTTGAGATAGTGCAATTGTGAGAAATAGAATCTGTATTAATTGTTCATAAAGAACAAGATGTCATCATACGCTGTATAGATTGGCATTAACTGTAACATAGAAAAACCAATGGATTTCTTTTTTAACTTACCTATTAGCGATTCAATGTTCACTGCTCTTCTTGACATTACACTGCTCCTGTGATGGTCCAGTGGCTCTCTTTGTTAATGCGCTTCACTTGTGAGCAAGTGTTTATGAGTTCGACTCCACGGAGAGTATTTTTCTTTTAGCTTCCTATAAAGCCAATGGAAATTTGCATTGATTTTGGGCTTGAGATAGTGCAATTGTGAGAAATAGAATCTGTATTAATTGTTCATAAAGAACAAGATGTCATCATACGCTGTATAGATTGGCATTAACAATAACAGTGAAACAAATCGATTTATTTTTTAACTTACTTATTAGCAATTCAATGTTCATTGCTCTTCTTGACATCACATTTCTCCTGTGATGGTCCAGTGTCTCCCTTGGTTAATGTGCCTGACTTGTGAAGAGCTGTTCATGAGTTCGATTCCACAAAGAGTGTTTTTCATTTAGCTTCCTCTAGAGCCATTGGAAACTTGCATTGATTTTGGGCTTGAGATAGTGGAATTGTGAGATATAGAATCTGTATTAATTGTTCATAAAGAACAATATGTCATCATGCGCTGTATAGATTGGCATTAACAATAACAAAGTGAAACCAATGGATTTCTTTTTTAACTTACCTATTAGCAATTCAATGTTCACTGCCATTCTTGACATTACATAGCATCTGCGATGGTCCAGTGGCTTACTGGGTTAATGCACCTGCCTTGTGAACAGGTGTTCATGAATTCAACTTCACAACGAGTATTTTTCATTTAGTTACTAATAAGCTTCTTATAGAGTCAATGGAAATTTGCATTGATTTTGGGCTTGAGATAGTGCATTTGTGAGAAATAGAATCTGTATTAATTGTTCATAAAGAACAAGATGTCATCAAGCGCTGTATAGATTGGCATTAACAATAACAGTGAAACAAATGGATTTCTTTTTTAACTTACCTATTAGCAATTCAATGTTCATTGCTCTTCTTGACATCACATTGCTCCTGTGATGATCCAGTGGCTCTCTGGGTTAATGCGCCTGACTTGTGAGCAAGTGTTCATGAATTTGACTCCACGGAGAGTATTTTTCATACAGCTTCCTATAGAGCCAATGGAAATTTTCATTGATTTTGGGCTTGAGATAGTGTAATTGTGAGAAATAGAATCTGTATTAATTGTTCATAAAGAACAAGATGTCATCATACGTTGTATAGATTGGCATTAACAATAACATAGTGAAACTAATGGATTTCTTTTTTAACTTAACTATTAACGATTCAATGTTTACTGCCCTTCTTGACATCTCATTGCTCATGTAATGGTCCAGTGGCTCTCTGGGTTAATGAGCCTCATTTGTGAACATGAGTTTGACTCCATGGAAAGTATGTTTCATTTACTAACTAATAAGCTTCCTATAAAGCCAATGGAAATTTGCATTGATTTTGGGCTTGAGATAGTGCAATTGTGAGATATAGAATTTGTATTAATTGTTCATAAAGAACAAGATGTCATCATACGCTGTATAGATTGGCATTAACAATAACAGTGAAACAAATCGATTTATTTTTTAACTTACCTATTAGCAATTCAATGTTCATTGCTCTTCTTGACATCACATTTCTCCTGTGATGATCCAGTGGCTCTCTGGGTTAATGAGTTTGACTCCACGGAGAGTATTTTTCATTTAGCTTCCTATAGAGCCAATGGAAATTTGCATTGATTTTGGGCTGGAGATAGTGTAATTGTGAGAAATAGAATCTGTATTAATTGTTCATAAAGAACAAGATGTCATCATACGATGTATAGATTGGCATTAACAGTAACATAGAAAAAACAATGGATTTCTTTTTTAACTTACCTGTTAGCGATTCAATGTTTACTGCCCTTCTTGACATCAAATTGCACCTTTGATGGTCCACTGGCTTACTGGGTTGATGAGCCTGCTTTGTGAACAAATGTTCATGAGTTCGACTACACGGAAAGTATTTTTAATTTACTTACTAATAAGCTTCTTATAGAGCCAATGGAAATTTGCATTGATTTTGGGCTTGAGATAGTGCATATGTGAGAAATAGAATCTTTATTAATTGTTCATAAACAACAAGATGTCATCATACGCTGTATAGAATGGCATTAACAATAACATAGTGAAACCACTGGATTTCTTTTTTAACTTATCTATTAGCAATTCAAAGTTCACTGCCATTCTTGACATTACATAGCACCTGCGATGGTCCAGTGGCTTACTGGGTTATTGCACCTGCCTTGTGAACAGGTGTTCATGAATTCAACTTCACAAAGAGTATTTTCATTTACTTACTAATAAGCTTCTTATAGAGTCAATGGAAATTTGCATTGATTTTGGGCTTGAGATAGTGCAATTGTGAGAAATAGAATCTGTATTAATTGTTCATAAAGAACAAGATGTCATCATACGCTGTATAGATTGGCATTAACAATAACAGTGAAACAAATCGATTTCTTTTTTAACTTACCTATTAGCAATTCAATGTTCATTGCTCTTCTTGACATCACATTGCTACTGTGATGATCCAGTGGCTCTCTGGGTTAATGCGCCTCACTTGTGAGCAAGTGTTCATGAATTTGACTCCACGGAGAGTATTTTTCGTTTAGCTTCCTATAGAGCCAATGGAAATTTGCATTGATTTTGGGCTGGAGATAGTGTAATTGTGAGAAATAGAATCTGTATTAATTGTTCATAAAGAACAAGATGTCATCATACGCTGTATAGATTGGCATTAACAATAACATAGTGAAACTAATGGATTTCTTTTTTAACTTACCTATTAACGATTCAATGTTTACTGCCCTTCTTGACATCTCATTGCTCATGTGATGGTCCAGTGGCTCCCTGCGTTAATGAGCCTCATTTGTGAACATGAGTTCGACTCCATGGAAAGTATGTTTCATTTACTAACTAATAAACTTCCTATAAAGCCAATGGAAATTTGCATTGATTTTGGGCTTGAGATAGTGCAATTGTGAGAAATAGAATCTGTATTAATTGTTCATAAAGAACAAGATGTCATCATACGCTGTATAGATTGGCATTAACAATAACATAGTGAAACCAATGGATTTCTTTTTTAACTTATCTATTAGCAATTCAATGTTCACTGCCATTCTTGACATTACATAGCACCTGCGATGTTCTTTCATTTACTTACTAATAAGCTTCTTATAGAGCCAATGGAAATTTGCATTGATTTTGGGCTTGAGATAGTGCATATGTGAGAAATAGAATCTTTATTAATTGTTCATAAAAAACAAGATGTCATCATACGCTGTATAGAATGGCATTAACAATAACATAGTGAAACCACTGGATTTCTTTTTTAACTTATCTATTAGCAATTCAATGTTCACTGCCATTCTTGACATTACATAGCACCTGCGATGGTCCAGTGGCTTACTGGGTTATTGCACCTGCCTTGTGAACAGGTGTTCATGAATTCAACTTCACAAAGAGTATTTTCATTTACTTACTAATAAGCTTCTTATAGAGTCAATGGAAATTTGCATTGATTTTGGGCTTGAGATAGTGCAATTGTGAGAAATAGAATCTGTATTAATTGTTCATAAAGAACAAGATGTCATCATACGCTGTATAGATTGGCATTAACAAAAACAGTGAAACAAATCGATTTCTTTTTTAACTTACCTATTAGCAATTCAATGTTCATTGCTCTTCTTGACATCACATTGCTACTGTGATGATCCAGTGGCTCTCTGGGTTAATGAGCCTCATTTGTGAACATAAGTTCAACTCCATGGAAAGTATGTTTCATTTACTTACTAATAAGCTTCCTATAAAGCCAATGGAAATTTGCATTGATTTTGGGCTTGAGATAGTCCAATTGTGAGATATAGAATTTGTATTAATTGTTCATAAAGAACAAGATGTCATCATACGCTGTATAGATTGGCATTAACAATAACATAGTGAAACCAATGGATTTCTTTTTTAACTTATCTATTAGCAATTCAATGTTCACTGCCATTCTTGACATTACATAGCACCTGCGAAGTTCTTTCATTTACTTACTAATAAGCTTCTTATAGAGTCAATGGAAATTTGCATTGATTTTGGGCTTGAGATAGTGCAATTGTGAGAAATAGAATCTGTATTAATTGTTCATAAAGAACAAGATGTCATCATACGCTGTATAGATTGGCATTAACTGTAACATAGAAAAACCAATGGATTTCTTTTTTAACTTACCTATTAGCGATTCAATGTTCACTGCTCTTCTTGACATCACACTGCTACTGTGATGGTCCAGTGGCTCTCTTTGTTAATGCGCCTCACTTGTGAGCAAGTGTTTATGAGTTCGACTCCACGGAGAGTATTTTTCTTTTAGCTTCCTATAAAGCCAATGGAAATTTTCATTGATTTTGGGCTTGAGATAGTGCAATTGTGAGAAATAGAATCTGTATTAATTGTTCATAAAGAACAAGATGTCATCATACGCTGTATAGATTGGCATTAACAATAACATAGTGAAAGTAATGGATTTCTTTTTCAACTTACCTATTAACGATTCAATGTTTACTGCCCTTCTTGACATCTCATTGCTCATGTGATGGTCCAATGGCTCTCTGGGTTAATAAGCCTCATTTGTGAACGTGAGTTCGACTCCATGGAAAGTATGTTTCATTTACTAACTAATAAGCTTCCTATAAAGCCAATGGAAATTTGCATTGATTTTGGGCTTGAGATAGTGCAATTGTGAGATATAGAATTTGTATTAATTGTTCATAAAGAACAAGATGTCATCACACGCTGTATAGATTGGCATTAACAATAATAGTGAAACAAATCGATTTATTTTTTAACTTACCTATTAGCAATTCAATGTTCATTGCTCTTCTTGACATCACATTGCTCCTGTGATGATCCAGTGGCTCTCTGGGTTAATGAGTTTGACTCCACGGAGAGTATTTTTCATTTAGCTTCCTATAGAGCCAATGGAAATTTGCATTGATTTTGGGCTTGAGATAGTGTAATTGTGAGAAATAGAATCTGTATTAATTGTTCATAAAGAACAAGATGTCATCATACGCTGTATAGATTGGTATTAACAATAACATAGTGAAACTAATGGATTTATTTTTTAACTTACCTATTAGCGATTCAATGTTCACTGCCCTTCTTGACTTCACGTTGCTCCTGTGATGGTCAAGTGTCTCCCTTGGTTAATGTGCCTGACTTGTGAAGAGGTGTTCATGAGTTCGATTCAACAAAGAGTGTTTTTCATTTAGCTTCCTATAGAGCCAATGGAAACTTGCATTGATTTTGGGCTTGAGATAGTGGAATTGTGAGATATAGAATCTGTATTAATTGTTCATAAAGAACAATATGTCATCATGCGCTGTATAGATTGGCATTAACAATAACAAAGTGAATCCAATGGATTTCTTTTTTAACTTACCTATTAGCAATTCAATGTTCACTGCCATTCTTGACATTACATAGCACCTGCGATGGTCCAGTGGCTTACTGGGTTAATGCACCTTCCTTGTGAACAGGTGTTCATGAATTCGACTTCACAAAGAGTATTTTTCATTTACTTACTAATAAGCTTCTTATAGAGTCAATGGAAATTTGCATTGATTTTGGGCTTGAGATAGTGCATTTGTGAGAAATAGAATCTGTATTAATTGTTCATAAAGAACAAGATGTCATCATACGCTGTATAGATTGGCATTAACAATAACATAGTGAAACTAATGGATTTCTTTTTTAACTTACCTATTAACGATTCAATGTTTACTGCCCTTCTTGACATCTCATTGCTAATGTGATGGTCCAGTGGCTCCCTGGGTTAATGAGCCTCATTTGTGAACATGAGTTCCACTCCATGGAAAGTATGTTTCATTTACTAACTAATAAGCTTCCTATAAAGCCAATGGAAATTTGCATTGATTTTGGGCTTGAGATAGTGCAATTGTGAGATATAGAATTTGTATTAATTGTTCATAAAGAACAAGATGTCATCATACGCTGTATAGATTGGCATTAACAATAACATAGTGAAACCAATGGATTTCTTTTTTATCTTATCTATTAGCAATTCAATGTTCACTGCCATTCTTGACATTACATAGCACCTGCGATGTTCTTTCATTTACTTACTAATAAGCTTCTTATAGAGTCAATGGAAATTTGCATTGATTTTGGGCTTGAGATAGTGCAATTGTGAGAAATAGAATCTGTATTAATTGTTCATAAAGAACAAGATGTCATCATACGCTGTATAGATTGGCATTAACTGTAACATAGAAAAACCAATGGATTTCTTTTTTAACTTACCTATTAGCGATTCAATGTTCACTGCTCTTCTTGACATCACACTGCTCCTGTGATGGTCCAGTGGCTCTCTTTGTTAATGCGCCTCACTTGTGAGCAAGTGTTTATGAGTTAGACTCCACGGAGAGTATTTTTCTTTTAGCTTCCTATAAAGACAATGGAAATTTGCATTGATTTTGGGCTTGAGATAGTGCAATTGTGAGAAATAGAATCTGTATTATTTGTTCATAAAGAACAAGATGTCATCATACGCTGTATAGATTGGCATTAACAATAACATAGTGAAACCAATGGATTTCTTTTTTAACTTACCTATTAGCGATTCAATGTTCACTGCCCTTCTTGACTTCACTTTGCTCTTGTGATGGTCCAGTGTCTCCCTTGGTTAATGTGCCTGACTTGTGAAGAGGTGTTCATGAGTTCGATTCAACAAAGAGTGTTTTTCATTTAGCTTCCTATAGAGCCAATGGAAACTTGCATTGATTTTGGGCTTGAGATAGTGCAATTGTGAGAAATAGAATCTGTATTAATTGTTCATAAAGAACAAGATGTCATCATACGCTGTATAGATTGGCATTAACAAAAACAGTGAAACAAATCGATTTCTTTTTTAACTTACCTATTAGCAATTCAATGTTCATTGCTCTTCTTGACATCACATTGCTCCTGTGATGATCCAGTGGCTCTCTGGGTTAATGCGCCTGACTTGTGAGCAAGTGTTCATGAATTTGACTCCACGGAGAGTATTTTTCATACAGCTTCCTATAGAGCCAATGGAAATTTGCATTGATTTTGGGCTTGAGATAGTGTAATTGTGAGAAATAGAATCTCTATTAATTGTTCATAAAGAACAAGATGTCATCATACGTTGTATAGATTGGCATTAACAATAACATAGTGAAACTAATGGATTTCTTTTTTAACTTAACTATTAACGATTCAATGTTTACTGCCCTTCTTGACATCTCATTGCTCATGTGATGGTCCAGTGGCTCTCTGGGTTAATGAGCCTCATTTGTGAACATGAGTTTGACTCCATGGAAAGTATGTTTCATTTACTAACTAATAAGCTTCCTATAAAGCCAATGGAAATTTGCATTGATTTTGGGCTTGAGATAGTGCAATTGTGAGATATAGAATTTGTATTAATTGTTCATAAAGAACAAGATGTCATCATACGCTGTATAGATTGGCATTAACAATAACAGTGAAACAAATCGATTTATTTTTTAACTTACCTATTAGCAATTCAATGTTCATTGCTCTTCTTGACATCACATTGCTCCTGTGATGATCCAGTGGCTCTCTGGGTTAATGAGTTTGACTCCACGGAGAGTATTTTTCATTTAGCTTCCTATAGAGCCAATCGAAATTTGCATTGATTTTGGGCTGGAGATAGTGTAATTGTGAGAAATAGAATCTGTATTAATTGTTCATAAAGAACAAGATGTCATCATACGCTGTATAGATTGGCATTAACAGTAACATAGAAAAAACAATGGATTTCTTTTTTAACTTACCTGTTAGCGATTCAATGTTTACTGCCCTTCTTGACATCAAATTGCACCTGTGATGGTCCACTGGCTTACTGGGTTGATGAGCCTGCTTTGTGAACAAATGTTCATGAGTTCGACTCCACGGAAAGTATATTTAATTTACTTACTAATAAGCTTCTTATAGAGCCAATGGAAATTTGCATTGATTTTGGGCTTGAGATAGTGCATATGTGAGAAATAGAATCTTTATTAATTGTTCATAAAAAACAAGATGTCATCATACGCTGTATAGAATGGCATTAACAATAACATAGTGAAACCACTGGATTTCTTTTTTAACTTATCTATTAGCAATTCAATGTTCACTGCCATTCTTGACATTACATAGCACCTGCGATGGTCCAGTGGCTTACTGGGTTATTGCACCTGCCTTGTGAACAGGTGTTCATGAATTCAACTTCACAAAGAGTATTTTCATTTACTTACTAATAAGCTTCTTATAGAGTCAATGGAAATTTGCATTGATTTTGGGCTTGAGATAGTGCAATTGTGAGAAATAGAATCTGTATTAATTGTTCATAAAGAACAAGATGTCATCATACGCTGTATAGATTGGCATTAACAAAAACAGTGAAACAAATCGATTTCTTTTTTAACTTACCTATTAGCAATTCAATGTTCATTGCTCTTCTTGACATCACATTGCTACTGTGATGATCCAGTGGCTCTCTGGGTTAATGAGCCTCATTTGTGAACATAAGTTCAACTCCATGGAAAGTATGTTTCATTTACTTACTAATAAGCTTCCTATAAAGCCAATGGAAATTTGCATTGATTTTGGGCTTGAGATAGTCCAATTGTGAGATATAGAATTTGTATTAATTGTTCATAAAGAACAAGATGTCATCATACGCTGTATAGATTGGCATTAACAATAACATAGTGAAACCAATGGATTTCTTTTTTAACTTATCTATTAGCAATTCAATGTTCACTGCCATTCTTGACATTACATAGCACCTGCGAAGTTCTTTCATTTACTTAGTAATAAGCTTCTTATAGAGTCAATGGAAATTTGCATTGATTTTGGGCTTGAGATAGTGCAATTGTGAGAAATAGAATCTGTATTAATTGTTCATAAAGAACAAGATGTCATCATACGCTGTATAGATTGGCATTAACTGTAACATAGAAAAACCAATGGATTTCTTTTTTAACTTACCTATTAGCGATTCAATGTTCACTGCTCTTCTTGACATCACACTGCTACTGTGATGGTCCAGTGGCTCTCTTTGTTAATGCGCCTCACTTGTGAGCAAGTGTTTATGAGTTCGACTCCACGGAGAGTATTTTTCTTTTAGCTTCCTATAAAGCCAATGGAAATTTTCATTGATTTTGGGCTTGAGATAGTGCAATTGTGAGAAATAGAATCTGTATTAATTGTTCATAAAGAACAAGATGTCATCATACGCTGTATAGATTGGCATTAACAATAACATAGTGAAAGTAATGGATTTCTTTTTCAACTTACCTATTAACGATTCAATGTTTACTGCCCTTCTTGACATCTCATTGCTCATGTGATGGTCCAGTGGCTCTCTGGGTTAATAAGCCTCATTTGTGAACGTGAGTTCGACTCCATGGAAAGTATGTTTCATTTACTAACTAATAAGCTTCCTATAAAGCCAATGGAAATTTGCATTGATTTTGGGCTTGAGATAGTGCAATTGTGAGATATAGAATTTGTATTAATTGTTCATAAAGAACAAGATGTCATCACACGCTGTATAGATTGGCATTAACAATAATAGTGAAACAAATCGATTTATTTTTTAACTTACCTATTAGCAATTCAATGTTCATTGCTCTTCTTGACATCACATTGCTCCTGTGATGATCCAGTGGCTCTCTGGGTTAATGAGTTTGACTCCACGGAGAGTATTTTTCATTTAGCTTCCTATAGAGCCAATGGAAATTTGCATTGATTTTGGGCTTGAGATAGTGTAATTGTGAGAAATAGAATCTGTATTAATTGTTCATAAAGAACAAGATGTCATCATACGCTGTATAGATTGGTATTAACAATAACATAGTGAAACTAATGGATTTATTTTTTAACTTACCTATTAGCGATTCAATGTTCACTGCCCTTCTTGACTTCACGTTGCTCCTGTGATGGTCAAGTGTCTCCCTTGGTTAATGTGCCTGACTTGTGAAGAGGTGTTCATGAGTTCGATTCAACAAAGAGTGTTTTTCATTTAGCTTCCTATAGAGCCAATGGAAACTTGCATTGATTTTGGGCTTGAGATAGTGGAATTGTGAGATATAGAATCTGTATTAATTGTTCATAAAGAACAATATGTCATCATGCGCTGTATAGATTGGCATTAACAATAACAAAGTGAAACCAATGGATTTCTTTTTTAACTTACCTATTAGCAATTCAATGTTCACTGCCATTCTTGACATTACATAGCACCTGCGATGGTCCAGTGGCTTACTGGGTTAATGCACCTTCCTTGTGAACAGGTGTTCATGAATTCGACTTCACAACGAGTATTTTTCATTTACTTACTAATAAGCTTCTTAT
Organism: Phyllobates terribilis; assembly: GCF_046119375.1. Taxonomy (NCBI): domain Eukaryota; kingdom Metazoa; phylum Chordata; class Amphibia; order Anura; family Dendrobatidae; genus Phyllobates; species Phyllobates terribilis. Next base: position 322,300,778 of record NW_027362764.1, on the reverse strand, counting down.
AGAGTCAATGGAAATTTGCATTGATTTTGGGCTTGAGATAGTGCATTTGTGAGAAATAGAATCTGTATTAATTGTTCATAAAGAACAAGATGTCATCATACGCTGTATAGATTGGCATTAACAATAACATAGTGAAACTAATGGATTTCTTTTTTAACTTACCTATTAACGATTCAATGTTTACTGCCCTTCTTGACATCTCATTGCTAATGTGATGGTCCAGTGGCTCCCTGGGTTAATGAGCCTCATTTGTGAACATGAGTTCCACTCCATGGAAAGTATGTTTCATTTACTAACTAATAAGCTTCCTATAAAGCCAATGGAAATTTGCATTGATTTTGGGCTTGAGATAGTGCAATTGTGAGATATAGAATTTGTATTAATTGTTCATAAAGAACAAGATGTCATCATACGCTGTATAGATTGGCATTAACAATAACATAGTGAAACCAATGGATTTCTTTTTTATCTTATCTATTAGCAATTCAATGTTCACTGCCATTCTTGACATTACATAGCACCTGCGATGTTCTTTCATTTACTTACTAATAAGCTTCTTATAGAGTCAATGGAAATTTGCATTGATTTTGGGCTTGAGATAGTGCAATTGTGAGAAATAGAATCTGTATTAATTGTTCATAAAGAACAAGATGTCATCATACGCTGTATAGATTGGCATTAACTGTAACATAGAAAAACCAATGGATTTCTTTTTTAACTTACCTATTAGCGATTCAATGTTCACTGCTCTTCTTGACATCACACTGCTCCTGTGATGGTCCAGTGGCTCTCTTTGTTAATGCGCCTCACTTGTGAGCAAGTGTTTATGAGTTAGACTCCACGGAGAGTATTTTTCTTTTAGCTTCCTATAAAGACAATGGAAATTTGCATTGATTTTGGGCTTGAGATAGTGCAATTGTGAGAAATAGAATCTGTATTATTTGTTCATAAAGAACAAGATGTCATCATACGCTGTATAGAATGGCATTAACAATAACATAGTGAAACCAATGGATTTCTTTTTTAACTTACCTATTAGCGATTCAATGTTCACTGCCCTTCTTGACTTCACTTTGCTCTTGTGATGGTCCAGTGTCTCCCTTGGTTAATGTGCCTGACTTGTGAAGAGGTGTTCATGAGTTCGATTCAACAAAGAGTGTTTTTCATTTAGCTTCCTATAGAGCCAATGGAAACTTGCATTGATTTTGGGCTTGAGATAGTGCAATTGTGAGAAATAGAATCTGTATTAATTGTTCATAAAGAACAAGATGTCATCATACGCTGTATAGATTGGCATTAACAGTAGCATAGAAAAACCAATGGATTTCTTTTTTAACTTACCTATTAGCGATTCAATGTTCACTGCCCTTCTTGACATCAAATTGCACCTGTGACGGTCCACTGGCTTACTTGGTAGATGCGCCTGTTTTGTGAACAAATGTTCATGAGTTCAACTCCACGGAAAGTATTTTTAATTTACTTACTAATAAGCTTCTTATAGAGTCAATTGCAATTTGCATTGATTTTGGGCTTGAGATAGTGCAATTGTGAGAAATAGAATCTGTATTAATTGTTCATAAAGAACAAGATGTCATCATACGCTGTATAGATTGGCATTAACAATAATACAGTGAAACCAATGGATTTTCTTTAAAGTTACCTATTAGTAGTGTTGAGCGATACCTTCCGATATCAGGAAATATCGGATCGGATTGGATCGGGCCGATACTCAAAAAGTATCTGATATCGCCGATTCCGATACCGTAAACCAATGCAAGTCAATGGGACACAAATATCGCAATGAAAATAAACCCTTTCTTTCCTTGTAGGTTAATTCTACATGAAGGAAAACAACTAACAATAATGTAGTATGTATTGGGGGAGGTGGTTGCCCAAATCGATGGGAACAGTGCTCACAGTAAAACATGAAAAACCGGCAATTCAGCAGCGGCATACACCGGTACCCGACAATTTAGAACAGAAAGAATAGAGCTTCACACATAGATTAGATAGATAGAAACATGTCAGTCACATATATATGAAGTACAGTTACAGTGTTGCTTACTGTACTTGTCATTTAGTGTAAAGGATTTATTTAAAAAAATATTAGTGTTTTCATGCACCGTCTGAAAAAAAATAGTTACCTGTCCACGTTCCTGCGCTGATCTCCCATGCACAGCTGTCACATCTGGAGATGTGACAGCTATCATTGCTGCTGTAAGCTCACACTGCCGGGAACACGTCCGCTCCCGGCAGCGGCAACCACTGACTGAGGTCACCGGAGTGCATTCAGTCAGCGCAGCTCCAGTGACCTCCTTTACGGCACTACTGTACCATGGGAATTTCTCACGGTACAGCAGGGCCGTAAAGGAGCTGACCTGAGCAGCGCTGCCTGAACTCCGGCGAACCCGCTAATGCAATGACGGGGCTGCTTTACGGCCCCGTCATTCTAGCGGCGGCAGCGGTTCAGAGCGGTCACATTCTATGTGGCTGCTCTAAACTGGAGATCTTTGTGGGACACTCGTGGACTACTACGGAGGGGTAAGGATAAAGTTGTGGTTTATTATTTTATATTTTATTACAGGAGATCGATGGCTTCGGGGAATTAGGTGTCTAGGTGAGTATAGGTGTATTTTTTTATTTTTTACTTTATTTTAGGTGGCGATCGGCGGGGACAGGTAATGTATAAACTAATTTATTTTAGGTTACCACTGGCCACCAATGAAATGTATTTAAAATTTATTGGGGACACAGTAGGGCAATTTAAATAGCAGGCTGATGGGAACTACTGTTCCCATCGAGCTGATCCTGCTGGCACGAGTGGACGGGGGACAGACATAGGCCGATGGGAGTAGTAGTGTCACATCGGCCTATGTCTGCCTGCACGCACACACCAATGGGTCTGGGAGGTCTGATGGTCTGGGAGGTGAGGCTGACCTGTGCGGCCGTGGGAAAGTTCATGTGAGTTCATGCAATGCAGTCAAGCATGAACTCACATGAACCCTCTGAGGGCACCGCTGTGACTTCAAATGAACAGCTGATCAGCATCACCTGATACCTCAGCTATTCATTTGAAATAAGCGGCGGGAAAGCGCAGCATAGAATGGGAAAGCCGGCGGTGAAGTCTTTTCATTGCCGGCTTCCCCGACTGGGTCCTTCGCTCCCCGATCCTTGGTGCTGTGCTCCCCGCCCGGTCCTAACTTACAATCGGGATGGGAGGCTGTGGGGAAGCGAGTATGTGGCTGAGTGATTGTTTAAAAGCCGGCGGGCTGTAAAAAGCCGCCGGCTTTTAAACAATCAGGAGAATTCTCCCACGCTGGGATAGAATTGAGATGAAAGGCTGGATCGCAGCTGAGCACTGCCATCCAGCTTGTCATCCTAGAGAGACACTGCAGAGCGCAGGCATTATGGGAACTTCCGATTCCGGTATCCGATATTGTAAAAATATCGGAACTCAGTATCGGAACTCCGATACCGCGAATATCGGCCTATACCCGATATTACAGTATCGGAATGCTCAACACTACCTTTTAGCGATTCAACGTTCACTGCCCTTCTTGACATCCCTATGCACCCGTGTTGGTCAAGTGGCTTACTGGGTTAATCCGTTTGACTTGTGAACAAGTGTTCATGAGTTCGACTTCACGGAGCGTGTTTTTTCATTTACTTACTAATAAGCTTGCTATAGAGCCAAAGGGAATTTGCCTTGATTTTGGGCTCGAGATAGTGCAATTGTGAGATATAGAATCTGTATTAATTGTTCATAAAGAACAAGATGTCATCATACGCTGTATAGATTGGCATTAACAATAACGTACTGAAACCAATGGATTTCTGTTTTAACTTACCTATTAGCGATTCAATGTTTACTGCCCTTCTTGACATCACTTTTCTCTCGTGATGGTCCAGTGGCTCACTGGGTTAATGCACCTGATTTGTGAACAGGTGTTCATGAATTCAACTCCACTGAGAGTATTTTTCATTTACTTACTAATAAGCTTCCTATTAGAGATGAGCGTTGTTCGACACGAACTGTTCGCCAATCTCAAATTTGAGCTGTTTTGGGCGTTGTTCGAGCCGTTCGGCGAACACGAACGATTTGAGAAAAATTCGGCTGTTCGAGGTTATGTTCGATAACTGTTCGTGCACCAAAATCATAACTGGATTTTTTCTCAGTAATGATGAAAATTAATGTTAATACGCAGTTTGAGTGTACAGCGGGGTGGGGGGAGGGGCATGGGATGGATCTCTGCAGGAATAATGAAGATCTCCATTTTTTTTCTCTTTCCCGCATTTACAGTGGGGAGGTGCAATCTGTCAGCCTATCAGCAGCGCACACACGGAGCGAAGTGCTTTTTTTCACACAAGCAAGGGCATGTGTCATTGGCAGTGTATGTCACATGTCCTTGCCCTATAAGACCAAGCCATTTTCCCCGTCGCCACCATTTTCTCACTGCTGCAGCTGCGTGTTAGATGGCACCGCTGTTGCTGTGTGCGCTATACCTTGTTAATTTCAAGCCAATTTTCGCACAAATCTACAGATAGCTTGGGAGTAGGGAATAGTTGTGATTGCAGTCCTTTTAAGGACTAGGTTACAGCATTTCCTGCGAATTTTATCAGGCAGGTCTGTGCTCTTAAATAGATAGATTGTGGGAGTAAAGACTAATTGTAATTGCAGTCCTTTTCAGGACTAGGTTACATCAGTTCCTATCAGTTTTTGCCAGGCAGGTCTGTGCCAGTGCTGTGCAAGTTTTTTTCACAGGATTTGGCTGAATCTAGCAAAGCTAATCCTTTTTGGCCTATTGCAGAGTGTGTTAGTCAGTGGAGTAGCCTATCTGTGTTGCAAGATATACCACCTGTGTATAGAATACCAATTTTTTTACTGCACCTAGTGAAGTAAAATCTTTTGGGCATAGCATCATTCTATTAGTCCATCTATATTGACCTCCATCAGGTTGCAAATTGAATATAATTTTTTTCTGCATCTAGCTCTGAAAAAATATTTGGGCTTCTAGCAGTGTGTGGGACTTGTTCTATTAGTCCATCTATACTGACCTCCATCAGGTTGCAAACTGAATATAATTTTTTTCTGCATCTAGCTCTGAAAAAATATTTGGCCTTCTAGCAGTGTGTGGGACTTGTTCTAATAGTCCATCTATACTGACCTCCATCACGCTGCAAATTCAAAATAATTTTTTGTCTGCATCTAGTTCTGAAAAAATATTTGGCCTTCTAGCAGTGTGTGGGACTTTCTCTATTAGTCCATCTATACTGACCTCCATCAGGTTGCAAATTAAAAATAATTTTTTGTCTGCATCTAGCTCTGAAAAAATATTTGGCCTTCTAGCAGTGTGTGGGACTTTCTCTATTAGTCCATCTATACTGACCTCCATCAGGCTGCAAATTCAAAATAATTTTTATCTGCATCTACCTCTGAAAAAATATTTGGCCTTCTAGCTGTGTGTGGGACTTGTTCTATTAGTCCATCTATACTGGCTTCCATCAGGTTGCAAACTGAATATAATTTTTTTCTGCATCTAGCTCTGAAAAAATATTTGGCCTTCTAGCAGTGTGTGGGACTTTCTCTATTAGTCCATCTATTCTGACCTCCATCAGGTTGCAAATTAAAAATAATTCATATCTGCATCTAGCTCTGAAAAAATATTTGGCCTTCTAGCAGTGTGTGGGACTTTCTCTATTTGTCCATCTATACTGACCTCCATCAGGTTGCAAATTAAAAATAATTTTTTGTCTGCATCTAGCTCTGAAAAAATATTTGGCCTTCTAGCTGTGTGTGGGACTTGTTCTATTAGTCCATCTATACTGACCTCCATCAGGTTGCAAACTGAATATAATTTTTTTCTGCATCTAGCTCTGAAAAAATATTTGGCCTTCTAGCAGTGTGTGGGACTTGTTCTATGAGTCCATCTATACTGACCTCCATCAGGTTGCAAATTGAATATAATTTTTTTCTGCATCTACCTCTGAAAAAAAATTTGGGCTTCTAGCAGTGTGTGGGACTAGTTCTATTAGTCCATCTATACTGACCTCCATCAGGTTGCAAATTGAATATCATTTGTTTCTGCATCTACTTCTGAAAAAATGTTTGGGCTTCTAGCAGTGTGTGGGACTTGGTCTATTAGTCCATCTATACTGACCTCCATCAGACTGCAAATTAAAAATAATTTTTATCTGCATCTAGCTCTGGAAAAATATTTGGGCTTCTAGCAGTGTGTGGGACTTGTTCTATTAGTCCATCTATACTGACCTCCATCAGATTGCAAACTGAATATCATTTTTTTCTGCATCTACTTCTGAAAAAAAATTTGGGCTTCTATCAGTGTGTGGGACTTGTTCTATTAGTCCATCTATACTGACCTCCATCAGGTTGCAAATTGAATATAATTTTTTTTTGCATCTACTTCTGAAAAAATATTTGGGCTTCTAGCAGTGTGTGGGACTTGGTCTATTAGTCCATCTACACTGACCTCCATCAGGTTGCAAATTAAAAATAATTTTTATCTGCATCTAGCTCTGAAAAAATATTTGGGCTTCTAGCAGTGTGTGGGACTTGGTCTATTAGTCCATCTATACTGATCTCCATCAGGTTGCAAATTAAAAATAATTTTTATCTGCATCTAGCTCTGAAAAAGTATTTGGGCTTCTAGCAGTGTGTGGGACTTGGTCTATTAGTCCATCTATACTGACCTCCATCAGGTTGCAAATTGAATATCATTTTTTTCTGCATCTAGCTCTGAAAAAATATTTGGGCTTCTAGCAGTGTGTGGGACTTGTTCTATTAGTCCATCTATACTAACCTACACCAGGTTGCAAATTCAATATAATTTTATTCTGCATCTACCTCTGAAAAAATATTTGGGCTTCTAGCAGTCTGTGGATCTTGTTCTAGTAGTCCATCTATACTGACCTCCATCAGGTTGCAAATTAAAAATATTTGTTATCTGCATCTAGCTCTGAAAAAAATATTTGGGCTTCTAGCAGTGTGAGGGACTTTCTCTATTAGTCCATCTATACTGAACTCCATCAGGTTGCAAATTAAAAATAATTTTTTGTCTGCATCTAGCTCTGAAAAAATATTTGGGCTTCTAGCAGTGTGTGGGACTTGGTCTATTAGTCCATCTATACTGACCTCCATCAGGTTGCAAATTAAAAATATTTTTTATCTGCATCTAGCTCTGAAAAAATATTTGGGCTTCTAGCAGTAAGTGGGACTTGTTCTATTAGTCCATCTATACTGACCTCCATCAGGTTGCAAATTGAATATAATTTTTTCCTGCATCTTGCTCTGAAAAAATATTTCGGCTTCTAGCAGTGTGTGGGACTGGGTCTATTAGTTCATCTATACTGACCTCCAGCAGATTGCAAATTAAAAATAATTTTTATCTGCATCTAGCTCTGAAAAAATATTTGGGCTTCTAGCAGTGTGTGGGACTCATTGTATTAGGCCATCTATACCAAGCTCCACCAGCTTTGAAATTAATAATAATTTTTAGCTGCATCTAGCCCTGAAAATAATTTTTCCCAATAGTGGTGGCAATAGAAATATGGGGCGCGCGCCTGGCTAACAAAAATATACGCTTCATAAGACAAAACACCAGCCTAGCGCACTGCATTAATAAGATGGCATCATCGTCTCTCCCACTGCTAGGCCTACTACGCAGGCTAGCATTCCTGTGCCTAAAACACAATGTATGGGTCCACGCTAGCCACTATGCTGAGGGGTATAAAGCTGCTGCTAACGCTTTATAACAATTCAATTGGCAGATTTTCACAGAGCTGTTCCACAACGCCCACCCATCGGGCAACAGTTGCCCACCCTCCCTATGGGATCTAGTGGCGAATAGTTGATGTCATTAATCAGAGCGTCAGTTGCCCCGTCAACGTGGCAAGCATACGGTAAGGCATGGGAAGAGTGGACACGACTAGTAGCAGGCAGACGGGTTGACCAATGTGAACAAGCCAGATCGCAAGTCACCATAGAATTTCTCCACCAGCTCATGATGAGGGGCATATCAGGGGCGTCAGCGCAGCGGTGTCTGACCGGAGTAGCATTTCACTTCCAACTTCTGAATTGGGGAGATGTGACAAAGATTCATCATCAGACAATCCATAAAAGGGTGGAAAAGGGGTCAGCCAAGTCAGGAATGTAGACGTCCCGTCCCGTGTCACTAAAACTGATTTCTCACATCTTATCCCTAACACCATTAACATGACACTCACAATTTTAAGCAACACTTATGTCTACTGCATTTGTGATCGCCTTCTTCGGGGCGCTATGTATAAGCGAATTAGTCCCTCAATCCAAAATTACCACCAGTGGAGGCTTATTACACCAGGACGTAGTCATAGCCAATAATGCAATACGTCTACGTATACACCAATCGAAAACGGTTCCAGCGGTCAGGGGTACTTGGTACTTCTACAACCCACAAACGGTACACTGAGTCGGGTAACAATAGTAAAAACATATCTAACCATCAGATCACAAAGTAATTTCTTCCTATCACACATTGATGGAACGCCATTATCAAGATACCTGTTCCAAGCTATATTTAATAAATGCATAACATCGGCAGGGAACCACCCCAAAGATTACGGGACACACTCATTCCGCATAGGTGCGGCCACGGAAGCAGCAAGAGCAGGACTGTCAGAAACGGAAGTTCAGAGGATAGGGAGATGGCGATCCACGTGTTTGGCGAGATACATAAGACCGGACTTGTTATCCTAACGTGGTTTGTTTCTTTTACAGGTGACGCTAAGCCAACAGTGTGAGTGATAGGCCACTCGTATATATATTGGGCACAAAAAAGGGCGAAAGTCCGCCCAGGCGGGAGGAAATTAGAGTTTCATAACACATATTTCAACTGGAGAGGTATTAGAGGCCTGCTATGGCCACAGGTACTAATGGAGGTAATCAAGTTAGGGAGAGAGGCAAGAGGTCCGGTCATCTTAGTTATACAGGCCGGGGGAAACAACCTAGGTCATCACAAGAGCGCATAACTAATGGCAATAATGAAACTAGACACTGAGCGCTTCAGAGAATTTTTCTCAAAATTAGCTATAGTATGGTCAGAGATTGTGCCGATAGCGGTATGGCAAGGTGCGCGAGACATCACGGCCATCGAATGGACAAGGCGGGTAATAAATATTCGGATGGCAAAATTTAGAAGAGACAGAGGCGGTGTAGTGATACGACACCGACAACTGGAAGGAGATAAAGCAGGCCTCATACGGCCCGACGGTGTTCACTTAATAGATATTGGACTGGACATATTCCTGTCAGGACTCCAGGACGGAGTGGAACAAGCGTTAAGAGTGATGGGTGGGGGTCAGAGTCCTGCATACGAGTACGCTGGATCCTCCGTGGCCTGGAAATAGAAAGGACATGTTGGAGAGTTACACTTGTTGGCCAACTTGCCGGAGTGGGGACCCAGGGCATGCTGCAACAAGCTGAATTATTTTAGAAATAAAATGCCTTTCTAATGGAATGAGTATAAAGAGTTAATAAAGCTGTGACCGATCCTCACCCATCCAGTTGTAAGAGTTACATTATTGTATTGTCCATGAAAGGGGGGCGGTAGGGGGGCTGAGCGTCTGGGTTTGGTTGGGTGTCCCCACAGTCTGCCTAGGCTAGATTCATTTAAAAATTCTTATTAGATATACAGGTGGTGCAGCTTGCTTCGCAGCTGGGCTACTACGCCCAAAGTATTGCCTAGGCTAGATGCAGTTAAAAATTCTACGCTGACTAGCAGACACTGAAGATTTGGAGCAGACCTCTGTGTAAACAGCTCTTCAGACTCAACCATCTGTGTTACCCCAAGCCATAGTGTATGTAGTTTCTTACAGTTAAAAGGGGGGGGTGCGACCCAACCCACCTGGAATTGACGATGCCAACGTCACGTAAGACACAGCAAGGGGACTAACAAAATTGTGGCACAGACACCACTTAACCCTAGAACGCATACCTGTGGCCTTGCAGGCCCGCCCAGTTGATTGTTTTCTATTTTCTGCAAGATTACTTTAGTTAGAATTTTGAAACTCTAGGTATTCTTCATGTATATAGTTGTTTGTCATTTGAGTTTGAATTATTCCATGTTATTTGCACACGGGCCTAAAGGGCCCCAGGTATGTGAAAGTGTAGATTTTTATGGTCATGCGTTCTAGGGTTAAGTGGCATCAATTGCCCCACTGTTGCTTAAAATGGTTGGTGAGGTGATTTTACCAAATCCACAAGCTTTTAGTCTCCCAAGGATGACACAGGGGTAGAAATGTCCTTGCGAATCCATGATTTGTTCATCTTTATGAACGTGAGTCTGTCTACATTCTCAGTGGACAGCCGCGTGCGCTTATCTGTCAGCACACCACCAGCAGCGCTGAACACACGTTCAGAGAGAACGCTGGCTGCATGGCATGACAAGATCTCCAAGGCGTGAGTGGCGAGCTCCGGCGATTTTTCCAGATTGGAATACCAAAATGAGCAAGGGTCCAGTGACACAGTCATGGCTTCGATGTTCACTTGGAGATTCTCCTGTACCATCCTCTCTAGGCTTTGACTATGTGTCAGACTTCTTGTCTCCTGTGGCCTTGCAAAGGATGGGCTAAAAAAGTGGTGAAACGATTCCACAAAATTGCTGTTACCAGCAGATACTGTGTTACTGTTACTGTTTGAGTGATGAAGACTCGACAGTCCCACCGTTGGCAAGTTAGAACTGTGAGATTCACTACGTTCACCACTGGTGTTTTGTGGAAAAGCACATGTAAGATTCTGCAACAGCGTCTGCAGATACTCCTGCATTCGTCAATACCTTTTTATGGCAGGAATTATTTCGGCAAATATACTTTTGTACCGGGGATCTAAGAGTGTGGCAACCCAGTAGTCGGGATTACTTCGAATTCTGACAATCCGGGGGTCATGTTGCAGGTAGTGCAGCAAGAAGGCACTCATGTGTCTTGCGCATCCAGAAGGACCAAGTCCTTGTTGTGTTGGTAGCGAGGTAAGAATCATGCTTCCTTCCTCTTCCCTCTCCCTCCAACCTCGCACAACAGAAATGTGATCAAGGTCTCCCTCATCTGATGAGTCTTCCATGCCCATCGCCAGTTCGTCCTCCACTTCTTCCTCGGCTCCTGCACCTTCCTCAACAGTTTGGCTGCTACCATGCGCCCTTTTTAATCCCTCTCCCCCACCCTCCCATGTCTGCCGCCTTGGTGCTGCCAACCGTCTGGACCTTGGAGATGTTATCCCTTCCGCATACGACTCCTCCTCTACTTCCTCCACCTCCTCTTGTCCCACCACCTGACTCTGAATTCTGTTTAATGTGTGCTCCAGCATGTAAATCACCGGAATAGTCATGCTGATAATGGCATCGTCGTCAGCACTAAACATCTTCGTCGCCATTTCAAAACTGTGCAGAAGGGTGTGTGGCGCCCCTGAGGGTTCAGTCGCCACAGAGTTACTGCATCTCACCCAGAGGTGTGGTATCTCACCCTCAGGTAAGGAAGGCGTATGGCTCGGGACCCTAACTCCTGCATCCAACACATACCCGCAGTGGGGGTAGGGCGAGATTGCTCCTAAGGGAGAGCACAGTCCCAGGTCCCTAGCTGGTTTGAGGGTCCTATGTAGTGGGTGCTTAGGGGAGCAGCTTAGGGGAGCACATGACAAGGAGAGTATAAATAGGAAGCCATCTTAGAAAGAGCAAGCCAGACAGAGGAGGAAAAGTGACAGGAGCAGAGACTAGGCATGAGCTCTGCTCCGGAGGCGGGCCTAGCCTGGGAGGCCCAGGACTGAAGGAGAGAAGAGAGGAGTGGGAGCTGGAAGGCTCCAGGAACCGAAGGGACCCTACGGCTACGGGCCGTGCAGAAGGCCACCCGTACTCCCGCTGCTACCAGGAGGTAGAGGGGTCAGGCCAGATAAGGGGAACCGGTCCCTCAACTAGCGGAGAAACAGCAAGGCTCAACTAGAAACCGGAGGCTGCTGCATTTCATGTACTGCAGGCCAAAGTCCACACCAGTCTCACTAAGAAGGTAGCCACATAGGACCCAGGGGACGGAACACACGTCACCCGCCAAGGCCCCAGGATACCGGATAGAAGTGTCACTGGGTGTGAGGTGCAGGGAGAAGGCCAGAGAAAGGACACACAGAAGGGGGTCCTGCTAAGTACTCCGGAGCTATCTGGGGGTGGACTGAGCCCCTCACTGAGTATGCACAGCACGACGGGGGAGATTGCTCTGGTACCTGTAATCTGGACTACAACAACTGTGAGTAATATCTTGAGACGGCATCACACGGACTCTGTGTTCATTACTGACTCCCTGCACTACAACCACCATCATCCACCCACACTGCCCTGAAGCTTCACTCTTCCTGTGGTGAGTAATAATACCGTTGCTGCAAAACCACCAGCTTCAGAGGACTGTTCCGCAGCGGCGGCCCCTTTGGCCGCACTCCACAGGTGGCGTAGTCAGACATTATAAAATCCATATATACAAATTACCCTTGGATTGACCGCCCTGGGTCACAGACTGGGTCACCGCCACAGTGACTAGAACCCCCAGCGTCTACCGGCCCGGCTCAGGGTACCCCATGACCCAGGGGGCGCGTCAACTTCATAGGTCCCTGATCTGAGACCACTCCTGCAGCGTGATTTGCCCCATCTCGTTGGCCCAGGCTATACGTCAGAACGTATTGCACCAGGGCTTGTCGGTGCTGCCACAGTCGCTGCAACATGTGCAGAGTTGAATTCCACCGTGTCGGCACATCGCATTTCAGCCGGTGAACTGGCAGGCCCAACGACTTCTGTAGAGATGTAAGTCGGTGAACTGCGGGATGCGAACGGCGGAAGTGAGCACACAGCGACCGTGCCCTCTGCAGAAGGCCATCTAGTCCGGGATAGTGGGCTAAAAATTGCTGGACAACCAGGTTCAACACGTGAGCCATACAAGGCACGTGTGTGACATTGCCCCGGCGAAGTGCCGCACCCAGGATTGCAGCGTTGTTGCACATGGCCTTACCTGGCTGCAGGTCCAGTGGAGACAACCTTTCATGAAACTGGGTCTCCAGAGCTGACCACAACTCCTCAGCTGTGTGACTCACATTTCCCAGACATTTCAAAGTAAACACTGATGCCGTTGAGCCCTGCTGCCAGCATAGTAAGGAGGTGTGCAGGATTCCTTCTGCGCAGTTAGAAAGCAGGTGGCATTACCAGACAGGCTTTGGGTGCAGGTGGAGGACCGAGAGGAGGTTGAGGAGGCAGAAGCAGTGGAGGAACTTCGAGATAAAGAGGATTGACGCACAACTCGTGGGGACGGTAAGACTTGGACAGCAGCCCCTTGTCCTGCTGTCACCATAGTTACCCAGTGCCCAGTCAGCGACATGTAACGCCCCTGTCCATGCCTTCTCGTCCAAGTGTCTGTGGTGAAGTGCACCCTGCCACACAGAGTTTCTCAAAGAAGCGGTGATGTTGTGTGCGACATGCTAGTGGAGCACAGGCACACCTTTCTTTGAGAAGTAGTGCCGACTGGGCATCTGGTACTGGGGCACTGTGACGGACATATGGTCTTGAAAATTCTCTGTGTCCTCAAGGTGGAAAGGCAGCATTTCTGTAGCCAACAGCTTGCAGATGGTGAAATTCAACCTCTTAGCTTTCTTATGGCTAGGAGGAAATGGTCTTTTACTTTTCCACATCTGAGGGACCGAGGGCTGGCTGTTGTGCTTAGACGGTGTTGAGTAGGGTGTCCCCGGCAAACTGCCGGTCTGTGAGGAAGATGCAGGCGGACATGTTAGGTTGCCTTGATCCAAAGGTGGTGCTCTCGATGTCGGAGAGCGCTCAACACTAGCAGGTGTTTCCACTTCCCAATGAACTGACGACCTGCCATTCACACTGGCTGTTGCGGGTAAAGAGGTGGCAGGTCTGCGTCCAAAAACATGTGTGACTGCTGTCCCCCCAGTCACAGAGGATGAAGAGGCTGCGGATGCACAAGATGGGGCAGACGGTGGTTGGGCCAGCCGGCTAGGCCGCATTGTAGCACAGTGAGCTTCCCACTGCAACTTATGCTTCATATCCATGTGACGGTACATGCATGAAGTACTCAAACTATGGATTTTTTGGCCTCTACTTAGCTTTTGCTGACAAATATTACAGATAACACGAGTTGGGTCATCCTTATCGATCTGAATAAATGCCAGGCTATGCAAGGCTTAGAGCCCATGTGACCTGAAGAGCCACTACGACTTGTGGTCAGAGGCAGAGTTGTGGTTGAGGATGCAGTTGTTGACGTGCTTCCAGTACTCCGTCTCTGTTCAGGAAGGTGCAACCTAACCTCGTCGTCAATAGCATCTGTGATGCCCCGCTGCGCTTGGTATCACAGATCCTAGAAGAGTGCATTGATGGAATCCTCCACAAGAGGCCCCCATAAACATTCACACATCTCCACCTTCCACCTCAGACCAGCAGAGGGAGCCCGTTAGGGATATAAATAGGGAAAGTGGAGCTAGGCAGTTCAGTTCCTCTGAAGAGTTCCTGCAGTAGAGAAGCCTAAGAGAGGTCAGTCTGCAGTGGAGCTCAGTCTAGTCTAGAGAACGCAGTTAATAGTTCAGCAGTGGAGCACGAGGCTCCTGCTTGCTAGATTCAGGGAGCCCAGATAGAGCTTAAGGTGTGCCGGTGCCGTAAGATCAGTGAAGCGCGGCAAGCTGCCGTTAGTGTGTATAGCCTAGTGAGGGCCCGAGTAGGCCGAAGGCGAGTGGCGAGTTAGTACATAAGGGGCAGAGGAGCTTAACCAGCTCACCCTGAAGCATTTACCGGACACAGGATCCGAGCTTACCGGTATCTCTATGACCCAGTAAGGCATAACCGGAATCCCTGGAGAACTACAAGTCCCAGGATTGCTAAGGTGCTGATATGTAACAGAGCCAGGAGACGCTTAGGCCCCGCATACTGGGAGCGTGAACTCCAAGAGAAGGCCCTACCACAAGGTCAGCCAGCGCAGGACAGAGACAAAGTTAGGCCTAGCTCCAGGCAGGTCAGAAACTTACTACGCAGAGGTAAGAAACAGGAGGCCCTACACCCGCTCATTGGGGAGGATCCTGATATGCACCCTTCACCCTACAGTGCTCCGGGATGTGCCTGAATTTCCACCAGTAAAAGGTACTGAAGTGACTACCGTGTCCGTTCCCGTTCTTGCTCTGACCCAGCTGGGTCTCGCCTGTCCTGCATTCCCCCTGCATACGCTGCCCTGAGACCTAGCTCCACCTGTGGGGAGCTATACCATCGAGTTGCCTTATCACCAGCCTCAGTGGACTGCTGCAGCGCTGGTGCTTGTCACCAGATACCACAGGTGGCGTCATGAACTCTTATAAAATTAACAATTATCCACCCTTTTAAAGAGAGACCCCAGGGTATGGGCCAGGGAGCCGACCACCGCGACATCCCCAAGGCCAGGCAAATGCCCGGGTACCGAGTCATCCCCATCCCCAGGGCTAGTCACATCCTCCTCCACCTCCTCTGCTGACCTCATCGACTGGCTGACTGTGGGTTGACAGTAAGTGGGATCTCCAACCTCATCATCATCACCCTGTGTGTTATCACACCCGTCGTCCTCAGAGCCAACCTCTTCCTGCCCTGACTGAAAAGTCAAGTTGTCGCTCTAATCAGGTATTTGAGTCTCATCATCGTCTTCATCATTGTCTCCACCAACAGGAATTACAGTTTGGGAACAAGTGTCTACATTATGCTCAGAACCTTCTTCATCTGGTCCTGGATCCGACTTATAAAGATTCTGGGCATCAGATCAGATCATTTCCTCATCTGGATTAACAGAAGCTCTGGAGCAGACCTCCGTTTCCCAGGCTATAGTATGAGTAAACAGCTGTGCAGACTCAACCATCTGTGTTACCCCATACTCAGACGGGCAGCTGGAGACTTGGGAGCTGTGAGGAAGCAAGTGCGATTGAGGTGACACCTCTGAGGACTGGAGTATTTGTGATGTTGAAATTGAGGTGATGGAGAGCCCACTTGAAGGAGCACTTGATATCCGTTGAAGCACCTGCTGTTTTTGTGCCTCATCTAGAATTTGTAGCGATTGGCGTGTCCGTAAGAATGGGATCGTATCACATTGTCCACGAAAAGAAGTCGACATCTAAGTTTGGCTGGAAGATGGTCTTTCTTCTGCAGATGTTACTCCCCCCCCACCCTGGGGGGCCTCGACCCACCGGCGGACAGGCACCAGTATTGGGATAGGGGGGCTGGCCGTCAGGGTCCACCGCGGCTCTGGTACAAACCCGGCGACACGGAGGTGGCACGGGCAGGAACGGACTGGCCGTGTCGGCTTCTCACTTTTTGGATTTTAGAAGGGCATGACATGCCTATATCTGTGTCTCCCCCTCCTTTTACTCCTCCACCTCTTTTCTTTTCGCATGACTATATGTACTTGTCACTTTTCCATGTGTTAATTATGTCTTCTGAGCAGTTTGTCAGCTTTTGGACACCTTTGAAGGTGTTTTCTATGTGTTTCTATGTGTTTTTGTTTGCCTGCCATTGGTTTTAACGGTGTTCGAAGGTGTTCGACGAACAGTTCGGCGAACACACGGGTGTTCGACGAACCGAACCGAACTCGAACACTACGGGGGTGGCTCAACACTACTTCCTATAGACACAATGGAAATTTGCATTGATTTTGGGCTTGAGATAGTGCAATTGTGAGATATAGAATCTGTATTAATTGTTGATAAAGATCAAGATGTCATCATAAGTTGTATAGATTAGCATTAACAATAACATAGTGAAACCAATGGATATCTTTTTTAACTTACCTATTAGTGATTCAATGTTTACTTCCCTTCTTGCCATGACATTGCTTCTGTCATGGTCCAGTGGCTTACTGTGTTAATGCGCCTGACTGGTGAAGTAGTTGTTCTTGAGTTAGACTTCACGGAGAGTGTTTTTCATTTACTTACTAATAAGCTTCCTATAGAGCCAATGGAAATTTGCTGTATTAATTGTTCATAAAGAACAAGATGTCATCATACACTGTATAGATTGTCATTAACAATAACATAGTGAAAACAATGGATTTCTTTTTTCACTTACCTATTAGCGATTCAATGTTCACTGCCCTTCTTGACATCTCCTTGTGGTGAAGATGGTCCCGTAGCTTTCTGGGTTAATGCAACTGACTTGTGAACACGTGTTCATGAGTTTGACTCCATGGAGAGTACATTTCATTTACATACTAATAAGCATCCTATAGAGCCAATGGAAATTTATGTTGATTTTGTGCTTGAGATAGTGCAATTGTGAGAAATAGAATATTTATTAATTGTTCTTAAAGAACAAGATGTCATCATATGCTGTATAGATTGGCATTAACAATAACATAGTGAAACCAATGGATTTCTTTTTTTACTTACTTATTAGCGATTCAATGTTCACTGCTCTTCTTGACATCACACTGCTCCTGTGATGGTCCAGTGGCTCTCTGGGTTAATGCGCCTGACTTGTGAGCAAGTGTTTATGAGTTCGACTCCATAGAGAGTATTTTTCATTTAGCTTGCTATAGAGCCAATGGAAATTTGCATTGATTTTGGGCTTGAGATAGTGCAATTGTGAGAAATAGAATATGTATTAATTGTTCATAAAGAACAAGATGTTATCATATTCTGTATAGATTGGCATTAACAATAATATAGTGAAACCAATGGATTTCGTTTTTAACTTAACTATTAGCGATTCAATGTTCACTGCCCTTCTTGACATTAGATTGCGTCTGTAATGGTCCAGTGGCTTACTGGGTTAATTCGCCTCACTTTTGAACAGGGGTTCATGAGTTAGACTCCACGGAGAATATTTTTCTTTTACTTACTAATAAGCTTCCTTTAGTGCCAATGGAAATTTGCATTGATTTTTGGCTTGAGATAGTGCAATGGTGAGATATAGAATCTGTATTAATTGTTCATAAAGAACAAGATGTCATCATGCGCTGTGTAATGCACACGCACGGGCTGAGCGGCGTGTGCATGTGATTCCACTGGACCGTGCCGGAGAGTGAATGCCTGGAGGGGCGTAACTAGGTATTCACCCGATCCGACCAGGGTTGCACGACGGCATACGACGCCAGTGCACCAAGGAGGAACAGAGCAGAGGGACCAGGTGCTACTCCAGGACAGACCCCGGACATGGTTGTTGACCCACACAGGGGAATACAGGAACAGACTGGTTAGGCTGGCACACAGACTGGTGGGTATAGGCAGGCACGACTGGTATGCAGGCAGGCGGGTATGCAGGCAGGGGTGTACAGGCAAGCACGGCTAGAGTGCAGACAGGGAGGCACTAGCAGGTAGGAACACAGGCGGGATAGGACCCATTACACACTGGGACTCAGGAACAGAACCAGAGATGTGGCGGACAAACACAGGAGAGTGAGGCTGCCCAGAGAGGTGAGCGAGAGCGGGGCAGGACGATACCGCCTGGAGCGGTGAGCAACAGTAGAGCAGGACGATTCCGCCTGGAGCGGAGAGCAAGAGGTCAGAGCAGAGCGAGACTGCCGGGGCAGTGTGCAAAGGAGTCAGAGCAGAGCGAGACTGCCGGAGCGGTGAGCAAAGGCAGAGCAGGCTAGAACCGCCGGAGCGGTGAGCAAAGGCAGAGCAGGCTAGAACCACCGCAGCGGTGAGCAAAGGCAGAGCAGGCTAGAACCGCCGGAGCGGTGAGCAAAGGCAGAGCAGGCTAGAACAGCCGGAGCGGTGAGAAAAGGCAGGGCAGGCTAGAACCGCCAGAGCGGTGAGCAAAGGCAGAGCAGGCTAGAACCACCGGAGCGGTGAGCAAAGGCAGAGCAGGCTAGAACCGCCAGAGTGGTGAGCAAAGGCAGAACAGGATAGAATCGCCGGAGCGGTGAGCAAAGGCAAAGCAGGCTAGAACCGCCGGAGCGGTGAGCAAAGGCAGAGCAGGCTAGAACCGCCGGAGCGGTGAGCAAAGGCAGAGCAGGGGGGACAGGGCTCTGTTCACACGGAACAGACAGGAAGGGAAAGGCAGAACCAGATACCCACAGGGTACTTGCAGTGAAGTAGCGAGTGGACCACAAACTCACAAACGGGAGTACAGTGACAATGAGCAGGAGTTAGGTACGAGTTCAGACTCTGCAGAAAAAGGAAAGGTGCGGACATAGACAAACACGGGAAACAGGCTAGAAGAGTATACAGACAAGAATAGACACAGTAGCAAGATATAGGAGCGGGTCTAGGTAGCAGCCCCTAGAAGGCGGGAGGAACAGGCTAGGAGCGTGTTCAGACAGGACAGACAAGATACAGGAGTGGGTCTAGCTAATCGGCCCCTAGAAGTCGGCAGGAACAGGCTAGGAGCATGTTCAGACAGGACAGACTAGATACAGGAGCGAGTCTAGGAATGCAGCCCCTAGAGGGCGGGAGGAACAGGCTAGGAGCGTGTTCAGACAGGCATGGAAATACAGCCTACAGGATAGGCAGACAAGAGAACACAGAAGGGACCTCGCAGATTCAGAGTGCAAGAGCACACTAAATGAAACACAATGCTCAGGCAGGGATTGATTGGAGCAGCTGGGTTAAATATCAGGTGACAGACAGCAATAGGCTGAGGACGCACAAGGGGTGTGCCTGCAGCAGGTACAAAAAGCAGCAGAAACAGACACAAACAGACAGCATGGAGGGAAGCCAGAGAGACATTCTGGACTGGAGATCAGGTGCGCGCTCTTGCACCGTGGGAGATGGACCACTATGCAAGGACGCCGACAGGTATGTTACACGCTGTAAAGATTGGCATTAACAATAACATAGTGAAACCAATGGATTTCTTTTTTAACTTATGTATTAGCGATTCTATGATCACTGCCCTTCTTGACATCACCTTACACCTAAGATGGTCCAGTGGCTTGCTGGGTTAATGCAGCTAACTTGTGAACAGTTGTTCATGAGTTCAACTCCATGGAGAGTATTTTTCATTTACTTACTAATAAGCTTCCTATAGAGCCAATGGAAATTTGCATTGATTTTGGGCTTGAGATGCAATTGTGAGATATAGAATCTGTATTAATTGTTCATAAAGAACAAGATGTAATCATACGTTGTATAGACTGACATTAACAGTAACTTAGAGAAACCAATGGATTTCTTTTTTAACTTACCTATTAGCGATTCAATGTTCACAGCCGTTCTTGACATCTCATTGCGCCTTTCATGGTCCAGTGGCTTACAGGGTTAACACACCTGACTTGTGAAAAGTTGTTCATGAGTTAAACTCCACAGAAAGTATTTTTCATTTACTTACTAATAAGCTTCCTATAGAGCCAATGGAAATTTGCATTGATTTTGGGCTTGAGATAGTGCAATTGTGAGATATAGAATCTGTATTAATTGTTCATAAAGAACAAGATGTCATCATACGCTGTATACATTTGCATTAACAATAACATAGTGCAAAATCGATTTCTTTTGTAACTTACCTATTAGCGATTCAATGTTCACTGCGCTTCTTGACATCAAATTTCTCCTTAATGGTCCAATAGATTACTGGGTTAATGCGCCTGACTTGTGAAGAGGTGATCGTGAGTTCGTCTCAACGGAGAGTATTTTTCATTTACTTACTAATAAGCTTCCTATAGAGCCAATGGAAATTTGCATTGATTTTTTGCTTGAGATAGTGGAATTGTGAGATTTAGAATCTGTATTAATTGTTCATAAAGAAAAAATGTCATCATACGTCGTATAGATTGACAATAGCAATAACAGTGATACCAATGGATTTCTTTTTTAACTTAACTATTAGCGATTATATGTTCACTGCCCTAATTGACGTTGCATTACACGTTGGTTGTTCCTGTGGCTTACTGGGTTAATTCGCCTGACTTTTGAACTGGTGTCATGAGCTTGACTCCACGGAGAGTCTTCTTCATTAACTTACTAATAAGCTTCCTATAGAGCCAATGGAAATTTGCATTGATTTTGGGCTTGAGATAGTGCAATTGTGAGATATAGAATCTGTATTAGTTGTTCATAAAGAACAAGTTGTCATCATACGCTGTATAGATTGATATTAACAATAACATAGTGAAACCAATGGATTTCTTTTTTAACTTACCTATTAGCGATTCCATGTTCACTGCCTTCTTGACAACACATTGCTCCTATGATTTTGCAGTGGATTCCTGGGGTAATTCGCCTAACTTGTGATTATGTGTTCATTTGTTTGACTCCACAAAGAGTATTTTTCATTTACTTACTAATAAGCTTCCTATAGAGCCAATGAAAATTTGCTATGATATTGATCTTGATATAGTGCAATTGTGAGACAGAGAATCTGTATTAACTGTTCATAAAGAACAAGATGTCATCATACGCTGTATAGATTTGCATTAACAATAACATAGTGAAACCAATGATTTTCTTTTTTAACTTACCTATTAGCGATTCAATGTTTACATCCCTTCTTGATATCCTATTGCTGCAATGATGTTCCAGTGGCTCCCTGGTTTAATACGCCTGACTTGTGAACAGCTACTCATGAGTTTGACTCCACGGAGAGTATTTTTCATTTACTTACTAATAAACTTCCTATAGAGCCAATGGAAATTTGCATTGATTTTGAGCTTGAGATAGTGCAATTGTGAGATATAGAATCTGTATTAATTGTTCATAAAGAACAAGATGTCATCATACGCTGAATAGATTGGCATTAACAATAACATAGAGAAAACAATGGATTTCTTTTTTTAACTTAAATATTAGTAATTCAATGTTCACAGCCCTTCTTGATATCACTTTTTGTCTGTGATGGTCCAGTGGCTTACTGTGTTAATGTGCCTGTCTAATGAATAGGTGTTCATGAGTTCAACTCCATGGAGAGTTTTTTTCATTTACTTACTAATAAGCTTCCTATAGAGACAATGGAAATTTGCTTTGATTTTGGCATTGAGATAGTGCAATTCTGAGATATACTGTAGAATCTGTATTAATTGTTCATAAAGAACAAGATGTCATCATACGCTGTATAAATTTGCATTAACAATAACAAATAGAAACCAATGGATTTCTTTTTTAACTTACCTATTATCGATTCAATGTTCACTGTCCTTCTTGACATCAAATTGCACCTGTGATGATCCAGTGGCTTTCTGGGTTAATGCGCCTGACTTGTGAACAGGTGTTCATGATTCCAATCCATGGAGAGCAATTTTCATTTAGCATAGTATAAAGCTTCCTATAGAGCCAATGGAAGTTTGCATTGATTTTGGGCTTGAGATAGTGCAATTGTGAAATTTAGCACCTGTATTAACCGCTTCCCGACCACCCACTGTAGATAAACGTCCGCGCTGCCTGGGCTCTGTGCAGCGCGGACATTTAAAAATGGTGGGTGGTCTCGCAGTGCTCAGGACCCCCTGGGTCCTGCAAGTGCTGTGAGAGCGGTGCAGAGCATTAGCTCTGACAGGAAACATCATCGGGACCTGATTAGAGCAGGTCCCAGTGATGTTAACCCTTTGCTGTCTTCTATATGCCGTGATCTCTAGTGATCGCGGCATATAGAAGACAGCAGGAGGAGAGGGGGTCGTCCACTTACCTCTCCGATGACCCCTTGATTGCTTTCAGGACCTGGCGTTGCTATGGCAGCTGGAGGTCACATGACCACCTCCAGCTCTGCCATATATGGTGTCCTTCCTGTCTGGCTTCAGCCTGTAGCTGATGCCAGACAGGAGACTGTGAAACAGTCAGTGAAGATCTCATATAATGTAATACATGTCTGTTACATTACATGAGATCAGGGATCAGAAAAATAAAAATTAATGTCCCATACAGGGACTAAGTAAAAATGTAAAAAAAAGTAAAAAAAAATGTTTTGAAACTGTTAAAAAAAAAATACAAATAAATAAAAATAAATAAATAAAATATTAAACCGATAAATCCATATATTTATGCAAAAATAAAAAAAGTACACATATTTGGTATTGCCGCGTCCGAAACAACCCGAGCTATAAAACTGTCACACTAATTAACTCCTTATGTGTACACCGTAATAAAAATAAATAAAAAAGCGGAGCAAAAAACTATGCTTTTTCCTCATATCGCCAAACAAAAAGTGGAAAAAAATGCGATCAAAAAGCAAAATGGAAATAGAAATGGTACCGCTGAAAACGTCATATTGTTCCGCAAAAATCAAGCCGCTATACAGCTCCATTAGCCAAAAAATAAAAAAGTTATACCTCTCAGAATAAAGCAATGCAAAAAAAATATTTTTTCTATAAAATTGTTTTATTGTGTAAAAGCGCCAAAACATAAAAAAATATACAGTAAGTGTAGTATCGCTGTAAACGTACTGACCCGAAGAATAACGCTGCCTGATCACTTTTACCACACGCAGAACAGCATAAAAAAAAACTCAAAAAACAATTCCTGAATTGTTGGTTTTTGTTAATTTTACCTCCCAAATAAACGGAAGAGAAAGCGATCAAAAATTGTCACGTACCCACATATGGTACCAATAAAAATGTCAACTTGTTTCGCAAAAAACAAGTCATCACATGACTCTGTCAGCCGAAATATGGAAAAATTATAGCTCTCAAAATATGGCGATGCAAAAACTAGATTTTGCAAAAAAAAAGCGTCTCTTAGTGTGTGACAGCTGTCAGTCATAAAAACCCGATATAAATCTGGTATCTCTGTAATCGCACCGACCCGAAGAATAAAGTAATCTAATCAGTTATATCACACTAGGAATGGCGTAAAAAATAAATAAAACCAATTCTTCACCTGCTACTGATTTGTTTATTATGTTTCCCAAAGATCGCAGTATGGCTCGTCTCACATTTATCCTGCGCTCTGCGCTGAGCGCTTACACCAGAGTTTCCATGTAAATCTCTGAAATATGTGATTCAGCCAGAACCCATGACGGAAGATTCCCTGTAATGAGGAAGATATAGGCCACTGTGGATGCGGTCTGGCCTGTGATCCCACGGTGTCATTTGTTTTAGGCGTGAATAAAAGTGCGGTTGGCCACAGTTTTGTGCACTTCTGAAAAAAAGGACACCGCTAAACAGAGGCCAGACGGAGTCCAGAGTAACTCTGCTGCCTCATTACAGTGAATGGATCCCGCAGGGGTTTCATCTGAATTACATCACTTGGAAATTTAGATGGAAACCCCGATGTAAGTGCTCAGCCTAGAGCGCCGGATAAATGTTACGTAAAATGTTCCCAATAAAAGCTTCAACTCAGTCCTCAGAAAAAGCTAGTCCCCACTCAGGTCCGTCATCTGTTAAAAATATAAGGGACTTCCAAGTTACTGGTAGCAGAAAGGCTCTGGAAAAGCGAAATGGCCCTTGCCCTCCAAAAGAAATTCAAAAAATTTTGTGCTCCCAAATCCAAATGCCTATTCTACAATAATTTGTTCTCCAATTGTCAAATAGCACTCCGTCCCCCCCAGATCTCGCCATATGGCTGAGCGGTACGATGCAGCCACATATGGGGTATTGCCACTTTTAGAAGAAATTGTGTGACACATTTCGGCACCATTTTTACCCATTGCCCTGTGTGAAAATGTAAAATCTGAGGGTAAAACATTTTTTTGTGGTAAAAATATAATTATGCTTTTTTCACTGCCCAATGGTATAAATTAAAAAATTAAAAAATACTCACTACTTCCCTAGATGAATTCCTTGAGAGGTGTAGTTTACAAAATGCGGTCACTTGTGGGGCTTTCTGCTGTTTCGGCATGTCAGCGACTCTTCAAATGTGACACGGTGTCTGTTGCCTATCCCAGCCAACATAGCGCTCCTTTCTCTTCCGAACCCTGCCGTACACCAAAGCAGTGGTTTTCCCCCACATATGGGGTATCGGCGTGTTCAGGAGAAATTGAACAACAAATTTCATGGTGCAATTTATCCTGTTACCCTTATGATAGTACAAAATTACGGAAAGGAAAACATTTTTTGTGGGAAAAATGTGAAAATTTTATTTTTATGGCTCAATATTATAAACTTCTGTGAAGCAGCTGGGGGTGCAAGGTGCTCACCACATATCTAGATAAGTTCCCTAAGGGGTCTAGTTTCGAAAATGGTGTCACTTGTGGGGGGTTTCCACTGTTTAGGCACATCAGGGGCTCCCCAAATGCAACATGGCGTCCACTAATTATTCAAACAAATTTTACATTCAAAAAGTCAAATGGCGCTCCTTCCCTTCCAAGACCTGCCGTGCGCCCAAACAGTGGTTTGCCTCCACATATGGGGTATCGACGTGTTCAGGAGAAATTGCACAACAAATTTCATGGTGCAATTTATCCTATTACCCTCATGATAATGCAAAATTAAGGGATGAAAAACGTTTTTGCGGGAAAAATGTGAAAATTTTATTTTTACAGCTGATTATTATAAACTTCTGTGAAGCACGTTGGGGTTCAAGGTGCTCACCACACATCTAGATAAGTTCCCTAAGGGGTCTAGTTTCCAAAATGGTGTCACTTGTGGGGGGTTTCCACTGTTTAGGAACATCAGGGGCTCTCCAAACGCAACATGGCGTCTGCTAATTATTCAGACAAATTTTACATTCAAAAAGTCAAATGGCGCTCCTTCCGTTCCAAACCCTGCCGTTCGCCCAAACAGTGGTTTTCCCCCACATATGGGGTATCGGCGTGTTCAGGAGAAATTGCACAACAATTTTCATGGTGCAATTTATCCTATTACCATTATGATAATGGAAAATTAAGGGATGAAAAACCTTTTTGTGGGAAAAATGTGAAAATTTTATTTTTACAGCTCAATATTATAAACTTCTGTGAAGCACCTTGGGGTTCAAGGTGCTCACCACACATCTAGATATGTTCCCTAAGGGGTCTAGTTTCCAAAATGGTGTCACTTGTGGGGGGTTTCCACTGTTTAGTCACATCAGGAGCTCTCCAAACGCAACATGGTGTCTGCTAATTATTCAGACAAATTTTACATTCAAAAAGTCAAATGGCGCTCCTTCCGTTCCAAACCCTGCCGTTCGCCCAAACAGTGGTTTTCCCCCACATATGGGGTATCGGCGTGTTCAAGAGAAATTGCACAACAAATTTCATGGTGCAATTTATCCTATTACCATTATGATAATGGAAAATTAAGGGATGAAAAACGTTTTTGTGGGAAAAATGTGAAAATTTTATTTTTACAGCTCAATATTATAAACTTCTGTGAAGCACCTTGGGGTTCAAGGTGTTCACCACACATCTAGATATGTTCCCTAAGGGGTCTAGTTTCCAAAATGGTGTCACTTGTGGGGGGTTTCCACTGTTTAGTCACATCAGGAGCTCTCCAAACGCAACATGGTGTATGCTAATTATTCAGACAAATTTTACATTCAAAAAGTCTAATGGCGCTCCTTCCTTTCCGAGCCCTGCCGTGCGCCCAAACAGTGGTTTTCCCTCACATATGGGGTATTAGCACGCTCAAGAGAAATTGCACAAAAAATTTTGGGGTCCATTTTTTCCTGTTACCCCTGTGAAAATAAAAAAAATTGGGTCTAAATTAACATTTTTGTGAAAAAAGTTAAATGTTAATTTTTTTCTTCCACATTCCAAAAATTCCTGTGAAGCACCTGAAGGGTTAATAAAGTTCTTCAATGTGGTTTTGAGCACCTTGAGGGGTGCAGTTTTTAGAATGGTGTCACTTTTGGGTATTTTCTGTCATAAAGACCCCTCAAAGTGACTTCAAATATGATGTGGTCCCTAAAAAAATGTTTTTGTAAATTTTGTTGGAAAAATGAGAAATCACTGGTCAACTTTTAACCCTTATAGCTCCCTAACAAAAAAAAATTTTGGTTCCAAAATTGTGCTGATGTAAAGTAGACATGTGGGAAATGTTATTTATTAAGTATTTTGTGTGACATATCTCTCTGATTTAAGGGCATGAAAATTCAAAATTTGAAAATTGCAAAATTTTCAAAATTTTCGCCAAATTTCCGATTTTTTCACAAATAAACGCATGTGATATCAAAGAAATTTTACCACTATCATGAAGTTCAATATGTCATGAAAAAACAATCTCAGAATCAGGGGGATCCATTGAAGCGTCCAGAGTAATTGCTTCATAAAGTGACAGTGGTCAGAATTGAAAAAATTGGCCCGGTCACGAAGGCAAAAACAGGCTCTGGTGCGAAGTGGTTAATTGTTCATAAAGAAAAAATGTCATCAGACGTTGTATAGATTGACATTAGCAATAACAGTGAAACCAATTTATTTCTTTTTTAACTTACCTATTAGCGATTCAATGTTTACATCCCTTCTTGACATTATATTGCTCCAATGATGTTCCAGTGGCTCCCTGGTTTAATGCGCCTGATTAATGAACAGCTACTCATGAGTTCGACTCTAAAGAGAGTTATTTTCATTTACTTACTAATAAGCTTCCTATAGAGCAAATGGAAATTTGTATTGATTTTTGGCTTCAGATAGTGCAATTGTGAGTTATAGAATCTGTATTAATTGTTCATAAATTACAAGATGTCAGCATACACTGAATAGATTTGCATTAACAATAACATAGTGAAACCAATGGATTTCTTTTTTAACTTACCTATTAGCGATTCAATGTTTACTGCCCTTCTTGACTTCTCCTTTCTCCTGTGATGGTTCAGTGGCTAACTGGGCTAATGCGCGTTGTTTGTGAACTACTGTTCATGAGTTCAACTCTACTGAGAGTATTTTTCATTTACTTACTAATAAGCTTCCTATAGAGCCATTGGAAATTTGCATTGATTTTGGGCTTGAGATAGTGCAATTGTGAGATATAGAATCTGTATTAATTGTTCATAAAGAACAAGATGTAATCATACGTTGTATAGACTGACATTAACAGTAACTTAGAGAAACCAATGGATTTCTTTTTTAACTTACCTATTAGTGATTCAATGTTCACTGCCCTTCTTGACATCAAATTGCATCTGTGATGGTCCAGTGGCTTACTGGGTTAGTGCGCCTGACTTGTGAATAGGTGTTCATGAGTTTGACCCCATGGAGAGTATTTTCATTTACTTACTATTAAGCTTCCTATAGAGCCAAAGGAAATTTGCATTGATTTTAGACTTGAGATAGTGCAATTGCGGAAATTGAATCTGTATTAATTGTTCATAAAGAACAAGATGTCATCATACTCTGTATAGCTTAGTAGTATCAATAACATAGTGAAACCAATGAATTTGTTTTTTAACTTACCTA
Organism: Phyllobates terribilis; assembly: GCF_046119375.1. Lineage (NCBI taxonomy): Eukaryota > Metazoa > Chordata > Amphibia > Anura > Dendrobatidae > Phyllobates > Phyllobates terribilis. The sequence goes on along the minus strand of NW_027362764.1, from coordinate 322,272,564 downwards.
TTAGCGATTCAATGTTCACTACCCTTCTTGACATCACATCACACCTGTGATGGTCCAGTGCTTTGCTGGGTTAATGCGCCTGACTTGTGAACATGTGTTCATGAGTTTGACTCCACGCAGAACTTTTTCATTTACTTACTATAAAGCTTCCTATATAGCCAAAGGAAATTTGCATTGATTTTGGGCTTGAGATAGTGCAATTGTGAGATATAGAATGTGTATTAATTGTTCATAAAGAACAAGATGTCATCATACGCTGAATAGATTGGCATTAGCAATAACATAGTGAAACCAATGGATTTCTTTTTTAACTTACCTATTAGCAATTCAATGCTCACTGACCTTCTTGACATCGCATTGCATCTGTGATGGTCCAGTGGCTTACTGGGTTAGTGTGCCTGACTTGTGAATAGGTGTTCATGAGTTTGACCCCATTGAGAGTATTTTTCATTTAATTACTAATAAGCTTCCTATAGAGCCAATGGAAATTTGCATTGATATTGTGCTTGAGATAGTGCAATTGTGAGATATGGAATCTGTATTAATTGTTCATAAAGAACAAGATGTCATCATACACTGTATAGACTGGCATTAAAAGTAACTTAGAGAAACCAATGGATTTCTTTTTTAACTTATCTATTAGCGATTTAATGTTCACTGCCCTTCTTGACATCAAATTGCATCTGTGATGGTCCAGTGGCTTACTGGGCTAGTGCGCCTGACTTGTGAATAGGTGTTCATGAATTTGACCCCATGGAGAGTATTTTTCATTTAATTACTAATAAGCTTCCTATAGAGCCAAAGGAAATTTGCATTGATTTTGGGCTTGAGATATTGCAATTGTGAGATATAAAATGTGTATTAATTGTTCATAAAGAACAAGATGTCACCATACGCTCAATAGATTGGCATTAACAATAACATAGTGAAAACAATGGATTTCTTTTTTAACTTTCCTATTAGCAATTCAATGTTCACTGACCTTCTTGACATCACATTGCACCTGTGATGGTCCAGTGGCTTACTGGGTTAATGTGCCTGATTTTAGTAACAGTTCTTCATGAGTTCCACTTCACGGAGAGTATTTTTCATTTACTTACTAATAAGCTTTCTATAGAGCCAATGGAAATTTACATTGATTTTGGGCTTGAGATAGTCCAATTTTGAGATATAGAATGTGTATTAATTGTCCATAAAGAACAAGATGTCATCATACGCTGTATAGATTGGCATTAACAATAACATAGTGAAACCAATGGATTTCTTTTTTAACTTACCTATTAGCGATTCAATGTTTACTGCCATTCTTCTCGTCACATAGTTCCTGTGATGGTTCAGTGGCTAACTGGGTTAATGCGCCTTGTTTGTGAACAAGTGTTCATGAGTTCAACTCTACTGAGAGTAATTTTCATTTACTTACTAATAAGCTTCCTATAGAGTCAAAGGAAATTTGCATTGATTTTGGGCTTGAGATAGTGCAATTGTGAGATATAGAATTTGTATTAATTGTTCATAAAGAACAAGATGTCATCATACGCTGTATAGACTGGCATTAACAGTAACTTAGAGAAACCAATGGATTTCTTTTTTAACTTACCTATTAGTGATTCAATGTTCACTGCCCTTCTTGACATAAAATTGCATCTATGATGGTCCAGTGGCTTACTGGGTTAATGCGCCTTACTTTTGAAAAGGTGTTCATGAGTTCTACTTCACGAAGAGTGATATTCATTTACTCACTAATAAGCTTCCTGTAGAGCCAATGGAAATTTGCATTGATTTTGGACTTGAGATAGTGCAATTGCGGAAATTGAATCTGTATTAATTGTTCATAAAGAACAAGATGTCATCATACTCTGTATAGATTAGTATTATCAATAACATAGCGAAACCAATGAATTTGTTTTTTAACTTACCTATTAGCGATTCAATGTTCACTCCCCTTCTTGACAGCACATTGCACCTGTGATGGTCCAGTGCCTTGCTGGGTTAATGCGCCTGACTTGTGAATAGGTGTTCATGAGTTTGACTTCACGGAGAGTGTTATTCATTTACTTACTAATAAGCTTCCTATAGAGCCAAAGGAAATTTGCATTGATTTTGGGCTTGAGATAGTGCAATTGTGAGATATAGAATGTGTATTAATTGTTCATAAAGAACAAGATGTCATCATACGCTGAATAGATTGGCATTAACAATAACATAGTGAAACCAATGGATTTCTTTTTTAACTTACCTATTAGCAATTCAATGTTCACTGACCTTCTTGACATCACATTGCACCTGTGATGGTCCAGTGGCTTACTGGGTTAATGTGCCTGATTTTAGTAACAGTTGTTCATGAGTTCCACTTCACAGAGAGTATTTTTCATTTACTTACTAATAAGCTTTCTATAGAGCCAATGGAAATTTACATTGATTTTGGGCTTGAGATTAGAGATGTGCGTTGTTCTACTCGAACTGTTCGCCAATCTCAAATTCGAGCTGTTTTGGGCGGTGTTCGAGCCGTTCGGCGAACACGAACAATTTGAGAAAAATTCGGCTGTTCGAGGTTATGTTCGATAACTGTTCGTGCACCAAAATCATAACTGGATTTTTTCTCAGTAATGATGAAAATTAATGTTAATACGCAGTTTGAGTGTACAGCGGGGTGGGGGGAGGGGCAGGGGAAGGATCTCTGCAGGAACAATGAAGATCTCCATTTTTTTTTCTCTTTCCCGCATTTGCAGTGGGGAGGTGCAATCTGTCAGCCTATCAGCAGCGCACACACGGAGCGAAGTGCTTTTTTTCACACAAGCAAGGGCATGTGTCATTGGCAGTGTATGTCACATGTCCTTGCCCTATAAGACCAAGCCATTTTCCCCGTCGCCACCATTTTCTCACTGCTGCAGCTGCGTGTTAGACGGCACCGCTGTTGCTGTGTGCGCTATACCTTGTTAATTTCAAGCCAATTTTCGCACAAATCTACAGATAGCTTGGGAGTAGGGAATAGTTGTGATTGCAGTCCTTTTAAGGACTAGGTTACAGCATTTCCTACGACTTTTATCAGGCAGGTCTGTGCTCTTAAATAGATAGATTGTGGGAGTAAAGACTAATTGTAATTGGAGTCCTTTTCAGGACTAGGTTACATCAGTTCCTATCAGTTTTTGCCAGGCAGGTCTGTGCCAGTGCTGTGCAAGTTTTTTTCACAGCATTTGGCTGAATCTAGCAAAGCTAATCCTTTTTGGCCTATGGCAGAGTGTGTTAGTCAGTGGAGTAGCCTATCTGTGTTGCAAGATATACCACCTGTGTATAGAATACCAATTTTTTTACTGCACCTAGTGAAGTAAAATCTTTTGGGCATACCATCATTCTATTAGTCCATCTATACTGACCTCCATCAGGTTGCAAATTGAATATAATTTTTTTCTGCATCTAGCTCTGAAAAAATATTGGGCTTCTAGCTGTGTGTGGGACTTGTTGTATTAGTCCATCTATACTGACCTCCATCAGGTTGCAAACTGAATATATTTTTTTCTGCATCTACCTCTGAAAAAATATTGGGCTTCTAGCAGTGTGTGGGACTTGTTGTATTAGTCCATCTATACAGACCTCCATCAGGTTGCAAACTGAATATATTTTTTTCTGCATCTACCTCTGAAAAAATATTGGGCTTCTAGCTGTGTGTGGGACTTGTTCTATTAGTCCATCTATACTGACCTCCATGAGGTTGCAAACTGAATATAATTTTTTTCTGCATCTACCTCTGAAAAAATATTTGGCCTTCTAGCTGTGTGTGGGACTTGTTCTATTAGTCCATCTATACTGACCTCCATAAGGTTGCAAACTGATTATATTTTTTTTCTGCATCTTCCTCTGAAAAAATATTTGGGCTTCTAGCTGTGTGTGGGACTTGTTCTATTAGTCCATCTATACTGACCTCCATAAGGTTGCAAATTCAAAATAATTTTTTGTCTGCATCTACCTCTGAAAACATATTTGGCCTTCTAGCTGTGTGTGGGACTTGTTCTATTAGTCCATCTATACTGACCTCCATAAGGTTGCAAACTGAATATAATTTTTTTCTGCATCTACCTCTGAAAAAATATTTGGGCTTCTAGCTGTGTGTGGGACTTGTTCTATTAGTCCATCTATACTGACCTCCATAAGGTTGCAAACTGAATATAATTTTTTTCTGCATCTACCTCTGAAAAAATATTTGGGCTTCTAGCTGTGTGTGGGACTTGTTCTATTAGTCCATCTATACTGACCTCCATAAGGTTGCAAACTGAATATAATTTTTTTCTGCATCTACCTCTGAAAAAATATTTGGCCTTCTAGCTGTGTGTGGGACTTGTTCTATTAGTCCATCTATACTGACCTCCATAAGGTTGCAAACTGAATATAATTTTTTTCTGCATCTACCTCTGAAAAAATATTTGGGCTTCTAGCTGTGTGTGGGACTTGTTCTATTAGTCCATCTATTCTGACCTCCATAAGAATGCAAATTCAAAATAATTTTTTGTCTGCATCTACCTCTGAAAAAATATTTGGGCTTCTAGCTGTGTGTGGGACTTGTTCTATTAGTCCATCTATACTGACCTCCATAAGGTTGCAAACTGAATATAATTTTTTTCAGCATCTACCTCTGAAAAAATATTTGGGCTTCTAGCTGTGTGTGGGACTTGTTCTATTAGTCCATCTATACTGAACTCCATAAGGTTGCAAATTCAAAATAATTTTTTGTCTGCATCTACCTCTGAAAAAATATTTGGCCTTCTAGCTGTGTGTGGGACTTGTTCTATTAGTCATCTATACTGACCTCCATCAGGTTGCAAATTCAAAATAATTTTTTGTCTGCATCTACCTCTGAAAAAATATTTGGCCTTCTAGCTGTGTGTGGGACTTGTTCTATCAGTCCATCTATACTGACCTCCATAAGGTTGCAAACTGAATATAATTTTTTTCTGCATCTACCTCTGAAAAAATATTTGGGCTTCTAGCTGTGTGTGGGACTTGTTCTATTAGTCCATCTATACTGACCTCCATAAGGTTGCAAACTGAATATAATTTTTTTCTGCATCTACCTCTGAAAAAATATTTGGGCTTCTAGCTGTGTGTGGGACTTGTTCTATTAGTCCATCTATACTGACCTCCATAAGGTTGCAAACTGAATATAATTTTTTTCTGCATCTACCTCTGAAAAAATATTTGGGCTTCTAGCTGTGTGTGGGACTTGTTCTATTAGTCCATCTATACTGACCTCCATAAGGTTGCAAATTCAAAATTATTTTTTGTCTGCATCTACCTCTGAAAAAATATTTGGCCTTCTAGCTGTGTGTGGGACTTGTTCTCTTAGTCATCTATACTGACCTCCATCAGGTTGCAAATTCAAAATAATTTTTTGTCTGCATCTACCTCTGAAAAAATATTTGGCCTTCTAGCTGTGTGTGGGACTTGCTCTATTAGTCCATCTATACTGACCTCCATAAGGTTGCAAACTGAATATAATTTTTTGTCTGCATCTACCTCTGAAAAAATATTTGGGCTTCTAGCTGTGTGTGGGACTTGTTCTATTAGTCCATCTATACTGACCTCCATAAGGTTGCAAACTGAATATAATTTTTTTCTGCATCTACCTCTGAAAAAATATTTGGCCTTCTAGCTGTGTGTGGGACTTGTTCTATTAGTCCATCTATACTGACCTCCATAAGGTTGCATACTGAATATAATTTTTTTCTGCAGCTACCTCTGAAAAAATATTTGGGCTTCTAGCTGTGTGTGGGACTTGTTCTATTAGTCCATCTATACTGACCTCCATAAGGTTGCAAACTGAATATAATTTTTTTCTACATCTACCTCTGAAAAAATATTTGGCCTTCTAGCTGTGTGTGGGACTTGTTCTATTAGTCCATCTATACTGACCTCCATAAGGTTGCAAACTGAATATAATTTTTTTCTGCATCTACCTCTGAAAAAATATTTGGGCTTCTAGCTGTGTGTGGGACTTGTTCTATTAGTCCATCTATACTGACCTCCATAAGGTTGCAAATTCAAAATAATTTTTTGTCTGCATCTACCTCTGAAAAAATATTTGGCCTTCTAGCTGTGTGTGGGACTTGTTCTATTAGTCCATCTATACTGACCTCCATAAGGTTGCAAATTGAATATAATTTTTTTCTGCATCTACCTCTGAAAAAATATTTGGCCTTCTAGCAGTGTGTGGGTCTCATTGTATTAGGCCATCTATACCAAGCTCCACCAGCTTTTCAATTAATAATAATTTTTCGCTGCATCTAGCCCTGAAAATAATTTTTCTTCCCAATAGTGGTAGCAATAGAAATATGGGGCGCGCTCCTGGCTTACAAAAATATACGCTTCATAACAAAAAACACCAGCTTAGCGCACTGCATTAATAAGATGGCATCATTGTCTCTCCCAGTGCTAGGCCTACTACCCAGGCTAGCATTCCTGTGCCTAAAACACAATGTATGGGTCCGCGCTAGCCACTATGCTGAGGGGTCTAAAGCTGCTGCTAACACTTTATAACAATTCAATTGGCAGATTTTCACAGAGCTCTTCCACAATGCCCACCCATCGGGACAACAGTTGCCCACCTTCCCTATGGGATCTAGTGGCGAATAATTGATGCCATTAATCAGAGCGTCAGTTGCCCCGTCGACGTGGCAAGCATACGGTAAGGCATGGGAAGAGTGGACACGACTAGTAGCAGGCAGACGGGTTGACCAATGTGAACAAGCCAGATCACAAGTCACCATAGAATTTCTCCACCAGCTAATGATGAGGGGCATATCAGGGGCGTCAGCGCAGCGGTGTCTGACCGGAGTAGCATTTCACTTCCAACTACTGAATTGGGGAGATGTGACAAAGATTCATCATCAGACAATCCATAAAAGGGTGGAAAAGGGGTCAGCCAAGTCAGGAGTGTAGACGTCCCGTCCCGTGTCACTAAAACTGATTTCTCACATCATATCCCTAACACCATTAACATGACACTCACAATTTGAAGCAACACTACTGTCTACTGCATTTGTGATCGCCTTCTTCTGGGCGCTATGCATAAGCGAATTAGTCCCTCAATCCAAAATTAGCACCAGTGGAGGCTTATTACACCAGGACGTAGTCATAGCCAATAATGCAATACATCTACGCATACACAAATCGAAAATGGTTCCAGCGGGCAGGGGCACTTGGGTACTTCTACAACCCACAAACGGTACACTGAGTCGGGTAACAATAGTAAAACCATATCTAACCATCAGATCACAAAGTAATTTGTTCCTATCACACATTGATGGGACGCCATTAGCAAGATACCAGTTCCAAGCTATATTTAATAAATGCATAACATCGGCAGGGAACCACCCCTAAGATTACGGGACACACTCATTCCGCATAGGCGCGGCCACAGAAGCAGCAAGAGCAGGACTGTCAGAAACGGAAGTTCAGAGGATAGAGAGATGGTGATCCACGTGTTTGGCAAGATACATAAGACCGGACTTGTTATCCTAACGTGGTTTGTTTCTTTTACAGGTGACGCTAAGCCAACAGTGTGGGTGATAGGCCACTCGTATATATATTGGGCAGATTAAAGGGTGAAAGTCCGCCCAGGCGGGAGGAAATTAGAGTTTCATAACACATATTTCAACTGGAGAGGTATTAGAGGCCTGCTATGGCCACAGGTACTAATGGAGGTAATCAAGGTAGGGAGAGAGGCAAGATGTCTGATCATCTTAGTTATACAGGCCGGGGGAAACAACCTAGGTCATCACAAGAGCGCATAACTAATGGCAATAATGAAACTAGACACTGAGCGCTTCAGAGAATTTTGCACAAAACTAGCTATTGTATGGTCAGAGATTGTGCCGATAGCGGTATGGCAAGGTGCGCGAGACATCACGGCCATCGAACGGACAAGGCGGGTAATAAATATTCGGATGGCAAAATTTAGAAGAGACAGAGGCGGTGTAGTGGTACGACACCGACAACTGGAAGGAGATAAAGCAGGCCTCATACGGCCCGACGGTGTTCACTTAATGGATATTGGACTGGACATATTCCTGTCAGGACTCCAGGACGGAGTGGAACAAGCGTTAAGAGTGATGGGTGGGGATCAGAGTCCTGCATACGAGTACGCAGGATCCTCCGTGGCCTGGAAATAAAAAGGACATGTTGGAGAGTTACACTTGTTGGCCAAGTTGCCGGAGTGGAGACCCAGGGCATGCTGCAACAAGCTGAATTATTTTAGAAATAAAATGTCTTTCTAATGGAATGAGTATAAAGAGTTAATAAAGCTGTGACCGATCCTCACCCATCCAGTTGTAAGAGTTACATTATTGTATTGTCAAGGAAAGGGGGGCGGTAGGGGGGCTGAGCGTCTGGGTTTGGTTGGGGGTCCCCACAGTCTGCCTAGGCTAGATGCATTTAAAAATTCTTATTAGATACACAAGCGGTGCAGCTTGCTTCGCAGCTGGGCTACTACGCCCAAAGTATTGCCTAGGCTAGATGCAGTTAAAAATTCTACGCTGACTAGCAGACACTGAAGATTTGGAGCAGACCTCTGAGTAAACAGCTCTTCAGACTCAATCATCTGTGTTACCCCAAGCCATAGTGTATGTAGTTTCTTACAGTTAAAAAGGGGGGGGGAGCGACCCAACCCACCTGGAATTGACGATGCCAACGTCACGTAAGACACAGCAAGGGGACTCCAAAAAGAGTTTCCATTTTTTCCCAAAATTGTGGCACAGACACCACTTAACCCTAGAACGCATACCTGGGGCCTCGCAGTCCCGCCCAGTTAATTGTTTTCTATTTTCTGCAAGATTACTTTAGTTAGAATTTTGAAACTCTAGGTATTCTTCATGTATATAGTTGTTTGTCATTTGAGTTTGAGTTATTCAATGTTATTTGCACACGGGCCTAAAAGGCCCCAGGTATATGAAAGTGTAGATTTTTATGGTCATGCGTTCGAGGGTTAAGTGGCATCAATTGCCCCACAGTTGCTTAAAACGGTTGGTGAGGTGATATTACCAAATCCTCAAGCTTTTAGCCTCCCAAGGATAACACAGGATTAGAAAAGTCCTTGCGAATCCATGATTTGTTCATCTTTATGAACGTGAGTCTGTCTACATTCTCAGTGGACAGCCGCGTGCGCTTATCTGTCAGCACACCATCAGCAGCGCTGAACACACGTTCAGAGAGAACACTGGCTGCAGGGCATGACAAGATCTCCAAGGCGTGAGTGGCGAGCTCCGGCCATTTTTCCAGATTGGAATACCAAAATGAGCAAGGGTCCAGTGACACAGTCATGGCTTCGATGTTCACTTGGAGATACTCCTGCACCATCCTCTCTAGGCATTGACTATGTGTCAGACTTCTTGTCTCCTGTGGCCTTGCAAAGGATGGTCTAAAAAAGTGGTGAAACGATTTCACAAAATTGCTGTTACCAGCAGATACTGTGCTACTGTTACGGTTTGAGTGATGAAGACTCGACAGTCCCGCGGTTGGCAAGTTAGAACTGTGAGATTCACTTCGTGCACCACTGGTGTTTTGTGGAAAAGCACATGTAAGATTCTGCAACAGCGTCTGTAGATACTCCTGCATGCGTCAATCCCTTTTTATGGCAGGAATTATTTCGGCAAATTTACTTTTGTACCGGGGATCTAAGAGTGTGGCAACCCAGTAGTCGAGATTACTTCGAATTCTGCAATCTGAGGGTCATGTTGCAGGTAGTGCAGCAAGAAGGCACTCATGTGTTTTGCGCATCCAGGAGGACCAAGTCCTTGTTGTGTTGGTAGCGAGGTAAGAATCATGCTTCTTTCCTCTGCCCTCTCCCCCCAACCTCGCACAACAGAAATGTGATCAAGGTCTCCCTCATCTGATGAGTCTTCCATGCCCATCGCCAGTTCATCCTCCACTTCTTCCTCGGCTCCTGCACCTTCCTCAACAGTTTGGCTGCTACCATGCGCCCTGTTTAATCCCTCTCCCCCACCCTCCCATGCCTGCCTCCTTGGTGCTGCCAACCGTCTGGACCATGGAGATGTTATCCCTTCCGCATACGACTCCTCCTCTACTTCCTCCACCTCCTCTTGTCCGACCACCTGACTCTGAATTCTGTTTAATGTGTGCTCCAGCATGTAAATCACCGGAATAGTTATGCTGATAATGGCATCGTCGTCAGCACTAAACATCTTCGTCGCCATTTCAAAACTGTGCAGAAAGGTGTGTGGCGCCCCTGAGGGTGCAGTCACCACAGAGTTACTGCATCTCACCCAGAGGTGTGGTATCTCACCCTCAGGTAAGGAAGGCGTATGGCTCGGGACCCTAACACCTGCATCCAACACATACCCGCAGTGGGGTTAGGGCGAGATTGCTCCTAAGGGAGAGCACAGTCCCAGGTCCCTAGCTGGTGGGAGGATCCTATGTAGTGGGTGCTTAGGGGAGCAGCTTAGGGGAGCACATGACAGGGAGAGTATTAATAGGAAGCCATCTTAGAAAGAGCAAGCCAGTCAGAGGAGGAAAAGTGACAGGAGCAGAGGCTCGGCATGAGCTCTGCTCCGGAGGCGGGCCTAGCCTGGGAGGCCCAGGACTGAAGGAGAGAAGAGAGGAGTGGGAGCAGGAAGGCTCCAGGAACCGAAGGGACCCTAGGGCTACGGGCCGTGCAGAAGCCCACCTGTACTCCCGCTGCTACCAGGAGGTAGAGGGGTCAGGCCAGATAAGGGGAACCGGTCCCTCAACTAGAGGAGAAACAGCAAGGCTCAACTAGAAAACGGAGGCTGCAGCATTTCATGTACTGCAGGCAAAAGTCCACACCAGTCTCACTAAGAAGGTAGCCACATAGGACCCAGGGGACGGAACACAAGTCGCCCGCCAAGGCCCGAGGATACCGGATAGAAGTGTCACTGGGTGTGAGGTGCAGGGAGAAGGCCAGAGAAAGGACACACAGAAGGGGGTCCTGCTTAGTACTCCGGAGCTATCTGGGGGTGGAGTGAGCCCCTCACTGAGTACGCACAGCACGACGGGTGAGATAGCTCTGGTACCTGTAATCTGGACTGCAACAACTGTGAGTAAAGATCTTGGGACTGCATCACACGGACTCTGTGTTCATTACTGACTCCCTGCACTACAACCACCATCATCCACCCACACTGCCCTGAAGCTACACTCTTCCTGTGGTGAGTAATAATACCATTGCAGCAAAACCACCAGCTTCAGAGGACTGTTCCGCAGCGGCGGCCCCTTTGGCCGCACTCCACAGGTGGCGTAGTCGGACATTATAAAATCCATATATACAAATTACCGTTGGATTGACCGCCCTGGGTCACGGACCGGGTCACCGCCACAGTGACTACAACCCCCAGCGTCTACCGGCCCGGCTCCGGGTACCCCACGGCCCAGGGGGCGCGTCAACTTCATAGGTCCCTGATCTGAGACCACTCCTGCTGTGTGATTTGCCCCACCTCTGGATCTCGTTGGCCCAGGCTATACGTCAGAAAGTATTGCACCAGGGCTTGTCGGTGCTGCCACAGTCGCTGCAACTTGTGCAGAGTTGAATTCCACCGTGTCGGCACATCGCATTTCAGCCGGTGAACTGGCAGGCCCAACGACTTCTGTAGAGATGTAAGTCGGTGAACTGCGGGATGCGAACGGCGGAAGTGAGCACACAGCGACCGTGCCCTCTGCAGAAGGCCATCTAGTCCGGGATAGTGGGCTAAAAATTTATGGACAACCAGGTTCAACACGTGAGCCATACAAGGCACGTGTGTAACATTGCCCCGGCGAAAGGCCGCACCCTGGTTTGCAGCATTGTCGCACACGGCCTTCCCTGGTTGCAGGTCCAGTGGAGACAACCATTCATGAAACTGGGTCTCCAGAGCTGACCACAAGTCCTCAGCTGTGTGACTCACATTTCCCAGACATTTCAAAGTAAACACTGATGCCGCTGAGCCCTGCTGCCAGCATAGTAAGGAGGTGCGCAGTTAGAAAGCAGGTGGCATTACCAGACAGGCTTTGGGTGCAGGTGGAGGACCGAGAGGAGGTTGAGGAGGCAGAAGCAGTGGAGGAACTTCTAGATAAATAGGATTGACGTACAACTCGCGGGGACGGCAAGACTTGGACAGCAGCCCCTTGTCCTGCTGTCACCATAGTTACCCAGTGCCCTGTCAGCGACATGTAACGCCCCTGTCCATGCCTACTCGTCCAAGTGTCTGTGGTGAAATGCACCCTGTCACACACAGAGTTTCTCAAAGAAGCGGTGATGTTGTGTGCGACATGCTGGTGGAGCGCAGGCACACCTTTCTTTGAGAAGTAGTGCCGACTGGGCATCTGGTACTGGGGCACTGCGACGGACATAAGGTCTCAAAAATCCACTGTGTCCTCCAGGCGGAAAGGCAGCATTTCTGTAGCCAACAGCTTGCAGATGGTGAAATTCAACCTCTTAGCTTTCTCATGGCTAGGAGGAAATGGTCTTTTACTTGTCCACATCTGAGGGACCGAGGGCTGGCTGTTGTGCTTTGATGGGGTTGAGTAGGGTGTCCCTGGCAAACTGCCGGTCTGTGAGGAAGATGCAGGCGGACATGTTAGGTTGCCTTGATCCAAAGGTGGTGCTCTCGATGTCAGAGAGCTCTCAACACCAGCAGGTGTTTCCACTTCCCAATGAACTGACGACCTGCCAATCACACTGGCTGTTGCAGGTAAAGAGGTGGCAGGTCTGCGTCCAAAAACATGTGTGACTGCTGTCCCCCCAGTCACAGAGGATGAAGAGGCCGCGGATGCACAAGATGGGTCAGACGGTGGTTGGCCCAGCCTGCTAGGCCGCATTGTAGCACAGTGAGCTTCCCACTGCAACTTATGCTTCATATCCATGTGACGGTACATGCATGAAGTACTCAAACTATGGATTTTTTGGCCTCTACTTAGCTTTTGGTGACAAATATTACAGATAACACGAGTTGGGTCATCCTTATCGATCTGAATAAATGCCCAGGCTATGCAAGGCTTAGAGCCCATGCGACCTGAAGAGCCACTACGACTTGTGGTCAGAGGCGGAGTTGTGGTTGAGGATGCAGTTGTTGACGTGCTTCCAGTACTCCGTCTCTGTCCAGGAAGGCGCAACCTAACCTCGTCGTCAATAGCATCTGTGACGCCCCGCTGCGCTTGGTATCACAGATCCTAGAAGAGTGTATTGATGGAATCCTCCACAAGAGGCCCCCATAAACATTCACACATCTCCACCTTCCACCTCAGACCAGCAGAGGGAGCCCGTTAGGGATATAAATAGGGAAGGTGGAGCTAGGCAGTTCAGTTCCTCTGAATAGTTCCTGCAGTAGAGAAGCCTAAGAGAGGTCAGTCTGCAGTGGAGCTCAGTCTAGTCTAGAGAACTCAGTTAATAGTTCAGCAGTGGAGCACGAGGCTCCTGCTAGCTAGATTCAGGGAGCCCAGATAGAGCTTAAGGTGTGCCAGCGTCATAAGATCGGTGAAGCGCGGCAAGCTGCCATTAGTGTGTATAGCCTATTGAGGGCCCGAGTAGGCCGAAGGCGAGTGGCGAGTTAGTACATAAGGGGCAGAGGAGCTTAACCAGCTCACCCCGAAGCATTTACCGGACACCGGATCCGAGCTTACCGGGATCTCTATGACCCAGTAAGGCATAACCGGAATCCCTGGAGAACTACAAGTCCCAGGATCGCGAAGGTGCTGATACGTAACAGAGCCAGGAGACGCTTAGGCCCCGCATACTGGGAGTGTGAACTTCAAGAAAAGGCCCTACCACAAGGTCAGCCAGCGCAGGACAGAGACAGAGTTAGGCCTAGCTCCAGGCAGGTCAGAAACTTACTGCGCAGAGGCAAGAAACAGGAGGCCCTACACCTGCTCATTGGGGAGGATCCTGATATGCACCCTTCACCCTACAGTGCTCCAGGATGTGCCTGAATTTCCTCCAATAAAAGGTACTGAAGTGACTACCGTGTCCGTTTCCGTTCTTGCTCTGACCCAGCTGGGTCTCGCCTGTCCTGCATTCCCCCTGCATATGCTGCCCTGAGACCTAGCTCCACCTGTGGGGAGCTATACCATCGAGCTGCCTTATCACGGGCCTCAGTGGACTGCTGCAGCGCTGGTGCTTCTCACCAGATACCACAGGTGGTGTCACAAACTCTTATAAAATTAACAATTATCCACCCTTTTAAAGAGTGACCCCAGGGTACGGGCCAGGGAGCCGACCACCGCGACATCCCAAAGGCCAGGCAAAAGCCCGGGTGACCTCATCGACTGGCTGACTGTGGGTTGACAGTAAGTGGGATCTCCAACCTTGTCATCATCACCCTGTGTGTTATCACACCCGTCGTCCTCAAAGCCAACCTCTTCCTGCCCTGACCGAAAAGTCAAGTTGTCGCTCCAATCAGGTATTTGAGTCTCATCATCGTCTTCATCATTGTCTCCACCAACAGGAGTTACAGTTTGGGAACGAGGGTCTACATTATGCTCAGAACCTTCTTCATCTGTGCTATGTTCTGCTACCAAAGCTAAGGAAAGAGAGGAGATCTGTCCCTACTATAGGACTCAGCTGAATCCCTACGATGTAACAGGGAACCTGATCCTGCGATCAGACCTGCTAAAGTCCTAATCTAGTCTGTACGAAGACCTATAGATGTGGGGAGGGAATCCCTACAAGTACTAAGGACTGGAAGGAATATGGGACACCTCCTAACAGAAATAGTAGCAGACAGACGAACAAACAAAATAGATAGAACATAGAGGTCCGTAGACCAAGCAAACTAACAGAGATAGATACAGAGCACAGGATAGCTAGAAAGTAGATATACAATGAAGTCCAGCAAAGCCAGAAGGGCGGAGCAGGATTAAATAGGCCAACAAGGTCATGTGACCAGCAAAGGAAAAAAAACCTAACAGCAAGGTTCTAACAGTACCCCCCCTTCTAAGAGGATCCTCCGGATCCCCTAGGACCAGGCTTATCAGGAAATCTCCTGTGAAACGCTCTGATAAGTCTGGACGCGGAAACATCATCTGACCTCACCCAAGAGTTATCCTCGGGTCCGAAACCTTTCCAGGCCACAAGATACTGCAAACTACCTCTATACCGTCTAGAGTCAAGGATGCGAGAAATTTCATATTCCCCGTCCTCCTCCACCGGAGGAACAGAGGCAGAGGCGTCACCATCCGACACAACAGCTTTTTTTAACAGAGAGACATGAAAGACCGGATTAATTCTCCAGGAGGTAGGAACCTCCAACCTAACAGCAGATTGGTTGACAACCTGAAGCACCTTAAAGGGCCCTACAAACTTGGGACCCAATTTCTTAGAAGGAATCCTCAACCGCAGATTCCTAGAGGACAACCAAACCATGTCACCAACAGCGAACAAAACCTCCTGTCGTTTCCTATCAAAGTAGTCTTTAGATTTTCTGTTGGCCTCCTGAAGATTACCACGCACATCCGTCCAAACTCTTTCCAAATCACCGGAAAAATTCTCCTCCTCAGGCACGGCAGATCCCAACTTGGAGAACGACCCAAACGACGGATGTCTCCCAGAACAACAAAAAAAAGGCGAACAACCAGCAGAAGAAGATGTATGATTGTTCAGAGCAAATTCGGCAAGTGGCAAAAACTCAGACCACCCCTCTTGATTGTCTGCCACAAAACAACGCAAGAACTGCTCAACATCCTGGTTTTTCCTTTCTGTCTGGCCATTAGATTCAGGATGATATCCGGACGAAAACGACAAATGAATTCCCAACCTGTCACAAAAGGCACGCCAAAAACGAGCCACGAACTGAGGACCCCTATCAGAAACAATGTCAGTAGGAACGCCATGAAGTCTGACAATTTCTTTGACAAAGGTCTTAGCGAGAGTTTTAGCGCAGGGCAGTTTGACGAAGGGAACCAAGTGACACATCTTGCTAAAACGGTCCACGACCACCCAGATGACAGTAAAACCCTCAGAGGGGGAAGGTCAGTTATAAAGTCCATAGCCAAATGTGTCCAAGGAGCACTGGGGACCTCCAAAGGACAAAGCAACCCCGCAGCAGGAGTATGTGAGGACTTAGATCTAGCACATATAGTACATTGGCACACCCACTTAATGACTTCCTTCTGCCATCCAGGCCACCAAAAACTGCGACCCACCAGTCTCTTGGTCTCAGAGATTCCGGGATGACCTGCCAACCGAGATTCGTGACACTCAACAAACAAATCTCTCCTAAAGGTCCCAGGCACAAACAACCTCCCATGAGGAGTGTTAGATGGGGCATTCTCCTGAGCTTTAAGAATCTCATCTTCCAAAACGGAGTCTAAAGCAGCTATCACAACACCTTCTTGTAAAATGTTTTCCTCTTTCTCAGCACCGACTATGGGAGAAAAACTGCGAGACAAGGCATCCGCCTTAACATTCTTAGTACCAGGGATGTAAGTAACGGAGAAATTAAACCGCGAGAAAAACAGTGCCCACCTAGCCTGACGGGCATTCAGGCGCTTGGCAGCATCAAGATATATCAGATTTTTATGATCCGTAAGAACCTGAACGGGAAATTCCGCACCTTCCAAGAAGTGGCGCCAGTGCTCAAATGCGAGTTTAATAGCCAATAATTCCCGATTACCAACATCGTAATTCAATTCAGTCTCCGAAAAAATTTTTGAAAAAAAGGCACAGGGATGTAATCCATCCCCGTTATCCTGAGACAATACTGCGCCAACCCCCACAGAGGAAGCATCAACCTCAACCAAAAACGGCCTAGTAACATCAGGCTGCATAAGGATGGGAGCAGAGGTGAACCTCTCCTTGAGATACACAAAAGCTTCAATGGCCTCAGAAGACCACTGAACCGCATCAGCACCTTTCCTGGTGAGATCAGTCAGAGGTTTGACAATACTAGAAAAATTTTTTATGAATTTTCTATAGTAATTGGCGAAACCCAAAAACCTCTGTATCGATTTCAAACCAATAGGCCTAGGCCATTCCTGCACAGCCTGAACCTTAACCAGATCCATCTCAAAACCTTTGCTGGAGATAATGTAGCCCAAAAAACTAATTCTCTGTACAGCGAACTCACATTTCTCCAGCTTAGCAAAAAGCGAATTGTCCATTAATAACTGTAATACTTCACGCACGCTCCGCCAATGAGACTCCAGATCTGGCGAATAAATCAAAATGTCATCCAAATACACAACCACATTTTTACCGATCAAAGGTCTAAGGATGTCATTAATCAGATTCTGAAAAAATGCAGGAGCATTAGTAAGACCAAAAGGCATAACCAGATTCTCAAAATGACCCACAGGAGTGTTAAAAGCAGTCTTCCATTCATCACCCTCCTTCATGCGCAACAGATTGTATGCCCCCTTAAGGTCAATTTTAGAGAACCACTTGGCCCCCAATAACTGGTTAAACAGATCAGGAATCAATGGCAGTGGGTAAGGATTGCGTACCGTAATTTTGTTAATCTCACGAAAATCCAGACAAGGACGTAAACCGCCGTCCTTTTTTTTTACAAAAAAAAATCCAACCGCCACAGGAGACTTAGAGGGCCTAATGTGACCGGCGGCCAAGCTTGTCTGTATGTATTCCTCCAAAGCCTTCCTCTCAGGAATAGTAAGGTTAAATAAACGACTCTTAGGAAGAGTCGCTCCAGGGACAAATTCAATAGAACAATCATAGTCTCTATGGGGAGGCAAAACCTGCGATTCTTTCTCAGAAAAAACTCTCCAAAAATCCTGAATAGGAACAGGCAATTCTCCCCTATCCAAAGCTGCAATACGCCCGTTACAACACTTGTCATAACATTTATGGCTCCAGGATTTAATTTCACTGGTAGACCAATCCAGTACAGGATTGTGAAATTTTAACCAGGGCAAACCCAATATTACTGGAGAAGGCAAGTTATTCAACACTACCAAATCCAATTTCTCATGGTGAACACCATTAATAGTGAGAGGAAATTCACTGACCTTGAGAGTAATATTCTTCAAAGGGGAGCCATCCACAGAAACCACAGCAATGGGGGATGATAAAGGTTCAGGTTTTAAATTGAGTTTTTCCACGAATCCCCCATCAATTACATTCAGTGTAGACCCGCAATCAACAAACACCCGAAATTCCATCAATTTTTCCTGAGCAATCGTGGAAGCAGCTAAAAATATACCCTTGGAATTTAAACAGGCAATACGGGCGTGACTGACCATTTTTTTTTCTTTCTTCATACGAAGCTCACAGCCTTTAATCAAATGACCAGATTATCCGCAATAGAAACACAAGCCTTCCGAAAAACGACGGTCTTTTTCTTGAGAGCGAGGTGCCACCGATCCAATCTCCATCGGTTCACCACTGTTAATACACACATTATCATAACCAGAAACTGACATAGCAGAGGATTTGCTCTCATTAACCCTAGCACGCAGTCTTCTATCCACCCGTATAGCTAATTGCATAGCCTGTTGCAAATCCTCAGGTGTAGGATAAGCAATTAGCAGGTCTTTAACCCTTTCACTGAGCCCAGCAAGAAATAGACTTTTCAGAGCAGAATCGTTCCACCCTGTTTGAGTGGACCAACGACGAAAATGTGTACAATATTTTTCCACATTACCCGATCCTTGTTTTAAACGTCTCAACTCAGTCTCAGCTGATGCGACACGGTCAGGATCATCATATAATAGTCCCAAAGCAGAAAAAAAACTATCCACTGATCTGAAGCATGAATCACTAGGTTGCAAAGAAAAGGCCCACTCCTGAGGCTCTTTGCGCAAAAGTGACATTATGAACCCTACGCGCTGGGATTCATCCCCAGAGGACTTAGGTCTCAAACGAAAATACAGTAAGCAAGCATTTTTAAATGAAAAAAATTCTCGGTGTTCACCAAAAAATAAATCCGGCAAACATACCTTAGGCTCCAAGAAATGTGCTCCAGGACAGTTACTCACGTGCTGACGGAGCTCGGCCACTTCCAGAGAGAGTCCCTGCAGGTGTTTAGCCAAATCCTGAACCGACACCATGATGGAACAAAAAAAAATCTTTCCTTAGAGAATTTGCAGGCTGAACTTACTGTTATGTTCTGCTACCAAAGCTAAGGAAAGAGAGGAGATCTGTCCCTACTATAGGACTCAGCTGAATCCCTACGATGTAACAGGGAACCTGATCCTGCGATCAGACCTGCTAAAGTCCTAATCTAGTCTGTACGAAGACCTATAGATGTGGGGAGGGAATCCCTACAAGTACTAAGGACTGGAAGGAATATGGGACACCTCCTAACAGAAATAGTAGCAGACAGACGAACAAACAAAATAGATAGAACATAGAGGTCCGTAGACCAAGCAAACTAACAGAGATAGATACAGAGCACAGGCTAGCTAGAAAGTAGATATACAATGAAGTCCAGCAAAGCCAGAAGGGCGGAGCAGGATTAAATAGGCCAACAAGGTCATGTGACCAGCAAAGGAAAAAAAACCTAACAGCAAGGTTCTAACAATCTGGTCCTGGATCCGACTTATAAAGATTCTGGGCATCAGTGCAGATCATTTCCTTGTCTGGATTAACAGAAGCTCTGAAGCAGACCTCCGTTTCCCAGGCTATAGTATGAGTAAACAGCTGTGCACACTCAACCATCTGTGTTACCCCATACTCAGACGGGCAGCTGGAGACTTGGGAGCTGTGAGGAAGCAAGTGCGATTGGGGTGACACCTCTGAGGACTGGAGTATTTGTGATGTTGAAGTTGAGGTGGAGGAGAGCCCAATTGAAGGAGCACTTGATATCCGCTGAAGCACCTGCTGTTTTTGTGCCTCATCTGGAATTTGTAGCGATGGTGCGTGTCCGTAACAAAGGGATCGTATCACATTGTCCACGAAAAGAAGTCGACATGTTAGTTTGGCTGGAAGATGGTCTTTCTTCTGCAGATGTTACTCCCCCCCACCGCATGGGGCTCGACCCACCAGCGGACAGGCACCACTATTAGGAGAGGGGGGCTGGCCGTCAGGGTCCACCGCGGCTCTGGCACAAACCCGGCGACACGGAGGTGGCACGGGCAGGAACGGACTGGCCGTGTCGGCTTCTCACTTTTTGGATTTTAGAAGGGCATGACATGCCTATATCTGTGTCTCCCCCTCCTTTTACTCCTCCACCTCTTTTCTTTTCGCATGACTATATGTACTTGTCACTTTTCCATGTGTTAGTTATGTCTTCTGAGCAGTTTGTCAGCTTTTGGACACCTTTGAAGGTGTTTTCTATGTGTTTCTATGTGTTTTTGTTTGCCTGCCATTGGTTTTAACGGTGTTCGAAGGTGTTCGACGAACAGTTCGACGAACACACGGGTGTTCGATGAACCGAACCGTACTCGAACACTACGGGGGTGGCTCAACACTACTTGAGATAGTCCAATTTTGAGATACAGAATATGTATTAATTGTTCATAAAGAACAAGATGTCATCATACGCTGTATAGATTGGCATTAAAAATAACATAGTGAAACCAATGGATTTCTTTTTTAACTTACCTATTAGCGATTCAATGTTTACTGCCCTTCTTCTTGTCACTTTGTTCCTGTGATGGTTCAGTGGCTAACTGGGTTAATGCGCCTTGTTTGTGAACAAGTGTTCATGAGTTCAACTCTACTGAGAGTATTTTTCATTTACTTACTAATAAGCTTCCTATAGAGCCAAAGGAAATTTGCATTGATTTTGGGCTTGAGTGCAATTGTGAGATATAGAATTTGTATTAATTGTTCATAAAGAACAAGATGTCATCATACGCTGGATAGATTAGTATTATCAATAACATCGTGAAACCAATGAATTTGTTTTTTAACTTACCTATTAGCGAATCAATGTTCACTACCCTTCTTGACATCACATTGCACCTGTGATGGTCCAGTTCCTTGCTGGGTTAATGCGCCTGACTTGTGAATAGGTGTTCATGAGTTTGACCCCATGGAGAGTATTTTTCATTTAATTACTAATAAGCTTCCTATAGAGCCAATGGAAATTTGCATTGATATTGTGCTTGAGATAGTGCAATTGTGAGATATAGAATCTGTATTAATTGTTCATAAAGAACAAGATGTCATCATACGCTGTATAGATTGGCATTAACAATAACATAGTGAAACCAATGGATTTCTTTTTTAACTTACCTATTAGCGATTCAATGTTTACTGCCCTTCTTCTCATCACATTGCTCCTGTGATGGTTCAGTGGCTAACTGGGTTAATGCGCCTTGTTTGTGAACAAGTGTTCATGAGTTCAACTTTAGTGAGAGTATTTTTCATTTACTTACTAATAAGCTTCCTATAGAGCCAATGGAAATTTACATTGATTTTGGGCTTGAGATAGTGCAATTGTGAGATATAGAATTTGTATTAATTGTTCATAAAGAACAAGATGTCATCATACGCTGTATATACTGGCATTAACAGTAACTTAGAGAAACCAATGGATTTCTTTTTTAACTTACCTATTAGCAATTCAATGTTCACTGACCTTCTTGACATCGCATTGCACCTGTGATGGTCCAGTGGCTTACCGGGTTAATGTGCCTGATTTTAGTAACAGTTGTTCATGAGTCCCACTTCACGGAGAGAATTTTTCATTTACTTACTAATAAGCTTTCTATAGAGCCAATGGAAATTTACATTGATTTTGGGCTTGAGATAGTCCAATTTTGAGATATAGAATGTGTATTAATTGTCCATAAAGAACAAGATGTCATCATACGCTGTATAGATTGGCATTAACAATAACATAGTGAAACCAATGGATTTCTTTTTTAACTTACCTATTAGCGATTCAATGTATACTGCCCTTCTTCTCGTCACATTGCTCCTGTGATGGTTCAGTGGCTAACTGGGTTAATGCGCCTGACTTGTGAACAAGTGTTCATGAGTTCAACTCTAGTGAGAGTATTTTTCATTTACTTACTAATAAGCTTCCTATAGAGCCAAAGGAAATTTGCATTGATTTTGGGCTTGAGATAGTGCAATTGTGAGATATAGAATGTGTATTAATTGTTCATAAAGAACAAGATGTCATCATACGCTGAATAGATTGGCATTAACAATAACATAGTGAAACCAATGGATTTCTTTTTTAACTTACCTATTAGCAATTCAATGTTCACTGACCTTCTTGATATCGCATTACACCTGTGATGGTCCAGTGGCTTACTGGGTTAATGTGCCTGATTTTAGTAACAGTTGTTCATGAGTTCCTCTTCACTGAGAGTATTTTTCATTTACTTACTAATAAGCTTTCTATAGAGCCAATGGAAAATTACATTGATTTTGGGATTGAGATAGTCCAATTTTGAGATATAGAATGTGTATTAATTGTCCATAAAGAACAAGATGTCATCATACGCTGTATAGATTGGCATTAACAATAACATAGTGAAACCAATGGATTTCTTTTTTAACTTACCTATTAGCGATTCAATGTTTACTGCCCTTCTTCTCGTCACGTTATTCCTGTGATGGTTCAGTGGCTAACTGGGTTAATGTCCCTTGTTTGTGAGCAAGTGTTCATGAGTTCAACTCTACTGAGAGTATTTTTCATTTACTTACTAATAAGCTTCCTATAGAGCCAAAGGAAATTTGCATTGATTTTGGGCTTGAGATAGTGCAATTGTGAGATATAGAATGTGTATTAATTGTTCATAAAGAACAAGATGTCATCATACGCTGAATAGATTGGCATTAACAATAACATAGTGAAACCAATGGATTTCTTTTTTAACTTACCTATTAGCAATTCAATGTTCACTGACCTTCTTGATATCACATTGCACCTGTGATGGTCCAGTGGCTTACTGGGTTAATGTGCCTGATTTTAGTAACAGTTGTTCATGAGTTCCACTTCACTGAGAGTATTTTTCATTTACTTACTAATAAGCTTTCTATAGAGCCAATGGAAAATTACATTGATTTTGGGATTGAGATAGTCCAATTTTGAGATATAGAATGTGAATTAATTGTCCATAAAGAACAAGATGTCATCATACGCTGTATAGATTGGCATTAACAATAACATAGTGAAACCAATGGATTTCTTTTTTAACTTACCTATTAGCGATTCAATGTTTACTGCCCTTCTTCTCGTCACGTTGTTCCTGTGATGGTTCAGTGGCTAACTGGGTTAATGCGCCTTGTTTGTGAACAAGTGTTCATGAGCTCAACTCTACTGAGAGTATTTTTCATTTACTTACTAATAAGCTTCCTATAGAGCCAAAGGAAATTTGCATTGATTTTGGGCTTGAGATAGTGCAATTGTGAGATATAGAACTTGTATTAATTGTTCATAAAGAACAAGATGTCATCATACGCTGTATAGACTGGCATTAACAGTAACTTAGAGAAACCAATGGATTTCTTTTTTAACTTACCTATTAGTGATTCAATGTTCACTGCCCTTCTTGACATCAAATTTCATCTGTGATGGTCCAGTGGCTTACTGGGTTAATGCGCCTTACTTTTGAAAAGGTGTTCATGAGTTCGACTTCACGGAGAGTGTTATTCATTTACTTACTAATAAGCTTCCTGTAGAGCCAATGGAAATTTGCATTGATTTTGGACTTGAGATAGTGCAATTGCAGAAATTGAATCTGTATTAATTGTTCATAAAGAACAAGATGTCATCATACTCTGTATAGATTAGTATTATCAATAACATCGTGAAACCAATGAATTTGTTTTTTAACTTACCTATTAGCGATTCAATGTTCACTACCCTTCCTGACATAACTTTGCAACTGTGATGGTCCAGTTCCTTGCTGGGTTAATGCACCTGACTTGTGAATAGGTGTTCATGAGTTTGACCCCATGGAGAGTATTTTTCATTTAATTACTAATAAGCTTCCTATAGAGCCAATGGAAATTTGCATTGATATTGTGCTTGAGATAGTGCAATTGTGAGATATAGAATGTGTATTAATTGTTCATAAAGAACAAGATGTCATCATACGCTGAATAGATTGGCATTAACAATAACATAGTTAAACCAATGGATTTCTTTTTTAACTTACCTATTAGCGATTCAATGTATACTGCCCTTCTTCTCGTCACATTGCTCCTGTGATGGTTCAGTGGCTAACTGGGTTAATGCACCTGACTTGTGAACAAGTGTTCATGAGTTCAACTCTAGTGAGAGTATTTTTCATTTACTTACTAATAAGCTTCCTATAAAGCCAAAGGAAATTTGCATTGATTTTGGGCTTGAGATAGTGCAATTGTGAGATATAGAATGTGTATTAATTGTTCATAAAGAACAAGATGTCATCATACGCTGTATAGACTGGCATTAACTGTAACTTAGAGAAACCAATGGATTTCTTTTTTAACTTACCTATTAGTGATTCAATCTTCACTGCCCTTCTTGACATCAAATTTGATCTGTGATGGTCCAGTGGCTTACTGGGTTAATGCGCCTTACTTTTGAAAAGGTGTTCATGAGTTCGACTTCACGGAGAGTGTTATTCATTTACTTACTAATAAGCTTCCTGTAGAGCCAATGGAATTTGCATTGATTTTGGACTTGAGATAGTGCAATTGCAGAAATTGAATCTGTATTAATTGTTCATAAAGAACAAGATGTCATCATACTCTGTATAGATTAGTATTATCAATAACATCGTGAAACCAATGAAGTGGTTTTTTAACTTACCTATTAGCGATTCAATGTTCACTACCCTTCTTGACATCACTTTGCACCTGTGATGGTCCAGTGCCTTGCTGGGTTAATGCGCCTGACTTGTGAATAGGTGTTCATGAGTTTGACCCCATGGAGAGTATTTTTCATTTAATTACTAATAAGCTTCCTATAGAGCCAATGGAAATTTGCATTGATATTGTGCTTGAGATAGTGCAATTGTGAGATATAGAATGTGTATTAATTGTTCATAAAGAACAACATGTCATCATACGCTGTATAGACTGGCATTAACAGTAACTTAGAGAAACCAATGGATTTCTTTTTTAACTTATCTATTAGCGATTTAATGTTCACTGCCCTTCTTGACATCAAATTGCATCTGTGATGGTCCAGTGGCTTACTTGGTTAGTGCGCCTGACTTGTGAATAGGTGTTCATGAGTTTGACCCCATGGAGAGTATTTTTCATTTAATTACTAATAAGCTTCCTATAGAGCCAATTCAAATTTGCATTGATATTGTGCTTGAGATAGTGCAATTGTGAGATATAGAATCTGTATTAATTGTTCATAAAGAACAAGATGTCATCATACGCTGTATAGATTGGCATTAACAATAACATAGTGAAACCAATGGATTTCTTTTTTAACTTACCTATTAGCGATTCAATGTTTACTGCCCTTCTTCTCATCACATTGCTCCTGTGATGGTTCAGTGGCTAACTGGGTTAATGCGCCTTGTTTGTGAACAAGTTTTCATGAGTTCAACTCTAGTGAGAGTATTTTTCATTTACTTACTAATAAGCTTCCTATAGAGCCAATGGAAATTTGCATTGATTTTGGGCTTGAGATAGTGCAATTGTGAGATATAGAATTTGTATTAATTGTTCATAAAGAACAAGACGTCATCATACGCTGTATAGACTGGCATTAACAGTAACTTAGAGAAACCAATGGATTTCTTTTTTAACTTACCTATTAGTGATTCAATGTTCACTGCCCTTCTTGACATCAAATTTCATCTGTGATGGTCCAGTGGCTTACTGGGTTAATGCGCCTTACTTTTGAAAAGGTGTTCATGAGTTTGACCCCATGGAGAGTATTTTTCATTTAATTACTAATAAGCTTCCTATAGAGCCAATGGAAATTTGCATTGATTTTGTGCTTGAGATAGTGCAATTGTGAGATATAGAATCTGTATTATTTGTTCATAAAGAAAAAGATGTCATCATACGCTGAATAGATTGGCATTAACAATAACATAGTGAAACCAATGGATTTCTTTTTTAACTTACCTATTAGCGATTCAATGTATACTGCCCTTCTTCTCGTCGCATTGCTCCTGTGATGGTTCAGTGGCTAACTGGGTAAATGCGCCTGACTTGTGAACAAGTGTTCATGAGTTCAACTCTAGTGAGAGTATTTTTCATTTACTTACTAATAAGCTTCCTATAGAGCCAAAGGAAATTTGCATTGATTTTGGGCTTGAGATAGTGCAATTGTGAGATATAGAATGTGTATTAATTGTTCATAAAGAACAAGATGTCATCATACGCTGAATAGATTGGCATTAACAATAACATAGTGAAACCAATGGATTTCTTTTTTAACTTACCTATTAGCAATTCAATGTTCACTGACCTTCTTGATATCGCATTGCACCTGTGATGGTCCAGTGGCTTACTTGGTTAATGTGCCTGATTTTAGTAACAGTTGTTCATGAGTTCCACTTCACTGAGAGTATTTTTCATTTACTTACTAATAAGCTTTCTATAGAGCCAATGGAAAATTACATTGATTTTGGGATTGAGATAGTCCAATTTTGAGATATAGAATGTGTATTAATTGTCCATAAAGAACAAGATGTCATCATACGCTGTATAGATTGGCATTAACAATAACATAGTGAAACCAATGGATTTCTTTTTTAACTTACCTATTAGCGATTCAATGTTTACTGCCCTTCTTCTCGTCACGTTATTCCTGTGATGGTTCAGTGGCTAACTGGGTTAATGTCCCTTGTTTGTGAACAAGTGTTCATGAGTTCAACTCTACTGAGAGTATTTTTCATTTACTTACTAATAAGCTTCCTATAGAGCCAAAGGAAATTTGCATTGATTTTGGGCTTGAGATAGTGCAATTGTGAGATATAGAATTTGTATTAATTGTTCATAAAGAACAAGATGTCATCATACGCTGTATAGACTGGCATTAACTGTAACTTAGAGAAACCAATGGATTTCTTTTTTAACTTACCTATTAGTGATTCAATCTTCACTGCCCTTCTTGACATCAAATTTCATCTGTGATGGTCCAGTGGCTTACTGGTTTAATGCGCCTTACTTTTGAAAAGGTGTTCATGAGTTCGACTTCACGGAGAGTGTTATTCATTTACTTACTAATAAGCTTCCTGTAGAGCCAATGGAAATTTGCATTGATTTTGGACTTGAGATAGTGCAATTGCAGAAATTGAATCTGTATTAATTGTTCATAAAGAACAAGATGTCATCATACTCTGTATAGATTAGTATTATCAATAACATCGTGAAACCAATGAATTTGTTTTTTAACTTACCTATTAGCGATTCAATGTTCACTACCCTTCCTGACATAACTTTGCAACTGTGATGGTCCAGTGCCTTGCTGGGTTAATGCACCTGACTTGTGAATAGGTGTTCATGAGTTTGACCCCATGGAGAGTATTTTTCATTTAATTACTAATAAGCTTCCTATAGAGCCAATGGAAATTTGCATTGATATTGTGCTTGAGATAGTGCAATTGTGAGATATAGAATGTGTATTAATTGTTCATAAAGAACAAGATGTCATCATACGCTGAATAGATTGGCATTAACAATAACATAGTTAAACCAATGGATTTCTTTTTTAACTTACCTATTAGCGATTCAATGTATACTGCCCTTCTTCTCGTCACATTGCTCCTGTGATGGTTCAGTGGCTAACTGGGTTAATGCACCTGACTTGTGAACAAGTGTTCATGAGTTCAACTCTAGTGAGAGTATTTTTCATTTACTTACTAATAAGCTTCCTATAAAGCCAAAGGAAATTTGCATTGATTTTGGGCTTGAGATAGTGCAATTGTGAGATATAGAATGTGTATTAATTGTTCATAAAGAACAAGATGTCATCATACGCTGAATAGATTGGCATTAACAATAACATAGTGAAACCAATGGATTTCTTTTTTAACTTACCTATTAGCAATTCAATGTTCACTGACCTTCTTGATATCGCATTGCACCTGTGATGGTCCAGTGGCTTACTGGGTTAATGTGCCTGATTTTAGTAACAGTTGTTCATGAGTTCCACTTCACTGAGAGTATTTTTCATTTACTTACTAATAAGCTTTCTATAGAGCCAATGGAAAATTACATTGATTTTGGGATTGAGATAGTCCAATTTTGAGATATAGAATGTGTATTAATTGTCCATAAAGAACAAGATGTCATCATACGCTGTATAGATTGGCATTAACAATAACATAGTGAAACCAATGGATTTCTTTTTTAACTTACCTATTAGCGATTCAATGTTTACTGCCCTTCTTCTCGTCACGTTATTCCTGTGATGGTTCAGTGGCTAACTGGGTTAATGTCCCTTGTTTGTGAGCAAGTGTTCATGAGTTCAACTCTACTGAGAATATTTTTCATTTACTTACTAATAAGCTTCCTATAGAGCCAAAGGAAATTTGCATTGATTTTGGGCTTGAGATAGTGCAATTGTGAGATATAGAATGTGTATTAATTGTTCATAAAGAACAAGATGTCATCATACGCTGAATAGATTGGCATTAACAATAACATAGTGAAACCAATGGATTTATTTTTAACTTACCTATTAGCAATTCAATGTTCACTGACCTTCTTGATATCGCATTGCACCTGTGATGGTCCAGTGGCTTACTGGGTTAATATGCTTGATTTTAGTAACAGTTGTTCATGAGTTCCACTTCACTGAGAGTATTTTTCATTTACTTACTAATAAGCTTTCTATAGAGCCAATGGAAAATTACATTGATTTTGGGATTGAGATAGTCCAATTTTGAGATATAGAATGTGTATTAATTGTCCATAAAGAACAAGATGTCATCATACGCTGTATAGATTGGCATTAACAATAACATAGTGAAACCAATGGATTTCTTTTTTAACTTACCTATTAGCGATTCAATGTTTACTGCCCTTCTTCTCGTCACGTTATTCCTGTGATGGTTCAGTGGCTAACTGGGTTAATGTCCCTTGTTTGTGAACAAGTGTTCATGAGTTCAACTCTACTGAGAGTATTTTTCATTTACTTACTAATAAGCTTCCTATAGAGCCAAAGGAAATTTGCATTGATTTTGGGCTTGAGATAGTGCAATTGTGAGATATAGAATTTGTATTAATTGTTCATAAAGAACAAGATGTCATCATACGCTGTATAGACTGGCATTAACTGTAACTTAGAGAAACCAATGGATTTCTTTTTTAACTTACCTATTAGTGATTCAATCTTCACTGCCCTTCTTGACATCAAATTTGATCTGTGATGGTCCAGTGGCTTACTGGGTTAATGCGCCTTACTATTGAAAAGGTGTTCATGAGTTCGACTTCACGGAGAGTGTTATTCATTTACTTACTAATAAGCTTCCTGTAGAGCCAATGGAATTTGCATTGATTTTGGACTTGAGATAGTGCAATTGCAGAAATTGAATCTGTATTAATTGTTCATAAAGAACAAGATGTCATCATACTCTGTATAGATTAGTATTATCAATAACATCGTGAAACCAATGAATTTGTTTTTTAACTTACCTATTAGCGATTCAATGTTCACTACCCTTCTTGACATAACTTTGCACCTGTGATGGTCCAGTGCCTTGCTGGGTTAATGCGCCTGACTTGTGAATAGGTGTTCATGAGTTTGACCCCATGGAGAGTATTTTTCATTTAATTACTAATAAGCTTCCTATAGAGCCAATGGAAATTTGCATTGATATTGTGCTTGAGATAGTGCAATTGTGAGATATAGAATGTGTATTAATTGTTCATAAAGAACAACATGTCATCATACGCTGTATAGACTGGCATTAACAGTAACTTAGAGAAACCAATGGATTTCTTTTTTAACTTATCTATTAGCGATTTAATGTTCACTGCCCTTCTTGACATCAAATTGCATCTGTGATGGTCCAGTGGCTTACTTGGTTAGTGCGCCTGACTTGTGAATAGGTGTTCATGAGTTTGACCCCATGGAGAGTATTTTTCATTTAATCACTAATAAGCTTCCTATAGAGCCAATTCAAATTTGCATTGATATTGTGCTTGAGATAGTGCAATTGTGAGATATAGAATCTGTATTAATTGTTCATAAAGAACAAGATGTCATCATACGCTGTATAGATTGGCATTAACAATAACATAGTGAAACCAATGGATTTCTTTTTTAACTTACCTATTAGCGATTCAATGTTTACTGCCCTTCTTCTCATCACATTGCTCCTGTGATGGTTCAGTGGCTAACTGGGTTAATGCGCCTTGTTTGTGAACAAGTTTTCATGAGTTCAACTCTAGTGAGAGTATTTTTCATTTACTTACTAATAAGCTTCCTA
This sequence comes from Phyllobates terribilis, assembly GCF_046119375.1. NCBI lineage: Eukaryota > Metazoa > Chordata > Amphibia > Anura > Dendrobatidae > Phyllobates > Phyllobates terribilis. Next base: position 322,242,321 of record NW_027362764.1, on the reverse strand, counting down.
TAGAGCCAATGGAAATTTGCATTGATTTTGGGCTTGAGATAGTGCAATTGTGAGATATAGAATTTGTATTACTTGTTCATAAAGAACAAGACGTCATCATACGCTGTATAGACTGGCATTAACAGTAACTTAGAGAAACCAATGGATTTCTTTTTTAACTTACCTATTAGTGATTCAATGTTCACTGCCCTTCTTGACATCAAATTTCATCTGTGATGGTCCAGTGGCTTACTGGGTTAATGCGCCTTACTTTTGAAAAGGTGTTCATGAGTTTGACCCCATGGAGAGTATTTTTCATTTAATTACTAATAAGCTTCCTATAGAGCCAATGGAAATTTGCATTGATTTTGTGCTTGAGATAGTGCAATTGTGAGATATAGAATCTGTATTATTTGTTCATAAAGAAAAAGATGTCATCATACGCTGAATAGATTGGCATTAACAATAACATAGTGAAACCAATGGATTTCTTTTTTAACTTACCTATTAGCGATTCAATGTATACTGCCCTTCTTCTCGTCGCATTGCTCCTGTGATGGTTCAGTGGCTAACTGGGTAAATGCGCCTGACTTGTGAACAAGTGTTCATGAGTTCAACTCTAGTGAGAGTATTTTTCATTTACTTACTAATAAGCTTCCTATAGAGCCAAAGGAAATTTGCATTGATTTTGGGCTTGAGATAGTGCAATTGTGAGATATAGAATGTGTATTAATTGTTCATAAAGAACAAGATGTCATCATACGCTGAATAGATTGGCATTAACAATAACATAGTGAAACCAATGGATTTCTTTTTTAACTTACCTATTAGCAATTCAATGTTCACTGACCTTCTTGATATCGCATTGCACCTGTGATGGTCCAGTGGCTTACTGGGTTAATGTGCCTGATTTTAGTAACAGTTGTTCATGAGTTCCACTTCACTGAGAGTATTTTTCATTTACTTACTAATAAGCTTTCTATAGAGCCAATGGAAAATTACATTGATTTTGGGATTGAGATAGTCCAATTTTGAGATATAGAATGTGTATTAATTGTCCATAAAGAACAAGATGTCATCATACGCTGTATAGATTGGCATTAACAATAACATAGTGAAACCAATGGATTTCTTTTTTAACTTACCTATTAGCGATTCAATGTTTACTGCCCTTCTTCTCGTCACGTTATTCCTGTGATGGTTCAGTGGCTAACTGGGTTAATGTCCCTTGTTTGTGAACAAGTGTTCATGAGTTCAACTCTACTGAGAGTATTTTTCATTTACTTACTAATAAGCTTCCTATAGAGCCAAAGGAAATTTGCATTGATTTTGGGCTTGAGATAGTGCAATTGTGAGATATAGAATTTGTATTAATTGTTCATAAAGAACAAGATGTCATCATACGCTGTATAGACTGGCATTAACTGTAACTTAGAGAAACCAATGGATTTCTTTTTTAACTTACCTATTAGTGATTCAATCTTCACTGCCCTTCTTGACATCAAATTTCATCTGTGATGGTCCAGTGGCTTACTGGGTTAATGCGCCTTACTTTTGAAAAGGTGTTCATGAGTTCGACTTCACGGAGAGTGTTATTCATTTACTTACTAATAAGCTTCCTGTAGAGCCAATGGAATTTGCATTGATTTTGGACTTGAGATAGTTCAATTGCAGAAATTGAATCTGTATTAATTGTTCATAAAGAACAAGATGTCATCATACTCTGTATAGATTAGTATTATCAATAACATCGTGAAACCAATGGATTTCTTTTTTAACTTACCTATTAGCGATTCAATGTATACTGCCCTTCTTCTCGTCGCATTGCTCCTGTGATGGTTCAGTGGCTAACTGGGTTAATGCGCCTGACTTGTGAACAAGTGTTCATGAGTTCAACTCTAGTGAGAGTATTTTTCATTTACTTACTAATAAGCTTCCTATAGAGCCAAAGGAAATTTGCATTGATTTTGGGCTTGAGATAGTGCAATTGTGAGATATAGAATGTGTATTAATTGTTCATAAAGAACAAGATGTCATCATACGCTGAATAGATTGGCATTAACAATAACATAGTGAAACCAATGGATTTCTTTTTTAACTTACCTATTAGCGATTCAATGTTTACTGCCCTTCTTCTCATCACATTGCTCCTGTGATGGTTCAGTGGCTAACTGGGTTAATGCGCCTTGTTTGTGAACAAGTTTTCATGAGTTCAACTCTAGTGAGAGTATTTTTCATTTACTTACTAATAAGCTTCCTATAGAGCCAATGGAAATTTGCATTGATTTTGGGCTTGAGATAGTGCAATTGTGAGATATAGAATTTGTATTAATTGTTCATAAAGAACAAGACGTCATCATACGCTGTATAGACTGGCATTAACAGTAACTTAGAGAAACCAATGGATTTCTTTTTTAACTTACCTATTAGTGATTCAATGTTCACTGCCCTTCTTGACATCAAATTGCATCTGTGATGGTCCAGTGGCTTACTTGGTTAGTGCGCCTGACTTGTGAATAGGTGTTCATGAGTTTGACCCCATGGAGAGTATTTTTCATTTAATTACTAATAAGCTTCCTATAGAGCCAATTCAAATTTGCATTGATATTGTGCTTGAGATAGTGCAATTGTGAGATATAGAATCTGTATTAATTGTTCATAAAGAACAAGATGTCATCATACGCTGTATAGATTGGCATTAACAATAACATAGTGAAACCAATGGATTTCTTTTTTAACTTACCTATTAGCGATTCAATGTTTACTGCCCTTCTTCTCATCACATTGCTCCTGTGATGGTTCAGTGGCTAACTGGGTTAATGCGCCTTGTTTGTGAACAAGTTTTCATGAGTTCAACTCTAGTGAGAGTATTTTTCATTTACTTACTAATAAGCTTCCTATAGAGCCAATGGAAATTTGCATTGATTTTGGGCTTGAGATAGTGCAATTGTGAGATATAGAATTTGTATTAATTGTTCATAAAGAACAAGACGTCATCATACGCTGTATAGACTGGCATTAACAGTAACTTAGAGAAACCAATGGATTTCTTTTTTAACTTACCTATTAGTGATTCAATGTTCACTGCCCTTCTTGACATCAAATTTCGTCTGTGATGGTCCAGTGGCTTACTGGGTTAATGCGCCTTACTTTTGAAAAGGTGTTCATGAGTTTGACCCCATGGAGAGTATTTTTCATTTAATTACTAATAAGCTTCCTATAGAGCCAATGGAAATTTGCATTGATTTTGTGCTTGAGATAGTGCAATTGTGAGATATAGAATCTGTATTATTTGTTCATAAAGAAAAAGATGTCATCATACGCTGAATAGATTGGCATTAACAATAACATAGTGAAACCAATGGATTTCTTTTTTAACTTACCTATTAGCGATTCAATGTATACTGCCCTTCTTCTCGTCGCATTGCTCCTGTGATGGTTCAGTGGCTAACTGGGTAAATGCGCCTGACTTGTGAACAAGTGTTCATGAGTTCAACTCTAGTGAGAGTATTTTTCATTTACTTACTAATAAGCTTCCTATAGAGCCAAAGGAAATTTGCATTGATTTTGGGCTTGAGATAGTGCAATTGTGAGATATAGAATGTGTATTAATTGTTCATAAAGAACAAGATGTCATCATACGCTGAATAGATTGGCATTAACAATAACATAGTGAAACCAATGGATTTCTTTTTTAACTTACCTATTAGCAATTCAATGTTCACTGACCTTCTTGATATCGCATTGCACCTGTGATGGTCCAGTGGCTTACTGGGTTAATGTGCCTGATTTTAGTAACAGTTGTTCATGAGTTCCACTTCACTGAGAGTATTTTTCATTTACTTACTAATAAGCTTTCTATAGAGCCAATGGAAAATTACATTGATTTTGGGATTGAGATAGTCCAATTTTGAGATATAGAATGTGTATTAATTGTCCATAAAGAACAAGATGTCATCATACGCTGTATAGATTGGCATTAACAATAACATAGTGAAACCAATGGATTTCTTTTTTAACTTACCTATTAGCGATTCAATGTTTACTGCCCTTCTTCTCGTCACGTTATTCCTGTGATGGTTCAGTGGCTAACTGGGTTAATGTCCCTTGTTTGTGAACAAGTGTTCATGAGTTCAACTCTACTGAGAGTATTTTTCATTTACTTACTAATAAGCTTCCTATAGAGCCAAAGGAAATTTGCATTGATTTTGGGCTTGAGATAGTGCAATTGTGAGATATAGAATTTGTATTAATTGTTCATAAAGAACAAGATGTCATCATACGCTGTATAGACTGGCATTAACTGTAACTTAGAGAAACCAATGGATTTCTTTTTTAACTTACCTATTAGTGATTCAATCTTCACTGCCCTTCTTGACATCAAATTTCATCTGTGATGGTCCAGTGGCTTACTGGGTTAATGCGCCTTACTTTTGAAAAGGTGTTCATGAGTTCGACTTCACGGAGAGTGTTATTCATTTACTTACTAATAAGCTTCCTGTAGAGCCAATGGAATTTGCATTGATTTTGGACTTGAGATAGTTCAATTGCAGAAATTGAATCTGTATTAATTGTTCATAAAGAACAAGATGTCATCATACTCTGTATAGATAAGTATTATCAATAACATCGTGAAACCAATGGATTTCTTTTTTAACTTACCTATTAGCGATTCAATGTATACTGCCCTTCTTCTCGTCGCATTGCTCCTGTGATGGTTCAGTGGCTAACTGGGTTAATGCGCCTGACTTGTGAACAAGTGTTCATGAGTTCAACTCTAGTGAGAGTATTTTTCATTTACTTACTAATAAGCTTCCTATAGAGCCAAAGGAAATTTGCATTGATTTTGGGCTTGAGATAGTGCAATTGTGAGATATAGAATGTGTATTAATTGTTCATAAAGAACAAGATGTCATCATACGCTGAATAGATTGGCATTAACAATAACATAGTGAAACCAATGGATTTCTTTTTTAACTTACCTATTAGCGATTCAATGTTTACTGCCCTTCTTCTCATCACATTGCTCCTGTGATGGTTCAGTGGCTAACTGGGTTAATGCGCCTTGTTTGTGAACAAGTTTTCATGAGTTCAACTCTAGTGAGAGTATTTTTCATTTACTTACTAATAAGCTTCCTATAGAGCCAATGGAAATTTGCATTGATTTTGGGCTTGAGATAGTGCAATTGTGAGATATAGAATTTGTATTAATTGTTCATAAAGAACAAGACGTCATCATACGCTGTATAGACTGGCATTAACAGTAACTTAGAGAAACCAATGGATTTCTTTTTTAACTTACCTATTAGTGATTCAATGTTCACTGCCCTTCTTGACATCAAATTTCATCTGTGATGGTCCAGTGGCTTACTGGCTTACTGGGTTAATGCGCCTTACTTTTGAAAAGGTGTTCATGAGTTTGACCCCATGGAGAGTATTTTTCATTTAATTACTAATAAGCTTCCTATAGAGCCAATGGAAATTTGCATTGATTTTAAGCTTGAGATAGTGCAATTGTGAGATATAGAATCTGTATTAATTGTTCATAAAGAACAAGATGTCATCATACGCTGAATAGATTGGCATTAACAATAACATTAGTGAAACCAATGGATTTCTTTTTTAACTTACCTATTAGCGATTCAATGTTTACTGCCCTTCTTCTCGTCACATTTCTCCTGTGATGGTTCAGTGGCTAACTGGGTTAATGCACCTTGTTTGTGAACAAGTGTTCATGAGTTCAACTCTAGTGAGAGTGTATTTCATTTACTTACTAATAAGCTTCCTATAGAGCCAAAGGAAATTTGCATTGATTTTGGGCTTGAGATAGTGCAATTGTGAGATATAGAATGTGTATTAATTGTTCATAAAGAACAAGATGTCATCATACGCTGAATAGATTGGCATTAACAATAACATAGTGAAACCAATGGATTTATTTTTTAACTTACCTATTAGCAATTCAATGTTCACTGACCTTCTTGACATCACTTTGCTCCTGTGATGGTCCAGTGGCTTACTGGGTTAATGTGCCTGATTTTATTAACAGTTGTTCATGAGTTCCACTGCACGGAGAGTATTTTTCATTTAATTACTAATAAGCTTTCTATAGAGCCAATGGAAATTTACATTGATTTTGGGCTTGAGATAGTCCAATTTTGAGATATAGAATGTGAATTAGTTGTCCATAAAGAACAAGATGTCATCATACGCTGTATAGATTGGCATTAACAATAACATAGTGAAACCAATGGATTTCTTTTTTAACTTACCTATTAGCGATTCAATGTTTACTGCCCTTCTTCTGGTCACATTGTTCTTGTGATGGTTCAGTGGCTAACTGGGTTAATGCGCCTTGTTTGTGAACAAGTGTTCATGAGCTCAACTCTACTGAGAGTATTTTTCATTTACTTACTAATAGAGATGAGCGTTGTTCTACTCGAACTGTTCGCCAATCTCAAATTCGAGCTGTTTTGGGCGGTGTTCGAGCCGTTCAGCGAACACGAACAATTTGAGAAAAATTCGGCTGTTCGAGGTTATGTTCGATAACTGTTCGTGCACCAAAATCATAACTGGATTTTTTCTCAGTAATGATGAAAATTAATGTTAATACGCAGTTTAAGTGTACAGCGGGGTGGGGGGAGGGGCAGGGGATGGATCTCTGCAGGAACAATGAAGATCTCCATTTTTTTTTCTCTTTCCCGCATTTGCAGTGGGGAGGTGCAATCTGTCAGCCTATCAGCAGCGCACACACGAAGCGAAGTGCTTTTTTTCACACAAGCAAGGGCATGTGTCATTGGCAGTGTATGTCACATGTCCTTGCCCTATAAGACCAAGCCATTTTCCCCGTCGCCACCATTTTCTCACTGCTGCAGCTGCGTGTTAGACAGCACCGCTGTTGCTGTGTGCGCTATACCTTGTTAATTTCAAGCCAATTTTCGCACAAATATACAGATAGCTTGGGAGTAGGGAATAGTTGTGATTGCAGTCCTTTTAAGGACTAGGTTACAGCATTTCCTACGACTTTTATCAGGGAGGTCTGTGCTCTTAAATAGATAGGTTGTGGGAGTAAAGACTAATTGTAATTGGAGTCCTTTTCAGGACTAGGTTACATGAGTTCCTATCAGTTTTTGCCAGGCAGGTCTGTGCCAGTGCTGTGCAAGTTTTTTTCACAGCATTTGGCTGAATCTAGCAAAGCTAATCCTTTTTGGCCTATTGCAGAGTGTGTTAGTCAGTGGAGTAGCCTATCTGTGTTGCAAGATATAACACCTGTGTATAGAATACCAATTTTTTTACTGCACCTAGTGAAGTAAAATCTTTTGGGCATAGCATCATTCTATTAGTCCATCTATACTGACCTCCATCAGGTTGCAAACTGAATATAATTTTTTTCTGCATCTAGCTCTGAAAAAATATTTGGGCTTCTAGCAGTGTGTGGGACTTTGTCTATTAGTCCATCTATACTGACCTCCATCAGGTTGCAAATTAAAAATAATTTTTTTCTTCATTTAGCTCTGAAAAAATATTTGGGCTTCTAGCAGTGTGTGGGACTTGTTCTATTAGTCCTTCTATACTGACCTCCAGCAGGTTGCAAATTGAATATAATTTTTTTCTGCATCTAGCTCTGAAAAAATAGTTGGGCTTCTAGCGGTGTGTGGGACTTGGTCTATTAGTCCATCTATACTGACCTCCATCAGGTTGCAAATTAAAAATAATTTTTTTCTGCATCTAGCTCTGAAAAAATATTTGGGCTTCTAGCACTGTGTGGGACTTGGTCTATTAGTCCATCTATACTGACCTCCATCAGGTTGCAAATTAAAAATATTTTTTTTCTGCATCTAGCTCTGAAAAAATATTTGGGCTTCTAGCAGTGTGTGGGACTTGGTCTATTAGTCCATCTATACTGACCTCCATCAGGTTGCAAATTAAAAATAATTTTTTTCTGCATCTAGCTCTGAAAAAATATTTGGGCTTCTAGCAGTGTGTGGGACTTGGTCTATTAGTCCATCTATACTGACCTCCATCAGGTTGCAAATTAAAAATAATTTTTTTCTTCATTTAGCTCTGAAAAAATATTTGGGCTTCTAGCAGTGTGTGGGACTTGTTCTATTAGTCCTTCTATACTGACCTCCAGCAGGTTGCAAATTGAATATAATTTTTTTCTGCATCTAGCTCTGAAAAAATATTTGGGCTTCTAGCGGTGTGTGGGACTTGGTCTATTAGTCCATCTATACTGACCTCCATCAGGTTGCAAATTAAAAATAATTTTTTTCTGCATCTAGCTCTGAAAAAATATTTGGGCTTCTAGCAGTGTGTGGGACTTGGTCTATTAGTCCATCTATACTGACCTCCATCAGGTTGCAAATTAAAAATAATTTTTTTCTGCATCTAGCTCTGAAAAAATATTTGGGCTTCTAGCGGTGTGTGGGACTTGGTCTATTAGTCCATCTATACTGACCTCCATCAGGTTGCAAATTAAAAATATTTTTTTTCTGCATCTAGCTCTGAAAAAATATTTGGGCTTCTAGCAGTGTGTGGGACTTGGTCTATTAGTCCATCTATACTGACCTCCATCAGGTTGCAAATTAAAAATAATTTTTTTCTGCATCTAGCTCTGAAAAAATAGTTGGGCTTCTAGCGGTGTGTGGGACTTGGTCTATTAGTCCATCTATACTGACCTCCATCAGGTTGCAAATTAAAAATAATTTTTTTCTGCATCTAGCTCTGAAAAATTATTTGGGCTTCTAGCAGTGTGTGGGACTTGGTCTATTAGTCCATCTATACTGACCTCCATCAGGTTGCAAATTAAAAATAATTTTTATCTGCATCTACAGTACCTCTGAAAAAATATTTGGGCTTCTAGCAGTGTGTGGGACTATTTGTATTAGTCCATCTATACTGACCTCCATCAGGTTGCAAATTCAAAATAATTTTTTTCTGCATCTAACCCAGCCAATAGTTTTGGCCTAATACCACAGTTTGGCCCCTCAGCTCTGCTCGGTTACCATCCATTGTTTTTTTGTGCAAACAACTCCAGAGTTGTGAATTAGTTAACCACCAAAATGAGTGGAAAAAGGCCTGCTGCTGGTGGAAAGGGGAATAGGCGTGTTGGGAAGGGGAAAAAAGGTTGTGTCCGTGGGGTAGGTGTTAAAGCAACAGTAACATCTGCAGAAGAAAGACCATCTTCCAGCCAAACTAAAATGTCTACTTCTTTTAGCGGACAATGTGATAAGATCCCTTTCTTACGGCCACGCCAATCGCTACAAATTCCAGATGAGGCACAAAAACAGCAGGTGCTTCAACGGATATCAAGTGCTCCTTTAAGTGGGCTCTCCTCCACATCAACTTCAACATCACAAATACTCCAGTCCTCAAAGGTGTCACCCAAATCGCACTTGCTTCCTCACAGCTCCCAAATCTCCAGCTGCCCGTCTGAGTATGAGGTAGAACAGATGGTTGAGTCTGCAGAGCTGTTTACTCATACTATAGCCTGGGAATCAGAGGTCGACTCCAGCGCTTCTGTGAATCCAGACGAGGAAATGATCTGCACTGATGCCCAGAATCTTTATGAGTCGGATCCAGGACCAGACGCAGAAGGTTCTGACCATAATGTAGACCCTCATTCCCAAACTGTAACTCCTGTTGGTGGAGACAATGAGGAAGACGATGATAAGACTCAAATACCTGATTGGAGCGACAACTTTAGTTTTTTGTCAGGGCAGGAACAGGTTGGCTCTGAGGACGACGGGTGTGATAACGCACAGGGTGATGATGATGAGGTCGGAGATCCCACTTACTGTCAACCCACAGTCAGCCAAGAGATAAGGTCAGCAGAGGAGTTGGAGGAAGATGCTAGTGACGATGAGGTCAGGTTGCGCCTTCCTGGACAGAGATGTAGTACTGGAAGCACGTCAACAACTGCATCCTCAAACACAACTCTGCCTCTCACCACAAGTCGTGGTGGCTCTTCAGGTCGCATGGGTGCTAAGCCTTGCATAGCCTGGGCATCTTTTCAGATCGATAAAGATGACCCAACTCGTGTTATCTGTAACATTTGTCAGCAAAAGCTAAGTAGAGGCCAAAAAATACATAGTTTGAGTACTTCATGCATGAACCGGCACATGGACATGAAGCATAAGTTGCAGTGGGAAGCTCAGTGTGCTACAATGCGGCCTAGCCGGCCGGGCCAATCACCGTCTGCCATATCTTGTGCATCCGCGGCCTCTTCATCCTCTGTGACTGGGGGGACAGCAGTCACACCTGTTTTGGGGCGCAGACCTGCCACCTCTTTACCCGCAACAGCCAGCGTGATTGGCAGGTCATCATTTTCTTTGGAGGTGGTAACACCAGCTGGTGTTGAGCGCTGTCCGACATCGATAGCACCACCTTTGGATCAAGGCAACCTAACATGTCCGCCTGCATCTTCCTCACAGACCGGCAGTTTGCCGGGGACACCCTTATCAACCCCATCTAAGCACAATAGCCAGCCCTCGGTCCCTCAGATGTGGACAAGTAAAAGACCATTTCCTCCTAGCCATGAGAAAGCTAAGAGGTTGAATTTCACCATCTGCAAGCTCTTGGCTACAGAAATGCTGCCTTTCCGCCTGGTGGACACAGAGGATTTTCGAGACCTTATGTCCGTCGCAGTGCCCCAGTACCAGATGCCCAGTCGGCACTACTTCTCAAAGAAAGGTGTGCCTGCGCTCCACCAGCATGTCGCACAAAACATCACCGCTTCTTTGAGAAACTTTGTGTGTGACAGGGTGCATTTCACCACAGACACTTGGACGAGTAGGCATGGACAGGGGCGTTACATGTCGCTGACTGGGCACTGGGTAACTATGGTGACAGCAGGACAAGGGGCTGCTGTCCAAGTCTTGCCGTCCCCACGAGTTGTGCGTCAATCCTCTTTATGTCAAAGTTCCTCCACTGCTTCTGCCTCCTCAACCTCCTCTCGGTCTTCCACCTGCACCCAAAGCCTGTCTGGTCATGCCACAAGCTTTCTAACTGCGCAGAAGGGATCCTGCACACCTCCTTACTATGCTGGCAGTAGGGCTCAACGTCATCAGGCGGTTTTTACATTGAAATGTCTGGGAAATGTGAGTCACACAGCTGAGGAGTTGTGGTCAGCTCTGGAGAACCAATTTCATGAATGGTTGTCTCCACTGGACCTGAAACCAGGGAAGGCCGTGTGCGACAATGCTGCAAACCTGGGTGCGGCCCTTCGCCGGGGCAATGTCACACACGTGCCTTGTATGGCTCACGTGTTGAACCTGGTTGTCCAGCAATTTTTAGCCCACTATCCCAGACTAGATGGCCTTCTGCAGAGGGCACGGTCGCTGTGTGCTCACTTCCGCCGTTCGCATCCCACAGCTCAGCGACTTACATCTCTACAGAAGTCGTTGGGCCTGCCACTTCACCGGCTAAAATGCGATGTGCCTACCCGGTGGAATTCAACTCTGCACATGTTGCAGCGACTGTGGCAGCACCGACAAGCCCTGGTGCAATACGTTCTGACGTATAGCCTGGGCCAACGAGATTCAGAGGTGGGGCAAATCACGCTGGAGGAGTGGTCTCAGATCAGGGACCTATGCACCCTTCTGCACAGTTTTGAAATGGCGACGAAGATGTTTAGTGCTGACGATGCCATTATCAGCATGACTATTCCGGTGATTTACATGCTGGAGCACATGTTAAACAGAATTCGGAGTCAGGTGGTGGCACAAGAGGAGGTGGAGGAAGTAGAGGAGGAGGAGTTGTATGCGGAAGGGCTAACATCTGCAAGGTCCAGACGGTCGGCAGCACCAAGGCGGCAGGCATGTGAGGGTGGGGGAGATGGTTTTACCAGGGCGCATGGTAGCAGCCAAACTAGTGAGGAAGGTGCAGGAGCCCAGGAAGAAGTGGAGGACGAACTGATGGAAGACTCATCAGATGAGGGAGACCTTGATCACATTTCTGTTGTGCGAGGTTGGGGGGAGAGGACAGAGGAGGAAGCATGATTGTTACCTCGCCACCAACACAACAGGGACTTGGTGCTCCTGGATGCGCAACACACATGAGTGCCTTCTTGCTGCACTACCTGCAACATGACCCTCGAATTGTGAGAATTAGAAATAATCCTGACTACTGGGTTGCCACACTGTTAGATCCCCGGTACAAAAGTAAATTTGCAGAAATTATTCCTGCCATAGAAAGGGATGCACGCATGCAGGAGTATCAGCAGAGACTGTTGCAGAATCTTACATGTGCTTTTCCACAAAATACCAGTGGTGCACGTTGTGAATCTCACAGTTCCAACTTGCCAACCGTGGGACCGTCAAGTGTTCAGCACTCAAACCGTAACAGAACCACAGTATCTGCTGGTAACATCAATTTTGCGGAATCATTTCACCACTTTTTTAGCCCATCCTTTGCAAGGCCACAGGAGACAAGAAGTCTGACACATAGTCAACGCCTAGAGACGATGGTACAGGAGTATCTCCAAGTAAACATTGAAGCCACGACTGTGTCACTGGACCCTTGCTCTTTTTGGGCTTCCAATCTGGATAAATGGCCGGAGCTAGCCACTTACGCCTTGGAGATCTTGTCATGCCCCGCAGCCAGCGTTCTGTCTGAACGTGTGTTCAGCGCTGCTGGTGGTGTGCTGACAGATAAGCGCACGCGGCTCTCCACTGATAATGTAGACAGACTCACGTTCATAAAGATGAACAAATCATGGATCCGAAACGACTTTTCTACCCCTGTGTCATCCTGGGGAGAGTAAAAGCTTGATGATTGGTTAAAATCACCCTACCAACCGTTTTAAGCTTTCAAATTACTAATCATGTTTATCTGTATCTTGACTGGAAAATAATTTGGGCTTTGTAGCAGTGTGCAGCACTGATCCTATTAGGCCATCTATACTAAAGCTTCACCAGATTTAAAATTAAAAATAATTTTTAGCTGCATCTAGCCCGGAAAATAATTTTGGGGCTCCGAGATGCGCAAGGCACATAAGTGCCTTCTTGCTGCACTACCTGCAGCATGACCCTCATATTGTCAGAATTCGAAGTAATCATGACTACTGGGTTGCCACACTCTTAGATCCCCCAAACTTTTCGATCAACCTTTTCATTTTAATAAAGACCAAAAAAATGGTCATTTTTGAAATTATAAGCATTAGCAGGTTGTTAGAAACTGAAATCAAACAGTTTTCAACTCAAAACTTTATTCTAGGTGATGTTACATTTTCACATAGGACCCCTTGTTCGAAAGGAGCTTCTGAACTCTCTCGTCCATTGAATTTGTCAGGTTTTGGATGGTTTCTGCTTCAATTGTTTTGCATGAGGACAGAATACCCTCCCAGAGCTGTTGCTTAGATGTGAACTGCCTCCCGCCATCATAGACACTCCTTTTAATGATGCTCCAAAGGTTCTGAATGGGGTAGAGGTCAGGGGAGCATGGGGGTCACACCATAAGTTTGTCCCCTTTTATGCCCATATCAGCCAGAGATGCAGATGTTTTATGTGCAGCATGAGATGGTGCATTATCATGCAGAAAAATGATCTTGCTGTGAAATACACGGTTCTTCTTCTTGAACCATGGCAGGAAGTGCTGTTTGAGAAAATCCACATACATTATGGAGTTCATCTTTAGCGCCTTCAGGGATCCTAAAGGGGCCGACAATCTCTCTCCCCATGATTCCAGCCCAAAACATTACTCCACCTCCTCCTTGTTGGCGCTGTAGCCGTGTTTGCGTGGGGTGTCCATCAACCAGCCATCCTCCACTCCATCCATCTGGACCATCGAGCGCTGCACGGCACTCATCCGTGAACAAAACAGTTTTGAAATCAGTCTTCATGTAATGTTTGGCCCACTGGAGCCGTTTCTGCTTGTGTGAAGTGGATAGAGGAGGTCGACAGGATGGCGCATGCACAGCTGCAAACCTCTGAAGGACCCTGCATCTTGTTGTTCGGGGGACGTTGGAGGCACAAGCAGCTTCAAAAACTTGTCTGCTGCTATGACAAGGCTTTTTTGCCGCTGCTCTTTCAACCTGACGTAATTGCCTGTAGGAAAGAGTCCTCAATTTGCCCTTATCAGCACGCACACGTGAGTACTGTGAATCAGCTACATACTTCTTGATTGCCAAGACACTTCATCCTGATCATCGCACAATGTTGATTGTAGTCGTGCCTTGACCTAAACACTCCACAATTTGTTGCTTCTCAGCAGCCGACACATCCTTTTTCTTTCCCATTTTGGCAGAAAATGTAGGCTGCTTAATAATGTGAGAGAGCCTTCTTAAGTAGTCTTGCCTTTCATTGGACACACCTGCCAAACTAATTAGCACAGGTGTCTGCAATTGCTTACAGTGATATAAAGAGCCCTGACACACATCACCATCAATGAGTTTAACTGACAAACAAACAAATTCTTCCCTTATCACTCCTAAACACTTTTTGTATAATAATTTGGAACGCAGTGTACATGTGCTTTTCTACAAAACACCAGTGGTTCACGTAGTGAATCTTACAGTTCTAACTTGCCAACCGTGGTCTGTATGGAGTTGTTCAATAAAGGGCCCAAAATTAAGATAACATAGATGGGAGAGGTCTCTATGAATAGGAATTCCTAAGTATTTGATACCCTGTGAGGGCCAGGCAAAGGGAAAGTTGGACTGGATGGAATCCTATATGGATTTGGGGAGGGAGACATCGAGGGCCTCAGACTTCGCTGCATTGATTTTAAAATTTTACCATGTAACAAAGTGATCTATTTCAGCCATAACAGCATGGATGGATATATGTGATTGAGTGATATATACTAGGACATCATCAGCAAATAGAGAGCACTTGTACTCGGTGCCTCCCACCTCAATCCACCTAATATTGGGGTTATGGCGAATTGATGAGAGCAGGTGCTCCGTCACTAGGATGTATAAGAGAGGGGACAGAGGACATCACTGCCTTGTCCCATTGGTGATTGTGAAAGGTGATGAAAATGTTCTGACGCACCCCCTGGGCCTTGGGACACCTGGAGCCGGACCCTTTTTGGTGGATGCTGGTGGTTGTAGTCTTCGTGGCGGCGACCCAGTTCCGTGGCTCAGGGCGGTCAAACCAGTGGCGGAACTATTTATGTGGTTTTCATGTTTAAATGTCCGACTACGCCACCCGTGGATTGCGGTCAGAGTGAACCGCCGCTACAGGGCAGACCACTGAGGCTGGTGTTGTGGGTGCAGCAGAGCGTAGCATAACTCCCCACGGGAGGAGTATAGCCTCAGGGCAGTGTATGCGGAGGATGGGGGTGATGGTGCAGGGCAGCAGCAGTAACGACACGGAGTCAGTGATGCAGTTCAGGGCCTTTACTCACAGTTCTTATTATCCAGACCACGTCTGCAGGTAACGGCTGCCCACGTCGTACTGTGCTCACCAGGTGAGGGGCTCAGACAACTCCCAGATAACTTTGGAGCACTTCACAGGACCCCCTTTGTGTGTCCTTTGTCTGGCCTTTCTTACCAACACTTCTGTCCGGCTGCCTCGGGCCTCCTCTTGGTAAACTTGGCGCCAGTTTCCCTGACCCTATGTGGTGCCTTCCTAGCGGGTGTATCGAGGGGCTGCGCCACATAAAATGTCAGAGCCTCCGGTTTCTAGCTGAGGGTCGTTTCCTGCCTCCACTAGTTCGGGGACCGGTCTCCCCCTTTGGCCTGACCCCTCCACGCAGGTGGATTCGGGCGTGCGGTGGCGACTCGCCCGTCCGCACCCCTGGGATCCCTTCATTCCTCGTTCCTGGAGCCTTCTCCGCTCCTCTTCCTTCCTTCTCCCTCTTCCAGGCCTGGGCCTCTGTTACTAGGCCCGCATCCGGAGCAGAGCTCATGCAGAGCCCCTGCTCCCTGCCACTTCTGCTCAGACTTCTCTGCACTGAACTAAGATGGTGCCCACCTTTTATACTCCCTTCTCAATGCACCCAGGAACTGCTTCCTCCCTGCTCCTGCACTACAGGGCTCCCCTTCCTCAGTGTTCCCTCCCCCCACTCCAGCCAGGGACAGGGACTGTCGTGCCCATCTCAGGGGCATATTGGTCGCCCTGCCCCACGGCAATGTGGTGTAATGCATGCAGGTGTCGGGTCCTGATCCACACTCCATCCTTACCTGAGAGTGAGATATCACACCTCTGGGTGAGGTGCAATACGTCTGTAGCAACCGGGCCCTCAGGGTGCTACAGTTCCATTTATCTTCAGCCTAGGTGACGTATTGCGATACAGGGCCGTGATTTTGGCTATAAAAGGGTCCCCTAGACCCCTACCCCAAGCTTTTTAAGAGAATCATATATGGCGTGCCAGGAGACTCTATGGAATGCTTTCTCAGCATCCAACGAGAGTATCTAATTACAAATGTTTAACTGCATCTAGCCCAGGAAATACTTTGTGCCTAGTAGCAGTGTCTGCTAGTGAGCGGATTATCCCGGCTGTTAAGCAAGCTGCACCACCTGTAGTTTAGACACTTAATTTTTTCAAAGGAAATGCTTCGGGACCATGGGATACTTAGTGAAGAGCATCAGGAGGCACCCCAAGGAAAAAGGGCTGGGACTGGCAGTAGGATGCCTTGCGGTGGACAGCCGAGCTCGATCCTTATAAAAGCTTTTTAACTGCAGCAGCTTTAGTGGACGCTACTGGAGCTGGAATTACCGCGGCTGCTGGCATGAGACTTGCCCTCCAATAGATCCTTGTAAATGGATTTAAAGTGTATTCATTCAAATTAGAGAGACAATTTAAATTAAAAAGCTTAGAGCTGCCTCCACCACAGGGGGGCTCGCTCGACCCACCAGCGGACAGGCACCAGTATTTTTGAGAGGGGGGCTGACCGTCAGGGTTCACCGTGGCTATGGCACAAACCCGGCGACACGGAGGTGGCACGGGCAGGAGCGGACTGGCCGTGTCGGCTTCTCACTTTTTGGATTTTAGAAGGGCATGACATGCCTATATCTGTGTCTCCCCCTCCTTTTACTCCTCCACCTCTTTTATTTTCGCATGACTATATGTACTTGTCACTTTTCCATGTGTTAGTTATGTCTTCTGAGCAGTTTGTCAGCTTTTGGACACCTTTGAAGGTGTTTTCTATGTGTTTCTATGTGTTTTTGTTTGCCTGCCATTGGTTTTAACGGTGTTCGAAGGTGTTCGACGAACAGTTCGGCGAACACACGGGTGTTCGACGAACCGAACCGAACTCGAACACTACGGGGGTGGCTCAACACTATTTACTAATAAGCTTCCTATAGAGCCAAAGGAAATTTGCATTGATTTTGGGCTTCAGATAGTGCAATTGTGAGATATAGAATTTGTATTAATTGTTCATAAAGAACAAGATGTCATCATACGCTGTATAGACTGGCATTAACAGTAACTTAGAGAAACCAATGGATTTCTTTTTTAACATATCTTTTAGCGATTTAATGTTCACTGCCCTTCTTGACATCAAAATGCATCTGTGATGGTCCAGTGGCTTACTGGGTTAGTGCGCCTGACTTGTGAATAGGTGTTAATGAGTTTGACCCCATGGAGAGTATTTTTCATTTAATTACTAATAAGCTTCCTTTAGAGTCAATGGAAATTTGCATTGATATTGTGCTTGAGATAGTGCAATTGTGAGATATAGAATGTGTATTAATTGTTCATAAAGAACAAGATGTCATCATACGCTGAATAGATTGGCATTAACAATAACATTAGTGAAACCAATGGATTTCTTTTTTAACTTACCTATTAGCGATTCAATGTTTACTGCCCTTCTTCTCGTCACATTGCTCCTGTGATGGTTCAGTGGCTAACTGGGTTAATGCGCCTTGTTTGTGAACAAGTGTTCATGAGTTCAACTCTAGTGAGAGTATTTTTCATTTACTTACTAATAAGCTTCCTATAGAGCCAAAGGAAATTTGCATTGATTTAGGGCTTGAGATAGTGCAATTGTGAGATATAGAATGTGTATTAATTGTTCATAAAGAACAAGATGTCATCATACGCTGAATAGATTGGCATTAACAATAACATAGTGAAACCAATGGATTTATTTTTTAACTTACCTATTAGCAATTCAATGTTCACTGACCTTCTTGACATCACGTTGCTCCTGTGATGGTCCAGTGGCTAACTGGGTTAATGTGCCTGATTTTAGTAACAGTTGTTCATGAGTTCCACTTCACGGAGAGTATTTTTCATTTAATTACTAATAAGCTTTCTATAGAGCCAATGGAAATTTACATTGATTTTGGGCTTGAGATAGTCCAATTTTGAGATATAGAATGTGAATTAATTGTCCATAAAGAACAAGATGTCATCATACGCTGTATAGATTGGCATTAACAATAACATAGTGAAACCAATGGATTTCTTTTTTAACTTACCTATTAGCGATTCAATGTTTACTGCCCTTCTTCTCGTCACATTGCTCCTGTGATGGTTCAGTGGCTAACTGGGTTAATGCGCCTTGTTTGTGAACAAGTGTTCATGACTTCAACTCTACTGAGAGTATTTTTCATTTACTTACTAATAAGCTTCCTATAGAGCCAAAGAAAATTTGCATTGATTTTGGGCTTGAGATAGTGCAATTGTGAGATATAGAATTTGTATTAATTGTTCATAAAGAACAAGATGTTATCATACGCTGTATAGACTGGCATTAACAGTAACTTAGAGAAACCAATGGATTTCTTTTTTAACTTACCTATTAGTGATTCAATGTTCACTGCCCTTCTTGACATCAAATTGCATCTGTGATGGTCCAGTGGCTTAATGGGTTAATGCGCCTTACTTTTGAAAAGGTGTTCATGAGTTCGACTTCACGGAGAGTGTTATTCATTTACTTACTAATAAGCTTCCTGTAGAGCCAATGGAAATTTGCATTGATTTTGGACTTGAGATAGTGCAATTGCGGAAATTGAATCTGTATTAATTGTTCATAAAGAACAAGATGTCATCATACTCTGTATAGATTAGTACTATCAATAACATAGTGAAACCAATGAATTTGTTTTTTAACTTACCTATTAGCGATTCAATGTTCAATACCCTTCTTGACATCACATTGCAACTGTGATGGTCCAGTACCTTGCTGGGTTAATGCGCCTGACTTGTGAATAGGTGTTCATGAGTTTGACCCCATGGAGAGTGTTTTTCATTTAATTACTAATAAGCTTCCTATAGAGTCAATGGAAATTTGCATTGATATTGTGCTTGAGATAGTGCAATTGTGAGATATAGAATCTGTATTAATTGTTCATAAAGAGCAAGATGTCATCATACGCTGTATAGACTGGCATTAACAGTAACTTAGAGAAACCAATGGATTTCTTTTTTAACTTATCTATTAGCGATTTAATGTTCACTGCCCTTCTTGACATTAAATTGCATCTGTGATGGTTCAGTGGCTTACTGGGTTAGTGCGCCTGACTTGTGAATAGGTGTTCATGAGTTTGACCCCATGGAGAGTATTTTTCATTTAATTACTAATAAGCTTCCTATAGAGCCAATGGAAATTTGCATTGATATTGTGCTTGAGATAGTGCAATTGTGAGATATAGAATGTGTATTAATTGTTCATAAAGAACAAGATGTCATCATACGCTGAATAGATTGGCATTAACAATAACATAGTGAAACCAATGGATTTCTTTTTTAACTTACCTATTAGCAATTCAATGTTCACTGACCTTCTTGACATCGCATTGCACCTGTGATGGTCCAGTGGCTTACTGGGTTAATGTGCCTGATTTTAGTAACAGTTGTTCATGAGTTCCACTTCACGGAGAGTATTTTTCATTTACTTACTAATAAGCTTTCTATAGAGCCAATGGAAATTTACATTGATTTTGGGCTTGAGATAGTCCAATTTTGAGATATAGAATGTGTATTAATTGTCCATAAAGAACAAGATGTCATCATACGCTGTATAGATTGGCATTAACAATAACATAGTGAAACCAATGGATTTCTTTTTTAAATTACCTATTAGCGATTCAATGTTTACTGCCCTTCTTCTCGTCACATTATTCTTGTGATGGTTCAGTGGCTAGCTGGAATAATGCACCTTGTTTGTGAACAAGTGTTCATGAGTTCAACTCTACTGAGAGTATTTTTCATTTACTTACTAATAAGCTTCCTATAGAGCCAAAGGAAATTTGCATTGATTTTGGGCTTGAGATAGTGCAATTGTGAGATATAGAATTTGTATTAATTGTTCATAAAGAACAAGATGTCATCATACGCTGTATAGACTGGCATTAACAGTAACTTAGAGAAACCAATGGATTTCTTTTTTAACTTACCTATTAGTGATTCAATGTTCACTGCCCTTCTTGACATCAAATTTCATCTGTGATGGTCCAGTGGCTTACTGGGTTAATGCGCCTTACTTTTGAAAAGGTGTTCATGAGTTTGACCCCATGGAGAGTATTTTTCATTTAATTACTAATAAGCTTCCTATAGAGCCAATGGAAATTTGCATTGATTTTGTGCTTGAGATAGTGCAATTGTGAGATATAGAATCTGTATTAATTGTTCATAAAGAACAAGATGTCATCATACGCTGAATAGATTGGCATTAACAATAACATAGTGAAACCATTGGATTTCTTTTTTAACTTACCTATTAGCGATTCAATGTTTACTGCCCTTCTTCTCGTCACATTGTTCCTGTGATGGTTCAGTGGCTAACTGGGTTAATGCGCCTGACTTGTGAACAAGTGTTCATGAGTTCAACTCTAGTGAGAGTATTTATCATCTACTTACTAATAAGCTTCCTGTAGAGCCAATGGAAATTTGCATTGATTTTGGACTTGAGATAGTGCAATTGCGGAAATTGAATCTGTATTAATTGTTCATAAAGAACAAGATGTCATCATGCTCTGTATAGATTAGTATTATCAATAACATAGTGAAACCAATGAATTTGTTTTTTAACTTACCTATTAGCGATTCAATGTTCAATACCCTTGTTGACATCACATTGCACCTGTGATGGTCCAGTGCCTTGCTGGGTTAATGCGCCTGACTTGTCAACATGTGTTCATGAGTTCGACTCTGCGCAAAACTATTTCATTTACTTACTATAAAGCTTCCTATAGAGCCAAAGTAAATTTGCATTGATTTTGGGCTTGAGATAGTGCAATTGTGAGATATAGAATTTGTATTAATTGTTCATAAAGAACAAGATGTCATCATACGCTGTATAGACTGGCATTAACAGTAACTTAGAGAAACCAATGGATTTCTTTTTTAACTTACCTATTAGTGATTCAATGTTCACTGCCCTTCTTGACATTCAATTGCATCTGTGATGGTCCAGTGGATTACTGGGTTAATGCACCTTACTTTTGAAAAGGTGTTCATGAGTTCGACTTCACGGAGAGTGTTATTCATTTACTTACTAATAAGCTTCCTGTAGAGCCAATGGAAATTTGCATTGATTTTGGACTTGAGATAGTGCAATTGCAGAAATTGAATCTGTATTAATTGTTCATAAAGAACAAGATGTCATCATACTCTGCATAGATTAGTTTTATCAATAACATCGTGAAACCAATGAATTTGTTTTTTAACTTACCTATTAGCGATTCAATGTTCACTACCCTTCTTGACATCACGTTGCACCTGTGATGGTCCAGTGCCTTGCTGGGTTAATGCGCCTGACTTGGGAATAGGTGTTCATGAGTTTGACCCCATGGAGAGTGTTTTTCATTTAATTACTAATAAGCTTCCTATAGAGTCAATGGAAATTTGCATTGATATTGTGCTTGAGATAGTGCAATTGTGAGATATAGAATCTGTATTAATTGTTCATAAAGAGCAAGATGTCATCATACGCTGTATAGACTGGCATTAACAGTAACTTAGAGAAACCAATGGATTTCTTTTTTAACATATCTTTTAGCGATTTAATGTTCACTGCCCTTCTTGACATCAAAATGCATCTGTGATGGTCCAGTGGCTTACTGGGTTAGTGCGCCTGACTTTTGAATAGGTGTTAATGAGTTTGACCCCATGGAGAGTATTTTTCATATAATTACTAATAAGCTTCCTTTAGAGTCAATGGAAATTTGCATTGATATTGTGCTTGAGATAGTGCAATTGTGAGATATAGAATGTGTATTAATTGTTCATAAAGAACAAGATGTCATCATACGCTGAATAGATTGGCATTAACAATAACATTAGTGAAACAAATGGATTTCTTTTTTAACTTACCTATTAGCGATTCAATGTTTACTGCCCTTCTTCTCGTCACATTGCTCCTGTGATGGTTCAGTGGCTAACTGGGTTAATGCGCCTTGTTTGTGAACAAGTGTTCATGAGTTCAACTCTAGTGAGAGTATTTTTCATTTACTTACTAATAAGCTTCCTATAGAGCCAAAGGAAATTTGCATTGATTTAGGGCTTGAGATAGTGCAATTGTGAGATATAGAATGTGTATTAATTGTTCATAAAGAACAAGATGTCATCATACGCTGAATAGATTGGCATTAACAATAACATAGTGAAACCAATGGATTTATTTTTTAACTTACCTATTAGCAATTCAATGTTCACTGACCTTCTTGACATCACGTTGCTCCTGTGATGGTCCAGTGGCTTACTGGGTTAATGTGCCTGATTTTAGTAACAGTTGTTCATGAGTTCCACTTCACGGAGAGTATTTTTCATTTAATTACTAATAAGCTTTCTATAGAGCCAATGGAAATTTACATTGATTTTGGGCTTGAGATAGTCCAATTTTGAGATATAGAATGTGAATTAATTGTCCATAAAGAACAAGATGTCATCATACGCTGTATAGATTGGCATTAACAATAACATAGTGAAACCAATGGATTTCTTTTTTAACTTACCTATTAGCGATTCAATGTTTACTGCCCTTCTTCTCGTCACATTGCTCCTGTGATGGTTCAGTGGCTAACTGGGTTAATGCGCCTTGTTTGTGAACAAGTGTTCATGAGTTCAACTCTACTGAGAGTATTTTTCATTTACTTACTAATAAGCTTCCTATAGAGCCAAAGAAAATTTGCATTGATTTTGGGCTTGAGATAGTGCAATTGTGAGATATAGAATTTGTATTAATTGTTCATAAAGAACAAGATGTTATCATACGCTGTATAGACTGGCATTAACAGTAACTTAGAGAAACCAATGGATTTCTTTTTTAACTTACCTATTAGTGATTCAATGTTCACTGCCCTTCTTGACATCAAATTGCATCTGTGATGGTCCAGTGGCTTAATGGGTTAATGCGCCTTACTTTTGAAAAGGTGTTCATGAGTTCGACTTCACGGAGAGTGTTATTCATTTACTTACTAATAAGCTTCCTGTAGAGCCAATGGAAATTTGCATTGATTTTGGACTTGAGATAGTGCAATTGCGGAAATTGAATCTGTATTAATTGTTCATAAAGAACAAGATGTCATCATACTCTGTATAGATTAGTACTATCAATAACATAGTGAAACCAATGAATTTGTTTTTTAACTTACCTATTAGCGATTCAATGTTCAATACCCTTCTTGACATCACATTGCACCTGTGATGGTCCAGTACCTTGCTGGGTTAATGCGCCTGACTTGTGAATAGGTGTTCATGAGTTTGACCCAATGGAGAGTGTTTTTCATTTAATTACTAATAAGCTTCCTATAGAGTCAATGGAAATTTGCATTGATATTGTGTTTGAGATAGTGCATTTGTGAGATATAGAATGTGTATTAATTGTTCATAAAGAACAAGATGTCATCATACGCTGAATAGATTGGCATTAACAATAACATAGTGAAACCAATGGATTTATTTTTTAACTTACCTATTAGCAATTCAATGTTCACTGACCTTCTTGACATCACGTTGCTCCTGTGATGGTCCAGGGCTTACTGGGTTAATGTGCCTGATTCTAGTAACAGTTGTTCATGAGTTCCACTCCACGGAGAGTATTTTTCATTTACTTACTAAAAAGCTTTCTATAGAGCCAATGGAAATTTACATTGATTTTGGGCTTGAGATAGTCCAATTTTGAGATATAGAATGTGAATTAATTGTCCATAAAGAACAAGATGTCATCATACGCTGTATAGATTGGCATTAACAATAACATAGTGAAACCAATGGATTTCTTTTTTAACTTACCTATTAGCGATTCAATGTTTACTGCCCTTCTTCTCGTCACATTGCTCCTGTGATGGTTCAGTGGCTAACTGGGTTAATGCGCCTTGTTTGTGAACAAGTGTTCATGAGCTCAACTCTACTGAGAGTATTTTTCATTTACTTACTAATAAACTTCCTATGGAGCCAAATAAAATTTGCATTGATTTTGGGCTTGAGATAGTGCAATTGTGAGATATAGAATTTGTATTAATTGTTCATAAAGAACAAGATGTTATCATACGCTGTATAGACTGGCATTAACAGTAACTTAGAGAAACCAATGGATTTCTTTTTTAACTTACCTATTAGTGATTCAATGTTCACTGCCCTTCTTGACATCAAATTGCATCTGTGATGGTCCAGTGGCTTAATGGGTTAATGCGCCTTACTTTTGAAAAGGTGTTCATGAGTTCGACTTCACGGAGAGTGTTATTCATTTACTTACTAATAAGCTTCCTGTAGAGCCAATGGAAATTTGCATTGATTTTGGACTTGAGATAGTGCAATTGCGGTAATTGAATCTGTATTAATTGTTCATAAAGAACAAGATGTCATCATACTCTGTACAGATTAGTATTATCAATAACATAGTGAAACCAATGAATTTGTTTTTTAACTTACCTATTAGCGATTCAATGTTCACTACCCTTCTTGACATCACATTGCACCTGTGATGGTCCAGTACTTTGCTGGGTTAATGCGCCTGACTTGTGAATAGGTGTTCATGAGTTTGACCCCATGGAGAGTGTTTTTCATTTAATTACTAATAAGCTTCCTATAGAGTCAATGGAAATTTGCATTGATATTGTGCTTGAGATAGTGCAATTGTGAGATATAGAATCTGTATTAATTGTTCATAAAGAACAAGATGTCATCATACGCTGAATAGATTGGCATTAACAATAACATAGTGAAACCATTGGATTTCTTTTTTAACTTACCTATTAGCGATTCAATGTTTACTGCCCTTCTTCTCGTCACATTGCTCCTGTGATGGTTCAGTGGCTAACTGGGTTAATGCGCCTGACTTGTGAACAAGTGTTCATGAGTTCAACTCTAATGAGAGTATTTTTCATTAACTTACTAATAAGCTTCCTGTAGAGCCAATGGAAATTTGCATTGATTTTGGACTTGAGATAGTGCAATTGCGGAAATTGAATCTGTATTAATTGTTCATAAAGAACAAGATGTCATCATACTCTGTATAGATTAGTATTATCAATAACATAGTGAAACCAATGAATTTGTTTTTTAACTTACCTATTAGCGATTCAATGTTCACTACCCTTGTTGACATCACATTGCACCTGTGATGGTCCAGTGCCTTGCTGGGTTAATGCGCCTGACTTGTCATCATGTGTTCATGAGTTCGACTCCACGCAGAACTTTTTCATTTACTTACTATAAAGCTTCCTATAGAGCCAAAGGAAATTTGCATTGATTTTGGGCTTGAGATAGTGCAATTGTGAGATATAGAATTTGTATTAATTGTTCATAAAGAACAAGATGTCATCATACGCTGTATAGACTGGCATTAACAGTAACTTAGAGAAACCAATGGATTTCTTTTTTAACTTACCTATTAGTGATTCAATGTTCACTGCCCTTCTTGACATAAAATTGCATCTGTGATGGTCCAGTGGCTTAATGGGTTAATGCGCCTTACTTTTGAAAAGGTGTTCATGAGTTCGACTTCACGGAGAGTATTATTCATTTACTTACTAATAAGCTTCCTGTAGAGCCAATGGAAATTTGCATTGATTTTGGACTTGAGATAGTGCAATTGCGGAAATTGAATCTGTATTAATTGTTCATAAAGAACAAGATGTCATCATACTCTGTATAGATTAGTATTATCAATAACATAGTGAAACCAATGAATTTGTTTTTTAACTTACCTATTAGCGATTCAATGTTCACTACCCTTCTTGACATCACATTGCACCTGTGATGGTCCACTACCTTGCTGGGTTAATGCGCCTGGCTTGTGAATAGGTGTTCATGAGTTTGACCCCATGGAGAGTGTTTTTCATTTAATTACTAATAAGCTTCCTATAGAGTCAATGGAAATTTGCATTGATATTGTGCTTGAGATAGTGCAATTGTGAGATATAGAATCTGTATTAATTGTTCATAAAGAGCAAGATGTCATCATACGCTGTATAGACTGGCATTAACAGTAGCTTAGAGAAACCAATGGATTTCTTTTTTAACTTATCTATTAGCGATTTAATGTTCACTGCCCTTCTTGACATCAAATTGCATCTGTGATGGTCCAGTGGCTTGCTGGGTTAGTGCACCTGTCTTGTGAATAGGTGTTCATGAGTTTGACCCCATGGAGAGTATTTTTCATTTAATTACTAATAAGCTTTCTATAGAGCCAATGGAAATTTGCATTGATATTGTGCTTGAGATAGTGCAATTGTGAGATATAGAATGTGTATTAATTGTTCATAAAGAACAAGATGTCATCATACGCTAAATAGATTGGCATTAACAATAACATTAGTGAAACCAATGGATTTCTTTTTAACTTACCTATTAGCGATTCAATGTTTACTGCCCTTCTTCTCGTCAAATTGCTCCTGTGATGGTTCAGTGGCTAACTGGGTTAATGCGCCTTCTTTGTGAACAAGTGTTCATGAGTTCAACTCTAGTGAGAGTATTTTTCATTTACTTACTAATAAGCTTCCTATAGAGCCAAAGGAAATTTGCATTGATTTTGGGCTTGAGATAGTGCAATTGTGAGATATAGAATGTGTATTAATTGTTCATAAAGAACAAGATGTCATCATACGCTGAATAGATTGGCATTAACAATAACATAGTGAAACCAATGGATTTATTTTTTAACTTACCTATTAGCAATTCAATGTTCACTGACCTTCTTGACATCACGTTGCTCCTGTGATGGTCCAGTGGCTTACTGGGTTAATGTGCCTGATTTTAGTAACAGTTGTTCATGAGTTCCACTTCACGGAGAGTATTTTTCATTTACTTACTAATAAGCTTTCTATAGAGCCAATGGAAATTTACATTGATTTTGGGCTTGAGATAGTCCAATTTTGAGATATAGAATGTGAATTAATTGTCCATAAAGAACAAGATGTCATCATACGCTGTATAGATTGGCATTAACAATAACATAGTGAAACCAATGGATTTCTTTTTTAACTTACCTATTAGCGATTCAATGTTTACTGCCCTTCTTCTCGTCACATTGCTCCTGTGATGGTTCAGTGGCTAACTGGGTTAATGCGCCTTGTTTGTGAACAAGTGTTCATGAGCTCAACTCTACTGAGAGTATTTTTCATTTACTTACTAATAAGCTTCCTATAGAGCCAAAGGAAATTTGCATTGATTTTGGGCTTGAGATAGTGCAATTGTGAGATATAGAATTTGTATTAATTGTTCATAAAGAACAAGATGTTATCATACGCTGTATAGACTGGCATTAACAGTAACTTAGAGAAACCAATGGATTTCTTTTTTAACTTACCTATTAGTGATTCAATGTTCACTGCCCTTCTTGACATAAAATTGCATCTGTGATGGTCCAGTGGCTTAATGGGTTAATGCGCCTTACTTTTGAAAAGGTGTTCATGAGTTCGACTTCACGGAGAGTATTATTCAATTACTTACTAATAATCTTCCTGTAGAGCCAATGGAAATTTGCATTGATTTTGGACTTGAGATAGTGCAATTGCGGAAATTGAATCTGTATTAATTGTTCATAAAGAACAAGATGTCATCATACTCTGTATAGATTAGTATTATCAATAACATAGTGAAACCAATGAATTTGTTTTTTAACTTACCTATTAGCGATTCAATGTTCACTACCCTTCTTGACATCACATTGCACCTGTGATGGTCCAGTACCTTGCTGGGTTAATGCGCCTGGCTTGTGAATAGGTGTTCATGAGTTTGACCCCATGGAGAGTGTTTTTCATTTAATTACTAATAAGCTTCCTATAGAGTCAATGGAAATTTGCATTGATATTGTGCTTGAGATAGTGCAATTGTGAGATATAGAATCTGTGTTAATTGTTCATAAAGAGCAAGATGTCATCATACGCTGTATAGACTGGCATTAACAGTAGCTTAGAGAAACCAATGGATTTCTTTTTTAACTTATCTATTAGCGATTTAATGTTCACTGCCCTTCTTGACATCAAATTGCATCTGTGATGGTCCAGTGGCTTGCTGGGTTAGTGCACCTGACTTGTGAATAGGTGTTCATGAGTTTGACCCCATGGAGAGTAATTTTCATTTAATTACTAATAAGCTTCCTATAGAGCCAATGGAAATTTGCATTGATATTGTGCTTGAGATAGTGCAATTGTGAGATATAGAATGTGTATTAATTGTTCATAAAGAACAAGATGTCATCATACGCTAAATAGATTGGCATTAACAATAACATTAGTGAAACCAATGGATTTCTTTTTTAACTTACCTATTAGCGATTCAATGTTTACTGCCCTTCTTCTCGTCACATTGCTCCTGTGATGGTTCAGTGGCTAACTGGGTTAATGCGCCTCGTTTGTGAACAAGTGTTCATGAGTTCAACTCTAGTGAGAGTATTTTTCATTTACTTACTAATAAGCTTCCTATAGAGCCAAAGGAAATTTGCATTGATTTTGGGCTTGAGATAGTGCAATTGTGAGATATAGAATGTGTATTAATTGTTCATAAAGAACAAGATGTCATCATACGCTGAATAGATTGGCATTAACAATAACATAGTGAAACCAATGGATTTATTTTTTAACTTACCTATTAGCAATTCAATGTTCACTGACCTTCTTGACATCACGTTGCTCCTGTGATGGTCCAGTGGCTTACTGGGTTAATGTGCCTGATTTTAGTAACAGTTGTTCATGAGTTCCACTTCACGGAGAGTATTTTTCATTTACTTACTAATAAGCTTTCTATAGAGCCAATGGAAATTTACATTGATTTTGGGCTTGAGATAGTCCAATTTTGAGATATAGAATGTGAATTAATTGTCCATAAAGAACAAGATGTCATCATACGCTGTATAGATTGGCATTAACAATAACATAGTGAAACCAATGGATTTCTTTTTTAACTTACCTATTAGCGATTCAATGTTTACTGCCCTTCTTCTCGTCACATTGCTCCTGTGATGGTTCAGTGGCTAACTGGGTTAATGCGCCTTGTTTGTGAACAAGTGTTCATGAGCTCAACTCTACTGAGAGTATTTTTCATTTACTTACTAATAAGCTTCCTATAGAGCCAAAGGAAATTTGCATTGATTTTGGGCTTGAGATAGTGCAATTGTGAGATATAGAATTTGTATTAATTGTTCATAAAGAACAAGATGTTATCATACGCTGTATAGACTGGCATTAACAGTAACTTAGAGAAACCAATGGATTTCTTTTTTAACTTACCTATTAGTGATTCAATGTTCACTGCCCTTCTTGACATAAAATTGCATCTGTGATGGTCCAGTGGCTTAATGGGTTAATGCGCCTTACTTTTGAAAAGGTGTTCATGAGTTCGACTTCACGGAGAGTATTATTCAATTACTTACTAATAATCTTCCTGTAGAGCCAATGGAAATTTGCATTGATTTTGGACTTGAGATAGTGCAATTGCGGAAATTGAATCTGTATTAATTGTTCATAAAGAACAAGATGTCATCATACTCTGTATAGATTAGTATTATCAATAACATAGTGAAACCAATGAATTTGTTTTTTAACTTACCTATTAGCGATTCAATGTTCACTACCCTTCTTGACATCACATTGCACCTGTGATGGTCCAGTACCTTGCTGGGTTAATGCGCCTGGCTTGTGAATAGGTGTTCATGAGTTTGACCCCATGGAGAGTGTTTTTCATTTAATTACTAATAAGCTTCCTATAGAGTCAATGGAAATTTGCATTGATATTGTGCTTGAGATAGTGCAATTGTGAGATATAGAATCTGTGTTAATTGTTCATAAAGAGCAAGATGTCATCATACGCTGTATAGACTGGCATTAACAGTAGCTTAGAGAAACCAATGGATTTCTTTTTTAACTTATCTATTAGCGATTTAATGTTCACTGCCCTTCTTGACATCAAATTGCATCTGTGATGGTCCAGTGGCTTGCTGGGTTAGTGCACCTGACTTGTGAATAGGTGTTCATGAGTTTGACCCCATGGAGAGTAATTTTCATTTAATTACTAATAAGCTTCCTATAGAGCCAATGGAAATTTGCATTGATATTGTGCTTGAGATAGTGCAATTGTGAGATATAGAATGTGTATTAATTGTTCATAAAGAACAAGATGTCATTATACGCTAAATAGATTGGCATTAACAATAACATTAGTGAAACCAATGGATTTTTTTTTTAACTTACCTATTAGCGATTCAATGTTTACTGCCCTTCTTCTCGTCACATTGCTCCTGTGATGGTTCAGTGGCTAACTGGGTTAATGCGCCTCGTTTGTGAACAAGTGTTCATGAGTTCAACTCTAGTGAGAGTATTTTTCATTTACTTACTAATAAGCTTCCTATAGAGCCAAAGGAAATTTGCATTGATTTTGGGCTTGAGATAGTGCAATTGTGAGATATAGAATGTGTATTAATTGTTCATAAAGAACAAGATGTCATCATACGCTGAATAGATTGGCATTAACAATAACATAGTGAAACCAATGGATTTATTTTTTAACTTACCTATTAGCAATTCAATGTTCACTGACCTTCTTGACATCACATTGCTCCTGTGATGGTCCAGTGGCTTACTGGGTTAATGTGCCTGATTTTAGTAACAGTTGTTCATGAGTTCCACTTCACGGAGAGTATTTTTCATTTACTTACTAATAAGCTTTCTATAGAGCCAATGGAAATTTACATTGATTTTGGGCTTGAGATAGTCCAATTTTGAGATATAGAATGTGAATTAATTGTCCATAAAGAACAAGATGTCATCATACGCTGTATAGATTGGCATTAACAATAACATAGTGAAACCAATGGATTTCTTTTTTAACTTACCTATTAGCGATTCAATGTTTACTGCCCTTCTTCTCGTCACATTGCTCCTGTGATGGTTCAGTGGCTAACTGGGTTAATGCGCCTTGTTTGTGAACAAGTGTTCATGAGCTCAACTCTACTGAGAGTATTTTTCATTTACTTACTAATAAGCTTCCTATAGAGCCAAAGGAAATTTGCATTGATTTTGGGCTTGAGATAGTGCAATTGTGAGATATAGAATTTGTATTAATTGTTCATAAAGAACAAGATGTTATCATACGCTGTATAGACTGGCATTAACAGTAACTTAGAGAAACCAATGGATTTCTTTTTTAACTTACCTATTAGTGATTCAATGTTCACTGCCCTTCTTGACATAAAATTGCATCTGTGATGGTCCAGTGGCTTAATGGGTTAATGCGCCTTACTTTTGAAAAGGTGTTCATGAGTTCGACTTCACGGAGAGTATTATTCAATTACTTACTAATAATCTTCCTGTAGAGCCAATGGAAATTTGCATTGATTTTGGACTTGAGATAGTGCAATTGCGGAAATTGAATCTGTATTAATTGTTCATAAAGAACAAGATGTCATCATACTCTGTATAGATTAGTATTATCAATAACATAGTGAAACCAATGAATTTGTTTTTTAACTTACCTATTAGCGATTCAATGTTCACTACCCTTCTTGACATCACATTGCACCTGTGATGGTCCAGTACCTTGCTGGGTTAATGCGCCTGGCTTGTGAATAGGTGTTCATGAGTTTGACCCCATGGAGAGTGTTTTTCATTTAATTACTAATAAGCTTCCTATAGAGTCAATGGAAATTTGCATTGATATTGTGCTTGAGATAGTGCAATTGTGAGATATAGAATCTGTGTTAATTGTTCATAAAGAGCAAGATGTCATCATACGCTGTATAGACTGGCATTAACAGTAGCTTAGAGAAACCAATGGATTTCTTTTTTAACTTATCTATTAGCGATTTAATGTTCACTGCCCTTCTTGACATCAAATTGCATCTGTGATGGTCCAGTGGCTTGCTGGGTTAGTGCACCTGACTTGTGAATAGGTGTTCATGAGTTTGACCCCATGGAGAGTATTTTTCATTTAATTACTAATAAGCTTCCTATAGAGCCAATGGAAATTTGCATTGATATTGTGCTTGAGATAGTGCAATTGTGAGATATAGAATGTGTATTAATTGTTCATAAAGAACAAGATGTCATCATACGCTAAATAGATTGGCATTAACAATAACATTAGTGAAAGCAATGGATTTCTTTTTTAACTTACCTATTAGCGATTCAATGTTTACTGCCCTTCTTCTCGTCACATTGCTCCTGTGATGGTTCAGTGGCTAACTGGGTTAATGCGCCTTGTTTGTGAACAAGTGTTCATGAGTTCAACTCTAGTGAGAGTATTTTTCATTTACTTACTAATAAGCTTCCTATAGAGCCAAAGGAAATTTGCATTGATTTTGGGCTTGAGATAGTGCAATTGTGAGATATAGAATGTGTATTAATTGTTCATAAAGAACAAGATGTCATCATACGCTGAATAGATTGGCATTAACAATAACATAGTGAAACCAATGGATTTATTTTTTAACTTACCTATTAGCAATTCAATGTTCACTGACCTTCTTGACATCACATTGCTCCTGTGATGGTCCAGTGGCTTACTGGGTTAATGTGCCTGATTTTAGTAACAGTTGTTCATGAGTTCCACTTCACGGAGAGTATTTTTCATTTACTTACTAATAAGCTTTCTATAGAGCCAATGGAAATTTACATTGATTTTGGGCTTGAGATAGTCCAATTTTGAAATATAGAATGTGAATTAATTGTCCATAAAGAACAAGATGTCAT
Source organism: Phyllobates terribilis (assembly GCF_046119375.1). Classification (NCBI taxonomy): domain Eukaryota; kingdom Metazoa; phylum Chordata; class Amphibia; order Anura; family Dendrobatidae; genus Phyllobates; species Phyllobates terribilis. The sequence continues at coordinate 322,209,316 of NW_027362764.1, read as the reverse complement.
CATACGCTGTATAGATTGGCATTAACAATAACATAGTGAAACCAATGAATTTGTTTTTTAACTTACCTATTAGCGATTCAATGTTCACTACCCTTCTTGACATCACATTGCACCTGTGATGGTCCAGTACCTTGCTGGGTTAATGCGCCTGGCTTGTGAATAGGTGTTCATGAGTTTGACCCCATGGAGAGTGTTTTTCATTTAATTACTAATAAGCTTCCTATAGAGTCAATGGAAATTTGCATTGATATTGTGCTTGAGATAGTGCAATTGTGAGATATAGAATCTGTATTAATTGTTCATAAAGAGCAAGATGTCATCATACGCTGTATAGACTGGCATTAACAGTAGCTTAGAGAAACCAATGGATTTCTTTTTTAACTTATCTATTAGCGATTTAATGTTCACTGCCCTTCTTGACATCAAATTGCATCTGTGATGGTCCAGTGGCTTGCTGGGTTAGTGCACCTGACTTGTGAATAGGTGTTCATGAGTTTGACCCCATGGAGAGTATTTTTCATTTAATTACTAATAAGCTTCCTATAGAGCCAATGGAAATTTGCATTGATATTGTGCTTGAGATAGTGCAATTGTGAGATATAGAATGTGTATTAATTGTTCATAAAGAACAAGATGTCATCATACGCTAAATAGATTGGCATTAACAATAACATTAGTGAAACCAATGGATTTCTTTTTTAACTTACCTATTAGCGATTCAATGTTTACTGCCCTTCTTCTCGTCAATTTGCTCCTGTGGTGGTTCAGTGGCTAACTGGGTTAATGCGCCTTGTTTGTGAACAAGTGTTCATGAGTTCAACTCTAGTGAGAGTATTTTTCATTTACTTACTAATAAGCTTCCTATAGAGCCAAAGGAAATTTGCATTGATTTTGGGCTTGAGATAGTGCAATTGTGAGATATAGAATGTGTATTAATTGTTCATAAAGAACAAGATGTCATCATACGCTGAATAGATTGGCATTAACAATAACATAGTGAAACCAATGGATTTATTTTTTAACTTACCTATTAGCAATTCAATGTTCACTGACCTTCTTGACATCACGTTGCTCCTGTGATGGTCCAGTGGCTTACTGGGTTAATGTGCCTGATTTTAGTAACAGTTGTTCATGAGTTCCACTTCACGGAGAGTATTTTTCATTTACTTACTAATAAGCTTTCTATAGAGCCAATGGAAATTTACATTGATTTTGGGCTTGAGATAGTCCAATTTTGAGATATAGAATGTGAATTAATTGTCCATAAAGAACAAGATGTCATCATACGCTGTATAGATTGGCATTAACAATAACATAGTGAAACCAATGGATTTCTTTTTTAACTTACCTATTAGCGATTCAATGTTTACTGCCCTTCTTCTCGTCACATTGCTCCTGTGATGGTTCAGTGGCTAACTGGGTTAATGCGCCTTGTTTGTGAACAAGTGTTCATGAGCTCAACTCTACTGAGAGTATTTTTCATTTACTTACTAATAAGCTTCCTATAGAGCCAAAGGAAATTTGCATTGATTTTGGGCTTGAGATAGTGCAATTGTGAGATATAGAATTTGTATTAATTGTTCATAAAGAACAAGATGTTATCATACGCTGTATAGACTGGCATTAACAGTAACTTAGAGAAACCAATGGATTTCTTTTTTAACTTACCTATTAGGGATTCAATGTTCACTGCCCTTCTTGACATAAAATTGCATCTGTGATGGTCCAGTGGCTTAATGGGTTAATGCGCCTTACTTTTGAAAAGGTGTTCATGAGTTCGACTTCACGGAGAGTATTATTCAATTACTTACTAATAATCTTCCTGTAGAGCCAATGGAAATTTGCATTGATTTTGGACTTGAGATAGTGCAATTGCGGAAATTGAATCTGTATTAATTGTTCATAAAGAACAAGATGTCATCATACTCTGTATAGATTAGTATTATCAATAACATAGTGAAACCAATGAATTTGTTTTTTAACTTACCTATTAGCGATTCAATGTTCACTACCCTTCTTGACATCACATTGCACCTGTGATGGTCCAGTACCTTGCTGGGTTAATGCGCCTGGCTTGTGAATAGGTGTTCATGAGTTTGACCCCATGGAGAGTGTTTTTCATTTAATTACTAATAAGCTTCCTATAGAGTCAATGGAAATTTGCATTGATATTGTGCTTGAGATAGTGCAATTGTGAGATATAGAATCTGTGTTAATTGTTCATAAAGAGCAAGATGTCATCATACGCTGTATAGACTGGCATTAACAGTAGCTTAGAGAAACCAATGGATTTCTTTTTTAACTTACCTATTAGTGATTCAATGTTCACTGCCCTTCTTGACATAAAATTGCATCTGTGATGGTCCAGTGGCTTAATGGGTTAATGCGCCTTACTTTTGAAAAGGTGTTCATGAGTTCGACTTCACGGAGAGTATTATTCATTTACTTACTAATAAGCTTCCTGTAGAGCCAATGGAAATTTGCATTGATTTTGGACTTGAGATAGTGCAATTGCGGAAATTGAATCTGTATTAATTGTTCATAAAGAACAAGATGTCATCATACTCTGTATAGATTAGTATTATCAATAACATAGTGAAACCAATGAATTTGTTTTTTAACTTACCTATTAGCGATTCAATGTTCACTACCCTTCTTGACATCACATTGCACCTGTGATGGTCCACTACCTTGCTGGGTTAATGCGCCTGGCTTGTGAATAGGTGTTCATGAGTTTGACCCCATGGAGAGTGTTTTTCATTTAATTACTAATAAGCTTCCTATAGAGCCAATGGAAATTTGCATTGATATTGTGCTTGAGATAGTGCAATTGTGAGATATAGAATGTGTATTAATTGTTCATAAAGAACAAGATGTCATCATACGCTAAATAGATTGGCATTAACAATAACATTAGTGAAACCAATGGATTTCTTTTTTAACTTACCTATTAGCGATTCAATGTTTACTGCCCTTCTTCTCGTCACATTGCTCCTGTGATGGTTCAGTGGCTAACTGGGTTAATGCGCCTTGTTTGTGAACAAGTGTTCATGAGTTCAACTCTAGTGAGAGTATTTTTCATTTACTTACTAATAAGCTTCCTATAGAGCCAAAGGAAATTTGCATTGATTTTGGGCTTGAGATAGTGCAATTGTGAGATATAGAATGTGTATTAATTGTTCATAAAGAACAAGATGTCATCATACGCTGAATAGATTGGCATTAACAATAACATAGTGAAACCAATGGATTTATTTTTTAACTTACCTATTAGCAATTCAATGTTCACTGACCTTCTTGACATCACGTTGCTCCTGTGATGGTCCAGTGGCTTACTGGGTTAATGTGCCTGATTTTAGTAACAGTTGTTCATGAGTTCCACTTCACGGAGAGTATTTTTCATTTACTTACTAATAAGCTTTCTATAGAGCCAATGGAAATTTACATTGATTTTGGGCTTGAGATAGTCCAATTTTGAGATATAGAATGTGAATTAATTGTCCATAAAGAACAAGATGTCATCATACGCTGTATAGATTGGCATTAACAATAACATAGTGAAACCAATGGATTTCTTTTTTAACTTACCTATTAGCGATTCAATGTTTACTGCCCTTCTTCTCGTCACATTGCTCCTGTGATGGTTCAGTGGCTAACTGGGTTAATGCGCCTTGTTTGTGAACAAGTGTTCATGAGCTCAACTCTACTGAGAGTATTTTTCATTTACTTACTAATAAGCTTCCTATAGAGCCAAAGGAAATTTGCATTGATTTTGGGCTTGAGATAGTGCAATTGTGAGATATAGAATTTGTATTAATTGTTCATAAAGAACAAGATGTTATCATACGCTGTATAGACTGGCATTAACAGTAACTTAGAGAAACCAATGGATTTCTTTTTTAACTTACCTATTAGTGATTCAATGTTCACTGCCCTTCTTGACATAAAATTGCATCTGTGATGGTCCAGTGGCTTAATGGGTTAATGCGCCTTACTTTTGAAAAGGTGTTCATGAGTTCGACTTCACGGAGAGTATTATTCAATTACTTACTAATAATCTTCCTGTAGAGCCAATGGAAATTTGCATTGATTTTGGACTTGAGATAGTGCAATTGCGGAAATTGAATCTGTATTAATTGTTCATAAAGAACAAGATGTCATCATACTCTGTATAGATTAGTATTATCAATAACATAGTGAAACCAATGAATTTGTTTTTTAACTTACCTATTAGCGATTCAATGTTCACTACCCTTCTTGACATCACATTGCACCTGTGATGGTCCAGTACCTTGCTGGGTTAATGCGCCTGGCTTGTGAATAGGTGTTCATGAGTTTGACCCCATGGAGAGTGTTTTTCATTTAATTACTAATAAGCTTCCTATAGAGTCAATGGAAATTTGCATTGATATTGTGCTTGAGATAGTGCAATTGTGAGATATAGAATCTGTGTTAATTGTTCATAAAGAGCAAGATGTCATCATACGCTGTATAGACTGGCATTAACAGTAGCTTAGAGAAACCAATGGATTTCTTTTTTAACTTATCTATTAGCGATTTAATGTTCACTGCCCTTCTTGACATCAAATTGCATCTGTGATGGTCCAGTGGCTTGCTGGGTTAGTGCACCTGACTTGTGAATAGGTGTTCATGAGTTTGACCCCATGGAGAGTAATTTTCATTTAATTACTAATAAGCTTCCTATAGAGCCAATGGAAATTTGCATTGATATTGTGCTTGAGATAGTGCAATTGTGAGATATAGAATGTGTATTAATTGTTCATAAAGAACAAGATGTCATCATACGGTAAATAGATTGGCATTAACAATAACATTAGTGAAACCAATGGATTTCTTTTTTAACTTACCTATTAGCGATTCAATGTTTACTGCCCTTCTTCTCGTCACATTGCTCCTGTGATGGTTCAGTGGCTAACTGGGTTAATGCGCCTCGTTTGTGAACAAGTGTTCATGAGTTCAACTCTAGTGAGAGTATTTTTCATTTACTTACTAATAAGCTTCCTATAGAGCCAAAGGAAATTTGCATTGATTTTGGGCTTGAGATAGTGCAATTGTGAGATATAGAATGTGTATTAATTGTTCATAAAGAACAAGATGTCATCATACGCTGAATAGATTGGCATTAACAATAACATAGTGAAACCAATGGATTTATTTTTTAACTTACCTATTAGCAATTCAATGTTCACTGACCTTCTTGACATCACGTTGCTCCTGTGATGGTCCAGTGGCTTACTGGGTTAATGTGCCTGATTTTAGTAACAGTTGTTCATGAGTTCCACTTCACGGAGAGTATTTTTCATTTACTTACTAATAAGCTTTCTATAGAGCCAATGGAAATTTACATTGATTTTGGGCTTGAGATAGTCCAATTTTGAGATATAGAATGTGAATTAATTGTCCATAAAGAACAAGATGTCATCATACGCTGTATAGATTGGCATTAACAATAACATAGTGAAACCAATGGATTTCTTTTTTAACTTACCTATTAGCGATTCAATGTTTACTGCCCTTCTTCTCGTCACATTGCTCCTGTGATGGTTCAGTGGCTAACTGGGTTAATGCGCCTTGTTTGTGAACAAGTGTTCATGAGCTCAACTCTACTGAGAGTATTTTTCATTTACTTACTAATAAGCTTCCTATAGAGCCAAAGGAAATTTGCATTGATTTTGGGCTTGAGATAGTGCAATTGTGAGATATAGAATTTGTATTAATTGTTCATAAAGAACAAGATGTTATCATACGCTGTATAGACTGGCATTAACAGTAACTTAGAGAAACCAATGGATTTCTTTTTTAACTTACCTATTAGTGATTCAATGTTCACTGCCCTTCTTGACATAAAATTGCATCTGTGATGGTCCAGTGGCTTAATGGGTTAATGCGCCTTACTTTTGAAAAGGTGTTCATGAGTTCGACTTCACGGAGAGTATTATTCAATTACTTACTAATAATCTTCCTGTAGAGCCAATGGAAATTTGCATTGATTTTGGACTTGAGATAGTGCATTTGCGGAAATTGAATCTGTATTAATTGTTCATAAAGAACAAGATGTCATCATACTCTGTATAGATTAGTATTATCAATAACATAGTGAAACCAATGAATTTGTTTTTTAACTTACCTATTAGCGATTCAATGTTCACTACCCTTCTTGACATCACATTGCACCTGTGATGGTCCAGTACCTTGCTGGGTTAATGCGCCTGGCTTGTGAATAGGTGTTCATGAGTTTGACCCCATGGAGAGTGTTTTTCATTTAATTACTAATAAGCTTCCTATAGAGTCAATGGAAATTTGCATTGATATTGTGCTTGAGATAGTGCAATTGTGAGATATAGAATCTGTGTTAATTGTTCATAAAGAGCAAGATGTCATCATACGCTGTATAGACTGGCATTAACAGTAGCTTAGAGAAACCAATGGATTTCTTTTTTAACTTATCTATTAGCGATTTAATGTTCACTGCCCTTCTTGACATCAAATTGCATCTGTGATGGTCCAGTGGCTTGCTGGGTTAGTGCACCTGACTTGTGAATAGGTGTTCATGAGTTTGACCCCATGGAGAGTATTTTTCATTTAATTACTAATAAGCTTCCTATAGAGCCAATGGAAATTTGCATTGATATTGTGCTTGAGATAGTGCAATTGTGAGATATAGAATGTGTATTAATTGTTCATAAAGAACAAGATGTCATCATACGCTAAATAGATTGGCATTAACAATAACATTAGTGAAAGCAATGGATTTCTTTTTTAACTTACCTATTAGCGATTCAATGTTTACTGCCCTTCTTCTCGTCACATTGCTCCTGTGATGGTTCAGTGGCTAACTGGGTTAATGCGCCTTGTTTGTGAACAAGTGTTCATGAGTTCAACTCTAGTGAGAGTATTTTTCATTTACTTACTAATAAGCTTCCTATAGAGCCAAAGGAAATTTGCATTGATTTTGGGCTTGAGATAGTGCAATTGTGAGATATAGAATGTGTATTAATTGTTCATAAAGAACAAGATGTCATCATACGCTGAATAGATTGGCATTAACAATAACATAGTGAAACCAATGGATTTATTTTTTAACTTACCTATTAGCAATTCAATGTTCACTGACCTTCTTGACATCACATTGCTCCTGTGATGGTCCAGTGGCTTACTGGGTTAATGTGCCTGATTTTAGTAACAGTTGTTCATGAGTTCCACTTCACGGAGAGTATTTTTCATTTACTTACTAATAAGCTTTCTATAGAGCCAATGGAAATTTACATTGATTTTGGGCTTGAGATAGTCCAATTTTGAAATATAGAATGTGAATTAATTGTCCATAAAGAACAAGATGTCATCATACGCTGTATAGATTGGCATTAACAATAACATAGTGAAACCAATGAATTTGTTTTTTAACTTACCTATTAGCGATTCAATGTTCACTACCCTTCTTGACATCACATTGCACCTGTGATGGTCCAGTACCTTGCTGGGTTAATGCGCCTGGCTTGTGAATAGGTGTTCATGAGTTTGACCCCATGGAGAGTGTTTTTTCATTTAATTACTAATAAGCTTCCTATAGAGTCAATGGAAATTTGCATTGATATTGTGCTTGAGATAGTGCAATTGTGTGATATAGAATCTGTATTAATTGTTCATAAAGAGCAAGATGTCATCATACGCTGTATAGACTGGCATTAACAGTAGCTTAGAGAAACCAATGGATTTCTTTTTTAACTTATCTATTAGCGATTTAATGTTCACTGCCCTTCTTGACATCAAATTGCATCTGTGATGGTCCAGTGGCTTGCTGGGTTAGTGCACCTGACTTGTGAATAGGTGTTCATGAGTTTGACCCCATGGAGAGTATTTTTCATTTAATTACTAATAAGCTTCCTATAGAGCCAATGGAAATTTGCATTGATATTGTGCTTGAGATAGTGCAATTGTGAGATATAGAATGTGTATTAATTGTTCATAAAGAACAAGATGTCATCATACGCTAAATAGATTGGCATTAACAATAACATTAGTGAAACCAATGGATTTCTTTTTTAACTTACCTATTAGCGATTCAATGTTTACTGCCCTTCTTCTCGTCACTTTGCTCCTGTGGTGGTTCAGTGGCTAACTGGGTTAATGCGCCTTGTTTGTGAACAAGTGTTCATGAGTTCAACTCTAGTGAGAGTATTTTTCATTTACTTACTAATAAGCTTCCTATAGAGCCAAAGGAAATTTGCATTGATTTTGGGCTTGAGATAGTGCAATTGTGAGATATAGAATGTGTATTAATTGTTCATAAAGAACAAGATGTCATCATACGCTGAATAGATTGGCATTAACAATAAAATAGTGAAACCAATGGATTTATTTTTTAACTTACCTATTAGCAATTCAATGTTCACTGACCTTCTTGACATCACGTTGCTGCTGTGATGGTCCAGTGGCTTACTGGGTTAATGTGCCTGATTTTAGTAACAGTTGTTCATGAGTTCCACTTCACGGAGAGTATTTTTCATTTACTTACTAATAAGCTTTCTATAGAGCCAATGGAAATTTACATTGATTTTGGGCTTGAGATAGTCCAATTTTGAGATATAGAATGTGAATTAATTGTCCATAAAGAACAAGATGTCATCATACGCTGTATAGATTGGCATTAACAATAACATAGTGAAACCAATGGATTTCTTTTTTAACTTACCTATTAGCGATTCAATGTTTACTGCCCTTCTTCTCGTCACATTGCTCCTGTGATGGTTCAGTGGCTAACTGGGTTAATGCGCCTTGTTTGTGAACAAGTGTTCATGAGCTCAACTCTACTGAGAGTATTTTTCATTTACTTACTAATAAGCTTCCTATAGAGCCAAAGGAAATTTGCATTGATTTTGGGCTTGAGATAGTGCAATTGTGAGATATAGAATTTGTATTAATTGTTCATAAAGAACAAGATGTTATCATACGCTGTATAGACTGGCATTAACAGTAACTTAGAGAAACCAATGGATTTCTTTTTTAACTTACCTATTAGTGATTCAATGTTCACTGCCCTTCTTGACATAAAATTGCATCTGTGATGGTCCAGTGGCTTAATGGGTTAATGCGCCTTACTTTTGAAAAGGTGTTCATGAGTTCGACTTCACGGAGAGTATTATTCAATTACTTACTAATAATCTTCCTGTAGAGCCAATGGAAATTTGCATTGATTTTGGACTTGAGATAGTGCAATTGCGGAAATTGAATCTGTATTAATTGTTCATAAAGAACAAGATGTCATCATACTCTGTATAGATTAGTATTATCAATAACATAGTGAAACCAATGAATTTGTTTTTTAACTTACCTATTAGCGATTCAATGTTCACTACCCTTCTTGACATCACATTGCACCTGTGATGGTCCAGTACCTTGCTGGGTTAATGCGCCTGGCTTGTGAATAGGTGTTCATGAGTTTGACCCCATGGAGAGTGTTTTTCATTTAATTACTAATAAGCTTCCTATAGAGTCAATGGAAATTTGCATTGATATTGTGCTTGAGATAGTGCAATTGTGAGATATAGAATCTGTGTTAATTGTTCATAAAGAGCAAGATGTCATCATACGCTGTATAGACTGGCATTAACAGTAGCTTAGAGAAACCAATGGATTTCTTTTTTAACTTATCTATTAGCGATTTAATGTTCACTGCCCTTCTTGACATCAAATTGCATCTGTGATGGTCCAGTGGCTTGCTGGGTTAGTGCACCTGACTTGTGAATAGGTGTTCATGAGTTTGACCCCATGGAGAGTATTTTTCATTTAATTACTAATAAGCTTCCTATAGAGCCAATGGAAATTTGCATTGATATTGTGCTTGAGATAGTGCAATTGTGAGATATAGAATGTGTATTAATTGTTCATAAAGAACAAGATGTCATCATACGCTAAATAGATTGGCATTAACAATAACATTAGTGAAAGCAATGGATTTCTTTTTTAACTTACCTATTAGCGATTCAATGTTTACTGCCCTTCTTCTCGTCACATTGCTCCTGTGATGGTTCAGTGGCTAACTGGGTTAATGCGCCTTGTTTGTGAACAAGTGTTCATGAGTTCAACTCTAGTGAGAGTATTTTTCATTTACTTACTAATAAGCTTCCTATAGAGCCAAAGGAAATTTGCATTGATTTTGGGCTTGAGATAGTGCAATTGTGAGATATAGAATGTGTATTAATTGTTCATAAAGAACAAGATGTCATCATACGCTGAATAGATTGGCATTAACAATAACATAGTGAAACCAATGGATTTATTTTTTAACTTACCTATTAGCAATTCAATGTTCACTGACCTTCTTGACATCACATTGCTCCTGTGATGGTCCAGTGGCTTACTGGGTTAATGTGCCTGATTTTAGTAACAGTTGTTCATGAGTTCCACTTCACGGAGAGTATTTTTCATTTACTTACTAATAAGCTTTCTATAGAGCCAATGGAAATTTACATTGATTTTGGGCTTGAGATAGTCCAATTTTGAAATATAGAATGTGAATTAATTGTCCATAAAGAACAAGATGTCATCATACGCTGTATAGATTGGCATTAACAATAACATAGTGAAACCAATGAATTTGTTTTTTAACTTACCTATTAGCGATTCAATGTTCACTACCCTTCTTGACATCACATTGCACCTGTGATGGTCCAGTACCTTGCTGGGTTAATGCGCCTGGCTTGTGAATAGGTGTTCATGAGTTTGACCCCATGGAGAGTGTTTTTCATTTAATTACTAATAAGCTTCCTATAGAGTCAATGGAAATTTGCATTGATATTGTGCTTGAGATAGTGCAATTGTGAGATATAGAATCTGTATTAATTGTTCATAAAGAGCAAGATGTCATCATACGCTGTATAGACTGGCATTAACAGTAGCTTAGAGAAACCAATGGATTTCTTTTTTAACTTATCTATTAGCGATTTAATGTTCACTGCCCTTCTTGACATCAAATTGCATCTGTGATGGTCCAGTGGCTTGCTGGGTTAGTGCACCTGACTTGTGAATAGGTGTTCATGAGTTTGACCCCATGGAGAGTATTTTTCATTTAATTACTAATAAGCTTCCTATAGAGCCAATGGAAATTTGCATTGATATTGTGCTTGAGATAGTGCAATTGTGAGATATAGAATGTGTATTAATTGTTCATAAAGAACAAGATGTCATCATACGCTAAATAGATTGGCATTAACAATAACATTAGTGAAACCAATGGATTTCTTTTTTAACTTACCTATTAGCGATTCAATGTTTACTGCCCTTCTTCTCGTCACTTTGCTCCTGTGGTGGTTCAGTGGCTAACTGGGTTAATGCGCTTTGTTTGTGAACAAGTGTTCATGAGTTCAACTCTAGTGAGAGTATTTTTCATTTACTTACTAATAAGCTTCCTATAGAGCCAAAGGAAATTTGCATTGATTTTGGGCTTGAGATAGTGCAATTGTGAGATATAGAATGTGTATTAATTGTTCATAAAGAACAAGATGTCATCATACGCTGAATAGATTGGCATTAGCAATAACATAGTGAAACCAATGGATTTATTTTTTAACTTACCTATTAGCAATTCAATGTTCACTGACCTTCTTGACATCACGTTGCTCCTGTGATGGTCCAGTGGCTTACTGGGTTAATGTGCCTGATTTTAGTAACAGTTGTTCATGAGTTCCACTTCACGGAGAGTATTTTTCATTTACTTACTAATAAGCTTTCTATAAAGCCAATGGAAATTTACATTGATTTTGGGCTTGAGATAGTCCAATTTTGAGATATAGAGTGTGAATTAATTGTCCATAAAGAACAAGATGTCATCATACGCTGTATAGATTGGCATTAACAATAACATAGTGAAACCAATGGATTTCTTTTTTAACTTACCTATTAGCGATTCAATGTTTACTGCCCTTCTTCTCGTCACATTGCTCCTGTGATGGTTCAGTGGCTAACTGGGTTAATGCGCCTTGTTTGTGAACAAGTGTTCATGAGCTCAACTCTACTGAGAGTATTTTTCATTTACTTACTAATAAGCTTCCTATAGAGCCAAAGGAAATTTGCATTGATTTTGGGCTTGAGATAGTGCAATTGTGAGATATAGAATTTGTATTAATTGTTCATAAAGAACAAGATGTTATCATACGCTGTATAGACTGGCATTAACAGTAACTTAGAGAAACCAATGGATTTCTTTTTTAACTTACCTATTAGTGATTCAATGTTCACTGCCCTTCTTGACATAAAATTGCATCTGTGATGGTCCAGTGGCTTAATGGGTTAATGCGCCTTACTTTTGAAAAGGTGTTCATGAGTTCGACTTCACGGAGAGTATTATTCAATTACTTACTAATAATCTTCCTGTAGAGCCAATGGAAATTTGCATTGATTTTGGACTTGAGATAGTGCAATTGCGGAAATTGAATCTGTATTAATTGTTCATAAAGAACAAGATGTCATCATACGCTGTATAGACTGGCATTAACAGTAACTTAGAGAAACCAATGGATTTCTTTTTTAACTTATCTATTAGCGATTTAATGTTCACTGCCCTTCTTGACATCAAATTGCAACTGTGATGGTCCACTGGCTTACTGGGTTGATGTGCTTACTTTGAGAACAGATGTTCATGAGTTTGACTCCACGGAAAGTATTTTTAACCCCTTAAGCCCCGCGGGTGGTTTGCACGTTAATGACCGGGCCAATTTTTACAATTCTGACCACTGTCACTTTATGAGGTAATTACTCTCGAACGCTTCAACGGATCCCCCTGATTCTGAGATTGTTTTTTCGTGACATATTGTACTTCATGATTGTGGAAAAATTTCTTCGATATCACTTGCGTTTATTTGTGAAAAAAACGGAAATTTGGCGAAAATTTTGAAAAATTTGCAATTTTCAAAATTTGAATTTTTAAGCCCTGAAATCAGAGCGATATGTCACACAAAAGAGTTAATAAATAACATTTCCCACATGTCTACTTTACATCAGCACAATTTTGGAACCAAAATTTTTTTTTGTTAGGGAGCTATAAGGGTTAAAAGTTGACCAGCGATTTCTCATTTTTCCAACAAAATTTACAAAACCATTTTTTTAGGGACCACATCACATTTGAAGTCACTTTGAGAGGTCTTTATGACAGAAAATACCCAAAAGTGACACCATTCTAAAAACTGCACCCTTCAAGGTGCTCAAAACCACATTCAAGAACTTTATTAACCCTTCAGGTGCTTCACAGGAATTTTTTGAATGTGGAAGAAAAAAATGAACATTTAACTTTTTTCACAAAAATGTTAATTTAGACCCAATTTTTTTTATTTTCACAGGGGTAACAAGAAAAAATGGACCCCAAAATTTGTTGTGCAATTTCCCCTGGGCACGCAGATACCCAATATTTGGGGAAAAAATACTGTTTGGGCGCACGGCAGGGCTCGGAAGGGAAGGAGCGCTATTTGACTTTTTGATTGTAAAATTTGCTTGAATAATTAGCGGACGCCATGTTGTGTTTGGAGAGCCCATGTGTGCCCAAACTTTGGAGCTCCCCCACAAGTGACCCCATTTTGGAAACTAGACCCCCCAAGGCACCTTTCTAGATGCATAGTGAGCACTTGGAACCCCCAGGTGCTTCACAAATTGATTCGTAACAATGAAAAAGTGAAAAAAAAAAACACTTTTTCATTTTTATGAATCAATTTGTGAAGCACCTGAGTGTTCCAAGTGCTCACAATGCATCTAGATAGGTGCCTTGGGGGGTCTAGTTTCCAAAATGGGGTCACTTGTGGGGGAGCTCCAATGTTTGGGCACACAGCGGCTCTCCAAACGCAACATGGTGTCGCTAACAATTTGAGCCGATTTTCCGTTAAATTTGTTAGAGGACACCATGTTGCATTTAGAGAGTCCCTGTGTGCCCAAACATTGGAGCTCCCCCACAAGTGACCCCATTTTGGAAACTAGACCCCCCAAGGCACCTATCTAGATGCATAGTGAGCACTTGGAACCCCCAGGTGCTTCACAAATTGATTCGTAACAATGAAAAAGTGAAAAAAAAAACACTTTTTCATTTTTATGAATCAATTTGTGAAGCACCTAGGGGTTCCAAGTGCTCACTATGCATCTAGATAGGTGCCTTGGGGGGTCTAGTTTCCAAAATGGGGTCACTTGTGGGAGAGCTCCAATGTTTGGGCACACAGGGACTCTCTAAATGCAACATGGTATCCGCTAACAAATTGAATGGAAAATCGGCTCAAATTGTTAGCGGACACCACATTGCGTTTGGAGAGCTTCTCTGTGCCCAAACTTTGGAGCTCCCCCACAAGTGACCCCATTTTGGAAACTAGACCCCCCAAGGCACCTTTCTAGATGCATAGTGAGCACTTGGAACCCCCAGGTGCTTCACAAATTGATTCGTAATAATGAAAAAGTGAAAAAAAACACTTTTTCATTTTTACGAATCAATTTGTGAAGCACCTAGGGGTTCCAAGTGCTCACTATGCATCTAGATAGGTGCCTTGGGGGGTCTAGTTTCCAAAATGGGGTCACTTGTGGGGGAGCTCCAATGTTTGGGCACACAGGGACTCTCTAAATGCAACATGGTATCCGCTAACAAATTGAATGGAAAATCGGCTCAAATTGTTAGCGGACGCCACATTGCGTTTGGAGAGCCCCTCTGTGCCCAAACTTTGGAGCTCCCCCACAAGTGACCCCATTTTGGAAACTAGACCCCCCAAGGCACCTTTCTAGATGCATAGTGAGCACTTGGAACCCCCAGGTGCTTCACAAATTGATTCGTAATAATGAAACGTGAAAAAAAAAACACTTTTTCATTTTTACGAATTAATTTGTGAAGCACCTAGGGGTTCCAAGTGCTCACTATGCATCTAGATAGGTGCCTTGGGGGGTCTAGTTTCCAAAATGGGGTCACTTGTGGAGGAGCTCCAATGTTTGGGCACACAGGGACTCTCCAAATGCAACATGATATCCGCTAACAATTTGAGCCGACAATTTGTTAGCGGATATCATGTTGCATTTGGAGAGTCCCTGTGTGCTCAAACATTGGAGCTCCCCCACAAGTGACCCCATTTTGGAAACTAGACCCCCCAAGGCACCTATCTAGATTCATAGTGAGCACTTGGAACCCCATGTGCTTCACAAATTGATTCATAAAAATGAAAAAGTGTTTTTTTTTTCACTTTTTCATTTTTACGAATCAATTTGTGAAGCACCTGGGGGTTCCAAGTGCTCACTATGCATCTAGAAAGGTGCCTTGGGGGATCTAGTTTCCAAAATGGGGTCACTTGTGGGGGAGCTCCAAAGTTTGGGCACAGAGGGGCTCTCCAAACGCAATGTGGTGTCCGCTAACAATTTGAGCCGATTTTCCATTCAATTTGTTAGCGGATACCATGTTGCATTTAGAGAGTCCCTGTGTGCCCAAACATTGGAGCTCCCCCACAAGTGACCCCATTTTGGAAACTAGACCCCCCATGGCACCTATCTAGATTCATAGTGAGCACTTGGAACCCCAGGTGCTTCACAAATTGATTCATAAAAATGAAAAAGTGTTTTATTTTCACTTTTTCATTTTTACGAATCAATTTGTGAAGCACCTGGGGGTTCTAAGTGCTCACTATGCATCTAGATAGGTGCCTTGGGGGGTCTAGTTTCCAAAATGGGGTCACTTGTGGGGGAGCTCCAATGTTTGGACACACAGGGGCTCTCCAAACGCAACATGGCGTCGCTAACAATTTGAGCCGATTTTCCATTCAATTTGTTAGCGGACACCATGTCGCGTTTGGAGAGCCCGTGATGTGCCTAAACAGTGGAGCTCCCCCACAAGTGTCCCCATTTTGGAAACTATACCCCTCAAAGATTTTATTAAGGTGTATAGTGAACATTTTGAACCCAGAGGTACGGCACATTATTTGTTTACATTAGGTCATCATATTGAATAAGTTTTCATTATTCTTGAGCGCAAGTGCTCGCTACTTGAGTTTGCATCGGGTACTCAGGTATGCACCATGTACAGCGTGTGCTCGAGTGACATGCTCGAGTCCCTGCTCCGCATGTTTCACGGTTATTAGACACCCAAAAAAAAACATGCGGGGATCGCTCGTGCATGGCAGGCAATCCCCGTAAAGTTTTTTGGCCGCGAAGCATATGGGGCAGAGACTCGAGCATGTCACTCAAATACCCACGATACTAAATGCATACCAGAGCACCCGATGCAAACTCAAGTAGCGAGCACTTGCTCTCAACACTAGTCGCCATATCGTCATCTTTTTTTCTTACTTTTGAAAAAAATCCCAACCCCAGCCCTAACCCTAGCACAACCCTAGCCCCAGCACAACCCTAGCCCCAGCACAACCCTAGCCCCAGCACAACCCTAGCCCCAAACCCAGCCCTAACCCTAGCCCAATCCTAACTCAAGAGTTTATTTTTGACGCCGTTCCTTGTGCGGTATAAGTGATTAGACGACTTTATTCTTCGGGTCGGTGTGATTACAGCAATGCCAGAATCATATGGGGTTTTTATGACTGACAGCTGTCACACACTAAAAGACGCATTTTTTGTAAAATCTAGTTTTTGCATCGCCATATTTTGAGAGCTATAATTTTTCCAAATTTTGGCAGACAGTCATGTGACGGCTCGTTTTTTGCGGGATGACTTGACGTTGTTATTGGTGCCATTTTCAGGCACGTGACATTTTTTGATCGCTTTCTATTCCGATTTTTGGGAGGCAGAATAAACAAAAACCAACAATTCAGGAATTGTTTTTTTTTTTTTTTTTTTATTCTGTTCCGCGTGTGGTAAAATTGATGAGGCAGCTTTACTCTTCGGGTCAGTACGTTTACAGCGGTACCACATTTGTATAATTTTTCTATGTTTTGGCGCTTATACACAATAAAAGCTATTTTATAGAAAAAAATATTTTTTAGTATCGCTTTATTCTGAGAGCTATAACTTTTTTATTTTTCGGCTGATTGAGCTATATGGCGGCTTGTTTTTTGCGGGACGAGATGACGTTTTCAGCGGTATCATTTTTATTTATATGCGTCTTTTTGATCGCGTGTTATTCCACTTTTTGTTTGGCGGTATGGTGATAAAGCATTGTTTTTTGCTTGGTTTTTTTTTTTTTTTTTTTACCGTGTTCACTGAAGGGGTTAACTAGTGGGACAGTTTTATAGGTCAGGTTGTTCCGGACGCGGCGATACCAAATATGTGTACTTTTATTGTTTTTTTTTTATTTTTTTTATAATAATATTTATTGATGGGTACATTATATTTTTATTTTTGGTGTATTATTTTTTTTATTTTTTTATAATATTTTTGCACATTTTTTTTTTTTTTTTTTTTCCACTTTCACACAGTTTATACACTTTATTACTTTGTCCCACTCTGGGACTTTCACTTTTTTTTTTCTGATCGCCTGCATGGCACAGGAATGGAGCACCATCCCTATGCCATGAAGGCTGTCAGAAGTGCACAGTGTGAAGATTGCTTGGAGATGCACTGCGCATGTCCAAGCAATCTTCCTGCTCTCTGGTGACCCGGATGTTGTCATGACGACATCGGGTCGTCATGGCAACACCCGGGAAGCCTTTGCAGACTGCGCTGGAAGCCGGAAGAGGAGGTGAGTATCGGCGATCACCTCCCCTTGCCCCCGCAATGCCGCGATCGACTTCGATCGACTTCGATCGCAGCATCGCGGGGGTTAATGTGCTGGGAGCGGTGCGTGACCGCTCCCTGCACATAGTACCGGGTGTCAGCTGTGACAATCAGCTGACACCCGGCGGCGATCGCGCCCGCACAGCCTGTGTGCGCGCGCGATCGCCATGACGTACTAATACGGGTCTGGCTCTTAAGTCCCAGGGCACAGACGCGTATTAGTACGTCAGATGTTATTAAGGGGTTAATTTACTTACTCATAAGCTTCTTATAGAGCCAATGGAAATTTCCATTGATTTTGGACTTGAGATAGTGCAATTGTGAGATATAGAATTTGTATTAATTGTTCATAAAGAACAAGATGTCATCATACGCTGTATAGACTGGCATTATCAGTAACTTAGAGAAACCAATGGATTTCTTTTTTAACTTACCTATTAATGATTCAATGTTCACTGCCCTTCTTGACATTAAATTGCATCTGTGGTGGTCCAGTGGCTTACTGGGTTAATGCGCCTTACTTTTGAAAAGGTGTTCATGAGTTCGACTTCACGGAGAGTGTTATTCATTTACTTACTAATAAGCTTCCTGTAGAGCCAATGGAAATTTGCATTGATTTTGGACTTGAGATAGTGCAATTGCAGAAATTGAATCTGTATTAATTGTTCATAAAGAACAAGATGTCATCATACTCTGTATAGATTAGTTTTATCAATAACATCGTGAAACCAATGAATTTGTTTTTTAACTTACCTATTAGCGATTCAATGTTCACTACCCTTCTTGACATCACTTTGCACCTGTGATGGTCTAGTGCCTTGCTGGGTTAATGCGCCTGACTTGTGAATAGGTGTTCATGAGTTTGACCCCATGGAGAGTATTTTTCATTTAATTACTAATAAGCTTCCTATAGAGCCAATGGAAATTTGCATTGATATTGTGCTTGAGATAGTGCAATTGTGAGATATAGAATCTGTATTAATTGTTCATAAAGAGCAAGATGCCATCATACGCTGTATAGACTGGCATTAACAGTAACTTAGAGAAACCAATGGATTTCTTTTTTAACTTATCTATTAGCGATTTAATGTTCACTGCCCTTCTTGACATCAAATTGCATCTGTGATGGTCCAGTGGCTTACTGGGTTAGTGCGCCTGACTTGTGAATAGGTGTTCATGAGTTTGACCCCATGGAGAGTATTTTTCATTTAATTACTAATAAGCTTCCTATAGAGCCAATGGAAATTTGCATTGATATTGTGCTTGAGATAGTGCAATTGTGAGATATAGAATCTGTATTAATTGTTCATAAAGAACAAGATGTCATCATCCGCTGTATAGATTGGCATTAACAATAACATAGTGAAACCAATGGATTTCTTTTCTAACTTACCTATTAGCGATTCAATGTTTACTGCCCTTCTTCTCGTCACATTGTTCCTGTGATGGTTCAGTGGCTAACTGGGTTAATGCGCATTGTTTGTGAGCAAGTGTTCATGAGTTCAACTCTAGTGAGAGTATTTTTCATTTACTTACTAATAAGCTTCCTATAGAGCCAATGGAAATTTGCATTGATATTGTGCTTGAGATAGTGCAATTGTGAGATATAGAATCTGTATTAATTGTTCATAAAGAGCAAGATGCCATCATACGCTGTATAGACTGGCATTAACAGTAACTTAGAGAAACCAATGGATTTCTTTTTTAACTTATCTATTAGCGATTTAATGTTCACTGCCCTTCTTGACATCAAATTGCAACTGTGATGGTCCACTGGCTTACTGGGTTGATGTGCTTACTTTGAGAACAGATGTTCATGAGTTTGACTCCACGGAAAGTATTTTTAATTTACTTACTCATAAGCTTCTTATAGAGCCAATGGAAATTTCCATTGATTTTGGACTTGAGATAGTGCAATTGTGAGATATAGAATTTGTATTAATTGTTCATAAAGAACAAGATGTCATCATACGCTGTATAGACTGGCATTATCAGTAACTTAGAGAAACCAATGGATTTCTTTTTTAACTTACCTATTAATGATTCAATGTTCACTGCCCTTCTTGACATTAAATTGCATCTGTGGTGGTCCAGTGGCTTACTGGGTTAATGCGCCTTACTTTTGAAAAGGTGTTCATGAGTTCGACTTCACGGAGAGTGTTATTCATTTACTTACTAATAAGCTTCCTGTAGAGCCAATGGAAATTTGCATTGATTTTGGGCTTGAGATAGTGCAATTGTGAGATATAGAATCTGTATTAATTGTTCATAAAGAACAAGATGTCATCATACACTGTACAGATAGGTATTAACAGTAACATAGAGAAGCCAATGGATTTCTTTTTTAACTTACCTATTAGCGATTCAATATTCACTGCCTTTCTTGACATCAAGTTGCACCTTTGATGGTCCACTGGCTTACTGGGTTGATGCGCCTGCTTTGTGAACAGATGTTCATGAGTTCGACTCCACGGAAAGTATTTTTAATTTACTTACTCATAAGCTTCTTATAGAGCCAATGGAAATATGCATTGATTTTGGGCTTGAGATAGGGCAATTGTGAGAAATAGAATCTGTATTAATTGTTCATAAAGAACAAGATGTCATCATACTCTGTATAGATTAGTTTTATCAATAACATCGTGAAACGAATGAATTTGTTTTTTAACTTACCTATTAGCGATTCAATGTTCACTACCCTTCTTGACATCACTTTGCACCTGTGATGGTCCAGTGCCTTGCTGGGTTAATGCGCCTGATTTGTGAATAGGTGTTCATGAGTTTGACCCCATGGAGAGTATTTTTCATTTAATTACTAATAAGCTTCCTATAGAGCCAATGGAAATTTGCATTGATATTGTGCTTGAGATAGTGCAATTGTGAGATATAGAATCTGTATTAATTGTTCATAAAGAGCAAGATGCCATCATACGCTGTATAGACTGGCATTAACAGTAACTTAGAGAAACCAATGGATTTCTTTTTTAACTTATCTATTAGCGATTTAATGTTCACCGCCCTTCTTGACATCAAATTGCATCTGTGATGGTCCAGTGGCTTACTGGGTTAGTGCGCCTGACTTGTGAATAGGTGTTCATGAGTTTGACCCCATGGAGAGTATTTTTCATTTAATTACTAATAAGCTTCCTATAGAGCCAATGGAAATTTGCATTGATATTGTGCTTGAGATTGTGCAATTGTGAGATATAGAATCTGTATTAATTGTTCATAAAGAACAAGATGTCATCATCCGCTGTATAGATTGGCATTAACAATAACATAGTGAAACCAATGGATTTCTTTTCTAACTTACCTATTAGCGATTCAATGTTTACTGCCCTTCTTCTCGTCACATTGTTCCTGTGATGGTTCAGTAGCTAACTGGGTTAATGCGCATTGTTTGTGAGCAAGTGTTCATGAGTTCAACTCTAGTGAGAATATTTTTCATTTACTTACTAATAAGCTTCCTATAGAGCCAATGGAAATTTGCATTGATATTGTGCTTGAGATAGTGCAATTGTGAGATATAGAATCTGTATTAATTGTTCATAAAGAGCAAGATGCCATCATACGCTGTATAGACTGGCATTAACAGTAACTTAGAGAAACCAATGGATTTCTTTTTTAACTTATCTATTAGCGATTTAATGTTCACTGCCCTTCTTGACATCAAATTGTAACTGTGATGGTCCACTGGCTTACTGGGTTGATGCGCTTACTTTGAGAACAGATGTTCATGAGTTTGACTCCACGGAAAGTATTTTTAATTTACTTACTCATAAGCTTCTTATAGAGCCAATGGAAATTTCCATTGATTTTGGACTTGAGATAGTGCAATTGTGAGATATAATATCTGTATTAATTGTTCATAAAGAACAAGATGTCATCATCCGCTGTATAGATTGGCATTAACAATAACATAGTGAAACCAATGGATTTCTTTTCTAACTTACCTATTAGCGATTCAATGTTTACTGCCCTTCTTCTCGTCACATTGTTCCTGTGATGGTTCAGTGGCTAACTGGGTTAATGCGCATTGTTTGTGAGCAAGTGTTCATGAGTTCAACTCTAGTGAGAATATTTTTCATTTACTTACTAATAAGCTTCCTATAGAGCCAATGGAAATTTGCATTGATATTGTGCTTGAGATAGTGCAATTGTGAGATATAGAATCTGTATTAATTGTTCATAAAGAGCAAGATGCCATCATACGCTGTATAGACTGGCATTAACAGTAACTTAGAGAAACCAATGGATTTCTTTTTTAACTTATCTATTAGCGATTTAATGTTCACTGCCCTTCTTGACATCAAATTGCAACTGTGATGGTCCACTGGCTTACTGGGTTGATGCGCTTACTTTGAGAACAGATGTTCATGAGTTTGACTCCACGGAAAGTATTTTTAATTTACTTACTCATAAGCTTCTTATAGAGCCAATGGAAATTTCCATTGATTTTGGACTTGAGATAGTGCAATTGTGAGATATAGAATCTGTATTAATTGTTCATAAAGAACAAGATGTCATCATACGCTGTATAGATTGGCATTAACAATAACATAGTGAAACCAATGGATTTCTTTTTTAACTTACCTATTAGCAATTCAATGTTCACTGCCATTCTTGACATCACATAGCACCTATGATGGTCCAGTGGCTTACTGGGTTAATGCACCTACCTCGTAAGCAGGTGTTCATGAATTCGACTTCACAAAGAATATTTTTCATTTACTTACTAATAAGCTTGCTAGAGAGCCAATGGAAATGTGCATTGATTTTCGGCTTGAGATAGTGCAATTGTGAGAAATAGAATCTGTATTAATTGTTCATAAAGAACAAGATGTCATCATACGCTGTATAGATGGGCATTAACAATAACATAGTGAAACCAATGGATTTCTTTTTTAACTTACCTATTAGCGATTCAATGTTCACTGCTCTTCTTGACATTACATTGCTCCTGTGATGGTCCAGTGGCTTCTTTGGTTAAGGCGCCTGACTTGTGAAGAGGTGTTCATGTGTTCAACTCCACGAAGAGTATTTTTCATTTAGCTTCCTATAGAGCCAATGGAAATTTGCATTGATTTTGGGCTTGAGATAGTGCAATTGTGAGATATAAAATCTGTATTAATTGTTCATAAAGAACAAGATGTCATCATACGTTGTATAGATTGGCATTAACAATAACATAGTGAAACCAATGGATTTCTTTTTTAACTTACCTATTAGCAATTCAATGTTGACTGCCATTCTTGACATCACAAAGCACCTATGATGGTCCAGTGGCTTACTGGGTTAATGCACCTGCCTTGTAAACAGGTGTTCATGAAATTGACTTCACAAAGAGAATTTCTCATTTACTTACTAATAAGCTTGCTATAGAGCCAATGCAAATTTGCATTAATTTTGGGCTTGAGATAGTGCAATTGTGAGATATAGAATCTGTATTAATTGTTCATAAAGAACAACATGTCATCATACCCTGTCTAGATTGGCATTAACAGTAACATAGAGAAACCAATGGATTTCTTTTTTAACTTACCTATTAGCGATTCAATGTTCACTGCCCTTCTTGACATCAAATTGGACCTTTGATGGTCCACTGGCTTACTGAGTTGATGTGTCTCCTTTGTGAACAGATGTTCATGAGTTCGACTAAACTGAAAGTATTTTTAATTTACTTACTCAGAAGCTTCGTATAGTGCCAATGGAAATTTGCATTGATTTTGGACTTGAGATAGTGCAATTGTGAGATATAAAATCTGTATTAATTGTTCATAAAGATCAAGATGTCATCATACGTTGTATAGATTGGCATTAACAATAACATAGTGAAACCAATGGATTTCTTTTTTAACTTACCTATTAGCGATTCAATGTTCACTGCCTTTCTTGACAACAAATTGCGCCTGTGATGGTCCACTGGCTTACTGGGTTGATGCGCCTGCTTTGTGAACAGATGTTCATGAGTTCGACTCCACGGAAAGTATTTTTTATTTACTTACTCATAAGCTTCTTATAGAGCCAATGGAAATTTGCATTGATTTTGGGCTTGAGATAGGGCAATTGTGAGAAATAGAATCTGTATTAATTGTTCATAAAGAACAAGATGTCATCATACGCTGTACAGAATGGCATTAACAGTAACATAGAGGAACCAATGGATTTCTTTTTTAACTTACCTATTAGCGATTCAATGTTCACTTCCCTTCTTGACATCTAATTGCACCTGTGATGGTCCACTGGCTTACTGGGTTGATTCGCCTCCTTTGTGAACAGATGTTCATGAGTTCGACTCCACGGAAAGTATTTTTCAATTACTTACTCATAAGCTTCTTATAGAGCCAATGGAAATTTGCATTGATTTTGGGCTTGAGATAGTGCAATTGTGAGAAATAGAATCTGTATTAATTGTTCATAAAGAACAAGATGTCATCATACGCTGTATAGATTGGCATTAACAATAACATAGTGAAACGAATGGATTTCTTTTTTAACTTACCTATTAGCGATTCAATGTTCACTGCTCTTCTTGACATCACATTTCTACTGTGGTGGTCCAGTGGCTCTCTGGGTTAATGCACATGGCTTGTGAGCAAGTGTTCATGAGTTCGACTCCACAGAGAGTATTTTCATTCAGCTTCCTATAGAGCCAATGGAAATTTGCATTGATTTTTTGCTTGAGATAGTGCAATTGTGAGATATAAAATCTGTATTAATTGTTCATAAAGATCAAGATGTCATCATACGTTGTATAGATTGGCATTAACAATAACATAGTGAAACCAATGGATTTCTTTTATAACTTACCTATTAGCGATTCAATGTTCACTGCTCTTCTTTACATCACATTTTTTCCGTGATGGTCCAGTGGCTCTCTGGGTTAATGTGCCTGACTTGTCAGCAAGTGTTCATGAGTTCAACTCCACGGAGAGTATTTTTCATTTAGCTTCCTATAGAGCCAATGGAAATTTGCATTGATTTTGGGCTTGAGATAGTGCAATTGTGAGATATAGAATCTGTATTAATTGTTCATAAAGAACAAGATGTCATCATACACTGTACAGATAGGTATTAACAGTAACATAGAGAAGCCAATGGATTTCTTTTTTAACTTACCTATTAGCGATTCAATATTCACTGCCTTTCTTGACATCAAGTTGCACCTTTGATGGTCCACTGGCTTACTGGGTTGATGCGCCTGCTTTGTGAACAGATGTTCATGAGTTCGACTCCACGGAAAGTATTTTTAATTTACTTACTCATAAGCTTCTTATAGAGCCAATGGAAATATGCATTGATTTTGGGCTTGAGATAGGGCAATTGTGAGAAATAGAATCTGTATTAATTGTTCATAAAGAACAAGATGTCATCATACTCTGTATAGATTAGTTTTATCAATAACATCGTGAAACGAATGAATTTGTTTTTTAACTTACCTATTAGCGATTCAATGTTCACTACCCTTCTTGACATCACTTTGCACCTGTGATGGTCCAGTGCCTTGCTGGGTTAATGCGCCTGATTTGTGAATAGGTGTTCATGAGTTTGACCCCATGGAGAGTATTTTTCATTTAATTACTAATAAGCTTCCTATAGAGCCAATGGAAATTTGCATTGATATTGTGCTTGAGATAGTGCAATTGTGAGATATAGAATCTGTATTAATTGTTCATAAAGAGCAAGATGCCATCATACGCTGTATAGACTGGCATTAACAGTAACTTAGAGAAACCAATGGATTTCTTTTTTAACTTATCTATTAGCGATTTAATGTTCACCGCCCTTCTTGACATCAAATTGCATCTGTGATGGTCCAGTGGCTTACTGGGTTAGTGCGCCTGACTTGTGAATAGGTGTTCATGAGTTTGACCCCATGGAGAGTATTTTTCATTTAATTACTAATAAGCTTCCTATAGAGCCAATGGAAATTTGCATTGATATTGTGCTTGAGATTGTGCAATTGTGAGATATAGAATCTGTATTAATTGTTCATAAAGAACAAGATGTCATCATCCGTTGTATAGATTGGCATTAACAATAACATAGTGAAACCAATGGATTTCTTTTCTAACTTACCTATTAGCGATTCAATGTTTACTGCCCTTCTTCTCGTCACATTGTTCCTGTGATGGTTCAGTAGCTAACTGGGTTAATGCGCATTGTTTGTGAGCAAGTGTTCATGAGTTCAACTCTAGTGAGAATATTTTTCATTTACTTACTAATAAGCTTCCTATAGAGCCAATGGAAATTTGCATTGATATTGTGCTTGAGATAGTGCAATTGTGAGATATAGAATCTGTATTAATTGTTCATAAAGAGCAAGATGCCATCATACGCTGTATAGACTGGCATTAACAGTAACTTAGAGAAACCAATGGATTTCTTTTTTAACTTATCTATTAGCGATTTAATGTTCACTGCCCTTCTTGACATCAAATTGTAACTGTGATGGTCCACTGGCTTACTGGGTTGATGCGCTTACTTTGAGAACAGATGTTCATGAGTTTGACTCCACGGAAAGTATTTTTAATTTACTTACTCATAAGCTTCTTATAGAGCCAATGGAAATTTCCATTGATTTTGGACTTGAGATAGTGCAATTGTGAGATATAATATCTGTATTAATTGTTCATAAAGAACAAGATGTCATCATCCGCTGTATAGATTGGCATTAACAATAACATAGTGAAACCAATGGATTTCTTTTCTAACTTACCTATTAGCGATTCAATGTTTACTGCCCTTCTTCTCGTCACATTGTTCCTGTGATGGTTCAGTGGCTAACTGGGTTAATGCGCATTGTTTGTGAGCAAGTGTTCATGAGTTCAACTCTAGTGAGAGTATTTTTCATTTACTTACTAATAAGCTTCCTATAGAGCCAATGGAAATTTGCATTGATATTGTGCTTGAGATAGTGCAATTGTGAGATATAGAATCTGTATTAATTGTTCATAAAGAGCAAGATGCCATCATACGCTGTATAGACTGGCATTAACAGTAACTTAGAGAAACCAATGGATTTCTTTTTTAACTTATCTATTAGCGATTTAATGTTCACTGCCCTTCTTGACATCAAATTGCAACTGTGATGGTCCACTGGCTTACTGGGTTGATGCGCTTACTTTGAGAACAGATGTTCATGAGTTTGACTCCACGGAAAGTATTTTTAATTTACTTACTCATAAGCTTCTTATAGAGCCAATGGAAATTTCCATTGATTTTGGACTTGAGATAGTGCAATTGTGAGATATAGAATCTGTATTAATTGTTCATAAAGAACAAGATGTCATCATACGCTGTATAGATTGGCATTAACAATAACATAGTGAAACCAATGGATTTCTTTTTTAACTTACCTATTAGCAATTCAATGTTCACTGCCATTCTTGACATCACATAGCACCTATGATGGTCCAGTGGCTTACTGGGTTAATGCACCTACCTCGTAAGCAGGTGTTCATGAATTCGACTTCACAAAGAATATTTTTCATTTACTTACTAATAAGCTTGCTAGAGAGCCAATGGAAATGTGCATTGATTTTCGGCTTGAGATAGTGCAATTGTGAGAAATAGAATCTGTATTAATTGTTCATAAAGAACAAGATGTCATCATACGCTGTATAGATGGGCATTAACAATAACATAGTGAAACCAATGGATTTCTTTTTTAACTTACCTATTAGCGATTCAATGTTCACTGCTCTTCTTGACATTACATTGCTCCTGTGATGGTCCAGTGGCTTCTTTGGTTAAGGCGCCTGACTTGTGAAGAGGTGTTCATGTGTTCAACTCCACGAAGAGTATTTTTCATTTAGCTTCCTATAGAGCCAATGGAAATTTGCATTGATTTTGGGCTTGAGATAGTGCAATTGTGAGATATAAAATCTGTATTAATTGTTCATAAAGAACAAGATGTCATCATACGTTGTATAGATTGGCATTAACAATAACATAGTGAAACCAATGGATTTCTTTTTTAACTTACCTATTAGCAATTCAATGTTGACTGCCATTCTTGACATCACAAAGCACCTATGATGGTCCAGTGGCTTACTGGGTTAATGCACCTGCCTTGTAAACAGGTGTTCATGAAATTGACTTCACAAAGAGAATTTCTCATTTACTTACTAATAAGCTTGCTATAGAGCCAATGCAAATTTGCATTAATTTTGGGCTTGAGATAGTGCAATTGTGAGATATAGAATCTGTATTAATTGTTCATAAAGAACAACATGTCATCATACCCTGTCTAGATTGGCATTAACAGTAACATAGAGAAACCAATGGATTTCTTTTTTAACTTACCTATTAGCGATTCAATGTTCACTGCCCTTCTTGACATCAAATTGGACCTTTGATGGTCCACTGGCTTACTGAGTTGATGTGTCTCCTTTGTGAACAGATGTTCATGAGTTCGACTAAACTGAAAGTATTTTTAATTTACTTACTCAGAAGCTTCGTATAGTGCCAATGGAAATTTGCATTGATTTTGGACTTGAGATAGTGCAATTGTGAGATATAAAATCTGTATTAATTGTTCATAAAGATCAAGATGTCATCATACGTTGTATAGATTGGCATTAACAATAACATAGTGAAACCAATGGATTTCTTTTATAACTTACCTATTAGCGATTCAATGTTCACTGCTCTTCTTTACATCACATTTTTTCCGTGATGGTCCAGTGGCTCTCTGGGTTAATGTGCCTGACTTGTCAGCAAGTGTTCATGAGTTCAACTCCACGGAGAGTATTTTTCATTTAGCTTCCTATAGAGCCAATGGAAATTTGCATTGATTTTGGGCTTGAGATAGTGCAATTGTGAGATATAGAATCTGTATTAATTGTTCATAAAGAACAAGATGTCATCATACACTGTACAGATAGGTATTAACAGTAACATAGAGAAGCCAATGGATTTCTTTTTTAACTTACCTATTAGCGATTCAATATTCACTGCCTTTCTTGACATCAAGTTGCACCTTTGATGGTCCACTGGCTTACTGGGTTGATGCGCCTGCTTTGTGAACAGATGTTCATGAGTTCGACTCCACGGAAAGTATTTTTAATTTACTTACTCATAAGCTTCTTATAGAGCCAATGGAAATATGCATTGATTTTGGGCTTGAGATAGGGCAATTGTGAGAAATAGAATCTGTATTAATTGTTCATAAAGAACAAGATGTCATCATACTCTGTATAGATTAGTTTTATCAATAACATCGTGAAACGAATGAATTTGTTTTTTAACTTACCTATTAGCGATTCAATGTTCACTACCCTTCTTGACATCACTTTGCACCTGTGATGGTCCAGTGCCTTGCTGGGTTAATGCGCCTGATTTGTGAATAGGTGTTCATGAGTTTGACCCCATGGAGAGTATTTTTCATTTAATTACTAATAAGCTTCCTATAGAGCCAATGGAAATTTGCATTGATATTGTGCTTGAGATAGTGCAATTGTGAGATATAGAATCTGTATTAATTGTTCATAAAGAGCAAGATGCCATCATACGCTGTATAGACTGGCATTAACAGTAACTTAGAGAAACCAATGGATTTCTTTTTTAACTTATCTATTAGCGATTTAATGTTCACCGCCCTTCTTGACATCAAATTGCATCTGTGATGGTCCAGTGGCTTACTGGGTTAGTGCGCCTGACTTGTGAATAGGTGTTCATGAGTTTGACCCCATGGAGAGTATTTTTCATTTAATTACTAATAAGCTTCCTATAGAGCCAATGGAAATTTGCATTGATATTGTGCTTGAGATTGTGCAATTGTGAGATATAGAATCTGTATTAATTGTTAATAAAGAACAAGATGTCATCATCCGCTGTATAGATTGGCATTAACAATAACATAGTGAAACCAATGGATTTCTTTTCTAACTTACCTATTAGCGATTCAATGTTTACTGCCCTTCTTCTCGTCACATTGTTCCTGTGATGGTTCAGTAGCTAACTGGGTTAATGCGCATTGTTTGTGAGCAAGTGTTCATGAGTTCAACTCTAGTGAGAATATTTTTCATTTACTTACTAATAAGCTTCCTATAGAGCCAATGGAAATTTGCATTGATATTGTGCTTGAGATAGTGCAATTGTGAGATATAGAATCTGTATTAATTGTTCATAAAGAGCAAGATGCCATCATACGCTGTATAGACTGGCATTAACAGTAACTTAGAGAAACCAATGGATTTCTTTTTTAACTTATCTATTAGCGATTTAATGTTCACTGCCCTTCTTGACATCAAATTGTAACTGTGATGGTCCACTGGCTTACTGGGTTGATGCGCTTACTTTGAGAACAGATGTTCATGAGTTTGACTCCACGGAAAGTATTTTTAATTTACTTACTCATAAGCTTCTTATAGAGCCAATGGAAATTTCCATTGATTTTGGACTTGAGATAGTGCAATTGTGAGATATAATATCTGTATTAATTGTTCATAAAGAACAAGATGTCATCATCCGCTGTATAGATTGGCATTAACAATAACATAGTGAAACCAATGGATTTCTTTTCTAACTTACCTATTAGCGATTCAATGTTTACTGCCCTTCTTCTCGTCACATTGTTCCTGTGATGGTTCAGTGGCTAACTGGGTTAATGCGCATTGTTTGTGAGCAAGTGTTCATGAGTTCAACTCTAGTGAGAGTATTTTTCATTTACTTACTAATAAGCTTCCTATAGAGCCAATGGAAATTTGCATTGATATTGTGCTTGAGATAGTGCAATTGTGAGATATAGAATCTGTATTAATTGTTCATAAAGAGCAAGATGCCATCATACGCTGTATAGACTGGCATTAACAGTAACTTAGAGAAACCAATGGATTTCTTTTTTAACTTATCTATTAGCGATTTAATGTTCACCGCCCTTCTTGACATCAAATTGCATCTGTGATGGTCCAGTGGCTTACTGGGTTAGTGCGCCTGACTTGTGAATAGGTGTTCATGAGTTTGACCCCATGGAGAGTATTTTTCATTTAATTACTAATAAGCTTCCTATAGAGCCAATGGAAATTTGCATTGATATTGTGCTTGAGATTGTGCAATTGTGAGATATAGAATCTGTATTAATTGTTCATAAAGAACAAGATGTCATCATCCGCTGTATAGATTGGCATTAACAATAACATAGTGAAACCAATGGATTTCTTTTCTAACTTACCTATTAGCGATTCAATGTTTACTGCCCTTCTTCTCGTCACATTGTTCCTGTGATGGTTCAGTAGCTAACTGGGTTAATGCGCATTGTTTGTGAGCAAGTGTTCATGAGTTCAACTCTAGTGAGAATATTTTTCATTTACTTACTAATAAGCTTCCTATAGAGCCAATGGAAATTTGCATTGATATTGTGCTTGAGATAGTGCAATTGTGAGATATAGAATCTGTATTAATTGTTCATAAAGAGCAAGATGCCATCATACGCTGTATAGACTGGCATTAACAGTAACTTAGAGAAACCAATGGATTTCTTTTTTAACTTATCTATTAGCGATTTAATGTTCACTGCCCTTCTTGACATCAAATTGTAACTGTGATGGTCCACTGGCTTACTGGGTTGATGCGCTTACTTTGAGAACAGATGTTCATGAGTTTGACTCCACGGAAAGTATTTTTAATTTACTTACTCATAAGCTTCTTATAGAGCCAATGGAAATTTCCATTGATTTTGGACTTGAGATAGTGCAATTGTGAGATATAATATCTGTATTAATTGTTCATAAAGAACAAGATGTCATCATCCGCTGTATAGATTGGCATTAACAATAACATAGTGAAACCAATGGATTTCTTTTCTAACTTACCTATTAGCGATTCAATGTTTACTGCCCTTCTTCTCGTCACATTGTTCCTGTGATGGTTCAGTGGCTAACTGGGTTAATGCGCATTGTTTGTGAGCAAGTGTTCATGAGTTCAACTCTAGTGAGAGTATTTTTCATTTACTTACTAATAAGCTTCCTATAGAGCCAATGGAAATTTGCATTGATATTGTGCTTGAGATAGTGCAATTGTGAGATATAGAATCTGTATTAATTGTTCATAAAGAGCAAGATGCCATCATACGCTGTATAGACTGGCATTAACAGTAACTTAGAGAAACCAATGGATTTCTTTTTTAACTTATCTATTAGCGATTTAATGTTCACTGCCCTTCTTGACATCAAATTGCAACTGTGATGGTCCACTGGCTTACTGGGTTGATGCGCTTACTTTGAGAACAGATGTTCATGAGTTTGACTCCACGGAAAGTATTTTTAATTTACTTACTCATAAGCTTCTTATAGAGCCAATGGAAATTTCCATTGATTTTGGACTTGAGATAGTGCAATTGTGAGATATAGAATCTGTATTAATTGTTCATAAAGAACAAGATGTCATCATACGCTGTATAGATTGGCATTAACAATAACATAGTGAAACCAATGGATTTCTTTTTTAACTTACCTATTAGCAATTCAATGTTCACTGCCATTCTTGACATCACATAGCACCTATGATGGTCCAGTGGCTTACTGGGTTAATGCACCTACCTCGTAAGCAGGTGTTCATGAATTCGACTTCACAAAGAATATTTTTCATTTACTTACTAATAAGCTTGCTAGAGAGCCAATGGAAATGTGCATTGATTTTCGGCTTGAGATAGTGCAATTGTGAGAAATAGAATCTGTATTAATTGTTCATAAAGAACAAGATGTCATCATACGCTGTATAGATGGGCATTAACAATAACATAGTGAAACCAATGGATTTCTTTTTTAACTTACCTATTAGCGATTCAATGTTCACTGCTCTTCTTGACATTACATTGCTCCTGTGATGGTCCAGTGGTTTCTTTGGTTAAGGCGCCTGACTTGTGAAGAGGTGTTCATGTGTTCAACTCCACGAAGAGTATTTTTCATTTAGCTTCCTATAGAGCCAATGGAAATTTGCATTGATTTTGGGCTTGAGATAGTGCAATTGTGAGATATAAAATCTGTATTAATTGTTCATAAAGAACAAGATGTCATCATACGTTGTATAGATTGGCATTAACAATAACATAGTGAAACCAATGGATTTCTTTTTTAACTTACCTATTAGCAATTCAATGTTGACTGCCATTCTTGACATCACAAAGCACCTATGATGGTCCAGTGGCTTACTGGGTTAATGCACCTGCCTTGTAAACAGGTGTTCATGAAATTGACTTCACAAAGAGAATTTCTCATTTACTTACTAATAAGCTTGCTATAGAGCCAATGCAAATTTGCATTAATTTTGGGCTTGAGATAGTGCAATTGTGAGATATAGAATCTGTATTAATTGTTCATAAAGAACAACATGTCATCATACCCTGTCTAGATTGGCATTAACAGTAACATAGAGAAACCAATGGATTTCTTTTTTAACTTACCTATTAGCGATTCAATGTTCACTGCCCTTCTTGACATCAAATTGGACCTTTGATGGTCCACTGGCTTACTGAGTTGATGTGTCTCCTTTGTGAACAGATGTTCATGAGTTCGACTAAACTGAAAGTATTTTTAATTTACTTACTCAGAAGCTTCGTATAGTGCCAATGGAAATTTGCATTGATTTTGGACTTGAGATAGTGCAATTGTGAGATATAAAATCTGTATTAATTGTTCATAAAGATCAAGATGTCATCATACGTTGTATAGATTGGCATTAACAATAACATAGTGAAACCAATGGATTTCTTTTTTAACTTACCTATTAGCGATTCAATGTTCACTGCCTTTCTTGACAACAAATTGCGCCTGTGATGGTCCACTGGCTTACTGGGTTGATGCGCCTGCTTTGTGAACAGATGTTCATGAGTTTGACTCCACGGAAAGTATTTTTTATTTACTTACTCATAAGCTTCTTATAGAGCCAATGGAAATTTGCATTGATTTTGGGCTTGAGATAGGGCAATTGTGAGAAATAGAATCTGTATTAATTGTTCATAAAGAACAAGATGTCATCATACGCTGTACAGAATGGCATTAACAGTAACATAGAGGAACCAATGGATTTCTTTTTTAACTTACCTATTAGCGATTCAATGTTCACTTCCCTTCTTGACATCTAATTGCACCTGTGATGGTCCACTGGCTTACTGGGTTGATTCGCCTCCTTTGTGAACAGATGTTCATGAGTTCGACTCCACGGAAAGTATTTTTCAATTACTTACTCATAAGCTTCTTATAGAGCCAATGGAAATTTGCATTGATTTTGGGCTTGAGATAGTGCAATTGTGAGAAATAGAATCTGTATTAATTGTTCATAAAGAACAAGATGTCATCATACGCTGTATAGATTGGCATTAACAATAACATAGTGAAACGAATGGATTTCTTTTTTAACTTACCTATTAGCGATTCAATGTTCACTGCTCTTCTTGACATCACATTTCTACTGTGGTGGTCCAGTGGCTCTCTGGGTTAATGCACATGGCTTGTGAGCAAGTGTTCATGAGTTCGACTCCACAGAGAGTATTTTCATTCAGCTTCCTATAGAGCCAATGGAAATTTGCATTGATTTTTTGCTTGAGATAGTGCAATTGTGAGATATAAAATCTGTATTAATTGTTCATAAAGATCAAGATGTCATCATACGTTGTATAGATTGGCATTAACAATAACATAGTGAAACCAATGGATTTCTTTTATAACTTACCTATTAGCGATTCAATGTTCACTGCTCTTCTTTACATCACATTTTTTCTGTGATGGTCCAGTGGCTCTCTGGGTTAATGTGCCTGACTTGTCAGCAAGTGTTCATGAGTTCAACTCCACGGAGAGTATTTTTCATTTAGCTTCCTATAGAGCCAATGGAAATTTGCATTGATTTTGGGCTTGAGATAGTGCAATTGTGAGATATAGAATCTGTATTAATTGTTCATAAAGAACAAGATGTCATCATACACTGTACAGATAGGTATTAACAGTAACATAGAGAAGCCAATGGATTTCTTTTTTAACTTACCTATTAGCGATTCAATATTCACTGCCTTTCTTGACATCAAGTTGCACCTTTGATGGTCCACTGGCTTACTGGGTTGATGCGCCTGCTTTGTGAACAGATGTTCATGAGTTCGACTCCACGGAAAGTATTTTTAATTTACTTACTCATAAGCTTCTTATAGAGCCAATGGAAATATGCATTGATTTTGGGCTTGAGATAGGGCAATTGTGAGAAATAGAATCTGTATTAATTGTTCATAAAGAACAAGATGTCATCATACTCTGTATAGATTAGTTTTATCAATAACATCGTGAAACAAATGAATTTGTTTTTTAACTTACCTATTAGCGATTCAATGTTCACTACCCTTCTTGACATCACTTTGCACCTGTGATGGTCCAGTGCCTTGCTGGGTTAATGCGCCTGATTTGTGAATAGGTGTTCATGAGTTTGACCCCATGGAGAGTATTTTTCATTTAATTACTAATAAGCTTCCTATAGAGCCAATGGAAATTTGCATTGATATTGTGCTTGAGATAGTGCAATTGTGAGATATAGAATCTGTATTAATTGTTCATAAAGAGCAAGATGCCATCATACGCTGTATAGACTGGCATTAACAGTAACTTAGAGAAACCAATGGATTTCTTTTTTAACTTATCTATTAGCGATTTAATGTTCACCGCCCTTCTTGACATCAAATTGCATCTGTGATGGTCCAGTGGCTTACTGGGTTAGTGCGCCTGACTTGTGAATAGGTGTTCATGAGTTTGACCCCATGGAGAGTATTTTTCATTTAATTACTAATAAGCTTCCTATAGAGCCAATGGAAATTTGCATTGATATTGTGCTTGAGATTGTGCAATTGTGAGATATAGAATCTGTATTAATTGTTCATAAAGAACAAGATGTCATCATCCGCTGTATAGATTGGCATTAACAATAACATAGTGAAACCAATGGATTTCTTTTCTAACTTACCTATTAGCGATTCAATGTTTACTGCCCTTCTTCTCGTCACATTGTTCCTGTGATGGTTCAGTAGCTAACTGGGTTAATGCGCATTGTTTGTGAGCAAGTGTTCATGAGTTCAACTCTAGTGAGAATATTTTTCATTTACTTACTAATAAGCTTCCTATAGAGCCAATGGAAATTTGCATTGATATTGTGCTTGAGATAGTGCAATTGTGAGATATAGAATCTGTATTAATTGTTCATAAAGAGCAAGATGCCATCATACGCTGTATAGACTGGCATTAACAGTAACTTAGAGAAACCAATGGATTTCTTTTTTAACTTATCTATTAGCGATTTAATGTTCACTGCCCTTCTTGACATCAAATTGTAACTGTGATGGTCCACTGGCTTACTGGGTTGATGCGCTTACTTTGAGAACAGATGTTCATGAGTTTGACTCCACGGTAAGTATTTTTAATTTACTTACTCATAAGCTTCTTATAGAGCCAATGGAAATTTCCATTGATTTTGGACTTGAGATAGTGCAATTGTGAGATATAATATCTGTATTAATTGTTCATAAAGAACAAGATGTCATCATCCGCTGTATAGATTGGCATTAACAATAACATAGTGAAACCAATGGATTTCTTTTCTAACTTACCTATTAGCGATTCAATGTTTACTGCCCTTCTTCTCGTCACATTGTTCCTGTGATGGTTCAGTGGCTAACTGGGTTAATGCGCATTGTTTGTGAGCAAGTGTTCATGAGTTCAACTCTAGTGAGAGTATTTTTCATTTACTTACTAATAAGCTTCCTATAGAGCCAATGGAAATTTGCATTGATATTGTGCTTGAGATAGTGCAATTGTGAGATATAGAATCTGTATTAATTGTTCATAAAGAGCAAGATGCCATCATACGCTGTATAGACTGGCATTAACAGTAACTTAGAGAAACCAATGGATTTCTTTTTTAACTTATCTATTAGCGATTTAATGTTCACTGCCCTTCTTGACATCAAATTGCAACTGTGATGGTCCACTGGCTTACTGGGTTGATGCGCTTACTTTGAGAACAGATGTTCATGAGTTTGACTCCACGGAAAGTATTTTTAATTTACTTACTCATAAGCTTCTTATAGAGCCAATGGAAATTTCCATTGATTTTGGACTTGAGATAGTGCAATTGTGAGATATAGAATCTGTATTAATTGTTCATAAAGAACAAGATGTCATCATACGCTGTATAGATTGGCATTAACAATAACATAGTGAAACCAATGGATTTCTTTTTTAACTTACCTATTAGCAATTCAATGTTCACTGCCATTCTTGACATCACATAGCACCTATGATGGTCCAGTGGCTTACTGGGTTAATGCACCTACCTCGTAAGCAGGTGTTCATGAATTCGACTTCACAAAGAATATTTTTCATTTACTTACTAATAAGCTTGCTAGAGAGCCAATGGAAATGTGCATTGATTTTCGGCTTGAGATAGTGCAATTGTGAGAAATAGAATCTGTATTAATTGTTCATAAAGAACAAGATGTCATCATACGCTGTATAGATTGGCATTAACAATAACATAGTGAAACCAATGGATTTCTTTTTTAACTTACCTATTAGCGATTCAATGTTCACTGCTCTTCTTGACATTACATTGCTCCTGTGATGGTCCAGTGGCTTCTTTGGTTAAGGCGCCTGACTTGTGAAGAGGTGTTCATGTGTTCAACTCCACGAAGAGTATTTTTCATTTAGCTTCCTATAGAGCCAATGGAAATTTGCATTGATTTTGGGCTTGAGATAGTGCAATTGTGAGATATAAAATCTGTATTAATTGTTCATAAAGAACAAGATGTCATCATACGTTGTATAGATTGGCATTAACAATAACATAGTGAAACCAATGGATTTCTTTTTTAACTTACCTATTAGCAATTCAATGTTGACTGCCATTCTTGACATCACAAAGCACCTATGATGGTCCAGTGGCTTACTGGGTTAATGCACCTGCCTTGTAAACAGGTGTTCATGAATTTGACTTCACAAAGAGAATTTCTCATTTACTTACTAATAAGCTTGCTATAGAGCCAATGCAAATTTGCATTAATTTTGGGCTTGAGATAGTGCAATTGTGAGATATAGAATCTGTATTAATTGTTCATAAAGAACAACATGTCATCATACCCTGTCTAGATTGGCATTAACAGTAACATAGAGAAACCAATGGATTTCTTTTTTAACTTACCTATTAGCGATTCAATGTTCACTGCCCTTCTTGACATCAAATTGGACCTTTGATGGTCCACTGGCTTACTGAGTTGATGTGTCTCCTTTGTGAACAGATGTTCATGAGTTCGACTAAACTGAAAGTATTTTTAATTTACTTACTCAGAAGCTTCGTATAGTGCCAATGGAAATTTGCATTGATTTTGGACTTGAGATAGTGCAATTGTGAGATATAAAATCTGTATTAATTGTTCATAAAGATCAAGATGTCATCATTAGTGTTGAGCATTCCGATACTGAAATATCGGGTATCGGCCGATATTCACTGTATCGGAATTCCGATACTTAATTCCGATACTTTTATAATATCGAATACCGGAATCGGAAGTTCCCATAATGCCTGCGCTCTGCAGTGTCTCTGAAGGATGACAAGCTGGATGGCAGCGCTCAGCTGCGATCCAGCTTGTCATCAGAATGCCATCCCAGCGTGGGAGAATTCTCCTGATTGTTTAAAAGCCGGCGCGCGGTAAAAAGCCGCCGGCTTTTAAACAATCACGCAGCCCCATACTGCTTCCCCGCAGCCTCCCACCCCGATCCTCCGCTCCCCTCGCCACCTCCCATCCCGATCGTAAATTAGGACCGGGCGGGGAGCGCAGCACCAAGGAGCGAAGGACCCGGGCGGGGAAGCCGGCAGTGAAAAGACTTCACCGCCGGCTTTCCCGTTCTGTGCTGCGCTTTCCCGCCGGTTATTTCAAATGAACAGCTGAGGTATCAGGTGATGCCGATCAGCTGTTCATTTGAAGTAGCCGCGGTGCCCTCAGAGGGTTCATGTGAGTTCATGCTTGACTGCATGAACTCATATCAACTTTCCCACGGCCGCACAGGTCAGCCTCACCTCCCGGACCCGTCATGATTAGTGTGTGCGGGGTGTGTGTGTGTGCGGGGTGTGTGTGCGCGTGTGTGTGCGGGGTGTGTGTGTGCGGGTGTGTGTGCGGGTGTGTGTGCGGGCAGACATAGGCCGATGTGACACTACTACTCCCATCGGCCTATGTCTGTCCCCCGTCCACTCCTGCCAGCAGGATCAGCTCGATGGGAGCAGTAGTTCCCATCAGCCTGATCCTGCTATTTAAATTGCCCTACTGTGTCCCCAATAAATGTTAAATACATGTCATTGGTGGCCAGTGGTTACCTAAAAGAAATTAGTTCATACATTACCTGTCCCCGCCGATCGCCACCTAAAATAAAGTAAAAAATAAAAAACTACACCTATACTCACCAAGACACCTAATTCCCCGAAGCCATCGATCTCCTGTAATAAAATATAAAATAATAAACCACAACCTTATCCTTACCCCTCCGTAGTAGTCCACGAGTGTCCCACGAAGATCTCCAGTTCAGAGCAGCCACATAGAATGTGACCGCTCTGAACCGCTGCCGCCGCTAGAATGACGGGGCCGTAAGGGTTCACCGGAGTTCAGGCAGCGCTGCTCCGGTTAGCTCCTTTACGGCACTGCTGTATCGTGAGAAATTCCCACGGTACAGCACTGCCGTAAAGGAGGTCTCCGGAGCTGCGCTGCCTGAATGCACTCCGGTGACCTCAGTCAGTGGCTCCCGCTGCCGGGAGCGGACGTGTTCCCGGCAGCGTGAGCTTACAGCAGCCATGCACAGCTGTCACCATCTCCAGATGTGACAGCTGTGCATGGGAGATCAGCGCAGGAACGTGGACAGGTAACTATTTTTTTTTTAGTAAACTAAGAATTAAATAAAATGGTGTTTTATTTCAAATAAATTATTTTTTTCTGGGTGTAGTGTGTTTTTTCTTTTTAACACTTTGTAGGTTAGTAATGGGGGTGTCATATAGACGGCCATCAATACTAACCTGGGCTTCATGGCAGCTGGCGCTGACATGAACCCCACCACTATTACCCCCTGCCACCGCACCAGGGCAGCGTGGAAGAGCGAGGCTAAGTGCCAGAATTGGCGCATCCTATGGATGCGCCATTTCTGGGGCGGCTGACGGCTGGTGTTTCTAGCCTGGGAGGGGGCCAATATTCATGGCACCCTTCCTGAGCTATTAATATCAGCCCCCAGCTGTCTGCCTAGCCTTTGCTAGCTATTAAAATAGAGGGGACCCCACGTCATTTTTTTTTGGGGGGTCCCCCATTTTAATAGCTAGTAAAGGCTAGGTATTCAGCTGGGGGCTGATATTAGTAGCCTGGGAAGCTCCGTGGGTTTTACCCCCTTCCCAGGCTTCAAACATCTGCCCCAGCCGTCTGCTTAACCTCCGCTAGAGACTAAAATTATGGGGGATCCCACGCCATTTTTTTTTTAAATAAATCCTTTATTTTAACACTAAATGACATTTGAGGACTTAATAAAGATGCAGTCCCTAAATTATTATTTATTTTTTAATAAATTTTTCCCAAAACTTTTGACGTGGGCTTCGCCATATTTTTGTATGCCAGCCAGGTACAGCATCCAGCTTCTATGAACGCGCCATTTTCCGGGGCGGCCGCGGACTGCAATTTTCAGCGGGGGGGGGGAGGGCAAAAAGCTTGGGCCTCCCTGCGCTGCAGATTCCATCCCCCAGCTGCCTAGTTGTACCTGGCTGGACACAAAAATAGGGAGAAGCTCCACGTTTTTTTTTTTTTAATTATTTCATGAAATTCATGGAATAATTAAGAAAAAAGGGCTTCCCTATATTGTTGTGTCCGGCTAGGTACAAATAGGCAGCTGGTGGTTGGGGGCAGCCCGTTCCTGCCTGCTGTACCTGGCTGGACACAAATATAGTGTGAAGCCCCACGTCAATTTTTTTTTAATTATTTCAGGAAATTCATGAAATAATTAAAAAAAAATTATGTGGGGCTTCGCCCTATAATTGTGTCCAGCCAGGTACAGCAGGCAGGAACGGGCTGCCCCCAACCACCAGCTGCCTATTTGTACCTAGCCGGACACAACAATATAGGGAAGCCCTTTTTTTCTTAATTATTCCATGAATTTCATGAAATAATTAAAAAAAAAAATGTGTGGCGCTTCGCCCTATTTTTGTGTCCAGCCAGGTACAACTAGGCAGCTGGGGGCTGGAATCTGCAGCGCAGGGAGACCCAAGCTTTCTGGGTCCCACCCGCTGCAAATTGCAGTCCGCAGCCGCCCCGGAAAATGGCGCGTTCATAGAAGCGCCATCTTCTGGCGCTGTACCCAACTCATCCAGGGCCCTGGTGCGGTGGCTCACTGGGTAATAAAGGGGTTAAGGCCAGCTTGGCATTATCAGCTGGCCCTAAGCCCGAAATTCATGGGGTCACGCCAATATTAGACATGACCGCCATGAATTTCTAGTAAAGTATTTAAAAAAAACACAAACACCCAGAAAAAAGTCCTTTAATTGAAATAAAGACACAATTCTTTATTGTTCTAAATTAAACCATACTTACCGCCACACCCATTCCAGCTGAAGCCAACGATCTCCTGCAATAAAAGTAAAATAATAAAGCAACCTCATCCTTACCTTTCCATGGTTCCCAGGACAGCTTCAGCTCTGCTACATCGAGATGACAGGCTGGACCGCAGCAGAACGCTGCCATCCAGCCTGTCATCCCGCGGACACTGAGAAGCGCAGGCATGCTTGCGCTCCTCAGTGTCTTTCTGTGACGTCATCCAGATGAGCCGAGGTCATGTCCAATGAACTCAGCTCACCTCATGCACGTCACTGACAGCGTGGGAAAATTCTCCTGCACTCAGCGCTTCAGCGTGAGAATTCTCCCACGCTGTCAGTGACGTGCATGAGGTGCGCCGAGTTCATGGGACATGACCTCACCTCATGCACGTCACTGACAGCGTGGGAAAATTCTCACGCTGAAGCGCTGAGTGCAGGAGAATTCTCCCACGCTGTCAGTGACGTACATGAGGTGAGCCGAGTTCATTGTCGGCTCATCTGGATGCCGTCACAGCCAGACACTGAGGAGTGGAAGTATGCCTGCGCTTCTCAGTGTCTGCGGGATGACAGGCTGGATGGCAGCGTTCTGCTGCGGTCCAGCCTGTCATCTCGATGTAGCAGAGCTGGAGCCGTCGTGGGAGCCATGGAAAGGTAAGGATGAGGTTGCTTTATTATTTTTCTTTTATTGCAGGAGATCGTTGGCTTCAGCTGGAATGGGCGTGATGGTAAGTATGGTTTAATTTAGAACAATAAAGAATTGTGTGTTTATTTCAATTAAAGGACTTTTTTCTGGGTGTTTGTGTTTTTTTTAAATACTTTACTAGAAATTCATGGTGGTCATGTCTAATATTGGCGTGACCCCATGAATTTCGGGCTTAGGGCCAGCTGATAATGCCAAGCTGGCCTTAACCCCTTTATTACCCAGTGAGCCACCGCATCAGGGCCCTGGATGAGTTGGGTACAGCGCCAGAAGATGGCGCTTCTATGAACGCGCCATTTTCCGGGGCGGCTGCGGACTGCAATTTGCAGCGGGTGGGGCCCAGAAAGCTTGGGCCTCCCTGCGCTGCAGATTCCAGCCCCCAGCTGCCTAGTTGTACCTGGCTGGACACAAAAATAGGGCGAAGCTCCACGTTTTTTTTTTTTTAAATTCATGAAATTCATGGAATAATTCAGAAAAAAAGGGCTTCCCTATATTGTTGTGTCCGGCTAGGTACAAATAGGCTGCTGGTGGTTGGGGGCAGCCCGTTCCTGCCTGCTGTACCTGACTGGACACAAATATAGGGCGAAGCCCCACATCAATTTTTTTAAATTATTTCATGAATTTCCTGAAATGATTTAAAAAAAATTGACGTGGGGCTTCGCACTATATTTGTGTCCAGCCAGGTACAGCAGGCAGGAACGGGCTGCCCCCAACCACCAGCTGCCTATTTGTACCTGGTTGGACACAACAATATAGGGAAGCCCTTTTTTTCTTAATTATTTCATGAATTTCATGAAATAATTAAAAAAAAAAAATACGTGAAGCTTCTCCCTATTTTTGTGTCCAGCCAGGTACAACTAGGCAGCTGGGGGATGGAATCTGCAGCGCAGGGAGGCCCAAGCTTTCTGCCCCTCCCCCTCCCCCCGCTGAAAATTGCAGTGCGCAGCCACCCCGGAAAATGGCGCGTTCATAGAAGCTGGATGCTGTACCTGGCTGGCATACAAAAATATGGCGAAGCCCACGTCAAAAGTTTTGGGAAAAATTAATTAAAAAATAAATAATAATTTAGGGACTGCATCTTTATTAACTCCTCAAATGTCATTTAGTGTTAAAATAAAGGACTTATTTTAAAAAAAATTGACGTGGGGCTTCGCCCTATATTTGTGTCCAGCCAGGTACAGCAGGCAGGAACAGGCTGCCCCCAACCACCAGCTGCCTATTTGTACCTGGCCGGACACAACAATATAGGGAAGCCCTTTTTTAAAAAAATTATT
The DNA here is from genome assembly GCF_046119375.1 of Phyllobates terribilis. Taxonomy (NCBI): domain Eukaryota; kingdom Metazoa; phylum Chordata; class Amphibia; order Anura; family Dendrobatidae; genus Phyllobates; species Phyllobates terribilis. The sequence continues at coordinate 322,166,065 of NW_027362764.1, read as the reverse complement.
TCATGAAATAATTAAAAAAAAATTGACGTGGGGCTTCGCACTATATTTGTGTCCAGCCAGGTACAGCAGGCAGGAATGGGCTGCCCCCAACCACCAGCTGCCTATTTGTACCTGGTTGGACACAACAATATAGGGAAGCCCTTTTTTTCTTAATTATTCCATGAATTTCATGAAATAATTTTAAAAAAAAATGCGTGGGGCTTCGCCCTATTTTTGTGCCCAGCCAGATACAACTAGGCAGCTGGGGGCTGGAATCCGCAGCGCAGGGAGACCCAAGCTTTCTGGGCCACCCCCGCTGCAAATTGCAGTCCGCAGCCGCCCCAGAAAATGGCGCGTTCATAGAAGCGCCATCTTCTGGCGCTGTACCCAACTCATCCAGGGCCCTGGTGCGGTGGCTCACTGGGTAATAAAGGGGTTAAGGCCAGCTTGGCATTATCAGCTGGCCCTAAGCCCAAAATTCATGGGGTCACGCCAATATTAGACATGACCACCATGAATTTCTAGTAAAGTATTTAAAAAAACACAACACCCAGAAAAAAGTCCTTTAATTGAAATAAACACACAATTCTTTATTGTTCTAAATTAAACCATACTTACCACCACGCCCATTCCAGCTGAAGCCAACGATCTCCTGCAATAAAAGTAAAATAATAAAGCAACCTCATCCTTACCTTTCCATGGCTCCCACGACAGCTTCAGCTCTGCTACATCGAGATGACAGGCTGGACCGCAGCAGAACGCTGCCATCCATCCTGTCATCCCGCAGACACTGAGAAGCGCAGGCATACTTCCACTCCTCAGTGTCTGGCTGTGACGGCATCCAGATGAGCCGAGGTCATGTCCAATGAACTCCGCTCACTTCATGTACGTCACTGACAGCGTGGGAAAATTCTCCTGCACTCAGCACTTCAGCGTGAGAATTTTCCCACGCTGTCAGTGACGTGCATGAGGTGAGCTGAGTTCATTGGACATGACCTCACCTCATGTATGTCACTGACAGCGTGGGAGAATTCTCACGCTGAAGCGCTGAGTGCAGGAGAATTTTCCCACGCTGTCAGTGACGTGCATGAGGTGAGCTGAGTTCATTGGACATGAACTCGGCTCATCTGGATGACGTCACAGAGAGACACTGAGGAGCGCAAGCATGCCTGCGCTTCTCAGTGTCTGCGGGATGACAGGCTGGATGGCAGCTTTCTGCTGCGGTCCAGCCTGTCATCTCGATGTAGCAGAGCTGAAGCTGTCCTGGGAACCATCGAAAGGTAAGGATGAGGTTGCTTTATTATTTTTCTTTTATTGCAGGAGATCGTTGGCTTCAGCTGGAATGGGCGTGATGGTAAGTATGGTTTAATTTAGAACAATAAAGAATTGTGTCTTTATTTCAATTAAAGGACTTTACTCTGGGTGTTTGTGTTTTCTTTTAACTTTGACTATGGGGTTAGTAATGGGGGTGTCTTATAGACGCCTCTCCATTACTAACCTGGGCTTGATGTCAGCTGGCATTATAAGCTGACATCAACCCCAACCCTATTACCCCCTGCCACCGCACCAGGGCAGCGTGGAAGAGCGAGGCTAAGTGCCAGAATTGGCGCATCCTATGGATGCGCCATTTCTGGGGCGGCTGACGGCTGGTGTTTCTAGCCTGGGAGGGGGCCAATATTCATGGCACCCTTCCTGGGCTATTAATATCAGCCCCCAGCTGTCTGCCTAGCCTGTGCTAGCTATTAAATTAGGGGGGACCCCACGTCATTTTTTTGGGGGGGTCCCCCATTTTAATAGCTAGTAAAGGCTAGGTATTCAGCTGGGGCTGATATTAGTAGCCTGGGAAGCTCCGTGGGTATTACCCCCTTCCCAGGCTTCAAACATTTGCCCCAGCTGTCTGCTTAACCTCCGCTAGAGCCTAAAATTAAGGGGAACCCCACGCCAATTTTTTTTTAAATAAATCCTTTATTTTAACACTAAATGACAAGTACAGTAATCAACACTGTCACTGTACTTCATATATATGTGACTGACATGTTTCTATCTATCTAATCTATGTGTGATTCTCTATTCCTTCTATTCTAAATTGTCGGGTACAGATGCTGAATTGCCGGCCGGCTTTCTTAAAGAGACGGTGCATGAAAACACTATTATTTTTTTAAATAAATCCTTTACACTAAATGACAAGTTCTGTAAGCAACACTGTCACTGTACTTCATATATATGTGACTGACATGTTTCTATCTATCTAATCTATGTGTGAAGCTCTATTCTGTCTGCTATAAATTGTCGGGTACAGATGCTGAATTGCCGGCCGGCTTTTTTAAAGAGACGGTGCACGAAAACACTAATATTTTTTTTAATAAATCCTTTACACTAAATGACAAGTACAGTAAGCAACACTGTCACTGTACTTCATATATATGTGACTGACATGTTTCTATCTATCTAATCTATGTGTGAAGCTCTATTCTTTCTGTTGTAAATTGTCGGGTACCGGTGAATGCCGCTGATGAATTGCCGGCTTTTCATGTCATTCTACATTATTCTTAGTTGTTTTACTTCATGTAGAATTAACCTACAAGGAAAGAAAGGGTTTATTTTCATTCCGATATTTGTGTCCCATTGACTTGCATTGGTTTCCGGTATCGGAAACGGCGATATCCGATACTTTTTGGGTATCGGCCCGATCCAATCCCATACGATATTTCCTGATATCGGAAGGTATCGCTCAACACTAGTCATCATACGTTGTATAGATTGGCATTAACAATAACATAGTGAAACCAATGGATTTCTTTTTTAACTTACCTATTAGCGATTCAATGTTCACTGCCTTTCTTGACAACAAATTGCACCTGTGATGGTCCACTGGCTTACTGGGTTGATGCGCCTGCTTTGTGAACAGATGTTCATGAGTTTGACTCCACGGAAAGTATTTTTTATTTACTTACTCATAAGCTTCTTATAGAGCCAATGGAAATTTGCATTGATTTTGGGCTTGAGATAGTGCAATTGTGAGAAATAGAATCTGTATTAATTGTTCATAAAGAACAAGATGTCATAATACGCTGTATAGATTGGCATTAACAATAACATAGTGAAACGAATGGATTTCTTTTTTAACTTACCTATTAGCGATTCAATGTTCACTGCTCTTCTTGACATCACATTTCTACTGTGGTGGTCCAGTGGCTCTCTGGGTTAATGCACATGGCTTGTGAGCAAGTGTTCATGAGTTCGACTCCACAGAGAGTATTTTCATTCAGCTTCCTATAGAGCCAATGGAAATTTGCATTGATTTTTTGCTTGAGATAGTGCAATTGTGAGATATAAAATCTGTATTAATTGTTCATAAAGATCAAGATGTCATCATACGTTGTATAGATTGGCATTAACAATAACATAGTGAAACCAATGGATTTCTTTTATAACTTACCTATTAGCGATTCAATGTTCACTGCTCTTCTTTACATCACATTTTTTCCGTGATGGTCCAGTGGCTCTCTGGGTTAATGTGCCTGACTTGTCAGCAAGTGTTCATGAATTCTACTCCACGGAGAGTATTTTTCATTTAGCTTCCTATAGAGCCAATGGAAATTTGCATTGATTTTGGGCTTGAGATAGTGCAATTGTGAGATATAGAATCTGTATTAATTGTTCATAAAGAACAAGATGTCATCATACACTGTACAGATAGGTAATAACAGTAACATAGAGAAACCAATGGATTTCTTTTTTAACTTACCTATTAGCGATTCAATGTTCACTGCCTTTCTTGACATCAAGTTGCACCTTTGATGGTCCACTGGCTTACTGGGTTGATGCGCCTGCTTTGTGAACAGATGTTCATGAGTTCGACTCCACGGAAAGTATTTTTAATTTACTTACTCATAAGCTTCTTATAGAGCCAATGGAAATATGCATTGATTTTGGGCTTGAGATAGGGCAATTGTGAGAAATAGAATCTGTATTAATTGTTCATAAAGAACAAGATGTCATCATACTCTGTATAGATTAGTTTTATCAATAACATCGTGAAACGAATGAATTTGTTTTTTAACTTACCTATTAGCGATTCAATGTTCACTACCCTTCTTGACATCACTTTGCACCTGTGATGGTCCAGTGCCTTGCTGGGTTAATGCGCCTGATTTGTGAATAGGTGTTCATGAGTTTGACCCCATGGAGAGTATTTTTCATTTAATTACTAATAAGCTTCCTATAGAGCCAATGGAAATTTGCATTGATATTGTGCTTGAGATAGTGCAATTGTGAGATATAGAATCTGTATTAATTGTTCATAAAGAGCAAGATGCCATCATACGCTGTATAGACTGGCATTAACAGTAACTTAGAGAAACCAATGGATTTCTTTTTTAACTTATCTATTAGCGATTTAATGTTCACCGCCCTTCTTGACATCAAATTGCATCTGTGATGGTCCAGTGGCTTACTGGGTTAGTGCGCCTGACTTGTGAATAGGTGTTCATGAGTTTGACCCCATGGAGAGTATTTTTCATTTAATTACTAATAAGCTTCCTATAGAGCCAATGGAAATTTGCATTGATATTGTGCTTGAGATTGTGCAATTGTGAGATATAGAATCTGTATTAATTGTTCATAAAGAACAAGATGTCATCATCCGCTGTATAGATTGGCATTAACAATAACATAGTGAAACCAATGGATTTCTTTTCTAACTTACCTATTAGCGATTCAATGTTTACTGCCCTTCTTCTCGTCACATTGTTCCTGTGATGGTTCAGTGGCTAACTGGGTTAATGCGCATTGTTTGTGAGCAAGTGTTCATGAGTTCAACTCTAGTGAGAATATTTTTCATTTACTTACTAATAAGCTTCCTATAGAGCCAATGGAAATTTGCATTGATATTGTGCTTGAGATAGTGCAATTGTGAGATATAGAATCTGTATTAATTGTTCATAAAGAGCAAGATGCCATCATACGCTGTATAGACTGGCATTAACAGTAACTTAGAGAAACCAATGGATTTCTTTTTTAACTTATCTATTAGCGATTTAATGTTCACTGCCCTTCTTGACAACAAATTGCAACTGTGATGGTCCACTGGCTTGCTGGGTTGATGCGCTTACTTTGAGAACTAGATGTTCATGAGTTTGACTCCACGGAAAGTATTTTTAATTTACTTACTCATAAGCTTCTTATAGAGCCAATGGAAATTTCCATTGATTTTGGACTTGAGATAGTGCAATTGTGAGATATAGAATCTGTATTAATTGTTCATAAAGAACAAGATGTCATCATACGCTGTATAGATTGGCATTAACAATAACATAGTGAAACCAATGGATTTCTTTTTTAACTTACCTATTAGCAATTCAATGTTCACTGCCATTCTTGACATCACATAGCACCTATGATGGTCCAGTGGCTTACTGGGTTAATGCACCTACCTCGTAAGCAGGTGTTCATGAATTTGACTTCACAAAGAGTATTTTTCATTTACTTACTAATAAGCTTGCTAGAGAGCCAATGGAAATGTGCATTGATTTTCGGCTTGAGATAGTGCAATTGTGAGAAATAGAATCTGTATTAATTGTTCATAAAGAACAAGATGTCATCATACGCTGTATAGATTGGCATTAACAATAACATAGTGAAACCAATGGATTTCTTTTTTAACTTACCTATTAGCGATTCAATGTTCACTGCTCTTCTTGACATCTTATTTTTCCTGTGATGGTCCAGTGGCTCTCTGGGCTAATGTGCCTGACTTGTCAGCAAGTGTTCATGAGTTCGACTCCACGGAGAGTTTTTTTCATTTAGTTTCCTATAGAGCCAATGGAAATTTGCATTGATTTTGGGCTTGAGATAGTGCAATTGTGAGATATAAAATCTGTATTAATTGTTCATAAAGAACAAGATGTCATCATACGCTGTACAGATTGGCATTGACAGTAACATAGAGAAACCAATGGATTTATTTTTTAACTTACCTATTAGCGATTCAATGTTCACTGCCCTTCTTGACATCAAATTGCACATGTGATGGTCCACTGGCTTACTGGGTTGATGCGCCTGCTTTGTGAACAGATGTTCATGAGTTCAACTCCATGGAAAGTATTTTTAATTTACTTCCTCATAAGCTTCTTATAGAGCCAATGGAAATTTGCATTGCTTTTGGACTTGAGATAGTGCAATTGTGAGAAATAGAATCTGTATTAATTGTTCATAAAGAACAAGATGTCATCATACGCTGTATAGATTGGCATTAACAATAACATAGTGAAACGAATGGATTTCTTTTTTAACTTACCTATTAGCGATTCAATGTTCACTGCTCTTCTTGACATCACATTTCTACTGTGGTGGTCCAGTGGCTCTCTGGGTTAATGCACATGGCTTGTGAGCAAGTGTTCATGAGTTCGACTCCACAGAGAGTATTTTCATTCAGCTTCCTATAGAGCCAATGGAAATTTGCATTGATTTTTTGCTTGAGATAGTGCAATTGTGAGATATAAAATCTGTATTAATTGTTCATAAAGATCAAGATGTCATCATACGTTGTATAGATTGGCATTAACAATAACATAGTGAAACCAATGGATTTCTTTTATAACTTACCTATTAGCGATTCAATGTTCACTGCTCTTCTTTACATCACATTTTTTCCGTGATGGTCCAGTGGCTCTCTGGGTTAATGTGCCTGACTTGTCAGCAAGTGTTCATGAGTTCAACTCCACGGAGAGTATTTTTCATTTAGCTTCCTATAGAGCCAATGGAAATTTGCATTGATTTTGGGCTTGAGATAGTGCAATTGTGAGATATAGAATCTGTATTAATTGTTCATAAAGAACAAGATGTCATCATACACTGTACAGATAGGTATTAACAGTAACATAGAGAAACCAATGGATTTCTTTTTTAACTTACCTATTAGCGATTCAATGTTCACTGCCTTTCTTGACATCAAGTTGCACCTTTGATGGTCCACTGGCTTACTGGGTTGATGCGCCTGCTTTGTGAACAGATGTTCATGAGTTCAACTCCATGGAAAGTATTTTTAATTTACTTCCTCATAAGCTTCTTATAGAGCCAATGGAAATTTGCATTGCTTTTGGACTTGAGATAGTGCAATTGTGAGAAATAGAATCTGTATTAATTGTTCATAAAGAACAAGATGTCATCATACGCTGTATAGATTGGCATTAACAATAACATAGTGAAACCAATGGATTTCTTTTTTAACTTACCTATTAGCGATTCAATGTTCACTGCCCTTCTTGACATTACATTGCTCCTGTGATGGTCCAGTGGCTTCCTTGGTTAAGGTGCCTGACTTGTGAAGAGGTGTTCATGTGTTCAACTCCACGAAGAGTATTTTTCATTTAGCTTCCTATAGAGCCAATGGAAATTTGCATTGATTTTGGGCTTGAGATAGTGCAATTGTGAGATATAAAATCTGTATTAATTGTTCAAAAAGAACAAGATGTCATCATACGTTGTATAGATTGGCATTAACAATAACATAGTGAAACCAATGGATTTCTTTTTTAACTTACCTATTAGCAATTCAATGTTCACTGCCATTCTTGACATCACATAGCACCTATGATGGTCCAGTGACTTACTGGGTTAATGCACCTGCCTTGTAAACAGGTGTTCATGAATTTGACTTCACAAAGAGAATTTCTCATTTACTTACTAATAAGCTTGCTATAGAGCCAATGCAAATTTGCATTAATTTTGGGCTTGAGATAGTGCAATTGTGAGATATAGAATCTGTATTAATTGTTCATAAAGAACAACATGTCATCATACCCTGTCTAGATTGGCATTAACAGTAACATAGAGAAACCAATGGATTTCTTTTTTAACTTACCTATTAGCGATTCAATGTTCACTGCCCTTCTTGACATCAAATTGGACCTTTGATGGTCCACTGGCTTACTGAGTTGATGTGTCTCCTTTGTGAACAGATGTTCATGAGTTCGACTAAACTGAAAGTATTTTTAATTTACTTACTCAGAAGCTTCTTATAGTGCCAATGGAAATTTGCATTGATTTTGGACTTGAGATAGTGCAATTGTGAGATATAAAATCTGTATTAATTGTTCATAAAGATCAAGATGTCATCATACGTTGTATAGATTGGCATTAACAATAACATAGTGAAACCAATGGATTTCTTTTTTAACTTACCTATTAGCGATTCAATGTTCACTGCCTTTCTTGACAACAAATTGCACCAGTGATGGTCCACTGGCTTACTGGGTTGATGCGCCTGCTTTGTGAACAGATGTTCATGAGTTCAACTCCACGGAAAGTATTTTTTATTTACTTACTCATAAGCTTCTTATAGAGCCAATGGAAATTTGCATTGATTTTGGGCTTGAGATAGGGCAATTGTGAGAAATAGAATCTGTATTAATTGTTCATAAAGAACAAGATGTCATCATACGCTGTACAGATTGGCATTAACAGTAACATAGAGGAACCAATGGATTTCTTTTTTAACTTACCTATTAGCGATTCAATGTTCACTTCCCTTCTTGACATCTAATTGCACCTGTGATGGTCCACTGGCTTACTGGGTTGATTCGCCTCCTTTGTGAACAGATGTTCATGAGTTCGACTCCACGGAAAGTATTTTTCAATTACTTACTCATAAGCTTCTTATAGAGCCAATGGAAATTTGCATTGATTTTGGGCTTGAGATAGTGCAATTGTGAGAAATAGAATCTGTATTAATTGTTCATAAAGAACAAGATGTCATCATACGCTGTATAGATTGGCATTAACAATAACATAGTGAAACGAATGGATTTCTTTTTTAACTTACCTATTAGCGATTCAATGTTCACTGCTCTTCTTGACATCACATTTCTACTGTGGTGGTCCAGTGGCTCTCTGGGTTAATGCGCATGGCTTGTGAGCAAGTGTTCATGAGTTCGACTCCACAGAGAGTATTTTCATTCAGCTTCCTATAGAGCCAAAGGAAATTTGCATTGATTTTTTGCTTGAGATAGTGCAATTGTGAGATATAAAATCTGTATTAATTGTTCATAAAGATCAAGATGTCATCATACGTTGTATAGATTGGCATTAACAATAACATAGTGAAACCAATGGATTTCTTTTTTAACTTACCTATTAGCGATTCAATGTTCACTGCTCTTCTTTACATCACATTTTTTCCGTGATGGTCCAGTGGCTCTCTGGGTTAATGTGCCTGACTTGTCAGCAAGTGTTCATGAGTTCAACTCCACGGAGAGTATTTTTCATTTAGCTTCCTATAGAGCCAATGGAAATTTGCATTGATTTTGGGCTTGAGATAGTGAAATTGTGAGATATAGAATCTGTATTAATTGTTCATAAAGAACAAGATGTCATCATACACTGTACAGATAGGTATTAACAGTAACATAGAGAAACCAATGGATTTCTTTTTTAACTTACCTATTAGCGATTCAATGTTCACTGCCTTTCTTGACATCAAGTTGCACCTTTGATGGTCCACTGGCTTACTGGGTTGATGCGCCTGCTTTGTGAACAGATGTTCATGAGTTCGACTAAACTGAAAGTATTTTTAATTTACTTACTCAGAAGCTTCTTATAGTGCCAATGGAAATTTGCATTGATTTTGGACTTGAGATAGTGCAATTGTGAGAAATAGAATCTGTATTAATTGTTCATAAAGAACAAGATGTCATCATACGTTGTATAGATTGGCATTAACAATAACATAGTGAAACCAATGGATTTCTTTTTTAACTTACCTATTAGCAATTCAATGTTCACTGCCATTCTTGACATCACATAGCACCTATGATGGTCCAGTGGCTTACTGGGTTAATGCACCTGCCTTGTAAACAGGTGTTCATGAATTTGACTTCACAAAGAGAATTTCTCATTTACTTACTAATAAGCTTGCTATAGAGCCAATGCAAATTTGCATTAATTTTGGGCTTGAGATAGTGCAATTGTGAGATATAGAATCTGTATTGATTGTTCATAAAGAACAACATGTCATCATACCCTGTCTAGATTGGCATTAACAGTAACATAGAGAAACCAATGGATTTCTTTTTTAACTTACCTATTAGCGATTCAATGTTCACTGCCCTTCTTGACATCAAATTGGACCTTTGATGGTCCACTGGCTTACTGAGTTGATGTGTCTCCTTTGTGAACAGATGTTCATGAGTTCGACTAAACTGAAAGTATTTTTAATTTACTTACTCAGAAGCTTCTTATAGTGCCAATGGAAATTTGCATTGATTTTGGACTTGAGATAGTGCAATTGTGAGATATAAAATCTGTATTAATTGTTCATAAACATCAAGATGTCATCATACGTTGTATAGATTGGCATTAACAATAACATGGTGAAACCAATGGATTTCTTTTTTAACTTACCTATTAGCGATTCAATGTTCACTGCCTTTCTTGACAACAAATTGCACCTGTGATGGTCCACTGGCTTACTGGGTTGATGCGCCTGCTTTGTGAACAGATGTTCGTGAGTTCAACTCCACGTTAAGTATTTTTTATTTACTTACTCATAAGCTTCTTATAGAGCCAATGGATATTTGCATTGATTTTGGGCTTGAGATAGGGCAATTGTGAGAAATTGAATCTGTATTAATTGTTCATAAAGAACAAGATGTCATCATACGCTGTACAGATTGGCATTAACAGTAACATAGAGGAACCAATGGATTTCTTTTTTAACTTACCTATTAGCGATTCAATGTTCACTTCCCTTCTTGACATCTAATTGCACCTGTGATGGTCCACTGGCTTACTGGGTTGATTCGCCTCCTTTGTGAACAGATGTTCATGAGTTCGACTCCACGGAAAGTATTTTTCAATTACTTACTCATAAGCTTCTTATAGAGCCAATGGAAATTTGCATTGATTTTGGGCTTGAGATAGTGCAATTGTGAGAAATAGAATCTGTATTAATTGTTCATAAAGAACAAGATGTCATCATACGCTGTATAGATTGGCATTAACAATAACATAGTGAAACGAATGGATTTCTTTTTTAACTTACCTATTAGCGATTCAATGTTCACTGCTCTTCTTGACATCACATTTCTACTGTGGTGGTCCAGTGGCTCTCTGGGTTAATGTGCATGGCTTGTGAGCAAGTGTTCATGAGTTCGACTCCACAGAGAGTATTTTCATTCAGCTTCCTATAGAGCCAATGGAAATTTGCATTGATTTTTTGCTTGAGATAGTGCAATTGTGAGATATAAAATCTGTATTAATTGTTCATAAAGATCAAGATGTCATCATACATTGTATAGATTGGCATTAACAATAACATAGTGAAACCAATGGATTTCTTTTTTAACTTACCTATTAGCGATTCAATGTTCACTGCCTTTCTTGACATCAAGTTGCACCTTTGATGGTCCACTGGCTTACTGGGTTGATGTGCCTGCTTTGTGAACAGATGTTCATGAGTTCGACTAAACTGAAAGTATTTTTAATTTACTTACTCATAAGCTTCTTATAGAGCCAATGGAAATATGCATTGATTTTGGGCTTGAGATAGGGCAATTGTGAGAAATAGAATCTGTATTAATTGTTCATAAAGAACAAGATGTCATCATACGTTGTATAGATTGGCATTAACAATAACATAGTGAAACCAATGGATTTCTTTTTTAACTTACATATTAGCGATTAAATTTTCACTGCTCTGCTTGACAGCCCATTTCTCCTGTGATGGTCCAGTGGCTCTCTGGGTTAAAGTGTCTGACTTGTGAGCAAGTGTTCTTGAGCTTGACTCCACGGAGACTATTTTTCATTTAGCTTCCTATAGAGCCAATGGAAATTTACATTGATTTTGGGCTTGAGATAGTGCAATTGTGAGAAAAAGAATCTGTATTAATTGTTCATAAAGAACAAGATGTCATCATACGCTGTATAGATTGGCATTAACAATAACATAGTGAAACCAATGGATTTCTTTTTTAAATTACCTATTATCAATTCAATGTTCACTGCTCTTCTTGACATCGCATTGCTTCTGTGATGGTCCAGTGGCTTTCTGGGTTAATGCGCCTGACTTGTGAGCAAGTATTCATGGAGTTTGACTCCACGGAGACTATTTTCCATTTGGCTTCCTATAGAGCCAATGCAAATTTGCATTGATTTTGGGCTTGAGATAGAGCAATTGTGAGATATAGAATCTGTATTAATTGTTCATAAAGAACAAGATGTCATCTTACGCTGTATTGATTGGCATTAACAATAACATAGTGAAACCAATGGATTTCTTTTTTAACTTACCTATTAGCGATTCAATGTTCACTGCTCTTCTTGACATCACATTTGTCCTGTGATGGTCCAGTGGCTCTCTGGGTTAATGCGCCTGACTTGTGAGCAAGTATTCATGGAGGTGCACCTTTGGTCAAAATCAGAGGCTTCATGTCCTGTTTGCAACAGGCTTGACCTGAAATGTTGCCGAAAGGCAACAAAAGATGACCTTTTGTTGCAAAAGGGACACAAGATGGCCGACTTTTGTTGCCGGAATGCAAAATTTGTTGCATTTGTGCAACAGGCTTTACCTTGATACATTGGAACTGGATTAAAGAGTCAATATGGTAGTATGACCTTCTGTACTATAGTAATATATAGGGACTGATGGGGGAAATTTGTTTTTTGGCATTTGGGACGCTTACGCACGCGGTGGGATGCGCTAAATTTTTTTCAGGGTTAAGGCAAAATTTTTGCTCGAAACTGCGCGCTCTGCGGCCTGAAATATCGCTCCTGAGGGGGTCTACGCAATAAAAATGCAAAAAAATGTAACATTAGAGCTGGCTAAATCACTTACCTGATTGACCAATAGCCAGCCCTCATTGACTTTTTTCTTGACATTGTGTGTTCTGAGGAAACTCCACTGGGTGGCAATGTTGTCCAACTTTTTAATTTTTTATTGTAGGATTGTAAAAACACCAGATGGCAATGTTTCTCTTTCTAATGTGCACGCAAGCATGAGAGCTTGCTGCTGGTTGTCCTGGATTACCTGCAGCCAGCCCTCATATTGGGCATATAATGTCTATAGCAAACTCTCAAATTTTTTTTGCTTTAATAACACTAAGGCTATGTAACCACGATGCAGAAATGAAGCATTGTGTTCACGGCTGCCTCTAGCCAGCCCCCCAATTTATTTTTTTCTTTAATAACACAAACACCATGAGGGCTGGCTATCATGTGTTCACGGCTGCCTCTAGCCAGCCCCCCAATATTTTTTTTCTTTAATAACACAAACACCATGAGGGCTGGCTATCGTGTGTCCACAGCTGCCTCTAGCCAGCCCCTCAATTTTTTTTTTCTTTAATAACACAAACACCATGAGGGCTGGCTATCGTGTGTTCACGGCTGCCTCTAGCCAGCCCCCCAATTTTTTTTTCTTTAATAACACAAACAGCATGAGGGCTGGCTATCGTGTGTCCACGGCTGCCTCTAGCCAGCCCCCCAATTTTTTTTTTTCTTTAATAACACAAACACCATGAGGGCTGGCTATCGTGTGTCCACGGCTGCCTCTAGCCAGCCCCCCAATATTTTTTTCTTTAATAACACAAACACCATGAGGGCTGGCTATCGTGTGTCCATGGCTGCCTCTAGCCAGCCCCCAAATTTTTTTTTTTCTTTAATAACACAAACAGCATGAGGGCTGGCTATCGTGTGTCCACGGCTGCCTCTAGCCAGCCCCCCAATTTTTTTTTCTTTAATAACACAAACACCATGAGGGCTGGCTATCGTGTGTTCACGGCTGCCTCTAGCCAGCCCCCCAATTTTTTTTTCCTTTAATAACACAAACACCATGAGTGCTGGCTATCGTGTCTCCACAGCTGCCACTAGCCAGCCCCCCAATTTTTTTTTTCTTTAATAACACAAACACCATGAGGGCTGGCTATCGTGTGTCCACGGCTGCCTCTAGCCAGCCCCCCAATTTTTTTTTTCTTTAATAACACAAACACCGTGAGGGCTGGCTATCGTGTGTTCACGGCTGCCTCTAGCCAGCCCCCCAATTTTTTTTTTCTTTAATAACACAAACACAATGAGGGCTGGCTATCGTGTGTCCACGGCTGCCTCTAGCCAACCCCCAAATTTTTTTTTCTTTAATAACACAAACACCATGAGGGCTGGCTATCGTGTGTTCACGGCTGCCTCTAGCCAGCCCCCCAATTTTTTTTTTCTTTAATAACACAAACACCATGAGGGCTGGCTATCGTGTGTCCACGACTGCCTCTAGCCAGCCCTCAAATATTTTTTTTCTTTAATAACACAAACACCATGATGGTTGGCTATGAGGAAGGGAGCTATGTCCCTGTAAAGTTAGCTTGTTGTCATGTGGAGAAGAGTTTGAGGGGATTGTGGCCCTGTGGAAATGCTTGTGGCCCGGCAGAAGGAGCCAGTGGTCCTGTGGAGAGAGCTGAAGGGGTTGAGGCCCTGTGGAAAGGCCTGTGACCCTGTATAGGGGTCCGTTGCCCTGTGGAGAGAGCTGGAGGGGCTCGTGCCCTATGGAAATGACTATGGCCATGTAGACAGGCCTTCTGGCCTTGAAGAGGGTGCTTGTGCCCTGCAGACGGGCCTTGTGTCTCTGTGCAGAGAGCTAAAGGGGGCTGTGGCGGTGCAGAAAGTGCATTTCGCCCTGTTGATGGGAGCTATGGCCCGGTAAAGAGAGCTTGTTGTCCTGTGGAGAAGAGTTGGAGGGGATTGTGGCCCTGTGGAAAGGTTTGTGGCCCGGCAGAAGTAGGCAGTGATTCTGTGGAGATAGCTGAAGGGGTTGAGGCCCTGTGGAAAGGCCTGTGACCCTGTATAGGGGTCTGTGGCCCCGCAGAGGGGCATGTGGCGATGTAAAGAGAGCTGGAGGGAGTTGTGGCCTGCGGAAAAGGCCATGTGGAGCGGGCTGGAGGGGCCTGTGGAAGGGTCTAAAGTAAGATTTGGGCCTATGAAGTCCTTTTGCGGTAAACAACATGCAACATGATTGCCTGTGGAGAGAGCTGGAGGGACTTGTAGCACTGTGGAAAGGCCTGTGGCCGGGTAGGAGCCTGTGGTCCTGTGGAGAGAGCTGAAGGTGTTGTGGTCACGCAAATGAGCCCTTTTAACTGATTAAAGGGGGGTGGAGGAGGCTGTGGCCCTGATGAAAGAGCTGAAAGGGGTTGTAGCCTTGTAGAAGGAGCCTGTGGTCCTCTGGAGAGAGCTGGAGGGGGTATTGCCTTGGGGAAATGCCTATGGCCCTGCGGAGGGGACCTATGACCCTTTGAAAAAGGCCTTTGGCCTTTTGGAGGGGGCTGTTGCCTTGTAAAGGGAGCCTCTGTCCTTTTTAAGAGAGACAGAGGGGGTTGTGGCCTTATGGAAAGGCCTATGACACAGTGAAAGGGCCCTGTGGAGAGAGGTGAAGGCGGTTGTGGCCCTGTGTAAATGCCTGTAAACCTGTAGAAGGAGCCTGTGGTTCTGTGGAGAGAGCTTGAGGGGGGTTATGGCCCTATGGAAATGACTATGGCCCTGTGGAATGGACCTATAGCCCTTTGCAAAGGGCCTTTGGCCTTGTGGAGGGGGCTGTTGCCCTGCAGAAGGAGCCTGTGGCCCTGTTGAGAGAGCCAGAGGGGGTTGTGGCCCTATTTAAAGGCCAGTGGCCCTGTAGACTGGCCCCTTGGCCTTGATGAAGGGGCTTGTGCCCAGCAGACGGGCCCAGTGACTCTGTGGAGAGAGCTGGAGGGGATTGTGGCCATGTGGAAAGTGCATTTGGCCCTGTGGAGGGGAGCTATGGCTCTGTAAAGAGCATGAGGGCTGGCTATCGTGTGCCCACGGCTGTCTCCAGCCGGCCCTCAAGGTTTATATTTTTTATCATCATCTTATTTTTATTTTTATATAGCGCTTACATATTCCACAGCGCTTTACATACATTATTGTCGCTGTCCCCATTGGGGCTCACAATCTAGATTCCCTATCAGTGTGTCTTTGGAGTGTGGGAGGAAACCGGAGAACCCGGAGGAAACCCATGCAAACACGGGGAGAACATACAAACTCGTTTCAGATGTTGTCCTTGGTGGGATATAAATATAACACCCCCATGAAGGCTGGCTATCCGCGTGCACACGGCTCTCGCCAGCCAGCCCTAAAGGTTTATATTTTTATTTATAAGAAATGCAACCATGAAGGCTGGCTATCGTGTGCCCATGGCTGTCACCAGCCAGCCCTCAAATTTTTTTATTTTTTTTAATAACATTAAAACCTCGAGGGCTGGCTCTCGTGTGCCCATGGCTGTCTCCAGCCAGCCCTGAGGAAGCATTTGAAAAAAGAAAAAAAAAAGCTAAGGTTTGTATGTTATTTCATTTGAGATAAGGCTGCAGAAGGACTTGTGTATTTGGCCAATTGTCAGCAAAACATCTTGTAGTACAGAAAAGATAAGAGACTCCGTCTGCAGACGTCTGAAAAGTTGAGAGTGAACTCAATTGTAGAAGTGTGAAAAATCTGTCCATGTCACAAACTCAAAGTTATGGAGGGCACCATCTAATCACTATGGGATCAACATGCAGCATACCAAATATATATAAACATCGGCAAGAAGAAAAGGGGTATGCTCTTGTGCAGTGATCACCCAATCTAGACAATACTTCAATAAATTACAATGAATTATATTTTTTATAAATACATACAAACAATGTCACAATCCAATTCATGAAAACACAAGTAAAAGTTAATATAGTGGAATTACCCACTAATGGAAAGCCCACCTACTCCAAAAGCCATCCCAGAAAAACACATGATTGTAATATATCAAGTAAAGATCAAATATACACTTAGGCTGTCCCTGGTGATCAATTTTGCACATTAATATACTGACTGGCAAATCCGCCACCAGTATTAGAGGTAATGCACTATAGCACAAAATATATACTATAGCAGACAATATAATAAAATGTAAGAATCCAAGGCAAAAACCACACAAATACAGGGCATTAAACTGGTCAGTGCCATATATTCACACACCAGAAGAAACAATATCCAAAACACAAATAAATAAACACCCCATTCATGCTGTTAGTGCCCCTGCTATTCCTATTAGTACTGGAATCAATAATCACCACACATGGGCAGGGCCGGCTCCAGGTTTTTGTGGGCCCTAGGCGAAAGTCTCAGTGGGCCCCTTTAACACATATCACGATTCATAATGCACAGATACTGCAGAAATATATATATATATATATAATATATATATATATATATATATATATATATATATATATAGTGTGTCCACGGCTGCCTCTAGCCAACCCTCAAATTTATTTTTTTTCTTTAATAACACAAACACCATGAGGGCTGGCTATCGTGTGTCCACGGCTGCCTCTAGCCAGCCCTCAAATTTATTTTTTTTCTTTAATAACACAAACACCATGAGGGCTGGCTATCGTGTGTCCACGGCTGCCTCTAGCCAGCCCTCAAATTTATTTTTTTTCTTTAATAACACAAACACCATGAGGGCTGGCTATCGTGTGTCCACGGCTGCCTGTAGCCAGCCCTCAAATTTATTTATTTTCTTTAATAACACAAACACCATGAGGGCTGGCTATCGTGTGTCCACTGCTGCCTCTAGCCAGCCCTCAAATTTATTTTTTTTCTTTAATAACACAAACAGCATGTGGGCTGGCTATCGTGTGTCCACGGCTGCCTCTAGCCAGCCCTTAAATTTTTTTTTTCTTTAATAACACAAACACCATGAGGGCTGGCTATCATGTGTCCACGGCTGCCTCTAGCCAGCCCTTAAATTTTTTTTTTCTTTAATAACACAAACACCATGAGGGCTTGCTATGGTGTGTCCACGGCTGCCTCTAGCCAGCCCTAAAATTATTATTTTTTCTTTAATAACACAAACACCATGAGGGCTGGCAATCGTGTGTCCACGGCTGCCTCTAGCCAGCCCTCAAATTTTTTTTTCTTTAATAACACAAACACCATGAGGGCTGGCTTTGAGGAAGGGAGCTATGGCCCTGTAAAGTTAGCTTGTTGTCCTGTGGAGAAGAGTTTGAGCGGATTGTGGCCCTGTGGAAATGCTTGTGGCTTGGCAGAAGGAGCCAGTGGTCCTGTGGAGAGAGCTGAAGGGGTTGAGGCCCTGTGGAAAGGCCTGTGACCCTGTATAGGGGTCTGTGGCCCCGCAGAGGGGCATGTGGCGATGTAAAGAGAGCTGGATGGAGTTGTGGCCTGCGGAAAAGGCCATGTAGAGAAGGCTGGAGGGGCCTGTGGAAGTCTCTGGAGTAAGATTTGGGCCTATGAAGTCCTTTGCAGTAAACAACATGCAACATGATTGCCTGTGGAGAGAGCTGGAGGGGCTTGTGGCACTGTGGAAAGGCGTGTGGCCGGGTAGGAGCCTGTGGTCCTGTGGAGTGAGCTGAAGCTGTTGTGGCCCTGTGGAAAGGCCTGTGACCCTGTATAGGGGTCCGTTGCCCTGTGGAGAGAGCTGGAGGTGCTCGTGCCCTATGGAAATGAGTATGGCCATGTAGAAAGGCCTTTTGGCCTTGAAGAGGGGGCTTGTGCCCTGCATACAGGCCTTGTGTCTTTGTGGAGAGAGCTAAAGGGGGCTGTGGCCATGCAGAAAGTGCATTTGGCCCTGTGGAGGGGAGCTATGGCCCAGTAAAGAGAGCTTGTTGTCCTGTGGAGAAGAGTTGGAGGGGATTGTGGCTCTGTGGAAAGGCTTGTGGCCCGGCAGAAGTAGGCAGTGGTGCTGTGGAGAGAGCTGAAGGGGTTGAGGCCCTGTGGAAAGGCCTGTGACCCTGTATAGGAGTCTGTGGCCCCGCAGAGGGGCATGTGGCGATGTAAAGAGAGATGGAGGGAGTTGTGGCCTGAGGAAAAGGCCATGTGGAGCGGGCTGGAGAGGCCTGTGGAAGTCTCTGGAGTAAGATTTGGGCCTATGAAGTCCTTTGCAGTAAACAACATGCAACATGATTGCCTGTGGAGAGAGCTGGAGGGGCTTGTGGCACTGTGGAAAGGCCTGTGGCCCAGTAGGAGCCTGTGGTACTGTGGAGAGAGCTGAAGGTTTTGTGACCCTGTGGAAAGGATTTTAAGCGCAGCAGAAACGCTGCGGAAAAATCCGCAGCATGGGCATTAACATTGCGGAATGCCACTGAGTACCATGGGGTGCGGATTACGAAGTGTTTCACAAGCGTTTCCGCTGCGTAAATTACGCAACATATACGCTTGTAAATCGCTACATGGGCACGCAGCCTGAGGCTGTGTTCACATACCACGCTTTTTTCCGGTCCGGAGGAGAAGTGATGTCACAGAGGAGGATGAAGAATCCTGTTCCTCCTACCCTTTGTGACATTTCTGCCAGCCCCCATTTCATTTTGCAATATAATACTATACAGTACGAAATCAAAATTAAATAAATCAAGATGTATTAAAAATAATAAAGAATTAATACTTACCCTTTCAGACGCCTTTTTGGTCTATCTGGTGCAGAGCCAAGGCCACGTGCTGAGCGACAGGACCTTCCATGATGTCACAGGAAGGTCCTGTCGCTTGGTATTTGGCTTTGGTTCTGCACCGGATAGCCCTAAAAGGCATCGGAAAGGGTAAGTATTAATTCTATTGTGATGTCATAATACCCCACAACTATTAGTAGAGGCAAAAAAGTGACACATTTATTCCATTTTATTTATTGAAAGAAATTAGGCTTAAACCAAAAATGACATGATGGGGCGGATTGCCTGTAAAGATGCCTTCTTTTTAATGTATTGATCTTCATGGAATAAAGTAACATTCATCGTATGGAAACCGGTGCCAGCATTCCTTTTTTCATGCTTGGCTTTCAGGCGGTGGCCTACCGCCACTGAGCACCTGACCGGATCCACTGATTGGAAGGAGGGGGGAGCTTTCCATTTCCCAATTTTCTCATTTGGCTCCAAAAATAACATGTCAATCAAGAAAACTGGTATAAAGGAGCATGGCATAGGTGACATTTCTTTGCAAGCATTCAACCTGTGTAAAGAAAAAAAGAATATTAAACAGTGCAGTATACTATATCAGGTTCCTTTACTCGAGCTGACCAATGGTCAATAGGTCACTCAAATGAGTCCTTTTAACTGACTAAAGGGGGGTGGAGGAGGCTGTGGCCCTGATGAAAGAGCTGAAAAGGGTTGTAGCCTTGTAGAAGGAGCCTGTGGAGAGAGCTGGAGGGGGTTATTGCCTTGGGGAAATGCCTATGGCTCTGTGGAAGGGACCTGTGGCCCTTTGAAAAAGGCCTTTGGACTTGTGGAGGGGGCTGTGGCCTTGTAAAGGGAGCCTCTGTCCTTTTTGAGAGAGACAGAGGGGGTTGTGGCCTTATGGAAAAGCCTATGACACAGTGAAAGGGCCCTGTGGAGAGAGGTGAAGGCGGTTGTGGCCCTGTATAAATGCCTGTAAACCTGTAGAAGGAGCCTGTTGTTCTGTGGAGAGAGCTTGAGGGGGTTATGGCCCTATGGAAATGACTATGGCCCTGTGGAATGGACCTATGGCTCTTTGCAAAGGGCCTTTGGCCTTGTGGAGGGGGCCCTTGCCCTGTAGAAGGAGCCTGTGGCCCTCTTGAGAGAGCCAGAGGAGGTTGTGGCACTATTTAAAGGCCAGTGGCCCTGTAGAAAGGCCCCTTGGCCTTGATGAAGGGGCTTGTGCCCTGCAGACGGGCCCCATGACTCTGTGTAGAGAGCTGGAGGGGGTTGTGGCCATGTGGAAATTGCATTTGGCCCTGTGGAGGGGAGCTATGGCCCTGTAAAGAGAGCCTGTTGTCCTGTGGAATTGGAGGGGATTGTGGCCCTGTGGAAAGGCTTGTGGCCCGGCAGAAGGAGCCAGTGGTCCTGTGGAGAGAGCTGAAGGGGTTGAGGCCCTGTGGAAAGGCCTGTGACCCTGTATAGGGGTCTGTGGCCCCGCAGAGGGGCATGTGGCGATGTAAAGAGAGCTGGAGGGAGTTGTGGCCTGCGGAAAAGGCCATGTGGAGCGGGCTGGAGGGGCCTGTGGAAGGGTCTGAAGTAAGATTTGGGCCTATGAAGTCCTTTTTTCGGTAAACAACATGCAACATGATTGCCTGTGGAGAGAGCTAGAGGGACTTGTAGCACTGTGGAAAAGCCTGTCGCCGGGTAGGAGCCTGTGGTCCTGTGGAGAGAGCTGAAGGTGTTGTGGCCCTGTGGAAAGGCCTGTGACCCTGTATAGCGGTCCGTTGCCCTGTGGAGAGAGCTTGAGGGGCTCGTGCCCTATGGAAATGACTATGGCCATGCAGAAAGGCCTTTTGGCTTTGAAGAGAGGGCTTGTGCCCTGCAGACGGGCCTTGTGACTCTGTGGAGAGGGCTGTTGGGAGTTGTGGCCATGTGGAAAGTGCATTTGACCCTGTGGAGGTGAGCTATGGCCCTGTAAAGAGAGCTTCTTGTCCGGTGGAGAGAGCTGGAGGGTGTTGTGGCCATGTGGAAAGGTTTGTGGCCCTATGGATAGGCCCTTTGGCCTTGTGGAAGCGGCTTTGGCCCTGTGGTGAGAGGTGGAAGGAGTTGTGGGCTGTGGAAAAGCCTGTGGTCCTGTGGAGACAGCTGAAGGGTTTGAGGCCCTGTGGAAAGGCCTGTGACCCTGTATAGGGGTCTGTGGCCCCGCAGAGGGTGCATGTGGCGATGTAAAGAGAGCTGGAGGGAGTTGTGGTCTGAGGAAAAGGCCATGTGGAGTGGGCTGGAAAGGCCTGTGGAAGGCTCTGGAGTAAGATTTGGGCCTATGAAGTCCTTTGCAGTAAACAACATGCAACATGATTGCCTGTGGAGAGAGCTGGAGGGGCTTGTGGCACTGTGGAAAGGCCTGTGGCCCAGTAGGAGCCTGTGGTCCTGTGGAGAGAGCTGAAAGTGTTGTGGCCCTGTGGAAAGGCCTGTGACCCTGTATAGGGGTCCGTTGCCCTGTGGAGAGAGCTGGAGGGGCTTGTGCCCTATGGAAATGACTATGGCCATGTAGAAAGGCCTTTTGGCCTGGAAGAGGGGGCTTGTGCCCTGCAGACGGGCCTTGTGTCTCTGTGGAGAGAGCTAAAGGGGGCTGTGGCCATGCAGAAAGTGCATTTGGCCCTGTGGAGGGGAGCTATTGCCCGGTAAAGAGAGCATGTTGTCGTGTGGAGAAGAGTTGGAGGGGA
Source organism: Phyllobates terribilis (assembly GCF_046119375.1). Lineage (NCBI taxonomy): Eukaryota > Metazoa > Chordata > Amphibia > Anura > Dendrobatidae > Phyllobates > Phyllobates terribilis. The sequence goes on along the minus strand of NW_027362764.1, from coordinate 322,143,951 downwards.
TTGTGGCCCTGGGGAAAGGCCTGTGACCCTGTATAGGGGTCCGTTGCCCTGTGGAGAGAGCTGGAGGGGCTCGTGCCCTATGGAAATGACTATGGCCATGTAGAAAGGCCTTTTGGCCTTGAAGAGGGGGCTTGTGCCCTGCAGACGGGCCTTGTGACTCTGTGGAGAGAGCTGTTGGGAGTTGTGGCCGTGTGGAAAGTGCATTTGGCCCTGTGGAGGTGAGCTATGGCCCTGTAAAGAGAGCTTCTTGTCCTGTGGAGAGAGCTGGAGGGTGTTGTGGCCCTGTGGAAATGTCTGTGGCCCTATGGATAGGCCCTTTAGCCTTGTGGAAGGGGCTGTGGCCCTGTGGTGAGAGCTGGAAGGAGTTGTGGGCTGTGGAAAAGCCTGTGGTCCTGTGGAGAGAGCTGAAGGGGTTGAGGCCCTGTGGAAAGGCCTGTGACCCTGTATAGGGGTCTGTGGCCCCGCAGAGGGGCATGTGGCGATGTAAAGAGAGCTGGAGGGAGTTGTGGCCTGAGGAAAAGGCCATGTGGAGCGGGCTGGAGGGGCCTGTGGAAGGCTCTGGAGTAAGGTTTGGGCCTATGAAGTCCTCTGCAGTAAACAACATGCAGCATGATTGCCTGTGGAGAGAGCTGAAGCTGTTGTGGCCCTGTGGAAAGGACTGTGACCCTGTACAGGGGTCCGTTGCCCTGTGGAGAGAGCTGGAGGTGCTCGTGCCCTATGGGAATGACTATGGCCATGTAGAAAGGCCTTTTGGCCTGGAAGAGGGGCTTGTGCCCTGCAGACGGGCCCTGTGACTCTGTGGAGAGGGCTGTTGGGAGTTGTGGCCGTGTGGAAAGTGCATTTGGCCCTGTGGAGGTGAGCTATGGCCCTGTAAAGAGAGCTTCTTGTCCTGTGGAGAGAGCTGGAGCGTGTTGTGGCCCTGTGGAAAGGTCTGTGGCCCTATGGATAGGCCCTTTAGCCTTGTGGAAGGGGCTGTGGCCCTGTGGTGAGAGCTGGAAGGAGTTGTGGGCTGTGGAAAAGCCTGTGGTCCTGTGGAGAGAGCTGAAGGGGTTGAGGCCCTGTGGAAAGGCCTGTGACCCTGTATAGGGGTCTGTGGCCCCGCAGAGGGGCATGTGGCGATGTAAAGAGAGCTGGAGGGAGTTGTGGCCTGAGGAAAAGGCCATGTGGAGCCGGCTGGAGGGGCCTGTGGAAGGCTCTGGAGTAAGATTTGGGCCTATGAAGTCCTTTGCACTAAAAAACATGCAACATGATTGCCTGTGGAGAGAGCTAGAGGGGCTTGTGGCACTGTGGAAAGTCCTGTGGCTCAGTAGGAGCCTGTGGTCCTGTGGAGAGAGCTGAAGGTGTTGTGGTCACTCAATTGAGCCCTTTTAACTGATTAAAGGGGGGCGGAGGAGGCTGTGGCCCTGATGAAAGAGCTCAAAGGGGTTGTAGTCTTGTAGAAGGAGCCTGTGGTCCTGTGGAGAGAGCTGGAGGGGGTTATTGCCTTGGGGAAATGCCTATGGCCCTGCGAAAGGGACCTGTGGCCCTTTGAAAAAGGCCTTTGGCCTTGTGGAGGGGGCTGTTGCCTTGTAAAGGGAGCCTCTGTCCTTTTTGAGAGAGACAGAGGGGGTTGTGGCCTTATGGAAAGGCCTATGACACAGTGAAAGGGCCCTGTCGCCTTGTGGAGAGAGGTGAAGGCGGATGTGTCCCTGTGTATATGCCTGTAAACCTGTAGAAGGAGCCTGCGGTTCTGTGGAGAGAGCTTGAGGGGGGTTATGGCCCTATGGAAATGACTATGGCCCTGTGGAATGGACCTATGGCCCTTTGCAAAGGGCCTTTGGCCTTGTGGAGGGGGCCCTTGCCCTGTAGAAGGAGCCTGTGGCCCTCTTGAGAGAGCCAGAGGAGGTTGTGGCACTATTTAAAGGCCAGTGGCCCTGTAGAAAGGCCCCTTGGCCTTGATGAAGGGGCTTGTGCCCTGCAGACGGGCCCCATGACTCTGTGTAGAGAGCTGGAGGGGGTTGTGGCCATGTGGAAAGTGCATTTGGCCCTGTGGAGGGGAGCTATGGCCCTGTAAAGAGAGCCTGTTGTCCTGTGGAATTGGAGGGGATTGTGGCCCTGTGGAAAGGCTTGTGGCCCGGCAGAAGGAGCCAGTGGTCCTGTGGAGAGAGCTGAAAGGGTTGAGGCCCTGTGGAGAGGCCTGTGACCCTGTATAGGGGTCTGTTGCCCCGCAGAGGGGCATGTGGCGATGAAAAGACAGCTGGATGGAGTTGTGGCCTGTGGAAAAGGCCATGTGGAGCGTGCTGGAGGGGCCTGTGGAAGGCTCTGGAGTAAGATGGGGGCCTATGAAGTCCTTTGCAGTAAACATCTAAATTTTCAAGCTTCGTGTCCGATTTGCAACAGGGTTGACTCCAATGTTGCCGAACTGCAACAAAAATTGACTCTTGTTGCAAAAGTGCAACATGATTGCCTGTGGAGAGAGCTGGATGGTGCTTGTGGCACTGTGGAAAGACCTGTGGCCCGGTAGTAGCCTGTGGTCCTGTGGAGAGAGCTGAAGGTGTTGTGGCCCTGTGGAAAGGCCTGTGACCCTGTATAGGGGTCCGTTGCCCTGTGGAGAGAGCTGGAGGGGCTTGTGCCCTATGGAAATGACTATGGCCATGTAGAAAGGCCCTTTGGCCTTGAAGAGGGGGCTTGTGTCCTGCAGACGGGCCCTGTGTCTCTGTGGAGAGAGCTAAAGGGGGCTGTGGCCGTGCAGAAAGTGCATTTCGCCCTGTGGAGGGGAGCTATGGCTCTGTAAAGAGAGCTTGTTGTCCTGTGGAGAAGAGTTGGAGGGGATTGTGGCCCTGTGGAAATGCTTGTGGCCCGGCAGAAGGAGCCAGTGGTCTTGTGGAGAGAGCTGAAGGGGTTGAGGCCCTGTGGAAAGGCCTGTGACCCTGTATAGGGGTCTGTGGCCCCGCAGAGGGGCATGTGGCGATGTAAAGAGAGCTGGAGGGAGTTGTGGCCTGCGGAAAAGGCCATGTGGAGCGGGCTGGAGGGGCCTGTGGAAGGGTCTGAAGTAAGATTTGGGCCTATGAAGTCCTTTTTTCGGTAAACAACATGCAACATGATTGCCTGTGGAGAGAGCTAGAGGGACTTGTAGCACTGTGGAAAAGCCTGTCGCCGGGTAGGAGCCTGTGGTCCTGTGGAGAGAGCTGAAGGTGTTGTGGCCCTGTGGAAAGGCCTGTGACCCTGTATAGCGGTCCGTTGCCCTGTGGAGAGAGCTTGAGGGGCTCGTGCCCTATGGAAATGACTATGGCCATGCAGAAAGGCCTTTTGGCTTTCAAGAGGGGGCTTGTGCCCTGCAGACGGGCCCTGTGACTCTGTGGAGAGGGCTGTTGGGAGTTGTGGCCGTGTGGAAAGTGCATTTGGCCCTGTGGAGGTGAGCTATGGCCCTGTAAAGAGAGCTTCTTGTCCGGTGGAGAGAGCTGGAGGGTGTTGTGGCCATGTGGAAAGGTTTGTGGCCCTATGGATAGGCCCTTTGGCCTTGTAGAAGGGTCTTTGGCCCTGTGGTGAGAGGTGGAAGGAGTTGTGGGCTGTGGAAAAGCCTGTGGTCCTGTGGAGACAGCTGAAGGGGTTGAGGCCCTGTGGAAAGGCCTGTGACCCTGTATAGGGGTCTGTGGCCCCGCAGAGGGTGCATGTGGCGATGTAAAGAGAGCTGGAGGGAGTTGTGGTCTGAGGAAAAGGCCATGTGGAGTGGGCTGGAAAGGCCTGTGGAAGGCTCTGGAGTAAGATTTGGGCCTATGAAGTCCTTTGCAGTAAACAACATGCAACATGATTGCCTGTGGAGAGAGCTGGAGGGGCTTGTGGCACTGTGGAAAGGCCTGTGGCCCAGTAGGAGCCTGTGGTCCTGTGGAGAGAGCTGAAAGTGTTGTGGCCCAGTGGAAAGGCCTGTGACCCTGTATAGGGGTCCGTTGCCCTGTGGAGAGAGCTGGAGGGGCTTGTGCCCTATGGAAATGACTATGGCCATGTAGAAAGGCCTTTTGGCCTTGAAGAGGGGGCTTGTGCCCTGCAGACGGGCCTTGTGTGTCTGTGGAGAGAGCTAAAGGGGGCTGTGGCCATGCAGAAAGTGCATTTGGCCCTTTGGAGGGGAGCTATTGCCCGGTAAAGAGAGCTTGTTGTCGTGTGGAGAAGAGTTGGAGGGGATTGTGGCCCTGGGGAAAGGCCTGTGACCCTGTATAGGGGTCCGTTGCCCTGTGGAGAGAGCTGGAGGGGCTCGTGCCCTATGGAAATGACTATGGCCATGTAGAAAGGCCTTTTGGCCTTGAAGAGGGGGCTTGTGCCCTGCAGACGGGCCTTGTGACTCTGTGGAGAGAGCTGTTGGGAGTTGTGGCCGTGTGGAAAGTGCATTTGGCCCTGTGGAGGTGAGCTATGGCCCTGTAAAGAGAGCTTCTTGTCCTATGGAGAGAGCTGGAGGGTGTTGTGGCCCTGTGGAAATGTCTGTGGCCCTATGGATAGGCCCTTTAGCCTTGTGGAAGGGGCTGTGGCCCTGTGGTGAGAGCTGGAAGGAGTTGTGGGCTGTGGAAAAGCCTGTGGTCCTGTGGAGAGAGCTGAAGGGGTTGAGGCCCTGTGGAAAGGCCTGTGACCCTGTATCGGGGTCTGTGGCTCCGCAGAGGGGCATGTGGCGATGTAAAGAGAGCTGGAGGGAGTTGTGGCCTGCGGAAAAGGCCATGTGGAGCGGGCTGGAGGGGCCTGTGGAAGGCTCTGGAGTAAGGTTTGGGCCTATGAAGTCCTCTGCAGTAAACAACATGCAGCATGATTGCCTGTGGAGAGAGCTGAAGCTGTTGTGGTCCTGTGGAAAGGACTGTGACCCTGTACAGGGGTCCGTTGCCCTGTGGAGAGAGCTGGAGGTGCTCGTGCCCTATGGGAATGACTATGGCCATGTAGAAAGGCCTTTTGGCCTTGAAGAGGGGCTTGTGCCCTGCAGACGGGCCCTGTGACTCTGTGGAGAGGGCTGTTGGGAGTTGTGGCCGTGTGGAAAGTGCATTTGGCCCTGTGGAGGTGAGCTATGGCCCTGTAAAGAGAGCTTCTTGTCCTGTGGAGAGAGCTGGAGCGTGTTGTGGCCCTGTGGAAAGGTCTGTGGCCCTATGGATAGGCCCTTTAGCCTTGTGGAAGGGGCTGTGGCCCTGTGGTGAGAGCTGGAAGGAGTTGTGGGCTGTGGAAAAGCCTGTGGTCCTGTGGAGAGAGCTGAAGGGGTTGAGGCCCTGTGGAAAGGCCTGTGACCCTGTATAGGGGTCTGTGGCCCCGCAGAGGGGCATGTGGCGATGTAAAGAGAGCTGGAGGGAGTTGTGGCCTGAGGAAAAGGCCATGTGGAGCCGGCTGGAGGGGCCTGTGGAAGGCTCTGGAGTAAGATTTGGGCCTATGAAGTCCTTTGCACTAAAAAACATGCAACATGATTGCCTGTGGAGAGAGCTAGAGGGGCTTGTGGCACTGTGGAAAGTCCTGTGGCTCAGTAGGAGCCTGTGGTCCTGTGGAGAGAGCTGAAGGTGTTGTAGTCACTCAATTGAGCCCTTTTAACTGATTAAAGGGGGGCGGAGGAGGCTGTGGCCCTGATGAAAGAGCTCAAAGGGGTTGTAGTCTTGTAGAAGGAGCCTGTGGTCCTGTGGAGAGAGCTGGAGGGGGTTATTGCCTTGGGGAAATGCCTATGGCCCTGCGAAAGGGACCTGTGGCCCTTTGAAAAAGGCCTTTGGCCTTGTGGAGGGGGCTGTTGCCTTGTAAAGGGAGCCTCTGTCCTTTTTGAGAGAGACAGAGGGGGTTGTGGCCTTATGGAAAGGCCTATGACACAGTGAAAGGGCCCTGTCGCCTTGTGGAGAGAGGTGAAGGCGGATGTGTCCCTGTGTATATGCCTGTAAACCTGTAGAAGGAGCCTGCGGTTCTGTGGAGAGAGCTTGAGGGGGGTTATGGCCCTATGGAAATGACTATGGCCCTGTGGAATGGACCTATGGCCCTTTGCAAAGGGCCTTTGGCCTTGTGGAGGGGGCCCTTGCCCTGTAGAAGGAGCCTGTGGCCCTCTTGAGAGAGCCAGAGGAGGTTGTGGCACTATTTAAAGGCCAGTGGCCCTGTAGAAAGGCCCCTTGGCCTTGATGAAGGGGCTTGTGCCCTGCAGACGGGCCCCATGACTCTGTGTAGAGAGCTGGAGGGGGTTGTGGCCATGTGGAAAGTGCACTTGGCCCTGTGGAGGGGAGCTATGGCCCTGTAAAGAGAGCCTGTTGTCCTGTGGAATTGGAGGGGATTGTGGCCCTGTGGAAAGGCTTGTGGCCCGGCAGAAGAAGCCAGTGGTCCTGTGGAGAGAGCTGAAAGGGTTGAGGCCCTGTGGAGAGGCCTGTGACCCTGTATAGGGGTCTGTTGCCCCGCAGAGGGGCATGTGGCGATGAAAAGACAGCTGGATGGAGTTGTGGCCTGTGGAAAAGGCCATGTGGAGCGTGCTGGAGGGGCCTGTGGAAGGCTCTGGAGTAAGATGGGGGCCTATGAAGTCCTTTGCAGTAAACATCTAAATTTTCAAGCTTCGTGTCCGATTTGCAACAGGGTTGACTCCAATGTTGCCGAACTGCAACAAAAATTGACTCTTGTTGCAAAAGTGCAACATGATTGCCTGTGGAGAGAGCTGGATGGTGCTTGTGGCACTGTGGAAAGACCAGTGGCCCGGTAGTAGCCTGTGGTCCTGTGGAGAGAGCTGAAGGTGTTGTGGCCCTGTGGAAAGGCCTGTGACCCTGTATAGGGGTCCGTTGCCCTGTGGAGAGAGCTGGAGGGGCTTGTGCCCTATGGAAATGACTATGGCCATGTAGAAAGGCCCTTTGGCCTTGAAGAGGGGGCTTGTGTCCTGCAGACGGGCCCTGTGTCTCTGTGGAGAGAGCTAAAGGGGGCTGTGGCCGTGCAGAAAGTGCATTTGGCCCTGTGGAGGGGAGCTATGGCTCTGTAAAGAGAGCTTGTTGTCCTGTGGAGAAGAGTTGGAGGGGATTGTGGCCCTGTGGAAATGCTTGTGGCCCGGCAGAAGGAGCCAGTGGTCTTGTGGAGAGAGCTGAAGGGGTTGAGGCCCTATGGAAAGGCCTGTGACCCTGTATAGGGGTCTGTGGCCCCGCAGCGCGGCATGTGGCGATGTAAAGAGAGCTGGAGGGAGTTGTGGCCTGCGGAAAAGGCCATGTGGAGCGGGCTGGAGGGGCCTGTGGAAGGGTCTGAAGTAAGATTTGGGCCTATGAAGTCCTTTTTTCGGTAAACAACATGCAACATGATTACCTGTGGAGAGAGCTAGAGGGACTTGTAGCACTGTGGAAAAGCCTGTCGCCGGGTAGGAGCCTGTGGTCCTGTGGAGAGAGCTGAAGGTGTTGTGGCCCTGTGGAAAGGCCTGTGACCCTGTATAGCGGTCCGTTGCCCTGTGGAGAGAGCTTGAGGGGCTCGTGCCCTATGGAAATGACTATGGCCATGCAGAAAGGCCTTTTGGCTTTCAAGAGGGGGCTTGTGCCCTGCAGACGGGCCCTGTGACTCTGTGGAGAGGGCTGTTGGGAGTTGTGGCCGTGTGGAAAGTGCATTTGGCCCTGTGGAGGTGAGCTATGGCCCTGTAAAGAGAGCTTCTTGTCCGGTGGAGAGAGCTGGAGGGTGTTGTGGCCATGTGGAAAGGTTTGTGGCCCTATGGATAGGCCCTTTGGCCTTGTGGAAGGGGCTTTGGCCCTGTGGTGAGAGGTGGAAGGAGTTGTGGGCTGTGGAAAAGCCTGTGGTCCTGTGGAGACAGCTGAAGGGGTTGAGGCCCTGTGGAAAGGCCTGTGACCCTGTATAGGGGTCTGTGGCCCCGCAGAGGGTGCATGTGGCGATGTAAAGAGAGCTGGAGGGAGTTGTGGTCTGAGGAAAAGGCCATGTGGAGTGGGCTGGAAAGGCCTGTGGAAGGCTCTGGAGTAAGATTTGGGCCTATGAAGTCCTTTGCAGTAAACAACATGCAACATGATTGCCTGTGGAGAGAGCTGGAGGGGCTTGTGGCACTGTGGAAAGGCCTGTGGCCCAGTAGGAGCCTGTGGTCCTGTGGAGAGAGCTGAAAGTGTTGTGGCCCAGTGGAAAGGCCTGTGACCCTGTATAGGGGTCCGTTGCCCTGTGGAGAGAGCTGGAGGGGCTTGTGCCCTATGGAAATAACTATGGCCATGTAGAAAGGCCTTTTGGCCTTGAAGAGGGGGCTTGTGCCCTGCAGACGGGCCTTGTGTCTCTGTGGAGAGAGCTAAATGGGGCTGTGGCCATGCAGAAAGTGCATTTGGCCCTGTGGAGGGGAGCTATGGCCCGGTAAAGAGAGCTTGTTGTCGTGTGGAGAAAAGTTGGAGGGGATTGTGGCCCTGGGGAAAGGCCTGTGACCCTGTATAGGGGTCCGTTGCCCTGTGGAGAGAGCTGGAGGGGTTCGTGCCCTATGGAAATTACTATGGCCATGTAGAAAGGCCTTTTGGCCTTGAAGAGGGGGCTTGTGCCCTGCAGACGGGCCTTGTGACTCTGTGGAGAGAGCTGTTGGGAGTTGTGGCCGTGTGGAAAGTGCATTTGGCCCTGTGGAGGTGAGCTATGGCCCTGTAAAGAGAGCTTCTTGTCCTGTGGAGAGAGCTGGAGGGTGTTGTGGCCCTGTGGAAATGTCTGTGTCCCTATGGATAGGCCCTTTTGCCTTGTGGAAGGGGCTGTGGCCCTGTGGTGAGAGCTGGAAGGAGTTGTGGGCTGTGGAAAAGCCAGTGGTCCTGTGGAGAGAGCTGAAGGGGTTGAGGCCCTGTGGAAAGGCCTCTAACCCTGTATAGGGATCTGTGGCCCCACAGAGGGGCATGTGGCGATGTAAAGAGAGCTGGAGGGAGTTGTGGCCTGCGGAAAAGGCCATGTGGAGCGGGCTGGAGGGGCCTGTGGAAGGGTCTGAAGTAAGATTTGGGCCTATGAAGTCCTTTTGTGGTAAACAACATGAAACATGATTGCCTCTGGAGAGAGCTGGAGGGACTTGTAGCACTGTGTAAAGGCCTGTGGCCGGGCTGGAGCCTGTGGTCCTGTGGAAGAGCTGAAGGTGTTGTGGCCCTGTGGAAAGGCCTGTGACCCTGTATAGCGGTCCGTTGCCCTGTGGAGAGAGCTGGAGGGGCTCGTGCCCTATGGAAATGACTATGGCCATGTAGAAAGGCCTTTTGGCCTTGAAGAATGGGCTTGTGCCCTGCAGACGGGCCTTGTGTCTCTGTGGAGAGAGCTAAAGGGGGCTGTGGCCGTGCAGAAAGTGCATTTGGCCCTGTGGAGGGGAGCTATGGCCCTGTAAAGAGAGCTTGTTGTCCTGTGGAGAAGAGTTGGAGGGGATTGTGGCCCTGTGGAAAGGCTTGTAGCCCGGCAGAAGGAGGCAGTGGTCCTGTGGAGAGAGCTGAAGGGGTTGAGGCCCTGTGGAAAGGCATGTGACCCTGTATAGGGGTCTGTGGCCCCGCAGAGGGGCATGTGGCGATGTAAAGAGAGCTGGAGGGATTTGTGGCCTGAGGAAAAGGCCATGTGGAGCGGGCTGGAGGGGCCTGTGGAAGGCTCTGGAGTAAGGTTTGGGCCTATGAAGTCCTCTGCAGTAAACAACATGCAACATGATTGCCTGTGGAGAGAGCTGTAGCTGTTGTGGCCCTGTGGAAAGGACTGTGACCCTGTACAGGGGTCCGTTGCCCTGTGGAGAGAGCTGGAGGTGCTCGTGCCCTATGGGAATGACTATGGCCATGTAGAAAGGCCTTTTGGCCTTGAAGAGGGGCTTGTGCCCTGCAGACGGGCCCTGTGACTCTGTGGAGAGGGCTGTTGGGAGTTGTGGCCGTGTGGAAAGTGCATTTGGCCCTGTGGAGGTGAGCTATGGCCCTGTAAAGAGAGCTTCTTGTCCTGTGGAGAGAGCTGGAGCGTGTTGTGGCCCTGTGGAAAGGTCTGTGGCCCTATGGATAGGCCCTTTAGCCTTGTGGAAGGGGCTGTGGCCCTGTGGTGAGAGCTGGAAGGAGTTGTGGGCTGTGGAAAAGCCTGTGGTCCTGTGGAGAGAGCTGAAGGGGTTGAGGCCCTGTGGAAAGGCCTGTGACCCTGTATAGGGGTCTGTGGCCCCGCAGAGGGGCATGTGGCGATGTAAAGAGAGCTGGAGGGAGTTGTGGCCTGAGGAAAAGGCCATGTGGAGCCGGCTGGAGTGGCCTGTGGAAGGCTCTGGAGTAAGATTTGGGCCTATGAAGTCCTTTGCACTAAAAAACATGCAACATGATTGCCTGTGGAGAGAGCTAGAGGGGCTTGTGGCACTGTGGAAAGTCCTGTGGCTCAGTAGGAGCCTGTGGTCCTGTGGAGAGAGCTGAAGGTGTTGTGGTCACTCAATTGAGCCCTTTTAACTGATTAAAGGGGGGCGGAGGAGGCTGTGGCCCTGATGAAAGAGCTCAAAGGGGTTGTAGTCTTGTAGAAGGAGCCTGTGGTCCTGTGGAGAGAGCTGGAGGGGGTTATTGCCTTGGGGAAATGCCTATGGCCCTGCGAAAGGGACCTGTGGCCCTTTGAAAAAGGCCTTTGGCCTTGTGGAGGGGGCTGTTGCCTTGTAAAGGGAGCCTCTGTCCTTTTTGAGAGAGACCGAGGGGGTTGTGGAATTATGGAACGGCCTATGACACAGTGAAAGGGCCCTGTCGCCTTGTGGAGAGAGGTGAAGGCGGATGTGTCCCTGTGTATATGCCTGTAAACCTGTAGAAGGAGCCTGCGGTTCTGTGGAGAGAGCTTGAGGGGGGTTATGGCCCTATGGAAATGACTATGGCCCTGTGGAATGGACCTATGGCCCTTTGCAAAGGGCCTTTGGCCTTGTGGAGGGGGCCCTTGCCCTGTAGAAGGAGCCTGTGGCCCTCTTGAGAGAGCCAGAGGAGGTTGTGGCACTATTTAAAGGCCAGTGGCCCTGTAGAAAGGCCCCTTGGCCTTGATGAAGGGGCTTGTGCCCTGCAGACGGGCCCCATGACTCTGTGTAGAGAGCTGGAGGGGGTTGTGGCCATGTGGAAAGTGCACTTGGCCCTGTGGAGGGGAGCTATGGCCCTGTAAAGAGAGCCTGTTGTCCTGTGGAATTGGAGGGGATTGTGGCCCTGTGGAAAGGCTTGTGGCCCGGCAGAAGGAGCCAGTGGTCCTGTGGAGAGAGCTGAAAGGGTTGAGGCCCTGTGGAGAGGCCTGTGACCCTGTATAGGGGTCTGTTGCCCCGCAGAGGGGCATGTGGCGATGTAAAGACAGCTGGATGGAGTTGTGGCCTGTGGAAAAGGCCATGTGGAGCGTGCTGGAGGGGCCTGTGGAAGGCTCTGGAGTAAGATGGGGGCCTATGAAGTCCTTTGCAGTAAACATCTAAATTTTCAAGCTTCGTGTCCGATTTGCAACAGGGTTGACTCCAATGTTGCCGAACTGCAACAAAAATTGACTCTTGACTCTTGTTGCAAAAGTGCAACATGATTGCCTGTGGAGAGAGCTGGATGGTGCTTGTGGCACTGTGGAAAGACCTGTGGCCCGGTAGTAGCCTGTGGTCCTGTGGAGAGAGCTGAAGGTGTTGTGGCCCTGTGGAAAGGCCTGTGACCCTGTATAGGGGTCCGTTGCCCTGTGGAGAGAGCTGGAGGGGCTTGTGCCCTATGGAAATGACTATGGCCATGTAGAAAGGCCCTTTGGCCTTGAAGAGGGGGCTTGTGTCCTGCAGATGGGCCCTGTGTCTCTGTGGAGAGAGCTAAAGGGGGCTGTGGCCGTGCAGAAAGTGCATTTGGCCCTGTGGAGGGGAGCTATGGCTCTGTAAAGAAAACTTGTTGTCCTGTGGAGAAGAGTTGGAGGGGATTGTGGCCCTGTGGAAATGCTTTTGGCCCGGCAGAAGGAGCCAGTGGTCCTGTGGAGAGAGCTGAAGGGGTTGAGGCCCTGTGGAAAGGCCTGTGACCCTGTATAGGGGTCTGTGGCCCCGCAGAGGGGCATGTGGCGATGTAAAGAGAGCTGGAGGGAGTTGTGGCCTGCGGAAAAGGCCATGTGGAGCGGGCTGGAGGGGCCTGTGGAAGGGTCTGAAGTAAGATTTGGGCCTATGAAGTCCTTTTTTCGGTAAACAACATGCAACATGATTGCCTGTGGAGAGAGCTAGAGGGACTTGTAGCACTGTGTAAAAGCCTGTGGCCGGGTAGGAGCCTGTGGTCCTGTGGAGAGAGCTGAAGGTGTTGTGGCCCTGTGGAAAGGCCTGTGACCCTGTATAGCGGTTCGTTGCCCTGTGGAGAGAGCTGGAGGGGCTCGTACCCTATGGAAATGACTATGGCCATGCAGAAAGGCCTTTTGGCTTTGAAGAGGGGGCTTGTGCCCTGCAGACAGGCCCTGTGACTCTGTGGAGAGGGCTGTTGGGAGTTGTGGCCGTGTGGAAAGTGCATTTGGCCCTGTGGAGGTGAGCTATGGCCCTGTAAAGAGAGCTTCTTGTCCTGTGGAGAGAGCTGGAGGGTGTTGTGGCCATGTGGAAAGGTCTGTGGCCCTATGGATAGGCCCTTTGGCCTTATGGAAGGGGCTGTGTCCCTGTGGTGAGAGGTGGAAGGAGTTGTGGGCTGTGGAAAAGCCTGTGGTCCTGTGGAGACAGCTGAAGGGGTTGAGGCCCTGTGGAAAGGCCTGTGACCCTGTATAGGGGTCTGTGGCCCCGCAGAGGGGCATGTGGCGATGTAAAGAGAGCTGGAGGGAGTTGTGGCCTGAGGAAAAGGCCATGTGGAGCGGGCTGGAAAGGCCTGTGGAAGGCTCTGGAGTAAGATTTGGACCTATGAAGTCCTTTGCAGTAAACAACATGCAACATGATTGCCTGTGGAGAGAGCTGGAGGGGCTTGTGGCACTGTGGAAAGGCCTGTGGCCCAGTAGGAGCCTGTGGTCCTGTAGAGAGCGCTGAAGGTGTTGTGGCCCTGTGGAAAGGCCTGTGACCCTGTATAGGGGTCCGTTGCCCTGTGGAGAGAGCTGGAGGGGCTTGTGCCCTATGGAAATGACTATGGCCATGTAGAAAGGCCTTTTGGCCTTGAAGAGGGGACTTGTGCCCTGCAGACGGGCCTTGTGTCTCTGTGGAGAGAGCTAAAGGGGGCTGTGGCCATGCAGAAAGTGCATTTGGCCCTGTGGAGGGGAGCTATGGCCCGGTAAAGAGAGCTTGTTGTCGTGTGGAGAAGAGTTGGAGGGGATTGTGGCCCTGTGGAAAGGCCTGTGACCCTGTATAGGGGTCCGTTGCCCTGTGGAGAGAGCTGGAGGGGCTCGTGCCCTATGGAAATGACTATGGCCATGTAGAAAGGCCTTTTGGCCTTGAAGAGGGGGCTTGTGCCCTGCAGACGGGCCTTGTGTCTCTGTGGAGAGAGCTAAAGGGGGCTGTGTCCATGCAGAAAGTGCATTTGGACCTGTGGAGGGGAGCTATGGCCTGGTAAAGAGAGCTTGTTGTCCTGTGGAGAAGAGTTGGAGGGGATTGTGGCCCTGTGGAAAGGCTTGTAGCCCGGCAGAAGGAGGCAGTGGTCCTGTGGAGAGAGCTGAAGGGGTTGAGGCCCTGTGGAAAGGCATGTGACGCTGTATAGGGGTCTGTGGCCCCACAGAGGGGCATGTGGCGATGTAAAGAGAGCTGGAGGGAGTTGTGGCCTGAGGAAAAGGCCATGTGGAGTGGGCTGGAGGGGCCTGTGGAAGGCTCTGGAGTAAGATTTGGGCCTATGAAGTCCTCTGCAGTAAACAACATGCAACATGATTGCCTGTGGAGAGAGCTGAAGGTTTTGTGGCCCTGTGGAAAGGCCTGTGACCCTGTATAGGGGTCCGTTGCCCTGTGGAGAGAGCTGGAGGGGCTCGTGCCCTATGGAAATGACTATGGCCATGTAGAAAGGCCTTTTGGCCTTGAAGAGGGGGCTTGTGCTCTGCAGACGGGCCTTGTGTCTCTGTGGAGAGAGCTAAATGGGGCTGTGTCCATGCAGAAAGTGCATTTGGCCCTGTGGAGGGGAGCTATGGCCCTGTAATGAGAGCTTGTTGTCCTGTGGAGAAGAGTTGGAGGGGATTGTGGCCCTGTGGAAATGCTTGTGGCCCGGCAGAAGGAGCCTATGGTACTGTGGAGAGAGTTGAAGGGGTTGTTTGCCCGCAGAGGGGCATGTAGTGATGTAAAGAGAGCTGGAGGGAGTTTTGCTCTGCTAAAAAAGGCCATGTGGAGTGGGCTGGAGGGGCCTGTGGAAGGCTCTGGAGTAAGATTGGGGCCTATGAAGTCTTTTGCAGTAAACAACATGCAACATGATTGCCTGTGGAAAGAGCTGGAGGGGCTTGTGGCACTGTGTAAAGGCCTGTGGCCCGGTAGGAGCCTGTGGTCCTGTGGAGAGAGCTGAAGGGGCTTGTGGCCCTGTGGAAAGGCCTGTGACCCTGTATAGTGGTCTGTTGCCCTGTGGAGAGAGCTGGAGGGGCTTGTGGCCCTGAGGAAAGGGCCTATGGCCCTGTGGAGAGAGCTGAAGGTGGGTGCGGCCCTGTGGAAAGGCCTGTGACCCTGAAGAGGGATCTGTGGCCCTTCAAATGGGCCTGTTGCCCTGTGGAGAGAGCTGGAGTGGGTTATGGCCCTGTGGAAATGCCTATGGCACTGCGGAAAGGGACCTCTGGCCCTTTGCAAAGGGTCATTGGCCTTGTGGAGTGGGCTATTGCCCTGTTGACGGGCCTGTGGCCCTGTGTGATTGTTGATAGCCTGACAAATCATCCCATAAAAACTTGCATATTTTTCAAGGATCCTGTAGCTTAAAGATGTTTCCTGACAATTCACTTTAATGTTCAGGAAGCATCCTACAGCAACAAGATTCTTAAAAAATACACAAGTGTTAAACACTGTGTAGCTTTGTGGTTACTTACCAAGTAATCTTCTCTGCTGCAACTTGAGTTAGTGCTTCTTACCTTTGACCTACAGGAAGAGGTGTGCATGAGAGAGAGTCATTGAGAGGCACATAGAGGCAAAGAGGGGAGCAAAGGGGCAAAGGTAGGCACATAGAGGGATGCAAAAGGTAAATAGAAGCACAGGGAGGGACAGAGAGGCACAGAGAACGATAGAGAGCCACAGATGGGCAAAGACAGAGATTGAGAGGCTCGTGAAGGCACAGAGACAAAAAAAGGCACTTTGGATGGAAAGAGAGCACCAGAGAGAGAGCATGCGAGAGAGTGGTGCAATGGGGAGAGATCAAAAGCGAGCGCCAGTGATGCACTGGAGACTGAGAGAGCACAAAAGAGAGCAGTGCACTATATAGACAGAGGAGTGCCAGAGAGCGGTGCAGTAGGGAGAAAGAGAACACATCAGAGAGTGGTGCACTGGAAAGAGAGTGAAAGAGCACCAGAGAGCATTGCACTGCGGAGAGAGAAAGAGAGAAAGAGACAGAAAGCAGTGTGCCAGTGTAAAAGGGCACCAGAGAGTGATGCACTGACTGGACAAATGGTCATTTTTATAGGCAGTTCTACATGTCGGGTTGCTGGACAGCTGGGGGTCATGCTTACCGTTGTTAGGGATGGTAATATATTCTGCTTCCCTAGGCCTGATTTCCAGGGACTGCACTGCTCTGACTGGCAGGAGCACTTTTATGGCTACCTGACCTTTAAATTATTATGGATTCTAGTAATACTGACAAAGCATTAGACTAAACGGCTCAGAAACCTGACGGTAGTAAATGATTGTGCCATTTGAACAGTTGTCAGAATTGTTTCATCATAGCCATAGGACTTCCACTTTATATTTATCTTTAAAATAGTTATTAAAAGGACTCTGTCACCAGGTTTTTGACATCCCATCTGACAGCAGCATAATGTAGAGATAGAAATCCTGATCCAGCAATGTTTCACTTACTGAGCTCCTTGCTGTCATTTTGATAAAATTACTGTTTTCTCTGTTGCAGATTTGGCAGCTCCCAAGTATGACTGGACTACTGGAGTAGTGCTCTAATGATAATCTCCAGATGATTTAACAGTGTTTTAATGCAAACTACACTGAGCAGCGTAGTAAGTGATACATCACTGGAATAAAGATGTCTGTGTCCACATTATGGTGCGCTCAGATGAGATGGCTAAAACCTGGTGACAGAATCCCTTTAACACTAATACAAACAGTACAAATGTTTATAATAAAGAAAATCTTCTCCCATTGCTTCGAGGGCCCCGTTCACCTGGAATTGTAGAACAACCAAGAACAGAAAAGAAACAAATAAAACATGAATTCAAAAACTTTAACAAGACCGGAACTTTAGTCTCCGAAACGCCTCATTCTTTCTTGGGAGCTGATCACTGCGGTCTTCTTAATCTCTTTAAAGGAAAGAAGGGGAATACATATGTTAAAACCGAAATGTTTATTGTTCAAGGACAATGTGAATGAGTATATTGACCAATTACCCTGGGTGCTTCCTTTTCCTCAACTGCATCCCTGTCTTCATGGACCTTGTTGTGACCCTAGGTTCGATTGGTGCTCTCCGCCTGATATAAATAATAACATTACATTTTCTGGGCACTTAGAGTGGTATAAGGATATCTTCTATCAATCCTAAAAGTTTAGGCATCGAGGTTTGTTCTGCGATGGAGATATCATCAATAAACGCCTGTAACATACCCTTCCGCATACTGTCTACAAGTGGCCGCTACTGAGAGCACTTTGCCTGGGTATAGGTGCTGAGGATGCTCGGAAGAACAAGTCATTGTCCATAACATCACAAGCTATGTACAGTTTGCCAACTCCTACTAGTTTGCTTGATTTAATAATATACCCACCTTTGAGTCTTAGTATTTAAATTTGACACACCGAGGTCCTCTGTTTCACCCTGGGCACTGTAGTCTTCAGCTTGCTGGACCATTTGCTCCTCTTCTCCATTGCTCCCTTCTGCTTCTCTTTAGGGGAGATAGAAAACAGAATATTACATTTTATCAACAATTTGGTGAAATAGATAACTGCTTTGCAATAAATTACCTTGAGCTGCTGGGTTGAGGTTGATTTTCCGATGATTTCCCTGCTGCCAAGACCAGTGTGTATGCTTGGCAGAGGTCTCCTAAAGTTCTTTCTCTGTAATTCCTCTCTGCTGTCATGTTGGAATGACTGAGATATTTGGAGAAAAGATACCTCTGTGTCTCTGTTAAATGTGACACGGTCCATGTTTCACAAGTTTTTCTTGCCACCTGACTAGAGATGGATTTAAGTTTGTACCTAGATAGCAATAGAGTAGATCATAAATACATGGCACAACATCTAATATGTAGGATTTTTAACTTTTAAGACTTACTTCTTCTGGTAGCGATGAAGGTCGGTGGATACATTATATATCTGTCTTCCTGTAGTCGATAAGAAGAATTTATCTGGACTGTCTTTTTTGGCCAGCACCCGTCTCACTTTTTTAAAGTAGATGTTAAACCACTGTAAATAAACAAAACAAAAAACAGTAAACCACTTAATAAAAATTGAGTTGGGCCCTTCAATATTAAGATAAGAAAATTTGAAATAGACTAAATTAATTACTGGAGTCAATGACCGCACCAACGTGAGGGAGGGATGTGCCTGACCAGGAGAGCGAAACCTACAGACTAAAAGGGCGGTATCTCTCCTCCGCCTCAGTTGGATTTCAGAGCATGATAGGAACCACACAATCTAAATATATAGAAAAGTCACCTCACACCAAACATATGTCAGACTATAAACTGCCCACCATTTATTTAAAGTGCAGAACATCTGTGATAAGGGAGAGCATATCTGTTCCTACTGATAATGCATTCTGGATGCTGCTGCAACAAGCATTATTGTTAAGAAAATGCACTATTCTGGACACAGATACTATGGTTTAGCATCCTGGATACTGCAGGGAAATAAGGGAAAGACTCCCAACACACCTGCATGAGGATGTAGCACCAAGTTGTCCTGTAAAATCTGGTTAAAGGGAGGATCTACTAAAAGGGACAGAATGCCACTAATCCTACGGGTTGAAGTCATGACAACTAACAGATCCCTCTCTAATGTGGGTGCCGTCGTAGTGACAGGAACATCTTACCTTTTCTTCTTCTTCAGTAAGCACAAAACAGGCTACTTGGTGGGCAGCAGTCTTATGGCATTTAACTCCGACAATTATTAGCTGTTCATTTTGATAGATGTGACGCACCCTCTCTGTCCACTCAGAAACCTGTGAGTCAAGACATGGGAAAGTTAGATAGACATGTGGCTTTAAATCAGGATAATGAGTAGGTTGTTACTTACCGTCATGTTTCTGACACCTCCTGGTCTTTGTAAGTGTTTTAGTATGATTAAGGCCTCAAGGTAATAGAGAATCTCCAACTAATGCACTTCATTTCGGGATCCTCCTTGGACATCCTCGATGGCTTGCAGGAAAGCTGGCTTTGCAACGGTCAGGATCTCCTGGCATTGCTGAGGTGTTTTGTCCAATTTATGCAACTCCAGGTACCTAAGAGAAAGATTAATAAATGTGACTGATAGGTGAGGCCTATTTTTAAGTCATGTATGAAAAATCCTGGCGGGAGAGAGAAAAGAGAAAAAATAATAATTGTGCATACATCTGAAAGGATAAAAATTAGCTGACATGCCTTTTGCTGACAACTTCTTTTGCAACTCCCTTGGAAAATTTCTTCTGAATATCCGCAGTCACATACTGGAAATACTTCATTGCCTTGAAGAGTTTTTCATTTTTATCGCGTAAATTGGTTGCAAATAGTTGATAATGTACAAATTTCTGGACATTCTTAATGTAGTTGGTGACAGTTTGGTTGCACAGACCGAGATCTTGAAGGTTTTTGAAAAATAAATGGGCGTTTTCAATCTTTGTCACAAAGTTGAGGCTCACACGGCGTTTGTTCATAAAGTATAAAAACCTTGACACATTTTCAACAATTTGTTTGTATCTTTCCAGCTTGCAATGGTTCTGCAAATAAGAGGAAAAACCTTTTAATATTGGATGAGACAGAGAATGGCGATCATAATAACCTGCATCTTTCATTTTGATCCTCTTGTCAACAGTCCATTTCTGGCTTGTCATCCTACAAATTTGGAAGAAAGAACAACAGGTCAGAGTAGAAACAAATTACAACTTTGAGAAAAATACTGTGTAAGCATATACAGCATATATATAGTGACGTCCTGCCAATGGCAGTAGACAATGCAGCCGCTATGGGGCTTGTGAGTCCAGGGTTCCCTGTAACGACGCATTCATGGGGCCCTCATCCAGTGGAAGAATCTGGGGAAATGTCGGGGACCTTGACAGCTGGGGGTTCCACTCACCGTTGTCAGGGGTGGTAAACATTTCTGTGTCCCCAGGCCCGATTTCTGTGGACCCCAGTGCTCTGACTGGCAGCAGCACTTTGCTGGCTGCCTGCCCTTTATACGCAGCATCCACTGCTGAACACTGCGCGTTCTGAAGTTCATCTGTGGGTAAAGCTAGTACATCATCCTCTACTGGTCCACAGATGAAAATCGTAATGGCAGTGCATTTTAGTATGCCCTGCCAAAGCTGTGTGCCCCACAGAGCTGTCTGTGTGTAGGGCACTTTTTTGGCATCCTGTTTTATGGCTGCAATGGAAGGGAAATCTATTGCCTAAAATAGGAGACAAAATTACTTTGTAAGGGCTGTAAAGTTGTGGGATATGCTATTAATTGTCCCAGTTAAACATTATTTGTATTGTTTTTTTGCTCAATATATATATATATATATAGATATATATATATATATATATATATATATATAGATAGATAGATATAGATATATATATAGATATATAGATATATATATAAAAGCATGATGAGTGAGAATGTTACACACACTAACTGACCTCGGCCTGTCTTCATCTGTTTGGCTGGTATTTTCCTCTCTTTCTCTGGTCTCTGGTTGTTGATCGGCTTCACTGTCGGATGTTTCAGAGGATGTATAGTCTTGTGCAGCTGAAAGATGCACCAATTCAGGATTTGATATGGCTCGGCATGCCGATGTGCCAGTTGATGTAGATGGCTCCTCATCTTCAACAGTCCTGTAAATTATAAAAATCCTTAGTAATAACGTGAAGTACAATCTTGAGTAGGCCAGCAGTGTTGACAATTTTTTAAAGTGGCCTAAAAGCCAGGATGTGCTGAGGCCAAGGCAATGTTTGAGCAAGGGATTAAAGTAAATTCCTTATATAAATTTACACTGACCTGTAGACATCATAATCCTCTGTGACAGGCGGCTCTTCGACTGTGACGGGCGGCTCTTCCACTGTGACGGGCGGCTCTTCCACTGTGACGGGCAGCTCTTCCACTGGGACGGGCGGCTCTTCCTCTGGGACGGGCGGCTCTTCCTCTGGGACGCGCGGCTCTTCCTCTGGGACGGGCGGCTCTTCCTCTGGGACTGGCGGCTCTTCCTCTGGGACTGGCGGCTCTTCCTCTGGGACGGGCGGCTCCTCCTCGATGACTGTAGACATTTCCTCCTCATTAGGCAGCTCTTGCTCACTGGCTGTCAGCTCCTCCTGCACAGGTGATGCCCCCTCATCTTCAACAATCCTGTAAATATAAAATACACGTGATTATTTGGCATAGTTCAGAACATATATGCAAATCTATAAAGCTTACACAAGTATGAACATCAGTATTCAAAGAATAAGATGCTAGTGGGGCATACCTGGCCATAGTTTGGTTTCTCGGGTACTATAAACCCTCTGTCCTCCAGGAAGGAGATAAGATCGTCCTTTGTAGTGATCTCTGGAATCTTGTCATAAGGGATATATGTTCCTTTTGTTGCAATTGCTATCAGTGAGTTTCTAGATTCTTTCACTAGCGCATCCTTCTCCTCTTCTGGATCAAATTAAACTTCCCTCCAAAACTCCTTTTCCTTTTCCTAAAATGATGCACTTGTCAGTGATTGGTTTATTTGAATGTAAATCATGAATCTGCTCCGATTGGTTAATGCAACTTAGTAGGCGTAGCTTTTTCTTGATGAGAGCTGGCTACAGGTACTTCCAGGACGACCCGTAGCCAGCCCTCACCCTTGGAATAGCTCAATGAGGATGAGAGCTGGCTACAGGAACTTCCAGGGCGACCCCTAGCCAGCCCTCACCCTTGGAGCAGCTCAATGAGGATGAGAGCTGGCTACAGGAACTTCCAGGGCGACCCCTAGCCAGCCCTCACCCTTGGAGCAGCTCAATGAGGATGAGAGCTGGCTACAGGTGCCTCCAGGGCGACCCCTAGCCAGCCCTCACCCTTGGAGCAGCTCAATGAGGATGAGAGCTGGCTACAGGTGCCTCCAGGGCGACCCCTAGCCAGCCCTCACCCTTGGAGCAGCTCAATGAGGATGAGAGCTGGCTACAGGTGCCTCCAGGGCGACCCCTAGCCAGCCCTCACCCTTGGAGCAGCTCAATGAGGATGAGAGCTGGCTACAGGTGCCTCCAGGGCGACCCCTAGCCAGCCCTCACCCTTGGAGCAGCTCAATGAGGATGAGAGCTGGCTACAGGTGCCTCCAGGGCGACCCCTAGCCAGCCCTCACCCTTGGAGCAGCTCAATGAGGATGAGAGCTGGCTACAGGTGCCTCCAGGGCGACCCCTAGCCAGCCCTCACCCTTGGAGCAGCTCAATGAGGATGAGAGCTGGCTACAGGTGCCTCCAGGGCGACCCCTAGCCAGCCCTCACCCTTGGAGCAGCTCAATGAGGATGAGAGCTGGCTACAGGTGCCTCCAGGGCGACCCCTAGCCAGCCCTCACCCTTGGAGCAGCTCAATGAGGATGAGAGCTGGCTACAGGTGCCTCGAGGGCGACCCCTAGCCAGCCCTCACCCTTGGAGCAGCTCAATGAGGATGAGAGCTGGCTACAGGTGCCTCCAGGGCGACCCCTAGCCAGCCCTCACCCTTGGAGCAGCTCAATGAGGATGAGAGCTGGCTACAGGTGCCTCCAGGGCGACCCCTAGCCAGCCCTCACCCTTGGAGCAGCTCAATGAGGATGAGAGCTGGCTACAGGTGCCTCCAGGGCGACCCCTAGCCAGCCCTCACCCTTGGAGCAGCTCAATGAGGATGAGAGCTGGCTACAGGTGCCTCCAGGGCGACCCCTAGCCAGCCCTCACCCTTGGAGCAGCTCAATGAGGATGAGAGCTGGCTACAGGTGCCTCCAGGGCGACCCCTAGCCAGCCCTCACCCTTGGAGCAGCTCAATGAGGATGAGAGCTGGCTACAGGTGCCTCCAGGGCGACCCCTAGCCAGCCCTCACCCTTGGAGCAGCTCAATGAGGATGAGAGCTGGCTACAGGTGCCTCCAGGGCGACCCCTAGCCAGCCCTCACCCTTGGAGCAGCTCAATGAGGATGAGAGCTGGCTACAGGTGCCTCCAGGGCGACCCCTAGCCAGCCCTCACCCTTGGAGCAGCTCAATGAGGATGAGAGCTGGCTACAGGTGCCTCCAGGGCGACCCCTAGCCAGCCCTCACCCTTGGAGCAGCTCAATGAGGATGAGAGCTGGCTACAGGTGCCTCCAGGGCGACCCCTAGCCAACCCTCACCCTTGGAGCAGCTCAATGAGGATGAGAGCTGGCTACAGGTGCCTCCAGGGCGACCCCTAGCCAGCCCTCACCCTTGGAGCAGCTCAATGAGGATGAGAGCTGGCTACAGGTGCCTCCAGGGCGACCCCTAGCCAGCCCTCACCCTTGGAGCAGCTCAATGAGGATGAGAGCTGGCTACAGGTGCCTCCAGGGCGACCCCTAGCCAGCCCTCACCCTTGGAGCAGCTCAATGAGGATGAGAGCTGGCTACAGGTGCCTCCAGGGCGACCCCTAGCCAGCCCTCACCCTTGGAGCAGCTCAATGAGGATGAGAGCTGGCTACAGGTGCCTCCAGGGCGACCCCTAGCCAGCCCTCACCCTTGGAGCAGCTCAATGAGGATGAGAGCTGGCTACAGGTGCCTCCAGGGCGACCCCTAGCCAGCCCTCACCCTTGGAGCAGCTCAATGAGGATGAGAGCTGGCTACAGGTGCCTCCAGGGCGACCCCTAGCCAGCCCTCACCCTTGGAGCAGCTCAATGAGGATGAGAGCTGGCTACAGGTGCCTCCAGGGCGACCCCTAGCCAGCCCTCACCCTTGGAGCAGCTCAATGAGGATGAGAGCTGGCTACAGGTGCCTCCAGGGCGACCCCTAGCCAGCCCTCACCCTTGGAGCAGCTCAATGAGGATGAGAGCTGGCTACAGGTGCCTCCAGGGCGACCCCTAGCCAGCCCTCACCCTTGGAGCAGCTCAATGAGGATGAGAGCTGGCTACAGGTGCCTCCAGGGCGACCCTTAGCCAGCCCTCACCCTTGGAATAGCTCAATGAGGATGAGAGCTGGCTACAGGTTTGATGATACCAAAAGCACTTAAAATTCAATCTGCAACAAAAAAAAGTCGCTCTGACGCCGCCGTTAAGGGCTGCGTCCGTTATCACGCTCATCTGATAAATTACAGAAAAAAAACGTAAACTTTATCGTTTTTTTGGCGCACATATTTCATCGCCCGTTCCTACGTGCCGCCGTTCAGTACAGCATTCGTTATCACGCTCATCTGATAAATTACGGAAAAAAAACGTAAACTTTATAGTTTTTTTGGCGCGCTTATTTCACCGCCCGTTCCTACGCGCCGCCATTCAGCGCAGCGTCCGTTCTCACGCTCATCTGATGAATTACGGAAAAAAAACGTAAACTTTATAGTTTTTTTGGCGCGCTTATTTCACCGCCCGTTCCTACGCGCCGCCGTTCAGCGCAGCGTCCGTTATCACCCTCATCTGATGAATTACGGAAAAAAAACGTAAACTTTATAGTTTTTTTGGCGCGCTTATTTCACCGCCCGTTCCTATGCGCCGCCGTTCAGCGCAGCGTCCGTTATCACGCTCAATGAGGATGAGAGCTGGCTACAGGTGCCTCCAGGGCGACACGTAGCCAGCCCTCACCCTTGGAATAGCTCAATGAGGATGAGAGCTGGCTACAGGTGCCTCCAGGGCGACCCCTAGCCAGCCCTCACCCTTGGAATAGCTCAATGAGGATGAGAGCTGGCTACAGGTGCCTCCAGGGCGACCCCTAGCCAGCCCTCACCCTTGGAGCAGCTCAATGAGGATGAGAGCTGGCTACAGGTGCCTCCAGGGCGACCCGTAGCCAGCCCTCACCCTTGGAGCAGCTCAATGAGGATGAGAGCTGGCTACAGGTGCCTCCAGGGCGACCCGTAGCCAGCCCTCACCCTTGGAGCAGCTCAATGAGGATGAGAGCTGGCTACAGGTGCCTCCAGGGCGACCCTTAGCCAGCCGTCACCCTTGGAATAGCTCAATGAGGATGAGAGCTGGCTACAGGTTTGATGATACCAAAAGCACTTAAAATTCAATCTGCAACAAAAAAAAGTCGCTATGACGCCGCCGTTAAGGGCTGCGTCCGTTATCACGCTCATCTGATAAATTACAGAAAAAAAACGTAAACTTTATCGTTTTTTTGGCGCACTTATTTCACCGCCCGTTCCTACGTGCCGCCGTTCAGCATAGCATCCGTTATCACGCTCATCTGATGAATTACGGAAAAAAAACGTAAACTTTATAGTTTTTTTGGCGCGCTTATTTCATCGCCCGTTCCTACGCGCCGCCATTCAGCGCAGCGTCCGTTATCACGCTCATCTGATGAATTATGGAAAAAAAACGTAAACTTTGTAGTTTTTTTGGCGCGCTTATTTCACCGCCCGTTCCTACGCGCCGCCGTTCAATGCAGCTTCCGTTATCACGCTCATCTAATGAATTATGGAAAAAAAACGTACACTTTATAGCTTTTTTGGCGCGCTTATTTCACCGCCCGTTCCTACGTGCCGCCGTTCAGCGCAGCTTCCGTTATCACGCTCATCTGATGAATTACGGAAAAAAAAACGTAAATTTTATAGTTTTTTTGGCGCGCTTATTTCACCGCCCGTTCCTACGCGCCGCCGTTCAGCGCAGCGTCCGTTATCACCCTCATCTGATGAATTACAGAAAAAAAACGTAAACTTTATAGTTTTTTTGGCGCGCTTATTTCACCGCCCGTTCCTATGCGCCGCCGTTCAGCGCAGCGTCCGTTATCACGCTCAATGAGGATGAGAGCTGGCTACAGGTGCCTCCAGGGCGACACGTAGCCAGCCCTCACCCTTGGAATAGCTCAATGAGGATGAGAGCTGGCTACAGGTGCCTCCAGGGCGACCCCTAGCCAGCCCTCACCCTTGGAATAGCTCAATGAGGATGAGAGCTGGCTACAGGTGCCTCCAGGGCGACCCCTAGCCAGCCCTCACCCTTGGAGCAGCTCAATGAGGATGAGAGCTGGCTACAGGTGCCTCCAGGGCGACCCGTAGCCAGCCCTCACCCTTGGAGCAGCTCAATGAGGATGAGAGCTGGCTACAGGTGCCTCCAGGGCGACCCGTAGCCAGCCCTCACCCTTGGAGCAGCTCAATGAGGATGAGAGCTGGCTACAGGTGCCTCCAGGGCGACCCTTAGCCAGCCGTCACCCTTGGAATAGCTCAATGAGGATGAGAGCTGGCTACAGGTTTGATGATACCAAAAGCACTTAAAATTCAATCTGCAACAAAAAAAAGTCGCTATGACGCCGCCGTTAAGGGCTGCGTCCGTTATCACGCTCATCTGATAAATTACAGAAAAAAAACGTAAACTTTATCGTTTTTTTGGCGCACTTATTTCACCGCCCGTTCCTACGTGCCGCCGTTCAGCATAGCATCCGTTATCACGCTCATCTGATGAATTACGGAAAAAAAACGTAAACTTTATAGTTTTTTTGGCGCGCTTATTTCATCGCCCGTTCCTACGCGCCGCCATTCAGCGCAGCGTCCGTTATCACGCTCATCTGATGAATTATGGAAAAAAAACGTAAACTTTGTAGTTTTTTTGGCGCGCTTATTTCACCGCCCGTTCCTACGCGCCGCCGTTCAATGCAGCTTCCGTTATCACGCTCATCT
Organism: Phyllobates terribilis; assembly: GCF_046119375.1. Taxonomy (NCBI): domain Eukaryota; kingdom Metazoa; phylum Chordata; class Amphibia; order Anura; family Dendrobatidae; genus Phyllobates; species Phyllobates terribilis. Next base: position 322,118,111 of record NW_027362764.1, on the reverse strand, counting down.
AATGAATTATGGAAAAAAAACGTACACTTTATAGCTTTTTTGGCGCGCTTATTTCACCGCCCGTTCCTACGTGCCGCCGTTCAGCGCAGCTTCCGTTATCACGCTCATCTGATGAATTACGGAAAAAAAAACGTAAATTTTATAGTTTTTTTGGCGCGCTTATTTCACCGCCCGTTCCTACGCGCCGCCGTTCAGCGCAGCGTCCGTTATCACCCTCATCTGATGAATTACAGAAAAAAAACGTAAACTTTATAGTTTTTTTGGCGCGCTTATTTCACCGCCCGTTCCTATGCGCCGCCGTTCAGCGCAGCGTCCGTTATCACGCTCAATGAGGATGAGAGCTGGCTACAGGTGCCTCCAGGGCGACACGTAGCCAGCCCTCACCCTTGGAATAGCTCAATGAGGATGAGAGCTGGCTACAGGTGCCTCCAGGGCGACCCCTAGCCAGCCCTCACCCTTGGAGCAGCTCAATGAGGATGAGAGCTGGCTACAGGTGCCTCCAGGGCGACCCCTAGCCAGCCCTCACCCTTGGAGCAGCTCAATGAGGATGAGAGCTGGCTACAGGTGCCTCCAGGGCGACCCCTAGCCAGCCCTCACCCTTGGAGCAGCTCAATGAGGATGAGAGCTGGCTACAGGTGCCTCCAGGGCGACCCCTAGCCAGCCCTCACCCTTGGAGCAGCTCAATGAGGATGAGAGCTGGCTACAGGTGCCTCCAGGGCGACCCGTAGCCAGCCCTCACCCTTGGAGCAGCTCAATGAGGATGAGAGCTGGCTACAGGTGCCTCCAGGGCGACCCGTAGCCAGCCCTCACCCTTGGAGCAGCTCAATGAGGATGAGAGCTGGCTACAGGTGCCTCCAGGGCGACCCTTAGCCAGCCGTCACCCTTGGAATAGCTCAATGAGGATGAGAGCTGGCTACAGGTTTGATGATACCAAAAGCACTTAAAATTCAATCTGCAACAAAAAAAAGTCGCTATGACGCCGCCGTTAAGGGCTGCGTCCGTTATCACGCTCATCTGATAAATTACAGAAAAAAAACGTAAACTTTATCGTTTTTTTGGCGCACTTATTTCACCGCCCGTTCCTACGTGCCGCCGTTCAGCATAGCATCCGTTATCACGCTCATCTGATGAATTACGGAAAAAAAACGTAAACTTTATAGTTTTTTTGGCGCGCTTATTTCATCGCCCGTTCCTACGCGCCGCCATTCAGCGCAGCGTCCGTTATCACGCTCATCTGATGAATTATGGAAAAAAAACGTAAACTTTGTAGTTTTTTTGGCGCGCTTATTTCACCGCCCGTTCCTACGCGCCGCCGTTCAATGCAGCTTCCGTTATCACGCTCATCTAATGAATTATGGAAAAAAAACGTACACTTTATAGCTTTTTTGGCGCGCTTATTTCACCGCCCGTTCCTACGTGCCGCCGTTCAGCGCAGCTTCCGTTATCACGCTCATCTGATGAATTACGGAAAAAAAAACGTAAATTTTATAGTTTTTTTGGCGCGCTTATTTCACCGCCCGTTCCTACGCGCCGCCGTTCAGCGCAGCGTCCGTTATCACCCTCATCTGATGAATTACAGAAAAAAAACGTAAACTTTATAGTTTTTTTGGCGCGCTTATTTCACCGCCCGTTCCTATGCGCCGCCGTTCAGCGCAGCGTCCGTTATCACGCTCAATGAGGATGAGAGCTGGCTACAGGTGCCTCCAGGGCGACACGTAGCCAGCCCTCACCCTTGGAATAGCTCAATGAGGATGAGAGCTGGCTACAGGTGCCTCCAGGGCGACCCCTAGCCAGCCCTCACCCTTGGAGCAGCTCAATGAGGATGAGAGCTGGCTACAGGTGCCTCCAGGGCGACCCCTAGCCAGCCCTCACCCTTGGAGCAGCTCAATGAGGATGAGAGCTGGCTACAGGTGCCTCCAGGGCGACCCCTAGCCAGCCCTCACCCTTGGAGCAGCTCAATGAGGATGAGAGCTGGCTACAGGTGCCTCCAGGGCGACCCCTAGCCAGCCCTCACCCTTGGAGCAGCTCAATGAGGATGAGAGCTGGCTACAGGTTTGATGATACCAAAAGCACTTAAAATTCAATCTGCAACAAAAAAAAGTCGCTCTGACGCCGCCGTTAAGGGCTGCGTCCGTTATCACGCTCATCTGATAAATTACAGAAAAAAAACGTAAACTTTATCGTTTTTTTGGCGCACTTATTTCACCGCCCGTTCCTACGTGCCGCCGTTCAGCACAGCATCCGTTATCACGCTCATCTGATGAATTACGGAAAAAAAACGTAAACTTTATAGTTTTTTTGGCGCGCTTATTTCACCGCCCGTTCCTACGCGCCGCCATTCAGCGCAGCGTCCGTTATCACGCTCATCTGATGAATTACGGAAAAAAAACTTAAACTTTATAGTTTTTTTGGCGCGCTTATTTCACCGCCCGTTCCTACGCGTCGCCGTTCAACGCAGCTTCCGTTATCACGCTCATCTAATGAATTATGGAAAAAAAATGTACACTTTATAGCTTTTTTGGCGCGCTTATTTCACCGCCCGTTCCTACGCGCCGCCGTTCAGCGCAGCTTCCGTTATCACGCTCATCTGATGAATTACGGAAAAAAAACGTAAATTTTATAGTTTTTTTGGCGCGCTTATTTCACCGCCCGTTCCTACGCGCCGCCGTTCAGCGCAGCGTCCGTTATCACCCTCATCTGATGAATTACGGAAAAAAAACGTAAACTTTATTGTTTTTTTGGCGCGCTTATTTCACCGCCCGTTCCTATGCGCCGCCGTTCAGCGCAGCATCCGTTATCACGCTCAATGAGGATGAGAGCTGGCTACAGGTGCCTCCAGGGCGACACGTAGCCAGCCCTCACCCTTGGAATAGCTCAATGAGGATGAGAGCTGGCTACAGGTGCCTCCAGGGCGACCCCTAGCCAGCCCTCACCCTTGGAGCAGCTCAATGAGGATGAGAGCTGGCTACAGGTGCCTCCAGGGTGACCCCTAGCCAGCCCTCACCCTTGGAGCAGCTCAATGAGGATGAGAGCTGGCTACAGGTGCCTCCAGGGCGACCCCTAGCCAGCCCTCACCCTTGGAGCAGCTCAATGAGGATGAGAGCTGGCTACAGGTGCCTCCAGGGCGACCCCTAGCCAGCCCTCACCCTTGGAGCAGCTCAATGAGGATGAGAGCTGGCTACAGGTGCCTCCAGGGCGACCCCTAGCCAGCCCTCACCCTTGGAGCAGCTCAATGACGATGAGAGCTGGCTACAGGTGCCTCCAGGGTGTCCCCTAGCCAGCCCTCACCCTTGGAGCAGCTCAATGAGGATGAGAGCTGGCTACAGGTGCCTTCAGGGCGACCCCTAGCCAGCCCTCACCCTTGGAGCAGCTCAATGAGGATGAGAGCTGGCTACAGGTGCCTCCAGGGCGACCCCTAGCCAGCCCTCACCCTTGGAGCAGCTCAATGAGGATGAGAGCTGGCTACAGGTGCCTCCAGGGCGATCCCTAGCCAGCCCTCACCCTTGGAGCAGCTCAATGAGGATGAGAGCTGGCTACAGGTGCCTCCAGGGCGACCCCTAGCCAGCCCTCACCCTTGGAGCAGCTCAATGAGGATGAGAGCTGGCTACAGGTGCCTCCAGGGCGACCCCTAGCCAGCCCTCACCCTTGGAGCAGCTCAATGAGGATGAGAGCTGGCTACAGGTGCCTCCAGGGCGACCCCTAGCCAGCCCTCACCCTTGGAGCAGCTCAATGAGGATGAGAGCTGGCTACAGGTTTGATGATACCAAAAGCACTTTAAATTCAATCTGCAACAAAAAAAAGTCGCTCTGACGCCGCCGTTAAGGGCTGCGTCCGTTATCACGCTCATCTGATAAATTACAGAAAAAAAACGTAAACTTTATCGTTTTTTTAGCCCACTTATTTCACCGCCCGTTCCTACGTGCCGCCGTTCAGCACAGCATCCGTTATCACGCTCATCTGATGAATTACGGAAAAAAAACGTAAACTTTATAGTTTTTTTGGCGCGCTTATTTCACCGCCCGTTCCTACGCGCCGCCATTCAGCGCAGCGTCCGTTATCACGCTCATCTGATGAATTACGGAAAAAAAACGTAAACTTTATAGTTTTTTTGGCGCGCTTATTTCACCGCCCGTTCCTACGCGCCGCCGTTCAGCGCAGCTTCCATTATCACGCTCATCTGATGAATTACGGAAAAAAAACGTAAATTTTATAGTTTTTTTGGCGCGCTTATTTCACCGCCCGTTCCTACGCGCCGCCGTTCAGCGCAGCGTACGTTATCACGCTCATCTGATGAATTACGGAAAAAAAACGTAAACTTTATAGTTTTTTTGGCGCGCTTATTTCACCGCCCGTTCCTATGCTCCGCCATTCAGCGCAGCGTCCGTTATCACGCTCAATGAGGATGAGAGCTGGCTACAGGTGCCTCCAGGGCGACACGTAGCCAGCCCTCACCCTTGGAATAGCTCAATGAGGATGAGAGCTGGCTACAGGTGCCTCCAGGGCGACCCCTAGCCAGCCCTCACCCTTGGAGCAGCTCAATGAGGATGAGAGCTGGCTACAGGTGCCTCCAGGGCGACCCCTAGCCAGCCCTCACCCTTGGAGCAGCTCAATGAGGATGAGAGCTGGCTACAGGTGCCTCCAGGGCGACCCCTAGCCAGCCCTCACCCTTGGAGCAGCTCAATGAGGATGAGAGCTGGCTACAGGTGCCTCCAGGGCGACCCCTAGCCAGCCCTCACCATTGGAGCAGTTCAATGAGGATGAGAGCTGGCTACAGGTGCCTCCAGGGCGACCCCTAGCCAGCCCTCACCCTTGGAGCAGCTCAATGAGGATGAGAGCTGGCTACAGGTGCCTCCAGGGCGACCCCTAGCCAGCCCTCACCCTTGGAGCAGCTCAATGAGGATGAGAGCTGGCTACAGGTGCCTCCAGGGCGACCCCTAGCCAGCCCTCACCCTTGGAGCAGCTCAATGAGGATGAGAGCTGGCTACAGGTGCCTCCAGGGCGACCCCAAGCCAGCCCTCACCCTTGGAGCAGCTCAATGAGGATGAGAGCTGGCTACAGGTTTGATGATACCAAAAGCACTTTAAATTCAATCTGCAACAAAAAAAAGTCGCTCTGACGCCGCCGTTAAGGGCTGCGTCCGTTATCACGCTCATCTGATAAATTACAGAAAAAAAACGTAAACTTTATCGTTTTTTTGGCGCACTTATTTCACCGCCCGTTCCTACGTGCCGCCGTTCAGCACAGCATCCGTTATCACGCTCATCTGATGAATTACGGAAAAAAAAACGTAAACTTTATAGTTTTTTTGGCGCGCTTATTTCACCGCCCGTACCTACGCGCCGCCATTCAGCGCAGCGTCCGTTATCACGCTCATCTGATGAATTACGGAAAAAAAACGTAAACTTTATAGTTTTTTTGGCGCGCTTATTTCACCGCCCGTTCCTATGCGCCGCCGTTCAGCGCAGCTTCCGTTATCACGCTCATCTGATGAATTACGGAAAAAAACCGTAAATTTTATAGTTTTTTTGGCGCGCTTATTTCACCGCCCGTTTCTACGCGCCGCCGTTCAGCGCAGCGTACGTTATCACGTTCATCTGATGAATTACGGAAAAAAAACGTAAACTTTATAGTTTTTTTGGCGCGCTTATTTCACCGCCCGTTCCTATGCGCCGCCGTTCAGCGCAGTGTCCGTTATCACGCTCAATGAGGATGAGAGCTGGCTACAGGTGCCTCCAGGGCGACACGTAGCCAGCCCTCACCCTTGGAGCAGCTCAATGAGGATGAGAGCTGGCTACAGGTGCCTCCAGGGCGACCCCTAGCCAGCCCTCACCCTTGGAGCAGCTCAATGAGGATGAGAGCTGGCTACAGGTGCCTCCAGGGCGACCCCTAGCCAGCCCTCACCCTTGGAGCAGCTCAATGAGGATGAGAGCTGGCTACAGGTGCCTCCAGGGCGACCCCTAGCCAGCCCTCACCCTTGGAGCAGCTCAATGAGGATGAGAGCTGGCTACAGGTGCCTCCAGGGCGACCCCTAGCCAGCCCTCACCCTTGGAGCAGCTCAATGAGGATGAGAGCTGGCTACAGGTGCCTCCAGGGCGACCCCTAGCCAGCCCTCACCCTTGGAGCAGCTCAATGAGGATGAGAGCTGGCTACAGGTGCCTCCAGGGCGACGCCTAGCCAGCCCTCACCCTTGGAGCAGCTCAATGAGGATGAGAGCTGGCTACAGGTTTGATGATACCAAAAGCACTTAAAATTCAATCTGCAACAAAAAAAAGTCGCTCTGACGCCGCCGTTAAGGGCTGCGTCCGTTATCACGCTCATCTGATAAATTACAGAAAAAAAACGTAAACTTTATCGTTTTTTTGGCGCACTTATTTCACCGCCCGTTCCTACGTGCCACCGTTCAGCACAGCATCCGTTATCACGCTCATCTGATGAATTACGGAAAAAAAACGTAAACTTTATAGTTTTTTTGGCGCGCTTATTTCACCGCCCGTTCCTACGCGCCACCGTTCAACGCAGCTTCCGTTATCACGCTCATCTAATGAATTATGGAAAAAAAAACGTACACTTTATAGCTTTTTTGGCGCGCTTATTTCACCGCCCGTTCCTACGCGCCGCCGTTAAGCGCAGCTTCCGTTATCACGCTCATCTGATGAATTACGGAAAAAAAATGTAAATTTTATAGTTTTTTTGGCGCGCTTTTTTCACCGCCTGTTCATACGCGCCACCGTTCAGCGCAGTGTTCGTTATCACCCTCATCTGATGAATTACGGAAAAAAAACGTAAACTTTATAGTTTTTTTGGCGCGCTTATTTCACCGCCCGTTCCTATGCGCCGCCGTTCAGCGCAGCGTCCGTTATCACGCTCAATGAGGATGAGAGCTGGCTACAGGTGCCTCCAGGGCGACACGTAGCCAGCCCTCACCCTTGGAATAGCTCAATGAGGATGAGAGCTGGCTACAGGTGCCTCCAGGGCGACCCCTAGCCAGCCCTCACCCTTGGAGCAGCTCAATGAGGATGAGAGCTGGCTACAGGTGCCTCCAGGGCGACCCCTAGCCAGCCCTCACCCTTGGAGCAGCTCAATGAGGATGAGAGCTGGCTACAGGTGCCTCCAGGGCGACCCCTAGCCAGCCCTCACCCTTGGAGCAGCTCAATGAGGATGAGAGCTGGCTACAGGTGCCTCCAGGGCGACCCCTAGCCAGCCCTCACCCTTGGAGCAGCTCAATGAGGATGAGAGGTTGCTACAGGCTTGATGATACCAAAAGCACTTTAAATTCAATCTGCAACAAAAAAAAGTCGCTCTGACGCCGCCGTTAAGGGCTGCGTCCGTTATCACGCTCATCTGATAAATTACAGAAAAAAAACGTAAACTTTATCGTTTTTTTGGCGCACTTATTTCACCGCCCGTTCCTACGTGCCACCGTTCAGCACAGCATCCGTTATCACGCTCATCTGATGAATTACGGAAAAAAAACGTAAACTTTATAGTTTTTTTTCGCGCGCTTATTTCACCGCCCGTTCCTACGTGCCACTGTTCAACGCAGCTTCCGTTATCACGCTCATCTAATGAATTATGGAAAAAAAAACGTACACTTTATAGCTTTTTTGGCGCGCTTATTTCACCGCCCGTTCCTACGCGCCGCCGTTCAGCGCAGCTTCCGTTATCACGCTCATCTGATGAATTACGGAAAAAAAATGTAAATTTTATAGTTTTTTTGGCGCGCTTTTTTCACCGCCTGTTCATACGCGCCACCGTTCAGCGCAGCGTTCGTTATCACCCTCATCTGATGAATTACGGAAAAAAAACGTAAACTTTATAGTTTTTTTGGCGCGCTTATTTCACCGCCCGTTCCTATGCGCCGCCGTTCAGCGCAGCGTCCGTTATCACGCTCAATGAGGATGAGAGCTGGCTACAGGTGCCTCCAGGGCGACACGTAGCCAGCCCTCACCCTTGGAATAGCTCAATGAGGATGAGAGCGGGCTACAGGTGCCTCCAGGGCGACCCCTAGCCAGCCCTCACCCTTGGAGCAGCTCAATGAGGATGAGAGCTGGCTACAGGTGCCTCCAGGGCGACCCCTAGCCAGCCCTCACCCTTGGAGCAGCTCAATGAGGATGAGAGCTGGCTACAGGTTCCTCCAGGGCGACCCCTAGCCAGCCCTCACCCTTGGAGCAGCTCAATGAGGATGAGAGCTGGCTACAGGTGCCTCCAGGGCGACCCCTAGCCAGCCCTCACCCTTGGAGCAGCTCAATGAGGATGAGAGCTGGCTACAGGCTTGATGATACCAAAAGCACTTTAAATTCAATCTGCAACAAAAAAAAGTCGCTCTGACGCCGCCGTTAAGGGCTGCGTCCGTTATCACGCTCATCTGATAAATTACAGAAAAAAAACGTAAACTTTATCGTTTTTTTGGCGCACTTATTTCAACGCCCGTTCCTACGTGCCGCCGTTCAGCACAGCATCCGTTATCACGCTCATCTGATGAATTACGGAAAAAAAACGTAAACTTTATAGTTTTTTTGGCGCGCTTATTTCACCGCCCGTTCCTACGCGCCGCCATTCAGCGCAGCGTCCGTTATCACGCTCATCTGATGAATTACGGAAAAAAAACGTAAACTTTATAGTTTTTTTGGCGCGCTTATTTCACCGCCCGTTCCTACGCCACGGTTTTTACACAACTTTAAGTGTTTTACAACATGGTCACATGCTCTATTTATTTTTACCTATTTTTGATATGAAATATGGGCTCCATCTATGGATGTGATTATTGGCCTCAATACCAGTGATTATTGCTGCCATTTTTGTGTCTTTTTAAATAATGATGTAATAAAATTTCAACTTTTTAAATGCCTTTAATTAAACTCCTTATTCTCATTTGATTATATGGTCACAATCTGTGTTAAAAGAGTTAATGTTTTACAAGGTCAGGCAGCAGCACCTTGAAAGTCCTAATCTCAGTGAAACAACACAGACAAAAAAGATACATCATCATCCCCTCCCCCCATCACAGCCTTTCCACCGAAGGATAAGTGAAAAATCTCCTTATTGTGTGTTTCCTGTGAGGGTCTATCATGAACGAGTGAATGGCTTTTAAAGCACAGCTGCCATCCAGTGTTCAATTTCCAGAAATGCAGCTGAATTCTGGCTGACAAGTAATGAATGATATTTAAAGCACAGATGCCATCTGGTGGTCATTTCCAAGTGATGAAATGTTGTGAGGGCTGGCTAAATGGCTTGTTTTTCGGACCTGGCACAGACGAGGTTTTTGCAAGCCTTTTTTCGGAGCCTTAATGGCGTCAGATCGACCCGGGACGGCGTGCAGAGCATCTCCCGGGCTGAATCTGTAAAATGGCGAGCGTTGCGTCGTCCAGCGGCGAAGTTTTTTCGTGAGGGCTGGCTATTGTAGGTGAGAGCTGGCTATTAAAGAAGATGGCAGAGAGGATTTCTTTGGAAAAATGTTTTCATCTCGAAACGTTCCGAAAAAAAGTACAGCGCGTCCGGCATGTGATAAGAGTGCGGCACGCCGAATATCGGCGTCCAGCTCCAAACCGCGTGCGTTCCAGAGCCAGAAAACTGTAGCGCGGACGCCGAGCCTTAATCGCAAATTCCGGAGATGCTCGTCCCCTCGGGACGAGTGTGGGAGCGCCTGACGCGAATCTGGTCAAAAAACGCAAACATTTCCAAAATCCAAAGGTCCAGCTGTTGAATTTCTTTTTTAACTTACCTATTAGCGATTCAATGTTCACTGCCCTTCTTGACATCAAGTTGTACCTGTGATGGGCCACTCGATTTCTGAGTTAATGCGCCTGCTTTGTGAACAGATGTTCATGAGTTTGACTCCACGGAGAGTATTTTTCATTACTTACTAATAAGCTTCTTAAAGAGCCAATGGAAATTTGCATTGATTTTCGGCTTGAGATAGTGCAAATGTGAGATATAGAATCTGTATTAATTGTTCATAAAGAACTTGATGTCATCATATGCTGTATAGATTGGCATTAACAGTAACATAGAGAAACCAATGGATTTCTTTTTTAACTTACCTATTAACGATTCAATGTTCACTGCCCTTCTTCACATTAAGTTGCACCTGTGATGGTCCACTCGATTACTGGGTTAATGTGCCTGCTTTATGAACAGATGTTCATGAGTTTGACTCCACGGAGAGTATTTTTCATTTACTTACTAATAAGCTTCCAGTAGAGCCAAAGGAAATTTGCATTGATTTTGGGCTTGAGATAGTGCAATAGTGAGATATAGAATATGTCTTAATTGTTCATAAAGAACAAGATGTTATCATACGCTGTATAGATTAGCATTAACAATAACATAGTGAAAATAATGGATTTCGTTTTTAACTTAACTATTAGCGATTCAATGTTCACTGCCCTTCATGACATCACCTTGCATCTATGATCGTTCAGAGGCTTACTGGGTTAATGCATCTGACTTCTGAACAGGTGTAAATGAGTCCGACTCCACAGAGAGTATTTTTCATTTACTTACTATTAAGCTTTCTATAGAGCCAACGGAAATTTGCATTGATTTTGGGCTTGAGATAGTGCAAATGTGAGATATAGAATCTGTAATAATTGTTCATAAAGAACTTGATGTCATCATACGCTGTATAGATTGGCATTAAAAATAACATAGTGAAACCAATGGATTTATTTTTTAACTTACCTATTAGCAATTCAATGTTCACTGCCATTCTTGACATCACATAGCACCTATGATGGTCCAGTGGCTTACTGGGTTAATGCATGTGCCTTGTAAACAGGTGTTCATGAATTCGACTTCACAAAGAGTATTTTTCATTTACATACTAATAAGCTTGCTATAGAGCCAATGGAAATGTGCATTGATTTTCGGCTTGAGATAGTGCAATTGTGAGAAATAGAATCTGTATTAATTGTTCATAAAGAACAAGATGTCATCATACGCTGTATAGATTGGCATTAACAATAACATAGTGAAACCAATGGATTTCTTTTTTAACTTACCTATTAGCGATTCAATGTTCACTGCTCTTCTTGACATCACTTTTCTCTCTCGATGGTCCAGTGGCTCTTTGGGTTAATGCGCCTGACTTGTCAGCAAGTGCTCATGCGTTCGACTCCACGGAGAGTATTTTTCATTTAGCTTCCCATAGAGCCAATGGAAATTTGCATTGATTTTGGGCTTGAAATAGTTGTGAGATATAGAATCTGTATTAATTGTTCATAAAGAACAAGATGTCATCATACGCTGTATAGATTGGCATTAACAGTAACATAGAGAAACCAATGGATTTCTTTTTTAACTTACCTATTAGCGATTCAATGTTCACTGCCCTTCTTGACATCAAATTGCACCTGTGATGGTCCACTGGCTTACTGGGTTGATGCTCCTGCTTTGTGAACAGATGTTCATGAGTTCAACACCATGGAAAGTATTTTTAATTTACTTACTCAAAAGCTTCTTATAGAGCCAATGGAAATTTGCATTGATTTTGGACTTGAGATAGTGCAATTGTGAGAAATAGAATCTGTATTAATTGTCCATAAAGAACAAGATGTCATCATACGCTGTATAGATTGGCATTAACAATAACATAGTGAAACCAATGGATTTCTTTTTTAATTTACCTATTAGCGATTCAATGTTCACTGCTCTTTTTGACATCACATTTCTCCTGTGATGGTCCAGTGGCTCTCTAGGTTAATGTGCCTGACATGTGAGCAAGTATTCATGAGTTAGACTCCACAGAGATTATTTTTCATTTAGCTTCCTATAGAGCCAATGGAAATTTGCATTGATTTTGGGCTTGAGATAGTTGTGAGATATAGAATCTGTATTAATTGTTCATAAAGAACAAGATGTCATCATACGCTGTATAGATTGGCATTAACAGTAACATAGAGAAACCAATGGATTTATTTTTTAACTTACCTATTAGCGATTCAATGTTCACTGCCCTTCTTGACATCAAATTTCTACTGTGTTGGTCCAGTGGCTCTCTGGGTTAATGCGCCTGCTTTGTGAACATATGTTCATGAGTTCGACTTCACGGAAAATATTTTTAATTTACTTACTCATAAGCTTCTTATAGAGCCAATGGAAATTTGCATTGATTTTGGGCTTGAGATAGGGCAATTGTGAGAAATAGAATCTGTATTAATTGTTCATAAAGAACAAGATGTCATCATACGCTGTATAGATTGGCATTAACAATAACATAGTGAAACCAATGGATTTCTTTTTTAAATTACCTATTATCAATTCAATGTTCACTGCTCTTCTTGACATCGCATTGCTTCTGTGATGGTCCAGTGGCTTTCTGGGTTAATGCGCCTGACTTGTGAGCAAGTATTCATGGAGTTTGATTCCACGGAGACTATTTTTCATTTGGCTTCCTATAGAGCCAATGCAAATTTGCATTGATTTTGGGCTTGAGATAGTGCAATTGTGAGATATAGAATCTGTATTAATTGTTCATAAAGAACAAGATGTCATCATACGCTGTATAGATTGGCATTAACAATAACATAGTGAAACCAATGGATTTCTTTTTTAACTTACATATTAGCGATTAAATTTTCACTGCTCTGCTTGACAGCCCATTTCTCCTGTGATGGTCCAGTGGCTCTCTGGGTTAAAGTGTCTGACTTGTGAGCAAGTGTTCTTGAGCTTGACTCCACGGAGAGTATTTTTCATTTAGCTTCCTATAGAGCCAATGGAAATTTACATTGATTTTGGGCTTGAGATAGTGCAATTGTGAGAAAAAGAATCTGTATTAATTGTTCATAAAGAACAAGATGTCATCATACGCTGTATAGATTGGCATTAACAATAACATAGTGAAACCAATGGATTTCTTTTTTAAATTACCTATTATCAATTCAATGTTCACTGCTCTTCTTGACATTGCATTGCTTCTGTGATGGTCCAGTGGCTTTCTGGGTTACTGCGCCTGACTTGTGAGCAAGTATTCATGAGTTTGACTCCACGGAGACTATTTTTCATTTGGCTTCCTATAGAGCCAATGCAAATTTGCATTGATTTTGGGCTTGAGATAGTGCAATTGTGAGATATAGAATCTGTATTAATTGTTCATAAAGAACAAGATGTCATCATACGCTGTATAGATTGGCATTAACAATAACATAGAGAAACCAATGGATTTATTTTTTAACTTACCTATTAGCGATTCAATGTTCACTGCCCTTCTTGACATCAAATTGCACCTGTGATGGTCCACTGGCTTACTGGGTTGATGTGCCTGCTTTGTGAACAGATGTTCATGAGTTCAACTCCATGGGAAGTATTTATAATTTACTTACTGATAAGCTCCTTATAGAGCCAATGGAAATTTGCATTGATTTTGGACTTGAGATAGTGCAATTGTGAGAAATAGAATCTGTATTAATTGTTCATAAAGAACAAGATGTCATCATACGCTGTATAGATTGGCATTAACAATAACATAGTGAAACCAATGGATTTCTTTTTTAATTTACCTATTAGCGATTCAATGTTCACTGCTCTTCTTGACATCACATTTCTCCTGTGATGGTCCAGTGGCTCTCTCGGTTAATGCGCCTGACATGTGAGCAAGTGTTCATGAGTTCAACCCCACGAAGAGTATTTTTCATTTAGCTTCCTATAGAGCCAATGGAAATTTGCATTGATTTTGGGCTTGAGATAGTGCAATTGTGAGATATAGAATCTGTATTAATTGTTCATAAAGAACAAGATGTCATCATACGCTGTACAGATTGGCATTGACAGTAACATAGAGAAACCAATGGATTTATTTTTTAACTTACCTATTAGCTATTCAATGTTCACTGCCCTTCTTGACATCAAATTGCACATGTGATGGTCCACTGGCTTACTGGGTTGATGCGCCTGCTTTGTGAACAGATGTTCATGAGTTCAACTCCATGGAAAGTATTTTTAATTTACTTCCTCATAAGCTTCTTATAGAGCCAATGGAAATTTGCATTGATTTTGGACTTGAGATAGTGCAATTGTGAGAAATAGAATCTGTATTAATTGTTCATAAAGAACAAGATGTCATCATACGCTGTATAGATTGGCATTAACAATAACATAGTGAAACCAATGGATTTCTTTTTTAACTTACCTATTAGTGATTCAATGTTCACTGCCCTTCTTGACATTACATTGCTCCTGTGATGGTCCAGTGGCTTCCTTGGTTAAGGCGCCTGACTTGTGAAGAGGTGTTCATGTGTTCAACTCCACGAAGAGTATTTTTCATTTAGCTTCCTATAGAGCCAATGGAAATTTGCATTGATTTTGGGCTTGAGATAGTGCAATTGTGAGATATAAAATCTGTATTAATTGTTCATAAAGAACAAGATGTCATCATACGTTGTATAGATTGGCATTAACAATAACATAGTGAAACCAATGGATTTCTTTTTTAACTTACCTATTAGCAATTCAATGTTCACTGCCATTCTTGACATCACTTAGCACCTATGATGGTCCAGTGGCTTACTGGGTTAATGCACCTGCCTTGTAAACAGGTGTTCATGAATTTGACTTCACAAAGAGAATTTTTCATTTACTTACTAATAAACTTGCTATAGAGCCAATGCAAATTTGCATTGATTTTGGGCTTGAGATAGTGCAATTGTGAGATATAGAATCTGTATTAATTGTTCATAAAGAACAAGATGTCATCTTACACTGTATAGATTGGAATTAACAATAACATAGTGAAACCAATGGATTTCTTTTTTAACTTACCTATTAGCGATTCAATGTTCACTGCTCTTCTTGACATCACATTTCTCCCGTGATGTTCCAGTGGCTCTCTGGGTTAATACGCCTGACTTGTCAGCAAGTGTTCATGAGTTCGACTCCACGGAGAGTATTTTTCATTTAGTTTCCTATAGAGCCAATGGAAATTTGCATTGATTTTGGGCTTGAGATAGTGCAATTGTGAGATATAAAATCTGTATTAATTGTTCATAAAGAACAAGATGTCATCATACGCTGTACAGATTGGAATTGACAGTAACATAGAGAAACCAATGGATTTATTTTTTAACTTACCTATTAGCGATTCAATGTTCACTTCCCTTCTTGACATCAAATTGCACCTGTGATGGTCCACTGGCTTACTGGGTTGATGCGCCTCCTTTGTGAACAGATGTTCATGAGTACAACTCCACGGAAAGAATTTTTCAATTACTTACTCATAAGCTTCTTATAGAGCCAATGAAAATTTGCATTGATTTTGGACTTGAGATAGTGCAATTGTGAGAAATAGAATCTGTATTAATTGTTCATAAAGAACAAGATGTCATCATACGCTGTATAGATTGGCATTAACAATAACATAGTGAAACGAATGGATTTTTTTTTTAACTTACCTATTAGCGATTCAATGTTCACTGCTCTTCTTGACATCACATTTCTACTGTGTTGGTCCAGTGGCTCTCTGGGTTAATGCGCCTGCTTTGTGAACAGATGTTCATGAGTTCGACTTCACGGAAAATTTTTTTAATTTACTTACTCATAAGCTTCTTATAGAGCCAATGGAAATTTGCATTGATTTTGGGCTTGAGATAGGGCAATTGTGAGAAATAGAATCTGTATTAATTGTTCATAAAGAACAAGATGTCATCATACGCTGTATAGATTGGCATTAACAATAACATAGTGAAAACAATGGATTTCTTTTTTAACTTACATATTAGCGATTAAATTTTCACTGCTCTGCTTGACAGCCCATTTCTCCTGTGATGGTCCAGTGGCTCTCTGGGTTAAAGTGTCTGACTTGTGAGCAAGTGTTCTTGAGCTTGACTCCACGGAGAGGATTTTTCATTTAGCTTCCTATAGAGCCAATGGAAATTTACATTGATTTTGGGCTTGAGATAGTGCAATTGTGAGAAAAAGAATCTGTATTATTTGTTCATAAAGAACAAGATGTCATCATACGCTGTATAGATTGGCATTAACAATAACATAGTGAAACCAATGGATTTCTTTTTTAAATTACCTATTATCAATTCAATGTTCACTGCTCTTCTTGACATCGCATTGCTTCTGTGATGGTCCAGTGGCTTTCTGGGTTAATGCGCCTGACTTGTGAGCAAGTATTCATGGAGTTTGACTCCACGGAGACTATTTTTCATTTGGCTTCCTATAGAGCCAATGCAAATTTGCATTGATTTTGGGCTTGAGATAGTGCAATTGTGAGATATAGAATCTGTATTAATTGTTCATAAAGAACAAGATCTCATCATACGCTGTATAGATTGGCATTAACAATAACATAGTGAAACCAATGGATTTCTTTTTTAACTTACATATTAGCGATTAAATTTTCACTGCTCTGCTTGACAGCCCATTTCTCCTGTGATGGTCCAGTGGCTCTCTGGGTTAAAGTGTCTGATTTGTGAGCAAGTGTTCTTGAGCTTGACTCCACGGAGAGTATTTTTCATTTAGCTTCCTATAGAGCCAATGGAAATTTACATTGATTTTGGGCTTGAGATAGTGCAATTGTGAGAAAAAGAATCTGTATTAATTGTTCATAAAGAACAAGATGTCATCATACGCTGTATAGATTGGCATTAACAATAACATAGTGAAACCAATGGATTTCTTTTTTAAATTACCTATTATCAATTCAATGTTCACTGCTCTTCTTGACATTGCATTGCTTCTGTAATGGTCCAGTGGCTTTCTGGGTTAATGCGCCTGACTTGTGAGCAAGTATTCATGAGTTTGACTCCACGGAGACTATTTTTCATTTGGCTTCCTATAGAGCCAATGCAAATTTGCATTGATTTTGGGCTTGAGATAGTGCAATTGTGAGATATAGAATCTGTATTAATTGTTCATAAAGAACAAGATGTCATCATACGCTGTATAGATTGGCATTAACAATAACATAGAGAAACCAATGGATTTATTTTTTAACTTACCTATTAGCGATTCAATGTTCACTGCCCTTCTTGACATCAAATTGCACCTGTGATGGTCCACTGGCTTACTGGGTTGATGCGCCTGCTTTGTGAACAGATGTTCATGAGTTCGATTCCACAGAAAGTATTTTTAATTTACTTACTCATAAGCTTCTTATAGAGCCAATGGAAATTTGCATTGATTTTGGACTTGAGATAGTGCAATTGTGAGAAAAAGAATCTGTATTATTTGTTCATAAAGAACAAGATGTCATCATACGCTGTATAGATTGGCATTAACAATAACATAGTGAAACCAATGGATTTCTTTTTTAAATTACCTATTATCAATTCAATGTTCACTGCTCTTCTTGACATCGCATTGCTTCTGTGATGGTCCAGTGGCTTTCTGGGTTAATGCGCCTGACTTGTGAGCAAGTATTCATGGAGTTTGACTCCACGGAGACTATTTTTCATTTGGCTTCCTATAGAGCCAATGCAAATTTGCATTGATTTTGGGCTTGAGATAGTGCAATTGTGAGATATAGAATCTGTATTAATTGTTCATAAAGAACAAGATGTCATCATACGCTGTATAGATTGGCATTAACAATAACATAGTGAAACCAATGGATTTCTTTTTTAACTTACATATTAGCGATTAAATTTTCACTGCTCTGCTTGACAGCCCATTTCTCCTGTGATGGTCCAGTGGCTCTCTGGGTTAAAGTGTCTGACTTGTGAGCAAGTGTTCTTGAGCTTGACTCCACGGAGAGTATTTTTCATTTAGCTTCCTATAGAGCCAATGGAAATTTACATTGATTTTGGGCTTGAGATAGTGCAATTGTGAGAAAAAGAATCTGTATTAATTGTTCATAAAGAACAAGATGTCATCATACGCTGTATAGATTGGCATTAACAATAACATAGTGAAACCAATGGATTTCTTTTTTAAATTACCTATTATCAATTCAATGTTCACTGCTCTTCTTGACATTGCATTGCTTCTGTGATGGTCCAGTGGCTTTCTGGGTTACTGCGCCTGACTTGTGAGCAAGTATTCATGAGTTTGACTCCACGGAGACTATTTTTCATTTGGCTTCCTATAGAGCCAATGCAAATTTGCATTGATTTTGGGCTTGAGATAGTGCAATTGTGAGATATAGAATCTGTATTAATTGTTCATAAAGAACAAGATGTCATCATACGCTGTATAGATTGGCATTAACAATAACATAGAGAAACCAATGGATTTATTTTTTAACTTACCTATTAGCGATTCAATGTTCACTGCCCTTCTTGACATCAAATTGCACCTGTGATGGTCCACTGGCTTACTGGGTTGATGTGCCTGCTTTGTGAACAGATGTTCATGAGTTCAACTCCATGGGAAGTATTTATAATTTACTTACTGATAAGCTCCTTATAGAGCCAATGGAAATTTGCATTGATTTTGGACTTGAGATAGTGCAATTGTGAGAAATAGAATCTGTATTAATTGTTCATAAAGAACAAGATGTCATCATACGCTGTATAGATTGGCATTAACAATAACATAGTGAAACCAATGGATTTCTTTTTTAATTTACCTATTAGCGATTCAATGTTCACTGCTCTTCTTGACATCACATTTCTCCTGTGATGGTCCAGTGGCTCTCTCGGTTAATGCGCCTGACATGTGAGCAAGTGTTCATGAGTTCAACCCCACGAAGAGTATTTTTCATTTAGCTTCCTATAGAGCCAATGGAAATTTGCATTGATTTTGGGCTTGAGATAGTGCAATTGTGAGATATAGAATCTGTATTAATTGTTCATAAAGAACAAGATGTCATCATACGCTGTACAGATTGGCATTGACAGTAACATAGAGAAACCAATGGATTTATTTTTTAACTTACCTATTAGCTATTCAATGTTCACTGCCCTTCTTGACATCAAATTGCACATGTGATGGTCCACTGGCTTACTGGGTTGATGCGCCTGCTTTGTGAACAGATGTTCATGAGTTCAACTCCATGGAAAGTATTTTTAATTTACTTCCTCATAAGCTTCTTATAGAGCCAATGGAAATTTGCATTGATTTTGGACTTGAGATAGTGCAATTGTGAGAAATAGAATCTGTATTAATTGTTCATAAAGAACAAGATGTCATCATACGCTGTATAGATTGGCATTAACAATAACATAGTGAAACCAATGGATTTCTTTTTTAACTTACCTATTAGTGATTCAATGTTCACTGCCCTTCTTGACATTACATTGCTCCTGTGATGGTCCAGTGGCTTCCTTGGTTAAGGCGCCTGACTTGTGAAGAGGTGTTCATGTGTTCAACTCCACGAAGAGTATTTTTCATTTAGCTTCCTATAGAGCCAATGGAAATTTGCATTGATTTTGGGCTTGAGATAGTGCAATTGTGAGATATAAAATCTGTATTAATTGTTCATAAAGAACAAGATGTCATCATACGTTGTATAGATTGGCATTAACAATAACATAGTGAAACCAATGGATTTCTTTTTTAACTTACCTATTAGCAATTCAATGTTCACTGCCATTCTTGACATCACTTAGCACCTATGATGGTCCAGTGGCTTACTGGGTTAATGCACCTGCCTTGTAAACAGGTGTTCATGAATTTGACTTCACAAAGAGAATTTTTCATTTACTTACTAATAAACTTGCTATAGAGCCAATGCAAATTTGCATTGATTTTGGGCTTGAGATAGTGCAATTGTGAGATATAGAATCTGTATTAATTGTTCATAAAGAACAAGATGTCATCTTACACTGTATAGATTGGAATTAACAATAACATAGTGAAACCAATGGATTTCTTTTTTAACTTACCTATTAGCGATTCAATGTTCACTGCTCTTCTTGACATCACATTTCTCCCGTGATGTTCCAGTGGCTCTCTGGGTTAATACGCCTGACTTGTCAGCAAGTGTTCATGAGTTCGACTCCACGGAGAGTATTTTTCATTTAGTTTCCTATAGAGCCAATGGAAATTTGCATTGATTTTGGGCTTGAGATAGTGCAATTGTGAGATATAAAATCTGTATTAATTGTTCATAAAGAACAAGATGTCATCATACGCTGTACAGATTGGAATTGACAGTAACATAGAGAAACCAATGGATTTATTTTTTAACTTACCTATTAGCTATTCAATGTTCACTGCCCTTCTTGACATCAAATTGCACATGTGATGGTCCACTGGCTTACTGGGTTGATGCGCCTGCTTTGTGAACAGATGTTCATGAGTTCAACTCCATGGAAAGTATTTTTAATTTACTTCCTCATAAGCTTCTTATAGAGCCAATGGAAATTTGCATTGATTTTGGACTTGAGATAGTGCAATTGTGAGAAATAGAATCTGTATTAATTGTTCATAAAGAACAAGATGTCATCATACGCTGTATAGATTGGCATTAACAATAACATAGTGAAACCAATGGATTTCTTTTTTAACTTACCTATTAGTGATTCAATGTTCACTGCCCTTCTTGACATTACATTGCTCCTGTGATGGTCCAGTGGCTTCCTTGGTTAAGGCGCCTGACTTGTGAAGAGGTGTTCATGTGTTCAACTCCACGAAGAGTATTTTTCATTTAGCTTCCTATAGAGCCAATGGAAATTTGCATTGATTTTGGGCTTGAGATAGTGCAATTGTGAGATATAAAATCTGTATTAATTGTTCATAAAGAACAAGATGTCATCATACGTTGTATAGATTGGCATTAACAATAACATAGTGAAACCAATGGATTTCTTTTTTAACTTACCTATTAGCAATTCAATGTTCACTGCCATTCTTGACATCACTTAGCACCTATGATGGTCCAGTGGCTTACTGGGTTAATGCACCTGCCTTGTAAACAGGTGTTCATGAATTTGACTTCACAAAGAGAATTTTTCATTTACTTACTAATAAACTTGCTATAGAGCCAATGCAAATTTGCATTGATTTTGGGCTTGAGATAGTGCAATTGTGAGATATAGAATCTGTATTAATTGTTCATAAAGAACAAGATGTCATCTTACACTGTATAGATTGGAATTAACAATAACATAGTGAAACCAATGGATTTCTTTTTTAACTTACCTATTAGCGATTCAATGTTCACTGCTCTTCTTGACATCACATTTCTCCCGTGATGTTCCAGTGGCTCTCTGGGTTAATACGCCTGACTTGTCAGCAAGTGTTCATGAGTTCGACTCCACGGAGAGTATTTTTCATTTAGTTTCCTATAGAGCCAATGGAAATTTGCATTGATTTTGGGCTTGAGATAGTGCAATTGTGAGATATAAAATCTGTATTAATTGTTCATAAAGAACAAGATGTCATCATACGCTGTACAGATTGGAATTGACAGTAACATAGAGAAACCAATGGATTTATTTTTTAACTTACCTATTAGCGATTCAATGTTCACTTCCCTTCTTGACATCAAATTGCACCTGTGATGGTCCACTGGCTTACTGGGTTGATGCGCCTCCTTTGTGAACAGATGTTCATGAGTACAACTCCACGGAAAGAATTTTTCAATTACTTACTCATAAGCTTCTTATAGAGCCAATGAAAATTTGCATTGATTTTGGACTTGAGATAGTGCAATTGTGAGAAATAGAATCTGTATTAATTGTTCATAAAGAACAAGATGTCATCATACGCTGTATAGATTGGCATTAACAATAACATAGTGAAACGAATGGATTTTTTTTTTAACTTACCTATTAGCGATTCAATGTTCACTGCTCTTCTTGACATCACATTTCTACTGTGTTGGTCCAGTGGCTCTCTGGGTTAATGCGCCTGCTTTGTGAACAGATGTTCATGAGTTCGACTTCACGGAAAATTTTTTTAATTTACTTACTCATAAGCTTCTTATAGAGCCAATGGAAATTTGCATTGATTTTGGGCTTGAGATAGGGCAATTGTGAGAAATAGAATCTGTATTAATTGTTCATAAAGAACAAGATGTCATCATACGCTGTATAGATTGGCATTAACAATAACATAGTGAAAACAATGGATTTCTTTTTTAACTTACATATTAGCGATTAAATTTTCACTGCTCTGCTTGACAGCCCATTTCTCCTGTGATGGTCCAGTGGCTCTCTGGGTTAAAGTGTCTGACTTGTGAGCAAGTGTTCTTGAGCTTGACTCCACGGAGAGGATTTTTCATTTAGCTTCCTATAGAGCCAATGGAAATTTACATTGATTTTGGGCTTGAGATAGTGCAATTGTGAGAAAAAGAATCTGTATTATTTGTTCATAAAGAACAAGATGTCATCATACGCTGTATAGATTGGCATTAACAATAACATAGTGAAACCAATGGATTTCTTTTTTAAATTACCTATTATCAATTCAATGTTCACTGCTCTTCTTGACATCGCATTGCTTCTGTGATGGTCCAGTGGCTTTCTGGGTTAATGCGCCTGACTTGTGAGCAAGTATTCATGGAGTTTGACTCCACGGAGACTATTTTTCATTTGGCTTCCTATAGAGCCAATGCAAATTTGCATTGATTTTGGGCTTGAGATAGTGCAATTGTGAGATATAGAATCTGTATTAATTGTTCATAAAGAACAAGATGTCATCATACGCTGTATAGATTGGCATTAACAATAACATAGTGAAACCAATGGATTTCTTTTTTAACTTACATATTAGCGATTAAATTTTCACTGCTCTGCTTGACAGCCCATTTCTCCTGTGATGGTCCAGTGGCTCTCTGGGTTAAAGTGTCTGATTTGTGAGCAAGTGTTCTTGAGCTTGACTCCACGGAGAGTATTTTTCATTTAGCTTCCTATAGAGCCAATGGAAATTTACATTGATTTTGGGCTTGAGATAGTGCAATTGTGAGAAAAAGAATCTGTATTAATTGTTCATAAAGAACAAGATGTCATCATACGCTGTATAGATTGGCATTAACAATAACATAGTGAAACCAATGGATTTCTTTTTTAAATTACCTATTATCAATTCAATGTTCACTGCTCTTCTTGACATTGCATTGCTTCTGTAATGGTCCAGTGGCTTTCTGGGTTAATGCGCCTGACTTGTGAGCAAGTATTCATGAGTTTGACTCCACGGAGACTATTTTTCATTTGGCTTCCTATAGAGCCAATGCAAATTTGCATTGATTTTGGGCTTGAGATAGTGCAATTGTGAGATATAGAATCTGTATTAATTGTTCATAAAGAACAAGATGTCATCATACGCTGTATAGATTGGCATTAACAATAACATAGAGAAACCAATGGATTTATTTTTTAACTTACCTATTAGCGATTCAATGTTCACTGCCCTTCTTGACATCAAATTGCACCTGTGATGGTCCACTGGCTTACTGGGTTGATGCGCCTGCTTTGTGAACAGATGTTCATGAGTTCGATTCCACAGAAAGTATTTTTAATTTACTTACTCATAAGCTTCTTATAGAGCCAATGGAAATTTGCATTGATTTTGGACTTGAGATAGTGCAATTGTGAGAAAAAGAATCTGTATTATTTGTTCATAAAGAACAAGATGTCATCATACGCTGTATAGATTGGCATTAACAATAACATAGTGAAACCAATGGATTTCTTTTTTAAATTACCTATTATCAATTCAATGTTCACTGCTCTTCTTGACATCGCATTGCTTCTGTGATGGTCCAGTGGCTTTCTGGGTTAATGCGCCTGACTTGTGAGCAAGTATTCATGGAGTTTGACTCCACGGAGACTATTTTTCATTTGGCTTCCTATAGAGCCAATGCAAATTTGCATTGATTTTGGGCTTGAGATAGTGCAATTGTGAGATATAGAATCTGTATTAATTGTTCATAAAGAACAAGATGTCATCATACGCTGTATAGATTGGCATTAACAATAACATAGTGAAACCAATGGATTTCTTTTTTAACTTACATATTAGCGATTAAATTTTCACTGCTCTGCTTGACAGCCCATTTCTCCTGTGATGGTCCAGTGGCTCTCTGGGTTAAAGTGTCTGACTTGTGAGCAAGTGTTCTTGAGCTTGACTCCACGGAGAGTATTTTTCATTTAGCTTCCTATAGAGCCAATGGAAATTTACATTGATTTTGGGCTTGAGATAGTGCAATTGTGAGAAAAAGAATCTGTATTAATTGTTCATAAAGAACAAGATGTCATCATACGCTGTATAGATTGGCATTAACAATAACATAGTGAAACCAATGGATTTCTTTTTTAAATTTCCTATTATCAATTCAATGTTCACTGCTCTTCTTGACATTGCATTGCTTCTGTGATGGTCCAGTGGCTTTCTGGGTTAATGCGCCTGACTTGTGAGCAAGTATTCATGAGTTTGACTCCACGGAGACTATTTTTCATTTGGCTTCCTATAGAGCCAATGCAAATTTGCATTGATTTTGGGCTTGAGATAGTGTAATTGTGAGATATAAAATCTGTATTAATTGTTCATAAAGATCAAGATGTCATCCTACGTTGTATATATTGGCATTAACAATAACATAGTGAAACCAATGGATTTCTTTTTTAACTTACCTATTAGCGATTCAATGTTCACTGCTCTTCTTTACTTTACATTTTTCCCGTGATGGTCCAGTGGCTCTCTGGGTTAATGTGCCTGACTTGTCAGCAAGTGTTCATGAGTTCAACTCCACGGAGAGTATTTTTCATTTAGCTTCCTATAGAGCCAATGGAAATTTGCATTGATTTTGGGCTTGAGATAGTGCAATTGTGAGATATAGAATCTGTATTAATTGTTCATAAAGAACAAGATGTCATCATATACTGTACAGATTGGCATTAACAGTAACATAGAGAAACCAATGGATTTCTTTTTTAACTTACCTATTAGCGATTCAATGTTCACTGCCTTTTTTGACATCAAATTGCACCTGTGATGGTCCACTGGCTTACTGGGTTGATGCGCCTGCTTTGTGAACAGATGTTCATGAGTTCAACTCCACGGAGAGTATTTTTCATTTAGCTTCCTATAGAGCCAATGGAAATTTGCATTGATTTTGGGCTTGAGATAGTGCAATTGTGAGATATAGAATCTGTATTAATTGTTCATAAAGAACAAGTTGTCATCTTACGCTGTATAGATTGGAATTAACAATAACATAGTGAAACCAATGGATTTCTTTTTTAACTTACCTATTAGCGATTCAATGTTCACTGCTCTTCTTGACATCATATTTCTCCCATGATGTTCCAGTGGCTCTCTGGGTTAATGCGCCTGAATTGTCAGCAAGTGTTCATGAGTTCGACTCCACGGAGAGTATTTTTCATTTAGTTTCCTATAGAGCCAATGGAAATTTGCATTGATTTTGGGCTTGAGATAGTGCAATTGTGAGATATAGAATCTGTATTAATTGTTCATAAAGAACAAGATGTCATCATACGCTGTATAGATTGGCATTAACAATAACATAGAGAAACCAATGGATTTATTTTTTAACTTACCTATTAGCGATTCAATGTTCACTGCCCTTCTTGACATCAAATTGCACCTGTGATGGTCCACTGGTTTACTGGGTGGATGTGCCTGCTTTGTGAACAGATGTTCATGAGTTCAACTCCATTTGAAGTATTTATAATTTACTTACTGATAAGCTCCCTATAGAGCCAATGGAAATTTGCATTGATTTTGGGCTTGAGATAGTGCAATTGTGAGAAATAGAATCTGTAATAATTGTTCATAAAGAACAAGATGTTATCATACGCTGTATAGATTGGCATTAACAATAACATAGTGAAACCAATGGATTTCTTTTTAAACTTACCTATTAGCGATTCAATGTTCACTGCCCTTCTTGACATCAAATTGCACCTGTGATGGTCCACTGACTTACTGGGTTATTGCGCCTGCTTTGTGAACAGATGTTCATGAGTTCAACTCCACGGAAAGTATTTTTAATTTACATACTCATAAGCATCTTATAGAGCCAATGGAAATTTGCATTGATTTTGGACTTGAGATAGTGCAATTGTGAGAAATAGAATCTGTATTAATTGTTCATAAAGAACAAGATGACATCATACGCTGTACAGATTGGCATTAACAATAACATAGTGAAACCAATGGATTTTTTTTTTCTTACCTATTAGCGATTCAATGTTCACTGCCCTTCTTGACATCAAGTTGCAACTGTAATGGTCCACTGGCTTACTGGGTTGATGCGCTTGCTTTGAGAAGAGATGTTCATGAGTTTGACTCCACAGAAAGTATTTTTAATTTACTTACTCATAAGCTTCTTATAGAGCCAATGAAAATTTGCATTGATTTTGGGCTTGAGATAGTGCAATTGTGAGATATAGAATCTGTATTAATTGTTCATAAAGAACAAGATGTCATCATACCTTGTCCAGATTGACAGTAACATAGAGAAACCAATGGATTTCTTTTTTAACTTACCTTTTAGCGATTCAATGTTCACTGCCCTTCTTGACATCAAATTGCACCTGTGATGGTCCACTGGCTTACTGAGCTGATGCGCCAGCTTTGTGAACAGATGTTCATGAGTTCGACTAAACTGAATGTATTTTTAATTTACTTACTCATAAGCTTCTTATAGAGCCAATGGAAATTTGCATTGATTTTGGACTTGAGATAGTGCAATTGTGAGATATAAAATCTGTATTAATTGTTCATAAAGATCAAGATATCATCCTACGTTATATATATTGGCATTAACAATAACATAGTGAAACCAATGGATTTCTTTTTTAACTTACCTATTAGCGATTCAATGTTCACTGCTCTTCTTTACTTTACATTTTTCCCGTGATGGTCCAGTGGCTCTCTAGGTTAATGTGCCTGACTTGTCTACAAGTGTTCATGAGTTCAACTCCACGGAGAGTATTTTTCATTTAGCTTCCTATAGAGCCAATGGAAATTTGCATTGATTTTGGGCTTGAGATAGTGCAATTGTGAGATATAGAATCTGTATTAATTGTTCATAAAGAACAAGATGTCATCATATACTGTACAGATTGGCATTAACAGTAACATAGAGAAACCAATGGATTTCTTTTTTAACTTACCTATTAGCGATTCAATGTTCACTGCCTTTCTTGACAACAAATTGCATCTGTGATGGTCCACTGGCTTACTGGGTTGATGCGCCTGCTTTGTGAACAGATGTTCATGAGTTCAACTCCACGGAAAGTATTTTTTATTTACTTACTCATAAGCTTCTTATAGAGCCAATGGAAATTTGCATTGATTTTGGGCTTGAGATAGGGCAATTGTGAGAAATAGAATCTGTATTAATTGTTCATAAAGAACAAGATGTCATCATACGCTGTACAGATTGGCATTAACAGTAACATAGAGAAACCAATGGATTTCTTTTTTAACTTACCTATTAGCGATTCAATGTTCACTTCCCTTCTTGACATCAAATTGCACCTGTGATGGTCCACTGGCTTACTGGGTTGATGCGCCTCCTTTGTGAACAGATGTTCATGAGTACAACTCCACGGAAAGAATTTTTCAATTACTTACTCATAAGCTTCTTATAGAGCCAATGAAAATTTGCATTGATTTTGGGCTTGAGATAGGGCAATTGTGAGAAATAGAATCTGTATTAATTGTTCATAAAGAACAAGATGTCATCATACGCTGTAAAGATTGGCATTAACAATAACATAGTGAAACGAATGGATTTCTTTTTTAACTTACCTATTAGCGATTCAATGTTCACTGCTCTTCTTGACATTACATTTCTACCGTGTTGGTCCAGTGGCTCTCTGGGTTAATGCGCCTGCTTTGTGAACAGATGTTCATGAGTTCGACTTCACGGAAAATATTTTTAATTTACTTACTCATAAGCTTCTTATAGAGCCAATGGAAATTTGCATTGATTTTGGGCTTGAGATAGGGCAATTGTGAGAAATAGAATCTGTATTAATTGTTCATAAAGAACAAGATGTCATCATACGCTGTATAGATTGGCATTAACAATAACATAGTGAAACCAATGGATTTCTTTTTTAACTTACATATTAGCGATTAAATTTTCACTGCTCTGCTTGACAGCCCATTTCTCTTGTGATGGTCCAGTGGCTCTCTGGGTTAAAGTGTCTGACTTGTGAGCAAGTGTTCTTGAGCTTGACTCCACGGAGAGGATTTTTCATTTAGCTTCCTATAGAGCCAATGGAAATTTACATTGATTTTGGGCTTGAGATAGTGCAATTGTGAGAAAAAGAATCTGTATTATTTGTTCATAAAGAACAAGATGTCATCATACGCTGTATAGATTGGCATTAACAATAACATAGTGAAACCAATGGATTTCTTTTTTAAATTACCTATTATCAATTCAATGTTCACTGCTCTTCTTGACATCGCATTGCTTCTGTGATGGTCCAGTGGCTTTCTGGGTTAATGCGCCTGACTTGTGAGCAAGTATTCATGGAGTTTGACTCCACGGAGACTATTTTTCATTTGGCTTCCTATAGAGCCAATGCAAATTTGCATTGATTTTGGGCTTGAGATAGTGCAATTGTGAGATATAGAATCTGTATTAATTGTTCATAAAGAACAAGATGTCATCATACGATGTATAGATTGGCATTAACAATAACATAGTGAAACCAATGGATTTCTTTTTTAACTTACATATTAGCGATTAAATTTTCACTGCTCTGCTTGACAGCCCATTTCTCCTGTGATGGTCCAGTGGCTCTCTGGGTTAAAGTGTCTGACTTGTGAGCAAGTGTTCTTGAGCTTGACTCCACGGAGAGTATTTTTCATTTAGCTTCCTATAGAGCCAATGGAAATTTACATTGATTTTGGGCTTGAGATAGTGCAATTGTGAGAAAAAGAATCTGTATTAATTGTTCATAAAGAACAAGATGTCATCATACGCTGTATAGATTGGCATTAACAATAACATAGTGAAACCAATGGATTTCTTTTTTAAATTTCCTATTATCAATTCAGTGTTCACTGCTCTTCTTGACATTGCATTGCTTCTGTGATGGTCCAGTGGCTTTCTGGGTTAATGCGCCTGACTTGTGAGCAAGTATTCATGAGTTTGACTCCACGGAGACTATTTTTCATTTGGCTTCCTATAGAGCCAATGCAAATTTGCATTGATTTTGGGCTTGAGATAGTGTAATTGTGAGATATAAAATCTGTATTAATTGTTCATAAAGATCAAGATGTCATCCTACGTTGTATATATTGGCATTAACAATAACAT
Source organism: Phyllobates terribilis (assembly GCF_046119375.1). Classification (NCBI taxonomy): domain Eukaryota; kingdom Metazoa; phylum Chordata; class Amphibia; order Anura; family Dendrobatidae; genus Phyllobates; species Phyllobates terribilis. Next base: position 322,088,980 of record NW_027362764.1, on the reverse strand, counting down.
AGTGAAACCAATGGATTTCTTTTTTAACTTACCTATTAGCGATTCAATGTTCACTGCTCTTCTTTACTTTACATTTTTCCCGTGATGGTCCAGTGGCTCTCTGGGTTAATGTGCCTGACTTGTCAGCAAGTGTTCATGAGTTCAACTCCACGGAGAGTATTTTTCATTTAGCTTCCTATAGAGCCAATGGAAATTTGCAATGATTTTGGGCTTGAGATAGTGAAATTGTGAGATATAGAATCTGTATTAATTGTTCATAAAGAACAAGATGTCATCATATACTGTACAGATTGGCATTAACAGTAACATAGAGAAACCAATGGATTTCTTTTTTAACTTACCTATTAGCGATTCAATGTTCACTGCCTTTTTTGACATCAAATTGCACCTGTGATTGTCCACTGGCTTACTGGGTTGATGCGCCTGCTTTGTGAACAGATGTTCATGAGTTCAACTCCACGGAGAGTATTTTTCATTTAGCTTCCTATAGAGCCAATGGAAATTTGCATTGATTTTGGGCTTGAGATAGTGCAATTGTGAGATATAGAATCTGTATTAATTGTTCATAAAGAACAAGTTGTCATCTTACGCTGTATAGATTGGAATTAACAATAACATAGTGAAACCAATGGATTTCTTTTTTAACTTACCTATTAGCGATTCAATGTTCACTGCTCTTCTTGACATCATATTTCTCCCGTGATGTTCCAGTGGCTCTCTGGGTTAATGCGCCTGAATTGTCAGCAAGTGTTCATGAGTTCGACTCCACGGAGAGTATTTTTCATTTAGTTTCCTATAGAGCCAATGGAAATTTGCATTGATTTTGGGCTTGAGATAGTGCAATTGTGAGATATAGAATCTGTATTAATTGTTCATAAAGAACAAGATGTCATCATACGCTGTATAGATTGGCATTAACAATAACATAGAGAAACCAATGGATTTATTTTTTAACTTACCTATTAGCGATTCAATGTTCACTGCCCTTCTTGACATCAAATTGCACCTGTGATGGTCCACTGGTTTACTGGGTGGATGTGCCTGCTTTGTGAACAGATGTTCATGAGTTCAACTCCATTTCAAGTATTTATAATTTACTTACTGATAAGCTCCCTATAGAGCCAATGGAAATTTGCATTGATTTTGGGCTTGAGATAGTGCAATTGTGAGAAATAGAATCTGTAATAATTGTTCATAAAGAACAAGATGTCATCATACGCTGTATAGATTGGCATTAACAATAACATAGTGAAACCAATGGATTTCTTTTTAAACTTACCTATTAGCGATTCAATGTTCACTGCCCTTCTTGACATCAAATTGCACCTGTGATGGTCCACTGACTTACTGGGTTATTGCGCCTGCTTTGTGAACAGATGTTCATGAGTTCAACTCCACGGAAAGTATTTTTAATTTACATACTCATAAGCATCTTATAGAGCCAATGGAAATTTGCATTGATTTTGGACTTGAGATAGTGCAATTGTGAGAAATAGAATCTGTATTAATTGTTCATAAAGAACAAGATGACATCATACGCTGTACAGATTGGCATTAACAATAACATAGTGAAACCAATGGATTTTTTTTTTCTTACCTATTAGCGATTCAATGTTCACTGCCCTTCTTGACATCAAGTTGCAACTGTAATGGTCCACTGGCTTACTGGGTTGATGCGCTTTCTTTGAGAAGAGATGTTCATGAGTTTGACTCCACAGAAAGTATTTTTAATTTACTTACTCATAAGCTTCTTATAGAGCCAATGAAAATTTGCATTGATTTTGGACTTGAGATAGTGCAATTGTGAGAAATAGAATCTGTATTAATTGTTCATAAAGAACAAGATGTCATCATACGCTGTATAGATTGGCATTAACAATAACATAGTGAAACCAATGGATTTTTTTTTTCTTACCTATTAGCGATTCAATGTTCACTGCCCTTCTTGACATCAAGTTGCACCTGTGATGGTCCACTGGCTTATTGGGTTGATGCGCTTGCTTTGAGAACAGATGTTCATGAGTTTGACTCCACGGAAAGTATTTTTAATTTACTTACTCATAAGCTTCTTATGGAGCCAATGGAAATTTGCATTGATTTTCGGCTTGAGATAGAGCAATTGTGAGATATAGAATCTGTATTAATTGTTCATAAAGAACAAGATGTCATCATACGCTGTATAGATTGGCATTAACAATAACATAGTGAAACCAATGGATTTATTTTTTAACTTACCTATTAACGATTCAATGTTCACTGCTCTTCTTGACATCACATTCGTCCTGTGATGGTCCAGTGGCTCTCTGGGGTAATGCGCCTGACTTGTGAGCAAGTATTCATGGAGGTGCACTTTTGGTCAAAATCAGAGGCTTCGTGTCCCGTTTGCAACAGGCTTGACCTGAAATGTTGCCGAAAGGCAACAAAAGATGACCTTTTGTTGCAAACGGGACACAAGATGGCCGACTTTTGTTGCCGGAATGCAACATTTGTTGCATTTGTGCAACAGGCTTGACCTTGATACATTGGAACTGGATTAAAGAGTCAATATGGTAGTATGACCTTCTGTACTATAGTAATATATAGGAACTGTTGGGGGAAATTTGTTTTTTGGCATTTGGGACGCTTACGCACGCGGTGGGATGCGCTAAATATTTTTCAGGGTTAAGGCAAAATTTTTGCTCTAAACTGCGCGCTCTGCGGCCTGAAATATCACTCCTGAGGGGGTCTACGCAATAAAAATGCAAAAAAATGTAACATTAGAGCTGGCTAAATCACTTACCTGATTGACCAATAGCCAGCCCTCATTGACTTTTTTCTTGACAATGTGTGTTCTGAGGAAACTCCACTGGGTGGCAATGTTGTCCAACTTTTTAATTTTTTATTGTAGGATTGTAAAAACACCAGATGGCAATGTTTCTCTTTCTAATGTGCACGCAACCATGAGAGCTTGCTGCTGGCTGTCCTGGATTACCTGCAGCCAACCCTCATATTGGGCATATAATGTCTATAGCAAACTCTCAAATTTTTTTTGCTTTGATAACACTAAGGCTATGTAACCACGATGCAGAAATGAAGCATTGTGTTCACGGCTGCCTCTAGCCAGCCCCCCAATTTTTTTTTTCTTTAATAACACAAACACCATGAGGGCTGGCTATCGTGTGTCCACAGCTGCCTCTAGCCAGCCCCCCAATTTTTTTTTTCTTTAATAACACAAACACCATGAGGGCTGGCTATCGTGTGTCCACACCTGCCTCTAGCCAGCCCCCCAATTTTTTTTTTTCTTTAATAACACAAACACCATGAGGGCTGGCTATCGTGTGTTCACGGCTGCCTCTAGCCAGCCCCCCAATTTTTTTTTTCTTTAATAACACAAACAGCATGAGGGCTGGCTATCGTGTGTCCACGGCTGCCTCTAGCCAGCCCCCCAATTTTTTTTTTCTTTAATAACACAAACACCATGAGGGCTGGCTATCGTGTGTCCACGGCTGCCTCTAGCCAGACCCCAATTTTTTTTTCTTTAATAACACAAACACCATGAGGGCTGGCTATCGTGTGTCCACGGCTGCCTCTAGCCAGCCCCCCAATTTTTTTTTTCTTTAATAACACAAACAGCATGAGGGCTGGCTATCGTGTGTCCACGGCTGCCTCTAGCCAGCCCCCCAATTTTTTTTTCTTTAATAACACAAACACCATGAGGGCTGGCTATCGTGTGTTCACGGCTGCTTCTAGCCAGCCCCCCAATTTTTTTTTTCTTTAATAACACAAACACCATGAGGGCTGGCTATCGTGTGTCCACAGCTGCCTCTAGCCAGCCCCCCAATTTTTTTTTTTCTTTAATAACACAAACACCATGAGGGCTGGCTATCGTGTGTTCACGGCTGCCTTTAGCCAGCCCCCCATTATTTTTTTTCTTTAATAACACAAACACCATGAGGGCTGGCTATCGTGTGTCCACAGCTGCCTCTAGCCAGCCCCCCAATTTTTTTTTTCTTTAATAACACAAACACCATGAGGGCTGGCTATCGTGTGTTCACGGCTGCCTCTAGCCAGCCCCCCAATTTTTTTTTTCTTTAATAACACAAACAGCATGAGGGCTGGCTATCGTGTGTCCACGTCTGCCTCTAGCCAGCCCCCCAATTTTTTTTTTTTCTTTAATAACACAAACACCATGAGGGCTGGCTATCGTGTGTCCACGGCTGCCTCTAGCCAGCCCCCCAATTTTTTTTTCTTTAATAACACAAACACCATGAGGGCTGGCTATCTTGTGTCCATGGCTGCCTCTAGCCAGCCCCCCAATTTTTTTTTTTCTTTAATAACACAAACAGCATGAGGGCTGGCTATCGTGTGTCCACGGCTGCCTCTACCCAGCCCCCCAATTTTTTTTTCTTTAATAACACAAACACCATGAGGGCTGGCTATCGTGTGTTCACGGCTGCCTCTAGCCAGCCCCCCAATTTTTTTTTCCTTTAATAACACAAACACCATGAGGGCTGGCTATCGTGTGTCCACGGCTGCCTCTAGCCAGCCCCCCAATTTTTTTTTTCTTTAATAACACAAACACCATGAGGGCTGGCTATCGTGTGTTCATGGCTGCCTCTAGCCAGCCCCCCAATTTTTTTTTTCTTTAATAACACAAACACCATGAGGGCTGGCTATTGTGTGTCCACGGCTGCCTCTAGCCAACCCCCAAATTTTTTTTTCTTTAATAACACAAACACCATGAGGGCTGGCTATCGTGTGTTCACGGCTGCCTCTAGCCAGCCCCCCAATTTTTTTTTTCTTTAATAACACAAACACCATGAGGGCTGGCTATGAGGAAGGGAGCTATGTCCCTGTAAAGTTAGCTTGTTGTCATGTGGAGAAGAGTTTGAGGGGATTGTGGCCCTGTGGAAATGCTTGTGGCCCGGCAGAAGGAGCCAGTGGTCCTGTGGAGAGAGCTGAAGGTGTTGTGGCCCTGTGGAAAGGCCTGTGACCCTGTATAGGGGTCCGTTGCCCTGTGGAGAGAGCTGGAGGGGCTTGTGCCCTATGGAAATGACTATGGCCATGTAGAAAGGCCCTTTGGCCTTGAAGAGGGGGCTTGTGTCCTGCAGACGGGCCCTGTGTCTCTGTGGAGAGAGCTAAAGGGGGCTGTAGCCGTGCAGAAAGTGCATTTGGCCCTGTGGAGGGGAGCTATGGCTCTGTAAAGAGAGCTTGTTGTCCTGTGGAGAAGAGTTGGAGGGGATTGTGGCCCTGTGGAAATGCTTGTGGCCCGGCAGAAGGAGCCAGTGGTCCTGTGGAGAGAGCTGAAGGGGTTGAGGCCCTGTGGAAAGGCCTGTGACCCTGTATAGGGGTCTGTGGCCCCGCAGAGGGGCATGTGGCGATGTAAAGAGAGCTGGAGGGAGTTGTGGCCTGCGGAAAAGGCCATGTGGAGCGGGCTGGAGGGGCCTGTGGAAGGGTCTGAAGTAAGATTTGGGCCTATGAAGTCCTTTTTTCGGTAAACAACATGCAACATGATTGCCTGTGGAGAGAGCTAGAGGGACTTGTAGCACTGTGTAAAAGCCTGTCGCCGGGTAGGAGCCTGTGGTCCTGTGGAGAGAGCTGAAGGTGTTGTGGCCCTGTGGAAAGGCCTGTGACCCTGTATAGCGGTCCGTTGCCCTGTGGAGAGAGCTTGAGGGGCTCGTGCCCTATGGAAATGACTATGGCCATGCAGAAAGGCCTTTTGGCTTTGAAGAGGGGGCTTGTGCCCTGCAGACGGGCCCTGTGACTCTGTGGAGAGGGCTCTTGGGAGTTGTGGCCGTGTGGAAAGTGCATTTGGCACTGTGGAGGTGAGCTATGGCCCTGTAAAGAGAGCTTCTTGTCCTGTGGAGAGAGCTGGAGGGTGTTATGGCCATGTGGAAAGGTTTGTGGCCCTATGGATAGGCCCTTTGGCCTTGTGGAAGGGGCTGTGGCCCTGTGGTGAGAGGTGGAAGGAGTTTTGGGCTGTGGAAAAGCCTGTGGTCCTGTGGAGAAAGCTGAAGGGGTTGAGGCCCTGTGGAAAAGCCTGTGACTCTGTATAGGGGTCTGTGGCCCCGCAGAGGGGCATGTGGCGATGTAAAGAGAGCTGGAGGGAGTTGTGGCCTGAGGAAAAGGCCATGTGCAGTGGGCTGGAAAGGCCTGTGGAAGGCTCTGGAGTAAGATTTGGGCCTATGAAGTCCTTTGCAGCAAACAACATGCAACATGATTGCCTGTGGAGAGAGCTGGAGGGGCTTGTGGCACAGTGGAAAGGCCTGTGGCCCAGTAGGAGCCTGTGGTCCTGTGGAGAGAGCTGAAAGTGTTGTGGCCCTGTGGAAATGCCTGTGACCCTGTATAGGGGTCCGTTGCCCTGTGGAGAAAGCTGGAGGGGCTTGTGCCCTATGGAAATGACTATGGCCATGTAGAAAGGCCTTTTGGCCTTGAAGAGGGGGCTTGTGCCCTGCAGACGGGCCTTGTGTCTCTGTGGAGAGAGCTAAAGGGGGCTGTGGCCATGCAGAAAGTGCATTTGGCCCTGTGGAGGGGAGCTATGGCCCGGTAAAGAGAGCTTGTTGTCGTGTGGAGAAGAGTTGGAGGGGATTGTGGCCCTGGGGAAAGGCCTATGACCCTGTATAGGGGTCCGTTGCCCTGTGGAGAGAGCTGGAGGGGCTCGTGCCCTATGGAAATGACTATGGCCATGTAGAAAGGCCTTTTGGCCTTGAAGAGGGGGCTTGTGCCCTGCAGACGGGCCTTGTGACTCTGTGGAGAGAGCTGTTGGGAGTTGTGGCCGTGTGGAAAGTGCATTTGGCCCTGTGGAGGTGAGCTATGGCCCTGTAAAGAGAGCTTCTTGTCCTGTGGAGAGAGCTGGAGGGTGTTGTGGCCCTGTGGAAATGTCTGTGGCCCTATGGATAGGCTCTTTAGCCTTGTGGAAGGGGCTGTGGCCCTGTGGTGAGAGCTGGAAGGAGTTGTGGGCTGTGGAAAAGCCTGTGGTCCTGTGGAGAGAGCTGAAGGGGTTGAGGCCCTGTGGAAAGGCCTGTGACCCTGTATAGGGGTCTGTGGCCCCGCAGAGGGGCATGTGGCGATGTAAAGAGAGCTGGAGGGAGTTGTGGCCTGCGGAAAAGGCCATGTGGAGCGGGCTGGAGGGGCCTGTGGAAGGGTCTGAAGTAAGATTTGGGCCTATGAAGTCCTTTTGCGGTAAACAACATGAAACATGATTGCCTGTGGAGAGAGCTGGAGGGACTTGTAGCACTGTGGAAAGGACTGTGGCCGGGCTGGAGCCTGTGGTCCTGTGGAAGAGCTGAAGGTGTTGTGGCCCTGTGGAAAGGCCTGTGACCCTGTATAGCGGTCCGTTGCCTTGTGGAAAGAGCTGGAGGGGCTCGTGCCCTATGGAAATGACTATGGCCATGTAGAAAGGCCTTTTGGCCTTGAAGAGGGGGCTTGTGCCCTGCAGACGGGCCTTGTGTCTCTGTGGAGAGAGCTAAAGAGGGCTGTGGCCGTGCAGAAAGTGCATTTGGCCCTGTGGAGGGGAGCTATGGCCCTGTAAAGAGAGCTTGTTGTCCTGTGGAGAAGAGTTGGAGGGGATTGTGGCCCTGTGGAAAGGCTTGTAGCCCGGCAGAAGGAGGCAGTGGTCCTGTGGAGAGAGCTGAAGGGGTTGAGGCCCTGTGGAAAGGCATGTGACCCTGTATAGGGGTCTGTGGCCCCGCAGAGGGGCATGTGGCGATGTAAAGAGAGCTGAGGAAAAGGCCATGTGGAGCGGGCTGGAGGGGCCTGTGGAAGGCTCTGGAGTAAGATTTGGGCCTATGAAGTCCTCTGCAGTAAACAATATGCAACATGATTGCCTGTGGAGAGAGCTGAAGCTGTTGTGGCCCTGTGGAAAGGACTGTGACCCTGTACAGGGGTCCGTTGCCCTGTGGAGAGAGCTGGAGGTGCTCGTGCCCTATGGGAATGACTATGGCCATGTAGAAAGGCCTTTTGGCCTTGAAGAGGGGCTTGTGCCCTGCAGACGGGCCCTGTGACTCTGTGGAGAGGGCTGTTGGGAGTTGTGGCCGTGTGGAAAGTGCATTTGGCCCTGTGGAGGTGAGCTATGGCCCTGTAAAGAGAGCTTCTTGTCCTGTGGAGAGAGCTGGAGCGTGTTGTGGCCCTGTGGAAAGGTCTGTGGCCCTATGGATAGGCCCTTTAGCCTTGTGGAAGGGGCTGTGGCCCTGTGGTGAGAGCTGGAAGGAGTTGTGGGCTGTGGAAAAGCCTGTGGTCCTGTGGAGAGAGCTGAAGGGGTTGAGGCCCTGTGGAAAGGCCTGTGACCCTGTATAGGGGTCTGTGGCCCCGCAGAGGGGCATGTGGCGATGTAAAGAGAGCTGGAGGGAGTTGTGGCCTGAGGAAAAGGCCATGTGGAGCCGGCTGGAGGGGCCTGTGGAAGGCTCTGGAGTAAGATTTGGGCCTATGAAGTCCTTTGCACTAAAAAACATGCAACATGATTGCCTGTGGAGAGAGCTAGAGGGGCTTGTGGCACTGTGGAAAGTCCTGTGGCTCAGTAGGAGCCTGTGGTCCTGTGGAGAGAGCTGAAGGTGTTGTGGTCACTCAATTGAACCCTTTTAACTGATTAAAGGGGGGCGGAGGAGGCTGTGGCCCTGATGAAAGAGCTCAAAGGGGTTGTAGTCTTGTAGAAGGAGCCTGTGGTCCTGTGGAGAGAGCTGGAGGGGGTTATTGCCTTGGGGAAATGCCTATGGCCCTGCGAAAGGGACCTGTGGCCCTTTGAAAAAGGCCTTTGGCCTTGTGGAGGGGGCTGTTGCCTTGTAAAGGGAGCCTCTGTCCTTTTTGAGAGAGACCGAGGGGGTTGTGGCCTTATGGAAAGGCCTATGACACAGTGAAAGGGCCCTGTCACCTTGTGGAGAGAGGTGAAGGCGGATGTGGCCCTGTGTATATGCCTGTAAACCTGTAGAAGGAGCCTGCGGTTCTGTGGAGAGAGCTTGAGGGGGGTTATGGCCCTATGGAAATGACTATGGCCCTGTGGAATGGACCTATGGCCCTTTGCAAAGGACCTTTGGCCTTGTGGAGGGGGTCCTTGCCCTGTAGAAGGAGCCTGTGGCCCTCTTGAGAGAGCCAGAGGAGGTTGTGGCACTATTTAAAGGCCAGTGGCCCTGTAGAAAGGCCCCTTGGCCTTGATGAAGGGGCTTGTGCCCTGCAGACGGGCCCCATGACTCTGTGTAGAGAGCTGGAGGGGGTTGTGGCCATGTGGAAAGTGCATTTGGCCCTGTGGAGGGGAGCTATGGCCCTGTAAAGAGAGCCTGTTGTCCTGTGGAATTGGAGGGGATTGTGGTCCTGTGGAAAGGCTTGTGGCCCGGCAGAAGGAGCCAGTGGTCCTGTGGAGAGAGCTGAAGGGGTTGAGGCCCTGTGGAGAGGCCTGTGACCCTGTATAGGGGTCTGTTGCCACGCAGAGGGGCATGTGGCGATGTAAAGACAGCTGGATGGAGTTGTGGCCTGTGGAAAAGGCCATGTGGAGCGTGCTGGAGGGGCCTGTGGAAGGCTCTGAAGTAAGATGGGGGCCTATGAAGTCCTTTGCAGTAAACATCTAAATTTTCAAGCTTCGTGTCCGATTTGCAACAGGGTTGACTCCAATGTTGCCGAACTGCAACAAAAATTGACTCTTGTTGCAAAAGTGCAACATGATTGCCTGTGGAGAGAGCTGGATGGTGCTTGTGGCACTGTGGAAAGACCTGTGGCCCGGTAGTAGCCTGTGGTCCTGTGGAGAGAGCTGAAGGTGTTGTGGCCCTGTGGAAAGGCCTGTGACCCTGTATAGGGGTCCGTTGCCCTGTGGAGAGAGCTGGAGGGGCTTGTGCCCTATGGAAATGACTATGGCCATGTAGAAAGGCCCTTTGGCCTTGAAGAGGGGGCTTGTGTCCTGCAGACGGGCCCTGTGTCTCTGTGGAGAGAGCTAAAGGGGGCTGTGGCCGTGCAGAAAGTGCATTTGGCCCTGTGGAGGTGAGCTATGGCTCTGTAAAGAGAGCTTGTTGTCCTGTGGAGAAGAGTTGGAGGGGATTGTGGCCCTGTGGAAATGCTTGTGGCCCGTCAGAAGGAGCCAGTGGTCCTGTGGAGAGAGCTGAAGCGGTTGAGGCCCTGTGGAAAGGCCTGTGACCCTGTATCGGGGTCTGTGGCCCCGCAGAGGGGCATGTGGCGATGTAAGAAGAGCTGGAGGGAGTTGTGGCCTGACGAAAAAGGCCATGTGGAGCGGGCTGGAGTGGCCTGTGGAAGGCTCTGGAGTAAGATTTGAGCCTATGAAGTGCTTTGCAGTAAACAACATGCAACATGATTGCCTGTGGAGAGAGCTGGAGGGGCTTGTGGCACTGTGGAAAGGCCTGTGGCCCAGTAGGAGCCTGTGGTCCTGTGGAGAGAGCTGAAGGTGTTGTGGCCCTGTGGAAAGGCCTGTGACCCTGTATAGGGGTCCGTTGCCCTGTGGAGAGAGCTGGAGGGGCTCGTGCCCTATGGAAATGACTATGGCCATGTAGAAAGGCCTTTTGGCCTTGAAGAGGGGGCTTGTGCCCTGCAGACGGGCCCTGTGACTCTGTGGAGAGAGCTGTTGGGAGTTGTGGCCGTGTGGAAAGTGCATTTGGCCCTGTGGAGGTGAGCTATGGCCCTGTAAAGAGAGCTTCTTGTCCTGTGGAGAGAGCTGGAGGGTGTTGTAGCCCTGTGGAAAGGTATGTGGCCCTATGGATAGGCCCTTTAGCCTTGTGGAAAGGGCTGTGGCCCTGTGGTGAGAGCTGGAAGGAGTTGTGGGCTGTGGAAAACCTGTGGTCCTGTGGAGACAGCTGAAGGGGTTGAGGCCCTGTGGAAAGGCCTGTGACCCTGTATAGGGGTCTGTGGCCCCGCAGAGGGGCATGTGGCGATGTAAAGAGAGCTGGAGGGAGTTGTGGCCTGAGGAAAAGGCCATGTGGAACGGGCTGGAGAGGCCTGTGGAAGGCTCTGGAGTAAGATTTGAGCCTATGAAGTCCTTTGCAGTAAACAACATGCAACATGATTGCCTGTGGAGAGAGCTGGAGGGGCTTGTGGCACTGTGGAAAGGCCTGTGGCCCAGTAGGAGCCTGTGGTCCTGTGGAGAGAGCTGAAGGTGGTGTGGCCCTGTGGAAAGGCCTGTGATCCTGTATAGGGGTCTGTTGCCCTTTGGAGAGAGCTGGAGGGGCTCGTGCCCTATGGAAATGACTATGGCCATGTAGAAAGGCCTTTTGGCCTTGAAGAGGGGGCTTGTGCCCTGCAGACGGGCCCTGTGACTCTGTGGATAGAGCTGTTGGGAGTTGTGGCCGTGTGGAAAGTGCATTTGGCCCTGTGGAGGTGAGCTATGGCCCTGTAAAGAGAGCTTCTTGTCCTGTGGAGAGAGCTGGAGGGTGTTGTGGCCCTGTGGAAAGGTATGTGGCCCTATGGATAGGCCCTTTAGCCTTGTGGAAAGGGCTGTGGCCCTGTGGTGAGAGCTGGAAGGAGTTGTGGGCTGTGGAAAAGCCTGTGGTCCTGTGGAGACAGCTGAAGGGGTTGAGGCCCTGTGGAAAGGCCTGTGACCCTGTATAGGGGTCTGTGGCCCCGCAGAGGGGCATGTGGCGATGTAAAGAGAGCTGGAGGGAGTTGTGGCCTGAGGAAAAGGCCATGTGGAGCCGGCTGGAGGGGCCTGTGGAAGGCTCTGGAGTAAGATTTGGGCCTATGAAGTCCTTTGCACTAAAAAACATGCAACATGATTGCCTGTGGAGAGAGCTAGAGGGGCTTGTGGCACTGTGGAAAGTCCTGTGGCTCAGTAGGAGCCTGTGGTCCTGTGGAGAGAGCTGAAGGTGTTGTGGTCACTCAATTGAACCCTTTTAACTGATTAAAGGGGGGCGGAGGAGGCTGTGGCCCTGATGAAAGAGCTCAAAGGGGTTGTAGTCTTGTAGAAGGAGCCTGTGGTCCTGTGGAGAGAGCTGGAGGGGGTTATTGCCTTGGGGAAATGCCTATGGCCCTGCGAAAGGGACCTGTGGCCCTTTGAAAAAGGCCTTTGGCCTTGTGGAGGGGGCTGTTGCCTTGTAAAGGGAGCCTCTGTCCTTTTTGAGAGAGACCGAGGGGGTTGTGGCCTTATGGAAAGGCCTATGACACAGTGAAAGGGCCCTGTCACCTTGTGGAGAGAGGTGAAGGCGGATATGGCCCTGTGTATATGCCTGTAAACCTGTAGAAGGAGCCTGCGGTTCTGTGGAGAGAGCTTGAGGGGGGTTATGGCCCTATGGAAATGACTATGGCCCTGTGGAATGGACCTATGGCCCTTTGCAAAGGACCTTTGGCCTTGTGGAGGGGGTCCTTGCCCTGTAGAAGGAGCCTGTGGCCCTCTTGAGAGAGCCAGAGGAGGTTGTGGCACTATTTAAAGGCCAGTGGCCCTGTAGAAAGGCCCCTTGGCCTTGATGAAGGGGCTTGTGCCCTGCAGACGGGCCCCATGACTCTGTGTAGAGAGCTGGAGGGGGTTGTGGCCATGTGGAAAGTGCATTTGGCCCTGTGGAGGGGAGCTATGGCCCTGTAAAGAGAGCCTGTTGTCCTGTGGAATTGGAGGGGATTGTGGCCCTGTGGAAAGGCTTGTGGCCCGGCAGAAGGAGCCAGTGGTCCTGTGGAGAGAGCTGAAAGGGTTGAGGCCCTGTGGAGAGGCCTGTGACCCTGTATAGGGGTCTGTTGCCCCGCAGAGGGGCATGTGGCGATGTAAAGACAGCTGGATGGAGTTGTGGCCTGTGGAAAAGGCCATGTGGAGCGTGCTGGAGGGGCCTGTGGAAGGCTCTGAAGTAAGATGGGGGCCTATGAAGTCCTTTGCAGTAAACATCTAAATTTTCAAGCTTCGTGTCCGATTTGCAACAGGGTTGACTCCAATGTTGCCGAACTGCAACAAAAATTGACTCTTGTTGCAAAAGTGCAACATGATTGCCTGTGGAGAGAGCTGGATGGTGCTAGTGGCACTGTGGAAAGACCTGTGGCCCGGTAGTAGCCTGTGGTCCTGTGGAGAGAGCTGAAGGGGTTGAGGCCCTGTGGAAAGGCCTGTGGCCCGGCAGAAGGAGCCAGTGGTCCTGTGGAGAGAGCTGAAAGGGTTGAGGCCCTGTGGAGAGGCCTGTGACCCTGTATAGGGGTCTGTGGCCCCGCAGAGGGGCATGTGGCGATGTAAAGAGAGATGGAGGGAGTTGTGGCCTGAGGAAAAGGCCATGTGGAGCGGGCTGGAGAGGCCTGTGGAAGGCTCTGGAGTAAGATTTGGGCCTATGAAGTCCTTTGCAGTAAACAACATGCAACATGATTGCCTGTGGAGAGAGCTGGAGGGGCTTGTGGCACTGTGGAAAGGCCTGTGGCCCAGTAGGAGCCTGTGGTACTGTGGAGAGAGCTGAAGGTTTTGTGGCCCTGTGGAAAGGATTTTAAGCGCAGCAGAAACGCTGCGGAAAAATCCGCAGCATGGGCATTAACATTGCGGAATGCCACTGAGTACCATGGGGTGCGGATTACCAAGTGTTTCACAAGCGTTTCCGCTGCGTAAATTACGCAACATATACGCTTGTAAATCGCTACATGGGCACGCAGCCTGAGGCTGTGTTCACATACCACGCTTTTTTCCGGTCCGGAGGAGAAGTGATGTCACAGAGGAGGATGAAGAATCCTGTTCCTCCTCCCCTTTGTGACATGTCTGCCAGCCCCCATTTCATTTTGCAATATAATACTATACAGTACGAAATCAAAATTAAATAAATCAAGATGTATTAAAAATAATAAAGAATTAATACTTACCCTTTCAGACGCCTTTTTGGTCTATCTGGTGCAGAGCCAAGGCCACGTGCTGAGCGACAGGACCTTCCATGATGTCACAGGAAGGTCCTGTCGCTTGGTATTTGGCTTTGGTTCTGCACCGGATAGCCCTAAAAGGCATCGGAAAGGGTAAGTATTAATTCTATTGTGATGTCATAATACCCCACAACTATTAGTAGAGGCAAAAAAGTGACACATTTATTCCATTTTATTTATTGAAAGAAATTAGGCTTAAACCAAAAATGACATGATGGGGCGGATTGCCTGTAAAGATGCCTTCTTTTTAATGTATTGATCTTCATGGAATAAAGTAAAATTCATCGTATGGAAACCGGTGCCAGCATTCCTTTTTTCATGTTTGGCTTTCAGGCGGTGGCCTACCGCCACTGAGCACCTGACCGGATCCACTGATTGGAAGGAGGGGGGAGCTTTCCATTTCCCAATTTTCTCATTTGGCTCCAAAAATAACATGTCAATCAAGAAAACTGATATAAAGGAGCATGGCATAGGTGACATTTCTTTGCAAGCATTCAACCTGTGTAAAGAAAAAAAGAATATTAAACAGTGCAGTATACAATATCAGGTTCCTTAACTCGAGCTGACCAATGGTCAATAGGTCACTCAAATGAGTCCTTTTAACTGACTAAAGGGGGGTGGAGGAGGCTGTGGCCCTGATGAAAGAGCTGAAAAGGGTTGTAGCCTTGTAGAAGGAGCCTGTGGAGAGAGCTGGAGGGGGTTATTGCCTTGGGGAAATGCCTATGGCTCTGTGGAAGGGACCTGTGGCCCTTTGAAAAAGGCCTTTGGACTTGTGGAAGGGGCTGTGGCCTTGTAAAGGGAGCCTGTTGTCCTGTGGAATTGGAGGGGATTGTGGCCCTGTGGAAAGGCTTGTGGCCCGGCAGAAGGAGCCAGTGGTCCTGTGGAGAGAGCTGAAAGGGTTGAGGCCCTGTGGAGAGGCCTGTGACCCTGTATAGGGGTCTGTTGCCCCGCAGAGGGGCATGTGGCGATGTAAAGACAGCTGGAGGGAGTTGTGGCCTGCGGAAAAGGCCATGTGGAGCGGGCTGGTGGGGCCTGTGGAAGGGTCTGAAGTAAGATTTGGGCCTATGAAGTCCTTTTTTCGGTAAACAACATGCAACATGATTGCCTGTGGAGAGAGCTAGAGGGACTTGTAGCACTGTGGAAAAGCCTGTGGCCGGGTAGGAGCCTGTGGTCCTGTGGAGAGAGCTGAAGGTGTTGTGGCCCTGTGGAAAGGCCTGTAACCCTGTATAGGGGTCCGTTGCCCTGTGGAGAGAGCTGGAGGGGCTTGTGCCCTATGGAAATGACTATGGCCATGTAGAAAGGCCCTTTGGCCTTGAAGAGGGGGCTTGTGTCCTGCAGACGGGCCCTGTGTCTCTGTGGAGAGAGCTAAAGGGGGCTGTGGCCGTGCAGAAAGTGCATTTGGCCCTGTGGAGGGGAGCTATGGCTCTGTAAAGAGAGCTTGTTGTCCTGTGGAGAAGAGTTGGAGGGGATTGTGGCCCTGTGGAAATGCTTGTGGCCCGGCAGAAGGAGCCTGTGGTCCTGTGGAGAGAGCTGAAGGGGTTGAGGCCCTGTGGAAAGGCCTGTGACCCTGTATAGGGGTCTGTGGCCCCGCAGAGGGGCATGTGGCAATGTAAAGAGAGCTGGAGGGAGTTGTGGCCTGCGGAAAAGGCCATGTGGAGCGGGCTGGAGGGGCCTGTGGAAGGGTCTGAAGTAAGATTTGGGCCTATGAAGTCCTTTTTTCGGTAAACAACATGCAACATGATTGCCTGTGGAGAGAGCTAGAGGGACTTGTAGCACTGTGGAAAAGCCTGTCGCCGGGTAGGAGCCTGTGGTCCTGTGGAGAGAGCTGAAGGTGTTGTGGCCCTGTGGAAAGGCCTGTGACCCTGTATAGCGGTCCGTTGCCCTGTGGAGAGAGCTTGAGGGGCTCGTGCCCTATGGAAATGACTATGGCCATGCAGAAAGGCCTTTTGGCTTTGAAGAGGGGGCTTGTGCCCTGCAGACGGGCCCTGTGACTCTGTGGAGAGGGCTGTTGGGAGTTGTGGCCGTGTGGAAAGTGCATTTGACCCTGTGGAGGTGAGCTATGGCCCTGTAAAGAGAGCTTCTTGTCCGGTGGAGAGAGCTGGAGGGTGTTGTGGCCATGTGGAAAGGTTTGTGGCCCTATGGATAGGCCTTTTGGCCTTGTGGAAGCGGCTTTGGCCCTGTGGTGAGAGGTGGAAGGAGTTGTGGGCTGTGGAAAAGCCTGTGGTCCTGTGGAGACAGCTGAATGGTTTGAGGCCCTGTGGAAAGGCCTGTGACCCTCTATAGGGGTCTGTGGCCCCGCAGAGGGTGCATGTGGCGATGTAAAGAGAGCTGGAGGGAGTTGTGGTCTGAGGAAAAGCCATGTGGAGTGGGCTGGAAAGGCCTGTGGAAGGCTCTGGAGTAAGATTTGGGCCTATGAAGTCCTTTGCAGTAAACAACATGCAACATGATTGCCTGTGGAGAGAGCTGGAGGGGCTTGTGGCACTGTGGAAAGGCCTGTGGCCCAGTAGGAGCCTGTGGTCCTGTGGAGAGAGCTGAAAGTGTTGTGGCCCTGTGGAAAGGCCTGTGACCCTGTATAGGGGTCCGTTGCCCTGTGGAGAGAGCTGGAGGGGCTTGTGCCCTATGGAAATGACTATGGCCATGTAGAAAGGCCTTTTGGCCTTGAAGAGGGGGCTTGTGCCCTGCACACGGGCCTTGTGTCTCTGTGGAGAGAGCTAAAGGGGGCTGTGGCCATGCAGAAAGTGCATTTGGCCCTGTGGAGGGGAGCTATTGCCCGGTAAAGAGAGCTTGTTGTCGTGTGGAGAAGAGTTGGAGGGGATTGTGGCCCTGGGGAAAGGCCTGTGACCCTGTATAGGGGTCCGTTGCCCTGTGGAGAGAGCTGGAGGGGCTCGTGCCCTATGGAAATGACTATGGCCATGTAGAAAGGCCTTTTGGCCTTGAAGAGGGGGCTTGTGCCCTGCAGACGGGCCTTGTGACTCTGTGGAGAGAGCTGTTGGGAGTTGTGGCCGTGTGGAAAGTGCATTTGGCCCTGTGGAGGTGAGCTATGGCCCTGTAAAGAGAGCTTCTTGTCCTGTGGAGAGAGCTGGAGGGTGTTGTGGCCCTGTGGAAATGTCTGTTGCCCTATGGATAGGCCCTTTAGCCTTGTGGAAGGGGCTGTGGCCCTGTGGTGAGAGCTGGAAGGAGTTGTGGGCTGTGGAAAAGCCTGTGGTCCTGTGGAGAGAGCTGAAGGGGTTGAGGCCCTGTGGAAAGGCCTGTGACCCTGTATAGGGGTCTGTGGCCCCGCAGAGGGGCATGTGGCGATGTAAAGAGAGCTGGAGGGAGTTGTGGCCTGCGGAAAAGGCCATGTGGAGCGGGCTGGAGGGGCCTGTGGAAGGGTCTGAAGTAAGATTTGGGCCTATGAAGTCCTTTTTTCGGTAAACAACATGCAACATGATTGCCTGTGGAGAGAGCTAGAGGGACTTGTAGCACTGTGTAAAAGCCTGTGGCCGGGTAGGAGCCTGTGGTCCTGTGGAGAGAGCTGAAGGTGTTGTGGCCCTGTGGAAAGGCCTGTGACCCTGTATAGCGGTTCGTTGCCCTGTGGAGAGAGCTGGAGGGGCTCGTACCCTATGGAAATGACTATGGCCATGCAGAAAGGCCTTTTGGCTTTGAAGAGGGGGCTTGTGCCCTGCAGACGGGCCCTGTGACTCTGTGGAGAGGGCTGTTGGGAGTTGTGGCCGTGTGGAAAGTGCATTTGGCCCTGTGGAGGTGAGCTATGGCCCTGTAAAGAGAGCTTCTTGTCCTGTGGAGAGAGCTGGAGGGTGTTGTGGCCATGTGGAAAGGTCTGTGGCCCTATGGATAGGCCCTTTGGCCTTATGGAAGGGGCTGTGTCCCTGTGGTGAGAGGTGGAAGGAGTTGTGGGCTGTGGAAAAGCCTGTGGTCCTGTGGAGACAGCTGAAGGGTTTGAGGCCCTGTGGAAAGGCCTGTGACCCTGTATAGGGGTCTGTGGCCCCGCAGAGGGGCATGTGGCAATGTAAAGAGAGCTGGAGGGAGTTGTGGCCTGAGGAAAAGGCCATGTGGAGCGGGCTGGAAAGGCCTGTGGAAGGCTCTGGAGTAAGATTTGGACCTATGCAGTCCTTTGCAGTAAACAACATGCAACATGATTGCCTGTGGAGAGAGCTGGAGGGGCTTGTGGCACTGTGGAAAGGCCTGTGGCCCAGTAGGAGCCTGTGGTCCTGTGGAGAGAGCTGAAGGTGTTGTGGCCCTGTGGAAAGGCCTGTGATCCTGTATAGGGGTCCGTTGCCCTGTGGAGAGAGCTGGAGGGGCTTGTGCCCTATGGAAATGACTATGGCCATGTAGAAAGGCCTTTTGGCCTTGAAGAGGGGGCTTGTGCCCTGCAGACGGGCCTTGTGTCTCTGTGGAGAGAGCTAAAGGGGGCTGTGGCCATGCAGAAAGTGCATTTGGCCCTGTGGAGGGGAGCTATGGCCCGGTAAAGAGAGCTTGTTGTCGTGTGGAGAAGAGTTGGAGGGGATTGTGGCCCTGTGGAAAGGCCTGTGACCCTGTATAGGGGTCCGTTGCCCTGTGGAGAGAGCTGGAGGGGCTCGTGCCCTATGGAAATGACTATGGCCATGTAGAAAGGCCTTTTGGCCTTGAAGAGGGGGCTTGTGCCCTGCAGACGGGCCTTGTGTCTCTGTGGAGAGAGCTAAAGGGGGCTGTGGCCATGCAGAAAGTGCATTTGGCCCTGTGGAGGGGAGCTATGGCCCGGTAAAGAGAGCTTGTTGTCGTGTGGAGAAGAGTTGGAGGGGATTGTGGCCCTGTGGAAAGGCCTGTGACCCTGTATAGGGGTCCGTTGCCCTGTGGAGAGAGCTGGAGGGGCTCGTGCCCTATGGAAATGACTATGGCCATGTAGAAAGGCCTTTTGGCCTTGAAGAGGGGGCTTGTGCCCTGCAGACGGGCCTTGTGTCTCTGTGGAGAGAGCTAAAGGGGGCTGTGTCCATGCAGAAAGTGCATTTGGACCTGTGGAGGGGAGCTATGGCCTGGTAAAGAGAGCTTGTTGTCCTGTGGAGAAGAGTTGGAGGGGATTGTGGCCCAGTGGAAAGGCTTGTAGCCCGGCAGAAGGAGGCAGTGGTCCTGTGGAGAGAGCTGAAGGGGTTGAGGCCCTGTGGAAAGGCATGTGACGCTGTATAGGGGTCTGTGGCCCCGCAGAGGGGCATGTGGCGATGTAAAGAGAGCTGGAGGGAGTTGTGGCCTGAGGAAAAGGCCATGTGGAGTGGGCTGGAGGGGCCTGTGGAAGGCTCTGGAGTAAGATTTGGGCCTATGAAGTCCTCTGCAGTAAACAACATGCAACATGATTGCCTGTGGAGAGAGCTGAAGGTTTTGTGGCCCTGTGGAAAGGCCTGTGACCCTGTATAGGGGTCCGTTGCCCTGTGGAGAGAGCTGGAGGGGCTCGTGCCCTATGGAAATGACTATGGCCATGTAGAAAGGCCTTTTGGCCTTGAAGAGGGGGCTTGTGCTCTGCAGACGGGCCTTGTGTCTCTGTGGAGAGAGCTAAATGGGGCTGTGTCCATGCAGAAAGTGCATTTGGCCCTGTGGAGGGGAGCTATGGCCCTGTAATGAGAGCTTGCTGTCCTGTGGAGAAGAGTTGGAGGGGATTGTGGCCCTGTGGAAATGCTTGTGGCCCGGCAGAAGGAGCCTATGGTACTGTGGAGAGAGTTGAAGGGGTTGTTTGCCCGCAGAGGGGCATGTAGTGATGTAAAGAGAGCTGGAGGGAGTTTTGCTCTGCTAAAAAAGGCCATGTGGAGTGGGCTGGAGGGGCCTGTGGAAGGCTCTGGAGTAAGATTGGGGCCTATGAAGTCTTTTGCAGTAAACAACATGCAACATGATTGCCTGTGGAAAGAGCTGGAGGGGCTTGTGGCACTGTGTAAAGGCCTGTGGCCCGGTAGGAGCCTGTGGTCCTGTGGAGAGAGCTGAAGGGGCTTGTGGCCCTGTGGAAAGGCCTGTGACCCTGTATAGTGGTCTGTTGCCCTGTGGAGAGAGCTGGAGGGGCTTGTGGCCCTGAGGAAAGGGCTTATGGCCCTGTGGAGAGAGCTGAAGGTGGGTGCGGCCCTGTGGAAAGGCCTGTGACCCTGAAGTGGGATCTGTCGCCCTTCAAATGGGCCTGTTGCCCTGTGGAGAGAGCTGGAGTGGGTTATGGCCCTGTGGAAATGCCTATGGCACTGCGGAAAGGGACCTCTGGCCCTTTGCAAAGGGTCATTGGCCTTGTGGAGTGGGCTATTGCCCTGTTGACGGGCCTGTGGCCCTGTGTGATTGTTGATAGCCTGACAAATCATCCCATAAAAACTTGCATATTTTTCAAGGATCCTGTAGCTTAAAGATGTTTCCTGACAATTCACTTTAATGTTCAGGAAGCATCCTACAGCAACAAGATTCTTAAAAAATACACAAGTGTTAAACACTGTGTAGCTTTGTGGTTACTTGCCAATTAATCTTCTCTGCTGCAACTTGAGTAGTGCTTCTTACCTTTGACCTACAGGAAGAGGTGTGCATGAGAGAGAGTCATTGAGAGGCACATAGAGGCAAAGAGGGGAGCAAAGGGGCAAAGGTAGGCACATAGAGGGATGCAAAAGGTAAATAGAAGCACAGGGAGGGACAGAGAGGCACAGAGAACGATAGAGAGCCACAGATGGGCAAAGACACAGATTGAGAGGCTCGTGAAGGCACAGAGACAAAAAAAGGCACTTTGGATGGAAAGAGAGCACCAGAGAGAGAGCATGCGAGAGAGTGGTGCAATGGGGAGAGATCAAAAGCGAGCGCCAGTGATGCACTGGAGACTGAGAGAGCACAAAAGAGAGCAGTGCACTATAAAGACAGAGGAGTGCCAGAGAGCGGTGCAGTAGGGAGAAAGAGAACACATCAGAGAGTGGTGCACTGGAAAGAGAGTGAAAGAGCACCAGAGAGCATTGCACTGCGGAGAGAGAAAGAGAGAAAGAGACAGAAAGCAGTGTGCCAGTGTAAAAGGGCACCAGAGAGTGATGCACTGACTGGACAAATGGTCATTTTTATAGGCAGTTCTACAGGTCGGGTTGCTGGACAGCTAGGGGTCATGCTTACCGTTGTTAGGGATGGTAATATATTCTGCTTCCCTAGGCCTGATTTCCAGGGACTGCACTGCTCTGACTGGCAGGAGCACTTTTATGGCTACCTGACCTTTAAATTATTATGGATTCTAGTAATACTGACAAAGCATTAGACTAAACGGCTCAGAAACCTGACGGTAGTAAATGATTGTGCCATTTGAACAGTTGTCAGAATTGTTTCATCATAGCCATAGGACTTCCACTTTATATTTATCTTTAAAATAGTTATTAAAAGGACTCTGTCACCAGGTTTTTGACATCCCATCTGACAGCAGCATAATGTAGAGATAGAAATCCTGATCCAGCAATGTTTCACTTACTGAGCTCCTTGCTGTCATTTTGATAAAATTACTGTTTTCTCTGTTGCAGATTTGGCAGCTCCCAAGTATGACTGGACTACTGGAGTAGTGCTCTAATGATAATCTCCAGATGATTTAACAGTGTTTTAATGCAAACTACACTGAGCAGCGTAGTAAGTGATACATCACTGGAATAAAGATGTCTGTGTCCACATTATGGTGCGCTCAGATGAGATGGCTAAAACCTGGTGACATAATCCCTTTAACACTAATACAAACAGTACAAATGTTTATAATAAAGAAAATCTTCTCCCATTGCTTCGAGGGCCCCGTTCACCTGGAATTGTAGAACAACCTTAGAACAGAAAAGAAACAAATAAAACATGAATTCAAAAACTTTAACAAGACCGGAACTTTAGTCTCCGAAACGCCTCATTCTTTCTTGGGAGCTGATCACTGCCGTCTTCTTAATCTCTTTAAAGGAAAGAAGGGGAATACATATGTTAAAACCGAAATGTTTATTGTTCAAGGACAATGTGAATGAGTATATTGACCAATTACCCTGGGTGTTTCCTTTTCCTCAACTGCATCCCTGTCTTCATGGACCTTGTTGTGACCCTAGGTTCGATTGGTGCTCTCCGCCTGATATAAATAATAACATTACATTTTCTGGGCACTTAGAGTGGTATAAGGATATCTTCTATCAATCCTAAAAGTTTAGGCATCGAGGTTTGTTCTGCGATGGAGATATCATCAATAAACGCCTGTAATATACCCTTCCGCATACTGTCTACAAGTGGCCGCTACTGAGAGCACTTTGCCTGGGTATAGGTGCTGAGGATGCTCGGAAGAACAAGTCATTGTCCATAACATCACAAGCTATGTACAGTTTGCCAACTCCTACTAGCTTGCTTGATTTAATAATATACCCACCTTTGAGTCTTAGTATTTAAATTTGACACACCGAGGTCCTCTGTTTCACCCTGGGCACTGTAGTCTTCAGCTTGCTGGACCATTTGCTCCTCTTCTCCATTGCTCCCTTCTGCTTCTCTTTAGGGGAGAAAGAAAACAGAATATTACATTTTATCAACAATTTGGTGAAATAGATAACTGCTTTGCAATAAATTACCTTGAGCTGCTGGGTTGAGGTTGATTTTCCGATGATTTCCCTGCTGCCAAGACCAGTGTGTATGCTTGGCAGAGGTCTCCTAAAGTTCTTTCTCTGTAATTCCTCTCTGCTGTCATGTTGGAATGACTGAGATATTTGGAGAAAAGATACCTCTGTGTCTCTGTTAAATGTGACACGGTCCATGTTTCACAAGTTTTTCTTGCCACCTGACTAGAGATGGATTTAAGTTTGTACCTAGATAGCAATAGAGTAGATCATAAATACATGGCACAACATCTAATATGTAGGATTTTTAACTTTTAAGACTTACTTCTTCTGGTAGCGATGAAGGTCGGTGGATACATTATATATCTGTCTTCCTGTACTCGATAAGAAGAATTTATCTGGACTGTCTTTTTTGGCCAGCACCCGTCTCACTTTTTTAAAGTAGATGTTAAACCACTGTAAATAAACAAAACAAAAAACAGTAAACCACTTAATAAAAATTGAGTTGGGCCCTTCAATATTAAGATAAGAAAATTTGAAATAGACTAAATTAATTACTGGAGTCAATGACCGCACCAACGTGAGGGAGGGATGTGCCTGACCAGGAGAGCGAAACCTACAGACTAAAAGGGCGGTATCTCTCCTCCGCCTCAGTTGGATTTCAGAGCATGATAGGAACCACACAATCTAAATATATAGAAAAGTCACCTCACACCAAACATATGTCAGACTATAAACTGCCCACCATTTATTTAAAGTGCAGAACATCTGTGATAAGGGAGAGCATATCTGTTCCTACTGATAATGCATTCTGGATGCTGCTGCAACAAGCATTATTGTTAAGAAAATGCACTATTCTGGACACAGATACTATGGTTTAGCATCCTGGATACTGCAGGGAAATAAGGGAAAGACTCCCAACACACCTGCATGAGGATTTAGCACCAAGTTGTCCTGTAAAATCTGGTTAAAGGGAGGATCTACTAAAAGGGACAGAATGCCACTAATCCTACGGGTTGAAGTCATGACAACTAACAGATCCCTCTCTAATGTGGGTGCCGTCGTAGTGACAGGAACATCTTACCTTTTCTTCTTCTTCAGTAAGCACAAAACAGGCTACTTGGTGGGCAGCAGTCTTATGGCATTTAACTCCGACAATTATTAGCTGTTCATTTTGATAGATGTGACGCACCCTCTCTGTCCACTCAGAAACCTGTGAGTCAAGACATGGGAAAGTTAGATAGACATGTGGCTTTAAATCAGGATAATGAGTAGGTTGTTACTTACCGTCATGTTTCTGACAACTCCTGGTCTTTGTAAGTGTTTTAGTATGATTAAGGCCTCAAGGTAATAGAGAATCTCCAACTAATGCACTTCATTTCGGGATCCTCCTTGGACATCCTCGATGGCTTGCAGGAAAGCTGGCTTTGCAACGGTCAGGATCTCCTGGCATTGCTGAGGTGTTTTGTCCAATTTATGCAACTCCAGGTACCTAAGAGAAAGATTAATAAATGTGACTGATAGGTGAGGCCTATTTTTAAGTCATGTATGAAAAATCCTGGCGGGAGAGAGAAAAGAGAAAAAATAATAATTGTGCATACATCTGAAAGGATAAAAATTAGCTGACATACCTTTTGCTGACAACTTCTTTTGCAACTCCCTTGGAAAATTTCTTCTGAATATCCGCAGTCACATACTGGAAATACTTCATTGCCTTGAAGAGTTTTTCATTTTTATCACGTAAATTGGTTGCAAATAGTTGATAATGTACAAATTTCCGGACATTCTTAATGTAGTTGGTGACAGTTTGGTTGCACAGACCGAGATCTTGAAGGTTTTTGAAAAATAAATGGGCATTTTCAATCTTTGTCGCAAAGTTGAGGCTCACACGGCGTTTGTTCATAAAGTATAAAAACCTTGACACATTTTCAACAATTTGTTTGTATCTTTCCAGCTTGCAATGGTTCTGCAAATAAGAGGAAAAACCTTTTAATATTGGATGAGACAGAGAATGGCGATCATAATAACCTGCATCTTTCATTTTGATCCTCTTGTCAACAGTTCATTTCTGGCTTGTCATCCTACAAATTTGGAAGAAAGAACAACAGGTCAGAGTAGAAACAAATTACAACTTTGAGAAAAATACTGTGTAAGCATATACAGCATATATATAGTGACGTCCTGCCAATGGCAGTAGACTATGCAGCCGCTATGGGGCTTGTGAGTCCAGGGTTCCCTGTAACGACGCATTCATGGGGCCCTCATCCAGTGGAAGAATCTGGGGAAATGTCGGGGACCTTGACAGCTGGGGGTTCCACTTACCGTTGTCAGGGGTGGTAAACATTTCTGTGTCCCCAGGCCCGATTTCTGTGGACCCCAGTGCTCTGACTGGCAGCAGCACTTTGCTGGCTGCCTGCCCTTTATACGCAGCATCCACTGCTGAACACTGCGCGTTCTGAAGTTCATCTGTGGGTAAAGCTAGTACATGATCCTCTACTGGCCCACAGATGAAAATCGTAATGGCAGTGCATTTTAATATGCCCTGCCAAAGCTGTGTGCCCCACAGAGCTGTCTGTGTGTAGGGCACTTTTTTGGCATCCTGTTTTATGGCTGCAATGGAAGGGAAATCTATTGCCTAAAATAGGAGACAAAATTACTTTGTAAGGGCTGTAAAGTTGTGGGATATGCTATTAATTGTCCCAGTTAAACATTATTTGTATTGTTTTTTTGCTCAATATATATATATATATATATTATATATATATATATATATATATATATATATATATATATATATAGATATAGATAGATAGATATAGATATATATATAGATATATATATATAAAAGCATGATGAGTGAGAATGTTACACACACTAACTGACCTCGGCCTGTCTTCATCTGTTTGGCTGGTATTTTCCTCTCTTTCTCTGGTCTCTGGTTGTTGATCGGCTTCACTGTCGGATGTTTCAGAGGATGTATAGTCTTGTGCAGCTGAAAGATGCACCAATTCAGGATTTGATATGGCTCGGCGTGCCGATGTGCCAGTTGATGTAGATGGCTCCTCATCTTCAACAGTCCTGTAAATTATAAAAATCCTTAGTAATAACGTGAAGTACAATCTTGAGTAGGCCAGCAGTGTTGACAATTTTTTAAAGTGGCCTAAAAGCCAGGATGTGCTGAGGCCA
This sequence comes from Phyllobates terribilis, assembly GCF_046119375.1. Taxonomy (NCBI): domain Eukaryota; kingdom Metazoa; phylum Chordata; class Amphibia; order Anura; family Dendrobatidae; genus Phyllobates; species Phyllobates terribilis. Next base: position 322,063,499 of record NW_027362764.1, on the reverse strand, counting down.
AGGCAATGTTTGAGCAAGGGATTAAAGTAAATTCCTTATATAAATTTACACTGACCTGTAGACATCATAATCCTCTGTGACAGGCGGCTCTTCGGCTGTGACGGGCGGCTCTTCCACTGTGACGGGCGGCTCTTCCTCTGGGACGGGCGGCTCTTCCTCTGGGACTGGCGGCTCTTCCTCTGGGACGGGCGGCTCTTCCTCTGGGACGGGCGGCTCTTCCTCTGGGACGGGCGGCTCTTCCTCTGGGACGGGCGGCTCCTCCTCGATGACTGTAGACATTTCCTCCTCAACAGGCAGCACTTCCTCCTCATTAGGCAGCTCTTGCTCACTGGCTGTCAGCTCCTCCTGCACAGGTGATGCCCCCTCATCTTCAACAATCCTGTAAATATAAAATACACGTGATTATTTGGCATAGTTCAGAACATATATGCAAATCTATAAAGCTTACACAAGTATGAACATCAGTATTCAAAGAATAAGATGCTAGTGGGGCATACCTGGCCATAGTTGGTTTCTCGGGTACTATAAACCCTCTGTCCTCCAGGAAGGAGATAAGATCGTCCTTTGTAGTGATCTCTGGAATCTTGTCATAAGGGATATATGTTCCTTTTGTTGCAATTGCTATCAGTGAGTTTCTAGATTCTTTCACTAGCGCATCCTTCTCCTCTTGTGTACAGCATCTAAGGCATTGTCGTGTAAGGTGCTGTGGCAGTTGAGTAAATGTTTTGTAACATAGTGGACATGTCTTCAGCATCCTGAAGCCGCTGTAAAAAAGAAAAATGTAAGATCAGGAACAATATCAGTGAGAATCTAGCTTTTCCAACCACTAATATCAACCAGCATTTTTTATGTTTCAGCAGGATAACTGGATTTCAAAAATCTGATTTTTTTTTTACAACAAATACACAGCTCATGAGAAAAGGCACGTCTCATCATTGCCATAGATTTTTTTAAAAAGATGAGGGCTGGCTCTAGAGTGTATTTTGACCACCAATAGCCAGCCCTCATTTTTGGTCACAAAAACGGACAAACGTACACAATTTTTTAAGGAGCAATTGTTTAGCACAAGTTAATGCACTTTTATAGCATACTACACAAATTGTGGCAATATTGTGCACATAACACATGCGGTTTTTTATCATATGCATGTTCCTAGATCTTGCGCAAATCTGAGGTTTTGCAAGAATTATTTAGATTGACAAAGATACCGTGCAAAAAATTAATGTGGTATTGACTATGCAAATGCTTATACAGTTTTGCACATGACCGGCACTCATTTATCAGTCAAAAAGGAGAAAAAACGAGTGAGCGAGCAAGTACATATACAGTTTAAAGCCTTTTCACACTGCAAACTTTGAAAGATACAGAAAGACCGCGCCAAAAACATAAACCCTTTCTGTGACTGAGCCTGAACAATTGCAAGCCTTAACATGATGTTATAATACACTTTTACACCACAATCCTTCCCCCTCCCCCCACCACAGTAATACAACCAAGCTAAAAAGTTTGCAGAGGTCACAGAGAGGACATCAGATTAGGCACCTGATTCCAGTACAAACTATATGAGTACAAGCATACTTATACACCTGATTCCAGTACAAGCTATATGAGTACAAGTATACTTATACACCTGATTCCAGTACAAGCTATATGAGTACAAGTATACTTATACACCTGATTCCAGTACAAGCTATATGAGTACAAGTATACTTATACACCTGATTCCAGTACAAGCTATATGAGTACAAGTATACTTATACACCTGATTCCAGTACAAGCTCAGATGATGCTGCAGTATAGTTAGGCACCTGATCCCAATACATGCTGTATGTTAACCTCTTCTGCAAATACTCCCATGGTCTCAGTGTACCCCAGGATGCATGCTGCAATGGTGTCCAGAAAGAGTATTTCTAGAAGCAACACATACCTCTGCAGATTCATATTTCCCTCCCACTCACTATCCCACCAGGTGTACTTACCTTCTTTTGGGCGGCATGGTTGTAATTGGCTAAGGTCACAGCTTCTCTTGTGCACTAATCACCCTTGTTGCTCCTGAGCACTGGATCAAATTAAACTTCCCTCCAAAACTCCTTTTCCTTTTCCTAAAATGATGCACTTGTCAGTGATTGGTTTATCTGAATGTAAATCATGAATCTGCTCCGATTGGTTAATGCAACTTAGTAGGCGTAGCTTTTTCTTGATGAGAGCTGGCTACAGGTACTTCCAGGACGACCCGTAGCCAGCCCTCACCCTTGGAATAGCTCAATGAGGATGAGAGCTGGCTACAGGTACTTCCAGGACGACCCGTAGCCAGCCCTCACCCTTGGAATCGTTCAATGAGGATGAGAGCTGGCTACAGGTACTTCCAGGGCGACCCGTAGCCAGCCCTCACCCTTGGAATAGCTCAATGAGGATGAGAGCTGGCTACAGGTGCTTCCAGGGCGACCCCTAGCCAGCCCTCACCCTTGGAGCAGCTCAATGAGGATGAGAGCTGGCTACAGGTGCCTCCAGGGCGACCCCTAGCCAGCCCTCACCCTTGGAGCAGCTCAATGAGGATGAGAGCTGGCTACAGGTGCCTCCAGGGCGACCCCTAGCCAGCCCTCACCCTTGGAGCAGCTCAATGAGGATGAGAGCTGGCTACAGGTGCCTCCAGGGCGACCCCTAGCCAGCCCTCACCCTTGGAGCAGCTCAATGAGGATGAGAGCTAGCTACAGGTGCCTCCAGGGCGACCCCTAGCCAGCCCTCACCCTTGGAGCAGCTCAATGAGGATGAGAGCTGGCTACAGGTGCCTCCAGGGCGACCCCTAGCCAGCCCTCACCCTTGGAGCAGCTCAATGAGGATGAGAGCTGGCTACAGGTGCCTCCAGGGCGACCCCTAGCCAGCCCTCACCCTTGGAGCAGCTCAATGAGGATGAGAGCTGGCTACAGGTGCCTCCAGGGCGACCCCTAGCCAGCCCTCACCCTTGGAGCAGCTCAATGAGGATGAGAGCTGGCTACAGGTGCCTCCAGGGAGACCCCTAGCCAGCCCTCACCCTTGGAGCAGCTCAATGAGGATGAGAGCTGGCTACAGGTGCCTCCAGGGCGACCCCTAGCCAGCCCTCACCCTTGGAGCAGCTCAATGAGGATGAGAGCTGGCTACAGGTGCCTCCAGGGCGACCCCTAGCCAGCCCTCACCCTTGGAGCAGCTCAATGAGGATGAGAGCTGGCTACAGGTGCCTCCAGGGCGACCCCTAGCCAGCCCTCACCCTTGGAGCAGCTCAATGAGGATGAGAGCTGGCTACAGGTGCCTCCAGGACGACCCCTAGCCAGCCCTCACCCTTGGAGCAGCTCAATGAGGATGAGAGCTGGCTACAGGTGCCTCCAGGGAAACCCTTAGCCAGCCCTCACCCTTGGAATAGCTCAATGAGGATGAGAGCTGGCTACAGGTTTGATGATACCAAAAGCACTTAAAATTCAATCTGCAACAAAAAAAAGTCGCTCTGACGCCGCCGTTAAGGGCTGCGTCCGTTATCAAGCTCATCTGATAAATTACAGAAAAAAAACGTAAACTTTATCGTTTTTTTGGCGCACTTATTTCATCGCCCGTTCCTACGTGCCGCCGTTCAGCACAGCATCCGTTATCACGCTCATCTGATAAATTACGGAAAAAAAACGTAAACTTTATAGTTTTTTTGGCGCGCTTATTTCACCGCCCGTTCCTACGCGCCGCCATTCAGCGCAGCGTCCGTTATCACGCTCATCTGATGAATTACGGAAAAAAAACGTAAACTTTATAGTTTTTTTGGCGCGCTTATTTCACCGCCCGTTCCTACGCGCCGCCGTTCAGCGCAGCGTCCGTTATCACGCTCATCTGATGAATTACGGAAAAAAAACGTAAACTTTGTAGTTTTTTTGGCGCGCTTATTTCACCGCCCGTTCCTACGCGCCGCCGTTCAAAGCAGTTTCCGTTATCACGCTCATCTAATGAATTATGGAAAAAAAACGTACACTTTATAGCTTTTTTGGTGCGCTTATTTCACCGCCCGTTCCTACGTGCCGCCGTTCAGCGCAGCTTCCGTTATCACGCTCATCTGATGAATTACGGGAAAAAAAACGTAAATTTTATAGTTTTTTTGGCGCGCTTATTTCACCGCCCGTTCCTACGCGCCGCCGTTCAGCGCAGCGTCCGTTATCACCCTCATCTGATGAATTACGGAAAAAAAACGTAAACTTTATAGTTTTTTTGGCGCGCTTATTTCACCGCCCGTTCCTATGCGCCGCCGTTCAGCGCAGCGTCCGTTATCACGCTCAATGAGGATGAGAGCTGGCTACAGGTGCCTCCAGGGCGACACGTAGCCAGCCCTCACCCTTGGAATAGCTCAATGAGGATGAGAGCTGGCTACAGGTGCCTCCAGGGCGACCCCTAGCCAGCCCTCACCCTTGGAGCAGCTCAATGAGGATGAGAGCTGGCTACAGGTGCCTCCAGGGCGACCCCTAGCCAGCCCTCACCCTTGGAGCAGCTCAATGAGGATGAGAGCTGGCTACAGGTGCCTCCAGGGCGACCCCTAGCCAGCCCTCACCCTTGGAGCAGCTCAATGAGGATGAGAGCTGGCTACAGGTGCCTCCAGGGCGACCCCTAGCCAGCCCTCACCCTTGGAGCAGCTCAATGAGGATGAGAGCTGGCTACAGGTGCCTCCAGGGCGACCCCTAGCCAGCCCTCACCCTTGGAGCAGCTCAATGAGGATGAGAGCTGGCTACAGGTTTGATGATACCAAAAGCACTTAAAATTCAATCTGCAACAAAAAAAAGTCGCTCTGACGCCGCCGTTAAGGGCTGCGTCCGTTATCACGCTCATCTGATCAATTACAGAAAAAAAACGTAAACTTTATCGTTTTTTTGGCGCACTTATTTCACCGCCCGTTCCTACGTGCCGCCGTTCAGCACAGCATCCGTTATCACGCTCATCTGATGAATTACGGAAAAAAAACGTAAACTTTATAGTTTTTTTGGCGCGCTTATTTCACCGCCCGTTCCTACGCGCCGCCATTCAGCGCAGCGTCCGTTATCACGCTCATCTGATGAATTACGGAAAAAAAACGTAAACTTTATAGTTTTTTTGGCGCGCTTATTTCACCGCCCGTTCCTACGCGCCGCCGTTCAGCGCAGCGTCCGTTATCACCCTCATCTGATGAATTACGGAAAAAAAACGTAAACTTTATAGTTTTTTTGGCGCGCTTATTTCACCGCCCGTTCCTATGCGCCGCCGTTCAGCGCAGCATCCGTTATCACGCTCAATGAGGATGAGAGCTGGCTACAGGTGCCTCCAGGGCGACACGTAGCCAGCCCTCACCCTTGGAATAGCTCAATGAGGATGAGAGCTGGCTACAGGTGCCTCCAGGGCGACCCCTAGCCAGCCCTCACCCTTGGAATAGCTCAATGAGGATGAGAGCTGGCTACAGGTGCCTCCAGGGCGACCCCTAGCCAGCCCTCACCCTTGGAGCAGCTCAATGAGGATGAGAGCTGGCTACAGGTGCCTCCAGGGCGACCCGTAGCCAGCCCTCACCCTTGGAGCAGCTCAATGAGGATGAGAGCTGGATACAGGTGCCTCCAGGGCGACCCGTAGCCAGCCCTCACCCTTGGAGCAGCTCAATGAGGATGAGAGCTGGCTACAGGTGCCTCCAGGGCGACCCTTAGCCAGCCGTCACCCTTGGAATAGCTCAATGAGGATGAGAGCTGGCTACAGGTTTGATGATACCAAAAGCACTTAAAATTCAATCTGCAACAAAAAAAAGTCGCTCTGACGCCGCCGTTAAGGGCTGCGTCCGTTATCACGCTCATCTGATAAATTACAGAAAAAAAACGTAAACTTTATCGTTTTTTTGGCGCACTTATTTCACCGCCCGTTCCTACGTGCCGCCGTTCAGCATAGCATCCGTTATCACGCTCATCTGATGAATTACGGAAAAAAAACGTAAACTTTATAGTTTTTTTGGCGCGCTTATTTCATCGCCCGTTCCTACGCGCCGCCATTCAGCGCAGCGTCCGTTATCACGCTCATCTGATGAATTACGGAAAAAAAACGTAAACTTTGTAGTTTTTTTGGCGCGCTTATTTCACCGCCCGTTCCTACGCGCCGCCGTTCAACGCAGCTTCCGTTATCACGCTCATCTAATGAATTATGGAAAAAAAACGTACACTTTATAGCTTTTTTGGCGCGCTTATTTCACCGCCCGTTCCTACGCGCCGCCGTTCAGCGCAGCTTCCGTTATCACGCTCATCTGATGAATTACGGAAAAAAAACGTAAATTTTATAGTTTTTTTGGCGCGCTTATTTCACCGCCCGTTCCTACGCGCCGCCGTTCAGCGCAGCGTCCGTTATCACCCTCATCTGATGAATTACGGAAAAAAAACGTAAACTTTATTGTTTTTTTGGCGCGCTTATTTCACCGCCCGTTCCTATGCGCCGCCGTTCAGCGCAGCGTCCGTTATCACGCTCAATGAGGATGAGAGCTGGCTACAGGTGCCTCCAGGGCGACACGTAGCCAGCCCTCACCCTTGGAATAGCTCAATGAGGATGAGAGCTGGCTACAGGTGCCTCCAGGGCGACCCCTAGCCAGCCCTCACCCTTGGAGCAGCTCAATGAGGATGAGAGCTGGCTACAGGTGCCTCCAGGGCGACGCCTAGCCAGCCCTCACCCTTGGAGCAGCTCAATGAGGATGAGAGCTGGCTACAGGTGCCTCCAGGGCGACCCCTAGCCAGCCCTCACCCTTGGAGCAGCTCAATGAGGATGAGAGCTGGCTACAGGTGCCTCCAGGGCGACCCCTAGCCAGCCCTCACCCTTGGAGCAGCTCAATGAGGATGAGAGCTGGCTACAGGTGCCTCCAGGGCGACCCCTAGCCAGCCCTCACCCTTGGAGCAGCTCAATGAGGATGAGAGCTGGCTACAGGTTTGATGATACCAAAAGCACTTAAAATTCAATCTGCAACAAAAAAAAGTCGCTCTGACGCCGCCGTTAAGGGCTGCGTCCGTTATCACGCTCATCTGATAAATTACAGAAAAAAAACGTAAACTTTATCGTTATTTTGGCGCACTTATTTCACCGCCCGTTCCTACGTGCCGCCGTTCAGCACAGCATCCGTTATCACGCTCATCTGATGAATTACGGAAAAAAAACGTAAACTTTATAGTTTTTTTGGCGCGCTTATTTCACCGCCCGTTCCTACGCGCCGCCGTTCAACGCAGCTTCCGTTATCACGCTCATCTAATGAATTATGGAAAAAAAACGTACACTTTACAGCTTTTTTGGCGCGCTTATTTCACCGCCCGTTCCTACGCGCCGCCGTTCAGCGCAGCTTCCGTTATCACGCTCATCTGATGAATTACGGAAAAAAAACGTAAATTTTATAGTTTTTTTGGCGCGCTTATTTCACCGCCCGTTCCTACGCGCCGCCGTTCAGCGCAGCGTACGTTATCACCCTCATCTGATGAATTACGGAAAAAAAACGTAAACTTTATAGTTTTTTTGGCGCGCTTATTTCACCGCCCGTTCCTATGCGCCGCCGTTCAGCGCAGCGTCCGTTATCACGCTCAATGAGGATGAGAGCTGGCTACAGGTGCCTCCAGGGCGACACGTAGCCAGCCCTCACCCTTGGAATAGCTCAATGAGGATGAGAGCTGGCTACAGGTGCCTCCAGGGCGACCCCTAGCCAGCCCTCACCCTTGGAGCAGCTCAATGAGGATGAGAGCTGGCTACAGGTGCCTCCAGGGCGACACCTAGCCAGCCCTCACCCTTGGAGCAGCTCAATGAGGATGAGAGCTGGCTACAGGTGCCTCCAGGGCGACCCCTATCCAGCCCTCACCCTTGGAGCAGCTCAATGAGGATGAGAGCTGGCTACAGGTGCCTCCAGGGCGACGCCTAGCCAGCCCTCACCCTTGGAGCAGCTCAATGAGGATGAGAGCTGGCTACAGGTTTGATGATACCAAAAGCATTTAAAATTCAATCTGCAACAAAAAAAAGTCGCTCTGACGCCGCCGTTAAGGGCTGCGTCCGTTATCACGCTCATCTGATAAATTACAGAAAAAAAACGTAAACTTTATCGTTTTTTTGGCGCACTTATTTCAACGCCCGTTCCTACGTGCCGCCGTTCAGCACAGCATCCGTTATCACGCTCATCTGATGAATTACGGAAAAAAAACGTAAACTTTATAGTTTTTTTGGCGCGCTTATTTCACCGCCCGTTCCTACGCGCCGCCATTCAGCGCAGCGTCCGTTATCACACTCATCTGATGAATTACGGAAAAAAAACGTAAACTTTATAGTTTTTTTGGCGCGCTTATTTCACCGCCCGTTCCTACGCCACGGTTTTTACACAACTTTAAGTGTTTTACAACATGGTCACATGCTCTATTTATTTTTACCTATTTTTGATATGAAATATCGGCTCCATCTATGGATGTGATTATTGGCCTCAATACCAGTGATTATTGCTGCCATTTTTGTGTCTTTTTAAATAATGATGTAATAAAATTTCAACTTTTTAAATGCCTTTAATTAAACTCCTTATTCTCATTTGATTATATGGTCACAATCTGTGTTAAAAGAGTTAATGTTTTACAAGGTCAGGCAGCAGCAGGTTGAAAGTCCTAATCTCAGTGAAACAACACAGACAAAAAAGATACATCATCATCCCCTCCCCCCATCACAGCCTTTCCACCGAAGGATAAGTGAAAAATCTCCTTATTGTGTGTTTCCTGTGAGGGTCTATCATGAACGAGTGAATGGCTTTTAAAGCACAGCTGCCATCCAGTGTTCAATTTCCAGAAATGCAGCTGAATTCTGGCTGACAAGTAATGAATGATATTTAAAGCACAGATGCCATCTGGTGGTCATTTCCAAGTGATGAAATGTTGTGAGGGCTGGCTAAATGGCTTGTTTTTCGGACCTGGCACAGACGAGGTTTTTGCAAGCCTTTTTTCGGAGCCTTAATGGCGTCGGATCTACCCGGGACGGCGTGCAGAGCATCTCCCGGGCTGAATCTGTAAAATGGCGAGCGTTGCGTCGTCCAGCGGCGAAGTTTTTTCGTGAGGGCTGGCTATTGTAGGTGAGAGCTGGCTATTAAAGAAGATGGCAGAGAGGATTTCTTTGGAAAAATGTTTTCATCTCGAAACGTTCCGAAAAAAAGTACAGCGCGTCCGGCATGTGATAAGAGTGCGGCACGCCGAATATCGGCGTCCGGCTCCAAACCGCGTGCGTTCCAGAGCAAGAAAACTGTAGCGCGGACGCCGAGCCTTAATCGCAAATTCCGGAGATGCTCGTCCCCTCGGGACGAGTGTGGGAGCGCCTGACGCGAATCTGGTCAAAAAACGCAAACATTTCCAAAATCCAAAGGTCCAGCTGTTGAATTTCTTTTTTAACTTACCTATTAGCGATTCAATGTTCACTGCCCTTCTTGACATCAAGTTGTACCTGTGATGGGCCACTCGATTTCTGAGTTAATGCGCCTGCTTTGTGAACAGATGTTCATGAGTTTGACTCCACGGAGAGTATTTTTCATTACTTACTAATAAGCTTCTTAAAGAGCCAATGGAAATTTGCATTGATTTTCGGCTTGAGATAGTGCAAATGTGAGATATAGAATCTGTATTAATTGTTCATAAAGAACTTGATGTCATCATATACTGTATAGATTGGCATTAACAGTAACATAGAGAAACCAATGGATTTCTTTTTTAACTTACCTATTAACGATTCAATGTTCACTGCCCTTCTTCACATTAAGTTGCACCTGTGATGGTCCACTCGATTACTGGGTTAATGTGCCTGCTTTGTGAACAGATGTTCACGAGTTTGACTCCACGGAGAGTATTTTTCATTTACTTACTAATAAGCTTCCAGTAGAGCCAAAGGAAATTTGCATTGATTTTGGGCTTGAGATAGTGCAATAGTGAGATATAGAATCTGTCTTAATTGTTCATAAAGAACAAGATGTTATCATACGCTGTATAGATTAGCATTAACAATAACATAGTGAAAATAATGGATTTCTTTTTTAACTTACCTATTAGCAATTCAATATTCTCTGCCATTCTTGATATTACATAGCACCTGTGATGGTCCAGTGGCTTACTGGGTTAATGCACCTGCCTTGCGAACAGGTGTTCATGAATTCGACTTCACAGAAAGTATTTTTCATTTACTTACTAATAAGCTTCCTATAGAGCCAATGGAGATTTGCATTGATTTTGGGCTTGAGATAGTGCAAATGTGAGATATAGAATCTGTATTAATTGTTCATAAAGAACTTGATGTCATCATACGCTGTATAGATTGGCATTAACAGTAACATAGAGAAACCAATGAATTTCTTTTTTAACTTACCTATTAGCGATTCAATGTTCACTGCCCTTCTTCACATTAAGTTGCACCTGTGATGGTCCACTCGATTACTGGGTTAATGTGCCTGCTTTGTGAACAGATGTTCATGAGTTTGACTCCACGGAGACTATTTTTCATTTGGCTTCCTATAGAGCCAATGCAAATTTGCATTGATTTTGGGCTTGAGATAGTGCAAATGTGAGATATAGAAGCTGTATTAATTGTTCATAAAGAACAAGATGTCATCATACGCTGTATAGATTGGCATTAACAATAACATAGAGAAACCAATGGATTTATTTTTTAACTTACCTATTAGCGATTCAATGTTCACTGCCCTTCTTGACATCAAATTGAACCTGTGATGGTCCACTGGCTTACTGGGTTGATGTGCCTGCTTTGTGAACAGATGTTCATGAGTTCAACTCCATGGGAAGTATTTTTAATTTACTTACTGATAAGCTTCTTATAGAGCCAATGGAAATTTGCATTGATTTTGGACTTGAGATAGTGCAATTGTGAGAAATAGAATCTGTATTAATTGTTCATAAAGAACAAGATGTCATCATACGCTGTATAGATTGGCATTAACAATAACATAGTGAAACCAATGGATTTCTTTTTTAACTTACCTATTAGCGATTCAATGTTCACTGCTCTTCTTTACATCACTTTTTTTCCGTGATGGTCCAGTGGCTCTCTGGGTTAATGTGCCTGACTTGTCAACAAGTGTTCATGAGTTCAACTCCACGGAGAGTATTTTTCATTTAGCTTCCTATAGAGCCAATGGAAATTTGCATTGATTTTGGGCTTGAGATAGTGCAATTGTGAGATATAGAATCTGTATTAATTGTTCATAAAGAACAAGATGTCATCATACACTGTACAGATAGGCATTAACAGTAACATAGAGAAACCAATGGATTTCTTTTTTAACTTACCTATTAGCGATTCAATGTTCACTGCCTTTCTTGACATCTAATTGCACCTTTGATGGTCCACTGGCTTAATGGGTTGATGCGCCTGCTTTATGAACAGATGTTCATGAGTTCGACTCCACGGAAAGTATTTTTAATTTACTTACTCAGAAGCTTCTTATAGAGCCAATGGAAATTTGCATTGATTTTGGACTTGAGATAGTGCAATTGTGAGAAATAGAATCTGTATTAATTGTCCATAAAGAACAAGATGTCATCATACGCTGTATAGATTGGCATTAACAATAACATAGTGAAACGAATGGATTTCTTTTTTAACTTACCTATTAGCGATTCAATGTTCACTGCTCTTCTTGACATCACATTTCTACTGTGTTGGTCCAGTGGCTCTCCGGGTTAATGCGCCTGGCTTATGAGCAAGTGTTCATGAGTTCGACTCCACAGAGAGTATTTTCATTCAGCTTCCTATAGAGCCAATGGAAATTTGCATTGATTTTGGGCTTGAGATAGTGCAATTGTGAGATATAAAATCTGTATTAATTGTTCATAAAGATCAAGATGTCATCATACGTTGTATAGATTGGCATTAACAATAACATAGTGAAACCAATGAATTTCTTTTTTAACTTACCTATTAGCGATTCAATGTTCACTGCCTTTCTTGACATCAAATTGCATCGTTGATGGTCCACTGGCTTACTGGGTTGATGCGCCTGCTTTGTGAACAGATGTTCATGAGTTCGACTCCACGGAAAGTATTTTTAATTTACTTACTCATAAGCTTCTTATCGAGCCAATGGAAATTTGCATTGATTTTGGGCTTGAGATAGGGCAATTGTGAGAAATAGAATCTGTATTAATTGTTCATAAAGAACAAGATGTCATCATACGCTGTATAGATTGGCATTAACAATAACATAGTGAAACCAATGGATTTCTTTTTAACTTACATATTAGCGATTAAATTTTCACTGCTCTGCTTGACAGCCCATTTCTCCTGTGATGGTCCAGTGGCTCTCTGGGTTAAAGTGTCTGACTTGTGAGCAAGTGTTCTTGAGCTTGACTCCACGGAGAGTATTATTCATTTAGCTTCCTATAGAGCCAATGGAAATTTACATTGATTTTGGGCTTGAAATAGTGCAATTGTGAGAAAAAGAATCTGTATTAATTTTTCATAAAGAACAAGATGTCATCATACGCTGTACAGATTGGCATTAATAATAACATAGTGAAACCAATGGATTTCTTTTTTAACTTACCTATTAGCTATTCAATGTTCACTGCTCTTCTTGACATCACGCTTCTCCTGTAATGGTCCAGTGGCTCTCTGGGTTAATGCGCCTGACTTGTCAGCAAGTGTTCATGAGTTCGACTCCACAGAGATTATTTTTCATTTAGCTTCCTATAGAGCAAATGGAAATTTGCATTGATTTTGGGCTTGAGATAGTGCAATTGTGAGATATAGAATCTGTATTAATTGTTCATAAAGAACAAGATGTCATCATACGCAGTATAGATTGGCATTAACAATAACATAGTGAAACCAATGGATTTCTTTTTTAACTTACCTATTAGCGATTCAATGTTCACTGCCCTTCTTGACATCACATTGCTCCTGAGTTGGTCCAGTGGCAACCTTGCTTAATGCGCCTTACTTGTGAAGAGGTGTTCATGTGTTCAACTCTACGAAGAGTATTTTTCATTTAGCTTCCTATAGAGCCAATGAAAATTTGCATTGATTTTGGGCTTGAGATAGTGCAATTGTGAAATATAGAATCTGTATTAATTGTTCATAAAGAACAAGATGTCATCATACGCTGTATAGATTGGCATTAACAATAACATAGTGAAACCAATGGATTTATTTTTTAACTTACCTATTAGCAATTCAATGTTCACTGCCATTCTTGACATCACATAGCACCTATGATGGTCCAGTGGCTTACTCGGTTAAAGCACCTGCCTTGTAAACAGGTGTTCATGAATTTGACTTCACAATGAGTATTTTTCATTTACTTACTAATAAGCTTGCTATAGAGCCAATGGAAATGTGCATTGATTTTCGGCTTGAGATAGTGCAATTGTGAGAAATAGAATCTGTATTAATTGTTCATAAAGAACAAGATGTCATCATACGCTGTATAGATTGGCATTAACAATAACATAGTGAAACCAATGGATTTCTTTTTTAACTTACCTATTAGCGATTCAATGTTCACTGCTCTTCTTGACATCACTTTTCTCCCTCGATGGTCCAGTGGCTCTCTGGGTTAATGCACCTGACTTGTCAGCAAGTGCTCATGCGTTCGACTCCACGGAGAGTATTTTTCATTTACCTTCCTATAGAGCCAATGGAAATTTGCATTGATTTTGGGCTTGAGATAGTTGTGAGATATAGAATGTGTATTAATTGTTCATAAAGAACAAGATGTCATCATACGCTGTATAGATTGGCATTAACAGTAACATAGAGAAACCAATGGATTTCTTTTTTAACTTACCTATTAGCGATTCAATGTTCACTGCCCTTCTTGACATCAAATTGCTCCTGTGATGGTCTACTGGCTTACTGGGTTGATGCGCCTGCTTTGTGAACAGATGTTCATGAGTTCAACTCCATGGAAAGTATTTTTAATTTACTTACTCAAAAGCTTCTTATAGAGCCAATGGAAATTTGCATTGATTTTGGACTTGAGATAGTGCAATTGTGAGAAATAGAATCTGTATTAATTGTCCATAAAGAACAAGATGTCATCATACGCTGTATAGATTGGCATTAACAATAACATAGTGAAACGAATGGATTTCTTTTTTAACTTACCTATTAGCGATTCAATGTTCACTGCTCTTCTTGACATCACATTTCTACTGTGTTGGTCCAGTGGCTCTCCGGGTTAATGCACCTGGCTTGTGAGCAAGTGTTCATGAGTTCGACTCCACAGAGAGTATTTTCATTCAGCTTCCTATAGAGCCAATGGAAATTTGCATTGATTTTGGGCTTGAGATAGTGCAATTGTGAGATATAAAATCTGTATTAATTGTTCATAAAGATCAAGATGTCATCATACGTTGTATAGATTGGCATTAACAATAACATAGTGAAACCAATGAATTTCTTTTTTAACTTACCTATTAGCGATTCAATGTTCACTGCTCTTCTTGACATCGCATTGCTTCTGTGATGGTCCAGTGGCTTTCTGGGTTAATGCGCCTGACTTATGAGCAAGTATTCATGAGTTTGACTCCACAGAGACTATTTTTCATTGGGCTTCCTATAGAGCCCATGCAAATTTGCATTGATTTTGGGCTTGAGATAGTGCAATTGTGAGATATAGAATCTGTATTAATTGTTCATAAAGAACAACATGTCATCATACCCTGTCTAGATTGGCATTAACAGTAACATAGAGAAACCAATGGATTTCTTTTTTAACTTACCTATTAGCGATTCAATGTTCACTGCCCTTCTTGACATCAAATTGGACCTTTGATGGTCCACTGGCTTACTGAGTTGATGTGTCTCCTTTGTGAACAGATGTTCATGAGTTCGACTAAACTGAAAGTATTTTTAATTTACTTACTCAGAAGCTTCTTATAGTGCCAATGGAAATTTGCATTGATTTTGGACTTGAGATAGTGCAATTGTGAGATATAAAATCTGTATTAATTGTTCATAAAGATCAAGATGTCATCATACGTTGTATAGATTGGCATTAACAATAACATAGTGAAACCAATGAATTTCTTTTTTAACTTACCTATTAGCGATTCAATGTTCACTGCTCTTCTTTACATCACATTTTTACCGTGATGGTCCAGTGGCTCTCTGGGTTAATGTGCCTGACTTGTCAACAAGTGTTCATGAGTTCAACTCCACGGAGAGTATTTTTCATTTAGCTTCCTATAGAGCCAATGTAAATTTGCATTGATTTTGGGCTTGAGATAGTGCAATTGTGAGATATAGAATCTGTATTAATTGTTCATAAAGAACAAGATGTCATCATACACTGTACAGATTGGCATTAACAGTAACATAGAGAAACCAATGGATTTCTTTTTTAACTTACCTATTAGCGATTCAATGTTCACTGCCTTTCTTGACATCAAATTGCATCTTTGATGGTCCACTGGCTTACTGGGTTGATGCGCCTGCTTTGTGAACAGATGTTCATGAGTTCGACTCCACGGAAAGTATTTTTAATTTACTTACTCATAAGCTTCTTATCGAGCCAATGGAAATTTGCATTGATTTTGGGCTTGAGATAGGGCAATTGTGAGAAATAGAATCTGTATTAATTGTTCATAAAGAACAAGATGTCATCATACGCTGTATAGATTGGCATTAACAATAACATAGTGAAACCAATGGATTTCTTTTTTAACTTACATATTAGCGATTAAATTTTCACTGCTCTGCTTGACAGCCCATTTCTCCTGTGATGGTCCAGTGGCTCTCTGGGTTAAAGTGTCTGACTTGTGAGCAAGTGTTCTTGAGCTTGACTCCACGGAGAGTATTATTCATTTAGCTTCCTATAGAGCCAATGGAAATTTACATTGATTTTGGGCTTGAGATAGTGCAATTGTGAGAAAAAGAATCTGTATTAATTTTTCATAAAGAACAAGATGTCATCATACGCTGTACAGATTGGCATTAATAATAACATAGTGAAACCAATGGATTTCTTTTTTAACTTACCTATTAGCTATTCAATGTTCACTGCTCTTCTTGACATCACGCTTCTCCTGTGATGGTCCAGTGGCTCTCTGGGTTAATGCGCCTGACTTGTCAGCAAGTGTTCATGAGTTCGACTCCACAGAGATTATTTTTCATTTAGCTTCCTATAGAGCAAATGGAAATTTGCACTGATTTTGGGCTTGAGATAGTGCAATTGTGAGATATAGAATCTGTATTAATTGTTCATAAAGAACAAGATGTCATCATACGCAGTATAGATTGGCATTAACAATAACATAGTGAAACCAATGGATTTCTTTTTTAACTTACCTATTAGCGATTCAATGTTCACTGCCCTTCTTGACATCACGTTGCTCATGAGTTGGTCCAGTGGCTCCCTTGCTTAATGCGCCTTACTTGTGAAGAGGTGTTCATGTGTTCAACTCTACGAAGAGTATTTTTCATTTAGCTTCCTATAGAGCCAATGGAAATTTGCATTGATTTTGGGCTTGAGATAGTGCAATTGTGAAATATAGAATCTGTATTAATTGTTCATAAAGAACAAGATGTCATCATACGCTGTATAGATTGGCATTAACAATAACATAGTGAAACCAATGGATTTATTTTTTAACTTACCTATTAGCAATTCAATGTTCACTGCCATTCTTGACATCACATAGCACCTATGATGGTCCAGTGGCTTACTCGGTTAAAGCACGTGCCTTGTAAACAGGTGTTCATGAATTTGACTTCACATTGAGTATTTTTCATTTACTTACTAATAAGCTTGCTATAGAGCCAATGGAAATGTGCATTGATTTTCGGCTTGAGATAGTGCAATTGTGAGATATAGAATCTGTATTAATTGTTCATAAAGAACAAGTTGTCATCATACGCAGTATAGATTGGCATTAACAATAACATAGTGAAACCAATGGATTTCTTTTTTAAGTTACCTATTAGCGATTCAATGTTCACTGCCCTTCTTGACATCACATTGCTCCTGAGTTGGTCCAGTGGCTCCATAGCTTAATGCGCCTTACTTGTGAAGAGGTGTTCATGTGTTCAACTCTACGAAGAGTATTTTTCATTTAGCTTCCTATAGAGCCAATGAAAATTTGCATTGATTTTGGGCTTGAGATAGTGCAATTGTGAAATATAGAATCTGTATTAATTGTTCATAAAGAACAAGATGTCATCATACGCTGTAAAGATTGGCATTAACAATAACATAGTGAAACCAATGGATTTATTTTTTAACTTACCTATTAGCAATTCAATGTTCACTGCCCTTCTTGACATCACATTGCTCCTGAGTTGGTCCAGTGGCTTACTCGGTTAAAGCACGTGCCTTGTAAACAGGTGTTCATGAATTTGACTTCACAATGAGTATTTTTCATTTACTTACTAATAAGCTTGCTATAGAGCCAATGGAAATGTGCATTGATTTTCGGCTTGAGATAGTGCAATTGTGAGAAATAGAATCTGTATTAATTGTTCATAAAGAACAAGATGTCATCATACGCTGTATAGATTGGCATTAACAATAACATAGTGAAACCAATGGATTTCTTTTTTAACTTACCTATTAGCGATTCAATGTTCACTGCTCTTCTTGACATCACTTTTCTCCCTCGATGGTCCAGTGGCTCTCTGGGTTAATACGCCTGACTTGTCAGCAAGTGCTCATGCGTTCGACTCCACGGAGAGTATTTTTCATTTACCTTCCTATAGAGCCAATGGAAATTTGCATTGATTTTGGGCTTGAGATAGTTGTGAGATATAGAATGTGTATTAATTGTTCATAAAGAACAAGATGTCATCATACGCTGTATAGATTGGCATTAACAGTAACATAGAGAAACCAATGGATTTCTTTTTTAACTTACCTATTAGCGATTCAATGTTCACTGCCCTTCTTGACATCAAATTGCTCCTGTGATGGTCTACTGGCTTACTGGGTTGATGCGCCTGCTTTGTGAACAGATGTTCATGAGTTCAACTCCATGGAAAGTATTTTTAATTTACTTACTCAAAAGCTTCTTATAGAGCCAATGGAAATTTGCATTGATTTTGGACTTGAGATAGTGCAATTGTGAGAAATAGAATCTGTATTAATTGTCCATAAAGAACAAGATGTCATCATACGCTGTATAGATTGGCATTAACAATAACATAGTGAAACGAATGGATTTCTTTTTTAACTTACCTATTAGCGATTCAATGTTCACTGCTCTTCTTGACATCACATTTCTACTGTGTTGGTCCAGTGGCTCTCCGGGTTAATGCGCCTGGCTTGTGAGCAAGTGTTCATGAGTTCGACTCCACAGAGAGTATTTTCATTCAGCTTCCTATAGAGCCAATGGAAATTTGCATTGATTTTGGGCTTGAGATAGTGCAATTGTGAGATATAAAATCTGTATTAATTGTTCATAAAGATCAAGATGTCATCATACGTTGTATAGATTGGCATTAACAATAACATAGTGAAACCAATGAATTTCTTTTTTAACTTACCTATTAGCGATTCAATGTTCACTGCTCTTCTTGACATCGCATTGCTTCTGTGATGGTCCAGTGGCTTTCTGGGTTAATGCGCCTGACTTATGAGCAAGTATTCATGAGTTTGACTCCACAGAGACTATTTTTCATTGGGCTTCCTATAGAGCCCATGCAAATTTGCATTGATTTTGGGCTTGAGATAGTGCAATTGTGAGATATAGAATCTGTATTAATTGTTCATAAAGAACAACATGTCATCATACCCTGTCTAGATTGGCATTAACAGTAACATAGAGAAACCAATGGATTTCTTTTTTAACTTACCTATTAGCGATTCAATGTTCACTGCCCTTCTTGACATCAAACTGGACCTTTGATGGTCCACTGGCTTACTGAGTTGATGTGTCTCCTTTGTGAACAGATGTTCATGAGTTCGACTAAACTGAAAGTATTTTTAATTTACTTACTCAGAAGCTTCTTATAGTGCCAATGGAAATTTGCATTGATTTTGGACTTGAGATAGTGCAATTGTGAGATATAAAATCTGTATTAATTGTTCATAAAGATCAAGATGTCATCATACGTTGTATAGATTGGCATTAACAATAACATAGTGAAACCAATGAATTTCTTTTTTAACTTACCTATTAGCGATTCAATGTTCACTGCTCTTCTTGACATCGCATTGCTTCTGTGATGGTCCAGTGGCTTTCTGGGTTAATGCGCCTGACTTATGAGCAAGTATTCATGAGTTTGACTCCACAGAGACTATTTTTCATTGGGCTTCCTATAGAGCCCATGCAAATTTGCATTGATTTTGGGCTTGAGATAGTGCAATTGTGAGATATAGAATCTGTATTAATTGTTCATAAAGAACAACATGTCATCATACCCTGTCTAGATTGGCATTAACAGTAACATAGAGAAACCAATGGATTTCTTTTTTAACTTACCTATTAGCGATTCAATGTTCACTGCCCTTCTTGACATCAAACTGGACCTTTGATGGTCCACTGGCTTACTGAGTTGATGTGTCTCCTTTGTGAACAGATGTTCATGAGTTCGACTAAACTGAAAGTATTTTTAATTTACTTACTCAGAAGCTTCTTATAGTGCCAATGGAAATTTGCATTGATTTTGGACTTGAGATAGTGCAATTGTGAGATATAAAATCTGTATTAATTGTTCATAAAGATCAAGATGTCATCATACGTTGTATAGATTGGCATTAACAATAACATAGTGAAACCAATGGATTTCTTTTTTAACTTACCTATTAGCGATTCAATGTTCACTGCCCTTCTTGACATCACATTGCTCCTGAGTTGGTCCAGTGGCTCCCTTGCTTAATGCGCCTTACTTGTGAAGAGGTGTTCATGTGTTCAACTCTACGAAGAGTATTTTTCATTTAGCTTCCTATAGAGCCAATGAAAATTTGCATTGATTTTGGGCTTGAGATAGTGCAATTGTGAAATATAGAATCTGTATTAATTGTTCATAAAGAACAAGATGTCATCATACGCTGTAAAGATTGGCATTAACAATAACATAGTGAAACCAATGGATTTATTTTTTAACTTACCTATTAGCAATTCAATGTTCACTGCCATTCTTGACATCACATAGCACCTATGATGGTCCAGTGGCTTACTCGGTTAAAGCACGTGCCTTGTAAACAGGTGTTCATGAATTTGACTTCACAATGAGTATTTTTCATTTACTTACTAATAAGCTTGCTATAGAGCCAATGGAAATGTGCATTGATTTTCGGCTTGAGATAGTGCAATTGTGAGAAATAGAATCTGTATTAATTGTTCATAAAGAACAAGATGTCATCATACGCTGTATAGATTGGCATTAACAATAACATAGTGAAACCAATGGATTTCTTTTTTAACTTACCTATTAGCGATTCAATGTTCACTGCTCTTCTTGACATCACTTTTCTCCCTCGATGGTCCAGTGGCTCTCTGGGTTAATACGCCTGACTTGTCAGCAAGTGCTCATGCGTTCGACTCCACGAAGAGTATTTTTCATTTACCTTCCTATAGAGCCAATGGAAATTTGCATTGATTTTGGGCTTGAGATAGTTGTGAGATATAGAATCTGTATTAATTGTTCATAAAGAACAAAATGTCATCATACGCTGTACAGATTGGCATTAACAGTAACATAGAGAAACCAATGGATTTATTTTTTAACTTACCTATTAGCGATTCAATGTTCACTGCCCTTCTTGACATCAGATTGCACCTGTGATGGTCCACTGGCTTACTGGTTTAATGCGCCTGCTTTGTGAACAGATATTCATGAGTTCAACTCCATGGAACGTATTTTTAATTTACTTACTCATAAGCTTCATATAGAGCCAATGGAAATTTGCATTGATTTTGGACTTGAGATAGTGCAATTGTGAGAAATAGAATCTTTATTAATTGTCCATAAAGAACAAGATGTCATCATACGCTGTATAGATTGGCATTAACAATAATATAGTGAAACCAATGGATTTCTTTTTTAATTTACCTATTAGCGATTCAATGTTCACTGCTCTTCTTGACATCACATTTCTCCCGTGATGGTCCAGTGGCTCTCTGGGTTAATGCGCCTGACTTATCAGCAAGTGTTCATGAGTTCGACTCCATAGACAGTATTTTTCACTTAGCTTCCTATAGAGCCAATGGAAATTTGCATTGATTTTGGGCTCGACATCTCATATCTTCTGTTATGGTCCAGTGGCTCTCTAGGTTAATGCGCCTGACATGTGAGCAAGTGTTCATGAGTTAGACTCCAAGGAGAGTATTTTTCATTTAGCTTCCTATAGAGTCAATGGAAATTTGCATTGATTTTGGGCTTGAGATAGTGCAATTGTGAGATATAGAATCTGTATTAATTGTTCATAAAAAACAAGATGTCATCATACGCTGTCTAGATTGGCATTAACAATAACATAGTGAAACCAATGGATTTCTTTTTTAATTTACCTATTAGCGATTCAATGTTCACTGCTCTTTTTGACATCACATTTCTCCTGTGATGGTCCAGTGGATCTCTAGGTTAATGCGCCTCACATGTGAGCAAGTGTTCATGAGTTAGACTCCACAGAGATTATTTTTCATTTAGCTTCCTATAGAGCCAATGGAAATTTGCATTGATTTTGGGCTTGAGATAGTGCAATTGTGAGATATAGAATCTGTATTAATTGTTCATAAAGAACAAGATGTCATCATACGCTGTATAGGTTGGCATTAACAATAACATAGTGAAACCAATGGATTTCTTTTTTAACTTACCTATTAGCGATTCAATGTTCACTGCCCTTCTTGACATCAAATTGCACCTGTGATGGTCCACTGGCTTACTGGGTTGATGCACCTGCTTTGTGAACAGATGTTCATGAGTTCGATTCCACGGAAAGTATTTTTAATTTACTTACTCATAAGCTTCGTATAGAGCCAATGGAAATTTGCATTGATTTTGGACTTGAGATAGTGCAATTGTGAGAAATAGAATCTTTATTAATTGTCCATAAAGAACAAGATGTCATCATACGCTGTATAGATTGGCATTAACAATAATATAGTGAAACCAATGGATTTCTTTTTTAATTTACCTATTAGCGATTCAATGTTCACTGCTCTTCTTGACATCACATTTCTCCCGTGATGGTCCAGTGGCTCTCTGGGTTAATGCGCCTGACTTATCAGCAAGTGTTCATGAGTTCGACTCCATAGACAGTATTTTTCACTTAGCTTCCTATAGAGCCAATGGAAATTTGCATTGATTTTGGGCTCGACATCTCATATCTTCTGTTATGGTCCAGTGGCTCTCTAGGTTAATGCGCCTGACATGTGAGCAAGTGTTCATGAGTTAGACTCCAAGGAGAGTATTTTCCATTTAGCTTCCTATAGAGTCAATGGAAATTTGCATTGATTTTGGGCTTGAGATAGTGCAATTGTGAGATATAGAATCTGTATTAATTGTTCATAAAAAACAAGATGTCATCATACGCTGTCTAGATTGGCATTAACAATAACATAGTGAAACCAATGGATTTCTTTTTTAATTTACCTATTAGCGATTCAATGTTCACTGCTCTTTTTGACATCACATTTCTCCTGTGATGGTCCAGTGGATCTCTAGGTTAATGCGCCTCACATGTGAGCAAGTGTTCATGAGTTAGACTCCACAGAGATTATTTTTCATTTAGCTTCCTATAGAGCCAATGGAAATTTGCATTGATTTTGGGCTTGAGATAGTGCAATTGTGAGATATAGAATCTGTATTAATTGTTCATAAAGAACAAGATGTCATCATACGCTGTATAGGTTGGCATTAACAATAACATAGTGAAACCAATGGATTTCTTTTTTAACTTACCTATTAGCGATTCAATGTTCACTGCCCTTCTTGACATCAAATTGCACCTGTGATGGTCCACTGGCTTACTGGGTTGATGCACCTGCTTTGTGAACAGATGTTCATGAGTTCAATTCCACGGAAAGTATTTTTAATTTACTTACTCATAAGCTTCGTATAGAGCCAATGGAAATTTGCATTGATTTTGGATTTGAGATAGTGCAATTGTGAGATATAAAATCTGTATTAATTGTTCATAAAGATCAAGATGTCATCCTACGTTGTATATATTGGCATTAACAATAACATAGTGAAACCAATGGATTTCTTTTTTAACTTACCTATTAGCGATTCAATGTTCACTGCTCTTCTTTACTTTACATTTTTCCCTTGATGGTCCAGTGGCTCTCTGGGTTAATGTGCCTGACTTGTCTACAAGTGTTCATGAGTTCAACTCCACGGAGAGTATTTTTCATTTAGCTTCCTATAGAGCCAATGGAAATTTGCATTGATTTTGGGCTTGAGATAGTGCAATTGTGAGATATGGAATCTGTATTAATTGTTCATAAAGAACAAGATGTCATCATATACTGTACAGATTGGCATTAACAGTAACATAGAGAAACCAATGGATTTCTTTTTTAACTTACCTATTAGCGATTCAATGTTCACTGCCTTTCTTGACATCAAATTGCACCTGTGATGGTCCACTGGCTTACTGGGTTGATGCGCCTGCTTTGTGAACAGATGTTCATGAGTTCGACTCCACGGAAAGTATTTTTTATTTACTTACTCATAAGCTTCTTATAGAGCCAATGGAAATTTGCGTTGATTTTGGGCTTGAGATAGGGCAATTGTGAGAAATAGAATCTGTATTAATTGTTCATAAAGAACAAGATGTCATCATACGCTGTATAGATTGGCATTAACAATAACATAGTGAAACCAATGGATTTCTTTTTTAACTTACCTATTAGCGATTCAATGTTCACTGCCCTTCTTGACATTACATTGCTCCTGTGATGGTCCAGTGGCTTCCTTGGTTAAGGCGCCTGACTTGTGAAGAGGTGTTCATGTGTTCAACTCCACGAAGAGTATTTTTCATTTAGCTTCCTATAGAGCCAATGGAAATTTGAATTGATTTTGGGCTTGAGATAGTGCAATTGTGAGATATAAAATCTGTATTAATTGTTCATAAAGAACAAGATGTCATCATACGTTGTATAGATTGGCATTAACAATAACATAGTGAAACCAATGGATTTCTTTTTTAACTTACCTATTAGCAATTCAATGTTCACTGCCATTCTTGACATCACTTAGCACCTATGATGGTCCAGTGGCTTACTGGGTTAATGCACCTGCCTTGTAAACACGTGTTCATGAATTTGACTTCACAAAGAGAATTTTTCATTTACTTACTAATAAGCTTGCTATAGAGCCATTGCAAATTTGCATTGATTTTGGGCTTGAGATAGTGCAATTGTGAGATATAGAATCTGTATTAATTGTTCATAAAGAACAAGATGTCATGTTACGCTGTATAGATTGGAATTAACAATAACATAGTGAAACCAATGGATTTCTTTTTTAACTTACCTATTAGCGATTCAATGTTCACTGCTCTTCTTGACATCACATTTCTCCCGTGATGTTCCAGTGGCTCTCTGGGTTAATGCGCCTGACTTGTCAGCAAGTGTTCATGAGTTCGACTCCACGGAGAGCATTTTTCATTTAGCTTCCTATAGAGCCAATGGAAATTTGCATTGAATTTGGGCTTGAGATAGTGCAATTGTGAGAAATAGAATCTGTAATAATTGTTCATAAAGAACAAGATGTCATCATACGCTGTATAGATTGGCATTAACAATAACATAGTGAAACCAATGGATTTCTTTTTTAACTTACCTATTAGCGATTCAATGTTCACTGCCCTTCTTGACATCAAATTGCACCTGTGATGGTCCACTGGCTTACTGGGTTATTGCGCCTGCTTTGTGAACAGATGTTCATGAGTTCAACTCCACGGAAAGTATTTTTAATTTACATACTCATAAGGATCTTATAGAGCCAATGGAAATTTGCATTGATTTTGGACTTGAGATAGTGCAATTGTGAGAAATAGAATCTGTATTAATTGTTCATAAAGAACAAGATGTCATCATACGCTGTATAGATTGGCATTAACAATAACATAGTGAAACCAATGGATTTTTTTTTTCTTACCTATTAGCGATTCAATGTTCACTGCCCTTCTTGACATCAAGTTGCAACTGTAATGGTCCACTGGCTTACTGGGTTGATGCACTTGCTTTGAGAACAGATGTTCATGAGTTTGACTCCACAGAAAGTATTTTTAATTTACTTACTCATAAGCTTCTTATAGAGCCAATGAAAATTTGCATTGATTTTGGACTTGAGATAGTGCAATTGTGAGAAATAGAATCTGTATTAATTGTTCATAAAGAACAAGATGTCATCATACGCAGTATAGATTGGCATTAACAATAACATAGTGAAACCAATGGATTTTTTTTTTCTTACCTATTAGCGATTCAATGTTCACTGCCCTTCTTGACATCAAGTTGCAACTGTGATGGTCCACTGGCTTATTGGGTTGATGCGCTTGCTTTGAGAACAGATGTTCATGAGTTTGACTCCACGGAAAGTATTTTTAATTTACTTACTCATAAGCTTCTTATAGAGCCAATGGAAATTTGCATTGATTTTCGGCTTGAGATAGAGCAATTGTGAGATATAGAATCTGTATTAATTGTTCATAAAGAACAAGATGTCATCATACGCTGTATAGATTGGCATTAACAATAACATAGTGAAACCAATGGATTTATTTTTTAACTTACCTATTAGCGATTCAATGTTCACTGCTCTTCTTGACATCACATTCGTCCTGTGATGGTCCAGTGGCTCTCTGGGGTAATGCGCCTGATTTGTGAGCAAGTATTCATGGAGGTGCACTTTTGGTCAAAATCAGAGGCTTCGTGTCCCGTTTGCAACAGGCTTGACCTGAAATGTTGCCGAAAGGCAACAAAAGATGACCCTTTGTTGCAAACGGGACACAAGATGGCCGACTTTTGTTGCCGGAATGCAACATTTGTTGCATTTGTGCAACAGGCTTGACCTTGATACATTGGAACTGGATTAAAGAGTCAATATGGTAGTATGACCTTCTGTACTATAGTAATATATAGGGACTGATGGGGGAAATTTGTTTTTTGGCATTTGGGACGCTTACGCACGCGGTGGGATGCGCTAAATATTTTTCAGGGTTAAGGCAAAATTTTTGCTCGAAACTGCGCGCTCTGCGGCCTGAAATATCGCTCCTGAGGGGGTCTACGCAATAAAAATGCAAAAAAATGTAACATTAGAGCTGGCTAAATCACTTACCTGATTGACCAATAGCCAGCCCTCATTGACTTTTTTCTTGACAATGTGTGTTCTGAGGAAACTCCACTGGGTGGCAATGTTGTCCAACTTTTTAATTTTTTATTGTAGGATTGTAAAAACACCAGATGGCAATGTTTCTCTTTCTAATGTGCACGCAAGCATGAGAGCTTGCTGCTGGTTGTCCTGGATTACCTGCAGCCAGCCCTCATATTGGGCATATAATGTCTATAGCAAACTCTCAAATTTTTTTTGCTTTGATAACACTAAGGCTATGTAACCACGATGCAGAAATGAAGCATTGTGTTCACGGCTGCCTCTAGCCAGCCCCCCAATTTTTTTTTTTCTTTAATAACACAAACACCATGAGGGCTGGCTATCGTGTGTCCACAGCTGCCTCTAGCCAGCCCCCCAATTTTTTTTTTCTTTAATAACACAAACACCATGAGGGCTGGCTATCGTGTGTCCACGGCTGCCTCTAGCCAGCCCCCCAATTTTTTTTTTTCTTTAATAACACAAACAGCATGAGGGCTGGCTATCGTGTGTCCACGGCTGCCTCTAGCCAGCCCCCCAATTTTTTTTTCATTAATAACACAAACACCATGAGGGCTGGCTATCGTGTGTCCACGGCTGCCTATAGCCAGCCCCCCAATTTTTTTTTTCTTTAATAACACAAACAGCATGAGGGCTGGCTATCGTGTGTCCACGGCTGCCTCTAGCCAGCCCCCCAATTTTTTTTTCTTTAATAACACAAACACCATGAGGGCTGGCTATCGTGTGTTCACGGCTGCCTCTAGCCAGCCCCCCAATTTTTTTTTTCTTTAATAACACAAACACCATGAGGGCTGGCTATCGTGTGTCCACAGCTGCCTCTAGCCAGCCCCCCAATTTTTTTTTTCTTTAATAACACAAACACCATGAGGGCTGGCTATCGTGTGTTCACGGCTGCCTCTAGCCAGCCCCCCAATTTTTTTTTTCTTTAATAACACAAACACCATGAGGGCTGGCTATCGTGTGTCCACACCTGCCTCTAGCCAGCCCCCCAATTTTTTTTTTTCTTTAATAACACAAACACCATGAGGGCTGGCTATCGTGTGTTCACGGCTGCCTCTAGCCAGCCCCCCAATTTTTTTTTTCTTTAATAACACAAACAGCATGAGGGCTGGCTATCGTGTGTCCACGGCTGCCTCTAGCCAGCCCCCCAATTTTTTTTTTTTCTTTAATAACACAAACACCATGAGGGCTGGCTATCGTGTGTCCACGGCTGCCTCTAGCCAGCCCCCCAATTTTTTTTTCTTTAATAACACAAACACCATGAGGGCTGGCTATCGTGTGTCCACGGCTGCCTCTAGCCAGCCCCCCAATTTTTTTTTTTCTTTAATAACACAAACAGCATGAGGGCTGGCTATCGTGTGTCCACGGCTGCCTCTAGCCAGCCCCCCAATTTTTTTTTCTTTAATAACACAAACACCATGAGGGCTGGCTATCGTGTGTTCACGGCTGCTTCTAGCCAGCCCCCCAATTTTTTTTTTCTTTAATAACACAAACACCATGAGGGCTGGCTATCGTGTGTCCACAGCTGCCTCTAGCCAGCCCCCCAATTTTTTTTTTTCTTTAATAACACAAACACCATGAGGGCTGGCTATCGTGTGTTCACGGATGCCTCTAGCCAGCCCCCCAATATTTTTTTTCTTTAATAACACAAACACCATGAGGGCTGGCTATCGTGTGTCCACAGCTGCCTCTAGCCAGCCCCCCAATTTTTTTTTTCTTTAATAACACAAACACCATGAGGGCTGGCTATCGTGTGTTCACGGCTGCCTCTAGCCAGCCCCCCAATTTTTTTTTTTCTTTAATAACACAAACAGCATGAGGGCTGGCTATCGTGTGTCCACGGCTGCCTCTAGCCAGCCCCCCAATTTTTTTTTTTTCTTTAATAACACAAACACCATGAGGGCTGGCTATCGTGTGTCCACGGCTGCCTCTAGCCAGCCCCCCAATTTTTTTTTCTTTAATAACACAAACACCATGAGGGCTGGCTATCTTGTGTCCATGGCTGCCTCTAGCCAGCCCCCCAATTTTTTTTTTTCTTTAATAACACAAACAGCATGAGGGCTGGCTATCGTGTGTCCACGGCTGCCTCTAGCCAGCCCCCCAATTTTTTTTTCTTTAATAACACAAACACCATGAGGGCTGGCTATTGTGTGTTCACGGCTGCCTCTAGCCAGCCCCCCAATTTTTTTTTCCTTTAATAACACAAACACCATGAGGGCTGGCTATCGTGTGTCCACAGTTGCCTCTAGCCAGCCCCCCAATTTTTTTTTTCTTTAATAACACAAACACCATGAGGGCTGGCTATCGTGTGTCCACGGCTGCCTCTAGCCAGCCCCCCAATTTTTTTTTTCTTTAATAACACAAACACCATGAGGGCTGGCTATCGTGTGTTCACGGCTGCCTCTAGCCAGCCCCCCAATTTTTTTTTTCTTTAATAACACAAACACCATGAGGGCTGGCTATTGTGTGTCCACGGCTGCCTCTAGCCAACCCCCAAATTTTTTTTTCTTTAATAACACAAACACCATGAGGGCTGGCTATCGTGTGTTCACGGCTGCCTCTAGCCAGCCCCCAATTTTTTTTTTCTTTAATAACACAAACACCATGAGGGCTGGCTATCGTGTGTCCACGGCTGCCTCTAGCCAGCCCTCAAATTTTTTTATCCTTTAATAACACAAACACCATGAGGGCTGGCTATCGTGTGTCCACGGCTGCCTCTAGCCAACCCCGAAATTTTTTTTTTCTTTAATAACACAAACACCATGAGGGCTGGCTATCGTGTGTCCACGGCTGCCTCTAGCCAGCCCTCAAATTTTTTTTTTCTTTAATAACACAAACACCATGATGGCTGGCTATGAGGAAGGGAGCTATGTCCCTGTAAAGTTAGCTTGTTGTCATGTGGAGAAGAGTTTGAGGGGATTGTGGCCCTGTGGAAATGCTTGTGGCCCGGCAGAAGGAGCCAGTGGTCCTGTGGAGAGAGCTGAAGGGGTTGAGGCCCTGTGGAAAGGCCTGTGACCCTGTATAGGGGTCCGTTGCCCTGTGGAGAGAGCTGGAGGGGCTCGTGCCCTATGGAAATGACTATGGCCATGTAGACAGGCCTTCTGGCCTTGAAGAGGGGGCTTGTGCCCTGCAGACGGGCCTTGTGTCTCTGTGGAGAGAGCTAAAGGAGGCTGTGGCGGTGCAGAAAGTGCATTTCGCCCTGTTGATGGGAGCTATGGCCCGGTAAAGAGAGCTTGCTGTCCTGTGGAGAAGAGTTGGAGGGGATTGTGGCCCTGTGGAAAGGTTTGTGGCCCGGCAGAAGTAGGCAGTGATCCTGTGGAGAGAGCTGAAGGGGTTGAGGCCCTGTGGAAAGGCCTTTGACCCTGTATAGGGGTCCGTTGCCCTGTGGAGAGAGCTTCAGGGGCTCGTGCCCTATGGAAATGACTATGGCCATGTAGAAAGGCCTTTTGGCCTTGAGGAGGGGGCTTGTGCCCTGCAGACTGGCCTTGTGTCTCTGTGGAGAGAGCTAAAGGGGGCTGTGGACGTGCAGAAAGTGCATTTGGCCCTGTGCAGGGGAGCTATGGCCCGGTAAAGAGAGCTTGTTGTCCTGTGGAGAAGAGTTGGAGGGGATTGTGGCCCTGTGGAATGGCCTGTGACCCTGTATAGGGGTCTGTGGCCCCGCAGAGGGGCATGTGGCGATGTAAAGAGAGCTGGAGGGAGTTGTGGCCTGCGGAAAAGGCCATGTGGAGCGGGCTGGAGGGGCCTGTGGAAGGGTCTAAAGTAAGATTTGGGCCTATGAAGTCCTTTTGCGGTAAACAACATGCAACATGATTGCCTGTGGAGAGAGCTGGAGGGACTTGTAGCACTGTGGAAAGGCCTGTGGCCGGGTAGGAGCCTGTGGTCCTGTGGAGAGAGCTGAAGGTGTTGTGGTCACGCAAATGAGCCCTTTTAACTGATTAAAGGGGGGTGGAGGAGGCTGTGGCCCTGATGAAAGAGCTGAAAGGGGTTGTAGCCTTGTAGAAGGAGCCTGTGGTCCTCTGGAGAGAGCTGGAGGGGGTATTGCCTTGGGGAAATGCCTATGGCCCTGCGGAGGGGACCTATGACCCTTTGAAAAAGGCCTTTGGCCTTTTGGAGGGGGCTGTTGCCTTGTAAAGGGAGCCTCTGTCCTTTTTAAGAGAGACAGAGGGGGTTGTGGCCTTATGGAAAGGCCTATGACACAGTGAAAGGGCCCTGTGGAGAGAGGTGAAGGCGGTTGTGGCCCTGTGTAAATGCCTGTAAACCTGTAGAAGGAGCCTGTGGTTCTGTGGAGAGAGCTTGAGGGGGGTTATGGCCCTATGGAAATGACTATGGCCCTGTGGAATGGACCTATAGCCCTTTGCAAAGGGCCTTTGGCCTTGTGGAGGGGGCTGTTGCCCTGCAGAAGGAGCCTGTGGCCCTGTTGAGAGAGCCAGAGGGGGTTGTGGCCCTATTTAAAGGCCAGTGGCCCTGTAGACTGGCCCCTTGGCCTTGATGAAGGGGCTTGTGCCCAGCAGACGGGCCCAGTGACTCTGTGGAGAGAGCTGGAGGGGATTGTGGCCATGTGGAAAGTGCATTTGGCCCTGTGGAGGGGAGCTATGGCTCTGTAAAGAGCATGAGGGCTGGCTATCGTGTGCCCACGGCTGTCTCCAGCCGGCCCTCAAGGTTTATATTTTTTATCATCATCTTATTTTTATTTTTATATAGCGCTTACATATTCCACAGCGCTTTACATACATTATTGTCGCTGTCCCCATTGGGGCTCACAATCTAGATTCCCTATCAGTGTGTCTTTGGAGTGTGGGAGGAAACCGGAGAACCCGGAGGAAACCCATGCAAACACGGGGAGAACATACAAACTCGTTTCAGATGTTGTCCTTGGTGGGATATAAATATAACACCCCCATGAAGGCTGGCTATCCGCGTGCACACGGCTCTCGCCAGCCAGCCCTAAAGGTTTATATTTTTATTTATAAGAAATGCAACCATGAAGGCTGGCTATCGTGTGCCCATGGCTGTCTCCAGCCAGCCCTGAGGAAGCATTTGAAAAAAGAAAAAAAAAAGCTAAGGTTTGTATGTTATTTCATTTGAGATAAGGCTGCAGAACGACTTGTGTATTTGGCCAATTGTCAGCAAAACATCTTGTAGTACAGAAAAGATAAGAGACTCCGTCTGCAGACGTCTGAAAAGTTGAGAGTGAACTCAATTGTAGAAGTGTGAAAAATCTGTCCATGTCACAAACTCAAAGTTATGGAGGGCACCATCTAATCACTATGGGATCAACATGCAGCATACCAAATATATATAAACATCGGCAAGAAGAAAAGGGGTATGCTCTTGTGCAGTGATCACCCAATCTAGACAATACTTCAATAAATTACAATGAATTATATTTTTTATAAATACATACAAACAATGTCACAATCCAATTCATGAAAACACAAGTAAAAGTTAATATAGTGGAATTACCCACTAATGGAAAGCCCACCTACTCCAAAATCCATCCCAGAAAAACACATGATTGTAATATATCAAGTAAAGATCAAATATACACTTAGGCTGTCCCTGGTGATCAATTTTGCACATTAATATACTGACTGGCAAATCCGCCACCAGTATTAGAGGTAATGCACTATAGCACAAAATATATACTATAGCAGACAATATAATAAAATGTAAGAATCCAAGGCAAAAACCACACAAATACAGGGCATTAAACTGGTCAGTGCCATATATTCACACACCAGAAGAAACAATATCCAAAACACAAATAAATAAACACCCCATTCATGCTGTTAGTGCCCCTGCTATTCCTATTAGTACTGGAATCAATAATCACCACACATGGGCAGGGCCGGCTCCAGGTTTTTGTGGGCCCTAGGCGAAAGTCTCAGTGGGCCCCTTTAACACATATCACGATTCATAATGCACAGATACTGCAGAAATATATATATATATAATATATATATATATATATATATATATATATATATATATATATATATATATATATAGTGTGTCCACGGCTGCCTCTAGCCAACCCTCAAATTTATTTTTTTTCTTTAATAACACAAACACCATGAGGGCTGGCTATCGTGTGTCCACGGCTGCCTCTAGCCAGCCCTCAAATTTATTTTTTTTCTTTAATAACACAAACACCATGAGGGCTGGTTATCGTGTGTCCACGGCTGCCTCTAGCCAGCCCTCAAATTTATTTT
Organism: Phyllobates terribilis; assembly: GCF_046119375.1. Lineage (NCBI taxonomy): Eukaryota > Metazoa > Chordata > Amphibia > Anura > Dendrobatidae > Phyllobates > Phyllobates terribilis. The sequence goes on along the minus strand of NW_027362764.1, from coordinate 322,030,998 downwards.
TTTTCTTTAATAACACAAACACCATGAGGGCTGGCTATCGTGTGTCCACGGCTGCCTCTAGCCAGCCCTCAAATTTATTTTTTTTCTTTAATAACACAAACACCATGAGGGCTGGCTATCGTGTGTCCACTGCTGCCTCTAGCCAGCCCTCAAATTTATTTTTTTTCTTTAATAACACAAACACCATGAGGGCTGGCAATCGTGTGTCCACGGCTGCCTCTAGCCAGCCCTCAAATTTTTTTTTTCTTTAATAACACAAACACCATGAGGGCTGGCTTTGAGGAAGGGAGCTATGGCCCTGTAAAGTTAGCTTGTTGTCCTGTGGAGAAGAGTTTGAGCGGATTGTGGCCTTGTGGAAATGCTTGTGGCTTGGCAGAAGGAGCCAGTGGTCCTGTGGAGAAAGCTGAAGGGGTTGAGGCCCTGTGGAAAGGCCTGTGACCCTGTATAGGGGTCTGTGGCCCTGCAGAGGGGCATGTGGCGATGTAAAGAGAGCTGGAGGGAGTTGTGGCCTGCGGAAAAGGCCATGTAGAGCGGGCTGGAGGGGCCTGTGGAAGGGTCTGAAGTAAGATTTGGGCATATGAAGTCTTTTTGCGGCAAACAACATGCAACATGATTGCCTGTGGAGAGAGCTGGAGGGACTTGTAGCACTGTGGAAAGGCGTGTGGCCGGGTAGGAGCCTGTGGTCCTGTGGAGAGAGCTGAAGCTGTTGTGGCCCTGTGGAAAGGCCTGTGACCCTGTATAGGGGTCCGCTGCCCTGTGGAGAGAGCTGGAGGTGCTCGTGCCCTATGGAAATGACTATGGCCATGTAGAAAGGCCTTTTGGCCTTGAAGAGGGGGCTTGTGCCCTGCATACGGGCCTTGTGTCTTTGTGGAGAGAGCTAAAGGGGGCTGTGGCCGTGCAGAAAGTGCATTTGGCCCTGTGGAGGGGAGCTATGGCCCAGTAAAGAGAGCTTGTTGTCCTGTGGAGAAGAGTTGGAGGGGATTGTGGCTCTGTGGAAAGGCTTGTGGCCCGGAAGAAGTAGGCAGTGGTGCTGTGGAGAGAGCTGAAGGGGTTGAGGCCCTGTGGAAAGGCCTGTGACCCTGTATATGGGTCTGTGGCCCCGCAGAGGGGCATGTGGCGATGTAAAGAGAGCTGGAGGGAGTTGTGGCCTGCGGAAAAGGCCATGTGGAGCGGGCTGGAGGGGCCTGTGGAAGGGTCTGAAGTAAGATTTGGGCCTATGAAGTCCTTTTTTCGGTAAACAACATGCAACATGATTGCCTGTGGAGAGAGCTAGAGGGACTTGTAGCACTGTGGAAAAGCCTGTCGCCGGGTAGGAGCCTGTGGTCCTGTGGAGAGAGCTGAAGGTGTTGTGGCCCTGTGGAAAGGCCTGTGACCCTGTATAGCGGTCCGTTGCCCTGTGGAGAGAGCTTGAGGGGCTCGTGCCCTATGGAAATGACTATGGCCATGCAGAAAGGCCTTTTGGCTTTGAAGAGGGGGCTTGTGCCCTGCAGACGGGCCCTGTGACTCTGTGGAGAGGGCTCTTGGGAGTTGTGGCCGTGTGGAAAGTGCATTTGGCACTGTGGAGGTGAGCTATGGCCCTGTAAAGAGAGCTTCTTGTCCTGTGGAGAGAGCTGGAGGGTGTTGTGGCCATGTGGAAAGGTTTGTGGCCCTATGGATAGGCCCTTTGGCCTTGTGGAAGGGGCTGTGGCCCTGTGGTGAGAGGTGGAAGGAGTTTTGGGCTGTGGAAAAGCCTGTGGTCCTGTGGAGAAAGCTGAAGGGGTTGAGGCCCTGTGGAAAGGCCTGTGACTCTGTATAGGGGTCTGTGGCCCCGCAGAGGGGCATGTGGCGATGTAAAGAGAGCTGGAGGGAGTTGTGGCCTGAGGAAAAGGCCATGTGGAGTGGGCTGGAAAGGCCTGTGGAAGGCTCTGGAGTAAGATTTGGGCCTATGAAGTCCTTTGCAGCAAACAACATGCAACATGATTGCCTGTGGAGAGAGCTGGAGGGGCTTGTGGCACAGTGGAAAGGCCTGTGGCCCAGTAGGAGCCTGTGGTCCTGTGGAGAGAGCTGAAAGTGTTGTGGCCCTGTGGAAATGCCTGTGACCCTGTATAGGGGTCCGTTGCCCTGTGGAGAGAGCTGGAGGGGCTTGTGCCCTATGGAAATGACTATGGCCATGTAGAAAGGCCTTTTGGCCTTGAAGAGGGGGCTTGTGCCCTGCAGACGGGCCTTGTGTCTCTGTGGAGAGAGCTAAAGGGGGCTGTGGCCATGCATAAAGTGCATTTGGCCCTGTGGAGGGGAGCTATGGCCCGGTAAAGAGAGCTTGTTGTCGTGTGGAGAAGAGTTGGAGGGGATTGTGGCCCTGGGGAAAGGCCTATGACCCTGTATAGGGGTCCGTTGCCCTGTGGAGAGAGCTGGAGGGGCTCGTGCCCTATGGAAATGACTATGGCCATGTAGAAAAGCCTTTTGGCCTTGAAGAGGGGGCTTGTGCCCTGCAGACGGGCCTTGTGACTCTGTGAAGAGAGCTGTTGGGAGTTGTGGCCGTGTGGAAAGTGCATTTGGCCCTGTGGAGGTGAGCTATGGCCCTGTAAAGAGAGCTTCTTGTCCTGTGGAGAGAGCTGGAGGGTGTTGTGGCCCTGTGGAAATGTCTGTGGCCCTATGGATAGGCTCTTTAGCCTTGTGGAAGGGGCTGTGGCCCTGTGGTGAGAGCTGGAAGGAGTTGTGGGCTGTGGAAAAGCCTGTGGTCCTGTGGAGAGAGCTGAAGGGGTTGAGGCCCTGTGGAAAGGCCTGTGACCCTGTATAGGGGTCTGTGGCCCCGCAGAGGGGCATGTGGTGATGTAAAGAGAGCTGGAGGGAGTTGTGGCCTGCGGAAAAGGCCATGTGGAGCGGGCTGGAGGGGCCTGTGGAAGGGTCTGAAGTAAGATTTGGGCCTATGAAGTCCTTTTGCGGTAAACAGCATGAAACATGATTGCCTGTGGAGAGAGCTGGAGGGACTTGTAGCACTGTGGAAAGGCCTGTGGCCGGGCTGGAGCCTGTGGTCCTGTGGAAGAGCTGAAGGTGTTGTGGCCCTGTGGAAAGGCCTGTGACCCTGTATAGCGGTCCGTTGCCCTGTGGAAAGAGCTGGAGGGGCTCGTGCCCTATGGAAATGACTATGGCCATGTAGAAAGGCCTTTTGGCCTTGAAGAGGGGGCTTGTGCCCTGCAGACGGGCCTTGTGTCTCTGTGGAGAGAGCTAAAGAGGGCTGTGGCCGTGCAGAAAGTGCATTTGGCCCTGTGGAGGGGAGCTATGGCCCTGTAAAGAGAGCTTGTTGTCCTGTGGAGAAGAGTTGGAGGGGATTGTGGCCCTGTGGAAAGGCTTGTAGCCCGGCAGAAGGAGGCAGTGGTCCTGTGGAGAGAGCTGAAGGGGTTGTGGCCCTGTGGAAAGGCATGTGACCCTGTATAGGGGTCTGTGGCCCCGCAGAGGGGCATGTGGCGATGTAAAGAGAGCTGAGGAAAAGGCCATGTGGAGCGGGCTGGAAGGGCCTGTGGAAGGCTCTGGAGTAAGATTTGGGCCTATGAAGTCCTCTGCAGTAAACAACATGCAACATGATTGCCTGTGGAGAGAGCTGAAGGTTTTGTGGCCCTGTGGAAAGGACTGTGACCCTGTACAGGGGTCCGTTGCCCTGTGGAGAGAGCTGGAGGTGCTCGTGCCCTATGGGAATGACTATGGCCATGTAGAAAGGCCTTTTGGCCTTGAAGAGGGGCTTGTGCCCTGCAGACGGGCCCTGTGACTCTGTGGAGAGGGCTGTTGGGAGTTGTGGCCATGTGGAAAGTGCATTTGGCCCTGTGGAGGTGAGCTATGGCCCTGTAAAGAGAGCTTCTTGTCCTGTGGAGAGAGCTGGAGCGTGTTGTGGCCCTGTGGAAAGGTCTGTGGCCCTATGGATAGGCCCTTTAGCCTTGTGGAAGGGGCTGTGGCCCTGTGGTGAGAGCTGGAAGGAGTTGTGGGCTGTGGAAAAGCCTGTGGTCCTGTGGAGAGAGCTGAAGGGGTTGAGGCCCTGTGGAAAGGCCTGTGACCCTGTATAGGGGTCTGTGGCCCCGCAGAGGGGCATGTGGCGATGTAAAGAGAGCTGGAGGGAGTTGTGGCCTGAGGAAAAGGCCATGTGGAGCCGGCTGGAGGGGCCTGTGGAAGGCTCTGGAGTAAGATTTGGGCCTATGAAGTCCTTTGCACTAAAAAACATGCAACATCATTGCCTGTGGAGAGAGCTAGAGGGGCTTGTGGCACTGTGGAAAGTCCTGTGGCTCAGTAGGAGCCTGTGGTCCTGTGGAGAGAGCTGAAGGTGTTGTGGTCACTCAATTGAGCCCTTTTAACTGATTAAAGGGGGGCGGAGGAGGCTGTGGCCCTGATGAAAGAGCTCAAAGGGGTTGTAGTCTTGTAGAAGGAGCCTGTGGTCCTGTGGAGAGAGCTGGAGGGGGTTATTGCCTTGGGGAAATGCCTATGGCCCTGCGAAAGGTACCTGTGGCCCTTTGAAAAAGGCCTTTGGCCTTGTGGAGGGGGCTGTTGCCTTGTAAACGGAGCCTCTGTCCTTTTTGAGAGAGACCGAGGGGGTTGTGGCCTTATGGAAAGGCCTATGACACAGTGAAAGGGCCCTGTCACCTTGTGGAGAGAGGTGAAGGCGGATGTGGCCCTGTGTATATGCCTGTAAACCTGTAGAAGGAGCCTGCGGTTCTGTGGAGAGAGCTTGAGGGGGGTTATGGCCCTATGGAAATGACTATGGCCCTGTGGAATGGACCTATGGCCCTTTGCAAAGGACCTTTGGCCTTGTGGAGGGGGCCCTGTAGAAGGAGCCTGTGGCCCTCTTGAGAGAGCCAGAGGAGGTTGTGGCACTATTTAAAGGCCAGTGGCCCTGTAGAAAGGCCCCTTGGCCTTGATGAAGGGGCTTGTGCCCTGCAGACGGGCCCCATGACTCTGTGTAGAGAGCTGGAGGGGGTTGTGGCCATGTGGAAAGTGCATTTGGCCCTGTGGAGGGGAGCTATGGCCCTGTAAAGAGAGCCTGTTGTCCTGTGGAATTGGAGGGGATTGTGGCCCTGTGGAAAGGCTTGTGGCCCGGCAGAAGGAGCCAGTGGTCCTGTGGAGAGAGCTGAAAGGGTTGAGGCCCTGTGGAGAGGCCTGTGACCCTGTATAGGGGTCTGTTGCCCCGCAGAGGGGCATGTGGCGATGTAAAGACAGCTGGATGGAGTTGTGGCCTGTGGAAAAGGCCATGTGGAGCGTGCTGGAGGGGCCTGTGGAAGGCTCTGGAGTAAGATGGGGGCCTATGAAGTCCTTTGCAGTAAACATCTAAATTTTCAAGCTTCGTGTCCGATTTGCAACAGGGTTGACTCCAATGTTGCCGAACTGCAACAAAAATTGACTCTTGTTGCAAAAGTGCAACATGATTGCCTGTGGAGAGAGCTGGATGGTGCTTGTGGCACTGTGGAAAGACCTGTGGCCCGGTAGTAGCCTGTGGTCCTGTGGAGAGAGCTGAAGGTGTTGTGGCCCTGTGGAAAGGCCTGTGACCCTGTATAGGGGTCCGTTGCCCTGTGGAGAGAGCTGGAGGGGCTTGTGCCCTATGGAAATGACTATGGCCATGTAGAAAGGCCCTTTGGCCTTGAAGAGGGGGCTTGTGTCCTGCAGACGGGCCCTGTGTCTCTGTGGAGAGAGCTAAAGGGGGCTGTGGCCGTGCAGAAAGTGCATTTGGCCCTGTGGAGGTGAGCTATGGCTCTGTAAAGAGAGCTTGTTGTCCTGTGGAGAAGAGTTGGAGGGGATTGTGGCCCTGTGGAAATGCTTGTGGCCCGTCAGAAGGAGCCAGTGGTCCTGTGGAGAGAGCTGAAGGGGTTGAGGCCCTGTGGAAAGGCCTGTGACCCTGTATAGGGGTCTGTGGCCCCGCAGAGGGGCATGTGGCGATGTAAGGAGAGCTGGAGGGAGTTGTGGCCTGACGAAAAAGGCCATGTGGAGCGGGCTGGAGTGGCCTGTGGAAGGCTCTGGAGTAAGATTTGAGCCTATGAAGTCCTTTGCAGTAAACAACATGCAACATGATTGCCTGTGGAGAGAGCTGGAGGGGCTTGTGGCACTGTGGAAAGGCCTGTAGCCCAGTAGGAGCCTGTGGTCCTGTGGAGAGAGCTGAAGGTGTTGTGGCCCTGTGGAAAGGCCTGTGACCCTGTATAGGGGTCCGTTGCCCTGTGGAGAGAGCTGGAGGGGCTCGTGCCCTATGGAAATGACTATGGCCATGTAGAAAGGCCTTTTGGCCTTGAAGAGGGGGCTTGTGCCCTGCAGACGGGCCCTGTGACTCTGTGGAGAGAGCTGTTGGGAGTTGTGGCCGTGTGGAAAGTGCATTTGGCCCTGTGGAGGTGAGCTATGGCCCTGTAAAGAGAGCTTCTTGTCCTGTGGAGAGAGCTGGAGGGTGTTGTGGCCCTCTGGAAAGGTATGTGGCCCTATGGATAGGCCCTTTAGCCTTGTGGAAAGGGCTGTGGCCCTGTGGTGAGAGCTGGAAGGAGTTGTGGGCTGTGGAAAACCTGTGGTCCTGTGGAGACAGCTGAAGGGGTTGAGGCCCTGTGGAAAGGCCTGTGACCCTGTATAGGGGTCTGTGGCCCCGCAGAGGGGCATGTGGCGATGTAAAGAGAGCTGGAGGGAGTTGTGGCCTGAGGAAAAGGCCATGTGGAGCGGGCTGGAGAGGCCTGTGGAAGGCTCTGGAGTAAGATTTGAGCCTATGAAGTCCTTTGCAGTAAACAACATGCAACATGATTGCCTGTGGAGAGAGCTGGAGGGGCTTGTGGCACTGTGGAAAGGCCTGTGGCCCAGTAGGAGCCTGTGGTCCTGTGGAGAGAGCTGAAGGTGGTGTGGCCCTGTGGAAAGGCCTGTGATCCTGTATAGGGGTCTGTTGCCCTTTGGAGAGAGCTGGAGGGGCTCGTGCCCTATGGAAATGACTATGGCCAAGTAGAAAGGCCTTTTGGCCTTGAAGAGGGGGCTTGTGCCCTGCAGACGGGCCCTGTGACTCTGTGGAGAGAGCTGTTGGGAGTTGTGGCCGTGTGGAAAGTGCATTTGGCCCTGTGGAGGTGAGCTATGGCCCTGTAAAGAGAGCTTCTTGTCCTGTGGAGAGAGCTGGAGGGTGTTGTGGCCCTGTGGAAAGGTCTGTGGCCCTATGGATAGGCCCTTTAGCCTTGTGGAAGGGGCTGTGGCCCTGTGGTGAGAGCTGGAAGGAGTTGTGGGCTGTGGAAAAGCCTGTGGTCCTGTGGAGACAGCTGAAGGGGTTGAGGCCCTGTGGAAAGGCCTGTGACCCTGTATAGGAGTCTGTGGCCCCGCAGAGGGGCATGTGGCGATGTAAAGAGAGCTGGAGGGAGTTGTGGCCTGAGGAAAAGGCCATGTGGAGCAGTCTGGAGAGGCCTGTGGAAGGCTCTGGAGTAAGATTTGAGCCTATGAAGTCCTTTGCAGTAAACAACATGCAACATGATTGCCTGTGGAGAGAGCTGGAGGGGCTTGTGGCACTGTGGAAAGGCCTGTGGCCCAGTAGGAGCCTGTGGTCCTGTGGAGAGAGCTGAAGCTGTTGTGGCCCTGTGGAAAGGCCTGTGATCCTGTATAGGGGTCCGTTGCTCTATGGAGAGAGATGGAGGGGCTCGTGCCCTATGGAAATGACTATGGCCATGTAGAAAGGCCTTTTGGCCTTGAAGAGGGGGCTTGTGCCCTGCAGACGGGCACTGTGACTCTGTGGAGAGAGCTGTTGGGAGTTGTGGCCGTGTGGAAAGTGCATTTGGCCCTGTGGAGGTGAGCTATGGCCCTGTAAAGAGAGCTTCTTGTCCTGTGGAGAGAGCTGGAGGGTGTTGTGGCCCTGTGGAAAGGTCTGTGGCCCTATGGATAGGCCCTTTAGCCTTGTGGAAAGGGCTGTGGCCCTGTGGTGAGAGCTGGAAGGAGTTGTGGGCTGTGGAAAAGCCTGTGGTCCTGTGGAGACAGCTGAAGGGGTTGAGGCCCTGTGGAAAGGCCTGTGACCCTGTATAGGGGTCTGTGGCCCCGCAGAGGGGCATGTGGCGATGTAAAGAGAGCTGGAGGGAGTTGTGGCCTGAGGAAAAGGCCATGTGGAGCGGGCTGGAGAGGCCTGTGGAAGGCTCTGGAGTAAGAATTGAGCCTATGAAGTCCTTTGCAGTAAACAACATGCAACATGATTGCCTGTGGAGAGAGCTGGAGGGGCTTGTGGCACTGTGGAAAGGCCTGTGGCCCAGTAGGAGCCTGTGGTCCTGTGGAGAGAGCTGAAAGTGTTGTGGCCCTGTGGAAAGGCCTGTGACCCTGTATAGGGGTCCGTTGCCCTGTGGAGAGAGCTGGAGGGGCTCGTGCCCTATGGAAATGACTATAGCCATGTAGAAAGGCCTTTTGGCCTTGAAGAGCACGCTTGTGCCCTGCAGACGGGCCCTGTGACTCTGTGGAGAGAGCTGTTGGGAGTTGTGGCCGTGTGGAAAGTGCATTTGGCCCTGTGGAGGTGAGCTATGGCCCTGTAAAGAGAGCTTCTTGTCCTGTGGAGAGAGCTGTAGGGTGTTGTGGCCCTGTGGAAAGGTCTGTGGCCCTATGGATAGGCCCTTTAGCCTTGTGGAAGGGGCTGTGGCCCTGTGTTGAGAGCTGGAAAGAGTTGTGGGCTGTGGAAAAGCCTGTGGTCCTGTGGAGACAGCTGAAGGGGTTGAGGCCCTGTGGAAAGGCCTGTGACCCTGTATAGGGGTCTGTGGCCCCGCAGAGGGGCATGTGGCGATGTAAAGAGAGCTGGAGGGAGTTGTGGCCTGAGGAAAAGGCCATGTGGAGCGGGCTGGAGAGGCCTGTGGAAGGCTCTGGAGTAAGATTTGGGCCTATGAAGTCCTTTGCAGTAAACAACATGCAACATGATTGCCTGTGGAGAGAGCTGGAGGGGCTTGTGGCCCTGTGGAAAGGCCTGTGACCCTGTATAGGGGTCCGTTGCCCTGTGGAGAGAGCTGGAGGGGCTCGTGCCCTATGGAAATGACTATGGCCATGTAGAAAGGCCTTTTGGCCTTGAAGAGGGGGCTTGTGCCCTGCAGACTGTCCTTGTGTCTCTGTGGAGAGAGCTAAAGGGGGCTGTGGCCGTGCAGAAAGTGCATTTGGCCCTGTGCAGGGGAGCTATGACCCGGTAAAGAGAGCTTGTTGTCCTGTGGAGAAGAGTTGGAGGGGATTGTGGCCCTGTGGAATGGCCTGTGACCCTGTATAGGGGTCTGTGGCCCCGCAGAGGGGCATGTGGCGATGTAAAGAGAGCTGGAGGGAGTTGTGGCCTGCGGAAAAGGCCATGTGGAGCGGGCTGGAGGGGCCTGTGGAAGGGTCTAAAGTAAGATTTGGGCCTATGAAGTCCTTTTGCGGTAAACAACATGCAACATGATTGCCTGTGGAGAGAGCTGGAGGGACTTGTAGCACTTTGGAAAGGCGTGTGGCCGGGTAGGAGCCTGTGGTCCTGTGGAGAGAGCTAAAGGTGTTGTGGTCACGCAAATGAGCCCTTTTAACTGATTAAAGGGGGGTGGAGGAGGCTGTGGCCCTGATGAAAGAGCTGAAAGGGGTTGTAGCCTTGTAGAAGGAGCCTGTGGTCCTCTGGAGAGAGCTGGAGGGGGTTATTGCCTTGGGGAAATGCCTATGGCCCTGCGGAGGGGACCTATGACCCTTTGAAAAAGGCCTTTGGCCTTTTGGAGGGGGCTGTTGCCTTGTAAAGGGAGCCTCTGTCCTTTTTAAGAGAGACAGAGGGGGTTGTGGCCTTATGGAAAAGCCTATGACACAGTGAAAGGGCCCTGTGGAGAGAGGTGAAGGCGGTTGTGGCCCTGTGTAAATGCCTGTAAACCTGTAGAAGGAGCCTGTGGTTCTGTGGAGAGAGCTTGAGGGGGGTTATGGCCCTATGGAAATGACTATGGCCCTGTGGAATGGACCTATAGCCCTTTGCAAAGGGCCTTTGGCCTTGTGGAGGGGGCTGTTGCCCTGCAGAAGGAGCCTGTGGCCCTGTTGAGAGAGCCAGAGGGGGTTGTGGCCCTATTTAAAGGCCAGTGGCCCTGTAGACTGGCCCCTTGGCCTTGATGAAGGGGCTTGTGCCCAGCAGACGGGCCCAGTGACTCTGTGGAGAGAGCTGGAGGGGATTGTGGCCATGTGGAAAGTGCATTTGGCCCTGTGGAGGGGAGCTATGGCTCTGTAAAGAGCATGAGGGCTGGCTATCGTGTGCCCACGGCTGTCTCCAGCTGGCCCTGAAGGTTTATATTTTTTATCATCATCTTATTTTTATTTTTATATAGCGCTTACATATTCCACAGCGCTTTACATACATTATTGTCGCTGTCCCCATTGGGGCTCACAATCTAGATTCCCTATCAGTGTGTCTTTGGAGTGTGGGAGGCAACCGGAGAACCCGGAGGAATCCCATGCAAACACGGGGAGAACATACAAACTCGTTTCAGATGTTGTCCTTGGTGGGATATAAATATAACACCCCCATGAAGGCTGGCTATCCGCGTGCACACGGCTCTCGCCAGCCAGCCCTAAAGGTTTATATTTTTATTTATAAGAAATGCAACCATGAAGGCTGGCTATCGTGTGCCCATGGCTGTCTCCAGCCAGCCCTGAGGAAGCATTTGAAAAAAGAAAAAAAAAAGCTAAGGTTTGTATGTTATTTCATTTGAGATAAGGCTGCAGAAGGACTTGTGTATTTGGCCAATTGTCAGCAAAACATCTTGTAGTACAGAAAAGATAAGAGACTCCGTCTGCAGACGTCTGAAAAGTTGAGAGTGAACTCAATTGTAGAAGTGTGAAAAATCTGTCCATGTCACAAACTCAAAGTTATGGAGGGCACCATCTAATCACTATGGGATCAACATGCAGCATACCAAATATATATAAACATCGGCAAGAAGAAAAGGGGTATGCTCTTGTGCAGTGATCACCCAATCTAGACAATACTTCAATAAATTACAATGAATTATATTTTTTATAAATACATACAAACAATGTCACAATCCAATTCATGAAAACACAAGTAAAAGTTAATATAGTGGAATTACCCACTAATGGAAAGCCCACCTACTCCAAAATCCATCCCAGAAAAACACATGATTGTAATATATCAAGTAAAGATCAAATATACACTTAGGCTGTCCCTGGTGATCAATTTTGCACATTAATATACTGACTGGCAAATCCGCCACCAGTATTAGAGGTAATGCACTATAGCACAAAATATATACTATAGCAGACAATATAATAAAATGTAAGAATCCAAGGCAAAAACCACACAAATACAGGGCATTAAACTGGTCAGTGCCATATATTCACACACCAGAAGAAACAATATCCAAAACACAAATAAATAAACACCCCATTCATGCTGTTAGTGACGCGCCCCTGGGCCTGTGTCGCGCTGCGTTGCGCACGCGGGAGCTTACCCGGAGCCGCATCTGTTTAGGGTTGTAGTCTCGTGGCGGTGACCCGGTCCGTGCCCAGGGAGTCAAACTGGACGGCAGTCTGTTAGCGGTAGAAAATGGTTGATGACTACGCCACCCGTTGAATGCAGCCAGGGGGCTGCTGCTGCAGGGCAGACCGCTGAGGCCGGTGGAAGGATGGTGCAGCGTGATAGTATAACCCCCAACGGGAGGGGTATGGCCTCAGGGCAGCCGACGTGGATGATGGGGGTAGCAGGAACCACTCAGAGACGGTATGGTAGCGTTCAGGGTCTTTACTGGTAACAACGATAGACCCTCCCGGAGTACTTGCTAGCGAACGGGGCCTGGTCAGTCCTTGAGCAGATGGGATCTCCCCTGGCCAGGCGTAGTTGTAGGCCTCCCAAGCTGACTGTACTCTTCTGGCTACCTTGCTAGAAGCTGATGTAAGTAGCCCACGTCCCTGAGTGTACCGTGTGGTGCTCACCCGTATGGCCGGTGACTCGGGGCCTTCTAATGGCTTCCGCTCCACGATGGCGGTGCTGGTCCCACGCGTGTGACCGGGCCTTCGGGCTTCTGGGCCAGGGGACCTGAAATCCCCTGCCTGACGGATTCTGCTGCTGGGTAGAAGTTAGTCCCCACAGCCTCGGACTCCGGGTCCGGTAAAAAATCTTCTTAGTCAGGGCGAGCTCTTTAGCTGCCAGCCCCTGACTCCTTGTGACTCTGCTGCTTCCTATGCTGCTCTTGTCTCTACTCTTCCTGGACTCCAGGCTCAGGCCCCTGGACAGGGCCTGCCTGTGGAGCAGAGCCCATAGAGCAGCTCTGCTCCCTGTCTTCTCCTCTCAGAACTCTCTACTCTGCCTCAGCCCCAGGTTTATATAGGGGAAGTCCTTCCCCTCCCAAGACTGGGCAGGAGGTGTGGCATGCACAGGATCCCTGACCAAAGGACCTCCCACCTGCTCTCAGACGTAATATCTCTATCACTGTGACAACCAGACCCCTGGGGTGTCACACTCCCCCCTAGTGAAATTTAGTACTCCGGGACTAAACACTTTTTAGAAAAATATAACAAGGTATATCAAAGAACAATAAAATACAATAAGGAAACACAATAAGATGGTCACGGATGTCCGCAACCGGGTGCAGTCTTTGAAGAGCAAGGTGTCCATTTCACCAAAACAGGGAGACGTAACCAGGTAGGGGTCTGTCCTACCCCGAGTCCTTAACAGTCTTTTAGTCCATCCTGGGTTACGCTCCACTAACTGTACAAAGGATTCCCGGTAAATCCACCAAGGACTCCTATAAATAACTGGAAACACATAATATTTACAAGATATGGCCGCTCTCAGTCCTCGGCCAGTGGGGATAAGGATTGGCTGCTCACAGTCCTCAGCCTGTGGGGAGATGGGATGGCTGCTCACAGTCCTCAGCCTGGTTAAGGATAGGGGACACACGGGAACAGTTCACACTTGTCCCAACGGGGACTATATTTTAATTAGCAACACAAGTACCCCTATGGGTAACTATGTACAGTTCCACTTTACCGTACTTCAGTAACGGCATCCTCCTGCTCCTTCTTGTGTGTAGGCTTCAGACCCGTCCGGGTCCTCTTGGATTTCCTCGTATTGGTAGTACTGCAGCTCCTCCTTGGTTAACGTGGAGGGCGTACAGTCCTTTTGCACCTGGGGAGTTCAGGCCTTGCGACCAAGCGTGGAGAGGGTCGCCGTTGATGACGCCCGGGGTCAGAGGGTGCAACTTTGGGCCTGGGCGCGGGCTGGTGGTGGTAGTGCCCAGGGCTGGAGGGCTTGGCCGCAGGGCTTGTTGCGGGGGCTGGAGCAGGTCGGTGTCTGCAGCGCCCGGAATCGGCGGCTCCACCAGGGGGCCCGGGAGCAGGCTGACGCTGGCAGCGTCCGGGACAGGGAGACTCCTCTTACCTGCTCCCGCGACCGCTCCTGCGTCACGCGTCTTCTCCCGGCGCTGGTCGGGGCCGGCGACGACTGGGGCACTGCCGATGCTGGGCAGCTTAGTCTGCTGCCGGTCCGCCATCTTGCTGTCCGTTCCTGGTGTCCTCCTCCCCCCTAGTGGACCGTGGCCTACCTTCCGGAGATCCTCTTCCGTAGGCCGCGGCTCCGCAGTCAATCGTCGGGGTAGAGGACCTGGCGTCGCGCTCCTGTGACGTCGGCGTCTGCTGGGCTCCTTCCAGGACCTTACGCAACGTCCGGACGTGAGGCGGGGCTTCCGTTCTCGCGCGCTTTCGGAGTCCACGCCCCTCTTCTTCCCGCGCGGCGTCCTCAAGATGGCGTCCAATGGCGGGAAAACTCCACGGATGGCGGGAAGAAGGCTGAAGATGGCGCCGGATGGCGGGAAACTTCACCGATGGCGGGAAGAAGGCTGAAGATGGCGCCGGATGGCGGGAATCTTCACCGCTGGTAAGTTTGAACAGTCTTTGCTTTTCAGGCATGCAGTACCCGGTGGTTGCGGGCACGTGATCCTGCCGACTACGCCAAAGTTGACGCGCCCCTGGGCCTGTGTCGCGCTGCGTTGCGCACGCGGGAGCTTACCCGGAGCCGGATCTGTTTAGGGTTGTAGTCTCGTGGCGGTGACCCGGTCCGTGCCCAGGGAGTCAAACTGGACGGCAGTCTGTTAGCGGTAGAAAATGGTTGATGACTACGCCACCCGTTGAATGCAGCCAGGGGGCTGCTGCTGCAGGGCAGACCGCTGAGGCCGGTGGAAGGATGGTGCAGCGTGATAGTATAACCCCCAACGGGAGGGGTATGGCCTCAGGGCAGCCGACGTGGATGATGGGGGTAGCAGGAACCACTCAGAGACGGTATGGTAGCGTTCAGGGTCTTTACTGGTAACAACGATAGACCCTCCCGGAGTACTTGCTAGCGAACGGGGCCTGGTCAGTCCTTGAGCAGATGGGATCTCCCCTGGCCAGGCGTAGTTGTAGGCCTCCCAAGCTGACTGTACTCTTCTGGCTACCTTGCTAGAAGCTGATGTAAGTAGCCCACGTCCCTGAGTGTACCGTGTGGTGCTCACCCGTATGGCCGGTGACTCGGGGCCTTCTAATGGCTTCCGCTCCACGATGGCGGTGCTGGTCCCACGCGTGTGACCGGGCCTTCGGGCTTCTGGGCCAGGGGACCTGAAATCCCCTGCCTGACGGATTCTGCTGCTGGGTAGAAGTTAGTCCCCACAGCCTCGGACTCCGGGTCCGGTAAAAAATCTTCTTAGTCAGGGCGAGCTCTTTAGCTGCCAGCCCCTGACTCCTTGTGACTCTGCTGCTTCCTATGCTGCTCTTGTCTCTACTCTTCCTGGACTCCAGGCTCAGGCCCCTGGACAGGGCCTGCCTGTGGAGCAGAGCCCATAGAGCAGCTCTGCTCCCTGTCTTCTCCTCTCAGAACTCTCTACTCTGCCTCAGCCCCAGGTTTATATAGGGGAAGTCCTTCCCCTCCCAAGACTGGGCAGGAGGTGTGGCATGCACAGGATCCCTGACCAAAGGACCTCCCACCTGCTCTCAGACGTAATATCTCTATCACTGTGACAACCAGACCCCTGGGGTGTCACATTAGTGCCCCTGCTATTCCTATTAGTACTGGAATCAATAATCACCACACATGGGCAGGGCCGGCTCCAGGTTTTTGTGGGCCCTAGGCGAAAGTCTCAGTGGGCCCCTTTAACACATATCACGATTCATAATGCACAGATACTGCAGAAATATATATATATATATAATATATATATATATATATATAGTGTGTCCACGGCTGCCTCTAGCCAACCCTCAAATTTATTTTTTTTCTTTAATAACACAAACACCATGAGGGCTGGCTATCGTGTGTCCACGGCTGCCTCTAGCCAGCCCTCAAATTTATTTTTTTTCTTTAATAACACAAACACCTTGAGGGCTGGTTATCGTGTGTCCACGGCTGCCTCTAGCCAGCCCTCAAATTTATTTTTTTTCTTTAATAACACAAACACCATGAGGGCTGGCTATCGTGTGTCCACGGCTGCCTCTAGCCAGCCCTCAAATTTATTTTTTTTCTTTAATAACACAAACACCATGAGGGCTGGCTATCGTGTGTCCACGGCTGCCTCTAGCCAGCCCTCAAATTTATTTTTTTTCTTTAATAACACAAACACCATGAGGGCTGGCTATCGTGTGTCCACGGCTGCCTCTAGCCAGCCCTAAAATTATTATTTTTTCTTTAATAACACAAACACCATGAGGGCTGGCAATCGTGTGTCCACGGCTGCCTCTAGCCAGCCCTCAAATTTTTTTTTTCTTTAATAACACAAACACCATGAGGGCTGGCTTTGAGGAAGGGAGCTATGGCCCTGTAAAGTTAGCTTGTTGTCCTGTGGAGAAGAGTTTGAGCGGATTGTGGCCCTGTGGAAATGCTTGTGGCTCGGCAGAAGGAGCCAGTGGTCCTGTGGAGAGAGCTGAAGGGGTTGAGGCCCTGTGGAAAGGCCTGTGACCCTGTATAGGGGTCTGTGGCCCCGCAGAGGGGCATGTGGCGATGTAAAGAGAGCTGGAGGGAGTTGTGGCCTGCGGAAAAGGCCATGTAGAGCGGGCTGGAGGGGCCTGTGGAAGGGTCTGAAGTAAGATTTGGGCCTATGAAGTCTTTTTGCGGCAAACAACATGCAACATGATTGCCTGTGGAGAGAGCTGGAGGGACTTGTAGCACTGTGGAAAGGCGTGTGGCCGGGTAGGAGCCTGTGGTCCTGTGGAGAGAGCTGAAGCTGTTGTGGCCCTGTGGAAAGGCCTGTGACCCTGTATAGGGGTCCGTTGCCCTGTGGAGAGAGCTAGAGGTGCTCGTGCCCTATGGAAATGACTATGGACATGTAGAAAGGCCTTTTGGCCTTGAAGAGGGGGCTTGTGCCCTGCATACGGGCCTTGTGTCTCTGTGGAGAGAGCTAAAGGGGGCTGTGGCCGTGCAGAAAGTGCATTTGGCCCTGTGGAGGGGAGCTATGGCCCAGTAAAGAGAGCTTGTTGTCCTGTGGAGAAGAGTTGGAGGGGATTGTGGCTCTGTGGAAAGGCTTGTGGCCCGGCAGAAGTAGGCAGTGGTGCTGTGGAGAGAGCTGAAGGGGTTGAGGCCCTGTGGAAAGGCCTGTGACCCTGTATAGGAGTCTGTGGCCCCGCAGAGGGGCATGTGGTGATGTAAAGAGAGATGGAGGGAGTTGTGGCCTGAGGAAAAGGCCATGTGGAGCGGGCTGGAGAGGCCTGTGGAAGGCTCTGGAGTAAGATTTGGGCCTATGAAGTCCTTTGCAGTAAACAACATGCAACATGATTGCCTGTGGAGAGAGCTGGAGGGGCTTGTGGCACTGTGGAAAGGCCTGTGGCCCAGTAGGAGCCTGTGGTACTGTGGAGAGAGCTGAAGGTTTTGTGGCCCTGTGGAAAGGATTTTAAGCGCAGCAGAAACGCTGCGGAAAAATCCGCAGCATGGGCATTAACATTGCGGAATGCCACTGAGTACCATGGGGTGCGGATTACCAAGTGTTTCACAAGCGTTTCCGCTGCGTAAATTACGCAACATATACGCTTGTAAATCGCTACATGGGCACGCAGCCTGAGGCTGTGTTCACATACCACGCTTTTTTCCGGTCCGGAGGAGAAGTGATGTCACAGAGGAGGATGAAGAATCCTGTTCCTCCTCCCCTTTGTGACATGTCTGCCAGCCCCCATTTCATTTTGCAATATAATACTATACAGTACGAAATCAAAATTAAATAAATCAAGATGTATTAAAAATAATAAAGAATTAATACTTACCCTTTCAGACGCCTTTTTGGTCTATCTGGTGCAGAGCCAAGGCCACGTGCTGAGCGACAGGACCTTCCATGATGTCACAGGAAGGTCCTGTCGCTTGGTATTTGGCTTTGGTTCTGCACCGGATAGCCCTAAAAGGCATCAGAAAGGGTAAGTATTAATTCTATTGTGATGTCATAATACCCCACAACTATTAGTAGAGGCAAAAAAGTGACACATTTATTCCATTTTATTTATTGAAAGAAATTAGGCTTAAACCAAAAATGACATGATGGGGCGGATTGCCTGTAAAGATGCCTTCTCTTTAATGTATTGATCTTCATGGAATAAAGTAAAATTCATCGTATGGAAACCGGTGCCAGCATTCCTTTTTTCATGTTTGGCTTTCAGGCGGTGGCCTACCGCCACTGAGCACCTGACCGGATCCACTGATTGGAAGGAAGGGGGAGCTTTCCATTTCCCAATTTTCTCATTTGGCTCCAAAAATAACATGTCAATCAAGAAAACTGATATAAAGGAGCATGGCATAGGTGACATTTCTTTGCAAGCATTCAACCTGTGTAAAGAAAAAAAGAATATTAAACAGTGCAGTATACAATATCAGGTTCCTTTACTCGAGCTGACCAATGGTCAATAGGTCACTCAAATGAGTCCTTTTAACTGACTAAAGGGGGGTGGAGGAGGCTGTGGCCCTGATGAAAGAGCTGAAAAGGGTTGTAGCCTTGTAGAAGGAGCCTGTGGAGAGAGCTGGAGGGGGTTATTGCCTTGGGGAAATGCCTATGGCTCTGTGGAAGGGACCTGTGGCCCTTTGAAAAAGGCCTTTGGACTTGTGGAAGGGGCTGTGGCCTTGTAAAGGGAGCCTCTGTCCTTTTTGAGAGAGACAGAGGGGGTTGTGGCCTTATGGAAAAGCCTATGACACAGTGAAAGGGCCCTGTGGAGAGAGGTGAAGGCGGTTGTGGCCCTGTATAAATGCCTGTAAACCTGTAGAAGGAGCCTGTTGTTCTGTGGAGAGAGCTTGAGGGGGTTATGGCCCTATGGAAATGACTATGGCCCTGTGGAATGGACCTATGGCTCTTTGCAAAGGGCCTTTGGCCTTGTGGAGGGGGCCCTTGCCCTGTAGAAGGAGCCTGTGGCCCTCTTGAGAGAGCCAGAGGAGGTTGTGGCACTATTTAAAGGCCAGTGGCCCTGTAGAAAGGCCCCTTGGCCTTGATGAAGGGGCTTGTGCCCTGCAGACGGGCCCCATGACTCTGTGTAGAGAGCTGGAGGGGGTTGTGGCCATGTGGAAAGTGCATTTGGCCCTGTGGAGGGGAGCTATGGCCCTGTAAAGAGAGCCTGTTGTCCTGTGGAATTGGAGGGGATTGTGGCCCTGTGGAAAGGCTTGTGGCCGGCAGAAGGAGCCAGTGGTCCTGTGGAGAGAGCTGAAGGGGTTGAGGCCCTGTGGAGAGGCCTGTGACCCTGTATAGGGGTCTGTTGCCCCGCAGAGGGGCATGTGGCGATGTAAAGAGAGCTGGATGGAGTTGTGGCCTGTGGAAAAAGCCACGTGGAGCGTGCTGGAGGGGCCTGTGGAAGGCTCTGGAGTAAGATGGGGGCCTATGAAGTCCTTTGCAGTAAACATCTAAATTTTCAATCTTCGTGTCCGATTTGCAACAGGGTTGACTCCAATGTTGCCGAACTGCAACAAAAATTGACTCTTGTTGCAAAAGTGCAACATGATTGCCTGTGGAGAGAGCTGGATGGTGCTTGTGGCACTGTGGAAAGACCTGTGGCCCGGTAGTAGCCTGTGGTCCTGTGGAGAGAGCTGAAGGTGTTGTGGCCCTGTGGAAAGGCCTGTGACCCTGTATAGGGGTCCGTTGCCCTGTGGAGAGAGCTGGAGGGGCTTGTGCCCTATGGAAATGACTATGGCTATGTAGAAAGGCCCTTTGGCCTTGAAGAGGGGGCTTGTGTCCTGCAGACGGGCCCTGTGTCTCTGTGGAGAGAGCTAAAGGGGGCTGTGGCCGTGCAGAAAGTACATTTGGCCCTGTGGAGGTGAGCTATGGCTCTGTAAAGAGAGCTTGTTGTCCTGTGGAGAAGAGTTGGAGGGGATTGTGGCCCTGTGGAAATGCTTGTGGCCCGGCAGAAGGGGTCAGTGGTCCTGTGGAGAGAGCTGAAGGGGTTGAGGCCCTGTGGAAAGGCCTGTGACCCTGTATAGGGGTCTGTGGCCCTGCAGAGGGGCATGTGGCGATGTAAAGAGAGCTGGAGGGAGTTGTGGCCTGCGGAAAAGGCCATGTGGAGCGGGCTGGAGGGGCCTGTGGAAGGGTCTGAAGTAAGATTTGGGCCTATGAAGTCCTTTTTTCGGTAAACAACATGCAACATGATTGCCTGTGGAGAGAGCTAGAGGGACTTGTAGCACTGTGGAAAAGCCTGTGGCCGGGTAGGAGCCTGTGGTCCTGT
Source organism: Phyllobates terribilis (assembly GCF_046119375.1). Lineage (NCBI taxonomy): Eukaryota > Metazoa > Chordata > Amphibia > Anura > Dendrobatidae > Phyllobates > Phyllobates terribilis. The sequence continues at coordinate 322,011,420 of NW_027362764.1, read as the reverse complement.
GGAGAGAGCTGAAGGTGTTGTGGCCCTGTGGAAAGGCCTGTGACCCTGTATAGGGGTCCGTTGCCCTGTGGAGAGAGCTGGAGGGGCTTGTGCCCTATGGAAATGACTATGGCCATGTAGAAAGGCCCTTTGGCCTTGAAGAGGGGGCTTGTGTCCTGCAGACGGGCCCTGTGTCTCTGTGGAGAGAGCTAAAGGGGGCTGTGGCCGTGCAGAAAGTGCATTTGGCCCTGTGGAGGGGAGCTATGGCTCTGTAAAGAGAGCTTGTTGTCCTGTGGAGAAGAGTTGGAGGGGATTGTGGCCCTGTGGAAATGCTTGTGGCCCGGCAGAAGGAGCCTGTGGTTCTGTGGAGAGAGCTGAAGGGGTTGAGGCCCTGTGGAAAGGCCTGTGACCCTGTATAGGGGTCTGTGGCCCCGCAGAGGGGCATGTGGCGATGTAAAGAGAGCTGGAGGGAGTTGTGGCCTGCGGAAAAGGCCATGTGGAGCGGGCTGGAGGGGCCTGTGGAAGGGTCTGAAGTAAGATTTTGGCCTATGAAGTCCTTTTTTCGGTAAACAACATGCAACATGATTGCCTGTGGAGAGAGCTAGAGGGACTTGTAGCACTGTGGAAAAGCCTGTCGCCGGGTAGGAGCCTGTGGTCCTGTGGAGAGAGCTGAAGGTGTTGTTGCCCTGTGGAAAGGCCTGTGACCCTGTATAGCGGTCCGTTGCCCTGTGGAGAGAGCTTGAGGGGCTCGTGCCCTATGGAAATGACTATGGCCATGCAGAAAGGCCTTTTGGCTTTGAAGAGGGGGCTTGTGCCCTGCAGACGGGCCCTGTGACTCTGTGGAGAGGGCTGTTGGGAGTTGTGGCCGTGTGGAAAGTGCATTTGACCCTGTGGAGGTGAGCTATGGCCCTGTAAAGAGAGCTTCTTGTCCGGTGGAGAGAGCTGGAGGGTGTTGTGGCCATGTGGAAAGGTTTGTGGCCCTATGGATAGGCCTTTTGGCCTTGTGGAAGCGGCTTTGGCCCTGTGGTGAGAGGTGGAAGGAGTTGTGGGCTGTGGAAAAGCCTGTGGTCCTGTGGAGACAGCTGAAGGGTTTGAGGCCCTGTGGAAAGGCCTGTGACCCTGTATAGGGGTCTGTGGCCCCGCAGAGGGTGCATGTGACGATGTAAAGAGAGCTGGAGGGAGTTGTGGTCTGAGGAAAAGGCCATGTGGAGTGTGCTGGAAAGGCCTGTGGAAGGCTCTGGAGTAAGATTTGGGCCTATGAAGTCCTTTGCAGTAAACAACATGCAACATGATTGCCTGTGGAGAGAGCTGGAGGGGCTTGTGGCACTGTGGAAAGGCCTGTGGCCCAGTAGGAGCCTGTGGTCCTGTGGAGAGAGCTGAAAGTGTTGTGGCCCTGTGGAAAGGCCTGTGACCCTGTATAGGGGTCCGTTGCCCTGTGGAGAGAGCTGGAGGGGCTTGTGCCCTATGGAAATGACTATGGCCATGTAGAAAGGCCTTTTGGCCTTGAAGAGGGGGCTTGTGCCCTGCACACGGGCCTTGTGTCTCTGTGGAGAGAGCTAAAGGGGGATGTGGCCATGCAGAAAGTGCATTTGGCCCTGTGGAGGGGAGCTATTGCCCGGTAAAGAGAGCTTGTTGTCGTGTGGAGAAGAGTTGGAGGGGATTGTGGCCCTGGGGAAAGGCCTGTGACCCTGTATAGGGGTCCGTTGCCCTGTGGAGAGAGCTGGAGGGGCTCGTGCCCTATGGAAATGACTATGGCCATGTAGAAAGGCCTTTTGGCCTTGAAGAGGGGGCTTGTGCCCTGCAGACGGGCCTTGTGACTCTGTGGAGAGAGCTGTTGGGAGTTGTGGCCATGTGGAAAGTGCATTTGGCCCTGTGGAGGTGAGCTATGGCCCTGTAAAGAGAGCTTCTTGTCCTGTGGAGAGAGCTGGAGGGTGTTGTGGCCCTGTGGAAATGTCTGTGGCCCTATGGATAGGCCCTTTAGCCTTGTGGAAGGGGCTGTGGCCCTGTGGTGAGAGCTGGAAGGAGTTGTGGGCTGTGGAAAAGCCTGTGGTCCTGTGGAGAGAGCTGAAGGGGTTGAGGCCCTGTGGAAAGGCCTGTGACCCTGTATAGGGGTCTGTGGCCCCGCAGAGGGGCATGTGGCGATGTAAAGAGAGCTGGAGGGAGTTGTGGCCTGCGGAAAAGGCCATGTGGAGCGGGCTGGAGGGGCCTGTGGAAGGGTCTGAAGTAAGATTTGGGCCTATGAAGTCCTTTTTTCGGTAAACAACATGCAACATGATTGCCTGTGGAGAGAGCTAGAGGGACTTGTAGCACTGTGTAAAAGCCTGTGGCCGGGTAGGAGCCTGTGGTCTTGTGGAGAGAGCTGAAGGTGTTGTGGCCCTGTGGAAAGGCCTGTGACCCTGTATAGCGGTTCGTTGCCCTGTGGAGAGAGCTGGAGGGGCTCGTACCCTATGGAAATGACTATGGCCATGCAGAAAGGCCTTTTGGCTTTGAAGAGGGGGCTTGTGCCCTGCAGACGGGCCCTGTGACTCTGTGGAGAGGGCTGTTGGGAGTTGTGGCCGTGTGGAAAGTGCATTTGGCCCTGTGGAGGTGAGCTATGGCCCTGTAAAGAGAGCTTCTTGTCCTGTGGAGAGAGCTGGAGGGTGTTGTGGCCATGTGGAAAGGTCTGTGGCCCTATGGATAGGCCCTTTGGCCTTATGGAAGGGGCTGTGTCCCTGTGGTGAGAGGTGGAAGGAGTTGTGGGCTGTGGAAAAGCCTGTGGTCCTGTGGAGACAGCTGAAGGGTTTGAGGCCCTGTGGAAAGGCCTGTGACCCTGTATAGGGGTCTGTGGCCCCGCAGAGGGGCATGTGGCGATGTAAAGAGAGCTGGAGGGAGTTGTGGCCTGAGGAAAAGGCCATGTGGAGCGGGCTGGAAAGGCCTGTGGAAGGCTCTGGAGTAAGATTTGGACCTATGAAGTCCTTTGCAGTAAACAACATGCAACATGATTGCCTGTGGAGAGAGCTGGAGGGGCTTGTGGCACTGTGGAAAGGCCTGTGGCCCAGTAGGAGCCTGTGGTCCTGTGGAGAGAGCTGAAGGTGTTGTGGCCCTGTGGAAAGGCCTGTGACCCTGTATAGGGGTCCGTTGCCCTGTGGAGAGAGCTGGAGGGGCTTGTGCCCTATGGAAATGACTATGGCCATGTAGAAAGGCCTTTTGGCCTTGAAGAGGGGGCTTGTGCCCTGCAGACGGGCCTTGTGTCTCTGTGGAGAGAGCTAAAGGGGGCTGTGTCCATGCAGAAAGTGCATTTGGACCTGTGGAGGGGAGCTATGGCCTGGTAAAGAGAGCTTGTTGTCCTGTGGAGAAGAGTTGGAGGGGATTGTGGCCCTGTGGAAAGGCCTGTGACCCTGTATAGGGGTCCGTTGCCCTGTGGAGAGAGCTGGAGGGGCTCGTGCCCTATGGAAATGACTATGGCCATGTAGAAAGGCCTTTTGGCCTTGAAGAGGGGGCTTGTGCCCTGCAGACGGGCCTTGTGTCTCTGTGGAGAGAGCTAAAGGGGGCTGTGTCCATGCAGAAAGTGCATTTGGCCCTGTGGAGGGGAGCTATGGCCTGGTAAAGAGAGCTTGTTGTCCTGTGGAGAAGAGTTGGAGGGGATTGTGGCCCTGTGGAAAGGCTTGTAGCCCGGCAGAAGGAGGCAGTGGTCCTGTGGAGAGAGCTGAAGGGGTTGAGGCCCTGTGGAAAGGAATGTGACGCTGTATAGGGGTCTGTGGCCCCGCAGAGGGGCATGTGGCGATGTAAAGAGAGCTGGAGGGAGTTGTGGCCTGAGGAAAAGGCCATGTGGAGTGGGCTGGAGGGGCCTGTGGAAGGCTCTGGAGTAAGATTTGGGCCTATGAAGTCCTCTGCAGTAAACAACATGCAACATGATTGCCTGTGGAGAGAGCTGAAGGTTTTGTGGCCCTGTGGAAAGGCCTGTGACCCTGTATAGGGGTCCGTTGCCCTGTGGAGAGAGCTGGAGGGGCTCGTGCCCTATGGAAATGACTATGGCCATGTAGAAAGGCCTTTTGGCCTTGAAGAGGGGGCTTGTGCTCTGCAGACGGGCCTTGTGTCTCTGTGGAGAGAGCTAAATGGGGCTGTGTCCATGCAGAAAGTGCATTTGGCCCTGTGGAGGGGAGCTATGGCCCTGTAATGAGAGCTTGTTGTCCTGTGGAGAAGAGTTGGAGGGGATTGTGGCCCTTTGGAAATGCTTGTGGCCCGGCAGAAGGAGCCTATGGTACTGTGGAGAGAGTTGAAGGGGTTGTTTGCCCGCAGAGGGGCATGTAGTGATGTAAAGAGAGCTGGAGGGAGTTTTGCTCTGCTAAAAAAGGCCATGTGGAGTGGGCTGGAGGGGCCTGTGGAAGGCTCTGGAGTAAGATTGGGGCCTATGAAGTCTTTTGCAGTAAACAACATGCAACATGATTGCCTGTGGAAAGAGCTGGAGGGGCTTGTGGCACTGTGTAAAGGCCTGTGGCCCGGTAGGAGCCTGTGGTCCTGTGGAGAGAGCTGAAGGGGCTTGTGGCCCTGTGGAAAGGCCTGTGACCCTGTATAGTGGTCTGTTGCCCTGTGGAGAGAGCTGGAGGGGCTTGTGGCCCTGAGGAAAGGGCTTATGGCCCTGTGGAGAGAGCTGAAGGTCGGTGCGGCCCTGTGGAAAGGCCTGTGACCCTGAAGAGGGATCTGTCGCCCTTCAAATGGGCCTGTTGCCCTGTGGAGAGAGCTGGAGTGGGTTATGGCCCTGTGGAAATGCCTATGGCACTGCGGAAAGGGACCTCTGGCCCTTTGCAAAGGGTCATTGGCCTTGTGGAGTGGGCTATTGCCCTGTTGACGGGCCTGTGGCCCTGTGTGATTGTTGATAGCCTGACAAATCATCCCATAAAAACTTGCATATTTTTCAAGGATCCTGTAGCTTAAAGATGTTTCCTGACAATTCACTTTAATGTTCAGGAAGCATCCTACAGCAACAAGATTCTTAAAAAATACACAAGTGTTAAACACTGTGTAGCTTTGTGGTTACTTACCAATTAATCTTCTCTGCTGCAACTTGAGTAGTGCTTCTTACCTTTGACCTACAGGAAGAGGTGTGCATGAGAGAGAGTCATTGAGAGGCACATAGAGGCAAAGAGGGGAGCAAAGGGGCAAAGGTAGGCACATAGAGGGATGCAAAAGGTAAATAGAAGTACAGGGAGGGACAGAGAGGCACAGAGAACGATAGAGAGCCACAGATGGGCAAAGACAGAGATTGAGAGGCTCGTGAAGGCACAGAGACAAAAAAAGGCACTTTGGATGGAAAGAGAGCACCAGAGAGAGAGCATGCGAGAGAGTGGTGCAATGGGGAGAGATCAAAAGCGAGCGCCAGTGATGCACTGGAGACTGAGAGAGCACAAAAGAGAGCAGTGCACTATAAAGACAGAGGAGTGCCAGAGAGCGGTGCAGTAGGGAGAAAGAGAACACATCAGAGAGTGGTGCACTGGAAAGAGAGTGAAAGAGCACCAGAGAGCATTGCACTGCGGAGAGAGAAAGAGAGAAAGAGACAGAAAGCAGTGTGCCAGTGTAAAAGGGCACCAGAGAGTGATGCACTGACTGGACAAATGGTCATTTTTATAGGCAGTTCTACATGTCGGGTTGCTGGACAGCTGGGGGTCATGCTTACCGTTGTTAGGGATGGTAATATATTCTGCTTCCCTAGGCCTGATTTCCAGGGACTGCACTGCTCTGACTGGCAGGAGCACTTTTATGGCTACCTGACCTTTAAATTATTATGGATTCTAGTAATACTGACAAAGCATTAGACTAAACGGCTCAGAAACCTGACGGTAGTAAATGATTGTGCCATTTGAACAGTTGTCAGAAATGTTTCATCATAGCCATAGGACTTCCACTTTATATTTATCTTTAAAATAGTTATTAAAAGGACTCTGTCACCAGGTTTTTGACATCCCATCTGACAGCAGCATAATGTAGAGATAGAAATCCTGATCCAGCAATGTTTCACTTACTGAGCTCCTTGCTGTCATTTTGATAAAATTACTGTTTTCTCTGTTGCAGATTTGGCAGCTCCCAAGTATGACTGGACTACTGGAGTAGTGCTCTAATGATAATCTCCAGATGATTTAACAGTGTTTTAATGCAAACTACACTGAGCAGCGTAGTAAGTGATACATCACTGGAATAAAGATGTCTGTGTCCACATTATGGTGCGCTCAGATGAGATGGCTAAAACCTGGTGACATAATCCCTTTAACACTAATACAAACAGTACAAATGTTTATAATAAAGAAAATCTTCTCCCATTGCTTCGAGGGCCCCGTTCACCTGGAATTGTAGAACAACCTAGAACAGAAAAGAAACAAATAAAACATGAATTCAAAAACTTTAACAAGACCGGAACTTTAGTCTCCGAAACGCCTCATTCTTTCTTGGGAGCTGATCACTGCCGTCTTCTTAATCTCTTTAAAGGAAAGAAGGGGAATACATATGTTAAAACCGAAATGTTTATTGTTCAAGGACAATGTGAATGAGTATATTGACCAATTACCCTGGGTGTTTCCTTTTCCTCAACTGCATCCCTGTCTTCATGGACCTTGTTGTGACCCTAGGTTCGATTGGTGCTCTCCGCCTGATATAAATAATAACATTACATTTTCTGGGCACTTAGAGTGGTATAAGGATATCTTCTATCAATCCTAAAAGTTTAGGCATCGAGGTTTGTTCTGCGATGGAGATATCATCAATAAACGCCTGTAATATACCCTTCCGCATACTGTCTACAAGTGGCCGCTACTGAGAGCACTTTGCCTGGGTATAGGTGCTGAGGATGCTCGGAAGAACAAGTCATTGTCCATAACATCACAAGCTATGTACAGTTTGCCAACTCCTACTAGCTTGCTTGATTTAATAATATACCCACCTTTGAGTCTTAGTATTTAAATTTGACACACCGAGGTCCTCTGTTTCACCCTGGGCACTGTAGTCTTCAGCTTGCTGGACCATTTGCTCCTCTTCTCCATTGCTCCCTTCTGCTTCTCTTTAGGGGAGATAGAAAACAGAATATTACATTTTATCAACAATTTGGTGAAATAGATAACTGCTTTGCAATAAATTACCTTGAGCTGCTGGGTTGAGGTTGATTTTCCGATGATTTCCCTGCTGCCAAGACCAGTGTGTATGCTTGGCAGAGGTCTCCTAAAGTTCTTTCTCTGTAATTCCTCTCTGCTGTCATGTTGGAATGACTGAGATATTTGGAGAAAAGATACCTCTGTGTCTCTGTTAAATGTGACACGGTCCATGTTTCACAAGTTTTTCTTGCCACCTGACTAGAGATGGATTTAAGTTTGTACCTAGATAGCAATAGAGTAGATCATAAATACATGGCACAACATCTAATATGTAGGATTTTTAACTTTTAAGACTTACTTCTTCTGGTAGCGATGAAGGTCGGTGGATACATTATATATCTGTCTTCCTGTAGTCGATAAGAAGAATTTATCTGGACTGTCTTTTTTGGCCAGCACCCGTCTCACTTTTTTAAAGTAGATGTTAAACCACTGTAAATAAACAAAACAAAAAACAGTAAACCACTTAATAAAAATTGAGTTGGGCCCTTCAATATTAAGATAAGAAAATTTGAAATAGACTAAATTAATTACTGGAGTCAATGACCGCACCAACGTGAGGGAGGGATGTGCCTGACCAGGAGAGCGAAACCTACAGACTAAAAGGGCGGTATCTCTCCTCCGCCTCAGTTGGATTTCAGAGCATGATAGGAACCACACAATCTAAATATATAGAAAAGTCACCTCACACCAAACATATGTCAGACTATAAACTGCCCACCATTTATTTAAAGTGCAGAACATCTGTGATAAGGGAGAGCATATCTGTTCCTACTGATAATGCATTCTGGATGCTGCTGCAACAAGCATTATTGTTAAGAAAATGCACTATTCTGGACACAGATACTATGGTTTAGCATCCTGGATACTGCAGGGAAATAAGGGAAAGACTCCCAACACACCTGCATGAGGATGTAGCACCAAGTTGTCCTGTAAAATCTGGTTAAAGGGAGGATCTACTAAAAGGGACAGAATGCCACTAATCCTACGGGTTGAAGTCATGACAACTAACAGATCCCTCTCTAATGTGGGTGCCGTCGTAGTGACAGGAACATCTTACCTTTTCTTCTTCTTCAGTAAGCACAAAACAGGCTACTTGGTGGGCAGCAGTCTTATGGCATTTAACTCCGACAATTATTAGCTGTTCATTTTGATACAGTTATATGAAAAAGTTTGGGCACCCCTATTAATCTTAAGCTTAATGTTTTATAAAAATTTGTGTTTTTGCAACAGCTATTTCAGTTTGATATACGTAATAACTGTTGACACAGTAATGTTTCTGCCTTGAAATGAGGTTTATTGTACTAACAGAAAATGTGCAATCTGCATTCAAACAAAATTTGACAGGTGCATAAGTATGGGCACCTCACCAGAAAAGTGACATTAATATTTAGTAGATCCTCCTTTTGCAAAAATAACAGCCTCTTGTCGCCTTCTGTAGCTTTTAATGATTTCCTGGATCCTGGATGAAGGTATTTTTGACCATTCCTCTTTACAAAACAATTCCAGTTCAGTTAAGTTTGATGGTCGCCGAGCATGGACAGCCCTCTTCAAATGATCCCACAGATATTCAATGATATTCAGGTCTGGGGACTGGGATGGCCATTCCAGAACATTGTAATTGTTCCTCTGCATGAATGCCTGAGTAGATTTGGAGCGGTGTTTTGGATCATTGTCTTGCTGAAAGATCCATCCCCTTTGTAACTTCAACTATATCACTGATTCTTGAACATTATTGTCAAGAATCTGCTGATACTAAGTGGAATCCATGCGTCCCTCAACTTTAACAAGATTCCCGGTGCCGGCATTGGCCACACAGCCCCAAAGCATGATGGAACCTCCACCAAATTTTACTGTGGGTAGCAAGTGTTTTTCTTGGAATGCTGTGTTTTTTTGCCACCATGCATAATGCCTTTTTGTATGACCAAACAACTCAATCTTGGTTTCATCAGTCCACAGGACCTTCTTCCAAAAAGAAATTGGCTTCTCCAAATGTGCTTTTGCATACCTCAGCCGACTCTGTTTGTGGCGTGCTTGCAGAAACGGCTTCCTTCGCATCACTCTCCCATACAGCTTCTCCTTGTGCAAAGTGTGTTGTATAGTTGACTGATGCACAGTGACACCATCTGCGGCAAGTTGATGCTGCAGTTCTCTGGAGGTGATCTGAGGATTGTCCTTGACTGATCTCACCATTCCTCTTCTCTGCCTTTCTGATGTTTTTCTTGGCCTGCCACTTCTGGCCTTAGCAAGAACTGTCCCTATGTTCTTCCATTTCCTTACTATGTTCCTCACAGTGGAAACTGACAGGTTAAATCTCTGATACAGCTTTTTGTATCCTTCCCCTGAACAACTATGTTGAATAATCTTTGTTTTCAGATCATTTGACAGTTGTTTTGAGGAGCCCATGATGCCACTCTTCTGAAGAGATTCAAACAGCAGAACAACTTGCAAGTGGCCACTTTAAGTAGCTTTTCTCATGATTGCATACACCTGGCTATGAAGTTCAAAGCTCAATGAGGTTACAAAACCAAAAAAAGTGCTTTAGTACGTCAGTAAAAAGTAGGTAGGAGTATTTAAAACAAGAAAATGATAAGGGTGCCCATACTTATGCACCTGTCAAATTTTGTTTGAATGCAGATTGCACATTTTCTGTTAGTACAATAAACCTCATTTCAAGGCAGAAACATTACTGTGTCCTACAGTTATTACATATATCAAACTGAAATAGCTGTTGCAAAAACACCAATTTATATAAAACATTAAGCTTAAGATTAATAGGGGTGCCCAAACTTTTTCATATAACTGTAGATGTGACGCACCCTCTCTGTCCACTCAGAAACCTGTGAGTCAAGACATGGGAAAGTTAGATAGACATGTGGCTTTAAATCAGGATAATGAGTAGGTTGTTACTTACCGTCATGTTTCTGACAACTCCTGGTCTTTGTAAGTGTTTTAGTATGATTAAGGCCTCAAGGTAATAGAGAATCTCCAACTAATGCACTTCATTTCGGGATCCTCCTTGGACATCCTCGATGGCTTGCAGGAAAGCTGGCTTTGCAACGGTCAGGATCTCCTGGCATTGCTGAGGTGTTTTGTCCAATTTATGCAACTCCAGGTACCTAAGAGAAAGATTAATAAATGTGACTGATAGGTGAGGCCTATTTTTAAGTCATGTATGAAAAATCCTGGCGGGAGAGAGAAAAGAGAAAAAATAATAATTGTGCATACATCTGAAAGGATAAAAATTAGCTGACATACCTTTTGCTGACAACTTCTTTTGCAACTCCCTTGGAAAATTTCTTCTGAATATCCGCAGTCACATACTGGAAATACTTCATTGCCTTGAAGAGTTTTTCATTTTTATCGCGTAAATTGGTTGCAAATAGTTGATAATGTACAAATTTCCGGACATTCTTAATGTAGTTGGTGACAGTTTGGTTGCACAGACCGAGATCTTGAAGGTTTTTGAAAAATAAATGGGCGTTTTCAATCTTTGTCGCAAAGTTGAGGCTCACACGGCGTTTGTTCATAAAGTATAAAAACCTTGACACATTTTCAACAATTTGTTTGTATCTTTCCAGCTTGCAATGGTTCTGCAAATAAGAGGAAAAACCTTTTAATATTGGATGAGACAGAGAATGGCGATCATAATAACCTGCATCTTTCATTTTGATCCTCTTGTCAACAGTTCATTTCTGGCTTGTCATCCTACAAATTTGGAAGAAAGAACAACAGGTCAGAGTAGAAACAAATTACAACTTTGAGAAAAATACTGTGTAAGCATATACAGCATATATATAGTGACGTCCTGCCAATGGCAGTAGACTATGCAGCCGCTATGGGGCTTGTGAGTCCAGGGTTCCCTGTAACGACGCATTCATGGGGCCCTCATCCAGTGGAAGAATCTGGGGAAATGTCGGGGACCTTGACAGCTGGGGGTTCCACTTACCGTTGTCAGGGGTGGTAAACATTTCTGTGTCCCCAGGCCCGATTTCTGTGGACCCCAGTGCTCTGACTGGCAGCAGCACTTTGCTGGCTGCCTGCCCTTTATACGCAGCATCCACTGCTGAACACTGCGCGTTCTGAAGTTCATCTGTGGGTAAAGCTAGTACATGATCCTCTACTGGCCCACAGATGAAAATCGTAATGGCAGTGCATTTTAGTATGCCCTGCCAAAGCTGTGTGCCCCACAGAGCTGTCTGTGTGTAGGGCACTTTTTTGGCATCCTGTTTTATGGCTGCAATGGAAGGGAAATCTATTGCCTAAAATAGGAGACAAAATTACTTTGTAAGGGCTGTAAAGTTGTGGGATATGCTATTAATTGTCCCAGTTAAACATTATTTGTATTGTTTTTTTGCTCAATATATATATATATATATATATTATATATATATATATATATATATATATATATATATATATATATATATATATATATATATAGATAGATAGATATAGATATATATATAGATATATATATATATAAGCATGATGAGTGAGAATGTTACACACACTAACTGACCTCGGCCTGTCTTCATCTGTTTGGCTGGTATTTTCCTCTCTTTCTCTGGTCTCTGGTTGTTGATCGGCTTCACTGTCGGATGTTTCAGAGGATGTATAGTCTTGTGCAGCTGAAAGATGCACCAATTCAGGATTTGATATGGCTCGGCGTGCCTATGTGCCAGTTGATGTAGATGGCTCCTCATCTTCAACAGTCCTGTAAATTATAAAAATCCTTAGTAATAACGTGAAGTACAATCTTGAGTAGGCCAGCAGTGTTGACAATTTTTTAAAGTGGCCTAAAAGCCAGGATGTGCTGAGGCCAAGGCAATGTTTGAGCAAGGGATTAAAGTAAATTCCTTATATAAATTTACACTGACCTGTAGACATCATAATCCTCTGTGACAGGCGGCTCTTCGGCTGTGACGGGCGGCTCTTCCACTGTGACGGGCGGCTCTTCCTCTGGGACGGGCGGCTCTTCCTCTGGGATGGGCGGCTCTTCCTCTGGGACTGGCGGCTCTTCCTCTGGGACGGGCGGCTCTTCCTCTGGGACGGGCGGCTCTTCCTCTGGGACGGGCGGCTCCTCCTCGATGACTGTAGACATTTCCTCCTCAACAGGCAGCACTTCCTCCTCATTAGGCAGCTCTTGCTCACTGGCTGTCAGCTCCTCCTGCACAGGTGATGCCCCCTCATCTTCAACAATCCTGTAAATATAAAATACACGTGATTATTTGGCATAGTTCAGAACATATATGCAAATCTATAAAGCTTACACAAGTATGAACATCAGTATTCAAAGAATAAGATGCTAGTGGGGCATACCTGGCCATAGTTGGTTTCTCGGGTACTATAAACCCTCTGTCCTCCAGGAAGGAGATAAGATCGTCCTTTGTAGTGATCTCTGGAATCTTGTCATAAGGGATATATGTTCCTTTTGTTGCAATTGCTATCAGTGAGTTTCTAGATTCTTTCACTAGCGCATCCTTCTCCTCTTGTGTACAGCATCTAAGGCATTGTCGTGTAAGGTGCTGTGGCAGTTGAGTAAATGTTTTGTAACATAGTGGACATGTCTTCAGCATCCTGAAGCCGCTGTAAAAAAGAAAAATGTAAGATCAGGAACAATATCAGTGAGAATCTAGCTTTTCCAACCACTAATATCAACCAGCATTTTTTATGTTTCAGCAGGATAACTGGATTTCAAAAATCTGATTTTTTTTTTACACCAAATACACAGCTCATGAGAAAAGGCACGTCTCATCATTGCCATAGATTTTTTTAAAAAGATGAGGGCTGGCTCTAGAGTGTATTTTGACCACCAATAGCCAGCCCTCATTTTTGGTCACAAAAACGGACAAACGTACACAATTTTTTAAGGAGCAATTGTTTAGCACAAGTTAATGCACTTTTATAGCATACTACACAAATTGTGGCAATATTGTGCACATAACACATGCGGTTTTTTATCATATGCATGTTCCTAGATCTTGCGCAAATCTGAGGTTTTGCAAGAATTATTTAGATTGACAAAGATACCGTGCAAAAAATTAATGTGGTATTGACTATGCAAATGCTTATACAGTTTTGCACATGACCGGCACTCATTTATCAGTCAAAAAGGAGAAAAAACGAGTGAGCGAGCAAGTACATATACAGTTTAAAGCCTTTTCACACTGCAAACTTTGAAAGATACAGAAAGACCGCGCCAAAAACATAAACCCTTTCTGTGACTGAGCCTGAACAATTGCAAGCCTTAACATGATGTTATAATACACTTTTACACCACAATCCTTCCCCCTCCCCCCACCACAGTAATACAACCAAGCTAAAAAGTTTGCAGAGGTCACAGAGAGGACATCAGATTAGGCACCTGATTCCAGTACAAACTATATGAGTACAAGCATACTTATACACCTGATTCCAGTACAAGCTATATGAGTACAAGTATACTTATACACCTGATTCCAGTACAAGCTATATGAGTACAAGTATACTTATACACCTGATTCCAGTACAAGCTATATGAGTACAAGTATACTTATACACCTGATTCCAGTACAAGCTATATGAGTACAAGTATACTTATACACCTGACTCCAGTACAAGCTCAGATGATGCTGCAGTATAGTTAGGCACCTGATCCCAATACATGCTGTATGTTAACCTCTTCTGCAAATACTCCCATGGTCTCAGTGTACCCCAGGATGCATGCTGCAATGGTGTCCAGAAAGAGTATTTCTAGAAGCAACACACACCTCTGCAGATTCATATTTCCCTCCCACTCACTATCCCACCAGGTGTACTTACCTTCTTTTGGGCGGCATGGTTGTAATTGGCTAAGGTCACAGCTTCTCTTGTGCACTAATCACCCTTGTTGCTCCTGAGCACTGGATCAAATTAAACTTCCCTCCAAAACTCCTTTTCCTTTTCCTAAAATGATGCACTTGTCAGTGATTGGTTTATTTGAATGTAAATCATGAATCTGCTCCGATTGGTTAATGCAACTTAGTAGGCGTAGCTTTTTCTTGATGAGAGCTGGCTACAGGTACTTCCAGGACGACCCGTAGCCAGCCCTCACCCTTGGAATAGCTCAATGAGGATGAGAGCTGGCTACAGGTACTTCCAGGACGACCCGTAGCCAGCCCTCACCCTTGGAATCGTTCAATGAGGATGAGAGCTGGCTACAGGTGCTTCCAGGGTGACCCGTAGCCAGCCCTCACCCTTGGAATCGCTCAATGAGGATGAGAGCTGGCTACAGGTGCCTCCAGGACGACCCCTAGCCAGCCCTCACCCTTGGAGCAGCTCAATAAGGATGGGAGCTGGCTACAGGTGCCTCCAGGGCGAGCCTTAGCCAGCCCTCACCCTTGGAATAGCTCAATGAGGATGAGAGCTGGCTACAGGTTTGATGATACCAAAAGCACTTAAAATTCAATCTGCAACAAAAAAAAGTCGCTCTGACGCCGCCGTTAAGGGCTGCGTCCGTTATCACGCTCATCTGATAAATTACAGAAAAAAAACGTAAAATTTATCGTTTTTTTGGCGCACTTATTTCATCGCCCGTTCCTACGTGCCGCCGTTCAGCACAGCATCCGTTATCACGCTCATCTGATAAATTACGGAAAAAAAACCTAAACTTTATAGTTTTTTTGGCGCGCTTATTTCACCGCCCGTTCCTACGCGCCGTCATTCAACGCAGCGTCCGTTATCACGCTCATCTGATGAATTACGGAAAAAAAACGTAAACTTTATAGTTTTTTTGGCGCGCTTATTTCACCGCCCGTTCCTACGCGCCGTCATTCAGCGCAGCGTCCGTTATCACGCTCATCTGATGAATTACGGAAAAAAAACGTAAACTTTATAGTTTTTTTGGCGCGCTTATTTCACCGCCCGTTCCTACGCGCCGCCGTTCAGCGCAGCGTCCGTTAGCACCCTCATCTGATGAATTACGGAAAAAAAACGTAAACTTTATAGTTTTTTTGGCGCGCTTATTTCACCGCCCGTTCCTATGCGCCGCCGTTCAGCGCAGCGTCCGTTATCACGCTCAATGAGGATGAGAGCTGGCTACAGGTGCCTCCAGGGCGACCCCTAGCCAGCCCTCACCCTTGGAGCAGCTCAATGAGGATGAGAGCTGGCTACAGGTTTGATGATACCAAAAGCACTTAAAATTCAATCTGCAACAAAAAAAAGTCGCTCTGACGCCGCCGTTAAGGGCTGCGTCCATTATCACGCTCATCTGATAAATTACAGAAAAAAAACGTAAACTTTATCGTTTTTTTGGCGCACTTATTTCACCGCCCGTTCCTACGTGCCGCCGATCAGCACAGCATCCGTTATCACGCTCATCTGATGAATTACGGAAAAAAAACGTAAACTTTATAGTTTTTTTGGCGCGCTTATTTCACCGCCCGTTCCTACGCGCCGCCATTCAGCGCAGCGTCCGTTATCACGCTCATCTGATGAATTACGGAAAAAAAACGTAAACTTTATAGTTTTTTTGGCGCGCTTATTTCACCGCCCGTTCCTACGCGCCGCCGTTCAACGCAGCTTCCGTTATCACGCTCATCTAATGAATTATGGAAAAAAAACGTACACTTTATAGCTTTTTTGGCGCGCTTATTTCACCGCCCGTTCCTACGCGCCGCCGTTCAGCGCAGCTTCCGTTATCACGCTCATCTGATGAATTACGGAAAAAAAACGTAAATTTTATAGTTTTTTTGGCGCGCTTATTTCACCGCCCGTTCCTACGCGCCGCCGTTCAGCGCAGCGTCCGTTATCACCCTCATCTGATGAATTACGGAAAAAAAACGTAAACTTTATAGTTTTTTTGGCGCGCTTATTTCACCGCCCGTTCCTATGCGCCGCCGTTCAGCGCAGCGTCCGTTATCACGCTCAATGAGGATGAGAGCTGGCTACAGGTGCCTCCAGGGCGACACGTAGCCAGCCCTCACCCTTGGAATAGCTCAATTTAAGATGAGAGCTGGCTACAGGTGCCTCCAGGGCGACCCCTAGCCAGCCCTCACCCTTGGAGCAGCTCAATGAGGATGAGAGCTGGCTACAGGTGCCTCCAGGGCGACCCCTAGCCAGCCCTCACCCTTGGAGCAGCTCAATGAGGATGAGAGCTGGCTACAGGTGCCTCCAGGGCGACACGTAGCCAGCCCTCACCCTTGGAATAGCTCAATGAGGATGAGAGCTGGCTACAGGTGCCTCCAGGGCGACCCCTAGCCAGCCCTCACCCTTGGAGCAGCTCAATGAGGATGAGAGCTGGCTACAGGTGCCTCCAGGGCGACCCCTAGCCAGCCCTCACCCTTGGAGCAGCTCAATGAGGATGAGAGCTGGCTACAGGTGCCTCCAGGGCGACCCCTAGCCAGCCCTCACCCTTGGAGCAGCTCAATGAGGATGAGAGCTGGCTACAGGTGCCTCCAGGGCGACCCCTAGCCAGCCCTCACCCTTGGAGCAGCTCAATGAGGATGAGACCTGGCTACAGGTTTGATGATACCAAAAGCACTTAAAATTCAATCTGCAACAAAAAAAAGTCGCTCTGATGCCGCCGTTAAGGGCTGCGTCCGTTATCACGCTCATCTGATAAATTACAGAAAAAAAACGTAAACTTTATCGTTTTTTTGGCGCACTTATTTCACCGCCCGTTCCTACGTGCCGCCGATCAGCACAGCATCCGTTATCACGCTCATCTGATGAATTACGGAAAAAAAACGTACACTTTATAGCTTTTTTGGCGCGCTTATTTCACCGCCCGTTCCTACGCGCCGCCGTTCAGCGCAGCTTCCGTTATCACGCTCATCTGATGAATTACGGAAAAAAAACGTAAATTTTATAGTTTTTTTGGCGCGCTTATTTCACCGCCCGTTCCTACGTGCCGCCGTTCAGCGCAGCGTCCGTTATCACCCTCATCTGATGAATTACGGAAAAAAAACGTAAACTTTATAGTTTTTTTGGCGCGCTTATTTCACCGCCCGTTCCTATGCGCCGCCGTTCAGCGCAGCGTCCGTTATCACGCTCAATGAGGATGAGAGCTGGCTACAGGTGCCTCCAGGGCGACACGTAGCCAGCCCTCACCCTTGGAATAGCTCAATTTAGGATGAGAGCTGCCTACAGGTGCCTCCAGGGCGACCCCTAGCCAGCCCTCACCCTTGGAGCAGCTCAATGAGGATGAGAGCTGGCTACAGGTGCCTCCAGGGCGACCCCTAGCCAGCCCTCACCCTTGGAGCAGCTCAATGAGGATGAGAGCTGGCTACAGGTGCCTCCAGGGCGACCCCTAGCCAGCCCTCACCCTTGGAGCAGCTCAATGAGGATGAGAGCTGGCTACAGGTGCCTCCAGGGCGACCCCTAGCCAGCCCTCACCCTTGGAGCAGCTCAATGAGGATGAGAGCTGGCTACAGGTTTGATGATACCAAAAGCACTTAAAATTCAATCTGCAACAAAAAAAAGTCGCTCTGACGCCGCCGCTAAGGGCTGCGAACGTTATCACGCTCATCTGATAAATTACAGAAAAAAAACGTAAACTTTATCGTTTTTTTGGCGCACTTATTTCACCGCCCGTTCCTACGTGCCGCCGTTCAGCACAGCATCCGTTATCACGCTCATCTTATGAATTACGGAAAAAAAACGTAAACTTTATAGTTTTTTTGGCGCGCTTATTTCACCGCCCGTTCCTACGCGCCGCCGTTCAACGCAGCTTCCGTTATCACGCTCATCTAATGAATTATGGAAAAAAAAACGTACACTTTATAGCTTTTTTGGCGCGCTTATTTCACTGCCCGTTCCTACGCGCCGCCGTTCAGCGCAGCTTCCGTTATCACGCTCATCTGATGAATTACGGAAAAAAAACGTAAATTTTATAGTTTTTTTTGGCGCGCTTATTTCACCGCCTGTTCATACGCGCCACCGTTCAGCGCAGCGTCCGTTATCACGCTCAATGAGGATGAGAGCTGGCTACAGGTGCCTCCAGGGCGACACGTAGCCAGCCCTCACCCTTGGAATAGCTCAATGAGGATGAGAGCTGGCTACAGGTGCCTCCAGGGCGACCCCTATCCAGCCCTCACCCTTGGAGCAGCTCAATGAGGATGAGAGCTGGCTACAGGTGCCTCCAGGGCGACCCCTAGCCAGCCCTCACCCTTGGAGCAGCTCAATGAGGATGAGAGCTGGCTACAGGTGCCTCCAGGGCGACCCCTAGCCAGCCCTCACCCTTGGAGCAGCTCAATGAGGATGAGAGCTGGCTACAGGTGCCTCCAGGGCGACCCCTAGCCAGCCCTCACCCTTGGAGCAGCTCAATGAGGATGAGAGCTGGCTACAGGCTTGATGATACCAAAAGCACTTTAAATTCAATCTGCAACAAAAAAAAGTCGCTCTGACGCCGCCGTTAAGGGCTGCGTCCGTTATCACGCTCATCTGATAAATTACAGAAAAAAAACGTAAACTTTATCGTTTTTTTGGCGCACTTATTTCAACGCCCGTTCCTACGTGCCGCCGTTCAGCACAGCATCCGTTATCACGCTCATCTGATGAATTACGGCAAAAAACGTAAACGTTATAGTTTTTTTGGCGCGCTTATTTCACCGCCTGTTCCTACGCGCCGCCATTCAGCGCAGCGTCCGTTATCACGCTCATCTGATGAATTACGGAAAAAAAACGTAAACTTTATAGTTTTTTTGGCGCGCTTATTTCACCGCCCGTTCCTACGCCACGGTTTTTACACAACTTTAAGTGTTTTACAACATGGTCACATGCTCTATTTACTTTTACCTATTTTTGATATGAAATATGGGCTCCATCTATGGATGTGATTATTGGCCTCAATACCAGTGATTATTGCTGCCATTTTTGTGTCTTTTTAAATAATGATGTAATAAAATTTAAACTTTTTAAATGCCTTTAATTAAACTCCTTATTCTCATTTGATTATATGGTCACAATCTGTGTTAAAAGAGTTAATGTTTTACAAGGTCAGGCAGCAGCACCTTGAAAGTCCTAATCTCAGTGAAACAACACAGACAAAAAAGATACATCATCATCCCCTCCCCCCATCACAGCCTTTCCACCGAAGGATAAGTGAAAAATCTCCTTATTGTGTGTTTCCTGTGAGGGTCTATCATGAACGAGTGAATGGCTTTTAAAGCACAGCTGCCATCCAGTGTTCAATTTCCAGAAATGCAGCTGAATTCTGGCTGACAAGTAATGAATGATATTTAAAGCACAGATGCCATCTGGTGGTCATTTCCAAGTGATGAAATGTTGTGAGGGCTGGCTAAAAGGCTTGTTTTTCGGACCTGGCACAGACGAGGTTTTTGCAAGCCTTTTTTCGGAGCCTTAATGGCGTCGGATCGACCCGGGACGGCGTGCAGAGCATCTCCCGGGCTGAATCTGTAAAATGGCGAGCGTTGCGTCGTCCAGCGGCGAAGTTTTTTCATGAGGGCTGGCTATTGTAGGTGAGAGCTGGCTATTAAAGAAGATGGCAGAGAGGATTTCTTTGGAAAAATGTTTTCATCTCGAAACGTTCCGAAAAAAAGTACAGCGCGTCCGGCATGTGATAAGAGTGCGGCACGCCGAATATCGGCGTCCAGCTCCAAACCGCGTGCGTTCCAGAGCCAGAAAACTGTAGCGCGGACGCCGAGCCTTAATCGCAAATTCCGGAGATGTTCGTCCCCTCGGGACGAGTGTGGGAGCGCCTGACGCGAATCTGGTCAAAAAACGCAAACATTTCCAAAATCCAAAGGTCCAGCTGTTTAATTTCTTTTTTAACTTACCTATTAGCGATTCAATGTTCACTGCCTTTCTTGACATCAAGTTGTACCTGTGATGGGCCACTCGATTTCTGAGTTAATGCGCCTGCTTTGTGAACAGATGTTCATGAGTTTGACTCCACGGAGAGTATTTTTCATTTACTTACTAATAAGCTTCTTAAAGAGCCAATGGAAATTTGCATTGATTTTCGGCTTGAGATAGTGCAAATGTGAGATATAGAATCTGTATTAATTGTTCATAAAGAACTTGATGTCATCATATGCTGTATAGATTGGCATTAACAGTAACATAGAGAAACCAATGAATTTCTTTTTTAACTTACCTATTAACGATTCAATGTTCACTGCCCTTCTTGACATCTAATTGCACCTGTGATGGTCCACTCGATTACTGGGTTAATGCGCCTGCTTTCTGAACAGATGTTCATGAGTTTGACTCCACAGAAAGTATTTTTCATTTAATTTCTAATAAGCTTCTTATAGAGTCAATGGAAATTTGCATTGATTTTCGGCTTGAGATAGTGCAATTGTGAGAAATAGAATCTGTATAAATTGTTTATAAAGAACAAGATGTCATCATACGCTGTATAGATTGGCATTAACAATAACATACTGAAACCAATGGATTTCTTTTTAAACTTACCTATTAGCGATTCAATGTTCACTGCCCTTCTTGACATCACCTTGCATCTGTGATCGTTCAGAGGCTTACTGGGTTAATGCATCTGACTTCTGAACAGGTGTTCATGAGTCCGACTCCACAGAGAGTATTTTTCATTTACTTACTAGTAAGCTTTCTATAGAGCCAACGGAAATTTGCATTGATTTTGGGCTTGAGATAGTGCAATTGTGAGATATAGAATCTGTAATAATTGTTCATAAAGAACAAGATGTCATCATACGCTGTATAGATTGGCATTAGCAATAACTTAGTGAAACCAATGGATTTCTTTTTTAACTTACCTATTAGCAATTCAATGTTCTCTGCCATTCTTGACATTACATAGCACCTGTGATGGTCCAGTGGCTTACTGGGTTAATGCACCTGCCTTGCGAACAGGTGTTCATGAATTCGACTTCACAGAAAGTATTTTTCATTTACTTACTCATAAGCTTCTTATAGAGCCAATGGAGATTTGCATTGATTTTGGGCTTGAGATAGTGCAAATGTGAGATATAGAATCTGTATTAATTGTTCATAAAGAACTTGATGTCATCATACGCTGTATAGATTGGCATTAACAGTAACATAGTGACACCAATGGATTTCTTTTTTAACTTACCTATTAGCGATTCAATGTTCACTGCTCTTCTTGACATCTCTTTTCTCCCTCGATGGTCCAGTGGCTCTCTGGGGTAATGCGCCTTACTTGTGAGCAAGTATTCATGGAGGTGCACCTTTGGTCAAAATCAGAGGCTTCGTGTCCTGTTTGCAACAGACTTGACCTGAAATGTTGCCGAAAGGCAACAAAAGATGACCTTTTGTTGCAAACGGGACACAAGATGGCCGACTTTTGTTGCCGGAATGCAACACTTGTTGCATTTGTGCAACAGGCTTGACCTTGATACATTGGAACTGGATTAAAGAGTCAATATGGTAGTATGACCTTCTGTACTATAGTAATATAAAGGGACTGATGGGGGAAATTTGTTTTTTGGCATTTGGGACGCTTACGCACGCGGTGGGATGCGCTAAATTTTTTTCAGGGTTAAGGCAAAATTTCTGCTCGAAACTGCACGCTCTGCGGCCTGGAATATCGCTCCTGAGGGGGTCTACGCAATAAAAATGCAAAAAAATGTAACATTAGAGCTGGCTAAATCACTTACCTGATTGACCAATAGCCAGCCCTCATTGACTTTTTTCTTGACATTGTGTGTTCTGAGGAAATTCCACCGGGTGGCAATGTTGTCCAACTTTTTAATTTTTTATTGTAGGATTGTAAAAACACCAGATGGCAATGTTTCTCTTTCTAATGTGCACGCAAGCATGAGAGCTTGCTGCTGGTTGTCCTGGATTACCTGCAGCCAGCCCTCATATTGGGCATATAATGTATATAGCCAACTCTCAAACTTTTTTTGCTTTAATAACACTAAGGCTATGTAACCACGATGCAGAAATGAAGCATTGTGTCCACGGCTGCCTCTAGCCAGCCCCCCAATTTTTTTTTTCTTTAATAACACAAACAGCATGAGGGCTGGCTATCGTGTGTCCACGGCTGCCTCTAGCAAGCCCCCCAATTTTTTTTTTCTTTAATAACACAAACAGCATGAGGGCTGGCTATCGTGTGTCCACGGCTGCCTCTAGCCAGCCCCCCAATTTTTTTTTCTTTAATAACACAAACACCATGAGGGCTGGCTATCGTGTGTTCACGGCTGCCTCTAGCCAGCCCTCAAATTTTTTTTTTCTTTAATAACACAAACACCATGAGGGCTGGCTATCGTGTGTCCACGGCTGCCTCTAGCAAGCCCCCCAATTTTTTTTTTTCTTTAATAACACAAACAGCATGAGGGCTGGCTATCGTGTGTCCACGGCTGCCTCTAGCCAGCCCCCCAATTTTTTTTTTCTTAAATAACACAAACACCATGAGGGCTGGCTATCGTGTGTTCACGGCTGCCTCTAGCCAGCCCCCCAATTTTTTTTTTCTTTAATAACACAAACACCATGAGGGCTGGCTATCGTGTGTCCACGGCTGCCTCTAGCCAGCCATCAAATTTTTTTTTTCTTTAATAACACAAACACCATGAGGGCTGGCTATCATGTGTCCACGGCTGCCTCTAGCCAGCCCCCCAATTTTTTTTTTCTTTAATAACACAAACAGCATGAGGGCTGGCTATCGTGTGTCCACGGCTGCCTCTAGCAAGCCCCCCAATTTTTTTTTTTCTTTAATAACACAAACAGCATGAGGGCTGGCTATCGTGTGTCCACGGCTGCCTCTAGCCAGCCCCCCAATTTTTTGTTTTCTTTAATAACACAAACACCATGAGGGCTGGCTATCGTGTGTTCACGGCTGCCTCTAGCCAGCCCCCCAATTTTTTTTTTCTTTAATAACACAAACACCATGAGGGCTGGCTATCGTGTGTTCACGGCTGCCTCTAGCCAGCCCCCCAATTTTTTTTTTCTTTAATAACACAAACACCATGAGGGCTGGCTATCGTGCGTCCACGGCTGCCTCTAGCCAGCCCCCCAATTTTTTTTTTCTTTAATAACACAAACACCATGAGGGCTGGCTATCGTGTGTTCACGGCTGCCTCTAGCCAGCCCCCCAATTTTTTTTTTCTTTAATAACACAAACACCATGAGGGCTGGCTATCGTGTGTCCACGGCTGCCTCTAGCCAGCCCCCCAATTTTTTTTTTCTTTAATAACATAAACACCATGAGGGCTGGCTATCGTGTGTTCACGGCTGCCTCTAGCCAGCCCCCCAATTTTTTTTTTCTTTAATAACACAAACACCATGAGGGCTGGCTATCGTGTGTCCACGGCTGCCTCTAGCCAGCCCCCCAATTTTTTTTTCTTTAATAACACAAACAGCATGAGGGCTGGCTATCGTGTGTTCACGGCTGCCTCTAGCCAGCCCCCCAATTTTTTTTTTCTTTAATAACACAAACAGCATGAGGGCTGGCAATCGTGTGTCCACGGCTGCCTCTAGCCAGCCCCCCAATTTTTTTTTTCTTTAATAACACAAACACCATGAGGGCTGGCTATCGTGTGTCCACGGCTGCCTCTAGCCAGCCCCCCAATTTTTTTTTCTTTAATAACACAAACACCATGAGGGCTGGCTATCGTGTGTCCACGGCTGCCTCTAGCCAGCCCCCCAATTTTTTTTTTCTTTAATAACACAAACACCATGAGGGCTGGCTATCGTGTGTCCACGGCTGCCTCTAGCCAGCCCCCCAATTTTTTTTTTCTTTAATAACACAAACAGCATGAGGGCTGGCTATCGTGTGTCCACGGCTGCCTCTAGCCAGCCCCCCAATTTTTTTTTCTTTGATAACACAAACACCATGAGGGCTGGCTATCGTGTGTTCACGGCTGCCTCTAGCCAGCCCCCCAATTTTTTTTTTCTTTAATAACACAAACACCATGAGGGCTGGCTATCGTGTGTCCACGGCTGCCTCTAGCCAGCCCCCCAATTTTTTTTTTCTTTAATAACACAAACACCATGAGGGCTGGCTATCGTGTGTTCCCGGCTGCCTCTAGCCAGCCCCCCAATTTTTTTTTTCTTTAATAACACAAACACCATGAGGGCTGGCTATCGTGTGTCCACGGCTGCCTCTAGCCAGCCCCCCAATTTTTTTTTTCTTTAATAACACAAACACCATGAGGGCTGGCTATCGTGTGTTCACGGCTGCCTCTAGCCAGCCCCCCAATTTTTTTTTCTTTAATAACACAAACACCATGAGGGCTGGCTATCGTGTGTTCACGGCTGCCTCTAGCCAGCCCCCCAATTTTTTTTTTCTTTAATAACACAAACACCATGAGGGCTGGCTATCGTGTGTCCACGGCTGCCTCTAGCCAGCCCCCCAATTTTTTTTTTTCTTTAATAACACAAACACCATGAGGGCTGGCTATCGTGTGTTCACGGCTGCCTCTAGCCAGCCCCCCAATTTTTTTTTTCTTTAATAACACAAACACCATGAGGGCTGGCTATCGTTTGTCCACGGCTGCCTCTAGCCAGCACCCCAATTTTTTTTTTCTTTAATAACACAAACACCATGAGGGCTGGCTATCGTGTGTTCACGGCTGCCTCTAGCCAGCCCCCCAATTTTTTTTTCTTTAATAACACAAACACCATGAGGGCTGGCTATCGTGTGTCCACGGCTGCCTCTAGCCAGCCCCCCAATTTTTTTTTTCTTTAATAACACAAACACAATGAGGGCTGGCTATCGTGTGTCCACGGCTGCCTCTAGCCAGCCCCCCAATTTTTTTTTTCTTTAATAACACAAACACTATGAGGGATGGCTATCATGTGTCCACGGCTGCCTCTAGCCAGCCCTTAAATTTTTTTTTTCTTTAATAACACAAACACCATGAGGGCTTGCTATGGTGTGTCCACGGCTGCCTCTAGCCAGCCCCCCAATTTTTTTTTTCATTAATAACACAAACACCATGAGGGCTGGCTATCGTGTGTCCACGGCTGCCTCTAGCCAGCCCTCAAATTATTATTTTTTCTTTCATAACACAAACACCATGAGGGCTGGCTATCATGTGTCCACGGCTGCCTCTAGCCAGCCCTAAAATTATTATTTTTCTTTACTAACACAAACACCATGAGGGCTGGCTATCATGTGTCCACGGCTGCCTCTAGCCAGCCCTCAAATTTTTTTTTTCTTAAATAACACAAACACCATGAGGGCTGGCTATCATGTGTCCACGGCTGCCTCTAGCCAGCCCTCAAATTTTTTTTTTCTTTAATAACACAAACACCATGATGGCTTGCTATGAGGAAGGGAGCTATGGCCCTGTAAAGTTAGCTTGTTTGCCTGTGGAGAGAGCTGGAGGGACTTGTAGCACTGTGGAAAGGCGTGTGGCCGGGTAGGATCCTGTGGTCCAGTGGAGAGAGCTGAAGGTGTTGTGGCCCTGTGGAAAGGCCTGTGACCCTGTATAGGGGTCCGTTGCCCTGTGGAGAGAGCTGGAGGTGCTCGTGCCCTATGGAAATGACTATGGCCATGTAGAAATGCCCTTTGGCCTTGAAGAGGGGGCTTGTGCCCTGCATACGGGCCTTGTGTCTCTGTGGAGAGAGCTAAAGGGGGCTGTGGCCGTGCAGAAAGTGCATTTGGCCCTGTGGAGGGGAGCTATGGCCCTGTAAAGAGAGCTTGTTGTCCTGTGGAGAAGAGTTGGAGGGGATTGTGGCTCTGTGGAAAGGCTTGTGGCCAGGCAGAAGTAGGCAATGGTGCTGTGGAGAGAGCTGAAGGTGTTGAGGCCCTGTGGAAAGGCCTGTGACCCTGTATAGGGGTCTGTGGCCCCGCAGAGGGGCATGTGGCGATGTAAAGAGAGCTGGAGGGAGTTGTGGCCTGAGGAAAAGGCCATGTGGAGCGGGCTGGAGAGGCCTGTGGAAGGCTCTGGAGTAAGATTTGGGCCTATGAAGTCCTTTGCAATAAACAACATGCAACATGATTGCCTGTGGAGAGAGCTGGAGGGGCTTGTGGCACTGTGGAAAGGCCTGTGGCCCAGTAGGAGCCTGTGGTCCTGTGGAAAGGCCTGTGACCCTGTGTAGTGGTCCATTGCCCTGTGGAGAGAGCTGGAAATGACTATGGCAATGTAGAAAGGCCTTGTGGCCTTGAAGAGGGCGCTTGTGCCCTGCAGACGGGCCCTGTGACTCTGTGGAGAGAGCTGTTGGGAGTTGTGGCCGTGTGGAAAGTGCATTTGGCCCTGTGGAGGTGAGCTATGGCCCGGTAAAGAGAGCTTCTTGTCCTGTGGAGAGAGCTGGAGGGTGTTGTGGCCCTGTGGAAAGGTCTGTGGCCCTATGGATAGGACCTTTAGCCTTGTGGAAGGGGCTGTGGCCCTGTGGTGAGAGCTGGAAAGAGTTGTGGGCTGTGGAAAAGCCTGTGGTCCTGTGGAGACAGCTGAAGGGGTTGAGGCCCTGTGGAAAGGCCTGTGACCCTGTATAGGGGTCTGTGGCCCCGCAGAGGGGCATGTGGCGATGTAAAGAGAGCTGGAGGGAGTTGTGGCCTGCGGAAAAGGCCATGTGGAGCGGGCTGGAGGGGCCTGTGGAAGGGTCTAAAGTAAGATTTGGGCCTATGAAGTCCTTTTGCGGTAAACAACATGCAACATGATTGCCTGTGGAGAGAGCTGGAGGGACTTGTAGCACTGTGGAAAGGCCTGTGGCCGGGTAGGAGCCTGTGGTCCTGTGGAGAGAGCTGGAGGGGGCTATTGCCTTGGGGAAATGCCTATGGCCCTGCGGAGGGGACCTATGACCCTTTGAAAAAGGCCTTTGGCCTTTTGGAGGGGGCTGTTGCCTTGTAAAGGGAGCCTCTGTCCTTTTTAAGAGAGACAGAGGGGGTTGTGGCCTTATGGAAAGGCCTATGACACAGTGAAAGGGCCCTGTGGAGAGAGGTGAAGGCGGTTGTGGCCCTGTGTAAATGCCTGTAAACCTGTAGAAGGAGCCTGTGGTTCTGTGGAGAGAGCTTGAGGGGGGTTATGGCCCTATGGAAATGACTATGGCCCTGTGGAATGGACCTATAGCCCTTTGCAAAGGGCCTTTGGCCTTGTGGAGGGGGCTGTTGCCCTGCAGAAGGAGCCTGTGGCCCTGTTGAGAGAGCCAGAGGGGGTTGTGGCCCTGTAGACTGGCCCCTTGGCCTTGATGAAGGGGATTGTGCCCAGCAGACGGGCCCAGTGACTCTGTGGAGAGAGCTGGAGGGGATTGTGGCCATGTGGAAAGTGCATTTGGCCCTGTGGAGGGGAGCTATGGCTCTGTAAAGAGCATGAGGGCTGGCTATCGTGTGCCCACGGCTGTCTCCAGCCGGCCCTCAAGGTTTATATTTTTTATCATCATCTTATTTTTATTTTTATATAGCGCTTACATATTCCACAGCGCTTTACATACATTATTGTCGCTGTCCCCATTGGGGCTCACAATCTAGATTCCCTATCAGTGTGTCTTTGGAGTGTGGGAGGAAACCGGAGAACCCGGAGGAAACCCATGCAAACACGGGGAGAACATACAAACTCGTTTCAGATGTTGTCCTTGGTGGGATATAAATATAACACCCCCATGAAGGCTGGCTATCCGCGTGCACACGGCTCTCGCCAGCCAGCCCTAAAGGTTTATATTTTTATTTATAAGAAATGCAACCATGAAGGCTGGCTATCGTGTGCCCATGGCTGTCACCAGCCAGCCCTCAAATTTTTTTATTTTTTTTAATAACATTAAAACCTCGAGGGCTGGCTCTCATGTGCCAATGGCTGTCTCCAGCCAGCCCTGAGGAAGCATTTGAAAAAAGAAAAAAAAAAGCTAAGGTTTGTATGTTATTTCATTTGAGATAAGGTTGCAGAAGGACTTGTGTATTTGGCCAATTGTCAGCAAAACATCTTGTAGTACAGAAAAGATAAGAGACTCCGTCTGCAGACGTCTGAAAAGTTGAGAGTGAACTTAATTGTAGAAGTGTGAAAAATCTGTCCATGTCACAAACTCAAAGTTATGGAGGGCACCATCTAATCACTATGGGATCAACATGCAGCATACCAAATATATATAAACATCGGCAAGAAGAAAAGGGGTATGCTCTTGTGCAGTGATCACCCAATCTAGACAATACTTCAATAAATTACAATGAATTATATTTTTTATAAATACATACAAACAATGTCACAATCCAATTCATGAAAACACAAGTAAAAGTTAATATAGTGGAATTACCCACTAATGGAAAGCCCACCTACTCCAAAATCCATCCCAGAAAAACACATGATTGTAATATATCAAGTAAAGATCAAATATACACTTAGGCTGTCCCTGGTGATCAATTTTGCACATTAATATACTGACTGGCAAATCCGCCACCAGTATTAGAGGTAATGCACTATAGCACAAAATATATACTATAGCAGACAATATAATAAAATGTAAGAATCCAAGGCAAAAACCACACAAATACAGGGCATTAAACTGGTCAGTGCCATATATTCACACACCAGAAGAAACAATATCCAAAACACAAATAAATAAACACCCCATTCATGCTGTTAGTGCCCCTGCTATTCCCATTAGTACTGGAATCAATAATCACCACACATGGGCAGGGCCGGCTCCAGGTTTTTGTGGGCCCTAGGCGAAAGTCTCAGTGGGCCCCTTTAACACATATCGCGATTCATAATGCACAGATACTGCAGATATATATATATATATATAATATATATATATAGTGTGTCCACGGCTGCCTCTAGCCAGCCCTCAAATTTATTTTTTTTCTGTAATAACACAAACACCATGTGGGCTGGCTATCGTGTGTCCACGGCTGCCTCTAGCCAACCCTCAAATTTATTTTTTTTCTTTAATAACACAAACAACATGAGGGCTGGCTATCATGTGTCCACTGCTGCCTCTAGCCAGCCCTCAAATTTATTTATTTTCTTTAATAACACAAACACCATGAGGGCTGGCTATCGTGTGTCCACGGCTGCCTCTAGCCAGCCCTCAAATTTATTTTTTTTCTTTAATAACACAAACACCATGAGGGCTGGCTATCGTGTGTCCATGGCTGCCTCTAGCCAGCCCTCAAATTTATTTTTTTTCTTTAATAACACAAACACCATGAGAGCTGGCTATCGTGTGTCCACGGCTGCCTCTAGCCAGCCCTCAAATTTATTTTTTTTCTTTAATAACACAAACACCATGAGGGCTGGCTATCGTGTGTCCACGGCTGCCTATCGTGTGTCCACGGCTGCCTCTAGCCAGCCCTTAAATTTTTTTTTTCTTTAATAACACAAACACCATGAGGGCTGGCTATCGTGTGTCCACGGCTGCCTATCGTGTGTCCACGGCTGCCTCTAGCCAGCCCTTAAATTTTTTTTTTCTTTAATAACACAAACACCATGAGGGCTTGCTATGGTGTGTCCACGGCTGCCTCTAGCCAGCCCTTAAATTTTTTTTTTCTTTAATAACACAAACACCATGAGGGCTGGCTATCGTGTGTCCACGGCTGGCAATCGTGTGTCCACGGCTGCCTCTAGCCAGCCCTCAAATTTTTTTTTTCTTTAATAACACAAACACCATGAGGGCTGGCTTTGAGGAAGGGAGCTATGGCCCTGTAAAGTTAGCTTGTTGTCCTGTGGAGAAGAGTTTGAGCGGATTGTGGCCCTGTGGAAATGCTTGTGGCTCGGCAGAAGGAGCCAGTGGTCCTGTGGAGAGAGCTGAAGGGGTTGAGGCCCTGTGGAAAGGCCTGTGACCCTGTATAGGGGTCTGTGGCCCCGCAGAGGGGCATGTGGCGATGTAAAGAGAGCTGGAGGGAGTTGTGGCCTGCGGAAAAGGCCATGTAGAGCGGGCTGGAGGGGCCTGTGGAAGGGTCTGAAGTAAGATTTGGGCCTATGAAGTCTTTTTGCGGCAAACAACATGCAACATGATTGCCTGTGGAGAGAGCTGGAGGGACTTGTAGCACTGTGGAAAGGCGTGTGGCCGGGTAGGAGCCTGTGGTCCTGTGGAGAGAGCTGAAGCTGTTGTGGCCCTGTGGAAAGGCCTGTGACCCTGTATAGGGGTCCGTTGCCCTGTGGAGAGAGCTGGAGGTGCTCGTGCCCTATGGAAATGACTATGGCCATGTAGAAAGGCCTTTTGGCCTTGAAGAGGGGGCTTGTGCCCTGCATACGGGCCTTGTGTCTCTGTGGAGAGAGCTAAAGGGGGCTGTGGCCGTGCAGAAAGTGCATTTGGCCCTGTGGAGGGGAGCTATGGCCCAGTAAAGAGAGCTTGTTGTCCTGTGGAGAAGAGTTGGAGGGGATTGTGGCTCTGTGGAAAGGCTTGTGGCCCGGCAGAAGTAGGCAGTGGTGCTGTGGAGAGAGCTGAAGGGGTTGAGGCCCTGTGGAAAGGCCTGTGACCCTGTATAGGAGTCTGTGGCCCCGCAGAGGGGCATGTGGCGATGTAAAGAGAGATGGAGGGAGTTGTGGCCTGAGGAAAAGGCCATGTGGAGCGGGCTGGAGAGGCCTGTGGAAGGCTCTGGAGTAAGATTTCGGCCTATGAAGTCCTTTGCAGTAAACAACATGCAACATGATTGCCTGTGGAGAGAGCTGGAGGGGCTTGTGGCACTGTGGAAAGGCCTGTGGCCCAGTAGGAGCCTGTGGTACTGTGGAGAGAGCTGAAGGTTTTGTGGCCCTGTGGAAAGGATTTTAAGCGCAGCAGAAACGCTGCGGAAAAATCCGCAGCATGGGCATTAACATTGCGGAATGCCACTGAGTACCATGGGGTGCGGATTACCAAGTGTTTCACAAGTGTTTCCGCTGCGTAAATTACGCAACATATACGCTTGTAAATCGCTACATGGGCACGCAGCCTGAGGCTGTGTTCACATACCACGCTTTTTTCCGGTCCGGAGGAGAAGTGATGTCACAGAGGAGGATGAAGAATCCTGTTCCTCCTCCCCTTTGTGACATGTCTGCCAGCCCCCATTTCATTTTGCAATATAATACTATACAGTACGAAATCAAAATTAAATAAATCAAGATGTATTAAAAATAATAAAGAATTAATACTTACCCTTTCAGACGCCTTTTTGGTCTATCTGGTGCAGAGCCAAGGCCACGTGCTAAGCGACAGGACCTTCCATGATGTCACAGGAAGGTCCTGTCGCTTGGTATTTGGCTTTGGTTCTGCACCGGATACCCCTAAAAGGCATCGGAAAGGGTAAGTATTAATTCTATTGTGATGTCATAATACCCCACAACTATTAGTAGAGGCAAAAAAGTGACACATTTATTCCATTTTATTTATTGAAAGAAATTAGGCTTAAACCAAAAATGACATGATGGGGCGGATTGCCTGTAAAGATGCCTTCTTTTTAATGTATTGATCTTCATGGAATAAAGTAAAATTCATCGTATGGAAACCGGTGCCAGCATTCCTTTTTTCATGTTTGGCTTTCAGGCGGTGGCCTACCGCCACTGAGCACCTGACCGGATCCACTGATTGGAAGGAGGAGGGAGCTTTCCATTTCCCAATTTTCTCATTTGGCTCCAAAAATAACATGTCAATCAAGAAAACTGGTATAAAGGAGCATGTTATAGGTGACATTTCTTTGCAAGCATTCAACCTGTGTAAAGAAAAAAAGAATATTAAACAGTGCAGTATACTATATCAGGTTCCTTAACTCGAGCTGACCAATGGTCAATAGGTCACTCAAATGAGTCCTTTTAACTGACTAAAGGGGGGTGGAGGAGGCTGTGGTCCTGATGAAAGAGCTGAAAAGGGTTGTAGCCTTGTAGAAGGAGACTGTGGAGAGAGCTGGAGGGGGTTATTGCCTTGGGGAAATGCCTATGGCTCTGTGGAAGGGACCTGTGGCCCTTTGAAAAAGGCCTTTGGACTTGTGGAGGGGGCTGTGGCCCTGTAAAGGGAGCCTCTGTCCTTTTTGAGAGAGACAGAGGGGTTGTGGCCTTATGGAAAGGCCTATGACACAGTGAAAGGGCCCTGTCGCCTTGTGGAGAGAGGTGAAGGCGGATGTGGCCCTGTGTATATGCCTGTAAACCTGTAGAAGGAGCCTGCGGTTCTGTGGAGAGAGCTTGAGGGGGGTTATGGCCCTATGGAAATGAGTATGGCCCTGTGGAATGGATCTATGGCTCTTTGCAAAGGGCCTTTGGCCTTGTGGAGGGGGCCCTTGCCCTGTAGAAGGAGCCTGTGGCCCTCTTGAGAGAGCCAGAGGAGGTTGTGGCACTATTTAAAGGCCAGTGGCCCTGTAGAAAGGCCCCTTGGCCTTGATGAAGGGGCTTGTGCCCTGCAGACGGGCCCCATGACTCTGTGTAGAGAGCTGGAGGGGGTTGTGGCCATGTGGAAAGTGCATTTGGCCCTGTGGAGGGGAGCTATGGCCCTGTAAAGAGAGCCTGTTGTCCTGTGGAATTGGAGGGGCTTGTGCCCTATGGAAATGACTATGGCCATGTAGAAAGGCCTTTTGGCCTTGAAGAGGGGGCTTGTGCCCTGCAGACGGGCCTTGTGTCTCTGTGGAGAGAGCTAAATGGGGCTGTGGCCATGCAGAAAGTGCATTTGGCCCTGTGGAGGGGAGCTATGGCCCGGTAAAGAGAGCTTGTTGTCGTGTGGAGAAGAGTTGTAGGGGATTGTGGCCCTGGGGAAAGGCCTGTGACCCTGTATAGGGGTCCGTTGCCCTGTGGAGAGAGCTGGAGGGGCTCGTGCCCTATGGAAATGACTATGGCCATGTAGAAAGGCCTTTTGGCCTTGAAGAGGGGGCTTGTGCCCTGCAGACGGGCCTTGTGACTCTGTGGAGAGAGCTGTTGGGAGTTGTGGCCGTCTGGAAAGTGCATTTGGCCCTGTGGAGGTGAGCTATGGCCCTGTAAAGAGAGCTTCTTGTCCTGTAGAGAAAGCTGGAGGGTGTTTTGGCCCTGTGGAAATGTCTGTGGCCCTATGGATAGGCTCTTTAGCCTTGTGGAAGGGGCTGTGGCCCTGTGGTGAGAGTTGGAAGGAGTTGTGGGCTGTGGAAAAGCCTGTGGTCCTGTGGAGAGAGCTGAAGGGGTTGAGGCCCTGTGGAAAGGCCTGTGACCCTGTATAGGGGTCTGTGGCCCCGCAGAGGGGCATGTGGCGATGTAAAGAGAGCTGGAGGGAGTTGTGGCCTGCGGAAAAGGCCATGTGGAGCGGGCTTGAGGGGCCTGTGGAAGGGTCTGAAGTAAGATTTGGGCCTATGAAGTCCTTTTGCGGTAAACAACATGAAACATGATTGCCTGTGGAGAGAGCTGGAGGGACTTGTAGCACTGTGGAAAGGCCTGTGGCCGGGCTGGAGCCTGTGGTCCTGTGGAAGAGCTGAAGGTGTTGTGGCCCTGTGGAAAGGCCTGTGACCCTGTATAGCGGTCTGTTGCCCTGTGGAGAGAGCTGGAGGGGCTCGTGCCCTATGGAAATGACTATGGCCATGTAGAAAGGCCTTTTGGCCTTGAAGAGGGGGCTTGTGCCATGCAGACGGGCCTAGTGTCTCTGTGGAGAGAGCTAAAGGGGGCTGTGGCCGTGCAGAAAGTGCATTTGGCCCTGTGGAGGGGAGCTATGGCCCTGTAAAGAGAGCTTGTTGTCCTGTGGAGAAGAGTTGGAGGGGATTGTGGCCCTGTGGAAAGGCTTGTAGCCCGGCAGAAGGAGGCAGTGGTCCTGTGGAGAGAGCTGAAGGGGTTGAGGCCCTGTGGAAAGGCATGTGACCCTGTATAGGGGTCTGTGGCCCCGCAGAGGGGCATGTGGCGATGTAAAGAGAGCTGGAGGGAGTTGTGGCCTGAGGAAAAGGCCATGTGGAGCGGGCTCGAGGGGCCTGTGGAAGGCTCTGGAGTAAGATTTGGGCCTATGAAGTCCTTTGCACTAAAAAACATGCAACATGATTGCCTGTGGAGAGAGCTAGAGGGGCTTGTGGCACTGTGGAAAGTCCTGTGGCTCAGTAGGAGCCTGTGGTCCTGTGGAGAGAGCTGAAGGTGTTGTGGTCACTCAATTGAGCCCTTTTAACTGATTAAAGGGGGGCGGAGGAGGCTGTGGCCCTGATGAAAGAGCTCAAAGGGGTTGTAGTCTTGTAGAAGGAGCCTGTGGTCCTGTGGAGAGAGCTGGAGGGGGTTATTGCCTTGGGGAAATGCCTATGGCCCTGCGAAAGGGACCTGTGGCCCTTTGAAAAAGGCCTTTGGCCTTGTGGAGGGGGCTGTTGCCTTGTAAAGGTAGCCTCTGTCCTTTTTGAGAGAGACAGAGGGGGTTGTGGCCTTATGGAAAGGCCTATGACACAGTGAAAGGGCCCTGTCGCCTTGTGGAGAGAGGTGAAGGCGGATGTGGCCCTGTGTATATGCCTGTAAACCTGTAGAAGGAGCCTGCGGTTCTGTGGAGAGAGCTTGAGGGGGGTTATGGCCCTATGGAAATGACTATGGCACTGTGGAATGGACCTATGGACCTTTGCAAAGGGCCTTTGGCCTTGTGGAGGGGGCCCTTGCCCTGTAGAAGGAGCCTGTGGCCCTCTTGAGAGAGCCAGAGGAGGTTGTGGCACTATTTAAAGGCCAGTGGCCCTGTAGAAAGGCCCCTTGGCCTTGATGAAGGGGCTTGTGCCCTGCAGACGGGCCCCATGACTCTGTGTAGAGAGCTGGAGGGGGTTGTGGCCATGTGGAAAGTGCATTTGGCCCTGTGGAGGGGAGCTATGGCCCTGTAAAGAGAGCCTGTTGTCCTGTGGAATTGGAGGGGATTGTGGCCCTGTGGAAAGACTTGTGGCCCGGCAGAAGGAGCCAGTGGTACTGTGGAGAGAGCTGAAAGGGTTGGGGCCCTGTGGAGAGGCCTGTGACCCTGTATAGGGGTCTGTTGCCCCGCAGAGGGGCATGTGGCGATGTAAAGACAGCTGGATGGAGTTGTGGCCTGTGGAAAAGGCCATGTGGAGCGTGCTGGAGGGGCCTGTGGAAGGCTCTGGAGTAAGATGGGGGCCTATGAAGTCCTTTGCAGTAAACATCTAAATTTTCAAGCTTCGTGTCCGATTTGCAACAGGGTTGACTCCAATGTTGCCGAACTGCAACAAAAATTGACTCTTGTTGCAAAAGTGCAACATGATTGCCTGTGGAGAGAGCTGGATGGTGCTTGTGGCACTGTGGAAAGACCTGTGGCCCGGTAGTAGCCTGTGGTCCTGTGGAGAGAGCTGAAGGTGTTGTGGCCCTGTGGAAAGGCCTGTGACCCTGTATAGGGGTCCGTTGCCGTGTGGAGAGAGCTGGAGGGGCTTGTGCCCTATGGAAATGACTATGGCCATGTAGAAAGGCCCTTTGGCCTTGAAGAGGGGGCTTGTGTCCTGCAGACGGGCCCTGTGTCTCTGTGGAGAGAGCTAAAGCGGGCTGTGGCCGTGCAGAAAGTTCATTTGGCCCTGTGGTGGGGAGCTATGGCTCTGTAAATAGAGCTTGTTGTCCTGTGGAGAAGAGTTGGAGGGGATTGTGGCCTTGTGGAAATGCTTGTGGCCCGGCAGAAGGAGCCAGTGGTCCTGTGGAGAGAGCTGAAGGGGTTGAGGCCCTGTGGAAAGGCCTGTGACCCTGTATAGGGGTCTGTGGCCCCGCAGAGGGGCATGTGGCGATGTAAAGAGAGCTGGAGGGAGTTGTGGCCAGACGAAAAAGGCCATGTGGAGCGGGCTGGAGGGGCCTGTGGAAGGCTCTGGAGTAAGATTTGAGCCTATGAAGTCCTTTGCAGTAAACAACATGCAACATGATTGCCTGTGGAGAGAGCTGGAGGGGCTTGTGGCACTGTGGAAAGGCCTGTGGCCCAGTAGGAGCCTGTGGTCCTGTGGAGAGAGCTGAAGGTGTTGTGGCCCTGTGGAAAGGCCTGTGACCCTGTATAGGGGTCCGTTGCCCTGTGGAGAGAGCTGGAGGGGCTTGTGCCCTATGGAAATGACTATGGCCATGTAGAAAGGCCTTTTGGCCTTGAAGAGGGGGCTTGTGTCCTGCAGACGGGGCCTGTGGTACTGTGGAGAGAGCTGAAGGTGTTGTGGCCCTGTTTAAAGGATTTTTAAGCGCAGCAGAAACGCTGCGGAAAAATCCGCAGCATGGGCATTAACATTGCGGAATGCCACTAAGTACCATGGGGTGCGGATTAACAAGTGTTTCACAAGCGTTTCCGCTGCGTAAATTACGCAACATATACGCTTGTAAATCGCTACATGGGCACGCAGCCTGAGGCTGTGTTCACACACCACGCTTTTTTCCGGCCCGGAGGAGAAGTGATGTCACAGAGGAGGATGAAGAATCCTGTTCCTCCTCCCCTTTGTGACATGTCTGCCAGCCCCCCTTTCATTTTGTAATATATTACTATACAGTACGAAATCAAAATTAAATAAATCAAGATGTATTAAAAATAATAAAGAATTAATACTTACCCTTTCAGACGCTTTTCGGTCTATCCGGTGCAGAGCCAAGGCCACGTCCTGAGCGACAGGACCTTCCATGATGTCACAGGAAGGTCCTGTCGGTTGGTATTTGGCCTTGGTTCTGCATCGGATAGCCCTAAAAGGCATCGGAAAGGGTAAGTATTAATTCTATTGTGATGTCATAATACCCCACAACTATTAGTAGAGGCAAAAAAGTGACACATTTATTCCATTTTATTTATTGAAAGAAATTAGGCTTAAACCAAAAATGACATGATGGGGCGGATTGCCTGTAAAGATGCCTTCTTTTTAATGTATTGATCTTCATGGAATAAAGTAAAATTCATCATATGGAAACCGGTGCCAGCATTCCTTTTTTCATGTTTGGCTTTCAGGCGGTGGCCTACCGCCACTGAGCACCTGACCGGATCCACTGATTGGAAGGAGGGGGGAGCTTTCCATTTCCCAATTTTCTCATTTGGCTCCAAAAATAACATATCAATCAAGAAAACTGGTATAAAGGAGCATGGCATAGGTGACATTTCTTTGCAAGCATTCAACCTGTGTAAAGAAAAAAAGAATATTAAACAGTGCAGTATACTATATCAGGTTCCTTTACTCGAGCTGACCAATGGTCAATAGGTCACTCAAATGAGTCCTTTTAACTGACTAAAGGGGGGTGGAGGAGGCTGTGGCCCTGATGAAAGAGCTGAAAAGGGTTGTAGCCTTGTAGAAGGAGCCTGTGGAGAGAGCTGGAGGGGGTTATTGCCTTGGGGAAATGCCTATGGCTCTGTGGAAGGGACCTGTGGCCCTTTGAAAAAGGCCTTTGGACTTGTGGAGGGGGCTGTGGCCTTGTAAAGGGAGCCTCTGTCCTTTTTGAGAGAGACAGAGGGGGTTGTGGCCTTATGGAAAAGCCTATGACACAGTGAAAGGGCCCTGTGGAGAGAGGTGAAGGCGGTTGTGGCCCTGTATAAATGCCTGTAAACCTGTAGAAGGAGCCTGTTGTTCTGTGGAGAGAGCTTGAGGGGGTTATGGCCCTATGGAAATGACTATGGCCCTGTGGAATGGACCTATGGCTCTTTGCAAAGGGCCTTTGGCCTTGTGGAGGGGGCCCTTGCCCTGTAGAAGGAGCCTGTGGCCCTCTTGAGAGAGCCAGAGGAGGTTGTGGCACTATTTAAAGGCCAGTGGCCCTGTAGAAAGCCCCTTGGCCTTGATGAAGGGGCTTGTGCCCTGCAGACGGGCCCCATGACTCTGTGTAGAGAGCTGGAGGGGGTTGTGGCCATGTGGAAAGTGCATTTGGCCCTGTGGAGGTTAGCTATGGCCATGTAAAGAGAGCCTGTTGTCCTGTGGAATTGGAGGGGATTGTGGCCCTGTGGAAAGGCTTGTGGCCGGCAGAAGGAGCCAGTGGTCCTGTGGAGAGAGCTGAAGGGGTTGAGGCCCTGTGGAGAGGCCTGTGACCCTGTATAGGGGTCTGTTGCCCCGCAGAAGGGCATGTGGCGATGTAAAGACAGCTGGATGGAGTTGTGGCCTGTGGAAAAGGCCATGTGGAGCGTGCTGGAGGGGCCTGTGGAAGGCTCTGGAGTAAGATGGGGGCCTATGAAGTCCTTTGCAGTAAACATCTAAATTTTCAAGCTTCGTGTCCGATTTGCAACAGGGTTGACTCCAATGTTGCCGAACTGCAACAAAAATTGACTCTTGTTGCAAAAGTGCAACATGATTGCCTGTGGAGAGAGCTGGATGGTGCTTGTGGCACTGTGGAAAGACCTGTGGCCCGGTAGTAGCCTGTGGTCCTGTGGAGAGAGCTGAAGGTGTTGTGGCCCTGTGGAAAGGCCTGTGACCCTGTATAGGGGTCCGTTGCCCTGTGGAGAGAGCTGGAGGGGCTTGTGCCCTATGGAAATGACTATGGCCATGTGGAAAGGCCCTTTGGCCTTAAAGAGGGAGCTTGTGTCCTGCAGACGGGCCCTGTGTCTCTGTGGAGAGAGCTAAAGGGGACTGTGGCCGT
Source organism: Phyllobates terribilis (assembly GCF_046119375.1). Classification (NCBI taxonomy): domain Eukaryota; kingdom Metazoa; phylum Chordata; class Amphibia; order Anura; family Dendrobatidae; genus Phyllobates; species Phyllobates terribilis. The sequence goes on along the minus strand of NW_027362764.1, from coordinate 321,973,082 downwards.
GCAGAATGTGCATTTGGCCCTGTGGAGGGGAGCTATGGCTCTGTAAAGAGAGCTTGTTGTCCTGTGGAGAAGAGTTGGAGGGGATTGTGGCCCTGTGGAAATGCTTGTGGCCCGGCAGAAGGAGCCAGTGGTCCTGTGGAGAGAGCTGAAGGGGTTGAGGCCCTGTGGAAAGGCCTGTGACCCTGTATAGGGGTCTGTGGCCCCGCAGAGGGGCATTTGGCAATGTAAAGAGAGCTGGAGGGAGTTGTGGCCTGCGGAAAAGGCCATGTGGAGCGGGCTGGAGGGGCCTGTGGAAGGGTCTGAAGTAAGATTTGGGCCTATGAAGTCCTTTTTTCGGTAAACAACATGCAACATGATTGCCTGTGGAGAGAGCTAGAGGGACTTGTAGCACTGTGGAGCCTGTGGTCCTGTGGAGAGAGCTGAAGGTGTTGTGGCCCTGTGGAAAGGCCTGTGACCCTGTATAGCGGTCCGTTGCCCTGTGGAGAGAGCTTGAGGGGCTCGTGCCCTATGGAAATGACTATGGCCATGCAGAAAGGCCTTTTGGCTTTGAAGAAGGGGCTTGTGCCCTGCAGACGGGCCCTGTGACTCTGTGGAGAGGGCTGTTGGGAGTTGTGGCCGTGTGGAAAGTGCATTTGGCCCTATGGAGGTGAGCTATGGCCCTGTAAAGAGAGTGACGCACCCCCTGGGCCATATTCTTTAGGGGACTACCCGGAGCCGGATCAGATGGGGGTTGTAGTCTTCCGAGTGGCTGTGACCCGGTCCGTGCCCAGTGTGTCAAGCTCAGAGTATGTGGCAGTCCTACAGATGTTATAAAGTTCTTTATGTCGACTACGCCACCCGTTGTATTGCGGTCACTACGGCCGCCGCTGCAGCAGGGTCCGCTGAGGCTGATGGTGTTGGTGCAGCTTTTGATGGTATAACCCCCAACGGGTGGGGTATAGCCTCAGGGGGTCAGGTGCAGAGGATGGGGGTTGTGGTGGTGCAGCATAGATGGTAATTAAAGACAGAGTCGGGTTGTGCAGTTTAGGGTATTTACTTACTGCTGATGTTCCGGTCACTCCAGCTTCAAGTGACCACCCGAGCCGTGCTGCGTCCACCAGGTCCTGGATTCAGCCAACCCCCAAGCAAGTCCGGAGCGTGACCCTGAGCCCTCCTTCCTGTCCTGTCTTCTGGCCGTCCCCACCAGGGATCCACCTAGGTCCAGCTCCCTCGGGCCTTCTGTTGGGAAACCCTTGGCCTTGGGTTCCCTGACCCTACACGTGGTTTGCCTTCAGGGTGGATGTGGTGGGTGGCCGTGGCAGATCCTTCCCACGGCCTCCGGTCTCTGGCTGAGGTGTGCTTGAGCCCCCACCAGTTTGGGATCCGGTACCCTTTTGCCAACTCTTCACCCTAGGTTTGTATATGGGTTCTCAGAGTTCCTGCTTGTTTTCTCTGGGTCCTTCTGACTCTCCTCTCTCACTCTCTCTGGGCCTGGGGCTGCTCTGCTCCTCTTCCTCTGGCTTCTCTGCAAAAGGCTGACTGACTCCTCACAGACTGACCGACTGTGGCAAACTGACTCCTCTGCAAAGACTGACCCTGATCTTAGATGGTGCCCACCTTAAATACTCCCTCTATGTGTGAGCTCAGGTGACCAGCACCCAATGAGCTCCTATCTTTACCCAGGCTGCTCCCCCTATCTGCCCCTACACTACTTGGGATGTACCACCCCCCTCCCACTCCAGCCAGGAACAGACTCGGTCGTACCTGCACATTTCTAAGTGGGAGTACCGTTGGTCTGTTCCTCGGAAATGGGATGTGTGTAGTGCATGCAGCTTTCTGGGCTCAGTCCCACACTCCATCCTTACCCGGGAGTGGAATATCACACCTCTGGGTTGAGGTGCAATACCCCTGTAGCAGCCGAATCCTCAGGGTGCTACATTCCCCCCTGGTAAATCACAGCACGTCCTCGGGCTGTAAGATATAAAACATCCACAAACATACATTTTTTTTTTTTCATATAAACGACATAATAAAAACATATAAAATATCATATATATATCAGCATCATCATAAAACTTTTCATATTAATAACATTCTCGTCGCCTCTGGCTCCTCCTCCGGTCACTGTGCAACGTGTGACCGGGTAAAGTGCGACAGTCTTTGGAACTCGTGGCTTTCCTATAAAACCAGTAGGGGGCGCTTTAGGACGCGCAACTATTTACAAGGGATATGGCCGCTCTCAGTCCTCGGCCAGGTATTAGGGAGGAATGACCGCTCTCAGTCCTCGGTCAGTGGGATTTAAGGGATAAACGGGTAAACAGTTCACACTTGCTGGTCCCAACGGGGACTATATTATCAGCAACAGTTTCTTTGGTACCCCTACGGGTAACTATATACAGCTTCTACTCTGCCGTACTCAACGACGACGTCCTCCTGCTCTTTCTTTGTGGTTACCTTTAGCTTCAGACCCGTCCGGGTCCTCTTGCTCTTCCTCCTCACACCGCAGCTCTTCCTCCGTCAGGCGATGCACATGGAGGGTGTAGGGTCCTTTGGCACACTTGTGCCGGGTGAAGGTGACCTCGTCCCCTATATACAGGTCACGACCTCTGTGTCCCTCCGGTAGGTGGGACTCAACGTCTCTCCTGGTCACGAAGACGTCGCCTGGGGTGCGGTGATCTCGGATGAAGCCCCACCCGTGCTGCATATTAAACTTGATCACAGTCCCGGTGGAAGGGGGACCATGGGCTGCACGGGGACTCCTCCTGGCCCGGCTCTTCTGCTCCGCGCTCCTTATCTGGGCTTGTTGTTCCCGGACCCGCCTCTCTCTCCGCTCCCTCTCAAAGACCTCGAGCTGCTGCCGGCAGCACTCTGCACGCTCCGCTGCAGCTGCCCGAGTCTCCTGAGTGAACCCCATGAGGTCTTCTCCGGTGGGGTCCCACTCAAACTGCGCTTCTGCTAGCGGGGGCGAGATCCTCTTTACGGGCTTTGGAGCCGGGATCAGGGGTTCATCTAGGGGTCTCTCTTTCCGGAGTCGGGGATGGTTAAACTCCGGTGGCCATATAAAGGGCTGCCCATCCGGGCACGTATGTTGGGCGAACAAATCTTCTCCCAGATGCGGCACTCTTGGTCTTATGGGCGCGGTGGTGGTGGCGCCCGGGTTGCCCAGGCCTTGCGGCCAAGCCTGGGGCACCTGGAAAGTGAAGGGCACCGTAAGGACGGCGGCGCCCTGGGCTACTTGGCCCTGCGACCAGGCCGGTGGCTCCGCGGAGGTAGGGGGCGCTGTTGGTATTGCGGCGCCCGGGGGTACTAGGCCCTGCGACCAGGCTGGTGGTACTTCCTGCTTGGTCACGCTCGGGGTCGAGGCGTATGACGTCACAGGGGTCGCGGCTCCCGTTTCCGGTTGAGGCCTAGTTGGCGGCGGTGACGTTGCGGTTACGGGCACGGCAGGGGGTACTTCGGGCTCTGCGACGGGGAGCTGGGGCAGGTGCGCGGTTTCCCGGTTTGGGGTATAGACGTCCCCTTTACCTGCCTCCTTTCGTTCGGCTCCCTTCTCGGCGCCGTCTCCGGCCTTCAGTCCTCCTGCGCCATCCTCAGAGGCGGTCTGTCTCCTCGTCTCGGGTGGCGTGCTCCGCTGACGAGTCTCGGTCCGCTGGGCCATCTCTCGGCTCCACTCCGCCAACGTCTCTCGCTGCACCCGGGCCATCCTCCGTGCGAGGCCCTCCAGCGCAGTCTGCGCACACTCCCGATCTCGGGGGAGCTGTGCCAAGACCTCCACTAGGCCTAGTGGGGTCGTTGCTTCTAGCAGGCTCCTGACCAACGGGTCGGTGCTGCTCTGCTCTCCTTCTGTTGTCTCCAGCAGGCTCCTGGCCAGCGGGCCGGTGCTGCTCTGCTCTTCTCCCATCTCCGGGTAAGCTTCTTCTGGACTCGGCTCTAGGCTTCTTGTCTCCGGGTGCGCTCCCTCCAGACTGCTCCAGGCGGTCCCGGGGCCACTTGGTGATTGTCAGCTCCAGGGGCAGTTCTTTCACGCTGACAGACACCTCTAGCATCACAGTCTCTGTTGGTGGGGGCGGTTTCCACTTTTGGCGCCATTTTCGGTCCTGGCCCACGATGGGAGGCGGCCTCTTGCCACCCTCTGGCACGCCCATAATGGCGTCCGCTCTTCCAAGGCGGGAAACCTTTGGAAATGGCGGGAATCGTCTCCCAGTGGCGGGAAACTCTGCAGATGGCGGGAAAAAGCTGTTAATGGCGGACAACCGGCGGGAATCGATCTGTGATGGAGTCCGATGGCGGGGACCCTCCGGAACCGGCGGGAGACTTCTTTTTGAGGTAAACTTGTTCTTTTCTTCAGGCACGCAGTACCCGGTTGTTGCGGGCACGTAATCCTGCCGACTACGCCAAAGTTGACGCACCCCCTGGGCCATATTCTTTAGGGGAATACCCGGAGCCGGATCAGATGGGGGTTGTAGTCTTCCGAGTGGCTGTGACCCGGTCCGTGCCCAGGGTGTCAAGCTCAGAGTATGTGGCAGTCCTACAGATGTTATAAAGTTCTTTATGTCGACTACGCCACCCATTGTATTGCGGTCACTACGGCCGCCGCTGCAGCAGGGTCCGCTGAGGCTGATGGTGTTGGTGCAGCTTTTGATAGTATAACCCCCAACGGGTGGGGTATAGCCTCAGGGGGTCAGGTGCAGAGGATGGGGGTTGTGGTGGTGCAGCATAGATGGTAATTAAAGACAGAGTCGGGTTGTGCAGTTTAGGGTATTTACTTACTGCTGATGTTCCGGTCACTCCAGCTTCAAGTGACCACCCGAGCCGTGCTGCGTCCACCAGGTCCTGGATTCAGCCAACCCCCAAGCAAGTCCGGAGCGTGACCCTGAGCCCTCCTTCCTGTCCTGTCTTCTGGCCGTCCCCACCAGGGATCCACCTAGGTCCAGCTCCCTCGGGCCTTCTGTTGGGAAACCCTTGGCCTTGGGTTCCCTGACCCTACACGTGGTTTGCCTTCAGGGTGGATGTGGTGGGTGGCCGTGGCAGATCCTGCCCACGGCCTCCGGTCTCTGGCTGAGGTGTGCTTGAGCCCCCACCAGTTTGGGATCCGGTACCCTTTTGCCAACTCTTCACCCTAGGTTTGTATATGGGTTCTCAGAGTTCCTGCTTGTTTTCTCTGGGTCCTTCTGACTCTCCTCTCTCACTCTCTCTGGGCCTGGGGCTGCTCTGCTCCTCTTCCTCTGGCTTCTCTGCAAAAGGCTGACTGACTCCTCACAGACTGACCGACTGTGGCAAACTGACTCCTCTGCAAAGACTGACCCTGATCTTAGATGGTGCCCACCTTAAATACTCCCTCTATGTGTGAGCTCAGGTGACCAGCACCCAATGAGCTCCTATCTTTACCCAGGCTGCTCCCCCTATCTGCCCCTACACTACTTGGGATGTACCACCCCCCTCCCACTCCAGCCAGGAACAGACTCGGTCGTACCTGCACATTTCTAAGTGGGAGTACCGTTGGTCTGTTCCTCGGAAATGGGATGTGTGTAGTGCATGCAGCTTTCTGGGCTCAGTCCCACACTCCATCCTTACCCGGGAGTGGAATATCACACCTCTGGGTTGAGGTGCAATACCCCTGTAGCAGCCGAATCCTCAGGGTGCTACAAGAGCTTCTTGTCCGGTGGAGAGAGCTGGAGGGTGTTGTGGCCATGTGGAAAGGTTTGTGGTCCTATGGATAGGCCCTTTGGCCTTGTGGAAGGGGCTTTGGCCCTGTGGTGAGAGGTGGAAGGAGTTGTGGGCTGTGGAAAAGCCTGTGGTCCTGTGGAGACAGCTGAAGGGGTTGAGGCCCTGTGGAAAGGCCTGTGACCCTGTATAGGGGTCTGTGGCCCCGCAGAGGGTGCATGTGGCGATGTAAAGAGAGCTGGAGGGAGTTGTGGTCTGAGGAAAAGGCCATGTGGAGTGGGCTGGAAAAGCCTGTGGAAGGCTCTGGAGTAAGATTTGGGCCTATGAAGTCCTTTGCAGTAAACAACATGCAACATGATTGCCTGTGGAGAGAGCTGGAGGGGCTTGTGGCACTGTGGAAAGGCCTGTGGCCCAGTAGGAGCCTGTGGTCCTGTGGAGAGAGCTGAAAGTGTTGTGGCCCTGTGGAAAGGCCTGTGACCCTGTATAGGGGTCCGTTGCCCTGTGGAGAGAGCTGGAGGGGCTTGTGCCCTATGGAAATGACTATGGCCATGTAGAAAGGCCTTTTGGCCTTGAAGAGGGGGCTTGTGCCCTGCAGACGGGCCTTGTGTCTCTGTGGAGAGAGCTAAAGGGGGCTGTGGCCATGCAGAAAGTGCATTTGGCCCTGTGGAGGGGAGCTATGGCCCGGTAAAGAGAGCTTGTTGTCGTGTGGAGAAGAGTTGGAGGGGATTGTGGCCCTGGGGAAAGGCCTGTGACCCTGTATAGGGGTCCGTTGCCCTGTGGAGAGAGCTGGAGGGGCTTGTGCCCTATGGAAATGACTATGGCCATGTGTTCACGGCTGCCTCTAGCCAGCCCCCCAATTTTTTTTTTCTTTAATAACACAAACACCATGAGGGCTGGCTATCGTGTGTCCACGGCTGCCTCTAGCCAGCCCCCCAATTTTTTTTTTTCTTTAATAACACAAACACCATGAGGGCTGGCTATCGTGTGTTCACGGCTGCCTCTAGCCAGCCCCCCAATTTTTTTTTTCTTTAATAACACAAACACCATGAGGGCTGGCTATCGTGTGTCCACGGCTGCCTCTAGCCAGCCCCCCAATTTTTTTTTTCTTTAATAACACAAACAGCATGAGGGCTGGCAATCGTGTGTCCACGGCTGCCTCTAGCCAGCCCCCCAATTTTTTTTTTTTCTTTAATAACACAAACACCATGAGGGCTGGCTATCATGTGTCCACGGCTGCCTCTAGCCAGCCCCCCAATTTTTTTTTTCTTTAATAACACAAACACCATGAGGGCTGGCTATCGTGTGTCCACGGCTGCCTCTAGCCAGCCCCCCAATTTTTTTTTTCTTTAATAACACAAACACCATGAGGGCTGGCTATCGTGTGTCCACGGCTGCCTCTAGCCAGCCCCCCAATTTTTTTTTTCTTTAATAACACAAACACCATGAGGGCTGGCTATCGTGTGTTCACGGCTGCCTCTAGCCAGCCCCCCAATTTTTTTTTTCTTTAATAACACAAACACCATGAGGGCTGGCTATCGTGTGTCCACGGCTGCCTCTAGCCAGCCCCCCAATTTTTTTTTTCTTTAATAACACAAACACCATGAGGGCTGGCTATCGTGTGTTCCCGGCTGCCTCTAGCCAGCCCCCCAATTTTTTTTTTCTTTAATAACACAAATACCATGAGGGCTGGCTATCGTGTGTCCACGGCTGCCTCTAGCCAGCCCCCCAATTTTTTTTTTCTTTAATAACACAAACACCATGAGGGCTGGCTATCGTGTGTTCACGGCTGCCTCTAGCCAGCCCCCCAATTTTTTTTTTCTTTAATAACACAAACAGCATGAGGGCTGACTATCGTGTGTCCACGGCTGCCTCTAGCCAGCCCCCCAATTTTTTTTTTCTTTAATAACACAAACACCATGAGGGCTGGCTATCGTGTGTCCACGGCTGCCTCTTGCCAGCCCCCCAATTTTTTTTTCTTTAATAACACAAACGCCATGAGGGCTGGCTATCGTGTGTTCACGGCTGCCTCTAGCCAGCCCCAGAATTTTTTTTTTCTTTAATAACACAAACACCATGAGGGCTGGCTATCGTGTGTCCACGGCTGCCTCTAGCCAACCCCCCAATTTTTTTTTTCTTTAATAACACAAACACCATGAGGGTTGGCTATCGTGTGTTCACGGCTGCCTCTAGCCAGCCCCCCAATTTTTTTTTCTTTAATAACACAAACACCATGAGGGCTGGCTATCGTGTGTCCACGGCTGCCTCTAGCCAGCCCCCCAATTTTTTTTTTCTTTAATAACACAAACACCATGAGGGCTGGCTATCATGTGTCCACGGCTGCCTCTAGCCAGCCCCCCAATTTTTTTTTTCTTTAATAACACAAACACAATGAGGGCTGGCTATCGTGTGTCCACGGCTGCCTCTTGCCAGCCCCCCAATTTTTTTTTCATTAATAACACAAACACCATGAGGGCTGGCTATCATGTGTCCACGGCTGCCTCTAGCCAGCCCTAAAATTATTATTTTTCTTTAATAACACAAACACCATGAGGGTTGGCTATCATGTGTCCACGGCTGCCTCTAGCCAGCCCTCAAATTTTTTTTTTCTTAAATAACACAAACACCATGAGGGCTGGCTATCATGTGTCCACGGCTGCCTCTAGCCAGCCCTCAAATTTTTTTTTTCTTTAATAACACAAACACCACGATGGCTTGCTATGAGGAAGGGAGCTATGGCCCTGTAAAGTTAGCTTGTTGTCCTGTGGAGAAGAGTTTGAGTGGATTGTGGCCCTGTGGAAATGCTTGTGGCTCGGCAGAATGAGCCAGTGGTACTGTGGAGAGAGCTGAAGGGGTTGAGGCCCTGTGGAAAGGCCTGTGACCCTGTATAGGGGTCTGTGGCCCCGCAGAGGGGCATGTAGCGATGTAAAGAGAGTAGGAGGGAGTTGTGGCCTGCGGAAAAGGCCATGTAGAGCGGGCTGGAGGGGCCTGCGGAAGGGTCTGAAGTAAGATTTGGGCCTATGAAGTCTTTTTGCGGCAAACAACATGCAACATGATTGCCTGTGGAGAGAGCTGGAGGGACTTGTAGCACTGTGGAAAGGCGTGTGGCCGGGTAGGATCCTGTGGTCCAGTGGAGAGAGCTGAAGGTGTTGTGGCCCTGTGGAAAGGCCTGTGACCCTGTATAGGGGTCCGTTGCCCTGTGGAGAGAGCTGGAGGTGCTCGTGCCCTATGGAAATGACTATGGCCATGTAGAAATGCCCTTTGGCCTTGAAGAGGGGGCTTGTGCCCTGCATACGGGCCTTGTGTCTCTGTGGAGAGAGCTAAAGGGGGCTGTGGCCGTGCAGAAAGTGCATTTGGCCCTGTGGAGGGGAGCTATGGCCCTGTAAAGAGAGCTTGTTGTCCTGTGGAGAAGAGTTGGAGGGGATTGTGGCTCTGTGGAAAGGCTTGTGGCCAGGCAGAAGTAGGCAATGGTGCTGTGGAGAGAGCTGAAGGGGTTGAGGCCCTGTGGAAAGGCCTGTGACCCTGTATAGGGGTCTGTGGCCCCGCAGAGGGGCATGTGGCGATGTAAAGAGAGCTGGAGGGAGTTGTGGCCTGAGGAAAAGGCCATGTGGAGCGGGCTGGAGAGGCCTGTGGAAGGCTCTGGAGTAAGATTTGGGCCTATGAAATCCTTTGCAGTAAACAACATGCAACATGATTGTCTGTGGAGAGAGCTGGAGGGGCTTGTGGCACTGTGGAAAGGCCTGTGGCCCTATGGATAGGCCCTTTAGCCTTGTGGAAAGGGGTGTGGCCCTGTGGTGAGAGCTGGAAGGAGTTGTGGGCTGTGGAAAAGCCTGTGGTCCTGTGGAGACAGCTGAAGGGGTTGAGGCCCTGTGGAAAGGCCTGTGACCCTGTATAGGGGTCCGTTGCCCTGTGGAGAGAGCTGGAGGGGCTCATGCCCTATGGAAATGACTATGGCCATGTAGAAAGGCCTTTTGGCCTTGAAGAGGGGGCTTCTGCCCTGCAGACGTGCCCTGTGACTCTGTGGAGAGAGCTGTTGGGAGTTGTGGCCGTGTGGAAAGTGCATTTGGCCTTGTGGAGGTGAGCTATGGCCCTGTAAAGAGAGCTTCTTGTCATGTGGAGAGAGCTGGAGGGTTTTGTGGCCCTGTAGAAAGGTCTGTGGCCCTATGGATAGGCCCTTTAGCCTTGTGGAAGGGGCTGTGGCCCTGTGTTGAGAGCTGGAAGGAGTTGTGGGCTGTGGAGAAGCCTGTGGTCCTGTGGAGACAGCTGAAGGGGTTGAGGCCCTGTGGAAAGGCCTGTGACCCTGTATAGGGGTCTGTGGCCCTGCAGAGGGGCATGTGGCGATGTAAAGAGAGCTGGAGGGAGTTGTGGCCTGAGGAAAAGGCCATGTGGAGCGGGCTGGAGAGGCCTGTGGAAGGCTCTGGAGTAAGATTTGGGCCTATGAAGTCCTTTGCAGTAAACAACATGCAACATGATTGCCTGTGGAGAGAGCTGGAGGGGCTTGTGGCACTGTGGAAAGGCCTGTGGCCCAGTAGGAGCCTGTGGTCCTGTGGAGAGAGCTGAAGGTGTTGTGGCCCTGTGGAAAGGCCTGTGACCCTGTGTAGTGGTCCATTGCCCTGTGGAGAGAGCTGGAGGGGCTCGTGCCCTATGGAAATGACTATGGCAATGTAGAAAGGCCTTTTGGCCTTGAAGAGGGGGCTTGTGCACTGCAGACGGGCCCTGTGACTCTGTGGAGAGAGCTGTTGGGAGTTGTGACCGTGTGGAAAGTGCATTTGGCCTTGTGGAGGTGAGCTATGGCCCGGTAAAGAGAGCTTCTTGTCCTGTGGAGAGAGCTGGAAGGTGTTGTGGCCCTGTGGAAAGGTCTGTGGCCCTATGGATAGGCCCTTAAGCCTTGTGGAAAGGGCTGTGGCCCTGTGGTGAGAGCTGGAAGGAGTTGTGGGCTGTGGAAAAGCCTGTGGTCCTGTGGAGACAGCTGAAGGGGTTGAGGCCCTGTGGAAATGCCTGTGACCCTTTATAGGGGTCTGTGGCCCCGCAGAGGGGCATGTGGCGATGTAAAGAGAGCTGGAGGGAGTTGTGGCCTGAGGAAAAGGCCATGTGGAGCGGGCTGGAGGCCTGTGGAAGGCTCTGGAGTAAGATTTGAGCCTATGAAGTCCTTTGCAGTAAACAACATGCAACATGATTGCCTGTGGAGAGAGCTGGAGGGGCTTGTGGCACTGTGGAAAGGCCTGTGGCCCAGTAGGAGCCTGTGGTCCTGTGGAGAGAGCTGAAGGTGTTGTGGCCCTGTGGAAAGGCCTGTGACCCTGTATAGGGGTCCGTTGCCCTGTGGAGAGAGCTGGAGGGGCTCATGCCCTATGGAAATGACTATAGCCATGTAGAAAGGCCTTTTGGCCTTGAAGAGGGGGCTTGTGCCCTGCAGACGGGCCCTGTGACTCTGTGGAGAGAGCTGTTGGGAGTTGTGGCCGTGTGGAAAGTGCATTTGGCCCTGTGGAGGTGAGCTATGGCCCTGTAAAGAGAGCTTCTTGTCCTGTGGAGAGAGCTGGAGGGTGTTGTGGCCCTGTGGAAAGGTCTGTGGCCCTATGGATAGGCCCTTTAGCCTTGTGGAAGGGGCTGTGGCCCTGTGGTGAGAGCTAGAAAGAGTTGTGGGCTGTGGAAAAGCCTGTGGTCCTGTGGAGACAGCTGAAGGGGTTGAGGCCCTGTGGAAAGGCCTGTGGAAAGGCCTGTGACCCTGTATAGGGGTCCGTTGCCCTGTGGAGAGAGCTGGAGGGGCTCGTGCCCTATGGAAATGACTATGGCCATGTAGAAAGGCCTTTTGACGGGCCTTGTGTCTCTGTGGAGAGAGCTAAAGGGGGCTGTGGTTGTGCAGAAAGTGCGTTTGGCCCTGTGGAGGGGAGCTATGGCCCGGTAAAGAGAGCTTGTTGTCCTGTGGAGAAGAGTTGGAGGGGATTGTGGCCCTGTGGAATGGCCTGTGACCCTGTATAGGGGTCTGTGGCCCCGCAGAGGGGCATGTAGCGATGTAAAGAGAGCTGGAGGGAGTTGTGGCCTGCGGAAAAGGCCATGTAGCACTGTGGAAAGGCCTGTGGCCGGGTAGGAGCCTGTGGTCCTGTGGAGAGAGCTGAAGGTGTTGTGGTCACGCAAATGAGCCCTTTTAACTGATTAAAGGGGGGTGGAGGAGGCTGTGGCCCTGATGAAAGAGCTGAAAGGGGTTGTAGCCTTGTAGAAGGAGCCTGTGGTCTTCTGGAGAGAGCTGGAGGGGGTTATTGCCTTGGGGAAATGCCTATGGCCCTGCGGAGGGGACCTATGACCCTTTGAAAAAGGCCTTTGGCCTTTTGGAGGGGGCTGTTGCCTTGTAAAGGGAGCCTCTGTCCTTTTTAAGAGAGACAGAGGGGGTTGTGGCCTTATGGAAAGGCCTATGACACAGTGAAAGGGCCCTGTGGAGAGAGGTGAAGGCGGTTGTGGCCCTGTGTAAATGCCTGTAAACCTGTAGAAGGAGCCTGTGGTTCTGTGGAGAGAACTTGAGGGGGGTTATGGCCCTGTGGAATGGACCTATAGCCCTTTGCAAAGGGCCTTTGGCCTTGTGGAGGTGGCTGTTGCCCTGCAGAAGGAGCCTGTGGCCCTGTTGAGAGAGCCAGAGGGGGTTGTGGCCCTATTTAAAGGCCAGTGGCCCTGTAGACTGGCCCCTTGGCCTTGATGAAGGGGATTGTGCCCAGCAGACGGGACCAGTGACTCTGTGGAGAGAGCTGGAGGGGATTGTGGCCATGTGGAAAGTGCATTTGGCCCTGTGGAGGGGAGCTATGGCTCTGTAAAGAGCATGAGGGCTGGCTATCGTGTGCCCACGGCTGTCTCCAGCCGGCCCTCAAGGTTTATATTTTTTATCATCATCTTATTTTTATTTTTATATAGCGCTTACATATTCCACAGCGCTTTACATACATTATTGTCGCTGTCCCCATTGGGGCTCACAATCTAGATTCCCTATCAGTGTGTCTTTGGAGTGTGGGAGGAAACCGGAGAACCCGGAGGAAACCCATGCAAACACGGGGAGAACATACAAACTCGTTTCAGATGTTGTCCTTGGTGGGATATAAATATAACACTTCCATGAAGGCTGGCTATCCGCGTGCACACGGCTCTCGCCAGCCAGCCCTAAAGGTTTATATTTTTATTTATAAGAAATGCAACCATGAAGGCTGGCTATCGTGTGCCCATGGCTGTCACCAGCCAGCCCTCAAATTTTTTTATTTTTTTTAATAACATTAAAACCACGAGGGCTGGCTCTCGTGTGCCCATGGCTGTCTCCAGCCAGCCCTGAGGAAGCATTTGAAAAAAGAAAAAAAAAAGCTAAGGTTTGTATGTTATTTCATTTGAGATAAGGGTGCAGAAGGACTTGTGTATTTGGCCAATTGTCAGCAAAACATCTTGTAGTACAGAAAAGATAAGAGACTCCGTCTGCAGACGTCTGAAAAGTTGAGAGTGAACTCAATTGTAGAAGTGTGAAAAATCTGTCCATGTCACAAACTCAAAGTTATGGAGGGCACCATCTAATCACTATGGGATCAACATGCAGCATACCAAATATATATAAACATCGGCAAGAAGAAAAGGGGTATGCTCTTGTGCAGTGATCACCCAATCTAGACAATACTTCAATAAATTACAATGAATTATATTTTTTATAAATACATACAAACAATGTCACAATCCAATTCATGAAAACACAAGTAAAAGTTAATATAGTGGAATTACCCACTAATGGAAAGCCCACCTACTCCAAAATCCATCCCAGAAAAACACATGATTGTAATATATCAAGTAAAGATCAAATATACACTTAGGCTGTCCCTGGTGATCAATTTTGCACATTAATATACTGACTGGCAAATCCGCCACCAGTATTAGAGGTAATGCACTATAGCACAAAATATATACTATAGCAGACAATATAATAAAATGTAAGAATCCAAGGCAAAAACCACACAAATACAGGGCATTAAACTGGTCAGTGCCATGTATTCACACACCAGAAGAAACAATATCCAAAACACAAATAAATAAACACCCCATTCATGCTGTTAGTGCCCCTGCTATTCCTATTAGTACTGGAATCAATAATCACCACACATGGGCAGGGCCGGCTCCAGGTTTTTGTGGGCCCTAGGCGAAAGTCTCAGTGGGCCCCTTTAACACATATCGCGATTCATAATGCACAGATACTGCAGAAATATATATATATATATATATATATATATATATATATATAATATATATATATAGTGTGTCCACGGCTGCCTCTAGCCAACCCTCAAATTTATTTATTTTCTTTAATAACACAAACACCATGAGGGCTGGCTATCGTGTGTCCACGGCTGCCTCTAGCCAGCCCTCAAATTTATTTTTTTTCTTTAATAACACAAACACCATGAGGGCTGGCTATCGTGTGTCCACGGCTGCCTCTAGCCAGCCCTTAAATTTTTTTTTTCTTTAATAACACAAACACCATGAGGGCTGGCTATCATGTGTCCACGGCTGCCTCTAGCCAGCCCTTAAATTTTTTTTTTCTTTAATAACACAAACACCATGAGGGCTTGCTATGGTGTGTCCACGGCTGCCTCTAGCCAGCCCTAAAATTATTATTTTTTCTTTAATAACACAAACACCATGAGGGCTGGCAATCGTGTGTCCACGGCTGCCTCTAGCCAGCCCTCAAATTTATTTATTTTCTTTAATAACACAAACACCATGAGGGCTGGCTATCGTGTGTCCACTGCTGCCTCTAGCCAGCCCTCAAATTTATTTTTTTTCTTTAATAACACAAACAGCATGTGGGCTGGCTATCGTGTGTCCACGGCTGCCTCTAGCCAGCCCTTAAATTTTTTTTTTCTTTAATAACACAAACACCATGAGGGCTGGCTATCATGTGTCCACGGCTGCCTCTAGCCAGCCCTTAAATTTTTTTTTTCTTTAATAACACAAACACCATGAGGGCTTGCTATGGTGTGTCCACGGCTGCCTCTAGCCAGCCCTAAAATTATTATTTTTTCTTTAATAACACAAACACCATGAGGGCTGGCAATCGTGTGTCCACGGCTGCCTCTAGCCAGCCCTCAAATTTTTTTTCTTTAATAACACAAACACCATGAGGGCTGGCTTTGAGGAAGGGAGCTATGGCCCTGTAAAGTTAGCTTGTTGTCCTGTGGAGAAGAGTTTGAGCGGATTGTGGCCCTGTGGAAATGCTTGTGGCTTGGCAGAAGGAGCCAGTGGTCCTGTGGAGAGAGCTGAAGGGGTTGAGGCCCTGTGGAAAGGCCTGTGACCCTGTATAGGGGTCTGTGGCCCCGCAGAGGGGCATGTGGCGATGTAAAGAGAGCTGGAGGGAGTTGTGGCCTGCGGAAAAGGCCATCTAGAGCGGGCTGGAGGGGCCTGTGGAAGGGTCTGAAGTAAGATTTGGGCATATGAAGTCTTTTTGCGGCAAACAACATGCAACATGATTGCCTGTGGAGAGAGCTGGAGGGACTTGTAGCACTGTGGAAAGGCGTGTGGCCGGGTAGGAGCCTGTGGTCCTGTGGAGAGAGCTGAAGCTGTTGTGGCCCTGTGGAAAGGCCTGTGACCCTGTATAGGGGTCCGTTGCCCTGTGGAGAGAGCTGGAGGTGCTCGTGCCCTATGGAAATGAGTATGGCCATGTAGAAAGGCCTTTTGGCCTTGAAGAGGGGGCTTGTGCCCTGCATACGGGCCTTGTGTCTTTGTGGAGAGAGCTAAAGGGGGCTGTGGCCATGCAGAAAGTGCATTTGGCCCTGTGGAGGGGAGCTATGGCCCAGTAAAGAGAGCTTGTTGTCCTGTGGAGAAGAGTTGGAGGGGATTGTGGCTCTGTGGAAAGGCTTGTGGCCCGGCAGAAGTAGGCAGTGGTGCTGTGGAGAGAGCTGAAGGGGTTGAGGCCCTGTGGAAAGGCCTGTGACCCTGTATAGGAGTCTGTGGCCCCGCAGAGGGGCATGTGGCGATGTAAAGAGAGATGGAGGGAGTTGTGGCCTGAGGAAAAGGCCATGTGGAGCGGGCTGGAGAGGCCTGTGGAAGGCTCTGGAGTAAGATTTGGGCCTATGAAGTCCTTTGCAGTAAACAACATGCAACATGATTGCCTGTGGAGAGAGCTGGAGGGGCTTGTGGCACTGTGGAAAGGCCTGTGGCCCAGTAGGAGCCTGTGGTACTGTGGAGAGAGCTGAAGGTTTTGTGGCCCTGTGGAAAGGATTTTAAGCGCAGCAGAAACGCTGCGGAAAAATCCGCAGCATGGGCATTAACATTGCGGAATGCCACTGAGTACCATGGGGTGCGGATTACGAAGTGTTTCACAAGCGTTTCCGCTGCCTAAATTACGCAACAT
The DNA here is from genome assembly GCF_046119375.1 of Phyllobates terribilis. NCBI lineage: Eukaryota > Metazoa > Chordata > Amphibia > Anura > Dendrobatidae > Phyllobates > Phyllobates terribilis. Next base: position 321,957,079 of record NW_027362764.1, on the reverse strand, counting down.
ATACGCTTGTAAATCGCTACATGGGCACGCAGCCTGAGGCTGTGTTCACATACCACGCTTTTTTCCGGTCCGGAGGAGAAGTGATGTCACAGAGGAGGATGAAGAATCCTGTTCCTCCTACCCTTTGTGACATTTCTGCCAGCCCCCATTTCATTTTGCAATATAATACTATACAGTACGAAATCAAAATTAAATAAATCAAGATGTATTAAAAATAATAAAGAATTAATACTTACCCTTTCAGACGCCTTTTTGGTCTATCTGGTGCAGAGCCAAGGCCACGTGCTGAGCGACAGGACCTTCCATGATGTCACAGGAAGGTCCTGTCGCTTGGTATTTGGCTTTGGTTCTGCACCGGATAGCCCTAAAAGGCATCGGAAAGGGTAAGTATTAATTCTATTGTGATGTCATAATACCCCACAACTATTAGTAGAGGCAAAAAAGTGACACATTTATTCCATTTTATTTATTGAAAGAAATTAGGCTTAAACCAAAAATGACATGATGGGGCGGATTGCCTGTAAAGATGCCTTCTTTTTAATGTATTGATCTTCATGAAATAAAGTAACATTCATCGTATGGAAACCGGTGCCAGCATTCCTTTTTTCATGTTTGGCTTTCAGGCGGTGGCCTACCGCCACTGAGCACCTGACCGGATCCACTGATTGGAAGGAGGGGGGAGCTTTCCATTTCCCAATTTTCTCATTTGGCTCCAAAAATAACATGTCAATCAAGAAAACTGGTATAAAGGAGCATGGCATAGGTGACATTTCTTTGCAAGCATTCAACCTGTGTAAAGAAAAAAAGAATATTAAACAGTGCAGTATACTATATCAGGTTCCTTTACTCGAGCTGACCAATGGTCAATAGGTCACTCAAATGAGTCCTTTTAACTGACTAAAGGGGGGTGGAGGAGGCTGTGGCCCTGATGAAAGAGCTGAAAAGGGTTGTAGCCTTGTAGAAGGAGCCTGTGGAGAGAGCTGGAGGGGGTTATTGCCTTGGGGAAATGCCTATGGCTCTGTGGAAGGGACCGGTGGCCCTTTGAAAAAGGCCTTTGGACTTGTGGAAGGGGCTGTGGCCTTGTAAAGGGAGCCTCTGTCCTTTTTGAGAGAGACAGAGGGGGTTGTGGCCTTATGGAAAAGCCTATGACACAGTGAAAGGGCCCTGTGGAGAGAGGTGAAGGCGGTTGTGGCCCTGTATAAATGCCTGTAAACCTGTAGAAGGAGCCTGTTGTTCTGTGGAGAGAGCTTGAGGGGGTTATGGCCCTATGGAAATGACTATGGCCCTGTGGAATGGACCTATGGCTCTTTGCAAAGGGCCTTTGGCCTTGTGGAGGGGGCCCTTGCCCTGTAGAAGGAGCCTGTGGCCCTCTTGAGAGAGCCAGAGGAGGTTGTGGCACTATTTAAAGGCCAGTGGCCCTGTAGAAAGGCCCCTTGGCCTTGATGAAGGGGCTTGTGCCCTGCAGACGGGCCCCATGACTGTGTAGAGAGCTGGAGGGGGTTGTGGCCATGTGGAAAGTGCATTTGGCCCTGTGGAGGGGAGCTATGGCCCTGTAAAGAGAGCCTGTTGTCCTGTGGAATTGGAGGGGATTGTGGCCCTGTGGAAAGGCTTGTGGCCGGCAGAAGGAGCCAGTGGTCCTGTGGAGAGAGCTGAAGGGGTTGAGGCCCTGTGGAGAGGCCTGTGACCCTGTATAGGGGTCTGTTGCCCCGCAGAGGGGCATGTGGCGATGTAAAGAGAGCTGGATGGAGTTGTGGCCTGTGGAAAAGGCCATGTGGAGCGTGCTGGAGGGGCCTGTGGAAGGCTCTGGAGTAAGATGGGGGCCTATGAAGTCCTTTGCAGTAAACATCTAAATTTTCAATCTTCGTGTCCGATTTGCAACAGGGTTGACTCCAATGTTGCCGAACTGCAACAAAAATTGACTCTTGTTGCAAAAGTGCAACATGATTGACTGTGGAGAGAGCTGGATGGTGCTTGTGGCACTGTGGAAAGACCTGTGGCCCGGTAGTAGCCTGTGGTCCTGTGGAGAGAGCTGAAGGTGTTGTGGCCCTGTGGAAAGGCCTGTGACCCTGTATAGGGGTCGGTTGCCCTGTGGAGAGAGCTTGTTGTCCTGTGGAGAAGAGTTGGAGGGGATTGTGGCCCTGTGGAAATGCTTGTGGCCCGGCAGAAGGAGCCAGTGGTCCTGTGGAGAGAGCTGAAGGGGTTGAGGCCCTGTGGAAAGGCCTGTGACCCTGTATAGGGGTCTGTGGCCCTGTAGAGGGGCATGTGGCGATGTAAAGAGAGCTGGAGGGAGTTGTGGCCTGCGGAAAAGGCCATGTGGAGCGTGCTGGAGGGGCCTGTGGAAGGGTCTGAAGTAAGATTTGGGCATATGAAGTCCTTTTTTCGGTAAACAACATGCAACATGATTGCCTGTGGAGAGAGCTAGAGGGACTTGTAGCACTGTGGAAAAGCCTGTGGCCGGGTAGGAGCCTGTGGTCCTGTGGAGAGAGCTGAAGGTGTTGTGGCCCTGTGGAAAGGCCTGTGAGCCTGTATAGGGGTCCGTTGCCCTGTGGAGAGAGCTGGAGGGGCTTGTGCCCTATGGAAATGACTATGGCCATGTAGAAAGGCCCTTTGGCCTTGAAGAGGGGGCTTGTGTCCTGCAGACGGGCCCTGTGTCTCTGTGGAGAGAGCTAAAGGGGGCTGTGGCCTTGCAGAAATTGCATTTGGCCCTGTGGAGGGGAGCTATGGCTCTGTAAAGAGAGCTTGTTGTCCTGTGGAGAAGAGTTGGAGGGGATTGTGGCCCTGTGGAAATGCTTGTGGCCAGGCAGAAGGAGCCAGTGGTCCTGTGGAGAGAGCTGAAGGGGTTGAGGCCCTGTGGAAAGGCCTGTGACCCTGTATAGGGGTCTGTGGCCCCGCAGAGGTGCATGTGGCGATGTAAAGAGAGCTGGAGGGAGTTGTGGCCTGCGGAAAAGGCCATGTGGAGCGGGCTGGAGGGGCCTGTGGAAGGGTCTGAAGTAAGATTTGGGCCTATGAAGTCCTTTTTTCGGTAAACAACATGCAACATGATTGCCTGTGGAGAGAGCTAGAGGGACTTGTAGCACTGTGGAAAATCCTGTCGCCGGGTAGGAGCCTGTGGTCCTGTGGAGAGAGTTGAAGGTGTTGTGGCCCTGTGGAAAGGCCTGTGACCCTGTATAGCGGTCCGTTGCCCTGTGGAGAGAGCTTGAGGGGCTCGTGCCCTATGGAAATGACTATGGCCATGCAGAAAGGCCTTTTGGCTTTGAAGAGGGGGCTTGTGCCCTGCAGACAGGCCCTGTGACTCTGTGGAGAGGGCTGTTGGGAGTTGTGGCCATGTGGAAAGTGCATTTGACCCTGTGGAGGTGAGCTATGGCCCTGTAAAGAGAGCTTCTTGTCCGGTGGAGAGAGCTGGAGGGTGTTGTGGCCATGTGGAAAGGTTTGTGGCCCTATGGATAGGCCCTTTGGCCTTGTGGAAGCGGCTTTGGCCCTGTGGTGAGAGATGGAAGCAGTTGTGGGCTGTGGAAAAGCCTGTGGTCCTGTGGAGACAGCTGAAGGGTTTGAGGCCCTGTGGAAAGGCCTGTGACCCTGTATAGGGGTCTGTGGCCCCGCAGAGGGTGCATGTGGCGATGTAAAGAGAGCTGGAGGGAGTTGTGGTCTGAGGAAAAGGCCATGTGGAGTGGGCTGGAAAGGCCTGTGGAAGGCTCTGGAGTAAGATTTGGGCCTATGAAGTCCTTTGCAGTAAACAACATGCAACATGATTGCCTGTGGAGAGAGCTGGAGGGGCTTGTGGCACTGTGGAAAGGCCTGTGGCCCAGTAGGAGCCTGTGGTCCTGTGGAGAGAGCTGAAAGTGTTGTGGCCCTGTGGAAAGGCCTGTGACCCTGTATAGGGGTCCGTTGCCCTGTGGAGAGAGCTGGAGGGGCTTGTGCCCTATGGAAATGACTATGGCCATGTAGAAAGGCCTTTTGGCCTGGAAGAGGGGGCTTGTGCCCTGCAGACGGGCCTTGTGTCTCTGTGGAGAGAGCTAAAGGGGGCTGTGGCCATGCAGAAAGTGCATTTGGCCCTGTGGAGGGGAGCTATTGCCCGGTAAAGAGAGCTTGTTGTCGTGTGGAGAAGAGTTGGAGGGGATTGTGGCCCTGGGGAAAGGCCTGTGACCCTGTATAGGGGTCCGTTGCCCTGTGGAGAGAGCTGGAGGGGCTCGTGCCCTATGGAAATGACTATGGCCATGTAGAAAGGCCTTTTGGCCTTGAAGAGGGGGCTTGTGCCCTGCAGACGGGCCTTGTGACTCTGTGGAGAGAGCTGTTGGGAGTTGTGGCCGTGTGGAAAGTGCATTTGGCCCTGTGGAGGTGAGCTATGGCCCTGTAAAGAGAGCTTCTTGTCCTGTGGAGAGAGCTGGAGGGTGTTGTGGCCCTGTGGAAATGTCTGTGGCCCTATGGATAGGCCCTTTAGCCTTGTGGAAGGGGCTGTGGCCCTGTGGTGACAGCTGGAAGGAGTTGTGGGCTGTGGAAAAGCCTGTGGTCCTGTGGAGAGAGCTGAAGGGGTTGAGGCCCTGTGGAAAGGCCTGTGACCCTGTATAGGTGTCTGTGGCCCCGCAGAGGGGCATGTGGCGATGTAAAGAGAGCTGGAGGGAGTTGTGGCCTGCGGAAAAGGCCATGTGGAGCGGGCTGGAGGGGCCTGTGGAAGGCTCTGGAGTAAGGTTTGGGCCTATGAAGTCCTCTGCAGTAAACAACATGCAGCATGATTGCCTGTGGAGAGAGCTGAAGCTGTTGTGGCCCTGTGGAAAGGACTGTGACCCTGTACAGGGGTCCGTTGCCCTGTGGAGAGAGCTGGAGGTGCTCGTGCCCTATGGGAATGACTATGGCCATGTAGAAAGGCCTTTTGGCCTTGAAGAGGGGCTTGTGCCCTGCAGACGGGCCCTGTGACTCTGTGGAGAGGGCTGTTGGGAGTTGTGGCCGTGTGGAAAGTGCATTTGGCCCTGTGGAGGTGAGCTATGGCCCTGTAAAGAGAGCTTCTTGGCCTGTGGAGAGAGCTGGAGCGTGTTGTGGCCCTGTGGAAAGGTCTGTGGCCCTATGGATAGGCCCTTTAGCCTTGTGGAAGGGGCTGTGGCCCTGTGGTGAGAGCTGGAAGGAGTTGTGGGCTGTGGAAAAGCCTGTGGTCCTGTGGAGAGAGCTGAAGGGGTTGAGGCCCTGTGGAAAGGCCTGTGACCCTGTATAGGGGTCTGTGGCCCCGCAGAGGGGCATGTGGCGATGTAAAGAGAGCTGGAGGGAGTTGTGGCCTGAGGAAAAGGCCATGTGGAGCCGGCTGGAGGGGCCTGTGGAAGGCTCTGGAGTAAGAATTGGGCCTATGAAGTCCTTTGCACTAAAAAACATGCAACATGATTGCCTGTGGAGAGAGCTAGAGGGGCTTGTGGCACTGTGGAAAGTCCTGTGGCTCAGTAGGAGCCTGTGGTCCTGTGGAGAGAGCTGAAGGTGTTGTGGTCACTCAATTGAGCCCTTTTAACTGATTAAAGGGGGGCGGAGGAGGCTGTGGCCCTGATGAAAGAGCTCAAAGGGGTTGTAGTCTTGTAGAAGGAGCCTGTGGTCCTGTGGAGAGAGCTGGAGGGGGTTATTGCCTTGGGGAAATGCCTATGGCCCTGCGAAAGGGACCTGTGGCCCTTTGAAAAAGGCCTTTGGCCTTGTGGAGGGGGCTGTTGCCTTGTAAAGGGAGCCTCTGTCCTTTTTGAGAGAGACAGAGGGGGTTGTGGCCTTATGGAAAGGCCTATGACACAGTGAAAGGGCCCTGTCGCCTTGTGGAGAGAGGTGAAGGCGGATGTGTCCCTGTGTATATGCCTGTAAACCTGTAGAAGGAGCCTGCGGTTCTGTGGAGAGAGCTTGAGGGGGGTTATGGCCCTATGGAAATGACTATGGCCCTGTGGAATGGACCTATGGCCCTTTGCAAAGGGCCTTTAGCCTTGTGGAGGGGGCCCTTGCCCTGTAGAAGGAGCCTGTGGCCCTCTTGAGAGAGCCAGAGGAGGTTGTGGCACTATTTAAAGGCCAGTGGCCCTGTAGAAAGGCCCCTTGGCCTTGATGAAGGGGCTTGTGCCCTGCAGACGGGCCCCATGACTCTGTGTAGAGAGCTGGAGGGGGTTGTGGTCATGTGGAAAGTGCATTTGGCCCTGTGGAGGGGAGCTATGGCCCTGTAAAGAGAGCCTGTTGTCCTGTGGAATTGGAGGGGATTGTGGCCCTGTGGAAAGGCTTGTGGCCCGGCAGAAGGAGCCAGTGGTCCTGTGGAGAGAGCTGAAAGGGTTGAGGCCCTGTGGAGAGGCCTGTGACCCTGTATAGGGGTCTGTTGCCCCGCAGAGGGGCATGTGGCGATGAAAAGACAGCTGGATGGAGTTGTGGCCTGTGGAAAAGGCCATGTGGAGCGTGCTGGAGGGGCCTATGGAAGGCTCTGGAGTAAGATGGGGGCCTATGAAGTCCTTTGCAGTAAACATCTAAATTTTCAAGCTTCGTGTCCGATTTGCAACAGGGTTGACTCCAATGTTGCCGAACTGCAACAAAAATTGACTCTTGTTGCAAAAGTGCAACATGATTGCCTGTGGAGAGAGCTGGATGGTGCTTGTGGCACTGTGGAAAGACCTGTGGCCCGGTAGTAGCCTGTGGTCCTGTGGAGAGAGCTGAAGGTGTTGTGGCCCTGTGGAAAGGCCTGTGACCCTGTATAGGGGTCCGTTGCCCTGTGGAGAGAGCTGGAGGGGCTTGTGCCCTATGGAAATGACTATGGCCATGTAGAAAGGCCCTTTGGCCTTGAAGAGGGGGCTTGTGTCCTGCAGACGGGCCCTGTGTCTCTGTGGAGAGAGCTAAAGGGGGCTGTGGCCGTGCAGAAAGTGCATTTGGCCCTGTGGAGGGGAGCTATGGCTCTGTTAAGAGAGCTTGTTGTCCTGTGGAGAAGAGTTGGAGGGGATTGTGGCCCTGTGGAAATGCTTGTGGCCCGGCAGAAGGAGCCAGTGGTCTTGTGGAGAGAGCTGAAGGGGTTGAGGCCCTGTGGAAAGGCCTGTGACCCTGTATAGGGGTCTGTGGCCCCGCAGAGGGGCATGTGGCGATGTAAAGAGAGCTGGAGGGAGTTGTGGCCTGCGGAAAAGGCCATGTGGAGCGGGCTGGAGGGGCCTGTGGAAGGGTCTGAAGTAAGATTTGGGCCTATGAAGTCCTTTTTTCGGTAAACAACATGCAACATGATTGCCTGTGGAGAGAGCTAGAGGGACTTGTAGCACTGTGGAAAAGCCTGTCGCCGGGTAGGAGCCTGTGGTCCTGTGGAGAGAGCTGAAGGTGTTGTGGCCCTGTGGAAAGGCCTGTGACCCTGTATAGCGGTCCGTTGCCCTGTGGAGAGAGCTTGAGGGGCTCGTGCCCTATGGAAATGACTATGGCCATGCAGAAAGGCCTTTTGGCTTTCAAGAGGGGGCTTGTGCCCTGCAGACGGGCCCTGTGACTCTGTGGAGAGGGCTGTTGGGAGTTGTGGCCGTGTGGAAAGTGCATTTGGCCCTGTGGAGGTGAGCTATGGCCCTGTAAAGAGAGCTTCTTGTCCGGTGGAGAGAGCTGGAGGGTGTTGTGGCCATGTGGAAAGGTTTGTGGCCCTATGGATAGGCCCTTTGGCCTTGTGGAAGGGGCTTTGGCCCTGTGGTGAGAGGTGGAAGGAGTTGTGGGCTGTGGAAAAGCCTGTGGTCCTGTGGAGACAGCTGAAGGGGTTGAGGCCCTGTGGAAAGGCCTGTGACCTTGTATAGGGGTCTGTGGCCCCGCAGAGGGTGCATTTGGCGATGTAAAGAGAGCTGGAGGGAGTTGTGGTCTGAGGAAAAGGCCATGTGGAGTGGGCTGGAAAGGTCTGTGGAAGGCTCTGGAGTAAGATTTGGGCCTATGAAGTCCTTTGCAGTAAACAACATGCAACATGATTGCCTGTGGAGAGAGCTGGAGGGGCTTGTGGCACTGTGGAAAGGCCTGTGGCCCAGTAGGAGCCTGTGGTCCTGTGGAGAGAGCTGAAAGTGTTGTGGCCCAGTGGAAAGGCCTGTGACCCTGTATAGGGGTCCGTTGCCCTGTGGAGAGAGCTGGAGGGGCTTGTGCCCTATGGAAATGACTATGGCCATGTAGAAAGGCCTTTTGGCCTTGAAGAGGGGGCTTGTGCCCTGCAGACGGGCCTTGTGTCTCTGTGGAGAGAGCTAAAGGGGGCTGTGGCCATGCAGAAAGTGCATTTGGCCCTGTGGAGGGGAGCTATGGCCCGGTAAAGAGAGCTTGTTGTCGTGTGGAGAAGAGTTGGAGGGGATTGTGGCCCTGGGGAAAGGCCTGTGACCCTGTATAGGGGTCCGTTGCCCTGTGGAGAGAGCTGGAGGGGTTCGTGCCCTATGGAAATTACTATGGCCATGTAGAAAGGCCTTTTGGCCTTGAAGAGGGGGCTTGTGCCCTCCAGACGGGCCTTGTGACTCTGTGGAGAGAGCTGTTGGGAGTTGTGGCCGTGTGGAAAGTGCATTTGGCCCTGTGGAGGTGAGCTATGGCCCTGTAAAGAGAGCTTCTTGTCCTGTGGAGAGAGCTGGAGGGTGTTGTGGCCCTGTGGAAATGTCTGTGTCCCTATGGATAGGCCCTTTAGCCTTGTGGAAGGGGCTGTGGCCCTGTGGTGAGAGCTGGAAGGAGTTGTGGGCTGTGGAAAAGCCTGTGGTCCTGTGGAGAGAGCTGAAGGGGTTGAGGCCCTGTGGAAAGGCCTGTGACCCTGTATAGGGATCTGTGGCCCCGCAGAGGGGCATGTGGCGATGTAAAGAGAGCTGGAGGGAGTTGTGGCCTGCGGAAAAGGCCATGTGGAGCGGGCTGGAGGGGCCTGTGGAAGGGTCTGAAGTAAGATTTGGGCCTATGAAGTCCTTTTGCGGTAAACAACATGAAACATGATTGCCTGTGGAGAGAGCTGGAGGGACTAGTAGCACTGTGGAAAGGCCTGTGGCCGGGCTGGAGCCTGTGGTCCTGTGGAAGAGCTGAAGGTGTTGTGGCCCTGTGGAAAGGCCTGTGACCCTGTATAGCGGTCCGTTGCCCTGTGGAGAGAGCTGGAGGGGCTTGTGCCCTATGGAAATGACTATGGCCATGTAGAAAGGCCTTTTGGCCTTGAAGAGGGGGCTTGTGCCCTGCAGACGGGCCTTGTGTCTCTGTGGAGAGAGCTAAAGGGGGCTGTGGCCGTGCAGAAAGTGCATTTGGCCCTGTGGAGGGGAGCTATGGCCCTGTAAAGAGAGCTTGTTGTCCTGTGGAGAAGAGTTGGAGGGGATTGTGGCCCTGTGGAAAGGCTTGTAGCCCGGCAGAAGGAGGCAGTGGTCCTGTGGAGAGAGCTGAAGGGGTTGAGGCCCTGTGGAAAGGCATGTGACCCTGTATAGGGGTCTGTGGCCCCGCAGAGGGGCATGTGGCGATGTAAAGAGAGCTGGAGGGAGTTGTGGCCTGAGGAAAAGGCCATGTGGAGCGGGCTGGAGGGGCCTGTGGAAGGCTCTGGAGTAAGGTTTGGGCCTATGAAGTCCTCTGCAGTAAACAACATGCAACATGATTGCCTGTGGAGAGAGCTGTAGCTGTTGTGGCCCTGTGGAAAGGACTGTGACCCTGTACAGGGGTCCGTTGCCCTGTGGAGAGAGCTGGAGGTGCTCGTGCCCTATGGGAATGACTATGGCCATGTAGAAAGGCCTTTTGGCCTTGAAGAGGGGCTTGTGCCCTGCAGACGGGCCCTGTGACTCTGTGGAGAGGGCTGTTGGGAGTTGTGGCCGTGTGGAAAGTGCATTTGGCCCTGTGGAGGTGAGCTATGGCCCTGTAAAGAGAGCTTCTTGTCCTGTGGAGAGAGCTGGAGCGTGTTGTGGCCCTGTGGAAAGGTCTGTGGCCCTATGGATAGGCCCTTTAGCCTTGTGGAAGGGGCTGTGGCCCTGTGGTGAGAGCTGGAAGGAGTTGTGGGCTGTGGAAAAGCCTGTGGTCCTGTGGAGAGAGCTGAAGGGGTTGAGGCCCTGTGGAAAGGCCTGTGACCCTGTATAGGGGTCTGTGGCCCCGCAGAGGGGCATGTGGCGATGTAAAGAGAGCTGGAGGGAGTTGTGGCCTGAGGAAAAGGCCATGTGGAGCCGGCTGGAGGGGCCTGTGGAAGGCTCTGGAGTAAGATTTGGGCCTATGAAGTCCTTTGCACTAAAAAACATGCAACATGATTGCCTGTGGAGAGAGCTAGAGGGGCTTGTGGCACTGTGGAAAGTCCTGTGGCTCAGTAGGAGCCTGTGGTCCTGTGGAGAGAGCTGAAGGTGTTGTGGTCACTCAATTGAGCCCTTTTAACTGATTAAAGGGGGGCGGAGGAGGCTGTGGCCCTGATGAAAGAGCTCAAAGGGGTTGTAGTCTTGTAGAAGGAGCCTGTGGTCCTGTGGAGAGAGCTGGAGGGGGTTATTGCCTTGGGGAAATGCCTATGGCCCTGCGAAAGGGACCTGTGGCCCTTTGAAAAAGGCCTTTGGCCTTGTGGAGGGGGCTGTTGCCTTGTAAAGGGAGCCTCTGTCCTTTTTGAGAGAGACAGAGGGGGTTGTGGCCTTATGGAAAGGCCTATGACACAGTGAAAGGGCCCTGTCGCCTTGTGGAGAGAGGTGAAGGCGGATGTGTCCCTGTGTATATGCCTGTAAACCTGTAGAAGGAGCCTGCGGTTCTGTGGAGAGAGCTTGAGGGGGGTTATGGCCCTATGGAAATGACTATGGCCCTGTGGAATGGACCTATGGCCCTTTGCAAAGGGCCTTTGGCCTTGTGGAGGGGGCCCTTGCCCTGTAGAAGGAGCCTGTGGCCCTCTTGAGAGCCAGAGGAGGTTGTGGCACTATTTAAAGGCCAGTGGCCCTGTAGAAAGGCCCCTTGGCCTTGATGAAGGGGCTTGTGCCCTGCAGACGGGCCCCATGACTCTGTGTAGAGAGCTGGAGGGGGTTGTGGCCATGTGGAAAGTGCATTTGGCCCTGTGGAGGGGAGCTATGGCCCTGTAAAGAGAGACTGTTGTCCTGTGGAATTGGAGGGGATTGTGGCCCTGTGGAAAGGCTTGTGGCCCGGCAGAAGGAGCCAGTGGTCCTGTGGAGAGAGCTGAAAGGGTTGAGGCCCTGTGACCCTGTATAGGGGTCTGTTGCCCCGCAGAGGGGCATGTGGCGATGTAAAGACAGCTGGATGGAGTTGTGGCCTGTGGAAAAGGCCATGTGGAGCGTGCTGGAGGGGCCTGTGGAAGGCTCTGGAGTAAGATGGGGGCCTATGAAGTCCTTTGCAGTAAACATCTAAATTTTCAAGTTTCGTGTCCGATTTGCAACAGGGTTGACTCCAATGTTGCCGAACTGCAACAAAAATTGACTCTTGTTGCAAAAGTGCAACATGATTGCCTGTGGAGAGAGCTGGATGGTGCTTGTGGCACTGTGGAAAGACCTGTGGCCCGGTAGTAGCCTGTGGTCCTGTGGAGAGAGCTGAAGGTGTTGTGGCCCTGTGGAAAGGCCTGTGACCCTGTATAGGGGTCCGTTGCCCTGTGGAGAGAGCTGGAGGGGCTTGTGCCCTATGGAAATGACTATGGCCATGTAGAAAGGCCCTTTGGCCTTGAAGAGGGGGCTTGTGTCCTGCAGACGGGCCCTGTGTCTCTGTGGAGAGAGCTAAAGGGGGCTGTGGCCGTGCAGAAAGTGCATTTGGCCCTGTGGAGGGGAGCTATGGCTCTGTAAAGAAAGCTTGTTGTCCTGTGGAGAAGAGTTGGAGGGGATTGTGGCCCTGTGGAAATGCTTGTGGCCCGGCAGAAGGAGCCAGTGGTCCTGTGGAGAGAGCTGAAGGGGTTGAGGCCCTGTGGAAAGGCCTGTGACCCTGTATAGGGGTCTGTGGCCCCGCAGAGGGGCATGTGGCGATGTAAAGAGAGCTGGAGGGAGTTGTGGCCTGCGGAAAAGGCCATGTGGAGCGGGCTGGAGGGGCCTGTGGAAGGGTCTGAAGTAAGATTTGGGCCTATGAAGTCCTTTTTTTCGGTAAACAACATGCAACATGATTGCCTGTGGAGAGAGCTAGAGGGACTTGTAGCACTGTGTAAAAGCCTGTGGCCGGGTAGGAGCCTGTGGTCCTGTAGAGAGAGCTGAAGGTGTTGTGGCCCTGTGGAAAGGCCTGTGACCCTGTATAGCGGTTCGTTGCCCTGTGGAGAGAGCTGGAGGGGCTCGTACCCTATGGAAATGACTATGGCCATGCAGAAAGGCCTTTTGGCTTTGAAGAGGGGGCTTGTGCCCTGCAGACGGGCCCTGTGACTCTGTGGAGAGGGCTGTTGGGAGTTGTGGCCGTGTGGAAAGTGCATTTGGCCCTGTGGAGGTGAGCTATGGCCCTGTAAAGAGAGCTTCTTGTCCTGTGGAGAGAGCTGGAGGGTGTTGTGGCCATGTGGAAAGGTCTGTGGCCCTATGGATAGGCCCTTTGGCCTTATGGAAGGGGCTGTGTCCCTGTGGTGAGAGGTGGAAGGAGTTGTGGGCTGTGGAAAAGCCTGTGGTCCTGTGGAGACAGCTGAAGGGGTTGAGGCCCTGTGGAAAGGCCTGTGACCCTGTATAGGGGTCTGTGGCCCCGCAGAGGGGCATGTGGCGATGTAAAGAGAGCTGGAGGGAGTTGTGGCCTGAGGAAAAGGCCATGTGGAGCGGGCTGGAAAGGCCTGTGGAAGGCTCTGGAGTAAGATTTGGACCTATGAAGTCCTTTGCAGTAAACAACATGCAACATGATTGCCTGTGGAGAGAGCTGGAGGGGCTTGTGGCACTGTGGAAAGGCCTGTGGCCCAGTAGGACCCTGTGGTCCTGTGGAGAGCGCTGAAGGTGTTGTGGCCCTGTGGAAAGGCCTGTGACCCTGTATAGGGGTCCGTTGCCCTGTGGAGAGAGCTGGAGGGGCTTGTGCCCTGTGGAAATGACTATGGCCATGTAGAAAGGCCTTTTGGCCTTGAAGAGGGGACTTGTGCCCTGCAGACGGGCCTTGTGTCTCTGTGGAGAGAGCTAAAAGGGGCTGTGGCCATGCAGAAAGTGCATTTGGCCCTGTGGAGGGGAGCTATGGCCCGGTAAAGAGAGCTTGTTGTCGTGTGGAGAAGAGTTGGAGGGGATTGTGGCCCTGTGGAAAGGCCTGTGACCCTGTATAGGGGTCCGTTGCCCTGTGGAGAGAGCTGGAGGGGCTCGTGCCCTATGGAAATGACTATGGCCATGTAGAAAGGCCTTTTGGCCTTGAAGAGGGGGCTTGTGCCCTGCAGACGGGCCTTGTGTCTCTGTGGAGAGAGCTAAAGGGGGCTGTGTCCATGCAGAAAGTGCATTTGGACCTGTGGAGGGGAGCTATGGCCTGGTAAAGAGAGCTTGTTGTCCTGTGGAGAAGAGTTGGAGGGGATTGTGGCCCTGTGGAAAGGCTTGTAGCCCGGCAGAAGGAGGCAGTGGTCCTGTGGAGAGAGCTGAAGGGGTTGAGGCCCTGTGGAAAGGCATGTGACGCTGTATAGGGGTCTGTGGCCCCGCAGAGGGGCATGTGGCGATGTAAAGAGAGCTGGAGGGAGTTGTGGCCTGAGGAAAAGGCCATGTGGAGTGGGCTGGAGGGGCCTGTGGAAGGCTATGGAGTAAGATTTGGGCCTATGAAGTCCTCTGCAGTAAACAACATGCAACATGATTGCCTGTGGAGAGAGCTGAAGGTTTTGTGGCCCTGTGGAAAGGCCTGTGACCCTGTATAGGGGTCCGTTGCCCTGTGGAGAGAGCTGGAGGGGCTCGTGCCCTATGGAAATGACTATGGCCATGTAGAAAGGCCTTTTGGCCTTGAAGAGGGGGCTTGTGCTCTGCAGACGGGCCTTGTGTCTCTGTGGAGAGAGCTAAATGGGGCTGTGTCCATGCAGAAAGTGCATTTGGCCCTGTGGAGGGGAGCTATGGCCCTGTAATGAGAGCTTGTTGTCCTGTGGAGAAGAGTTGGAGGGGATTGTGGCCCTGTGGAAATGCTTGTGGCCCGGCAGAAGGAGCCTATGGTACTGTGGAGAGAGTTGAAGGGATTGTTTGCCCGCAGAGGGGCATGTAGTGATGTAAAGAGAGCTGGAGGGAGTTTTGCTCTGCTAAAAAAGGCCATGTGGAGTGGGCTGGAGGGGCCTGTGGAAGGCTCTGGAGTAAGATTGGGGCCTATGAAGTCTTTTGCAGTAAACAACATGCAACATGATTGCCTGTGGAAAGAGCTGGAGGGGCTTGTGGCACTGTGTAAAGGCCTGTGGCCCGGTAGGAGCCTGTGGTCCTGTGGAGAGAGCTGAAGGGGCTTGTGGCCCTGTGGAAAGGCCTGTGACCCTGTATAGTGGTCTGTTGCCCTGTGGAGAGAGCTGGAGGGGCTTGTGGCCCTGAGGAAAGGGCCTATGGCCCTGTGGAGAGAGCTGGAGTGGGTTATGGCCCTGTGGAAATGCCTATAGCACTGCGGAAAGGGACCTCTGGCCCTTTGCAAAGGGTCATTGGCCTTGTGGAGTGGGCTATTGCCCTGTTGACGGGCCTGTGGCCCTGTGTGATTGTTGATAGCCTGACAAATCATCCCATAAAAACTTGCATATTTTTCAAGGATCCTGTAGCTTAAAGATGTTTCCTGACAATTCACTTTAATGTTCAGGAAGCATCCTACAGCAACAAGATTCTTAAAAAATACACAAGTGTTAAACACTGTGTAGCTTTGTGGTTACTTACCAATTAATCTTCTCTGCTGCAACTTGAGTAGTGCTTCTTACCTTTGACCTACAGGAAGAGGTGTGCATGAGAGAGAGTCATTGAGAGGCACATAGAGGCAAAGAGGGGAGCAAAGGGGCAAAGGTAGGCACATAGAGGGATGCAAAAGGTAAATAGAAGCACAGGGAGGGACAGAGAGGCACAGAGAACGATAGAGAGCCACAGATGGGCAAAGACAGAGATTGAGAGGCTCGTGAAGGCACAGAGACAAAAAAAGGCACTTTGGATGGAAAGAGAGCACCAGAGAGAGAGCATGCGAGAGAGTGGTGCAATGGGGAGAGATCAAAAGCGAGCGCCAGTGATGCACTGGAGACTGAGAGAGCACAAAAGAGAGCAGTGCACTATAAAGACAGAGGAGTGCCAGAGAGCGGTGCAGTAGGGAGAAAGAGAACACATCAGAGAGTGGTGCACTGGAAAGAGAGTGAAAGAGCACCAGAGAGCATTGCACTGCGGAGAGAGAAAGAGAGAAAGAGACAGAAAGCAGTGTGCCAGTGTAAAAGGGCACCAGAGAGTGATGCACTGACTGGACAAATGGTAATTTTTATAGGCAGTTCTACATGTCGGGTTGCTGGACAGCTGGGGGTCATGCTTACCGTTGTTAGGGATGGTAATATATTCTGCTTCCCTAGGCCTGATTTCCAGGGACTGCACTGCTCTGACTGGCAGGAGCACTTTTATGGCTACCTGACCTTTAAATTATTATAGATTCTAGTAATACTGACAAAGCATTAGACTAAACGGCTCAGAAACCTGACGGTAGTAAATGATTGTGCCATTTGAACAGTTGTCAGAATTGTTTCATCATAGCCATAGGACTTCCACTTTATATTTATCTTTAAAATAGTTATTAAAAGGACTCTGTCACCAGGTTCTTGACATCCCATCTGACAGCAGCATAATGTAGAGATAGAAATCCTGATCCAGCAATGTTTCACTTACTGAGCTCCTTGCTGTCATTTTGATAAAATTACTGTTTTCTCTGTTGCAGATTTGGCAGCTCCCAAGTATGACTGGACTACTGGAGTAGTGCTCTAATGATAATCTCCAGATGATTTAACAGTGTTTTAATGCAAACTACACTGAGCAGCGTAGTAAGTGATACATCACTGGAATAAAGATGTCTGTGTCCACATTATGGTGCGCTCAGATGAGATGGCTAAAACCTGGTGACATAATCCCTTTAACACTAATACAAACAGAACAAATGTTTATAATAAAGAAAATCTTCTCCCATTGCTTCGAGGGCCCCGTTCACCTGGAATTGTAGAACAACCTAGAACAGAAAAGAAACAAATAAAACATGAATTCAAAAACTTTAACAAGACCGGAACTTTAGTCTCCGAAACGCCTCATTCTTTCTTGGGAGCTGATCACTGCGGTCTTCTTAATCTCTTTAAAGGAAAGAAGGGGAATACATATGTTAAAACCGAAATGTTTATTGTTCAAGGACAATGTGAATGAGTATATTGACCAATTACCCTGGGTGTTTCCTTTTCCTCAACTGCATCCCTGTCTTCATGGACCTTGTTGTGACCCTAGGTTCGATTGGTGCTCTCCGCCTGATATAAATAATAACATTACATTTTCTGGGCACTTAGAGTGGTATAAGGATATCTTCTATCAATCCTAAAAGTTTAGGCATCGAGGTTTGTTCTGCGATGGAGATATCATCAATAAACGCCTGTAATATACCCTTCCGCATACTGTCTACAAGTGGCCGCTACTGAGAGCACTTTGCCTGGGTATAGGTGCTGAGGATGCTCGGAAGAACAAGTCATTGTCCATAACATCACAAGCTATGTACAGTTTGCCAACTCCTACTAGTTTGCTTGATTTAATAATATACCCACCTTTGAGTCTTAGTATTTAAATTTGACACACCGAGGTCCTCTGTTTCACCCTGGGCACTGTAGTCTTCAGCTTGCTGGACCATTTGCTCCTCTTCTCCATTGCTCCCTTCTGCTTCTCTTTAGGGGAGATAGAAAACAGAATATTACATTTTATCAACAATTTGGTGAAATAGATAACTGCTTTGCAATAAATTACCTTGAGCTGCTGGGTTGAGGTTGATTTTCCGATGATTTCCCTGCTGCCAAGACCAGTGTGTATGCTTGGCAGAGGTCTCCTAAAGTTCTTTCTCTGTAATTCCTCTCTGCTGTCATGTTGGAATGACTGAGATATTTGGAGAAAAGATACCTCTGTGTCTCTGTTAAATGTGACACGGTCCATGTTTCACAAGTTTTTCTTGCCACCTGACTAGAGATGGATTTAAGTTTGTACCTAGATAGCAATAGAGTAGATCATAAATACATGGCACAACATCTAATATGTAGGATTTTTAACTTTTAAGACTTACTTCTTCTGGTAGCGATGAAGGTCGGTGGATACATTATATATCTGTCTTCCTGTAGTCGATAAGAAGAATTTATCTGGACTTTCTTTTTTGGCCAGCACCCGTCTCACTTTTTTAAAGTAGATGTTAAACCACTGTAAATAAACAAAACAAAAAACAGTAAACCACTTAATAAAAATTGAGTTGGGCCCTTCAATATTAAGATAAGAAAATTTGAAATAGACTAAATTAATTACTGGAGTCAATGACCGCACCAACGTGAGGGAGGGATGTGCCTGACCAGGAGAGCGAAACCTACAGACTAAAAGGGCGGTATCTCTCCTCCGCCTCAGTTGGATTTCAGAGCATGATAGGAACCACACAATCTAAATATATAGAAAAGTCACCTCACACCAAACATATGTCAGACTATAAACTGCCCACCATTTATTTAAAGTGCAGAACATCTGTGATAAGGGAGAGCATATCTGTTCCTACTGATAATGCATTCTGGATGCTGCTGCAACAAGCATTATTGTTAAGAAAATGCACTATTCTGGACACAGATACTATGGTTTAGCATCCTGGATACTGCAGGGAAATAAGGGAAAGACTCCCAACACACCTGCATGAGGATGTAGCACCAAGTTGTCCTGTAAAATCTGGTTAAAGGGAGGATCTACTAAAAGGGACAGAATGCCACTAATCCTACGGGTTGAAGTCATGACAACTAACAGATCCCTCTCTAATGTGGGTGCCGTCGTAGTGACAGGAACATCTTACCTTTTCTTCTTCTTCAGTAAGCACAAAACAGGCTACTTGGTGGGCAGCAGTCTTATGGCATTTAACTCCGACAATTATTAGCTGTTCATTTTGATAGATGTGACGCATCCTCTCTGTCCACTCAGAAACCTGTGAGTCAAGACATGGGAAAGTTAGATAGACATGTGGCTTTAAATCAGGATAATGAGTAGGTTGTTACTTACCGTCATGTTTCTGACAACTCCTGGTCTTTGTAAGTGTTTTAGTATGATTAAGGCCTCAAGGTAATAGAGAATCTCCAACTAATGCACTTCATTTCGGGATCCTCCTTGGACATCCTCGATGGCTTGCAGGAAAGCTGGCTTTGCAACGGTCAGGATCTCCTGGCATTGCTGAGGTGTTTTGTCCAATTTATGCAACTCCAGGTACCTAAGAGAAAGATTAATAAATGTGACTGATAGGTGAGGCCTATTTTTAAGTCATGTATGAAAAATCCTGGCGGGAGAGAGAAAAGAGAAAAAATAATAATTGTGCATACATCTGAAAGGATAAAAATTAGCTGACATGCCTTTTGCTGACAACTTCTTTTGCAACTCCCTTGGAAAATTTCTTCTGAATATCCGCAGTCACATACTGGAAATACTTCATTGCCTTGAAGAGTTTTTCATTTTTATCGCGTAAATTGGTTGCAAATAGTTGATAATGTACAAATTTCTGGACATTCTTAATGTAGTTGGTGACAGTTTGGTTGCACAGACCGAGATCTTGAAGGTTTTTGAAAAATAAATGGGCGTTTTCAATCTTTGTCACAAAGTTGAGGCTCACACGGCGTTTGTTCATAAAGTATAAAAACCTTGACACATTTTCAACAATTTGTTTGTATCTTTCCAGCTTGCAATGGTTCTGCAAATAAGAGGAAAAACCTTTTAATATTGGATGAGACAGAGAATGGCGATCATAATAACCTGCATCTTTCATTTTGATCCTCTTGTCAACAGTCCATTTCTGGCTTGTCATCCTACAAATTTGGAAGAAAGAACAACAGGTCAGAGTAGAAACAAATTACAACTTTGAGAAAAATACTGTGTAAGCATATACAGCATATATATAGTGACGTCCTGCCAATGGCAGTAGACAATGCAGCCGCTATGGGGCTTGTGAGTCCAGGGTTCCCTGTAACGACGCATTCATGGGGCCCTCATCCAGTGGAAGAATCTGGGGAAATGTCGGGGACCTTGACAGCTGGGGGTTCCACTCACCGTTGTCAGGGGTGGTAAACATTTCTGTGTCCCCAGGCCCGATTTCTGTGGACCCCAGTGCTCTGACTGGCAGCAGCACTTTGCTGGCTGCCTGCCCTTTATACGCAGCATCCACTGCTGAACACTGCGCGTTCTGAAGTTCATCTGTGGGTAAAGCTAGTACCTCATCCTCTACTGGTCCACAGATGAAAATCGTAATGGCAGTGCATTTTAGTATGCCCTGCCAAAGCTGTGTGCCCCACAGAGCTGTCTGTGTGTAGGGCACTTTTTTGGCATCCTGTTTTATGGCTGCAATGGAAGGGAAATCTATTGCCTAAAATAGGAGACAAAATTACTTTGTAAGGGCTGTAAAGTTGTGGGATATGCTATTAATTGTCCCAGTTAAACATTATTTGTATTGTTTTTTTGCTCAATATATATATATATATATATAGATATATATATATATATAGATATAGATATATAGATATATATATAAAAGCATGATGAGTGAGAATGTTACACACACTAACTGACCTCGGCCTGTCTTCATCTGTTTGGCTGGTATTTTCCTCTCTTTCTCTGGTCTCTGGTTGTTGATCGGCTTCACTGTCGGATGTTTCAGAGGATGTATAGTCTTGTGCAGCTGAAAGATGCACCAATTCAGGATTTGATATGGCTCGGCGTGCCGATGTGCCAGTTGATGTAGATGGCTCCTCATCTTCAACAGTCCTGTAAATTATAAAAATCCTTAGTAATAACGTGAAGTACAATCTTGAGTAGGCCAGCAGTGTTGACAATTTTTTAAAGTGGCCTAAAAGCCAGGATGTGCTGAGGCCAAGGCAATGTTTGAGCAAGGGATTAAAGTAAATTCCTTATATAAATTTACACTGACCTGTAGACATCATAATCCTCTGTGACAGGCGGCTCTTCGACTGTGACGGGCGGCTCTTCCACTGTGACGGGCGGCTCTTCCACTGTGACGGGCGGCTCTTCCACTGTGACGGGCGGCTCTTCCTCTGGGACGCGCGGCTCTTCCTCTGGGACGCGCGGCTCTTCCTCTGGGACGGGCGGCTCTTCCTCTGGGACTGGCGGCTCTTCCTCTGGGACTGGCGGCTCTTCCTCTGGGACGGGCGGCTCCTCCTCGATGACTGTAGACATTTCCTCCTCATTAGGCAGCTCTTGCTCACTGGCTGTCAGCTCCTCCTGCACAGGTGATGCCCCCTCATCTTCAACAATCCTGTAAATATAAAATACACGTGATTATTTGGCATAGTTCAGAACATATATGCAAATCTATAAAGCTTACACAAGTATGAACATCAGTATTCAAAGAATAAGATGCTAGTGGGGCATACCTGGCCATAGTTTGGTTTCTCGGGTACTATAAACCCTCTGTCCTCCAGGAAGGAGATAAGATCGTCCTTTGTAGTGATCTCTGGAATCTTGTCATAAGGGATATATGTTCCTTTTGTTGCAATTGCTATCAGTGAGTTTCTAGATTCTTTCACTAGCGCATCCTTCTCCTCTTGTGTACAGCATCTAAGGCATTGTCCTGTAAGGTGCTGTGGCAGTTGAGTAAATGTTTTGTAACATAGTGGACATGTCTTCAGCATCCTGAAGCCGCTGTAAAAAAGAAAAATGTAAGATCAGGAACAATATCAGTGAGAATCTAGCTTTTCCAACCACTAATATCAACCAGCATTTTTTATGTTTCAGCAGGATAACTGGATTTCAAAAATCTGATTTTTTTTTTACAACAAATACACTACTCATGAGAAAAGGCACGTCTCATCATTGCCATAGATTTTTTTAAAAAGATGAGGGCTGGCTCTAGAGTGTATTTTGACCACCAATAGCCAGCCCTCATTTTTGGTCACAAAAACGGACAAACGTACACAATTTTTTAAGGAGCAATTGTTTAGCACAAGTTAATGCACTTTTATAGCATACTACACAAATTGTGGCAATATTGTGCACATAACACATGCGGTTTTTTATCATATGCATGTTCCTAGATCTTGCGCAAATCTGAGGTTTTGCAAGAATTATTTAGATTGACAAAGATACCGTGCAAAAAATTAATGTGGTATTGACTATGCAAATGCTTATACAGTTTTGCACATGACCGGCACTCATTTATCAGTCAAAAAGGAGAAAAAACGAGTGAGCGAGCAAGTACATATACAGTTTAAAGCCTTTTCACACTGCAAACTTTGAAAGATACAGAAAGACCGCGCCAAAAACATAAACCCTTTCTGTGACTGAGCCTGAACAATTGCAAGCCTTAACATGATGTTATAATACACTTTCACACCACAATCCTTCCCCCTCCCCCCACCACAGTAATACAACCAAGCTAAAAAGTTTGCAGAGGTCACAGAGAGGACATCAGATTAGGCACCTGATTCCAGTACAAACTATATGAGTACAAGCATACTTATACACCTGATTCCAGTACAAGCTATATGAGTACAAGTATACTTATACACCTGATTCCAGTACAAGCTATATGAGTACAAGTATACTTATACACCTGATTCCAGTACAAGCTATATGAGTACAAGTATACTTATACACCTGATTCCAGTACAAGCTCAGATGATGCTGCAGTATAGTTAGGCACCTGATCCCAATACATGCTGTATGTTAACCTCTTCTGCAAATACTCCCATGGTCTCAGTGTACCCCAGGATGCATGCTGCAATAGTGTCCAGAAAGAGTATTTCTAGAAGCAACACACACCTCTGCAGATTCATATTTCCCTCCCACTCACTATCACACCAGGTGTACTTACCTTCTTTTGGGCGGCATGGTTGTAATTGGCTAAGGTCACAGCTTCTCTTGTGCACTAATCACCCTTGTTGCTCCTGAGCACTGGATCAAATTAAACTTCCCTCCAAAACTCCTTTTCCTTTTCCTAAAATGATGCACTTGTCAGTGATTGGTTTATTTGAATGTAAATCATGAATCTGCTCCGATTGGTTAATGCAACTTAGTAGGCGTAGCTTTTTCTTGATGAGAGCTGGCTACAGGTACTTCCAGGACGACCCGTAGCCAGCCCTCACCCTTGGAATAGCTCAATGAGGATGAGAGCTGGCTACAGGAACTTCCAGGGCGACCCCTAGCCAGCCCTCACCCTTGGAGCAGCTCAATGAGGATGAGAGCTGGCTACAGGTGCCTCCAGGGCGACCCCTAGCCAGCCCTCACCCTTGGAGCAGCTCAATGAGGATGAGAGCTGGCTACAGGTGCCTCCAGGGCGACCCCTAGCCAGCCCTCACCCTTGGAGCAGCTCAATGAGGATGAGAGCTGGCTACAGGTGCCTCCAGGGCGACCCCTAGCCAGCCCTCACCCTTGGAGCAGCTCAATGAGGATGAGAGCTGGCTACAGGTGCCTCCAGGGCGACCCCTAGCCAGCCCTCACCCTTGGAGCAGCTCAATGAGGATGAGAGCTGGCTACAGGTGCCTCCAGGGCGACCCCTAGCCAGCCCTCACCCTTGGAGCAGCTCAATGAGGATGAGAGCTGGCTACAGGTGCCTCCAGGGCGACCCCTAGCCAGCCCTCACCCTTGGAGCAGCTCAATGAGGATGAGAGCTGGCTACAGGTGCCTCCAGGGCGACCCCTAGCCAGCCCTCACCCTTGGAGCAGCTCAATGAGGATGAGAGCTGGCTACAGGTGCCTCCAGGGCGACCCCTAGCCAGCCCTCACCCTTGGAGCAGCTCAATGAGGATGAGAGCTGGCTACAGGTGCCTCCAGGGCGACCCCTAGCCAGCCCTCACCCTTGGAGCAGCTCAATGAGGATGAGAGCTGGCTACAGGTGCCTCCAGGGCGACCCCTAGCCAGCCCTCACCCTTGGAGCAGCTCAATGAGGATGAGAGCTGGCTACAGGTGCCTCCAGGGCGACCCCTAGCCAGCCCTCACCCTTGGAGCAGCTCAATGAGGATGAGAGCTGGCTACAGGTGCCTCCAGGGCGACCCCTAGCCAGCCCTCACCCTTGGAGCAGCTCAATGAGGATGAGAGCTGGCTACAGGTGCCTCCAGGGCGACCCCTAGCCAGCCCTCACCCTTGGAGCAGCTCAATGAGGATGAGAGCTGGCTACAGGTGCCTCCAGGGCGACCCCTAGCCAGCCCTCACCCTTGGAGCAGCTCAATGAGGATGAGAGCTGGCTACAGGTGCCTCCAGGGCGACCCCTTGCCAGCCCTCACCCTTGGAGCAGCTCAATGAGGATGAGAGCTGGCTACAGGTGCCTCCAGGGCGACCCCTAGCCAGCCCTCACCCTTGGAGCAGCTCAATGAGGATGAGAGCTGGCTACACGTGCCTCCAGGGCGACCCCTAGCCAGCCCTCACCCTTGGAGCAGCTCAATGAGGATGAGAGCTGGCTACAGGTGCCTCCAGGGCGACCCCTAGCCAGCCCTCACCCTTGGAGCAGCTCAATGAGGATGAGAGCTGGCTACAGGTGCCTCCAGGGCGACCCCTAGCCAGCCCTCACCCTTGGAGCAGCTCAATGAGGATGAGAGCTGGCTACAGGTGCCTCCAGGGCGACCCCTAGCCAGCCCTCACCCTTGGAGCAGCTCAATGAGGATGAGAGCTGGCTACAGGTGCCTCCAGGGCGACCCCTAGCCAGCCCTCACCCTTGGAGCAGCTCAATGAGGATGAGAGCTGGCTACAGGTGCCTCCAGGGCGACCCCTAGCCAGCCCTCACCCTTGGAGCAGCTCAATGAGGATGAGAGCTGGCTACAGGTGCCTCCAGGGCGACCCCTAGCCAGCCCTCACCCTTGGAGCAGCTCAATGAGGATGAGAGCTGGCTACAGGTGCCTCCAGGGCGACCCCTAGCCAGCCCTCACCCTTGGAGCAGCTCAATGAGGATGAGAGCTGGCTACAGGTGCCTCCAGGGCGACCCCTAGCCAGCCCTCACCCTTGGAGCAGCTCAATGAGGATGAGAGCTGGCTACAGGTGCCTCCAGGGCGACCCTTAGCCAGCCCTCACCCTTGGAATAGCTCAATGAGGATGAGAGCTGGCTACAGGTTTGATGATACCAAAAGCACTTAAAATTCAATCTGCAACAAAAAAAAGTCGCTCTGACGCCGCCGTTAAGGGCTGCGTCCGTTATCACGCTCATCTGATAAATTACAGAAAAAAAACGTAAACTTTATCGTTTTTTTGGCGCACTTATTTCATCGCCCGTTCCTACGTGCCGCCGTTCAGTACAGCATTCGTTATCACGCTCATCTGATAAATTACGGAAAAAAAACGTAAACTTTATAGTTTTTTTGGCGCGCTTATTTCACCGCCCGTTCCTACGCGCCGCCATTCAGCGCAGCGTCCGTTATCACGCTCATCTGATGAATTACGGAAAAAAAACGTAAACTTTATAGTTTTTTTGGCGCGCTTATTTCACCGCCCGTTCCTACGTGCCGCCGTTCAGCGCAGCGTCCGTTATCACCCTCATCTGATGAATTACGGAAAAAAAACGTAAACTTTATAGTTTTTTTGGCGCGCTTATTTCACCGCCCGTTCCTATGCGCCGCCGTTCAGCGCAGCGTCCGTTATCACGCTCAATGAGGATGAGAGCTGGCTACAGGTGCCTCCAGGGCGACACGTAGCCAGCCCTCACCCTTGGAATAGCTCAATGAGGATGAGAGCTGGCTACAGGTGCCTCCAGGGCGACCCCTAGCCAGCCCTCACCCTTGGAATAGCTCAATGAGGATGAGAGCTGGCTACAGGTGCCTCCAGGGCGACCCCTAGCCAGCCCTCACCCTTGGAGCAGCTCAATGAGGATGAGAGCTGGCTACAGGTGCCTCCAGGGCGACCCGTAGCCAGCCCTCACCCTTGGAGCAGCTCAATGAGGATGAGAGCTGGCTACAGGTGCCTCCAGGGCGACCCGTAGCCAGCCCTCACCCTTGGAGCAGCTCAATGAGGATGAGAGCTGGCTACAGGTGCCTCCAGGGCAACCCTTAGCCAGCCGTCACCCTTGGAATAGCTCAATGAGGATGAGAGCTGGCTACAGGTTTGATGATACCAAAAGCACTTAAAATTCAATCTGCAAAAAAAAAAAGTCGCTATGACGCCGCCGTTAAGGGCTGCGTCCGTTATCACGCTCATCTGATAAATTACAGAAAAAAAACGTAAACTTTATCGTTTTTTTGGCGCACTTATTTCACCGCCCGTTCCTACGTACCGCCGTTCAGCATAGCATCCGTTATCACGCTCATCTGATGAATTACGGAAAAAAAACGTAAACTTTATAGTTTTTTTGGCGCGCTTATTTCATCGCCCGTTCCTACGCGCCGCCATTCAGCGCAGCGTCCGTTATCACGCTCATCTGATGAATTATGGAAAAAAAACGTAAACTTTGTAGTTTTTTTGGCGCGCTTATTTCACCGCCCGTTCCTACGCGCCGCCGTTCAACGCAGCTTCCGTTATCACGCTCATCTAATGAATTATGGAAAAAAAACGTACACTTTATAGCTTTTTTGGCGCGCTTATTTCACCGCCCGTTCCTACGTGCCGCCGTTCAGCGCAGCTTCCGTTATCACGCTCATCTGATGAATTACGGAAAAAAAAACGTAAATTTTATAGTTTTTTTGGCGCGCTTATTTCACCGCCCGTTCCTACGCGCCGCCGTTCAGCGCAGCGTCCGTTATCACCCTCATCTGATGAATTACGGAAAAAAAACGTAAACTTTATAGTTTTTTTGGCGCGCTTATTTCACCGCCCGTTCCTATGCGCCGCCGTTCAGCGCAGCGTCCGTTATCACGCTCAATGAGGATGAGAGCTGGCTACAGGTGCCTCCAGGGCGACACGTAGCCAGCCCTCACCCTTGGAATAGCTCAATGAGGATGAGAGCTGGCTACAGGTGCCTCCAGGGCGACCCCTAGCCAGCCCTCACCCTTGGAGCAGCTCAATGAGGATGAGAGCTGGCTACAGGTGCCTCCAGGGCGACCCCTAGCCAGCCCTCACCCTTGGAGCAGCTCAATGAGGATGAGAGCTGGCTACAGGTGCCTCCAGGGCGACCCCTAGCCAGCCCTCACCCTTGGAGCAGCTCAATGAGGATGAGAGCTGGCTACAGGTGCCTCCAGGGCGACCCCTAGCCAGCCCTCACCCTTGGAGCAGCTCAATGAGGATGAGAGCTGGCTACAGGTGCCTCCAGGGCGACCCCTAGCCAGCCCTCACCCTTGGAGCAGCTCAATGAGGATGAGAGCTGGCTACAGGTGCCTCCAGGGTGTCCCCTAGCCAGCCCTCACCCTTGGAGCAGCTCAATGAGGATGAGAGCTGGCTACAGGTGCCTCCAGGGCGACCCCTAGCCAGCCCTCACCCTTGGAGCAGCTCAATGAGGATGAGAGCTGGCTACACGTGCCTCCAGGGCGACCCCTAGCCAGCCCTCACCCTTGGAGCAGCTCAATGAGGATGAGAGCTGGCTACAGGTGCCTCCAGGGCGATCCCTAGCCAGCCCTCACCCTTGGAGCAGCTCAATGAGGATGAGAGCTGGCTACAGGTGCCTCCAGGGCGACCCCTAGCCAGCCCTCACCCTTGGAGCAGCTCAATGAGGATGAGAGCTGGCTACAGGTTTGATGATACCAAAAGCACTTTAAATTCAATCTGCAACAAAAAAAAGTCGCTCTGACGCCGCCGTTAAGGGCTGCGTCCGTTATCACGCTCATCTGATAAATTACAGAAAAAAAACGTAAACTTTATCGTTTTTTTAGCCCACTTATTTCACCGCCCGTTCCTACGTGCCGCCGTTCAGCACAGCATCCGTTATCACGCTCATCTGATGAATTACGGAAAAAAAACGTAAACTTTATAGTTTTTTTGGCGCGCTTATTTCACCGCCCGTTCCTACGCGCCGCCATTCAGCGCAGCGTCCGTTATCACGCTCATCTGATGAATTACGGAAAAAAAACGTAAACTTTATAGTTTTTTTGGCGCGCTTATTTCACCGACCGTTCCTACGCGCCGCCGTTCAGCGCAGCTTCCGTTATCACGCTCATCTGATGAATTACGGAAAAAAAACGTAAATTTTATAGTTTTTTTGGCGCGCTTATTTCACCGCCCGTTCCTACGCGCCGCCGTTCAGCGCAGCGTACGTTATCACCCTCATCTGATGAATTACGGAAAAAAAACGTAAACTTTATAGTTTTTTTGGCGCGCTTATTTCACCGCCCGTTCCTATGCTCCGCCATTCAGCGCAGCGTCCGTTATCACGCTCAATGAGGATGAGAGCTGGCTACAGGTGCCTCCAGGGCGACACGTAGCCAGCCCTCACCCTTGGAATAGCTCAATGAGGATGAGAGCTGGCTACAGGTGCCTCCAGGGCGACCCCTAGCCAGCCCTCACCCTTGGAGCAGCTCAATGAGGATGAGAGCTGGCTACAGGTGCCTCCAGGGTGACCCCTAGCCAGCCCTCACCCTTGGAGCAGCTCAATGAGGATGAGAGCTGGCTACAGGTGCCTCCAGGGCGACCCCTAGCCAGCCCTCACCCTTGGAGCAGCTCAATGAGGATGAGAGCTGGCTACAGGTGCCTCCAGGGCGACCCCTAGCCAGCCCTCACCATTGGAGCAGTTCAATGAGGATGAGAGCTGGCTACAGGTGCCTCCAGGGCGACCCCTAGCCAGCCCTCACCCTTGGAGCAGCTCAATGAGGATGAGAGCTGGCTACAGGTGCCTCCAGGGCGACCCCTAGCCAGCCCTCACCCTTGGAGCAGCTCAATGAGGATGAGAGCTGGCTACAGGTGCCTCCAGGGCGACCCCTAGCCAGCCCTCACCCTTGGAGCAGCTCAATGAGGATGAGAGCTGGCTACAGGTGCCTCCAGGGCGACCCCAAGCCAGCCCTCACCCTTGGAGCAGCTCAATGAGGATGAGAGCTGGCTACAGGTTTGATGATACCAAAAGCACTTTAAATTCAATCTGCAACAAAAAAAAGTCGCTCTGACGCCGCCGTTAAGGGCTGCGTCCGTTATCACGCTCATCTGATAAATTACAGAAAAAAAACGTAAACTTTATCGTTTTTTTGGCGCACTTATTTCACCGCCCGTTCCTACGTGCCGCCGTTCAGCACAGCATCCGTTATCACGCTCATCTGATGAATTACGGAAAAAAAACGTAAACTTTATAGTTTTTTTGGCGCGCTTATTTCACCGCCCGTTCCTACGCGCCGCCATTCAGCGCAGCGTCCGTTATCACGCTCATCTGATGAATTACGGAAAAAAAACGTAAACTTTATAGTTTTTTTGGCGCGCTTATTTCACCGCCCGTTCCTATGCGCCGCCGTTCAGCGCAGCTTCCGTTATCACGCTCATCTGATGAATTACGGAAAAAAAACGTAAATTTTATAGTTTTTTTGGCGCGCTTATTTCACCGCCCGTTTCTACGCGCCGCCGTAAAGCGCAGCGTACGTTATCACCCTCATCTGATGAATTACGGAAAAAAAACGTAAACTTTATAGTTTTTTTGGCGCGCTTATTTCACCGCCCGTTCCTATGCGCCGCCGTTCAGCGCAGCGTCCGTTATCACGCTCAATGAGGATGAGAGCTGGCTACAGGTGCCTCCAGGGCGACACGTAGCCAGCCCTCACCCTTGGAGCAGCTCAATGAGGATGAGAGCTGGCTACAGGTGCCTCCAGGGCGACCCCTAGCCAGCCCTCACCCTTGGAGCAGCTCAATGAGGATGAGAGCTGGCTACAGGTGCCTCCAGGGCGACCCCTAGCCAGCCCTCACCCTTGGAGCAGCTCAATGAGGATGAGAGCTGGCTACAGGTGCCTCCAGGGCGACCCCTAGCCAGCCCTCACCCTTGGAGCAGCTCAATGAGGATGAGAGCTGGCTACAGGTGCCTCCAGGGCGACCCCTAGCCAGCCCTCACCCTTGGAGCAGCTCAATGAGGATGAGAGCTGGCTACAGGTGCCTCCAGGGCGACCCCTAGCCAGCCCTCACCCTTGGAGCAGCTCAATGAGGATGAGAGCTGGCTACAGGTGCCTCCAGGGCGACGCCTAGCCAGCCCTCACCCTTGGAGCAGCTCAATGAGGATGAGAGCTGGCTACAGGTTTGATGATACCAAAAGCACTTAAAATTCAATCTGCAACAAAAAAAAGTCGCTCTGACGCCGCCGTTAAGGGCTGCGTCCGTTATCACGCTCATCTGATAAATTACAGAAAAAAAACGTAAACTTTATCGTTTTTTTGGCGCACTTATTTCACCGCCCGTTCCTACGTGCCACCGTTCAGCACAGCATCCGTTATCACGCTCATCTGATGAATTACGGAAAAAAAACGTAAACTTTATAGTTTTTTTGGCGCGCTTATTTCACCGCCCGTTCCTACGCGCCACCGTTCAACGCAGCTTCCGTTATCACGCTCATCTAATGAATTATGGAAAAAAAACCGTACACTTTATAGCTTTTTTGGCGCGCTTATTTCACCGCCCGTTCCTACGCGCCGCCGTTAAGCGCAGCTTCCGTTATCACGCTCATCTGATGAATTACGGAAAAAAAATGTAAATTTTATAGTTTTTTTGGCGCGCTTTTTTCACCGTCTGTTCATACGCGCCACCGTTCAGCGCAGTGTTCGTTATCACCCTCATCTGATGAATTACGGAAAAAAAACGTAAACTTTATAGTTTTTTTGGCGCGCTTATTTCACCGCCCGTTCCTATGCGCCGCCGTTCAGCGCAGCGTCCGTTATCACGCTCAATGAGGATGAGAGCTGGCTACAGGTGCCTCCAGGGCGACACGTAGCCAGCCCTCACCCTTGGAATAGCTCAATGAGGATGAGAGCTGGCTACAGGTGCCTCCAGGGCGACCCCTAGCCAGCCCTCACCCTTGGAGCAGCTCAATGAGGATGAGAGCTGGCTACAGGTGCCTCCAGGGCGACCCCTAGCCAGCCCTCACCCTTGGAGCAGCTCAATGAGGATGAGAGCTGGCTACAGGTGCCTCCAGGGCGACCCCTAGCCAGCCCTCACCCTTGGAGCAGCTCAATGAGGATGAGAGCTGGCTACAGGTGCCTCCAGGGCGACCCCTAGCCAGCCCTCACCCTTGGAGCAGCTCAATGAGGATGAGAGGTTGCTACAGGCTTGATGATACCAAAAGCACTTTAAATTCAATCTGCAACAAAAAAAAGTCGCTCTGACGCCGCCGTTAAGGGCTGCGTCCGTTATCACGCTCATCTGATAAATTACAGAAAAAAAACGTAAACTTTATCGTTTTTTTGGCGCACGTATTTCACCGCCCGTTCCTACGTGCCACCGTTCAGCACAGCATCCGTTATCACGCTCATCTGATGAATTACGGAAAAAAAACGTAAACTTTATAGTTTTTTTGGCGCGCTTATTTCACCGCCCGTTCCTACGTGCCACCGTTCAACGCAGCTTCCGTTATCACGCTCATCTAATGAATTATGGAAAAAAAAACGTACACTTTATAGCTTTTTTGGCGCGCTTATTTCACCGCCCGTTCCTACGCGCCGCCGTTCAGCGCAGCTTCCGTTATCACGCTCATCTGATGAATTACGGAAAAAAAATGTAAATTTTATAGTTTTTTTGGCGCGCTTTTTTCACCGCCTGTTCATACGCGCCACCGTTCAGCGCAGCGTCCGTTATCACGCTCAATGAGGATGAGAGCTGGCTACAGGTGCCTCCAGGGCGACACGTAGCCAGCCCTCACCCTTGGAATAGCTCAATGAGGATGAGAGCGGGCTACAGGTGCCTCCAGGGCGACCCCTAGCCAGCCCTCACCCTTGGAGCAGCTCAATGAGGATGAGAGCTGGCTACAGGTGCCTCCAGGGCGACCCCTAGCCAGCCCTCACCCTTGGAGCAGCTCAATGAGGATGAGAGCTGGCTACAGGTGCCTCCAGGGCGACCCCTAGCCAGCCCTCACCCTTGGAGCAGCTCAATGAGGATGAGAGCTGGCTACAGGTGCCTCCAGGGCGACCCCTAGCCAGCCCTCACCCTTGGAGCAGCTCAATGAGGATGAGAGCTGGCTACAGGTGCCTCCAGGGCGACCCCTAGCCAGCCCTCACCCTTGGAGCAGCTCAATGAGGATGAGAGCTGGCTACAGGCTTGATGATACCAAAAGCACTTTAAATTCAATCTGCAACAAAAAAAAGTCGCTCTGACGCCGCCGTTAAGGGCTGCGTCCGTTATCACGCTCATCTGATAAATTACAGAAAAAAAACGTAAACTTTATCGTTTTTTTGGCGCACTTATTTCAACGCCCGTTCCTACGTGCCGCCGTTCAGCACAGCATCCGTTATCACGCTCATCTGATGAATTACGGAAAAAAAACGTAAACTTTATAGTTTTTTTGGCGCGCTTATTTCACCGCCCGTTCCTACGCGCCGCCATTCAGCGCAGCGTCCGTTATCACGCTCATCTGATGAATTACGGAAAAAAAACGTAAACTTTATAGTTTTTTTGGCGCGCTTATTTCACCGCCCGTTCCTACGCCACGGTTTTTACACAACTTTAAGTGTTTTACAACATGGTCACATGCTCTATTTATTTTTACCTATTTTTGATATGAAATATGGGCTCCATCTATGGATGTGATTATTGGCCTCAATACCAGTGATTATTGCTGCCATTTTTGTGTCTTTTTAAATAATGATGTAATAAAATTTCAACTTTTTAAATGCCTTTAATTAAACTCCTTATTCTCATTTGATTATATGGTCACAATCTGTGTTAAAAGAGTTAATGTTTTACAAGGTCAGGCAGCAGCACCTTGAAAGTCCTAATCTCAGTGAAACAACACAGACAAAAAAGATACATCATCATCCCCTCCCCCCATCACAGCCTTTCCACCGAAGGATAAGTGAAAAATCTCCTTATTGTGTGTTTCCTGTGAGGGTCTATCATGAACGAGTGAATGGCTTTTAAAGCACAGCTGCCATCCAGTGTTCAATTTCCAGAAATGCAGCTGAATTCTGGCTGACAAGTAATGAATGATATTTAAAGCACAGATGCCATCTGGTGGTCATTTCCAAGTGATGAAATGTTGTGAGGGCTGGCTAAATGGCTTGTTTTTCGGACCTGGCACAGACGAGGTTTTTGCAAGCCTTTTTTCGGAGCCTTAATGGCGTCAGATCGACCCGGGACGGCGTGCAGAGCATCTCCCGGGCTGAATCTGTAAAATGGCAAGCGTTGCGTCGTCCAGCGGCGAAGTTTTTTCGTGAGGGCTGGCTATTGTAGGTGAGAGCTGGCTATTAAAGAAGATGGCAGAGAGGATTTCTTTGGAAAAATGTTTTCATCTCGAAACGTTCCGAAAAAAAGTACAGCGCGTCCGGCATGTGATAAGAGTGCGGCACGCCGAATATCGGCGTCCAGCTCCAAACCGCGTGCGTTCCAGAGCCAGAAAACTGTAGCGCGGACGCCGAGCCTTAATCGCAAATTCCGGAGATGCTCGTCCCCTCGGGACGAGTGTGGGAGCGCCTGACGCGAATCTGGTCAAAAAACGCAAACATTTCCAAAATCCAAAGGTCCAGCTGTTGAATTTCTTTTTTAACTTACCTATTAGCGATTCAATATTCACTGCCCTTCTTGACATCAAGTTGTACCTGTGATGGGCCACTCGATTTCTGAGTTAATGCGCCTGCTTTGTGAACAGATGTTCATGAGTTTGACTCCACGGAGAGTATTTTTCATTACTTACTAATAAGCTTCTTAAAGAGCCAATGGAAATTTGCATTGATTTTCGGCTTGAGATAGTGCAAATGTGAGTTATAGAATCTGTATTAATTGTTCATAAAGAACTTGATGTCATCATATGCTGTATAGATTGGCATTAACAGTAACATAGAGAAACCAATGGATTTCTTTTTTAACTTACCTATTAACGATTCAATGTTCACTGCCCTTCTTCACATTAAGTTGCACCTGTGATGGTCCACTCGATTACTGGGTTAATGTGCCTGCTTTATGAACAGATGTTCATGAGTTTGACTCCACGGAGAGTATTTTTCATTTACTTACTAATAAGCTTCCAGTAGAGCCAAAGGAAATTTGCATTGATTTTGGGCTTGAGATAGTGCAATAGTGAGATATAGAATATGTCTTAATTGTTCATAAAGAACAAGATGTTATCATACGCTGTATAGATTAGCATTAACAATAACATAGTGAAAATAATGGATTTCGTTTTTAACTTAACTATTAGCGATTCAATGTTCACTGCCCTTCATGACATCACCTTGCATCTATGATCGTTCAGAGGCTTACTGGGTTAATGCATCTGACTTCTGAACAGGTGTAAATGAGTCCGACTCCACAGAGAGTATTTTTCATTTACTTACTATTAAGCTTTCTATAGAGCCAACGGAAATTTGCATTGATTTTGGGCTTGAGATAGTGCAAATGTGAGATATAGAATCTGTAATAATTGTTCATAAAGAACTTGATGTCATCATACGCTGTATAGATTGGCATTAAAAATAACATAGTGAAACCAATGGATTTATTTTTTAACTTACCTATTAGCAATTCAATGTTCACTGCCATTCTTGACATCACATAGCACCTATGATGGTCCAGTGGCTTACTGGGTTAATGCACGTGCCTTGTAAACAGGTGTTCATGAATTCGACTTCACAAAGAGTATTTTTCATTTACTTACTAATAAGCTTGCTATAGAGCCAATGGAAATGTGCATTGATTTTCGGCTTGAGATAGTGCAATTGTGAGAAATAGAATCTGTATTAATTGTTCATAAAGAACAAGATGTCATCATACGCTGTATAGATTGGCATTAACAATAACATAGTGAAACCAATGGATTTCTTTTTTAACTTACCTATTAGCGATTCAATGTTCACTGCTCTTCTTGACATCACTTTTCTCCCTCGATGGTCCAGTGGCTCTCTGGGTTAATGCGCCTGACTTGTCAGCAAGTGCTCATGCGTTCGACTCCACGGAGAGTATTTTTCATTTAGCTTCCTATAGAGCCAATGGAAATTTGCATTGATTTTGGGCTTGAAATAGTTGTGAGATATAGAATCTGTATTAATTGTTCATAAAGAACAAGATGTCATCATACGCTGTATAGATTGGCATTAACAGTAACATAGAGAAACCAATGGATTTCTTTTTTAACTTACCTATTAGCGATTCAATGTTCACTGCCCTTCTTGACATCAAATTGCACTTGTGATGGTCCACTGGCTTACTGGGTTGATGCTCCTGCTTTGTGAACATATGTTCATGAGTTCAACACCATGGAAAGTATTTTTAATTTACTTACTCAAAAGCTTCTTATAGAGCCAATGGAAATTTGCATTGATTTTGGACTTGAGATAGTAAAATTGTGAGAAATAGAATCTGTATTAATTGTCCATAAAGAACAAGATGTCATCATACGCTGTATAGATTGGCATTAACAATAACATAGTGAAACCAATGGATTTCTTTTTTAATTTACCTATTAGCGATTCAATGTTCACTGCTCTTTTTGACATTACATTTCTCCTGTGATGGTCCAGTGGCTCTCTAGGTTAATGCGCCTGACATGTGAGCAAGTATTCATGAGTTAGACTCCACAGAGATTATTTTTCATTTAGCTTCCTATAGAGCCAATGGAAATTTGCATTGATTTTGGGCTTGAGATAGTGCAATTGTGAGATATAGAATCTGTATTAATTGTTCATAAAGAACAAGATGTCATCATACGCAGTATAGATTGGCATTAACAATAACATAGTGAAACCAATGGATTTCTTTTTTAACTTACCTATTAGCGATTCAATGTTCACTGCTCTTCTTGACATCACTTTTCTCCCTTGATGGTCCAGTGGCTCTCTGGGTTAATACGCCTGACTTGTCAGCAAGTGCTCATGCGTTCGACTCCACGGAGAGTATTTTTCATTTACATTCCTATAGAGCCAATGGAAATTTGCATTGATTTTGGGCTTGAGATAGTTGTGAGATATAGAATCTGTATTAATTGTTCATAAAGAACAAGATGTCATCATACGCTGTATAGATTGGCATTAACAGTAACATAGAGAAACCAATGGATTTATTTTTTAACTTACCTATTAGCGATTCAATGTTCACTGCCCTTCTTGACATCAAATTGCACCTGTGATGGTCTACTGGCTTACTGGGTTGATGCGCCTGCTTTGTGAACAGATGTTCATGAGTTCAACTCCATGGAAAGTATTTTTAATTTACTTACTCAAAAGCTTCTTATAGAGCCAATGGAAATTTGCATTGATTTTGGACTTGAGATAGTGCAATTGTGAGAAATAGAATCTGTATTAATTGTCCATAAAGAACAAGATGTCATCATAGGCTGTATAGATTGGCATTAACAATAACATAGTGAAACGAATGGATTTCTTTTTTAACTTACCTATTAGCGATTCAATGTTCACTGCTCTTCTTGACATCACATTTCTACTGTGTTGGTCCAGTGGCTCTCCGGGTTAATGCGCCTGGCTTGTGAGCAAGTGTTCATGAGTTCGACTCCACAGAGAGTATTTTCATTCAGCTTCCTATAGAGCCAATGGAAATTTGCATTGATTTTGGGCTTGAGATAGTGCAATTGTGAGATATAAAATCTGTATTAATTGTTCATAAAGATTAAGATGTCATCATACGTTGTATAGATTGGCATTAACAATAACATAGTGAAACCAATGAATTTCTTTTTTAACTTACCTATTAGCGATTCAATGTTCACTGCTCTTCTTGACATCGCATTGCTTCTGTGATTGTCCAGTGGCTTTCTGGGTTAATGCGCCTGACTTATGAGCAAGTATTCATGAGTTTGACTCCACAGAGACTATTTTTCATTTGGCTTCCTATAGAGCCCATGCAAATTTGCATTGATTTTGGGCTTGAGATAGTGCAATTGTGAGATATAGAATCTGTATTAATTGTTCATAAAGAACAACATGTCATCATACCCTGTCTAGATTGGCATTAACAGTAACATAGAGAAACCAATGGATTTCTTTTTTAACTTACCTATTAGCGATTCAATGTTCACTGCCCTTCTTGACATCACACTGCTCCTGTGTTGGTCCAGTGGCTCCCTTGCTTAATGCGCCTTACTTGTGCAGCGGTGTTCACGTGTTCAACTCTACGAAGAGTATTTTTCATTTAGCTTCCTATAGAGCCAATGGAAATTTGCATTGATTTTGGGCTTGAGATAGTGCAATTGTGAAATATAGAATCTGTATTAATTGTTCATAAAGAACAAGATGTCATCATACGCTGTATAGATTGGCATTAACAATAATATAGTGAAACCAATGGATTTATTTTTTAACTTACCTATTAGCAATTCAATGTTCACTGCCATTCTTGACATCACATAGCACCTATGATGGTCCAGTGGCTTACTGGGTTAATGCACATGCATTGTAAACAGGTGTTCATGAATTCGACTTCACAAAGAGTATTTTTCATTTACTTACTAATAAGCTTGCTATAGAGCCAATGGAAATGTGCATTGATTTTCGGCTTGAGATAGTGCAATTGTGAGAAATAGAATCTGTATTAATTGTTCATAAAGAACAAGATGTCATCATACGCTGTATAGATTGGCATTAACAATAACATAGTGAAACCAATGAATTTCTTTTTTAACTTACCTATTAGCGATTCAATGTTCACTGCTCTTCTTGACATCGCATTGCGTCTGTGATTGTCCAGTGGCTTTCTGGGTTAATGCGCCTGACTTGTGAGCAAGTATTCATGAGTTTGACTCCACGGAGACTATTTTTCATTTGGCTTCCTATAGAGCCAATGCAAATTTGCATTGATTTTGGGCTTGAGATAGTGCAATTGTGAGATATAGAATCTGTATTAATTGTTCATAAAGAACAAGATGTCATCATACGCTGTATAGATTGGCATTAACAATAACATAGAGAAACCAATGGATTTATTTTTTAACTTACCTATTAGCGATTCAATGTTCACTGCCCTTCTTGACATCACATTTCTCCTGTGTTGGTCCAGTGGCTCCCTTGCTTAATGCGCCTTACTTGTGCAGCGGTGTTCACGTGTTCAACTCTACGAAGAGTATTTTTCATTTAGCTTCCTATAGAGCCAATGGAAATTTGCATTGATTTTGGGCTTGAAATAGTTGTGAGATATAGAATCTGTATTAATTGTTCATAAAGAACAAGATGTCATCATACGCTGTATAGATTGGCATTAACAGTAACATAGAGAAACCAATGGATTTCTTTTTTAACTTACCTATTAGCGATTCAATGTTCACTGCCCTTCTTGACATCAAATTGCACCTGTGATGGTCCACTGGCTTACTGGGTTGATGCTCCTGCTTTGTGAACAGATGTTCATGAGTTCAACACCATGGAAAGTATTTTTAATTTACTTACTCAAAAGCTTCTTATAGAGCCAATGGAAATTTGCATTGATTTTGGACTTGAGATAGTAAAATTGTGAGAAATAGAATCTGTATTAATTGTCCATAAAGAACAAGATGTCATCATACGCTGTATAGATTGGCATTAACAATAACATAGTGAAACCAATGGATTTCTTTTTTAATTTACCTATTAGCGATTCAATGTTCACTGCTCTTTTTGACATTACATTTCTCCTGTGATGGTCCAGTGGCTCTCTAGGTTAATGCGCCTGACATGTGAGCAAGTATTCATGAGTTAGACTCCACAGAGATTATTTTTCATTTAGCTTCCTATAGAGCCAATGGAAATTTGCATTGATTTTGGGCTTGAGATAGTGCAATTGTGAGATATAGAATCTGTATTAATTGTTCATAAAGAACAAGATGTCATCATACGCAGTATAGATTGGCATTAACAATAACATAGTGAAACCAATGGATTTCTTTTTTAACTTACCTATTAGCGATTCAATGTTCACTGCTCTTCTTGACATCACTTTTCTCCCTTGATGGTCCAGTGGCTCTCTGGGTTAATACGCCTGACTTGTCAGCAAGTGCTCATGCGTTCGACTCCACGGAGAGTATTTTTCATTTACATTCCTATAGAGCCAATGGAAATTTGCATTGATTTTGGGCTTGAGATAGTTGTGAGATATAGAATCTGTATTAATTGTTCATAAAGAACAAGATGTCATCATACGCTGTATAGATTGGCATTAACAGTAACATAGAGAAACCAATGGATTTATTTTTTAACTTACCTATTAGCGATTCAATGTTCACTGCCCTTCTTGACATCAAATTGCACCTGTGATGGTCTACTGGCTTACTGGGTTGATGCGCCTGCTTTGTGAACAGATGTTCATGAGTTCAACTCCATGGAAAGTATTTTTAATTTACTTACTCAAAAGCTTCTTATAGAGCCAATGGAAATTTGCATTGATTTTGGACTTGAGATAGTGCAATTGTGAGAAATAGAATCTGTATTAATTGTCCATAAAGAACAAGATGTCATCATACGCTGTATAGATTGGCATTAACAATAACATAGTGAAACGAATGGATTTCTTTTTTAACTTACCTATTAGCGATTCAATGTTCACTGCTCTTCTTGACATCACATTTCTACTGTGTTGGTCCAGTGGCTCTCCGGGTTAATGCGCCTGGCTTGTGAGCAAGTGTTCATGAGTTCGACTCCACAGAGAGTATTTTCATTCAGCTTCCTATAGAGCCAATGGAAATTTGCATTGATTTTGGGCTTGAGATAGTGCAATTGTGAGATATAAAATCTGTATTAATTGTTCATAAAGATTAAGATGTCATCATACGTTGTATAGATTGGCATTAACAATAACATAGTGAAACCAATGAATTTCTTTTTTAACTTACCTATTAGCGATTCAATGTTCACTGCTCTTCTTGACATCGCATTGCTTCTGTGATTGTCCAGTGGCTTTCTGGGTTAATGCGCCTGACTTATGAGCAAGTATTCATGAGTTTGACTCCACAGAGACTATTTTTCATTTGGCTTCCTATAGAGCCCATGCAAATTTGCATTGATTTTGGGCTTGAGATAGTGCAATTGTGAGATATAGAATCTGTATTAATTGTTCATAAAGAACAACATGTCATCATACCCTGTCTAGATTGGCATTAACAGTAACATAGAGAAACCAATGGATTTCTTTTTTAACTTACCTATTAGCGATTCAATGTTCACTGCCCTTCTTGACATCACACTGCTCCTGTGTTGGTCCAGTGGCTCCCTTGCTTAATGCGCCTTACTTGTGCAGCGGTGTTCACGTGTTCAACTCTACGAAGAGTATTTTTCATTTAGCTTCCTATAGAGCCAATGGAAATTTGCATTGATTTTGGGCTTGAGATAGTGCAATTGTGAAATATAGAATCTGTATTAATTGTTCATAAAGAACAAGATGTCATCATACGCTGTATAGATTGGCATTAACAATAATATAGTGAAACCAATGGATTTATTTTTTAACTTACCTATTAGCAATTCAATGTTCACTGCCATTCTTGACATCACATAGCACCTATGATGGTCCAGTGGCTTACTGGGTTAATGCACATGCATTGTAAACAGGTGTTCATGAATTCGACTTCACAAAGAGTATTTTTCATTTACTTACTAATAAGCTTGCTATAGAGCCAATGGAAATGTGCATTGATTTTCGGCTTGAGATAGTGCAATTGTGAGAAATAGAATCTGTATTAATTGTTCATAAAGAACAAGATGTCATCATACGCTGTATAGATTGGCATTAACAATAACATAGTGAAACCAATGAATTTCTTTTTTAACTTACCTATTAGCGATTCAATGTTCACTGCTCTTCTTGACATCGCATTGCGTCTGTGATTGTCCAGTGGCTTTCTGGGTTAATGCGCCTGACTTGTGAGCAAGTATTCATGAGTTTGACTCCACGGAGACTATTTTTCATTTGGCTTCCTATAGAGCCAATGCAAATTTGCATTGATTTTGGGCTTGAGATAGTGCAATTGTGAGATATAGAATCTGTATTAATTGTTCATAAAGAACAAGATGTCATCATACGCTGTATAGATTGGCATTAACAATAACATAGAGAAACCAATGGATTTATTTTTTAACTTACCTATTAGCGATTCAATGTTCACTGCCCTTCTTGACATCACATTGCTCCTGTGTTGGTCCAGTGGCTCCCTTGCTTAATGCGCCTTACTTGTGCAGCGGTGTTCACGTGTTCAACTCTACGAAGAGTATTTTTCATTTAGCTTCCTATAGAGCCAATGGAAATTTGCATTGATTTTGGGCTTGAGATAGTGCAATTGTGAAATATAGAATCTGTATTAATTGTTCATAAAGAACAAGATGTCATCATACGCTGTATAGATTGGCATTAACAATAATATAGTGAAACCAATGGATTTATTTTTTAACTTACCTATTAGCAATTCAATGTTCACTGCCATTCTTGACATCACATAGCACCTATGATGGTCCAGTGGCTTACTGGGTTAATGCACGTGCCTTGTAAACAGGTGTTCATGAATTCGACTTCACAAAGAGTATTTTTCATTTACTTACTAATAAGCTTGCTATAGAGCCAATGGAAATGTGCATTGATTTTCGGCTTGAGATAGTGCAATTGTGAAATATAGAATCTGTATTAATTGTTCATAAAGAACAAGATGTCATCATACGCTGTATAGATTGGCATTAACAATAACATAGTGAAACCAATGGATTTCTTTTTTAACTTACCTATTAGCGATTCAATGTTCACTGCTCTTCTTGACATCACTTTTCTCCCTCAATGGTCCAGTGGCTCTCTGGGTTAATGCACCTTACTTGACAGCAAGTGCTCATGCGTTCGACTCCACGGAGAGTATTTTTCATTTAGCTTCCTATAGAGCCAATGGAAATTTGCATTGATTTTGGGCTTGAGATAGTTGTGAGATATAGAATCTGTATTAATTGTTCATAAAGAACAAGATGTCATCATACGCTGTATAGATTGGCATTAACAGTAACATAGTGAAACCAATGGATTTCTTTTTTAACTTACCTATTAGCGATTCAATGTTCACTGCTCTTCTTGACATCACTTTTCTCCCTTGATGGTCCAGTGGCTCTCTGGGTTAATGCGCCTGACTTGTCAGCAAGTGCTCATGCGTTCGACTCCACGGAGAGTATTTTTCATTTACATTCCTATAGAGCCAATGGAAATTTGCATTGATTTTGGGCTTGAGATAGTTGTGAGATATAGAATCTGTATTAATTGTTCATAAAGAACAAGATGTCATCATACGCTGTATAGATTGGCATTAACAGTAACATAGAGAAACCAATGGATTTATTTTTTAACTTACCTATTAGCGATTCAATGTTCACTGCCCTTCTTGACATCAAATTGCACCTGTGATGGTCTACTGGCTTACTGGGTTGATGCGCCTGCTTTGTGAACAGATGTTCATGAGTTCAACTCCATGGAAAGTATTTTTAATTTACTTACTCAAAAGCTTCTTATAGAGCCAATGGAAATTTGCATTGATTTTGGACTTGAGATAGTGCAATTGTGAGAAATAGAATCTGTATTAATTGTCCATAAAGAACAAGATGTCATCATACGCTGTATAGATTGGCATTAACAATAACATAGTGAAACCAATGGATTTCTTTTTTAACTTACCTATTAGCGATTCAATGTTCACTGCTCTTCTTGACATCACATTTCTACTGTGTTGGTCCAGTGGCTCTCCGGGTTAATGCGCCTGGCTTGTGAGCAAGTGTTCATGAGTTCGACTCCACAGAGAGTATTTTCATTCAGCTTCCTATAGAGCCAATGGAAATTTGCATTGATTTTGGGCTTGAGATAGTGCAATTGTGAGATATAAAATCTGTATTAATTGTTCATAAAGATCAAGATGTCATCATACGTTGTATAGATTGGCATTAACAATAACATAGTGAAACCAATGAATTTCTTTTTTAACTTACCTATTAGCGATTCAATGTTCACTGCTCTTCTTGACATCGCATTGCTTCTGTGATTGTCCAGTGGCTTTCTGGGTTAATGCGCCTGACTTATGAGCAAGTATTCATGAGTTTGACTCCACAGAGACTATTTTTCATTTGGCTTCCTATAGAGCCCATGCAAATTTGCATTGATTTTGGGCTTGAGATAGTGCAATTGTGAGATATAGAATCTGTATTAATTGTTCATAAAGAACAACATGTCATCATACCCTGTCTAGATTGGCATTAACAGTAACATAGAGAAACCAATGGATTTCTTTTTTAACTTACCTATTAGCGATTCAATGTTCACTGCCCTTCTTGACATCACATTGCTCCTGTGTTGGTCCAGTGGCTCCCTTGCTTAATGCGCCTTACTTGTGCAGCGGTGTTCACGTGTTCAACTCTACGAAGAGTATTTTTCATTAAGCTTCCTATAGAGCCAATGGAAATTTGCATTGATTTTGGGCTTGAGATAGTGCAATTGTGAAATATAGAATCTGTATTAATTGTTCATAAAGAACAAGATGTCATCATACGCTGTATAGATTGGCATTAACAATAATATAGTGAAACCAATGGATTTATTTTTTAACTTACCTATTAGCAATTCAATGTTCACTGCCATTCTTGACATCACATAGCACCTATGATGGTCCAGTGGCTTACTGGGTTAATGCACGTGCATTGTAAACAGGTGTTCATGAATTCGACTTCACAAAGAGTATTTTTCATTTACTTACTAATAAGCTTGCTATAGAGCCAATGGAAATGTGCATTGATTTTCGGCTTGAGATAGTGCAATTGTGAGAAATAGAATCTGTATTAATTGTTCATAAAGAACAAGA
Organism: Phyllobates terribilis; assembly: GCF_046119375.1. Lineage (NCBI taxonomy): Eukaryota > Metazoa > Chordata > Amphibia > Anura > Dendrobatidae > Phyllobates > Phyllobates terribilis. The sequence continues at coordinate 321,914,342 of NW_027362764.1, read as the reverse complement.
TGTCATCATACGCTGTATAGATTGGCATTAACAATAACATAGTGAAACCAATGAATTTCTTTTTTAACTTACCTATTAGCGATTCAATGTTCACTGCTCTTCTTGACATCGCATTGCTTCTGTGATTGTCCAGTGGCTTTCTGGGTTAATGCGCCTGACTTGTGAGCAAGTATTCATGAGTTTGACTCCACGGAGACTGTTTTTCATTTGGCTTCCTATAGAGCCAATGCAAATTTGCATTGATTTTGGGCTTGAGATAGTGCAATTGTGAGATATAGAATCTGTATTAATTGTTCATAAAGAACAACATGTCATCATACCCTGTCTAGATTGGCATTAACAGTAACATAGAGAAACCAATGGATTTCTTTTTTAACTTACCTATTAGCGATTCAATGTTCACTGCCCTTCTTGACATCACATTGCTCCTGTGTTGGTCCAGTGGCTCCCTTGCTTAATGCGCCTTACTTGTGCAGCGGTGTTCACGTGTTCAACTCTACGAAGAGTATTTTTCATTTAGCTTCCTATAGAGCCAATGGAAATTTGCATTGATTTTGGGCTTGAGATAGTGCAATTGTGAAATATAGAATCTGTATTAATTGTTCATAAAGAACAAGATGTCATCATACGCTGTATAGATTGGCATTAACAATAATATAGTGAAACCAATGGATTTATTTTTTAACTTACCTATTAGCAATTCAATGTTCACTGCCATTCTTGACATCACATAGCACCTATGATGGTCCAGTGGCTTACTGGGTTAATGCACGTGCATTGTAAACAGGTGTTCATGAATTCGACTTCACAAAGAGTATTTTTCATTTACTTACTAATAAGCTTGCTATAGAGCCAATGGAAATGTGCATTGATTTTCGGCTTGAGATAGTGCAATTGTGAGAAATAGAATCTGTATTAATTGTTCATAAAGAACAAGATGTCATCATACGCTGTATAGATTGGCATTAACAATAACATAGTGAAACCAATGAATTTCTTTTTTAACTTACCTATTAGCGATTCAATGTTCACTGCTCTTCTTGACATCGCATTGCTTCTGTGATTGTCCAGTGGCTTTCTGGGTTAATGCGCCTGACTTGTGAGCAAGTATTCATGAGTTTGACTCCACGGAGACTATTTTTCATTTGGCTTCCTATAGAGCCAATGCAAATTTGCATTGATTTTGGGCTTGAGATAGTGCAATTGTGAGATATAGAATCTGTATTAATTGTTCATAAAGAACAACATGTCATCATACCCTGTCTAGATTGGCATTAACAGTAACATAGAGAAACCAATGGATTTCTTTTTTAACTTACCTATTAGCGATTCAATGTTCACTGCCCTTCTTGACATCACATTGCTCCTGTGTTGGTCCAGTGGCTCCCTTGCTTAATGCGCCTTACTTGTGCAGCGGTGTTCACGTGTTCAACTCTACGAAGAGTATTTTTCATTTAGCTTCCTATAGAGCCAATGGAAATTTGCATTGATTTTGGGCTTGAGATAGTGCAATTGTGAAATATAGAATCTGTATTAATTGTTCATAAAGAACAAGATGTCATCATACGCTGTATAGATTGGCATTAACAATAATATAGTGAAACCAATGGATTTATTTTTTAACTTACCTATTAGCAATTCAATGTTCACTGCCATTCTTGACATCACATAGCACCTATGATGGTCCAGTGGCTTACTGGGTTAATGCACGTGCCTTGTAAACAGGTGTTCATGAATTCGACTTCACAAAGAGTATTTTTCATTTACTTACTAATAAGCTTGCTATAGAGCCAATGGAAATGTGCATTGATTTTCGGCTTGAGATAGTTGTGAGATATAGAATCTGTATTAATTGTTCATAAAGAACAAGATGTCATCATACGCTGTATAGATTGGCATTAACAATAACATAGTGAAACCAATGGATTTCTTTTTTAACTTACCTATTAGCGATTCAATGTTCACTGCTCTTCTTGACATCACTTTTCTCCCTCAATGGTCCAGTGGCTCTCTGGGTTAATGCACCTTACTTGACAGCAAGTGCTCATGCGTTCGACTCCACGGAGAGTATTTTTCATTTAGCTTCCTATAGAGCCAATGGAAATTTGCATTGATTTTGGGCTTGAGATAGTTGTGAGATATAGAATCTGTATTAATTGTTCATAAAGAACAAGATGTCATCATACGCTGTATAGATTGGCATTAACAGTAACATAGAGAAACCAATGGATTTCTTTTTTAACTTACCTATTAGCGATTCAATGTTCACTGCCCTTCTTGACATCAAATTGCACCTGTGATGGTCCACTGGCTTACTGGGTTGATGCGCCTGCTTTGTGAACAGATGTTCATGAGTTCAACTTCATGGAAAGTATTTTTAATTTACTTACTCAAAAGCTTCTTATAGAGCCAATGGAAATTTGCATTGATTTTGGACTTGAGATAGTGCAATTGTGAGAAATAGAATCTGTATTAATTGTCCATAAAGAACAAGATGTCATCATACGCTGTATAGATTGGCATTAACAATAACATAGTGAAACGAATGGATTTCTTTTTTAACTTACCTATTAGCGATTCAATGTTCACTGCTCTTCTTGACATCACATTTCTACTGTGTTGGTCCAGTGGCTCTCCGGGTTAATGTGCTTGGCTTGTGAGCAAGTGTTCATGAGTTCAACTCCACAGAGAGTATTTTCATTCAGCTTCCTATAGAGCCAATGGAAATTTGCATTTATTTTGGACTTGAGATAGTGCAATTGTGAGAAATAGAATCTGTATTAATTGTTCATAAAGAACAAGATGTCATCATACGCTGTATAGATTGGCATTAACAATAACATAGTGAAACCAATGGATTTCTTTTTTAATTTACCTATTAGCGATTCAATGTTCACTGCTCTTCTTGACATCACTTTTCTCCTGTGATGGTCCAGTGGTTCTCTGGGTTAATGCGCCTGAGTTATGAGCAAGTATTCATGAGTTTGACTCCACAGAGACTATTTTTCATTTGGCTTCCTATAGAGCCCATGCAAATTTGCATTGATTTTGGGCTTGAGATAGTGCAATTGTGAGATATAGAATCTGTATTAATTGTTCATAAAGAACAAGATGTCATCATACACTGTACAGATTGGCATTGACAGTAACATAGAGAAACCAATGGATTTATTTTTTAACTTACCTATTAGCGATTCAATGTTCACTGCCCTTCTTGACATTATATTGCTCCTGTGATGGTCCAGTGGCTTCCTTGGTTAAGGCGCCTGACTTGTGAAGAGGTGTTCATGTGTTCAACTCCACGAAGAGTATTTTTCATTTAGCTTCCTATAGAGCCAATGGAAATTTGCATTGATTTTGGGCTTGAGATAGTGCAATTGTGAGATATAAAATCTGTATTAATTGTTCATAAAGAACAAGATGTCATCATACGTTGTATAGATTGGCATTAACAATAACATAGTGAAACCAATGGATTTCTTTTTTAACTTACCTATTAGCAATTCAATGTTCACTGCCATTCTTGACATCACTTAGCACCTATGATGGTCCAGTGGCTTACTGGGTTAATGCACCTGCCTTGTAAACAGGTGTTCATGAATTTGACTTCACAAAGAGAATTTTTAATTTACTTACTAATAAGCTTGCTATAGAGCTAATGCAAATTTGCATTGATTTTGGGCTTGAGATAGTGCAATTGTGAAATATAGAATCTGTATTAATTGTTCATAAAGAACAAGATGTCATCATACGCTGTATAGATTGGCATTAACAATAATATAGTGAAACCAATGGATTTATTTTTTAACTTACCTATTAGCAATTCAATGTTCACTGCCATTCTTGACATCACATAGCACCTATGATGGTCCAGTGGCTTACTGGGTTAATGCACGTGCATTGTAAACAGGTGTTCATGAATTCAACTTCACAAAGAGTATTTTTCATTTACTTACTAATAAGCTTGCTATAGAGCCAATGGAAATGTGCATTGATTTTCGGCTTGAGATAGTGCAATTGTGAGAAATAGAATCTGTATTAATTGTTCATAAAGAACAAGATGTCATCATACGCTGTATAGATTGGCATTAACAATAACATAGTGAAACCAATGAATTTCTTTTTTAACTTACCTATTAGCGATTCAATGTTCACTGCTCTTCTTGACATCGCATTGCTTCTGTGATTGTCCAGTGGCTTTCTGGGTTAATGCGCCTGACTTGTGAGCAAGTATTCATGAGTTTGACTCCACGGAGACTATTTTTCATTTGGCTTCCTATAGAGCCAATGCAAATTTGCATTGATTTTGGGCTTGAGATAGTGCAATTGTGAGATATAGAATCTGTATTAATTGTTCATAAAGAACAAGATGTCATCATACGCTGTATAGATTGGCATTAACAATAACATAGAGAAACCAATGGATTTATTTTTTAACTTACCTATTAGCGATTCAATGTTCACTGCCCTTCTTGACATCACATTGCTCCTGTGTTGGTCCAGTGGCTCCCTTGCTTAATGCGCCTTACTTGTGCAGCGGTGTTCACGTGTTCAACTCTACGAAGAGTATTTTTCATTTAGCTTCCTATAGAGCCAATGGAAATTTGCATTGATTTTGGGCTTGAGATAGTGCAATTGTGAAATATAGAATCTGTATTAATTGTTCATAAAGAACAAGATGTCATCATACGCTGTATAGATTGGCATTAACAATAATATAGTGAAACCAATGGATTTATTTTTTAACTTACCTATTAGCAATTCAATGTTCACTGCCATTCTTGACATCACATAGCACCTATGATGGTCCAGTGGCTTACTGGGTTAATGCACGTGCCTTGTAAACAGGTGTTCATGAATTCGACTTCACAAAGAGTATTTTTCATTTACTTACTAATAAGCTTGCTATAGAGCCAATGGAAATGTGCATTGATTTTCGGCTTGAGATAGTGCAATTGTGAAATATAGAATCTGTATTAATTGTTCATAAAGAACAAGATGTCATCATACGCTGTATAGATTGGCATTAACAATAACATAGTGAAACCAATGGATTTCTTTTTTAACTTACCTATTAGCGATTCAATGTTCACTGCTCTTCTGGACATCACTTTTCTCCCTCAATGGTCCAGTGGCTCTCTGGGTTAATGCACCTTACTTGACAGCAAGTGCTCATGCGTTCGACTCCACGGAGAGTATTTTTCATTTAGCTTCCTATAGAGCCAATGGAAATTTGCATTGATTTTGGGCTTGAGATAGTTGTGAGATATAGAATCTGTATTAATTGTTCATAAAGAACAAGATGTCATCATACGCTGTATAGATTGGCATTAACAGTAACATAGTGAAACCAATGGATTTCTTTTTTAACTTACCTATTAGCGATTCAATGTTCACTGCTCTTCTTGACATCACTTTTCTCCCTTGATGGTCCAGTGGCTCTCTGGGTTAATACGCCTGACTTGTCAGCAAGTGCTCATGCGTTCGACTCCACGGAGAGTATTTTTCATTTACATTCCTATAGAGCCAATGGAAATTTGCATTGATTTTGGGCTTGAGATAGTTGTGAGATATAGAATCTGTATTAATTGTTCATAAAGAACAAGATGTCATCATACGCTGTATAGATTGGCATTAACAGTAACATAGAGAAACCAATGGATTTATTTTTTAACTTACCTATTAGCGATTCAATGTTCACTGCCCTTCTTGACATCAAATTGCACCTGTGATGGTCTACTGGCTTACTGGGTTGATGCGCCTGCTTTGTGAACAGATGTTCATGAGTTCAACTCCATGGAAAGTATTTTTAATTTACTTACTCAAAAGCTTCTTATAGAGCCAATGGAAATTTGCATTGATTTTGGACTTGAGATAGTGCAATTGTGAGAAATAGAATCTGTATTAATTGTCCATAAAGAACAAGATGTCATCATACGCTGTATAGATTGGCATTAACAATAACATAGTGAAACCAATGGATTTCTTTTTTAACTTACCTATTAGCGATTCAATGTTCACTGCTCTTCTTGACATCACATTTCTACTGTGTTGGTCCAGTGGCTCTCCGGGTTAATGCGCCTGGCTTGTGAGCAAGTGTTCATGAGTTCGACTCCACAGAGAGTATTTTCATTCAGCTTCCTATAGAGCCAATGGAAATTTGCATTGATTTTGGGCTTGAGATAGTGCAATTGTGAGATATAAAATCTGTATTAATTGTTCATAAAGATCAAGATGTCATCATACGTTGTATAGATTGGCATTAACAATAACATAGTGAAACCAATGAATTTCTTTTTTAACTTACCTATTAGCGATTCAATGTTCACTGCTCTTCTTGACATCGCATTGCTTCTGTGATTGTCCAGTGGCTTTCTGGGTTAATGCGCCTGACTTATGAGCAAGTATTCATGAGTTTGACTCCACAGAGACTATTTTTCATTTGGCTTCCTATAGAGCCCATGCAAATTTGCATTGATTTTGGGCTTGAGATAGTGCAATTGTGAGATATAGAATCTGTATTAATTGTTCATAAAGAACAACATGTCATCATACCCTGTCTAGATTGGCATTAACAGTAACATAGAGAAACCAATGGATTTCTTTTTTAACTTACCTATTAGCGATTCAATGTTCACTGCCCTTCTTGACATCACATTGCTCCTGTGTTGGTCCAGTGGCTCCCTTGCTTAATGCGCCTTACTTGTGCAGCGGTGTTCACGTGTTCAACTCTACGAAGAGTATTTTTCATTTAGCTTCCTATAGAGCCAATGGAAATTTGCATTGATTTTGGGCTTGAGATAGTGCAATTGTGAAATATAGAATCTGTATTAATTGTTCATAAAGAACAAGATGTCATCATACGCTGTATAGATTGGCATTAACAATAATATAGTGAAACCAATGGATTTATTTTTTAACTTACCTATTAGCAATTCAATGTTCACTGCCATTCTTGACATCACATAGCACCTATGATGGTCCAGTGGCTTACTGGGTTAATGCACGTGCATTGTAAACAGGTGTTCATGAATTCGACTTCACAAAGAGTATTTTTCATTTACTTACTAATAAGCTTGCTATAGAGCCAATGGAAATGTGCATTGATTTTCGGCTTGAGATAGTGCAATTGTGAGAAATAGAATCTGTATTAATTGTTCATAAAGAACAAGATGTCATCATACGCTGTATAGATTGGCATTAACAATAACATAGTGAAACCAATGAATTTCTTTTTTAACTTACCTATTAGCGATTCAATGTTCACTGCTCTTCTTGACATCGCATTGCTTCTGTGATTGTCCAGTGGCTTTCTGGGTTAATGCGCCTGACTTGTGAGCAAGTATTCATGAGTTTGACTCCACGGAGACTATTTTTCATTTGGCTTCCTATAGAGCCAATGCAAATTTGCATTGATTTTGGGCTTGAGATAGTGCAATTGTGAGGTATAGAATCTGTATTAATTGTTCATAAAGAACAAGATGTCATCATACGCTGTATAGATTGGCATTAACAATAACATAGAGAAACCAATGGATTTATTTTTTAACTTACCTATTAGCGATTCAATGTTCACTGCCCTTCTTGACATCACATTGCTCCTGTGTTGGTCCAGTGGCTCCCTTGCTTAATGCGCCTTACTTGTGCAGCGGTGTTCACGTGTTCAACTCTACGAAGAGTATTTTTCATTTAGCTTCCTATAGAGCCAATGGAAATTTGCATTGATTTTGGGCTTGAGATAGTGCAATTGTGAAATATAGAATCTGTATTAATTGTTCATAAAGAACAAGATGTCATCATACGCTGTATAGATTGGCATTAACAATAATATAGTGAAACCAATGGATTTATTTTTTAACTTACCTATTAGCAATTCAATGTTCACTGCCATTCTTGACATCACATAGCACCTATGATGGTCCAGTGGCTTACTGGGTTAATGCACGTGCCTTGTAAACAGGTGTTCATGAATTCGACTTCACAAAGAGTATTTTTCATTTACTTACTAATAAGCTTGCTATAGAGCCAATGGAAATGTGCATTGATTTTCGGCTTGAGATAGTGCAATTGTGAGAAATAGAATCTGTATTAATTGTTCATAAAGAACAAGATGTCATCATACGCTGTATAGATTGGCATTAACAATAACATAGTGAAACCAATGGATTTCTTTTTTAACTTACCTATTAGCGATTCAATGTTCACTGCTCTTCTTGACATCACTTTTCTCCCTCAATGGTCCAGTGGCTCTCTGGGTTAATGCACCTTACTTGACAGCAAGTGCTCATGCGTTCGACTCCACGGAGAGTATTTTTCATTTAGCTTCCTATAGAGCCAATGGAAATTTGCATTGATTTTGGGCTTGAGATAGTTGTGAGATATAGAATCTGTATTAATTGTTCATAAAGAACAAGATGTCATCATACGCTGTATAGATTGGCATTAACAGTAACATAGAGAAACCAATGGATTTCTTTTTTAACTTACCTATTAGCGATTCAATGTTCACTGCCCTTCTTGACATCAAATTGCACCTGTGATGGTCCACTGGCTTACTGGGTTGATGCGCCTGCTTTGTGAACAGATGTTCATGAGTTCAACTTCATGGAAAGTATTTTTAATTTACTTACTCAAAAGCTTCTTATAGAGCCAATGGAAATTTGCATTGATTTTGGACTTGAGATAGTGCAATTGTGAGAAATAGAATCTGTATTAATTGTCCATAAAGAACAAGATGTCATCATACGCTGTATAGATTGGCATTAACAATAACATAGTGAAACGAATGGATTTCTTTTTTAACTTACCTATTAGCGATTCAATGTTCACTGCTCTTCTTGACATCACATTTCTACTGTGTTGGTCCAGTGGCTCTCCGGGTTAATGTGCTTGGCTTGTGAGCAAGTGTTCATGAGTTCAACTCCACAGAGAGTATTTTCATTCAGCTTCCTATAGAGCCAATGGAAATTTGCATTTATTTTGGACTTGAGATAGTGCAATTGTGAGAAATAGAATCTGTATTAATTGTTCATAAAGAACAAGATGTCATCATACGCTGTATAGATTAGCATTAACAATAACATAGTGAAACCAATGGATTTCTTTTTTAATTTACCTATTAGCGATTCAATGTTCACTGCTCTTCTTGACATCACTTTTCTCCTGTGATGGTCCAGTGGCTCTCTGGGTTAATGCGCCTGACTTATGAGCAAGTATTCATGAGTTTGACTCCACAGAGACTATTTTTCATTTGGCTTCCTATAGAGCCCATGCAAATTTGCATTGATTTTGGGCTTGAGATAGTGCAATTGTGAGATAGAGAATCTGTATTAATTGTTCATAAAGAACAAGATGTCATCATACACTGTACAGATTGGCATTGACAGTAACATAGAGAAACCAATGGATTTATTTTTTAACTTACCTATTAGCGATTCAATGTTCACTGCCCTTCTTGACATTATATTGCTCCTGTGATGGTCCAGTGGCTTCCTTGGTTAAGGCGCCTGACTTGTGAAGAGGTGTTCATGTGTTCAACTCCACGAAGAGTATTTTTCATTTAGCTTCCTATAGAGCCAATGGAAATTTGCATTGATTTTGGGCTTGAGATAGTGGAATTGTGAGATATAAAATCTGTATTAATTGTTCATAAAGAACAAGATGTCATCATACGTTGTATAGATTGGCATTAACAATAACATAGTGAAACCAATGGATTTCTTTTTTAACTTACCTATTAGCAATTCAATGTTCACTGCCATTCTTGACATCACTTAGCACCTATGATGGTCCAGTGGCTTACTGGGTTAATGCACCTGCCTTGTAAACAGGTGTTCATGAATTTGACTTCACAAAGAGAATTTTTAATTTACTTACTAATAAGCTTGCTATAGAGCCAATGCAAATTTGCATTGATTTTGGGCTTGAGATAGTGCAATTGTGAGATATAGAATCTGTATTAATTGTTCATAAAGAACAAGATGTCATCATACACTGTACAGATTGGCATTAACAGTAACATAGAGAAACCAATGGATTTCTTTTTTAACTTACCTTTTAGCGATTCAATGTTCACTGCCCTTCTTGACATCAAATTGCACCTGTGATGGTCCAGTGGCTTACTGGGTTAATGCACCTGCCACGTAAACAGGTGTTCATGAATTCGACTTCACAAAGAGTATTTTTTTATTTACTTACTAATAAGTTTGCTATAGAGCCAATGGAAATGTGCATTGATTTTCGGCTTGAGATAGAGCAATTGTGAGATATAGAATCTGTATTAATTGTTCATAAAGAACAAGATGTCATCTTACGCTGTATAGATTGGAATTAACAATAACATAGTGAAACCAATGGATTTCTTTTTTAACTTACCTATTAGCGATTCAATGTTCACTGCTCTTCTTGACATCAAATTTCTCCCGTGATGGTCCAGTGGCTCTCTGGGTTAATGCGCCTGACTTGTCAGCAAGTGTTCATGAGTTCGACTCCACGGAGAGCATTTTTCATTTAGCTTCCTATAGAGCCAATGGAAATTTGCATTGATTTTGGACTTGAGATAGTGCAATTGTGAGAAATAGAATCTGTATTAATTGTTCATAAAGAACAAGATGTCATCAGACGCTGTATAGATTGGCATTAACAATAACATAGTGAAACCAATGGATTTTTTTTTTCTTACCTATTAGCGATTCAATGTTCACTGCCCTTCTTGACATCAAATTGCAACTGTGATGGTCCACTGGCTTACTGGGTTGATGCGCTTGCTTTGAGAACAGATGTTCATGAGTTTGACTCCACGGAAAGTATTTTTAATTTACTTACTCATAAGCTTTTTATAGAGCCAATGGAAATTTGCATTGATTTTCGGCTTGAGATAGAGCAATTGTGAGATATAGAATCTGTATTAATTGTTCATAAAGAACAAGATGTCATCATACGTTGTATAGATTGGCATTAACAATAACATAGTGAAACCAATGAATTTCTTTTTTAACTTACCTATTAGCGATTCAATGTTCACTGCTCTTCTTGACATCGCATTGCTTCTGTGATTGTCCAGTGGCTTTCTGGGTTAATGCGCCTGACTTATGAGCAAGTATTCATGAGTTTGACTCCACAGAGACTATTTTTCATTTGGCTTCCTATAGAGCCCATGCAAATTTGCATTGATTTTGGGCTTGAGATAGTGCAATTGTGAGATATAAAATCTGTATTAATTGTTCATAAAGATCAAGATGTCATCATACGTTGTATAGATTGGCATTAACAATAACATAGTGAAACCAATGAATTTCTTTTTTAACTTACCTATTAGCGATTCAATGTTCACTGCTCTTCTTGACATCGCATTGCTTCTGTGATTGTCCAGTGGCTTTCTGGGTTAATGCGCCTGACTTATGAGCAAGTATTCATGAGTTTGACTCCACAGAGACTATTTTTCATTTGGCTTCCTATAGAGCCCATGCAAATTTGCATTGATTTTGGGCTTGAGATAGTGCAATTGTGAAATATAGAATCTGTATTAATTGTTCATAAAGAACAAGATGTCATCATACGCTGTATAGATTGGCATTAACAATAATATAGTGAAACCAATGGATTTATTTTTTAACTTACCTATTAGCAATTCAATGTTCACTGCCATTCTTGACATCACATAGCACCTATGATGGTCCAGTGGCTTACTGGGTTAATGCACGTGCATTGTAAACAGGTGTTCATGAATTCGACTTCACAAAGAGTATTTTTCATTTACTTACTAATAAGCTTGCTATAGAGCCAATGGAAATGTGCATTGATTTTCGGCTTGAGATAGTGCAATTGTGAGAAATAGAATCTGTATTAATTGTTCATAAAGAACAAGATGTCATCATACGCTGTATAGATTGGCATTAACAATAACATAGTGAAACCAATGGATTTCTTTTTTAACTTACCTATTAGCGATTCAATGTTCACTGCTCTTCTTGACATCACTTTTCTCCCTCAATGGTCCAGTGGCTCTCTGGGTTAATGCACCTTACTTGACAGCAAGTGCTCATGCGTTCGACTCCACGGAGAGTATTTTTCATTTAGCTTCCTATAGAGCCAATGGAAATTTGCATTGATTTTGGGCTTGAGATAGTTGTGAGATATAGAATCTGTATTAATTGTTCATAAAGAACAAGATGTCATCATACGCTGTATAGATTGGCATTAACAGTAACATAGAGAAACCAATGGATTTCTTTTTTAACTTACCTATTAGCGATTCAATGTTCACTGCCCTTCTTGACATCAAATTGCACCTGTGATGGTCCACTGGCTTACTGGGTTGATGCGCCTGCTTTGTGAACAGATGTTCATGAGTTCAACTTCATGGAAAGTATTTTTAATTTACTTACTCAAAAGCTTCTTATAGAGCCAATGGAAATTTGCATTGATTTTGGACTTGAGATAGTGCAATTGTGAGAAATAGAATCTGTATTAATTGTCCATAAAGAACAAGATGTCATCATACGCTGTATAGATTGGCATTAACAATAACATAGTGAAACGAATGGATTTCTTTTTTAACTTACCTATTAGCGATTCAATGTTCACTGCTCTTCTTGACATCACATTTCTACTGTGTTGGTCCAGTGGCTCTCCGGGTTAATGTGCTTGGCTTGTGAGCAAGTGTTCATGAGTTCAACTCCACAGAGAGTATTTTCATTCAGCTTCCTATAGAGCCAATGGAAATTTGCATTTATTTTGGACTTGAGATAGTGCAATTGTGAGAAATAGAATCTGTATTAATTGTTCATAAAGAACAAGATGTCATCATACGCTGTATAGATTGGCATTAACAATAACATAGTGAAACCAATGGATTTCTTTTTTAATTTACCTATTAGCGATTCAATGTTCACTGCTCTTCTTGACATCACTTTTCTTCTGTGATGGTCCAGTGGCTCTCTGGGTTAATGCGCCTGACTTATGAGCAAGTATTCATGAGTTTGACTCCACAGAGACTATTTTTCATTTGGCTTCCTATAGAGCCCATGCAAATTTGCATTGATTTTGGGCTTGAGATAGTGCAATTGTGAGATATAGAATCTGTATTAATTGTTCATAAAGAACAAGATGTCATCATACGCTGTACAGATTGGCATTGACAGTAACATAGAGAAACCAATGGATTTATTTTTTAACTTACCTATTAGCGATTCAATGTTCACTGCCCTTCTTGACATTATATTGCTCCTGTGATGGTCCAGTGGCTTCCTTGGTTAAGGCGCCTGACTTGTGAAGAGGTGTTCATGTGTTCAACTCCACGAAGAGTATTTTTCATTTAGCTTCCTATAGAGCCAATGGAAATTTGCATTGATTTTGGGCTTGAGATAGTGCAATTGTGAGATATAAAATCTGTATTAATTGTTCATAAAGAACAAGATGTCATCATACGTTGTATAGATTGGCATTAACAATAACATAGTGAAACCAATGGATTTCTTTTTTAACTTACCTATTAGCAATTCAATGTTCACTGCCATTCTTGACATCACTTAGCACCTATGATGGTCCAGTGGCTTACTGGGTTAATGCACCTGCCTTGTAAACAGGTGTTCATGAATTTGACTTCACAAAGAGAATTTTTAATTTACTTACTAATAAGCTTGCTATAGAGCCAATGCAAATTTGCATTGATTTTGGGCTTGAGATAGTGCAATTGTGAGATATAGAATCTGTATTAATTGTTCATAAAGAACAAGATGTCATCATACACTGTACAGATTGGCATTAACAGTAACATAGAGAAACCAATGGATTTCTTTTTTAACTTACCTTTTAGCGATTCAATGTTCACTGCCCTTCTTGACATCAAATTGCACCTGTGATGGTCCAGTGGCTTACTGGGTTAATGCACCTGCCACGTAAACAGGTGTTCATGAATTCGACTTCACAAAGAGTATTTTTTTATTTACTTACTAATAAGTTTGCTATAGAGCCAATGGAAATGTGCATTGATTTTCGGCTTGAGATAGAGCAATTGTGAGATATAGAATCTGTATTAATTGTTCATAAAGAACAAGATGTCATCTTACGCTGTATAGATTGGAATTAACAATAACATAGTGAAACCAATGGATTTCTTTTTTAACTTACCTATTAGCGATTCAATGTTCACTGCTCTTCTTGACATCACATTTCTCCCGTGATGGTCCAGTGGCTCTCTGGGTTAATGCGCCTGACTTGTCAGCAAGTGTTCATGAGTTCGACTCCACGGAGAGCATTTTTCATTTAGCTTCCTATAGAGCCAATGGAAATTTGCATTGATTTTGGACTTGAGATAGTGCAATTGTGAGAAATAGAATCTGTATTAATTGTTCATAAAGAACAAGATGTCATCAGACGCTGTATAGATTGGCATTAACAATAACATAGTGAAACCAATGGATTTTTTTTTTCTTACCTATTAGCGATTCAATGTTCACTGCCCTTCTTGACATCAAATTGCAACTGTGATGGTCCACTGGCTTACTGGGTTGATGCGCTTGCTTTGAGAACAGATGTTCATGAGTTTGACTCCACGGAAAGTATTTTTAATTTACTTACTCATAAGCTTTTTATAGAGCCAATGGAAATTTGCATTGATTTTCGGCTTGAGATAGAGCAATTGTGAGATATAGAATCTGTATTAATTGTTCATAAAGAACAAGATGTCATCATACGTTGTATAGATTGGCATTAACAATAACATAGTGAAACCAATGAATTTCTTTTTTAACTTACCTATTTGCGATTCAATGTTCACTGCTCTTCTTGACATCGCATTGCTTCTGTGATTGTCCAGTGGCTTTCTGGGTTAATGCGCTTGACTTATGAGCAAGTATTCATGAGTTTGACTCCACAGAGACTATTTTTCATTTGGATTCCTATAGAGCCCATGCAAATTTGCATTGATTTTGGGCTTGAGATAGTGCAATTGTGAGATATAAAATCTGTATTAATTGTTCATAAAGATCAAGATGTCATCATACGTTGTATAGATTGGCATTAACAATAACATAGTGAAACCAATGAATTTCTTTTTTAACTTACCTATTAGCGATTCAATGTTCACTGCTCTTCTTGACATCGCATTGCTTCTGTGATTGTCCAGTGGCTTTCTGGGTTAATGCGCCTGACTTATGAGCAAGTATTCATGAGTTTGACTCCACAGAGACTATTTTTCATTTGGCTTCCTATAGAGCCCATGCAAATTTGCATTGATTTTGGGCTTGAGATAGTGCAATTGTGAGATATAGAATCTGTATTAATTGTTCATAAAGAACAACATGTCATCATACCCTGTCTAGATTGGCATTAACAGTAACATAGAGAAACCAATGGATTTCTTTTTTAACTTACCTATTAGCGATTCAATGTTCACTGCCCTTCTTGACATCACATTGCTCCTGTGTTGGTCCAGTGGCTCCCTTGCTTAATGCGCCTTACTTGTGCAGCGGTGTTCACGTGTTCAACTCTACGAAGAGTATTTTTCATTTAGCTTCCTATAGAGCCAATGGAAATTTGCATTGATTTTGGGCTTGAGATAGTGCAATTGTGAAATATAGAATCTGTATTAATTGTTCATAAAGAACAAGATGTCATCATACGCTGTATAGATTGGCATTAACAATAATATAGTGAAACCAATGGATTTATTTTTTAACTTACCTATTAGCAATTCAATGTTC
Organism: Phyllobates terribilis; assembly: GCF_046119375.1. Taxonomy (NCBI): domain Eukaryota; kingdom Metazoa; phylum Chordata; class Amphibia; order Anura; family Dendrobatidae; genus Phyllobates; species Phyllobates terribilis. The sequence continues at coordinate 321,898,638 of NW_027362764.1, read as the reverse complement.
ACTGCCATTCTTGACATCACATAGCACCTATGATGGTCCAGTGGCTTACTGGGTTAATGCACGTGCATTGTAAACAGGTGTTCATGAATTCGACTTCACAAAGAGTATTTTTCATTTACTTACTAATAAGCTTGCTATAGAGCCAATGGAAATGTGCATTGATTTTCGGCTTGAGATAGTGCAATTGTGAGAAATAGAATCTGTATTAATTGTTCATAAAGAACAAGATGTCATCATACGCTGTATAGATTGGCATTAACAATAACATAGTGAAACCAATGAATTTCTTTTTTAACTTACCTATTAGCGATTCAATGTTCACTGCTCTTCTTGACATCGCATTGCTTCTGTGATTGGCCAGTGGCTTTCTGGGTTAATGCGCCTGACTTGTGAGCAAGTATTCATGAGTTTGACTCCACAGAGACTATTTTTCATTTGGCTTCCTATAGAGCCAATGCAAATTTGCATTGATTTTGGGCTTGAGATAGTGCAATTGTGAGATATAGAATCTGTATTAATTGTTCATAAAGAACAAGATGTCATCATACGCTGTATAGATTGGCATTAACAATAACATAGAGAAACCAATGGATTTATTTTTTAACTTACCTATTAGCGATTCAATGTTCACTGCTCTTCTTGACATCACATTTCTACTGTGTTGGTCCAGTGGCTCTCCGGGTTAATGTGCTTGGCTTGTGAGCAAGTGTTCATGAGTTCAACTCCACAGAGAGTATTTTCATTCAGCTTCCTATAGAGCCAATGGAAATTTGCATTTATTTTGGACTTGAGATAGTGCAATTGTGAGAAATAGAATCTGTATTAATTGTTCATAAAGAACAAGATGTCATCATACGCTGTATAGATTGGCATTAACAATAACATAGTGAAACCAATGGATTTCTTTTTTAATTTACCTATTAGCGATTCAATGTTCACTGCTCTTCTTGACATCACTTTTCTCTTGTGATGGTCCAGTGGCTCTCTGGGTTAATGCGCCTGACTTATGAGCAAGTATTCATGAGTTTGACTCCACAGAGACTATTTTTCATTTGGCTTCCTATAGAGCCCATGCAAATTTGCATTGATTTTGGGCTTGAGATAGTGCAATTGTGAGATATAGAATCTGTATTAATTGTTCATAAAGAACAAGATGTCATCATACGCTGTACAGATTGGCATTGACAGTAACATAGAGAAACCAATGGATTTATTTTTTAACTTACCTATTAGCGATTCAATGTTCACTGCCCTTCTTGACATAAAATTGCATATGTGATGGTCCACTGGCTTACTGAGTTGATGTGTCTCCTTTGTGAACAGATGTTCATGAGTTCAACTCCATAGAAAGTATTTTTAATTTACTTCCTCATAAGCTTCTTATAGAGCCAATGGAAATTTGCATTGATTTTGGACTTGAGATAGTGCAATTGTGAGAAATAGAATCTGTATTAATTGTTCATAAAGAACAAGATGTCATCATACGCTGTATAGATTGGCATTAACAATAACATAGTGAAACCAATGGATTTCTTTTTTAACTTACCTATTAGCGATTCAATGTTCACTGCCCTTCTTGACATTATATTGCTCCTGTGATGGTCCAGTGGCTTCCTTGGTTAAGGCGCCTGACTTGTGAAGAGGTGTTCATGTGTTCAACTCCACGAAGAGTATTTTTCATTTAGCTTCCTATAGAGCCAATGGAAATTTGCATTGATTTTGGGCTTGAGATAGTGCAATTGTGAGATATAAAATCTGTATTAATTGTTCATAAAGAACAAGATGTCATCATACGTTGTATAGATTGGCATTAACAATAACATAGTGAAACCAATGGATTTCTTTTTTAACTTACCTATTAGCAATTCAATGTTCACTGCCATTCTTGACATCACTTAGCACCTATGATGGTCCAGTGGCTTACTGGGTTAATGCACCTGCCTTGTAAACAGGTGTTCATGAATTTGACTTCACAAAGAGAATTTTTAATTTACTTACTAATAAGCTTGCTATAGAGCCAATGCAAATTTGCATTGATTTTGGGCTTGAGATAGTGCAATTGTGAGATATAGAATCTGTATTAATTGTTCATAAAGAACAAGATGTCATCATACACTGTACAGATTGGCATTAACAGTAACATAGAGAAACCAATGGATTTCTTTTTTAACTTACCTTTTAGCGATTCAATGTTCACTGCCCTTCTTGACATCAAATTGCACCTGTGATGGTCCAGTGGCTTACTGGGTTAATGCACCTGCCACGTAAACAGGTGTTCATGAATTCGACTTCACAAAGAGTATTTTTTTATTTACTTACTAATAAGTTTGCTATAGAGCCAATGGAAATGTGCATTGATTTTCGGCTTGAGATAGAGCAATTGTGAGATATAGAATCTGTATTAATTGTTCATAAAGAACAAGATGTCATCTTACGCTGTATAGATTGGAATTAACAATAACATAGTGAAACCAATGGATTTCTTTTTTAACTTACCTATTAGCGATTCAATGTTCACTGCTCTTCTTGACATCACATTTCTCCCGTGATGGTCCAGTGGCTCTCTGGGTTAATGCGCCTGACTTGTCAGCAAGTGTTCATGAGTTCGACTCCACGGAGAGCATTTTTCATTTAGCTTCCTATAGAGCCAATGGAAATTTGCATTGATTTTGAACTTGAGATAGTGCAATTGTGAGAAATAGAATCTGTATTAATTGTTCATAAAGAACAAGATGTCATCAGACGCTGTATAGATTGGCATTAACAATAACATAGTGAAACCAATGGATTTTTTTTTTCTTACCTATTAGCGATTCAATGTTCACTGCCCTTCTTGACATCAAATTGCAACTGTGATGGTCCACTGGCTTACTGGGTTGATGCGCTTGCTTTGAGAACAGATGTTCATGAGTTTGACTCCACGGAAAGTATTTTTAATTTACTTACTCATAAGCTTTTTATAGAGCCAATGGAAATTTGCATTGATTTTCGGCTTGAGATAGAGCAATTGTGAGATATAGAATCTGTATTAATTGTTCATAAAGAACAAGATGTCATCATACGTTGTATAGATTGGCATTAACAATAACATAGTGAAACCAATGAATTTCTTTTTTAACTTACCTATTAGCGATTCAATGTTCACTGCTCTTCTTGACATCGCATTGCTTCTGTGATTGTCCAGTGGCTTTCTGGGTTAATGCGCTTGACTTATGAGCAAGTATTCATGAGTTTGACTCCACAGAGACTATTTTTCATTTGGATTCCTATAGAGCCCATGCAAATTTGCATTGATTTTGGGCTTGAGATAGTGCAATTGTGAGATATAAAATCTGTATTAATTGTTCATAAAGATCAAGATGTCATCATACGTTGTATAGATTGGCATTAACAATAACATAGTGAAACCAATGAATTTCTTTTTTAACTTACCTATTAGCGATTCAATGTTCACTGCTCTTCTTGACATCGCATTGCTTCTGTGATTGTCCAGTGGCTTTCTGGGTTAATGCGCCTGACTTATGAGCAAGTATTCATGAGTTTGACTCCACAGAGACTATTTTTCATTTGGCTTCCTATAGAGCCCATGCAAATTTGCATTGATTTTGGGCTTGAGATAGTGCAATTGTGAGATATAGAATCTGTATTAATTGTTCATAAAGAACAACATGTCATCATACCCTGTCTAGATTGGCATTAACAGTAACATAGAGAAACCAATGGATTTCTTTTTTAACTTACCTATTAGCGATTCAATGTTCACTGCCCTTCTTGACATCACATTGCTCCTGTGTTGGTCCAGTGGCTCCCTTGCTTAATGCGCCTTACTTGTGCAGCGGTGTTCACGTGTTCAACTCTACGAAGAGTATTTTTCATTTAGCTTCCTATAGAGCCAATGGAAATTTGCATTGATTTTGGGCTTGAGATAGTGCAATTGTGAAATATAGAATCTGTATTAATTGTTCATAAAGAACAAGATGTCATCATACGCTGTATAGATTGGCATTAACAATAATATAGTGAAACCAATGGATTTATTTTTTAACTTACCTATTAGCAATTCAATGTTCACTGCCATTCTTGACATCACATAGCACCTATGATGGTCCAGTGGCTTACTGGGTTAATGCACGTGCATTGTAAACAGGTGTTCATGAATTCGACTTCACAAAGAGTATTTTTCATTTACTTACTAATAAGCTTGCTATAGAGCCAATGGAAATGTGCATTGATTTTCGGCTTGAGATAGTGCAATTGTGAGAAATAGAATCTGTATTAATTGTTCATAAAGAACAAGATGTCATCATACGCTGTATAGATTGGCATTAACAATAACATAGTGAAACCAATGAATTTCTTTTTTAACTTACCTATTAGCGATTCAATGTTCACTGCTCTTCTTGACATCGCATTGCTTCTGTGATTGTCCAGTGGCTTTCTGGGTTAATGCGCCTGACTTGTGAGCAAGTATTCATGAGTTTGACTCCACGGAGACTATTTTTCATTTGGCTTCCTATAGAGCCAATGCAAATTTGCATTGATTTTGGGCTTGAGATAGTGCAATTGTGAGATATAGAATCTGTATTAATTGTTCATAAAGAACAAGATGTCATCATACGTTGTATAGATTGGCATTAACAATAACATAGAGAAACCAATGGATTTATTTTTTAACTTACCTATTAGCGATTCAATGTTCACTGCCCTTCTTGACATCACATTGCTCCTGTGTTGGTCCAGTGGCTCCCTTGCTTAATGCGCCTTACTTGTGCAGCGGTGTTCACGTGTTCAACTCTACGAAGAGTATTTTTCATTTAGCTTCCTATAGAGCCAATGGAAATTTGCATTGATTTTGGGCTTGAGATAGTGCAATTGTGAAATATAGAATCTGTATTAATTGTTCATAAAGAACAAGATGTCATCATACGCTGTATAGATTGGCATTAACAATAATATAGTGAAACCAATGGATTTATTTTTTAACTTACCTATTAGCAATTCAATGTTCACTGCCATTCTTGACATCACATAGCACCTATGATGGTCCAGTGGCTTACTGGGTTAATGCACGTGCCTTGTAAACAGGTGTTCATGAATTCGACTTCACAAAGAGTATTTTTCATTTACTTACTAATAAGCTTGCTATAGAGCCAATGGAAATGTGCATTGATTTTCGGCTTGAGATAGTGCAATTGTGAGAAATAGAATCTGTATTAATTGTTCATAAAGAACAAGATGTCATCATACGCTGTATAGATTGGCATTAACAATAACATAGTGAAACCAATGGATTTCTTTTTTAACTTACCTATTAGCGATTCAATGTTCACTGCTCTTCTTGACATCACTTTTCTCCCTCAATGGTCCAGTGGCTCTCTGGGTTAATGCACCTTACTTGACAGCAAGTGCTCATGCGTTCGACTCCACGGAGAGTATTTTTCATTTAGCTTCCTATAGAGCCAATGGAAATTTGCATTGATTTTGGGCTTGAGATAGTTGTGAGATATAGAATCTGTATTAATTGTTCATAAAGAACAAGATGTCATCATACGCTGTATAGATTGGCATTAACAGTAACATAGAGAAACCAATGGATTTCTTTTTTAACTTACCTATTAGCGATTCAATGTTCACTGCCCTTCTTGACATCAAATTGCACCTGTGATGGTCCACTGGCTTACTGGGTTGATGCGCCTGCTTTGTGAACAGATGTTCATGAGTTCAACTTCATGGAAAGTATTTTTAATTTACTTACTCAAAAGCTTCTTATAGAGCCAATGGAAATTTGCATTGATTTTGGACTTGAGATAGTGCAATTGTGAGAAATAGAATCTGTATTAATTGTCCATAAAGAACAAGATGTCATCATACGCTGTATAGATTGGCATTAACAATAACATAGTGAAACGAATGGATTTCTTTTTTAACTTACCTATTAGCGATTCAATGTTCACTGCTCTTCTTGACATCACATTTCTACTGTGTTGGTCCAGTGGCTCTCCGGGTTAATGTGCTTGGCTTGTGAGCAAGTGTTCATGAGTTCAACTCCACAGAGAGTATTTTCATTCAGCTTCCTATAGAGCCAATGGAAATTTGCATTTATTTTGGACTTGAGATAGTGCAATTGTGAGAAATAGAATCTGTATTAATTGTTCATAAAGAACAAGATGTCATCATACGCTGTATAGATTGGCATTAACAATAACATAGTGAAACCAATGGATTTCTTTTTTAATTTACCTATTAGCGATTCAATGTTCACTGCTCTTCTTGACATCACTTTTCTCCTGTGATGGTCCAGTGGCTCTCTGGGTTAATGCGCCTGACTTATGAGCAAGTATTCATGAGTTTGACTCCACAGAGACTATTTTTCATTTGGCTTCCTATAGAGCCCATGCAAATTTGCATTGATTTTGGGCTTGAGATAGTGCAATTGTGAGATATAGAATCTGTATTAATTGTTCATAAAGAACAAGATGTCATCATACGCTGTACAGATTGGCATTGACAGTAACATAGAGAAACCAATGGATTTATTTTTTAACTTACCTATTAGCGATTCAATGTTCACTGCCCTTCTTGACATCAAATTGCATATGTGATGGTCCACTGGCTTACTGAGTTGATGTGTCTCCTTTGTGAACAGATGTTCATGAGTTCAACTCCATAGAAAGTATTTTTAATTTACTTCCTCATAAGCTTCTTATAGAGCCAATGGAAATTTGCATTGATTTTGGACTTGAGATAGTGCAATTGTGAGATATAAAATCTGTATTAATTGTTCATAAAGAACAAGATGTCATCATACGCTGTATAGATTGGCATTAACAATAACATAGTGAAACCAATGGATTTCTTTTTTAACTTACCTATTAGCAATTCAATGTTCACTGCCATTCTTGACATCACTTAGCACCTATGATGGTCCAGTGGCTTACTGGGTTAATGCACGTGCCTTGTAAACAGGTGTTCATGAATTTGACTTCACAAAGAGAATTTTTAATTTACTTACTAATAAGCTTGCTATAGAGCCAATGCAAATTTGCATTGATTTTGGGCTTGAGATAGTGCAATTGTGAGATATAGAATCTGTATTAATTGTTCATAAAGAACAAGATGTCATCATACACTGTACAGATTGGCATTAACAGTAACATAGAGAAACCAATGGATTTCTTTTTTAACTTACCTTTTAGCGATTCAATGTTCACTGCCCTTCTTGACATCAAATTGCACCTGTGATGGTCCAGTGGCTTACTGGGTTAATGCACCTGCCACGTAAACAGGTGTTCATGAATTCGACTTCACAAAGAGTATTTTTTTATTTACTTACTAATAAGTTTGCTATAGAGCCAATGGAAATGTGCATTGATTTTCGGCTTGAGATAGAGCAATTGTGAGATATAGAATCTGTATTAATTGTTCATAAAGAACAAGATGTCATCTTACGCTGTATAGATTGGAATTAACAATAACATAGTGAAACCAATGGATTTCTTTTTTAACTTACCTATTAGCGATTCAATGTTCACTGCTCTTCTTGACATCACATTTCTCCCGTGATGGTCCAGTGGCTCTCTGGGTTAATGCGCCTGACTTGTCAGCAAGTGTTCATGAGTTCGACTCCACGGAGAGCATTTTTCATTTAGCTTCCTATAGAGCCAATGGAAATTTGCATTGATTTTGGACTTGAGATAGTGCAATTGTGAGAAATAGAATCTGTATTAATTGTTCATAAAGAACAAGATGTCATCAGACGCTGTATAGATTGGCATTAACAATAACATAGTGAAACCAATGGATTTTTTTTTTCTTACCTATTAGCGATTCAATGTTCACTGCCCTTCTTGACATCAAATTGCAACTGTGATGGTCCACTGGCTTACTGGGTTGATGCGCTTGCTTTGAGAACAGATGTTCATGAGTTTGACTCCACGGAAAGTATTTTTAATTTACTTACTCATAAGCTTTTTATAGAGCCAATGGAAATTTGCATTGATTTTCGGCTTGAGATAGAGCAATTGTGAGATATAGAATCTGTATTAATTGTTCATAAAGAACAAGATGTCATCATACGCTGTATAGATTGGCATTAACAATAACATAGTGAAACCAATGGATTTATTTTTTAACTTACCTATTAACGATTCAATGTTCACTGCTCTTCTTGACATCACATTTGTCCTGTGATGGTCCAGTGGCTCTCTGGGGTAATGCGCCTGACTTGTGAGCAAGTATTCATGGAGTTGCACCTTTGGTCAAAATCAGAGGCTTCGTGTCCCGTTTGCAACAGGCTTGACCTGAAATGTTGCCGAAAGGCAACAAAAGATGACCTTTTGTTGCAAACGGGACACAAGATGGCCGACTTTTGTTGCCGGAATGAAACATTTGTTGCATTTGTGCAACAGGCTTGACCTTGATACATTGGAACTGGATTAAAGAGTCAATATGGTAGTATGACCTTCTGTACTATAGTAATATATAGGGACTGATGGGGGAAATTTGTTTTTTGGCATTTGGGACGCTTACGCACGCGGTGGGATGCGCTAAATATTTTTCAGGGTTAAGGCAAAATTTTTGCTCGAAACTGCGCGCTCTGCGGCCTGAAATATCGCTCCTGAGGGGGTCTACGCAATAAAAATGCAAAAAAATGTAACATTAGAGCTGGCTAAATCACTTACCTGATTGACCAATAGCCAGCCCTCATTGACTTTTTTCTTGACATTGTGTGTTCTGAGGAAACTCCACTGGGTGGCAATGTTGTCCAACTTTTTAATTTTTTATTGTAGGATTGTAAAAACACCAGATGGCAATGTTTCTCTTTCTAATGTGCACGCAAGCATGAGAGCTTGCTGCTGGTTGTCCTGGATTACCTGCAGCCAACCCTCATATTGGGCATATAATGTCTATAGCAAACTCTCAAATTTTTTTTGCTTTAATAACACTAAGGCTATGTAACCACGATGCAGAAATGAAGCATTGTGTTCACGGCTGCCTCTAGCCAGCCCCCCAATTTTTTTTTTTCTTTAATAACACAAACACCATGAGGGCTGGCTATCGTGTGTCCACGGCTGCCTCTAGCCAGCCCCCCAATTTTTTTTTTCTTTAATAACACAAACAGCATGAGGGCTGGCTATCGTGTGTCCACGGCTGCCTCTAGCCAGCCCCCCAATTTTTTTTTTCTTTAATAACACAAACACCATGAGGGCTGGCTATCGTGTGTTCACGGCTGCCTCTAGCCAGCCCCCCAATTTTTTTTTTCTTTAATAACACAAACACCATGAGGGCTGGCTATCGTGTGTCCACGGCTGCCTCTAGCCAGCCCCCCAATTTTTTTTTTCTTTAATAACACAAACACCATGAGGGCTGGCTATCGTGTGTTCCCGGCTGCCTCTAGCCAGCCCCCCAATTTTTTTTTTCTTTAATAACACAAACACCATGAGGGCTGGCTATCGTGTGTCCACGGCTGCCTCTAGCCAGCCCCCCAATTTTTTTTTTCTTTAATAACACAAACACCATGAGGGCTGGCTATCGTGTGTTCACGGCTGCCTCTAGCCAGCCCCCCAATTTTTTTTTTCTTTAATAACACAAACAGCATGAGGGCTGACTATCGTGTGTCCACGGCTGCCTCTAGCCAGCCCCCCAATTTTTTTTTTCTTTAATAACACAAACACCATGAGGGCTGGCTATCGTGTGTCCACGGCTGCCTCTTGCCAGCCCCCCAATTTTTTTTTCTTTAATAACACAAACGCCATGAGGGCTGGCTATCGTGTGTTCACGGCTGCCTCTAGCCAGCCCCAGAATTTTTTTTTTCTTTAATAACACAAACACCATGAGGGCTGGCTATCGTGTGTCCACGGCTGCCTCTAGCCAACCCCCCAATTTTTTTTTTCTTTAATAACACAAACACCATGAGGGTTGGCTATCGTGTGTTCACGGCTGCCTCTAGCCAGCCCCCCAATTTTTTTTTCTTTAATAACACAAACACCATGAGGGCTGGCTATCGTGTGTCCACGGCTGCCTCTAGCCAGCCCCCCAATTTTTTTTTTCTTTAATAACACAAACACCATGAGGGCTGGCTATCATGTGTCCACGGCTGCCTCTAGCCAGCCCCCCAATTTTTTTTTTCTTTAATAACACAAACACAATGAGGGCTGGCTATCGTGTGTCCACGGCTGCCTCTTGCCAGCCCCCCAATTTTTTTTTCATTAATAACACAAACACCATGAGGGCTGGCTATCATGTGTCCACGGCTGCCTCTAGCCAGCCCTAAAATTATTATTTTTCTTTAATAACACAAACACCATGAGGGTTGGCTATCATGTGTCCACGGCTGCCTCTAGCCAGCCCTCAAATTTTTTTTTTCTTAAATAACACAAACACCATGAGGGCTGGCTATCATGTGTCCACGGCTGCCTCTAGCCAGCCCTCAAATTTTTTTTTTCTTTAATAACACAAACACCACGATGGCTTGCTATGAGGAAGGGAGCTATGGCCCTGTAAAGTTAGCTTGTTGTCCTGTGGAGAAGAGTTTGAGTGGATTGTGGCCCTGTGGAAATGCTTGTGGCTCGGCAGAATGAGCCAGTGGTACTGTGGAGAGAGCTGAAGGGGTTGAGGCCCTGTGGAAAGGCCTGTGACCCTGTATAGGGGTCTGTGGCCCCGCAGAGGGGCATGTAGCGATGTAAAGAGAGTAGGAGGGAGTTGTGGCCTGCGGAAAAGGCCATGTAGAGCGGGCTGGAGGGGCCTGCGGAAGGGTCTGAAGTAAGATTTGGGCCTATGAAGTCTTTTTGCGGCAAACAACATGCAACATGATTGCCTGTGGAGAGAGCTGGAGGGACTTGTAGCACTGTGGAAAGGCGTGTGGCCGGGTAGGATCCTGTGGTCCAGTGGAGAGAGCTGAAGGTGTTGTGGCCCTGTGGAAAGGCCTGTGACCCTGTATAGGGGTCCGTTGCCCTGTGGAGAGAGCTGGAGGTGCTCGTGCCCTATGGAAATGACTATGGCCATGTAGAAATGCCCTTTGGCCTTGAAGAGGGGGCTTGTGCCCTGCATACGGGCCTTGTGTCTCTGTGGAGAGAGCTAAAGGGGGCTGTGGCCGTGCAGAAAGTGCATTTGGCCCCGTGGAGGGGAGCTATGGCCCTGTAAAGAGAGCTTGTTGTCCTGTGGAGAAGAGTTGGAGGGGATTGTGGCTCTGTGGAAAGGCTTGTGGCCAGGCAGAAGTAGGCAATGGTGCTGTGGAGAGAGCTGAAGGGGTTGAGGCCCTGTGGAAAGGCCTGTGACCCTGTATAGGGGTCTGTGGCCCCGCAGAGGGGCATGTGGCGATGTAAAGAGAGCTGGAGGGAGTTGTGGCCTGAGGAAAAGGCCATGTGGAGCGGGCTGGAGAGGCCTGTGGAAGGCTCTGGAGTAAGATTTGGGCCTATGAAATCCTTTGCAGTAAACAACATGCAACATGATTGTCTGTGGAGAGAGCTGGAGGGGCTTGTGGCACTGTGGAAAGGCCTGTGACCCTGTGTAGTGGTCCATTGCCCTGTGGAGAGAGCTGGAGGGGCTCGTGCCCTATGGAAATGACTATGGCAATGTAGAAAGGCCTTTTGGCCTTGAAGAGGGGGCTTGTGCACTGCAGACGGGCCCTGTGACTCTGTGGAGAGAGCTGTTGGGAGTTGTGACCGTGTGGAAAGTGCATTTGGCCTTGTGGAGGTGAGCTATGGCCCGGTAAAGAGAGCTTCTTGTCCTGTGGAGAGAGCTGGAAGGTGTTGTGGCCCTGTGGAAAGGTCTGTGGCCCTATGGATAGGCCCTTAAGCCTTGTGGAAAGGGCTGTGGCCCTGTGGTGAGAGCTGGAAGGAGTTGTGGGCTGTGGAAAAGCCTGTGGTCCTGTGGAGACAGCTGAAGGGGTTGAGGCCCTGTGGAAATGCCTGTGACCCTTTATAGGGGTCTGTGGCCCCGCAGAGGGGCATGTGGCGATGTAAAGAGAGCTGGAGGGAGTTGTGGCCTGAGGAAAAGGCCATGTGGAGCGGGCTGGAGGCCTGTGGAAGGCTCTGGAGTAAGATTTGAGCCTATGAAGTCCTTTGCAGTAAACAACATGCAACATGATTGCCTGTGGAGAGAGCTGGAGGGGCTTGTGGCACTGTGGAAAGGCCTGTGGCCCAGTAGGAGCCTGTGGTCCTGTGGAGAGAGCTGAAGGTGTTGTGGCCCTGTGGAAAGGCCTGTGACCCTGTATAGGGGTCCGTTGCCCTGTGGAGAGAGCTGGAGGGGCTCATGCCCTATGGAAATGACTATAGCCATGTAGAAAGGCCTTTTGGCCTTGAAGAGGGGGCTTGTGCCCTGCAGACGGGCCCTGTGACTCTGTGGAGAGAGCTGTTGGGAGTTGTGGCCGTGTGGAAAGTGCATTTGGCCCTGTGGAGGTGAGCTATGGCCCTGTAAAGAGAGCTTCTTGTCCTGTGGAGAGAGCTGGAGGGTGTTGTGGCCCTGTGGAAAGGTCTGTGGCCCTATGGATAGGCCCTTTAGCCTTGTGGAAGGGGCTGTGGCCCTGTGGTGAGAGCTAGAAAGAGTTGTGGGCTGTGGAAAAGCCTGTGGTCCTGTGGAGACAGCTGAAGGGGTTGAGGCCCTGTGGAAAGGCCTGTGGAAAGGCCTGTGACCCTGTATAGGGGTCCGTTGCCCTGTGGAGAGAGCTGGAGGGGCTCGTGCCCTATGGAAATGACTATGGCCATGTAGAAAGGCCTTTTGACGGGCCTTGTGTCTCTGTGGAGAGAGCTAAAGGGGGCTGTGGTTGTGCAGAAAGTGCGTTTGGCCCTGTGGAGGGGAGCTATGGCCCGGTAAAGAGAGCTTGTTGTCCTGTGGAGAAGAGTTGGAGGGGATTGTGGCCCTGTGGAATGGCCTGTGACCCTGTATAGGGGTCTGTGGCCCCGCAGAGGGGCATGTAGCGATGTAAAGAGAGCTGGAGGGAGTTGTGGCCTGCGGAAAAGGCCATGTGGAGCGGGCTGGAGGGGCCTGTGGAAGGGTCTAAAGTAAGATTTGGGCCTATGAATTCCTTTTGCGGTAAACAACATGCAACATGATTGCCTGTGGAGAGAGCTGGAGGGACTTGTAGCACTGTGGAAAGGCCTGTGGCCGGGTAGGAGCCTGTGGTCCTGTGGAGAGAGCTGAAGGTGTTGTGGTCACGCAAATGAGCCCTTTTAACTGATTAAAGGGGGGTGGAGGAGGCTGTGGCCCTGATGAAAGAGCTGAAAGGGGTTGTAGCCTTGTAGAAGGAGCCTGTGGTCCTCTGGAGAGAGCTGGAGGGGGTTATTGCCTTGGGGAAATGCCTATGGCCCTGCGGAGGGGACCTATGACCCTTTGAAAAAGGCCTTTGGCCTTTTGGAGGGGGCTGTTGCCTTGTAAAGGGAGCCTCTGTCCTTTTTAAGAGAGACAGAGGGGGTTGTGGCCTTATGGAAAGGCCTATGACACAGTGAAAAGGCCCTGTGGAGAGAGGTGAAGGCGGTTGTGGCCCTGTGTAAATGCCTGTAAACCTGTAGAAGGAGCCTGTGGTTCTGTGGAGAGAACTTGAGGGGGGTTATGGCCCTGTGGAATGGACCTATAGCCCTTTGCAAAGGGCCTTTGGCCTTGTGGAGGTGGCTGTTGCCCTGCAGAAGGAGCCTGTGGCCCTGTTGAGAGAGCCAGAGGGGGTTGTGGCCCTATTTAAAGGCCAGTGGCCCTGTAGACTGGCCCCTTGGCCTTGATGAAGGGGATTGTGCCCAGCAGACGGGACCAGTGACTCTGTGGAGAGAGCTGGAGGGGATTGTGGCCATGTGGAAAGTGCATTTGGCCCTGTGGAGGGGAGCTATGGCTCTGTAAAGAGCATGAGGGCTGGCTATCGTGTGCCCACGGCTGTCTCCAGCCGGCCCTCAAGGTTTATATTTTTTATCATCATCTTATTTTTATTTTTATATAGCGCTTACATATTCCACAGCGCTTTACATACATTATTGTCGCTGTCCCCATTGGGGCTCACAATCTAGATTCCCTATCAGTGTGTCTTTGGAGTGTGGGAGGAAACCGGAGAACCCGGAGGAAACTCATGCAAACACGGGGAGAACATACAAACTCGTTTCAGATGTTGTCCTTGGTGGGATATAAATATAACACTTCCATGAAGGCTGGCTATCCGCGTGCACACGGCTCTCGCCAGCCAGCCCTAAAGGTTTATATTTTTATTTATAAGAAATGCAACCATGAAGGCTGGCTATCGTGTGCCCATGGCTGTCACCAGCCAGCCCTCAAATTTTTTTATTTTTTTTAATAACATTAAAACCACGAGGGCTGGCTCTCATGTGCCAATGGCTGTCTCCAGCCAGCCCTGAGGAAGCATTTGAAAAAAGAAAAAAAAAAGCTAAGGTTTGTATGTTATTTCATTTGAGATAAGGCTGCAGAAGGACTTGTGTATTTGGCCAATTGTCAGCAAAACATCTTGTAGTACAGAAAAGATAAGAGACTCCGTCTGCAGACGTCTGAAAAGTTGAGAGTGAACTCAATTGTAGAAGTGTGAAAAATCTGTCCATGTCACAAACTCAAAGTTATGGAGGGCACCATCTAATCACTATGGGATCAACATGCAGCATCCCAAATATATATAAACATCGGCAAGAAGAAAAGGGGTATGCTCTTGTGCAGTGATCACCCAATCTAGACAATACTTCAATAAATTACAATGAATTATATTTTTTATAAATACATACAAACAATGTCACAATCCAATTCATGAAAACACAAGTAAAAGTTAATATAGTGGAATTACCCACTAATGGAAAGCCCACCTACTCCAAAATCCATCCCAGAAAAACACATGATTGTAATATATCAAGTAAAGATCAAATATACACTTAGGCTGTCCCTGGTGATCAATTTTGCACATTAATATACTGACTGGCAAATCCGCCACCAGTATTAGAGGTAATGCACTATAGCACAAAATATATACTATAGCAGACAATATAATAAAATGTAAGAATCCAAGGCAAAAACCACACAAATACAGGGCATTAAACTGGTCAGTGCCATATATTCACACACCAGAAGAAACAATATCCAAAACACAAATAAATAAACACCCCATTCATGCTGTTAGTGCCCCTGCTATTCCCATTAGTACTGGAATCAATAATCACCACACATGGGCAGGGCCGGCTCCAGGTTTTTGTGGGCCCTAGGCGAAAGTCTCAGTGGGCCCCTTTAACACATATCGCGATTCATAATGCACAGATACTGCAGAAATATATATATATATATATATATATATATATAATATATATATATAGTGTGTCCACGGCTGCCTCTAGCCAACCCTCAAATTTATTTATTTTCTTTAATAACACAAACACCATGAGGGCTGGCTATCGTGTGTCCACGGCTGCCTCTAGCCAGCCCTCAAATTTATTTTTTTTCTTTAATAACACAAACACCATGAGGGCTGGCTATCGTGTGTCCACGGCTGCCTCTAGCCAGCCCTCAAATTTATTTATTTTCTTTAATAACACAAACACCATGAGGGCTGGCTATCGTGTGTCCACTGCTGCCTCTAGCCAGCCCTCAAATTTATTTTTTTTCTTTAATAACACAAACAGCATGTGGGCTGGCTATCGTGTGTCCACGGCTGCCTCTAGCCAGCCCTTAAATTTTTTTTTTCTTTAATAACACAAACACCATGAGGGCTGGCTATCATGTGTCCACGGCTGCCTCTAGCCAGCCCTTAAATTTTTTTTTTCTTTAATAACACAAACACCATGAGGGCTTGCTATGGTGTGTCCACGGCTGCCTCTAGCCAGCCCTAAAATTATTATTTTTTCTTTAATAACACAAACACCATGAGGGCTGGCAATCGTGTGTCCACGGCTGCCTCTAGCCAGCCCTCAAATTTATTTATTTTCTTTAATAACACAAACACCATGAGGGCTGGCTATCGTGTGTCCACTGCTGCCTCTAGCCAGCCCTCAAATTTATTTTTTTTCTTTAATAACACAAACAGCATGTGGGCTGGCTATCGTGTGTCCACGGCTGCCTCTAGCCAGCCCTTAAATTTTTTTTTTCTTTAATAACACAAACACCATGAGGGCTGGCTATCATGTGTCCACGGCTGCCTCTAGCCAGCCCTTAAATTTTTTTTTTCTTTAATAACACAAACACCATGAGGGCTTGCTATGGTGTGTCCACGGCTGCCTCTAGCCAGCCCTAAAATTATTATTTTTTCTTTAATAACACAAACACCATGAGGGCTGGCAATCGTGTGTCCACGGCTGCCTCTAGCCAGCCCTCAAATTTTTTTTCTTTAATAACACAAACACCATGAGGGCTGGCTTTGAGGAAGGGAGCTATGGCCCTGTAAAGTTAGCTTGTTGTCCTGTGGAGAAGAGTTTGAGCGGATTGTGGCCCTGTGGAAATGCTTGTGGCTTGGCAGAAGGAGCCAGTGGTCCTGTGGAGAGAGCTGAAGGGGTTGAGGCCCTGTGGAAAGGCCTGTGACCCTGTATAGGGGTCTGTGGCCCCGCAGAGGGGCATGTGGCGATGTAAAGAGAGCTGGAGGGAGTTGTGGCCTGCGGAAAAGGCCATGTAGAGCGGGCTGGAGGGGCCTGTGGAAGGGTCTGAAGTAAGATTTGGGCATATGAAGTCTTTTTGCGGCAAACAACATGCAACATGATTGCCTGTGGAGAGAGCTGGAGGGACTTGTAGCACTGTGGAAAGGCGTGTGGCCGGGTAGGAGCCTGTGGTCCTGTGGAGAGAGCTGAAGCTGTTGTGGCCCTGTGGAAAGGCCTGTGACCCTGTATAGGGGTCCGTTGCCCTGTGGAGAGAGCTGGAGGTGCTCGTGCCCTATGGAAATGAGTATGGCCATGTAGAAAGGCCTTTTGGCCTTGAAGAGGGGGCTTGTGCCCTGCATACGGGCCTTGTGTCTTTGTGGAGAGAGCTAAAGGGGGCTGTGGCCATGCAGAAAGTGCATTTGGCCCTGTGGAGGGGAGCTATGGCCCAGTAAAGAGAGCTTGTTGTCCTGTGGAGAAGAGTTGGAGGGGATTGTGGCTCTGTGGAAAGGCTTGTGGCCCGGCAGAAGTAGGCAGTGGTGCTGTGGAGAGAGCTGAAGGGGTTGAGGCCCTGTGGAAAGGCCTGTGACCCTGTATAGGAGTCTGTGGCCCCGCAGAGGGGCATGTGGCGATGTAAAGAGAGATGGAGGGAGTTGTGGCCTGAGGAAAAGGCCATGTGGAGAGGGCTGGAGAGGCCTGTGGAAGGCTCTGGAGTAAGATTTGGGCCTATGAAGTCCTTTGCAGTAAACAACATGCAACATGATTGCCTGTGGAGAGAGCTGGAGGGGCTTGTGGCACTGTGGAAAGGCCTGTGGCCCAGTAGGAGCCTGTGGTACTGTGGAGAGAGCTGAAGGTTTTGTGGCCCTGTGGAAAGGATTTTAAGCGCAGCAGAAACGCTGCGGAAAAATCCGCAGCATGGGCATTAACATTGCGGAATGCCACTGAGTACCATGGGGTGCGGATTACGAAGTGTTTCACAAGCGTTTCCGCTGCCTAAATTACGCAACATATACGCTTGTAAATCGCTACATGGGCACGCAGCCTGAGGCTGTGTTCACATACCACGCTTTTTTCCGGTCCGGAGGAGAAGTGATGTCACAGAGGAGGATGAAGAATCCTGTTCCTCCTACCCTTTGTGACATTTCTGCCAGCCCCCATTTCATTTTGCAATATAATACTATACAGTACGAAATCAAAATTAAATAAATCAAGATGTATTAAAAATAATAAAGAATTAATACTTACCCTTTCAGACGCCTTTTTGGTCTATCTGGTGCAGAGCCAAGGCCACGTGCTGAGCGACAGGACCTTCCATGATGTCACAGGAAGGTCCTGTCGCTTGGTATTTGGCTTTGGTTCTGCACCGGATAGCCCTAAAAGGCATCGGAAAGGGTAAGTATTAATTCTATTGTGATGTCATAATACCCCACAACTATTAGTAGAGGCAAAAAAGTGACACATTTATTCCATTTTATTTATTGAAAGAAATTAGGCTTAAACCAAAAATGACATGATGGGGCGGATTGCCTGTAAAGATGCCTTCTTTTTAATGTATTGATCTTCATGAAATAAAGTAACATTCATCGTATGGAAACCGGTGCCAGCATTCCTTTTTTCATGTTTGGCTTTCAGGCGGTGGCCTACCGCCACTGAGCACCTGACCGGATCCACTGATTGGAAGGAGGGGGGAGCTTTCCATTTCCCAATTTTCTCATTTGGCTCCAAAAATAACATGTCAATCAAGAAAACTGGTATAAAGGAGCATGGCATAGGTGACATTTCTTTGCAAGCATTCAACCTGTGTAAAGAAAAAAAGAATATTAAACAGTGCAGTATACTATATCAGGTTCCTTTACTCGAGCTGACCAATGGTCAATAGGTCACTCAAATGAGTCCTTTTAACTGACTAAAGGGGGGTGGAGGAGGCTGTGGCCCTGATGAAAGAGCTGAAAAGGGTTGTAGCCTTGTAGAAGGAGCCTGTGGAGAGAGCTGGAGGGGGTTATTGCCTTGGGGAAATGCCTATGGCTCTGTGGAAGGGACCGGTGGCCCTTTGAAAAAGGCCTTTGGACTTGTGGAGGGGGCTGTGGCCTTGTAAAGGGAGCCTCTGTCCTTTTTGAGAGAGACAGAGGGGGTTGTGGCCTTATGGAAAAGCCTATGACACAGTGAAAGGGCCCTGTGGAGAGAGGTGAAGGCGGTTGTGGCCCTGTATAAATGCCTGTAAACCTGTAGAAGGAGCCTGTTGTTCTGTGGAGAGAGCTTGAGGGGGTTATGGCCCTATGGAAATGACTATGGCCCTGTGGAATGGACCTATGGCTCTTTGCAAAGGGCCTTTGGCCTTGTGGAGGGGGCCCTTGCCCTGTAGAAGGAGCCTGTGGCCCTCTTGAGAGAGCCAGAGGAGGTTGTGGCACTATTTAAAGGCCAGTGGCCCTGTAGAAAGGCCCCTTGGCCTTGATGAAGGGGCTTGTGCCCTGCAGACAGGCCCCATGACTGTGTAGAGAGCTGGAGGGGGTTGTGGCCATGTGGAAAGTGCATTTGGCCCTGTGGAGGGGAGCTATGGCCCTGTAAAGAGAGCCTGTTGTCCTGTGGAATTGGAGGGGATTGTGGCCCTGTGGAAAGGCTTGTGGCCGGCAGAAGGAGCCAGTGGTCCTGTGGAGAGAGCTGAAGGGGTTGAGGCCCTGTGGAGAGGCCTGTGACCCTGTATAGGGGTCTGTTGCCCCGCAGAGGGGCATGTGGCGATGTAAAGAGAGCTGGATGGAGTTGTGGCCTGTGGAAAAGGCCATGTGGAGCGTGCTGGAGGGGCCTGTGGAAGGCTCTGGAGTAAGATGGGGGCCTATGAAGTCCTTTGCAGTAAACATCTAAATTTTCAATCTTCGTGTCCGATTTGCAACAGGGTTGACTCCAATGTTGCCGAACTGCAACAAAAATTGACTCTTGTTGCAAAAGTGCAACATGATTGACTGTGGAGAGAGCTGGATGGTGCTTGTGGCACTGTGGAAAGACCTGTGGCCCGGTAGTAGCCTGTGGTCCTGTGGAGAGAGCTGAAGGTGTTGTGGCCCTGTGGAAAGGCCTGTGACCCTGTATAGGGGTCGGTTGCCCTGTGGAGAGAGCTTGTTGTCCTGTGGAGAAGAGTTGGAGGGGATTGTGGCCCTGTGGAAATGCTTGTGGCCCGGCAGAAGGAGCCAGTGGTCCTGTGGAGAGAGCTGAAGGGGTTGAGGCCCTGTGGAAAGGCCTGTGACCCTGTATAGGGGTCTGTGGCCCTGTAGAGGGGCATGTGGCGATGTAAAGAGAGCTGGAGGGAGTTGTGGCCTGCGGAAAAGGCCATGTGGAGCGTGCTGGAGGGGCCTGTGGAAGGGTCTGAAGTAAGATTTGGGCATATGAAGTCCTTTTTTCGGTAAACAACATGCAACATGATTGCCTGTGGAGAGAGCTAGAGGGACTTGTAGCACTGTGGAAAAGCCTGTGGCCGGGTAGGAGCCTGTGGTCCTGTGGAGAGAGCTGAAGGTGTTGTGGCCCTGTGGAAAGGCCTGTGAGCCTGTATAGGGGTCCGTTGCCCTGTGGAGAGAGCTGGAGGGGCTTGTGCCCTATGGAAATGACTATGGCCATGTAGAAAGGCCCTTTGGCCTTGAAGAGGGGGCTTGTGTCCTGCAGACGGGCCCTGTGTCTCTGTGGAGAGAGCTAAAGGGGGCTGTGGCCTTGCAGAAATTGTATTTGGCCCTGTGGAGGGGAGCTATGGCTCTGTAAAGAGAGCTTGTTGTCCTGTGGAGAAGAGTTGGAGGGGATTGTGGCCCTGTGGAAATGCTTGTGGCCAGGCAGAAGGAGCCAGTGGTCCTGTGGAGAGAGCTGAAGGGGTTGAGGCCCTGTGGAAAGGCCTGTGACCCTGTATAGGGGTCTGTGGCCCCGCAGAGGTGCATGTGGCGATGTAAAGAGAGCTGGAGGGAGTTGTGGCCTGCGGAAAAGGCCATGTGGAGCGGGCTGGAGGGGCCTGTGGAAGGGTCTGAAGTAAGATTTGGGCCTATGAAGTCCTTTTTTCGGTAAACAACATGCAACATGATTGCCTGTGGAGAGAGCTAGAGGGACTTGTAGCACTGTGGAAAATCCTGTCGCCGGGTAGGAGCCTGTGGTCCTGTGGAGAGAGTTGAAGGTGTTGTGGCCCTGTGGAAAGGCCTGTGACCCTGTATAGCGGTCCGTTGCCCTGTGGAGAGAGCTTGAGGGGCTCGTGCCCTATGGAAATGACTATGGCCATGCAGAAAGGCCTTTTGGCTTTGAAGAGGGGGCTTGTGCCCTGCAGACGGGCCCTGTGACTCTGTGGAGAGGGCTGTTGGGAGTTGTGGCCATGTGGAAAGTGCATTTGACCCTGTGGAGGTGAGCTATGGCCCTGTAAAGAGAGCTTCTTGTCCGGTGGAGAGAGCTGGAGGGTGTTGTGGCCATGTGGAAAGGTTTGTGGCCCTATGGATAGGCCCTTTGGCCTTGTGGAAGCGGCTTTGGCCCTGTGGTGAGAGATGGAAGGAGTTGTGGGCTGTGGAAAAGCCTGTGGTCCTGTGGAGACAGCTGAAGGGTTTGAGGCCCTGTGGAAAGGCCTGTGACCCTGTATAGGGGTCTGTGGCCCCGCAGAGGGTGCATGTGGCGATGTAAAGAGAGCTGGAGGGAGTTGTGGTCTGAGGAAAAGGCCATGTGGAGTGGGCTGGAAAGGCCTGTGGAAGGCTCTGGAGTAAGATTTGGGCCTATGAAGTCCTTTGCAGTAAACAACATGCAACATGATTGCCTGTGGAGAGAGCTGGAGGGGCTTGTGGCACTGTGGAAAGGCCTGTGGCCCAGTAGGAGCCTGTGGTCCTGTGGAGAGAGCTGAAAGTGTTGTGGCCCAGTGGAAAGGCCTGTGACCCTGTATAGGGGTCCGTTGCCCTGTGGAGAGAGCTGGAGGGGCTTGTGCCCTATGGAAATGACTATGGCCATGTAGAAAGGCCTTTTGGCCTTGAAGAGGGGGCTTGTGCCCTGCAGACGGGCCTTGTGTCTCTGTGGAGAGAGCTAAAGGGGGCTGTGGCCATGCAGAAAGTGCATTTGGCCCTGTGGAGGGGAGCTATGGCCCGGTAAAGAGAGCTTGTTGTCGTGTGGAGAAGAGTTGGAGGGGATTGTGGCCCTGGGGAAAGGCCTGTGACCCTGTATAGGGGTCCGTTGCCCTGTGGAGAGAGCTGGAGGGGTTCGTGCCCTATGGAAATTACTATGGCCATGTAGAAAGGCCTTTTGGCCTTGAAGAGGGGGCTTGTGCCCTCCAGACGGGCCTTGTGACTCTGTGGAGAGAGCTGTTGGGAGTTGTGGCCGTGTGGAAAGTGCATTTGGCCCTGTGGAGGTGAGCTATGGCCCTGTAAAGAGAGCTTCTTGTCCTGTGGAGAGAGCTGGAGGGTGTTGTGGCCCTGTGGAAATGTCTGTGTCCCTATGGATAGGCCCTTTAGCCTTGTGGAAGGGGCTGTGGCCCTGTGGTGAGAGCTGGAAGGAGTTGTGGGCTGTGGAAAAGCCTGTGGTCCTGTGGAGAGAGCTGAAGGGGTTGAGGCCCTGTGGAAAGGCCTGTGACCCTGTATAGGGATCTGTGGCCCCGCAGAGGGGCATGTGGCGATGTAAAGAGAGCTGGAGGGAGTTGTGGCCTGCGGAAAAGGCCATGTGGAGCGGGCTGGAGGGGCCTGTGGAAGGGTCTGAAGTAAGATTTGGGCCTATGAAGTCCTTTTGCGGTAAACAACATGAAACATGATTGCCTGTGGAGAGAGCTGGAGGGACTTGTAGCACTGTGGAAAGGCCTGTGGCCGGGCTGGAGCCTGTGGTCCTGTGGAAGAGCTGAAGGTGTTGTGGCCCTGTGGAAAGGCCTGTGACCCTGTATAGCGGTCCGTTGCCCTGTGGAGAGAGCTGGAGGGGCTTGTGCCCTATGGAAATGACTATGGCCATGTAGAAAGGCCTTTTGGCCTTGAAGAGGGGGCTTGTGCCCTGCAGACGGGCCTTGTGTCTCTGTGGAGAGAGCTAAAGGGGGCTGTGGCCGTGCAGAAAGTGCATTTGGCCCTGTGGAGGGGAGCTATGGCCCTGTAAAGAGAGCTTGTTGTCCTGTGGAGAAGAGTTGGAGGGGATTGTGGCCCTGTGGAAAGGCTTGTAGCCCGGCAGAAGGAGGCAGTGGTCCTGTGGAGAGAGCTGAAGGGGTTGAGGCCCTGTGGAAAGGCATGTGACCCTGTATAGGGGTCTGTGGCCCCGCAGAGGGGCATGTGGCGATGTAAAGAGAGCTGGAGGGAGTTGTGGCCTGAGGAAAAGGCCATGTGGAGCGGGCTGGAGGGGCCTGTGGAAGGCTCTGGAGTAAGGTTTGGGCCTATGAAGTCCTCTGCAGTAAACAACATGCAACATGATTGCCTGTGGAGAGAGCTGTAGCTGTTGTGGCCCTGTGGAAAGGACTGTGACCCTGTACAGGGGTCCGTTGCCCTGTGGAGAGAGCTGGAGGTGCTCGTGCCCTATGGGAATGACTATGGCCATGTAGAAAGGCCTTTTGGCCTTGAAGAGGGGCTTGTGCCCTGCAGACGGGCCCTGTGACTCTGTGGAGAGGGCTGTTGGGAGTTGTGGCCGTGTGGAAAGTGCATTTGGCCCTGTGGAGGTGAGCTATGGCCCTGTAAAGAGAGCTTCTTGTCCTGTGGAGAGAGCTGGAGCGTGTTGTGGCCCTGTGGAAATGTCTGTGGCCCTATGGATAGGCCCTTTAGCCTTGTGGAAGGGGCTGTGGCCCTGTGGTGAGAGCTGGAAGGAGTTGTGGGCTGTGGAAAAGCCTGTGGTCCTGTGGAGAGAGCTGAAGGGGTTGAGGCCCTGTGGAAAGGCCTGTGACCCTGTATAGGGGTCTGTGGCCCCGCAGAGGGGCATGTGGCGATGTAAAGAGAGCTGGAGGGAGTTGTGGCCTGAGGAAAAGGCCATGTGGAGCCGGCTGGAGGGGCCTGTGGAAGGCTCTGGAGTAAGATTTGGGCCTATGAAGTCCTTTGCACTAAAAAACATGCAACATGATTGCCTGTGGAGAGAGCTAGAGGGGCTTGTGGCACTGTGGAAAGTCCTGTGGCTCAGTAGGAGCCTGTGGTCCTGTGGAGAGAGCTGAAGGTGTTGTGGTCACTCAATTGAGCCCTTTTAACTGATTAAAGGGGGGCGGAGGAGGCTGTGGCCCTGATGAAAGAGCTCAAAGGGGTTGTAGTCTTGTAGAAGGAGCCTGTGGTCCTGTGGAGAGAGCTGGAGGGGGTTATTGCCTTGGGGAAATGCCTATGGCCCTGCGAAAGGGACCTGTGGCCCTTTGAAAAAGGCCTTTGGCCTTGTGGAGGGGGCTGTTGCCTTGTAAAGGGAGCCTCTGTCCTTTTTGAGAGAGACAGAGGGGGTTGTGGCCTTATGGAAAGGCCTATGACACAGTGAAAGGGCCCTGTCGCCTTGTGGAGAGAGGTGAAGGCGGATGTGTCCCTGTGTATATGCCTGTAAACCTGTAGAAGGAGCCTGCGGTTCTGTGGAGAGAGCTTGAGGGGGGTTATGGCCCTATGGAAATGACTATGGCCCTGTGGAATGGACCTATGGCCCTTTGCAAAGGGCCTTTGGCCTTGTGGAGGGGGCCCTTGCCCTGTAGAAGGAGCCTGTGGCCCTCTTGAGAGCCAGAGGAGGTTGTGGCACTATTTAAAGGCCAGTGGCCCTGTAGAAAGGCCCCTTGGCCTTGATGAAGGGGCTTGTGCCCTGCAGACGGGCCCCATGACTCTGTGTAGAGAGCTGGAGGGGGTTGTGGCCATGTGGAAAGTGCATTTGGCCCTGTGGAGGGGAGCTATGGCCCTGTAAAGAGAGCCTGTTGTCCTGTGGAATTGGAGGGGATTGTGGCCCTGTGGAAAGGCTTGTGGCCCGGCAGAAGGAGCCAGTGGTCCTGTGGAGAGAGCTGAAAGGGTTGAGGCCCTGTGACCCTGTATAGGGGTCTGTTGCCCCGCAGAGGGGCATGTGGCGATGTAAAGACAGCTGGATGGAGTTGTGGCCTGTGGAAAAGGCCATGTGGAGCGTGCTGGAGGGGCCTGTGGAAGGCTCTGGAGTAAGATGGGGGCCTATGAAGTCCTTTGCAGTAAACATCTAAATTTTCAAGCTTCGTGTCCGATTTGCAACAGGGTTGACTCCAATGTTGCCGAACTGCAACAAAAATTGACTCTTGTTGCAAAAGTGCAACATGATTGCCTGTGGAGAGAGCTGGATGGTGCTTGTGGCACTGTGGAAAGACCTGTGGCCCGGTAGTAGCCTGTGGTCCTGTGGAGAGAGCTGAAGGTGTTGTGGCCCTGTGGAAAGGCCTGTGACCCTGTATAGGGGTCCGTTGCCCTGTGGAGAGAGCTGGAGGGGCTTGTGCCCTATGGAAATGACTATGGCCATGTAGAAAGGCCCTTTGGCCTTGAAGAGGGGGCTTGTGTCCTGCAGACGGGCCCTGTGTCTCTGTGGAGAGAGCTAAAGGGGGCTGTGGCCGTGCAGAAAGTGCATTTGGCCCTGTGGAGGGGAGCTATGGCTCTGTAAAGAAAGCTTGTTGTCCTGTGGAGAAGAGTTGGAGGGGATTGTGGCCCTGTGGAAATGCTTGTGGCCCGGCAGAAGGAGCCAGTGGTCCTGTGGAGAGAGCTGAAGGGGTTGAGGCCCTGTGGAAAGGCCTGTGACCCTGTATAGGGGTCTGTGGCCCCGCAGAGGGGCATGTGGCGATGTAAAGAGAGCTGGAGGGAGTTGTGGCCTGCGGAAAAGGCCATGTGGAGCGGGCTGGAGGGGCCTGTGGAAGGGTCTGAAGTAAGATTTGGGCCTATGAAGTCCTTTTTTTCGGTAAACAACATGCAACATGATTGCCTGTGGAGAGAGCTAGAGGGACTTGTAGCACTGTGTAAAAGCCTGTGGCCGGGTAGGAGCCTGTGGTCCTGTAGAGAGAGCTGAAGGTGTTGTGGCCCTGTGGAAAGGCCTGTGACCCTGTATAGCGGTTCGTTGCCCTGTGGAGAGAGCTGGAGGGGCTCGTACCCTATGGAAATGACTATGGCCATGCAGAAAGGCCTTTTGGCTTTGAAGAGGGGGCTTGTGCCCTGCAGACGGGCCCTGTGACTCTGTGGAGAGGGCTGTTGGGAGTTGTGGCCGTGTGGAAAGTGCATTTGGCCCTGTGGAGGTGAGCTATGGCCCTGTAAAGAGAGCTTCTTGTCCTGTGGAGAGAGCTGGAGGGTGTTGTGGCCATGTGGAAAGGTCTGTGGCCCTATGGATAGGCCCTTTGGCCTTATGGAAGGGGCTGTGTCCCTGTGGTGAGAGGTGGAAGGAGTTGTGGGCTGTGGAAAAGCCTGTGGTCCTGTGGAGACAGCTGAAGGGGTTGAGGCCCTGTGGAAAGGCCTGTGACCCTGTATAGGGGTCTGTGGCCCCGCAGAGGGGCATGTGGCGATGTAAAGAGAGCTGGAGGGAGTTGTGGCCTGAGGAAAAGGCCATGTGGAGCGGGCTGGAAAGGCCTGTGGAAGGCTCTGGAGTAAGATTTGGACCTATGAAGTCCTTTGCAGTAAACAACATGCAACATGATTGCCTGTGGAGAGAGCTGGAGGGGCTTGTGGCACTGTGGAAAGGCCTGTGGCCCAGTAGGACCCTGTGGTCCTGTGGAGAGCGCTGAAGGTGTTGTGGCCCTGTGGAAAGGCCTGTGACCCTGTATAGGGGTCCGTTGCCCTGTGGAGAGAGCTGGAGGGGCTTGTGCCCTGTGGAAATGACTATGGCCATGTAGAAAGGCCTTTTGGCCTTGAAGAGGGGACTTGTACCCTGCAGACGGGCCTTGTGTCTCTGTGGAGAGAGCTAAAGGGGGCTGTGGCCATGCAGAAAGTGCATTTGGCCCTGTGGAGGGGAGCTATGGCCCGGTAAAGAGAGCTTGTTGTCGTGTGGAGAAGAGTTGGAGGGGATTGTGGCCCTGTGGAAAGGCCTGTGACCCTGTATAGGGGTCCGTTGCCCTGTGGAGAGAGCTGGAGGGGCTCGTGCCCTATGGAAATGACTATGGCCATGTAGAAAGGCCTTTTGGCCTTGAAGAGGGGGCTTGTGCCCTGCAGACGGGCCTTGTGTCTCTGTGGAGAGAGCTAAAGGGGGCTGTGTCCATGCAGAAAGTGCATTTGGACCTGTGGAGGGGAGCTATGGCCTGGTAAAGAGAGCTTGTTGTCCTGTGGAGAAGAGTTGGAGGGGATTGTGGCCCTGTGGAAAGGCTTGTAGCCCGGCAGAAGGAGGCAGTGGTCCTGTGGAGAGAGCTGAAGGGGTTGAGGCCCTGTGGAAAGGCATGTGACGCTGTATAGGGGTCTGTGGCCCCGCAGAGGGGCATGTGGCGATGTAAAGAGAGCTGGAGGGAGTTGTGGCCTGAGGAAAAGGCCATGTGGAGTGGGCTGGAGGGGCCTGTGGAAGGCTATGGAGTAAGATTTGGGCCTATGAAGTCCTCTGCAGTAAACAACATGCAACATGATTGCCTGTGGAGAGAGCTGAAGGTTTTGTGGCCCTGTGGAAAGGCCTGTGACCCTGTATAGGGGTCCGTTGCCCTGTGGAGAGAGCTGGAGGGGCTCGTGCCCTATGGAAATGACTATGGCCATGTAGAAAGGCCTTTTGGCCTTGAAGAGGGGGCTTGTGCTCTGCAGACGGGCCTTGTGTCTCTGTGGAGAGAGCTAAATGGGGCTGTGTCCATGCAGAAAGTGCATTTGGCCCTGTGGAGGGGAGCTATGGCCCTGTAATGAGAGCTTGTTGTCCTGTGGAGAAGAGTTGGAGGGGATTGTGGCCCTGTGGAAATGCTTGTGGCCCGGCAGAAGGAGCCTATGGTACTGTGGAGAGAGTTGAAGGGATTGTTTGCCCGCAGAGGGGCATGTAGTGATGTAAAGAGAGCTGGAGGGAGTTTTGCTCTGCTAAAAAAGGCCATGTGGAGTGGGCTGGAGGGGCCTGTGGAAGGCTCTGGAGTAAGATTGGGGCCTATGAAGTCTTTTGCAGTAAACAACATGCAACATGATTGCCTGTGGAAAGAGCTGGAGGGGCTTGTGGCACTGTGTAAAGGCCTGTGGCCCGGTAGGAGCCTGTGGTCCTGTGGAGAGAGCTGAAGGGGCTTGTGGCCCTGTGGAAAGGCCTGTGACCCTGTATAGTGGTCTGTTGCCCTGTGGAGAGAGCTGGAGGGGCTTGTGGCCCTGAGGAAAGGGCCTATGGCCCTGTGGAGAGAGCTGAAGGTGGGTGCGGCCCTGTGGAAAGGCCTGTGACCCTGAAGAGGGATCTGTGGCCCTTCAAATGGGCCTGTTGCCCTGTGGAGAGAGCTGGAGTGGGTTATGGCCCTGTGGAAATGCCTATAGCACTGCGGAAAGGGACCTCTGGCCCTTTGCAAAGGGTCATTGGCCTTGTGGAGTGGGCTATTGCCCTGTTGACGGGCCTGTGGCCCTGTGTGATTGTTGATAGCCTGACAAATCATCCCATAAAAACTTGCATATTTTTCAAGGATCCTGTAGCTTAAAGATGTTTCCTGACAATTCACTTTAATGTTCAGGAAGCATCCTACAGCAACAAGATTCTTAAAAAATACACAAGTGTTAAACACTGTGTAGCTTTGTGGTTACTTACCAATTAATCTTCTCTGCTGCAACTTGAGTAGTGCTTCTTACCTTTGACCTACAGGAAGAGGTGTGCATGAGAGAGAGTCATTGAGAGGCACATAGAGGCAAAGAGGGGAGCAAAGGGGCAAAGGTAGGCACATAGAGGGATGCAAAAGGTAAATAGAAGCACAGGGAGGGACAGAGAGGCACAGAGAACGATAGAGAGCCACAGATGGGCAAAGACAGAGATTGAGAGGCTCGTGAAGGCACAGAGACAAAAAAAGGCACTTTGGATGGAAAGAGAGCACCAGAGAGAGAGCATGCGAGAGAGTGGTGCAATGGGGAGAGATCAAAAGCGAGCGCCAGTGATGCACTGGAGACTGAGAGAGCACAAAAGAGAGCAGTGCACTATAAAGACAGAGGAGTGCCAGAGAGCGGTGCAGTAGGGAGAAAGAGAACACATCAGAGAGTGGTGCACTGGAAAGAGAGTGAAAGAGCACCAGAGAGCATTGCACTGCGGAGAGAGAAAGAGAGAAAGAGACAGAAAGCAGTGTGCCAGTGTAAAAGGGCACCAGAGAGTGATGCACTGACTGGACAAATGGTCATTTTTATAGGCAGTTCTACATGTCGGGTTGCTGGACAGCTGGGGGTCATGCTTACCGTTGTTAGGGATGGTAATATATTCTGCTTCCCTAGGCCTGATTTCCAGGGACTGCACTGCTCTGACTGGCAGGAGCACTTTTATGGCTACCTGACCTTTAAATTATTATGGATTCTAGTAATACTGACAAAGCATTAGACTAAACGGCTCAGAAACCTGACGGTAGTAAATGATTGTGCCATTTGAACAGTTGTCAGAATTGTTTCATCATAGCCATAGGACTTCCACTTTATATTTATCTTTAAAATAGTTATTAAAAGGACTCTGTCACCAGGTTCTTGACATCCCATCTGACAGCAGCATAATGTAGAGATAGAAATCCTGATCCAGCAATGTTTCACTTACTGAGCTCCTTGCTGTCATTTTGATAAAATTACTGTTTTCTCTGTTGCAGATTTGGCAGCTCCCAAGTATGACTGGACTACTGGAGTAGTGCTCTAATGATAATCTCCAGATGATTTAACAGTGTTTTAATGCAAACTACACTGAGCAGCGTAGTAAGTGATACATCACTGGAATAAAGATGTCTGTGTCCACATTATGGTGCGCTCAGATGAGATGGCTAAAACCTGGTGACATAATCCCTTTAACACTAATACAAACAGAACAAATGTTTATAATAAAGAAAATCTTCTCCCATTGCTTCGAGGGCCCCGTTCACCTGGAATTGTAGAACAACCTAGAACAGAAAAGAAACAAATAAAACATGAATTCAAAAACTTTAACAAGACCGGAACTTTAGTCTCCGAAACGCCTCATTCTTTCTTGGGAGCTGATCACTGCGGTCTTCTTAATCTCTTTAAAGGAAAGAAGGGGAATACATATGTTAAAACCGAAATGTTTATTGTTCAAGGACAATGTGAATGAGTATATTGACCAATTACCCTGGGTGTTTCCTTTTCCTCAACTGCATCCCTGTCTTCATGGACCTTGTTGTGACCCTAGGTTCGATTGGTGCTCTCCGCCTGATATAAATAATAACATTACATTTTCTGGGCACTTAGAGTGGTATAAGGATATCTTCTATCAATCCTAAAAGTTTAGGCATCGAGGTTTGTTCTGCGATGGAGATATCATCAATAAACGCCTGTAATATACCCTTCCGCATACTGTCTACAAGTGGCCGCTACTGAGAGCACTTTGCCTGGGTATAGGTGCTGAGGATGCTCGGAAGAACAAGTCATTGTCCATAACATCACAAGCTATGTACAGTTTGCCAACTCCTACTAGTTTGCTTGATTTAATAATATACCCACCTTTGAGTCTTAGTATTTAAATTTGACACACCGAGGTCCTCTGTTTCACCCTGGGCACTGTAGTCTTCAGCTTGCTGGACCATTTGCTCCTCTTCTCCATTGCTCCCTTCTGCTTCTCTTTAGGGGAGATAGAAAACAGAATATTACATTTTATCAACAATTTGGTGAAATAGATAACTGCTTTGCAATAAATTACCTTGAGCTGCTGGGTTGAGGTTGATTTTCCGATGATTTCCCTGCTGCCAAGACCAGTGTGTATGCTTGGCAGAGGTCTCCTAAAGTTCTTTCTCTGTAATTCCTCTCTGCTGTCATGTTGGAATGACTGAGATATTTGGAGAAAAGATACCTCTGTGTCTCTGTTAAATGTGACACGGTCCATGTTTCACAAGTTTTTCTTGCCACCTGACTAGAGATGGATTTAAGTTTGTACCTAGATAGCAATAGAGTAGATCATAAATACATGGCACAACATCTAATATGTAGGATTTTTAACTTTTAAGACTTACTTCTTCTGGTAGTGATGAAGGTCGGTGGATACATTATATATCTGTCTTCCTGTAGTCGATAAGAAGAATTTATCTGGACTTTTTTTTTTGGCCAGCACCCGTCTCACTTTTTTAAAGTAGATGTTAAACCACTGTAAATAAACAAAACAAAAAACAGTAAACCACTTAATAAAAATTGAGTTGGGCCCTTCAATATTAAGATAAGAAAATTTGAAATAGACTAAATTAATTACTGGAGTCAATGACCGCACCAACGTGAGGGAGGGATGTGCCTGACCAGGAGAGCGAAACCTACAGACTAAAAGGGCGGTATCTCTCCTCCGCCTCAGTTGGATTTCAGAGCATGATAGGAACCACACAATCTAAATATATAGAAAAGTCACCTCACACCAAACATATGTCAGACTATAAACTGCCCACCATTTATTTAAAGTGCAGAACATCTGTGATAAGGGAGAGCATATCTGTTCCTACTGATAATGCATTCTGGATGCTGCTGCAACAAGCATTATTGTTAAGAAAATGCACTATTCTGGACACAGATACTATGGTTTAGCATCCTGGATACTGCAGGGAAATAAGGGAAAGACTCCCAACACACCTGCATGAGGATGTAGCACCAAGTTGTCCTGTAAAATCTGGTTAAAGGGAGGATCTACTAAAAGGGACAGAATGCCACTAATCCTACGGGTTGAAGTCATGACAACTAACAGATCCCTCTCTAATGTGGGTGCCGTCGTAGTGACAGGAACATCTTACCTTTTCTTCTTCTTCAGTAAGCACAAAACAGGCTACTTGGTGGGCAGCAGTCTTATGGCATTTAACTCCGACAATTATTAGCTGTTCATTTTGATAGATGTGACGCATCCTCTCTGTCCACTCAGAAACCTGTGAGTCAAGACATGGGAAAGTTAGATAGACATGTGGCTTTAAATCAGGATAATGAGTAGGTTGTTACTTACCGTCATGTTTCTGACAACTCCTGGTCTTTGTAAGTGTTTTAGTATGATTAAGGCCTCAAGGTAATAGAGAATCTCCAACTAATGCACTTCATTTCGGGATCCTCCTTGGACATCCTCGATGGCTTGCAGGAAAGCTGGCTTTGCAACGGTCAGGATCTCCTGGCATTGCTGAGGTGTTTTGTCCAATTTATGCAACTCCAGGTACCTAAGAGAAAGATTAATAAATGTGACTGATAGGTGAGGCCTATTTTTAAGTCATGTATGAAAAATCCTGGCGGGAGAGAGAAAAGAGAAAAAATAATAATTGTGCATACATCTGAAAGGATAAAAATTAGCTGACATGCCTTTTGCTGACAACTTCTTTTGCAACTCCCTTGGAAAATTTCTTCTGAATATCCGCAGTCACATACTGGAAATACTTCATTGCCTTGAAGAGTTTTTCATTTTTATCGCGTAAATTGGTTGCAAATAGTTGATAATGTACAAATTTCTGGACATTCTTAATGTAGTTGGTGACAGTTTGGTTGCACAGACCGAGATCTTGAAGGTTTTTGAAAAATAAATGGGCGTTTTCAATCTTTGTCACAAAGTTGAGGCTCACACGGCGTTTGTTCATAAAGTATAAAAACCTTGACACATTTTCAACAATTTGTTTGTATCTTTCCAGCTTGCAATGGTTCTGCAAATAAGAGGAAAAACCTTTTAATATTGGATGAGACAGAGAATGGCGATCATAATAACCTGCATCTTTCATTTTGATCCTCTTGTCAACAGTCCATTTCTGGCTTGTCATCCTACAAATTTGGAAGAAAGAACAACAGGTCAGAGTAGAAACAAATTACAACTTTGAGAAAAATACTGTGTAAGCATATACAGCATATATATAGTGACGTCCTGCCAATGGCAGTAGACAATGCAGCCGCTATGGGGCTTGTGAGTCCAGGGTTCCCTGTAACGACGCATTCATGGGGCCCTCATCCAGTGGAAGAATCTGGGGAAATGTCGGGGACCTTGACAGCTGGGGGTTCCACTCACCGTTGTCAGGGGTGGTAAACATTTCTGTGTCCCCAGGCCCGATTTCTGTGGACCCCAGTGCTCTGACTGGCAGCAGCACTTTGCTGGCTGCCTGCCCTTTATACGCAGCATCCACTGCTGAACACTGCGCGTTCTGAAGTTCATCTGTGGGTAAAGCTAGTACCTCATCCTCTACTGGTCCACAGATGAAAATCGTAATGGCAGTGCATTTTAGTATGCCCTGCCAAAGCTGTGTGCCCCACAGAGCTGTCTGTGTGTAGGGCACTTTTTTGGCATCCTGTTTTATGGCTGCAATGGAAGGGAAATCTATTGCCTAAAATAGGAGACAAAATTACTTTGTAAGGGCTGTAAAGTTGTGGGATATGCTATTAATTGTCCCAGTTAAACATTATTTGTATTGTTTTTTTGCTCAATATATATATATATATATATAGATATATATATATATATAGATATAGATATATATATAAAAGCATGATGAGTGAGAATGTTACACACACTAACTGACCTCGGCCTGTCTTCATCTGTTTGGCTGGTATTTTCCTCTCTTTCTCTGGTCTCTGGTTGTTGATCGGCTTCACTGTCGGATGTTTCAGAGGATGTATAGTCTTGTGCAGCTGAAAGATGCACCAATTCAGGATTTGATATGGCTCGGCGTGCCGATGTGCCAGTTGATGTAGATGGCTCCTCATCTTCAACAGTCCTGTAAATTATAAAAATCCTTAGTAATAACGTGAAGTACAATCTTGAGTAGGCCAGCAGTGTTGACAATTTTTTAAAGTGGCCTAAAAGCCAGGATGTGCTGAGGCCAAGGCAATGTTTGAGCAAGGGATTAAAGTAAATTCCTTATATAAATTTACACTGACCTGTAGACATCATAATCCTCTGTGACAGGCGGCTCTTCGACTGTGACGGGCGGCTCTTCCACTGTGACGGGCGGCTCTTCCACTGTGACGGGCGGCTCTTCCACTGGGACGGGCGGCTCTTCCTCTGGGACGGGCGGCTCTTCCTCTGGGACGCGCGGCTCTTCCTCTGGGACGGGCGGCTCTTCCTCTGGGACGGGCGGCTCTTCCTCTGGGACGGGCGGCTCCTCCTCGATGACTGTAGACATTTCCTCCTCATTAGGCAGCTCTTGCTCACTGGCTGTCAGCTCCTCCTGCACAGGTGATGCCCCCTCATCTTCAACAATCCTGTAAATATAAAATACACGTGATTATTTGGCATAGTTCAGAACATATATGCAAATCTATAAAGCTTACACAAGTATGAACATCAGTATTCAAAGAATAAGATGCTAGTGGGGCATACCTGGCCATAGTTTGGTTTCTCGGGTACTATAAACCCTCTGTCCTCCAGGAAGGAGATAAGATCGTCCTTTGTAGTGATCTCTGGAATCTTGTCATAAGGGATATATGTTCCTTTTGTTGCAATTGCTATCAGTGAGTTTCTAGATTCTTTCACTAGCGCATCCTTCTCCTCTTGTGTACAGCATCTAAGGCATTGTCGTGTAAGGTGCTGTGGCAGTTGAGTAAATGTTTTGTAACATAGTGGACATGTCTTCAGCATCCTGAAGCCGCTGTAAAAAAGAAAAATGTAAGATCAGGAACAATATCAGTGAGAATCTAGCTTTTCCAACCACTAATATCAACCAGCATTTTTTATGTTTCAGCAGGATAACTGGATTTCAAAAATCTGATTTTTTTTTTACAACAAATACACTACTCATGAGAAAAGGCACGTCTCATCATTGCCATAGATTTTTTTAAAAAGATGAGGGCTGGCTCTAGAGTGTATTTTGACCACCAATAGCCAGCCCTCATTTTTGGTCACAAAAACGGACAAACGTACACAATTTTTTAAGGAGCAATTGTTTAGCACAAGTTAATGCACTTTTATAGCATACTACACAAATTGTGGCAATATTGTGCACATAACACATGCGGTTTTTTATCATATGCATGTTCCTAGATCTTGCGCAAATCTGAGGTTTTGCAAGAATTATTTAGATTGACAAAGATACCGTGCAAAAAATTAATGTGGTATTGACTATGCAAATGCTTATACAGTTTTGCACATGACCGGCACTCATTTATCAGTCAAAAAGGAGAAAAAACGAGTGAGCGAGCAAGTACATATACAGTTTAAAGCCTTTTCACACTGCAAACTTTGAAAGATACAGAAAGACCGCGCCAAAAACATAAACCCTTTCTGTGACTGAGCCTGAACAATTGCAAGCCTTAACATGATGTTATAATACACTTTCACACCACAATCCTTCCCCCTCCCCCCACCACAGTAATACAACCAAGCTAAAAAGTTTGCAGAGGTCACAGAGAGGACATCAGATTAGGCACCTGATTCCAGTACAAACTATATGAGTACAAGCATACTTATACACCTGATTCCAGTACAAGCTATATGAGTACAAGTATACTTATACACCTGATTCCAGTACAAGCTATATGAGTACAAGTATACTTATACACCTGATTCCAGTACAAGCTATATGAGTACAAGTATACTTATACACCTGATTCCAGTACAAGCTCAGATGATGCTGCAGTATAGTTAGGCACCTGATCCCAATACATGCTGTATGTTAACCTCTTCTGCAAATACTCCCATGGTCTCAGTGTACCCCAGGATGCATGCTGCAATAGTGTCCAGAAAGAGTATTTCTAGAAGCAACACACACCTCTGCAGATTCATATTTCCCTCCCACTCACTATCACACCAGGTGTACTTACCTTCTTTTGGGCGGCATGGTTGTAATTGGCTAAGGTCACAGCTTCTCTTGTGCACTAATCACCCTTGTTGCTCCTGAGCACTGGATCAAATTAAACTTCCCTCCAAAACTCCTTTTCCTTTTCCTAAAATGATGCACTTGTCAGTGATTGGTTTATTTGAATGTAAATCATGAATCTGCTCCGATTGGTTAATGCAACTTAGTAGGCGTAGCTTTTTCTTGATGAGAGCTGGCTACAGGTACTTCCAGGACGACCCGTAGCCAGCCCTCACCCTTGGAATAGCTCAATGAGGATGAAAGCTGGCTACAGGAACTTCCAGGGCGACCCCTAGCCAGCCCTCACCCTTGGAGCAGCTCAATGAGGATGAGAGCTGGCTACAGGTGCCTCCAGGGCGACCCCTAGCCAGCCCTCACCCTTGGAGCAGCTCAATGAGGATGAGAGCTGGCTACAGGTGCCTCCAGGGCGACCCCTAGCCAGCCCTCACCCTTGGAGCAGCTCAATGAGGATGAGAGCTGGCTACAGGT
The DNA here is from genome assembly GCF_046119375.1 of Phyllobates terribilis. Taxonomy (NCBI): domain Eukaryota; kingdom Metazoa; phylum Chordata; class Amphibia; order Anura; family Dendrobatidae; genus Phyllobates; species Phyllobates terribilis. The sequence goes on along the minus strand of NW_027362764.1, from coordinate 321,862,860 downwards.
GCCTCCAGGGCGACCCCTAGCCAGCCCTCACCCTTGGAGCAGCTCAATGAGGATGAGAGCTGGCTACAGGTGCCTCCAGGGCGACCCCTAGCCAGCCCTCACCCTTGGAGCAGCTCAATGAGGATGAGAGCTGGCTACAGGTGCCTCCAGGGCGACCCCTAGCCAGCCCTCACCCTTGGAGCAGCTCAATGAGGATGAGAGCTGGCTACAGGTGCCTCCAGGGCGACCCCTAGCCAGCCCTCACCCTTGGAGCAGCTCAATGAGGATGAGAGCTGGCTACAGGTGCCTCCAGGGCGACCCCTAGCCAGCCCTCACCCTTGGAGCAGCTCAATGAGGATGAGAGCTGGCTACAGGTGCCTCCAGGGCGACCCCTAGCCAGCCCTCACCCTTGGAGCAGCTCAATGAGGATGAGAGCTGGCTACAGGTGCCTCCAGGGCGACCCCTAGCCAGCCCTCACCCTTGGAGCAGCTCAATGAGGATGAGAGCTGGCTACAGGTGCCTCCAGGGCGACCCCTAGCCAGCCCTCACCCTTGGAGCAGCTCAATGAGGATGAGAGCTGGCTACAGGTGCCTCCAGGGCGACCCCTAGCCAGCCCTCACCCTTGGAGCAGCTCAATGAGGATGAGAGCTGGCTACAGGTGCCTCCAGGGCGACCCCTAGCCAGCCCTCACCCTTGGAGCAGCTCAATGAGGATGAGAGCTGGCTACAGGTGCCTCCAGGGCGACCCCTAGCCAGCCCTCACCCTTGGAGCAGCTCAATGAGGATGAGAGCTGGCTACAGGTGCCTCCAGGGCGACCCCTAGCCAGCCCTCACCCTTGGAGCAGCTCAATGAGGATGAGAGCTGGCTACAGGTGCCTCCAGGGTGACCCCTAGCCAGCCCTCACCCTTGGAGCAGCTCAATGAGGATGAGAGCTGGCTACAGGTGCCTCCAGGGCGACCCCTAGCCAGCCCTCACCCTTGGAGCAGCTCAATGAGGATGAGAGCTGGCTACAGGTGCCTCCAGGGCGACCCCTAGCCAGCCCTCACCCTTGGAGCAGCTCAATGAGGATGAGAGCTGGCTACACGTGCCTCCAGGGCGACCCCTAGCCAGCCCTCACCCTTGGAGCAGCTCAATGAGGATGAGAGCTGGCTACAGGTGCCTCCAGGGCGACCCCTAGCCAGCCCTCACCCTTGGAGCAGCTCAATGAGGATGAGAGCTGGCTACAGGTGCCTCCAGGGCGACCCCTAGCCAGCCCTCACCCTTGGAGCAGCTCAATGAGGATGAGAGCTGGCTACAGGTGCCTCCAGGGCGACCCCTAGCCAGCCCTCACCCTTGGAGCAGCTCAATGAGGATGAGAGCTGGCTACAGGTGCCTCCAGGGCGACCCCTAGCCAGCCCTCACCCTTGGAGCAGCTCAATGAGGATGAGAGCTGGCTACAGGTGCCTCCAGGGCGACCCCTAGCCAGCCCTCACCCTTGGAGCAGCTCAATGAGGATGAGAGCTGGCTACAGGTGCCTCCAGGGCGACCCCTAGCCAGCCCTCACCCTTGGAGCAGCTCAATGAGGATGAGAGCTGGCTGCAGGTGCCTCCAGGGCGACCCCTAGCCAGCCCTCACCCTTGGAGCAGCTCAATGAGGATGAGAGCTGGCTACAGGTGCCTCCAGGGCGACCCCTAGCCAGCCCTCACCCTTGGAGCAGCTCAATGAGGATGACAGCTGGCTACAGGTGCCTCCAGGGCGACCCCTAGCCAGCCCTCACCCTTGGAGCAGCTCAATGAGGATGAGAGCTGGCTACAGGTGCCTCCAGGGCGACCCTTAGCCAGCCCTCACCCTTGGAATAGCTCAATGAGGATGAGAGCTGGCTACAGGTTTGATGATACCAAAAGCACTTAAAATTCAATCTGCAACAAAAAAAAGTCGCTCTGACGCCGCCGTTAAGGGCTGCGTCCGTTATCACGCTCATCTGATAAATTACAGAAAAAAAACGTAAACTTTATAGTTTTTTTGGCGCGCTTATTTCACCGCCCGTTCCTACGTGCCGCCGTTCAGCGCAGCGTCCGTTATCACCCTCATCTGATGAATTACGGAAAAAAAACGTAAACTTTATAGTTTTTTTGGCGCGCTTATTTCACCGCCCGTTCCTATGCGCCGCCGTTCAGCGCAGCGTCCGTTATCACGCTCAATGAGGATGAGAGCTGGCTACAGGTGCCTCCAGGGCGACACGTAGCCAGCCCTCACCCTTGGAATAGCTCAATGAGGATGAGAGCTGGCTACAGGTGCCTCCAGGGCGACCCCTAGCCAGCCCTCACCCTTGGAATAGCTCAATGAGGATGAGAGCTGGCTACAGGTGCCTCCAGGGCGACCCCTAGCCAGCCCTCACCCTTGGAGCAGCTCAATGAGGATGAGAGCTGGCTACAGGTGCCTCCAGGGCGACCCGTAGCCAGCCCTCACCCTTGGAGCAGCTCAATGAGGATGAGAGCTGGCTACAGGTGCCTCCAGGGCGACCCGTAGCCAGCCCTCACCTTTGGAGCAGCTCAATGAGGATGAGAGCTGGCTACAGGTGCCTCCAGGGCGACCCTTAGCCAGCCGTCACCCTTGGAATAGCTCAATGAGGATGAGAGCTGGCTACAGGTTTGATGATACCAAAAGCACTTAAAATTCAATCTGCAACAAAAAAAAGTCGCTATGACGCCGCCGTTAAGGGCTGCGTCCGTTATCACGCTCATCTGATAAATTACAGAAAAAAAACGTAAACTTTATCGTTTTTTTGGCGCACTTATTTCACCGCCCGTTCCTACGTGCCGCCGTTCAGCATAGCATCCGTTATCACGCTCATCTGATGAATTACGGAAAAAAAACGTAAACTTTATAGTTTTTTTGGCGCGCTTATTTCATCGCCCGTTCCTACGCGCCGCCATTCAGCGCAGCGTCCGTTATCACGCTCATCTGATGAATTATGGAAAAAAAACGTAAACTTTGTAGTTTTTTTGGCGCGCTTATTTCACCGCCCGTTCCTACGCGCCGCCGTTCAACGCAGCTTCCGTTATCACGCTCATCTAATGAATTATGGAAAAAAAACGTACACTTTATAGCTTTTTTGGCGCGCTTATTTCACCGCCCGTTCCTACGTGCCGCCGTTCAGCGCAGCTTCCGTTATCACGCTCATCTGATGAATTACGGAAAAAAAAACGTAAATTTTATAGTTTTTTTGGCGCGCTTATTTCACCGCCCGTTCCTACGCGCCGCCGTTCAGCGCAGCGTCCGTTATCACCCTCATCTGATGAATTACGGAAAAAAAACGTAAACTTTATAGTTTTTTTGGCGCGCTTATTTCACCGCCCGTTCCTATGCGCCGCCGTTCAGCGCAGCGTCCGTTATCACGCTCAATGAGGATGAGAGCTGGCGACAGGTGCCTCCAGGGCGACACGTAGCCAGCCCTCACCCTTGGAATAGCTCAATGAGGATGAGAGCTGGCTACAGGTGCCTCCAGGGCGACCCCTAGCCAGCCCTCACCCTTGGAGCAGCTCAATGAGGATGAGAGCTGGCTACAGGTGCCTCCAGGGCGACCCCTAGCCAGCCCTCACCCTTGGAGCAGCTCAATGAGGATGAGAGCTGGCTACAGGTGCCTCCAGGGCGACCCCTAGCCAGCCCTCACCCTTGGAGCAGCTCAATGAGGATGAGAGCTGGCTACAGGTGCCTCCAGGGCGACCCCTAGCCAGCCCTCACCCTTGGAGCAGCTCAATGAGGATGAGAGCTGGCTACAGGTGCCTCCAGGGCGACCCCTAGCCAGCCCTCACCCTTGGAGCAGCTCAATGAGGATGAGAGCTGGCTACAGGTTTGATGATACCAAAAGCACTTAAAATTCAATCTGCAACAAAAAAAAGTCGCTCTGACGCCGCCGTTAAGGGCTGCGTCCGTTATCACGCTCATCTGATAAATTACAGAAAAAAAACGTAAACTTTATCGTTTTTTTGGCGCACTTATTTCACCGCCCGTTCCTACGTGCCGCCGTTCAGCACAGCATCCGTTATCACGCTCATCTGATGAATTACGGAAAAAAAACGTAAACTTTATAGTTTTTTTGGCGCGCTTATTTCACCGCCCGTTCCTACGCGCCGCCATTCAGCGCAGCGTCCGTTATCACGCTCATCTGATGAATTACGGAAAAAAAACGTAAACTTTATAGTTTTTTTGGCGCGCTTATTTCACCGCCCGTTCCTACGCGTCGCCGTTCAACGAAGCTTCCGTTATCACGCTCATCTAATGAATTATGGAAAAAAAACGTACACTTTATAGCTTTTTTGGCGCGCTTATTTCACCGCCCGTTCCTACGCGCTTCCGTTATCACGCTCATCTGATGAATTACGGAAAAAAAACGTAAATTTTATAGTTTTTTTGGCGCGCTTATTTCACCGCCCGTTCCTACGCGCCGCCGTTCAGCGCAGCGTCCGTTATCACCCTCATCTGATGAATTACGGAAAAAAAACGTAAACTTTATAGTTTTTTTGGCGCGCTTATTTCACCGCCCGTTCCTATGCGCCGCCGTTCAGCGCAGCGTCCGTTATCACGCTCAATGAGGATGAGAGCTGGCGACAGGTGCCTCCAGGGCGACACGTAGCCAGCCCTCACCCTTGGAATAGCTCAATGAGGATGAGAGCTGGCTACAGGTGCCTCCAGGGCGACCCCTAGCCAGCCCTCACCCTTGGAGCAGCTCAATGAGGATGAGAGCTGGCTACAGGTGCCTCCAGGGCGACCCCTAGCCAGCCCTCACCCTTGGAGCAGCTCAATGAGGATGAGAGCTGGCTACAGGTGCCTCCAGGGCGACCCCTAGCCAGCCCTCACCCTTGGAGCAGCTCAATGAGGATGAGAGCTGGCTACAGGTGCCTCCAGGGCGACCCCTAGCCAGCCCTCACCCTTGGAGCAGCTCAATGAGGATGAGAGCTGGCTACAGGTGCCTCCAGGGCGACCCCTAGCCAGCCCTCACCCTTGGAGCAGCTCAATGAGGATGAGAGCTGGCTACAGGTTTGATGATACCAAAAGCACTTAAAATTCAATCTGCAACAAAAAAAAGTCGCTCTGACGCCGCCGTTAAGGGCTGCGTCCGTTATCACGCTCATCTGATAAATTACAGAAAAAAAACGTAAACTTTATCGTTTTTTTGGCGCACTTATTTCACCGCCCGTTCCTACGTGCCGCCGTTCAGCACAGCATCCGTTATCACGCTCATCTGATGAATTACGGAAAAAAAACGTAAACTTTATAGTTTTTTTGGCGCGCTTATTTCACCGCCCGTTCCTACGCGCCGCCATTCAGCGCAGCGTCCGTTATCACGCTCATCTGATGAATTACGGAAAAAAAACGTAAACTTTATAGTTTTTTTGGCGCGCTTATTTCACCGCCCGTTCCTACGCGTCGCCGTTCAACGAAGCTTCCGTTATCACGCTCATCTAATGAATTATGGAAAAAAAACGTACACTTTATAGCTTTTTTGGCGCGCTTATTTCACCGCCCGTTCCTACGCGCTTCCGTTATCACGCTCATCTGATGAATTACGGAAAAAAAACGTAAATTTTATAGTTTTTTTGGCGCGCTTATTTCACCGCCCGTTCCTACGCGCCGCCGTTCAGCGCAGCGTCCGTTATCACCCTCATCTGATGAATTACGGAAAAAAAACGTAAACTTTATTGTTTTTTTGGCGCGCTTATTTCACCGCCCGTTCCTATGCGCCGCCGTTCAGCGCAGCATCCGTTATCACGCTCAATGAGGATGAGAGCTGGCTACAGGTGCCTCCAGGGCGACACGTAGCCAGCCCTCACCCTTGGAATAGCTCAATGAGGATGAGAGCTGGCTACAGGTGCCTCCAGGGCGACCCCTAGCCAGCCCTCACCCTTGGAGCAGCTCAATGAGGATGAGAGCTGGCTACAGGTGCCTCCAGGGCGACCCCTAGCCAGCCCTCACCCTTGGAGCAGCTCAATGAGGATGAGAGCTGGCTACAGGTGCCTCCAGGGCGACCCCTAGCCAGCCCTCACCCTTGGAGCAGCTCAATGAGGATGAGAGCTGGCTACACGTGCCTCCAGGGCGACCCCTAGCCAGCCCTCACCCTTGGAGCAGCTCAATGAGGATGAGAGCTGGCTACAGGTGCCTCCAGGGCGACCCCTAGCCAGCCCTCACCCTTGGAGCAGCTCAATGAGGATGAGAGCTGGCTACAGGTGCCTCCAGGGCGACCCCTAGCCAGCCCTCACCCTTGGAGCAGCTCAATGAGGATGAGAGCTGGCTACAGGTGCCTCCAGGGCGACCCCTAGCCAGCCCTCACCCTTGGAGCAGCTCAATGAGGATGAGAGCTGGCTACAGGTGCCTCCAGGGCGACCCCTAGCCAGCCCTCACCCTTGGAGCAGCTCAATGAGGATGAGAGCTGGCTACAGGTGCCTCCAGGGCGACCCCTAGCCAGCCCTCACCCTTGGAGCAGCTCAATGAGGATGAGAGCTGGCTACAGGTGCCTCCAGGGCGACCCCTAGCCAGCCCTCACCCTTGGAGCAGCTCAATGAGGATGAGAGCTGGCTGCAGGTGCCTCCAGGGCGACCCCTAGCCAGCCCTCACCCTTGGAGCAGCTCAATGAGGATGAGAGCTGGCTGCAGGTGCCTCCAGGGCGACCCCTAGCCAGCCCTCACCCTTGGAGCAGCTCAATGAGGATGAGAGCTGGCTACAGGTGCCTCCAGGGCGACCCCTAGCCAGCCCTCACCCTTGGAGCAGCTCAATGAGGATGAGAGCTGGCTACAGGTGCCTCCAGGGCGACCCCTAGCCAGCCCTCACCCTTGGAGCAGCTCAATGAGGATGAGAGCTGGCTACAGGTGCCTCCAGGGCGACCCTTAGCCAGCCCTCACCCTTGGAATAGCTCAATGAGGATGAGAGCTGGCTACAGGTTTGATGATACCAAAAGCACTTAAAATTCAATCTGCAACAAAAAAAAGTCGCTCTGACGCCGCCGTTAAGGGCTGCGTCCGTTATCACGCTCATCTGATAAATTACAGAAAAAAAACGTAAACTTTATAGTTTTTTTGGCGCGCTTATTTCACCGCCCGTTCCTACGTGCCGCCGTTCAGCGCAGCGTCCGTTATCACCCTCATCTGATGAATTACGGAAAAAAAACGTAAACTTTATAGTTTTTTTGGCGCGCTTATTTCACCGCCCGTTCCTATGCGCCGCCGTTCAGCGCAGCGTCCGTTATCACGCTCAATGAGGATGAGAGCTGGCTACAGGTGCCTCCAGGGCGACACGTAGCCAGCCCTCACCCTTGGAATAGCTCAATGAGGATGAGAGCTGGCTACAGGTGCCTCCAGGGCGACCCCTAGCCAGCCCTCACCCTTGGAATAGCTCAATGAGGATGAGAGCTGGCTACAGGTGCCTCCAGGGCGACCCCTAGCCAGCCCTCACCCTTGGAGCAGCTCAATGAGGATGAGAGCTGGCTACAGGTGCCTCCAGGGCGACCCGTAGCCAGCCCTCACCCTTGGAGCAGCTCAATGAGGATGAGAGCTGGCTACAGGTGCCTCCAGGGCGACCCGTAGCCAGCCCTCACCTTTGGAGCAGCTCAATGAGGATGAGAGCTGGCTACAGGTGCCTCCAGGGCGACCCTTAGCCAGCCGTCACCCTTGGAATAGCTCAATGAGGATGAGAGCTGGCTACAGGTTTGATGATACCAAAAGCACTTAAAATTCAATCTGCAACAAAAAAAAGTCGCTATGACGCCGCCGTTAAGGGCTGCGTCCGTTATCACGCTCATCTGATAAATTACAGAAAAAAAACGTAAACTTTATCGTTTTTTTGGCGCACTTATTTCACCGCCCGTTCCTACGTGCCGCCGTTCAGCATAGCATCCGTTATCACGCTCATCTGATGAATTACGGAAAAAAAACGTAAACTTTATAGTTTTTTTGGCGCGCTTATTTCATCGCCCGTTCCTACGCGCCGCCATTCAGCGCAGCGTCCGTTATCACGCTCATCTGATGAATTATGGAAAAAAAACGTAAACTTTGTAGTTTTTTTGGCGCGCTTATTTCACCGCCCGTTCCTACGCGCCGCCGTTCAACGCAGCTTCCGTTATCACGCTCATCTAATGAATTATGGAAAAAAAACGTACACTTTATAGCTTTTTTGGCGCGCTTATTTCACCGCCCGTTCCTACGTGCCGCCGTTCAGCGCAGCTTCCGTTATCACGCTCATCTGATGAATTACGGAAAAAAAAACGTAAATTTTATAGTTTTTTTGGCGCGCTTATTTCACCGCCCGTTCCTACGCGCCGCCGTTCAGCGCAGCGTCCGTTATCACCCTCATCTGATGAATTACGGAAAAAAAACGTAAACTTTATAGTTTTTTTGGCGCGCTTATTTCACCGCCCGTTCCTATGCGCCGCCGTTCAGCGCAGCGTCCGTTATCACGCTCAATGAGGATGAGAGCTGGCGACAGGTGCCTCCAGGGCGACACGTAGCCAGCCCTCACCCTTGGAATAGCTCAATGAGGATGAGAGCTGGCTACAGGTGCCTCCAGGGCGACCCCTAGCCAGCCCTCACCCTTGGAGCAGCTCAATGAGGATGAGAGCTGGCTACAGGTGCCTCCAGGGCGACCCCTAGCCAGCCCTCACCCTTGGAGCAGCTCAATGAGGATGAGAGCTGGCTACAGGTGCCTCCAGGGCGACCCCTAGCCAGCCCTCACCCTTGGAGCAGCTCAATGAGGATGAGAGCTGGCTACAGGTGCCTCCAGGGCGACCCCTAGCCAGCCCTCACCCTTGGAGCAGCTCAATGAGGATGAGAGCTGGCTACAGGTGCCTCCAGGGCGACCCCTAGCCAGCCCTCACCCTTGGAGCAGCTCAATGAGGATGAGAGCTGGCTACAGGTTTGATGATACCAAAAGCACTTAAAATTCAATCTGCAACAAAAAAAAGTCGCTCTGACGCCGCCGTTAAGGGCTGCGTCCGTTATCACGCTCATCTGATAAATTACAGAAAAAAAACGTAAACTTTATCGTTTTTTTGGCGCACTTATTTCACCGCCCGTTCCTACGTGCCGCCGTTCAGCACAGCATCCGTTATCACGCTCATCTGATGAATTACGGAAAAAAAACGTAAACTTTATAGTTTTTTTGGCGCGCTTATTTCACCGCCCGTTCCTACGCGCCGCCATTCAGCGCAGCGTCCGTTATCACGCTCATCTGATGAATTACGGAAAAAAAACGTAAACTTTATAGTTTTTTTGGCGCGCTTATTTCACCGCCCGTTCCTACGCGTCGCCGTTCAACGAAGCTTCCGTTATCACGCTCATCTAATGAATTATGGAAAAAAAACGTACACTTTATAGCTTTTTTGGCGCGCTTATTTCACCGCCCGTTCCTACGCGCTTCCGTTATCACGCTCATCTGATGAATTACGGAAAAAAAACGTAAATTTTATAGTTTTTTTGGCGCGCTTATTTCACCGCCCGTTCCTACGCGCCGCCGTTCAGCGCAGCGTCCGTTATCACCCTCATCTGATGAATTACGGAAAAAAAACGTAAACTTTATAGTTTTTTTGGCGCGCTTATTTCACCGCCCGTTCCTATGCGCCGCCGTTCAGCGCAGCGTCCGTTATCACGCTCAATGAGGATGAGAGCTGGCGACAGGTGCCTCCAGGGCGACACGTAGCCAGCCCTCACCCTTGGAATAGCTCAATGAGGATGAGAGCTGGCTACAGGTGCCTCCAGGGCGACCCCTAGCCAGCCCTCACCCTTGGAGCAGCTCAATGAGGATGAGAGCTGGCTACAGGTGCCTCCAGGGCGACCCCTAGCCAGCCCTCACCCTTGGAGCAGCTCAATGAGGATGAGAGCTGGCTACAGGTGCCTCCAGGGCGACCCCTAGCCAGCCCTCACCCTTGGAGCAGCTCAATGAGGATGAGAGCTGGCTACAGGTGCCTCCAGGGCGACCCCTAGCCAGCCCTCACCCTTGGAGCAGCTCAATGAGGATGAGAGCTGGCTACAGGTGCCTCCAGGGCGACCCCTAGCCAGCCCTCACCCTTGGAGCAGCTCAATGAGGATGAGAGCTGGCTACAGGTTTGATGATACCAAAAGCACTTAAAATTCAATCTGCAACAAAAAAAAGTCGCTCTGACGCCGCCGTTAAGGGCTGCGTCCGTTATCACGCTCATCTGATAAATTACAGAAAAAAAACGTAAACTTTATCGTTTTTTTGGCGCACTTATTTCACCGCCCGTTCCTACGTGCCGCCGTTCAGCACAGCATCCGTTATCACGCTCATCTGATGAATTACGGAAAAAAAACGTAAACTTTATAGTTTTTTTGGCGCGCTTATTTCACCGCCCGTTCCTACGCGCCGCCATTCAGCGCAGCGTCCGTTATCACGCTCATCTGATGAATTACGGAAAAAAAACGTAAACTTTATAGTTTTTTTGGCGCGCTTATTTCACCGCCCGTTCCTACGCGTCGCCGTTCAACGAAGCTTCCGTTATCACGCTCATCTAATGAATTATGGAAAAAAAACGTACACTTTATAGCTTTTTTGGCGCGCTTATTTCACCGCCCGTTCCTACGCGCTTCCGTTATCACGCTCATCTGATGAATTACGGAAAAAAAACGTAAATTTTATAGTTTTTTTGGCGCGCTTATTTCACCGCCCGTTCCTACGCGCCGCCGTTCAGCGCAGCGTCCGTTATCACCCTCATCTGATGAATTACGGAAAAAAAACGTAAACTTTATTGTTTTTTTGGCGCGCTTATTTCACCGCCCGTTCCTATGCGCCGCCGTTCAGCGCAGCATCCGTTATCACGCTCAATGAGGATGAGAGCTGGCTACAGGTGCCTCCAGGGCGACACGTAGCCAGCCCTCACCCTTGGAATAGCTCAATGAGGATGAGAGCTGGCTACAGGTGCCTCCAGGGCGACCCCTAGCCAGCCCTCACCCTTGGAGCAGCTCAATGAGGATGAGAGCTGGCTACAGGTGCCTCCAGGGCGACCCCTAGCCAGCCCTCACCCTTGGAGCAGCTCAATGAGGATGAGAGCTGGCTACAGGTGCCTCCAGGGCGACCCCTAGCCAGCCCTCACCCTTGGAGCAGCTCAATGAGGATGAGAGCTGGCTACAGGTGCCTCCAGGGCGACCCCTAGCCAGCCCTCACCCTTGGAGCAGCTCAATGAGGATGAGAGCTGGCTACAGGTGCCTCCAGGGCGACCCCTAGCCAGCCCTCACCCTTGGAGCAGCTCAATGAGGATGAGAGCTGGCTACAGGTGCCTCCAGGGCGTCCCCTAGCCAGCCCTCACCCTTGGAGCAGCTCAATGAGGATGAGAGCTGGCTACAGGTGCCTCCAGGGCGACCCCTAGCCAGCCCTCACCCTTGGAGCAGCTCAATGAGGATGAGAGCTGGCTACAGGTGCCTCCAGGGCGACCCCTAGCCAGCCCTCACCCTTGGAGCAGCTCAATGAGGATGAGAGCTGGCTACAGGTGCCTCCAGGGCGATCCCTAGCCAGCCCTCACCCTTGGAGCAGCTCAATGAGGATGAGAGCTGGCTACAGGTGCCTCCAGGGCGACCCCTAGCCAGCCCTCACCCTTGGAGCAGCTCAATGAGGATGAGAGCTGGCTACAGGTTTGATGATACCAAAAGCACTTTAAATTCAATCTGCAACAAAAAAAAGTCGCTCTGACGCCGCCGTTAAGGGCTGCGTCCGTTATCACGCTCATCTGATAAATTACAGAAAAAAAACGTAAACTTTATCGTTTTTTTAGCCCACTTATTTCACCGCCCGTTCCTACGTGCCGCCGTTCAGCACAGCATCCGTTATCACGCTCATCTGATGAATTACGGAAAAAAAACGTAAACTTTATAGTTTTTTTGGCGCGCTTATTTCACCGCCCGTTCCTACGCGCCGCCATTCAGCGCAGCGTCCGTTATCACGCTCATCTGATGAATTACGGAAAAAAACCGTAAACTTTATAGTTTTTTTGGCGCGCTTATTTCACCGACCGTTCCTACGCGCCGCCGTTCAGCGCAGCTTCCGTTATCACGCTCATCTGATGAATTACGGAAAAAAAACGTAAATTTTATAGTTTTTTTGGCGCGCTTATTTCACCGCCCGTTCCTACGCGCCGCTGTTCAGCGCAGCGTACGTTATCACCCTCATCTGATGAATTACGGAAAAAAAACGTAAACTTTATAGTTTTTTTGGCGCGCTTATTTCACCGCCCGTTCCTATGCTCCGCCATTCAGCGCAGCGTCCGTTATCACGCTCAATGAGGATGAGAGCTGGCTACAGGTGCCTCCAGGGCGACACGTAGCCAGCCCTCACCCTTGGAATAGCTCAATGAGGATGAGAGCTGGCTACAGGTGCCTCCAGGGCGACCCCTAGCCAGCCCTCACCCTTGGAGCAGCTCAATGAGGATGAGAGCTGGCTACAGGTGCCTCCAGGGTGACCCCTAGCCAGCCCTCACCCTTGGAGCAGCTCAATGAGGATGAGAGCTGGCTACAGGTGCCTCCAGGGCGACCCCTAGCCAGCCCTCACCCTTGGAGCAGCTCAATGAGGATGAGAGCTGGCTACAGGTGCCTCCAGGGCGACCCCTAGCCAGCCCTCACCATTGGAGCAGTTCAATGAGGATGAGAGCTGGCTACAGGTGCCTCCAGGGCGACCCCTAGCCAGCCCTCACCCTTGGAGCAGCTCAATGAGGATGAGAGCTGGCTACAGGTGCCTCCAGGGCGACCCCTAGCCAGCCCTCACCCTTGGAGCAGCTCAATGAGGATGAGAGCTGGCTACAGGTGCCTCCAGGGCGACCCCTAGCCAGCCCTCACCCTTGGAGCAGCTCAATGAGGATGAGAGCTGGCTACAGGTGCCTCCAGGGCGACCCCAAGCCAGCCCTCACCCTTGGAGCAGCTCAATGAGGATGAGAGCTGGCTACAGGTTTGATGATACCAAAAGCACTTTAAATTCAATCTGCAACAAAAAAAAGTCGCTCTGACGCCGCCGTTAAGGGCTGCGTCCGTTATCACGCTCATCTGATAAATTACAGAAAAAAAACGTAAACTTTATCGTTTTTTTGGCGCACTTATTTCACCGCCCGTTCCTACGTGCCGCCGTTCAGCACAGCATCCGTTATCACGCTCATCTGATGAATTACGGAAAAAAAACGTAAACTTTATAGTTTTTTTGGCGCGCTTATTTCACCGCCCGTTCCTACGCGGCGCCATTCAGCGCAGCGTCCGTTATCACGCTCATCTGATGAATTACGGAAAAAAAACGTAAACTTTATAGTTTTTTTGGCGCGCTTATTTCACCGCCCGTTCCTATGCGCCGCCGTTCAGCGCAGCTTCCGTTATCACGCTCATCTGATGAATTACGGAAAAAAAACGTAAATTTTATAGTTTTTTTGGCGCGCTTATTTCACCGCCCGTTTCTACGCGCCGCCGTTCAGCGCAGCGTACGTTATCACCCTCATCTGATGAATTACGGAAAAAAAACGTAAACTTTATAGTTTTTTTGGCGCGCTTATTTCACCGCCCGTTCCTATGCGCCGCCGTTCAGCGCAGCGTCCGTTATCACGCTCAATGAGGATGAGAGCTGGCTACAGGTGCCTCCAGGGCGACACGTAGCCAGCCCTCACCCTTGGAGCAGCTCAATGAGGATGAGAGCTGGCTACAGGTGCCTCCAGGGCGACCCCTAGCCAGCCCTCACCCTTGGAGCAGCTCAATGAGGATGAGAGCTGGCTACAGGTGCCTCCAGGGCGACCCCTAGCCAGCCCTCACCCTTGGAGCAGCTCAATGAGGATGAGAGCTGGCTACAGGTGCCTCCAGGGCGACCCCTAGCCAGCCCTCACCCTTGGAGCAGCTCAATGAGGATGAGAGCTGGCTACAGGTGCCTCCAGGGCGACCCCTAGCCAGCCCTCACCCTTGGAGCAGCTCAATGAGGATGAGAGCTGGCTACAGGTGCCTCCAGGGCGACCCCTAGCCAGCCCTCACCCTTGGAGCAGCTCAATGAGGATGAGAGCTGGCTACAGGTGCCTCCAGGGCGACCCCTAGCCAGCCCTCACCCTTGGAGCAGCTCAATGAGGATGAGAGCTGGCTACAGGTGCCTCCAGGGCGACGCCTAGCCAGCCCTCACCCTTGGAGCAGCTCAATGAGGATGAGAGCTGGCTACAGGTTTGATGATACCAAAAGCACTTAAAATTCAATCTGCAACAAAAAAAAGTCGCTCTGACGCCGCCGTTAAGGGCTGCGTCCGTTATCACGCTCATCTGATAAATTACAGAAAAAAAACTTAAACTTTATCGTTTTTTTGGCGCACTTATTTCACCGCCCGTTCCTACGTGCCACCGTTCAGCACAGCATCCGTTATCACGCTCATCTGATGAATTACGGAAAAAAAACGTAAACTTTATAGTTTTTTTGGCGCGCTTATTTCACCGCCCGTTCCTACGCGCCACCGTTCAACGCAGCTTCCGTTATCACGCTCATCTAATGAATTATGGAAAAAAAAACGTACACTTTATAGCTTTTTTGGCGCGCTTATTTCACCGCCCGTTCCTACGCGCCGCCGTTAAGCGCAGCTTCCGTTATCACGCTCATCTGATGAATTACGGAAAAAAAATGTAAATTTTATAGTTTTTTTGGCGCGCTTTTTTCACCGCCTGTTCATACGCGCCACCGTTCAGCGCAGTGTTCGTTATCACCCTCATCTGATGAATTACGGAAAAAAAACGTAAACTTTATAGTTTTTTTGGCGCGCTTATTTCACCGCCCGTTCCTATGCGCCGCCGTTCAGCGCAGCGTCCGTTATCACGCTCAATGAGGATGAGAGCTGGCTACAGGTGCCTCCAGGGCGACACGTAGCCAGCCCTCACCCTTGGAATAGCTCAATGAGGATGAGAGCTGGCTACAGGTGCCTCCAGGGCGACCCCTAGCCAGCCCTCACCCTTGGAGCAGCTCAATGAGGATGAGAGCTGGCTACAGGTGCCTCCAGGGCGACCCCTAGCCAGCCCTCACCCTTGGAGCAGCTCAATGAGGATGAGAGCTGGCTACAGGTGCCTCCAGGGCGACCCCTAGCCAGCCCACACCCTTGGAGCAGCTCAATGAGGATGAGAGCTGGCTACAGGTGCCTCCAGGGCGACCCCTAGCCAGCCCTCACCCTTGGAGCAGCTCAATGAGGATGAGAGGTTGCTACAAGCTTGATGATACCAAAAGCACTTTAAATTCAATCTGCAACAAAAAAAAGTCGCTCTGACGCCGCCGTTAAGGGCTGCGTCCGTTATCACGCTCATCTGATAAATTACAGAAAAAAAACGTAAACTTTATCGTTTTTTTGGCGCACGTATTTCACCGCCCGTTCCTACGTGCCACCGTTCAGCACAGCATCCGTTATCACGCTCATCTGATGAATTACGGAAAAAAAACGTAAACTTTATAGTTTTTTTGGCGCGCTTATTTCACCGCCCGTTCCTACGTGCCACCGTTCAACGCAGCTTCCGTTATCACGCTCATCTAATGAATTATGGAAAAAAAAACGTACACTTTATAGCTTTTTTGGCGCGCTTATTTCACCGCCCGTTCCTACGCGCCGCCGTTCAGCGCAGCTTCCGTTATCACGCTCATCTGATGAATTACGGAAAAAAAATGTAAATTTTATAGTTTTTTTGGCGCGCTTTTTTCACCGCCTGTTCATACGCGCCACCGTTCAGCGCAGCGTCCGTTATCACGCTCAATGAGGATGAGAGCTGGCTACAGGTGCCTCCAGGGCGACACGTAGCCAGCCCTCACCCTTGGAATAGCTCAATGAGGATGAGAGCGGGCTACAGGTGCCTCCAGGGCGACCCCTAGCCAGCCCTCACCCTTGGAGCAGCTCAATGAGGATGAGAGCTGGCTACAGGTGCCTCCAGGGCGACCCCTAGCCAGCCCTCACCCTTGGAGCAGCTCAATGAGGATGAGAGCTGGCTACAGGTGCCTCCAGGGCGACCCCTAGCCAGCCCTCACCCTTGGAGCAGCTCAATGAGGATGAGAGCTGGCTACAGGTGCCTCCAGGGCGACCCCTAGCCAGCCCTCACCCTTGGAGCAGCTCAATGAGGATGAGAGCTGGCTACAGGTGCCTCCAGGGCGACCCCTAGCCAGCCCTCACCCTTGGAGCAGCTCAATGAGGATGAGAGCTGGCTACAGGCTTGATGATACCAAAAGCACTTTAAATTCAATCTGCAACAAAAAAAAGTCGCTCTGACGCCGCCGTTAAGGGCTGCGTCCGTTATCACGCTCATCTGATAAATTACAGAAAAAAAACGTAAACTTTATCGTTTTTTTGGCGCACTTATTTCAACGCCCGTTCCTACGTGCCGCCGTTCAGCACAGCATCCGTTATCACGCTCATCTGATGAATTACGGAAAAAAAACGTAAACTTTATAGTTTTTTTGGCGCGCTTATTTCACCGCCCGTTCCTACGCGCCGCCATTCAGCGCAGCGTCCGTTATCACGCTCATCTGATGAATTACGGAAAAAAAACGTAAACTTTATAGTTTTTTTGGCGCGCTTATTTCACCGCCCGTTCCTACGCCACGGTTTTTACACAACTTTAAGTGTTTTACAACATGGTCACATGCTCTATTTATTTTTACCTATTTTTGATATGAAATATGGGCTCCATCTATGGATGTGATTATTGGCCTCAATACCAGTGATTATTGCTGCCATTTTTGTGTCTTTTTAAATAATGATGTAATAAAATTTCAACTTTTTAAATGCCTTTAATTAAACTCCTTATTCTCATTTGATTATATGGTCACAATCTGTGTTAAAAGAGTTAATGTTTTACAAGGTCAGGCAGCAGCACCTTGAAAGTCCTAATCTCAGTGAAACAACACAGACAAAAAAGATACATCATCATCCCCTCCCCCCATCACAGCCTTTCCACCAAAGGATAAGTGAAAAATCTCCTTATTGTGTGTTTCCTGTGAGGGTCTATCATGAACGAGTGAATGGCTTTTAAAGCACAGCTGCCATCCAGTGTTCAATTTCCAGAAATGCAGCTGAATTCTGGCTGACAAGTAATGAATGATATTTAAAGCACAGATGCCATCTGGTGGTCATTTCCAAGTGATGAAATGTTGTGAGGGCTGGCTAAATGGCTTGTTTTTCGGACCTGGCACAGACAAGGTTTTTGCAAGCCTTTTTTCGGAGCCTTAATGGCGTCAGATCGACCCGGGACGGCGTGCAGAGCATCTCCCGGGCTGAATCTGTAAAATGGCAAGCGTTGCGTCGTCCAGCGGCGAAGTTTTTTCGTGAGGGCTGGCTATTGTAGGTGAGAGCTGGCTATTAAAGAAGATGGCAGAGAGGATTTCTTTGGAAAAATGTTTTCATCTCGAAACGTTCCGAAAAAAAGTACAGCGCGTCCGGCATGTGATAAGAGTGCGGCACGCCGAATATCGGCGTCCAGCTCCAAACCGCGTGCGTTCCAGAGCCAGAAAACTGTAGCGCGGACGCCGAGCCTTAATCGCAAATTCCGGAGATGCTCGTCCCCTCGGGACGAGTGTGGGAGCGCCTGACGCGAATCTGGTCAAAAAACGCAAACATTTCCAAAATCCAAAGGTCCAGCTGTTGAATTTCTTTTTTAACTTACCTATTAGCGATTCAATGTTCACTGCCCTTCTTGACATCAAGTTGTACCTGTGATGGGCCACTCGATTTCTGAGTTAATGCGCCTGCTTTGTGAACAGATGTTCATGAGTTTGACTCCACGGAGAGTATTTTTCATTACTTACTAATAAGCTTCTTAAAGAGCCAATGGAAATTTGCATTGATTTTCGGCTTGAGATAGTGCAAATGTGAGTTATAGAATCTGTATTAATTGTTCATAAAGAACTTGATGTCATCATATGCTGTATAGATTGGCATTAACAGTAACATAGAGAAACCAATGGATTTCTTTTTTAACTTACCTATTAACGATTCAATGTTCACTGCCCTTCTTCACATTAAGTTGCACCTGTGATGGTCCACTCGATTACTGGGTTAATGTGCCTGCTTTATGAACAGATGTTCATGAGTTTGACTCCACGGAGAGTATTTTTCATTTACTTACTAATAAGCTTCCAGTAGAGCCAAAGGAAATTTGCATTGATTTTGGGCTTGAGATAGTGCAATAGTGAGATATAGAATATGTCTTAATTGTTCATAAAGAACAAGATGTTATCATACGCTGTATAGATTAGCATTAACAATAACATAGTGAAAATAATGGATTTCGTTTTTAACTTAACTATTAGCGATTCAATGTTCACTGCCCTTCATGACATCACCTTGCATCTATGATCGTTCAGAGGCTTACTGGGTTAATGCATCTGACTTCTGAACAGGTGTAAATGAGTCCGACTCCACAGAGAGTATTTTTCATTTACTTACTATTAAGCTTTCTATAGAGCCAACGGAAATTTGCATTGATTTTGGGCTTGAGATAGTGCAAATGTGAGATATAGAATCTGTAATAATTGTTCATAAAGAACTTGATGTCATCATACGCTGTATAGATTGGCATTAAAAATAACATAGTGAAACCAATGGATTTATTTTTTAACTTACCTATTAGCAATTCAATGTTCACTGCCATTCTTGACATCACATAGCACCTATGATGGTCCAGTGGCTTACTGGGTTAATGCATGTGCCTTGTAAACAGGTGTTCATGAATTCGACTTCACAAAGAGTATTTTTCATTTACTTACTAATAAGCATGCTATAGAGCCAATGGAAATGTGCATTGATTTTCGGCTTGAGATAGTGCAATTGTGAGAAATAGAATCTGTATTAATTGTTCATAAAGAACAAGATGTCATCATACGCTGTATAGATTGGCATTAAGAATAACATAGTGAAACCAATGGATTTCTTTTTTAACTTACCTATTAGCGATTCAATGTTCACTGCTCTTCTTGACATCACTTTTCTCCCTCGATGGTCCAGTGGCTCTCTGGGTTAATGCGCCTGACTTGTCAGCAAGTGCTCATGCGTTCGACTCCACGGAGAGTATTTTTCATTTAGCTTCCTATAGAGCCAATGGAAATTTGCATTGATTTTGGGCTTGAAATAGTTGTGAGATATAGAATCTGTATTAATTGTTCATAAAGAACAAGATGTCATCATACGCTGTATAGATTGGCATTAACAGTAACATAGAGAAACCAATGGATTTCTTTTTTAACTTACCTATTAGCGATTCAATGTTCACTGCCCTTCTTGACATCAAATTGCACCTGTGATGGTCCACTGGCTTACTGGGTTGATGCTCCTGCTTTGTGAACAGATGTTCATGAGTTCAACACCATGGAAAGTATTTTTAATTTACTTACTCAAAAGCTTCTTATAGAGCCAATGGAAATTTGCATTGATTTTGGACTTGAGATAGTGCAATTGTGAGAAATAGAATCTGTATTAATTGTCCATAAAGAACAAGATGTCATCATACGCTGTATAGATTGGCATTAACAATAACATAGTGAAACCAATGGATTTCTTTTTTAATTTACCTATTAGCGATTCAATGTTCACTGCTCTTTTTGACATCACATTTCTCTTGTGATGGTCCAGTGGCTCTCTAGGTTAATGCGCCTGACATGTGAGCAAGTATTCATGAGTTAGACTCCACAGAGATTATTTTTCATTTAGCTTCCTATAGAGCCAATGGAAATTTGCATTGATTTTGGGCTTGAGATAGTGCAATTGTGAGATATAGAATCTGTATTAATTGTTCATAAAGAACAAGATGTCATCATACGCAGTATAGATTGGCATTAACAATAACATAGTGAAACCAATGGATTTCTTTTTTAACTTACCTATTAGCGATTCAATGTTCACTGCTCTTCTTGACATCACTTTTCTCCCTTGATGGTCCAGTGGCTCTCTGGGTTAATACGCCTGACTTGTCAGCAAGTGCTCATGCGTTCGACTCCACGGAGAGTATTTTTCATTTACATTCCTATAGAGCCAATGGAAATTTGCATTGATTTTGGGCTTGAGATAGTTGTGAGATATAGAATCTGTATTAATTGTTCATAAAGAACAAGATGTCATCATACGCTGTATAGATTGGCATTAACAGTAACATAGAGAAACCAATGGATTTATTTTTTAACTTACCTATTAGCGATTCAATGTTCACTGCCCTTCTTGACATCAAATTGCACCTGTGATGGTCTACTGGCTTACTGGGTTGATGCGCCTGCTTTGTGAACAGATGTTCATGAGTTCAACTCCATGGAAAGTATTTTTAATTTACTTACTCAAAAGCTTCTTATAGAGCCAATGGAAATTTGCATTGATTTTGGACTTGAGATAGTGCAATTGTGAGAAATAGAATCTGTATTAATTGTCCATAAAGAACAAGATGTCATCATACGCTGTATAGATTGGCATTAACAATAACATAGTGAAACGAATGGATTTCTTTTTTAACTTACCTATTAGCGATTCAATGTTCACTGCTCTTCTTGACATCATATTTCTACTGTGTTGGTCCAGTGGCTCTCTGGGTTAATGCGCCTGGCTTGTGAGCAAGTGTTCATGAGTTCGACTCCACAGAGAGTATTTTCATTCAGCTTCCTATAGAGCCAATGGAAATTTGCATTGATTTTGGGCTTGAGATAGTGCAATTGTGAGATATAAAATCTGTATTAATTGTTCATAAAGATCAAGATGTCATCATACGTTGTATAGATTGGCATTAACAATAACATAGTGAAACCAATGAATTTCTTTTTTAACTTACCTATTAGCGATTCAATGTTCACTGCTCTTCTTGACATCGCATTGCTTCTGTGATTGTCCAGTGGCTTTCTGGGTTAATGCGCCTGACTTATGAGCAAGTATTCATGAGTTTGACTCCACAGAGACTATTTTTCATTTGGCTTCCTATAGAGCCCATGCAAATTTGCATTGATTTTGGGCTTGAGATAGTGCAATTGTGAGATATAGAATCTGTATTAATTGTTCATAAAGAACAACATGTCATCATACCCTGTCTAGATTGGCATTAACAGTAACATAGAGAAACCAATGGATTTCTTTTTTAACTTACCTATTAGCGATTCAATGTTCACTGCCCTTCTTGACATCACACTGCTCCTGTGTTGGTCCAGTGGCTCCCTTGCTTAATGCGCCTTACTTGTGCAGCGGTGTTCACGGGTTCAACTCTACGAAGAGTATTTTTCATTTAGCTTCCTATAGAGCCAATGGAAATTTGCATTGATTTTGGGCTTGAGATAGTGCAATTGTGAAATATAGAATTTGTATTAATTGTTCATAAAGAACAAGATGTCATCATACGCTGTATAGATTGGCATTAACAATAATATAGTGAAACCAATGGATTTATTTTTTAACTTACCTATTAGCAATTCAATGTTCACTGCCATTCTTGACATCACATAGCACCTATGATGGTCCAGTGGCTTACTGGGTTAATGCACGTGCATTGTAAACAGGTGTTCATGAATTCGACTTCACAAAGAGTATTTTTCATTTACTTACTAATAAGCTTGCTATAGAGCCAATGGAAATGTGCATTGATTTTCGGCTTGAGATAGTGCAATTGTGAGAAATAGAATCTGTATTAATTGTTCATAAAGAACAAGATGTCATCATACGCTGTATAGATTGGCATTAACAATAACATAGTGAAACCAATGAATTTCTTTTTTAACTTACCTATTAGCGATTCAATGTTCACTGCTCTTCTTGACATCGCATTGCTTCTGTGATTGTCCAGTGGCTTTCTGGGTTAATGCGCCTGACTTGTGAGCAAGTATTCATGAGTTTGACTCCACGGAGACTATTTTTCATTTGGCTTCCTATAGAGCCAATGCAAATTTGCATTGATTTTGGGCTTGAGATAGTGCAATTGTGAGATATAGAATCTGTATTAATTGTTCATAAAGAACAAGATGTCATCATACGCTGTATAGATTGGCATTAACAATAACATAGAGAAACCAATGGATTTATTTTTTAACTTACCTATTAGCGATTCAATGTTCACTGCCCTTCTTGACATCACATTGCTCCTGTGTTGGTCCAGTGGCTCCCTTGCTTAATGCGCCTTACTTGTGCAGCGGTGTTCACGTGTTCAACTCTACGAAGAGTATTTTTCATTTAGCTTCCTATAGAGCCAATGGAAATTTGCATTGATTTTGGGCTTGAGATAGTGCAATTGTGAAATATAGAATCTGTATTAATTGTTCATAAAGAACAAGATGTCATCATACGCTGTATAGATTGGCATTAACAATAATATAGTGAAACCAATGGATTTATTTTTTAACTTACCTATTAGCAATTCAATGTTCACTGCCATTCTTGACATCACATAGCACCTATGATGGTCCAGTGGCTTACTGGGTTAATGCACGTGCCTTGTAAACAGGTGTTCATGAATTCGACTTCACAAAGAGTATTTTTCATTTACTTACTAATAAGCTTGCTATAGAGCCAATGGAAATGTGCATTGATTTTCGGCTTGAGATAGTGCAATTGTGAAATATAGAATCTGTATTAATTGTTCATAAAGAACAAGATGTCATCATACGCTGTATAGATTGGCATTAACAATAACATAGTGAAACCAATGGATTTCTTTTTTAACTTACCTATTAGCGATTCAATGTTCACTGCTCTTCTTGACATCACTTTTCTCCCTCAATGGTCCAGTGGCTCTCTGGGTTAATGCACCTTACTTGACAGCAAGTGCTCATGCGTTCGACTCCACGGAGAGTATTTTTCATTTAGCTTCCTATAGAGCCAATGGAAATTTGCATTGATTTTGGGCTTGAGATAGTTGTGAGATATAGAATCTGTATTAATTGTTCATAAAGAACAAGATGTCATCATACGCTGTATAGATTGGCATTAACAGTAACATAGTGAAACCAATGGATTTCTTTTTTAACTTACCTATTAGCGATTCAATGTTCACTGCTCTTCTTGACATCACTTTTCTCCCTTGATGGTCCAGTGGCTCTCTGGGTTAATACGCCTGACTTGTCAGCAAGTGCTCATGCGTTCGACTCCACGGAGAGTATTTTTCATTTACATTCCTATAGAGCCAATGGAAATTTGCATTGATTTTGGGCTTGAGATAGTTGTGAGATATAGAATCTGTATTAATTGTTCATAAAGAACAAGATGTCATCATACGCTGTATAGATTGGCATTAACAGTAACATAGAGAAACCAATGGATTTATTTTTTAACTTACCTATTAGCGATTCAATGTTCACTGCCCTTCTTGACATCAAATTGCACCTGTGATGGTCTACTGGCTTACTGGGTTGATGCGCCTGCTTTGTGAACAGATGTTCATGAGTTCAACTCCATGGAAAGTATTTTTAATTTACTTACTCAAAAGCTTCTTATAGAGCCAATGGAAATTTGCATTGATTTTGGACTTGAGATAGTGCAATTGTGAGAAATAGAATCTGTATTAATTGTCCATAAAGAACAAGATGTCATCATACGCTGTATAGATTGGCATTAACAATAACATAGTGAAACCAATGGATTTCTTTTTTAACTTACCTATTAGCGATTCAATGTTCACTGCTCTTCTTGACATCACATTTCTACTGTGTTGGTCCAGTGGCTCTCCGGGTTAATGCGCCTGGCTTGTGAGCAAGTGTTCATGAGTTCGACTCCACAGAGAGTATTTTCATTCAGCTTCCTATAGAGCCAATGGAAATTTGCATTGATTTTGGGCTTGAGATAGTGCAATTGTGAGATATAAAATCTGTATTAATTGTTCATAAAGATCAAGATGTCATCATACGTTGTATAGATTGGCATTAACAATAACATAGTGAAACCAATGAATTTCTTTTTTAACTTACCTATTAGCGATTCAATGTTCACTGCTCTTCTTGACATCGCATTGCTTCTGTGATTGTCCAGTGGCTTTCTTGGTTAATGCGCCTGACTTATGAGCAAGTATTCATGAGTTTGACTCCACAGAGACTATTTTTCATTTGGCTTCCTATAGAGCCCATGCAAATTTGCATTGATTTTGGGCTTGAGATAGTGCAATTGTGAGATATAGAATCTGTATTAATTGTTCATAAAGAACAACATGTCATCATACGCTGTATAGATTGGCATTAACAATAACATAGAGAAACCAATGGATTTATTTTTTAACTTACCTATTAGCGATTCAATGTTCACTGCCCTTCTTGACATCACATTGCTCCTGTGTTGGTCCAGTGGCTCCCTTGCTTAATGCGCCTTACTTGTGCAGCGGTGTTCACGTGTTCAACTCTACGAAGAGTATTTTTCATTTAGCTTCCTATAGAGCCAATGGAAATTTGCATTGATTTTGGGCTTGAGATAGTGCAATTGTGAAATATAGAATCTGTATTAATTGTTCATAAAGAACAAGATTTCATCATACGCTGTATAGATTGGCATTAACAATAATATAGTGAAACCAATGGATTTATTTTTTAACTTACCTATTAGCAATTCAATGTTCACTGCCATTCTTGACATCACATAGCACCTATGATGGTCCAGTGGCTTACTGGGTTAATGCACGTGCATTGTAAACAGGTGTTCATGAATTCGACTTCACAAAGAGTATTTTTCATTTACTTACTAATAAGCTTGCTATAGAGCCAATGGAAATGTGCATTGATTTTCGGCTTGAGATAGTGCAATTGTGAGAAATAGAATCTGTATTAATTGTTCATAAAGAACAAGATGTCATCATACGCTGTATAGATTGGCATTAACAATAACATAGTGAAACCAATGAATTTCTTTTTTAACTTACCTATTAGCGATTCAATGTTCACTGCTCTTCTTGACATCGCATTGCTTCTGTGATTGTCCAGTGGCTTTCTGGGTTAATGCGCCTGACTTGTGAGCAAGTATTCATGAGTTTGACTCCACGGAGACTATTTTTCATTTGGCTTCCTATAGAGCCAATGCAAATTTGCATTGATTTTGGGCTTGAGATAGTGCAATTGTGAGATATAGAATCTGTATTAATTGTTCATAAAGAACAAGATGTCATCATACGCTGTATAGATTGGCATTAACAATAACATAGAGAAACCAATGGATTTATTTTTTAACTTACCTATTAGCGATTCAATGTTCACTGCCCTTCTTGACATCACATTGCTCCTGTGTTGGTCCAGTGGCTCCCTTGCTTAATGCGCCTTACTTGTGCAGCGGTGTTCACGTGTTCAACTCTACGAAGAGTATTTTTCATTTAGCTTCCTATAGAGCCAATGGAAATTTGCATTGATTTTGGGCTTGAGATAGTGCAATTGTGAAATATAGAATCTGTATTAATTGTTCATAAAGAACAAGATGTCATCATACGCTGTATAGATTGGCATTAACAATAATATAGTGAAACCAATGGATTTATTTTTTAACTTACCTATTAGCAATTCAATGTTCACTGCCATTCTTGACATCACGTAGCACCTATGATGGTCCAGTGGCTTACTGGGTTAATGCACGTGCCTTGTAAACAGGTGTTCATGAATTCGACTTCACAAAGAGTATTTTTCATTTACTTACTAATAAGCTTGCTATAGAGCCAATGGAAATGTGCATTGATTTTCGGCTTGAGATAGTGCAATTGTGAGAAATAGAATCTGTATTAATTGTTCATAAAGAACAAGATGTCATCATACGCTGTATAGATTGGCATTAACAATAACATAGTGAAACCAATGGATTTCTTTTTTAACTTACCTATTAGCGATTCAATGTTCACTGCTCTTCTTGACATCACTTTTCTCCCTCAATGGTCCAGTGGCTCTCTGGGTTAATGCACCTTACTTGACAGCAAGTGCTCATGCGTTCGACTCCACGGAGAGTATTTTTCATTTAGCTTCCTATAGAGCCAATGGAAATTTGCATTGATTTTGGGCTTGAGATAGTTGTGAGATATAGAATCTGTATTAATTGTTCATAAAGAACAAGATGTCATCATACGCTGTATAGATTGGCATTAACAGTAACATAGAGAAACCAATGGATTTCTTTTTTAACTTACCTATTAGCGATTCAATGTTCACTGCCCTTCTTGACATCAAATTGCACCTGTGATGGTCCACTGGCTTACTGGGTTGATGCGCCTGCTTTGTGAACAGATGTTCATGAGTTCAACTTCATGGAAAGTATTTTTAATTTACTTACTCAAAAGCTTCTTATAGAGCCAATGGAAATTTGCATTGATTTTGGACTTGAGATAGTGCAATTGTGAGAAATAGAATCTGTATTAATTGTCCATAAAGAACAAGATGTCATCATACGCTGTATAGATTGGCATTAACAATAACATAGTGAAACGAATGGATTTCTTTTTTAACTTACCTATTAGCGATTCAATGTTCACTGCTCTTCTTGACATCACATTTCTACTGTGTTGGTCCAGTGGCTCTCCGGGTTAATGTGCTTGGCTTGTGAGCAAGTGTTCATGAGTTCAACTCCACAGAGAGTATTTTCATTCAGCTTCCTATAGAGCCAATGGAAATTTGCATTTATTTTGGACTTGAGATAGTGCAATTGTGAGAAATAGAATCTGTATTAATTGTTCATAAAGAACAAGATGTCATCATACGCTGTATAGATTGGCATTAACAATAACATAGTGAAACCAATGGATTTCTTTTTTAATTTACCTATTAGCGATTCAATGTTCACTGCTCTTCTTGACATCACTTTTCTCCTGTGATGGTCCAGTGGCTCTCTGGGTTAATGCGCCTGACATATGAGCAAGTATTCATGAGTTTGACTCCACAGAGACTATTTTTCATTTGGCTTCCTATAGAGCCCATGCAAATTTGCATTGATTTTGGGCTTGAGATAGTGCAATTGTGAGATATAGAATCTGTATTAATTGTTCATAAAGAACAAGATGTCATCATACGCTGTACAGATTGGCATTGACAGTAACATAGAGAAACCAATGGATTTATTTTTTAGCTTACCTATTAGCGATTCAATGTTCACTGCCCTTCTTGACATTATATTGCTCCTGTGATGGTCCAGTGGCTTCCTTGGTTAAGGCGCCTGACTTGTGAAGAGGTGTTCATGTGTTCAACTCCACGAAGAGTATTTTTCATTTAGCTTCCTATAGAGCCAATGGAAATTTGCATTGATTTTGGGCTTGAGATAGTGCAATTGTGAGATATAAAATCTGTATTAATTGTTCATAAAGAACAAGATGTCATCATACGTTGTATAGATTGGCATTAACAATAACATAGTGAAACCAATGGATTTCTTTTTTAACTTACCTATTAGCAATTCAATGTTCACTGCCATTCTTGACATCACTTAGCACCTATGATGGTCCAGTGGCTTACTGGGTTAATGCACCTGCCTTGTAAACAGGTGTTCATGAATTTGACTTCACAAAGAGAATTTTTAATTTACTTACTAATAAGCTTGCTATAGAGCCAATGCAAATTTGCATTGATTTTGGGCTTGAGATAGTGCAATTGTGAGATATAGAATCTGTATTAATTGTTCATAAAGAACAAGATGTCATCATACACTGTACAGATTGGCATTAACAGTAACATAGAGAAACCAATGGATTTCTTTTTTAACTTACCTTTTAGCGATTCAATGTTCACTGCCCTTCTTGACATCAAATTGCACCTGTGATGGTCCAGTGGCTTACTGGGTTAATGCACCTGCCACGTAAACAGGTGTTCATGAATTCGACTTCACAAAGAGTATTTTTTTATTTACTTACTAATAAGTTTGCTATAGAGCCAATGGAAATGTGCATTGATTTTCGGCTTGAGATAGAGCAATTGTGAGATATAGAATCTGTATTAATTGTTCATAAAGAACAAGATGTCATCTTACGCTGTATAGATTGGAATTAACAATAACATAGTGAAACCAATGGATTTCTTTTTTAACTTACCTATTAGCGATTCAATGTTCACTGCTCTTCTTGACATCACATTTCTCCCGTGATGGTCCAGTGGCTCTCTGGGTTAATGCGCCTGACTTGTCAGCAAGTGTTCATGAGTTCGACTCCACGGAGAGCATTTTTCTTTTAGCTTCCTATAGAGCCAATGGAAATTTGCATTGATTTTGGACTTGAGATAGTGCAATTGTGAGAAATAGAATCTGTATTAATTGTTCATAAAGAACAAGATGTCATCAGACGCTGTATAGATTGGCATTAACAATAACATAGTGAAACCAATGGATTTTTTTTTTCTTACCTATTAGCGATTCAATGTTCACTGCCCTTCTTGACATCAAATTGCAACTGTGATGGTCCACTGGCTTACTGGGTTGATGCGCTTGCTTTGAGAACAGATGTTCATGAGTTTGACTCCACGGAAAGTATTTTTAATTTACTTACTCATAAGCTTTTTATAGAGCCAATGGAAATTTGCATTGATTTTGGACTTGAGATAGTGCAATTGTGAGAAATAGAATCTGTATTAATTGTTCATAAAGAACAAGATGTCATCATACGTTGTATAGATTGGCATTAACAATAACATAGTGAAACCAATGAATTTCTTTTTTAACTTACCTATTAGCGATTCAATGTTCACTGCTCTTCTTGACATCGCATTGTTTCTGTGATTGTCCAGTGGCTTTCTGGGTTAATGCGCCTGACTTATGAGCAAGTATTCATGAGTTTGACTCCACAGAGACTATTTTTCATTTGGCTTCCTATAGAGCCCATGCAAATTTGCATTGATTTTGGGCTTGAGATAGTGCAATTGTGAGATATAAAATCTGTATTAATTGTTCATAAAGATCAAGATGTCATCATACGTTGTATAGATTGGCATTAACAATAACATAGTGAAACCAATGAATTTCTTTTTTAACTTACCTATTAGCGATTCAATGTTCACTGCTCTTCTTGACATCGCATTGCTTCTGTGATTGTCCAGTGGCTTTCTGGGTTAATGCGCCTGACTTATGAGCAAGTATTCATGAGTTTGACTCCACAGAGACTATTTTTCATTTGGCTTCCTATAGAGCCCATGCAAATTTGCATTGATTTTGGGCTTGAGATAGTGCAATTGTGAGATATAGAATCTGTATTAATTGTTCATAAAGAACAACATGTCATCATACCCTGTCTAGATTGGCATTAACAGTAACATAGAGAAACCAATGGATTTCTTTTTTAACTTACCTATTAGCGATTCAATGTTCACTGCCCTTCTTGACATCACATTGCTCCTGTGTTGGTCCAGTGGCTCCCTTGCTTAATGCGCCTTACTTGTGCAGCGGTGTTCACGTGTTCAACTCTACGAAGAGTATTTTTCATTTAGCTTCCTATAGAGCCAATGGAAATTTGCATTGATTTTGGGCTTGAGATAGTGCAATTGTGAAATATAGAATCTGTATTAATTGTTCATAAAGAACAAGATGTCATCATACGCTGTATAGATTGGCATTAACAATAATATAGTGAAACCAATGGATTTATTTTTTAACTTACCTATTAGCAATTCAATGTTCACTGCCATTCTTGACATCACATAGCACCTATGATGGTCCAGTGGCTTACTGGGTTAATGCACGTGCATTGTAAACAGGTGTTCATGAATTCGACTTCACAAAGAGTATTTTTCATTTACTTACTAATAAGCTTGCTATAGAGCCAATGGAAATGTGCATTGATTTTCGGCTTGAGATAGTGCAATTGTGAGAAATAGAATCTGTATTAATTGTTCATAAAGAACAAGATGTCATCATACGCTGTATAGATTGGCATTAACAATAACATAGTGAAACCAATGAATTTCTTTTTTAACTTACCTATTAGCGATTCAATGTTCACTGCTCTTCTTGACATCGCATTGCTTCTGTGATTGTCCAGTGGCTTTCTGGGTTAATGCGCCTGACTTGTGAGCAAGTATTCATGAGTTTGACTCCACGGAGACTATATTTCATTTGGCTTCCTATAGAGCCAATGCAAATTTGCATTGATTTTGGGCTTGAGATAGTGCAATTGTGAGATATAGAATCTGTATTAATTGTTCATAAAGAACAAGATGTCATCATACGCTGTATAGATTGGCATTAACAATAACATAGAGAAACCAATGGATTTATTTTTTAACTTACCTATTAGCGATTCAATGTTCACTGCCCTTCTTGACATCACATTGCTCCTGTGTTGGTCCAGTGGCTCCCTTGCTTAATGCGCCTTACTTGTGCAGCGGTGTTCACGTGTTCAACTCTACGAAGAGTATTTTTCATTTAGCTTCCTATAGAGCCAATGGAAATTTGCATTGATTTTGGGCTTGAGATAGTGCAATTGTGAAATATAGAATCTGTATTAATTGTTCATAAAGAACAAGATGTCATCATACGCTGTATAGATTGGCATTAACAATAATATAGTGAAACCAATGGATTTATTTTTTAACTTACCTATTAGCAATTCAATGTTCACTGCCATTCTTGACATCACATAGCACCTATGATGGTCCAGTGGCTTACTGGGTTAATGCACGTGCCTTGTAAACAGGTGTTCATGAATTCGACTTCACAAAGAGTATTTTTCATTTACTTACTAATAAGCTTGCTATAGAGCCAATGGAAATGTGCATTGATTTTCGGCTTGAGATAGTGCAATTGTGAGAAATAGAATCTGTATTAATTGTTCATAAAGAACAAGATGTCATCATACGCTGTATAGATTGGCATTAACAATAACATAGTGAAACCAATGGATTTCTTTTTTAACTTACCTATTAGCGATTCAATGTTCACTGCTCTTCTTGACATCACTTTTCTCTCTCAATGGTCCAGTGGCTCTCTGGGTTAATGCACCTTACTTGACAGCAAGTGCTCATGCGTTCGACTCCACGGAGAGTATTTTTCATTTAGCTTCCTA
Organism: Phyllobates terribilis; assembly: GCF_046119375.1. Taxonomy (NCBI): domain Eukaryota; kingdom Metazoa; phylum Chordata; class Amphibia; order Anura; family Dendrobatidae; genus Phyllobates; species Phyllobates terribilis. The sequence goes on along the minus strand of NW_027362764.1, from coordinate 321,831,989 downwards.
TAGAGCCAATGGAAATTTGCATTGATTTTGGGCTTGAGATAGTTGTGAGATATAGAATCTGTATTAATTGTTCATAAAGAACAAGATGTCATCATACGCTGTATAGATTGGCATTAACAGTAACATAGAGAAACCAATGGATTTCTTTTTTAACTTACCTATTAGCGATTCAATGTTCACTGCCCTTCTTGACATCAAATTGCACCTGTGATGGTCCACTGGCTTACTGGGTTGATGCGCCTGCTTTGTGAACAGATGTTCATGAGTTCAACTTCATGGAAAGTATTTTTAATTTACTTACTCAAAAGCTTCTTATAGAGCCAATGGAAATTTGCATTGATTTTGGACTTGAGATAGTGCAATTGTGAGAAATAGAATCTGTATTAATTGTCCATAAAGAACAAGATGTCATCATACGCTGTATAGATTGGCATTAACAATAACATAGTGAAACGAATGGATTTCTTTTTTAACTTACCTATTAGCGATTCAATGTTCACTGCTCTTCTTGACATCACATTTCTACTGTGTTGGTCCAGTGGCTCTCCGGGTTAATGTGCTTGGCTTGTGAGCAAGTGTTCATGAGTTCAACTCCACAGAGAGTATTTTCATTCAGCTTCCTATAGAGCCAATGGAAATTTGCATTTATTTTGGACTTGAGATAGTGCAATTGTGAGAAATAGAATCTGTATTAATTGTTCATAAAGAACAAGATGTCATCATACGCTGTATAGATTGGCATTAACAATAACATAGTGAAACCAATGGATTTCTTTTTTAATTTACCTATTAGCGATTCAATGTTCACTGCTCTTCTTGACATCACTTTTCTCCTGTGATGGTCCAGTGGCTCTCTGGGTTAATGCGCCTGACTTATGAGCAAGTATTCATGAGTTTGACTCCACAGAGACTATTTTTCATTTGGCTTCCTATAGAGCCCATGCAAATTTGCATTGATTTTGGGCTTGAGATAGTGCAATTGTGAGATATAGAATCTGTATTATTTGTTCATAAAGAACAAGATGTCATCATACGCTGTACAGATTGGCATTGACAGTAACATAGAGAAACCAATGGATTTATTTTTTAACTTACCTATTAGCGATTCAATGTTCACTGCCCTTCTTGACATCAAATTGCATATGTGATGGTCCACTGGCTTACTGAGTTGATGTGTCTCCTTTGTGAACAGATGTTCATGAGTTCAACTCCATAGAAAGTATTTTTAATTTACTTCCTCATAAGCTTCTTATAGAGCCAATGGAAATTTGCATTGATTTTGGACTTGAGATAGTGCAATTGTGAGAAATAGAATCTGTATTAATTGTTCATAAAGAACAAGATGTCATCATACGCTGTATAGATTGGCATTAACAATAACATAGTGAAACCAATGGATTTCTTTTTTAACTTACCTATTAGCGATTCAATGTTCACTGCCCTTCTTGACATTATATTGCTCCTGTGATGGTCCAGTGGCTTCCTTGGTTAAGGCGCCTGACTTGTGAAGAGGTGTTCATGTGTTCAACTCCACGAAGAGTATTTTTCATTTAGCTTCCTATAGAGCCAATGGAAATTTGCATTGATTTTGGGCTTGAGATAGTGCAATTGTGAGATATAAAATCTGTATTAATTGTTCATAAAGAACAAGATGTCATCATACGTTGTATAGATTGGCATTAACAATAACATAGTGAAACCAATGGATTTCTTTTTTAACTTACCTATTAGCAATTCAATGTTCACTGCCATTCTTGACATCACTTAGCACCTATGATGGTCCAGTGGCTTACTGGGTTAATGCACCTGCCTTGTAAACAGGTGTTCATGAATTTGACTTCACAAAGAGAATTTTTAATTTACTTACTAATAAGCTTGCTATAGAGCCAATGCAAATTTGCATTGATTTTGGGCTTGAGATAGTGCAATTGTGAGATATAGAATCTGTATTAATTGTTCATAAAGAACAAGATGTCATCATACACTGTACAGATTGGCATTAACAGTAACATAGAGAAACCAATGGATTTCTTTTTTAACTTACCTTTTAGCGATTCAATGTTCACTGCCCTTCTTGACATCAAATTGCACCTGTGATGGTCCAGTGGCTTACTGGGTTAATGCACCTGCCACGTAAACAGGTGTTCATGAATTCGACTTCACAAAGAGTATTTTTTTATTTACTTACTAATAAGTTTGCTATAGAGCCAATGGAAATGTGCATTGATTTTCGGCTTGAGATAGAGCAATTGTGAGATATAGAATCTGTATTAATTGTTCATAAAGAACAAGATGTCATCTTACGCTGTATAGATTGGAATTAACAATAACATAGTGAAACCAATGGATTTCTTTTTTAACTTACCTATTAGCGATTCAATGTTCACTGCTCTTCTTGACATCACATTTCTCCCGTGATGGTCCAGTGGCTCTCTGGGTTAATGCGCCTGACTTGTCAGCAAGTGTTCATGAGTTCGACTCCACGGAGAGCATTTTTCATTTAGCTTCCTATAGAGCCAATGGAAATTTGCATTGATTTTCGGCTTGAGATAGAGCAATTGTGAGATATAGAATCTGTATTAATTGTTCATAAAGAACAAGATGTCATCATACGCTGTATAGATTGGCATTAACAATAACATAGTGAAACCAATGGATTTATTTTTTAACTTACCTATTAACGATTCAATGTTCACTGCTCTTCTTGACATCACATTTGTCCTGTGATGGTCCAGTGGCTCTCTGGGGTAATGCGCCTGACTTGTGAGCAAGTATTCATGGAGTTGCACCTTTGGTCAAAATCAGAGGCTTCGTGTCCCGTTTGCAACAGGCTTGACCTGAAATGTTGCCGAAAGGCAACAAAAGATGACCTTTTGTTGCAAACGGGACACAAGATGGCCGACTTTTGTTGCCGGAATGAAACATTTGTTGCATTTGTGCAACAGGCTTGACCTTGATACATTGGAACTGGATTAAAGAGTCAATATGGTAGTATGACCTTCTGTACTATAGTAATATATAGGGACTGATGGGGGAAATTTGTTTTTTGGCATTTGGGACGCTTACGCACGCGGTGGGATGCGCTAAATATTTTTCAGGGTTAAGGCAAAATTTTTGCTCGAAACTGCGCGCTCTGCGGCCTGAAATATCGCTCCTGAGGGGGTCTACGCAATAAAAATGCAAAAAAATGTAACATTAGAGCTGGCTAAATCACTTACCTGATTGACCAATAGCCAGCCCTCATTGACTTTTTTCTTGACATTGTGTGTTCTGAGGAAACTCCACTGGGTGGCAATGTTGTCCAACTTTTTAATTTTTTATTGTAGGATTGTAAAAACACCAGATGGCAATGTTTCTCTTTCTAATGTGCACGCAAGCATGAGAGCTTGCTGCTGGTTGTCCTGGATTACCTGCAGCCAACCCTCATATTGGGCATATAATGTCTATAGCAAACTCTCAAATTTTTTTTGCTTTAATAACACTAAGGCTATGTAACCACGATGCAGAAATGAAGCATTGTGTTCACGGCTGCCTCTAGCCAGCCCCCCAATTTTTTTTTTTCTTTAATAACACAAACACCATGAGGGCTGGCTATCGTGTGTCCACGGCTGCCTCTAGCCAGCCCCCCAATTTTTTTTTTCTTTAATAACACAAACACCATGAGGGCTGGCTATCGTGTGTCCACGGCTGCCTCTAGCCAGCCCCCCAATTTTTTTTTTCTTTAATAACACAAACAGCATGAGGGCTGGCTATCGTGTGTCCACGGTTGCCTCTAGCCAGCCCCCCAATTTTTTTTTCATTAATAACACAAACACCATGAGGGCTGGCTATCGTGTGTCCACGGCTGCCTCTAGCCAGCCCTCCAATTTTTTTTTTTCTTTAATAACACAAACAGCATGAGGGCTGGCTATCGTGTGTCCACGGCTGCCTCTAGACAGCCCCCCAATTTTTTTTTCTTTAATAACACAAACACCATGAGGGCTGGCTATCGTGTGTTCACGGCTGCCTCTAGCCAGCCCCCCAATTTTTTTTTTCTTTAATAACACAAACACCATGAGGGCTGGCTATCGTGTGTCCACAGCTGCCTCTAGCCAGCCCCCCAATTTTTTTTTTCTTTAATAACACAAACACCATGAGGGCTGGCTATCGTGTGTTCACGGCTGCCTCTAGCCAGCCCCCCAATTTTTTTTTTCTTTAATAACACAAACACCATGAGGGCTGGCTATCGTGTGTCCACAGCTGCCTCTAGCCAGCCCCCCAATTTTTTTTTTCTTTAATAACACAAACACCATGAGGGCTGGCTATTGTGTCTTCACGGCTGCCTCTAGCCAGCCCCCCAATTTTTTTTTTCTTTAATAACACAAACAGCATGAGGGCTGGCTATCGTGTGTCCACGGCTGCCTCTAGCCAGCCCCCCAATTTTTTTTTTTCTTTAATAACACAAACACCATGAGGGCTGGCTATCGTGTGTCCACGGCTGCCTCTAGCCAGCCCCCCAATTTTTTTTTCTTTAATAACACAAACACCATGAGGGCTGGCTATCGTTTGTCCACGGCTGCCTCTAGCCAGCCCCCCAATTTTTTTTTCTTTAATAACACAAACACCATGAGGGCTGGCTATCGTGTGTCCACGGCTGCCTCTAGCCAGCCCCCCAATTTTTTTTTTCTTTAATAACACAAACAGCATGAGGGCTGGCTATCGTGTGTCCACGGCTGCCTCTAGCCAGCCCCCCAATTTTTTTTTCTTTAATAACACAAACACCATGAGGGCTGGCTATCGTGTGTTCACGGCTGCCTCTAGCCAGCCCCCCAATTTTTTTTTTCTTTAATAACACAAACACCATGAGGGCTGGCTATCGTGTGTCCACAGCTGCCTCTAGCCAGCCCCCCAATTTTTTTTTTTCTTTAATAACACAAACACCATGAGGGCTGGCTATCGTGTGTTCACGGCTGCCTCTAGCCAGCCCCCCAATATTTTTTTTCTTTAATAACACAAACACCATGAGGGCTGGCTATCGTGTGTCCACAGCTGCCTCTAGCCAGCCCCCCAATTTTTTTTTTTCTTTAATAACACAAACACCATGAGGGCTGGCTATCGTGTGTTCACGGCTGCCTCTAGCCAGCCCCCCAATTTTTTTTTTCTTTAATAACACAAACAGCATGAGGGCTGGCTATCGTGTGTCCACGGCTGCCTCTAGCCAGCCCCCCAATTTTTTTTTTTTCTTTAATAACACAAACACCATGAGGGCTGGCTATCGTGTGTCCACGGCTGCCTCTAGCCAGCCCCCCAATTTTTTTTTCTTTAATAACACAAACACCATGAGGGCTGGCTATCGTGTGTCCATGGCTGCCTCTAGCCAGCCCCCCAATTTTTTTTTTCTTTAATAACACAAACACCATGAGGGCTGGCTATCGTGTGTTCACGGCTGCCTCTAGCCAGCCCCCCAATTTTTTTTTTCTTTAATAACACAAACACCATGAGGGCTGGCTATCGTGTGTCCACGGCTGCCTCTAGCCAACCCCCCAATTTTTTTTTCTTTAATAACACAAACACCATGAGGGCTGGCTATCGTGTGTCCACGGCTGCCTCTAGCCAACCCCGAAATTTTTTTTTTCTTTAATAACACAAACACCATGAGGGCTGGCTATCGTGTGTCCACGGCTGCCTCTAGCCAGCCCTCAAATTTTTTTTTTCTTTAATAACACAAACACCATGATGGCTGGCTATGAGGAAGGGAGCTATGTCCCTGTAAAGTTAGCTTGTTGTCATGTGGAGAAGAGTTTGAGGGGATTGTGGCCTTGTGGAAATGCTTGTGGCCCGGCAGAAGGAGCCAGTGGTCCTGTGGAGAGAGCTGAAGGGGTTGAGGCCCTGTGGAAAGGCCTGTGACCCTGTATAGGGGTCCGTTGCCCTGTGGAGAGAGCTGGAGGGGCTCGTGCCCTATGGAAATGACTATGGCCATGTAGACAGGCCTTCTGGCCTTGAAGAGGGGGCTTGTGCCCTGCAGACGGGCCTTGTGTCTCTGTGGAGAGAGCTAAAGGAGGCTGTGGCGGTGCAGAAAGTGCATTTCGCCCTGTTGATGGGAGCTATGGCCCGGTAAAGAGAGCTTGTTGTCCTGTGGAGAAGAGTTGGAGGGGATTGTGGCCCTGTGGAAAGGTTTGTGGCCCGGCAGAAGTAGGCAGTGATCCTGTGGAGAGAGCTGAAGGGGTTGAGGCCCTGTGGAAAGGCCTGTGACCCTGTATAGGGGTCTGTAGCCCCGCAGAGGGGCAAGTGGCGATGTAAAGAGAGCTTGAGGGAGTTGTGGCACTGTGGAAAGGCCTGTGGCCCAGTAGGAGCCTGTGGTCCTGTGGAGAGAGCTGTTGGGAGTTGTGGCCGTGTGGAAAGTGCATTTGGCCCTGTGGAGGTGAGCTGTGGCCCTGTAAAGAGAGCTTCTTGTCCTGTGGAGAGAGCTGGAGGGTGTTGTGGCCCTGTGGAAAGGTCTGTGGCCCTATGGATAGGCCCTTTAGCCTTGTGGAAAGGGCTGTGGCCCTGTGGTGAGAGCTGGAAGGAGTTGTGGGCTGTGGAAAAGCCTGTGGTCCTGTGAAGACAGCTGAAGGGGTTGAGGCACTGTGGAAAGGCCTGTGACCCTGTATAGGGGTCCGTTGCCCTGTGGAGAGAGCTGGAGGGGCTCGTGCCCTATGGAAATGACTATGGCCATGTAGAAAGGCCTTTTGGCCTTGAAGAGGGGGCTTGTGCCCTGCAGACGGGCCTTGTGTCTCTGTGGAGAGAGCTAAAGGGGGCTGTGGACGTGCAGAAAGTGCATTTGGCCCTGTGCAGGGGAGCTATGGCCCGGTAAAGAGAGCTTGTTGTCCTGTGGAGAAGAGTTGGAGGGGATTGTGGCCCTGTGGAATGGCCTGTGACCCTGTATAGGGGTCTGTAGCCCCGCAGAGGGGCATGTGGCGATGTAAAGAGAGCTGGAGGGAGTTGTGGCCTGCGGAAAAGGCCATGTGGAGCGGGCTGGAGGGGCCTGTGGAAGGGTCTAAAGTAAGATTTGGGCCTATGAAGTCCTTTTGCGGTAAACAACATGCAACATGATTGCCTGTGGAGAGAGCTGGAGGGACTTGTAGCACTGTGGAAAGGCCTGTGGCCGGGTAGGAGCCTGTGGTCCTGTGGAGAGAGCTGAAGGTGTTGTGGTCACGCAAATGAGCCCTTTTAACTGATTAAAGGGGGGTGGAGGAGGCTGTGGCCCTGATGAAAGAGCTGAAAGGGGTTGTAGCCTTTTAGAAGGAGCCTGTGGTCCTCTGGAGAGAGCTGGAGGGGGTATTGCCTTGGGGAAATGCCTATGGCCCTGCGGAGGGGACCTATGACCCTTTGAAAAAGGCCTTTGGCCTTTTGGAGGGGGCTGTTGCCTTGTAAAGGGAGCCTCTGTCCTTTTTAAGAGAGACAGAGGGGGTTGTGGCCTTATGGAAAGGCCTATGACACAGTGAAAGGGCCCTGTGGAGAGAGGTGAAGGCGGTTGTGGCCCTGTGTAAATGCCTGTAAACCTGTAGAAGGAGCCTGTGGTTCTGTGGAGAGAGCTTGAGGGGGGTTATGGCCCTATGGAAATGACTATGGCCCTGTGGAATGGACCTATAGCCCTTTGCAAAGGGCCTTTGGCCTTGTGGAGGGGGCTGTTGCCCTGCAGAAGGAGCCTGTGGCCCTGTTGAGAGAGCCAGAGGGGGTTGTGGCCCTATTTAAAGGCCAGTGGCCCTGTAGACTGGCCCCTTGGCCTTGATGAAGGGGATTGTGCCCAGCAGACGGGCCCAGTGACTCTGTGGAGAGAGCTGGAGGGGATTGTGGCCATGTGGAAAGTGCATTTGGCCCTGTGGAGGGGAGCTATGGCTCTGTAAAGAGCATGAGGGCTGGCTATCGTGTGCCCATGGCTGTCTCCAGCCGGCCCTCAAGGTTTATATTTTTTATCATCATCTTATTTTTATTTTTATATAGCGCTTACATATTCCACAGCGCTTTACATACATTATTGTCGCTGTCCCCATTGGGGCTCACAATCTAGATTCCCTATCAGTGTGTCTTTGGAGTGTGGGAGGAAACCGGAGAACCCGGAGGAAACCCATGCAAACACGGGGAGAACATACAAACTCGTTTCAGATGTTGTCCTTGGTGGGATATAAATATAACACCCCCATGAAGGCTGGCTATCCGCGTGCACACGGCTCTCGCCAGCCAGCCCTAAAGGTTTATATTTTTATTTATAAGAAATGCAACCATGAAGGCTGGCTATCGTGTGCCCATGGCTGTCACCAGCCAGCCCTCAAATTTTTTTATTTTTTTTAATAACATTAAAACCACGAGGGCTGGCTCTCATGTGCCAATGGCTGTCTCCAGCCAGCCCTGAGGAAGCATTTGAAAAAAGAAAAAAAAAAGCTAAGGTTTGTATGTTATTTCATTTGAGATAAGGCTGCAGAAGGACTTGTGTATTTGGCCAATTGTCAGCAAAACATCTTGTAGTACAGAAAAGATAAGAGACTCCGTCTGCAGACGTCTGAAAAGTTGAGAGTGAACTCAATTGTAGAAGTGTGAAAAATCTGTGCATGTCACAAACTCAAAGTTATGGAGGGCACCATCTAATCACTATGGGATCAACATGCAGCATCCCAAATATATATAAACATCGGCAAGAAGAAAAGGGGTATGCTCTTGTGCAGTGATCACCCAATCTAGACAATACTTCAATAAATTACAATGAATTATATTTTTTATAAATACATACAAACAATGTCACAATCCAATTCATGAAAACACAAGTAAAAGTTAATATAGTGGAATTACCCACTAATGGAAAGCCCACCTACTCCAAAATCCATCCCAGAAAAACACATGATTGTAATATATCAAGTAAAGATCAAATATACACTTAGGCTGTCCCTGGTGATCAATTTTGCACATTAATATACTGACTGGCAAATCCGCCACCAGTATTAGAGGTAATGCACTATAGCACAAAATATATACTATAGCAGACAATATAATAAAATGTAAGAATCCAAGGCAAAAACCACACAAATACAGGGCATTAAACTGGTCAGTGCCATGTATTCACACACCAGAAGAAACAATATCCAAAACACAAATAAATAAACACCCCATTCATGCTGTTAGTGCCCCTGCTATTCCCATTAGTACTGGAATCAATAATCACCACACATGGGCAGGGCCGGCTCCAGGTTCTTGTGGGCCCTAGGCGAAAGTCTCAGTGGGCCCCTTTAACACATATCACGATTCATAATGCACAGATACTGCAGAAATATAAATATATATATATATATATATATATATATATATATAATATATATATATATATATATATATATATATATATAGTGTGTCCACGGCTGCCTCTAGCCAACCCTCAAATTTATTTTTTTTCTTTAATAACACAAACACCATGAGGGCTGGTTATCGTGTGTCCACGGCTGCCTCTAGCCAGCCCTTAAATTTTTTTTTTCTTTAATAACACAAACACCATGAGGGCTTGCTATGGTGTGTCCACGGCTGCCTCTAGCCAGCCCTAAAATTATTATTTTTTCTTTAATAACACAAACACCATGAGGGCTGGCAATCGTGTGTCCACGGCTGAATCTAGCCAGCCCTCAAATTTTTTTTTTCTTTAATAACACAAACACCATGAGGGCTGGCTTTGAGGAAGGGAGCTATGGCCCTGTAAAGTTAGCTTGTTGTCCTGTGGAGAAGAGTTTGAGCGGATTGTGGCCCTGTGGAAATGCTTGTGGCTTGGCAGAAGGAGCCAGTGGTCCTGTGGAGAGAGCTGAAGGGGTTGAGGCCCTGTGGAAAGGCCTGTGACCCTGTATAGGGGTCTGTTGCCCCGCAGAGGGGCATGTGGCGATGTAAAGAGAGCTGGAGGGAGTTGTGGCCTGCGGAAAAGGCCATGTAGAGCGGGCTGGAGGGGCCTGTGGAAGGGTCTGAAGTAAGATTTGGGCATATGAAGTCTTTTTGCGGCAAACAACATGCAACATGATTGCCTGTGGAGAGAGCTGGAGGGACTTGTAGCACTGTGGAAAGGCGTGTGGCCGGGTAGGAGCCTGTGGTCCTGTGGAGAGAGCTGAAGCTGTTGTGGCCCTGTGGAAAGGCCTGTGACCCTGTATAGGGGTCCGTTGCCCTGTGGAGAGAGCTGGAGGTGCTCGTGCCCTATGGAAATGACTATGGCCATGTAGAAAGGCCTTTTGGCCTTGAAGAGGGGGCTTGTGCCCTGCATACGGGCCTTGTGTCTTTGTGGAGAGAGCTAAAGGGGGCTGTGGCCGTGCAGAAAGTGCATTTGGCCCTGTGGAGGGGAGCTATGGCCCAGTAAAGAGAGCTTGCTGTCCTGTGGAGAAGAGTTGGAGGGGATTGTGGCTCTGTGGAAAGGCTTGTGGCCCGGCAGAAGTAGGCAGTGGTGCTGTGGAGAGAGCTGAAGGGGTTGAGGCCCTGTGGAAAGGCCTGTGACCCTGTATAGGGGTCCGTTGCCCTGTGGAGAGAGCTGGATGGGCTCGTGCCCTATGGAAATGACTATGGCCATGTAGAAAGGCCTTTTGGCCTTGAAGAGGGGGCTTGTGCCCTGCAAACGGGCCCTGTGACTCTGTGGAGAGAGCTGTTGGGAGTTGTGGCCGTGTGGAAAGTGCATTTGGCCCTGTGGAGGTGAGCTATGGCCCTGTAAAGAGAGCTTCTTGTCCTGTGGAGAGAGCTGGAGGGTGTTGTGGCCCTGTGGAAAGGTATGTGGCCCTATGGATAGGCCCTTTAGCCTTGTGGAAAGGGCTGTGGCCCTGTGGTGAGAGCTGGAAGGAGTTGTGGGCTGTGGAAAAGCCTGTGGTCCTGTGGAGACAGCTGAAGGGGTTGAGGCCCTGTGGAAAGGCCTGTGACCCTGTATAGGGGTCTGTGGCCCCGCAGAGGGGCATGTGGCGATGTAAAGAGAGCTGGAGGGAGTTGTGGCCTGAGGAAAAGGCCATGTGGAGCGGGCTGGAGAGGCCTGTGGAAGGCTCTGGAGTAAGATTTGAGCCTATGAAGTCCTTTGCAGTAAACAACATGCAACATGATTGCCTGTGGAGAGAGCTGGAGGGGCTTGTGGCACTGTGGAAAGGCCTGTGGCCCAGTAGGAGCCTGTGGTCCTGTGGAGAGAGCTGAAGGTGGTGTGGCCCTGTGGAAAGGCCTGTGATCCTGTATAGGGGTCTGTTGCCCTGTGGAGAGAGCTGGAGGGGCTCGTGCCCTATGGAAATGACTATGGCCATGTAGAAAGGCCTTTTGGCCTTGAAGAGGGGGCTTGTGCCCTGCAGACGGGCCCTGTGACTCTGTGGAGAGAGCTGTTGGGAGTTGTGGCCGTGTGGAAAGTGCATTTGGCCCTGTGGAGGTGAGCTATGGCCCTGTAAAGAGAGCTTCTTGTCCTGTGGAGAGAGCTGGAGGGTGTTGTGGCCCTGTGGAAAGGTATGTGGCCCTATGGATAGGCCCTTTAGCCTTGTGGAAAGGGCTGTGGCCCTGTGGTGAGAGCTGGAAGGAGTTGAGGGCTGTGGAAAAGCCTGTGGTCCTGTGGAGACAGCTGAAGGGGTTGAGGCCCTGTGGAAAGGCCTGTGACCCTGTATAGGGGTCTGTGGCCCCGCAGAGGGGCATGTGGCGATGTAAAGAGAGCTGGAGGGAGTTGTGGCCTGAGGAAAAGGCCATGTGGAGCGGGCTGGAGAGGCCTGTGGAAGGCTCTGGAGTAAGATTTGAGCCTATGAAGTCCTTTGCAGTAAACAACATGCAACATGATTGCCTGTGGAGAGAGCTGGAGGGGCTTGTGGCACTGTGGAAAGGCCTGTGGCCCAGTAGGAGCCTGTGGTCCTGTGGAGAGAGCTGAAGGTGTTGTGGCCCTGTGGAAAGGCCTGTGATCCTGTATAGGGGTCTGTTGCCCTGTGGAGAGACCTGGATGGGCTCGTGCCCTATGGAAATGACTATGGCCATGTAGAAAGGCCTTTTGGAATTGAAGAGGGGGCTTGTGCCCTGCAGACAGGCCCTGTGACTCTGTGGAGAGAGCTGTTGGGAGTTGTGGCCGTGTGGAAAGTGCATTTGGCCCTGTGGAGGTGAGCTATGGCCCTGTAAAGAGAGCTTCTTGTCCTGTGGAGAGAGCTGGAGGGTGTTGTGGCCCTGTGGAAAGGTATGTGGCCCTATGGATAGGCCCTTTAGTCTTGTGGAAAGGGCTGTGGCCCTGTGGTGAGAGCTGGAAGGAGTTGTGGGCTGTGGAAAAGCCTGTGGTCCTGTGGAGACAGCTGAAGGGGTTGAGGCCCTGTGGAAAGGCCTGTGACCCTGTATAGGGGTCTGTGGCCCCGCAGAGGGGCATGTGGCGATGTAAAGAGAGCTGGAGGGAGTTGTGGCCTGAGGAAAAGGCCATGTGGAGCGGGCTGGAGAGGCCTGTGGAAGGCTCTGGAGTAAGATTTGAGCCTATGAAGTCCTTTGCAGTAAACAACATGCAACATGATTGCCTGTGGAGAGAGCTGGAGGGGCTTGTGGCACTGTGGAAAGGCCTGTGGCCCAGTAGGAGCCTGTGGTACTGTGGAGAGAGCTGAAGGTTTTGTGGCCCTGTGGAAAGGATTTTAAGCGCAGCAGAAACGCTGCGGAAAAATCCGCAGCATGGGCATTAACATTGCGGAATGCCACTGAGTACCATGGGGTGCGGATCACCAAGTGTTTCACAAGCGTTTCCGCTGCGTAAATTACGCAACATATACGCTTGTAAATCGCTACATGGGCACGCAGCCTGAGGCTGTGTTCACATACCACGCTTTTTTCCGGTCCGGAGAAGTGATGTCACAGAGGAGGATGAAGAATCCTGTTCCTCCTCCCCTTTGTGACATGTCTGCCAGCCCCCATTTCATTTTGCAATATAATACTATACAGTACGAAATCAAAATTAAATAAATCAAGATGTATTAAAAATAATAAAGAATTAATACTTACCCTTTCAGACGCCTTTTTGGTCTATCTGGTGCAGAGCCAAGGCCACGTGCTGAGCGACAGGACCTTCCATGATGTCACAGGAAGGTCCTGTCGCTTGGTATTTGGCTTTGGTTCTGCACCGGATACCCCTAAAAGGCATCGGAAAGGGTAAGTATTAATTCTATTTTGATGTCATAATACCCCACAACTATTAGTAGAGGCAAAAAAGTGACACATTTATTCCATTTTATTTATTGAAAGAAATTAGGCTTAAACCAAAAATGACATGATGGGGCGGATTGCCTGTAAAGATGCCTTCTTTTTAATGTATTGATCTTCATGGAATAAAGTAAAATTCATCGTATGGAAACCGGTGCCAGCATTCCTTTTTTCATGTTTGGCTTTCAGGCGGTGGCCTACCGCCACTGAGCACCTGACCGGATCCACTGATTGGAAGGAGGGGGGAGCTTTCCATTTCCCAATTTTCTCATTTGGCTCCAAAAATAACATGTCAATCAAGAAAACTGGTATAAAGGAGCATGGCATAGGTGACATTTCTTTGCAAGCATTCAACCTGTGTAAAGAAAAAAAGAATATTAAACAGTGCAGTATACTATATCAGGTTCCTTTACTCGAGCTGACCAATGGTCAATAGGTCACTCAAATGAGTCCTTTTAACTGACTAAAGGGGGGTGGAGGAGGCTGTGGCCCTGATGAAAGAGCTGAAAAGGGTTGTAGCCTTGTAGAAGGAGCCTGTGGAGAGAGCTGGAGGGGGTTATTGCCTTGGGGAAATGCCTATGGCTCTGTGGAAGGGACCTGTGGCCCTTTGAAAAAGGCCTTTGGACTTGTGGAGGGGGCTGTGGCCTTGTAAAGGGAGCCTCTGTCCTTTTTGAGAGAGACAGAGGGGGTTGTGGCCTTATGGAAAAGCCTATGACACAGTGAAAGGGCCCTGTGGAGAGAGGTGAAGGCGGTTGTGGCCCTGTATAAATGCCTGTAAACCTGTAGAAGGAGCCTGTTGTTCTGTGGAGAGAGCTTGAGGGGGTTATGGCCCTATGGAAATGACTATGGCCCTGTGGAATGGACCTATGGCTCTTTGCAAAGGGCCTTTGGCCTTGTGGAGGGGGCCCTTGCCCTGTAGAAGGAGCCTGTGGCCCTCTTGAGAGAGCCAGAGGAGGTTGTGGCACTATTTAAAGGCCAGTGGCCCTGTAGAAAGGCCCCTTGGCCTTGATGAAGGGGCTTGTGCCCTGCAGACGGGCCCCATGACTCTGTGTAGAGAGCTGGAGGGGGTTGTGGCCATGTGGAAAGTGCATTTGGCCCTGTGGAGGGGAGCTATGGCCCTGTAAAGAGAGCCTGTTGTCCTGTGGAATTGGAGGGGATTGTGGCCCTGTGGAAAGGCTTGTGGCCGGCAGAAGGAGCCAGTGGTCCTGTGGAGAGAGCTGAAGGGGTTGAGGCCCTGTGGAGAGGCCTGTGACCCTGTATAGGGGTCTGTTGCCCCGCAGAGGGGCATGTGGCGATGTAAAGAGAGCTGGATGGAGTTGTGGCCTGTGGAAAAGGCCATGTGGAGCGTGCTGGAGGGGCCTGTGGAAGGCTCTGGAGTAAGATGGGGGCCTATGAAGTCCTTTGCAGTAAACATCTAAATTTTCAATCTTCGTGTCCGATTTGCAACAGGGTTGACTCCAATGTTGCCGAACTGCAACAAAAATTGACTCTTGTTGCAAAAGTGCAACATGATTGCCTGTGGAGAGAGCTGGATGGTGCTTGTGGCACTGTGGAAAGACCTGTGGCCCGGTAGTAGCCTGTGGTCCTGTGGAGAGAGCTGAAGGTGTTGTGGCCCTGTGGAAAGGCCTGTGACCCTGTATAGGTGTCCGTTGCCCTGTGGAGAGAGCTGGAGGGGCTTGTGCCCTATGGAAATGACTATGGCCATGTAGAAAGGCCCTTTGGCCTTGAAGAGGGGGCTTGTGTCCTGCAGACGGGCCCTGTGTCTCTGTGGAGAGAGCTAAAGGGGGCTGTGGCCGTGCAGAAAGTGCATTTGGCCCTGTGGAGGTGAGCTATGGCTCTGTAAAGAGAGCTTGTTGTCCTGTGGAGAAGAGTTGGAGGGGATTGTGGCCCTGTGGAAATGCTTGTGGCCCGGCAGAAGGAGCCAGTGGTCCTGTGGAGAGAGCTGAAGGGGTTGAGGCCCTGTGGAAAGGCCTGTGACCCTGTATAGGGGTCTGTGGCCCTGCAGAGGGGCATGTGGCGATGTAAAGAGAGCTGGAGGGAGTTGTGGCCTGCGGAAAAGGCCATGTGGAGCGGGCTGGAGGGGCCTGTGGAAGGGTCTGAAGTAAGATTTGGGCCTATGAAGTCCTTTTTTCGGTAAACAACATGCAACATGATTGCCTGTGGAGAGAGCTAGAGGGACTTGTAGCACTGTGGAAAAGCCTGTGGCCGGGTAGGAGCCTGTGGTCCTGTGGAGAGAGCTGAAGGTGTTGTGGCCCTGTAGAAAGGCCTGTGACCCTGTATAGCGGTCCGTTGCCCTGTGGAGAGAGCTGGAGGGGCTTGTGCCCTATGGAAATGACTATGGCCATGTAGAAAGGCCCTTTGGCCTTGAAGAGGGGGCTTGTGTCCTGCAGACGGGCCCTGTGTCTCTGTGGAGAGAGCTAAAGGGGGCTGTGGCCGTGCAGAAAGTGCATTTGGTCCTGTGGAGGGGAGCTATGGCTCTGTAAAGAGAGCTTGTTGTCCTGTGGAGAAGAGTTGGAGGGGATTGTGGCCCTGTGGAAATGCTTGTGGCCCGGCAGAAGGAGCCAGTGGTCCTGTGGAGAGAGCTGAAGGGGTTGAGGCCCTGTGGAAAGGCCTGTGACCCTGTATAGGGGTCTGTGGCCCCACAGAGGGGCATGTGGCGATGTAAAGAGAGCTGGAGGGAGTTGTGGCCTGCGGAAAAGGCCATGTGGAGCGGGCTGGAGGGGCCTGTGGAAGGGTCTGAAGTAAGATTTGGGCCTATGAAGTACTTTTTTCGGTAAACAACATGCAACATGATTGCCTGTGGAGAGAGCTAGAGGGACTTGTAGCACTGTGGAAAAGCCTGTCGCCGGGTAGGAGCCTGTGGTCCTGTGGAGAGAGCTGAAGGTGTTGTGGCCCTGTGGAAAGGCCTGTGACCCTGTATAGCGGTCCGTTGCCCTGTGGAGAGAGCTTTAGGCACTCGTGCCCTATGGAAATGACTATGGCCATGCAGAAAGGCCTTTTGGCTTTGAAGAGGGGGCTTGTGCCCTGCAGACGGGCCCTGTGACTCTGTGGAGAGGGCTGTTGGGAGTTGTGGCCGTGTGGAAAGTGCATTTGACCCTGTGGAGGTGAGCTATGGCCCTGTAAAGAGAGCTTCTTGTCCGGTGGAGAGAGCTGGAGGGTGTTGTGGCCATGTGGAAAGGTTTGTGGCCCTATGGATAGGCCCTTTGGCCTTGTGGAAGGGGCTTTGGCCCTGTGGTGAGAGGTGGAAGGAGTTGTGGGCTGTGGAAAAGCCTGTGGTCCTGTGGAGACAGCTGAAGGGTTTGAGGCCCTGTGGAAAGGCCTGTGACCCTGTATAGGGGTCTGTGGCCCCGCAGAGGGTGCATGTGGCGATGTAAAGAGAGCTGGAGGGAGTTGTGGTCTGAGGAAAAGGCCATGTGGAGTGGGCTGGAAAGGCCTGTGGAAGGCTCTGGAGTAAGATTTGGGCCTATGAAGTCCTTTGCAGTAAACAACATGCAACATGATTGCCTGTGGAGAGACCTGGAGGGGCTTGTGGCACTGTGGAAAGGCCTGTGGCCCAGTAGGAGCCTGTGGTCCTGTGGAGAGAGCTGAAAGTGTTGTGGCCCTGTGGATAGGCCTGTGACCCTGTATAGGGGTCCGTTGCCCTGTGGAGAGAGCTGGAGGGGCTTGTGCCCTATGGAAATGACTATGGCCATGTAGAAAGGCCTTTTGGCCTTGAAGAGGGGGCTTGTGCCCTGCAGACGGGCCTTGTGTCTCTGTGGAGAGAGCTAAAGGGGGCTGTGGCCATGCAGAAAGTGCATTTGGCCCTGTGGAGGGAAGCTATTGCCCGGTAAAGAGAGCTTGTTGTCGTGTGGAGAAGAGTTGGAGGGGATTGTGGCCCTGGGGAAAGGCCTGTGACCCTGTATAGGGGTCCGTTGCCCTGTGGAGAGAGCTGGAGGGGCTCGTGCCCTATGGAAATGACTATGGCCAGGTAGAAAGGCCTTTTGGCCTTGAAGAGGGGGCTTGTGCCCTGCAGACGGGCCTTGTGACTCTGTGGAGAGAGCTGTTGGGAGTTGTGGCCGTGTGGAAAGTGCATTTGGCCCTGTGGAGGTGAGCTATGGCCCTGTAAAGAGAGCTTCTTGTCCTGTGGAGAGAGCTGGAGGGTGTTGTGGCCCTGTGGAAATGTCTGTGGCCCTATGGATAGGCCCTTTAGCCTTGTGGAAGGGGCTGTGGCCCTGTGGTGAGAGCTGGAAGGAGTTGTGGGCTGTGGAAAAGCCTGTGGTCCTGTGGAGAGAGCTGAAGGGGTTGAGGCCCTGTGGAAAGGCCTGTGACCCTGTATAGGGGTCTGTGGCCCCGCAGAGGGGCATGTGGCGATGTAAAGAGAGCTGGAGGGAGTTGTGACCTGCGGAAAAGGCCATGTCGAGCGGGCTGGAGGGGCCTGTGGAAGGGTCTGAAGTAAGATTTGGGCCTATGAAGTCCTTTTTTCGGTAAACAACATGCAACATGATTGCCTGTGGAGAGAGCTAGAGGGACTTGTAGCACTGTGGAAAAGCCTGTGGCCGGGTAGGAGCCTGTGGTCCTGTGGAGAGAGCTGAAGGTGTTGTGGCCCTGTGGAAAGGCCTGTGACCCTGTATAGGGGTCCGTTGCCCTGTGGAGAGAGCTGGAGGGGCTTGTGCCCTATGGAAATGACTATGGCCATGTAGAAAGGCCCTTTGGCCTTGAAGAGGGGGCTTGTGTCCTGCAGACGGGCCCTGTGTCTCTGTGGAGAGAGCTAAAGGGGGCTGTGGCCGTGCAGAAAGTGCATTTGGCCCTGTGGAGGGGAGCTATGGCTCTGTAAAGAGAGCTTGTTGTCCTGTGGAGAAGAGTTGGAGGGGATTGTGGCCCTGTGGAAATGCTTGTGGCCCGGCAGAAGGAGCCAGTGGTCCTGTGGATAGAGCTGAAGGGGTTGAGGCCCTGTGGAAAGGCCTGTGACCCTGTATAGGGGTCTGTGGCCCCGCAGAGGGGCATGTGGCGATGTAAAGAGAGCTGGAGGGAGTTGTGGCCTGCGGAAAAGGCCATGTGGAGCGGGCTGGAGGGGCCTGTGGAAGGGTCTGAAGTAAGATTTGGGCCTATGAAGTCCTTTTTTCGGTAAACAACATGCAACATGATTGCCTGTGGAGAGAGCTAGAGGGACTTGTAGCACTGTGGAAAAGCCTGTCGCCGGGTAGGAGCCTGTGGTCCTGTGGAGAGAGCTGAAGGTGTTGTGGCCCTGTGGAAAGGCCTGTGACCCTGTATAGCGGTCCGTTGCCCTGTGGAGAGAGCTTGAGGGGCTCGTACCCTATGGAAATGACTATGGCCATGCAGAAAGGCCTTTTGGCTTTGAAGAGGGGGCTTGTGCCCTGCAGACGGGCCATGTGACTCTGTGGAGAGGGCTGTTGGGAGTTGTGGCCGTGTGGAAAGTGCATTTGACCCTGTGGAGGTGAGCTATGGCCCTGTAAAGAGAGCTTCTTGTCCGGTGGAGAGAGCTGGAGGGTGTTGTGGCCATGTGGAAAGGTTTGTGGCCCTATGGATAGGCCCTTTGGCCTTGTGGAAGGGGCTTTGGCCCTGTGGTGAGAGGTGGAAGGAGTTGTGGGCTGTGGAAAAGCCTGTGGTCCTGTGGAGACAGCTGAAGGGTTTGAGGCCCTGTGGAAAGGCCTGTGACCCTGTATAGGGGTCTGTGGCCCCGCAGAGGGTGCATGTGGCGATGTAAAGAGAGCTGGAGGGAGTTGTGGTCTGAGGAAAAGGCCATGTGGAGTGGGCTGGAAAGGCCTGTGGAAGGCTCTGGAGTAAGATTTGGGCCTATGAAGTCCTTTGCAGTAAACAACATGCAACATGATTGCCTGTGGAGAGAGCTGGAGGGGCTTGTGGCACTGTGGAAAGGCCTGTGGCCCAGTAGGAGCCTGTGGTCCTGTGGAGAGAGCTGAAAGTGTTGTGGCCCTGTGGAAAGGCCTGTGACCCTGTATAGGGGTCCGTTGCCCTGTGGAGAGAGCTGGAGGGGCTTGTGCCCTATGGAAATGACTATGGCCATGTAGAAAGGCCTTTTGGCCTTGAAGAGGGGGCTTGTGCCCTGCAGACGGGCCTTGTGTCTCTGTGGAGAGAGCTAAAGGGGGCTGTGGCCATGCAGAAAGTGCATTTGGCACTGTGGAGGGGAGCTATTGCCCGGTAAAGAGAGCTTGTTGTCGTGTGGAGAAGAGTTGGAGGGGATTGTGGCCCTGGGGAAAGGCCTGTGACCCTGTATAGGGGTCCGTTGCCCTGTGGAGAGAGCTGGAGGGGCTCGTGCCCTATGGAAATGACTATGGCCAAGTAGAAAGGCCTTTTGGCCTTGAAGAGGGGGCTTGTGCCCTGCAGACGGGCCTTGTGACTCTGTGGAGAGAGCTGTTGGGAGTTGTGGCCGTGTGGAAAGTGCATTTGGCCCTGTGGAGGTGAGCTATGGCCCTGTAAAGAGAGCTTCTTGTCCTGTGGAGAGAGCTGGAGGGTGTTGTGGCCCTGTGGAAATGTCTGTGGCCCTATGGATAGCCCTTTAGCCTTGTGGAAGGGGCTGTGGCCCTGTGGTGAGAGCTGGAAGGAGTTGTGGGCTGTGGAAAAGCCTGTGGTCCTGTGGAGAGAGCTGAAGGGGTTGAGGCCCTGTGGAAAGGCCTGTGACCCTGTATAGGGGTCTGTGGCCCCGCAGAGGGGCATGTGGCGATGTAAAGAGAGCTGGAGGGAGTTGTGGCCTGCGAAAAAGGCCATGTGGAGCGGGCTGGAGGGGCCTGTGGAAGGGTCTGAAGTAAGATTTGGGCCTATGAAGTCCTTTTTTCGGTAAACAACATGAAACATGATTGCCTGTGGAGAGAGCTGGAGGGACTTGTAGCACTGTGGAAAGGCCTGTGGCCGGGCTGGAGCCTGTGGTCCTGTGGAAGAGCTGAAGGTGTTGTGGCCCTGTGGAAAGGCCTGTGACCCTGTATAGCGGTCCGTTGCCCTGTGGAGAGAGCTGGAGGGGCTCGTGCCCTATGGAAATGACTATGGCCATGTAGAAAGGCCTTTTGGCCTTGAAGAGGGGGCTTGTGCCCTGCAGAGGGCCTTGTGTCTCTGTGGAGAGAGCTAAAGGGGGCTGTGGCCGTGCAGAAAGTGCATTTGGCCCTGTGGAGGGGAGCTATGGCCCTGTAAAGAGAGCTTGTTGTCCTGTGGAGAAGAGTTGGAGGGGATTGTGGCCCTGTGGAAAGGCTTGTAGCCCGCAGAAGGAGGCAGTGGTCCTGTGGAGAGAGCTGAAGGGGTTGAGGCCCTGTGGAAAGGCATGTGACCCTGTATAGGGGTCTGTGGCCCCGCAGAGGGGCATGTGGCGATGTAAAGAGAGCTGGAGGGAGTTGTGGCCTGAGGAAAAGGCCATGTGGAGCGGGCTGGAGGGGCCTGTGGAAGGCTCTGGAGTAAGGTTTGGGCCTATGAAGTCCTCTGCAGTAAACAACATGCAACATGATTGCCTGTGGAGAGAGCTGAAGCTGTTGTGGCCCTGTGGAAAGGACTGTGACCCTGTACAGGGGTCCGTTGCCCTGTGGAGAGAGCTGGAGGTGCTTGTGCCCTATGGGAATGACTATGGCCATGTAGAAAGGCCTTTTGGCCTTGAAGAGGGGCTTGTGCCCTGCAGACGGGCCCTGTGACTCTGTGGAGAGGGCTGTTGGGAGTTGTGGCCGTGTGGAAAGTGCATTTGGCCCTGTGGAGGTGAGCTATGGCCCTGTAAAGAGAGCTTCTTGTCCTGTGGAGAGAGCTGGAGCGTGTTGTGGCCCTGTGGAAAGGTCTGTGGCCCTATGGATATGCCCTTTAGCCTTGTGGAAGGGGCTGTGGCCCTGTGGTGAGAGCTGGAAGGAGTTGTGGGCTGTGGAAAAGCCTGTGGTCCTGTGGAGAGAGCTGAAGGGGTTGAGGCCCTGTGGAAAGGCCTGTGACCCTGTATAGGGGTCTGTGGCCCCGCAGAGGGGCATGTGGCGATGTAAAGAGAGCTGGAGGGAGTTGTGGCCTGAGGAAAAGGCCATGTGGAGCCGGCTGGAGGGGCCTGTGGAAGGCTCTGGAGTAAGATTTGGGCCTATGAAGTCCTTTGCACTAAAAAACATGCAACATGATTGCCTGTGGAGAGAGCTAGAGGGGCTTGTGGCACTGTGGAAAGTCCTGTGGCTCAGTAGGAGCCTGTGGTCCTGTGGAGAGAGCTGAAGGTGTTGTGGTCACTCAATTGAGCCCTTTTAACTGATTAAAGGGGGGCGGAGGAGGCTGTGGCCCTGATGAAAGAGCTCAAAGGGGTTGTAGTCTTGTAGAAGGAGCCTGTGGTCCTGTGGAGAGAGCTGGAGGGGGTTATTGCCTTGGGGAAATGCCTATGGCCCTGCGAAAGGGACCTGTGGCCCTTTGAAAAAGGCCTTTGGCCTTGTGGAGGGGGCTGTTGCCTTGTAAAGGGAGCCTCTGTCCTTTTTGAGAGAGACAGAGGGGGTTGTGGCCTTATGGAACGGCCTATGACACAGTGAAAGGGCCCTGTCGCCTTGTGGAGAGAGGTGAAGGCGGATGTGTCCCTGTGTATATGCCTGTAAACCTGTAGAAGGAGCCTGCGGTTCTGTGGAGAGAGCTTGAGGGGGGTTATGGCCCTATGGAAATGACTATGGCCCTGTGGAATGGACCTATGGCCCTTTGCAAAGGGCCTTTGGCCTTGTGGATGGGGCCCTTGCCCTGTAGAAGGAGCCTGTGGCCCTCTTGAGAGAGCCAGAGGAGGTTGTGGCACTATTTAAAGGCCAGTGGCCCTGTAGAAAGGCCCCTTGGCCTTGATGAAGGGGCTTGTGCCCTGCAGACGGGCCCCATGACTCTGTGTAGAGTGCTGGAGGGGGTTGTGGCCATGTGGAAAGTGCATTTGGCCCTGTGGAGGGGAGCTATGGCCCTGTAAAGAGAGCCTGTTGTCCTGTGGAATTGGAGGGGATTGTGGCCCTGTGGAAAGGCTTGTGGCCCGGCAGAAGGAGCCAGTGGTCCTGTGGAGAGAGCTGAAAGGGTTGAGGCCCTGTGGAGAGGCCTGTGACCCTGTATAGGGGTCTGTTGCCCCGCAGAGGGGCATGTGGCGATGTAAAGACAGCTGGATGGAGTTGTGGCCTGTGGAAAAGGCCATGTGGAGCGTGCTGGAGGGGCCTGTGGAAGGCTCTGGAGTAAGATGGGGGCCTATGAAGTCCTTTGCAGTAAACATCTAAATTTTCAAGCTTCGTGTCCGATTTGCAACAGGGTTGACTCCAATGTTGCCGAACTGCAACAAAAATTGACTCTTGTTGCAAAAGTGCAACATGATTGCCTGTGGAGAGAGCTGGATGGTGCTTGTGGCACTGTGGAAAGACCTGTGGCCCGGTAGTAGCCTGTGGTCCTATGGAGAGAGCTGAAGGTGTTGTGGCCCTGTGGAAAGGCCTGTGACCCTGTATAGGGGTCCGTTGCCCTGTGGAGAGAGCTGGAGGGGCTTGTGCCCTATGGAAATGACTATGGCCATGTAGAAAGGCCCTTTGGCCTTGAAGAGGGGGCTTGTGTCCTGCAGAGGGGCCCTGTGTCTCTGTGGAGAGAGCTAAAGGGGGCTGTGGCCGTGCAGAAAGTGCATTTGGCCCTGTGGAGGGGAGCTATGGCTCTGTAAAGAGAGCTTGTTGTCCTGTGGAAAAGAGTTGGAGGGGATTGTGGCCCTGTGGAAATGCTTGTGGCCCGGCAGAAGGAGCCAGTGGTCCTGTGGAGAGAGCTGAAGGGGTTGAGGCCCTGTGGAAAGGCCTGTGACCCTGTATAGGGGTCTGTGGCCCTGCAGAGGGGCATGTGGCGATGTAAAGAGAGCTGGAGGGAGTTGTGGCCTGCGGAAAAGGCCATGTGGAGCGGGCTGGAGGGGCCTGTGGAAGGGTCTGAAGTAAGATTTGGGCCTATGAAGTCCTTTTTTCGGTAAACAACATGCAACATGATTGCCTGTGGAGAGAGCTAGAGGGACTTGTAGCACTGTGTAAAAGCCTGTGGCCGGGTAGGAGCCTGTGGTCCTGTGGAGAGAGCTGAAGGTGTTGTGGCCCTGTGGAAAGGCCTGTGACCCTGTATAGCGGTTCGTTGCCCTGTGGAGAGAGCTGGAGGGGCTCGTACCCTATGGAAATGACTATGGCCATGCAGAAAGGCCTTTTGGCTTTGAAGAGGGGGCTTGTGCCCTGCAGACGGGCACTGTGACTCTGTGGAGAGGGCTGTTGGGAGTTGTGGCCGTGTGGAAAGTGCATTTGGCCCTGTGGAGGTGAGCTATGGCCCTGTAAAGAGAGCTTCTTGTCCTGTGGAGAGAGCTGGAGGGTGTTGTGGCCATGTGGAAAGGTCTGTGGCCCTATGGATAGGCCCTTTGGCCTTATGGAAGGGGCTGTGTCCCTGTGGTGAGAGGTGGAAGGAGTTGTGGGCTGTGGAAAAGCCTGTGGTCCTGTGGAGACAGCTGAAGGGGTTGAGGCCCTGTGGAAAGGCCTGTGACCCTGTATAGGGGTCTGTGGCCCCGCAGAGGGGCATGTGGCGATGTAAAGAGAGCTGGAGGGAGTTGTGGCCTGAGGAAAAGGCCATGTGGAGCAGGCTGGAAAGGCCTGTGGAAGGCTCTGGTGTAAGATTTGGGCCTATGAAGTCCTTTGCAGTAAACAACATGCAACATGATTGCCTGTGGAGAGAGCTGGAGGGGCTTGTGGCACTGTGGAAAGGCCTGTGGCCCAGTAGGAGCCTGTGGTCCTGTGGAGAGAGCTGAAGGTGTTGTGGCCCTGTGGAAAGGCCTGTGACCCTGTATAGGGGTCCGTTGCCCTGTGGAGAGAGCTGGAGGGGCTTGTGCCCTATGGAAATGACTATGGCCATGTAGAAAGGCCTTTTGGCCTTGAAGAGGGGGCTTGTGCCCTGCAGACGGGCCTTGTGTCTCTGTGGAGAGAGCTAAAGGGGGCTGTGGCCATGCAGAAAGTGCATTTGGCCCTGTGGAGGGGAGCTATGGCCCGGTAAAGAGAGCTTGTTGTCGTGTGGAGAAGAGTTGGAGGGGATTGTGGCCCTGTGGAAAGGCCTGTGACCCTGTATAGGGGTCCGTTGCCCTGTGGAGAGAGCTGGAGGGGCTCGTGCCCTATGGAAATGACTATGGCCATGTAGAAAGGCCTTTTGGCCTTGAAGAGGGGGCTTGTTCTCTGCATACGGGCCTTGTGTCTCTGTGGAGAGAGCTAAATGGGGCTGTGTCCATGCAGAAAGTGCATTTGGCCCTGTGGAGGGGAGCTATGGCCCTGTAATGAGAGCTTGTTTTCCTGTGGAGAAGAGTTGGAGGGGATTGTGGCCCTGTGGAAATGCTTGTGGCCCGGCAGAAGGAGCCTATGGTACTGTGGAGAGAGTTGAAGGGGTTGTTTGCCCGCAGAGGGGCATGTAGTGATGTAAAGAGAGCTGGAGGGAGTTTTGCTCTGCTAAAAAAGGCCATGTGGAGTGGGCTGGAGGGGCCTGTGGAAGGCTCTGGAGTAAGATTGGGGCCTATGAAGTCTTTTGCAGTAAACAACATGCAACATGATTGCCTGTGGAAAGAGCTGGAGGGGCTTGTGGCACTGTGTAAAGGCCTGTGGCCTGGTAGGAGCCTGTGGTCCTGTGGAGAGAGCTGAAGGGGCTTGTGGCCCTGTGGAAAGGCCTGTGACCCTGTATAGTGGTCTGTTGCCCTGTGGAGAGAGCTGGAGGGGCTTGTGGCCCTGAGGAAAGGGCCTATGGCCCTGTGGAGAGAGCTGAAGGTGGGTGCGGCCCTGTGGAAAGGCCTGTGACCCTGAAGAGGGATCTGTGGCCCTTCAAATGGGCCTGTTGCCCTGTGGAGAGAGCTGGAGTGGGTTATGGCCCTGTGGAAATGCCTATGGCACTGCGGAAAGGGACCTCTGGCCCTTTGCAAAAGGTCATTGGCCTTGTGGAGTGGGCTATTGCCCTGTTGACGGGCCTGTGGCCCTGTGTGATTGTTGATAGCCTGACAAATCATCCCATAAAAACTTGCATATTTTTCAAGGATCCTGTAGCTTAAAGATGTTTCCTGACAATTCACTTTAATGTTCAGGAAGCATCCTACAGCAACAAGATTCTTAAAAAATACACAAGTGTTAAACACTGTGTAGCTTTGTGGTTACTTACCAATTAATCTTCTCTGCTGCAACTTGAGTAGTGCTTCTTACCTTTGACCTACAGGAAGAGGTGTGCATGAGAGAGAGTCATTGAGAGGCACATAGAGGCAAAGAGGGGAGCAAAGGGGCAAAGGTAGGCACATAGAGGGATGCAAAAGGTAAATAGAAGCACAGGGAGGGACAGAGAGGCACAGAGAACGATAGAGAGCCACAGATGGGCAAAGACAGAGATTGAGAGGCTCGTGAAGGCACAGAGACAAAAAAAGGCACTTTGGATGGAAAGAGAGCACCAGAGAGAGAGCATGCGAGAGAGTGGTGCAATGGGGAGAGATCAAAAGCGAGCGCCAGTGATGCACTGGAGACTGAGAGAGCACAAAAGAGAGCAGTGCACTATAAAGACAGAGGAGTGCCAGAGAGCGGTGCAGTAGGGAGAAAGAGAACACATCAGAGAGTGGTGCACTGGAAAGAGAGTGAAAGAGCACCAGAGAGCATTGCACTGCGGAGAGAGAAAGAGAGAAAGAGACAGAAAGCAGTGTGCCAGTGTAAAAGGGCACCAGAGAGTGATGCACTGACTGGACAAATGGTCATTTTTATAGGCAGTTCTACATGTCGGGTTGCTGGACAGCTGGGGGTCATGCTTACCGTTGTTAGGGATGGTAATATATTCTGCTTCCCTAGGCCTGATTTCCAGGGACTGCACTGCTCTGACTGGCAGGAGCACTTTTATGGCTACCTGACCTTTAAATTATTATGGATTCTAGTAATACTGACAAAGCATTAGACTAAACGGCTCAGAAACCTGACGGTAGTAAATGATTGTGCCATTTGAACAGTTGTCAGAATTGTTTCATCATAGCCATAGGACTTCCACTTTATATTTATCTTTAAAATAGTTATTAAAAGGACTCTGTCACCAGGTTCTTGACATCCCATCTGACAGCAGCATAATGTAGAGATAGAAATCCTGATCCAGCAATGTTTCACTTACTGAGCTCCTTGCTGTCATTTTGATAAAATTACTGTTTTCTCTGTTGCAGATTTGGCAGCTCCCAAGTATGACTGGACTACTGGAGTAGTGCTCTAATGATAATCTCCAGATGATTTAACAGTGTTTTAATGCAAACTACACTGAGCAGCGTAGTAAGTGATACATCACTGGAATAAAGATGTCTGTGTCCACATTATGGTGCGCTCAGATGAGATGGCTAAAACCTGGTGACATAATCCCTTTAACACTAATACAAACAGTACAAATGTTTATAATAAAGAAAATCTTCTCCCATTGCTTCGAGGGCCCCGTTCACCTGGAATTGTAGAACAACCTAGAACAGAAAAGAAACAAATAAAACATGAATTCAAAAACTTTAACAAGACCGGAACTTTAGTCTCCGAAACGCCTCATTCTTTCTTGGGAGCTGATCACTGCCGTCTTCTTAATCTCTTTAAAGGAAAGAAGGGGAATACATATGTTAAAACCGAAATGTTTATTGTTCAAGGACAATGTGAATGAGTATATTGACCAATTACCCTGGGTGTTTCCTTTTCCTCAACTGCATCCCTGTCTTCATGGACCTTGTTGTGACCCTAGGTTCGATTGGTGCTCTCCGCCTGATATAAATAATAACATTACATTTTCTGGGCACTTAGAGTGGTATAAGGATATCTTCTATCAATCCTAAAAGTTTAGGCATCGAGGTTTGTTCTGCGATGGAGATATCATCAATAAACGCCTGTAATATACCCTTCCGCATACTGTCTACAAGTGGCCGCTACTGAGAGCACTTTGCCTGGGTATAGGTGCTGAGGATGCTCGGAAGAACAAGTCATTGTCCATAACATCACAAGCTATGTACAGTTTGCCAACTCCTACTAGCTTGCTTGATTTAATAATATACCCACCTTTGAGTCTTAGTATTTAAATTTGACACACCGAGGTCCTCTGTTTCACCCTGGGCACTGTAGTCTTCAGCTTGCTGGACCATTTGCTCCTCTTCTCCATTGCTCCCTTCTGCTTCTCTTTAGGGGTGATAGAAAACAGAATATTACATTTTATCAACAATTTGGTGAAATAGATAACTGCTTTGCAATAAATTACCTTGAGCTGCTGGGTTGAGGTTGATTTTCCGATGATTTCCCTGCTGCCAAGACCAGTGTGTATGCTTGGCAGAGGTCTCCTAAAGTTCTTTCTCTGTAATTCCTCTCTGCTGTCATGTTGGAATGACTGAGATATTTGGAGAAAAGATACCTCTGTGTCTCTGTTAAATGTGACACGGTCCATGTTTCACAAGTTTTTCTTGCCACCTGACTAGAGATGGATTTAACTTTGGACCTAGATAGCAATAGAGTAGATCATAAATACATGGCACAACATCTAATATGTAGGATTTTTAACTTTTAAGACTTACTTCTTCTGGTAGCGATGAAGGTCGGTGGATACATTATATATCTGTCTTCCTGTAGTCGATAAGAAGAATTTATCTGGACTGTCTTTTTTGGCCAGCACCCGTCTCACTTTTTTAAAGTAGATGTTAAACCACTGTAAATAAACAAAACAAAAAACAGTAAACCACTTAATAAAAATTGAGTTGGGCCCTTCAATATTAAGATAAGAAAATTTGAAATAGACTAAATTAATTACTGGAGTCAATGACCGCACCAACGTGAGGGAGGGATGTGCCTGACCAGGAGAGCGAAACCTACAGACTAAAAGGGCGGTATCTCTCCTCCGCCTCAGTTGGATTTCAGAGCATGATAGGAACCACACAATCTAAATATATAGAAAAGTCACCTCACACCAAACATATGTCAGACTATAAACTGCCCACCATTTATTTAAAGTGCAGAACATCTGTGATAAGGGAGAGCATATCTGTTCCTACTGATAATGCATTCTGGATGCTGCTGCAACAAGCATTATTGTTAAGAAAATGCACTATTCTGGACACAGATACTATGGTTTAGCATCCTGGATACTGCAGGGAAATAAGGGAAAGACTCCCAACACACCTGCATGAGGATGTAGCACCAAGTTGTCCTGTAAAATCTGGTTAAAGGGAGGATCTACTAAAAGGGACAGAATGCCACTAATCCTACGGGTTGAAGTCATGACAACTAACAGATCCCTCTCTAATGTGGGTGCCGTCGTAGTGACAGGAACATCTTACCTTTTCTTCTTCTTCAGTAAGCACAAAACAGGCTACTTGGTGGGCAGCAGTCTTATGGCATTTAACTCCGACAATTATTAGCTGTTCATTTTGATAGATGTGACGCATCCTCTCTGTCCACTCAGAAACCTGTGAGTCAAGACATGGGAAAGTTAGATAGACATGTGGCTTTAAATCAGGATAATGAGTAGGTTGTTACTTACCGTCATGTTTCTGACAACTCCTGGTCTTTGTAAGTGTTTTAGTATGATTAAGGCCTCAAGGTAATAGAGAATCTCCAACTAATGCACTTCATTTCGGGATCCTCCTTGGACATCCTCGATGGCTTGCAGGAAAGCTGGCTTTGCAACGGTCAGGATCTCCTGGCATTGCTGAGGTGTTTTGTCCAATTTATGCAACTCCAGGTACCTAAGAGAAAGATTAATAAATGTGACTGATAGGTGAGGCCTATTTTTAAGTCATGTATGAAAAATCCTGGCGGGAGAGAGAAAAGAGAAAAAATAATAATTGTGCATACATCTGAAAGGATAAAAATTAGCTGACATACCTTTTGCTGACAACTTCTTTTGCAACTCCCTTGGAAAATTTCTTCTGAATATCCGCAGTCACATACTGGAAATACTTCATTGCCTTGAAGAGTTTTTCATTTTTATCACGTAAATTGGTTGCAAATAGTTGATAATGTACAAATTTCCGGACATTCTTAATGTAGTTGGTGACAGTTTGGTTGCACAGACCGAGATCTTGAAGGTTTTTGAAAAATAAATGGGCGTTTTCAATCTTTGTCGCAAAGTTGAGGCTCACACGGCGTTTGTTCATAAAGTATAAAAACCTTGACACATTTTCAACAATTTGTTTGTATCTTTCCAGCTTGCAATGGTTCTGCAAATAAGAGGAAAAACCTTTTAATATTGGATGAGACAGAGAATGGCGATCATAATAACCTGCATCTTTCATTTTGATCCTCTTGTCAACAGTCCATTTCTGGCTTGTCATCCTACAAATTTGGAAGAAAGAACAATAGGTCAGAGTAGAAACAAATTACAACTTTGAGAAAAATACTGTGTAAGCATATACAGCATATATATAGTGACGTCCTGCCAATGGCAGTAGACTATGCAGCCGCTATGGGGCTTGTGAGTCCAGGGTTCCCTGTAACGACGCATTCATGGGGCCCTCATCCAGTGGAAGAATCTGGGGAAATGTCGGGGACCTTGACAGCTGGGGGTTCCACTCACCGTTGTCAGGGGTGGTAAACATTTCTGTGTCCTCAGGCCCAATTTCTGTGGACCCCAGTGCTCTGACTGGCAGCAGCACTTTGCTGGCTGCCTGCCCTTTATACGCAGCTTCCACTGCTGAACACTGCGCGTTCTGAAGTTCATCTGTGGGTAAAGCTAGTACATCATCCTCTACTGGCCCACAGATGAAAATCGTAATGGCAGTGCATTTTAGTATGCCCTGCCAAAGCTGTGTGCCCCACAGAGCTGTCTGTGTGTAGGGCACTTTTTTGGCATCCTGTTTTATGGCTGCAATGGAAGGGAAATCTACTGCCTAAAATAGGAGACAAAATTACTTTGTAAGGGCTGTAAAGTTGTGGGATATGCTATTAATTGTCCCAGTTAAACATTATTTGTATTGTTTTTTTGCTCAATATATATATATATATATATATATATATATATATAGATAGATATATATATATATATATAGATAGATATAGATAGATATATAGATATATAGATATATATATATAAAAGCATGATGAGTGAGAATGTTACACACACTAACTGACCTCGGCCTGTCTTCATCTGTTTGGCTGGTATTTTCCTCTCTTTCTCTGGTCTCTGGTTGTTGATCGGCTTCACTGTCGGATGTTTCAGAGGATGTATAGTCTTCTGCAGATGAAAGATGCACCAATTCAGGATTTGATATGGCTCGGCGTGCCGATGTGCCAGTTGATGTAGATGGCTCCTCATCTTCAACAGTCCTGTAAATTATAAAAATCCTTAGTAATAACGTGAAGTACAATCTTGAGTAGGCCAGCAGTGTTGACAATTTTTTAAAGTGGCCTAAAAGCCAGGATGTGCTGAGGCCAAGGCAATGTTTGAGCAAGGGATTAAAGTAAATTCCTTATATAAATTTACACTGACCTGTAGACATCATAATCCTCTGTGACAGGCGGCTCTTCGACTGTGACGGGCGGCTCTTCCACTGTGACGGGCGGCTCTTCCTCTGGGACGGGCGGCTCTTCCTCTGGGACGGGCGGCTCTTCCTCTGGGACGGGCGGCTCTTCCTCTGGGACGGGCGGCTCCTCCTCGATGACTGTAGACATTTCCTCCTCAACAGGCAGCACTTCCTCCTCATTAGGCAGCTCTTGCTCACTGGCTGTCAGCTCCTCCTGCACAGGTGATGCCCCCTCATCTTCAACAATCCTGTAAATATAAAATACACGTGATTATTTGGCATAGTTCAGAACATATATGCAAATCTATAAAGCTTACACAAGTATGAACATCAGTATTCAAAGAATAAGATGCTAGTGGGGCATACCTGGCCATAGTTGGTTTCTCGGGTACTATAAACCCTCTGTCCTCCAGGAAGGAGATAAGATCGTCCTTTGTAGTGATCTCTGGAATCTTGTCATAAGGGATATATGTTCCTTTTGTTGCAATTGCTATCAGTGAGTTTCTAGATTCTTTCACTAGCGCATCCTTCTCCTCTTGTGTACAGCATCTAAGGCATTGTCGTGTAAGGTGCTGTGGCAGTTGAGTAAATGTTTTGTAACATAGTGGACATGTCTTCAGCATCCTGAAGCCGCTGTAAAAAAGAAAAATGTAAGATCAGGAACAATATCAGTGAGAATCTAGCTTTTCCAACCACTAATATCAACCAGCATTTTTTATGTTTCAGCAGGATAACTGGATTTCAAAAATCTGATTTTTTTTTTACAACAAATACACAGCTCATGAGAAAAGGCACGTCTCATCATTGCCATAGATTTTTTTAAAAAGATGAGGGCTGGCTCTAGAGTGTATTTTGACCACCAATAGCCAGCCCTCATTTTTGGTCACAAAAACGGACAAACGTACACAATTTTTTAAGGAGAAATTGTTTAGCACAAGTTAATGCACTTTTATAGCATACTACACAAATTGTGGCAATATTGTGCACATAACACATGCGGTTTTTTATCATATGCATGTTCCTAGATCTTGCGCAAATCTGAGGTTTTGCAAGAATTATTTAGATTGACAAAGATACCGTGCAAAAAATTAATGTGGTATTGACTATGCAAATGCTTATACAGTTTTGCACATGACCGGCACTCATTTATCAGTCAAAAAGGAGAAAAAACGAGTGAGCGAGCAAGTACATATACAGTTTAAAGCCTTTTCACACTGCAAACTTTGAAAGATACAGAAAGACCGCGCCAAAAACATAAACCCTTTCTGTGACTGAGCCTGAACAATTGCAAGCCTTAACATGATGTTATAATACACTTTCACACCACAATCCTTCCCCCTCCCCCCACCACAGTAATACAACCAAGCTAAAAAGTTTGCAGAGGTCACAGAGAGGACATCAGATTAGGCACCTGATTCCAGTACAAACTATATGAGTACAAGCATACTTATACACCTGATTCCAGTACAAGCTATATGAGTACAAGTATACTTATACACCTGATTCCAGTACAAGCTATATGAGTACAAGTATACTTATACACCTGATTCCAGTACAAGCTATATGAGTACAAGTATACTTATACACCTGATTCCAGTACAAGCTATATGAGTACAAGTATACTTATACACCTGATTCCAGTACAAGCTCAGATGATGCTGCAGTATAGTTAGGCACCTGATCCCAATACATGCTGTATGTTAACCTCTTCTGCAAATACTCCCATGGTCTCAGTGTACCCCAGGATGCATGCTGCAATGGTGTCCAGAAAGAGTATTTCTAGAAGCAACACATACCTCTGCAGATTCATATTTCCCTCCCACTCACTATCCCACCAGGTGTACTTACCTTCTTTTGGGCGGCATGGTTGTAATTGGCTAAGGTCACAGCTTCTCTTGTGCACTAATCACCCTTGTTGCTCCTGAGTAGAGATGAGCGTTGTTCTATTCGAACTGTTCGCCAATCTCAAATTCGAGCTGTTTTGGGCGGTGTTCGAGCCGGTCGGCGAACACGAACAATTTGAGAAAAATTCGGCTGTTCGAGGTTATGTTCGATAACTGTTCGTGCACCAAAATCATAACTGGATTTTTTCTCAGTAATGATGAAAATTAATGTTAATACGCAGTTTGAGTGTACAGCGGGGCGGGGGGAGGGGCAGGGGATGGATCTCTGCAGGAACAATGAAGATCTCCATTTTTTTTTTCTCTTTCCCGCATTTGCAGTGGGGAGGTGCAATCTGTCAGCCTATCAGCAGCGCACACACGGAGCGAAGTGCTTTTTTTCACACAAGCAAGGGCATGTGTGATTGGCAGTGTATGTCACATGTCCTTGCCCTATAAGACCAAGCCATTTTCCCCGTCGCCACCATTTTCTCACTGCTGCAGCTGCGTGTTAGACGGCACCGCTGTTGCTGTGTGCGCTATACCTTGTTAATTTCAAGCCAATTTTCGCACAAATATACAGATAGCTTGGGAGTAGGGAATAGTTGTGATTGCAGTCCTTTTAAGGACTAGGTTACAGCATTTCCTACGACTTTTATCAAGCAGGTCTGTGCTCTTAAATAGATAGATTGTGGGAGTAAAGACTAATTGTAATTGGAGTCCTTTTCAGGACTAGGTTACATCAGTTCCTATCAGTTTTTGCCAGGCAGGTCTGTGCCAGTGCTGTGCAAGTTTTTTTCACAGCATTTGGCTGAATCTAGCAAAGCTAATCCTTTTTGTCCTATTGCAGAGTGTGTTAGTCAGTGGAGTAGCCTATCTGTGTTGCAAGATATACCACCTGTGTATAGAATACCAATTTTTTTACTGCACCTAGTGAAGTAAAATCTTTTGGGCATAGCATCATTCTATTAGTCCATCTATACTGACCTCCATCAGGTTGCAAATTAAAAATAATTTTTTTCTGCATCTAGCTCTGAAAAAATATTTGGGCTTCTAGCAGTGTGTGGGACTTGGTCTATTAGTCCATCTATACTGACCTCCATCAGGTTGCAAATTAAAAATAAT
Source organism: Phyllobates terribilis (assembly GCF_046119375.1). NCBI lineage: Eukaryota > Metazoa > Chordata > Amphibia > Anura > Dendrobatidae > Phyllobates > Phyllobates terribilis. Next base: position 321,798,404 of record NW_027362764.1, on the reverse strand, counting down.
TTTTTTCTTCATTTATCTCTGAAAAAATATTTGGGCTTCTAGCAGCGTGTGGGACTTGTTCTATTAGTCCATCTATACTGACCTCCATCAGGTTGCAAATTAAAAATATTTTTTTTCTGCATCTAGCTCTGAAAAAATATTTGGGCTTCTAGCAGTGTGTGGGACTTGGTCTATTAGTCCATCTATACTGACCTCCATCAGGTTGCAAATTAAAAATAATTTTTTTCTGCATCTAGCTCTGAAAAAATATTTGGGCTTCTAGCAGTGTGTGGGACTTGGTCTATTAGTCCATCTATACTGACCTCCATCAGGTTGCAAATTGAATAAAAAAATTTTCTGCATCTAGCTCTGAAAAAATATTTGGGCTTCTAGCGGTGTGTGGGACTTGGTCTATTAGTCCATCTATACTGACCTCCATCAGGTTGCAAATTAAAAATATTTTTTTTCTGCATCTAGCTCTGAAAAAATATTTGGGCTTCTAGCAGTGTGTGGGACTTGGTCTATTAGTCCATCTATACTGACCTCCATCAGGTTGCAAATTAAAAATAATTTTTTTCTTCATTTAGCTCTGAAAAAATATTTGGGCTTCTAGCAGTGTGTGGGACTTGTTCTATTAGTCCTTCTATACTGACCTCCAGCAGGTTGCAAATTGAATATAATTTTTTTCTGCATCTAGCTCTGAAAAAATATTTGGGCTTCTAGCGGTGTGTGGGACTTGGTCTTTTAGTCCATCTATACTGACCTCCATCAGGTTGCAAATTAAAAATAATTTTTTTCTGCATCTAGCTCTGAAAAAATATTTGGGCTTCTAGCAGTGTGTGGGACTTGGTCTATTAGTCCATCTATACTGACTTCCATCAGGTTGCAAATTAAAAATAATTTTTTTCTTCATTTATCTCTGAAAAAATATTTGGGCTTCTAGCAGCGTGTGGGACTTGTTCTATTAGTCCATCTATACTGACCTCCATCAGGTTGCAAATTAAAAATAATTTTTTTCTGCATCTAGCTCTGAAAAAATATTTGGTTTTCTAGCAGTGTGTGGGACTTGGTCTATTAGTCCATCTATACTGACCTCCATCAGGTTGCAAATTAAAAATAATTTTTTTCTTCATTTATCTCTGAAAAAATATTTGGGCTTCTAGCAGCGTGTGGGACTTGTTCTATTAGTCCATCTATACTGACCTCCATCAGGTTGCAAATTAAAAATAATTTTTTTCTGCATCTAGCTCTGAAAAAATATTTGGGCTTCTAGCGGTGTGTGGGACTTGGTCTATTAGTCCATCTATACTGACCTCCATCAGGTTGCAAATTAAAAATAATTTTTTTCTTCATTTAGCTCTGAAAAAATATTTGGGCTTCTAGCAGTGTGTGGGACTTGTTCTATTAGTCCTTCTATACTGACCTCCATCAGGTTGCAAATTGAATATAATTTTTTTCTGCATCTAGCTCTGAAAAAATATTTGGGCTTCTAGCGGTGTGTGGGACTTGGTCTTTTAGTCCATCTATACTGACCTCCATCAGGTTGCAAATTAAAAATAATTTTTTTCTGCATCTAGCTCTGAAAAAATATTTGGGCTTCTAGCAGTGTGTGGGACTTGGTCTATTAGTCCATCTATACTGACTTCCATCAGGTTGCAAATTAAAAATAATTTTTTTCTTCATTTATCTCTGAAAAAATATTTGGGCTTCTAGCAGCGTGTGGGACTTGTTCTATTAGTCCATCTATACTGACCTCCATCAGGTTGCAAATTAAAAATATTTTTTTTCTGCATCTAGCTCTGAAAAAATATTTGGTTTTCTAGCAGTGTGTGGGACTTGGTCTATTAGTCCATCTATACTGACCTCCATCAGGTTGCAAATTAAAAATAATTTTTTTCTTCATTTATCTCTGAAAAAATATTTGGGCTTCTAGCAGCGTGTGGGACTTGTTCTATTAGTCCATCTATACTGACCTCCATCAGGTTGCAAATTAAAAATAATTTTTTTCTGCATCTAGCTCTGAAAAAATATTTGGGCTTCTAGCGGTGTGTGGGACTTGGTCTATTAGTCCATCTATACTGACCTCCATCAGGTTGCAAATTAAAAATAATTTTTTTCTGCATCTAGCTCTGAAAAAATATTTGGGCTTCTAGCAGTGTGTGGGACTTGGTCTATTAGTCCATCTATACTGACCTCCATCAGGTTGCAAATTGAATAAAAAAATTTTCTGCATCTAGCTCTGAAAAAATATTTGGGCTTCTAGCGGTGTGTGGGACTTGGTCTATTAGTCCATCTATACTGACCTCCATCAGGTTGCAAATTAAAAATAATTTTTTTCTGCATCTAACCCAGCCAATAGTTTTGGCCTAATACCACAGTTTGGCCACTCAGCTCTGCTCGGTTACCATCCATTGTTTTTTTGTGCAAACAACTCCAGAGTTGTGAATTAGTTAACCACCAAAATGAGTGGAAAAAGGCCTGCTGCTGGTGGAAAGGGGAATAGGCGTGTTGGGAAGGGGAAAAAAGGTTGTGTCCGTGGGGTAGGTGCAGAAGAAAGACCATCTTCCAGCCAAACTAAAATGTCTACTTCTTTTAGCGGACAATGTGATAAGATCCCTTTCTTACGGCCACGCCAATCGCTACAAATTCCAGATGAGGCACAAAAACAGCAGGTGCTTCAACGGATATCAAGTGCTCCTTTAAGTGGGCTCTCCTCCACATCAACTTCAACATCACAAATACTCCAGTCCTCAAAGGTGTCACCCAAATCGCACTTGCTTCCTCACAGCTCCCAAATCTCCAGCTGCCCGTCTGAGTATGAGGTAGAACAGATGGTTGAGTCTGCAGAGCTGTTTACTCATACTATAGCCTGGGAATCAGAGGTCGACTCCAGCGCTTCTGTGAATCCAGACGAGGAAATGATCTGCACTGATGCCCAGAATCTTTATGAGTCGGATCCAGGACCAGACGCAGAAGGTTCTGACCATAATGTAGACCCTCATTCCCAAACTGTAACTCCTGTTGGTGGAGACAATGAGGAAGACGATGATAAGACTCAAATACCTGATTGGAGCGACAACTTTAGTTTTTTGTCAGGGCAGGAACAGGTTGGCTCTGAGGACGACGGGTGTGATAACGCACAGGGTGATGATGATGAGGTCGGAGATCCCACTTACTGTCAACCCACACTCAGCCAAGAGATGAGGTCAGCAGAGGAGGTGGAGGAAGATGCTAGTGACGACGAGGTCAGGTTGCGCCTTCCTGGACAGAGACGTAGTACTGGAAGCACGTCAACAACTGCATTCTCAAACACAACTCTGCCTCTCACCACAAGTCGTGGTGGCTCTTCAGGTCGCATGGGTGCTAAGCCTTGCATAGCCTGGGCATTTTTTCAGATCGATAAAGATGACCCAACTCGTGTTATCTGTAACATTTGTCAGCAAAAGCTAAGTAGAGGCCAAAAAATACATAGTTTGAGTACTTCATGCATGAACCGGCACATGGACATGAAGCATAAGTTGCAGTGGGAAGCTCAGTGTGCTACAATGCGGCCTAGCCGGCCGGGCCAACCACCGTCTGCCATATCTTGTGCATCCGCGGCCTCTTCATCCTCTGTGACTGGGGGGACAGCAGTCACACCTGTTTTGGGGCGCAGACCTGCCACCTCTTTACCCGCAACAGCCAGCGTGATTGGCAGGTCATCATTTTCTTTGGAGGTGGTAACACCAGCTGGTCTTGAGCGCTGTCCGACATCGATAGCACCACCTTTGGATCAAGGCAACCTAACATGTCCGCCTGCATCTTCCTCACAGACCGGCAGTTTGCCGGGGACACCCTTATCAACCCCGTCTAAGCACAATAGCCAGCCCTCGGTCCCTCAGATGTGGACAAGTAAAAGACCATTTCCTCCTAGCCATGAGAAAGCTAAGAGGTTGAATTTCACCATCTGCAAGCTCTTGGCTACAGAAATGCTGCCTTTCCGCCTGGTGGACACAGAGGATTTTCGAGACCTTATGTCCGTCGCAGTGCCCCAGTACCAGATGCCCAGTCGGCACTACTTCTCAAAGAAAGGTGTGCCTGCGCTCCACCAGCATGTCGCACACAACATCACCGCTTCTTTGAGAAACTCTGTGTGTGACAGGGTGCATTTCACCACAGACACTTGGACGAGTAGGCATGGACAGGGGCGTTACATGTCGCTGACTGGGCACTGGGTAACTATGGTGACAGCAGGACAAGGGGCTGCTGTCCAAGTCTTGCCGTCCCCACGAGTTGTGCGTCAATACTCTTTATGTCAAAGTTCCTCCACTGCTTCTGCCTCCTCAACCTCCTCTCGGTCTTCCACCTGCACCCAAAGCCTGTCTGGTCATGCCACAAGCTTTCTAACTGCGCAGAAGGGATCCTGCACACCTCCTTACTATGCTGGCAGTAGGGCTCAACGTCATCAGGCGGTTTTTACATTGAAATGTCTGGGAAATGTGAGTCACACAGCTGAGGAGTTGTGGTCAGCTCTGGAGAACCAATTTCATGAATGGTTGTCTCCATTGGACCTGAAACCAGGGAAGGCCGTGTGCGACAATGCTGCAAACCTGGGTGCGGCCCTTCGCCTGGGCAATGTCACACACGTGCCTTGTATGGCTCACGTGTTGAACCTGGTTGTCCAGCAATTTTTAGCCCACTATCCCAGACTAGATGGCCTTCTGCAGAGGGCACGGTCGCTGTGTGCTCACTTCCGCCGTTCGCATCCCGCAGCTCAGCGACTTACATCTCTACAGAAGTCGTTGGGCCTGCCACTTCACCGGCTAAAATGCGATGTGCCTACCCGGTGGAATTCAACTCTGCACATGTTGCAGCGACTGTGGCAGCACCGACAAGCCCTGGTGCAATACGTTCTGACGTATAGCCTGGGCCAACGAGATTCAGAGGTGGGGCAAATCACGCTGGAGGAGTGGTCTCAGATCAGGGACCTATGCACCCTTCTGCACAGTTTTGAAATGGCGACGAAGATGTTTAGTGCTGACGATGCCATTATCAGCATGACTATTCCGGTGATTTACATGCTGGAGCACATGTTAAACAGAATTCGGAGTCAGGTGGTGGCACAAGAGGAGGTGGAGGAAGTAGAGGAGGAGGAGTTGTATGCGGAAGGGCTAACATCTGCAAGGTCCAGACGGTCGGCAGCACCAAGGCGGCAGGCATGTGAGGGTGGGGGAGATGATTTTACCAGGGCGCATGGTAGCAGCCAAACTAGTGAGGAAGGTGCAGGAGCCCAGGAAGAAGTGGAGGACGAACTGATGGAAGACTCATCAGATGAGGGAGACCTTGATCACATTTCTGTTGTGCGAGGTTGGGGGGAGAGGACAGAGGAAGGAAGCATGATTGTTACCTCGCCACCAACACAACAGGGACTTGGTGCTCCTGGATGCGCAACACACATGAGTGCCTTCTTGCTGCACTACCTGCAACATGACCCTCGAATTGTGAGAATTAGAAATAATCCTGACTACTGGGTTGCCACACTGTTAGATCCCCGGTACAAAAGTAAATTTGCAGAAATTATTCCTGCCATAGAAAGGGATGCACGCATGCAGGAGTATCAGCAGAGACTGTTGCAGAATCTTACATGTGCTTTTCCACAAAATACCAGTGGTGCACGTAGTGAATCTCACAGTTCCAACTTGCCAACCGTGGGACCGTCAAGTGTTCAGCACTCAAACCATAACAGAACCACAGTATCTGCTGGTAACATCAATTTTGCGGAATCATTTCACCACTTTTTTAGCCCATCCTTTGCAAGGCCACAGGAGACAAGAAGTCTGACACATAGTCAACGCCTAGAGACGATGGTACAGGAGTATCTCCAAGTAAACATTGAAGCCACGACTGTGTCACTGGACCCTTGCTCTTTTTGGGCTTCCAATCTGGATAAATGGCCGGAGCTAGCCACTTACGCCTTGGAGATCTTGTCATGCCCCGCAGCCAGCGTTCTGTCTGAACGTGTGTTCAGCGCTGCTGGTGGTGTGCTGACAGATAAGCGCACGCGGCTCTCCACTGATAATGTAGACAGACTCACGTTCATAAAGATGAACAAATCATGGATCCGAAACGACTTTTCTACCCCTGTGTCATCCTGGGGAGAGTAAAAGCTTGATGATTGGTTAAAATCACCCTACCAACCGTTTTAAGCTTTCAAATTACTAATCATGTTTATCTGTATCTTGACTGGAAAATAATTTGGGCTTTGTAGCAGTGTGCAGCACTGATCCTATTAGGCCATCTATAATAAGCTTCACCAGATTTAAAATTAAAAATAATTTTTAGCTGCATCTAGCCCGGAAAATAATTTTGGGGCTCCGAGATGCGCAAGACACATAAGTGCCTTCTTGCTGCACTACCTGCAGCATGACCCTCATATTGTCAGAATTCGAAGTAATCATGACTACTGGGTTGCCACACTCTTAGATCCCCCAAACTTTTCGATCAACCTTTTCATTTTAATAAAGACCAAAAAAATGGTCATTTTTGAAATTATAAGCATTAGCAGGTTGTTAGAAACTGAAATCAAACAGTTTTCAACTCAAAACTTTATTCTAGGTGATGTTACATTTTCACATAGGACCCCTTGTTCGAAAGGAGCTTCTGAACTCTCTCGTCCATTGAATTTGTCAGGTTTTGGATGGTTTCTGCTTCAATTGTTTTGCATGAGGACAGAATACCCTCCCAGAGCTGTTGCTTAGATGTGAACTGCCTCCCGCCATCATAGACACTCCTTTTAATGATGCTCCAAAGGTTCTGAATGGGGTAGAGGTCAGGGGAGCATGGGGGTCACACCATAAGTTTGTCCCCTTTTATGCCCATATCAGCCAGAGATGCAGATGTTTTATGTGCAGCATGAGATGGTGCATTATCATGCAGAAAAATGATCTTGCTGTGAAATACACGGTTCTTCTTCTTGAACCATGGCAGGAAGTGCTGTTTGAGAAAATCCACATACATTATGGAGTTCATCTTTAGCGCCTTCAGGGATCCTAAAGGGGCCGACAATCTCTCTCCCCATGATTCCAGCCCAAAACATTACTCCACCTCCTCCTTGTTGGCGCTGTAGCCGTGTTTGCGTGGGGTGTCCATCAACCAGCCATCCTCCACTCCATTCATCTGGACCATCGAGCGCTGCACGGCACTCATCCGTGAACAAAACAGTTTTGAAATCAGTCTTCATGTAATGTTTGGCCCACTGGAGCCGTTTCTGCTTGTGTGAAGTGGATAGAGGAGGTCGACAGGATGGCGTATGCACAGCTGCAAACCTCTGAAGGACCCTGCATCTTGTTGTTCGGGGGACGTTGGAGGCACAAGCAGCTTCAAAAACTTGTCTGCTGCTATGACAAGGCTTTTTTGCCGCTGCTCTTTCAACCTGACGTAATTGCCTGTAGGAAAGAGTCCTCAATTTGCCCTTATCAGCACGCACACGTGTGTACTGTGAATCAGCTACATACTTCTTGATTGCCAAGACACTTCATCCTGATCATCGCACAATGTTGATTGTAGTCATGCCTTGACCTAAACACTCCACAATTTGTTGCTTCTCAGCAGCCGACACATCCTTTTTCTTTCCCATTTTGGCAGAAAATGTAGGCTGCTTAATAATGTGAGAGAGCCTTCTTAAGTAGTCTTGCCTTTCATTGGACACACCTGCCAAACTAATTAGCACAGGTGTCTGCAATTGCTTACAGTGATATAAAGAGCCCTGACACACATCACCATCAATGAGTTTAACTGACAAACAAACAAATTCTTCCCTTATCACTCCTAAACACTTTTTGCATAATAATTTGGAACGCGGTGTACATGTGCTTTTCCACAAAACACCAGTGGTTCACGTAGTGAATCTTACAGTTCTAACTTGCCAACCGTGGTCTGTATGGAATTGTTCAATAAAGGGCCCAAAATTAAGATAACATAGATGGGAGAGGTCTCTATGAATAGGAATTCCTAAGTATTTGATACCCTGTGAGGGCCAGGCAAAGGGAAAGTTGGACTGGATGGAATCCTATATGGATTTAGGGAGGGAGACATCGAGGGCCTCAGACTTCGCTGCATTGATTTTAAAATTTTACCATGTAACAAAGTGATCTATTTCAGCCATAACAGCAGGGATGGATATATGTGATTGAGTGATATATACTAGGACATCATCAGCAAATAGAGAGCACTTGTACTCGGTGCCTCCCACCTCAATCCACCTAATATTGGGGTTATGGCGAATTGATGAGAGCAGGTGCTCCGTCACTAGGATGTATAAGAGAGGGGACAGAGGACATCCCTGCCTTGTCCCATTGGTGATTGTGAAAGGTGATGAAAATGTTCTGACGCACCCCCTGGGCCTTGGGACACCCGGAGCCGGACCCTTTTTGGTGGATGCTGGTGGTTGTAGTCTTCGTGGCAGCGATCCGGTTCCGTGGCTCAGGGCGGTCAAACCAGTGGCGGAACTATTTATGTGGTTTTGATGTTTAAATGTCCGACTACGCCACCCGTGGATTGCGGTCAGAGTGAACCGCCGCTACAGGGCAGACCGCTAAGGCTGGTGTCGTGGGTGCAGCAGAGCGTAGCATAACTCCCTACGGGAGGAGTATAGCCTCAGGGCAGTGTATGCGGAGGATGGGGGTGATGGTGCAGGGCAGCAGCAGTAACGACACGGAGTCAGTGATGCAGTTCAGGGCCTTTACTCACAGTTCTTATTATCCAGACCACGTCTGCAGGTAACGGCTGCCCACGTCGTACTGTGCTCACCAGGTGAGGGGCTCAGACAACTCCCAGATAACTTTGGAGCGCTTCACAGGACCCCCTTTGTGTGTCCTTTGTCTGGCCTTTCTTACCAACACTTCTGTCCGGCTGCCTCGGGCCTCCTCTTGGTAAACTTGGCGCCAGTTTCCCTGACCCTATGTGGTGCCTTCCTAGCGGGTGGAGCAAGGGGCTGCGCCACATAAAATGTCAGAGCCTCCGGTTTCTAGCTGAGGGTCGTTTCCTGCCTCCACTAGTTCGGGGACCGGTCTCCCCCTTTGGCCTGACCCCTCCACGCAGGTGGATTCGGGCGTGCGGTGGTGACTCGCCCGTCCGCACCCCTGGGATCCCTTCATTCCTCGTTCCTGGAGCCTTCTCCGCTCCTCTTCCTTCCTTCTCCCTCTTGCAGGCCTGGGCCTCTGTTACTAGGCCCGCCTCCGGAGCAGAGCTCATGCAGAGCCCCTGCTCCCTGCCACTTCTGCTCAGACTTCTCTGCACTGAACTAAGATGGTGCCCACCTTTTATACTCCCTTCTCAATGCACCCAGGAACTGCTTCCTCCCTGCTCCTGCACTGCAGGGTTCCCCTTCCTCAGTGTTCCCTCCCCCCACTCCAGCCAGGGACAGGGACTGTCGTGCCCATCTCAGGGGCATATTGGTCGCCCTGCCCCACGGCAATGTGGTGTAATGCATGCAGGTGTCGGGTCCTGATCCACACTCCATCCTTATCTGAGAGTGAGTTATCACACCTCTGGGTGAGGTGCAATACGTCTGTAGCAACCGAGCCCTCGGTGCTACAGTTCCATTTATCTTCAGCCTAGGTGACGTATTGTGATACAGGGCCGTGATTTTGGCTATAAAAGGGTCCCCTAGACCCCTACCCCAAGCTTTTTAAGAGAATCATATATGGCGTGCCAGGAGACTCTATGGAATGCTTTCTCAGCATCCAACGAGAGTATCTACTTACAAATTTTTAACTGCATCTAGCCCAGGAAATACTTTGTGCCTAGTAGCAGTGTCTGCTAGTCAGCGGATTATCCCGGCTGTTAAGCAAGCTACACCACCTGTAGTTTGGACACTTAATTTTTTCAAAGGAAATGCTTCGGGACCACGGGATACTCAGTGAAGAGCATCAGGAGGCACCCCAAGGCATAGGGGCTGGGACTGGCACTAGGATGCCTTGCGGTGGACAGCCGAGCTCGATCCTTTTTTTTAACTGCAGCAGCTTTAGTGGACGCTACTGGAGCTGGAATTACGCGGCTGCTGGCATGAGACTTGCCCTCCAATAGATCCTTGTAAATGGATTTAAAGTGTATTCATTCAAATTAGAGGGACAATTTAAATTAAAAAGCTTAGAGCTGCCTCCACCACAGGGGGGCTCTCTCGACCCACCAGCGGACAGGCACCAGTATTGGGAGAGGGGGGCTGGCCGTCAGGGTTCACCGCGGCTCTGGCACAAACCCGGCGACACGGAGGTGGCACGGGCAGGAGCGGACTGGCCGTCTCGGCTTCTCACTTTTTGGATTTTAGAAGGGCATGACATGCCTATATCTGTGTCTCCCCCTCCTTTTACTCCTCCACCTCTTTTCTTTTCGCATGACTATATGTACTTGTCACTTTTCCATGTGTTAGTTGTGTCTTCTGAGCAGTTTGTCAGCTTTTGGACACCTTTGAAGGTGTTTTCTATGTGTTTCTATGTGATTTTGTTTGCCTGCCATTGGTTTTAACGGTGTTCTAAGGTGTTCGACGAACAGTTCGACGAACAGTTCGGCGAACACACGGGTGTTCGACGAACCGAACCGAACTCGAACACTACGGGGGTGGCTCAACACTACTCCTGAGCACTGGATCAAATTAAACTTGCCTCCAAAACTCCTTTTCCTTTTCCTAAAATGATGCACTTGTCAGTGATTGGTTTATTTGAATGTAAATCATGAATCTGCTCCGATTGGTTAATGCAACTTAGTAGGCGTAGCTTTTTCTTGATGAGAGCTGGCTACAGGTACTTCCAGGACGACCCGTAGCCAGCCCTCACCCTTGGAATAGCTCAATGAGGATGAGAGCTGGCTACAGGTGCCTCCAGGGCGACCCCTAGCCAGCCCTCACCCTTGGAGCAGCTCAATGAGGATGAGAGCTGGCTACAGGTGCCTCCAGGGCGACCCCTAGCCAGCCCTCACCCTTGGAGCAGCTCAATGAGGATGAGAGCTGGCTACAGGTGCCTCCAGGGCGACCCCTAGCCAGCCCTCACCCTTGGAGCAGCTCAATGAGGATGAGAGCTGGCTACAGGTGCCTCCAGGGCGACCCCTAGCCAGCCCTCACCCTTGGAGCAGCTCAATGAGGATGAGAGCTGGCTACAGGTGCCTCCAGGGCGACCCCTAGCCAGCCCTCACACTTGGAGCAGCTCAATGAGGATGAGAGCTGGCTACAGGTGCCTCCAGGGCGACCCCTAGCCAGCCCTCACCCTTGGAGCAGCTCAATGAGGATGAGAGCTGGCTACAGGTGCCTCCAGGGCGACCTCTAGCCAGCCCTCACCCTTGGAGCAGCTCAATGAGGATGAGAGCTGGCTACAGGTGCCTCCAGGGCGACCCCTAGCCAGCCCTCACCCTTGGAGCAGCTCAATGAGGATGAGAGCTGGCTACAGGTGCCTCCAGGGCGACCCCTAGCCAGCCCTCACCCTTGGAGCAGCTCAATGAGGATGAGAGCTGGCTACAGGTGCCTCCAGGGCGACCCCTAGCCAGCCCTCACCCTTGGAGCAGCTCAATGAGGATGAGAGCTGGCTACAGGTGCCTCCAGGGCGACCCCTAGCCAGCCCTCACCCTTGGAGCAGCTCAATGAGGATGAGAGCTGGCTACAGGTGCCTCCAGGGCGACCCCTAGCCAGCCCTCACCCTTGGAGCAGCTCAATGAGGATGAGAGCTGGCTACAGGTGCCTCCAGGGCGACGCCTAGCCAGCCCTCACCCTTGAAGCAGCTCAATGAGGATGAGAGCTGGCTACAGGTGCCTCCAGGGCGACCCCTAGCCAGCCCTCACCCTTGGAGCAGCTCAATGAGGATGAGAGCTGGCTACAGGTGCCTCCAGGGCGACCCCTAGCCAGCCCTCACCCTTGGAGCAGCTCAATGAGGATGAGAGCTGGCTACAGGTGCCTCCAGGGCGACCCCTAGCCAGCCCTCACCCTTGGAGCAGCTCAATGAGGATGAGAGCTGGCTACAGGTTTGATGATACCAAAAGCACTTAATATTCAATCTGCAACAAAAAAAAGTCGCTCTGACGCCGCCGTTAAGGGCTGCGTCCGTTATCACGCTCATCTGATAAATTACAGAAAAAAAACGTAAACTTTATCGTTTTTTGGCGCACTTATTTCACCGCCCGTTCCTACGTGCCGCCGTTCAGCACAGCATCCGTTATCACGCTCATCTGATGAATTACGGAAAAAAAATGTAAACTTTATAGTTTTTTTGGCGCGCTTATTTCACCGCCCGTTCCTACGCGCCGCCATTCAGCGCAGCGTCCGTTATCACGCTCATCTGATGAATTACGGAAAAAAAACGTAAACTTTATAGTTTTTTTGGCGCGCTTATTTCACCGCCCATTACTACGCGCCGCCGTTCAACGCAGCTTCCGTTATCACGCTCATCTAATGAATTATGGAAAAAAAACGTACACTTTATAGCTTTTTTGGCGCGCTTATTTCACCGCCCGTTCCTACGCGCCGCCGTTCAGCGCAGCTTCCGTTATCACGCTCATCTGATGAATTACAGAAAAAAAACGTAAATTTTATAGTTTTTTTGGCGCGCTTATTTCACCGCCCGTTCCTACGCGCTGCCATTCAGCGCAGCGTCCGTTATCACCCTCATCTGATGAATTACGGAAAAAAAACGTAAACTTTATAGTTTTTTTGGCGCGCTTATTTCACCGCCCGTTCCTATGCGCCGCCGTTCAGCGCAGCGTCCGTTATCACGCTCAATGAGGATGAGAGCTGGCTACAGGTGCCTCCAGGGCGACCCCTAGCCAGCCCTCATCCTTGGAGCAGCTCAATGAGGATGAGAGCTGGCTACAGGTGCCTCCAGGGCGACGCCTAGCCAGCCCTCACCCTTGGAGCAGCTCAATGAGGATGAGAGCTGGCTACAGGTGCCTCCAGGGCGACCCCTAGCCAGCCCTCACCCTTGGAGCAGCTCAATGAGGATGAGAGCTGGCTACAGGTGCCTCCAGGGCGACCCCTAGCCAGCCCTCACCCTTGGAGCAGCTCAATGAGGATGAGAGCTGGCTACAGGTGCTTCCAGGGCGACCCCTAGCCAGCCCTCACCCTTGGAGCAGCTCAATGAGGATGAGAGCTGGCTACAGGTGCCTCCAGGGCGACCCCTAGCCAGCCCTCACCCTTGGAGCAGCTCAATGAGGATGAGAGCTGGCTACAGGCTTGATGATAGCAAAAGCACTTTAAATTCAATCTGCAACAAAAAAAAGTCGCTCTGACGCCGCCGTTAAGGGCTGCGTCCGTTATCACGCTCATCTGATAAATTACAGAAAAAAAACGTAAACTTTATCGTTTTTTGGCGCACTTATTTCACCGCCCGTTCCTACGTGCCGCCGTTCAGCACAGCATCCGTTATCACGCTCATCTGATGAATTACGGAAAAAAAATGTAAACTTTATAGTTTTTTTGGCGCGCTTATTTCACCGCCCGTTCCTACGCGCCGCCATTCAGCGCAGCGTCCGTTATCACGCTCATCTGATGAATTACGGAAAAAAAACGTAAACTTTATAGTTTTTTTGGCGCGCTTATTTCACCGCCCATTACTACGCGCCGCCGTTCAACGCAGCTTCCGTTATCACGCTCATCTAATGAATTATGGAAAAAAAACGTACACTTTATAGCTTTTTTGGCGCGCTTATTTCACCGCCCGTTCCTACGCGCCGCCGTTCAGCGCAGCTTCCGTTATCACGCTCATCTGATGAATTACAGAAAAAAAACGTAAATTTTATAGTTTTTTTGGCGCGCTTATTTCACCGCCCGTTCCTACGCGCTGCCATTCAGCGCAGCGTCCGTTATCACCCTCATCTGATGAAATACGGAAAAAAAACGTAAACTTTATAGTTTTTTTGGCGCGCTTATTTCACCGCCCGTTCCTATGCGCCGCCGTTCAGCGCAGCGTCCGTTATCACGCTCAATGAGGATGAGAGCTGGCTACAGGTGCCTCCAGGGCGACCCCTAGCCAGCCCTCATCCTTGGAGCAGCTCAATGAGGATGAGAGCTGGCTACAGGTGCCTCCAGGGCGACGCCTAGCCAGCCCTCACCCTTGGAGCAGCTCAATGAGGATGAGAGCTGGCTACAGGTGCCTCCAGGGCGACCCCTAGCCAGCCCTCACCCTTGGAGCAGCTCAATGAGGATGAGAGCTGGCTACAGGTGCCTCCAGGGCGACCCCTAGCCAGCCCTCACCCTTGGAGCAGCTCAATGAGGATGAGAGCTGGCTACAGGTGCCTCCAGGGCGACCCCTAGCCAGCCCTCACCCTTGGAGCAGCTCAATGAGGATGAGAGCTGGCTACAGGTGCCTCCAGGGCGACCCCTAGCCAGCCCTCACCCTTGGAGCAGCTCAATGAGGATGAGAGGTTGCTACAGGCTTGATGATACCAAAAGCACTTTAAATTCAATCTGCAACAAAAAAAAGTCGCTCTGACGCCGCCGTTAAGGGCTGCGTCCGTTATCACGCTCATCTGATAAATTACAGAAAAAAAACGTAAACTTTATCGTTTTTTTGGCGCACGTATTTCACCGCCCGTTCCTACGTGCCACCGTTCAGCACAGCATCCGTTATCACGCTCATCTGATGAATTACGGAAAAAAAACGTAAACTTTATAGTTTTTTTGGCGCGCTTATTTCACCGCCCGTTCCTACGTGCCACCGTTCAACGCAGCTTCCGTTATCACGCTCATCTAATGAATTATGGAAAAAAAAACGTACACTTTATAGCTTTTTTGGCGCGCTTATTTCACCGCCCGTTCCTACGCGCCGCCGTTCAGCGCAGCTTCCGTTATCACGCTCATCTGATGAATTACGGAAAAAAAATGTAAATTTTATAGTTTTTTTGGCGCGCTTTTTTCACCGCCTGTTCATACGCGCCACCGTTCAGCGCAGCGTCCGTTATCACGCTCAATGAGGATGAGAGCTGGCTACAGGTGCCTCCAGGGCGACACGTAGCCAGCCCTCACCCTTGGAATAGCTCAATGAGGATGAGAGCGGGCTACAGGTGCCTCCAGGGCGACCCCTAGCCAGCCCTCACCCTTGGAGCAGCTCAATGAGGATGAGAGCTGGCTACAGGTGCCTCCAGGGCGACCCCTAGCCAGCCCTCACCCTTGGAGCAGCTCAATGAGGATGAGAGCTGGCTACAGGTGCCTCCAGGGCGACCCCTAGCCAGCCCTCACCCTTGGAGCAGCTCAATGAGGATGAGAGCTGGCTACAGGTGCCTCCAGGGCGACCCCTAGCCAGCCCTCACCCTTGGAGCAGCTCAATGAGGATGAGAGCTGGCTACAGGCTTGATGATACCAAAAGCACTTTAAATTCAATCTGCAACAAAAAAAAGTCGCTCTGACGCCGCCGTTAAGGGCTGCGTCCGTTATCACGCTCATCTGATAAATTACAGAAAAAAAACGTAAACTTTATCGTTTTTTTGGCGCACTTATTTCAACGCCCGTTCCTACGTGCCGCCGTTCAGCACAGCATCCGTTATCACGCTCATCTGATGAATTACGGAAAAAAAACGTAAACTTTATAGTTTTTTTGGCGCGCTTATTTCACCGCCCGTTCCTACGCGCCGCCATTCAGCGCAGCGTCCGTTATCACGCTCATCTGATGAATTACGGAAAAAAAACGTAAACTTTATAGTTTTTTTGGCGCGCTTATTTCACCGCCCGTTCCTACGCCACGGTTTTTACACAACTTTAAGTGTTTTACAACATGGTCACATGCTCTATTTATTTTTACCTATTTTTGATATGAAATATGGGCTCCATCTATGGATGTGATTATTGGCCTCAATACCAGTGATTATTGCTGCCATTTTTGTGTCTTTTTAAATAATGATGTAATAAAATTTCAACTTTTTAAATGCCTTTAATTAAACTCCTTATTCTCATTTGATTATATGGTCACAATCTGTGTTAAAAGAGTTAATGTTTTACAAGGTCAGGCAGCAGCACCTTGAAAGTCCTAATCTCAGTGAAACAACACAGACAAAAAAGATACATCATCATCCCCTCCCCCCATCACAGCCTTTCCACCGAAGGATAAGTGAAAAATCTCCTTATTGTGTGTTTCCTGTGAGGGTCTATCATGAACGAGTGAATGGCTTTTAAAGCACAGCTGCCATCCAGTGTTCAATTTCCAGAAATGCAGCTGAATTCTGGCTGACAAGTAATGAATGATATTTAAAGCACAGATGCCATCTGGTGGTCATTTCCAAGTGATGAAATGTTGTGAGGGCTGGCTAAATGGCTTGTTTTTCGGACCTGGCACAGACGAGGTTTTTGCAAGCCTTTTTTCGGAGCCTTAATGGCGTCAGATCGACCCGGGACGGCGTGCAGAGCATCTCCCGGGCTGAATCTGTAAAATGGCAAGCGTTGCGTCGTCCAGCGGCGAAGTTTTTTCGTGAGGGCTGGCTATTGTAGGTGAGAGCTGGCTATTAAAGAAGATGGCAGAGAGGATTTCTTTGGAAAAATGTTTTCATCTCGAAACGTTCCGAAAAAAAGTACAGCGCGTCCGGCATGTGATAAGAGTGCGGCACGCCGAATATCGGCGTCCAGCTCCAAACCGCGTGCGTTCCAGAGCCAGAAAACTGTAGCGCGGACGCCAAGCCTTAATCGCAAATTCCGGAGATGCTCGTCCCCTCGGGACGAGTGTGGGAGTGCCTGACGCGAATCTGGTCAAAAAACGCAAACATTTCCAAAATCCAAAGGTCCAGCTGTTGAATTTCTTTTTTAACTTACCTATTAGCGATTCAATGTTCACTGCCCTTCTTGACATCAAGTTGTACCTGTGATGGGCCACTCGATTTCTGAGTTAATGCGCCTGCTTTGTGAACAGATGTTCATGAGTTTGACTCCACGGAGAGTATTTTTCATTACTTACTAATAAGCTTCTTAAAGAGCCAATGGAAATTTGCATTGATTTTCGGCTTGAGATAGTGCAAATGTGAGTTATAGAATCTGTATTAATTGTTCATAAAGAACTTGATGTCATCATATGCTGTATAGATTGGCATTAACAGTAACATAGAGAAACCAATGGATTTCTTTTTTAACTTACCTATTAACGATTCAATGTTCACTGCCCTTCTTCACATTAAGTTGCACCTGTGATGGTCCACTCGATTACTGGGTTAATGTGCCTGCTTTATGAACAGATGTTCATGAGTTTGACTCCACGGAGAGTATTTTTCATTTACTTACTAATAAGCTTCCAGTAGAGCCAAAGGAAATTTGCATTGATTTTGGGCTTGAGATAGTGCAATAGTGAGATATAGAATATGTCTTAATTGTTCATAAAGAACAAGATGTTATCATACGCTGTATAGATTAGCATTAACAATAACATAGTGAAAATAATGGATTTCGTTTTTAACTTAACTATTAGCGATTCAATGTTCACTGCCCTTCATGACATCACCTTGCATCTATGATCGTTCAGAGGCTTACTGGGTTAATGCATCTGACTTCTGAACAGGTGTAAATGAGTCCGACTCCACAGAGAGTATTTTTCATTTACTTACTATTAAGCTTTCTATAGAGCCAACGGAAATTTGCATTGATTTTGGGCTTGAGATAGTGCAAATGTGAGATATAGAATCTGTAATAATTGTTCATAAAGAACTTGATGTCATCATACGCTGTATAGATTGGCATTAAAAATAACATAGTGAAACCAATGGATTTATTTTTTAACTTACCTATTAGCAATTCAATGTTCACTGCCATTCTTGACATCACATAGCACCTATGATGGTCCAGTGGCTTACTGGGTTAATGCATGTGCCTTGTAAACAGGTGTTCATGAATTCGACTTCACAAAGAGTATTTTTCATTTACTTACTAATAAGCTTGCTATAGAGCCAATGGAAATGTGCATTGATTTTCGGCTTGAGATAGTGCAATTGTGAGAAATAGAATCTGTATTAATTGTTCATAAAGAACAAGATGTCATCATACGCTGTATAGATTGGCATTAACAATAACATAGTGAAACCAATGGATTTCTTTTTTAACTTACCTATTAGCGATTCAATGTTCACTGCTCTTCTTGACATCACTTTTCTCCCTCGATGGTCCAGTGGCTCTCTGGGTTAATGCGCCTGACTTGTCAGCAAGTGCTCATGCGTTCGACTCCACGGAGAGTATTTTTCATTTAGCTTCCTATAGAGCCAATGGAAATTTGCATTGATTTTGGACTTGAGATAGTAAAATTGTGAGAAATAGAATCTGTATTAATTGTCCATAAAGAACAAGATGTCATCATACGCTGTATAGATTGGCATTAACAATAACATAGTGAAACCAATGGATTTCTTTTTTAATTTACCTATTAGCGATTCAATGTTCACTGCTCTTTTTGACATTACATTTCTCCTGTGATGGTCCAGTGGCTCTCTAGGTTAATGCGCCTGACGTGTGAGCAAGTATTCATGAGTTAGACTCCACAGAGATTATTTTTCATTTAGCTTCCTATAGAGCCAATGGAAATTTGCATTGATTTTGGGCTTGAGATAGTGCAATTGTGAGATATAGAATCTGTATTAATTGTTCATAAAGAACAAGATGTCATCATACGCAGTATAGATTGGCATTAACAATAACATAGTGAAACCAATGGATTTCTTTTTTAACTTACCTATTAGCGATTCAATGTTCACTGCTCTTCTTGACATCACTTTTCTCCCTTGATGGTCCAGTGGCTCTCTGGGTTAATACGCCTGACTTGTCAGCAAGTGCTCATGCGTTCGACTCCACGGAGAGTATTTTTCATTTACATTCCTATAGAGCCAATGGAAATTTGCATTGATTTTGGGCTTGAGATAGTTGTGAGATATAGAATCTGTATTAATTGTTCATAAAGAACAAGATGTCATCATACGCTGTATAGATTGGCATTAACAGTAACATAGAGAAACCAATGGATTTATTTTTTAACTTACCTATTAGCGATTCAATGTTCACTGCCCTTCTTGACATCAAATTGCACCTGTGATGGTCTACTGGCTTACTGGGTTGATGCGCCTGCTTTGTGAACAGATGTTCATGAGTTCAACTCCATGGAAAGTATTTTTAATTTACTTACTCAAAAGCTTCTTATAGAGCCAATGGAAATTTGCATTGATTTTGGACTTGAGATAGTGCAATTGTGAGAAATAGAATCTGTATTAATTGTCCATAAAGAACAAGATGTCATCATACGCTGTATAGATTGGCATTAACAATAACATAGTGAAACGAATGGATTTCTTTTTTAACTTACCTATTAGCGATTCAATGTTCACTGCTCTTCTTGACATCACATTTCTACTGTGTTGGTCCAGTGGCTCTCCGGGTTAATGCGCCTGGCTTGTGAGCAAGTGTTCATGAGTTCGACTCCACAGAGAGTATTTTCATTCAGCTTCCTATAGAGCCAATGGAAATTTGCATTGATTTTGGGCTTGAGATAGTGCAATTGTGAGATATAAAATCTGTATTAATTGTTCATAAAGATTAAGATGTCATCATACGTTGTATAGATTGGCATTAACAATAACATAGTGAAACCAATGAATTTCTTTTTTAACTTACCTATTAGCGATTCAATGTTCACTGCTCTTCTTGACATCGCATTGCTTCTGTGATTGTCCAGTGGCTTTCTGGGTTAATGCGCCTGACTTATGAGCAAGTATTCATGAGTTTGACTCCACAGAGACTATTTTTCATTTGGCTTCCTATAGAGCCCATGCAAATTTGCATTGATTTTGGGCTTGAGATAGTGCAATTGTGAGATATAGAATCTGTATTAATTGTTCATAAAGAACAACATGTCATCATACCCTGTCTAGATTGGCATTAACAGTAACATAGAGAAACCAATGGATTTCTTTTTTAACTTACCTATTAGCGATTCAATGTTCACTGCCCTTCTTGACATCACACTGCTCCTGTGTTGGTCCAGTGGCTCCCTTGCTTAATGCGCCTTACTTGTGCAGCGGTGTTCACGTGTTCAACTCTACGAAGAGTATTTTTCATTTAGCTTCCTATAGAGCCAATGGAAATTTGCATTGATTTTGGGCTTGAGATAGTGCAATTGTGAAATATAGAATCTGTATTAATTGTTCATAAAGAACAAGATGTCATCATACGCTGTATAGATTGGCATTAACAATAATATAGTGAAACCAATGGATTTATTTTTTAACTTACCTATTAGCAATTCAATGTTCACTGCCATTCTTGACATCACATAGCACCTATGATGGTCCAGTGGCTTACTGGGTTAATGCACATGCATTGTAAACAGGTGTTCATGAATTCGACTTCACAAAGAGTATTTTTCATTTACTTACTAATAAGCTTGCTATAGAGCCAATGGAAATGTGCATTGATTTTCGGCTTGAGATAGTGCAATTGTGAGAAATAGAATCTGTATTAATTGTTCATAAAGAACAAGATGTCATCATACGCTGTATAGATTGGCATTAACAATAACATAGTGAAACCAATGAATTTCTTTTTTAACTTACCTATTAGCGATTCAATGTTCACTGCTCTTCTTGACATCGCATTGCGTCTGTGATTGTCCAGTGGCTTTCTGGGTTAATGCGCCTGACTTGTGAGCAAGTATTCATGAGTTTGACTCCACGGAGACTATTTTTCATTTGGCTTCCTATAGAGCCAATGCAAATTTGCATTGATTTTGGGCTTGAGATAGTGCAATTGTGAGATATAGAATCTGTATTAATTGTTCATAAAGAACAAGATGTCATCATACGCTGTATAGATTGGCATTAACAATAACATAGAGAAACCAATGGATTTATTTTTTAACTTACCTATTAGCGATTCAATGTTCACTGCCCTTCTTGACATCACATTGCTCCTGTGTTGGTCCAGTGGCTCCCTTGCTTAATGCGCCTTACTTGTGCAGCGGTGTTCACGTGTTCAACTCTACGAAGAGTATTTTTCATTTAGCTTCCTATAGAGCCAATGGAAATTTGCATTGATTTTGGGCTTGAGATAGTGCAATTGTGAAATATAGAATCTGTATTAATTGTTCATAAAGAACAAGATGTCATCATACGCTGTATAGATTGGCATTAACAATAATATAGTGAAACCAATGGATTTATTTTTTAACTTACCTATTAGCAATTCAATGTTCACTGCCATTCTTGACATCACATAGCACCTATGATGGTCCAGTGGCTTACTGGGTTAATGCACGTGCCTTGTAAACAGGTGTTCATGAATTCGACTTCACAAAGAGTATTTTTCATTTACTTACTAATAAGCTTGCTATAGAGCCAATGGAAATGTGCATTGATTTTCGGCTTGAGATAGTGCAATTGTGAAATATAGAATCTGTATTAATTGTTCATAAAGAACAAGATGTCATCATACGCTGTATAGATTGGCATTAACAATAACATAGTGAAACCAATGGATTTCTTTTTTAACTTACCTATTAGCGATTCAATGTTCACTGCTCTTCTTGACATCACTTTTCTCCCTCAATGGTCCAGTGGCTCTCTGGGTTAATGCACCTTACTTGACAGCAAGTGCTCATGCGTTCGACTCCACGGAGAGTATTTTTCATTTAGCTTCCTATAGAGCCAATGGAAATTTGCATTGATTTTGGGCTTGAGATAGTTGTGAGATATAGAATCTGTATTAATTGTTCATAAAGAACAAGATGTCATCATACGCTGTATAGATTGGCATTAACAGTAACATAGTGAAACCAATGGATTTCTTTTTTAACTTACCTATTAGCGATTCAATGTTCACTGCTCTTCTTGACATCACTTTTCTCCTTTGATGGTCCAGTGGCTCTCTGGGTTAATGCGCCTGACTTGTCAGCAAGTGCTCATGCGTTCGACTCCACGGAGAGTATTTTTCATTTACATTCCTATAGAGCCAATGGAAATTTGCATTGATTTTGGGCTTGAGATAGTTGTGAGATATAGAATCTGTATTAATTGTTCATAAAGAACAAGATGTCATCATACGCTGTATAGATTGGCATTAACAGTAACATAGAGAAACCAATGGATTTATTTTTTAACTTACCTATTAGCGATTCAATGTTCACTGCCCTTCTTGACATCAAATTGCACCTGTGATGGTCTACTGGCTTACTGGGTTGATGCGCCTGCTTTGTGAACAGATGTTCATGAGTTCAACTCCATGGAAAGTATTTTTAATTTACTTACTCAAAAGCTTCTTATAGAGCCAATGGAAATTTGCATTGATTTTGGACTTGAGATAGTGCAATTGTGAGAAATAGAATCTGTATTAATTGTCCATAAAGAACAAGAT
The DNA here is from genome assembly GCF_046119375.1 of Phyllobates terribilis. Classification (NCBI taxonomy): domain Eukaryota; kingdom Metazoa; phylum Chordata; class Amphibia; order Anura; family Dendrobatidae; genus Phyllobates; species Phyllobates terribilis. Next base: position 321,776,110 of record NW_027362764.1, on the reverse strand, counting down.
GTCATCATACGCTGTATAGATTGGCATTAACAATAACATAGTGAAACCAATGGATTTCTTTTTTAACTTACCTATTAGCGATTCAATGTTCACTGCTCTTCTTGACATCACATTTCTACTGTGTTGGTCCAGTGGCTCTCCGGGTTAATGCGCCTGGCTTGTGAGCAAGTGTTCATGAGTTCGACTCCACAGAGAGTATTTTCATTCAGCTTCCTATAGAGCCAATGGAAATTTGCATTGATTTTGGGCTTGAGATAGTGCAATTGTGAGATATAAAATCTGTATTAATTGTTCATAAAGATCAAGATGTCATCATACGTTGTATAGATTGGCATTAACAATAACATAGTGAAACCAATGAATTTCTTTTTTAACTTACCTATTAGCGATTCAATGTTCACTGCTCTTCTTGACATCGCATTGCTTCTGTGATTGTCCAGTGGCTTTCTGGGTTAATGCGCCTGACTTATGAGCAAGTATTCATGAGTTTGACTCCACAGAGACTATTTTTCATTTGGCTTCCTATAGAGCCCATGCAAATTTGCATTGATTTTGGGCTTGAGATAGTGCAATTGTGAGATATAGAATCTGTATTAATTGTTCATAAAGAACAACATGTCATCATACCCTGTCTAGATTGGCATTAACAGTAACATAGAGAAACCAATGGATTTCTTTTTTAACTTACCTATTAGCGATTCAATGTTCACTGCCCTTCTTGACATCACATTGCTCCTGTGTTGGTCCAGTGGCTCCCTTGCTTAATGCGCCTTACTTGTGCAGCGGTGTTCACGTGTTCAACTCTACGAAGAGTATTTTTCATTTAGCTTCCTATAGAGCCAATGGAAATTTGCATTGATTTTGGGCTTGAGATAGTGCAATTGTGAAATATAGAATCTGTATTAATTGTTCATAAAGAACAAGATGTCATCATACGCTGTATAGATTGGCATTAACAATAATATAGTGAAACCAATGGATTTATTTTTTAACTTACCTATTAGCAATTCAATGTTCACTGCCATTCTTGACATCACATAGCACCTATGATGGTCCAGTGGCTTACTGGGTTAATGCACGTGCATTGTAAACAGGTGTTCATGAATTCGACTTCACAAAGAGTATTTTTCATTTACTTACTAATAAGCTTGCTATAGAGCCAATGGAAATGTGCATTGATTTTCGGCTTGAGATAGTGCAATTGTGAGAAATAGAATCTGTATTAATTGTTCATAAAGAACAAGATGTCATCATACGCTGTATAGATTGGCATTAACAATAACATAGTGAAACCAATGAATTTCTTTTTTAACTTACCTATTAGCGATTCAATGTTCACTGCTCTTCTTGACATCGCATTGCTTCTGTGATTGTCCAGTGGCTTTCTGGGTTAATGCGCCTGACTTGTGAGCAAGTATTCATGAGTTTGACTCCACGGAGACTATTTTTCATTTGGCTTCCTATAGAGCCAATGCAAATTTGCATTGATTTTGGGCTTGAGATAGTGCAATTGTGAGATATAGAATCTGTATTAATTGTTCATAAAGAACAAGATGTCATCATACGCTGTATAGATTGGCATTAACAATAACATAGAGAAACCAATGGATTTATTTTTTAACTTACCTATTAGCGATTCAATGTTCACTGCCCTTCTTGACATCACATTGCTCCTGTGTTGGTCCAGTGGCTCCCTTGCTTAATGCGCCTTACTTGTGCAGCGGTGTTCACGTGTTCAACTCTACGAAGAGTATTTTTCATTTAGCTTCCTATAGAGCCAATGGAAATTTGCATTGATTTTGGGCTTGAGATAGTGCAATTGTGAAATATAGAATCTGTATTAATTGTTCATAAAGAACAAGATGTCATCATACGCTGTATAGATTGGCATTAACAATAATATAGTGAAACCAATGGATTTATTTTTTAACTTACCTATTAGCAATTCAATGTTCACTGCCATTCTTGACATCACATAGCACCTATGATGGTCCAGTGGCTTACTGGGTTAATGCACGTGCCTTGTAAACAGGTGTTCATGAATTCGACTTCACAAAGAGTATTTTTCATTTACTTACTAATAAGCTTGCTATAGAGCCAATGGAAATGTGCATTGATTTTCGGCTTGAGATAGTGCAATTGTGAAATATAGAATCTGTATTAATTGTTCATAAAGAACAAGATGTCATCATACGCTGTATAGATTGGCATTAACAATAACATAGTGAAACCAATGGATTTCTTTTTTAACTTACCTATTAGCGATTCAATGTTCACTGCTCTTCTTGACATCACTTTTCTCCCTCAATGGTCCAGTGGCTCTCTGGGTTAATGCACCTTACTTGACAGCAAGTGCTCATGCGTTCGACTCCACGGAGAGTATTTTTCATTTAGCTTCCTATAGAGCCAATGGAAATTTGCATTGATTTTGGGCTTGAGATAGTTGTGAGATATAGAATCTGTATTAATTGTTCATAAAGAACAAGATGTCATCATACGCTGTATAGATTGGCATTAACAGTAACATAGTGAAACCAATGGATTTCTTTTTTAACTTACCTATTAGCGATTCAATGTTCACTGCTCTTCTTGACATCACTTTTCTCCCTTGATGGTCCAGTGGCTCTCTGGGTTAATGCGCCTGACTTGTCAGCAAGTGCTCATGCGTTCGACTCCACGGAGAGTATTTTTCATTTACATTCCTATAGAGCCAATGGAAATTTGCATTGATTTTGGGCTTGAGATAGTTGTGAGATATAGAATCTGTATTAATTGTTCATAAAGAACAAGATGTCATCATACGCTGTATAGATTGGCATTAACAGTAACATAGAGAAACCAATGGATTTATTTTTTAACTTACCTATTAGCGATTCAATGTTCACTGCCCTTCTTGACATCAAATTGCACCTGTGATGGTCTACTGGCTTACTGGGTTGATGCGCCTGCTTTGTGAACAGATGTTCATGAGTTCAACTCCATGGAAAGTATTTTTAATTTACTTACTCAAAAGCTTCTTATAGAGCCAATGGAAATTTGCATTGATTTTGGACTTGAGATAGTGCAATTGTGAGAAATAGAATCTGTATTAATTGTCCATAAAGAACAAGATGTCATCATACGCTGTATAGATTGGCATTAACAATAACATAGTGAAACCAATGGATTTCTTTTTTAACTTACCTATTAGCGATTCAATGTTCACTGCTCTTCTTGACATCACATTTCTACTGTGTTGGTCCAGTGGCTCTCCGGGTTAATGCGCCTGGCTTGTGAGCAAGTGTTCATGAGTTCGACTCCACAGAGAGTATTTTCATTCAGCTTCCTATAGAGCCAATGGAAATTTGCATTGATTTTGGGCTTGAGATAGTGCAATTGTGAGATATAAAATCTGTATTAATTGTTCATAAAGATCAAGATGTCATCATACGTTGTATAGATTGGCATTAACAATAACATAGTGAAACCAATGAATTTCTTTTTTAACTTACCTATTAGCGATTCAATGTTCACTGCTCTTCTTGACATCGCATTGCTTCTGTGATTGTCCAGTGGCTTTCTGGGTTAATGCGCCTGACTTATGAGCAAGTATTCATGAGTTTGACTCCACAGAGACTATTTTTCATTTGGCTTCCTATAGAGCCCATGCAAATTTGCATTGATTTTGGGCTTGAGATAGTGCAATTGTGAGATATAGAATCTGTATTAATTGTTCATAAAGAACAACATGTCATCATACCCTGTCTAGATTGGCATTAACAGTAACATAGAGAAACCAATGGATTTCTTTTTTAACTTACCTATTAGCGATTCAATGTTCACTGCCCTTCTTGACATCACATTGCTCCTGTGTTGGTCCAGTGGCTCCCTTGCTTAATGCGCCTTACTTGTGCAGCGGTGTTCACGTGTTCAACTCTACGAAGAGTATTTTTCATTTAGCTTCCTATAGAGCCAATGGAAATTTGCATTGATTTTGGGCTTGAGATAGTGCAATTGTGAAATATAGAATCTGTATTAATTGTTCATAAAGAACAAGATGTCATCATACGCTGTATAGATTGGCATTAACAATAATATAGTGAAACCAATGGATTTATTTTTTAACTTACCTATTAGCAATTCAATGTTCACTGCCATTCTTGACATCACATAGCACCTATGATGGTCCAGTGGCTTACTGGGTTAATGCACGTGCATTGTAAACAGGTGTTCATGAATTCGACTTCACAAAGAGTATTTTTCATTTACTTACTAATAAGCTTGCTATAGAGCCAATGGAAATGTGCATTGATTTTCGGCTTGAGATAGTGCAATTGTGAGAAATAGAATCTGTATTAATTGTTCATAAAGAACAAGATGTCATCATACGCTGTATAGATTGGCATTAACAATAACATAGTGAAACCAATGAATTTCTTTTTTAACTTACCTATTAGCGATTCAATGTTCACTGCTCTTCTTGACATCGCATTGCTTCTGTGATTGTCCAGTGGCTTTCTGGGTTAATGCGCCTGACTTGTGAGCAAGTATTCATGAGTTTGACTCCACGGAGACTATTTTTCATTTGGCTTCCTATAGAGCCAATGCAAATTTGCATTGATTTTGGGCTTGAGATAGTGCAATTGTGAGATATAGAATCTGTATTAATTGTTCATAAAGAACAAGATGTCATCATACGCTGTATAGATTGGCATTAACAATAACATAGAGAAACCAATGGATTTATTTTTTAACTTACCTATTAGCGATTCAATGTTCACTGCCCTTCTTGACATCACATTGCTCCTGTGTTGGTCCAGTGGCTCCCTTGCTTAATGCGCCTTACTTGTGCAGCGGTGTTCACGTGTTCAACTCTACGAAGAGTATTTTTCATTTAGCTTCCTATAGAGCCAATGGAAATTTGCATTGATTTTGGGCTTGAGATAGTGCAATTGTGAAATATAGAATCTGTATTAATTGTTCATAAAGAACAAGATGTCATCATACGCTGTATAGATTGGCATTAACAATAATATAGTGAAACCAATGGATTTATTTTTTAACTTACCTATTAGCAATTCAATGTTCACTGCCATTCTTGACATCACATAGCACCTATGATGGTCCAGTGGCTTACTGGGTTAATGCACGTGCCTTGTAAACAGGTGTTCATGAATTCGACTTCACAAAGAGTATTTTTCATTTACTTACTAATAAGCTTGCTATAGAGCCAATGGAAATGTGCATTGATTTTCGGCTTGAGATAGTTGTGAGATATAGAATCTGTATTAATTGTTCATAAAGAACAAGATGTCATCATACGCTGTATAGATTGGCATTAACAATAACATAGTGAAACCAATGGATTTCTTTTTTAACTTACCTATTAGCGATTCAATGTTCACTGCTCTTCTTGACATCACTTTTCTCCCTCAATGGTCCAGTGGCTCTCTGGGTTAATGCACCTTACTTGACAGCAAGTGCTCATGCGTTCGACTCCACGGAGAGTATTTTTCATTTAGCTTCCTATAGAGCCAATGGAAATTTGCATTGATTTTGGGCTTGAGATAGTTGTGAGATATAGAATCTGTATTAATTGTTCATAAAGAACAAGATGTCATCATACGCTGTATAGATTGGCATTAACAGTAACATAGAGAAACCAATGGATTTCTTTTTTAACTTACCTATTAGCGATTCAATGTTCACTGCCCTTCTTGACATCAAATTGCACCTGTGATGGTCCACTGGCTTACTGGGTTGATGCGCCTGCTTTGTGAACAGATGTTCATGAGTTCAACTTCATGGAAAGTATTTTTAATTTACTTACTCAAAAGCTTCTTATAGAGCCAATGGAAATTTGCATTGATTTTGGACTTGAGATAGTGCAATTGTGAGAAATAGAATCTGTATTAATTGTCCATAAAGAACAAGATGTCATCATACGCTGTATAGATTGGCATTAACAATAACATATTGAAACGAATGGATTTCTTTTTTAACTTACCTATTAGCGATTCAATGTTCACTGCTCTTCTTGACATCACATTTCTACTGTGTTGGTCCAGTGGCTCTCCGGGTTAATGTGCTTGGCTTGTGAGCAAGTGTTCATGAGTTCAACTCCACAGAGAGTATTTTCATTCAGCTTCCTATAGAGCCAATGGAAATTTGCATTTATTTTGGACTTGAGATAGTGCAATTGTGAGAAATAGAATCTGTATTAATTGTTCATAAAGAACAAGATGTCATCATACGCTGTATAGATTGGCATTAACAATAACATAGTGAAACCAATGGATTTCTTTTTTAATTTACCTATTAGCGATTCAATGTTCACTGCTCTTCTTGACATCACTTTTCTCCTGTGATGGTCCAGTGGCTCTCTGGGTTAATGCGCTTGAGTTATGAGCAAGTATTCATGAGTTTGACTCCACAGAGACTATTTTTCATTTGGCTTCCTATAGAGCCCATGCAAATTTGCATTGATTTTGGGCTTGAGATAGTGCAATTGTGAGATATAGAATCTGTATTAATTGTTCATAAAGAACAAGATGTCATCATACACTGTACAGATTGGCATTGACAGTAACATAGAGAAACCAATGGATTTATTTTTTAACTTACCTATTAGCGATTCAATGTTCACTGCCCTTCTTGACATTATATTGCTCCTGTGATGGTCCAGTGGCTTCCTTGGTTAAGGCGCCTGACTTGTGAAGAGGTGTTCATGTGTTCAACTCCACGAAGAGTATTTTTCATTTAGCTTCCTATAGAGCCAATGGAAATTTGCATTGATTTTGGGCTTGAGATAGTGCAATTGTGAGATATAAAATCTGTATTAATTGTTCATAAAGAACAAGATGTCATCATACGTTGTATAGATTGGCATTAACAATAACATAGTGAAACCAATGGATTTCTTTTTTAACTTACCTATTAGCAATTCAATGTTCACTGCCATTCTTGACATCACTTAGCACCTATGATGGTCCAGTGGCTTACTGGGTTAATGCACCTGCCTTGTAAACAGGTGTTCATGAATTTGACTTCACAAAGAGAATTTTTAATTTACTTACTAATAAGCTTGCTATAGAGCCAATGCAAATTTGCATTGATTTTGGGCTTGAGATAGTGCAATTGTGAAATATAGAATCTGTATTAATTGTTCATAAAGAACAAGATGTCATCATACGCTGTATAGATTGGCATTAACAATAATATAGTGAAACCAATGGATTTATTTTTTAACTTACCTATTAGCAATTCAATGTTCACTGCCATTCTTGACATCACATAGCACCTATGATGGTCCAGTGGCTTACTGGGTTAATGCACGTGCATTGTAAACAGGTGTTCATGAATTCAACTTCACAAAGAGTATTTTTCATTTACTTACTAATAAGCTTGCTATAGAGCCAATGGAAATGTGCATTGATTTTCGGCTTGAGATAGTGCAATTGTGAGAAATAGAATCTGTATTAATTGTTCATAAAGAACAAGATGTCATCATACGCTGTATAGATTGGCATTAACAATAACATAGTGAAACCAATGAATTTCTTTTTTAACTTACCTATTAGCGATTCAATGTTCACTGCTCTTCTTGACATCGCATTGCTTCTGTGATTGTCCAGTGGCTTTCTGGGTTAATGCGCCTGACTTGTGAGCAAGTATTCATGAGTTTGACTCCACGGAGACTATTTTTCATTTGGCTTCCTATAGAGCCAATGCAAATTTGCATTGATTTTGGGCTTGAGATAGTGCAATTGTGAGATATAGAATCTGTATTAATTGTTCATAAAGAACAAGATGTCATCATACGCTGTATAGATTGGCATTAACAATAACATAGAGAAACCAATGGATTTATTTTTTAACTTACCTATTAGCGATTCAATGTTCACTGCCCTTCTTGACATCACATTGCTCCTGTGTTGGTCCAGTGGCTCCCTTGCTTAATGCGCCTTACTTGTGCAGCGGTGTTCACGTGTTCAACTCTACGAAGAGTATTTTTCATTTAGCTTCCTATAGAGCCAATGGAAATTTGCATTGATTTTGGGCTTGAGATAGTGCAATTGTGAAATATAGAATCTGTATTAATTGTTCATAAAGAACAAGATGTCATCATACGCTGTATAGATTGGCATTAACAATAATATAGTGAAACCAATGGATTTATTTTTTAACTTACCTATTAGCAATTCAATGTTCACTGCCATTCTTGACATCACATAGCACCTATGATGGTCCAGTGGCTTACTGGGTTAATGCACGTGCCTTGTAAACAGGTGTTCATGAATTCGACTTCACAAAGAGTATTTTTCATTTACTTACTAATAAGCTTGCTATAGAGCCAATGGAAATGTGCATTGATTTTCGGCTTGAGATAGTGCAATTGTGAAATATAGAATCTGTATTAATTGTTCATAAAGAACAAGATGTCATCATACGCTGTATAGATTGGCATTAACAATAACATAGTGAAACCAATGGATTTCTTTTTTAACTTACCTATTAGCGATTCAATGTTCACTGCTCTTCTTGACATCACTTTTCTCCCTCAATGGTCCAGTGGCTCTCTGGGTTAATGCACCTTACTTGACAGCAAGTGCTCATGCGTTCGACTCCACGGAGAGTATTTTTCATTTAGCTTCCTATAGAGCCAATGGAAATTTGCATTGATTTTGGGCTTGAGATAGTTGTGAGATATAGAATCTGTATTAATTGTTCATAAAGAACAAGATGTCATCATACGCTGTATAGATTGGCATTAACAGTAACATAGTGAAACCAATGGATTTCTTTTTTAACTTACCTATTAGCGATTCAATGTTCACTGCTCTTCTTGACATCACTTTTCTCCCTTGATGGTCCAGTGGCTCTCTGGGTTAATACGCCTGACTTGTCAGCAAGTGCTCATGCGTTCGACTCCACGGAGAGTATTTTTCATTTACATTCCTATAGAGCCAATGGAAATTTGCATTGATTTTGGGCTTGAGATAGTTGTGAGATATAGAATCTGTATTAATTGTTCATAAAGAACAAGATGTCATCATACGCTGTATAGATTGGCATTAACAGTAACATAGAGAAACCAATGGATTTATTTTTTAACTTACCTATTAGCGATTCAATGTTCACTGCCCTTCTTGACATCAAATTGCACCTGTGATGGTCTACTGGCTTACTGGGTTGATGCGCCTGCTTTGTGAACAGATGTTCATGAGTTCAACTCCATGGAAAGTATTTTTAATTTACTTACTCAAAAGCTTCTTATAGAGCCAATGGAAATTTGCATTGATTTTGGACTTGAGATAGTGCAATTGTGAGAAATAGAATCTGTATTAATTGTCCATAAAGAACAAGATGTCATCATACGCTGTATAGATTGGCATTAACAATAACATATTGAAACGAATGGATTTCTTTTTTTACTTACCTATTAGCGATTCAATGTTCACTGCTCTTCTTGACATCACATTTCTACTGTGTTGGTCCAGTGGCTCTCCGGGTTAATGTGCTTGGCTTGTGAGCAAGTGTTCATGAGTTCAACTCCACAGAGAGTATTTTCATTCAGCTTCCTATAGAGCCAATGGAAATTTGCATTTATTTTGGACTTGAGATAGTGCAATTGTGAGAAATAGAATCTGTATTAATTGTTCATAAAGAACAAGATGTCATCATACGCTGTATAGATTGGCATTAACAATAACATAGTGAAACCAATGGATTTCTTTTTTAATTTACCTATTAGCGATTCAATGTTCACTGCTCTTCTTGACATCACTTTTCTCCTGTGATGGTCCAGTGGCTCTCTGGGTTAATGCGCCTGAGTTATGAGCAAGTATTCATGAGTTTGACTCCACAGAGACTATTTTTCATTTGGCTTCCTATAGAGCCCATGCAAATTTGCATTGATTTTGGGCTTGAGATAGTGCAATTGTGAGATATAGAATCTGTATTAATTGTTCATAAAGAACAAGATGTCATCATACACTGTACAGATTGGCATTGACAGTAACATAGAGAAACCAATGGATTTATTTTTTAACTTACCTATTAGCGATTCAATGTTCACTGCCCTTCTTGACATTATATTGCTCCTGTGATGGTCCAGTGGCTTCCTTGGTTAAGGCGCCTGACTTGTGAAGAGGTGTTCATGTGTTCAACTCCACGAAGAGTATTTTTCATTTAGCTTCCTATAGAGCCAATGGAAATTTGCATTGATTTTGGGCTTGAGATAGTGCAATTGTGAGATATAAAATCTGTATTAATTGTTCATAAAGAACAAGATGTCATCATACGTTGTATAGATTGGCATTAACAATAACATAGTGAAACCAATGGATTTCTTTTTTAACTTACCTATTAGCAATTCAATGTTCACTGCCATTCTTGACATCACTTAGCACCTATGATGGTCCAGTGGCTTACTGGGTTAATGCACCTGCCTTGTAAACAGGTGTTCATGAATTTGACTTCACAAAGAGAATTTTTAATTTACTTACTAATAAGCTTGCTATAGAGCCAATGCAAATTTGCATTGATTTTGGGCTTGAGATAGTGCAATTGTGAAATATAGAATCTGTATTAATTGTTCATAAAGAACAAGATGTCATCATACGCTGTATAGATTGGCATTAACAATAATATAGTGAAACCAATGGATTTATTTTTTAACTTACCTATTAGCAATTCAATGTTCACTGCCATTCTTGACATCACATAGCACCTATGATGGTCCAGTGGCTTACTGGGTTAATGCACGTGCATTGTAAACAGGTGTTCATGAATTCAACTTCACAAAGAGTATTTTTCATTTACTTACTAATAAGCTTGCTATAGAGCCAATGGAAATGTGCATTGATTTTCGGCTTGAGATAGTGCAATTGTGAGAAATAGAATCTGTATTAATTGTTCATAAAGAACAAGATGTCATCATACGCTGTATAGATTGGCATTAACAATAACATAGTGAAACCAATGAATTTCTTTTTTAACTTACCTATTAGCGATTCAATGTTCACTGCTCTTCTTGACATCGCATTGCTTCTGTGATTGTCCAGTGGCTTTCTGGGTTAATGCGCCTGACTTGTGAGCAAGTATTCATGAGTTTGACTCCACGGAGACTATTTTTCATTTGGCTTCCTATAGAGCCAATGCAAATTTGCATTGATTTTGGGCTTGAGATAGTGCAATTGTGAGATATAGAATCTGTATTAATTGTTCATAAAGAACAAGATGTCATCATACGCTGTATAGATTGGCATTAACAATAACATAGAGAAACCAATGGATTTATTTTTTAACTTACCTATTAGCGATTCAATGTTCACTGCCCTTCTTGACATCACATTGCTCCTGTGTTGGTCCAGTGGCTCCCTTGCTTAATGCGCCTTACTTGTGCAGCGGTGTTCACGTGTTCAACTCTACGAAGAGTATTTTTCATTTAGCTTCCTATAGAGCCAATGGAAATTTGCATTGATTTTGGGCTTGAGATAGTGCAATTGTGAAATATAGAATCTGTATTAATTGTTCATAAAGAACAAGATGTCATCATACGCTGTATAGATTGGCATTAACAATAATATAGTGAAACCAATGGATTTATTTTTTAACTTACCTATTAGCAATTCAATGTTCACTGCCATTCTTGACATCACATAGCACCTATGATGGTCCAGTGGCTTACTGGGTTAATGCACGTGCCTTGTAAACAGGTGTTCATGAATTCGACTTCACAAAGAGTATTTTTCATTTACTTACTAATAAGCTTGCTATAGAGCCAATGGAAATGTGCATTGATTTTCGGCTTGAGATAGTGCAATTGTGAAATATAGAATCTGTATTAATTGTTCATAAAGAACAAGATGTCATCATACGCTGTATAGATTGGCATTAACAATAACATAGTGAAACCAATGGATTTCTTTTTTAACTTACCTATTAGCGATTCAATGTTCACTGCTCTTCTTGACATCACTTTTCTCCCTCAATGGTCCAGTGGCTCTCTGGGTTAATGCACCTTACTTGACAGCAAGTGCTCATGCGTTCGACTCCACGGAGAGTATTTTTCATTTAGCTTCCTATAGAGCCAATGGAAATTTGCATTGATTTTGGGCTTGAGATAGTTGTGAGATATAGAATCTGTATTAATTGTTCATAAAGAACAAGATGTCATCATACGCTGTATAGATTGGCATTAACAGTAACATAGTGAAACCAATGGATTTCTTTTTTAACTTACCTATTAGCGATTCAATGTTCACTGCTCTTCTTGACATCACTTTTCTCCCTTGATGGTCCAGTGGCTCTCTGGGTTAATACGCCTGACTTGTCAGCAAGTGCTCATGCGTTCGACTCCACGGAGAGTATTTTTCATTTACATTCCTATAGAGCCAATGGAAATTTGCATTGATTTTGGGCTTGAGATAGTTGTGAGATATAGAATCTGTATTAATTGTTCATAAAGAACAAGATGTCATCATACGCTGTATAGATTGGCATTAACAGTAACATAGAGAAACCAATGGATTTATTTTTTAACTTACCTATTAGCGATTCAATGTTCACTGCCCTTCTTGACGTCAAATTGCACCTGTGATGGTCTACTGGCTTACTGGGTTGATGCGCCTGCTTTGTGAACAGATGTTCATGAGTTCAACTCCATGGAAAGTATTTTTAATTTACTTACTCAAAAGCTTCTTATAGAGCCAATGGAAATTTGCATTGATTTTGGACTTGAGATAGTGCAATTGTGAGAAATAGAATCTGTATTAATTGTCCATAAAGAACAAGATGTCATCATACGCTGTATAGATTGGCATTAACAATAACATAGTGAAACCAATGGATTTCTTTTTTAACTTACCTATTAGCGATTCAATGTTCACTGCTCTTTTTGTCATTACATTTCTCCTGTGATGGTCCAGTGGCTCTCTAGGTTAATGCGCCTGACATGTGAGCAAGTGTTCATGAGTTCGACTCCACAGAGAGTATTTTCATTCAGCTTCCTATAGAGCCAATGGAAATTTGCATTGATTTTGGGCTTGAGATAGTGCAATTGTGAGATATAAAATCTGTATTAATTGTTCATAAAGATCAAGATGTCATCATACGTTGTATAGATTGGCATTAACAATAACATAGTGAAACCAATGAATTTCTTTTTTAACTTACCTATTAGCGATTCAATGTTCACTGCTCTTCTTGACATCGCATTGCTTCTGTGATTGTCCAGTGGCTTTCTGGGTTAATGCGCCTGACTTATGAGCAAGTATTCATGAGTTTGACTCCACAGAGACTATTTTTCATTTGGCTTCCTATAGAGCCCATGCAAATTTGCATTGATTTTGGGCTTGAGATAGTGCAATTGTGAGATATAGAATCTGTATTAATTGTTCAAAAAGAACAACATGTCATCATACCCTGTCTAGATTGGCATTAACAGTAACATAGAGAAACCAATGGATTTCTTTTTTAACTTACCTATTAGCGATTCAATGTTCACTGCCCTTCTTGACATCACATTGCTCCTGTGTTGGTCCAGTGGCTCCCTTGCTTAATGCGCCTTACTTGTGCAGCGGTGTTCACGTGTTCAACTCTACGAAGAGTATTTTTCATTTAGCTTCCTATAGAGCCAATGGAAATTTGCATTGATTTTGGGCTTGAGATAGTGCAATTGTGAAATATAGAATCTGTATTAATTGTTCATAAAGAACAAGATGTCATCATACGCTGTATAGATTGGCATTAACAATAATATAGTGAAACCAATGGATTTATTTTTTAACTTACCTATTAGCAATTCAATGTTCACTGCCATTCTTGACATCACATAGCACCTATGATGGTCCAGTGGCTTACTGGGTTAATGCACGTGCATTGTAAACAGGTGTTCATGAATTCGACTTCACAAAGAGTATTTTTCATTTACTTACTAATAAGCTTGCTATAGAGCCAATGGAAATGTGCATTGATTTTCGGCTTGAGATAGTGCAATTGTGAGAAATAGAATCTGTATTAATTGTTCATAAAGAACAAGATGTCATCATACGCTGTATAGATTGGCATTAACAATAACATAGTGAAACCAATGAATTTCTTTTTTAACTTACCTATTAGCGATTCAATGTTCACTGCTCTTCTTGACATCGCATTGCTTCTGTGATTGTCCAGTGGCTTTCTGGGTTAATGCGCCTGACTTGTGAGCAAGTATTCATGAGTTTGACTCCACGGAGACTATTTTTCATTTGGCTTCCTATAGAGCCAATGCAAATTTGCATTGATTTTGGGCTTGAGATAGTGCAATTGTGAGATATAGAATCTGTATTAATTGTTCATAAAGAACAAGATGTCATCATACGCTGTATAGATTGGCATTAACAATAACATAGAGAAACCAATGGATTTATTTTTTAACTTACCTATTAGCGATTCAATGTTCACTGCCCTTCTTGACATCACATTGCTCCTGTGTTGGTCCAGTGGCTCCCTTGCTTAATGCGCCTTACTTGTGCAGCGGTGTTCACGTGTTCAACTCTACGAAGAGTATTTTTCATTTAGCTTCCTATAGAGCCAATGGAAATTTGCATTGATTTTGGGCTTGAGATAGTGCAATTGTGAAATATAGAATCTGTATTAATTGTTCATAAAGAACAAGATGTCATCATACGCTGTATAGATTGGCATTAACAATAATATAGTGAAACCAATGGATTTATTTTTTAACTTACCTATTAGCAATTCAATGTTCACTGCCATTCTTGACATCACATAGCACCTATGATGGTCCAGTGGCTTACTGGGTTAATGCACGTGCCTTGTAAACAGGTGTTCATGAATTCGACTTCACAAAGAGTATTTTTCATTTACTTACTAATAAGCTTGCTATAGAGCCAATGGAAATGTGCATTGATTTTCGGCTTGAGATAGTGCAATTGTGAGAAATAGAATCTGTATTAATTGTTCATAAAGAACAAGATGTCATCATACGCTGTATAGATTGGCATTAACAATAACATAGTGAAACCAATGGATTTCTTTTTTAACTTACCTATTAGCGATTCAATGTTCACTGCTCTTCTTGACATCACTTTTCTCCCTCAATGGTCCAGTGGCTCTCTGGGTTAATGCACCTTACTTGACAGCAAGTGCTCATGCGTTCGACTCCACGGAGAGTATTTTTCATTTAGCTTCCTATAGAGCCAATGGAAATTTGCATTGATTTTGGGCTTGAGATAGTTGTGAGATATAGAATCTGTATTAATTGTTCATAAAGAACAAGATGTCATCATACGCTGTATAGATTGGCATTAACAGTAACATAGAGAAACCAATGGATTTCTTTTTTAACTTACCTATTAGCGATTCAATGTTCACTGCCCTTCTTGACATCAAATTGCACCTGTGATGGTCCACTGGCTTACTGGGTTGATGCGCCTGCTTTGTGAACAGATGTTCATGAGTTCAACTTCATGGAAAGTATTTTTAATTTACTTACTCAAAAGCTTCTTATAGAGCCAATGGAAATTTGCATTGATTTTGGACTTGAGATAGTGCAATTGTGAGAAATAGAATCTGTATTAATTGTCCATAAAGAACAAGATGTCATCATACGCTGTATAGATTGGCATTAACAATAACATAGTGAAACGAATGGATTTCTTTTTTAACTTACCTATTAGCGATTCAATGTTCACTGCTCTTCTTGACATCACATTTCTACTGTGTTGGTCCAGTGGCTCTCCGGGTTAATGTGCTTGGCTTGTGAGCAAGTGTTCATGAGTTCAACTCCACAGAGAGTATTTTCATTCAGCTTCCTATAGAGCCAATGGAAATTTGCATTTATTTTGGACTTGAGATAGTGCAATTGTGAGAAATAGAATCTGTATTAATTGTTCATAAAGAACAAGATGTCATCATACGCTGTATAGATTGGCATTAACAATAACATAGTGAAACCAATGGATTTCTTTTTTAATTTACCTATTAGCGATTCAATGTTCACTGCTCTTCTTGACATCACTTTTCTCCTGTGATGGTCCAGTGGCTCTCTGGGTTAATGCGCCTGACTTATGAGCAAGTATTCATGAGTTTGACTCCACAGAGACTATTTTTCATTTGGCTTCCTATAGAGCCCATGCAAATTTGCATTGATTTTGGGCTTGAGATAGTGCAATTGTGAGATATAGAATCTGTATTAATTGTTCATAAAGAACAAGATGTCATCATACACTGTACAGATTGGCATTGACAGTAACATAGAGAAACCAATGGATTTATTTTTTAACTTACCTATTAGCGATTCAATGTTCACTGCCCTTCTTGACATTATATTGCTCCTGTGATGGTCCAGTGGCTTCCTTGGTTAAGGCGCCTGACTTGTGAAGAGGTGTTCATGTGTTCAACTCCACGAAGAGTATTTTTCATTTAGCTTCCTATAGAGCCAATGGAAATTTGCATTGATTTTGGGCTTGAGATAGTGGAATTGTGAGATATAAAATCTGTATTAATTGTTCATAAAGAACAAGATGTCATCATACGTTGTATAGATTGGCATTAACAATAACATAGTGAAACCAATGGATTTCTTTTTTAACTTACCTATTAGCAATTCAATGTTCACTGCCATTCTTGACATCACTTAGCACCTATGATGGTCCAGTGGCTTACTGGGTTAATGCACCTGCCTTGTAAACAGGTGTTCATGAATTTGACTTCACAAAGAGAATTTTTAATTTACTTACTAATAAGCTTGCTATAGCGCCAATGCAAATTTGCATTGATTTTGGGCTTGAGATAGTGCAATTGTGAGATATAGAATCTGTATTAATTGTTCATAAAGAACAAGATTTCATCATACACTGTACAGATTGGCATTAACAGTAACATAGAGAAACCAATGGATTTCTTTTTTAACTTACCTTTTAGCGATTCAATGTTCACTGCCCTTCTTGACATCAAATTGCACCTGTGATGGTCCAGTGGCTTACTGGGTTAATGCACCTGCCACGTAAACAGGTGTTCATGAATTCGACTTCACAAAGAGTATTTTTTTATTTACTTACTAATAAGTTTGCTATAGAGCCAATGGAAATGTGCATTGATTTTCGGCTTGAGATAGAGCAATTGTGAGATATAGAATCTGTATTAATTGTTCATAAAGAACAAGATGTCATCTTACGCTGTATAGATTGGAATTAACAATAACATAGTGAAACCAATGGATTTCTTTTTTAACTTACCTATTAGCGATTCAATGTTCACTGCTCTTCTTGACATCACATTTCTCCCGTGATGGTCCAGTGGCTCTCTGGGTTAATGCGCCTGACTTGTCAGCAAGTGTTCATGAGTTCGACTCCACGGAGAGCATTTTTCATTTAGCTTCCTATAGAGCCAATGGAAATTTGCATTGATTTTGGACTTGAGATAGTGCAATTGTGAGAAATAGAATCTGTATTAATTGTTCATAAAGAACAAGATGTCATCAGACGCTGTATAGATTGGCATTAACAATAACATAGTGAAACCAATGGATTTTTTTTTTCTTACCTATTAGCGATTCAATGTTCACTGCCCTTCTTGACATCAAATTGCAACTGTGATGGTCCACTGGCTTACTGGGTTGATGCGCTTGCTTTGAGAACAGATGTTCATGAGTTTGACTCCACGGAAAGTATTTTTAATTTACTTACTCATAAGCTTTTTATAGAGCCAATGGAAATTTGCATTGATTTTCGGCTTGAGATAGAGCAATTGTGAGATACAGAATCTGTATTAATTGTTCATAAAGAACAAGATGTCATCATACGTTGTATAGATTGGCATTAACAATAACATAGTGAAACCAATGAATTTCTTTTTTAACTTACCTATTAGCGATTCAATGTTCACTGCTCTTCTTGACATCGCATTGCTTCTGTGATTGTCCAGTGGCTTTCTGGGTTAATGCGCCTGACTTATGAGCAAGTATTCATGAGTTTGACTCCACAGAGACTATTTTTCATTTGGCTTCCTATAGAGCCCATGCAAATTTGCATTGATTTTGGGCTTGAGATAGTGCAATTGTGAGATATAAAATCTGTATTAATTGTTCATAAAGATCAAGATGTCATCATACGTTGTATAGATTGGCATTAACAATAACATAGTGAAACCAATGAATTTCTTTTTTAACTTACCTATTAGCGATTCAATGTTCACTGCTCTTCTTGACATCGCATTGCTTCTGTGATTGTCCAGTGGCTTTCTGGGTTAATGCGCCTGACTTATGAGCAAGTATTCATGAGTTTGACTCCACAGAGACTATTTTTCATTTGGCTTCCTATAGAGCCCATGCAAATTTGCATTGATTTTGGGCTTGAGATAGTGCAATTGTGAGATATAGAATCTGTATTAATTGTTCATAAAGAACAACATGTCATCATACCCTGTCTAGATTGGCATTAACAGTAACATAGAGAAACCAATGGATTTCTTTTTTAACTTACCTATTAGCGATTCAATGTTCACTGCCCTTCTTGACATCACATTGCTCCTGTGTTGGTCCAGTGGCTCCCTTGCTTAATGCGCCTTACTTGTGCAGTGGTGTTCACGTGTTCAACTCTACGAAGAGTATTTTTCATTTAGCTTCCTATAGAGCCAATGGAAATTTGCATTGATTTTGGGCTTGAGATAGTGCAATTGTGAAATATAGAATCTGTATTAATTGTTCATAAAGAACAAGATGTCATCATACGCTGTATAGATTGGCATTAACAATAATATAGTGAAACCAATGGATTTATTTTTTAACTTACCTATTAGCAATTCAATGTTCACTGCCATTCTTGACATCACATAGCACCTATGATGGTCCAGTGGCTTACTGGGTTAATGCACGTGCATTGTAAACAGGTGTTCATGAATTCGACTTCACAAAGAGTATTTTTCATTTACTTACTAATAAGCTTGCTATAGAGCCAATGGAAATGTGCATTGATTTTCGGCTTGAGATAGTGCAAGTGTGAGAAATAGAATCTGTATTAATTGTTCATAAAGAACAAGATGTCATCATACGCTGTATAGATTGGCATTAACAATAACATAGTGAAACCAATGAATTTCTTTTTTAACTTACCTATTAGCGATTCAATGTTCACTGCTCTTCTTGACATCGCATTGCTTCTGTGATTGTCCAGTGGCTTTCTGGGTTAATGCGCCTGACTTGTGAGCAAGTATTCATGAGTTTGACTCCACGGAGACTATTTTTCATTTGGCTTCCTATAGAGCCAATGCAAATTTGCATTGATTTTGGGCTTGAGATAGTGCAATTGTGAGATATAGAATCTGTATTAATTGTTCATAAAGAACAAGATGTCATCATACGCTGTATAGATTGGCATTAACAATAACATAGAGAAACCAATGGATTTATTTTTTAACTTACCTATTAGCGATTCAATGTTCACTGCCCTTCTTGACATCACATTGCTCCTGTGTTGGTCCAGTGGCTCCCTTGCTTAATGCGCCTTACTTGTGCAGCGGTGTTCACGTGTTCAACTCTACGAAGAGTATTTTTCATTTAGCTTCCTATAGAGCCAATGGAAATTTGCATTGATTTTGGGCTTGAGATAGTGCAATTGTGAAATATAGAATCTGTATTAATTGTTCATAAAGAACAAGATGTCATCATACGCTGTATAGATTGGCATTAACAATAATATAGTGAAACCAATGGATTTATTTTTTAACTTACCTATTAGCAATTCAATGTTCACTGCCATTCTTGACATCACATAGCACCTATGATGGTCCAGTGGCTTACTGGGTTAATGCACGTGCATTGTAAACAGGTGTTCATGAATTCGACTTCACAAAGAGTATTTTTCATTTACTTACTAATAAGCTTGCTATAGAGCCAATGGAAATGTGCATTGATTTTCGGCTTGAGATAGTGCAATTGTGAGAAATAGAATCTGTATTAATTGTTCATAAAGAACAAGATGTCATCATACGCTGTATAGATTGGCATTAACAATAACATAGTGAAACCAATGAATTTCTTTTTTAACTTACCTATTAGCGATTCAATGTTCACTGCTCTTCTTGACATCGCATTGCTTCTGTGATTGTCCAGTGGCTTTCTGGGTTAATGCGCCTGACTTGTGAGCAAGTATTCATGAGTTTGACTCCACGGAGACTATTTTTCATTTGGCTTCCTATAGAGCCAATGCAAATTTGCATTGATTTTGGGCTTGAGATAGTGCAATTGTGAGATATAGAATCTGTATTAATTGTTCATAAAGAACAAGATGTCATCATACGCTGTATAGATTGGCATTAACAATAACATAGAGAAACCAATGGATTTATTTTTTAACTTACCTATTAGCGATTCAATGTTCACTGCCCTTCTTGACATCACATTGCTCCTGTGTTGGTCCAGTGGCTCCCTTGCTTAATGCGCCTTACTTGTGCAGCGGTGTTCACGTGTTCAACTCTACGAAGAGTATTTTTCATTTAGCTTCCTATAGAGCCAATGGAAATTTGCATTGATTTTGGGCTTGAGATAGTGCAATTGTGAAATATAGAATCTGTATTAATTGTTCATAAAGAACAAGATGTCATCATACGCTGTATAGATTGGCATTAACAATAATATAGTGAAACCAATGGATTTATTTTTTAACTTACCTATTAGCAATTCAATGTTCACTGCCATTCTTGACATCACATAGCACCTATGATGGTCCAGTGGCTTACTGGGTTAATGCACGTGCCTTGTAAACAGGTGTTCATGAATTCGACTTCACAAAGAGTATTTTTCATTTACTTACTAATAAGCTTGCTATAGAGCCAATGGAAATGTGCATTGATTTTCGGCTTGAGATAGTGCAATTGTGAGAAATAGAATCTGTATTAATTGTTCATAAAGAACAAGATGTCATCATACGCTGTATAGATTGGCATTAACAATAACATAGTGAAACCAATGGATTTCTTTTTTAACTTACCTATTAGCGATTCAATGTTCACTGCTCTTCTTGACATCACTTTTCTCCCTCAATGGTCCAGTGGCTCTCTGGGTTAATGCACCTTACTTGACAGCAAGTGCTCATGCGTTCGACTCCACGGAGAGTATTTTTCATTTAGCTTCCTATAGAGCCAATGGAAATTTGCATTGATTTTGGGCTTGAGATAGTTGTGAGATATAGAATCTGTATTAATTGTTCATAAAGAACAAGATGTCATCATACGCTGTATAGATTGGCATTAACAGTAACATAGAGAAACCAATGGATTTCTTTTTTAACTTACCTATTAGCGATTCAATGTTCACTGCCCTTCTTGACATCAAATTGCACCTGTGATGGTCCACTGGCTTACTGGGTTGATGCGCCTGCTTTGTGAACAGATGTTCATGAGTTCAACTTCATGGAAAGTATTTTTAATTTACTTACTCAAAAGCTTCTTATAGAGCCAATGGAAATTTGCATTGATTTTGGACTTGAGATAGTGCAATTGTGAGAAATAGAATCTGTATTAATTGTCCATAAAGAACAAGATGTCATCATACGCTGTATAGATTGGCATTAACAATAACATAGTGAAACGAATGGATTTCTTTTTTAACTTACCTATTAGCGATTCAATGTTCACTGCTCTTCTTGACATCACATTTCTACTGTGTTGGTCCAGTGGCTCTCCGGGTTAATGTGCTTGGCTTTTGAGCAAGTGTTCATGAGTTCAACTCCACAGAGAGTATTTTCATTCAGCTTCCTATAGAGCCAATGGAAATTTGCATTTATTTTGGACTTGAGATAGTGCAATTGTGAGAAATAGAATCTGTATTAATTGTTCATAAAGAACAAGATGTCATCATACGCTGTATAGATTGGCATTAACAATAACATAGTGAAACCAATGGATTTCTTTTTTAATTTACCTATTAGCGATTCAATGTTCACTGCTCTTCTTGACATCACTTTTCTCCTGTGATGGTCCAGTGGCTCTCTGGGTTAATGCGCCTGACTTATGAGCAAGTATTCATGAGTTTGACTCCACAGAGACTATTTTTCATTTGGCTTCCTATAGAGCCCATGCAAATTTGCATTGATTTTGGGCTTGAGATAGTGCAATTGTGAGATATAGAATCTGTATTAATTGTTCATAAAGAACAAGATGTCATCATACGCTGTACAGATTGGCATTGACAGTAACATAGAGAAACCAATGGATTTATTTTTTAACTTACCTATTAGCGATTCAATGTTCACTGCCCTTCTTGACATTATGTTGCTCCTGTGATGGTCCAGTGGCTTCCTTGGTTAAGGCGCCTGACTTGTGAAGAGGTGTTCATGTGTTCAACTCCACGAAGAGTATTTTTCATTTAGCTTCCTATAGAGCCAATGGAAATTTGCATTGATTTTGGGCTTGAGATAGTGCAATTGTGAGATATAAAATCTGTATTAATTGTTCATAAAGAACAAGATGTCATCATACGTTGTATAGATTGGCATTAACAATAACATAGTGAAACCAATGGATTTCTTTTTTAACTTACCTATTAGCAATTCAATGTTCACTGCCATTCTTGACATCACTTAGCACCTATGATGGTCCAGTGGCTTACTGGGTTAATGCACCTGCCTTGTAAACAGGTGTTCATGAATTTGACTTCACAAAGAGAATTTTTAATTTACTTACTAATAAGCTTGCTATAGAGCCAATGCAAATTTGCATTGATTTTGGGCTTGAGATAGTGCAATTGTGAGATATAGAATCTGTATTAATTGTTCATAAAGAACAAGATGTCATCATACACTGTACAGATTGGCATTAACAGTAACATAGAGAAACCAATGGATTTCTTTTTTAACTTACCTTTTAGCGATTCAATGTTCACTGCCCTTCTTGACATCAAATTGCACCTGTGATGGTCCAGTGGCTTACTGGGTTAATGCACCTGCCACGTAAACAGGTGTTCATGAATTCGACTTCACAAAGAGTATTTTTTTATTTACTTACTAATAAGTTTGCTATAGAGCCAATGGAAATGTGCATTGATTTTCGGCTTGAGATAGAGCAATTGTGAGATATAGAATCTGTATTAATTGTTCATAAAGAACAAGATGTCATCTTACGCTGTATAGATTGGAATTAACAATAACATAGTGAAACCAATGGATTTCTTTTTTAACTTACCTATTAGCGATTCAATGTTCACTGCTCTTCTTGACATCACATTTCTCCCGTGATGGTCCAGTGGCTCTCTGGGTTAATGCGCCTGACTTGTCAGCAAGTGTTCATGAGTTCGACTCCACGGAGAGCATTTTTCATTTAGCTTCCTATAGAGCCAATGGAAATTTGCATTGATTTTGGACTTGAGATAGTGCAATTGTGAGAAATAGAATCTGTATTAATTGTTCATAAAGAACAAGATGTCATCAGACGCTGTATAGATTGGCATTAACAATAACATAGTGAAACCAATGGATTTTTTTTTTCTTACCTATTAGCGATTCAATGTTCACTGCCCTTCTTGACATCAAATTGCAACTGTGATGGTCCACTGGCTTACTGGGTTGATGCGCTTGCTTTGAGAACAGATGTTCATGAGTTTGACTCCACGGAAAGTATTTTTAATTTACTTACTCATAAGCTTTTTATAGAGCCAATGGAAATTTGCATTGATTTTCGGCTTGAGATAGAGCAATTGTGAGATATAGAATCTGTATTAATTGTTCATAAAGAACAAGATGTCATCATACGTTGTATAGATTGGCATTAACAATAACATAGTGAAACCAATGAATTTCTTTTTTAACTTACCTATTAGCGATTCAATGTTCACTGCTCTTCTTGACATCGCATTGCTTCTGTGATTGTCCAGTGGCTTTCTGGGTTAATGCGCTTGACTTATGAGCAAGTATTCATGAGTTTGACTCCACAGAGACTATTTTTCATTTGGATTCCTATAGAGCCCATGCAAATTTGCATTGATTTTGGGCTTGAGATAGTGCAATTGTGAGATATAAAATCTGTATTAATTGTTCATAAAGATCAAGATGTCATCATACGTTGTATAGATTGGCATTAACAATAACATAGTCAAACCAATGAATTTCTTTTTTAACTTACCTATTAGCGATTCAATGTTCACTGCTCTTCTTGACATCGCATTGCTTCTGTGATTGTCCAGTGGCTTTCTGGGTTAATGCGCCTGACTTATGAGCAAGTATTCATGAGTTTGACTCCACAGAGACTATTTTTCATTTGGCTTCCTATAGAGCCCATGCAAATTTGCATTGATTTTGGGCTTGAGATAGTGCAATTGTGAGATATAGAATCTGTATTAATTGTTCATAAAGAACAACATGTCATCATACCCTGTCTAGATTGGCATTAACAGTAACATAGAGAAACCAATGGATTTCTTTTTTAACTTACCTATTAGCGATTCAATGTTCACTGCCCTTCTTGACATCACATTGCTCCTGTGTTGGTCCAGTGGCTCCCTTGCTTAATGCGCCTTACTTGTGCAGCGGTGTTCACGTGTTCAACTCTATGAAGAGTATTTTTCATTTAGCTTCCTATAGAGCCAATGGAAATTTGCATTGATTTTGGGCTTGAGATAGTGCAATTGTGAAATATAGAATCTGTATTAATTGTTCATAAAGAACAAGATGTCATCATACGCTGTATAGATTGGCATTAACAATAATATAGTGAAACCAATGGATTTATTTTTTAACTTACCTATTAGCAATTCAATGTTCACTGCCATTCTTGACATCACATAGCACCTATGATGGTCCAGTGGCTTACTGGGTTAATGCACGTGCATTGTAAACAGGTGTTCATGAATTCGACTTCACAAAGAGTATTTTTCATTTACTTACTAATAAGCTTGCTATAGAGCCAATGGAAATGTGCATTGATTTTCGGCTTGAGATAGTGCAATTGTGAGAAATAGAATCTGTATTAATTGTTCATAAAGAACAAGATGTCATCATACGCTGTATAGATTGGCATTAACAATAACATAGTGAAACCAATGAATTTCTTTTTTAACTTACCTATTAGCGATTCAATGTTCACTGCTCTTCTTGACATCGCATTGCTTCTGTGATTGTCCAGTGGCTTTCTGGGTTAATGCGCCTGACTTGTGAGCAAGTATTCATGAGTTTGACTCCACGGAGACTATTTTTCATTTGGCTTCCTATAGAGCCAATGCAAATTTGCATTGATTTTGGGCTTGAGATAGTGCAATTGTGAGATATAGAATCTGTATTAATTGTTCATAAAGAACAAGATGTCATCATACGCTGTATAGATTGGCATTAACAATAACATAGAGAAACCAATGGATTTATTTTTTAACTTACCTATTAGCGATTCAATG
Source organism: Phyllobates terribilis (assembly GCF_046119375.1). Classification (NCBI taxonomy): domain Eukaryota; kingdom Metazoa; phylum Chordata; class Amphibia; order Anura; family Dendrobatidae; genus Phyllobates; species Phyllobates terribilis. The sequence continues at coordinate 321,750,744 of NW_027362764.1, read as the reverse complement.
TTCACTGCCCTTCTTGACATCACATTGCTCCTGTGTTGGTCCAGTGGCTCCCTTGCTTAATGCGCCTTACTTGTGCAGCGGTGTTCACGTGTTCAACTCTACGAAGAGTATTTTTCATTTAGCTTCCTATAGAGCCAATGGAAATTTGCATTGATTTTGGGCTTGAGATAGTGCAATTGTGAAATATAGAATCTGTATTAATTGTTCATAAAGAACAAGATGTCATCATACGCTGTATAGATTGGCATTAACAATAATATAGTGAAACCAATGGATTTATTTTTTAACTTACCTATTAGCAATTCAATGTTCACTGCCATTCTTGACATCACATAGCACCTATGATGGTCCAGTGGCTTACTGGGTTAATGCACGTGCCTTGTAAACAGGTGTTCATGAATTCGACTTCACAAAGAGTATTTTTCATTTACTTACTAATAAGCTTGCTATAGAGCCAATGGAAATGTGCATTGATTTTCGGCTTGAGATAGTGCAATTGTGAGAAATAGAATCTGTATTAATTGTTCATAAAGAACAAGATGTCATCATACGCTGTATAGATTGGCATTAACAATAACATAGTGAAACCAATGGATTTCTTTTTTAACTTACCTATTAGCGATTCAATGTTCACTGCTCTTCTTGACATCACTTTTCTCCCTCAATGGTCCAGTGGCTCTCTGGGTTAATGCACCTTACTTGACAGCAAGTGCTCATGCGTTCGACTCCACGGAGAGTATTTTTCATTTAGCTTCCTATAGAGCCAATGGAAATTTGCATTGATTTTGGGCTTGAGATAGTTGTGAGATATAGAATCTGTATTAATTGTTCATAAAGAACAAGATGTCATCATACGCTGTATAGATTGGCATTAACAGTAACATAGAGAAACCAATGGATTTCTTTTTTAACTTACCTATTAGCGATTCAATGTTCACTGCCCTTCTTGACATCGAATTGCACCTGTGATGGTCCACTGGCTTACTGGGTTGATGCGCCTGCTTTGTGAACAGATGTTCATGAGTTCAACTTCATGGAAAGTATTTTTAATTTACTTACTCAAAAGCTTCTTATAGAGCCAATGGAAATTTGCATTGATTTTGGACTTGAGATAGTGCAATTGTGAGAAATAGAATCTGTATTAATTGTCCATAAAGAACAAGATGTCATCATACGCTGTATAGATTGGCATTAACAATAACATAGTGAAACGAATGGATTTCTTTTTTAACTTACCTATTAGCGATTCAATGTTCACTGCTCTTCTTGACATCACATTTCTACTGTGTTGGTCCAGTGGCTCTCCGGGTTAATGTGCTTGGCTTGTGAGCAAGTGTTCATGAGTTCAACTCCACAGAGAGTATTTTCATTCAGCTTCCTATAGAGCCAATGGAAATTTGCATTTATTTTGGACTTGAGATAGTGCAATTGTGAGAAATAGAATCTGTATTAATTGTTCATAAAGAACAAGATGTCATCATACGCTGTATAGATTGGCATTAACAATAACATAGTGAAACCAATGGATTTCTTTTTTAATTTACCTATTAGCGATTCAATGTTCACTGCTCTTCTTGACATCACTTTTCTCCTGTGATGGTCCAGTGGCTCTCTGGGTTAATGCGCCTGACTTATGAGCAAGTATTCATGAGTTTGACTCCACAGAGACTATTTTTCATTTGGCTTCCTATAGAGCCCATGCAAATTTGCATTGATTTTGGGCTTGAGATAGTGCAATTGTGAGATATAGAATCTGTATTAATTGTTCATAAAGAACAAGATGTCATCATACGCTGTACAGATTGGCATTGACAGTAACATAGAGAAACCAATGGATTTATTTTTTAACTTACCTATTAGCGATTCAATGTTCACTGCCCTTCTTGACATCAAATTGCATATGTGATGGTCCACTGGCTTACTGAGTTGATGTGTCTCCTTTGTGAACAGATGTTCATGAGTTCAACTCCATAGAAAGTATTTTTAATTTACTTCCTCATAAGCTTCTTATAGAGCCAATGGAAATTTGCATTGATTTTGGACTTGAGATAGTGCAATTGTGAGAAATAGAATCTGTATTAATTGTTCATAAAGAACAAGATGTCATCATACGCTGTATAGATTGGCATTAACAATAACATAGTGAAACCAATGGATTTCTTTTTTAACTTACCTATTAGCGATTCAATGTTCACTGCCCTTCTTGACATTATATTGCTCCTGTGATGGTCCAGTGGCTTCCTTGGTTAAGGCGCCTGACTTGTGAAGAGGTGTTCATGTGTTCAACTCCACGAAGAATATTTTTCATTTAGCTTCCTATAGAGCCAATGGAAATTTGCATTGATTTTGGGCTTGAGATAGTGCAATTGTGAGATATAAAATCTGTATTAATGGTTCATAAAGAACAAGATGTCATCATACGTTGTATAGATTGGCATTAACAATAACATAGTGAAACCAATGGATTTCTTTTTTAACTTACCTATTAGCAATTCAATGTTCACTGCCATTCTTGACATCACTTAGCACCTATGATGGTCCAGTGGCTTACTGGGTTAATGCACCTGCCTTGTAAACAGGTGTTCATGAATTTGACTTCACAAAGAGAATTTTTAATTTACTTACTAATAAGCTTGCTATAGAGCCAATGCAAATTTGCATTGATTTTGGGCTTGAGATAGTGCAATTGTGAGATATAGAATCTGTATTAATTGTTCATAAAGAACAAGATGTCATCATACACTGTACAGATTGGCATTAACAGTAACATAGAGAAACCAATGGATTTCTTTTTTAACTTACCTTTTAGCGATTCAATGTTCACTGCCCTTCTTGACATCAAATTGCACCTGTGATGGTCCAGTGGCTTACTGGGTTAATGCACCTGCCACGTAAACAGGTGTTCATGAATTCGACTTCACAAAGAGTATTTTTTTATTTACTTACTAATAAGTTTGCTATAGAGCCAATGGAAATGTGCATTGATTTTCGGCTTGAGATAGAGCAATTGTGAGATATAGAATCTGTATTAATTGTTCATAAAGAACAAGATGTCATCTTACGCTGTATAGATTGGAATTAACAATAACATAGTGAAACCAATGGATTTCTTTTTTAACTTACCTATTAGCGATTCAATGTTCACTGCTCTTCTTGACATCACATTTCTCCCGTGATGGTCCAGTGGCTCTCTGGGTTAATGCGCCTGACTTGTCAGCAAGTGTTCATGAGTTCGACTCCACGGAGAGCATTTTTCATTTAGCTTCCTATAGAGCCAATGGAAATTTGCATTGATTTTGGACTTGAGATAGTGCAATTGTGAGAAATAGAATCTGTATTAATTGTTCATAAAGAACAAGATGTCATCAGACGCTGTATAGATTGGCATTAACAATAACATAGTGAAACCAATGGATTTTTTTTTTCTTACCTATTAGCGATTCAATGTTCACTGCCCTTCTTGACATCAAATTGCAACTGTGATGGTCCACTGGCTTACTGGGTTGATGCGCTTGCTTTGAGAACAGATGTTCATGAGTTTGACTCCACGGAAAGTATTTTTAATTTACTTACTCATAAGCTTTTTATAGAGCCAATGGAAATTTGCATTGATTTTCGGCTTGAGATAGAGCAATTGTGAGATATAGAATCTGTATTAATTGTTCATAAAGAACAAGATGTCATCATACGCTGTATAGATTGGCATTAACAATAACATAGTGAAACCAATGGATTTATTTTTTAACTTACCTATTAACGATTCAATGTTCACTGCTCTTCTTGACATCACATTTGTCCTGTGATGGTCCAGTGGCTCTCTGGGGTAATGCGCCTGACTTGTGAGCAAGTATTCATGGAGTTGCACCTTTGGTCAAAATCAGAGGCTTCGTGTCCCGTTTGCAACAGGCTTGACCTGAAATGTTGCCGAAAGGCAACAAAAGATGACCTTTTGTTGCAAACGGGACACAAGATGGCCGACTTTTGTTGCCGGAATGAAACATTTGTTGCATTTGTGCAACAGGCTTGACCTTGATACATTGGAACTGGATTAAAGAGTCAATATGGTAGTATGACCTTCTGTACTATAGTAATATATAGGGACTGATGGGGGAAATTTGTTTTTTGGCATTTGGGACGCTTACGCACGCGGTGGGATGCGCTAAATATTTTTCAGGGTTAAGGCAAAATTTTTGCTCGAAACTGCGCGCTCTGCGGCCTGAAATATCGCTCCTGAGGGGGTCTACGCAATAAAAATGCAAAAAAATATAACATTAGAGCTGGCTAAATCACTTACCTGATTGACCAATAGCCAGCCCTCATTGACTTTTTTCTTGACATTGTGTGTTCTGAGGAAACTCCACTGGGTGGCAATGTTGTCCAACTTTTTAATTTTTTATTGTAGGATTGTAAAAACACCAGATGGCAATGTTTCTCTTTCTAATGTGCACGCAAGCATGAGAGCTTGCTGCTGGTTGTCCTGGATTACCTGCAGCCAACCCTCATATTGGGCATATAATGTCTATAGCAAACTCTCAAATTTTTTTTGCTTTAATAACACTAAGGCTATGTAACCACGATGCAGAAATGAAGCATTGTGTTCACGGCTGCCTCTAGCCAGCCCCCCAATTTTTTTTTTTCTTTAATAACACAAACACCATGAGGGCTGGCTATCGTGTGTCCACGGCTGCCTCTAGCCAGCCCCCCAATTTTTTTTTTCTTTAATAACACAAACAGCATGAGGGCTGGCTATCGTGTGTCCACGGCTGCCTCTAGCCAGCCCCCCAATTTTTTTTTTCTTTAATAACACAAACACCATGAGGGCTGGCTATCGTGTGTTCACGGCTGCCTCTAGCCAGCCCCCCAATTTTTTTTTTCTTTAATAACACAAACACCATGAGGGCTGGCTATCGTGTGTCCACGGCTGCCTCTAGCCAGCCCCCCAATTTTTTTTTTCTTTAATAACACAAACACCATGAGGGCTGGCTATCGTGTGTTCCCGGCTGCCTCTAGCCAGCCCCCCAATTTTTTTTTTCTTTAATAACACAAACACCATGAGGGCTGGCTATCGTGTGTCCACGGCTGCCTCTAGCCAGCCCCCCAATTTTTTTTTTCTTTAATAACACAAACACCATGAGGGCTGGCTATCGTGTGTTCACGGCTGCCTCTAGCCAGCCCCCCAATTTTTTTTTTCTTTAATAACACAAACAGCATGAGGGCTGACTATCGTGTGTCCACGGCTGCCTCTAGCCAGCCCCCCAATTTTTTTTTTCTTTAATAACACAAACACCATGAGGGCTGGCTATCGTGTGTCCACGGCTGCCTCTTGCCAGCCCCCCAATTTTTTTTTCTTTAATAACACAAACGCCATGAGGGCTGGCTATCGTGTGTTCACGGCTGCCTCTAGCCAGCCCCCCAATTTTTTTTTTCTTTAATAACACAAACACAATGAGGGCTGGCTATCGTGTGTCCACGGCTGCCTCTTGCCAGCCCCCCAATTTTTTTTTCATTAATAACACAAACACCATGAGGGCTGGCTATCATGTGTCCACGGCTGCCTCTAGCCAGCCCTAAAATTATTATTTTTCTTTAATAACACAAACACCATGAGGGTTGGCTATCATGTGTCCACGGCTGCCTCTAGCCAGCCCTCAAATTTTTTTTTTCTTAAATAACACAAACACCATGAGGGCTGGCTATCATGTGTCCACGGCTGCCTCTAGCCAGCCCTCAAATTTTTTTTTTCTTTAATAACACAAACACCACGATGGCTTGCTATGAGGAAGGGAGCTATGGCCCTGTAAAGTTAGCTTGTTGTCCTGTGGAGAAGAGTTTGAGTGGATTGTGGCCCTGTGGAAATGCTTGTGGCTCGGCAGAATGAGCCAGTGGTACTGTGGAGAGAGCTGAAGGGGTTGAGGCCCTGTGGAAAGGCCTGTGACCCTGTATAGGGGTCTGTGGCCCCGCAGAGGGGCATGTAGCGATGTAAAGAGAGTAGGAGGGAGTTGTGGCCTGCGGAAAAGGCCATGTAGAGCGGGCTGGAGGGGCCTGCGGAAGGGTCTGAAGTAAGATTTGGGCCTATGAAGTCTTTTTGCGGCAAACAACATGCAACATGATTGCCTGTGGAGAGAGCTGGAGGGACTTGTAGCACTGTGGAAAGGCGTGTGGCCGGGTAGGATCCTGTGGTCCAGTGGAGAGAGCTGAAGGTGTTGTGGCCCTGTGGAAAGGCCTGTGACCCTGTATAGGGGTCCGTTGCCCTGTGGAGAGAGCTGGAGGTGCTCGTGCCCTATGGAAATGACTATGGCCATGTAGAAATGCCCTTTGGCCTTGAAGAGGGGGCTTGTGCCCTGCATACGGGCCTTGTGTCTCTGTGGAGAGAGCTAAAGGGGGCTGTGGCCGTGCAGAAAGTGCATTTGGCCCCGTGGAGGGGAGCTATGGCCCTGTAAAGAGAGCTTGTTGTCCTGTGGAGAAGAGTTGGAGGGGATTGTGGCTCTGTGGAAAGGCTTGTGGCCAGGCAGAAGTAGGCAATGGTGCTGTGGAGAGAGCTGAAGGGGTTGAGGCCCTGTGGAAAGGCCTGTGACCCTGTATAGGGGTCTGTGGCCCCGCAGAGGGGCATGTGGCGATGTAAAGAGAGCTGTTGGGAGTTGTGACCGTGTGGAAAGTGCATTTGGCCTTGTGGAGGTGAGCTATGGCCCGGTAAAGAGAGCTTCTTGTCCTGTGGAGAGAGCTGGAAGGTGTTGTGGCCCTGTGGAAAGGTCTGTGGCCCTATGGATAGGCCCTTAAGCCTTGTGGAAAGGGCTGTGGCCCTGTGGTGAGAGCTGGAAGGAGTTGTGGGCTGTGGAAAAGCCTGTGGTCCTGTGGAGACAGCTGAAGGGGTTGAGGCCCTGTGGAAATGCCTGTGACCCTTTATAGGGGTCTGTGGCCCCGCAGAGGGGCATGTGGCGATGTAAAGAGAGCTGGAGGGAGTTGTGGCCTGAGGAAAAGGCCATGTGGAGCGGGCTGGAGGCCTGTGGAAGGCTCTGGAGTAAGATTTGAGCCTATGAAGTCCTTTGCAGTAAACAACATGCAACATGATTGCCTGTGGAGAGAGCTGGAGGGGCTTGTGGCACTGTGGAAAGGCCTGTGGCCCAGTAGGAGCCTGTGGTCCTGTGGAGAGAGCTGAAGGTGTTGTGGCCCTGTGGAAAGGCCTGTGACCCTGTATAGGGGTCCGTTGCCCTGTGGAGAGAGCTGGAGGGGCTCATGCCCTATGGAAATGACTATAGCCATGTAGAAAGGCCTTTTGGCCTTGAAGAGGGGGCTTGTGCCCTGCAGACGGGCCCTGTGACTCTGTGGAGAGAGCTGTTGGGAGTTGTGGCCGTGTGGAAAATGCATTTGGCCCTGTGGAGGTGAGCTATGGCCCTGTAAAGAGAGCTTCTTGTCCTGTGGAGAGAGCTGGAGGGTGTTGTGGCCCTGTGGAAAGGTCTGTGGCCCTATGGATAGGCCCTTTAGCCTTGTGGAAGGGGCTGTGGCCCTGTGGTGAGAGCTAGAAAGAGTTGTGGGCTGTGGAAAAGCCTGTGGTCCTGTGGAGACAGCTGAAGGGGTTGAGGCCCTGTGGAAAGGCCTGTGGAAAGGCCTGTGACCCTGTATAGGGGTCCGTTGCCCTGTGGAGAGAGCTGGAGGGGCTCGTGCCCTATGGAAATGACTATGGCCATGTAGAAAGGCCTTTTGACGGGCCTTGTGTCTCTGTGGAGAGAGCTAAAGGGGGCTGTGGTTGTGCAGAAAGTGCGTTTGGCCCTGTGGAGGGGAGCTATGGCCCGGTAAAGAGAGCTTGTTGTCCTGTGGAGAAGAGTTGGAGGGGATTGTGGCCCTGTGGAATGGCCTGTGACCCTGTATAGGGGTCTGTGGCCCCGCAGAGGGGCATGTAGCGATGTAAAGAGAGCTGGAGGGAGTTGTGGCCTGCGGAAAAGGCCATGTGGAGCGGGCTGGAGGGGCCTGTGGAAGGGTCTAAAGTAAGATTTGGGCCTATGAATTCCTTTTGCGGTAAACAACATGCAACATGATTGCCTGTGGAGAGAGCTGGAGGGACTTGTAGCACTGTGGAAAGGCCTGTGGCCGGGTAGGAGCCTGTGGTCCTGTGGAGAGAGCTGAAGGTGTTGTGGTCACGCAAATGAGCCCTTTTAACTGATTAAAGGGGGGTGGAGGAGGCTGTGGCCCTGATGAAAGAGCTGAAAGGGGTTGTAGCCTTGTAGAAGGAGCCTGTGGTCCTCTGGAGAGAGCTGGAGGGGGTTATTGCCTTGGGGAAATGCCTATGGCCCTGCGGAGGGGACCTATGACCCTTTGAAAAAGGCCTTTGGCCTTTTGGAGGGGGCTGTTGCCTTGTAAAGGGAGCCTCTGTCCTTTTTAAGAGAGACAGAGGGGGTTGTGGCCTTATGGAAAGGCCTATGACACAGTGAAAGGGCCCTGTGGAGAGAGGTGAAGGCGGTTGTGGCCCTGTGTAAATGCCTGTAAACCTGTAGAAGGAGCCTGTGGTTCTGTGGAGAGAACTTGAGGGGGGTTATGGCCCTGTGGAATGGACCTATAGCCCTTTGCAAAGGGCCTTTGGCCTTGTGGAGGTGGCTGTTGCCCTGCAGAAGGAGCCTGTGGCCCTGTTGAGAGAGCCAGAGGGGGTTGTGGCCCTATTTAAAGGCCAGTGGCCCTGTAGACTGGCCCCTTGGCCTTGATGAAGGGGATTGTGCCCAGCAGACGGGACCAGTGACTCTGTGGAGAGAGCTGGAGGGGATTGTGGCCATGTGGAAAGTGCATTTGGCCCTGTGGAGGGGAGCTATGGCTCTGTAAAGAGCATGAGGGCTGGCTATCGTGTGCCCACGGCTGTCTCCAGCCGGCCCTCAAGGTTTATATTTTTTATCATCATCTTATTTTTATTTTTATATAGCGCTTACATATTCCACAGCGCTTTACATACATTATTGTCGCTGTCCCCATTGGGGCTCACAATCTAGATTCCCTATCAGTGTGTCTTTGGAGTGTGGGAGGAAACCGGAGAACCCGGAGGAAACTCATGCAAACACGGGGAGAACATACAAACTCGTTTCAGATGTTGTCCTTGGTGGGATATAAATATAACACTTCCATGAAGGCTGGCTATCCGCGTGCACACGGCTCTCGCCAGCCAGCCCTAAAGGTTTATATTTTTATTTATAAGAAATGCAACCATGAAGGCTGGCTATCGTGTGCCCATGGCTGTCACCAGCCAGCCCTCAAATTTTTTTATTTTTTTTAATAACATTAAAACCACGAGGGCTGGCTCTCGTGTGCCCATGGCTGTCTCCAGCCAGCCCTGAGGAAGCATTTGAAAAAAGAAAAAAAAAAGCTAAGGTTTGTATGTTATTTCATTTGAGATAAGGGTGCAGAAGGACTTGTGTATTTGGCCAATTGTCAGCAAAACATCTTGTAGTACAGAAAAGATAAGAGACTCCGTCTGCAGACGTCTGAAAAGTTGAGAGTGAACTCAATTGTAGAAGTGTGAAAAATCTGTCCATGTCACAAACTCAAAGTTATGGAGGGCACCATCTAATCACTATGGGATCAACATGCAGCATACCAAATATATATAAACATCGGCAAGAAGAAAAGGGGTATGCTCTTGTGCAGTGATCACCCAATCTAGACAATACTTCAATAAATTACAATGAATTATATTTTTTATAAATACATACAAACAATGTCACAATCCAATTCATGAAAACACAAGTAAAAGTTAATATAGTGGAATTACCCACTAATGGAAAGCCCACCTACTCCAAAATCCATCCCAGAAAAACACATGATTGTAATATATCAAGTAAAGATCAAATATACACTTAGGCTGTCCCTGGTGATCAATTTTGCACATTAATATACTGACTGGCAAATCCGCCACCAGTATTAGAGGTAATGCACTATAGCACAAAATATATACTATAGCAGACAATATAATAAAATGTAAGAATCCAAGGCAAAAACCACACAAATACAGGGCATTAAACTGGTCAGTGCCATATATTCACACACCAGAAGAAACAATATCCAAAACACAAATAAATAAACACCCCATTCATGCTGTTAGTGCCCCTGCTATTCCTATTAGTACTGGAATCAATAATCACCACACATGGGCAGGGCCGGCTCCAGGTTTTTGTGGGCCCTAGGCGAAAGTCTCAGTGGGCCCCTTTAACACATATCGCGATTCATAATGCACAGATACTGCAGAAATATATATATATATATATATATATATAATATATATATATAGTGTGTCCACGGCTGCCTCTAGCCAACCCTCAAATTTATTTATTTTCTTTAATAACACAAACACCATGAGGGCTGGCTATCGTGTGTCCACGGCTGCCTCTAGCCAGCCCTCAAATTTATTTTTTTTCTTTAATAACACAAACACCATGAGGGCTGGCTATCGTGTGTCCACTGCTGCCTCTAGCCAGCCCTCAAATTTATTTTTTTTCTTTAATAACACAAACAGCATGTGGGCTGGCTATCGTGTGTCCACGGCTGCCTCTAGCCAGCCCTTAAATTTTTTTTTTCTTTAATAACACAAACACCATGAGGGCTGGCTATCATGTGTCCACGGCTGCCTCTAGCCAGCCCTTAAATTTTTTTTTTCTTTAATAACACAAACACCATGAGGGCTGGCTATGGTGTGTCCACGGCTGCCTCTAGCCAGCCCTAAAATTATTATTTTTTCTTTAATAACACAAACACCATGAGGGCTGGCAATCGTGTGTCCACGGCTGCCTCTAGCCAGCCCTCAAATTTATTTATTTTCTTTAATAACACAAACACCATGAGGGCTGGCTATCGTGTGTCCACTGCTGCCTCTAGCCAGCCCTCAAATTTATTTTTTTTCTTTAATAACACAAACAGCATGTGGGCTGGCTATCGTGTGTCCACGGCTGCCTCTAGCCAGCCCTTAAATTTTTTTTTTCTTTAATAACACAAACACCATGAGGGCTGGCTATCATGTGTCCACGGCTGCCTCTAGCCAGCCCTTAAATTTTTTTTTTCTTTAATAACACAAACACCATGAGGGCTTGCTATGGTGTGTCCACGGCTGCCTCTAGCCAGCCCTAAAATTATTATTTTTTCTTTAATAACACAAACACCATGAGGGCTGGCAATCGTGTGTCCACGGCTGCCTCTAGCCAGCCCTCAAATTTTTTTTCTTTAATAACACAAACACCATGAGGGCTGGCTTTGAGGAAGGGAGCTATGGCCCTGTAAAGTTAGCTTGTTGTCCTGTGGAGAAGAGTTTGAGCGGATTGTGGCCCTGTGGAAATGCTTGTGGCTTGGCAGAAGGAGCCAGTGGTCCTGTGGAGAGAGCTGAAGGGGTTGAGGCCCTGTGGAAAGGCCTGTGACCCTGTATAGGGGTCTGTGGCCCCGCAGAGGGGCATGTGGCGATGTAAAGAGAGCTGGAGGGAGTTGTGGCCTGCGGAAAAGGCCATGTAGAGCGGGCTGGAGGGGCCTGTGGAAGGGTCTGAAGTAAGATTTGGGCATATGAAGTCTTTTTGCGGCAAACAACATGCAACATGATTGCCTGTGGAGAGAGCTGGAGGGACTTGTAGCACTGTGGAAAGGCGTGTGGCCGGGTAGGAGCCTGTGGTCCTGTGGAGAGAGCTGAAGCTGTTGTGGCCCTGTGGAAAGGCCTGTGACCCTGTATAGGGGTCCGTTGCCCTGTGGAGAGAGCTGGAGGTGCTCGTGCCCTATGGAAATGAGTATGGCCATGTAGAAAGGCCTTTTGGCCTTGAAGAGGGGGCTTGTGCCCTGCATACGGGCCTTGTGTCTTTGTGGAGAGAGCTAAAGGGGGCTGTGGCCATGCAGAAAGTGCATTTGGCCCTGTGGAGGGGAGCTATGGCCCAGTAAAGAGAGCTTGTTGTCCTGTGGAGAAGAGTTGGAGGGGATTGTGGCTCTGTGGAAAGGCTTGTGGCCCGGCAGAAGTAGGCAGTGGTGCTGTGGAGAGAGCTGAAGGGGTTGAGGCCCTGTGGAAAGGCCTGTGACCCTGTATAGGAGTCTGTGGCCCCGCAGAGGGGCATGTGGCGATGTAAAGAGAGATGGAGGGAGTTGTGGCCTGAGGAAAAGGCCATGTGGAGCGGGCTGGAGAGGCCTGTGGAAGGCTCTGGAGTAAGATTTGGGCCTATGAAGTCCTTTGCAGTAAACAACATGCAACATGATTGCCTGTGGAGAGAGCTGGAGGGGCTTGTGGCACTGTGGAAAGGCCTGTGGCCCAGTAGGAGCCTGTGGTACTGTGGAGAGAGCTGAAGGTTTTGTGGCCCTGTGGAAAGGATTTTAAGCGCAGCAGAAACGCTGCGGAAAAATCCGCAGCATGGGCATTAACATTGCGGAATGCCACTGAGTACCATGGGGTGCGGATTACGAAGTGTTTCACAAGCGTTTCCGCTGCCTAAATTACGCAACATATACGCTTGTAAATCGCTACATGGGCACGCAGCCTGAGGCTGTGTTCACATACCACGCTTTTTTCCGGTCCGGAGGAGAAGTGATGTCACAGAGGAGGATGAAGAATCCTGTTCCTCCTACCCTTTGTGACATTTCTGCCAGCCCCCATTTCATTTTGCAATATAATACTATACAGTACGAAATCAAAATTAAATAAATCAAGATGTATTAAAAATAATAAAGAATTAATACTTACCCTTTCAGACGCCTTTTTGGTCTATCTGGTGCAGAGCCAAGGCCACGTGCTGAGCGACAGGACCTTCCATGATGTCACAGGAAGGTCCTGTCGCTTGGTATTTGGCTTTGGTTCTGCACCGGATAGCCCTAAAAGGCATCGGAAAGGGTAAGTATTAATTCTATTGTGATGTCATAATACCCCACAACTATTAGTAGAGGCAAAAAAGTGACACATTTATTCCATTTTATTTATTGAAAGAAATTAGGCTTAAACCAAAAATGACATGATGGGGCGGATTGCCTGTAAAGATGCCTTCTTTTTAATGTATTGATCTTCATGAAATAAAGTAACATTCATCGTATGGAAACCGGTGCCAGCATTCCTTTTTTCATGTTTGGCTTTCAGGCGGTGGCCTACCGCCACTGAGCACCTGACCGGATCCACTGATTGGAAGGAGGGGGGAGCTTTCCATTTCCCAATTTTCTCATTTGGCTCCAAAAATAACATGTCAATCAAGAAAACTGGTATAAAGGAGCATGGCATAGGTGACATTTCTTTGCAAGCATTCAACCTGTGTAAAGAAAAAAAGAATATTAAACAGTGCAGTATACTATATCAGGTTCCTTTACTCGAGCTGACCAATGGTCAATAGGTCACTCAAATGAGTCCTTTTAACTGACTAAAGGGGGGTGGAGGAGGCTGTGGCCCTGATGAAAGAGCTGAAAAGGGTTGTAGCCTTGTAGAAGGAGCCTGTGGAGAGAGCTGGAGGGGGTTATTGCCTTGGGGAAATGCCTATGGCTCTGTGGAAGGGACCGGTGGCCCTTTGAAAAAGGCCTTTGGACTTGTGGAGGGGGCTGTGGCCTTGTAAAGGGAGCCTCTGTCCTTTTTGAGAGAGACAGAGGGGGTTGTGGCCTTATGGAAAAGCCTATGACACAGTGAAAGGGCCCTGTGGAGAGAGGTGAAGGCGGTTGTGGCCCTGTATAAATGCCTGTAAACCTGTAGAAGGAGCCTGTTGTTCTGTGGAGAGAGCTTGAGGGGGTTATGGCCCTATGGAAATGACTATGGCCCTGTGGAATGGACCTATGGCTCTTTGCAAAGGGCCTTTGGCCTTGTGGAGGGGGCCCTTGCCCTGTAGAAGGAGCCTGTGGCCCTCTTGAGAGAGCCAGAGGAGGTTGTGGCACTATTTAAAGGCCAGTGGCCCTGTAGAAAGGCCCCTTGGCCTTGATGAAGGGGCTTGTGCTCTGCAGACAGGCCCCATGACTGTGTAGAGAGCTGGAGGGGGTTGTGGCCATGTGGAAAGTGCATTTGGCCCTGTGGAGGGGAGCTATGGCCCTGTAAAGAGAGCCTGTTGTCCTGTGGAATTGGAGGGGATTGTGGCCCTGTGGAAAGGCTTGTGGCCGGCAGAAGGAGCCAGTGGTCCTGTGGAGAGAGCTGAAGGGGTTGAGGCCCTGTGGAGAGGCCTGTGACCCTGTATAGGGGTCTGTTGCCCCGCAGAGGGGCATGTGGCGATGTAAAGAGAGCTGGATGGAGTTGTGGCCTGTGGAAAAGGCCATGTGGAGCGTGCTGGAGGGGCCTGTGGAAGGCTCTGGAGTAAGATGGGGGCCTATGAAGTCCTTTGCAGTAAACATCTAAATTTTCAATCTTCGTGTCCGATTTGCAACAGGGTTGACTCCAATGTTGCCGAACTGCAACAAAAATTGACTCTTGTTGCAAAAGTGCAACATGATTGACTGTGGAGAGAGCTGGATGGTGCTTGTGGCACTGTGGAAAGACCTGTGGCCCGGTAGTAGCCTGTGGTCCTGTGGAGAGAGCTGAAGGTGTTGTGGCCCTGTGGAAAGGCCTGTGACCCTGTATAGGGGTCGGTTGCCCTGTGGAGAGAGCTTGTTGTCCTGTGGAGAAGAGTTGGAGGGGATTGTGGCCCTGTGGAAATGCTTGTGGCCCGGCAGAAGGAGCCAGTGGTCCTGTGGAGAGAGCTGAAGGGGTTGAGGCCCTGTGGAAAGGCCTGTGACCCTGTATAGGGGTCTGTGGCCCTGTAGAGGGGCATGTGGCGATGTAAAGAGAGCTGGAGGGAGTTGTGGCCTGCGGAAAAGGCCATGTGGAGCGTGCTGGAGGGGCCTGTGGAAGGGTCTGAAGTAAGATTTGGGCATATGAAGTCCTTTTTTCGGTAAACAACATGCAACATGATTGCCTGTGGAGAGAGCTAGAGGGACTTGTAGCACTGTGGAAAAGCCTGTGGCCGGGTAGGAGCCTGTGGTCCTGTGGAGAGAGCTGAAGGTGTTGTGGCCCTGTGGAAAGGCCTGTGAGCCTGTATAGGGGTCCGTTGCCCTGTGGAGAGAGCTGGAGGGGCTTGTGCCCTATGGAAATGACTATGGCCATGTAGAAAGGCCCTTTGGCCTTGAAGAGGGGGCTTGTGTCCTGCAGACGGGCCCTGTGTCTCTGTGGAGAGAGCTAAAGGGGGCTGTGGCCTTGCAGAAATTGCATTTGGCCCTGTGGAGGGGAGCTATGGCTCTGTAAAGAGAGCTTGTTGTCCTGTGGAGAAGAGTTGGAGGGGATTGTGGCCCTGTGGAAATGCTTGTGGCCAGGCAGAAGGAGCCAGTGGTCCTGTGGAGAGAGCTGAAGGGGTTGAGGCCCTGTGGAAAGGCCTGTGACCCTGTATAGGGGTCTGTGGCCCCGCAGAGGTGCATGTGGCGATGTAAAGAGAGCTGGAGGGAGTTGTGGCCTGCGGAAAAGGCCATGTGGAGCGTGCTGGAGGGGCCTGTGGAAGGGTCTGAAGTAAGATTTGGGCCTATGAAGTCCTTTTTTCGGTAAACAACATGCAACATGATTGCCTGTGGAGAGAGCTAGAGGGACTTGTAGCACTGTGGAAAATCCTGTCGCCGGGTAGGAGCCTGTGGTCCTGTGGAGAGAGTTGAAGGTGTTGTGGCCCTGTGGAAAGGCCTGTGACCCTGTATAGCGGTCCGTTGCCCTGTGGAGAGAGCTTGAGGGGCTCGTGCCCTATGGAAATGACTATGGCCATGCAGAAAGGCCTTTTGGCTTTGAAGAGGGGGCTTGTGCCCTGCAGACGGGCCCTGTGACTCTGTGGAGAGGGCTGTTGGGAGTTGTGGCCATGTGGAAAGTGCATTTGACCCTGTGGAGGTGAGCTATGGCCCTGTAAAGAGAGCTTCTTGTCCGGTGGAGAGAGCTGGAGGGTGTTGTGGCCATGTGGAAAGGTTTGTGGCCCTATGGATAGGCCCTTTGGCCTTGTGGAAGCGGCTTTGGCCCTGTGGTGAGAGATGGAAGGAGTTGTGGGCTGTGGAAAAGCCTGTGGTCCTGTGGAGACAGCTGAAGGGTTTGAGGCCCTGTGGAAAGGCCTGTGACCCTGTATAGGGGTCTGTGGCCCCGCAGAGGGTGCATGTGGCGATGTAAAGAGAGCTGGAGGGAGTTGTGGTCTGAGGAAAAGGCCATGTGGAGTGGGCTGGAAAGGCCTGTGGAAGGCTCTGGAGTAAGATTTGGGCCTATGAAGTCCTTTGCAGTAAACAACATGCAACATGATTGCCTGTGGAGAGAGCTGGAGGGGCTTGTGGCACTGTGGAAAGGCCTGTGGCCCAGTAGGAGCCTGTGGTCCTGTGGAGAGAGCTGAAAGTGTTGTGGCCCTGTGGAAAGGCCTGTGACCCTGTATAGGGGTCCGTTGCCCTGTGGAGAGAGCTGGAGGGGCTTGTGCCCTATGGAAATGACTATGGCCATGTAGAAAGGCCTTTTGGCCTGGAAGAGGGGGCTTGTGCCCTGCAGACGGGCCTTGTGTCTCTGTGGAGAGAGCTAAAGGGGGCTGTGGCCATGCAGAAAGTGCATTTGGCCCTGTGGAGGGGAGCTATTGCCCGGTAAAGAGAGCTTGTTGTCGTGTGGAGAAGAGTTGGAGGGGATTGTGGCCCTGGGGAAAGGCCTGTGACCCTGTATAGGGGTCCGTTGCCCTGTGGAGAGAGCTGGAGGGGCTCGTGCCCTATGGAAATGACTATGGCCATGTAGAAAGGCCTTTTGGCCTTGAAGAGGGGGCTTGTGCCCTGCAGACGGGCCTTGTGACTCTGTGGAGAGAGCTGTTGGGAGTTGTGGCCGTGTGGAAAGTGCATTTGGCCCTGTGGAGGTGAGCTATGGCCCTGTAAAGAGAGCTTCTTGTCCTGTGGAGAGAGCTGGAGGGTGTTGTGGCCCTGTGGAAATGTCTGTGGCCCTATGGATAGGCCCTTTAGCCTTGTGGAAGGGGCTGTGGCCCTGTGGTGACAGCTGGAAGGAGTTGTGGGCTGTGGAAAAGCCTGTGGTCCTGTGGAGAGAGCTGAAGGGGATGAGGCCCTGTGGAAAGGCCTGTGACCCTGTATAGGTGTCTGTGGCCCCGCAGAGGGGCATGTGGCGATGTAAAGAGAGCTGGAGGGAGTTGTGGCCTGCGGAAAAGGCCATGTGGAGCGGGCTGGAGGGGCCTGTGGAAGGCTCTGGAGTAAGGTTTGGGCCTATGAAGTCCTCTGCAGTAAACAACATGCAGCATGATTGCCTGTGGAGAGAGCTGAAGCTGTTGTGGCCCTGTGGAAAGGACTGTGACCCTGTACAGGGGTCCGTTGCCCTGTGGAGAGAGCTGGAGGTGCTCGTGCCCTATGGGAATGACTATGGCCATGTAGAAAGGCCTTTTGGCCTTGAAGAGGGGCTTGTGCCCTGCAGACGGGCCCTGTGACTCTGTGGAGAGGGCTGTTGGGAGTTGTGGCCGTGTGGAAAGTGCATTTGGCCCTGTGGAGGTGAGCTATGGCCCTGTAAAGAGAGCTTCTTGGCCTGTGGAGAGAGCTGGAGCGTGTTGTGGCCCTGTGGAAAGGTCTGTGGCCCTATGGATAGGCCCTTTAGCCTTGTGGAAGGGGCTGTGGCCCTGTGGTGAGAGCTGGAAGGAGTTGTGGGCTGTGGAAAAGCCTGTGGTCCTGTGGAGAGAGCTGAAGGGGTTGAGGCCCTGTGGAAAGGCCTGTGACCCTGTATAGGGGTCTGTGGCCCCGCAGAGGGGCATGTGGCGATGTAAAGAGAGCTGGAGGGAGTTGTGGCCTGAGGAAAAGGCCATGTGGAGCCGGCTGGAGGGGCCTGTGGAAGGCTCTGGAGTAAGAATTGGGCCTATGAAGTCCTTTGCACTAAAAAACATGCAACATGATTGCCTGTGGAGAGAGCTAGAGGGGCTTGTGGCACTGTGGAAAGTCCTGTGGCTCAGTAGGAGCCTGTGGTCCTGTGGAGAGAGCTGAAGGTGTTGTGGTCACTCAATTGAGCCCTTTTAACTGATTAAAGGGGGGCGGAGGAGGCTGTGGCCCTGATGAAAGAGCTCAAAGGGGTTGTAGTCTTGTAGAAGGAGCCTGTGGTCCTGTGGAGAGAGCTGGAGGGGGTTATTGCCTTGGGGAAATGCCTATGGCCCTGCGAAAGGGACCTGTGGCCCTTTGAAAAAGGCCTTTGGCCTTGTGGAGGGGGCTGTTGCCTTGTAAAGGGAGCCTCTGTCCTTTTTGAGAGAGACAGAGGGGGTTGTGGCCTTATGGAAAGGCCTATGGACACAGTGAAAGGGCCCTGTCGCCTTGTGGAGAGAGGTGAAGGCGGATGTGTCCCTGTGTATATGCCTGTAAACCTGTAGAAGGAGCCTGCGGTTCTGTGGAGAGAGCTTGAGGGGGGTTATGGCCCTATGGAAATGACTATGGCCCTGTGGAATGGACCTATGGCCCTTTGCAAAGGGCCTTTGGCCTTGTGGAGGGGGCCCTTGCCCTGTAGAAGGAGCCTGTGGCCCTCTTGAGAGAGCCAGAGGAGGTTGTGGCACTATTTAAAGGCCAGTGGCCCTGTAGAAAGGCCCCTTGGCCTTGATGAAGGGGCTTGTGCCCTGCAGACGGGCCCCATGACTCTGTGTAGAGAGCTGGAGGGGGTTGTGGTCATGTGGAAAGTGCATTTGGCCCTGTGGAGGGGAGCTATGGCCCTGTAAAGAGAGCCTGTTGTCCTGTGGAATTGGAGGGGATTGTGGCCCTGTGGAAAGGCTTGTGGCCCGGCAGAAGGAGCCAGTGGTCCTGTGGAGAGAGCTGAAAGGGTTGAGGCCCTGTGGAGAGGCCTGTGACCCTGTATAGGGGTCTGTTGCCCCGCAGAGGGGCATGTGGCGATGAAAAGACAGCTGGATGGAGTTGTGGCCTGTGGAAAAGGCCATGTGGAGCGTGCTGGAGGGGCCTATGGAAGGCTCTGGAGTAAGATGGGGGCCTATGAAGTCCTTTGCAGTAAACATCTAAATTTTCAAGCTTCGTGTCCGATTTGCAACAGGGTTGACTCCAATGTTGCCGAACTGCAACAAAAATTGACTCTTGTTGCAAAAGTGCAACATGATTGCCTGTGGAGAGAGCTGGATGGTGCTTGTGGCACTGTGGAAAGACCTGTGGCCCGGTAGTAGCCTGTGGTCCTGTGGAGAGAGCTGAAGGTGTTGTGGCCCTGTGGAAAGGCCTGTGACCCTGTATAGGGGTCCGTTGCCCTGTGGAGAGAGCTGGAGGGGCTTGTGCCCTATGGAAATGACTATGGCCATGTAGAAAGGCCCTTTGGCCTTGAAGAGGGGGCTTGTGTCCTGCAGACGGGCCCTGTGTCTCTGTGGAGAGAGCTAAAGGGGGCTGTGGCCGTGCAGAAAGTGCATTTGGCCCTGTGGAGGGGAGCTATGGCTCTGTTAAGAGAGCTTGTTGTCCTGTGGAGAAGAGTTGGAGGGGATTGTGGCCCTGTGGAAATGCTTGTGGCCCGGCAGAAGGAGCCAGTGGTCTTGTGGAGAGAGCTGAAGGGGTTGAGGCCCTGTGGAAAGGCCTGTGACCCTGTATAGGGGTCTGTGGCCCCGCAGAGGGGCATGTGGCGATGTAAAGAGAGCTGGAGGGAGTTGTGGCCTGCGGAAAAGGCCATGTGGAGCGGGCTGGAGGGGCCTGTGGAAGGGTCTGAAGTAAGATTTGGGCCTATGAAGTCCTTTTTTCGGTAAACAACATGCAACATGATTGCCTGTGGAGAGAGCTAGAGGGACTTGTAGCACTGTGGAAAAGCCTGTCGCCGGGTAGGAGCCTGTGGTCCTGTGGAGAGAGCTGAAGGTGTTGTGGCCCTGTGGAAAGGCCTGTGACCCTGTATAGCGGTCCGTTGCCCTGTGGAGAGAGCTTGAGGGGCTCGTGCCCTATGGAAATGACTATGGCCATGCAGAAAGGCCTTTTGGCTTTCAAGAGGGGGCTTGTGCCCTGCAGACGGGCCCTGTGACTCTGTGGAGAGGGCTGTTGGGAGTTGTGGCCGTGTGGAAAGTGCATTTGGCCCTGTGGAGGTGAGCTATGGCCCTGTAAAGAGAGCTTCTTGTCCGGTGGAGAGAGCTGGAGGGTGTTGTGGCCATGTGGAAAGGTTTGTGGCCCTATGGATAGGCCCTTTGGCCTTGTGGAAGGGGCTTTGGCCCTGTGGTGAGAGGTGGAAGGAGTTGTGGGCTGTGGAAAAGCCTGTGGTCCTGTGGAGACAGCTGAAGGGGTTGAGGCCCTGTGGAAAGGCCTGTGACCTTGTATAGGGGTCTGTGGCCCCGCAGAGGGTGCATTTGGCGATGTAAAGAGAGCTGGAGGGAGTTGTGGTCTGAGGAAAAGGCCATGTGGAGTGGGCTGGAAAGGCCTGTGGAAGGCTCTGGAGTAAGATTTGGGCCTATGAAGTCCTTTGCAGTAAACAACATGCAACATGATTGCCTGTGGAGAGAGCTGGAGGGGCTTGTGGCACTGTGGAAAGGCCTGTGGCCCAGTAGGAGCCTGTGGTCCTGTGGAGAGAGCTGAAAGTGTTGTGGCCCAGTGGAAAGGCCTGTGACCCTGTATAGGGGTCCGTTGCCCTGTGGAGAGAGCTGGAGGGGCTTGTGCCCTATGGAAATGACTATGGCCATGTAGAAAGGCCTTTTGGCCTTGAAGAGGGGGCTTGTGCCCTGCAGACGGGCCTTGTGTCTCTGTGGAGAGAGCTAAAGGGGGCTGTGGCCATGCAGAAAGTGCATTTGGCCCTGTGGAGGGGAGCTATGGCCCGGTAAAGAGAGCTTGTTGTCGTGTGGAGAAGAGTTGGAGGGGATTGTGGCCCTGGGGAAAGGCCTGTGACCCTGTATAGGGGTCCGTTGCCCTGTGGAGAGAGCTGGAGGGGTTCGTGCCCTATGGAAATTACTATGGCCATGTAGAAAGGCCTTTTGGCCTTGAAGAGGGGGCTTGTGCCCTCCAGACGGGCCTTGTGACTCTGTGGAGAGAGCTGTTGGGAGTTGTGGCCGTGTGGAAAGTGCATTTGGCCCTGTGGAGGTGAGCTATGGCCCTGTAAAGAGAGCTTCTTGTCCTGTGGAGAGAGCTGGAGGGTGTTGTGGCCCTGTGGAAATGTCTGTGTCCCTATGGATAGGCCCTTTAGCCTTGTGGAAGGGGCTGTGGCCCTGTGGTGAGAGCTGGAAGGAGTTGTGGGCTGTGGAAAAGCCTGTGGTCCTGTGGAGAGAGCTGAAGGGGTTGAGGCCCTGTGGAAAGGCCTGTGACCCTGTATAGGGATCTGTGGCCCCGCAGAGGGGCATGTGGCGATGTAAAGAGAGCTGGAGGGAGTTGTGGCCTGCGGAAAAGGCCATGTGGAGCGGGCTGGAGGGGCCTGTGGAAGGGTCTGAAGTAAGATTTGGGCCTATGAAGTCCTTTTGCGGTAAACAACATGAAACATGATTGCCTGTGGAGAGAGCTGGAGGGACTTGTAGCACTGTGGAAAGGCCTGTGGCCGGGCTGGAGCCTGTGGTCCTGTGGAAGAGCTGAAGGTGTTGTGGCCCTGTGGAAAGGCCTGTGACCCTGTATAGCGGTCCGTTGCCCTGTGGAGAGAGCTGGAGGGGCTTGTGCCCTATGGAAATGACTATGGCCATGTAGAAAGGCCTTTTGGCCTTGAAGAGGGGGCTTGTGCCCTGCAGACGGGCCTTGTGTCTCTGTGGAGAGAGCTAAAGGGGGCTGTGGCCGTGCAGAAAGTGCATTTGGCCCTGTGGAGGGGAGCTATGGCCCTGTAAAGAGAGCTTGTTGTCCTGTGGAGAAGAGTTGGAGGGGATTGTGGCCCTGTGGAAAGGCTTGTAGCCCGGCAGAAGGAGGCAGTGGTCCTGTGGAGAGAGCTGAAGGGGTTGAGGCCCTGTGGAAAGGCATGTGACCCTGTATAGGGGTCTGTGGCCCCGCAGAGGGGCATGTGGCGATGTAAAGAGAGCTGGAGGGAGTTGTGGCCTGAGGAAAAGGCCATGTGGAGCGGGCTGGAGGGGCCTGTGGAAGGCTCTGGAGTAAGGTTTGGGCCTATGAAGTCCTCTGCAGTAAACAACATGCAACATGATTGCCTGTGGAGAGAGCTGTAGCTGTTGTGGCCCTGTGGAAAGGACTGTGACCCTGTACAGGGGTCCGTTGCCCTGTGGAGAGAGCTGGAGGTGCTCGTGCCCTATGGGAATGACTATGGCCATGTAGAAAGGCCTTTTGGCCTTGAAGAGGGGCTTGTGCCCTGCAGACGGGCCCTGTGACTCTGTGGAGAGGGCTGTTGGGAGTTGTGGCCGTGTGGAAAGTGCATTTGGCCCTGTGGAGGTGAGCTATGGCCCTGTAAAGAGAGCTTCTTGTCCTGTGGAGAGAGCTGGAGCGTGTTGTGGCCCTGTGGAAATGTCTGTGGCCCTATGGATAGGCCCTTTAGCCTTGTGGAAGGGGCTGTGGCCCTGTGGTGAGAGATGGAAGGAGTTGTGGGCTGTGGAAAAGCCTGTGGTCCTGTGGAGAGAGCTGAAGGGGTTGAGGCCCTGTGGAAAGGCCTGTGACCCTGTATAGGGGTCTGTGGCCCCGCAGAGGGGCATGTGGCGATGTAAAGAGAGCTGGAGGGAGTTGTGGCCTGAGGAAAAGGCCATGTGGAGCCGGCTGGAGGGGCCTGTGGAAGGCTCTGGAGTAAGATTTGGGCCTATGAAGTCCTTTGCACTAAAAAACATGCAACATGATTGCCTGTGGAGAGAGCTAGAGGGGCTTGTGGCACTGTGGAAAGTCCTGTGGCTCAGTAGGAGCCTGTGGTCCTGTGGAGAGAGCTGAAGGTGTTGTGGTCACTCAATTGAGCCCTTTTAACTGATTAAAGGGGGGCGGAGGAGGCTGTGGCCCTGATGAAAGAGCTCAAAGGGGTTGTAGTCTTGTAGAAGGAGCCTGTGGTCCTGTGGAGAGAGCTGGAGGGGGTTATTGCCTTGGGGAAATGCCTATGGCCCTGCGAAAGGGACCTGTGGCCCTTTGAAAAAGGCCTTTGGCCTTGTGGAGGGGGCTGTTGCCTTGTAAAGGGAGCCTCTGTCCTTTTTGAGAGAGACAGAGGGGGTTGTGGCCTTATGGAAAGGCCTATGACACAGTGAAAGGGCCCTGTCGCCTTGTGGAGAGAGGTGAAGGCGGATGTGTCCCTGTGTATATGCCTGTAAACCTGTAGAAGGAGCCTGCGGTTCTGTGGAGAGAGCTTGAGGGGGGTTATGGCCCTATGGAAATGACTATGGCCCTGTGGAATGGACCTATGGCCCTTTGCAAAGGGCCTTTGGCCTTGTGGAGGGGGCCCTTGCCCTGTAGAAGGAGCCTGTGGCCCTCTTGAGAGCCAGAGGAGGTTGTGGCACTATTTAAAGGCCAGTGGCCCTGTAGAAAGGCCCCTTGGCCTTGATGAAGGGGCTTGTGCCCTGCAGACGGGCCCCATGACTCTGTGTAGAGAGCTGGAGGGGGTTGTGGCCATGTGGAAAGTGCATTTGGCCCTGTGGAGGGGAGCTATGGCCCTGTAAAGAGAGCCTGTTGTCCTGTGGAATTGGAGGGGATTGTGGCCCTGTGGAAAGGCTTGTGGCCCGGCAGAAGGAGCCAGTGGTCCTGTGGAGAGAGCTGAAAGGGTTGAGGCCCTGTGACCCTGTATAGGGGTCTGTTGCCCCGCAGAGGGGCATGTGGCGATGTAAAGACAGCTGGATGGAGTTGTGGCCTGTGGAAAAGGCCATGTGGAGCGTGCTGGAGGGGCCTGTGGAAGGCTCTGGAGTAAGATGGGGGCCTATGAAGTCCTTTGCAGTAAACATCTAAATTTTCAAGCTTCGTGTCCGATTTGCAACAGGGTTGACTCCAATGTTGCCGAACTGCAACAAAAATTGACTCTTGTTGCAAAAGTGCAACATGATTGCCTGTGGAGAGAGCTGGATGGTGCTTGTGGCACTGTGGAAAGACCTGTGGCCCGGTAGTAGCCTGTGGTCCTGTGGAGAGAGCTGAAGGTGTTGTGGCCCTGTGGAAAGGCCTGTGACCCTGTATAGGGGTCCGTTGCCCTGTGGAGAGAGCTGGAGGGGCTTGTGCCCTATGGAAATGACTATGGCCATGTAGAAAGGCCCTTTGGCCTTGAAGAGGGGGCTTGTGTCCTGCAGACGGGCCCTGTGTCTCTGTGGAGAGAGCTAAAGGGGGCTGTGGCCGTGCAGAAAGTGCATTTGGCCCTGTGGAGGGGAGCTATGGCTCTGTAAAGAAAGCTTGTTGTCCTGTGGAGAAGAGTTGGAGGGGATTGTGGCCCTGTGGAAATGCTTGTGGCCCGGCAGAAGGAGCCAGTGGTCCTGTGGAGAGAGCTGAAGGGGTTGAGGCCCTGTGGAAAGGCCTGTGACCCTGTATAGGGGTCTGTGGCCCCGCAGAGGGGCATGTGGCGATGTAAAGAGAGCTGGAGGGAGTTGTGGCCTGCGGAAAAGGCCATGTGGAGCGGGCTGGAGGGGCCTGTGGAAGGGTCTGAAGTAAGATTTGGGCCTATGAAGTCCTTTTTTTCGGTAAACAACATGCAACATGATTGCCTGTGGAGAGAGCTAGAGGGACTTGTAGCACTGTGTAAAAGCCTGTGGCCGGGTAGGAGCCTGTGGTCCTGTAGAGAGAGCTGAAGGTGTTGTGGCCCTGTGGAAAGGCCTGTGACCCTGTATAGCGGTTCGTTGCCCTGTGGAGAGAGCTGGAGGGGCTCGTACCCTATGGAAATGACTATGGCCATGCAGAAAGGCCTTTTGGCTTTGAAGAGGGGGCTTGTGCCCTGCAGACGGGCCCTGTGACTCTGTGGAGAGGGCTGTTGGGAGTTGTGGCCGTGTGGAAAGTGCATTTGGCCCTGTGGAGGTGAGCTATGGCCCTGTAAAGAGAGCTTCTTGTCCTGTGGAGAGAGCTGGAGGGTGTTGTGGCCATGTGGAAAGGTCTGTGGCCCTATGGATAGGCCCTTTGGCCTTATGGAAGGGGCTGTGTCCCTGTGGTGAGAGGTGGAAGGAGTTGTGGGCTGTGGAAAAGCCTGTGGTCCTGTGGAGACAGCTGAAGGGGTTGAGGCCCTGTGGAAAGGCCTGTGACCCTGTATAGGGGTCTGTGGCCCCGCAGAGGGGCATGTGGCGATGTAAAGAGAGCTGGAGGGAGTTGTGGCCTGAGGAAAAGGCCATGTGGAGCGGGCTGGAAAGGCCTGTGGAAGGCTCTGGAGTAAGATTTGGACCTATGAAGTCCTTTGCAGTAAACAACATGCAACATGATTGCCTGTGGAGAGAGCTGGAGGGGCTTGTGGCACTGTGGAAAGGCCTGTGGCCCAGTAGGACCCTGTGGTCCTGTGGAGAGCGCTGAAGGTGTTGTGGCCCTGTGGAAAGGCCTGTGACCCTGTATAGGGGTCCGTTGCCCTGTGGAGAGAGCTGGAGGGGCTTGTGCCCTGTGGAAATGACTATGGCCATGTAGAAAGGCCTTTTGGCCTTGAAGAGGGGACTTGTGCCCTGCAGACGGGCCTTGTGTCTCTGTGGAGAGAGCTAAAGGGGGCTGTGGCCATGCAGAAAGTGCATTTGGCCCTGTGGAGGGGAGCTATGGCCCGGTAAAGAGAGCTTGTTGTCGTGTGGAGAAGAGTTGGAGGGGATTGTGGCCCTGTGGAAAGGCCTGTGACCCTGTATAGGGGTCCGTTGCCCTGTGGAGAGAGCTGGAGGGGCTCGTGCCCTATGGAAATGACTATGGCCATGTAGAAAGGCCTTTTGGCCTTGAAGAGGGGGCTTGTGCCCTGCAGACGGGCCTTGTGTCTCTGTGGAGAGAGCTAAAGGGGGCTGTGTCCATGCAGAAAGTGCATTTGGACCTGTGGAGGGGAGCTATGGCCTGGTAAAGAGAGCTTGTTGTCCTGTGGAGAAGAGTTGGAGGGGATTGTGGCCCTGTGGAAAGGCTTGTAGCCCGGCAGAAGGAGGCAGTGGTCCTGTGGAGAGAGCTGAAGGGGTTGAGGCCCTGTGGAAAGGCATGTGACGCTGTATAGGGGTCTGTGGCCCCGCAGAGGGGCATGTGGCGATGTAAAGAGAGCTGGAGGGAGTTGTGGCCTGAGGAAAAGGCCATGTGGAGTGGGCTGGAGGGGCCTGTGGAAGGCTATGGAGTAAGATTTGGGCCTATGAAGTCCTCTGCAGTAAACAACATGCAACATGATTGCCTGTGGAGAGAGCTGAAGGTTTTGTGGCCCTGTGGAAAGGCCTGTGACCCTGTATAGGGGTCCGTTGCCCTGTGGAGAGAGCTGGAGGGGCTCGTGCCCTATGGAAATGACTATGGCCATGTAGAAAGGCCTTTTGGCCTTGAAGAGGGGGCTTGTGCTCTGCAGACGGGCCTTGTGTCTCTGTGGAGAGAGCTAAATGGGGCTGTGTCCATGCAGAAAGTGCATTTGGCCCTGTGGAGGGGAGCTATGGCCCTGTAATGAGAGCTTGTTGTCCTGTGGAGAAGAGTTGGAGGGGATTGTGGCCCTGTGGAAATGCTTGTGGCCCGGCAGAAGGAGCCTATGGTACTGTGGAGAGAGTTGAAGGGATTGTTTGCCCGCAGAGGGGCATGTAGTGATGTAAAGAGAGCTGGAGGGAGTTTTGCTCTGCTAAAAAAGGCCATGTGGAGTGGGCTGGAGGGGCCTGTGGAAGGCTCTGGAGTAAGATTGGGGCCTATGAAGTCTTTTGCAGTAAACAACATGCAACATGATTGCCTGTGGAAAGAGCTGGAGGGGCTTGTGGCACTGTGTAAAGGCCTGTGGCCCGGTAGGAGCCTGTGGTCCTGTGGAGAGAGCTGAAGGGGCTTGTGGCCCTGTGGAAAGGCCTGTGACCCTGTATAGTGGTCTGTTGCCCTGTGGAGAGAGCTGGAGGGGCTTGTGGCCCTGAGGAAAGGGCCTATGGCCCTGTGGAGAGAGCTGAAGGTGGGTGCGGCCCTGTGGAAAGGCCTGTGACCCTGAAGAGGGATCTGTGGCCCTTCAAATGGGCCTGTTGCCCTGTGGAGAGAGCTGGAGTGGGTTATGGCCCTGTGGAAATGCCTATAGCACTGCGGAAAGGGACCTCTGGCCCTTTGCAAAGGGTCATTGGCCTTGTGGAGTGGGCTATTGCCCTGTTGACGGGCCTGTGGCCCTGTGTGATTGTTGATAGCCTGACAAATCATCCCATAAAAACTTGCATATTTTTCAAGGATCCTGTAGCTTAAAGATGTTTCCTGACAATTCACTTTAATGTTCAGGAAGCATCCTACAGCAACAAGATTCTTAAAAAATACACAAGTGTTAAACACTGTGTAGCTTTGTGGTTACTTACCAATTAATCTTCTCTGCTGCAACTTGAGTAGTGCTTCTTACCTTTGACCTACAGGAAGAGGTGTGCATGAGAGAGAGTCATTGAGAGGCACATAGAGGCAAAGAGGGGAGCAAAGGGGCAAAGGTAGGCACATAGAGGGATGCAAAAGGTAAATAGAAGCACAGGGAGGGACAGAGAGGCACAGAGAACGATAGAGAGCCACAGATGGGCAAAGACAGAGATTGAGAGGCTCGTGAAGGCACAGAGACAAAAAAAGGCACTTTGGATGGAAAGAGAGCACCAGAGAGAGAGCATGCGAGAGAGTGGTGCAATGGGGAGAGATCAAAAGCGAGCGCCAGTGATGCACTGGAGACTGAGAGAGCACAAAAGAGAGCAGTGCACTATAAAGACAGAGGAGTGCCAGAGAGCGGTGCAGTAGGGAGAAAGAGAACACATCAGAGAGTGGTGCACTGGAAAGAGAGTGAAAGAGCACCAGAGAGCATTGCACTGCGGAGAGAGAAAGAGAGAAAGAGACAGAAAGCAGTGTGCCAGTGTAAAAGGGCACCAGAGAGTGATGCACTGACTGGACAAATGGTCATTTTTATAGGCAGTTCTACATGTCGGGTTGCTGGACAGCTGGGGGTCATGCTTACCGTTGTTAGGGATGGTAATATATTCTGCTTCCCTAGGCCTGATTTCCAGGGACTGCACTGCTCTGACTGGCAGGAGCACTTTTATGGCTACCTGACCTTTAAATTATTATGGATTCTAGTAATACTGACAAAGCATTAGACTAAACGGCTCAGAAACCTGACGGTAGTAAATGATTGTGCCATTTGAACAGTTGTCAGAATTGTTTCATCATAGCCATAGGACTTCCACTTTATATTTATCTTTAAAATAGTTATTAAAAGGACTCTGTCACCAGGTTCTTGACATCCCATCTGACAGCAGCATAATGTAGAGATAGAAATCCTGATCCAGCAATGTTTCACTTACTGAGCTCCTTGCTGTCATTTTGATAAAATTACTGTTTTCTCTGTTGCAGATTTGGCAGCTCCCAAGTATGACTGGACTACTGGAGTAGTGCTCTAATGATAATCTCCAGATGATTTAACAGTGTTTTAATGCAAACTACACTGAGCAGCGTAGTAAGTGATACATCACTGGAATAAAGATGTCTGTGTCCACATTATGGTGCGCTCAGATGAGATGGCTAAAACCTGGTGACATAATCCCTTTAACACTAATACAAACAGAACAAATGTTTATAATAAAGAAAATCTTCTCCCATTGCTTCGAGGGCCCCGTTCACCTGGAATTGTAGAACAACCTAGAACAGAAAAGAAACAAATAAAACATGAATTCAAAAACTTTAACAAGACCGGAACTTTAGTCTCCGAAACGCCTCATTCTTTCTTGGGAGCTGATCACTGCGGTCTTCTTAATCTCTTTAAAGGAAAGAAGGGGAATACATATGTTAAAACCGAAATGTTTATTGTTCAAGGACAATGTGAATGAGTATATTGACCAATTACCCTGGGTGTTTCCTTTTCCTCAACTGCATCCCTGTCTTCATGGACCTTGTTGTGACCCTAGGTTCGATTGGTGCTCTCCGCCTGATATAAATAATAACATTACATTTTCTGGGCACTTAGAGTGGTATAAGGATATCTTCTATCAATCCTAAAAGTTTAGGCATCGAGGTTTGTTCTGCGATGGAGATATCATCAATAAACGCCTGTAATATACCCTTCCGCATACTGTCTACAAGTGGCCGCTACTGAGAGCACTTTGCCTGGGTATAGGTGCTGAGGATGCTCGGAAGAACAAGTCATTGTCCATAACATCACAAGCTATGTACAGTTTGCCAACTCCTACTAGTTTGCTTGATTTAATAATATACCCACCTTTGAGTCTTAGTATTTAAATTTGACACACCGAGGTCCTCTGTTTCACCCTGGGCACTGTAGTCTTCAGCTTGCTGGACCATTTGCTCCTCTTCTCCATTGCTCCCTTCTGCTTCTCTTTAGGGGAGATAGAAAACAGAATATTACATTTTATCAACAATTTGGTGAAATAGATAACTGCTTTGCAATAAATTACCTTGAGCTGCTGGGTTGAGGTTGATTTTCCGATGATTTCCCTGCTGCCAAGACCAGTGTGTATGCTTGGCAGAGGTCTCCTAAAGTTCTTTCTCTGTAATTCCTCTCTGCTGTCATGTTGGAATGACTGAGATATTTGGAGAAAAGATACCTCTGTGTCTCTGTTAAATGTGACACGGTCCATGTTTCACAAGTTTTTCTTGCCACCTGACTAGAGATGGATTTAAGTTTGTACCTAGATAGCAATAGAGTAGATCATAAATACATGGCACAACATCTAATATGTAGGATTTTTAACTTTTAAGACTTACTTCTTCTGGTAGTGATGAAGGTCGGTGGATACATTATATATCTGTCTTCCTGTAGTCGATAAGAAGAATTTATCTGGACTTTTTTTTTTGGCCAGCACCCGTCTCACTTTTTTAAAGTAGATGTTAAACCACTGTAAATAAACAAAACAAAAAACAGTAAACCACTTAATAAAAATTGAGTTGGGCCCTTCAATATTAAGATAAGAAAATTTGAAATAGACTAAATTAATTACTGGAGTCAATGACCGCACCAACGTGAGGGAGGGATGTGCCTGACCAGGAGAGCGAAACCTACAGACTAAAAGGGCGGTATCTCTCCTCCGCCTCAGTTGGATTTCAGAGCATGATAGGAACCACACAATCTAAATATATAGAAAAGTCACCTCACACCAAACATATGTCAGACTATAAACTGCCCACCATTTATTTAGAGTGCAGAACATCTGTGATAAGGGAGAGCATATCTGTTCCTACTGATAATGCATTCTGGATGCTGCTGCAGCAAGCATTATTGTTAAGAAAATGCACTATTCTGGACACAGATACTATGGTTTAGCATCCTGGATACTGCAGGGAAATAAGGGAAAGACTCCCAACACACCTGCATGAGGATGTAGCACCAAGTTGTCCTGTAAAATCTGGTTAAAGGGAGGATCTACTAAAAGGGACAGAATGCCACTAATCCTACGGGTTGAAGTCATGACAACTAACAGATCCCTCTCTAATGTGGGTGCCGTCGTAGTGACAGGAACATCTTACCTTTTCTTCTTCTTCAGTAAGCACAAAACAGGCTACTTGGTGGGCAGCAGTCTTATGGCATTTAACTCCGACAATTATTAGCTGTTCATTTTGATAGATGTGACGCATCCTCTCTGTCCACTCAGAAACCTGTGAGTCAAGACATGGGAAAGTTAGATAGACATGTGGCTTTAAATCAGGATAATGAGTAGGTTGTTACTTACCGTCATGTTTCTGACAACTCCTGGTCTTTGTAAGTGTTTTAGTATGATTAAGGCCTCAAGGTAATAGAGAATCTCCAACTAATGCACTTCATTTCGGGATCCTCCTTGGACATCCTCGATGGCTTGCAGGAAAGCTGGCTTTGCAACGGTCAGGATCTCCTGGCATTGCTGAGGTGTTTTGTCCAATTTATGCAACTCCAGGTACCTAAGAGAAAGATTAATAAATGTGACTGATAGGTGAGGCCTATTTTTAAGTCATGTATGAAAAATCCTGGCGGGAGAGAGAAAAGAGAAAAAATAATAATTGTGCATACATCTGAAAGGATAAAAATTAGCTGACATGCCTTTTGCTGACAACTTCTTTTGCAACTCCCTTGGAAAATTTCTTCTGAATATCCGCAGTCACATACTGGAAATACTTCATTGCCTTGAAGAGTTTTTCATTTTTATCGCGTAAATTGGTTGCAAATAGTTGATAATGTACAAATTTCTGGACATTCTTAATGTAGTTGGTGACAGTTTGGTTGCACAGACCGAGATCTTGAAGGTTTTTGAAAAATAAATGGGCGTTTTCAATCTTTGTCACAAAGTTGAGGCTCACACGGCGTTTGTTCATAAAGTATAAAAACCTTGACACATTTTCAACAATTTGTTTGTATCTTTCCAGCTTGCAATGGTTCTGCAAATAAGAGGAAAAACCTTTTAATATTGGATGAGACAGAGAATGGCGATCATAATAACCTGCATCTTTCATTTTGATCCTCTTGTCAACAGTCCATTTCTGGCTTGTCATCCTACAAATTTGGAAGAAAGAACAACAGGTCAGAGTAGAAACAAATTACAACTTTGAGAAAAATACTGTGTAAGCATATACAGCATATATATAGTGACGTCCTGCCAATGGCAGTAGACAATGCAGCCGCTATGGGGCTTGTGAGTCCAGGGTTCCCTGTAACGACGCATTCATGGGGCCCTCATCCAGTGGAAGAATCTGGGGAAATGTCGGGGACCTTGACAGCTGGGGGTTCCACTCACCGTTGTCAGGGGTGGTAAACATTTCTGTGTCCCCAGGCCCGATTTCTGTGGACCCCAGTGCTCTGACTGGCAGCAGCACTTTGCTGGCTGCCTGCCCTTTATACGCAGCATCCACTGCTGAACACTGCGCGTTCTGAAGTTCATCTGTGGGTAAAGCTAGTACCTCATCCTCTACTGGTCCACAGATGAAAATCGTAATGGCAGTGCATTTTAGTATGCCCTGCCAAAGCTGTGTGCCCCACAGAGCTGTCTGTGTGTAGGGCACTTTTTTGGCATCCTGTTTTATGGCTGCAATGGAAGGGAAATCTATTGCCTAAAATAGGAGACAAAATTACTTTGTAAGGGCTGTAAAGTTGTGGGATATGCTATTAATTGTCCCAGTTAAACATTATTTGTATTGTTTTTTTGCTCAATATATATATATATATATATATATAGATATATATATATATATAGATATAGATATATAGATATATATATAAAAGCATGATGAGTGAGAATGTTACACACACTAACTGACCTCGGCCTGTCTTCATCTGTTTGGCTGGTATTTTCCTCTCTTTCTCTGGTCTCTGGTTGTTGATCGGCTTCACTGTCGGATGTTTCAGAGGATGTATAGTCTTGTGCAGCTGAAAGATGCACCAATTCAGGATTTGATATGGCTCGGCGTGCCGATGTGCCAGTTGATGTAGATGGCTCCTCATCTTCAACAGTCCTGTAAATTATAAAAATCCTTAGTAATAACGTGAAGTACAATCTTGAGTAGGCCAGCAGTGTTGACAATTTTTTAAAGTGGCCTAAAAGCCAGGATGTGCTGAGGCCAAGGCAATGTTTGAGCAAGGGATTAAAGTAAATTCCTTATATAAATTTACACTGACCTGTAGACATCATAATCCTCTGTGACAGGCGGCTCTTCGACTGTGACGGGCGGCTCTTCCACTGTGACGGGCGGCTCTTCCACTGTGACGGGCGGCTCTTCCACTGGGACGGGCGGCTCTTCCACTGGGACGGGCGGCTCTTCCTCTGGGACGCGCGGCTCTTCCTCTGGGACGCGCGGCTCTTCCTCTGGGACGGGCGGCTCTTCCTCTGGGACGGGCGGCTCCTCCTCGATGACTGTAGACATTTCCTCCTCATTAGGCAGCTCTTGCTCACTGGCTGTCAGCTCCTCCTGCACAGGTGATGCCCCCTCATCTTCAACAATCCTGTAAATATAAAATACACGTGATTATTTGGCATAGTTCAGAACATATATGCAAATCTATAAAGCTTACACAAGTATGAACATCAGTATTCAAAGAATAAGATGCTAGTGGGGCATACCTGGCCATAGTTTGGTTTCTCGGGTACTATAAACCCTCTGTCCTCCAGGAAGGAGATAAGATCGTCCTTTGTAGTGATCTCTGGAATCTTGTCATAAGGGATATATGTTCCTTTTGTTGCAATTGCTATCAGTGAGTTTCTAGATTCTTTCACTAGCGCATCCTTCTCCTCTTGTGTACAGCATCTAAGGCATTGTCCTGTAAGGTGCTGTGGCAGTTGAGTAAATGTTTTGTAACATAGTGGACATGTCTTCAGCATCCTGAAGCCGCTGTAAAAAAGAAAAATGTAAGATCAGGAACAATATCAGTGAGAATCTAGCTTTTCCAACCACTAATATCAACCAGCATTTTTTATGTTTCAGCAGGATAACTGGATTTCAAAAATCTGATTTTTTTTTTACAACAAATACACTACTCATGAGAAAAGGCACGTCTCATCATTGCCATAGATTTTTTTAAAAAGATGAGGGCTGGCTCTAGAGTGTATTTTGACCACCAATAGCCAGCCCTCATTTTTGGTCACAAAAACGGACAAACGTACACAATTTTTTAAGGAGCAATTGTTTAGCACAAGTTAATGCACTTTTATAGCATACTACACAAATTGTGGCAATATTGTGCACATAACACATGCGGTTTTTTATCATATGAATGTTCCTAGATCTTGCGCAAATCTGAGGTTTTGCAAGAATTATTTAGATTGACAAAGATACCGTGCAAAAAATTAATGTGGTATTGACTATGCAAATGCTTATACAGTTTTGCACATGACCGGCGCTCATTTATCAGTCAAAAAGGAGAAAAAACGAGTGAGCGAGCAAGTACATATACAGTTTAAAGCCTTTTCACACTGCAAACTTTGAAAGATACAGAAAGACCGCGCCAAAAACATAAACCCTTTCTGTGACTGAGCCTGAACAATTGCAAGCCTTAACATGATGTTATAATACACTTTCACACCACAATCCTTCCCCCTCCCCCCACCACAGTAATACAACCAAGCTAAAAAGTTTGCAGAGGTCACAGAGAGGACATCAGATTAGGCACCTGATTCCAGTACAAACTATATGAGTACAAGCATACTTATACACCTGATTCCAGTACAAGCTATATGAGTACAAGTATACTTATACACCTGATTCCAGTACAAGCTATATGAGTACAAGTATACTTATACACCTGATTCCAGTACAAGCTATATGAGTACAAGTATACTTATACACCTGATTCCAGTACAAGCTCAGATGATGCTGCAGTATAGTTAGGCACCTGATCCCAATACATGCTGTATGTTAACCTCTTCTGCAAATACTCCCATGGTCTCAGTGTACCCCAGGATGCATGCTGCAATAGTGTCCAGAAAGAGTATTTCTAGAAGCAACACACACCTCTGCAGATTCATATTTCCCTCCCACTCACTATCACACCAGGTGTACTTACCTTCTTTTGGGCGGCATGGTTGTAATTGGCTAAGGTCACAGCTTCTCTTGTGCACTAATCACCCTTGTTGCTCCTGAGCACTGGATCAAATTAAACTTCCCTCCAAAACTCCTTTTCCTTTTCCTAAAATGATGCACTTGTCAGTGATTGGTTTATTTGAATGTAAATCATGAATCTGCTCCGATTGGTTAATGCAACTTAGTAGGCGTAGCTTTTTCTTGATGAGAGCTAGCTACAGGTACTTCCAGGACGACCCGTAGCCAGCCCTCACCCTTGGAATAGCTCAATGAGGATGAGAGCTGGCTACAGGAACTTCCAGGGCGACCCCTAGCCAGCCCTCACCCTTGGAGCAGCTCAATGAGGATGAGAGCTGGCTACAGGTGCCTCCAGGGCGACCCCTAGCCAGCCCTCACCCTTGGAGCAGCTCAATGAGGATGAGAGCTGGCTACAGGTGCCTCCAGGGCGACCCCTAGCCAGCCCTCACCCTTGGAGCAGCTCAATGAGGATGAGAGCTGGCTACAGGTGCCTCCAGGGCGACCCCTAGCCAGCCCTCACCCTTGGAGCAGCTCAATGAGGATGAGAGCTGGCTACAGGTGCCTCCAGGGCGACCCCTAGCCAGCCCTCACCCTTGGAGCAGCTCAATGAGGATGAGAGCTGGCTACAGGTGCCTCCAGGGCGACCCCTAGCCAGCCCTCACCCTTGGAGCAGCTCAATGAGGATGAGAGCTGGCTACAGGTGCCTCCAGGGCGACCCCTAGCCAGCCCTCACCCTTGGAGCAGCTCAATGAGGATGAGAGCTGGCTACAGGTGCCTCCAGGGCGACCCCTAGCCAGCCCTCACCCTTGGAGCAGCTCAATGAGGATGAGAGCTGGCTACAGGTGCCTCCAGGGCGACCCCTAGCCAGCCCTCACCCTTGGAGCAGCTCAATGAGGATGAGAGCTGGCTACAGGTGCCTCCAGGGCGACCCCTAGCCAGCCCTCACCCTTGGAGCAGCTCAATGAGGATGAGAGCTGGCTACAGGTGCCTCCAGGGCGACCCCTAGCCAGCCCTCACCCTTGGAGCAGCTCAATGAGGATGAGAGCTGGCTACAGGTGCCTCCAGGGCGACCCCTAGCCAGCCCTCACCCTTGGAGCAGCTCAATGAGGATGAGAGCTGGCTACAGGTGCCTCCAGGGCGACCCCTAGCCAGCCCTCACCCTTGGAGCAGCTCAATGAGGATGAGAGCTGGCTACAGGTGCCTCCAGGGCGACCCCTAGCCAGCCCTCACCCTTGGAGCAGCTCAATGAGGATGAGAGCTGGCTACAGGTGCCTCCAGGGCGACCCCTAGCCAGCCCTCACCCTTGGAGCAGCTCAATGAGGATGAGAGCTGGCTACAGGTGCCTCCAGGGCGACCCCTAGCCAGCCCTCACCCTTGGAGCAGCTCAATGAGGATGAGAGCTGGCTACAGGTGCCTCCAGGGCGACCCCTAGCCAGCCCTCACCCTTGGAGCAGCTCAATGAGGATGAGAGCTGGCTACAGGTGCCTCCAGGGCGACCCCTAGCCAGCCCTCACCCTTGGAGCAGCTCAATGAGGATGAGAGCTGGCTACAGGTGCCTCCAGGGCGACCCCTAGCCAGCCCTCACCCTTGGAGCAGCTCAATGAGGATGAGAGCTGGCTACAGGTGCCTCCAGGGCGACCCCTAGCCAGCCCTCACCCTTGGAGCAGCTCAATGAGGATGAGAGCTGGCTACACGTGCCTCCAGGGCGACCCCTAGCCAGCCCTCACCCTTGGAGCAGCTCAATGAGGATGAGAGCTGGCTACAGGTGCCTCCAGGGCGACCCCTAGCCAGCCCTCACCCTTGGAGCAGCTCAATGAGGATGAGAGCTGGCTACAGGTGCCTCCAGGGCGACCCCTAGCCAGCCCTCACCCTTGGAGCAGCTCAATGAGGATGAGAGCTGGCTACAGGTGCCTCCAGGGCGACCCCTAGCCAGCCCTCACCCTTGGAGCAGCTCAATGAGGATGAGAGCTGGCTACAGGTGCCTCCAGGGCGACCCCTAGCCAGCCCTCACCCTTGGAGCAGCTCAATGAGGATGAGAGCTGGCTACAGGTGCCTCCAGGGCGACCCCTAGCCAGCCCTCACCCTTGGAGCAGCTCAATGAGGATGAGAGCTGGCTACAGGTGCCTCCAGGGCGACCCCTAGCCAGCCCTCACCCTTGGAGCAGCTCAATGAGGATGAGAGCTGGCTACAGGTGCCTCCAGGGCGACCCCTAGCCAGCCCTCACCCTTGGAGCAGCTCAATGAGGATGAGAGCTGGCTACAGGTGCCTCCAGGGCGACCCTTAGCCAGCCCTCACCCTTGGAATAGCTCAATGAGGATGAGAGCTGGCTACAGGTTTGATGATACCAAAAGCACTTAAAATTCAATCTGCAACAAAAAAAAGTCGCTCTGACGCCGCCGTTAAGGGCTGCGTCCGTTATCACGCTCATCTGATAAATTACAGAAAAAAAACGTAAACTTTATAGTTTTTTTGGCGCGCTTATTTCACCGCCCGTTCCTACGTGCCGCCGTTCAGCGCAGCGTCCGTTATCACCCTCATCTGATGAGTTACGGAAAAAAAACGTAAACTTTATAGTTTTTTTGGCGCGCTTATTTCACCGCCCGTTCCTATGCGCCGCCGTTCAGCGCAGCGTCCGTTATCACGCTCAATGAGGATGAGAGCTGGCTACAGGTGCCTCCAGGGCGACACGTAGCCAGCCCTCACCCTTGGAATAGCTCAATGAGGATGAGAGCTGGCTACAGGTGCCTCCAGGGCGACCCCTAGCCAGCCCTCACCCTTGGAATAGCTCAATGAGGATGAGAGCTGGCTACAGGTGCCTCCAGGGCGACCCCTAGCCAGCCCTCACCCTTGGAGCAGCTCAATGAGGATGAGAGCTGGCTACAGGTGCCTCCAGGGCGACCCGTAGCCAGCCCTCACCCTTGGAGCAGCTCAATGAGGATGAGAGCTGGCTACAGGTGCCTCCAGGGCGACCCGTAGCCAGCCCTCACCTTTGGAGCAGCTCAATGAGGATGAGAGCTGGCTACAGGTGCCTCCAGGGCGACCCTTAGCCAGCCGTCACCCTTGGAATAGCTCAATGAGGATGAGAGCTGGCTACAGGTTTGATGATACCAAAAGCACTTAAAATTCAATCTGCAACAAAAAAAAGTCGCTATGACGCCGCCGTTAAGGGCTGCGTCCGTTATCACGCTCATCTGATAAATTACAGAAAAAAAACGTAAACTTTATCGTTTTTTTGGCGCACTTATTTCACCGCCCGTTCCTACGTGCCGCCGTTCAGCATAGCATCCGTTATCACGCTCATCTGATGAATTACGGAAAAAAAACGTAAACTTTATAGTTTTTTTGGCGCGCTTATTTCATCGCCCGTTCCTACGCGCCGCCATTCAGCGCAGCGTCCGTTATCACGCTCATCTGATGAATTATGGAAAAAAAACGTAAACTTTGTAGTTTTTTTGGCGCGCTTATTTCACCGCCCGTTCCTACGCGCCGCCGTTCAACGCAGCTTCCGTTATCACGCTCATCTAATGAATTATGGAAAAAAAACGTACACTTTATAGCTTTTTTGGCGCGCTTATTTCACCGCCCGTTCCTACGTGCCGCCGTTCAGCGCAGCTTCCGTTATCACGCTCATCTGATGAATTACGGAAAAAAAAACGTAAATTTTATAGTTTTTTTGGCGCGCTTATTTCACCGCCCGTTCCTACGCGCCGCCGTTCAGCGCAGCGTCCGTTATCACCCTCATCTGATGAATTACGGAAAAAAAACGTAAACTTTATAGTTTTTTTGGCGCGCTTATTTCACCGCCCGTTCCTATGCGCCGCCGTTCAGCGCAGCGTCCGTTATCACGCTCAATGAGGATGAGAGCTGGCTACAGGTGCCTCCAGGGCGACACGTAGCCAGCCCTCACCCTTGGAATAGCTCAATGAGGATGAGAGCTGGCTACAGGTGCCTCCAGGGCGACCCCTAGCCAGCCCTCACCCTTGGAGCAGCTCAATGAGGATGAGAGCTGGCTACAGGTGCCTCCAGGGCGACCCCTAGCCAGCCCTCACCCTTGAAGCAGCTCAATGAGGATGAGAGCTGGCTACAGGTGCCTCCAGGGCGACCCCTAGCCAGCCCTCACCCTTGGAGCAGCTCAATGAGGATGAGAGCTGGCTACAGGTGCCTCCAGGGCGACCCCTAGCCAGCCCTCACCCTTGGAGCAGCTCAATGAGGATGAGAGCTGGCTACAGGTGCCTCCAGGGCGACCCCTAGCCAGCCCTCACCCTTGGAGCAGCTCAATGAGGATGAGAGCTGGCTACAGGTTTGATGATACCAAAAGCACTTAAAATTCAATCTGCAACAAAAAAAAGTCGCTCTGACGCCGCCGTTAAGGGCTGCGTCCGTTATCACGCTCATCTGATAAATTACAGAAAAAAAACGTAAACTTTATAGTTTTTTTGGCGCGCTTATTTCACCGCCCGTTCCTACGCGCCGCCGTTCAGCGCAGCGTCCGTTATCACCCTCATCTGATGAATTACGGAAAAAAAACGTAAACTTTATAGTTTTTTTGGCGCGCTTATTTCACCGCCCGTTCCTATGCGCCGCCGTTCAGCGCAGCGTCCGTTATCACGCTCAATGAGGATGAGAGCTGGCTACAGGTGCCTCCAGGGCGACACGTAGCCAGCCCTCACCCTTGGAATAGCTCAATGAGGATGAGAGCTGGCTACAGGTGCCTCCAGGGCGACCCCTAGCCAGCCCTCACCCTTGGAGCAGCTCAATGAGGATGAGAGCTGGCTACAGGTGCCTCCAGGGCGACCC
This sequence comes from Phyllobates terribilis, assembly GCF_046119375.1. Taxonomy (NCBI): domain Eukaryota; kingdom Metazoa; phylum Chordata; class Amphibia; order Anura; family Dendrobatidae; genus Phyllobates; species Phyllobates terribilis. The sequence continues at coordinate 321,711,591 of NW_027362764.1, read as the reverse complement.
CTAGCCAGCCCTCACCCTTGGAGCAGCTCAATGAGGATGAGAGCTGGCTACAGGTGCCTCCAGGGCGACCCCTAGCCAGCCCTCACCCTTGGAGCAGCTCAATGAGGATGAGAGCTGGCTACAGGTGCCTCCAGGGCGACCCCTAGCCAGCCCTCACCCTTGGAGCAGCTCAATGAGGATGAGAGCTGGCTACAGGTGCCTCCAGGGCGACCCCTAGCCAGCCCTCACCCTTGGAGCAGCTCAATGAGGATGAGAGCTGGCTACAGGTTTGATGATACCAAAAGCACTTAAAATTCAATCTGCAACAAAAAAAAGTCGCTCTGACGCCGCCGTTAAGGGCTGCGTCCGTTATCACGCTCATCTGATGAATTACGGAAAAAAAACGTAAACTTTATAGTTTTTTTGGCGCGCTTATTTCACCGCCCGTTCCTACGCGCCGCCATTCAGCGCAGCGTCCGTTATCACGCTCATCTGATGAATTACGGAAAAAAAACGTAAACTTTATAGTTTTTTTGGCGCGCTTATTTCACCGCCCGTTCCTACGCGTCGCCGTTCAACGAAGCTTCCGTTATCACGCTCATCTAATGAATTATGGAAAAAAAACGTACACTTTATAGCTTTTTTGGCGCGCTTATTTCACCGCCCGTTCCTACGCGCTTCCGTTATCACGCTCATCTGATGAATTACGGAAAAAAAACGTAAATTTTATAGTTTTTTTGGCGCGCTTATTTCACCGCCCGTTCCTACGCGCCGCCGTTCAGCGCAGCGTCCGTTATCACCCTCATCTGATGAATTACGGAAAAAAAACGTAAACTTTATTGTTTTTTTGGCGCGCTTATTTCACCGCCCGTTCCTATGCGCCGCCGTTCAGCGCAGCATCCGTTATCACGCTCAATGAGGATGAGAGCTGGCTACAGGTGCCTCCAGGGCGACACGTAGCCAGCCCTCACCCTTGGAATAGCTCAATGAGGATGAGAGCTGGCTACAGGTGCCTCCAGGGCGACCCCTAGCCAGCCCTCACCCTTGGAGCAGCTCAATGAGGATGAGAGCTGGCTACAGGTGCCTCCAGGGTGACCCCTAGCCAGCCCTCACCCTTGGAGCAGCTCAATGAGGATGAGAGCTGGCTACAGGTGCCTCCAGGGCGACCCCTAGCCAGCCCTCACCCTTGGAGCAGCTCAATGAGGATGAGAGCTGGCTACAGGTGCCTCCAGGGCGACCCCTAGCCAGCCCTCACCCTTGGAGCAGCTCAATGAGGATGAGAGCTGGCTACAGGTGCCTCCAGGGCGACCCCTAGCCAGCCCTCACCCTTGGAGCAGCTCAATGAGGATGAGAGCTGGCTACAGGTGCCTCCAGGGCGTCCCCTAGCCAGCCCTCACCCTTGGAGCAGCTCAATGAGGATGAGAGCTGGCTACAGGTGCCTCCAGGGCGACCCCTAGCCAGCCCTCACCCTTGGAGCAGCTCAATGAGGATGAGAGCTGGCTACAGGTGCCTCCAGGGCGACCCCTAGCCAGCCCTCACCCTTGGAGCAGCTCAATGAGGATGAGAGCTGGCTACAGGTGCCTCCAGGGCGATCCCTAGCCAGCCCTCACCCTTGGAGCAGCTCAATGAGGATGAGAGCTGGCTACAGGTGCCTCCAGGGCGACCCCAAGCCAGCCCTCACCCTTGGAGCAGCTCAATGAGGATGAGAGCTGGCTACAGGTTTGATGATACCAAAAGCACTTTAAATTCAATCTGCAACAAAAAAAAGTCGCTCTGACGCCGCCGTTAAGGGCTGCGTCCGTTATCACGCTCATCTGATAAATTACAGAAAAAAACCGTAAACTTTATCGTTTTTTTGGCGCACTTATTTCACCGCCCGTTCCTACGTGCCGCCGTTCAGCACAGCATCCGTTATCACGCTCATCTGATGAATTACGGAAAAAAAACGTAAACTTTATAGTTTTTTTGGCGCGCTTATTTCACCGCCCGTTCCTACGCGCCGCAATTCAGCGCAGCGTCCGTTATCACGCTCATCTGATGAATTACGGAAAAAAAACGTAAACTTTATAGTTTTTTTGGCGCGCTTATTTCACCGCCCGTTCCTATGCGCCGCCGTTCAGCGCAGCTTCCGTTATCACGCTCATCTGATGAATTACGGAAAAAAAACGTAAATTTTATAGTTTTTTTGGCGCGCTTATTTCACCGCCCGTTTCTACGCGCCGCCGTTCAGCGCAGCGTACGTTATCACCCTCATCTGATGAATTACGGAAAAAAAACGTAAACTTTATAGTTTTTTTGGCGCGCTTATTTCACCGCCCGTTCCTATGCGCCGCCGTTCAGCGCAGCGTCCGTTATCACGCTCAATGAGGATGAGAGCTGGCTACAGGTGCCTCCAGGGCGACACGTAGCCAGCCCTCACCCTTGGAGCAGCTCAATGAGGATGAGAGCTGGCTACAGGTGCCTCCAGGGCGACCCCTAGCCAGCCCTCACCCTTGGAGCAGCTCAATGAGGATGAGAGCTGGCTACAGGTGCCTCCAGGGCGACCCCTAGCCAGCCCTCACCCTTGGAGCAGCTCAATGAGGATGAGAGCTGGCTACAGGTGCCTCCAGGGCGACCCCTAGCCAGCCCTCACCCTTGGAGCAGCTCAATGAGGATGAGAGCTGGCTACAGGTGCCTCCAGGGCGACCCCTAGCCAGCCCTCACCCTTGGAGCAGCTCAATGAGGATGAGAGCTGGCTACAGGTGCCTCCAGGGCGACCCCTAGCCAGCCCTCACCCTTGGAGCAGCTCAATGAGGATGAGAGCTGGCTACAGGTGCCTCCAGGGCGACCCCTAGCCAGCCCTCACCCTTGGAGCAGCTCAATGAGGATGAGAGCTGGCTACAGGTGCCTCCAGGGCGACGCCTAGCCAGCCCTCACCCTTGGAGCAGCTCAATGAGGATGAGAGCTGGCTACAGGTTTGATGATACCAAAAGCACTTAAAATTCAATCTGCAACAAAAAAAAGTCGCTCTGACGCCGCCGTTAAGGGCTGCGTCCGTTATCACGCTCATCTGATAAATTACAGAAAAAAAACTTAAACTTTATCGTTTTTTTGGCGCACTTATTTCACCGCCCGTTCCTACGTGCCACCGTTCAGCACAGCATCCGTTATCACGCTCATCTGATGAATTACGGAAAAAAAACGTAAACTTTATAGTTTTTTTGGCGCGCTTATTTCACCGCCCGTTCCTACGCGCCACCGTTCAACGCAGCTTCCGTTATCACGCTCATCTAATGAATTATGGAAAAAAAAACGTACACTTTATAGCTTTTTTGGCGCGCTTATTTCACCGCCCGTTCCTACGCGCCGCCGTTAAGCGCAGCTTCCGTTATCACGCTCATCTGATGAATTACGGAAAAAAAATGTAAATTTTATAGTTTTTTTGGCGCGCTTTTTTCACCGCCTGTTCATACGCGCCACCGTTCAGCGCAGTGTTCGTTATCACCCTCATCTGATGAATTACGGAAAAAAAACGTAAACTTTATAGTTTTTTTGGCGCGCTTATTTCACCGCCCGTTCCTATGCGCCGCCGTTCAGCGCAGCGTCCGTTATCACGCTCAATGAGGATGAGAGCTGGCTACAGGTGCCTCCAGGGCGACACGTAGCCAGCCCTCACCCTTGGAATAGCTCAATGAGGATGAGAGCTGGCTACAGGTGCCTCCAGGGCGACCCCTAGCCAGCCCTCACCCTTGGAGCAGCTCAATGAGGATGAGAGCTGGCTACAGGTGCCTCCAGGGCGACCCCTAGCCAGCCCTCACCCTTGGAGCAGCTCAATGAGGATGAGAGCTGGCTACAGGTGCCTCCAGGGCGACCCCTAGCCAGCCCTCACCCTTGGAGCAGCTCAATGAGGATGAGAGCTGGCTACAGGTGCCTCCAGGGCGACCCCTAGCCAGCCCTCACCCTTGGAGCAGCTCAATGAGGATGAGAGGTTGCTACAGGCTTGATGATACCAAAAGCACTTTAAATTCAATCTGCAACAAAAAAAAGTCGCTCTGACGCCGCCGTTAAGGGCTGCGTCCGTTATCACGCTCATCTGATAAATTACAGAAAAAAAACGTAAACTTTATCGTTTTTTTGGCGCACGTATTTCACCGCCCGTTCCTACGTGCCACCGTTCAGCACAGCATCCGTTATCACGCTCATCTGATGAATTACGGAAAAAAAACGTAAACTTTATAGTTTTTTTGGCGCGCTTATTTCACCGCCCGTTCCTACGTGCCACCGTTCAACGCAGCTTCCGTTATCACGCTCATCTAATGAATTATGGAAAAAAAAACGTACACTTTATAGCTTTTTTGGCGCGCTTATTTCACCGCCCGTTCCTACGCGCCGCCGTTCAGCGCAGCTTCCGTTATCACGCTCATCTGATGAATTACGGAAAAAAAATGTAAATTTTATAGTTTTTTTGGCGCGCTTTTTTCACCGCCTGTTCATACGCGCCACCGTTCAGCGCAGCGTCCGTTATCACGCTCAATGAGGATGAGAGCTGGCTACAGGTGCCTCCAGGGCGACACGTAGCCAGCCCTCACCCTTGGAATAGCTCAGTGAGGATGAGAGCGGGCTACAGGTGCCTCCAGGGCGACCCCTAGCCAGCCCTCACCCTTGGAGCAGCTCAATGAGGATGAGAGCTGGCTACAGGTGCCTCCAGGGCGACCCCTAGCCAGCCCTCACCCTTGGAGCAGCTCAATGAGGATGAGAGCTGGCTACAGGTGCCTCCAGGGCGACCCCTAGCCAGCCCTCACCCTTGGAGCAGCTCAATGAGGATGAGAGCTGGCTACAGGTGCCTCCAGGGCGACCCCTAGCCAGCCCTCACCCTTGGAGCAGCTCAATGAGGATGAGAGCTGGCTACAGGTGCCTCCAGGGCGACCCCTAGCCAGCCCTCACCCTTGGAGCAGCTCAATGAGGATGAGAGCTGGCTACAGGCTTGATGATACCAAAAGCACTTTAAATTCAATCTGCAACAAAAAAAAGTCGCTCTGACGCCGCCGTTAAGGGCTGCGTCCGTTATCACGCTCATCTGATAAATTACAGAAAAAAAACGTAAACTTTATCGTTTTTTTGGCGCACTTATTTCAACGCCCGTTCCTACGTGCCGCCGTTCAGCACAGCATCCGTTATCACGCTCATCTGATGAATTACGGAAAAAAAACGTAAACTTTATAGTTTTTTTGGCGCGCTTATTTCACCGCCCGTTCCTACGCGCCGCCATTCAGCGCAGCGTCCGTTATCACGCTCATCTGATGAATTACGGAAAAAAAACGTAAACTTTATAGTTTTTTTGGCGCGCTTATTTCACCGCCCGTTCCTACGCCACGGTTTTTACACAACTTTAAGTGTTTTACAACATGGTCACATGCTCTATTTATTTTTACCTATTTTTGATATGAAATATGGGCTCCATCTATGGATGTGATTATTGGCCTCAATACCAGTGATTATTGCTGCCATTTTTGTGTCTTTTTAAATAATGATGTAATAAAATTTCAACTTTTTAAATGCCTTTAATTAAACTCCTTATTCTCATTTGATTATATGGTCACAATCTGTGTTAAAAGAGTTAATGTTTTACAAGGTCAGGCAGCAGCACCTTGAAAGTCCTAATCTCAGTGAAACAACACAGACAAAAAAGATACATCATCATCCCCTCCCCCCATCACAGCCTTTCCACCGAAGGATAAGTGAAAAATCTCCTTATTGTGTGTTTCCTGTGAGGGTCTATCATGAACGAGTGAATGGCTTTTAAAGCACAGCTGCCATCCAGTGTTCAATTTCCAGAAATGCAGCTGAATTCTGGCTGACAAGTAATGAATGATATTTAAAGCACAGATGCCATCTGGTGGTCATTTCCAAGTGATGAAATGTTGTGAGGGCTGGCTAAATGGCTTGTTTTTCGGACCTGGCACAGACAAGGTTTTTGCAAGCCTTTTTTCAGAGCCTTAATGGCGTCAGATCGACCCGGGACGGCGTGCAGAGCATCTCCCGGGCTGAATCTGTAAAATGGCAAGCGTTGCGTCGTCCAGCGGCGAAGTTTTTTCGTGAGGGCTGGCTATTGTAGGTGAGAGCTGGCTATTAAAGAAGATGGCAGAGAGGATTTCTTTGGAAAAATGTTTTCATCTCGAAACGTTCCGAAAAAAAGTACAGCGCGTCCGGCATGTGATAAGAGTGCGGCACGCCGAATATCGGCGTCCAGCTCCAAACCGCGTGCGTTCCAGAGCCAGTAAACTGTAGCGCGGACGCCGAGCCTTAATCGCAAATTCCGGAGATGCTCGTCCCCTCGGGACGAGTGTGGGAGCGCCTGACGCGAATCTGGTCAAAAAACGCAAACATTTCCAAAATCCAAAGGTCCAGCTGTTGAATTTCTTTTTTAACTTACCTATTAGCGATTCAATGTTCACTGCCCTTCTTGACATCAAGTTGTACCTGTGATGGGCCACTCGATTTCTGAGTTAATGCGCCTGCTTTGTGAACAGATGTTCATGAGTTTGACTCCACGGAGAGTATTTTTCATTACTTACTAATAAGCTTCTTAAAGAGCCAATGGAAATTTGCATTGATTTTCGGCTTGAGATAGTGCAAATGTGAGTTATAGAATCTGTATTAATTGTTCATAAAGAACTTGATGTCATCATATGCTGTATAGATTGGCATTAACAGTAACATAGAGAAACCAATGGATTTCTTTTTTAACTTACCTATTAACGATTCAATGTTCACTGCCCTTCTTCACATTAAGTTGCACCTGTGATGGTCCACTCGATTACTGGGTTAATGTGCCTGCTTTATGAACAGATGTTCATGAGTTTGACTCCACGGAGAGTATTTTTCATTTACTTACTAATAAGCTTCCAGTAGAGCCAAAGGAAATTTGCATTGATTTTGGGCTTGAGATAGTGCAATAGTGAGATATAGAATATGTCTTAATTGTTCATAAAGAACAAGATGTTATCATACGCTGTATAGATTAGCATTAACAATAACATAGTGAAAATAATGGATTTCGTTTTTAACTTAACTATTAGCGATTCAATGTTCACTGCCCTTCATGACATCACCTTGCATCTATGATCGTTCAGAGGCTTACTGGGTTAATGCATCTGACTTCTGAACAGGTGTAAATGAGTCCGACTCCACAGAGAGTATTTTTCATTTACTTACTATTAAGCTTTCTATAGAGCCAACGGAAATTTGCATTGATTTTGGGCTTGAGATAGTGCAAATGTGAGATATAGAATCTGTAATAATTGTTCATAAAGAACTTGATGTCATCATACGCTGTATAGATTGGCATTAAAAATAACATAGTGAAACCAATGGATTTATTTTTTAACTTACCTATTAGCAATTCAATGTTCACTGCCATTCTTGACATCACATAGCACCTATGATGGTCCAGTGGCTTACTGGGTTAATGCATGTGCCTTGTAAACAGGTGTTCATGAATTCGACTTCACAAAGAGTATTTTTCATTTACTTACTAATAAGCATGCTATAGAGCCAATGGAAATGTGCATTGATTTTCGGCTTGAGATAGTGCAATTGTGAGAAATAGAATCTGTATTAATTGTTCATAAAGAACAAGATGTCATCATACGCTGTATAGATTGGCATTAACAATAACATAGTGAAACCAATGGATTTCTTTTTTAACTTACCTATTAGCGATTCAATGTTCACTGCTCTTCTTGACATCACTTTTCTCCCTCGATGGTCCAGTGGCTCTCTGGGTTAATGCGCCTGACTTGTCAGCAAGTGCTCATGCGTTCGACTCCACGGAGAGTATTTTTCATTTAGCTTCCTATAGAGCCAATGGAAATTTGCATTGATTTTGGGCTTGAAATAGTTGTGAGATATAGAATCTGTATTAATTGTTCATAAAGAACAAGATGTCATCATACGCTGTATAGATTGGCATTAACAGTAACATAGAGAAACCAATGGATTTCTTTTTTAACTTACCTATTAGCGATTCAATGTTCACTGCCCTTCTTGACATCAAATTGCACCTGTGATGGTCCACTGGCTTACTGGGTTGATGCTCCTGCTTTGTGAACAGATGTTCATGAGTTCAACACCATGGAAAGTATTTTTAATTTACTTACTCAAAAGCTTCTTATAGAGCCAATGGAAATTTGCATTGATTTTGGACTTGAGATAGTGCAATTGTGAGAAATAGAATCTGTATTAATTGTCCATAAAGAACAAGATGTCATCATACGCTGTATAGATTGGCATTAACAATAACATAGTGAAACCAATGGATTTCTTTTTTAATTTACCTATTAGCGATTCAATGTTCACTGCTCTTTTTGACATCACATTTCTCCTGTGATGGTCCAGTGGCTCTCTAGGTTAATGCGCCTGACATGTGAGCAAGTATTCATGAGTTAGACTCCACAGAGATTATTTTTCATTTAGCTTCCTATAGAGCCAATGGAAATTTGCATTGATTTTGGGCTTGAGATAGTGCAATTGTGAGATATAGAATCTGTATTAATTGTTCATAAAGAACAAGATGTCATCATACGCAGTATAGATTGGCATTAACAATAACATAGTGAAACCAATGGATTTCTTTTTTAACTTACCTATTAGCGATTCAATGTTCACTGCTCTTCTTGACATCACTTTTCTCCCTTGATGGTCCAGTGGCTCTCTGGGTTAATACGCCTGACTTGTCAGCAAGTGCTCATGCGTTCGACTCCACGGAGAGTATTTTTCATTTACATTCCTATAGAGCCAATGGAAATTTGCATTGATTTTGGACTTGAGATAGTGCAATTGTGAGAAATAGAATCTGTATTAATTGTCCATAAAGAACAAGATGTCATCATACGCTGTATAGATTGGCATTAACAATAACATAGTGAAACAAATGGATTTCTTTTTTAACTTACCTATTAGCGATTCAATGTTCACTGCTCTTCTTGACATCACATTTCTACTGTGTTGGTCCAGTGGCTCTCTGGGTTAATGCGCCTGGCTTGTGAGCAAGTGTTCATGAGTTCGACTCCACAGAGAGTATTTTCATTCAGCTTCCTATAGAGCCAATGGAAATTTGCATTGATTTTGGGCTTGAGATAGTGCAATTGTGAGATATAAAATCTGTATTAATTGTTCATAAAGATCAAGATGTCATCATACGTTGTATAGATTGGCATTAACAATAACATAGTGAAACCAATGAATTTCTTTTTTAACTTACCTATTAGCGATTCAATGTTCACTGCTCTTCTTGACATCGCATTGCTTCTGTGATTGTCCAGTGGCTTTCTGGGTTAATGCGCCTGACTTATGAGCAAGTATTCATGAGTTTGACTCCACAGAGACTATTTTTCATTTGGCTTCCTATAGAGCCCATGCAAATTTGCATTGATTTTGGGCTTGAGATAGTGCAATTGTGAGATATAGAATCTGTATTAATTGTTCATAAAGAACAACATGTCATCATACCCTGTCTAGATTGGCATTAACAGTAACATAGAGAAACCAATGGATTTCTTTTTTAACTTACCTATTAGCGATTCAATGTTCACTGCCCTTCTTGACATCACACTGCTCCTGTGTTGGTCCAGTGGCTCCCTTGCTTAATGCGCCTTACTTGTGCAGCGGTGTTCACGTGTTCAACTCTACGAAGAGTATTTTTCATTTAGCTTCCTATAGAGCCAATGGAAATTTGCATTGATTTTGGGCTTGAGATAGTGCAATTGTGAAATATAGAATCTGTATTAATTGTTCATAAAGAACAAGATGTCATCATACGCTGTATAGATTGGCATTAACAATAATATAGTGAAACCAATGGATTTATTTTTTAACTTACCTATTAGCAATTCAATGTTCACTGCCATTCTTGACATCACATAGCACCTATGATGGTCCAGTGGCTTACTGGGTTAATGCACGTGCATTGTAAACAGGTGTTCATGAATTCGACTTCACAAAGAGTATTTTTCATTTACTTACTAATAAGCTTGCTATAGAGCCAATGGAAATGTGCATTGATTTTCGGCTTGAGATAGTGCAATTGTGAGAAATAGAATCTGTATTAATTGTTCATAAAGAACAAGATGTCATCATACGCTGTATAGATTGGCATTAACAATAACATAGTGAAACCAATGAATTTCTTTTTTAACTTACCTATTAGCGATTCAATGTTCACTGCTCTTCTTGACATCGCATTGCTTCTGTGATTGTCCAGTGGCTTTCTGGGTTAATGCGCCTGACTTGTGAGCAAGTATTCATGAGTTTGACTCCACGGAGACTATTTTTCATTTGGCTTCCTATAGAGCCAATGCAAATTTGCATTGATTTTGGGCTTGAGATAGTGCAATTGTGAGATATAGAATCTGTATTAATTGTTCATAAAGAACAAGATGTCATCATACGCTGTATAGATTGGCATTAACAATAACATAGAGAAACCAATGGATTTATTTTTTAACTTACCTATTAGCGATTCAATGTTCACTGCCCTTCTTGACATCACATTGCTCCTGTGTTGGTCCAGTGGCTCCCTTGCTTAATGCGCCTTACTTGTGCAGCGGTGTTCACGTGTTCAACTCTACGAAGAGTATTTTTCATTTAGCTTCCTATAGAGCCAATGGAAATTTGCATTGATTTTGGGCTTGAGATAGTGCAATTGTGAAATATAGAATCTGTATTAATTGTTCATAAAGAACAAGATGTCATCATACGCTGTATAGATTGGCATTAACAATAATATAGTGAAACCAATGGATTTATTTTTTAACTTACCTATTAGCAATTCAATGTTCACTGCCATTCTTGACATCACATAGCACCTATGATGGTCCAGTGGCTTACTGGGTTAATGCACGTGCCTTGTAAACAGGTGTTCATGAATTCGACTTCACAAAGAGTATTTTTCATTTACTTACTAATAAGCTTGCTATAGAGCCAATGGAAATGTGCATTGATTTTCGGCTTGAGATAGTGCAATTGTGAAATATAGAATCTGTATTAATTGTTCATAAAGAACAAGATGTCATCATACGCTGTATAGATTGGCATTAACAATAACATAGTGAAACCAATGGATTTCTTTTTTAACTTACCTATTAGCGATTCAATGTTCACTGCTCTTCTTGACATCACTTTTCTCCCTCAATGGTCCAGTGGCTCTCTGGGTTAATGCACCTTACTTGACAGCAAGTGCTCATGCGTTCGACTCCACGGAGAGTATTTTTCATTTAGCTTCCTATAGAGCCAATGGAAATTTGCATTGATTTTGGGCTTGAGATAGTTGTGAGATATAGAATCTGTATTAATTGTTCATAAAGAACAAGATGTCATCATACGCTGTATAGATTGGCATTAACAGTAACATAGTGAAACCAATGGATTTCTTTTTTAACTTACCTATTAGCGATTCAATGTTCACTGCTCTTCTTGACATCACTTTTCTCCCTTGATGGTCCAGTGGCTCTCTGGGTTAATACGCCTGACTTGTCAGCAAGTGCTCATGCGTTCGACTCCACGGAGAGTATTTTTCATTTACATTCCTATAGAGCCAATGGAAATTTGCATTGATTTTGGGCTTGAGATAGTTGTGAGATATAGAATCTGTATTAATTGTTCATAAAGAACAAGATGTCATCATACGCTGTATAGATTGGCATTAACAGTAACATAGAGAAACCAATGGATTTATTTTTTAACTTACCTATTAGCGATTCAATGTTCACTGCCCTTCTTGACATCAAATTGCACCTGTGATGGTCTACTGGCTTACTGGGTTGATGCGCCTGCTTTGTGAACAGATGTTCATGAGTTCAACTCCATGGAAAGTATTTTTAATTTACTTACTCAAAAGCTTCTTATAGAGCCAATGGAAATTTGCATTGATTTTGGACTTGAGATAGTGCAATTGTGAGAAATAGAATCTGTATTAATTGTCCATAAAGAACAAGATGTCATCATACGCTGTATAGATTGGCATTAACAATAACATAGTGAAACCAATGGATTTCTTTTTTAACTTACCTATTAGCGATTCAATGTTCACTGCTCTTCTTGACATCACATTTCTACTGTGTTGGTCCAGTGGCTCTCCGGGTTAATGCGCCTGGCTTGTGAGCAAGTGTTCATGAGTTCGACTCCACAGAGAGTATTTTCATTCAGCTTCCTATAGAGCCAATGGAAATTTGCATTGATTTTGGGCTTGAGATAGTGCAATTGTGAGATATAAAATCTGTATTAATTGTTCATAAAGATCAAGATGTCATCATACGTTGTATAGATTGGCATTAACAATAACATAGTGAAACCAATGAATTTCTTTTTTAACTTACCTATTAGCGATTCAATGTTCACTGCTCTTCTTGACATCGCATTGCTTCTGTGATTGTCCAGTGGCTTTCTGGGTTAATGCGCCTGACTTATGAGCAAGTATTCATGAGTTTGACTCCACAGAGACTATTTTTCATTTGGCTTCCTATAGAGCCCATGCAAATTTGCATTGATTTTGGGCTTGAGATAGTGCAATTGTGAGATATAGAATCTGTATTAATTGTTCATAAAGAACAACATGTCATCATACCCTGTCTAGATTGGCATTAACAGTAACATAGAGAAACCAATGGATTTCTTTTTTAACTTACCTATTAGCGATTCAATGTTCACTGCTCTTCTTGACATCGCATTGCTTCTGTGATTGTCCAGTGGCTTTCTGGGTTAATGCGCCTGACTTGTGAGCAAGTATTCATGAGTTTGACTCCACGGAGACTATTTTTCATTTGGCTTCCTATAGAGCCAATGCAAATTTGCATTGATTTTGGGCTTGAGATAGTGCAATTGTGAGATATAGAATCTGTATTAATTGTTCATAAAGAACAAGATGTCATCATACGCTGTATAGATTGGCATTAACAATAACATAGAGAAACCAATGGATTTATTTTTTAACTTACCTATTAGCGATTCAATGTTCACTGCCCTTCTTGACATCACATTGCTCCTGTGTTGGTCCAGTGGCTCCCTTGCTTAATGCGCCTTACTTGTGCAGCGGTGTTCACGTGTTCAACTCTACGAAGAGTATTTTTCATTTAGCTTCCTATAGAGCCAATGGAAATTTGCATTGATTTTGGGCTTGAGATAGTGCAATTGTGAAATATAGAATCTGTATTAATTGTTCATAAAGAACAAGATGTCATCATACGCTGTATAGATTGGCATTAACAATAATATAGTGAAACCAATGGATTTATTTTTTAACTTACCTATTAGCAATTCAATGTTCACTGCCATTCTTGACATCACATAGCACATATGATGGTCCAGTGGCTTACTGGGTTAATGCACGTGCCTTGTAAACAGGTGTTCATGAATTCGACTTCACAAAGAGTATTTTTCATTTACTTACTAATAAGCTTGCTATAGAGCCAATGGAAATGTGCATTGATTTTCGGCTTGAGATAGTGCAATTGTGAGAAATAGAATCTGTATTAATTGTTCATAAAGAACAAGATGTCATCATACGCTGTATAGATTGGCATTAACAATAACATAGTGAAACCAATGGATTTCTTTTTTAACTTACCTATTAGCGATTCAATGTTCACTGCTCTTCTTGACATCACTTTTCTCCCTCAATGGTCCAGTGGCTCTCTGGGTTAATGCACCTTACTTGACAGCAAGTGCTCATGCGTTCGACTCCACGGAGAGTATTTTTCATTTAGCTTCCTATAGAGCCAATGGAAATTTGCATTGATTTTGGGCTTGAGATAGTTGTGAGATATAGAATCTGTATTAATTGTTCATAAAGAACAAGATGTCATCATACGCTGTATAGATTGGCATTAACAGTAACATAGAGAAACCAATGGATTTCTTTTTTAACTTACCTATTAGCGATTCAATGTTCACTGCCCTTCTTGACATCAAATTGCACCTGTGATGGTCCACTGGCTTACTGGGTTGATGCGCCTGCTTTGTGAACAGATGTTCATGAGTTCAACTTCATGGAAAGTATTTTTAATTTACTTACTCAAAAGCTTCTTATAGAGCCAATGGAAATTTGCATTGATTTTGGACTTGAGATAGTGCAATTGTGAGAAATAGAATCTGTATTAATTGTCCATAAAGAACAAGATGTCATCATACGCTGTATAGATTGGCATTAACAATAACATAGTGAAACGAATGGATTTCTTTTTTAACTTACCTATTAGCGATTCAATGTTCACTGCTCTTCTTGACATCACATTTCTACTGTGTTGGTCCAGTGGCTCTCCGGGTTAATGTGCTTGGCTTGTGAGCAAGTGTTCATGAGTTCAACTCCACAGAGAGTATTTTCATTCAGCTTCCTATAGAGCCAATGGAAATTTGCATTTATTTTGGACTTGAGATAGTGCAATTGTGAGAAATAGAATCTGTATTAATTGTTCATAAAGAACAAGATGTCATCATACTCTGTATAGATTGGCATTAACAATAACATAGTGAAACCAATGGATTTCTTTTTTAATTTACCTATTAGCGATTCAATGTTCACTGCTCTTCTTGACATCACTTTTCTCCTGTGATGGTCCAGTGGCTCTCTGGGTTAATGCGCCTGACTTATGAGCAAGTATTCATGAGTTTGACTCCACAGAGACTATTTTTCATTTGGCTTCCTATAGAGCCCATGCAAATTTGCATTGATTTTGGGCTTGAGATAGTGCAATTGTGAGATATAGAATCTGTATTAATTGTTCATAAAGAACAAGATGTCATCATACACTGTACAGATTGGCATTGACAGTAACATAGAGAAACCAATGGATTTATTTTTTAACTTACCTATTAGCGATTCAATGTTCACTGCCCTTCTTGACATTATATTGCTCCTGTGATGGTCCAGTGGCTTCCTTGGTTAAGGCGCCTGACTTGTGAAGAGGTGTTCATGTGTTCAATTCCACGAAGAGTATTTTTCATTTAGCTTCCTATAGAGCCAATGGAAATTTGCATTGATTTTGGGCTTGAGATAGTGCAATTGTGAGATATAAAATCTGTATTAATTGTTCATAAAGAACAAGATGTCATCATACGTTGTATAGATTGGCATTAACAATAACATAGTGAAACCAATGGATTTCTTTTTTAACTTACCTATTAGCAATTCAATGTTCACTGCCATTCTTGACATCACTTAGCACCTATGATGGTCCAGTGGCTTACTGGGTTAATGCACCTGCCTTGTAAACAGGTGTTCATGAATTTGACTTCATAAAGAGAATTTTTAATTTACTTACTAATAAGCTTGCTATAGAGCCAATGCAAATTTGCATTGATTTTGGGCTTGAGATAGTGCAATTGTGAGATATAGAATCTGTATTAATTGTTCATAAAGAACAAGATGTCATCATACACTGTACAGATTGGCATTAACAGTAACATAGAGAAACCAATGGATTTCTTTTTTAACTTACCTTTTAGCGATTCAATGTTCACTGCCCTTCTTGACATCAAATTGCACCTGTGATGGTCCAGTGGCTTACTGGGTTAATGCACCTGCCACGTAAACAGGTGTTCATGAATTCGACTTCACAAAGAGTATTTTTTTATTTACTTACTAATAAGTTTGCTATAGAGCCAATGGAAATGTGCATTGATTTTCGGCTTGAGATAGAGCAATTGTGAGATATAGAATCTGTATTAATTGTTCATAAAGAACAAGATGTCATCTTACGCTGTATAGATTGGAATTAACAATAACATAGTGAAACCAATGGATTTCTTTTTTAACTTACCTATTAGCGATTCAATGTTCACTGCTCTTCTTGACATCACATTTCTCCCGTGATGGTCCAGTGGCTCTCTGGGTTAATGCGCCTGACTTGTCAGCAAGTGTTCATGAGTTCGACTCCACGGAGAGCATTTTTCATTTAGCTTCCTATAGAGCCAATGGAAATTTGCATTGATTTTGGACTTGAGATAGTGCAATTGTGAGAAATAGAATCTGTATTAATTGTTCATAAAGAACAAGATGTCATCAGACGCTGTATAGATTGGCATTAACAATAACATAGTGAAACCAATGGATTTTTTTTTTCTTACCTATTAGCGATTCAATGTTTACTGCCCTTCTTGACATCAAACTGCAACTGTGATGGTCCACTGGCTTACTGGGTTGATGCGCTTGCTTTGAGAACAGATGTTCATGAGTTTGACTCCACGGAAAGTATTTTTAATTTACTTACTCATAAGCTTTTTATAGAGCCAATGGAAATTTGCATTGATTTTCGGCTTGAGATAGAGCAATTGTGAGATATAGAATCTGTATTAATTGTTCATAAAGAACAAGATGTCATCATACGTTGTATAGATTGGCATTAACAATAACATAGTGAAACCAATGAATTTCTTTTTTAACTTACCTATTAGCGATTCAATGTTCACTGCTCTTCTTGACATCGCATTGTTTCTGTGATTGTCCAGTGGCTTTCTGGGTTAATGCGCCTGACTTATGAGCAAGTATTCATGAGTTTGACTCCACAGAGACTATTTTTCATTTGGCTTCCTATAGAGCCCATGCAAATTTGCATTGATTTTGGGCTTGAGATAGTGCAATTGTGAGATATAAAATCTGTATTAATTGTTCATAAAGATCAAGATGTCATCATACGTTGTATAGATTGGCATTAACAATAACATAGTGAAACCAATGAATTTCTTTTTTAACTTACCTATTAGCGATTCAATGTTCACTGCTCTTCTTGACATCGCATTGCTTCTGTGATTGTCCAGTGGCTTTCTGGGTTAATGCGCCTGACTTATGAGCAAGTATTCATGAGTTTGACTCCACAGAGACTATTTTTCATTTGGCTTCCTATAGAGCCCATGCAAATTTGCATTGATTTTGGGCTTGAGATAGTGCAATTGTGAGATATAGAATCTGTATTAATTGTTCATAAAGAACAACATGTCATCATACCCTGTCTAGATTGGCATTAACAGTAACATAGAGAAACCAATGGATTTCTTTTTTAACTTACCTATTAGCGATTCAATGTTCACTGCCCTTCTTGACATCACATTGCTCCTGTGTTGGTCCAGTGGCTCCCTTGCTTAATGCGCCTTACTTGTGCAGCGGTGTTCACGTGTTCAACTCTACGAAGAGTATTTTTCATTTAGCTTCCTATAGAGCCAATGGAAATTTGCATTGATTTTGGGCTTGAGATAGTGCAATTGTGAAATATAGAATCTGTATTAATTGTTCATAAAGAACAAGATGTCATCATACGCTGTATAGATTGGCATTAACAATAATATAGTGAAACCAATGGATTTATTTTTTAACTTACCTATTAGCAATTCAATGTTCACTGCCATTCTTGACATCACATAGCACCTATGATGGTCCAGTGGCTTACTGGGTTAATGCACGTGCATTGTAAACAGGTGTTCATGAATTCGACTTCACAAAGAGTATTTTTCATTTACTTACTAATAAGCTTGCTATAGAGCCAATGGAAATGTGCATTGATTTTCGGCTTGAGATAGTGCAATTGTGAGAAATAGAATCTGTATTAATTGTTCATAAAGAACAAGATGTCATCATACGCTGTATAGATTGGCATTAACAATAACATAGTGAAACCAATGAATTTCTTTTTTAACTTACCTATTAGCGATTCAATGTTCACTGCTCTTCTTGACATCGCATTGCTTCTGTGATTGTCCAGTGGCTTTCTGGGTTAATGCGCCTGACTTGTGAGCAAGTATTCATGAGTTTGACTCCACGGAGACTATTTTTCATTTGGCTTCCTATAGAGCCAATGCAAATTTGCATTGATTTTGGGCTTGAGATAGTGCAATTGTGAGATATAGAATCTGTATTAATTGTTCATAAAGAACAAGATGTCATCATACGCTGTATAGATTGGCATTAACAATAACATAGAGAAACCAATGGATTTATTTTTTAACTTACCTATTAGCGATTCAATGTTCACTGCCCTTCTTGACATCACATTGCTCCTGTGTTGGTCCAGTGGCTCCCTTGCTTAATGCGCCTTACTTGTGCAGCGGTGTTCACGTGTTCAACTCTACGAAGAGTATTTTTCATTTAGCTTCCTATAAAGCCAATGGAAATTTGCATTGATTTTGGGCTTGAGATAGTGCAATTGTGAAATATAGAATCTGTATTAATTGTTCATAAAGAACAAGATTTCATCATACGCTGTATAGATTGGCATTAACAATAATATAGTGAAACCAATGGATTTATTTTTTAACTTACCTATTAGCAATTCAATGTTCACTGCCATTCTTGACATCACATAGCACCTATGATGGTCCAGTGGCTTACTGGGTTAATGCACGTGCATTGTAAACAGGTGTTCATGAATTCGACTTCACAAAGAGTATTTTTCATTTACTTACTAATAAGCTTGCTATAGAGCCAATGGAAATGTGCATTGATTTTCGGCTTGAGATAGTGCAATTGTGAGAAATAGAATCTGTATTAATTGTTCATAAAGAACAAGATGTCATCATACGCTGTATAGATTGGCATTAACAATAACATAGTGAAACCAATGAATTTCTTTTTTAACTTACCTATTAGCGATTCAATGTTCACTGCTCTTCTTGACATCGCATTGCTTCTGTGATTGTCCAGTGGCTTTCTGGGTTAATGCGCCTGACTTGTGAGCAAGTATTCATGAGTTTGACTCCACGGAGACTATTTTTCATTTGGCTTCCTATAGAGCCAATGCAAATTTGCATTGATTTTGGGCTTGAGATAGTGCAATTGTGAGATATAGAATCTGTATTAATTGTTCATAAAGAACAAGATGTCATCATACGCTGTATAGATTGGCATTAACAATAACATAGAGAAACCAATGGATTTATTTTTTAACTTACCTATTAGCGATTCAATGTTCACTGCCCTTCTTGACATCTCATTGCTCCTTTGTTGGTCCAGTGGCTCCCTTGCTTAATGCGCCTTACTTGTGCAGCGGTGTTCACGTGTTCAACTCTACGAAGAGTATTTTTCATTTAGCTTCCTATAGAGCCAATGGAAATTTGCATTGATTTTGGGCTTGAGATAGTGCAATTGTGAAATATAGAATCTGTATTAATTGTTCTTAAAGAACAAGATGTCATCATACGCTGTATAGATTGGCATTAACAATAATATAGTGAAACCAATGGATTTATTTTTTAACTTACCTATTAGCAATTCAATGTTCACTGCCATTCTTGACATCACATAGCACCTATGATGGTCCAGTGGCTTACTGGGTTAATGCACGTGCCTTGTAAACAGGTGTTCATGAATTCGACTTCACAAAGAGTATTTTTCATTTACTTACTAATAAGCTTGCTATAGAGCCAATGGAAATGTGCATTGATTTTCGGCTTGAGATAGTGCAATTGTGAGAAATAGAATCTGTATTAATTGTTCATAAAGAACAAGATGTCATCATACGCTGTATAGATTGGCATTAACAATAACATAGTGAAACCAATGGATTTCTTTTTTAACTTACCTATTAGCGATTCAATGTTCACTGCTCTTCTTGACATCACTTTTCTCCCTCAATGGTCCAGTGGCTCTCTGGGTTAATGCACCTTACTTGACAGCAAGTGCTCATGCGTTCGACTCCACGGAGAGTATTTTTCATTTAGCTTCCTATAGAGCCAATGGAAATTTGCATTGATTTTGGGCTTGAGATAGTTGTGAGATATAGAATCTGTATTAATTGTTCATAAAGAACAAGATGTCATCATACGCTGTATAGATTGGCATTAACAGTAACATAGAGAAACCAATGGATTTCTTTTTTAACTTACCTATTAGCGATTCAATGTTCACTGCCCTTCTTGACATCAAATTGCACCTGTGATGGTCCACTGGCTTACTGGGTTGATGCGCCTGCTTTGTGAACAGATGTTCATGAGTTCAACTTCATGGAAAGTATTTTTAATTTACTTACTCAAAAGCTTCTTATAGAGCCAATGGAAATTTGCATTGATTTTGGACTTGAGATAGTGCAATTGTGAGAAATAGAATCTGTATTAATTGTCCATAAAGAACAAGATGTCATCATACGCTGTATAGATTGGCATTAACAATAACATAGTGAAACGAATGGATTTCTTTTTTAACTTACCTATTAGCGATTCAATGTTCACTGCTCTTCTTGACATCACATTTCTACTGTGTTGGTCCAGTGGCTCTCCGGGTTAATGTGCTTGGCTTGTGAGCAAGTGTTCATGAGTTCAACTCCACAGAGAGTATTTTCATTCAGCTTCCTATAGAGCCAATGGAAATTTGCATTTATTTTGGACTTGAGATAGTGCAATTGTGAGAAATAGAATCTGTATTAATTGTTCATAAAGAACAAGATGTCATCATACGCTGTATAGATTGGCATTAACAATAACATAGTGAAACCAATGGATTTCTTTTTTAATTTACCTATTAGCGATTCAATGTTCACTGCTCTTCTTGACATCACTTTTCTCCTGTGATGGTCCAGTGGCTCTCTGGGTTAATGCGCCTGACTTATGAGCAAGTATTCATGAGTTTGACTCCACAGAGACTATTTTTCATTTGGCTTCCTATAGAGCCCATGCAAATTTGCATTGATTTTGGGCTTGAGATAGTGCAATTGTGAGATATAGAATCTGTATTAATTGTTCATAAAGAACAAGATGTCATCATACGCTGTACAGATTGGCATTGACAGTAACATAGAGAAACCAATGGATTTATTTTTTAACTTACCTATTAGCGATTCAATGTTCACTGCCCTTCTTGACATTATATTGCTCCTGTGATGGTCCAGTGGCTTCCTTGGTTAAGGCGCCTGACTTGTGAAGAGGTGTTCATGTGTTCAACTCCACGAAGAGTATTTTTCATTTAGCTTCCTATAGAGCCAATGGAAATTTGCATTGATTTTGGGCTTGAGATAGTGCAATTGTGAGATATAAAATCTGTATTAATTGTTCATAAAGAACAAGATGTCATCATACGTTGTATAGATTGGCATTAACAATAACATAGTGAAACCAATGGATTTCTTTTTTAACTTACCTATTAGCAATTCAATGTTCACTGCCATTCTTGACATCACTTAGCACCTATGATGGTCCAGTGGCTTACTGGGTTAATGCACCTGCCTTGTAAACAGGTGTTCATGAATTTGACTTCACAAAGAGAATTTTTAATTTACTTACTAATAAGCTTGCTATAGAGCCAATGCAAATTTGCATTGATTTTGGGCTTGAGATAGTGCAATTGTGAGATATAGAATCTGTATTAATTGTTCATAAAGAACAAGATGTCATCATACACTGTACAGATTGGCATTAACAGTAACATAGAGAAACCAATGGATTTCTTTTTTAACTTACCTTTTAGCGATTCAATGTTCACTGCCCTTCTTGACATCAAATTGCACCTGTGATGGTCCAGTGGCTTACTGGGTTAATGCACCTGCCACGTAAACAGGTGTTCATGAATTCGACTTCACAAAGAGTATTTTTTTATTTACTTACTAATAAGTTTGCTATAGAGCCAATGGAAATGTGCATTGATTTTCGGCTTGAGATAGAGCAATTGTGAGATATAGAATCTGTATTAATTGTTCATAAAGAACAAGATGTCATCTTACGCTGTATAGATTGGAATTAACAATAACATAGTGAAACCAATGGATTTCTTTTTTAACTTACCTATTAGCGATTCAATGTTCACTGCTCTTCTTGACATCACATTTCTCCCGTGATGGTCCAGTGGCTCTCTGGGTTAATGCGCCTGACTTGTCAGCAAGTGTTCATGAGTTCGACTCCACGGAGAGCATTTTTCTTTTAGCTTCCTATAGAGCCAATGGAAATTTGCATTGATTTTGGACTTGAGATAGTGCAATTGTGAGAAATAGAATCTGTATTAATTGTTCATAAAGAACAAGATGTCATCAGACGCTGTATAGATTGGCATTAACAATAACATAGTGAAACCAATGGATTTTTTTTTTCTTACCTATTAGCGATTCAATGTTCACTGCCCTTCTTGACATCAAATTGCAACTGTGATGGTCCACTGGCTTACTGGGTTGATGCGCTTGCTTTGAGAACAGATGTTCATGAGTTTGACTCCACGGAAAGTATTTTTAATTTACTTACTCATAAGCTTTTTATAGAGCCAATGGAAATTTGCATTGATTTTCGGCTTGAGATAGAGCAATTGTGAGATATAAAATCTGTATTAATTGTTCATAAAGATCAAGATGTCATCATACGTTGTATAGATTGGCATTAACAATAACATAGTGAAACCAATGAATTTCTTTTTTAACTTACCTATTAGCGATTCAATGTTCACTGCTCTTCTTGACATCGCATTGCTTCTGTGATTGTCCAGTGGCTTTCTGGGTTAATGCGCCTGACTTATGAGCAAGTATTCATGAGTTTGACTCCACAGAGACTATTTTTCATTTGGCTTCCTATAGAGCCCATGCAAATTTGCATTGATTTTGGGCTTGAGATAGTGCAATTGTGAGATATAAAATCTGTATTAATTGTTCATAAAGATCAAGATGTCATCATACGTTGTATAGATTGGCATTAACAATAACATAGTGAAACCAATGAATTTCTTTTTTAACTTACCTATTAGCGATTCAATGTTCACTGCTCTTCTTGACATCGCATTGCTTCTGTGATTGTCCAGTGGCTTTCTGGGTTAATGCGCCTGACTTATGAGCAAGTATTCATGAGTTTGACTCCACAGAGACTATTTTTCATTTGGCTTCCTATAGAGCCCATGCAAATTTGCATTGATTTTGGGCTTGAGATAGTGCAATTGTGAGATATAGAATCTGTATTAATTGTTCATAAAGAACAACATGTCATCATACCCTGTCTAGATTGGCATTAACAGTAACATAGAGAAACCAATGGATTTCTTTTTTAACTTACCTATTAGCGATTCAATGTTCACTGCCCTTCTTGACATCACATTGCTCCTGTGTTGGTCCAGTGGCTCCCTTGCTTAATGCGCCTTACTTGTGCAGCGGTGTTCACGTGTTCAACTCTACGAAGAGTATTTTTCATTTAGCTTCCTATAGAGCCAATGGAAATTTGCATTGATTTTGGGCTTGAGATAGTGCAATTGTGAAATATAGAATCTGTATTAATTGTTCATAAAGAACAAGATGTCATCATACGCTGTATAGATTGGCATTAACAATAATATAGTGAAACCAATGGATTTATTTTTTAACTTACCTATTAGCAATTCAATGTTCACTGCCATTCTTGACATCACATAGCACCTATGATGGTCCAGTGGCTTACTGGGTTAATGCACGTGCATTGTAAACAGGTGTTCATGAATTCGACTTCACAAAGAGTATTTTTCATTTACTTACTAATAAGCTTGCTATAGAGCCAATGGAAATGTGCATTGATTTTCGGCTTGAGATAGTGCAATTGTGAGAAATAGAATCTGTATTAATTGTTCATAAAGAACAAGATGTCATCATACGCTGTATAGATTGGCATTAACAATAACATAGTGAAACCAATGAATTTCTTTTTTAACTTACCTATTAGCGATTCAATGTTCACTGCTCTTCTTGACATCGCATTGCTTCTGTGATTGTCCAGTGGCTTTCTGGGTTAATGCGCCTGACTTGTGAGCAAGTATTCATGAGTTTGACTCCACGGAGACTATTTTTCATTTGGCTTCCTATAGAGCCAATGCAAATTTGCATTGATTTTGGGCTTGAGATAGTGCAATTGTGAGATATAGAATCTGTATTAATTGTTCATAAAGAACAAGATGTCATCATACGCTGTATAGATTGGCATTAACAATAACATAGAGAAACCAATGGATTTATTTTTTAACTTACCTATTAGCGATTCAATGTTCACTGCCCTTCTTGACATCACATTGCTCCTGTGTTGGTCCAGTGGCTCCCTTGCTTAATGCGCCTTACTTGTGCAGCGGTGTTCACGTGTTCAACTCTACGAAGAGTATTTTTCATTTAGCTTCCTATAGAGCCAATGGAAATTTGCATTGATTTTGGGCTTGAGATAGTGCAATTGTGAAATATAGAATCTGTATTAATTGTTCATAAAGAACAAGATGTCATCATACGCTGTATAGATTGGCATTAACAATAATATAGTGAAACCAATGGATTTATTTTTTAACTTACCTATTAGCAATTCAATGTTCACTGCCATTCTTGACATCACATAGCACCTATGATGGTCCAGTGGCTTACTGGGTTAATGCACGTGCCTTGTAAACAGGTGTTCATGAATTCGACTTCACAAAGAGTATTTTTCATTTACTTACTAATAAGCTTGCTATAGAGCCAATGGAAATGTGCATTGATTTTCGGCTTGAGATAGTGCAATTGTGAGAAATAGAATCTGTATTAATTGTTCATAAAGAACAAGATGTCATCATACGCTGTATAGATTGGCATTAACAATAACATAGTGAAACCAATGGATTTCTTTTTTAACTTACCTATTAGCGATTCAATGTTCACTGCTCTTCTTGACATCACTTTTCTCTCTCAATGGTCCAGTGGCTCTCTGGGTTAATGCACCTTACTTGACAGCAAGTGCTCATGCGTTCGACTCCACGGAGAGTATTTTTCATTTAGCTTCCTATAGAGCCAATGGAAATTTGCATTGATTTTGGGCTTGAGATAGTTGTGAGATATAGAATCTGTATTAATTGTTCATAAAGAACAAGATGTCATCATACGCTGTATAGATTGGCATTAACAGTAACATAGAGAAACCAATGGATTTCTTTTTTAACTTACCTATTAGCGATTCAATGTTCACTGCCCTTCTTGACATCAAATTGCACCTGTGATGGTCCACTGGCTTACTGGGTTGATGCGCCTGCTTTGTGAACAGATGTTCATGAGTTCAACTTCATGGAAAGTATTTTTAATTTACTTACTCAAAAGCTTCTTATAGAGCCAATGGAAATTTGCATTGATTTTGGACTTGAGATAGTGCAATTGTGAGAAATAGAATCTGTATTAATTGTCCATAAAGAACAAGATGTCATCATACGCTGTATAGATTGGCATTAACAATAACATAGTGAAACGAATGGATTTCTTTTTTAACTTACCTATTAGCGATTCAATGTTCACTGCTCTTCTTGACATCACATTTCTACTGTGTTGGTCCAGTGGCTCTCTGGGTTAATGTGCTTGGCTTGTGAGCAAGTGTTCATGAGTTCAACTCCACAGAGAGTATTTTCATTCAGCTTCCTATAGAGCCAATGGAAATTTGCATTTATTTTGGACTTGAGATAGTGCAATTGTGAGAAATAGAATCTGTATTAATTGTTCATAAAGAACAAGATGTCATCATACGCTGTATAGATTGGCATTAACAATAACATAGTGAAACCAATGGATTTCTTTTTTAATTTACCTATTAGCGATTCAATGTTCACTGCTCTTCTTGACATCACTTTTCTCCTGTGATGGTCCAGTGGCTCTCTGGGTTAATGCGCCTGACTTATGAGCAAGTATTCATGAGTTTGACTCCACAGAGACTATTTTTCATTTGGCTTCCTATAGAGCCCATGCAAATTTGCATTGATTTTGGGCTTGAGATAGTGCAATTGTGAGATATAGAATCTGTATTAATTGTTCATAAAGAACAAGATGTCATCATACGCTGTACAGATTGGCATTGACAGTAACATAGAGAAACCAATGGATTTATTTTTTAACTTACCTATTAGCGATTCAATGTTCACTGCCCTTCTTGACATCAAATTGCATATGTGATGGTCCACTGGCTTACTGAGTTGATGTGTCTCCTTTGTGAACAGATGTTCATGAGTTCAACTCCATAGAAAGTATTTTTAATTTACTTCCTCATAAGCTTCTTATAGAGCCAATGGAAATTTGCATTGATTTTGGACTTGAGATAGTGCAATTGTGAGAAATAGAATCTGTATTAATTGTTCATAAAGAACAAGATGTCATCATACGCTGTATAGATTGGCATTAACAATAACATAGTGAAACCAATGGATTTCTTTTTTAACTTACCTATTAGCGATTCAATGTTCACTGCCCTTCTTGACATTATATTGCTCCTGTGATGGTCCAGTGGCTTCCTTGGTTAAGGCGCCTGACTTGTGAAGAGGTGTTCATGTGTTCAACTCCACGAAGAGTATTTTTCATTTAGCTTCCTATAGAGCCAATGGAAATTTGCATTGATTTTGGGCTTGAGATAGTGCAATTGTGAGATATAAAATCTGTATTAATTGTTCATAAAGAAAAAGATGTCATCATACGTTGTATAGATTGGCATTAACAATAACATAGTGAAACCAATGGATTTCTTTTTTAACTTACCTATTAGCAATTCAATGTTCACTGCCATTCTTGACATCACTTAGCACCTATGATGGTCCAGTGGCTTACTGGGTTAATGCACCTGCCTTGTAAACAGGTGTTCATGAATTTGACTTCACAAAGAGAATTTTTAATTTACTTACTAATAAGCTTGCTATAGAGCCAATGCAAATTTGCATTGATTTTGGGCTTGAGATAGTGCAATTGTGAGATATAGAATCTGTATTAATTGTTCATAAAGAACAAGATGTCATCATACACTGTACAGATTGGCATTAACAGTAACATAGAGAAACCAATGGATTTCTTTTTTAACTTACCTTTTAGCGATTCAATGTTCACTGCCCTTCTTGACATCAAATTGCACCTGTGATGGTCCAGTGGCTTACTGGGTTAATGCACCTGCCACGTAAACAGGTGTTCATGAATTCGACTTCACAAAGAGTATTTTTTTATTTACTTACTAATAAGTTTGCTATAGAGCCAATGGAAATGTGCATTGATTTTCGGCTTGAGATAGAGCAATTGTGAGATATAGAATCTGTATTAATTGTTCATAAAGAACAAGATGTCATCTTACGCTGTATAGATTGGAATTAACAATAACATAGTGAAACCAATGGATTTCTTTTTTAACTTACCTATTAGCGATTCAATGTTCACTGCTCTTCTTGACATCACATTTCTCCCGTGATGGTCCAGTGGCTCTCTGGGTTAATGCGCCTGACTTGTCAGCAAGTGTTCATGAGTTCGACTCCACGGAGAGCATTTTTCATTTAGCTTCCTATAGAGCCAATGGAAATTTGCATTGATTTTGGACTTGAGATAGTGCAATTGTGAGAAATAGAATCTGTATTAATTGTTCATAAAGAACAAGATGTCATCAGACGCTGTATAGATTGGCATTAACAATAACATAGTGAAACCAATGGATTTTTTTTTTCTTACCTATTAACGATTCAATGTTCACTGCCCTTCTTGACATCAAATTGCAACTGTGATGGTCCACTGGCTTACTGGGTTGATGCGCTTGCTTTGAGAACAGATGTTCATGAGTTTGACTCCACGGACAGTATTTTTAATTTACTTACTCATAAGCTTTTTATAGAGCCAATGGAAATTTGCATTGATTTTCGGCTTGAGATAGAGCAATTGTGAGATATAGAATCTGTATTAATTGTTCATAAAGAACAAGATGTCATCATACGCTGTATAGATTGGCATTAACAATAACATAGTGAAACCAATGGATTTATTTTTTAACTTACCTATTAACGATTCAATGTTCACTGCTCTTCTTGACATCACATTTGTCCTGTGATGGTCCAGTGGCTCTCTGGGGTAATGCGCCTGACTTGTGAGCAAGTATTCATGGAGTTGCACCTTTGGTCAAAATCAGAGGCTTCGTGTCCCGTTTGCAACAGGCTTGACCTGAAATGTTGCCGAAAGGCAACAAAAGATGACCTTTTGTTGCAAACGGGACACAAGATGGCCGACTTTTGTTGCCGGAATGAAACATTTGTTGCATTTGTGCAACAGGCTTGACCTTGATACATTGGAACTGGATTAAAGAGTCAATATGGTAGTATGACCTTCTGTACTATAGTAATATATAGGGACTGATGGGGGAAATTTGTTTTTTGGCATTTGGGACGCTTACGCACGCGGTGGGATGCGCTAAATATTTTTCAGGGTTAAGGCAAAATTTTTGCTCGAAACTGCGCGCTCTGCGGCCTGAAATATCGCTCCTGAGGGGGTCTACGCAATAAAAATGCAAAAAAATGTAACATTAGAGCTGGCTAAATCACTTACCTGATTGACCAATAGCCAGCCCTCATTGACTTTTTTCTTGACATTGTGTGTTCTGAGGAAACTCCACTGGGTGGCAATGTTGTCCAACTTTTTAATTTTTTATTGTAGGATTGTAAAAACACCAGATGGCAATGTTTCTCTTTCTAATGTGCACGCAAGCATGAGAGCTTGCTGCTGGTTGTCCTGGATTACCTGCAGCCAACCCTCATATTGGGCATATAATGTCTATAGCAAACTCTCAAATTTTTTTTGCTTTAATAACACTAAGGCTATGTAACCACGATGCAGAAATGAAGCATTGTGTTCACGGCTGCCTCTAGCCAGCCCCCCAATTTTTTTTTTTCTTTAATAACACAAACACCATGAGGGCTGGCTATCGTGTGTCCACGGCTGCCTCTAGCCAGCCCCCCAATTTTTTTTTTCTTTAATAACACAAACACCATGAGGGCTGGCTATCGTGTGTCCACGGCTGCCTCTAGCCAGCCCCCCAATTTTTTTTTTCTTTAATAACACAAACAGCATGAGGGCTGGCTATCGTGTGTCCACGGTTGCCTCTAGCCAGCCCCCCAATTTTTTTTTCATTAATAACACAAACACCATGAGGGCTGGCTATCGTGTGTCCACGGCTGCCTATAGCCAGCCCTCCAATTTTTTTTTTTCTTTAATAACACAAACAGCATGAGGGCTGGCTATCGTGTGTCCACGGCTGCCTCTAGACAGCCCCCCAATTTTTTTTTCTTTAATAACACAAACACCATGAGGGCTGGCTATCGTGTGTTCACGGCTGCCTCTAGCCAGCCCCCCAATTTTTTTTTTCTTTAATAACACAAACACCATGAGGGCTGGCTATCGTGTGTCCACAGCTGCCTCTAGCCAGCCCCCCAATTTTTTTTTTCTTTAATAACACAAACACCATGAGGGCTGGCTATCGTGTGTTCACGGCTGCCTCTAGCCAGCCCCCCAATTTTTTTTTTCTTTAATAACACAAACACCATGAGGGCTGGCTATCGTGTGTCCACAGCTGCCTCTAGCCAGCCCCCCAATTTTTTTTTTCTTTAATAACACAAACACCATGAGGGCTGGCTATTGTGTCTTCACGGCTGCCTCTAGCCAGCCCCCCAATTTTTTTTTTCTTTAATAACACAAACAGCATGAGGGCTGGCTATCGTGTGTCCACGGCTGCCTCTAGCCAGCCCCCCAATTTTTTTTTTTCTTTAATAACACAAACACCATGAGGGCTGGCTATCGTGTGTCCACGGCTGCCTCTAGCCAGCCCCCCAATTTTTTTTTCTTTAATAACACAAACACCATGAGGGCTGGCTATCGTGTGTCCACGGCTGCCTCTAGCCAGCCCCCCAATTTTTTTTTTCTTTAATAACACAAACAGCATGAGGGCTGGCTATCGTGTGTCCACGGCTGCCTCTAGCCAGCCCCCCAATTTTTTTTTCTTTAATAACACAAACACCATGAGGGCTGGCTATCGTCTGTTCACGGCTGCCTCTAGCCAGCCCCCCAATTTTTTTTTTCTTTAATAACACAAACACCATGAGGGCTGGCTATCGTGTGTCCACAGCTGCCTCTAGCCAGCCCCCCAATTTTTTTTTTTCTTTAATAACACAAACACCATGAGGGCTGGCTATCGTGTGTTCACGGCTGCCTCTAGCCAGCCCCCCAATATTTTTTTTCTTTAATAACACAAACACCATGAGGGCTGGCTATCGTGTGTCCACAGCTGCCTCTAGCCAGCCCCCCAATTTTTTTTTTTCTTTAATAACACAAACACCATGAGGGCTGGCTATCGTGTGTTCACGGCTGCCTCTAGCCAGCCCCCCAATTTTTTTTTTCTTTAATAACACAAACAGCATGAGGGCTGGCTATCGTGTGTCCACGGCTGCCTCTAGCCAGCCCCCCAATTTTTTTTTTTTCTTTAATAACACAAACACCATGAGGGCTGGCTATCGTGTGTCCACGGCTGCCTCTAGCCAGCCCCCCAATTTTTTTTTCTTTAATAACACAAACACCATGAGGGCTGGCTATCGTGTGTCCATGGCTGCCTCTAGCCAGCCCCCCAATTTTTTTTTTCTTTAATAACACAAACACCATGAGGGCTGGCTATCGTGTGTTCACGGCTGCCTCTAGCCAGCCCCCCAATTTTTTTTTTCTTTAATAACACAAACACCATGAGGGCTGGCTATCGTGTGTCCACGGCTGCCTCTAGCCAACCCCCCAATTTTTTTTTCTTTAATAACACAAACACCATGAGGGCTGGCTATCGTGTGTCCACGGCTGCCTCTAGCCAACCCCGAAATTTTTTTTTTCTTTAATAACACAAACACCATGAGGGCTGGCTATCGTGTGTCCACGGCTGCCTCTAGCCAGCCCTCAAATTTTTTTTTTCTTTAATAACACAAACACCATGATGGCTGGCTATGAGGAAGGGAGCTATGTCCCTGTAAAGTTAGCTTGTTGTCATGTGGAGAAGAGTTTGAGGGGATTGTGGCCTTGTGGAAATGCTTGTGGCCCGGCAGAAGGAGCCAGTGGTCCTGTGGAGAGAGCTGAAGGGGTTGAGGCCCTGTGGAAAGGCCTGTGACCCTGTATAGGGGTCCGTTGCCCTGTGGAGAGAGCTGGAGGGGCTCGTGCCCTATGGAAATGACTATGGCCATGTAGACAGGCCTTCTGGCCTTGAAGAGGGGGCTTGTGCCCTGCAGACGGGCCTTGTGTCTCTGTGGAGAGAGCTAAAGGAGGCTGTGGCGGTGCAGAAAGTGCATTTCGCCCTGTTGATGGGAGCTATGGCCCGGTAAAGAGAGCTTGTTGTCCTGTGGAGAAGAGTTGGAGGGGATTGTGGCCCTGTGGAAAGGTTTGTGGCCCGGCAGAAGTAGGCAGTGATCCTGTGGAGAGAGCTGAAGGGGTTGAGGCCCTGTGGAAAGGCCTGTGACCCTGTATAGGGGTCTGTAGCCCCGCAGAGGGGCAAGTGGCGATGTAAAGAGAGCTTGAGGGAGTTGTGGCACTGTGGAAAGGCCTGTGGCCCAGTAGGAGCCTGTGGTCCTGTGGAGAGAGCTGTTGGGAGTTGTGGCCGTGTGGAAAGTGCATTTGGCCCTGTGGAGGTGAGCTGTGGCCCTGTAAAGAGAGCTTCTTGTCCTGTGGAGAGAGCTGGAGGGTGTTGTGGCCCTGTGGAAAGGTCTGTGGCCCTATGGATAGGCCCTTTAGCCTTGTGGAAAGGGCTGTGGCCCTGTGGTGAGAGCTGGAAGGAGTTGTGGGCTGTGGAAAAGCCTGTGGTCCTGTGAAGACAGCTGAAGGGGTTGAGGCACTGTGGAAAGGCCTGTGACCCTGTATAGGGGTCCGTTGCCCTGTGGAGAGAGCTGGAGGGGCTCGTGCCCTATGGAAATGACTATGGCCATGTAGAAAGGCCTTTTGGCCTTGAAGAGGGGGCTTGTGCCCTGCAGACGGGCCTTGTGTCTCTGTGGAGAGAGCTAAAGGGGGCTGTGGACGTGCAGAAAGTGCATTTGGCCCTGTGCAGGGGAGCTATGGCCCGGTAAAGAGAGCTTGTTGTCCTGTGGAGAAGAGTTGGAGGGGATTGTGGCCCTGTGGAATGGCCTGTGACCCTGTATAGGGGTCTGTAGCCCCGCAGAGGGGCATGTGGCGATGTAAAGAGAGCTGGAGGGAGTTGTGGCCTGCGGAAAAGGCCATGTGGAGCGGGCTGGAGGGGCCTGTGGAAGGGTCTAAAGTAAGATTTGGGCCTATGAAGTCCTTTTGCGGTAAACAACATGCAACATGATTGCCTGTGGAGAGAGCTAGAGGGACTTGTAGCACTGTGGAAAGGCCTGTGGCCGGGTAGGAGCCTGTGGTCCTGTGGAGAGAGCTGAAGGTGTTGTGGTCACGCAAATGAGCCCTTTTAACTGATTAAAGGGGGGTGGAGGAGGCTGTGGCCCTGATGAAAGAGCTGAAAGGGGTTGTAGCCTTTTAGAAGGAGCCTGTGGTCCTCTGGAGAGAGCTGGAGGGGGTATTGCCTTGGGGAAATGCCTATGGCCCTGCGGAGGGGACCTATGACCCTTTGAAAAAGGCCTTTGGCCTTTTGGAGGGGGCTGTTGCCTTGTAAAGGGAGCCTCTGTCCTTTTTAAGAGAGACAGAGGGGGTTGTGGCCTTATGGAAAGGCCTATGACACAGTGAAAGGGCCCTGTGGAGAGAGGTGAAGGCGGTTGTGGCCCTGTGTAAATGCCTGTAAACCTGTAGAAGGAGCCTGTGGTTCTGTGGAGAGAGCTTGAGGGGGGTTATGGCCCTATGGAAATGACTATGGCCCTGTGGAATGGACCTATAGCCCTTTGCAAAGGGCCTTTGGCCTTGTGGAGGGGGCTGTTGCCCTGCAGAAGGAGCCTGTGGCCCTGTTGAGAGAGCCAGAGGGGGTTGTGGCCCTATTTAAAGGCCAGTGGCCCTGTAGACTGGCCCCTTGTCCTTGATGAAGGGGATTGTGCCCAGCAGACGGGCCCAGTGACTCTGTGGAGAGAGCTGGAGGGGATTGTGGCCATGTGGAAAGTGCATTTGGCCCTGTGGAGGGGAGCTATGGCTCTGTAAAGAGCATGAGGGCTGGCTATCGTGTGCCCATGGCTGTCTCCAGCCGGCCCTCAAGGTTTATATTTTTTATCATCATCTTATTTTTATTTTTATATAGCGCTTACATATTCCACAGCGCTTTACATACATTATTGTCGCTGTCCCCATTGGGGCTCACAATCTAGATTCCCTATCAGTGTGTCTTTGGAGTGTGGGAGGAAACCGGAGAACCCGGAGGAAACCCATGCAAACACGGGGAGAACATACAAACTCGTTTCAGATGTTGTCCTTGGTGGGATATAAATATAACACCCCCATGAAGGCTGGCTATCCGCGTGCACACGGCTCTCGCCAGCCAGCCCTAAAGGTTTATATTTTTATTTATAAGAAATGCAACCATGAAGGCTGGCTATCGTGTGCCCATGGCTGTCACCAGCCAGCCCTCAAATTTTTTTATTTTTTTTAATAACATTAAAACCACGAGGGCTGGCTCTCGTGTGCCCATGGCTGTCTCCAGCCAGCCCTGAGGAAGCATTTGAAAAAAGAAAAAAAAAAGCTAAGGTTTGTATGTTATTTCATTTGAGATAAGGCTGCAGAAGGACTTGTGTATTTGGCCAATTGTCAGCAAAACATCTTGTAGTACAGAAAAGATAAGAGACTCCGTCTGCAGACGTCTGAAAAGTTGAGAGTGAACTCAATTGTAGAAGTGTGAAAAATCTGTCCATGTCACAAACTCAAAGTTATGGAGGGCACCATCTAATCACTATGGGATCAACATGCAGCATCCCAAATATATATAAACATCGGCAAGAAGAAAAGGGGTATGCTCTTGTGCAGTGATCACCCAATCTAGACAATACTTCAATAAATTACAATGAATTATATTTTTTATAAATACATACAAACAATGTCACAATCCAATTCATGAAAACACAAGTAAAAGTTAATATAGTGGAATTACCCACTAATGGAAAGCCCACCTACTCCAAAATCCATCCCAGAAAAACACATGATTGTAATATATCAAGTAAAGATCAAATATACACTTAGGCTGTCCCTGGTGATCAATTTTGCACATTAATATACTGACTGGCAAATCCGCCACCAGTATTAGAGGTAATGCACTATAGCACAAAATATATACTATAGCAGACAATATAATAAAATGTAAGAATCCAAGGCAAAAACCACACAAATACAGGGCATTAAACTGGTCAGTGCCATATATTCACACACCAGAAGAAACAATATCCAAAACACAAATAAATAAACACCCCATTCATGCTGTTAGTGCCCCTGCTATTCCTATTAGTACTGGAATCAATAATCACCACACATGGGCAGGGCCGGCTCCAGGTTCTTGTGGGCCCTAGGCGAAAGTCTCAGTGGGCCCCTTTAACACATATCACGATTCATAATGCACAGATACTGCAGAAATATAAATATATATATATATATATATATATATATATAATATATATATATATATATATATATATATATATATATAGTGTGTCCACGGCTGCCTCTAGCCAACCCTCAAATTTATTTGTTTTCTTTAATAACACAAACACCATGAGGGCTGGTTATCGTGTGTCCACGGCTGCCTCTAGCCAGCCCTTAAATTTTTTTTTTCTTTAATAACACAAACACCATGAGGGCTTGCTATGGTGTGTCCACGGCTGCCTCTAGCCAGCCCTAAAATTATTATTTTTTCTTTAATAACACAAACACCATGAGGGCTGGCAATCGTGTGTCCACGGCTGAATCTAGCCAGCCCTCAAATTTTTTTTTTCTTTAATAACACAAACACCATGAGGACTGGCTTTGAGGAAGGGAGCTATGGCCCTGTAAAGTTAGCTTGTTGTCCTGTGGAGAAGAGTTTGAGCGGATTGTGGCCCTGTGGAAATGCTTGTGGCTTGGCAGAAGGAGCCAGTGGTCCTGTGGAGAGAGCTGAAGGGGTTGAGGCCCTGTGGAAAGGCCTGTGACCCTGTATAGGGGTCTGTTGCCCCGCAGAGGGGCATGTGGCGATGTAAAGAGAGCTGGAGGGAGTTGTGGCCTGCGGAAAAGGCCATGTAGAGCGGGCTGGAGGGGCCTGTGGAAGGGTCTGAAGTAAGATTTGGGCATATGAAGTCTTTTTGCGGCAAACAACATGCAACATGATTGCCTGTGGAGAGAGCTGGAGGGACTTGTAGCACTGTGGAAAGGCGTGTGGCCGGGTAGGAGCCTGTGGTCCTGTGGAGAGAGCTGAAGCTGTTGTGGCCCTGTGGAAAGGCCTGTGACCCTGTATAGGGGTCCGTTGCCCTGTGGAGAGAGCTGGAGGTGCTCGTGCCCTATGGAAATGACTATGGCCATGTAGAAAGGCCTTTTGGCCTTGAAGAGGGGGCTTGTGCCCTGCATACGGGCCTTGTGTCTTTGTGGAGAGAGCTAAAGGGGGCTGTGGCCGTGCAGAAAGTGCATTTGGCCCTGTGGAGGGGAGCTATGGCCCAGTAAAGAGAGCTTGCTGTCCTGTGGAGAAGAGTTGGAGGGGATTGTGGCTCTGTGGAAAGGCTTGTGGCCCGGCAGAAGTAGGCAGTGGTGCTGTGGAGAGAGCTGAAGGGGTTGAGGCCCTGTGGAAAGGCCTGTGACCCTGTATAGGGGTCCGTTGCCCTGTGGAGAGAGCTGGATGGGCTCGTGCCCTATGGAAATGACTATGGCCATGTAGAAAGGCCTTTTGGCCTTGAAGAGGGGGCTTGTGCCCTGCAAACGGGCCCTGTGACTCTGTGGAGAGAGCTGTTGGGAGTTGTGGCCGTGTGGAAAGTGCATTTGGCCCTGTGGAGGTGAGCTATGGCCCTGTAAAGAGAGCTTCTTGTCCTGTGGAGAGAGCTGGAGGGTGTTGTGGCCCTGTGGAAAGGTATGTGGCCCTATGGATAGGCCCTTTAGCCTTGTGGAAAGGGCTGTGGCCCTGTGGTGAGAGCTGGAAGGAGTTGTGGGCTGTGGAAAAGCCTGTGGTCCTGTGGAGACAGCTGAAGGGGTTGAGGCCCTGTGGAAAGGCCTGTGACCCTGTATAGGGGTCTGTGGCCCCGCAGAGGGGCATGTGGCGATGTAAAGAGAGCTGGAGGGAGTTGTGGCCTGAGGAAAAGGCCATGTGGAGCGGGCTGGAGAGGCCTGTGGAAGGCTCTGGAGTAAGATTTGAGCCTATGAAGTCCTTTGCAGTAAACAACATGCAACATGATTGCCTGTGGAGAGAGCTGGAGGGGCTTGTGGCACTGTGGAAAGGCCTGTGGCCCAGTAGGAGCCTGTGGTCCTGTGGAGAGAGCTGAAGGTGGTGTGGCCCTGTGGAAAGGCCTGTGATCCTGTATAGGGGTCTGTTGCCCTGTGGAGAGAGCTGGAGGGGCTCGTGCCCTATGGAAATGACTATGGCCATGTAGAAAGGCCTTTTGGCCTTGAAGAGGGGGCTTGTGCCCTGCAGACGGGCCCTGTGACTCTGTGGAGAGAGCTGTTGGGAGTTGTGGCCGTGTGGAAAGTGCATTTGGCCCTGTGGAGGTGAGCTATGGCCCTGTAAAGAGAGCTTCTTGTCCTGTGGAGAGAGCTGGAGGGTGTTGTGGCCCTGTGGAAAGGTATGTGGCCCTATGGATAGGCCCTTTAGCCTTGTGGAAAGGGCTGTGGCCCTGTGGTGAGAGCTGGAAGGAGTTGAGGGCTGTGGAAAAGCCTGTGGTCCTGTGGAGACAGCTGAAGGGGTTGAGGCCCTGTGGAAAGGCCTGTGACCCTGTATAGGGGTCTGTGGCCCCGCAGAGGGGCATGTGGCGATGTAAAGAGAGCTGGAGGGAGTTGTGGCCTGAGGAAAAGGCCATGTGGAGCGGGCTGGAGAGGCCTGTGGAAGGCTCTGGAGTAAGATTTGAGCCTATGAAGTCCTTTGCAGTAAACAACATGCAACATGATTGCCTGTGGAGAGAGCTGGAGGGGCTTGTGGCACTGTGGAAAGGCCTGTGGCCCAGTAGGAGCCTGTGGTCCTGTGGAGAGAGCTGAAGGTGTTGTGGCCCTGTGGAAAGGCCTGTGATCCTGTATAGGGGTCTGTTGCCCTGTGGAGAGACCTGGATGGGCTCGTGCCCTATGGAAATGACTATGGCCATGTAGAAAGGCCTTTTGGAATTGAAGAGGGGGCTTGTGCCCTGCAGACAGGCCCTGTGACTCTGTGGAGAGAGCTGTTGGGAGTTGTGGCCGTGTGGAAAGTGCATTTGGCCCTGTGGAGGTGAGCTATGGCCCTGTAAAGAGAGCTTCTTGTCCTGTGGAGAGAGCTGGAGGGTGTTGTGGCCCTGTGGAAAGGTATGTGGCCCTATGGATAGGCCCTTTAGTCTTGTGGAAAGGGCTGTGGCCCTGTGGTGAGAGCTGGAAGGAGTTGTGGGCTGTGGAAAAGCCTGTGGTCCTGTGGAGACAGCTGAAGGGGTTGAGGCCCTGTGGAAAGGCCTGTGACCCTGTATAGGGGTCTGTGGCCCCGCAGAGGGGCATGTGGCGATGTAAAGAGAGCTGGAGGGAGTTGTGGCCTGAGGAAAAGGCCATGTGGAGCGGGCTGGAGAGGCCTGTGGAAGGCTCTGGAGTAAGATTTGAGCCTATGAAGTCCTTTGCAGTAAACAACATGCAACATGATTGCCTGTGGAGAGAGCTGGA
Organism: Phyllobates terribilis; assembly: GCF_046119375.1. NCBI lineage: Eukaryota > Metazoa > Chordata > Amphibia > Anura > Dendrobatidae > Phyllobates > Phyllobates terribilis. The sequence goes on along the minus strand of NW_027362764.1, from coordinate 321,674,191 downwards.
GGGGCTTGTGGCACTGTGGAAAGGCCTGTGGCCCAGTAGGAGCCTGTGGTACTGTGGAGAGAGCTGAAGGTTTTGTGGCCCTGTGGAAAGGATTTTAAGCGCAGCAGAAACGCTGCGGAAAAATCCGCAGCATGGGCATTAACATTGCGGAATGCCACTGAGTACCATGGGGTGCGGATTACCAAGTGTTTCACAAGCGTTTCCGCTGCGTAAATTACGCAACATATACGCTTGTAAATCGCTACATGGGCACGCAGCCTGAGGCTGTGTTCACATACCACGCTTTTTTCCGGTCCGGAGAAGTGATGTCACAGAGGAGGATGAAGAATCCTGTTCCTCCTCCCCTTTGTGACATGTCTGCCAGCCCCCATTTCATTTTGCAATATAATACTATACAGTACGAAATCAAAATTAAATAAATCAAGATGTATTAAAAATAATAAAGAATTAATACTTACCCTTTCAGACGCCTTTTTGGTCTATCTGGTGCAGAGCCAAGGCCACGTGCTGAGCGACAGGACCTTCCATGATGTCACAGGAAGGTCCTGTCGCTTGGTATTTGGCTTTGGTTCTGCACCGGATACCCCTAAAAGGCATCGGAAAGGGTAAGTATTAATTCTATTTTGATGTCATAATACCCCACAACTATTAGTAGAGGCAAAAAAGTGACACATTTATTCCATTTTATTTATTGAAAGAAATTAGGCTTAAACCAAAAATGACATGATGGGGCGGATTGCCTGTAAAGATGCCTTCTTTTTAATGTATTGATCTTCATGGAATAAAGTAAAATTCATCGTATGGAAACCGGTGCCAGCATTCCTTTTTTCATGTTTGGCTTTCAGGCGGTGGCCTACCGCCACTGAGCACCTGACCGGATCCACTGATTGGAAGGAGGGGGGAGCTTTCCATTTCCCAATTTTCTCATTTGGCTCCAAAAATAACATGTCAATCAAGAAAACTGGTATAAAGGAGCATGGCATAGGTGACATTTCTTTGCAAGCATTCAACCTGTGTAAAGAAAAAAAGAATATTAAACAGTGCAGTATACTATATCAGGTTCCTTTACTCGAGCTGACCAATGGTCAATAGGTCACTCAAATGAGTCCTTTTAACTGACTAAAGGGGGGTGGAGGAGGCTGTGGCCCTGATGAAAGAGCTGAAAAGGGTTGTAGCCTTGTAGAAGGAGCCTGTGGAGAGAGCTGGAGGGGGTTATTGCCTTGGGGAAATGCCTATGGCTCTGTGGAAGGGACCTGTGGCCCTTTGAAAAAGGCCTTTGGACTTGTGGAGGGGGCTGTGGCCTTGTAAAGGGAGCCTCTGTCCTTTTTGAGAGAGACAGAGGGGGTTGTGGCCTTATGGAAAAGCCTATGACACAGTGAAAGGGCCCTGTGGAGAGAGGTGAAGGCGGTTGTGGCCCTGTATAAATGCCTGTAAACCTGTAGAAGGAGCCTGTTGTTCTGTGGAGAGAGCTTGAGGGGGTTATGGCCCTATGGAAATGACTATGGCCCTGTGGAATGGACCTATGGCTCTTTGCAAAGGGCCTTTGGCCTTGTGGAGGGGGCCCTTGCCCTGTAGAAGGAGCCTGTGGCCCTCTTGAGAGAGCCAGAGGAGGTTGTGGCACTATTTAAAGGCCAGTGGCCCTGTAGAAAGGCCCCTTGGCCTTGATGAAGGGGCTTGTGCCCTGCAGACGGGCCCCATGACTCTGTGTAGAGAGCTGGAGGGGGTTGTGGCCATGTGGAAAGTGCATTTGGCCCTGTGGAGGGGAGCTATGGCCCTGTAAAGAGAGCCTGTTGTCCTGTGGAATTGGAGGGGATTGTGGCCCTGTGGAAAGGCTTGTGGCCGGCAGAAGGAGCCAGTGGTCCTGTGGAGAGAGCTGAAGGGGTTGAGGCCCTGTGGAGAGGCCTGTGACCCTGTATAGGGGTCTGTTGCCCCGCAGAGGGGCATGTGGCGATGTAAAGAGAGCTGGATGGAGTTGTGGCCTGTGGAAAAGGCCATGTGGAGCGTGCTGGAGGGGCCTGTGGAAGGCTCTGGAGTAAGATGGGGGCCTATGAAGTCCTTTGCAGTAAACATCTAAATTTTCAATCTTCGTGTCCGATTTGCAACAGGGTTGACTCCAATGTTGCCGAACTGCAACAAAAATTGACTCTTGTTGCAAAAGTGCAACATGATTGCCTGTGGAGAGAGCTGGATGGTGCTTGTGGCACTGTGGAAAGACCTGTGGCCCGGTAGTAGCCTGTGGTCCTGTGGAGAGAGCTGAAGGTGTTGTGGCCCTGTGGAAAGGCCTGTGACCCTGTATAGGTGTCCGTTGCCCTGTGGAGAGAGCTGGAGGGGCTTGTGCCCTATGGAAATGACTATGGCCATGTAGAAAGGCCCTTTGGCCTTGAAGAGGGGGCTTGTGTCCTGCAGACGGGCCCTGTGTCTCTGTGGAGAGAGCTAAAGGGGGCTGTGGCCGTGCAGAAAGTGCATTTGGCCCTGTGGAGGTGAGCTATGGCTCTGTAAAGAGAGCTTGTTGTCCTGTGGAGAAGAGTTGGAGGGGATTGTGGCCCTGTGGAAATGCTTGTGGCCCGGCAGAAGGAGCCAGTGGTCCTGTGGAGAGAGCTGAAGGGGTTGAGGCCCTGTGGAAAGGCCTGTGACCCTGTATAGGGGTCTGTGGCCCTGCAGAGGGGCATGTGGCGATGTAAAGAGAGCTGGAGGGAGTTGTGGCCTGCGGAAAAGGCCATGTGGAGCGGGCTGGAGGGGCCTGTGGAAGGGTCTGAAGTAAGATTTGGGCCTATGAAGTCCTTTTTTCGGTAAACAACATGCAACATGATTGCCTGTGGAGAGAGCTAGAGGGACTTGTAGCACTGTGGAAAAGCCTGTGGCCGGGTAGGAGCCTGTGGTCCTGTGGAGAGAGCTGAAGGTGTTGTGGCCCTGTAGAAAGGCCTGTGACCCTGTATAGCGGTCCGTTGCCCTGTGGAGAGAGCTGGAGGGGCTTGTGCCCTATGGAAATGACTATGGCCATGTAGAAAGGCCCTTTGGCCTTGAAGAGGGGGCTTGTGTCCTGCAGACGGGCCCTGTGTCTCTGTGGAGAGAGCTAAAGGGGGCTGTGGCCGTGCAGAAAGTGCATTTGGTCCTGTGGAGGGGAGCTATGGCTCTGTAAAGAGAGCTTGTTGTCCTGTGGAGAAGAGTTGGAGGGGATTGTGGCCCTGTGGAAATGCTTGTGGCCCGGCAGAAGGAGCCAGTGGTCCTGTGGAGAGAGCTGAAGGGGTTGAGGCCCTGTGGAAAGGCCTGTGACCCTGTATAGGGGTCTGTGGCCCCACAGAGGGGCATGTGGCGATGTAAAGAGAGCTGGAGGGAGTTGTGGCCTGCGGAAAAGGCCATGTGGAGCGGGCTGGAGGGGCCTGTGGAAGGGTCTGAAGTAAGATTTGGGCCTATGAAGTACTTTTTTCGGTAAACAACATGCAACATGATTGCCTGTGGAGAGAGCTAGAGGGACTTGTAGCACTGTGGAAAAGCCTGTCGCCGGGTAGGAGCCTGTGGTCCTGTGGAGAGAGCTGAAGGTGTTGTGGCCCTGTGGAAAGGCCTGTGACCCTGTATAGCGGTCCGTTGCCCTGTGGAGAGAGCTTTAGGCACTCGTGCCCTATGGAAATGACTATGGCCATGCAGAAAGGCCTTTTGGCTTTGAAGAGGGGGCTTGTGCCCTGCAGACGGGCCCTGTGACTCTGTGGAGAGGGCTGTTGGGAGTTGTGGCCGTGTGGAAAGTGCATTTGACCCTGTGGAGGTGAGCTATGGCCCTGTAAAGAGAGCTTCTTGTCCGGTGGAGAGAGCTGGAGGGTGTTGTGGCCATGTGGAAAGGTTTGTGGCCCTATGGATAGGCCCTTTGGCCTTGTGGAAGGGGCTTTGGCCCTGTGGTGAGAGGTGGAAGGAGTTGTGGGCTGTGGAAAAGCCTGTGGTCCTGTGGAGACAGCTGAAGGGTTTGAGGCCCTGTGGAAAGGCCTGTGACCCTGTATAGGGGTCTGTGGCCCCGCAGAGGGTGCATGTGGCGATGTAAAGAGAGCTGGAGGGAGTTGTGGTCTGAGGAAAAGGCCATGTGGAGTGGGCTGGAAAGGCCTGTGGAAGGCTCTGGAGTAAGATTTGGGCCTATGAAGTCCTTTGCAGTAAACAACATGCAACATGATTGCCTGTGGAGAGACCTGGAGGGGCTTGTGGCACTGTGGAAAGGCCTGTGGCCCAGTAGGAGCCTGTGGTCCTGTGGAGAGAGCTGAAAGTGTTGTGGCCCTGTGGATAGGCCTGTGACCCTGTATAGGGGTCCGTTGCCCTGTGGAGAGAGCTGGAGGGGCTTGTGCCCTATGGAAATGACTATGGCCATGTAGAAAGGCCTTTTGGCCTTGAAGAGGGGGCTTGTGCCCTGCAGACGGGCCTTGTGTCTCTGTGGAGAGAGCTAAAGGGGGCTGTGGCCATGCAGAAAGTGCATTTGGCCCTGTGGAGGGAAGCTATTGCCCGGTAAAGAGAGCTTGTTGTCGTGTGGAGAAGAGTTGGAGGGGATTGTGGCCCTGGGGAAAGGCCTGTGACCCTGTATAGGGGTCCGTTGCCCTGTGGAGAGAGCTGGAGGGGCTCGTGCCCTATGGAAATGACTATGGCCAGGTAGAAAGGCCTTTTGGCCTTGAAGAGGGGGCTTGTGCCCTGCAGACGGGCCTTGTGACTCTGTGGAGAGAGCTGTTGGGAGTTGTGGCCGTGTGGAAAGTGCATTTGGCCCTGTGGAGGTGAGCTATGGCCCTGTAAAGAGAGCTTCTTGTCCTGTGGAGAGAGCTGGAGGGTGTTGTGGCCCTGTGGAAATGTCTGTGGCCCTATGGATAGGCCCTTTAGCCTTGTGGAAGGGGCTGTGGCCCTGTGGTGAGAGCTGGAAGGAGTTGTGGGCTGTGGAAAAGCCTGTGGTCCTGTGGAGAGAGCTGAAGGGGTTGAGGCCCTGTGGAAAGGCCTGTGACCCTGTATAGGGGTCTGTGGCCCCGCAGAGGGGCATGTGGCGATGTAAAGAGAGCTGGAGGGAGTTGTGACCTGCGGAAAAGGCCATGTCGAGCGGGCTGGAGGGGCCTGTGGAAGGGTCTGAAGTAAGATTTGGGCCTATGAAGTCCTTTTTTCGGTAAACAACATGCAACATGATTGCCTGTGGAGAGAGCTAGAGGGACTTGTAGCACTGTGGAAAAGCCTGTGGCCGGGTAGGAGCCTGTGGTCCTGTGGAGAGAGCTGAAGGTGTTGTGGCCCTGTGGAAAGGCCTGTGACCCTGTATAGGGGTCCGTTGCCCTGTGGAGAGAGCTGGAGGGGCTTGTGCCCTATGGAAATGACTATGGCCATGTAGAAAGGCCCTTTGGCCTTGAAGAGGGGGCTTGTGTCCTGCAGACGGGCCCTGTGTCTCTGTGGAGAGAGCTAAAGGGGGCTGTGGCCGTGCAGAAAGTGCATTTGGCCCTGTGGAGGGGAGCTATGGCTCTGTAAAGAGAGCTTGTTGTCCTGTGGAGAAGAGTTGGAGGGGATTGTGGCCCTGTGGAAATGCTTGTGGCCCGGCAGAAGGAGCCAGTGGTCCTGTGGATAGAGCTGAAGGGGTTGAGGCCCTGTGGAAAGGCCTGTGACCCTGTATAGGGGTCTGTGGCCCCGCAGAGGGGCATGTGGCGATGTAAAGAGAGCTGGAGGGAGTTGTGGCCTGCGGAAAAGGCCATGTGGAGCGGGCTGGAGGGGCCTGTGGAAGGGTCTGAAGTAAGATTTGGGCCTATGAAGTCCTTTTTTCGGTAAACAACATGCAACATGATTGCCTGTGGAGAGAGCTAGAGGGACTTGTAGCACTGTGGAAAAGCCTGTCGCCGGGTAGGAGCCTGTGGTCCTGTGGAGAGAGCTGAAGGTGTTGTGGCCCTGTGGAAAGGCCTGTGACCCTGTATAGCGGTCCGTTGCCCTGTGGAGAGAGCTTGAGGGGCTCGTACCCTATGGAAATGACTATGGCCATGCAGAAAGGCCTTTTGGCTTTGAAGAGGGGGCTTGTGCCCTGCAGACGGGCCATGTGACTCTGTGGAGAGGGCTGTTGGGAGTTGTGGCCGTGTGGAAAGTGCATTTGACCCTGTGGAGGTGAGCTATGGCCCTGTAAAGAGAGCTTCTTGTCCGGTGGAGAGAGCTGGAGGGTGTTGTGGCCATGTGGAAAGGTTTGTGGCCCTATGGATAGGCCCTTTGGCCTTGTGGAAGGGGCTTTGGCCCTGTGGTGAGAGGTGGAAGGAGTTGTGGGCTGTGGAAAAGCCTGTGGTCCTGTGGAGACAGCTGAAGGGTTTGAGGCCCTGTGGAAAGGCCTGTGACCCTGTATAGGGGTCTGTGGCCCCGCAGAGGGTGCATGTGGCGATGTAAAGAGAGCTGGAGGGAGTTGTGGTCTGAGGAAAAGGCCATGTGGAGTGGGCTGGAAAGGCCTGTGGAAGGCTCTGGAGTAAGATTTGGGCCTATGAAGTCCTTTGCAGTAAACAACATGCAACATGATTGCCTGTGGAGAGAGCTGGAGGGGCTTGTGGCACTGTGGAAAGGCCTGTGGCCCAGTAGGAGCCTGTGGTCCTGTGGAGAGAGCTGAAAGTGTTGTGGCCCTGTGGAAAGGCCTGTGACCCTGTATAGGGGTCCGTTGCCCTGTGGAGAGAGCTGGAGGGGCTTGTGCCCTATGGAAATGACTATGGCCATGTAGAAAGGCCTTTTGGCCTTGAAGAGGGGGCTTGTGCCCTGCAGACGGGCCTTGTGTCTCTGTGGAGAGAGCTAAAGGGGGCTGTGGCCATGCAGAAAGTGCATTTGGCACTCTGGAGGGGAGCTATTGCCCGGTAAAGAGAGCTTGTTGTCGTGTGGAGAAGAGTTGGAGGGGATTGTGGCCCTGGGGAAAGGCCTGTGACCCTGTATAGGGGTCCGTTGCCCTGTGGAGAGAGCTGGAGGGGCTCGTGCCCTATGGAAATGACTATGGCCAAGTAGAAAGGCCTTTTGGCCTTGAAGAGGGGGCTTGTGCCCTGCAGACGGGCCTTGTGACTCTGTGGAGAGAGCTGTTGGGAGTTGTGGCCGTGTGGAAAGTGCATTTGGCCCTGTGGAGGTGAGCTATGGCCCTGTAAAGAGAGCTTCTTGTCCTGTGGAGAGAGCTGGAGGGTGTTGTGGCCCTGTGGAAATGTCTGTGGCCCTATGGATAGCCCTTTAGCCTTGTGGAAGGGGCTGTGGCCCTGTGGTGAGAGCTGGAAGGAGTTGTGGGCTGTGGAAAAGCCTGTGGTCCTGTGGAGAGAGCTGAAGGGGTTGAGGCCCTGTGGAAAGGCCTGTGACCCTGTATAGGGGTCTGTGGCCCCGCAGAGGGGCATGTGGCGATGTAAAGAGAGCTGGAGGGAGTTGTGGCCTGCGAAAAAGGCCATGTGGAGCGGGCTGGAGGGGCCTGTGGAAGGGTCTGAAGTAAGATTTGGACCTATGAAGTCCTTTTTTCGGTAAACAACATGAAACATGATTGCCTGTGGAGAGAGCTGGAGGGACTTGTAGCACTGTGGAAAGGCCTGTGGCCGGGCTGGAGCCTGTGGTCCTGTGGAAGAGCTGAAGGTGTTGTGGCCCTGTGGAAAGGCCTGTGACCCTGTATAGCGGTCCGTTGCCCTGTGGAGAGAGCTGGAGGGGCTCGTGCCCTATGGAAATGACTATGGCCATGTAGAAAGGCCTTTTGGCCTTGAAGAGGGGGCTTGTGCCCTGCAGAGGGCCTTGTGTCTCTGTGGAGAGAGCTAAAGGGGGCTGTGGCCGTGCAGAAAGTGCATTTGGCCCTGTGGAGGGGAGCTATGGCCCTGTAAAGAGAGCTTGTTGTCCTGTGGAGAAGAGTTGGAGGGGATTGTGGCCCTGTGGAAAGGCTTGTAGCCCGCAGAAGGAGGCAGTGGTCCTGTGGAGAGAGCTGAAGGGGTTGAGGCCCTGTGGAAAGGCATGTGACCCTGTATAGGGGTCTGTGGCCCCGCAGAGGGGCATGTGGCGATGTAAAGAGAGCTGGAGGGAGTTGTGGCCTGAGGAAAAGGCCATGTGGAGCGGGCTGGAGGGGCCTGTGGAAGGCTCTGGAGTAAGGTTTGGGCCTATGAAGTCCTCTGCAGTAAACAACATGCAACATGATTGCCTGTGGAGAGAGCTGAAGCTGTTGTGGCCCTGTGGAAAGGACTGTGACCCTGTACAGGGGTCCGTTGCCCTGTGGAGAGAGCTGGAGGTGCTTGTGCCCTATGGGAATGACTATGGCCATGTAGAAAGGCCTTTTGGCCTTGAAGAGGGGCTTGTGCCCTGCAGACGGGCCCTGTGACTCTGTGGAGAGGGCTGTTGGGAGTTGTGGCCGTGTGGAAAGTGCATTTGGCCCTGTGGAGGTGAGCTATGGCCCTGTAAAGAGAGCTTCTTGTCCTGTGGAGAGAGCTGGAGCGTGTTGTGGCACTGTGGAAAGGTCTGTGGCCCTATGGATAGGCCCTTTAGCCTTGTGGAAGGGGCTGTGGCCCTGTGGTGAGAGCTGGAAGGAGTTGTGGGCTGTGGAAAAGCCTGTGGTCCTGTGGAGAGAGCTGAAGGGGTTGAGGCCCTGTGGAAAGGCCTGTGACCCTGTATAGGGGTCTGTGGCCCCGCAGAGGGGCATGTGGCGATGTAAAGAGAGCTGGAGGGAGTTGTGGCCTGAGGAAAAGGCCATGTGGAGCCGGCTGGAGGGGCCTGTGGAAGGCTCTGGAGTAAGATTTGGGCCTATGAAGTCCTTTGCACTAAAAAACATGCAACATGATTGCCTGTGGAGAGAGCTAGAGGGGCTTGTGGCACTGTGGAAAGTCCTGTGGCTCAGTAGGAGCCTGTGGTCCTGTGGAGAGAGCTGAAGGTGTTGTGGTCACTCAATTGAGCCCTTTTAACTGATTAAAGGGGGGCGGAGGAGGCTGTGGCCCTGATGAAAGAGCTCAAAGGGGTTGTAGTCTTGTAGAAGGAGCCTGTGGTCCTGTGGAGAGAGCTGGAGGGGGTTATTGCCTTGGGGAAATGCCTATGGCCCTGCGAAAGGGACCTGTGGCCCTTTGAAAAAGGCCTTTGGCCTTGTGGAGGGGGCTGTTGCCTTGTAAAGGGAGCCTCTGTCCTTTTTGAGAGAGACAGAGGGGGTTGTGGCCTTATGGAACGGCCTATGACACAGTGAAAGGGCCCTGTCGCCTTGTGGAGAGAGGTGAAGGCGGATGTGTCCCTGTGTATATGCCTGTAAACCTGTAGAAGGAGCCTGCGGTTCTGTGGAGAGAGCTTGAGGGGGGTTATGGCCCTATGGAAATGACTATGGCCCTGTGGAATGGACCTATGGCCCTTTGCAAAGGGCCTTTGGCCTTGTGGATGGGGCCCTTGCCCTGTAGAAGGAGCCTGTGGCCCTCTTGAGAGAGCCAGAGGAGGTTGTGGCACTATTTAAAGGCCAGTGGCCCTGTAGAAAGGCCCCTTGGCCTTGATGAAGGGGCTTGTGCCCTGCAGACGGGCCCCATGACTCTGTGTAGAGTGCTGGAGGGGGTTGTGGCCATGTGGAAAGTGCATTTGGCCCTGTGGAGGGGAGCTATGGCCCTGTAAAGAGAGCCTGTTGTCCTGTGGAATTGGAGGGGATTGTGGCCCTGTGGAAAGGCTTGTGGCCCGGCAGAAGGAGCCAGTGGTCCTGTGGAGAGAGCTGAAAGGGTTGAGGCCCTGTGGAGAGGCCTGTGACCCTGTATAGGGGTCTGTTGCCTCGCAGAGGGGCATGTGGCGATGTAAAGACAGCTGGATGGAGTTGTGGCCTGTGGAAAAGGCCATGTGGAGCGTGCTGGAGGGGCCTGTGGAAGGCTCTGGAGTAAGATGGGGGCCTATGAAGTCCTTTGCAGTAAACATCTAAATTTTCAAGCTTCGTGTCCGATTTGCAACAGGGTTGACTCCAATGTTGCCGAACTGCAACAAAAATTGACTCTTGTTGCAAAAGTGCAACATGATTGCCTGTGGAGAGAGCTGGATGGTGCTTGTGGCACTGTGGAAAGACCTGTGGCCCGGTAGTAGCCTGTGGTCCTATGGAGAGAGCTGAAGGTGTTGTGGCCCTGTGGAAAGGCCTGTGACCCTGTATAGGGGTCCGTTGCCCTGTGGAGAGAGCTGGAGGGGCTTGTGCCCTATGGAAATGACTATGGCCATGTAGAAAGGCCCTTTGGCCTTGAAGAGGGGGCTTGTGTCCTGCAGACGGGCCCTGTGTCTCTGTGGAGAGAGCTAAAGGGGGCTGTGGCCGTGCAGAAAGTGCATTTGGCCCTGTGGAGGGGAGCTATGGCTCTGTAAAGAGAGCTTGTTGTCCTGTGGAAAAGAGTTGGAGGGGATTGTGGCCCTGTGGAAATGCTTGTGGCCCGGCAGAAGGAGCCAGTGGTCCTGTGGAGAGAGCTGAAGGGGTTGAGGCCCTGTGGAAAGGCCTGTGACCCTGTATAGGGGTCTGTGGCCCTGCAGAGGGGCATGTGGCGATGTAAAGAGAGCTGGAGGGAGTTGTGGCCTGCGGAAAAGGCCATGTGGAGCGGGCTGGAGGGGCCTGTGGAAGGGTCTGAAGTAAGATTTGGGCCTATGAAGTCCTTTTTTCGGTAAACAACATGCAACATGATTGCCTGTGGAGAGAGCTAGAGGGACTTGTAGCACTGTGTAAAAGCCTGTGGCCGGGTAGGAGCCTGTGGTCCTGTGGAGAGAGCTGAAGGTGTTGTGGCCCTGTGGAAAGGCCTGTGACCCTGTATAGCGGTTCGTTGCCCTGTGGAGAGAGCTGGAGGGGCTCGTACCCTATGGAAATGACTATGGCCATGCAGAAAGGCCTTTTGGCTTTGAAGAGGGGGCTTGTGCCCTGCAGACGGGCACTGTGACTCTGTGGAGAGGGCTGTTGGGAGTTGTGGCCGTGTGGAAAGTGCATTTGGCCCTGTGGAGGTGAGCTATGGCCCTGTAAAGAGAGCTTCTTGTCCTGTGGAGAGAGCTGGAGGGTGTTATGGCCATGTGGAAAGGTCTGTGGCCCTATGGATAGGCCCTTTGGCCTTATGGAAGGGGCTGTGTCCCTGTGGTGAGAGGTGGAAGGAGTTGTGGGCTGTGGAAAAGCCTGTGGTCCTGTGGAGACAGCTGAAGGGGTTGAGGCCCTGTGGAAAGGCCTGTGACCCTGTATAGGGGTCTGTGGCCCCGCAGAGGGGCATGTGGCGATGTAAAGAGAGCTGGAGGGAGTTGTGGCCTGAGGAAAAGGCCATGTGGAGCAGGCTGGAAAGGCCTGTGGAAGGCTCTGGTGTAAGATTTGGGCCTATGAAGTCCTTTGCAGTAAACAACATGCAACATGATTGCCTGTGGAGAGAGCTGGAGGGGCTTGTGGCACTGTGGAAAGGCCTGTGGCCCAGTAGGAGCCTGTGGTCCTGTGGAGAGAGCTGAAGGTGTTGTGGCCCTGTGGAAAGGCCTGTGACCCTGTATAGGGGTCCGTTGCCCTGTGGAGAGAGCTGGAGGGGCTTGTGCCCTATGGAAATGACTATGGCCATGTAGAAAGGCCTTTTGGCCTTGAAGAGGGGGCTTGTGCCCTGCAGACGGGCCTTGTGTCTCTGTGGAGAGAGCTAAAGGGGGCTGTGGCCATGCAGAAAGTGCATTTGGCCCTGTGGAGGGGAGCTAAGGCCCGGTAAAGAGAGCTTGTTGTCGTGTGGAGAAGAGTTGGAGGGGATTGTGGCCCTGTGGAAAGGCCTGTGACCCTGTATAGGGGTCCGTTGCCCTGTGGAGAGAGCTGGAGGGGCTCGTGCCCTATGGAAATGACTATGGCCATGTAGAAAGGCCTTTTGGCCTTGAAGAGGGGGCTTGTGCTCTGCATACGGGCCTTGTGTCTCTGTGGAGAGAGCTAAATGGGGCTGTGTCCATGCAGAAAGTGCATTTGGCCCTGTGGAGGGGAGCTATGGCCCTGTAATGAGAGCTTGTTTTCCTGTGGAGAAGAGTTGGAGGGGATTGTGGCCCTGTGGAAATGCTTGTGGCCCGGCAGAAGGAGCCTATGGTACTGTGGAGAGAGTTGAAGGGGTTGTTTGCCCGGAGAGGGGCATGTAGTGATGTAAAGAGAGCTGGAGGGAGTTTTGCTCTGCTAAAAAAGGCCATGTGGAGTGGGCTGGAGGGGCCTGTGGAAGGCTCTGGAGTAAGATTGGGGCCTATGAAGTCTTTTGCAGTAAACAACATGCAACATGATTGCCTGTGGAAAGAGCTGGAGGGGCTTGTGGCACTGTGTAAAGGCCTGTGGCCTGGTAGGAGCCTGTGGTCCTGTGGAGAGAGCTGAAGGGGCTTGTGGCCCTGTGGAAAGGCCTGTGACCCTGTATAGTGGTCTGTTGCCCTGTGGAGAGAGCTGGAGGGGCTTGTGGCCCTGAGGAAAGGGCCTATGGCCCTGTGGAGAGAGCTGAAGGTGGGTGCGGCCCTGTGGAAAGGCCTGTGACCCTGAAGAGGGATCTGTGGCCCTTCAAATGGGCCTGTTGCCCTGTGGAGAGAGCTGGAGTGGGTTATGGCCCTGTGGAAATGCCTATGGCACTGCGGAAAGGGACCTCTGGCCCTTTGCAAAGGGTCATTGGCCTTGTGGAGTGGGCTATTGCCCTGTTGACGGGCCTGTGGCCCTGTGTGATTGTTGATAGCCTGACAAATCATCCCATAAAAACTTGCATATTTTTCAAGGATCCTGTAGCTTAAAGATGTTTCCTGACAATTCACTTTAATGTTCAGGAAGCATCCTACAGCAACAAGATTCTTAAAAAATACACAAGTGTTAAACACTGTGTAGCTTTGTGGTTACTTACCAATTAATCTTCTCTGCTGCAACTTGAGTAGTGCTTCTTACCTTTGACCTACAGGAAGAGGTGTGCATGAGAGAGAGTCATTGAGAGGCACATAGAGGCAAAGAGGGGAGCAAAGGGGCAAAGGTAGGCACATAGAGGGATGCAAAAGGTAAATAGAAGCACAGGGAGGGACAGAGAGGCACAGAGAACGATAGAGAGCCACAGATGGGCAAAGACAGAGATTGAGAGGCTCGTGAAGGCACAGAGACAAAAAAAGGCACTTTGGATGGAAAGAGAGCACCAGAGAGAGAGCATGCGAGAGAGTGGTGCAATGGGGAGAGATCAAAAGCGAGCGCCAGTGATGCACTGGAGACTGAGAGAGCACAAAAGAGAGCAGTGCACTATAAAGACAGAGGAGTGCCAGAGAGCGGTGCAGTAGGGAGAAAGAGAACACATCAGAGAGTGGTGCACTGGAAAGAGAGTGAAAGAGCACCAGAGAGCATTGCACTGCGGAGAGAGAAAGAGAGAAAGAGACAGAAAGCAGTGTGCCAGTGTAAAAGGGCACCAGAGAGTGATGCACTGACTGGACAAATGGTCATTTTTATAGGCAGTTCTACATGTCGGGTTGCTGGACAGCTGGGGGTCATGCTTACCGTTGTTAGGGATGGTAATATATTCTGCTTCCCTAGGCCTGATTTCCAGGGACTGCACTGCTCTGACTGGCAGGAGCACTTTTATGGCTACCTGACCTTTAAATTATTATGGATTCTAGTAATACTGACAAAGCATTAGACTAAACGGCTCAGAAACCTGACGGTAGTAAATGATTGTGCCATTTGAACAGTTGTCAGAATTGTTTCATCATAGCCATAGGACTTCCACTTTATATTTATCTTTAAAATAGTTATTAAAAGGACTCTGTCACCAGGTTCTTGACATCCCATCTGACAGCAGCATAATGTAGAGATAGAAATCCTGATCCAGCAATGTTTCACTTACTGAGCTCCTTGCTGTCATTTTGATAAAATTACTGTTTTCTCTGTTGCAGATTTGGCAGCTCCCAAGTATGACTGGACTACTGGAGTAGTGCTCTAATGATAATCTCCAGATGATTTAACAGTGTTTTAATGCAAACTACACTGAGCAGCGTAGTAAGTGATACATCACTGGAATAAAGATGTCTGTGTCCACATTATGGTGCGCTCAGATGAGATGGCTAAAACCTGGTGACATAATCCCTTTAACACTAATACAAACAGTACAAATGTTTATAATAAAGAAAATCTTCTCCCATTGCTTCGAGGGCCCCGTTCACCTGGAATTGTAGAACAACCTAGAACAGAAAAGAAACAAATAAAACATGAATTCAAAAACTTTAACAAGACCGGAACTTTAGTCTCCGAAACGCCTCATTCTTTCTTGGGAGCTGATCACTGCCGTCTTCTTAATCTCTTTAAAGGAAAGAAGGGGAATACATATGTTAAAACCGAAATGTTTATTGTTCAAGGACAATGTGAATGAGTATATTGACCAATTACCCTGGGTGTTTCCTTTTCCTCAACTGCATCCCTGTCTTCATGGACCTTGTTGTGACCCTAGGTTCGATTGGTGCTCTCCGCCTGATATAAATAATAACATTACATTTTCTGGGCACTTAGAGTGGTATAAGGATATCTTCTATCAATCCTAAAAGTTTAGGCATCGAGGTTTGTTCTGCGATGGAGATATCATCAATAAACGCCTGTAATATACCCTTCCGCATACTGTCTACAAGTGGCCGCTACTGAGAGCACTTTGCCTGGGTATAGGTGCTGAGGATGCTCGGAAGAACAAGTCATTGTCCATAACATCACAAGCTATGTACAGTTTGCCAACTCCTACTAGCTTGCTTGATTTAATAATATACCCACCTTTGAGTCTTAGTATTTAAATTTGACACACCGAGGTCCTCTGTTTCACCCTGGGCACTGTAGTCTTCAGCTTGCTGGACCATTTGCTCCTCTTCTCCATTGCTCCCTTCTGCTTCTCTTTAGGGGTGATAGAAAACAGAATATTACATTTTATCAACAATTTGGTGAAATAGATAACTGCTTTGCAATAAATTACCTTGAGCTGCTGGGTTGAGGTTGATTTTCCGATGATTTCCCTGCTGCCAAGACCAGTGTGTATGCTTGGCAGAGGTCTCCTAAAGTTCTTTCTCTGTAATTCCTCTCTGCTGTCATGTTGGAATGACTGAGATATTTGGAGAAAAGATACCTCTGTGTCTCTGTTAAATGTGACACGGTCCATGTTTAACAAGTTTTTCTTGCCACCTGACTAGAGATGGATTTAAGTTTGTACCTAGATAGCAATAGAGTAGATCATAAATACATGGCACAACATCTAATATGTAGGATTTTTAACTTTTAAGACTTACTTCTTCTGGTAGCGATGAAGGTCGGTGGATACATTATATATCTGTCTTCCTGTAGTCGATAAGAAGAATTTATCTGGACTGTCTTTTTTGGCCAGCACCCGTCTCACTTTTTTAAAGTAGATGTTAAACCACTGTAAATAAACAAAACAAAAAACAGTAAACCACTTAATAAAAATTGAGTTGGGCCCTTCAATATTAAGATAAGAAAATTTGAAATAGACTAAATTAATTACTGGAGTCAATGACCGCACCAACGTGAGGGAGGGATGTGCCTGACCAGGAGAGCGAAACCTACAGACTAAAAGGGCGGTATCTCTCCTCCGCCTCAGTTGGATTTCAGAGCATGATAGGAACCACACAATCTAAATATATAGAAAAGTCACCTCACACCAAACATATGTCAGACTATAAACTGCCCACCATTTATTTAAAGTGCAGAACATCTGTGATAAGGGAGAGCATATCTGTTCCTACTGATAATGCATTCTGGATGCTGCTGCAACAAGCATTATTGTTAAGAAAATGCACTATTCTGGACACAGATACTATGGTTTAGCATCCTGGATACTGCAGGGAAATAAGGGAAAGACTCCCAACACACCTGCATGAGGATGTAGCACCAAGTTGTCCTGTAAAATCTGGTTAAAGGGAGGATCTACTAAAAGGGACAGAATGCCACTAATCCTACGGGTTGAAGTCATGACAACTAACAGATCCCTCTCTAATGTGGGTGCCGTCGTAGTGACAGGAACATCTTACCTTTTCTTCTTCTTCAGTAAGCACAAAACAGGCTACTTGGTGGGCAGCAGTCTTATGGCATTTAACTCCGACAATTATTAGCTGTTCATTTTGATAGATGTGACGCATCCTCTCTGTCCACTCAGAAACCTGTGAGTCAAGACATGGGAAAGTTAGATAGACATGTGGCTTTAAATCAGGATAATGAGTAGGTTGTTACTTACCGTCATGTTTCTGACAACTCCTGGTCTTTGTAAGTGTTTTAGTATGATTAAGGCCTCAAGGTAATAGAGAATCTCCAACTAATGCACTTCATTTCGGGATCCTCCTTGGACATCCTCGATGGCTTGCAGGAAAGCTGGCTTTGCAACGGTCAGGATCTCCTGGCATTGCTGAGGTGTTTTGTCCAATTTATGCAACTCCAGGTACCTAAGAGAAAGATTAATAAATGTGACTGATAGGTGAGGCCTATTTTTAAGTCATGTATGAAAAATCCTGGCGGGAGAGAGAAAAGAGAAAAAATAATAATTGTGCATACATCTGAAAGGATAAAAATTAGCTGACATACCTTTTGCTGACAACTTCTTTTGCAACTCCCTTGGAAAATTTCTTCTGAATATCCGCAGTCACATACTGGAAATACTTCATTGCCTTGAAGAGTTTTTCATTTTTATCACGTAAATTGGTTGCAAATAGTTGATAATGTACAAATTTCCGGACATTCTTAATGTAGTTGGTGACAGTTTGGTTGCACAGACCGAGATCTTGAAGGTTTTTGAAAAATAAATGGGCGTTTTCAATCTTTGTCGCAAAGTTGAGGCTCACACGGCGTTTGTTCATAAAGTATAAAAACCTTGACACATTTTCAACAATTTGTTTGTATCTTTCCAGCTTGCAATGGTTCTGCAAATAAGAGGAAAAACCTTTTAATATTGGATGAGACAGAGAATGGCGATCATAATAACCTGCATCTTTCATTTTGATCCTCTTGTCAACAGTCCATTTCTGGCTTGTCATCCTACAAATTTGGAAGAAAGAACAATAGGTCAGAGTAGAAACAAATTACAACTTTGAGAAAAATACTGTGTAAGCATATACAGCATATATATAGTGACGTCCTGCCAATGGCAGTAGACTATGCAGCCGCTATGGGGCTTGTGAGTCCAGGGTTCCCTGTAACGACGCATTCATGGGGCCCTCATCCAGTGGAAGAATCTGGGGAAATGTCGGGGACCTTGACAGCTGGGGGTTCCACTCACCGTTGTCAGGGGTGGTAAACATTTCTGTGTCCTCAGGCCCAATTTCTGTGGACCCCAGTGCTCTGACTGGCAGCAGCACTTTGCTGGCTGCCTGCCCTTTATACGCAGCTTCCACTGCTGAACACTGCGCGTTCTGAAGTTCATCTGTGGGTAAAGCTAGTACATCATCCTCTACTGGCCCACAGATGAAAATCGTAATGGCAGTGCATTTTAGTATGCCCTGCCAAAGCTGTGTGCCCCACAGAGCTGTCTGTGTGTAGGGCACTTTTTTGGCATCCTGTTTTATGGCTGCAATGGAAGGGAAATCTACTGCCTAAAATAGGAGACAAAATTACTTTGTAAGGGCTGTAAAGTTGTGGGATATGCTATTAATTGTCCCAGTTAAACATTATTTGTATTGTTTTTTTGCTCAATATATATATATATATATATATATATAGATAGATATATATATATATATATAGATAGATATAGATAGATATATAGATATATAGATATATATATATAAAAGCATGATGAGTGAGAATGTTACACACACTAACTGACCTCGGCCTGTCTTCATCTGTTTGGCTGGTATTTTCCTCTCTTTCTCTGGTCTCTGGTTGTTGATCGGCTTCACTGTCGGATGTTTCAGAGGATGTATAGTCTTCTGCAGATGAAAGATGCACCAATTCAGGATTTGATATGGCTCGGCGTGCCGATGTGCCAGTTGATGTAGATGGCTCCTCATCTTCAACAGTCCTGTAAATTATAAAAATCCTTAGTAATAACGTGAAGTACAATCTTGAGTAGGCCAGCAGTGTTGACAATTTTTTAAAGTGGCCTAAAAGCCAGGATGTGCTGAGGCCAAGGCAATGTTTGAGCAAGGGATTAAAGTAAATTCCTTATATAAATTTACACTGACCTGTAGACATCATAATCCTCTGTGACAGGCGGCTCTTCGACTGTGACGGGCGGCTCTTCCACTGTGACGGGCGGCTCTTCCTCTGGTACGGGCGGCTCTTCCTCTGGGACGGGCGGCTCTTCCTCTGGGACGGGCGGCTCTTCCTCTGGGACGGGCGGCTCCTCCTCGATGACTGTAGACATTTCCTCCTCAACAGGCAGCACTTCCTCCTCATTAGGCAGCTCTTGCTCACTGGCTGTCAGCTCCTCCTGCACAGGTGATGCCCCCTCATCTTCAACAATCCTGTAAATATAAAATACACGTGATTATTTGGCATAGTTCAGAACATATATGCAAATCTATAAAGCTTACACAAGTATGAACATCAGTATTCAAAGAATAAGATGCTAGTGGGGCATACCTGGCCATAGTTGGTTTCTCGGGTACTATAAACCCTCTGTCCTCCAGGAAGGAGATAAGATCGTCCTTTGTAGTGATCTCTGGAATCTTGTCATAAGGGATATATGTTCCTTTTGTTGCAATTGCTATCAGTGAGTTTCTAGATTCTTTCACTAGCGCATCCTTCTCCTCTTGTGTACAGCATCTAAGGCATTGTCGTGTAAGGTGCTGTGGCAGTTGAGTAAATGTTTTGTAACATAGTGGACATGTCTTCAGCATCCTGAAGCCGCTGTAAAAAAGAAAAATGTAAGATCAGGAACAATATCAGTGAGAATCTAGCTTTTCCAACCACTAATATCAACCAGCATTTTTTATGTTTCAGCAGGATAACTGGATTTCAAAAATCTGATTTTTTTTTTACAACAAATACACAGCTCATGAGAAAAGGCACGTCTCATCATTGCCATAGATTTTTTTAAAAAGATGAGGGCTGGCTCTAGAGTGTATTTTGACCACCAATAGCCAGCCCTCATTTTTGGTCACAAAAACGGACAAACGTACACAATTTTTTAAGGAGAAATTGTTTAGCACAAGTTAATGCACTTTTATAGCATACTACACAAATTGTGGCAATATTGTGCACATAACACATGCGGTTTTTTATCATATGCATGTTCCTAGATCTTGCGCAAATCTGAGGTTTTGCAAGAATTATTTAGATTGACAAAGATACCGTGCAAAAAATTAATGTGGTATTGACTATGCAAATGCTTATACAGTTTTGCACATGACCGGCACTCATTTATCAGTCAAAAAGGAGAAAAAACGAGTGAGCGAGCAAGTACATATACAGTTTAAAGCCTTTTCACACTGCAAACTTTGAAAGATACAGAAAGACCGCGCCAAAAACATAAACCCTTTCTGTGACTGAGCCTGAACAATTGCAAGCCTTAACATGATGTTATAATACACTTTCACACCACAATCCTTCCCCCTCCCCCCACCACAGTAATACAACCAAGCTAAAAAGTTTGCAGAGGTCACAGAGAGGACATCAGATTAGGCACCTGATTCCAGTACAAACTATATGAGTACAAGCATACTTATACACCTGATTCCAGTACAAGCTATATGAGTACAAGTATACTTATACACCTGATTCCAGTACAAGCTATATGAGTACAAGTATACTTATACACCTGATTCCAGTACAAGCTATATGAGTACAAGTATACTTATACACCTGATTCCAGTACAAGCTATATGAGTACAAGTATACTTATACACCTGATTCCAGTACAAGCTCAGATGATGCTGCAGTATAGTTAGGCACCTGATCCCAATACATGCTGTATGTTAACCTCTTCTGCAAATACTCCCATGGTCTCAGTGTACCCCAGGATGCATGCTGCAATGGTGTCCAGAAAGAGTATTTCTAGAAGCAACACATACCTCTGCAGATTCATATTTCCCTCCCACTCACTATCCCACCAGGTGTACTTACCTTCTTTTGGGCGGCATGGTTGTAATTGGCTAAGGTCACAGCTTCTCTTGTGCACTAATCACCCTTGTTGCTCCTGAGTAGAGATGAGCGTTGTTCTATTCGAACTGTTCGCCAATCTCAAATTCGAGCTGTTTTGGGCGGTGTTCGAGCCGGTCGGCGAACACGAACAATTTGAGAAAAATTCGGCTGTTCGAGGTTATGTTCGATAACTGTTCGTGCACCAAAATCATAACTGGATTTTTTCTCAGTAATGATGAAAATTAATGTTAATACGCAGTTTGAGTGTACAGCGGGGCGGGGGGAGGGGCAGGGGATGGATCTCTGCAGGAACAATGAAGATCTCCATTTTTTTTTTCTCTTTCCCGCATTTGCAGTGGGGAGGTGCAATCTGTCAGCCTATCAGCAGCGCACACACGGAGCGAAGTGCTTTTTTTCACACAAGCAAGGGCATGTGTGATTGGCAGTGTATGTCACATGTCCTTGCCCTATAAGACCAAGCCATTTTCCCCGTCGCCACCATTTTCTCACTGCTGCAGCTGCGTGTTAGACGGCACCGCTGTTGCTGTGTGCGCTATACCTTGTTAATTTCAAGCCAATTTTCGCACAAATATACAGATAGCTTGGGAGTAGGGAATAGTTGTGATTGCAGTCCTTTTAAGGACTAGGTTACAGCATTTCCTACGACTTTTATCAAGCAGGTCTGTGCTCTTAAATAGATAGATTGTGGGAGTAAAGACTAATTGTAATTGGAGTCCTTTTCAGGACTAGGTTACATCAGTTCCTATCAGTTTTTGCCAGGCAGGTCTGTGCCAGTGCTGTGCAAGTTTTTTTCACAGCATTTGGCTGAATCTAGCAAAGCTAATCCTTTTTGGCCTATTGCAGAGTGTGTTAGTCAGTGGAGTAGCCTATCTGTGTTGCAAGATATACCACCTGTGTATAGAATACCAATTTTTTTACTGCACCTAGTGAAGTAAAATCTTTTGGGCATAGCATCATTCTATTAGTCCATCTATACTGACCTCCATCAGGTTGCAAATTAAAAATAATTTTTTTCTGCATCTAGCTCTGAAAAAATATTTGGGCTTCTAGCAGTGTGTGGGACTTGGTCTATTAGTCCATCTATACTGACCTCCATCAGGTTGCAAATTAAAAATAATTTTTTTCTTCATTTAGCTCTGAAAAAATATTTGGGCTTCTAGCAGTGTGTGGGACTTGTTCTATTAGTCCTTCTATACTGACCTCCAGCAGGTTGCAAATTGAATATAATTTTTTTCTGCATCTAGCTCTGAAAAAATATTTGGGCTTCTAGCGGTGTGTGGGACTTGGTCTTTTAGTCCATCTATACTGACCTCCATCAGGTTGCAAATTAAAAATAATTTTTTTCTGCATCTAGCTCTGAAAAAATATTTGGGCTTCTAGCAGTGTGTGGGACTTGGTCTATTAGTCCATCTATACTGACTTCCATCAGGTTGCAAATTAAAAATAATTTTTTTCTTCATTTATCTCTGAAAAAATATTTGGGCTTCTAGCAGCGTGTGGGACTTGTTCTATTAGTCCATCTATACTGACCTCCATCAGGTTGCAAATTAAAAATAATTTTTTTCTGCATCTAGCTCTGAAAAAATATTTGGTTTTCTAGCAGTGTGTGGGACTTGGTCTATTAGTCCATCTATACTGACCTCCATCAGGTTGCAAATTAAAAATAATTTTTTTCTTCATTTATCTCTGAAAAAATATTTGGGCTTCTAGCAGCGTGTGGGACTTGTTCTATTAGTCCATCTATACTGACCTCCATCAGGTTGCAAATTAAAAATAATTTTTTTCTGCATCTAGCTCTGAAAAAATATTTGGGCTTCTAGCGGTGTGTGGGACTTGGTCTATTAGTCCATCTATACTGACCTCCATCAGGTTGCAAATTAAAAATAATTTTTTTCTTCATTTAGCTCTGAAAAAATATTTGGGCTTCTAGCAGTGTGTGGGACTTGTTCTATTAGTCCTTCTATACTGACCTCCATCAGGTTGCAAATTGAATATAATTTTTTTCTGCATCTAGCTCTGAAAAAATATTTGGGCTTCTAGCGGTGTGTGGGACTTGGTCTTTTAGTCCATCTATACTGACCTCCATCAGGTTGCAAATTAAAAATAATTTTTTTCTGCATCTAGCTCTGAAAAAATATTTGGGCTTCTAGCAGTGTGTGGGACTTGGTCTATTAGTCCATCTATACTGACTTCCATCAGGTTGCAAATTAAAAATAATTTTTTTCTTCATTTATCTCTGAAAAAATATTTGGGCTTCTAGCAGCGTGTGGGACTTGTTCTATTAGTCCATCTATACTGACCTCCATCAGGTTGCAAATTAAAAATATTTTTTTTCTGCATCTAGCTCTGAAAAAATATTTGGTTTTCTAGCAGTGTGTGGGACTTGGTCTATTAGTCCATCTATACTGACCTCCATCAGGTTGCAAATTAAAAATAATTTTTTTCTTCATTTATCTCTGAAAAAATATTTGGGCTTCTAGCAGCGTGTGGGACTTGTTCTATTAGTCCATCTATACTGACCTCCATCAGGTTGCAAATTAAAAATAATTTTTTTCTGCATCTAGCTCTGAAAAAATATTTGGGCTTCTAGCGGTGTGTGGGACTTGGTCTATTAGTCCATCTATACTGACCTCCATCAGGTTGCAAATTAAAAATAATTTTTTTCTGCATCTAGCTCTGAAAAAATATTTGGGCTTCTAGCAGTGTGTGGGACTTGGTCTATTAGTCCATCTATACTGACCTCCATCAGGTTGCAAATTGAATAAAAAAATTTTCTGCATCTAGCTCTGAAAAAATATTTGGGCTTCTAGCGGTGTGTGGGACTTGGTCTATTAGTCCATCTATACTGACCTCCATCAGGTTGCAAATTAAAAATAATTTTTTTCTGCATCTAACCCAGCCAATAGTTTTGGCCTAATACCACAGTTTGGCCACTCAGCTCTGCTCGGTTACCATCCATTGTTTTTTTGTGCAAACAACTCCAGAGTTGTGAATTAGTTAACCACCAAAATGAGTGGAAAAAGGCCTGCTGCTGGTGGAAAGGGGAATAGGCGTGTTGGGAAGGGGAAAAAAGGTTGTGTCCGTGGGGTAGGTGCAGAAGAAAGACCATCTTCCAGCCAAACTAAAATGTCTACTTCTTTTAGCGGACAATGTGATAAGATCCCTTTCTTACGGCCACGCCAATCGCTACAAATTCCAGATGAGGCACAAAAACAGCAGGTGCTTCAACGGATATCAAGTGCTCCTTTAAGTGGGCTCTCCTCCACATCAACTTCAACATCACAAATACTCCAGTCCTCAAAGGTGTCACCCAAATCGCACTTGCTTCCTCACAGCTCCCAAATCTCCAGCTGCCCGTCTGAGTATGAGGTAGAACAGATGGTTGAGTCTGCAGAGCTGTTTACTCATACTATAGCCTGGGAATCAGAGGTCGACTCCAGCGCTTCTGTGAATCCAGACGAGGAAATGATCTGCACTGATGCCCAGAATCTTTATGAGTCGGATCCAGGACCAGACGCAGAAGGTTCTGACCATAATGTAGACCCTCATTCCCAAACTGTAACTCCTGTTGGTGGAGACAATGAGGAAGACGATGATAAGACTCAAATACCTGATTGGAGCGACAACTTTAGTTTTTTGTCAGGGCAGGAACAGGTTGGCTCTGAGGACGACGGGTGTGATAACGCACAGGGTGATGATGATGAGGTCGGAGATCCCACTTACTGTCAACCCACACTCAGCCAAGAGATGAGGTCAGCAGAGGAGGTGGAGGAAGATGCTAGTGACGACGAGGTCAGGTTGCGCCTTCCTGGACAGAGACGTAGTACTGGAAGCACGTCAACAACTGCATCCTCAAACACAACTCTGCCTCTCACCACAAGTCGTGGTGGCTCTTCAGGTCGCATGGGTGCTAAGCCTTGCATAGCCTGGGCATTTTTTCAGATCGATAAAGATGACCCAACTCGTGTTATCTGTAACATTTGTCAGCAAAAGCTAAGTAGAGGCCAAAAAATACATAGTTTGAGTACTTCATGCATGAACCGGCACATGGACATGAAGCATAAGTTGCAGTGGGAAGCTCAGTGTGCTACAATGCGGCCTAGCCGGCCGGGCCAACCACCGTCTGCCATATCTTGTGCATCCGCGGCCTCTTCATCCTCTGTGACTGGGGGGACAGCAGTCACACCTGTTTTGGGGCGCAGACCTGCCACCTCTTTACCCGCAACAGCCAGCGTGATTGGCAGGTCATCATTTTCTTTGGAGGTGGTAACACCAGCTGGTCTTGAGCGCTGTCCGACATCGATAGCACCACCTTTGGATCAAGGCAACCTAACATGTCCGCCTGCATCTTCCTCACAGACCGGCAGTTTGCCGGGGACACCCTTATCAACCCCGTCTAAGCACAATAGCCAGCCCTCGGTCCCTCAGATGTGGACAAGTAAAAGACCATTTCCTCCTAGCCATGAGAAAGCTAAGAGGTTGAATTTCACCATCTGCAAGCTCTTGGCTACAGAAATGCTGCCTTTCCGCCTGGTGGACACAGAGGATTTTCGAGACCTTATGTCCGTCGCAGTGCCCCAGTACCAGATGCCCAGTCGGCACTACTTCTCAAAGAAAGGTGTGCCTGCGCTCCACCAGCATGTCGCACACAACATCACCGCTTCTTTGAGAAACTCTGTGTGTGACAGGGTGCATTTCACCACAGACACTTGGACGAGTAGGCATGGACAGGGGCGTTACATGTCGCTGACTGGGCACTGGGTAACTATGGTGACAGCAGGACAAGGGGCTGCTGTCCAAGTCTTGCCGTCCCCACGAGTTGTGCGTCAATACTCTTTATGTCAAAGTTCCTCCACTGCTTCTGCCTCCTCAACCTCCTCTCGGTCTTCCACCTGCACCCAAAGCCTGTCTGGTCATGCCACAAGCTTTCTAACTGCGCAGAAGGGATCCTGCACACCTCCTTACTATGCTGGCAGTAGGGCTCAACGTCATCAGGCGGTTTTTACATTGAAATGTCTGGGAAATGTGAGTCACACAGCTGAGGAGTTGTGGTCAGCTCTGGAGAACCAATTTCATGAATGGTTGTCTCCATTGGACCTGAAACCAGGGAAGGCCGTGTGCGACAATGCTGCAAACCTGGGTGCGGCCCTTCGCCTGGGCAATGTCACACACGTGCCTTGTATGGCTCACGTGTTGAACCTGGTTGTCCAGCAATTTTTAGCCCACTATCCCAGACTAGATGGCCTTCTGCAGAGGGCACGGTCGCTGTGTGCTCACTTCCGCCGTTCGCATCCCGCAGCTCAGCGACTTACATCTCTACAGAAGTCGTTGGGCCTGCCACTTCACCGGCTAAAATGCGATGTGCCTACCCGGTGGAATTCAACTCTGCACATGTTGCAGCGACTGTGGCAGCACCGACAAGCCCTGGTGCAATACGTTCTGACGTATAGCCTGGGCCAACGAGATTCAGAGGTGGGGCAAATCACGCTGGAGGAGTGGTCTCAGATCAGGGACCTATGCACCCTTCTGCACAGTTTTGAAATGGCGACGAAGATGTTTAGTGCTGACGATGCCATTATCAGCATGACTATTCCGGTGATTTACATGCTGGAGCACATGTTAAACAGAATTCGGAGTCAGGTGGTGGCACAAGAGGAGGTGGAGGAAGTAGAGGAGGAGGAGTTGTATGCGGAAGGGCTAACATCTGCAAGGTCCAGACGGTCGGCAGCACCAAGGCGGCAGGCATGTGAGGGTGGGGGAGATGATTTTACCAGGGCGCATGGTAGCAGCCAAACTAGTGAGGAAGGTGCAGGAGCCCAGGAAGAAGTGGAGGACGAACTGATGGAAGACTCATCAGATGAGGGAGACCTTGATCACATTTCTGTTGTGCGAGGTTGGGGGGAGAGGACAGAGGAAGGAAGCATGATTGTTACCTCGCCACCAACACAACAGGGACTTGGTGCTCCTGGATGCGCAACACACATGAGTGCCTTCTTGCTGCACTACCTGCAACATGACCCTCGAATTGTGAGAATTAGAAATAATCCTGACTACTGGGTTGCCACACTGTTAGATCCCCGGTACAAAAGTAAATTTGCAGAAATTATTCCTGCCATAGAAAGGGATGCACGCATGCAGGAGTATCAGCAGAGACTGTTGCAGAATCTTACATGTGCTTTTCCACAAAATACCAGTGGTGCACGTAGTGAATCTCACAGTTCCAACTTGCCAACCGTGGGACCGTCAAGTGTTCAGCACTCAAACCATAACAGAACCACAGTATCTGCTGGTAACATCAATTTTGCGGAATCATTTCACCACTTTTTTAGCCCATCCTTTGCAAGGCCACAGGAGACAAGAAGTCTGACACATAGTCAACGCCTAGAGACGATGGTACAGGAGTATCTCCAAGTAAACATTGAAGCCACGACTGTGTCACTGGACCCTTGCTCTTTTTGGGCTTCCAATCTGGATAAATGGCCGGAGCTAGCCACTTACGCCTTGGAGATCTTGTCATGCCCCGCAGCCAGCGTTCTGTCTGAACGTGTGTTCAGCGCTGCTGGTGGTGTGCTGACAGATAAGCGCACGCGGCTCTCCACTGATAATGTAGACAGACTCACGTTCATAAAGATGAACAAATCATGGATCCGAAACGACTTTTCTACCCCTGTGTCATCCTGGGGAGAGTAAAAGCTTGATGATTGGTTAAAATCACCCTACCAACCGTTTTAAGCTTTCAAATTACTAATCATGTTTATCTGTATCTTGACTGGAAAATAATTTGGGCTTTGTAGCAGTGTGCAGCACTGATCCTATTAGGCCATCTATAATAAGCTTCACCAGATTTAAAATTAAAAATAATTTTTAGCTGCATCTAGCCCGGAAAATAATTTTGGGGCTCCGAGATGCGCAAGACACATAAGTGCCTTCTTGCTGCACTACCTGCAGCATGACCCTCATATTGTCAGAATTCGAAGTAATCATGACTACTGGGTTGCCACACTCTTAGATCCCCCAAACTTTTCGATCAACCTTTTCATTTTAATAAAGACCAAAAAAATGGTCATTTTTGAAATTATAAGCATTAGCAGGTTGTTAGAAACTGAAATCAAACAGTTTTCAACTCAAAACTTTATTCTAGGTGATGTTACATTTTCACATAGGACCCCTTGTTCGAAAGGAGCTTCTGAACTCTCTCGTCCATTGAATTTGTCAGGTTTTGGATGGTTTCTGCTTCAATTGTTTTGCATGAGGACAGAATACCCTCCCAGAGCTGTTGCTTAGATGTGAACTGCCTCCCGCCATCATAGACACTCCTTTTAATGATGCTCCAAAGGTTCTGAATGGGGTAGAGGTCAGGGGAGCATGGGGGTCACACCATAAGTTTGTCCCCTTTTATGCCCATATCAGCCAGAGATGCAGATGTTTTATGTGCAGCATGAGATGGTGCATTATCATGCAGAAAAATGATCTTGCTGTGAAATACACGGTTCTTCTTCTTGAACCATGGCAGGAAGTGCTGTTTGAGAAAATCCACATACATTATGGAGTTCATCTTTAGCGCCTTCAGGGATCCTAAAGGGGCCGACAATCTCTCTCCCCATGATTCCAGCCCAAAACATTACTCCACCTCCTCCTTGTTGGCGCTGTAGCCGTGTTTGCGTGGGGTGTCCATCAACCAGCCATCCTCCACTCCATTCATCTGGACCATCGAGCGCTGCACGGCACTCATCCGTGAACAAAACAGTTTTGAAATCAGTCTTCATGTAATGTTTGGCCCACTGGAGCCGTTTCTGCTTGTGTGAAGTGGATAGAGGAGGTCGACAGGATGGCGTATGCACAGCTGCAAACCTCTGAAGGACCCTGCATCTTGTTGTTCGGGGGACGTTGGAGGCACAAGCAGCTTCAAAAACTTGTCTGCTGCTATGACAAGGCTTTTTTGCCGCTGCTCTTTCAACCTGACGTAATTGCCTGTAGGAAAGAGTCCTCAATTTGCCCTTATCAGCACGCACACGTGTGTACTGTGAATCAGCTACATACTTCTTGATTGCCAAGACACTTCATCCTGATCATCGCACAATGTTGATTGTAGTCATGCCTTGACCTAAACACTCCACAATTTGTTGCTTCTCAGCAGCCGACACATCCTTTTTCTTTCCCATTTTGGCAGAAAATGTAGGCTGCTTAATAATGTGAGAGAGCCTTCTTAAGTAGTCTTGCCTTTCATTGGACACACCTGCCAAACTAATTAGCACAGGTGTCTGCAATTGCTTACAGTGATATAAAGAGCCCTGACACACATCACCATCAATGAGTTTAACTGACAAACAAACAAATTCTTCCCTTATCACTCCTAAACACTTTTTGCATAATAATTTGGAACGCGGTGTACATGTGCTTTTCCACAAAACACCAGTGGTTCACGTAGTGAATCTTACAGTTCTAACTTGCCAACCGTGGTCTGTATGGAATTGTTCAATAAAGGGCCCAAAATTAAGATAACATAGATGGGAGAGGTCTCTATGAATAGGAATTCCTAAGTATTTGATACCCTGTGAGGGCCAGGCAAAGGGAAAGTTGGACTGGATGGAATCCTATATGGATTTAGGGAGGGAGACATCGAGGGCCTCAGACTTCGCTGCATTGATTTTAAAATTTTACCATGTAACAAAGTGATCTATTTCAGCCATAACAGCAGGGATGGATATATGTGATTGAGTGATATATACTAGGACATCATCAGCAAATAGAGAGCACTTGTACTCGGTGCCTCCCACCTCAATCCACCTAATATTGGGGTTATGGCGAATTGATGAGAGCAGGTGCTCCGTCACTAGGATGTATAAGAGAGGGGACAGAGGACATCCCTGCCTTGTCCCATTGGTGATTGTGAAAGGTGATGAAAATGTTCTGACGCACCCCCTGGGCCTTGGGACACCCGGAGCCGGACCCTTTTTGGTGGATGCTGGTGGTTGTAGTCTTCGTGGCAGCGATCCGGTTCCGTGGCTCAGGGCGGTCAAACCAGTGGCGGAACTATTTATGTGGTTTTGATGTTTAAATGTCCGACTACGCCACCCGTGGATTGCGGTCAGAGTGAACCGCCGCTACAGGGCAGACCGCTAAGGCTGGTGTCGTGGGTGCAGCAGAGCGTAGCATAACTCCCTACGGGAGGAGTATAGCCTCAGGGCAGTGTATGCGGAGGATGGGGGTGATGGTGCAGGGCAGCAGCAGTAACGACACGGAGTCAGTGATGCAGTTCAGGGCCTTTACTCACAGTTCTTATTATCCAGACCACGTCTGCAGGTAACGGCTGCCCACGTCGTACTGTGCTCACCAGGTGAGGGGCTCAGACAACTCCCAGATAACTTTGGAGCGCTTCACAGGACCCCCTTTGTGTGTCCTTTGTCTGGCCTTTCTTACCAACACTTCTGTCCGGCTGCCTCGGGCCTCCTCTTGGTAAACTTGGCGCCAGTTTCCCTGACCCTATGTGGTGCCTTCCTAGCGGGTGGAGCAAGGGGCTGCGCCACATAAAATGTCAGAGCCTCCGGTTTCTAGCTGAGGGTCGTTTCCTGCCTCCACTAGTTCGGGGACCGGTCTCCCCCTTTGGCCTGACCCCTCCACGCAGGTGGATTCGGGCGTGCGGTGGTGACTCGCCCGTCCGCACCCCTGGGATCCCTTCATTCCTCGTTCCTGGAGCCTTCTCCGCTCCTCTTCCTTCCTTCTCCCTCTTGCAGGCCTGGGCCTCTGTTACTAGGCCCGCCTCCGGAGCAGAGCTCATGCAGAGCCCCTGCTCCCTGCCACTTCTGCTCAGACTTCTCTGCACTGAACTAAGATGGTGCCCACCTTTTATACTCCCTTCTCAATGCACCCAGGAACTGCTTCCTCCCTGCTCCTGCACTGCAGGGTTCCCCTTCCTCAGTGTTCCCTCCCCCCACTCCAGCCAGGGACAGGGACTGTCGTGCCCATCTCAGGGGCATATTGGTCGCCCTGCCCCACGGCAATGTGGTGTAATGCATGCAGGTGTCGGGTCCTGATCCACACTCCATCCTTATCTGAGAGTGAGTTATCACACCTCTGGGTGAGGTGCAATACGTCTGTAGCAACCGAGCCCTCGGTGCTACAGTTCCATTTATCTTCAGCCTAGGTGACGTATTGTGATACAGGGCCGTGATTTTGGCTATAAAAGGGTCCCCTAGACCCCTACCCCAAGCTTTTTAAGAGAATCATATATGGCGTGCCAGGAGACTCTATGGAATGCTTTCTCAGCATCCAACGAGAGTATCTACTTACAAATTTTTAACTGCATCTAGCCCAGGAAATACTTTGTGCCTAGTAGCAGTGTCTGCTAGTCAGCGGATTATCCCGGCTGTTAAGCAAGCTACACCACCTGTAGTTTGGACACTTAATTTTTTCAAAGGAAATGCTTCGGGACCACGGGATACTCAGTGAAGAGCATCAGGAGGCACCCCAAGGCATAGGGGCTGGGACTGGCACTAGGATGCCTTGCGGTGGACAGCCGAGCTCGATCCTTATAAAAGCTTTTTAACTGCAGCAGCTTTAGTGGACGCTACTGGAGCTGGAATTACGCGGCTGCTGGCATGAGACTTGCCCTCCAATAGATCCTTGTAAATGGATTTAAAGTGTATTCATTCAAATTAGAGGGACAATTTAAATTAAAAAGCTTAGAGCTGCCTCCACCACAGGGGGGCTCTCTCGACCCACCAGCGGACAGGCACCAGTATTGGGAGAGGGGGGCTGGCCGTCAGGGTTCACCGCGGCTCTGGCACAAACCCGGCGACACGGAGGTGGCACGGGCAGGAGCGGACTGGCCGTCTCGGCTTCTCACTTTTTGGATTTTAGAAGGGCATGACATGCCTATATCTGTGTCTCCCCCTCCTTTTACTCCTCCACCTCTTTTCTTTTCGCATGACTATATGTACTTGTCACTTTTCCATGTGTTAGTTGTGTCTTCTGAGCAGTTTGTCAGCTTTTGGACACCTTTGAAGGTGTTTTCTATGTGTTTCTATGTGATTTTGTTTGCCTGCCATTGGTTTTAACGGTGTTGTAAGGTGTTCGACGAACAGTTCGACGAACAGTTCGGCGAACACACGGGTGTTCGACGAACCGAACCGAACTCGAACACTACGGGGGTGGCTCAACACTACTCCTGAGCACTGGATCAAATTAAACTTGCCTCCAAAACTCCTTTTCCTTTTCCTAAAATGATGCACTTGTCAGTGATTGGTTTATTTGAATGTAAATCATGAATCTGCTCCGATTGGTTAATGCAACTTAGTAGGCGTAGCTTTTTCTTGATGAGAGCTGGCTACAGGTACTTCCAGGACGACCCGTAGCCAGCCCTCACCCTTGGAATAGCTCAATGAGGATGAGAGCTGGCTACAGGTGCCTCCAGGGCGACCCCTAGCCAGCCCTCACCCTTGGAGCAGCTCAATGAGGATGAGAGCTGGCTACAGGTGCCTCCAGGGCGACCCCTAGCCAGCCCTCACCCTTGGAGCAGCTCAATGAGGATGAGAGCTGGCTACAGGTGCCTCCAGGGCGACCCCTAGCCAGCCCTCACCCTTGGAGCAGCTCAATGAGGATGAGAGCTGGCTACAGGTGCCTCCAGGGCGACCCCTAGCCAGCCCTCACCCTTGGAGCAGCTCAATGAGGATGAGAGCTGGCTACAGGTGCCTCCAGGGCGACCCCTAGCCAGCCCTCACCCTTGGAGCAGCTCAATGAGGATGAGAGCTGGCTACAGGTGCCTCCAGGGCGACCCCTAGCCAGCCCTCACCCTTGGAGCAGCTCAATGAGGATGAGAGCTGGCTACAGGTGCCTCCAGGGCGACCCCTAGCCAGCCCTCACCCTTGGAGCAGCTCAATGAGGATGAGAGCTGGCTACAGGTGCCTCCAGGGCGACCCCTAGCCAGCCCTCACCCTTGGAGCAGCTCAATGAGGATGAGAGCTGGCTACAGGTGCCTCCAGGGCGACCCCTAGCCAGCCCTCACCCTTGGAGCAGCTCAATGAGGATGAGAGCTGGCTACAGGTGCCTCCAGGGCGACCCCTAGCCAGCCCTCACCCTTGGAGCAGCTCAATGAGGATGAGAGCTGGCTACAGGTGCCTCCAGGGCGACCCCTAGCCAGCCCTCACCCTTGGAGCAGCTCAATGAGGATGAGAGCTGGCTACAGGTGCCTCCAGGGCGACCCCTAGCCAGCCCTCACCCTTGGAGCAGCTCAATGAGGATGAGAGCTGGCTACAGGTGCCTCCAGGGCGACGCCTAGCCAGCCCTCACCCTTGGAGCAGCTCAATGAGGATGAGAGCTGGCTACAGGTGCCTCCAGGGCGACCCCTAGCCAGCCCTCACCCTTGGAGCAGCTCAATGAGGATGAGAGCTGGCTACAGGTGCCTCCAGGGCGACCCCTAGCCAGCCCTCACCCTTGGAGCAGCTCAATGAGGATGAGAGCTGGCTACAGGTGCCTCCAGGGCGACCCCTAGCCAGCCCTCACCCTTGGAGCAGCTCAATGAGGATGAGAGCTGGCTACAGGTTTGATGATACCAAAAGCACTTAATATTCAATCTGCAACAAAAAAAAGTCGCTCTGACGCCGCCGTTAAGGGCTGCGTCCGTTATCACGCTCATCTGATAAATTACAGAAAAAAAACGTAAACTTTATCGTTTTTTGGCGCACTTATTTCACCGCCCGTTCCTACGTGCCGCCGTTCAGCACAGCATCCGTTATCACGCTCATCTGATGAATTACGGAAAAAAAATGTAAACTTTATAGTTTTTTTGGCGCGCTTATTTCACCGCCCGTTCCTACGCGCCGCCATTCAGCGCAGCGTCCGTTATCACGCTCATCTGATGAATTACGGAAAAAAAACGTAAACTTTATAGTTTTTTTGGCGCGCTTATTTCACCGCCCATTACTACGCGCCGCCGTTCAACGCAGCTTCCGTTATCACGCTCATCTAATGAATTATGGAAAAAAAACGTACACTTTATAGCTTTTTTGGCGCGCTTATTTCACCGCCCGTTCCTACGCGCCGCCGTTCAGCGCAGCTTCCGTTATCACGCTCATCTGATGAATTACAGAAAAAAAACGTAAATTTTATAGTTTTTTTGGCGCGCTTATTTCACCGCCCGTTCCTACGCGCTGCCATTCAGCGCAGCGTCCGTTATCACCCTCATCTGATGAATTACGGAAAAAAAACGTAAACTTTATAGTTTTTTTGGCGCGCTTATTTCACCGCCCGTTCCTATGCGCCGCCGTTCAGCGCAGCGTCCGTTATCACGCTCAATGAGGATGAGAGCTGGCTACAGGTGCCTCCAGGGCGACCCCTAGCCAGCCCTCATCCTTGGAGCAGCTCAATGAGGATGAGAGCTGGCTACAGGTGCCTCCAGGGCGACGCCTAGCCAGCCCTCACCCTTGGAGCAGCTCAATGAGGATGAGAGCTGGCTACAGGTGCCTCCAGGGCGACCCCTAGCCAGCCCTCACCCTTGGAGCAGCTCAATGAGGATGAGAGCTGGCTACAGGTGCCTCCAGGGCGACCCCTAGCCAGCCCTCACCCTTGGAGCAGCTCAATGAGGATGAGAGCTGGCTACAGGTGCCTCCAGGGCGACCCCTAGCCAGCCCTCACCCTTGGAGCAGCTCAATGAGGATGAGAGCTGGCTACAGGTGCCTCCAGGGCGACCCCTAGCCAGCCCTCACCCTTGGAGCAGCTCAATGAGGATGAGAGCTGGCTACAGGCTTGATGATAGCAAAAGCACTTTAAATTCAATCTGCAACAAAAAAAAGTCGCTCTGACGCCGCCGTTAAGGGCTGCGTCCGTTATCACGCTCATCTGATAAATTACAGAAAAAAAACGTAAACTTTATCGTTTTTTGGCGCACTTATTTCACCGCCCGTTCCTACGTGCCGCCGTTCAGCACAGCATCCGTTATCACGCTCATCTGATGAATTACGGAAAAAAAATGTAAACTTTATAGTTTTTTTGGCGCGCTTATTTCACCGCCCGTTCCTACGCGCCGCCATTCAGCGCAGCGTCCGTTATCACGCTCATCTGATGAATTACGGAAAAAAAACGTAAACTTTATAGTTTTTTTGGCGCGCTTATTTCACCGCCCATTACTACGCGCCGCCGTTCAACGCAGCTTCCGTTATCACGCTCATCTAATGAATTATGGAAAAAAAACGTACACTTTATAGCTTTTTTGGCGCGCTTATTTCACCGCCCGTTCCTACGCGCCGCCGTTCAGCGCAGCTTCCGTTATCACGCTCATCTGATGAATTACAGAAAAAAAACGTAAATTTTATAGTTTTTTTGGCGCGCTTATTTCACCGCCCGTTCCTACGCGCTGCCATTCAGCGCAGCGTCCGTTATCACCCTCATCTGATGAATTACGGAAAAAAAACGTAAACTTTATAGTTTTTTTGGCGCGCTTATTTCACCGCCCGTTCCTATGCGCCGCCGTTCAGCGCAGCGTCCGTTATCACGCTCAATGAGGATGAGAGCTGGCTACAGGTGCCTCCAGGGCGACCCCTAGCCAGCCCTCATCCTTGGAGCAGCTCAATGAGGATGAGAGCTGGCTACAGGTGCCTCCAGGGCGACGCCTAGCCAGCCCTCACCCTTGGAGCAGCTCAATGAGGATGAGAGCTGGCTACAGGTGCCTCCAGGGCGACCCCTAGCCAGCCCTCACCCTTGGAGCAGCTCAATGAGGATGAGAGCTGGCTACAGGTGCCTCCAGGGCGACCCCTAGCCAGCCCTCACCCTTGGAGCAGCTCAATGAGGATGAGAGCTGGCTACAGGTGCCTCCAGGGCGACCCCTAGCCAGCCCTCACCCTTGGAGCAGCTCAATGAGGATAAGAGCTGGCTACAGGTTTGATGATACCAAAAGCACTTAATATTCAATCTGCAACAAAAAAAAGTCGCTCTGACGCCGCCGTTAAGGGCTGCGTCCGTTATCACGCTCATCTGATAAATTACAGAAAAAAACCGTAAACTTTATCGTTTTTTTGGCGCACTTATTTCACCGCCCGTTCCTACGTGCCGCCGTTCAGCACAGCATCCGTTATCACGCTCATCTGATGAATTACGGAAAAAAAACGTAAACTTTATAGTTTTTTTGGCGCACTTATTTCACCGCCCGTTCCTACGCGCCGCCATTCAGCGCAGCGTCCGTTATCACGCTCATCTGATGAATTACGGAAAAAAAACGTAAACTTTATAGTTTTTTTGGCGCGCTTATTTCACCGCCCGTTACTACGCGCCGCCGTTCAACGCAGCTTCCGTTATCACGCTCATCTAATGAATTATGGAAAAAAAACGTACACTTTATAGCTTTTTTGGCGCGCTTATTTCACCGCCCGTTCCTACGCGCCGCCGTTCAGCGCAGCTTCCGTTATCACGCTCATCTGATGAATTACAGAAAAAAAACGTAAATTTTATAGTTTTTTTGGCGCGCTTATTTCACCGCCCGTTCCTACGCGCTGCCATTCAGCGCAGCGTCCGTTATCACCCTCATCTGATGAATTACGGAAAAAAAACGTAAACTTTATAGTTTTTTTGGCGCGCTTATTTCACCGCCCGTTCCTATGCGCCGCTGTTCAGCGCAGCGTCCGTTATCACGCTCAATGAGGATGAGAGCTGGCTACAGGTGCCTCCAGGGCGACCCCTAGCCAGCCCTCACCCTTGGAGCGGCTCAATGAGGATGAGAGCTGGCTACAGGTGCCTCCAGGTCGACGCCTAGCCAGCCCTCACCCTTGGAGCAGCTCAATGAGGATGAGAGCTGGCTACAGGAGCCTCCAGGGCGACCCCTAGCCAGCCCTCACCCTTGGAGCAGCTCAATGAGGATGAGAGCTGGCTACAGGTGCCTCCAGGGCGACCCCTAGCCAGCCCTCACCCTTGGAGCAGCTCAATGAGGATGAGAGCTGGCTACAGGTGCCTCCAGGGCGACCCCTAGCCAGCCCTCACCCTTGGAGCAGCTCAATGAGGATGAGAGCTGGCTACAGGTTTGATGATACCAAAAGCACTTAATATTCAATCTGCAACAAAAAAAAGTCGCTCTGACGCCGCCGTTAAGGGCTGCGTCCGTTATCACGCTCATCTGATAAATTACAGAAAAAAAACGTAAACTTTATCGTTTTTTTGGCGCACTTATTTCACCGCCCGTTCCTACGTGCCGCCGTTCAGCACAGCATCCGTTATCACGCTCATCTGATGAATTACGGAAAAAAAACGTAAACTTTATAGTTTTTTTGGCGCATTTATTTCACCGCCCGTTACTACGCGCCGCCGTTCAACGCAGCTTCCGTTATCACGCTCATCTAATAAATTACAGAAAAAAAACGTAAACTTTATCGTTTTTTTGGCGCACTTATTTCAACGCCCGTTCCTACGTGCCGCCGTTCAGCACAGCATCCGTTATCACGCTCATCTGATGAATTACGGAAAAAAAACGTAAACTTTATAGTTTTTTTGGCGCGCTTATTTCACCGCCCGTTCCTACGCCACGGTTTTTACACAACTTTAAGTGTTTTACAACATGGTCACATGCTCTATTTACTTTTACCTATTTTTGATATGAAATATGGGCTCCATCTATGGATGTGATTATTGGCCTCAATACCAGTGATTATTGCTGCCATTTTTGTGTCTTTTTAAATAATGATGTAATAAAATTTCAACTTTTTAAATGCCTTTAATTAAACTCCTTATTCTCATTTGATTATATGGTCACAATCTGTGTTAAAAGAGTTAATGTTTTACAAGGTCAGGCAGCAGCACGTTGAAAGTCCTAATCTCAGTGAAAAAACACAGACAAAAAAGATACATCATCATCCCCTCCCCCCATCACAGCCTTTCCACCGAAGGATAAGTGAAAAATCTCCTTATTGTGTGTTTCCTGTGAGGGTCTATCATGAACGAGTGAATGGCTTTTAAAGCACAGCTGCCATCCAGTGTTCAATTTCCAGAAATGCAGCTGAGTTCTGGCTGACAAGTAATGAATGATATTTAAAGCACAGATGCCATCTGGTGGTCATTTCCAAGTGATGAAATGTTGTGAGGGCTGGCTAAATGGCTTGTTTTTCGGACCTGGCACAGACGAGGTTTTTGCAAGCCTTTTTTCGGAGCCTTAATGGCGTCGGATCGACCCGGGACGGCGTGCAGAGCATCTCCCGGGCTGGATCTGTAAAATGGCGAGCGTTGCGTCGTCCAGCGGCGAAGTTTTTTCGTGAGGGCTGGCTATTGTAGGTGAGAGCTGGCTATTAAAGAAGATGGCAGAGAGGATTTCTTTGGAAAAATGTTTTCATCTCGAAACGTTCCGAAAAAAAGTACAGCGCGTCCGGCATGTGAGAAGAGTGCGGCACGCCGAATATCGGCGTCCAGCTCCAAACCGCATGCGTTCCAGAGCCAGAAAACTGTAGCGCGGACGCCGAGCCTTAATCGCAAATTCCGGAGATGCTCGTCCCCTCGGGACGAGTGTGGGAGCGCCTGACGCGAATCTGGTCAAAAAACGCAAACATTTCCAAAATCCAAAGGTCCAGCTGTTGAATTTCTTTTTTAACTTACCTATTAGCGATTCAATGTTCACTGCCCTTCTTGACATCAAGTTGTACCTGTGATGGGCCACTCGATTTCTGAGTTAATGCGCCTGCTTTGTGAACAGATGTTCATGAGTTTGACTCCACGGAGAGTATTTTTTATTTACTTACTAATAAGCTTCTTAAAGAGCCAATGGAAATTTGCATTGATTTTCGGCTTGAGATAGTGCAAATGTGAGATATAGAATCTGTATTAATTGTTCATAAAGAACTTGATGTCATCATATGCTGTATAGATTGGCATTAACAGTAACATAGAGAAACCAATGAATTTCTTTTTTAACTTACCTATTAATGATTCAATGTTCACTGCCCTTCTTCACATTAAGTTGCACCTGTGATGGTCCACTCGATTACTGGGTTAATGTGCCTGCTTTGTGAACAGATGTTCATGAGTTTGACTCCACGGAGAGTATTTTTCATTTACTTACTAATAAGCTTCCTGTAGAGCCAATGGAAATTTGCATTGATTTTGGGCTTGAGATAGTGAGATATAGAATCTGTCTTAATTGTTCATAAAGAACAAGATGTTATCATACGCTGTATAGATTAGCATTAACAATAACATAGTGAAAATAATGGATTTCGTTTTTAACTTAACTATTAGCGATTCAATGTTCACTGCCCTTCTTGACCTCAAGGTGCACCTGTGATGGTCCAGTGGCTTACTGGGTTAATGCGCCTGCTTTCTGAACAGATGTTCATGAGTTTGACTCCACAGAAAGTATTTTTCATTTAATTACTAATAAGCTTCTTATAGAGTCAATGGAAATTTGCATTGATTTTCGGCTTGAGATAGTGCAATTGTGAGAAATAGAATCTGTATAAATTGTTTATAAAGAACAAGATGTCATCATACGCTGTATAGATTGTCATTAACAATAACATACTGAAACCAATGGATTTCTTTTTTAACTTACCTATTAGCGATTCAATGTTCACTGCCCTTCTTGACATCACCTTGCATCTATGATCGTTCAGAGGCTTACTGGGTTAATGCATCTGACTTGTGAACAGGTGTTCATGAGTCCGACTCCACAGAGAGTATTTTTCATTTACTTACTAGTAAGCTTTCTATAGAGCCAATGGAAATTTGCATTGATTTTGGACTTGAGATAGTGCAATTGTGAGAAATAGAATCTGTATAAATTGTTCATAAAGAATCTCAAGCCCAAAATCAATGCAAATTTCCATTGGCTCTATAGGAAGCTAAATGAAAAATACTCTTTGTGGAGTTGAACACATGAACACCTCTTCACAAGTCAGGCGCATTAACCAAGGGAGCCACTGGACCATCACAGGAGCAATGTGATGTCAAAAAGGGCAGTGAACATTGAATCAGTAATAGGTAAGTTAAAAAAGAAATCCATTGGTTTCACTATGTTATTGTTAATGCCAATCTATACAGCGTACGATGACATCTTGTTCTTTATGAACTATTAATACAGATTCTATATCTCACAATTGCACTATCTCAAGCCCAAAATCAATGCAAATTTCGCTTGGCTCTATAGGAAGCTAAATGAAAAATAATCTCTGTGAAGTCGAAGTCATGAACACTTGCTCAAAAGTCAGGCACATTAACCCAGAGAGCCACTGGACCATCACAGGAGAAACGAGATGTCGAGCCCAAAATCAATGCAAATTTCCATTTGCTCTATAGGAAGCTAAATGAAAAATAATGTCTGTGGAGTCTAACTCATGAACACTTGCTCACATGTCAGGCGCATTAACCTAGAGAGCCACTGGACCATCACAGGAGAAATGTGATGTCAAAAAGAGCAGTGAACATTGAATCGCTAATAGGTAAATTAAAAAAGAAATCCATTGGTTTCACTATGTTATTGTTAATGCCAATCTATACAGCGTATGATGACATCTTGTTCTTTATAAATAATTAATACAGATTCTATATCTCACAATTGCACTATCTCAAGCCCAAAATCAATGCAAATTTCCATTGACTCTATAGGAAGCTAAATGAAAAATAATCTCTGTGGAGTATAACTCCTAAACACTTGCTCACATGTCAGGCGCATTAACCTAGAGGGCCACTGGACCATCACAGGAGAAATGTGATGTCAAGAAGAGCAGTGAACATTGAATCGCTAATAGGTAAGTTAAAAAAGAAATCCCTTGGTTTCACTATGTTATTGTTAATGCCAATCTATACAGCGTATGATGACATCTTGTTCTTTATGAACAATTAATACAAATTCTATTTCTCACAATTGCACTATCTCAAGTCCAAAATCAATGCAAATTTCCATTGGCTCTATAAGAAGCTTATGAGTAAGTAAATTAAAAATACTTTCCATGGAGTTGAACTCATGAACATCTGTTCACAAAGCAGGCGCATCAACCCAGTAAGCCAGTGGACCATCACAGGTGCAATTTGATGTCAAGAAGGGCAGTGAACATTGAATCGCTAATAGGTAAGTTAAAAAAGAAATCCATTGGTTTCACTATGTTATTGTTAATGCCAATCTATACAGCGTATGATGACATCTTGTTCTTTATGAACAATTAATACAGATTCTATATCTCACAATTGCACTATCTCAAGCCCAAAATCAATGCAAATTTCCATTGGCTCTATAGGAAGCTAAATGAAAAACAATCTCTGTGGAGTCTAACTCATGAACACTTGCTCACATGTCAGGCGCATTAACCAAGAGAGCCACTGGACCATCACAGGAGAAATGTGATGTCAAGAAGAGCAGTGAACATTGAATCGCTAATAGGTAAGTTAAAAAAGAAATCCATTGGTTTCACTATGTTATTGTTAATGCCAATCTATACAGCGTATGATGACATCTTGTTCTTTATGAACAATTAATGCAGATTCTATTTCTCACAATTGCACTATCTCAAGTCCAAAATCAATGCAAATTTCCATTGGCTCTATAAGAAGCTT
Organism: Phyllobates terribilis; assembly: GCF_046119375.1. Classification (NCBI taxonomy): domain Eukaryota; kingdom Metazoa; phylum Chordata; class Amphibia; order Anura; family Dendrobatidae; genus Phyllobates; species Phyllobates terribilis. Next base: position 321,633,711 of record NW_027362764.1, on the reverse strand, counting down.
ATGAGTAAGTAAATTAAAAATACTTTCCATGGAGTTGCACTCATGAACATCTGTTCACAAAGCAGGCGCATCAACCCAGTAAGCCAGTGGACCATCACAGGTGCAATTTGATGTCAAGAAGGGCAGTGAACATTGAATCGCTAATAGGTAAGTTAAAAAAGAAATCCATTGGTTTCACTATGTTATTGTTAATGCCAATCTATACAGCGTATGATGACATCTTGTTCTTTATGAACAATTAATACAGATTCTATATCTCACAATTGCACTATCTCTAGCCCAAAATCAATGCAAATTTCCATTTGCTCTATAGGAAGCTAAATGAAAAATAATCTCTGTGAAGTCGAAGTCATGAACACTTGCTCAAAAGTCAGGCACATTAACCCAGAGAGCCACTGGACCATCACAGGAGAAATGAGATGTCGAGCCCAAAATCAATGCAAATTTCCATTTGCTCTATAGGAAGCTAAATGAAAAATAATCTCTGTGGAGTCTAACTCATGAACACTTGCTCACATGTCAGGCGCATTAACCTAGAGAGCCACTGGACCATCACAGGAGAAATGTGATGTCAAGAAGAGCAATGAACATTGAATCGCTAATAGGTAAGTTAAAAAAGAAATCCATTGGTTTCACTATGTTATTGTTAATGCCAATCTATACAGTGTATGATGACATCTTCTTCTTTATGAACAATTAATACAGATTCTATATCTCACAATTGCACTATCTCAAGCTCAAAATCAATGCAAATTTCCATTGGCTCTATAGGAAGCTAAATGAAAAATAATCTCTGTGGAGTATAACTCATAAACACTTGCTCACATGTCAGGCGCATTAACCTAGAGAGCCACTGGACCAACACAGGAGAAATGTGATGTCAAGAAGAGCAGTGAACATTGAATCGCTAATAGGTAAGTTAAAAAAGAAATCCCTTGGTTTCACTATGTTATTGTTAATGCCAATCTATACAGCGTATGATGACATCTTGTTCTTTATGAACAATTAATACAGATTCTATATCTCACAATTGCACTATCTCAAGCCCAAAATCAATGCAAATTTCCATTGACTCTATAGGAAGCTAAATGAAAAATACTCTCCTTGGAGTCTAACTCATGAACACTTGCTCACATGTCAGGCGCATTAACCTAGAGAGCCACTATACCATCACAGGAGAAATGTGATGTCAAGAAGAGCAGTGAAAATTGAATCGCTAATAGGTAAGTTAAAAAAAAAATCCCTTGGTTTCACTATGTTATTGTTAATGCCAATCTATACAGCGTATGATGACATCTTGTTCTTTATGAACAATTAATACAGATTCTATTTCTCACAATTCCACTATCTCAAGTCCAAAATCAATGCAAATTTCCATTGGCTCTATAAGAAGCTTATGAGTAAGTAAATTAAAAATACTTTCCATGGAGTTGAACTCATGAACATGTGTTCACAAAGCAGGCGCATCAACCGAGTAAGCCAGTGGACCATCAAAGGTGCAATTTGATGTCAAGAAGGGCAGTGAACATTGAATCGCTAATAGGTAAGTTAAAAAAGAAATCCATTGGTTTCACTATGTTATTGTTAATGCCAATCTATACAGCGTATGATGACATCTTGTTCTTTATGAACAATTAATACAGATTCTATATCTCACAATTGCACTATCTCAAGCCCAAAATCAATGCAAATTTCCATTGGCTCTATAGGAAGCTAAATGAAAAACAATCTCTGTGGAGTCTAACTCATGAACACTTGCTCACATGTCAGGCGCATTAACCTAGAGAGCCACTGGACCATCACAGGAGAAATGTGATGTCAAAAAGAGCAGTGAACATTGAATCACTAATAGGTAAATTAAAAAAGAAATCCATTGGTTTCACTATGTTATTGTTAATGCCAATCTATACAGCGTATGATGACATCTTGTTCTTTATGGACAATTAATACAGATTCTATTTCTCACAATTGCACTATCTCACGTCCAAAATCAATGCAAATTTCCATTGGCTCTATAAGAAGCTTATGAGGAAGTAAATTAAAAATACTTTCCATGGAGTTGAACTCATGAACATCTGTTCACAAAGCAGGCGCATCAACCCAGTAAGCCAGTGGACCATCACAGGTGCAATTTGATGTCAAGAAGGGCAGTGAACATTGAATCGCTAATAGGTAAGTTAAAAAATAAATCCATTGATTTCTCTATGTTACTGTTAATGCCAATCTGTACAGCGTATGATGACATCTTGTTCTTTATGAACAATTAATACAGATTCTATATCTCACAACTATCTCAAGCCCAAAATCAATGCAAATTTCCATTGGCTCTATACGAAGCTAAATGAAAAATACTATCCGTGGAGTCGAACGCATGAGCACTTGCTGACAAGTCAGGCGCATTGACCCAGAGATCCACTGGACCATCACGGGAGAAATGTGATGTCAAGAAGTGCAGTGAACATTGAATCGCTAATAGGTAAGTTAAAAAAGAAATCCATTGGTTTCACTATGTTATTGTTAATGTCAATCTATACAGCGTATGATGACATCTTGTTCTTTATGAACAATTAATACAGATTCTATATTTCACAATTGCACTATCTCAAGCCCAAAATCAATGCAAATTTCCATTGGCTCTATAGGAAGCAAAATGAAAAATACTCTTCGTAGAGTTGAACACATGAACACCTCTTCACAAGTAAGGCGCATTAACTAAGGGAGCCACTGGACCATCACAGAAGCAATCTGATGTCAAGAAGAGCAGTGAACATTGAATCGCTAATAGGTAAGTTAAAAAAGAAATCCATTGGTTTCACTATGTTATTGTTAATGCCAATCTATACAGCGTATGATGACATCTTGTTCTTTATGAACAATTAATACAGATTCTATATCCCACAATTGCACTATCTCTAGCCCAAAATCAATGCAAATTTCCATTTGCTCTATAGGAAGCTAAATGAAAAATAATCTCTGCTGAGTCGAAGGCATGAACACTTGCTCAAAAGTCAGGCGCATTAACCCAGAGAGCCACTGGACCATCACAGGAGAAATGAGATGTCGAGCCCAAAATCAATGCAAATTTCCATTGGCTCTATAGGAAGCTAAATGAAAAATAATCTCTGCTGAGTTGAACTCATGAACACTTGCTGACAAGTCAGGCGCATTAACCCAGAGAGCCACTGGACCATTAAGGGAGAAATGTGATGTCAAGAAGAGCAGTGAACATTGAATCGCTAATAGGTAAGTTAAAAAAGAAATCCATTGGTTTCACTATGTTATTGTTAATGCCAATCTATACAGCGTATGATGACATCTTGTTCTTTATGAACAATTAATACAGATTCTATATCTCACAATTGCACTATCTCAAGCCCAAAATCAATGCAAATTTCAATTGGCTCTATAGGAAGCTAAATGAAAAATAATCTCTGTGGAGTCTAACTCATGAACAGTTGCTCAAATGTGAGGCGCATTAACCTAGAGAGCCACTGGACCATCACAGGAGAAATGTGATGTCAAAAAGAGCAGTGAACATTGAATCGCTAATAGGTAAATTAAAAAACAAATCCATTGGTTTCACTATGTTATTGTTAATGCCAATCTATACAGCGTATGATGACATCTTGTTCTTTATGAACAATTAATACAGATTCTATATCTCACAATTGCACTATCTCAAGCCCAAAATCAATGCAAATTTCCATTGGCTCTATAGGAAGCTAAATGAAAAACAATCTCTGTGGAGTCTAACTCATGAACACTTGCTCACATGTAAGGCGCATTAACCTAGAGAGCCACTGGACCATCACAGGAGAAATGTGATGTCAAAAAGAGCAGTGAACATTGAATCGCTAATAGGTAAGTTAAAAAAGAAATCCATTGGTTTCACTATGTTATTGTTAATGCCAATCTATACAGCGTATGATGACATCTTGCTCTTTATGAACAATTAATACAGATTCTATTTCTCACAATTGCACTATCTCAGGTCCAAAATTAATGCAAATTTCCATTGGCTCTATAAGAAGCTTATGAGTAAGTAAATTAAAAATACTTTCCATGGAGTTGAACTCATGAACATCTGTTCACAAAGCAGGCGCATCAACCCAGTAAGTCAGTGGACCATCACAGGTGCAATTTGATGTCAAGAAGGGCAGTGAACATTGAATCGCTAATAGGTAAGTTAAAAAAGAAATCCATTGGTTTCACTATGTTATTGTTAATGCCAATCTATACAGCGTATGATGACATCTTGTTCTTTATGAACAATTAATACAGATTCTATATCTCACAATTGCACTATCTCTAGCCCAAAATCAATCCAAATTTCCATTTGCTATATAGGAAGCTAAATGAAAAATAGTCTCTGTGGAGTCGAAGTCATGAACACTTGCTCAAAAGTCAGGCGCAATAACCCAGAGAGCCACTGGACCATAACAGAAGAAATGAGATGTCGAGCCCAAAATCAATGCAAATTTCCATTGGCTCTATAGGAAGCTAAGTGAAAAATACTGTCTGTGGAGTCGAACTCATGAACACTTGCTGACAAGTCAGGCGCATTAACCCAGAGAGTCACTGGACCATCACGGGAGAAATGTGATGTCAAGAAAAGCAGTGAACATTGAATCGCTAATAGGTAAATTAAAAAAGAAATCCATTGGTTTCACTATATTATTGTTAATGCCAATCTATACAGCGTATGATGACATCTTGTTCTTTATGGACAATTAATACAGATTCTATTTCTCACAATTGCACTATCTCAAGTCCAAAATCAATGCAAATTTCCATTGGCTCTATAAGAAGCTTATGAGTAAGTAAATTAAAAATACTTTCCATGGAGTTGAACTCATGAACATCTGTTCACAAAGCAGGCGCATCAACCAAGTAAGCCAGTGGACCATCACAAGTGCAATTTGATGTCAAGAAGGGCAGTGAACATTGAATCGCTAATAGGTAAGTTAAAAAATAAATCCATTGGTTTCTCTATGTTACTGTTAATGCCAATCTGTACAGCGTATGATGACATCTTGTTCTTTATGAACAATTAATACAGATTCTATATCTCACAACTATCTCAAGCCCAAAATCAATGCAAATTTCCATTGGCTCTATAGGAAGCTAAATGAAAAACACTCTCCGTGGAGTCGAACGTATGAGCACTTGCTGACAAGTCAAGCGCATTAACCCAGAGAGCCACTGGACCATCGAGGGAGAAAAGTGATGTCAAGAAGAGCAGTGAACATTGAATCGCTAATAGGTAAGTTAAAAAAGAAATCCATTGGTTTCACTATGTTATTGTTAATGCCAATCTATACAGCGTATGATGACATCTTGTTCTTTATGAACAATTAATACAGATTCTATTTCTCACAATTGCACTATCTCAAGCCGAAAATCAATGCACATTTCCATTGGCTCTATAGCAAGCTTATTAGTAAGTAAATGAAAAATACTCTTTATGAAGTCGAATTCATGAACACCTGATTACAAGGCACGTGCTTTAACCCAGTAAGCCACTGGACCATCATAGGTGCTATGTGATGTCAAGAATGGCAGTGAACATTGAATTGCTAATAGGTAAGTTAAAAAATAAATCCATTGGTTTCACTATGTTATTGTTAATGCCAATCTATACAGCGTATGATGACATCTTGTTCTTTATGAACAATTAATACAGATTCTATATTTCACAATTGCACTATCTCAAGCCCAAAATCAATGCAAATTTCCATTGGCTCTATAGGAAGCTAAATGAAAAATACTCTTTGTAGAGTTGAACACATGAACACCTTTTCACAAGTAAGGCGCATTAAGCAAGGGAGCCACTGGACCAACACATTAGCAATGTGATGTCAAGAAGGGCAGTGAACATTGAATCGCTAATAGGTAAGTTAAAAAAGAAATCCATTGGTTTCACTATGTTATTGTTAATGCCAATCTATACTGCGTATGATGACATCTTGTTCTTTATGAACAATTAATACAGATTCTATATCTCACAATTGCACTATCTCAAGCCCAAAATCAATGCAAATTTCCATTTGCTCTATAGGAAGCTAAATGAAAAATAAACTCTGTGGAGTCGAACTCATGAACACTTGCTGACAAGTCAGGCGCATTAACCCAGAGAGCCACTGGACCATCACAGGAGAAACGTGATGTCAAGAAGAGCAGTGAACATTGAATCGCTATTAGGTAAGTTAAAAAAGAAATCCATTGGTTTCACTATGTTATTGTTAATGCCAATCTGTACAGCGTATGATGACATCTTGTTCTTTATGAAAAATTAATACAGATTCTATTTCTCACAATTGCACTATCTCAAGCCCAAAATCAATGTAAATTTCCAATGGCTCTATAGGAAGCTAAATGAAAAATACTCTCCGTGGAGTCAAGCTCAAGAACACTTGCTCACAAGTCAGACACTTTAACCCAGAGAGCCACTGGACCATCACAGGAGAAATGGGCTGTCAAGCAGAGCAGTGAAAATTTAATCGCTAATATGTAAGTTAAAAAAGAAATCCATTGGTTTCACTATGTTATTGTTAATGCCAATCTATACAACGTATGATGACATCTTGTTCTTTATGAACAATTAATACAGATTCTATTTCTCACAATTGCCCTATCTCAAGCCCAAAATCAATGCAAATTTCCATTGGCTCTATAAGAAGCTTATGAGTAAGTAAATTAAAAATACTTTCCGTGGAATCGAACTCATGAACATCCGTTCACAAAGCAGGCGCATCAACCCAGTAAGCCAGTGGACCATCACAGGTGCAATTTGATGTCAAGAAAGGCAGTGAACATTGAATCGCTAATAGGTAAGTTAAAAAAGAAATCCATTGGTTTCTCTATGTTACTGTTAATGCCAATCTGGACAGGGTATGATGACATGTTGTTCTTTATGAACAATTAATACAGATTCTATATCTCACAATTGCACTATCTCAAGCCCAAAATCAATGCAAATTTCCATTTGCTCTATAGGAAGCTAAATGAAAAATAATCTCTGCTGAGTCGAAGGCATGAACACTTGCTCAAAAGTCAGGCGCATTAACCCAGAGAGCCACTGGACCATCACAGGAGAAATGAGATGTCGAGCCCAAAATCAATGCAAATTTCCATTGGCTCTATAGGAAGCTAAATGAAAAATAATCTCTGCTGAGTTAAACTCATGAACACTTGCTGACAAGTCAGGCACATTAACCCAGAGAGCCACTGGACCATCACAGAAAAAATGTGATGTAAAGAAGAGCAGTGAACATTGAATCGCTAATAGGTAAGTTAAAAAAGAAATTCATTGGTTTCACTATGTTATTGTTAATGCCAATCTATACAGCGTATGATGACATCTTGTTCTTTATGGACAATTAATACAGATTCTATTTCTCACAATTGCACTATCTCAAGTCCAAAATCAATGCAAATTTCCATTGGCACTATAAGAAGCTTCTGAGTAAGTAAATTAAAAATACTTTCAGTTTAGTCGAACTCATCAACATCTGTTCACAAAGCAGGCGCATCAACTCAGTAAGCCAGTGGACCATCACAGGTGCAATTTGATGTCAAGAAGGGCAGTGAACATTGAATCGCTAATAGGTAAGTTAAAAAAGAAATCCATTGGTTTCTCTATGTTACTGTTAATGCCAATCTGGACAGGGTATGATGACATGTTGTTCTTTATGAACAATTAATACAGATTCTATATCTCACAATTGCACTATCTCAAGCCCAAAATCAATGCAAATTTGCATTGGCTCTATAGGAAGCCAAATGAAAAATAGTCTCCGTGGAGTCATACTCATGAATAGTTGCTCACAAGTCAGGCGCATTAACCCAGAAAGCCACTGGACCATCACAGAAGCAATGCGATGTCAAGAAGAGCAGTGAAAATTTAATCGCTAATATGTAAGTTAAAAAAGAAATCCATTGGTTTCACTATGTTATTGTTAATGCCAATCTATACAACGTATGATGACATCTTGTTCTTTATGAACAATTAATACAGATTCTATTTCTCACAATTGCCCTATCTCAAGCCCAAAATCAATGCAAATTTCCATTGGCTCTATAAGAAGCTTATGAGTAAGTAAATTAAAAATACTTTCCATGGAGTCGAACTCATGAACATCTATTCACAAAGCAGGCGCATCAACCCAGTAAGCCAGTGGACCATCACAGGTGCAATTTGATGTCAAGAAAGGCAGTGAACATTGAATCGCTAATAGGTAAGTTAAAAAAGAAATCCATTGGTTTCTCTATGTTACTGTTAATGCCAATCTGGACAGGGTATGATGACATGTTGTTCTTTATGAACAATTAATACAGATTCTATATCTCACAATTGCACTATCTCAAGCCCAAAATCAATGCAAATTTGCATTGGCTCTATAGGAAGCCAAATGAAAAATAGTCTCCGTGGAGTCAAACTCATGAATACTTGCTCACAAGTCAGGCGCATTAACCCAGAAAGCCACTGGACCATCACAGAAGCAATGCGATGTCAAGAAGAGCAGTGAACATTGAATTGATAATAGGTAATTTAAAAAAGAAATCCATTGGTTTCACTATGTTATTGTTAATGCCAATCTATACAGCGTATGATGACATCTTGTTCTTTATGAACAATTAATACAGATTCTTTTTCTCACAATTGCACTATCTCAAGCCCAAAATCAATGTAAATTTCCATTGGCTCTATAGGAAGCTAAATGAAAAATACTCTCCGTGGAGTCAAGCTCAAGAACACTTGCTCACAAGTCAGACACTTTAACCCAGAGAGCCACTGGACCATCACAGGAGAAATGGGCTGTCAAGCAGAGCAGTGAAAATTTAATCGCTAATATGTAAGTTAAAAAAGAAATCCATTGGTTTCACTATGTTATTGTTAATGCCAATCTATACAACGTATGATGACATCTTGTTCTTTATGAACAATTAATACAGATTCTATTTCTCACAATTGCCCTATCTCAAGCCCAAAATCAATGCAAATTTCCATTGGCTCTATAAGAAGCTTATGAGTAAGTAAATTAAAAATACTTTCCGTGGAGTCGAACTCATGAACATCTGTTCACAAGGCAGGAGCATCAAACCAGTAAGCCAGTGGACCATCACAGGTGCAATTTGATGTCAAGAAAGGCAGTGAACATTGAATCGCTAATAGGTAAGTTAAAAAAGAAATCCATTGGTTTCTCTATGTTACTGTTAATGCCAATCTGTACAACGTATGATGACATCTTGTTCTTTATGAACAATTAATACAGATTCTATATCTCACAATTGCACTATCTCAAGCCCAAAATCAATGCAAATTTCCATTGGCTCTATAGCAAGCTAAATGAAAAATACTCTCCGTGGAGTTAAACTCATGAACACTTGTTGACAAGTCAGGCACATTAACCCAGAGAGCCACTGGACCATCACAGAAAAAATGTGATGTAAAGAAGAGCAGTGAACATTGAATCGCTAATAGGTAAGTTAAAAAAGAAATTCATTGGTTTCACTATGTTATTGTTAATGCCAATCTATACAGCGTATGATGACATCTTGTTCTTTATGGACAATTAATACAGATTCTATTTCTCACAATTGCACTATCTCAAGTCCAAAATCAATGCAAATTTCCATTGGCACTATAAGAAGCTTCTGAGTAAGTAAATTAAAAATACTTTCAGTTTAGTCGAACTCATCAACATCTGTTCACAAAGCAGGCGCATCAACTCAGTAAGCCAGTGGACCATCACAGGTGCAATTTGATGTCAAGAAGGGCAGTGAACATTGAATCGCTAATAGGTAAGTTAAAAAAGAAATCCATTGGTTTCTCTATGTTACTGTTAATGCCAATCTGGACAGGGTATGATGACATGTTGTTCTTTATGAACAATTAATACAGATTCTATATCTCACAATTGCACTATCTCAAGCCCAAAATCAATGCAAATTTGCATTGGCTCTATAGGAAGCCAAATGAAAAATAGTCTCCGTGGAGTCAAACTCATGAATACTTGCTCACAAGTCAGGCGCATTAACCCAGAAAGCCACTGGACCATCACAGAAGCAATGCGATGTCAAGAAGAGCAGTGAAAATTTAATCGCTAATATGTAAGTTAAAAAAGAAATCCATTGGTTTCACTATGTTATTGTTAATGCCAATCTATACAACGTATGATGACATCTTGTTCTTTATGAACAATTAATACAGATTCTATTTCTCACAATTGCCCTATCTCAAGCCCAAAATCAATGCAAATTTCCATTGGCTCTATAAGAAGCTTATGAGTAAGTAAATTAAAAATACTTTCCATGGAGTCGAACTCATGAACATCTGTTCACAAAGCAGGCGCATCAACCCAGTAAGCCAGTGGACCATCACAGGTGCAATTTGATGTCAAGAAAGCCAGTGAACATTGAATCGCTAATAGGTAAGTTAAAAAAGAAATCCATTGGTTTCTCTATGTTACTGTTAATGCCAATCTGTACAGTGTATGATGACATCTTGTTCTTTATGAACAATTAATACAGATTCTATGTCTCACAATTGCACTATCTCAAGCCCAAAATCAATGCAAATTTCCATTGGCTCTATAGGAAGCTAAATGAAAAATACTCTCCGTGGAGTTGAACTCATGAACACTTGTTGACAAATCAGGCACATTAACCCAGAGAGCCACTGGACCATCGAGGGAGAAAAGTGAAGTCAAGAAGAGCAGTGAACATTGAATCGCTAATAGGTAAGTTAAAAAAGAAATCCATTGGTTTCACTATATTATTGTTAATGCCAATCTATGCAACGTATGATGACATCTTGTTCTTTATGGACAATTAATACAGATTCTATTTCTCACAATTGCCCTATCTCAAGCCCAAAATCAATGCAAATTTCCATTGGCTCTATAATAAGCTTATGAGTAAGTAAATTAAAAATACTTTCTGTGGAATTGAACTCATGAACATCTGTTCACAAAGCAGGCGCATCAACCCAGTAAGCCAGTGGACCATCACAGGTGCAATTTGATGTCAAGAAAGGCAGTGAACATTGAATCGCTAATAGGTAAGTTAAAAAAGAAATCCATTGGTTTCTCTATGTTACTGTCAATGCCAATCTGTACAGTGTATGATGACATCTTGTTCTTTATGAACAATTAATACAGATTCTATATCTCACAATTCCACTATCTCAAGCCCAAAATCAATGCAAATTTCCATTGGCTCTATAGGAAGCTAAATGAAAAATACTCTCCGTGGAGGTGAACTCATGAACACTTGTTGACAAGTCAGGCACATTAACCCAGAGAGCCACTGGGCCATCACGTAAAAATGTGATGTAAAAAAGAGCAGTGAACATTGAATCGCTAATAGGTAAGATAAAAAAGAAATCCATTGGTTTCACTATGTTATTGTTAATGCCAATCTATACAACGTATGATGACATCTTGATCTTTATGAACAATTAATACAGATTTTATATCTCACAATTGCACTATCTCAAGCCCAAAATCAATGCAAATTTCCATTGGCTCTATAGGAAGCCAAATGAAAAATAGTCTCCGTGGAGTCGAACTCATGAATACTTGCTCACAAGTCAGGCGCATTAACCCAGAAAGCCACTGGACCATCACAGAAGCAATGCTATGTCAAGAAGAGCAGTGAACATTGAATCGCTAATAGGTAAGTTAAAAAAGAAATCCATTGGTTTCACTATGTTATTGTTTATGCTAATCTATACAACGTATGATGACATCTTGATCTTTATGAACAATTAATACAGATTTTATATCTCACAATTGCACTATCTCAAGTCCAAAATCAGTGCAAATTTCCATTGGCACTATAAGAAGCTTCTGAGTAAGTAAATTAAAAATTCTTTCAGTTTAGTCGAACTCATGATCATCTGTTCTCAAAGCAGGCGCATCAACTCAGTAAGCCAGTGGACCATCACAGGTGCAATTTGATGTCAAGAAGGGCAGTGAACATTGAATCGCTAATAGGTAAGTTAAAAAAGAAATCCATTGGTTTCTCTATGTTACTGTTAATGCCAATCTTGACAGGGTATGATGACATGTTGTTCTTTATGAACAATTAATACAGATTCTATATCTCACAATTGCACTATCTCAAGCCCAAAATCAATGCAAATTTGCATTGGCTCTATAGGAAGCCAAATGAAAAATAGTCTCCGTGGAGTCAAACTCATGAATACTTGCTCACAAGTAAGGCGCATTAACCCAGAAAGCCACTGGACCATCACAGAAGCAATGCGATGTCAAGAAGAGCAGTGAACATTGAATTGATAATAGGTAATTTAAAAAAGAAATCCATTGATTTCACTATGTTATTGTTAATGCCAATCTATACAGCGTATGATGACATCTTGTTCTTTATGAACAATTAATACAGATTCTTTTTCTCACAATTGCACTATCTCAAGCCCAAAATCAATGTAAATTTCCATTGGCTCTATAGGAAGCTAAATGAAAAATACTCTCCGTGGAGTCAAGCTCAAGAACACTTGCTCACAAGTCAGACACTTTAACCCAGAGAGCCACTGGACCATCACAGGAGAATTGGGCTGTCAAGCAGAGCAGTGAAAATTTAATCGCTAATATGTAAGTTAAAAAAGAAATCCATTGGTTTCACTATGTTATTGTTAATGTCAGTCTATGCAGCGTATGATGACATTTTGTTCTTTATGAACAATTAATACAGATTCTATTTCTCACAATTGCCCTATCTCAAGCCCAAAATCAATGCAAATTTCCATTGGCTCTATAAGAAGCTTATGAGTAAGTAAATTAAAAATACTTTCCGTGGAGTCGTACTCATGAACATCTGTTCACAAAGCAGGCGCATCAACCCAGTAAGCCAGTGGACCATCAAAGGTGCAATTTGATGTCAAGAAAGGCAGTGAACATTGAATCGCTAATAGGTAAGTTAAAAAAGAAATCCATTGGTTTCTCTATGTTACTGTTAATGCCAATCTGTACAACGTATGATGACATCTTGTTCTTTATGAACAATTAATACAGATTCTGTTTCTCACAATTGCCCTATCTCAAGCCCAAAATTAATGCAAATTTCCATTGGCTCTATAGGAAGCTAAATGAAAAATACTCTCCGTGGAGGTGAACTCATAAACACTTGTTGACAAGTCAGGCACATTAACCCAGAGAGCCACTGGACCATCACGTAAAAATGTGTTGTAAAGAAGAGCAGTGAACATTGAATCGCTAATAGGTAAGTTAAAAAAGAAATCCATTGGTTTCTCTATGTTACTGTTAATGCCAATCTGTACAGTGTATGATGACATCTTGTTCTTTATGAACAATTAATACAGATTCTATATCTCACAATTCCACTATCTCAAGCCCAAAATCAATGCAAATTTCCATTGGCTCTATAGGAAGCTGAATGAAAATACTCTCTGTGGAGTCGAACTCATGAACACTTGCTCACAAGTCAGACACTTTAACCCAGAGAGCCACTGGACCATCACAGGAGAAATGGGCTGTCAAGCAGAGCAGTGAACATTTAATCGCTAATATGTAAGTTAAAAAAGAAATCCATTGGTTTCACTATGTTATTGTTAATGCCAATCTATACAGCGTATGATGACATTTTGTTCTTTATGAACAATTAATACAGATTCTATTTCTCACAATTGCCCTATCTCAAGCCCAAAATCAATGCAAATTTCCATTGGCTCTATAAGAAGCTTATGAGTAAGTAAATTAAAAATACTTTCCGTGGAGTCGTACTCATGAACATCTGTTCACAAAGCAGGCGCATCAACCCAGTAAGCCAGTGGACCATCAAAGGTGCAATTTGATGTCAAGAAAGGCAGTGAACATTGAATCGCTAATAGGTAAGTTAAAAAAGAAATCCATTGGTTTCTCTATGTTACTGTTAATGCCAATCTGTACAGTGTATGATGACATCTTGTTCTTTATGAACAATTAATACAAATTCTATATCTCACAATTCCACTATGTCAAGCCCAAAATCAATGCAAATTTCCATTGGCTCTATAGGAAGCTAAATGAAAAATACTCTCCGTGGAGGTGAACTCATGAACACTTGTTGACAAGTCATGCACATTAACCCAGAGAGCCACTGGACCATCACGTAAAAACGTGATGTAAAGAAGAGCAGTGAACATTGGATCGCTAATAGGTAAGTTAAAAAAGAAATCCATTGGTTTCACTATGTTATTGTTAATGCCAATCTATACAACGTATGATGACATCTTGATCTTTATGAACAATTAATACAGATTTTATATCTCACAATTGCACTATCTCAAGCCCAAAATCAATGCAAATTTCCATTGGCTCTATAGGAAGCCAAATGAAAAATAGTCTCCGTGGAGTCGAACTCATGAATACTTGCTCACAAGTCAGGCGCATTAACCCAGAAAGCCACTGGACCATCACAGAAGCAATGCGATGTCAAGAAGAGCAGTGAACATTGAATCGCTAATAGGTAAGTTAAAAAAGAAATCCATTGGTTTCACTATGTTATTGTTTATGCCAATCTATACAACGTATGATGACATCTTGATCTTTATGAACAATTAATACAGATTTTATATCTCACAATTGCACTATCTCAAGTCCAAAATCAATGCAAATTTCCATTGGCACTATAAGAAGCTTCTGAGTAAGTAAATTAAAAATACTTTCAGTTTAGTCAAACTCATGATCATCTGTTCTCAAAGCAGGCGCATCAACTCAGTAAGCCAGTGGACCATCACAGGTGCAATTTGATGTCAAGAAGGGCAGTGAACATTGAATCGCTAATAGGTAAGTTAAAAAAGAAATCCATTGGTTTCTCTATGTTACTGTTAATGCCAATCTGGACAGGGTATGATGACATGTTGTTCTTTATGAACAATTAATACAGATTCTATATCTCACAATTGCACTATCTCAAGCCCAAAATCAATGCAAATTTGCATTGGCTCTATAGGAAGCCAAATGAAAAATAGTCTCCGTGGAGTCAAACTCATGAATACTTGCTCACAAGTCAGGCGCATTAACCCTGAAAGCCACTGGACCATCACAGAAGCAATGCGATGTCAAGAAGAGCAGTGAACATTGAATTGATAATAGGTAATTTAAAAAAGAAATCCATTGGTTTCACTATGTTATTGTTAATGCCAATCTATACAGCGTATGATGACATCTTGTTCTTTATGAACAATTAATACAGATTCTATATCTCACAATTCCACTATCTCAAGCCCAAAATCAATGCAAATTTCCATTGGCTCTATAGGAAGCTGAATGAAAATACTCTCTGTGAAGTCAAACTCATGAACACTTGCTCACAAGTCAAACACTTTAACCCAAAGAGCCACTGGACCATCACAGGAGAAATGGGCTGTCAAGCAGAGCAGTGAACATTTAATCGCTAATATGTAAGTTAAAAAAGAAATCCATTGGTTTCACTATGTTATTGTTAATGCCAATCTATACAGCGTATGATGACATCTTGTTCTTTATGAACAATTAATACAGATTCTATTTCTCACAATTGCCCTATCTCAAGCCCAAAATCAATGCAAATTTCCATTGGCTCTATAAGAAGCTTATGAGTAAGTAAATTAAAAATACTTTCAGTTTAGTCGAACTCATGAACATCTGTTCACAAAGGAGGCGCATCAACTCAGTAAGCCAGTGGACCATCACAGGTGCAATTTGATGTCAAGAAGGGCAGTGAACATTGAATCGCTAATAGGTAAGTTAAAAAAGAAATCCATTGGTTTCTCTATGTTACTGTTAATGCCAATCTGTACAGTGTATGATGACATCTTGTTCTTTATGAACAATTAATACAGATTCTATATCTCACAATTCCACTATCTCAAGCCCAAAATTAATGCAAATTTCCATTGGCTCTATAGGAAGCTAAATGAAAAATACTCTCCGTGGAGGTGAACTCATAAACACTTGTTGACAAGTCAGGCACATTAACCCAGAGAGCCACTGGACCATCACGTAAAAATGTGTTGTAAAGAAGAGCAGTGAACATTGAATCGCTAATAGGTAAGTTAAAAAAGAAATCCATTGGTTTCTCTATGTTACTGTTAATGCCAATCTGTACAGTGTATGATGACATCTTGTTCTTTATGAACAATTAATACAGATTCTATATCTCACAATTCCACTATCTCAAGCCCAAAATCAATGCAAATTTCCATTGGCTCTATAGGAAGCTGAATGAAAATACTCTCTGTGGAGTCGAAGTCATGAACACTTGCTCACAAGTCAGACACTTTAACCCAGAGAGCCACTGGACCATCACAGGAGAAATGGGCTGTCAAGCAGAGCAGTGAACATTTAATCGCTAATATGTAAGTTAAAAAAGAAATCCATTGGTTTCACTATGTTATTGTTAATGCCAATCTATACAGCGTATGATGACATTTTGTTCTTTATGAACAATTAATACAGATTCTATTTCTCACAATTGCCCTATCTCAAGCCCAAAATCAATGCAAATTTCCATTGGCTCTATAAGAAGCTTACGAGTAAGTAAATTAAAAACACTTTCCGTGGAGTCGAACTCATGAACATCTGTTCACAAAGCAGGCGCATCAACCCAGTAAGCCAGTGGACCATCAAAGGTGCAATTTGATGTCAAGAAAGGCAGTGAACATTGAATCGCTAATAGGTAAGTTAAAAAAGAAATCCATTGGTTTCTCTATGTTACTGTTAATGCCAATCTGTACAGTGTATGATGACATCTTGTTCTTTATGAACAATTAATACAGATTCTATATCTCACTATTCCACTATGTCAAGCCCAAAATCAATGCAAATTTCCATTGGCTCTATAGGAAGCTAAATGAAAAATACTCTCTGTGGAGGTGAACTCATGAACACTTGTTGACAAGTCATGCACATTAACCCAGAGAGCCACTGGACCATCACGTAAAAATGTGATGTAAAGAAGAGCAGTGAACATTGGATCGCTAATAGGTAAGTTAAAAAAGAAATCCATTGGTTTCACTATGTTATTGTTAATGCCAATCTATACAACGTATGATGACATCTTGATCTTTATGAACAATTAATACAAATTGTATATCTCACAATTCCACTATGTCAAGCCCAAAATCAATGCAAATTTCCATTGGCTCTATAGGAAGCTAAATGAAAAATACTCTCCGTGGAGGTGAACTCATGAACACTTGTTGACAAGTCATGCACATTAACCCAGAGAGCCACTGGACCATCACGTAAAAACGTGTTGTAAAGAAGAGCAGTGAACATTGGATCGCTAATAGGTAAGTTAAAAAAGAAATCCATTGGTTTCACTATGTTATTGTTAATGCCAATCTATACAACGTATGATGACATCTTGATCTTTATGAACAATTAATACAGATTTTATATCTCACAATTGCACTATCTCAAGCCCAAAATCAATGCAAATTTCCATTGGCTCTATAGGAAGCCAAATGAAAAATAGTCTCCGTGGAGTCGAACTCATGAATACTTGCTCACAAGTCAGGCGCATTAACCCAGAAAGCCACTGGACCATCACAGAAGCAATGTGATGTCAAGAAGAGCAGTGAACATTGAATCGCTAATAGGTAAGTTAAAAAAGAAATCCATTGGTTTCACTATGTTATTGTTTATGCCAATCTATACAACGTATGATGACATCTTGATCTTTATGAACAATTAATACAGATTTTATATCTCACAATTGCACTATCTCAAGTCCAAAATCAATGCAAATATCCATTGGCACTATAAGAAGCTTCTGAGTAAGTAAATTAAAAATACTTTCAGTTTAGTCAAACTCATGATCATCTGTTCTCAAAGCAGGCGCATCAACTCAGTAAGCCAGTGGACCATCACAGGTGCAATTTGATGTCAAGAAGGGCAGTGAACATTGAATCGCTAATAGGTAAGTTAAAAAAGAAATCCATTGGTTTCTCTATGTTACTGTTAATGCCAATCTGGACAGGGTATGATGACATGTTGTTCTTTATGAACAATTAATACAGATTCTATATCTCACAATTGCACTATCTCAAGCCCAAAATCAATGCAAATTTGCATTGGCTCTATAGGAAGCCAAATGAAAAATAGTCTCCGTGGAGTCAAACTCATGAATACTTGCTCACAAGTCAGGCGCATTAACCCTGAAAGCCACTGGACCATCACAGAAGCAATGCGATGTCAAGAAAAGCAGTGAACATTGAATTGATAATAGGTAATTTAAAAAAGAAATCCATTGGTTTCACTATGTTATTGTTAATGCCAATCTATACAGCGTATGATGACATCTTGTTCTTTATGAACAATTAATACAGATTCTATATCTCACAATTCCACTATCTCAAGCCCAAAATCAATGCAAATTTCCATTGGCTCTATAGGAAGCTGAATGAAAATACTCTCTGTGAAGTCAAACTCATGAACACTTGCTCACAAGTCAAACACTTTAACCCAAAGAGCCACTGGACCATCACAGGAGAAATGGGCTGTCAAGCAGAGCAGTGAACATTTAATCGCTAATATGTAAGTTAAAAAAGAAATACATTGGTTTCACTATGTTATTGTTAATGCCAATCTATACAGCGTATGATGACATCTTGTTCTTTATGAACAATTAATACAGATTCTATTTCTCACAATTGCCCTATCTCAAGCCCAAAATCAATGCAAATTTCCATTGGCTCTATAAGAAGCTTATGAGTAAGTAAATTAAAAATACTTTCAGTTTAGTCGAACTCATGAACATCTGTTCACAAAGGAGGCGCATCAACTCAGTAAGCCAGTGGACCATCACAGGTGCAATTTGATGTCAAGAAGGGCAGTGAACATTGAATCGCTAATAGGTAAGTTAAAAAAGAAATCCATTGGTTTCTCTATGTTACTGTTAATGCCAATCTGTACAGTGTATGATGACATCTTGTTCTTTATGAACAATTAATACAGATTCTATATCTCACAATTCCACTATCTCAAGCCCAAAATTAATGCAAATTTCCATTGGCTCTATAGGAAGCTAAATGAAAAACACTCTCCGTGGAGGTGAACTCATAAACACTTGTTGACAAGTCAGGCACATTAACCCAGAGAGCCACTGGACCATCACGTAAAAATGTGTTGTAAAGAAGAGCAGTGAACATTGAATCGCTAATAGGTAAGTTAAAAAAGAAATCCATTGGTTTCTCTATGTTACTGTTAATGCCAATCTGTACAGTGTATGATGACATCTTGTTCTTTATGAACAATTAATACAGATTCTATATCTCACAATTCCACTATCTCAAGCCCAAAATCAATGCAAATTTCCATTGGCTCTATAGGAAGCTGAATGAAAATACTCTCTGTGGAGTCGAAGTCATGAACACTTGCTCACAAGTCAGACACTTTAACCCAGAGAGCCACTGGACCATCACAGGAGAAATGGGCTGTCAAGCAGAGCAGTGAACATTTAATCGCTAATATGTAAGTTAAAAAAGAAATCCATTGGTTTCACTATGTTATTGTTAATGCCAATCTATACAGCGTATGATGACATTTTGTTCTTTATGAACAATTAATACAGATTCTATTTCTCACAATTGCCCTATCTCAAGCCCAAAATCAATGCAAATTTCCATTGGCTCTATAAGAAGCTTACGAGTAAGTAAATTAAAAATACTTTCCGTGGAGTCGAACTCATGAACATCTGTTCACAAAGCAGGCGCATCAACCCAGTAAGCCAGTGGACCATCAAAGGTGCAATTTGATGTCAAGAAAGGCAGTGAACATTGAATCGCTAATAGGTAAGTTAAAAAAGAAATCCATTGGTTTCTCTATGTTACTGTTAATGCCAATCTGTACAGTGTATGATGACATCTTGTTCTTTATGAACAATTAATACAGATTCTATATCTCACAATTCCACTATGTCAAGCCCAAAATCAATGCAAATTTCCATTGGCTCTATAGGAAGCTAAATGAAAAATACTCTCTGTGGAGGTGAACTCATGAACACTTGTTGACAAGTCATGCACATTAACCCAGAGAGCCACTGGACCATCACGTAAAAATGTGATGTAAAGAAGAGCAGTGAACATTGGATCGCTAATAGGTAAGTTAAAAAAGAAATCCATTGGTTTCACTATGTTATTGTTAATGCCAATCTATACAACGTATGATGACATCTTGATCTTTATGAACAATTAATACAGATTTTATATCTCACAATTGCACTATCTCAAGCCCAAAATCAATGCAAATTTCCATTGGCTCTATAGGAAGCTAAATGAAAAATACTCTCCGTGGAGTCGAACTCATGAATACTTGCTCACAAGTCAGGCGCATTAACCCAGAAAGCCACTGGACCATCACAGAAGCAATGCGATGTCAAGAAGAGCAGTGAACATTGAATCGCTAATAGGTAAGTTAAAAAAGAAATCCATTGGTTTCACTATGTTATTGTTTATGCCAATCTATACAACGTATGATGACATCTTGATCTTTATGAACAATTAATACAGATTTTATATCTCACAATTGCACTATCTCAAGTCCAAAATCAATGCAAATTTCCATTGGCACTATAAGAAGCTTCTGAGTAAGTAAATTAAAAATACTTTCAGTTTAGTCAAACTCATGATCATCTGTTCTCAAAGCAGGCGCATCAACTCAGTAAGCCAGTGGACCATCACAGGTGCAATTTGATGTCAAGAAGGGCAGTGAACATTGAATCGCTAATAGGTAAGTTAAAAAAGAAATCCATTGGTTTCTCTATGTTACTGTTAATGCCAATCTGGACAGGGTATGATGACATGTTGTTCTTTATGAACAATTAATACAGATTCTATATCTCACAATTGCACTATCTCAAGCCCAAAATCAATGCAAATTTGCATTGGCTCTATAGGAAGCCAAATGAAAAATAGTCTCCATGGAGTCAAACTCATGAATACTTGCTCACAAGTCAGGCGCATTAACCCTGAAAGCCACTGGACCATCACAGAAGCAATGCGATGTCAAGAAGAGCAGTGAACATTGAATTGATAATAGGTAATTTAAAAAAGAAATCCATTGGTTTCACTATGTTATTGTTAATGCCAATCTATACAGCGTATGATGACATCTTGTTCTTTATGAACAATTAATACAGATTCTATATCTCACAATTCCACTATCTCAAGCCCAAAATCAATGCAAATTTCCATTGGCTCTATAGGAAGCTGAATGAAAATACTCTCTGTGAAGTCAAACTCATGAACACTTGCTCACAAGTCAGACACTTTAACCCAAAGAGCCACTGGACCATCACAGGAGAAATGGGCTGTCAAGCAGAGCAGTGAACATTTAATCGCTAATATGTAAGTTAAAAAAGAAATCCATTGGTTTCACTATGTTATTGTTAATGCCAATCTATACAGCGTATGATGACATCTTGTTCTTTATGAACAATTAATACAGATTCTATTTCTCACAATTGCCCTATCTCAAGCCCAAAATCAATGCAAATTTCCATTGGCTCTATAAGAAGCTTATGAGTAAGTAAATTAAAAATACTTTCAGTTTAGTCGAACTCATGAACATCTGTACACAAAGGAGGCGCATCAACTCAGTAAGCCAGTGGACCATCACAGGTGCAATTTGATGTCAAGAAGGGCAGTGAACATTGAATCGCTAATAGGTAAGTTAAAAAAGAAATCCATTGGTTTCTCTATGTTACTGTTAATGCCAATCTGTACAGTGTATGATGACATCTTGTTCTTTATGAACAATTAATACAGATTCTATATCTCACAATTCCACTATCTCAAGCCCAAAATTAATGCAAATTTCCATTGGCTCTATAGGAAGCTAAATGAAAAATGCTCTCCGTGGAGGTGAACTCATAAACACTTGTTGACAAGTCAGGCACATTAACCCAGAGAGCCACTGGACCATCACGTAAAAATGTGTTGTAAAGAAGAGCAGTGAACATTGAATCGCTAATAGGTAAGTTAAAAAAGAAATCCATTGGTTTCTCTATGTTACTGTTAATGCCAATCTGTACAGTGTATGATGACATCTTGTTCTTTATGAACAATTAATAAAGATTCTATATCTCACAATTCCACTATCTCAAGCCCAAAATCAATGCAAATTTCCATTGGCTCTATGGGAAGCTGAATGAAAATACTCTCTGTGGAGTCGAACTCATGCTCACAAGTCAGACACTTTAACCCAGAGAGCCACTGGACCATCACAGGAGAAATGGGCTGTCAAGCAGAGCAGTGAACATTTAATCGCTAATATGTAAGTTAAAAAAGAAATCCATTGGTTTCACTATGTTATTGTTAATGCCAATCTATACAGCGTATGATGACATTTTGTTCTTTATGAACAATTAATACAGATTCTATTTCTCACAATTGCCCTATCTCAAGCCCAAAATCAATGCAAATTTCCATTGGCTCTATAAGAAGCTTATGAGTAAGTAAATTAAAAATACTTTCCGTGGAGTCGAACTCATGAACATCTGTTCACAAAGCAGGCGCATCAACCCAGTAAGCCAGTGAACCATCAAAGATGCAATTTGATGTCAAGAAAGGCAGTGAACATTGAATCGCTAATAGGTAAGTTAAAAAAGAAATCCATTGGTTTCACTATGTTATTGTTAATGCCAATCTATACAACGTATCATGACATCTTGATCTTTATGAACAATTAATACAGATTTTATATCTCACAATTGCACTATCTCAAGTCCAAAATCAATGCAAATTTCCATTGGCACTATAAGAAGCTTCTGAGTAAGTAAATTAAAAATACTTTCAGTTTAGTTGAACTCATAAACATCTGTTCAAAAAGGAGGCGCATCAACTCAGTAAGCCAGTGGACCATCACAGGTGCAATTTGATGTCAAGAAGGGCAGTGAACATTGAATCGCTAATAGGTAAGTTAAAAAAGAAATCCATTGGTTTCTCTATGTTACTGTTAATGCCAATCTGTACAGTGTATGATGACATCTTGTTCTTTATGAACAATTAATACAGATTCTATATCTCACAATTCCACTATCTCAAGCCCAAAATCAATGCAAATTTCCATTGGCTCTATAGGAAGCTAAATGAAAAATACTCTCCGTGGAGGTTAACTCATGAACACTTGTTGACAAGTCAGGCACATTAACCCAGAGAGCCACTGGACCATCACGTAAAAATGTGATGTAAAGAAGAGCAGTGAACATTGAATCGCTAATAGGTAAGTTAAAAAAGAAATCCATTGGTTTCTCTATGTTACTGTTAATGCCAATCTGTACAGTGTATGATGACATCTTGTTCTTTATGAACAATTAATACAGATTCTATATCTCACAATTCCACTATCTCAAACCCAAAATCAATGCAAATTTCCATTGGCTCTATAGGAAGCTGAATGAAAATACTCTCTGTGGAGTCGAACTCATGAACAGTTGCTCACAAGTCAGACACTTTAACCCAGAGAGCCACTGGACCATCACAGGAGAAATGGGCTGTCAAGCAGAGCAGTGAACATTTAATCACTAATATGTAAGTTAAAAAAGAAATCCATTAGTTTCACTATGTTATTGTTAATGCCAATCTATACAGCGTATGATGACATTTTGTTCTTTATGAACAATTAATACAGATTCTATTTCTCACAATTGCCCTATCTCAAGCCCAAAATCAATGCAAATTTCCATTGGCTCTATAAGAAGCTTATGAGTAAGTAAATTAAAAATACTTTCCGTGGAGTCGAACTCATGAACATCTGTTCACAAAGCAGGAGCATCAACCCAGTAAGCCAGTGGACCATCAAAGGTGCAATTTGATGTCAAGAAAGGCAGTGAACATTGAATCGCTAATAGGTAAGTTAAAAAAGAAATCCATTGGTTTCTCTATGTTACTGTTAATGCCAATCTGTACAGTGTATGATGACATCTTGTTCTTTATGAACAATTAATACAGATTCTATATCTCACAATTGCACTATCTCAAGCCGAAAATCAATGCAAATTTGCATTGGCTCTATAGGAAGCCAAATGAAAAATAGTCTCCGTGGAGTCAAACTCATGAATACTTGCTCACAAGTCAGGCGCATTTTCCCAGAAAGCCACTGGACCATCACAGAAGCAATGCGACGTCAAGAAGAGCAGTGAACATTGAATCGCTAATAGGTAAGTTAAAAAAGAGATCCATTGGTTTCACTATGTTATTGTTAATGCCAATCTATACAACGTATGATGACATCTTGATCTTTATAAACAATTAATACAGATTTTATATCTCACAATTGCACTATCTCAAGCCCAAAATCAATGCAAATTTGCATTAGCTCTATAGGAAGCCAAATGAAAAATAGTCTTCGTGGAGTCAAACTCATGAATACTTGCTCACAAGTCAGGCGCATTAACCCAGAAAGCCACTGGACCATCTCAGTAGCAATGCGATGTCAAGAAGAGTAGTGAACATTGAATTGATAATAGGTAATTTAAAAAATAAATCCATTGGTTTCACTATGTTATTGTTAATGCCAATCTATACAGCGTATGATGACATCTTGTTCTTTATGAACAATTAATACAGATTCTATTTCTCACAATTGCACTATCTCAAGTCCAAAATCAATGCAAATTTTCATTGGCTCTATAAGAAGCTTATGAGTAAGTAATTGAAAAATTCTTTCCGTGGAGTTGAACTCATAAACATCTGTTCACAAAGGAGGCGCATCAAACCAGAAAGCCAGTGGACCATCACAGGTGCAATTTGATGTCAAGAAGGGCAGTGAACATTGAATCGCTAATAGGTAAGTAAAAAATGAAATCCATTGGTTTCACTATGTTATTGTTAATGCCAATCTATACAGCGTATGATGACATCTTGTTCTTTATGAACAATTAATACAGATTCTTTTTCTCACAATTGCACTATCTCAAGCCCAAAATCAATGCAAATTTCCATTGACTCTATAGAAAGCTAAATGAAAAATATTCTCCGTGGAGGTGAACTCATGAACACTTGTTGACAAGTCAGGCACATTAACCCAGAGAGCCACTGCACCATCACGTAAAAATGTGATGTAAAGAAGAGCAGTGAACATTGAATCGCTAATAGGTAAGTTAAAAAAGAAATCCATTGGTTTCACTATGTTATTGTTAATGCCAATCTATACAACGTATGATGACATCTTGATCTTTATGAACAATTAATACAAATTTTATATCTCACAATTGCACTATTTCAAGCCCAAAATCAATGTAAATTTCCATTGGCTCTATAGGAAGCTAAATGAAAAATACTCTCTGTGGAGTCAAGCTCAAGAACACTTGCTGACAAGTCAGACACTTTAACCCAGAGAGCCACTGGACCATCACAGGAGAAATGGGCTGTCAAGCAGAGCAGTGAAAATTTAATCGCTAATATGTAAGTTAAAAAAGAAATCCATTGGTTTCACTATGTTATTGTTAATGCCAATCTATACAGTGTATGATGACATCTTGTTCTTTATGAACAATTAATACAGATTCTATTTCTCACAATTGCCCTATCTCAAGCCCAAAATCAATGCAAATTTCCATTGGCTCTATAAGAAGCTTATGAGTAAGTAAATTAAAAATACTTTCCGTGGAGTCGAACTCATGAACATCTGTTCACAAAGCAGGCGCATGAACCCAGTAAGCCAGTGGACCATCAAAGATGCAATTTGATGTCAAGAAAGGCAGTGAACATTGAATCGCTAATAGGTAAGTTAAAAAAGAAATCCATTGGTTTCTCTATGTTACTGTTAATGCCAATCTGTACAGTGTATGATGACATCTTGTTCTTTATGAACAATTAATACAGATTCTATATCTCACAATTCCACTGTCTCAAGCCCAAAATCAATGCAAATGAAAAATACTCTCCGTGGAGGTGAACTCATGAACACTTGTTGACAAGTCAGGCACATTAACCCAGAGAGCCACTGCACCATCACGTGAAAATGTGATGTAAAGAAGAGCAGTGAACATTGAATCGCTAATAGGTAAGTTAAAAAAGAAATCCATTGGTTTCTCTATGTTACTGTTAATGCCAATCTGTACAGTGTATGATGACATCTTGTTCTTTATGAACAATTAATACAGATTCTATATCTCACAATTCCACTATCTCAAACCCAAAATCAATGCAAATTTCCATTGGCTCTATAGGAAGCTGAATGAAAATACTCTCTGTGGAGTCGAACTCATGAACAGTTGCTCACAAGTCAGACACTTTAACCCAGAGAGCCACTGGACCATCACAGGAGAAATGGGCTGTCAAGCAGAGCAGTGAACATTTAATCACTAATATGTAATTTAAAAAAGAAATCCATTGGTTTCACTATGTTATTGTTAATGCCAATCTATACAGCGTATGATGACATTTTGTTCTTTATGAACAATTAATACAGATTCTATTTCTCACAATTGCCCTATCTCAAGCCCAAAATCAATGCAAATTTCCATTGGCTCTATAAGAAGCTTATGAGTAAGTAAATTAAAAATACTTTCCGTGGAGTCGAACTCATGAACATCTGTTCACAAAGCAGGAGCATCAACCCAGTAAGCCAGTGGACCATCAAAGGTGCAATTTGATGTCAAGAAAGGCAGTGAACATTGAATCGCTAATAGGTAAGTTAAAAAAGAAATCCATTGGTTTCTCTATGTTACTGTTAATGCCAATCTGTACAGTGTATGATGACATCTTGTTCTTTATGAACAATTAATACAGATTCTATATCTCACAATTGCACTATCTCAAGCCCAAAATCAATGCAAATTTCCATTGGCTCTATAGGAAGCTAAATGAAAAATACTCTCCGTGGAGGTGAACTCATGAACACTTGTTGACAAGTCAGGCACATTAACCCAGAGAGCCACTGGACCATCACGTGAAAATGTGATGTAAAGAAGAGCAGTGAACATTGAATCGCTAATAGGTAAGTTAAAAAAGAAATCCATTGGTTTCTCTATGTTACTGTTAATGCCAATCTGTACAGTGTATGATGACATCTTGTTCTTTATGAACAATTAATACAGATTCTATATCTCACAATTCCACTATCTCAAACCCAAAATCAATGCAAATTTCCATTGGCTCTATAGGAAGCTGAATGAAAATACTCTCTGTGGAGTCGAACTCATGAACAGTTGCTCACAAGTCAGACACTTTAACCCAGAGAGCCACTGGACCATCACGGGAGAAATGGGCTGTCAAGCAGAGCAGTGAACATTTAATCACTAATATGTAAGTTAAAAAAGAAATCCATTGGTTTCACTATGTTATTGTTAATGCCAATCTATACAGCGTATGATGACATTTTGTTCTTTATGAACAATTAATACAGATTCTATTTCTCACAATTGCCCTATCTCAAGCCCAAAATCAATGCAAATTTCCATTGGCTCTATAAGAAGCTTATGAGTAAGTAAATTAAAAATACTTTCCGTGGAGTCGAACTCATGAACATCTGTTCACAAAGCAGGAGCATCAACCCAGTAAGCCAGTGGACCATCAAAGGTGCAATTTGATGTCAAGAAAGGCAGTGAACATTGAATCGCTAATAGGTAAGTTAAAAAAGAAATCCATTGGTTTCTCTATGTTACTGTTAATGCCAATCTGTACAGTGTATGATGACATCTTGTTCTTTATGAACAATTAATACAGATTCTATATCTCACAATTGCACTATCTCAAGCCCAAAATCAATGCAAATTTGCATTGGCTCTATAGGAAGCCAAATGAAAAATAGTCTCCGTGGAGTCAAACTCATGAATACTTGCTCACAAGTCAGGCGCATTTTCCCAGAAAGCCACTGGACCATCACAGAAGCAATGTGATGTCAAGAAGAGCAGTGAACATTGAATCGCTAATAGGTAAGTTAAAAAAGAGATCCATTGGTTTCACTATGTTATTGTTAATGCCAATCTATACAACGTATGATGACATCTTGATCTTTATGAACAATTAATACAGATTTTATATCTCACAATTGCACTATCTCAAGCCCAAAATCAATGCAAATTTGCATTAGCTCTATAGGAAGCCAAATGAAAAATAGTCTTCGTGGAGTCAAACTCATGAATACTTGCTCACAAGTCAGGCGCACTAACCCAGAAAGCCACTGGACCATCTCAGTAGCAATGCGATGTCAAGAAGAGTAGTGAACATTGAATTGATAATAGGTAATTTAAAAAATAAATCCATTGGTTTCACTATGTTATTGTTAATGCCAATCTATACAGCGTATGATGACATCTTGTTCTTTATGAACAATTAATACAGATTCTATTTCTCACAATTGCACTATCTCAAGTCCAAAATCAATGCAAATTTTCATTGGCTCTATAAGAAGCTTATGAGTAAGTAATTGAAAAATTCTTTCCGTGGAGTTGAACTCATGAACATCTGTTCACAAAGGAGGCGCATCAAACCAGAAAGCCAGTGGACCATCACAGGTGCAATTTGATGTCAAGAAGGGCAGTGAACATTGAATCGCTAATAGGTAAGTAAAAAATGAAATCCATTGGTTTCACTATGTTATTGTTAATGCCAATCTATACAGCGTATGATGACATCTTGTTCTTTATGAACAATTAATACAGATTCTTTTTCTCACAATTGCACTATCTCAAGCCCAAAATCAATGCAAATTTCCATTGACTCTATAGGAAGCTAAATGAAAAATATTCTCCGTGGAGGTGAACTCATGAACACTTGTTGACAAGTCAGGCACATTAACCCAGAGAGCCACTGCACCATCACGTAAAAATGTGATGTAAAGAAGAGCAGTGAACATTGAATCGCTAATAGGTAAGTTAAAAAAGAAATCCATTGGTTTCACTATGTTATTGTTAATGCCAATCTATACAACGTATGATGACATCTTGATCTTTATGAACAATTAATACAGATTTTATATCTCACAATTGCACTATTTCAAGCCCAAAATCAATGTAAATTTCCATTGGCTCTATAGGAAGCTAAATGAAAAATACTCTCTGTGGAGTCAAGCTCAAGAACACTTGCTCACAAGTCAGACACTTTAACCCAGAGAGCCACTGGACCATCACAGGAGAAATGGGCTGTCAAGCAGAGCAGTGAAAATTTAATCGCTAATATGTAAGTTAAAAAAGAAATCCATTGGTTTCACTATGTTATTGTTAATGCCAATCTATACAGTGTATGATGACATCTTGTTCTTTATGAACAATTAATACAGATTCTATTTCTCACAATTGCCCTATCTCAAGCCCAAAATCAATGCAAATTTCCATTGGCTCTATAAGAAGCATATGAGTAAGTAAATTAAAAATACTTTCCGTGGAGTCGAACTCATGAACATCTGTTCACAAAGCAGGCGCATGAACCCAGTAAGCCAGTGGACCATCAAAGATGCAATTTGATGTCAAGAAAGGCAGTGAACATTGAATCGCTAATAGGTAAGTTAAAAAAGAAATCCATTGGTTTCTCTATGTTACTGTTAATGCCAATCTGTACAGTGTATGATGACATCTTGTTCTTTATGAACAATTAATACAGATTCTATATCTCACAATTCCACTGTCTCAAGCCCAAAATCAATGCAAATGAAAAATACTCTCCGTGGAGGTGAACTCATGAACACTTGTTGACAAGTCAGGCACATTAACCCAGAGAGCCACTGCACCATCACGTAAAAATGTGATGTAAAGAAGAGCAGTGAACATTGAATCGCTAATAGGTAAGTTAAAAAAGAAATCCATTGGTTTCTCTATGTTACTGTTAATGCCAATCTGTACAGTGTATGATGACATCTTGTTCTTTATGAACAATTAATACAGATTCTATATCTCACAATTCCACTATCTCAAGCCCAAAATCAATGCAAATTTCCATTGGCTCTATAGGAAGCTGAATGAAAATACTCTCTGTGGAGTCGAACTCATGAACACTTGCTCACAAGTCAGACACTTTAACCCAGAGAGCCACTGGACCATCACAGGAGAAACGGGCTGTCAAGCAGAGCAGTGAAAATTTAATCGTTAATATGTAAGTTAAAAAAGAAATCCATTGGTTTCACTATGTCATTGTTAATGCCAATCTATACAGCGTATGATGACATCTTGTTCTTTATGAACAATTAATACAGATTCTATTTCTCACAATTGCCCTATCTCAAGCCCAAAATCAATGCAAATTTCCATTGGCTCTATAAGAAGCTTATGAGTAAGTAAATTAAAAATACTTTCCGTGGAGTCAAACTCATGAACATCTGTTCACAAAGCAGGCGCATCAACCCAGTAAGCCAGTGGACCATCAAAGATGCAATTTGATGTCAAGAAAGGCAGTGAACATTGAATCGCTAATAGGTAAGTTAAAAAAGAAATCCATTGGTTTCTCTATGTTACTGTTAATGCCAATGTGTACAGTGTATGATGACATCTTGTTCTTTATGAACAATTAATACAGATTCTTTTTCTCACAATTGCACTATCTCAAGCCCAAAATCAATCCAAATTTCTATTGGCACTATAAGAAGCTTCCGAGTAAGTAAATTAAAAATACTTTCAGTTTAGTAGAACTCATGAACATCTGTTCACAAAGGAGGCGCATCAACTCAATAAGCCAGTGGACCATCACAGGTGCAATTTGATGTCAAGAAGGGCAGTGAACATTGAATCGCTAATAGGTAAGTTAAAAAAGAAATCCATTGGTTTCTCTATGTTACTGTTAATGCCAATCTGTACAGTGTATGATGACATCTTGTTCTTTATGAACAATTAATACAGATTCTATATCTCACAATTCCACTGTCTCAAGCCCAAAATCAATGCAAATGAAAAATACTCTCCGTGGAGGTCAACTCATGAACACTTGTTGACAAGTCAGGCACATTAACCCAGAGAGCCACTGCACCATCACGTGAAAATGTGATGTAAAGAAGAGCAGTGAACATTGAATCGCTAATAGGTAAGTTAAAAAAGAAATCCATTGGTTTCTCTATGTTACTGTTAATGCCAATCTGTACAGTGTATGATGACATCTTGTTCTTTATGAACAATTAATACAGATTCTATATCTCACAATTCCACTATCTCAAACCCAAAATCAATGCAAATTTCCATTGGCTCTATAGGAAGCTGAATGAAAATACTCTCTGTGGAGTCGAACTCATGAACAGTTGCTCACAAGTCAGACACTTTAACCCAGAGAGCCACTGGACCATCACAGGAGAAATGGGCTGTCAAGCAGAGCAGTGAACATTTAATCACTAATATGTAATTTAAAAAAGAAATCCATTGGTTTCACTATGTTATTGTTAATGCCAATCTATACAGCGTATGATGACATTTTGTTCTTTATGAACAATTAATACAGATTCTATTTCTCACAATTGCCCTATCTCAAGCCCAAAATCAATGCAAATTTCCATTGGCTCTATAAGAAGCTTATGAGTAAGTAAATTAAAAATACTTTCCGTGGAGTCGAACTCATGAACATCTGTTCACAAAGCAGGAGCATCAACCCAGTAAGCCAGTGGACCATCAAAGGTGCAATTTGATGTCAAGAAAGGCAGTGAACATTGAATCGCTAATAGGTAAGTTAAAAAAGAAATCCATTGGTTTCTCTATGTTACTGTTAATGCCAATCTGTACAGTGTATGATGACATCTTGTTCTTTATGAACAATTAATACAGATTCTATATCTCACAATTGCACTATCTCAAGCCCAAAATCAATGCAAATTTCCATTGGCTCTATAGGAAGCTAAATGAAAAATACTCTCCGTGGAGGTGAACTCATGAACACTTGTTGACAAGTCAGGCACATTAACCCAGAGAGCCACTGGACCATCACGTGAAAATGTGATGTAAAGAAGAGCAGTGAACATTGAATCGCTAATAGGTAAGTTAAAAAAGAAATCCATTGGTTTCTCTATGTTACTGTTAATGCCAATCTGTACAGTGTATGATGACATCTTGTTCTTTATGAACAATTAATACAGATTCTATATCTCACAATTCCACTATCTCAAACCCAAAATCAATGCAAATTTCCATTGGCTCTATAGGAAGCTGAATGAAAATACTCTCTGTGGAGTCGAACTCATGAACAGTTGCTCACAAGTCAGACACTTTAACCCAGAGAGCCACTGGACCATCACAGGAGAAATGGGCTGTCAAGCAGAGCAGTGAACATTTAATCACTAATATGTAAGTTAAAAAAGAAATCCATTGGTTTCACTATGTTATTGTTAATGCCAATCTATACAGCGTATGATGACATTTTGTTCTTTATGAACAATTAATACAGATTCTATTTCTCACAATTGCCCTATCTCAAGCCCAAAATCAATGCAAATTTCCATTGGCTCTATAAGAAGCTTATGAGTAAGTAAATTAAAAATACTTTCCGTGGAGTTGAACTCATGAACATCTGTTCACAAAGCAGGAGCATCAACCCAGTAAGCCAGTGGACCATCAAAGGTGCAATTTGATGTCAAGAAAGGCAGTGAACATTGAATCGCTAATAGGTAAGTTAAAAAAGAAATCCATTGGTTTCTCTATGTTACTGTTAATGCCAATCTGTACAGTGTATGATGACATCTTGTTCTTTATGAACAATTAATACAGATTCTATATCTCACAATTGCACTATCTCAAGCCCAAAATCAATGCAAATTTGCATTGGCTCTATAGGAAGCCAAATGAAAAATAGTCTCCGTGGAGTCAAACTCATGAATACTTGCTCACAAGTCAGGCGCATTTTCCCAGAAAGCCACTGGACCATCACAGAAGCAATGTGATGTCAAGAAGAGCAGTGAACATTGAATCGCTAATAGGTAAGTTAAAAAAGAGATCCATTGGTTTCACTATGTTATTGTTAATGCCAATCTATACAACGTATGATGACATCTTGATCTTTATGAACAATTAATACAGATTTTATATCTCACAATTGCACTATCTCAAGCCCAAAATCAATGCAAATTTGCATTAGCTCTATAGGAAGCCAAATGAAAAATAGTCTTCGTGGAGTCAAACTCATGAATACTTGCTCACAAGTCAGGCGCACTAACCCAGAAAGCCACTGGACCATCTCAGTAGCAATGCGATGTCAAGAAGAGTAGTGAACATTGAATTGATAATAGGTAATTTAAAAAATAAATCCATTGGTTTCACTATGTTATTGTTAATGCCAATCTATACAGCGTATGATGACATCTTGTTCTTTATGAACAATTAATACAGATTCTATTTCTCACAATTGCACTATCTCAAGTCCAAAATCAATGCAAATTTTCATTGGCTCTATAAGAAGCTTATGAGTAAGTAATTGAAAAATTCTTTCCGTGGAGTTGAACTCATGAACATCTGTTCACAAAGGAGGCGCATCAAACCAGAAAGCCAGTGGACCATCACAGGTGCAATTTGATGTCAAGAAGGGCAGTGAACATTGAATCGCTAATAGGTAAGTAAAAAATGAAATCCATTGGTTTCACTATGTTATTGTTAATGCCAATCTATACAGCGTATGATGACATCTTGTTCTTTATGAACAATTAATACAGATTCTTTTTCTCACAATTGCACTATCTCAAGCCCAAAATCAATGCAAATTTCCATTGACTCTATAGGAAGCTAAATGAAAAATATTCTCCGTGGAGGTGAACTCATGAACACTTGTTGACAAGTCAGGCACATTAACCCAGAGAGCCACTGCACCATCACGTAAAAATGTGATGTAAAGAAGAGCAGTGAACATTGAATCGCTAATAGGTAAGTTAAAAAAGAAATCCATTGGTTTCACTATGTTATTGTTAATGCCAATCTATACAACGTATGATGACATCTTGATCTTTATGAACAATTAATACAGATTTTATATCTCACAATTGCACTATTTCAAGCCCAAAATCAATGTAAATTTCCATTGGCTCTATAGGAAGCTAAATGAAAAATACTCTCTGTGGAGTCAAGCTCAAGAACACTTGCTCACAAGTCAGACACTTTAACCCAGAGAGCCACTGGACCATCACAGGAGAAATGGGCTGTCAAGCAGAGCAGTGAAAATTTAATCGCTAATATGTAAGTTAAAAAAGAAATCCATTGGTTTCACTATGTTATTGTTAATGCCAATCTATACAGTGTATGATGACATCTTGTTCTTTATGAACAATTAATACAGATTCTATTTCTCACAATTGCCCTATCTCAAGCCCAAAATCAATGCAAATTTCCATTGGCTCTATAAGAAGCATATGAGTAAGTAAATTAAAAATACTTTCCGTGGAGTCGAACTCATGAACATCTGTTCACAAAGCAGGCGCATGAACCCAGTAAGCCAGTGGACCATCAAAGATGCAATTTGATGTCAAGAAAGGCAGTGAACATTGAATCGCTAATAGGTAAGTTAAAAAAGAAATCCATTGGTTTCTCTATGTTACTGTTAATGCCAATCTGTACAGTGTATGATGACATCTTGTTCTTTATGAACAATTAATACAGATTCTATATCTCACAATTCCACTGTCTCAAGCCCAAAATCAATGCAAATGAAAAATACTCTCCGTGGAGGTGAACTCATGAACACTTGTTGACAAGTCAGGCACATTAACCCAGAGAGCCACTGCACCATCACGTAAAAATGTGATGTAAAGAAGAGCAGTGAACATTGAATCGCTAATAGGTAAGTTAAAAAAGAAATCCATTGGTTTCTCTATGTTACTGTTAATGCCAATCTGTACAGTGTATGATGACATCTTGTTCTTTATGAACAATTAATACAGATTCTATATCTCACAATTCCACTATCTCAAGCCCAAAATCAATGCAAATTTCCATTGGCTCTATAGGAAGCTGAATGAAAATACTCTCTGTGGAGTCGAACTCATGAACACTTGCTCACAAGTCAGACACTTTAACCCAGAGAGCCACTGGACCATCACAGGAGAAACGGGCTGTCAAGCAGAGCAGTGAAAATTTAATCGTTAATATGTAAGTTAAAAAAGAAATCCATTGGTTTCACTATGTCATTGTTAATGCCAATCTATACAGCGTATGATGACATCTTGTTCTTTATGAACAATTAATACAGATTCTATTTCTCACAATTGCCCTATCTCAAGCCCAAAATCAATGCAAATTTCCATTGGCTCTATAAGAAGCTTATGAGTAAGTAAATTAAAAATACTTTCCGTGGAGTCAAACTCATGAACATCTGTTCACAAAGCAGGCGCATCAACCCAGTAAGCCAGTGGACCATCAAAGATGCAATTTGATGTCAAGAAAGGCAGTGAACATTGAATCGCTAATAGGTAAGTTAAAAAAGAAATCCATTGGTTTCTCTATGTTACTGTTAATGCCAATGTGTACAGTGTATGATGACATCTTGTTCTTTATGAACAATTAATACAGATTCTTTTTCTCACAATTGCACTATCTCAAGCCCAAAATCAATCCAAATTTCTATTGGCACTATAAGAAGCTTCTGAGTAAGTAAATTAAAAATACTTTCAGTTTAGTAGAACTCATGAACATCTGTTCACAAAGGAGGCGCATCAACTCAATAAGCCAGTGGACCATCACAGGTGCAATTTGATGTCAAGAAGGGCAGTGAACATTGAATCGCTAATAGGTAAGTTAAAAAAGAAATCCATTGGTTTCTCTATGTTACTGTTAATGCCAATCTGTACAGTGTATGATGACATCTTGTTCTTTATGAACAATTAATACAGATTCTTTTTCTCACAATTGCACTATCTCAAGCCCAAAATCAATCCAAATTTCCATTGGCACTATAAGAAGCTTCTGAGTAAGTAAATTAAAAATACTTTCAGTTTAGTCGAACTCATGAACATCTGTTCACAAAGGAGGCGCATCAACTCAGTAAGCCAGTGGACCATCACAGGTGCAATTTGATGTCAAGAAGGGCAGTGAACATTGAATCGCTAATAGGTAAGTTAAAAAAGAAATCCATTGGTTTCTCTATGTTACTGTTAATGCCAATCTGTACAGTGTATGATGACATCTTGTTCTTTATGAACAATTAATACAGATTCTATATCTCACAATTCCACTATCTCAAGCCCAAAATCAATGCAAATTTCCATTGGCTCTATAGGAAGCTAAATGAAAAATACTCTCCGTGGAGGTGAACTCATGAACACTTGTTGACAAGTCAGGCACATTAACCCAGAGAGCCACTGGATCATCACGTGAAAATGTGATGTAAAGAAGAGCAGTGAACATTGAATCGCTAATAGGTAAGTTAAAAAAGAAATCCATTGGTTTCTCTATGTTACTGTTAATGCCAATCTGTACAGTGTATGATGACATCTTGTTCTTTATGAACAATTAATACAGATTCTATATCTCACAATTCCACTATCTCAAACCCAAAATCAATGCAAATTTCCATTGGCTCTATAGGAAGCTGAATGAAAATACTCTCTGTGGAGTCGAACTCATGAACACTTGCTCACAAGTCAGACACTTTAACCCAGAGAGCCACTGGACCATCACAGGAGAAATGGGCTGTCAAGCAGAGCAGTGAACATTTAATCACTAATATGTAAGTTAAAAAAGAAATCCATTGGTTTCACTATGTTATTGTTAATGCCAATCTATACAGCGTATGATGACATTTTGTTCTTTATGAACAATTAATACAGATTCTATTTCTCACAATTGCCCTATCTCAAGCCCAAAATCAATGCAAATTTCCATTGGCTCTATAAGAAGCTTATGAGTAAGTAAATTAAAAATACTTTCCGTGGAGTCGAACTCATGAACATCTGTTCACAAAGCAGGCGCATCAACCCAGTAAGCCAGTGGACCATCAAAGGTGCAATTTGATGTCAAGAAAGGCAGTGAACATTGAATCGCTAATAGGTAAGTTAAAAAAGAAATCCATTGGTTTCTCTATGTTACTGTTAATGCCAATCTGTACAGTGTATGATGACATCTTGTTCTTTATGAACAATTAATACAGATTCTATATCTCACAATTGCACTATCTCAAGCCCAAAATCAATGCAAATTTGCATTGGCTCTATAGGAAGCCAAATGAAAAATAGTCTCCGTGGAGTCAAACTCATGAATACTTGCTCACAAGTCAGGCACATTTTCCCAGAAAGCCACTGGACCATCACAGAAGCAATGCGATGTCAAGAAGAGCAGTGAACATTGAATCGCTAATAGGTAAGTTAAAAAAGAGATCCATTGGTTTCACTATGTTATTGTTAATGCCAATCTATACAACGTATGATGACATCTTGATCTTTATGAACAATTAATACAGATTTTATATCTCACAATTGCACTATTTCAAGCCCAAAATCAATGTAAATTTCCATTGGCTCTATAGGAAGCTAAATGAAA
The DNA here is from genome assembly GCF_046119375.1 of Phyllobates terribilis. Lineage (NCBI taxonomy): Eukaryota > Metazoa > Chordata > Amphibia > Anura > Dendrobatidae > Phyllobates > Phyllobates terribilis. Next base: position 321,596,334 of record NW_027362764.1, on the reverse strand, counting down.
AATACTCTCTGTGGAGTCAAGCTCAAGAACACTTGCTCACAAGTCAGACACTTTAACCCAGAGAGCCACTGGACCATCACAGGAGAAATGGGCTGTCAAGCAGAGCAGTGAAAATTTAATCGCTAATATGTAAGTTAAAAAAGAAATCCATTGGTTTCACTATGTTATTGTTAATGCCAATCTATACAGTGTATGATGACATCTTGTTCTTTATGAACAATTAATACAGATTCTATTTCTCACAATTGCCCTATCTCAAGCCCAAAATCAATGCAAATTTCCATTGGCTCTATAAGAAGCTTATGAGTAAGTAAATTAAAAATACTTTCCGTGGAGTCGAACTCATGAACATCTGTTCACAAAGCAGGCGCATGAACCCAGTAAGCCAGTGGACCATCAAAGATGCAATTTGATGTCAAGAAAGGCAGTGAACATTGAATCGCTAATAGGTAAGTTAAAAAAGAAATCCATTGGTTTCTCTATGTTACTGTTAATGCCAATCTGTACAGTGTATGATGACATCTTGTTCTTTATGAACAATTAATACAGATTCTATATCTCACAATTCCACTGTCTCAAGCCCAAAATCAATGCAAATTTCCATTGGCTCTATAGGAAGCTAAATGAAAAATACTCTCCGTGGAGGTGAACTCATGAACACTTGTTGACAAGTCATGCACATTAACCCAGAGAGCCACTGCACCATCACGTAAAAATGTGATGTAAAGAAGAGCAGTGAACATTGAATCGCTAATAGGTAAGTTAAAAAAGAAATCCATTGGTTTCTCTATGTTACTGTTAATGCCAATCTGTACAGTGTATGATGACATCTTGTTCTTTATGAACAATTAATACAGATTCTATATCTCACAATTCCACTATCTCAAGCCCAAAATCAATGCAAATTTCCATTGGCTCTATAGGAAGCTGAATGAAAATACTCTCTGTGGAGTCGAACTCATGAACACTTGCTCACAAGTCAGACACTTTAACCCAGAGAGCCACTGGACCATCACAGGAGAAACGGGCTGTCAAGCAGAGCAGTGAAAATTTAATCGTTAATATGTAAGTTAAAAAAGAAATCCATTGGTTTCACTATGTCATTGTTAATGCCAATCTATACAGCGTATGATGACATCTTGTTCTTTATGAACAATTAATACAGATTCTATTTCTCACAATTGCCCTATCTCAAGCCCAAAATCAATGCAAATTTCCATTGGCTCTATAAGAAGCTTATGAGTAAGTAAATTAAAAATACTTTCCGTGGAGTCAAACTCATGAACATCTGTTCACAAAGCAGGCGCATCAACCCAGTAAGCCAGTGGACCATCAAAGATGCAATTTGATGTCAAGAAAGGCAGTGAACATTGAATCGCTAATAGGTAAGTTAAAAAAGAAATCCATTGGTTTCTCTATGTTACTGTTAATGCCAATGTGTACAGTGTATGATGACATCTTGTTCTTTATGAACAATTAATACAGATTCTTTTTCTCACAATTGCACTATCTCAAGCCCAAAATCAATCCAAATTTCTATTGGCACTATAAGAAGCTTCTGAGTAAGTAAATTAAAAATACTTTCAGTTTAGTAGAACTCATGAACATCTGTTCACAAAGGAGGCGCATCAACTCAATAAGCCAGTGGACCATCACAGGTGCAATTTGATGTCAAGAAGGGCAGTGAACATTGAATCGCTAATAGGTAAGTTAAAAAAGAAATCCATTGGTTTCTCTATGTTACTGTTAATGCCAATCTGTACAGTGTATGATGACATCTTGTTCTTTATGAACAATTAATACAGATTCTTTTTCTCACAATTGCACTATCTCAAGCCCAAAATCAATCCAAATTTCCATTGGCACTATAAGAAGCTTCTGAGTAAGTAAATTAAAAATACTTTCAGTTTAGTCGAACTCATGAACATCTGTTCACAAAGGAGGCGCATCAACTCAGTAAGCCAGTGGACCATCACAGGTGCAATTTGATGTCAAGAAGGGCAGTGAACATTGAATCGCTAATAGGTAAGTTAAAAAAGAAATCCATTGGTTTCTCTATGTTACTGTTAATGCCAATCTGTACAGTGTATGATGACATCTTGTTCTTTATGAACAATTAATACAGATTCTATATCTCACAATTCCACTATCTCAAGCCCAAAATCAATGCAAATTTCCATTGGCTCTATAGGAAGCTAAATGAAAAATACTCTCCGTGGAGGTGAACTCATGAACACTTGTTGACAAGTCAGGCACATTAACCCAGAGAGCCACTGGATCATCACGTGAAAATGTGATGTAAAGAAGAGCAGTGAACATTGAATCGCTAATAGGTAAGTTAAAAAAGAAATCCATTGGTTTCTCTATGTTACTGTTAATGCCAATCTGTACAGTGTATGATGACATCTTGTTCTTTATGAACAATTAATACAGATTCTATATCTCACAATTCCACTATCTCAAACCCAAAATCAATGCAAATTTCCATTGGCTCTATAGGAAGCTGAATGAAAATACTCTCTGTGGAGTTGAACTCATGAACACTTGCTCACAAGTCAGACACTTTAACCCAGAGAGCCACTGGACCATCACAGGAGAAATGGGCTGTCAAGCAGAGCAGTGAACATTTAATCACTAATATGTAAGTTAAAAAAGAAATCCATTGGTTTCACTATGTTATTGTTAATGCCAATCTATACAGCGTATGATGACATTTTGTTCTTTATGAACAATTAATACAGATTCTATTTCTCACAATTGCCCTATCTCAAGCCCAAAATCAATGCAAATTTCCATTGGCTCTATAAGAAGCTTATGAGTAAGTAAATTAAAAATACTTTCCGTGGAGTCGAACTCATGAACATCTGTTCACAAAGCAGGCGCATCAACCCAGTAAGCCAGTGGACCATCAAAGGTGCAATTTGATGTCAAGAAAGGCAGTGAACATTGAATCGCTAATAGGTAAGTTAAAAAAGAAATCCATTGGTTTCTCTATGTTACTGTTAATGCCAATCTGTACAGTGTATGATGACATCTTGTTCTTTATGAACAATTAATACAGATTCTATATCTCACAATTGCACTATCTCAAGCCCAAAATCAATGCAAATTTGCATTGGCTCTATAGGAAGCCAAATGAAAAATAGTCTCCGTGGAGTCAAACTCATGAATACTTGCTCACAAGTCAGGCACATTTTCCCAGAAAGCCACTGGACCATCACAGAAGCAATGCGATGTCAAGAAGAGCAGTGAACATTGAATCGCTAATAGGTAAGTTAAAAAAGAGATCCATTGGTTTCACTATGTTATTGTTAATGCCAATCTATACAACGTATGATGACATCTTGATCTTTATGAACAATTAATACAGATTTTATATCTCACAATTGCACTATTTCAAGCCCAAAATCAATGTAAATTTCCATTGGCTCTATAGGAAGCTAAATGAAAAATACTCTCTGTGGAGTCAAGCTCAAGAACACTTGCTCACAAGTCAGACACTTTAACCCAGAGAGCCACTGGACCATCACAGGAGAAATGGGCTGTCAAGCAGAGCAGTGAAAATTTAATCGCTAATATGTAAGTTAAAAAAGAAATCCATTGGTTTCACTATGTTATTGTTAATGCCAATCTATACAGTGTATGATGACATCTTGTTCTTTATGAACAATTAATACAGATTCTATTTCTCACAATTGCCCTATCTCAAGCCCAAAATCAATGCAAATTTCCATTGGCTCTATAAGAAGCTTATGAGTAAGTAAATTAAAAATACTTTCCGTGGAGTCGAACTCATGAACATCTGTTCACAAAGCAGGCGCATGAACCCAGTAAGCCAGTGGACCATCAAAGATGCAATTTGATGTCAAGAAAGGCAGTGAACATTGAATCGCTAATAGGTAAGTTAAAAAAGAAATCCATTGGTTTCTCTATGTTACTGTTAATGCCAATCTGTACAGTGTATGATGACATCTTGTTCTTTATGAACAATTAATACAGATTCTATATCTCACAATTCCACTGTCTCAAGCCCAAAATCAATGCAAATTTCCATTGGCTCTATAGGAAGCTAAATGAAAAATACTCTCCGTGGAGGTGAACTCATGAACACTTGTTGACAAGTCATGCACATTAACCCAGAGAGCCACTGCACCATCACGTAAAAATGTGATGTAAAGAAGAGCAGTGAACATTGAATCGCTAATAGGTAAGTTAAAAAAGAAATCCATTGGTTTCTCTATGTTACTGTTAATGCCAATCTGTACAGTGTATGATGACATCTTGTTCTTTATGAACAATTAATACAGATTCTATATCTCACAATTCCACTATCTCAAGCCCAAAATCAATGCAAATTTCCATTGGCTCTATAGGAAGCTGAATGAAAATACTCTCTGTGGAGTCGAACTCATGAACACTTGCTCACAAGTCAGACACTTTAACCCAGAGAGCCACTGGACCATCACAGGAGAAACGGGCTGTCAAGCAGAGCAGTGAAAATTTAATCGTTAATATGTAAGTTAAAAAAGAAATCCATTGGTTTCACTATGTCATTGTTAATGCCAATCTATACAGCGTATGATGACATCTTGTTCTTTATGAACAATTAATACAGATTCTATTTCTCACAATTGCCCTATCTCAAGCCCAAAATCAATGCAAATTTCCATTGGCTCTATAAGAAGCTTATGAGTAAGTAAATTAAAAATACTTTCCGTGGAGTCAAACTCATGAACATCTGTTCACAAAGCAGGCGCATCAACCCAGTAAGCCAGTGGACCATCAAAGATGCAATTTGATGTCAAGAAAGGCAGTGAACATTGAATCGCTAATAGGTAAGTTAAAAAAGAAATCCATTGGTTTCTCTATGTTACTGTTAATGCCAATCTGTACAGTGTATGATGACATCTTGTTCTTTATGAACAATTAATACAGATTCTTTTTCTCACAATTGCACTATCTCAAGCCCAAAATCAATCCAAATTTCCATTGGCACTATAAGAAGCTTCTGAGTAAGTAAATTAAAAATACTTTCAGTTTAGTAGAACTCATGAACATCTGTTCACAAAGGAGGCGCATCAACTCAATAAGCCAGTGGACCATCACAGGTGCAATTTGATGTCAAGAAGGGCAGTGAACATTGAATCGCTAATAGGTAAGTTAAAAAAGAAATCCATTGGTTTCTCTATGTTACTGTTAATGCCAATCTGTACAGTGTATGATGACATCTTGTTCTTTATGAACAATTAATACAGATTCTTTTTCTCACAATTGCACTATCTCAAGCCCAAAATCAATCCAAATTTCCATTGGCACTATAAGAAGCTTCTGAGTAAGTAAATTAAAAATACTTTCAGTTTAGTCGAACTCATGAACATCTGTTCACAAAGGAGGCGCATCAACTCAGTAAGCCAGTGGACCATCACAGGTGCAATTTGATGTCAAGAAGGGCAGTGAACATTGAATCGCTAATAGGTAAGTTAAAAAAGAAATCCATTGGTTTCTCTATGTTACTGTTAATGCCAATCTGTACAGTGTATGATGACATCTTGTTCTTTATGAACAATTAATACAGATTCTATATCTCACAATTCCACTATCTCAAGCCCAAAATCAATGCAAATTTCCATTGGCTCTATAGGAAGCTAAATGAAAAATACTCTCCGTGGAGGTGAACTCATGAACACTTGTTGACAAGTCAGGCACATTAACCCAGAGAGCCACTGGATCATCACGTGAAAAAGTGATGTAAAGAAGAGCAGTGAACATTGAATCGCTAATAGGTAAGTTAAAAAAGAAATCCATTGGTTTCTCTATGTTACTGTTAATGCCAATCTGTACAGTGTATGATGACATCTTGTTCTTTATGAACAATTAATACAGATTCCATATCTCACAATTCCACTATCTCAAACCCAAAATCAATGCAAATTTCCATTGGCTCTATAGGAAGCTGAATGAAAATACTCTCTGTGGAGTCGAACTCATGAACACTTGCTCACAAGTCAGACACTTTAACCCAGCGAACCACTGGACCATCACAGGAGAAATGGGCTGTCAAGCAGAGCAGTGAACATTTAATCACTAATATGTAAGTTAAAAAAGAAATCCATTGGTTTCACTATGTTATTGTTAATGCCAATCTATACAGCGTATGATGACATTTTGTTCTTTATGAACAATTAATACAGATTCTATTTCTCACAATTGCCCTATCTCAAGCCCAAAATCAATGCAAATTTCCATTGGCTCTATAAGAAGCTTATGAGTAAGTAAATTAAAAATACTTTCCGTGGAGTCGAACTCATGAACATCTGTTCACAAAGCAGGCGCATCAACCCAGTAAGCCAGTGGACCATCAAAGGTGCAATTTGATGTCAAGAAAGGCAGTGAACATTGAATCGCTAATAGGTAAGTTAAAAAAGAAATCCATTGGTTTCTCTATGTTACTGTTAATGCCAATCTGTACAGTGTATGATGACATCTTGTTCTTTATGAACAATTAATACAGATTCTATATCTCACAATTGCACTATCTCAAGCCCAAAATCAATGCAAATTTGCATTGGCTCTATAGGAAGCCAAATGAAAAATAGTCTCCGTGGAGTCAAACTCATGAATACTTGCTCACAAGTCAGGCACATTTTCCCAGAAAGCCACTGGACCATCACAGAAGCAATGCGATGTCAAGAAGAGCAGTGAACATTGAATCGCTAATAGGTAAGTTAAAAAAGAGATCCATTGGTTTCACTATGTTATTGTTAATGCCAATCTATACAACGTATGATGACATCTTGATCTTTATGAACAATTAATACAGATTTTATATCTCACAATTGCACTATTTCAAGCCCAAAATCAATGTAAATTTCCATTGGCTCTATAGGAAGCTAAATGAAAAATACTCTCTGTGGAGTCAAGCTCAAGAACACTTGCTCACAAGTCAGACACTTTAACCCAGAGAGCCACTGGACCATCACAGGAGAAATGGGCTGTCAAGCAGAGCAGTGAAAATTTAATCGCTAATATGTAAGTTAAAAAAGAAATCCATTGGTTTCACTATGTTATTGTTAATGCCAATCTATACAGTGTATGATGACATCTTGTTCTTTATGAACAATTAATACAGATTCTATTTCTCACAATTGCCCTATCTCAAGCCCAAAATCAATGCAAATTTCCATTGGCTCTATAAGAAGCTTATGAGTAAGTAAATTAAAAATACTTTCCGTGGAGTCGAACTCATGAACATCTGTTCACAAAGCAGGCGCATGAACCCAGTAAGCCAGTGGACCATCAAAGATGCAATTTGATGTCAAGAAAGGCAGTGAACATTGAATCGCTAATAGGTAAGTTAAAAAAGAAATCCATTGGTTTCTCTATGTTACTGTTAATGCCAATCTGTACAGTGTATGATGACATCTTGTTCTTTATGAACAATTAATACAGATTCTATATCTCACAATTCCACTGTCTCAAGCCCAAAATCAATGCAAATTTCCATTGGCTCTATAGGAAGCTAAATGAAAAATACTCTCCGTGGAGGTGAACTCATGAACACTTGTTGACAAGTCAGGCACATTAACCCAGAGAGCCACTGCACCATCACGTAAAAATGTGATGTAAAGAAGAGCAGTGAACATTGAATCGCTAATAGGTAAGTTAAAAAAGAAATCCATTGGTTTCTCTATGTTACTGTTAATGCCAATCTGTACAGTGTATGATGACATCTTGTTCTTTATGAACAATTAATACAGATTCTTTTTCTCACAATTGCACTATCTCAAGCCCAAAATCAATCCAAATTTCCATTGGCACTATAAGAAGCTTCTGAGTAAGTAAATTAAAAATACTTTCAGTTTAGTAGAACTCATGAACATCTGTTCACAAAGGAGGCGCATCAACTCAATAAGCCAGTGGACCATCACAGGTGCAATTTGATGTCAAGAAGGGCAGTGAACATTGAATCGCTAATAGGTAAGTTAAAAAAGAAATCCATTGGTTTCTCTATGTTACTGTTAATGCCAATCTGTACAGTGTATGATGACATCTTGTTCTTTATGAACAATTAATACAGATTCTTTTTCTCACAATTGCACTATCTCAAGCCCAAAATCAATCCAAATTTCCATTGGCACTATAAGAAGCTTCTGAGTAAGTAAATTAAAAATACTTTCAGTTTAGTCGAACTCATGAACATCTGTTCACAAAGGAGGCGCATCAACTCAGTAAGCCAGTGGACCATCACAGGTGCAATTTGATGTCAAGAAGGGCAGTGAACATTGAATCGCTAATAGGTAAGTTAAAAAAGAAATCCATTGGTTTCTCTATGTTACTGTTAATGCCAATCTGTACAGTGTATGATGACATCTTGTTCTTTATGAACAATTAATACAGATTCTATATCTCACAATTCCACTATCTCAAGCCCAAAATCAATGCAAATTTCCATTGGCTCTATAGGAAGCTAAATGAAAAATACTCTCCGTGGAGGTGAACTCATGAACACTTGTTGACAAGTCAGGCACATTAACCCAGAGAGCCACTGGATCATCACGTGAAAATGTGATGTAAAGAAGAGCAGTGAACATTGAATCGCTAATAGGTAAGTTAAAAAAGAAATCCATTGGTTTCTCTATGTTACTGTTAATGCCAATCTGTACAGTGTATGATGACATCTTGTTCTTTATGAACAATTAATACAGATTCTATATCTCACAAATCCACTATCTCAAACCCAAAATCAATGCAAATTTCCATTGGCTCTTTAGGAAGCTAAATGAAAAATACTCTCTGTGGAGTCAAGCTCAAGAACACTTGCTCACAAGTCAGACACTTTAACCCAGAGAGCCACTGGACCATCACAGGAGAAATGGGCTGTCAAGCAGAGCAGTGAACATTTAATCACTAATATGTAAGTTAAAAAAGAAATCCATTGGTTTCACTATGTTATTGTTAATGCCAATCTATACAGCGTATGATGACATTTTGTTCTTTATGAACAATTAATACAGATTCTATTTCTCACAATTGCCCTATCTCAAGCCCAAAATCAATGCAAATTTCCATTGGCTCTATAAGAAGCTTATGAGTAAGTAAATTAAAAATACTTTCCGTGGAGTCGAACTCATGAACATATGTTCACAAAGCAGGCGCATCAACCCAGTAAGCCAGTGGACCATCAAAGGTGCAATTTGTTGTCAAGAAAGGCAGTGAACATTGAATCGCTAATAGGTAAGTTAAAAAAGAAATCCATTGGTTTCTCTATGTTACTGTTAATGCCAATCTGTACAGTGTATGATGACATCTTGTTCTTTATGAACAATTAATACAGATTCTATATCTCACAATTGCACTATCTCAAGCCCAAAATCAATGCAAATTTGCATTGGCTCTATAGGAAGCCAAATGAAAAATAGTCTTTGTGGAGTCAAACTCATGAATACTTGCTCACAAGTCAGGCGCATTAACCCAGAAAGCCACTGGACCATCTCAGTAGCAATGCGATGTCAAGAAGAGCAGTGAACATTGAATTGATAATAGGTAATTTAAAAAATAAATCCATTGGTTTCACTATGTTATTGTTAATGCCAATCTATACAGCGTATGATGACATCTTGTTCTTTATGAACAATTAATACAGATTCTATTTCTCACAATTGCACTATCTCAAGTCCAAAATCAATCCAAATTTTCATTGGCTCTATAAGAAGCTTATGAGTAAGTAATTGAAAAATTCTTTCCGTGGAGTTGAACTCATGAACATCTGTTCACAAAGGAGGCGCATCAAACCAGAAAGCCAGTGGACCATCACAGGTGCAATTTGATGTCAAGAAGGGCAGTGAACATTGAATCGCTAATAGGTAAGTAAAAAATGAAATCCATTGGTTTCACTATGTTATTGTTAATGCCAATCTATACAGCGTATGATGACATCTTGTTCTTTATGAACAATTAATACAGATTCTTTTTCTCACAATTGCACTATCTCAAGCCCAAAATCAATGCAAATTTCCATTGACTCTATAGGAAGCTAAATGAGAAATATTCTCCGTGGAGGTGAACTCATGAACACTTGTTGACAAGTCAGCCACATTAACCCAGAGAGCCACTGCACCATCACGTAAAAATGTGATGTAAAGAAGAGCAGTGAACATTGAATCGCTAATAGGTAAGTTAAAAAAGAAATCCATTGGTTTCACTATGTTATTGTTAATGCCAATCTATACAACGTATGATGACATCTTGATCTTTATGAACAATTAATACAGATTTTATATCTCACAATTGCACTATTTCAAGCCCAAAATCAATGTAAATTTCCATTGGCTCTATAGGAAGCTAAATGAAAAATACTCTCTGTGGAGTCAAGCTCAAGAACACTTGCTCACAAGTCAGACACTTTAACCCAGAGAGCCACTGGACCATCACAGGAGAAATGGGCTGTCAAGCAGAGCAGTGAAAATTTAATCGCTAATATGTAAGTTAAAAAAGAAATCCATTGGTTTCACTATGTTATTGTTAATGCCAATCTATACAGTGTATGATGACATCTTGTTCTTTATGAACAATTAATACAGATTCTATTTCTCACAATTGCCCTATCTCAAGCCCAAAATCAATGCAAATTTCCATTGGCTCTATAGGAAGCTAAATGAAAAATACTCTCCGTGGAGGTGAACTCATGAACACTTGTTGACAAGTCAGGCACATTAACCCAGAGAGCCACTGGATCATCACGTGAAAATGTGATGTAAAGAAGAGCAGTGAACATTGAATCGCTAATAGGTAAGTTAAAAAAGAAATCCATTGGTTTCTCTATGTTACTGTTAATGCCAATCTGTACAGTGTATGATGACATCTTGTTCTTTATGAACAATTAATACAGATTCTATATCTCACAATTCCACTATCTCAAACCCAAAATCAATGCAAATTTCCATTGGCTCTATAGGAAGCTGAATGAAAATACTCTCTGTGGAGTCGAACTCATGAACACTTGCTCACAAGTCAGACACTTTAACCCAGAGAGCCACTGGACCATCACAGGAGAAATGGGCTGTCAAGCAGAGCAGTGAACATTTAATCACTAATATGTAAGTTAAAAAAGAAATCCATTGGTTTCACTATGTTATTGTTAATGCCAATCTATACAGCGTATGATGACATTTTGTTCTTTATGAACAATTAATACAGATTCTATTTCTCACAATTGCCCTATCTCAAGCCCAAAATCAATGCAAATTTCCATTGGCTCTATAAGAAGCTTATGAGTAAGTAAATTAAAAATACTTTCCGGGGAGTCGAACTCATGAACATCTGTTCACAAAGCAGGCGCATCAACCCAGTAAGCCAGTGGACCATCAAAGGTGCAATTTGATGTCAAGAAAGGCAGTGAACATTGAATCGCTAATAGGTAAGTTAAAAAAGAAATCCATTGGTTTCTCTATGTTACTGTTAATGCCAATCTGTACAGTGTATGATGACATCTTGTTCTTTATGAACAATTAATACAGATTCTATATCTCACAATTGCACTATCTCAAGCCCAAAATCAATGCAAATTTGCATTGGCTCTATAGGAAGCCAAATGAAAAATAGTCTTTGTGGAGTCAAACTCATGAATACTTGCTCACAAGTCAGGCGCATTAACCCAGAAAGCCACTGGACCATCTCAGTAGCAATGCGATGTCAAGAAGAGCAGTGAACATTGAATTGATAATAGGTAATTTAAAAAATAAATCCATTGGTTTCACTATGTTATTGTTAATGCCAATCTATACAGCGTATGATGACATCTTGTTCTTTATGAACAATTAATACAGATTCTATTTCTCACAATTGCACTATCTCAAGTCCAAAATCAATCCAAATTTTCATTGGCTCTATAAGAAGCTTATGAGTAAGTAATTGAAAAATTCTTTCCGTGGAGTTGAACTCATGAACATCTGTTCACAAAGGAGGCGCATCAAACCAGAAAGCCAGTGGACCATCACAGGTGCAATTTGATGTCAAGAAGGGCAGTGAACATTGAATCGCTAATAGGTAAGTAAAAAATGAAATCCATTGGTTTCACTATGTTATTGTTAATGCCAATCTATACAGCGTATGATGACATCTTGTTCTTTATGAACAATTAATACAGATTCTTTTTCTCACAATTGCACTATCTCAAGCCCAAAATCAATGCAAATTTCCATTGACTCTATAGGAAGCTAAATGAGAAATATTCTCCGTGGAGGTGAACTCATGAACACTTGTTGACAAGTCAGCCACATTAACCCAGAGAGCCACTGCACCATCACGTAAAAATGTGATGTAAAGAAGAGCAGTGAACATTGAATCGCTAATAGGTAAGTTAAAAAAGAAATCCATTGGTTTCACTATGTTATTGTTAATGCCAATCTATACAACGTATGATGACATCTTGATCTTTATGAACAATTAATACAGATTTTATATCTCACAATTGCACTATTTCAAGCCCAAAATCAATGTAAATTTCCATTGGCTCTATAGGAAGCTAAATGAAAAATACTCTCTGTGGAGTCAAGCTCAAGAACACTTGCTCACAAGTCAGACACTTTAACCCAGAGAGCCACTGGACCATCACAGGAGAAATGGGCTGTCAAGCAGAGCAGTGAAAATTTAATCGCTAATATGTAAGTTAAAAAAGAAATCCATTGGTTTCACTATGTTATTGTTAATGCCAATCTATACAGTGTATGATGACATCTTGTTCTTTATGAACAATTAATACAGATTCTATTTCTCACAATTGCCCTATCTCAAGCCCAAAATCAATGCAAATTTCCATTGGCTCTATAGGAAGCTAAATGAAAAATACTCTCCGTGGAGGTGAACTCATGAACACTTGTTGACAAGTCAGGCACATTAACCCAGAGAGCCACTGGATCATCACGTGAAAATGTGATGTAAAGAAGAGCAGTGAACATTGAATCGCTAATAGGTAAGTTAAAAAAGAAATCCATTGGTTTCTCTATGTTACTGTTAATGCCAATCTGTACAGTGTATGATGACATCTTGTTCTTTATGAACAATTAATACAGATTCTATATCTCACAATTCCACTATCTCAAACCCAAAATCAATGCAAATTTCCATTGGCTCTATAGGAAGCTGAATGAAAATACTCTCTGTGGAGTCGAACTCATGAACACTTGCTCACAAGTCAGACACTTTAACCCAGAGAGCCACTGGACCATCACAGGAGAAATGGGCTGTCAAGCAGAGCAGTGAACATTTAATCACTAATATGTAAGTTAAAAAAGAAATCCATTGGTTTCACTATGTTATTGTTAATGCCAATCTATACAGCGTATGATGACATTTTGTTCTTTATGAACAATTAATACAGATTCTATTTCTCACAATTGCCCTATCTCAAGCCCAAAATCAATGCAAATTTCCATTGGCTCTATAAGAAGCTTATGAGTAAGTAAATTAAAAATACTTTCCGGGGAGTCGAACTCATGAACATCTGTTCACAAAGCAGGCGCATCAACCCAGTAAGCCAGTGGACCATCAAAGGTGCAATTTGATGTCAAAAAAGGCAGTGAACATTGAATCGCTAATAGGTAAGTTAAAAAAGAAATCCATTGGTTTCTCTATGTTACTGTTAATGCCAATCTGTACAGTGTATGATGACATCTTGTTCTTTATGAACAATTAATACAGATTCTATATCTCACAATTGCACTATCTCAAGCCCAAAATCAATGCAAATTTGCATTGGCTCTATAGGAAGCCAAATGAAAAATAGTCTCCGTGGAGTCAAACTCATGAATACTTGCTCACAAGTCAGGCACATTTTCCCAGAAAGCCACTGGACCATCACAGAAGCAATGCGATGTCAAGAAGAGCAGTGAACATTGAATCGCTAATAGGTAAGTTAAAAAAGAGATCCATTGGTTTCACTATGTTATTGTTAATGCCAATCTATACAACGTATGATGACATCTTGATCTTTATGAACAATTAATACAGATTTTATATCTCACAATTGAACTATCTCAAGCCCAAAATCAATGCAAATTTGCATTGGCTCTATAGGACGCCAAATGAAAAATAGTCTTTGTGGAGTCAAACTCATGAATACTTGCTCACAAGTCAGGCGCATTAACCCAGAAAGCCACTGGACCATCTCAGTAACAATGCGATGTCAAGAAGAGCAGTGAACATTGAATTGATAATAGGTAATTTAAAAAATAAATCCATTGGTTTCACTATGTTATTGTTAATGCCAATCTATACAGCGTATGATGACATCTTGTTCTTTATGAACAATTAATACAGATTCTATTTCTCACAATTGCACTATCTCAAGTCCAAAATCAATGCAAATTTTCATTGGCTCTATAAGAAGCTTATGAGTAAGTAATTGAAAAATTCTTTCCGTGGAGTTGAACTCATGAACATCTGTTCACAAAAGAGGCGCATCAAACCAGAAAGCCAGTGGACCATCACAGGTGCAATTTGATGTCAAGAAGGGCAGTGAACATTGAATCGCTAATAGGTAAGTAAAAAATGAAATCCATTGGTTTCACTATGTTATTGTTAATGCCAATCTATACAGCGTATGATGACATCTTGTTCTTTATGAACAATTAATACAGATTCTTTTTCTCACAATTGCACTATCTCAAGCCCAAAATCAATGCAAATTTCCATTGACTCTATAGGAAGCTAAATGAAAAATATTCTCCGTGGAGGTGAACTCATGAACACTTGTTGACAAGTCAGCCACATTAACCCAGAGAGCCACTGCACCATCACGTAAAAATGTGATGTAAAGAAGAGCAGTGAACATTGAATCGCTAATAGGTAAGTTAAAAAAGAAATCCATTGGTTTCACTATGTTATTGTTAATGCCAATCTATACAACGTATGATGACATCTTGATCTTTATGAACAATTAATACAGATTTTATATCTCACAATTGCACTATTTCAAGCCCAAAATCAATGTAAATTTCCATTGGCTCTATAGGAAGCTAAATGAAAAATACTCTCTGTGGAGTCAAGCTCAAGAACACTTGCTCACAAGTCAGACACTTTAACCCAGAGAGCCACTGGACCATCACAGGAGAAATGGGCTGTCAAGCAGAGCAGTGAAAATTTAATCGCTAATATGTAAGTTAAAAAAGAAATCCATTGGTTTCACTATGTTATTGTTAATGCCAATCTATACAGTGTATGATGACATCTTGTTCTTTATGAACAATTAATACAGATTCTATTTCTCACAATTGCCCTATCTCAAGCCCAAAATCAATGCAAATTTCCATTGGCTCTATAGGAAGCTAAATGAAAAATACTCTCCGTGGAGGTGAACTCATGAACACTTGTTGACAAGTCAGGCACATTAACCCAGAGAGCCACTGGATCATCACGTGAAAATGTAATGTAAAGAAGAGCAGTGAACATTGAATCGCTAATAGGTAAGTTAAAAAAGAAATCCATTGGTTTCTCTATGTTACTGTTAATGCCAATCTGTACAGTGTATGATGACATCTTGTTCTTTATGAACAATTAATACAGATTCTATATCTCACAATTCCACTATCTCAAACCCAAAATCAATGCAAATTTCCATTGGCTCTATAGGAAGCTGAATGAAAATACTCTCTGTGGAGTCGAACTCATGAACACTTGCTCACAAGTCAGACACTTTAACCCAGAGAGCCACTGGACCATCACAGGAGAAATGGGCTGTCAAGCAGAGCAGTGAACATTTAATCACTAATATGTAAGTTAAAAAAGAAATCCATTGGTTTCACTATGTTATTGTTAATGCCAATCTATACAGCGTATGATGACATTTTGTTCTTTATGAACAATTAATACAGATTCTATTTCTCACAATTGCCCTATCTCAAGCCCAAAATCAATGCAAATTTCCATTGGCTCTATAAGAAGCTTATGAGTAAGTAAATTAAAAATACTTTCCGGGGAGTCGAACTCATGAACATCTGTTCACAAAGCAGGCGCATCAACCCAGTAAGCCAGTGGACCATGAAAGGTGCAATTTGATGTCAAGAAAGGCAGTGAACATTGAATCGCTAATAGGTAAGTTAAAAAAGAAATCCATTGGTTTCTCTATGTTACTGTTAATGCCAATCTGTACAGTGTATGATGACATCTTGTTCTTTATGAACAATTAATACAGATTCTATATCTCACAATTGCACTATCTCAAGCCCAAAATCAATGCAAATTTGCATTGGCTCTATAGGAAGCCAAATGAAAAATAGTCTCCGTGGAGTCAAACTCATGAATACTTGCTCACAAGTCAGGCACATTTTCCCAGAAAGCCACTGGACCATCACAGAAGCAATGCGATGTCAAGAAGAGCAGTGAACATTGAATCGCTAATAGGTAAGTTAAAAAAGAGATCCATTGGTTTCACTATGTTATTGTTAATACCAATCTATACAACGTATGATGACATCTTGATCTTTATGAACAATTAATACAGATTTTATATCTCACAATTGCACTATCTCAAGCCCAAAATCAATGCAAATTTGCATTGGCTCTATAGGAAGCCAAATGAAAAATAGTCTTTGTGGAGTCAAACTCATGAATACTTGCTCACAAGTCAGGCGCATTAACCCAGAAAGCCACTGGACCATCTCAGTAGCAATGCGATGTCAAGAAGAGCAGTGAACATTGAATTGATAATAGGTAATTTAAAAAATAAATCCATTGGTTTCACTATGTTATTGTTAATGCCAATCTATACAGCGTATGATGACATCTTGTTCTTTATGAACAATTAATACAGATTCTATTTCTCACAATTGCACTATCTCAAGTCCAAAATCAATCCAAATTTTCATTGGCTCTATAAGAAGCTTATGAGTAAGTAATTGAAAAATTCTTTCCGTGGAGTTGAACTCATGAACATCTGTTCACAAAGGAGGCGCATCAAACCAGAAAGCCAGTGGACCATCACAGGTGCAATTTGATGTCAAGAAGGGCAGTGAACATTGAATCGCTAATAGGTAAGTAAAAAATGAAATCCATTGGTTTCACTATGTTATTGTTAATGCCAATCTATACAGCGTATGATGACATCTTGTTCTTTATGAACAATTAATACAGATTCTTTTTCTCACAATTGCACTATCTCAAGCCCAAAATCAATGCAAATTTCCATTGACTCTATAGGAAGCTAAATGAGAAATATTCTCCGTGGAGGTGAACTCATGAACACTTGTTGACAAGTCAGCCACATTAACCCAGAGAGCCACTGCACCATCACGTAAAAATGTGATGTAAAGAAGAGCAGTGAACATTGAATCGCTAATAGGTAAGTTAAAAAAGAAATCCATTGGTTTCACTATGTTATTGTTAATGCCAATCTATACAACGTATGATGACATCTTGATCTTTATGAACAATTAATACAGATTTTATATCTCACAATTGCACTATTTCAAGCCCAAAATCAATGTAAATTTCCATTGGCTCTATAGGAAGCTAAATGAAAAATACTCTCTGTGGAGTCAAGCTCAAGAACACTTGCTCACAAGTCAGACACTTTAACCCAGAGAGCCACTGGACCATCACAGGAGAAATGGGCTGTCAAGCAGAGCAGTGAAAATTTAATCGCTAATATGTAAGTTAAAAAAGAAATCCATTGGTTTCACTATGTTATTGTTAATGCCAATCTATACAGTGTATGATGACATCTTGTTCTTTATGAACAATTAATACAGATTCTATTTCTCACAATTGCCCTATCTCAAGCCCAAAATCAATGCAAATTTCCATTGGCTCTATAGGAAGCTAAATGAAAAATACTCTCCGTGGAGGTGAACTCATGAACACTTGTTGACAAGTCAGGCACATTAACCCAGAGAGCCACTGGATCATCACGTGAAAATGTGATGTAAAGAAGAGCAGTGAACATTGAATCGCTAATAGGTAAGTTAAAAAAGAAATCCATTGGTTTCTCTATGTTACTGTTAATGCCAATCTGTACAGTGTATGATGACATCTTGTTCTTTATGAACAATTAATACAGATTCTATATCTCACAATTCCACTATCTCAAACCCAAAATCAATGCAAATTTCCATTGGCTCTATAGGAAGCTGAATGAAAATACTCTCTGTGGAGTCGAACTCATGAACACTTGCTCACAAGTCAGACACTTTAACCCAGAGAGCCACTGGACCATCACAGGAGAAATGGGCTGTCAAGCAGAGCAGTGAACATTTAATCACTAATATGTAAGTTAAAAAAGAAATCCATTGGTTTCACTATGTTATTGTTAATGCCAATCTATACAGCGTATGATGACATTTTGTTCTTTATGAACAATTAATACAGATTCTATTTCTCACAATTGCCCTATCTCAAGCCCAAAATCAATGCAAATTTCCATTGGCTCTATAAGAAGCTTATGAGTAAGTAAATTAAAAATACTTTCCGGGGAGTCGAACTCATGAACATCTGTTCACAAAGCAGGCACATCAACCCAGTAAGCCAGTGGACCATCAAAGGTGCAATTTGATGTCAAGAAAGGCAGTGAACATTGAATCGCTAATAGGTAAGTTAAAAAAGAAATCCATTGGTTTCTCTATGTTACTGTTAATGCCAATCTGTACAGTGTATGATGACATCTTGTTCTTTATGAACAATTAATACAGATTCTATATCTCACAATTGCACTATCTCAAGCCCAAAATCAATGCAAATTTGCATTGGCTCTATAGGAAGCCAAATGAAAAATAGTCTCCGTGGAGTCAAACTCATGAATACTTGCTCACAAGTCAGGCACATTTTCCCAGAAAGCCACTGGACCATCACAGAAGCAATGCGATGTCAAGAAGAGCAGTGAACATTGAATCGCTAATAGGTAAGTTAAAAAAGAGATCCATTGGTTTCACTATGTTATTGTTAATGCCAATCTATACAACGTATGATGACATCTTGATCTTTATGAACAATTAATACAGATTTTATATCTCACAATTGCACTATCTCAAGCCCAAAATCAATGCAAATTTGCATTGGCTCTATAGGACGCCAAATGAAAAATAGTCTTTGTGGAGTCAAACTCATGAATACTTGCTCACAAGTCAGGCGCATTAACCCAGAAAGCCACTGGACCATCTCAGTAACAATGCGATGTCAAGAAGAGCAGTGAACATTGAATTGATAATAGGTAATTTAAAAAATAAATCCATTGGTTTCACTATGTTATTGTTAATGCCAATCTATACAGCGTATGATGACATCTTGTTCTTTATGAACAATTAATACAGATTCTATTTCTCACAATTGCACTATCTCAAGTCCAAAATCAATGCAAATTTTCATTGGCTCTATAAGAAGCTTATGAGTAAGTAATTGAAAAATTCTTTCCGTGGAGTTGAACTCATGAACATCTGTTCACAAAAGAGGCGCATCAAACCAGAAAGCCAGTGGACCATCACAGGTGCAATTTGATGTCAAGAAGGGCAGTGAACATTGAATCGCTAATAGGTAAGTAAAAAATGAAATCCATTGGTTTCACTATGTTATTGTTAATGCCAATCTATACAGCGTATGATGACATCTTGTTCTTTATGAACAATTAATACAGATTCTTTTTCTCACAATTGCACTATCTCAAGCCCAAAATCAATGCAAATTTCCATTGACTCTATAGGAAGCTAAATGAAAAATATTCTCCGTGGAGGTGAACTCATGAACACTTGTTGACAAGTCAGCCACATTAACCCAGAGAGCCACTGCACCATCACGTAAAAATGTGATGTAAAGAAGAGCAGTGAACATTGAATCGCTAATAGGTAAGTTAAAAAAGAAATCCATTGGTTTCACTATGTTATTGTTAATGCCAATCTATACAACGTATGATGACATCTTGATCTTTATGAACAATTAATACAGATTTTATATCTCACAATTGCACTATTTCAAGCCCAAAATCAATGTAAATTTCCATTGGCTCTATAGGAAGCTAAATGAAAAATACTCTCTGTGGAGTCAAGCTCAAGAACACTTGCTCACAAGTCAGACACTTTAACCCAGAGAGCCACTGGACCATCACAGGAGAAATGGGCTGTCAAGCAGAGCAGTGAAAATTTAATCGCTAATATGTAAGTTAAAAAAGAAATCCATTGGTTTCACTATGTTATTGTTAATGCCAATCTATACAGTGTATGATGACATCTTGTTCTTTATGAACAATTAATACAGATTCTATTTCTCACAATTGCCCTATCTCAAGCCCAAAATCAATGCAAATTTCCATTGGCTCTATAGGAAGCTAAATGAAAAATACTCTCCGTGGAGGTGAACTCATGAACACTTGTTGACAAGTCAGGCACATTAACCCAGAGAGCCACTGGATCATCACGTGAAAATGTAATGTAAAGAAGAGCAGTGAACATTGAATCGCTAATAGGTAAGTTAAAAAAGAAATCCATTGGTTTCTCTATGTTATTGTTAATGCCAATCTATACAGCGTATGATGACATTTTGTTCTTTATGAACAATTAATACAGATTCTATTTCTCACAATTGCCCTATCTCAAGCCCAAAATCAATGCAAATTTCCATTGGCTCTATAAGAAGCTTATGAGTAAGTAAATTAAAAATACTTTCCGTGGAGTCGAACTCATGAACATCTGTTCACAAAGCAGGCGCATCAACCCAGTAAGCCAGTGGACCATCAAAGGTGCAATTTGATGTCAAGAAGAGCAGTGAACATTGAATCGCTAATAGGTAAGTTAAAAAAGAGATCCATTGGCTTCACTATGTTATTGTTAATGCCAATCTATACAACGTATGATGACATCTTGATCTTTATGAACAATTAATACAGATTTTATATCTCACAATTGCACTATCTCAAGCCCAAAATCAATGCAAATTTGCATTGGCTCTATAGGAAGCCAAATGAAAAATAGTCTTTGTGGAGTCAAACTCATGAATACTTGCTCACAAGTCAGGCGCATTAACCCAGAAAGCCACTGGACCATCTCAGTAGCAATGCGATGTCAAGAAGAGCAGTGAACATTGAATTGATAATAGGTAATTTAAAAAATAAATCCATTGGTTTCACTATGTTATTGTTAATGCCAATCTATACAGCGTATGATGACATCTTGTTCTTTATGAACAATTAATACAGATTCTATTTCTCACAAATGCACTATCTCAAGTCCAAAATCAATGCAAATTTTCATTGGCTCTATAAGAAGCTTATGAGTAAGTAATTGAAAAATTCTTTCCATGGAGTTGAACTCATGAACATCTGTTCACAAAGGAGGCGCATCAAACCAGAAAGCCAGTGGACCATCACAGGTGCAATTTGATGTCAAGAAGGGCAGTGAACATTGAATCGCTAATAGGTAAGTAAAAAATGAAATCCATTGGTTTCACTATGTTATTGTTAATGCCAATCTATACAGCGTATGATGACATCTTGTTCTTTATGAACAATTAATACAGATTCTTTTTCTCACAATTGCACTATCTCAAGCCCAAAATCAATGCAAATTTCCATTGACTCTATAGGAAGCTAAATGAAAAATATTCTCCGTGGAGGTGAACTCATGAACACTTGTTGACAAGTCAGCCACATTAACCCAGAGAGCCACTGCACCACCACGTAAAAATGTGATGTAAAGAAGAGCAGTGAACATTGAATCGCTAATAGGTAAGTTAAAAAAGAAATCCATTGGTTTCACTATGTTATTGTTAATGCCAATCTATACAATGTATGATGACATCTTGATCTTTATGAACAATTAATACAGATTTTATATCTCACAATTGCACTATCTCAAGTCCAAAATCAATGCAAATTTCCATTGGCACTATAAGAAGCTTCTGAGTAAGTAAATTAAAAATACTTTCAGTTTAGTTGAACTCATGAACATCTGTTCACAAAGGAGGCGCATCAACTCAGTAAGCCAGTGGACCATCACAGGTGCAATTTGATGTCAAGAAGGGCAGTGAACATTGAATCGCTAATAGGTAAGTTAAAAAATAAATCCATTGGTTTCTCTATGTTACTGTTAATGCCAATCTGTACAGTGTATGATGACATCTTGTTCTTTATGAACAATTAATGCAGATTCTATATCTCACAATTCCACTATCTCAAGCCCAAAATCAATGCAAATTTCCATTGGCTCTATAGGAAGCTGAATGAAAATACTCTTTGTGGAGTCCAACTCATGAACACTTGCTCACAAGTCAGACACTTTAACCCAGAGAGCCACTGGACCATCACAGGAGAAATGGGCTGTCAAGCAGAGCAGTGAACATTTAATCGCTAATATGTAAGTTAAAAAAGAAATCCATTGGTTTCACTATGTTATTGTTAATGCCAATCTATACAGCGTATGATGACATCTTGTTCTTTATGAACAATTAATACAGATTCTATTTCTCACAATTGCCCTATCTCAAGCCCAAAATCAATGCAAATTTCCATTGGCTCTATAAGAAGCTTATGAGTAAGTAAATTAAAAATACTTTCCGTGGAGTCAAACTCATGAACATCTGTTCACAAAGCAGGCGCATCAACCCAGTAAGCCAGTGGACCATCAAAGGTGCAATTTGATGTCAAGAAAGGCAGTGAACATTGAATCGCTAATAGGTAAATTAAAAAAGAAATCCATTGGTTTCTCTATGTTACTGTTAATGCCAATCTGTACAGTGTATGATGACATCTTGTTCTTTATGAACAATTAATACAGATTCTATATCTCACAATTGCACTATCTCAAGCCCAAAATCAATGCAAATTTGCATTGGCTCTATAGGAAGCCAAATGAAAAATAGTCTCCGTGGAGTCAAACTCATGAATACTTGCTCACAAGTCACGCGCATTTTCCCAGAAAGCCACTGGACCATCACAGAAGCAATGCGATGTCAAGAAGAGCAGTGAACATTGAATCGCTAATAGGTAAGTTAAAAAAGAGATCCATTGGTTTCACTATGTTATTGTTAATGCCAATCTATACAGCGTATGATGACATCTTGTTCTTTATGAACAATTAATACAGATTCTATTTCTCATAATTGCCCTATCTCGAGCCCAAAATCAATGCAAATTTCCATTGGCTGTATAAGAAGCTTATGAGTAAGTAAATTAAAAATACTTTCCGTGGAGTCGAACTCATGAACATCTGTTCACAAAGCAGGCGCATCAACCCAGTAAGCCAGTGGACCATCAAAGATGCAATTTGATGTCAAGAAAGGCAGTGAACATTGAATCGCTAATAGGTAAGTTAAAAAAGAAATCCATTGGTTTCTCTATGTTACTGTTAATGCCAATCTGTACAGTGTATGATGACATCTTGTTCTTTATGAACAATTAATACAGATTCTATATCTCACAATTGCACTATCTCAAGCCCAAAATCAATGCAAATTTCCATTGGCTCTATAGGAAGCTGAATGAAAATACACTCTGTGGAGTCGAACTCATGAACACTTGCTCACAAGCCAGGCGCATTAACCTGGAGAGCCACTGGACCAACACAGTAGAAATGTGATGTCAAGAAGAGCAGTGAACATTGAATCGCTAATAGGTAAGTTAAAAAAGAAATCCATTCGTTTCACTATGTTTTTGTTAATGCCAATCTATACAGCGTATGATGACATCTTGTTCTTTATGAACAATTAATACAGATTCTATTTCTCACAATTGCCCTATCTCAAGCCCAAAATCAATGCAAATTTCCATTGGCTCTATAAGAAGCTTATGAGTAAGTAAATTAAAAATACTTTCCGTGGAGTCGAACTCATGAACATCTGTTCACAAAGCAGGCGCATCAACCCAGTAAGCCAGTGGACCATCAAAGATGCAATTTGATGTCAAGAAAGGCAGTGAACATTGAATCGCTAATAGGTAAGTTAAAAAAGAAATCCATTGGTTTCTCTATGTTACTGTTAATGCCAATCTGTACAGTGTATGATGACATCTTGTTCTTTATGAACAATTAATACAGATTCTATATCTCACAATTCCACTGTCTCAAGCCCAAAATCAATGCAAATTTCCATTGGCTCTATAGGAAGCTAAATGAAAAATAATCTCCGTGGAGGTGAACTCATGAACACTTGTTGACAAGTCAGGCACATTAACCCAGAGAGCCATTGCACCATCACGTAAAAATGTGATGTAAAGAAGAGCAGTGAACATTGAATCGCTAATAGGTAAGTTAAAAAAGAAATCCATTGGTTTCACTATGTTATTGTTAATGCCAATCTATACAACGTATGATGACATCTTGATCTTTATGAACAATTAATACAGATTTTATATCTCACAATTGCACTATCTCAAGTCCAAAATCAATGCAAATTTCCATTGGCACTATAAGAAGCTTCTGAGTAAGTAAATTAAAAATACTTTCAGTTTAGTTGAACTCATGAACATCTGTTCACAAAGGAGGCGCATCAACTCAGTAAGCCAGTGGACCATCACAGGTGCAATTTGATGTCAAGAAGGGCAGTGAACATTGAATCGCTAATAGGAAAGTTAAAAAAGAAATCCATTGGTTTCTCTATGTTACTGTTAATGCCAATCTGTACAGTGTATGATGACATCTTGTTCTTTATGAACAATTAATACAGATTCTATATCTCACAATTCCACTATCTCAAGCCCAAAATCAATGCAAATTTCCATTGGCTCTATAGGAAGCTAAATGAAAAATACTCTCCGTGGAGGTGAACTCATGAACCCTTGTTGACAAGTCAGGCACATTAACCCAGAGAGCCACTGGACCATCACGTAAAAATGTGATGTAAAGAAGAGCAGTGAACATTGAATCGCTAATAGGTAAGTTAAAAAAGAAATCCATTGGTTTCTCTATGTTACTGTTAATGCCAATCTGTACAGTGTATGATGACATCTTGTTCTTTATGAACAATTAATACAGATTCTATATCTCACAATTCAACTATCTCAAGCCCAAAATCAATGCAAATTTCCATTGGCTCTATAGGAAGCTGAATGAAAATACTCTCTGTGGAGTCGAACTCATGAACACTTGCTCACAAGTCAGACACTTTAACCCAGAGAGCCACTGGACCATCACAGGAGAAATGGGCTGTCAAGCAGAGCAGTGAACATTTAATCGCTAATATGTAAGTTAAAAAAGAAATCCATTGGTTTCACTATGTTATTGTTAATGCCAATCTATACAGCGTATGATGACATCTTGTTCTTTATGAACAATTAATACAGATTCTATTTCTCACAATTGCCCTATCTCAAGCCCAAAATCAATGCAAATTTCCATTGGCTCTATAAGAAGCTTATGAGTAAGTAAATTAAAAATACTTTCCGTGGAGTCGAACTCATGAACATCTGTTCACAAAGCAGGCGCATCAACCCAGTAAGCCAGTGGACCATCAAAGGTGCAATTTGATGTCAAGAAAGGCAGTGAACATTGAATCGCTAATAGGTAAGTTAAAAAAGAAATCCATTGGTTTCTCTATGTTACTGTTAATGCCAATCTGTACAGTGTATGATGACATCTTGTTCTTTATGAACAATTAATACAGATTCTATATCTCACAATTGCACTATCTCAAGCCCAAAATCAATGCAAATTTGCATTGGCTCTATAGGAAGCCAAATGAAAAATAGTCTCCGTGGAGTCAAACTCATGAATACTTGCTCACAAGTCAGGTGCATTTTCCCAGAAAGCCACTGGACCATCACAGAAGCAATGCGATGTCAAGAAGAGCAGTGAACATTGAATCGCTAATAGGTAAGTTAAAAAAGAAATCCATTGGTTTCACTATGTTATTGTTAATGCCAATCTATACAACGTATGATGACATCTTGATCTTTATGAACAATTAATACAGATTTTATATCTCACAATTGCACTATCTCAAGCCCAAAATCAATGCAAATTTGCATTGGCTCTATGGGAAGCCAAATGAAAAATACTCTCCGTGGAGGTGAACTCATGAACACTTGTTGACAAGTCAGGCACATTAACCCAGAGAGCCACTGGACCATCACGTAAAAATGTGATGTAAAGAAGAGCAGTGAACATTGAATCGCTAATAGGTAAGTTAAAAAAGAAATCCATTGGTTTCTCTATGTTACTGTTAATGCCAATCTGTACAGTGTATGATGACATCTTGTTCTTTATGAACAATTAATACAGATTCTATATCTCACAATTGCACTATCTCAAGCCCAAAATCAAAGAAAATTTGCATTGGCTCTATAGGAAGCCAAATGAAAAATAGTCTCCGTGGAGTCAAACTCATGAATACTTGCTCACAAGTCAGGCACATTAACCCAGAAAGCCACTGGACCATCACAGAAGTAATGCGATGTCAAGAAGAGCAGTGAACATTGAATTGATAATAGGTAATTTAAAAAATAAATCCATTGGTTTCACTATGTTATTGTTAATGCCAATCTATACAGCGTATGATGACATCTTGTTCTTTATGAACAATTAATACAGATTCTATTTCTCACAATTGCCCTATCTCGAGCCCAAAATCAATGCAAATTTCCATTGGCTGTATAAGAAGCTTATGAGTAAGTAAATTAAAAATACTTTCCGTGGAGTCGAACTCATGAACATCTGTTCACAAAGCAGGCGCATCAACCCAGTAAGCCAGTGGACCATCAAAGATGCAATTTGATGTCAAGAAAGGCAGTGAACATTGAATCGCTAATAGGTAAGTTAAAAAAGAAATCCATTGGTTTCTCTATGTTACTGTTAATGCCAATCTGTACAGTGTATGATGACATCTTGTTCTTTATGAACAATTAATACAGATTCTATATCTCACAATTGCACTATCTCAAGCCCAAAATCAAAGAAAATTTGCATTGGCTCTATAGGAAGCCAAATGAAAAATAGTCTCCGTGGAGTCAAACTCATGAATACTTGCTCACAAGTCAGGCACATTAACCCAGAAAGCCACTGGACCATCACAGAAGTAATGCGATGTCAAGAAGAGCAGTGAACATTGAATTGATAATAGGTAATTTAAAAAATAAATCCATTGGTTTCACTATGTTATTGTTAATGCCAATCTATACAGCGTATGATGACATCTTGTTCTTTATGAACAATTAATACAGATTCTATTTCTCACAATTGCCCTATCTCGAGCCCAAAATCAATGCAAATTTCCATTGGCTGTATAAGAAGCTTATGAGTAAGTAAATTAAAAATACTTTCCGTGGAGTCGAACTCATGAACATCTGTTCACAAAGCAGGCGCATCAACCCAGTAAGCCAGTGGACCATCAAAGATGCAATTTGATGTCAAGAAAGGCAGTGAACATTGAATCGCTAATAGGTAAGTTAAAAAAGAAATCCATTGGTTTCTCTATGTTACTGTTAATGCCAATCTGTACAGTGTATGATGACATCTTGTTCTTTATGAACAATTAATACAGATTCTATATCTCACAATTGCACTATCTCAAGCCCAAAATCAATGCAAATTTCCATTGGCTCTATAGGAAGCTGAATGAAAATACACTCTGTGGAGTCGAACTCATGAACACTTGCTCACAAGCCAGGCGCATTAACCCGGAGAGCCACTGGACCAACACAGTAGAAATGTGATGTCAAGAAGAGCAGTGAACATTGAATCGCTAATAGGTAAGTTAAAAAAGAAATCCATTCGTTTCACTATGTTTTTGTTAATGCCAATCTATACAGCGTATGATGACATCTTGTTCTTTATGAACAATTAATACAGATTCTATTTCTCACAATTGCACTATCTCAAGTCCAAAATCAGTGCAAATTTTCATTGGCTCTATAAGAAGCTTATGAGTAAGTAATTGAAAAATTATTTCCGTGGAGTTGAACTCATGAACATCTGTTCACAAAGGAGGCGCATCAACCCAGTAAGCCAGTGGACCATCACAGGTGCAATTTGATGTCAAGAAGGGCAGTGAACATTGAATCGCTAATAGGTAAGTAAAAAAAGAAATCCATTGGTTTCACTATGTTATTGTTAATGCCAATCTATACAGCGTATGATGACATCTTGTTCTTTATGAACAATTAATACAGATTCATTTTCTCACAATTGCACTATCTCAAGCCCAAAATCAATGCAAATTTCCATTGGCTCTATAGGAAGCTAAATGAAAAATACTCTCCGTGGAGGTGAACTCATGAACCCTTGTTGACAAGTCAGGCACATTAACCCAGAGAGCCACTGGACCATCACGTAAAAATTTGATATAAAGAAGAGCAGGGAACATTGAATCGCTAATAGGTAAGTTAAAAAAGAAATCCATTGGTTTCTCTATGTTACTGTTAATGCCAATCTGTACAGTGTATGGTGACATCTTATTCTTTATGAACAATTAATACAGATTCTATATCTCACAATTCCACTACCTCAAGCCCAAAATCAATGCAAATTTCCATTGGCTCTATAGGAAGCTGAATGAAAATACTCTCTGTGGAGTCCAACTCATGAACACTTGCTCACAAGTCAGACACTTTAACCCAGAGAGCCACTGGACCATCACAGGAGAAATGGGCTGTCAAGCAGAGCAGTGAACATTTAATCGCTAATATGTAAGTTAAAAAAGAAATCCATTGGTTTCACTATGTTATTGTTAATGCCAATCTATACAGCGTATGATGACATCTTGTTCTTTATGAACAATTAATACAGATTCTATTTCTCACAATTGCCCTATCTCAAGCCCAAAATCAATGCAAATTTCCATTGGCTCTATAAGAAGCTTATGAGTAAGTAAATTAAAAATGCTTTCCGTGGAGTCGAACTCATGAACTCATGAACTAATGAATTAATACAGATTCTATTTCTCACAATTGCCCTATCTCAAGCCCAAAATCAATGCAAATTTCCATTGGCTCTATAAGAAGCTTATGAGTAAGTAAATTAAAAATGCTTTCCGTGGAGTCGAACTCATGAACATCTGTTCACAAAGCAGGCGCATCAACCCAGTAAGCCAGTGGACCATCAAAGGTGCAATTTGATGTCAAGAAAGGCAGTGAACATTGAATCGCTAATAGGTAAGTTAAAAAAGAAATCCATTGGTTTCTCTATGTTACTGTTAATGCCAATCTGTACAGTGTATGATGACATCTTGTTCTTTATGAACAATTAATACAGATTCTATATCTCACAATTGCACTATCTCAAGCCCAAAATCAATGCAAATTTGCATTGGCTCTATAGGAAGCCAAATGAAAAATAGTCTCCGTGGAGTCAAACTCATGAATACTTGCTCACAAGTCAGGCGCATTTTCCCAGAAAGCCACTGGACCATCACAGAAGCAATGGGATGTCAAGAAGAGCAGTGAACATTGAATCGCTAATAGGTAAGTTAAAAAAGAGATCCATTGGTTTCACTATGTTATTGTTAATGCCAATCTATACAGCGTATGATGACATCTTGTTCTTTATGAACAATTAATACAGATTCTATTTCTCACAATTGCCCTATCTCAAGCCCCAAATCAATGCAAATTTCCATTGGCTCTATAAGAAGCTTATGAGTAAGTAAATTAAAAATACTTTCCGTGGAGTCGAACTAATGAACATCTGTTCACAAAGCAGGCGCATCAACCCAGTAAGCCAGTGGACCATCAAAGATGCAATTTGATGTCAAGAAAGGCAGTGAACATTGAATCGCTAATAGGTAAGTTAAAAAAGAAATCCATTGGTTTCTCTATGTTACTGTTAATGCCAATCTGTACAGTGTATGATGACATCTTGTTCTTTATGATCAATTAATACAGATTCTATATCTCACAATTCCACTGTCTCAAGCCCAAAATCAATGCAAATTTCCATTGGCTCTATAGGAAGCTAAATGAAAAATACTCTCCGTGGAGGTGAACTCATGAACACTTGTTGACAAGTCAGGCACATTAACCCAGAGAGCCATTGCACCATCACGTAAAAATGTGATGTAAAGAAGAGCAGTGAACATTGAATCGCTAATAGGTAAGTTAAAAAAGAAATCCATTGGTTTCACTATGTTACTGTTAATGCCAATCTGTACAGTGTATGATGACATCTTGTTCTTTATGAACAATTAATACAGATTCTATATCTCACAATTGCACTATCTCAAGCCCAAAATCAATGCAAATTTGGCTCTATAGGAAGCCAAATGAAAAATAGTCTCCGTGGAGTCAGACTCATGAATTCTTGCTCACAAGTCAGGCACATTAACCCAGAGAGCCACTGCACCATCACGTAAAAATGTGATGTAAAGAAGAGCAGTGAACATTGAATCGCTAATAGGTAAGTTAAAAAAGAAATCCATTGGTTTCACTATGTTACTGTTAATGCCAATCTGTACAGTGTATGATGACATCTTGTTCTTTATGAACAATTAATACAGATTCTATATCTCACAATTGCACTATCTCAAGCCCAAAATCAATGCAAATTTGGCTCTATAGGAAGCCAAATGAAAAATAGTCTCCGTGGAGTCAGACTCATGAATACTTGCTCACAAGTCAGGCACATTAACCCAGAGAGCCACTGCACCATCACGTAAAAATGTGATGTAAAGAAGAGCAGTGAACATTGAATCGCTAATAGGTAAGTTAAAAAAGAAATCCATTGGTTTCACTATGTTATTGTTAATGCCAGTCTATACAACGTATGATGACATCTTGATCTTTATGAACAATTAATACAGATTTTATATCTCACAATTGCCCTATCTCAAGTCCAAAATCAATGCAAATTTCCATTGGCACTATAAGAAGCTTCTGAGTAAGTAAATTAAAAATACTTTCAGTTTAGTCGAACTCATGAACATCTGTTCACAAAGGAGGCGCATCAACTCAGTAAGCCAGTGGACCATCACAGGTGCAATTTGATGTCAAGAAGGGCAGTGAACATTGAATCGCTAATAGGTAAGTTAAAAAAGAAATCCATTGGTTTCTCTATGTTACTGTTAATGCCAATCTGTACAGTGTATGATGACATCTTGTTCTTTATGAACAATTAATACAGATTCTATATCTCACAATTCCACTATATCAAGCCCAAAATCAATGCAAATTTCCATTGGCTCTATAGGAAGCTAAATGAAAAATACTCTCCGTGGAGGTGAACTCATGAACACTTGTTGACAAGTCAGGCACATTAACCCAGAGAGCCACTGGACCATCACGTAAAAATGTGATGTAAAGAAGAGCAGTGAACATTGAATCGCTAATAGGTAAGTTAAAAAAGAAATCAATTGGTTTCTCTATGTTACTGTTAATGCCAATCTGTACAGTGTATGATGACATCTTGTTCTTTATGAACAATTAATACAGATTCTATATCTCACAATTCCACTATCTCAAGCCCAAAATCAATGCAAATTTCCATTGGCTCTATAGGAAGCTGAATGAAAATACTCTCTGTGGAGTTGAACTCATGAACACTTGCTCGCAAGTCAGACACTTTAACCCAGAGAGCCACTGGACCATCACAGGAGAAATGGGCTGTCAAGCAGAGCAGTGAACATTTAATCGCTAATATGTAAGTTAAAAAAGAAATCCATTGGTTTCACTATGTTATTGTTAATGCCAATCTATACAGCGTATGATGACATCTTGTTCTTTATGAACAATTAATACAGATTCTATTTCTCACAATTGCCCTATCTCAAGCCCAAAATCAATGCAAATTTCCATTGGCTCTATAAGAAGCTTATGAGTAAGTAAATTAAAAATACTTTCCGTGGAGTCGAACTCATGAACATCTGTTCACAAAGCAGGCGCATCAACCCAGTAAGCCAGTGGACCATCAAAGGTGCAATTTGATGTCAAGAAAGGCAGTGAACATTGAATCGCTAATAGGTAAGTTAAAAAAGAAATCCATTGGTTTCTCTATGTTACTGTTAATGCCAATCTGTACAGTGTATGATGACATCTTGTTCTTTATGAACAATTAATACAGATTCTATATCTCACAATTGCACTATCTCAAGCCCAAAATCAATGCAAATTTGCATTGGCTCTATAGGAAGCCAAATGAAAAATAGTCTCCGTGGAGTCAGACTCATGAATACTTGCTCACAAGTCAGGCGCATTTTCCCAGAAAGCCACTGGACCATCACAGAAGCAATGCGATGTCAAGAAGAGCAGTGAACATTGAATCGCTAATAGGTAAGTTAAAAAAGAGATCCATTGGTTTCACTATGTTATTGTTAATGCCAATCTATACAACGTATGATGACATCTTGATCTTTATGAACAATTAATACAGATTTTATATCTCACAATTGCACTATCTCAAGCCCAAAATCAATGCAAATTTGCATTGGCTCTATGGGAAGCCAAATGAAAAATACTCTCCGTGGAGGTGAAATCATGAACACTTGTTGACAAGTCAGGCACATTAACCCAGAGAGCCACTGCACCATCACGTAAAAATGTGATGTAAAGAAGAGCAGTGAACATTGAATTGCTAATAGGTAAGTTAAAAAAGAAATCCATTGGTTTCACTATGTTATTGTTAATGCCAATCTATACAACGTATGATGACATCTTGATCTTTATGAACAATTAATACAGATTTTATATCTCACAATTGCACTATCTCAAGTCCAAAATCAATGCAAATTTCCATTGGCACTATAAGAAGCTTCTGAGTAAGTAAATTAAAAATACTTTCAGTTTAGTCGAACTCATGAACATCTGTTCACAAAGGAGGCGCATCAACTCAGTAAGCCAGTGGACCATCACAGGTGCAATTTGATGTCAAGAAGGGCAGTGAACATTGAATCGCTAATAGGTAAGTTAAAAAAGAAATCCATTGGTTTCTCTATGTTACTGTTAATGCCAATCTGTACAGTGTATGATGACATCTAGTTCTTTATGAACAATTAATACAGATTCTATATCTCACAATTCCACTATCTCAAGCACAAAATCAATGCAAATTTCCATTGGCTCTATAGGAAGCTAAATGAAAAATACTCTCCGTGGAGGTGAACTAATGAACACTTGTTGACAAGTCAGGCACATTAACCCAGAGAGCCACTGGACCATCACTTAAAAATGTGATGTAAAGAAGAGCAGTGAACATTGAATCGCTAATAGGTAAGTTAAAATAGAAATCCATTGGTTTCTCTATGTTACTGTTAATGCCAATCTGTACAGTGTATGATGACATCTTGTTCTTTATGAACAATTAATACAGATTCTATATCTCACAATTCCACTATCTCAAGCCCAAAATCAATGCAAATTTCCATTGGCTCTATGGGAAGCTGAATGAAAATACTCTCTGTGGAGTCGAACTCATGAACACTTGCTCACAAGTCAGACACTTTAACCCAGAGAGCCACTGGACCATCACAGGAGAAATGGGCTGTCAAGCAGAGCAGTGAACATTTAATCGCTAATATGTAAGTTAAAAAAGAAATCCATTGGTTTCACTATGTTATTGTTAATGCCAATCTATACAGCGTATGATGACATCTTGTTCTTTATGAACAATTAATACAGATTCTATTTCTCACAATTGCCCTATCTCAAGCCCAAAATCAATGCAAATTTCCATTGGCTCTATAAGAAGCTTATGAGTAAGTAAATTAAAAATACTTTCCGTGAAGTCGAACTCATGAACATCTGTTCACAAAGCAGGCGCATCAACCCAGTAAGCCAGTGGACCATCAAAGGTGCAATTTGATGTCAAGAAAGGCAGTGAACATTGAATCGCTAATAGGTAAGTTAAAAAAGAAATCCATTGGTTTCTCTATGTTACTGTTAATGCCAATCTGTACAGTGTATGATGACATCTTGTTCTTTATGAACAATTAATACAGATTCTATATCTCACAATTGCACTATCTCAAGCCCAAAATCAATGCAAATTTGGCTCTATAGGAAGCCAAATGAAAAATAGTCTCCGTGGAGTCAGACTCATGAATACTTGCTCACAAGTCAGGCACATTAACCCAGAGAGCCACTGCACCATCACGTAAAAATGTGATGTAAAGAAGAGCAGTGAACATTGAATCGCTAATAGGTAAGTTAAAAAAGAAATCCATTGGTTTCACTATGTTATTGTTAATGCCAGTCTATACAACGTATGATGACATCTTGATCTTTATGAACAATTAATACAGATTTTATATCTCACAATTGCCCTATCTCAAGTCCAAAATCAATGCAAATTTCCATTGGCACTATAAGAAGCTTCTGAGTAAGTAAATTAAAAATACTTTCAGTTTAGTCGAACTCATGAACATCTGTTCACAAAGGAGGCGCATCAACTCAGTAAGCCAGTGGACCATCACAGGTGCAATTTGATGTCAAGAAGGGCAGTGAACATTGAATCGCTAATAGGTAAGTTAAAAAAGAAATCCATTGGTTTCTCTATGTTACTGTTAATGCCAATCTGTACAGTGTATGATGACATCTTGTTCTTTATGAACAATTAATACAGATTCTATATCTCACAATTCCACTATCTCAAGCCCAAAATCAATGCAAATTTCCATTGGCTCTATAGGAAGCTGAATGAAAATACTCTCTGTGGAGTTGAACTCATGAACACTTGCTCGCAAGTCAGACACTTTAACCCAGAGAGCCACTGGACCATCACAGGAGAAATGGGCTGTCAAGCAGAGCAGTGAACATTTAATCGCTAATATGTAAGTTAAAAAAGAAATCCATTGGTTTCACTATGTTATTGTTAATGCCAATCTATACAGCGTATGATGACATCTTGTTCTTTATGAACAATTAATACAGATTCTATTTCTCACAATTGCCCTATCTCAAGCCCAAAATCAATGCAAATTTCCATTGGCTCTATAAGAAGCTTATGAGTAAGTAAATTAAAAATACTTTCCGTGGAGTCGAACTCATGAACATCTGTTCACAAAGCAGGCGCATCAACCCAGTAAGCCAGTGGACCATCAAAGATGCAATTTGATGTCAAGAAAGGCAGTGAACATTGAATCGCTAATAGGTAAGTTAAAAAAGAAATCCATTGGTTTCTCTATGTTACTGTTAATGCCAATCTGTACAGTGTATGATGACATCTTGTTCTTTATGAACAATTAATACAGATTCTATATCTCACAATTGCACTATCTCAAGCCCAAAATCAATGCAAATTTGCATTGGCTCTATAGGAAGCCAAATGAAAAATAGTCTCCGTGGAGTCAGACTCATGAATACTTGCTCACAAATCAGGCGCATTTTCCCAGAAAGCCACTGGACCATCACAGAAGCAATGCGATGTCAAGAAGAGCAGTGAACATTGAATCGCTAATAGGTAAGTTAAAAAAGAGATCCATTGGTTTCACTATGTTATTGTTAATGCCAATCTATACAACGTATGATGACATCTTGATCTTTATGAACAATTAATACAGATTTTATATCTCACAATTGCACTATCTCAAGCCCAAAATCAATGCAAATTTGCACTGGCTCTATGGGAAGCCAAATGAAAAATACTCTCCGTGGAGGTGAAATCATGAACACTTGTTGACAAGTCAGGCACATTAACCCAGAGAGCCACTGCACCATCACGTAAAAATGTGATGTAAAGAAGAGCAGTGAACATTGAATCGCTAATAGGTAAGTTAAAAAAGAAATCCATTGGTTTCACTATGTTATTGTTAATGCCAATCTATACAACGTATGATGACATCTTGATCTTTATGAACAATTAATACAGATTTTATATCTCACAATTGCACTATCTCAAGTCCAAAATCAATGCAAATTTCCATTGGCACTATAAGAAGCTTCTGAGTAAGTAAATTAAAAATACTTTCAGTTTAGTCGAACTCATGAACATCTGTTCACAAAGGAGGCGCATCAACTCAGTAAGCCAGTGGACCATCACAGGTGCAATTTGATGTCAAGAAGGGCAGTGAACATTGAATCGCTAATAGGTAAGTTAAAAAAGAAATCCATTGGTTTCTCTATGTTACTGTTAATGCCAATCTGTACAGTGTATGATGACATCTAGT
This sequence comes from Phyllobates terribilis, assembly GCF_046119375.1. Lineage (NCBI taxonomy): Eukaryota > Metazoa > Chordata > Amphibia > Anura > Dendrobatidae > Phyllobates > Phyllobates terribilis. Next base: position 321,560,343 of record NW_027362764.1, on the reverse strand, counting down.
TCTTTATGAACAATTAATACAGATTCTATATCTCACAATTCCACTATCTCAAGCACAAAATCAATGCAAATTTCCATTGGCTCTATAGGAAGCTAAATGAAAAATACTCTCCGTGGAGGTGAACTTATGAACACTTGTTGACAAGTCAGGCACATTAACCCAGAGAGCCACTGGACCATCACGTAAAAATGTGATGTAAAGAAGAGCAGTGAACATTGAATCGCTAATAGGTAAGTTAAAATAGAAATCCATTGGTTTCTCTATGTTACTGTTAATGCCAATCTGTACAGTGTATGATGACATCTTGTTCTTTATGAACAATTAATACAGATTCTATATCTCACAATTCCACTATCTCAAGCCCAAAATCAATGCAAATTTCCATTGGCTCTATAGGAAGCTGAATGAAAATACTCTCAGTGGAGTCGAACTCATGAACACTTGCTCACAAGTCAGACACTTTAACCCAGAGAGCCACTGGACCATCACAGGAGAAATGGGCTGTCAAGCAGAGCAGTGAACATTTAATCGCTAATATGTAAGTTAAAAAAGAAATCCATTGGTTTCACTATGTTATTGTTAATGCCAATCTATACAGCGTATGATGACATCTTGTTCTTTATGAACAATTAATACAGATTCTATTTCTCACAATTGCCCTATCTCAAGCCCAAAATCAATGCAAATTTCCATTGGCTCTATAAGAAGCTTATGAGTAAGTAAATTAAAAATACTTTCCGTGGAGTCGAACTCATGAACATCTGTTCACAAAGCAGGCGCATTAACCCAGTAAGCCAGTGGACCATCAAAGATGCAATTTGATGTCAAGAAAGGCAGTGAACATTGAATCGCTAATAGGTAAGTTAAAAAAGAAATCCATTGGTTTCTCTATGTTACTGTTAATGCCAATCTGTACAGTGTATGATGACATCTTGTTCTTTATGAACAATTAATACAGATTCTATATCTCACAATTGCACTATCTCAAGCCCAAAATCAATGCAAATTTGCGTTGGCTCTATAGGAAGCCAAATGAAAAATAGTCTCCGTGGAGTCAGACTCATGAATACTTGCTCACAAATCAGGCGCATTTTCCCAGAAAGCCACTGGACCATCACAGAAGCAATGCGATGTCAAGAAGAGCAGTGAACATTGAATCGCTAATAGGTAAGTTAAAAAAGAGATCCATTGGTTTCACTATGTTATTGTTAATGCCAATCTATACAACGTATGATGACATCTTGATCTTTATGAACAATTAATACAGATTTTATATCTCACAATTGCACTATCTCAAGCCCAAAATCAATGCAAATTTGCACTGGCTCTATGGGAAGCCAAATGAAAAATACTCTCCGTGGAGGTGAAATCATGAACACTTGTTGACAAGTCAGGCACATTAACCCAGAGAGCCACTGCACCATCACGTAAAAATGTGATGTAAAGAAGAGCAGTGAACATTGAATCGCTAATAGGTAAGTTAAAAAAGAAATCCATTGGTTTCACTATGTTATTGTTAATGCCAATCTATACAACGTATGATGACATCTTGATCTTTATGAACAATTAATACAGATTTTATATCTCACAATTGCACTATCTCAAGTCCAAAATCAATGCAAATTTCCATTGGCACTATAAGAATCTTCTGAGTAAGTAAATTAAAAATACTTTCAGTTTAGTCGAACTCATGAACATCTGTTCACAAAGGAGGCGCATCAACTCAGTAAGCCAGTGGACCATCACAGGTGCAATTTGATGTCAAGAAGGGCAGTGAACATTGAATCGCTAATAGGTAAGTTAAAAAAGAAATCCATTGGTTTCTCTATGTTACTGTTAATGCCAATCTGTACAGTGTATGATGACATCTAGTTCTTTATGAACAATTAATACAGATTCTATATCTCACAATTCCACTATCTCAAGCACAAAATCAATGCAAATTTCCATTGGCTCTATAGGAAGCTAAATGAAAAATACTCTCCGTGGAGGTGAACTTATGAACACTTGTTGACAAGTCAGGCACATTAACCCAGAGAGCCACTGGACCATCACGTAAAAATGTGATGTAAAGAAGAGCAGTGAACATTGAATCGCTAATAGGTAAGTTAAAATAGAAATCCATTGGTTTCTCTATGTTACTGTTAATGCCAATCTGTACAGTGTATGATGACATCTTGTTCTTTATGAACAATTAATACAGATTCTATATCTCACAATTCCACTATCTCAAGCCCAAAATCAATGCAAATTTCCATTGGCTCTATAGGAAGCTGAATGAAAATACTCTCAGTGGAGTCGAACTCATGAACACTTGCTCACAAGTCAGACACTTTAACCCAGAGAGCCACTGGACCATCACAGGAGAAATGGGCTGTCAAGCAGAGCAGTGAACATTTAATCGCTAATATGTAAGTTAAAAAAGAAATCCATTGGTTTCACTATGTTATTGTTAATGCCAATCTATACAGCGTATGATGACATCTTGTTCTTTATGAACAATTAATACAGATTCTATTTCTCACAATTGCCCTATCTCAAGCCCAAAATCAATGCAAATTTCCATTGGCTCTATAAGAAGCTTATGAGTAAGTAAATTAAAAATACTTTCCGTGGAGTCGAACTCATGAACATCTGTTCACAAAGCAGGCGCATCAACCAAGTAAGCCAGTGGACCATCAAAGGTGCAATTTGATGTCAAGAAAGGCAGTGAACATTGAATCGCTAATAGGTAAGTTAAAAAAGAAATCCATTGGTTTCTCTATGTTACTGTTAATGCCAATCTGTACAGTGTATGATGACATCTTGTTCTTTATGAACAATTAATACAGATTCTATATCTCACAATTGCACTATCTCAAGCCCAAAATCAATGCAAATTTGCATTGGCTCTATAGGAAGCCAAATGAAAAATAGTCTCCGTGGAGTCAAACTCATGAATACTTGCTCACAAGTCAGGCGCATTTTCCCAGAAAGCCACTGGACCATCACAGAAGCAATGCGATGTCAAGAAGAGCAGTGAACATTGAATCGCTAATAGGTAAGTTAAAAAAGAGATCCATTGGTTTCACTATGTTATTGTTAATGCCAATCTATACAACGTATGATGACATCTTGATCTTTATGAATAATTAATACAGATTTTATATCTCACAATTGCACTATCTCAAGCCCAAAATCAAAGCAAATTTCCATTGGCTCTATAGGAAGCTAAATGAAAAATACTCTCCGTGGAGGTGAACTTATGAACACTTGTTGACAAGTCAGGCACATTAACCCAGAGAGCCACTGGACCATCACGTAAAAATGTGATGTAAAGAAGAGCAGTGAACATTGAATCGCTAATAGGTAAGTTAAAATAGAAATCCATTGGTTTCTCTATGTTACTGTTAATGCCAATCTGTACAGTGTATGATGACATCTTGTTCTTTATGAACAATTAATACAGATTCTATATCTCACAATTCCACTATCTCAAGCCCAAAATCAATGCAAATTTCCATTGGCTCTATAGGAAGCTGAATGAAAATACTCTCTGTGGAGTCGAACTCATGAACACTTGCTCACAAGTCAGACACTTTAACCCAGAGAGCCACTGGACCATCACAGGAGAAATGGGCTGTCAAGCAGAGCAGTGAACATTTAATCGCTAATATGTAAGTTAAAAAAGAAATCCATTGGTTTCACTATGTTATTGTTAATGCCAATCTATACAGCGTATGATGACATCTTGTTCTTTATGAACAATTAATACAGATTCTATTTCTCACAATTGCCCTATCTCAAGCCCAAAATCAATGCAAATTTCCATTGGCTCTATAAGAAGCTTATGAGTAAGTAAATTAAAAATACTTTCCGTGGAGTCGAACTCATGAACATCTGTTCACAAAGCAGGCGCATCAACCAAGTAAGCCAGTGGACCATCAAAGGTGCAATTTGATGTCAAGAAAGGCAGTGAACATTGAATCGCTAATAGGTAAGTTAAAAAAGAAATCCATTGGTTTCTCTATGTTACTGTTAATGCCAATCTGTACAGTGTATGATGACATCTTGTTCTTTATGAACAATTAATACAGATTCTATATCTCACAATTGCACTATCTCAAGCCCAAAATCAATGCAAATTTGGCTCTATAGGAAGCCAAATGAAAAATAGTCTCCGTGGAGTCAGACTCATGAATTCTTGCTCACAAGTCAGGCACATTAACCCAGAGAGCCACTGCACCATCACGTAAAAATGTGATGTAAAGAAGAGCAGTGAACATTGAATCGCTAATAGGTAAGTTAAAAAAGAAATCCATTGGTTTCACTATGTTACTGTTAATGCCAATCTGTACAGTGTATGATGACATCTTGTTCTTTATGAACAATTAATACAGATTCTATATCTCACAATTGCACTATCTCAAGCCCAAAATCAATGCAAATTTGGCTCTATAGGAAGCCAAATGAAAAATAGTCTCCGTGGAGTCAGACTCATGAATTCTTGCTCACAAGTCAGGCACATTAACCCAGAGAGCCACTGCACCATCACGTAAAAATGTGATGTAAAGAAGAGCAGTGAACATTGAATCGCTAATAGGTAAGTTAAAAAAGAAATCCATTGGTTTCACTATGTTACTGTTAATGCCAATCTGTACAGTGTATGATGACATCTTGTTCTTTATGAACAATTAATACAGATTCTATATCTCACAATTGCACTATCTCAAGCCCAAAATCAATGCAAATTTGGCTCTATAGGAAGCCAAATGAAAAATAGTCTCCGTGGAGTCAGACTCATGAATACTTGCTCACAAGTCAGGCACATTAACCCAGAGAGCCACTGCACCATCACGTAAAAATGTGATGTAAAGAAGAGCAGTGAACATTGAATCGCTAATAGGTAAGTTAAAAAAGAAATCCATTGGTTTCACTATGTTATTGTTAATGCCAGTCTATACAACGTATGATGACATCTTGATCTTTATGAACAATTAATACAGATTTTATATCTCACAATTGCCCTATCTCAAGTCCAAAATCAATGCAAATTTCCATTGGCACTATAAGAAGCTTCTGAGTAAGTAAATTAAAAATACTTTCAGTTTAGTCGAACTCATGAACATCTGTTCACAAAGGAGGCGCATCAACTCAGTAAGCCAGTGGACCATCACAGGTGCAATTTGATGTCAAGAAGGGCAGTGAACATTGAATCGCTAATAGGTAACTTAAAAAAGAAATCCATTGGTTTCTCTATGTTACTGTTAATGCCAATCTGTACAGTGTATGATGACATCTTGTTCTTTATGAACAATTAATACAGATTCTATATCTCACAATTCCACTATATCAAGCCCAAAATCAATGCAAATTTCCATTGGCTCTATAGGAAGCTAAATGAAAAATACTCTCCGTGGAGGTGAACTCATGAACACTTGTTGACAAGTCAGGCACATTAACCCAGAGAGCCACTGGACCATCACGTAAAAATGTGATGTAAAGAAGAGCAGTGAACATTGAATCGCTAATAGGTAAGTTAAAAAAGAAATCCATTGGTTTCTCTATGTTACTGTTAATGCCAATCTGTACAGTGTATGATGACATCTTGTTCTTTATGAACAATTAATACAGATTCTATATCTCACAATTCCACTATCTCAAGCCCAAAATCAATGCAAATTTCCATTGGCTCTATAGGAAGCTGAATGAAAATACTCTCTGTGGAGTTGAACTCATGAACACTTGCTCGCAAGTCAGACACTTTAACCCAGAGAGCCACTGGACCATCACAGGAGAAATGGGCTGTCAAGCAGAGCAGTGAACATTTAATCGCTAATATGTAAGTTAAAAAAGAAATCCATTGGTTTCACTATGTTATTGTTAATGCCAATCTATACAGCGTATGATGACATCTTGTTCTTTATGAACAATTAATACAGATTCTATTTCTCACAATTGCCCTATCTCAAGCCCAAAATCAATGCAAATTTCCATTGGCTCTATAAGAAGCTTATGAGTAAGTAAATTAAAAATACTTTCCGTGGAGTCGAACTCATGAACATCTGTTCACAAAGCAGGCGCATCAACCCAGTAAGCCAGTGGACCATCAAAGGTGCAATTTGACGTCAAGAAAGGCAGTGAACATTGAATCGCTAATAGGTAAGTTAAAAAAGAAATCCATTGGTTTCTCTATGTTACTGTTAATGCCAATCTGTACAGTGTATGATGACATCTTGTTCTTTATGAACAATTAATACAGATTCTATATCTCACAATTGCACTATCTCAAGCCCAAAATCAATGCAAATTTGCATTGGCTCTATAGGAAGCCAAATGAAAAATAGTCTCCGTGGAGTCAGACTCATGAATACTTGCTCACAAATCAGGCACATTTTCCCAGAAAGCCACTGGACCATCACAGAAGCAATGCGATGTCAAGAAGAGCAGTGAACATTGAATCGCTAATAGGTAAGTTAAAAAAGAGATCCATTGGTTTCACTATGTTATTGTTAATGCCAATCTATACAACGTATGATGACATCTTGATCTTTATGAACAATTAATACAGATTTTATATCTCACAATTGCACTATCTCAAGCCCAAAATCAATGCAAATTTGCATTGGCTCTATGGGAAGCCAAATGAAAAATACTCTCCGTGGAGGTGAAATCATGAACACTTGTTGACAAGTCAGGCACATTAACCCAGAGAGCCACTGCACCATCACGTAAAAATGTGATGTAAAGAAGAGCAGTGAACATTGAATCGCTAATAGGTAAGTTAAAAAAGAAATCCATTGGTTTCACTATGTTATTGTTAATGCCAATCTATACAACGTATGATGACATCTTGATCTTTATGAACAATTAATACAGATTTTATATCTCACAATTGCACTATCTCAAGTCCAAAATCAATGCAAATTTCCATTGGCACTATAAGAAGCTTCTGAGTAAGTAAATTAAAAATACTTTCAGTTTAGTCGAACTCATGAACATCTGTTCACAAAGGAGGCGCATCAACTCAGTAAGCCAGTGGACCATCACAGGTGCAATTTGATGTCAAGAAGGGCAGTGAACATTGAATCGCTAATAGGTAAGTTAAAAAAGAAATCCATTGGTTTCTCTATGTTACTGTTAATGCCAATCTGTACAGTGTATGATGACATCTAGTTCTTTATGAACAATTAATACAGATTCTATATCTCACAATTGCACTATCTCAAGCACAAAATCAATGCAAATTTCCATTGGCTCTATAGGAAGCTAAATGAAAAATACTCTCCGTGGAGGTGAACTTATGAACACTTGTTGACAAGTCAGGCACATTAACCCAGAGAGCCACTGGACCATCACGTAAAAATGTGATGTAAAGAAGAGCAGTGAACATTGAATCGCTAATAGGTAAGTTAAAATAGAAATCCATTGGTTTCTCTATGTTACTGTTAATGCCAATCTGTACAGTGTATGATGACATCTTGTTCTTTATGAACAATTAATACAGATTCTATATCTCACAATTCCACTATCTCAAGCCCAAAATCAATGCAAATTTCCATTGGCTCTATAGGAAGCTGAATGAAAATACTCTCAGTGGAGTCGAACTCATGAACACTTGCTCACAAGTCAGACACTTTAACCCAGAGAGCCACTGGACCATCACAGGAGAAATGGGCTGTCAAGCAGAGCAGTGAACATTTAATCGCTAATATGTAAGTTAAAAAAGAAATCCATTGGTTTCACTATGTTATTGTTAATGCCAATCTATACAGCGTATGATGACATCTTGTTCTTTATGAACAATTAATACAGATTCTATTTCTCACAATTGCCCTATCTCAAGCCCAAAATCAATGCAAATTTCCATTGGCTCTATAAGAAGCTTATGAGTAAGTAAATTAAAAATACTTTCCGTGGAGTCGAACTCATGAACATCTGTTCACAAAGCAGGCGCATCAACCAAGTAAGCCAGTGGACCATTAAAGGTGCAATTTGATGTCAAGAAAGGCAGTGAACATTGAATCGCTAATAGGTAAGTTAAAAAAGAAATCCATTGGTTTCTCTATGTTACTGTTAATGCCAATCTGTACAGTGTATGATGACATCTTGTTCTTTATGAACAATTAATACAGATTCTGTATCTCACAATTGCACTATCTCAAGCCCAAAATCAATGCAAATTTGCATTGGCTCTATAGGAAGCCAAATGAAAAATAGTCTCCGTGGAGTCAAACTCATGAATACTTGCTCACAAGTCAGGCGCATTTTCCCAGAAAGCCACTGGACCATCACAGAAGCAATGCGATGTCAAGAAGAGCAGTGAACATTGAATCGCTAATAGGTAAGTTAAAAAAGAGATCCATTGGTTTCACTATGTTATTGTTAATGCCAATCTATACAACGTATGATGACATCTTGATCTTTATGAACAATTAATACAGATTTTATATCTCACAATTGCACTATCTCAAGCCCAAAATCAAAGCAAATTTCCATTGGCTCTATAGGAAGCTAAATGAAAAATACTCTCCGTGGAGGTGAACTTATGAACACTTGTTGACAAGTCAGGCACATTAACCCAGAGAGCCACTGGACCATCACGTAAAAATGTGATGTAAAGAAGAGCAGTGAACATTGAATCGCTAATAGGTAAGTTAAAATAGAAATCCATTGGTTTCTCTATGTTACTGTTAATGCCAATCTGTACAGTGTATGATGACATCTTGTTCTTTATGAACAATTAATACAGATTCTATATCTCACAATTCCACTATCTCAAGCCCAAAATCAATGCAAATTTCCATTGGCTCTATAGGAAGCTGAATGAAAATACTCTCTGTGGAGTCGAACTCATGAACACTTGCTCACAAGTCAGACACTTTAACCCAGAGAGCCACTGGACCATCACAGGAGAAATGGGCTGTCAAGCAGAGCAGTGAACATTTAATCGCTAATATGTAAGTTAAAAAAGAAATCCATTGGTTTCACTATGTTATTGTTAATGCCAATCTATACAGCGTATGATGACATCTTGTTCTTTATGAACAATTAATACAGATTCTATTTCTCACAATTGCCCTATCTCAAGCCCAAAATCAATGCAAATTTCCATTGGCTCTATAAGAAGCTTATGAGTAAGTAAATTAAAAATACTTTCCGTGGAGTCGAACTCATGAACATCTGTTCACAAAGCAGGCGCATCAACCAAGTAAGCCAGTGGACCATCAAAGGTGCAATTTGATGTCAAGAAAGGCAGTGAACATTGAATCGCTAATAGGTAAGTTAAAAAAGAAATCCATTGGTTTCTCTATGTTACTGTTAATGCCAATCTGTACAGTGTATGATGACATCTTGTTCTTTATGAACAATTAATACAGATTCTATATCTCACAATTGCACTATCTCAAGTCCAAAATCAATGCAAATTTCCATTGGCTCTATAGGAAGCCAAATGAAAAATAGTCTCCGTGGAGTCAAACTCATGAATACTTGCTCACAAGTCAGGCGCATTTTCCCAGAAAGCCACTGGACCATCACAGAAGCAATGCGATGTCAAGAAGAGCAGTGAACATTGAATCGCTAATAGGTAAGTTAAAAAAGAGATCCATTGGTTTCACTATGTTATTGTTAATGCCAATCTATACAACGTATGATGACATCTTGATCTTTATGAACAATTAATACAGATTTTATATCTCACAATTGCACTATCTCAAGCCCAAAATCAAAGCAAATTTGCATTGGCTCTATAGGAAGCCAAATGAAAAATAGTCTCCGTGGAGTCAAACTCATGAATACTTGCTCACAAGTCAGGCGCATTAACCCAGAAAGCCACTGGACCATCACAGAAATAATGCGATGTCAAGAAGAGCAGTGAACATTGAATTGATAATAGGTAATTTAAAAAATAAATCCATTGGTTTCACTATGTTATTGTTAATGCCAATCTATACAGCGTATGATGACATCTTGTTCTTTATGAACAATTAATACAGATTCTATTTCTCACAATTGCCCTATCTCGAGCCCAAAATCAATACAAATTTCCATTGGCTCTATAAGAAGCTTATGAGTAAGTAAATTAAAAATACTTTCCGTGGAGTCGAACTCATGAACATCTGTTCACAAAGCAGGCGCATCAACCCAGTAAGCCAGTGGACCATCAAAGATGCAATTTGATGTCAAGAAAGGCAGTGAACATTGAATCGCTAATAGGTAAGTTAAAAAAGAAATCCATTGGTTTCTCTATGTTACTGTTAATGCCAATCTGTACAGTGTATGATGACATCTTGTTCTTTATGAACAATTAATACAGATTCTATATCTCACAATTGCACTATCTCAAGCCCACAATCAATGCAAATTTCCATTGGCTCTATAGGAAGCAGAATGAAAATACTCCCTGTGGAGTTGAACTCATGAACACTTGCTCACAAGCCAGGCGCATTAACCCGGAGAGCCACTGGACCAACACAGTAGAAATGTGAAGTCAAGAAGAGCAGTGAACATTGAATCGCTAACAGGTAAGTTAAAAAAGTAATCCATTCGTTTCACTATGTTTTTGTTAATGCCAATCTATACAGCGTATGATGACATCTTGTTCTTTATGAACAATTAATACAGATTCTATTTCTCACAATTGCACTATCTCAAGTCCAAAATCAGTGCAAATTTTCATTGGCTCTATAAGAAGCTTATGAGTAAGTAATTGAAAAATTCTTTCCGTGGAGTTGAACTCATGAACATCTGTTCACAAAGGAGGCGCATCAACCGAGTAAGCCAGTGGACCATCACAGGTGCAATTTGATGTCAAGAAGGGCAGTGAACATTGAATCGCTAATAGGTAAGTAAAAAAAGAAATCCATTGGTTTCACTATGTTATTGTTAATGCCAATCTATACAGAGTATGATGACATCTTGTTCTTTATGAACAATTAATACAGATTCTTTTTCTCACAATTGACTATCTCAAGCCCAAAATCAATGCAAATTTCCATTGACTCTATAGGAAGCTAAATGAAAAATATTCTCCGTGGAGGTGAACTCATGAACACTTGTTGACAAGTCAGGCACATTAACCCAGAGAGCCTCTGCACCATCACGTAAAAATGTGATGTAAAGAAGAGCAGTGAACATTGAATCGCTAATAGGTAAGTTAAAAAAGAAATCCATTGGTTTCACTATGTTATTGTTAATGCCAATCTATACAACGTATGATGACATCTTGATCTTTATGAACAATTAATACAGATTTTATATCTCACAATTGCACTATCTCAAGTCCAAAATCAATGCAAATTTCCATTGGCACTATAAGAAGCTTCTGAGTAAGTAAATTAAAAATACTTTCAGTTTAGTTGAACTCATGAACATCTGTTCACAAAGAGGCGCATCAACTCAGTAAGCCAGTGGACCATCACAGGTGCAATTTGATGTCAAGAAGGGCAGTGAACATTGAATCCCTAATAGGTAAGTTAAAAAAGAAATCCATTGGTTTCTCTATGTTACTGTTAATGCCAATCTGGACAGGGTATGATGACATGTTGTTCTTTATGAACAATTAATACAGATTCTATATCTCACAATTGCACTATCTCAAGCCCAAAATCAATGCAAATTTGCATTGGCTCTATAGGAAGCCAAATGAAAAATAGTCTCCGTGGAGTCAAACTCATGAATACTTGCTCACAAGTCAGGCGCATTAACCCAGAAAGCCACTGGACCATCACAGAAGCAATGCGATGTTAAGAAGAGCAGTGAACATTGAATTGATAATAGGTAATTTAAAAAAGAAATCCATTGGTTTCACTATGTTATTGTTAATGCCAATCTATACAGCGTATGATGACATCTTGTTCTTTATGAACAATTAATACAGATTCTTTTTCTCACAATTGCACTATCTCAAGCCCAAAATCAATGTAAATTTCCATTGGCTCTATATTAAGCTAAATGAAAAATACTCTCCGTGGAGTCAAGCTCAAGAACACTTGCTCACAAGTCAGACACTTTAACCCAGAGAGAAACTGGACCATCACAGGAGAAATGGGCTGTCAAGCAGAGCAGTGAAAATGTAATCGCTAATATGTAAGTTAAAAAAGAAATCCATTGGTTTCACTATGTTATTGTTAATGCCAATCTATACAGCGTATGATGACATCTTGTTCTTTATGAACAATTAATACAGATTCTATTTCTCACAATTGCCCTATCTCAAGCCCAAAATCAATGCAAATTTCCATTGGCTCTATAAGAAGCTTATGAGTAGTGTTGAGCCACCCCCGTAGTGTTCGAGTTCGGTTCGGTTCGTCGAACACCCGTGTGTTCGCCGAGCTGTTCGTCGAACTGTTCGTCGAACACCTTCGAACACCGTTAAAACCAATGGCAGGCAAACAAAAACACATAGAAACACATAGAAAACACCTTCAAAGGTGTCCAAAAGCTGACAAACTGCTCAGAAGACACAACTAACACATGGAAAAGTGACAAGTACATATAGTCATGCGAAAAGAAAAGAGGTGGAGGAGTAAAAGGAGGGGGAGACACAGATATAGGCATGTCATGCCCTTCTAAAATCCAAAAAGTGAGAAGCCGAGACGGCCATTCCGCTCCTGCCCGTGCCACCTCCGTGTCGCCGGGTTTGTGCCAGAGCCGCGGTGAACCCTGACGGCCAGCCCCCCTCTCCCAATACTGGTGCCTGTCCGCTGGTGGGTCGAGAGAGCCCCCCTGTGGTGGAGGCAGCTCTAAGCTTTTTAATTTAAATTGTCCCTCTAATTTGAATGAATACACTTTAAATCCATTTACAAGGATCTATTGGAGGGCAAGTCTCATGCCAGCAGCCGCGTAATTCCAGCTCCAGTAGCGTCCACTAAAGCTGCTGCAGTTAAAAAGCTTTTATAAGGATCGAGCTCGGCTGTCCACCGCAAGGCATCCTAGTGCCAGTCCCAGCCCCTATGCCTTGGGGTGCCTCCTGATGCTCTTCACTAAGTATCCCGTGGTCCCGAAGCATTTCCTTTGAAAAAATTAAGTGTCCAAACTACAGGTGGTGTAGCTTGCTTAACAGCCGGGATAATCCGCTGACTAGCAGACACTGCTACTAGGCACAAAGTATTTCCTGGGCTAGATGCAGTTAAAAATTTGTAAGTAGATACTCTCGTTGGATGCTGAGAAAGCATTCCATAGAGTCTCCTGGCACGCCATATATGATTCTCTTAAAAAGCTTGGGGTAGGGGTCTAGGGGACCCTTTTATAGCCAAAATCACGGCCCTGTATCACAATACGTCACCTAGGCTGAAGATAAATGGAACTGTAGCACCGAGGGCTCGGTTGCTACAGACGTATTGCACCTCACCCAGAGGTGTGATATCTCACTCTCAGATAAGGATGGAGTGTGGATCAGGACCCGACACCTGCATGCATTACACCACATTGCCGTGGGGCAGGGCGACCAATATGCCCCTGAGATGGGCACGACAGTCCCTGTCCCTGGCTGGAGTGGGGGGAGGGAACACTGAGGAAGGGGAACCCTGCAGTGCAGGAGCAGGGAGGAAGCAGTTCCTGGGTGCATTGAGAAGGGAGTATAAAAGGTGGGCACCATCTTAGTTCAGTGCAGAGAAGTCTGAGCAGAAGTGGCAGGGAGCAGGGGCTCTGCATGAGCTCTGCTCCGGAGGCGGGCCTAGTAACAGAGGCCCAGGCCTGCAAGAGGGAGAAGGAAGGAAGAGGAGCGGAGAAGGCTCCAGGAACGAGGAATGAAGGGATCCCAGGGGTGCGGACGGGCGAGTCGCCACCGCACGCCCGAATCCACCTGCGTGGAGGGGTCAGGCCAAAGGGGGAGACCGGTCCCCGAACTAGTGGAGGCAGGAAACGACCCTCAGCTAGAAACCGGAGGCTCTGACATTTTATGTGGCGCAGCCCCTTGCTCCACCCGCTAGGAAGGCACCACATAGGGTCAGGGTAACTGGCGCCAAGTTTACCAAGAGGAGGCCCGAGGCAGCCGGACAGAAGTGTTGGTAAGAAAGGCCAGACAAAGGACACACAAAGGGGGTCCTGTGAAGCGCTCCAAAGTTATCTGGGAGTTGTCTGAGCCCCTCACCTGGTGAGCACAGTACGACGTGGGCAGCCGTTACCTGCAGACATGGTCTGGATAATAAGAACTGTGAGTAAAGGCCCTGAACTGCATCACTGACTCCGTGTCGTTACTGCTGCTGCCCTGCACCATCACCCCCATCCTCCGCATACACTGCCCTGAGGCTATACTCCTCCCGTGGGGAGTTATGCTACGCTCTGCTGCACCCACAACACCAGCCTTAGCGGTCTGCCCTGTAGCGGCGGTTCACTCTGACCGCAATCCACGGGTGGCGTAGTCGGACATTTAAACATCAAAACCACATAAATAGTTCCGCCACTGGTTTGACCGCCCTGAGCCACGGAACCGGATCGCCGCCACGAAGACTACAACCACCAGCATCCACCAAAAAGGGTCCGGCTCCGGGTGTCCCAAGGCCCAGGGGGTGCGTCAGAACATTTTCATCACCTTTCACAATCACCAATGGGACAAGGCAGGGATGTCCTCTGTCCCCTCTCTTATACATCCTAGTGACGGAGCACCTGCTCTCATCAATTCGCCATAACCCCAATATTAGGTGGATTGAGGTGGGAGGCACCGAGTACAAGTGCTCTCTATTTGCTGATGATGTCCTAGTATATATCACTCAATCACATATATCCATCCCTGCTGTTATGGCTGAAATAGATCACTTTGTTACATGGTAAAATTTTAAAATCAATGCAGCGAAGTCTGAGGCCCTCGATGTCTCCCTCCCTAAATCCATATAGGATTCCATCCAGTCCAACTTTCCCTTTGCCTGGCCCTCACAGGGTATCAAATACTTAGGAATTCCTATTCATAGAGACCTCTCCCATCTATGTTATCTTAATTTTGGGCCCTTTATTGAACAATTCCATACAGACCATGGTTGGCAAGTTAGAACTGTAAGATTCACTACGTGAACCACTGGTGTTTTGTGGAAAAGCACATGTACACCGCGTTCCAAATTATTATGCAAAAAGTGTTTAGGAGTGATAAGGGAAGAATTTGTTTGTTTGTCAGTTAAACTCATTGATGGTGATGTGTGTCAGGGCTCTTTATATCACTGTAAGCAATTGCAGACACCTGTGCTAATTAGTTTGGCAGGTGTGTCCAATGAAAGGCAAGACTACTTAAGAAGGCTCTCTCACATTATTAAGCAGCCTACATTTTCTGCCAAAATGGGAAAGAAAAAGGATGTGTCGGCTGCTGAGAAGCAACAAATTGTGGAGTGTTTAGGTCAAGGCATGACTACAATCAACATTGTGCGATGATCAGGATGAAGTGTCTTGGCAATCAAGAAGTATGTAGCTGATTCACAGTACACACGTGTGCGTGCTGATAAGGGCAAATTGAGGACTCTTTCCTACAGGCAATTACGTCAGGTTGAAAGAGCAGCGGCAAAAAAGCCTTGTCATAGCAGCAGACAAGTTTTTGAAGCTGCTTGTGCCTCCAATGTCCCCCGAACAACAAGATGCAGGGTCCTTCAGAGGTTTGCAGCTGTGCATACGCCATCCTGTCGACCTCCTCTATCCACTTCACACAAGCAGAAACGGCTCCAGTGGGCCAAACATTACATGAAGACTGATTTCAAAACTGTTTTGTTCACGGATGAGTGCCGTGCAGCGCTCGATGGTCCAGATGAATGGAGTGGAGGATGGCTGGTTGATGGACACCCCACGCAAACACGGCTACAGCGCCAACAAGGAGGAGGTGGAGTAATGTTTTGGGCTGGAATCATGGGGAGAGAGATTGTCGGCCCCTTTAGGATCCCTGAAGGCGCTAAAGATGAACTCCATAATGTATGTGGATTTTCTCAAACAGCACTTCCTGCCATGGTTCAAGAAGAAGAACCGTGTATTTCACAGCAAGATCATTTTTCTGCATGATAATGCACCATCTCATGCTGCACATAAAACATCTGCATCTCTGGCTGATATGGGCATAAAAGGGGACAAACTTATGGTGTGACCCCCATGCTCCCCTGACCTCTACCCCATTCAGAACCTTTGGAGCATCATTAAAAGGAGTGTCTATGATGGCGGGAGGCAGTTCACATCTAAGCAACAGCTCTGGGAGGGTATTCTGTCCTCATGCAAAACAATTGAAGCAGAAACCATCCAAAACCTGACAAATTCAATGGACGAGAGAGTTCAGAAGCTCCTTTCGAACAAGGGGTCCTATGTGAAAATGTAACATCACCTAGAATAAAGTTTTGAGTTGAAAACTGTTTGATTTCAGTTTCTAACAACCTGCTAATGCTTATAATTTCAAAAATGACCATTTTTTTGGTCTTTATTAAAATGAAAAGGTTGATCGAAAAGTTTGGGGGATCTAAGAGTGTGGCAACCCAGTAGTCATGATTACTTCGAATTCTGACAATATGAGGGTCATGCTGCAGGTAGTGCAGCAAGAAGGCACTTATGTGTCTTGCGCATCTCGGAGCCCCAAAATTATTTTCCGGGCTAGATGCAGCTAAAAATTATTTTTAATTTTAAATCTGGTGAAGCTTATTATAGATGGCCTAATAGGATCAGTGCTGCACACTGCTACAAAGCCCAAATTATTTTCCAGTCAAGATACAGATAAACATGATTAGTAATTTGAAAGCTTAAAACGGTTGGTAGGGTGATTTTAACCAATCATCAAGCTTTTACTCTCCCCAGGATGACACAGGGGTAGAAAAGTCATTTCGGATCCATGATTTGTTCATCTTTATGAACGTGAGTCTGTCTACATTATCAGTGGAGAGCCGCGTGCGCTTATCTGTCAGCACACCACCAGCAGCGCTGAACACACGTTCAGACAGAACGCTGGCTGCGGGGCATGACAAGATCTCCAAGGCGTAAGTGGCTAGCTCCAGCCATTTATCCAGATTGGAAGCCCAAAAAGAGCAAGGGTCCAGTGACACAGTCGTGGCTTCAATGTTTACTTGGAGATACTCCTGTACCATCGTCTCTAGGCGTTGACTATGTGTCAGACTTCTTGTCTCCTGTGGCCTTGCAAAGGATGGGCTAAAAAAGTGGTGAAATGATTCCGCAAAATTGATGTTACCAGCAGATACTGTGGTTCTGTTACGGTTTGAGTGCTGAACACTTGACGGTCCCACGGTTGGCAAGTTGGAACTGTGAGATTCACTACGTGCACCACTGGTATTTTGTGGAAAAGCACATGTAAGATTCTGCAACAGTCTCTGCTGATACTCCTGCATGCGTGCATCCCTTTCTATGGCAGGAATAATTTCTGCAAATTTACTTTTGTACCGGGGATCTAACAGTGTGGCAACCCAGTAGTCAGGATTATTTCTAATTCTCACAATTCGAGGGTCATGTTGCAGGTAGTGCAGCAAGAAGGCACTCATGTGTGTTGCGCATCCAGGAGCACCAAGTCCCTGTTGTGTTGGTGGCGAGGTAACAATCATGCTTCCTTCCTCTGTCCTCTCCCCCCAACCTCGCACAACAGAAATGTGATCAAGGTCTCCCTCATCTGATGAGTCTTCCATCAGTTCGTCCTCCACTTCTTCCTGGGCTCCTGCACCTTCCTCACTAGTTTGGCTGCTACCATGCGCCCTGGTAAAACCATCTCCCCCACCCTCACATGCCTGCCGCCTTGGTGCTGCCGACCGTCTGGACCTTGCAGATGTTAGCCCTTCCGCATACAACTCCTCCTCCTCTACTTCCTCCACCTCCTCTTGTGCCACCACCTGACTCCGAATTCTGTTTAACATGTGCTCCAGCATGTAAATCACCGGAATAGTCATGCTGATAATGGCATCGTCAGCACTAAACATCTTCGTCGCCATTTCAAAACTGTGCAGAAGGGTGCATAGGTCCCTGATCTGAGACCACTCCTCCAGCGTGATTTGCCCCACCTCTGAATCTCGTTGGCCCAGGCTATACGTCAGAACGTATTGCACCAGGGCTTGTCGGTGCTGCCACAGTCGCTGCAACATGTGCAGAGTTGAATTCCACCGGGTAGGCACATCGCATTTTAGCCGGTGAAGTGGCAGGCCCAACGACTTCTGTAGAGATGTAAGTCGCTGAGCTGCGGGATGCGAACGGCGGAAGTGAGCACACAGCGACCGTGCCCTCTGCAGAAGGCCATCTAGTCTGGGATAGTGGGCTAAAAATTGCTGGACAACCAGGTTCAACACGTGAGCCATACAAGGCACGTGTGTGACATTGCCCCGGCGAAGGGCCGCACCCAGGTTTGCAGCATTGTCGCACACGGCCTTCCCTGGTTTCAGGTCCAGTGGAGACAACCATTCATGAAATTGGTTCTCCAGAGCTGACCACAACTCCTCAGCTGTGTGACTCACATTTCCCAGACATTTCAATGTAAAAACCGCCTGATGACGTTGAGCCCTACTGCCAGCATAGTAAGGAGGTGTGCAGGATCCCTTCTGCGCAGTTAGAAAGCTTGTGGCATGACCAGACAGGCTTTGGGTGCAGGTGGAAGACCGAGAGGAGGTTGAGGAGGCAGAAGCAGTGGAGGAAAAATGACATAAAGAGGATTGACGCACAACTCGTGGGGACGGCAAGACTTGGACAGCAGCCCCTTGTCCTGCTGTCACCATAGTTACCCAGTGCCCAGTCAGCGACATGTAACGCCCCTGTCCATGCCTACTCGTCCAAGTGTCTGTGGTTAAATGCACCCTGTCACACACAGAGTTTCTCAAAGAAGCGGTGATGTTGTGTGTGACATGCTGGTGGAGCGCAGGCACACCTTTCTTTGAGAAGTAGTGCCGACTGGGCATCTGGTACTGGGGCACTGCGACGGACATAAGGTCTCGAAAATCCTCTGTGTCCACCAGGCGGAAAGGCAGCATTTCTGTAGCCAAGAGCTTGCAGATGGTGAAATTCAACCTCTTAGCTTTCTCATGGCTAGGAGGAAATGGTCTTTTACTTGTCCACATCTGAGGGACCGAGGGCTGGCTATTGTGCTTAGACGGGGTTGATAAGGGTGTCCCCGGCAAACTGCCGGTCTGTGAGGAAGATGCAGGCGGACATGTTAGGTTGCCTTGATCCAAAGGTGGTGCTATCGATGTCGGACAGCGCTCAAGACCAGCTGGTGTTACCACCTCCAAAGAAAATGATGACCTGCCAATCACGCTGGCTGTTGCGGGTAAAGAGGTGGCAGGTCTGCGCCCCAAAACAGGTGTGACTGCTGTCCCCCCAGTCACAGAGGATGAAGAGGCCGCGGATGCACAAGATATGGCAGACGGTGGTTGGCCCGGCCGGCTAGACCGCATTGTAGCACACTGAGCTTCCCACTGCAACTTATGCTTCATGTCCATGTGCCGGTTCATGCATGAAGTACTCAAACTATGTATTTTTTGGCCTCTACTTAGCTTTTGCTGACAAATGTTACAGATAACACGAGTTGGGTCATCTTTATCGATCTGAAAAAATGCCCAGGCTATGCAAGGCTTAGCACCCATGCGACCTGAAGAGCCACCACGACTTGTGGTGAGAGGCAGAGTTGTGTTTGAGGATGCAGTTGTTGACGTGCTTCCAGTACTACGTCTCTGTCCAGGAAGGCGCAACCTGACCTCGTCGTCACTAGCATCTTCCTCCACCTCCTCTGCTGACCTCATCTCTTGGCTGACTGTGGGTTGACAGTAAGTGGGATCTCCGACCTCATCATCATCACCCTGTGCGTTATCACACCCGTCGTCCTCAGAGCCAACCTGTTCCTGCCCTGACAAAAAACTAAAGTTGTCGCTCCAATCAGGTATTTGAGTCTTATCATCGTCTTCCTCATTGTCTCCACCAACAGGAGTTACAGTTTGGGAATGAGGGTCTACATTATGGTCAGAACCTTCTGCGTCTGGTCCTGGATCCGACTCATAAAGATTCTGGGCATCAGTGCAGATCATTTCCTCGTCTGGATTCACCGAAGCGCTGGAGTCGACCTCTGATTCCCAGGCTATAGTATGAGTAAACAGCTCTGCAGACTCAACCATCTGTTCTACCTCATACTCAGACGGGCAGCTGGAGATTTGGGAGCTGTGAGGAAGCAAGTGCGATTTGGGTGACACCTTTGAGGACTGGAGTATTTGTGATGTTGAAGTTGATGTGGAGGAGAGCCCACTTAAAGGAGCACTTGATATCCGTTGAAGCACCTGCTGTTTTTGTGCCTCATCTGGAATTTGTAGCGATTGGCGTGGCCGTAAGAAAGGGATCTTATCACATTGTCCGCTAAAAGAAGTAGACATTTTAGTTTGGCTGGAAGATGGTCTTTCTTCTGCACCTACCCCACGGACACAACCTTTTTTCCCCTTCCCAACACGCCTATTCCCCTTTCCACCAGCAGCAGGCCTTTTTCCACTCATTTTGGTGGTTAACTAATTCACAACTCTGGAGTTGTTTGCACAAAAAAACAATGGATGGTAACTGAGCAGAGCTGAGTGGCCAAACTGTGGTATTAGGCCAAAACTATTGGCTGGGCTAGATGCAGAAAAAAATTATTTTTAATTTGCAACCTGATGGAGGTCAGTATAGATGGACTAATAGAACAAGTCCCACACGCTGCTAGAAGCCCAAATATTTTTTCAGAGATAAATGAAGAAAAAAATTATTTTTAATTTGCAACCTGATGGAGGTCAGTATAGATGGACTAATAGACCAAGTCCCACACACTGCTAGAAGCCCAAATATTTTTTCAGAGCTAGATGCAGAAAAAAATTATTTTTAATTTGCAACCTGATGGAGGTCAGTATAGATGGACTAATAGACCAAGTCCCACACACTGCTAGAAGCCCAAATATTTTTTCAGAGCTAGATGCAGAAAAAAATTATTTTTAATTTGCAACCTGATGGAGGTCAGTATAGATGGACTAATAGACCAAGTCCCACACACTGCTAGAAGCCCAAATATTTTTTCAGAGCTAGATGCAGAAAAAAATTATTTTTAATTTGCAACCTGATGGAGGTCAGTATAGATGGACTAATAGACCAAGTCCCACACACCGCTAGAAGCCCAAATATTTTTTCAGAGCTAGATGCAGAAAAAAATTATTTTTAATTTGCAACCTGATGGAGGTCAGTATAGATGGACTAATAGACCAAGTCCCACACACTGCTAGAAGCCCAAATATTTTTTCAGAGCTAGATGCAGAAAAAAATTATTTTTAATTTGCAACCTGATGGAGGTCAGTATAGATGGACTAATAGAACAAGTCCCACACGCTGCTAGAAGCCCAAATATTTTTTCAGAGATAAATGAAGAAAAAAATTACTTTTAATTTGCAACCTGATGGAGGTCAGTATAGATGGACTAATAGACCAAGTCCCACACACTGCTAGAAGCCCAAATATTTTTTCAGAGCTAGATGCAGAAAAAAATTATTTTTAATTTGCAACCTGATGGAGGTCAGTATAGATGGACTAATAGACCAAGTCCCACACACTGCTAGAAGCCCAAATATTTTTTCAGAGCTAGATGCAGAAAAAAATTATTTTTAATTTGCAACCTGATGGAGGTCAGTATAGATGGACTAATAGACCAAGTCCCACACACCGCTAGAAGCCCAAATATTTTTTCAGAGCTAGATGCAGAAAATTTTTTTATTCAATTTGCAACCTGATGGAGGTCAGTATAGATGGACTAATAGACCAAGTCCCACACACTGCTAGAAGCCCAAATATTTTTTCAGAGCTAGATGCAGAAAATTTTTTTATTCAATTTGCAACCTGATGGAGGTCAGTATAGATGGACTAATAGACCAAGTCCCACACACTGCTAGAAGCCCAAATATTTTTTCAGAGCTAGATGCAGAAAAAAATTATTTTTAATTTGCAACCTGATGGAGGTCAGTATAGATGGACTAATAGACCAAGTCCCACACACTGCTAGAAGCCCAAATATTTTTTCAGAGCTACATGCAGAAAAAAATTATTTTTAATTTGCAACCTGATGGAGGTCAGTATAGATGGACTAATAGAACAAGTCCCACACGCTGCTAGAAGCCCAAATATTTTTTCAGAGATAAATGAAGAAAAAAATTATTTTTAATTTGCAACCTGATGGAGGTCAGTATAGATGGACTAATAGACCAAGTCCCACACACTGCTAGAAGCCCAAATATTTTTTCAGAGCTAGATGCAGAAAAAAATTATTTTTAATTTGCAACCTGATGGAGGTCAGTATAGATGGACTAATAGACCAAGTCCCACACACTGCTAGAAGCCCAAATATTTTTTCAGAGCTAGATGCAGAAAAAAAATATTTTTAATTTGCAACCTGATGGAGGTCAGTATAGATGGACTAATAGAACAAGTCCCACACGCTGCTAGAAGCCCAAATATTTTTTCAGAGATAAATGAAGAAAAAAATTATTTTTAATTTGCAACCTGATGGAGGTCAGTATAGATGGACTAATAGACCAAGTCCCACACACTGCTAGAAGCCCAAATATTTTTTCAGAGCTAGATGCAGAAAAAAATTATTTTTAATTTGCAACCTGATGGAGGTCAGTATAGATGGACTAATAGACCAAGTCCCACACACTGCTAGAAGCCCAAATATTTTTTCAGAGCTAGATGCAGAAAAAAATTATTTTTAATTTGCAACCTGATGGAGGTCAGTATAGATGGACTAATAGACCAAGTCCCACACACCGCTAGAAGCCCAAATATTTTTTCAGAGCTAGATGCAGAAAAAAATTATATTCAGTTTGCAACCTGATGGAGGTCAGTATAGATGGACTAATAGAATGATGCTATGCCCAAAAGATTTTACTTCACTAGGTGCAGTAAAAAAATTGGTATTCTATACACAGGTGGTATATCTTGCAACACAGATAGGCTACTCCACTGACTAACACACTCTGCAATAGGCCAAAAAGGATTAGCTTTGCTAGATTCAGCCAAATGCTGTGAAAAAAACTTGCACAGCACTGGCACAGACCTGCCTGGCAAAAACTGATAGGAACTGATGTAACCTAGTCCTGAAAAGGACTCCAATTACAATTAGTCTTTACTCCCACAATCTATCTATTTAAGAGCACAGACCTGCCTGATAAAAGTCGTAGGAAATGCTGTAACCTAGTCCTTAAAAGGACTGCAATCACAACTATTCCCTACTCCCAAGCTATCTGTATATTTGTGCGAAAATTGGCTTGAAATTAACAAGGTATAGCGCACACAGCAACAGCGGTGCCGTCTAACACGCAGCTGCAGCAGTGAGAAAATGGTGGCGACGGGGAAAATGGCTTGGTCTTATAGGGCAAGGACATGTGACATACACTGCCAATCACACATGCCCTTGCTTGTGTGAAAAAAAGGACTTCGCTCCGTGTGTGCGCTGCTGATAGGCTGACAGATTGCACCTCCCCACTGCAAATGCGGGAAAGAGAAAAAAAAATGGAGATCTTCATTGTTCCTGCAGAGATCCATCCCCTGCCCCTCCCCCCGCCCCGCTGTACACTCAAACTGCGTATTAACATTAATTTTCATCATTACTGAGAAAAAATCCAGTTATGATTTTGGTGCACGAACAGTTATCGAACATAACCTCGAACAGCCGAATTTTTCTCAAATTGTTCGTGTTCGCCGACCGGCTCGAACACCGCCCAAAACAGCTCGAATTTGAGATTGGCGAACAGTTCGAGTAGAACAACGCTCATCTCTACTGTTAATGCCAATCTGTACAGTGTATGATGACATCTTGTTCTTTATGAACAATTAATACAGATTCTATATCTCACAATTCCACTATCTCAAGCCCAAAATCAATGCAAATTTCCATTGGCTCTATAGGAAGCTAAATGAAAAATACTCTGCGTGGAGGTGAACTCATGAACACTTGTTGACAAGTCAGGCACATTAACCCAGAGAGCCACTGGACCATCACATAAAAATGTGATGTAAAGAAGAGCAGTGAACATTGAATCGCTAATAGGTAAGTTAAAAAAGAAATCCATTGGTTTCACTATGTTATTGTTAATGCCAATCTATACAACGTATGATGACATCTTGATCTTTATGAACAATTAATACAGATTTTATATCTCACAATTGCACTATCTCAAGCCCAAAATCAATGCAAATTTCCATTGGCTCTACAGGAAGCTGAATGAAAATACTCTCTGTGGAGTCGAACTCATGAACACTTACTACAAGTCAGACACTTTAACCCAGAGAGCCACTGGACCATCACAGGAGAAATGGGCTGTCAAGCAGAGCAGTGAACATTTAATCGCTAATATGTAAGTTAAAAAAGAAATCCATTGGTTTCACTATGTTATTGTTAATGCCAATCTATACAACGTATGATGACATCTTGATCTTTATGAACAATTAATACAGATTTTATATCTCACAATTGCACTATCTCAAGTCCAAAATCAATGCAAATTTCCATTGGCACTATAAGAAGCTTCTGAGTAAGTAAATTAAAAATACTTTCAGTTTAGTCGAACTCATGAACATCTGTTCACAAAGGAGGCGCATCAACTCAGTAAGCCAGTGGACCATCACAGGTGCAATTTGATGTCAAGAAGGGCAGTGAACATTGAATCACTAATAGGTAAGTTAAAAAAGAAATCCATTGGTTTCTCTATGTTACTGTTAATGCCAATCTGGACAGAGTATGATGACATGTTGTTCTTTATGAACAATTAATACAGATTCTATATCTCACAATTGCACTATCTCAAGCCCAAAATCAATGCAAATTTGCATTGGCTCTATAGGAAGCCAAATGAAAAATAGTCTCCGTGGAGTCAAACTCATGAATATTTGCTCACAAGTCAGGCGCATTAACCCAGAAAGCCACGGGACCATCACAGAAGCAATGCGATGTCAAGAAGAGCAGTGAACATTGAATTGATAATAGGTAATTTAAAAAAGAAATCCATTGGTTTCACTATGTTATTGTTAATGCCAATCTATACAGCGTATGATGACATCTTGTTCTTTATGAACAATTAATACAGATTCTTTTTCTCACAATTGCACTATCTCAAGCCCAAAATCAATGTAAATTTCCATTGGCTCTATAGGAAGCTAAATGAAAAATACTCTCCGTGGAGTCAAGCTCAAGAACACTTGCTCACAAGTCAGACAATTTAACCCAGAGAGAAACTGGACCATCACAGGAGAAATGGGCTGTCAAGCAGAGCAGTGAAAATGCAATCGCTAATATGTAAGTTAAAAAAGAAATCCATTGGTTTCACTATGTTATTGTTTATGCCAATCTATACAGCGTATGATGACATCTTGTTCTTTATGAACAATTAATACAGATTCTATTTCTCACAATTGCCCTATCTCAAGCCCAAAATCAATGCAAATTTCCATTGGCTCTATAAGAAGCTTATGAGTAGTGTTGAGCCACCCCCGTAGTGTTCGAGTTCGGTTCGGTTCGTCGAACACCCGTGTGTTCGCCGAACTGTTCGTCGAACTGTTCGTCGAACACCTTCGAACACCGTTAAAACCAATGGCAGGCAAACAAAAACACATAGAAACACATAGAAAACACCTTCAAACGTGTCCAAAAGCTGACAAACTGCTCAGAAGACACAACTAACACATGGAAAAGTGACAAGTACATATAGTCATGCGAAAAGAAAAGAGGTGGAGGAGTAAAAGGAGGGGGAGACACAGATATAGGCATGTCATGCCCTTCTAAAATCCAAAAAGTGAGAAGCCGAGACGGCCAGTCCGCTCCTGCCCGTGCCACCTCCGTGTCGCCGGGTTTGTGCCAGAGCCGCGGTGAACCCTGACGGCCAGCCCCCCTCTCCCAATACTGGTGCCTGTCCGCTGGTGGGTCGAGAGAGCCCCACTGTGGTGGAGGCAGCTCTAAGCTTTTTAATTTAAATTGTCCCTCTAATTTGAATGAATACACTTTAAATCCATTTACAAGGATCTATTGGAGGGCAAGTCTCATGCCAGCAGCCGCGTAATTCCAGCTCCAGTAGCGTCCACTAAAGCTGCTGCAGTTAAAAAGCTTTTATAAGGATCGAGCTCGGCTGTCCACCGCAAGGCATCCTAGTGCCAGTCCCAGCCCCTATGCCTTGGGGTGCCTCCTGATGCTCTTCACTAAGTATCCCGTGGTCCCGAAGCATTTCCTTTGAAAAAATTAAGTGTCCAAACTACAGGTGGTGTAGCTTGCTTAACAGCCGGGATAATCCGCTGACTAGCAGACACTGCTACTAGGCACAAAGTATTTCCTGGGCTAGATGCAGTTAAAAATTTGTAAGTAGATACTCTCGTTGGATGCTGAGAAAGCATTCCATAGAGTCTCCTGGCACGCCATATATGATTCTCTTAAAAAGCTTGGGGTAGGGGTCTAGGGGACCCTTTTATAGCCAAAATCACGGCCCTGTATCACAATACGTCACCTAGGCTGAAGATAAATGGAACTGTAGCACCGAGGGCTCGGTTGCTACAGACGTATTGCACCTCACCCAGAGGTGTGATATCTCACTCTCAGATAAGGATGGAGTGTGGATCAGGACCCGACACCTGCATGCATTACACCACATTGCCGTGGGGCAGGGCGACCAATATGCCCCTGAGATGGGCACGACAGTCCCTGTCCCTGGCTGGAGTGGGGGGAGGGAACACTGAGGAAGGGGAACCCTGCAGTGCAGGAGCAGGGAGGAAGCAGTTCCTGGGTGCATTGAGAAGGGAGTATAAAAGGTGGGCACCATCTTAGTTCAGTGCAGAGAAGTCTGAGCAGAAGTGGCAGGGAGCAGGGGCTCTGCATGAGCTCTGCTCCGGAGGCGGGCCTAGTAACAGAGGCCCAGGCCTGCAAGAGGGAGAAGGAAGGAAGAGGAGCGGAGAAGGCTCCAGGAACGAGGAATGAGGGGATCCCAGGGGTGCGGACGGGCGAGTCGCCACCGCACGCCCGAATCCACCTGCGTGGAGGGGTCAGGCCAAAGGGGGAGACCGGTCCCCGAACTAGTGGAGGCAGGAAACGACCCTCAGCTAGAAACCGGAGGCTCTGACATTTTATGTGGCGCAGCCCCGTGCTCCACCCGCTAGGAAGGCACCACATAGGGTCAGGGAAACTGGCGCCAAGTTTACCAAGAGGAGGCCCGAGGCAGCCGGACAGAAGTGTTGGTAAGAAAGGCCAGACAAAGGACACACAAAGGGGGTCCTGTGAAGCGCTCCAAAGTTATCTGGGAGTTGTCTGAGCCCCTCACCTGGTGAGCACAGTACGACGTGGGCAGCCGTTACCTGCAGACGTGGTCTGGATAATAAGAACTGTGAGTAAAGGCCCTGAACTGCATCACTGACTCCGTGTCGTTACTGCTGCTGCCCTGCACCATCACCCCCATCCTCCGCATACACTGCCCTGAGGCTATACTCCTCCTGTGGGGAGTTATGCTACGCTCTGCTGCACCCACAACACCAGCCTTAGCGGTCTGCCCTGTAGCGGCGGTTCACTCTGACCGCAATCCACGGGTGGCGTAGTCGGACATTTAAACATCAAAACCACATAAATAGTTCCGCCACTGGTTTGACCGCCCTGAGCCACGGAACCGGATCGCCGCCACGAAGACTACAACCACCAGCATCCACCAAAAAGGGTCCGGCTCCGGGTGTCCCAAGGCCCAGGGGGTGCGTCAGAACATTTTCATCACCTTTCACAATCACCAATGGGACAAGGCAGGGATGTCCTCTGTCCCCTCTCTTATACATCCTAGTGACGGAGCACCTGCTCTCATCAATTCGCCATAACCCCAATATTAGGTGGATTGAGGTGGGAGGCACCGAGTACAAGTGCTCTCTATTTGCTGATGATGTCCTAGTATATATCACTCAATCACATATATCCATCCCTGCTGTTATGGCTGAAATAGATCACTTTGTTACATGGTAAAATTTTAAAATCAATGCAGCGAAGTCTGAGGCCCTCGATGTCTCCCTCCCTAAATCCATATAGGATTCCATCCAGTCCAACTTTCCCTTTGCCTGGCCCTCACAGGGTATCAAATACTTAGGAATTCCTATTCATAGAGACCTCTCCCATCTATGTTATCTTAATTTTGGGCCCTTTATTGAACAATTCCATACAGACCACGGTTGGCAAGTTAGAACTGTAAGATTCACTACGTGAACCACTGGTGTTTTGTGGAAAAGCACATGTACACCGCGTTCCAAATTATTATGCAAAAAGTGTTTAGGAGTGATAAGGGAAGAATTTGTTTGTTTGTCAGTTAAACTCATTGATGGTGATGTGTGTCAGGGCTCTTTATATCACTGTAAGCAATTGCAGACACCTGTGCTAATTAGTTTGGCAGGTGTGTCCAATGAAAGGCAAGACTACTTAAGAAGGCTCTCTCACATTATTAAGCAGCCTACATTTTCTGCCAAAATGGGAAAGAAAAAGGATGTGTCGGCTGCTGAGAAGCAACAAATTGTGGAGTGTTTAGGTCAAGGCATGACTACAATCAACATTGTGCGATGATCAGGATGAAGTGTCTTGGCAATCAAGAAGTATGTAGCTGATTCACAGTACACACGTGTGCGTGCTGATAAAGGCAAATTGAGGACTCTTTCCTACAGGCAATTACGTCAGGTTGAAAGAGCAGCGGCAAAAAAGCCTTGTCATAGCAGCAGACAAGTTTTTGAAGCTGCTTGTGCCTCCAACGTCCCCCGAACAACAAGATGCAGGGTCCTTCAGAGGTTTGCAGCTGTGCATACGCCATCCTGTCGACCTCCTCTATCCACTTCACACAAGCAGAAACGGCTCCAGTGGGCCAAACATTACATGAAGACTGATTTCAAAACTGTTTTGTTCACGGATGAGTGCCGTGCAGCGCTCGATGGTCCAGATGAATGGAGTGGAGGATGGCTGGTTGATGGACACCCCACGCAAACACGGCTACAGCGCCAACAAGGAGGAGGTGGAGTAATGTTTTGGGCTGGAATCATGGGGAGAGAGATTGTCGGCCCCTTTAGGATCCCTGAAGGCGCTAAAGATGAACTCCATAATGTATGTGGATTTTCTCAAACAGCACTTCCTGCCATGGTTCAAGAAGAAGAACCGTGTATTTCACAGCAAGATCATTTTTCTGCATGATAATGCACCATCTCATGCTGCACATAAAACATCTGCATCTCTGGCTGATATGGGCATAAAAGGGGACAAACTTATGGTGTGACCCCCATGCTCCCCTGACCTCTACCCCATTCAGAACCTTTGGAGCATCATTAAAAGGAGTGTCTATGATGGCGGGAGGCAGTTCACATCTAAGCAACAGCTCTGGGAGGGTATTCTGTCCTCATGCAAAACAATTGAAGCAGAAACCATCCAAAACCTGACAAATTCAATGGACGAGAGAGTTCAGAAGCTCCTTTCGAACAAGGGGTCCTATGTGAAAATGTAACATCACCTAGAATAAAGTTTTGAGTTGAAAACTGTTTGATTTCAGTTTCTAACAACCTGCTAATGCTTATAATTTCAAAAATGACCATTTTTTTGGTCTTTATTAAAATGAAAAGGTTGATCGAAAAGTTTGGGGGATCAAAGAGTGTGGCAACCCAGTAGTCATGATTACTTCGAATTCTGACAATATGAGGGTCATGCTGCAGGTAGTGCAGCAAGAAGGCACTTATGTGTCTTGCGCATCTCGGAGCCCCAAAATTATTTTCCGGGCTAGATGCAGCTAAAAATTATTTTTAATTTTAAATCTGGTGAAGCTTATTATAGATGGCCTAATAGGATCAGTGCTGCACACTGCTACAAAGCCCAAATTATTTTCCAGTCAAGATACAGATAAACATGATTAGTAATTTGAAAGCTTAAAACGGTTGGTAGGGTGATTTTAACCAATCATCAAGCTTTTACTCTCCCCAGGATGACACAGGGGTAGAAAAGTCGTTTCGGATCCATGATTTGTTCATCTTTATGAACGTGAGTCTGTCTACATTATCAGTGGAGAGCCGCGTGCGCTTATCTGTCAGCACACCACCAGCAGCGCTGAACACACGTTCAGACAGAACGCTGGCTGCGGGGCATGACAAGATCTCCAAGGCGTAAGTGGCTAGCTCCGGCCATTTATCCAGATTGGAAGCCCAAAAAGAGCAAGGGTCCAGTGACACAGTCGTGGCTTCAATGTTTACTTGGAGATACTCCTGTACCATCGTCTTGCAAAGGATGGGCTAAAAAAGTGGTGAAATGATTCCGCAAAATTGATGTTACCAGCAGATACTGTGGTTCTGTTACGGTTTGAGTGCTGAACACTTGACGGTCCCACGGTTGGCAAGTTGGAACTGTGAGATTCACTACGTGCACCACTGGTATTTTGTGGAAAAGCACATGTAAGATTCTGCAACAGTCTCTGCTGATACTCCTGCATGCGTGCATCCCTTTCTATGGCAGGAATAATTTCTGCAAATTTACTTTTGTACCGGGGATCTAACAGTGTGGCAACCCAGTAGTCAGGATTATTTCTAATTCTCACAATTCGAGGGTCATGTTGCAGGTAGTGCAGCAAGAAGGCACTCATGTGTGTTGCGCATCCAGGAGCACCAAGTCCCTGTTGTGTTGGTGGCGAGGTAACAATCATGCTTCCTTCCTCTGTCCTCTCCCCCCAACCTCGCACAACAGAAATGTGATCAAGGTCTCCCTCATCTGATGAGTCTTCCATCAGTTCGTCCTCCACTTCTTCCTGGGCTCCTGCACCTTCCTCACTAGTTTGGCTGCTACCATGCGCCCTGGTAAAACCATCTCCCCCACCCTCACATGCCTGCCGCCTTGGTGCTGCCGACCGTCTGGACCTTGCAGATGTTAGCCCTTCCGCATACAACTCCTCCTCCTCTACTTCCTCCACCTCCTCTTGTGCCACCACCTGACTCCGAATTCTGTTTAACATGTGCTCCAGCATGTAAATCACCGGAATAGTCATGCTGATAATGGCATCGTCAGCACTAAACATATTCGTCGCCATTTCAAAACTGTGCAGAAGGGTGCATAGGTCCCTGATCTGAGACCACTCCTCCAGCGTGATTTGCCCCACCTCTGAATCTCGTTGGCCCAGGCTATACGTCAGAACGTATTGCACCAGGGCTTGTCGGTGCTGCCACAGTCGCTGCAACATGTGCAGAGTTGAATTCCACCGGGTAGGCACATCGCATTTTAGCCGGTGAAGTGGCAGGCCCAACGACTTCTGTAGAGATGTAAGTCGCTGAGCTGCGGGATGCGAACGGCGGAAGTGAGCACACAGCGACCGTGCCCTCTGCAGAAGGCCATCTAGTCTGGGATAGTGGGCTAAAAATTGCTGGACAACCAGGTTCAACACGTGAGCCATACAAGGCACGTGTGTGACATTGCCCCGGCGAAGGGCCGCACCCAGGTTTGCAGCATTGTCGCACACGGCCTTCCCTGGTTTCAGGTCCAGTGGAGACAACCATTCATGAAATTGGTTCTCCAGAGCTGACCACAACTCCTCAGCTGTGTGACTCACATTTCCCAGACATTTCAATGTAAAAACCGCCTGATGACGTTGAGCCCTACTGCCAGCATAGTAAGGAGGTGGGCAGGATCCCTTCTGCGCAGTTAGAAAGCTTGTGGCATGACCAGACAGGCTTTGGGTGCAGGTTGAAGACCGAGAGGAGGTTGAGGAGGCAGAAGCAGTGGAGGAAAAATGACATAAAGAGGATTGACGCACAACTCGTGGGGACGGCAAGACTTGGACAGCAGCCCCTTGTCCTGCTGTCACCATAGTTACCCAGTGCCCAGTCAGCGACATGTAACGCCCCTGTCCATGCCTACTCGTCCAAGTGTCTGTGGTGAAATGCACCCTGTCACACACAGAGTTTCTCAAAGAAGCGGTGATGTTGTGTGCGACATGCTGGTGGAGCGCAGGCACACCTTTCTTTGAGAAGTAGTGCCGACTGGGCATCTGGTACTGGGGCACTGCGACTGACATAAGGTCTCGAAAATCCTCTGTGTCCACCAGGCGGAAAGGCAGCATTTCTGTAGCCAAGAGCTTGCAGATGGTGAAATTCAACCTCTTAGCTTTCTCATGGCTAGGAGGAAATGGTCTTTTACTTGTCCACATCTGAGGGACCGAGGGCTGGCTATTGTGCTTAGACGGGGTTGATAAGGGTGTCCCCGGCAAACTGCCGGTCTGTGAGGAAGATGCAGGCGGACATGTTAGGTTGCCTTGATCCAAAGGTGGTGCTATCGATGTCGGACAGCGCTCAAGACCAGCTGGTGTTACCACCTCCAAAGAAAATGATGACCTGCCAATCACGCTGGCTGTTGCGGGTAAAGAGGTGGCAGGTCTGCGCCCCAAAACAGGTGTGACTGCTGTCCCCCCAGTCACAGAGGATGAAGAGGCCGCGGATGCACAAGATATGGCAGACGGTGGTTGGCCCGGCCGGCTAGACCGCATTGTAGCACACTGAGCTTCCCACTGCAACTTATGCTTCATGTCCATGTGCCGGTTCATGCATGAAGTACTCAAACTATGTATTTTTTGGCCTCTACTTAGCTTTTGCTGACAAATGTTACAGATAACACGAGTTGGGTCATCTTTATCGATCTGAAAAAATGCCCAGGCTATGCAAGGCTTAGCACCCATGCGACCTGAAGAGCCACCACGACTTGTGGTGAGAGGCAGAGTTGTGTTTGAGGATGCAGTTGTTGACGTGCTTCCAGTACTACGTCTCTGTCCAGGAAGGCGCAACCTGACCTCGTCGTCACTAGCATCTTCCTCCACCTCCTCTGCTGACCTCATCTCTTGGCTGACTGTGGGTTGACAGTAAGTGGGATCTCCGACCTCATCATCATCACCCTGTGCGTTATCACACCCGTCGTCCTCAGAGCCAACCTGTTCCTGCCCTGACAAAAAACTAAAGTTGTCGCTCCAATCAGGTATTTGAGTCTTATCATCGTCTTCCTCATTGTCTCCACCAACAGGAGTTACAGTTTGGGAATGAGGGTCTACATTATGGTCAGAACCTTCTGCGTCTGGTCCTGGATCCGACTCATAAAGATTCTGGGCATCAGTGCAGATCATTTCCTCGTCTGGATTCACAGAAGCGCTGGAGTCGACCTCTGATTCCCAGGCTATAGTATGAGTAAACAGCTCTGCAGACTCAACCATCTGTTCTACCTCATACTCAGACGGGCAGCTGGAGATTTGGGAGCTGTGAGGAAGCAAGTGCGATTTGGGTGACACCTTTGAGGACTGGAGTATTTGTGATGTTGAAGTTGATGTGGAGGAGAGCCCACTTAAAGGAGCACTTGATATCCGTTGAAGCACCTGCTGTTTTTGTGCCTCATCTGGAATTTGTAGCGATTGGCGTGGCCGTAAGAAAGGGATCTTATCACATTGTCCGCTAAAAGAAGTAGACATTTTAGTTTGGCTGGAAGATGGTCTTTCTTCTGCACCTACCCCACGGACACAACCTTTTTTCCCCTTCCCAACACGCCTATTCCCCTTTCCACCAGCAGCAGGCCTTTTTCCACTCATTTTGGTGGTTAACTAATTCACAACTCTGGAGTTGTTTGCACAAAAAAACAATGGATGGTAACCGAGCAGAGCTGAGTGGCCAAACTGTGGTATTAGGCCAAAACTATTGGCAGGGCTAGATGCAGAAAAAAATTATTTTTAATTTGCAACCTGATGGAGGTCAGTATAGATGGACTAATAGAACAAGTCCCACACGCTGCTAGAAGCCCAAATATTTTTTCAGAGATAAATGAAGAAAAAAATTATTTTTAATTTGCAACCTGATGGAGGTCAGTATAGATGGACTAATAGACCAAGTCCCACACACTGCTAGAAGCCCAAATATTTTTTCAGAGCTAGATGCAGAAAAAAATTATTTTTAATTTGCAACCTGATGGAGGTCAGTATAGATGGACTAATAGACCAAGTCCCACACACTGCTAGAAGCCCAAATATTTTTTCAGAGCTAGATGCAGAAAAAAATTATTTTTAATTTGCAACCTGATGGAGGTCAGTATAGATGGACTAATAGACCAAGTCCCACACACTGCTAGAAGCCCAAATATTTTTTCAGAGCTAGATGCAGAAAAAAATTATTTTTAATTTGCAACCTGATGGAGGTCAGTATAGATGGACTAATAGACCAAGTCCCACACACCACTAGAACCCAAATATTTTTTCAGAGCTAGATGCAGAAAAAAATTATTTTTAATTTGCAACCTGATGGAGGTCAGTATAGATGGACTAATAGACCAAGTCCCACACACTGCTAGAAGCCCAAATATTTTTTCAGAGCTAGATGCAGAAAAAAATTATTTTTAATTTGCAACCTGATGGAGGTCAGTATAGATGGACTAATAGAACAAGTCCCACACGCTGCTAGAAGCCCAAATATTTTTTCAGAGATAAATGAAGAAAAAAATTATTTTTAATTTGCAACCTGATGGAGGTCAGTATAGATGGACTAATAGACCAAGTCCCACACACTGCTAGAAGCCCAAATATTTTTTCAGAGCTAGATGCAGAAAAAAATTATTTTTAATTTGCAACCTGATGGAGGTCAGTATAGATGGACTAATAGACCAAGTCCCACACACTGCTAGAAGCCCAAATATTTTTTCAGAGCTAGATGCAGAAAAATATTATTTTTAATTTGCAACCTGATGGAGGTCAGTATAGATGGACTAATAGACCAAGTCCCACACACCGCTAGAAGCCCAAATATTTTTTCAGAGCTAGATGCAGAAATTTTTTTTATTCAATTTGCAACCTGATGGAGGTCAGTATAGATGGACTAATAGACCAAGTCCCACACACTGCTAGAAGCCCAAATATTTTTTCAGAGCTAGATGCAGAAATTTTTTTTATTCAATTTGCAACCTGATGGAGGTCAGTATAGATGGACTAATAGACCAAGTCCCACACACTGCTAGAAGCCCAAATATTTTTTCAGAGCTAGATGCAGAAAAAAATTATTTTTAATTTGCAACCTGATGGAGGTCAGTATAGATGGACTAATAGACCAAGTCCCACACACTGCTAGAAGCCCAAATATTTTTTCAGAGCTACATGCAGAAAAAAATTATTTTTAATTTGCAACCTGATGGAGGTCAGTATAGATGGACTAATAGAACAAGTCCCACACGCTGCTAGAAGCCCAAATATTTTTTCAGAGATAAATGAAGAAAAAAATTATTTTTAATTTGCAACCTGATGGAGGTCAGTATAGATGGACTAATAGACCAAGTCCCACACACTGCTAGAAGCCCAAATATTTTTTCAGAGCTAGATGCAGAAAAAAATTATTTTTAATTTGCAACCTGATGGAGGTCAGTATAGATGGACTAATAGACCAAGTCCCACACACTGCTAGAAGCCCAAATATTTTTTCAGAGCTAGATGCAGAAAAAAATTATTTTTAATTTGCAACCTGATGGAGGTCAGTATAGATGGACTAATAGAACAAGTCCCACACGCTGCTAGAAGCCCAAATATTTTTTCAGAGATAAATGAAGAAAAAAATTATTTTTAATTTGCAACCTGATGGAGGTCAGTATAGATGGACTAATAGACCAAGTCCCACACACTGCTAGAAGCCCAAATATTTTTTCAGAGCTAGATGCAGAAAAAAATTATTTTTAATTTGCAACCTGATGGAGGTCAGTATAGATGGACTAATAGACCAAGTCCCACACACTGCTAGAAGCCCAAATATTTTTTCAGAGCTAGATGCAGAAAAAAATTATTTTTAATTTGCAACCTGATGGAGGTCAGTATAGATGGACTAATAGACCAAGTCCCACACACCGCTAGAAGCCCAAATATTTTTTCAGAGCTAGATGCAGAAAAAAATTATATTCAGTTTGCAACCTGATGGAGGTCAGTATAGATGGACTAATAGAATGATGCTATGCCCAAAAGATTTTACTTCACTAGGTGCAGTAAAAAAATTGGTATTCTATACACAGGTGGTATATCTTGCAACACAGATAGGCTACTCCACTGACTAACACACTCTGCAATAGGCCAAAAAGGATTAGCTTTGCTAGATTCAGCCAAATGCTGTGAAAAAAACTTGCACAGCACTGGCACAGACCTGCCTGGCAAAAACTGATAGGAACTGATGTAACCTAGTCCTGAAAAGGACTCCAATTACAATTAGTCTTTACTCCCACAATCTATCTATTTAAGAGCACAGACCTGCCTGATAAAAGTCGTAGGAAATGCTGTAACCTAGTCCTTAAAAGGACTGCAATCACAACTATTCCCTACTCCCAAGCTATCTGTATATTTGTGCGAAAATTGGCTTGAAATTAACAAGGTATAGCGCACACAGCAACAGCGGTGCCGTCTAACACGCAGCTGCAGCAGTGAGAAAATGGTGGCGACGGGGAAAATGGCTTGGTCTTATAGGGCAAGGACATGTGACATACACTGCCAATCACACATGCCCTTGCTTGTGTGAAAAAAAGCACTTCGCTCCGTGTGTGCGCTGCTGATAGGCTGACAGATTGCACCTCCCCACTGCAAATGCGGGAAAGAGAAAAAAAAAAGGAGATCTTCATTGTTCCTGCAGAGATCCATCCCCTGCCCCTCCCCCCGCCCCGCTGTACACTCAAACTGCGTATTAACATTAATTTTCATCATTACTGAGAAAAAATCCAGTTATGATTTTGGTGCACGAACAGTTATCGAACATAACCTCGAACAGCCGAATTTTTCTCAAATTGTTCGTGTTCGCCGACCGGCTCGAACACCGCCCAAAACAGCTCGAATTTGAGATTGACGAACAGTTCGAGTAGAACAACGCTCATCTCTACTGTTAATGCCAATCTGTACAGTGTATGATGACATCTTGTTCTTTATGAACAATTAATACAGATTCTATATCTCACAATTCCACTATCTCAAGCCCAAAATCAATGCAAATTTCCATTGGCTCTATAGGAAGCTAAATGAAAAATACTCTGCGTGGAGTTGAACTCATGAACACTTGTTGACAAGTCAGGCACATTAACCCAGAGAGCCACTGGACCATCATGTTAAAATGTGATGTCAAGAAGAGCAGTGAACATTGAATTGATAATAGGTAATTTAAAAAAGAAATCCATTGGTTTCACTATGTTATTGTTAATGCCAATCTATACAGCGTATGATGACATCTTGTTCTTTATGAACAATTAATACAGATTATTTTTCTCACAATTGCACTATCTCAAGCCCAAAATCAATGTAAATTTCCATTGGCTCTATAGGAAGCTAAATGAAAAATACTCTCTGTGGAGTCAAGCTCAAGAACACTTGCTCACAAGTCAGACACTTTAACCCAGAGAGCCACTGGACCATCACAGGAGAAATGGGCTGTCAAGCAGAGCAGTGAAAATTTAATCGCTAATATGTAAGTTAAAAAATAAATCCATTGGTTTCACTATGTTATTGTTAATGCCAATCTATACAGCGTATGATGACATCTCGTTCTTTATGAACAATTAATACAGATTCTATTTCTCACAATTGCCCTATCTCAAGCCCAAAATCAATGCAAATTTCCATTGGCTCTATAAGAAGCATATGAGTAAGTAAATTAAAAATACTTTCCGTGGAGTCAAACTCATGAACATCTGTTCACAAAGCAGGCGCATCAACCCAGTAAGCCAGTGGACCATCAAAGGTGCAATTTGATGTCAAGAAAGGCAGTGAACATTGAATCGCTAATAGGTATGTTAAAAAAGAAATCCATTGGTTTCTCTATGTTACTGTTAATGCCTATCTGTACAGTGTATGATGACATCTTGTTCTTTATGAACAATTAATACAAATTCTATATCTCACAATTGCACTATCTCAAGCCCAAAATCAATGCAAATTTCCATTGGCTCTATAGGAAGCTAAATGAAAAATACTCTACGTGGAGGTGAACTCATGAACACTTGTTGACAAGTCAGGCACATTAACCCAGAGAGCCACTGGACCATCACGCAAAAATGTGATGTAAAGAAGAGCAGTGAACATTGAATCGCTAATAGGTAAGTTAAAAAAGAAATCCATTGGTTTCACTATGTTATTGTTAATGCCAATCTATACAACGTATGATGACATCTTGATCTTTATGAACAATTAATACAGATTTTATATCTCACAATTGCACTATCTCAAGTCCAAAATCAATGCAAATTTCCATTGGCACTATAAGAAGCTTCTGAGTAAGTAAATTAAAAATACTTTCAGTTTAGTCGAACTCATGAACATCTGTTCACAAAGGAGGCGCATCAACTCAGTAAGCCAGTGGACCATCACAGGTGCAATTTGATGTCAAGAAGGGCAGTGAACATTGAATCGCTAATAGGTAAGTTAAAAAAGAAATCCATTGGTTTCTCTATGTTACTGTTAATGCCAATCTGGACAGGGTATGATGACATGTTGTTCTTTATGAACAATTAATACAGATTCTATATCTCACAATTGCACTATCTCAAGCCCAAAATCAATGCAAATTTGCATTGGCTCTATAGGAAGCCAAATGAAAAATAGTCTCCGTGGAGTCAAACTCATGAATACTTGCTCACAAGTCAGGCGCATTAACCCAGAAAACCACTGGACCATCACAGAAGCAATGCGATGTTAAGAAGAGCAGTGAACATTGAATTGATAATAGGTAATTTAAAAAAGAAATCCATTGGTTTCACTATGTTATTGTTAATGCCAATCTATACAGCGTATGATGACATCTTGTTCTTTATGAACAATTAATACAGATTCTTTTTCTCACAATTGCACTATCTCAAGCCCAAAATCAATGTAAATTTCCATTGTCTCTATATTAAGCTAAATGAAAAATACTCTCCGTGGAGTCAAGCTCAAGAACACTTGCTCACAAGTCAGACACTTTAACCCAGAGAGCCACTGGACCATCACAGGAGAAATGGGCTGTCAAGCAGAGCAGTGAAAATTTAATCGCTAATATGTAAGTTAAAAAAGAAATCCATTGGTTTCACTATGTTATTGTTAATGCCAATCTATACAGCGTATGATGACATCTTGTTCTTTATGAACAATTAATACAGATTCTATTTCTCACAATTGCCCTATCTCAAGCCCAAAATCAATGCAAATTTCCATTGGCTCTATAAGAAGCTTATGAGTAAGTAAATTAAAAATACTTTCCGTGGAGTTGAACTCATGAACATCTGTTCACAAAGCAGGCGCATCAACCCAGTAAGCCAGTGGACCATCAAAGATGCAATTTGATGTCAAGAAAGGCAGTGAACATTGAATCGCTAATAGGTAAGTTAAAAAAGAAATCCATTGGTTTCTCTATGTTACTGTTAATGCCAATCTGTACAGTGTATGATGACATCTTGTTTTTTATGAACAATTAATACAAATTCTATATCTCACAATTGCACTATCTCAAGCTCAAAATCAATGCAAATTTCCATTGGCTCTATAGGAAGCTAAATGAAAAATACTCTCCGTGGAGTTGAACTTATGAACACTTGTTGACAAGTCAGGCACATTAACCCAGAGAGCCACTGGACCATCACGGAAAAAATGTGATGTAAAGAAGAGCAGTGAACATTGAATCGCTAATAGGTAAGTTAAAAAAGAAATTCATTGGTTTCACTATGTTATTGTTAATGCCAATCTATACAACGTATGATGACATCTTGATCTTTATGAACAATTAATACAGATTTTATATCTCACAATTGCACTATCTCAAGCCCAAAATCAATACAAATTTCCATTGGCTCTATAGGAAGCTGAATGAAAATACTCTCTGCGGAGTCGAACTCATGAACACTTGCTCACAAGTCAGACACTTTAACCGAGAGAGCCACTGGACCATCACTGGAGAAATGGGCTGTCAAGCAGAGCAGTGAAAATTTAATCGCTAATATGTAAGTTAAAAAAGAAATCCATTGGTTTCACTATGTTATTGTTTATGCCAATCTATACAGCGTATGATGACATCTTGTTCTTTATGAACAATTAATACAGATTCTATTTCTCACAATTGCACTATCTCAAGTCCAAAATCAATGCAAATTTCCATTGGCTCTATAAGAAGCTTATGAGTAAGTAAATTAAAAATACTTTCCGTGGAGTCGAACTCATGAACATCTGTTCACAAAGCAGGCGCATCAACCCAGTAAGCCAGTTGACCATCAAAGGTGCAATTTGATGTCAAGAAAGGCAGTGAACATTGAATCGCTAATAGGTAAGTTAAAAAAGAAATCCATTGGTTTCTCTATGTTACTGTTAATGCCAATCTGAACAGGGTATGATGACATGTTGTTCTTTATGAACAATTAATACAGATTCTATATCTCACAATTGCACTATCTCAAGCCCAAAATCAATGCAAATTTGCATTGGCTCTATAGGAAGCCAAATGAAAAATAGTCTCCGTGGAGTCGAACTCCATGAATACTTGCTCACAAGTCAGGCGCATTAACCCTGAAAGCCACTGGACCATCACAGCAGCAATGCGATGTCAAGAAGAGCAGTGAACATTGAATCGCTAATAGGTAAGTTAAAAAAGAAATCCATTGGTTTCACTATGTTATTGTTAATGCCAATCTATACAACGTATGATGACATCTTGATCTTTATGAACAATTAATACAGATTTTATATCTCACAATTGCACTATCTCAAGTCCAAAATCAATGCAAATTTCCATTGGCACTATAAGAAGCTTCTGAGTAAGTAAATTAAAAATACTTTCAGTTTAGTCGAACTCATGAACATCTGTTCACAAAGGAGGCGCATCAACTCAGTAAGCCAGTGGACCATCACAGGTGCAATTTGATGTCAAGAAGGGCAGTGAACATTGAATCACTAATAGGTAAGTTAAAAAAGAAATCCATTGGTTTCTCTATGTTACTGTTAATGCCAATCTGGACAGGGTATGATGACATGTTGTTCTTTATGAACAATTAATACAGATTCTATATCTCACAATTGCACTATCTCAAGCCCAAAATCAATGCAAATTTCCATTGGCTCTATAGGAAACTGAATGAAAATACTCTCTGTGGAGTTGAACTCATGAACACTTGCTCTCAAGTCAGACACTTTAACCCAGAGAGCCACTGGACCATCACAGGAGAGATGGGCTGTCAAGCAGAGCAGTGAACATTTAATCGCTAATATGTAAGTTAAAAAAGAAATCCATTGGTTTCACTATGTTATTGTTAATGCCAATCTATACAGCGTATGATGACATCTTGTTCTTTATGAACAATTAATACAGATTCTATTTCTCACAATTGCCCTATCTCAAGCCCAAAATCAATGCAAATTTCCATTGGCTCTATAAGAAGCTTATGAGTAAGTAAATTAAAAATACTTTCCTTAGAGTGGAACTCATGAACATCTGTTTACAAAGCAGGCGCATCAACCCAGTAAGCCAGTGGACCATCAAAGGTGCAATTTGATGTCAAGAAAGGCAGTGAACATTGAATCGCTAATAGGTAAGTTAAAAAAGAAATCCATTGGTTTCTCTATGTTACTGTTAATGCCAATCTGTACAGTGTATGATGACATCTTGTTCTTTATGAACAATTAATACAGATTCTTTTTCTCACAATTGCACTATCTCAAGCCCAAAATCAATGCAAATTTCCATTGGCTCTATAGGAAGCTAAACGAAAAATACTCTCAAGCCCAAAATCAATGTAAATTTCTATTGGCTCTATAGGAAGCTAAATGAAAAATACTCTCCGTGGATTCAAGCTCAAGAACACTTGCTCACAAGTCAGACACTTTAACCCAAAGAGCCACTGGACCATCACAGGAGAAATGGGCTGTCAAGCAAAG
The DNA here is from genome assembly GCF_046119375.1 of Phyllobates terribilis. Classification (NCBI taxonomy): domain Eukaryota; kingdom Metazoa; phylum Chordata; class Amphibia; order Anura; family Dendrobatidae; genus Phyllobates; species Phyllobates terribilis. The sequence goes on along the minus strand of NW_027362764.1, from coordinate 321,518,533 downwards.
CAGTGAAAATTTAATCGCTAATATGTAAGTTAAAAAATGAAATCCATTGGTTTCACTATGTTATTGTTAATGCCAATCTATACAACGTATGATGACATCTTGTTCTTTATGAACAATTAATACAGATTCTATATCTCACAATTGCACTATCTCAAGCCCAAAATCAATGCAAATTTGCATTGGCTCTATAGGAAGCCAAATGAAAAATAGTCTCCGTGGAGTCAAACTCCATGAATACTTGCTCACAAGTCAGGCGCATTAACCCAGAAAGCCACTGAACCATCACAGAAGCAATGCGATGTCAAGAAGAGCAGTGAACATTGAATTGATAATAGGTAATTTAAAAAAGAAATCCATTGGTTTCACTATGTTATTGTTAATGCCAATCTATACAGCGTATGATGACATCTTGTTCTTTATGAACAATTAATACAGATTCTATTTTTCACAATTGCACTATCTCAAGTCCAAAATCAATGCAAATTTCCATTGGCTCTATAAGAAGCTTATCAGTAAGTAAATTAAAAATACTTCCCATGGAGTTGAACTCATGAACATCTGTTCACAAAGCAGGCGCATCAACCCAGTAAGCCAGTGAACCATCACAGGTGCAATTTGATGTCAAGAAGGGCAGTGAACATTGAATCGCTAATAGGTAAGTTAAAAAATAAATCCATTGGTTTCTCTATGTTATTGTTAATGCCAATCTATACAGCGTATGATGACATCTTGTTCTTTATGAACAATTAATACAGATTCTATATCTCACAATTGCACTATCTCAAGCCCAAAATCAATGCAAATTTGCATTGGCTCTATAGGAAGCCAAATGAAAAATAGTCTCCGTGGAGTCAAGCTCAAGAACACTTGCTCACAGGTCAGACACTTTAACCCAGAGAGCCACTGGACCATCACAGAAGCAATGCGATGTCAAGAAGAGCAGTGAACATTGAATTGATAATAGGTAATTTAAAAAAGAAATCCATTGGTTTCACTATGTTATTGTTAATGCCAATCTATACAGCGTATGATGACATCTTGTTCTTTATGAACAATTAATACAGATTCTATTTCTCACAATTGCCCTATCTCAAGCCCAAAATCAATGCAAATTTCCATTGGCTCTATAAGAAGCTTATGAGGAAGTAAATTAAAAATACTTTCCTTGGAGTGGAACTCATGAACATCTGTTTACAAAGCAGGCGCATCAACCCAGTAAGCCAGTGGACCATCAAAGGTGCAATTTGATGTCAAGAAAGGCAGTGAACATTGAATCGCTAATAGGTAAGTTAAAAAAGAAATCCATTGGTTTCTCTATGTTACTGTTAATGCCAATCTGTACAGTGTATGATGACATCTTGTTCTTTATGAACAATTAATACAGATTCTTTTTCTCACAATTGCACTATCTCAAGCCCAAAATCAATGCAAATTTCCATTGGCTCTATAGGAAGCTAAACGAAAAATACTCTCAAGCCCAAAATCAATGTAAATTTCCATTGGCTCTATAGGAAGCTAAATGAAAAATACTCTCCGTGGATTCAAGCTCAAGAACACTTGCTCACAAGTCAGACACTTTAACCCAAAGAGCCACTGGACCATCACAGGAGAAATGGGCTGTCAAGCAGAGCAGTGAAAATTTAATCGCTAATATGTAAGTTAAAAAAGAAATCCATTGGTTTCACTATGTTATTGTTAATGCCAATCTATACAGCGTATGATGACATCTTGTTCTTTATGAACAATTAATACAGATTCTATATCTCACAATTGCACTATCTCAAGCCCAAAATCAATGCAAATTTGCATTGGATCTATAGGAAGCCAAATGAAAAATAGTCTCCGTGGAGTCAAACTCCATGAATACTTGTTCACAAGTCAGGCGCATTAACCCAGAAAGCCACTGAACCATCACAGAAGCAATGCGATGTCAAGAAGAGCAGTGAACATTGAATTGATAATAGGTCATTTAAAAAAAACATCCATTGGTTTCACTATGTTATTGTTAATGCCAATCTATACAGCGTATGATGACATCTTGTTCTTTATGAACAATTAATACAGATTCTATTTTTCACAATTGCACTATCTCAAGTCCAAAATCAATGCAAATTTCCATTGGCTCTATAAGAAGCTTATCAGTAAGTAATTTAAAAATACTTCCCATGGAGTTGAACTCATGAACATCTGTTCACAAAGCAGGCACATCAACCCAGTAAGCCAGTGAACCATCACAGGTGCAATTTGATGTCAAGAAGGGCAGTGAACATTGAATCGCTAATAGGTAAGTTAAAAAATAAATCCATTGGTTTCTCTATGTTATTGTTAATGCCAATCTATACAGCGTATGATGACATCTTGTTCTTTATGAACAATTAATACAGATTCTATATCTCACAATTGCACTATGTCAAGCCCAAAATCAATGCAAATTTGCATTGGCTCTATAGGAAGCCAAATGAAAAATAGTCTCCGTGGAGTCAAGCTCAAGAACACTTGCTCACAGGTCAGACACTTTAACCCAGAGAGCCACTGGACCATCACAGAAGCAATGCGATGTCAAGAAGAGCAGTGAACATTGAATTGATAATAGGTAATTTAAAAAAGAAATCCATTGGTTTCACTATGTTATTGTTAATGCCAATCTATACAGCGTATGATGACAACTTGTTCTTTATGAACAATTAATACAGATTCTTTTTCTCACAATTGCACTATCTCAAGCCCAAAATCAATGTAAATTTCCATTGGCTCTATAGGAAGCTAAATGAAAAATACTCTCCGTGGAGTCAAGCTCAAGAACACTTGCTCACAAGTCAGACACTTTAACCCAGAGAGCCACTGGACCATCACAGGAGAAATGGGCTATCAAGCAGAGCAGTGAAAGTTTAATCGCTAATATGTAAGTTAAAAAATAAATCCATTGGTTTCACTATGTTATTGTTAATGCCAATCTATACAACGTATGATGACATCTTGATCTTTATGAACAATTAATACAGATTCTTTTTCTCACAATTGCACTATCTCAAGCCCAAAATCAATGCAAATTTCCATTGGCTCTATAGGAAGCTAAACGAAAAATACTCTCAAGCCCAAAATCAATGTAAATTTCCATTGGCTCTATAGGAAGCTAAATGAAAAATACTCTCCGTGGAGTCAAGCTCAAGAACACTTGCTCACAAGTCAGACACTTTAACCCAAAGAGCCACTGGACCATCACAGGAGAAATGGGCTGTCAAGCAGAGCAGTGAAAATTTAATCGCTAATATGTAAGTTAAAAAAGAAATCCATTGGTTTCACTATGTTATTGTTAATGCCAATCTATACAGCGTATGATGACATCTTGTTCTTTATGAACAATTAATACAGATTCTATATCTCACAATTGCACTATCTCAAGCCCAAAATCAATGCAAATTTGCATTGGCTCTATAGGAAGCCAAATGAAAAATAGTCTCCGTGGAGTCAAACTCCATGAATACTTGCTCACAAGTCAGGCGCATTAACCCAGAAAGCCACTGGACCATCACAGAAGCAATGCGATGTCAAGAAGAGCAGTGAACATTGACTTGATAATAGGTAATTTAAAAAAGAAATCCATTGGTTTCACTATGTTATTGTTAATGCCAATCTATACAGCGTATGATGACATCTTGTTCTTTATGAACAATTAATACAGATTCTTTTTCTCACAATTGCACTATCTCAAGCCCAAAATCAATGTAAATTTCCATTGGCTCTATAGGAAGCTAAATGAAAAATACTCTCCGTGGAGTCAAGCTCAAGAACACTTGCTCACAAGTCAGACACTTTAACCCAGAGAGCCACTGGACCATCACAGGAGAAATGTGCTGTCAAGCAGAGCAGTGAAAATTTAATCGCTAATATGTAAGTTAAAAAATAAATCCATTGGTTTCACTATGTTATTGTTAATGCCAATCTATACAGCGTATGATGACATCTCGTTCTTTATGAACAATTAATACAGATTCTATTTCTCACAATTGCCCTATCTCAAGCCCAAAATCAATGCAAATTTCCATTGGCTCTATAAGAAGCTTATGAGTAAGTAAATTAAAAATACTTTCCGTGGAGTCGAACCCATGAACATCTGTTCACAAAGCAGGCGCATCAACCCAGTAAGCCAGTGGACCATCAAAGGTGCAATTTGATGTCAAGAAAGGCAGTGAACATTGAATCGCTAATAGGTATGTTAAAAAAGAAATCCATTGGTTTCTCTATGTTACTGTTAATGCCTATCTGTACAGTGTATGATGACATCTTGTTCTTTATGAACAATTAATACAGATTCTATATCTCACAATTGCACTATCTCAAGCCCAAAATCAATGCAAATTTCCATTGGCTCTATAGGAAGCTAAATGAAAAATACTCTCCGTGGAGTTGAACTCATGAACACTTGTTGACAAGTCAGGCACATTAACCCAGAGAGCCACTGGACCATCACGGAAAAAATGTGATGTAAAGAAGAGCAGTGAACATTGAATCGCTAATAGGTAAGTTAAAAAAGAAATCCATTGGTTTCACTATGTTATTGTTAATGCCAATCTATACAGCGTATGATGACATCTTGTTCTTTATGAACAATTAATACAGATTCTATATCTCACAATTGCACTATCTCAAGCCCAAAATCAATGCAAATTTCGATTGGCTCTATAGGAAGCTAAATGAAAAATAATCTCTGTTGAGTCTAACTCATGAACACTTGCTCACATGTCAGGCGCATTAACCGAGAGAGCCACTGGACCATCACAGGAGAAATGTGATGTCAAGGAGTGCAGTGAACATTGAATCGCTAATAGGTAAATTAAAAAAGAAATCCAATGGTTTCACTATGTTATTGTTAATGCCAATCTATACAGCGTATGATGACATCTTGTTCTTTATGAACAATTAATACAGATTCTATTTCTCACAATTGCACTATCTCAAGCCCAAAATCAAAGCAAATTTCCATTGGCTCTATAGGAAGCTAAATGAAAAATACTCTTTGTTGAGTAGAACTCATGAACACTTGTTGACAAGTCAGGCACATTAACCCAGAGAGCCACTGGACCATCACAGAAAAAATGTGATGTAAAGAAGAGCAGTGAACATTGAATCGCTAATAGGTAAGTTAAAAAAGAAATCCATTGGTTTCACTATGTTATTGTTAATGCCAATCTATACAACGTATGATGACATCTTGATCTTTATGAACAATTAATACAGATTTTATATCTCACAATTGCACTATCTCAAGCCCAAAATCAATACAAATTTGCATTGGCTCTATAGGAACCCAAATGAAAAATAGTCTCCGTGGAGTCAAGCTCAAGAACACTTGCTCACAAGTCAGACACTTTAACCCAGAGAGCCAATGCACCATCACAGAAGAAATGCCATGTCAAGAAGAGCAGTGAACATTGAATTGATAATAGGTAATTTAAAAACGAAATCCATTGGTTTCACTATGTTATTGTTAATGCCAATCTATACAGCGTATGATGACATCTTGTTCTTTATGAACAATTAATACAGATTCTTTTTCTCACAATTGCACTATCTCAAGCCCAAAATCAATGCAAATTTCCATTGGCTCTATAGGAAGCTGAATGAAAATACTCTCAGTGGAGTCGAACTCATGAATACTTGCTCACAAGTCAGGCGCATTAACCCAGAAAGCCACTGGACCATCACAGAAGCAATGCGATGTCAAGAAGAGCAGTGAACATTGAATCGCTAACAGGTAAGTTAAAAAAGAAATCCATTGGTTTCACTATGTTATTGTTAATGCCAATCTATACAGCGTATGATGACATCTTGTTCTTTATGAACAATTAATACAGATTCTATATCTCACAATTGCACTATCTCAAGCCCAAAATCAATGCAAATTTCCATTGGCTCTATAGGAAGCTAAATGAAAAATACGCTTCATGGAGTTGAACACATGAACACCTCTTCACAAGTCAGGCGTCTTAACCAAGGAAGCCACTGGACCATCACAGGAGAAATGTAATGTCAAGAAGGGCAGTGATTGATGTTATTGTTAATGTCAATCTATACAGCGTATGATGACATCTTGTTCTTTAAGAACAATTAATACAGATTCTATTTCTCACAATTGCACTATCTCAAGCCGAAAATCAATGCACATTTCCATTGGCTCTCTAGCAAGCTTATTAGTAAGTAAATGAAAAATACTCTTTGTGAAGTCGAATTCATGAACACCTGTTTACAAGGCAGGTGCATTAACCCAGTAAGCCACTGGACCATTATGAGTGCTATGTGATGTCAAGAAGGGCAGTGAACATTGAATCGCTAATATGTAAGTTAAAAAAGAAATCCATTGGTTTCACTATGTTATTGTTAATGCCAATCTATACAGCGTATGATGACATCTTGTTCTTTATGAACAATTAATACAGATTCTTTTTCTCACAATTGCACTATCTCAAGCCCAAAATCAATGCAAATTTCCATTGGCTCTATAGGAAGCTAAACGAAAAATACTCTCAAGCCCAAAATCAATGTAAATTTCCATTGGCTCTATAGGAAGCTAAATGAAAAATACTCTCCGTGGAGTCAAGCTCAAGAACACTTGCTCACAAGTCAGACACTTTAACCCAAAGAGCCACTGGACCATCACAGGAGAAATGGGCTGTCAAGCAGAGCAGTGAAAATTTAATCGCTAATATGTAAGTTAAAAAAGAAATCCATTGGTTTCACTATGTTATTGTTAATGCCAATCTATACAGCGTATGATGACATCTTGTTCTTTATGAACAATTAATACAGATTCTATATCTCACAATTGCACTATCTCAAGCCCAAAATCAATGCAAATTTGCATTGGCTCTATAGGAAGCCAAATGAAAAATAGTCTCCGTGGAGTCAAACTCCATGAATACTTGCTCACAAGTCAGGCGCATTAACCCAGAAAGCCACTGGACCATCACAGAAGCAATGCGATGTCAAGAAGAGCAGTGAACATTGACTTGATAATAGGTAATTTAAAAAAGAAATCCATTGGTTTCACTATGTTATTGTTAATGCCAATCTATACAGCGTATGATGACATCTTGTTCTTTATGAACAATTAATACAGATTCTTTTTCTCACAATTGCACTATCTCAAGCCCAAAATCAATGTAAATTTCCATTGGCTCTATAGGAAGCTAAATGAAAAATACTCTCCGTGGAGTCAAGCTCAAGAACACTTGCTCACAAGTCAGACACTTTAACCCAGAGAGCCACTGGACCATCACAGGAGAAATGTGCTGTCAAGCAGAGCAGTGAAAATTTAATCGCTAATATGTAAGTTAAAAAATAAATCCATTGGTTTCACTATGTTATTGTTAATGCCAATCTATACAGCGTATGATGACATCTCGTTCTTTATGAACAATTAATACAGATTCTATTTCTCACAATTGCCCTATCTCAAGCCCAAAATCAATGCAAATTTCCATTGGCTCTATAAGAAGCTTATGAGTAAGTAAATTAAAAATACTTTCCGTGGAGTCGAACCCATGAACATCTGTTCACAAAGCAGGCGCATCAACCCAGTAAGCCAGTGGACCATCAAAGGTGCAATTTGATGTCAAGAAAGGCAGTGAACATTGAATCGCTAATAGGTATGTTAAAAAAGAAATCCATTGGTTTCTCTATGTTACTGTTAATGCCTATCTGTACAGTGTATGATGACATCTTGTTCTTTATGAACAATTAATACAGATTCTATATCTCACAATTGCACTATCTCAAGCCCAAAATCAATGCAAATTTCCATTGGCTCTATAGGAAGCTAAATGAAAAATACTCTCCGTGGAGTTGAACTCATGAACACTTGTTGACAAGTCAGGCACATTAACCCAGAGAGCCACTGGACCATCACGGAAAAAATGTGATGTAAAGAAGAGCAGTGAACATTGAATCGCTAATAGGTAAGTTAAAAAAGAAATCCATTGGTTTCACTATGTTATTGTTAATGCCAATCTATACAGCGTATGATGACATCTTGTTCTTTATGAACAATTAATACAGATTCTATATCTCACAATTGCACTATCTCAAGCCCAAAATCAATGCAAATTTCGATTGGCTCTATAGGAAGCTAAATGAAAAATAATCTCTGTTGAGTCTAACTCATGAACACTTGCTCACATGTCAGGCGCATTAACCGAGAGAGCCACTGGACCATCACAGGAGAAATGTGATGTCAAGGAGTGCAGTGAACATTGAATCGCTAATAGGTAAATTAAAAAAGAAATCCAATGGTTTCACTATGTTATTGTTAATGCCAATCTATACAGCGTATGATGACATCTTGTTCTTTATGAACAATTAATACAGATTCTATTTCTCACAATTGCACTATCTCAAGCCCAAAATCAAAGCAAATTTCCATTGGCTCTATAGGAAGCTAAATGAAAAATACTCTTTGTTGAGTAGAACTCATGAACACTTGTTGACAAGTCAGGCACATTAACCCAGAGAGCCACTGGACCATCACAGAAAAAATGTGATGTAAAGAAGAGCAGTGAACATTGAATCGCTAATAGGTAAGTTAAAAAAGAAATCCATTGGTTTCACTATGTTTTTGTTAATGCCAATCTATACAACGTATGATGACATCTTGATCTTTATGAACAATTAATACAGATTTTATATCTCACAATTGCACTATCTCAAGCCCAAAATCAATACAAATTTGCATTGGCTCTATAGGAACCCAAATGAAAAATAGTCTCCGTGGAGTCAAGCTCAAGAACACTTGCTCACAAGTCAGACACTTTAACCCAGAGAGCCAATGCACCATCACAGAAGAAATGCCATGTCAAGAAGAGCAGTGAACATTGAATTGATAATAGGTAATTTAAAAACGAAATCCATTGGTTTCACTATGTTATTGTTAATGCCAATCTATACAGCGTATGATGACATCTTGTTCTTTATGAACAATTAATACAGATTCTTTTTCTCACAATTGCACTATCTCAAGCCCAAAATCAATGCAAATTTCCATTGGCTCTATAGGAAGCTAAACGAAAAATACTCTCCGTGGAGTTGAACTCATGAACACTTGTTGACAAGTCAGGCACATTAACCCAGAGAGCCACTGGACCATCACGGAAAAAATGTGATGTAAAGAAGAGCAGTGAACATTGAATCGCTAATAGGTAAGTTAAGAAAGAAATTCATTGGTTTCACTATGTTATTGTTAATGCCAATCTATACAACGTATGATGACATCTTGATCTTTATGAACAATTAATACAGATTTTATATCTCACAATTGCACTATCTCAAGCCCAAAATCAATGCAAATTTCCATTGGCTCTATAGGAAGCTGAATGAAAATACTCTCAGTGGAGTCGAACTCATGAATACTTGCTCACAAGTCAGGCGCATTAACCCAGAAAGCCACTGGACCATCACAGAAGCAATGCGATGTCAAGAAGAGCAGTGAACATTGAATCGCTAACAGGTAAGTTAAAAAAGAAATCCATTGGTTTCACTATGTTATTGTTAATGCCAATCTATACAGCGTATGATGACATCTTGTTCTTTATGAACAATTAATACAGATTCTATATCTCACAATTGCACTATCTCAAGTCCAAAATCAATGCAAATTTCCATTGGCACTATAAGAAGCTTCTGAGTAAGTAAATTAAAAATACTTTCAGTTTAGTCAAACTCATGAACATCTGTTCACAAAGGAGGCGCATCAACTCAGTAAGCCAGTGGACCATCACAGGTGCAATTTGCTGTCAAGAAGGGCAGTGAACATTGAATCGCTAATAGGTAAGCTAAAAAAGAAATCCATTGGTTTCTCTATGTTACTGTTAATGCCAATCTGGACAGGGTATGATGACATGTTGTTCTTTAAGAACAATTAATACAGATTCTATATCTCACAATTGCACTATCTCAAGCCCAAAATCAATGCAAATTTCCATTGGCTCTATAGGAAGCTAAATGAAAAATACTCTCCGTGGAGTCAAGCTCAAGAACACTTGCTCACAAGTCTGACACTTTAACCCAGAGAGCCACTGGACCATCACAGGAGAAATGGGCTGTCAAGCAGAGCAGTGAAAATTTAATCGCTAATATGTAAGTTAAAAAAGAAATCCATTGGTTTCACTATGTTATTGTTAATGCCAATCTATACAGCGTATGATGACATCTTGTTCTTTATGAACAATTAATACAGATTCTATTTCTCACAATTGCCCTATCTCAAGCCCAAAATCAATGCAAATTTCCATTGGCTCTATAAGAAGCTTATGAGTAAGTAAATTAAAAATACTTTCCGTGGAGTCGAACTCATGAACATCTGTTCACAAAGCAGGCGCATCAACCCAGTAAGCCAGTGGACCATCAAAGGTGCAATTTGATGTCAAGAAAGGCAGTGAACATTGAATCGCTAATAGGTATGTTAAAAAAGAAATCCATTGGTTTCTCTATGTTACTGTTAATGCCTATCTGTACAGTGTATGATGACATCTTGTTCTTTATGAACAATTAATACAGATTCTATATCTCACAATTGCACTATCTCAAGCCCAAAATCAATGCAAATTTCCATTGGCTCTATAGGAAGCTAAATGAAAAATACTCTCCGTGGAGTTGAACTCATGAACACTTGTTGACAAGTCAGGCACATTAACCCAGAGAGCCACTGGACCATCACGGAAAAAATGTGATGTAAAGAAGAGCAGTGAACATTGAATCGCTAATAGGTAAGTTAAAAAAGAAATCCATTGGTTTCACTATGTTATTGTTAATGCCAATCTATACAGCGTATGATGACATCTTGTTGTTTATGAACAATTAATACAGATTCTATATCTCACAATTGCACTATCTCAAGCCCAAAATCAATGCAAATTTCCATTGGCTCTATAGGAAGCTAAATGAAAAATAATCTCTGTTGAGTCTAACTCATGAACACTTGCTCACATGTCAGGTGCATTAACCTAGAGAGCCACTGGACCATCGCAGGAGAAATGTGATGTCAAGGAGAGCAGTGAACATTGAATCGCTAATAGGTAAATTAAAAAAGAAATCCAATGGTTTCACTATGTTATTGTTAATGCCAATCTATACAGCGTATGATGACTAGTGTTGAGCCACCCCCGTAGTGTTCGGGTTCGGTTCGGTTCGTCGAACACCGGGATGTTCGAGGAACTGTTCGTCGAACTGTTCGTCGAACACCTTAGAACACCGTCGAACACCGTTAAAACCAATGGCAGGCAAACAAAAACACATAGAAACACATAGAAAACACCTGCAAAGGTGTCCAAAAGCTGACAAACTGCTCAGAAGACACTCTCTTTAAAAAAGCCGGCCGGCAAATTCAGCAGCGGCATACACCGGTACCCGACAATTTAGACAAGAAGGAATAGAGCATCACACATAGATTAGATAGATAGAAACATGTCAGTCACACATATAAGAAGCACAGTGACAGTGTTGGTTACTGCACTTGTCATTTAGTGTAAAGGATTTATTAAAAAAAATATTAGTGTTTTCATGCACCGTCTCTTTAAAAAAGCCGGCCGGCAATTCAGCATCTGTACCCGACAATTTAGAACAGAAAGAATAGAGCTTCACACATAGATTAGATAGATAGAAACATGTCAGTCACATATATAATAAGTACAGTGATAGTGTTGCTTACTGTACTTGTCATTTAGTGTAAAGGATTTATTTAAAAAAATAATAGTGTTTTCATGCACTGTCTCTTTAAAAAAGCCGGCCGGCAATTCAGCAGCGGTACCCGACAATTTAGAACAGAAAGATAGAGCATCACACATAGATTAGATAGATAGAAACATGTCAGTCACATATATATGAAGTACAGTGATAGTGTTGGTTACTGTACTTGTCATTTAGTATTAAAATAAAGGATTTATTATTAAAAAAATTGGCGTGGGGTTCCCCTTAATTTTAGGCTCTAGCGGAGGTTAAGCAGACGGCTGGGGCAGATGTTTGAAGCCTGGGAAGGGGGTAATACCCACGGAGCTTCCCAGGCTACTAATATCAGCCCCCAGCTGAATACATAGCCTTTACTAGCTATTAAAATGGGGGACCCCCCAAAAAAAATGACGTGGGGTCCCCCCTAATTTAATAGCTAGCAAAGGCTAGGCAGACAGCTGGGGGCTGATATTAATAGCCCAGGAAGGGAGCCATGAATATTGGCCCCCTCCCAGGCTAGAAACACCAGCCGTCAGCCGCCCCAGAAATGGCGCATTCATAGGATGCGCCAATTCTGGCACTTAGCCTCGCTCTTCCACGCTGCCCTGGTGCGGTGGCAGGGGGTAATAGGGTTGGGGTTGATGTCAGCTTATAATGCCAGCTGACATCAAGCCCAGGTTAGTAATGGAGAGGCGTCTATAAGACACCCCCATTACTAACCCCATAGTCAAAGTTAAAAAAAACACAAACACCCAGAATAAAGTCCTTTAATTGAAATAAAGACACAATCCTTTATTGTTCTAAATTAAACCATACTTACCATCACGCCCATTCCAGCTGAAGCTAACGATCTCCTGCAATAAAATAAAAATAATAAAGCAACCTCATCCTTACCTTTCCATGGTTCCCACGACAGCTTCAGCTCTGCTACATCGAGATGACAGGCTGGACCGCAGCAGAACGCTGCCATCCAGCCTGTCATCCCGCAGACACTGAGAAGCGCAGGCTTGCTTGCGCTGCTCAGCGTCTCTCTGTGACGACATCCAGATGAGCCGAGTTCATGTCCAATGAACTCGGCTCACCTCATGCACGTCACTGACAGCGTGGGAAAATTCTCACGCTGAAGCGCTGATTGCAGGAGAATTTTCCCACGCTGTCAGTGACGTGCAGGAGGTGAGCTGAGTTCATTGGACATGAGCTCACCTCATGCACATCACTGACAGCGTGGGAGAATTCTCCTGCACTCAGCACTTCAGCGTGAGAATTTTCCCACGCTGTCAGTGACGTGCATGAGGTGAGCCGAGTTCATTGGACATGAACTCGGCTCATCTGGATGTCGTCACAGAGAGACGCTGAGCAGCGCAAGCAAGCCTGCGCTTCTCAGTGTCTGCGGGATGACAGGCTGGATGGCAGCGTTCTGCTGCGGTCCAGCCTGTCATCTCGATGTAGCAGAGCTGAAGCTGTCGTGGGAACCATGGAAAGGTAAGGATGAGGTTGGTTTATTATTTTTCTTTTATTGCAGGAGATCGTTGGCTTCAGCTGGAATGGGTGTGATGGTAAGTATGGTTTAATTTAGAACAATAAAGAATTGTGTCTTTATTTCAATTAAAGGACTTTATTCTGGGTGTTGTGTTTTTTTTAAATACTTTACTAGAAATTCATGGCGGTCATGTCTAATACTGGCGTGACCCCATGAATTTTGGGCTTGGGGCCAGCTGATAATACCAAGCTGGCCCTAACCCCTTTATTACCCAGTGAGCCACCGCACCAGGGCCCTGGATGAGTTGGGTACAGCGCCAGAAGATGGCGCTTCTATGAACGCGCCATTTTCCGGGGTGGCTGCGGACTGCAATTTGTAGCGGGGGGGGGCCCAGAAAGCTTGGGCCTCCCTGCGCTGCAGATTCCAGCCCCCAGCTGCCTAGTTGTACCTGGCTGGACACAAAAATAGGGCGAAGCCCCACGTACTTTTTTTTTAATTATTTCATGAAATTCATGAAATAATTAAGAAAAAAAGGGCTTCCCTATATTGTTGTGTCCGGCCAGGTACAAATAGGCAGCTGGTGGTTGGGGGCAGCCCGTTCCTGCCTGCTGTACCTGGCTGGACACAAATATAGTGCGAAGCCCCACTTCAATTTTTTTAATTATTTCATGAAATTCATGAAATAATTAAGAAAAAAAGGGCTTCCCTATATTGTTGTGTCCGGCCAGGTACAAATAGGCAGCTGGTGGATGGGGGCAGCCCGTTCCTGCCTGCTGTACCTGGCTGGACACAAATATAGTGCGAAGCCCCACTTCAATTTTTTTTAATTATTTCATGAAATTCATGAAATAATTAAGAAAAAAAGGGCTTCCCTATATTGTTGTGTCCGGCCAGGTACAAATAGGCAGCTGGTGGATGGGGGCAGCCCGTTCCTGCCTGCTGTACCTGGCTGGACACAAATATAGTGCGAAGCCCCACTTCAATTTTTTTAAATTATTTCAGGAAATTCATGAAATAATTTTAAAAAAATTGACGTGGGGCTTCGCACTATATTTGTGTCCAGCCAGGTACAGCAGGCAGGAACGGGCTGCCCCCAACCACCAGCTGCCTATTTGTACCTGGCCGGACACAACAATATAGGGAAGCCCTTTTTTTCTTAATTATTTCATGAAATAATTTAAAGAAAATTGACGTGGGGCTTCGCCCTGTTTTTGTGTCCAGCCAGGTACAACTAGGCAGCTGGGGGCTGGAATCCGCAGCGCAGGGAGGCCCAAGCTTTCTGGGCCACCCCCGCTGCAAATTGCAGTCCGCAGCCACCCCGGAAAATGGCGCGTTCATAGAAGCGCCATCTTCTGGCGCTGTACCCAACTCATCCAGGGCCCTGATGCGGTGGCTCACTGGGTAATAAAGGGGTTAGGGCCAGCTTGGCATTATCAGCTGGCCCTAAGCCCGAAATTCATGGGGTCACGCCAATATTAGACATGACCACCATGAATTTCTAGTAAAGTATTTAAAAAAAACACAACACCCAGAAAAAAGTCCTTTAATTGAAATAAACACACAATTCTTTATTGTTCTAAATTAAACCATACTTACCATCACGCCCATTCCAGCTGAAGCCAACGATCTCCTGAAATAAAAGAAAAATAATAAAGCAACATCATCCTTACCTTTCCATGGTTCCCATGACAGCTTCAGCTCTGCTACATCGAGATGACAGGCTGGACCGCTGCAGAACGCTGCCATCCAGCCTGTCATCCCGCAGACACTGAGAAGCGCAGGCTTGCTTGCGCTCCACAGTGTCTCTCTGTGAGGGCATCCAGATGAGCCGAGTTAATGTCCAATGAACTCGGCTCACCTCATGCACGTCACTGACAGCGTGGGAAAATTCTCCTGCACTCAGCGCTTCAGCGGGAGAATTCTCACGCTGAAGCGCTGAGTGCAGGAGAATTCTCCCACGCTGTCAGTGACGTGCAGGAGGTGAGCTGAGTTCATTGGACATGAGCTCACCTTATGCACGTCACTGACAGCGTGGGAGAATTCTCCTGCACTCACGGCTTCAGCTTGAGAATTTTCCCACGCTGTCAGTGACGTGCATGAGGTGAGCCGAGTTCATTGGACATGAACTCGGCTCATCTGGATGTCGTCACAGAGAGACGCTGAGCAGCGCAAGCAAGCCTGCGCTTCCCAGTGTCTGCGGGATGAGAGGCTGGATGGCAGCGTTCTGCTGCGGTCCAGCCTGTCATCTCGATGTAGCAGAGCTGAAGCTGTCGTGGGAACCATGGAAAGGTAAGGATGAGGTTGCTTTATTATTTTTCTTTTATTGCAGGAGATCGTTGGCTTCAGCTGGAATGGGCGTGACGGTAAGTATGGTTTAATTTAGAACAATAAAGGATTGTGTCTTTATTTCAATTAAAGGACTTTATTCTGGGTGTTTGTGCTTTTTTTAACTTTGACTATGGGGTTAGTAATGGGGGTGTCTTATAGACGCCTCTCCATTACTAACCTGGGCTTGATGTCAGCTGGCATTATAAGCTGACATCAACCCCAACCCTATTACCCCCTGCCACCGCACCAGGGCAGCGTGGAAGAGCGAGGCTAAGTGCCAGAATTGGCGCATCCTATGAATGCGCCATTTCTGGGGCGGCTGACGGCTGGTGTTTCTAGCCTGGGAGGGGGCCAATATTCATGGCTCCCTTCCTGGGCTATTAATATCAGCCCCCAGCTGTCTGCCTAGCCTTTGCTAGCTATTAAATTAGGGGGGACCCCACGTCATTTTTTTGCGGGGGTCCCCCATTTTAATAGCTAGTAAAGGCTATGTATTCAGCTGGGGGCTCATATTAGTAGCCTGGGAAGCTCCGTGGGTATTACCCCCTTCCCAGGCTTCAAACATCTGCCCCAGCCGTCTGCTTAACCTCCGCTAGAGACTAAAATTAAGGGGAACCCCACGCCAATTTTTTTTAATAATAAATCCTTTATTTTAATACTAAATGACAAGTACAGTAACCAACACTATCACTGTACTTCATATATATGTGACTGACATGTTTCTATCTATCTAATCTATGTGTGAAGCTCTATTCTGTCTGTTATAAATTGTCGGGTGCAGATGCTGAATTGCCGGACGGCTTTCTTAAAGAGACGGTGCATGAAAACACTATTATTTTTTTTGATAAATCCTTTACGCTAAATGACAAGTACAGTAAGCAACACTGTCACTGTACTTCGTATATATGTGGCTGACATGTTTCTATCTATCTAATCTATGTATGATGCTCTATTCTGTCTGTTATAAATTGTCGGGTACCGCTGCTGAATTGCCGGCCGGCTTTCTTAAAGAGACGGTGCATGAAAACACTATTATTTTTTTTGATAAATCCTTTACGCTAAATGACAAGTACAGTAAGCAACACTGTCACTGTACTTCGTATATATGTGGCTGACATGTTTCTATCTATCTAATCTATGTATGATGCTCTATTCTGTCTGTTATAAATTGTCGGGTACCGCTGCTGAATTGCCGGCCGGCTTTTTTAAAGAGACAGTGCATGAAAGCACTATTATTTTTTTAAATAAATCCTTTACACTAAATGACAAGTACAGTAATCAACACTGTCACTGCACTTCTTATATATGTGACTGACATGATTCTATCTATCTAATCTATGTGTGATTCTCTATTCCTTCTATTCTAAATTGTCGGGTACCGCTGCTGAATTGCCGGCCGGCTTTTTTAAAGAGACGGTGCACGAAAACACTATTATTTTTTTTGATAAATCCTTTACGCTAAATGACAAGTACAGTAAGCAGCACTTTCACTGTACTTCGTATATATGTGGCTGACATGTTTATATCTATCTAATCTATGTGTGAAGCTCTATTCTTTCGGTTCTAAATTGTGGGGTACAGGTGTATGCCGCTGCTGAATTGCCGGCTTTTCATGTTTCACTGTTGGCACTGTTCCCATCGATTTGGGCAATCACTGTAATGCCACAACCACCATGGCTGTGGCATTACAGTGAGTGGCAGACAATCCCTGCATGATTGGTGCTCTAAATAGCGCCAGACATGCAGGACACGCTTTTGGTGCACGAACAGTTATCGAACATAATCTCGAACAGCCGAATTTTTTGCAAATCGTTCGGGTTTGTCGAACAACTCGAACACCGCCCAAAACAGCTCGAATTTGAGATTGGCGAACAGTTCTAGTCGAACACCGCTCATCTCTAATGATGACATCTTGTTCTTTATGAACAATTAATACAGATTCTATTTCTCACAATTGCACTATCTCAAGTCCAAAATCAATGCAAATTTCCATTGGCTCTATAAGAAGCTTATCAGTAAGTAAATTAAAAATACTTCCTATGGAGTTGAACTCATGAACATCTGTTCACAAAGCAGGCGCATCAACCCAGTAAGCCAGTGGACCATCAAAGATGCAATTTGATGTCAAGAAAGGCAGTGAACATTGAATCGCTAATAGGTAAGTTAAAAAATAAATCCATTGGTTTCTCTATGTTATTGTTAATGCCAATCTATACAGCGTATGATGACATCTTGTTCTTTATGAACAATTAATACAGATTCTATATCTCACAATTGCACTATCTCAAGCCCAAAATCAATGCAAATTTGCATTGGCTCTATAGGAAGCCAAATGAAAAATAGTCTCCGTGGAGTCAAACTCATGAATACTTGCTCACAAGACAGGCGCATTAACCCAGAAAGCCACTGGACCATCACAGAAGCAATGCGATGTCAAGAAGAGCAGTGAACATTGAATTGATAATAGGTAATTTAAAAAAGAAATCCATTGGTTTCACTATGTTATTGTTAATGCCAATCTATACAGCGTATGATGACATCTTGTTCTTTATGAACAATTAATACAGATTCTATTTCTCACAATTGCCCTATCTCAAGCCCAAAATCAATGCAAATTTCCATTGGCTCTATAAGAAGCTTATGAGTAAGTAAATTAAAAATACTTTCCGTGGAGTCGAACTCATGAACATCTGTTCAAAAAGCAGGCGCATCAACCCAGTAAGCCAGTGGACCATCAAAGGTGCAATTTGTTGTCAAGAAAGGCAGTGAACATTGAATCGCTAATAGGTAAGTTAAAAAAGAAATCCATTGGTTTCTCTATGTTACTGTTAATGCCTATCTGTACAGTGTATGATGACATCTTGTTCTTTATGAACAATTAATACAGATTCTATATCTCACAATTGCACTATCTCAAGCCCAAAATCAATGCAAATTTCCATTGGTTCTATAGGAAGCTAAATGAAAAATACTCTCCGTGGAGTTGAACTCATGAACACTTGTTGACAAGTCAGGCACATTAACCCAGAGAGCCACTGGACCATCACGGAAAAAATGTGATGTAAAGAAGAGCAGTGAACATTGAATCGCTAATAGGTAAGTTAAAAAAGAAATCCATTGGTTTCACTATGTTATTGTTAATGCCAATCTATACAGCGAATGATGACATCTTGTTCTTTATGAACAATTAATACAGATTCTATATCTCACAATTGCACTATCTCAAGCCCAAAATCAATGCAAATTTCCATTGGCTCTATAGGAAGCTAAATGAAAAATACTCTCCGTGGAGTTGAACTCATGAACACTTGTTGACAAGTCAGGCACATTAACCCAGAGAGCCACTGGACCATCACAGAAAAAATGTGATGTAAAGAAGAGCAGTGAACATTGAATCGCTAATAGGTAAGTTAAAAAAGAAATCCATTGGTTTCACTATGCTATTGTTAATGCCAATCTATACAGCGTATGATGACATCTTGTTCTTTATGAACAATTAATACAGATTCTATATCTCACAATTGCACTATCTCAAGTCCAAAATCAATGCAAATTTCCATTGGCACTATAAGAAGCTTCTGAGTAAGTAAATTAAAAATACTTTCAGTTTAATCGAACTCATGAACATCTGTTCACAAAGGAGGCGCATCAACTCAGTAAGCCAGTGGACCATCACAGGTGCAATTTGATGTCAAGAAGGGCAATGAACATTGAATCGCTAATAGGTAAGTTAAAAAAGAAATCCATTGGTTTCTCTATGTTACTGTTAATGCCAATCTGGACAGGGTATGACGACATGTTGTTCTTTATGAACAATTAATACAGATTCTATATCTCACAATTGCACTATCTCAAGCCCAAAATCAATGCAAATTTGCATTGGCTCTATAGGAAGCCAAATGAAAAATAGTCTCCGTGGAGTCAAACTCATGAATACTTGCTCACAAGTCAGGCGCATTAACCCAGAAAGCCACTGGACCATCACAGAAGCAATGCGATGTCAAGAAGAGCAGTGAACATTGAATTGATAATAGGTAATTTAAAAAAGAAATCCATTGGTTTCACTATGTTATTGTTAATGCCAATCTATACAGCGTATGATGACATCTTGTTCTTTATGAACAATTAATACAGATTCTTTTTCTCACAATTGCACTATCTCAAGCCCAAAATCAATGTAAATTTCCATTGGCTCTATAGGAAGCTAAATGAAAAATACTCTCTGTGGAGTCAAGCTCAAGAACACTTGCTCACAAGTCAGACACTTTAACCCAAAGAGCCACTGGACCATCACAGGAGAAATGGGCTGTCAAGCAGAGCAGTGAAAATTTAATCGCTAATATGTAAGTTAAAAAAGAAATCCATTGGTTTCACTATGTTATTGTTAATGCCAATCTATACAGCGTATGATGACATCTTGTTCTTTATGAACAATTAATACAGATTCTATTTCTCACAATTGCCCTATCTCAAGCCCAAAATCAATGCAAATTTCCATTGGCTCTATAAGAAGCTTATGAGTAAGTAAATTAAAAATACTTTCCGTGGAGTCGAACTCATGAACATCTGTTCACAAAGCAGGCGCATCAACCCAGTAAGCCAGTGGACCATCAAAGGTGCAATTTGATGTCAAGAAAGGCAGTGAACATTGAATCGCTAATAGGTATGTTAAAAAAGAAATCCATTGGTTTCTCTATGTTACTGTTAATGCCTATCTGTACAGTGTATGATGACATCTTGTTCTTTATGAACAATTAATACAGATTCTATATCTCACAATTGCACTATCTCAAGCCCAAAATCAATGCAAATTTCCATTGGCTCTATAGGAAGCTAAATGAAAAATAATCTCTGTTGAGTCTAACTCATGAACACTTGCTCACATGTCAGGTGCATTAACCTAGAGAGCCACTGGACCATCACAGGAGAAATGTGATGTCAAGGAGAGCAGTGAACATTGAATCGCTAATAGGTAAATTAAAAAAGAAATCCAATGGTTTCACTATGTTATTGTTAATGCCAATCTATACAGCGTATGATGACATCTTTTTCTTTATGAACAATTAATACAGATTCTATTTCTCACAATTGCACTATCTCAAGTCCAAAATCAATGCAAATTTCCATTGGCTCTATAAGAAGCTTATCAGTAAGTAAATTAAAAATACTTCCTATGGAGTTGAACTCATGAACATCTGTTCACAAAGCAGGCGCATCAACCCAGTAAGCCAGTGGACCATCAAAGATGCAATTTGATGTCAAGAAAGGCAGTGAACATTGAATCGCTAATAGGTAAGTTAAAAAAGAAATCCATTGGTTTCTCTATGTTACTGTTAATGCCAATCTGTACAGTGTATGATGACATCTTGTTCTTTATGAACAATTAATACAGATTCTATATCTCACAATTGCACTATCTCAAGCCCAAAATCAATTCAAATTTCCATTGGCTCTATAGGAAGCTAAATGAAAAATACTCTCCGTGCAGTTGAACTCATGAACACTTGTTGACAAGTCAGGCACATTAACCCAGAGAGCCACTGGACCATCACGGAAAAAATGTGATGTAAAGAAGAGCAGTGAACATTGAATCGCTAATAGGTAAGCTAAAAAAGAAATTCATTGGTTTCACTATGTTATTGTTAATGCCAATCTATACAACGTATGATGACATCTTGATCTTTATGAACAATTAATACAGATTTTATATCTCACAATTGCACTATCTCAAGCCCAAAATCAATGTAAATTTCCATTGGCTCTATAGGAAGCTAAATGAAAAATACTCTCCGTGGAGTCAAGCTCAAGAACACTTGCTCACAAGTCAGACACTTTAACCCAGAGAGCCACTGGACCATCACAGGAGAAATGGGCTGTCAAGCAGAGCAGTGAAAATTTAATCGCTAATATGTAATTTAAAAAAGAAATCCATTGGTTTCACTATGTTATTGTTAATGCCAATCTATACAGCGTATGATGACATCTTGTTCTTTATGAACAATTAATACAGATTCTATTTCTCACAATTGCCCTATCTCAAGCCCAAAATCAATGCAAATTTCCATTGGCTCTATAAGAAGCTTATGAGTAAGTAAATTAAAAATACTTTCCATGGAGTCAAACTCATGAACATCTGTTCACAAAGCAGGCGCATCAACCCAGTAAGCCAGTGGACCATCAAAGATGCAATTTGATGTCAAGAAAGGCAGTGAACATTGAATCGCTAATAGGTAAGTTAAAAAAGAAATCCATTGGTTTCTCTATGTTACTGTTAATGCCAATCTGTACAGTGTATGATGACATCTTGTTCTTTATGAACAATTAATACAGATTCTATATCTCACAATTGCACTATCTCAAGCCCAAAATCAATGCAAATTTCCATTGGCTCTATAGGAAGCTAAATGAAAAATACTCTCCGTGGAGGTGAACTCATGAACACTTGTTGACAAGTCAGGCACATTAACCCAGAGAGCCACTGGACCATCACGGAAAAAATGTGATGTAAAGAAGAGCAGTGAACATTGAATCGCTAATAGGTAAGTTAAAAAAGAAATCCATTGGTTTCACTATGTTATTGTTAATGCCAATCTATACAGCGTATGATGACATCTTGTTCTTTATGAACAATTAGTACAGATTCTATATCTCACAATTGCACTATCTCAAGTCCAAAATCAATGCAAATTTCCATTGGCTCTATAGGAAGCTAAATGAAAAATAATCTCTGTTGAGTCTAACTCATGAACACTTGCTCACATGTCAGGTGCATTAACCTAGAGAGCCACTGGACCATCACAGGAGAAATGTGATGTCAAGGAGAGCAGTGAACATGGAATCGCTAATAGGTAAGTTAAAAAATAAATCCATTGGTTTCTCTATGTTACTGTTAATGCCAATCTATACAGCGTATGATGACATCTTTTTCTTTATGAACAATTAATACAGATTCTATTTCTCACAATTGCACTATCTCAAGCCCAAAATCAATGCAAATTTCCATTGGCTCTATAGGAAACTAAATGAAAAATACTCTCCGTGGAGTCGAACTCATGAACACTTGCTGACAAGTCAGGCGCATTAACCCAGAGAGCCACTGAACCATCACAGGAAAAATGTGATGTCAAGAAGAGCAGGGAACATTGAATCGCTAATAGGTAAGTTAAAAAAGAAATCCATTGGTTTCACTATGTTATTGTTAATGTCAATCTATACTGCGTATGATGACATCTTGTTCTTTATGAACAATTAATACAGATTCTATTTCTCACAATTGCACTATCTCAAGTCCAAAATCAATGCAAATTTCCATTGGCTCTATAAGAAGCTTATCAGTAAGTAAATTAAAAATACTTCCCATGGAGTTGAACTCATGAACATATGTTCACAAAGCAGGCACATCAACCCAGTAAGCCAGTGGACCATCACAGGTGCAATTTGATGTCAAGAAGGGCAGTGAACATTGAATCGCTAATAGGTAAGTTAAAAAATAAATCCATTGGTTTCTCTATGTTATTGTTAATGCCAATCTATACAGCGTATGATGACATCTTGTTCTTTATGAACAATTAATACAGATTCTATATCTCACAATTGCACTATCTCAAGCCCAAAATCAATGCAAATTTGCATTGGCTCTATAGGAAGCCAAATTAAAAATAGTCTCCGTGGAGTCAAACTCATGAATACTTGCTCACAAGTCAGGCGCATTAACCCAGAAAGCCACTGGACCATCACAGAAGCAATGCGATGTAAAGAAGAGCAGTGAACATTGAATTGATAATAGGCAATTTAAAAAAGAAATCCATTGGTTTCACTATGTTATTGTTAATGCCAATCTATACAGCGTATGATGACATCTTGTTCTTTATGAACAATTAATACAGATTCTTTTTCTCACAATTGCACTATCTCAAGCCCAAAATCAATGTAAATTTCCATTAGCTCTATAGGAAGCTAAATGAAAAATACTCTCCGTGGAGTCAAGCTCAAGAACACTTGCTCACAAGTCAGACACTTTAACCCAGAGAGCCACTGGACCATCACAGGAGAAATGGGCTGTCAAGCAGAGCAGTGAAAATTTAATCGCTAATATGTAAGTTAAAAAAGAAATCCATTGGTTTCACTATGTTATTGTTAATGTCATTCTATACAGCGTATGATGACATCTTGTTCTTTATGAACAATTAATACAGATTCTATTTCTCACAATTGCCCTATCTCAAGCCCAAAATCAATGCAAATTTCCATTGGCTCTATAAGAAGCTTATGAGTAAGTAAATTAAAAATACTTTCCGTGGAGTCGAACTCATGAACATCTGTTCAAAAAGCAGGCGCATCAACCCAGTAAGCCAGTGGACCATCAAAGGTGCAATTTGATGTCAAGAAAGGCAGTGAACATTGAATCGCTAATAGGTAAGTTAAAAAAGAAATCCATTGGTTTCTCTATGTTACTGTTAATGCCTATCTGTACAGTGTATGATGACATCTTGTTCTTTATGAACAATTAATACAGATTCTATATCTCACAATTGCACTATCTCAAGCCCAAAATCAATGCAAATTTCCATTTGCTCTATAGGAAGCTAAATGAAAAATAATTTCTGTGGAGTCGAACTCATGAACACTTGCTGACAAGTCAGGCGCATTAACCCAGAAAGCCACTGGACCATCACGGGAGAAACGTGATGTCAAGAAGAGCAGTGAACATTGAATCGCTAATAGGTAAGTTATAAAAGAAATCCATTGGTTTCACTATGTTATTGTTAATGCCAATCTGTACAGCGTATGATGACATCTTGTTCTTTATGAACAATTAATACAGATTCTATATCTCACAATTGCACTATCTCTAGCCCAAAATCAATGCAAATTTCCATTTGCTCTATTGGAAGCTAAATGAAAAATAATCTCTGTGGAGTCTAACTCATGAACACTTGCTCAAAAGTCAGGCGCATTAACCCAGAGAGCCACTGGACCATCACAGGAAAAATGAGATGTCAAGCCCAAAATCAATGCAAATTTCAATTGGCTCTATAGGAAGCTAAAAGGAAAACACTGTCTGTGGAGTCGAACTCATGAACACTTGCTGATAAGTCAGGCGCATTAACCCAGAGAGCCACTGCACCATCACGTGAGAAATGTGATGTCAAGAAGAGCAGTGAACATTAAATTGCTAATAGGTAAGTTAAAAAAGAAATCCATTGGTTTCACTATGTTATTGTTAATGCCAATCTATACAGCATGTGATGACATCTTGTTCTTTATGAACAATTAATACAGATTCTATATCTCACAATTGCACCATCTCAAGCCGAAAATCAATGCACATTTCCATTGGCTCTATAGCAATCTTATTAGTAAGTAAATGAAAAATACTCTTTGTGAAGTTGAATTCATGAACACATGTTTACAAGGCAGGTGCATTAACCCAGTAAGCCACTGGACCATCATAGGTGCTATGTGATGTCAAGAATGGCAGTGAACATTGAATTGCTAATAGGTAAGTTAAAAAAGAAATCCATTGGTTTCACTATGTTATTGTTAATGCCAATCTATACAGCGTATGATGACATCTTGTTCTTTATGAACAATTAATACAGATTCTATATTTCACAATTGCACTATCTCAAGCCCAAAATCAATGCAAATTTCCATTGGCTCTATAGGAAGCTAAATGAAAAATACTCTTTGTAGAGTTGAACACATGAACACCTCTTCACAAGTAAGGCGCATTAAGCAAGGGAGCCACTGGACCAACACAGGAGCAATGTGATGTCAAGAAGGGCAGTGAACATTGAATCGCTAATAGGTAAGTTAAAAAAGAAATCCATTGGTTTCACTATGTTATTGTTAATGCCAATCTATACTGCGTATGATGACATCTTGTTCTTTATGAACAATTAATACAGATTCTATATCTCACAATTGCACTATCTCAAGCCCAAAATCAATGCAAATTTCCATTTGCTCTATAGGAAGCTAAATGAAAAATAATTTCTGTGGAGTCGAACTCATGAACACTTGCTGACAAGTCAGGCGCATTAACCCAGAAAGCCACTGGACCATCACGGGAGAAACGTGATGTCAAGAAGAGCAGTGAACATTGAATCGCTAATAGGTAAGTTATAAAAGAAATCCATTGGTTTCACTATGTTATTGTTAATGCCAATCTGTACAGCGTATGATGACATCTTGTTCTTTATGAACAATTAATACAGATTCTATATCTCACAATTGCACTATCTCTAGCCCAAAATCAATGCAAATTTCCATTTGCTCTATTGGAAGCTAAATGAAAAATAATCTCTGTGGAGTCTAACTCATGAACACTTGCTCAAAAGTCAGGCGCATTAAAACAGAGAGCCACTGGACCATCACAGGAGAAATGAGATGTCAAGCCCAAAATCAATGCAAATTTCAATTGGCTCTATAGGAAGCTAAAAGGAAAACACTGTCTGTGGAGTCGAACTCATGAACACTTGCTGATATGTCAGGCGCATTAACCCAGAGAGCCACTGCACCATCACGGGAGAAATGTGATGTCAAGAAGAGCAGTGAACATTAAATTGCTAATAGGTAAGTTAAAAAAGAAATCCATTGGTTTCACTATGTTATTGTTAATGCCAATCTATACAGCATGTGATGACATCTTGTTCTTTATGAACAATTAATACAGATTCTATATCTCACAATTGCACCATCTCAAGCCGAAAATCAATGCACATTTCCATTGGCTCTATAGCAATCTTATTAGTAAGTAAATGAAAAATACTCTTTGTGAAGTTGAATTCATGAACACATGTTTACAAGGCAGGTGCATTAACCCAGTAAGCCACTGGACCATCATAGGTGCTATGTGATGTCAAGAATGGCAGTGAACATTGAATTGCTAATAGGTAAGTTAAAAAATAAATCCATTGGTTTCACTATGTTATTGTTAATGCCAATCTATACAGCGTATGATGACATCTTGTTCTTTATGAGCAATTAATACAGATTCTATATTTCACAATTGCACTATCTCAAGCCCAAAATCAATGCAAATTTCCATTGGCTCTATAGGAAGCTAAATGAAAAATACTCTTTGTAGAGTTGAACACATGAACACCTCTTCACAAGTAAGGCGCATTAAGCAAGGGAGCCACTGGACCAACACAGGAGCAATGTGATGTCAAGAAGGGCAGTGAACATTGAATCGCTAATAGGTAAGTTAAAAAAGAAATCCTTTGGTTTCACTATGTTATTGTTAATGCCAATCTATACTGCGTATGATGACATCTTGTTCTTTATGAACAATTAATACAGATTCTATATCTCACAATTGCACTATCTCAAGCCCAAAATCAATGCAAATTTCCATTTGCTCTATAGGAAGCTAAATGAAAAATAATTTCTGTGGAGTCGAACTCATGAACACTTGCTGACAAGTCAGGCGCATTAACCCAGAAAGCCACTGGACCATCACGGGAGAAACGTGATGTCAAGAAGAGCAGTGAACATTGAATCGCTAATAGGTAAGTTATAAAAGAAATCCATTGGTTTCACTATGTTATTGTTAATGCCAATCTGTACAGCGTATGATGACATCTTGTTCTTTATGAACAATTAATACAGATTCTATATCTCACAATTGCACTATCTCTAGCCCAAAATCAATGCAAATTTCCATTTGCTCTATTGGAAGCTAAATGAAAAATAATCTCTGTGGAGTCTAACTCATGAACACTTGCTCAAAAGTCAGGCGCATTAAAACAGAGAGCCACTGGACCATCACAGGAGAAATGAGATGTCAAGCCCAAAATCAATGCAAATTTCAATTGGCTCTATAGGAAGCTAAAAGGAAAACACTGTCTGTGGAGTCGAACTCATGAACACTTGCTGATATGTCAGGCGCATTAACCCAGAGAGCCACTGCACCATCACGGGAGAAATGTGATGTCAAGAAGAGCAGTGAACATTAAATTGCTAATAGGTAAGTTAAAAAAGAAATCCATTGGTTTCACTATGTTATTGTTAATGCCAATCTATACAGCATGTGATGACATCTTGTTCTTTATGAACAATTAATACAGATTCTATATCTCACAATTGCACCATCTCAAGCCGAAAATCAATGCACATTTCCATTGGCTCTATAGCAATCTTATTAGTAAGTAAATGAAAAATACTCTTTGTGAAGTTGAATTCATGAACACATGTTTACAAGGCAGGTGCATTAACCCAGTAAGCCACTGGACCATCATAGGTGCTATGTGATGTCAAGAATGGCAGTGAACATTGAATTGCTAATAGGTAAGTTAAAAAATAAATCCATTGGTTTCACTATGTTATTGTTAATGCCAATCTATACAGCGTATGATGACATCTTGTTCTTTATGAGCAATTAATACAGATTCTATATTTCACAATTGCACTATCTCAAGCCCAAAATCAATGCAAATTTCCATTGGCTCTATAGGAAGCTAAATGAAAAATACTCTTTGTAGAGTTGAACACATGAACACCTCTTCACAAGTAAGGCGCATTAAGCAAGGGAGCCACTGGACCAACACAGGAGCAATGTGATGTCAAGAAGGGCAGTGAACATTGAATCGCTAATAGGTAAGTTAAAAAAGAAATCCATTGGTTTCACTATGTTATTGTTAATGCCAATCTATACTGCGTATGATGACATCTTGTTCTTTATGAACAATTAATACAGATTCTATATCTCACAATTGCACTATCTCAAGCCCAAAATCAATGCAAATTTCCATTTGCTCTATAGGAAGCTAAATGAAAAATAATCTCTGTGGAGTCGAACTCATGAACACTTGCTGACAAGTCAGGCGCATTAACCCAGAGAGCCACTGGACCATCACAGGAGAAATGAGATGTCAAGCCCAAAATCAATGCAAATTTCAATTGGCTCTATAGGAAGCTAAAAGGAAAACACGGTCTGTGGAGTCGAACTCATGAACACTTGCTCACAAGCCAGGCGCATTAACCCGGAGAGCCACTGGACCAACACAGTAGAAATGTGATGTCAAGAAGAGCAGTGAACATTGAATCGCTAATAGGTAAGTTAAAAAAGAAATCCATTCGTTTCACTATGTTATTGTTAATGCCAATCTATACAGCGTATGATGACATCTTGTTCTTTATGAACAATTAATACAGATTCTATTTCTCACAATTGCACTATCTCAAGTCCAAAATCAATGCAAATTTTCATTGGCTCTATAAGAAGCTTATGAGTAAGTAATTGAAAAATTCTTTCCGTGGAGTTGTACTCATGAACATCTGTTCACAAAGGAGGCGCATCAACCCAGTAAGCCAGTGGACCATCACAGGTGCAATTTGATGTCAAGAAGGGAAGTGAACATTGAATCGCTAATAGGTAAGTTAAAAAAGAAATCCATTGGTTTCTCTATGTTACTGTTAATGTCAATCTGTACAGCGTATGATGACATCTTGTTCTTTATGAACAATTAATACAGATTCTATTTCTCACAATTGCCCTATCTCAAGCCCAAAATCAATGCAAATTTCCATTGGCTCTATAAGAAGCTTATGAGTTAGTAAATAAAAAATACTTTCCGTGGAGTCGAACTCATGAACATCTGTTCACAAAGCAGGCGCATCAACCCAGAAAGCCAGAGGACCATCAAAGGTGCAATTTGATGTCAAGAAAGGCAGTGAACATTGAATCGCTAATAGGTAAGTTAAAAAAGAAATCCATTGGTTTCTCTATGTTACTGTTAATGCCAATCTGTACAGTATATGATGACATCTTGTTCTTTATGAACAATTAATACAGATTCTATATCTCACAATTGCACTATCTCAAGCCCAAAATCAATGCAAATTTCCATTGGCTCTATAGGAAGATAAATGAAAAAAACTCTCTGTGGAGTCGAACTCATGAACACTTGCTGACAAGTCAGGCGCAATAACCCAGAGAGCCACGGGACCATCACAAGACAAATATGATGTCAAGAAGAGCAGTGAACATTGAATCGCTAATAGGTAAGTTAAAAAATAAATCCATTGGTTTCACTATGTTATTGTTAATGCCAATCTATACAGCGTATGATGACATCTTGTTCTTTATGAACAATTAATACAGATTCTATTTCTCACAATTGCACTATCTCAAGCCGAAAATCAATGCACATTTCCATTGGCTCTATAGCAAGCTTATTAGTAAGTAAATGAAAAATACTCTTTGTGAAGTCGAATTCATGAACACCTGTTTACAAGGCACGTGCTTTAACCCAGTAAGCCACTGGACCATCATAGGTGCTATGTGATGTCAAGAATGGCAGTGAACATTGAATTGCTAATAGGTAAGTTAAAAAATAAATCCATTGGTTTCACTATGTTATTGTTAATGCCAATCTATACAGCGTATGATGACATCTTGTTCTTTATGAACAATTAATACAGATTCTATATTTCACAATTGCACTATCTCAAGCCCAAAATCAATGCAAATTTCCATTGGCTCTATAGGAAGCTAAATGAAAAATACTCTTTGTAGAGTTAAACACATGAACACCTCTTCACAAGTAAGGCGCATTAAGCAAGGGAGCCACTGGACCATCACGGGAGAAACGTGATGTCAAGAAGAGCAGTGAACATTGAATCGCTAATAGGTAAGTTATAAAAGAAATCCATTGGTTTCACTATGTTATTGTTAATGCCAATCTGTACAGCGTATGATGACATCTTGTTCTTTATGAACAATTAATACAGATTCTATATCTCACAATTGCACTATCTCTAGCCCAAAATCAATGCAAATTTCCATTTGCTCTATAGGAAGCTAAATGAAAAATAATCTCTGTGGAGTCTAACTCATGAACACTTGCTCAAAAGTCAGGTGCATTAACCCAGAGAGCCACTGGACCATCACAGGAAAAATGAGATGTCAAGCCCAAAATCAATGCAAATTTCAATTGGCTCTAAAGGAAGCTAAAAGGAAAACACTGTCTGTGGAGTCGAAATCATGAACACTTGCTGATAAGTCAGGCGCATTAACCCAGAGAGCCACTGCACCATCACGGGAGAAATGTGATGTCAAGAAGAGCAGTGAACATTGAATTGCTAATAGGTAAGTTAAAAAAGAAATCCATTGGTTTCACTATGTTATTGTTAATGCCAATCTATACAGCATGTGATGACATCTTGTTCTTTATGAACAATTAATACAGATTCTATATCTCACAATTGCATCATCTCAAGCCGAAAATCAATGCACATTTCCATTGGCTCTATAGCAAGCTTATTAGTAAGTAAATGAAAAATACTCTTTGTGAAGTCGAATTCATGAACACATGTTTACAAGGCAGGTGCATTAACCCAGTAAGCCACTGGACCAGCATAGGTGCTATGTGATGTCAAGAATGGCAGTGAACATTGAATTTCTAATAGGTAAGTTAAAAAAGAAATCCATTGGTTTCACTATGTTATTGTTAATGCCAATCTATACAGCGTATGATGACATCTTGTTCTTTATGAACAATTAATACAGATTCAATATCTCACAATTGCACTATCTCAAGCCCAAAATCAATGCAAATTTCCATTGACTCTATAGGAAGCTAAATGAAAAATACTCTCCTTGGAGTCTAACTCATGAACACTTGCTCACATGTCAGGCGCATTAACCTAGAGAGCCACTGGACCATAACAGAAGAAATGAGATGTCGAGCCCAAAATCAATGCAAATTTCCATTGGCTCTATAGGAAGCTAAGTGAAAAATACTGTCGATGGAGTTGAACTCATGAACACTTGTTGATAAGTCAGGCGCATTAACCCAGAGAGCCACTGGACCATCACTGGAAAAATGTGATGTCAAGAAGAGCAGTGAACATTGAATCGCTAATAGGTAAATTAAAAAGGAAATCCATTGGTTTCACTATATTATTGTTAATGCCAATCTATACAACGTATGATGACATCTTGTTCTTTATGGACAATTAATACAGATTCTATTTCTCACAATTGCACTATCTCAAGTCCAAAATCAATGCAAATTTCCATTGGCTCTATAAGAAGCTTATGAGTAAGTAAATTAAAAATACGTTCCATGGAGTTGAACTCATGAACATCTGTTCACAAAGCAGGCGCATCAACCCAGTAAGCCAGTGGACCATGACAGGTGCAATTTGATGTCAAGAAGGGCAGTGAACATTGAATCGCTAATAGGTAAGTTAAAAAAGAAATCCATTGGTTTCTCTATGTTACTGTTAATGCCAATCTGTACAGTGTATGATGACATCTTGTTCTTTATGAACAATTAATACAGATTCTATATCTCACAATTCCACTATCTCAAGTCCAAAATCAATGCAAATTTCCATTGGCTCTATAGGAAGCTAAATGAAAAATACTCTCCTTGGAGGTGAACTCATGAACACTTGTTGACAAGTCAGGCACATTAACCCAGAGAGCCACTGGACCATCATGTAAAAATGAGATGTAAAGAAGAGCAGTGAACATTGAATCGCTAATAGGTAAGTTAAAAAAGAAATCCATTGGTTTCACTATGTTATTGTTAATGCCAATCTATACAACGTATGATGACATCTTGATCTTTATGAACAATTAATACAGATTTTATATCTCACAATTGCACTATCTCAAGCCCAAAATCAATGCAAATTTCCATTGGCTCTATAGGAAGCTGAATGAAAATACTCTCTGTGGAGTCGAACTCATGAACACTTGCTCACAAGTCAGACACTTTAACCCAGAGAGCCACTGGACCATCAAAGGAGAAATGGGCTGTCAAGCAGAGCAGTGAACATTTAATCGCTATTATGTAAGTTAAAAAAGAAATCCATTGGTTTCACTATGTTATTGTTAATGCCAATCTATACAGCGTATGATGACATCTTGTTCTTTATGGACAATTAATACAGATTCTATTTCTCACAATTGCACTATCTCAAGTCCAAAATCAATGCAAATTTCCATTGGCTCTATAAGAAGCTTATGAGTAAGTAAATTAAAAATACTTTCCATGGAGTTGAACTCATGAACATCTGTTCACAAAGCAGGCGCATCAACCCAGTAAGCCAGTGGACCATCACAGGTGCAATTTGATGTCAAGAAGGGCAGTGAACATTGAATCGCTAATAGGTAAGTTAAAAAAGAAATCCATTGGTTTCACTATGTTATTGTAAATGCCAATCTATACAGCGTATGATGAAATCTTTTTCTTTATGAACAATTAATACAGATTCTATATCTCACAATTGCACTATCTCAAGCCCAAAATCAATGCAAATTTCCATTGGCTCTATAGGAAGCTAAATGAAAAATAATCTCTGTGGAATCTAACTCATGAACACTTGCTCACATGTGAGGCGCATTAACCTAGAGAGCCACTGGACCATCACAAGAGAAATGTGATGTCAAAAAGAGCAGTGAACATTGAATCGCTAATAGGTAAAATAAAAAAGAAATCCATTGGTTTCACTATGTTATTGTTAATGCCAATCTATACAGCGTATGATGACATCTTGTTCTTTATGAACAATTAATACAGATTCTATATCTCACAATTGCACTATCTCAAGCCCAAAATCAATGCAAATTTCCATTGACTCTATAGGAAGCTAAATGAAAAATACTCTCCTTGGAGTCTAACTCATGAACACTTGCTCACATGTCAGGCGCATTAACCTAGAGAGCCACTGGACCATAACAGAAGTAATGAGATGTCGAGCCCAAAATCAATGCAAATTTCCATTGGCTCTATAGGAAGCTAAGTAAAAAAAACTGTCTATGAAGTCGAACTCATGAACACTTGCTGATGAGTCAGGCGCATTAACCCAGAGAGCCACTGGACCATCACGGGAGAAATGTGATGTCAAGAAGAGCAGTGAACATTGAATCGCTAATAGGTAAATTAAAAAAGAAATCCATTGGTTTCACTATATTATTGTTAATGCCAATCTATACAGCGTATGATGACATCTTGTTCTTTATGGACAATTAATACACATTCTATTTCTCACAATTGCACTATCTCATGTCCAAAATCAATGCAAATTTCCATTGGCTCTATAAGAAGCTTATGAGTAAGTAAATTAAAAATACGTTCCATGGAGTTGAACTCATGAACATCTGTTCACAAAGCAGGCGCATCAACCCAGTAAGCCAGTGGACCATCACAGGTGCAATTTGATGTCAAGAAGGGCAGTGAACATTGAATCGCTAATAGGTAAGTTAAAAAATAAATCCATTGGTTTCTCTATGTTACTGTTAATGCCAATCTGTACAGCGTATGATGACATCTTGTTCTTTATGAACAATTAATACAGATTCTATATCTCACAACTATCTCAAGCCCAAAATCAATGCAAATTTCCATTGGCTCGATAGGAAGCTAAATGAAAAATACTCTCCGTGGAGTCGAACGCATGAGCACTTGCTGACAAGTCAGGCGCATTAACCCAGAGAGCCACTGGACCATCGATGGAGAAAAGTTATGTCAAGAAGAGCAGTGAACATTGAATCGCTAATAGGTAAGTTAAAAAAGAAATCCATTGGTTTCACTATGTTATTGTTAATGCCAATCTATACAGCGTATGATGACATCTTGTTCTTTATGAACAATTAATACAGATTCTATTTCTCACAATTGCACTATCTCAAGCCGAAAATCAATGCACATTTCCATTGGCTCTATAGCAAGCTTATTAGTAAGTAAATGAAAAATACTCTTTGTGGAGTCGAATTCATGAACACCTGTTTACAAGGCACGTGCATTAACCCAGTAAGCCACTGGACCATCATAGGTGCTATGTGATGTCAAGAATGGCAGTGAACATTGAATTGCTAATAGGTAAGTTAAAAAATAAATCCATTGGTTTCACTATGTTATTGTTAATGCCAATCTATACAGCGTATGATGACATCTTGTTCTTTATGAAAAATTAATACAGATTCTATATCTCACAATAGCACTATCTCAAGCCCAAAATCAATGCACATTTCCATTGGCTCTATAGCAAGCTGATTAGTAAGTAAATGAAAAATACTGTTTGTGAAGTCGAATTCATGAACACCTGTTTAACCCAGTAAGCCACTGGACCATCTTAGGTGCTATGTGATGTCAAGAATGGCAGTGAACATTGAATTGCTAATAGGTAAGTTAAAAAATAAATCCATTGGTTGCACTATGTTATTGTTAATGCCAATCTATACAGCGTATGATGACATCTTGTTCTTTATGAACAATTAATACAGATTCTATATTTCACAATTGCACTATCTCAATCCCAAAATCAATGCAAATTTCCATTGGCTCTATAGGAAGCTAAATGAAAAATACTCTCCGTGGAGTCAAACTCCTGAACACTTGCTGACAGGTTAGGCGTATTAACCCAGAGAGCCACTGGACCAACACAGGAGCAATGTGATGTCAAGAAGGGCAGTGAACATTGAATCGCTAATAGGTAAGTTAAAAAAGAAATCCATTGGTTTCACTATGTTATTGTTAATGCCAATCTATACTGCGTATGATGACATCTTGTTCTTTATGAACAATTAATACAGATTCTATATCTCACAATTGCACTATCTCAAGCCCAAAATCAATGCAAATTTCCATTTGCTCTATAGGAAGCTAAATGAAAAATAATCTCTGTGGAGTCGAACTCATGAACACTTGCTGACAAGTCAGGCGCATTAACCCAGAGAGCCACTGGACCATCACGGGAGAAACGTGATGTCAAGAAGAGCAGTGAACATTGAATCGCTAATAGGTAAGTTAAAAAAGAAATAAATTGGTTTCACTATGTTATTGTTAATGCCAATCTATACAGCGTATGATGACATCTTGTTCTTTATGAACAATTAATACAGATTCTTTTTCTCACAATTGCACTATCTCAAGCCCAAAATCAATGTAAATTTCCATTGGCTCTATAGGAAGCTAAATGAAAAATACTCTC
Organism: Phyllobates terribilis; assembly: GCF_046119375.1. NCBI lineage: Eukaryota > Metazoa > Chordata > Amphibia > Anura > Dendrobatidae > Phyllobates > Phyllobates terribilis. Next base: position 321,483,057 of record NW_027362764.1, on the reverse strand, counting down.
CGTGGAGTCAAGCTCAAGAACACTTGCTCATAAGTCAGACACTTTAACCCAGAGAGCCACTGGACCATCACAGGAGAAATGGGCTGTCAAGCAGAGCAGTGAAAATTTAATCGCTAATATGTAAGTTAAAAAAGAAATCCATTGGTTTCACTATGTTATTGTTAATGCCAATCTATACAGCATATGATGACATCTTGTTCTTTATGAACAATTAATACAGATTCTATTTCTCACAATTGCGCTATCTCAAGCCGAAAATCAATGCAAATTTCCATTGGCTCTATAAGAAGCTTATGAGTAAGTAAACTAAAAATACTTTCCGTGGAGTCGAACTCATGAACATATGTTCACAAAGCAGGCACATCAAACCAGTAAGCCAGTGGACCATCACAGGTGCAATTTGTTGTCAAGAAAGGCAGTGAACATTGAATCGCTAATAGGTAAGTTAAAAAAGAAATCCATTGGTTTCTCTATGTTACTGTTAATGCCAATCTGTACAGTATATGATGACATCTTGTTCTTTATGAACAATTAATACAGATTCTATATCTCACAATTGCACTATCTCAAGCCCAAAATCAATGCAAATTTCCATTGGCTCTATAGGAGGCTAAATGAATAATACTCTCCGTGGAGTTGAACTCATGAACACTTATTGACAAGTCAGGCACATTAACCCAGAGAGCCACTGGACCATCACGGGAAAAATGTGATGTAAAGAAGAGCAGTGAACATTGAATCGCTAATAGGTAAGTTAAAAAAGAAATCCATTGGTTTCACTATGTTATTGTTAATGCCAATATATACAACGTAGAATGACATCTTGATCTTTATGAACAATTAATACAGATTTTATTTCTCACAATTGCACTATCTCAAGTCCAAAATCAATGCAAATTTCCATTGGCTCTATAAGAAGCTTATGAGTAAGTAAATTAAAAATACTTTCAGTTTAGTCGAACTCATGAACATCTGTTCACAAAGCAGGCGCATCAACTCAGTAAGCCAGTGGACCATCATAGGTGCAATTTGATGTCAAGAAGGGCAGTGAACATTGAATCGCTAATAGGTAAGTTAAAAAAGAAATCCATTGGTTTCTCTATGTTACTGTTAATGCCAATCTGTACATCTTGTTCTTTATGAACAATTAATACAGATTCTATATCTCACAATTGCACTATCTCAAGCCAAAAATCAATGCAAATTTGCATTGGCTCTATAGGAAGCCAAATGAAAAATAGTCTCCGTGGAGTTGAACTCATGAATACTTGCTCACAAGTCAGCCCCATTAACCCAGAAAGCCACTGGACCATCACAGAAGCAATGCGATGTCAAGAAGAGGAGTGAACATTGAATCGCTAATAGGTAAGTTAAAAAAGAAATCCATTGGTTTCACTATGTTATTGTTAATGCCAATCTATGCAACGTATGATGACATCTTGATCTTTATGAACAACTAATACAGATTTTATATCTCACAATTGCACTATCTCAAGTCCAAAATCAATGCAAATTTCCATTGGCTCTATAAGAAGCTTCTGAGTAAGTAAATTAAAAATACTTTCCGTGGAGTCGAACTCGTGAACATTTGTTCACAAAGCAGGCGCATCAACCCAGTATGCCAGTGGACCATCAAAGGTGCAATTTGATGTCAAGAAAGGCAGTGAACATTGAATCGCTAATAGGTAAGTTAAAAAAGAAATCCATTGGTTTCTCTATGTTACTGTTAATGCCTATCTGTACAGTGTATGATGACATCTTGTTCTTTATGAACAATTAATACAGCTTGTATATCTCACAATTGCACTATCTCAAGCCCAAAATCAATGCAAATTTGCATTGGCTCTATAGGAAGCCAAATGAAAAATAGTCTCCGTGGAGTCAAACTCATGAATACTTGCTCACAAGTCAGGCGCATTAACCCAGAAAGCCACTGGACCATCACAGAAGCAATGTGATGTCAAGAAGAGCAGTGAACATTGAATTGATAATAGGTAATTTAAAAAAGAAATCCATTGGTTTCACTATGTTATTGTTAATGTCAATCAATACAGCGTATGATGACATCTTGTTCTTTATGAACAATTAATACAGATTCTATATTTCACAATTGCACTATCTCAAGCCCAAAATCAATGCAAATTTCCATTGGCTCTATAGGAAGCAAAATGAAAAATACTCTTCGTAGAGTTGAACACATGAACACCTCTTCACAAGTAAGGCGCAATAACCAAGGGAGCCACTGGACCATCACAGGAGCAATGTGACGTCAAGAAGAGCAGTGAACATTGAATCGCTAATAGGTAAGTTAAAAAAGAAATCCATTGGTTTCACTATGTTATTGTTAATGCCAATCTATACAGCGTATGATGACACCTTGTTGTTTATGAACAATTAATACAGATTCTATATCTCACAATTGCACTATCTCTAGCCCAAAATCAATGCAAATTTCCATTTGCTCTATAGGAAGCTAAATGAAAAATAATCTCTGTGGAGTCGAAGTCATGAACACTTGCTCAAATGTCAGGCGCATTAACCCAGAGAGCCACTGGACCATCACAGGAGAAATGAGATGTCGAGCCCAAAATCAATGCAAATTTCCATTGGCTCTATAGGAAGCTAAATGAAAAATACTGTCTGTGGAGTCGAACTCATGAACACTTGCTGACAAGTCAGGCGCATTAACCCAGAGAGCCACTGGACCATCACGGGAGAAATGTGATGTCAAGAAGAGCAGTGAACATTGAATCGCTAATAGGTAAATTAAAAAAGAAATCCATTGGTTTCACTATGTTATTGTTAATGCCAATCTATACAGCGTATGATGACATCTTGTTCTTTATGAACAATTAATACAGATTCTATTTCTCACAATTGCACTATTTCGAGCCGAAAATCAATGCACATTTCCATTGGCTCTATAGCAAGCTTATTAGTAAGTAAACGAAAAATACTCTTTGTGAAGTCGAATTCATGAACACCTGTTTACAAGGCACGCGCATTAACCCAGTAAGCCACTGGGCCATCATAGGTGCTATGTGATGTCAAGAATGGCAGTGAACATTGAATTGCTAATAGGTAAGTTAAAAAATAAATCCATTGGTTTCACTATGTTATTGTTAATGCCAATCTATACAGCGTATGATGACATCTTGTTCTTTATGAACAATTAATACAGATTCTATATCTCACAATTGCACTATCTCAAGCCCAAAATCAATGCAAATTTCCATTGGCTCTATAGGAAGCTAAATAAAAAATAATCTCTGTGGAGTCTAACTCATGAACACTTGCTCACATGTCAGGCGCATTAACCTAGAGAGCCACTGGACCATCACAGGAGAAATGTGATGTCAAAAAGAGCAGTGAACATTGAATCGCTAATAGGTAAATTAAAAAAAAAATCCATTGGTTTCACTATGTTATTGTTAATGCCAATCTATACAGCGTATGATGATATCTTGTTCTTTATGAACAATTAATACAGATTCTATATCTCACAATTGCACTATCTCAAGCCCAAAATCAATGCAAATTTCCATTGACTCTATAGGAAGCTAAATGAAAAATACTCTCCTTGGAGACTAACTCATGAACACTTGCTCACATGTCAGGCGCATTAACATAGAGAGCCACTGGACCATAACAGAAGAAATGAGATGTCGAGCCCAAAATCAATGCAAATTTCCATTGGCTCTATAGGAAGCTAAGTGAAAAATACTGTCTATGGAGTCGAACTCATGAACACTTGCTGATAAGTCAGGCGCATTAACCCAGAGAGCCGCTGGACCATCACGTGAGAAATGTGATGTCAAGAAGAGCAGTGAACATTGAATCGCTAATAGGTAAATTAAAAAAGAAATCCATTGGTTTCACTATATTATTGTTAATGCCAATCTATACAGCGTATGATGACATCTTGTTCTTTATGGACAATTAATACAGATTCTATTTCTCACAATTGCACTATCTCAAGCCGAAAATCAATGCACATTTCCATTGGCTCTATAGCAAGCTTATTAGTAAGTAAATGAAAAATACTCTTTGTGAAGTCGAATTCATGAACTCCTGTTTACAAGGCACGTGCATTAACCCAGTAAACCACTGGACCATCATAGGTGCTATGTGATGTCAAGAATGGCAGTGAACATTGAATTGCTAATAGGTAAGTTAAAAAATAAATCCATTGGTTTCACTATGTTATTGTTAATGCCAATCTATACAGCGTATGATGACATCTTGTTCTTTATGAACAATTAATACAGATTCTATATCTCACAATTGCACTATCTCAAGCCCAAAATCAATGCAAATTTAAATTGACTCTATAGGAAACTAAATGAAAAATACTCTCCTTGGAGACTAACTCATGAACACTTGCTCACATGTCAGGCGCATTAACATAGAGAGCCACTGGACCATAACAGAAGAAATGAGATGTCGAGCCCAAAATCAATGCAAATTTCCATTGGCTCTATAGGAAGCTAAGTGAAAAATATTGTCTATGGAGTCGAACTCATGAACACTTGCTGATAAGTCAGGCGCATTAACCCAGAGAGCCGCTGGACCATCACGTGAGAAATGTGATGTCAAGAAGAGCAGTGAACATTGAATCGCTAATAGGTAAATTAAAAAAGAAATCCATTGGTTTCACTATATTATTGTTAATGCCAATCTATACAGCGTATGATGACATCTTGTTCTTTATGGACAATTAATACAGACTCTATTTCTCACAATTGCACTATCTCAAGTCCAAAATCAAAGCAAATTTCCATTGGCTCTATAAGAAGCTTATGAGTAAGTAAATTAAGAATACGTTCCATGGAGTTGAACTCATGAACATCTGTTCACAAAGCAGGCGCATCAACCCAGTAAGCTAGTGGACCATCACAGGTGCAATTTGTTGTCAAGAAGGGCAGTGAACATTGAATCGCTAATAGGTAAGTTAAAAAATAAATCCATTGGTTTCTCTATGTTACTGTTAATGCCAATCTGTACAGCGTATGATGACATCTTGTTCTTTATGAACAATTAATACAGATTCTATATCTCACAACTATCTCAAGCCCAAAATCAATGCAAATTTCCATTGGCTCTATAGGAAGCTAAATGAAAAATACTCTCCGTGGAGTCGAACGCATGAGCACTTGCTGACAAGTCAGGCGCATTAACCCAGAGAGCCACTGGACCATCGAGGGAGAAAAGTGATGTCAAGAAGAGCAGTGAACATTGAATTGCTAATAGGTAAGTTAAAAAAGAAATCCATTGGTTTCACTATGTTATTGTTAATGCCAATCTATACAGCGTATGATGACATCTTGTTCTTTATGGACAATTAATACAGATTCTATTTCTCACAATTGCACTATCTCAAGTCCAAAATCAATGCAAATTTCCATTGGCTCTATAAGAAGCTTATCAGTAAGTAAATTAAAAATACTTCCCATGGAGTTGAACTCATGAACATCTGTTCACAAAGCAGGCACATCAACCCAGTAAGCCAGTGGACCATCAGAGGTGCAATTTGATGTCAAGAAGGGCAGTGAACATTGAATCGCTAATAGGTAAGTTAAAAAATAAATCCATTGGTTTCTCTATGTTATTGTTAATGCCAATCTATACAGCGTATGATGACATCTTGTTCTTTATGAACAATTAATACAGCTTCTATATCTCACAATTGCACTATCTCAAGCCCAAAATCAATGCAAATTTGCATTGGCTCTATAGGAAGCCAAATGAAAAATAGTCTCCGTGGAGTCAAACTCATGAATACTTGCTCAGAAGTCAGGCGCATTAACCCAGAAAGCCACTGGACCATCACAGAAGCAATGTGATGTCAAGAAGAGCAGTGAACATTGAATTGATAATAGGTAATTTAAAAAAGAAATCCATTGGTTTCACTATGTTATTGTTAATGTCAATCTATACAGCGTATGATGACATCTTGTTCTTTATGAACAATTAATACAGATTCTATATTTCACAATTGCACTATCTCAAGCCCAAAATCAATGCAAATTTCCATTGGCTCTATAGGAAGCAAAATGAAAAATACTCTTCGTAGAGTTGAACACATGAACAGCTCTTCACAAGTAAGGCGTATTAACCAAGGGAGCCACTGGACCATCACAGGAGCAATGTGATGTCAAGAAGAGCAGTGAACATTGAATCGCTAATAGGTAAGTTAAAAAAGAAATCCATTGGTTTCACTATGTTATTGTTAATGCCAATCTATACAGCGTATGATGACACCTTGTTGTTTATGAACAATTAATACAGATTCTATATCTCACAATTGCACTATCTCTAGCCCAAAATCAATGCAAATTTCCATTTGCTCTATAGGAAGCTAAATGAAAAATAACATCTGTGGAGTCGAAGTCATGAACACTTGCTCAAATGTCAGGCGCATTAACCCAGAGAGCCACTGGACCATCACAGGAGAAATGAGATGTCGAGCCCAAAATCAATGCAAATTTCCATTGGTTCTATAGGAAGCTAAATGAAAAATACTGTCTGTGGAGTCGAACTCATGAACACTTGCTGACAAGTCAGGCGCATTAACAGAGAGAGCCACTGGACCATCACGGGAGAAATGTGATGTCAAGAAGAGCAGTGAACATTGAATCGCTAATAGGTAAATTAAAAAAGAAATCCATTGGTTTCACTATGTTATTGTTAATGCCAATCTATACAGTGTATGATGACATCTTGTTCTTTATGAACAATTAATACAGATTCTATTTCTCACAATTGCACTATCTCGAGCCGAAAATCAATGCACATTTCCATTGGCTCTATAGCAAGCTTATTAGTAAGTAAATGAAAAATACTCTTTGTGAAGTCGAATTCATGAACACATGTTGAAAAGGTACGTGCATTAACCCAGTAAGCCACTGGACCATCATAGGTGCTATGTGATGTCAAGAATGGCAGTGAACATTGAATTGCTAATAGGTAAGTTAAAAAATAAATCCATTGGTTTCACTATGTTATTGTTAATGCCAATCTATACAGCGTATGATGACATCTTGTTCTTTATGAACAATTAATACAGATTCTATATCTCACAATTGCACTATCTCAAGCCCAAAATCAATGCAAATTTCCATTGGCTCTATAGGAAGCTAAATGAAAAATAATCTCTGCGGAGTCTAACTCATGAACACTTGCTCACATGTCAGGCGCATTAACCTAGAGAGCCACTGGACCATCACAGGAGAAATGTGATGTCAAAAAGAGCAGTGAACATTGAATCGCTAATAGGTAAATTAAAAAAGAAATCCATTGGTTTCACTATGTTATTGTTAATGCCAATCTATACAGCGTATGATGACATCTTGTTCTTTATGAACAATTAATACAGATTCTATTTCTCACAATTGCACTATCTCAAGTCCAAAATCAATGCAAATTTCCATTGGCTCAATAAGAAGCTTATCAGTAAGTAAATTAAAAATACTTCCCATAGAGTTGAACTCATGAACATCTGTTCACAAAGCAGGCACATCAACCCAGTAAGCCAGAGGACCATCACAGGTGCAATTTGATGTCAAGAAGGGCAGTGAACATTGAATCGCTAATAGGTAAGTTAAAAAATAAATCCATTGGTTTCTCTATGTTATTGTTAATGCCAATCTATGCAGCGTATGATGACATCTTGTTCTTTATGAACAATTAATACAGCTTGTATATCTCACAATTGCACTATCTCAAGCCCAAAATCAATGCAAATTTGCATTGGCTCTATAGGAAGCCAAATGAAAAATAGTCTCCGTGGAGTCAAACTCATGAATACTTGCTCACAAGTCAGGCGCATTAACCCAGAAAGCCACTGGACCATCACAGAAGCAATGTGATGTCAAGAAGAGCAGTGAACATTGAATTGATAATAGGTAATTTAAAAAAGAAATCCATTGGTTTCACTATGTTATTGTTAATGTCAATCTATACAGCGTATGATGACATCTTGTTCTTTATGAACAATTAATACAGATTCTATATTTCACAATTGCACTATCTCAAGCCCAAAATCAATGCAAATTTCCATTGGCTCTATAGGAAGCAAAATGAAAAATACTCTTCGTAGAGTTGAACACATGAACACCTCTTCACAAGTAAGGCGCATTAACCAAGGGAGCCACTGGACCATCACAGGAGCAAAGTGACGTCAAGAAGAGCAGTGAACATTGAATCGCTAATAGGTAAGTTAAAAAAGAAATCCATTGGTTTCACTATGTTATTGTTAATGCCAATCTATACAGCGTATGATGACACCTTGTTGTTTATGAACAATTAATACAGATTCTATATCTCACAATTGCACTATCTCTAGCCCAAAATCAATGCAAATTTCCATTTGCTCTATAGGAAGCTAAATGAAAAATAATCTCTGTGGAGTCGAAGTCATGAACACTTGCTCAAATGTCAGGCGCATTAACCCAGAGAGCCACTGGACCATCACAGGAGAAATGAGATGTCGAGCCCAAAATCAATGCAAATTTCCATTGGCTCTATAGGAAGCTAAATGAAAAATACTGTCTGTGGAGTCGAACTCATGAACACTTGCTGACAAGTCAGGCGCATTAACCCAGAGAGCCACTGGACCATCACGGGAGAAATGTGATGTCAAGAAGAGCAGTGAACATTGAATCGCTAATAGGTAAATTAAAAAAGAAATCCATTGGTTTCACTATGTTATTGTTAATGCCAATCTATACAGCGTATGATGACATCTTGTTCTTTATGAACAATTAATACCGATTCTATTTCTCACAATTGCACTATCTCAAGCCCAAAATCAATGCAAATTTGCATTGGCTCTATAGGAAGCCAAATGAAAAATAGTCTCCGTGGAGTCGAACTCATGAATACTTGCTCACAAGTCAGGCGCATTAACCCAGAAAGCCACTGGACCATCACAGAAGAAATGTGATGTCAAGAAGAGCAGTGAACATTGAATCGCTAATAGGTAAGTTAAAAAAGAAAACCATTGGTTTCACTATGTTATTGTTAATGCCAATCTATACAACGTATGATGACATCTTGATCTTTATGAACAATTAATACAGATTTTATATCTCACAATTGCACTATCTCAAGTCCAAAATCAATGCAAATTTCCATTGGCTCTATAAGAAGCTTCTGAGTAAGTAAATTAAAAATACTTTCCGTGGAGTCGAACTCATGAACATTTGTTCACAAAGCAGGCGCATCAACCCAGTAAGCCAGTGGACCATCAAAGGTGCAATTTGATGTCAAGAAAGGCAGTGAACATTGAATCGCTAATAGGTAAGTTAAAAAAGAAATCCATTGGTTTCTCTATGTTACTGTTAATGCCTATCTGTACAGTGTATGATGACATCTTGTTCTTTATGAACAATTAATACAGATTCTATATCTCACAATTGCACTATCTCAAGCCCAAAATCAATGCAAATTTCCATTGGCTCTATAGGAAGCTAAATGAAAAATACTCTCCGTGGAGTTGAACTCATGAACACTTGTTGACAAGTCAGGCACATTAACCCAGAGAGCCACAGGACCATCACGGGAAAAATGTGATGTAAAGAAGAGCAGTGAACATTGAATCGCTAATAGGTAAGTTAAAAAAGAAATCCATTGGTTTCACTATGTTATTGTTAATGCCAATATATACAACGTAGGATGACATCTTGATCTTTATGAACAATTAATACAGATTTTATTTCTCACAATTGCACTATCTCAAGTCCAAAATCAATGCAAATTTCCATTGGCTCTATAAGAAGCTTATGAGTAAGTAAATTAAAAATACTTTCAGTTTAGTTGAACTCATGAACATCTGTTCACAAAGCAGGCGCATCAACTCAGTAAGCCAGTGGACCATCATAGGTGCAATTTGATGTCAAGAAGGGCGGTGAACATTGAATCGCTAATAGGTAAGTTAAAAAAGAAATCCATTGGTTTCTCTATGTTACTGTTAATGCCAATCTGTACAGTGTATGATGACATCTTGTTCTTTATGAACAATTAATACAGATTCTATATCTCACAATTGCACTATCTCAAGCCCAAAATCAATGCAAATTTGCATTGGCTCTATAGGAAGCCAAATGAAAAATAGTCTCCGTGGAGTCGAACTCATAAACACTTGCTCACAAGTCAGGCGCATTAACCCAGAAAGCCACTGGACCATCACAGAAGCAATGCGATGTCAAGAAGAGCAGTGAATATTGAATCGCTAATAGGTAAGTTAAAAAAGAAATCCATTGGTTTCACTATGTTATTGTTAATGCCAATCTATACAACGTATGATGACATCTTGATCTTTATGAACAATTAATACAGATTTTATATCTCACAATTGCACTATCTCAAGTCCAAAATCAATGCAAATTTCCATTGGCTCTATAAGAAGCTTCTGAGTAAGTAAATTAAAAATACTTTCCGTGGAGTCGAACTCATGAACATTTGTTCACAAAGCAGGCGCATCAACCCAGTAAGCCAGTGTACCATCAAAGGTGCAATTTGATGTCAAGAAAGGCAGTGAACATTGAATCGCTAATAGGTAAGTTAAAAAAGAAATCCATTGGTTTCTCTATGTTACTGTTAATGCCTATCTGTACAGTGTATGATGACATCTTGTTCTTTATGAACAATTAATACAGATTCTATATCTCACAATTGCACTATCTCAAGCCCAAAATCAATGCAAATTTCCATTTGCTCTATAGGAAGCTAAATGAAAAATAATCTCTGTGGAGTCAAACTCATGAACACTTGCTGACAAGTCAGGCGCATTAACCCAGAGAGCCACTGGACCATCACGGGAAAAACGTGATGTCAAGAAGAGCAGTGAACATTGAATCGCTAATAGGTAAGTTAAAAAAGAAATAAATTGGTTTCACTATGTTATTGTTAATGCCAATCTATACAGCGTATGATGACATCTTGTTCTTTATGAACAATTAATACAGATTCTTTTTCTCACAATTGCACTATCTCAAGCCCAAAATCAATGTAAATTTCCATTGGCTCTATAGGAAGCTAAATGAAAAATACTCTCCGTGGAGTCAAGCTCAAGAACACTTGCTCATAAGTCAGACACTTTAACCCAGAGAGCCACTGGACCATCACAGGAGAAATGGGCTGTCAAGCAGAGCAGTGAAAATTTAATCGCTAATATGTAAGTTAAAAAAGAAATCCATTGGTTTCACTATGTTATTGTTAATGCCAATCTATACAGCATATGATGACATCTTGTTCTTTATGAACAATTAATACAGATTCTATTTCTCACAATTGCGCTATCTCAAGCCGAAAATCAATGCAAATTTCCATTGGCTCTATAAGAAGCTTATGAGTAAGTAAACTAAAAATACTTTCCGTGGAGTCGAACTCATGAACATATGTTCACAAAGCAGGCACATCAAACCAGTAAGCCAGTGGACCATCACAGGTGCAATTTGTTGTCAAGAAAGGCAGTGAACATTGAATCGCTAATAGGTAAGTTAAAAAAGAAATCCATTGGTTTCTCTATGTTACTGTTAATGCCAATCTGTACAGTATATGATGACATCTTGTTCTTTATGAACAATTAATACAGATTCTATATCTCACAATTGCACTATCTCAAGCCCAAAATCAATGCAAATTTCCATTGGCTCTATAGGAGGCTAAATGAATAATACTCTCCGTGGAGTTGAACTCATGAACACTTGTTGACAAGTCAGGCACATTAACCCAGAGAGCCACTGGACCATCACGGGAAAAATGCGATGTAAAGAAGAGCAGTGAACATTGAATCGCTAATAGGTAAGTTAAAAAAGAAATCCATTGGTTTCACTATGTTATTGTTAATGCCAATATATACAACGTAGGATGACATCTTGATCTTTATGAACAATTAATACAGATTTTATTTCTCACAATTGCACTATCTCAAGTCCAAAATCAATGCAAATTTCCATTGGCTCTATAAGAAGCTTATGAGTAAGTAAATGAAAAATACTTTCAGTTTAGTCGAACTCATGAACATCTGTTCACAAAGCAGGCGCATCAACTCAGTAAGCCAGTGGACCATCACAGGTGCAATTTGATGTCAAGAAGGGCAGTGAACATTGAATCGCTAATAGGTAAGTTAAAAAATAAATCCATTGGTTTCTCTATGTTACTGTTAATGCCAATCTGTACAGCGTATGATGACATCTGGTTCTTTATGAACAATTAATACAGATTCTATATCTCACAACTATCTCAAGCCCAAAATCAATGCAAATTTCCATTGGCTCTATAGGAAGCTAAATGAAAAATATTCTCCGTGGAGTCGAACGCATGAGCACTTGCTGACAAGTCAGGCGTATTAACCCAGAGAGCCACTGGACCATCGATGGAGAAAAGTTATGTCAAGAAGAGCAGTGAACATTGAATCGCTAATAGGTAAGTTAAAAAAGAAATCCATTGGTTTCACTATGTTATTGTTAATGCGAATCTATACAGCGTATGATGACATCTTGTTCTTTATGAACAATTAATACAGATTCTATTTCTCACAATTGCACTATCTCAAGCCGAAAATCAATGCACATTTCCATTGGCTCTATAGCAAGCTTATTAGTAAGTAAATGAAAAATACTCTTTGTGAAGTCGAATTCATGAACACCTGTTTACAACGCACGTGTATTAACCCAGTAAGCCACTGGACCATCATAGGTGCTATGTGATGTCAAGAATGGCAGTGAACATTGAATTGCTAATAGGTAAGTTAAAAAATAAATCCATTGGTTTCACTATGTTATTGTTAATGCCAATCTATACAGCGTATGATGACATCTTGTTCTTTATGAAAAATTAATACAGATTCTATATCTCACAATAGCACTATCTCAAGCCCAAAATCAATGCACATTTCCATTGGCTCTATAGCAAGCTGATTAGTAAGTAAATGAAAAATACTGTTTGTGAAGTCGAATTCATGAACACCTGTTTAACCCAGTAAGCCACTGGACCATCTTAGGTGCTATGTGATGTCAAGAATGGCAGTGAACATTGAATTGCTAATAGGTAAGTTAAAAAATAAATCCATTGGTTGCACTATGTTATTGTTAATGCCAATCTATACAGCGTATGATGACATCTTGTTCTTTATGAACAATTAATACAGATTCTATATTTCACAATTGCACTATCTCAAGCCCAAAATCAATGCAAATTTCCATTGGCTCTATAGGAAGCTAAATGAAAAATACTCTCCGTGGAGTCAAACTCCTGAACACTTGCTGACAGGTTAGGCGTATTAACCCAGAGAGCCACTGGACCAACACAGGAGCAATGTGATGTCAAGAAGGGCAGTGAACATTGAATCGCTAATAGGTAAGTTAAAAAAGAAATCCATTGGTTTCACTATGTTATTGTTAATGCCAATCTATACTGCGTATGATGACATCTTGTTCTTTATGAACAATTAATACAGATTCTATATCTCACAATTGCACTATCTCAAGCCCAAAATCAATGCAAATTTCCATTTGCTCTATAGGAAGCTAAATGAAAAATAATCTCTGTGGAGTCGAACTCATGAACACTTGCTGACAAGTCAGGCGCATTAACCCAGAGAGCCACTGGACCATCACGGGAAAAACGTGATGTCAAGAAGAGCAGTGAACATTGAATCGCTAATAGGTAAGTTAAAAAAGAAATAAATTGGTTTCACTATGTTATTGTTAATGCCAATCTATACAGCGTATGATGACATCTTGTTCTTTATGAACAATTAATACAGATTCTTTTTCTCACAATTGCACTATCTCAAGCCCAAAATCAATGTAAATTTCCATTGGCTCTATAGGAAGCTAAATGAAAAATACTCTCCGTGGAGTCAAGCTCAAGAACACTTGCTCATAAGTCAGACACTTTAACCCAGAGAGCCACTGGACCATCACAGGAGAAATGGGCTGTCAAGCAGAGCAGTGAAAATTTAATCGCTAATATGTAAGTTAAAAAAGAAATCCATTGGTTTCACTATGTTATTGTTAATGCCAATCTATACAGCATATGATGACATCTTGTTCTTTATGAACAATTAATACAGATTCTATTTCTCACAATTGCGCTATCTCAAGCCGAAAATCAATGCAAATTTCCATTGGCTCTATAAGAAGCTTATGAGTAAGTAAACTAAAAATACTTTCCGTGGAGTCGAACTCATGAACATATGTTCACAAAGCAGGCACATCAAACCAGTAAGCCAGTGGACCATCACAGGTGCAATTTGTTGTCAAGAAAGGCAGTGAACATTGAATCGCTAATAGGTAAGTTAAAAAAGAAATCCATTGGTTTCTCTATGTTACTGTTAATGCCAATCTGTACAGTATATGATGACATCTTGTTCTTTATGAACAATTAATACAGATTCTATATCTCACAATTGCACTATCTCAAGCCCAAAATCAATGCAAATTTCCATTGGCTCTATAGGAGGCTAAATGAATAATACTCTCCGTGGAGTTGAACTCATGAACACTTGTTGACAAGTCAGGCACATTAACCCAGAGAGCCACTGGACCATCACGGGAAAAATGTGATGTAAAGAAGAGCAGTGAACATTGAATCGCTAATAGGTAAGTTAAAAAAGAAATCCATTGGTTTCACTATGTTATTGTTAATGCCAATATATACAACGTAGGATGACATCTTGATCTTTATGAACAATTAATACAGATTTTATTTCTCACAATTGCACTATCTCAAGTCCAAAATCAATGCAAATTTCCATTGGCTCTATAAGAAGCTTATGAGTAAGTAAATTAAAAATACTTTCAGTTTAGTCGAACTCATGAACATCTGTTCACAAAGCAGGCGCATCAACTCAGTAAGCCAGTGGACCATCATAGGTGCAATTTGATGTCAAGAAGGGCAGTGAACATTGAATCGCTAATAGGTAAGTTAAAAAAGAAATCCATTGGTTTCTCTATGTTACTGTTAATGCCAATCTGTACAGTGTATGATGACATCTTGTTCTTTATGAACAATTAATACAGATTCTATATCTCACAATTGCACTATCTCAAGCCAAAAATCAATGCAAATTTGCATTGGCTCTATAGGAAGCCAAATGAAAAATAGTCTCCGTGGAGTTGAACTCATGAATACTTCCTCACAAGTCAGCCCCATTAACCCAGAAACCCACTGGACCATCACAGAAGCAATGCGATGTCAAGAAGAGCAGTGAACATTGAATCGCTAATAGGTAAGTTAAAAAAGAAATCCATTGGTTTCACTATGTTATTGTTAATGCCAATCTATACAACGTATGATGACATCTTGATCTTTATGAACAATTAATACAGATTTTATATCTCACAATTGCACTATCTCAAGTCCAAAATCAATGCAAATTTCCATTGGCTCTATAAGAAGCTTCTGAGTAAGTAAATTAAAAATACTTTCCGTGGAGTCGAACTCATGAACATTTGTTGACAAAGCAGGCGCATCAACCCAGTATGCCAGTGGACCATCAAAGGTGCAATTTGATGTCAAGAAAGGCAGTGAACATTGAATCGCTAATAGGTAAGTTAAAAAAGAAATCCATTGGTTTCTCTATGTTACTGTTAATGCCAATCTGTACAGTGTATGATGACATCTTGTTCTTTATGAACAATTAATACAGATTCTATTTCTCACAATTGCACTATCTCAAGCCGAAAATCAATGCACATTTCCATTGGCTCTATAGCAAGCTTATTAGTAAGTAAATGAAAAATACTCTTTGTGAAGTCGAATTCATGAACACCTGTTTACAAGGCACGTGCATTAACCCAGTAAGCCACTGGACCATCATAGGTGCTATATGATGTCAAGAATGGCAGTGAACATTGAATTGCTAATAGGTAAGTTAAAAAATAAATCCATTGGTTTCACTATGTTATTGTTAATGCCAATCTATACAGCGTATGATGACATCTTGTTCTTTATGAACAATTAATACAGATTCTATATCTCACAATTGCACTATCTCAAGCCCAAAATCAATGCAAATTTCCATTGACTCTATAGGAAGCTAAATGAAAAATACTCTCCTTGGAGACTAACTCATGAACACTTGCTCACATGTCAGGCGCATTAACATAGAGAGCCACTGGACCATAACAGAAGAAATGAGATGTCGAGCCCAAAATCAATGCAAATTTCCATTGGCTCTATAGGAAGCTAAGTGAAAAATACTGTCTATGGAGTCGAACTCATGAACACTTGCTGATAAGTCAGGCGCATTAACCCAGAGAGCCGCTGGACCATCACGTGAGAAATGTGATGTCAAGAAGAGCAGTGAACATTGAATCGCTAATAGGTAAATTAAAAAAGAAATCCATTGGTTTCACTATATTATTGTTAATGCCAATCTATACAGCGTATGATGTCATCTTGTTCTTTATGGACAATTAATACAGATTCTATTTCTCACAATTGCACTATCTCAAGCCGAAAATCAATGCACATTTCCATTGGCTCTATAGCAAGCTTATTAGTAAGTAAATGAAAAATACTCTTTGTGAAGTCGAATTCATGAACTCCTGTTTACAAGGCACGTGCATTAACCCAGTAAGCCACTGGACCATCATAGGTGCTATGTGATGTCAAGAATGGCAGTGAACATTGAATTGCTAATAGGTAAGTTAAAAAATAAATCCATTGGTTTCACTATGTTATTGTTAATGCCAATCTATACAGCGTATGATGACATCTTATTCTTTATGAACAATTAATACAGATTCTATATCTCACAATTGCACTATCTCAAGCCCAAAATCAATGCAAATTTAAATTGACTCTATAGGAAGCTAAATGAAAAATACTCTCCTTGGAGACTAACTCATGAACACTTGCTCACATGTCAGGCGCATTAACATAGAGAGCCACTGGACCATAACAGAAGAAATGAGATGTCGAGCCCAAAATCAATGCAAATTTCCATTGGCTCTATAGGAAGCTAAGTGAAAAATACTGTCTATGGAGTCGAACTCATGAACACTTGCTGATAAGTCAGGCGCATTAACCCAGAGAGCCGCTGGACCATCACGTGAGAAATGTGATGTCAAGAAGAGCAGTGAACATTGAATCGCTAATAGGTAAATTAAAAAAGAAATCCATTGGTTTCACTATATTATTGTTAATGCCAATCTATACAGCGTATGATGACATCTTGTTCTTTATGGACAATTAATACAGATTCTATTTCTCACAATTGCACTATCTCAAGTCCAAAATCAAAGCAAATTTCCATTGGCTCTATAAGAAGCTTATGAGTAAGTAAATTAAGAATACGTTCCATGGAGTTGAACTCATGAACATCTGTTCACAAAGCAGGCGCATCAACCCAGTAAGCTAGTGGACCATCACAGGTGCAATTTGTTGTCAAGAAGGGCAGTGAACATTGAATCGCTAATAGGTAAGTTAAAAAATAAATCCATTGGTTTCTCTATGTTACTGTTAATGCCAATCTGTACAGCGTATGATGACATCTTGTTCTTTATGAACAATTAATACAGATTCTATATCTCACAACTATCTCAAGCCCAAAATCAATGCAAATTTCCATTTGCTCTATAGGAAGCTAAATGAAAAATAATATCTGTGGAGTCGAAGTCATGAACACTTGCTCAAATGTCAGGCGCATTAACCCAGAGAGCCACTGGACCATCACAGGAGAAATGAGATGTCGAGCCCAAAATCAATGCAAATTTCCATTGGTTCTATAGGAAGCTAAATGAAAAATACTGTCTGTGGAGTCGAACTCATGAACACTTGCTGACAAGTCAGGCGCATTAACAGAGAGAGCCACTGGACCATCACGGGAGAAATGTGATGTCAAGAAGAGCAGTGAACATTGAATCGCTAATAGGTAAATTAAAAAAGAAATCCATTGGTTTCACTATGTTATTGTTAATGCCAATCTATACAGCGTATGATGACATCTTGTTCTTTATGAACAATTAATACAGATTCTATTTCTCACAATTGCACTATCTCGAGCCGAAAATCAATGCACATTTCCATTGGCTCTATAGCAAGCTTATAGCAAGCTTATTAGTAAGTAAATGAAAAATACTCTTTGTGATGTCGAATTCATGAACACATGTTGAAAAGGTACGTGCATTAACCCAGTAAGCCACTGGACCATCATAGGTGCTATGTGATGTCAAGAATGGCAGTGAACATTGAATTGCTAATAGGTAAGTTAAAAAATAAATCCATTGGTTTCACTATGTTATTGTTAATGCCAATCTATACAGCGTATGATGACATCTTGTTCTTTATGAACAATTAATACAGATTCTATATCTCACAATTGCACTATATCAAGCCCAAAATCAATGCAAATTTCCATTGGCTCTATAGGAAGCTAAATGAAAAATAATCTCTGTGGAGTCTAACTCATGAACACTTGCTCACATGTCAGGCGCATTAACCTAGAGAGCCACTGGACCATCACAGGAGAAATGTGATGTCAAAAAGAGCAGTGAACATTGAATCGCTAATAGGTAAATTAAAAAAGAAATCCATTGGTTTCACTATGTTATTGTTAATGCCAATCTATACAGCGTATGATGACATCTTGTTCTTTATGAACAATTAATACAGATTCTATTTCTCACAATTGCACTATCTCAAGTCCAAAATCAATGCAAATTTCCATTGGCTCAATAAGAAGCTTATCAGTAAGTAAATTAAAAATACTTCCCATAGAGTTGAACTCATGAACATCTGTTCACAAAGCAGGCACATCAACCCAGTAAGCCAGAGGACCATCACAGGTGCAATTTGATGTCAAGAAGGGCAGTGAACATTGAATTGCTAATAGGTAAGTTAAAAAATAAATCCATTGGTTTCACTATGTTATTGTTAATGCCAATCTATACAGCGTATGATGACATCTTGTTCTTTATGAACAATTAATACAGATTCTATATCTCACAATTGCACTATCTCAAGCCCAAAATCAATGCAAATTTCCATTGACTCTATAGGAAGCTAAATGAAAAATACTCTCCTTGGAGACTAACTCATGAACACTTGCTCACATGTCAGGCGCATTAACATAGAGAGCCACTGGACCATAACAGAAGAAATGAGATGTCGAGCCCAAAATCAATGCAAATTTCCATTGGCTCTATAGGAAGCTAAGTGAAAAATACTGTCTATGGAGTCGAACTCATGAACACTTGCTGATAAGTCAGGCGCATTAACCCAGAGAGCCGCTGGACCATCACGTGAGAAATGTGATGTCAAGAAGAGCAGTGAACATTGAATCGCTAATAGGTAAATTAAAAAAGAAATCCATTGGTTTCAGTATATTATTGTTAATGCCAATCTATACAGCGTATGATGTCATCTTGTTCTTTATGGACAATTAATACAGATTCTATTTCTCACAATTGCACTATCTCAAGCCGAAAATCAATGCACATTTCCATTGGCTCTATAGCAAGCTTATTAGTAAGTAAATGAAAAATACTCTTTGTGAAGTCGAATTCATGAACTCCTGTTTACAAGGCACGTGCATTAACCCAGTAAGCCACTGGACCATCATAGGTGCTATGTGATGTCAAGAATGGCAGTGAACATTGAATTGCTAATAGGTAAGTTAAAAAATAAATCCATTGGTTTCACTATGTTATTGTTAATGCCAATCTATACAGCGTATGATGACATCTTATTCTTTATGAACAATTAATACAGATTCTATATCTCACAATTGCACTATCTCAAGCCCAAAATCAATGCAAATTTAAATTGACTCTATAGGAAGCTAAATGAAAAATACTCTCCTTGGAGACTAACTCATGAACACTTGCTCACATGTCAGGCGCATTAACATAGAGAGCCACTGGACCATAACAGAAGAAATGAGATGTCGAGCCCAAAATCAATGCAAATTTCCATTGGCTCTATAGGAAGCTAAGTGAAAAATACTGTCTATGGAGTCGAACTCATGAACACTTGCTGATAAGTCAGGCGCATTAACCCAGAGAGCCGCTGGACCATCACGTGAGAAATGTGATGTCAAGAAGAGCAGTGAACATTGAATCGCTAATAGGTAAATTAAAAAAGAAATCCATTGGTTTCACTATATTATTGTTAATGCCAATCTATACAGCGTATGATGACATCTTGTTCTTTATGGACAATTAATACAGATTCTATTTCTCACAATTGCACTATCTCAAGTCCAAAATCAAAGCAAATTTCCATTGGCTCTATAAGAAGCTTATGAGTAAGTAAATTAAGAATACGTTCCATGGAGTTGAACTCATGAACATCTGTTCACAAAGCAGGCGCATCAACCCAGTAAGCTAGTGGACCATCACAGGTGCAATTTGTTGTCAAGAAGGGCAGTGAACATTGAATCGCTAATAGGTAAGTTAAAAAATAAATCCATTGGTTTCTCTATGTTACTGTTAATGCCAATCTGTACAGCGTATGATGACATCTTGTTCTTTATGAACAATTAATACAGATTCTATATCTCACAACTATCTCAAGCCCAAAATCAATGCAAATTTCCATTTGCTCTATAGGAAGCTAAATGAAAAATAATATCTGTGGAGTCGAAGTCATGAACACTTGCTCAAATGTCAGGCGCATTAACCCAGAGAGCCACTGGACCATCACAGGAGAAATGAGATGTCGAGCCCAAAATCAATGCAAATTTCCATTGGTTCTATAGGAAGCTAAATGAAAAATACTGTCTGTGGAGTCGAACTCATGAACACTTGCTGACAAGTCAGGCGCATTAACAGAGAGAGCCACTGGACCATCACGGGAGAAATGTGATGTCAAGAAGAGCAGTGAACATTGAATCGCTAATAGGTAAATTAAAAAAGAAATCCATTGGTTTCACTATGTTATTGTTAATGCCAATCTATACAGCGTATGATGACATCTTGTTCTTTATGAACAATTAATACAGATTCTATTTCTCACAATTGCACTATCTCGAGCCGAAAATCAATGCACATTTCCATTGGCTCTATAGCAAGCTTATAGCAAGCTTATTAGTAAGTAAATGAAAAATACTCTTTGTGATGTCGAATTCATGAACACATGTTGAAAAGGTACGTGCATTAACCCAGTAAGCCACTGGACCATCATAGGTGCTATGTGATGTCAAGAATGGCAGTGAACATTGAATTGCTAATAGGTAAGTTAAAAAATAAATCCATTGGTTTCACTATGTTATTGTTAATGCCAATCTATACAGCGTATGATGACATCTTGTTCTTTATGAACAATTAATACAGATTCTATATCTCACAATTGCACTATCTCAAGCCCAAAATCAATGCAAATTTCCATTGGCTCTATAGGAAGCTAAATGAAAAATAATCTCTGTGGAGTCTAACTCATGAACACTTGCTCACATGTCAGGCGCATTAACCTAGAGAGCCACTGGACCATCACAGGAGAAATGTGATGTCAAAAAGAGCAGTGAACATTGAATCGCTAATAGGTAAATTAAAAAAGAAATCCATTGGTTTCACTATGTTATTGTTAATGCCAATCTATACAGCGTATGATGACATCTTGTTCTTTATGAACAATTAATACAGATTCTATTTCTCACAATTGCACTATCTCAAGTCCAAAATCAATGCAAATTTCCATTGGCTCAATAAGAAGCTTATCAGTAAGTAAATTAAAAATACTTCCCATAGAGTTGAACTCATGAACATCTGTTCACAAAGCAGGCACATCAACCCAGTAAGCCAGAGGACCATCACAGGTGCAATTTGATGTCAAGAAGGGCAGTGAACATTGAATCGCTAATAGGTAAGTTAAAAAATAAATCCATTGGTTTCTCTATGTTATTGTTAATGCCAATCTATGCAGCGTATGATGACATCTTGTTCTTTATGAACAATTAATACAGCTTGTATATCTCACAATTGCACTATCTCAAGCCCAAAATCAATGCAAATTTGCATTGGCTCTATAGGAAGCCAAATGAAAAATAGTCTCCGTGGAGTCAAACTCATGAATACTTGCTCACAAGTCAGGCGCATTAACCCAGAAAGCCACTGGACCATCACAGAAGCAATGTGATGTCAAGAAGAGCAGTGAACATTGAATTGATAATAGGTAAATTAAAAAAGAAATCCATTGGTTTCAATGTCAATCTATACAGCGTATGATGACATCTTGTTCTTTATGAACAATTAATACAGATTCTATTTCTCACAATTGCACTATCTCAAGCCCAAAATCAATGCAAATTTGCATTGGCTCTATAGGAAGCCAAATGAAAAATAGTCTCCGTGGAGTCGAACTCATGAATACTTGCTCACAAGTCAGGCGCATTAACCCAGAAAGCCACTGGACCATCACAGAAGAAATGTGATGTCAAGAAGAGCAGTGAACATTGAATCGCTAATAGGTAAGTTAAAAAAGAAAACCATTGGTTTCACTATGTTATTGTTAATGCCAATCTATACAACGTATGATGACATCTTGATCTTTATGAACAATTAATACAGATTTTATATCTCACAATTGCACTATCTCAAGTCCAAAATCAATGCAAATTTCCATTGGCTCTATAAGAAGCTTCTGAGTAAGTAAATAAAAAATACTTTCCGTGGAGTCGAACTCATGAACATTTGTTCACAAAGCAGGCGCATCAACCCAGTAAGCCAGTGGACCATCAAAGGTGCAACTTGATGTCAAGAAAGGCAGTGAACATTGAATCGCTAATAGGTAAGTTAAAAAAGAAATCCATTGGTTTCTCTATGTTACTGTTAATGCCTATCTGTACAGTGTATGATGACATCTTGTTCTTTATGAACAATTAATACAGATTCTATATCTCACAATTGCACTATCTCAAGCCCAAAATCAATGCAAATTTCCATTGGCTCTATAGGAAGCTAAATGAAAAATACTCTCCGTGGAGTTGAACTCATGAACACTTGTTGACAAGTCAGGCACATTAACCCAGAGAGCCACAGGACCATCACGGGAAAAATGTGATGTAAAGAAGAGCAGTGAACATTGAATCGCTAATAGGTAAGTTAAAAAAGAAATCCATTGGTTTCACTATGTTATTGTTAATGCCAATATATACAACGTAGGATGACATCTAGATCTTTATGAACAATTAATACAGATTTTATTTCTCACAATTGCACTATCTCAAGTCCAAAATCAATGCAAATTTCCATTGGCTCTATAAGAAGCTTATGAGTAAGTAAATTAAAAATACTTTCAGTTTAGTTGAACTCATGAACATCTGTTCACAAAGCAGGCGCATCAACTCAGTAAGCCAGTGGACCATCATAGGTGCAATTTGATGTCAAGAAGGGCGGTGAACATTGAATCGCTAATAGGTAAGTTAAAAAAGAAATCCATTGGTTTCTCTATGTTACTGTTAATGCCAATCTGTACAGTGTATGATGACATCTTGTTCTTTATGAACAATTAATACAGATTCTATATCTCACAATTGCACTATCTCAAGCCCAAAATCAATGCAAATTTGCATTGGCTCTATAGGAAGCCAAATGAAAAATAGTCTCCGTGGAGTCGAACTCATAAACACTTGCTCACAAGTCAGGCGCATTAACCCAGAAAGCCACTGGACCATCACAGAAGCAATGCGATGTCAAGAAGAGCAGTGAATATTGAATCGCTAATAGGTAAGTTAAAAAAGAAATCCATTGGTTTCACTATGTTATTGTTAATGCCAATCTATACAACGTATGATGACATCTTGATCTTTATGAACAATTAATACAGATTTTATATCTCACAATTGCACTATCTCAAGTCCAAAATCAATGCAAATTTCCATTGGCTCTATAAGAAGCTTCTGAGTAAGTAAATTAAAAATACTTTCCGTGGAGTCGAACTCATGAACATTTGTTCACAAAGCAGGCGCATCAACCCAGTAAGCCAGTGTACCATCAAAGGTGCAATTTGATGTCAAGAAAGGCAGTGAACATTGAATCGCTAATAGGTAAGTTAAAAAAGAAATCCATTGGTTTCTCTATGTTACTGTTAATGCCTATCTGTACAGTGTATGATGACATCTTGTTCTTTATGAACAATTAATACAGATTCTATATCTCACAATTGCACTATCTCAAGCCCAAAATCAATGCAAATTTCCATTGGCTCTATAGGAAGCTAAATGAAAAATACTCTCCGTGGAGTTGAACTCATGAACACTTGTTGATAAGTCAGGCACATTAACCCAGAGAGCCACTGGACCATCACGGAAAAAATGTGATGTAAAGAAGAGCAGTGAACATTGAATCGCTATTAGGTAAGTTAAAAAAGAAATCCATTGGTTTCACTATGTTATTGTTAATGCCAATCTATACAGCGTATGATGACATCTTGTTCTTTATGAACAATTAATACAGATTCTATATCTCACAATTGCACTATCTCAAGCCCAAAATCAATGCAAATTTCCATTGGCTCTATAGGAAGCTAAATGAAAAATAATCTCTGTTGAGTCTAACTCATGAACACTTGCTCACATGTCAGGCGCATTAACCTAGAGAGCCACTGGACCATCACAGGTGAAATGTGATGTCAAGAAGAGCAGTGAACATTGAATCGCTAATAGGTAAATTAAAAAAGAAATCCATTGGTTTCACTATGTTATTGTTAATGCCAATCTATACAGCGTATGATGACATCTTGTTCTTTATGAACAATTAATACAGATTCTATTTCTCACAATTGCACTATCTCAAGTCCAAAATCAATGCAAATTTCCATTGGCTCTATAAGAAGCTTATCAGTAAGTAAATTAAAAATAGTACCCATGGAGTTGAACTCATGAACATATGTTCACAAAGCTGGCACATCAACCCAGTAAGCCAGTGGACTATCACAGGTGCAATTTGATGTCAAGAAGGGCAGTGAACATTGAATCGCTAATAGGTAAGTTAAAAAATAAATCCATTGGTTTCTCTATGTTATTGTTAATGCCAATCTATACAGCGTATGATGACATCTTGTTCTTTATGAACAATTAATACAGATTCTATATCTCACAATTGCACTATCTCAAGCCCAAAATCAATGCAAATTTCCATTGGCTCTATAGGAAGCAAAATGAAAAATACTCTTCGTAGAGTTGAAGACATGAACACCTCTTCACAAGTAAGGCGTATTAACCAAGGGAGCCACTGGACCATCACAGGAGCAATGCGATGTCAAGAAGAGCAGTGAACATTGAATCGCTAATAGGTAAGTTAAAAAAGAAATCCATTGGTTTCACTATGTTATTGTTAATGCCAATCTATACAGCATATGATGACACCTTGTTGTTTATGAACAAATAACACAGATTCTATATCTCACAATTGCACTATCTCTAGCCCAAAATCAATGCAAATTTCCATTTGCTCTATAGGAAGCTAAATGAAAAATAATCTCTGTGGAGTCGAAGTCATGAACACTTGCTCAAATGTCAGGTGCATTAACCCAGAGAGCCACTGGACCATCACAGGAGAAATGAGATGTCGAGCCCAAAATCAATGCAAATTTCCATTGGCTCTATAGGAAGCTAAATGAAAAATACTGTCTGTGGAGTCGAATTCATGAACACTTGCTGACAAGTCAGGCGCATTAACCCAGAGAGCCACTGGACCATCACGGGAGAAATGTGATGTCAAGAAGAGCAGTGAACATTGAATCGCTAATAGGTAAATTAAAAAAGAAATCCATTGGTTTCACTATGTTATTGTTAATGCCAATCTATACAGCGTATGATGACATCTTGTTCTTTATGAACAATTAATACAGATTCTATTTCTCACAATTGCACTATCTCGAGCCGAAAATCAATGCACATTTCCATTGGCTCTATAGCAAGCTTATTAGTAAGTAAATGAAAAATACTGTCTGTGGAGTCGAATTCATGAACACTTGCTGACAAGTCAGGCGCATTAACCCAGTAAGCCACTGGACCATCATAGGTGCTATGTGATGTCAAGAATGGCAGTGAACATTGAATTGCTAATAGGTAAGTTAAAAAATAAATCCATTGGTTTCACTATGTTATTGTTAATGCCAATCTATACAGCGTATGATGACATCTTGTTCTTTATGAACAATTAATACAGATTCTATATCTCACAATTGCACTATCTCAAGCCCAAAATCAATGCAAATTTCCATTGGCTCTATAAGAAGCTTAACAGTAAGTAAATTAAAAATACTTCCCATGGAGTTGAACTCATGAACATCTGTTCACAAAGCAGGCACATCAACCCAGTAAGCCAGTGGACCATCACAGCTGCAATTTGATGTCAAGAAGGGCAGTGAACATTGAATCGCTAATAGGTAAGTTAAAAAATAAATCCATTAGTTTCTCTATGTTATTGTTAATGCCAATCTATACATCGTATGATGACATCTTGTTCTTTATGAACAATTAATACAGCTTCTATATCTCACAATTGCACTATCTCAAGCCCAAAATCAATGCAAATTTGCATTGGCTCTATAGGAAGCTAAATGAAAAATACTCTCCGTGGAGTCAAACTCAACAGCTGGACCTTTGGATTTTGGAAATGTTTGCGTTTTTTGACCAGATTCGCGTCAGGCGCTCCCACACTCGTCCCGAGGGGACGAGCATCTCCGGAATTTGCGATTAAGCCTCGGCGTCCGCGCTACAGTTTTCTGGCTCTGGAATGCACGCGGTTTGGAGCTGGACGCCGATATTCGGCGTGCCGCACTCTTATCACATGCCGGACACTTTTTTTTGGAACGTTTCGAGATGAAAACATTTTTCCAAAGAAATCCTCTCTGCCATCTTCTTTAATAGCCAGCTCTCACCTACAATAGCCAGCCCTCACGAAAAAACTTTGCCGCTGGACGACGCAACGCTCGCCATTTTACAGATCCAGCCCGGGAGATGCTCTGCACGCCGCCCCGGGTCGATCCGACGCAATTAAGGCTCCGAAAAAAGGCTTGCAAAAACCTCGTCTGTGCCAGGTCCGAAAAACAAGCCATTTAGCCAGCCCTCACAACATTTCATCACTTGGAAATGACCACCAGATGGCATCTGTGCTTTAAATATCATTCATTACTTGTCAGCCAGAATTCAGCTGCATTTCTGGAAATTGAACACTGGATGGCAGCTGTGCTTTAAAAGCCATTCACTCGTTCATGATAGACCCTCACAGGAAACACACAATAAGGAGATTTTTCACTTATCCTTCGTGGAAAGGCTGTGATGGGGGGAGGGGATGATGATGTATCTTTTTTGTCTGTGTTGTTTCACTGAGATTAGGACTTTCAAGGTGCTGCTGCCTGACCTTGTAAAACATTAACTCTTTTAACACAGATTGTGACCATATAATCAAATGAGAATAAGGAGTTTAATTAAAGGCATTTAAAAAGTTGCAATTTTATTACATCATTATTTAAAAAGACACAAAAATGGCAGCAATAATCACTGGTATTGAGGCCAATAATCACATCCATAGATGGAGCCCATATTTCATATCAAAAATAGGTAAAAGTAAATAGCATGTGACCATGTTGTAAAACACTTAAAGTTGTGTAAAAACCGTGGCGTAGGAACGGGCGGTGAAATAAGCGCACCAAAAAACTATAAAGTTTACGTTTTTTTTCTGTAATTTATCAGATGAGCGTGATAACGGACGCAGCCCTTAACGGCGGCGTCAGAGCGACTTTTTTTTGTTGCAGATTGAATTTAAAGTGCTTTTGGTATCATCAAGCCTGTAGCCAGCTCTCATCTGGCTGGCTAGGGGTCGCCCTGGAGGCACCTGTAGCCAGCTCTCATCCTCATTGAGCTGCTCCAAGGGTGAGGGCTGGCTAGGGGTCGCCCTGGAGGCACCTGTAGCCAGCTCTCATCCTCATTGAGCTGCTCCAAGGGTGAGGGCTGGCTAGGGGTCGCCCTGGAGGCACCTGTAGCCAGCTCTCATCCTCATTGAGCTATTCCAAGGGTGAGGGCTGGCTACGTGTCGCCCTGGAGGCACCTGTAGCCAGCTCTCATCCTCATTGAGCGTGATAACGGACGCTGCGCTGAACGGCGGCGCATAGGAACGGGCGGTGAAATAAGCGCGACAAAAACACTATAAAGTTTACGTTTTTTTCCGTAATTCATCAGATGAGGGTGATAACGGACGCTGCGCTGAACGGCGGCGCGTAGGAACAGGCGGTGAAATAAGCGCGCCAAAAAAACTATAAAACTTACGTTTTTTTTCCGTAATTCATCAGATGAGCGTGATAACGGAAGCTGCGCTGAACGGCGGCGCGTAGGAACGGGCGGTGAAATAAGCGGGCCAAAAAAGCTATAAAGTGTACGTTTTTTTTCCATAATTCATTAGATGAGCGTGATAACGGAAGCTGCGTTGAACGGCGGCGCGTAGGAACGGGCGGTGAAATAAGCACGCCAAAAAAACTATAAAGTTTACATTTTTTTTCCGTAATTCATCAGATGAGCGTGATAACGGATGCTGTGCTGAACGGCGGCACGTAGGAACGGGCGGTGAAATAAGTGCGCCAAAAAAACGATAAAGTTTAAGTTTTTTTTCTGTAATTTATCAGATGAGCGTGATAACGGACGCAGCCCTTAACGGCGGCGTCAGAGCGACTTTTTTTTGTTGCAGATTGAATTTTAAGTGCTTTTGGTATCATCAAACCTGTAGCCAGCTCTCATCCTCATTGAGCTGCGCCAAGGGTGAGGGCTGGCTAGGGGTCGCCCTGGAGGCACCTGTAGCCAGCTCTCATCCTCATTGAGCTGCTCCAAGGGTGAGGGCTGGCTAGGGGTCGCCCTGGAGGCACCTGTAGCCAGCTCTCATCCTCATTGAGCTGCTCCAAGGGTGAGGGCTGGCTAGGGGTCGCCCTGGAGGCACCTGTAGCCAGCTCTCATCCTCATTGAGCTGCTCCAAGGGTGAGGGCTGGCTAGGGGTCGCCCTGGAGGCACCTGTAGCCAGCTCTCATCCTCATTGAGCTGCTCCAAGGGTGAGGGCTGGCTAGGGGTCGCCCTGGAGGCACCTGTAGCCAGCTCTCATCCTCATTGAGCTATTCCAAGGGTGAGGGCTGGCTAGGTGTCGCCCTGGAGGCACCTGTAGCCAGCTCTCATCCTCATTGAGCGTGATAACGGACGCTGCGCTGAACGGCGGCGCATAGGAACGGGCGGTGAAATAAGCGCGCCAAAAAAGCTATAAAGTTTACGTTTTTTTTCCGTAATTCATCAGATGAGGGTGATAACGGACGCTGCGCTGAACGGCGGCGCGTAGGAACGGGAGGTGAAATAAGCGCGCCAAAAAAACTATAAAATTTACGTTTTTTTTCCGTAATTCATCAGATGAGCGTGATAACGGAAGCTGCGCTGAACGGCAGCGCGTAGGAACGGGCGGTGAAATAAGCGCGCCAAAAAAGCTATAAAGTGTACATTTTTTTTCCATAATTCATTAGATGAGCGTGATAACGGAAGCTGCGTTGAACGGCGGCGCGTAGGAACGGGCGGTGAAATAAGCGCTCCAAAAAAACTATAAAGTTTACGTTTTTTTTCCGTAATTCATCAGATGAGCGTGATAACGGACGCTGCGCTGAATGGTGGCGCGTAGGAACGGGCGGTGAAATAAGCACGCCAAAAAAACTATAAAGTTTACGTTTTTTTTCCGTAATTCATCAGATGAGCGTGATAACGGATGCTGTGCTGAACGGTGGCACGTAGGAACGGGCGGTGAAATAAGTGCGCCAAAAAAACGATAAAGTTTAAGTTTTTTTTCTGTAATTTATCAGATGAGCGTGATAACGGACGCAGCCCTTAACGGCGGCGTCAGAGCGACTTTTTTTTGTTGCAGATTGAATTTTAAGTGCTTTTGGTATCATCAAACCTGTAGCCAGCTCTCATCCTCATTGAGCTGCTCCAAGGGTGAGGGCTGGCTAGGGGTCGCCCTGGAGGCACCTGTAGCCAGCTCTCATCCTCATTGAGCTGCTCCAAGGGTGAGGGCTGGCTAGGGGTCGCCCTGGAGGCACCTGTAGCCAGCTCTCATCCTCATTGAGCTGCTCCAAGGGTGAGGGCTGGCTAGGGGTCGCCCTGGAGGCACCTGTAGCCAGCTCTCATCCTCATTGAGCTGCTCCAAGGGTGAGGGCTGGCTAGGGGTCGCCCTGGAGGCACCTGTAGCCAGCTCTCATCCTCATTGAGCTGCTCCAAGGGTGAAGGCTGGCTAGGGGTCGCCCTGGAGGCACCTGTAGCCAGCTCTCATCCTCATTGAGCTGCTCCAAGGGTGTGGGCTGGCTAGGGGTCGCCCTGGAGGCACCTGTAGCCAGCTCTCATACTCATTGAGCTGCTCCAAGGGTGAGGGCTGGCTAGGGGTCGCCCTGGAGGCACCTGTAGCCAGCTCTCATCCTCATTGAGCTATTCCAAGGGTGAGGGCTGGCTACGTGTCGCCCTGGAGGCACCTGTAGCCAGCTCTCATGCTCATTGAGCGTGATAACGGACGCTGCGCTGAACGGCGGCGCATAGGAACGGGCGGTGAAATAAGCGCGCCAAAAAAACTATAAAGTTTACGTTTTTTTTCCGTAATTCATCAGATGAGGGTGATAACGGACGCTGCGCTGAACGGCGGCGCGTAGGAACGGGCGGTGAAATAAGCGCGCCAAAAAAACTATAAAGTTTACGGTTTTTTTCCGTAATTCATCAGATGAGCGTGATAACGGACGCTGCGCTGAATGGCGGCGCGTAGGAACGGGCGGTGAAATAAGCGCGCCAAAAAAACTATAAAGTTTACGTTTTTTTTCCGTAATTCATCAGATGAGCGTGATAACGGATGCTGTGCTGAACGGCGGCACGTAGGAACGGGCGATGAAATAAGTGCGCCAAAAAAACGATAAAGTTTACGTTTTTTTTCTGTAATTTATCAGATGAGCGTGATAACGGACGCAGCCCTTAACGGCGGCGTCAGAGCGACTTTTTTTTGTTGCAGATTGAATTTTAAGTGCTTTTGGTATCATCAAACCTGTAGCCAGCTCTCATCCTCATTGAGCTATTCCAAGGGTGAGGGCTGGCTAAGGGTCGCCCTGGAGGCACCTGTAGCCAGCTCTCATCCTCATTGAGCTGCTCCAAGGGTGAGGGCTGGCTAGGGGTCGCCCTGGAGGCACTTGTAGCCAGCTCTCATCCTCATTGAGCTGCTCCAAGGGTGAGGGCTGGCTAGGGGTCGCCCTGGAGGCACCTGTAGCCAGCTCTCATCCTCATTGAGCTGCTCCAAGGGTGAGGGCTGGCTAGGGGTCGCCCTGGAGGCACCTGTAGCCAGCTCTCATCCTCATTGAGCTGCTCCAAGGGTGAGGGCTGGCTAGGGGTCGCCCTGGAGGCACCTGTAGCCAGCTCTCATCCTCATTGAGCTGCTCCAAGGGTGAGGGCTGGCTAGGGGTCGCCCTGGAGGCACCTGTAGCCAGCTCTCATCCTCATTGAGCTGCTCCAAGGGTGAGGGCTGGCTAGGGGTCGCCCTGGAGGCACCTGTAGCCAGCTCTCATCCTCATTGAGCTGCTCCAAGGGTGGAGGCTGGCTAGGGGTCGCCCTGGAGGCACCTGTAGCCAGCTCTCATCCTCATTGAGCTGCTCCAAGGGTGAGGGCTGGCTAGGGGTCGCTCTGGAGGCACCTGTAGCCAGCTCTCATCCTCATTGAGCTGCTCCAAGGGTGTGGGCTGGCTAGGGGTCGCCCTGGAGGCACCTGTAGCCAGCTCTCATCCTCATTGAGCTGCTCCAAGGGTGAGGGCTGGCTAGGGGTCGCCCTGGAGGCACCTGTAGCCAGCTTTCATCCTCATTGAGCTATTCCAAGGGTGAGGGCTGGCTACGTGTCGCCCTGGAGGCACCTGTAGCCAGCTCTCATCCTCATTGAGCGTGATAACGGACGCTGCGCTGAACGGCGGCGCATAGGAACGGGCGGTGAAATAAGCGCGCCAAAAAAACTATAAAGTTTACGGTTTTTTTCCGTAATTCATCAGATGAGGGTGATAGCGGACGCTGCGCTGATCGGCGGCGCTTAGGAACGGGCGGTGAAATAAGCGCGCCAAAAAAACTATAAAGTTTACGTTTTTTTTCCGTAATTCATCAGATGAGCGTGATAACGGATGCTGTGCTGAACGGCGGCACGTAGGAACGGGCGATGAAATAAGTGCGCCAAAAAAACGATAAAGTTTACGTTTTTTTTCTGTAATTTATCAGATGAGCGTGATAACGGACGCAGCCCTTAACGGCGGCGTCAGAGCGACTTTTTTTTGTTGCAGATTGAATTTTAAGTGCTTTTGGTATCATCAAACCTGTAGCCAGCTCTCATCCTCATTGAGCTATTCCAAGGGTGAGGGCTGGCTAAGGGTCGCCCTGGAGGCACCTGTAGCCAGCTCTCATTATCATTGAGCTGCTCCAAGGGTGAGGGCTGGCTAGGGGTCGCCCTGGAGGCACTTGTAGCCAGCTCTCATACTCATTGAGCTGCTCCAAGGGTGAGGGCTGGCTAGGGGTCGCCCTGGAGGCACCTGTAGCCAGCTCTCATCCTCATTGAGCTGCTCCAAGGGTGAGGGCTGGCTAGGGGTCGCCCTGGAGGCACCTGTAGCCAGCTCTCATCCTCATTGAGCTGCTCCAAGGGTGAGGGCTGGCTAGGGGTCGCCCTGGAGGCACCTGTAGCCAGCTCTCATCCTCATTGAGCTGCTCCAAGGGTGAGGGCTGGCTAGGGGTCGCCCTGGAGGCACCTGTAGCCAGCTCTCATCCTCATTGAGCTGCTCCAAGGGTGAGGGCTGGCTAGGGGTCGCCCTGGAGGCACCTGTAGCCAGCTCTCATCCTCATTGAGCTGCTCCAAGGGTGGAGGCTGGCTAGGGGTCGCCCTGGAGGCACCTGTAGCCAGCTCTCATCCTCATTGAGCTGCTCCAAGGGTGAGGGCTGGCTAGGGGTCGCCCTGGAGGCACCTGTAGCCAGCTCTCATCCTCATTGAGCTGCTCCAAGGGTGAGGGCTGGCTAGGGGTCGCCCTGGAGGCACCTGTAGCCAGCTCTCATCCTCATTGAGCTGCTCCAAGGGTGAGGGCTGGCTAGGGGTCGCCCTGGAGGCACCTGTAGCCAGCTCTCATCCTCATTGAGCTGCTCCAAGGGTGAGGGCTGGCTAGGGGTCGCCCTGGAGGCACCTGTAGCCAGCTCTCATCCTCATTGAGCTGCTCCAAGGGTGAGGGCTGGCTAGGGGTCGCCCTGGAGGCAACTGTAGCCAGCTCTCATCCTCATTGAGCTGCTCCAAGGGTGAGGGCTGGCTAGGGGTCGCCCTGGAGGCACCTGTAGCCAGCTCTCATCCTCATTGAGCTGCTCCAAGGGTGAGGGCTGGCTAGGGGTCGCCCTGGAGGCACCTGTAGCCAGCTCTCATCCTCATTGAGCTGCTCCAAGGGTGAGGGCTGGCTAGGGGTCGCCCTGGAGGCACCTGTAGCCAGCTCTCATCCTCATTGAGCTGCTCCAAGGGTGAGGGCTGGCTAGGGGTCGCCCTGGAGGCACCTGTAGCCAGCTCTCATCCTCATTGAGCTGCTCCAAGGGTGAGGGCTGGCTAGGGGTCGCCCTGGAGGCACCTGTAGCCAGCTCTCATCCTCATTGAGCTGCTCCAAGGGTGAGGGCTGGCTAGGGGTCGCCCTGGAGGCACCTGTAGCCAGCTCTCATGCTCATTGAGCGTGATAACGGACGCTGCGCTGAACGGCGGCGCATAGGAACGAGCGGTGAAATAAGCGCGCCAAAAAAACTATAAAGTTTACGTTTTTTTTCCGTAATTCATCAGATGAGGGTGATAACGGACGCTGCGCTGAACGGCGGCGCGTATGAACGGGCGGTGAAATAAGCGCGCCAAAAAAAACATAAAGTTTACGTTTTTTTTCCGTAATTCATCAGATGAGCGTGATAACGGATGCTGTGCTGAACGGTGGCACGTAGGAACGGGTGATGAAATAAGTGCGCCAAAAAAACGATAAAGTTTACGTTTTTTTTCTGTAATTTATCAGATGAGCGTGATAACGGACGCAGCCCTTAACGGCGGCGTCAGAGCGACTTTTTTTTGTTGCAGATTGAATTTTAAGTGCTTTTGGTATCATCAAACCTGTAGCCAGCTCTCATCCTCATTGAGCTCTTCCAAGGGTGAGGGCTGGCTAAGGGTCGCCCTGGAGGCACCTGTAGCCAGCTCTCATCCTCATTGAGCTGCTCCAAGGGTGAGGGCTGGCTAGGGGTCGCCCTGGAGGCACCTGTAGCCAGCTCTCATCCTCATTGAGCTGCTCCAAGGGTGAGGGCTGGCTAAGGGTCGCCCTGGAGGCACCTGTAGCCAGCTCTCATCCTCATTGAGCTGCTCCAAGGGTGAGGGCTGGCTAGGGGTCGCCCTGGAGGCACCTGTAGCCAGCTCTCATCCTCATTGAGCTGCTCCAAGGGTGAGGGCTGGCTAGGGGTCGCCCTGGAGGCACCTGTAGCCAGCTCTCATCCTCATTGAGCTGCTCCAAGGGTGAGGGCTGGCTAGGGGTCGCCCTGGAGGCACCTGTAGCCAGCTCTCATCCTCATTGAGCTGCTCCAAGGGTGAGGGCTGGCTAGGGGTCGCCCTGGAGGCACCTGTAGCCAGCTCTCATCCTCATTGAGCTGCTCCAAGGGTGAGGGCTGGCTAGGGGTCGCCCTGGAGGCACCTGTAGCCAGCTCTCATCCTCATTGAGCTGCTCCAAGGGTGAGGGCTGGCTAGGGGTCGCCCTGGAGGCACCTGTAGCCAGCTCTCATCCTCATTGAGCTGCTCCAAGGGTGAGGGCTGGCTAGGGGTCGCCCTGGAGGCACCTGTAGCCAGCTCTCATCCTCATTGAGCTGCTCCAAGGGTGAGGGCTGGCTAGGGGTCGCCCTGGAGGCACCTGTAGCCAGCTCTCATCCTCATTGAGCTGCTCCAAGGGTGAGGGCTGGCTAGGGGTCGCCCTGGAGGCACCTGTAGCCAGCTCTCATCCTCATTGAGCTGCTCCAAGGGTGAGGGCTGGCTAGGGGTCGCCCTGGAGGCACCTGTAGCCAGCTCTCATCCTCATTGAGCTGCTCCAAGGGTGAGGGCTGGCTAGGGGTCGCCCTGGAGGCACCTGTAGCCAGCTCTCATCCTCATTGAGCTGCTCCAAGGGTGAGGGCTGGCTAGGGGTCGCCCTGGAGGCACCTGTAGCCAGCTCTCATCCTCATTGAGCTGCTCCAAGGGTGAGGGCTGGCTAGGGGTCGCCCTGGAGGCACCTGTAGCCAGCTCTCATCCTCATTGAGCTGCTCCAAGGGTGGAGGCTGGCTAGGGGTCGCCCTGGAGGCACCTGTAGCCAGCTCTCATCCTCATTGAGCTGCTCCAAGGGTGAGGGCTGGCTAGGGGTCGCCCTGGAGGCACCTGTAGCCAGCTCTCATCCTCATTGAGCTGCTCCAAGGGTGAGGGCTGGCTAGGGGTCGCCCTGGAGGCACCTGTAGCCAGCTCTCATCCTCATTGAGCTGCTCCAAGGGTGAGGGCTGGCTAGGGGTCGCCCTGGAGGCACCTGTAGCCAGCTCTCATCCTCATTGAGCTGCTCCAAGGGTGAGGGCTGGCAAGGGGTCGCCCTGGAGGCACCTGTAGCCAGCTCTCATCCTCTTTGAGCTGCTCCAAGGGTGAGGGCTGGCTAGGGGTCGCCCTGGAGGCACCTGTAGCCAGCTCTCATCCTCATTGAGCTGCTCCAAGGGTGAGGGCTGGCTAGGGGTCGCCCTGGAGGCACCTGTAGCCAGCTCTCATCCTCATTGAGCTGCTCCAAGGGTGAGGGCTGGCTAGGGGTCGCCCTGGAGGCACCTGTAGCCAGCTCTCATCCTCATTGAGCTGCTCCAAGGGTGAGGGCTGGCTAGGGGTCGCCCTGGAGGCACCTGTAGCCAGCTCTCATCCTCATTGAGCTGCTCCAAGGGTGAGGGCTGGCTAGGGGTCGCCCTGGAGGCACCTGTAGCCAGCTCTCATCCTCATTGAGCTGCTCCAAGGGTGAGGGCTGGCTACGGGTCGCCCTGGAAGCACCTGTAGCCAGCTCTCATCCTCATTGAGCTATTCCAAGGGTGAGGGCTGGCTACGGGTCGTCCTGGAAGCACCTGTAGCCAGCTCTCATCCTCATTGAGCTATTCCAAGGGTGAGGGCTAGCTACGGTTCGTCCTGGAAGTACCTGTAGCCAGCTCTCATCAAGAAAAAGCTACGCCTACTAAGTTGCATTAACCAATCGGAGCAGATTCATGATTTACATTCAAATAAACCAATCACTGACAAGTGCATCATTTTAGGAAAAGGAAAAGGAGTTTTGGAGGGAAGTTTAATTTGATCCAGTGCTCAGGAGCAACAAGGGTGATTAGTGCACAAGAGAAGCTGTGACCTTAGCCAATTACAGCCATGCCGCCCAAAAGAAGGTAAGTACACCTGGTGGGATAGTGAGTGAGAGGGAAATATGAATCTGCAGAGGTATGTGTTGCTTCTAGAAATACTCTTTCTGGACACCATTGCAGCATGCATCCTGGGGTACACTGAGACCATGGGAGTATTTGCAGAAGAGGTTAACATACAGCATGTATTGGGATCAGGTGCCTAACTATACTGCAGCATCATCTGAGCTTGTACTGGAATCAGGTGTATAAGTATACTTGTACTCATATAGCTTGTACTGGAATCAGGTGTATAAGTATACTTGTACTCATATAGCTTGTACTGGAATCAGGTGTGTAAGTATACTTGTACTCATATAGCTTGTACTGGAATCAGGTGTATAAGTATACTTGTACTCATATAGCTTGTACTGGAATCAGGTGTATAAGTATACTTGTACTCATATAGCTTGTACTGGAATCAGGTGTATAAGTATGCTTGTACTCATATAGTTTGTACTGGAATCAGGTGCCTAATCTGATGTCCTCTCTGTGACCTCTGCAAACTTTTTAGCTTGGTTGTATTACTGTGGTGGGGGGAGGGGGAAGGATTGTGGTGTGAAAGTGTATTATAACATCATGTTAAGGCTTGCAATTGTTCAGGCTCAGTCACAGAAAGGGTTTATGTTTTTGGCGCGGTCTTTCTGTATCTTTCAAAGTTTGCAGTGTGAAAAGGCTTTAAACTGTATATGTACTTGCTCGCTCACTCGTTTTTTCTCCTTTTTGACTGATAAATGAGTGCCGGTCATGTGCAAAACTGTATAAGCATTTGCATAGTCAATACCACATTAATTTTTTGCACGGTATCTTTGTCAATCTAAATAATTCTTGCAAAACCTCAGATTTGCGCAAGATCTAGGAACATGCATATGATAAAAAACCGCATGTGTTATGTGCACAATATTGCCACAATTTGTGTAGTATGCTATAAAAGTGCATTAACTTGTGCTAAACAATTCCTCCTTAAAAAATTGTGTACGTTTGTCCGTTTTTGTGACCAAAAATGAGGGCTGGCTATTGGTGGTCAAAATACACTCTAGAGCCAGCCCTCATCTTTTTAAAAAAATCTATGGCAATGATGAGACGTGCCTTTTCTCATGAGTAGTGTATTTGTTGTAAAAAAAAAATCAGATTTTTGAAATCCAGTTATCCTGCTGAAACATAAAAAATGCTGGTTGATATTAGTGGGTGGAAAAGCTAGATTCTCACTGATATTGTTCCTGATCTTACATTTTTCTTTTTTACAGCGGCTTCAGGATGCTGAAGACATGTCCACTATGTTACAAAACATTTACTCAACTGCCACAGCACCTTACACGACAATGCCTTAGATGCTGTACACAAGAGGAGAAGGATGCGCTAGTGAAAGAATCTAGAAACTCACTGATAGCAATTGCAACAAAAGGAACATATATCCCTTATGACAAGATTCCAGAGATCACTACAAAGGACGATCTTATCTCCTTCCTGGAGGACAGAGGGTTTATAGTACCCGAGAAACCAACTATGGCCAGGTATGCCCCACTAGCATCTTATTCTTTGAATACTGATGTTCATACTTGTGTAAGCTTTATAGATTTGCATATATGTTCTGTACTATGCCAAATAATCACGTGTATTTTATATTTACAGGATTGTTGAAGATGAGGGGGCATCACCTGTGCAGGAGGAGCTGACAGCCAGTGAGCAAGAGCTGCCTAATGAGGAGGAAGTGCTGCCTGTTGAGGAGGAAATGTCTACAGTCATCGAGGAGGAGCCGCCCGTCCCAGAGGAAGAGCCGCCCGTCCCAGAGGAAGAGCCGCCCGTCACAGTGGAAGAGCCGCCCGTCACAGTGAAAGAGCCACCTGTCACAGAGGATTATGATGTCTACAGGTCAGTGTGAATTTATACAAGGAATTTACTTTAATCCCTTGCTCAAACATTGCCTTGGCCTC
Source organism: Phyllobates terribilis (assembly GCF_046119375.1). NCBI lineage: Eukaryota > Metazoa > Chordata > Amphibia > Anura > Dendrobatidae > Phyllobates > Phyllobates terribilis. The sequence goes on along the minus strand of NW_027362764.1, from coordinate 321,444,718 downwards.
AGCACATCCTGGCTTTTAGGCCAGTTTAAAAAATTGTCAACACTGCTGGCCTACTCAAGATTGTACTTCACGTTATTACTAAGGATTTTTATAGTTTACAGGACTGTTGAAGATGAGGAGCCATCTACATCAACTGGCACATCGGCACGCCGAGCCATATCAAATCCTGAATTGGTGCATCTTTCAGCTGCAGAAGACTATACATCCTCTGAAACATCCGACAGTGAAGCCGATCAACAACCAGAGACCAGAGAAAGAGAGGAAAATACCAGCCAAACAGATGAAGACAGGCCGAGGTCAGTTAGTGTGTGTAACATTCTCACTCATCATGCTTTTATATATATATATATCTATATATCTATATATATATCTATATCTATCTATCTATATATATATCTATCTATATATATATATATATATATATATATATATATATATATATATATATTGAGCAAAAAAACAATACAAATAATGTTTAACTGGGACAATTAATAGCATATCCCACAACTTTACAGCCCTTACAAAGTAATTTTGTATCCTATTTTAGGCAATAGATTTCCCTTCCATTGCAGCCATAAAACAGGATGCCAAAAAAGTGCCCTACACACAGACAGCTCTGTGGGGCACACAGCTTTGGCAGGGCATACTAAAATGCACTGCCATTACGATTTTCATCTGTGGGCCAGTAGAGGATGATGTACTAGCTTTACCCACAGATGAACTTCAGAACACGCAGTGTTCAGCAGTGGATGCTGCGTATAAAGGGCAGGCAGCCAGCAAAGTGCTGCTGCCAGTCAGAGCACTGGGGTCCACAGAAATCGGGCCTGGGGACACAGAAATGTTTACCACCCCTGACAACGGTAAGTGGAACCCCCAGCTGTCAAGGTCCCCGACATTTCCCCAGATTCTTCCACTGGATGAGGGCCCCATGAATGCGTCGTTACAGGGAACCCTGGACTCACAAGCCCCATAGCGGCTGCATAGTCTACTGCCATTGGCAGGACGTCACTATATATATGCTGTATATGCTTACACAGTATTTTTCTCAAAGTTGTAATTTGTTTCTACTCTGACCTGTTGTTCTTTCTTCCAAATTTGTAGGATGACAAGCCAGAAATGAACTGTTGACAAGAGGATCAAAATGAAAGATGCAGGTTATTATGATCGCCATTCTCTGTCTCATCCAATATTAAAAGGTTTTTCCTCTTATTTGCAGAACCATTGCAAGCTGGAAAGATACAAACAAATTGTTGAAAATGTGTCAAGGTTTTTATACTTTATGAACAAACGCCGTGTGAGCCTCAACTTTGCGACAAAGATTGAAAACGCCCATTTATTTTTCAAAAACCTTCAAGATCTCGGTCTGTGCAACCAAACTGTCACCAACTACATTAAGAATGTCCGGAAATTTGTACATTATCAACTATTTGCAACCAATTTACGCGATAAAAATGAAAAACTCTTCAAGGCAATGAAGTATTTCCAGTATGTGACTGCGGATATTCAGAAGAAATTTTCCAAGGGAGTTGCAAAAGAAGTTGTCAGCAAAAGGTATGTCAGCTAATTTTTATCCTTTCAGATGTATGCACAATTATTATTTTTTCTCTTTTCTCTCTCCCGCCAGGATTTTTCATACATGACTTAAAAATAGGCCTCACCTATCAGTCACATTTATTAATCTTTCTCTTAGGTACCTGGAGTTGCATAAATTGGACAAAACACCTCAGCAATGCCAGGAGATCCTGACCGTTGCAAAGCCAGCTTTCCTGCAAGCCATCGAGGATGTCCAAAGAGGATCCCAAAATGAAGTGCATTAGTTGGAGATTCTCTATTACCTTGAGGCCTTAATCATACTAAAACATTTACAAAGACCAGGAGTTGTCAGAAACATGACGGTAAGTAACAACCTACTCATTATCCTGATTTAAAGCCACATGTCTATCTAACTTTCCCATGTCTTGACTCACAGGTTTCCGAGTGGACAGAGAGGATGCGTCACATCTATCAAAATGAACAGCTAATAATTGTCGGAGTTAAATGCCATAAGACTGCTGCCCACCAAGTAGCCTGTTTTGTGCTTACTGAAGAAGAAGAAAAGGTAAGATGTTCCTGTCACTACGACGGCACCCACATTAGAGAGGGATCTGTTAGTTGTCATGACTTCAACCCGTAGGATTAGTGGCATTCTGTCCCTTTTAGTAGATCCTCCCTTTAACCAGATTTTACAGGACAACTTGGTGCTACATCTTCATGCAAGTGTGTTGGGAGTCTTTCCCTTATTTCCCTGCAGTATCCAGGATGCTAAACCATAGTATCTGTGTCCAGAATAGTGCATTTTCTTAACAATAATGCTTGTTGCAGCAGCATCCAGAATGCATTATCAGTAGGAACAGATATGCTCTCCCTTATCACAGATGTTCTGCACTTTAAATAAATGGTGGGCAGTTTATAGTCTGACATATGTTTGGTGTGAGGTGACTTTTCTATATATTTAGATTGTGTGGTTCCTATCATGCTCTGAAATCCAACTGAGGCGGAGGAGAAATACCGCCCTTTTAGTCTGTAGGTTTCGCTCTCCTGGTCAGGCACATCCCTCCCTCACGTTGGTGCGGTCATTGACTCCAGTAATTAATTTAGTCTATTTCAAATTTTCTTATCTTAATATTGAAGGGCCCAACTCAATTTTTATTAAGTGGTTTACTGTTTTTTGTTTTGTTTATTTACAGTGGTTTAACATCTACTTTAAAAAAGTGAGACGGGTGCTGGCCAAAAAAGACAGTCCAGATAAATTCTTCTTATCGACTACAGGAAGACAGATATATAATGTATCCACCGACCTTCATCGCTACCAGAAGAAGTAAGTCTTAAAAGTTAAAAATCCTACATATTAGATGTTGTGCCATGTATTTATGATCTACTCTATTGCTATCTAGGTACAAACTTAAATCCATCTCTAGTCAGGTTGCAAGAAAAACTTGTGAAACATGGACCGTGTCACATTTAACAGAGACACAGAGGTATCTTTTCTCCAAATATCTCAGTCATTCCAACATGACAGCAGAGAGGAATTACAGAGAAAGAACTTTAGGAGACCTCTGCCAAGCATACACACTGGTCTTGGCAGCAGGGAAATCATCGGAAAATCAACCTCAACCCAGCAGCTCAAGGTAATTTATTGCAAAGCAGTTATCTATTTCACCAAATTGTTGATAAAATGTAATATTCTGTTTTCTATCTCCCCTAAAGAGAAGCAGAAGGGAGCAATGGAGAAGAGGAGCAAATGGTCCAGCAAGCTGAAGACTACAGTGCCCAGGGTGAAACAGAGGACCTCGGTGTGTCAAATTTAAATACTAAGACTCAAAGGTGGGTATATTATTAAATCAAGCAAGCTAGTAGGAGTTGGCAAACTGTACATAGCTTGTGATGTTATGGACAATGACTTGTTCTTCCGAGCATCCTCAGCAGCTATACCCAGGCAAAGTGCTCTCAGTAGCGGCCACTTGTAGACAGTATGCGGAAGGGTATATTACAGGCGTTTATTGATGATATCTCCATCGCAGAACAAACCTCGATGCCTAAACTTTTAGGATTGATAGAAGATATCCTTATACCACTCTAAGTGCCCAGAAAATGTAATGTTATTATTTATATCAGGCGGAGAGCACCAATCGAACCTAGGGTCACAACAAGGTCCATGAAGACAGGGATGCAGTTGAGGAAAAGGAAACACCCAGGGTAATTGGTCAATATACTCATTCACATTGTCCTTGAACAATAAACATTTCGGTTTTAACATATGTATTCCTCTTCTTTCCTTTAAAGAGATTAAGAAGACGGCAGTGATCAGCTCCCAAGAAAGAATGAGGCGTTTCGGAGACTAAAGTTCCGGTCTTGTTAAAGTTTTTGAATTCATGTTTTATTTGTTTCTTTTCTGTTCTAGGTTGTTCTACAATTCTAGGTGAACGGGGCCCTCGAAGCAATGGGAGAAGATTTTCTTTATTATAAACATTTGTACTGTTTGTATTAGTGTTAAAGGGATTATGTCACCAGGTTTTAGCCATCTCATCTGAGCGCACCATAATGTGGACACAGACATCTTTATTCCAGTGATGTATCACTTACTACGCTGCTCAGTGTAGTTTGCATTAAAACACTGTTAAATCTTCTGGAGATTATCATTAGAGCACTACTCCAGTAGTCCAGTCATACTTGGGAGCTGCCAAATCTGCAACAGAGAAAACAGTAATTTTATCAAAATGACAGCAAGGAGCTCAGTAAGTGAAACATTGCTGGATCAGGATTTCTATCTCTACATTATGCTGCTGTCAGATGGGATGTCAAAAACCTGGTGACAGAGTCCTTTTAATAACTATTTTAAAGATAAATATAAAGTGGAAGTCCTATGGCTATGATGAAACAATTCTGACAACTGTTCAAATGGCACAATCATTTACTACCGTCAGGTTTCTGAGCCGTTTAGTCTAATGCTTTGTCAGTATTACTAGAATCCATAATAATTTAAAGGTCAGGTAGCCATAAAAGTGCTCCTGCCAGTCAGAGCAGTGCAGTCCCTGGAAATCAGGCCTAGGGAAGCAGAATATATTACCATCCCTAACAACGGTAAGCATGACCCCCAGCTGTCCAGCAACCCGACATGTAGAACTGCCTATAAAAATGACCATTTGTCCAGTCAGTGCATCACTCTCTGGTGCCCTTTTACACTGGCACACTGCTTTCTGTCTCTTTCTCTCTTTCTCTCTTTCTCTCTCCGCAGTGCAATGCTCTCTGGTGCTCTTTCACTCTCTTTCCAGTGCACCACTCTCTGATGTGTTCTCTTTCTCCCTACTGCACCGCTCTCTGGCACTCCTCTGTCTTTATAGTGCACTGCTCTCTTTTGTGCTCTCTCAGTCTCCAGTGCATCACTGGCGCTCGCTTTTGATCTCTCCCCATTGCACCACTCTCTCGCATGCTCTCTCTCTGGTGCTCTCTTTCCATCCAAAGTGCCTTTTTTTGTCTCTGTGCCTTCACGAGCCTCTCAATCTCTGTCTTTGCCCATCTGTGGCTCTCTATCGTTCTCTGTGCCTCTCTGTCCCTCCCTGTGCTTCTATTTACCTTTTGCATCCCTCTATGTGCCTACCTTTGCCCCTTTGCTCCCCTCTTTGCCTCTATGTGCCTCTCAATGACTCTCTCTCATGCACACCTCTTCCTGTAGGTCAAAGGTAAGAAGCACTACTCAAGTTGCAGCAGAGAAGATTAATTGGTAAGTAACCACAAAGCTACACAGTGTTTAACACTTGTGTATTTTTTAAGAATCTTGTTGCTGTAGGATGCTTCCTGAACATTAAAGTGAATTGTCAGGAAACATCTTTAAGCTACAGGATCCTTGAAAAATATGCAAGTTTTTATGGGATGATTTGTCAGGCTATCAACAATCACACAGGGCCACAGGCCCGTCAACAGGGCAATAGCCCACTCCACAAGGCCAATGACCCTTTGCAAAGGGCCAGAGGTCCCTTTCCGCAGTGCCATAGGCATTTCCACAGGGCCATAACCCACTCCAGCTCTCTCCACAGGGCAACAGGCCCATTTGAAGGGCCACAGATCCCTCTTCAGGGTCACAGGCCTTTCCACAGGGCCGCACCCACCTTCAGCTCTCTCCACAGGGCCATAGGCCCTTTCCTCAGGGCCACAAGCCCCTCCAGCTCTCTCCACAGGGCAACAGACCACTATACAGGGTCACAGGCCTTTCCACAGGGCCACAAGCCCCTTCAGCTCTCTCCACAGGACCACAGGCTCCTACCGGGCCACAGGCCTTTACACAGTGCCACAAGCCCCTCCAGCTCTTTCCACAGGCAATCATGTTGCATGTTGTTTACTGCAAAAGACTTCATAGGCCCCAATCTTACTCCAGAGCCTTCCACAGGCCCCTCCAGCCCACTCCACATGGCCTTTTTTAGCAGAGCAAAACTCCCTCCAGCTCTCTTTACATCACTACATGCCCCTCTGCGGGCAAACAACCCCTTCAACTCTCTCCACAGTACCATAGGCTCCTTCTGCCGGGCCACAAGCATTTCCACAGGGCCACAATCCCCTCCAACTCTTCTCCACAGGACAACAAGCTCTCATTACAGGGCCATAGCTCCCCTCCACAGGGCCAAATGCACTTTCTGCATGGACACAGCCCCATTTAGCTCTCTCCACAGAGACACAAGGCCCGTCTGCAGAGCACAAGCCCCATCTTCAAGGCCAAAAGGCCTTTCTACATGGCCATAGTCATTTCCATAGGGCACGAGCCCCTCCAGCTCTCTCCACAGGGCAACGGACCCCTATACAGGGTCACAGGCCTTTCCACAGGGCCACAAAACCTTCAGCTCTCTCCACAGGCAATCATGTTGCATGTTGTTTACTGCAGAGGACTTCATAGGCCCAAATCTTACTCCAGAGCCTTCCACAGGCCCCTCCAGCCCACTCCACATGGCCTTTTCCTCAGGCCACAACTCCCTCCAGCTCTCTTTACATCGCCACATGCCCCTCTGCGGGGCCACAGACCCCTATACAGCGTCACATGCCTTTCCACAGGGCCTCAACCCCTTCAGCTCTCTCCACAGGACCACTGCCTCCTTCTGCCGGGCTACAAGCCTTTCCACAGGGCCACAATCCCCTCCAACTCTTCTCCACAGGACAACAAGCTCTCTTTACCAGGCCATAGCTCCCCTCCACAGGTCCAAATGCACTTTCTGCATGGACACAGCCCCCTTTAGCTCTCTCCACAGAGACACAAGGCCCGTCTGCAGGGCACAAGCCCCCTCTTCAAGGCCAAAATGCCTTTCTACATGGCCATAGTCATTTCCATAGGGCAAGAGCCCCTCCAGCTCTCTCCACAGGGCAACGGACCCCTATACAGGGTCACAGGCCTTTCCACAGGGCCACAATCCCCTCCAACTCTTCTCCACACGACAACAAGCTCTCTTTACCGGGCCATAGCTCCCCTCCACAGGGCCAAATGCACTTTCTGCATGGCCACAGCCCCCTTTAGCTCTCTCCACAGAGACACAAGGCCCGTCTGCAGGGCACAAGCCCCCTCTTCAAGGCCAAAAGGCCTTTCTACATGGCCATAGTCATTTCCATAGGGCACAAGCCCCTCCAGCTCTCTCCACAGGGCAACGGACCCCTATACAGGGTCACAGGCCTTTCCACAGGGCCACAACACCTTCAGCTCTCTCCACAGGACCACAGGCTCCTACTGGGCCACAGGCCTTTCCACAGTGCCACAAGCCCCTCCAGCTCTCTCCACATGCAATCATGTTGCATGTTGTTTACTGCAAAGGACTTCATAGGCCCAAATCTTACTCCAGAGCCTTCCACAGGCCTTTCCAGCCCACTCCACATGGCCTTTTCCTCAGGCCACAACTCCCTCCAGCTCTCTTTACATCGCCACATGCCCCTCTGCGGGGCCACAGACCCCTATACAGGGTCACAGGCCTTTCCACAGGGCCTCAACCCCTTCAGCTGTCTCCACAGGACCACAGGCTTTTCCACAGCCCACAACTCCTTCCACCTCTCACCACAGGGACACAGCCCCTTCCACAAGGCCAAAGGGCCTATCCATAGGGCCACAGACCTTTCCACATGGCCACAACACCCTCCAGCTCTCTCCACAGGACAAGAAGCTCTCTTTACAGGGCCATAGCTCACCTCCACAGGGCCAAATGCACTTTCCACACGGCCACTACTCCCAACAGCCCTCTCCACAGAGTCACAGGGCCCGTCTGCAGGGCACAAGCCCCTCTTCAAGGCCAAAAGGCCTTTCTACATGGCCATAGTCATTCCCATAGGGCACGAGCCCCTCCAGCTCTCTCCACAGGGCAACGAACCGCTATACAGGGTCACAGGCCTTTCCACAGGGCCACAACACCTTCAGCTCTCTCCACAGGACCACAGGCTCCTACCCGGCCACAGGCTTTTACACAGTGATACAAGTCCCTCTAGCTCTCTCCACAGGCAATCATGTTGCATGTTGTTTACCGAAAAAAGGACTTCATAGGCCCAAATCTTACTTCAGACCCTTCCACAGGCCCCTCCAGCCCGCTCCACATGGCCTTTTCCGCAGGCCACAACTCCCTCCAGCTCTCTTTACATCGCCACATGCCCCTCTGCGGGGCCACAGACCCCTATACAGGGTCACAGGTCTTTCCACAGGGCCTCAACCCCTTCAGCTCTCTCCACAGGACCACTGGCTCCTTCTGTCGGGCCACAAGCATTTCCACAGGGCCACAATCCCCTTCAACTCTTCTCCACAGGACAACAAGCTCTCTTTACAGAGCCATAGCTCCCCTCCACAGGGCCAAATGCACTTTCTGCACGGCCACAGCCCCCTTTAGCTCTCTCCACAGAGACACAGGGCCCGTCTGCAGGACACAAGCCCCCTCTTCAAGGCCAAAGGGCCTTTCTACATGGCCATAGTCATTTCCATAGGGCACAAGCCCCTCCAGCTCTCTCCACAGGGCAACGGACCCCTATACAGGGTCACAGGCCTTTCCACAGGGCCACAACACCTTCAGCTCTCTCCACAGGACCACAGGCTACTACCGGGCCACAGGTCTTTCCACAGTGCCACAAGCACCATCCAGCTCTCTCCACAGGCAATCATGTTGCACTTTTGCAACAAGAGTCAATTTTTGTTGCAGTTCGGCAACATTGGAGTCAACCCTGTTGCAAATCGGACACGAAGCTTGAAAATTTAGATGTTTACTGCAAAGGACTTCATAGGCCCCCATCTTACTCCAGAGCCTTCCACAGGCCCCTCCAGCACGCTCCACATGGCCTTTTCCACAGGCCACAACTCCATCCAGCTGTCTTTACATCGCCACATGCCCCTCTGCGGGGCAACAGACCCCTATACAGGGTCACAGGCCTCTCCACAGGGCCTCAACCCTTTCAGCTCTCTCCACAGGACCACTGGCTCCTTCTGCCGGGCCACAAGCCTTTCCACAGGGCCACAATCCCCTCCAATTCCACAGGACAACAGGCTCTCTTTACAGGGCCATAGCTCCCCTCCACAGGGCCAAATGCACTTTCCACATGGCCACAACCCCCTCCAGCTCTCTACACAGAGTCATGGGGCCCGTCTGCAGGGCACAAGCCCCTTCATCAAGGCCAAGGGGCCTTTCTACAGGGCCACTGGCCTTTAAATAGTGCCACAACCTCCTCTGGCTCTCTCAAGAGGGCCACAGGCTCCTTCTACAGGGCAAGGGCCCCCTTCACAAGGCCAAAGGCCCTTTGCAAAGGGCCATAGGTCCATTCCACAGGGCCATAGTCATTTCCATAGGGCCATAACCCCCCTCAAGCTCTCTCCACAGAACCGCAGGCTCCTTCTACAGGTTTACAGGCATATACACAGGGACACATCCGCCTTCACCTCTCTCCACAAGGCGACAGGGCCCTTTCACTGTGTCATAGGCCGTTCCATAAGGCCACAACCCCCTCTGTCTCTCTCAAAAAGGACAGAGGCTCCCTTTACAAGGCAACAGCCCCCTCCACAAGGCCAAAGGCCTTTTTCAAAGGGCCACAGGTCCCTTTCGCAGGGCCATAGGCATTTCCCCAAGGCAATAACCCCCTCCAGCTCTCTCCACAGGACCACAGGCTCCTTCTACAAGACTACAACCCCTTTGAGCTCTTTCATCAGGGCCACAGCCTCCTCCGCCCCCCTTTAATCAGTTAAAAGGGCTCAATTGAGTGACCACAACACCTTCAGCTCTCTCCACAGGACCACAGGCTCCTACTGAGCCACAGGACTTTCCACAGTGCCACAAGCCCCTCTAGCTCTCTCCACAGGCAATCATGTTGCATGTTTTTTAGTGCAAAGGACTTCATAGGCCCAAATCTTACTCCAGAGCCTTCCACAGGCCCCTCCAGCCGGCTCCACATGGCCTTTTCCTCAGGCCACAACTCCCTCCAGCTCTCTTTACATCGCCACATGCCCCTCTGCGGGGCCACAGACCCCTATACAGGGTCACAGGCCTTTCCACAGGGCCTCAACCCCTTCAGCTCTCTCCACAGGACCACAGGCTTTTCCACAGCCCACAACTCCTTCCAGCTCTCACCACAGGGCCACAGCCCCTTCCACAAGGCTAAAGGGCCTATCCATAGGGCCACAGACCTTTCCACAGGGCCACAACATGCTCCAGCTCTCTCCACAGGACAAGAATCTCTCTTTACAGGGCCATAGCTCACCTCCACAGGGCCAAATGCACTTTCCACACGGCCACAACTCAAAACAGCCCTCTCCACAGAGTCACAGGGCCCGTCTGCAGGGCACAAGCCCCTCTTCAAGGCCAAAAAGGCCTTTCTACATGGCCATAGTCATTCCCATAGGGCACGAGCACCTCCAGCTCTCTCCACAGGGCAACGGACCCCTGTACAGGGTCACAGTCCTTTCCACAGGGCCACAACACCTTCAGCTCTCTCCACAGGACCACTGCCTCCTTCTGCCGGGCTACAAGCCTTTCCACAGGGCCACAATCCCCTCCAACTCTTCTCCACAGGACAACAAGCTCTCTTTACAGGGCCATAGCTCCCCTCCACAGGGCCAAATGCACTTTCTGCACGGCCACAGCCCCCTTTAGCTCTCTCCACAGAGACACAAGGCCCGTCTGCAGGGCACAAGCCCCCTCTTCAAGGCCAAAAGGCCTTTCTACATGGCCATAGTCATTTCCATAGGGCACGAGCCCCTCCAGCTCTCTCCACAGGGCAACGGACCGCTATACAGGGTCACAGGCCTTTCCACAGGGCCACAACACCTTCAGCTCTTCCACAGGACCACAGGCTCCAGCCCGGCCACAGGCCTTTCCACAGTGCTACAAGTCCCTCCAGCTCTCTCCACAGGCAATCATGTTTCATGTTGTTTACCGCAAAAGGACTTCATAGGCCCAAATCTTACTTCAGACCCTTCCACAGGCCCCTCCAGCCCGCTCCACATGGCCTTTTCCGCAGGCCACAACTCCCTCCAGCTCTCTTTACATCGCCACATGCCCCTCTGCGGGGCCACAGACCCCTATACAGGGTCACAGGCCTTTCCACAGGGCCTCAACCCCTTCAGCTCTCTCCACAGGACCACAGGCTTTTCCACAGCCCACAACTCCTTCCAGCTCTCACCACAGGGCCACAGCCCCTTCCACAAGGCTAAAGGGCCTATCCATAGGGCCACAGACATTTCCACAGGGCCACAACACCCTCCAGCTCTCTCCACAGGACAAGAAGCTCTCTTTACAGGGCCATAGCTCACCTCCACAGGGCCAAATGCACTTTCCACACGGCCACAACTCCCAACAGCTCTCTCCACAGAGTCACAAGGCCCGTCTGCAGGGCACAAGCCCCCTCTTCAAGGCCAAAAGGCCTTTCTACATGGCCATAGTCATTTCCATAGGGCACGAGCCCCTCCAGCTCTCTCCACAGGGCAACGGACCCCTATACAGGGTCACAGGCCTTTCCCCAGGGCCACAATCCCCTCCAACTCTTCTCCACACGACAACAAGCTCTCTTTACCGGGCCATAGCTCCCCTCCACAGGGCCAAATGCACTTTCTGCATGGCCACAGCCCCCTTTAGCTCTCTCCACAGAGACACAAGGCCCGTCTGCAGGGCACAAGCCCCCTCTTCAAGGCCAAAAGGCCTTTCTACATGGCCATAGTCATTTCCATAGGGCACAAGCCCCTCCAGCTCTCTCCACAGGGCAACGGACCCCTATACAGGGTCACAGGCCTTTCCACAGGGCCACAACACTTTCAGCTCTCTCCACAGGACCACAGGCTCCTACTGGGCCACAGGCCTTTCCACAGTGCCACAAGCCCCTCCAGCTCTCTCCACAGGCAATCATGTTGCATGTTGTTTACTGCAAAGGACTTCATAGGCCCAAATCTTACTCCAGAGCCTTCCACAGGCCTTTCCAGCCCACTCCACATGGCCTTTTCCTCAGACCACAACTCCCTCCAGCTCTCTTTACATCGCCACATGCACCCTCTGCGGGGCCACAGACCCCTATACAGGGTCACAGGCCTTTCCACAGGGCCTCAACCCCTTCAGCTGTCTCCACAGGACCACAGGCTTTTCCACAGCCCACAACTCCTTCCACCTCTCACCACAGGGCCAAAGCCCCTTCCACAAGACCAAAGGGCCTATCCATAGGGCCACAAACCTTTCCACATGGCCACAACACCCTCCAGCTCTCTCCACCGGACAAGAAGCTCTCTTTACAGGGCCATAGCTCACCTCCACAGGGCCAAATGCACTTTACACACGGCCACAACTCCCAACAGCCCTCTCCACAGACTCACAGGGCCCGTCTGCAGGGCACAAGCCCCCTCTTCAAAGCCAAAAGGCCTTTCTGCATGGCCATAGTCATTTCCATAGGGCACGAGCCCCTCAAGCTCTCTCCACAGGGCAACGGACCGCTATACAGGGTCACAGGCCTTTCCACAGGGCCACAACACCTTCAGCTCTCTCCACAGGACCACAGGCTAATACCCGGCGACAGGCTTTTCCACAGTGCTACAAGTCCCTCTAGCTCTCTCCACAGGCAATCATGTTGCATGTTGTTTACCGAAAAAAGGACTTCATAGGCCCAAATCTTACTTCAGACCCTTCCACAGGCCACTCCAGCCCGCTCCACATGGCCTTTTCCGCAGGCCACAACTCCCTCCAGCTCTCTTTACATTGCCACATGCCCCTCTGCGGGGCCACAGACCCCTATACAGGGTCACAGGCCTTTCCACAGGGCCTCAACCCCTTCAGCTCTCTCCACAGGACCACTGGCTCCTTCTGCCGGGCCACAAGCATTGCCACAGGGCCACAATCCCCTCCAACTCTTCTCCACAGGACAACAAGCTCTCTTTACAGAGCCATAGCTCCCCTCCACAGGGCCAAATGCACTTTCTGCACGGCTACAGCCCCCTTTAGCTCTCTCCACAGAGACACAGGGCCCGTCTGCAGGACACAAGCCCCCTCTTCAAGGCCAAAGGGCCTTTCTACATGGCCATAGTCATTTCCATAGGGCACAAGCCCCTCCAACTCTCTCCACAGGGCAACGGACCCCTATACAGGGTCACAGGCCTTTCCACAGGGCCACAACACCTTCAGCTCTCTCCACAGGACCACAGGCTCCTACCCGGCCACAGGCTTTTCCACAGTGCTACAAGTCCCTCTAGCTCTCTCCACAGGCAATCATGTTGCATGTTGTTTACCGAAAAAAGGACTTCATAGGCCCAAATCTTACTTCAGACCCTTCCACAGGCCACTGCAGCCCGCTCCACATGGCCTTTTCCGCAGGCCACAACTCCCTCCAGCTCTCTTTACATCGCCACACGCCCCTCTGCAGGGCCACAGACCCCTATACAGGGTCACAGGCCTTTCCACAGGGCCTCAACCCCTTCAGCTCTCTCCACAGGACCACTGGCTCCTACCCGGCGACAGGCTTTTCCACAGTGCTACAAGTCCCTCTAGCTCTCTCCACAGGCAATCATGTTGCATGTTGTTTACCGAAAAAAGGACTTCATAGGCCCAAATCTTACTTCAGACCCTTCCACAGGCCCCTCCAGCCCGCTCCACATGGCCTTTTCCGCAGGCCACAACTCCCTCCAGCTCTCTTTACATCGCCACATGCCCCTCTGCGGGGCCACAGACCCCTATACAGGGTCACAGGCCTTTCCACAGGGCCTCAACCCCTTCAGCTCTCTCCACAGGACCACTGGCTCCTTCTGCCGGGCCACAAGCATTTCCACAGGGCCACAATCCCCTCCAACTCTTCTCCACAGGACAACAAGCTCTCTTTACAGAGCCATAGCTCCCCTCCACAGGGCCAAATGCACTTTCTGCACGGCTACAGCCCCCTTTAGCTCTCTCCACAGAGACACAGGGCCCGTCTGCAGGACACAAGCCCCCTCTTCAAGGCCAAAGGGCCTTTCTACATGGCCATAGTCATTTCCATAGGGCACAAGCCCCTCCAGCTCTCTCCACAGGGCAACGGACCCCTATACAGGGTCACAGGCCTTTCCACAGGGCCACAACACCTTCAGCTCTCTCCACAGGACCACAGGCTACTACCGGGCCACAGGTCTTTCCACAGTGCCACAAGCACCATCCAGCTCTCTCCACAGGCAATCATGTTGCACTTTTGCAACAAGAGTCAATTTTTGTTGCAGTTCGGCAACATTGGAGTCAACCCTGTTGCAAATCGGACACGAAGCTTGAAAATTTAGATGTTTACTGCAAAGGACTTCATAGGCCCCCATCTTACTCCAGAGCCTTCCACAGGCCCCTCCAGCACGCTCCACATGGCCTTTTCCACAGGCCACAACTCCATCCAGCTCTCTTTACATCGCCACATGCCCCTCTGCGGGGCAACAGACCCCTATACAGGGTCACAGGCCTCTCCACAGGGCCTCAACCCCTTCAGCTCTCTCCACAGGACCACTGGCTCCTTCTGCCGGCCACAAGCCTTTCCACAGGGCCACAATCCCCTCCAATTCCACAGGACAACAGGCTCTCTTTACAGGGCCATAGCTCCCCTCCACAGGGCCAAATGCACTTTCCACATGGCCACAACCCCCTCCAGCTCTCTATACAGAGTCATGGGGCCCGTCTGCAGGGCACAAGCCCCTTCATCAAGGCCAAGGGGCCTTTCTACAGGGCCACTGGCCTTTAAATAGTGCCACAACCTCCTCTGGCTCTCTCAAGAGGGCCACAGGCTCCTTCTACAGGGCAAGGGCCCCCTCCACAAGGCCAAAGGCCCTTTGCAAAGAGCCATAGGTCCATTCCACAGGGCCATAGTCATTTCCATAGGGCCATAACCCCCTCAAGCTCTCTCCACAGAACAACAGGCTCCTTCTACAGGTTTACAGGCATTTATACAGGGCCACAACCGCCTTCACCTCTCTCCACAGGGCCCTTTCACTGTGTCATAGGCTTTTCCATAAGGCCACAACCCCCTCTGTCTCTCTCAAAAAGGACAGAGGCTCCCTTTACAAGGCCACAGCCCCCTCCACAAGTCCAAAGGCCTTTTTCAAAGGGCCACAGGTCCCTTCCACAGAGCCATAGGCATTTCCCCAAGGCAATAACCCCCTCCAGCTCTCTCCACAGTCTCCTTCTACAAGGCTACAACCCTTTTCAGCTCTTTCATCAGGGCCACAGCCTCCTCCACCCCCCTTTAGTCAGTTAAAAGGACTCATTTGAGTGACCTATTGACCATTGGTCAGCTCGAGTAAAGGAACCTGATATAGTATACTGCACTGTTTAATATTCTTTTTTTCTTTACACAGGTTGAATGCTTGCAAAGAAATGTCACCTATGCCATGCTCCTTTATACCAGTTTTCTTGATTGACATGTTATTTTTGGAGCCAAATGAGAAAATTGGGAAATGGAAAGCTCCCCCCTCCTTCCAATCAGTGGATCCGGTCAGGTGCTCAGTCACGGTAGGCCACCGCCTGAAAGCCAAACATGAAAAAAGGAATGCTGGCACCGGTTTCCATACGATGAATTTTACTTTATTCCATGAAGATCAATACATTAAAAAGAAGGCATCTTTACAGGCAATCCGCCCCATCATGTCATTTTTGGTTTAAGCCTAATTTCTTTCAATAAATAAAATGGAATAAATGTGTCACTTTTTTGCCTCTACTAATAGTTATGGGGTATTATGACATCACAATAGAATTAATACTTACCCTTTCCGATGCCTTTTAGGGCTATCCGGTGCAGAACCAAAGCCAAATACCAAGCGACAGGACCTTCCTGTGACATCATGGAAGGTCCTGTCGCTCAGCACGTGGCCTTGGCTCTGCACCAGATAGACCAAAAAGGCGTCTGAAAGGGTAAGTATTAATTCTTTATTATTTTTAATACATCTTGATTTATTTAATTTTGATTTCGTACTGTATAGTATTATATTGCAAAATGAAATGGGGGCTGGCAGACATGTCACAAAGGGGAGGAGGAACAGGATTCTTCATCCTCCTCTGTGACATCACTTCTCCTCCGGACCGGAAAAAAGCGTGGTATGTGAACACAGCCTCAGGCTGCGTGCCCATGTAGCGATTTACAAGCGTATATGTTGCGTAATTTACGCAGCGGAAACGCTTGTGAAACACTTGGTAATCCGCACCCCATGGTACTCAGTGGCATTCCGCAATGTTAATGCCCATGCTGCGGATTTTTCCGCAGCGTTTCTGCTGCGCTTAAAATCCTTTCCACAGGGCCACAAAACCTTCAGCTCTCTCCACAGTACCACAGGCTCCTACTGGGCCACAGGCCTTTCCACAGTGCCACAAGCCCCTCCAGCTCTCTCCACAGGCAATCATGTTGCATGTTGTTTACTGCAAAGGACTTCATAGGCCCAAATCTTACTCCAGAGCCTTCCACAGGCCTCTCCAGCCCGCTCCACATGGCCTTTTCCTCAGGCCACAACTCCCTCCATCTCTCTTTACATCGCCACATGCCCCTCTGCGGGGCCACAGACTCCTATACAGGGTCACAGGCCTTTCCACAGGGTCTCAACCACTTCAGCTCTCTCCACAGCACCACTGCCTACTTCTGCCGGGCCACAAGCCTTTCCACAGAGCCACAATCCCCTCCAACTCTTCTCCACAGGACAACAAGCTCTCTTTACTGGGCCATAGCTCCCCTCCACAGGGCCAAATGCACTTTCTGCACGGCCACAGCCCCCTTTAGCTCTCTCCACAGAGACACAAGGCCCGTATGCAGGGCACAAGCCCCCTCTTCAAGGCCAAAAGGCCTTTCTACATGGCCATAGTCATTTCCATAGGGCACGAGCACCTCCAGCTCTCTCCACAGGGCAACGGACCCCTATACAGGGTCACAGGCCTTTCCACAGGGCCACAACAGCTTCAGCTCTCTCCACAGGACCACAGGCTCCTACCCGGCCACACGCCTTTCCACAGTGCTACAAGTCCCTCCAGCTCTCTCCACAGGCAATCATGTTGCATGTGTTATGTTCTGCTACCAGAGCTAAGGAAAGAGAGGAGATCTGTCCCTACGATAGAACTCAGCTTAATCCCTACGATGTAACAGGGGACCTGATCCTGCTATCAGACCTGCTAAAGTCCTAAGCTAGTCTGTACGGAGACCTATAGATGTGGGGAGGGAATCCCTACAAGTACTAAGGACTGGGAGGAATATGGGACACCTCCTAACAGAAATAGTAGCAGACAGACGAACAAACAAAATATATAGAACATAGAGGTCAGTAGACCAAGCAAACTAACAGAGTTAGATACAGAGCACAGGCTAGCTAGAAAGTAGATATACAATGAAGTCCAGCAAAGCCAGAAGGGCGGAGCAGGATTAAATAGGCCAACAAGGTCATGTGACCAGCAAAGGAAAAAAAAACCTAACAGCAAGGTTCTAACAGTACCCCCCCTTCTAAGAGGATCCTCCGGATCCCCTAGGACCAGGCTTATCAGGAAATCTCCTGTGAAACGCTCTGATAAGTCTGGACGCGGAAACATCATCTGACCTCACCCAAGAGTTATCCTCGGGTCCGAAACCTTTCCAGGCCACAAGATACTGCAAACTACCTCTATACCGTCTAGAGTCAAGGATGCGAGAAATTTCATATTCCCCGTCCTCCACCACCGGAGGAACAGAGGCAGAGGCGTCACCATCCGACACAACAGCTTTTTTTAACAGAGAGACATGAAAGACCGGATTAATTCTCCAGGAGGTAGGAACCTCCAACCTAGCAGCAGATTGGTTGACAACCTGAAGCACCTTAAAGGGCCCTACAAACTTGGGACCCAATTTCTTAGAAGGAATCCTCAACCGCAGATTCCTAGAGGACAACCAAACCATGTCACCAACAGCGAACAAAACCTCCTGTCGTTTCCTATCAAAGTAGTCTTTAGATTTTCTGTTGGCCTCCTGAAGATTACCACGCACATCCGTCCAAACTCTTTCCAAATCACCGGAAAAATTCTCCTCCTCAGGCACGGCAGATCCCAACTTGGAGAACGACCCAAACGACGGATGTCTCCCAGAACAACAAAAAAAAGGCGAACAACCAGCAGAAGAAGATGTATGATTGTTCAGAGCAAATTCGGCAAGTGACAGAAACTCAGACCACCCCTCTTGATTGTCTGCCACAAAACAACGCAAGAACTGCTCAACATCCTGGTTTTTCCTTTCTGTCTGGCCATTAGATTCAGGATGATATCCGGACGAAAACGACAAATGAATTCCCAACCTGTCACAAAAGGCACGCCAAAAACGAGCCACGAACTGAGGACCCCTATCAGAAACAATGTCAGTAGGAACGCCATGAAGTCTGACAATTTCCTTGACAAAGGCCTTAGCGAGAGTTTTAGCGCAGGGCAGTTTGACGAAGGGAACCAAGTGACACATCTTTCTAAAACGGTCCACGACCACCCAGATGACAGTAAAACCCTCAGAGGGGGGAAGGTCAGTTATAAAGTCCATAGCCAAATGTGTCCAAGGAGCACTGGGGACCTCCAAAGGACAAAGCAACCCTGCAGCAGGAGTATGTGAGGACTTAGATCTAGCACATATAGTACATTGGCGCACCCACTTAATGACTTCCTTCTGCCATCCAGGCCACCAAAAACTGCGACCCACCAGTCTCTTGGTCTCAGAGATTCCGGGATGACCTGCCAACCGAGATTCGTGACACTCAACAAACAAATCTCTCCTAAAGGTCCCAGGCACAAACAACCTCCCATGAGGAGTGTTAGATGGGGCATTCTCCTGAGCTTTAAGAATCTCATCTTCCAAAACGGAGTCTAAAGCAGCTATCACAACACCTTCTTGTAAAATGTTTTCCTCTTTCTCAGCACCGACTATGGGAGAAAAACTGCGAGACAAGGCATCCGCCTTAACATTCTTAGTACCAGGGATGTAAGTAACGGAGAAATTAAACCGCGAGAAAAACAGTGCCCACCTAGCCTGACGGGCATTCAGGCGCTTGGCAGCATCAAGATATATCAGATTTTTATGATCCGTAAGAACCTGAACGGGAAATTCCGCACCTTCCAAGAAGTGGCGCCAGTGTTCAAATGCGAGTTTAATAGCCAATAATTCCCGATTACCAACATCGTAATTCAATTCAGTCTCCGAAAATTTTTTTGAAAAAAAGGCACAGGGATGTAATCCATCCCCGTTATCCTGAGACAATACTGCGCCAACCCCCACAGAGGAAGCATCAACCTCAACCAAAAACAGCCTAGTAACATCAGGCTGCATAAGGATGGGAGCAGAGGTGAACCTCTCCTTGAGATACACAAAAGCTTCAATGGCCTCAGAAGACCACTGAACCGCATCAGCACCTTTCCTGGTGAGATCAGTCAGAGGTTTGACAATACTAGAAAAATTTTTTATGAATTTTCTATAGTAATTGGCGAAACCCAAAAACCTCTGTATCGATTTCAAACCAATAGGCCTAGGCCATTCCTGCACAGCCTGAACCTTAACCGGATCCATCTCAAAACCTTTGCTGGAGATAATGTAGCCCAAAAAACTAATTCTCTGTACAGCGAACTCACATTTCTCCAGCTTAGCAAAAAGCGAATTGTCCATTAATAACTGTAATACCTCACGCACGCTCCGCCAATGAGACTCCAGATCTGGCGAATAAATCAAAATGTCATCCAAATACACAACCACATTTTTACCGATCAAAGGTCTAAGGATGTCATTAATCAGATTCTGAAAAAATGCAGGAGCATTAGTAAGACCAAAAGGCATAACCAGATTCTCAAAATGACCCACAGGAGTGTTAAAAGCAGTCTTCCATTCATCACCCTCCTTCATGCGCAACAGATTGTATGCCCCCTTAAGGTCAATTTTAGAGAACCACTTGGCCCCCAATAACTGGTTAAACAGATCAGGAATCAATGGCAGTGGGTAAGGATTGCGTACCGTAATTTTGTTAATCTCACGAAAATCCAGACAAGGACGTAAACCGCCGTCCTTTTTTTTTACAAAAAAAAATCCAACCGCCACAGGAGACTTAGAGGGCCTAATGTGACCGGCGGCCAAACTTGTCTGTATGTATTCCTCCAAAGCCTTCCTCTCAGGAATAGTAAGGTTAAATAAACGACTTTTAGGAAGAGTCGCTCCAGGGACAAATTCAATAGAACAATCATAGTCTCTATGGGGAGGCAAAACCTGCGATTCTTTCTCAGAAAAAACTCTCCAAAAATCCTGAATAGGAACAGGCAATTCTCCCCTATCCAAAGCTGCAATACGCCCGTTACAACACTTGTCATAACATTTATGGCTCCAGGATTTAATTTCACTGGTAGACCAATCCAGTACAGGATTGTGAAATTTTAACCAGGGCAAACCCAATATTACTGGAGAAGGCAAGTTATTCAACACTACCAAATCCAATTTCTCATGGTGAACACCATTAATAGTGAGAGGAAATTCACTGACCTTGAGAGTAATATTCTTCAAAGGGGAGCCATCCACAGAAACCACAGCAATGGGGGATGATAAAGGTTCAGGTTTTAAATTGAGTTTTTCCACGAATCCCCCATCAATTACATTCAGTGTAGACCCGCAATCAACAAACACCCGAAATTCCATTAATTTTTCCTGAGCAATCGTGGAAGCAGCTAAAAATATACCCTTGGAATTTAAACAGGCAATACGGGCGTGACTGACCATTTTTTTTTCTTTCTTCATACGAAGCTCACAGCCTTTAATCAAATGACCAGATTTTCCGCAATAGAAACACAAGCCTTCCGAAAAACGACGGTCTTTTTCTTGAGAGCGAGGTGCCACCGATCCAATCTCCATCGGTTCACCACTGTTAGTACACACATTATCATAACCAGAAACTGACATAGCAGAGGATTTGCTCTCATTAACCCTAGCACGCAGTCTTCTATCCACCCGTATAGCTAATTGCATAGCCTGTTGCAAATCCTCAGGTGTAGGATAAGCAATTAGCAGGTCTTTAACCCTTTCACTGAGCCCAGCAAGAAATAGACTTTTCAGAGCAGAATCGTTCCACCCTGTTTGAGTCGACCAACGACGGAAATGAGTACAATATTTTTCAACATTACCTGATCCTTGTTTTAAACGTCTCAACTCAGTCTCAGCTGATGCGACACGGTCAGGATCATCATATAATAGTCCCAAAGCAGAAAAAAAACTATCTACTGATCTGAAGCATGAATCACTAGGTTGCAAAGAAAAGGCCCACTCCTGAGGCTCTTTGCGCAAAAGTGACATTATGAACCCTACGCGCTGGGATTCATCCCCAGAGGACTTAGGTCTCAAACGAAAATACAATAAGCAAGCATTTTTAAATGAAAAAAATTCTCGGTGTTCACCAAAAAATAAATCCGGCAAACATACCTTAGGCTCCAAGAAATGTGCTCCAGGACAGTTACTCACGTGCTGACGGAGCTCGGCCACCTCCAGAGAGAGTCCCTGCAGGCGATGAACCAAATCCTGAACCGACACCATGATGGAACAGAAAAATCTTTCCTTAGAGAATTTGCTGGCTGGACTTACTGTTATGTTCTGCTACCAGAGCTAAGGAAAGAGAGGAGATCTGTCCCTACGATAGAACTCAGCTTAATCCCTACGATGTAACAGGGGACCTGATCCTGCGATCAGACCTGCTAAAGTCCTAAGCTAGTCTGTACGGAGACCTATAGATGTGGGGAGGGAATCCCTACAAGTACTAAGGACTGGGAGGAATATGGGACACCTCCTAACAGAAATAGTAGCAGACAGACGAACAAACAAAATATATAGAACATAGAGGTCAGTAGACCAAGCAAACTAACAGAGTTAGATACAGAGCACAGGCTAGCTAGAAAGTAGATATACAATGAAGTCCAGCAAAGCCAGAAGGGCGGAGCAGGATTAAATAGGCCAACAAGGTCATGTGACCAGCAAAGGAAAAAAAAACCTAACAGCAAGGTTCTAACAGCATGTTGTTTGCCGCAAAAAGACTTCATAGGCCCAAATCTTACTTCAGACCCTTCCACAGGCCCCTCCAGCCCGCTCTACATGGCCTTTTCCGCAGGCCACAACTCCCTCCAGCTCTCTTTACATCGCCACATGCCCCTCTGCGGGGCCGCAGACCCCTATACAGGGTCACAGGCCTTTCCACAGGGCCTCAACCCCTTCAGCTCTCTCCACAGGACCACTGGCTCCTTCTGCCGAGCCACAAGCATTTCCACAGGGCCACAATCCGCTCAAACTCTTCTCCACAGGACAACAAGCTAACTTTACAGGGCCATAGCTCCCTTCCTCAAAACCAGCCCTCATGGTGTTTGTGTTATTAAAGAAAAAAAAAATTTGAGGGCTGGCTAGAGGCAGCCGTGGACTCACGATTGCCAGCCCTCATGGTGTTTGTGTTATTAAAGAAAAAATAATAATTTTAGGGCTGGCTAGAGGCAGCCGTGGACACACCATAGCAAGCCCTCATGGTGTTTGTGTTATTAAAGAAAAAAAAAATTTAAGGGCTGGCTAGAGGCAGCCGTGGACACACGATAGCCAGCCCTCATGGTGTTTGTGTGGCACCCCAGGGGTCTGGTTTCCACAGTAACAGCAATGTTATGTCTGAGAGCAGGCAGGAGGTCTCTTGGTCAGGGATCCTATGCATGCCACACCTCCTGCCCAGTCCTGGGAGGGGAAGAACTTCCCCTATATAAACCTGGGGCTGAGGCAGGGTTAGGAAGAAGAGTAGAGAGAAGAAGAGAAGCAGTAATAGGAAAGAAAGACCAGGAGCTCTGTGGGAATCGTGCTAAGAAGAGGTCAGGGGCTGGTAGCTGTAGAGCTCGCCCTGATCGAAGCTTTCTTACCGGACCCGGAGTCCGAGGCTGTGGGGACTAACTTTTACCCAGCAGCAGAATCCGTCAGGCAGGGGATTTCCGGTCCTCTGGCCAAGAAACCCCGAAGGCACGGTCACACGCGTGGGACCAGCACCGCCGTCGTGGAGCGGAAGCAAATAGAAGGCCCCGAGTCACCGGCCATACGGGTGAGCACCACACGGTACACTCAGGGATGTGGGCTACTTTTACCCGCCTCTAGCAAGGTAGCCAGAAGAGTACAGTTAGTTGGGAAGGCCTACAGCTCCGCCTGGCCAGGGGAAATCCCATCTGCTCAAGGACTGACCAGGCCCTATTCGCTAGCCAGTACTCCGGGAGGGTCTGTCTTTGTCACCAGTAAAGACCCTGAACTACACCGTACCGTCTCCGAGTGGTTCCTGCTACCCCCATCATCCACGTCGGCTGCCCTGAGGCCATACCCCTCCCGTTGGGGGTTATACCATCTCCGCTGCACAACTGTGTCACCGGCCTCAGCGGTCTGCCCTGCAGCGGCGGCTCCATAGCTGCATTCAACGGGTGGCGTAGTCGTCCAATATCTACTGCTACGTACACCGCCACTCAGTCTGACTCCCTGGGCACGGACCGGGTCACCGCCACAAGGACTACCACCCCTAATAGATCCGGCTCCGGGTAACCCCTGCGTGCGCAACGCTACACCAGAAAGCAGGCCCAGGGGCGCGTCAACTTTTGGCGTAGTCGGCAGGATTTCGTGCCCGCAACCACCGGGTACTGCGTGCCTGAAAAAGAGACTTTTTAACTTACCTGTGGTGAAGATTCCCGCCATCCGGCGCCATCTTCGGCCTTCTTCCCGCCATCCGTGGAGTTTTCCCGCCATTGGACGCCATCTTGAGGACGCCGCGCGGGAAGAAGAGGGGCGTGGACTCCGAAAGCGCGCGAGAACTGAAGCCCCGCCTCATGTCCGGACGCTGCGTACGGTCCTGGAAGGAGCCGAGCCGACGCCGACGTCACAGGAGCGCGACGGAAGGTCCTCAACCCTGACGATCCACTGCGGAGCCGCGGCCTACGGAAGAGGATCATCGCAAGGTAGGCCACGGTCCACTAGGGGGGAGAAGGATGTCGGATACGGAGGAGAGCTTCACCACTCCAACCCCCGCCAGCGCCACCGCTGTTGCGGTCATGCCTTTCACCATGCCCTATATCCCGGGGGCAGCCTGGCTACCCCAGTACTCAGGGGAGTCACATACCCTGCATGACTTTAGAGAAAAGCTGGATAGCCTCTTCCAGGTGTACCCCCTCACAGAAGAGCAAAAAGTGAGCATTCTGGTGGCCCAATTAACCGGGGCAGCCCAAAGGGAGGTAAAGTCCTGGCCACCTGGGGGGAGGACTGTCGCAGGGATACTAACCCGGCTGAGGGACACCTTTGATACCCGCACCTCAGCCGAGATCAAGCTTAGATTCTACGGGTGCAAGCAGCGAGCACAAGAGAGTATAAGGGACTATGCCCTGAACCTACAAGATGCCCTGAGAGCCATTGTAACGGGTCTGGGAGGCGGAACCTCTGAGCTACTATACAAGGGGGCGGCCCTTGTAAGGGAGCGGGTGGCAGTCTCTGGGTGAACGGACAGGGAGTTACGGCAAGTGATCAGGGCAGTCTCTGGGTAAGGGGTAGGTACGACCTGTGATGGCAGAGCCTCCGGGTAGGCTAGCAGGCAGATGGTAGATGTGTGCTCCCAGGTGAGCAAGCGAGAGTCTCTGGAATAGCAGGTGGTCACGGCACGTGACGGCGGAACCTCCGGGCTGTCAGGCAGGTAGGTAACGGAGAAGCGCTCCCAGGTGAGCGGGCAAGAGTCTCTGGAATAGCTGGTGGTCACCGCACGTGACAACGGGACCTCCGGGCTGGCAAGCAGGCAGGTAACGGAGATGCGCTCCCAGGTGAGCGGGCAAGAGTCTCTGAGATAGCTGGTGGTCACAGCACGTGACAACGGAGCCTCCGGGCTGGCAAGCAGGCAGATAACGGAGAAGCGCTCCCAGGTGAGCGGGCAAGCTGGTCCATAGACAGACTGACCGGAGTAGTAAGGCAGACCGTCGGACCTCAGGCAAGCAGGCAGGTAGCTGATATGCGCTCCCAGGTGAGCGGGCAGGCTGGTCCTTTAGACAGACTGACAGGAGTAGTAAGGCAGACCGTCGGACCTCAGACTGGCAGACAGGTAACAAGTATTCAGGCAGGAATCAGGCAGGTAACTGGCAGGTAACTGGCAGGTAACTGGCAACGGGACCTGAGGGCTGAAGCACAGGTGAGACACAGGTGCAAACAACATTGCTCGGGCACCTCCATTTTGGAGGAGGTGCCTTATATATGATGAAGTCCTCCGGCCATTGGCCGGGGACTCTTTAGGGCGGCGCGCGCGGCCCCTTTAAGAGGAGGGGAGCGCGCGCGCCCTAAGCACAGGGGCCGGGAAGGAGCGCGCGCTGAGAGCAGAGCAGGAGGAGGACGCCGGGACGGAGCGCGCGCTGACAGCAGAGCGGGGGGAGGATGCCGGGCACGGAGCAGAGCGGTGAGGGGAGCAGCGTCCCTGCCTAGCAGAGGGCAGGGACGCCGGCACTACAGTACCCCCCCCTTTAGGCCCCCCCTTTTTTAGGCCAGACAGAAATTTAGCTAGGATGAGAGGGGCATGGATGTTCTCCCGGGGCTCCCACGTTCTCTCCTCAGGACCAAACCCCTTCCAATCTACCAGGAAAAAGGTCTTTCCTCTTACCCTTTTGGTGGCAAGAATGTTCTCTACCTCAAACTCGTCCTCAGCAGAAACCGGAGCAGGAGGCGTACCTGTAGACTTGGAAAAAGAGTTAAGCACCACAGGTTTGAGGAGAGACACATGGAAGGAGTTAGGGATCCGTAAGTTGGCCGGGAGTTTCAATTTATAGGCCACCGGGTTGATCTGACTGATGACCTCCAGTGGGCCGATGAACCGAGGCCCTAACTTATAGGAAGGGATCTTGAGCCGGACATATTTGGACGAGAGCCAGACTTTATCCCCAGGGCGGAATTGAGGAGGGTCCAGACGTTTTTTGTCAGCGTGTCTTTTCATACGCTCGGATGACAGAAGGAGTGCGGACCGGGTACTCTCCCATATGGAGGAAAATTTGTTAACAAGAGATTCCGCAGCCGGATTGTCCGCCGAGGTGGAGACGGGAAACGGGATCCGAGGATGCTGACCGTAGACTACAAAAAACGGGGATTTGGAGGAAGACTCGCTCTCGTGATTGTTGTACGAGAATTCGGCCCATGGCAGGAGATCCACCCAGTCAGAATGGTGGGCATTAACGAAGTGCCGAAGGTAACTGGTCAGGTTCTGATTGATCCGCTCCACTTGACCATTAGACTGTGGGTGGTAAGCGGAGGAGAAGTCCAGGGTGACGTCCAGCAATTTACAAGTGGCTCTCCAGAAACGGGAAGTGAACTGTACCCCACGATCCGACACGATGTGACGGGGCAGGCCATGAAGACGGAAGATGTGGCGGATAAAGTCTTTAGCCAGCTCGGGTGCAGACGGAAGACCTGGCAGTGGAATGAAGTGAGCCATCTTGGAGAAGCGGTCAGCGACCACCCAAATGACCTTACAACCGGCAGAGACGGGCAGATCAGTAATGAAGTCCATCGCTATATGCTGCCAGGGGGCAGCAGGTACTGGCAGAGGTAGGAGGCGGCCGGCCGGCAGGTGTCTCGGAACTTTGTTGCGGGCGCAGGACACACAGGCAGAAACAAAGTCTATTACATGCTTGTGCAGGTTAGGCCACCAGTAGTGCCGGGTAATAAGCTGGAGGGTCTTTTTCTGACCGGCATGGCCAGCTAGTTTAGACGAATGACCCCAGTGTAGGATCTTCTCCCGATCAGGTACTGGTACGAACGTCTTACCAGGAGGAAGACGATTTAGACTCACGGGAGCCACCTGCATTACTCTGGCGGGATCGATGATATGTTTCGGATCCTCCTCGAGATCAGACACCAGAAAGGATCGAGACAAGGCGTCCGCCTTGACGTTTTTGTCAGCCGGACGAAAATGAAGGACAAAATCAAAACGAGCAAAAAACAACGACCACCGGGCTTGGCGCGGGTTAAGTCTCTGGGCATGCTGGAGGTAAGCCAAGTTCTTGTGGTCAGTATAAATTATCACCGGGTGAAGAGCCCCCTCGAGCAGGTAACGCCACTCCTCCAATGCCAGTTTGATGGCCAATAACTCTCGGTCTCCTATGGAATAGTTGCGCTCAGAGGAGGAGAAGAGTTTAGAGAAGAAGCCACAAGTTACCATCCTCCCGGAAGATGATTTTTGAGTAAGTACCGCTCCGGCTCCAGAGGAGGAGGCGTCAACTTCCAGGAAGAACTGCTTGTTGCCATCTGGGCGATGCAGCACCGGGGCGGAAGAGAAGGCCTGTTTAAGGGAAAGAAAGGCCTCCTCTGCTTCGGGTGGCCACTCTTTTGGATTAGTACCTTTACGGGTGAGCGCAGAAATTGGGGCCGTCCGGGAAGAGAAGTGTGGTATGAAGAGGCGGTAGTAGTTGGCGAAGCCCAGGAATCGCTGAATGGCCTTCAACCCCTCCGGTCGGGGCCATTTCTCGATGGCAGACAGTTTCTCAGGATCCATTTGTAGGCCGGTCTGAGAGATAATGTAGCCCAGAAACGGAAGCGAGGTCTGCTCAAAGAGGCACTTCTCAAATTTAGCGTAGAGATGGTTCTGCCTTAGCCTGAGCAGGACCTGACGAACGTCCCTCCGGTGAGTCTGGAGATCCGGAGAGAAGACCAAGATGTCGTCCAGGTACACCACTACGCAGGAGTAGAGAAGGTCCCGGAAGATGTCATTGACCAACTCTTGAAAGACGGCAGGAGCGTTACAGAGACCAAAGGGCATTACCAGGTATTCATAGTGGCCGTCCCGGGTGTTGAATGCCGTCTTCCATTCATCCCCCTGACGAATACGAACCAGGTTGTACGCCCCACGAAGGTCCAGTTTGGTGAAGATCCTAGCCCCCCTCAGACGATCAAATAATTCTGGAATGAGCGGAAGGGGGTACTTATTCTTCACCGTGATCAGGTTTAGGCCTCTATAGTCTATACAGGGACGGAGAGAGCCGTCCTTCTTTTTGACGAAAAAGAAGCCTGCTCCCGCCGGGGAGGTAGATTTCCGGATGAATCCTCTGGCCAGATTCTCCTCAATATATTCGGACATTGACCGGGTCTCAGCAGCGGATAAAGGATAGATACGCCCACGGGGAGGAGTAGTACCGGGTAGCAGATCGATGGGACAGTCGTATGGTCTATGTGGTGGTAATGTCTCTGCCTCCTTTTTATTAAAGACATCTGCATAAGACCAATAAGGAATCGGAAGTCCAGGTAGATTAGCTGGGGTAGGAGAGGGACGGACGGGATGGACGGGAACCAGGCAGGTTTTATGACAGTCTTGTCCCCAGCGAAGGACCTCTCCGGTTTGCCAGTCTAGCACAGGTGCATGTCTCTGGAGCCAGGGCAGACCTAGCAAGAGGGCGTGAGAGAGTCCAGGCAGAACATGAAAGGAGATACTTTCAGAATGCAGCATTCCCACCTGCAGGGTAATGGATTCGGTGATGAGTTGAATGGGGCGAGGTAAGAGGCCCCCATCCACGGCAGCGACAGACAAGGGTACAGCCAGAGGTTTGGTGGGGATGCGGTATTTCTCAACCAGGGACTGTGAAATAAGGTTCCCGGCTGCTCCAGAGTCAAGTTGGGCTAGTTCGAAATAACGGTTCTCCCCGTAGATGATCGAAACTGACAACAGCAGGGATGGAGAGGATTTATTCTTGTCTAGGTGGACCTCTCTGAGCGAACCTAGACACAGGCGTTTCCCGACCTCTCCGGGCAGGCACGGATCCGGTGCTCCTTACTGCCACAGTAGAAGCAGCTCCCCTCGGCACGGCGTGAGTCCTGACGGGTTTTGACCATCTTGGTCTGGTCGACCTGCATAGGCTCAGGAGAGTGTACCTGGGGAGAGATGGAGGGAATGACGGGTTTCTGGAAAGTAGGAGCTAAACGTGGAATCCTTCTCTCACGGGTGACCTCTTTGGCACGCTCCTGGAACCGTAGGTCAATCCGGGTGGCAAGGGTTATTAGATCATCGAGAGAGGTAGGAATGTCCCGACCAGCAAGTTCATCTTTAATACGACCGGACAGACCCTCCCAGAAGACGGATACCAGAGCGTCGTTATCCCAGGCCAGCTCCGAGGCAAGGGTGCGGAACCGTATGGCATATTGGCCCACGGTGAGACCCTCCTGACGGAGGCGTAGCAGAGAGGATGCGGATGAGGTCTTCCGTCCGGGTTCGTCGAAGACTTTCCGGAAAGCCGAGAGAAAAGCAGGCAAGTTGGACACCAGGGGGTCTCCTCTCTCCCATAGAGGATTTAGCCAGGCCAGGGCCTCCCCGGTGAGATGGGACATGATAAAGGCAATTTTGGCCCGGTCGGAATTAAACTGATGGGACAAAAGTTCAAAGTGCAGGGTGCACTGATTTATGAAGCCCCGAGCCTGGGCGGAGTCGCCTCCGAAGCGAGGAGGTGCAGACAGCCGGGGACCGGGATAGGTTACCATGGTATTAGTGGGTAGCGGAGCTGCCGGGTTGCGAGTCATGGTACTGGCAGTGGCTGCAGGTGGTGCAGTCAGAGTGTCCAGGCGAGTATTGACATTCCGCAGGTGACCCAGGATGGACTCCTGTTGGGACCTTTGACGGGACAGTTCATGACACAGGTCCGTGAGCGAGGGAGCTTGGGTGCCACCGGGTTCCATGGCCCGAGCAAACTGTAACGGGTCCGGGAGGCGGAACCTCTGAGCTACTATACAAGGGGGCGGCCCTTGTAAGGGAGCGGGTGGCAGTCTCTGGGTGAACGGACAGGGAGTTACGGCAAGTGATCAGGGCAGTCTCTGGGTAAGGGGTAGGTACAACCTGTGATGGCAGAGCCTCCGGGTAGGCTAGCAGGCAGATGGTAGATGTGTGCTCCCAGGTGAGCAAGCGAGAGTCTCTGGAATAGCAGGTGGTCACGGCACGTGACGGCGGAACCTCCGGGCTGGCAGGCAGGTAGGTAACGGAGAAGCGCTCCCAGGTGAGCGGGCAAGAGTCTCTGGAATAGCTGGTGGTCACCGCACGTGACAACGGGACCTCCGGGCTGGCAAGCAGGCAGGTAACGGAGATGCGCTCCCAGGTGAGCGGGCAAGAGTCTCTGAGATAGCTGGTGGTCACAGCACGTGACAACGGAGCCTCCGGGCTGGCAAGCAGGCAGATAACGGAGAAGCGCTCCCAGGTGAGCGGGCAAGCTGGTCCATAGACAGACTGACCGGAGTAGTAAGGCAGACCGTCGGACCTCAGGCAAGCAGGCAGGTAGCTGATATGCGCTCCCAGGTGAGCGGGCAGGCTGGTCCTTTAGACAGACTGACAGGAGTAGTAAGGCAGACCGTCGGACCTCAGACTGGCAGACAGGTAACAAGTATTCAGGCAGGAATCAGGCAGGTAACTGGCAGGTAACTGGCAGGTAACTGGCAACGGGACCTGAGGGCTGAAGCACAGGTGAGACACAGGTGCAAACAACATTGCTCGGGCACCTCCATTTTGGAGGAGGTGCCTTATATATGATGAAGTCCTCCGGCCATTGGCCGGTGACTTTTTAGGGCGGCGCGCGCGGCCCCTTTAAGAGGAGGGGAGCGCGCGCTGAGAGCAGAGCAGGAGGAGGACGCCGGGACGGAGCGCGCGCTGACAGCAGAGCGGGGGGAGGATGCCGGGCACGGAGCAGAGCGGTGAGGGGAGCAGCGTCCCTGCCTAGCAGAGGGCAGGGACGCCGGCACTACAGCCATTAAGCAGACCGACCCTGACGGCGTGGGAGACGAGGACAGGCTGTTGACTGAACAATTTATAGAGGGTTTATATTGCAATGCCCACCGAACTCAGTTGCGGGCAATGGCCTTACAGGACCCTCATCTGGGATTTGCACAGTTCAAGGACAGAGCCATCCGGGTGCTCCGAGAACCAGCACCAGGTGGCGTTGTGACCCACAGACGCCCCACTACCACTTACCACCAGGAGGCGGCGCCCTTGTCGGCAGGGCCTGTGGGAACTGATGCGCAGGCTTTGAGCAATGACCCGGCTCCAGACCTGCACCATCAGGTCCAAGAGCTAGCTAAAAGCGTTGCTGCGCTAACCCGAACTGTGCAGTCTTTACAGGTTTCCACTTCGGGGAAGATCCAGCTGGCATCCGGACCGGAGGACATCCCGTGGCGTCGACCAAGGAGGACCCCACCGGCCAGAGGAAGACCCAGCGACCGATACAACGAGGACGGACAACCCATCTGCCGCCGCTGCAATCAACCCGGACATATGGCAAGGTACTGTCCTTTAAACTGGCCCAACCTAGGGTAGAGGGCCAACCCCTAGGAAAAAGATCATCAGGCCCATCGAACTGGCGTGACAAATACGTGGGAGGACGTCCAGTCTTGCCTGTGGTACTGGATGGCATTCCTATGAGTGCCCTACTGGACACCGGGTCACAGGTCACCACCATCCCGTACGTGCTCTTCAAGCAGTACTGGAATGACTCGGATATAACCCGCTACCCTGACGACGACTTGAGTATCATCGCCAGCAATGGTCAGCCCGTGCCACAGATCGGATTTAAAGAGGTGACCATTAAAATCGGTAGAGTCGAACTGGCAGCACAGGGACTGATCATTGTAGACATTGACAAACACGAGAGTCACCCAAAGATAACTCTAGGAACTAATGTGATTGAAAATTGTCTTGCAGAAGTGATTTTCATTTTACAGCAGGTTGCCAAGAACGCCAGCTCCGGCGAGCAGCGAGTGCTCCAGAAAGAGATCCGGGCACTGATGCGACAGCAACAGGTGGAACTCTCCGGTGGTGAGATTGGTAGCGTGAGAATGTGTGACCCTTTCCCTATTGCCATGCCCCCAAAAAGTGAAATGATGATTTGGTGCCGGGCAGCTATTGGTCTGAGAGGTAGAGATTACCAGGCAATGGTAGAACCAGTTTACTCAGACAGTAGGCCCACCATTTTGACAGCACGGGGGGTGGTCAATGTACGCCATGGGAGGGTGCCCGTTCGCGTAGTGAACATCGGGAAGAGGGAAGTGTACCTGCCCCGGTATGCCACGCTGGCCAAATTGTATACCATCAATCGAAATTCCATACAGTCCATAGAACCCTTGCCTCCATCTTCTCCGGAGGAAGGTAACGGCTCTGAGAAAACAATGGAGGACTGGTGTCAGCAACTACATTTGGGTACTGACTCCACTCCCTCACACCAGAAACAGGGAGTCTATCGGGTGGTTCAAGAGTATGAGAGAGTGTTTAGTAAACACCCGTTAGACTTCGGGCGAGTCAAGGGGGTAGAACACCACATCCCCACGGGAGATCATCCTCCCATAAAGGAGAGATACCGACCCGTACCCCCTGCACATTACCAACACGCCAAGGGGATGCTCAGAGACATGAAGGAGGCTGGGGTAATCAGGGATAGCTGTAGCCCCTGGGCAGCTCCACTAGTCTTGGTTAAAAAAAAAGACAACAGCATGAGAATGTGTGTAGATTACCGGAAAATCAACCATATCACACACAAAGATGCGTACCCTTTACCAAGGATAGAGGAGTCTTTGGCTGCTTTAAGATCTGCTAATTTCTTCTCCACTTTGGATCTTACTAGCGGGTACTGGCAGGTTCCTGTAGCAGAGGCGGACCGGGAGAAGACCGCATTCACCACCCCGATGGGACTTAGCGAGTTTACCTGCATGCCGTTCGGACTCTGCAACGCACCAGGAACCTTCCAACGGTTGATGGAATGCTGTCTGGGACACCGAAACTTCGAGACGGTCCTGCTATACCTGGACGATGTCATCGTCTATTCCAAAACCTACGAGGATCACCTGAAACACCTGGCGGAAGTGTTCGAAGCTCTGGCAAACTACGGCCTAAAGGTGAAACCCTCCAAGTGTCACCTCCTGAAACCAAAGGTGCAGTACCTGGGACACGTGGTGAGCGCTGATGGAGTGGCTCCCGACCCTGATAAGATCACCGCAATTAAGGAATGGCCAAGTCCCTCCAGTGTAAAGGAAGTGCGGCAGTTCCTCGGGTTGGTAGGCTACTACCGCAGATTCATTCCCGGTTTCACCAAAAAGGCAGCTCCTATGCAGGACCTCCTGATAGGCCAGTCCCGGAAGGCCAGGAACCAGAAGCCGCCCTTCAGATGGGAGAAGTTAGAAGAAGAGTCCTTCCGCCAGCTGAAGATGGCCCTCACGGGGGATGAAATCCTGGCGTACCCTGATTATAGCCAGCCCTTTATCCTCTACACCGACGCCAGTAACATCGGGCTAGGAGCCGTACTGTCCCAGATCCAGCAGGGGAAGGAACGGGTAATTGCTTACGCCAGCCGAAAACTGAGACCCACCGAAAGAAACCCTGAGAATTACAGCTCATTCAAGCTGGAGTTCCTGGCAGTGGTGTGGGCAGTCACCGAACGCTTTAAGCACTACCTCGCCTCTTCCCGGTTCACCGTGTACACGGATAACAACCCGTTGACGCATCTGGACACGGCAAGGCTCGGTGCCCTGGAGCAGAGATGGATGGCCCGCCTGTCCAACTATGAGTTCACAATCAAATACCGGGCAGTACGCTCCAATACCAACGCGGACGCCCTGTCTAGGATGCCAAACCTTCCAGACGAGGGTGAGGATTCAGAAGATTTGGAAGAGGTCGAACTCCCTGCGTTCCACCGTCATGGGACTGTCCAGTATTCCCACCGTGTAAGGGGTAAGCAAGCCGCTACGTTCAACCCCTTACCTCACTACAACTGGGCAGAAACGCAAGACAGTGACCCTGCCGTCCGGCTGGTGAAGGAGATGCTGACTCAGCCAGAAGCTCGCCTTGACCCGGACGCTCCGGAGGAGACCAAGCAACTGTGGGCTGAGAAGAGTCGACTGTTCCTTTACAAGGGGAAGTTGTGCCGCAGAATGGTTAACTCCCAGACGCATGAACTGGTCTGGCAAGTAGTGGTGCCAAGAAGGGACGCAGCTATGGTGATGGAGGCATACCACGACGGGGCTGTGTTATGTTCTGCTACCAGAGCTAAGGAAAGAGAGGAGATCTGTCCCTACGATAGAACTCAGCTGAATCCCTACGATGTAACAGGGGACCTGATCCTGCGATCAGACCTGCTAAAGTCCTAAGCTAGTCTGTACGGAGACCTATAGATGTGGGGAAGGAATCCCTACAAGTACTAAGGACTGGGAGAAATATGGGACACCTCCTAACAGAAATAGTAGCAGACAGACGAACAAACAAAATATATAGAACATAGAGGTCAGTAGACCAAGCAAACTAACAGAGCAAGACACAGAGCACAGGCTAGCTAGAAAGTTGATATACAATGAAGTCCAGCAAAGCCAGAAGGGCGGAGCAGGATTAAATAGGCTAACAAGGTCATGTGACCAGCAAAGGAAAAAAAACCTAAGAGCAAGGTTCTAACAGTACCCCCCCTTCTAAGAGGATCCTCCGGATCCCCTAGGACCAGGCTTATCAGGAAATCTCCTGTGAAACGCTCTGATAAGTCTGGACGCGGAAACATCATCCGACCTCACCCAAGAGTTATCCTCGGGACCGAAACCTTTCCAGGCCACAAGATACTGCAAACTACCTCTATACCGTCTAGAGTTAAGGATGCGAGAAATTTCATATTCCCCGTCCTCCACCACCGGAGGAACAGAGGCAGAGGCGTCACAATCCGATACAACAGCTTTTTTCAACAGAGAGACATGAAATACCGGATTAATTCTCCAGGAGGTAGGAACCTCCAACCTAACAGCAGATTGGTTGACAACCTGAAGCACCTTAAAGGGCCCTACAAACTTGGGACCCAATTTCTTTGAAGGAATCCTCAACCGCAGATTCCTAGAGGACAACCAAACCATGTCACCAACAGCGAACAAAACCTCCTGTCGTTTCCTATCAAAGTAGTCTTTAGATTTTCTGTTGGCCTCCTGAAGATTACCACGCACATCCGTCCAAACTCTCTCCAAATCACCGGAAAAATTCTCCTCCTCAGGCACGGCAGATCCCAACTTGGAGAACGACCCAAACGACGGATGTCTCCCAGAACAACAAAAAAAAGGCGAACAACCAGCAGAAGAAGATGTATGATTGTTCAGAGCAAATTCAGCAAGTGGCAGAAACTCAGACCACCCCTCTTGATTGTCTGCCACAAAACAACGCAAGAACTGCTCAACATCCTGGTTTTTCCTTTCTGTCTGGCCATTAGATTCAGGATGATATCCGGACGAGAACGACAAATGAACTCCCAACCTATCACAAAAGGCACGCCAAAAACGAGCCACGAACTGAGGACCCCTATCAGAAACAATGTCAGTAGGAACGCCATGAAGTCTGACAATTTCCTTGACAAAGGCCTTAGCGAGAGTTTTAGCGCAGGGCAGTTTGACGAAAGGAACCAAGTGACACATCTTGCTAAAACGGTCCACGACCACCCAGATGACAGTAAAACCCTCAGAGGGGGGAAGGTCAGTTATAAAGTCCATAGCCAAATGTGTCCAAGGAGCACTGGGAACCTCCAAAGGACAAAGCAACCCCGCAGCAGGAGTATGTGAGGACTTAGATCTAGCACATATAGTACATTGACGCACCCACTTAATGACTTCCTTCTGCCATCCAGGCCACCAAAAACTGCGACCCACCAGTCTCTTGGTCTCAGAGATTCCGGGATGACCTGCCAACCGAGATTCGTGACACTCAACAAACAAATCTCTCCTAAAGGTCCCAGGCACAAAGAACCTCCCATGAGGAGTGTTAGAAGGGGCATTCTCCTGTGCTTTAAGAATCTCATTTTCCAAAACGGAGTCCAAAGCAGCTATCACAACGCCTTCTTGTAAAATGTTCTCCTCTTTCTCAGCACCGACTATGGGAGAAAAACTGCGAGACAAGGCATCCGCCTTAACATTCTTAGTACCAGGGATGTAAGTAACAGATAAATTAAACCGCGAGAAAAACAGTGCCCACCTAGCCTGACGGGCATTCAGGCGCTTGGCAGCATCAAGATATATCAGATTTTTATGATCCGTAAGAACCTGAACGGGAAATTCCGCACCTTCCAAGAAGTGGCGCCAGTGTTCAAATGCGAGTTTAATAGCCAATAATTCCCGATTACCAATATCGTAATTCAGTTCAGTCTCCGAAAATTTTTTTGAAAAAAAGGCACAGGGATGTAATCCATCCCCGTTATCCTGAGACAATACTGCGCCAACCCCCACAGAGGAAGCATCAACCTCAACCAAAAACGGCCTAGTAACATCAGGCTGCATAAGGATGGGAGCAGAGGTGAACCTCTCCTTGAGATACACAAAAGCTTCAATGGCCTCAGAAGACCACTGAACCGCATCAGCACCTTTCCTGGTGAGATCAGTCAGAGGTTTGACAATACTAGAAAAATTTTTTATGAATTTTCTGTAGTAATTGGCGAAACCCAAAAACCTCTGTATCGATTTCAAACCAATAGGCCTAGGCCATTCCTGCACAGCCTGAACCTTAACTGGATCCATCTCAAAACCTTTGCTGGAGATAATGTAGCCCAAAAAACTAATTCTCTGTACAGCGAACTCACATTTCTCCAGCTTAGCAAAAAGCGAATTGTCCATTAATAACTGTAATACCTCACGCACGCTCCGCCAATGAGACTCCAGATCCGGCGAATAAATCAAAATGTCATCCAAATACACAACCACATTTTTACCGATCAAAGGTCTAAGGATGTCATTAATCAGATTCTGAAAAAATGCAGGAGCATTAGTAAGACCAAAAGGCATAACCAGATTCTCAAAATGACCCACAGGAGTGTTAAAAGCAGTCTTCCATTCGTCACCCTCCTTCATGCGCAACAGATTGTATGCCCCCTTAAGGTCAATTTTAGAGAACCACTTGGGCCCCATTAACTGGTTAAACAGATCAGGAATCAATGGCAGTGGGTAAGGATTGCGTACAGTAATTTTGTTAATCTCACGAAAATCCAGACAAGGACGTAAACCGCCGTCCTTTTTTTTTACAAAAAAAAATCCAACCGCCACAGGAGACTTAGAGGGCCTAATGTGACCGGCGGCCAAACTTGTCTGTATGTATTCCTCCAAAGCCTTCCTCTCAGGAATAGTAAGGTTAAATAAACGACTTTTAGGAAGAGTCGCTCCAGGGACAAATTCAATAGAACAATCATAGTCTCTATGGGGAGGCAAAACCTGCGATTCCTTCTCAGAAAAAACTCTCCAAAAATCCTGAATAGGAACAGGCAATTCTCCCCTATCCAAAGCTGCAATACGCCCGTTACAACACTTGTCATAACATTTATGGCTCCAGGATTTAATTTCACTGGTAGACCAATCCAGTACAGGATTGTGAAATTTTAACCAGGGCAATCCCAATATTACTGGAGAAGGCAAGTTATTCAACACTACCAAATCCAATTTCTCATGGTGAACACCATTAATAGTGAGAGGAAATTCACAGACCTTGAGAGTAATATTCTTCAAAGGGGAACCATCCACAGAAACCACAGCAATGGGGGATGATAAAGGTTCAGGTTCTAAATTGAGTTTTTCCACGAATCCCCCATCAATTACATTCAGAGTAGACCCACAATCGACAAACACCCGAAATTCCATTAATTTTTTCTGAGCAATCGTGGAAGCAGCTAAAAATATACCCTTGGAATTTAAACAGGCAATACGGGCGTGACTGACCATTTTTTTTTCTTTCTTCATACGAAGCTCACAGCCTTTAATCAAATGACCAGATTTTCCGCAATAGAAACACAAGCCTTCAGAAAATCGACGGTCTTTTTCTTGAGAGCGAGGTGCCACCGATCCAATCTCCATTGGTTCACCACTGTTAGTACACACATTCTCATAACCAGAAACTGACATAGCAGAGGATTTGCTCTCATTAACCCTTGCACGCAGTCTTCTATCCACCCGTATAGCTAATTGCATAGCCTGTTGCAAATCTTCAGGTGTAGGATAAGCAATTAGCAGGTCTTTAACCCTTTCACTGAGCCCAGCAAGAAATAGACTTTTCAGAGCAGAATCGTTCCACCCTGTTTGAGTAGACCAACGACGGAAATGAGTACAATATTTTTCCACATTACCTGATCCCTGTTTTAAACGTCTCAACTCAGTCTCAGCTGATGCGACACGGTCAGGATCATCATATAATAGTCCCAAAGCAGAAAAAAAACTATCCACTGATCTGAAGCATGTATCACTAGGTTGCAAAGAAAAGGCCCACTCCTGAGGCTCTTTGCGCAAAAGTGACATTATGAACCCTACGCACTGGGATTCATCCCCAGAGGACTTAGGTCTCAAACGAAAATACAATAAGCAAGCATTTTTAAATGAAAAAAATTCTCGGTGTTCACCAAAAAATAAATCCGGCAAACATACCTTAGGCTCCAAGAAATGTGCTCCAGGACAGCTACTCACGTGCTGACGGAGCTCGGCCACCTCCAGAGAGAGTCCCTGCAGGCGATGAGCCAAATCCTGAACCGACACCATGATGGAACAGAAAAATCTTTCCTTAGAGAATTTGCAGGCTGGACTTACTGTTATGTTCTGATACCAGAGCTAAGGAAAGAGAGGAGATCTGTCCCTACGATAGAACTCAGCTGAATCCCTACGATGTAACAGGGGACCTGATCCTGCGATCAGACCTGCTAAAGTCCTAAGCTAGTCTGTACGGAGACCTATAGATGTGGGGAAGGAATCCCTACAAGTACTAAGGACTGGGAGAAATATGAGACACCTCCTAACAGAAATAGTAGCAGACAGACGAACAAACAAAATATATAGAACATAGAGGTCAGTAGACCAAGCAAACTAACAGAGCAAGACACAGAGCACAGGCTAGCTAGAAAGTAGATATA
The DNA here is from genome assembly GCF_046119375.1 of Phyllobates terribilis. Taxonomy (NCBI): domain Eukaryota; kingdom Metazoa; phylum Chordata; class Amphibia; order Anura; family Dendrobatidae; genus Phyllobates; species Phyllobates terribilis. Next base: position 321,405,887 of record NW_027362764.1, on the reverse strand, counting down.
CAATGAATTCCAGCAAAGCCAGAAGGGCGGAGCAGGATTAAATAGGCTAACAAGGTCATGTGACCAGCAAAGGAAGAAAAACCTAAGAGCAAGGTTCTAACAGGCTGGGCACTTCGGATGGAAGAAGCTGGAGTTCCTGCTGCGCGGGCGGTTCCATTGGGTAGGCATGAGAGGAACCATCGAGAGGTGGTGCAGAGACTGTGGCCCTTGCAACCTAAGAAGGAAGGACCGTGCCAGCCAGAAGACCCCCCTTCAGTCCATCGTCACCCGGCAGCCGTTGGAACTGGTGGCCTTGGATCATTTAAAACTGACCCCAAGCAGAAGTGGCTACGTCTACGCATTAACCATCGTGGATCACTACTCCCGGTTCTTGGTTGTCGTCCCCGTCAAGGACTTAACGGCTCAAACAGCAGCTAGAGCCTTCCAGCAGCACTTCTGCCGTCCACACGGCTACCCAGAGCAGTTGCTGACGGACCAGGGACCTGCCTTTGAAGCGGAGGTCTTCCAAGAGTTCTGTACTCTGTATGGCTGCCGGAAGATCAGGACGACACCCTATCATCCGCAAACTAATGGACTTTGTGAGAAAATGAACCAGGTGGTGATAGATCTTCTAAAAACATTGCCCCTGGAAGAACGCAGTCTGTGGCCTGAGAAGCTGCCCGACCTGGTGGACCTATACAACTACATCCCTGTAGGTTCCACCAACTGTACCCCGGCTTACCTAATGAGGGCAAGGCCTGGTAAGCTACCTGTTGACCTGGAGATGGGAGTCCTGACACCCGAGGACACTTCACCAGAAGCAGACTGGTACACAGAGAGGCAGCAGCAGTACCGGAAAGTACAGGAGAGCGTGGAGCGAAGTCTCTATCTGGCTAGGGAAAGACAAGAGAAAACTTACAACCAGTATGCTCCCGCTGTTCCCCTGGTACCCAGAGAGCAGGTCTTGAAGAGGAAGAGACGGCTCCACAAGTTGGACGACCAGTGGGAGAAGGACCCGTACACCGTACTGCCCTCAAGCCACGACAACCCAAAGGTTTGTACCATCAGTAAAGACGGAGGGGAAACCACAGCCATTGTATCCCGGGATCACCTGAAGAAGTGTCCCGAACAGCTACGGAACCCAGAAGGGGAACAAGAAGACCCTCGACCCGTAGAGGAAAGGGAAGATATGGTTAGTACTGTGCTCGGAGACTTCCCTCGGTCCTGGACTCAAGTCAATGGTGCAGTTGTGGTACCCGTCCTCAAGTTCCTCCAACCAGCATCCCAAGTGCCTACGGAGCAACAGGTAGAGCTGGGAGAGCAGCCGGTCCAGGAGGCAAAAGACTCCACACAAGCAGAACAGGAGGATCAACCCTCTGCTTATAGTGAGCCTGCCGTACCCCTAGTGAGCCAAAGAGCCCGTAGACAGCTGCCCAGTTTACCCTTGACAGCTCCTACACCCTGTAGTTCAGGGCCAGACAGTCAGCTCCGTAGGTCCACTAGGGCCACTAGAGGCCAGTTACCCGCACGTTGGAGGATTTGAAGTGTTTAAATTGTTTTATTTGTGACCTGTCTGTTACTTGTAAATAATTATGTGTTTCTAGTTATTTTTAGGAGTCCTTGGTGGATTTACCGGGAATCCTTGTACAATTGGTTGGAGCGTAACCTAGGAATGGACTAAAGACTGTTAAGGACTCGGGGCAGGACAGACCCCTACCTGGTTACGTCTCCCTGTTTTGGTGAAATGGACACCTTGCTTGTCTTCAAAACTGCACCCGGTTGCGGACACGCCGTGACCATCTTTATGTGTTTTTCTTATTGTATTATTATTGTTTATACCTTGTTATGTTTTTCTAAAAATATGTTTAGTCCCGGAGTACTAAATTTCACTAGGGGGGAATGTGGCACCCCAGGGGTCTGGTTTCCACAGTAACAGCAATGTTATGTCTGAGAGCAGGCAGGAGGTCTCTTGGTCAGGGATCCTATGCATGCCACACCTCCTGCCCAGTCCTGGGAGGGGAAGAACTTCCCCTATATAAACCTGGGGCTGAGGCAGGGTTAGGAAGAAGAGTAGAGAGAAGAAGAGAAGCAGTAATAGGAAAGAAAGACCAGGAGCTCTGTGGGAATCGTGCTAAGAAGAGGTCAGGGGCTGGTAGCTGTAGAGCTCGCCCTGATCGAAGCTTTCTTACCGGACCCGGAGTCCGAGGCTGTGGGGACTAACTTTTACCCAGCAGCAGAATCCGTCAGGCAGGGGATTTCCGGTCCTCTGGCCAAGAAACCCGAAGGCACGGTCACACGCGTGGGACCAGCACCGCCGTCATGGAGCGGAAGCAAATAGAAGGCCCCGAGTCACCGGCCATACGGGTGAGCACCACACGGTACACTCAGGGACGTGGGCTACTTTTACCCGCCTCTAGCAAGGTAGCCAGAAGAGTACAGTTAGTTGGGAAGGCCTACAGCTCCGCCTGGCCAGGGGAAATCCCATCTGCTCAAGGACTGACCAGGCCCCATTCGCTAGCCAGTACTCCGGGAGGGTCTGTCTTTGTCACCAGTAAAGACCCTGAACTACACCGTACCGTCTCCAAGTGGTTCCTGCTACCCCCATCATCCACGTCGGCTGCCCTGAGGCCATACCCCTCCCGTTGGGGGTTATACCATCTCCGCTGCACAACTGTGTCACCGGCCTCAGCGGTCTGCCCTGCAGCGGCGGCTCCATAGCTGCATTCAACGGGTGGCGTAGTCGTCCAATATCTACTGCTACGTACACCGCCACTCAGTCTGACTCCCTGGGCACGGACCGGGTCACCGCCACAAGGACTACCACCCCTAATAGATCCGGCTCCGGGTAACCCCTGCGTGCGCAACGCTACACCAGAAAGCAGGCCCAGGGGCGCGTCATTTGTGTTATTAAAGAAAAAAAAAATTTAAGGGCTGGCTAGAGGCAGCCGTGGACACACGATAGCCAGCCCTCATGGTGTTTGTGTTATTAAAGAAAATAAATAAATTTGAGGGCTGGCTAGAGGCAGCCATGGACACACGATAGCCAGCCCTCATGGTGTTTGTGTTATTAAAGAAAAAAAAATTTGAGGGCTGGCTAGAGGCAGCCGTGGACAAACAATAACCAGCCCTCATGGTGTTTGTGTTATTAAAGAAAAAAAATAAATTTGAGGGCTGGCTAGAGGCAGCCGTGGACACACGATAGCCAGCCCTCATGGTGTTTGTGTTATTAAAGAAAAAAAATAAATTTGAGGGCTGGCTAGAGGCAGCCGTGGACACACGATAGCCAGCCCTCATGGTGTTTGTGTTATTAAAGAAAAAAAATAAATTTGAGGGCTGGCTAGAGGCAGCAGTGGACACACGATAGCCAGCCCTCATGGTGTTTGTGTTATTAAAGAAAATAAATAAATTTGAGGGCTGGCTAGAGGCAGCCGTGGACACACGATAGCCAGCCCTCATGGTGTTTGTGTTATTAAAGAAAAAAAATAAATTTGAGGGCTGGCTAGAGGCAGCCGTGGACACACGATAGCCAGCTCTCATGGTGTTTGTGTTATTAAAGAAAAAAAATAAATTTGAGGGCTGGCTAGAGGCAGCCGTGGACACACGATAGCCAGCCCTCATGGTGTTTGTGTTATTAAAGAAAAAAAATAAATTTGAGGGCTGGCTAGAGGCAGCCATGGACAAACGATAGCCAGCCCTCATGGTGTTTGTGTTATTAAAGAAAAGAAAAATTTGAGGGCTGGCTAGAGGCAGCCGTGGACAAACGATAACCAGCCCTCATGGTGTTTGTGTTATTAAAGAAAAAAAATAAATTTGAGGGCTGGCTAGAGGCAGCCGTGGACACACGATAGCCAGCCCTCATGGTGTTTGTGTTATTAAAGAAAAAAAATAAATTTGAGGGCTGGCTAGAGGCAGCCGTGGACACACGATAGCCAGCCCTCATGGTGTTTGTGTTATTAAAGAAAAAAAATAAATTTGAGGGCTGGCTAGAGGCAGCAGTGGACACACGATAGCCAGCCCTCATGGTGTTTGTGTTATTAAAGAAAAAAAATAAATTTGAGGGCTGGCTAGAGGCAGCCGTGGACACATGATAGCCAGCCCTCATGGTGTTTGTGTTATTAAAGAAAAAAAATAAATTTGAGGGCTGGCTAGAGGCAGCCGTGGACAAACGATAACCAGCCCAGATGGTGTTTGTGTTATTAAAGAAAAAAAATAAATTTGAGGGCTGGCTAGAGGGAGCCGTGGACACACGATAGCCAGCCCTCATGATGTTTGTGTTATTAAAGAAAAAAAATAAATTTGAGGGCTGGCTAGAGGCAGCCGTGGACACACGATAGCCAGCCCTCATGGTGTTTGTGTTATTAAAGAAAAAAAATAAATTTGAGGGCTGGCTAGAGGCAGCCGTGGACACACTATATATATATATATATATATTATATATATATATATATTTCTGCAGTATCTGTGCATTATGAATCGTGATATGTGTTAAAGGGGCCCACTGAGACTTTCGCCTAGGGCCCACAAAAACCTGGAGCCGGCCCTGCCCATGTGTGGTGATTATTGATTCCAGTACTAATAGGAAGAGCAGGGGCACTAACAGCATGAATGGGGTGTTTATTTATTTGTGTTTTGGATATTGTTTCTTCTGGTGTGTGAATATATGGCACTGACCAGTTTAATGCCCTGTATTTGTGTGGTTTTTGCCTTGGATTCTTACATTTTATTATATTGTCTGCTATAGTATATATTTTGTGCTATAGTGCATTACCTCTAATACTGGTGGCGGATTTGCCAGTCAGTATATTAATGTGCAAAATTGATCACCAGGGACAGCCTAAGTGTATATTTGATCTTTACTTGATATATTACAATCATGTGTTTTTCTGGGATGGATTTTGGAGTAGGTGGGCTTTCCATTAGTGGGTAATTCCACTATATTAACTTTTACTTGTGTTTTCATGAATTGGATTGTGACATTGTTTGTATGTATTTATAAAAAATATAATTCATTGTAATTTATTGAAGTATTGTCTAGATTGGGTGATCACTGCACAAGAGCATACCCCTTTTCTTCTTGCCGATGTTTATATATATTTGGTATGCTGCATGTTGATCCCATAGTGATTAGATGGTGCCCTCCATAACTTTGAGTTTGTGACATGGACAGATTTTTCACACTTCTACAATTGAGTTCACTCTCAACTTTTCAGACGTCTGCAGACGGAGTCTCTTATCTTTTCTGTACTACAAGATGTTTTGCTGACAATTGGCCAAATACACAAGTCCTTCTGCAACCTTATCTCAAATGAAATAACATACAAACCTTAGCTTTTTTTTTTCTTTTTTCAAATGCTTCCTCAGGGCTGGCTGGAGACAGCCATGGGCACACGAGAGCCAGCCCTCGTGGTTTTAATGTTATTAAAAAAAATAAAAAAATTTGAGGGCTGGCTGGTGACAGCCATGGGCACACGATAGCCAGCCTTCATGGTTGCATTTCTTATAAATAAAAATATAAACCTTTAGGGCTGGCTGGCGAGAGCCGTGTGCACGCGGATAGCCAGCCTTCATGGGGGTGTTATATTTATATCCCACCAAGGACAACATCTGAAACGAGTTTGTATGTTCTCCCCGTGTTTGCATGGGTTTCCTCCGGGTTCTCCGGTTTCCTCCCACACTCCAAAGACACACTGATAGGGAATCTAGATTGTGAGCCCCAATGGGGACAGCGACAATAATGTATGTAAAGCGCTGTGGAATATGTAAGCACTATATAAAAATAAAAATAAGATGATGATAAAAAATATAAACCTTGAGGGCCGGCTGGAGACAGCCGTGGGCACACGATAGCCAGCCCTCATGCTCTTTACAGAGCCATAGCTCCCCTCCACAGGGCCAAATGCACTTTCCACATGGCCACAATCCCCTCCAGCTCTCTCCACAGAGTCACTGGGCCCGTCTGCTGGGCACAAGCCCCTTCATCAAGGCCAAGGGGCCAGTCTACAGGGCCACTGGCCTTTAAATAGGGCCACAACCCCCTCTGGCTCTCTCAACAGGGCCACAGGATCCTTCTGCAGGGCAACAGCCCCCTCCACAAGGCCAAAGGCCCTTTGCAAAGGGCTATAGGTCCATTCCACAGGGCCATAGTCATTTCCATAGGGCCAAAACCCCCTCAAGCTCTCTCCACAGAACCACAGGCTCCTTCTACAGGTTTACAGGCATTTACACAGGGCCACAACCGCCTTCACCTCTCTCCACAGGGCCCTTTCACTGTGTCATAGGCCTTTCCATAAGGCCACAACCTCCTCTGTCTCTCTTAAAAAGGACAGAGGCTCCCTTTACAAGGCAACAGCCCCCTCCAAAAGGCCAAAGGCCTTTTTCAAAGGGTCATAGGTCCCCTCCGCAGGGCCATAGGCATTTCCCCAAGGCAATAACCCCCTCCAGCTCTCTCCAGAGGACCACAGGCTCCTTCTACAAGGCTACAACCCCTTTCAGCTCTTTCATCAGGGCCACAGCCTCCTCCACCCCCCTTTAATCAGTTAAAAGGGCTCATTTGCGTGACCACAACACCTTCAGCTCTCTCCACAGGACCACAGGCTCCAACCCGGCCACAGGCCTTTCACAGTGCTACAAGTCCCTCCAGCTCTCTCCACAGGCAATCATGTTGCATGTTGTTTACCGCAAAAGGACTTCATAGGCCCAAATCTTACTTTAGACCCTTCCACAGGCCCCTCCAGCCCGCTCCACATGGCCTTTTCCGCAGGCCACAACTCCCTCCAGCTCTCTTTACATCGCCACATGCCCCTCTGCGGGGCCACAGACCCCTATACAGGGTCACAGGCCATTCCACAGGGCCACAATCCCCTCCAACTCTTCTCCACAGGACAACAAGCTCTCTTTACTGGGCCATAGCTCCCCTCCACAGGGCCAAATGCACTTTCTGCACGGCCACAGCCCCCTTTAGCTCTCTCCACAGAGACACAAGGCCCGTCTGCAGGGCACAAGCCCCCTCTTCAAGGCCAAAAGGCCTTTCTACATGGCCATAGTCATTTCCATAGGGCACGAGCCCCTCCAGCTCTCTCCACAGGGCAACGGACCCCTATACAGGGTCACAGGCCTTTCCACAGGGCAACAAGCCCCTCCAGCTCTCTCCACAGGCAATCATGTTGCATGTTGTTTACTGCAAAGGACTTCATAGGCCCAAATCTTACTCCAGAGCCTTCCACAGGCCTCTCCAGCCCGCTCCACATGGCCTTTTCCTCAGGCCACAACTCCCAACAGTTCTCTCCACAGAGTCACAGGGCCCGTCTGCAGGGCACAAGCGCCCTCTTCAAGGCCAAAAGGCCTTTCTACATGGCTATAGTCATTTCCATAGGGCACGAGCCCCTCCAGCTCTCTCCACAGGGCAACGGACCCCTAAACAGGGTCACAGGCCTTTCCACAGGGCCACAACACCTTCAGCTCTCTCCACAGAACCACAGGCTCCTACTGGGCCACAGGCCTTTCCACAGTGCCACAAGCCCCTCCAGCTCTCTCCACAGGCAATCATGTTGCATGTTGTTTACTGCAAAGGACTTCATAGGCCCAAATCTTACTCCAGAGCCTTCCACAGGCCTCCAGCCCGCTCCACATGGCCTTTTCCTCAGGCCACAACTCCCTCCAGCTCTCTTTACATCGCCACATGCCCCTCTGCGGCGCCACAGACCCCTATACAGGGTCACAGGACTTTCCACAGGGCCTCAACCCCTTCAGCTGTCTCCACAGGACCACAGGCTTTTCCACAGCCCACAACTCCTTCCAGCTCTCACCACAGGGCCACAGCCCTTTCCACAAGGCTAAAGGGCCTATACATAGAGCCACAGACCTTTCCACAGGGCCACAACACCTTCCAGCTCTCTCCACAGGACAAGAAGCTCTCTTTACCGGGCCATAGCTCACCTCCACAAGGCCAAATGCTCTTTCCACACGGTCACAACTCCCAACAGCTCTCTCCACAGAGTCACAGGGCATGTCTGCTGGGCACAAGCCCCCTCTTCAAGGCCAAAAGGCCTTTCTACATGGCCATAGTCATTTCCATAGGGCACGAGCCCCTCCAGCTCTCTCCACAGGGCAACGGACCCCTATACAGGGTCACAGGCCTTTCCACAGGGCCTCAACCCCTTCAGCTCTCTCCACAGGACCATTGCCTACTTCTGCCTGGCCACAAGCCTTTCCACAGAGCCACAATCCCCTCCAACTCTTCTCCACAGGGCAACAAGCTCTCTTTACAGGGCCATAGCTCCCCTCCACAGGGCCAAATGCACTTTCTGCACGGCCACAGCCCCCTTTAGCTCTCTCCACAGAGACACAAGGCCCGTATGCAGGGCACAAGCCCCCTCTTTAAGGCCAAAAGGCCTATCTACATGGCCATAGTCATTTCCATAGGGCACGAGCACCTCCAGCTCTCTCCACAGGGCAATGGACCCCTATACAGGGTCACAGGCCTTTCCACAGGGCCTCAACCCCTTCAGCTCTCTCCACAGTACCACTGGCTCATTCTGCCGAGCCACAAGCATTTCCACAGGGCCACAATCCCCTCAAACTCTTCTCCACAGGACAACAAGCTAACTTTACAGGGCCATAGCTCCCTTCCTCATAGCCAGCCCTCATGGTGTTTGTGTTATTAAAGAAAAAAAAAATTTGAGGGCTGGCTAGAGGCAGCCATGGACACACGATAGCCAGCCCTCATGGTGTTTGTGTTATTAAAGAAAAAAAAAAAATTGAGGGCTGGCTAGAGGCAGCCGTGGACACATGATAGCCAGCCCTCATGGTGTTTGTGTTATTTAAGAAAAAAAAATTTGAGGGCTGGCTAGAGGCAGCCGTGGACACATGATAGCCAGCCCTCATGGTGTTTGTGTTATTAAAGAAAAAACAATAATTTTAGGGCTGGCTAGAATCAGCCGTGGACACATGATAGCCAGCCCTCATGGTGTTTGTGTTATAAAAGAAAAAATAATAATTTGAGGGCTGGCTAGAGGCAGCCGTGGACACACGATAGCCAGCCCTCATGGTGTTTGTGTTATTAATGAAAAAAAAATTGGGGGGCTGGCTAGAGGCAGCCGTGGACACACCATAGCAATCCCTCATGGTGTTTGTGTTATTAAAGAAAAAAAAAATTTAAGGGCTGGCTAGAGGCAGCGGTGGACACACGATAGCAGCCCTCATGGTTTTTGTGTTATTAAAGAAAAAAAATAAATTTGAGGGCTGCCTAGAGGCAGCCGTGGACACATGATAGCCAGCCCTCATGGTGTTTGTGTTATTAAAGAAAAAAAAATTGGGGGGCTGGCTAGAGGCAGCCGTGGACACACGATAGCCAGCACTCATGGTGTTTGTGTTATTAAAGAGAAAAAAAAAATTGGGGGGCTGGCTAGAGGCAGCCGTGAACACACGATAGCCAGCCCTCATGCTGTTTGTGTTATTAAAGAAAAAAAAAATTGGGGGGCTGGCTAGAGGCAGCCGTGGACACATGATAGCCAGCCCTCATGGTGTTTGTGTTATTAAAGAAAAAAAAAATTGGGGGGCTGGCTAGAGGCAGCCGTGAACACACGATAGCCAGCCCTCATGGTGTTTGTGTTATTAAAGAAAAAAAAAATTGGGGGGCTGGCTAGAGGCAGCCGTGGACACACGATAGCCAGCCCTCATGGTGTTTGTGTTATTAAAGAAAAAAAAAAAAAATTGGGGGGCTGGCTAGAGGCAGCCGTGAACACACGATAGCCAGCCCTCATGGTGTTTGTGTTATTAAAGAAAAAAAAATTTGGGGGCTGGCTAGAGGCAGCCGTGGACACACGATAGCCAGCCCTCATGGTGTTTGTGTTATTAAAGAAAAAAAAAATTGGGGGGCTGGCTAGAGGCAGCCGTGAACACACGATAGCCAGCCCTCATGGTGTTTGTGTTATTAAAGAAAAAAAAAAATTGGGGGGCTGGCTAGAGGCAGCCGTGGACACACAATAGCCAGCCCTCATGGTGTTTGTGCTATTAAAGAAAAAAAAAATTGGGGGGCTGGCTAGAGGCAGCCGTGAACACACGATAGCCAGCCCTCATGGTGTTTGTGTTATTAAAGAAAAAAAAATTGGGGGGCTGGCTAGAGGCAGCCGTGGACACACGATAGCCAGCCCTCATGGTGTTTGTGTTATTAAAGAAAAAAAAAATTGGGGGGCTGGCTAGAGGCAGCCGTGGACACACGATAGCCAGCCCTCATGCTGTTTGTGTTATTAAAGAAAAAAAAAAATTGGGGGGCTTGCTAGAGGCAGCCGTGGACACACGATAGCCAGCCCTCATGCTGTTTGTGTTATTAAAGAAAAAAAAAAATTGGGGGGCTTGCTAGAGGCAGCCGTGGACACACGATAGCCAGCCCTCATGCTGTTTGTGTTATTAAAGAAAAAAAAAATTGGGGGGCTGGCTAGAGGCAGCCGTGGACACATGAAAGCCAGCCCTCATGGTGTTTGTGTTATTAAAGAAAAAAAAATTTGAGGGCTGGCTAGAGGCAGCCGTGGACATACGATAGCCAGCCCTCATGGTGTTTGTGTTATTAAAGAAAAAAAAAATTGGGGGGCTGGCTAGAGGCAGCCGTGAACACACGATAGCCAGCCCTCATGGTGTTTGTGTTATTAAAGAAAAAAAAAATTGGGGGGCTGGCTAGAGGCAGCCGTGGACACACGATAGCCAGCCCTCATGGTGTTTGTGTTATTAAAGAAAAAAAAAAATTGGGGGGCTGGCTAGAAGCAGCCGTGAACACACGATAGCCAGCCCTCATGGTGTTTGTGTTATTAAAGAAAAAAAAAAATTGGGGGGCTGGCTAGAGGCAGCCGTGGACACACGATAGCCAGCCCTCATGGTGTTTGTGTTATTAAAGAAAAAAAAAATTGGGGGGCTGGCTAGAGGCAGCCGTGAACACACGATAGCCAGCCCTCATGGTGTTTGTGTTATTAAAGAAAAAAAAATTGGGGGGCTGGCTAGAGGCAGCCGTGGACACACGATAGTCAGCCCTCATGGTGTTTGTGTTATTAAAGAAAAAAAAAATTGGGGGGCTGGCTAGAGGCAGCCGTGGACACACGATAGCCAGCTCTCATGCTGTTTGTGTTATTAAAGAAAAAAAAAAATTGGGGGGCTTGCTAGAGGCAGCCGTGGACACACGATAGCCAGCCCTCATGCTGTTTGTGTTATTAAAGAAAAAAAAAATTGGGGGGCTGGCTAGAGGCAGCCGTGGACACATGATAGCCAGCCCTCATGGTGTTTGTGTTATTAAAGAAAAAAAAAATTTGAGGGCTGGCTAGAGGCAGCCGTGGACACACGATAGCCAGCCCTCATGGTGTTTGTGTTATTAAAGAAAAAAAAAATTGGGGGGCTGGCTAGAGGCAGCCGTGAACACACGATAGCCAGCCCTCATGGTGTTTGTGTTATTAAAGAAAAAAAAATTGGGGGGCTGGCTAGAGGCAGCCGTGGACACACGATAGCCAGCCCTCATGGTGTTTGTGTTATTAAAGAAAAAAAAAATTGGGGGGCTGGCTAGAGGCAGCCGTGAACACACGATAGCCAGCCCTCATGGTGTTTGTGTTATTAAAGAAAAAAAAAATGGGGGGCTGGCTAGAGGCAGCCGTGGACACACGATAGCCAGCCCTCATGGTGTTTGTGTTATTAAAGAAAAAAAAAATTGGGGGGCTGGCTAGAGGCAGCCGTGAACACACGATAGCGAGCCCTCATGGTGTTTGTGTTATTAAAGAAAAAAAAATTGGGGGGCTGGCTAGAGGCAGCCGTGGACACACGATAGCCAGCCCTCATGGTGTTTGTGTTATTAAAGAAAAAAAAAAATTGGGGGGCTGGCTAGAGGCAGCCGTGGACACACGATAGCCAGCCCTCATGCTGTTTGTGTTACTAAAGAAAAAAAAAAATTGGGGGGCTGGCTAGAGGCAGCCGTGAACACACGATAGCCAGCCCTCATGGTGTTTGTGTTATTAAAGAAAAAAAAAATTTGAGGGCTGGCTAGAGGCAGCCGTGAACACAATGCTTCATTTCTGCCTCGTGGTTACATAGCCTTAGTGTTATTAAAGCAAAAAAAATTTGAGAGTTGGCTATAGACATTATATGCCCAATATGAGGGCTGGCTGCAGGTAATCCAGGACAACCAGCAGCAAGCTCTCATGCTTGCGTGCAAATTAGAAAGAGAAACATTGCCATCTGGTGTTTTTACAATCCTACAATAAAAAATTAAAAAGTTGGACAACATTGCCACCCGGTGGACTTTCCTCAGAACACACAATGTCAAGAAAAAAGTCAATGAGGGCTGGCTATTGGTCAATCAGGTAAGTGATTTAGCCAGCTCTAATGTTACATTTTTTTGCATTTTTATTGCGTAGACCCCCTCAGGAGCGATATTTCAGGCCGCACAGCGTGCAGTTTCGAGCAGAAATTTTGCCTTAACCCTGAAAACAATTTAGCGCATCCCACCGCGTGCGTAAGCGTCCCAAATGCCAAAAAACAAATTTCCCCCAACAGTTCCTATATATTACTATAGTACAGAAGGTCATACTACCATATTGACTCTTTAATCCAGTTCCAATGTATCAAGGTCAAGCCTGTTGCACAAATGCAACAAATGTTGCATTCCGGCAACAAAAGTCGGCCATCTTGTGTCCCGTTTGCAACAAAAGGTCATCTTTTGTTGCCTTTCGGCAAAATTTCAGGTCAAGCCTGTTGCAAACGGGACACGAAGCCTCTGATTTTGACCAAAGGTGCACCTCATGAACATCTGTTCACAAAGCAGGCGCATTACCCCCAGTAAGCCACAGGACCATCACAGGTGCACCTTGAGGTCAAGAAGGGCAGTGAACATTGAATGGCTAATAGTTAAGTTAAAAACGAAATAGATTGGTTTCACTATGTTATTGTTAATGCTAATCTATACAGCGTATGATAACATCTTGTTCTTTATGAACAATTAATACAGATTCTATTTCTCACAATTGCACTATCTCAAGCCCAAAATCAATGCAAATTTCCTTTGGCTCTATAGGAAGCTTATTAGTAAGTAAATGAAAAATACTCTACGTGGAGTCGGACTCATGAACACCTGTTCACAAGTCAGATGCATTAACCCAGTAAGCCTCTGAACGATCATAGATGCAAGGTGATGTCAAGAAGGGCTGTGAATATTGAATCGCTAATAGATAAGTTAAAAAAGAAATCCATTGGTTTCACTATGTTATTGTTAATGCCAATCTATACAGCGTATGATGACATCTTGTTCTTTATGACCAATTAATACAGATTCTATATCTCACAATTGCACTATCTCAAGCCCAAAATCAATGCAAATTTCCATTGGCTCTATAGGAAGCTAAATGAAAAATAGTCTTTGTGGAGTAGAACTCATGAACACCTCTTCACAAGTCAGGCACGCTAACCCAGGGAGCCACTTGACCATCAGAGGAGCAATGAGATGTCAAGAAGGGCAGTAAACATCGAATCGCTAATGGGTAAGTTAAAAAAGAAATCCATTGGTTTCACTATGTTATTGTTAATGCCAATCTATACAGCGTATGATGACATCTTGTTGTTTATGAACAATTAATTCAGATTCTATATCTCACAATTGCACTATCTCAAGCACAAAATCAATGCAAATTTTTATTGGCTCTATAAGAAGCTTATTAGTAAGTAAATGAAAAATACTTTCTGTGGAGTCAAACTCATGAACATCTGTTCACAAAGCAGGCGTATTACCCCCAGTAAGCCACAGGACCATCACAGGCGCACCTTGAGGTCAAGAAGGGCAGTGTACATTGAATGGCTAATAGTTAAGTTAAAAACGAAATAGATTGGTTTCACTATGTTATTGTTAATGCCAATCTATACAGCATATGATGACATCTTGTTCTTTATGAACAATTAATACAGATTCTATTTCTCACAATTGCACTATCTCAAGCCCAAAATCAATGCAAATTTCCTTTGGCTCTATAGGAAGCTTATTAGTAAGTAAATGAAAAATACTTTACGTGGAGACGGACTCATGAACACCTGTTCACAAGTCAGATGCATTAACCCAGTAAGCCTCTGAACGATCATAGATGCAAGGTGATGTCAAGAAGTGCAGTGAACATTGAATCGCTAATAGATAAGTTAAAAAAGAAATCCATTGGTTTCACTATGTTATTGTTAATGCCAATCTGTACAGCGTATGATAACATCTTGTTCTTTATGAACAATTAATACAGATTCTATTTCTCACAATTGCACTATCTCAAGCCCAAAATCAATGCAAATTTCCATTGGCTCTATAGGAAGCTAAATGAAAAATACTCTTTGTGGAATAGAACTCATGAACACTTCTTCACAAGTCAGGCACACTAACCCAGGGAGCCACTTGACCATCAGAGGTGCAATGAGATGTCAAGAAGGGCAGAAAACATCGAATCGCTAATAGGTAAGTTAAAAAAGAAATTCATTGGTTTCTCTTTGTTACTGTTAATGCCAATCTATACAGCGTATGATGACATCAAGTTCTTTATGAACAATTAATACAGATTCTATATCTCACAATTGCACTATATCAAGCCCAAAATCAATGCAAATTTCCATTGGCTCTATAAGAAGCTTATTAGTAATTAAATGAAAAATACTTTTTGTGGAGTCAAACTCATGAACATCTGTTAACAAAGCATGCGCATTAACCCAGTAAGCCACTGGACCATCACAGGTGCACCTTGAGGTCAAGAAGGGCAGTGAACATTGAATCGCTAATAGATAAGTTAAAAAATAAATCCATTGGTTTCACTATGTTATTGTTAATGCCAATCTATACAGCGTATGATGACATCTTGTTCTTTATGAACAATTAATACAGATTCTATATCTCACAATTGCACTATCTCAAGTCCAAAATCAATGCAAATTTCCATTGGCTCTATAGGAAGCTAAATGAAAAATACTCTCTGTGGAGTCAAAGTCATGAACACTTGCTCAAAGGTCAGGCGCATTAACCCAGAGAGCCACTGGACCATCACAGGAGAAATGTGATGTCAAGAAGAGCAGTGAACATTGAATCGCTAATAGGTAAGTTAAAAAATAAATCCATTGGTTTCACTATGTTATTGTTAATGCCAATCTATACAGCGTATGATGACATCTTGTTCTTTATGAACAATTAATACAGATTCTATTTCTCACAATTGCACTATCTCAAGTCCAAAATCAATGCAAATTTCCATTGGCTCTATAAGAAGCTTATGAGTAAGTAAATTAAAAATACTTCCAGTGGAGTCGAACTCATGAACATCTGTTCAAAAAGCAGGTGCATCAACCCAGTAAGCCAGTGGACCATCACAGATTCAATTTGATGTCAAGAAGGGCAGTGAACATTGAATCGCTAATAGGTAAGTTAAAAAAGAAATCCATTGGTTTCTCTATGTTACTGTTAATGCCAATCTGTACAGGGTATGATGACATCTTGTTCTTTATGAACAATTAATACAGATTCTATATCTCACAATTGCACTATCTCAAGCCCAAAATCAATACAAATTTCCATTGGCTCTATAGGAAGCCAAATGAAAAATACTCTCCGTGGAGTCAAACTCATGAACACTTGCTCACAAGTCAAGCGCATTAACCCAGAAAGCCACTGGACCATCACAGGAGCAATGTGATGTCAAGAAGAGCAGTGAACATTGAATCTCTAATAGGTAATTTAAAAAAGAAATCCATTGGTTTCACTATGTTATTGTTAATGCCAATCTATACAGAGTATGATGACATCTTGTTCTTTATCAACAATTAATACAGATTCTATATCTCACAATTCCACTATCTCAAGCCCAAAATCAAAACAAATTTCCATTGGCTCTATAGGAAGCTAAATGAAAAATTCTCTTTGTGGAGTTGAACACATGAACACCTCTTCACAAGTCAGGCGCATTAACCAAGGGAACCATTGGACCATCACAGGAGGAATGTGATGTCAAGAAGGGCAGTGAACATTGAATCGCTAATAGGTAAGTTAAAAAAGAGATCCATTGGTTTCTCTATGTTACTGTTAATGCCAATCTGTACAGGGTATGAGGACATCTTGTTCTTTATGAACAATTAATACAGATTCTATATCTCACAATTGCACTATCTCAAGCCCAAAATCAATGCAAATTTCCATTGGCTCTATAGGAAGCTAAATGAAAAATACTCTCTGTGGAGTCAAAGTCATGAACACTTGCTCAAAAGTCAGGCGCATTAACCCAGAGAACCACTGGACCATCACAGGAGAAATGTGATGTCAAGAAGAGCAGTGAACATTGAATCTCTAATAGGTAAGATAAAAAAGAAACCCATTTTTTTCACTATGTTATTGTTAATGCCAATCTATACAGCGTATGATGACATCTTGTTCTTTATGAACAATTAATACAGATTCTATATCTCACAGTTGCACTATCTCAAGCCCAAAATCAATGCAAATTTCCATTGGCTCTATAGGAAGCTAAATGAAAAATACTCTCTGTGGAGTCAAAGTCATGAACACTTGCTCAAAAGTCAGGCATATTAACCCAAAGAACCACTGGACCATCACAGGAGAAATGTGATGTCAAGAAGAGCAGTGAACATTGAATCGCTAATAGGTAAGTTAAAAAAGAAATCCATTGGTTTCACTATGTTATTGTTAATGCCAATCTATACAGCGTATGATGACATCTTGTTCTTTATGAACAATTATTACAGATTCTATATCTCACAATTGCACTATCTCAAGCCCAAAATCAATGCAAATTTCCATTGGCTCTATAAGAAGCTTATTAGTAATTAAATGAAAAATACTTTCTGTGGAGTCAAACTCATGAACATCTGTTCACAAAGCAGGCACATTTACCCAGTAATCGAGTGGACCATCACAGGTGCAACTTAATGTGAAGAAGGGCAGTGAACATTGAATCGCTAATAGGTAAGTTAAAAAAGAAATTCATTGGTTTCTCTATGTTACTGTTAATGCCAATCTATACAGCGTATGATGACATCAAGTTCTTTATGAACAATTAATACAGATTCTATTTCTCACAATTGCACTATCTCAAGCCCAAAATCAATGCAAATTTCCATTGGCTCTATGAGAAGCTTATTAGTAAGTAAATGAAAAATACCTTCTGTGGAGTCAAACTCATGAACATCTGAAGAGAAAGCAGGCGCATTAACCCAGTAAGCCACTGGACCATCACAGGTGCATCTTGAGGTCAAGAAGGGCAGTGAACATTGAATCGCTAATAGTTAAGTTAAAAACGAAATCCATTATTTTCACTATGTTATTGTTAATGCTAATCTATACAGCGTATGATAACATCTTGTTCTTTATGAACAATTAAGATAGATTCTATATCTCATTATTGCACTATCTCAAGCCCAAAATCAATGCAAATTTCCTTTGGCTCTACAGCAAGCTTATTAGTAAGTAAATGAAAAATACTCTCCATGGAGTCAAACTCATGAACATCTGTTCACAAAGCAGGCGCATCAACCCAGTAAGCCAGTGGACCATCACAGGTGCAGTTTGATGTTAAGAAGGACAGTGAACATTGAATAGCTAATAGGTAAGTTAAAAAAGAAATCCATTGGTTTCTCTATGTTACTGTTAATGCCAATCTGTACAGTGTATGATGACATCTTGTTCTTTATGAACAATTAATACAGATTCTATATCTCACAATTGCACTATCTCAAGCCCAAAATCAATGCAAATTTCCATTGGCTCTATAGCAAGCTTATGAGTAAGTAAATAAAAAAATGCTGGGTTAATGCGCCTGACTTGTGAATAGGTGTTCATGAGTTCAACTCCACGGAGAGTATTTTTCATTTACTTACTAATACGCTTCCTATAGAGCCAATGGAAATTTGCATTGATCTTGGGCTTGAGATAGTGCAATTGTGAGATATAAAATCTGTATTAATTGTTCATAAAGATCAAGATGTCATCCTACGTTGTATATATTGGCATTAATAATAACATAGTGAAACCAATGGATTTCTTTTTTAACTTACCTATTAGCGATTCAATGTTCACTGCTCTTCTTGACATCACATTTTTCCTGTGTTGGTCCAGTGGCTCCCTTGGTTAATGCGCCTGACTTGTGAAGATGTGTTCATGTGTTCAACTCCACGAAGAGTATTTTTCATTTAGCTTCCTATAGAGCCAATAGAAATTTGCATTGATTTTGGACTTGAGATAGTGCAATTGTGAGAAATTGAATCTGTATTAATTGTTCATAAAGAACAAGATGTCATCATACGCTGTATAGATTGGCATTAACAACAACATAGTGAAATCAATGGATTTCTTTTTTAACTTACCTATTAGCGATTCAATGTTCACTGCTCTTCTTGACATCACATTTTTCCTGTGTTGGTCCAGTGGCTCTCTGGGTTAATGCGCCTGACTTGTGAGCAAGTGTTCATGAGTTCAACTCCACAGAGAGTGTTTTTAATTTAGCTTCCTATAGAGCCAATGGAAATTTGCATTGATTTTGGGCTTGAGATAGTGCAATTGTGAGATATAGAATCTGTATTAATTGTTCATAAAGAACAAGATGTCATCATACACTGTACAGATTGGCATTAACAGTAACATAGAGAAACCAATGGATTTCTTTTTTAACTTACCTATTAGCGATTCAATGTTCACTGCTCTTCTTTACATCACATTTCTATCGTGATGGTCCAGTTGCTCTCTGGGTTAATGTGCCTGAGTTGTCAACAAGTGTTCATGAGTTCAACTCCACGGAGAGTATTTTTCATTTAGCTTCCTATAGAGCCAATGGAAATTTGCATTGATTTTGGGCTTGAGATAGTGCAATTGTGAGATATAGAATCTGTATTAATTGTTCATAAAGAACAAGATGTCATCATACACTGTACAGATTGGCATTAACAGTAACATAGAGAAACCAATGGATTTCTTTTTTAACTTACCTATTAGCGATTCAATGTTCACTGCCCTTCTTGACATCAAATTGCACCTGTGATGGTCCACTGGCTTACTGAGTTGATGTGCCTGCTTTGTGAACAGATGTTCAGGAGTTCGACTCCACGGAAAGTATTTTTTAATTTACTTACTCATAAGCTTCATATAGAGCCAATGGAAATTTGCATTGATTTTGGGATTGAGATAGTGCAATTGTGAGAAATAGAATCTGTATTAATTGTTCATAAAGAACAAGATGTCATCATACACTGTACAGATTGGCATTAACAATAACATAGTGAAACCAATGGATTTATTTTTTAACTTACCTATTAGCGATTCAATGTTCACTGCCCTTCTTGACATCACTTTGCTCATGTGATGGTCCAGTGGCTCCCTTGGTTAATGCGCCTGACTTGTGAAGAGGTGTTCTTGTGTTCAGCTCCACGAAGAGTATTTTTCTTTTAGCTTCCTATAGAGCCAATTGAAATTTGCATTGATTTTGGACTTGAGATAGTGCAATTGTGAGAAATAGAATCTGTATTAATTGTTCATAAAGAACAAGATGTCATCATACGCTGTATAGATTGGCATTAACAATAACATAGTGAAACCAATGGATTTCTTTTTTAACTTACCTATTAGCGATTCAATGTTCACTGCTCTTCTTGACATCACATTTCTTCTGTGTTGGTCCAGTGGCTCTCTGGGTTAATGCGCCTGACTTGTGAGCAAGTGTTCATGAGTTCAACTCCACAAAGAATATTTTCATTCAGCTTCCTATAGAGCCAATGGAAATTTCCATTGATCTTGGGCTTGAGATAGAGCAATTGTGAGATATAAAATCTGTATTAATTGTTCATAAAGATCAAGATGTCATCATACACTGTACAGATTGGCATTAACAATAACATAGAGAAACCAATGGATTTCTTTTTTAACTTACCTATTAGCGATTCAATGTTCACTGCCCTCCTTGACATCAAATTGCACCTGTGATGGTCCACTGGATTACTGGGTTGATGCGTCTCCTTTGTGAACAGATGTTCATGAGTTCAACTCCACGGAAAGTGTTTTTAATTTACTTACTCATAAGCTTCTTATAGAGCTAATGAAAATTTGCTTTGATTTTGGACTTGAGATAGTGCAATTGTGAGAAATAGAATCTGTATTAATTGTTCATGAAGAACAAGATATCATCATACGCTGTATAGATTCTCATTAACAATAATATAGTGAAACCAATGGTTTTCTTTTTTAACTTACCTATTAGCGATTCAATGTTCACTGCCCTTATTGACATCACATTGCTCCTGTGATGGTCCAGTGGCTCGCTTGGTTAATGCGCCTGACTTGTGAAGAGGTGTTCTTGTATTCAGCTCCACGAAGAGTATTTTTCATTTAGCTTCCTATAGAGCCAAAAGAAATTTGCATTGATTTTGGACTTGAGATAGTGCAATTGTGAGATATAGAATCTGTATTAATTGTTCATAAAGAACAAGATGTCATCATACACTGTACAGATTGGCATTAACAGTAACATAGAGAAACCAATGGATTTCTTTTTTAACTTACCTATTAGCGATTCAATGTTCACTGTCCTTCTTGACATCAAATTGCACCTGTGATGGTCCACTGGCTTACTGCGTTGATGCGCCTGCTTTGTGAACAGATGCTCATGAGTTCGACTAAACGGAAAGTATTTTTAATTTACTTACTCATAAGCTTCTTATAGAGCCAATAGAAATTTGCATTGATTTTGCACTTGAGATAGTGCAATTGTGAGAAATAGAATCTGTATTAATTGTTCATAAAGAACAAGATGTCATCATACGCTGTATAGATTGGCATTAACAATAACATAGTGAAACCAATGGATTTCTTTTTTAACTTACCTATTAGCGATTCAATGTTCACTGCCCTTCTTGACATCACATTGCTCCTGTGATGGTCCAGTGGCTCCCTTGGTTAATGCGCCTGACTTGTGAAGAGGTGTTCTTGTGTTCAGCTCCACGAAGAGCATTTTTCATTTAGCTTCCTATAGAGCCAATAGAAATTTGCATTGATTTTGGACTTGAGATAGTGCAATTGTGAGAAATAAAATCTGTATTAATTGCTCATAAAGAACAAGATGTCATCATACGCTGTATAGATTGGCATTAACAATAACATAGTGAAACCAATGGATTTCTTTTTTAACTTACCTATTAGCGATTCAATGTTCACTGCCCTTCTTGACATCAAATTGCCCCTGTGATGGTCCACTGGCTTACTGAGTTGATGTGCCTGCTTTGTGAACAGATGTTCATGAGTTCGACTAAACGGAAAATATTTTTAATTTACTTACTCATAAGCTTCTTATAGAGCCAATAGAAATTTGCATTGATTTTGGACTTGAGATAGTGCAATTGTGAGAAATAGAATCTGTATTAATTGTTCATAAAGAACAAGATGTCATCATACGCTGTATAGATTGGCATTAACAATAACATAGTGAAACCAATGGATTTCTTTTTTAACTTACCTATTAGCGATTCAATGTTCACTGCCCTTCTTGACATCAAATTGCACCTGTGATGGTCCACTGTATTACTGGGTTGATGCACCTCCTTTGTGAACCGATGTTCATGAGTTCAACTCCACGGAAAGTGTTTTTAATTTACTTACTCATAAGCTTCTTATAGAGCCAATGAAAATTTGCTTTGATTTTGGACTTGAGATAGTGCAATTGTGAGAAATAGAATCTGTATTAATTGTTCATAAAGAACAAGATGTCATCATACGCTGTATAGATTGGCATTAACAATAACATAGTGAAACCAATGGATTTATTTTTTAACTTACCTATTAGCGATTCAATGTTCACTGCCCTTCTTGACATCACTTTGCTCATGTGATGGTCCAGTGGCTCCCTTGGTTAATGCGCCTGACTTGTGAAGAGGTGTTCTTGTGTTCAGCTCCACGAAGAGTATTTTTCTTTTAGCTTCCTATAGAGCCAATTGAAATTTGCATTGATTTTGGACTTGAGATAGTGCAATTGTGAGAAATAGAATCTGTATTAATTGTTCATAAAGAACAAGATGTCATCATACGCTGTATAGATTGGCATTAACAATAACATAGTGAAACCAATGGATTTCTTTTTTAACTTACCTATTAGCGATTCAATGTTCACTGCTCTTCTTGACATCACATTTCTTCTGTGTTGGTCCAGTGGCTCTCTGGGTTAATGCGCCTGACTTGTGAGCAAGTGTTCATGAGTTCAACTCCACAAAGAATATTTTCATTCAGCTTCCTATAGAGCCAATGGAAATTTCCGTTGATCTTGGTCTTGAGATAGAGCAATTGTGAGATATAAAATCTGTATTAATTGTTCATAAAGATCAAGATGTCATCATACACTGTACAGATTGGCATTAACAATAACATAGAGAAACCAATGGATTTCTTTTTTAACTTACCTATTAGCGATTCAATGTTCACTGCCCTTCTTGACATCAAATTGCACCTGTGATGGTCCACTGGATTACTGGGTTGATGCGTCTCCTTTGTGAACAGATGTTCATGAGTTCAACTCCACGGAAAGTGTTTTTAATTTACTTACTCATAAGCTTCTTATAGAGCTAATGAAAATTTGCTTTGATTTTGGACTTGAGATAGTGCAATTGTGAGAAATAGAATCTGTATTAATTGTTCATGAAGAACAAGATATCATCATACGCTGTATAGATTGGCATTAACAATAATATAGTGAAACCAATGGTTTTCTTTTTTAACTTACCTATTAGCGATTCAATGTTCACTGCCCTTATTGACATCACATTGCTCCTGTGATGGTCCAGTGACTCGCTTGGTTAATGCGCCTGACTTGTGAAGAGGTGTTCTTGTGTTCAGCTCCACGAAGAGTATTTTTCATTTAGCTTCCTATAGAGCCAAAAGAAATTTGCATTGATTTTGGACTTGAGATAGTGCAATTGTGAGATATAGAATCTGTATTAATTGTTCATAAAGAACAAGATGTCATCATACACTGTACAGATTGGCATTAACAGTAACATAGAGAAACCAATGGATTTCTTTTTTAACTTACCTATTAGCGATTCAATGTTCACTGTCCTTCTTGACATCAAATTGCACCTGTGATGGTCCACTGGCTTACTGCGTTGATGCGCCTGCTTTGTGAACAGATGCTCATGAGTTCGACTAAACGGAAAGTATTTTTAATTTACTTACTCATAAGCTTCTTATAGAGCCAAAAGAAATTTGCATTGATTTTGCACTTGAGATAGTGCAATTGTGAGAAATAGAATCTGTATTAATTGTTCATAAAGAACAAGATGTCATCATACGCTGTATAGATTGGCATTAACAATAACATAGTGAAACCAATGGATTTCTTTTTTAACTTACCTATTAGCGATTCAATGTTCACTGCCCTTCTTGACATCACATTGCTCCTGTGATGGTCCAGTGGCTCCCTTGGTTAATGCGCCTGACTTGTGAAGAGGTGTTCTTGTGTTCAGCTCCACGAAGAGCATTTTTCATTTAGCTTCCTATAGAGCCAATAGAAATTTGCATTGATTTTGGACTTGAGATAGTGCAATTGTGAGAAATAAAATCTGTATTAATTGCTCATAAAGAACAAGATGTCATCATACGCTGTATAGATTGGCATTAACAATAACATAGTGAAACCAATGGATTTCTTTTTTAACTTACCTATTAGCGATTCAATGTTCACTGCCCTTCTTGACATCAAATTGCACCTGTGATGGTCCACTGGCTTACTGAGTTGATGTGCCTGCTTTGTGAACAGATGTTCATGAGTTCGACTAAACGGAAAATATTTTTAATTTACTTACTCATAAGCTTCTTATAGAGCCAATAGAAATTTGCATTGATTTTGGACTTGAGATAGTGCAATTGTGAGAAATAAAATCTGTATTAATTGCTCATAAAGAACAAGATGTCATCATACGCTGTATAGATTGGCATTAACAATAACATAGTGAAACCAATGGATTTCTTTTTTAACTGACCTATTAGCGATTCAATGTTCACTGCTCTTCTTGACATCACATTTCTTCTGTGTTGGTCCAGTGGCTCTCTGGGTTAATGCGCCTGACTTGTGAGCAAGTGTTCATGAGTTCAACTCCACAGAGAATATTTTCATTCAGCTTCCTATAGAGCCAATGGAAATTTGCATTGATCTTGGGCTTGAGATAGAGCAATTGTGAGATATAAAATCTGTATTAATTGTTCATAAAGATCAAGATGTCATCATACACTGTACAGATTGGCATTAACAATAACATAGAGAAACCAATGGATTTCTTTTTTAACTTACCTATTAGCGATTCAATGTTCACTGCCCTTCTTGACATCACATTTCTCCTGTGATGGTCCAGTGGCTCCTTTAGTTAATGCGCCTGACTTGTGAAGAGGTGTTCTTGTGTTCAGCTCCACGAAGAGTATTTTTCATTTAGCTTCCTATAGAGCCAATAGAAATTTGCATTGATTTTGGACTTGAGATAGTGCAATTGTGAGAAATAGAATCTGTATTAATTGTTCATAAAGAACAAGATGTCATCATACGCTGTATAGGTTGGCATTAACAATAACATAGTGAAACCAATGGATTCCTTTTTTAACTTACCTATACAATACAATACAATACAATACAATATATGTACTTTTTACCTTTTGTGTCTCCCCCACTTGCTCATAGACTGTAAGCTCGCGAGCAGGGCCCTCACTCCTGAGATATGAAATATGCTTATTCTGTATTGTCTGTATAAGTCCCCCCTAAAATTTGTAAAGTGCTGCGGAATATGTTGGCGCTATAAAAATAAACTATTATTATTATTATTATTAGCGATTCAATGTTCACTGCTCTTCTTGACATCACATTTCTTCTGTGTTGGTCCAGTGGCTCTCTGGGTTAATGCGCCTGACTTGTGAGCAAGTGTTCAAGAGTTCGACTCCACAGAGAGTATTTTCATTCAGCTTCCTATAGAGCCAATGGAAATTTGCATTGATCTTGGGCTTGAGATAGTGCAATTGTGAGATATAAAATCTGTATTAATTGTTCATAAAGAACAAGATGTCATCATACACTGTACAGATTGGCATTAACAATAACATAGAGAAACCAATGGATTTCTTTTTTAACTTACCTATTAGCGATTCAATGTTCACTGCCCTTCTTGACATCAAATTGCACCTGTGATGGTCCACTGGCTTACTGAGTTGATGTGCCTGCTTTGTGAACAGATGTTCATGAGTTCGACTAAACGGAAAATATTTTTAATTTACTTACTCATAAGCTTCTTATAGAGCCAATAGAAATTTGCATTGATTTTGGACTTGAGATAGTGCAATTGTGAGAAATAGAATCTGTATTAATTGTTCATAAAGAACAAGATGTCATCATACGCTGTATAGATTGGCATTAACAATAACATAGTGAAACCAATGGATTTCTTTTTTAACTTACCTATTAGCGATTCAATGTTCACTGCCCTTCTTGACATCAAATTGCACCTGTGATGGTCCACTGTATTACTGGGTTGATGCACCTCCTTTGTGAACCGATGTTCATGAGTTCAACTCCACGGAAAGTGTTTTTAATTTACTTACTCATAAGCTTCTTATAGAGCCAATGAAAATTTGCTTTGATTTTGGACTTGAGATAGTGCAATTGTGAGAAATAGAATCTGTATTAATTGTTCATAAAGAACAAGATGTCATCATACGCTGTATAGATTGGCATTAACAATAACATAGTGAAACCAATGGATTTATTTTTTAACTTACCTATTAGCGATTCAATGTTCACTGCCCTTCTTGACATCACTTTGCTCATGTGATGGTCCAGTGGCTCCCTTGGTTAATGCGCCTGACTTGTGAAGAGGTGTTCTTGTGTTCAGCTCCACGAAGAGTATTTTTCTTTTAGCTTCCTATAGAGCCAATTGAAATTTGCATTGATTTTGGACTTGAGATAGTGCAATTGTGAGAAATAGAATCTGTATTAATTGTTCATAAAGAACAAGATGTCATCATACGCTGTATAGATTGGCATTAACAATAACATAGTGAAACCAATGGATTTCTTTTTTAACTTACCTATTAGCGATTCAATGTTCACTGCTCTTCTTGACATCACATTTCTTCTGTGTTGGTCCAGTGGCTCTCTGGGTTAATGCGCCTGACTTGTGAGCAAGTGTTCATGAGTTCAACTCCACAAAGAATATTTTCATTCAGCTTCCTATAGAGCCAATGGAAATTTCCGTTGATCTTGGTCTTGAGATAGAGCAATTGTGAGATATAAAATCTGTATTAATTGTTCATAAAGATCAAGATGTCATCATACACTGTACAGATTGGCATTAACAATAACATAGAGAAACCAATGGATTTCTTTTTTAACTTACCTATTAGCGATTCAATGTTCACTGCCCTTCTTGACATCAAATTGCACCTGTGATGGTCCACTGGATTACTGGGTTGATGCGTCTCCTTTGTGAACAGATGTTCATGAGTTCAACTCCACGGAAAGTGTTTTTAATTTACTTACTCATAAGCTTCTTATAGAGCTAATGAAAATTTGCTTTGATTTTGGACTTGAGATAGTGCAATTGTGAGAAATAGAATCTGTATTAATTGTTCATGAAGAACAAGATATCATCATACGCTGTATAGATTGGCATTAACAATAATATAGTGAAACCAATGGTTTTCTTTTTTAACTTACCTATTAGCGATTCAATGTTCACTGCCCTTATTGACATCACATTGCTCCTGTGATGGTCCAGTGACTCGCTTGGTTAATGCGCCTGACTTGTGAAGAGGTGTTCTTGTGTTCAGCTCCACGAAGAGTATTTTTCATTTAGCTTCCTATAGAGCCAAAAGAAATTTGCATTGATTTTGGACTTGAGATAGTGCAATTGTGAGATATAGAATCTGTATTAATTGTTCATAAAGAACAAGATGTCATCATACACTGTACAGATTGGCATTAACAGTAACATAGAGAAACCAATGGATTTCTTTTTTAACTTACCTATTAGCGATTCAATGTTCACTGTCCTTCTTGACATCAAATTGCACCTGTGATGGTCCACTGGCTTACTGCGTTGATGCGCCTGCTTTGTGAACAGATGCTCATGAGTTCGACTAAACGGAAAGTATTTTTAATTTACTTACTCATAAGCTACTTATAGAGCCAAAAGAAATTTGCATTGATTTTGCACTTGAGATAGTGCAATTGTGAGAAATAGAATCTGTATTAATTGTTCATAAAGAACAAGATGTCATCATACGCTGTATAGATTGGCATTAACAATAACATAGTGAAACCAATGGATTTCTTTTTTAACTTACCTATTAGCGATTCAATGTTCACTGCCCTTCTTGACATCACATTGCTCCTGTGATGGTCCAGTGGCTCCCTTGGTTAATGCGCCTGACTTGTGAAGAGGTGTTCTTGTGTTCAGCTCCACGAAGAGCATTTTTCATTTAGCTTCCTATAGAGCCAATAGAAATTTGCATTGATTTTGGACTTGAGATAGTGCAATTGTGAGAAATAAAATCTGTATTAATTGCTCATAAAGAACAAGATGTCATCATACGCTGTATAGATTGGCATTAACAATAACATAGTGAAACCAATGGATTTCTTTTTTAACTTACCTATTAGCGATTCAATGTTCACTGCCCTTCTTGACATCAAATTGCACCTGTGATGGTCCACTGGCTTACTGAGTTGATGTGCCTGCTTTGTGAACAGATGTTCATGAGTTCGACTAAACGGAAAATATTTTTAATTTACTTACTCATAAGCTTCTTATAGAGCCAATAGAAATTTGCATTGATTTTGGACTTGAGATAGTGCAATTGTGAGAAATAAAATCTGTATTAATTGCTCATAAAGAACAAGATGTCATCATACGCTGTATAGATTGGCATTAACAATAACATAGTGAAACCAATGGATTTCTTTTTTAACTGACCTATTAGCGATTCAATGTTCACTGCTCTTCTTGACATCACATTTCTTCTGTGTTGGTCCAGTGGCTCTCTGGGTTAATGCGCCTGACTTGTGAGCAAGTGTTCATGAGTTCAACTCCACAGAGAATATTTTCATTCAGCTTCCTATAGAGCCAATGGAAATTTGCATTGATCTTGGGCTTGAGATAGAGCAATTGTGAGATATAAAATCTGTATTAATTGTTCATAAAGATCAAGATGTCATCATACACTGTACAGATTGGCATTAACAATAACATAGAGAAACCAATGGATTTCTTTTTTAACTTACCTATTAGCGATTCAATGTTCACTGCCCTTCTTGACATCACATTTCTCCTGTGATGGTCCAGTGGCTCCTTTAGTTAATGCGCCTGACTTGTGAAGAGGTGTTCTTGTGTTCAGCTCCACGAAGAGTATTTTTCATTTAGCTTCCTATAGAGCCAATAGAAATTTGCATTGATTTTGGACTTGAGATAGTGCAATTGTGAGAAATAGAATCTGTATTAATTGTTCATAAAGAACAAGATGTCATCATACGCTGTATAGGTTGGCATTAACAATAACATAGTGAAACCAATGGATTCCTTTTTTAACTTACCTATACAATACAATACAATACAATACAATATATGTACTTTTTACCTTTTGTGTCTCCCCCACTTGCTCATAGACTGTAAGCTCGCGAGCAGGGCCCTCACTCCTGAGATATGAAATATGCTTATTCTGTATTGTCTGTATAAGTCCCCCCTAAAATTTGTAAAGTGCTGCGGAATATGTTGGCGCTATAAAAATAAACTATTATTATTATTATTATTAGCGATTCAATGTTCACTGCTCTTCTTGACATCACATTTCTTCTGTGTTGGTCCAGTGGCTCTCTGGGTTAATGCGCCTGACTTGTGAGCAAGTGTTCAAGAGTTCGACTCCACAGAGAGTATTTTCATTCAGCTTCCTATAGAGCCAATGGAAATTTGCATTGATCTTGGGCTTGAGATAGTGCAATTGTGAGATATAAAATCTGTATTAATTGTTCATAAAGAACAAGATGTCATCATACACTGTACAGATTGGCATTAACAATAACATAGAGAAACCAATGGATTTCTTTTTTAACTTACCTATTAGCGATTCAATGTTCACTGCCCTTCTTGACATCAAATTGCACCTGTGATGGTCCACTGGCTTACTGAGTTGATGTGCCTGCTTTGTGAACAGATGTTCATGAGTTCGACTAAACGGAAAATATTTTTAATTTACTTACTCATAAGCTTCTTATAGAGCCAATAGAAATTTGCATTGATTTTGGACTTGAGATAGTGCAATTGTGAGAAATAGAATCTGTATTAATTGTTCATAAAGAACAAGATGTCATCATACGCTGTATAGATTGGCATTAACAATAACATAGTGAAACCAATGGATTTCTTTTTTAACTTACCTATTAGCGATTCAATGTTCACTGCCCTTCTTGACATCAAATTGCACCTGTGATGGTCCACTGGATTACTGGGTTGATGCGCCTCCTTTGTGAACCGATGTTCATGAGTTCAACTCCACGGAAAGTGTTTTTAATTTACTTACTCATAAGCTTCTTATAGAGCCAATGAAAATTTGCTTTGATTTTGGACTTGAGATAGTGCAATTGTGAGAAATAGAATCTGTATTAATTGTTCATAAAGAACAAGATGTCATCATACGCTGTATAGATTGGCATTAACAATAACATAGTGAAACCAATGGATTTATTTTTTAACTTACCTATTAGCGATTCAATGTTCACTGCCCTTCTTGACATCACTTTGCTCATGTGATGGTCCAGTGGCTCCCTTGGTTAATGCGCCTGACTTGTGAAGAGGTGTTCTTGTGTTCAGCTCCACGAAGAGTATTTTCATTCAGCTTCCTATAGAGCCAATGGAAATTTGCATTGATCTTGGGCTTGAGATAGTGCAATTGTGAGATATAAAATCTGTATTAATTGTTCATAAAGAACAAGATGTCATCATACACTGTACAGATTGGCATTAACAATAACATAGAGAAACCAATGGATTTCTTTTTTAACTTACCTATTAGCGATTCAATGTTCACTGCCCTTCTTGACATCAAATTGCACCTGTGATGGTCCACTGGCTTACTGAGTTGATGTGCCTGCTTTGTGAACAGATGTTCATGAGTTCGACTAAACGGAAAATATTTTTAATTTACTTACTCATAAGCTTCTTATAGAGCCAATAGAAATTTGCATTGATTTTGGACTTGAGATAGTGCAATTGTGAGAAATAGAATCTGTATTAATTGTTCATAAAGAACAAGATGTCATCATACGCTATATAGATTGGCATTAACAATAACATAGTGAAACCAATGGATTTCTTTTTTAACTTACCTATTAGCGATTCAATGTTCACTGCCCTTCTTGACATCAAATTGCACCTGTGATGGTCCACTGGATTACTGGGTTGATGCGCCTCCTTTGTGAACCGATGTTCATGAGTTCAACTCCACGGAAAGTGTTTTTAATTTACTTACTCATAAGCTTCTTATAGAGCCAATGAAAATTTGCTTTGATTTTGGACTTGAGATAGTGCAATTGTGAGAAATAGAATCTGTATTAATTGTTCATAAAGAACAAGATGTCATCATACGCTGTATAGATTGGCATTAACAATAACATAGTGAAACCAATGGATTTATTTTTTAACTTACCTATTAGCGATTCAATGTTCACTGCCCTTCTTGACATCACTTTGCTCATGTGATGGTCCAGTGGCTCCCTTGGTTAATGCGCCTGACTTGTGAAGAGGTGTTCTTGTGTTCAGCTCCACGAAGAGTATTTTCATTCAGCTTCCTATAGAGCCAATGGAAATTTGCATTGATCTTGGGCTTGAGATAGTGCAATTGTGAGATATAAAATCTGTATTAATTGTTCATAAAGAACAAGATGTCATCATACACTGTACAGATTGGCATTAACAATAACATAGAGAAACCAATGGATTTCTTTTTTAACTTACCTATTAGCGATTCAATGTTCACTGCCCTTCTTGACATCAAATTGCACCTGTGATGGTCCACTGGCTTACTGAGTTGATGTGCCTGCTTTGTGAACAGATGTTCATGAGTTCGACTAAACGGAAAATATTTTTAATTTACTTACTCATAAGCTTCTTATAGAGCCAATAGAAATTTGCATTGATTTTGGACTTGAGATAGTGCAATTGTGAGAAATAGAATCTGTATTAATTGTTCACAAAGAACAAGATGTCATCATACGCTGTATAGATTGGCATTAACAATAACATAGTGAAACCAATGGATTTCTTTTTTAACTTACCTATTAGCGATTCAATGTTCACTGCCCTTCTTGACATCAAATTGCACCTGTGATGGTCCACTGGATTACTGGGTTGATGCGCCTCCTTTGTGAACCGATGTTCATGAGTTCAACTCCACGGAAAGTGTTTTTAATTTACTTACTCATAAGCTTCTTATAGAGCCAATGAAAATTTGCTTTGATTTTGGACTTGAGATAGTGCAATTGTGAGAAATAGAATCTGTATTAATTGTTCATAAAGAACAAGATGTCATCATACGCTGTATAGATTGGCATTAACAATAACATAGTGAAACCAATGGATTTATTTTTTAACTTACCTATTAGCGATTCAATGTTCACTGCCCTTCTTGACATCACTTTGCTCATGTGATGGTCCAGTGGCTCCCTTGGTTAATGCGCCTGACTTGTGAAGAGGTGTTCTTGTGTTCAGCTCCACGAAGAGTATTTTCATTCAGCTTCCTATAGAGCCAATGGAAATTTGCATTGATCTTGGGCTTGAGATAGTGCAATTGTGAGATATAAAATCTGTATTAATTGTTCATAAAGAACAAGATGTCATCATACACTGTACAGATTGGCATTAACAATAACATAGAGAAACCAATGGATTTCTTTTTTAACTTACCTATTAGCGATTCAATGTTCACTGCCCTTCTTGACATGAAATTGCACCTGTGATGGTCCACTGGCTTACTGAGTTGATGTGCCTGCTTTGTGAACAGATGTTCATGAGTTCGACTAAACGGAAAATATTTTTAATTTACTTACTCATAAGCTTCTTATAGAGCCAATAGAAATTTGCATTGATTTTGGACTTGAGATAGTGCAATTGTGAGAAATAGAATCTGTATTAATTGTTCATAAAGAACAAGATGTCATCATACGCTATATAGATTGGCATTAACAATAACATAGTGAAACCAATGGATTTCTTTTTTAACTTACCTATTAGCGATTCAATGTTCACTGCCCTTCTTGACATCAAATTGCACCTGTGATGGTCCACTGGATTACTGGGTTGATGCGCCTCCTTTGTGAACCGATGTTCATGAGTTCAACTCCACGGAAAGTGTTTTTAATTTACTTACTCATAAGCTTCTTATAGAGCCAATGAAAATTTGCTTTGATTTTGGACTTGAGATAGTGCAATTGTGAGAAATAGAATCTGTATTAATTGTTCATAAAGAACAAGATGTCATCATACGCTGTATAGATTGGCATTAACAATAACATAGTGAAACCAATGGATTTATTTTTTAACTTACCTATTAGCGATTCAATGTTCACTGCCCTTCTTGACATCACTTTGCTCATGTGATGGTCCAGTGGCTCCCTTGGTTAATGCGCCTGACTTGTGAAGAGGTGTTCTTGTGTTCAGCTCCACGAAGAGTATTTTCATTCAGCTTCCTATAGAGCCAATGGAAATTTGCATTGATCTTGGGCTTGAGATAGTGCAATTGTGAGATATAAAATCTGTATTAATTGTTCATAAAGAACAAGATGTCATCATACACTGTACAGATTGGCATTAACAATAACATAGAGAAACCAATGGATTTCTTTTTTAACTTACCTATTAGCGATTCAATGTTCACTGCCCTTCTTGACATCAAATTGCACCTGTGATGGTCCACTGGCTTACTGAGTTGATGTGCCTGCTTTGTGAACAGATGTTCATGAGTTCGACTAAACGGAAAATATTTTTAATTTACTTACTCATAAGCTTCTTATAGAGCCAATAGAAATTTGCATTGATTTTGGACTTGAGATAGTGCAATTGTGAGAAATAGAATCTGTATTAATTGTTCATAAAGAACAAGATGTCATCATACGCTGTATAGATTGGCATTAACAATAACATAGTGAAACCAATGGATTTCTTTTTTAACTTACCTATTAGCGATTCAATGTTCACTGCCCTTCTTGACATCAAATTGCACCTGTGATGGTCCACTGGATTACTGGGTTGATGCGCCTCCTTTGTGAACCGATGTTCATGAGTTCAACTCCACGGAAAGTGTTTTTAATTTACTTACTCATAAGCTTCTTATAGAGCCAATGAAAATTTGCTTTGATTTTGGACTTGAGATAGTGCAATTGTGAGAAATAGAATCTGTATTAATTGTTCATAAAGAACAAGATGTCATCATACGCTGTATAGATTGGCATTAACAATAACATAGTGAAACCAATGGATTTATTTTTTAACTTACCTATTAGCGATTCAATGTTCACTGCCCTTCTTGACATCACTTTGCTCATGTGATGGTCCAGTGGCTCCCTTGGTTAATGCGCCTGACTTGTGAAGAGGTGTTCTTGTGTTCAGCTCCACGAAGAGTATTTTTCTTTTAGCTTCCTATAGAGCCAATTGAAATTTGCATTGATTTTGGACTTGAGATAGTGCAATTGTGAGAAATAGAATCTGTATTAATTGTTCATAAAGAACAAGATGTCATCATACGCTGTATAGATTGGCATTAACAATAACATAGTGAAACCAATGGATTTCTTTTTTAACTTACCTATTAGCGATTCAATGTTCACTGCTCTTCTTGACATCACATTTCTTCTGTGTTGGTCCAGTGGCTCTCTGGGTTAATGCGCCTGACTTGTGAGCAAGTGTTCATGAGTTCAACTCCACAAAGAATATTTTCATTCAGCTTCCTATAGAGCCAATGGAAATTTCCATTGATCTTGGGCTTGAGATAGTGCAATTGTGAGATATAGAATCTGTATTAATTGTTCATAAAGAACAAGATGTCATCATACGCTGTATAGATTGGCATTAACAATAACATAGTGAAACCAATGGATTTCTTTTTTAACTTACCTATTAGCGATTCTATGTTCACTGCCCTTCTTGACATCACATTGCTCCTGTGATGGTCCAGTGGCTCCCTTGGTTAATGCGCCTGACTTGTGAAGAGGTGTTCTTGTGTTCAGCTCCACGAAGAGCATTTTTCATTTAGCTTCCTATAGAGCCAATAGAAATTTGCATTGATTTTGGACTTGAGATAGTGCAATTGTGAGAAATAAAATCTGTATTAATTGCTCATAAAGAACAAGATGTCATCATACGCTGTATAGATTGGCATTAACAATAACATAGTGAAACCAATGGATTTCTTTTTTAACTTACCTATTAGCGATTCAATGTTCACTGCCCTTCTTGACATCAAATTGCACCTGTGATGGTCCACTGGATTACTGGGTTGATGCGCCTCCTTTGTGAACCGATGTTCATGAGTTCAACTCCACGGAAAGTGTTTTTAATTTACTTACTCATAAGCTTCTTATAGAGCCAATGAAAATTTGCTTTGATTTTGGACTTGAGATAGTGCAATTGTGAGAAATAGAATCTGTATTAATTGTTCATAAAGAACAAGATGTCATCATACGCTGTATAGATTGGCATTAACAATAACATAGTGAAACCAATGGATTTATTTTTTAACTTACCTATTAGCGATTCAATGTTCACTGCCCTTCTTGACATCACTTTGCTCATGTGATGGTCCAGTGGCTCCCTTGGTTAATGCGCCTGACTTGTGAAGAGGTGTTCTTGTGTTCAGCTCCACGAAGAGTATTTTTCTTTTAGCTTCCTATAGAGCCAATTGAAATTTGCATTGATTTTGGACTTGAGATAGTGCAATTGTGAGAAATAGAATCTGTATTAATTGTTCATAAAGAACAAGATGTCATCATACGCTGTATAGATTGGCATTAACAATAACATAGTGAAACCAATGGATTTCTTTTTTAACTTACCTATTAGCGATTCAATGTTCACTGCTCTTCTTGACATCACATTTCTTCTGTGTTGGTCCAGTGGCTCTCTGGGTTAATGCGCCTGACTTGTGAGCAAGTGTTCTTGAGTTCAACTCCACAAAGAATATTTTCATTCAGCTTCCTATAGAGCCAATGGAATTTTCCATTGATCTTGGGCTTGAGATAGTGCAATTGTGAGATATAGAATCTGTATTAATTGTTCATAAAGAACAAGATGTCATCATACACTGTACAGATTGGCATTAACAGTAACATAGAGAAACCAATGGATTTCTTTTTTAACTTACCTATTAGCGATTCAATGTTCACTGTCCTTCTTGACATCAAATTGCACCTGTGATGGTCCACTGGCTTACTGCGTTGATGCGCCTGCTTTGTGAACAGATGCTCATGAGTTCGACTAAACGGAAAGTATTTTTAATTTACTTACTCATAAGCTTCTTATAGAGCCAATAGAAATTTGCATTGATTTTGCACTTGAGATAGTGCAATTGTGAGAAATAGAATCTGTATTAATTGTTCATAAAGAACAAGATGTCATCATACGCTGTATAGATTGGCATTAACAATAACATAGTGAAACCAATGGATTTCTTTTTTAACTTACCTATTAGCGATTCTATGTTCACTGCCCTTCTTGACATCACATTGCTCCTGTGATGGTCCAGTGGCTCCCTTGGTTAATGCGCCTGACTTGTGAAGAGGTGTTCTTGTGTTCAGCTCCACGAAGAGCATTTTTCATTTAGCTTCCTATAGAGCCAATAGAAATTTGCATTGATTTTGGACTTGAGATAGTGCAATTGTGAGAAATAAAATCTGTATTAATTGCTCATAAAGAACAAGATGTCATCATACGCTGTATAGATTGGCATTAACAATAACATAGTGAAACCAATGGATTTCTTTTTTAACTTACCTATTAGCGATTCAATGTTCACTGCCCTTCTTGACATCAAATTGCACCTGTGATGGTCCACTGGATTACTGGGTTGATGCGCCTCCTTTGTGAACCGATGTTCATGAGTTCAACTCCACGGAAAGTGTTTTTAATTTACTTACTCATAAGCTTCTTATAGAGCCAATGAAAATTTGCTTTGATTTTGGACTTGAGATAGTGCAATTGTGAGAAATAGAATCTGTATTAATTGTTCATAAAGAACAAGATGTCATCATACGCTGTATAGATTGGCATTAACAATAACATAGTGAAACCAATGGATTTATTTTTTAACTTACCTATTAGCGATTCAATGTTCACTGCCCTTCTTGACATCACTTTGCTCATGTGATGGTCCAGTGGCTCCCTTGGTTAATGCGCCTGACTTGTGAAGAGGTGTTCTTGTGTTCAGCTCCACGAAGAGTATTTTTCTTTTAGCTTCCTATAGAGCCAATTGAAATTTGCATTGATTTTGGACTTGAGATAGTGCAATTGTGAGAAATAGAATCTGTATTAATTGTTCATAAAGAACAAGATGTCATCATACGCTGTATAGATTGGCATTAACAATAACATAGTGAAACCAATGGATTTCTTTTTTAACTTACCTATTAGCGATTCAATGTTCACTGCTCTTCTTGACATCACATTTCTTCTGTGTTGGTCCAGTGGCTCTCTGGGTTAATGCGCCTGACTTGTGAGCAAGTGTTCATGAGTTCAACTCCACAAAGAATATTTTCATTCAGCTTCCTATAGAGCCAATGGAATTTTCCATTGATCTTGGGCTT
Source organism: Phyllobates terribilis (assembly GCF_046119375.1). Lineage (NCBI taxonomy): Eukaryota > Metazoa > Chordata > Amphibia > Anura > Dendrobatidae > Phyllobates > Phyllobates terribilis. The sequence continues at coordinate 321,369,057 of NW_027362764.1, read as the reverse complement.
GAGATAGTGCAATTGTGAGATATAGAATCTGTATTAATTGTTCATAAAGAACAAGATGTCATCATACACTGTACAGATTGGCATTAACAGTAACATAGAGAAACCAATGGATTTCTTTTTTAACTTACCTATTAGCGATTCAATGTTCACTGTCCTTCTTGACATCAAATTGCACCTGTGATGGTCCACTGGCTTACTGCGTTGATGCGCCTGCTTTGTGAACAGATGCTCATGAGTTCGACTAAACGGAAAGTATTTTTAATTTACTTACTCATAAGCTTCTTATAGAGCCAATAGAAATTTGCATTGATTTTGCACTTGAGATAGTGCAATTGTGAGAAATAGAATCTGTATTAATTGTTCATAAAGAACAAGATGTCATCATACGCTGTATAGATTGGCATTAACAATAACATAGTGAAACCAATGGATTTCTTTTTTAACTTACCTATTAGCGATTCTATGTTCACTGCCCTTCTTGACATCACATTGCTCCTGTGATGGTCCAGTGGCTCCCTTGGTTAATGCGCCTGACTTGTGAAGAGGTGTTCTTGTGTTCAGCTCCACGAAGAGCATTTTTCATTTAGCTTCCTATAGAGCCAATAGAAATTTGCATTGATTTTGGACTTGAGATAGTGCAATTGTGAGAAATAAAATCTGTATTAATTGCTCATAAAGAACAAGATGTCATCATACGCTGTATAGATTGGCATTAACAATAACATAGTGAAACCAATGGATTTCTTTTTTAACTTACCTATTAGCGATTCAATGTTCACTGCCCTTCTTGACATCAAATTGCCCCTGTGATGGTCCACTGGCTTACTGAGTTGATGTGCCTGCTTTGTGAACAGATGTTCATGAGTTCGACTAAACGGAAAATATTTTTAATTTACTTACTCATAAGCTTCTTATAGAGCCAATAGAAATTTGCATTGATTTTGGACTTGAGATAGTGCAATTGTGAGAAATAGAATCTGTATTAATTGTTCATAAAGAACAAGATGTCATCATACGCTGTATAGATTGGCATTAACAATAACATAGTGAAACCAATGGATTTCTTTTTTAACTTACCTATTAGCGATTCAATGTTCACTGCCCTTCTTGACATCAAATTGCACCTGTGATGGTCCACTGGATTACTGGGTTGATGCGCCTCCTTTGTGAACCGATGTTCATGAGTTCAACTCCACGGAAAGTGTTTTTAATTTACTTACTCATAAGCTTCTTATAGAGCCAATGAAAATATGCTTTGATTTTGGACTTGAGATAGTGCAATTGTGAGAAATAGAATCTGTATTAATTGTTCATAAAGAACAAGATGTCATCATACGCTGTATAGATTGGCATTAACAATAACATAGTGAAACCAATGGATTTCTTTTTTAACTTACCTATTAGCGATTCAATGTTCACTGCCCTTCTTGACATCAAATTGCACCTGTGATGGTCCACTGGATTACTGGGTTGATGCGCCTCCTTTGTGAACCGATGTTCATGAGTTCAACTCCACGGAAAGTGTTTTTAATTTACTTACTCATAAGCTTCTTATAGAGCCAATGAAAATTTGCTTTGATTTTGGACTTGAGATAGTGCAATTGTGAGAAATAGAATCTGTATTAATTGTTCATAAAGAACAAGATGTCATCATACGCTGTATAGATTGGCATTAACAATAACATAGTGAAACCAATGGATTTATTTTTTAACTTACCTATTAGCGATTCAATGTTCACTGCCCTTCTTGACATCACTTTGCTCATGTGATGGTCCAGTGGCTCCCTTGGTTAATGCGCCTGACTTGTGAAGAGGTGTTCTTGTGTTCAGCTCCACGAAGAGTATTTTTCTTTTAGCTTCCTATAGAGCCAATTGAAATTTGCATTGATTTTGGACTTGAGATAGTGCAATTGTGAGAAATAGAATCTGTATTAATTGTTCATAAAGAACAAGATGTCATCATACGCTGTATAGATTGGCATTAACAATAACATAGTGAAACCAATGGATTTCTTTTTTAACTTACCTATTAGCGATTCAATGTTCACTGCTCTTCTTGACATCACATTTCTTCTGTGTTGGTCCAGTGGCTCTCTGGGTTAATGCGCCTGACTTGTGAGCAAGTGTTCTTGAGTTCAACTCCACAAAGAATATTTTCATTCAGCTTCCTATAGAGCCAATGGAATTTTCCATTGATCTTGGGCTTGAGATAGTGCAATTGTGAGATATAGAATCTGTATTAATTGTTCATAAAGAACAAGATGTCATCATACACTGTACAGATTGGCATTAACAGTAACATAGAGAAACCAATGGATTTCTTTTTTAACTTACCTATTAGCGATTCAATGTTCACTGTCCTTCTTGACATCAAATTGCACCTGTGATGGTCCACTGGCTTACTGCGTTGATGCGCCTGCTTTGTGAACAGATGCTCATGAGTTCGACTAAACGGAAAGTATTTTTAATTTACTTACTCATAAGCTTCTTATAGAGCCAATAGAAATTTGCATTGATTTTGCACTTGAGATAGTGCAATTGTGAGAAATAGAATCTGTATTAATTGTTCATAAAGAACAAGATGTCATCATACGCTGTATAGATTGGCATTAACAATAACATAGTGAAACCAATGGATTTCTTTTTTAACTTACCTATTAGCGATTCTATGTTCACTGCCCTTCTTGACATCACATTGCTCCTGTGATGGTCCAATGGCTCCCTTGGTTAATGCGCCTGACTTGTGAAGAGGTGTTCTTGTGTTCAGCTCCACGAAGAGCATTTTTCATTTAGCTTCCTATAGAGCCAATAGAAATTTGCATTGATTTTGGACTTGAGATAGTGCAATTGTGAGAAATAAAATCTGTATTAATTGCTCATAAAGAACAAGATGTCATCATACGCTGTATAGATTGGCATTAACAATAACATAGTGAAACCAATGGATTTCTTTTTTAACTTACCTATTAGCGATTCAATGTTCACTGCCCTTCTTGACATCAAATTGCACCTGTGATGGTCCACTGGATTACTGGGTTGATGCGCCTCCTTTGTGAACCGATGTTCATGAGTTCAACTCCACGGAAAGTGTTTTTAATTTACTTACTCATAAGCTTCTTATAGAGCCAATGAAAATTTGCTTTGATTTTGGACTTGAGATAGTGCAATTGTGAGAAATAGAATCTGTATTAATTGTTCATAAAGAACAAGATGTCATCATACGCTGTATAGATTGGCATTAACAATAACATAGTGAAACCAATGGATTTATTTTTTAACTTACCTATTAGCGATTCAATGTTCACTGCCCTTCTTGACATCACTTTGCTCATGTGATGGTCCAGTGGCTCCCTTGGTTAATGCGCCTGACTTGTGAAGAGGTGTTCTTGTGTTCAGCTCCACGAAGAGTATTTTTCTTTTAGCTTCCTATAGAGCCAATTGAAATTTGCATTGATTTTGGACTTGAGATAGTGCAATTGTGAGAAATAGAATCTGTATTAATTGTTCATAAAGAACAAGATGTCATCATACGCTGTATAGATTGGCATTAACAATAACATAGTGAAACCAATGGATTTCTTTTTTAACTTACCTATTAGCGATTCAATGTTCACTGCTCTTCTTGACATCACATTTCTTCTGTGTTGGTCCAGTGGCTCTCTGGGTTAATGCGCCTGACTTGTGAGCAAGTGTTCATGAGTTCAACTCCACAAAGAATATTTTCATTCAGCTTCCTATAGAGCCAATGGAATTTTCCATTGATCTTGGGCTTGAGATAGTGCAATTGTGAGATATAGAATCTGTATTAATTGTTCATAAAGAACAAGATGTCATCATACACTGTACAGATTGGCATTAACAGTAACATAGAGAAACCAATGGATTTCTTTTTTAACTTACCTATTAGCGATTCAATGTTCACTGTCCTTCTTGACATCAAATTGCACCTGTGATGGTCCACTGGCTTACTGCGTTGATGCGCCTGCTTTGTGAACAGATGCTCATGAGTTCGACTAAACGGAAAGTATTTTTAATTTACTTACTCATAAGCTTCTTATAGAGCCAATAGAAATTTGCATTGATTTTGCACTTGAGATAGTGCAATTGTGAGAAATAGAATCTGTATTAATTGTTCATAAAGAACAAGATGTCATCATACGCTGTATAGATTGGCATTAACAATAACATAGTGAAACCAATGGATTTCTTTTTTAACTTACCTATTAGCGATTCTATGTTCACTGCCCTTCTTGACATCACATTGCTCCTGTGATGGTCCAGTGGCTCCCTTGGTTAATGCGCCTGACTTGTGAAGAGGTGTTCTTGTGTTCAGCTCCACGAAGAGCATTTTTCATTTAGCTTCCTATAGAGCCAATAGAAATTTGCATTGATTTTGGACTTGAGATAGTGCAATTGTGAGAAATAAAATCTGTATTAATTGCTCATAAAGAACAAGATGTCATCATACGCTGTATAGATTGGCATTAACAATAACATAGTGAAACCAATGGATTTCTTTTTTAACTTACCTATTAGCGATTCAATGTTCACTGCCCTTCTTGACATCAAATTGCCCCTGTGATGGTCCACTGGCTTACTGAGTTGATGTGCCTGCTTTGTGAACAGATGTTCATGAGTTCGACTAAACGGAAAATATTTTTAATTTACTTACTCATAAGCTTCTTATAGAGCCAATAGAAATTTGCATTGATTTTGGACTTGAGATAGTGCAATTGTGAGAAATAGAATCTGTATTAATTGTTCATAAAGAACAAGATGTCATCATACGCTGTATAGATTGGCATTAACAATAACATAGTGAAACCAATGGATTTCTTTTTTAACTTACCTATTAGCGATTCAATGTTCACTGCCCTTCTTGACATCAAATTGCACCTGTGATGGTCCACTGGATTACTGGGTTGATGCGCCTCCTTTGTGAACCGATGTTCATGAGTTCAACTCCACGGAAAGTGTTTTTAATTTACTTACTCATAAGCTTCTTATAGAGCCAATGAAAATATGCTTTGATTTTGGACTTGAGATAGTGCAATTGTGAGAAATAGAATCTGTATTAATTGTTCATAAAGAACAAGATGTCATCATACGCTGTATAGATTGGCATTAACAATAACATAGTGAAACCAATGGATTTATTTTTTAACTTACCTATTAGCGATTCAATGTTCACTGCCCTTCTTGACATCACTTTGCTCATGTGATGGTCCAGTGGCTCCCTTGGTTAATGCGCCTGAATTGTGAAGAGGTGTTCTTGTGTTCAGCTCCACGAAGAGTATTTTTCTTTTAGCTTCCTATAGAGCCAATTGAAATTTGCATTGATTTTGGACTTGAGATAGTGCAATTGTGAGAAATAGAATCTGTATTAATTGTTCATAAAGAACAAGATGTCATCATACGCTGTATAGATTGGCATTAACAATAACATAGTGAAACCAATGGATTTCTTTTTTAACTTACCTATTAGCGATTCAATGTTCACTGCTCTTCTTGACATCACATTTCTTCTGTGTTGGTCCAGTGGCTCTCTGGGTTAATGCGCCTGACTTGTGAGCAAGTGTTCATGAGTTCAGCTCCACAAAGAATATTTTCATTCAGCTTCCTATAGAGCCAATGGAAATTTCCATTGATCTTGGGCTTGAGATAGAGCAATTGTGAGATATAAAATCTGTATTAATTGTTCATAAAGATCAAGATGTCATCATACACTGTACAGATTGGCATTAACAATAACATAGTGAAACCAATGGATTCCTTTTTTAACTTACCTATACAATACAATACAATACAATACAATATATGTACTTTTTACCTTTTGTGTCTCCCCCACTTCCTCATAGACTGTAAGCTCGCGAGCAGGGCCCTCACTCCTGAGATATGAAATATGCTTATTCTGTATTGTCTGTATAAGTCCCCCCTAAAATTTGTAAAGTGCTGCGGAATATGTTGGCGCTATAAAAATAAACTATTATTATTATTATTATTAGCGATTCAATGTTCACTGCTCTTCTTGACATCACATTTCTTCTGTGTTGGTCCAGTGGCTCTCTGGGTTAATGCGCCTGACTTGTGAGCAAGTGTTTATGAGTTCGACTCCACAGAGAGTATTTTCATTCAGCTTCCTATAGAGCCAATGGAAATTTGCATTGATCTTGGGCTTGAGATAGAGCAATTGTGAGATATAAAATCTGTATTAATTGTTCATAAAGATCAAGATGTCATCATACACTGTACAGTTTGGCATTAACAATAACATAGAGAAACCAATGGATTTCTTTTTTAACTTACCTATTAGCGATTCAATGTTCACTGCCCTTCTTGACATCAAATTGCACCTGTGATGGTCCACTGGATTACTGGGTTGATGCGTCTCCTTTGTGAACAGATGTTCATGAGTTCAACTCCACGGAAAGTGTTTTTAATTTACTTACTCATAAGCTTCTTATAGAGCTAATGAAAATTTGCTTTGATTTTGGACTTGAGATAGTGCAATTGTGAGAAATAGAATCTGTATTAATTGTTCATGAAGAACAAGATATCATTATACGCTGTATAGATTGGCATTAACAATAACATAGTGAAACCAATGGTTTTCTTTTTTAACTTACCTATTAGCGATTCAATGTTCACTGCCCTTATTGACATCACATTGCTCCTGTGATGGTCCAGTGGCTCGCTTGGTTAATGCGCCTGACTTGTGAAGAGGTGTTCTTGTGTTCAGCTCCACAAAGAGTATTTTTCATTTAGCTTCCTATAGAGCCAAAAGAAATTTGCATTGATTTTGGACTTGAGATAGTGCAATTGTGAGATATAGAATCTGTATTAATTGTTCATAAAGAACAAGATGTCATCATACACTGTACAGATTGGCATTAACAGTAACATAGAGAAATCAATGGATTTCTTTTTTAACTTACCTATTAGCGATTCAATGTTCACTGCCCTTCTTGACATCAAATTGCACCTGTGATGGTCCATTGGCTTACTGGGTTGATGCGCCTGCTTTGTGAACAGACGCTCATGAGTTCAACTCCACGGAAAGTGTTTTTAATTTACTTACTCATAAGCTTCTTATAGAGCCAATGAAAATTTGCTTTGATTTTGGACTTGAGATAGTGCAATTGTGAGAAATAGAATCTGTATTAATTGTTCATAAAGAACAAGATGTCATCATACGCTGTATAGATTGGCATTAACAATAACATAGTGAAACCAATGGATTTATTTTTTAACTTACCTATTAGCGATTCAATGTTCACTGCCCTTCTTGACATCACATTGCTCCTGTGATGGTCCAGTGGCTCCTTTGGTTAATGCGCCTGACTTGTGAAGAGGTGTTCTTGTGTTCAGCTCCACGAAGAGTATTTTTCATTTAGCTTCCTATAGAGCCAATAGAAATTTGCATTGATTTTGGACTTGAGATAGTGCAATTGTGAGAAATAAAATCTGTATTAATTGCTCATAAAGAACAAGATGTCATCATACGCTGTATAGATTGGCATTAACAATAACATAGTGAAACCAATGGATTTCTTTTTTAACTTACCTTTTAGCGATTCAATGTTCACTGCCCTTCTTGACATCACATTGCTCCTGTGATGGTCCAGTGGCTCCTTTGGTTAATGCACCTGACTTGTGAAGAGGGGTTCTTGTGTTCAGCTCCACGAAGAGTATTTTTCATTTAGCTTCCTATAGAGCCAATAGAAATTTGCATTGATTTTGGACTTGAGATAGTGCAATTGTGAGAAATAGAATCTGTATTAATTGTTCATAAAGAACAAGATGTCATCATACGCTGTATAGGTTGGCATTAACAATAACATAGTGAAACCAATGGATTCCTTTTTTAACTTACCTATACAATACAATACAATACAATACAATATATGTACTTTTTACCTTTTGTGTCTCCCCCACTTCCTCATAGACTGTAAGCTCGCGAGCAGGGCCCTCACTCCTGAGATATGAAATATGCTTATTCTGTATTGTCTGTATAAGTCCCCCCTAAAATTTGTAAAGTGCTGCGGAATATGTTGGCGCTATAAAAAAAAACTATTATTATTATTATTATTATTATTAGCGATTCAATGTTCACTGCTCTTCTTGACATCACATTTCTTCTGTTTCGGTCCAGTGGCTCTCTGGGTTAATGCGCCTGACTTGTGAGCAAGTGTTCATGAGTTTGACTCCACAGAGAGTGTTTTTCATTTAGCTTCCTATAGAGCCAATGGAAATTTGCATTGATTTTGGGCTTGAGATAGTGCAATTGTGAGATATAGAATCTGTATTAATTGTTCATAAAGAACAAGATGTCATCATACGCTGTATAGATTGGCATTAACAATAACATAGTGAAACCAATGGATTTCTTTTTTAACTTACCTATTAGCGATTCAATGTTCACTGCCCTTCTTGACATCAAATTGCACCTGTGATGGTCCACTGGATTACTGGGTTGATGCGCCTCCTTTGTGAACCGATGTTCATGAGTTCAACTCCACGGAAAGTGTTTTTAATTTACTTACTCATAAGCTTCTTATAGAGCCAATGAAAATTTGCTTTGATTTTGGACTTGAGATAGTGCAATTGTGAGAAATAGAATCTGTATTAATTGTTCATAAAGAACAAGATGTCATCATACGCTGTATAGATTGGCATTAACAATAACATAGTGAAACCAATGGATTTATTTTTTAACTTACCTATTAGCGATTCAATGTTCACTGCCCTTCTTGACATCACTTTGCTCATGTGATGGTCCAGTGGCTCCCTTGGTTAATGCGCCTGACTTGTGAAGAGGTGTTCTTGTGTTCAGCTCCACGAAGAGTATTTTTCTTTTAGCTTCCTATAGAGCCAATTGAAATTTGCATTGATTTTGGACTTGAGATAGTGCAATTGTGAGAAATAGAATCTGTATTAATTGTTCATAAAGAACAAGATGTCATCATACGCTGTATAGATTGGCATTAACAATAACATAGTGAAACCAATGGATTTCTTTTTTAACTTACCTATTAGCGATTCAATGTTCACTGCTCTTCTTGACATCACATTTCTTCTTTGTTGGTCCAGTGGCTCTCTGGGTTAATGCGCCTGACTTGTGAGCAAGTGTTCATGAGTTCAACTCCACAAAGAATATTTTCATTCAGCTTCCTATAGAGCCAATGGAAATTTCCATTGATCTTGGGCTTGAGATAGTGCAATTGTGAGATATAGAATCTGTATTAATTGTTCATAAAGAACGAGATGTCATCATACACTGTACAGATTGGCATTAACAGTAACATAGAGAAACCAATGGATTTCTTTTTTAACTTACCTATTAGCGATTCAATGTTCACTGTCCTTCTTGACATCAAATTGCACCTGTGATGGTCCACTGGCTTACTGCGTTGATGCGCCTGCTTTGTGAACAGATGCTCATGAGTTCGACTAAACGGAAAGTATTTTTAATTTACTTACTCATAAGCTTCTTATAGAGCCAATAGAAATTTGCATTGATTTTGCACTTGAGATAGTGCAATTGTGAGAAATAGAATCTGTATTAATTGTTCATAAAGAACAAGATGTCATCATACGCTGTATAGATTGGCATTAACAATAACATAGTGAAACCAATGGATTTCTTTTTTAACTTACCTATTAGCGATTCTATGTTCACTGCCCTTCTTGACATCAAATTGCACCTGTGATGGTCCACTGGATTACTGGGTTGATGCGCCTGACTTGTGAAGAGGTGTTCTTGTGTTCAGCTCCACGAAGAGTATTTTTCATTTAGCTTCCTATAGAGCCAAAAGAAATTTGCATTGATTTTGGACTTGAGATAGTGCAATTGTGAGATATAGAATCTGTATTAATTGTTCATAAAGAACAAGATGTCATCATACACTGTACAGATTGGCATTAACAGTAACATAGAGAAACCAATGGATTTCTTTTTTAACTTACCTATTAGCGATTCAATGTTCACTGCTCTTCTTTACATCACATTTCTATCGTGATGGTCCAGTGGCTCTCTGGGTTAATGTGCCTGAGTTGTCAACAAGTGTTCATGAGTTCAACTCCACAGAGAGTATTTTTCATTTAGCTTCCTATAGAGCCAATGGAAATTTGCATTGATTTTGGGCTTGAGATAGTGCAATTGTGAGATATAGAATCTGTATTAATTGTTCATAAAGAACAAGATGTCATCATACACTGTACAGATTGGCATTAACAGTAACATAGAGAAACCAATGGATTTCTTTTTTAACTTACCTATTAGCGATTCAATGTTCACTGCCCTTCTTGACATCAAATTGCACCTGTGATGGTCCACTGGCTTACTGAGTTGATGTGCCTGCTTTGTGAACAGATGTTCAGGAGTTCGACTCCACGGAAAGTATTTTTTAATTTACTTACTCATAAGCTTCATATAGAGCCAATGGAAATTTGCATTGATTTTGGGCTTGAGATAGTGCAATTTTGAGAAATAGAATCTGTATTAATTGTTCATAAAGAACAAGATGTCATCATACACTGTACAGATTGGCATTAACAATAACATAGAGAAACCAATGGATTTCTTTTTTAACTTACCTATTAGCGATTCAATGTTCACTGCTCTTCTTGACATCACATTTCTTCTGTTTTGGTCCAGTGGCTGTCTGGGTTAATGCGCCTGACTTGTGAGCAAGTGTTCATGAGTTCAACTCCACAGAGAGTATTTTCATTCAGCTTCCTATAGAGCAAATGGAAATTTGCATTGATCTTGGGCTTGAGATAGTGCAATTGTGAGATATAAAATCTGTATTAATTGTTCATAAAGAACAAGATGTCATCATACACTGTATAGATTGGCATTAACAATAACATAGAGAAACCAATGGATTTCTTTTTTAACTTACCTATTAGCGATTCAATGTTCACTGCCCTTCTTGACATCAAATTGCACCTGTGATGGTCCACTGGATTACTGGGTTGATGCGCCTCCTTTGTGAACCGATGTTCATGAGTTCAACTCCACGGAAAGTGTTTTTAATTTACTTACTCATAAGCTTCTTATAGAGCCAATGAAAATTTGCTTTGATTTTGGACTTGAGATAGTGCAATTGTGAGAAATAGAATCTGTATTAATTGTTCACAAAGAACAAGATGTCATCATACGCTGTATAGATTGGCATTAACAATAACATAGTGAAACCAATGGATTTATTTTTTAACTTACCTATTAGCGATTCAATGTTCACTGCCCTTCTTGACATCACATTGCTCCTGTGATGGTCCAGTGGCTCCCTTGGTTAATGCGCCTGACTTGTGAAGAGGTGTTATTGTGTTCAGCTCCACGAGGAGTATTTTTCATTTAGCTTCCTATAGAGCCAATTGAAATTTGCATTGATTTTGGACTTGAGATAGTGCAATTGTGAGAAATAGAATCTGTATTAATTGTTCATAAAGAACAAGATGTCATCATACGCTGTATAGATTGGCATTAACAATAACATAGTGAAACCAATGGATTTCTTTTTTAACTTACCTATTAGCGATTCAATGTTCACTGCCCTTCTTGACATCACATTTCTCCTGTGATGGTCCAGTGGCTCCTTTGGTTAATGCGCCTAACTTGTGAAGAGGTGTTCTTGTGTTCAGCTCCACGAAGAGTATTTTTCATTTAGCTTCCTATAGAGCCAATAGAAATTTGCATTGATTTTGGACTTGAGATAGTGTAATTGTGAGAAATAGAATCTGTATTAATTGTTCATAAAGAACAAGATGTCATCATACGCTGTATAGGTTGGCATTAACAATAACATAGTGAAACCAATGGATTTCTTTTTTAACTTACCTATTAGCGTTTCAATGTTCACTGCTCTTCTTTACATCACATTTCTTCTGTGTTGGTCCAGTGGCTCTCTGGGTTAATGTGCCTGACTTGTGAGCAAGTGTTCATGAGTTTGACTCCACAGAGAGTATTTTCATTCACCTTCCTATAGAGCCAATGGAAATTTGCATTGATCTTGGGCTTGAGATAGTGCAATTGTGAGATATAGAATCTGTATTAATTGTTCATAAAGAACAAGATGTCATCATACACTGTACAGATTGGCATTAACAGTAACATAGAGAAACCAATGGATTTCTTTTTTAACTTACCTATTAGCGATTCAATGTTCACTGCCCTTCTTGACATCAAATAGCACCTGTGATGGTCCACTGGCTTACTGAGTTGAAGTGCCTGCTTTGTGAACAGATGTTCATGAGTTCGACTAAACGGAAAATATTTTTAATTTACTTACTCATAAGCTTCTTATAGAGCCAATAGAAATTTGCATTGATTTTGGACTTGAGATAGTGCAATTGTGAGAAATAGAATCTGTATTTATTGTTCATAAAGAACAAGATGTCATCATACGCTGTATAGATTGGCATTAACAATAACATAGTGAAACCAATGGATTTCTTTTTTAACTTACCTATTAGCGATTCAATGTTCACTGCCCTTCTTGACATCACATTGCTCCTGTGATGGTCCAGTGGCTCCCTTGGTTAATGCGCCTGACTTGTGAAGATGTGTTCATGTGTTCAACTCCACGAAGAGTATTTTTCATTTAGCTTCCTATAGAGCCAATAGAAATTTGCATTGATTTTGGACTTGAGATAGTGCAATTGTGAGAAATTGAATCTGTATTAATTGTTCATAAAGAACAAGATGTCATCATACGCTGTATAGATTGGCATTAACAATAACATAGTGAAATCAATGGATTTCTTTTTTAACTTACCTATTAGCGATTCAATGTTCACTGCCCTTCTTGACATCAAATTGCACCTGTGATGGTCCACTGGCTTACTGAGTTGATGTGCCTGCTTTGTGAACAGATGTTCAGGAGTTCGACTCCACGGAAAGTATTTTTTAATTTACTTACTCATAAGCTTCTTATAGAGCCAATGGAAATTTGCATTGATTTTGGGCTTGAGATAGTGCAATTGTGAGAAATAGAATCTGTATTAATTGTTCATAAAGAACAAGATGTCATCATACACTGTACAGATTGGCATTAACAATAACATAGAGAAACCAATGGATTTCTTTTTTAACTTACCTATTAGCGATTCAATGTTCACTGCTCTTCTTGACATCACATTTCTTCTGTGTTGGTCCAGTGGCTCTCTAGGTTAATGCGCCTGACTTGTGAGCAAGTGTTCATGAGTTTGACTCCACAGAGAGTATTTTCATTCAGCTTCCTATAGAGCCAGTGGAAATTTGCATTGGGCTTGAGATAGTGCAATTGTGAGATATAAAATCTGTATTAATTGTTCATAAAGATCAAGAGGTAATCATACACTGTACAGATTGGCATTAACAATAACATAGAAAAACCAATTGGTTTCTTTTTTAACTTACCTATTAGCGATTCAATGTTCACTGCCCTTCTTGACATCATATTGCTCCTGTGATGGTCCAGTGGCTCCCTAGGTAAATGTGCCTGACTTGTGAAGAGGTGTTCTTGTGTTCAGCTCCGCGAAGAGTATTTTTCATTTAGCTTCCTATAGAGCCAATAGAAATTTGCATTGATTTTGGACTTGAGATAGTGCAATTGTGAGATATAGAATCTGTATTAATTGTTCATAAAGAACAAGATGTCATCATACGCTGTATAGATTGGCATTAACAATAACATAGTGAAACCAATGGATTTCTTTTTTAACTTACCTATTAGCGATTCAATGTTCACTGCCCTTCTTGACATCAAATTGCACCTGTGATGGTCCACTGGCTTACTGGGTTGATGCGCCTGCTTTGTGAACAGATGCTCATGAGTTTGACTAAACGGAAAGTATTTTTAATTTACTTACTCATAAGCTTCTTATAGAGCCAATGAATATTTGCTTTGATTTTGGACTTGAGATAGTGCAATTGTGAGAAATAGAATCTGTATTAATTGTTCATGAAGAACAAGATGTCATTATACGCTGTATAGATTGGCATTAACAATAACATAGTGAAACCAATGGATTTCTTTTTTAACTTACCTATTAGCGATTCAATGTTCACTGCCCTTCTTGACATCATATTGCACCTGTGATGGTCCACTGGATTACTGGGTTGATGCGCCTCCTTTGTGAACAGATGTTCATGAGTTCAACTCCACGGAAAGTGTTTTTAATTTACTTACTCATAAGCTTCTTATAGAGCCAATGAATATTTGCTTTGATTTTGGACTTGAGATAGTGCAATTGTGAGAAATAGAATCTGTATTAATTGTTCATGAAGAACAAGATGTCATTATACGCTGTAACAATAACATAGTGAAACCAATGGATTTCTTTTTTAACTTACCTATTAGCGATTCAATGTTCACTGCCCTTCTTGACATCATATTGCTCCTGTGATGGTCCAGTGGCTCCCTAGGTAAATGCGCCTGACTTGTGAAAAGGTGTTCTTGTGTTCAGCTCCGCGAAGAGTATTTTTCATTTAGCTTCCTATAGAGCCAATAGAAATTTGCATTGATTTTGGACTTGAGATAGTGCAATTGTGAGATATAGAATCTGTATTAATTGTTCATAAAGAACAAGATGTCATCATACGCTGTATAGATTGGCATTAACAATAACATAGTGAAACCAATGGATTTCTTTTTTAACTTACCTATTAGCGATTCAATGTTCACTGCCCTTCTTGACATCAAATTGCACCTGTGATGGTCCACTGGCTTACTGGGTTGATGCGCCTGCTTTGTGAACAGATGCTCATGAGTTTGACTAAACGGAAAGTATTTTTAATTTACTTACTCATAAGCTTCTTATAGAGCCAATAGAAATTTGAATTGATTTTGCACTTGAGATAGTGCAATTGTGAGAAATAGAATCTGTATTAATTGTTCATAAAGAACAAGATGTCATCATACGCTGTATAGGTTGGCATTAACAATAACATAGTGAAACCAATGGATTTCTTTTTTAACTTACCTATTAGCGTTTCAATGTTCACTGCTCTTCTTTACATCACATTTCTTCTGTGTTGGTCCAGCGGCTCTCTGGGTTAATGCGCCTGACTTGTGAGCAAGTGTTCATGAGTTTGACTCCACAGAGAGTATTTTCATTCACCTTCCTATAGAGCCAATGGAAATTTGCATTGATCTTGGGCTTGAGATAGTGCAATTGTGAGATATAAAATCTGTATTAATTGTTCATAAAGAACAAGATGTCATCATACACTGTATAGATTGGCATTAACAATAACATAGAGAAACCAATGGATTTCTTTTTTAACTTACCTATTAGCGATTCAATGTTCACTGCCCTTCTTGACATCAAATTGCACCTGTGATGGTCCACTGGCTTACTGAGTTTATGTGCCTGCTTTGTGAACAGATGTTCATGAGTTCGACTAAACGGAAAATATTTTTAATTTACTTACTCATAAGCTTCTTATAGAGCCAATAGAAATTTGCATTGATTTTGGACTTGAGATAGTGCAATTGTGAGAAATAGAATCTGTATTAATTGTTCATGAAGAACAAGATATCATCATACGCTGTATAGATTGGCATTAACAATAACATAGTGAAACCAATGGATTTCTTTTTTAACTTACCTATTAGCGATTCAATGTTCACTGCCCTTCTTGACATCACATTTCTCCTGTGATGGTCCAGTGGCTCCTTTGGTTAATGCGCCTAACTTGTGAAGAGGTGTTCTTGTGTTCAGCTCCACGAAGAGTATTTTTCATTTAGCTTCCTATAGAGCCAATAGAAATTTGCATTGATTTTGGACTTGAGATAGTGTAATTGTGAGAAATAGAATCTGTATTAATTGTTCATAAAGAACAAGATGT
This sequence comes from Phyllobates terribilis, assembly GCF_046119375.1. Taxonomy (NCBI): domain Eukaryota; kingdom Metazoa; phylum Chordata; class Amphibia; order Anura; family Dendrobatidae; genus Phyllobates; species Phyllobates terribilis. Next base: position 321,353,222 of record NW_027362764.1, on the reverse strand, counting down.
CATCATACGCTGTATAGGTTGGCATTAACAATAACATAGTGAAACCAATGGATTTCTTTTTTAACTTACCTATTAGCGTTTCAATGTTCACTGCTCTTCTTTACATTACATTTCTTCTGTGTTGGTCCAGTGGCTCTCTGGGTTAATGTGCCTGACTTGTGAGCAAGTGTTCATGAGTTTGACTCCACAGAGAGTATTTTCATTCACCTTCCTATAGAGCCAATGGAAATTTGCATTGATCTTGGGCTTGAGATAGTGCAATTGTGAGATATAAAATCTGTATTAATTGTTCATAAAGAACAAGATGTCATCATACACTGTACAGATTGGCATTAACAATAACATAGAGAAACCAATGGATTTCTTTTTTAACTTACCTATTAGCGATTCAATGTTCACTGCCCTTCTTGACATCAAATTGCACCTGTGATGGTCCACTGGCTTACTGAGTTGATGTGCCTGCTTTGTGAACAGATGTTCAGGAGTTCGACTCCACGGAAAGTATTTTTTAATTTACTTACTCATAAGCTTCTTATAGAGCCAATGGAAATTTGCATTGATTTTGGGCTTGAGATAGTGCAATTGTGAGAAATAGAATCTGTATTAATTGTTCATAAAGAACAAGATGTCATCATACACTGTACAGATTGGCATTAACAATAACATAGAGAAACCAATGGATTTCTTTTTAAACTTACCTATTAGCGATTCAATGTTCACTGCTCTTCTTGACATCACATTTCTTCTGTGTTGGTCCAGTGGCTCTCTGGGTTAATGCGCCTGACTTGTGAGCAAGTGTTTATGAGTTCGACTCCACAGAGAGTATTTTCATTCAGCTTCCTATAGAGCCAGTGGAAATTTGCATTGGGCTTGAGATAGTGCAATTGTGAGATATAAAATCTGTATTAATTGTTCATAAAGATCAAGAGGTAATCATACACTGTACAGATTGGCATTAACAATAACATAGAGAAACCAATGGATTTCTTTTTTAACTTACCTATTAGCGATTCAATGTTCACTGCCCTTCTTGACATCATATTGCTCCTGTGATGGTCCAGTGGCTCCCTAGGTAAATGCGCCTGACTTGTGAAGAGGTGTTCTTGTGTTCAGCTCCGCGAAGAGTATTTTTCATTTAGCTTCCTATAGAGCCAATAGAAATTTGCATTGATTTTGGACTTGAGATAGTGCAATTGTGAGATATAGAATCTGTATTAATTGTTCATAAAGAACAAGATGTCGTCATACGCTGTATAGATTGGCATTAACAATAACATAGTGAAACCAATGGATTTCTTTTTTAACTTACCTATTAGCGATTCAATGTTCACTGCCCTTCTTGACATCAAATTGCACCTGTGATGGTCCACTGGCTTACTGGGTTGATGCGCCTGCTTTGTGAACAGATGCTCATGAGTTTGACTAAACGGAAAGTATTTTTAATTTACTTACTCATAAGCTTCTTATAGAGCCAATGAATATTTGCTTTGATTTTGGACTTGAGATAGTGCAATTGTGAGAAATAGAATCTGTATTAATTGTTCATGAAGAACAAGATGTCATTATACGCTGTATAGATTGGCATTAACAATAACATAGTGAAACCAATGAATTTCTTTTTTAACTTACCTATTAGCGATTCAATGTTCACTGCCCTTCTTGACATCATATTGCACCTGTGATGGTCCACTGGATTACTGGGTTGATGCGCCTCCTTTGTGAACAGATGTTCATGAGTTCAACTCCACGGAAAGTGTTTTTAATTTACTTACTCATAAGCTTCTTATAGAGCCAATGAATATTTGCTTTGATTTTGGACTTGAGATAGTGCAATTGTGAGAAATAGAATCTGTATTAATTGTTCATGAAGAACAAGATGTCATTATACGCTGTATAGATTGGCATTAACAATAACATAGTGAAACCAATGGATTTCTTTTTTAACTTACCTATTAGCGATTCAATGTTCACTGCCCTTCTTGACATCATATTGCTCCTGTGATGGTCCAGTGGCTCCTTAGGTAAATGCGCCTGACTTGTGAAGAGGTGTTCTTGTGTTCAGCTCCGCGAAGAGTATTTTTCATTTAGCTTCCTATAGAGCCAATAGAAATTTGCATTGATTTTGGACTTGAGATAGTGCAATTGTGAGAAATAGAATCTGTATTAATTGTTCATAAAGAACAAGATGTCATCATACGCTGTATAGGTTGGCATTAACAATAACATAGTGAAACCAATGGATTTCTTTTTTAACTTACCTATTAGCGATTCAATGTTCACTGCTCTTCTTGACATCACATTTTTTCTGTGTTGGTCCAGTGGCTCTCTGGGTTAATGCGCCTGACTTGTGAGCAAGTGTTCATGAGTTCGACTCCACAGAGAGTATTTTCATTCAGCTTCCTATAGAGCCAATGGAAATTTGCATTGACCTTGGGCTTGAGATAGTGCAATTGTGAGATATAAAATCTGTTTTAATTGTTCATAAAGAACAAGATGTCATCATACACTGTACAGATTGGCATTAACAATAACATAGTGAAACCAATGGATGTCTTTTTTAACTTACCTATTAGCGATTCAATGTTCACTGCCCTTCTTGACATCAAATTGCACCTGTGATGGTCCACTGGATTACTGGGTTGATGCGACTCCTTTGTGAACAGATGTTCATGAATTCAACTCCACGGTAAGTGTTTTCAATTTACTTACTCATAAGCTTCTTATAGAGCCAATGAAAATTTGCTTTAATTTTGGACTTGAGATAGTGCAATTGTGAGAAATAGAATCTGTATTAATTGTTCATAAAGAACAAGATGTCATCATGCGCTGTATAGATTGGCATTAACAATAACATAGTGAAACCAATGGATTTCTTTTTTAACTTACCTATTAGCGATTCAATGTTCACTGCCCTTCTTGACATCACTTTGCTCCTGTGATGGTCCAGTGTCTCCCTTGGTTAATGCGCCTGACTTGTGAAGAGGTGTTCTTGTGTTCAGCTCCACGAAGAGTATTTTTCATTTAGCTTCCTATAGAGCCAATAGAAATTTGCATTGATTTTGGACTTCAGATAGTGCAATTGTGAGATATAAAATCTGTATTAATTGTTCATAAAGAACAAGATGTCATCATACACTGTACAGATTGGCATTAACAATAACATAGAGAAACCAATTGATTTTTTTTTTAACTTACCTATTAGCGATTCAATGTTCACTGCCCTTCTTGACATCAAATTGCACCTGTGATGGTCCACTGGATTACTGGGTTGATGCGCCTCCTTTGTGAACAGATGTTCATGAATTCAACTCCACGGAAAGTGTTTTTAATTTACTTACTCATAAGCTTCTTATAGAGCCAATGAAAATTTGCTTTGATTTTGGACTTGAGATAGTGCAATTGTGAGAAATAGAATCTGTATTAATTGTTCATAAAGAAAAAGATGTCATCATACGCTGTATAGATTGGCATTAACAATAACATAGTGAAACCAAGGGATTTCTTTTTTAACTTACCTATTAGCGATTCAATGTTCACTGCTCTTCTTGACATCACATTTCTTCCGTGATGGTCCAGTGGCTCTCTGAGTTAATGCGCCTGACTTGTCAACAAGTGTTCATGAGTTCAATTCCACGGAGAGTATTTTCCATTTATCTTCCTATAGAGCCAATGGAAATTTGCATTGATTTTGGGCTTGAGATAGTGCAATTGTGAGATATAGAATCTGTATTAATTGTTCATAAAGAAAAAGATGTCATCATACACTGTACAGATGGGCATTAACAATAACATAGAGAAACCAATTGATTTCTTTTTTAACTTACCTATTAGCGATTCAATGTTCACTGCCCTTCTTGACATCAAATTGCACCTGTGATGGTCCACTGGATTACTGGGTTGATGCGCCTCCTTTGTGAACAGATGTTCATGAATTCAACTCCACGGAAAGTGTTTTTAATTTACTTACTCATAAGCTTCTTATAGAGCCAATGAAAATTTGCTTTGATTTTGGACTTGAGATAGTGCAATTGTGAGAAATAGAATCTGTATTAATTGTTCATAAAGAACAAGATGTCATCATACGCTGTATAGATTGGCATTAACAATAACATAGTGAAACCAATGGATTTCTTTTTTAACTTACCTATTAGCGATTCAATGTTCACTGCCCTTCTTGACATCACATTGCTTCTGTGATGGTCCAGTGGCTCCCTTGGTTAATGCGCCTGACTTGTGAAGAGGTGTTCTTGTGTTCAGCTCCACGAAGAGTATTTTTCATTTAGCTTCCTATAGAGCCAATAGAAATTTGCATTGATTTTAGACTTGAGATAGTGCAATTGTGAGAAATAAAATCTGTATTAATTGCTCATAAAGAACAAGATGTCATCATACACTGTACAGATTGGCATTAACAATAACATAGAGAAACCAATTGATTTCTTTTTTAACTTACCTATTAGCGATTCAATGTTCACTGCCCTTCTTGACATCAAATTGCACCTGTGATGGTCCACTGGATTACTGGGTTGATGCGCCTCCTTTGTGAACAGATGTTCATGAATTCAACTCCACGGAAAGTGTTTTTAATTTACTTACTCATAAGCTTCTTATAGAGCCAATGAAAATTTGCTTTGATTTTGGACTTGAGATAGAGCAATTGTGAGAAATAGAATCTGTATTAATTGTTCATAAAGAACAAGATGTCATCATACGCTGTATAGGTTGGCATTAACAATAACATAGTGAAACCAATGGATTCCTTTTTTAACTTACCTATTAGCGATTCAATGTTCACTGCTCTTCTTGACATCACATTTCTTCTGTGTTGGTCCAGTGACTCTCTGGGTTAATGCGCCTGACTTGTGAGCAAATGTTCATGAGTTTGACTCCACAGAGAGTATTTTCATTCAGCTTCCTATAGAGCCAATGGAAATTTGCATTGATCTTGGGCTTGAGATAGTGCAATTGTGAGATATAAAATCTGTATTAATTGTTCATAAAGAACTAGATGTCATCATACACTGTACAGATTGGCATTAACAATAACATAGAGAAACCAATTGATTTTTTTTTTAACTTACCTATTAGCGATTCAATGTTCACTGCCCTTCTTGACATCAAATTGCACCTGTGATGGTCCACTGGATTACTGGGTTGATGCGCCTCCCTTGTGAACAGTTGTTCATGAATTCAACTCCACGGAAAGTGTTTTTAATTTACTTACTCATAAGCTTCTTATAGAGCCAATGAAAATTTGCTTTGATTTTGGACTTGAGATAGTGCAATTGTGAGAAATAGAATCTGTATTAATTGTTCATAAAGAACAAGATGTCATCATACGCTGTATAGGTTGGCATTAACAATAACATAGTGAAACCAATGGATTTCTTTTTTAACTTACCTATTAGCGATTCAATGTTCACTGCTCTTCTTGACATCACATTTCTTCTGTGTTGGTCCAGTGGCTCTCTGGGTTAATGCGCCTGACTTGTGAGCAAGTGTTCATGAGTTCGACTCCACAGCGATTATTTTCATTCAGCTTCCTATAGAGCCAATGGAAATTTGCATTGATTTTGGGCTTGAGATAGTGCAATTGTGAGATATAAAATCTGTATTAATTGTTCATAAAGAACAAGATGTCATCATACACTGTACAGATTGGCATTAACAATAACATAGAGAAACCAATTGATTTTTTTTTTAACTTACCTATTAGCGATTCAATGTTCACTGCCCTTCTTGACATCAAATTGCACCTGTGATGGTCCACTGGATTACTGGGTTGATGCGCCTCCCTTGTGAATAGTTGTTCATGAATTCAACTCCACGGAAAGTGTTTTTAATTTACTTACTCATAAGCTTCTTATAGAGCCAATGAAAATTTGCTTTGATTTTGGACTTGAGATAGTGCAATTGTGAGAAATAGAATCTGTATTAATTGTTCATAAAGAACAAGATGTCATCATACGCTGTATAGGTTGGCATTAACAATAACATAGTGAAACCAATGGATTTCTTTTTTAACTTACCTATTAGCGATTCAATGTTCACTGCTCTTCTTGACATCACATTTCTTCTGTGTTGGTCCAGTGGCTCTCTGGGTTAATGCGCCTGACTTGTGAGTAAGTGTTCATGAGTTCGACTCCCCAGAGATTATTTTCATTCAGCTTCCTATAGAGCCAATGGAAATTTGCATTGATTTTGGGCTTGAGATAGTGCAATTGTGAGATATAAAATCTGTATTAATTGTTCATAAAGAACAAGATGTCATCATACACTGTACAGATTGGCATTAACAATAACATAGTGAAACCAATGGATGTCTTTTTTAACTTACCTATTAGCGATTCAATGTTCACTGCCCTTCTTGACATCAAATTGCACCTGTGATGGTCCACTGGATTACTGGGTTGATGCACCTCCTTTGTGAACAGATGTTCATGAATTCAACTCCACGGAAAGTGTTTTTAATTTACTTACTCATAAGCTTCTTATAGAGCCAATGAAAATTTGCTTTAATTTTGGACTTGAGATAGTGCAATTGTGAGAAATAGAATCTGTATTAATTGTTCATAAAGAACAGCATGTCATCATACGCTGTTTAGATTGGCATTAACAATAACATAGTGAAACCAATGGATTTCTTTTTTAACTTACCTATTAGCGATTCAATGTTCACTGCCCTTCTTGACATCACATTGCTTCTGTGATGGTCCAGTGGCTCCCTTGGTTAATGCGCCTGACTTGTGAAGAGGTGTTCTTGTGTTCAGCTCCACGAAGAGTATTTTTCATTTAGCTTCCTATACAGCCAATAGAAATTTGCATTGATTTTGGACTTGAGATAGTGCAATTGTGAGAAATAAAATCTGTATTAATTGCTCATAAAGAACAAGATGTCATCATACGCTGTATAGATTGGCATTAACAATAACATAGTGAAACCAATGGATTTCTTTTTTAACTTACCTATTAGCGATTCAATGTTCACTGCCCTTCTTGACATTACATTGCTCCTGTGATGGTCCAGTGGCTCCTTTGGTTAATGCGCCTGACTTGTGAAGAGGTGTTCTTGTGTTCAGCTCCACGAAGAGTATTTTTCATTTAGCTTCCTATAGAGCCAATAGAAATTTGCATTGATTTTGGACTTGAGATAGTGCAATTGTGAGAAATAGAATCTGTATTAATTGTTCATAAAGAACAAGATGTCATCATACGCTGTATAGGTTGGCATTAACAATAACATAGTGAAACCAATGGATTCCTTTTTTAACTTACCTATTAGCGATTCAATGTTCACTGCTCTTCTTGACATCACATTTCTTCTGTGTTGGTCCAGTGACTCTCTGGGTTAATGCGCCTGACTTGTGAGCAAATGTTCATGAGTTTGACTCCACAGAGAGTATTTTCATTCAGCTTCCTATAGAGCCAATGGAAATTTGCATTGACCTTGGGCTTGAGATAGTGCAATTGTGAGATATAAAATCTGTATTAATTGTTCATAAAGAACAAGATGTCTTCATACACTGTACAGATTGGCATTAACAATAACATAGAGAAACCAATTGATTTTTTTTTTAACTTACCTATTAGCGATTCAATGTTCACTGCCCTTCTTGACATCAAATTGCACCTGTGATGGTCCACTGGATTACTGGGTTGATGCGCCTCCCTTGTGAACAGTTGTTCATGAATTCAACTCCACGGAAAGTGTTTTTAATTTACTTACTCATAAGCTTCTTATAGAGCCAATGAAAATTTGCTTTGATTTTGGACTTGAGATAGTGCAATTGTGAGAAATAGAATCTGTATTAATTGTTCATAAAGAACAAGATGTCATCATACGCTGTATAGGTTGGCATTAACAATAACATAGTGAAACCAATGGATTTCTTTTTTAACTTACCTATTAGCGATTCAATGTTCACTGCTCTTCTTGACATCACATTTCTTCTGTGTTGGTCCAGTGGCTCTCTGGGTTAATGCGCCTGACTTGTGAGCAAGTGTTCATGAGTTCGACTCCACAGAGATTATTTTCATTCAGCTTCCTATAGAGCCAATGGAAATTTGCATTGATCTTGGGCTTGAGATAGTGCAATTGTGAGATATAAAATCTGTATTAATTGTTCATAAAGAACAAGATGTCATCATACACTGTACAGATTGGCATTAACAATAACATAGTGAAACCAATGGATGTCTTTTTTAACTTACCTATTAGCGATTCAATGTTCACTGCCATTCTTGACATCAAATTGCACCTGTGATGGTCCACTGGATTACTGGGTTGATGCGCCTCCTTTGTGAACAGATGTTCATGAATTCAACTCCACGGAAAGTGTTTTTAATTTACTTAATCATAAGCTTCTTATAGAGCCAATGAAAATTTGCTTTAATTTTGGACTTGAGATAGTGCAATTGTGAGAAATAGAATCTGTATTAATTGTTCATAAAGAACAACATGTCATCATACGCTGTTTAGATTGGCATTAACAATAACATAGTGAAACCAATGGATTTCTTTTTTAACTTACCTATTAGCGATTCAATGTTCACTGCCCTTCTTGACATCACATTGCTTCTGTGATGGTCCAGTGGCTCCCTTGGTTAATGCGCCTGACTTGTGAAGAGGTGTTCTTGTGTTCAGCTCCACGAAGAGTATTTTTCATTTAGCTTCCTATAGAGCCAATAGAAATTTGCATTGATTTTGGACTTGAGATAGTGCAATTGTGAGAAATAAAATCTGTATTAATTGCTCATAAAGAACAAGATGTCATCATACGCTGTATAGATTGGCATTAACAATAACATAGAGAAACCAATGGATTTCTTTTTTAACTTACCTATTAGCGATTCAATGTTCACTGCCCTTCTTGACATCATATTGCTCCTGTGATGGTCCAGTGGCTCCCTAGGTAAATGTGCCTGACTTGTGAAGAGGTGTTCTTGTGTTCAGCTCCGCGAAGAGTATTTTTCATTTAGCTTCCTATAGAGCCAATAGAAATTTGCATTGATTTTGGACTTGAGATAGTGCAATTGTGAGATATAGAATCTGTATTAATTGTTCATAAAGAACAAGATGTCGTCATACGCTGTATAGATTGGCATTAACAATAACATAGTGAAACCAATGGATTTCTTTTTTAACTTACCTATTAGCGATTCAATGTTCACTGCCCTTCTTGACATCAAATTGCACCTGTGATGGTCCACTGGCTTACTGGGTTGATGCGCCTGCTTTGTGAACAGATGCTCATGAGTTTGACTAAACGGAAAGTGTTTTTAATTTACTTACTCATAAGCTTCTTATAGAGCCAATGAATATTTGCTTTGATTTTGGACTTGAGATAGTGCAATTGTGAGAAATAGAATCTGTATTAATTGTTCATGAAGAACAAGATGTCATTATACGCTGTATAGATTGGCATTAACAATAACATAGTGAAACCAATGGATTTCTTTTTTAACTTACCTATTAGCGATTCAATGTTCACTGCCCTTCTTGACATCATATTGCTCCTGTGATGGTCCAGTGGCTCCCTAGGTAAATGCGCCTGACTTGTGAAGAGGTGTTCTTGTGTTCAGCTCCGCGAAGAGTATTTTTCATTTAGCTTCCTATAGAGCCAATAGAAATTTGCATTGATTTTGGACTTGAGATAGTGCAATTGTGAGAAATAGAATCTGTATTAATTGTTCATAAAGAACAAGATGTCATCATACGCTGTATAGGTTGGCATTAACAATAACATAGTGAAACCAATGGATTTCTTTTTTAACTTACCTATTAGCGATTCAATGTTCACTGCTCTTCTTGACATCACATTTTTTCTGTGTTGGTCCAGTGGCTCTCTGGGTTAATGCGCCTGACTTGTGAGCAAGTGTTCATGAGTTCGACTCCACAGAGAGTATTTTCATTCAGCTTCCTATAGAGCCAATGGAAATTTGCATTGACCTTGGGCTTGAGATAGTGCAATTGTGAGATATAAAATCTGTTTTAATTGTTCATAAAGAACAAGATGTCATCATACACTGTACAGATTGGCATTAACAATAACATAGTGAAACCAATGGATGTCTTTTTTAACTTACCTATTAGCGATTCAATGTTCACTGCCCTTCTTGACATCAAATTGCACCTGTGATGGTCCACTGGATTACTGGGTTGATGCACCTCCTTTGTGAACAGATGTTCATGAATTCAACTCCACGGAAAGTGTTTTTAATTTACTTACTCATAAGCTTCTTATAGAGCCAATGAAAATTTGCTTTAATTTTGGACTTGAGATAGTGCAATTGTGAGAAATAGAATCTGTATTAATTGTTCATAAAGAACAACATGTCATCATACGCTGTTTAGATTGGCATTAACAATAACATAGTGAAACCAATGGATTTCTTTTTTAACTTACCTATTAGCGATTCAATGTTCACTGCCCTTCTTGACATCACATTGCTTCTGTGATGGTCCAGTGGCTCCCTTGGTTAATGCGCCTGACTTGTGAAGAGGTGTTCTTGTGTTCAGCTCCACGAAGAGTATTTTTCATTTAGCTTCCTATACAGCCAATAGAAATTTGCATTGATTTTGGACTTGAGATAGTGCAATTGTGAGAAATAAAATCTGTATTAATTGCTCATAAAGAACAAGATGTCATCATACGCTGTATAGATTGGCATTAACAATAACATAGTGAAACCAATGGATTTCTTTTTTAACTTACCTATTAGCGATTCAATGTTCACTGCCCTTCTTGACATTACATTGCTCCTGTGATGGTCCAGTGGCTCCTTTGGTTAATGCGCCTGACTTGTGAAGAGGTGTTCTTGTGTTCAGCTCCACGAAGAGTATTTTTCATTTAGCTTCCTATAGAGCCAATAGAAATTTGCATTGATTTTGGACTTGAGATAGTGCAATTGTGAGAAATAGAATCTGTATTAATTGTTCATAAAGAACAAGATGTCATCATACGCTGTATAGGTTGGCATTAACAATAACATAGTGAAACCAATGGATTCCTTTTTTAACTTACCTATTAGCGATTCAATGTTCACTGCTCTTCTTGACATAACATTTCTTCTGTGTTGGTCCAGTGACTCTCTGGGTTAATGCGCCTGACTTGTGAGCAAATGTTCATGAGTTCGACTCCACAGAGATTATTTTCATTCAGCTTCCTATAGAGCCAATGGAAATTTGCATTGATCTTGGGCTTGAGATAGTGCAATTGTGAGATATAAAATCTGTATTAATTGTTCATAAAGAACAAGATGTCATCATACACTGTACAGATTGGCATTAACAATAACATAGTGAAACCAATGGATGTCTTTTTTAACTTACCTATTAGCGATTCAATGTTCACTGCCATTCTTGACATCAAATTGCACCTGTGATGGTCCACTGGATTACTGGGTTGATGCGCCTCCTTTGTGAACAGATGTTCATGAATTCAACTCCACGGAAAGTGTTTTTAATTTACTTAATCATAAGCTTCTTATAGAGCCAATGAAAATTTGCTTTAATTTTGGACTTGAGATAGTGCAATTGTGAGAAATAGAATCTGTATTAATTGTTCATAAAGAACAACATGTCATCATACGCTGTTTAGATTGGCATTAACAATAACATAGTGAAACCAATGGATTTCTTTTTTAACTTACCTATTAGCGATTCAATGTTCACTGCCCTTCTTGACATCACATTGCTTCTGTGATGGTCCAGTGGCTCCCTTGGTTAATGCGCCTGACTTGTGAAGAGGTGTTCTTGTGTTCAGCTCCACGAAGAGTATTTTTCATTTAGCTTCCTATAGAGCCAATAGAAATTTGCATTGATTTTGGACTTGAGATAGTGCAATTGTGAGAAATAAAATCTGTATTAATTGCTCATAAAGAACAAGATGTCATCATACGCTGTATAGATTGGCATTAACAATAACATAGAGAAACCAATGGATTTCTTTTTTAACTTACCTATTAGCGATTCAATGTTCACTGCCCTTCTTGACATCATATTGCTCCTGTGATGGTCCAGTGGCTCCCTAGGTAAATGCGCCTGACTTGTGAAGAGGTGTTCTTGTGTTCAGCTCCGCGAAGAGTATTTTTCATTTAGCTTCCTATAGAGCCAATAGAAATTTGCATTGATTTTGGACTTGAGATAGTGCAATTGTGAGATATAGAATCTGTATTAATTGTTCATAAAGAACAAGATGTCGTCATACGCTGTATAGATTGGCATTAACAATAACATAGTGAAACCAATGGATTTCTTTTTTAACTTACCTATTAGCGATTCAATGTTCACTGCCCTTCTTGACATCAAATTGCACCTGTGATGGTCCACTGGCTTACTGGGTTGATGCGCCTGCTTTGTGAACAGATGCTCATGAGTTTGACTAAACGGAAAGTATTTTTAATTTACTTACTCATAAGCTTCTTATAGAGCCAATGAATATTTGCTTTGATTTTGGACTTGAGATAGTGCAATTGTGAGAAATAGAATCTGTATTAATTGTTCATGAAGAACAAGATGTCATTATACGCTGTATAGATTGGCATTAACAATAACATAGTGAAACCAATGGATTTCTTTTTTAACTTACCTATTAGCGATTCAATGTTCACTGCCCTTCTTGACATCATATTGCACCTGTGATGGTCCACTGGATTACTGGGTTGATGCGCCTCCTTTGTGAACAGATGTTCATGAGTTCAACTCCACGGAAAGTGTTTTTAATTTACTTACTCATAAGCTTCTTATAGAGCCAATGAATATTTGCTTTGATTTTGGACTTGAGATAGTGCAATTGTGAGAAATAGAATCTGTATTAATTGTTCATGAAGAACAAGATGTCATTATACGCTGTATAGATTGGCATTAACAATAACATAGTGAAACCAATGGATTTCTTTTTTAACTTACCTATTAGCGATTCAATGTTCACTGCCCTTCTTGACATCATATTGCTCCTGTGATGGTCCAGTGGCTCCCTAGGTAAATGCGTCTGACTTGTGAAGAGGTGTTCTTGTGTTCAGCTCCGCGAAGAGTATTTTTCATTTAGCTTCCTATAGAGCCAATAGAAATTTGCATTGATTTTGGACTTGAGATAGTGCAATTGTGAGAAATAGAATCTGTATTAATTGTTCATAAAGAACAAGATGTCATCATACGCTGTATAGGTTGGCATTAACAATAACATAGTGAAACCAATGGATTTCTTTTTTAACTTACCTATTAGCGATTCAATGTTCACTGCTCTTCTTGACATCACATTTTTTCTGTGTTGGTCCAGTGGCTCTCTGGGTTAATGCGCCTGACTTGTGAGCAAGTGTTCATGAGTTCGACTCCACAGAGAGTATTTTCATTCAGCTTCCTATAGAGCCAATGGAAATTTGCATTGACCTTGGGCTTGAGATAGTGCAATTGTGAGATATAAAATCTGTTTTAATTGTTCATAAAGAACAAGATGTCATCATACACTGTACAGATTGGCATTAACAATAACATAGTGAAACCAATGGATGTCTTTTTTAACTTACCTATTAGCGATTCAATGTTCACTGCCCTTCTTGACATCAAATTGCACCTGTGATGGTCCACTGGATTACTGGGTTGATGCGCCTCCTTTGTGAACAGATGTTCATGAATTCAACTCCACGGTAAGTGTTTTTAATTTACTTACTCATAAGCTTCTTATAGAGCCAATGAAAATTTGCTTTAATTTTGGACTTGAGATAGTGCAATTGTGAGAAATAGAATCTGTATTAATTGTTCATAAAGAACAAGATGTCATCATGCGCTGTATAGATTGGCATTAACAATAACATAGTGAAACCAATGGATTTCTTTTTTAACTTACCTATTAGCGATTCAATGTTCACTGCCCTTCTTGACATCACTTTGCTCCAGTGATGGTCCAGTGGCTCCCTTGGTTAATGCGCCTGACTTGTGAAGAGGTGTTCTTGTGTTCAGCTCCACGAAGAGTATTTTTCATTTAGCTTCCTATAGAGCCAATAGAAATTTGCATTGATTTTGGACTTGAGATAGTGCAATTGTGAGATATAAAATCTGTATTAATTGTTCATAAAGAACAAGATGTCATCATACACTGTACAGATTGGCATTAACAATAACATAGAGAAACCAATTGATTTTTTTTTTAACTTACCTATTAGCGATTCAATGTTCACTGCCCTTCTTGACATCAAATTGCACCTGTGATGGTCCACTGGATTACTGGGTTGATGCCCCTCCTTTGTGAACAGATGTTCATGAATTCAACTCCACGGAAAGTGTTTTTAATTTACTTACTCATAAGCTTCTTATAGAGCCAATGAAAATTTGCTTTGATTTTGGACTTGAGATAGTGCAATTGTGAGAAATAGAATCTGTATTAATTGTTCATAAAGAACAAGATGTCATCATACGCTGTATAGATTGGCATTAACAATAACATAGTGAAACCAAGGGATTTCTTTTTTAACTTACCTATTAGCGATTCAATGTTCACTGCTCTTCTTGACATCACATTTCTTCCGTGATGGTCCAGTGGCTCTCTGAGTTAATGCGCCTGACTTGTCAACAAGTGTTCATGAGTTCAATTCCACGGAGAGTATTTTCCATTTATCTTCCTATAGAGCCAATGGAAATTTGCATTGATTTTGGGCTTGAGATAGTGCAATTGTGAGATATAGAATCTGTATTAATTGTTCATAAAGAAAAAGATGTCATCATACACTGTACAGATGGGCATTAACAATAACATAGAGAAACCAATTGATTTCTTTTTTAACTTACCTATTAGCGATTCAATGTTCACTGCCCTTCTTGACATCAAATTGCACCTGTGATGGTCCACTGGATTACTGGGTTGATGCGCCTCCTTTGTGAACAGATGTTCATGAATTCAACTCCACGGAAAGTGTTTTTAATTTACTTACTCATAAGCTTCTTATAGAGCCAATGAAAATTTGCTTTGATTTTGGACTTGAGATAGTGCAATTGTGAGAAATAGAATCTGTATTAATTGTTCATAAAGAACAAGATGTCATCATACGCTGTATAGATTGGCATTAACAATAACATAGTGAAACCAATGGATTTCTTTTTTAACTTACCTATTAGCGATTCAATGTTCACTGCTCTTCTTGACATCACATTTCTTCTGTGTTGGTCCAGTGGCTCTCTGGGTTAATGCGCCTGACTTGTGAGCAAGTGTTCATGAGTTCGACTCCACAGAGATTATTTTCATTCAGCTTCCTATAGAGCCAATGGAAATTTGCATTGATCTTGGGCTTGAGATAGTGCAATTGTGAGATATAAAATCTGTATTAATTGTTCATAAAGAACAAGATGTCATCATACACTGTACAGATTGGCATTAACAATAACATAGTGAAACCAATGGATGTCTTTTTTAACTTACCTATTAGCGATTCAATGTTCACTGCCATTCTTGACATCAAATTGCACCTGTGATGGTCCACTGGATTACTGGGTTGATGCGCCTCCTTTGTGAACAGATGTTCATGAATTCAACTCCACGGAAAGTGTTTTTAATTTACTTACTCATAAGCTTCTTATAGAGCCAATGAAAATTTGCTTTAATTTTGGACTTGAGATAGTGCAATTGTGAGAAATAGAATCTGTATTAATTGTTCATAAAGAACAACATGTCATCATACGCTGTATAGATTGGCATTAACAATAACATAGTGAAACCAATGGATTTCTTTTTTAACTTACCTATTAGCGATTCAATGTTCACTGCCCTTCTTGACATCACATTGCTTCTGTGATGGTCCAGTGGCTCCCTTGGTTAATGCGCCTGACTTGTGAAGAGGTGTTCTTGTGTTCAGCTCCACGAAGAGTATTTTTCATTTAGCTTCCTATAGAGCCAATAGAAATTTGCATTGATTTTGGACTTGAGATAGTGCAATTGTGAGAAATAAAATCTGTATTAATTGCTCATAAAGAACAAGATGTCATCATACACTCTACAGATTGGCATTAACAATAACATAGAGAAACCAATTGATTTCTTTTTTAACTTACCTATTAGCGATTCAATGTTCACTGCCCTTCTTGACATCAAATTGCACCTGTGATGGTCCACTGGATTACTGGGTTGATGCGCCTCCCTTGTGAACAGTTGTTCATGAATTCAACTCCACGGAAAGTGTTTTTAATTTACTTACTCATAAGCTTCTTATAGAGCCAATGAAAATTTGCTTTGATTTTGGACTTGAGATAGTGCAATTGTGAGAAATAGAATCTGTATTAATTGTTCATAAAGAACAAGATGTCATCATACGCTGTATAGGTTGGCATTAACAATAACATAGTGAAACCAATGGATTTCTTTTTTAACTTACCTATTAGCGATTCAATGTTCACTGCTCTTCTTGACATCACATTTCTTCTGTGTTGGTCCAGTGGCTCTCTGGGTTAATGCGCCTGACTTGTGAGCAAGTGTTCATGAGTTCGACTCCACAGAGAATATTTTCATTCAGCTTCCTATAGAGCCAATGGAAATTTGCATTGATCTTGGGCTTGAGATAGTGCAATTGTGAGATATAAAATCTGTATTAATTGTTCATTAAGAACAAGATGTCATCATACACTGTACAGATTGGCATTAACAATAACATAGTGAAACCAATGGATGTCTTTTTTAACTTACCTATTAGCGATTCAATGTTCACTGCCCTTCTTGACATCAAATTGCACCTGTGATGGTCCACTGGATTACTGGTTTGATGCACCTCCTTTGTGAACAGATGTTCATGAATTCAACTCCACGGAAAGTGTTTTTAATTTACTTACTCATAAGCTTCTTATAGAGCCAATGAAAATTTGCTTTAATTTTGGACTTGAGATAGTGCAATTGTGAGAAATAGAATCTGTATTAATTGTTCATAAAGAACAACATGTCATCATACGCTGTATAGATTGGCATTAACAATAACATAGTGAAACCAATGGATTTCTTTTTTAACTTACCTATTAGCGATTCAATGTTCACTGCCCTTCTTGACATCACATTGCTTCTGTGATGGTCCAGTGGTTCCCTTGGTTAATGCGCCTGACTTGTGAAGAGGTGTTCTTGTGTTCAGCTCCACGAAGAGTATTTTTCATTTAGCTTCCTATAGAGCCAATAGAAATTTGCATTGATTTTGGACTTGAGATAGTGCAATTGTGAGAAATAAAATCTGTATTAATTGCTCATAAAGAACAAGATGTCATCATACGCTGTATAGATTGGCATTAACAATAACATAGTGAAACCAATGGATTTCTTTTTTAAATTACCTATTAGCGATTCAATGTTCACTGCCCTTCTTGACATTACATTGCTCCTGTGATGGTCCAGTGGCTCCTTTGGTTAATGCGCCTGAATTGTGAAGAGGTGTTCTTGTGTTCAGCTCCACGAAGAGTATTTTTCATTTAGCTTCCTATAGAGCCAATAGAAATTTGCATTGATTTTGGACTTGAGATAGTGCAATTGTGAGAAATAGAATCTGTATTAATTGTTCATAAAGAACAAGATGTCATCATACGCTGTATAGGTTGGCATTAATAATAACATAGTGAAACCAATGGGTTCCTTTTTTAACTTACCTATTAGCGATTCAATGTTCACTGCTCTTCTTGACATCACATTTCTTCTGTGTTGGTCCAGTGACTCTCTGGGTTAATGTGCCTGACTTGTGAGCAAATGTTCATGAGTTTGACTCCACAGAGAGTATTTTCATTCAGCTTCCTATAGAGCCAATGGAAATTTGCATTGATCTTGGGCTTGAGATAGTGCAATTGTGAGATATAAAATCTGTATTAATTGTTCATAAAGAACAAGATGTCATCATACACTGTACAGATTGGCATTAACAATAACATAGAGAAACCAATTGATTTTTTTTTTAACTTACCTATTAGCGATTCAATGTTCACTGCCCTTCTTGACATCAAATTGCACCTGTGATGGTCCACTGGATTACTGGGTTGATGCGCCTCCCTTGTGAACAGTTGTTCATGAATTCAACTCCACGGAAAGTGTTTTTAATTTACTTACTCATAAGCTTCTTATAGAGCCAATGAAAATTTGCTTTAATTTTGGACTTGAGATAGTGCAATTGTGAGAAATAGAATCTGTATTAATTGTTCATAAAGAACAACATGTCATCATACGCTGTATAGATTGGCATTAACAATAACATAGTGAAACCAATGGATTTCTTTTTTAACTTACCTATTAGCGATTCAATGTTCACTGCCCTTCTTGACATCACATTGCTTCTGTGATGGTCCAGTGGTTCCCTTGGTTAATGCGCCTGACTTGTGAAGAGGTGTTCTTGTGTTCAGCTCCACGAAGAGTATTTTTCATTTAGCTTCCTATAGAGCCAATAGAAATTTGCATTGATTTTGGACTTGAGATAGTGCAATTGTGAGAAATAAAATCTGTATTAATTGCTCATAAAGAACAAGATGTCATCATACGCTGTATAGATTGGCATTAACAATAACATAGTGAAACCAATGGATTTCTTTTTTAAATTACCTATTAGCGATTCAATGTTCACTGCCCTTCTTGACATTACATTGCTCCTGTGATGGTCCAGTGGCTCCTTTGGTTAATGCGCCTGAATTGTGAAGAGGTGTTCTTGTGTTCAGCTCCACGAAGAGTATTTTTCATTTAGCTTCCTATAGAGCCAATAGAAATTTGCATTGATTTTGGACTTGAGATAGTGCAATTGTGAGAAATAGAATCTGTATTAATTGTTCATAAAGAACAAGATGTCATCATACGCTGTATAGGTTGGCATTAATAATAACATAGTGAAACCAATGGGTTCCTTTTTTAACTTACCTATTAGCGATTCAATGTTCACTGCTCTTCTTGACATCACATTTCTTCTGTGTTGGTCCAGTGACTCTCTGGGTTAATGCGCCTGACTTGTGAGCAAATGTTCATGAGTTTGACTCCACAGAGAGTATTTTCATTCAGCTTCCTATAGAGCCAATGGAAATTTGCATTGATCTTGGGCTTGAGATAGTGCAATTGTGAGATATAAAATCTGTATTAATTGTTCATAAAGAACAAGATGTCATCATACACTGTACAGATTGGCATTAACAATAACATAGAGAAACCAATTGATTTTTTTTTTAACTTACCTATTAGCGATTCAATGTTCACTGCCCTTCTTGACATCAAATTGCACCTGTGATGGTCCACTGGATTACTGGGTTGATGCGCCTCCCTTGTGAACAGTTGTTCATGAATTCAACTCCACGGAAAGTGTTTTTAATTTACTTACTCATAAGCTTCTTATAGAGCCAATGAAAATTTGCTTTGATTTTGGACTTGAGATAGTGCAATTGTGAGAAATAGAATCTGTATTAATTGTTCATAAAGAACAAGATGTCATCATACGCTGTATAGGTTGGCATTAACAATAACATAGTGAAACCAATGGATTTCTTTTTTAACTTACCTATTAGCGATTCAATGTTCACTGCTCTTCTTGACATCACATTTCTTCTGTGTTGGTCCAGTGGCTCTCTGGGTTAATGCGCCTGACTTGTGAGCAAGTGTTCATGAGTTCGACTCCACAGAGATTATTTTCATTCAGCTTCCTATAGAGCCAATGGAAATTTGCATTGATCTTGGGCTTGAGATAGTGCAATTGTGAGAAATAAAATCTGTATTAATTGCTCATAAAGAACAAGATGTCATCATACGCTGTATAGATTGGCATTAACAATAACATAGTGAAACCAATGGATTTCTTTTTTAACTTACCTATTAGCGATTCAATGTTCACTGCCCTTCTTGACATTACATTGCTCCTGTGATGGTCCAGTGGCTCCTTTGGTTAATGCGCCTGACTTGTGAAGAGGTGTTCTTGTGTTCAGCTCCACGAAGAGTATTTTTCATTTAGCTTCCTATAGAGCCAATAGAAATTTGCATTGATTTTGGACTTGAGATAGTGCAATTGTGAGAAATAGAATCTGTATTAATTGTTCATAAAGAACAAGATGTCATCATACGCTGTATAGGTTGGCATTAACAATAACATAGTGAAACCAATGGATTTCTTTTTTAACTTACCTATTAGCGATTCAATGTTCACTGCTCTTCTTGACATCACATTTCTTCTGTGTTGGTCCAGTGGCTCTCTGGGTTAATGCGCCTGACTTGTGAGCAAGTATTCATGAGTTCGACTCCACAGAGATTATTTTCATTCAGCTTCCTATAGAGCCAATGGAAATTTGCATTGATCTTGGGCTTGAGATAGTGCAATTGTGAGATATAAAATCTGTATTAATTGTTCATAAAGAACAAGATGTCATCATACACTGTACAGATTGGCATTAACAATAACATAGTGAAACCAATGGATGTCTTTTTTAACTTACCTATTAGCGATTCAATGTTCACTGCCATTCTTGACATCAAATTGCACCTGTGATGGTCCACTGGATTACTGGGTTGATGCGCCTCCTTTGTGTACAGATGTTCATGAATTCAACTCCACGGAAAGTGTTTTTAATTTACTTAATCATAAGCTTCTTATAGAGCCAATGAAAATTTGCTTTAATTTTGGACTTGAGATAGTGCAATTGTGAGAAATAGAATCTGTATTAATTGTTCATAAAGAACAACATGTCATCATACGCTGTTTAGATTGGCATTAACAATAACATAGTGAAACCAATGGATTTCTTTTTTAACTTACCTATTAGCGATTCAATGTTCACTGCCCTTCTTGACATCACATTGCTTCTGTGATGGTCCAGTGGCTCCCTTGGTTAATGCGCCTGACTTGTGAAGAGGTGTTCTTGTGTTCAGCTCCACGAAGAGTATTTTTCATTTAGCTTCCTATAGAGCCAATAGAAATTTGCATTGATTTTGGACTTGAGATAGTGCAATTGTGAGAAATAAAATCTGTATTAATTGCTCATAAAGAACAAGATGTCATCATACGCTGTATAGATTGGCATTAACAATAACATAGAGAAACCAATGGATTTCTTTTTTAACTTACCTATTAGCGATTCAATGTTCACTGCCCTTCTTGACATCATATTGCTCCTGTGATGGTCCAGTGGCTCCCTAGGTAATTGCGCCTGACTTGTGAAGAGGTGTTCTTGTGTTCAGCTCCGCGAAGAGTATTTTTCATTTAGCTTCCTATAGAGCCAATAGAAATTTGCATTGATTTTGGACTTGAGATAGTGCAATTGTGAGATATAGAATCTGTTTTAATTGTTCATAAAGAACAAGATGTCGTCATACGCTGTATAGATTGGCATTAACAATAACATAGTGAAACCAATGGATTTCTTTTTTAACTTACCTATTAGCGATTCAATGTTCACTGCCCTTCTTGACATCAAATTGCACCTGTGATGGTCCACTGGCTTACTGGGTTGATGCGCCTGCTTTGTGAACAGATGCTCATGAGTTTGACTAAACGGAAAGTATTTTTAATTTACTTACTCATAAGCTTCTTATAGAGCCAATGAATATTTGCTTTGATTTTGGACTTGAGATAGTGCAATTGTGAGAAATAGAATCTGTATTAATTGTTCATGAAGAACAAGATGTCATTATACGCTGTATAGATTGGCATTAACAATAACATAGTGAAACCAATGGATTTCTTTTTTAACTTACCTATTAGCGATTCAATGTTCACTGCCCTTCTTGACATCATATTGCACCTGTGATGGTCCACTGGATTACTGGGTTGATGCGCCTCCTTTGTGAACAGATGTTCATGAGTTCAACTCCACGGAAAGTGTTTTTAATTTACTTACTCATAAGCTTCTTATAGAGCCAATGAATATTTGCTTTGATTTTGGACTTGAGATAGTGCAATTGTGAGAAATAGAATCTGTATTAATTGTTCATGAAGAACAAGATGTCATTATACGCTGTATAGATTGGCATTAACAATAACATAGTGAAACCAATGGATTTCTTTTTTAACTTACCTATTAGCGATTCAATGTTCACTGCCCTTCTTGACATCATATTGCTCCTGTGATGGTCCAGTGGCTCCCTAGGTAAATGCGCCTGACTTGTGAAGAGGTGTTCTTGTGTTCAGCTCCGCGAAGAGTATTTTTCATTTATCTTCCTATAGAGCCAATAGAAATTTGCATTGATTTTGGACTTGAGATAGTGCAATTGTGAGAAATAGAATCTGTATTAATTGTTCATAAAGAACAAGATGTCATCATACGCTGTATAGGTTGGCATTAACAATAACATAGTGAAACCAATGGATTTCTTTTTTAACTTACCTATTAGCGATTCAATGTTCACTGCTCTTCTTGACATCACATTTTTTCTGTGTTGGTCCAGTGGCTCTCTGGGTTAATGCGCCTGACTTGTGAGCAAGTGTTCATGAGTTCGACTCCACAGAGAGTATTTTCATTCAGCTTCCTATAGAGCCAATGGAAATTTGCATTGACCTTGGGCTTGAGATAGTGCAATTGTGAGATATAAAATCTGTTTTAATTGTTCATAAAGAACAAGATGTCATCATACACTGTACAGATTGGCATTAACAATAACATAGTGAAACCAATGGATGTCTTTTTTAACTTACCTATTAGCGATTCAATGTTCACTGCCCTTCTTGACATCAAATTGCACCTGTGATGGTCCACTGGATTACTGGGTTGATGCGCCTCCTTTGTGAACAGATGTTCATGAATTCAACTCCACGGTAAGTGTTTTTAATTTACTTACTCATAAGCTTCTTATAGAGCCAATGAAAATTTGCTTTAATTTTGGACTTGAGATAGTGCAATTGTGAGAAATAGAATCTGTATTAATTGTTCATAAAGAACAAGATGTCATCATGCGCTGTATAGATTGGCATTAACAATAACATAGTGAAACCAATGGATTTCTTTTTTAACTTACCTATTAGCGATTCAATGTTCACTGCCCTTCTTGACATCACTTTGCTCCAGTGATGGTCCAGTGGCTCCCTTGGTTAATGCGCCTGACTTGTGAAGAGGTGTTCTTGTGTTCAGCTCCACGAAGAGTATTTTTCATTTAGCTTCCTATAGAGCCAATAGAAATTTGCATTGATTTTGGACTTGAGATAGTGCAATTGTGAGATATAAAATCTGTATTAATTGTTCATAAAGAACAAGATGTCATCATACACTGTACAGATTGGCATTAACAATAACATAGTGAAACCAATGGATGTCTTTTTTAACTTACCTATTAGCGATTCAATGTTCACTGCCCTTCTTGACATCAAATTGCACCTGTGATGGTCCACTGGATTACTGGGTTGATGCGCCTCCTTTGTGAACAGATGTTCATGAATTCAACTCCACGGTAAGTGTTTTTAATTTACTTACTCATAAGCTTCTTATAGAGCCAATGAAAATTTGATTAATTTTGGACTTGAGATAGTGCAATTGTGAGAAATAGAATCTGTATTAATTGTTCATAAAGAACAAGATGTCATCATGCGCTGTATAGATTGGCATTAACAATAACATAGTGAAACCAATGGATTTCTTTTTTAACTTACTTATTAGCGATTCAATGTTCACTGCCCTTCTTGACATCACTTTGCTCCAGTGATGGTCCAGTGGCTCCCTTGGTTAATGCGCCTGACTTGTGAAGAGGTGTTCTTGTGTTCAGCTCCACGAAGAGTATTTTTCATTTAGCTTCCTATAGAGCCAATAGAAATTTGCATTGATTTTGGACTTGAGATAGTGCAATTGTGAGATATAAAATCTGTATTAATTGTTCATAAAGAACAAGATGTCATCATACACTGTACAGATTGGCATTAACAATAACATAGTGAAACCAATGGATGTCTTTTTTAACTTACCTATTAGCGATTCAATGTTCACTGCCATTCTTGACATCAAATTGCACCTGTGATGGTCCACTGGATTACTGGGTTGATGCGCCTCCTTTGTGAACAGATGTTCATGAATTCAACTCCACGGAAAGTGTTTTTAATTTACTTACTCATAAGCTTCTTATAGAGCCAATGAAAATTTGCTTTAATTTTGGACTTGAGATAGTGCAATTGTGAGAAATAGAATCTGTATCAATTGTTCATAAAGAACAACATGTCATCATACGCTGTATAGATTGGCATTAACAATAACATAGTGAAACCAATGGATTTCTTTTTTAGCTTACCTATTAGCGATTCAATGTTCACTGCCCTTCTTGACATCACATTGCTTCTGTGATGGTCCAGTGGCTCCCTTGGTTAATGCGCCTGACTTGTGAAGAGGTGTTCTTGTGTTCAGCTCCACGAAGAGTATTTTTCATTTAGCTTCCTATAGAGCCAATAGAAATTTGCATTGATTTTGGACTTGAGATAGTGCAATTGTGAGAAATAAAATCTGTATTAATTGCTCATAAAGAACAAGATGTCATCATACACTGTACAGATTGGCATTAACAATAACATAGAGAAACCAATTGATTTCTTTTTTAACTTACCTATTAGCGATTCAATGTTCACTGCCCTTCTTGACATCAAATTGCACCTGTGATGGTCCACTGGATTACTGGGTTGATGCGCCTCCTTTGTGAACAGATGTTCATGAATTCAACTCCACGGAAAGTGTTTTTAATTTACTTACTCATAAGCTTCTTATAGAGCCAATGAAAATTTGCTTTGATTTTGGACTTGAGATAGAGCAATTGTGAGAAATAGAATCTGTATTAATTGTTCATAAAGAACAAGATGTCATCATATGCTGTATAGGTTGGCATTAACAATAACATAGTGAAACCAATGGATTTCTTTTTTAACTTACCTATTAGCGATTCAATGTTCACTGCTCTTCTTGACATCACATTTCTTCTGTGTTGGTCCAGTGGCTCTCTGGGTTAATGCGCCTGACTTGTGAGCAAGTGTTCATGAGTTCGACTCCACAGAGAATATTTTCATTCAGCTTCCTATAGAGCCAATGGAAATTTGCATTGATCTTGGGCTTGAGATAGTGCAATTGTGAGATATAAAATCTGTATTAATTGTTCATAAAGAACAAGATGTCATCATACACTGTACAGATTGGCATTAACAATAACATAGTGAAACCAATGGATGTCTTTTTTAACTTACCTATTAGCGATTCAATGTTCACTGCCCTTCTTGACATCAAATTGCACCTGTGATGGTCCACTGGATTACTGGGTTGATGCGCCTCCTTTGTGAACAGATGTTCATGAATTCAACTCCACGGAAAGTGTTTTTAATTTACTTACTCATAAGCTTCTTATAGAGCCAATGAAAATTTGCTTTAATTTTGGACTTGAGATAGTGCAATTGTGAGAAATAGAATCTGTATTAATTGTTCATAAAGAACAACATGTCATCATACGCTGTATAGATTGGCATTAACAATAACATAGTGAAACCAATGGATTTCTTTTTTAACTTACCTATTAGCGATTCAATGTTCACTGCCCTTCTTGACATCACATTGCTTCTGTGATGGTCCAGTGGCTCCCTTGGTTAATGCGCCTGACTTGTGAAGAGGTGTTCTTGTGTTCAGCTCCACGAAGAGTATTTTTCATTTAGCTTCCTATAGAGCCAATAGAAATTTGCATTGATTTTGGACTTGAGATAGTGCAATTGTGAGAAATAAAATCTGTATTAATTGCTCATAAAGAACAAGATGTCATCATACGCTGTATAGATTGGCATTAACAATAACATAGTGAAACCAATGGATTTCTTTTTTAACTTACCTATTAGCGATTCAATGTTCACTGCCCTTCTTGACATTACATTGCTCCTGTGATGGTCCAGTGGCTCCTTTGGTTAATGCGCCTGACTTGTGAAGAGGTGTTCTTGTGTTCAGCTCCACGAAGAGTATTTTTCATTTAGCTTCCTATAGAGCCAATAGAAATTTGCATTGATTTTGGACTTGAGATAGTGCAATTGTGAGAAATAGAATCTGTATTAATTGTTCATAAAGAACAAGATGTCATCATACGCTGTATAGGTTGGCATTAACAATAACATAGTGAAACCAATGGATTCCTTTTTTAACTTACCTATTAGCGATTCAATGTTCACTGCTCTTCTTGACATCACATTTCTTCTGTGTTGGTCCAGTGACTCTCTGGGTTAATGCGCCTGACTTGTGAGCAAATGTTCATGAGTTTGACTCCACAGAGAGTATTTTCATTCAGCTTCCTATAGAGCCAATGGAAATTTGCATTGATCTTGGGCTTGAGATAGTGCAATTGTGAGATATAAAATCTGTATTAATTGTTCATAAAGAACAAGATGTCATCATACACTGTACAGATTGGCATTAACAATAACATAGAGAAACCAATTGATTTTTTTTTTAACTTACCTATTAGCGATTCAATGTTCACTGCCCTTCTTGACATCAAATTGCACCTGTGATGGTCCACTGGATTACTGGGTTGATGCGCCTCCCTTGTGAACAGTTGTTCATGAATTCAACTCCACGGAAAGTGTTTTTAATTTACTTACTCATAAGCTTCTTATAGAGCCAATGAAAATTTGCTTTGATTTTGGACTTGAGATAGTGCAATTGTGAGAAATAGAATCTGTATTAATTGTTCATAAAGAACAAGATGTCATCATACGCTGTATAGGTTGGCATTAACAATAACATAGTGAAACTAATGGATTTCTTTTTTAACTTACCTATTAGCGATTCAATGTTCACTGCTCTTCTTGACATCACATTTCTTCTGTGTTGGTCCAGTGGCTCTCTGGGTTAATGCGCCTGACTTGTGAGCAAGTGTTCATGAGTTCGACTCCACAGAGATTATTTTCATTCAGCTTCCTATAGAGCCAATGGAAATTTGCATTGATCTTGGGCTTGAGATAGTGCAATTGTGAGATATAAAATCTGTATTAATTGTTCATAAAGAACAAGATGTCATCATACGCTGTATAGATTGGCATTAACAATAACATAGTGAAACCAATGGATTTCTTTTTTAACTTACCTATTAGCGATTCAATGTTCACTGCCCTTCTTGACATTACATTGCTCCTGTGATGGTCCAGTGGCTCCTTTGGTTAATGCGCCTGACTTGTGAAGAGGTGTTCTTGTGTTCAGCTCCACGAAGAGTATTTTTCATTTAGCTTCCTATAGAGCCAATAGAAATTTGCATTGATTTTGGACTTGAGATAGTGCAATTGTGAGAAATAGAATCTGTATTAATTGTTCATAAAGAACAAGATGTCATCATACGCTGTATAGGTTGGCATTAACAATAACATAGTGAAACCAATGGATTCCTTTTTTAACTTACCTATTAGCGATTCAATGTTCACTGCTCTTCTTGACATCACATTTCTTCTGTGTTGGTCCAGTGACTCTCTGGGTTAATGCGCCTGACTTGTGAGCAAATGTTCATGAGTTTGACTCCACAGAGAGTATTTTCATTCAGCTTCCTATAGAGCCAATGGAAATTTGCATTGATCTTGGGCTTGAGATAGTGCAATTGTGAGATATAAAATCTGTATTAATTGTTCATAAAGAACAAGATGTCATCATACACTGTACAGATTGGCATTAACAATAACATAGAGAAACCAATTGATTTTTTTTTTAACTTACCTATTAGCGATTCAATGTTCACTGCCCTTCTTGACATCAAATTGCACCTGTGATGGTCCACTGGATTACTGGGTTGATGCGCCTCCCTTGTGAACAGTTGTTCATGAATTCAACTCCACGGAAAGTGTTTTTAATTTACTTACTCATAAGCTTCTTATAGAGCCAATGAAAATTTGCTTTGATTTTGGACTTGAGATAGTGCAATTGTGAGAAATAGAATCTGTATTAATTGTTCATAAAGAACAAGATGTCATCATACGCTGTATAGGTTGGCATTAACAATAACATAGTGAAACTAATGGATTTCTTTTTTAACTTACCTATTAGCGATTCAATGTTCACTGCTCTTCTTGACATCACATTTCTTCTGTGTTGGTCCAGTGGCTCTCTGGGTTAATGCGCCTGACTTGTGAGCAAGTGTTCATGAGTTCGACTCCACAGAGATTATTTTCATTCAGCTTCCTATAGAGCCAATGGAAATTTGCATTGATCTTGGGCTTGAGATAGTGCAATTGTGAGATATAAAATCTGTATTAATTGTTCATAAAGAACAAGATGTCATCATACACTGTACAGATTGGCATTAACAATAACATAGTGAAACCAATGGATGTCTTTTTTAACTTACCTATTAGCGATTCAATGTTCACTGCCCTTCTTGACATCAAATTGCACCTGTGATGCTCCACTGGATTACTGGGTTGATGCGCCTCCCTTGTGAACAGTTGTTCATGAATTCAACTCCACGGAAAGTGTTTTTAATTTACTTACTCATAAGCTTCTTATAGAGCCAATGAAAATTTGCTTTGATTTTGGACTTGAGATAGTGCAATTGTGAGAAATAGAATCTGTATTAATTGTTCATAAAGAACAAGATGTCATCATACGCTGTATAGGTTGGCATTAACAATAACATAGTGAAACTAATGGATTTCTTTTTTAACTTACCTATTAGCGATTCAATGTTCACTGCTCTTCTTGACATCACATTTTTTCTGTGTTGGTCCAGTGGCTCTCTGGGTTAATGCGCCTGACTTGTGAGCAAGTGTTCATGAGTTCGACTCCACAGAGATTATTTTCATTCAGCTTCCTATAGAGCCAATGGAAATTTGCATTGATCTTGGGCTTGAGATAGTGCAATTGTGAGATATAAAATCTGTATTAATTGTTCATAAAGAACAAGATGTCATCATACACTGTACAGATTGGCATTAACAATAACATAGTGAAACCAATGGATGTCTTTTTTAACTTACCTATTAGCGATTCAATGTTCACTGCCCTTCTTGACATCAAATTGCACCTGTGATGGTCCACTGGATTACTGGGTTGATGCGCCTCCTTTGTGAGCAGATGTTCATGAATTCAACTCCACGGAAAGTGTTTTTAATTTACTTACTCATAAGCTTCTTATAGAGCCAATGAAAATTTGCTTTGATTTTGGACTTGAGATAGTGCAATTGTGAGAAATAGAATCTGTATTAATTGTTCATAAAGAACAACATGTCATCATACGCTGTATAGATTGGCATTAACAATAACATAGTGAAACCAATGGATTTCTTTTTTAACTTACCTATTAGCGATTCAATGTTCACTGCCCTTCTTGACATCACATTGCTTCTGTGATGGTCCAGTGGCTCCCTTGGTTAATGCGCCTGACTTGTGAAGAGGTGTTCTTGTGTTCAGCTCCACGAAGAGTATTTTTCATTTAGCTTCCTATAGAGCCAATAGAAATTTACATTGATTTTGGACTTGAGATAGTGCAATTGTGAGAAATAAAATCTGTATTAATTGGTCATAAAGAACAAGATGTCATCATACGCTGTATAGATTGGCATTAACAATAACATAGTGAAACCAATGGATTTCTTTTTTAACTTACCTATTAGCGATTCAATGTTCACTGCCCTTCTTGACATTACATTGCTCCTACGATGGTCCAGTGGCTCCTTTGGTTAATGCGCCTGACTTGTGAAGAGGTGTTCTTGTGTTCAGCTCCACGAAGAGTATTTTTCATTTAGCTTCCTATAGAGCCAATAGAAATTTGCATTGATTTTGGACTTGAGATAGTGCAATTGTGAGAAATAGAATCTGTATTAATTGTTCATAAAGAACAAGATGTCATCATACGCTGTATAGGTTGGCATTAACAATAACATAGTGAAACCAATGGATTCCTTTTTTAACTTACCTATTAGCGATTCAATGTTCACTGCTCTTCTTGACATCACATTTCTTCTGTGTTGGTCCAGTGACTCTCTGGGTTAATGCGCCTGACTTGTGAGCAAATGTTCATGAGTTTGACTCCACAGAGAGTATTTTCATTCAGCTTCCTATAGAGCCAATGGAAATTTGCATTGATCTTGGGCTTGAGATAGTGCAATTGTGAGATATAAAATCTGTATTAATTGTTCATAAAGAACAAGATGTCATCATACACTGTACAGATTGGCATTAACAATAACATAGAGAAACCAATTGATTTTTTTTTTAACTTACCTATTAGCGATTCAATGTTCACTGCCCTTCTTGACATCAAATTGCACCTGTGATGGTCCACTAGATTACTGGGTTGATGCGCCTCCTTTGTGAGCAGATGTTCATGAATTCAACTCCACGGAAAGTGTTTTTAATTTACTTACTCATAAGCTTCTTATAGAGCCAATGAAAATTTGCTTTGATTTTGGACTTGAGATAGTGCAATTGTGAGAAATAGAATCTGTATTAATTGTTCATAAAGAACAACATGTCATCATACGCTGTATAGATTGGCATTAACAATAACATAGTGAAACCAATGGATTTCTTTTTTAACTTACCTATTAGCGATTCAATGTTCACTGCCCTTCTTGACATCACATTGCTTCTGTGATGGTCCAGTGGCTCCCTTGGTTAATGCGCCTGACTTGTGAAGAGGTGTTCTTGTGTTCAGCTCCACGAAGGGTATTTTTCATTTAGCTTCCTATAGAGCCAATAGAAATTTACATTGATTTTGGACTTGAGATAGTGCAATTGTGAGAAATAAAATCTGTATTAATTGGTCATAAAGAACAAGATGTCATCATACGCTGTATAGATTGGCATTAACAATAACATAGTGAAACCAATGGATTTCTTTTTTAACTTACCTATTAGCGATTCAATGTTCACTGCCCTTCTTGACATTACATTGCTCCTACGATGGTCCAGTGGCTCCTTTGGTTAATGCGCCTGACTTGTGAAGAGGTGTTCTTGTGTTCAGCTCCACGAAGAGTATTTTTCATTTAGCTTCCTATAGAGCCAATAGAAATTTGCATTGATTTTGGACTTGAGATAGTGCAATTGTGAGAAATAGAATCTGTATTAATTGTTCATAAAGAACAAGATGTCATCATACGCTGTATAGGTTGGCATTAACAATAACATAGTGAAACCAATGGATTCCTTTTTTAACTTACCTATTAGCGATTCAATGTTCACTGCTCTTCTTGACATCACATTTCTTCTGTGTTGGTCCAGTGACTCTCTGGGTTAATGCGCCTGACTTGTGAGCAAATGTTCATGAGTTTGACTCCACAGAGAGTATTTTCATTCAGCTTCCTATAGAGCCAATGGAAATTTACATTGATTTTGGACTTGAGATAGTGCAATTGTGAGAAATAAAATCTGTATTAATTGGTCATAAAGAACAAGATGTCATCATACGCTGTATAGATTGGCATTAACAATAACATAGTGAAACCAATGGATTTCTTTTTTAACTTACCTATTAGCGATTCAATGTTCACTGCCCTTCTTGACATTACATTGCTCCTACGATGGTCCAGTGGCTCCTTTGGTTAATGCGCCTGACTTGTGAAGAGGTGTTCTTGTGTTCAGCTCCACGAAGAGTATTTTTCATTTAGCTTCCTATAGAGCCAATAGAAATTTGCATTGATTTTGGACTTGAGATAGTGCAATTGTGAGAAATAGAATCTGTATTAATTGTTCATAAAGAACAAGATGTCATCATACGCTGTATAGGTTGGCATTAACAATAACATAGTGAAACCAATGGATTCCTTTTTTAACTTACCTATTAGCGATTCAATGTTCACTGCTCTTCTTGACATCACATTTCTTCTGTGTTGGTCCAGTGACTCTCTGGGTTAATGCGCCTGACTTGTGAGCAAATGTTCATGAGTTTGACTCCACAGAGAGTATTTTCATTCAGCTTCCTATAGAGCCAATGGAAATTTGCATTGATCTTGGGCTTGAGATAGTGCAATTGTGAGATATAAAATCTGTATTAATTGTTCATAAAGAACAAGATGTCATCATACACTGTACAGATTGGCATTAACAATAACATAGAGAAACCAATTGATTTTTTTTTTAACTTACCTATTAGCGATTCAATGTTCACTGCCCTTCTTGACATCAAATTGCACCTGTGATGGTCCACTGGATTACTGGGTTGATGCGCCTCCCTTGTGAACAGTTGTTCATGAATTCAACTCCACGGAAAGTGTTTTTAATTTACTTACTCATAAGCTTCTTATAGAGCCAATGAAAATTTGCTTTGATTTTGGACTTGAGATAGTGCAATTGTGAGAAATAGAATCTGTATTAATTGTTCATAAAGAACAACATGTCATCATACGCTGTATAGATTGGCATTAACAATAACATAGTGAAACCAATGGATTTCTTTTTTAACTTACCTATTAGCGATTCAATGTTCACTGCCCTTCTTGACATTACATTGCTCTTGTGATGGTCCAGTGGCTCCTTTGGTTAATGCGCCTGACTTGTGAAGAGGTGTTCTTGTGTTCAGCTCCACGAAGAGTATTTTTCATTTAGCTTCCTATAGAGCCAATAGAAATTTGCATTGATTTTGGACTTGAGATAGTGCAATTGTGAGAAATAGAATCTGTATTAATTGTTCATAAAGAACAAGATGTCATCATACGCTGTATAGGTTGGCATTAACAATAACATAGTGAAACCAATGGATTCCATTTTTAACTTACCTATTAGCGATTCAATGTTCACTGCTCTTCTTGACATCACATTTCTTCTGTGTTGGTCCAGTGACTCTCTGGGTTAATGCGCCTGACTTGTGAGCAAATGTTCATGAGTTTGACTCCACAAAGAGTATTTTCATTCAGCTTCCTATAGAGCCAATGGAAATTTGCATTGATCTTGGGCTTGAGATAGTGCAATTGTGAGATATAAAATCTGTATTAATTGTTCATAAAGAACAAGATGTCATCATACACTGTACAGATTGGCATTAACAATAAAATAGAGAAACCAATTGATTTTTTTTTTAACTTACCTATTAGCGATTCAATGTTCACTGCCCTTCTTGACATCAAATTGCACCTGTGATGCTCCACTGGATTACTGGGTTGATGCACCTCCCTTGTGAACAGTTGTTCATGAATTCATCTCCACGGAAAGTGTTTTTAATTTACTTACTCATAAGCTTCTTATAGAGCCAATGAAAATTTGCTTTGATTTTGGACTTGAGATAGTGCAATTGTGAGAAATAGAATCTGTATTAATTGTTCATAAAGAACAAGATGTCATCATACGCTGTATAGATTGGCATTAACAATAACATAGTGAAACCAATGGATTTCTTTTTTAACTTACCTATTAGCGATTCAATGTTCACTGCCCTTCTTGACATCACATTGCTCCTGTGATGGTCCAGTGGCTCCCTTGGTTAATGCGCCTGACTTGTGAAGAGGTGTTCTTGTGTTCAGCTCCACGAAGAGTATTTTTCATTTAGCTTCCTATAGAGCCAATAGAAATTTACATTGATTTTGGACTTGAGATAGTGCAATTGTGAGAAATAAAATCTGTATTAATTGGTCATAAAGAACAAGATGTCATCATACGCTGTATAGATTGGCATTAACAATAACATAGTGAAACCAATGGATTTCTTTTTTAACTTACCTATTAGCGATTCAATGTTCACTGCCCTTCTTGACATTACATTGCTCCTATGATGGTCCAGTGGCTCCTTTGGTTAATGCGCCTGACTTGTGAAGAGGTGTTCTTGTGTTCAGCTCCACGAAGAGTATTTTTCATTTAGCTTCCTATAGAGCCAATAGAAATTTGCATTGATTTTGGACTTGAGATAGTGCAATTGTGAGAAATAAAATCTGTATTAATTGGTCATAAAGAACAAGATGTCATCATACGCTGTATAGATTGGCATTAACAATAACATAGTGAAACAAATGGATTTCTTTTTTAACTTACCTATTAGCGATTCAATGTTCACTGCCCTTCTTGACATTACATTGCTCCTATGATGGTCCAGTGGCTCCTTTGGTTAATGCGCCTGACTTGTGAAGAGGTGTTCTTGTGTTCAGCTCCACGAAGAGTATTTTTCATTTAGCTTCCTATAGAGCCAATAGAAATTTGCATTGATTTTGGACTTGAGATAGTGCAATTGTGAGAAATAGAATCTGTATTAATTGTTCATAAAGAACAAGATGTCATCATACGCTGTATAGGTTGGCATTAACAATAACATAGTGAAACCAATGGATTCCTTTTTTAACTTACCTATTAGCGATTCAATGTTCACTGCTCTTCTTGACATCACATTTCTTCTGTGTTGGTCCAGTGACTCTCTGGGTTAATGCGCCTGACTTGTGAGCAAATGTTCATGAGTTTGACTCCACAGAGAGTATTTTTATTCAGCTTCCTATAGAGCCAATGGAAATTTGCATTGATCTTGGGCTTGAGATAGTGCAATTGTGAGATATAAAATCTGTATTAATTGTTCATAAAGAACAAGATGTCATCATACACTGTACAGATTGGCATTAACAATAACATAGAGAAACCAATTGATTTTTTTTTAACTTACCTATTAGCGATTCAATGTTCACTGCCCTTCTTGACATCAAATTGCACCTGTGATGGTCCACTGGATTACTGGGTTGATGCACCTCCTTTGTGAACAGATGTTCATGAATTCAACTCCACGGAAAGTGTTTTTAATTTACTTACTCATAAGCTTCTTATAGAGCCAATGAAAATTTGCTTTGATTTTGGACTTGAGATAGTGCAATTGTGAGAAATAGAATCTGTATTAATTGTTCATAAAGAACAAGATGTCATCATACGCTGTATAGATTGGCATTAACAATAACATAGTGAAACCAATGGATTTCTTTTTTAACTTACCTATTAGCGATTCAATGTTCACTGCCCTTCTTGACATTACATTGCTCTTGTGATGGTCCAGTGGCTCCTTTGGTTAATGCGCCTGACTTGTGAAGAGGTGTTCTTGTGTTCAGCTCCACGAAGAGTATTTTTCATTTAGCTTCCTATAGAGCCAATAGAAATTTGCATTGATTTTGGACTTGAGATAGTGCAATTGTGAGAAATAGAATCTGTATTAATTGTTCATAAAGAACAAGATGTCATCATACGCTGTATAGGTTGGCATTAACAATAACATAGTGAAACCAATGGATTCCATTTTTAACTTACCTATTAGCGATTCAATGTTCACTGCTCTTCTTGACATCACATTTCTTCTGTGTTGGTCCAGTGACTCTCTGGGTTAATGCGCCTAACTTGTGAGCAAGTGTTCATGAGTTTGACTCCACAGAGAGTATTTCCATTCAGCTTCCTATAGAGCCAATGGAAATTTGCATTGATCTTGGGCTTGAGATAGTGCAATTGTGAGATATAAAATCTGTATTAATTGTTCATAAAGAACAAGATGTCATCATACACTGTACAGATTGGCAATAACATAGAGAAACCAATTGATTTTTTTTTTAACTTACCTATTAGCGATTCAATGTTCACTGCCCTTCTTGACATCAAATTGCACCTGTGATGGTCCACTGGATTACTGGGTTGATGCGCCTTCTTTGTGAACAGATGTTCATGAATTCAACTCCACGGAAAGTGTTTTTAATTTACTTACTCATAAGCTTCTTATAGAGCCAATGAAAATTTGCTTTAATTTTGGACTTGAGATAGTGCAGTTGTGAGAAATAGAATCTGTATTAATTGTTCATAAAGAACAACATGTCATCATACGCTGTATAGATTGGCATTAACAATAACATAGTGAAACCAATGGATTTCTTTTTTAACTTACCTATTAGCGATTCAATGTTCACTGCCCTTCTTGACATCACATTGCTTCTGTGATGGTCCAGTGGCTCCCTTGGTTAATGCGCCTGACTTGTGAAGAGGTGTTCTTGTGTTCAGCTCCACGAAGAGTATTTTTCATTTAGCTTCCTATAGAGCCAATAGAAATTTGCATTGATTTTGGACTTGAGATAGTCAATTGTGAGAAATAAAATCTGTATTAATTGCTCATAAAGAACAAGATGTCATCATACGCTGTATAGATTGGCATTAACAATAACATAGTGAAACCAATGGATTTCTTTTTTAACTTACCTATTAGCGATTCAATGTTCACTGCCCTTCTTGACATTACATTGCTCCTATGATGGTCCAGTGGCTCCTTTGGTTAATGCGCCTGACTTGTGAAGAGGTGTTCTTGTGTTCAGCTCCACGAAGAGTATTTTTCATTTAGCTTCCTATAGAGCCAATAGAAATTTGCATTGATTTTGGACTTGAGATAGTGCAATTGTGAGAAATAGAATCTGTATTAATTGTTCATAAAGAACAAGATGTCATCATACGCTGTATAGGTTGGCATTAACAATAACATAGTGAAACCAATGGATTCCTTTTTTAACTTACCTATTAGCGATTCAATGTTCACTGCTCTTCTTGACATCACATTTCTTCTGTGTTGTTCCAGTGACTCTCTGGGTTAATGCGCCTGACTTGTGAGCAAATGTTCATGAGTTTGACTCCACAGAGAGTATTTTCATTCAGCTTCCTATAGAGCCAATGGAAATTTGCATTGATCTTGGGCTTGAGATAGTGCAATTGTGAGATATAAAATCTGTATTAATTGTTCATAAAGAACAAGATGTCATCATACACTGTACAGATTGGCATTAACAATAACATAGAGAAACCAATTGATTTTTTTTTTAACTTACCTATTAGCGATTCAATGTTCACTGCCCTTCTTGACATCAAATTGCACCTGTGATGCTCCACTGGATTACTGGGTTGATGCGCCTCCCTTGTGAACAGTTGTTCATGAATTCAACTCCACGAAAAGTGTTTTTAATTTACTTACTCATAAGCTTCTTATAGAGCCAATGAAAATTTGCTTTGATTTTGGACTTGAGATAGTGCAATTGTGAGAAATAGAATCTGTATTAATTGTTCATAAAGAACAAGATGTCATCATACGCTGTATAGATTGGCATTAACAATAACATAGTGAAACCAATGGATTTCTTTTTTAACTTACCTATTAGCGATTCAATGTTCACTGCCCTTCTTGACATCACATTGCTCCTGTGATGGTCCAGTGGCTCCCTTGGTTAATGCGCCTGACTTGTTAAGAGGTGTTCTTGTGTTCAGCTCCATGAAGAGTATTTTTCATTTAGCTTCCTATAGAGCCAATAGAAATTTACATTGATTTTGGACTTGAGATAGTGCAATTGTGAGAAATAAAATCTGTATTAATTGGTCATAAAGAACAAGATGTCATCATACGCTGTATAGATTGGCATTAACAATAACATAGTGAAACCAATGGATTTCTTTTTTAACTTACCTATTAGCGATTCAATGTTCACTGCCCTTCTTGACATTACATTGCTCCTATGATGGTCCAGTGGCTCCTTTGGTTAATGCGCCTGACTTGTGAAGAGGTGTTCTTGTGTTCAGCTCCACGAAGAGTATTTTTCATTTAGCTTCCTATAGAGCCAATAGAAATTTGCATTGATTTTGGACTTGAGATAGTGCAATTGTGAGAAATAAAATCTGTATTAATTGGT
Organism: Phyllobates terribilis; assembly: GCF_046119375.1. Lineage (NCBI taxonomy): Eukaryota > Metazoa > Chordata > Amphibia > Anura > Dendrobatidae > Phyllobates > Phyllobates terribilis. The sequence continues at coordinate 321,315,731 of NW_027362764.1, read as the reverse complement.
CATAAAGAACAAGATGTCATCATACGCTGTATAGAATGGCATTAACAATAACATAGTGAAACCAATGGATTTCTTTTTTAACTTACCTATTAGCGATTCAATGTTCACTGCCCTTCTTGACATTACATTGCTCCTATGATGGTCCAGTGGCTCCTTTGGTTAATGCGCCTGACTTGTGAAGAGGTGTTCTTGTGTTCAGCTCCACGAAGAGTATTTTTCATTTAGCTTCCTATAGAGCCAATAGAAATTTGCATTGATTTTGGACTTGAGATAGTGCAATTGTGAGAAATAGAATCTGTATTAATTGTTCATAAAGAACAAGATGTCATCATACGCTGTATAGGTTGGCATTAACAATAACATAGTGAAACCAATGGATTCCTTTTTTAACTTACCTATTAGCGATTCAATGTTCACTGCTCTTCTTGACATCACATTTCTTCTGTGTTGGTCCAGTGACTCTCTGGGTTAATGCGCCTGACTTGTGAGCAAATGTTCATGAGTTTGACTCCACAGAGAGTATTTTTATTCAGCTTCCTATAGAGCCAATGGAAATTTGCATTGATCTTGGGCTTGAGATAGTGCAATTGTGAGATATAAAATCTGTATTAATTGTTCATAAAGAACAAGATGTCATCATACACTGTACAGATTGGCATTAACAATAACATAGAGAAACCAATTGATTTTTTTTTAACTTACCTATTAGCGATTCAATGTTCACTGCCCTTCTTGACATCAAATTGAACCTGTGATGGTCCACTGGATTACTGGGTTGATGCACCTCCTTTGTGAACAGATGTTCATGAATTCAACTCCACGGAAAGTGTTTTTAATTTACTTACTCATAAGCTTCTTATAGAGCCAATGAAAATTTGCTTTGATTTTGGACTTGAGATAGTGCAATTGTGAGAAATAGAATCTGTATTAATTGTTCATAAAGAACAAGATGTCATCATACGCTGTATAGATTGGCATTAACAATAACATAGTGAAACCAATGGATTTCTTTTTTAACTTACCTATTAGCGATTCAATGTTCACTGCCCTTCTTGACATCACATTGCTCCTGTGATGGTCCAGTGGCTCCCTTGGTTAATGCGCCTGACTTGTGAAGAGGTGTTCTTGTGTTCAGCTCCACGAAGAGTATTTTTCATTTAGCTTCCTATAGAGCCAATAGAAATTTACATTGATTTTGGACTTGAGATAGTGCAATTGTGAGAAATAAAATCTGTATTAATTGGTCATAAAGAACAAGATGTCATCATACGCTGTATAGATTGGCATTAACAATAACATAGTGAAACCAATGGATTTCTTTTTTAACTTACCTATTAGCGATTCAATGTTCACTGCCCTTCTTGACATTACATTGCTCCTATGATGGTCCAGTGGCTCCTTTGGTTAATGCGCCTGACTTGTGAAGAGGTGTTCTTGTGTTCAGCTCCACGAAGAGTATTTTTCATTTAGCTTCCTATAGAGCCAATAGAAATTTGCATTGATTTTGGACTTGAGATAGTGCAATTGTGAGAAATAAAATCTGTATTAATTGGTCATAAAGAACAAGATGTCATCATACGCTGTATAGAATGGCATTAACAATAACATAGTGAAACCAATGGATTTCTTTTTTAACTTACCTATTAGCGATTCAATGTTCACTGCCCTTCTTGACATTACATTGCTCCTATGATGGTCCAGTGGCTCCTTTGGTTAATGCGCCTGACTTGTGAAGAGGTGTTCTTGTGTTCAGCTCCACGAAGAGTATTTTTCATTTAGCTTCCTATAGAGCCAATAGAAATTTGCATTGATTTTGGACTTGAGATAGTGCAATTGTGAGAAATAGAATCTGTATTAATTGTTCATAAAGAACAAGATGTCATCATACGCTGTATAGGTTGGCATTAACAATAACATAGTGAAACCAATGGATTCCTTTTTTAACTTACCTATTAGCGATTCAATGTTCACTGCTCTTCTTGACATCACATTTCTTCTGTGTTGGTCCAGTGACTCTCTGGGTTAATGCGCCTGACTTGTGAGCAAATGTTCATGAGTTTGACTCCACAGAGAGTATTTTTATTCAGCTTCCTATAGAGCCAATGGAAATTTGCATTGATCTTGGGCTTGAGATAGTGCAATTGTGAGATATAAAATCTGTATTAATTGTTCATAAAGAACAAGATGTCATCATACACTGTACAGATTGGCATTAACAATAACATAGAGAAACCAATTGATTTTTTTTTAACTTACCTATTAGCGATTCAATGTTCACTGCCCTTCTTGACATCAAATTGAACCTGTGATGGTCCACTGGATTACTGGGTTGATGCACCTCCTTTGTGAACAGATGTTCATGAATTCAACTCCACGGAAAGTGTTTTTAATTTACTTACTCATAAGCTTCTTATAGAGCCAATGAAAATTTGCTTTGATTTTGGACTTGAGATAGTGCAATTGTGAGAAATAGAATCTGTATTAATTGTTCATAAAGAACAAGATGTCATCATACGCTGTATAGATTGGCATTAACAATAACATAGTGAAACCAATGGATTTCTTTTTTAACTTACCTATTAGCGATTCAATGTTCACTGCCCTTCTTGACATCACATTGCTCCTGTGATGGTCCAGTGGCTCCCTTGGTTAATGCGCCTGACTTGTGAAGAGGTGTTCTTGTGTTCAGCTCCACGAAGAGTATTTTTCATTTAGCTTCCTATAGAGCCAATAGAAATTTACATTGATTTTGGACTTGAGATAGTGCAATTGTGAGAAATAAAATCTGTATTAATTGGTCATAAAGAACAAGATGTCATCATACGCTGTATAGATTGGCATTAACAATAACATAGTGAAACCAATGGATTTCTTTTTTAACTTACCTATTAGCGATTCAATGTTCACTGCCCTTCTTGACATCACATTGCTCCTGTGATGGTCCAGTGGCTCCTTTGGTTAATGCGCCTGACTTGTGAAGAGGTGTTCTTGTGTTCAGCTCCACGAAGAGTATTTTTCATTTAGCTTCCTATAGAGCCAATAGAAATTTGCATTGATTTTGGACTTGAGATAGTGCAATTGTGAGAAATAGAATCTGTATTAATTGTTCATAAAGAACAAGATGTCATCATACGCTGTATAGGTTGGCATTAACAATAACATAGTGAAACCAATGGATTTCTTTTTTAACTTACCTATTAGCGATTCAATGTTCACTGCTCTTCTTGACATCACATTTCTTCTGTGTTGGTCCAGTGGCTCTCTGGGTTAATGCGCCTGACTTGTGAACAAGTGTTCATGAGTTCGACTCCACAGAGATTATTTTCATTCAGCTTCTTATAGAGCCAATGGAAATTTGCATTGATCTTGGGCTTGAGATAGTGCAATTGTGAGATATAAAATCTGTATTAATTGTTCATAAAGAACAAGATGTCATCATACACTGTACAGATTGGCATTAACAATAACATAGAGAAACCAATGGATTTCTTTTTTAACTTACCTATTAGCGATTCAATGTTCACTGCCCTTCTTGACATCAAATTGCACCTGTGATGGTCCACTGGATTACTGGGTTGATGCGCCTCCTTTGTGAACAGATGTTCATGAATTCAACTCCACGGAAAGTGTTTTTAATTTACTTACTCATAAGCTTCTTATAGAGCCAATGAAAATTTGCTTTGATTTTGGACTTGAGATAGTGCAATTGTGAGAAATAGAATCTGTATTAATTGTTCATAAAGAACAAGATGTCATCATACGCTGTATAGATTGGCATTAACAATAACATAGTGAAACCAAGGGATTTCTTTTTTAACTTACCTATTAGCGATTCAATGTTCACTGCTCTTCTTGACATCACATTTCTTCCGTGATGGTCCAGTGGCTCTCTGAGTTAATGCGCCTGATTTGTCAACAAGTGTTCATGAGTTCAATTCCACGGAGAGTATTTTCCATTTATCTTCCTATAGAGCCAATGGAAATTTGCATTGATTTTGGGCTTGAGATAGTGCAATTGTGAGATATAGAATCTGTATTAATTGTTCATAAAGAACAAGATGTCATCATACACTGTACAGATTGGCATTAACAATAACATAGAGAAACCAATGGATTTCTTTTTTAACTTACCTATTAGCGATTCAATGTTCACTGCCCTTCTTGACATCAAATTGCACCTGTGATGGTCCACTGGATTACTGGGTTGATGCGCCTCCTTTGTGAACAGATGTTCATGAATTCAACTCCACGGAAAGTGTTTTTAATTTACTTACTCATAAGCTTCTTATAGAGCCAATGAAAATTTGCTTTGATTTTGGACTTGAGATAGTGCAATTGTGAGAAATAGAATCTGTATTAATTGTTCATAAAGAACAAGATGTCATCATACGCTGTATAGATTGGCATTAACAATAACATAGTGAAACCAATGGATTTCTTTTTTAACTTACCTATTAGCGATTCAATGTTCACTGCCCTTCTTGACATCACATTGCTCCTGTGATGGTCCAGTGGCTCCCTTGGTTAATGCGCCTGACTTGTGAAGAGGTGTTCTTGTGTTCAGCTCCACGAAGAGTATTTTTCATTTAGCTTCCTATAGAGCCAATAGAAATTTACATTGATTTTGGACTTGAGATAGTGCAATTGTGAGAAATAAAATCTGTATTAATTGGTCATAAAGAACAAGATGTCATCATACGCTGTATAGATTGGCATTAACAATAACATAGTGAAACCAATGGATTTCTTTTTTAACTTACCTTTTAGCGATTCAATGTTCACTGCCCTTCTTGACATCACATTGCTCCTGTGATGGTCCAGTGGCTCCTTTGGTTAATGCGCCTGACTTGTGAAGAGGTGTTCTTGTGTTCAGCTCCACGAAGAGTATTTTTCATTTAGCTTCCTATAGAGCCAATAGAAATTTGCATTGATTTTGGACTTGAGATAGTGCAATTGTGAGAAATAGAATCTGTATTAATTGTTCATAAAGAACAAGATGCCATCATACGCTGTATAGGTTGGCATTAACAATAACATAGTGAAACCAATGGATTTCCTTTTTAACTTACCTATTAGCGATTCAATGTTCACTGCTCTTCTTGACATCACATTTTTTCTGTGTTGGTCCAGTGGCTCTCTGGGTTAATGCGCCTGACTTGTGAGCAAGTGTTCATGAGTTCGACTCCACAGAGTTTATTTTCATTCAGCTTCCTATAGAGCCAATGGAAATTTGCATTGATCTTGGGCTTGAGATAGAGCAATTGTGAGATATAAAATCTGTTTTAATTGTTCATAAAGAACAAGATGTCATCATACACTGTACAGATTGGCATTAACAATAACATAGTGAAACCAATGGATGTCTTTTTTAACTTACCTATTAGCGATTCAATGTTCACTGCCCTTCTTGACATCAAATTGCACCTGTTATGGTCCACTGGATTACTGGTTTGATGCGCCTCCTTTGTGAACAGATGTTCATGAATGCAACTCCACGGAAAGTGTTTTTAATTTACTTACTCATAAGCTTCTTATAGAGCCAATGAAAATTTGCTTTGATTTTGGACTTGAGATAGTGCAATTGTGAGAAATAGAATCTGTATTAATTGGTCATAAAGAACAAGATGTCATCATACGCTGTATAGATTGGCATTAACAATAACATAGTGAAACCAATGGATTTCTTTTTTAACTTACCTATTAGCGATTCAATGTTCACTGCCCTTCTTGACATCACATTGCTCCTGTGATGGTCCAGTGGCTCCCTTGGTTAATGCGCCTGACTTGTGAAGAGGTGTTCTTGTGTTCAGCTCCACGAAGAGTATTTTTCATTTAGCTTCCTATAGAGCCAATAGAAATTTACATTGATTTTGGACTTGAGATAGTGCAATTGTGAGAAATAAAATCTGTATTAATTGGTCATAAAGAACAAGATGTCATCATACGCTGTATAGATTGGCATTACGAATAACATAGTGAAACCAATGGATTTCTTTTTTAACTTACCTATTAGCGATTCAATGTTCACTGCCCTTCTTGACATCACTTTGCTCCTGTGATGGTCCAGTGGCTCCTTTGGTTAATGCGCCTGACTTGTGAAGAGGTGTTCTTGTGTTCAGCTCCACAAAGAGTATTTTTCATTTAGCTTCCTATAGAGCCAATAGAAATTTGCATTGATTTTGGACTTGAGATAGTGCAATTGTGAGAAATAGAATCTGTATTAATTGTTCATAAAGAACAAGATGTCATCATACGCTGTATAGGTTGGCATTAACAATAACATAGTGAAACCAATGGATTTCTTTTTTAACTTACCTATTAGCGATTCAATGTTCACTGCTCTTCTTGACATCACATTTCTTCTGTGTTGGTCCAGTGGCTCTCTGGGTTAATGCGCCTGACTTGTGAACCAGTGTTCATGAGTTCGACTCCACAGAGATTATTTTCATTCAGCTTCCTATAGAGCCAATGGAAATTTGCATTGATCTTGGGCTTGAGATAGTGCAATTGTGAGATATAAAATCTGTATTAATTGTTCATAAAGAACAAGATGTCATCATACACTGTACAGATTGGCATTAACAATAACATAGAGAAACCAATGGATTTCTTTTTTAACTTACCTATTAGCGATTCAATGTTCACTGCCCTTCTTGACATCAAATTGCACCTGTGATGGTCCACTGGATTACTGGGTTGATGAGCCTCCTTTGTGAACAGATGTTCATGAATTCAACTCCACGGAAAGTGTTTTTAATTTACTTACTCATAAGCTTCTTATAGAGCCAATGAAAATTTGCTTTGATTTTGGACTTGAGATAGTGCAATTGTGAGAAATAGAATCTGTATTAATTGTTCATAAAGAACAAGATGTCATCATACGCTGTATAGATTGGCATTAACAATAACATAGTGAAACCAAGGGATTTCTTTTTTAACTTACCTATTAGCGATTCAATGTTCACTGCTCTTTTTGACATCACATTTCTTCCGTGATGGTCCAGTGGCTCTCTGAGTTAATGCGCCTGACTTGTCAACAAGTGTTCATGAGTTCAATCCCACGGAGAGTATTTTCCATTTATCTTCCTATAGAGCCAATGGAAATTTGCATTGATTTTGGGCTTGAGATAGTGCAATTGTGAGATATAGAATCTGTATTAATTGTTCATAAAGAACAAGATGTCATCATACACTGTACAGATTGGCATTAACAATAACATAGAGAAACCAATGGATTTCTTTTTTAACTTACCTATTAGCGATTCAATGTTCACTGCTCTTCTTGACATCAAATTGCACCTGTGATGGTCCACTGGATTACTGGGTTGATGCGCCTCCTTTGTGAACAGATGTTCATGAATTCAACTCCACGGAAAGTGTTTTTAATTTACTTACTCATAAGCTTCTTATAGAGCCAATGAAAATTTGCTTTGATTTTGGACTTGAGATAGTGCAATTGTGAGAAATAGAATCTGTATTAATTGTTCATAAAGAACAAGATGTCATCATACGCTGTATAGATTGGCATTAACAATAACATAGTGAAACCAATGGATTTCTTTTTTAACTTACCTATTAGCGATTCAATGTTCACTGCCCTTCTTGACATCACATTGCTCCTGTGATGGTCCAGTGGCTCCCTTGGTTAATGCGCCTGACTTGTGAAGAGGTGTTCTTGTGTTCAGCTCCACGAAGAGTATTTTTCATTTAGCTTCCTATAGAGCCAATAGAAATTTGCATTTATTTTGGACTTGAGATAGTGCAATTGTGAGAAATAAAATCTGTATTAATTGCTCATAAAGAACAAGATGTCATCATACGCTGTATGGATTGGCATTAACAATAACATAGTGAAACCAATGGATTTCTTTTTTAACTTACCTATTAGCGATTCAATGTTCACTGCCCTTCTTGACATCACTTTGCTCCTGTGATGGTCCAGTGGCTCCTTTGGTTAATGCGCCTGACTTGTGAAGAGGTGTTCTTGTGTTCAGCTCCACGAAGAGTATATTTCATTTAGCTTCCTATAGAGCCAATAGAAATTTGCATTGATTTTGGACTTGAGATAGTGCAATTGTGAGAAATAAAATCTGTATTAATTGCTCATAAAGAACAAGATGTCATCATACGCTGTATAGATTGGCATTAACAATAACATAGTGAAACCAATGGATTTCTTTTTTAACTTACCTATTAGCGATTCAATGTTCACTGCCCTTCTTGACATCACATTGCTCCTGTGATGGTCCAGTGGCTCCTTTGGTTAATGCGCCTGACTTGTGAAGAGGTGTTCTTGTGTTCAGCTCCACGAAGAGTATTTTTCATTTAGCTTCCTATAGAGCCAATAGAAATTTGCATTGATTTTGGACTTGAGATAGTGCAATTGTGAGAAATAGAATCTGTATTAATTGTTCATAAAGAACAAGATGTCATCATACGCTGTATAGGTTGGCATTAACAATAACATAGTGAAACCAATGGATTTCTTTTTTAACTTACCTATTAGCGATTCAATGTTCACTGCTCTTCTTGACATCACATTTTTTCTGTGTTGGTCCAGTGGCTCTCTGGGTTAATGCGCCTGACTTGTGAGCAAGTGTTCATGAGTTCGACTCCACAGAGATTATTTTCATTCAGCTTCCTATAGAGCCAATGGAAATTTGCATTGATCTTGGGCTTGAGATAGAGCAATTGTGAGATATAAAATCTGTTTTAATTGTTCATAAAGAACAAGATGTCATCATACACTGTACAGATTGGCATTAACAATAACATAGTGAAACCAATGGATGTCTTTTTTAACTTACCTATTAGCGATTCAATGTTCACTGCCCTTCTTGACATCAAATTGCACCTGTTATGGTCCACTGGATTACTGGTTTGATGCGCCTCCTTTGTGAACAGATGTTCATGAATGCAACTCCACGGAAAGTGTTTTTAATTTACTTACTCATAAGCTTCTTATAGAGCCAATGAAAATTTGCTTTAATTTTTGACTTGAGATAGTGCAATTGTGAGAAATAGAATCTGTATTAATTGTTCATAAAGAACAAGATGTCATCATGCGCTGTATAGATTGGCATTAACAATAACATAGTGAAACCAATGGATTTCTTTTTTAACTTACCTATTAGCGATTCAATGTTCACTGCCCTTCTTGACATCGCATTGCTCCTGTGATGGTCCACTGGATTACTGGGTTGATGCGCCTCCTTTGTGAACAGATGTTCATGAATTCAACTCCACGGAAAGTGTTTTTAATTTACTTACTCATAAGCTTCTTATAGAGCCAATGAAAATTTGCTTTGATTTTGGACTTGAGATAGTGCAATTGTGAGAAATAGAATCTGTATTAATTGTTCATAAAGAACAAGATGTCATCATACGCTGTATAGATTGGCATTAACAATAACATAGTGAAACCAATGGATTTCTTTTTTAACTTACCTATTAGCGATTCAATGTTCACTGCCCTTCTTGACATCACATTGCTCCTGTGATGGTCCAGTGGCTCCCTTGGTTAATGCGCCTGACTTGTGAAGAGGTGTTCTTGTGTTCAGCTCCACCAAGAGTATTTTTCATTTAGCTTCCTATAGAGCCAATAGAAATTTACATTGATTTTGGACTTGAGATAGTGCAATTGTGAGAAATAAAATCTGTATTAATTGGTCATAAAGAACAAGATGTCATCATACGCTGTATAGATTGGCATTACGAATAACATAGTGAAACCAATGGATTTATTTTTTAACTTACCTATTAGCGATTCAATGTTCACTGCCCTTCTTGACATCACATTGCTCCTGTGATGGTCCAGTGGCTCCTTTGGTTAATGCGCCTGACTTGTGAAGAGGTGTTCTTGTGTTCAGCTCCACAAAGAGTATTTTTCATTTAGCTTCCTATAGAGCCAATAGAAATTTGCATTGATTTTGGACTTGAGATAGTGCAATTGTGAGAAATAGAATCTGTATTAATTGTTCATAAAGAACAAGATGTCATCATACGCTGTATAGGTTGGCATTAACAATAACATAGTGAAACCAATGGATTTCTTTTTTAACTTACCTATTAGCGATTCAATGTTCACTGCTCTTCTTGACATCACATTTCTTCTGTGTTGGTCCAGTGGCTCTCTGGGTTAATGCGCCTGACTTGTGAACCAGTGTTCATGAGTTCGACTCCACAGAGATTATTTTCATTCAGCTTCCTATAGAGCCAATGGAAATTTGCATTGATCTTGGGCTTGAGATAGTGCAATTGTGAGATATAAAATCTGTATTAATTGTTCATAAAGAACAAGATGTCATCATACACTGTACAGATTGGCATTAACAATAACATAGAGAAACCAATGGATTTCTTTTTTAACTTACCTATTAGCGATTCAATGTTCACTGCCCTTCTTGACATCAAATTGCACCTGTGATGGTCCACTGGATTACTGGGTTGATGCGCCTCCTTTGTGAACAGATGTTCATGAATTCAACTCCACGGAAAGTGTTTTTAATTTACTTACTCATAAGCTTCTTATAGAGCCAATGAAAATTTGCTTTGATTTTGGACTTGAGATAGTGCAATTGTGAGAAATAGAATCTGTATTAATTGTTCATAAAGAACAAGATGTCATCATACGCTGTATAGATTGGCATTAACAATAACATAGTGAAACCAAGGGATTTCTTTTTTAACTTACCTATTAGCGATTCAATGTTCACTGCTCTTCTTGACATCACATTTCTTCCGTGATGGTCCAGTGGCTCTCTGAGTTAATGCGCCTGACTTGTCAACAAGTGTTCATGAGTTCAATCCCACGGAGAGTATTTTCCATTTATCTTCCTATAGAGCCAATGGAAATTTGCATTGATTTTGGGCTTGAGATAGTGCAATTGTGAGATATAGAATATGTATTAATTGTTCATAAAGAACAAGATGTCATCATACACTGTACAGATTGGCATTAACAATAACATAGAGAAACCAATGGATTTCTTTTTTAACTTACCTATTAGCGATTCAATGTTCACTGCTCTTCTTGACATCAAATTGCACCTGTGATGGTCCACTGGATTACTGGGTTGATGCGCCTCCTTTGTGAACAGATGTTCATGAATTCAACTCCACGGAAAGTGTTTTTAATTTACTTACTCATAAGCTTCTTATAGAGCCAATGAAAATTTGCTTTGATTTTGGACTTGAGATAGTGCAATTGTGAGAAATAGAATCTGTATTAATTGTTCATAAAGAACAAGATGTCATCATACGCTGTATAGATTGGCATTAACAATAACATAGTGAAACCAATGGATTTCTTTTTTAACTTACCTATTAGCGATTCAATGTTCACTGCCCTTCTTGACATCACATTGCTCCTGTGATGGTCCAGTGGCTCCCTTGGTTAATGCGCCTGACTTGTGAAGAGGTGTTCTTGTGTTCAGCTCCACGAAGAGTATTTTTCATTTAGCTTCCTATAGAGCCAATAGAAATTTGCATTTATTTTGGACTTGAGATAGTGCAATTGTGAGAAATGAAATCTGTATTAATTGCTCATAAAGAACAAGATGTCATCATACGCTGTATAGATTGGAATTAACAATAACATAGTGAAACCAATTTATTTCTTTTTTAACTTACCTATTAGCGATTCAATGTTCACTACCCTTCTTGACATCACTTTGCTCCTGTGATGGTCCAGTGGCTCCTTTGGTTAATGCGCCTGACTTGTGAAGAGGTGTTCTTGTGTTCAGCTCCACGAAGAGTATATTTCATTTAGCTTCCTATAGAGCCAATAGAAATTTGCATTGATTTTGGACTTGAGATAGTGCAATTGTGAGAAATAAAATCTGTATTAATTGCTCATAAAGAACAAGATGTCATCATACGCTGTATAGATTGGCATTAACAATAACATAGTGAAACCAATGGATTTCTTTTTTAACTTACCTATTAGCGATTCAATGTTCACTGCCCTTCTTGACATCACATTGCTCCTGTGATGGTCCAGTGGCTCCTTTGGTTAATGCGCCTGACTTGTGAAGAGGTGTTCTTGTGTTCAGCTCCACGAAGAGTATTTTTCATTTAGCTTCCTATAGAGCCAATTGAAATTTGCATTGATTTTGGACTTGAGATAGTGCAATTGTGAGAAATAGAATCTGTATTAATTGTTCATAAAGAACAAGATGTCATCATACGCTGTATAGGTTGGCATTAACAATAACATAGTGAAACCAATGGATTTCTTTTTTAACTTACCTATTAGCGATTCAATGTTCACTGCTCTTCTTGACATCACATTTTTTCTGTGTTGGTCCAGTGGCTCTCTGGGTTAATGCGCCTGACTTGTGAGCAAGTGTTCATGAGTTCGACTCCACAGAGATTATTTTCATTCAGCTTCCTATAGAGCCAATGGAAATTTGCATTGATCTTGGGCTTGAGATAGAGCAATTGTGAGATATAAAATCTGTTTTAATTGTTCATAAAGAACAAGATGTCATCATACACTGTACAGATTGGCATTAACAATAACATAGTGAAACCAATGGATGTCTTTTTTAACTTACCTATTAGCGATTCAATGTTCACTGCCCTTCTTGACATCAAATTGCACCTGTTATGGTCCACTGGATTACTGGTTTGATGCGCCTCCTTTGTGAACAGATGTTCATGAATGCAACTCCACGGAAAGTGTTTTTAATTTACTTACTCATAAGCTTCTTATAGAGCCAATGAAAATTTGCTTTAATTTTGGACTTGAGATAGTGCAATTGTGAGAAATAGAATCTGTATTAATTGTTCATAAAGAACAAGATGTCATCATGCGCTGTATAGATTGGCATTAACAATAACATAGTGAAACCAATGGATTTCTTTTTTAACTTACCTATTAGCGATTCAATGTTCACTGCCCTTCTTGACATCGCATTGCTCCTGTGATGGTCCAGTGGCTCCCTTGGTTAATGCGCCTGACTTGTGAAGAGGTGTTCTTGTGTTCAGCTCCACGAAGAGTATTTTTCATTTAGCTTCCTATAGAGCCAATAGAAATTTGCATTTATTTTGGACTTGAGATAGTGCAATTGTGAGAAATAAAATCTGTATTAATTGCTCATAAAGAACAAGATGTCATCATACGCTGTATGGATTGGCATTAACAATAACATAGTGAAACCAATGGATTTCTTTTTTAACTTACCTATTAGCGATTCAATGTTCACTGCCCTTCTTGACATCACTTTGCTCCTGTGATGGTCCAGTGGCTCCTTTGGTTAATGCGCCTGACTTGTGAAGAGGTGTTCTTGTGTTCAGCTCCACGAAGAGTATATTTCATTTAGCTTCCTATAGAGCCAATAGAAATTTGCATTGATTTTGGACTTGAGATAGTGCAATTGTGAGAAATAAAATCTGTATTAATTGCTCATAAAGAACAAGATGTCATCATACGCTGTATAGATTGGCATTAACAATAACATAGTGAAACCAATGGATTTCTTTTTTAACTTACCTATTAGCGATTCAATGTTCACTGCCCTTCTTGACATCACATTGCTCCTGTGATGGTCCAGTGGCTCCTTTGGTTAATGCGCCTGACTTGTGAAGAGGTGTTCTTGTGTTCAGCTCCACGAAGAGTATTTTTCATTTAGCTTCCTATAGAGCCAATAGAAATTTGCATTGATTTTGGACTTGAGATAGTGCAATTGTGAGAAATAGAATCTGTATTAATTGTTCATAAAGAACAAGATGTCATCATACGCTGTATAGGTTGGCATTAACAATAACATAGTGAAACCAATGGATTTCTTTTTTAACTTACCTATTAGCGATTCAATGTTCACTGCTCTTCTTGACATCACATTTTTTCTGTGTTGGTCCAGTGGCTCTCTGGGTTAATGCGCCTGACTTGTGAGCAAGTGTTCATGAGTTCGACTCCACAGAGATTATTTTCATTCAGCTTCCTATAGAGCCAATGGAAATTTGCATTGATCTTGGGCTTGAGATAGAGCAATTGTGAGATATAAAATCTGTTTTAATTGTTCATAAAGAACAAGATGTCATCATACACTGTACAGATTGGCATTAACAATAACATAGTGAAACCAATGGATGTCTTTTTTAACTTACCTATTAGCGATTCAATGTTCACTGCCCTTCTTGACATCAAATTGCACCTGTTATGGTCCACTGGATTACTGGTTTGATGCGCCTCCTTTGTGAACAGATGTTCATGAATGCAACTCCACGGAAAGTGTTTTTAATTTACTTACTCATAAGCTTCTTATAGAGCCAATGAAAATTTGCTTTAATTTTTGACTTGAGATAGTGCAATTGTGAGAAATAGAATCTGTATTAATTGTTCATAAAGAACAAGATGTCATCATGCGCTGTATAGATTGGCATTAACAATAACATAGTGAAACCAATGGATTTCTTTTTTAACTTACCTATTAGCGATTCAATGTTCACTGCCCTTCTTGACATCGCATTGCTCCTGTGATGGTCCACTGGATTACTGGGTTGATGCGCCTCCTTTGTGAACAGATGTTCATGAATTCAACTCCACGGAAAGTGTTTTTAATTTACTTACTCATAAGCTTCTTATAGAGCCAATGAAAATTTGCTTTGATTTTGGACTTGAGATAGTGCAATTGTGAGAAATAGAATCTGTATTAATTGTTCATAAAGAACAAGATGTCATCATACGCTGTATAGATTGGCATTAACAATAACATAGTGAAACCAATGGATTTCTTTTTTAACTTACCTATTAGCGATTCAATGTTCACTGCCCTTCTTGACATCACATTGCTCCTGTGATGGTCCAGTGGCTCCCTTGGTTAATGCGCCTGACTTGTGAAGAGGTGTTCTTGTGTTCAGCTCCACCAAGAGTATTTTTCATTTAGCTTCCTATAGAGCCAATAGAAATTTACATTGATTTTGGACTTGAGATAGTGCAATTGTGAGAAATAAAATCTGTATTAATTGGTCATAAAGAACAAGATGTCATCATACGCTGTATAGATTGGCATTACGAATAACATAGTGAAACCAATGGATTTATTTTTTAACTTACCTATTAGCGATTCAATGTTCACTGCCCTTCTTGACATCACATTGCTCCTGTGATGGTCCAGTGGCTCCTTTGGTTAATGCGCCTGACTTGTGAAGAGGTGTTCTTGTGTTCAGCTCCACAAAGAGTATTTTTCATTTAGCTTCCTATAGAGCCAATAGAAATTTGCATTGATTTTGGACTTGAGATAGTGCAATTGTGAGAAATAGAATCTGTATTAATTGTTCATAAAGAACAAGATGTCATCATACGCTGTATAGGTTGGC
Organism: Phyllobates terribilis; assembly: GCF_046119375.1. Taxonomy (NCBI): domain Eukaryota; kingdom Metazoa; phylum Chordata; class Amphibia; order Anura; family Dendrobatidae; genus Phyllobates; species Phyllobates terribilis. Next base: position 321,300,407 of record NW_027362764.1, on the reverse strand, counting down.
ATTAACAATAACATAGTGAAACCAATGGATTTCTTTTTTAACTTACCTATTAGCGATTCAATGTTCACTGCTCTTCTTGACATCACATTTCTTCTGTGTTGGTCCAGTGGCTCTCTGGGTTAATGCGCCTGACTTGTGAACCAGTGTTCATGAGTTCGACTCCACAGAGATTATTTTCATTCAGCTTCCTATAGAGCCAATGGAAATTTGCATTGATCTTGGGCTTGAGATAGTGCAATTGTGAGATATAAAATCTGTATTAATTGTTCATAAAGAACAAGATGTCATCATACACTGTACAGATTGGCATTAACAATAACATAGAGAAACCAATGGATTTCTTTTTTAACTTACCTATTAGCGATTCAATGTTCACTGCCCTTCTTGACATCAAATTGCACCTGTGATGGTCCACTGGATTACTGGGTTGATGCGCCTCCTTTGTGAACAGATGTTCATGAATTCAACTCCACGGAAAGTGTTTTTAATTTACTTACTCATAAGCTTCTTATAGAGCCAATGAAAATTTGCTTTGATTTTGGACTTGAGATAGTGCAATTGTGAGAAATAGAATCTGTATTAATTGTTCATAAAGAACAAGATGTCATCATACGCTGTATAGATTGGCATTAACAATAACATAGTGAAACCAAGGGATTTCTTTTTTAACTTACCTATTAGCGATTCAATGTTCACTGCTCTTCTTGACATCACATTTCTTCCGTGATGGTCCAGTGGCTCTCTGAGTTAATGCGCCTGACTTGTGAAGAGGTGTTCTTGTGTTCAGCTCCACGAAGAGTATTTTTCATTTAGCTTCCTATAGAGCCAATAGAAATTTGCATTTATTTTGGACTTGAGATAGTGCAATTGTGAGAAATGAAATCTGTATTAATTGCTCATAAAGAACAAGATGTCATCATACGCTGTATAGATTGGAATTAACAATAACATAGTGAAACCAATTTATTTCTTTTTTAACTTACCTATTAGCGATTCAATGTTCACTACCCTTCTTGACATCACTTTGCTCCTGTGATGGTCCAGTGGCTCCTTTGGTTAATGCGCCTGACTTGTGAAGAGGTGTTCTTGTGTTCAGCTCCACGAAGAGTATATTTCATTTAGCTTCCTATAGAGCCAATAGAAATTTGCATTGATTTTGGACTTGAGATAGTGCAATTGTGAGAAATAAAATCTGTATTAATTGCTCATAAAGAACAAGATGTCATCATACGCTGTATAGATTGGCATTAACAATAACATAGTGAAACCAATGGATTTCTTTTTTAACTTACCTATTAGCGATTCAATGTTCACTGCCCTTCTTGACATCACATTGCTCCTGTGATGGTCCAGTGGCTCCTTTGGTTAATGCGCCTGACTTGTGAAGAGGTGTTCTTGTGTTCAGCTCCACGAAGAGTATTTTTCATTTAGCTTCCTATAGAGCCAATTGAAATTTGCATTGATTTTGGACTTGAGATAGTGCAATTGTGAGAAATAGAATCTGTATTAATTGTTCATAAAGAACAAGATGTCATCATACGCTGTATAGGTTGGCATTAACAATAACATAGTGAAACCAATGGATTTCTTTTTTAACTTACCTATTAGCGATTCAATGTTCACTGCTCTTCTTGACATCACATTTTTTCTGTGTTGGTCCAGTGGCTCTCTGGGTTAATGCGCCTGACTTGTGAGCAAGTGTTCATGAGTTCGACTCCACAGAGATTATTTTCATTCAGCTTCCTATAGAGCCAATGGAAATTTGCATTGATCTTGGGCTTGAGATAGAGCAATTGTGAGATATAAAATCTGTTTTAATTGTTCATAAAGAACAAGATGTCATCATACACTGTACAGATTGGCATTAACAATAACATAGTGAAACCAATGGATGTCTTTTTTAACTTACCTATTAGCGATTCAATGTTCACTGCCCTTCTTGACATCAAATTGCACCTGTTATGGTCCACTGGATTACTGGTTTGATGCGCCTCCTTTGTGAACAGATGTTCATGAATGCAACTCCACGGAAAGTGTTTTTAATTTACTTACTCATAAGCTTCTTATAGAGCCAATGAAAATTTGCTTTGATTTTGGACTTGAGATAGTGCAATTGTGAGAAATAGAATCTGTATTAATTGTTCATAAAGAACAAGATGTCATCATACGCTGTATAGATTGGCATTAACAATAACATAGTGAAACCAATGGATTTCTTTTTTAACTTACCTATTAGCGATTCAATGTTCACTGCCCTTCTTGACATCACATTGCTCCTGTGATGGTCCAGTGGCTCCCTTGATTAATGCGCCTGACTTGTGAAGAGGTGTTCTTGTGTTCAGCTCCACGAAGAGTATTTTTCATTTAGCTTCCTATAGAGCCAATAGAAATTTGCATTGATTTTGGACTTGAGATAGTGCAATTGTGAGAAATAAAATCTGTATTAATTGCTCATAAAGAACAAGATGTCATCATACGCTGTATAGATTGGCATTAACAATAACATAGTGAAACCAATGGATTTCTTTTTTAACTTACCTATTAGCGATTCAATGTTCACTGCCCTTCTTGACATCACATTGCTCCTGTGATGGTCCAGTGGCTGCCTTGGTTAATGCGCCTGACTTGTGAAGAGGTGTTCTTGTGTTCAGCTCCACGAAGAGTATTTTTCATTTAGCTTCCTATAGAGCCAATAGAAATTTGCATTGATTTTGGACTTGAGATAGTGCAATTGTGAGAAATAAAATCTGTATTAATTGCTCATAAAGAACAAGATGTCATCATACGCTGTATAGATTGCCATTAACAATAACATAGTGAAACCACTGGATTTCTTTTTTAACTTACCTATTAGCGATTCAATGTTCACTGCCTTCTTGACATCACATTGCTCCTGTGATGGTCCAGTGGCTCCCTTGGTTAATGCGCCTGACTTGTGAAGAGTTGTTCTTGTGTTCAGCTCCACGAAGAGTATTTTTCATTTAGCTTCCTATAGAGCCAATAGAAATTTGCATTTATTTTGGACTTGAGATAGTGCAATTGTGAGAAATAGAATCTGTATTAATTGTTCATAAAGAACAAGATGTCATCATACGCTGTATAGGTTGGCATTAACAATAACATAGTGAAACCAATGGATTTCTTTTTTAACTTACCTATTAGCGATTCAATGTTCACTGCTCTTCTTGACATCACATTTTTCCTGTGTTGGTCCAGTGGCTCTCTGGGTTAATGCGCCTGACTTGTGAGCAAGTGTTCATGAGTTCAACTCCACAGAGATTATTTTCATTCAGCTTCCTATAGAGCCAATGGAAATTTGCATTGATCTTGGGCTTGAGATAGAGCAATTGTGAGATATAAAATCTGTTTTAATTGTTCATAAAGAACAAGATGTCATCATACACTGTACAGATTGGCATTAACAATAACATAGTGAAACCCATGGATGTCTTTTTTAACTTACCTATTAGCGATTCAATGTTCACTGCCCTTCTTGACATCAAATTGCACCTGTTATGGTCCACTGGATTACTGGTTTGATGCGCCTCCTTTGTGAACAGATGTTCATGAATGCAACTCCACGGAAAGTGTTTTTAATTTACTTACTCATAAGCTTCTTATAGAGCCAATGAAAATTTGCTTTGATTTTGGACTTGAGATAGTGCAATTGTGAGAAATAGAATCTGTATTAATTGTTCATAAAGAACAAGATGTCATCATACGCTGTATAGATTGGCATTAACAATAACATAGTGAAACCAATGGATTTCTTTTTTAACTTACCTATTAGCGATTCAATGTTCACTGCCCTTCTTGACATCACATTGCTCCTGTGATGGTCCAGTGGCTCCCTTGGTTAATGCGCCTGACTTGTGAAGAGGTGTTCTTGTGTTCAGCTCCACGAAGAGTATTTTTCATTTAGCTTCCTATAGAGCCAATAGAAATTTGCATTGATTTTGGACTTGAGATAGTGCAATTGTGAGAAATAGAATCTGTATTAATTGTTCATAAAGAACAAGATGTCATCATACGCTGTATAGGTTGGCATTAACAATAACATAGTGAAACCAATGGACTACTTTTTTAACTTACCTACTAGCGATTCAATGTTCACTGCTCTTCTTGACATCACATTTCTTCTGTGTTGGTCCAGTGGCTCTCTGGGTTAATGCGCCTGACTTGTGAGCAAGTGTTCATGAGTTCGACTCCACAGAGATTATTTTCATTCAGCTTCCTATAGAGCCAATGGAAATTTGCATTGATCTTGGGCTTGAGATAGTGCAATTGTGAAATATAAAATCTGTTTTAATTGTTCATAAAGAACAAGATGTCATCATACACTGTACAGATTGGCATTAACAATAACATAGTGAAACCAATGGATGTCTTTTTTAACTTACCTATTAGCGATTCAATGTTCACTGCCCTTCTTGACATCAAATTGCACCTGTGATGGTCCACTGGATTACTGGGTTGATGCGCCTCCTTTGTGAACAGATGTTCATGAATTCAACTCCACGGAAAGTGTTTTTAATTTACTTACTCATAAGCTTCTTATAGAGCCAATGAAAATTTGCTTTAATTTTGGACTTGAGATAGTGCAATTGTGAGAAATAGAATCTGTATTAATTGTTCATAAAGAACAAGATGTCATCATTAGTGTTGAGCCACCCCCGTAGTGTTCGAGTTCCGTTCGGTTCGTCGAACACCCGTGTGTTCGCCGAACAGTTCGTCGAACTGTTCGTCGAACACCTTCGAACACCGTTAAAACCAATGGCAGGCAAACAAAAACACATAGAAACACATAGAAAACACCTTCAAAGGTGTCCAAAAGCTGACAAACTGCTCAGAAGACACAACTAACACATGGAAAAGTGACAAGTACATATAGTCATGCGAAAAGAAAAGAGGTGGAGGAGTAAAAGGAGGGGGAGACACAGATATAGGCATGTCATGCCCTTCTAAAATCCAAAAAGTGAGAAGCCGAGACGGCCAGTCCGCTCCTGCCCGTGCCACCTCCGTGTCGCCGGGTTTGTGCCAGAGCCGCGGTGAACCCTGACGGCCAGCCCCCCTCTCCCAATACTGGTGCCTGTCCGCTGGTGGGTCGAGAGAGCCCCCCTGTGGTGGAGGCAGCTCTAAGCTTTTTAATTTAAATTGTCCCTCTAATTTGAATGAATACACTTTAAATCCATTTACAAGGATCTATTGGAGGGCAAGTCTCATGCCAGCAGCCGCGTAATTCCAGCTCCAGTAGCGTCCACTAAAGCTGCTGCAGTTAAAAAGCTTTTATAAGGATCGAGCTCGGCTGTCCACCGCAAGGCATCCTAGTGCCTGTCCCAGCCCCTATGCCTTGGGGTGCCTCCTGATGCTCTTCACTAAGTATCCCGTGGTCCCGAAGCATTTCCTTTGAAAAAATTAAGTGTCCAAACTACAGGTGGTGTAGCTTGCTTAACAGCCGGGATAATCCGCTGACTAGCAGACACTGCTACTAGGCACAAAGTATTTCCTGGGCTAGATGCAGTTAAAAATTTGTAAGTAGATACTCTCGTTGGATGCTGAGAAAGCATTCCATAGAGTCTCCTGGCACGCCATATATGATTCTCTTAAAAAGCTTGGGGTAGGGGTCTAGGGGACCCTTTTATAGCCAAAATCACGGCCCTGTATCACAATACGTCACCTAGGCTGAAGATAAATGGAACTGTAGCACCGAGGGCTCGGTTGCTACAGACGTATTGCACCTCACCCAGAGGTGTGATATCTCACTCTCAGATAAGGATGGAGTGTGGATCAGGACCTGACACCTGCATGCATTACACCACATTGCCGTGGGGCAGGGCGACCAATATGCCCCTGAGATGGGCACGACAGTCCCTGTCCCTGGCTGGAGTGGGGGGAGGGAACACTGAGGAAGGGGAACCCTGCAGTGCAGGAGCAGGGAGGAAGCAGTTCCTGGGTGCATTGAGAAGGGAGTATAAAAGGTGGGCACCATCTTAGTTCAGTGCAGAGAAGTCTGAGCAGAAGTGGCAGGGAGCAGGGGCTCTGCATGAGCTCTGCTCCGGAGGCGGGCCTAGTAACAGAGGCCCAGGCCTGCAAGAGGGAGAAGGAAGGAAGAGGAGCGGAGAAGGCTCCAGGAACGAGGAATGAAGGGATCCCAGGGGTGCGGACGGGCGAGTCGCCACCGCACGCCCGAATCCACCTGCGTGGAGGGGTCAGGCCAAAGGGGGAGACCAGTCCCCGAACTAGTGGAGGCAGGAAACGACCCTCAGCTAGAAACCGGAGGCTCTGACATTTTATGTGGCGCAGCCCCTTGCTCCACCCGCTAGGAAGGCACCACATAGGGTCAGGGAAACTGGCGCCAAGTTTACCAAGAGGAGGCCCGAGGCAGCCGGACAGAAGTGTTGGTAAGAAAGGCCAGACAAAGGACACACAAAGGGGGTCCTGTGAAGCGCTCCAAAGTTATCTGGGAGTTGTCTGAGCCCCTCACCTGGTGAGCACAGTACGACGTGGGCAGCCGTTACCTGCAGACGTGGTCTGGATAATAAGAACTGTGAGTAAAGGCCCTGAACTGCATCACTGACTCCGTGTCGTTACTGCTGCTGCCCTGCACCATCACCCCCATCCTCCGCATACACTGCCCTGAGGCTATACTCCTCCCGTGGGGAGTTATGCTACGCTCTGCTGCACCCACAACACCAGCCTTAGCGGTACAAGTGCTCTCTATTTGCTGATGATGTCCTAGTATATATCACTCAATCACATATATCCATCCATGCTGTTATGGCTGAAATAGATCACTTTGTTACATGGTCAAATTTTAAAATCAATGCAGCGAAGTCTGAGGCCCTCGATGTCTCCCTCCCTAAATCCATATAGGATTCCATGCAGTCCAACTTTCCCTTTGCCTGGCCCTCATAGGGAATCAAATACTTAGGAATTCCTATTCATAGAGACCTCTCCCATCTATGTTATCTTAATTTTGGGCCCTTTATTGAACAATTCCATACAGACCACGGTTGGCAAGTTAGAACTGTAAGATTCACTACGTGAACCACTGGTGTTTTGTGGAAAAGCACATGTACACCGCGTTCCAAATTATTATGCAAAAAGTGTTTAGGAGTGATAAGGGAAGAATTTGTTTGTTTGTCAGTTAAACTCATTGATGGTGATGTGTGTCAGGGCTCTTTATATCACTGTAAGCAATTGCAGACACCTGTGCTAATTAGTTTGGCAGGTGTGTCCAATAAAGGCAAGACTACTTAAGAAGGCTCTCTCACATTATTAAGCAGCCTACATTTTCTGCCAAAATGGGAAAGAAAAAGGATGTGTCGGCTGCTGAGAAGCAACAAATTGTGGAGTGTTTAGGTCAAGGCATGACTACAATCAACATTGTGCGATGATCAGGATGAAGTGTCTTGGCAATCAAGAAGTATGTAGCTGATTCACAGTACACACGTGTGCGTGCTGATAAGGGCAAATTGAGGACTCTTTCCTACAGGCAATTACGTCAGGTTGAAAGAGCAGCGGCAAAAAAGCCTTGTCATAGCAGCAGACAAGTTTTTGAAGCTGCTTGTGCCTCCAACGTCCCCCGAACAACAAGATGCAGGGTCCTTCAGAGGTTTGCAGCTGTGCATACGCCATCCTGTCGACCTCCTCTATCCACTTCACACAAGCAGAAACGGCTCCAGTGGGCCAAACATTACATGAAGACTGATTTCAAAACTGTTTTGTTCACGGATGAGTGCCGTGCAGCGCTCGATGGTCCAGATGAATGGAGTGGAGGATGGCTGGTTGATGGACACCCCACGCAAACACGGCTACAGCGCCAACAAGGAGGAGGTGGAGTAATGTTTTGGGCTGGAATCATGGGGAGAGAGATTGTCGGCCCCTTTAGGATCCCTGAAGGCGCTAAAGATGAACTCCATAATGTATGTGGATTTTCTCAAACAGCACTTCCTGCCATGGTTCAAGAAGAAGAACCATGTATTTCACAGCAAGATCATTTTTCTGCATGATAATGCACCATCTCATGCTGCACATAAAACATCTGCATCTCTGGCTGATATGGGCATAAAAGGGGACAAACTTATGGTGTGACCCCCATGCTCCCCTGACCTCTACCCCATTCAGAACCTTTGGAGCATCATTAAAAGGAGTGTCTATGATGGCGGGAGGCAGTTCACATCTAAGCAACAGCTCTGGGAGGGTATTCTGTCCTCATGCAAAACAATTGAAGCAGAAACCATCCAAAACCTGACAAATTCAATGGACGAGAGAGTTCAGAAGCTCCTTTCGAACAAGGGGTCCTATGTGAAAATGTAACATCACCTAGAATAAAGTTTTGAGTTGAAAACTGTTTGATTTCAGTTTCTAACAACCTGCTAATGCTTATAATTTCAAAAATGACCATTTTTTTGGTCTTTATTAAAATGAAAAGGTTGATCGAAAAGTTTGGGGGATCTAAGAGTGTGGCAACCCAGTAGTCATGATTACTTCGAATTCTGACAATATGAGGGTCATGCTGCAGGTAGTGCAGCAAGAAGGCACTTATGTGTCTTGCGCATCTCGGAGCCCCAAAATTATTTTCCGGGCTAGATGCAGCTAAAAATTATTTTTAATTTTAAATCTGGTGAAGCTTATTATAGATGGCCTAATAGGATCAGTGCTGCACACTGCTACAAAGCCCAAATTATTTTCCAGTCAAGATACAGATAAACATGATTAGTAATTTGAAAGCTTAAAACGGTTGGTAGGGTGATTTTAACCAATCATCAAGCTTTTACTCTCCCCAGGATGACACAGGGGTAGAAAAGTCGGTTCGGATCCATGATTTGTTCATCTTTATGAACGTGAGTCTGTCTACATTATCAGTGGAGAGCCGCGTGCGCTTATCTGTCAGCACACCACCAGCAGCGCTGAACACACATTCAGACAGAACGCTGGCTGCGGGGCATGACAAGATCTCCAAGGCGTAAGTGGCTAGCTCCGGCCATTTATCCAGATTGGAAGCCCAAAAAGAGCAAGGGTCCAGTGACACAGTCATGGCTTCAATGTTTACTTGGAGATACTCCTGTACCATCGTCTCTAGGCGTTGACTATGTGTCAGACTTCTTGTCTCCTGTGGCCTTGCAAAGGATGGGCTAAAAAAGTGGTGAAATGATTCCGCAAAATTGATGTTACCACCAGATACTGTGGTTCTGTTACGGTTTGAGTGCTGAACACTTGACGGTCCCACGGTTGGCAAGTTGGAACTGTGAGATTCACTACGTGCACCACTGGTATTTTGTGGAAAAGCACATGTAAGATTCTGCAACAGTCTCTGCTGATACTCCTGCATGCGTGCATCCCTTTCTATGGCAGGAATAATTTCTGCAAATTTACTTTTGTACCGGGGATCTAACAGTGTGGCAACCCAGTAGTCAGGATTATTTCTAATTCTCACAATTCGAGGGTCATGTTGCAGGTAGTGCAGCAAGAAGGCACTCATGTGTGTTGCGCATCCAGGAGCACCAAGTCCCTGTTGTGTTGGTGGCGAGGTAACAATCATGCTTCCTTCCTCTGTCCTCTCCCCCCAACCTCGCACAACAGAAATGTGATCAAGGTCTCCCTCATCTGATGAGTCTTCCATCAGTTCGTCCTCCACTTCTTCCTGGGCTCCTGCACCTTCCTCACTAGTTTGGCTGCTACCATGCGCCCTGGTTAAACCATCTCCCCCACCCTCACATGCCTGCCGCCTTGGTGCTGCCGACCGTCTGGACCTTGCAGATGTTAGCCCTTCCGCATACAACTCCTCCTCCTCTACTTCCTCCACCTCCTCTTGTGCCACCACCTGACTCCGAATTCTGTTTAACATGTGCTCCAGCATGTAAATCACCGGAATAGTCATGCTGATAATGGCATCGTCAGCACTAAACATCTTCGTCGCCATTTCAAAACTGTGCAGAAGGGTGCATAGGTCCCTGATCTGAGACCACTCCTCCAGCGCGATTTGCCCCACCTCTGAATCTCGTTGGCCCAGGCTATACGTCAGAACGTATTGCACCAGGGCTTGTCGGTGCTGCCACAGTCGCTGCAACATGTGCAGAGTTGAATTCCACCGGGTAGGCACATCGCATTTTAGCCGGTGAAGTGGCAGGCCCAACGACTTCTGTAGAGATGTAAGTCGCTGAGCTGCGGGATGCGAACGGCGGAAGTGAGCACACAGCGACCGTGCCCTCTGCAGAAGGCCATCTAGTCTGGGATAGTGGGCTAAAAATTGCTGGACAACCAGGTTCAACACGTGAGCCATACAAGGCACGTGTGTGACATTGCCCCGGCGAAGGGCCGCACCCAGGTTTGCAGCATTGTCGCACACGGCCTTCCCTGGTTTCAGGTCCAGTGGAGACAACCATTCATGAAATTGGTTCTCCAGAGCTGACCACAACTCCTCAGCTGTGTGACTCACGTTTCCCAGACATTTCAATGTAAAAACCGCCTGATGACGTTGAGCCCTACTGCCAGCATAGTAAGGAGGTGTGCAGGATCCCTTCTGCGCAGTTAGAAAGCTTGTGGCATGACCAGACAGGCTTTGGGTGCAGGTGGAAGACCGAGAGGAGGTTGAGGAGGCAGAAGCAGTGGAGGAAAAATGACATAAAGAGGATTGACGCACAACTCGGTGGGACGGCAAGACTTGGACAGCAGCCCCTTGTCCTGCTGTCACCATAGTTACCCAGTGCCCAGTCAGCGACATGTAACGCCCCTGTCCATGCCTACTCGTCCAAGTGTCTGTGGTGAAATGCACCCTGTCACACACAGAGTTTCTCAAAGAAGCGGTGATGTTGTGTGCGACATGCTGGTGGAGCGCAGGCACACCTTTCTTTGAGAAGTAGTGCCGACTGGGCATCTGGTACTGGGGCACTGCGACGGACATAAGGTCTCGAAAATCCTCTGTGTCCACCAGGCGGAAAGGCAGCATTTCTGTAGCCAAGAGCTTGCAGATGGTGAAATTCAACCTCTTAGCTTTCTCATGGCTAGGAGGAAATGGTCTTTTACTTGTCCACATCTGAGGGACCGAGGGCTGGCTATTGTGCTTAGACGGGGTTGATAAGGGTGTCCCCGGCAAACTGCCGGTCTGTGAGGAAGATGCAGGCGGACACGTTAGGTTGCCTTGATCCAAAGGTGGTGCTATCGATGTCGGACAGCGCTCAAGACCAGCTGGTGTTACCACCTCCAAAGAAAATGATGACCTGCCAATCACGCTGGCTGTTGCGGGTAAAGAGGTGGCAGGTCTGCGCCCCAAAACAGGTGTGACTGCTGTCCCCCCAGTCACAGAGGATGAAGAGGCCGCGGATGCACAAGATATGGCAGACGGTGGTTGGCCCGGCCGGCTAGACCGCATTGTAGCACACTGAGCTTCCCACTGCAACTTATGCTTCATGTCCATGTGCCGGTTCATGCATGAAGTACTCAAACTATGTATTTTTTGGCCTCTACTTAGCTTTTGCTGACAAATGTTACAGATAACACGAGTTGGGTCATCTTTATCGATCTGAAAAAATGCCCAGGCTATGCAAGGCTTAGCACCCATGCGACCTGAAGAGCCACCACGACTTGTGGTGAGAGGCAGAGTTGTGTTTGAGGATGCAGTTGTTGACGTGCTTCCAGTACTACGTCTCTGTCCAGGAAGGCGCAACCTGACCTCGTCGTCACTAGCATCTTCCTCCACCTCCTCTGCTGACCTCATCTCTTGGCTGACTGTGGGTTGACAGTAAGTGGGATCTCCGACCTCATCATCATCACCCTGTGCGTTATCACACCCGTCGTCCTCAGAGCCAACCTGTTCCTGCCCTGACAAAAAACTAAAGTTGTCGCTCCAATCAGGTATTTGAGTCTTATCATCGTCTTCCTCATTGTCTCCACCAACAGGAGTTACAGTTTGGGAATGAGGGTCTACATTATGGTCAGAACCTTCTGCGTCTGGTCCTGGATCCGACTCATAAAGATTCTGGGCATCAGTGCAGATCATTTCCTCGTCTGGATTCACAGAAGCGCTGGAGTCCACCTCTGATTCCCAGGCTATAGTATGAGTAAACAGCTCTGCAGACTCAACCATCTGTTCTACCTCATACTCAGACGGGCAGCTGGAGATTTGGGAGCTGTGAGGAAGCAAGTGCGATTTGGGTGACACCTTTGAGGACTGGAGTATTTGTGATGTTGAAGTTGATGTGGAGGAGAGCCCACTTAAAGGAGCACTTGATATCCGTTGAAGCACCTGCTGTTTTTGTGCCTCATCTGGAATTTGTAGCGATTGGCGTGGCCGTAAGAAAGGGATCTTATCACATTGTCCGCTAAAAGAAGTAGACATTTTAGTTTGGCTGGAAGATGGTATTTCTTCTGCACCTACCCCACGGACACAACCTTTTTTCCCCTTCCCAACACGCCTATTCCCCTTTCCACCAGCAGCAGGCCTTTTTCCACTCATTTTGGTGGTTAACTAATTCACAACTCTGGAGTTGTTTGCACAAAAAAACAATGGATGGTAACCGAGCAGAGCTGAGTGGCCAAACTGTGGTATTAGGCCAAAACTATTGGCTGGGTTAGATGCAGAAAAAAATTATTTTTAATTTGCAACCTGATGGAGGTCAGTATAGATGGACTAATAGACCAAGTCCCACACACTGCTAGAAGCCCAAATATTTTTTCAGAGCTAGATGCAGAAAAAAATTATTTTCAATTTGCAACCTGATGGAGGTCAGTATAGATGGACTAATAGACCAAGTCCCACACACTGCTAGAAGCCCAAATATTTTTTCAGAGCTAGATGCAGAAAAAAAATATTTTTAATTTGCAACCTGATGGAGGTCAGTATAGATGGACTAATAGACCAAGTCCCACACACCGCTAGAAGCCCAAATATTTTTTCAGAGCTAGATGCAGAAATTTTTTTTATTCAATTTGCAACCTGATGGAGGTCAGTATAGATGGACTAATAGACCAAGTCCCACACACTGCTAGAAGCCCAAATATTTTTTCAGAGCTAGATGCAGAAAAAAATTATTTTTAATTTGCAACCTGATGGAGGTCAGTATAGATGGACTAATAGACCAAGTGCCACACACCGCTAGAAGCCCAAATATTTTTTCAGAGCTAGATGCAGAAAAAAATTATATTCAATTTGCAACCTGCTGGACGTCAGTATAGAAGGACTAATTGAACAAGTCCCACACACTGCTAGAAGCCGAAATATTTTTTCAGAGCTAAATGAAGAAAAAAATTATTTTTAATTTGCAACCTGATGGAGGTCAGTATAGATGGACTAATAGACCAAGTCCCACACACTGCTAGAAGCCCAAATATTTTTTCAGAGCTAGATGCAGAAAAAAATTATTTTTAATTTGCAACCTGATGGAGGTCAGTATAGATGGACTAATAGACCAAGTCCCACACACCGCTAGAAGCCCAAATATTTTTTCAGAGCTAGATGCAGAAATTTTTTTTATTCAATTTGCAACCTGATGGAGGTCAGTATAGATGGACTAATAGACCAAGTCCCACACACTGCTAGAAGCCCAAATATTTTTTCAGAGCTAGATGCAGAAAAAAATTATTTTTAATTTGCAACCTGATGGAGGTCAGTATAGATGGACTAATAGACCAAGTCCCACACACCGCTAGAAGCCCAAATATTTTTTCAGAGCTAGAAGCAGAAAAAAATTATATTCAATTTGCAACCTGCTGGACGTCAGTATAGAAGGACTAATAGAACAAGTCCCACACAATGCTAAGAAGCCCAAATATTTTTTCAGAGCTAAATGAAGAAAAAAATTATTTTTAATTTGCAACCTGATGGAGGTCAGTATAGATGGACTAATAGACCAAGTCCCACACACTGCTAGAAGCCCAAATATTTTTTCAGAGCTAGATGCAGAAAAAAAATATTTTTAATTTGCAACCTGATGGAGGTCAGTATAGATGGACTAATAGAACAAGTCCCACATGCTGCTAGAAGCCCAAATATTTTTTCAGAGATAAATGAAGAAAAAAATTATTTTTAATTTGCAACCTGATGGAGGTCAGTATAGATGGACTAATAGACCAAGTCCCACACACTGCTAGAAGCCCAAATATTTTTTCAGAGCTAGATGCAGAAAAAAATTATTTTTAATTTGCAACCTGATGGAGGTCAGTATAGATGGACTAATAGACCAAGTCCCACACACCGCTAGAAGCCCAAATATTTTTTCAGAGCTAGATGCAGAAAATTTTTTTATTCAATTTGCAACCTGATGGAGGTCAGTATAGATGGACTAATAGACCAAGTCCCACACACTGCTAGAAGCCCAAATATTTTTTCAGAGCTAGATGCAGAAAAAAATTATTTTTAATTTGCAACCTGATGGAGGTCAGTATAGATGGACTAATAGACCAAGTGCCACACACCGCTAGAAGCCCAAATATTTTTTCAGAGCTAGATGCAGAAAAAAATTATATTCAATTTGCAACCTGCTGGACGTCAGTATAGAAGGACTAATAGAACAAGTCCCACACACTGCTAGAAGCCCAAATATTTTTTCAGAGCTAAATGAAGAAAAAAATTATTTTTAATTTGCAACCTGATGGAGGTCAGTATAGATGGACTAATAGACCAAGTCCCACACACTGCTAGAAGCCCAAATATTTTTTCAGAGCTAGATGCAGAAAAAAATTATTTTTAATTTGCAACCTGATGGAGGTCAGTATAGATGGACTAATAGACCAAGTCCCACACACCACTAGAAGCCCAAATATTTTTTCAGAGCTAGATGCAGAAAATTTTTTTATTCAATTTGCAACCTGATGGAGGTCAGTATAGATGGACTAATAGACCAAGTCCCACACACTGCTAGAAGCCCAAATATTTTTTCAGAGCTAGATGCAGAAAAAAATTATTTTTAATTTGCAACCTGATGGAGGTCAGTATAGATGGACTAATAGACCAAGTCCCACACACCGCTAGAAGCCCAAATATTTTTTCAGAGCTAGATGCAGAAAAAAATTATATTCAATTTGCAACCTGCTGGACGTCAGTATAGAAGGACTAATAGAGCAAGTCCCACACACTGCTAGAAGCCCAAATATTTTTTCAGAGCTAAATGAAGAAAAAAATTATTTTTAATTTGCAACCTGATGGAGGTCAGTATAGATGGACTAATAGAACAAGTCCCACACGCTGCTAGAAGCCCAAATATTTTTTCAGAGATAAATGAAGAAAAAAATTATTTTTAATTTGCAACCTGATGGAAGTCAGTATAGATGGACTAATAGACCAAGTCCCACACACTGCTAGAAGCCCAAATATTTTTTCAGAGCTAGATGCAGAAAAAAAATATTTTTAATTTGCAACCTGATGGAGGTCAGTATAGATGGACTAATAGACCAAGTCCCACACACTGCTAGAAGCCCAAATATTTTTTCAGAGCTAGATGCAGAAAAAAATTATTTTTAATTTGCAACCTGATGGAGGTCAGTATAGATGGACTAATAGACCAAGTCCCACACACCGCTAGAAGCCCAAATATTTTTTCAGAGCTAGATGCAGAAAAAAATTATATTCAGTTTGCAACCTGATGGAGGTCAGTATAGATGGACTAATAGAATGATGCTATGCCCAAAAGATTTTACTTCACTAGGTGCAGTAAAAAAATTGGTATTCTATACACAGGTGGTATATCTTGCAACACAGATAGGCTACTCCACTGACTAACACACTCTGCAATAGGCCAAAAAGGATTAGCTTTGCTAGATTCAGCCAAATGCTGTGAAAAAAACTTGCACAGCACTGGCACAGACCTGCCTGGCAAAAACTGATAGGAACTGATGTAACCTAGTCCTGAAAAGGACTCCAATTACAATTAGTCTTTACTCCCACAATCTATCTATTTAAGAACACAGACCTGCCTGATAAAAGTCGTAGGAAATGCTGTAACCTAGTCCTTAAAAGGACTGCAATCACAACTATTCCCTACTCCCAAGCTATCTGTATATTTGTGCGAAAATTGGCTTGAAATTAACAAGGTATAGCGCACACAGCAACAGCGGTGCCGTCTAACACGCAGCTGCAGCAGTGAGAAAATGGTGGCGACGGGGAAAATGGCTTGGTCTTATAGGGCAAGGACATGTGACATACACTGCCAATCACACATGCCCTTGCTTGTGTGAAAAAAAGCACTTCGCTCCGTGTGTGCGCTGCTGATAGGCTGACAGATTGCACCTCCCCACTGCAAATGCGGGAAAGAGAAAAAAAAATGGAGCTCTTCATTGTTCCTGCAGAGATCCATCCCCTGCCCCTCCCCCCGCCCCGCTGTACACTCAAACTGCGTATTAACATTAATTTTCATCATTACTGAGAAAAAATCCAGTTATGATTTTGGTGCACGAACAGTTATCGAACATAACCTCGAACAGCCGAATTTTTCTCAAATTGTTCGTGTTCGCCGACCGGCTCGAACACTGCCCAAAACAGCTCGAATTTGAGATTGGCGAACAGTTCGAGTAGAACAACGCTCATCTCTAGTCATCATACGCTGTATAGAATGGCATTAACAATAACATAGTGAAACCAATGGATTTCTTTTTTAACTTACCTATTAGCGATTGAATGTTCACTGCTCTTCTTTACATCACATTTCTCCCGTGATGGTCCAGTGCCTCTCTGAGTTTATGTGCCTGACTTGTCAACAAGTGTTCATGAGTTCAATTCCACGGAGAGTATTTTCCATTTATCTTCCTATAGAGCCAATGGAAATTTGCATTGATTTTGGGCTTGAGATAGTGCAATTGTGAGATATAGAATCTGTATTAATTGTTCGTAAAGAACAAGATGTCATCATACACTGTACAGATTTTTATTAACAGTAACATAGAGAAACCAATGGATTTCTTTTTTAACTTACCTATTAGCGATTCAATGTTCACTGTCCTTCTTGACATCAAATTGCACTTGCGCTGGTCCACTGGCTTACTGGGTTGATGCGCCTGCTTTGTGAACAGATGTTCATGAGTTCGACTAAACGGAAAGTATTTTTAATTTACTTACTCATAAGCTTCTTATAGAGCCAATAGAAATTTGCATTGATTTTGGACTTGAGATAGTGCAATTGTGAGAAATAGAATCTGTATTAATTGTTCATAAAGAACAAGATGTCATCATACGCTGTATAGATTGGCATTAACAATAACATAGTGAAACCAATGGATTTCTTTTTTAACTTACCTATTAGCGATTCAATGTTCACTGCTCTTCTTGACATCACTTTTCTCCCTCAATGGTCCAGTGGCTCTCTGGGTTAATGCACCTTACTTGACAGCAAGTGCTCATGCGTTCGACTCCACGGAGAGTATTTTTCATTTAGCTTCCTATAGAGCCAATGGAAATTTGCATTGATTTTGGGCTTGAGATAGTTGTGAGATATAGAATCTGTATTAATTGTTCATAAAGAACAAGATGTCATCATACAGTGTACAGATTGGCATTAACAGTAACATACAGAAACCAATGGATTTCTTTTTTAACTTACCTATTAGCGATTCAATGTTCACTGCCCTTCTTGACATGAAATTGCACCTGTGATGGTCCACTGGCTTACTGGTTTGATGCGCCTGCTTTGTGAACAGATGTTCATGAGTTCGACTCCACGGAAAGTATTTTTAATTTACTTACTCACAAGTAGTGTTGAGCCACCCCCGTAGTGTTCGAGTTCGGTTCGGTTCGTCGAACACCGTTAAAACCAATGGCAGGCAAACAAAAACACATAGAAACACATAGAAAACACCTTCAAAGGTGTCCAAAAGCTGACAAACTGCTCTGAAGACACAACTAACACATGGAAAAGGGACAAGTACATATAGTAATGCGAAAAGAAAAGAGGTGGAGGAGTAAAAGGAGGGGGAGACAAAGATATAGGCATTTCATGCCCTTCTAAAATCCAAAAAGTGAGAAGCCGACACGTTGAGTCTGCTCCTGCCCGTGCCACCTCCGTGTCGCCGGGTTTGTGCCAGAGACGCGGTGAACCCTGACGGCCAGCCCCCCTCTCCCAATACTGGTGCCTGTCCGCTGGTGGGTCGAGCGAGCCCCCCTGTGGTGGAGGCAGCTCTAAGCTTTTTAATTTAAATTGTCTCTCTAATTTGAATGAATACACTTTAAATCCATTTATAAGGATCTATTGGAGGGCAAGTCTCATGCCAGCAGCCGCGTAATTCCAGCTCCAGTAGCGTCCACTAAAGCTGCTGCAGTTAAAAAGCTTTTATAAGGATCGAGCTCGGCTGTCCACCGCAAGGCATCCCACTGCCAGTCCCAGCCCCTATGCCTTGGGGTGCCTCCTGATGCTCTTCACTGAGTATCCCGTGGTCCCGAAGCATTTCCTTTGAAAAAATTAAGTGTCAAAACTACAGGTGGTGTAGCTTGCTTAACAGCCGGGATAATCCGCTGACTAGCAGACACTGCTACTAGGCACAAAGTATTTCCTGGGCTAGATGCAGTTAAAAATTTGTAATTAGATACTCTCGTTGGATGCTGAGAAAGCATTCCGTAGAGTCTCCTGGCACGCCATATATGATTCTCTTAAAAAGCTTGGGGTAGGGGTCTAGGGGACCCTTTTATAGCCAAAATCACGGCCCTGTATCGCAATACGTCACCTAGGCTGAAGATAAATGGAACTGTATTACCCTGAGGGCTCGGTTGCTACAGAGGTATTGCACCTCACCCAGAGGTGTGATATCTCACTCTCAGGTAAGGATGGAGTGTGGATCAGGACCCGACACCTGCATGCATTACACCACATTGCCGTGGGGCACGGCGACCAATATGCCCCTGAGATGGGCACGACAGTCCCTGTCCCTGGCTGGAGTGGGGGGAGGGAACACTGAGGAAGGGGAACCCTGCAGTGCAGGAGCAGGGAGGAAGCAGTTCCTGGGTGCATTGAGAAGGGAGTATAAAAGGTGGGCACCATCTTAGTTCAGTGCAGAGAAGTCTGAGCAGAAGTGGCAGGGAGCAGGGGCTCTGCATGAGCTCTGCTCCGGAGGCGGGCCTAGTAACAGAGGCCCAGGCCTGGAAGAGAGAGAAGGAAGGAAGAGGAGCGGAGAAGGCTCCAGGAACGAGGAATGAAGGGATCCCAGGGGTGCGGACGGGCGAGTCGCCAACGCACGCCCGAATCCACCTGCGTGGAGGGGTCAGGCCAAAGGGGGAGACCGGTCCCCGAAACTAGTGGAGGCAGGAAACGACCCTCAGCTAGAAACAGGAGGCTGTGACATTTTATGTGGCGCAGCCCCTCGCTACACCCGCTAGAAAGGCACCACATAGGGTCAGGGAAACTGGCGCCAAGTTTACCAAGAGGAGGCCCGAGGCAGCCGGACAGAAGGGTTGGTAAGAAAGGCCAGACAAAGGACACACAAAGGGGGTCCTGTGAAGCGTTCCAAAGTTATCTGGGAGTTGTCTGAGCCCCTTACCTGGTGAGCACAGTACGACGTGGGCAGCCGTTACCTGCAGACGTGGTCTGGATAATAAGAACTGTGAGTAAAGGCCCTGGACTGCATCACTGACTCCGTGTCGTTACTGCTGCTGCCCTGCACCATCACCCCCATCCTCCGCATACACTGCCCTGAGGCTATACTCCTCCCGTGAGGAGTTATGCTACGCTCTGCTGCACCCACAACACCAGCCTCAGCGGTCTGCCCTGGAGCGGCGGTTCACTCTGACCGCAATCCACGGGTGGCGTAGTCGGACATTTAAACATCAAAACCACATAAATAGTTCCGCCACTGGTTTGACCACCCTGAGCCACGGACCCGGGTCGCCGCCACGGAGACTACAACCACCAGCATCCACCAAAAAGGGTCCGGCTCCGGGTGTCCCAAGGCCCAGGGGGCGCGTCAGAACATTTTCATCACCTTTCACAATCACCAATGGGACAAGGCAGGGATGTTCTCTGTCCCCTCTCTTATACATCCTAGTGACGGAGCACCTGCTCTCATCAATTCGCCATAACCCCAATATTAGGTGGATTGAGGTGGGAGGCACCGAGTACAAGTGCTCTCTATTTGTGATGATGTCCTAGTATATATCACTCAATCACATATATCCATCCATGCTGTTATGGCTGAAATAGATCACTTTGTTACATGGTCAAATTTTAAAATCAATGCAGCGAAATCTGAGGCCCTCGATGTCTCCCTCCCCAAATCCATATAGGATTCCATCCAGTCCAACTTTCCCTTTGCCTGGCCCTCACAGGGTATCAAATACTTAGGAATTCCTATTCATAGAGACCTCTCCCATCTATGTTATCTTAATTTTGGGCCCTTTATTGAACAACTCCATACAGACCACGGTTGGCAAGTTAGAACTGTAAGATTCACTACGTGAACCACTGGTGTTTTGTGGAAAAGCACATGTACACTGTGTTCCAAATTATTATGCAAAAAGTGTTTAGGAGTGATAAGGTAAGAATTTGTTTGTTTGTCAGTTAAACTCATTGATGGTGATGTGTGTCAGGGCTCTTTATATCACTGTAAGCAATTGCAGACACCTGTGCTAATTAGTTTGGCAGGTGTGTCCAATGAAAGGCAAGACTACTTAAGAAGGCTGTCTCACATTATTAAGCAGCCTACATTTTCTGCCAAAATGGGAAAGAAAAAGGATGTGTTGGCTGCTGAGAAGCAACAAATTGTGGAGTGTTTAGGTCAAGGCATGACTACAATCAACATTGTGCGATGATCAGGATGAAGTGTCTTGGCAATCAAGAAGTATGTAGCTGATTCACAGTACACACGTGTGCGTGCTGATAAGGGCAAATTGAGGACTCTTTCCTACAGGCAATTACGTCAGGTTAAAAGATCAGCGGCAAAAAAGCCTTGTCATAGCAGCAGACAAGTTTTTGAAGCTGCTGGTGCCTCCAACGTCCCCCGAACAACAAGATGCAGGGTCCTTCAGAGGTTTGCAGCTGTGCATACGCCATCCTGTCGACCTCCTCTATCAACTTCACACAAGCAGAAACGGCTCCAGTGGGCAAAACATTACATGAAGACTGATTTCAAAACTGTTTTGTTCACGGATGAGTGCCGTGCAGCGCTCGATGGTCCAGATGGATGGAGTGGAGGATGGCTGGTTGATGGACACCCCACGCAAACACGGCTACAGCGCCAACAAGGAGGAGGTGGAGTAATG
Source organism: Phyllobates terribilis (assembly GCF_046119375.1). Classification (NCBI taxonomy): domain Eukaryota; kingdom Metazoa; phylum Chordata; class Amphibia; order Anura; family Dendrobatidae; genus Phyllobates; species Phyllobates terribilis. Next base: position 321,279,232 of record NW_027362764.1, on the reverse strand, counting down.
TTTTGGGCTGGAATCATGGGGAGAGAGATTGTTGGCCCCTTTAGGATCCCTGAAGGCGCTAAAGATGAACTCCATAATGTATGTGGATTTTCTCAAACAGCACTTCCTGCCATGGTTCAAGAAGAAGAACCGTGTATTTCACAGCAAGATAATTTTTTTGCATGATAATGCACCATCTCATGCTGCACATAAAACATCTGCATCTCTGGCTGATATGGGCATAAAAGGGGACAAACTTATGGTGTGACCCCCATGCTCCCCTGACCTCTACCCCATTCAGAACCTCTGGAGCATCATCAAAAGGAGTGTCTATGATGGCGGGAGGCAGTTCACATCTAAGCAACAGCTCTGGGAGGGTATTCTGTCCTCATGCAAAACAATTGAAGCAGAAACCATCCAAAACCTGACAAATTCAATGGACGAGAGAGTTCAGAAGCTCCTTTCGAACAAGGGGTCCTATGTGAAAATGTAACATCACCTAGAATAAAGTTTTGAGTTGAAAACTGTTTGATTTCAGTTTCTAATAACCTGCTAATGCTTATAATTTCAAAAATGACCATTTTTTTGGTCTTTATTAAAATGAAAAGGTTGATCGAAAAGTTTGGGGGAATCTAAGAGTGTGGCAACCCAGTAGTCATGATTACTTCGAATTATGACAATATGAGGGTCATGTTGCAGGTAGTGCAGCAAGAAGGCACTTATGTGTCTTGCGCATCTCGGAGCCCCAAAATTATTTTCCGGGCTAGATGCAGCTAAAAATTATTATTAATTTTAAATCTGGTGGAGCTTAGTATAGATGGCCTAATAGGATCAGTGCTGCACACTGCTACAAAGCCCAAATTATTTTCCAGCCAAGATACAGATAAACATGATTAGTAATTTTAAATCTGGTGGAGCTTATTATAGATGGCCTAATAGAATCAGTGCTGCACACTGCTACAAAGCCCAAATTATTTTCCAGCCAAGATACAGATAAACATGATTAGTAATTTGAAAGCTTAAAACGGTTGGTAGGGTGATTTTAACCAATCATCCATCTTTTACTCCCCCCAGGATGACACAGGGGTAGAAAAGTCATTTCGGATCCATGATTTGTTCATCTTTATGAACGTGAGTCTGTCTACATTATCAGTGGAGAGCCGCGTGCGCTTATCTGTCAGCACACCACCAGCAGCGCTGAACACACGTTCAGACAGAACGCTGGCTGCGGGGCATGACAAGATCTCCAAGGCGTAAGTGGCTAGCTCCGGCCATTTATCCAGATTGGAAGCCCAAAAAGAGCAAGGGTCCAGTGACACAGTCATGGCTTCAATGTTTACTTGGAGATACTCCTGTACCATCGTCTCTAGGCGTTGACTATGTGTCAGACTTCTTGTCTCCTGTGGCCTTGCAAAGGATGGGCTAAAAAAGTGGTGAAATGATTGCGCAAAATTGATGTTACCAGCAGATACTGTGGTTCTGTTATGGTTTGAGTGCTGAACACTTGACGGTCCCACGGTTGGCAAGTTGGAACTGTGAGATTCACTACGTGCACCACTGGTGTTTTGTGGAAAAGCACATGTAAGATTCTGCAACAGTCTCTGCTGATACTCCTGCATGCGTGCATCCCTTTCTATGGCAGGAATAATTTCTGCAAATTTACTTTTGTACCGGGGATCTAACAGTGTGGCAACCCAGTAGTCAGGATTATTTCTAATTCTCACAATTCGAGGGTCATGTTGCAGGTAGTGCAGCAAGAAGGCACTCATGTGTGTTGCGCATCCAGGAGCACCAAGTCCCTGTTGTGTTGGTGGCGAGGTAACAATCATGCTTCCTTCCTCTGTCCTCTCCCCCCAACCTCGCACAACAGAAATGTGATCAAGGTCTCCCTCATCTGATGAGTCTTCCATCAGTTCGTCCTCCACTTCTTCCTGGGCTCCTGCACCTTCCTCACTAGTTTGGCTGCTACCATGCGCCCTGGTAAAACCATCTCCCCCACCCTCACATGCCTGCCGCCTTGGTGCTGCCGACCGTCTGGACCTTGCAGATGTTAGCCCTTCCGCATACAACTCCTCCTCCTCTACTTCCTCCACCTCCTCTTGTGCCACCACCTGACTCCGAATTCTGTTTAACATGTGCTCCAGCATGTAAATCACCGGAATAGTCATGCTGATAATGGCATCGTCAGCACTAAACATCTTCGTCGCCATTTCAAAACTGTGCAGAAGGGTGCATAGGTCCCTGATCTGAGACCACTCCTCCAGCGTGATTTGCCCCACGTCTGGATCTCGTTGGCCCAGGCTATACGTCAGAACGTATTGCACCAGGGCTTGTCGGTGCTGCCACAGTCGCTGCAACATGTGCAGAGTTGAATTCCACCGGGTAGGCACATCGCATTTTAGCCGGTGAAGTGGCAGGCCCAACAACTTCTGTAGAGATGTAAGTCGTTGAGCTGCGGGATGCGAATGGCGGAAGTGAGCACACAGCGACCATGCCCTCTGCAGAAGGCCATCTAGTCTGGGATAGTGGGCTAAAAATTGCTGGACAACCAGGTTCAACACGTGAGCCATACAAGGCACGTGTGTGACATTGCCCCAGCGAAGGGCCGCACCCAGGTTTGCAGCATTGTCGCACACGGCCTTCCCTGGTTTCAGGTACAGTGGAGACAGCCATTCATGAAATTGGTTATCCAGAGCTGACCACAACTCCTCAGCTGTGTGACTCACATTTCCCAGACATTTCAAAGTAAAAACCGCCTGATGACGTTGAGCCCTTCTGCCAGCATAGTAAGGAGGTGTGCAGGATCCCTTCTGCGCAGTTAGAAAGCTTGTGGCATGACCAGACAGGCTTTGGGTGCAGGTGGAAGACCGAGAGGAGGTTGAGGAGGCAGAAGCAGTGGAGGAACTTTGACATAAAGAGGATTGACGCACAACTTGTGGGGACGGCAAGACTTGGACAGCAGCCCCTTGTCCTGCTGTCACCATAGTTACCCAGTGCCCAGTCAGCGACATGTAACGCCCCTCTCCATGCCTACTCGTCCAAGTGTCTGTGGTGAAATGCACCCTGTCACACACAGAGTTTCTCAAAGAAGCGGTGATGTTGTGTGCGACATGCTGGTGGAGCGCAGGCACACCTTTCTTTGAGAAGTAGTGCCGACTGGGCATCTGGTACTGGGGCACTGCGACGGACATAAGGTCTCGAAAATCCTCTGTGTCCACCAGGCGGAAAGGCAGCATTTCTGTAGCCAAGAGCTTGCAGATGGTGAAATTCAACCTCTTAGCTTTCTCATGGCTAGGAGGAAATGGTCTTTTACTTGTCCACATCTGAGGGACCGAGGGCTGGCTATTGTGCTTAGACGGGGTTGATAAGGGTGTCCCCGGCAAACTGCCGGTCTGTGAGGAAGATGCAGGCGGACATGTTAGGTTGCCTTGATCCAAAGGTGGCGCTATCGATGTCGGCCAGCGCTCTACACCAGCTGGTGTTACCACCTCCAAAGAAAATGTTGACCTGCCAATCACGCTGGCTGTTGCGGGTAAAGAGGTGGCAGGTCTGCGCCCCAAAACAGGTGTGACTGCTGTCCCTCCAGTCACAGAGGATGAAGAGGCCGCGGATGCACAAGATATGGCAGACGGTGGTTGGCCCGACCGGCTAGGCCGCATTGTAGCACACTGAGCTTCCCACTGCAACTTATGCTTCATGTCCATGTGCCGGTTCATGCATGAAGTACTCAAACTATGTATTTTTTGGCCTCTACTTAGCTTTTGCTGACAAATGTTACAGATAACACGAGTTGGGTCATCTTTATCGATCTGAAAAAATGCCCAGGCTATGCAAGGCTTAGCACCCATGCGACCTTAAGAGCCACCACGACTTGTGGTGAGAGGCAGAGTTGTGTTTGAGGATGCAGTTGTTGACGTGCTTCCAGTACTATGTCTCTGTACAGGAAGGCGCAACCTGACCTCGTCGTCACTAGCATCTTCCTCCACCTCCTCTGCTGACCTCATCTCTTGGCTGACTGTGGGTTAACAGTAAGTGGGATTTCCAACCTCATCATCATAGTAACATAGTAACATAGTTTGTAAAGCCGAATAAAAACTTGCGTCCATCAAGTTCGACCTGTTAGTTCTGTAATTGCTAAAGTTGATCCAGAGGAGGGCAAAAACCCCAAATGATTTAGCCAATCTTCACCTGAGGAAAAATTCCCTCCCGACTCTGAAACCAGCAGTCAGAATAAATCCCTGTATCAACCTACTATTTTATTTTATTTTTAAGTATATGCTGAAATCTGCCTGGTATCTAGAAATGCATCTAGTCCCCGTGCGTTATCACACCAGTCGTCCTCAGAGCCAACCTGTTCCTGCCCTGACAAAAAACTAAAGTTGTCGCTCCAATCAGGTATTTGAGTCTCATCATCGTCTTCCTCATTGTCTCCACCAACAGGAGTTACAGTTTGGGAATGAGGGTCTACATTATGGTCAGAACCTTCTGTGTCTGGTCCTGGATCCGACTCATAAAGATTCTGGGCATCAGTGCAGATCATTTCCTCGTCTGGATTCACAGAAGCGCTGGAGTCGACCTCTGATTCCCAGGCTATAGTATGAGTAAACAGCTCTGTAGACTCAACCATCTGTTCTACCTCATACTCAGACAGGCAGCTGGAGATTTGGGAGCTGTGAGGAAGCATGTGCGATTGGGGTGACACCTTTGAGGACTGGAGTATTTGTGATGTTGAAGTTGATGTGGAGGAGAGCCCACTTAAAGGAGCACTTGATATCCGTTGAAGCACCTGCTGTTTTTGTGCCTCATCTGGAATTTGTAGCGATTGGCGTGGCCGTAAGAAAGGGATCTTATCACATTGTCTGTGTTATGTTCTGCTACCAAAGCTAAGGAAAGAGAGGAGATCTGTCCCTACTATGAGACTCAGCTGAATCCCTACGATGTAACAGGGAACCTGATCCTGCGATCAGACCTGCTAAAGTCCTAATCTAGTCTGTACGAAGACCTATAGATGTGGGGAGGGAATCCCTACAAGTACTAAGGACTGGGAGGAATATGGGACACCTCCTAACAGAAATAGTAGCAGACAGACGAACAAACAAAATAGATAGAACATAGAGGTCCGTAGACCAAGCAAACTAACAGAGTTAGATACAGAGCACAGGCTAGCTAGAAAGTAGATATACAATGAAGTCCAGCAAAGCCAGAAGGGCGGAGCAGGATTAAATAGGCCAACAAGGTCATGTGACCAGCAAAGGAAAAAAAAACCTAACAGCAAGGTTCTAACAGTACCCCCCCTTCTAAGAGGATCCTCCGGATCCCCTAGGACCAGGCTTATCAGGAAATCTCCTGTGAAACGCTCTGATAAGTCTGGACGCGGAAACATCATCTGACCTCACCCAAGAGTTATCCTCGGGTCCGAAACCTTTCCAGGCCACAAGATACTGCAAACTACCTCTATACCGTCTAGAGTCAAGGATGCGAGAAATTTCATATTCCCCGTCCTCCACCACCAGAGGAACAGAGGCAGAGGCGTCACCATCCGACACAACAGCTTTTTTTAACAGAGAGACATGAAAGACCGGATTAATTCTCCAGGAGGTAGGAACCTCCAACCTAACAGCAGATTGGTTGACAACCTGAAGCACCTTAAAGGGCCCTACAAACTTGGGACCCAATTTCTTAGAAGGAATCCTCAACCGCAGATTCCTAGAGGACAACCAAACCATGTCACCAACAGCGAACAAAACCTCCTGTCGTTTCCTATCAAAGTAGTCTTTAGATTTTCTGTTGGCCTCCTGAAGATTACCACGCACATCCGTCCAAACTCTTTCCAAATCACCGGAAAAATTCTCCTCCTCAGGCACGGCAGATCCCAACTTGGAGAACGACCCAAACGACGGATGTCTCCCAGAACAACAAAAAAAAGGCGAACAACCAGCAGAAGAAGATGTATGATTGTTCAGAGCAAATTCGGCAAGTGGCAGAAACTCAGACCACCCCTCTTGATTGTCTGCCACAAAACAACGCAAGAACTGCTCAACATCCTGGTTTTTCCTTTCTGTCTGGCCATTAGATTCAGGATGATATCCGGACGAAAACGACAAATGAATTCCCAACCTGTCACAAAAGGCACGCCAAAAACGAGCCACGAACTGAGGACCCCTATCAGAAACAATGTCAGTAGGAACGCCATGAAGTCTGACAATTTCCTTGACAAAGGCCTTAGCGAGAGTTTTAGCGCAGGGCAGTTTGACGAAGGGAACCAAGTGACACATCTTGCTAAAGCGGTCCACGACCACCCAGATGACAGTAAAACCCTCAGAGGGGGGAAGGTCAGTTATAAAGTCCATAGCCAAATGTGTCCAAGGAGCACTGGGGACCTCCAAAGGACAAAGAAACCCCGCAGCAGGAGTATGTGAGGACTTAGATCTAGCACATATAGTACATTGGCGCACCCACTTAATGACTTCCTTCTGCCATCCAGGCCACCAAAAACTGCGACCCACCAGTCTCTTGGTCTCAGAGATTCCGGGATGACCTGCCAACCGAGATTCGTGACACTCAACAAACAAATCTCTCCTAAAGGTCTCAGGCACAAACAACCTCCCATGAGGAGTGTTAGATGGGGCATTCTCCTGAGCTTTAAGAATCTCATCTTCCAAAACGGAGTCTAAAGCAGCTATCACAACACCTTCTTGTAAAATGTTTTCCTCTTTCTCAGCACCGACTATGGGAGAAAAACTGCGAGACAAGGCATCCGCCTTAACATTCTTAGTACCAGGGATGTAAGTAACGGAGAAATTAAACCGCGAGAAAAACAGTGCCCACCTAGCCTGACGGGCATTCAGGCGCTTGGCAGCATCAAGATATATCAGATTTTTATGATCCGTAAGAACCTGAACGGGAAATTCCGCACCTTCCAAGAAGTGGCGCCAGTGTTCAAATGCGAGTTTAATAGCCAATAATTCCCGATTACCAATATCGTAATTCAATTCAGTCTCCGAAAATTTTTTTGAAAAAAAGGCACAGGGATGTAATCCATCCCCGTTATCCTGAGACAATACTGCGCCAACCCCCACAGAGGAAGCATCAACCTCAACCAAAAACGGCCTAGTAACATCAGGCTGCATAAGGATGGGAGCAGAGGTGAACCTCTCCTTGAGATACACAAAAGCTTCAATGGCCTCAGAAGACCACTGAACCGCATCAGCACCTTTCCTGGTGAGATCAGTCAGAGGTTTGACAATACTAGAAAATTTTTTTATGAACTTTCTATAGTAATTGGCGAAACCCAAAAACCTCTGTATCGATTTCAAACCAATAGGCCTAGGCCATTCCTGCACAGCCTGAACCTTAACCGGATCCATCTCAAAACCTTTGCTGGAGATAATGTAGCCCAAAAAACTAATTCTCTGTACAGCGAACTCACATTTCTCCAGCTTAGCAAAAAGCGAATTGTCCATTAATAACTGTAATACCTCACGCACGCTCCGCCAATGAGACTCCAGATCTGGCGAATAAATCAAAATGTCATCCAAATACACAACCACATTTTTACCGATCAAAGGTCTAAGGATGTCATTAATCAGATTCTGAAAAAATGCAGGAGCATTAGTGAGACCAAAAGGCATAACCAGATTCTCAAAATGACCCACAGGAGTGTTAAAAGCAGTCTTCCATTCATCACCCTCCTTCATGCGCAACAGATTGTATGCCCCCTTAAGGTCAATTTTAGAGAACCACTTGGCCCCCAATAACTGGTTAAACAGATCAGGAATCAATGGCAGTGGGTAAGGATTGCGTACCGTAATTTTCACGAAAATCCAGACAAGGACGTAAACCGCCGTCCTTTTTTTTTACAAAAAAAAATCCAACCGCCACAGGAGACTTAGAGGGCCTAATGTGACCGGCGGCCAAGCTTGTCTGTATGTATTCCTCCAAAGCCTTCCTCTCAGGAATAGTAAGGTTAAATAAACGACTCTTAGGAAGAGTCGCTCCAGGGACAAATTCAATAGAACAATCATAGTCTCTATGGGGAGGCAAAACCTGCGATTCTTTCTCAGAAAAAACTCTCCAAAAATCCTGAATAGGAACAGGCAATTCTCCCCTATCCAAAGCTGCAATACGCCCGTTACAACACTTGTCATAACATTTATGGCTCCAGGATTTAATTTCACTGGTAGACCAATCCAGTACAGGATTGTGAAATTTTAACCAGGGCAAACCCAATATTACTGGAGAAGGCAAGTTATTCAACACTACCAAATCCAATTTCTCATGGTGAACACCATTAATAGTGAGAGGAAATTCACTGACCTTGAGAGTAATATTCTTCAAAGGGGAGCCATCCACAGAAACCACAGCAATGGGGGATGACAAAGGTTCAGGTTTTAAATTGAGTTTTTCCACGAATCCCCCATCAATTACATTCAGTGTAGACCCGCAATCAACAAACACCCGAAATTCCATTAATTTTTCCTGAGCAATCGTGGAAGCAGCTAAAAATATACCCTTGGAATTTAAACAGGCAATACGGGCGTGACTGACCATTTTTTTTTCTTTCTTCATACGAAGCTCACAGCATTTAATCAAATGACCAGATTTTCCGCAGTAGAAACACAAGCCTTGCGAAAAACGACGGTCTTTTTCTTGAGAGCGAGGTGCCACCGATCCAATCTCCATCGGTTCACCACTGTTAGTACACACATTCTCATAACCAGAAACTGACATAGCAGAGGATTTGCTCTCATTAACCCTAGCACGCAGTCTTCTATCCACCCGTATAGCTAATTGCATAGCCTGTTGCAAATCTTCAGGTGTAGGATAAGCAATTAGCAGGTCTTTAACCCTTTCACTGAGCCCAGCAAGAAATAGACTTTTCAGAGCAGAATCGTTCCACCCTGTTTGAGTGGACCAACGACGAAAATGTGTACAATATTTTTCCACATTACCCGATCCTTGTTTTAGACGTCTCAACTCAGTCTCAGCTGATGCGACACGGTCAGGATCATCATATAATAGTCCCAAAGCAGAAAAAAAACTATCCACTGATCTGAAGCATGAATCACTAGGTTGCAAAGAAAAGGCCCACTCCTGAGGCTCTTTGCGCAAAAGTGACATTATGAACCCTACGCGCTGGGATTCATCCCCAGAGGACTTAGGTCTCAAACGAAAATACAATAAGCAAGCATTTTTAAATGAAAAAAATTCTCGGTGTTCACCAAAAAACAAATCCGGCAAACATACCTTAGGCTCCAAGAAATGTGCTCCAGGACAGTTACTCACGTGCTGACGGAGCTCGGCCACCTCCAGAGAGAGTCCCTGCAGGCGATGAGCCAAATCCTGAACCGACACCATGATGGAACAGAAAAATCTTTCCTTAGAGAATTTGCTGGCTGGACTTACTGTTATGTTCTGCTACCAAAGCTAAGGAAAGAGAGGAGATCTGTCCCTACTATGAGACTCAGCTGAATCCCTACGATGTAACAGGGAACCTGATCCTGCGATCAGACCTGCTAAAGTCCTAATCTAGTCTGTACGAAGACCTATAGATGTGGGGAGGGAATCCCTACAAGTACTAAGGACTGGGAGGAATATGGGACACCTCCTAACAGAAATAGTAGCAGACAGACGAACAAACAAAATAGATAGAACATAGAGGTCCGTAGACCAAGCAAACTAACAGAGTTAGATACAGAGCACAGGCTAGCTAGAAAGTAGATATACAATGAAGTCCAGCAAAGCCAGAAGGGCGGAGCAGGATTAAATAGGCCAACAAGGTCATGTGACCAGCAAAGGAAAAAAAAACCTAACAGCAAGGTTCTAACAGTCTGCTAAAAGAAGTAGACATTTTAGTTTGGCTGGAAGATGGTCTTTCTTCTGCAGATGTTACTGTTGCTTTAACACCTACCCGACGGACACAACCTTTTTTCCCCTTCCCAACACGCCTATTCCCCTTTCCACCAGCAGCAGGCCTTTTTCCACTCATTTTGGTGGTTAACTAATTCACAACTCTGGAGTTGTTTGCACAAAAAAACAATGGATGGGAACCGAGCAGAGCTGAGTGGCCAAACTGTGGCATTAGGCCAAAACTATTGGCTGGGTTAGATGCAGAAAAAAATTATATTCAATTTGCAACCTGATGGAGGTCAGTATAGATGGACTAATAGAACAAGTCCCACACACAGCTAGAGGCCCAAATATTTTTTCAGAGGTAGAAGCAGAAAAAAATATATTCAGTTTGCAACCTGATGGAGGTCACTATAGATGGACTAATAGAGAAAGTCCCACACACTGCTAGAAGGCCAAATATTTTTTCAGAGCTAGATGCAGACAAAAAATTATTTTGAATTTGCAACCTGATGGAGGTCAGTATAGGTGGACTAATAGCACAAGTCCCACACACTGCTAGAAGGCCAAATATTTTTTCAGAGCTAGATGCAGAAAAAAATTATATTCAGTTTGCAACCTGATGGAGGTCAGTATAGATGGACTAATAGAGAAAGTCCCACACACTGCTAGAAGGCCAAATATTTTTTCAGAGGTAGATGCAGAAAAAAATTATATTCAGTTTGCAACCTGATGGAGGTCAGTATAGATGGAGTAATAGAGAAAGTCCCACACACTGCTAGAAGGCCAAATATTTTTTTAGAGCTAGATGCAGAAAAAAATTATATTCAGTTTGCAACCTGATGGAGGTCTGTATAGATGGATTAATAGAACAAGTCCCACACACAACTAGAAGCCCAATATTTTTTCAGAGGTAGATGCAGAAAAAAATATATTCAGTTTGCAACCTGATGGAGGACAGTATAGATGGACAAATACAACAAGTCCCACACATAGCTAGAAGCCCAATATTTTTTCAGAGCTAGATGCAGAAAAAAATTATATTCAATTTGCAACCTGATGGAGGTCAGTATAGATGGAGTAATAGAACAAGTCCCACACAAAGCTAGAAGCCCAAATATTTTTTCAGAGCTAGATGCAGATAAAAATTATTTTTAATTTGCAACCTGATGGAGGTCAGTATAGATGGACTAATACAACAAGTCCCACACACAGCTAGAAGCGCAATATTTTTTCAGAGCTAGATGCAGAAAAAAATTATATTCAGTTTGCAACCTGATGGAGGTCAGTATAGATGGAGTAATAGAACAAGTCCCACACACAACTAGAAGCCCAATATTTTTTCAGAGGTAGATGCAGAAAAAAATATATTCAGTTTGCAACCTGATGGAGGACAGTATAGATGGACAAATACAACAAGTCCCACACATAGCTAGAAGCCCAATATTTTTTCAGAGCTAGATGCAGAAAAAAATTATATTCAATTTGCAACCTGATGGAGGTCAGTATAGATGGAGTAATAGAACAAGTCCCACACAAAGCTAGAAGCCCAAATATTTTTTCAGAGCTAGATGCAGATAAAAATTATTTTTAATTTGCAACCTGATGGAGGTCAGTATAGATGGACTAATACAACAAGTCCCACACACAGGTAGAAGCCCAAATATTTCTTCAGAGCTAGATGCAGAAAAAAATTATATTCAGTTTGCAACCTGATGGAGGTCAGTATAGATGGACTAATAGAGAAAGTCCCACACACTGCTAGAAGGCCAAATATTTTTTCAGAGCTAGATGCAGAAAAAAATTATATTCAATTTGCAACCTGATGGAGGTCTGTATAGATGGATTAATAGAACAAGTCCCACACACAGGTAGAAGCCCAATATTTTTTCAGAGGTAGATGCAGAAAAAAATATATTCAGTTTGCAACCTGATGGAGGTCAGTATAGATGGACTAATACAACAAGTCCCACACACAGCTAGAAGCCCAATATTTTTTCAGAGCTAGATGCAGAAAAAAATTATATTCAATTTGCAACCTGATGGAGGACAGTATAGATGGAGTAATAGAACAAGTCCCACACACAGCTAGAAGCCCAAATATTTTTTCCGAGCTAGATGCAGATAAAAATAATTTTTAATTTGCAACCTGATGGAGGTCAGTATAGATGGACTAATAGAGAAAGTCCCACACACTGCTAGAAGGCCAAATATTTTTTCAGAGCTAGATGCAGAAAAAAATTATATTCAGTTTGCAACCTGATGGAGGTCTGTATAGATGGATTAATAGAACAAGTCCCACACACAGCTAGAAGCCCAATATTTTTTCAGAGGTAGATGCAGAAAAAAATATATTCAGTTTGCAACCTGATGGAGGTCAGTATAGATGGACTAATACAACAAGTCCCACACAAAGCTAGAAGCCCAATATTTGTTCAGAGCTAGATGCAGAAAAAAATTATATTCAATTTGCAACCTGATGGAGGTCAGTATAGATGGAGTAATAGAACAAGTCCCACACACAGCTAGAAGCCCAAATATTTTTTCAGAGGTAGATGCAGAAAAAAATTATATTCAGTTTGCAACCTGATGGAGGTCTGTATAGATGGATTAATAGAACAAGTCCCACACACAGCTACAAGCCCAATATTTTTTCACAGGTAGATGCAGAAAAAAATATATCCGTTTGCAACCTGATGGAGGTCAGTATAGATGGACTAATACAACAAGTCCCACACACAGCTAGAAGCCCAATATTTTTTCAGAGCTAGATGCAGAAAAAAATTATATTCAATTTGCAACCTGATGGAGGTCAGTATAGATGGACTAATAGAGAAAGTCCCACACACAGCTAGAAGCCCAATATTTTTTCAGAGCTAGATTCAGAAAAAAATTATATTCAATTTGCAACCTGATGGAGGTCAGTATAGATGGACTAATAGAGAAAGTCCCACACACTGCTAGAAGGCCAAATATTTTTTCAGAGCTAGATGCAGACAAAAAATTATTTTGAATTTGCAGCGTGATGGAGGTCAGTATAGATGGACTAATAGAACAAGTCCCACACACAGCTAGAAGCCCAAATATTTTTTCAGAGGTAGATGCAGATGAAATTTATTTTTAATTTGCAACCTGATGGAGGTCAGTATAGAGGGAGTAATAGAACAAGTCCCACACACAGCTAGGAGCCCAAATATTTTTTCAGAGCTAGATGCAGATAAAAATTATTTTTAATTTGCAACCTGATGGAGGTCAGTATAGATGGACTAATAGAGAAAGTCCCACACACTGCTAGAAGGCCAAATATTTTTTCAGAGGTAGATGCAGAAAAAAATATATTCAGTTTGCAACCTGATGGAGGTCAGTATAGATGGACTAATAGAGAAAGTCCCACACACTGCTAGAAGGCCAAATATTTTTTCAGAGCTAGATGCAGAAAAAAATTATATTCAATTTGCAACCTGATGGAGGTCAGTATAGATGGACTAATAGAATGATGCTATGCCCAAAAGATTTTACTTCACTAGGTGCAGTAAAAAATTGGTATTCTATACACAGGTGGTATATCTTGCAACACAGATAGGCTACTCCACTGACTAACACACTCTGCAATAGGCCAAAAAGGATTAGCTTTGCTAGATTCAGCCAAATGCTGTGAAAAAAACTTGCACAGCACTGGCACAGACCTGCCTGGCAAAAACTGATAGGAACTGATGTAACCTAGTCCTGAAAAGGACTCCAATTACAATTAGTCTTTAGTCCCAAAACCTATCTATTTAAGAGCACAGACCTGCCTGATAAAAGTCGTAGGAAATGCTGTAACCTAGTCCTTAAAAAGACTGCAATCACAACTATTCCCTACTCCCAAGCTATCTGTAGATTTGTGCGAAAATTGGCTTGAAATTAACAAGGTATAGCGCACACAGCAACAGCGGTGCCGTCTAACACGCAGCTGCAGCAGTGAGAAAATGGTGGCGAAGGGGAAAATGGCTTGGTCTTATAGGGCAAGGACATGTGACATACACTGCCAATGACACATGCCCTTGCTTGTGTGAAAAAAAGCACTTCGCTCCGTGTGTGCGCGGCTGATAGGCTGACAGATTGCACCTCCCCACTATAAATGCGGGAAAGAGAAAAAAAAATGGAGATCTTCATTATTCCTGCAGAGATCCATCCCCTGCCCCTCCCCCCACCCCGCTGTACACTCAAACTGCGTATTAATAATTAATTTTCATCATTACTGAGAAAAAATCCAGTTAAGATTTTGGTGCACGAACAGTTATCGAACATAACCTCGAACAGCCGAATTTTTCTCAAATCGTTCGTGTTCGCCGAACGGCTCGAACACCGCCCAAAACAGCTCGAATTTGAGATTGGTGAACAGTTCGAGTAGAACAACGTTCATCTCTAGTTAATGCGCCTGACTTATGAGAAAGAGTTCAACTCCACGGAGAGTATTTTTCATTTAGCTACCTATAGAGCCAATGGAAATTTGCATTGATTTTGGGCTTGAGATAGTGCAATTGTGAGATATAGAATCTGTATTAATTGTTCATAAAGAACAAGATGTCATCATACGCTGTATAGATTGGCATTAACAATAACATAGTGAAACCAATGGATTTCTTTTTTAACTTACCTATTAGCGATTCAATGTTCACTGCCCTTCTTGACATCAAACTGCACCTGTGATGGTCCACTGGCTTACTGGGTTGATGCACCTGTTTTGAGAACAGATGTTCATGAGTTCGACTCCACAGAAAGTATTTTAATTTACTTACTCATAAGCTTCTTATAGAGCCAATGGAAATTTGCATTGATTTTGGACTTGAGATAGTGCAATTGTGAGAAATAGAATCTGTATTAATTGTTCATAAAGAACAAGATGTCATCATACGTTGTATAGATTGGCATTAACAATAACATAGTGAAACCAATGAATTTCTTTTTTAACTTACCTATTAGCGATTCAATGTTCACTGCCTTTCTTGACATCACATCGCTCCTGTGATGGTCCAGTGGCTCCCTTGGTTAATGCACCTGACTTGTGAAGAGGTGTACATGTGTTCAATTCCACAAAGAGTATTTTTCATTTAGCGTCCTATAGAGCCAATGGAAATTTGCATTGATTTTGGGCTTGAGATAGTGCAATTGTGAGATATAGAATCTGTATTAATTGTTCATAAAGAACAAGATGTCATCATACGCTGTACAGATTGGCATTAACAGTAACATAGAGAAACCAATGGATTTCTTTTTTAACTTACCTATTAGCGATTCAATGTTCACTGCCCTTCTTGACATCAAATTGCACCTGTGATGGTCCACTGGCTTACTGGGTTTATGCGCCTGCTTTGTGAACAGATGTTCATGAGTTCAACTCAACAGAAAGTATTTTTAATTTACTTACTCATAAGCTTCTTATAGAGCCAATGGAAATTTGCATTGATTTTGGACCTGAGATAGTGCAATTGTGAAAAATAGAATCTGTATTAATTGTTCATAAAGAACAAGATGTCATCATACACTGTATAGATTGGCATTAACAATAGCATAGTGAAACCAATGGATTTCTTTAACTTACCTATTAGCGATTCAATGTTCACTGCTCTTCTTGACATCACATTTCTCCCGTGATGGTCCAGTGGCTCTGTGGGTTAATGCGCCTGACTTTTGAGCAAGTGTTCATGAGTTGGACTCCACAGAGAGTGTTTTTCATTTAGCTTCCTATAGAGCCAATGGAAATTTGCATTGATTTTGGGCTTGAGATAGTGCAATTGTGAGATATAGAATCTGTATTAATTGTTCATAAAGAACAAGATGTCATCATACGCTGTACAGATTGGCATTAACAGTAACATAGAGAAACCAATGGATTTCTTTTTTAACTTACCTATTAGCGATTCAATGTTCACTGCCCTTCTTGACATCAAATTGCACCTGTGATGGTCCACTGGCTTACTGGGTTGATGTGCCTGCTTTGTGAACAGATGTTCATGAGTTCACCTCTACAGAAATTATTTTTAATTTACTTACTCATAAGCTTCTAATAGAGCCAATGGAAATTTGCATTGATTTTGGACCTGAGATAGTGCAATTGTGAGATATAGAATCTGTATTAATTGTTCATAAAGAACAAGATGTCATCATACGCTGTACAGATTGGCATTAACAGTAACATAGAGAAACCAATGGATTTCTTTTTTAACTTACCTATTAGCGATTCAATGTTCACTGCTCTTCTTGACATCACTTTTCTCCCGTGATGGTCCAGTGGCTCTTTGGGTTAATGCGCCTGACTTGTCAGCAAGTGTTCATGAGTTCGACTCCACGGAGAGTATTTTTCATTTAGCTTCCTATAGAGCCAATGGAAATTTGCATTGATTTTGGGCTTGAGATAGTGCAATTGTGAGATATAGAATCTGTATTAATTGTTCATAAAGAACAAGATGTCATCATATGCTGTACAGATTGGCATTAACAGTAACATAGAGAAACCAATGGATTTCTTTTTTAACTTACCTATTAGCGATTCAATGTTCACTGCCCTTATTGACATAAAATTGCTCCTGTGATGGTCCACTGGCTTACCGGGTTGTTGCGCCTGCTTTGTGAACAGATGTTCATGAGTTCAACTCAACAGAAAGTTTTTTTAATTTACTTACTCATAAGCTTCTTATAGAGCCAATGGAAATTTGCATTGATTTTGGACCTGAGATAGTGCAATTGTGAGAAATAGAATCTGTATTAATTGTTCATAAAGAACAAGATGTCATCATACGCTGTATAGATTGGCATTAACAACAACATAGTGAAACCAATGGATTTCTTTTTTAACTTACCTATTAGCGATTCAATGTTCATTGCTCTTCTTGACTTCACATTTCTTCTGTGATGGTCCAGTGGCTCTCTGGGTTAATGCGCCTGATTTTTGAGCAAGTGTTCATGAGTTGGACTCCACAGAGAGTATTTTTCATTTAGCTTCCTATAGAGCCAATGGAAATTTGCATTGATTTTGGGCTTGAGATAGTGCAATTGTGAGATATAGAATCTGTATTAATTGTTCATAAAGAACAAGATGTCATCATACGCTGTACAGATTGGCATTAACAGTAACATAGAGAAACCAATGGATTTCTTTTTTCATTTACCTATTAGCAATTCAATGTTCACTGCTCTTCTTGACATCACATTTCTCCCGTGATGGTCCACTGGCTCTCTGGGTTATTGCGCCTGACTTGTCGGCAAGTGTTCATGAGTTCGACTCCACGGAGAGTATTATTCATTTACCTTCCTATAGAGCCAATGGAAATTTGCATTGATTTTGGGCTTGAGATAGTGCAATAGTGAGATATAGAATCTGTTTTAATTGTTCATAAAGAACAAGATGTCATCATACGCTGTATAGATTGGCATTAACAATAACATAGTGAAACCAATGGATTTCTTTTTTAACTTACCTATTAGCGATTCAATGTTCACTGCTCTTCTTGACTTCACATTTCTCCTGTGATGGTCCAGTGGCTCTCTTGGTTAATGCGCCTGACTTGTGAAGAGGTGTTCATGTGCTCAACTCCACAAAGAGTATTTTTCATTTAGCTTCCTATAGAGCCAATGGAAATTTGCATTGATTTTGGGCTTCAGATAGTGCAATTGTGAGATATAGAATCTGTATTAATTGTTCATAAAGAACAAGATGTCATCATACGCTGTACAGATTGGCATTAACAGTAACATAGAGAAACCAATGGATTTCTTTTTTAACTTACCTATTAACGATTCAATGTTCACTGCCCTTCTTGACATCAAATTGCACCTGTGATGGTCCATTGGCTTACTGGGTTGATGCGCCTGCTTTGTGAACAGATGTTCATGAGTTCAACTCAACAGAAAGTATTTTTAATTTACTTACTCATAAGCTTCTTATAGAGCCAATGGAAATTTGCATTGATTTTGGACCTGAGATAGTGCAATTGTGAGAAATAGAATCTGTACTAATTGTTCATAAAGAACAAGATGTCATCATACGTTGTTTAGATTGGCATTAACAATAACATAGTGAAACCAATGGATTTCTTTTTTAACTTACCTATTAGCGATTCAATGTTCACTGCTCTTCTTGACATCACATTTCTTCTGTGATGGTCCTGTGGCTCTCTTGGTTAATGCGCCTGACTTATGAGAAAGTGTTCATGAGTTCGACTACACGGAGAGTATTTTTCATTTAGCTTCCTATAGAGCCAATGGAAATTTGCATTGATTTTGGGCTTGAGATAGTGCAATTGTGAGATATAGAATCTATATTAATTGTTCGTAAAGAACAAGATGTCATCATACGCTGTACAGATTGGCATTAACAGTAACATAGAGAAACCAATGGATTTCTTTTTTAACTTACCTATTAGCGATTCAATGTTCACTGCCCTTCTTGACATCAAATTGCGCCTTTGATGGTCCACTGGCTTACTGGGTTGATGCGCCTGCTTTGTGAACAGATGTTCATGAGTTCAACTCAACAGAAAGTATTTTTAATTTACTTACTCATAAGCTTCTTATAGAGCCAATGGAAATTTGCATTGATTTTGGACCTGAGATAGTGCAATTGTGAGAAATATAATCTGTATTAATTGTTCATAAAGAACAAGATGTCATCATACGCTGTATAGATTGGCATTAACAATAACATAGTGAAACCAATGGATTTCTTTTTTAACTTACCTATTAGCGATTCAATGTTCACTGCTCTTCTTGACTTCACATTTCTCCCGTGATGGTCCAGTGGCTCTCTGGGTTAATGCGCCTGATTTTTGAGCATGTGTTCATGAGTTGGACTCCACAGAGAGTATTTTTCATTTAGCTTCCTATAGAGCCAATGGAAATTTGCATTGATTTTGGGCTTGAGATAGTGCAATTGTGAGATATAGAATCTGTATTAATTGTTCATAAAGAACAAGATGTCATCATACGCTGTACAGATTGACATTAACAGTAACATAGAGAAACCAATGGATTTCTTTTTTAATTTACCTATTAGCAATTCAATGTTCACTGCTCTTCTTGACATCACATTTCTCCCGTGATGGTCCAGTGGCTCTCTGGGTTAATGCGCCTGACTTGTCTGCAAGTGTTCATGAGTTCGACTCCACGGAGAGTATTATTCATTTACCTTCCTATAGAGCCAATGGAAATTTGCATTGATTTTGGGCTTGAGATAGTGCAATAGTGAGATATAGAATCTGTATTAATTGTTCATAAAGAACAAGATGTCATCATACGCTGTATAGATTGGCATTAACAATAACATAGTGAAACGAATGGATTTCTTTTTTAACTTACCTATTAGCGATTCAATGTTCACTGCTCTTCTTGACATCACATTTCTCCTATGATGGTCCAGTGGCTCTCTTGGTTAATGCGTCTGACTTGTGAAGAGGTGTTCATGTGCTCAACTCCACGGAGAGTATTTTTCATTTAGCTTCCTATAGAGCCAATGGAAATTTGCATTGATTTTGGGCTTGAGATAGTGCAATTGTGAGATATAGAATCTGTATTAATTGTTCATAAAGAACAAGATGTCATCATACGCTGTATAGATTGGCATTAACAATAACATAGTGAAACCAATGGATTTCTTTTTTAACTTACCTATTAGCGATTCAATGTTCACTGCTCTTCTTGACATCACATTTCTCCTGTGATGGTCCAGTGGCTCTCTTGGTTAATGCGCCTGACTTGTGAAGAGGTGTTCATGTGCTCAACTCCACGAAGAGTATTTTTCATTTAGCTTCCTATAGAGCCAATGGAAATTTGCATTGATTTTGGGCTTCAGATAGTGCAATTGTGAGATATAGAATCTGTATTAATTGTTTATAAAGAACAAGATGTCATCATACGCTGTACAGATTGGCATTAACAGTAACATAGAGAAACCAATGGATTTCTTTTTTAACTTACCTATTAGCGATTCAATGTTCACTGCCCTTCTTGACATCAAATTGCACCTGTGATGGTCCATTGGCTTACTGGGTTGATGCGCCTGCTTTGTGAACAGATGTTCATGAGTTCAACTCAACAGAAAGTATTTTTAATTTACTTACTCATAAGCTTCTTATAGAGCCAATGGAAATTTGCATTGATTTTGGACCTGAGATAGTGCAATTGTGAGATTTAGAATCTGTATTAATTGTTCATAAAGAACAAGATGTCATCATATGCTGTACAGATTGGCATTAACAGTAACATAGAGAAACCAATGGATTTCTTTTTTAACTTAACTATTAGCGATTCAATGTTCACTGCTCTTCTTGACATCACATTTCTCCTGTGATGGTCCAGTGGCTCTCTTGGTTAATGCGCCTAACTTATGAGAAAGTGTTCATGAGTTCGACTCCACGGAGAGTATTTTTCATTTAGCTTCCTATAGAGCCAATGGAAATTTGCATTGATTTTGGGCTTGAGATAGTGCCATTGTGAGAAATAGAATCTGTATTAATTGTTCATAAAGAACAAGATGTCATCATACGCTGTATAGATTGGCATTAACAATAACAGTGAAACCAATGGATTTCTTTTTTAACTTACCTATTAGCGATTCAATGTTCACTGCTCTTCTTGACATCACATTTCTCCTGTGATGGTCCAGTGGCTCTCTTGGTTAATGCGCCTGACTTATGAGAAAGTGTTCATGAGTTCGACTCCACGGAGAGTATTTTTCATTTAGCTTCCTATAGAGCCAATGGAAATTTGCATTGATTTTGGGCTTGAATTAGTGCAATTGTGAGATATAGAATCTGTATTAATTGTTCATAAAGAACAAGATGTCATCATACGCTGTACAGATTGGCATTAACAGTAACATAGAGAAACCAATGGATTTCTTTTTTAACTTACCTATTAGCGATTCAATGTTCACTGCCCTTCTTGACATCAAATTGCACCTGTGATGGTCCACTGGCTTACTGGGTTGATGCGCCTGCTTTGTGAACAGATGTTCATGAGTTCAACTCAACAGAAAGTATTTTTAATTTACTTACTCATAAGCTTCTTATAGAGCCAATGGAAATTTGCATTGATTTTGGACCTGAGATAGTGCAATTGTGAGAAATAGAATCTGTATTAATTGTTCATAAAGAACAAGATGTCATCATACGCTGTACAGATTGGCATTAACAGTAACATAGAGAAACCAATGGATTTCTTTCTTAACTTACCTATTAGCGATTCTATGTTCACTGCTCTTCTTGACATCACATTTCTCCCGTGATGGTCCAGTGGCTCTGTGGGTTAATGCGCCTGACTTGTCAGCAAGTGTTCATGAGTTTGACTCCACGGAGAGTATTTTTCATTTAGCTTCCTATAGAGCCAATGGAAATTTGCATTGATTTTGGGCTTGAGAAAGTGCAATTGTGAGATATAGAATCTGTATTAATTGTTCATAAAGAACAAGATGTCATCATACGCTGTACAGATTGGCATTAACAGTAACATAGAGAAACCAATGGATTTCTTTTTTAACTTACCTATTAGCGATTCAATGTTCACTGCTCTTCTTGACATCACTTTTCTCCCGTGATGGTCCAGTGGCTCTTTGGGTTAATGCGCCTGACTTGTCAGCAAGTGTTCATGAGTTCAACTCCACGGAGAGTATTTTTCATTTAGCTTCCTATAGAGCCAATGGAAATTTGCATTGATTTTGGGCTTGAGATAGTGCAATTGTGAGATATAGAATCTGTATTAATTGTTCATAAAGAACAAGATGTCATCATATGCTGTACAGATTGGCATTAACAGTAACATAGAGAAACCAATGGATTTCTTTTTTAACTTACCTATTAGCGATTCAATGTTCACTGCTCTTCTTGACATCACATTTCTCCTGTGATGGTCCAGTGGCTCTCTTGGTTAATGCGCCTAACTTATGAGAAAATGTTCATGAGTTCGACTCCACGGAGAGTATTTTTCATTTAGCTTCCTATAGAGCCAATGGAAATTTGCATTGATTTTGGGCTTCAGATAGTGCAATTGTGAGATATAGAATCTGTATTAATTGTTTATAAAGAACAAGATGTCATCATACGCTGTACAGATTGGCATTAACAGTAACATAGAGAAACCAATGGATTTCTTTTTTAACTTACCTATTAGCGATTCAATGTTCACTGCCCTTCTTGACATCATATTGCACCTGTGATGGTCCACTGGCTTACTGGGTTGATGCGCCTGCTTTGTGAACAGATGTTCATGAGTTCAACTCAACAGAAAGTATTTTTAATTTACTTACTCATAAGCTTCTTATAGAGCCAATGGAAATTTGCATTGATTTTGGACCTGAGATAGTGCAATTGTGAGATTTAGAATCTGTATTAATTGTTCATAAAGAACAAGATGTCATCATATGCTGTACAGATTGGCATTAACAGTAACATAGAGAAACCAATGGATTTCTTTTTTAACTTACCTATTAGCGATTCAATGTTCACTGCTCTTCTTGACATCACATTTCTCCTGTGATGGTCCAGTGGCTCTCTTGGTTAATGCGCCTAACTTATGAGAAAGTGTTCATGAGTTCGACTCCACGGAGAGTATTTTTCATTTAGCTTCCTATAGAGCCAATGGAAATTTGCATTGATTTTGGGCTTGAGATAGTGCAATTGTGAGAAATAGAATCTGTATTAATTGTTCATAAAGAACAAGATGTCATCATACGCTGTATAGATTGGCATTAACAATAACAGTGAAACCAATGGATTTCTTTTTTAACTTACCTATTAGCGATTCAATGTTCACTGCTCTTCTTGACATCACATTTCTCCTGTGGTGGTCCAGTGGCTCTCTTGGTTAATGCGCCTGACTTATGAGAAAGTGTTCATGAGTTCGACTCCACGGAGAGTATTTTTCATTTAGCTTCCTATAGAGCCAATGGAAATTTGCATTGATTTTGGGCTTGAGATAGTGCAATTGTGAGATATAGAATCTGTATTAATTGTTCATAAAGAACAAGATGTCATCATACGCTGTACAGATTGGCATTAACAGTAACATAGAGAAACCAATAGATTTCTTTTTTAACTTACCTATTAGCGATTCAATGTTCACTGCCCTTCTTGACATCAAATTGCACCTGTGATGGTCCACTGGCTTGCTGGGTTGATGCGCCTGCTTTGTGAACAGATGTTCATGAGTTCAACTCAACAGAAAGTATTTTTAATTTACTTACTCATAAGCTTCTTATAGAGCCAATGGAAATTTGCATTGATTTTGGACCTGAGATAGTGCAATTGTGAGAAATAGAATCTGTATTAATTGTTCATAAAGAACAAGATGTCATCATACGCTGTACAGATTGGCATTAACAGTAACATAGAGAAACCAATGGATTTCTTTCTTAACTTACCTATTAGCGATTCAATGTTCACTGCTCTTCTTGACATCGCATTTCTTCTGTGATGGTCCAGTGGCTCTGTGGGTTAATGCGCCTGACTTGTCAGCAAGTGTTCATGAGTTCGACTCCACGGAGAGTATTTTTCATTTAGCTTCCTATAGAGCCAATGGAAATTTGCATTGATTTTGGACCTGAGATAGTGCAATTGTGAGAAATAGAATCTGTATTAATTGTTCATAAAGAACAAGATGTCATCATACGCTGTATAGATTGGCATTAACAATAACATAGTGAAACCAATGGATTTCTTTTTTAACTTACCTATTAGCGATTCAATGTTCACTGCTCTTCTTGACATCACATTTCTCCTGTGATGGTCCAGTGGCTCTCTTGGTTAATGCGCCTAACTTATGAGAAAGTGTTCATGAGTTCGACTCCACGGAGAGTATTTTTCATTTAGCTTCCTATAGAGCCAATGGAAATTTGCATTGATTTTGGGCTTGAGATAGTGCAATTGTGAGATATAGAATCTGTATTAATTGTTCATAAAGAACAAGATGTCATCATACGCTGTACAGATTGGCATTAACAGTAACATAGAGAAACCAATGGATTTCTTTTTTAACTTACCTATTAGCGATTCAATGTTCACTGCCCTTCTTGACATCAAATTGCACCTGTGATGGTCCACTGGCTTACTGGGTTGATGCGCCTGCTTTGTGAACAGATGTTCATGAGTTCAACTCAACAGAAAGTATTTTTAATTTACTTACTCATAAGCTTCTTATAGAGCCAATGGAAATTTGCATTGATTTTGGACCTGAGATAGTGCAATTGTGAGAAATAGAATCTGTATTAATTGTTCATAAAGAACGAGATGTCATCATACGCTGTACAGATTGGCATTAACAGTAACATAGAGAAACCAATGGATTTCTTTCTTAACTTACCTATTAGCGATTCAATGTTCACTGCTCTTCTTGACATCACATTTCTCCCGTGATGGTCCAGTGGCTCTGTGGGTTAATGCACCTGACTTGTCAGCAAGTGTTCATGAGTTTGACTCCACGGAGAGTATTTTTCATTTAGCTTCCTATAGAGCCAATGGAAATTTGCATTGATTTTGGGCTTGAGAAAGTGCAATTGTGAGATATAGAATCTGTATTAATTGTTCATAAAGAACAAGATGTCATCATACGCTGTACAGATTGGCATTAACAGTAACATAGAGAAACCAATGGATTTCTTTTTTAACTTACCTATTAGCGATTCAATGTTCACTGCTCTTCTTGACATCACTTTTCTCCCGTGATGGTCCAGTGGCTCTTTGGGTTAATGCGCCTGACTTGTCGGCAAGTGTTCATGAGTTCAACTCCACGGAGAGTATTTTTCAATTAGCTTCCTATAGAGCCAATGGAAATTTGCATTGATTTTGGGCTTGAGATAGTGCAATTGTGAGATATAGAATCTGTATTAATTGTTCATAAAGAACAAGATGTCATCATATGCTGTACAGATTGGCATTAACAGTAACATAGAGAAACCAATGGATTTCTTTTTTAACTTACCTATTAGCGATTCAATGTTCACTGCTCTTCTTGACATCACATTTCTCCTGTGATGGTCCAGTGGCTCTCTTGGTTAATGCGCCTAACTTATCAGAAAATGTTCATGAGTTCGACTCCACGGAGAGTATTTTTCATTTAGCTTCCTATAGAGCCAATGGAAATTTGCATTGATTTTGGGCTTGAGATAGTGCAATTGTGAGAAATAGAATCTGTATTAATTGTTCATAAAGAACAAGATGTCATCATACGCTGTATAGATTGGCATTAACAATAACAGTGAAACCAATGGATTTCTTTTTTAACTTACCTATTAGCGATTCAATGTTCACTGCTCTTCTTGACACCACATTTCTCCTGTGATGGTCCAGTGGCTCTCTTGGTTAATGCGCCTGACTTGTCAGCAAGTGTTCATGAGTTCGACTCCACGGAGAGTATTTTTCATTTAGCTTCCTATAGAGCCAATGGAAATTTGCATTGATTTTGGACCTGAGATAGTGCAATTGTGAGAAATAGAATCTGTATTAATTGTTCATAAAGAACAAGATGTCATCATACGCTGTATAGATTGGCATTAACAATAACATAGTGAAACCAATGGATTTCTTTTTTAACTTACCTATTAGCGATTCAATGTTCACTGCTCTTCTTGACATCACATTTCTCCTGTGATGGTCCAGTGGCTCTCTTGGTTAATGCGCCTTACTTATGAGAAAGTGTTCATGAGTTCGACACCACGGAGAGTATTTTTCATTTATCTTCCTATAGAGCCAATGGAAATTTGCATTGATTTTGGGCTTGAGATAGTGCAATTGTGAGATATAGGATCTGTATTAATTGTTCATAAAGAACAAGATGTCATCATACGCTGTACAGATTGGCATTAACAGTAACATAGAGAAACCAATGGATTTCTTTTTTAACTTACCTATTAGCGATTCAATGTTCACTGCCCTTCTTGACATCAAATTGCACCTGTGACGGTCCACTGGCTTGCTGGGTTGATGCGCCTGCTTTGTGAACAGATGTTCATGAGTTCAACTCAACAGAAAGTATTTTTAATTTACTTACTCATAAGCTTTTTATAGAGCCAATGGAAATTTGCATTGATTTTGGACCTGAGATAGTGCAATTGTGAGAAATAGAATCTGTATTAATTGTTCATAAAGAACAAGATGTCATCATACGCTGTACAGATTGGCATTAACAGTAACATAGAGAAACCAATGGATTTCTTTCTTAACTTACCTATTAGCGATTCAATGTTCACTGCTCTTCTTGACATCACATTTCTTCCGTGATGGTCCAGTGGTTCTGTGGGTTAATGCGCCTGACTTGTCAGCAAGTGTTCATGAGTTCGACTCCACGGAGAGTATTTTTCATTTAGCTTCCTATAGAGCCAATGGAAATTTGCATTGATTTTGGACCTGAGATAGTGCAATTGTGAGAAATAGAATCTGTATTAATTGTTCATAAAGAACAAGATGTCATCATACGCTGTATAGATTGGCATTAACAATAACATAGTGAAACCAATGGATTTCTTTTTTAACTTACCTATTAGCGATTCAATGTTCACTGCTCTTCTTGACATCACATTTCTCCTGTGATGGTCCAGTGGCTCTCTTGGTTAATGCGCCTACCTTATGAGAAAGTGTTAATGAGTTCGACTCCACGGAGAGTATTTTTCATTTAGCTTCCTATAGAGCCAATGGAAATTTGCATTGATTTTGGGCTTGAGATAGTGCAATTGTGAGATATAGAATCTGTATTAATTGTTCATAAAGAACAAGATGTCATCATACGCTGTACAGATTGGCATTAACAGTAACATAGAGAAACCAATGGATTTCTTTTTTAACTTACCTATTAGCGATTCAATGTTCACTGCCCTTCTTGACATCAAATTGCACCTGTGATGGTCCACTGGCTTACTGGGTTGATGCGCCTGCTTTGTGAACAGATGTTCATGAGTTCAACTCAACAGAAAGTATTTTTAATTTACTTACTCATAAGCTTCTTATAGAGCCAATGGAAATTTGCATTGATTTTGGACCTGAGATAGTGCAATTGTGAGAAATAGAATCTGTATTAATTGTTCATAAAGAACAAGATGTCATCATACGCTGTACAGATTGGCATTAACAGTAACATAGAGAAACCAATGGATTTCTTTCTTAACTTACCTATTAGCGATTCAATGTTCACTGCTCTTCTTGACATCACATTTCTCCCGTGATGGTCCAGTGGCTTTGTGGGTTAATGCGCCTGACTTGTCAGCAAGTGTTCATGAGTTCGACTCCACGGAGAGTATTTTTCATTTAGCTTCCTATAGAGCCAATGGAAATTTGCATTGATTTTGGGCTTGAGAAAGTGCAATTGTGAGATATAGAATCTGTATTAATTGTTCATAAAGAACAAGATGTCATCATACGCTGTACAGATTGGCATTAACAGTAACATAGAGAAACCAATGGATTTCTTTTTTAACTTACCTATTAGCGATTCAATGTTCACTGCCCTTCTTGACAACAAATTGCACCTGTGGTGGTCCACTGGCTTACTGGGTTGATGTGCCTGCTTTGCGAACAGATGTTCATGCGTTCACCTCCACAGAAATTATTTTTAAATTACTTACTCATAAGCTTCTTATAGAGCCAATGGAAATTTGCATTGATTTTGGACCTGAGATAGTGCAATTGTGAGATATAGAATCTGTATTAATTATTCATAAAGAACAAGATGTCATCATACGCTGTACAGATTGGCATTAACAGTAACATAGAGAAACCAATGGATTTCTTTTTTAACTTACCTATTAGCGATTCAATGTTCACTGCTCTTCTTGACATCACTTTTCTCCCGTGATGGTCCAGTGGCTCTTTGGGTTAATGCGCCTGACTTGTCAGCAAGTGTTCATGAGTTCGACTCCACGGAGAGTATTTTTCATTTAGCTTCCTATAGAGCCAATGGAAATTTGCATTGATTTTGGGCTTGAGATAGTGCAATTGTGAGATATAGAATCTGTATTAATTGTTCATAAAGAACAAGATGTCATCATATGCTGTACAGATTGGCATTAACAGTAACATAGAGAAACCAATGGATTTCTTTTTTAACTTACCTATTAGCGATTCAATGTTCACTGCCCTTATTGACATCAAATTGCACCTGTGATGGTCCACTGGCTTTCTGGGTTGATGCGCCTGCTTTGTGAACAGATGTTCATGAGTTCAACTCAACAGAAAGTTTTTTTAATTTACTTACTCATAAGCTTCTTATAGAGCCAATGGAAATTTGCATTGATTTTGGACCTGAGATAGTGCAATTGTGAGAAATAGAATCTGTATTAATTGTTCATAAAGAACAAGATGTCATCATACGCTGTATAGATTGGCATTAACAATAACAGTGAAACCAATGGATTTCTTTCTTAACTTACCTATTAGCGATTCAATGTTCACTGCTCTTCTTGACATCACATTTCTCCCGTGATGGTCCAGTGGCTCTGTGGGTTTATGCGCCTGACTTGTCAGCAAGTGTTCATGAGTTCGACTCCACGGAGAGTATTTTTCATTTAGCTTCCTATAGAGCCAATGGAAATTTGCATTGATTTTGGGCTTGAGAAAGTGCAATTGTGAGATATAGAATCTGTATTAATTGTTCATAAAGAACAAGATGTCATCATACGCTGTACAGATTGGCATTAACAGTAACATAGAGAAACCAATGGATTTCTTTTTTAACTTACCTATTAGCGATTCAATGTTCACTGCCCTTCTTGACAACAAATTGCACCTGTGGTGGTCCACTGGCTTACTGGGTTGATGTGCCTGCTTTGTGAACAGATGTTCATGAGTTCACCTCCACAGAAATTATTTTTAATTTACTTACTCATAAGCTTCTTATAGAGCCAATGGAAATTTGCATTGATTTTGGACCTGAGATAGTGCAATTGTGAGATATAGAATCTGTATTAATTATTCATAAAGAACAAGATGTCATCATACGCTGTACAGATTGGCATTAACAGTAACATAGAGAAACCAATGGATTTCTTTTTTAACTTACCTATTAGCGATTCAATGTTCACTGCTCTTCTTGACATCACTTTTCTCCCGTGATGGTCCAGTGGCTCTTTGGGTTAATGCGCCTGACTTGTCAGCAAGTGTTCATGAGTTCGACTCCACGGAGAGTATTTTTCATTTAGCTTCCTATAGAGCCAATGGAAATTTGCATTGATTTTGGGCTTGAGATAGTGCAATTGTGAGATATAGAATCTGTATTAATTGTTCATAAAGAACAAGATGTCATCATATGCTGTACAGATTGGCATTAACAGTAACATAGAGAAACCAATGGATTTCTTTTTTAACTTACCTATTAGCGATTCAATGTTCACTGCCCTTATTGACATCAAATGGCACCTGTGATGGTCCACTGGCTTTCTGGGTTGATGCGCCTGCTTTGTGAACAGATGTTCATGAGTTCAACTCAACAGAAAGTTTTTTTAATTTACTTACTCATAAGCTTCTTATAGAGCCAATGGAAATTTGCATTGATTTTGGACCTGAGATAGTGCAATTGTGAGAAATAGAATCTGTATTAATTGTTCATAAAGAACAAGATGTCATCATACGCTGTATAGATTGGCATTAACAATAACAGTGAAACCAATGGATTTCTTTCTTAACTTACCTATTTGCGATTCAATGTTCACTGCTCTTCTTGACATCACATTTCTCCCGTGATGGTCCAGTGGCTCTGTGGGTTAATGCGCCTGACTTGTCAGCAAGTGTTCATGAGTTCGACTCCACGGAGAGTATTTTTCATTTAGCTTCCTATAGAGCCAATGGAAATTTGCATTGATTTTGGACCTGAGATACTGCAATTGTGAGATATAGAATCTGTATTAATTGTTCATAAAGAACAAGATGTCATCATATGCTGTACAGATTGGCATTAACAGTAACATAGAGAAACCAATGGATTTCTTTTTTAACTTACCTATTAGCGATTCAATGTTCACTGCCCTTATTGACATCAAATTGCACCTGTGATGGTCCACTGGCTTACTGGGTTGATGCGCCTGCTTTGTGAACAGATGTTCATGAGTTCAACTCAACAGAAAGGTTTTTTAATTTACTTACTCATAAGCTTCTTATAGAGCCAATGGAAATTTGCATTGATTTTGGACCTGAGATAGTGCAATTGTGAGAAATAGAATCTGTATTAATTGTTCATAAAGAACAAGATGTCATCATACGCTGTATAGATTGGCATTAACAATAACATAGTGAAACCAATGGATTTCTTTTTTAACTTACCTATTAGCGATTCAATGTTCACTGCTCTTCTTGACATCACATTACTCCCGTGATGGTCCAGTGGCTCTCTGGGTTATTGCGCCTGACTTTTGAGCAAGTGTTCATGAGTTGGACTCCACAGAGAGTATTTTTCATTTAGCTTCCTATAGAGCCAATGGAAATTTGCATTGATTTTGGGCTTGAGATAGTGCAATTGTGAGATATAGAATCTGTATTAATTGTTCATAAAGAACAAGATGTCATCATACGCTGTACAGATTGGCATTAACAGTAACATAGAGAAACCAATGGATTTCTTTCTTAACTTACCTATTAGCGATTCAATGTTCACTGCTCTTCTTGACATCTCATTTCTTCCGTGATGGTCCAGTGGTTCTGTGGGTTAATGCGCCTGACTTGTCAGCAAGTGTTCATGAGTTCGACTCCACGGAGAGTATTTTTCATTTAGCTTCCTATAGAGCCAATGGAAATTTGCATTGATTTTGGACCTGAGATAGTGCAATTGTGAGAAATAGAATCTGTATTAATTGTTCATAAAGAACAAGATGTCATCATACGCTGTATAGATTGGCATTAACAATAACATAGTGAAACCAATGGATTTCTTTTTTAACTTACCTATTAGCGATTCAATGTTCACTGCTCTTCTTGACATCACATTTCTCCTGTGATGGTCCAGTGGCTCTCTTGGTTAATGCGCCTACCTTATGAGAAAGTGTTAATGAGTTCGACTCCACGGAGAGTATTTTTCATTTAGCTTCCTATAGAGCCAATGGAAATTTGCATTGATTTTGGGCTTGAGATAGTGCAATTGTGAGATATAGAATCTGTATTAATTGTTCATAAAGAACAAGATGTCATCATACGCTGTACAGATTGGCATTAACAGTAACATAGAGAAACCAATGGATTTCTTTTTTAACTTACCTATTAGCGATTCAATGTTCACTGCCCTTCTTGACATCAAATTGCACCTGTGATGGTCCACTGGCTTACTGGGTTGATGCGCCTGCTTTGTGAACAGATGTTCATGAGTTCAACTCAACAGAAAGTATTTTTAATTTACTTACTCATAAGCTTCTTATAGAGCCAATGGAAATTTGCATTGATTTTGGACCTGAGATAGTGCAATTGTGAGAAATAGAATCTGTATTAATTGTTCATAAAGAACAAGATGTCATCATACGCTGTACAGATTGGCATTAACAGTAACATAGAGAAACCAATGGATTTCTTTCTTAACTTACCTATTAGCGATTCAATGTTCACTGCTCTTCTTGACATCACATTTCTCCCGTGATGGTCCAGTGGCTTTGTGGGTTAATGCGCCTGACTTGTCAGCAAGTGTTCATGAGTTCGACTCCACGGAGAGTATTTTTCATTTAGCTTCCTATAGAGCCAATGGAAATTTGCATTGATTTTGGGCTTGAGAAAGTGCAATTGTGAGATATAGAATCTGTATTAATTGTTCATAAAGAACAAGATGTCATCATACGCTGTACAGATTGGCATTAACAGTAACATAGAGAAACCAATGGATTTCTTTTTTAACTTACCTATTAGCGATTCAATGTTCACTGCCCTTCTTGACAACAAATTGCACCTGTGGTGGTCCACTGGCTTACTGGGTTGATGTGCCTGCTTTGCGAACAGATGTTCATGCGTTCACCTCCACAGAAATTATTTTTAAATTACTTACTCATAAGCTTCTTATAGAGCCAATGGAAATTTGCATTGATTTTGGACCTGAGATAGTGCAATTGTGAGATATAGAATCTGTATTAATTATTCATAAAGAACAAGATGTCATCATACGCTGTACAGATTGGCATTAACAGTAACATAGAGAAACCAATGGATTTCTTTTTTAACTTACCTATTAGCGATTCAATGTTCACTGCTCTTCTTGACATCACTTTTCTCCCGTGATGGTCCAGTGGCTCTTTGGGTTAATGCGCCTGACTTGTCAGCAAGTGTTCATGAGTTCGACTCCACGGAGAGTATTTTTCATTTAGCTTCCTATAGAGCCAATGGAAATTTGCATTGATTTTGGGCTTGAGATAGTGCAATTGTGAGATATAGAATCTGTATTAATTGTTCATAAAGAACAAGATGTCATCATATGCTGTACAGATTGGCATTAACAGTAACATAGAGAAACCAATGGATTTCTTTTTTAACTTACCTATTAGCGATTCAATGTTCACTGCCCTTATTGACATCAAATTGCACCTGTGATGGTCCACTGGCTTTCTGGGTTGATGCGCCTGCTTTGTGAACAGATGTTCATGAGTTCAACTCAACAGAAAGTTTTTTTAATTTACTTACTCATAAGCTTCTTATAGAGCCAATGGAAATTTGCATTGATTTTGGACCTGAGATAGTGCAATTGTGAGAAATAGAATCTGTATTAATTGTTCATAAAGAACAAGATGTCATCATACGCTGTATAGATTGGCATTAACAATAACAGTGAAACCAATGGATTTCTTTCTTAACTTACCTATTAGCGATTCAATGTTCACTGCTCTTCTTGACATCACATTTCTCCCGTGATGGTCCAGTGGCTCTGTGGGTTTATGCGCCTGACTTGTCAGCAAGTGTTCATGAGTTCGACTCCACGGAGAGTATTTTTCATTTAGCTTCCTATAGAGCCAATGGAAATTTGCATTGATTTTGGACCTGAGATAGTGCAATTGTGAGAAATAGAATCTGTATTAATTGTTCATAAAGAACAAGATGTCATCATACGCTGTATAGATTGGCATTAACAATAACATAGTGAAACCAATGGATTTCTTTTTTAACTTACCTATTAGCGATTCAATGTTCACTGCTCTTCTTGACATCACATTTCTCCTGTGATGGTCCAGTGGCTCTCTTGGTTAATGCGCCTTACTTATGAGAAAGTGTTCATGAGTTCGACACCACGGAGAGTATTTTTCATTTATCTTCCTATAGAGCCAATGGAAATTTGCATTGATTTTGGGCTTGAGATAGTGCAATTGTGAGATATAGGATCTGTATTAATTGTTCATAAAGAACAAGATGTCATCATACGCTGTACAGATTGGCATTAACAGTAACATAGAGAAACCAATGGATTTCTTTTTTAACTTACCTATTAGCGATTCAATGTTCACTGCCCTTCTTGACATCAAATTGCACCTGTGATGGTCCACTGGCTTGCTGGGTTGATGCGCCTGCTTTGTGAACAGATGTTCATGAGTTCAACTCAACAGAAAGTATTTTTAATTTACTTACTCATAAGCTTTTTATAGAGCCAATGGAAATTTGCATTGATTTTGGACCTGAGATAGTGCAATTGTGAGAAATAGAATCTGTATTAATTGTTCATAAAGAACAAGATGTCATCATACGCTGTACAGATTGGCATTAACAGTAACATAGAGAAACCAATGGATTTCTTTCTTAACTTACCTATTAGCGATTCAATGTTCACTGCTCTTCTTGACATCACATTTCTTCCGTGATGGTCCAGTGGTTCTGTGGGTTAATGCGCCTGACTTGTCAGCAAGTGTTCATGAGTTCGACTCCACGGAGAGTATTTTTCATTTAGATTCCTATAGAGCCAATGGAAATTTGCATTGATTTTGGACCTGAGATAGTGCAATTGTGAGAAATAGAATCTGTATTAATTGTTCATAAAGAACAAGATGTCATCATACGCTGTATAGATTGGCATTAACAATAACATAGTGAAACCAATGGATTTCTTTTTTAACTTACCTATTAGCGATTCAATGTTCACTGCTCTTCTTGACATCACATTTCTCCTGTGATGGTCCAGTGGCTCTCTTGGTTAATGCGCCTACCTTATGAGAAAGTGTTAATGAGTTCGACTCCACAGAGAGTATTTTTCATTTAGCTTCCTATAGAGCCAATGGAAATTTGCATTGATTTTGGGCTTGAGATAGTGCAATTGTGAGATATAGAATCTGTATTAATTGTTCATAAAGAACAAGATGTCATCATACGCTGTACAGATTGGCATTAACAGTAACATAGAGAAACCAATGGATTTCTTTTTTAACTTACCTATTAGCGATTCAATGTTCACTGCCCTTCTTGACATCAAATTGCACCTGTGATGGTCCACTGGCTTACTGGGTTGATGCGCCTGCTTTGTGAACAGATGTTCATGAGTTCAACTCAACAGAAAGTATTTTTAATTTACTTACTCATAAGCTTCTTATAGAGCCAATGGAAATTTGCATTGATTTTGGACCTGAGATAGTGCAATTGTGAGAAATAGAATCTGTATTAATTGTTCATAAAGAACAAGATGTCATCATACGCTGTACAGATTGGCATTAACAGTAACATAGAGAAACCAATGGATTTCTTTCTTAACTTACCTATTAGCGATTCAATGTTCACTGCTCTTCTTGACATCACATTTCTCCCGTGATGGTCCAGTGGCTTTGTGGGTTAATGCGCCTGACTTGTCAGCAAGTGTTCATGAGTTCGACTCCACGGAGAGTATTTTTCATTTAGCTTCCTATAGAGCCAATGGAAATTTGCATTGATTTTGGGCTTGAGAAAGTGCAATTGTGAGATATAGAATCTGTATTAATTGTTCATAAAGAACAAGATGTCATCATACGCTGTACAGATTGGCATTAACAGTAACATAGAGAAACCAATGGATTTCTTTTTTAACTTACCTATTAGCGATTCAATGTTCACTGCCCTTCTTGACAACAAATTGCACCTGTGGTGGTCCACTGGCTTACTGGGTTGATGTGCCTGCTTTGCGAACAGATGTTCATGCGTTCACCTCCACAGAAATTATTTTTAAATTACTTACTCATAAGCTTCTTATAGAGCCAATGGAAATTTGCATTGATTTTGGACCTGAGATAGTGCAATTGTGAGATATAGAATCTGTATTAATTATTCATAAAGAACAAGATGTCATCATACGCTGTACAGATTGGCATTAACAGTAACATAGAGAAACCAATGGATTTCTTTTTTAACTTACCTATTAGCGATTCAATGTTCACTGCTCTTCTTGACATCACTTTTCTCCCGTGATGGTCCAGTGGCTCTTTGGGTTAATGCGCCTGACTTGTCAGCAAGTGTTCATGAGTTCGACTCCACGGAGAGTATTTTTCATTTAGCTTCCTATAGAGCCAATGGAAATTTGCATTGATTTTGGGCTTGAGATAGTGCAATTGTGAGATATAGAATCTGTATTAATTGTTCATAAAGAACAAGATGTCATCATATGCTGTACAGATTGGCATTAACAGTAACATAGAGAAACCAATGGATTTCTTTTTTAACTTACCTATTAGCGATTCAATGTTCACTGCCCTTATTGACATCAAATTGCACCTGTGATGGTCCACT
This sequence comes from Phyllobates terribilis, assembly GCF_046119375.1. Lineage (NCBI taxonomy): Eukaryota > Metazoa > Chordata > Amphibia > Anura > Dendrobatidae > Phyllobates > Phyllobates terribilis. Next base: position 321,243,752 of record NW_027362764.1, on the reverse strand, counting down.
GGCTTTCTGGGTTGATGCGCCTGCTTTGTGAACAGATGTTCATGAGTTCAACTCAACAGAAAGTTTTTTTAATTTACTTACTCATAAGCTTCTTATAGAGCCAATGGAAATTTGCATTGATTTTGGACCTGAGATAGTGCAATTGTGAGAAATAGAATCTGTATTAATTGTTCATAAAGAACAAGATGTCATCATACGCTGTATAGATTGGCATTAACAATAACAGTGAAACCAATGGATTTCTTTCTTAACTTACCTATTAGCGATTCAATGTTCACTGCTCTTCTTGACATCACATTTCTCACGTGGTGGTCCAGTGGCTCTGTGGGTTAATGCGCCTGACTTGTCAGCAAGTGTTCATGAGTTCGACTCCACGGAGAGTATTTTTCATTTAGCTTCCTATAGAGCCAATGGAAATTTGCATTGATTTTGGGCTTGAGAAAGTGCAATTGTGAGATATAGAATCTGTATTAATTGTTCATAAAGAACAAGATGTCATCATACGCTGTACAGATTGGCATTAACAGTAACATAGAGAAACCAATGGATTTCTTTTTTAACTTACCTATTAGCGATTCAATGTTCACTGCCCTTCTTGACAACAAATTGCACCTGTGGTGGTCCACTGGCTTACTGGGTTGATGTGCCTGCTTTGTGAACAGATGTTCATGAGTTCACCTCCACAGAAATTATTTTTAATTTACTTACTCATAAGCTTCTTATAGAGCCAATGGAAATTTGCATTGATTTTGGACCTGAGATAGTGCAATTGTGAGATATAGAATCTGTATTAATTATTCATAAAGAACAAGATGTCATCATACGCTGTACAGATTGGCATTAACAGTAACATAGAGAAACCAATGGATTTCTTTTTTAACTTACCTATTAGCGATTCAATGTTCACTGCTCTTCTTGACATCACTTTTCTCCCGTGATGGTCCAGTGGCTCTTTGGGTTAATGCGCCTGACTTGTCAGCAAGTGTTCATGAGTTCGACTCCACGGAGAGTATTTTTCATTTAGCTTCCTATAGAGCCAATGGAAATTTGCATTGATTTTGGGCTTGAGATAGTGCAATTGTGAGATATAGAATCTGTATTAATTGTTCATAAAGAACAAGATGTCATCATATGCTGTACAGATTGGCATTAACAGTAACATAGAGAAACCAATGGATTTCTTTTTTAACTTACCTATTAGCGATTCAATGTTCACTGCCCTTATTGACATCAAATTGCACCTGTGATGGTCCACTGGCTTACTGGGTTGATGCGCCTGCTTTGTGAACAGATGTTCATGAGTTCAACTCAACAGAAAGTTTTTTTAATTTACTTACTCATAAGCTTCTTATAGAGCCAATGGAAATTTGCATTGATTTTGGACCTGAGATAGTGCAATTGTGAGAAATAGAATCTGTATTAATTGTTCATAAAGAACAAGATGTCATCATACGCTGTATAGATTGGCATTAACAATAACATAGTGAAACCAATGGATTTCTTTTTTAACTTACCTATTAGCGATTCAATGTTCACTGCTCTTCTTGACATCACATTACTCCCGTGATGGTCCAGTGGCTCTCTGGGTTATTGCGCCTGACTTTTGAGCAAGTGTTCATGAGTTGGACTCCACAGAGAGTATTTTTCATTTAGCTTCCTATAGAGCCAATGGAAATTTGCATTGATTTTGGGCTTGAGATAGTGCAATTGTGAGATATAGAATCTGTATTAATTGTTCATAAAGAACAAGATGTCATCATACGCTGTCCAGATTGGCATTAACAGTAACATAGAGAAACCAATGGATTTCTTTTTTAATTTACCTATTAGCAATTCAATGTTCACTGCTCTTCTTGACATCACATTTCTCCCGTGATGACCAGTGGCTCTCTGGGTTATTGCGCCTGACTTGTCTGCAAGTGTTCATGAGTTCGACTCCACGGAGAGCATTATTCATTTACCTTCCTATAGAGCCAATGGAAATTTGCATTGATTTTGGGCTTGAGATAGTGCAATAGTGAGATATAGAATCTGTATTAATTGTTCATAAAGAACAAGATGTCATCATACGCTGTATAGATTGGCATTAACAATAACATAGTGAAACCAATGGATTTCTTTTTTAACTTACCTATTAGCGATTCAATGTTCACTGCTCTTCTTGACATCACATTTCTTCTGTGATGGTCCAGTGGCTCTCTTGGTTAATGCGCTTGACTTGTGAAGAGGTGTTCATGTGCTCAACTCCACGAAGAGTATTTTTCATTTAGCTTCCTATAGAGCCAATGGAAATTTGCATTGATTTTGGGCTTCAGATAGTGCAATTGTGAGATATAGAATCTGTATTAATTGTTCATAAAGAACAAGATGTCATCATACGCTGTACAGATTGGCATTAACAGTAACATAGAGAAACCAATGGATTTCTTTTTTAACTTACCTATTAGCGATTCAATGTTCACTGCCATTCTTGACATCAAATTGCACCTGTGATGGTCCATTGGCTTACTGGGTTGATGCGCCTGCTTTGTGAACAGATGTTCATGAGTTCAACTCAACAGAAAGTATTTTTAATTTACTTACTCATAAGCTTTTTATAGAGCCAATGGAAATTTGCATTGATTTTGGACCTGAGATAGTGCAATTGTGAGAAATAGAATCTGTATTAATTGTTCATAAAGAACAAGATGTCATCATACGCTGTATAGATTGGCATTAACAATAACATAGTGAAACCAATGGATTTCTTTTTTAACTTACCTATTAGCGATTCAATGTTCACTGCTCTTCTTGACATTACATTTCTCCCGTGATGGTCCAGTGGCTCTCTGGGTTAATGCGCCTGACTTTTGAGCAAGTGGTCATGAGTTGGACTCCACAGAGAGTATTTTTCATTTAGCTTCCTATAGAGCCAATGGAAATTTGCATTGATTTTGGGCTTGAGATAGTGCAATAGTGAGATATAGAATCTGTATTAATTGTTCATAAAGAACAAGATGTCATCATACGCTGTATAGATTGGCATTAACAATAACATAGTGAAACCAATGGATTTCTTTTTTAACTTACCTATTAGCGATTCAATGTTCACTGCTCTTCTTGACATCACATTTCTCCTGTGATGGTCTAGTGGCTCTCTTGGTTAATGCGCCTGACTTGTGAAGAGGTGTTCATGTGCTCAACTCCACGAAGAGTATTTTTCATTTAGCTTCCTATAGAGCCAATGGAAATTTGCATTGATTTTGGGCTTGAATTAGTGCAATTGTGAGATATAGAATCTGTATTAATTGTTCATAAAGAACAAGATGTCATCATACGCTGTACAGATTGGCATTAACAGTAACATAGAGAAACCAATGGATTTCTTTTTTAACTTACCTATTAGCGATTCAATGTTCACTGCCCTTCTTGACATCAAATTGCAACTGTGATGGTCCATTGGCTTACTGGGTTGATGCGCCTGCTTTGTGAACAGATGTTCATGAGTTCAACTCAACAGAAAGTATTTTTAATTTACTTACTCATAAGCTTCTTATAGAGCCAATGGAAATTTGCATTGATTTTGGACCTGACATAGTGCAATTGTGAGAAATAGAATCTGTATTAATTGTTCATAAAGAACAAGATGTCATCATACGCTGTATAGATTGGCATTAACAATAACATAGTGAAACCAATGGATTTCTTTTTTAACTTACCTATTAGCGATTCAATGTTCACTGCTCTTCTTGACATCACATTTCTCCCGTGATGGTCCAGTGGCTCTCTGGGTTAATGCGCCTGACTTTTGAGCAAGTGGTCATGAGTTGGACTCCACAGAGAGTATTTTTCATTTAGCTTCCTATAGAGCCAATGGAAATTTGCATTGATTTTGGGCTTGAGATAGTGCAATAGTGAGATATAGAATCTGTATTAATTGTTCATAAAGAACAAGATGTCATCATACGCTGTATAGATTGGCATTAACAATAACATAGTGAAACCAATGGATTTCTTTTTTAACTTACCTATTAGCGATTCAATGTTCACTGCTCTTCTTGACATCACATTTCTCCTGTGATAGTCTAGTGGCTCTCTTGGTTAATGCGCCTGACTGGTGAAGAGGTGTTCATGTGCTCAACTCCACGAAGAGTATTTTTCATTTAGCTTCCTATAGAGCCAATGGAAATTTGCATTGATTTTGGGCTTGAGGTAGTGCAATTGTGAGATATAGAATCTGTATTAATTGTTCATAAAGAACAAGATGTCATCATACGCTGTACAGATTGGCATTAACAGTAACATAGAGAAACCAATGGATTTCTTTTTTAACTTACCTATTAGCGATTCAATGTTCACTGCCCTTCTTGACATCAAATTGCACCTGTGATGGTCCATTGGCTTACTGGGTTGATGCGCATGCTTTGTGAACAGATGTTCATGAGTTCAACTCAACAGAAAGTATTTTTAATTTACTTACTCATAAGCTTCTTATAGAGCCAATGGAAATTTGCATTGATTTTGGACCTGAGATAGTGCAATTGTGAGAAATAGAATCTGTATTAATTGTTCATAAAGAACAAGATGTCATCATACGCTGTATAGATTGGCATTAACAATAACATAGTGAAACCAATGGATTTCTTTTTTAACTTACCTATTAGCGATTCAATGTTCACTGCTCTTCTTGACATCACATTTCTCCCGTGATGGTCCAGTGCCTCTCTGGGTTAATGTGCCTGACTTTTGAGCAAGTGTTCATGAGCTAGACTCCACAGAGAGTATTTTTCATTTAGCTTCCTATAGAGCCAATGGAAATTTGCTTTGATTTTGGGCTTGAGATAGTGCAATTGTGAGAAATAGAATTTGTATTAATTGTTCATAAAGAACAAGATGTCATCATACGCTGTACAGATTGGCATTAACAGTAACATAGAGAAACCAATGGATTTCTTTTTTAACTTACCTATTAGCGATTCAATGTTCACTGCTCTTCTTGACATCACATTTCTTCTGTGATGGTCCAGTGGCTCTCTTGGTTAATGCGCTTGACTTGTGAAGAGGTGTTCATGTGCTCAACTCCACGAAGAGTATTTTTCATTTAGCTTTCTATAGAGCCAATGGAAATTTGCATTGATTTTGGGCTTCAGATAGTGCAATTGTGAGATATAGAATCTGTATTAATTGTTCATAAAGAACAAGATGTCATCATACGCTGTACAGATTGGCATTAACAGTAACATAGAGAAACCAATGGATTTCTTTTTTAACTTACCTATTAGCGATTCAATGTTCACTGCCATTCTTGACATCAAATTGCACCTGTGATGGTCCATTGGCTTACTGGGTTGATGCGCCTGCTTTGTGAACAGATGTTCATGAGTTCAACTCAACAGAAAGTATTTTTAATTTACTTACTCATAAGCTTCTTATAGAGCCAATGGAAATTTGCATTGATTTTGGACCTGAGATAGTGCAATTGTGAGAAATAGAATCTGTATTAATTGTTCATAAAGAACAAGATGTCATCATACGCTGTATAGATTGGCATTAACAATAACATAGTGAAACCAATGGATTTCTTTTTTAACTTACCTATTAGCGATTCAATGTTCACTGCTCTTCTTGACATCACATTTCTCCTGTGATGGTCCAGTGGCTCTCTGGGTTAATGCGCCTGACTTTTGAGCAAGTGTTCATGAGTTGGACTCCACAGAGAGTATTTTTCATTTAGCTTCCTATAGAGCCAATGGAAATTTGCATTGATTTTGGGCTTGAGATAGTGCAATTGTGAGAAATAGAATCTGTATTAATTGTTCATAAAGAACAAGATGTCATCATAGGTTGTTTAGATTGGCATTAACAATAACAGTGAAACCAATGGATTTCTTTTTTAACTTACCTATTAGCGATTCAATGTTCACTGCTCTTCTTGACATCACATTTCTCCTGTGATGGTCCAGTGGCTCTCTTGGTTAATGCGCCTGACTTGTGAAGAGGTGTTCATGTGCTCAACTCCACGAAGAGTATTTTTCATTTAGCTTCCTATAGAGCCAATGGAAATTTGCATTGATTTTGGACCTGAGATACTGCAATTGTGAGATATAGAATCTGTATTAATTGTTCATAAAGAACAAGATGTCATCATATGCTGTACAGATTGGCATTAACAGTAACATAGAGAAACCAATGGATTTCTTTTTTAACTTACCTATTAGCGATTCAATGTTCACTGCTCTTCTTGACATTACATTTCTCCCGTGATGGTCCAGTGGCTCTCTGGGTTAATGCGCCTGACTTTTGAGCAAGTGGTCATGAGTTGGACTCCACAGAGAGTATTTTTCATTTAGCTTCCTATAGAGCCAATGGAAATTTGCATTGATTTTGGGCTTGAGATAGTGCAATAGTGAGATATAGAATCTGTATTAATTGTTCATAAAGAACAAGATGTCATCATACGCTGTATAGATTGGCATTAACAATAACATAGTGAAACCAATGGATTTCTTTTTTAACTTACCTATTAGCGATTCAATGTTCACTGCTCTTCTTGACATCACATTTCTCCTGTGATGGTCTAGTGGCTCTCTTGGTTAATGCGCCTGACTTGTGAAGAGGTGTTCATGTGCTCAACTCCACGAAGAGTATTTGTCATTTAGCTTCCTATAGAGCCAATGGAAATTTGCATTGATTTTGGGCTTGAATTAGTGCAATTGTGAGATATAGAATCTGTATTAATTGTTCATAAAGAACAAGATGTCATCATACGCTGTACAGATTGGCATTAACAGTAACATAGAGAAACCAATGGATTTCTTTTTTAACTTACCTATTAGCGATTCAATGTTCACTGCCCTTCTTGACATCAAATTGCAACTGTGATGGTCCATTGGCTTACTGGGTTGATGCGCCTGCTTTGTGAACAGATGTTCATGAGTTCAACTCAACAGAAAGTATTTTTAATTTACTTACTCATAAGCTTCTTATAGAGCCAATGGAAATTTGCATTGATTTTGGACCTGACATAGTGCAATTGTGAGAAATAGAATCTGTATTAATTGTTCATAAAGAACAAGATGTCATCATACGCTGTATAGATTGGCATTAACAATAACATAGTGAAACCAATGGATTTCTTTTTTAACTTACCTATTAGCGATTCAATGTTCACTGCTCTTCTTGACATCACATTTCTCCCGTGATGGTCCAGTGGCTCTCTGGGTTAATGTGCCTGACTTTTGAGCAAGTGGTCATGAGTTGGACTCCACAGAGAGTATTTTTCATTTAGCTTCCTATAGAGCCAATGGAAATTTGCATTGATTTTGGGCTTGAGATAGTGCAATAGTGAGATATAGAATCTGTATTAATTGTTCATAAAGAACAAGATGTCATCATACGCTGTATAGATTGGCATTAACAATAACATAGTGAAACCAATGGATTTCTTTTTTAACTTACCTATTAGCGATTCAATGTTCACTGCTCTTCTTGACATCACATTTCTCCTGTGATAGTCTAGTGGCTCTCTTGGTTAATGCGCCTGACTGGTGAAGAGGTGTTCATGTGCTCAACTCCACGAAGAGTATTTTTCATTTAGCTTCCTATAGAGCCAATGGAAATTTGCATTGATTTTGGGCTTGAGGAAGTGCAATTGTGAGATATAGAATCTGTATTAATTGTTCATAAAGAACAAGATGTCATCATACGCTGTACAGATTGGCATTAACAGTAACATAGAGAAACCAATGGATTTCTTTTTTAACTTACCTATTAGCGATTCAATGTTCACTGCCCTTCTTGACATCAAATTGCACCTGTGATGGTCCATTGGCTTACTGGGTTGATGCGCATGCTTTGTGAACAGATGTTCATGAGTTCAACTCAACAGAAAGTATTTTTAATTTACTTACTCATAAGCTTCTTATAGAGCCAATGGAAATTTGCATTGATTTTGGACCTGAGATAGTGCAATTGTGAGAAATAGAATCTGTATTAATTGTTCATAAAGAACAAGATGTCATCATACGCTGTATAGATTGGCATTAACAATAACATAGTGAAACCAATGGATTTCTTTTTTAACTTACCTATTAGCGATTCAATGTTCACTGCTCTTCTTGACATCACATTTCTCCCGTGATGGTCCAGTGGCTCTCTGGGTTAATGTGCCTGACTTTTGAGCAAGTGTTCATGAGTTAGACTCCACAGAGAGTATTTTTCATTTAGCTTCCTATAGAGCCAATGGAAATTTGCTTTGATTTTGGGCTTGAGATAGTGCAATTGTGAGAAATAGAATTTGTATTAATTGTTCATAAAGAACAAGATGTCATCATACGCTGTACAGATTGGCATTAACAGTAACATAGAGAAACCAATGGATTTCTTTTTTAACTTACCTATTAGCGATTCAATGTTCACTGCTCTTCTTGACATCACATTTCTTCTGTGATGGTCCAGTGGCTCTCTTGGTTAATGCGCTTGACTTGTGAAGAGGTGTTCATGTGCTCAACTCCACGAAGAGTATTTTTCATTTAGCTTTCTATAGAGCCAATGGAAATTTGCATTGATTTTGGGCTTCAGATAGTGCAATTGTGAGATATAGAATCTGTATTAATTGTTCATAAAGAACAAGATGTCATCATACGCTGTACAGATTGGCATTAACAGTAACATAGAGAAACCAATGGATTTCTTTTTTAACTTACCTATTAGCGATTCAATGTTCACTGCCATTCTTGACATCAAATTGCACCTGTGATGGTCCATTGGCTTACTGGGTTGATGCGCCTGCTTTGTGAACAGATGTTCATGAGTTCAACTCAACAGAAAGTATTTTTAATTTACTTACTCATAAGCTTCTTATAGAGCCAATGGAAATTTGCATTGATTTTGGACCTGAGATAGTGCAATTGTGAGAAATAGAATCTGTATTAATTGTTCATAAAGAACAAGATGTCATCATACGCTGTATAGATTGGCATTAACAATAACATAGTGAAACCAATGGATTTCTTTTTTAACTTACCTATTAGCGATTCAATGTTCACTGCTCTTCTTGACATCACATTTCTCCTGTGATGGTCCAGTGGCTCTCTGGGTTAATGCGCCTGACTTTTGAGCAAGTGTTCATGAGTTGGACTCCACAGAGAGTATTTTTCATTTAGCTTCCTATAGAGCCAATGGAAATTTGCATTGATTTTGGGCTTGAGATAGTGCAATTGTGAGAAATAGAATCTGTATTAATTGTTCATAAAGAACAAGATGTCATCATAGGTTGTTTAGATTGGCATTAACAATAACAGTGAAACCAATGGATTTCTTTTTTAACTTACCTATTAGCGATTCAATGTTCACTGCTCTTCTTGACATCACATTTCTCCTGTGATGGTCCAGTGGCTCTCTTGGTTAATGCGCCTGACTTGTGAAGAGGTGTTCATGTGCTCAACTCCACGAAGAGTATTTTTCATTTAGCTTCCTATAGAGCCAATGGAAATTTGCATTGATTTTGGGCTTGAGATAGTGCAATTGTGAGATATAGAATCTGTATTAATTGTTCATAAAGAACAAGATGTCATCATACGCTGTACAGATTGGCATTAACAGTAACATAGAGAAACCAATGGATTTCTTTTTTAACTTACCTATTAGCGATTCAATGTTCACTGCCCTTCTTGACATCAAATTGCACCTGTGATGGTCCATTGGCTTACTGGGTTGATGCGCCTGCTTTGTGAACAGATGTTCATGAGTTCAACTCAACAGAAAGTATTTTTAATTTACTTACTCATAAGCTTCTTATAGAGCCAATGGAAATTTGCATTGATTTTGGACCTGAGATAGTGCAATTGTGAGAAATAGAATCTGTATTAATTGTTCATAAAGAACAAGATGTCATCATACGCTGTATAGATTGGCATTAACAATAACATAGTGAAACCAATGGATTTCTTTTTTAACTTACCTATTAGCGATTCAATGTTCACTGCTCTTCTTGACATCACATTTCTCCCGTGATGGTCCAGTGGCTCTCTGGGTTAATGCGCCTGACTTTTGAGCAAGTGTTCATGAGTTGGACTCCACAGAGAGTATTTTTCATTTAGCTTCCTATAGAGCCAATGGAAATTTGCATTCATTTTGGGCTTGAGATAGTGCAATTGTGAGATATAGAATCTGTATTAATTGTTCATAAAGAACAAGATGTCATCATACGCTGTACAGATTGGCATTAACAGTAACATAGAGAAACCAATGGAATTCTTTTTTAACTTACCTATTAGCGATTCAATGTTCACTGCCCTTCTTGACATCTAATTGCACCTATGATGGTCCATTGGCTTACTGGGTTGATGCGCCTGCTTTGTGAACAGATGTTCATGAGTTCAACTCAACAGAAAGTATTTTTAATTTACTTACTCATAAGCTTCTTATAGAGCCAATGGAAATTTGCATTGATTTTGGACCTGAGATAGTGCAATTGTGAGAAATAGAATCTGTATTAATTGTTCATAAAGAACAAGATGTCATCATACGCTGTATAGATTGGCATTAACAATAACATAGTGAAACCAATGGATTTCTTTTTTAACTTACCTATTAGCGATTCAATGTTCACTGCTCTTCTTGACATCACATTTCTCCTGTGATGGTCCAGTGGCTCTCTTGGTTAATGCGCCTGACTTTTGAGCAAGTGTTCATGAGTTGGACTCCACAGAGAGTATTTTTCATTTAGCTTACTATAGAGCCAATGGAAATTTGCATTGATTTTGGGCTTGAGATAGTGCAATTGTGAGATATAGAATCTGTATTAATTGTTCATAAAGAACAAGATGTCATCATATGCTGTACAGATTGGCATTAACAGTAACATAGAGAAACCAATGGATTTCTTTTTTAACTTACCTATTAGCGATTCAATGTTCACTGCCCTTATTGACATCAAATTGCACCTGTGATGGTCCACTGGCTTACTGGGTTGATGCGCCTGCTTTGTGAACAGATGTTCATGAGTTCAACTCAACAGAAAGTTTTTTAAATTTACTTACTCATAAGCTTCTTATAGAGCCAATGGAAATTTGCATTGATTTTGGACCTGAGATAGTGCAATTGTGAGAAATAGAATCTGTATTAATTGTTCATAAAGAACAAGATGTCATCATACGCTGTATAGATTGGCATTAACAATAACATAGTGAAACCAATGGATTTCTTTTTTAACTTACCTATTAGCGATTCAATGTTCACTGCTCTTCTTGACATCACATTACTCCCGTGATGGTCCAGTGGCTCTCTGGGTTATTGCGCCTGACTTTTGAGCAAGTGTTCATGAGTTGGACTCCACAGAGAGTATTTTTCATTTAGCTTCCTATAGAGCCAATGGAAATTTGCATTGATTTTGGGCTTGAGATAGTGCAATTGTGAGATATAGAATCTGTATTAATTGTTCATAAAGAACAAGATGTCATCATACGCTGTACAGATTGGCATTAACAGTAACATAGAGAAACCAATGGATTTCTTTTTTAATTTACCTCTTAGCAATTCAATGTTCACTGCTCTTCTTGACATCACATTTCTCCCGTGATGGTCCAGTGGCTTTCTGGGTTAATGCGCCTGACTTGTCTGCAAGTGTTCATGAGTTCGACTCCACGGAGAGTATTATTCATTTACCTTCCTATAGAGCCAATGGAAATTTGCATTGATTTTGGGCTTGAGATAGTGCAATAGTGAGATATAGAATCTGTATTAATTGTTCATAAAGAACAAGATGTCATCATACGCTGTATAGATTGGCATTAACAATAACATAGTGAAACCAATGGATTTCTTTTTTAACTTACCTATTAGCGATTCAATGTTCACTGCTCTTCTTGACATCACATTTCTTCTGTGATGGTCCAGTGGCTCTCTTGGTTAATGCGCTTGACTTGTGAAGAGGTGTTCATGTGCTCAACTCCACGAAGAGTATTTTTCATTTAGCTTCCTATAGAGCCAATGGAAATTTGCATTGATTTTGGGCTTCAGATAGTGCAATTGTGAGATATAGAATCTGTATTAATTGTTCATAAAGAACAAGATGTCATCATACGCTGTACAGATTGGCATTAACAGTAACATAGAGAAACCAATGGATTTCTTTTTTAACTTACCTATTAGCGATTCAATGTTCACTGCCATTCTTGACATCAAATTGCACCTGTGATGGTCCATTGGCTTACTGGGTTGATGCGCCTGCTTTGTGAACAGATGTTCATGAGTTCAACTCAACAGAAAGTATTTTTAATTTACTTACTCATAAGCTTCTTATAGAGCCAATGGAAATTTGCATTGATTTTGGACCTGAGATAGTGCAATTGTGAGAAATAGAATCTGTATTAATTGTTCATAAAGAACAAGATGTCATCATACGCTGTATAGATTGGCATTAACAATAACATAGTGAAACCAATGGATTTCTTTTTTAACTTACCTATTAGCGATTCAATGTTCACTGCTCTTCTTGACATCACATTTCTCCCGTGATGGTCCAGTGGCTCTCTGGGTTAATGCGCCTGACTTTTGAGCAAGTGGTCATGAGTTGGACTCCACAGAGAGTATTTTTCATTTAGCTTCCTATAGAGCCAATGGAAATTTGCATTGATTTTGGGCTTGAGATAGTGCAATAGTGAGATATAGAATCTGTATTAATTGTTCATAAAGAACAAGATGTCATCATACGCTGTATAGATTGGCATTAACAATAACATAGTGAAACCAATGGATTTCTTTTTTAACTTACCTATTAGCGATTCAATGTTCACTGCTCTTCTTGACATCACATTTCTCCTGTGATGGTCTAGTGGCTCTCTTGGTTAATGCGCCTGACTTGTGAAGAGGTGTTCATGTGCTCAACTCCACGAAGAGTATTTTTCATTTAGCTTCCTATAGAGCCAATGGAAATTTGCATTGATTTTGGGCTTGAATTAGTGCAATTGTGAGATATAGAATCTGTATTAATTGTTCATAAAGAACAAGATGTCATCATACGCTGTACAGATTGGCATTAACAGTAACATAGAGAAACCAATGGATTTCTTTTTTAACTTACCTATTAGCGATTCAATGTTCACTGCCCTTCTTGACATCAAATTGCACCTGTGATGGTCCATTGGCTTACTGGGTTGATGCGCCTGCTTTGTGAACAGATGTTCATGAGTTCAACTCAACAGAAAGTATTTTTAATTTACTTTCTCATAAGCTTCTTATAGAGCCAATGGAAATTTGCATTGATTTTGGACCTGACATAGTGCAATTGTGAGAAATAGAATCTGTATTAATTGTTCATAAAGAACAAGATGTCATCATACGCTGTATAGATTGGCATTAACAATAACATAGTGAAACCAATGGATTTCTTTTTTAACTTACCTATTAGCGATTCAATGTTCACTGCTCTTCTTGACATCACATTTCTCCCGTGATGGTCCAGTGGCTCTCTGGGTTAATGTGCCTGACTTTTGAGCAAGTGTTCATGAGTTAGACTCCACAGAGAGTATTTTTCATTTAGCTTCCTATAGAGCCAATGGAAATTTGCTTTGATTTTGGGCTTGAGATAGTGCAATTGTGAGAAATAGAATTTGTATTAATTGTTCATAAAGAACAAGATGTCATCATACGCTGTACAGATTGGCATTAACAGTAACATAGAGAAACCAATGGATTTCTTTTTTAACTTACCTATTAGCGATTCAATGTTCACTGCTCTTCTTGACATCACGTTTCTCCTGTGATGGTCTAGTGGCTCTCTCGGTTAATGCGCCTGACTTGTGAAGAGGTGTTCATGTGCTCAACTCCACGAAGAGTATTTTTCATTTAGCTTCCTATAGAGCCAATGGAAATTTGCATTGATTTTGGGCTTGAGATAGTGCAATTGTGAGATATAGAATCTGTATTAATTGTTCATAAAGAACAAGATGTCATCATACGCTGTACAGATTGGCATTAACAGTAACATAGAGAAACCAATGGATTTCTTTTTTAACTTACCTATTAGCGATTCAATGTTCACTGCCCTTCTTGACATCAAATTGCACCTGTGATGGTCCATTGGCTTACTGGGTTGATGCGCCTGCTTTGTGAACAGATGTTCATGAGTTCAACTCAACAGAAAGTATTTTTAATTTACTTACTCATAAGCTTCTTATAGAGCCAATGGAAATTTGCATTGATTTTGGACCTGAGATAGTGCAATTGTGAGAAATAGAATCTGTATTAATTGTTCATAAAGAACAAGATGTCATCATACGCTGTATAGATTGGCATTAACAATAACATAGTGAAACCAATATATTTCTTTTTTAACTTACCTATTAGCGATTCAATGTTCACTGCTCTTCTTGACATCACATTTCTCCCGTGATGGTCCAGTGGCTCTCTGGGTTAATGTGCCTGACTTTTGAGCAAGTCTTCATGAGTTAGACTCCACAGAGAGTATTTTTCATTTAGCTTCCTATAGAGCCAATGGAAATTTGCTTTGATTTTGGGCTTGAGATAGTGCAATTGTGAGAAATAGAATTTGTATTAATTGTTCATAAAGAACAAGAAGTCATCATACGCTGTACAGATTGGCATTAACAGTAACATAGAGAAACCAATGGATTTCTTTTTTAACTTACCTATTAGCGATTCAATGTTCACTGCTCTTCTTGACATCACATTTCTTCTGTGATGGTCCAGTGGCTCTCTTGGTTAATGCGCTTGACTTGTGAAGAGGTGTTCATGTGCTCAACTCCACGAAGAGTATTTTTCATTTAGCTTTCTATAGAGCCAATGGAAATTTGCATTGATTTTGGGCTTCAGATAGTGCAATTGTGAGATATAGAATCTGTATTAATTGTTCATAAAGAACAAGATGTCATCATACGCTGTACAGATTGGCATTAACAGTAACATAGAGAAACCAATGGATTTCTTTTTTAACTTACCTATTAGCGATTCAATGTTCACTGCCATTCTTGACATCAAATTGCACCTGTGATGGTCCATTGGCTTACTGGGTTGATGCGCCTGCTTTGTGAACAGATGTTCATGAGTTCAACTCAACAGAAAGTATTTTTAATTTACTTACTCATAAGCTTCTTATAGAGCCAATGGAAATTTGCATTGATTTTGGACCTGAGATAGTGCAATTGTGAGAAATAGAATCTGTATTAATTGTTCATAAAGAACAAGATGTCATCATACGCTGTATAGATTGGCATTAACAATAACATAGTGAAACCAATGGATTTCTTTTTTAACTTACCTATTAGCGATTCAATGTTCACTGCTCTTCTTGACATCACATTTCTCCTGTGATGGTCCAGTGGCTCTCTGGGTTAATACGCCTGACTTTTGAGCAAGTGTTCATGAGTTGGACTCCACAGAGAGTATTTTTCATTTAGCTTCCTATAGAGCCAATGGAAATTTGCATTGATTTTGGGCTTGAGATAGTGCAATTGTGAGAAATAGAATCTGTATTAATTGTTCATAAAGAACAAGATGTCATCATAGGCTGTTTAGATTGGCATTAACAATAACAGTGAAACCAATGGATTTCTTTTTTAACTTACCTATTAGCGATTCAATGTTCACTGCTCTTCTTGACATCACATTTCTCCTGTGATGGTCCAGTGGCTCTCTTGGTTAATGCGCCTGACTTGTGAAGAGGTGTTCATGTGCTCAACTTCACGAAGAGTATTTTTCATTTAGCTTCCTATAGAGCCAATGGAAATTTGCATTGATTTTGGGCTTGAGATAGTGCAATTGTGAGATATAGAATCTGTATTAATTGTTCATAAAGAACAAGATGTCATCATACGCTGTACAGATTGGCATTAACAGTAACATAGAGAAACCAATGGATTTCTTTTTTAACTTACCTATTAGCGATTCAATGTTCACTGCCCTTCTTGACATCAAACTGCACCTGTGATGGTCCATTGGCTTACTGGGTTGATGCGCCTGCTTTGTGAACAGATGTTCATGAGTTCAACTCAACAGAAAGTATTTTTAATTTACTTACTCATAAGCTTCTTATAGAGCCAATGGAAATTTGCATTGATTTTGGACCTGAGATAGTGCAATTGTGAGAAATAGAATCTGTATTAATTGTTCATAAAGAACAAGATGTCATCATACGCTGTATAGATTGGCATTAACAATAACATAGTGAAACCAATGGATTTCTTTTTTAACTTACCTATTATCGATTCAATGTTCACTGCTCTTCTTGACATCACATTTCTCCCGTGATGGTCCAGTGGCTCTCTGGGTTAATGCGCCTGACTTTTGAGCAAGTGTTCATGAGTTGGACTCCACAGAGAGTATTTTTCATTTAGCTTCCTATAGAGCCAATGGAAATTTGCATTCATTTTGGGCTTGAGATAGTGCAATTGTGAGATATAGAATCTGTATTAATTGTTCATAAAGAACAAGATGTCATCATACGCTGTACAGATTGGCATTAACAGTAACATAGAGAAACCAATGGATTTCTTTTTTAACTTACCTATTAGCGATTCAATGTTCACTGCCCTTATTGACATCAAATTGCACCTGTGATGGTCCACTGGCTTACTGGGTTGATGCGCCTGCTTTGTGAACAGATGTTCATGAGTTCAACTCAACAGAAAGTTTTTTTAATTTACTTACTCATAAGCTTCTTATAGAGCCAATGGAAATTTGCATTGATTTTGGACCTGAGATAGTGCAATTGTGAGAAATAGAATCTGTATTAATTGTTCATAAAGAACAAGATGTCATCATACGCTGTATAGATTGGCATTAACAATAACATAGTGAAACCAATGGATTTCTTTTTTAACTTACCTATTAGCGATTCAATGTTCACTGCTCTTCTTGACATCACATTACTCCCGTGATGGTCCAGTGGCTCTCTGGGTTATTGCGCCTGACTTTTGAGCAAGTGTTCATGAGTTGGACTCCACAGAGAGTATTTTTCATTTAGCTTCCTATAGAGCCAATGGAAATTTGCATTGATTTTGGGCTTGAGATAGTGCAATTGTGAGATATAGAATCTGTATTAATTGTTCATAAAGAAGAAGATGTCATCATACGCTGTACAGATTGGCATTAACAGTAACATAGAGAAACCAATGGATTTCTTTTTTAATTTACCTATTAGCAATTCAATGTTCACTGCTCTTCTTGACATCACATTTCTCCCGTGATGGTCCAGTGGCTCTCTGGGTTAATGCGCCTGACTTGTCTGCAAGTGTTCATGAGTTCGACTCCACGGAGAGTATTATTCATTTACCTTCCTATAGAGCCAATGGAAATTTGCATTGATTTTGGGCTTGAGATAGTGCAATAGTGAGATATAGAATCTGTATTAATTGTTCATAAAGAACAAGATGTCATCATACGCTGTATAGATTGGCATTAACAATAACATAGTGAAACCAATGGATTTCTTTTTTAACTTACCTATTAGCGATTCAATGTTCACTGCTCTTCTTGACATCACATTTCTTCTGTGATGGTCCAGTGGCTCTCTTGGTTAATGAGCTTGACTTGTGAAGAGGTGTTCATGTGCTCAACTCCACGAAGAGTATTTTTCATTTAGCTTCCTATAGAGCCAATGGAAATTTGCTTTGATTTTGGGCTTCAGATAGTGCAATTGTGAGATATAGAATCTGTATTAATTGTTCATAAAGAACAAGATGTCATCATACGCTGTACAGATTGGCATTAACAGTAACATAGAGAAACCAATGGATTTCTTTTTTAACTTACCTATTAGCGATTCAATGTTCACTGCCATTCTTGACATCAAATTGCACCTGTGATGGTCCATTGGCTTACTGGGTTGATGCGCCTGCTTTGTGAACAGATGTTCATGAGTTCAACTCAACAGAAAGTATTTTTAATTTACTTACTCATAAGCTTCTTATAGAGCCAATGGAAATTTGCATTGATTTTGGACCTGAGATAGTGCAATTGTGAGAAATAGAATCTGTATTAATTGTTCATAAAGAACAAGATGTCATCATACGCTGTATAGATTGGCATTAACAATAACATAGTGAAACCAATGGATTTCTTTTTTAACTTACCTATTAGCGATTCAATGTTCACTGCTCTTCTTGACATCACATTTCTCCAGTGATGGTCCAGTGGCTCTCTGGGTTAATGCGCCTGACTTTTGAGCAAGTGGTCATGAGTTGGACTCCACAGAGAGTATTTTTCATTTAGCTTCCTATAGAGCCAATGGAAATTTGCATTGATTTTGGGCTTGAGATAGTGCAATAGTGAGATATAGAATCTGTATTAATTGTTCATAAAGAACAAGATGTCATCATACGCTGTATAGATTGGCATTAACAATAACATAGTGAAACCAATGGATTTCTTTTTTAACTTACCTATTAGCGATTCAATGTTCACTGCTCTTCTTGACATCACATTTCTTCTGTGATGGTCCAGTGGCTCTCTTGGTTAATGAGCTTGACTTGTGAAGAGGTGTTCATGTGCTCAACTCCACGAAGAGTATTTTTCATTTAGCTTCCTATAGAGCCAATGGAAATTTGCTTTGATTTTGGGCTTCAGATAGTGCAATTGTGAGATATAGAATCTGTATTAATTGTTCATAAAGAACAAGATGTCATCATACGCTGTACAGATTGGCATTAACAGTAACATAGAGAAACCAATGGATTTCTTTTTTAACTTACCTATTAGCGATTCAATGTTCACTGCCATTCTTGACATCAAATTGCACCTGTGATGGTCCATTGGCTTACTGGGTTGATGCGCCTGCTTTGTGAACAGATGTTCATGAGTTCAACTCAACAGAAAGTATTTTTAATTTACTTACTCATAAGCTTCTTATAGAGCCAATGGAAATTTGCATTGATTTTGGACCTGAGATAGTGCAATTGTGAGAAATAGAATCTGTATTAATTGTTCATAAAGAACAAGATGTCATCATACGCTGTATAGATTGGCATTAACAATAACATAGTGAAACCAATGGATTTCTTTTTTAACTTACCTATTAGCGATTCAATGTTCACTGCTCTTCTTGACATCACATTTCTCCAGTGATGGTCCAGTGGCTCTCTGGGTTAATGCGCCTGACTTTTGAGCAAGTGGTCATGAGTTGGACTCCACAGAGAGTATTTTTCATTTAGCTTCCTATAGAGCCAATGGAAATTTGCATTGATTTTGGGCTTGAGATAGTGCAATAGTGAGATATAGAATCTGTATTAATTGTTCATAAAGAACAAGATGTCATCATACGCTGTATAGATTGGCATTAACAATAACATAGTGAAACCAATGGATTTCTTTTTTAACTTACCTATTAGCGATTCAATGTTCACTGCTCTTCTTGACATCACATTTCTCCTGTGATGGTCTAGTGGCTCTCTTGGTTAATGCGCCTGACTTGTGAAGAGGTGTTCATGTGCTCAACTCCACGAAGAGTATTTTTCATTTAGCTTCCTATAGAGCCAATGGAAATTTGCATTGATTTTGGGCTTGAATTAGTGCAATTGTGAGATATAGAATCTGTATTAATTGTTCATAAAGAACAAGATGTCATCATACGCTGTACAGATTGGCATTAACAGTAACATAGAGAAACCAATGGATTTCTTTTTTAACTTACCTATTAGCGATTCAATGTTCACTGCCCTTCTTGACATCAAATTGCACCTGTGATGGTCCATTGGCTTACTGGGTTGATGCGCCTGCTTTGTGAACAGATGTTCATGAGTTCAACTCAACAGAAAGTATTTTTAATTTACTTACTCATAAGCTTCTTATAGAGCCAATGGAAATTTGCATTGATTTTGGACCTGACATAGTGCAATTGTGAGAAATAGAATCTGTATTAATTGTTCATAAAGAACAAGATGTCATCATACGCTGTATAGATTGGCATTAACAATAACATAGTGAAACCAATGGATTTCTTTTTTAACTTACCTATTAGCGATTCAATGTTCACTGCTCTTCTTGACATCACATTTCTCCCGTGATGGTCCAGTGGCTCTCTGGGTTAATGCGCCTGACTTTTGAGCAAGTGGTCATGAGTTGGACTCCACAGAGAGTATTTTTCATTTAGCTTCCTATAGAGCCAATGGAAATTTGCATTGATTTTGGGCTTGAGATAGTGCAATAGTGAGATATAGAATCTGTATTAATTGTTCATAAAGAACAAGATGTCATCATACGCTGTATAGATTGGCATTAACAATAACATAGTGAAACCAATGGATTTCTTTTTTAACTTACCTATTAGCGATTCAATGTTCACTGCTCTTCTTGACATCACATTTCTCCTGTGATGGTCTAGTGGCTCTCTTGGTTAATGCGCCTGACTTGTGAAGAGGTGTTCATGTGCTCAACTCCACGAAGAGTATTTTTCATTTAGCTTCCTATAGAGCCAATGGAAATTTGCATTGATTTTGGGCTTGAATTAGTGCAATTGTGAGATATAGAATCTGTATTAATTGTTCATAAAGAACAAGATGTCATCATACGCTGTACAGATTGGCATTAACAGTAACATAGAGAAACCAATGGATTTCTTTTTTAACTTACCTATTAGCGATTCAATGTTCACTGCCCTTCTTGACATCAAATTGCACCTGTGATGGTCCATTGGCTTACTGGGTTGATGCGCCTGCTTTGTGAACAGATGTTCATGAGTTCAACTCAACAGAAAGTATTTTTAATTTACTTACTCATAAGCTTCTTATAGAGCCAATGGAAATTTGCATTGATTTTGGACCTGACATAGTGCAATTGTGAGAAATAGAATCTGTATTAATTGTTCATAAAGAACAAGATGTCATCATACGCTGTATAGATTGGCATTAACAATAACATAGTGAAACCAATGGATTTCTTTTTTAACTTACCTATTAGCTATTCAATGTTCACTGCTCTTCTTGACATCACATTTCTCCCGTGATGGTCCAGTGGCTCTCTGGGTTAATGTGCCTGACTTTTGAGCAAGTGTTCATGAGTTAGACTCCACAGAGAGTATTTTTCATTTAGCTTCCTATAGAGTGAATGGAAATTTGCTTTGATTTTGGGCTTGAGATAGTGCAATTGTGAGAAATAGAATTTGTATTAATTGTTCATAAAGAACAAGATGTCATCATACGCTGTACAGATTGGCATTAACAGTAACATAGAGAAACCAATGGATTTCTTTTTTAACTTACCTATTAGCGATTCAATGTTCACTGCTCTTCTTGACATCACGTTTCTCCTGTGATGGTCTAGTGGCTCTCTTGGTTAATGCGCCTGACTTGTGAAGAGGTGTTCATGTGCTCAACTCCACGAAGAGTATTTTTCATTTAGCTTCCTATAGAGCCAATGGAGATTTGCTTTGATTTTGGGCTTGAGATAGTGCAATTGTGAGAAATAGAATTTGTATTAATTGTTCATAAAGAACAAGATGTCATCATACGCTGTACAGATTGGCATTAACAGTAACATAGAGAAACCAATGGATTTCTTTTTTAATTTACCTATTAGCAATTCAATGTTCACCGCTCTTCTTGACATCACATTTCTACCGTGATGGTCCAGTGGCTCTCTGGGTTAATGTGCCTGACTTGTCTGCAAGTGTTCATGAGTTCGACTCCACGGAGAGTATTATTCATTTACCTTCCTATAGAGCCAATGGAAATTTGCATTGATTTTGGGCTTGAGATAGTGCAATAGTGAGATATAAAATCTGTATTAATTGTTCATAAAGATCAAGATGTCATCATACGCTGTATAGATTGGCATTAACAATAACATAGTGAAACCAATGGATTTCTTTTTTAACTTACCTATTAGCGATTCAATGTTCACTGCTGTTCTTGACATCACATTTCTCCTGTGATGGTCCAGTGGCTCTCTTGGTTAATGCGCCTGACTTGTGAAGAGGTGTTCATGTGCTCAACTCCACGAAGAGTATTTTTCATTTAGCTTCCTATAGAGCCAATGGAAATTTGCATTGATTTTGGGCTTCAGATAGTGCAATTGTGAGATATAGAATCTGTATTAATTGTTCATAAAGAACAAGATGTCATCATACGCTGTACAGATTGGCATTAACAGTAACATAGAGAAACCAATGGATTTCTTTTTTAACTTACCTATTAGCGATTCAATGTTCACTGCCCTTCTTGACATCAAATTGCACCTGTGATGGTCCATTGGCTTACTGGGTTGATGTGCCTCCTTTGTGAACAGATGTTCATGAGTTCAACTCAACAGAAAGTATTTTTAATTTACTTACTCATAAGCTTCTTATAGAGCCAATGGAAATTTGCATTGATTTTGGACCTGAGATAGTGCAATTGTGAGAAATAGAATCTGTATTAATTGTTCATAAAGAACAAGATGTCATCATACGCTGTATAGATTGGCATTAACAATAACATAGTGAAACCAATGGATTTCTTTTTTAACTTACCTATTAGCGATTCAATGTTCACTGCTCTTCTTGACATCACATTTCTCCCGTGATGGTCCAGTGGCTCTCTGGGTTAATGCGCCTGACTTTTGAGCAAGTGTTCATGAGTTGGACTCCACAGAGAGTATTTTTCATTTAGCTTCCTATAGAGCCAATGGAAATTTGCATTGATTTTGGGCTTGAGATAGTGCAATTGTGAGATATAGAATCTGTATTAATTGTTCATAAAGAACAAGATGTCATCATACGCTGTACAGATTGGCATTAACAGTAACATAGAGAAACCAATGGATTTCTTTTTTAATTTACCTATTAGCAATTCAATGTTCACTGCTCTTCTTGACATCACATTTCTACCGTGATGGTCCAGTGGCTCTCTGGGTTAATGCGCCTGACTTGTCTGCAAGTGTTCATGAGTTCGACTCCACGGAGAGTATTATTCATTTACCTTCCTATAGAGCCAATGGAAATTTGCATTGATTTTGGGCTTGAGATAGTGCAATAGTGAGATATAAAATCTGTATTAATTGTTCATAAAGATCAAGATGTCATCATACGCTGTATAGATTGGCATTAACAATAACATAGTGAAACCAATGGATTTCTTTTTTAACTTACCTATTAGCGATTCAATGTTCACTGCTCTTCTTGACATCACATTTCTCCTGTGATGGTCCAGTGGCTCTCTTG
This sequence comes from Phyllobates terribilis, assembly GCF_046119375.1. Lineage (NCBI taxonomy): Eukaryota > Metazoa > Chordata > Amphibia > Anura > Dendrobatidae > Phyllobates > Phyllobates terribilis. The sequence goes on along the minus strand of NW_027362764.1, from coordinate 321,220,621 downwards.
GTTAATGCGCCTGACTTGTGAAGAGGTGTTCATGTGCTCAACTCCACGAAGAGTATTTTTCATTTAGCTTCCTATAGAGCCAATGGAAATTTGCATTGATTTTGGGCTTCAGATAGTGCAATTGTGAGATATAGAATCTGTATTAATTGTTCATAAAGAACAAGATGTCATCATACGCTGTACAGATTGGCATTAACAGTAACATAGAGAAACCAATGGATTTCTTTTTTAACTTACCTATTAGCGATTCAATGTTCACTGCCCTTCTTGACATCAAATTCCACCTGTGATGGTCCATTGGCTTACTGGGTTGATGCGCCTGCTTTGTGAACAGATGTTCATGAGTTCAACTCAACAGAAAGTATTTTTAATTTACTTACTCATAAGCTTCTTATAGAGCCAATGGAAATTTGCATTGATTTTGGACCTGAGATAGTGCAATTGTGAGAAATAGAATTTGTATTAATTGTTCATAAAGAACAAGATGTCATCATACGCTGTACAGATTGGCATTAACAGTAACATAGAGAAACCAATGGATTTCTTTTTTAACTTACCTATTAGCGATTCAATGTTCACTGCTCTTCTTGACATCACGTTTCTCCTGTGATGGTCTAGTGGCTCTCTTGGTTAATGCGCCTGACTTGTGAAGAGGTGTTCATGTGCTCAACTCCACGAAGAGTATTTTTCATTTAGCTTCCTATAGAGCCAATGGAAATTTGCTTTGATTTTGGGCTTGAGATAGTGCAATTGTGAGAAATAGAATTTGTATTAATTGTTCATAAAGAACAAGATGTCATCATACGCTGTACAGATTGGCATTAACAGTAACATAGAGAAACCAATGGATTTCTTTTTTAATTTACCTATTAGCAATTCAATGTTCACCGCTCTTCTTGACATCACATTTCTACCGTGATGGTCCAGTGGCTCTCTGGGTTAATGTGCCTGACTTGTCTGCAAGTGTTCATGAGTTCGACTCCACGGAGAGTATTATTCATTTACCTTCCTATAGAGCCAATGGAAATTTGCATTGATTTTGGGCTTGAGATAGTGCAATAGTGAGATATAAAATCTGTATTAATTGTTCATAAAGATCAAGATGTCATCATACGCTGTATAGATTGGCATTAACAATAACATAGTGAAACCAATGGATTTCTTTTTTAACTTACCTATTAGCGATTCAATGTTCACTGCTGTTCTTGACATCACATTTCTCCTGTGATGGTCCAGTGGCTCTCTTGGTTAATGCGCCTGATTTGTGAAGAGGTGTTCATGTGCTCAACTCCACGAAGAGTATTTTTCATTTAGCTTCCTATAGAGCCAATGGAAATTTGCATTGATTTTGGGCTTCAGATAGTGCAATTGTGAGATATAGAATCTGTATTAATTGTTCATAAAGAACAAGATGTCATCATACGCTGTACAGATTGGCATTAACAGTAACATAGAGAAACCAATGGATTTCTTTTTTAACTTACCTATTAGCGATTCAATGTTCACTGCCCTTCTTGACATCAAATTGCACCTGTGATGGTCCATTGGCTTACTGGGTTGATGCGCCTGCTTTGTGAACAGATGTTCATGAGTTCAACTCAACAGAAAGTATTTTTAATTTACTTACTCATAAGCTTCTTATAGAGCCAATGGAAATTTGCATTGATTTTGGACCTGAGATAGTGCAATTGTGAGAAATAGAATCTGTATTAATTGTTCATAAAGAACAAGATGTCATCATACGCTGTATAGATTGGCATTAACAATAACATAGTGAAACCAATGGATTTCTTTTTTAACTTACCTATTAGCGATTCAATGTTCACTGCTCTTCTTGACATCACATTTCTCCCGTGATGGTCCAGTGGCTCTCTGGGTTAATGCGCCTGACTTTTGAGCAAGTGTTCATGAGTTGGACTCCACAGAGAGTATTTTTCATTTAGCTTCCTATAGAGCCAATGGAAATTTGCATTGATTTTGGGCTTGAGATAGTGCAATTGTGAGATATAGAATCTGTATTAATTGTTCATAAAGAACAAGATGTCATCATACGCTGTACAGATTGGCATTAACAGTAACATAGAGAAACCAATGGATTTCTTTTTTAATTTACCTATTAGCAATTCAATGTTCACTGCTCTTCTTGACATCACATTTCTACCGTGATGGTCCAGTGGCTCTCTGGGTTAATGCGCCTGACTTGTCTGCAAGTGTTCATGAGTTCGACTCCACGGAGAGTATTATTCATTTACCTTCCTATAGAGCCAATGGAAATTTGCATTGATTTTGGGCTTGAGATAGTGCAATAGTGAGATATAAAATCTGTATTAATTGTTCATAAAGATCAAGATGTCATCATACGCTGTATAGATTGGCATTAACAATAACATAGTGAAACCAATGGATTTCTTTTTTAACTTACCTATTAGCGATTCAATGTTCACTGCTCTTCTTGACATCACATTTCTCCTGTGATGGTCCAGTGGCTCTCTTGGTTAATGCGCCTGACTTGTGAAGAGGTGTTCATGTGCTCAACTCCACGAAGAGTATTTTTCATTTAGCTTCCTATAGAGCCAATGGAAATTTGCATTGATTTTGGGCTTCAGATAGTGCAATTGTGAGATATAGAATCTGTATTAATTGTTCATAAAGAACAAGATGTCATCATACGCTGTACAGATTGGCATTAACAGTAACATAGAGAAACCAATGGATTTCTTTTTTAACTTACCTATTAGCGATTCAATGTTCACTGCCCTTCTTGACATCAAATTCCACCTGTGATGGTCCATTGGCTTACTGGGTTGATGCGCCTGCTTTGTGAACAGATGTTCATGAGTTCAACTCAACAGAAAGTATTTTTAATTTACTTACTCATAAGCTTCTTATAGAGCCAATGGAAATTTGCATTGATTTTGGACCTGAGATAGTGCAATTGTGAGAAATAGAATCTGTATTAATTGTTCATAAAGAACAAGATGTCATCATACGCTGTATAGATTGGCATTAACAATAACATAGTGAAACCAATGGATTTCTTTTTTAACTTACCTATTAGCGATTCAATGTTCACTGCTCTTCTTGACATCACATTTCTCCCGTGATGGTCCAGTGGCTCTCTGGGTTAATGCGCCTGACTTTTGAGCAAGTGTTCATGAGTTGGACTCCACAGAGAGTATTTTTCATTTAGCTTCCTATAGAGCCAATGGAAATTTGCATTGATTTTGGGCTTGAGATAGTGCAATTGTGAGATATAGAATCTGTATTAATTGTTCATAAAGAACAAGATGTCATCATACGCTGTACAGATTGGCATTAACAGTAACATAGAGAAACCAATGGATTTCTTTTTTAACTTACCTATTAGCGATTCAATGTTCACTGCTCTTCTTGACATCATTTTTCTCCCGTGATGGTCCAGTGGCTATTTGTGTTAATGCGCCTGACTTGTCAGCAAGTGTTCATGAGTTCGACTCTACGGAGAGTATTTTTCATTTAGCTTCCTATAGAGCCAATGGAAATTTGCATTGATTTTGGGCTTGAGATAGTGCAATTGTGAGATATAGAATCTGTATTAATTGTTCATAAAGAACAAGATGTCATCATACGCTGTACAGATTGGCATTAACAGTAACATAGAGAAACCAATGGATTTCTTTTTTAACTTACCTATTAGCGATTCAATGTTCACTGCTCTTCTTGACATCACATTTCTCCCGTGATGGTCCAGTGGCTCTCTGGGTTAATGCGCCTGACTTTTGAGCAAGTGTTCATGAGTTGGACTCCACAGAGAGTATTTTTCATTTAGCTTCCTATAGAGCCAATGGAAATTTGCATTGATTTTGGGCTTGAGATAGTGCAATTGTGAGATATAGAATCTGTATTAATTGTTCATAAAGAACAAGATGTCATCATACGCTGTACAGATTGGCATTAACAGTAACATAGAGAAACCAATGGATTTCTTTTTTAATTTACCTATTAGCAATTCAATGTTCACTCCTCTTCTTGACATCACATTTCTACCGTGATGGTCCAGTGGCTCTCTGGGTTAATGCGCCTGACTTGTCTGCAAGTGTTCATGAGTTCGACTCCACGGAGAGTATTATTCATTTACCTTCCTATAGAGCCAATGGAAATTTGCATTGATTTTGGGCTTGAGATAGTGCAATAGTGAGATATAAAATCTGTATTAATTGTTCATAAAGATCAAGATGTCATCATACGCTGTATAGATTGGCATTAACAATAACATAGTGAAACCAATGGATTTCTTTTTTAACTTACCTATTAGCGATTCAATGTTCACTGCTGTTCTTGACATCACATTTCTCCTGTGATGGTCCAGTGGCTCTCTTGGTTAATGCGCCTGACTTGTGAAGAGGTGTTCATGTGCTCAACTCCACGAAGAGTATTTTTCATTTAGCTTCCTATAGAGCCAATGGAAATTTGCATTGATTTTGGGCTTCAGATAGTGCAATTGTGAGATATAGAATCTGTATTAATTGTTCATAAAGAACAAGATGTCATCATACGCTGTACAGATTGGCATTAACAGTAACATAGAGAAACCAATGGATTTCTTTTTTAACTTACCTATTAGCGATTCAATGTTCACTGCCCTTCTTGACATCAAATTGCACCTGTGATGGTCCATTGGCTTACTGGGTTGATGCGCCTGCTTTGTGAACAGATGTTCATGAGTTCAACTCAACAGAAAGTATTTTTAATTTACTTACTCATAAGCTTCTTATAGAGCCAATGGAAATTTGCATTGATTTTGGACCTGAGATAGTGCAATTGTGAGAAATAGAATCTGTATTAATTGTTCATAAAGAACAAGATGTCATCATACGCTGTATAGATTGGCATTAACAATAACATAGTGAAACCAATGGATTTCTTTTTTAACTTACCTATTAGCGATTCAATGTTCACTGCTCTTCTTGACATCACATTTCTCCCGTGATGGTCCAGTGGCTCTCTGGGTTAATGCGCCTGACTTTTGAGCAAGTGTTCATGAGTTGGACTCCACAGAGAGTATTTTTCATTTAGCTTCCTATAGAGCCAATGGAAATTTGCATTGATTTTGGGCTTGAGATAGTGCAATTGTGAGATATAGAATCTGTATTAATTGTTCATAAAGAACAAGATGTCATCATACGCTGTACAGATTGGCATTAACAGTAACATAGAGAAACCAATGGATTTCTTTTTTAATTTACCTATTAGCAATTCAATGTTCAGTGCTCTTCTTGACATCACATTTCTACCGTGATGGTCCAGTGGCTCTCTGGGTTAATGCGCCTGACTTGTCTGCAAGTGTTCATGAGTTCGACTCCACGGAGAGTATTATTCATTTACCTTCCTATAGAGCCAATGGAAATTTGCATTGATTTTGGGCTTGAGATAGTGCAATAGTGAGATATAAAATCTGTATTAATTGTTCATAAAGATCAAGATGTCATCATACGCTGTATAGATTGGCATTAACAATAACATAGTGAAACCAATGGATTTCTTTTTTAACTTACCTATTAGCGATTCAATGTTCACTGCTCTTCTTGACATCACATTTCTCCTGTGATGGTCCAGTGGCTCTCTTGGTTAATGCGCCTGACTTGTGAAGAGGTGTTCATGTGCTCAACTCCACGAAGAGTATTTTTCATTTAGCTTCCTATAGAGCCAATGGAAATTTGCATTGATTTTGGGCTTCAGATAGTGCAATTGTGAGATATAGAATCTGTATTAATTGTTCATAAAGAACAAGATGTCATCATACGCTGTACAGATTGGCATTAACAGTAACATAGAGAAACCAATGGATTTCTTTTTTAACTTACCTATTAGCGATTCAATGTTCACTGCCCTTCTTGACATCAAATTCCACCTGTGATGGTCCATTGGCTTACTGGGTTGATGCGCCTGCTTTGTGAACAGATGTTCATGAGTTCAACTCAACAGAAAGTATTTTTAATTTACTTACTCATAAGCTTCTTATAGAGCCAATGGAAATTTGCATTGATTTTGGACCTGAGATAGTGCAATTGTGAGAAATAGAATCTGTATTAATTGTTCATAAAGAACAAGATGTCATCATACGCTGTATAGATTGGCATTAACAATAACATAGTGAAACCAATGGATTTCTTTTTTAACTTACCTATTAGCGATTCAATGTTCACTGCTCTTCTTGACATCACATTTCTCCCGTGATGGTCCAGTGGCTCTCTGGGTTAATGCGCCTGACTTTTGAGCAAGTGTTCATGAGTTGGACTCCACAGATAGTATTTTTCATTTAGCTTCCTATAGAGCCAATGGAAATTTGCATTGATTTTGGGCTTGAGATAGTGCAATTGTGAGATATAGAATCTGTATTAATTGTTCATAAAGAACAAGATGTCATCATACGCTGTACAGATTGGCATTAACAGTAACATAGAGAAACCAATGGATTTCTTTTTTAATTTACCTATTAGCAATTCAATGTTCACTCCTCTTCTTGACATCACATTTCTACCGTGATGGTCCAGTGGCTCTCTGGGTTAATGCGCCTGACTTGTCTGCAAGTGTTCATGAGTTCGACTCCACGGAGAGTATTATTCATTTACCTTCCTATAGAGCCAATGGAAATTTGCATTGATTTTGGGCTTGAGATAGTGCAATAGTGAGATATAAAATCTGTATTAATTGTTCATAAAGATCAAGATGTCATCATACGCTGTATAGATTGGCATTAACAATAACATAGTGAAACCAATGGATTTCTTTTTTAACTTACCTATTAGCGATTCAATGTTCACTGCTCTTCTTGACATCACATTTCTCCTGTGATGGTCCAGTGGCTCTCTTGGTTAATGCGCCTGACTTGTGAAGAGGTGTTCATGTGCTCAACTCCACGAAGAGTATTTTTCATTTAGCTTCCTATAGAGCCAATGGAAATTTGCATTGATTTTGGGCTTCAGATAGTGCAATTGTGAGATATAGAATCTGTATTAATTGTTCATAAAGAACAAGATGTCATCATACGCTGTACAGATTGGCATTAACAGTAACATAGAGAAACCAATGGATTTCTTTTTTAACTTACCTATTAGCGATTCAATGTTCACTGCCCTTCTTGACATCAAATTCCACCTGTGATGGTCCATTGGCTTACTGGGTTGATGCGCCTGCTTTGTGAACAGATGTTCATGAGTTCAACTCAACAGAAAGTATTTTTAATTTACTTACTCATAAGCTTCTTATAGAGCCAATGGAAATTTGCATTGATTTTGGACCTGAGATAGTGCAATAGTGAGATATAAAATCTGTATTAATTGTTCATAAAGATCAAGATGTCATCATACGCTGTATAGATTGGCATTAACAATAACATAGTGAAACCAATGGATTTCTTTTTTAACTTACCTATTAGCGATTCAATGTTCACTGCTCTTCTTGACATCACATTTCTCCTGTGATGGTCCAGTGGCTCTCTTGGTTAATGCGCCTGACTTGTGAAGAGGTGTTCATGTGCTCAACTCCACGAAGAGTATTTTTCATTTAGCTTCCTATAGAGCCAATGGAAATTTGCATTGATTTTGGGCTTCAGATAGTGCAATTGTGAGATATAGAATCTGTATTAATTGTTCATAAAGAACAAGATGTCATCATACGCTGTACAGATTGGCATTAACAGTAACATAGAGAAACCAATGGATTTCTTTTTTAACTTACCTATTAGCGATTCAATGTTCACTGCCCTTCTTGACATCAAATTCCACCTGTGATGGTCCATTGGCTTACTGGGTTGATGCGCCTGCTTTGTGAACAGATGTTCATGAGTTCAACTCAACAGAAAGTATTTTTAATTTACTTACTCATAAGCTTCTTATAGAGCCAATGGAAATTTGCATTGATTTTGGACCTGAGATAGTGCAATTGTGAGAAATAGAATCTGTATTAATTGTTCATAAACAACAAGATGTCATCATACGCTGTATAGATTGGCATTAACAATAACATAGTGAAACCAATGGATTTCTTTTTTAACTTACCTATTAGCGATTCAATGTTCACTGCTCTTCTTGACATCACATTTCTCCCGTGATGGTCCAGTGGCTCTCTGGGTTAATGCGCCTGACTTTTGAGCAAGTGTTCATGAGTTGGACTCCACAGAGAGTATTTTTCATTTAGCTTCCTATAGAGCCAATGGAAATTTGCATTGATTTTGGGCTTGAGATAGTGCAATTGTGAGATATAGAATCTGTATTAATTGTTCATAAAGAACAAGATGTCATCATACGCTGTACAGATTGGCATTAACAGTAACATAGAGAAACCAATGGATTTCTTTTTTAACTTACCTATTAGCGATTCAATGTTCACTGCTCTTCTTGACATCACTTTTCTCCCGTGATGGTCCAGTGGCTATTTGTGTTAATGCGCCTGACTTGTCAGCAAGTGTTCATGAGTTCGACTCTACGGAGAGTATTTTTCATTTAGCTTCCTATAGAGCCAATGGAAATTTGCATTGATTTTGGGCTTGAGATAGTGCAATTGTGAGATATAGAATCTGTATTAATTGTTCATAAAGAACAAGATGTCATCATACGCTGTACAGATTGGCATTAACAGTAACATAGAGAAACCAATGGATTTCTTTTTTAACTTACCTATTAGCGATTCAATGTTCACTGCCCTTCTTGACATCAAATTGCACCTGTGATGGTCCATTGGCTTACTGGGTTGATGCGCCTGCTTTGTGAACAGATGTTCATGAGTTCAACTCAACAGAAAGTATTTTTAATTTACTTACTCATAAGCTTCTTATAGAGCCAATGGAAATTTGCATTGATTTTGGACCTGAGATAGTGCAATTGTGAGAAATAGAATCTGTATTAATTGTTCATAAAGAACAAGATGTCATCATACGCTGTATAGATTGGCATTAACAATAACATAGTGAAACCAATGGATTTCTTTTTTAACTTACCTATTAGCGATTCAATGTTCACTGCTCTTCTTGACATCACATTTCTCCCGTGATGGTCCAGTGGCTCTCTGGGTTAATGCGCCTGACTTTTGAGCAAGTGTTCATGAGTTGGACTCCACAGAGAGTATTTTTCATTTAGCTTCCTATAGAGCCAATGGAAATTTGCATTGATTTTGGGCTTGAGATAGTGCAATTGTGAGATATAGAATCTGTATTAATTGTTCATAAAGAACAAGATGTCATCATACGCTGTACAGATTGACATTAACAGTAACATAGAGAAACCAATGGATTTCTTTTTTAATTTACCTATTAGCAATTCAATGTTCACTGCTCTTCTTGACATCACATTTCTACCGTGATGGTCCAGTGGCTCTCTGGGTTAATGCGCCTGACTTGTCTGCAAGTGTTCATGAGTTCGACTCCACGGAGAGTATTATTCATTTACCTTCCTATAGAGCCAATGGAAATTTGCATTGATTTTGGGCTTGAGATAGTGCAATAGTGAGATATAAAATCTGTATTAATTGTTCATAAAGATCAAGATGTCATCATACGCTGTATAGATTGGCATTAACAATAACATAGTGAAACCAATGGATTTCTTTTTTAACTTACCTATTAGCGATTCAATGTTCACTGCTCTTCTTGACATCACATTTCTCCTGTGATGGTCCAGTGGCTCTCTTGGTTAATGCGCCTGACTTGTGAAGAGGTGTTCATGTGCTCAACTCCACGAAGAGTATTTTTCATTTAGCTTCCTATAGAGCCAATGGAAATTTGCATTGATTTTGGGCTTCAGATAGTGCAATTGTGAGATATAGAATCTGTATTAATTGTTCATAAAGAACAAGATGTCATCATACGCTGTACAGATTGGCATTAACAGTAACATAGAGAAACCAATGGATTTCTTTTTTAACTTACCTATTAGCGATTCAATGTTCACTGCCCTTCTTGACATCAAATTGCACCTGTGATGGTCCATTGGCTTACTGGGTTGATGCGCCTGCTTTGTGAACAGATGTTCATGAGTTCAACTCAACAGAAAGTATTTGTAATTTACTTACTCATAAGCTTCTTATAGAGCCAATGGAAATTTGCATTGATTTTGGACCTGAGATAGTGCAATTGTGAGAAATAGAATCTGTATTAATTGTTCATAAAGAACAAGATGTTATCATACGCTGTATAGATTAGCATTAACAATAATATAGTGAAACCAATGGATTTCTTTTTTAACTTACCTATTAGCGATTCAATGTTCACTGCTCTTCTTGACATCACATTTCTCCTGTGATGGTCCAGTGGCTCTCTTGGTTAATGCGCCTGATTTATGAGAAAGTGTTCATGAGTTCAACTCCACGGAGAGTATTTTTCATTTAGCTTCCTATAGAGCCAATGGAAATTTGCATTGATTTTGGGCTTGAGATAGTGCAATTGTGAGATATAGAATCTGTATTAATTGTTCATAAAGAACAAGATGTCATCATACGCTGTACAGATTGGCATTAACAGTAACATAGAGAAACCAATGGATTTCTTTTTTAACTTACCTATTAGCGATTCAATGTTCACTGCCCTTCTTGACATCAAAATGCACCTGTGATGGTCCACTGGCTTACTGGGTTGATGCGCCTGCTTTGTGAACAGATGTTTATGAGTTCAACTCAACAGAAAGTATTTTTAATTTACTTACTCATAAGCTTCTTATAGAGCCAAGGGAAATTTGCATTGATTTTGGGCTTGAGATAGTGCAATAGTGAGATATAGAATCTGTATTAATTGTTCATAAAGAACAAGATGTCATCATACGCTGTATAGATTGGCATTAACAATAACATAGTGAAACCAATGGATTTCTTTTTTAACTTTCCTATTAGCGATTCAATGTTCACTGCTCTTCTTGACATCACATTTCTCCTGTGATGGTCCAGTGGCTCTCTTGGTTAATGCGCCTGACTTATGAGAAAGTGTTCATGAGTTCGACTCCACGGAGAGTATTTTTCATTTAGCTTCCTATAGAGCCAATGGAAATTTGCATTGATTTTGGGCTTGAGATAGTGCAATTGTGAGATATAGAATCTGTATTAATTGTTCATAAAGAACAAGATGTCATCATACGCTGTACAGATTGGCATTAACAGTAACATAGAGAAACCAATGGATTTCTTTTTTAACTTACCTATTAGCGATTCAATGTTCACTGCCCTTCTTGACATCAAATTGCACCTGTGATGGTCCACTGGCTTACTGGGTTGATGCGCCTGCTTTGTGAACAGATGTTCATGAGTTCAACTCAACAGAAAGTATTTTTAATTTACTTACTCATAATCTTCTTATAGAGCCAATGGAAATTTGCATTGATTTTGGGCTTGAGATAGTGCAATAGTGAGATATAGAATCTGTATTAATTGTTCATAAAGAACAAGATGTCATCATACGCTGTATAGATTGGCATTAACAATAACATAGTGAAACCAATGGATTTCTTTTTTAACTTACCTATTAGCGATTCAATGTTCACTGCTCTTCTTGACATCACATTTCTTCTGTGATGGTCCAGTGGCTCTCTTGGTTAATGTGCTTGACTTGTGAAGAGGTGTTCATGTGCTCAACTCCACGAAGGGTATTTTTCATTTAGCTTCCTATAGAGCCAATGGAAATTTGCATTGATTTTGGGCTTGAGATAGTGCAATTGTGAGATATAGAATCTGTATTAATTGTTCATAAAGAACAAGATGTCATCATACGCTGTACAGATTGGCATTAACAGTAACATAGAGAAACCAATGGATTTCTTTTTTAATTTATCTATTAGCAATTCAATGTTCACTGCTCTTCTTGACATCACATTTCTCCCGTGATGGTCCAGTGGCTCTCTGGGTTAATGCGCCTGACTTGTCTGCAAGTGTTCATGAGTTCGACTCTACGGAGAGTATTATTCATTTACCTTCCTATAGAGCCAATGGAAATTTGCATTGATTTTGGGCTTGAGATAGTGCAATAGTGAGATATAGAATCTGTATTAATTGTTCATAAAGAACAAGATGTCATCATACGCTGTATAGATTGTATTTTTCATTTAGCTTCCTATAGAGCCAATGGAAATTTGCATTGATTTTGGGCTTGAGATAGTGCAATTGTGAGAAATAGAATCTGTATTAATTGTTCATAAAGAACAAGATGTCATCATAGGCTGTATAGATTGGCATTAACAATAACAGTGAAACCAATGGATTTCTTTTTTAACTTACCTATTAGCGATTCAATGTTCACTGCTCTTCTTGACATCACATTTCTCCTGTGATGGTCCAGTGGCTCTCTTGGTTAATGCGCCTGACTTGTGAAGAGGTGTTCATGTGCTCAACTCCACGAAGAGTATTTTTCATTTAGCTTCCTATAGAGCCAATGGAAATTTGCATTGATTTTGGGCTTGAGATAGTGCAATTGTGAGATATAGAATCTGTATTAATTGTTCATAAAGAACAAGATGTCATCATACGCTGTACAGATTGGCATTAACAGTAACATAGAGAAACCAATGGATTTCTTTTTTAACTTACCTATTAGCGATTCAATGTTCACTGCCCTTCTTGACATCAAATTGCACCTGTGGTGGTCCACTGGCTTACTGGTTTGATGCGCCTGCTTTGTGAACAGATGTTCATGAGTTCAACTCAACAGAAAGTATTTTTAATTTACTTACTCATAAGCTTCTTATAGAGCCAATGGAAATTTGCATTGATTTTGGATCTGAGATAGTGCAATTGTGAGAAATAGAATCTGTATTAATTGTTCATAAAGAACAAGATGTCATCATACGCTGTATAGATTGGCATTAACAATAACAGTGAAACCAATGGATTTCTTTCTTAACTTACCTATTAGCGATTCAATGTTCACTGCTCTTCTTGACATCAAATTTCTCCCGTGATGGTCCAGTGGCTCTGTGGGTTAATGCGCCTGACTTGTCAGCAAGTGTTCATGAGTTCGACTCCACGGAGAGTATTTTTCATTTAGCTTCCTATAGAGCCAATGGAAATTTGCATTGATTTTGGACCTGAGATACTGCAATTGTGAGATATAGAATCTGTATTAATTGTTCATAAAGAACAAGATGTCATCATACGCTGTACAGATTGGCATTAACAGTAACATAGAGAAACCAATGGATTTCTTTTTTAATTTACCTATTAGCAATTCAATGTTCACTGCTCTTCTTGACATCACATTTCTCCCGTGATGGTCCAGTGGCTCTCTGGGTTAATGCGCCTGACTTGTCTGCAAGTGTTCATGAGTTCGACTCTACGGAGAGTATTATTCATTTACCTTCCTATAGAGCCAATGGAAATTTGCATTGATTTTGGGCTTGAGATAGTGCAATAGTGAGATATAGAATCTGTATTAATTGTTCATAAAGAACAAGATGTCATCATACGCTGTATAGATTGTATTTTTCATTTATCTTCCTATAGAGCCAATGGAAATTTGCATTGATTTTGGGCTTGAGATAGTGCAATTGTGAGAAATAGAATCTGTATTAATTGTTCATAAAGAACAAGATGTCATCATACGCTGTACAGATTGGCATTAACAGTAACATAGAGAAACCAATGGATTTCTTTTTTAACTTACCTATTAGCGATTCAATGTTCACTGCTCTTCTTGACATCACATTTCTACCGTGATGGTCCAGTGGCTCTCTGGGTTAATGCGCCTGACTTGTCTGCAAGTGTTCATGAGTTCGACTCCACGGAGAGTATTATTCATTTACCTTCCTATAGAGCCAATGGAAATTTGCATTGATTTTGGGCTTGAGATAGTGCAATAGTGAGATATAGAATCTGTATTAATTGTTCATAAAGAACAAGATGTCATCATACGCTGTATAGATTGGCATTAACAATAACATAGTGAAACCAATGGATTTCTTTTTTAACTTACCTATTAGCGATTCAATGTTCACTGCTCTTCTTGACATCACATTTCTTCTGTGATGGTCCAGTGGCTCTCTTGGTTAATGCGCTTGACTTGTGAAGAGGTGTTCATGTGCTCAACTCCACGAAGAGTATTTTTCATTTAGCTTTCTATAGAGCCAATGGAAATTTGCATTGATTTTGGGCTTCAGATAGTGCAATTGTGAGATATAGAATCTGTATTAATTGTTCATAAAGAACAAGATGTCATCATACGCTGTACAGATTGGCATTAACAGTAACATAGAGAAACCAATGGATTTCTTTTTTAACTTACCTATTAGCGATTCAATGTTCATTGCCATTCTTGACATCAAATTGCACCTGTGATGGTCCATTGGCTTACTGGGTTGATGCGCCTGCTTTGTGAACAGATGTTCATGAGTTCAACTCAACAGAAAGTATTTTTAATTTACTTACTCATAAGCTTCTTATAGAGCCAATGGAAATTTGCATTGATTTTGGACCTGAGATAGTGCAATTGTGAGAAATAGAATCTGTATTAATTGTTCATAAAGAACAAGATGTCATCATACGCTGTATAGATTGGCATTAACAATAACATAGTGAAACCAATGGATTTCTTTTTTAACTTACCTATTAGCGATTCAATGTTCACTGCTCTTCTTGACATCACATTTCTCCTGTGATGGTCCAGTGGCTCTCTTGGTTAATGCGCCTGATTTATGAGAAAGTGTTCATGAGTTCAACTCCACGGAGAGTATTTTTCATTTAGCTTCCTATAGAGCCAATGGAAATTTGCATTGATTTTGGGCTTGAGATAGTGCAATTGTGAGATATAGAATCTGTATTAATTGTTCATAAAGAACAAGATGTCATCATACGCTGTACAGATTGGCATTAACAGTAACATAGAGAAACCAATGGATTTCTTTTTTAACTTACCTATTAGCGATTCAATGTTCACTGCCCTTCTTGACATCAAATTGCACCTGTGATGGTCCACTGGCTTACTGGGTTGATGCGCCTGCTTTGTGAACAGATGTTTATGAGTTCAACTCAACAGAAAGTATTTTTAATTTACTTACTCATAAGCTTCTTATAGAGCCAAGGGAAATTTGCATTGATTTTGGGCTTGAGATAGTGCAATAGTGAGATATAGAATCTGTATTAATTGTTCATAAAGAACAAGATGTCATCATACGCTGTATAGATTGGCATTAACAATAACATAGTGAAACCAATGGATTTCTTTTTTAACTTTCCTATTAGCGATTCAATGTTCACTGCTCTTCTTGACATCACATTTCTCCTGTGATGGTCCAGTGGCTCTCTTGGTTAATGCGCCTGACTTATGAGAAAGTGTTCATGAGTTCGACTCCACGGAGAGTATTTTTCATTTAGCTTCCTATAGAGCCAATGGAAATTTGCATTGATTTTGGGCTTGAGATAGTGCAATTGTGAGATATAGAATCTGTATTAATTGTTCATAAAGAACAAGATGTCATCATACGCTGTACAGATTGGCATTAACAGTAACATAGAGAAACCAATGGATTTCTTTTTTAACTTACCTATTAGCGATTCAATGTTCACTGCCCTTATTGACATCAAATTGCACCTGTGATGGTCCACTGGCTTACTGGGTTGATGCGCCTGCTTTGTGAACAGATGTTCATGAGTTCAACTCAACAGAAAGTATTTTTAATTTACTTACTCATAATCTTCTTATAGAGCCAATGGAAATTTGCATTGATTTTGGGCTTGAGATAGTGCAATAGTGAGATATAGAATCTGTATTAATTGCTCATAAAGAACAAGATGTCATCATACGCTGTATAGATTGGCATTAACAATAACATAGTGAAACCAATGGATTTCTTTTTTAACTTACCTATTAGCGATTCAATGTTCACTGCTCTTCTTGACATCACATTTCTTCTGTGATGGTCCAGTGGCTCTCTTGGTTAATGTGCTTGACTTGTGAAGAGGTGTTCATGTGCTCAACTCCACGAAGGGTATTTTTCATTTAGCTTCCTATAGAGCCAATGGAAATTTGCATTGATTTTGGGCTTGAGATAGTGCAATTGTGAGATATAGAATCTGTATTAATTGTTCATAAAGAACAAGATGTCATCATACGCTGTACAGATTGGCATTAACAGTAACATAGAGAAACCAATGGATTTCTTTTTTAATTTACCTATTAGCAATTCAATGTTCACTGCTCTTCTTGACATCACATTTCTCCCGTGATGGTCCAGTGGCTCTCTGGGTTAATGCGCCTGACTTGTCTGCAAGTGTTCATGAGTTCGACTCTACGGAGAGTATTATTCATTTACCTTCCTATAGAGCCAATGGAAATTTGCATTGATTTTGGGCTTGAGATAGTGCAATAGTGAGATATAGAATCTGTATTAATTGTTCATAAAGAACAAGATGTCATCATAGGCTGTATAGATTGTATTTTTCATTTAGCTTCCTATAGAGCCAATGGAAATTTGCATTGATTTTGGGCTTGAGATAGTGCAATTGTGAGAAATAGAATCTGTATTAATTGTTCATAAAGAACAAGATGTCATCATAGGCTGTATAGATTGGCATTAACAATAACAGTGAAACCAATGGATTTCTTTTTTAACTTACCTATTAGCGATTCAATGTTCACTGCTCTTCTTGACATCACATTTCTCCTGTGATGGTCCAGTGGCTCTCTTGGTTAATGCGCCTGACTTGTGAAGAGGTGTTCATGTGCTCAACTCCACGAAGAGTATTTTTCATTTAGCTTCCTATAGAGCCAATGGAAATTTGCATTGATTTTGGGCTTGAGATAGTGCAATTGTGAGATATAGAATCTGTATTAATTGTTCATAAAGAACAAGATGTCATCATACGCTGTACAGATTGGCATTAACAGTAACATAGAGAAACCAATGGATTTCTTTTTTAACTTACCTATTAGCGATTCAATGTTCACTGCCCTTCTTGACATCAAATTGCACCTGTGGTGGTCCACTGGCTTACTGGTTTGATGCGCCTGCTTTGTGAACAGATGTTCATGAGTTCAACTCAACAGAAAGTATTTTTAATTTACTTACTCATAAGCTTCTTATAGAGCCAATGGAAATTTGCATTGATTTTGGATCTGAGATAGTGCAATTGTGAGAAATAGAATCTGTATTAATTGTTCATAAAGAACAAGATGTCATCATACGCTGTATAGATTGGCATTAACAATAACAGTGAAACCAATGGATTTCTTTCTTAACTTACCTATTAGCGATTCAATGTTCACTGCTCTTCTTGACATCAAATTTCTCCCGTGATGGTCCAGTGGCTCTGTGGGTTAATGCGCCTGACTTGTCAGCAAGTGTTCATGAGTTCGACTCCACGGAGAGTATTTTTCATTTAGCTTCCTATAGAGCCAATGGAAATTTGCATTGATTTTGGACCTGAGATACTGCAATTGTGAGATATAGAATCTGTATTAATTGTTCATAAAGAACAAGATGTCATCATACGCTGTACAGATTGGCATTAACAGTAACATAGAGAAACCAATGGATTTCTTTTTTAATTTACCTATTAGCAATTCAATGTTCACTGCTCTTCTTGACATCACATTTCTCCCGTGATGGTCCAGTGGCTCTCTGGGTTAATGCGCCTGACTTGTCTGCAAGTGTTCATGAGTTCGACTCTACGGAGAGTATTATTCATTTACCTTCCTATAGAGCCAATGGAAATTTGCATTGATTTTGGGCTTGAGATAGTGCAATAGTGAGATATAGAATCTGTATTAATTGTTCATAAAGAACAAGATGTCATCATACGCTGTATAGATTGTATTTTTCATTTATCTTCCTATAGAGCCAATGGAAATTTGCATTGATTTTGGGCTTGAGATAGTGCAATTGTGAGAAATAGAATCTGTATTAATTGTTCATAAAGAACAAGATGTCATCATACGCTGTACAGATTGGCATTAACAGTAACATAGAGAAACCAATGGATTTCTTTTTTAACTTACCTATTAGCGATTCAATGTTCACTGCTCTTCTTGACATCACATTTCTACCGTGATGGTCCAGTGGCTCTCTGGGTTAATGCGCCTGACTTGTCTGCAAGTGTTCATGAGTTCGACTCCACGGAGAGTATTATTCATTTACCTTCCTATAGAGCCAATGGAAATTTGCATTGATTTTGGGCTTGAGATAGTGCAATAGTGAGATATAGAATCTGTATTAATTGTTCATAAAGAACAAGATGTCATCATACGCTGTATAGATTGGCATTAACAATAACATAGTGAAACCAATGGATTTCTTTTTTAACTTACCTATTAGCGATTCAATGTTCACTGCTCTTCTTGACGTCACATTTCTTCTGTGATGGTCCAGTGGCTCTCTTGGTTAATGCGCTTGACTTGTGAAGAGGTGTTCATGTGCTCAACTCCACGAAGAGTATTTTTCATTTAGCTTTCTATAGAGCCAATGGAAATTTGCATTGATTTTGGGCTTCAGATAGTGCAATTGTGAGATATAGAATCTGTATTAATTGTTCATAAAGAACAAGATGTCATCATACGCTGTACAGATTGGCATTAACAGTAACATAGAGAAACCAATGGATTTCTTTTTTAACTTACCTATTAGCGATTCAATGTTCATTGCCATTCTTGACATCAAATTGCACCTGTGATGGTCCATTGGCTTACTGGGTTGATGCGCCTGCTTTGTGAACAGATGTTCATGAGTTCAACTCAACAGAAAGTATTTTTAATTTACTTACTCATAAGCTTCTTATAGAGCCAATGGAAATTTGCATTGATTTTGGACCTGAGATAGTGCAATTGTGAGAAATAGAATCTGTATTAATTGTTCATAAAGAACAAGATGTCATCATACGCTGTATAGATTGGCATTAACAATAACATAGTGAAACCAATGGATTTCTTTTTTAACTTACCTATTAGCGATTCAATGTTCACTGCTCTTCTTGACATCACTTTTCTCCTGTGATGGTCCAGTGGCTCTCTGGGTTAATGCGCCTGACTTTTGAGCAAGTGTTCATGAGTTGGACTCCACAGAGAGTATTTTTCATTTAGCTTCCTATAGAGCCAATGGAAATTTGCATTGATTTTGGGCTTGAGATAGTGCAATTGTGAGATATAGAATCTCTATTAATTGTTCATAAAGAACAAGATGTCATCATACGCTGTATAGATTGGCATTAACAATAACATAGTGAAACCAATGGATTTCTTTTTTAACTTACCTATTAGCGATTCAATGTTCACTGCTCTTCTTGACATCACATTTCGCCTGTGATGGTCCAGTGGCTCTCTTGGTTAATGCGCCTGACTTGTGAAGAGGTGTTCATGTGCTCAACTCCACGAAGAGTATTTTTCATTTAGCTTCCTATAGAGCCAATGGAAATTTGCATTGATTTTGGGCTTGAGATAGTGCAATTGTGAGATATAGAATCTGTATTAATTGTTCATAAAGAACAAGATGTCATCATACGCTGTACAGATTGGCATTAACAGTAACATAGAGAAACCAATGGATTTCTTTTTTAACTTACCTATTAGCGATTCAATGTTCACTGCCCTTCTTGACATCTAATTGCACCTATGATGGTCCATTGGCTTACTGGGTTGATGCGCCTGCTTTGTGAATAGATGTTCATGAGTTCAACTCAACAGAAAGTATTTTTAATTTACTTACTCATAAGCTTCTTATAGAGCCAATGGAAATTTGCATTGATTTTGGACCTGAGATAGTGCAATTGTGAGAAATAGAATCTGTATTAATTGTTCATAAAGAACAAGATGTCATCATACGCTGTATAGATTGGCATTAACAATAACATAGTGAAACCAATGGATTTCTTTTTTAACTTACCTATTAGCGATTCAATGTTCACTGCTCTTCTTGACATCACATTTCTCCTGTGATGGTCCAGTGGCTCTCTTGGTTAATGCGCCTGACTTATGAGAAAGTGTTCATGAGTTCGACTCCACGGAGAGTATTTTTCATTTAGCTTCCTATAGAGCCAATGGAAATTTGCATTGATTTTGGGCTTGAGATAGTGCAATTGTGAGATATAGAATCTGTATTAATTGTTCATAAAGAACAAGATGTCATCATACGCTGTACAGATTGGCATTAACAGTAACATAGAGAAACCAATGGATTTCTTTTTTAACTTACCTATTAGCGATTCAATGTTCACTGCTCTTCTTGACATCACATTTCTACCGTGATGGTCCAGTGGCTCTCTGGGTTAATGCGCCTGACTTGTCTGCAAGTGTTCATGAGTTTGACTCCACGGAGAGTATTATTCATTTACCTTCCTATAGAGCCAATGGAAATTTGCATTGATTTTGGGCTTGAGATAGTGCAATAGTGAGATATAGAATCTCTATTAATTGTTCATAAAGAACAAGATGTCATCATACGCTGTATAGATTGGCATTAACAATAACATAGTGAAACCAATGGATTTCTTTTTTAACTTACCTATTAGCGATTCAATGTTCACTGCTCTTCTTGACATCACATTTCTTCTGTGATGGTCCAGTGGCTCTCTTGGTTAATGCGCTTGACTTGTGAAGAGGTGTTCATGTGCTCAACTCCACGAAGAGTATTTTTCATTTAGCTTTCTATAGAGCCAATGGAAATTTGCATTGATTTTGGGCTTCAGATAGTGCAATTGTGAGATATAGAATCTGTATTAATTGTTCATAAAGAACAAGATGTCATCATACGCTGTACAGATTGGCATTAACAGTAACATAGAGAAACCAATGGATTTCTTTTTTAACTTACCTATTAGCGATTCAATGTTCATTGCCATTCTTGACATCAAATTGCACCTGTGATGGTCCATTGGCTTACTGGGTTGATGCGCCTGCTTTGTGAACAGATGTTCATGAGTTCAACTCAACAGAAAGTATTTTTAATTTACTTACTCATAAGCTTCTTATAGAGCCAATGGAAATTTGCATTGATTTTGGACCTGAGATAGTGCAATTGTGAGAAATAGAATCTGTATTAATTGTTCATAAAGAACAAGATGTCATCATACGCTGTATAGATTGGCATTAACAATAACATAGTGAAACCAATGGATTTCTTTTTTAACTTACCTATTAGCGATTCAATGTTCACTGCTCTTCTTGACATCACATTTCTCCTGTGATGGTCCAGTGGCTCTCTGGGTTAATGCGCCTGACTTTTGAGCAAGTGTTCATGAGTTGGACTCCAAAGAGAGTATTTTTCATTTAGCTTCCATTAGAGCCAATGGAAATTTGCATTGATTTTGGGCTTGAGATAGTGCAATTGTGAGAAATAGAATCTGTATTAATTGTTCATAAAGAACAAGATGTCATCATAGGCTGTATAGATTGGCATTAACAATAACAGTGAAACCAATGGATTTCTTTTTTAACTTACCTATTAGCGATTCAATGTTCACTGCTCTTCTTGACATCACATTTCTCCTGTGATGGTCCAGTGGCTCTCTTGGTTAATGCGCCTGACTTGTGAAGAGGTGTTCATGTGCTCAACTCCACGAAGAGTATTTTTCATTTAGCTTCCTATAGAGCCAATGGAAATTTGCATTGATTTTGGGCTTGAGATAGTGCAATTGTGAGATATAGAATCTGTATTAATTGTTCATAAAGAACAAGATGTCATCATACGCTGTACAGATTGGCATTAACAGTAACATAGAGAAACCAATGGATTTCTTTTTTAACTTACCTATTAGCGATTCAATGTTCACTGCCCTTCTTGACATCAAATTGCACCTGTGATGGTCTATTGGCTTACTGGGTTGATGCGCCTGCTTTGTGAACAGATGTTCATGAGTTCAACTCAACAGAAAGTATTTTTAATTTACTTACTCATAAGCTTCTTATAGAGCCAATGGAAATTTGCATTGATTTTGGACCTGAGATAGTGCAATTGTGAGAAATAGAATCTGTATTAATTGTTCATAAAGAACAAGATATCATCATACGCTGTATAGATTGGCATTAACAATAACATAGTGAAACCAATGGATTTCTTTTTTAACTTAGCTATTAGCGATTCAATGTTCACTGCTCTTCTTGACATCACATTTCTCCCGTGATGGTCCAGTGGCTCTCTGGGTTAATGCGCCTGACTTTTGAGCAAGTGTTCATGAGTTGGACTCCACAGAGAGTATTTTTCATTTAGCTTCCTATAGAGCTAATGGAAATTTGCATTCATTTTGGGCTTGAGATAGTGCAATTGTGAGATATAGAATCTGTATTAATTGTTCATAAAGAACAAGATGTCATCATACGCTGTACAGATTGGCATTAACAGTAACATAGAGAAACCAATGGATTTCTTTTTTAACTTACCTATTAGCGATTCAATGTTCACTGCTCTTCTTGACATCACATTTCTACCGTGATGGTCCAGTGGCTCTCTGGGTTAATGCGCCTGACTTGTCTGCAAGTGTTCATGAGTTTGACTCCACGGAGAGTATTATTCATTTACCTTCCTATAGAGCCAATGGAAATTTGCATTGATTTTGGGCTTGAGATAGTGCAATAGTGAGATATAGAATCTCTATTAATTGTTCATAAAGAACAAGATGTCATCATACGCTGTATAGATTGGCATTAACAATAACATAGTGAAACCAATGGATTTCTTTTTTAACTTACCTATTAGCGATTCAATGTTCACTGCTCTTCTTGACATCACATTTCTTCTGTGATGGTCCAGTGGCTCTCTTGGTTAATGCGCTTGACTTGTGAAGAGGTGTTCATGTGCTCAACTCCACGAAGAGTATTTTTCATTTAGCTTTCTATAGAGCCAATGGAAATTTGCATTGATTTTGGGCTTCAGATAGTGCAATTGTGAGATATAGAATCTGTATTAATTGTTCATAAAGAACAAGATGTCATCATACGCTGTACAGATTGGCATTAACAGTAACATAGAGAAACCAATGGATTTCTTTTTTAACTTACCTATTAGCGATTCAATGTTCATTGCCATTCTTGACATCAAATTGCACCTGTGATGGTCCATTGGCTTACTGGGTTGATGCGCCTGCTTTGTGAACAGATGTTCATGAGTTCAACTCAACAGAAAGTATTTTTAATTTACTTACTCATAAGCTTCTTATAGAGCCAATGGAAATTTGCATTGATTTTGGACCTGAGATAGTGCAATTGTGAGAAATAGAATCTGTATTAATTGTTCATAAAGAACAAGATGTCATCATACGCTGTATAGATTGGCATTAACAATAACATAGTGAAACCAATGGATTTCTTTTTTAACTTACCTATTAGCGATTCAATGTTCACTGCTCTTCTTGACATCACATTTCTCCTGTGATGGTCCAGTGGCTCTCTGGGTTAATGCGCCTGACTTTTGAGCAAGTGTTCATGAGTTGGAATCCACAGAGAGTATTTTTCATTTAGCTTCCTATAGAGCCAATGGAAATTTGCATTGATTTTGGGCTTGAGATAGTGCAATTGTGAGATATAGAATCTCTATTAATTGTTCATAAAGAACAAGATGTCATCATACGCTGTATAGATTGGCATTAACAATAACATAGTGAAACCAATGGATTTCTTTTTTAACTTACCTATTAGCGATTCAATGTTCACTGCTCTTCTTGACATCACATTTCTCCTGTGATGGTCCAGTGGCTCTCTTGGTTAATGCGCCTGACTTGTGAAGAGGTGTTCATGTGCTCAACTCCACGAAGAGTATTTTTCATTTAGCTTCCTATAGAGCCAATGGAAATTTGCATTGATTTTGGGCTTCAGATAGTGCAATTGTGAGATATAGAATCTGTATTAATTGTTCATAAAGAACAAGATGTCATCATACGCTGTACAGATTGGCATTAACAGTAACATAGAGAAACCAATGGATTTCTTTTTTAACTTACCTATTAGCGATTCAATGTTCACTGCCCTTCTTGACATCAAATTCCACCTGTGATGGTCCATTGGCTTACTGTGTTGATGCGCCTGCTTTGTGAACAGATGTTCATGAGTTCAACTCAACAGAAAGTATTTTTAATTTACTTACTCATAAGCTTCTTATAGAGCCAATGGAAATTTGCATTGATTTTGGACCTGAGATAGTGCAATTGTGAGAAATAGAATCTGTATTAATTGTTCATAAAGAACAAGATATCATCATACGCTGTATAGATTGGCATTAACAATAACATAGTGAAACCAATGGATTTCTTTTTTAACTTAGCTATTAGCGATTCAATGTTCACTGCTCTTCTTGACATCACATTTCTCCCGTGATGGTCCAGTGGCTCTCTGGGTTAATGCGCCTGACTTTTGAGCAAGTGTTCATGAGTTGGACTCCACAGAGAGTATTTTTCATTTAGCTTCCTATAGAGCTAATGGAAATTTGCATTCATTTTGGGCTTGAGATAGTGCAATTGTGAGATATAGAATCTGTATTAATTGTTCATAAAGAACAAGATGTCATCATACGCTGTACAGATTGGCATTAACAGTAACATAGAGAAACCAATGGATTTCTTTTTTAACTTACCTATTAGCGATTCAATGTTCACTGCTCTTCTTGACATCACTTTTCTCCCGTGATGGTCCAGTGGCTATTTGTGTTAATGCGCCTGACTTGTCAGCAAGTGTTCATGAGTTCGACTCCACGGAGAGTATTATTCATTTACCTTCCTATAGAGCCAATGGAAATTTGCATTGATTTTGGGCTTGAGATAGTGCAATAGTGAGATATAGAATCTCTATTAATTGTTCATAAAGAACAAGATGTCATCATACGCTGTATAGATTGGCATTAACAATAACATAGTGAAACCAATGGATTTCTTTTTTAACTTACCTATTAGCGATTCAATGTTCACTGCTCTTCTTGACATCACATTTCTTCTGTGATGGTCCAGTGGCTCTCTTGGTTAATGCGCTTGACTTGTGAAGAGGTGTTCATGTGCTCAACTCCACGAAGAGTATTTTTCATTTAGCTTTCTATAGAGCCAATGGAAATTTGCATTGATTTTGGGCTTCAGATAGTGCAATTGTGAGATATAGAATCTGTATTAATTGTTCATAAAGAACAAGATGTCATCATACGCTGTACAGATTGGCATTAACAGTAACATAGAGAAACCAATGGATTTCTTTTTTAACTTACCTATTAGCGATTCAATGTTCATTGCCATTCTTGACATCAAATTGCACCTGTGATGGTCCATTGGCTTACTGGGTTGATGCGCCTGCTTTGTGAACAGATGTTCATGAGTTCAACTCAACAGAAAGTATTTTTAATTTACTTACTCATAAGCTTCTTATAGAGCCAATGGAAATTTGCATTGATTTTGGACCTGAGATAGTGCAATTGTGAGAAATAGAATCTGTATTAATTGTTCATAAAGAACAAGATGTCATCATACGCTGTATAGATTGGCATTAACAATAACATAGTGAAACCAATGGATTTCTTTTTTAACTTACCTATTAGCGATTCAATGTTCACTGCTCTTCTTGACATCACATTTCTCCTGTGATGGTCCAGTGGCTCTCTGGGTTAATGCGCCTGACTTTTGAGCAAGTGTTCATGAGTTGGAATCCACAGAGAGTATTTTTCATTTAGCTTCCTATAGAGCCAATGGAAATTTGCATTGATTTTGGGCTTGAGATAGTGCAATTGTGAGATATAGAATCTCTATTAATTGTTCATAAAGAACAAGATGTCATCATACGCTGTATAGATTGGCATTAACAATAACATAGTGAAACCAATGGATTTCTTTTTTAACTTACCTATTAGCGATTCAATGTTCACTGCTCTTCTTGACATCACATTTCTCCTGTGATGGTCCAGTGGCTCTCTTGGTTAATGCGCCTGACTTGTGAAGAGGTGTTCATGTGCTCAACTCCACGAAGAGTATTTTTCATTTAGCTTCCTATAGAGCCAATGGAAATTTGCATTGATTTTGGGCTTCAGATAGTGCAATTGTGAGATATAGAATCTGTATTAATTGTTCATAAAGAACAAGATGTCATCATACGCTGTACAGATTGGCATTAACAGTAACATAGAGAAACCAATGGATTTCTTTTTTAACTTACCTATTAGCGATTCAATGTTCACTGCCCTTCTTGACATCAAATTCCACCTGTGATGGTCCATTGGCTTACTGTGTTGATGCGCCTGCTTTGTGAACAGATGTTCATGAGTTCAACTCAACAGAAAGTATTTTTAATTTACTTACTCATAAGCTTCTTATAGAGCCAATGGAAATTTGCATTGATTTTGGACCTGAGATAGTGCAATTGTGAGAAATAGAATCTGTATTAATTGTTCATAAACAACAAGATGTCATCATACGCTGTATAGATTGGCATTAACAATAACATAGTGAAACCAATGGATTTCTTTTTTAACTTACCTATTAGCGATTCAATGTTCACTGCTCTTCTTGACATCACATTTCTCCCGTGATGGTCCAGTGGCTCTCTGGGTTAATGCGCCTGACTTTTGAGCAAGTGTTCATGAGTTGGACTCCACAGAGAGTATTTTTCATTTAGCTTCCTATAGAGCCAATGGAAATTTGCATTGATTTTGGGCTTGAGATAGTGCAATTGTGAGATATAGAATCTGTATTAATTGTTCATAAAGAACAAGATGTCATCATACGCTGTACAGATTGGCATTAACAGTAACATAGAGAAACCAATGGATTTCTTTTTTAACTTACCTATTAGCGATTCAATGTTCACTGCTCTTCTTGACATCACTTTTCTCCCGTGATGGTCCAGTGGCTATTTGTGTTAATGCGCCTGACTTGTCAGCAAGTGTTCATGAGTTCGACTCTACGGAGAGTATTTTTCATTTAGCTTCCTATAGAGCCAATGGAAATTTGCATTGATTTTGGGCTTGAGATAGTGCAATTGTGAGATATAGAATCTGTATTAATTGTTCATAAAGAACAAGATGTCATCATACGCTGTACAGATTGGCATTAACAGTAACATAGAGAAACCAATGGATTTCTTTTTTAACTTACCTATTAGCGATTCAATGTTCACTGCCCTTCTTGACATCAAATTGCACCTGTGATGGTCCATTGGCTTACTGGGTTGATGCGCCTGCTTTGTGAACAGATGTTCATGAGTTCAACTCAACAGAAAGTATTTTTAATTTACTTACTCATAAGCTTCTTATAGAGCCAATGGAAATTTGCATTGATTTTGGACCTGAGATAGTGCAATTGTGAGAAATAGAATCTGTATTAATTGTTCATAAAGAACAAGATGTCATCATACGCTGTATAGATTGGCATTAACAATAACATAGTGAAACCAATGGATTTCTTTTTTAACTTACCTATTAGCGATTCAATGTTCACTGCTCTTCTTGACATCACATTTCTCCCGTGATGGTCCAGTGGCTCTCTGGGTTAATGCGCCTGACTTTTGAGCAAGTGTTCATGAGTTGGATTCCACAGAGAGTATTTTTCATTTAGCTTCCTATAGAGCCAATGGAAATTTGCATTGATTTTGGGCTTGAGATAGTGCAATTGTGAGATATAGAATCTGTATTAATTGTTCATAAAGAACAAGATGTCATCATACGCTGTACAGATTGACATTAACAGTAACATAGAGAAACCAATGGATTTCTTTTTTAATTTACCTATTAGCAATTCAATGTTCACTGCTCTTCTTGACATCACATTTCTACCGTGATGGTCCAGTGGCTCTCTGGGTTAATGCGCCTGACTTGTCTGCAAGTGTTCATGAGTTCGACTCCACGGAGAGTATTATTCATCTACCTTCCTATAGAGCCAATGGAAATTTGCATTGATTTTGGGCTTGAGATAGTGCAATAGTGAGATATAAAATCTGTATTAATTGTTCATAAAGATCAAGATGTCATCATGCGCTGTATAGATTGGCATTAACAATAACATAGTGAAACCAATGGATTTCTTTTTTAACTTACCTATTAGCGATTCAATGTTCACTGCTCTTCTTGACATCACATTTCTCCTGTGATGGTCCAGTGGCTCTCTTGGTTAATGCGCCTGACTTGTGAAGAGGTGTTCATGTGCTCAACTCCACGAAGAGTATTTTTCATTTAGCTTCCTATAGAGCCAATGGAAATTTGCATTGATTTTGGGCTTCAGATAGTGCAATTGTGAGATATAGAATCTGTATTAATTGTTCATAAAGAACAAGATGTCATCATACGCTGTACAGATTGGCATTAACAGTAACATAGAGAAACCAATGGATTTCTTTTTTAACTTACCTATTAGCGATTCAATGTTCACTGCCCTTCTTGACATCAAATTGCACCTGTGATGGTCCATTGGCTTACTGGGTTGATGCGCCTGCTTTGTGAACAGATGTTCATGAGTTCAACTCAACAGAAAGTATTTTTAATTTACTTACTCATAAGCTTCTTATAGAGCCAATGGAAATTTGCATTGATTTTGGACCTGAGATAGTGCAATTGTGAGAAATAGAATCTGTATTAATTGTTCATAAAGAACAAGATGTCATCATACGCTGTATAGATTGGCATTAACAATAACATAGTGAAACCAATGGATTTCTTTTTTAACTTACCTATTAGCGATTCAATGTTCACTGCTCTTCTTGACATCACATTTCTCCTGTGATGGTCCAGTGGCTCTCTGGGTTAATGCGCCTGACTTTTGAGCAAGTGTTCATGAGTTGGAATCCACAGAGAGTATTTTTCATTTAGCTTCCTATAGAGCCAATGGAAATTTGCATTGATTTTGGGCTTGAGATAGTGCAATTGTGAGATATAGAATCTCTATTAATTGTTCATAAAGAACAAGATGTCATCATACGCTGTATAGATTGGCATTAACAATAACATAGTGAAACCAATGGATTTCTTTTTTAACTTACCTATTAGCGATTCAATGTTCACTGCTCTTCTTGACATCACATTTCTCCTGTGATGGTCCAGTGGCTCTCTTGGTTAATGCGCCTGACTTGTGAAGAGGTGTTCATGTGCTCAACTCCACGAAGAGTATTTTTCATTTAGCTTCCTATAGAGCCAATGGAAATTTGCATTGATTTTGGGCTTCAGATAGTGCAATTGTGAGATATAGAATCTGTATTAATTGTTCATAAAGAACAAGATGTCATCATACGCTGTACAGATTGGCATTAACAGTAACATAGAGAAACCAATGGATTTCTTTTTTAACTTACCTATTAGCGATTCAATGTTCACTGCCCTTCTTGACATCAAATTCCACCTGTGATGGTCCATTGGCTTACTGTGTTGATGCGCCTGCTTTGTGAACAGATGTTCATGAGTTCAACTCAACAGAAAGTATTTTTAATTTACTTACTCATAAGCTTCTTATAGAGCCAATGGAAATTTGCATTGATTTTGGACCTGAGATAGTGCAATTGTGAGAAATAGAATCTGTATTAATTGTTCATAAACAACAAGATGTCATCATACGCTGTATAGATTGGCATTAACAATAACATAGTGAAACCAATGGATTTCTTTTTTAACTTACCTATTAGCGATTCAATGTTCACTGCTCTTCTTGACATCACATTTCTCCCGTGATGGTCCAGTGGCTCTCTGGGTTAATGCGCCTGACTTTTGAGCAAGTGTTCATGAGTTGGACTCCACAGAGAGTATTTTTCATTTAGCTTCCTATAGAGCCAATGGAAATTTGCATTGATTTTGGGCTTGAGATAGTGCAATTGTGAGATATAGAATCTGTATTAATTGTTCATAAAGAACAAGATGTCATCATACGCTGTACAGATTGGCATTAACAGTAACATAGAGAAACCAATGGATTTCTTTTTTAACTTACCTATTAGCGATTCAATGTTCACTGCTCTTCTTGACATCACTTTTCTCCCGTGATGGTCCAGTGGCTATTTGTGTTAATGCGCCTGACTTGTCAGCAAGTGTTCATGAGTTCGACTCTACGGAGAGTATTTTTCATTTAGCTTCCTATAGAGCCAATGGAAATTTGCATTGATTTTGGGCTTGAGATAGTGCAATTGTGAGATATAGAATCTGTATTAATTGTTCATAAAGAACAAGATGTCATCATACGCTGTACAGATTGGCATTAACAGTAACATAGAGAAACCAATGGATTTCTTTTTTAACTTACCTATTAGCGATTCAATGTTCACTGCCCTTCTTGACATCAAATTGCACCTGTGATGGTCCATTGGCTTACTGGGTTGATGCGCCTGCTTTGTGAACAGATGTTCATGAGTTCAACTCAACAGAAAGTATTTTTAATTTACTTACTCATAAGCTTCTTATAGAGCCAATGGAAATTTGCATTGATTTTGGACCTGAGATAGTGCAATTGTGAGAAATAGAATCTGTATTAATTGTTCATAAAGAACAAGATGTCATCATACGCTGTATAGATTGGCATTAACAATAACATAGTGAAACCAATGGATTTCTTTTTTAACTTACCTATTAGCGATTCAATGTTCACTGCTCTTCTTGACATCACATTTCTCCCGTGATGGTCCAGTGGCTCTCTGGGTTAATGCGCCTGACTTTTGAGCAAGTGTTCATGAGTTGGATTCCACAGAGAGTATTTTTCATTTAGCTTCCTATAGAGCCAATGGAAATTTGCATTGATTTTGGGCTTGAGATAGTGCAATTGTGAGATATAGAATCTGTATTAATTGTTCATAAAGAACAAGATGTCATCATACGCTGTACAGATTGACATTAACAGTAACATAGAGAAACCAATGGATTTCTTTTTTAATTTACCTATTAGCAATTCAATGTTCACTGCTCTTCTTGACATCACATTTCTACCGTGATGGTCCAGTGGCTCTCTGGGTTAATGCGCCTGACTTGTCTGCAAGTGTTCATGAGTTCGACTCCACGGAGAGTATTATTCATCTACCTTCCTATAGAGCCAATGGAAATTTGCATTGATTTTGGGCTTGAGATAGTGCAATAGTGAGATATAAAATCTGTATTAATTGTTCATAAAGATCAAGATGTCATCATGCGCTGTATAGATTGGCATTAACAATAACATAGTGAAACCAATGGATTTCTTTTTTAACTTACCTATTAGCGATTCAATGTTCACTGCTCTTCTTGACATCACATTTCTCCTGTGATGGTCCAGTGGCTCTCTTGGTTAATGCGCCTGACTTGTGAAGAGGTGTTCATGTGCTCAACTCCACGAAGAGTATTTTTCATTTAGCTTCCTATAGAGCCAATGGAAATTTGCATTGATTTTGGGCTTCAGATAGTGCAATTGTGAGATATAGAATCTGTATTAATTGTTCATAAAGAACAAGATGTCATCATACGCTGTACAGATTGGCATTAACAGTAACATAGAGAAACCAATGGATTTCTTTTTTAACTTACCTATTAGCGATTCAATGTTCACTGCCCTTCTTGACATCAAATTGCACCTGTGATGGTCCATTGGCTTACTGGGTTGATGCGCCTGCTTTGTGAACAGATGTTCATGAGTTCAACTCAACAGAAAGTATTTTTAATTTACTTACTCATAAGCTTCTTATAGAGCCAATGGAAATTTGCATTGATTTTGGACCTGAGATAGTGCAATTGTGAGAAATAGAATCTGTATTAATTGTTCATAAAGAACAAGATGTTATCATACGCTGTATAGATTGGCATTAACAATAACATAGTGAAACCAATGGATTTCTTTTTTAACTTTCCTATTAGCGATTCAATGTTCACTGCTCTTCTTGACATCACATTTCTCCTGTGATGGTCCAGTGGCTCTCTTGGTTAATGCGCCTGACTTATGAGAAAGTGTTCATGAGTTCGACTCCACGGAGAGTATTTTTCATTTAGCTTCCTATAGAGCCAATGGAAATTTGCATTGATTTTGGGCTTGAGATAGTGCAATTGTGAGATATAGAATCTGTATTAATTGTTCATAAAGAACAAGATGTCATCATACGCTGTACAGATTGGCATTAACAGTAACATAGAGAAACCAATGGATTTCTTTTTTAACTTACCTATTAGCGATTCAATGTTCACTGCCCTTCTTGACATCAAATTGCACCTGTGATGGTCCACTGGCTTACTGGGTTGATGCGCCTGCTTTGTGAACAGATGTTTATGAGTTCAACTCAACAGAAAGTATTTTTAATTTACTTACTCATAAGCTTCTTATAGAGCCAAGGGAAATTTGCATTGATTTTGGGCTTGAGATAGTGCAATAGTGAGATATAGAATCTGTATTAATTGTTCATAAAGAACAAGATGTCATCATACGCTGTATAGATTGGCATTAACAATAACATAGTGAAACCAATGGATTTCTTTTTTAACTTTCCTATTAGCGATTCAATGTTCACTGCTCTTCTTGACATCACATTTCTCCTGTGATGGTCCAGTGGCTCTCTTGGTTAATGCGCCTGACTTATGAGAAAGTGTTCATGAGTTCGACTCCACGGAGAGTATTTTTCATTTAGCTTCCTATAGAGCCAATGGAAATTTGCATTGATTTTGGGCTTGAGATAGTGCAATTGTGAGATATAGAATCTGTATTAATTGTTCATAAAGAACAAGATGTCATCATACGCTGTACAGATTGGCATTAACAGTAACATAGAGAAACCAATGGATTTCTTTTTTAACTTACCTATTAGCGATTCAATGTTCACTGCCCTTCTTGACATCAAATTGCACCTGTGATGGTCCACTGGCTTACTGGGTTGATGCGCCTGCTTTGTGAACAGATGTTCATGAGTTCAACTCAACAGAAAGTATTTTTAATTTACTTACTCATAAGCTTCTTATAGAGCCAATGGAAATTTGCATTGATTTTGGGCTTGAGATAGTGCAATAGTGAGATATAGAATCTGTATTAATTGTTCATAAAGAACAAGATGTCATCATACGCTGTATAGATTGTATTTTTCATTTAGCTTCCTATAGAGCCAATGGAAATTTGCATTGATTTTGGGCTTGAGATAGTGCAATTGTGAGAAATAGAATCTGTATTAATTGTTCATAAAGAACAAGATGTCATCATACGCTGTACAGATTGGCATTAACAGTAACATAGAGAAACCAATGGATTTCTTTTTTAACTTACCTATTAGCGATTCAATGTTCACTGCTCTTCTTGACATCACATTTCTACCGTGATGGTCCAGTGGCTCTCTGGGTTAATGCGCCTGACTTGTCTGCAAGTGTTCATGAGTTCGACTCCACGGAGAGTATTATTCATTTACCTTCCTATAGAGCCAATGGAAATTTGCATTGATTTTGGGCTTGAGATAGTGCAATAGTGAGATATAGAATCTGTATTAATTGTTCATAAAGAACAAGATGTCATCATACGCTGTATAGATTGGCATTAACAATAACATAGTGAAACCAATGGATTTCTTTTTTAACTTACCTATTAGCGATTCAATGTTCACTGCTCTTCTTGACATCACATTTCTTCTGTGATGGTCCAGTGGCTCTCTTGGTTAATGCGCTTGACTTGTGAAGAGGTGTTCATGTGCTCAACTCCACGAAGAGTATTTTTCATTTAGCTTTCTATAGAGCCAATGGAAATTTGCATTGATTTTGGGCTTCAGATAGTGCAATTGTGAGATATAGAATCTGTATTAATTGTTCATAAAGAACAAGATGTCATCATACGCTGTACAGATTGGCATTAACAGTAACATAGAGAAACCAATGGATTTCTTTTTTAACTTACCTATTAGCGATTCAATGTTCATTGCCATTCTTGACATCAAATTGCACCTGTGATGGTCCATTGGCTTACTGGGTTGATGCGCCTGCTTTGTGAACAGATGTTCATGAGTTCAACTCAACAGAAAGTATTTTTAATTTACTTACTCATAAGCTTCTTATAGAGCCAATGGAAATTTGCATTGATTTTGGACCTGAGATAGTGCAATTGTGAGAAATAGAATCTGTATTAATTGTTCATAAAGAACAAGATGTCATCATACGCTGTATAGATTGGCATTAACAATAACATAGTGAAACCAATGGATTTCTTTTTTAACTTACCTATTAGCGATTCAATGTTCACTGCTCTTCTTGACATCACATTTCTCCTGTGATGGTCCAGTGGCTCTCTGGGTTAATGCGCCTGACTTTTGAGCAAGTGTTCATGAGTTGGACTCCACAGTGAGTATTTTTCATTTAGCTTCCTATAGAGCCAATGGAAATTTGCATTGATTTTGGGCTTGAGATAGTGCAATTGTGAGATATAGAATCTCTATTAATTGTTCATAAAGAACAAGATGTCATCATACGCTGTATAGATTGGCATTAACAATAACATAGTGAAACCAATGGATTTCTTTTTTAACTTACCTATTAGCGATTCAATGTTCACTGCTCTTCTTGACATCACATTTCTCCTGTGATGGTCCAGTGGCTCTCTTGGTTAATGCGCCTGACTTGTGAAGAGGTGTTCATGTGCTCAACTCCACGAAGAGTATTTTTCATTTAGCTTCCTATAGAGCCAATGGAAATTTGCATTGATTTTGGGCTTGAGATAGTGCAATTGTGAGATATAGAATCTGTATTAATTGTTCATAAAGAACAAGATGTCATCATACGCTGTACAGATTGGCATTAACAGTAACATAGAGAAACCAATGGATTTCTTTTTTAACTTACCTATTAGCGATTCAATGTTCACTGCCCTTCTTGACATCTAATTGCACCTATGATGGTCCATTGGCTTACTGGGTTGATGCGCCTGCTTTGTGAATAGATGTTCATGAGTTCAACTCAACAGAAAGTATTTTTAATTTACTTACTCATAAGCTTCTTATAGAGCCAATGGAAATTTGCATTGATTTTGGACCTGAGATAGTGCAATTGTGAGAAATAGAATCTGTATTAATTGTTCATAAAGAACAAGATGTCATCATACGCTGTATAGATTGGCATTAACAATAACATAGTGAAACCAATGGATTTCTTTTTTAACTTACCTATTAGCGATTCAATGTTCACTGCTCTTCTTGACATCACATTTCTCCTGTGATGGTCCAGTGGCTCTCTTGGTTAATGCGCCTGACTTATGAGAAAGTGTTCATGAGTTCGACTCCACGGAGAGTATTTTTCATTTAGCTTCCTATAGAGCCAATGGAAATTTGCATTGATTTTGGGCTTGAGATAGTGCAATTGTGAGATATAGAATCTGTATTAATTGTTCATAAAGAACAAGATGTCATCATACGCTGTACAGATTGGCATTAACAGTAACATAGAGAAACCAATGGATTTCTTTTTTAATTTACCTATTAGCAATTCAATGTTCACTGCTCTTCTTGACATCACATTTCTACCGTGATGGTCCAGTGGCTCTCTGGGTTAATGCGCCTGACTTGTCTGCAAGTGTTCATGAGTTCGACTCCACGGAGAGTATTATTCATTTACCTTCCTATAGAGCCAATGGAAATTTGCATTGATTTTGGGCTTGAGATAGTGCAATAGTGAGATATAAAATCTGTATTAATTGTTCATAAAGATCAAGATGTCATCATACGCTGTATAGATTGGCATTAACAATAACATAGTGAAACCAATGGATTTCTTTTTTAACTTACCTATTAGCGATTCAATGTTCACTGCTCTTCTTGACATCACATTTCTTCTGTGATGGTCCAGTGGCTCTCTTGGTTAATGCGCTTGACTTGTGAAGAGGTGTTCATGTGCTCAACTCCACGAAGAGTATTTTTCATTTAGCTTTCTATAGAGCCAATGGAAATTTGCATTGATTTTGGGCTTCAGATAGTGCAATTGTGAGATATAGAATCTGTATTAATTGTTCATAAAGAACAAGATGTCATCATACGCTGTACAGATTGGCATTAACAGTAACATAGAGAAACCAATGGATTTCTTTTTTAACTTACCTATTAGCGATTCAATGTTCATTGCCATTCTTGACATCAAATTGCACCTGTGATGGTCCATTGGCTTACTGGGTTGATGCGCCTGCTTTGTGAACAGATGTTCATGAGTTCAACTCAACAGAAAGTATTTTTAATTTACTTACTCATAAGCTTCTTATAGAGCCAATGGAAATTTGCATTGATTTTGGACCTGAGATAGTGCAATTGTGAGAAATAGAATCTGTATTAATTGTTCATAAAGAACAAGATGTCATCATACGCTGTATAGATTGGCATTAACAATAACATAGTGAAACCAATGGATTTCTTTTTTAACTTACCTATTAGCGATTCAATGTTCACTGCTCTTCTTGACATCACATTTCTCCTGTGATGGTCCAGTGGCTCTCTGGGTTAATGCGCCTGACTTTTGAGCAAGTGTTCATGAGTTGGACTCCACAGAGAGTATTTTTCATTTAGCTTCCATTAGAGCCAATGGAAATTTGCATTGATTTTGGGCTTGAGATAGTGCAATTGTGAGAAATAGAATCTGTATTAATTGTTCATAAAGAACAAGATGTCATCATAGGCTGTATAGATTGGCATTAACAATAACAGTGAAACCAATGGATTTCTTTTTTAACTTACCTATTAGCGATTCAATGTTCACTGCTCTTCTTGACATCACATTTCTCCTGTGATGGTCCAGTGGCTCTCTTGGTTAATGCGCCTGACTTGTGAAGAGGTGTTCATGTGCTCAACTCCACGAAGAGTATTTTTCATTTAGCTTCCTATAGAGCCAATGGAAATTTGCATTGATTTTGGGCTTGAGATAGTGCAATTGTGAGATATAGAATCTGTATTAATTGTTCATAAAGAACAAGATGTCATCATACGCTGTACAGATTGGCATTAACAGTAACATAGAGAAACCAATGGATTTCTTTTTTAACTTACCTATTAGCGATTCAATGTTCACTGCCCTTCTTGACATCAAATTGCACCTGTGATGGTCTATTGGCTTACTGGGTTGATGCGCCTGCTTTGTGAACAGATGTTCATGAGTTCAACTCAACAGAAAGTATTTTTAATTTACTTACTCATAAGCTTCTTATAGAGCCAATGGAAATTTGCATTGATTTTGGACCTGAGATAGTGCAATTGTGAGAAATAGAATCTGTATTAATTGTTCATAAAGAACAAGATATCATCATACGCTGTATAGATTGGCATTAACAATAACATAGTGAAACCAATGGATTTCTTTTTTAACTTAGCTATTAGCGATTCAATGTTCACTGCTCTTCTTGACATCACATTTCTCCCGTGATGGTCCAGTGGCTCTCTGGGTTAATGCGCCTGATTTTTGAGCAAGTGTTCATGAGTTGGACTCCACAGAGAGTATTTTTCATTTAGCTTCCTATAGAGCTAATGGAAATTTGCATTCATTTTGGGCTTGAGATAGTGCAATTGTGAGATATAGAATCTGTATTAATTGTTCATAAAGAACAAGATGTCATCATACGCTGTACAGATTGGCATTAACAGTAACATAGAGAAACCAATGGATTTCTTTTTTAACTTACCTATTAGCGATTCAATGTTCACTGCTCTTCTTGACATCACATTTCTACCGTGATGGTCCAGTGGCTCTCTGGGTTAATGCGCCTGACTTGTCTGCAAGTGTTCATGAGTTTGACTCCACGGAGAGTATTATTCATTTACCTTCCTATAGAGCCAATGGAAATTTGCATTGATTTTGGGCTTGAGATAGTGCAATAGTGAGATATAGAATCTCTATTAATTGTTCATAAAGAACAAGATGTCATCATACGCTGTATAGATTGGCATTAACAATAACATAGTGAAACCAATGGATTTCTTTTTTAACTTACCTATTAGCGATTCAATGTTCACTGCTCTTCTTGACATCACATTTCTTCTGTGATGGTCCAGTGGCTCTCTTGGTTAATGCGCTTGACTTGTGAAGAGGTGTTCATGTGCTCAACTCCACGAAGAGTATTTTTCATTTAGCTTTCTATAGAGCCAATGGAAATTTGCATTGATTTTGGGCTTCAGATAGTGCAATTGTGAGATATAGAATCTGTATTAATTGTTCATAAAGAACAAGATGTCATCATACGCTGTACAGATTGGCATTAACAGTAACATAGAGAAACCAATGGATTTCTTTTTTAACTTACCTATTAGCGATTCAATGTTCATTGCCATTCTTGACATCAAATTGCACCTGTGATGGTCCATTGGCTTACTGGGTTGATGCGCCTGCTTTGTGAACAGATGTTCATGAGTTCAACTCAACAGAAAGTATTTTTAATTTACTTACTCATAAGCTTCTTATAGAGCCAATGGAAATTTGCATTGATTTTGGACCTGAGATAGTGCAATTGTGAGAAATAGAATCTGTATTAATTGTTCATAAAGAACAAGATGTCATCATACGCTGTATAGATTGGCATTAACAATAACATAGTGAAACCAATGGATTTCTTTTTTAACTTACCTATTAGCGATTCAATGTTCACTGCTCTTCTTGACATCACATTTCTCCTGTGATGGTCCAGTGGCTCTCTGGGTTAATGCGCCTGACTTTTGAGCAAGTGTTCATGAGTTGGACTCCACAGAGAGTATTTTTCATTTAGCTTCCATTAGAGCCAATGGAAATTTGCATTGATTTTGGGCTTGAGATAGTGCAATTGTGAGAAATAGAATCTGTATTAATTGTTCATAAAGAACAAGATGTCATCATAGGCTGTATAGATTGGCATTAACAATAACAGTGAAACCAATGGATTTCTTTTTTAACTTACCTATTAGCGATTCAATGTTCACTGCTCTTCTTGACATCACATTTCTCCTGTGATGGTCCAGTGGCTCTCTTGGTTAATGCGCCTGACTTGTGAAGAGGTGTTCATGTGCTCAACTCCACGAAGAGTATTTTTCATTTAGCTTCCTATAGAGCCAATGGAAATTTGCATTGATTTTGGGCTTGAGATAGTGCAATTGTGAGATATAGAATCTGTATTAATTGTTCATAAAGAACAAGATGTCATCATACGCTGTACAGATTGGCATTAACAGTAACATAGAGAAACCAATGGATTTCTTTTTTAACTTACCTATTAGCGATTCAATGTTCACTGCCCTTCTTGACATCAAATTGCACCTGTGATGGTCTATTGGCTTACTGGGTTGATGCGCCTGCTTTGTGAACAGATGTTCATGAGTTCAACTCAACAGAAAGTATTTTTAATTTACTTACTCATAAGCTTCTTATAGAGCCAATGGAAATTTGCATTGATTTTGGACCTGAGATAGTGCAATTGTGAGAAATAGAATCTGTATTAATTGTTCATAAAGAACAAGATATCATCATACGCTGTATAGATTGGCATTAACAATAACATAGTGAAACCAATGGATTTCTTTTTTAACTTAGCTATTAGCGATTCAATGTTCACTGCTCTTCTTGACATCACATTTCTCCCGTGATGGTCCAGTGGCTCTCTGGGTTAATGCGCCTGACTTTTGAGCAAGTGTTCATGAGTTGGACTCCACAGAGAGTATTTTTCATTTAGCTTCCTATAGAGCTAATGGAAATTTGCATTCATTTTGGGCTTGAGATAGTGCAATTGTGAGATATAGAATCTGTATTAATTGTTCATAAAGAACAAGATGTCATCATACGCTGTACAGATTGGCATTAACAGTAACATAGAGAAACCAATGGATTTCTTTTTTAACTTACCTATTAGCGATTCAATGTTCACTGCTCTTCTTGACATCACATTTCTACCGTGATGGTCCAGTGGCTCTCTGGGTTAATGCGCCTGACTTGTCTGCAAGTGTTCATGAGTTTGACTCCACGGAGAGTATTATTCATTTACCTTCCTATAGAGCCAATGGAAATTTGCATTGATTTTGGGCTTGAGATAGTGCAATAGTGAGATATAGAATCTCTATTAATTGTTCATAAAGAACAAGATGTCATCATACGCTGTATAGATTGGCATTAACAATAACATAGTGAAACCAATGGATTTCTTTTTTAACTTACCTATTAGCGATTCAATGTTCACTGCTCTTCTTGACATCACATTTCTTCTGTGATGGTCCAGTGGCTCTCTTGGTTAATGCGCTTGACTTGTGAAGAGGTGTTCATGTGCTCAACTCCACGAAGAGTATTTTTCATTTAGCTTTCTATAGAGCCAATGGAAATTTGCATTGATTTTGGGCTTCAGATAGTGCAATTGTGAGATATAGAATCTGTATTAATTGTTCATAAAGAACAAGATGTCATCATACGCTGTACAGATTGGCATTAACAGTAACATAGAGAAACCAATGGATTTCTTTTTTAACTTACCTATTAGCGATTCAATGTTCATTGCCATTCTTGACATCAAATTGCACCTGTGATGGTCCATTGGCTTACTGGGTTGATGCGCCTGCTTTGTGAACAGATGTTCATGAGTTCAACTCAACAGAAAGTATTTTTAATTTACTTACTCATAAGCTTCTTATAGAGCCAATGGAAATTTGCATTGATTTTGGACCTGAGATAGTGCAATTGTGAGAAATAGAATCTGTATTAATTGTTCATAAAGAACAAGATGTCATCATACGCTGTATAGATTGGCATTAACAATAACATAGTGAAACCAATGGATTTCTTTTTTAACTTACCTATTAGCGATTCAATGTTCACTGCTCTTCTTGACATCACATTTCTCCTGTGATGGTCCAGTGGCTCTCTGGGTTAATGCGCCTGACTTTTGAGCAAGTGTTCATGAGTTGGACTCCACAGAGAGTATTTTTCATTTAGCTTCCTATAGAGCCAATGGAAATTTGCATTGATTTTGGGCTTGAGATAGTGCAATTGTGAGATATAGAATCTCTATTAATTGTTCATAAAGAACAAGATGTCATCATACGCTGTATAGATTGGCATTAACAATAACATAGTGAAACCAATGGATTTCTTTTTTAACTTACCTATTAGCGATTCAATGTTCACTGCTCTTCTTGACATCACATTTCTCCTGTGATGGTCCAGTGGCTCTCTTGGTTAATGCGCCTGACTTGTGAAGAGGTGTTCATGTGCTCAACTCCACGAAGAGTATTTTTCATTTAGCTTCCTATAGAGCCAATGGAAATTTGCATTGATTTTGGGCTTGAGATAGTGCAATTGTGAGATATAGAATCTGTATTAATTGTTCATAAAGAACAAGATGTCATCATACGCTGTACAGATTGGCATTAACAGTAACATAGAGAAACCAATGGATTTCTTTTTTAACTTACCTATTAGCGATTCAATGTTCACTGCCCTTCTTGACATCTAATTGCACCTATGATGGTCCATTGGCTTACTGGGTTGATGCGCCTGCTTTGTGAATAGATGTTCATGAGTTCAACTCAACAGAAAGTATTTTTAATTTACTTACTCATAAGCTTCTTATAGAGCCAATGGAAATTTGCATTG
The DNA here is from genome assembly GCF_046119375.1 of Phyllobates terribilis. Lineage (NCBI taxonomy): Eukaryota > Metazoa > Chordata > Amphibia > Anura > Dendrobatidae > Phyllobates > Phyllobates terribilis. The sequence continues at coordinate 321,179,258 of NW_027362764.1, read as the reverse complement.
ATTTTGGACCTGAGATAGTGCAATTGTGAGAAATAGAATCTGTATCAATTGTTCATAAAGAACAAGATGTCATCATACGCTGTATAGATTGGCATTAACAATAACATAGTGAAACCAATGGATTTCTTTTTTAACTTACCTATTAGCGATTCAATGTTCACTGCTCTTCTTGACATCACATTTCTCCTGTGATGGTCCAGTGGCTCTCTTGGTTAATGCGCCTGACTTATGAGAAAGTGTTCATGAGTTCGACTCCACGGAGAGTATTTTTCATTTAGCTTCCTATAGAGCCAATGGAAATTTGCATTGATTTTGGGCTTGAGATAGTGCAATTGTGAGAAATAGAATCTGTATTAATTGTTCATAAAGAACAAGATGTCATCATAGGCTGTATAGATTGGCATTAACAATAACAGTGAAACCAATGGATTTCTTTTTTAACTTACCTATTAGCGATTCAATGTTCACTGCTCTTCTTGACATCACATTTCTCCTGTGATGGTCCAGTGGCTCTCTTGGTTAATGCGCCTGACTTATGAGAAAGTGTTCATGAGTTTGACTCCACGGAGAGTATTTTTCATTTAGCTTCCTATAGAGCCAATGGAAATTTGCATTGATTTTGGGCTTGAGATAGTGCAATTGTGAGATATAGAATCTGTATTAATTGTTCATAAAGAACAAGATGTCATCATACGCTGTACAGATTGGCATTAACAGTAACATAGAGAAACCAATGGATTTCTTTTTTAATTTACCTATTAGCAATTCAATGTTCACTGCTCTTCTTGACATCACATTTCTACCGTGATGGTCCAGTGGCTCTCTGGGTTAATGCGCCTGACTTGTCTGCAAGTGTTCATGAGTTCGACTCCACGGAGAGTATTATTCATTTACCTTCCTATAGAGCCAATGGAAATTTGCATTGATTTTGGGCTTGAGATAGTGCAATAGTGAGATATAAAATCTGTATTAATTGTTCATAAAGATCAAGATGTCATCATACGCTGTATAGATTGGCATTAACAATAACATAGTGAAACCAATGGATTTCTTTTTTAACTTACCTATTAGCGATTCAATGTTCACTGCCCTTCTTGACATCAAATTGCACCTGTGATGGTCCAGTGGCTCTCTTGGTTAATGCGCCTGACTTGTGAAGAGGTGTTCATGTGCTCAACTCCACGAAGAGTATTTTTCATTTAGCTTCCTATAGAGCCAATGGAAATTTGCATTGATTTTGGGCTTCAGATAGTGCAATTGTGAGATATAGAATCTGTATTAATTGTTCATAAAGAACAAGATGTCATCATACGCTGTACAGATTGGCATTAACAGTAACATAGAGAAACCAATGGATTTCTTTTTTAACTTACCTATTAGCGATTCAATGTTCACTGCCCTTCTTGACATCAAATTGCACCTGTGATGGTCCATTGGCTTACTGGGTTGATGCGCCTGCTTTGTGAACAGATGTTCATGAGTTCAACTCAACAGAAAGTATTTTTAATTTACTTACTCATAAGCTTCTTATAGAGCCAATGGAAATTTGCATTGATTTTGGACCTGAGATAGTGCAATTGTGAGAAATAGAATCTGTATTAATTGTTCATAAAGAACAAGATGTCATCATACGCTGTATAGATTGGCATTAACAATAACATAGTGAAACCAATGGATTTCTTTTTTAACTTACCTATTAGCGATTCAATGTTCACTGCTCTTCTTGACATCACATTTCTCCTGTGATGGTCCAGTGGCTCTCTTGGTTAATGCGCCTGACTTATGAGAAAGTGTTCATGAGTTCAACTCCACGGAGAGTATTTTTCATTTAGCTTCCTATAGAGCCAATGGAAATTTGCATTGATTTTGGGCTTGAGATAGTGCAATTGTGAGATATAGAATCTGTATTAATTGTTCATAAAGAACAAGATGTCATCATACGCTGTACAGATTGGCATTAACAGTAACATAGAGAAACCAATGGATTTCTTTTTTAACTTACCTATTAGCGATTCAATGTTCACTGCCCTTCTTGACATCAAATTGCACCTGTGATGGTCCACTGGCTTACTGGGTTGATGCGCCTGCTTTGTGAACAGATGTTCATGAGTTCAACTCAACAGAAAGTATTTTTAATTTACTTACTCATAAGCTTCTTATAGAGCCAATGGAAATTTGCATTGATTTTGGGCTTGAGATAGTGCAATAGTGAGATATAGAATCTGTATTAATTGTTCATAAAGAACAAGATGTCATCATACGCTGTATAGATTGGCATTAACAATAACATAGTGAAACCAATGGATTTCTTTTTTAACTTACCTATTAGCGATTCAATGTTCACTGCTCTTCTTGACATCACATTTCTCCTGTGATGGTCCAGTGGCTCTCTTGGTTAATGCACCTGACTTATGAGAAAGTGTTCATGAGTTCGACTCCACGGAGAGAATTTTTCATTTAGCTTCCTATAGAGCCAATGGAAATTTGCATTGATTTTGGGCTTGAGATAGTGCAATTGTGAGATATAGAATCTGTATTAATTGTTCATAAAGAACAAGATGTCATCATACGCTGTACAGATTGGCATTAACAGTAACATAGAGAAACCAATGGATTTCTTTTTTAACTTACCTATTAGCGATTCAATGTTCACTGCCCTTCTTGACATCAAATTGCACCTGTGATGATCCACTGGCTTACTGGGTTGATGCGCCTGCTTTGTGAACAGATGTTCATGAGTTCAACTCAACAGAAAGTATTTTTAATTTATTTACTCATAAGCTTCTTATAGAGCCAATGGAAATTTGCATTGATTTTGGGCTTGAGATAGTGCAATAGTGAGATATAGAATCTGTATTAATTGTTCATAAAGAACAAGATGTCATCATACGCTGTATAGATTGGCATTAACAATAACATAGTGAAACCAATGGATTTCTTTTTTAACTTACCTATTAGCGATTCAATGTTCACTGCTCTTCTTGACATCACATTTCTTCTGTGATGGTCCAGTGGCTCTCTTGGTTAATGCGCTTGACTTGTGAAGAGGTGTTCATGTGCTCAACTCCACGAAGAGTATTTTTCATTTAGCTTCCTATAGAGCCAATGGAAATTTGCATTGATTTTGGGCTTCAGATAGTGCAATTGTGAGATATAGAATCTGTATTAATTGTTCATAAAGAACAAGATGTCATCATACGCTGTACAGATTGGCATTAACAGTAACATAGAGAAACCAATGGATTTCTTTTTTAACTTACCTATTAGCGATTCAATGTTCACTGCTCTTCTTGACATCACATTTTTCCCGTGATGGTCCAGTGGCTCTGTGGGTTAATGCGCCTGACTTGTCAGCAAGTGTTCATGAGTTCGATTCCACGGAGAGTATTTTTCATTTAGCTTCGTATAGAGCCAATGGAAATTTGCATTGATTTTGGGCTTGAGAAACTGCAATTGTGAGATATAGAATCTGTATTAATTGTTCATAAAGAACAAGATGTCATCATACGCTGTACAGATTGGCATTAACAGTAACATAGAGAAACCAATGGATTTCTTTTTTAACTTACCTATTAGCGATTCAATGTTCACTGCCCTTCTTGACAACAAATTGTACCTGTGATGGTCCACTGGCTTACTGGGTTGATGCGCCTGCTTTGTGAACAGATGTTCATGAGATCAACTCAACAGAAAGTATTTTTAATTTACTTACTCATAAGCTTCTTATAGAGCCAATGGAAATTTGCATTGATTTTGGACCTGAGATAGTGCAATTGTGAGAAATAGAATCTGTATTAATTGTTCATAAAGAACAAGATGTGATCATACGCTGTATAGATTGGCATTAACAATAATGTAGTGAAACCAATGGATTTCTTTTTTAACTTACCTATTAGCGATTCAATGTTCACTGCTCTTCTTGACATCACATTTCTCCCGTGATGGTCCAGTGGCTCTCTGGGTTAATGCGCCTGAGATTTGAGCAAGTGTTCATGAGTTGGACTCCACAGAGAGTATTTTTCATTTAGCTTCCTATAGAGCCAATGGAAATTTGCATTGATTTTGGGCTTGAGATTGGCATTAACAGTAACATAGAGAAACCAATGGATTTCTTTTTTAACTTACCTATTAGCGATTCAATGTTCACTGCCCTTCTTGACAACAAATTGCACCTGTGATGGTCCACTGGCTTACTGGGTTGATGCGCCTGCTTTGTAAACAGATGTTCATGAGATCAACTCCACAGAAATTATTTTTAATTTACTTACTCATAAGTAGTGTTGAGCCACCCCCGTAGTGTTCGAGTTCGGTTCGGTTCGTCGAACACCCGTGTGTTCGTCGAACTGTTCGTCGAACACCTTCGAACACCGTTAAAACCAATGGCAGGCAAACAAAAACACATAGAAAACACCTTCAAAGGTGTCCAAAAGCTGACAAACTGCTCAGAAGACACAACTAACACATGGAAAAGTGACAAGTACATATAGTCATGCGAAAAGAAAAGAGGTGGAGGAGTAAAAGGAGGGGGAGACACAGATATAGGCATGTCATGCCCTTCTAAAATCCAAAAAGTGAGAAGCCGAGACGGCCAGTCCGCTCCTGCCCGTGCCACCTCCGTGTCGCCGGGTTTGTGCCAGAGCCGCGGTGAACCCTGACGGCCAGCCCCCCTCTCCCAATACTGGTGCCTGTCCGCTGGTGGGTCGAGAGAGCCCCCCTGTGGTGGAGGCAACTCTAAGCTTTTTAATTTAAATTGTCCCTCTAATTTGAATGAATACACTTTAAATCCATTTACAAGGATCTATTGGAGGGCAAGTCTCATGCCAGCAGCCGCGTAATTCCAGCTCCAGTAGCGTCCACTAAAGCTGCTGCAGTTAAAAAGCTTTTATAAGGATCGAGCTCGGCTGTCCACCGCAAGGCATCCTAGTGCCAGTCCCAGCCCCTATGCCTTGGGGTGCCTCCTGATGCTCTTCACTAAGTATCCCGTGGTCCCGAAGCATTTCCTTTGAAAAAATTAAGTGTCCAAACTACAGGTGGTGTAGCTTGCTTAACAGCCGGGATAATCCGCTGACTAGCAGACACTGCTACTAGGCACAAAGTATTTCCTGGGCTAGATGCAGTTAAAAATTTGTAAGTAGATACTCTCGTTGGATGCTGAGAAAGCATTCCATAGAGTCTCCTGGCACGCCATATATGATTCTCTTAAAAAGCTTGGGGTAGGGGTCTAGGGGACCCTTTTATAGCCAAAATCACGGCCCTGTATCACAATACGTCACCTAGGCTGAAGATAAATGGAACTGTAGCACCGAGGGCTCGGTTGCTACAGACGTATTGCACCTCACCCAGAGGTGTGATATCTCACTCTCAGATAAGGATGGAGTGTGGATCAGGACCTGACACCTGCATGCATTACACCACATTGCCGTGGGGCAGGGCGACCAATATGCCCCTGAGATGGGCACGACAGTCCCTGTCCCTGGCTGGAGTGGGGGGAGGGAACACTGAGGAAGGGGAACCCTGCAGTGCAGGAGCAGGGAGGAAGCAGTTCCTGGGTGCATTGAGAAGGGAGTATAAAAGGTGGGCACCATCTTAGTTCAGTGCAGAGAAGTCTGAGCAGAAGTGGCAGGGAGCAGGGGCTCTGCATGAGCTCTGCTCCGGAGGCGGGCCTAGTAACAGAGGCCCAGGCCTGCAAGAGGGAGAAGGAAGGAAGAGGAGCGGAGAAGGCTCCAGGAACGAGGAATGAAGGGATCCCAGGGGTGCGGACGGGCGAGTCGCCACCGCACGCCCGAATCCACCTGCGTGGAGGGGTCAGGCCAAAGGGGGAGACCAGTCCCCGAACTAGTGGAGGCAGGAAACGACCCTCAGCTAGAAACCGGAGGCTCTGACATTTTATGTGGCGCAGCCCCTTGCTCCACCCGCTAGGAAGGCACCACATAGGGTCAGGGAAACTGGCGCCAAGTTTACCAAGAGGAGGCCCGAGGCAGCCGGACAGAAGTGTTGGTAAGAAAGGCCAGACAAAGGACACACAAAGGGGGTCCTGTGAAGCGCTCCAAAGTTATCTGGGAGTTGTCTGAGCCCCTCACCTGGTGAGCACAGTACGACGTGGGCAGCCGTTACCTGCAGACGTGGTCTGGATAATAAGAACTGTGAGTAAAGGCCCTGAACTGCATCACTGACTCCGTGTCATTACTGCTGCTGCCCTGCACCATCACCCCCATCCTCCGCATACACTGCCCTGAGGCTATACTCCTCCCGTGGGGAGTTATGCTACGCTCTGCTGCACCCACAACACCAGCCTTAGCGGTCTGCCCTGTAGCGGCGGTTCACTCTGACCACAATCCACGGGTGGCGTAGTCGGACATTTAAACATCAAAACCACATAAATAGTTCCGCCACTGGTTTGACCGCCCTGAGCCACGGAACCGGATCGCCGCCACGAAGACTACAACCACCAGCATCCACCAAAAAGGGTCCGGCTCCGGGTGTCCCAAGGCCCAGGGGGCGAGTCAGAACATTTTCATCACCTTTCACAATCACCAATGGGACAAGGCAGGGATGTTCTCTGTCCCCTCTCTTATACATCCTAGTGACGGAGCACCTGCTCTCATCAATTCGCCATAACCCCAATATTAGGTGGATTGAGGTGGGAGGCACCGAGTACAAGTGCTCTCTATTTGCTGATGATGTCCTAGTATATATCACTCAATCACATATATCCATCCATGCTGTTATGGCTGAAATAGATCACTTTGTTACATGGTCAAATTTTAAAATCAATGCAGCGAAGTCTGAGGCCCTCGATGTCTCCCTCCCCAAATCCATATAGGATTCCATCCAGTCCAACTTTCCCTTTGCCTGGCCCTCACAGGGTATCAAATACTTAGGAATTCCTATTCATAGAGACCTCTCCCATCTATGTTATCTTAATTTTGGGCCCTTTATTGAACAACTCCATACAGACCACGGTTGGCAAGTTAGAACTGTAAGATTCACTACGTGAACCACTGGTGTTTTGTGGAAAAGCACATGTACACTGCGTTCCAAATTATTATGCAAAAAGTGTTTAGGAGTGATAAGGGAAGAATTTGTTTGTTTGTCAGTTAAACTCATTGATGGTGATGTGTGTCAGGGCTCTTTATATCACTGTAAGCAACTGCAGACACCAGTGCTAATTAGTTTGTCAGGTGTGTCCAATGAAAGGCAAGACTACTTAAGAAGGCTCTCTCACATTATTCAGCAGCCTACATTTTCTGCCAAAATGGGAAAGAAAAAGGATGTGTCGGCTGCTGAGAAGCAACAAATTGTGGAGTGTTTAGGTCAAGGCATGACTACAATCAACATTGTGCGATGATCAGGATGAAGTGTCTTGGCAATCAAGAAGTATGTAGCTGATTCACAGTACACACGTGTGCGTGCTGATAAGGGCAAATTGAGGACTCTTTCCTACAGGCAATTACGTCAGGTTGAAAGAGCAGCGGCAAAAAAGCCTTGTCATAGCAGCAGACAAGTTTTTGAAGCTGCTTGTGCCTCCAACGTCCCCCGAACAACAAGATGCAGGGTCCTTCAGAGGTTTGCAGCTGTGCATACGCCATCCTGTCGACCTCCTCTATCCACTTCACACAAGCAGAAACGGCTCCAGTGGGCCAAACATTACATGAAGACTGATTTCAAAACTGTTTTGTTCACGGATGAGTGCCGTGCAGCGCTCGATGGTCCAGATGGATGGAGTGGAGGATGGCTGGTTGATGGACACCCCACGCAAACACGGCTACAGCGCCAACAAGGAGGAGGTGGAGTAATGTTTTGGGCTGGAATCATGGGGAGAGAGATTGTCAGCCCCTTTAGGATCCCTGAAGGCGCTAAAGATGAACTCCATAATGTATGTGGATTTTCTCAAACAGCACTTCCTGCCATGGTTCAAGAAGAAGAACCGTGTATTTCACAGCAAGATCTTTTTTCTGCATGATAATGCACCATCTCATGCTGCACATAAAACATCTGCATCTCTGGCTGATATGGGCATAAAAGGGGACAAACTTATGGTGTGACCCCCATGCTCCCCTGACCTCTACCCCATTCAGAACCTTTGGAGCATCATTAAAAGGAGTGTCTATGATGGCGGGAGGCAGTTCACATCTAAGCAACAGCTCTGGGAGGGTATTCTGTCCTCATGCAAAACAATTGAAGCAGAAACCATCCAAAACCTGACAAATTCAATGGACGAGAGAGTTCAGAAGCTCCTTTCGAACAAGGGGTCCTATGTGAAAATGTAACATCACCTAGAATAAAGTTTTGAGTTGAAAACTGTTTGATTTCAGTTTCTAACAACCTGCTAATGCTTATAATTTCAAAAATGACCATTTTTTTGGTCTTTATTAAAATGAAAAGGTTGATCGAAAAGTTTGGGGGATCTAAGAGTGTGGCAACCCAGTAGTCATGATTACTTCGAATTCTGACAATATGAGGGTCATGCTGCAGGTAGTGCAGCAAGAAGGCACTTATGTGTCTTGCGCATCTCGGAGCCCCAAAATTATTTTCCGGGCTAGATGCAGCTAAAAATTATTTTTAATTTTAAATCTGGTGGAGCTTATTATAGATGGCCTAATAGGATCAGTGCTGCACACTGCTACAAAGCCCAAATTATTTTCCAGTCAAGATACAGATAAACATGATTAGTAATTTGAAAGCTTAAAACGGTTGGTCGGGTGATTTTAACCAATCATCAAGCTTTTACTCTCCCCAGGATGACACAGGGGTAGAAAAGTCGTTTCGGATCCATGATTTGTTCATCTTTATGAACGTGAGTCTGTCTACATTATCAGTGGAGAGCCGCGTGCGCTTATCTGTCAGCACACCACCAGCAGCGCTGAACACATGTTCAGACAGAACGCTGGCTGCGGGGCATGACAAGATCTCCAAGGCGTAAGTGGCTAGCTCCGGCCATTTATCCAGATTGGAAGCCCAAAAAGAGCAAGGGTCCAGTGACACAGTCGTGGCTTCAATGTTTACTTGGAGATACTCCTGTACCATCGTCTCTAGGCGTTGACTATGTGTCAGACTTCTTGTCTCCTGTGGCCTTGCAAAGGATGGGCTAAAAAAGTGGTGAAATGATTCCGCAAAATTGATGTTACCACCAGATACTGTGGTTCTGTTACGGTTTGAGTGCTGAACACTTGACGGTCCCACGGTTGGCAAGTTGGAACTGTGAGATTCACTACGTGCACCACTGGTATTTTGTGGAAAAGCACATGTAAGATTCTGCAACAGTCTCTGCTGATACTCCTGCATGCGTGCATCCCTTTCTATGGCAGGAATAATTTCTGCAAATTTACTTTTGTACCGGGGATCTAACAGTGTGGCAACCCAGTAGTCAGGATTATTTCTAATTCTCACAATTCGAGGGTCATGTTGCAGGTAGTGCAGCAAGAAGGCACTCATGTGTGTTGCGCATCCAGGAGCACCAAGTCCCTGTTGTGTTGGTGGCGAGGTAACAATCATGCTTCCTTCCTCTGTCCTCTCCCCCCAACCTCACACAACAGAAATGTGATCAAGGTCTCCCTCATCTGATGAGTCTTCCATCAGTTCGTCCTCCACTTCTTCCTGGGCTCCTGCACCTTCCTCACTAGTTTGGCTGCTACCATGCGCCCTGGTGAAACCATCTCCCCCACCCTCACATGCCTGCCGCCTTGGTGCTGCCGACCGTCTGGACCTTGCAGATGTTAGCCCTTCCGCATACAACTCCTCCTCCTCTACTTCCTCCACCTCCTCTTGTGCCACCACCTGACTCTTAATTCTGTTTAACATGTGCTCCAGCATGTAAATCACCGGAATAGTCATGCTGATAATGGCATCGTCAGCACTAAACATCTTCGTCGCCATTTCAAAACTGTGCAGAAGGGTGCATAGGTCCCTGATCTGAGACCACTCCTCCAGCGTGATTTGCCCCACCTCTGAATCTCGTTGGCCCAGGCTATACGTCAGAACGTATTGCACCAGGGCTTGTCGGTGCTGCCACAGTCGCTGCAACATGTGCAGAGTTGAATTCCACCGGGTAGGCACATCGCATTTTAGCCGGTGAAGTGGCAGGCCCAACGACTTCTGTAGAGATGTAAGTCGCTGAGCTGCGGGATGCGAACGGCGGAAGTGAGCACACAGCGACCGTGCCCTCTGCAGAAGGCCATCTAGTCTGGGATAGTGGGCTAAAAATTGCTGGACAACCAGGTTCAACACGTGAGCCATACAAGGCACGTGTGTGACATTGCCCCGGCGAAGGGCCGCACCGAGGTTTGCAGCATTGTCGCACAAGGCCTTCCCTGGTTTCAGGTCCAGTGGAGACATCCATTCATGAAATTGGTTCTCCAGAGCTGACCACAACTCCTCAGCTGTGTGACTCACATTTCCCAGACATTTCAATGTAAAAACCGCCTGATGACGTTGAGCCCTACTGCCAGCATAGTAAGGAGTTGTGCAGGATCCCTTCTGCGCAGTTAGAAGGCTTGTGGCATGACCAGACAGGCTTTGGGTGCAGGTGGAAGACCGAGAGGAGGTTGAGGAGGCAGAAGCAGTGGAGGAAAAATGACATAAAGAGGATTGACGCACAACTCGTGGGGACGGCAAGACTTGGACAGCAGCCCCTTGTCCTGCTGTCACCATAGTTACCCAGTGCCCAGTCAGCGACATGTAACGCCCCTGTCCATGCCTACTCGTCCAAGTGTCTGTGGTGAAATGCACCCTGTCACACACAGAGTTTCTCAAAGAAGCGGTGATGTTGTGTGCGACATGCTGGTGGAGCGCAGGCACACCTTTCTTTGAGAAGTAGTGCCGACTGGGCATCTGGTACTGGGGCACTGCGACGGACATAAGGTCTCGAAAATCCTCTGTGTCCACCAGGCGGAAAGGCAGCATTTCTGTAGCCAAGAGTTTGCAGATGGTGAAATTCAACCTCTTAGCTTTCTCATGGCTAGGAGGAAATGGTCTTTTACTTGTCCACATCTGAGGGACCGAGGGCTGGCTATTGTGCTTAGACGGGGTTGATAAGGGTGTCCCCGGCAAACTGCCGGTCTGTGAGGAAGATGCAGGCGGACATGTTAGGTTGCCTTGATCCAAAGGTGGTGCTATCGATGTCGGACAGCGCTCAAGACCAGCTGGTGTTACCACCTCCAAAGAAAATGATGACCTGCCAATCACGCTGGCTGTTGCGGGTAAAGAGGTGGCAGGTCTGCGCCCCAAAACAGGTGTGACTGCTGTCCCTCCAGTCACAGAGGATGAAGAGGCCGCGGATGCACAAGATATGGCAGACGGTGGTTGGCCCGGCCGGCTAGACCGCATTGTAGCATACTGAGCTTCCCACTGCAACTTATGCTTCATGTCCATGTGCCGGTTCATGCATGAAGTACTCAAACTATGTATTTTTTGGCCTCTACTTAGCTTTTGCTGACAAATGTTACAGATAACACGAGTTGGGTCATCTTTATCGATCTGAAAAAATGCCCAGGCTATGCAAGGCTTAGCACCCATGCGACCTGAAGAGCCACCACGACTTGTGGTGAGAGGCAGAGTTGTGTTTGAGGATGCAGTTGTTGACGTGCTTCCAGTACTACGTCTCTGTCCAGGAAGGCGCAACCTGACCTCGTCGTCACTAGCATCTTCCTCCACCTCCTCTGCTGACCTCATCTCTTGGCTGACTGTGGGTTGACAGTAAGTGGGATCTCCGACCTCATCATCATCACCCTGTGCGTTATCACACCCGTCGTCCTCAGAGCCAACCTGTTCCTGCCCTGACAAAAAACTAAAGTTGTCGCTCCAATCAGGTATTTGAGTCTTATCATCGTCTTCCTCATTGTCTCCACCAACAGGAGTTACAGTTTGGGAATGAAGGTCTACATTATGGTCAGAACCTTCTGCGTCTGGTCCTGGATCCGACTCATAAAGATTCTGGGCATCAGTGCAGATCATTTCCTCGTCTGGATTCACAGAAGCGCTGGAGTCGACCTCTGATTCCCAGGCTATAGTATGAGTAAACAGCTCTGCAGACTCAACCATCTGTTCTACCTCATACTCAGACGGGCAGCTGGAGATTTGGGAGCTGTGAGGAAGCAAGTGCGATTTGGGTGACACCTTTGAGGACTGGAGTATTTGTGATGTTGAAGTTGATGTGGAGGAGAGCCCACTTAAAGGAGCACTTGATATCCGTTGAAGCACCTGCTGTTTTTGTGCCTCATCTGGAATTTGTAGCGATTGGCATGGCCGTAAGAAAGGGATCTTATCACATTGTCCGCTAAAAGAAGTAGACATTTTAGTTTGGCTGGAAGATGGTCTTTCTTCTGCACCTACCCCACGGACACAACCTTTTTTCCCCTTCCCAACACGCCTATTCCCCTTTCCACCAGCAGCAGGCCTTTTTCCACTCATTTTGGTGGTTAACTAATTCACAACTCTGGAGTTGTTTGCACAAAAAAACAATGGATGGTAACCGAGCAGAGCTGAGTGGCCAAACTGTGGTATTAGGCCAAAACTATTGGCTGGGTTAGATGCAGAAAAAAATTATTTTTAATTTGCAACCTGATGGAGGTCAGTATAGATGGACTAATAGACCAAGTCCCACACACCGCTAGAAGCCCAAATATTTTTTCAGAGCTAGATGCAGAAAATTTTTTTATTCAATTTGCAACCTGATGGAGGTCAGTATAGATGGACTAATAGACCAAGTCCCACACACTGCTAGAAGCCCAAATATTTTTTCAGAGCTAGATGCAGAAAAAAATTATTTTTAATTTGCAACCTGATGGAGGTCAGTATAGATGGACTAATAGACAAAGTCCCACACACCGCTAGAAGCCCAAATATTTTTTCAGAGCTAGATGCAGAAAAAAATTATTTTTAATTTGCAACCTGATGGAGGTCAGTATAGATGGACTAATAGACCAAGTCCCACACACCGCTAGAAGCCCAAATATTTTTTCAGAGCTAGATGCAGAAAAAAATTATATTCAATTTGCAACCTGCTGGAGGTCAGTATAGAAGGACTAATAGAACAAGTCCCACACACTGCTAGAAGCCCAAATATTTTTTCAGAGCTAAATGAAGAAAAAAATTATTTTTAATTTGCAACCTGATGGAGGTCAGTATAGATGGACTAATAGACCAAGTCCCACACACTGCTAGAAGCCCAAATATTTTTTCAGAGCTAGATGCAGAAAAAAATTATATTCAGTTTGCAACCTGATGGAGGTCAGTATAGATGGACTAATAGAATGATGCTATGCCCAAAAGATTTTACTTCACTAGGTGCAGTAAAAAAATTGGTATTCTATACACAGGTGGTGTATCTTGCAACACAGATAGGCTACTCCACTGACTAACACACTCTGCAATAGGCCAAAAAGGATTAGCTTTGCTAGATTCAGCCAAATGCTGTGAAAAAAACTTGCACAGCACTGGCACAGACCTGCCTGGCAAAAACTGATAGGAACTGATGTAACCTAGTCCTGAAAAGGACTCCAATTACAATTAGTCTTTACTCCCACAATCTATCTATTTAAGAGCACAGACCTGCCTGATAAAAGTCGTAGGAAATGCTGTAACCTAGTCCTTAAAAGGACTGCAATCACAACTATTCCCTACTCCCAAGCTATCTGTATATTTGTGCGAAAATTGGCTTGAAATTAACAAGGTATAGCGCACACAGCAACAGCGGTGCCGTCTAACACGCAGCTGCAGCAGTGAGAAAATGGTGGCGACGGGGAAAATGGCTTGGTCTTATAGGGCAAGGACATGTGACATACACTGCCAATCACACATGCCCTTGCTTGTGTGAAAAAAAGCACTTCGCTCCGTGTGTGCGCTGCTGATAGGCTGACAGATTGCACCTCCCCACTGCAAATGCGGGAAAGAGAAAAAAAAATGGAGATCTTCATTGTTCCTGCAGAGATCCATCCCCTGCCCCTCCCCCCCGCCCCGCCCCGCTGTACACTCAAACTGCGTATTAACATTAATTTTCATCATTACTGAGAAAAAATCCAGTTATGATTTTGGTGCACGAACAGTTATCGAACATAACCTCGAACAGCCGAATTTTTCTCAAATTGTTCGTGTTCGCCGACCGGCTCGAACACCGCCCAAAACAACTCGAATTTGAGATTGGCGAACAGTTCGAGTAGAACAACGCTCATCTCTACTCATAAGCTTCTTATAGAGCCAATGGAAATTTGCATTGATTTTGGACCTGAGATAGTGCAATTGTGAGATATAGAATCTGTATTAATTGTTCATAAAGAACAAGATGTCATCATACGCTGTACAGATTGGCATTAAGAGTAACATAGAGAAACCAATGGATTTCTTTTTTAACTTACCTATTAGCGATTCAATGTTCACTGATCTTCTTGACATTACTTTTCTCTCGTGATGGTCCAGTGGCTCTTTGGGTTAATGCGCCTGACTTGTCAGCAAGTGTTCATGAGTTCGACTCCACGGAGAGCATTTTTCATTTAGCTTCCTATAGAGCCAATGGAAATTTGCATTGATTTTGGACTTGAGATAGTGCAATTGTGAGATATAGAATCTGTATTAATTGTTCATAAAGAACAAGATGTCATCATACGATGTACAGATTGGCATTAACAGTAACATAGAGAAACCAATGGATTTCTTTTTTAACTTAACTATTAGCGATTCAATGTTCACTGCTCTTCTTGACATCACATTTCTCCTGTGATGGTCCAGTGGCTCTCTTGGTTAATGCGCCTGACTTATGAGAAAGTGTTCATGAGTTCGACTCCACGGAGAGTATTTTTCATTTAGCTTCCTATAGAGCCAATGGAAATTTGCATTGAGTTTGGGCTTGAGATAGTGCAATTGTGAGATATAGAATCTGTATTAATTGTTCATAAAGAACAAGATGTCATCATACGCTGTACAGATTGGCATTAACAGTAACATAGAGAAACCAATGGATTTCTTTTTTAACTTACCTATTAGCGATTCAATGTTCACTGCCCTTCTTGACATCAAATTGCACCTGTGATGGTCCACTGGCTTACTGGGTTGATGTGCTTGCTTTGTGAACAGATGTTCATGAGTTCAACTCAACAGAAAGTATTTTTAATTTACTTACTCATAAGCTTCTTATAGAGCCAATGGAAATTTGCATTGATTTTGGACCTGAGATAGTGCAATTGTGAGAAATAGAATCTGTATTAATTGTTCATAAAGAACAAGATGTGATCATACGCTGTATAGATTGGCATTAACAATAATGTAGTGAAACCAATGGATTTCTTTTTTAACTTACCTATTAGCGATTCAATGTTCACTGCTCTTCTTGACATCACATTTCTCCCGTGATGGTCCAGTGGCTCTCTGGGTTAATGCGCCTGAGATTTGAGCAAGTGTTCATGAGTTGGACTCCACAGAGAGTATTTTTCATTTAGCTTCCTATAGAGCCAATGGAAATTTGCATTGATTTTGGGCTTGAGATAGTGCAATTGTGAGATATAGAATCTGTATTAATTGTTCATAAAGAACAAGATGTCATCATACGCTGTACAGATTGGCATTAACAGTAACATAGAGAAACCAATGGATTTCTTTTTTAACTTACCTATTAGCGATTCAATGTTCACTGCTCTTCTTGACATCACATTTCTCCCGTGATGGTCCAGTGGCTCTGTGGGTTAATGCGCCTGACTTGCCAGCAAGTGTTCATGAGTTCGACTCCACGGAGAGTATTTTTCATTTAGCTTCCTATAGAGCCAATGGAAATTTGCATTGATTTTGGACTTGAGATAGTGCAATTGTGAGATATAGAATCTGTATTAATTGTTCATAAAGAACAAGATGTCATCATACGATGTACAGATTGGCATTAACAGTAACATAGAGAAACCAATGGATTTCTTTCTTAACTTACCTATTAGCGATTCAATGTTCACTGCCCTTCTTGACATCACATTTCTCCTGTGATGGTCCAGTGGCTCCCTTGGTTAATGTGCCTGACTTGTGAAAAGGTCTTCATGTGTTCAACTCCACGAAGAGTATTTTTCATTTAGCTTCCTATAGAGCCAATGGATTTTTGCATTGATTTTGGGCTTGAGATAGTGCAATTGTGAGATATAGAATCTGTATTAATTGTTCATAAAGAACAAGATGTCATCATACGCTGTACAGATTGGCATTAACAATAACATAGTGAAACCAATGGATTTTTTTTTTAACTTACCTATTAGCGATTCAATGTTCACTGCTCTTCTTGACATCACATTTCTCCCTTGATGGTCCAGTGGCTCTCTGGGTTAATGCGTCTGACTTGTCAGCAAGTGTTCATTAGTTCGACTCCATGGAGAGTATTTTTCATTTAGCTTCCTATAGAGCCAATGGAAATTTGCATTGATTTTGGGCTTGAGATAGTGCAATTGTGAGATATAGAATCTGTATTAATTGTTCATAAAGAACAAGATGTCATCATATGCTGTACAGATTGGCATTAACAGTAACATAGAGAAACCAATGGATTTCTTTTTTAACTTACCTATTAGCGATTCAATGTTCACTGCCCTTCTTGACATGAAATTGCTCCTGTGATGGTGCACTGGCTTACTGCGTTGATGCGCCTGCCTTGTGAACAGATGTTCATGAGTTCAACTCCACAGAAAGTATTTTTAATTTACTTACTCATAAGCTTTTTATAGAGAAAATGGAAATTTGCATTGATCTTGGACCTGAGATAGTGCAATTGTGAGAAATAGAATCTGTATTAATTGTTCATAAAGAACAAGATGTCATCATACGCTGTATAGATTGGCATTAACAATAACATAGTGAAACCAATGGATTTCTTTTTTAACTTACCTATTAGCGATTCAATATTCACTGCTCTTCTTGACATCACATTTATCCTGTGATGGTCCAGTGGCTCTCTGGGTTAATGCGCCTGATTTTTGAGCAAGTGTTCATGAGTTCGACTCCACAGAGAGTATTTTTCATTTAGCTTCCTATAGAGCCAATGGAAATTTGCATTGATTTTGGGCTTGAGATAGTGCAATTGTGAGAAATAGAATCTGTTTTAATTGTTCATAAAGAACAAGATGTCATCATACGCTGTATAGATTGGTGGTAAAAATAACATAGTGAAATCAATGTATTTCTTTTTTAACTTACCTATTAGCGATTCACTGTTCACAGCCCTTCTTGACATCTCATTGCACATGTGATGGTCCAGTGGCTTACTGGGTTATTGCGCCTGTTTTGTGAACATGAGTTCGACTCCTCAGAAAGTAATTTTCTTTTACTTACTAATAAGGTTCCCATAGAGCCGACAGAAATTTGCATTGATTTTGGGCTTGAGATAGTGCAATTGTGAGATATAGAATCTGTATTAATTGTTCATAAAGAACAAGATGTCATCATACGCTGTACAGATTGGCATTAACAGTAACATAGAGAAACCAATGGATTTCTTTTTTAACTTACCTATTAGTGATTCAATGTTCACTGCCCTTCTTGATATTACATTGCAATTGTGATGGTCTAGTGGCTTACTGGGTTAATGTGCATGGCTTGTGTTCATGAGTTCAGCTCCACCGAGAGTGTTTTCATTTACTTACTAATAAGATTCCTATAGAGCCAATGGAAATTTGCATTGATTTTGGGCTTGAGATAGAGCAATTGTGAGATATAGAATCTATATTAATAGTTCATAAAGAACAAGATGTCATCATACGCTGTATAGATTGGCATGAAGAGTAACATAGAAAAACCAATGGATTTTATTTTTTAACTTACCTATTAGATTAGTGATTCAATGTTCACTGCAATTCTTGACATCACATTGCAACTGTGATGGTCTAGTGGCTTACTTGGTTAATGCGCATGGCTTTTGATGAGGTGTTTATGAGCTCGACTCCACTGAGAGTATTTTTCATTTACTTTCTAATAAGCTTCCTATAGGGCCAATGTAAGTTTGCATTTATTTTGGGCTTGAGATAGCGCAATTGTGAGATATAGAATCTGTATTAATTGTTCATAAAGAACAAGATGTCATCATACGTTGTACAGATTGGCATTAACAGTAACATAGAGAAACGAATGGATTTCTTTTTTAACTTACCTATTAGCGATTCAATGTTCACTGCCCTTCTTGACAACAAATTGCACCTGTGATGGTCCACTGGTTTACTGGGTTGATGCGCCTGCTTTGTAAACAGATGTTCATGAGTTCAACTCCACAGAATGTATTTTTAATTTACTTACTCATAAGCTTCTTATAGAGCCAATGGAAATTTGCATTGATTTTGGACCTGAGATAGTGCAATTGGGAGATATAGAATCTGTATTAATTGTTCATAAAGAACAAGATGTGATCATACGCTGTATAGATTGGCATTAACAATAATGTAGTGAAACCAATGGATTTCTTTTTTAACTTACCTATTAGCGATTCAATGTTCACTGCTCTTCTTGACATCGCATTTCTCCCGTGATGGTCCAGTGGCTCTCTGGGTTAATGCGCCTGAGATTTGAACAAGTGTTCATGAGTTGGACTCCACAGAAAGTATTTTTCATTTAGCTTCCTATAGAGCCAATGGAAATTTGCATTGATTTTGGGCTTGAGATAGTGCAATTGTGAGATATAGAATCTGTATTAATTGTTCATAAAGAACAAGATGTCATCATACGCTGTACAGATTGGCATTAACAGTAACATAGAGAAACCAATGGATTTCTTTTTTAACTTACCTATTAGCGATTCAATGTTCACTGCTCTTCTTGACATCACATTTCTCCCGTGATGGTCCAGTGGCTCTGTGGGTTAATGCGCCTGACTTGTCAGCAAGTGTTCATGAGTTCAACTCCACGGAGAGTATTTTTCATTTAGCTTCATATAGAGCCAATGGAAATTTGCATTGATTTTGGGCTTGAGAAAGTGCAATTGTGAGATATAGAATCTGTATTAATTGTTCATAAAGAACAAGATGTCATCATACGCTGTACAGATTGGCATTAACAGTAACATAGAGAAACCAATGGATTTCTTTTTTAACTTACCTATTAGCGATTCAATGATCACTGCCCTTCTTGACAACAAATTGCACCTGTGATGGTCCACTGGCTTACTGGGTTGATGCGCCTGCTTTGTGAACAGATGTTCATGAGTTCAACTCCACAGAAATTATTTTTAATTTACTTACTCATAAGCATCTTATAGAGCCAATGGAAATTTGCATTGATTTTGGACCTGAGATAGTGCAATTGTGAGATATAGAATCTGTATTAATTGTTCATAAAGAACAAGATGTCATCATACGCTGTACAGATTGGCATTAACAGTAACATAGAGAAACCAATGGATTTCTTTTTTAACTTACCTATTAGCGATTCAATGTTCACTGCTCTTCTTGACATCACTTTTGTCTCGTGATGGTCCAGTGGCTCTTTGGGTTAATGCGCCTGACTTGTCAGCAAGTGTTCATGAGTTCGACTCCACGGAGAGTATTTTTCATTTAGCTTCCTATAGAGCCAATGGAAATTTGCATTGATTTTGGACTTGAGATAGTGCAATTGTGAGATATAGAATCTGTATTAATTGTTCATAAAGAACAAGATGTCATCATACGATGTACAGATTGGCATTAACAGTAACAGAGAGAAACCAATGGATTTCTTTCTTAACTTACCTATTAGCGATTCAATGTTCACTGCCCTTCTTGACATCACATTTCTCCTGTGATGGTCCAGTGGCTCCCTTGGTTAATGTGCCTGACTTGTGAAAAGGTCTTCATGTGTTCAACTCCACGAAGAGTATTTTTCATTTAGCTTCCTATAGAGCCAATGGATTTTTGCATTGATTTTGGGCTTGAGATAGTGCAATTGTGAGATATAGAATCTGTATTAATTGTTCATAAAGAACAAGATGTCATCATACGCTGTACAGATTGGCATTAACAATAACATAGTGAAACCAATGGATTTTTTTTTTAACTTACCTATTAGCGATTCAATGTTCACTGCTCTTCTTGACATCACATTTCTCCCTTGATGGTCCAGTGGCTCTCTGGGTTAATGCGTCTGACTTGTCAGCAAGTGTTCATTAGTTCGACTCCATGGAGAGTATTTTTCATTTAGCTTCCTATAGAGCCAATGGAAATTTGCATTGATTTTGGGCTTGAGATAGTGCAATAGTGAGATAAAGAATCTGTATTAATTGTTCATAAAGAACAAGGTGTCATCATACGCTGTATAGATTGGCATTAACAATAACATAGTGAAACCAATGGATTTTTTTTTTAACTTACCTATTAGCGATTCAATGTTCACTGCTCTTCTTGACATCACATTTCTCCCTTGATGGTCCAGTGGCTCTCTGGGTTAATGCGTCTGACTTGTCAGCAAGTGTTCATTAGTTCGACTCCATGTAGAGTATTTTTCATTTAGCTTCCTATAGAGCCAATGGAAATTTGCATTGATTTTGGGCTTGAGATAGTGCAATTGTGAGATATAGAATCTGTATTAATTGTTCATAAAGAACAAGATGTCATCATATGCTGTACAGATTGGCATTAACAGTAACATAGAGAAACCAATGGATTTCTTTTTTAACTTACCTATTAGCGATTCAATGTTCACTGCCCTTCTTGACATGAAATTGCTCCTGTGATGGTGCACTGGCTTACTGCGTTGATGCGCCTGCCTTGTGAACAGATGTTCATGAGTTCAACTCCACAGAAAGTATTTTTAATTTACTTACTCATAAGCTTTTTATAGAGAAAATGGAAATTTGCATTGATCTTGGACCTGAGATAGTGCAATTGTGAGAAATAGAATCTGTATTAATTGTTCATAAAGAACAAGATGTCATCATACGCTGTATAGATTGGCATTAACAATAACATAGTGAAACCAATGGATTTCTTTTTTAACTTACCTATTAGCGATTCAATATTCACTGCTCTTCTTGACATCACATTTATCCTGTGATGGTCCAGTGGCTCTCTGGGTTAATGCGCCTGATTTTTGAGCAAGTGTTCATGAGTTCGACTCCACAGAGAGTATTTTTCATTTAGCTTCCTATAGAGCCAATGGAAATTTGCATTGATTTTGGGCTTGAGATAGTGCAATTGTGAGAAATAGAATCTGTTTTAATTGTTCATAAAGAACAAGATGTCATCATACGCTGTATAGATTGGTGGTAAAAATAACATAGTGAAATCAATGTATTTCTTTTTTAACTTACCTATTAGCGATTCACTGTTCACAGCCCTTCTTGACATCTCATTGCACATGTGATGGTCCAGTGGCTTACTGGGTTATTGCGCCTGTTTTGTGAACATGAGTTCGACTCCTCAGAAAGTAATTTTCTTTTACTTACTAATAAGGTTCCCATAGAGCCGACAGAAATTTGCATTGATTTTGGGCTTGAGATAGTGCAATTGTGAGATATAGAATCTGTATTAATTGTTCATAAAGAACAAGATGTCATCATACGCTGTACAGATTGGCATTAACAGTAACATAGAGAAACCAATGGATTTCTTTTTTAACTTACCTATTAGTGATTCAATGTTCACTGCCCTTCTTGATATTACATTGCAATTGTGATGGTCTAGTGGCTTACTGGGTTAATGTGCATGGCTTGTGTTCATGAGTTCAGCTCCACCGAGAGTGTTTTCATTTACTTACTAATAAGATTCCTATAGAGCCAATGGAAATTTGCATTGATTTTGGGCTTGAGATAGAGCAATTGTGAGATATAGAATCTATATTAATAGTTCATAAAGAACAAGATGTCATCATACGCTGTATAGATTGGCATGAAGAGTAACATAGAAAAACCAATGGATTTTATTTTTTAACTTACCTATTAGATTAGTGATTCAATGTTCACTGCAATTCTTGACATCACATTGCAACTGTGATGGTCTAGTGGCTTACTTGGTTAATGCGCATGGCTTTTGATGAGGTGTTTATGAGCTCGACTCCACTGAGAGTATTTTTCATTTACTTTCTAATAAGCTTCCTATAGGGCCAATGTAAGTTTGCATTTATTTTGGGCTTGAGATAGCGCAATTGTGAGATATAGAATCTGTATTAATTGTTCATAAAGAACAAGATGTCATCATACGCTGTACAGATTGGCATTAACAGTAACATAGAGAAACCAATGGATTTCTTTTTTAACTTACCTATTAGCGATTCAATGTTCACTGCCCTTCTTGACAACAAATTGCACCTGTGATGGTCCACTGGTTTACTGGGTTGATGCGCCTGCTTTGTAAACAGATGTTCATGAGTTCAACTCCACAGAATGTATTTTTAATTTACTTACTCATAAGCTTCTTATAGAGCCAATGGAAATTTGCATTGATTTTGGACCTGAGATAGTGCAATTGGGAGATATAGAATCTGTATTAATTGTTCATAAAGAACAAGATGTGATCATACGCTGTATAGATTGGCATTAACAATAATGTAGTGAAACCAATGGATTTCTTTTTTAACTTACCTATTAGCGATTCAATGTTCACTGCTCTTCTTGACATCACATTTCTCCCGTGATGGTCCAGTGTCTCTCTGGGTTAATGCGCCTGAGATTTGAGCAAGTGTTCATGAGTTGGACTCCACAGAAAGTATTTTTCATTTAGCTTCCTATAGAGCCAATGGAAATTTGCATTGATTTTGGGCTTGAGATAGTGCAATTGTGAGATATAGAATCTGTATTAATTGTTCATAAAGAACAAGATGTCATCATACGCTGTACAGATTGGCATTAACAGTAACATAGAGAAACCAATGGATTTCTTTTTTAACTTACCTATTAGCGATTCAATGTTCACTGCTCTTCTTGACATCACATTTCTCCCGTGATGGTCCAGTGGCTCTGTGGGTTAATGCGCCTGACTTGTCAGCAAGTGTTCATGAGTTCAACTCCACGGAGAGTATTTTTCATTTAGCTTCATATAGAGCCAATGGAAATTTGCATTGATTTTGGGCTTGAGAAAGTGCAATTGTGAGATATAGAATCTGTATTAATTGTTCATAAAGAACAAGATGTCATCATACGCTGTACAGATTGGCATTAACAGTAACATAGAGAAACCAATGGATTTCTTTTTTAACTTACCTATTAGCGATTCAATGATCACTGCCCTTCTTGACAACAAATTGCACCTGTGATGGTCCACTGGCTTACTGGGTTGATGCGCCTGCTTTGTGAACAGATGTTCATGAGTTCAACTCCACAGAAATTATTTTTAATTTACTTACTCATAAGCTTCTTATAGAGCCAATGGAAATTTGCATTGATTTTGGACCTGAGATAGTGCAATTGTGAGATATAGAATCTGTATTAATTGTTCATAAATAACAAGATGTCATCATATGATGTATAGATTGGCATTAACAATAACAAAGTGAATCCAATGGATTTCTTTTTTAACTTACCTATTAGCGATGCAATGTTCACTGCTCTTCTTGACATCACATTTCTCCCGTGATGGTCCAGTGGCTCTCTGGGTTAATGCGTCTGACTTGTCAGCAAGTGTTCATTAGTTTGACTCCATGGAGAGTATTTTTCATTTAGCTTCCGATAGAGCCAATGGAAATTTTCATTGATTTTGGGCTTGAGATAGTGCAATTGGGAGATATAGAATCTGTATTAATTGTTCATAAATAACAAGATGTCATCATACGCTGTATAGATTGGCATTAACAATAACATAGTGAAACCAATGGATTTCTTTTTTAACTTACCTTTTAGCGATTCAATGTTCACTGCTCTTCTTGACATCACATTTTTCCTTTGATGGTCCAGTGGCTCTCTGGGTTAATGCGTCTAATTTGTCAGCAAGTGTTCATTAGTTCGACTCCATGGAGAGTATTTTTCATTTAGCTTCCTATAGAGCCAATGGAAATTTGCATTGATTTTGAGCTTGAGATAGTGCAATTGTGAGATATAGAATCTGTATTAATTGTTCATAAAGAACAAGATGTCATCATATGCTGTACAGATTGGCATTAACAGTAACATAGAGAAACCAATGGATTTTTTTTTTATCTTACCTATTAGCGATTCAATGTTCACTGCCCTTCTTGACATCAGATTGCACCTGTGATGGTCCACTGGCTTACTGGGTTGATGCGCCTGCTTTGTGAACAGATGTTCATGAGTTTGACTCCACAGATAGTATTTTTCATTTACTTACTAATAAGCTTCTTTTAGAGCCAATGGAAATTTCCATTGATTTTGGGTTTGAGAGAGTGCAATTGTGAGATATAGAATCTGAATTTATTGTTCATAAAGAACAAGATGTCTTCATACACTGTATAGATTGGCATTAACAAAAACATAGTGAAACCAATGGTTTTATTTTTTAACTTACCTATTAGCGATTCAATGTTTACTGCCCTTCTTGATGTCGCATTTCTCCTGTGATGGTTCAATCGCTAACTGGGTTAATGTGCCTTGCTTGTGAACAAGTGTTCATGAGTTCAACTCTACTGAGAGTATTTTTCATTTACTTACTAATAATCTTCCTATAGAGCCAATGGAAATTTGCATTGATTTTGGGCTTGAGATAGATCAATTGTGAGATATAGAATCTGTATTAATTGTTCATAAAGAAAAAGATGTTATCATACGCTGTATAGATTAGCATTAACAATAACATAGTGAAACCAATGGATTTCTTTTTTAACTTAACTATTAGCGATTCAATGTTCACTGCCCTTCTTGTCAACAAAGTGCACCCGTGATGGTCCAGTGGCTTACTGGGGTAATGCGCCTGCTTTGTGAACAGATGTTCATGAGTTTGACTCCACAGATAGTATTTTTCATTTACTTACTAATAAGCTTCTTTTAGAGCCAATGGAAATTTGCATTGATTTTGGGCTTGAGAGAGTGCAATTGTGAGATATAGAATCTGAATTAATTGTTCATAAAGAACAAGATGTCATCATACGCTGTATAGATTGGCATTAACAATAACTTAGTGAAATCAATGGATTTCTTTTTTAACTTACCTATTAGCAATTCAATGTTCTCTGCCATTCTTGACATCACATAGCACCTGTGATGGTACAGTGGCTCCCTGGGTTAATGCTCCTGTCTTGTGAAGAGGTGATCATGAGTTCGACTCCATGAAGAGTATATTTCATTTAGCTTCCTATAGAGCCAATGGAAATTTGCATTGATTTTGGGCTTGAGATAGAGCAATTGTGAGATATAGAATCTGTATTAATTGTTCATAAAGAACAAGATGTCCTCATACGCTGTATAGATTAGCATTAACAATAACATAGTGAAACCAATGGATTTTTTTATTAACTTAACTATTAGCGATTCAATGTTCACTGCCCTTCTTGTCAACAAAGTGCACCTGTGATGGTCCAGTGGCTTACTGGGGTAATGCGCCTGCTTTGTGAACAGATGTTCATGAGTTTGACTCCACAGATAGTATTTTTCATTTACTTACTAATAAGCTTCTTTTAGAGCCAATGGAAATTTGCATTGATTTTGGGCTTGAGAGAGTGCAATTGTGAGATATAGAATCTGAATTAATTGTTCATAAAGAACAAGATGTCATCATACGCTGTATAGATTGGCATTAACAATAACTTAGTGAAATCAATGGATTTCTTTTTTAACTTACCTATTAGCAATTCAATGTTCTCTGCCATTCTTGACATCACATAGCACCTGTGATGGTACAGTGGCTCCCTGGGTTAATGCGCCTGTCTTGTGAAGAGGTGATCATGAGTTCGACTCCATGAAGAGTATATTTCATTTAGCTTCCTATAGAGCCAATGGAAATTTGCATTGATTTTGGGCTTGAGATAGAGCAATTGTGAGATATAGAATCTGTATTAATTGTTCATAAAGAACAAGATGTCCTCATACGCTGTATAGATTGGCATTAACAATAACATAATGAGACCAATGGATTTCTTTTTTAACTTACCTATTAGCGATTCAATGTTCACTGCCCTTCTTGACATCACCTTGCATCTATGATCGTTCAGAGGCTTACTGGGTTAATGCATCTGACTTGTGAACAGGTGTTCATGAGTCCGACTCCACGGAGGGTATTTTTCATTTACTTACTAATAAGCTTCCTGTAGAGCCAAAGGAAATTTGCAATGATTTTGGGCTTGAGATAGTGCAATAGTGAGATATAGAGTCTGTATT
This sequence comes from Phyllobates terribilis, assembly GCF_046119375.1. Taxonomy (NCBI): domain Eukaryota; kingdom Metazoa; phylum Chordata; class Amphibia; order Anura; family Dendrobatidae; genus Phyllobates; species Phyllobates terribilis. Next base: position 321,153,082 of record NW_027362764.1, on the reverse strand, counting down.
AATTGTTCATAAAGAACAAGATGTCATCATACGCTGTATAGATTGGCATTAACAATAACATAGTGAAACCAATGGATTTCGTTTTTAACTTATCTTTTAGCGATTCAATGTTCACTGCCCTTCTTGACATCAAGTTGCACCTGTGATGGCCCACTCGATTTCTGGGTTAATGCGCCTGCTTTGTGAACAGATGTTCATGAGTTTGACTCCACGGAGAGTATTTTTCATTTACTTACTAATAAGCTTCTTATAGAGCTAATGGAAATTTGCATTGATTCTGGGCTTGAGATAGTGCAATTGTGAGAAATAGAATCTGTATTAATTGTTCATAAAGAACACGATGTCATCAGACGCTGTATAGATTGGCATTTACAATAACATAGTGAAACCAATGGATTTCTTTTTTAACTTACCTATTAGCGATTCAATGTTCACTGCACTTCTTGACATCACCTTGCATCTATGATCGTTCAGAGGCTTACTGGGTTAATGCATCTGACTTGTGAACAGGTGTTCATGAGTCCGACTCCACGGAGAGTATATTTCATTTACTTACTAATAAGCTTCCTATAGAGCCAAAGGAAATTTGCATTGATTTTGAGCTTGAGATAGTGCAATTGTGAGAAATAGAATCTGTATTAATTGTTCATAAAGAACAAGATGTCATCATACGCTGTATAGATTGGCATTAACAATAACATAGTGAAACCAATGGATTTCTTTTTTAACTTACCTATTAGCGATTCAATGTTTACTGCCCTTCTTGACATCTCATTGCTCCTGTGATGGTCAAGTGGCTCCCTGGGTTAGTGTGCCTGACTTGTTAAGAGGTGTTCATGAGTTTTACTCCACAAAGAGTATTTTTCATTTAGCTTCCTATAGAGCCAATGGAAATTTGCATTGATTTTGGGCTTGAGATAGTGCAATAGTGAGATATAGAATCTGTATTAATTGTTCATAAAGAACTTGATGTCATCATACGCTGTATAGATTGGCATTAACAATAACATAGTGAAACCAATGGATTACTTTTTTAACTTACCTATTAGCAATTCAATGTTCTCTGCCATTCTTGACATCATATAGCACCTGTGATGGTCCAGTTTCTTACTGGGTTAATGCACCTGCCTTGCGAACAGGTGTTCATGAATTCAACTTCACAGAGAGTATTTTTCATTTACTTACTAATAAGCTTCCTATAGAGCCAATGGAAATTTGCATTGATTTTAGACTTGAGATAGTGCAAATGTGAGATATAGAATCTGTATTAATTGTTCATAAAGAACTTGATGTCATCATACGCTGTATAGATTGGCATTAACAGTAACATAGAGAAACCAATGAATTTTTTTTTTAACTTACCTATTAGTGATTCAATGTTCACTGCCCTTCTTGACATCAAGTTGCACCTGTGATGGTCCACTCGATTACTGGGTTAATGCGCCTGCTTTGTGAACAGATGTTCATGAGTTTGAATCCACGGAGAGTATTTTTCATTTACTTACTAATAAGCTTCTTATAGAGCCAATGGAAATTTGCACTGATTTTGAGCTTGAGATAGTGCAATTGTGAGAAATAGAATCTGTATTAATTGTTCATAAAGAACAAGATGTCATCATACGCTGTATAGACTGGCATTAACAATAACATAGTGAAACCAATGGATTTCTTTTTTAACTTACCTATTAGCGATTCAATGTTTACTGCCCTTCTTGACATCTCATTTCTCCTGTGTTGGTCCAGTGGCTCCCTGGGTTAATGTGCTTGTCTTGTGAACAGGTGTTCATGAGTTCAACTCTACTGAGAGAATTTTTCATTTACTTACTAATAAGCTTCCTATAGAGCCAATGGAAATTTGCATTGATTTTGGGCTTGAGATAGAGCAATTGTGAGATATATAATCTGTATTAATTGTTCATAAAGAACAAGATGTCATCATACACTGTATAGATTGGCATTAACAAAAACATAGTGAAACCAATGGATTTATTTTTTAACTTACCTATTAGCGATTCAATGTTTACTGCCCTTCTTGATTTCGCATTGCTCCTGTGATGGTTCAATCGCTAACTGGGTTAATGTGCCTTGCTTGTGAACAAGTGTTCATGAGCTCAACTCTACTGCGAGTATTTTTCATTTACTTACTAATAATCTTCCTATAGTGCCAATGGAAATTTGCATTGATTTTTATGCTTGAGATAGAGAAATTGTGAGATATAGAATCTGTATTAATTGTTCATAAAGAACAAGATGTTATCATACGCTGTATAGATTAGCATTAACAATAACATAGTGAAACCAATGGATTTCTTTTTTAACTTAACTATTAGCGATTCAATGTTAACTGCCCTTCTTGTCAACAAAGTGCACCTGTGATGGTCCAGTGGCTTACTGGGGTAATGCGCCTGCTTTGTGAACAGATGTTCATGAGTTTGACTCCACTGATAGTATTTTTCATTTACTTACTAATAAGCTTCTTTTAGAGCCAATGGAAATTTGCATTGATTTTGGGCTTGAGAGAGTGCAATTGTGAGATATAGAATCTGAATTAATTGTTCATAAAGAACAAGATGTCATCATACGCTGTATAGATTGGCATTAACAATAACTTAGTGAAACCAATGGATTTCTTTTTTAACTTACCTATTAGCAATTCAATGTTTTCTGCCATTCTTGACATCACATAGCACCTGTGATGGTCCAGTGGCTTACTGGGTTAATGCACCTGCCTTGCAAACAGGTGTTCATGGATTCTACTTCACAGAGAGTATTTTTCATTTACTTACTAATAAGCTTCCTATAGAGCCAATGGAAATTTGCATTGATTTTGGGCTTGAGATAGTGCAAATATGAGATATAGAATCTGTATTAATTGTTTATAAAGAACTTGATGTCATCATACGCTGTATAGATTGGCATTAACAGTAACATAGAGAAACCAATGGATTTCTTTTTTAACTTACCTATTAGCGATTCAATGTTTACTGCCCTTCTTGACATCTCATTACTCTTGTGATGGTACAGTGGCTCCCTGGGTTAATGCACCTGTCTTGTGGAAAGGTGTTCATGAGTTCGACTCCACAAAGAGGATATTTCATTTTGCTTCCTATAGAGCCAATGGAAATTTGCATTGATTTTGGGCTTGAGATAGAGCAATTGTGAGATATAGAATCTGTATTAATTGTTCATAAAGAACAAGATGTCATCATACGCTGTATAGATTGGCATTAACAAAAACATAGTGAAACCAATGGATTTCTTTTTTAACTTACCTATTAGCGATTCAATATTTACTGCCCTTCTTGATGCCTCATTGCTCCTGTGATGGTTCAGTGGCTAACTGGGTTAATGTGCCTTGCTTGTGAACAAGTTTTCATGAGTTCAACTCTACTGAGAGTATTTTTCATTTACTTACTAATAAGCTTCTTATAGAGCCAATGGAAATTTGCATTGATTTTGGGCTTCAGATAGAGCAATTGTGAGATACAGAATCTGTATTAATTGTTCATAAAAAACAAGATGTCATCATACGCTGTATAGATTGGCATTAACAATAACATAGTGAGACCAATGGATTTCTTTTTTAACTTACCTATTAGCGATTCAATGTTCACTGCCCTTCTTGACATCACCTTGCATCTATGATCGTTCAGAGGCTTACTGGGTTAATGCATCTGACTTGTGAACAGGTGTTCATGAGTCCGACTCCACGGAGAGTATTTTTCATTTACTTACTAATAAGCTTCCTGTAGAGCCAAAGGAAATTTGCAATGATTTTGGGCTTGAGATAGTGCAATAGTGAGATATAGAGTCTGTATTAATTGTTCATAAAGAACAAGATGTTATCATACGCTGTATAGATTAGCATTAACAATAACATAGTGAAACCAATGGATTTCGTTTTTAACTTAACTATTAGCGATTCAATGTTCACTGCCCTTCTTGACATCAAGTTGCACCTGTGATGGTCCACTAAATTTCTGGGTTAATGCGCCTGCTTTGTGAACAGATGTTCATGAGTTTGACTCCACGGAGTGTATTTTTCATTTACTTACTAATAAGCTTCTTATAGAGCTAATGGAAATTTGCATTGATTCTGGGCTTGAGATAGTGCAATTGTGAGAAATAGAATCTGTATTAATTGTTCATAAAGAACAAGATGTCATCATACGCTGTATAGATTGGCATTTACAATAACATAGTGAAACCAATGGATTTCTTTTTTAACTTACCTATTAGCGATTCAATGTTTACTGCCCTTCTTGACATCTCATTTCTCCTGTGATGGTCCAGTGGCTCCCTGGGTTAATGTGCTTGTCTTGTGAACAGGTGTTCATGAGTTCAACTCTACTGAGAGAATTTTTCATTTACTTACTAATAAGCTTCCTATACAGCCAATGGAAATTTGCATTGATTTTGGGCTTGAGATAGAGCAATTGTGAGATATATAATCTGTATTAATTGTTCATAAAGAACAAGATGTCATCATACACTGTATAGATTGGCATTAACAAAAACATAGTGAAACCAATGGATTTATTTTTTAACTTACCTATTAGCGATTCAATGTTTACTGCCCTTCTTGATGTCGCATTGCTCCTGTGATGGTTCAATCGCTAACTGGGTTAATGTGCCTTGCTTGTGAACAAGTGTTCATGAGTTCAACTCTACTGAGAGTATTTTTCATTTACTTACTAATAATCTTCCTATAGAGCCAATGGAAATTTGCATTGATTTTGGGCTTGAGATAGAGAAATTGTGAGATATAGAATCTGTATTAATTGTTCATAAAGAACAAGATGTTATCATACGCTGTATAGATTAGCATTAACAATAACATAGTGAAACCAATGGATTTCTTTTTTAACTTAACTATTAGCGATTCAATGTTCACTGCCCTTCTTGTCAACAAAGTGCACCTGTGATGGTCCAGTGGCTTACTGGGGTAATGCGCCTGCTTTGTGAACAGATGTTCATGAGTTTGATTCCACAGATAGTATTTTTCATTTACTTACTAATAAGCTTCTTTTAGAGCCAATGGAAATTTGCATTGATTTTGGGCTTGAGAGAGTGCAATTGTGAGATATAGAATCTGTATTAATTGTTCATAAAGAACAAGATGTCATCATACACTGTATAGATTGGCATTAAAAGTAACATAGAGAAACCAATGAATTTCTTTTTTAACTTACCTATTAGCGATTCAATGTTCACAGCCCTTCTTGACATCAAGTTGTACCTGTGATGGTCCACTCGATTTCTGGGTTAATGCGCCTGCTTTGTGAACAGATGTTCATGAGTTTGACTCCACAGAGAGTATTTTTCATTTACTTACTAATACGTTTCTTATAGAGCTAATGGAAATTTGCATTGATTTTGGGCTTGAGATAGTGCAGTTGTGAGAAATGGAATCTGTATTAATTGTTCATAAAGAACAAGATGTCATCATACGCTGTATAGATTGGCATTTACAATAACATAGTGAAACCAATGGATTTCTTTTTTAACGTACCTATTAGCAATTCAATGTTCACTGCCATTCTTGACATCACATTGCACCTGTGATGGTCCAGTGGCTTAATGGGTTAATGCGCTTGCATTGTGAGTAGGTGTTCATGAGTTTGACGTAACGGAGAGTATTTTTCATTTACTTACTAGTAAGCTTTCTATAGAGCCAAAGGAAATTTGCATTGATTTTGGGCTTGAGATAGTGCAAATGTGAGATATAGAATCTGTATTAATTGTTCATAAAGAACTTGATGTCATCATAAGCTGTATAGATTTTCATTAACAGTAACATAGAGAAACCAATGAATTTTTTTTTTAACTTACCAATTAGCGATTCAATGTTCACTGCCCTTCTTGACATCAAGTTGCACCTGTGATGGTAAACTCGATTACTGGGTTAATGTGCCTGCTTTGTGAACAGATGTTCATGAGTTTGACTCCACGGAGAGTATTTTTCATTTACTTACTAATAAGATTCTTATAGAGCCAATGGAAATTTGCATTGATTTTGGGCTTGAGATAGTGCAATTGTGAGAAATGGAATCTGTATTAATTGTTCATAAAGAACAAGATGTCATCATACGCTGTATAAATTGGCATTAACAATAACATAGTGAGACCAATGGATTTCTTTTTTAACTTACCTATTAGCGATTCAATGTTCACTGCCCTTCTTGACATCACCTTGCATCTATGATCCTTCAGAGGCTTACTGGGTTAATGCATCTGACTTGTGACCCAGGTGTTCATGAGTCCGACTCCACGGAGAGTATTTTTCATTTACTTACTAATAAGCTTCCTGTAGAGCCAAAGGAAATTTGCATTGATTTTGAGCTTGAGATAGTGCAATAGTGAGATATAGAATCTGTAATAATTGTTCATAAAGAACAAGATGTCTTCATACGCTGTATAGATTAGCATTAACAATAACATAGTGAAACCAATGGATTTCATTTTTAACTTAACTATTAGCGATTCAATGTTCACAGCCATTCTTGACATCACATTGCACCTCTGATGGTCCAGTGGCTTACTGGGTTAATGCACCTGCCTTGTGAACAGGTGTTCATGAATTCGACTCCACGAAGAGTGTTTTTCATTTAGCTTCCTATAGAGCCAATGGAAATTTGCATTGATTTTGGGCTTGAGATAGTGCAATTGTGAGATTTAGAATCTGTATTAATTTTTCATAAAGAACAAGATGTCATCATACGCTGTATAGATTCGCATTAACCCCTTAACAACATTTGACGTACTAATACGTGTCTGTGCCCTGGGACTTAAGAGCCAGACCCGTATTAGTACGTCATGGCGATCGTGCGCGCACACATAGCTGTGCGGGCCCGATCGCCACCGGGTGTCAGCTGATTGTCACAGCTGACACCCGGTACTATGTGCAGGGAGCGGTCATGCACCGCTCCCAGTACATTACCCCCGCGATGCTGCGATCGAAATCGATCGCAGCCGATCGCTGCATTGCGGAGTCAAGGGGAGTTGATCGCCGATACTCAACTCCTCTTCCGGCCTCCAGCGCTTAATGCTGTGGCTTCCAGGATGTTGCCATGACGACCCGATGTCGTCATGACAACATACGGGTCACCAGACAGCAGGAAGATTGTTTGGACATGCGCAGTGCATCTCCAAACAATCTTCTCCCTGTCCAGCGCTGACAGCCTGCATGGCACAGGGATGGTGCTGCATTCCTCTGCCATGCAGGCGATCAGAGAAAAAAAAGTGAAAGTCCCATAGTGGGACAAAGTTAAAAAGTATAAAAGCTATCAGAAAGTGAAAAAAAATAAACAAAAATTGCAAAAATATATAAAAAAAAATAATAATAATATCCCACCAAAAATAAAAATATAATGTACCCATCAATAAATATTATTTAAAAAAAAAACAATAAAAGTACACATATTTGGTATCGCGGCATCCGGAACAACCTGACCTATAAAACTGTCCCACTAGTTAACCCCTTCAGTGAATGCGGTAAAAAATAAAAATAAAAAATGAAGCAAAAAACAATGCTTTATCATCATACCGCCAAAGAAAAAATGGAATAACACGCTATCAAAAAGACAAATATAAATAAAATTGGTACCGCTGAAAATGTCATCTCGTCCTGCAAAAAACAAGCCACCATACAGCTCCATCAGCCAAAAAATATAAAAGTTATAGCTCTCAGAATAAAGCTATGCTAAAAAATATTTTTTTCTATAAAATTGCTTTTATTATGTAAAAGTGCAAAACATAGAAAAACGATATAAATGTGGTACCGCTGGAAACGTACTGACCCGAAGAATAAAGCTACCTTATCAATTTTACCAAACGTGGAACAGAATAAAAACACAAAAAAAACAATTCCTGAATTGTTGGTTTTTGTTTATTCTGCCTCCCAAAAATCGGAATAGAAAGCGATCAAAAAATGTCACGTGCCTGAAAATGGCACCAATAACGTCAACTCATCGCGCAAAAAACGAGCCGTCACATGACTGTCTGCCAAAATTTGGAAAAATTATAGCTCTCAAAATATGGCGATGCAAAAACTAGATTTTACAAAAAATGCATCTTTTAGTGTGTGACAGCTGTCAGTCATAAAAACCCCATATGATTCTGGTATCGCTGTAGTCCCACTGACCCGAAGAGTAAGGTCGTCTAATCACTTATACCGCATGAAAAAAATAAACTCTCGTGTTAGGGTTGGGCTAGGGTTAGGGCTGGGTTTGGGGTTAGGGTTTTGATGGGGTTGGGATTTTTTTCAAAAGTAAGAAAAAAAGATGACGATATGGCAACTAGTGTTGAGCGCAAGTGCTCGCTACTTGAGTTTGCATCGGGTGCTCTAGTATGCATTGAGTATCGTGGGTATTTGAGTGACATGCTCGAGTCTCTGCCCCATATGCTTCACGGCCAAAAAAACTTTGCGGGGATTGCCTGCCATGCACGAGCGATCCCCGCATGTTTTTTTTTGGTTGTCTAATAACTAGAGATGAGCGTTGTTCTACTCGAACTGTTCGTCAATCTCAAATTCGAGCTGTTTTGGGCGGTGTTCGAGCCGTTCGGCGAACACGAACGATTTCAGAAAAATTCGGCTGTTCGAGGTTATGTTCGATAACTGTTCGTGCACCAAAATCATAACTGGATTTTTTCTCAGTAATGATGAAAATCAATGTTAATACGCAGTTTGAGTGTACAGCGGGGTGGGGGGAGGGGCAGGGGATGGATCTCTGCAGGAATAATGAAGATCTCCATTTTTTTTTCTCTTTCCCGCATTTACAGTGGGGAGGTGCAATCTGTCAGCTTATCAGCAGCGCACACACGGAGCGAAGTGCTTTTTTCACACAAGCAAGGGCATGTGTCATTGGCAGTGTATGTCACATGTCCTTGCCCTATAAGACCAAGCCATTTTCCCCGTCGCCACCATTTTCTCACTGCTGCAGCTGCGTGTTAGACGGCACCGCTGTTGCTGTGTGCGCTATACCTTGTTAATTTCAAGCCAATTTTTGCACAAATCTACAGATAGCTTGGGAGTAGGGAATAGTTGTGATTGCAGTCCTTTTAAGGACTAGGTTACAGCATTTCCTACGACTTTTATCAGGCAGGTCTGTGCTCTTAAATAGATAGATTGTGGGAGTAAAGACTAATTGTAATTACAGTCCTTTTCACAACTAGGTTACATCAGTTCCTATCAGTTTTTGTCAGGCAGGTCTGTGCCAGTGCTGTGCAAGTTTTTTTCACAGCATTTGGCTGAATCTAGCAAAGCTAATCCTTTTTGGCCTATTGCAGAGTGTGTTAGTCAGTGGAGTAGCCTATCTGTGTTGCAAGATATACCACCTGTGTATAGAATACCAATATTTTTACTGCACCTAGTGAAGTAAAATCTTTTGGGCATAGCATCATTCTATTAGTCCATCTATACTGACCTCCATCAGGTTACAAATTGAATATAATTTTTTTCTGCATCTAGCTCTGAAAAAATATTTGGGCTTCTAGCACTGTGTGGGACTTGTTCTATTAGTCCATCTATACTGACCTCCATCAGGTTGCAAACTGAATATAATTTTTTTCTGCATCTAGCTCTGAAAAAATATTTGGGCTTCTAGCAGTGTGTGGGACTTTCTCTATTAGTCCATCTATACTGACCTCCATCAGGTTGCAAACTGAATATATTTTTTTTCTGCATCTACCTCTGGAAAAATATTGGGCTTCTAGCTGTGTGTGGGACTTGTTCTATTAATCCATCTATACAGACCTCCATCAGGTTGCAAACTGAATATAATTTTTTTCTGCATCTACCTCTGAAAAAATATTTGGGCTTCTAGCTGTGTGTGGGACTTGTTCTATTAGTCCATCTATACTGACCTCCATCAGGTTGCAAATTAAAAATAATTTTTATCTGCATTTACCTCTGAAAAAATATTGGGCTTCTAGCTGTGTGTGGGACTTGTTCTGTTAATCCATCTATACAGACCTCCATCAGGTTGCAAACTGAATATAATTTTTTTCTGCATCTACCTCTGAAAAAATATTTGGGCTTCTAGCTGTGTGTGGGAATTTCTCTATTAGTACATCTATACTGACCTCCATCAGGTTGCAAATTAAAAATATTTTTTTGTCTGCATCTAGCTCTGAAAAAATATTTGGCCTTCTAGCAGTGTGTGGGACTTTCTCTATTAGTCCATCTATACTGACCTCCATCAGGTTGCAAATTAAAAATATTTTTATCTGCATCTACCTCTGAAAAAATATTTGGGCTTCTAGCTGTGTGTGGGACTTGTTCTATTAGTCCATCTATACTGACCTCCATCAGGTTGCAAACTGAATATAATTTTTTTCTGCATCTAGCTCTGAAAAAATATTTGGCCTTCTAGCAGTGTGTGGGATTTCTCTACTAGTCCATCTATACTGACCTCCATCAGGTTGCAAATTAAAAATAATTTTTATCTGCATCCAGCTCTGAAAAAATATTTGGCTTTCTAGCAGTGTGTGGGACTTTCTCTATTAGTCCATCTATACTGACCTCCATCAGGTTGCAAATTAAAAATAATTTTTTGTCTGCATCTAGCTCTGAAAAACTATTTGGCCTTCTAGCAGTGTGTGGGACTTTCTCTATTAGTCCATCTATACTGACCTCCATCAGGTTACAAACTGAATATATTTTTTTTCTGCATCTACCTCTGAAAAAATATTGGGCTTCTAGCTGTGTGTGGGACTTGTTCTATTAGTCCATCTATACTGACCTCCATCAGGTTGCAAACTGAAAATAATTTTTTGTCTGCATCTAGCTCTGAAAAAATATTTGGCCTTCTAGCAGTGTGTGGGACTTTCTCTATTAGTCCATCTATACTGACCTCCATCAGGTTGCAAATTAAAAATAATTTTTATCTGCATCTACCTCTGAAAAAATATTTGGGCTTCTAGCTGTGTGTGGGACTTGTTCTATTAGTCCATCTATACTGACCTCCATCAGGTTGCAAACTGAATATAATTTTTTTCTGCATCTAGCTCTGAAAAAATATTTGGCCTTCTAGCAGTGTGTGGGACTTTCTCTATTAGTCCATCTATACTGACCTCCATCAGGTTGCAAATTAAAAATAATTTTTATCTGCATCTACCTCTGAAAAAATATTTGGGCTTCTAGCTGTGTGTGGGACTTGTTCTATTAGTCCATCTATACTGACCTCCATCAGGTTGCAAACTGAATATAATTTTTTTCTGCATCTAGCTCTGAAAAAATATTTGGCCTTCTAGCAGTGTGTGGGACTTTCTCTATTAGTCCATCTATACTGACATCCATCAGGTTGCAAATTAAAAATAATTTTTATCTGCATCCAGCTCTGAAAAAATATTTGGCCTTCTAGCAGTGTGTGGGACTTTCTCTATTAGTCCATCTATACTGACCTCCATCAGGTTGCAAATTAAAAATAATTTTTATCTGCATCTAGCTCTGAAAAAATATTTGGTCTTCTAGCAGTGTGTGGGACTTTCTCTATTAGTCCATCTATACTGACCTCCATCAGGTTGCAAATTCAAAATAATTTTTTGTCTGCATCTAGCTCTGAAAAAATATTTGGCCTTCTAGCAGTGTGTGGGACTTTCTCTATTACTCCATCTATACTGACCTCCATCAGGTTGCAAATTAAAAATAATTTTTATCTGCATCTAGCTCTGAAAAAATATTTGGCCTTCTAGCTGTGTGTGGGACTTGTTCTATTAGTCCATCTATACTGACCTCCATCAGGTTGCAAATTAAAAATAATTTTTATCTGCATTTACCTCTGAAAAAATATTGGGCTTCTAGCTGTGTGTGGGACTTGTTCTGTTAATCCATCTATACAGACCTCCATCAGGTTGCAAACTGAATATAATTTTTTTCTGCATCTACCTCTGAAAAAATATTTGGGCTTCTAGCTGTGGTGGGACTTTCTCTATTAGTCCATCTATACTGACCTCCATCAGGTTGCAAATTAAAAATATTTTTTTGTCTGCATCTAGCTCTGAAAAAATATTTGGCCTTCTAGCAGTGTGTGGGACTTTCTCTATTAGTCCATCTATACTGACCTCCATCAGGTTGCAAACTGAATATATTTTTTTTCTGCATCTACCTCTGAAAAAATATTGGGCTTCTAGCTGTGTGTGGGACTTGTTCTATTAATCCATCTATACAGACATCCATCAGGTTGCAAACTGAATATAATTTTTTTCTGCATCTACCTCTGAAAAAATATTTGGGCTTCTAGCAGTGTGTGGGATTTCTCTACTAGTCCATCTATACTGACCTCCATCAGGTTGCAAATTAAAAATAATTTTTATCTGCATCCAGCTCTGAAAAAATATTTGGCCTTCTAGCAGTGTGTGGGACTTTCTCTATTAGTCCATCTATACTGACCTCCATCAGGTTGCAAATTAAAAATAATTTTTTGTCTGCATCTAGCTCTGAAAAAATATTTGGCCTTCTAGCAGTGTGTGGGACTTTCTCTATTAGTCCATCTATACTGACCTCCATCAGGTTACAAACTGAATATATTTTTTTTCTGCATCTACCTCTGAAAAAATATTGGGCTTCTAGCTGTGTGTGGGACTTGTTCTATTAGTCCATCTATACTGACCTCTGTTATGCACACGCCCGGGCTAAGCGGCGTGTGCGTGTGATTGGTAGTGATTCCACTGGACCGTGCCGGAGAGTGAATGCCTGGAGGGGCGTGACTAAGTATTCACCCGATCCGACCAGGGTCGCACGACGGCATACGATGCCAGTGCACCAAGGAGGAACCGAGCAGAGGGACCAGGTGCTACTCCAGGACAGACCCCGGACACGGCTGTTGACCCACACAGGGAAATACAGGAACAGGCTGGTAGGCTGGCACACAGACTGGAGGGTATAGGCAGGCACGACTGGTATGCAGGCAGGCGGGTATGCAGGCAGGGGGGTAAAGGCAAGCACAGCTAGAGTGCAGACAGGGAGGCACTAGCAGGTAGGAACACAGGCGGGATAGGACCCAGTACACACCGGGACTCAGGAACAATACAGGCAGAGGGTTACAGGCAAGCACAGCTAGAGTGCAGACTAGGCTGAGCAGGGAGGACAGGGCTCTGTTCACACGGAACAGACAGGAAGGGAAAAACAGAGCCAGATACTCACACAGTACTTGCAGAGACAACAAGCAGGAGTTAGGTACGAGTTCAGACTCTGCAGAAAAAGGAAGGGAACGGACATAGAGGCAAAACAGGTAAAGGACAGGAGAGAGTTCAGACTGGAACTGAGTGTACGGAGGAGACCGACACTGCAGAGGGATACAGGAGCGGGTCTGGGAATACGGCCCCCAGAGAGGCGGAACGAACAGGCAAGGAGTGTGTTCAGACAGGACAGACCAGACACAGGAGCGGGTCTAGGAAATCGGCCACTAGAAGGCGAGAGGAACAGGCTAGGAGCGTGTTCAGACAGGACAGACAAGAGAACACAGAAAGGAGTCAGTTCAGACACGGGAGCTGATACCGCAAAGCAGGAGACATACAGGACTCAGTTCAGACACGGGAGCTGATACCGCAAAGCAGGAGACATACAGGACTCAGTTCAGACACGGGAACTGATACAAAAAGCAGGAGACAAGAGACGGGACCTGGCACCTTCAGAGTGCAAGCACACACTGAAGGAAACACTATGCTCAGGCAGGGATAGAAGGGAGCTGCTGAGCTATATACCAAGTGACAGACAGCAATAGGCTGAGGACGCACAAGGGGTGTGACCCACAGCAGGTACAAAAGGCAGGAAGTGATCGGGCGCCGCCCTTAAGCAGCAGAAACAGACACAAACAGACAGCATGGAGGGAAGCCAGAGAGACATTCTGGACAGGAGATCAAGTGCGCCCTCTTGCACAGTGGGAGATGGACCACCATGCAAGGACGCCGCCAGGTATGTTACAACCTCCATCAGGTTGCAAACTGAAAATAATTTTTTGTCTGCATCTAGCTCTGAAAAAATATTTGGCCTTCTAGCAGTGTGTGGGACTTTCTCTATTAGTCCATCTATACTGACCTCCATCAGGTTGCAAATTAAAAATAATTTTTATCTGCATCTACCTCTGAAAAAATATTTGGGCTTCTAGCTGTGTGTGGGACTTGTTCTATTAGTCCATCTATACTGACCTACATCAGGTTGCAAACTGAATATAATTTTTTTCTGCATCTAGCTCTGAAAAAATATTTGGCCTTCTAGCAGTGTGTGGGACTTTCTCTATTAGTCCATCTATACTGACCTCCATCAGGTTGCAAATTAAAAATAATTTTTATCTGCATCTACCTCTGAAAAAATATTTGGGCTACTAGCTGTGTGTGGGACTTGTTCTATTAGTCCATCTATACTGACCTCCATCAGGTTGCAAACTGAATATAATTTTTTTCTGCATCTAGCTCTGAAAAAATATTTGGCCTTCTAGCAGTGTGTGGGACTTTCTCTATTAGTCCATCTATACTGACATCCATCAGGTTGCAAATTAAAAATAATTTTTATCTGCATCCAGCTCTGAAAAAATATTTGGCCTTCTAGCAGTGTGTGGGACTTTCTCTATTAGTCCATCTATACTGACCTCCATCAGGTTGCAAATTAAAAATAATTTTTATCTGCATCTAGCTCTGAAAAAATATTTGGCCTTCTAGCAGTGTGTGGGACTTTCTCTATTAGTCCATCTATACTGACCTCCATCAGGTTGCAAATTCAAAATAATTTTTTGTCTGCATCTAGCTCTGAAAAAATATTTGGCCTTCTAGCAGTGTGTGGGACTTTCTCTATTACTCCATCTATACTGACCTCCATCAGGTTGCAAATTAAAAATAATTTTTATCTGCATCTAGTTCTGAAAAAATATTTGGCCTTCTAGCTGTGTGTGGGACTTGTTCTATTAGTCCATCTATACTGACCTCCATCAGGTTGCAAATTAAAAATAATTTTTATCTGCATTTACCTCTGAAAAAATATTGGGCTTCTAGCTGTGTGTGGGACTTGTTCTGTTAATCCATCTATACAGACCTCCATCAGGTTGCAAACTGAATATAATTTTTTTCTGCATCTACCTCTGAAAAAATATTTGGGCTTCTAGCTGTGTGTGGGACTTTCTCTATTAGTCCATCTATACTGACCTCCATCAGGTTGCAAATTAAAAATATTTTTTTGTCTGCATCTAGCTCTGAAAAAATATTTGGCCTTCTAGCAGTGTGTGGGACTTTCTCTATTAGTCCATCTATACTGACCTCCATCAGGTTGCAAACTGAATATATTTTTTTTCTGCATCTACCTCTGAAAAAATATTGGGCTTCTAGCTGTGTGTGGGACTTGTTCTATTAATCCATCTATACAGACATCCAACAGGTTGCAAACTGAATATAATTTTTTTCTGCATCTACCTCTGAAAAAATATTTGGGCTTCTAGCTGTGTGTGGGACTTGTTCTATTAGTCCATCTATACTGACCTCCATCAGGTTGCAAACTGAAAATAATTTTTTGTCTGCATCTAGCTCTGAAAAAATATTTGGCCTTCTAGCAGTGTGTGGGACTTTCTCTATTAGTCCATCTATACTGACCTCCATCAGGTTGCAAATTAAAAATATTTTTATCTGCATCTACCTCTGAAAAAATATTTGGGCTTCTAGCTGTGTGTGGGACTTGTTCTATTAGTCCATCTATACTGACCTCCATCAGGTTGCAAACTGAATATAATTTTTTTCTGCATCTAGCTCTGAAAAAATATTTGGCCTTCTAGCAGTGTGTGGGATTTCTCTACTAGTCCATCTATACTGACCTCCATCAGGTTGCAAATTAAAAATAATTTTTATCTGCATCCAGCTCTGAAAAAATATTTGGCCTTCTAGCAGTGTGTGGGACTTTCTCTATTAGTCCATCTATACTGACCTCCATCAGGTTGCAAATTAAAAATAATTTTTTGTCTGCATCTAGCTCTGAAAAAATATTTGGCTTTCTAGCAGTGTGTGGGACTTTCTCTATTAGTCCATCTATACTGACCTCCATCAGGTTACAAACTGAATATATTTTTTTTCTGCATCTACCTCTGAAAAAATATTGGGCTTCTATCTGTGTGTGGGACTTGTTCTATTAGTCCATCTATACTGACCTCCATCAGGTTGCAAACTGAAAATAATTTTTTGTCTGCATCTAGCTCTGAAAAAATATTTGGCCTTCTAGCAGTGTGTGGGACTTTCTCTATTAGTCCATCTATACTGACCTCCATCAGGTTGCAAATTAAAAATAATTTTTATCTGCATCTACCTCTGAAAAAATATTTGGGCTTCTAGCTGTGTGTGGGACTTGTTCTATTAGTCCATCTATACTGACCTCCATCAGGTTGCAAACTGAATATAATTTTTTTCTGCATCTAGCTCTGAAAAAATATTTGGCCTTCTAGCAGTGTGTGGGACTTTCTCTATTAGTCCATCTATACTGACCTCCATCAGGTTGCAAATTAAAAATAATTTTTATCTGCATCTACCTCTGAAAAAATATTTGGGCTTCTAGCTGTGTGTGGGACTTGTTCTATTAGTCCATCTATACTGACCTCCATCAGGTTGCAAACTGAATATAATTTTTTTCTGCATCTAGCTCTGAAAAAATATTTGGCCTTCTAGCAGTGTGTGGGACTTTCTCTATTAGTCCATCTATACTGACATCCATCAGGTTGCAAATTAAAAATAATTTTTATCTGCATCCAGCTCTGAAAAAATATTTGGCCTTCTAGCCGTGTGTGGGACTTTCTCTATTAGTCCATCTATACTGACCTCCATCAGGTTGCAAATTAAAAATAATTTTTATCTGCATCTAGCTCTGAAAAAATATTTGGCCTTCTAGCAGTGTGTGGGACTTTCTCTATTAGTCCATCTATACTGACCTCCATCAGGTTGCAAATTCAAAATAATTTTTTGTCTGCATCTAGCTCTGAAAAAATATTTGGCCTTCTAGCAGTGTGTGGGACTTTCTCTATTACTCCATCTATACTGACCTCCATCAGGTTGCAAATTAAAAATAATTTTTATCTGCATCTAGCTCTGAAAAAATATTTGGCCTTCTAGCTGTGTGCGGGACTTGTTCTATTAGTCCATCTATACTGACCTCCATCAGGTTGCAAATTAAAAATAATTTTTATCTGCATTTACCTCTGAAAAAATATTGGGCTTCTAGCTGTGTGTGCTACTTGTTCTGTTAATCCATCTATACAGACCTCCATCAGGTTGCAAACTGAATATAATTTTTTTCTGCATCTACCTCTGAAAAAATATTTGGGCTTCTAGCTGTGTGTGGGACTTTCTCTATTAGTCCATCTATACTGACCTCCATCAGGTTGCAAATTAAAAATATTTTTTTGTCTGCATCTAGCTCTGAAAAAATATTTGGCCTTCTAGCAGTGTGTGGGACTTTCTCTATTAGTCCATCTATACTGACCTCCATCAGGTTGCAAACTGAATATATTTTTTTTCTGCATCTACCTCTGAAAAAATATTGGGCTTCTAGCTGTGTGTGGGACTTGTTCTATTAATCCATCTATACAGACATCCAACAGGTTGCAAACTGAATATAATTTTTTTCTGCATCTACCTCTGAAAAAATATTTGGGCTTCTAGCTGTGTGTGGGACTTGTTCTATTAGTCCATCTATACTGACCTCCATCAGGTTGCAAACTGAAAATAATGTTTTGTCTGCATCTAGCTCTGAAAAAATATTTGGCCTTCTAGCAGTGTGTGGGACTTTCTCTATTAGTCCATCTATACTGACCTCCATCAGGTTGCAAATTAAAAATATTTTTATCTGCATCTACCTCTGAAAAAATATTTGGGCTTCTAGCTGTGTGTGGGACTTGTTCTATTAGTCCATCTATACAGACCTCCATCAGGTTGCAAACTGAATATAATTTTTTTCTGCATCTACCTCTGAAAAAATATTTGGGCTTCTAGCTGTGTGTGGGACTTTCTCTATTAGTCCATCTATACTGACCTCCATCAGGTTGCAAATTAAAAATATTTTTTTGTCTGCATCTAGCTCTGAAAAAATATTTGGCCTTCTAGCAGTGTGTGGGACTTTCTCTATTAGTCCATCTATACTGACCTCCATCAAGTTGCAAACTGAATATATTTTTTTTCTGCATCTACCTCTGAAAAAATATTGGGCTTCTAGCTGTGTGTGGGACTTGTTCTATTAATCCATCTATACAGACATCCAACAGGTTGCAAACTGAATATAATTTTTTTCTGCATCTACCTCTGAAAAAATATTTGGGCTTCTAGCTGTGTGTGGGACTTGTTCTATTAGTCCATCTATACTGACCTCCATCAGGTTGCAAACTGAAAATAATGTTTTGTCTGCATCTAGCTCTGAAAAAATATTTGGCCTTCTAGCAGTGTGTGGGACTTTCTCTATTAGTCCATCTATACTGACCTCCATCAGGTTGCAAATTAAAAATATTTTTATCTGCATCTACCTCTGAAAAAATATTTGGGCTTCTAGCTGTGTGTGGGACTTGTTCTATTAGTCCATCTATACTGACCTCCATCAGGTTGCAAACTGAATATAATTTTTTTCTGCATCTAGCTCTGAAAAAATATTTGGCCTTCTAGCAGTGTGTGGGATTTCTCTACTAGTCCATCTATACTGACCTCCATCAGGTTGCAAATTAAAAATAATTTTTATCTGCATCCAGCTCTGAAAAAATATTTGGCCTTCTAGCAGTGTGTGGGACTTTCTCTATTAGTCCATCTATACTGACCTCCATCAGGTTGCAAACTGAATATATTTTTTTTCTGCATCTACCTCTGAAAAAATATTGGGCTTCTAGCTGTGTGTGGGACTTGTTCTATTAATCCATCTATACAGACATCCAACAGGTTGCAAACTGAATATAATTTTTTTCTGCATCTACCTCTGAAAAAATATTTGGGCTTCTAGCTGTGTGTGGGACTTGTTCTATTAGTCCATCTATACTGACCTCCATCAGGTTGCAAACTGAAAATAATGTTTTGTCTGCATCTAGCTCTGAAAAAATATTTGGCCTTCTAGCAGTGTGTGGGACTTTCTCTATTAGTCCATCTATACTGACCTCCATCAGGTTGCAAATTAAAAATATTTTTATCTGCATCTACCTCTGAAAAAATATTTGGGCTTCTAGCTGTGTGTGGGACTTGTTCTATTAGTCCATCTATACTGACCTCCATCAGGTTGCAAACTGAATATAATTTTTTTCTGCATCTAGCTCTGAAAAAATATTTGGCCTTCTAGCAGTGTGTGGGATTTCTCTACTAGTCCATCTATACTGACCTCCATCAGGTTGCAAATTAAAAATAATTTTTATCTGCATCCAGCTCTGAAAAAATATTTGGCCTTCTAGCAGTGTGTGGGACTTTCTCTATTAGTCCATCTATACTGACCTCCATCAGGTTGCAAATTAAAAATAATTTTTTGTCTGCATCTAGCTCTGAAAAAATATTTGGCCTTCTAGCAGTGTGTGGGACTTTCTCTATTAGTCCATCTATACTGACCTCCATCAGGTTACAAACTGAATATATTTTTTTTCTGCATCTACCTCTGAAAAAATATTGGGCTTCTATCTGTGTGTGGGACTTGTTCTATTAGTCCATCTATACTGACCTCCAGTATGTCATCATACGTTGTATAGATTGACATTAACAATAACATAGTGAAACCAATGGATTTCTTTTTTAACTTACCTATTAGCGATTCAATGTTCACTGCTCTTCTTAACATCATATTTTTCCTGTGATGGTCCAGTGGCTCTCTGGGTTAATGCGCCTGACTTTTGAGCAAGTGTTCATGACTTTGACTCCACAGAGAGTATTTTTCAATTAGCTTCCTATAGAGCCAATGGAAATTTGCATTGATTTTGGACTTGAGATAGTGCAATTGTGAGATATAGAATCTGTATTAATTGTTCATAAAGAACAAGATGTCATCATACGCTGTATAGATTGGCATTAACAATAACATAGTGAAACCAATAGATTTCTTTTTTAACTTATCTATTAGCGATTCAATGTTCACTGCCCTTCTTGACATCACCTTGCATCTATGATCGTTCAGAGGCTTACTGGGTTAATGCATCTGACTTGTGAACAGGTGTTCATGAGTCCGACTCCACATAGAGTATTTTTCATTTACTTACTAATAAGCTTCCTATAGATCCAATGGAAATTTGCATTGATTTTGATCTTGAGATAGTGCAATTGTGAGAAATAGAATCTGTATTAATTGTTCATAAAGAACAATATGTCATCATACGCTGTATAGATTGGCATTAACAATAATATAGTGAAACCAATGGATTTCTTTTTTAACTTATCTATTAGCGATTCAATGTTCACTGCCCTTCTTGTCATCACCTTGCATCTATGAGCGTTCAAAGGCTTACTGGGTTAATGCATCTGACTTGTGAACAGGTGTTCATGAGTAGTGTTGAGCCACCCCCGTAGTGTTCGGGTTCGGTTCGTCGAACACCGGGATGTTCGAGGAACTGTTCGTCGAACTGTTCGTCGAACACCTTAGAACACCGTCGAACACCGTTAAAACCAATGGCAGGCAAACAAAAACACATAGAAACACATAGAAAACACCTGCAAAGGTGTCCAAAAGCTGACAAACTGCTCAGAAGACACTCTCTTTAAAAAAGCCGGCCGGCAAATTCAGCAGCGGCATACACCGGTACCCGACAATTTAGACAAGAAGGAATAGAGCATCACACATAGATTAGATAGATAGAAACATGTCAGTCACACATATAAGAAGCACAGTGACAGTGTTGGTTACTGCACTTGTCATTTAGTGTAAAGGATTTATTAAAAAAAATATTAGTGTTTTCATGCACCGTCTCTTTAAAAAAGCCGGCCGGCAATTCAGCATCTGTACCCGACAATTTAGAACAGAAAGAATAGATCTTCACACATAGATTAGATAGATAGAAACATGTCAGTCACATATATAATAATTACAGTGATAGTGTTGCTTACTGTACTTGTCATTTAGTATTAAAATAAAGGATTTATTATTAAAAAAATTGGCGTGGGGTTCCCCTTAATTTTAGGCTCTAGCGGAGGTTAAGCAGACGGCTGGGGCAGATGTTTGAAGCCTGGGAAGGGGGTAATACCCACGGAGCTTCCCAGGCTACTAATATCAGCCCCCAGCTGAATACATAGCCTTTACTAACTATTAAAATGGGGGACCCCCCAAAAAAAATGACGTGGGGTACCCCCTAATTTAATAGCTAGCAAAGGCTAGGCAGACAGCTGGGGGCTGATATTAATAGCCCAGGAAGGGAGCCATGAATATTGGCCCCCTCCCAGGCTAGAAACACCAGCCGTCAGCCGCCCCAGAAATGGCGCATTCATAGGATGCGCCAATTCTGGCACTTAGCCTCGCTCTTCCACGCTGCCCTGGTGCGGTGGCAGGGGGTAATAGGGTTGGGGTTGATGTCAGCTTATAATGCCAGCTGACATCAAGCCCAGGTTAGTAATGGAGAGGCGTCTATAAGACACCCCCATTACTAACCCCATAGTCAAAGTTAAAAAAAACACAAACACCCAGAATAAAGTCCTTTAATTGAAATAAAGACACAATCCTTTATTGTTCTAAATTAAACCATACTTACCATCACGCCCATTCCAGCTGAAGCCAACGATCTCCTGCAATAAAAGAAAAATAATAAAGCAACCTCATCCTTACCTTTCCATGGTTCCCACGACAGCTTCAGCTCTGCTACATCGAGATGACAGGCTGGACCGCAGCAGAACGCTGCCATCCAGCCTGTCATCCCGCAGACACTGAGAAGCGCAGGCTTGCTTGCGCTGCTCAGCGTCTCTCTGTGACGACATCCAGATGAGCCGAGTTCATGTCCAATGAACTCGGCTCACCTCATGCACGTCACTGACAGCGTGGGAAAATTCTCACGCTGAAGCGCTGATTGCAGGAGAATTTTCCCACGCTGTCAGTGACGTGCAGGAGGTGAGCTGAGTTCATTGGACATGAGCTCACCTCATGCACATCACTGACATCGTGGGAGAATTCTCCTGCACTCAGCACTTCAGCGTGAGAATTTTCCCACGCTGTCAGTGACGTGCATGAGGTGAGCCGAGTTCATTGGACATGAACTCGGCTCATCTGGATGTCGTCACAGAGAGACGCTGAGCAGCGCAAGCAAGCCTGCGCTTCTCAGTGTCTGCGGGATGACAGGCTGGATGGCAGCGTTCTGCTGCGGTCCAGCCTGTCATCTCGATGTAGCAGAGCTGAAGCTGTCGTGGGAACCATGGAAAGGTAAGGATGAGGTTGGTTTATTATTTTTCTTTTATTGCAGGAGATCGTTGGCTTCAGCTGGAATGGGTGTGATGGTAAGTATGGTTTAATTTAGAACAATAAAGAATTGTGTCTTTATTTCAATTAAAGGACTTTATTCTGGGTGTTGTGTTTTTTTTAAATACTTTACTAGAAATTCATGGCGGTCATGTCTAATACTGGCGTGACCCCATGAATTTTGGGCTTGGGGCCAGCTGATAATACCAAGCTGGCCCTAACCCCTTTATTACCCAGTGAGCCACCGCACCAGGGCCCTGGATGAGTTGGGTACAGCGCCAGAAGATGGCGCTTCTATGAACGCGCCATTTTCCGGGGTGGCTGCGGACTGCAATTTGTAGCGGGGGGGGGCCCAGAAAGCTTGGGCCTCCCTGCGCTGCAGATTCCAGCCCCCAGCTGCCTAGTTGTACCTGGCTGGACACAAAAATAGGGCGAAGCCCCACGTACTTTTTTTTTAATTATTTCATGAAATTCATGAAATAATTAAGAAAAAAAGGGCTTCCCTATATTGTTGTGTCCGGCCAGGTACAAATAGGCAGCTGGTGGTTGGGGGCAGCCCGTTCCTGCCTGCTGTACCTGGCTGGACACAAATATAGTGCGAAGCCCCACTTCAATTTTTTTAATTATTTCATGAAATTCATGAAATAATTAAGAAAAAAAGGGCTTCCCTATATTGTTGTGTCCGGCCAGGTACAAATAGGCAGCTGGTGGATGGGGGCAGCCCGTTCCTGCCTGCTGTACCTGGCTGGACACAAATATAGTGCGAAGCCCCACTTCAATTTTTTTTAATTATTTCATGAAATTCATGAAATAATTAAGAAAAAAAGGGCTTCCCTATATTGTTGTGTCCGGCCAGGTACAAATAGGCAGCTGGTGGATGGGGGCAGCCCGTTCCTGCCTGCTGTACCTGGCTGGACACAAATATAGTGCGAAGCCCCACTTCAATTTTTTTAAATTATTTCAGGAAATTCATGAAATAATTTTAAAAAAATTGACGTGGGGCTTCGCACTATATTTGTGTCCAGCCAGGTACAGCAGGCAGGAACGGGCTGCCCCCAACCACCAGCTGCCTATTTGTACCTGGCCGGACACAACAATATAGGGAAGCCCTTTTTTTCTTAATTATTTCATGAAATAATTTAAAGAAAATTGACGTGGGGCTTCGCCCTGTTTTTGTGTCCAGCCAGGTACAACTAGGCAGCTGGGGGCTGGAATCCGCAGCGCAGGGAGGCCCAAGCTTTCTGGGCCACCCCCGCTGCAAATTGCAGTCCGCAGCCTCCCCGGAAAATGGCGCGTTCATAGAAGCGCCATCTTCTGGCGCTGTACCCAACTCATCCAGGGCCCTGATGCGGTGGCTCACTGGGTAATAAAGGGGTTAGGGCCAGCTTGGCATTATCAGCTGGCCCTAAGCCCGAAATTCATGGGGTCACGCCAATATTAGACATGACCACCATGAATTTCTAGTAAAGTATTTAAAAAAAACACAACACCCAGAAAAAAGTCCTTTAATTGAAATGAACACACAATTCTTTATTGTTCTAAATTAAACCATACTTACCATCACGCCCATTCCAGCTGAAGCCAACGATCTCCTGAAATAAAAGAAAAATAATAAAGCAACATCATCCTTACCTTTCCATGGTTCCCATGACAGCTTCAGCTCTGCTACATCGAGAAGACAGGCTGGACCGCAGCAGAACGCTGCCATCCAGCCTGTCATCCCGCAGACACTGAGAAGCGCAGGCTTGCTTGCGCTCCACAGTGTCTCTCTGTGAGGGCATCCAGATGAGCCGAGTTAATGTCCAATGAACTCGGCTCACCTCATGCACGTCACTGACAGCGTGGGAAAATTCTCCTGCACTCAGCGCTTCAGCGTGGGAGAATTCTCACACTGAAGCGCTGAGTGCAGGAGAATTCTCCCACGCTGTCAGTGACGTGCAGGAGGTGAGCTGAGTTCATTGGACATGAGCTCACCTTATGCACGTCACTGACAGCGTGGGAAAATTCTCCTGCACTCAGCGCTTCAGCGGAAGAATTCTCACGCTGAAGCGCTGAGTGCAGGAGAATTCTCCCACGCTGTCAGTGACGTGCAGGAGGTGAGCTGAGTTCATTGGACATGAGCTCACCTTATGCACGTCACTGACAGCGTGGGAAAATTCTCCTGCACTCAGCGCTTCAGCGGGAGAATTCTCACGCTGAAGCGCTGAGTGCTGGAGAATTCTCCCACGCTGTCAGTGACGTGCAGGAGGTGAGCTGAGTTCATTGGACATGAGCTCACCTTATGCACGTCACTGACAGCGTGGGAGAATTCTCCTGCACTCACCGCTTCAGCTTGAGAATTTTCCCACGCTGTCAGTGACGTGCATGAGGTGAGCCGAGTTCATTGGACATGAACTCGGCTCATCTGGATGTCGTCACAGAGAGACGCTGAGCAGCGCAAGCAAGCCTGCGCTTCTCAGTGTCTGCGGGATGAGAGGCTGGATGGCAGCGTTCTGCTGCGGTCCAGCCTGTCATCTCGATGTAGCAGAGCTGAAGCTGTCGTGGGAACCATGGAAAGGTAAGGATGAGGTTGCTTTATTATTTTTCTTTTATTGCAGGAGATCGTTGGCTTCAGCTGGAATGGGCGTGACGGTAAGTATGGTTTAATTTAGAACAATAAAGGATTGTGTCTTTATTTCAATTAAAGGACTTTATTCTGGGTGTTTGTGTTTTTTTTAACTTTGACTATGGGGTTAGTAATGGGGGTGTCTTATAGACGCCTCTCCATTACTAACCTGGGCTTGATGTCAGCTGGCATTATAAGCTGACATCAACCCCAACCCTATTACCCCCTGCCACCGCACCAGGGCAGCGTGGAAGAGCGAGGCTAAGTGCCAGAATTGGCGCATCCTATGAATGCGCCATTTCTGGGGCGGCTGACGGCTGGTGTTTCTAGCCTGGGAGGGGGCCAATATTCATGGCTCCCTTCCTGGGCTATTAATATCAGCCCCCAGCTGTCTGCCTAGCCTTTGCTAGCTATTAAATTAGGGGGGACCCCACGTCATTTTTTTTTGGGGGTCCCCCATTTTAATAGCTAGTAAAGGCTATGTATTCAGCTGGGGGCTGATATTAGTAGCCTGGGAAGCTCCGTGGGTATTACCCCCTTCCCAGGCTTCAAACATCTGCCCCAGCCGTCTGCTTAACCTCCGCTAGAGCCTAAAATTAAGGGGAACCCCACGCCAATTTTTTTAATAATAAATCCTTTATTTTAATACTAAATGACAAGTACAGTAACCAACACTATCACTGTACTTCATATATATGTGACTGACATGTTTCTATCTATCTAATCTATGTGTGAAGCTCTATTCTGTCTGTTATAAATTGTCGGGTACCGCTGCTGAATTGCCGGCCGGCTTTTTTAAAGAGACGGTGCATGAAAACATTATTATTTTTTTTGATAAATCCTTTACGCTAAATGACAAGTACAGTAAGCAACACTGTCACTGTACTTCGTATATATGTGGCTGACATGTTTCTATCTATCTAATCTATGTATGATGCTCTATTCTGTCTGTTATAAATTGTCGGGTACCGCTGCTGAATTGCCGGCCGGCTTTTTTAAAGAGACAGTGCATGAAAACACTATTATTTTTTTTAATAAATCCTTTACACTAAATGACAAGTACAGTAATCAACACTGTCACTGCACTTCTTATATATGTGACTGACATGTTTCTATCTATCTAATCTATGTGTGAAGCTCTATTCTTTCGGTTCTAAATTGTCGGGTACAGGTGTATGCCGCTGCTGAATTGCCGGCTTTTCATGTTTCACTGTTGGCACTGTTCCCATCGATTTGGGCAATCACTGTAATGCCACAACCACCATGGCTGTGGCATTACAGTGAGTGGCAGACAATCCCTGCATGATTGGTGCTCTAAATAGCGCCAGACATGCAGGACACGCTTTTGGTGCACGAACAGTTATCGAGCATAACCTCGAACAGCCGAATTTTTTGCAAATCGTTCGGGTTCGTCGAACAACTCGAACACCGCCCAAAACAGCTCGAATTTGAGATTGGCGAACAGTTCTAGTCGAACACCGCTCATCTCTATTCATGAGTACGACTCCACGTAGAGTATTTTTCATTTACTTACTAATAGAGATGAGCGTTGTTCTACTCGAACTGTTCGCCAATCTCAAATTCGAGCTGTTTTGGGCGGTGTTCGAGCCGGTCGGCGAACACGAACAATTTGAGAAAAATTCGGCTGTTCGAGGTTATGTTCGATAACTGTTCGTGCACCAAAATCATAACTGGATTTTTTCTCAGTAATGATGAAAATTAATGTTAATACGCAGTTTGAGTGTACAGCGGGGCGGGGGGAGGGGCAGGGGATGGATCTCTGCAGGAACAATGAAGATCTCCATTTTTTTTTCTCTTTCCCGCATTTGCAGTGGGGAGGTGCAATCTGTCAGCCTATCAGCAGCGCACACACGGAGCGAAGTGCTTTTTTTCACACAAGCAAGGGCATGTGTGATTGGCAGTGTATGTCACATGTCCTTGCCCTATAAGACCAAACCATTTTCCCCGTCGCCACCATTTTCTCACTGCTGCAGCTGCGTGTTAGACGGCACCGCTGTTGCTGTGTGCGCTATACCTTGTTAATTTCAAGCCAATTTTCGCACAAATATACAGATAGCTTGGGAGTAGGGAATAGTTGTGATTGCAGTCCTTTTAAGGACTAGGTTACAGCATTTCCTACGACTTTTATCAGGCAGGTCTGTGCTCTTAAATAGATAGATTGTGGGAGTAAAGACTAATTGTAATTGGAGTCCTTTTCAGGACTAGGTTACATCAGTTCCTATCAGTTTTTGCCAGGCAGGTCTGTGCCAGTGCTGTGCAAGTTTTTTTCACAGCATTTGGCTGAATCTAGCAAAGCTAATCCTTTTTGGCCTATTGCAGAGTGTGTTAGTCAGTGGAGTAGCCTATCTGTGTTGCAAGATATACCACCTGTGTATAGAATACCAATTTTTTTACTGCACCTAGTGAAGTAAAATCTTTTGGGCATAGCATCATTCTATTAGTCCATCTATACTGACCTCCATCAGGTTGCAAACTGAATATAATTTTTTTCTGCATCTAGCTCTGAAAAAATATTTGGGCTTCTAGCAGTGTGTGGGACTTGGTCTATTAGTCCATCTATACTGACCTCCATCAGGTTGCAAATTAAAAATAATTTTTTTCTTCATTTAGCTCTGAAAAAATATTTGGGCTTCTAGCAGTGTGTGGGACTTGTTCTATTAGTCCTTCTATACTGACCTCCAGCAGGTTGCAAATTGAATATAATTTTTTTCTGCATCTAGCTCTGAAAAAATATTTGGGCTTCTAGCGGTGTGTGGGACTTGGTCTATTAGTCCATCTATACTGACCTCCATCAGGTTGCAAATTAAAAATAATTTTTTTCTGCATCTAGCTCTGAAAAAATATTTGGGCTTCTAGCAGTGTGTGGGACTTGGTCTATTAGTCCATCTATACTGACCTCCATCAGGTTGCAAATTAAAAATCATTTTTTTCTTCATTTATCTCTGAAAAAATATTTGGGCTTCTAGCAGCGTGTGGGACTTGTTCTATTAGTCCATCTATACTGACCTCCATCAGGTTGCAAATTAAAAATAATTTTTTTCTGCATCTAGCTCTGAAAAAATATTTGGGCTTCTAGCAGTGTGTGGGACTTGGTCTATTAGTCCATCTATACTGACCTCCATCAGGTTGCAAATTAAAAATAATTTTTTTCTGCATCTAGCTCTGAAAAAATATTTGGGCTTCTAGCAGTGTGTGGGACTTGGTCTATTAGTCCATCTATACTGACCTCCATCAGGTTGCAAATTAAAAATAATTTTTTTCTGCATCTAGCTCTGAAAAAATATTTGGGCTTCTAGCGGTTTGTGGGACTTGGTCTATTAGTCCATCTATACTGACCTCCATCAGGTTGCAAATTAAAAATAATTTTTTTCTGCATCTAGCTCTGAAAAAATATTTGGGCTTCTAGCAGTGTGTGGGACTTGGTCTATTAGTCCATCTATACTGACCTCCATCAGGTTGCAAATTGAATAAAAAAAATTTCTGCATCTAGCTTTGAAAAAATATTTGGGCTTCTAGCGGTGTGTGGGACTTGGTCTATTAGTCCATCTATACTGACCTCCATCAGGTTGCAAATTAAAAATAATTTTTTTCTGCATCTAACCCAGCCAATAGTTTTGGCCTAATACCACAGTTTGGCCACTCAGCTCTGCTCGGTTACCATCCATTGTTTTTTTGTGCAAACAACTCCAGAGTTGTGAATTAGTTAACCACCAAAATGAGTGGAAAAAGGCCTGCTGCTGGTGGAAAGGGGAATAGGCGTGTTGGGTTGTGTCCGTGGGGTAGGTGCAGAAGAAAGACCATCTTCCAGCCAAACTAAAATGTCTACTTCTTTTAGCGGACAATGTGATAAGATCCCTTTCTTACGGCCACGCCAATCGCTACAAATTCCAGATGAGGCACAAAAACAGCAGGTGCTTCAACGGATATCAAGTGC
This sequence comes from Phyllobates terribilis, assembly GCF_046119375.1. NCBI lineage: Eukaryota > Metazoa > Chordata > Amphibia > Anura > Dendrobatidae > Phyllobates > Phyllobates terribilis. Next base: position 321,124,168 of record NW_027362764.1, on the reverse strand, counting down.
TCCTTTAAGTGGGCTCTCCTCCACATCAACTTCAACATCACAAATACTCCAGTCCTCAAAGGTGTCACCCAAATCGCACTTGCTTCCTCACAGCTCCCAAATCTCCAGCTGCCCGTCTGAGTATGAGGTAGAACAGATGGTTGAGTCTGCAGAGCTGTTTACTCATACTATAGCCTGGGAATCAGAGGTCGACTCCAGCGCTTCTGTGAATCCAGACGAGGAAATGATCTGCACTGATGCCCAGAATCTTTATGAGTCGGATCCAGGACCAGACGCAGAAGGTTCTGACCATAATGTAGACCCTCATTCCCAAACTGTAACTCCTGTTGGTGGAGACAATGAGGAAGACGATGATAAGACTCAAATACCTGATTGGAGCGACAACTTTAGTTTTTTGTCAGGGCAGGAACAGGTTGGCTCTGAGGACGACGGGTGTGATAACGCACAGGGTGATGATGATGAGGTCGGAGATCCCACTTACTGTCAACCCACAGTCAGCCAAGAGATGAGGTCAGCAGAGGAGGTGGAGGAAGATGCTAGTGATGACGAGGTCAGGTTGCGCCTTCCTGGACAGAGACGTAGTACTGGAAGCACGTCAACAACTGCATCCTCAAACACAACTCTGCCTCTCACCACAAGTCGTGGTGGCTCTTCAGGTCGCATGGGTGCTAAGCCTTGCATAGCCTGGGCATTTTTTCAGATCGATAAAGATGACCCAACTCGTGTTATCTGTAACATTTGTCAGCAAAAGCTAAGTAGAGGCCAAAAAATACATAGTTTGAGTACTTCATGCATGAACCGGCACATGGACATGAAGCATAAGTTGCAGTGGGAAGCTTAGTGTGCTACAATGCGGTCTAGCCGGCCGGGCCAACCACCGTCTGCCATATCTTGTGCATCCGCGGCCTCTTCATCCTCTGTGACTGGGGGGACAGCAGTCACACCTGTTTTGGGGCGCAGACCTGCCACCTCTTTACCCGCAACAGCCAGCGTGATTGGCAGGTCATCATTTTCTTTGGAGGTGGTAACACCAGCTGGTCTTGAGCGCTGTCCGACATCGATAGCACCACCTTTGGATCAAGGCAACCTAACATGTCCGCCTGCATCTTCCTCACAGACCAGCAGTTTGCCGGGGACACCCTTATCAACCCCGTCTAAGCACAATAGCCAGCCCTCGGTCCCTCAGATGTGGACAAGTAAAAGACCATTTCCTCCTAGCCATGAGAAAGCTAAGAGGTTGAATTTCACCATCTGCAAGCTCTTGGCTACAGAAATGCTGCCTTTCCGCCTGGTGGACACAGAGGATTTTCGAGACCTTATGTCCGTCGCAGTGCCCCAGTACCAGATGCCCAGTCGGCACTACTTCTCAAAGAAAGGTGTGCCTGCGCTCCACCAGCATGTCGCACACAACATCACCGCTTCTTTGAGAAACTCTGTGTGTGACAGGGTGCATTTCACCACAGACACTTGGACGAGTAGGCATGGACAGGGGCGTTACATGTCGCTGACTGGGCACTGGGTAACTATGGTGACAGCAGGACAAGGGGCTGCTGTCCAAGTCTTGCCGTCCCCACGAGTTGTGCGTCAATCCTCTTTATGTCATTTTTCCTCCACTGCTTCTGCCTCCTCAACCTCCTCTCGGTCTTCCACCTGCACCCAAAGCCTGTCTGGTCATGCCACAAGCTTTCTAACTGCGCAGAAGGGATCCTGCACACCTCCTTACTATGCTGGCAGTAGGGCTCAACGTCATCAGGCGGTTTTTACATTGAAATGTCTGGGAAATGTGAGTCACACAGCTGAGGAGTTGTGGTCAGCTCTGGAGAACCAATTTCATGAATGGTTGTCTCCACTGGACCTGAAACCAGGGAAGGCCGTGTGCGACAATGCTGCAAACCTGGGTGCGGCCCTTCGCCGGGGCAATGTCACACATGTGCCTTGTATGGCTCACGTGTTGAACCTGGTTGTCCAGCAATTTTTAGCCCACTATCCCAGACTAGATGGCCTTCTGCAGAGGGCACGGTCGCTGTGTGCTCACTTCCGCCGTTCGCATCCCGCAGCTCAGCGACTTACATCTCTACAGAAGTCGTTGGGCCTGCCACTTCACCGGCTAAAATGCGATGTGCCTACCCGGTGGAATTCAACTCTGCACATGTTGCAGCGACTGTGGCAGCACCGACAAGCCCTGGTGCAATACGTTCTGACGTATAGCCTGGGCCAACGAGATTCAGAGGTGGGGCAAATCACGCTGGAGGAGTGGTCTCAGATCAGGGACCTATGCACCCTTCTGCACAGTTTTGAAATGGCGACGAAGATGTTTAGTGCTGACGATGCCATTATCAGCATGACTATTCCGGTGATTTACATGCTGGAGCACATGTTAAACAGAATTCGGAGTCAGGTGGTGGCACAAGAGGAGGTGGAGGAAGTAGAGGAGGAGGAGTTGTATGCGGAAGGGCTAACATCTGCAAGGTCCAGACGGTCGGCCGCACCAGGGCGGCAGGCATGTGAGGGTGGGGGAGATGATTTTACCAGGGCGCATGGTAGCAGCCAAACTAGTGAGGAAGGTGCAGGAGCCCAGGAAGAAGTGGAGGACGAACTGATGGAAGACTCATCAGATGAGGGAGACCTTGATCACATTTCTGTTGTGCGAGGTTGGGGGGAGAGGACAGAGGAAGGAAGCATGATTGTTACCTCGCCACCAACACAACAGGGACTTGGTGCTCCTGGATGCGCAACACACATGAGTGCCTTCTTGCTGCACTACCTGCAACATGACCCTCGAATTGTGAGAATTAGAAATAATCCTGACTACTGGGTTGCCACACTGTTAGATCCCCGGTACAAAAGTAAATTTGCAGAAATTATTCCTGCCATAGAAAGGGATGCACGCATGCAGGAGTATCAGCAGAGACTGTTGCAGAATCTTACATGTGCTTTTCCACAAAATACCAGTGGTGCACGTAGTGAATCTCACAGTTCCAACTTGCCAACCGTGGGACCGTCAAGTGTTCAGCACTCAAACCGTAACAGAACCACAGTATCTGCTGGTAACATCAATTTTGCGGAATCATTTCACCACTTTTTTAGCCCATCCTTTGCAAGGCCACAGGAGACAAGAAGTCTGACACATAGTCAACGCCTAGAGACGATGGTACAGGAGTATCTCCAAGTAAACATTGAAGCCACGACTGTGTCACTGGACCCTTGCTCTTTTTGGGCTTCCAATCTGGATAAATGGCCGGAGCTAGCCACTTACGCCTTGGAGATCTTGTCATGCCCCGCAGCCAGCGTTCTGTCTGAACGTGTGTTCAGCGCTGCTGGTGGTGTGCTGACAGATAAGCGCACGTGGCTCTCCACTGATAATGTAGACAGACTCACGTTCATAAAGATGAACAAATCATGGATCCGAAACGACTTTTCTACCCCTGTGTCATCCTGGGGAGAGTAAAAGCTTGATGATTGGTTAAAATCACCCTACCAACCGTTTTAAGCTTTCAAATTACTAATCATGTTTATCTGTATCTTGACTGGAAAATAATTTGGGCTTTGTAGCAGTGTGCAGCACTGATCCTATTAGGCCATCTATAATAAGCTTCACCAGATTTAAAATTAAAAATAATTTTTAGCTGCATCTAGCCCGGAAAATAATTTTGGGGCTCCGAGATGCGCAAGACACATAAGTGCCTTCTTGCTGCACTACCTGCAGCATGACCCTCATATTGTCAGAATTCGAAGTAATCATGACTACTGGGTTGCCACACTCTTAGATCCCCCAAACTTTTCGATCAACCTTTTCATTTTAATAAAGACCAAAAAAATGGTCATTTTTGAAATTATAAGCATTAGCAGGTTGTTAGAAACTGAAATCAAACAGTTTTCAACTCAAAACTTTATTCTAGGTGATGTTACATTTTCACATAGGACCCCTTGTTCGAAAGGAGCTTCTGAACTCTCTCGTCCATTGAATTTGTCAGGTTTTGGATGGTTTCTGCTTCAATTGTTTTGCATGAGGACAGAATACCCTCCCAGAGCTGTTGCTTAGATGTGAACTGCCTCCCGCCATCATAGACACTACTTTTAATGATGCTCCAAAGGTTCTGAATGGGGTAGAGGTCAGGGGAGCATGGGGGTCACATCATAAGTTTGTCCCCTTTTATGCCCATATCAGCCAGAGATGCAGATGTTTTATGTGCAGCATGAGATGGTGCATTATCATGCAGAAAAATGATCTTGCTGTGAAATACACGGTTCTTCTTCTTGAACCATGGCAGGAAGTGCTGTTTGAGAAAATCCACATACATTATGGAGTTCATCTTTAGCGCCTTCAGGGATCCTAAAGGGGCCGACAATCTCTCTCCCCATGATTCCAGCCCAAAACATTACTCCACCTCCTCCTTGTTGGCGCTGTAGCCGTGTTTGCGTGGGGTGTCCATCAACCAGCCATCCTCCACTCCATTCATCTGGACCATCGAGCGCTGCACGGCACTCATCCGTGAACAAAACAGTTTTGAAATCAGTCTTCATGTAATGTTTGGCCCACTGGAGCCGTTTCTGCTTGTGTGAAGTGGATAGAGGAGGTTGACAGGATGGCGTACGCACAGCTGCAAACCTCTGATGGACCCTGCATCTTGTTGTTCGGGGGACGTTGGAGGCACAAGCAGCTTCAAAAACTTGTCTGCTGCTATGACAAGGCTTTTTTGCCGCTGCTCTTTCAACCTGACGTAATTGCCTGTAGGAAAGAGTCCTCAATTTGCCCTTATCAGCACGCACACGTGTGTACTGTGAATCAGCTACATACTTCTTGATTGCCAAGACACTTCATCCTGATCATCGCACAATGTTGATTGTAGTCATGCCTTGACCTAAACACTCCACAATTTGTTGCTTCTCAGCAGCCGACACATCCTTTTTCTTTCCCATTTTGGCAGAAAATGTAGGCTGCTTAATAATGTGAGAGAGCCTTCTTAAGTAGTCTTGCCTTTCATTGGACACACCTGCCAAACTAATTAGCACAGGTGTCTGCAATTGCTTACAGTGATATAAAGAGCCCTGACACACATCACCATCAATGAGTTTAACTGACAAACAAACAAATTCTTCCCTTATCACTCCTAAACACTTTTTGCATAATAATTTGGAACGCGGTGTACATGTGCTTTTCCACAAAACACCAGTGGTTCACGTAGTGAATCTTACAGTTCTAACTTGCCAACCGTGGTCTGTATGGAATTGTTCAATAAAGGGCCCAAAATTAAGATAACATAGATGGGAGAGGTCTCTATGAATAGGAATTCCTAAGTATTTGATACCCTGTGAGGGCCAGGCAAAGGGAAAGTTGGACTGGATGGAATCCTATATGGATTTAGGGAGGGAGACATCGAGGGCCTCAGACTTCGCTGCATTGATTTTAAAATTTTACCATGTAACAAAGTGATCTATTTCAGCCATAACAGCAGGGATGGATATATGTGATTGAGTGATATATACTAGGACATCATCAGCAAATAGAGAGCACTTGTACTCGGTGCCTCCCACCTCAATCCACCTAATATTGGGGTTATGGCGAATTCATGAGAGCAGGTGCTCCGTCACTAGGATGTATAAGAGAGGGGACAGAGGACATCCCTGCCTTGTCCCATTGGTGATTGTGAAAGGTGATGAAAATGTTCTGACGCACCCCCTGGGCCTTGGGACACCCGGAGCCGGACCCTTTTTGGTGGATGCTGGTGGTTGTAGTCTTCGTGGCGGCGATCCGGTTCCGTGGCTCAGGGCGGTCAAACCAGTGGCGGAACTATTTATGTGGTTTTGATGTTTAAATGTCCGACTACGCCACCCGTGGATTGCGGTCAGAGTGAACCGCCGCTACAGGGCAGACCGCTAAGGCTGGTGTTGTGGGTGCAGCAGAGCGTAGCATAACTCCCCACGGGAGGAGTATAGCCTCAGGGCAGTGTATGCGGAGGATGGGGGTGATGGTGCAGGGCAGCAGCAGTAACGACACGGAGTCAGTGATGCAGTTCAGGGCCTTTACTCACAGTTCTTATTATCCAGACCACGTCTGCAGGTAACGGCTGCCCACGTCGTACTGTGCTCACCAGGTGAGGGGCTCAGACAACTCCCAGATAACTTTGGAGCGCTTCACAGGACCCCCTTTGTGTGTCCTTTGTCTGGCCTTTCTTACCAACACTTCTGTCTGGCTGCCTCGGGCCTCCTCTTGGTAAACTTGGCGCCAGTTTCCCTGACCCTATGTGGTGCCTTCCTAGCGGGTGGAGCAAGGGGCTGCGCCACATAAAATGTCAGAGCCTCCGGTTTCTAGCTGAGGGTCGTTTCCTGCCTCCACTAGTTCGGGGACCGGTCTCCCCCTTTGGCCTGACCCCTCCACGCAGGTGGATTCGGGCGTGCGGTGGCGACTCGCCCGTCCGCACCCCTGGGATCCCTTCATTCCTCGTTCCTGGAGCCTTCTCCGCTCCTCTTCCTTCCTTCTCCCTCTTGCAGGCCTGGGCCTCTGTTACTAGGCCCGCCTCCGGAGCAGAGCTCATGCAGAGCCCCTGCTCCCTGCCACTTCTGCTCAGACTTCTCTGCACTGAATTAAGATGGTGCCCACCTTTTATACTCCCTTCTCAATGCACCCAGGAACTGCTTCCTCCCTGCTCCTGCACTGCAGGGTTCCCCTTCCTCAGTGTTCCCTCCCCCCACTCCAGCCAGGGACAGGGACTGTCGTGCCCATCTCAGGGGCATATTGGTCGCCCTGCCCCACGGCAATGTGGTGTAATGCATGCAGGTGTCGGGTCCTGATCCACACTCCATCCTTATCTGAGAGTGAGATATCACACCTCTGGGTGAGGTGCAATACGTCTGTAGCAACCGAGCCCTCGGTGCTACAGTTCCATTTATCTTCAGCCTAGGTGACGTATTGTGATACAGGGCCGTGATTTTGGCTATAAAAGGGTCCCCTAGACCCCTACCCCAAGCTTTTTAAGAGAATCATATATGGCGTGCCAGGAGACTCTATGGAATGCTTTCTCAGCATCCAACGAGAGTATCTACTTACAAATTTTTAACTGCATCTAGCCCAGGAAATACTTTGTGCCTAGTAGCAGTGTCTGCTAGTCAGCGGATTATCCCGGCTGTTAAGCAAGCTACACCACCTGTAGTTTGGACACTTAATTTTTTCAAAGGAAATGCTTCGGGACCACGGGATACTTAGTGAAGAGCATCAGGAGGCACCCCAAGGCATAGGGGCTGGGACTGGCACTAGGATGCCTTGCAGTGGACAGCCGAGCTCGATCCTTATAAAAGCTTTTTAACTGCAGCAGCTTTAGTGGACGCTACTGGAGCTGGAATTACGCGGCTGCTGGCATGAGACTTGCCCTCCAATAGATCCTTGTAAATGGATTTAAAGTGTATTCATTCAAATTAGATTGACAATTTAAATTAAAAAGCTTAGAGCTGCCTCCACCACAGGGGGGCTCTCTCGACCCACCAGCGGACAGGCACCAGTATTGGGAGAGGGGGGCTGGCCGTCAGGGTTCACCGCGGCTCTGGCACAAACCCGGCGACACGGAGGTGGCACGGGCAGGAGCGGACTGGCCGTCTCGGCTTCTCACTTTTTGGATTTTAGAAGGGCATGACATGCCTATATCTGTGTCTCCCCCTCCTTTTACTCCTCCACCTCTTTTCTTTTCGCATGACTATATGTACTTGTCACTTTTCCATGTGTTAGTTGTGTCTTCTGAGCAGTTTGTCAGCTTTTGGACACCTTTGAAGGTGTTTTCTATGTGTTTCTATGTGTTTTTGTTTGCCTGCCATTGGTTTTAACGGTGTTCGAAGGTGTTCGACGAACAGTTCGACGAACAGTTCGGCGAACACACGGGTGTTCGACGAACCGAACCGAACTCGAACACTACGGGGGTGGCTCAACACTACTTACTAATAAGCTTCCTATAGAGCCAAAGGAAATTTGCATTGATTTTGGGCTTGAGATAGTGCAATTGTGAGAAATAGAATCTGTATTAATTGTTCATAAAGAACAAGATGTTATCATACGCTGTATAGATTAGCATTAACAATAACATAGTGAAACCAATATATTTCGTTTTTAACTTAACTATTAGCCATTCAATGTTCACTGCCCTTCTTGACCTCAAGGTGCACCTGTGATGGTCCTGTGGCTTACTGAGGGTAATGCGCCTGCTTTGTGAACAGATGTTCATGAGTTTGACTCCACGGAGACTGTTCTTCATTTGGCTTCCTATAGAGCCAATGCAAATTTGCATTGATTTTGGGCTTGAGATAGTGCAATTGTGAGATATAGAATCTGTATTAATTGTTCATAAAGAACAACATGTCATCATACCCTGTCCAGATTGGCATTAACAGTAACATAGAGAAACCAATGGATTTCTTTTTTAACTTACTCAGAAGCTTCTTATAGTGCCAATGGAAATTTGCATTGATTTTGGACTTGAGATAGTGCAATTGTGAGATATAAAATCTGTATTAATTGTTCATAAAGAACAAGATGTCATCATACGCTGTATAGATTGGCATTAACAATAACATAGTGAAACCAATGGATTTCTTTTTTAATTTACCTATTAGCGATTCAATGTTCACTGCTCTTCTTGACATCACATTTCTCCTGTGATGGTCCAGTGGCTCTCTAGGTTAATGCGCCTGACATGTGAGCAAGTGTTCATGAGTTAGACTCAACAGAGATTATTTTTCATTTAGCTTCCTATAGAGCCAATGGAAATTTGCATTGATTTTGGGCTTGAGATAGTGCAATTGTGAGATATAGAATCTGTATTAATTGTTCATAAAGAAAAAGATGTCATCATACGCTGTATAGATTGGCATTAACAATAACATAGTGAAACCAATGGATTTCTTTTTTAACTTACTTATTAGCGATTCAATGTTCACTGCTCTTCTTTACATCACATTTTTACCGTGATGGTCCAGTGGCTTTCTGGGTTAATGCGCCTGACTTGTGAGCAAGTATTCATGAGTTCGACTCCACGGAGACTATTTTTCATTTGGCTTCCTATAGAGCCAATGCAAATTTGCATTGATTTTGGGCTTGAGATAGTGCAATTGTGAGATATAGAATCTGTATTAATTGTTCATAAAGAACAAGATGTTATCATACACTGTACAGATTGGCATTAACAGTAACATAGAGAAACCAATGGATTTCTTTTTTAACTTACCTATTAGCGATTCAATGTTCACTGCCCTTCTTGACATCAAATTGCACCTATGATGGTCCACTGGCTTACTGAGTTGATGCGCCTGCTTTGTGAACAGATGTTCATGAGTTCAACTAAACTGAAAGTATTTTTAATTTACTTACTCATAAGCTTCTTATAGAGCCAATGGAAATTTGCATTTATTTTGGACTTGAGATAGGGCAATTGTGAGAAATAAAATCTGTATTAAATGTTCATAAAGATCAAGATGTCATCCTACGTTGTATATATTGGCATTAACAATAACATAGTGAAACCAATGGATTTCTTTTTTAACTTACCTATTAGCGATTCAATGTTCACTGCTCTTCTGTACATCACATTTTTCCCGTGATGGTCCAGTGGCTCTCTGGGTTAATGTTCCTGACTTGTCAACAAGTGTTCATGAGTTCAACTCCACGGAGAGTATTTTTCATTTAGCTTCCTATAGAGCCAATGGAAATTTGCATTGATTTTGGGCTTGAGATAGTGAAATTGTGAGATATAGAATCTGTATTAATTGTTCATAAAGAACAAGATGTCATCATACACTGTACAGATTGGCATTAACAGTAACATAGAGAAACCAATGGATTTCTTTTTTAACTTACCTATTAGCGATTCAATGTTCACTGCCTTTCTTGACATCAAATTGCATCTTTGATGGTCCACTGGCTTACTGGGTTGATGCGCCTGCTTTGTGAACAGATGTTCATGAGTTCAACTCCACGGAAAGTCTTTTTAATTTACTTACTCATAAGCTTCTTATAGAGCCAATGGAAATTTGCATTTATTTTGGGCTTGAGATAGGGCAATTGTGAGAAATATAATCTGTATTAATTGTTCATAAAGAACAAGATGTCATCATACGCTGTATAGATTGGCATTAACAATAACATAGTGAAACCAATGGATTTCTTTTTTAACTTACATATTAGCGATTAAATTTTCACTGCTCTGCTTGACAGCCCATTTCTCCTGTGATGGTCCAGTGGCTCTCTGGGTTAAAGTGTCTGACTTGTGAGCAAGTGTTCTTGAGCTTGACTCCACGGAGAGTATTTTTCATTTAGCTTCCTATAGAGCCAATGGAAATTTACATTGATTTTGGGCTTGAGATAGTGCAATTGTGAGAAAAAGAATCTGTATTAATTGTTCATAAAGAACAAGATGTCATCATACGCTGTATAGATTGGCATTAACAATAACATAGTGAAACCAATGGATTTCTTTTTTTACTTACCTATTAGCAATTCAATGTTCACTGCCCTTCTTGACATCAAATTGCACCTGTGATGGTCCACTGGCTTACTGGGTTGATGCGCCTCCTTTGTGAACAGATGTTCATGAGTTCAACTCCACGGAAAGAATTTTTCAATTACTTACTCATAAGCTTCTTATAGAGCCAATGAAAATTTGCATTGATTTTGGACTTGAGATAGTGCAATTGTGAGAAATAGAATCTGTATTAATTGTTCATAAAGAACAAGATGTCATCATACGCTGTATAGATTGGCATTAACAATAACATAGTGAAACGAATGGATTTCTTTTTTAATTTACCTATTAGCGATTCAATGTTCACTGCTCTTCTTGACATCACATTTCTCCTGTGATGGTCCAGTGGCTCTCCAGGTTAATGCGCCTGACATGTGAGCAAGTGTTCATGAGTTAGACTCAACAGAGATTATTTTTCATTTAGCTTCCTATAGAGCCAATGGAAATTTGCATTGATTTTGGGCTTGAGATAGTGCAATTGTGAGATATAGAATCTGTATTAATTGTTCATAAAGAACAAGATGTCATCATACGCTGTATAGATTGGCATTAACAATAACATAGTGAAACCAATGGATTTCTTTTTTAACTTACCTATTAGCGATTCAATGTTCACTGCTCTTCTTTACATCTTATTTTTTCCGTGATGGTCCAGTGGCTCTCTGTGTTAATGTGCCTGACTTGTCAACAAGTGTTCATGAGTTCAACTCCACAGAGAGTATTTTTCATTTAGCTTCCTATAAAGCCAATGGAAATTTGCATTGATTTTGGGCTTGAGATAGTGCAATTGTGAGATATAGAATCTGTATTAATTGTTCATAAAGAACAAGATGTCATCATACACTGTACAGATAGGCATTAACAATAACATAGAGAAACCAATGGATTTCTTTTTTAACTTACCTATTAGCGATTCAATGTTCACTGACTTTCTTGACATCAAATTGCATCTTTGATGGTCCACTGGCTTACTGGGTTGATGCGCCTGCTTTGTGAACAGATGTTCGACTTCACGGAAAGTATTTTTAATTTACTTACTCATAAGCTTCTTATAGAGCCAATGGAAATTTGCATTGATTTTGGGCTTGAGATAGGGCAATTGTGAGAAATAGAATCTGTATTAATTGTTCATAAAGAACAAGATGTCATCATACGCTGTATAGATTGGCATTAACAATAACATAGTGAAACCAATGGATTTCTTTTTTAACTTACATATTAGCGATTAAATTTTCACTGCTCTGCTTGACAGCCCATTTTTCCTGTGATGGTCCAGTGGCTCTCCAGGTTAATGCGCCTGACATGTGAGCAAGTGTTCATGAGTTAGACTCAACAGAGTTTATTTTTCATTTAGCTTCCTATAGAGCCAATGGAAATTTGCATTGATTTTGGGCTTGAGATAGTGCAATTGTGAGATATAGAATCTGTATTAATTGTTCATAAAGAACAAGATGTCATCATACGCTGTATAGATTGGCATTAACAATAACATAGTGAAACCAATGGATTTCTTTTTTAACTTACCTATTAGCGATTCAATGTTCACTGCTCTTCTTTACATCACGTTTTTTCCATGATGGTTCAGTGGCTCTCTGTGTTAATGTGCCTGACTTGTCAACAAGTGTTCATGAGTTCAACTCCACGGAGAGTATTTTTCATTTAGCTTCCTATAAAGCCAATGGAAATTTGCATTGATTTTGGGCTTGAGATAGTGCAATTGTGAGATATAGAATCTGTATTAATTGTTCATAAAGAACAAGATGTCATCATACACTGTACAGATAGGCATTAACAGTAACATAGAGAAACCAATGGATTTCTTTTTTAACTTACCTATTAGCGATTCAATGTTCACTGCCTTTCTTGACATCAAATTGCACCTTTGGTGGTCCACTGGCTTACTGGGTTGATGCGCCTGCTTTGTGAACAGATGTTCATTAGTTCGACTACACAGAAAGTATTTTTAATTTACTTACTCAGAAGCTTCTTATAGAGCCATTGGAAATTTGCATTGATTTTGGACTTGAGATAGTGCAATTGTGAGATATAAAATCTGTATTAATTGTTCATAAAGATCAAGATGTCATCATACACTGTAAAGATTGGCATTAACAATAACATAGTGAAACCAATGGATTTCTTTTTTAACTTACCTATTAGCGATTCAATGTTCACTGCTCTTCTTGACATCGCATTGCTTCTGTGATGGTTCAGTGGCTTTCTGGGTTAATGCGCCTGATTTGTGAGCAAGTATTCATGAGTTCGACTCCACGGAGACTATTTTTCAATTGGCTTCCTATAGAGCCAATGCAAATTTGCATAGATTTTGGGCTTGAGATAGTGCAATTGTGAGATATAGAATCTGTATTAATTGTTCATAAAGAACAAGATGTCATCATACACTGTACAGATTGGCATTAACAGTAACATAGAGAAACCAATGGATTTCTTTTTTAACTTACCTATTAGCGATTCAATGTTCACTGCCCTTCTTGACATCAAATTGCACCTATGATGGTCCACTGGCTTACTGAGTTGATGCGCCTGCTTTGTGAACAGATGTTCATGAGTTCGACTAAACTGAAAGTATTTTTAATTTACTTACTCATAAGCTTCTTATAGAGCCAATGGAAATTTGCATTTATTTTGGACTTGAGATAGTGCAATTGTGAGAAATAAAATCTGTATTAAATGTTCATAAAGATCAAGATGTCATCCTACGTTGTATATATTGGCATTAACAATAACATAGTGAAACCAATGGATTTCTTTTTTAACTTACCTATTAGCGATTCAATGTTCACTGCTCTTCTTTACTTCACTTTTTTCCCGTGATGGTCCAGTGGCTCTCTGGGTTAATGTGCCTGACTTGTCAACAAGTGTTCATGAGTTCAAGTCCACGGTGAGTATTTTTCATTTAGCTTCCTATAGAGCCAATGGAAATTTGCATTGATTTTGGGCTTGAGATAGTGCAATTGTGAGATATAGTATCTGTATTAATTGTTCATAAAGAACAAGATGTCATCATACACTGTAAAGATTGGCATTAACAGTAACATAGAGAAACCAATGGATTTCTTTTTTAACTTACCTATTAGCGATTCAATGTTCACTGCCTTTCTTGACATCAAATTGCATCTTTGATGGTCCACTGGCTTACTGGGTTGATGCGCCTGCTTTGTGAACAGATGTTCATGAGTTCGACTCCACGGAAAGTATTTTTTATTTACTTACTCATAAGCTTCTTATAGAGCCAATGGAAATTTGCATTGATTTTGGGCTTGAGATAGGGCAATTGTGAGAAATAGAATCTGTATTAATTGTTCATAAAGAACAAGATGTCATCATACGCTGTATAGATTGGCATTAACAATAACATAGTGAAACCAATGGATTTCTTTTTTAACTTACATATTAGCGATTAAATTTTCACTGCTCTGCTTGACAGCCCATTTCTCCTGTGATGGTCCAGTGGCTCTCTGGGTTAAAGTGTCTGACTTGTGAGCAAGTGTTCTTGAGCTTGACTCCACGGAGAGTATTTTTCATTTAGCTTCCTATAGAGCCAATGGAAATTTACATTGATTTTGGGCTTGAGATAGTGCAATTGTGAGAAAAAGAATCTGTATTAATTGTTCATAAAGAGCAAGATGTCATCATACGCTGTATAGATTGGCATTAACAATAACATAGTGAAACCAATGGATTTCTTTTTTTACTTACCTATTAGCAATTCAATGTTCACTGCCCTTCTTGACATCAAATTGCACCTGTGATGGTCCACTGGCTTACTGGGTTGATGCGCCTCCTTTGTGAACAGATGTTCATGAGTTCAACTCCACGGAAAGAATTTTTCAATTACTTACTCATAAGCTTCTTATAGAGCCAATGAAAATTTGCATTGATTTTGGACTTGAGATAGTGCAATTGTGAGAAATAGAATCTGTATTAATTGTTCATAAAGAACAAGATGTCATCATACGCTGTATAGATTGGCATTAACAATAACATAGTGAAACGAATGGATTTCTTTTTTAATTTACCTATTAGCGATTCAATGTTCACTGTTCTTCTTGACATCACATTTTTCCTGTGATGGTCCAGTGGCTCTCCAGGTTAATGCGCCTGACATGTGAGCAAGTGTTCATGAGTTAGACTCAACAGAGTTTATTTTTCATTTAGCTTCCTATAGAGCCAATGGAAATTTGCATTGATTTTGGGCTTGAGATAGTGCAATTGTGAGATATAGAATCTGTATTAATTGTTCATAAAGAACAAGATGTCATCATACGCTGTATAGATTGGCATTAACAATAACATAGTGAAACCAATGGATTTCTTTTTTAACTTACCTATTAGCGATTCAATGTTCACTGCTCTTCTTTACATCACGTTTTTTCCATGATGGTTCAGTGGCTCTCTGTGTTAATGTGCCTGACTTGTCAACAAGTGTTCATGAGTTCAACTCCACGGAGAGTATTTTTCATTTAGCTTCCTATAAAGCCAATGGAAATTTGCATTGATTTTGGGCTTGAGATAGTGCAATTGTGAGATATAGAATCTGTATTAATTGTTCATAAAGAACAAGATGTCATCATACACTGTACAGATAGGCATTAACAGTAACATAGAGAAACCAATGGATTTCTTTTTTAACTTACCTATTAGCGATTCAATGTTCACTGCCTTTCTTGACATCAAATTGCACCTTTGGTGGTCCACTGGCTTACTGGGTTGATGCGCCTGCTTTGTGAACAGATGTTCATGAGTTCGACTCCACAGAAAGTATTTTTAATTTACTTACTCAGAAGCTTCTTATAGAGCCATTGGAAATTTGCATTGATTTTGGACTTGAGATAGTGCAATTGTGAGATATAAAATCTGTATTAATTGTTCATAAAGATCAAGATGTCATCATACGTTGCATAGATTGGCATTAACAATAACATAGTGAAACCAATGGATTTCTTTTTTAACTTACCTATTAGCGATTCAATGTTCACTGCTCTTCTTGACATCGCATTGCTTCTGTGATGGTCCAGTAGCTTTCTGGGTTAATGCGGCTGATTTGTGAGCAAGTATTCATGAGTTCGACTCCACGGAGACTGTTTTTCATTTGGCTTCCTATAGACCCAATGCAAATTTGCATTGATTTTGGGCTTGAGATAGTGCAATTGTGAGATATAGAATCTGTATTAATTGTTCATAAAGAACAAGATGTCATCATACACTGTACAGATTGGCATTAACAGTAACATAGAGAAACCAATGGATTTCTTTTTTAACTTACCTATTAGCGATTCAATGTTCACTGCCCTTCTTGACATCAAATTGCACCTATGATGGTCCACTGGCTTACTGAGTTGATGCGCCTGCTTTGTGAACAGATGTTCATGAGTTCGACTAAACTGAAAGTATTTTTAATTTACTTACTCATAAGCTTCTTATAGAGCCAATGGAAATTTGCATTTATTTTGGACTTGAGATAGTGCAATTGTGAGAAATAAAATCTGTATTAAATGTTCATAAAGATCAAGATGTCATCCTACGTTGTATATATTGGCATTAACAATAACATAGTGAAACCAATGGATTTCTTTTTTAACTTACCTATTAGCGATTCAATGTTCACTGCTCTTCTTTACATCACATTTTTCCCGTGATGGTCCAGTGGCTCTCTGGGTTAATGTGCCTGACTTGTCAACAAGTGTTCATGAGTTCAAGTCCACGGAGAGTATTTTTCATTTAGCTTCCTATAGAGCCAATGGAAATTTGCATTGATTTTGGGCTTGAGATAGTGCAATTGTGAGATATAGAATCTGTATTAATTGTTCATAAAGAACAAGATGTCATCATACGCTGTATAGATTGGCATTAACAATAACATAGTGAAACCAATGGATTTCTTTTTTAACTTACCTATTAGCGATTCAATGTTCACTGCCATTCTTGACATCAAATTGCACCTGTAATGGTCAACTGGCTTGATGCGCCTCCTTTGTGAACAGATGTTCATGAGTTCGACTAAACTGAAAGTATTTTTAATTTACTTACTCAGAAGCTTCTTATAGTGCCAATGGAAATTTGCATTGATTTTGGACTTGAGATAGTGCAATTGTGAGATATAAAATCTGTATTAATTGTTCATAAAGATCAAGATGTCATCATACGTTGTATAGATTGGCATTAACAATAACATAGTGAAACCAATGAATTTCTTTTTTAACTTACCTATTAGCGATTCAATGTTCAATGCTCTTCTTTACATCACATTTTTTCCGTGATGGTCCAGTGGCTTACTGGGTTGATGCGCCTGCTTTGTGAACAGATGTTCATGAGTTCGACTCCACGGAAAGTATTTTTAATTTACTTACTCATAAGCTTCTTATTGAGCCAATGGAAATTTGCATTGATTTTGGGCTTGAGATAGGGCAATTGTGAGAAATAGAATCTGTAATAATTGTTCATAAAGAACAAGATGTCATCATACGCTGTATAGATTGGCATTAACAATAACATAGTGAAACCAATGGATTTCTTTTTTAACTTACATATTAGCGATTAAATTTTCACTGCTCTGCTTGACAGCCCATTTCTCCTTTGATGGTCCAGTGGCTCTCTGGGTTAAAGTGTCTGACTTGTGAGCAAGTGTTCTTGAGCTTGACTCCACGGAGAGTATTTTTCATTTAGCTTCCTATAGAGCCAATGGAAATTTACATTGATTTTGGGCTTGAGATAGTGCAATTGTGAGATATAGAATCTGTTTTAATTGTTCATAAAGAACAACATGTCATCATACCCTGTCCAGATTGGCATTAACAGTAACATAGAGAAACCAATGGATTTCTTTTTTAACTTACCTATTAGCGATTCAATGTTCACTGCCCTTCTTGACATCAAATTGCACCTGTGATGGTCCACTGGCTTACTGAGTTGATGCGCCTCCTTTGTGAACCGATGTTCATGAGTTCGACTAAACTGAAAGTATTTTTAATTTACTTACTCAGAAGCTTCTTATAGTGCCAATGGAAATTTGCATTGATTTTGGACTTGAGATAGTGCAATTGTGAGATATAAAATCTGTATTAATTGTTCATAAAGATCAAGATGTCATCATACGTTGTATAGATTGGCATTAACAATAACATAGTGAAACCAATGAATTTATTTTTTAACTTACCTATTAGCGATTCAATGTTCAATGCTCTTCTTTACATCTCATTTTTACCGTGATGGTCCAGTGGCTTACTGGGTTAATGTGCCTGACTTGTCAACAAGTGTTCATGAGTTCAACTCCACGGAGAGTATTTTTCATTTAGCTTCCTATAGAGCCAATGGAAATTTGCATTGATTTTGGCCTTGAGATAGTGCAATTGTGAGATATAGAATCTGTATTAATTGTTCATAAAGAACAAGATGTCATCATACACTGTACAGATTGGTATTAACAGTAACATAGAGAAACCAATGGATTTCTTTTTTAACTTACCTATTAGCGATTCAATGTTCACTGCCTTTCTTGACATCAAATTGCATCTTTGATGGTTCACTGGCTTACTGGGTTGATGCGCCTCCTTTGTGAACAGATGTTCATGAGTTCAACTCCAAGGAAAGAATTTTTCAATTACTTACTCATAAGCTTCTTATAGAGCCAATGAAAATTTGCATTGATTTTGGACTTGAGATAGTGCAATTGTGAGAAATAGAATCTGTATTAATTGTTCATAAACAACAAGATGTCATCATACCCTGTCCAGATTGGCATTAACAATAACATAGTGAAACCAATGGATTTCTTTTTTAAATTACCTATTATCAATTCAATGTTCACTGCTCTTCTTGACATCGCATTGCTTCTGTGATGGTCCAGTGGCTTTCTGGGTTAATGCGCCTGACTTGTGAGCAAGTATTCATGAGTTTGACTCCACGGAGACTATTTTTCATTTGGCTTCCTATAGAGCCAATGCAAATTTGCATTGATTTTGGGCTTGAGATAGTGCAATTGTGAGATATAGAATCTGTATTAATTGTTCATAAAGAACAACATGTCATCATACCCTGTCCAGATTGGCATTAACAGTAACATAGAGAAACCAATGGATTTCTTTTTTAACTTACCTATTAGCGATTCAATGTTCACTGCCCTTCTTGACATCAAATTGCACCTGTGATGGTCCACTGGCTTACTGAGTTGATGCGCCTCCTTTGTGAACAGATGTTCATGAGTTCAACTAAACTGAAAGTATTTTTAATTTACTTACTCAGAAGCTTCTTATAGTGCCAATGGAAATTTGCATTGATTTTGGACTTGAGACAGTGCAATTGTGAGATATAAAATCTGTATTAATTGTTCATAAAGATCAAGATGTCATCATACGTTGTATAGATTGGCATTAACAATAACATAGTGAAACGAATGGATTTCTTTTTTAACTTACCTATTAGCGATTCAATGTTCACTGCTCTTCTTGACATCACATTACTACTGTGTTGGTCCAGTGGCTCTCCGGGTTAATGCGCCTGGTTTGTGACCAAATGTTCATGAGTTCGACTCCACAGACAGTGTTTTCATTCAGCTTCCTATAGAGCCAATGGAAATTTGCATTGATTTTGGGCTTGAGATAGTGCAATTGTGAGATATAAAATCTGTATTAATTGTTCATAAAGATCAAGATGTCATCATACGTTGTATAGATTGGCATTAACAATAACATAGTGAAACCAATGAATTTCTTTTTTAACTTACCTATTAGCGATTCAATGTTCACTGCTCTTCTTTACATCACATTTTTTCCATTATGGTCCAGTGGCTCTCTGGGTTAATGTGCCTGACTTGTCAACAAGTGTTCATGAGTTCAACTCCACGGAGAGTATTTTTCATTTAGCTTCCTATAGAGCCAATGGAAATTTGCATTGATTTTGGCCTTGAGATAGTGCAATTGTGAGATATAGAATCTGTATTAATTGTTCATAAAGAACAAGATGTCATCATACACTGTACAGATTGGTATTAACAGTAACATAGAGAAACCAATGGATTTCTTTTTTAACTTACCTATTAGCGATTCAATGTTCACTGCCTTTCTTGACATCAAATTGCATCTTTGATGGTTCACTGGCTTACTGGGTTGATGCGCCTGCTTTGTGAACAGATGTTCATGAGTTTGACTCCACAGAAAGTATTTTTAATTTACTTACTCATAAGCTTCTTATAGAGCCAATGGAAATTTGCATTGATTTTGGGCTTGAGATAGGGCAATTGTGAGAAATAGAATCTGTATTAATTGTTCATAAAGAACAAGATGTCATCATACGCTGTATAGATTGGCATTAACAATAACATAGTGAAACCAATGGATTTCTTTTTTAACTTACATATTAGCGATTAAATGTTCACTGCTCTGCTTGACAGCCCATTTCTCCTGTGATGGTCCAGTGGCTCTCTGGGTTAAAGTGTCTGACTTGTGAGCAAGTGTTCTTGAGCTTGACTCCACGGAGAGTATTTTTCATTTAGCTTCCTATAGAACCAATGGAAATTTACATTGATTTTGGGCTTGAGATAGTGCAATTGTGAGAAAAAGAATCTGTATTAATTGTTCATAAAGAACAAGATGTCATCATACGCTGTATAGATTGGCATTAACAATAACATAGTGAAACCAATGGATTTCTTTTTTAAATTACCTATTATCAATTCAATGTTCACTGCTCTTCTTGACATCACATTGCTTCTGTGATGGTCCAGTGGCTTTCTGGGTTAATGCGCCTGACTTGTGAGCAAGTATTCATGAGTTTGACTCCACGGAGACTATTTTTCATTTGGCTTCCTATAGAGCCAATGCAAATTTGCATTGATTTTGGGCTTGAGATAGTGCAATTGTGAGATATAGAATCTGTATTAATTGTTCATAAAGAACAACATGTCATCATACCCTGTCCAGATTGGCATTAACAGTAACATAGAGAAACCAATGGATTTCTTTTTTAACTTACCTATTAGCGATTCAATGTTCACTGCCCTTCTTGACATCAAATTGCACCTGTGATGGTCCACTGGCTTACTGAGTTGATGCGCCTCCTTTGTGAACAGATGTTCATGAGTTCAACTAAACTGAAAGTATTTTTAATTTACTTACTCAGAAGCTTCTTATAGTGCCAATGGAAATTTGCATTGATTTTGGACTTGAGACAGTGCAATTGTGAGATATAAAATCTGTATTAATTGTTCATAAAGATCAAGATGTCATCATACGTTGTATAGATTGGCATTAACAATAACATAGTGAAACCAATGAATTTCTTTTTTAACTTACCTATTAGCGATTCAATGTTCACTGCTCTTCTTTACATCACTTTATTTCCATTATGGTCCAGTGGCTCTCTGGGTTAATGTGCCTGACTTGTCAACAAGTGTTCATGAGTTCAACTCCACGGAGAGTATTTTTCATTTAGCTTCCTATAGAGCCAATGGAAATTTGCATTGATTTTGGCCTTGAGATAGTGCAATTGTGAGATATAGAATCTGTATTAATTGTTCATAAAGAACAAGATGTCATCATACACTGTACAGATTGGTATTAACAGTAACATAGAGAAACCAATGGATTTCTTTTTTAACTTACCTATTAGCGATTCAATGTTCACTGCCTTTCTTGACATCAAATTGCATCTTTGATGGTTCACTGGCTTACTGGGTTGATGCGCCTGCTTTGTGAACAGATGTTCATGAGTTTGACTCCACAGAAAGTATTTTTAATTTACTTACTCATAAGCTTCTTATAGAGCCAATGGAAATTTGCATTGATTTTGGGCTTGAGATAGGGCAATTGTGAGAAATAGAATCTGTATTAATTGTTCATAAAGAACAAGATGTCATCATACGCTGTATAGATTGGCATTAACAATAACATAGTGAAACCAATGAATTTCTTTTTTAACTTACCTATTAGCGATTCAATGTTCACTGCTCTTCTTTACATCACATTTTTTCCATTATGGTCCAGTGGCTCTCTGGGTTAATGTGCCTGACTTGTCAACAAGTGTTCATGAGTTCAACTCCACGGAGAGTATATTTCATTTAGCTTCCTATAGAGCCAATGGAAATTTGCATTGATTTTGGCCTTGAGATAGTGCAATTGTGAGATATAGAATCTGTATTAATTGTTCATAAAGAACAAGATGTCATCATACACTGTACAGATTGGTATTAACAGTAACATAGAGAAACCAATGGATTTCTTTTTTAACTTACCTATTAGCGATTCAATGTTCACTGCCTTTCTTGACATCAAATTGCATCTTTGATGGTTCACTGGCTTACTGGGTTGATGTGCCTGCTTTGTGAACAGATGTTCATGAGTTTGACTCCACAGAAAGTATTTTTAATTTACTTACACATAAGCTTCTTATAGAGCCAATGGAAATTTGCATTGATTTTGGGCTTGAGATAGGGCAATTGTGAGAAATAGAATCTGTATTAATTGTTCATAAAGAACAAGATGTCATCATACGCTGTATAGATTGGCATTAACAATAACATAGTGAAACCAATGGATTTCTTTTTTAACTTACATATTAGCGATTAAATGTTCACTGCTCTGCTTGACATCACATTTTTTCCATTATGGTCCAGTGGCTCTCTGGGTTAATGTGCCTGACTTGTCAACAAGTGTTCATGAGTTCAACTCCACGGAGAGTATTTTTCATTTAGCTTCCTATAGAGCCAATGGAAATTTGCATTGATTTTGGGCTTGAGATAGTGCAATTGTAAGATATAAAATCTGTATTAATTGTTCATAAAGATCAAGATGTCATCATACGTTGTATAGATTGGCATTAACAATAACATAGTGAAACCAATGAATTTCTTTTTTAACTTACCTATTAGCGATTCAATGTTCACTGCTCTTATTTACATCACATTTTTTCTGTTATGGTCCATTGGATCTCTGGGTTAATGTGCCTGACTTGTCAACAAGTGTTCATGAGTTCAACTCCACGGAGAGTATTTTTCATTTAGCTTCCTATAGAGCCAATGGAAATTTGCATTGATTTTGGCCTTGAGATAGTGCAATTGTGAGATATAGAATCTGTATTAATTGTTCATAAAGAACAAGATGTCATCATACACTGTACAGATTGGTATTAACAGTAACATAGAGAAACCAATGGATTTCTTTTTTAACTTACCTATTAGCGATTCAATGTTCACTGCCTTTCTTGACATCAAATTGCATCTTTGATGGTTCACTGGCTTACTGGGTTGATGCGCCTGCTTTGTGAACAGATGTTTATGAGTTTGACTCCACAGAAAGTATTTTTAATTTACTTACTCATAAGCTTCTTATAGAGCCAATGGAAATTTGCATTGATTTTGGGCTTGAGATAGGGCAATTGTGAGAAATAGAATCTGTATTAATTGTTCATAAAGAACAAGATGTCATCATACGCTGTATAGATTGGCATTAACAATAACATAGTGAAACCAATGGATTTCTTTTTTAACTTACATATTAGCGATTAAATTTTCACTGCTCTGCTTGACAGCCCATTTCTCCTGTGATGGTCCAGTGGCTCTCTGGGTTAAAGTGTCTGACTTGTGAGCAAGTGTTCTTGAGCTTGACTCCACGGAGAGTATTTTTCATTTAGCTTCCTATACAGCCAATGGAAATTTACATTGATTTTGGGCTTGAGATAGTGCAATTGTGAGAAAAAGAATCTGTATTAATTGTTCATAAAGAACAAGATGTCATCATACGCTGTATAGATTGGCATTAACAATAACATAGTGAAACCAATGGATTTCTTTTTTTACTTACCTATTAGCGATTCAATGTTCATTGCCCTTCTTGACATCAAATGGCACCTGTGATGGTCCACTGGCTCACTGGGTTGATGCGCCTCCTTTGTGAACAGATGTTCATGAGTTCAACTCCATGGAAAGAATTTTTCAATTACTTACTCATAAGCTTCTTATAGAGCCAATGAAAATTTGCATTGATTTTGGACTTGAGATAGTGCAATTGTGAGAAATAGAATCTGTATTAATTGTTCATAAACAACAAGATGTCATCATACGCTGTATAGATTGGCATTAACAATAACATAGTGAAACGAATGGATTTCTTTTTTAACTTACCTATTAGCGATTCAATGTTCACTGCTCTTCTTGACATCACATTTCTACCGTGTTGGTCCAGTGGCTCTCCGGGTTAATGCGCCTGGTTTGTGACCAAATGTTCATGAGTTCGACTCCACAGACAGTGTTTTCATTCAGCTTCCTATAGAGCCAATGGAAATTTGCATTGATTTTGGGCTTGAGATAGTGCAATTGTGAGAAATAGAATCTGTATTAATTGTTCATAAAGATCAAGATGTCATCATACGTTGTATAGATTGGCATTAACAATAACATAGTGAAACCAATGGATTTCTTTTTTAACTTACATATTAGCGATTAAATGTTCACTGCTCTGCTTGACATCACATTTTTTCCATTATGGTCCAGTGGCTCTCTGGGTTAATGTGCCTGACTTGTCAACAAGTGTTCATGAGTTCAACTCCACGGAGAGTATTTTTCATTTAGCTTCCTATAGAGCCAATGGAAATTTGCATTGATTTTGGGCTTGAGATAGTGCAATTGTGAGATATAGAATCTGTATTAATTGTTCATAAAGAACAAGATGTCATCATACACTGTACAGATTGGTATTAACAGTAACATAGAGAAACCAATGGATTTCTTTTTTAACTTACCTATTAGCGATTCAATGTTCACTGCCTTTCTTGACATCAAATTGCATCTTTGATGGTTCACTGGCTTACTGGGTTGATGCGCCTGCTTTGTGAACAGATGTTCATGAGTTTGACTCCACAGAAAGTATTTTTAATTTACTTACTCATAAGCTTCTTATAGAGCCAATGGAAATTTGCATTGATTTTGGGCTTGAGATAGGGCAATTGTGAGAAATAGAATCTGTATTAATTGTTCATAAAGAACAAGATGTCATCATACGCTGTATAGATTGGCATTAACAATAACATAGTGAAACCAATGGATTTCTTTTTTAACTTACATATTAGCGATTAAATGTTCACTGCTCTGCTTGACAGCCCATTTCTCCTGTGATGGTCCAGTGGCTTTCTGGGTTAAAGTGTCTGACTTGTGAGCAAGTGTTCTTGAGCTTGACTCCACGGAGAGTATTTTTCATTTAGCTTCCTATAGAGCCAATGGAAATTTACATTGATTTTGGGCTTGAGATAGTGCAATTGTGAGAAAAAGAATCTGTATTAATTGTTCATAAAGAACAAGATGTCATCATACGCTGTATAGATTGGCATTAACAATAACATAGTGAAACCAATGGATTTCTTTTTTAAATTACCTATTATCAATTCAATGTTCACTGCTCTTCTTGACATCGCATTGCTTCTGTGATGGTCCAGTGGCTTTCTGGGTTAATGCGCCTGACTTGTGAGCAAGTATTCATGAGTTTGACTCCACGGAGACTATTTTTCATTTGGCTTCCTATAGAGCCAATGCAAATTTGCATTGATTTTGGGCTTGAGATAGTGCAATTGTGAGATATAGAATCTGTATTAATTGTTCATAAAGAACAACATGTCATCATACCCTGTCCAGATTGGCATTAACAGTAACATAGAGAAACCAATGGATTTCTTTTTTAACTTACCTATTAGCGATTCAATGTTCACTGCCCTTCTTGACATCAAATTGCACCTGTGATGGTCCACTGGCTTACTGAGTTGATGCGCCTCCTTTGTGAACAGATGTTCATGAGTTCAACTAAACTGAAAGTATTTTTAATTTACTTACTCAGAAGCTTCTTATAGTGCCAATGGAAATTTGCATTGATTTTGGACTTGAGACAGTGCAATTGTGAGATATAAAATCTGTATTAATTGTTCATAAAGATCAAGATGTCATCATACGTTGTATAGATTGGCATTAACAATAACATAGTGAAACGAATGGATTTCTTTTTTAACTTACCTATTAGCGATTCAATGTTCACTGCTCTTCTTGACATCACATTTCTACTGTGTTGGTCCAGTGGCTCTCCGGGTTAATGCGCCTGGTTTGTGACCAAATGTTCATGAGTTCAACTCCACAGACAGTGTTTTCATTCAGCTTCCTATAGAGCCAATGGAAATTTGCATTGATTTTGGGCTTGAGATAGTGCAATTGTGAGATATAAAATCTGTATTAATTGTTCATAAAGATCAAGATGTCATCATACGTTGTATAGATTGGCATTAACAATAACATAGTGAAACCAATGAATTTCTTTTTTAACTTACCTATTAGCGATTCAATGTTCACTGCTCTTCTTTACATCACATTTTTTCCATTATTGTCCAGTGGCTCTCTGGGTTAATGTGCCTGACTTGTCAACAAGTGTTCATGAGTTCAACTCCACGGAGAGTATTTTTCATTTATCTTCCTATAGAGCCAATGGAAATTTGCATTGATTTTGGGCTTGAGATAGGGCAATTGTGAGAAATAGAATCTGTATTAATTGTTCATAAAGAACAAGATGTCATCATACGCTGTATAGATTGGCATTAACAATAACATAGTGAAACCAATGGATTTCTTTTTTAACTTACATATTAGCGATTAAATTTTCACTGCTCTGCTTGACAGCCCATTTCTCCTGTGATGGTCCAGTGGCTCTCTGGGTTAAAGTGTCTGACTTGTGAGCAAGTGTTCTTGAGCTTGACTCCACGGAGAGTATTTTTCATTTAGCTTCCTATAGAGCCAATGGAAATTTACATTGATTTTGGGCTTGAGATAGTGCAATTGTGAGAAAAAGAATCTGTATTAATTGTTCATAAAGAACAAGATGTCATCATACGCTGTATAGATTGGCATTAACAATAACATAGTGAAACCAATGGATTTCTTTTTTTACTTACCTATTAGCGATTCAATGTTCACTGCCCTTCTTGACATCAAATTGCACCTGTGATGGTCCACTGGCTCACTGGGTTGATGCGCCTCCTTTGTGAACAGATGTTCATGAGTTCAACTCCACGGAAAGAATTTTTCAATTACTTACTCATAAGCTTCTTATAGAGACAATGAAAATTTGCATTGATTTTGGACTTGAGATAGTGCAATTGTGAGAAATAGAATCTGTATTAATTGTTCATAAAGAACAAGATGTCATCATACGTTGTATAGATTGGCATTAACAATAACATAGTGAAACGAATGGATTTCTTTTTTAACTTACCTATTAGCGATTCAATGTTCACTGCTCTTCTTGACATCACATTTCTACTGTGTTGGTCCAGTGGCTCTCCGGGTTAATGCGCCTGGTTTGTGAGCAAATGTTCATGAGTTCGACTCCACAGACAGTGTTTTCATTCAGCTTCCTATAGAGCCAATGGAAATTTGCATTGATTTTGGGCTTGAGATATTGCAATTGTGAGATATAGAATCTGTATTAATTGTTCATAAAGAACAAGATGTCATCATACACTGTACAGATTGGCATTAACAGTAACATAGAGAAACCAATGGATTTCTTTTTTAACTTACCTATTAGCGATTCAATGTTCCCTGCCTTTCTTGACATCAAATTGCATCTTTGATGGTTCACTGGCTTACTGGGTTGATGTGCCTGCTTTGTGAACAGATGTTCATGAGTTCGACTCCACGGAAAGTATTTTTAATTTACTTACTCATAAGCTTCTTATAGAGCCAATGGAAATTTTCATTGATTTTGGGCTTGAGATAGGGCAATTGTGAGAAATAGAATCTGTATTAATTGTTTATAAAGAACAAGATGTCATCATACGCTGTATAGATTGGCATTAACAATAACATAGTGAAACCAATGGATTTCTTTTTTAACTTACATATTAGCGATTAAATTTTCACTGCTCTGCTTGACAGCCCATTTCTCCTGTGATGGTCCAGTGGCTCTCTGGGTTAAAGTGTCTGACTTGTGATCAAGTGTTCTTGAGCTTGACTCCACGGAGAGTACTTTTCATTTAGCTTCCTATAGAGCCAATGGAAATTTACATTGATTTTGGGCTTGAGATAGTGCAATTGTGAGAAAAAGAATCTGTATTAATTGTTCATAAAGAACAAGATGTCATCATACGCTGTATAGATTGGCATTAACAATAACATAGTGAAACCAATGGATTTCTTTTTTAAATTACCTATTATCAATTCAATGTTCACTGCTCTTCTTGACATCGCATTGCTTATGTGGTGGTCCAGTGGCTTTCTGTGTTAATGCGCCTGACTTGTGAGCAAGTATTCATGAGTTTGACTCCACGGAGACTATTTTTCATTTGGCTTTCTATAGAGCCAATGCAAATTTGCATTGATTTTGGGCTTGAGATAGTGCAATTGTGAGATATAGAATCTGTATTAATTGTTCATAAAGAACAACATGTCATCATACCCTGTCCAGATTGGCATTAACAGTAACATAGAGAAACCAATGGATTTCTTTTTTAACTTACCTATTAGCGATTCAATGTTCACTGCCCTTCTTGACATCAAATTGCACCTGTGATGGTCCACTGGCTTACTGAGTTGATGCGCCTCCTTTGTGAACAGATGTTCATGAGTTCGACTAAACTGAAAGTATTTTTAATTTACTTACTCAGAAGCTTCTTATAGTGCCAATGGAAATTTGCATTGATTTTGGACTTGAGATAGTGCAATTGTGAGATATAAAATCTGTATTAATTGTTCATAAAGATCAAGATGTCATCATACGTTGTATAGATTGGCATTAACAATAACATAGTGAAACCAATGAATTTCTTTTTTAACTTACCTATTAGCGATTCAATGTTCACTGCTCTTCTTTACATCACATTTTTACCGTGATGGTCCGGTGGCTTACTGGGTTGATGCGCCAGCTTTGTGAACAGATGTTCATGAGTTCAACTCCACGGAAAGTATTTTTAATTTACTTACTCATAAGTTTCTTATAGAGCCAATGGAAATTTGCATTGATTTGGGCTTGAGATAGTGCAATTGTGAGATATAGAATCTGTATTAATTGTTCATAAAGAACAAGATGTCATCATACGCAGTATAGATTGGTATTAACAATATCATAGTGAAACCAATGGATTTCTTTTTTAACTTACCTATTAGCGATTCAATGTTCACTGCCCTTCTTGACATCACATTACTCCTGTGTTGGTCCAGTGGCTCCCTTGCTTATTGCGCCTTACTTGTGAAGAGGTGTTCACGTGTTCAACTCTACGAAGAGTATTTTTCATTTAGCTTCCTATAGAGCCAATGGAAATTTGCATTGATTTTGGGCTTGAGATAGTGCAATTGTGAAATATAGAATCTGTATTAATTGTTCATAAAGAACAAGATGTCATCATACGCTGTATAGATTGGCATTAACAATAACATAGTGAAACCAATGGATTTATTTTTTAACTTACCTATTAGCAATTCAATGTTCACTGCCATTCTTGACATCACATAGCACCTATGATGGTCCAGTGGCTTACTGGGTTAAAGCACGTGCCTTGTAATCAGGTGTTCATGAATTCGACTTCACAAAGAGTATTTTTCATTTACTTACTAATAAGCTTGCTATAGAGCCAATGGAAATGTGCATTGATTTTCGGCTTGAGATAGTGCAATTGTGAGAAATAGAATCTGTATTAATTGTTCATAAAGAACAAGATGTCATCATACGCTGTATAGATTGGCATTAACAATAACATAGTGAAACCAATGGATTTCTTTTTTAACTTACCTATTAGCGATTCAATGTTCACTGCTCTTCTTGACATCACTTTGCTCCCTCGATGGTCCAGTGGCTCTCTGGGTTAATGCGCCTGACTTGTCAGCAAGTGCTCATGCGTTCGACTCCACGGAGAGTATTTTTCATTTAGCTTCCTATAGAGCCAATGGAAATTTGCATTGATTTTGGGCTTGAGATAGTTGTGAGATATAGAATCTGTATTAATTGTTCATAAAGAACAAGATGTCATCATACGCTGTGTAGATTGGCATTAACAATAACATAGTGAAACCAATGGATTTCTTTTTTACCTTACCTATTAGCGATTCAATGTTCACTGCTCTTCTTTACATCACATTTTTACGTGATGGTCCAGTGGCTCTCTGGGTTAATGTGCCTGACTTGTCAACAAGTGTTCATGAGTTCAAATCCACGGAGAGTATTTTTCATTTAGCTTCCAATAGAGCCAATGGAAATTTGCATTGATTTTGGGCTTGAGATAGTGGAATTGTGAGATATAGAATCTGTATTAATTGTTCATAAAGAACAAGATGTCATCATACACTGTACAGATTGGCATTAACAGTAACATAGAGAAACCAATGGATTTCTTTTTTAACTTACCTATTAGCGATTCAATGTTCACTGCCTTTCTTGACATCAAATTGCATCTTTGATGGTCCACTGGCTTACTGGGTTGATGCGCCTGCTTTGTGAACAGATGTTCATGAGTTCGACTCCACGGAAAGTATTTTTAATTTACTTACTCATAAGCTTCTTATAGAGCCAATGGAAATTTGCATTGATTTTGGGCTTGAGATAGGGCAATTGTGAGAAATAGAATCTGTATTAATTGTTCATAAAGAACAAGATGTCATCATACACTGTATAGATTGGCATTAACAATAACATAGTGAAACCAATGGATTTCTTTTTTAACTTACATATTAGCGATTAAATTTTCACTGCTCTGCTTGACAGCCCATTTCTCCTGTGATGGTCCAGTGGTTCTCTGGGTTAAAGTGTCTGACTTGTGAGCAAGTGTTCTTGAGCTTGACTCCACGGAGAGTATTTTTCATTTAGCTTCCTATACAGCCAATGGAAATTTACATTGAATTTGGACTTGAGATAGTGCAATTGTGAGAAAAAGAATCTGTATTAATTGTTCATAAAGAACAAGATGTCATCATACGCTGTATAGATTGGCATTAACAATAACATAGTGAAACCAATGGATTTCTTTTTTTACTTACCTATTAGCGATTCAATGTTCACTGCCCTTCTTGACATCAAATTGCACCTGTGATGGTCCACTGGCTTACTGGGTTGATGCACCTCCTTTGTGAACAGATGTTCATGAGTTCAACTCCACGGAAAGAATTTTTCAATTACTTACTCATAAGCTTCTTATAGAGCCAATGAAAATTTGCATTGATTTTGGACTTGAGATAGGGCAATTGTGAGAAATAGAATCTGTATTAATTGTTCATAAAGAACAAGATGTCATCATACGCTGTATAGATTGGCATTAACAATAACATAGTGAAACCAATGAATTTCTTTTTTGACTTAACTATTAGCGATTCAATGTTCACTGCTCTTCTTTACATCTCATTTTCTCCGTGATGGTCCAGTGGCTCTCTGGGTTAAAGTGTCTGACTTGTGAGCAAGTGTTCATGAGTTCGACTCCACAGAGAGTATTTTCATTCAGCTTCCTATAGAGCCAATGGAAATTTGCATTGATTTTGGGCTTGAGATAGTGCAATTGTGAGATATAAAATCTGTATTAATTGTTCATAAAGATCAAGATGTCATCATACGCTGTACAGATTGGCATTAACAATAACATAGTGGAACCAATGGATTTCTTTTTTAACTTACCTATTAGCGATTCAATGCTCACTGCTCTTCTTGACATCACGTTTCTCCCGTGATGGTCCAGTGGCTCTCTGGGTTAATGCGCCTGACTTGTCAGCAAGTGTTCATGAGTTCGACTCCACAGAGATTATTTTTCATTTAGCTTCGTATAGAGCAAATGGAAATTTGCATTGATTTTGGGCTTGAGATAGTGCAATTGTGAGATATAGAATCTGTATTAATTGTTCATAAAGAACAAGATGTCATCATACGCAGTATAGATTGGCATTAACAATAACATAGTGAAACCAATGGATTTCTTTTTTAACTTACCTATTAGCGATTCAATGTTCACTGCCCTTCTTGACATCACATTGCTCCTGTGTTGGTCCAGTGGCTCCCTTGCTTAATGCGCCTTACTTGTGAAGAGGTGTTCACGTGTTCAACTCTACGAAGAGTATTTTTCATTTAGCTTCCTATAGAGCCAATGGAAATTTGCATTGATTTTGGGCTTGAGATAGTGCAATTGTGAAATATAGAATCTGTATTAATTGTTCATAAAGAACAAGATGTCATCATACGCTGTATAGATTGGCATTAACAATAACATAGTGAAACCAATGGATTTATTTTTTAACTTACCTATTAGCAATTCAATGTTCACTGCCATTCTTGACATCACATACCACCTATAATGGTCCTGTGGCTTACTGGGTTAAAGCACGTGCCTTGTAAACAGCTGTTCATGAATTCGACTTCACAAAGAGTATTTTTCATTTACTTACTAATAAGCTTCCTATAGAGCCAATGGAAATGTGCATTGATTTTCGGCTTGAGATAGTGCAATTGTGAAAAAAAGAATCTGTATTAATTGTTCATAAAGAACAAGATGTCATCATACGCTGTATAGATTGGCATTAACAATAACATAGTGAAACCAATGGATTTCTTTTTTAACTTACCTATTAGCGATTCAATGTTCACTGCTCTTCTTGACAACACTTTGCTCCCTCGATGGTCCAGTGGCTCTCTGGGTTAATGCGCCTGACTTGTCAGCAAGTGCTCATGCGTTCGACTCCACGGAGAGTATTTTTCAATTAGCTTCCTATAGAGCCAATGGAAATTTGCATTGATTTTGGGCTTGAGATAGTTGTGAGATATAGAATCTGTATTAATTGTTCATAAAGAACAAGATGTCATCATACGCTGTACAGATTGGCATTAACAGTAACATAGAGAAACCAATGGATTTATTTTTTAACTTACCTATTAGCGATTCAATGTTCACTGCCTTTCTTGACATCAAATTGCACCTGTGATGGTCCACTGGCCTACTGGGTTGATGCGCCTGCTTTGTGGACAGATGTTCATGAGTTTAACTCCATGGAAAGTATTTTTAATTTACTTACTCAAAAGCTTCTTATAGAGCCAATGGAAATTTGCATTGATTTTGGACTTGAGATAGTGCAATTGTGAGAAATAGAATCTGTATTAATTGTCCATAAAGAACAAGATGTCATCATACGCTGTATAGATTGGCATTAACAATAACATAGTGAAACCAATGGATTTCTTTTTTAACTTACGTATTAGCGATTCAATGTTCACTGCTCTTCTTTACATCACATTTTTACGTGATGGTCCAGTGGCTCTCTGGGTTAATGTGCCTGACTTGTCAACAAGTGTTCATGAGTTCACCTCCACGGAGAGTATTTTTCCTTTAGCTTCCTATAGAGCCAATGGAAATTTGCATTGATTTTGGGCTTGAGATAGTGGTATTGTGAGATATAGAATCTGTATTAATTGTTCATAAAGAACAAGATGTCATCATACACTGTACAGATTGGCATTAACAGTAACATAGAGAAACCAATGGATTTCTTTTTTAACTTACCTATTAGCGATTCAATGTTCACTGCCTTTCTTGACATCAAATTGCATCTTTGATGGTCCACTGGCTTACTGGGTTGATGCGCCTGCTTTGTGAACAGATGTTTATGAGTTCGACTCCACGGAAAGTATTTTTAATTTACTTACTCATAAGCTTCTTATAGAGCCAATGGAAATTTGCATTGATTTTGGGCTTGAGATAGGGCAATTGTGAGAAATAGAATCTGTATTAATTGTTCATAAAGAACAAGATGTCATCATACGCTGTATAGATTGGCATTAACAATAACATAGTGAAACCAATGGATTTCTTTTTTAACTTACATATTAGCGATTAAATTTTCACTGCTCTGCTTGACAGCCCATTTCTCCTGTGATGGTCCAGTGGCTCTATGGGTTAAAGTGTCTGACTTGTGAGCAAGTGTTCTTGAGCTTGACTCCACGGAGAGTATTTTTCATTTAGCTTCCTATAGAGCCAATGGAAATTTACATTGATTTTGGGCTTGAGATAGTGCAATTGTGAGAAAAAGAATCTGTATTAATTGTTCATAAAGAACAAGATGTCATCATACGCTGTATAGATTGGCATTAACAATAACATAGTGAAATCAATGGATTTCTTTTTTTACTTACCTATTAGCGATTCAATGTTCACTGCCCTTCTTGACATCAAATTGCACCTGTGATGGTCCACTGGCTTACTGGGTTGATGCGCCTCCTTTGTGAACAGATGTTCATGAGTTCAACTCCACGGAAAGAATTTTTCAATTACTTACTCATAAGCTTCTTATAGAGCCAATGAAAATTTGCATTGATTTTGGACTTGAGATAGGGCAATTGTGAGAAATAGAATCTGTATTAATTGTTCATAAAGAACAAGATGTCATCATACGCTGTATAGATTGGCATTAACAATAACATAGTGAAACCAATGAATTTCTTTTTTAACTTACCTATTAGCGATTCAATGTTCACTGCTCTTCTTTACATCTCATTTTCTCCTTGATGGTCCAGTGGCTCTCTGGGTTAAAGTGTTTGACTTGTGAGCAAGTGTTCATGAGTTCGACTCCACAGAGAGTATTTTCATTCAGCTTCCTATAGAGCCAATGGAAATTTGCATTGATTTTGGGCTTGAGATAGTGCAATTGTGAGATATAAAATCTGTATTAATTGTTCATAAAGATCAAGATGTCATCATACGCTGTACAGATTGGCATTAACAATAACATAGTGAAACCAATGGATTTCTTTTTTAACTTACCTATTAGCGATTCAATGTTCACTGCTCTTCTTGACATCACGTTTCTCCCGTGATGGTCCAGTGGCTCTCTGGGTTAATGCGCCTGACTTGTCAGCAAGTGTTCATGAGTTCGACTCCACAGAGATTATTTTTCATTTAGCTTCGTATAGAGCAAATGGAAATTTGCATTGATTTTGGGCTTGAGATAGTGCAATTGTGAGATATAGAATCTGTATTAATTGTTCATAAAGAACAAGATGTCATCATACGCAGTATAGATTGGCATTAACAATAACATAGTGAAACCAATGGATTTTTTTTTTAACTTACCTATTAGCGATTCAATGTTCACTGCCCTTCTTGACATCACATTGCTCCTGTGTTGGTCCAGTGGCTCCCTTGCTTAATGCGCCTTACTTGTGAAGAGGTGTTCAACTCTACGAAGAGTATTTTTCATTTAGCTTCCTATAGAGCCAATGGAAATTTGCATTGATTTTGGGCTTGAGATAGTGCAATTGTGAAATATAGAATCTGTATTAATTGTTCATAAAGAACAAGATGTCATCATACGCTGTATAGATTGGCATTAACAATAACATAGTGAAACCAATGGATTTATTTTTTAACTTACCTATTAGCAATTCAATGTTCACTGCCATTCTTGACATCACATAGCACCTATGATGGTCCAGTGGCTTACTGGGTTAAAGCACGTGCCTTGTAAACAGGTGTTCATGAATTCGACTTCACAAAGAGTATTTTTCATTTACTTACTAATAAACTTCCTATAGAGCCAATGGAAATGTGCATTGATTTTCGGCTTGAGATAGGGCAATTGTGAGAAATAGAATCTGTATTAATTGTTCATAAAGAACAAGATGTCATCATACGCTGTATAGATTGGCATTAACAATAACATAGTGAAACCAATGGATTTCTTTTTTAACTTACATATTAGCGATTAAATTTTCACTGCTCTGCTTGACAGCCCATTTCTCCTGTGATGGTCCAGTGGCTCTATGGGTTAAAGTGTCTGACTTGTGAGCAAGTGTTCTTGAGCTTGACTCCACGGAGAGTATTTTTCATTTAGCTTCCTATAGAGCCAATGGAAATTTACATTGATTTTGGGCTTGAGAGAGTGCAATTGTGAGAAAAAGAATCTGTATTAATTGTTCATAAAGAACAAGATGTCATCATACGCTGTATAGATTGGCATTAACAATAACATAGTGAAACCAATGGATTTCTTTTTTAACTTACCTATTAGCGATTCAATGTTCACTGCTCTTCTTGACATCACTTTGCTCCCTTGATGGTCCAGTGGCTCTCTGGGTTAATGCGCCTGACTTGTCAGCAAGTGCTCATGCGTTCGACTCCACGGAGAGTATTTTTCAATTAGCTTCCTATAGAGCCAATGGAAATTTGCATTGATTTTGGGCTTGAGATAGTTGTGAGATATAGAATCTGTATTAATTGTTCATAAAGAACAAGATGTCATCATACGCTGTACAGATTGGCATTAACAGTAACATAGAGAAACCAATGGATTTATTTTTTAACTTACCTATTAGCGATTCAATGTTCACTGCCTTTCTTGACATCAAATTGCACCTGTGATGGTCCACTGGCTTACTGGGTTGATGCGCCTGCTTTGTGGACAGATGTTCATGAGTTTAACTCCATGGAAAGTATTTTTAATTTACTTACTCAAAAGCTTCTTATAGAGCCAATGGAAATTTGCATTGATTTTGGACTTGAGATAGTGCAATTGTGAGAAATAGAATCTGTATTAATTGTCCATAAAGAACAAGATGTCATCATACGCTGTATAGATTGGCATTAACAATAACATAGTGAAACCAATGGATTTCTTTTTTAACTTATGTATTAGCGATTCAATGTTCACTGCTCTTCTTTACATCACATTTTTACGTGATGGTCCAGTGGCTCTCTGGGTTAATGTGCCTGACTTGTCAACAAGTGTTCATGAGTTCACCTCCACGGAGAGTATTTTTCCTTTAGCTTCCTATAGAGCCAATGGAAATTTGCATTGATTTTGGGCTTGAGATAGTGGAATTGTGAGATATAGAATCTGTATTAATTGTTCATAAAGAACAAGATGTCATCATACACTGTACAGATTGGCATTAACAGTAACATAGAGAAACCAATGGATTTCTTTTTTAACTTACCTATTAGCGATTCAATGTTCACTGCCTTTCTTGACATCAAATTGCATCTTTGATGGTCCACTGGCTTACTGGGTTGATGCGCCTGCTTTGTGAACAGATGTTTATGAGTTCGACTCCACGGAAAGTATTTTTAATTTACTTACTCATAAGCTTCTTATAGAGCCAATGGAAATTTGCATTGATTTTGGGCTTGAGATAGGGCAATTGTGAGAAATAGAATCTGTATTAATTGTTCATAAAGAACAAGATGTCATCATACGCTGTATAGATTGGCATTAACAATAACATAGTGAAACCAATGGATTTCTTTTTTAACTTACATATTAGCGATTAAATTTTCACTGCTCTGCTTGACAGCCCATTTCTCCTGTGATGGTCCAGTGGCTCTATGGGTTAAAGTGTCTGACTTGTGAGCAAGTGTTCTTGAGCTTGACTCCACGGAGAGTATTTTTCATTTAGCTTCCTATAGAGCCAATGGAAATTTACATTGATTTTGGGCTTGAGATAGTGCAATTGTGAGAAAAAGAATCTGTATTAATTGTTCATAAAGAACAAGATGTCATCATACGCAGTATAGATTGGCATTAACAATAACATAGTGAAACCAATGGATTTTTTTTTTAACTTACCTATTAGCGATTCAATGTTCACTGCCCTTCTTGACATCACATTGCTCCTGTGTTGGTCCAGTGGCTCCCTTGCTTAATGCGCCTTACTTGTGAAGAGGTGTTCAACTCTACGAAGAGTATTTTTCATTTAGCTTCCTATAGAGCCAATGGAAATTTGCATTGATTTTGGGCTTGAGATAGTGCAATTGTGAAATATAGAATCTGTATTAATTGTTCATAAAGAACAAGATGTCATCATACGCTGTATAGATTGGCATTAACAATAACATAGTGAAACCAATGGATTTATTTTTTAACTTACCTATTAGCAATTCAATGTTCACTGCCATTCTTGACATCACATAGCACCTATGATGGTCCAGTGGCTTACTGGGTTAAAGCACGTGCCTTGTAAACAGGTGTTCATGAATTCGACTTCACAAAGAGTATTTTTCATTTACTTACTAATAAACTTCCTATAGAGCCAATGGAAATGTGCATTGATTTTCGGCTTGAGATAGGGCAATTGTGAGAAATAGAATCTGTATTAATTGTTCATAAAGAACAAGATGTCATCATACGCTGTATAGATTGGCATTAACAATAACATAGTGAAACCAATGGATTTCTTTTTTAACTTACATATTAGCGATTAAATTTTCACTGCTCTGCTTGACAGCCCATTTCTCCTGTGATGGTCCAGTGGCTCTATGGGTTAAAGTGTCTGACTTGTGAGCAAGTGTTCTTGAGCTTGACTCCACGGAGAGTATTTTTCATTTAGCTTCCTATAGAGCCAATGGAAATTTACATTGATTTTGGGCTTGAGAGAGTGCAATTGTGAGAAAAAGAATCTGTATTAATTGTTCATAAAGAACAAGATGTCATCATACGCTGTATAGATTGGCATTAACAATAACATAGTGAAACCAATGGATTTCTTTTTTAACTTACCTATTAGCGATTCAATGTTCACTGCTCTTCTTGACATCACTTTGCTCCCTTGATGGTCCAGTGGCTCTCTGGGTTAATGCGCCTGACTTGTCAGCAAGTGCTCATGCGTTCGACTCCACGGAGAGTATTTTTCAATTAGCTTCCTATAGAGCCAATGGAAATTTGCATTGATTTTGGGCTTGAGATAGTTGTGAGATATAGAATCTGTATTAATTGTTCATAAAGAACAAGATGTCATCATACGCTGTACAGATTGGCATTAACAGTAACATAGAGAAACCAATGGATTTATTTTTTAACTTACCTATTAGCGATTCAATGTTCACTGCCTTTCTTGACATCAAATTGCACCTGTGATGGTCCACTGGCTTACTGGGTTGATGCGCCTGCTTTGTGGACAGATGTTCATGAGTTTAACTCCATGGAAAGTATTTTTAATTTACTTACTCAAAAGCTTCTTATAGAGCCAATGGAAATTTGCATTGATTTTGGACTTGAGATAGTGCAATTGTGAGAAATAGAATCTGTATTAATTGTCCATAAAGAACAAGATGTCATCATACGCTGTATAGATTGGCATTAACAATAACATAGTGAAACCAATGGATTTCTTTTTTAACTTATGTATTAGCGATTCAATGTTCACTGCTCTTCTTTACATCACATTTTTACGTGATGGTCCAGTGGCTCTCTGGGTTAATGTGCCTGACTTGTCAACAAGTGTTCATGAGTTCACCTCCACGGAGAGTATTTTTCCTTTAGCTTCCTATAGAGCCAATGGAAATTTGCATTGATTTTGGGCTTGAGATAGTGGAATTGTGAGATATAGAATCTGTATTAATTGTTCATAAAGAACAAGATGTCATCATACACTGTACAGATTGGCATTAACAGTAACATAGAGAAACCAATGGATTTCTTTTTTAACTTACCTATTAGCGATTCAATGTTCACTGCCTTTCTTGACATCAAATTGCATCTTTGATGGTCCACTGGCTTACTGGGTTGATGCGCCTGCTTTGTGAACAGATGTTTATGAGTTCGACTCCACGGAAAGTATTTTTAATTTACTTACTCATAAGCTTCTTATAGAGCCAATGGAAATTTGCATTGATTTTGGGCTTGAGATAGGGCAATTGTGAGAAATAGAATCTGTATTAATTGTTCATAAAGAACAAGATGTCATCATACGCTGTATAGATTGGCATTAACAATAACATAGTGAAACCAATGGATTTCTTTTTTAACTTACATATTAGCGATTAAATTTTCACTGCTCTGCTTGACAGCCCATTTCTCCTGTGATGGTCCAGTGGCTCTATGGGTTAAAGTGTCTGACTTGTGAGCAAGTGTTCTTGAGCTTGACTCCACGGAGAGTATTTTTCATTTAGCTTCCTATAGAGCCAATGGAAATTTACATTGATTTTGGGCTTGAGATAGTGCAATTGTGAGAAAAAGAATCTGTATTAATTGTTCATAAAGAACAAGATGTCATCATACGCTGTATAGATTGGCATTAACAATAACATAGTGAAATCAATGGATTTCTTTTTTTACTTACCTATTAGCGATTCAATGTTCACTGCCCTTCTTGACATCAAATTGCACCTGTGATGGTCCACTGGCTTACTGGGTTGATGCGCCTCCTTTGTGAACAGATGTTCATGAGTTCAACTCCACGGAAAGAATTTTTCAATTACTTACTCATAAGCTTCTTATAGAGCCAATGAAAATTTGCATTGATTTTGGACTTGAGATAGGGCAATTGTGAGAAATAGAATCTGTATTAATTGTTCATAAAGAACAAGATGTCATCATACGCTGTATAGATTGGCATTAACAATAACATAGTGAAACCAATGAATTTCTTTTTTAACTTACCTATTAGCGATTCAATGTTCACTGCTCTTCTTTACATCTCATTTTCTCCTTGATGGTCCAGTGGCTCTCTGGGTTAAAGTGTTTGACTTGTGAGCAAGTGTTCATGAGTTCGACTCCACAGAGAGTATTTTCATTCAGCTTCCTATAGAGCCAATGGAAATTTGCATTGATTTTGGGCTTGAGATAGTGCAATTGTGAGATATAAAATCTGTATTAATTGTTCATAAAGATCAAGATGTCATCATACGCTGTACAGATTGGCATTAACAATAACATAGTGAAACCAATGGATTTCTTTTTTAACTTACCTATTAGCGATTCAATGTTCACTGCTCTTCTTGACATCACGTTTCTCCCGTGATGGTCCAGTGGCTCTCTGGGTTAATGCGCCTGACTTGTCAGCAAGTGTTCATGAGTTCGACTCCACAGAGATTATTTTTCATTTAGCTTCGTATAGAGCAAATGGAAATTTGCATTGATTTTGGGCTTGAGATAGTGCAATTGTGAGATATAGAATCTGTATTAATTGTTCATAAAGAACAAGATGTCATCATACGCAGTATAGATTGGCATTAACAATAACATAGTGAAACCAATGGATTTTTTTTTTAACTTACCTATTAGCGATTCAATGTTCACTGCCCTTCTTGACATCACATTGCTCCTGTGTTGGTCCAGTGGCTCCCTTGCTTAATGCGCCTTACTTGTGAAGAGGTGTTCAACTCTACGAAGAGTATTTTTCATTTAGCTTCCTATAGAGCCAATGGAAATTTGCATTGATTTTGGGCTTGAGATAGTGCAATTGTGAAATATAGAATCTGTATTAATTGTTCATAAAGAACAAGATGTCATCATACGCTGTATAGATTGGCATTAACAATAACATAGTGAAACCAATGGATTTATTTTTTAACTTACCTATTAGCAATTCAATGTTCACTGCCATTCTTGACATCACATAGCACCTATGATGGTCCAGTGGCTTACTGGGTTAAAGCATGTGCCTTGTAAACAGGTGTTCATGAATTCGACTTCACAAAGAGTATTTTTCATTTACTTACTAATAAACTTCCTATAGAGCCAATGGAAATGTGCATTGATTTTCGGCTTGAGATAGGGCAATTGTGAGAAATAGAATCTGTATTAATTGTTCATAAAGAACAAGATGTCATCATACGCTGTATAGATTGGCATTAACAATAACATAGTGAAACCAATGGATTTCTTTTTTAACTTACATATTAGCGATTAAATTTTCACTGCTCTGCTTGACAGCCCATTTCTCCTGTGAGGGTCCAGTGGCTCTATGGGTTAAAGTGTCTGACTTGTGAGCAAGTGTTCTTGAGCTTGACTCCACGGAGAGTATTTTTCATTTAGCTTCCTATAGAGCCAATGGAAATTTACATTGATTTTGGGCTTGAGAGAGTGCAATTGTGAGAAAAAGAATCTGTATTAATTGTTCATAAAGAACAAGATGTCATCATACGCTGTATAGATTGGCATTAACAATAACATAGTGAAACCAATGGATTTCTTTTTTAAATTACCTATTATCAATTCAATGTTCACTGCTCTTCTTGACATCGCATTGCTTCTGTGATGGTTTCGTGGCTTTCTGGGTTAATGCGCCTGACTTGTGAGCAAGTATTCATGAGTTTGACTCCACGGAGACTATTTTTCATTTGGCTTCCTATAGAGCCAATGCAAATTTGCATTGATTTTGGGCTTGAGATAGTGCAATTGTGAGATATAGAATCTGTATTAATTGTTCATAAAGAACAAGATGTCATCATACGCAGTATAGATTGGCATTAACAATAACATAGTGAAACCAATGGATTTCTTTTTTAACTTACCTATTAGCGATTCAATGTTCACTGCCCTTCTTGACATCACATTACTCCTGTGTTGGTACAGTGGCTCCCTTGCTTAATGCGCCTTACTTGTGAAGAGGTGTTCACGTGTTCAACTCTACGAAGAGTATTTTTCATTTAGCTTCCTATAGAGCCAATGGAAATTTGCATTGATTTTGGGCTTGAGATAGTGCAATTGTGAAATATAGAATTTGTATTAATTGTTCATAAAGAACAAGATGTCATCATACGCTGTATAGATTGGCATTAACAATAACATAGTGAAACCAATGGATTTATTTTTTAACTTACCTATTAGCAATTCAATGTTCACTGCCATTCTTGACAACACATAGCACCTATGATGGTCCAGTGGCTTACTGGGTTAAAGCACGTGCCTTGTAATCAGGTGTTCATGAATTTGACTTCACAAAGAGTATTTTTCATTTACTTACTAATAAGCTTGCTATAGAGCCAATGGAAATTTGCATTGATTTTGGGCTTGAGATAGTGCAATTGTGAAATATAGAATTTGTATTAATTGTTCATAAAGAACAAGATGTCATCATACGCTGTATAGATTGGCATTAACAATAACATAGTGAAACTAATGGATTTCTTTTTTAACTTACCTATTAGCGATTCAATGTTCACTGCTCTTCTTGACATCACTTTGCTCCCTCAATGGTCCAGTGGCTCTCTGGGTTAATGCGCCTGACTTGTCAGCAAGTGCTCATGCGTTCAACTCCACGGAGAGTATTTTTCATTTACCTTCCTATAGAGCCAATGGAAATTTGCATTGATTTTGGGCTTGAGATAGTTGTGAGATATAGAATCTGTATTAATTGTTCATAAAGAACAAGATGTCATCATACGCTGTACAGATTGGCATTAACAGTAACATAGAGAAACCAATGGATTTATTTTTTAACTTACCTATTAGCGATTCAATGTTCACTGCCCTTCTTGACATCAAATTGCACCTGTGATGGTCCACTGGCTTACTGGGTTGATGCGCCTGCTTTGTGAACAGATGTTCATGAGTTCAACTCCATGGAAAGTATTTTTAATTTACTTACTCAAAAGCTTCTTATAGAGCCAATGGAAATTTGCATTGATTTTGGACTTGAGATAGTGCAATTGTGAGAAATAGAATCTGTATTAATTGTCCATAAAGAACAAGATGTCATCATACGCTGTATAGATTGGCATTAACAATAACATAGTGAAACCAATGGATTTCTTTTTTAACTTACCTATTAGCGATTCAATGTTCACTGCTCTTCTTTACATCACATTACTCCTGTGTTGGTCCAGTGGCTCCCTTGCTTAATGCGCCTTACTTGTGAAGAGGTGTTCACGTGTTCAACTCTACGAAGAGTATTTTTCATTTAGCTTCCTATAGAGCCAATGGAAATTTGCATTGATTTTGGGCTTGAGATAGTGCAATTGTGAAATATAGAATCTGTATTAATTGTTCATAAAGAACAAGATGTCATCATACGCTGTATAGATTGGCATTAACAATAACATAGTGAAACCAATGGATTTATTTTTTAACTTACCTATTAGCAATTCAATGTTCACTGCCATTCTTGACATCACATAGCACCTATGATGGTCCAGTGGCTTACTGGGTTAAAGCACGTGCCTTGTAATCAGGTGTTCATGAATTTGACTTCACAAAGAGTATTTTTCATTTACTTACTAATAAGCTTGCTATAGAGCCAATGGAAATTTGCATTGATTTTGGGCTTGAGATAGTGCAATTGTGAAATATAGAATTTGTATTAATTGTTCATAAAGAACAAGATGTCATCATACGCTGTATAGATTGGCATTAACAATAACATAGTGAAACCAATGGATTTCTTTTTTAACTTACCTATTAGCGATTCAATGTTCACTGCTCTTCTTGACATCACTTTGCTCCCTCAATGGTCCAGTGGCTCTCTGGGTTAATGCGCCTGACTTGTCAGCAAGTGCTCATGCGTTCAACTCCACGGAGAGTATTTTTCATTTACCTTCCTATAGAGCCAATGGAAATTTGCATTGATTTTGGGCTTGAGATAGTTGTGAGATATAGAATCTGTATTAATTGTTCATAAAGAACAAGATGTCATCATACGCTGTACAGATTGGCATTAACAGTAACATAGAGAAACCAATGGATTTATTTTTTAACTTACCTATTAGCGATTCAATGTTCACTGCCCTTCTTGACATCAAATTGCACCTGTGATGGTCCACTGGCTTACTGGGTTGATGCGCCTGCTTTGTGAACAGATGTTCATGAGTTCAACTCCATGGAAAGTATTTTTAATTTACTTACTCAAAAGCTTCTTATAGAGCCAATGGAAATTTGCATTGATTTTGGACTTGAGATAGTGCAATTGTGAGAAATAGAATCTGTATTAATTGTCCATAAAGAACAAGATGTCATCATACGCTGTATAGATTGGCATTAACAATAACATAGTGAAACCAATGGATTTCTTTTTTAACTTACCTATTAGCGATTCAATGTTCACTGCTCTTCTTTACATCACATTACTCCTGTGTTGGTCCAGTGGCTCCCTTGCTTAATGCGCCTTACTTGTGAAGAGGTGTTCACGTGTTCAACTCTACGAAGAGTATTTTTCATTTAGCTTCCTATAGAGCCAATGGAAATTTGCATTGATTTTGGGCTTGAGATAGTGCAATTGTGAAATATAGAATCTGTATTAATTGTTCATAAAGAACAAGATGTCATCATACGCTGTATAGATTGGCATTAACAATAACATAGTGAAACCAATGGATTTATTTTTTAACTTACCTATTAGCAATTCAATGTTCACTGCCATTCTTGACATCACATAGCACCTATGATGGTCCAGTGGCTTACTGGGTTAAAGCACGTGCCTTGTAATCAGGTGTTCATGAATTTGACTTCACAAAGAGTATTTTTCATTTACTTACTAATAAGCTTGCTATAGAGCCAATGGAAAT
This sequence comes from Phyllobates terribilis, assembly GCF_046119375.1. Taxonomy (NCBI): domain Eukaryota; kingdom Metazoa; phylum Chordata; class Amphibia; order Anura; family Dendrobatidae; genus Phyllobates; species Phyllobates terribilis. The sequence goes on along the minus strand of NW_027362764.1, from coordinate 321,079,445 downwards.
TTGCATTGATTTTGGGCTTGAGATAGTGCAATTGTGAAATATAGAATTTGTATTAATTGTTCATAAAGAACAAGATGTCATCATACGCTGTATAGATTGGCATTAACAATAACATAGTGAAACCAATGGATTTCTTTTTTAACTTACCTATTAGCGATTCAATGTTCACTGCTCTTCTTGACATCACTTTGCTCCCTCAATGGTCCAGTGGCTCTCTGGGTTAATGCGCCTGACTTGTCAGCAAGTGCTCATGCGTTCAACTCCACGGAGAGTATTTTTCATTTACCTTCCTATAGAGCCAATGGAAATTTGCATTGATTTTGGGCTTGAGATAGTTGTGAGATATAGAATCTGTATTAATTGTTCATAAAGAACAAGATGTCATCATACGCTGTACAGATTGGCATTAACAGTAACATAGAGAAACCAATGGATTTATTTTTTAACTTACCTATTAGCGATTCAATGTTCACTGCCCTTCTTGACATCAAATTGCACCTGTGATGGTCCACTGGCTTACTGGGTTGATGCGCCTGCTTTGTGAACAGATGTTCATGAGTTCAACTCCATGGAAAGTATTTTTAATTTACTTACTCAAAAGCTTCTTATAGAGCCAATGGAAATTTGCATTGATTTTGGACTTGAGATAGTGCAATTGTGAGAAATAGAATCTGTATTAATTGTCCATAAAGAACAAGATGTCATCATACGCTGTATAGATTGGCATTAACAATAACATAGTGAAACCAATGGATTTCTTTTTTAACTTACCTATTAGCGATTCAATGTTCACTGCTCTTCTTTACATCACATTACTCCTGTGTTGGTCCAGTGGCTCCCTTGCTTAATGCGCCTTACTTGTGAAGAGGTGTTCACGTGTTCAACTCTACGAAGAGTATTTTTCATTTAGCTTCCTATAGAGCCAATGGAAATTTGCATTGATTTTGGGCTTGAGATAGTGCAATTGTGAAATATAGAATCTGTATTAATTGTTCATAAAGAACAAGATGTCATCATACGCTGTATAGATTGGCATTAACAATAACATAGTGAAACCAATGGATTTATTTTTTAACTTACCTATTAGCAATTCAATGTTCACTGCCATTCTTGACATCACATAGCACCTATGATGGTCCAGTGGCTTACTGGGTTAAAGCACGTGCCTTGTAATCAGGTGTTCATGAATTCGACTTCACAAAGAGTATTTTTCATTTACTTACTAATAAGCTTGCTATAGAGCCAATGGAAATGTGCATTGATTTTCGGCTTGAGATAGTGCAATTGTGAGAAATAGAATCTGTATTAATTGTTCATAAAGAACAAGATGTCATCATACGCTGTATAGATTGGCATTAACAATAACATAGTGAAACCAATGGATTTCTTTTTTAACTTACCTATTAGCGATTCAATGTTCACTGCTCTTCTTGACATCACTTTGCTCCCTCGATGGTCCAGTGGCTCTCTGGGTTAATGCGCCTGACTTGTCAGCAAGTGCTCATGCGTTCGACTCCACGGAGAGTATTTTTCATTTAGCTTCCTATAGAGCCAATGGAAATTTGCATTGATTTTGGGCTTGAGATAGTTGTGAGATATAGAATCTGTATTAATTGTTCATAAAGAACAAGATGTCATCATACGCTGTATAGATTGGCATTAACAATAACATAGTGAAATCAATGGATTTCTTTTTTTACTTACCTATTAGCGATTCAATGTTCACTGCCCTTCTTGACATCAAATTGCACCTGTGATGGTCCACTGGCTTACTGGGTTGATGCGCCTCCTTTGTGAACAGATGTTCATGAGTTCAACTCCACGGAAAGAATTTTTCAATTACTTACTCATAAGCTTCTTATAGAGCCAATGAAAATTTGCATTGATTTTGGACTTGAGATAGGGCAATTGTGAGAAATAGAATCTGTATTAATTGTTCATAAAGAACAAGATGTCATCATACGCTGTATAGATTGGCATTAACAATAACATAGTGAAACCAATGAATTTCTTTTTTAACTTACCTATTAGCGATTCAATGTTCACTGCTCTTCTTTACATCTCATTTTCTCCTTGATGGTCCAGTGGCTCTCTGGGTTAAAGTGTTTGACTTGTGAGCAAGTGTTCATGAGTTCGACTCCACAGAGAGTATTTTCATTCAGCTTCCTATAGAGCCAATGGAAATTTGCATTGATTTTGGGCTTGAGATAGTGCAATTGTGAGATATAAAATCTGTATTAATTGTTCATAAAGATCAAGATGTCATCATACGCTGTACAGATTGGCATTAACAATAACATAGTGAAACCAATGGATTTCTTTTTTAACTTACCTATTAGCGATTCAATGTTCACTGCTCTTCTTGACATCACGTTTCTCCCGTGATGGTCCAGTGGCTCTCTGGGTTAATGCGCCTGACTTGTCAGCAAGTGTTCATGAGTTCGACTCCACAGAGATTATTTTTCATTTAGCTTCGTATAGAGCAAATGGAAATTTGCATTGATTTTGGGCTTGAGATAGTGCAATTGTGAGATATAGAATCTGTATTAATTGTTCATAAAGAACAAGATGTCATCATACGCAGTATAGATTGGCATTAACAATAACATAGTGAAACCAATGGATTTTTTTTTTAACTTACCTATTAGCGATTCAATGTTCACTGCCCTTCTTGACATCACATTGCTCCTGTGTTGGTCCAGTGGCTCCCTTGCTTAATGCGCCTTACTTGTGAAGAGGTGTTCAACTCTACGAAGAGTATTTTTCATTTAGCTTCCTATAGAGCCAATGGAAATTTGCATTGATTTTGGGCTTGAGATAGTGCAATTGTGAAATATAGAATCTGTATTAATTGTTCATAAAGAACAAGATGTCATCATACGCTGTATAGATTGGCATTAACAATAACATAGTGAAACCAATGGATTTATTTTTTAACTTACCTATTAGCAATTCAATGTTCACTGCCATTCTTGACATCACATAGCACTTATGATGGTCCAGTGGCTTACTGGGTTAAAGCACGTGCCTTGTAAACAGGTGTTCATGAATTTGACTTCACAAAGAGTATTTTTCATTTACTTACTAATAAACTTCCTATAGAGCCAATGGAAATGTGCATTGATTTTCGGCTTGAGATAGGGCAATTGTGAGAAATAGAATCTGTATTAATTGTTCATAAAGAACAAGATGTCATCATACGCTGTATAGATTGGCATTAACAATAACATAGTGAAACCAATGGATTTCTTTTTTAACTTACATATTAGCGATTAAATTTTCACTGCTCTGCTTGACAGCCCATTTCTCCTGTGATGGTCCAGTGGCTCTATGGGTTAAAGTGTCTGACTTGTGAGCAAGTGTTCTTGAGCTTGACTCCACGGAGAGTATTTTTCATTTAGCTTCCTATAGAGCCAATGGAAATTTACATTGATTTTGGGCTTGAGAGAGTGCAATTGTGAGAAAAAGAATCTGTATTAATTGTTCATAAAGAACAAGATGTCATCATACGCTGTATAGATTGGCATTAACAATAACATAGTGAAACCAATGGATTTCTTTTTTAAATTACCTATTATCAATTCAATGTTCACTGCTCTTCTTGACATCGCATTGCTTCTGTGATGGTTTCGTGGCTTTCTGGGTTAATGCGCCTGACTTGTGAGCAAGTATTCATGAGTTTGACTCCACGGAGACTATTTTTCATTTGGCTTCCTATAGAGCCAATGCAAATTTGCATTGATTTTGGGCTTGAGATAGTGCAATTGTGAGATATAGAATCTGTATTAATTGTTCATAAAGAACAAGATGTCATCATACGCAGTATAGATTGGCATTAACAATAACATAGTGAAACCAATGGATTTCTTTTTTAACTTACCTATTAGCGATTCAATGTTCACTGCCCTTCTTGACATCACATTACTCCTGTGTTGGTACTGTGGCTCCCTTGCTTAATGCGCCTTACTTGTGAAGAGGTGTTCACGTGTTCAACTCTACGAAGAGTATTTTTCATTTAGCTTCCTATAGAGCCAATGGAAATTTGCATTGATTTTGGGCTTGAGATAGTGCAATTGTGAAATATAGAATTTGTATTAATTGTTCATAAAGAACAAGATGTCATCATACGCTGTATAGATTGGCATTAACAATAACATAGTGAAACCAATGGATTTATTTTTTAACTTACCTATTAGCAATTCAATGTTCACTGCCATTCTTGACATCACATAGCACCTATGATGGTCCAGTGGCTTACTGGGTTAAAGCACGTGCCTTGTAATCAGGTGTTCATGAATTTGACTTCACAAAGAGTATTTTTCATTTACTTACTAATAAGCTTGCTATAGAGCCAATGGAAATTTGCATTGATTTTGGGCTTGAGATAGTGCAATTGTGAAATATAGAATTTGTATTAATTGTTCATAAAGAACAAGATGTCATCATACGCTGTATAGATTGGCATTAACAATAACATAGTGAAACCAATGGATTTCTTTTTTAACTTACCTATTAGCGATTCAATGTTCACTGCTCTTCTTGACATCACTTTGCTCCCTCAATGGTCCAGTGGCTCTCTGGGTTAATGCGCCTGACTAGTCAGCAAGTGCTCATGCGTTCAACTCCACGGAGAGTATTTTTCATTTACCTTCCTATAGAGCCAATGGAAATTTGCATTGATTTTGGGCTTGAGATAGTTGTGAGATATAGAATCTGTATTAATTGTTCATAAAGAACAAGATGTCATCATACGCTGTACAGATTGGCATTAACAGTAACATAGAGAAACCAATGGATTTATTTTTTAACTTACCTATTAGCGATTCAATGTTCACTGCCCTTCTTGACATCAAATTGCACCTGTGATGGTCCACTGGCTTACTGGGTTGATGCGCCTGCTTTGTGAACAGATGTTCATGAGTTCAACTCCATGGAAAGTATTTTTAATTTACTTACTCAAAAGCTTCTTATAGAGCCAATGGAAATTTGCATTGATTTTGGACTTGAGATAGTGCAATTGTGAGAAATAGAATCTGTATTAATTGTCCATAAAGAACAAGATGTCATCATACGCTGTATAGATTGGCATTAACAATAACATAGTGAAACCAATGGATTTCTTTTTTAACTTACCTATTAGCGATTCAATGTTCACTGCTCTTCTTTACATCACATTACTCCTGTGTTGGTCCAGTGGCTCCCTTGCTTAATGCGCCTTACTTGTGAAGAGGTGTTCACGTGTTCAACTCTACGAAGAGTATTTTTCATTTAGCTTCCTATAGAGCCAATGGAAATTTGCATTGATTTTGGGCTTGAGATAGTGCAATTGTGAAATATAGAATCTGTATTAATTGTTCATAAAGAACAAGATGTCATCATACGCTGTATAGATTGGCATTAACAATAACATAGTGAAACCAATGGATTTATTTTTTAACTTACCTATTAGCAATTCAATGTTCACTGCCATTCTTGACATCACATAGCACCTATGATGGTCCAGTGGCTTACTGGGTTAAATCACGTGCCTTGTAATCAGGTGTTCATGAATTCGACTTAACAAAGAGTATTTTTCATTTACTTACTAATAAGCTTGCTATAGAGCCAATGGAAATGTGCATTGATTTTCGGCTTGAGATAGTGCAATTGTGAGAAATAGAATCTGTATTAATTGTTCATAAAGAACAAGATGTCATCATACGCTGTATAGATTGGCATTAACAATAACATAGTGAAACCAATGGATTTCTTTTTTAACTTACCTATTAGCGATTCAATGTTCACTGCTCTTCTTGACATCACTTTGCTCCCTCGATGGTCCCGTGGCTCTCTGGGTTAATGCGCCTGACTTGTCAGCAAGTGCTCATGCGTTCGACTCCACGGAGAGTATTTTTCATTTAGCTTCCTATAGAGCCAATGGAAATTTGCATTGATTTTGGGCTTGAGATAGTTGTGAGATATAGAATCTGTATTAATTGTTCATAAAGAACAAGATGTCATCATACGCTGTGTAGATTGGCATTAACAATAACATAGTGAAACCAATGGATTTCTTTTTTAACTTACCTATTAGCGATTCAATGTTCACTGCTCTTCTTTACATCACATTTTTACGTGATGGTCCAGTGGCTCTCTGGGTTAATGTGCCTGACTTGTCAACAAGTGTTCATGAGTTCAAATCCACGGAGAGTATTTTTCATTTAGCTTCCAATAGAGCCAATGGAAATTTGCATTGATTTTGGGCTTGAGATAGTGGAATTGTGAGATATAGAATCTGTATTAATTGTTCATAAAGAACAAGATGTCATCATACACTGTACAGATTGGCATTAACAGTAACATAGAGAAACCAATGGATTTCTTTTTTAACTTACTTATTAGCGATTCAATGTTCACTGCCTTTCTTGACATCAAATTGCATCTTTGATGGTCCACTGGCTTACTGGGTTGATGCGCCTGCTTTGTGAACAGATGTTCATCAGTTCGACTCCACGGAAAGAATTTTTAATTTACTTACTCATAAGCTTCTTATAGAGCCAATGGAAATTTGCATTGATTTTGGGCTTGAGATAGGGCAATTGTGAGAAATAGAATCTGTATTAATTGTTCATAAAGAACAAGATGTCATCATACGCTGTATAGATTGGCATTAACAATAACATAGTGAAACCAATGGATTTCTTTTTTAACTTACATATTAGCGATTAAATTTTCACTGCTCTGCTTGACAGCCCATTTCTCCTGTGATGGTCCAGTGGTTCTCTGGGTTAAAGTGTCTGACTTGTGAGCAAGTGTTCTTGAGCTTGACTCCACGGAGAGTATTTTTCATTTAGCTTCCTATACAGCCAATGGAAATTTACATTGATTTTGGACTTGAGATAGTGCAATTGTGAGAAAAAGAATCTGTATTAATTGTTCATAAAGAACAAGATGTCATCATACGCTGTATAGATTGGCATTAACAATAACATAGTGAAACCAATGGATTTCTTTTTTTACTTACCTATTAGCGATTCAATGTTCACTGCCCTTCTTGACATCAAATTGCACCTGTGATGGTCCACTGGCTTACTGGGTTGATGCACCTCCTTTGTGAACAGATGTTCATGAGTTCAACTCCACGGAAAGAATTTTTCAATTACTTACTCATAAGCTTCTTATAGAGCCAATGAAAATTTGCATTGATTTTGGACTTGAGATAGGGCAATTGTGAGAAATAGAATCTGTATTAATTGTTCATAAAGAACAAGATGTCATCATACGCTGTATAGATTGGCATTAACAATAACATAGTGAAACCAATGAATTTCTTTTTTAACTTACCTATTAGCGATTCAATGTTCACTGCTCTTCTTTACATCTCATTTTCTCCGTGATGGTCCAGTGGCTCTCTGGGTTAAAGTGTCTGACTTGTGAGCAAGTGTTCATGAGTTCGACTCCACAGAGAGTATTTTCATTCAGCTTCCTATAGAGCCAATGGAAATTTGCATTGATTTTGGGCTTGAGATAGTGCAATTGTGAGATATAAAATCTGTATTAATTGTTCATAAAGATCAAGATGTCATCATACGCTGTACAGATTGGCATTAACAATAACATAGTGGAACCAATGGATTTCTTTTTTAACTTACCTATTAGCGATTCAATGCTCACTGCTCTTCTTGACATCACGTTTCTCCCGTGATGGTCCAGTGGCTCTCTTGGTTAATGCGCCTGACTTGTCAGCAAGTGTTCATGAGTTCGACTCCACAGAGATTATTTTTCATTTAGCTTCGTATAGAGCAAATGGAAATTTGTATTGATTTTGGGCTTGAGATAGTGCAATTGTGAGATATAGAATCTGTATTAATTGTTCATAAAGAACAAGATGTCATCATACGCAGTATAGATTGGCATTAACAATAACATAGTGAAACCAATGGATTTCTTTTTTAACTTACCTATTAGCGATTCAATGTTCACTGCCCTTCTTGACATCACATTGCTCCTGTGTTGGTCCAGTGGCTCCCTTGCTTAATGCGCCTTACTTGTGAAGAGGTGTTCACGTGTTCAACTCTACGAAGAGTATTTTTCATTTAGCTTCCTATAGAGCCAATGGAAATTTGCATTGATTTTGGGCTTGAGATAGTGCAATTGTGAAATATAGAATCTGTATTAATTGTTCATAAAGAACAAGATGTCATCATACGCAGTATAGATTGGCATTAACAATAACATAGTGAAACCAATGGATTTATTTTTTAACTTACCTATTAGCAATTCAATGTTCACTGCCATTCTTGACATCACATAGCACCTATGATGGTCCTGTGGCTTACTGGGTTAAAGCACGTGCCTTGTAAACAGCTGTTCATGAATTCGACTTCACAAAGAGTATTTTTCATTTACTTACTAATAAGCTTCCTATAGAGCCAATGGAAATTTGCATTGATTTTGGGCTTGAGATAGTGCAATTGTGAAATATAGAATCTGTATTAATTGTTCATAAAGAACAAGATGTCATCATACGCTGTATAGATTGGCATTAACAATAACATAGTGAAACCAATGGATTTCTTTTTTAACTTACCTATTAGCGATTCAATGTTCACTGCTCTTCTTGACATCACTTTGCTCCCTCGATGGTCCCGTGGCTCTCTGGGTTAATGCGCCTGACTTGTCAGCAAGTGCTCATGCGTTCGACTCCACGGAGAGTATTTTTCATTTAGCTTCCTATAGAGCCAATGGAAATTTGCATTGATTTTGGGCTTGAGATAGTTGTGAGATATAGAATCTGTATTAATTGTTCATAAAGAACAAGATGTCATCATACGCTGTGTAGATTGGCATTAACAATAACATAGTGAAACCAATGGATTTCTTTTTTAACTTACCTATTAGCGATTCAATGTTCACTGCTCTTCTTTACATCACATTTTTACGTGATGGTCCAGTGGCTCTCTGGGTTAATGTGCCTGACTTGTCAACAAGTGTTCATGAGTTCAAATCCACGGAGAGTATTTTTCATTTAGCTTCCAATAGAGCCAATGGAAATTTGCATTGATTTTGGGCTTGAGATAGTGGAATTGTGAGATATAGAATCTGTATTAATTGTTCATAAAGAACAAGATGTCATCATACACTGTACAGATTGGCATTAACAGTAACATAGAGAAACCTATGGATTTCTTTTTTAACTTACTTATTAGCGATTCAATGTTCACTGCCTTTCTTGACATCAAATTGCATCTTTGATGGTCCACTGGCTTACTGGGTTGATGCGCCTGCTTTGTGAACAGATGTTCATCAGTTCGACTCCACGGAAAGAATTTTTAATTTACTTACTCATAAGCTTCTTATAGAGCCAATGGAAATTTGCATTGATTTTGGGCTTGAGATAGGGCAATTGTGAGAAATAGAATCTGTATTAATTGTTCATAAAGAACAAGATGTCATCATACGCTGTATAGATTGGCATTAACAATAACATAGTGAAACCAATGGATTTCTTTTTTAACTTACATATTAGCGATTAAATTTTCACTGCTCTGCTTGACAGCCCATTTCTCCTGTGATGGTCCAGTGGTTCTCTGGGTTAAAGTGTCTGACTTGTGAGCAAGTGTTCTTGAGCTTGACTCCACGGAGAGTATTTTTCATTTAGCTTCCTATACAGCCAATGGAAATTTACATTGATTTTGGACTTGAGATAGTGCAATTGTGAGAAAAAGAATCTGTATTAATTGTTCATAAAGAACAAGATGTCATCATACGCTGTATAGATTGGCATTAACAATAACATAGTGAAACCAATGGATTTCTTTTTTTACTTACCTATTAGCGATTCAATGTTCACTGCCCTTCTTGACATCAAATTGCACCTGTGATGGTCCACTGGCTTACTGGGTTGATGCACCTCCTTTGTGAACAGATGTTCATGAGTTCAACTCCACGGAAAGAATTTTTCAATTACTTACTCATAAGCTTCTTATAGAGCCAATGAAAATTTGCATTGATTTTGGACTTGAGATAGGGCAATTGTGAGAAATAGAATCTGTATTAATTGTTCATAAAGAACAAGATGTCATCATACGCTGTATAGATTGGCATTAACAATAACATAGTGAAACCAATGAATTTCTTTTTTAACTTACCTATTAGCGATTCAATGTTCACTGCTCTTCTTTACATCTCATTTTCTCCGTGATGGTCCAGTGGCTCTCTGGGTTAAAGTGTCTGACTTGTGAGCAAGTGTTCATGAGTTCGACTCCACAGAGAGTATTTTCATTCAGCTTCCTATAGAGCCAATGGAAATTTGCATTGATTTTGGGCTTGAGATAGTGCAATTGTGAGATATAAAATCTGTATTAATTGTTCATAAAGATCAAGATGTCATCATACGCTGTACAGATTGGCATTAACAATAACATAGTGGAACCAATGGATTTCTTTTTTAACTTACCTATTAGCGATTCAATGCTCACTGCTCTTCTTGACATCACGTTTCTCCCGTGATGGTCCAGTGGCTCTCTGGGTTAATGCGCCTGACTTGTCAGCAAGTGTTCATGAGTTCGACTCCACAGAGATTATTTTTCATTTAGCTTCGTATAGAGCAAATGGAAATTTGTATTGATTTTGGGCTTGAGATAGTGCAATTGTGAGATATAGAATCTGTATTAATTGTTCATAAAGAACAAGATGTCATCATACGCAGTATAGATTGGCATTAACAATAACATAGTGAAACCAATGGATTTCTTTTTTAACTTACCTATTAGCGATTCAATGTTCACTGCCCTTCTTGACATCACATTGCTCCTGTGTTGGTCCAGTGGCTCCCTTGCTTAATGCGCCTTACTTGTGAAGAGGTGTTCACGTGTTCAACTCTACGAAGAGTATTTTTCATTTAGCTTCCTATAGAGCCAATGGAAATTTGCATTGATTTTGGGCTTGAGATAGTGCAATTGTGAAATATAGAATCTGTATTAATTGTTCATAAAGAACAAGATGTCATCATACGCAGTATAGATTGGCATTAACAATAACATAGTGAAACCAATGGATTTATTTTTTAACTTACCTATTAGCAATTCAATGTTCACTGCCATTCTTGACATCACATAGCACCTATGATGGTCCTGTGGCTTACTGGGTTAAAGCACGTGCCTTGTAAACAGCTGTTCATGAATTCGACTTCACAAAGAGTATTTTTCATTTACTTACTAATAAGCTTCCTATAGAGCCAATGGAAATTTGCATTGATTTTGGGCTTGAGATAGTGCAATTGTGAAATATAGAATCTGTATTAATTGTTCATAAAGAACAAGATGTCATCATACGCTGTATAGATTGGCATTAACAATAACATAGTGAAACCAATGGATTTCTTTTTTAACTTACCTATTAGCGATTCAATGTTCACTGCTCTTCTTGACATCACTTTGCTCCCTCGATGGTCCAGTGGCTCTCTGGGTTAATGCGCCTGACTTGTCAGCAAGTGCTCATGCGTTCGACTCCACGGAGAGTATTTTTCATTTAGCTTCCTATAGAGCCAATGGAAATTTGCATTGATTTTGGGCTTGAGATAGTTGTGAGATATAGAATCTGTATTAATTGTTCATAAAGAACAAGATGTCATCATACGCTGTACAGATTGGCATTAACAGTAACATAGAGAAACCAATGGATTTATTTTTTAACTTACCTATTAGCGATTCAATGTTCACTGCCTTTCTTGACATCAAATTGCACCTGTGATGGTCCACTGGCTTACTGGGTTGATGCGCCTGCTTTGTGGACAGATGTTCATGAGTTTAACTCCATGGAAAGTATTTTTAATTTACTTACTCAAAAGCTTCTTATAGAGCCAATGGAAATTTGCATTGATTTTGGACTTGAGATAGTGCAATTGTGAGAAATAGAATCTGTATTAATTGTCCATAAAGAACAAGATGTCATCATACGCTGTATAGATTGGCATTAACAATAACATAGTGAAACCAATGGATTTCTTTTTTAACTTACGTATTAGCGATTCAATGTTCACTGCTCTTCTTTACATCACATTTTTACGTGATGGTCCAGTGCCTCTCTGGGTTAATGTGCCTGACTTGTCAACAAGTGTTCATGAGTTCACCTCCACGGAGAGTATTTTTCCTTTAGCTTCCTATAGAGCCAATGGAAATTTGCATTGATTTTGGGCTTGAGATAGTGGAATTGTGAGATATAGAATCTGTATTAATTGTTCATAAAGAACAAGATGTCATCATACACTGTACAGATTGGCATTAACAGTAACATAGAGAAACCAATGGATTTCTTTTTTAACTTACCTATTAGCGATTCAATGTTCACTGCCTTTCTTGACATCAAATTGCATCTTTGATGGTCCACTGGCTTACTGGGTTGATGCGCCTGCTTTGTGAACAGATGTTCATGAGTTCGACTCCACGGAAAGTATTTTTAATTTACTTACTCATAAGCTTCTTATAGAGCCAATGGAAATTTGCATTGATTTTGGGCTTGAGATAGGGCAATTGTGAGAAATAGAATCTGTATTAATTGTTCATAAAGAACAAGATGTCATCATACGCTGTATAGATTGGCATTAACAATAACATAGTGAAACCAATGGATTTCTTTTTTAACTTACATATTAGCGATTAAATTTTCACTGCTCTGCTTGACAGCCCATTTCTCCTGTGATGGTCCAGTGGCTCTATGGGTTAAAGTGTCTGACTTGTGAGCAAGTGTTCTTGAGCTTGACTCCACGGAGAGTATTTTTCATTTACTTACTAATAAGCTTGCTATAGAGCCAATGGAAATTTACATTGATTTTGGGCTTGAGATAGTGCAATTGTGAGAAAAAGAATCTGTATTAATTGTTCATAAAGAACAAGATGTCATCATACGCTGTATAGATTGGCATTAACAATAACATAGTGAAACCAATGGATTTCTTTTTTTACTTACCTATTAGCGATTCAATGTTCACTGCCCTTCTTGACATCAAATTGCACCTGTGATGGTCCACTGGCTTACTGGGTTGATGCGCCTCCTTTGTGAACAGATGTTCATGAGTTCAACTCCACGGAAAGAATTTTTCAATTACTTACTCATAAGCTTCTTATAGAGCCAAAGAAAATTTGCATTGATTTTGGACTTGAGATAGGGCAATTGTGAGAAATAGAATCTGTATTAATTGTTCATAAAGAACAAGATGTCATCATACGCTGTATAGATTGGCATTAACAATAACATAGTGAAACCAATGAATTTCTTTTTTAACTTACCTATTAGCGATTCAATGTTCACTGCTCTTCTTTACATCTCATTTTCTCCTTGATGGTCCAGTGGCTCTCTGGGTTAAAGTGTTTGACTTGTGAGCAAGTGTTCATGAGTTCGACTCCACAGAGAGTATTTTCATTCAGCTTCCTATAGAGCCAATGGAAATTTGCATTGATTTTGGGCTTGAGATAGTGCAATTGTGAGATATAAAATCTGTATTAATTGTTCATAAAGATCAATATGTCATCATACGCTGTACAGATTGGCATTAACAATAACATAGTGAAACCAATGGATTTCTTTTTTAACTTACCTATTAGCGATTCAATGTTCACTGCTCTTCTTGACATCACGTTTCTCCCGTGATGGTCCAGTGGCTCTCTGGGTTAATGCGCCTGACTTGTCAGCAAGTGTTCATGAGTTCGACTCCACAGAGATTATTTTTCATTTAGCTTCGTATAGAGCAAATGGAAATTTGCATTGATTTTGGGCTTGAGATAGTGCAATTGTGAGATATAGAATCTGTATTAATTGTTCATAAAGAACAAGATGTCATCATACGCAGTATAGATTGGCATTAACAATAACATAGTGAAACCAATGGATTTTTTTTTTAACTTACCTATTAGCGATTCAATGTTCACTGCCCTTCTTGACATCACATTGCTCCTGTGTTGGTCCAGTGGCTCCCTTGCTTAATGCGCCTTACTTGTGAAGAGGTGTTCAACTCTACGAAGAGTATTTTTCATTTAGCTTCCTATAGAGCCAATGGAAATTTGCATTGATTTTGGGCTTGAGATAGTGCAATTGTGAAATATAGAATCTGTATTAATTGTTCATAAAGAACAAGATGTCATCATACGCTGTATAGATTGGCATTAACAATAACATAGTGAAACCAATGGATTTATTTTTTAACTTACCTATTAGCAATTCAATGTTCACTGCCATTCTTGACATCACATAGCACCTATGATGGTCCAGTGGCTTACTGGGTTAAAGCACGTGCCTTGTAAACAGGTGTTCATGAATTTGACTTCACAAAGAGTATTTTTCATTTACTTACTAATAAACTTCCTATAGAGCCAATGGAAATGTGCATTGATTTTCGGCTTGAGATAGGGCAATTGTGAGAAATAGAATCTGTATTAATTGTTCATAAAGAACAAGATGTCATCATACGCTGTATAGATTGGCATTAACAATAACATAGTGAAACCAATGGATTTCTTTTTTAACTTACATATTAGCGATTAAATTTTCACTGCTCTGCTTGACAGCCCATTTCTCCTGTGATGGTCCAGTGGCTCTATGGGTTAAAGTGTCTGACTTGTGAGCAAGTGTTCTTGAGCTTGACTCCACGGAGAGTATTTTTCATTTAGCTTCCTATAGAGCCAATGGAAATTTACATTGATTTTGGGCTTGAGAGAGTGCAATTGTGAGAAAAAGAATCTGTATTAATTGTTCATAAAGAACAAGATGTCATCATACGCTGTATAGATTGGCATTAACAATAACATAGTGAAACCAATGGATTTCTTTTTTAAATTACCTATTATCAATTCAATGTTCACTGCTCTTCTTGACATCGCATTGCTTCTGTGATGGTTTCGTGGCTTTCTGGGTTAATGCGCCTGACTTGTGAGCAAGTATTCATGAGTTTGACTCCACGGAGACTATTTTTCATTTGGCTTCCTATAGAGCCAATGCAAATTTGCATTGATTTTGGGCTTGAGATAGTGCAATTGTGAGATATAGAATCTGTATTAATTGTTCATAAAGAACAAGATGTCATCATACGCAGTATAGATTGGCATTAACAATAACATAGTGAAACCAATGGATTTCTTTTTTAACTTACCTATTAGCGATTCAATGTTCACTGCCCTTCTTGACATCACATTACTCCTGTGTTGGTCCAGTGGCTCCCTTGCTTAATGCGCCTTACTTGTGAAGAGGTGTTCACGTGTTCAACTCTACGAAGAGTATTTTTCATTTAGCTTCCTATAGAGCCAATGGAAATTTGCATTGATTTTGGGCTTGAGATAGTGCAATTGTGAAATATAGAATTTGTATTAATTGTTCATAAAGAACAAGATGTCATCATACGCTGTATAGATTGGCATTCACAATAACATAGTGAAACCAATGGATTTATTTTTTAACTTACCTATTAGCAATTCAATGTTCACTGCCATTCTTGACATCACATAGCACCTATGATGGTCCAGTGGCTTACTGGGTTAAAGCACGTGCCTTGTAATCAGGTGTTCATGAATTTGACTTCACAAAGAGTATTTTTCATTTACTTACTAATAAGCTTGCTATAGAGCCAATGGAAATGTGCATTGATTTTCGGCTTGAGATAGTGCAATTGTGAGAAATAGAATCTGTATTAATTGTTCATAAAGAACAAGATGTCATCATACGCTGTATAGATTGGCATTAACAATAACATAGTGAAACCAATGAATTTCTTTTTTAACTTACCTATTAGCGATTCAATGTTCACTGCTCTTCTTTACATCTCATTTTCTCCTTGATGGTCCAGTGGCTCTCTGGGTTAAAGTGTTTGACTTGTGAGCAAGTGTTCATGAGTTCGACTCCACAGAGAGTATTTTCATTCAGCTTCCTATAGAGCCAATGGAAATTTGCATTGATTTTGGGCTTGAGATAGTGCAATTGTGAGATATAAAATCTGTATTAATTGTTCATAAAGATCAATATGTCATCATACGCTGTACAGATTGGCATTAACAATAACATAGTGAAACCAATGGATTTCTTTTTTAACTTACCTATTAGCGATTCAATGTTCACTGCTCTTCTTGACATCACGTTTC
Organism: Phyllobates terribilis; assembly: GCF_046119375.1. Classification (NCBI taxonomy): domain Eukaryota; kingdom Metazoa; phylum Chordata; class Amphibia; order Anura; family Dendrobatidae; genus Phyllobates; species Phyllobates terribilis. The sequence goes on along the minus strand of NW_027362764.1, from coordinate 321,063,339 downwards.
TCCCGTGATGGTCCAGTGGCTCTCTGGGTTAATGCGCCTGACTTGTCAGCAAGTGTTCATGAGTTCGACTCCACAGAGATTATTTTTCATTTAGCTTCGTATAGAGCAAATGGAAATTTGCTTTGATTTTGGGCTTGAGATAGTGCAATTGTGAGATATAGAATCTGTATTAATTGTTCATAAAGAACAAGATGTCATCATACGCAGTATAGATTGGCATTAACAATAACATAGTGAAACCAATGGATTTTTTTTTTAACTTACCTATTAGCGATTCAATGTTCACTGCCCTTCTTGACATCACATTGCTCCTGTGTTGGTCCAGTGGCTCCCTTGCTTAATGCGCCTTACTTGTGAAGAGGTGTTCAACTCTACGAAGAGTATTTTTCATTTAGCTTCCTATAGAGCCAATGGAAATTTGCATTGATTTTGGGCTTGAGATAGTGCAATTGTGAAATATAGAATCTGTATTAATTGTTCATAAAGAACAAGATGTCATCATACGCTGTATAGATTGGCATTAACAATAACATAGTGAAACCAATGGATTTATTTTTTAACTTACCTATTAGCAATTCAATGTTCACTGCCATTCTTGACATCACATAGCACCTATGATGGTCCAGTGGCTTACTGGGTTAAAGCACGTGCCTTGTAAACAGGTGTTCATGAATTCGACTTCACAAAGAGTATTTTTCATTTACTTACTAATAAACTTCCTATAGAGCCAATGGAAATGTGCATTGATTTTCGGCTTGAGATAGGGCAATTGTGAGAAATAGAATCTGTATTAATTGTTCATAAAGAACAAGATGTCATCATACGCTGTATAGATTGGCATTAACAATAACATAGTGAAACCAATGGATTTCTTTTTTAACTTACATATTAGCGATTAAATTTTCACTGCTCTGCTTGACAGCCCATTTCTCCTGTGATGGTCCAGTGGCTCTATGGGTTAAAGTGTCTGACTTGTGAGCAAGTGTTCTTGAGCTTGACTCCACGGAGAGTATTTTTCATTTAGCTTCCTATAGAGCCAATGGAAATTTACATTGATTTTGGGCTTGAGAGAGTGCAATTGTGAGAAAAAGAATCTGTATTAATTGTTCATAAAGAACAAGATGTCATCATACGCTGTATAGATTGGCATTAACAATAACATAGTGAAACCAATGGATTTCTTTTTTAAATTACCTATTATCAATTCAATGTTCACTGCTCTTCTTGACATCGCATTGCTTCTGTGATGGTTTCGTGGCTTTCTGGGTTAATGCGCCTGACTTGTGAGCAAGTATTCATGAGTTTGACTCCACGGAGACTATTTTTCATTTGGCTTCCTATAGAGCCAATGCAAATTTGCATTGATTTTGGGCTTGAGATAGTGCAATTGTGAGATATAGAATCTGTATTAATTGTTCATAAAGAACAAGATGTCATCATACGCAGTATAGATTGGCATTAACAATAACATAGTGAAACCAATGGATTTCTTTTTTAACTTACCTATTAGCGATTCAATGTTCACTGCCCTTCTTGACATCACATTACTCCTGTGTTGGTCCAGTGGCTCCCTTGCTTAATGCGCCTTACTTGTGAAGAGGTGTTCACGTGTTCAACTCTACGAAGAGTATTTTTCATTTAGCTTCCTATAGAGCCAATGGAAATTTGCATTGATTTTGGGCTTGAGATAGTGCAATTGTGAAATATAGAATTTGTATTAATTGTTCATAAAGAACAAGATGTCATCATACGCTGTATAGATTGGCATTAACAATAACATAGTGAAACCAATGGATTTATTTTTTAACTTACCTATTAGCAATTCAATGTTCACTGCCATTCTTGACATCACATAGCACCTATGATGGTCCAGTGGCTTACTGGGTTAAAGCACGTGCCTTGTAATCAGGTGTTCATGAATTTGACTTCACAAAGAGTATTTTTCATTTACTTACTAATAAGCTTGCTATAGAGCCAATGGAAATGTGCATTGATTTTCGGCTTGAGATAGTGCAATTGTGAGAAATAGAATCTGTATTAATTGTTCATAAAGAACAAGATGTCATCATACGCTGTATAGATTGGCATTAACAATAACATAGTGAAACCAATGGATTTCTTTTTTAACTTACCTTTTAGCGATTCAATGTTCACTGCTCTTCTTGACATCACTTTGCTCCCTCAATGGTCCAGTGGCTCTCTGGGTTAATGCGCCTGACTTGTCAGCAAGTGCTCATGCGTTCAACTCCACGCAGAGTATTTTTCATTTACCTTCCTATAGAGCCAATGGAAATTTGCATTGATTTTGGGCTTGAGATAGTTGTGAGATATAGAATCTGTATTAATTGTTCATAAAGAACAAGATGTCATCATACGCTGTACAGATTGGCATTAACAGTAACATAGAGAAACCAATGGATTTATTTTTTAACTTACCTATTAGCGATTCAATGTTCACTGCCCTTCTTGACATCAAATTGCACCTGTGATGGTCCACTGGCTTACTGGGTTGATGCGTCTGCTTTGTGAACAGATGTTCATGAGTTCAACTCCATGGAAAGTATTTTTAATTTACTTACTCAAAAGCTTCTTATAGAGCCAATGGAAATTTGCATTGATTTTGGACTTGAGATAGTGCAATTGTGAGAAATAGAATCTGTATTAATTGTCCATAAAGAACAAGATGTCATCATACGCTGTATAGATTGGCATTAACAATAACATAGTGAAACCAATGGATTTCTTTTTTAACTTACCTATTAGCGATTCAATGTTCACTGCTCTTCTTTACATCACATTTTTACGTGATGGTCCAGTGGCTCTCTGGGTTAATGTGCCTGACTTGTCAACAAGTGTTCATGAGGTCACCTCCACGGAGAGTATTTTTCCTTTAGCTTCCTATAGAGCCAATGGAAATTTGCAATGATTTTGGGCATGAGATAGTGGAATTGTGAGATATAGAATCTGTATTAATTGTTCATAAAGAACAAGATGTCATCATACACTGTACAGATTGGCATTAACAGTAACATAGAGAAACCAATGGATTTCTTTTTTAACTTACCTATTAGCGATTCAATGTTCACTGCCTTTCTTGACATCAAATCGCATCTTTGATGGTCCACTGGCTTACTGGGTTGATGCGCCTGCTTTGTGAACAGATGTTCATGAGTTCGACTCCACGGAAAGTATTGTTAATTTACTTACTCATAAGCTTCTTATAGAGCCATTGGAAATTTGCATTGATTTTGGGCTTGAGATAGGGCAATTGTGAGAAATAGAATCTGTATTAATTGTTCATAAAGAACAAGATGTCATCATACGCTGTATAGATTGGCATTAACAATAACATAGTGAAACCAATGGATTTCTTTTTTAACTTACATATTAGCGATTAAATTTTCACTGCTCTGCTTGACAGCCCATTTCTCCTGTGATGGTCCAGTGGCTCTCTGGGTTAAAGTGTCTGACTTGTGAGCAAGTGTTCTTGAGCTTGACTCCACGGAGAGTATTTTTCATTTAGCTTCCTATAGAGCCAATGGAAATTTACATTGATTTTGGGCTTGAGATAGTGCAATTGTGAGAAAAAGAATCTGTATTAATTGTTCATAAAGAACAAGATGTCATCATACGCTGTATAGATTGGCATTAACAATAACATAGTGAAACCAATGGATTTCTTTTTTAAATTACCTATTATCAATTCAATGTTCACTGCTCTTCTTGACATCGCATTGCTTCTGTGATGGTTTCGTGGCTTTCTGGGTTAATGCGCCTGACTTGTGAGCAAGTATTCATGAGTTTGACTCCACGGAGACTATTTTTCATTTGGCTTCCTATAGAGCCAATGCAAATTTGCATTGATTTTGGGCTTGAGATAGTGCAATTGTGAGATATAGAATCTGTATTAATTGTTCATAAAGAACAACATGTCATCATACCCTGTCCAGATTGGCATTAACAGTAACATAGAGAAACCAATGGATTTCTTTTTTAACTTACCTATTAGCGATTCAATGTTCACTGCCCTTCTTGACATCAAATTGCACCTGTGATGGTCCACTGGCTTACTGAGTTGATGCGCCTCCTTTGTGAACAGATGTTCATGAGTTCGACTAAACTGAAAGTATTTATAATTTACTTACTCAGAAGCTTCTTATAGTGCCAATGGAAATTTGCATTGATTTTGGGCTTGAGATAGTGCAATTGTGAGATATAGAATCTGTATTAATTGTTCATAAAGAACAAGATGTCATCATACACTGTACAGATTGGCATTAACAGTAACATAGAGAAACCAATGGATTTCTTTTTTAACTTACCTATTAGCGATTCAATGTTCACTGCCTTTCTTGACATCAAATTGCATCATTGATGGTTCACTGGCTTACTGGGTTGATGCGCCTGCTTTGTGAACAGATGTTCATGAGTTCGTCTCCACGGAAAGTTTTTTTAATTTACTTACTCATAAGCTTCTTATAGAGCCAATGGAAATTTGCATTGATTTTGAGCTTGAGATAGGGCAATTGTGAGAAATAGAATCTGTATTAATTGTTCATAAAGAACAAGATGTCATCATACGCTGTATAGATTGGCATTAACAATAACATAGTGAAACCATTGGATTTCTTTTTTAACTTACATATTAGCGATTAAATGTTCACTGCTCTGCTTGACAGCCCATTTCTCCTCTGATGGTCCAGTGGCTCCCTGGGTTAAAGTGTCTGCTTTGTGAGCAAGTGTTCATGAGTTCGACTCCACAGAGAGTATTTTCATTCAGCTTCCTATAGAGCCAATGGAAATTTGCATTGATTTTGTTCTTGAGATAGTGCAATTGTGAGATTTAAAATCTGTATTAATTGTTCATAAAGATCAAGATGTCATCATACGCTGTACAGATTGGCATTAACATTAACATAGTGAAACCAATGGATTTCTTTTTTAACTTACCTGTTAGCGATTCAATGTTCAATGCTCTTCTTGACATCACATTTCTCCCGTGATGGTCCAGTGGCTCTCTGGGTTAATGCGCCTGACTTGTCAGCAAGTGTTCAATGAGTTCGACTCCACAGAGATTATTTTTCATTTAGCTTCGTATAGAGCAAATGGAAATTTGCATTGATTTTGGGCTTGAGATAGTGCAATTGTGAGATATAGAATCTGTATTAATTGTTCATAAAGAACAAGATGTCATCATACGCAGTATAGATTGGCATTAACAATAACATAGTGAAACCAATGGATTTCTTTTTTAACTTACCTATTATCAATTCAATGTTCACTGCTCTTCTTGACATCGCATTGCTTCTGTGATGGTTTCGTGGCTTTCTGGATTAATGCGCCTGACTTGTGAGCAAGTATTCATGAGTTTGACTCCACGGAGACTATTTTTCATTTGGCTTCCTATAGAGCCAATGTAAATTTGCATTGATTTTGGGCTTGAGATAGTGCAATTGTGAGATATAGAATCTGTATTAATTGTTCATAAAGAACAAGATGTCATCATACGCAGTATAGATTGGCATTAACAATAACATAGTGAAACCAATGGATTTCTTTTTTAACTTACCTATTAGCGATTCAATGTTCACTGCCCTTCTTGACATCACATTACTCCTGTGTTGGTCCAGTGGCTCCCTTGCTTAATGCGCCTTACTTGTGAAGAGGTGTTCACGTGTTCAACTCTACGAAGAGTATTTTTCATTTAGCTTCCTATAGAGCCAATGGAAATTTGCATTGATTTTGGGCTTGAGATAGTGCAATTGTGAAATATAGAATTTGTATTAATTGTTCATAAAGAACAAGATGTCATCATACGCTGTATAGATTGGCATTAACAATAACATAGTGAAACCAATGGATTTCTTTTTTAACTTACCTATTAGCGATTCAATGTTCACTGCTCTTCTTGACATCACTTTGCTCCCTCAATGGTCCAGTGGCTCTCTGGGTTAATGCGCCTGACTTGTCAGCAAGTGCTCATGAGTTCAACTCCACGGAGAGTATTTTTCATTTAGCTTCCTATAGAGCCAATGGAAATTTGCATTGATTTTGGGCTTGAGATAGTTGTGAGATATAGAATCTGTATTAATTGCTCATAAAGAACAAGATGTCATCATACGCTGTACAGATTGGCATTAACAGTAACATAGAGAAACCAATGGATTTATTTTTTAACTTACCTATTAGCGATTCAATGTTCACTGCCCTTCTTGACATCAAATTGCACCTGTGATGGTCCACTGGCTTACTGGGTTGATGCGCCTGCTTTGTGAACAGATGTTCATGAGTTCAACTCCATGGAAAGTATTTTTAATTTACTTACTCAAAAGCTTCTTATAGAGCCAATGGAAATTTGCATTGATTTTGGACTTGAGATAGTGCAATTGTGAGAAATAGAATCTGTATTAATTGTCCATAAAGAACAAGATGTCATCATACGCTGTATAGATTGGCATTAACAATAACATAGTGAAACCAATGGATTTCTTTTTTAACTTACCTATTAGCGATTCAATGTTCACTGCTCTTCTTTACATCACATTTTTACGTGATGGTCCAGTGGCTCTCTGGGTTAATGTGCCTGACTTGTCAACAAGTGTTCATGAGTTCACCTCCACGGAGAGTATTTTTCCTTTAGCTTCCTATAGAGCCAATGGAAATTTGCATTGATTTTGGGCTTGAGATAGTGGAATTGTGAGATATAGAATCTGTATTAATTGTTCATAAAGAACAAGATGTCATCATACACTGTACAGATTGGCATTAACAGTAACATAGAGAAACCAATGGATTTCTTTTTTAACTTACCTATTAGCGATTCAATGTTCACTGCCTTTCTTGACATCAAATTGCATCTTTGATGGTCCACTGGCTTACTGGGTTGATGCGCCTGCTTTGTGAACAGATGTTCATGAGTTCAACTCCACAGAAAGTATTTTTAATTTACTTACTCATAAGCTTCTTATAGAGCCATTGGAAATTTGCATTGATTTTGGGCTTGAGATAGGGCAATTGTGAGAAATAGAATCTGTATTAATTGTTCATAAAGAACAAGATGTCATCATACGCTGTATAGATTGGCATTAACAGTAACATAGTGAAACCAATGGATTTATTTTTTAACTTACCTATTAGCAATTCAATGTTCACTGCCATTCTTGACATCACATAGCACCTATGATGGTCCAGTGGCTTACTGGGTTAATGCACGTGCCTTTTAAACAGGTGTCCATGAATTCGACTTCACAAAGAGTATTTTCCATTTACTTACTAATAAGCTTGCTATAGAGCCAATGGAAATGTGCATTGATTTTCGGCTTGAGATAGTGCAATTGTGAGAAATAGAATCTGTATTAATTGTTCATAAAGAACAAGATGTCATCATACGCTGTATAGATTGGCATTAACAATAACATAGTGAAACCAATGGATTTCTTTTTTAACTTACCTATTAGCGATTCAATGTTCACTGCTCTTCTTGACATCACTTTTCTCCCTCGATGGTCCAGAGGCTTTCTGGGTTAATGCGCCTGACTTGTCAGCAAGTGCTCATGCGTTCGACTCCACGGAAAGTATTTTTCATTTAGCTTCCTATAGAGCCAATGGAAATTTGCATTGATTTTGGGCTTGAGATAGTTGTGAGATATAGAATCTGTATTAATTGTTCATAAAGAACAAGATGTCATCATACGCTGTACAGATTGGCATTAACAGTAACATAGAGAAACCAATGGATTTATTTTTTAACTTACCTATTAGCGATTCAATGTTCACTGCCCTTCTTGACATCAAATTGCACCAGTGATGGTCCACTGGCTTACTGGGTTGAAGCGCCTGCTTTGTGAACATATGTTCATGAGTTCAACTCCATGGAAAGTATTTTTAATTTACTTACTCAAAAGCTTCTTATAGAGCCAATGGAAATTTGCATTGATTTTGGACTTGAGATAGTGGAATTGTGAGAAATAGAATCTGTATTAATTGTTCATAAAGAACAAGATGTCATCATACGCTGTATAGATTGGCATTAACAATAACATAGTGAAACCAATGGATTTATTTTTTAACTTACCTATTAGCGATTCAATGTTCACTGCTCTTCTTGACATCACTTTTCTCCCTCGATGGTCCAGTGGCTTTCTGGGTTAATGCGCCTGACTTGTCAGCAAGTGCTCATGCATTCGACTCCACGGAGAGTATTTTTCATTTAGCTTCCTATAGAGCCAATGGAAATTTGCATTGATTTTGGGCTTGAGATAGTTGTGAGATATAGAATCTGTATTAATTGTTCATAAAGAACAAGCTGTCATCATACGCTGTATAGATTGGCATTAACAATAACATAGTGAAACCAATGGATTTCTTTTTTAACTTACCTATTAGCGATTCAATGTTCACTGCCCTTCTTGACATCAAATTGCACCTGTGATGGTCCACTGGCTTACTGGGTTGATGCGCCTGCTTTGTGAACAGATGTTCATGAGTTCAACTCCATGGAAAGTATTTTTAATTTACTTACTCATAAGCTTCTTATAGAGCCAATGGAAATTTGCATTGATTTTGGACTTGAGATAGTGCAATTGTGAAATATAGAATCTGTATTAATTGTTCATAAAGAACAAGATGTCATCATACGCTGTATAGATTGGCATTAACAATAACATAGTGAAACCAATGGATTTATTTTTTAACTTACCTATTAGCAATTCAATGTTCACTGCCATTCTTGACATCACATAGCACCTATGATGGTCCAGTGGCTTACTGGGTTAATGCACGTGCCTTGTAAACAGGTGTTCATGAATTCGACTTCACAAAGAGTATTTTTCATTTACTTACTAATAAGCTTGCTATAGAGCCAATGGAAATGTGCATTGATTTTCGGCTTGAGATAGTGCAATTGTGAGAAATAGAATCTGTATTAATTGTTCATAAAGAACAAGATGTCATCATACGCTGTATAGATTGGCATTAACAATAACATAGTGAAACCAATGGATTTCTTTTTTAACTTACCTATTAGCGATTCAATGTTCACTGCTCTTCTTGACATCACTTTTCTCCCTCGATGGTCCAGAGGCTTTCTGGGTTAATGCGCCTGACTTGTCAGCAAGTGCTTATGCGTTCGACTCCACGGAGAGTATTTTTCATTTAGCTTCCTATAGAACCAATGGAAATTTGCATTGATTTTGGGCTTGAGATAGTTGTGAGATATAGAATCTGTATTAATTGTTCATAAAGAACAAGATGTCATCATACGCTGTACAGATTGGCATTAACAGTAACATAGAGAAACCAATGGATTTATTTTTTAACTTACCTATTAGCGATTCAATGTTCACTGCCCTTCTTGACATCAAATTGCACCTGTGATGGTCCACTGTCTTACTGGGTTGATGCGCCTGCTTTGTGAACAGATGTTCATGAGTTCAACTCCATGGAAAGTATTTTTAATTTACTTACTCAAAAGCTTCTTATAGAGCCAATGGAAATTTGCATTGATTTTGGACTTGAGATAGTGCAATTGTGAGAAATAGAATCTGTATTAATTGTTCATAAAGAGCAAGATGTCATCATACGCTGTATAGATTGGCATTAACAATAACATAGTGAAACCAATGGATTTCTTTTTTAACTTACCTATTAGCAATTCAATGTTCACTGCCATTCTTGACATCACATAGCACTTATGATGGTCCAGTGGCTTACTGGGTTAATGCACCTGCCTTGTAAACAGGTGTTCATGAACTCGACTTCACAAAGAGTATTTTTCATTTACTTACTAATAAGCTTGCTATAGAGCCAATGGAAATGTGCATTGATTTTCGGCTTGAGATAGTGCAATTGTGAGAAATAGAATCTGTATTAATTGTTCATAAAGAACAAGATGTCATCATACGCTGTATAGATTGGCATTAACAATAACATAGTGAAACCAATGGATTTCTTTTTTAACTTACCTATTAGCGATTCAATGTTCACTGCTCTTCTTGACATCACTTTTCTCCCTCGATGGTCCAGTGGCTTTCTGGGTTAATGCGCCTGACTTGTCAGCAAGTGCTCATGCATTCGACTCCACGGAGAGTATTTTTCATTTAGCTTCCTATAGAGCCAATGGAAATTTACATTGATTTTGGGCTTGAGATAGTGCAATTGTGAGATATAGAATCTGTATTAATTGTTCATAAAGAACAAGATGTCATCATACGCTGTACAGATTGGCATTAACAGTAACATAGAGAAACCAATGGATTTATTTTTTAACTTACCTATTAGCGATTCAATGTTCACTGCCCTTCTTGACATCAAATTGCACCTGTGATGGTCCACTGGCTTACTGGGTTGATGCGCCTGCTTTGTGAACAGATGTTCATGAGTTCAACTCCATGGAAAGTATTTTTAATTTACTTACTCAAAAGCTTCTTATAGAGCCAATGGAAATTTGCATTGATTTTGGACTTGAGATAGTGCAATTGTGAGAAATAGAATCTGTATTAATTGTCTATAAAGAACAAGATGTCATCATACGCTGTATAGATTGGCATTAACAATAACATAGTGAAACCAATGGATTTCTTTTTTAACTTACCTATTAGCGATTCAATGTTCACTGCCCTTCTTGACATCAAATTGCACCTGTGATGGTCCACTGGCTTACTGGGTTGATGCGCCTGCTTTGTGAACAGATGTTCATGAGTTCAACTCCATGGAAAGTATTTTTAATTTACTTACTCATAAGCTTCTTATAGAGCCAATGGAAATGTGCATTGATTTTCGGCTTGAGATAGTGCAATTGTGAGAAATAGAATCTGTATTAATTGTTCATAAAGAACAAGATGTCATCATACGCTGTATAGATTGGCATTAACAATAACATAGTGAAACCAATGGATTTCTTTTTTAACTTACCTATTAGCGATTCAATGTTCACGGCTCTTCTTGACATCACTTTTCTCCCTCGATGGTCCAGTGGCTCTCTGGGTTAATGCGCCTGACTTGTCAGCAAGTGCTCATGCGTTCGACTCCACGGAGAGTATTTTTCATTTAGCTTCCTATAGAGCCAATGGAAATTTGCATTGATTTTGGGCTTGAGATAGTGCAATTGTGATAAATAGAATCTGTATTAATTGTTCATAAAGAACAAGATGTCATCATACGCTGTATAGATTGGCATTAACAATAACATAGTGAAACCAATGGATTTTTTTTTTCTTACCTATTAGCGATTCAATGTTCACTGCTCTTCTTGACATCACATTTGTTCTGTGATGGTCCAGTGGCTCTCTGGGTTAATGCGCCTGACGTGTGAGCAAGTATTCATGGAGTTGCACCTTTCATCAAAATCAGAGGCTTCGTGTCCCGTTTGCAACAGGCTTGACCTGAAATGTTGCCGAAAGGCAACAAAAGTTGACCTTTTGTTGCAAACGGGACACAAGATGGCCGACTTTTGTTGCCGGAATGCAAGATTTGTTGCATTTGTGCAACAGGCTTGACCTTGATACATTGGAACTGGATTAAAGAGTCAATATGGTAGCATGACCTTCTGTACTATAGTAATATATAGGGACTGATGGGGGAAATTTGTTTTTTGGCATTTGGGACGCTTACGCACGCGGTGGGATGCGCTAAATTTTTTTCAGGGTTGAGGCAAAATTTTTGCTCGAAACTGCGCGCTCTGCGGCCTGAAATATCGCTCCTGAGGGGGTCTACGCAATAAAAATGCAAAAAAATGTAACATTAGAGCTGGCTAAATCACTTACCTGATTGACCAATAGCCAGCCCTCATTGACTTTTTTCTTGACATTGTGTGTTCTGAGGAAACTCCACTGGGTGGCAATGTTGTCCAACTTTTTAATTTTTTATTGTAGGATTGTAAAAACACCAGATGGCAATGTTTCTCTTTCTAATGTGCACGCAAACATGAGAGCTTGCTGCTGGTTGTCCTGGATTACCTGCAGCCAGCCCTCATATTGGGCATATAATGTCTATAGCAAACTCTCAAATTTTTTTTGCTTTAATAACACTAAGGCTATGTAACTACGATGCAGAAATGAAGCATTGTGTTCACGGCTGCCTCTAGCCAGCCCCCCAATTTTTTTTTTCTTTAATAACACAAACACCATGAGGGCTGGCTATCGCGTGTCCACGGCTGCCTCTAGCCAGCCCCCCAATTTTTTTTTTCTTTAATAACACAAACACCATGAGGGCTGGCTATCGTGTGTCCACGGCTGCCTCTAGCCAGCCCCCAAATTTTTTTTTCTTTAATAACACAAACAGCATGAGGGCTGGCTATCGTGTGTCTACGGCGGCCTCTAGCCAGCCCCCCAATTTTTTTTCATTAATAACACAAACACCATGAGGGCTGGCTATCGTGTGTCCACGGCTGCCTATAGCCAGCCCCCCAATTTTTTTTTTCTTTAATAACACAAACAGCATGAGGGCTGGCTATCGTGTGTCCACGGCTGCCTCTAGCCAGCCCCCCAATTTTTTTTTCTTTAATAACACAAACACCATGAGGGCTGGCTATCGTGTGTTCACGGCTGCCTCTAGCCAGCCCCCCAATTTTTTTTTTCTTTAATAACACAAACACCATGAGGGCTGGCTATCGTGTGTCCACAGCTGCCTCTAGCCAGCCCCCCAATTTATTTTTTTCTTTAATAACACAAACACCATGAGGGCTGGCTATCGTGTGTTCACGGCTGCCTCTAGCCAGCCCCGAAATTTTTTTTTTCTTTAATAACACAAACACCATGAGGGCTGGCTATCGTGTGTCCACGGCTGCCTCTAGCCAGCCCCCCAATTTTTTTTTTTCTTTAATAACACAAACACCATGAGGGCTGGCTATTGTGTGTCCACGGCTGCCTCTAGCCAGCCCCCCAATTTTTTTTTCTTTAATAACACAAACACCATGAGGGCTGGCTATCGTGTGTCCACGGCTGCCTCTAGCCAGCCCCCCAATTTTTTTTTTCTTTAATAACACAAACAGCATGAGGGCTGGCTATCGTGTGTCCACGGCTGCCTCTAGCCAGCCCCCCAATTTTTTTTTCTTTAATAACACAAACACCATGAGGGCTGGCTATCGTGTGTGCACGGCTGCCTCTAGCCAGCCCCCCAATTTTTTTTTTCTTTAATAACACAAACACCATGAGGGCTGGCTATCGTGTGTCCACAGCTGCCTCTAGCCAGCCCCCCAATTTTTTTTTTTCTTTAATAACACAAACACCATGAGGGCTGGCTATCGTGTGTTCACGGCTGCCTCTAGCCAGCCCCCCAATTTTTTTTTCTTTAATAACACAAACAGCATGAGGGCTGGCTATCGTGTGTCCACGGCTGCCTCTAGCCAGCCCCCCAATTTTTTTTTTCTTTAATAACACAAACAGCATGAGGGCTGGCTATCGTGTGTCCACGGCTGCCTCTAGCCAGCCCCCCAATTTTTTTTTCTTTAATAACACAAACACCATGAGGGCTGGCTATCGTGTGTTCACGGCTGCCTCTAGCCAGCCCCCCAATTTTTTTTTTCTTTAATAACACAATCACCATGAGGGCTGGCTGTCGTGTGTCCACAGCTGCCTCTAGCCAGCCCCCCAATTTTTTTTTTAATTTAATAACACAAACACCATGAGGGCTGGCTATCGTGTGTTCACGGCTGCCTCTAGCCAGCCCCCCAATATTTTTTTTCTTTAATAACACAAACACCATGAGGGCTGGCTATCGTGTGTCCACAGCTGCCTCTAGCCAGCCCCCCAATTTTTTTTTTTCTTTAATAACACAAACACCATGAGGGCTGGCTATCGTGTGTTCACGGCTGCCTCTAGCCAGCCCCCCAATTTTTTTTTCTTTAATAACACAAACAGCATGAGGGCTGGCTATCGTGTGTCCACGTCGGCCTCTAGCCAGCCCCCCAATTTTTTTTTCATTAATAACACAAACACCATGAGGGCTGGCTATCGTGTGTCCACGGCTGCCTATAGCCAGCCCCCCAATTTTTTTTTTCTTTAATAACACAAACAGCATGAGGGCTGGCTATCGTGTGTCCACGGCTGCCTCTAGCCAGCCCCCCAATTTTTTTTTCTTTAATAACACAAACACCATGAGGGCTGGCTATCGTGTGTTCACGGCTGCCTCTAGCCAGCCCCCCAATTTTTTTTTTCTTTAATAACACAAACACCATGAGGGCTGGCTATCGTGTGTCCACAGCTGCCTCTAGCCAGCCCCCCAATTTTTTTTTTTCTTTAATAACACAAACACCATGAGGGCTGGCTATCGTGTGTTCACGGCTGCCTCTAGCCAGCCCCGAAATTTTTTTTTTCTTTAATAACACAAACACCATGAGGGCTGGCTATCGTGTGTCCACGGCTGCCTCTAGCCAGCCCCCCAATTTTTTTTTTTCTTTAATAACACAAACACCATGAGGGCTGGCTATTGTGTGTCCACGGCTGCCTCTAGCCAGCCCCCCAATTTTTTTTTCTTTAATAACACAAACACCATGAGGGCTGGCTATCGTGTGTCCACGGCTGCCTCTAGCCAGCCCCCCAATTTTTTTTTTCTTTAATAACACAAACAGCATGAGGGCTGGCTATCGTGTGTCCACGGCTGCCTCTAGCCAGCCCCCCAATTTTTTTTCTTTAATAACACAAACACCATGAGGGCTGGCTATCGTGTGTGCACGGCTGCCTTTAGCCAGCCCCCGAATTTTTTTTTTCTTTAATAACACAAACACCATGAGGGCTGGCTATCGTGTGTCCACAGCTGCCTCTAGCCAGCCCCCCAATTTTTTTTTTCTTTAATAACACAAACACCATGAGGGCTGGCTATCGTGTGTTCACGGCTGCCTCTAGCCAGCCCCCCAATTTTTTTTTCTTTAATAACACAAACAGCATGAGGGCTGGCTATCGTGTGTCCACGGCTGCCTCTAGCCAGCCCCCCAATTTTTTTTTTCTTTAATAACACAAACAGCATGAGGGCTGGCTATCGTGTGTCCACGGCTGCCTCTAGCCAGCCCCCCAATTTTTTTTTCTTTAATAACACAAACACCATGAGGGCTGGCTATCGTGTGTTCACGGCTGCCTCTAGCCAGCCCCCCAATTTTTTTTTTCTTTAATAACACAATCACCATGAGGGCTGGCTATCGTGTGTCCACAGCTGCCTCTAGCCAGCCCCCCAATTTTTTTTTAAATTTAATAACACAAACACCATGAGGGCTGGCTATCGTGTGTTCACGGCTGCCTCTAGCCAGCCCCCCAATATTTTTTTTCTTTAATAACACAAACACCATGAGGGCTGGCTATCGTGTGTCCACAGCTGCCTCTAGCCAGCCCCCCAATTTTTTTTTTTCTTTAATAACACAAACACCATGAGCGCTGGCTATCGTGTGTTCACGGCTGACTCTAGCCAGCCCCCCAATTTTTTTTTCTTTAATAACACAAACAGCATGAGGGCTGGCTATCGTGTGTCCACGGCTGCCTCTAGTCAGCCCCCCAATTTTTTTTTTCTTTAATAACACAAACACCATGAGGGCTGGCTATCGTGTGTCCATGGCTGCCTCTAGCCAGCCCCCCAATTTTTTTTTTCTTTAATAACACAAATACCATGAGGGCTGGCTATCGTGTGTTCACGGCTGCCTCTAGCCAGCCCTCAAATTTTTTTTTTCTTTAATAACACAAACACCATGAGGGCTGGCTATCGTGTGTCCATGGCTGCCTCTAGCCAACCCCAAAATTTTTTTTTTCTTTAATAACACAAACAGCATGAGGGCTGGCTATCGTGTGTCCACGGCTGCCTCTAGCCAGCCCTCAAATTTTTTTTTTCTTTAATAACACAAACACCATGATGGCTGGCTATGAGGAAGGGAGCTATGTCCCTGTAAAGTTAGCTTGTTGTCATGTGGAGAAGAGTTTGAGGGGATTGTGGCCCTGTGGAAATGCTTGTGGCCCGGCAGAAGGAGCCAGTGGTCCTGTGGAGAGAGCTGAAGGGGTTGAGGCCCTGTGGAAAGGCCTGTGACCCTGTATAGGGGTCCGTTGCCCTGTGGAGAGAGCTGGAGGGGCTCGTGCCCTATGGAAATGACTATGGCCATGTAGACAGGCCTTCTGGCCTTGAAGAGGGGGCTTATGCCCTGCAGATGGGCCTTGTGTCTCTGTGGAGAGAGCTAAAGGGGGCTGTGGCGGTGCAGAAAGTGCATTTCGCCCTGTTGATGGGAGCTATGGCCCGGTAAAGAGAGCATGTTGTCCTGTGGAGAAGAGTTGGAGGGGATTGTGGCCCTGTGGAAAGGTTTGTGGCCCGGCAGAAGTAGGCAGTGATCCTGTGGAGAGAGCTGAAGGGGTTGAGGCCCTGTGGAAAGGCCTGTGACCCTGTATAGGGGTCTGTGGCCCCGCAGAGGGGCATGTGGCGATGTAAAGAGAGCTGGAGGGTGTTGTGGCCCTGTGGAAAGGTATGTGGCCCTATGGATAGGCCCTTTAGCCTTGTGGAAAGGGCTGTGGCCCTGTGGTGAGAGCTGGAAGGAGTTGTGGGCTGTGGTAAAGCCTGTGGTCCTGTGGAGACAGCTGAAGGGGTTGAGGCCCTGTGGAAAGGCCTGTGACCCTGTATAGGGGTCTGTGGCCCCGCAGAGGGGCATGTGGCGATGTAAAGAGAGCTGGAGGGAGTTGTGGCCTGAGGAAAAGGCCATGTGGAGCGGGCTGGAGAGGCCTGTGGAAGGCTCTGGAGTAAGATTTGAGCCTATGAAGTCCTTTGCAGTAAACAACATGCAACACGATTGCCTGTGGAGAGAGCTGGAGGGGCTTGTGGCACTGTGGAAAGGCCTGTGGCCCAGTAGGAGCCTGTGGTCCTGTGGAGAGAGCTGAAGGTGTTGTGGCCCTGTGGAAAGGCCTGTGACCCTGTATAGGGGTCCGTTGCCCTGTGGAGAGAGCTGGAGGGGCTCGTGCCCTATGGAAATGACTATAGCCATGTAGAAAGGCCTTTTGGCCTTGAAGAGGGCGCTTGTGCCCTGCAGACGGGCCTTGTGACTCTGTGGAGAGAGCTGTTGGGAGTTGTGGCCGTGTGGAAAGTGCATTTGGCCCTGTGGAGGTGAGCTATGGCCCTGTAAAGAGAGCTTCTTGTCCTGTGGAGAGAGCTGGAGGGTGTTGTGGCCCTGTGGAAAGGTCTGTGGCCCTATGGATAGGCCCTTTAGCCTTGTGGAAGGGGCTGTGGCCCTGTGGTGAGAGCTGGAAAGAGTTGTGGGCTGTGGAAAAGCCTGTGGTCCTGTGCAGACAGCTGAAGGGGTTGAGGCCCTGTGTAAAGGCCTGTGACCCTGTATAGGGGTCTGTGGCCCCGCAGAGGGGCATGTGGCGATGTAAAGAGAGCTGGAGGGAGTTGTGGCCTGCGGAAAAGGCCATGTGGAGCGGGCTGGAGGGGCCTGTGGAAGGGTCTAAAGTAAGATTTGGGCCTATGAAGTCCTTTTGCGGTAAACAACATGCAACATGATTGCCTGTGGAGAGAGCTGGAGGGACTTGTAGCACTGTGGAAAGGCCTGTGGCCGGGTAGGAGCCTGTGGTCCTGTGGAGAGAGCTGGAGGTGTTGTGGTCACGCAAATGAGCCCTTTTAACTGATTAAAGGGAGGTGGAGGAGGCTGTGGCCCTGATGAAAGAGCTGAAAGGGGTTGTAGCCTTGTAGAAGGAGCCTGTGGTCCTCTGGAGAGAGCTGGAGGGGGTTATTGCCTTGGGGAAATGCCTATGGCCCTGCGGAGGGGACCTATGACCCTTTGAAAAAGGCCTTTGGCCTTTTGGAGGGGGCTGTTGCCTTGTAAAGGGAGCCTCTGTCCTTTTTAAGAGAGACAGAGGGGGTTGTGGCCTTATGGAAAGGCCTATGACACAGTGAAAGGGCCCTGTGGAGAGAGGTGAAGGCGGTTGTGGCCCTGTGTAAATGCCTGTAAACCTGTAGAAGGAGCCTGTGGTTCTGTGGAGAGAGCTTGAGGGGGGTTATGGCCCTATGGAAATGACTATGGCCCTGTGGAATGGACCTATAGCCCTTTGCAAAGGGCCTTTGGCCTTGTGGAGGGGGCTGTTGCCCTGCAGAAGGAGCCTGTGGCCCTGTTGAGAGAGCCAGAGGGGGTTGTGGCCCTATTTAAAGGCCAGTGGCCCTGTAGACTGGCCCCTTGGCCTTGATGAAGGGGCTTGTGCCCAGCAGACGGGCCCAGTGACTCTGTGGAGAGAGCTGGAGGGGATTGTGGCCATGTGGAAAGTGCATTTGGCCCTGTGGAGGGGAGCTATGGCTCTGTAAAGAGCATGAGGGCTGGCTATCGTGTGCCCACGGCTGTCTCCAGCCGGCCCTCAAGGTTTATATTTTTTATCATCATCTTATTTTTATTTTTATATAGCGCTTACATATTCCACAGCGCTTTACATACATTATTGTCGCTGTCCCCATTGGGGCTCACAATCTAGATTCCCTATCAGTGTGTCTTTGGAGTGTGGGAGGAAACCGGAGAACCCGGAGGAAACCCATGCAAACACGGGGAGAACATACAAACTCGTTTTAGATGTTGTCCTTGGTGGGATATAAATATAACACCCCCATGAAGGCTGGCTATCCGCATGCACACGGCTCTCGCCAGCCAGCCCTAAAGGTTTATATTTTTATTTATAAGAAATGCAACCATGAAGGCTGGCTATCGTGTGCCCATGGCTGTCACCAGCCAGCCCTCAATTTTTTTTATTTTTTTTAATAACATTAAAACCACGAGGGCTGGCTCTCGTGTGCCCATGGCTGTCTCCAGCCAGCCCTGAGGAAGCATTTGAAAAAAGAAAAAAAAAAGCTAAGGTTTGTATGTTATTTCATTTGAGATAAGGCTGCAGAACGACTTGTGTATTTGGCCAATTGTCAGCAAAACATCTTGTAGTACAGAAAAGATAAGAGACTCCGTCTGCAGACGTCTGAAAAGTTGAGAGTGAACTCAATTGTAGAAGTGTGAAAAATCTGTCCATGTCACAAACTCAAAGTTATGGAGGGCACCATCTAATCACTATGGGATCAACATGCAGCATCCCAAATATATATAAACATCGGCAAGAAGAAAAGGGGTATGCTCTTGTGCAGTGATCACCCAATCTAGACAATACTTCAATAAATTACAATGAATTATATATTTTATAAATACATACAAACAATGTCACAATCCAATTCATGAAAACACAAGTAAAAGTTAATATAGTGGAATTACCCACTAATGGAAAGCCCACCTACTCCAAAATCCATCCCAGAAAAACACATGATTGTAATATATCAAGTAAAGATCAAATATACACTTAGGCTGTCCCTGGTGATCAATTTTGCACATTAATATACTGACTGGCAAATCCGCCACCAGTATTAGAGGTAATGCACTATAGCACAAAATATATACTATAGCAGACAATATAATAAAATGTAAGAATCCAAGGCAAAAACCACACAAATACAGGGCATTAAACTGGTCAGTGCCATATATTCACACACCAGAAGAAACAATATCCAAAACACAAATAAATAAACACCCCATTCATGCTGTTAGTGCCCCTGCTATTCCTATTAGTACTGGAATCAATAATCACCACACATGGGCAGGGCCGGCTCCAGGTTCTTGTGGGCCCTAGGCGAAAGTCTCAGTGGGCCCCTTTAACACATATCACGATTCATAATGCACAGATACTGCAGAAATATATATATATATATATAATATATATATATATATATAGTGTGTCCACGGCTGCCTCTAGCCAACCCTCAAATTTATTTTTTTTCTTTAATAACACAAACACCATGAGGGCTGGCTATCGTGTGTCCACGGCTGCCTCTAGCCAGCCCTCAAATTTATTTTTTTTCTTTAATAACACAAACACCATGAGGGCTGGTTATCGTGTGTCCACGGCTGCCTCTAGCCAGCCCTCAAATTTATTGATTTTCTTTAATAACACAAACACCATGAGGGCTGGCTATCGTGTGTCCACTGCTGCCTCTAGCCAGCCCTCAAATTTATTTTTTTTCATTAATAACACAAACAGCATGTGGGCTGGCTATCGTGTGTCCACGGCTGCCTCTAGCCAGCCCTTAAATTTTTTTTTTCTTTAATAACACAAACACCATGAGGGCTGGCTATCGTGTGTCCACGGCTGCCTCTAGCCAGCCCTTAAATTTTTTTTTTCTTTAATAACACAAACACCATGAGGGCTTGCTATGGTGTGTCCACGGCTGCCTCTAGCCAGCCCTAAAATTATTATTTTTTCTTTAATAACACAAACACCATGAGGGCTGGCAATCGTGTGTCCACGGCTGCCTCTAGCCAGCCCTCAAATTTTTTTTTTCTTTAATAACACAAACACCATGAGGGCTGGCTTTGAGGAAGGGAGCTATGGCCCTGTAAAGTTAGCTTGTTGTCCTGTGGAGAAGAGTTTGAACGGATTGTGGCCCTGTGGAAAGGCCTGTGACCCTGTATAGGGGTCTGTGGCCCCGCAGAGGGGCATGTGGCGATGTAAAGAGAGCTGGAGGGAGTTGTGGCCTGCGGAAAAGGCCATGTAGAGCGGGCTGGAGGGGCCTGTGGAAGGGTCTGAAGTAAGATTTGGGCATATGAAGTCTTTTTGCGGCAAACAACATGCAACATGATTGCCTGTGGAGAGAGCTGGAGGGACTTGTAGCACTGTGGAAAGGCGTGTGGCCGGGTAGGAGCCTGTGGTCCTGTGGAGAGAGCTGAAGGTTTTGTGGCCCTATGGAAAGGCCTGTGACCCTGTATAGGGGTCCGTTGCCCTGTGGAGAGAGCTGGAGGTGCTCGTGCCCTATGGAAATGACTATGGCCATGTAGAAAGGCCTTTTGGCCTTGAAGAGGGGGCATGTGCCCTGCATACGGGCCTTGTGTCTCTGTGGAGAGAGCTAAAGGGGGCTGTGGCCGTGCAGAAAGTGCATTTGGCCCTGTGGAGGGGAGCTATGGCCCAGTAAAGAGAGCTTGTTGTCCTGTGGAGAAGAGTTGGAGGGGATTGTGGCTCTGTGGAAAGGCTTGTGGCCCGGCAGAAGTAGGCAGTGGTGCTGTGGAGAGAGCTGAAGGGGTTGAGGCCCTGTGGAAAGGCCTGTGACCCTGTATAGGAGTCTGTGGCCCCGCAGAGGGGCATGTGGCGATGTAAAGAGAGATGGAGGGAGTTGTGGCCTGAGGAAAAGGCCATGTGGAGCGGGCTGGAGAGGCCTGTGGAAGGCTCTGGAGTAAGATTTGGGCCTATGAAGTCCTTTGCAGTAAACAACATGCAACATGATTGCCTGTGGAGAGAGCTGGAGGGGCTTGTGGCACTGTGGAAAGGCCTGTGACCCTGTATAGGAGTCTGTGGCCCCGCAGAGGGGCATGTGGCGATGTAAAGAGAGCTGGAGGGAGTTGTGGCCTGAGGAAAAGGCCATGTGGAGCGGGCTGGAGGGGCCTGTGGAAGGCTCTGGAGTAAGGTTTGGGCCTATGAAGTCCTCTGCAGTAAACAACATGCAACATGATTGCCTGTGGAGAGAGCTGAAGCTGTTGTGGCCCTGTGGAAAGGACTGTGACCCTGTACAGGGGTCCGTTGCCCTGTGGAGAGAGCTGGAGGTGCTCGTGCCCTATGGGAATGACTATGGCCATGTAGAAAGGCCTTTTGGCCTTGAAGAGGGGCTTGTGCCCTGCAGACGGGCCCTGTGACTCTGTGGAGAGGGCTGTTGGGAGTTGTGGCCGTGTGGAAAGTGCATTTGGCCCTGTGGAGGTGAGCTATGGCCCTGTAAAGAGAGCTTCTTGTCCTGTGGAGAGAGCTGGAGGGTGTTGTGGCCCTGTGGAAAGGTCTGTGGCCCTATGGATAGGCCCTTTAGCCTTGTGGAAGGGGCTGTGGCCCTGTGGTGAGAGGTGGAAGGAGTTGTGGGCTGTGGAAAAGCCTGTGGTCCTGTGGAGAGAGCTGAAGGGGTTGAGGCCCTGTGGAAAGGCCTGTGACCCTGTATAGGGGTCTGTGGCCCCGCAGAGGGGCATGTGGCGATGTAAAGAGAGCTGGAGGGAGTTGTGGCCTGAGGAAAAGGCCATGTGGAGCCGGCTGGAGGGGCCTGTGGGAGGATCTGGAGTAAGATTTGGGCCTATGAAGTCCTTTGCACTAAAAAACATGCAACATGATTGCCTGTGGAGAGAGCTAGAGGGGCTTGTGGCACTGTGGAAAGTCCTGTGGCTCAGTAGGAGCCTGTGGTCCTGTGGAGAGAGCTGAATGTGTTGTGGTCACTCAATTGAGCCCTTTTAACTGATTAAAGGGGGGCAGAGGAGGCTGTGGCCCTGATGAAAGAGCTCAAAGGGGTTGTAGTCTTGTAGAAGGAGCCTGTGGTCCTGTGGAGAGAGCTGGAGGGGGTTATTGCCTTGGGGAAATGCCTATGGCCCTGCGAAAGGGACCTGTGGCCCTTTGAAAAAGGCCTTTGGCCTTGTGGAGGGGGCTGTTGCCTTGTAAAAGGAGCCTCTGTCCTTTTTGAGAGAGACAGAGGGGGTTGTGGCCTTATGGAAAGGCCTATGACACAGTGAAAGGGCCCTGTCGCCTTGTGGAGAGAGGTGAAGGCGGATGTGTCCCTGTGTATATGCCTGTAAACCTGTAGAAGGAGCCTGCGGTTCTGTGGAGAGAGCTTGAGGGGGGTTATGGCCCTATGGAAATGACTATGGCCCTGTGGAATGGACCTATGGCCCTTTGCAAAGGGCCTTTGGCCTTGTGGAGGGGGCCCTTGCCCTGTAGAAGTAACCTGTGGCCCTCTTGAGAGAGCCAGAGGAGGTTGTGGCACTATTTAAAGGCCAGTGGCCCTGTAGAAAGGCCCCTTGGCCTTGATGAAGGGGCTTGTGCCCTGCAGACGCGCCCCATGACTCTGTGTAGAGAGCTGGAGGGGGTTGTGGCCATGTGGAAAGTGCATTTGGCCCTGTGGAGGGGAGCTATGGCCCTGTAAAGAGAGCCTGTTGTCCTGTGGAATTGGAGGGGATTGTGGCCCTGTGGAAAGGCTTGTGGCCCGGCAGAAGGAGCCAGTGGTCCTGTGGAGAGAGCTGAAAGGGTTGAGGCCCTGTGGAGAGGCCTGTGACCCTGTATAGGGGTCTGTTGCCCCGCAGAGGGGCATGTGGCGATGTAAAGACAGCTGGATGGAGTTGTGGCCTGTGGAAAAGGCCATGTGGAGCGTGCTGGAGGGGCCTGTGGAAGGCTCTTTAGTAAGATGGGGGCCTATGAAGTCCTTTGCAGTAAACATCTAAATTTTCAAGCTTCGTGTCCGATTTGCAACAGGGTTGACTCCAATGTTGCCGAACTGCAACAAAAATTGACTCTTGTTGCAAAAGTGCAACATGATTGCCTGTGGAGAGAGCTGGATGGTGCTTGTGGCACTGTGGAAAGACCTGTGGCCCGGTAGTAGCCTGTGGTCCTGTGGAGAGAGCTGAAGGTGTTGTGGCCCTGTGGAAAGGCCTGTGACCCTGTATAGGGGTCCGTTGCCCTGTGGAGAGAGCTGGAGGGGCTTGTGCCCTATGGAAATGACTATGGCCATGTAGAAAGGCCCTTTGGCCTTGAAGAGGGGGCTTGTGTCCTGCAGACGGGCCCTGTGTCTCTGTGGAGAGAGCTAAAGGGGGCTGTGGCCGTGCAGAAAGTGCATTTGGCCCTGTGGAGGGGAGCTATGGCTCTGTAAAGAGAGCTTGTTGTCCTGTGGAGAAGAGTTGGAGGGGATTGTGGCCCTGTGGAAATGCTTGTGGCCCGGCAGAAGGAGCCAGTGGTCTTGTGGAGAGAGCTGAAGGGGTTGAGGCCCTGTGGAAAGGCCTGTGACCCTGTATAGGGGTCTGTGGCCCCGCAGAGGGGCATGTGGCGATGTAAAGAGAGCTGGAGGGAGTTGTGGCCTGCGGAAAAGGCCATGTGGAGCGGGCTGGAGGGGCCTGTGGAAGGGTCTGAAGTAAGATTTGGGCCTATGAAGTCCTTTTTTCGGTAAACAACATGCAACATGATTGCCTGTGGAGAGAGCTAGAGGGACTTGTAGCACTGTGGAAAAGCCTGTCGCCGGGTAGGAGCCTGTGGTCCTGTGGAGAGAGCTGAAGGTGTTGTGGCCCTGTGGAAAGGCCTGTGACCCTGTATAGCGGTCCGTTGCCCTGTGGAGAGAGCTTGAGGGGCTCGTGCCCTATGGAAATGACTATGGCCATGCAGAAAGGCCTTTTGGCTTTGAAGAGGAGGCTTGTGCCCTGCAGACGGGCCCTGTGACTCTGTGGAGAGGGCTGTTGGGAGTTGTGGCCGTGTGGAAAGTGCATTTGGCCCTGTGGAGGTGAGCTATGGCCCTGTAAAGAGAGCTTCTTGTCCTGTGGAGAGAGCTGGAGGGTGTTGTGGCCATGTGGAAAGGTTTGTGGCCCTATGGATAGGCCCTTTGGCCTTGTGGAAGGGGCTTTGGCCCTGTGGTGAGAGGTGGAAGGAGTTGTGGGCTGTGGAAAAGCCTGGGGTCCTGTGGAGACAGCTGAAGGGGTTGAGGCCCTGTGAAAAGGCCTGTGACCCTGTATAGGGGTCTGTGGCCCCGCAGAGGGTGCATGTGGCGATGTAAAGAGAGCTGGAGGGAGTTGTGGTCTGAGGAAAAGGCCATGTGGAGTGGGCTGGAAAGGCCTGTGGAAGGCTCTGGAGTAAGATTTGGGCCTATGAAGTCCTTTGCAGTAAACAACATGCAACATGATTGCCTGTGGAGAGAGCTGGAGGGGCTTGTGGCACTGTGGAAAGGCCTGAGGCCCAGTAGGAGCCTGTGGTCCTGTGGAGAGAGCTGAAAGTGTTGTGGCCCAGTGGAAAGGCCTGTGACCCTGTATAGGGGTCCGTTGCCCTGTGGAGAGAGCTGGAGGGGCTTGTGCACTATGGAAATGACTATGGCCATGTAGAAAGGCCTTTTGGCCTTGAAGAGTGGGCTTGTGCCCTGCAGACGGGCCTTGTGTCTCTGTGGAGAGAGCTAAAGGGGGCTGTGGCCATGCAGAAAGTGCATTTGGCCCTGTTTAGGGGAGCTATGGCCCGGTAAAGAGAGCTTGTTGTCGTGTGGAGAAGAGTTGGAGGGGATTGTGGCCCTGGGGAAAGGCCTGTGACCCTGTATAGGGGTCCGTTGCCCTTTGGAGAGAGCTGGAGGGGCTCGTGCCCTATGGAAATGACTATGGCCATGTAAAACGGCCTTTTGGCCTTGAAGAGGGGGCTTGTGCCCTGCAGACGGGCCTTGTGACTCTGTGGAGAGAGCTGTTGGGAGTTGTGGCCGTGTGGAAAGTGCATTTGGCCCTGTGGAGGTGAGCTATGGCCCTGTAAAGAGAGCTTCTTGTCCTGTGGAGAGAGCTGGAGGGTGTTGTGGCCCTGTGGAAATGTCTGTGGCCCTATGGATAGGCCCTTTAGCCTTGTGGAAGGGGCTGTGGCCCTGTGGTGAGAGCTGGAAGGAGTTGTGGGCTGTGGAAAAGCCTGTGGTCCTGTGGAGAGAGCTGAAGGGGTTGAGGCCCTGTGGAAAGGCCTGTGACCCTGTATAGGGATCTGTGGCCCCGCAGAGCGGCATGTGGCGATGTAAAGAGAGCTGGAGGGAGTTGTGGCCTGCGGAAAAGGCCATGTGGAGCGGGCTGGAGGGGCCTGTGGAAGGGTCTGAAGTAAGATTTGGGCCTATGAAGTCCTTTTGCGGTAAACAACATGAAACATGTGGAGAGAGCTGGAGGGACTTGTAGCACTGTGGAAAGGCCTGTGGCCGGGCTGGAGCCTGTGGTCCTGTGGAAGAGCTGAAGGTGTTGTGGCCCTGTGGAAAGGCCTGTGACCCTGTATAGCGGTCCGTTGCCCTGTGGAGAGAGCTGGAGGGGCTCGTGCCCTATGGAAATGACTATGGCCATGTAGAAAGGCCTTTTGGCCTTGAAGAGGGGGCTTGTGCCCTGCAGACGGGCCTTGTGTCTCTGTGGAGAGAGCTAAAGGGGGCTGTGGCCGTGCAGAAAGTGCATTTGGCCCTGTGGAGGGGAGCTATGGCCCTGTAAAGAGAGCTTGTTGTCCTGTGGAGAAGAGTTGGAGGGGATTGTGGCCCTGTGGAAAGGCTTGTAGCCCGGCAGAAGGAGGCAGTAGTCCTGTGTAGAGAGCTGAAGGGGTTGAGGCCCTGTGGAAAGGCATGTGACCCTGTATAGGGGTCTGTGGCCCCGCAGAGGGGCATGTGGCGATGTAAAGAGAGCTGGAGGGAGTTGTGGCCTGAGGAAAAGGCCATGTGGAGCGGGCTGGAGGGGCCTGTGGAAGGCTCTGGAGTAAGGTTTGGGCCTATGAAGTCCTCTGCAGTAAACAACATGCAACATGATTGCCTGTGGAGAGAGCTGAAGCTGTTGTGGCCCTGTGGAAAGGACTGTGACCCTGTACAGGGGTCCGTTGCCCTGTGGAGAGAGCTGGAGGTGCTCGTGCCCTATGGGAATGACTATGGCCATGTAGAAAGGCCTTTTGGCCTTGAAGAGGGGCTTGTGCCCTGCAGACGGGCCCTGTGACTCTGTGGAGAGGGCTGTTGGGAGTTGTGGCCGTGTGGAAAGTGCATTTGGCCCTGTGGAGGTGAGCTATGGCCCTGTAAAGAGAGCTTCTTGTCCTGTGGAGAGAGCTGGAGCGTGTTGTGGCCCTGTGGAAAGGTCTGTGGCCCTATGGATAGGCCCTTTAGCCTTGTGGAAGGGGCTGTGGCCCTGTGGTGAGAGCTGGAAGGAGTTGTGGGCTGTGGAAAAGCCTGTGGTCCTGTGGAGAGAGCTGAAGGGGTTGAGGCCCTGTGGAAAGGCCTGTGACCCTGTATAGGGGTCTGTGGCCCCGCAGAGGGGCATGTGGCGATGTAAAGAGAGCTGGAGGGAGTTGTGGCCTGAGGAAAAGGCCATGTGGAGCCGGCTGGAGGGGCCTGTGGAAGGCTCTGGAGTAAGATTTGGGCCTATGAAGTCCTTTGCACTAAAAAACATGCAACATGATTGCCTGTGGAGAGAGCTAGAGGGGCTTGTGGCACTGTGGAAAGTCCTGTGGCTCAGTAGGAGCCTGTGGTCCTGTGGAGAGAGCTGAAGGTGTTGTGGTCACTCAATTGAGCCCTTTTAACTGATTAAAGGGGGGCGGAGGAGGCTGTGGCCCTGATGAAAGAGCTCAAAGGGGTTGTAGTCTTGTAGAAGGAGCCTGTGGTCCTGTGGAGAGAGCTGGAGGGGGTTATTGCCTTGGGGAAATGCCTATGGCCCTGCGAAAGGGACCTGTGGCCCTTTGAAAAAGGCCTTTGGCCTTGTGGAGGGGGCTGTTGCCTTGTAAAGGGAGCCTCTGTCCTTTTTGAGAGAGACAGAGGGGGTTGTGGCCTTATGGAACGGCCTATGACACAGTGAAAGGGCCCTGTCGCCTTGTGGAGAGAGGTGAAGGCGGATGTGTCCCTGTGTATATGCCTGTAAACCTGTAGAAGGAGCCTGCGGTTCTGTGGAGAGAGCTTGAGGGGGGTTATGGCCCTATGGAAATGACTATGGCCCTGTGGAATGGACCTATGGCCCTTTGCAAAGGGCCTTTGGCCTTGTGGAGGGGGCCCTTGCCCTGTAGAAGGAGCCTGTGGCCCTCTTGAGAGAGCCAGAGGAGGTTGTGGCACTATTTAAAGGCCAGTGGCCCTGTAGAAAGGCCCCTTGGCCTTGATGAAGGGGCTTGTGCCCTGCAGACGGGCCCCATGACTCTGTGTAGAGAGCTGGAGGGGGTTGTGGCCATGTGGAAAGTGCATTTGGCCCTGTGGAGGGGAGCTATGGCCCTGTAAAGAGAGCCTGTTGTCCTGTGGAATTGGAGGGGATTGTGGCCCTGTGGAAAGGCTTGTGGCCCGGCAGAAGGAGCCAGTGGTCCTGTGGAGAGAGCTGAAAGGGTTGAGGCCCTGTGGAGAGGCCTGTGACCCTGTATAGGGGTCTGTTGCCCCGCAGAGGGGCATGTGGCGATGTAAAGACAGCTGGATGGAGTTGTGGCCTGTGGAAAAGGCCATGTGGAGCGTGCTGGAGGGGCCTGTGGAAGGCTCTGGAGTAAGATGGGGGCCTATGAAGTCCTTTGCAGTAAACATCTAAATTTTCAAGCTTCGAGTCCGATTTGCAACAGGGTTGACTCCAATGTTGCCGAACTGCAACAAAAATTGACTCTTGTTGCAAAAGTGCAACATGATTGCCTGTGGAGAGAGCTGGATGGTGCTTGTGGCACTGTGGAAAGACCTGTGGCCCGGTAGTAGCCTGTGGTCCTGTGGAGAGAGCTGAAGGTGTTGTGGCCCTGTGGAAAGGCCTGTGACCCTGTATAGGGGTCTGTTGCCCTGTGGAGAGAGCTGGAGGGGCTTGTGCCCTATGGAAATGACTATGGCCATGTAGAAAGGCCCTTTGGCCTTGAAGAGGGGGCTTGTGTCCTGCAGACGGGCCCTGTGTCTCTGTGGAGAGAGCTAAAGGGGGCTGTGGCCGTGCAGAAAGTGCATTTGGCCCTGTGGAGGGGAGCTATGGCTCTGTAAAGAGAGCTTGTTGTCCTGTGGAGAAGAGTTGGAGGGGATTGTGGCCCTGTAGAAATGCTTATGGCCCGGCAGAAGGAGCCAGTGGTCCTGTGGAGAGAGCTGAAGGGGTTGAGGCCCTGTGGAAAGGCCTGTGACCCTGTATAGGGGTCTGTGGCCCCGCAGAGGGGCATGTGGCGATGTAAAGAGAGCTGGAGGGAGTTGTGGCCTGCAGAAAAGGCCATGTGGAGCGGGCTGGAGGGGCCTGTGGAAGGGTCTGAAGTAAGATTTGGGCCTAAGAAGTCCTTTTTTCGGTAAACAACAGCAACATGATTGCCTGTGGAGAGAGCTAGAGGGACTTGTAGCACTGTGTAAAAGCCTGTGGCCGGGTAGGAGCCTGTGGTCCTGTGGAGAGAGCTGAAGGTGTTGTGGCCCTGTGGAAAGGCCTGTGACCCTGTATAGCGTTCGTTGCCCTGTGGAGAGAGCTGGAGGGGCTCGTACCCTATGGAAATGACTATGGCCATGCAGAAAGGCCTTTTGGCTTTGAAGAGGGGGCTTGTGCCCTGGAGACGGGCCCTGTGACTCTGTGGAGAGGGCTGTTGGGAGTTGTGGCCGTGTGGAAAGTGCATTTGGCCCTGTGGAGGTGAGCTATGGCCCTGTAAAGAGAGCTTCTTGTCCTGTGGAGAGAGCTGGAGGGTGTTGTGGCCATGTGGAAAGGTCTGTGGCCCTATGGATAGGCCCTTTGGCCTTATGGAAGGGGCTGTGTCCCTGTGGTGAGAGGTGGAAGGAGTTGTGGGCTGTGGAAAAGCCTGTGGTCCTGTGGAGACAGCTGAAGGGGTTGAGGCCCTGTGGAAAGGCCTGTGACCCTGTATAGGGGTCTGTGGCCCCGCAGAGGGGCATGTGGCGATGTAAAGAGAGCTGGAGGGAGTTGTGGCCTGAGGAAAAGGCCATGTGGAGTGGGCTGGAAAGGCCTGTGGAAGGCTCTGGAGTAAGATTTGGGCCTATCAAGTCCTTTGCAGTAAACAACATGCAACATGATTGCATGTGGAGAGAGCTGGAGGGGCTTGTGGCACTGTGGAAAGGCCTGTGGCCCAGTAGGAGCCTGTGGTCCTGTGGAGAGAGCTGAAGGTGTTGTGGCCCTGTGGAAAGGCCTGTGACCCTGTATAGGGGTCCGTTGCCCTGTGGAGAGAGCTGGAGGGGCTTGTGCCCTATGGAAATGACTATGGCCATGTAGAAAGGCCTTTTCGCCTTGAAGAGGGGGCTTGTGCCCTGCAGACGGGCCTTGTGTCTCTGTGGAGAGAGCTAAAGGGGGCTGTGGCCATGCAGAAAGTGCATTTGGCCCTGTGGAGGGGAGCTATGGCCCGGTAAAGAGAGCTTGTTGTCGTGTGGAGAAGAGTTGGAGGGGATTGTGGCCCTGTGGAAAGGCCTGTGACCCAGTAGGAGCCTGTGGTCCTGTGGAGAGAGCTGAAGGTGTTGTGGCCCTGTGGAAAGGCCTGTGATCCTGTATAGGGGTCTGTTGCCCTGTGGAGAGAGCTGGATGGGCTCGTGCCCTATGGAAATGACTATGGCCATGTAGAAAGGCCTTTTGGCCTTGAAGAGGGGGCTTGTGCCCTGCAAACGGGCCCTGTGACTCTGTGGAGAGAGCTGTTGGGAGTTGTGGCCGTGTGGAAAGTGCATTTGGCCCTGTGGAGGTGAGCTATGGCCCTGTAAAGAGAGCTTCTTGTCCTGTGGAGAGAGCTGGAGGGTGTTGTGGCCCTGTGGAAAGGTATGTGGCCCTATGGATAGGCCCTTTAGCCTTGTGGAAAGGGCTGTGGCCCTGTGGTGAGAGCTGGAAGGAGTTGTGGGCTGTGGAAAAGCCTGTGGTCCTGTGGAGACATCTGAAGGGGTTGAGGCCCTGTGGAAAGGCCTGTGACCCTGTATAGGGGTCTGTGGCCCCGCAGAGGGGCATGTGGCGATGTAAAGAGAGCTGGAGGGAGTTGTGGCCTGAGGAAAAGGCCATGTGGAGCGGGCTGGAGAGGCCTGTGGAAGGCTCTGGAGTAAGGTTTGAGCCTATGAAGTCCTTTGCAGTAAACAACATGCAACATGATTGCCTGTGGAGAGAGCTGGAGGGGCTTGTGGCACTGTGGAAAGGCCTGTGGCCCATTAGGAGCCTGTGGTCCTGTGGAGAGAGCTGAAGGTGTTGTGGCCCTGTGGAAAGGCCTGTGATCCTGTATAGGGGTCCGTTGCTCTATGGAGAGAGATGGAGGGGCTCGTGCCCTATGGAAATGACTATGGCCATGTAGAAGGGCCTTTTGGCCTTAAAGAGGGGGCTTGTGCCCTGCAGACGGGCCCTTTGACTCTTTGGAGAGGGCTGTTGGGAGTTGTGGCCGTGTGGAAAGTGCATTTGGCCCTGTGGAGGTGAGCTATGGCCCTGTAAAGAGAGCTTCTTGTCCTGTGGAGAGAGCTGGAGGGTGTTGTGGCCATGTGGAAAGGTCTGTGGCCCTATGGATAGGCCCTTTGGCCTTATGGAAGGGGCTGTGTCCCTGTGGTGAGAGGTGGAAGGAGTTGTGGGCTGTGGAAAAGCCTGTGGTCCTGTGGAGACAGCTGAAGGGGTTGAGGCCCTGTGGAAAGGCCTGTGACCCTGTATAGGGGTCTGTGGCCCCGCAGAGGGGCATGTGGCGATGTAAAGAGAGCTGGAGGGAGTTGTGGCCTGAGGAAAAGGCCATGTGGAGCGGGCTGGAAAGGCCTGTGGAAGGCTCTGGAGTAAGATTTGGGCCTATCAAGTCCTTTGCAGTAAACAACATGCAACATGATTGCATGTGGAGAGAGCTGGAGGGGCTTGTGGCACTGTGGAAAGGCCTGTGGCCCAGTAGGAGCCTGTGGTCCTGTGGAGAGAGCTAAAGGTGTTGTGGCCCTGTGGAAAGGCCTGTGACCCGGTATAGGGGTCCGTTGCCCTGTGGAGAGAGCTGGAGGGGCTTGTGCCCTATGGAAATGACTATGGCCATGTAGAAAGGCCTTTTGGCCTTGAAGAGGGGGCTTGTGCCCTGCAAACGGGCCTTGTGTCTCTGTGGAGAGAGCTAAAGGGGCCTGTGGCCATGCAGAAAGTGCATTTGGCCCTGTGGAGGGGAGCTATGGCCCGGTAAAGAGAGCTTGTTGTCGTGTGGAGAAGAGTTGGAGGGGATTGTGGCCCTGTGGAAAGGCCTGTGGCCCAGTAGGAGCCTGTGGTCCTGTGGAGAGAGCTGAAGGTGTTGTGGCCCTGTGGAAAGGCCTGTGATCCTGTATAGGGGTCCGTTGCTCTATGGAGAGAGATGGAGGGGCTCGTGCCCTATGGAAATGACTATGGCCATGTAGAAAGGCCTTTTGGCCTTGAAGAGGGGGCTTGTGCCCTGCAGACGGGCCCTGTGACTCTGTGGAGAGAGCTGTTGGGAGTTGTGGCCGTGTGGAAAGTGCATTTGGCCCTGTGGAGGTGAGCTATGGCCCTGTAAAGAGAGCTTCTTGTCCTGTGGAGAGAGCTGGAGGGTGTTGTGGCCCTGTGGAAAGGTCTGTGGCCCTATGGATAGGCCCTTTAGCCTTGTGGAAAGGGCTGTGGCCCTGTGGTGAGAGCTGGAAGGAGATGTGGGCTGTGGAAAAGCCTGTGGTCCTGTGGAGACAGCTGAAGGGGTTGAGGCCCTGTGGAAAGGCCTGTGACCCTGTATAGGGGTCTGTGGCCCCGCAGAGGGGCATGTGGCGATGTAAAGAGAGCTGGAGGGAGTTGTGGCCTGAGGAAAAGGCCATGTGGAGCGGGCTGGAGAGGCCTGTGGAAGGCTCTGGAGTAAGATTTGAGCCTATGAAGTCCTTTGCAGTAAACAACATGCAACATGATTGCCTGTGGAGAGAGCTGGAGGGGCTTGTGGCACTGTGGAAAGGCCTGTGGCCCAGTAGGAGCCTGTGGTCCTGTGGAGAGAGCTGAAGGTGTTGTGGCCCTGTGGAAAGGCCTGTGACCCTGTATAGGGGTCCGTTGCCCTGTGGAGAGAGCTGGAGGGGCTCGTGCCCTATGGAAATGACTATAGCCATGTAGAAAGGCCTTTTGGCCTTGAAGAGGGCGCTTGTGCCCTACAGACGGGCCCTGTGACACTGTGGAGAGAGCTGTTGGAAGTTGTGACCGTGTGGAAAGTGCATTTGGCCCTGTGGAGGTGAGCTATGGCCCTGTAAAGAGAGCTTCTTGTCCTGTGGAGAGAGCTGGAGGGTGTTGTGGCCCTGTGTAAAGGTCTGTGGCCCTATGGATAGGCCCTTTAGCCTTGTGGAAGGGGCTGTGGCCCTGTGGTGAGAGCTGGAAAGAGTTGTGGGCTGTGGAAAAGCCTGTGGTCCTGTGGAGACAGCTGAAGGGGTTGAGGCTCTGTGGAAAGGCCTGTGACCCTGTATAGGGGTCTGTGGCCCCGCAGAGGGGCATGTGGCGATGTAAAGAGAGCTGGAGGGAGTTGTGGCCTGAGGAAAAGGCCACGTGGAGCGGGCTGGAGAGGCCTGTGGAAGGCTCTGGAGTAAGATTTGGGCCTATGAAGTCCTTTGCAGTAAACAACATGCAACATGATTGCCTGTGGAGAGAGCTGGAGGGGCTTGTGGCCCTGTGGAAAGGCCTGTGACCCTGTATAGGGGTCCGTTGCCCTGTGGAGAGAGCTGGAGGGGCTCGTGCCCTATGGAAATGACTATGGCCATGTAGAAAGGCCTTTTGGCCTTGAAGAGGGGGCTTGTGCCCTGCAGACTGTCCTTGTGTCTCTGTGGAGAGAGCTAAAGGGGGCTGTGGCCGTGCAGAAAGTGCTTTTGGCCCTGTGCAGGGGAGCTATGGCCCGGTAAAGAGAGCTTGTTGTCCTGTGGAGAAGAGTTGGAGGGGATTGTGGCCCTGTGGAATGGCCTGTGACCCTGTATAGGGGTCTGTGGCCCCGCAGAGGGGCATGTGGCGATGTAAAGAGAGCTGGAGGGAGTTGTGGCCTGCGGAAAAGGCCATATGGAGCGGGCTGGAGGGGCCTGTGTAAGGGTCTAAAGTAAGATTTGGGCCTATGAAGTCCTTTTGCGGTAAACAACATGCAACATGATTGCCTGTGGAGAGAGCTGGAGGGACTTGTAGCACTGTGGAAAGGCCTGTGGCCGGGTAGGAGCCTGTGGTCCTGTGGAGAGAGCTGAAGGTGTTGTGGTCACACAAATGAGCCCTTTTAACTGATTAAAGGGGGGTGGAGGAGGCTGTGGCCCTGATGAAAGAGCTGAAAGCGGTTGTAGCCTTGTAGAAGGAGCCTGTGGTCCTCTGGAGAGAGCTGGAGGGGGTTATTGCCTTGGGGAAATGCCTATGGCCCTGCGGAGGGGACCTATGACCCTTTGAAAAAGGCCTTTGGCCTTTTGGAGGGGGCTGTTGCCTTGTAAAGGGAGCCTCTGTCCTTTTTAAGAGAGACAGAGGGGGTTGTGGCCTTATGGAAAAGCCTATGACACAGTGAAAGGGCCCTGTGGAGAGAGGTGAAGGCGGTTGTGGCCCTGTGTAAATGCCTGTAAACCTGTAGAAGGAGCCTGTGGTTCTGTGGAGAGAGCTTGAGGGGGGTTATGGCCCTATGGAAATGACTATGGCCCCGTGGAATGGACCTATAGCCCTTTGCAAAGGGCCTTTGGCCTTGTGGAGGGGGCTGTGCCCTGCAGAAGGAGCCTGTGGCCCTGTTGAGAGAGCCAGAGGGGGTTGTGGCCCTATTTAAAGGCCAGTGGCCCTGTAGACTGGCCCCTTGGCCTTGATGAAGGGGCTTGTGCCCAGCAGACGGGCCCAGTGACTCTGTGGAGAGAGCTGGAGGGGATTGTGGCCATGTGGAAAGTGCATTTGGCCCTGTGGAGGGGAGCTATGGCTCTGTAAAGAGCATGATGGCTGGCTATCGTGTGCCCACGGCTGTCTCCAGCCGGCCCTCAAGGTTTATATTTTTTATCATCATCTTATTTTTATTTTTATATAGCGCTTACATATTCCACAGCGCTTTACATACATTATTGTCGCTGTCCCCATTGGGGCTCACAATCTAGATTCCCTATCAGTGTGTCTTTGGAGTGTGGGAGGAAACCGGAGAACCCGGAGGAAACCCATGCAAACACGGGGAGAACATACAAACTCGTTTCAGATGTTGTCCTTGGTGGGATATAAATATAACACCCCCATGAAGGCTGGCTATCCGCGTGCACACGGCTCTCGCCAGCCAGCCCTAAAGGTTTATATTTTTATTTATAAGAAATGCAACCATGAAGGCTGGCTATCGTGTGCCCATGGCTGTCACCAGCCAGCCCTCAATTTTTTTTATTTTTTTTAATAACATTAAAACCACGAGGGCTGGCTCTCGTGTGCCCATGGCTGTCTCCAGCCAGCCCTGAGGAAGCATTTGAAAAAAGAAAAAAAAAAGCTAAGGTTTGTATGTTATTTCATTTGAGATAAGGCTGCAGAACGACTTGTGTATTTGGCCAATTGTCAGCAAAACATCTTGTAGTACAGAAAAGATAAGAGACTCCGTCTGCAGACGTCTGAAAAGTTGAGAGTGAACTCAATTGTAGAAGTGTGAAAAATCTGTCCATGTCACAAACTCAAAGTTATGGAGGGCACCATCTAATCACTATGGGATCAACATGCAGCATACCAAATATATATAAACATCGGCAAGAAGAAAAGGGGTATGCTCTTGTGCAGTGATCACCCAATCTAGACAATACTTCAATAAATTACAATGAATTATATTTTTTATAAATACATACAAACAATGTCACAATCCAATTCATGAAAACACAAGTAAAAGTTAATATAGTGGAATTACCCACTAATGGAAAGCCCACCTACTCCAAAATCCATCCCAGAAAAACACATGATTGTAATATATCAAGTAAAGATCAAATATACACTTAGGCTGTCCCTGGTGATCAATTTTGCACATTAATATACTGACTGGCAAATCCGCCACCAGTATTAGAGGTAATGCACTATAGCACAAAATATATACTATAGCAGACAATATAATAAAATGTAAGAATCCAAGGCAAAAACCACACAAATACAGGGCATTAAACTGGTCAGTGCCATATATTCACACACCAGAAGAAACAATATCCAAAACACAAATAAATAAACACCCCATTCATGCTGTTAGTGCCCCTGCTATTCCCATTAGTACTGGAATCAATAATCACCACACATGGGCAGGGCCGGCTCCAGGTTTTTGTGGGCCCTAGGCGAAAGTCTCAGTGGGCCCCTTTAACACATATCACGATTCATAATGCACAGATACTGCAGAAATATATATAATATATATATATATATATATATATATATATATATATATATATAGTGTGTCCACGGCTGCCTCTAGCCAGCCCTCAAATTTATTTTTTTTCTTTAATAACACAAACACCATGAGAGCTGGCTATCGTGTGTCCACTGCTGCCTCTAGCCAGCCCTCAAATTTATTTTTTTTCTTTAATAACACAAACACCATGAGGGCTGGCTATCGTGTGTCCATGGCTGCCTCTAGCCAGCCCTCAAATTTATTTTTTTTCTTTAATAACACAAACACCATGAGAGCTGGCTATCGTGTGTCCACGGCTGCCTCTAGCCAGCCCTCAAATTTATTTTTTTTCTTTAATAACACAAACACCATGAGGGCTGGCTATCGTGTGTCCACGGCTGCCTCTAGCCAGCCCTTAAATTTTTTTTTTCTTTAATAACACAAACACCATGAGGGCTGGCTATCGTGTGTCCACGGCTGCCTCTAGCCAGCCCTTAAATTTTTTTTTTCTTTAATAACACAAACACCATGAGGGCTGGCTATCGTGTGTCCACGGCTGCCTCTAGCCAGCCCTTAAATTTTTTTTTTCTTTAATAACACAAACACCATGAGGGCTGGCTATGGTGTGTCCACGGCTGCCTCTAGCCAGCCCTAAAATTATTATTTTTTCTTTAATAACACAAACACCATGAGGGCTGGCAATCGTGTGTCCACGGCTGCCTCTAGCCAGCCCTAAAATTATTATTTTTTCTTTAATAACACAAACACCATGAGGGCTGGCTTTGAGGAAGGGAGCTATGGCCCTGTAAAGTTAGCTTGTTGTCCTGTGGAGAAGAGTTTGAGCGGATTGTGGCCCTGTGGAAATTCTTGTGGCTCGGCAGAAGGAGCCAGTGGTCCTGTGGAGAGAGCTGAAGGGGTTGAGGCCCTGTGGAAAGGCCTGTGACCCTGTATAGGAGTCTGTGGCCCCGCAGAGGGGCATGTGGCGATGTAAAGAGAGATGGAGGGAGTTGTGGCCTGAGGAAAAGGCCATGTGGAGCGGGCTGGAGAGGCCTGTGGAAGGCTCTGGAGTAAGATTTGGGCCTATGAAGTCCTTTGCAGTAAACAACATGCAACATGATTGCCTGTGGAGAGAGCTGGAGGGGCTTGTGGCACTGTGGAAAGGCCTGTGGCCCAGTAGGAGCCTGTGGTACTGTGGAGAGAGCTGAAGGTTTTGTGGCCCTGTGGAAAGGATTTTAAGCGCAGCAGAAACGCTGCGGAAAAATCCGCAGCATGGGCATTAACATTGCGGAATGCCACTGAGTACCATGGGGTGCGGATTACCAAGTGTTTCACAAGCGTTTCCGCTGCGTAAATTACGCAACATATACGCTTGTAAATCGCTACATGGGCACGCAGCCTGAGGCTGTGTTCACATACCACGCTTTTTTCCGGTCCAGAGGAGAAGTGATGTCACAGAGGAGGATGAAGAATCCTGTTCCTCCTCCCCTTTGTGACATGTCTGCCAGCCCCCATTTCATTTTGCAATATAATACTATACAGTACGAAATCAAAATTAAATAAATCAAGATGTATTAAAAATAATAAAGAATTAATCCTTACCCTTTCAGACGCCTTTTTGGTCTATCTGGTGCAGAGCCAAGGCCACGTGCTGAGCGACAGGACCTTCCATGATGTCACAGGAAGGTCCTGTCGCTTGGTATTTGGCTTTGGTTCTGCACCGGATAGCCCTAAAAGGCATCGGAAAGGGTAAGTATTAATTCTATTGTGATGTCATAATACCCCACAACTATTAGTAGAGGCAAAAAAGTGACACATTTATTCCATTTTATTTATTGAAAGAAATTAGGCTTAAACCAAAAATGACATGATGGGGCGGATTGCCTGTAAAGATGCCTTCTTTTTAATGTATTGATCTTCATGGAATAAAGTAAAATTCATCGTATGGAAACCGGTGCCAGCATTCCTTTTTTCATGTTTGACTTTCAGGCGGTGGCCTACCGCCACTGAGCACCTGACCGGATCCACTGATTGGAAGGAGGGGGGAGCTTTCCATTTCCCAATTTTCTCATTTGGCTCCAAAAATAACATGTCAATCAAGAAAACTGGTATAAAGGAGCATGGCATAGGTGACATTTCTTTGCAAGCATTCAACCTGTGTAAAGAAAAAAAGAATATTAAACAGTGCAGTATACTATATCAGGTTCCTTTACTCGAGCTGACCAATGGTCAATAGGTCACTCAAATGAGTCCTTTTAACTGACTAAAGGGGGGTGGAGGAGGCTGTGGCCCTGATGAAAGAGCTGAAAAGGGTTGTAGCCTTGTAGAAGGAGCCTGTGGAGAGAGCTGGAGGGGGTTATTGCCTTGGGGAAATGCCTATGGCTCTGTGGAAGGGACCTGTGGCCCTTTGAAAAAGGCCTTTGGACTTGTGGAGGGGGCTGTGGCCTTGTAAAGGGAGCCTCTGTCCTTTTTGAGAGAGACAGAGGGGGTTGTGGCCTTATGGAAAAGCCTATGACACAGTGAAAGGGCCCTGTGGAGAGAGGTGAAGGTCGTTGTGGCCCTGTATAAATGCCTGTAAACCTGTAGAAGGAGCCTGTTGTTCTGTGGAGAGAGCTTGAGGGGGTTATGGCCCTATGGAAATGACTATGGCCCTGTGGAATGGACCTATGGCTCTTTGCAAAGGGCCTTTGGCCTTGTGGAGGGGGCCCTTGCCCTGTAGAAGGAGCCTGTGGCCCTCTTGAGAGAGCCAGAGGAGGTTGTGGCACTATTTAAAGGCCAGTGGCCCTGTAGAAAGGCCCCTTGGCCTTGATGAAGGGGCTTGTGCCCTGCAGACGGGCCCCATGACTCTGTGTAGAGAGCTGGAGGGGGTTGTGGCCATGTGGAAAGTGCATTTGGCCCTGTGGAGGGGAGCTATGGCCCTGTAAAGAGAGCCTGTTGTCCTGTGGAATTGGAGGGGATTGTGGCCCTGTGGAAAGGCTTGTGGCCGGCAGAAGGAGCCAGTGGTCCTGTGGAGAGAGCTGAAGGGGTTGAGGCCCTGTGGAGAGGCCTGTGACCCTGTATAGGGGTCTGTTGCCCCGCAGAGGGGCATGTGGCGATGTAAAGAGAGCTGGATGGAGTTGTGGCCTGTGGAAAAGGCCATGTGGAGCGTGCTGGAGGGGCCTGTGGAAGGCTCTGGAGTAAGATGGGGGCCTATGAAGTCCTTTGCAGTAAACATCTAAATTTTCAATCTTCGTGTCCGATTTGCAACAGGGTTGACTCCAATGTTGCCGAACTGCAACAAAAATTGACTCTTGTTGCAAAAGTGCAACATGATTGCCTGTGGAGAGAGCTGGATGGTGCTTGTGGCACTGTGGAAAGACCTGTGGCCCGGTAGCAGCCTGTGGTCCTGTGGAGAGAGCTGAAGGTGTTGTGGCCCTGTGGAAAGGCCTGTGACCCTGTATAGGGGTCCGTTGCCCTGTGGAGAGAGTTGGAGGGGCTTGTGCCCTATGGAAATGACTATGGCCATGTAGAAAGGCCTTTTGGCCTTGAAGAGGGGGCTTGTGCCCTGCATACGGGCCTTGTGTCTCTGTGGAGAGAGCTAAAGGGGGCTGTGGCCGTGCAGAAAGTGCATTTGGCCCTGTGGAGGGGAGCTATGGCCCTGTAAAGAGAGCTTGTTGTCCTGTGGAGAAGAGTTGGAGGGGATTGTGGCTCTGTGGAAAGGCTTGTGGCCCGGCAGAAGTAGGCAGTGGTGCTGTGGAGAGAGCTGAAGGGGTTGAGGCCCTGTGGAAAGGCCTGTGACCCTGTATAGGGGTCTGTGGCCCCGCAGAGGGGCATGTGGCGATGTAAAGAGAGCTGGAGGGAGTTGTGGCCTGAGGAAAAGGCCATGTGGAGCGGGCTGGAGGGGCCTGTGGAAGGCTCTGGAGTAAGGTTTGGGCCTATGAAGTCCTCTGCAGTAAACAACATGCAACATGATTGCCTGTGGAGAGAGCTGAAGCTGTTGTGGCCCTGTGGAAAGGACTGTGACCCTGTACAGGGGTCCGTTGCCCTGTGGAGAGAGCTGGAGGTGCTCGTGCCCTATGGGAATGACTATGGCCATGTAGAAAGGCCTTTTGGCCTTGAAGAGGGGCTTGTGCCCTGCAGACGGGCCCTGTGACTCTGTGGAGAGGGCTGTTGGGAGTTGTGGCCGTGTGGAAAGTGCATTTGGCCCTGTGGAGGTGAGCTATGGCCCTGTAAAGAGAGCTTCTTGTCCTGTGGAGAGAGCTGGAGCGTGTTGTGGCCCTGTGGAAAGGTCTGTGGCCCTATGGATAGGCCCTTTAGCCTTGTGGAAGGGGCTGTGGCCCTGTGGTGAGAGCTGGAAGGAGTTGTGGGCTGTGGAAAAGCCTGTGGTCCTGTGGAGAGAGCTGAAGGGGTTGAGGCCCTGTGGAAAGGCCTGTGACCCTGTATAGGGGTCTGTGGCCCCGCAGAGGGGCATGTGGCGATGTAAAGAGAGCTGGAGGGAGTTGTGGCCTGAGGAAAAGGCCATGTGGAGCCGGCTGGAGGGGCCTGTGGAAGGCTCTGGAGTAAGATTTGGGCCTATGAAGTCCTTTGCACTAAAAAGCATGCAACATGATTGCCTGTGGAGAGAGCTAGAGGGGCTTGTGGCACTGTGGAAAGTCCTGTGGCTCAGTAGGAGCCTGTGGTCCTGTGGAGAGAGCTGAAGGTGTTGTGGTCACTCAATTGAGCCCTTTTAACTGATTAAAGGGGGGCGGAGGAGGCTGTGGCCCTGATGAAAGAGCTCAAAGGGGTTGTAGTCTTGTAGAAGGAGCCTGTGGTCCTGTGGAGAGAGCTGGAGGGGGTTATTGCCTTGGGGAAATGCCTATGGCCCTGCGAAAGGGACCTGTGGCCCTTTGAAAAAGGCCTTTGGCCTTGTGGAGGGGGCTGTTGCCTTGTAAAGGGAGCCTCTGTCCTTTTTGAGAGAGACAGAGGGGGTTGTGGCCTTATGGAAAGGCCTATGACACAGTGAAAGGGCCCTGTCGCCTTGTGGAGAGAGGTGAAGGCGGATGTGTCCCTGTGTATATGCCTGTAAACCTGTAGAAGGAGCCTGCGGTTCTGTGGAGAGAGCTTGAGGGGGGTTATGGCCCTATGGAAATGACTATGGCCCTGTGGAATGGACCTATGGCCCTTTGCAAAGGGCCTTTGGCCTTGTGGAGGGGGCCCTTGCCCTGTAGAAGGAGCCTGTGGCCCTCTTGAGAGAGCCAGAGGAGGTTGTGGCACTATTTAAAGGCCAGTGGCCCTGTAGAAAGGCCCCTTGGCCTTGATGAAGGGGCTTGTGCCCTGCAGACGGGCCCCATGACTCTGTGTAGAGAGCTGGAGGGGGTTGTGGCCATGTGGAAAGTGCATTTGGCCCTGTGGAGGGGAGCTATGGCCCTGTAAAGAGAGCCTGTTGTCCTGTGGAATTGGAGGGGATTGTGGCCCTGTGGAAAGGCTTGTGGCCCGGCAGAAGGAGCCAGTGGTCCTGTGGAGAGAGCTGAAAGGGTTGAGGCCCTGTGGAGAGGCCTGTGACCCTGTATAGGGGTCTGTTGCCCCGCAGAGGGGCATGTGGCGATGTAAAGACAGCTGGATGGAGTTGTGGCCTGTGGAAAAGGCCATGTGGAGCGTGCTGGAGGGGCCTGTGGAAGGCTCTTTAGTAAGATGGGGGCCTATGAAGTCCTTTGCAGTAAACATCTAAATTTTCAAGCTTCGTGTCCGATTTGCAACAGGGTTGACTCCAATGTTGCCGAACTGCAACAAAAATTGACTCTTGTTGCAAAAGTGCAACATGATTGCCTGTGGAGAGAGCTGTATGGTGCTTGTGGCACTGTGGAAAGACCTGTGGCCCGGTAGTAGCCTGTGGTCCTGTGGAGAGAGCTGAAGGTGTTGTGGCCCTGTGGAAAGGCCTGTGACCCTGTATAGGGGTCCGTTGCCCTGTGGAGAGAGCTGGAGGGGCTTGTGCCCTATGGAAATGACTATGGCCATGTAGAAAGGCCCTTTGGCCTTGAAGAGGGGGCTTGTGTCCTGCAGACGGGCCCTGTGTCTCTGTGGAGAGAGCTAAAGGGGGCTGTGGCCGTGCAGAAAGTGCATTTGGCCCTGTGGAGGGGAGCTATGGCTCTGTAAAGAGAGCTTGTTGTCCTGTGGAGAAGAGTTGGAGGGGATTGTGGCCCTGTGGAAATGCTTGTGGCCCGGCAGAAGGAGCCAGTGGTCTTGTGGAGAGAGCTGAAGGGGTTGAGGCCCTGTGGAAAGGCCTGTGACCCTGTATAGGGGTCTGTGGCCCCGCAGAGGGGCATGTGGCGATGTAAAGAGAGCTGGAGGGAGTTGTGGCCTGCGGAAAAGGCCATGTGGAGCGGGCTGGAGGGGCCTGTGGAAGGGTCTGAAGTAAGATTTGGGCCTATGAAGTCCTTTTTTCGGTAAACAACATGCAACATGATTGCCTGTGGAGAGAGCTAGAGGGACTTGTAGCACTGTGGAAAAGCCTGTCGCCGGGTAGGAGCCTGTGGTCCTGTGGAGAGAGCTGAAGGTGTTGTGGCCCTGTGGAAAGGCCTGTGACCCTGTATAGCGGTCCGTTGCCCTGTGGAGAGAGCTTGAGGGGCTCGTGCCCTATGGAAATGACTATGGCCATGCAGAAAGGCCTTTTGGCTTTGAAGAGGGGGCTTGTGCCCTGCAGACGGGCCCTGTGACTCTGTGGAGAGGGCTGTTGGGAGTTGTGGCCGTGTGGAAAGTGCATTTGGCCCTGTGGAGGTGAGCTATGGCCCTGTAAAGAGAGCTTCTTGTCCGGTGGAGAGAGCTGGAGGGTGTTGTGGCCATGTGGAAAGGTTTGTGGCCCTATGGATAGGCCCTTTGGCCTTGTGGAAGGGGCTTTGGCCCTGTGGTGAGAGGTGGAAGGAGTTGTGGGCTGTGGAAAAGCCTGTGGTCCTGTGGAGACAGCTGAAGGGGTTGAGGCCCTGTGGAAAGGCCTGTGACCCTGTATAGGGGTCTGTGGCCCCGCAGAGGGTGCATGTGGCGATGTAAAGAGAGCTGGAGGGAGTTGTGGTCTGAGGAAAAGGCCATGTGGAGTGGGCTGGAAAGGCCTGTGGAAGGCTCTGGAGTAAGATTTGGGCCTACGAAGTCCTTTGCAGTAAACAACATGCAACATGATTGCCTGTGGAGAGAGCTGGAGGGGCTTGTGGCACTGTGGAAAGGCCTGTGGCCCAGTAGGAGCCTGTGGTCCTGTGGAGAGAGCTGAAAGTGTTGTGGCCCAGTGTAAAGGACTGTGACCCTGTATAGTGGTCCGTTGCCCTGTGGAGAGAGCTGGAGGGGCTTGTGCCCTATGGAAATGACTATGGCCATGTAGAAAGGCCTTTTGGCCTTGAAGAGGGGGCTTGTGCCCTGCAGACGGGCCTTGTGTCTCTGTGGAGAGAGCTAAAGGGGGCTGTGGCCATGCAGAAAGTGCATTTGGCCCTGTGGAGGGGAGCTATGGCCCGGTAAAGAGAGCTTGTTGTCGTGTGGAGAAGAGTTGGAGGGGATTGTGGCCCTGGGGAAAGGCCTGTGACCCTGTATAGGGGTCCGTTGCCCTGTGGAGAGAGCTGGAGGGGCTCGTGCCCTATGGAAATGACTATGGCCATGTAGAAAGGCCTTTTGGCCTTGAAGAGGGGGCTTGTGCCCTGCAGACGGGCCTTGTGACTCTGTGGAGAGAGCTGTTGGGAGTTGTGGCCGTGTGGAAAGTGCATTTGGCCCTGTGGAGGTGAGCTATGGCCCTGTAAAGAGAGCTTCTTGTCCTGTGGAGAGAGCTGGAGGGTGTTGTGGCCCTGTGGAAATGTCTGTGGCCCTATGGATAGGCCCTTTAGCCTTGTGGAAGGAGCTGTGGCCCTGTGGTGAGAGCTGGAAGGAGTTGTGGGCTGTGGAAAAGCCTGTGGTCCTGTGGAGAGAGCTGAAGGGGTTGAGGCCCTGTGGAAAGGCCTGTGACCCTGTATAGGGATCTGTGGCCCCGCAGAGGGGCATGTGGCGATGTAAAGAGAGCTGGAGGGAGTTGTGGCCTGCGGAAAAGGCCATGTGGAGCGGGCTGGAGAGGCCTGTGGAAGGGTCTGAAGTAAGATTTGGGCCTATGAAGTCCTTTTGCGGTAAACAACATGAAACATGTGGAGAGAGCTGGAGGGACTTGTAGCACTGTGGAAAGGCCTGTGGCCGGGCTGGAGCCTGTGGTCCTGTGGAAGTGCTGAAGGTGTTGTGGCCCTGTGGAAAGGCCTGTGACCCTGTATAGCGGTCCGTTGCCCTGTGGAGAGAGCTGGAGGGGCTTGTGCCCTATGGAAATGACTATGGCCATGTAGAAAGGCCTTTTGGCCTTGAAGAGGGGGCTTGTGCCCTGCAGACGGGCCTTGTGTCTCTGTGGAGAGAGCTAAAGGGGGCTGTGGCCGTGCAGAAAGTGCATTTGGCCCTGTGGAGGGGAGCTATGGCCCTGTAAAGAGAGCTTGTTGTCCTGTGGAGAAGAGTTGGAGGGGATTGTGGCCCTGTGGAAAGGCTTGTAGCCCGGCAGAAGGAGGCAGTGTTCCTATGGAGAGAGCTGAAGGGGTTGAGGCCCTGTGGAAAGGCATGTGACCCTGTATAGGGGTCTGTGGCCCCGCAGAGGGGCATGTGGCGATGTAAA
This sequence comes from Phyllobates terribilis, assembly GCF_046119375.1. Lineage (NCBI taxonomy): Eukaryota > Metazoa > Chordata > Amphibia > Anura > Dendrobatidae > Phyllobates > Phyllobates terribilis. The sequence continues at coordinate 321,019,083 of NW_027362764.1, read as the reverse complement.
GAGAGCTGGAGGGAGTTGTGGCCTGAGGAAAAGGCCATGTGGAGCGGGCTGGAGGGGCCTGTGGAAGGCTCTGGAGTAAGGTTTGGGCCTATGAAGTCCTCTGCAGTAAACAACATGCAACATGATTGCCTGTGGAGAGAGCTGAAGCTGTTGTGGCCCTGTGGAAAGGACTGTGACCCTGTACAGGGGTCCGTTGCCCTGTGGAGAGAGCTGGAGGTGCTCGTGCCCTATGGGAATGACTATAGCCATGTAGAAAGGCCTTTTGGCCTTGAAGAGGGGCTTGTGCCCTGCAGACGGGCCCTGTGACTCTGTGGAGAGGGCTGTTGGGAGTTGTGGCCGTGTGGAAAGTGCATTTGGCCCTGTGGAGGTGAGCTATGGCCCTGTAAAGAGAGCTTCTTGTCCTGTGGAGAGAGCTGGAGCGTGTTGTGGCCCTGTGGAAAGGTCTGTGGCCCTATGGATAGGCCCTTTAGCCTTGTGGAAGGGGCTGTGGCCCTGTGGTGAGAGCTGGAAGGAGTTGTGGGCTGTGGAAAAGCCTGTGGTCCTGTGGAGAGAGCTGAAGGGGTTGAGGCCCTGTGGAAAGGCCTGTGACCCTGTATAGGGGTCTGTGGCCCCGCAGAGGGGCATGTGGCGATGTAAAGAGAGCTGGAGGGAGTTGTGGCCTGAGGAAAAGGCCATGTGGAGCCGGCTGGAGGGGCCTGTGGAAGGCTCTGGAGTAAGATTTGGGCCTATGAAGTCCTTTGCACTAAAAAACATGCAACATGATTGCCTGTGGAGAGAGCTAGAGGGGCTTGTGGCACTGTGGAAAGTCCTGTGGCTCAGTAGGAGCCTGTGGTCCTGTGGAGAGAGCTGAAGGTGTTGTGGTCACTCAATTGAGCCCTTTTAACTGATTAAAGGGGGGCGGAGGAGGCTGTGGCCCTGATGAAAGAGCTCAAAGGGGTTGTAGTCTTGTAGAAGGAGCCTGTGGTCCTGTGGAGAGAGCTGGAGGGGGTTATTGCCTTGGGGAAATGCCTATGGCCCTGCGAAAGGGACCTGTGGCCCTTTGAAAAAGGCCTTTGGCCTTGTGGAGGGGGCTGTTGCCTTGTAAAGGGAGCCTCTGTCCTTTTTGAGAGAGACAGAGGGGGTTGTGACCTTATGGAACGGCCTATGACACAGTGAAAGGGCCCTGTCGCCTTGTGGAGAGAGGTGAAGGCGGATGTGTCCCTGTGTATATGCCTGTAAACCTGTAGAAGGAGCCTGCGGTTCTGTGGAGAGAGCTTGAGGGGGGTTATGGCCCTATGGAAATGACTATGGCCCTGTGGAATGGACCTATGGCCCTTTGCAAAGGGCCTTTGGCCTTGTGGAGGGGGCCCTTGCCCTGTAGAAGGAGCCTGTGGCCCTCTTGAGAGAGCCAGAGGAGGTTGTGGCACTATTTAAAGGCCAGTGGCCCTGTAGAAAGGCCCCTTGGCCTTGATGAAGGGGCTTGTGCCCTGCAGACGGGCCCCATGACTCTGTGTAGAGAGCTGGAGGGGGTTGTGGCCATGTGGAAAGTGCATTTGGCCCTGTGGAGGGAAGCTATGGCCCTGTAAAGAGAGCCTGTTGTCCTGTGGAATTGGAGGGGATTGTGGCCCTGTGGAAAGGCTTGTGGCCCGGCAGAAGGAGCCAGTGGTCCTGTGGAGAGAGCTGAAAGGGTTGAGGCCCTGTGGAGAGGCCTGTGACCCTGTATAGGGGTCTGTTGCCCCGCAGAGGGGCATGTGGCGATGTAAAGACAGCTGGAGGGAGTTGTGGCCTGTGGAAAAGGCCATGTGGAGCGTGCTGGAGGGGCCTGTGGAAGGCTCTGGAGTAAGATGGGGGCCTATGAAGTCCTTTGCAGTAAACATCTAAATTTTCAAGCTTCGTGTCCGATTTGCAACAGGGTTGACTCCAATGTTGCCGAACTGCAACAAAAATTGACTCTTGTTGCAAAAGTGCAACATGATTGCCTGTGGAGAGAGCTGGATGGTGCTTGTGGCACTGTGGAAAGACCTGTGGCCCGGTAGTAGCCTGTGGTCCTGTGGAGAGAGCTGAAGGTGTTGTGGCCCTGTGGAAAGGCCTGTGACCCTGTATAGGGGTCCGTTGCCCTGTGGAGAGAGCTGGAGGGGCTCGTGCCCTATGGAAATGACTATGGCCATGTAGAAAGGCCTTTTGGCCTTGAAGAGGGGGCTTGTGCCCTGCAGACGGGCCCTGTGACTCTGTGGAGAGGGCTGTTGGGAGTTGTGGCCGTGTGGAAAGTGCATTTGGCCCTGTGGAGGGGAGCTATGGCCCTGTAAAGAGAGCTTCTTGTCCTGTGGAGAGAGCTGGAGGGTGTTGTGGCCATGTGGAAAGGTCTGTGGCCCTATGGATAGGCCCTTTGGCCTTATGGAAGGGGCTGTGTCCCTGTGGTGAGAGGTGGAAGGAGTTGTGGGCTCTGGAAAAGCCTGTGGTCCTGTGGAGACAGCTGAAGGGGTTGAGGCCCTGTGGAAAGGCCTGTGACCCTGTATAGGGGTCTGTGGCCCCGCAGAGGGGCATGTGGCGATGTAAAGAGAGCTGGAGGGAGTTGTGGCCTGAGGAAAAGGCCATGTGGAGCGGGCTGGAAAGGCCTGTGGAAGGCTCTGGAGTAAGATTTGGGCCTATGAAGTCCTTTGCAGTAAACAACATGCAACATGATTGCCTGTGGAGAGAGCTGGAGGGGCTTGTGGCACTGTGGAAAGGCCTGTGGCCCAGTAGGAGCCTGTGGTCCTGTGGAGAGAGCTGAAGGTGTTGTGGCCCTGTGGAAAGGCCTGTGACCCTGTATAGGGGTCCGTTGCCCTGTGGAGAGAGCTGGAGGGGCTTGTGCCCTATGGAAATGACTATGGCCATGTAGAAAGGCCTTTTGGCCTTGAAGAGGGGGCTTGTGCCCTGCAGACGGGCCTTGTGTCTCTGTGGAGAGAGCTAAAGGGGGCTGTGGCCATGCAGAAAGTGCATTTGGCCCTGTGGAGGGGAGCTATGGCCCGGTAAAGAGAGCTTGTTGTCGTGTGGAGAAGAGTTGGAGGGGATTGTGGCCCTGTGGAACGGCCTGTGACCCTGTATAGGGGTCCGTTGCCCTGTGGAGAGAGCTGGAGGGGCTCGTGCCCTATGGAAATGACTATGGCCATGTAGAAAGGCCTTTTGGCCTTGAAGAGGGGGCTTGTGCCCTGCAGACGGGCCTTGTGTCTCTGTGGAGAGAGCTAAAGGTGGCTGTGTCCATACAGAAAGTGCATTTGGACCTGTGGAGGGGAGCTATGGCCTGGTAAAAGAGCTTGTTGTCCTGTGGAGAAGAGTTGGATGGGATTGTGGCCCTGTGGAAAGGCTTGTAGCCCGGCAGAAGGAGGCAGTGGTCCTGTGGAGAGAGCTGAAGGGGTTGAGGCCCTGTGGAAAGGCATGTGACGCTGTATAGGGGTCTGTGGCCCCGCAGAGGGGCATGTGGCGATGTAAAGAGAGCTGGAGGGAGTTGTGGCCTGAGGAAAAGGCCATGTGGAGTGGGCTGGAGGGGTCTGTGGAAGGCTCTGGAGTAAGATTTGGGCCTATGAATTCCTCTGCAGTAAACAACATGCAACATGATTGCCTGTGGAGAGAGCTGAAGGTTTTGTGGCCCTGTGGAAAGGCCTGTGACCCTGTATAGGGTCCGTTGCCCTGTGGAGAGAGCTGGAGGGGCTCGTGCCCTATGGAAATGACTATGGCCATGTAGAAAGGCCTTTTGGCCTTGAAGAGGGGGCTTGTGCTCTGCAGACGGGCCTTGTGTCTCTGTGGAGAGAGCTAAATGGGGCTGTGTCCATGCAGAAAGTGCATTTGGCCCTGTGGAGGGGAGCTATGGCCCTGTAATGAGAGCTTGTTGTCCTGTGGAGAAGAGTTGGAGGGGATTGTGGCCCTGTGGAAATGCTTGTGGCCCGGCAGAAGGAGCCTATGGTACTGTGGAGAGAGTTGAAGGGGTTGTTTGCCCGCAGAGGGGCATGTAGTGATGTAAAGAGAGCTGGAGCGAGTTTTGCTCTGCTAAAAAAGGCCATGTGGAGTGGGCTGGAGAGGCCTGTGGAAGGCTCTGGAGTAAGATTGGGACCTATGAAGTCTTTTGCAGTAAACAACATGCAACATGATTGCCTGTGGAAAGAGCTGGAGGGGCTTGTGGCACTGTGTAAAGGCCTGTGGCCCGGTAGGAGCCTGTGGTCCTGTGGAGAGAGCTGAAGGGGCTTGTGGCCCTGTGGAAAGGCCTGTGACCCTGTATAGTGGTCTGTTGCCCTGTGGAGAGAGCTGGAGGGGCTTGTGGCCCTGAGGAAAGGGCCTATGGCCCTGTGGAGAGAGCTGAAGGTGGGTGCGGCCCTGTGGAAAGGCCTGTGACCCTGAAGAGGGATCTGTGGCCCTTCAAATGGGCCTGTTGCCCTGTGGAGAGAGCTGGAGTGGGTTATGGCCCTGTGGAAATGCCTATGGCACTGCGGAAAGGGACCTCTGGCCCTTTGCAAAGGGTCATTGGCCTTGTGGAGTGGGCTATTGCCCTGTTGACGGGCCTGTGGCCCTGTGTGATTGTTGATAGCCTGACAAATCATCCCATAAAAACTTGCATATTTTTCAAGGATCCTGTAGCTTAAAGATGTTTCCTGACAATTCACTTTAATGTTCAGGAAGCATCCTACAGCAACAAGATTCTTAAAAAATACACAAGTGTTAAACACTGTGTAGCTTTGTGGTTACTTACCAATTAATCTTCTCTGCTGCAACTTGAGTAGTGCTTCTTACCTTTGACCTACAGGAAGAGGTGTGCATGAGAGAGAGTCATTGAGAGGCACATAGAGGCAAAGAGGGGAGCAAAGGGGCAAAGGTAGGCACATAGAGGGATGCAAAAGGTAAATAGAAGCACAGGGAGGGACAGAGAGGCACAGAGAACGATAGAGAGCCACAGATGGGCAAAGACAGAGATTGAGAGGCTCGTGAAGGCACAGAGACAAAAAAAGGCACTTTGGATGGAAAGAGAGCACCAGAGAGAGAGCATGCGAGAGAGTGGTGCAATGGTGAGAGATCAAAAGCGAGCGCCAGTGATGCACTGGAGACTGAGAGAGCACAAAAGAGAGCAGTGCACTATAAAGACAGAGGAGTGCCAGAGAGCGGTGCAGTAGGGAGAAAGAGAACACATCAGAGAGTGGTGCACTGGAAAGAGAGTGAAAGAGCACCAGAGAGCATTGCACTGCGGAGAGAGAAAGAGAGAAAGAGACAGAAAGCAGTGTGCCAGTGTAAAAGGGCACCAGAGAGTGATGCACTGACTGGACAAATGGTCATTTTTATAGGCAGTTCTACATGTCGGGTTGCTGGACAGCTGGGGGTCATGCTTACCGTTGTTAGGGATGGTAATATATTCTGCTTCCCTAGGCCTGATTTCCAGGGACTGCACTGCTCTGACTGGCAGGAGCACTTTTATGGCTACCTGACCTTTAAATTATTATGGATTCTAGTAATACTGACAAAGCATTAGACTAAACGGCTCAGAAACCTGACGGTAGTAAATGATTGTGCCATTTGAACAGTTGTCAGAATTGTTTCATCATAGCCATAGGACTTCCACTTTATATTTATCTTTAAAATAGTTATTAAAAGGACTCTGTCACCAGGTTCTTGACATCCCATCTGACAGCAGCATAATGTAGAGATAGAAATCCTGATCCAGCAATGTTTCACTTACTGAGCTCCTTGCTGTCATTTTGATAAAATTACTGTTTTCTCTGTTGCAGATTTGGCAGCTCCCAAGTATGACTGGACTACTGGAGTAGTGCTCTAATGATAATCTCCAGATGATTTAACAGTGTTTTAATGCAAACTACACTGAGCAGCGTAGTAAGTCATACATCACTGGAATAAAGATGTCTGTGTCCACATTATGGTGCGCTCAGATGAGATGGCTAAAACCTGGTGACATAATCCCTTTAACACTAATACAAACAGTACAAATGTTTATAATAAAGAAAATCTTCTCCCATTGCTTCGAGGGCCCCGTTCACCTGGAATTGTAGAACAACCTAGAACAGAAAAGAAACAAATAAAACATGAATTCAAAAACTTTAACAAGACCGGAACTTTAGTCTCCGAAACGCCTCATTCTTTCTTGGGAGCTGATCACTGCCGTCTTCTTAATCTCTTTAAAGGAAAGAAGGGGAATACATATGTTAAAACCGAAATGTTTATTGTTCAAGGACAATGTGAATGAGTATATTGACCAATTACCCTGGGTGTTTCCTTTTCCTCAACTGCATCCCTGTCTTCATGGACCTTGTTGTGACCCTAGGTTCGATTGGTGCTCTCCGCCTGATATAAATAATAACATTACATTTTCTGGGCACTTAGAGTGGTATAAGGATATCTTCTATCAATCCTAAAAGTTTAGGCATCGAGGTTTGTTCTGCGATGGAGATATCATCAATAAACGCCTGTAATATACCCTTCCGCATACTGTCTACAAGTGGCCGCTACTGAGAGCACTTTGCCTGGGTATAGGTGCTGAGGATGCTCGGAAGAACAAGTCATTGTCCATAACATCACAAGCTATGTACAGTTTGCCAACTCCTACTAGCTTGCTTGATTTAATAATATACCCACCTTTGAGTCTTAGTATTTAAATTTGACACACCGAGGTCCTCTGTTTCACCCTGGGCACTGTAGTCTTCAGCTTGCTGGACCATTTGCTCCTCTTCTCCATTGCTCCCTTCTGCTTCTCTTTAGGGGAGATAGAAAACAGAATATTACATTTTATCAACAATTTGGTGAAATAGATAACTGCTTTGCAATAAATTACCTTGAGCTGCTGGGTTGAGGTTGATTTTCCGATGATTTCCCTGCTGCCAAGACCAGTGTGTATGCTTGGCAGAGGTCTCCTAAAGTTCTTTCTCTGTAATTCCTCTCTGCTGTCATGTTGGAATGACTGAGATATTTGGAGAAAAGATACCTCTGTGTCTCTGTTAAATGTGACACGGTCCATGTTTCACAAGTTTTTCTTGCCACCTGACTAGAGATGGATTTAAGTTTGTACCTAGATAGCAATAGAGTAGATCATAAATACATGGCACAACATCTAATATGTAGGATTTTTAACTTTTAAGACTTACTTCTTCTGGTAGCGATGAAGGTCGGTGGATACATTATATATCTGTCTTCCTGTAGTCGATAAGAAGAATTTATCTGGACTGTCTTTTTTGGCCAGCACCCGTCTCACTTTTTTAAAGTAGATGTTAAACCACTGTAAATAAACAAAACAAAAAACAGTAAACCACTTAATAAAAATTGAGTTGGGCCCTTCAATATTAAGATAAGAAAATTTGAAATAGACTAAATTAATTACTGGAGTCAATGACCGCACCAACGTGAGGGAGGGATGTGCCTGACCAGGAGAGCGAAACCTACAGACTAAAAGGGCGGTATCTCTCCTCCGCCTCAGTTGGATTTCAGAGCATGATAGGAACCACACAATCTAAATATATAGAAAAGTCACCTCACACCAAACATATGTCAGACTATAAACTGCCCACCATTTATTTAAAGTGCAGAACATCTGTGATAAGGGAGAGCATATCTGTTCCTACTGATAATGCATTCTGGATGCTGCTGCAACAAGCATTATTGTTAAGAAAATGCACTATTCTGGACACAGATACTATGGTTTAGCATCCTGGATACTGCAGGGAAATAAGGGAAAGACTCCCAACACACCTGCATGAGGATGTAGCACCAAGTTGTCCTGTAAAATCTGGTTAAAGGGAGGATCTACTAAAAGGGACAGAATGCCACTAATCCTACGGGTTGAAGTCATGACAACTAACAGATCCCTCTCTAATGTGGGTGCCGTCGTAGTGACAGGAACATCTTACCTTTTCTTCTTCTTCAGTAAGCACAAAACAGGCTACTTGGTGGGCAGCAGTCTTATGGCATTTAACTCCGACAATTATTAGCTGTTCATTTTGATAGATGTGACGCATCCTCTCTGTCCACTCAGAAACCTGTGAGTCAAGACATGGGAAAGTTAGATAGACATGTGGCTTTAAATCAGGATAATGAGTAGGTTGTTACTTACCGTCATGTTTCTGACAACTCCTGGTCTTTGTAAGTGTTTTAGTATGATTAAGGCCTCAAGGTAATAGAGAATCTCCAACTAATGCACTTCATTTCGGGATCCTCCTTGGACATCCTCGATGGCTTGCAGGAAAGCTGGCTTTGCAACGGTCAGGATCTCCTGGCATTGCTGAGGTGTTTTGTCCAATTTATGCAACTCCAGGTACCTAAGAGAAAGATTAATAAATGTGACTGATAGGTGAGGCCTATTTTTAAGTCATGTATGAAAAATCCTGGCGGGAGAGAGAAAAGAGAAAAAATAATAATTGTGCATACATCTGAAAGGATAAAAATTAGCTGACATACCTTTTGCTGACAACTTCTTTTGCAACTCCCTTGGAAAATTTCTTCTGAATATCCGCAGTCACATACTGGAAATACTTCATTGCCTTGAAGAGTTTTTCATTTTTATCGCGTAAATTGGTTGCAAATAGTTGATAATGTACAAATTTCCGGACATTCTTAATGTAGTTGGTGACAGTTTGGTTGCACAGACCGAGATCTTGAAGGTTTTTGAAAAATAAATGGGCGTTTTCAATCTTTGTCGCAAAGTTGAGGCTCACACGGCGTTTGTTCATAAAGTATAAAAACCTTGACACATTTTCAACAATTTGTTTGTATCTTTCCAGCTTGCAATGGTTCTGCAAATAAGAGGAAAAACCTTTTAATATTGGATGAGACAGAGAATGGCGATCATAATAACCTGCATCTTTCATTTTGATCCTCTTGTCAACAGTCCATTTCTGGCTTGTCATCCTACAAATTTGGAAGAAAGAACAACAGGTCAGAGTAGAAACAAATTACAACTTTGGGAAAAATACTGTGTAAGCATATACAGCATATATATAGTGACGTCCTGCCAATGGCAGTAGACTATGCAGCCGCTATGGGGCTTGTGAGTCCAGGGTTCCCTGTAACGACGCATTCATGGGGCCCTCATCCAGTGGAAGAATCTGGGGAAATGTCGGGGACCTTGACAGCTGGGGGTTCCACTCACTGTTGTCAGGGGTGGTAAACATTTCTGTGTCCCCAGGCCCGATTTCTGTGGACCCCAGTGCTCTGACTGGCAGCAGCACTTTGCTGGCTGCCTGCCCTTTATACGCAGCATCCACTGCTGAACACTGCGCGTTCTGAAGTTCTGAAGTTCTGAAGTTCATCTGTGGGTAAAGCTAGTACATCATCCTCTACTGGCCCACAGATGAAAATCGTAATGGCAGTGCATTTTAGTATGCCCTGCCAAAGCTGTGTGCCCCACAGAGCTGTCTGTGTGTAGGGCACTTTTTTGGCATCCTGTTTTATGGCTGCAATGGAAGGGAAATCTACTGCCTAAAATAGGAGACAAAATTACTTTGTAAGGGCTGTAAAGTTGTGGGATATGCTATTAATTGTCCCAGTTAAACATTATTTGTATTGTTTTTTTGCTCAATATATATATATATATATATATATATATATATATCTATATATAGATATATATATATAGATAGATAGATATAGATAGATATATAGATATATCGGATGTTTCAGAGGATGTATAGTCTTCTGCAGCTGAAAGATGCACCAATTCAGGATTTGATATGGCTCGGCGTGCCGATGTGCCAGTTGATGTAGATGGCTCCTCATCTTCAACAGTCCTGTAAATTATAAAAATCCTTAGTAATAACGTGAAGCACAATCTTGAGTAGGCCAGCAGTGTTGACAATTTTTTAAAGTGGCCTAAAAGCCAGGATGTGCTGAGGCCAAGGCAATGTTTGAGCAAGGGATTAAAGTAAATTCCTTATATAAATTTACACTGACCTGTAGACATCATAATCCTCTGTGACAGGCGGCTCTTCCACTGTGACGGGCGGCTCTTCCACTGTGACGGGCGGCTCTTCCTCTGGGACGGGCGGCTCTTCCTCTGGGACGGGCGGCTCTTCCTCTGGGACGGGCGGCTCTTCCTCTGGGACGGGCGGCTCTTCCTCTGGGACGGGCGGCTCCTCCTCGATGACTGTAGACATTTCCTCCTCAACAGGCAGCACTTCCTCCTCATTAGGCAGCTCTTGCTCACTGGCTGTCAGCTCCTCCTGCACAGGTGATGCCCCCTCATCTTCAACAATCCTGTAAATATAAAATACACGTGATTATTTGGCATAGTTCAGAACATATATGCAAATCTATAAAGCTTACACAAGTATGAACATCAGTATTCAAAGAATAAGATGCTAGTGGGGCATACCTGGCCATAGTTGGTTTCTCGGGTACTATAAACCCTCTGTCCTCCAGGAAGGAGATAAGATCGTCCTTTGTAGTGATCTCTGGAATCTTGTCATAAGGGATATATGTTCCTTTTGTTGCAATTGCTATCAGTGAGTTTCTAGATTCTTTCACTAGCGCATCCTTCTCCTCTTGTGTACAGCATCTAAGGCATTGTCGTGTAAGGTGCTGTGGCAGTTGAGTAAATGTTTTGTAACATAGTGGACATGTCTTCAGCATCCTGAAGCCGCTGTAAAAAAGAAAAATGTAAGATCAGGAACAATATCAGTGAGAATCTAGCTTTTCCAACCACTAATATCAACCAGCATTTTTTATGTTTCAGCAGGATAACTGGGTTTCAAAAATCTGATTTTTTTTTTACAACAAATACACAGCTCATGAGAAAAGGCACGTCTCATCATTGCCATAGATTTTTTTAAAAAGATGAGGGCTGGCTCTAGAGTGTATTTTGACCACCAATAGCCAGCCCTCATTTTTGGTCACAAAAACGGACAAACGTACACAATTTTTTAAGGAGCAATTGTTTAGCACAAGTTAATGCACTTTTATAGCATACTACACAAATTGTGGCAATATTGTGCACATAACACATGCGGTTTTTTATCATATGCATGTTCCTAGATCTTGCGCAAATCTGAGGTTTTGCAAGAATTATTTAGATTGACAAAGATACCGTGCAAAAAATTAATGTGGTATTGACTATGCAAATGCTTATACAGTTTTGCACATGACCGGCACTCATTTATCAGTCAAAAAGGAGAAAAAACGAGTGAGCGAGCAAGTACATATACAGTTTAAAGCCTTTTCACACTGCAAACTTTGAAAGATACAGAAAGACCGCGCCAAAAACATAAACCCTTTCTGTGACTGAGCCTGAACAATTGCAAGCCTTAACATGATGTTATAATACACTTTCACACCACAATCCTTCCCCCTCCCCCCACCACAGTAATACAACCAAGCTAAAAAGTTTGCAGAGGTCACAGAGAGGACATCAGATTAGGCACCTGATTCCAGTACAAACTATATGAGTACAAGCATACTTATACACCTGATTCCAGTACAAGCTATATGAGTACAAGTATACTTATACACCTGATTCCAGTACAAGCTATATGAGTACAAGTATACTTATACACCTGATTCCAGTACAAGCTATATGAGTACAAGTATACTTATACACCTGATTCCAGTACAAGCTATATGAGTACAAGTATACTTATACACCTGATTCCAGTACAAGCTCAGATGATGCTGCAGTATAGTTAGGCACCTGATCCCAATACATGCTGTATGTTAACCTCTTCTGCAAATACTCCCATGGTCTCAGTGTACCCCAGGATGCATGCTGCAATGGTGTCCAGAAAGAGTATTTCTAGAAGCAACACATACCTCTGCAGATTCATATTTCCCTCCCACTCACTATCCCACCAGGTGTACTTACCTTCTTTTGGGCGGCATGGTTGTGTAGCACCCTGAGGATTCGGCTGCTACAGGGGTATTGCACCTCAACCCAGAGGTGTGATATTCCACTCCCGGGTAAGGATGGAGCGTGGAACTGAGCTCGGTAGGCTGCATGCACTACACACATCCCATTTCCGGGGAACAGGCCGACGGTACTCCCACTTAGAAATGTGCAGGTACGACCGAGTCTGTTCCTGGCTGGAGTGGGAGGGGGGTGGTACATCCCATGTAGTGTAGGGGCAGATAGGGGGAGCAGCCTGGGTAAAGTTAGGAGCTCATTGGGTGCTGGTCACCTGAGCTCACACATAGAGGGTGTATATAAGGTGGGCACCAACTAAGATCAGGGTCAGATGCAGAGGATCAGATGCAGAGAGTCAGTCAGCTGCAGAGAACAAGTCAGGAGCAGAGGAGAGAAGAAAGACCAAGACCCAGAGTGAGAGAGGAGAAAAGAGAGAGACCCAGAGCACAGAAGAGAAGGACTCTGAGATCCCAACTAAAAGCACCGGGTGAAGAGTCGGCATCAGGGTACCGGAACCCAAGCTGGTGGGGGTAAAAACATTCCCCAGCCAGAGACCGGAGACCGTGGGCAGCGTCTGCCACGGTCACCCATCACATCCACCCCGAAGGCACACCACATGAAGGGTCAGGGAACCCAGGGCCAAGGGTGTCCCAACAGAAGGCCCGAGGGAGCTGGACCTAGGTGGATTACTGGTGGGGACGGCCAGAGAACGGGACAGAAAGAGAGCTCAGGGCCACGCTCCGGACTTGTTTGGGGGTTGGCTGGATCCAGGACCTGGTGGACGCAGCACGGCTCGGGTGGTCACTAGCAGCTGGAGTGACCAGTACAACATCTGCAGTAAGTAAACACCCTTAACTGCACAACCCGACTCTGTCTTCACTGCCGTCTGCACTACACCACCACAACCCCCATCCTCTGCGCCTGTCCCCTCTGAGGCTATACCCCTCCCGTTGGGGGTTATCCCACCAAGCTGCGCACCCACCATCAGCCTCAGCGGACCCTGCTGCAGCGGCGGCCACAGTGACCGCATCACAACGGGTGGCGTAGTCGACACAAAAGAACTCTTAATAACATCTGTAGGACTACCACATAACACTGAGCTTGACGCCCTGGGCACGGGGCCGGGTCACAGCCGCTCGGAGACTACAACCCCCCATCTGATCCGGTGCCGGGTATTCCCCTCAAAAAGGAATATGTCCCAGGGGGCGCGTCAACTTTGGCGTAGTCGGCAGGATTACGTGCCCGCAACACCCGGGTACTGCGTGCCTGAAGAAAAGTGCAAGTTTACCTCAGAAAGAAGTCTCCCGCCGGTTCCGGAGGGTCCACGCCATCGGACTCCATCACCAGTCGTTTCCCGCCGATTGTCCGCCATTTCCAACTTGTTCCCGCCATCTGCAGAGTTTCCCGCCACTGGGCGACGCTTCCCGCCAAAACCGCAGATTTCCCGCCTTGGAAGAGCAGCGGACGCCATTATGGGCGTGCCAGAGGGTGGCGAGAGGCCACCTCCCATCGTGGGCCAGGACAGAAAATGGCGCCAAAAGTGGAAACCGCCCCCACCAACAGAGACTGTGATGCTGGAGGTGTCTGTCAGCGTGAAAGAACTACCCCTGGAGCTGACAGTCACCGAGTTGCCCCGGGACCGCCCTCGAAGTGGGAGGAGACGAGAGAAAAGAACGAAGATGGGTGCCGCCTGGAGCAGTCTGGAGCGAGCGCACCCGGAGGCAAGAAGCCTGGAGAGGAGTAGCAGAGAAGCTCACCCGGAGATGTCCAGAGAGCAGAGCAGCACCGGCCCGCTGGCCAGGAGCCTGCTGGAAGAAGAGCAGAGCAGCACCGACCCGTTGGTCAGGAGCCTGCTGGACACCACGACCCCACTAGGCCTAGTGGAGGTCCTTGCACAGCTCCCCCGAGACCGGGAGTGTGCACAGACTGCCCTGGAGGGCCTCGCACGGAGGATGGCCTGGGTACAGCGCGAGATATTGGCGGAATGGAGCCGGGAGATGGCCCAGCAAACCAAGACCCGGAGCACGCCAGCCGAGATGAGGAAGCAGACCGCCTCTGAGGATGGCGCGGGAGGACCAAAGGTCGGAGACGGCGCCGAGAAGGGAGCCGAACGCATGGAGGCAGGTAAAGGGGACGTCTATACCCCAAGCCGTGACACCGCTTACCTGCCCCAGCTCCCCGTCGCAGAGCCCGAAAGTCCCCCTGCTGTGCCCGAAAACGCCATGTCACCGACGCAGACTAGGCCCCAACCGGAAGCCGCCGCCGCGACCCCTGTGACGTCACACGCCTCGACCCCGAGCGTGACCAAGCAGGAAGTACCACCAGCCTGGTCGCAGGGCCTAGAATTCCCGGGCGCCGCAACACCAACAGCGCCCCCTACCTCTGCGGAGCCTCCGGCCTGGTCGCAAGGCCAGGTAGCCCAGGGCGCCGCCGTCCTAACGGTGCCCTTCACCTTCCAGGTGCCCCAGGCCTGGCCGCAAGGCCTGGGCAACCCGGGCGCCACCACCACCGCGCCCGCACCCGTAAAACTAAGGGTGCCACACCTGGGGGAGGACTTGTTCAGCCAGCTCACATGGCCGGACGGGTCTGAAGTAACAACCAGCTGTAAGCAAAGAGCAGGAGGACGCCGTCGTTGAGGACAGCGAAGCAGAAGATGTAAATAAGTTACCCGATCGGGTACCAAAGAAACTGTTGATACTTATATATAGTCCCCGTTGGGACCAGCTGAGTGAACTGTTTACCCGTTAACCCCTTAATCCCACAGGCTGAGGACTGTGAGCAGCCATTCCCTTTCCCTCCTTACCTGGCCGAGGACTGAGAGCGGCCAACTTCCCTGTATATAGTTGCGCTTCCTAAAGCGCCCCCTACCGGTTTTATAGTAAAACCAGTTTTTCTAAGAGACTGTCGCACTTTTCCCGGACACACGTTGCACAGTGTCCGGAGGAGGAACCTGAAACAAGAGACGACGAGAATGTTTATATGAAAAATTTTATATATATAATGTTTTATATGTTTTATTATGTTTATATGAAAATTTTGTATGTTTTGGTGTTTTTGTCCTTACAGCCCGAGGACGTGCTGTGATTTACCAGGGGGGAATGTAGCACCCTGAGGATTCGGCTGCTACAGGGGTATTGCACCTCAACCCAGAGGTGTGATATTCCACTCCCGGGTAAGGATGGAGCGTGGAACTGAGCTCCGTAGGCTGCATGCACTACACACATCCCATTTCCGGGGAACAGGCCGACGGTACTCCCACTTAGAAATGTGCAGGTACGACCGAGTCTGTTCCTGGCTGGAGTGGGAGGGGGGTGGTACATCCCATGTAGTGTAGGGGCAGATAGGGGGAGCAGCCTGGGTAAAGTTAGGAGCTCATTGGGTGCTGGTCACCTGAGCTCACACATAGAGGGTGTATATAAGGTGGGCACCAACTAAGATCAGGGTCAGATGCAGAGGATCAGATGCAGAGAGTCAGTCAGCTGCAGAGAACAAGTCAGGAGCAGAGGAGAGAAGAAAGACCAAGACCCAGAGTGAGAGAGGAGAAAAGAGAGAGACCCAGAGCACAGAAGAGAAGGACTCTGAGATCCCAACTAAAAGCACCGGGTGAAGAGTCGGCATCAGGGTACCGGAACCCAAGCTGGTGGGGGTAAAAACATTCCCCAGCCAGAGACCGGAGACCGTGGGCAGCGTCTGCCACGGTCACCCATCACATCCACCCCGAAGGCACACCACATGAAGGGTCAGGGAACCCAGGGCCAAGGGTGTCCCAACAGAAGGCCCGAGGGAGCTGGACCTAGGTGGATTACTGGTGGGGACGGCCAGAGAACGGGACAGAAAGAGAGCTCAGGGCCACGCTCCGGACTTGTTTGGGGGTTGGCTGGATCCAGGACCTGGTGGACGCAGCACGGCTCGGGTGGTCACTAGCAGCTGGAGTGACCAGTACAACATCTGCAGTAAGTAAACACCCTTAACTGCACAACCCGACTCTGTCTTCACTGCCGTCTGCACTACACCACCACAACCCCCATCCTCTGCGCCTGTCCCCTCTGAGGCTATACCCCTCCCGTTGGGGGTTATCCCACCAAGCTGCGCACCCACCATCAGCCTCAGCGGACCCTGCTGCAGCGGCGGCCACAGTGACCGCATCACAACGGGTGGCGTAGTCGACACAAAAGAACTCTTAATAACATCTGTAGGACTGCCACATAACACTGAGCTTGACGCCCTGGGCACGGGGCCGGGTCACAGCCGCTCGGAGACTACAACCCCCCATCTGATCCGGTGCCGGGTATTCCCCTCAAAAAGGAATATGTCCCAGGGGGCGCGTCAGTTGTAATTGGCTAAGGTCACAGCTTCTCTTGTGCACTAATCACCCTTGTTGCTCCTGAGTAGAGATGAGCGTTGTTCTACTCGAACTGTTCGCCAATCTCAAATTCGAGCTGTTTTGGGCGGTGTTCGAGCCGGTCGGCGAACACGAACAATTTGAGAAAAATTCGGCTGTTCGAGGTTATGTTCGATAACTGTTCGTGCACCAAAATCATAACTGGATTTTTTCTCAGTAATGATGAAAATTAATGTTAATACGCAGTTTGAGTGTACAGCGGGGCGGGGGGAGGCGCAGGGGATGGATCTCTGCAGGAACAATGAAGATCTCCATTTTTTTTTCTCTTTCCCGCATTTGCAGTGGGGAGGTGCAATCTGTCAGCCTATCAGCAGCGCACACACGGAGCGAAGTGCTTTTTTTCACACAAGCAAGGGCATGTGTGATTGGCAGTGTATGTCACATGTCCTTGCCCTATAAGGCCAAGCCATTTTCCCCGTCGCCACCATTTTCTCACTGCTGCAGCTGCGTGTTAGACGGCACCGCTGTTGCTGTGTGCGCTATACCTTGTTAATTTCAAGCCAATTTTCGCACAAATATACAGATAGCTTGGGAGTAGGGAATAGTTGTGATTGCAGTCCTTTTAAGGACTAGGTTACAGCATTTCCTACGACTTTTATCAAGCAGGTCTGTGCTCTTAAATAGATAGATTGTGGGAGTAAAGACTAATTGTAATTGGAGTCCTTTTCAGGACTAGGTTACATCAGTTCCTATCAGTTTTTGCCAGGCAGGTCTGTGCCAGTGCTGTGCAAGTTTTTTTCACAGCATTTGGCTGAATCTAGCAAAGCTAATCCTTTTTGGCCTATTGCAGAGTGTGTTAGTCAGTGGAGTAGCCTATCTGTGTTGCAAGATATACCACCTGTGTATAGAATACCAATTTTTTTACTGCACCTAGTGAAGTAAAATCTTTTGGGCATAGCATCATTCTATTAGTCCATCTATACTGACCTCCATCAGGTTGCAAATTAAAAATAATTTTTTTCTGCATCTAGCTCTGAAAAAATATTTGGGCTTCTAGCAGTGTGTGGGACTTGGTCTATTAGTCCATCTATACTGACCTCCATCAGGTTGCAAATTAAAAATAATTTTTTTCTTCATTTATCTCTGAAAAAATATTTGGGCTTCTAGCAGCGTGTGGGACTTGTTCTATTAGTCCATCTATACTGACCTCCATCAGGTTGCAAATTAAAAATAATTTTTTTCTGCATCTAGCTCTGAAAAAATATTTGGGCTTCTAGCAGTGTGTGGGACTTGGTCTATTAGTCCATCTATACTGACCTCCATCAGGTTGCAAATTAAAAATAATTTTTTTCTGCATCTAGCTCTGAAAAAATATTTGGGCTTCTAGCAGTGTGTGGGACTTGGTCTATTAGTCCATCTATACTGACCTCCATCAGGTTGCAAATTGAATAAAAAAAATTTCTGCATCTAGCTCTGAAAAAATATTTGGGCTTCTAGCGGTGTGTGGGACTTGGTCTATTAGTCCATCTATACTGACCTCCATCAGGTTGCAAATTAAAAATAATTTTTTTCTGCATCTAGCTCTGAAAAAATATTTGGGCTTCTAGCAGTGTGTGGGACTTGGTCTATTAGTCCATCTATACTGACCTCCATCAGGTTGCAAATTAAAAATAATTTTTTTCTTCATTTAGCTCTGAAAAAATATTTGGGCTTCTAGCAGTGTGTGGGACTTGTTCTATTAGTCCTTCTATACTGACCTCCAGCAGGTTGCAAATTGAATATAATTTTTTTCTGCATCTAGCTCTGAAAAAATATTTGGGCTTCTAGCGGTGTGTGGGACTTGGTCTATTAGTCCATCTATACTGACCTCCATCAGGTTGCAAATTAAAAATAATTTTTTTCTGCATCTAGCTCTGAAAAATATTTGGGCTTCTAGCAGTGTGTGGGACTTGGTCTATTAGTCCATCTATACTGACCTCCATCAGGTTGCAAATTGAATAAAAAAAATTTCTGCATCTAGCTCTGAAAAAATATTTGGGCTTCTAGCGGTGTGTGGGACTTGGTCTATTAGTCCATCTATACTGACCTCCATCAGGTTGCAAATTAAAAATAATTTTTTTCTGCATCTAACCCAGCCAATAGTTTTGGCCTAATACCACAGTTTGGCCACTCAGCTCTGCTCGGTTACCATCCATTGTTTTTTTGTGCAAACAACTCCAGAGTTGTGAATTAGTTAACCACCAAAATGAGTGGAAAAAGGCCTGCTGCTGGTGGAAAGGGGAATAGGCGTGTTGGGAAGGGGAAAAAAGGTTGTGTCCGTGGGGTAGGTGCAGAAGAAAGACCATCTTCCAGCCAAACTAAAATGTCTACTTCTTTTAGCGGACAATGTGATAAGATCCCTTTCTTACGGCCACGCCAATCGCTACAAATTCCAGATGAGGCACAAAAACAGCAGGTGCTTCAACGGATATCAAGTGCTCCTTTAAGTGGGCTCTCCTCCACATCAACTTCAACATCACAAATACTCCAGTCCTCAAAGGTGTCACCCAAATCGCACTTGCTTCCTCACAGCTCCCAAATCTCCAGCTGCCCGTCTGAGTATGAGGTAGAACAGATGGTTGAGTCTGCAGAGCTGTTTACTCATACTATAGCCTGGGAATCAGAGGTCGACTCCAGCGCTTCTGTGAATCCAGACGAGGAAATGATCTGCACTGATGCCCAGAATCTTTATGAGTCGGATCCAGGACCAGACGCAGAAGGTTCTGACCATAATGTAGACCCTCATTCCCAAACTGTAACTCCTGTTGGTGGAGACAATGAGGAAGACGATGATAAGACTCAAATACCTGATTGGAGCGACAACTTTAGTTTTTTGTCAGGGCAGGAACAGGTTGGCTCTGAGGACGACGGGTGTGATAACGCACAGGGTGATGATGATGAGGTCGGAGATCCCACTTACTGTCAACCCACAGTCAGCCAAGAGATGAGGTCAGCAGAGGAGGTGGAGGAAGATGCTAGTGACGACGAGGTCAGGTTGCGCCTTCCTGGACAGAGACGTAGTACTGGAAGCACGTCAACAACTGCATCCTCAAACACAACTCTGCCTCTCACCACAAGTCGTGGTGGCTCTTCAGGTCGCATGGGTGCTAAGCCTTGCATAGCCTGGGCATTTTTTCAGATCGATAAAGATGACCCAACTCGTGTTATCTGTAACATTTGTCAGCAAAAGCTAAGTAGAGGCCAAAAAATACATAGTTTGAGTACTTCATGCATGAACCGGCACATGGACATGAAGCATAAGTTGCAGTGGGAAGCTCAGTGTGCTACAATGCGGCCTAGCCGGCCGGGCCAACCACCGTCTGCCATATCTTGTGCATCCGCGGCCTCTTCATCCTCTGTGACTGGGGGGACAGCAGTCACACCTGTTTTGGGGCGCAGACCTGCCACCTCTTTACCCGCAACAGCCAGCGTGATTGGCAGGTCATCATTTTCTTTGGAGGTGGTAACACCAGCTGGTCTTGAGCGCTGTCCGACATCGATAGCACCACCTTTGGATCAAGGCAACCTAACATGTCCGCCTGCATCTTCCTCACAGACCGGCAGTTTGCCGGGGACACCCTTATCAACCCCGTCTAAGCACAATAGCCAGCCCTCGGTCCCTCAGATGTGGACAAGTAAAAGACCATTTCCTCCTAGCCATGAGAAAGCTAAGAGGTTGAATTTCACCATCTGCAAGCTCTTGGCTACAGAAATGCTGCCTTTCCGCCTGGTGGACACAGAGGATTTTCGAGACCTTATGTCCGTCGCAGTGCCCCAGTACCAGATGCCCAGTCGGCACTACTTCTCAAAGAAAGGTGTGCCTGCGCTCCACCAGCATGTCGCACACAACATCACCGCTTCTTTGAGAAACTCTGTGTGTGACAGGGTGCATTTCACCACAGACACTTGGACGAGTAGGCATGGACAGGGGCGTTACATGTCGCTGACTGGGCACTGGGTAACTATGGTGACAGCAGGACAAGGGGCTGCTGTCCAAGTCTTGCCGTCCCCACGAGTTGTGCGTCAATACTCTTTATGTCAAAGTTCCTCCACTGCTTCTGCCTCCTCAACCTCCTCTCGGTCTTCCACCTGCACCCAAAGCCTGTCTGGTCATGCCACAAGCTTTCTAACTGCGCAGAAGGGATCCTGCACACCTCCTTACTATGCTGGCAGTAGGGCTCAACGTCATCAGGCGGTTTTTACATTGAAATGTCTGGGAAATGTGAGTCACACAGCTGAGGAGTTGTGGTCAGCTCTGGAGAACCAATTTCATGAATGGTGGTCTCCACTGGACCTGAAACCAGGGAAGGCCGTGTGCGACAATGCTGCAAACCTGGGTGCGGCCCTTCGCCGGGGCAATGTCACACACGTGCCTTGTATGGCTCACGTGTTGAACCTGGTTGTCCAGCAATTTTTAGCCCACTATCCCAGACTAGATGGCCTTCTGCAGAGGGCACGGTCGCTGTGTGCTCACTTCCGCCGTTCGCATCCCGCAGCTCAGCGACTTACATCTCTACAGAAGTCGTTGGGCCTGCCATTTCACCGGCTAAAATGCGATGTGCCTACCCGGTGGAATTCAACTCTGCACATGTTGCAGCGACTGTGGCAGCACCGACAAGCCCTGGTGCAATACGTTCTGACGTATAGCCTGGGCCAACGAGATTCAGAGGTGGGGCAAATCACGCTGGAGGAGTGGTCTCAGATCAGGGACCTATGCACCCTTCTGCACAGTTTTGAAATGGCGACGAAGATGTTTAGTGCTGACGATGCCATTATCAGCATGACTATTCCGGTGATTTACATGCTGGAGCACATGTTAAACAGAATTCGGAGTCAGGTGGTGGCACAAGAGGAGGTGGAGGAAGTAGAGGAGGAGGAGTTGTATGCGGAAGGGCTAACATCTGCAAGGTCCAGACGGTCGGCAGCACCAAGGCGGCAGGCATGTGAGGGTGGGGGAGATGATTTTACCAGGGCGCATGGTAGCAGCCAAACTAGTGAGGAAGGTGCAGGAGCCCAGGAAGAAGTGGAGGACGAACTGATGGAAGACTCATCAGATGAGGGAGACCTTGATCACATTTCTGTTGTGCGAGGTTGGGGGGAGAGGACAGAGGAAGGAAGCATGATTGTTACCTCGCCACCAACACAACAGGGACTTGGTGCTCCTGGATGCGCAACACACATGAGTGCCTTCTTGCTGCACTACCTGCAACATGACCCTCGAATTGTGAGAATTAGAAATAATCCTGACTACTGGGTTGCCACACTGTTAGATCCCCGGTACAAAAGTAAATTTGCAGAAATTATTCCTGCCATAGAAAGGGATGCACGCATGCAGGAGTATCAGCAGAGACTGTTGCAGAATCTTACATGTGCTTTTCCACAAAATACCAGTGGTGCACGTAGTGAATCTCACAGTTCCAACTTGCCAACCGTGGGACCGTCAAGTGTTCAGCACTCAAACCGTAACAGAACCACAGTATCTGCTGGTAACATCAATTTTGCGGAATCATTTCACCACTTTTTTAGCCCATCCTTTGCAAGGCCACAGGAGACAAGAAGTCTGACATATAGTCAACGCCTAGAGACGATGGTACAGGAGTATCTCCAAGTAAACATTGAAGCCACGACTGTGTCACTGGACCCTTGCTCTTTTTGGGCTTCCAATCTGGATAAATGGCCGGAGCTAGCCACTTACGCCTTGGAGATCT
The DNA here is from genome assembly GCF_046119375.1 of Phyllobates terribilis. Lineage (NCBI taxonomy): Eukaryota > Metazoa > Chordata > Amphibia > Anura > Dendrobatidae > Phyllobates > Phyllobates terribilis. Next base: position 320,997,161 of record NW_027362764.1, on the reverse strand, counting down.
TGTCATGCCCTGCAGCCAGCGTTCTGTCTGAACGTGTGTTCAGCGCTGCTGGTGGTGTGCTGACAGATAAGCGCACGCGGCTCTCCACTGATAATGTAGACAGACTCACGTTCATAAAGATGAACAAATCATGGATCCGAAACGACTTTTCTACCCCTGTGTCATCCTGGGGAGAGTAAAAGCTTGATGATTGGTTAAAATCACCCTACCAACCGTTTTAAGCTTTCAAATTACTAATCATGTTTATCTGTATCTTGACTGGAAAATAATTTGGGCTTTGTAGCAGTGTGCAGCACTGATCCTATTAGGCCATCTATAATAAGCTTCACCAGATTTAAAATTAAAAATAATTTTTAGCTGCATCTAGCCCGGAAAATAATTTTGGGGCTCCGAGATGCGCAAGACACATAAGTGCCTTCTTGCTGCACTACCTGCAGCATGACCCTCATATTGTCAGAATTCGAAGTAATCATGACTACTGGGTTGCCACACTCTTAGATCCCCCAAACTTTTCGATCAACCTTTTCATTTTAATAAAGACCAAAAAAATGGTCATTTTTGAAATTATAAGCATTAGCAGGTTGTTAGAAACTGAAATCAAACAGTTTTCAACTCAAAACTTTATTCTAGGTGATGTTACATTTTCACATAGGACCCCTTGTTCGAAAGGAGCTTCTGAACTCTCTCGTCCATTGAATTTGTCAGGTTTTGGATGGTTTCTGCTTCAATTGTTTTGCATGAGGACAGAATACCCTCCCAGAGCTGTTGCTTAGATGTGAACTGCCTCCCGCCATCATAGACACTCCTTTTAATGATGCTCCAAAGGTTCTGAATGGGGTAGAGGTCAGGGGAGCATGGGGGTCACACCATAAGTTTGTCCCCTTTTATGCCCATATCAGCCAGAGATGCAGATGTTTTATGTGCAGCATGAGATGGTGCATTATCATGCAGAAAAATGATCTTGCTGTGAAATACACGGTTCTTCTTCTTGAACCATGGCAGGAAGTGCTGTTTGAGAAAATCCACATACATTATGGAGTTCATCTTTAGCGCCTTCAGGGATCCTAAAGGGGCCGACAATCTCTCTCCCCATGATTCCAGCCCAAAACATTACTCCACCTCCTCCTTGTTGGCGCTGTAGCCGTGTTTGCGTGGGGTGTCCATCAACCAGCCATCCTCCACTCCATTCATCTGGACCATCGAGCGCTGCACGGCACTCATCCGTGAACAAAACAGTTTTGAAATCAGTCTTCATGTAATGTTTGGCCCACTGGAGCCGTTTCTGCTTGTGTGAAGTGGATAGAGGAGGTCGACAGGATGGCGTATGCACAGCTGCAAACCTCTGAAGGACCCTGCATCTTGTTGTTCGCGGGACGTTGGAGGCACAAGCAGCTTCAAAAACTTGTCTGCTGCTATGACAAGGCTTTTTTGCCGCTGCTCTTTCAACCTGACGTAATTGCCTGTAGGAAAGAGTCCTCAATTTGCCCTTATCAGCACGCACACGTGTGTACTGTGAATCAGCTACATACTTCTTGATTGCCAAGACACTTCATCCTGATCATCGCACAATGTTGATTGTAGTCATGCCTTGACCTAAACACTCCACAATTTGTTGCTTCTCAGCAGCCGACACATCCTTTTTCTTTCCCATTTTGGCAGAAAATGTAGGCTGCTTAATAATGTGAGAGAGCCTTCTTAAGTAGTCTTGCCTTTCATTGGACACACCTGCCAAACTAATTAGCACAGGTGTCTGCAATTGCTTACAGTGATATAAAGAGCCCTGACACACATCACCATCAATGAGTTTAACTGACAAACAAACAAATTCTTCCCTTATCACTCCTAAACACTTTTTGCATAATAATTTGGAACGCGGTGTACATGTGCTTTTCCACAAAACACCAGTGGTTCACGTAGTGAATCTTACAGTTCTAACTTGCCAACCGTGGTCTGTATGGAATTGTTCAATAAAGGGCCCAAAATTAAGATAACATAGATGGGAGAGGTCTCTATGAATAGGAATTCCTAAGTATTTGATACCCTGTGAGGGCCAGGCAAAGGGAAAGTTGGACTGGATGGAATCCTATATGGATTTAGGGAGGGAGACATCGAGGGCCTCAGACTTCGCTGCATTGATTTTAAAATTTTACCATGTAACAAAGTGATCTATTTCAGCCATAACAGCAGGGATGGATATATGTGATTGAGTGATATATACTAGGACATCATCAGCAAATAGAGAGCACTTGTACTCGGTGCCTCCCACCTCAATCCACCTAATATTGGGGTTATGGCGAATTGATGAGAGCAGGTGCTCCGTCACTAGGATGTATAAGAGAGGGGACAGAGGACATCCCTGCCTTGTCCCATTGGTGATTGTGAAAGGTGATGAAAATGTTCTGACGCACCCCCTGGGCCTTGGGACACCCGGAGCCGGACCCTTTTTGGTGGATGCTGGTGGTTGTAGTCTTCGTGGCGGCGATCCGGTTCCGTGGCTCAGGGCGGTCAAACCAGTGGCGGAACTATTTATGTGGTTTTGATGTTTAAATGTCCGACTACGCCACCCGTGGATTGCGGTCAGAGTGAACCGCCGCTACAGGGCAGACCGCTAAGGCTGGTGTTGTGGGTGCAGCAGAGCGTAGCATAACTCCCCATGGGAGGAGTATAGCCTCAGGGCAGTGTATGCGGAGGATGGGGGTGATGGTGCAGGGCAGCAGCAGTAACGACACGGAGTCAGTGATGCAGTTCAGGGCCTTTACTCACAGTTCTTATTATCCAGACCACGTCTGCAGGTAACGGCTGCCCACGTCGTACTGTGCTCACCAGGTGAGGGGCTCAGACAACTCCCAGATAACTTTGGAGCGCTTCACAGGACCCCCTTTGTGTGTCCTTTGTCTGGCCTTTCTTACCAACACTTCTGTCCGGCTGCCTCGGGCCTCCTCTTGGTAAACTTGGCGCCAGTTTCCCTGACCCTATGTGGTGCCTTCCTAGCGGGTGGAGCAAGGGGCTGCGCCACATAAAATGTCAGAGCCTCCGGTTTCTAGCTGAGGGTCGTTTTCTGCCTCCACTAGTTCGGGGACCGGTCTCCCCCTTTGGCCTGACCCCTCCACGCAGGTGGATTCGGGCGTGCGGTGGCGACTCGCCCGTCCGCACCCCTGGGATCCCTTCATTCCTCGTTCCTGGAGCCTTCTCCGCTCCTCTTCCTTCCTTCTCCCTCTTGCAGGCCTGGGCCTCTGTTACTAGGCCCGCCTCCGGAGCAGAGCTCATGCAGAGCCCCTGCTCCCTGCCACTTCTGCTCAGACTTCTCTGCACTGAACTAAGATGGTGCCCACCTTTTATACTCCCTTCTCAATGCACCCAGGAACTGCTTCCTCCCTGCTCCTGCACTGCAGGGTTCCCCTTCCTCAGTGTTCCCTCCCCCCACTCCAGCCAGGGACAGGGACTGTCGTGCCCATCTCAGGGGCATATTGGTCGCCCTGCCCCACGGCAATGTGGTGTAATGCATGCAGGTGTCGGGTCCTGATCCACACTCCATCCTTATCTGAGAGTGAGATATCACACCTCTGGGTGAGGTGCAATACGTCTGTAGCAACCGAGCCCTCGGTGCTACAGTTCCATTTATCTTCAGCCTAGGTGACGTATTGTGATACAGGGCCGTGATTTTGGCTATAAAAGGGTCCCCTAGACCCCTACCCCAAGCTTTTTAAGAGAATCATATATGGCGTGCCAGGAGACTCTATGGAATGCTTTCTCAGCATCCAACGAGAGTATCTACTTACAAATTTTTAACTGCATCTAGCCCAGGAAATACTTTGTGCCTAGTAGCAGTGTCTGCTAGTCAGCGGATTATCCCGGCTGTTAAGCAAGCTACACCACCTGTAGTTTGGACACTTAATTTTTTCAAAGGAAATGCTTCGGGACCACGGGATACTCAGTGAAGAGCATCAGGAGGCACCCCAAGGCATAGGGGCTGGGACTGGCACTAGGATGCCTTGCGGTGGACAGCCGAGCTCGATCCTTATAAAAGCTTTTTAACTGCAGCAGCTTTAGTGGACGCTACTGGAGCTGGAATTACGCGGCTGCTGGCATGAGACTTGCCCTCCAATAGATCCTTGTAAATCGATTTAAAGTGTATTCATTCAAATTAGAGGGACAATTTAAATTAAAAAGCTTAGAGCTGCCTCCACCACAGGGGGGCTCTCTCGACCCACCAGCGGACAGGCACCAGTATTGGGAGAGGGGGGCTGGCCGTCAGGGTTCACCGCGGCTCTGGCACAAACCCGGCGACACGGAGGTGGCACGGGCAGGAGCGGACTGGCCGTCTCGGCTTCTCACTTTTTGGATTTTAGAAGGGCATGACATGCCTATATCTGTGTCTCCCCCTCCTTTTACTCCTCCACCTCTTTTCTTTTCGCATGACTATAGGGACTTGTCACTTTTCCATGTGTTAGTTGTGTCTTCTGAGCAGTTTGTCAGCTTTTGGACACCTTTGAAGGTGTTTTCTATGTGTTTCTATGTGTTTTTGTTTGCCTGCCATTGGTTTTAACGGTGTTCGAAGGTGTTCGACGAACAGTTCGACGAACAGTTCGGCGAACACACGGGTGTTCGACGAACCGAACCGAACTCGAACACTACGGGGGTGGCTCAACACTACTCCTGAGCACTGGATCAAATTAAACTTCCCTCCAAAACTCCTTTTCCTTTTCCTAAAATGATGCACTTGTCAGTGATTGGTTTATTTGAATATAAATCATGAATCTGCTCCGATTGGTTAATGCAACTTAGTAGGCGTAGCTTTTTCTTGATGACAGCTGGCTACAGGTACTTCCAGGACGACCCGTAGCCAGCCCTCACCCTTGGAATAGCTCAATGAGGATGAGAGCTGGCTACAGGTGCCTCCAGGGCGACCCCTAGCCAGCCCTCACCCTTGGAGCAGCTCAATGAGGATGAGAGCTGGCTACAGGTGCCTCCAGGGCGAGCCCTAGCCAGCCCTCACCCTTGGAGCAGCTCAATGAGGATGAGAGCTGGCTACAGGTGCCTCCAGGGCGAGCCCTAGCCAGCACTCACCCTTGGAGCAGCTCAATGAGGATGAGAGCTGGCTACAGGTGCCTCCAGGGCGACCCCTAGCCAGCCCTCACCCTTGGAGCAGCTCAATGAGGATGAGAGCTGGCTACAGGTGCCTCCAGGGCGACCCGTAGCCAGCCCTCACCCTTGGAGCAGCTCAATGAGGATGAGAGCTGGCTACAGGTGCCTCCAGGGCGACCCCTAGCCAGCCCTCACCCTTGGAGCAGCTCAATGAGGATGAGAGCTGGCTACAGGTGCCTCCAGGGCGACCCCTAGCCAGCCCTCACCCTTGGAGCAGCTCAATGGGGATGAGAGCTGGCTACAGGTGCCTCCAGGGCGACCCCTAGCCAGCCCTCACCCTTGGAGCCGCTCAATGGGGATGAGAGCTGGCTACAGGTGCCTCCAGGGCGACCCCTAGCCAGCCCTCACCCTTGGAGCCGCTCAATGAGGATGAGAGCTGGCTACAGGTGCCTCCAGGGCGACCCCTAGCCAGCCCTCACCCTTGGAGCCGCTCAATGAGGATGAGAGCTGGCTACAGGTGCCTCCAGGGCGACCCCTAGCCAGCCCTCACCCTTGGAGCCGCTCAATGAGGATGAGAGCTGGCTACAGGTGCCTCCAGGGCGACCCCTAGCCAGCCCTCACCCTTGGAGCCGCTCAATGAGGATGAGAGCTGGCTACAGGTGCCTCCAGGGCGACCCCTAGCCAGCCCTCACCCTTGGAGCCGCTCAATGAGGATGAGAGCTGGCTACAGGTGCCTCCAGGGCGACCCCTAGCCAGCCCTCACCCTTGGAGCCGCTCAATGAGGATGAGAGCTGGCTACAGGTGCCTCCAGGGCGACCCCTAGCCAGCCCTCACCCTTGGAGCCGCTCAATGAGGATGAGAGCTGGCTACAGGTGCCTCCAGGGCGACCCCTAGCCAGCCCTCACCCTTGGAGCCGCTCAATGAGGATGAGAGCTGGCTACAGGTGCCTCCAGGGCGACCCCTAGCCAGCCCTCACCCTTGGAGCCGCTCAATGAGGATGAGAGCTGGCTACAGGTGCCTCCAGGGCGACCCCTAGCCAGCCCTCACCCTTGGAGCCGCTCAATGAGGATGAGAGCTGGCTACAGGTGCCTCCAGGGCGACCCCTAGCCAGCCCTCACCCTTGGAGCCGCTCAATGAGGATGAGAGCTGGCTACAGGTGCCTCCAGGGCGACCCCTAGCCAGCCCTCACCCTTGCAGCCGCTCAATGAGGATGAGAGCTGGCTACAGGTGCCTCCAGGGCGACCCCTAGCCAGCCCTCACCCTTGGAGCCGCTCAATGAGGATGAGAGCTGGCTACAGGTGCCTCCAGGGCGACCCCTAGCCAGCCCTCACCCTTGGAGCCGCTCAATGAGGATGAGAGCTGGCTACAGGTGCCTCCAGGGCGACCCCTAGCCAGCCCTCACCCTTGGAGCCGCTCAATGAGGATGAGAGCTGGCTACAGGTGCCTCCAGGGCGACCCCTAGCCAGCCCTCACCCTTGGAGCCGCTCAATGAGGATGAGAGCTGGCTACAGGTGCCTCCAGGGCGACCCCTAGCCAGCCCTCACCCTTGGAGCCGCTCAATGAGGATGAGAGCTGGCTACAGGTGCCTCCAGGGCGACCCCTAGCCAGCCCTCACCCTTGGAGCCGCTCAATGAGGATGAGAGCTGGCTACAGGTGCCTCCAGGGCGACCCCTAGCCAGCCCTCACCCTTGGAGCCGCTCAATGAGGATGAGAGCTGGCTACAGGTGCCTCCAGGGCGACCCCTAGCCAGCCCTCACCCTTGGAGCCGCTCAATGAGGATGAGAGCTGGCTACAGGTGCCTCCAGGGCGACCCCTAGCCAGCCCTCACCCTTGGAGCCGCTCAATGAGGATGAGAGCTGGCTACAGGTGCCTCCAGGGCGACCCCTAGCCAGCCCTCACCCTTGGAGCCGCTCAATGAGGATGAGAGCTGGCTACAGGTGCCTCCAGGGCGACCCCTAGCCAGCCCTCACCCTTGGAGCCGCTCAATGAGGATGAGAGCTGGCTACAGGTGCCTCCAGGGCGACCCCTAGCCAGCCCTCACCCTTGGAGCCGCTCAATGAGGACGAGAGCTGGCTACAGGTGCCTCCAGGGCGACCCCTAGCCAGCCCTCACCCTTGGAGCCGCTCAATGAGGACGAGAGCTGGCTACAGGTGCCTCCAGGGCGACCCCTAGCCAGCCCTCACCCTTGGAGCCGCTCAATGAGGACGAGAGCTGGCTACAGGTGCCTCCAGGGCGACCCCTAGCCAGCCCTCACCCTTGGAGCCGCTCAATGAGGACGAGAGCTGGCTACAGGTGCCTCCAGGGCGACCCCTAGCCAGCCCTCACCCTTGGAGCCGCTCAATGAGGACGAGAGCTGGCTACAGGTGCCTCCAGGGCGACCCCTAGCCAGCCCTCACCCTTGGAGCCGCTCAATGAGGACGAGAGCTGGCTACAGGTGCCTCCAGGGCGACCCCTAGCCAGCCCTCACCCTTGGAGCCGCTCAATGAGGACGAGAGCTGGCTACAGGTGCCTCCAGGGCGACCCCTAGCCAGCCCTCACCCTTGGAGCCGCTCAATGAGGACGAGAGCTGGCTACAGGTGCCTCCAGGGCGACCCCTAGCCAGCCCTCACCCTTGGAGCCGCTCAATGAGGACGAGAGCTGGCTACAGGTGCCTCCAGGGCGACCCCTAGCCAGCCCTCACCCTTGGAGCCGCTCAATGAGGACGAGAGCTGGCTACAGGTGCCTCCAGGGCGACCCCTAGCCAGCCCTCACCCTTGGAGCCGCTCAATGAGGACGAGAGCTGGCTACAGGTGCCTCCAGGGCGACCCCTAGCCAGCCCTCACCCTTGGAGCCGCTCAATGAGGACGAGAGCTGGCTACAGGTGCCTCCAGGGCGACCCCTAGCCAGCCCTCACCCTTGGAGCCGCTCAATGAGGACGAGAGCTGGCTACAGGTGCCTCCAGGGCGACCCCTAGCCAGCCCTCACCCTTGGAGCCGCTCAATGAGGACGAGAGCTGGCTACAGGTGCCTCCAGGGCGACCCCTAGCCAGCCCTCACCCTTGGAGCCGCTCAATGAGGACGAGAGCTGGCTACAGGTGCCTCCAGGGCGACCCCTAGCCAGCCCTCACCCTTGGAGCCGCTCAATGAGGACGAGAGCTGGCTACAGGTGCCTCCAGGGCGACCCCTAGCCAGCCCTCACCCTTGGAGCCGCTCAATGAGGACGAGAGCTGGCTACAGGTGCCTCCAGGGCGACCCCTAGCCAGCCCTCACCCTTGGAGCCGCTCAATGAGGACGAGAGCTGGCTACAGGTGCCTCCAGGGCGACCCCTAGCCAGCCCTCACCCTTGGAGCCGCTCAATGAGGACGAGAGCTGGCTACAGGTGCCTCCAGGGCGACCCCTAGCCAGCCCTCACCCTTGGAGCCGCTCAATGAGGACGAGAGCTGGCTACAGGTGCCTCCAGGGCGACCCCTAGCCAGCCCTCACCCTTGGAGCCGCTCAATGAGGACGAGAGCTGGCTACAGGTGCCTCCAGGGCGACCCCTAGCCAGCCCTCACCCTTGGAGCCGCTCAATGAGGACGAGAGCTGGCTACAGGTGCCTCCAGGGCGACCCCTAGCCAGCCCTCACCCTTGGAGCCGCTCAATGAGGACGAGAGCTGGCTACAGGTGCCTCCAGGGCGACCCCTAGCCAGCCCTCACCCTTGGAGCCGCTCAATGAGGACGAGAGCTGGCTACAGGTGCCTCCAGGGCGACCCCTAGCCAGCCCTCACCCTTGGAGCCGCTCAATGAGGACGAGAGCTGGCTACAGGTGCCTCCAGGGCGACCCCTAGCCAGCCCTCACCCTTGGAGCCGCTCAATGAGGACGAGAGCTGGCTACAGGTGCCTCCAGGGCGACCCCTAGCCAGCCCTCACCCTTGGAGCCGCTCAATGAGGACGAGAGCTGGCTACAGGTGCCTCCAGGGCGACCCCTAGCCAGCCCTCACCCTTGGAGCCGCTCAATGAGGACGAGAGCTGGCTACAGGTGCCTCCAGGGCGACCCCTAGCCAGCCCTCACCCTTGGAGCCGCTCAATGAGGACGAGAGCTGGCTACAGGTGCCTCCAGGGCGACCCCTAGCCAGCCCTCACCCTTGGAGCCGCTCAATGAGGACGAGAGCTGGCTACAGGTGCCTCCAGGGCGACCCCTAGCCAGCCCTCACCCTTGGAGCCGCTCAATGAGGACGAGAGCTGGCTACAGGTGCCTCCAGGGCGACCCCTAGCCAGCCCTCACCCTTGGAGCCGCTCAATGAGGACGAGAGCTGGCTACAGGTGCCTCCAGGGCGACCCCTAGCCAGCCCTCACCCTTGGAGCCGCTCAATGAGGACGAGAGCTGGCTACAGGTGCCTCCAGGGCGACCCCTAGCCAGCCCTCACCCTTGGAGCCGCTCAATGAGGACGAGAGCTGGCTACAGGTGCCTCCAGGGCGACCCCTAGCCAGCCCTCACCCTTGGAGCCGCTCAATGAGGACGAGAGCTGGCTACAGGTGCCTCCAGGGCGACCCCTAGCCAGCCCTCACCCTTGGAGCCGCTCAATGAGGACGAGAGCTGGCTACAGGTGCCTCCAGGGCGACCCCTAGCCAGCCCTCACCCTTGGAGCCGCTCAATGAGGACGAGAGCTGGCTACAGGTGCCTCCAGGGCGACCCCTAGCCAGCCCTCACCCTTGGAGCCGCTCAATGAGGACGAGAGCTGGCTACAGGTGCCTCCAGGGCGACCCCTAGCCAGCCCTCACCCTTGGAGCCGCTCAATGAGGACGAGAGCTGGCTACAGGTGCCTCCAGGGCGACCCCTAGCCAGCCCTCACCCTTGGAGCCGCTCAATGAGGACGAGAGCTGGCTACAGGTGCCTCCAGGGCGACCCCTAGCCAGCCCTCACCCTTGGAGCCGCTCAATGAGGACGAGAGCTGGCTACAGGTGCCTCCAGGGCGACCCCTAGCCAGCCCCCACCCTTGGAGCCGCTCAATGAGGACGAGAGCTGGCTACAGGTGCCTCCAGGGCGACCCCTAGCCAGCCCCCACCCTTGGAGCCGCTCAATGAGGACGAGAGCTGGCTACAGGTGCCTCCAGGGCGACCCCTAGCCAGCCCCCACCCTTGGAGCCGCTCAATGAGGACGAGAGCTGGCTACAGGTGCCTCCAGGGCGACCCCTAGCCAGCCCCCACCCTTGGAGCCGCTCAATGAGGACGAGAGCTGGCTACAGGTGCCTCCAGGGCGACCCCTAGCCAGCCCTCACCCTTGGAGCCGCTCAATGAGGACGAGAGCTGGCTACAGGTGCCTCCAGGGCGACCCCTAGCCAGCCCTCACCCTTGGAGCCGCTCAATGAGGACGAGAGCTGGCTACAGGTGCCTCCAGGGCGACCCCTAGCCAGCCCTCACCCTTGGAGCCGCTCAATGAGGACGAGAGCTGGCTACAGGTGCCTCCAGGGCGACCCCTAGCCAGCCCTCACCCTTGGAGCCGCTCAATGAGGACGAGAGCTGGCTACAGGTGCCTCCAGGGCGACCCCTAGCCAGCCCTCACCCTTGGAGCCGCTCAATGAGGACGAGAGCTGGCTACAGGTGCCTCCAGGGCGACCCCTAGCCAGCCCTCACCCTTGGAGCCGCTCAATGAGGACGAGAGCTGGCTACAGGTGCCTCCAGGGCGACCCCTAGCCAGCCCTCACCCTTGGAGCCGCTCAATGAGGACGAGAGCTGGCTACAGGTGCCTCCAGGGCGACCCCTAGCCAGCCCTCACCCTTGGAGCCGCTCAATGAGGACGAGAGCTGGCTACAGGTGCCTCCAGGGCGACCCCTAGCCAGCCCTCACCCTTGGAGCCGCTCAATGAGGACGAGAGCTGGCTACAGGTGCCTCCAGGGCGACCCCTAGCCAGCCCTCACCCTTGGAGCCGCTCAATGAGGACGAGAGCTGGCTACAGGTGCCTCCAGGGCGACCCCTAGCCAGCCCTCACCCTTGGAGCCGCTCAATGAGGACGAGAGCTGGCTACAGGTGCCTCCAGGGCGACCCCTAGCCAGCCCTCACCCTTGGAGCCGCTCAATGAGGACGAGAGCTGGCTACAGGTGCCTCCAGGGCGACCCCTAGCCAGCCCTCACCCTTGGAGCCGCTCAATGAGGACGAGAGCTGGCTACAGGTGCCTCCAGGGCGACCCCTAGCCAGCCCTCACCCTTGGAGCCGCTCAATGAGGACGAGAGCTGGCTACAGGTGCCTCCAGGGCGACCCCTAGCCAGCCCTCACCCTTGGAGCCGCTCAATGAGGACGAGAGCTGGCTACAGGTGCCTCCAGGGCGACCCCTAGCCAGCCCTCACCCTTGGAGCCGCTCAATGAGGACGAGAGCTGGCTACAGGTGCCTCCAGGGCGACCCCTAGCCAGCCCTCACCCTTGGAGCCGCTCAATGAGGACGAGAGCTGGCTACAGGTGCCTCCAGGGCGACCCCTAGCCAGCCCTCACCCTTGGAGCAGCTCAATGAGGACGAGAGCTGGCACAGGTGCCTCCAGGGCGACCCCTAGCCAGCCCTCACCCTTGGAGCAGCTCAATGAGGACGAGAGCTGGCTACAGGTGCCTCCAGGGCGACCCCTAGCCAGCCCTCACCCTTGGAGCAGCTCAATGAGGACGAGAGCTGGCTACAGGTGCCTCCAGGACGACCCCTAGCCAGCCCTCACCCTTGGAGCAGCTCAATGAGGACGAGAGCTGGCTACAGGTGCCTCCAGGGCGACCCTTAGCCAGCCCTCACCCTTGGAATAGCTCAATGAGGATGAGAGCTGGCTACAGGTTTGATGATACCAGAAGCACTTAAAATTCAATCTGCAACAAAAAAAAGTCGCTCTGACGCCGCCGTTAAGGGCTGCGTCCGTTATCACGCTCATCTGATAAATTACAGAAAAAAAACGTAAACTTTATCGTTTTTTTGGCGCACTTATTTCATCGCCCGTTCCTACGTGCCGCCGTTCAGCACAGCATCCGTTATCACGCTCATCTGATAAATTACGGAAAAAAAACGTAAACTTTATAGTTTTTTTGGCGCGCTTATTTCACCGCCCGTTCCTACGCGCCGCCATTCAGCGCAGCGTCCGTTATCACGCTCATCTGGTGAATTACGGAAAAAAAACGTAAACTTTATAGTTTTTTTGGCGCACTTATTTCACCGCCCGTTCCTACGCGCCGCCGTTCAGCGCAGCGTCCGTTATCACCCTCATCTGATGAATTACGGAAAAAAAACGTAAACTTTACAGTTTTTTTGGCGCGCTTATTTCACCGCCCGTTCCTATGCGCCGCCGTTCAGCGCAGTGTCCGTTATCACGCTCAATGAGGATGAGAGCTGGCTACAGGTGCCTCCAGGGCGACACATAGCCAGCCCTCACCCTTGGAATAGCTCAATGAGGATGAGAGCTGGCTACAGGTGCCTCCAGGGCGACCCCTAGCCAGCCCTCACCCTTGGAGCAGCTCAATGAGGATGAGAGCTGGCTACAGGTGCCTCCAGGGCGACCCCTAGCCAGCCCTCACCCTTGGAGCAGCTCAATGAGGATGAGAGCTGGCTACAGGTGCCTCCAGGGCGACCCCTAGCCAGCCCTCACCCTTGGAGCAGCTCAATGAGGATGAGAGCTGGCTACAGGTGCCTCCAGGGCGACCCCTAGCCAGCCCTCACCCTTGGAGCAGCTCAATGAGGATGAGAGCTGGCTACAGGTTTGATGATACCAAAAGCACTTAAAATTCAATCTGCAACAAAAAAAAGTCGCTCTGACGCCGCCGTTAAGGGCTGCGTCCGTTATCACGCTCATCTGATAAATTACAGAAAAAAAACGTAAACTTTATCGTTTTTTTGGCGCACTTATTTCACCGCCCGTTCCTACGTGTCGCCGTTCAGCACAGCATCCGTTATCACGCTCATCTGATGAATTACGGAAAAAAAACGTAAACTTTATAGTTTTTTTGGCGCGCTTATTTCACCGCCCGTTCCTACGCGCCGCCATTCAGCGCAGCGTCCGTTATCACGCTCAACTGATGAATTACGGAAAAAAAACGTAAACTTTATAGTTTTTTTGGCGCGCTTATTTCACCGCCCGTTCCTACGCGTCGCCGTTCAACGCAGCTTCCGTTATCACGCTCATCTAATGAATTATGGAAAAAAAACGTACACTTTATAGCTTTTTTGGCGCGCTTATTTCACCGCCCGTTCCTACGCGCCGCCGTTCAGCGCAGCTTCCGTTATCACGCTCATCTGATGAATTACAGAAAAAAAACGTAAATTTTATAGTTTTTTTGGCGCGCTTATTTCACCGCCCGTTCCTACGCGCTGCCGTTCAGCGCAGCGTCCGTTATCACCCTCATCTGATGAATTACGGAAAAAAAATGTAAACTTTATAGTTTTTTTGGCGCGCTTATTTCACCGCCCGTTCCTATGCGCCGCCGTTCAGCGCAGCGTCCGTTATCACGCTCAATGAGGATGAGAGCTGGCTACAGGTGCCTCCAGGGCGACCCCTAGCCAGCCCTCACCCTTGGAGCAGCTCAATGAGGATGAGAGCTGGCTACAGGTGCCTCCAGGGCGACGCCTAGCAAGCCCTCACCCTTGGAGCAGCTCAATGAGGATGAGAGCTGGCTACAGGTGCCTCCAGGGCGACCCCTAGCCAGCCCTCACCCTTGGAGCAGCTCAGTGAGGATGAGAGCTGGCTACAGGTGCCTCCAGGGCGACCCCTAGCCAGCCCTCACCCTTGGAGCAGCTCAATGAGGATGAGAGCTGGCTACAGGTGCCTCCAGGGCGACCCCTAGCCAGCCCTCACCCTTGGAGCAGCTCAATGAGGATGAGAGCTGGCTACAGGTGCCTCCAGGGCGACCCCTAGCCAGCCCTCACCCTTGGAGCAGCTCAATGAGGATGAGAGCTGGCTACAGGTTTGATGATACCAAAAGCACTTAATATTCAATCTGCAACAAAAAAAAGTCGCTCTGACGCCGCCGTTAAGGGCTGCGTCCGTTATCACGCTCATCTGATAAATTACAGAAAAAAAACGTAAACTTTATCGTTTTTTTGGCGCACTTATTTCACTGCCCGTTCCTACGTGCCGCCGTTCAGCACAGCATCCGTTATCACGCTCATCTGATGAATTACGGAAAAAAAACGTAAACTTTATAGTTTTTTTGGCGCACTTATTTCACCGCCCGTTCCTACGCGCCGCCATTCAGCGCAGCGTCCGTTATCACGCTCATCTGATGAATTACGGAAAAAAAACGTAAACTTTATAGTTTTTTTGGCGCGCTTATTTCACCGCCCGTTCCTACGCGCCGCCGTTCAACGCAGCTTCCGTTATCACGCTCATCTAATGAATTATGGAAAAAAAACGTACACTTTATAGCTTTTTTGGCGCACTTATTTCACCGCCCGTTCCTACGCGCCGCCGTTCAGCGCAGCTTCCGTTATCACGCTCATCTGATGAATTACGGAAAAAAAACGTAAATTTTATAGTTTTTTTGGCGCGCTTATTTCACCGCCCGTTCCTACGCGCTGCCGTTCAGCGCAGCGTCCGTTATCACCCTCATCTGATGAATTACGGAAAAAAAACGTAAACTTTATAGTTTTTTTGGCGCGCTTATTTCACCGCCCGTTCCTATATGCCGCCGTTCAGCGCAGCGTCCGTTATCACGCTCAATGAGGATGAGAGCTGGCTACAGGTGCCTCCAGGGCGACACGTAGCCAGCCCTCACCCTTGGAATAGCTCAATGAGGATGAGAGCTGGCTACAGGTACCTCCAGGGCGACCCCTAGCCAGCCCTCACCCTTGGAGCAGCTCAATGAGGATGAGAGCTGGCTACAGGTGCCTCCAGGGCGACCCCTAGCCAGCCCTCACCCTTGGAGCAGCTCAATGAGGATGAGAGCTGGCTACAGGTGCCTCCAGGGCGACCCCTAGCCAGCCCTCACCCTTGGAGCAGCTCAATGAGGATGAGAGCTGGCTACAGGTGCCTCCAGGGCGACCCCTAGCCAGCCCTCACCCTTGGAGCAGCTCAATGAGGATGAGAGCTGGCTACAGGTGCCTCCAGGGCGACCCCTAGCCAGCCCTAACCCTTGGAGCAGCTCAATGAGGATGAGAGCTGGCTACAGGTGCCTCCAGGGCGACCCCTAGCCAGCCCTCACCCTTGGAGCAGCTCAATGAGGATGAGAGCTGGCTACAGGTGCCTCCAGGGCGACCCCTAGCCAGCCCTCACCCTTGGAGCAGCTCAATGAGGATGAGAGCTGGCTACAGGTGCCTCCAGGGCGACCCCTAGCCAGCCCTCACCCTTGGAGCAGCTCAATGAGGATGAGAGCTGGCTACAGGTGCCTCCAGGGCGACCCCTAGCCAGCCCTCACCCTTGGAATAGCTCAATGAGGATGAGAGCTGGCTACAGGTTTGATGATACCAAAAGCACTTAAAATTCAATCTGCAACAAAAAAAAGTCGCTCTGACGCCGCCGTTAAGGGCTGCGTCCGTTATCACGCTCATCTGATAAATTACAGAAAAAAAACGTAAACTTTATCGTTTTTTTGGCGCACTTATTTCATCGCCCGTTCCTACGTGCCGCCGTTCAGCACAGCATCCGTTATCACGCTCATCTGATAAATTACGGAAAAAAAACGTAAACTTTATAGTTTTTTTGGCGCGCTTATTTCACCGCCCGTTCCTACGCGCCGCCATTCAGCGCAGCGTCCGTTATCACGCTCATCTGGTGAATTACGGAAAAAAAACGTAAACTTTATAGTTTTTTTGGCGCACTTATTTCACCGCCCGTTCCTACGCGCCGCCGTTCAGCGCAGCGTCCGTTATCACCCTCATCTGATGAATTACGGAAAAAAAACGTAAACTTTACAGTTTTTTTGGCGCGCTTATTTCACCGCCCGTTCCTATGCGCCGCCGTTCAGCGCAGTGTCCGTTATCACGCTCAATGAGGATGAGAGCTGGCTACAGGTGCCTCCAGGGCGACACATAGCCAGCCCTCACCCTTGGAATAGCTCAATGAGGATGAGAGCTGGCTACAGGTGCCTCCAGGGCGACCCCTAGCCAGCCCTCACCCTTGGAGCAGCTCAATGAGGATGAGAGCTGGCTACAGGTGCCTCCAGGGCGACCCCTAGCCAGCCCTCACCCTTGGAGCAGCTCAATGAGGATGAGAGCTGGCTACAGGTGCCTCCAGGGCGACCCCTAGCCAGCCCTCACCCTTGGAGCAGCTCAATGAGGATGAGAGCTGGCTACAGGTGCCTCCAGGGCGACCCCTAGCCAGCCCTCACCCTTGGAGCAGCTCAATGAGGATGAGAGCTGGCTACAGGTTTGATGATACCAAAAGCACTTAAAATTCAATCTGCAACAAAAAAAAGTCGCTCTGACGCCGCCGTTAAGGGCTGCGTCCGTTATCACGCTCATCTGATAAATTACAGAAAAAAAACGTAAACTTTATCGTTTTTTTGGCGCACTTATTTCACCGCCCGTTCCTACGTGTCGCCGTTCAGCACAGCATCCGTTATCACGCTCATCTGATGAATTACGGAAAAAAAACGTAAACTTTATAGTTTTTTTGGCGCGCTTATTTCACCGCCCGTTCCTACGCGCCGCCATTCAGCGCAGCGTCCAATTTCACGCTCAACTGATGAATTACGGAAAAAAAACGTAAACTTTATAGTTTTTTTGGCGCGCTTATTTCACCGCCCGTTCCTACGCGTCGCCGTTCAACGCAGCTTCCGTTATCACGCTCATCTAATGAGTTATGGAAAAAAAACGTACACTTTATAGCTTTTTTGGCGCGCTTATTTCACCGCCCGTTCCTACGCGCCGCCGTTCAGCGCAGCTTCCGTTATCACGCTCATCTGATGAATTACAGAAAAAAAACGTAAATTTTATAGTTTTTTTGGCGCGCTTATTTCACCGCCCGTTCCTACGCGCTGCCGTTCAGCGCAGCGTCCGTTATCACCCTCATCTGATGAATTACGGAAAAAAAATGTAAACTTTATAGTTTTTTTGGCGCGCTTATTTCACCGCCCGTTCCTATGCGCCGCCGTTCAGCGCAGCGTCCGTTATCACGCTCAATGAGGATGAGAGCTGGCTACAGGTGCCTCCAGGGCGACCCCTAGCCAGCCCTCACCCTTGGAGCAGCTCAATGAGGATGAGAGCTGGCTACAGGTGCCTCCAGGGCGACGCCTAGCAAGCCCTCACCCTTGGAGCAGCTCAATGAGGATGAGAGCTGGCTACAGGTGCCTCCAGGGCGACCCCTAGCCAGCCCTCACCCTTGGAGCAGCTCAGTGAGGATGAGAGCTGGCTACAGGTGCCTCCAGGGCGACCCCTAGCCAGCCCTCACCCTTGGAGCAGCTCAATGAGGATGAGAGCTGGCTACAGGTGCCTCCAGGGCGACCCCTAGCCAGCCCTCACCCTTGGAGCAGCTCAATGAGGATGAGAGCTGGCTACAGGTTTGATGATACCAAAAGCACTTAATATTCAATCTGCAACAAAAAAAAGTCGCTCTGACGCCGCCGTTAAGGGCTGCGTCCGTTATCACGCTCATCTGATAAATTACAGAAAAAAAACGTAAACTTTATCGTTTTTTTGGCGCACTTATTTCACTGCCCGTTCCTACGTGCCGCCGTTCAGCACAGCATCCGTTATCACGCTCATCTGATGAATTACGGAAAAAAAACGTAAACTTTATAGTTTTTTTGGCGCACTTATTTCACCGCCCGTTCCTACGCGCCGCCATTCAGCGCAGCGTCCGTTATCACGCTCATCTGATGAATTACGGAAAAAAAACGTAAACTTTATAGTTTTTTTGGCGCGCTTATTTCACCGCCCGTTCCTACGCGCCGCCGTTCAACGCAGCTTCCGTTATCACGCTCATCTAATGAATTATGGAAAAAAAACGTACACTTTATAGCTTTTTTGGCGCACTTATTTCACCGCCCGTTCCTACGCGCCGCCGTTCAGCGCAGCTTCCGTTATCACGCTCATCTGATGAATTACGGAAAAAAAACGTAAATTTTATAGTTTTTTTGGCGCGCTTATTTCACCGCCCGTTCCTACGCGCTGCCGTTCAGCGCAGCGTCCGTTATCACCCTCATCTGATGAATTACGGAAAAAAAACGTAAACTTTATAGTTTTTTTGGCGCGCTTATTTCACCGCCCGTTCCTATATGCCGCCGTTCAGCGCAGCGTCCGTTATCACGCTCAATGAGGATGAGAGCTGGCTACAGGTGCCTCCAGGGCGACACGTAGCCAGCCCTCACCCTTGGAATAGCTCAATGAGGATGAGAGCTGGCTACAGGTACCTCCAGGGCGACCCCTAGCCAGCCCTCACCCTTGGAGCAGCTCAATGAGGATGAGAGCTGGCTACAGGTGCCTCCAGGGCGACCCCTAGCCAGCCCTCACCCTTGGAGCAGCTCAATGAGGATGAGAGCTGGCTACAGGTGCCTCCAGGGCGACCCCTAGCCAGCCCTCACCCTTGGAGCAGCTCAATGAGGATGAGAGCTGGCTACAGGTGCTTCCAGGGCGACCCCTAGCCAGCCCTCACCCTTGGAGCAGCTCAATGAGGATGAGAGCTGGCTACAGGTGCCTCCAGGGCGACCCCTAGCCAGCCCTCACCCTTGGAGCAGCTCAATGAGGATGAGAGCTGGCTACAGGTGCCTCCAGGGCGACCCCTAGCCAGCCCTCACCCTTGGAGCAGCTCAATGAGGATGAGAGCTGGCTACAGGTGCCTCCAGGGCGACCCCTAGCCAGCCCTCACCCTTGGAGCAGCTCAATGAGGATGAGAGCTGGCTACAGGTGCCTCCAGGGCGACCCCTAGCCAGCCCTCACCCTTGGAGCAGCTCAATGAGGATGAGAGCTGGCTACAGGTGCCTCCAGGGCGACCCCTAGCCAGCCCTCACCCTTGGAGCAGCTCAATGAGGATGAGAGCTGGCTACAGGTTTGATGATACCAAAAGCACTTAAAATTCAATCTGCAACAAAAAAAAGTCGCTCTGACGCCGCCGTTAAGGGCTGCGTCCGTTATCACGCTCATCTGATAAATTACAGAAAAAAAACGTAATCTTTATCGTTTTTTTGGCGCACTTATTTCACCGCCCGTTCCTACGTGCCGCCGTTCAGCACAGCATCCGTTATCATGCTCATCTGATGAATTACGGAAAAAAAACGTAAACTTTATAGTTTTTTTGGCGCGCTTATTTCACCGCCCGTTCCTACGCGCCGCCATTCAGCACAGCGTCCGTGATCACGCTCATCTGATGAATTACGGAAAAAAAACGTAAACTTTATAGTTTTTTTGGCGCGCTTATTTCACCGCCCGTTCCTACGCGCCGCCGTTCAACGCAGCTTCCGTTATCACGCTCATCTAATGAATTATGGAAAAAAAACGTACACTTTATAGCTTTTTTGGCGCGCTTATTTCACCGCCCGTTCCTACGCGCCGCCGTTCAGCGCAGCTTCCGTTATCACGCTCATCTGATGAATTACGGAAAAAAAACGTAAATTTTATAGTTTTTTTGGCGCGCTTATTTCACCGCCCGCTCCTACGCGCCGCCGTTCAGCGCAGCGTCCGTTATCACCCTCATCTGATGAATTACGGAAAAAAAACGTAAACTTTATAGTTTTTTTGGCGCGCTTATTTCACCGCCCGTTCCTATGCGCCGCCGTTCAGCGCAGCGTCCGTTATCACGCTCAATGAGGATGAGAGCTGGCTACAGGTGCCTCCAGGGCGACACGTAGCCAGCCCTCACCCTTGGAATAGCTCAATGAGGATGAGAGCTGGCTACAGGTGCCTCCAGGGCGACCCCTAGCCAGCCCTCACCCTTGGAGCAGCTCAATGAGGATGAGAGCTGGCTACAGGTGCCTCCAGGGCGACCCCTAGCCAGCCCTCACCCTTGGAGCAGCTCAATGAGGATGAGAGCTGGCTACAGGTGCCTCCAGGGCGACCCCTAGCCAGCCCTCACCCTTGGAGCAGCTCAATGAGGATGAGAGCTGGCTACAGGTGCCTCCAGGGCGACCCCTAGCCAGCCCTCACCCTTGGAGCAGCTCAATGAGGATGAGAGCTGGCTACAGGTGCCTCCAGGGCGACCCCTAGCCAGCCCTCACCCTTGGAGCAGCTCAATGAGGATGAGAGCTGGCTACAGGCTTGATGATACCAAAAGCACTTTAAATTCAATCTGCAACAAAAAAAAGTCGCTCTGACGCCGCCGTTAAGGGCTGCGTCCGTTATCACGCTCATCTGATAAATTACAGAAAAAAAACGTAAACTTTATAGTTTTTTTGGCGCACTTATTTCAACGCCCGTTCCTACATGCCGCCGTTCAGCACAGCATCCGTTATCACGCTCATCTGATGAATTACGGAAAAAAAACGTAAACTTTATAGTTTTTTTGGCGCGCTTATTTCACCGCCCGTTCCTACGCCACGTTTTTACACAACTTTAAGTGTTTTACAACATGGTCACATGCTCTATTTACTTTTACCTATTTTTGATATGAAATATGGGCTCCATCTATGGATGTGATTATTGGCCTCAATACCAGTGATTATTGCTGCCATTTTTGTGTCTTTTTAAATAATGATGTAATAAAATTTCAACTTTTTAAATGCCTTTAATTAAACTCCTTATTCTCATTTGATTATATGGTCACAATCTGTGTTAAAAGAGTTAATGTTTTACAAGGTCAGTGCGTTGAAAGTCCTAATCTCAGTGAAACAACACAGACAAAAAAGATACATCATCATCCCCTCCCCCCATCACAGCCTTTCCACCGAAGGATAAGTGAAAAATCTCCTTATTGTGTGTTTCCTGTGAGGGTCTATCATGAACGAGTGAATGGCTTTTAAAGCACAGCTGCCATCCAGTGTTCAATTTCCAGAAATGCAGCTGAATTCTGGCTGACAAGTAATGAATGATATTTAAAGCACAGATGCCATCTGGTGGTCATTTCCAAGTGATGAAATGTTGTGAGGGCTGGCTAAATGCCTTGTTTTTCGGACCTGGCACAGACGAGGTTTTTGCAAGCCTTTTTTCGGAGCCTTAATGGCGTCGAATCGACCCGGGACGGCGTGCAGAGCATCTCCCGGGCTGGATCTGTAAAATGGCGAGCGTTGCGTCGTCCAGCGGCGAAGTTTTTTCGTGAGGGCTGGCTATTGTAGGTGAGAGCTGGCTATTAAAGAAGATGGCAGAGAGGATTTCTTTGGAAAAATGTTTTCATCTCGAAACGTTCCGAAAAAAAGTACAGCGCGTCCGGCATGTGATAAGAGTGCGGCACGCCGAATATCGGTGTCCAGCTCCAAACCGCGTGCGTTCCACAGCCAGAAAACTGTAGCGCGGACGCCGAGCCTTAATCGCAAATTCCGGAGATGCTCGTCCCCTCGGGACGAGTGTGGGAGCGCCTGACGCGAATCTGGTCAAAAAACGCAAACATTTCCAAAATCCAAAGGTCCAGCTGTTGAATTTCTTTTTTAACTTACCTATTAGCGATTCAATGTTCACTGCCCTTCTTGACATCAAGTTGTACCTGTGATGGGCCACTCGATTTCTGAGTTAATGCGCCTGCTTTGTGAAGAGATGTTCATGAGTTTGACTCCACGGAGAGTATTTTTCATTTACTTACTAATAAGCTTCTTAAAGAGCCAATGGAAATTTGCATTGATTTTCGGCTTGAGATAGTGCAAATGTGAGATATAGAATCTGTATTAATTGTTCATAAAGAACTTGATGTCATCATATGCTGTATAGATTGGCATTAACAGTAACACAGAGAAACCAATGAATTTCTTTTTTAACTTACCTATTAATGATTCAATGTTCACTGCCCTTCTTCACATTAAGTTGCACCTGTGATGGTCCACTCGATTACTGGGTTAATGTGCCTGCTTTTTGAACAGATGTTCATGAGTTTGACTCCACGGAGAGTATTTTTCATTTACTTACTAATAAGCTTCCTGTAGAGCCAAAGGAAATTTGCATTGATTTTGGGCTTGAGATAGTGCAAAAGTGAGATATAGAATCTGTATTAATTGTTCATAAAGAACAAGATGTCATCATACGCTGTATAGATTGGCATTATCAATAACATAGTGAAACCAAGGGATTTCTTTTTTAACTTACCTATTAGCGATTCAATGTTCACTGCTCTTCTTGACATCACATTTCTCCTGTGATGGTCCAGTGGCTCTCTAGGTTAATGCGTCTCACATGTGAGCAAGTGTTCATGAGTTATACTCCACAGAGATTATTTTTCATTTAGCTTCCTATAGAGCCAATGGAAATTTGCATTGATTTTGGGCTTGAGATAGTGCAATTGTGAGATATAGAATCTGTCTTAATTGTTCATAAACAACAAGATGTTATCATACGCTGTATAGATTAGCATTAACAATAACATAGTGAAAATAATGGATTTCGTTTTTAACTTAACTATTAGCGATTCAATGTTCACTGCCCTTCTTGCCCTCCAGGTGCACCTGTGATGGTCCAGTGGCTTACTGGGTTAATGCGCCTGCTTTCTGAACAGATGTTCATGAGTTTGACTCCACAGAAACTATTTTTCATTTAATTACTAATAAGCTTCTTATAGAGTCAATGGAAATTTGCATTGATTTTCGGCTTGAGATAGTGCAATTGTGAGAAATAGAATCTGTATAAATTGTTTATAAAGAATAAGATGTCATCATACGCTGTATAGATTGGCATTAACAATAACATACTGAAACCAATGGATTTCTTTTTTAACTTACCTATTAGCGATTCAATGTTCACTGCCCTTCTTGACATCACCTTGCATCTATGATCGTTCAGAGGCTTACTGGGTTAATGCATCTGACTTGTGAACAGGTGTTCATGAATTCGACTTCACAGAAAGTATTTTTCATTTACTTACTAATAAGCTTCTCATAGAGCCAATGGAGATTTGCATTGATTTTGGGCTTGAGATTGTGCAAATGTGAGATATAGAATCTGTATTAATTGTTCATAAAGAACTTGATGTCATCATACACTGTATAGATTGGCATTAACAGTAACATAGAGAAACCAATGAATTTCTTTTTTAACTTACCTATTAGCGATTCAATGTTCACTGCCCTTCTTCACATTAAGTTGCACCTGTGATGGTCCTGTGGCTTACTGGGTTAATGTGCCTGCTTTGTGAACAGATCTTCATGAGTTTGACTCCACAGAGACTATTTTTCATTTGGCTTCCTATAGAGCCAATGCAAATTTGCATTGATTTTGGGCTTGAGATAGTGCAATTGTGAGATATAGAATCTGTATTAATTGTTCATAAAGAACAAGATGTCATCATACGCTGTATAGATTGGCATTAACAATAACATAGTGAAACCAATGGATTTCTTTTTTAACTTACATATTAGCGATTAAATTTTCACTGCTCTGCTTGACAGCCCATTTCTCCTGTGATGGTCCAGTGGCTCTCTGGGTTAAAGTGTCTGACTTGTGAGCAAGTGTTCTTGAGCTTGACTCCACGGAGAGTATTTTTCATTTAGCTTCCTATAGAGCCAATGGAAATTTACATTGATTTTGGGCTTGAGATAGTGCAATTGTGAGAAAAAGAATCTGTATTAATTGGTCATAAAGAACAAGATGTCATCATACGCTGTATAGATTGGCATTAACAATAACATAGTGAAACCAATGGATTTCTTTTTTAAATTACCTATTATCAATTCAATGTTCACTGCTCTACTTGACATCGCATTGCTTCTGTGATGGTCCAGTGGCTTTCTGGGTTAATGCGATTGACTTGTGAGCAAGTGTTCATGAGTTAGACTCCAAGGAGCGATTCAATGTTCACTGCCCTTCTTATGAGTAAGTAATTGAAAAATTCTTTCCGTGGAGTTGAACTCATGAACATCTGTTCACAAAGGAGGCGCATCAAGCCAGTTGACCATCACAGGTGCAATTTGATGTCAAGAAGAGCAGTGAACATTGAATCGCTAATAGGTAAGTTAAAAAAGAAATCCCTTGGTTTCACTATGTTATTGTTAATGCCAATCTATACAGCGTATGATGACATCTTGTTCTTTATGAACAATTAATACAGATTCTATTTCTCACAATTGCACTATCTCAAGTCCAAAATCAATGCAAATTTCCATTGGCTCTATAAGAAGCTTATGAGTAAGTAAATTAAAAATACTTTCCATGGAGTCGAACTCATGAACATCTGTTCACAAAGCAGGCGCATCAACCCAGTAAGCCAGTGGACCATCACAGGTGCATTTTGATGTCAAGAAGGGCAGTGAACATTGAATCGCTAATAGGTAAGTTAAAAAAGAAATCCATTGGTTTCACTATGTTATTGTTAATGCCAATCTATACAGCGTATGATGACATCTTGTTCTTTATGAACAATTAAAACAGATTCTATATCTCACAATTGCACTATCTCTAGCCCAAAATCAATGCAAATTTCCATTTGCTCTATTGGAAGCTAAATGAAAAATAATCTCTGTGGAGTCGAAGTCATGAACACTTGCTCAAAAGTCAGGCACATTAACCCAGAGAGCCACTGGACCATCACAGGAGAAATGAGATGTCGAGCCCAAAATCAATGCAAATTTCCATTGGCTCTATAGGAAGCTAAATGAAAAATAATCTCTGTGGAGTCTAACTCATGATCACTTGCTCACATGTCAGGCGCATTAACCTAGAGAGCCACTGGACAATCACAGGAGAAATGTGATGTCAAAAAGAGCAGTGAACATTGAATCGCTAATAGGTAAATTAAAAAAGAAATCCATTGGTTTCACTATGTTATTGTTAATGCCAATCTATACAGCGTATGATGACATCTTGTTCTTTATGAACAATTAATACAGATTCCATATCTCACAATTGCAGTATCTCAAGACCAAAATCAATGCAAATTTAGATTGGCTCTATAGGAAGCTAAATGAAAAATAATCTCTGTGGAGTCTAACTCATGAACACTTGCTCACATGTCAGGCGCGTTAACCTAGAGAGCCACTGGACCATCACAGGAGAAATGAGATGTCGAGCCCAAAATCAATGCAAATTTCCATTGGCTCTATAGGAAGCTAAATGAAAAATACTCTCCTTGGAGTCTAACTCATGAACACTTGCTCGCATTTCAGGCGCATTAACCTAGAGAGCCACTGGACCATCACAGGAGAAATGTGATGTCAAGAAGAGCAGTGAACATTGAATCACTAATAGGTAAGTTAAAAAAGAAATCCATTGGTTTCACTATGTTATTGTTAATGCCAATCTATACAGCGTATGATGACATCTTGTTCTTTATGAACAATTAATACAGATTCTATATCTCACAATTGCACTATCTCAAGCCCAAAATCAATGCAAATTTCCATTGGCTCTATAGGAAGCTAAATGAAAAATAATCTCTGTGGAGTCTAACTCATGAACACTTGCTCACATGTCAGGCGCATTAACCTAGAGAGCCACTGGACCTTCACAGGGGAAATGTGATGTCAAAAAGAGCAGTGAACATTGAATCGCTAATAGGTAAATTAAAAAAGAAATCCATTGGTTTCACTATGTTATTGTTAATGCCAATCTATACAGTGTATGATGACATCTTGTTCTTTATGAACAATTAATACAGATTCTATATCTCACAATTGCACTATCTCAAGCCCAAAATCAATGCAAATTTCCATTGGCTCTATAGGAAGCTAATTGAAAAACAATCTCTGTGGAGTATAACTCATGAACACTTGCTCACATGTCAGGCGCATTAACCTAAAGAGCCACTGGACAATCACAGGAGAAATGTGATGTCAAGAAGAGCAGTGAACATTGAATCTCTAATAGGTAAGTTAAAAAAGAAATCCCTTGGTTTCACTATGTTATTGTTAATGCCAATCTATACAGCGTATGATGACATCTTGTTCTTTATGAACAATTAATACAGATTCTATTTCTCACAATTGCACTATCTCTAGCCCAAAATCAATGCAAATTTCCATTTGCTCTATTGGAAGCTAAATGAAAAATAATCTCTGTGGAGTCGAAGTCATGAACACTTGCTCAAAAGTCAGGCACATTAACCCAGAGAGCCACTGGACCATCACAGGAGAAATGAGATGTCGAGCCCAAAATCAATGCAAATTTCCATTGGCTCTATAGGAAGCTAAATGAAAAATAATCTCTGTGGAGTCTAACTCATGATCACTTGCTCACATGTCAGGCGCATTAACCTAGAGAGCCACTGGACAATCAGAGGAGAAATGTGATGTCAAAAAGAGCAGTGAACATTGAATCGCTAATAGGTAAATTAAAAAAGAAATCCATTGGTTTCACTATGTTATTGTTAATGCCAATCTATACAGCGTATGATGACATCTTGTTCTTTATGAACAATTAATACAGATTCCATATCTCACAATTGCAGTATCTCAAGACCAAAATCAATGCAAATTTAGATTGGCTCTATAGGAAGCTAAATGAAAAATAATCTCTGTGGAGTCTAACTCATGAACACTTGCTCACATGTCAGGCGCATTAACCTAGAGAGCCACTGGACCATCACAGGAGAAATGAGATGTCGAGCCCAAAATCAATGCAAATTTCCATTGGCTCTATAGGAAGCTAAATGAAAAATACTCTCCTTGGAGTCTAACTCATGAACACTTGCTCGCATTTCAGGCGCATTAACCTAGAGAGCCACTGGACCATCACAGGAGAAATGTGATGTCAAGAAGAGCAGTGAACATTGAATCACTAATAGGTAAGTTAAAAAAGAAATCCATTGGTTTCACTATGTTATTGTTAATGCCAATCTATACAGTGTATGATGACATCTTGTTCTTTATGAACAATTAATACAGATTCTATATCTCACAATTGCACTATCTCAAGCCCAAAATCAATGCAAATTTCCATTGGCTCTATAGGAAGCTAATTGAAAAATAATCTCTGTGGAGTATAACTCATGAACACTTGCTGACATGTCAGGCGCATTAACCTAAAGAGCCACTGGACAATCACAGGAGAAATGTGATGTCAAGAAGAGCAGTGAACATTGAATCTCTAATAGGTAAGTTAAAAAAGAAATCCCTTCGTTTCACTATGTTATTGTTAATGCCAATCTATACAGCGTATAATGACATCTTGTTCTTTATGAACAATTAATACAGATTCTATTTCTCACAATTGCACTATCTCAAGTCCAAAATCAATGCAAATTTCCATTGGCTCTATAAGAAGCTTATGAGTAAGTAAATTAAAAATACTTTCCATGGAGTTGAACATCTGTTAACAAAGCAGGCGCATCAACCCAGTAAGCCAGTGGACCATCACAGGTGCATTTTGATGTTAAGAAGGGCAGTGAACATTGAATCGCTAATAGGTAAGTTAAAAAAGAAATCCATTGGTTTCACTATGTTATTGTTAATGCCAATCTATACAGCGTATGATGACATCTTGTTCTTTATGAACAATTAATACAGATTCTATATCTCACAATTGCACTATCTCAAGACCAAAATCAATGCAAATTTAGATTGGCTCTATAGGAAGCTAAATGAAAAATAATCTCTGTGGAGTCTAACTCATGAACACTTGCTCACATGTCAGGCGCATTAACCTAGAGAGCCACTGGACCATCAAAGGAGAAATGTGATGTCAAGAAGAGCAGTGAACATTGAATCGCTAATAGGAAAGTTAAAAAAGAAATCCATTGGTTTCACTATGTTATTGTTAATGTCAATCTATACAGCGTATGATGACATCTTGTTCTTTATGAACAATTAATACAGATTCTATATCTCACAATTGCACTATCTCAAGCCCAAAATCAATGCAAATTTCCATTGGCTCTATAGGAAGCTAAATGAAAAATAATCTCTGTGGAGTCTACCTCATGAACACTTGCTCACATGTCAGGCGCATTAACCTAGAGAGCCACTGGACCATCACAGGAGAAATGTGATGTCAAGAAGAGCAGTGAACATTGAATCGCTAATAGGTAAGTTAAAAAAGAAATCCATTGGTTTCACTATGTTATTGTTAATGCCAATCTATACAGCGTATGATGACATCTTGTTCTTTATGAACAATTAATGCAGATTCTATTTCTCACAATTGCACTATCTCTAGCCCAAAATCAATGCAAATTTCCATTTGCTCTATTGGAAGCTAAATGAAAAATAATCTCTGTGGAGTCGAAGTCATGAACACTTGCTCAAAAGTCAGGCACATTAACCCAGAGAGCCACTGGACCATCACAGGAGAAATGAGATGTCGAGCCCAAAATCAATGCAAATTTCCATTGGCTCTATAGGAAGCTAAATGAAAAATAATCTCTGTGGAGTCTAACTCATGATCACTTGCTCACATGTCAGGCGCATTAACCTAGAGAGCCACTGGACAATCACAGGAGAAATGTGATGTCAAAAAGAGCAGTGAACATTGAATCGCTAATAGGTAAATTAAAAAAGAAATCCATTGGTTTCACTATGTTATTGTTAATGCCAATCTATACAGCGTATGATGACATCTTGTTCTTTATGAACAATTAATACAGATTCCATATCTCACAATTGCAGTATCTCAAGACCAAAATCAATGCAAATTTAGATTGGCTCTATAGGAAGCTAAATGAAAAATAATCTCTGTGGAGTCTAACTCATGAACACTTGCTCACATGTCAGGCGCATTAACCTAGAGAGCCACTGGACCATCACAGGAGAAATGAGATGTCGAGCCCAAAATCAATGCAAATTTCCATTGGCTCTATAGGAAGCTAAATGAAAAATACTCTCCTTGGAGTCTAACTCATGAACACTTGCTCGCATTTCAGGCGCATTAACCTAGAGAGCCACTGGACCATCACAGGAGAAATGTGATGTCAAGAAGAGCAGTGAACATTGAATCACTAATAGGTAAGTTAAAAAAGAAATCCATTGGTTTCACTATGTTATTGTTAATGCCAATCTATACAGTGTATGATGACATCCTGTTCTTTATGAACAATTAATACAGATTCTATATCTCACAATTGCACTATCTCAAGCCCAAAATCAATGCAAATTTCCATTGGCTCTATAGGAAGCTAATTGAAAAATAATCTCTGTGGAGTATAACTCATGAACACTTGCTCACATGTCAGGCGCATTAACCTAAAGAGCCACTGGACAATCACAGGAGAAATGTGATGTCAAGAAGAGCAGTGAACATTGAATCTCTAATAGGTAAGTTAAAAAAGAAATCCCTTGGTTTCACTATGTTATTGTTAATGCCAATCTATACAGCGTATGATGACATCTTGTTCTTTATGAACAATTAATACAGATTCTATTTCTCACAATTGCACTATCTCAAGTCCAAAATCAATGCAAATTTCCATTGGCTCTATAAGAAGCTTATGAGTAAGTAAATTAAAAATACTTTCCATGGAGTTGAACATCTGTTAACAAAGCAGGCGCATCAACCCAGTAAGCCAGTGGACCATCACAGGTGCATTTTGATGTTAAGAAGGGCAGTGAACATTGAATCGCTAATAGGTAAGTTAAAAAAGAAATCCATTGGTTTCACTATGTTATTGTTAATGCCAATCTATACAGCGTATGATGACATCTTGTTCTTTATGAACAATTAATACAGATTCTATATCTCACAATTGCACTATCTCAAGACCAAAATCAATGCAAATTTAGATTGGCTCTATAGGAAGCTAAATGAAAAATAATCTCTGTGGAGTCTAACTCATGAACACTTGCTCACATGTCAGGCGCATTAACCTAGAGAGCCACTGGACCATCAAAGGAGAAATGTGATGTCAAGAAGAGCAGTGAACATTGAATCGCTAATAGGAAAGTTAAAAAAGAAATCCATTGGTTTCACTATGTTATTGTTAATGTCAATCTATACAGCGTATGATGACATCTTGTTCTTTATGAACAATTAATACAGATTCTATATCTCACAATTGCACTATCTCAAGCCCAAAATCAATGCAAATTTCCATTGGCTCTATAGGAAGCTAAATGAAAAATAATCTCTGTGGAGTCTACCTCATGAACACTTGCTCACATGTCAGGCGCATTAACCTAGAGAGCCACTGGACCATCACAGGAGAAATGTGATGTCAAGAAGAGCAGTGAACATTGAATCGCTAATAGGTAAGTTAAAAAAGAAATCCATTGGTTTCACTATGTTATTGTTAATGCCAATCTATACAGCGTATGATGACATCTTGTTCTTTATGAACAATTAATGCAGATTCTATTTCTCACAATTGCACTATCTCTAGCCCAAAATCAATGCAAATTTCCATTTGCTCTATTGGAAGCTAAATGAAAAATAATCTCTGTGGAGTCGAAGTCATGAACACTTGCTCAAAAGTCAGGCACATTAACCCAGAGAGCCACTGGACCATCACAGGAGAAATGAGATGTCGAGCCCAAAATCAATGCAAATTTCCATTGGCTCTATAGGAAGCTAAATGAAAAATAATCTCTGTGGAGTCTAACTCATGATCACTTGCTCACATGTCAGGAGCATTAACCTAGAGAGCCACTGGACAATCACAGGAGAAATGTGATGTCAAAAAGAGCAGTGAACATTGAATCGCTAATAGGTAAATTAAAAAAGAAATCCATTGGTTTCACTATGTTATTGTTAATGCCAATCTATACAGCGTATGATGACATCTTGTTCTTTATGAACAATTAATACAGATTCCATATCTCACAATTGCAGTATCTCAAGACCAAAATCAATGCAAATTTAGATTGGCTCTATAGGAAGCTAAATGAAAAATAATCTCTGTGGAGTCTAACTCATGAACACTTGCTCACATGTCAGGCGCATTAACCTAGAGAGCCACTGGACCATCACAGGAGAAATGAGATGTCGAGCCCAAAATCAATGCAAATTTCCATTGGCTCTATAGGAAGCTAAATGAAAAATACTCTCCTTGGAGTCTAACTCATGAACACTTGCTCGCATTTCAGGCGCATTAACCTAGAGAGCCACTGGACCATCACAGGAGAAATGTGATGTCAAGAAGAGCAGTGAACATTGAATCACTAATAGGTAAGTTAAAAAAGAAATCCATTGGTTTCACTATGTTATTGTTAATGCCAATCTATACAGTGTATGATGACATCCTGTTCTTTATGAACAATTAATACAGATTCTATATCTCACAATTGCACTATCTCAAGCCCAAAATCAATGCAAATTTCCATTGGCTCTATAGGAAGCTAATTGAAAAATAATCTCTGTGGAGTATAACTCATGAACACTTGCTCACATGTCAGGCGCATTAACCTAAAGAGCCACTGGACAATCACAGGAGAAATGTGATGTCAAGAAGAGCAGTGAACATTGAATCTCTAATAGGTAAGTTAAAAAAGAAATCCCTTGGTTTCACTATGTTATTGTTAATGCCAATCTATACAGCGTATGATGACATCTTGTTCTTTATGAACAATTAATACAGATTCTATTTCTCACAATTGCACTATCTCAAGTCCAAAATCAATGCAAATTTCCATTGGCTCTATAAGAAGCTTATGAGTAAGTAAATTAAAAATACTTTCCATGGAGTTGAACTCATGAACATCTGTTAACAAAGCAGGCGCATCAACCCAGTAAGCCAGTGGACCATCACAGGTGCATTTTGATGTTAAGAAGGGCAGTGAACATTGAATCGCTAATAGGTAAGTTAAAAAAGAAATCCATTGGTTTCACTATGTTATTGTTAATGCCAATCTATACAGCGTATGATGACATCTTGTTCTTTATGAACAATTAATACAGATTCTATATCTCACAATTGCACTATCTCAAGACCAAAATCAATGCAAATTTAGATTGGCTCTATAGGAAGCTAAAAGAAAAATAATCTCTGTGGAGTCTAACTCATGAACACTTGCTCACATGTCAGGCGCATTAACCTAGAGAGCCACTGGACCATCAAAGGAGAAATGTGATGTCAAGAAGAGCAGTGAACATTGAATCGCTAATAGGAAAGTTAAAAAAGAAATCCATTGGTTTCACTATGTTATTGTTAATGTCAATCTATACAGCGTATGATGACATCTTGTTCTTTATGAACAATTAATACAGATTCTATATCTCACAATTGCACTATCTCAAGCCCAAAATCAATGCAAATTTCCATTGGCTCTATAGGAAGCTAAATGAAAAATAATCTCTGTGGAGTCTACCTCATGAACACTTGCTCACATGTCAGGCGCATTAACCTAGAGAGCCACTGGACCATCACAGGAGAAATGTGATGTCAAGAAGAGCAGTGAACATTGAATCGCTAATAGGTAAGTTAAAAAAGAAATCCATTGGTTTCACTATGTTATTGTTAATGCCAATCTATACAGCGTATGATGACATCTTGTTCTTTATGAACAATTAATGCAGATTCTATTTCTCACAATTGCACTATCTCTAGCCCAAAATCAATGCAAATTTCCATTTGCTCTATTGGAAGCTAAATGAAAAATAATCTCTGTGGAGTCGAAGTCATGAACACTTGCTCAAAAGTCAGGCACATTAACCCAGAGAGCCACTGGACCATCACAGGAGAAATGTTATGTCAAGAAGAGCAGTGAACATTGAATCGTTAATAGGTAAGTTAAAAAAGAAATCCCTTGGTTTCACTATGTTATTGTTAATGCCAATCTATACAGCGTATGATGACATCTTGTTCTTTATGAACAATTAATACAGATTCTATTTCTCACAATTGCACTATCTCAAGTCCAAAATCAATGCAAATTTCCATTGGCTCTATAAGAAGCTTATGAGTAAGTAAATTAAAAATACTTTCCATGGAGTTGAACTCATGAACATCTGTTCACAAAGCAGGCGCATCAACCCAGTAAGCCAGTGGACCATCACAGGTGCATTTTGATGTCAAGAAGGGCAGTGAACATTGAATCGCTAATAGGTAAGTTAAAAAAGAAATCCATTGGTTTCACTATGTTATTGTTAATGCCAATCTATACAGCGTATGATGACATCTTGTTCTTTATGAACAATTAAAACAGATTCTATATCTCACAATTGCACTATCTCTAGCCCAAAATCAATGCAAATTTCCATTTGCTCTATTGGAAGCTAAATGAAAAATAATCTCTGTGGAGTCGAAGTCATGAACACTTGCTCAAAAGTCAGGCACATTAACCCAGAGAGCCACTGGACCATCACAGGAGAAATGAGATGTCGAGCCCAAAATCAATGCAAATTTCCATTGGCTCTATAGGAAGCTAAATGAAAAATAATCTCTGTGGAGTCTAACTCATGATCACTTGCTCACATGTCAGGCGCATTAACCTAGAGAGCCACTGGACAATCACAGGAGAAATGTGATGTCAAAAAGAGCAGTGAACATTGAATCGCTAATAGGTAAATTAAAAAAGAAATCCATTGGTTTCACTATGTTATTGTTAATGCCAATCTATACAGCGTATGATGACATCTTGTTCTTTATGAACAATTAATACAGATTCCATATCTCACAATTGCAGTATCTCAAGACCAAAATCAATGCAAATTTAGATTGGCTCTATAGGAAGCTAAATGAAAAATAATCTCTGTGGAGTCTAACTCATGAACACTTGCCCACATGTCAGGCGCATTAACCTAGAGAGCCACTGGACCATCACAGGAGAAATGAGATGTCGAGCCCAAAATCAATGCAAATTTCCATTGGCTCTATAGGAAGCTAAATGAAAAATACTCTCCTTGGAGTCTAACTCATGAACACTTGCTCGCATTTCAGGCGCATTAACCTAGAGAGCCACTGGACCATCACAGGAGAAATGTGATGTCAAAAAGAGCAGTGAACATTGAATCGCTAATAGCTAAATTAAAAAAGAAATCCATTGGTTTCACTATGTTATTGTTAATGCCAATCTATACAGTGTATGATGACATCTTGTTCTTTATGAACAATTAATACAGATTCTATATCTCACAATTGCACTATCTCAAGCCCAAAATCAATGCAAATTTCCATTGGCTCTATAGGAAGCTAATTGAAAAACAATCTCTGTGGAGTATAACTCATGAACACTTGCTCACATGTC
Source organism: Phyllobates terribilis (assembly GCF_046119375.1). Classification (NCBI taxonomy): domain Eukaryota; kingdom Metazoa; phylum Chordata; class Amphibia; order Anura; family Dendrobatidae; genus Phyllobates; species Phyllobates terribilis. Next base: position 320,963,052 of record NW_027362764.1, on the reverse strand, counting down.
AGGCGCATTAACCTAAAGAGCCACTGGACAATCACAGGAGAAATGTGATGTCAAGAAGAGCAGTGAACATTGAATCTCTAATAGGTAAGTTAAAAAAGAAATCCCTTGGTTTCACTATGTTATTGTTAATGCCAATCTATACAGCGTATGATGACATCTTGTTCTTTATGAACAATTAATACAGATTCTATTTCTCACAATTGCACTATCTCTAGCCCAAAATCAATGCAAATTTCCATTTGCTCTATTGGAAGCTAAATGAAAAATAATCTCTGTGGAGTCGAAGTCATGAACACTTGCTCAAAAGTCAGGCACATTAACCCAGAGAGCCACTGGACCATCACAGGAGAAATGAGATGTCGAGCCCAAAATCAATGCAAATTTCCATTGGCTCTATAGGAAGCTAAATGAAAAATAATCTCTGTGGAGTCTAACTCATGATCACTTGCTCACATGTCAGGCGCATTAACCTAGAGAGCCACTGGACAATCAGAGGAGAAATGTGATGTCAAAAAGAGCAGTGAACATTGAATCGCTAATAGGTAAATTAAAAAAGAAATCCATTGGTTTCACTATGTTATTGTTAATGCCAATCTATACAGCGTATGATGACATCTTGTTCTTTATGAACAATTAATACAGATTCCATATCTCACAATTGCAGTATCTCAAGACCAAAATCAATGCAAATTTAGATTGGCTCTATAGGAAGCTAAATGAAAAATAATCTCTGTGGAGTCTAACTCATGAACACTTGCTCACATGTCAGGCGCATTAACCTAGAGAGCCACTGGACCATCACAGGAGAAATGAGATGTCGAGCCCAAAATCAATGCAAATTTCCATTGGCTCTATAGGAAGCTAAATGAAAAATACTCTCCTTGGAGTCTAACTCATGAACACTTGCTCGCATTTCAGGCGCATTAACCTAGAGAGCCACTGGACCATCACAGGAGAAATGTGATGTCAAGAAGAGCAGTGAACATTGAATCACTAATAGGTAAGTTAAAAAAGAAATCCATTGGTTTCACTATGTTATTGTTAATGCCAATCTATACAGTGTATGATGACATCCTGTTCTTTATGAACAATTAATACAGATTCTATATCTCACAATTGCACTATCTCAAGCCCAAAATCAATGCAAATTTCCATTGGCTCTATAGGAAGCTAATTGAAAAATAATCTCTGTGGAGTATAACTCATGAACACTTGCTCACATGTCAGGCGCATTAACCTAAAGAGCCACTGGACAATCACAGGAGAAATGTGATGTCAAGAAGAGCAGTGAACATTGAATCTCTAATAGGTAAGTTAAAAAAGAAATCCCTTGGTTTCACTATGTTATTGTTAATGCCAATCTATACAGCGTATGATGACATCTTGTTCTTTATGAACAATTAATACAGATTCAATTTCTCACAATTGCACTATCTCAAGTCCAAAATCAATGCAAATTTCCATTGGCTCTATAAGAAGCTTATGAGTAAGTAAATTAAAAATACTTTCCATGGAGTTGAACTCATGAACATCTGTTAACAAAGCAGGCGCATCAACCCAGTAAGCCAGTGGACCATCACAGGTGCATTTTGATGTTAAGAAGGGCAGTGAACATTGAATCGCTAATAGGTAAGTTAAAAAAGAAATCCATTGGTTTCACTATGTTATTGTTAATGCCAATCTATACAGCGTATGATGACATCTTGTTCTTTATGAACAATTAATACAGATTCTATATCTCACAATTGCACTATCTCAAGACCAAAATCAATGCAAATTTAGATTGGCTCTATAGGAAGCTAAATGAAAAATAATCTCTGTGGAGTCTAACTCATGAACACTTGCCCACATGTCAGGCGCATTAACCTAGAGAGCCACTGGACCATCACAGGAGAAATGAGATGTCGAGCCCAAAATCAATGCAAATTTCCATTGGCTCTATAGGAAGCTAAATGAAAAATACTCTCCTTGGAGTCTAACTCATGAACACTTGCTCGCATTTCAGGCGCATTAACCTAGAGAGCCACTGGACCATCACAGGAGAAATGTGATGTCAAAAAGAGCAGTGAACATTGAATCGCTAATAGCTAAATTAAAAAAGAAATCCATTGGTTTCACTATGTTATTGTTAATGCCAATCTATACAGTGTATGATGACATCTTGTTCTTTATGAACAATTAATACAGATTCTATATCTCACAATTGCACTATCTCAAGCCCAAAATCAATGCAAATTTCCATTGGCTCTATAGGAAGCTAATTGAAAAACAATCTCTGTGGAGTATAACTCATGAACACTTGCTCACATGTCAGGCGCATTAACCTAAAGAGCCACTGGACAATCACAGGAGAAATGTGATGTCAAGAAGAGCAGTGAACATTGAATCTCTAATAGGTAAGTTAAAAAAGAAATCCCTTGGTTTCACTATGTTATTGTTAATGCCAATCTATACAGCGTATGATGACATCTTGTTCTTTATGAACAATTAATACAGATTCTATTTCTCACAATTGCACTATCTCTAGCCCAAAATCAATGCAAATTTCCATTTGCTCTATTGGAAGCTAAATGAAAAATAATCTCTGTGGAGTCGAAGTCATGAACACTTGCTCAAAAGTCAGGCACATTAACCCAGAGAGCCACTGGACCATCACAGGAGAAATGAGATGTCGAGCCCAAAATCAATGCAAATTTCCATTGGCTCTATAGGAAGCTAAATGAAAAATAATCTCTGTGGAGTCTAACTCATGATCACTTGCTCACATGTCAGGCGCATTAACCTAGAGAGCCACTGGACAATCAGAGGAGAAATGTGATGTCAAAAAGAGCAGTGAACATTGAATCGCTAATAGGTAAATTAAAAAAGAAATCCATTGGTTTCACTATGTTATTGTTAATGCCAATCTATACAGCGTATGATGACATCTTGTTCTTTATGAACAATTAATACAGATTCCATATCTCACAATTGCAGTATCTCAAGACCAAAATCAATGCAAATTTAGATTGGCTCTATAGGAAGCTAAATGAAAAATAATCTCTGTGGAGTCTAACTCATGAACACTTGCTCACATGTCAGGCGCATTAACCTAGAGAGCCACTGGACCATCACAGGAGAAATGAGATGTCGAGCCCAAAATCAATGCAAATTTCCATTGGCTCTATAGGAAGCTAAATGAAAAATACTCTCCTTGGAGTCTAACTCATGAACACTTGCTCGCATTTCAGGCGCATTAACCTAGAGAGCCACTGGACCATCACAGGAGAAATGTGATGTCAAGAAGAGCAGTGAACATTGAATCACTAATAGGTAAGTTAAAAAAGAAATCCATTGGTTTCACTATGTTATTGTTAATGCCAATCTATACAGTGTATGATGACATCCTGTTCTTTATGAACAATTAATACAGATTCTATATCTCACAATTGCACTATCTCAAGCCCAAAATCAATGCAAATTTCCATTGGCTCTATAGGAAGCTAATTGAAAAATAATCTCTGTGGAGTATAACTCATGAACACTTGCTCACATGTCAGGCGCATTAACCTAAAGAGCCACTGGACAATCACAGGAGAAATGTGATGTCAAGAAGAGCAGTGAACATTGAATCTCTAATAGGTAAGTTAAAAAAGAAATCCCTTGGTTTCACTATGTTATTGTTAATGCCAATCTATACAGCGTATGATGACATCTTGTTCTTTATGAACAATTAATACAGATTCAATTTCTCACAATTGCACTATCTCAAGTCCAAAATCAATGCAAATTTCCATTGGCTCTATAAGAAGCTTATGAGTAAGTAAATTAAAAATACTTTCCATGGAGTTGAACTCATGAACATCTGTTAACAAAGCAGGCGCATCAACCCAGTAAGCCAGTGGACCATCACAGGTGCATTTTGATGTTAAGAAGGGCAGTGAACATTGAATCGCTAATAGGTAAGTTAAAAAAGAAATCCATTGGTTTCACTATGTTATTGTTAATGCCAATCTATACAGCGTATGATGACATCTTGTTCTTTATGAACAATTAATACAGATTCTATATCTCACAATTGCACTATCTCAAGACCAAAATCAATGCAAATTTAGATTGGCTCTATAGGAAGCTAAATGAAAAATAATCTCTGTGGAGTCTAACTCATGAACACTTGCTCACATGTCAGGCGCATTAACCTAGAGAGCCACTGGACCATCAAAGGAGAAATGTGATGTCAAGAAGAGCAGTGAACATTGAATCGCTAATAGGAAAGTTAAAAAAGAAATCCATTGGTTTCACTATGTTATTGTTAATGTCAATCTATACAGCGTATGATGACATCTTGTTCTTTATGAACAATTAATACAGATTCTATATCTCACAATTGCACTATCTCAAGCCCAAAATCAATGCAAATTTCCATTGGCTCTATAGGAAGCTAAATGAAAAATAATCTCTGTGGAGTCTACCTCATGAACACTTGCTCACATGTCAGGCGCATTAACCTAGAGAGCCACTGGACCATCACAGGAGAAATGTGATGTCAAGAAGAGCAGTGAACATTGAATCGCTAATAGGTAAGTTAAAAAAGAAATCCATTGGTTTCACTATGTTATTGTTAATGCCAATCTATACAGCGTATGATGACATCTTGTTCTTTATGAACAATTAATGCAGATTCTATTTCTCACAATTGCACTATCTCTAGCCCAAAATCAATGCAAATTTCCATTTGCTCTATTGGAAGCTAAATGAAAAATAATCTCTGTGGAGTCGAAGTCATGAACACTTGCTCAAAAGTCAGGCACATTAACCCAGAGAGCCACTGGACCATCACAGGAGAAATGTTATGTCAAGAAGAGCAGTGAACATTGAATCGTTAATAGGTAAGTTAAAAAAGAAATCCCTTGGTTTCACTATGTTATTGTTAATGCCAATCTATACAGCGTATGATGACATCTTGTTCTTTATGAACAATTAATACAGATTCTATTTCTCACAATTGCACTATCTCAAGTCCAAAATCAATGCAAATTTCCATTGGCTCTATAAGAAGCTTATGAGTAAGTAAATTAAAAATACTTTCCATGGAGTTGAACTCATGAACATCTGTTCACAAAGCAGGCGCATCAACCCAGTAAGCCAGTGGACCATCACAGGTGCATTTTGATGTCAAGAAGGGCAGTGAACATTGAATCGCTAATAGGTAAGTTAAAAAAGAAATCCATTGGTTTCACTATGTTATTGTTAATGCCAATCTATACAGCGTATGATGACATCTTGTTCTTTATGAACAATTAAAACAGATTCTATATCTCACAATTGCACTATCTCTAGCCCAAAATCAATGCAAATTTCCATTTGCTCTATTGGAAGCTAAATGAAAAATAATCTCTGTGGAGTCGAAGTCATGAACACTTGCTCAAAAGTCAGGCACATTAACCCAGAGAGCCACTGGACCATCACAGGAGAAATGAGATGTCGAGCCCAAAATCAATGCAAATTTCCATTGGCTCTATAGGAAGCTAAATGAAAAATAATCTCTGTGGAGTCTAACTCATGATCACTTGCTCACATGTCAGGCGCATTAACCTAGAGAGCCACTGGACAATCACAGGAGAAATGTGATGTCAAAAAGAGCAGTGAACATTGAATCGCTAATAGGTAAATTAAAAAAGAAATCCATTGGTTTCACTATGTTATTGTTAATGCCAATCTATACAGCGTATGATGACATCTTGTTCTTTATGAACAATTAATACAGATTCCATATCTCACAATTGCAGTATCTCAAGACCAAAATCAATGCAAATTTAGATTGGCTCTATAGGAAGCTAAATGAAAAATAATCTCTGTGGAGTCTAACTCATGAACACTTGCTCACATGTCAGGCGCATTAACCTAGAGAGCCACTGGACCATCACAGGAGAAATGAGATGTCGAGCCCAAAATCAATGCAAATTTCCATTGGCTCTATAGGAAGCTAAATGAAAAATACTCTCCTTGGAGTCTAACTCATGAACACTTGCTCGCATTTCAGGCGCATTAACCTAGAGAGCCACTGGACCATCACAGGAGAAATGTGATGTCAAGAAGAGCAGTGAACATTGAATCACTAATAGGTAAGTTAAAAAAGAAATCCATTGGTTTCACTATGTTATTGTTAATGCCAATCTATACAGCGTATGATGACATCTTGTTCTTTATGAACAATTAATACAGATTCTATGTCTCACAATTGCACTATCTCAAGCCCAAAATCAATGCAAATTTCCATTGGCTCTATAGGAAGCTAAATGAAAAATAATCTCTGTGGAGTCTAACTCATGAACACTTGCTCACATGTCAGGCGCATTAACCTAGAGAGCCACTGGACCATCACAGGGGAAATGTGATGTCAAGAAGAGCAGTGAACATTGAATCGCTAATAGGAAAGTTAAAAAAGAAATCCATTGGTTTCACTATGTTATTGTTAATGTCAATCTATTCAGCGTATGATGACATCTTGTTCTTTATGAACAATTAATACAGATTCTATATCTCACAATTGCACTATCTCAAGCCCAAAATCAATGCAAATTTCCATTGGCTCTATAGGAAGCTAAATGAAAAATAATCTCTGTGGAGTCTACCTCATGAACACTTGCTCACATGTCAGGCGCATTAACCTAGAGAGCCACTGGACCATCACAGGAGAAATGTGATGTCAAGAAGAGCAGTGAACATTGAATCGCTAATAGGTAAGTTAAAAAAGAAATCCATTGGTTTCACTATGTTATTGTTAATGCCAATCTATACAGCGTATGATGACATCTTGTTCTTTATGAACAATTAATGCAGATTCTATTTCTCACAATTGCACTATCTCTAGCCCAAAATCAATGCAAATTTCCATTTGCTCTATTGGAAGCTAAATGAAAAATAATCTCTGTGGAGTCGAAGTCATGAACACTTGCTCAAAAGTCAGGCACATTAACCCAGAGAGCCACTGGACCATCACAGGAGAAATGTTATGTCAAGAAGAGCAGTGAACATTGAATCGCTAATAGGTAAGTTAAAAAAGAAATCCCTTGGTTTCACTATGTTATTGTTAATGCCAATCTATACAGCGTATGATGACATCTTGTTCTTTATGAACAATTAATACAGATTCTATTTCTCACAATTGCACTATCTCAAGTCCAAAATCAATGCAAATTTCCATTGGCTCTATAAGAAGCTTATGAGTAAGTAAATTAAAAATACTTTCCATGGAGTTGAACTCATGAACATCTGTTCACAAAGCAGGCGCATCAACCCAGTAAGCCAGTGGACCATCACAGGTGCATTTTGATGTCAAGAAGGGCAGTGAACATTGAATCGCTAATAGGTAAGTTAAAAAAGAAATCCATTGGTTTCACTATGTTATTGTTAATGCCAATCTATACAGCGTATGATGACATCTTGTTCTTTATGAACAATTAAAACAGATTCTATATCTCACAATTGCACTATCTCTAGCCCAAAATCAATGCAAATTTCCATTTGCTCTATTGGAAGCTAAATGAAAAATAATCTCTGTGGAGTCGAAGTCATGAACACTTGCTCAAAAGTCAGGCACATTAACCCAGAGAGCCACTGGACCATCACAGGAGAAATGAGATGTCGAGCCCAAAATCAATGCAAATTTCCATTGGCTCTATAGGAAGCTAAATGAAAAATAATCTCTGTGGAGTCTAACTCATGATAACTTGCTCACATGTCAGGCGCATTAACCTAGAGAGCCACTGGACAATCACAGGAGAAATGTGATGTCAAAAAGAGCAGTGAACATTGAATCGCTAATAGGTAAATTAAAAAAGAAATCCATTGGTTTCACTATGTTATTGTTAATGCCAATCTATACAGCGTATGATGACATCTTGTTCTTTATGAACAATTAATACAGATTCCATATCTCACAATTGCAGTATCTCAAGACCAAAATCAATGCAAATTTAGATTGGCTCTATAGGAAGCTAAATGAAAAATAATCTCTGTGGAGTCTAACTCATGAACACTTGCTCACATGTCAGGCGCATTAACCTAGAGAGCCACTGGACCATCACAGGAGAAATGAGATGTCGAGCCCAAAATCAATGCAAATTTCCATTGGCTCTATAGGAAGCTAAATGAAAAATACTCTCCTTGGAGTCTAACTCATGAACACTTGCTCGCATTTCAGGCGCATTAACCTAGAGAGCCACTGGACCATCACAGGAGAAATGTGATGTCAAGAAGAGCAGTGAACATTGAATCACTAATAGGTAAGTTAAAAAAGAAATCCATTGGTTTCACTATGTTATTGTTAATGCCAATCTATACAGCGTATGATGACATCTTGTTCTTTATGAACAATTAATACAGATTCTATGTCTCACAATTGCACTATCTCAAGCCCAAAATCAATGCAAATTTCCATTGGCTCTATAGGAAGCTAAATGAAAAATAATCTCTGTGGAGTCTAACTCATGAACACTTGCTCACATGTCAGGCGCATTAACCTAGAGAGCCACTGGACCATCACAGGGGAAATGTGATGTCAAAAAGAGCAGTGAACATTGAATCGCTAATAGGTAAGTTAAAAAAGAAATCCATTGGTTTCACTATGTTATTGTTAATGCCAATCTATACAGTGTATGATGACATCTTGTTCTTTATGAACAATTAATACAGATTCTATATCTCACAATTGCACTATCTCAAGTCCAAAATCAATGCAAATTTCCATTGGCTCTATAAGAAGCTTATGAGTAAGTAAATTAAAAATACTTTCCATGGAGTTGAACTCATGAACATCTGTTAACAAAGCAGGCGCATCAACCCAGTAAGCCAGTGGACCATCACAGGTGCATTTTGATGTAAAGAAGGGCAGTGAACATTGAATCGCTAATAGGTAAGTTAAAAAAGAAATCCATTGGTTTCACTATGTTATTGTTAATGCCAATCTATACAGCGTATGATGACATCTTGTTCTTTATGAACAATTAATACAGATTCTATATCTCACAATTGCACTATCTCAAGACCAAAATCAATGCAAATTTAGATTGGCTCTATAGGAAGCTAAATGAAAAATAATCTCTGTGGAGTCTAACTCATGAACACTTGCTCACATGTCAGGCGCATTAACCTAGAGAGCCACTGGACCATCAAAGGAGAAATGTGATGTCAAGAAGAGCAGTGAACATTGAATCGCTAATAGGAAAGTTAAAAAAGAAATCCATTGGTTTCACTATGTTATTGTTAATGTCAATCTATACAGCGTATGATGACATCTTGTTCTTTATGAACAATTAATACAGATTCTATATCTCACAATTGCACTATCTCAAGCCCAAAATCAATGCAAATTTCCATTGGCTCTATAGGAAGCTAAATGAAAAATAATCTCTGTGGAGTCTACCTCATGAGCACTTGCTCACATGTCAGGCGCATTAACCTAGAGAGCCACTGGACCATCACAGAAGAAATGTGATGTCAAGAAGAGCAGTGAACATTGAATCGCTAATAGGTAAGTTAAAAAAGAAATCCATTGGTTTCACTATGTTATTGTTAATGCCAATCTATACAGCGTATGATGACATCTTGTTCTTTATGAACAATTAATGCAGATTCTATTTCTCACAATTGCACTATCTCTAGCCCAAAATCAATGCAAATTTCCATTTGCTCTATTGGAAGCTAAATGAAAAATAATCTCTGTGGAGTCGAAGTCATGAACACTTGCTCAAAAGTCAGGCACATTAACCCAGAGAGCCACTGGACCATCACAGGAGAAATGTTATGTCAAGAAGAGCAGTGAACATTGAATCGCTAATAGGTAAGTTAAAAAAGAAATCCCTTGGTTTCACTATGTTATTGTTAATGCCAATCTATACAGCGTATGATGACATCTTGTTCTTTATGAACAATTAATACAGATTCTATTTCTCACAATTGCACTATCTCAAGTCCAAAATCAATGCAAATTTCCATTGGCTCTATAAGAAGCTTATGAGTAAGTAAATTAAAAATACTTTCCATGGAGTTGAACTCATGAACATCTGTTCACAAAGCAGGCGCATCAACCCAGTAAGCCAGTGGACCATCACAGGTGCATTTTGATGTCAAGAAGGGCAGTGAACATTGAATCGCTAATAGGTAAGTTAAAAAAGAAATCCATTGGTTTCACTATGTTATTGTTAATGCCAATCTATACAGCGTATGATGACATCTTGTTCTTTATGAACAATTAAAACAGATTCTATATCTCACAATTGCACTATCTCTAGCCCAAAATCAATGCAAATTTCCATTTGCTCTATTGGAAGCTAAATGAAAAATAATCTCTGTGGAGTCGAAGTCATGAACACTTGCTCAAAAGTCAGGCACATTAACCCAGAGAGCCACTGGACCATCACAGGAGAAATGAGATGTCGAGCCCAAAATCAATGCAAATTTCCATTGGCTCTATAGGAAGCTAAATGAAAAATAATCTCTGTGGAGTCTAACTCATGATCACTTGCTCACATGTCAGGCGCATTAACCTAGAGAGCCACTGGACAATCACAGGAGAAATGTGATGTCAAAAAGAGCAGTGAACATTGAATCGCTAATAGGTAAATTAAAAAAGAAATCCATTGGTTTCACTATGTTATTGTTAATGCCAATCTATACAGCGTATGATGACATCTTATTCTTTATGAACAATTAATACAGATTCCATATCTCACAATTGCACTATCTCAAGACCAAAATCAATGCAAATTTAGATTGGCTCTATAGGAAGCTAAATGAAAAATAATCTCTGTGGAGTCTAACTCATGAACACTTGCTCACATGTCAGGCGCATTAACCTAGAGAGCCACTGGACCATCAAAGGAGAAATGTGATGTCAAGAAGAGCAGTGAACATTGAATCGCTAATAGGTAAGTTAAAAAAGAAATCCATTGGTTTCACTATGTTATTGTTAATGCCAATCTATACAGCGTATGATGACATCTTGTTCTTTATGAACAATTAATACAGATTCTATATCTCACAATTGCACTATCTCAAGCCCAAAATCAATGCAAATTTCCATTGGCTCTATAGGAAGCTAAATGAAAAATAATCTCTGTGGAGTCTAACTCATGAACACTTGCTCACAAGTCAGGCGCATTAACCTAGAGAGCCACTGGACCATCACAGGAGAAATGTGATGTCAAGAAGAGCAGTGAACATTGAATCGCTAATAGGTAAGTTAAAAAAGAAATCCATTGGTTTCACTATGTTATTGTTAATGCCAATCTATACAGCGTATGATGACATCTTGTTCTTTATGAACAATTAATGCAGATTCTATTTCTCACAATTGCACTATCTCAAGTCCAAAATCAATGCAAATTTCCATTGGCTCTATAAGAAGCTTCTGAGTAAGTAAATTAAAAATACTTTCCATGGAGTTGCACTCATGAACATCTGTTCTCAAAGCAGGCGCATCAACCCAGTAAGCCAGTGGACTATCACAGGTGCAATTTGATGTCAAGAAGGGCAGTGAACATTGAATCGCTAATAGGTAAGTTAAAAAAGAAATCCATTGGTTTCACTATGTTATTGTTAATGCCAATCTATACAGCGTATGATGACATCTTGTTCTTTATGAACAATTAATACAGATTCTATATCTCACAATTGCACTATCTCAAGCCCAAAATCAATGCAAATTTCCATTGGCTCTATAGGAAGCTAAATGAAAAATAATCTCTGTGGAGTCTAACTCATGAACACTTGCTCACATGTCAGGCGCATTAACCTAGAGAGCCACTGGACCATCACAGGGGAAATGCGATGTCAAAAAGAGCAGTGAACATTGAATCGCTAATAGGTAAATTAAAAAAGAAATCCATTGGTTTCACTATGTTATTGTTAATGCCAATCTATACAGTGTATGATGACATCTTGTTCTTTATGAACAATTAATACAGATTCTATATCTCACAATTGCACTATCTCAAGCCCAAAATCAATGCAAATTTCCATTGGCTCTATAGGAAGCTAATTGAAAAATAATCTCTGTGGAGTATAACTCATGAACACTTGCTCACATGTCAGGCGCATTAACCTAAAGAGCCACTGGACAATCACAGGAGAAATGTGATGTCAAGAAGAGCAGTGAACATTGAATCTCTAATAGGTAAGTTAAAAAAGAAATCCCTTGGTTTCACTATGTTATTGTTAATGCCAATCTATACAGCGTATGATGACATCTTGTTCTTTATGAACAATTAATACAGATTCTATTTCTCACAATTGCACTATCTCAAGTCCAAAATCAATGCAAATTTCCATTGGCTCTATAAGAAGCTTATGAGTAAGTAAATTAAAAATACTTTCCATGGAGTTGAACTCATGAACATCTGTTAACAAAGCAGGCGCATCAACCCAGTAAGCCAGTGGACCATCACAGGTGCATTTTGATGTTAAGAAGGGCAGTGAACATTGAATCGCTAATAGGTAAGTTAAAAAAGAAATCCATTGGTTTCACTATGTTATTGTTAATGCCAATCTATACAGCGTATGATGACATCTTGTTCTTTATGAACAATTAATACAGATTCTATATCTCACAATTGCACTATCTCAAGACCAAAATCAATGCAAATTTAGATTGGCTCTATAGGAAGCTAAATGAAAAATAATCTCTGTGGAGTCTAACTCATGAACACTTGCTCACATGTCAGGCGCATTAACCTAGAGAGCCACTGGACCATCAAAGGAGAAATGTGATGTCAAGAAGAGCAGTGAACATTGAATCGCTAATAGGAAAGTTAAAAAAGAAATCCATTGGTTTCACTATGTTATTGTTAATGTCAATCTATACAGCGTATGATGACATCTTGTTCTTTATGAACAATTAATACAGATTCTATATCTCACAATTGCACTATCTCAAGCCCAAAATCAATGCAAATTTCCATTGGCTCTATAGGAAGCTAAATGAAAAATAATCTCTGTGGAGTCTACCTCATGAACACTTGCTCACATGTCAGGCGCATTAACCTAGAGAGCCACTGGACCATCACAGGAGAAATGTGATGTCAAGAAGAGCAGTGAACATTGAATCGCTAATAGGTAAGTTAAAAAAGAAATCCATTGGTTTCACTATGTTATTGTTAATGCCAATCTATACAGCGTATGATGACATCTTGTTCTTTATGAACAATTAATGCAGATTCTATTTCTCACAATTGCACTATCTCTAGCCCAAAATCAATGCAAATTTCCATTTGCTCTATTGGAAGCTAAATGAAAAATAATCTCTGTGGAGTCGAAGTCATGAACACTTGCTCAAAAGTCAGGCACATTAACCCAGAGAGCCACTGGACCATCACAGGAGAAATGTTATGTCAAGAAGAGCAGTGAACATTGAATCGCTAATAGGTAAGTTAAAAAAGAAATCCCTTGGTTTCACTATGTTATTGTTAATGCCAATCTATACAGCGTATGATGACATCTTGTTCTTTATGAACAATTAATACAGATTCTATTTCTCACAATTGCACTATCTCAAGTCCAAAATCAATGCAAATTTCCATTGGCTCTATAAGAAGCTTATGAGTAAGTAAATTAAAAATACTTTCCATGGAGTTGAACTCATGAACATCTGTTCACAAAGCAGGCGCATCAACCCAGTAAGCCAGTGGACCATCACAGGTGCATTTTGATGTCAAGAAGGGCAGTGAACATTGAATCGCTAATAGGTAAGTTAAAAAAGAAATCCATTGGTTTCACTATGTTATTGTTAATGCCAATCTATACAGCGTATGATGACATCTTGTTCTTTATGAACAATTAAAACAGATTCTATATCTCACAATTGCACTATCTCTAGCCCAAAATCAATGCAAATTTCCATTTGCTCTATTGGAAGCTAAATGAAAAATAATCTCTGTGGAGTCGAAGTCATGAACACTTGCTCAAAAGTCAGGCACATTAACCCAGAGAGCCACTGGACCATCACAGGAGAAATGAGATGTCGAGCCCAAAATCAATGCAAATTTCCATTGGCTCTATAGGAAGCTAAATGAAAAATAATCTCTGTGGAGTCTAACTCATGATCACTTGCTCACATGTCAGGCGCATTAACCTAGAGAGCCACTGGACAATCACAGGAGAAATGTGATGTCAAAAAGAGCAGTGAACATTGAATCGCTAATAGGTAAATTAAAAAAGAAATCCATTGGTTTCACTATGTTATTGTTAATGCCAATCTATACAGCGTATGATGACATCTTATTCTTTATGAACAATTAATACAGATTCCATATCTCACAATTGCACTATCTCAAGACCAAAATCAATGCAAATTTAGATTGGCTCTATAGGAAGCTAAATGAAAAATAATCTCTGTGGAGTCTAACTCATGAACACTTGCTCACATGTCAGGCGCATTAACCTAGAGAGCCACTGGACCATCAAAGGAGAAATGTGATGTCAAGAAGAGCAGTGAACATTGAATCGCTAATAGGTAAGTTAAAAAAGAAATCCATTGGTTTCACTATGTTATTGTTAATGCCAATCTATACAGCGTATGATGACATCTTGTTCTTTATGAACAATTAATACAGATTCTATATCTCACAATTGCACTATCTCAAGCCCAAAATCAATGCAAATTTCCATTGGCTCTATAGGAAGCTAAATGAAAAATAATCTCTGTGGAGTCTAACTCATGAACACTTGCTCACAAGTCAGGCGCATTAACCTAGAGAGCCACTGGACCATCACAGGAGAAATGTGATGTCAAGAAGAGCAGTGAACATTGAATCGCTAATAGGTAAGTTAAAAAAGAAATCCATTGGTTTCACTATGTTATTGTTAATGCCAATCTATACAGCGTATGATGACATCTTGTTCTTTATGAACAATTAATGCAGATTCTATTTCTCACAATTGCACTATCTCAAGTCCAAAATCAATGCAAATTTCCATTGGCTCTATAAGAAGCTTCTGAGTAAGTAAATTAAAAATACTTTCCATGGAGTTGCACTCATGAACATCTGTTCTCAAAGCAGGCGCATCAACCCAGTAAGCCAGTGGACTATCACAGGTGCAATTTGATGTCAAGAAGGGCAGTGAACATTGAATCGCTAATAGGTAAGTTAAAAAAGAAATCCATTGGTTTCACTATGTTATTGTTAATGCCAATCTATACAGCGTATGATGACATCTTGTTCTTTATGAACAATTAATACAGATTCTATATCTCACAATTGCACTATCTCAAGCCCAAAATCAATGCAAATTTCCATTGGCTCTATAGGAAGCTAAATGAAAAATAATCTCTGTGGAGTCTAACTCATGAACACTTGCTCACATGTCAGGCGCATTAACCTAGAGAGCCACTGGACCATCACAGGGGAAATGCGATGTCAAAAAGAGCAGTGAACATTGAATCGCTAATAGGTAAATTAAAAAAGAAATCCATTGGTTTCACTATGTTATTGTTAATGCCAATCTATACAGTGTATGATGACATCTTGTTCTTTATGAACAATTAATACAGATTCTATATCTCACAATTGCACTATCTCAAGCCCAAAATCAATGCAAATTTCCATTGGCTCTATAGGAAGCTAATTGAAAAATAATCTCTGTGGAGTATAACTCATGAACACTTGCTCACATGTCAGGCGCATTAACCTAAAGAGCCACTGGACAATCACAGGAGAAATGTGATGTCAAGAAGAGCAGTGAACATTGAATCTCTAATAGGTAAGTTAAAAAAGAAATCCCTTGGTTTCACTATGTTATTGTTAATGCCAATCTATACAGCGTATGATGACATCTTGTTCTTTATGAACAATTAATACAGATTCTATTTCTCACAATTGCACTATCTCAAGTCCAAAATCAATGCAAATTTCCATTGGCTCTATAAGAAGCTTATGAGTAAGTAAATTAAAAATACTTTCCATGGAGTTGAACTCATGAACATCTGTTAACAAAGCAGGCGCATCAACCCAGTAAGCCAGTGGACCATCACAGGTGCATTTTGATGTTAAGAAGGGCAGTGAACATTGAATCGCTAATAGGTAAGTTAAAAAAGAAATCCATTGGTTTCACTATGTTATTGTTAATGCCAATCTATACAGCGTATGATGACATCTTGTTCTTTATGAACAATTAATACAGATTCTATATCTCACAATTGCACTATCTCAAGACCAAAATCAATGCAAATTTAGATTGGCTCTATAGGAAGCTAAATGAAAAATAATCTCTGTGGAGTCTAACTCATGAACACTTGCTCACATGTCAGGCGCATTAACCTAGAGAGCCACTGGACCATCAAAGGAGAAATGTGATGTCAAGAAGAGCAGTGAACATTGAATCGCTAATAGGAAAGTTAAAAAAGAAATCCATTGGTTTCACTATGTTATTGTTAATGTCAATCTATACAGCGTATGATGACATCTTGTTCTTTATGAACAATTAATACAGATTCTATATCTCACAATTGCACTATCTCAAGCCCAAAATCAATGCAAATTTCCATTGGCTCTATAGGAAGCTAAATGAAAAATAATCTCTGTGGAGTCTACCTCATGAACACTTGCTCACATGTCAGGCGCATTAACCTAGAGAGCCACTGGACCATCACAGGAGAAATGTGATGTCAAGAAGAGCAGTGAACATTGAATCGCTAATAGGTAAGTTAAAAAAGAAATCCATTGGTTTCACTATGTTATTGTTAATGCCAATCTATACAGCGTATGATGACATCTTGTTCTTTATGAACAATTAATGCAGATTCTATTTCTCACAATTGCACTATCTCTAGCCCAAAATCAATGCAAATTTCCATTTGCTCTATTGGAAGCTAAATGAAAAATAATCTCTGTGGAGTCGAAGTCATGAACACTTACTCAAAAGTCAGGCACATTAACCCAGAGAGCCACTGGACCATCACAGGAGAAATGTTATGTCAAGAAGAGCAGTGAACATTGAATCGCTAATAGGTAAGTTAAAAAAGAAATCCCTTGGTTTCACTATGTTATTGTTAATGCCAATCTATACAGCGCATGATGACATCTTGTTCTTTATGAACAATTAATACAGATTCTATTTCTCACAATTGCACTATCTCAAGTCCAAAATCAATGCAAATTTCCATTGGCTCTATAAGAAGCTTATGAGTAAGTAAATTAAAAATACTTTCCATGGAGTTGAACTCATGAACATCTGTTCACAAAGCAGGCGCATCAACCCAGTAAGCCAGTGGACCATCACAGGTGCATTTTGATGTCAAGAAGGGCAGTGAACATTGAATCGCTAATAGGTAAGTTAAAAAAGAAATCCATTGGTTTCACTATGTTATTGTTAATGCCAATCTATACAGCGTATGATGACATCTTGTTCTTTATGAACAATTAAAACAGATTCTATATCTCACAATTGCACTATCTCTAGCCCAAAATCAATGCAAATTTCCATTTGCTCTATTGGAAGCTAAATGAAAAATAATCTCTGTGGAGTCGAAGTCATGAACACTTGCTCAAAAGTCAGGCACATTAACCCAGAGAGCCACTGGACCATCACAGGAGAAATGAGATGTCGAGCCCAAAATCAATGCAAATTTCCATTGGCTCTATAGGAAGCTAAATGAAAAATAATCTCTGTGGAGTCTAACTCATGATCACTTGCTCACATGTCAGGCGCATCAACCTAGAGAGCCACTGGACAATCACAGGAGAAATGTGATGTCAAAAAGAGCAGTGAACATTGAATCGCTAATAGGTAAATTAAAAAAGAAATCCATTGGTTTCACTATGTTATTGTTAATGCCAATCTATACAGCGTATGATGACATCTTGTTCTTTATGAACAATTAATACAGATTCCATATCTCACAATTGCACTATCTCAAGACCAAAATCAATGCAAATTTAGATTGGCTCTATAGGAAGCTAAATGAAAAATAATCTCTGTGGAGTCTAACTCATGAACACTTGCTCACATGTCAGGCGCATTAACCTAGAGAGCCACTGGACCATCAAAGGAGAAATGTGATGTCAAGAAGAGCAGTGAACATTGAATCGCTAATAGGTAAGTTAAAAAAGAAATCCATTGGTTTCACTATGTTATTGTTAATGCCAATCTATACAGCGTATGATGACATCTTGTTCTTTATGAACAATTAATACAGATTCTATATCTCACAATTGCACTATCTCAAGCCCAAAATCAATGCAAATTTCCATTGGCTCTATAGGAAGCTAAATGAAAAATAATCTCTGTGGAGTCTAACTCATGAACACTTGCTCACAAGTCAGGCGCATTAACCTAGAGAGCCACTGGACCATCACAGGAGAAATGTGATGTCAAGAAGAGCAGTGAACATTGAATCGCTAATAGGTAAGTTAAAAAAGAAATCCATTGGTTTCACTATGTTATTGTTAATGCCAATCTATACAGCGTATGATGACATCTTGTTCTTTATGAACAATTAATACAGATTCTATTTCTCACAATTGCACTATCTCAAGTCCAAAATCAATGCAAATTTCCATTGGCTCTATAAGAAGCTTATGAGTAAGTAAATTAAAAATACTTTCCATGGAGTTGAACTCATGAACATCTGTTCACAAAGCAGGCGCATCAACCCAGTAAGCCAGTGGACCATCACAGGTGCATTTTGATGTCAAGAAGGGCAGTGAACATTGAATCGCTAATAGGTAAGTTAAAAAAGAAATCCATTGGTTTCACTATGTTATTGTTAATGCCAATCTATACAGCGTATGATGACATCTTGTTCTTTATGAACAATTAAAACAGATTCTATATCTCACAATTGCACTATCTCTAGCCCAAAATCAATGCAAATTTCCATTTGCTCTATTGGAAGCTAAATGAAAAATAATCTCTGTGGAGTCGAAGTCATGAACACTTGCTCAAAAGTCAGGCACATTAACCCAGAGAGCCACTGGACCATCACAGGAAAAATGAGATGTCGAGCCCAAAATCAATGCAAATTTCCATTGGCTCTATAGGAAGCTAAATGAAAAATAATCTCTGTGGAGTCTAACTCATGATCACTTGCTCACATGTCAGGCGCATCAACCTAGAGAGCCACTGGACAATCACAGGAGAAATGTGATGTCAAAAAGAGCAGTGAACATTGAATCGCTAATAGGTAAATTAAAAAAGAAATCCATTGGTTTCACTATGTTATTGTTAATGCCAATCTATACAGCGTATGATGACATCTTGTTCTTTATGAACAATTAATACAGATTCCATATCTCACAATTGCACTATCTCAAGACCAAAATCAATGCAAATTTAGATTGGCTCTATAGGAAGCTAAATGAAAAATAATCTCTGTGGAGTCTAACTCATGAACACTTGCTCACATGTCAGGCGCATTAACCTAGAGAGCCACTGGACCATCAAAGGAGAAATGTGATGTCAAGAAGAGCAGTGAACATTGAATCGCTAATAGGTAAGTTAAAAAAGAAATCCATTGGTTTCACTATGTTATTGTTAATGCCAATCTATACAGCGTATGATGACATCTTGTTCTTTATGAACAATTAATACAGATTCTATATCTCACAATTGCACTATCTCAAGCCCAAAATCAATGCAAATTTCCATTGGCTCTATAGGAAGCTAAATGAAAAATAATCTCTGTGGAGTCTAACTCATGAACACTTGCTCACAAGTCAGGCGCATTAACCTAGAGAGCCACTGGACCATCACAGGAGAAATGTGATGTCAAGAAGAGCAGTGAACATTGAATCGCTAATAGGTAAGTTAAAAAAGAAATCCATTGGTTTCACTATGTTATTGTTAATGCCAATCTATACAGCGTATGATGACATCTTGTTCTTTATGAACAATTAATGCAGATTCTATTTCTCACAATTGCACTATCTCAAGTCCAAAATCAATGCAAATTTCCATTGGCTCTATAAGAAGCTTCTGAGTAAGTAAATTAAAAATACTTTCCATGGAGTTGCACTCATGAACATCTGTTCTCAAAGCAGGCGCATCAACCCAGTAAGCCAGTGGACTATCACAGGTGCAATTTGATGTCAAGAAGGGCAGTGAACATTGAATCGCTAATAGGTAAGTTAAAAAAGAAATCCATTGGTTTCACTATGTTATTGTTAATGCCAATCTATACAGCGTATGATGACATCTTGTTCTTTATGAACAATTAATACAGATTCTATATCTCACAATTGCACTATCTCAAGCCCAAAATCAATGCAAATTTCCATTGGCTCTATAGGAAGCTAAATGAAAAATAATCTCTGTGGAGTCTAACTCATGAACACTTGCTCACATGTCAGGCGCATTAACCTAGAGAGCCACTGGACCATCCCAGGGGAAATGTGATGTCAAAAAGAGCAGTGAACATTGAATCGCTAATAGGTAAATTAAAAAAGAAATCCATTGGTTTCACTATGTTATTGTTAATGCCAATCTATACAGTGTATGATGACATCTTGTTCTTTATGAACAATTAATACAGATTCTATATCTCACAATTGCACTATCTCAAGCCCAAAATCAATGCAAATTTAGATTGGCTCTATAGGAAGCTAAATGAAAAATATTCTCTGTGGAGTCTAACTCATGAACACTTGCTCACATGTCAGGCGCATTAACCTAGAGAGCCACTGGACCATCAAAGGAGAAATGTGATGTCAAGAAGAGCAGTGAACATTGAATCGCTAATAGGAAAGTTAAAAAAGAAATCCATTGGTTTCACTATGTTATTGTTAATGTCAATCTATACAGCGTATGATGACATCTTGTTCTTTATGAACAATTAATACAGATTCTATATCTCACAATTGCACTATCTCAAGCCCAAAATCAATGCAAATTTCCATTGGCTCTATAGGAAGCTAAATGAAAAATAATCTCTGTGGAGTCTACCTCATGAACACTTGCTCACATGTCAGGCGCATTAACCTAGAGAGCCACTGGACCATCACAGGAGAAATGTGATGTCAAGAAGAGCAGTGAACATTGAATCGCTAATAGGTAAGTTAAAAAAGAAATCCATTGGTTTCACTATGTTATTGTTAATGCCAATCTATACAGCGTATGATGACATCTTGTTCTTTATGAACAATTAATGCAGATTCTATTTCTCACAATTGCACTATCTCTAGCCCAAAATCAATGCAAATTTCCATTTGCTCTATTGGAAGCTAAATGAAAAATAATCTCTGTGGAGTCGAAGTCATGAACACTTACTCAAAAGTCAGGCACATTAACCCAGAGAGCCACTGGACCATCACAGGAGAAATGTTATGTCAAGAAGAGCAGTGAACATTGAATCGCTAATAGGTAAGTTAAAAAAGAAATCCCTTGGTTTCACTATGTTATTGTTAATGCCAATCTATACAGCGCATGATGACATCTTGTTCTTTATGAACAATTAATACAGATTCTATTTCTCACAATTGCACTATCTCAAGTCCAAAATCAATGCAAATTTCCATTGGCTCTATAAGAAGCTTATGAGTAAGTAAATTAAAAATACTTTCCATGGAGTTGAACTCATGAACATCTGTTCACAAAGCAGGCGCATCAACCCAGTAAGCCAGTGGACCATCACAGGTGCATTTTGATGTCAAGAAGGGCAGTGAACATTGAATCGCTAATAGGTAAGTTAAAAAAGAAATCCATTGGTTTCACTATGTTATTGTTAATGCCAATCTATACAGCGTATGATGACATCTTGTTCTTTATGAACAATTAAAACAGATTCTATATCTCACAATTGCACTATCTCTAGCCCAAAATCAATGCAAATTTCCATTTGCTCTATTGGAAGCTAAATGAAAAATAATCTCTGTGGAGTCGAAGTCATGAACACTTGCTCAAAAGTCAGGCACATTAACCCAGAGAGCCACTGGACCATCACAGGAGAAATGAGATGTCGAGCCCAAAATCAATGCAAATTTCCATTGGCTCTATAGGAAGCTAAATGAAAAATAATCTCTGTGGAGTCTAACTCATGATCACTTGCTCACATGTCAGGCGCATCAACCTAGAGAGCCACTGGACAATCACAGGAGAAATGTGATGTCAAAAAGAGCAGTGAACATTGAATCGCTAATAGGTAAATTAAAAAAGAAATCCATTGGTTTCACTATGTTATTGTTAATGCCAATCTATACAGCGTATGATGACATCTTGTTCTTTATGAACAATTAATACAGATTCCATATCTCACAATTGCACTATCTCAAGACCAAAATCAATGCAAATTTAGATTGGCTCTATAGGAAGCTAAATGAAAAATAATCTCTGTGGAGTCTAACTCATGAACACTTGCTCACATGTCAGGCGCATTAACCTAGAGAGCCACTGGACCATCAAAGGAGAAATGTGATGTCAAGAAGAGCAGTGAACATTGAATCGCTAATAGGTAAGTTAAAAAAGAAATCCATTGGTTTCACTATGTTATTGTTAATGCCAATCTATACAGCGTATGATGACATCTTGTTCTTTATGAACAATTAATACAGATTCTATATCTCACAATTGCACTATCTCAAGCCCAAAATCAATGCAAATTTCCATTGGCTCTATAGGAAGCTAAATGAAAAATAATCTCTGTGGAGTCTAACTCATGAACACTTGCTCACAAGTCAGGCGCATTAACCTAGAGAGCCACTGGACCATCACAGGAGAAATGTGATGTCAAGAAGAGCAGTGAACATTGAATCGCTAATAGGTAAGTTAAAAAAGAAATCCCTTGGTTTCACTATGTTATTGTTAATGCCAATCTATACAGCGTATGATGACATCTTGTTCTTTATGAACAATTAATACAGATTCTATTTCTCACAATTGCACTATCTCAAGTCCAAAATCAATGCAAATTTCCATTGGCTCTATAAGAAGCTTATGAGTAAGTAAATTAAAAATACTTTCCATGGAGTTGAACTCATGAACATCTGTTCACAAAGCAGGCGCATCAACCCAGTAAGCCAGTGGACCATCACAGGTGCATTTTGATGTCAAGAAGGGCAGTGAACATTGAATCGCTAATAGGTAAGTTAAAAAAGAAATCCATTGGTTTCACTATGTTATTGTTAATGCCAATCTATACAGCGTATGATGACATCTTGTTCTTTATGAACAATTAAAACAGATTCTATATCTCACAATTGCACTATCTCTAGCCCAAAATCAATGCAAATTTCCATTTGCTCTATTGGAAGCTAAATGAAAAATAATCTCTGTGGAGTCGAAGTCATGAACACTTGCTCAAAAGTCAGGCACATTAACCCAGAGAGCCACTGGACCATCACAGGAGAAATGAGATGTCGAGCCCAAAATCAATGCAAATTTCCATTGGCTCTATAGGAAGCTAAATGAAAAATAATCTCTGTGGAGTCTAACTCATGATCACTTGCTCACATGTCAGGCGCATCAACCTAGAGAGCCACTGGACAATCACAGGAGAAATGTGATGTCAAAAAGAGCAGTGAACATTGAATCGCTAATAGGTAAATTAAAAAAGAAATCCATTGGTTTCACTATGTTATTGTTAATGCCAATCTATACAGCGTATGATGACATCTTGTTCTTTATGAACAATTAATACAGATTCCATATCTCACAATTGCACTATCTCAAGACCAAAATCAATGCAAATTTAGATTGGCTCTATAGGAAGCTAAATGAAAAATAATCTCTGTGGAGTCTAACTCATGAACACTTGCTCACATGTCAGGCGCATTAACCTAGAGAGCCACTGGACCATCAAAGGAGAAATGTGATGTCAAGAAGAGCAGTGAACATTGAATCGCTAATAGGTAAGTTAAAAAAGAAATCCATTGGTTTCACTATGTTATTGTTAATGCCAATCTATACAGCGTATGATGACATCTTGTTCTTTATGAACAATTAATACAGATTCTATATCTCACAATTGCACTATCTCAAGCCCAAAATCAATGCAAATTTCCATTGGCTCTATAGGAAGCTAAATGAAAAATAATCTCTGTGGAGTCTAACTCATGAACACTTGCTCACAAGTCAGGCGCATTAACCTAGAGAGCCACTGGACCATCACAGGAGAAATGTGATGTCAAGAAGAGCAGTGAACATTGAATCGCTAATAGGTAAGTTAAAAAAAAAATCCATTGGTTTCACTATGTTATTGTTAATGCCAATCTATACAGCGTATGATGACATCTTGTTCTTTATGAACAATTAATGCAGATTCTATTTCTCACAATTGCACTATCTCAAGTCCAAAATCAATGCAAATTTCCATTGGCTCTATAAGAAGCTTCTGAGTAAGTAAATTAAAAATACTTTCCATGGAGTTGCACTCATGAACATCTGTTCTCAAAGCAGGCGCATCAACCCAGTAAGCCAGTGGACTATCACAGGTGCAATTTGATGTCAAGAAGGGCAGTGAACATTGAATCGCTAATAGGTAAGTTAAAAAAGAAATCCATTGGTTTCACTATGTTATTGTTAATGCCAATCTATACAGCGTATGATGACATCTTGTTCTTTATGAACAATTAATACAGATTCTATATCTCACAATTGCACTATCTCAAGCCCAAAATCAATGCAAATTTCCATTGGCTCTATAGGAAGCTAAATGAAAAATAATCTCTGTGGAGTCTAACTCATGAACACTTGCTCACATGTCAGGCGCATTAACCTAGAGAGCCACTGGACCATCACAGGGGAAATGTGATGTCAAAAAGAGCAGTGAACATTGAATCGCTAATAGGTAAATTAAAAAAGAAATCCATTGGTTTCACTATGTTATTGTTAATGCCAATCTATACAGTGTATGATGACATCTTGTTCTTTATGAACAATTAATACAGATTCTATATCTCACAATTGCACTATCTCAAGCCCAAAATCAATGCAAATTTCCATTGGCTCTATAGGAAGCTAATTGAAAAATAATCTCTGTGGAGTATAACTCATGAACACTTGCTCACATGTCAGGCGCATTAACCTAAAGAGCCACTGGACAATCACAGGAGAAATGTGATGTCAAGAAGAGCAGTGAACATTGAATCTCTAATAGGTAAGTTAAAAAAGAAATCCCTTGGTTTCACTATGTTATTGTTAATGCCAATCTATACAGCGTATGATGACATCTTGTTCTTTATGAACAATTAATACAGATTCTATTTCTCACAATTGCACTATCTCAAGTCCAAAATCAATGCAAATTTCCATTGGCTCTATAAGAAGCTTATGAGTAAGTAAATTAAAAATACTTTCCATGGAGTTGAACTCATGAACATCTGTTAACAAAGCAGGCGCATCAACCCAGTAAGCCAGTGGACCATCACAGGTGCATTTTGATGTTAAGAAGGGCAGTGAACATTGAATCGCTAATAGGTAAGTTAAAAAAGAAATCCATTGGTTTCACTATGTTATTGTTAATGCCAATCTATACAGCGTATGATGACATCTTGTTCTTTATGAACAATTAATACAGATTCTATATCTCACAATTGCACTATCTCAAGACCAAAATCAATGCAAATTTAGATTGGCTCTATAGGAAGCTAAATGAAAAATAATCTCTGTGGAGTCTAACTCATGAACACTTGCTCACATGTCAGGCGCATTAACCTAGAGAGCCACTGGACCATCAAAGGAGAAATGTGATGTCAAGAAGAGCAGTGAACATTGAATCGCTAATAGGAAAGTTAAAAAAGAAATCCATTGGTTTCACTATGTTATTGTTAATGTCAATCTATACAGCGTATGATGACATCTTGTTCTTTATGAACAATTAATACAGATTCTATATCTCACAATTGCACTATCTCAAGCCCAAAATCAATGCAAATTTCCATTGGCTCTATAGGAAGCTAAATGAAAAATAATCTCTGTGGAGTCTACCTCATGAACACTTGCTCACATGTCAGGCACATTAACCTAGAGAGCCACTGGACCATCACAGGAGAAATGTGATGTCAAGAAGAGCAGTGAACATTGAATCGCTAATAGGTAAGTTAAAAAAGAAATCCATTGGTTTCACTATGTTATT
Source organism: Phyllobates terribilis (assembly GCF_046119375.1). NCBI lineage: Eukaryota > Metazoa > Chordata > Amphibia > Anura > Dendrobatidae > Phyllobates > Phyllobates terribilis. The sequence goes on along the minus strand of NW_027362764.1, from coordinate 320,937,011 downwards.
GTTAATGCCAATCTATACAGCGTATGATGACATCTTGTTCTTTATGAACAATTAATGCAGATTCTATTTCTCACAATTGCACTATCTCTAGCCCAAAATCAATGCAAATTTCCATTTGCTCTATTGGAAGCTAAATGAAAAATAATCTCTGTGGAGTCGAAGTCATGAACACTTACTCAAAAGTCAGGCACATTAACCCAGAGAGCCACTGGACCATCACAGGAGAAATGTTATGTCAAGAAGAGCAGTGAACATTGAATCGCTAATAGGTAAGTTAAAAAAGAAATCCCTTGGTTTCACTATGTTATTGTTAATGCCAATCTATACAGCGCATGATGACATCTTGTTCTTTATGAACAATTAATACAGATTCTATTTCTCACAATTGCACTATCTCAAGTCCAAAATCAATGCAAATTTCCATTGGCTCTATAAGAAGCTTATGAGTAAGTAAATTAAAAATACTTTCCATGGAGTTGAACTCATGAACATCTGTTCACAAAGCAGGCGCATCAACCCAGTAAGCCAGTGGACCATCACAGGTGCATTTTGATGTCAAGAAGGGCAGTGAACATTGAATCGCTAATAGGTAAGTTAAAAAAGAAATCCATTGGTTTCACTATGTTATTGTTAATGCCAATCTATACAGCGTATGATGACATCTTGTTCTTTATGAACAATTAAAACAGATTCTATATCTCACAATTGCACTATCTCTAGCCCAAAATCAATGCAAATTTCCATTTGCTCTATTGGAAGCTAAATGAAAAATAATCTCTGTGGAGTCGAAGTCATGAACACTTGCTCAAAAGTCAGGCACATTAACCCAGAGAGCCACTGGACCATCACAGGAGAAATGAGATGTCGAGCCCAAAATCAATGCAAATTTCCATTGGCTCTATAGGAAGCTAAATGAAAAATAATCTCTGTGGAGTCTAACTCATGATCACTTGCTCACATGTCAGGCGCATCAACCTAGAGAGCCACTGGACAATCACAGGAGAAATGTGATGTCAAAAAGAGCAGTGAACATTGAATCGCTAATAGGTAAATTAAAAAAGAAATCCATTGGTTTCACTATGTTATTGTTAATGCCAATCTATACAGCGTATGATGACATCTTGTTCTTTATGAACAATTAATACAGATTCCATATCTCACAATTGCACTATCTCAAGACCAAAATCAATGCAAATTTAGATTGGCTCTATAGGAAGCTAAATGAAAAATAATCTCTGTGGAGTCTAACTCATGAACACTTGCTCACATGTCAGGCGCATTAACCTAGAGAGCCACTGGACCATCAAAGGAGAAATGTGATGTCAAGAAGAGCAGTGAACATTGAATCGCTAATAGGTAAGTTAAAAAAGAAATCCATTGGTTTCACTATGTTATTGTTAATGCCAATCTATACAGCGTATGATGACATCTTGTTCTTTATGAACAATTAATACAGATTCTATATCTCACAATTGCACTATCTCAAGCCCAAAATCAATGCAAATTTCCATTGGCTCTATAGGAAGCTAAATGAAAAATAATCTCTGTGGAGTCTAACTCATGAACACTTGCTCACAAGTCAGGCGCATTAACCTAGAGAGCCACTGGACCATCACAGGAGAAATGTGATGTCAAGAAGAGCAGTGAACATTGAATCGCTAATAGGTAAGTTAAAAAAGAAATCCATTGGTTTCACTATGTTATTGTTAATGCCAATCTATACAGCGTATGATGACATCTTGTTCTTTATGAACAATTAATACAGATTCTATTTCTCACAATTGCACTATCTCAAGTCCAAAATCAATGCAAATTTCCATTGGCTCTATAAGAAGCTTATGAGTAAGTAAATTAAAAATACTTTCCATGGAGTTGAACTCATGAACATCTGTTCACAAAGCAGGCGCATCAACCCAGTAAGCCAGTGGACCATCACAGGTGCATTTTGATGTCAAGAAGGGCAGTGAACATTGAATCGCTAATAGGTAAGTTAAAAAAGAAATCCATTGGTTTCACTATGTTATTGTTAATGCCAATCTATACAGCGTATGATGACATCTTGTTCTTTATGAACAATTAAAACAGATTCTATATCTCACAATTGCACTATCTCTAGCCCAAAATCAATGCAAATTTCCATTTGCTCTATTGGAAGCTAAATGAAAAATAATCTCTGTGGAGTCGAAGTCATGAACACTTGCTCAAAAGTCAGGCACATTAACCCAGAGAGCCACTGGACCATCACAGGAGAAATGAGATGTCGAGCCCAAAATCAATGCAAATTTCCATTGGCTCTATAGGAAGCTAAATGAAAAATAATCTCTGTGGAGTCTAACTCATGATCACTTGCTCACATGTCAGGCGCATCAACCTAGAGAGCCACTGGACAATCACAGGAGAAATGTGATGTCAAAAAGAGCAGTGAACATTGAATCGCTAATAGGTAAATTAAAAAAGAAATCCATTGGTTTCACTATGTTATTGTTAATGCCAATCTATACAGCGTATGATGACATCTTGTTCTTTATGAACAATTAATACAGATTCCATATCTCACAATTGCACTATCTCAAGACCAAAATCAATGCAAATTTAGATTGGCTCTATAGGAAGCTAAATGAAAAATAATCTCTGTGGAGTCTAACTCATGAACACTTGCTCACATGTCAGGCGCATTAACCTAGAGAGCCACTGGACCATCAAAGGAGAAATGTGATGTCAAGAAGAGCAGTGAACATTGAATCGCTAATAGGTAAGTTAAAAAAGAAATCCATTGGTTTCACTATGTTATTGTTAATGCCAATCTATACAGCGTATGATGACATCTTGTTCTTTATGAACAATTAATACAGATTCTATATCTCACAATTGCACTATCTCAAGCCCAAAATCAATGCAAATTTCCATTGGCTCTATAGGAAGCTAAATGAAAAATAATCTCTGTGGAGTCTAACTCATGAACACTTGCTCACAAGTCAGGCGCATTAACCTAGAGAGCCACTGGACCATCACAGGAGAAATGTGATGTCAAGAAGAGCAGTGAACATTGAATCGCTAATAGGTAAGTTAAAAAAGAAATCCATTGGTTTCACTATGTTATTGTTAATGCCAATCTATACAGCGTATGATGACATCTTGTTCTTTATGAACAATTAATGCAGATTCTATTTCTCACAATTGCACTATCTCAAGTCCAAAATCAATGCAAATTTCCATTGGCTCTATAAGAAGCTTCTGAGTAAGTAAATTAAAAATACTTTCCATGGAGTTGCACTCATGAACATCTGTTCTCAAAGCAGGCGCATCAACCCAGTAAGCCAGTGGACTATCACAGGTGCAATTTGATGTCAAGAAGGGCAGTGAACATTGAATCGCTAATAGGTAAGTTAAAAAAGAAATCCATTGGTTTCACTATGTTATTGTTAATGCCAATCTATACAGCGTATGATGACATCTTGTTCTTTATGAACAATTAATACAGATTCTATATCTCACAATTGCACTATCTCAAGCCCAAAATCAATGCAAATTTCCATTGGCTGTATAGGAAGCTAAATGAAAAATAATCTCTGTGGAGTCTAACTCATGAACACTTGCTCACAAGTCAGGCGCATTAACCTAGAGAGCCACTGGACCATCACAGGAGAAATGTGATGTCAAGAAGAGCAGTGAACATTGAATCGCTAATAGGTAAGTTAAAAAAGAAATCCATTGGTTTCACTATGTTATTGTTAATGCCAATCTATACAGCGTATGATGACATCTTGTTCTTTATGAACAATTAATGCAGATTCTATTTCTCACAATTGCACTATCTCAAGTCCAAAATCAATGCAAATTTCCATTGGCTCTATAAGAAGCTTCTGAGTAAGTAAATTAAAAATACTTTCCATGGAGTTGCACTCATGAACATCTGTTCTCAAAGCAGGCGCATCAACCCAGTAAGCCAGTGGACTATCACATGTGCAATTTGATGTCAAGAAGGGCAGTGAACATTGAATCGCTAATAGGTAAGTTAAAAAAGAAATCCATTGGTTTCACTATGTTATTGTTAATGCCAATCTATACAGCGTATGATGACATCTTGTTCTTTATGAACAATTAAAACAGATTCTATATCTCACAATTGCACTATCTCTAGCCCAAAATCAATGCAAATTTCCATTTGCTCTATTGGAAGCTAAATGAAAAATAATCTCTGTGGAGTCGAAGTCATGAACACTTGCTCAAAAGTCAGGCACATTAACCCAGAGAGCCACTGGACCATCACAGAAGAAATGAGATGTCGAGCCCAAAATCAATGCAAATTTCCATTGGCTCTATAGGAAGCTAAATGAAAAATACTCTCCTTGGAGTCTAACTCATGAACACTTGCTCACATTTCAGGTGCATTAACCTAGAGAGCCACTGGACCATCACAGGAGAAATGTGATGTCAAGAAGAGCAGTGAACATTGAATCGCTAATAGGTAAGTTAAAAAAGAAATCCATTGGTTTCACTATGTTATTGTTAATGCCAATCTATACAGCGTATGATGACATCTTGTTCTTTATGAACAATTAATACAGATTCTATATCTCACAATTGCACTATCTCAAGCCCAAAATCAATGCAAATTTCCATTGGCTCTATAGGAAGCTAAATGAAAAATAATCTCTGTGGAGTCTAACTCATGAACACTTGCTCACATGTCAGGCGCATTAACATAGAGAGCCACTGGACCATCACAGGAGAAATGTGATGTCAAAAAGAGCAGTGAACATTGAATCGCTAATAGGTAAATTAAAAAAGAAATCCATTGGTTTCACTATGTTATTGTTAATGCCAATCTGTACAGTGTATGATGACATCTTGTTCTTTATGAACAATTAATACAGATTTTATATCTCACAATTGCACTATCTCAAGCCCAAAATAAATGCAAATTTCCATTGGCTCTATAGGAAGCTAAATGAAAAATAATCTCTGTGGAGTATAACTCATGAACACTTGCTCACATGTCAGGCGCATTAACCTAGAGAGCCACTGGACCATCACAAGAGAAATGTGATGTCAAGAAGAGCAGTGAACATTGAATCGCTAATAGGTAAGTTAAAAAAGAAATCCATTGGTTTCACTATGTTATTGTTAATGCCAATCTATACAGCGTATGATGACATCTTGTTCTTTATGAACAATTAATACAGATTCCATTTCTCACAATTGCACTATCTCAAGACCAAAATCAATGCAAATTTCCATTGGCTCTATAGGAAGCTAAATGAAAAATAATCTATGTGGAGTCTAACTCATGAACAATTGCTCACATGTCAGGCGCATTAACCTAGGGAGCCACTGGACCATCAAAGGAGAAATGTGATGTCAAGAAGAGCAGTGAACATTGAATCGCTAATAGGTAAGTTAAAAAAGAAATCCATTGGTTTCACTATGTTATTGTTAATGCCAATCTATACAGCGTATGATGACATCTTGTTCTTTATGAACAATTTAAACAGATTCTATATCTCACAATTGCACTATCTTAAGCCGAAAATCAATGCACATTTCCATTGGCTCTATAGCAAGCTTATTAGTAAGTAAATGAAAAATACTCTTTGTGAAGTCGAATTCATGAACACATGTTTACAAGGCAGGTGCATTAACCCAGTAAGCCACTGGACCATCATAGGTGCTATTTGATGTCAAGAATGGCAGTGAACATTGAATTGCTAATAGGTAAGTTAAAAAAGAAATCCATTGGTTTCACTATGTTATTGTTAATGCCAATCTATACAGCGTAAGATGACATCTTGTTCTTCATGAACAATTAATACAGATTCTATATCTCACAATTGCACTATCTCAAGCCCAAAATCAATGCAAATTTCGCTTGGCTCTATAGGAAGCTAAATGAAAAATAATCTCCGTGGAGATGAACACATTAACACTTCTTCACAACTCAGGCGCATTTAACCCAGAGAGCCACTGGACCATCAAGGTAGAAATGTGATGTCAAGAAGAGCAGTGAACATTGAATCGCTAATAGGTAAGTTAAAAAAGAAATCCATTGGTTTCACTATGTTATTGTTAATGCCAATCTATACAGCGTATGATGACATCTTGTTCTTTATGAACAATTAATACAGATTCTATATCTCACAATTGCACTATCTCAAGCCCAAAATCAATGCAAATTTCCATTGGCTCTATAGGAAGCTAAATGAAAAATAATCTCTGTGGAGTCTAACTCATGAACACTTGCTCACATGTCAGGCGCATTAACCTAGAGAGCCACTGGACCATCACAGGAGAAACGTGATGTCAAAAAGAGCAGTGAACATTGAATCGCTAATAGGTAAATTAAAAAAGAAATCCATTGGTTTCACTATGTTATTGTTAATGCCAATCTATACAGTGTATGATGACATCTTGTTCTTTATGAACAATTAATACAGATTCTATATCTCACAATTGCACTATCTCAAGCCCAAAATCAATCAAATTTCCATTGGCTCTATAGGAAGCTAAATGAAAAATAATCTCTGTGGAGTATAACTCATGAACACTTGCTCACATGTCAGGCGCATTAACCTAGAGAGCCACTGGACCATCACAGGAGAAATGTGATGTCAAGAAGAGCAGTGAACATTGAATCGCTAATAGGTAAGTTAAAAAAGAAATCCATTGGTTTCACTATGTTATTGTTAATGCCAATCTATACAGCGTATGATGACATCTTGTTCTTTATGAACAATTAATACAGATTCCATTTCTCACAATTGCACTATCTCAAGACCAAAATCAATGCAAATTTCCATTGGCTCTATAGGAAGCTAAATGAAAAATAATCTATGTGGAGTCTAACTCATGAACAATTGCTCACATGTGAGGCGCATTAACCTAGGGAGCCACTGGACCATCAAAGGAGAAATGTGATGTCAAGAAGAGCATTGAACATTGAATCGCTAATAGGTAAGTTAAAAAAGAAATCCATTGGTTTCACTATGTTATTGTTAATGCCAATCTATACAGCGTATGATGACATCTTGTTCTTTATGAACAATTTAAACAGATTCTATATCTCACAATTGCACTATCTCAAGCCGAAAATCAATGCACATTTCCATTTTCTCTATAGCAAGCTTATTAGTAAGTAAATGAAAAATACTCTTTGTGAAGTCGAATTCATGAACACATGTTTACAAGGCAGGTGCATTAACCCAGTAAGCCACTGGACCATCATAGGTGCTATTTGATGTCAAGAATGGCAGTGAACATTGAATTGCTAATAGGTAAGTTAAAAAAGAAATCCATTGGTTTCACTATGTTATTGTTAATGCCAATCTATACAGCGTAAGATGACATCTTGTTCTTTATGAACAATTAATACAGATTCTATATCTCACAATTGCACTATCTCAAGCCCAAAATCAATGCAAATTTCCATTGGCTCTATAGGAAGCTAAATGAAAAATACTCTTTGTGGAGTTAAACACATGAACACCTCTTCACAAGTCAGGCGCATTAACCAAGGGAGCCACTGGACCATCACAGGAGCAATGTGATGTCAAGAAGGGCAGTGAACATTGAATCGCTAATAGGTAAGTTAAAAAAGAAATCCATTGGTTTCACTATGTTATTGTTAATGCCAATCTATACAGCGTATGATGACATCTTGTTCTTTATGAACAATTAATACAGATTCTATATCTCACAATTGCACTATCTCAAGCCCAAAATCAATGCAAATTTCGCTTGGCTCTATAGGAAGCTAAATGAAAAATAATCTCCGTGGAGATGAACACATTAACACTTCTTCACAACTCAGGCGCATTTAACCCAGAGAGCCACTGGACCATCAAGTTAGAAATGTGATGTCAAGAAGAGCAGTGAACATTGAATCGCTAATAGGTAAGTTAAAAAAGAAATCCATTGGTTTCACTATGTTACTGTTAATGCCAATCTATACAGCGTATGATGACATCTTGTTCTTTATGAACAATTAATACAGATTCTATATCTCACAATTGCACTATCTCAAGCCCAAAATCAATGCAAATTTCAATTGACTTTATAGGAAGCTAAATGAAAAATACTCTCCTTGGAATCTAACTCATGAACACTTGCTCACATGTCCGGCGCATTAACCAAGAGAGCCACTGGACCATCACAGGAGAAATGTGATGTCAAGAAGAGCAGTGAACATTGAATCGCTAATAGGTAAGTTAAAAAAGAAATCCATTGGTTTCACTATGTTATTGTTAATGCCAATCTATACAGCATATGATGACATCTTGTTCTTTATGAACAATTAATGCAGATTCTATTTCTCACAATTGCACTATCTCAAGTCCAAAATCAATGCAAATTTCCATTGGCTCTATAAGAAGCTTATGAGTAAGTAAATGAAAAATACTTTCCATGGAGTTGCACTCATGAACATCTGTTCACAAAGCAGGCGTATCAACCCAGTAAGCCAGTGGACCATCACAGGTGCAATTTGATGTCAAGAAGGGCAGTGAACATTGAATCGCTAATAGGTAAGTTAAAAAAGAAATCCATTGGTTTCACTATGTTATTGTTAATGCCAATCTATACAGCGTATGATGACATCTTGTTCTTTATGAACAATTAATACAGATTCTATATCTCACAATTGCACTATCTCTAGCCCAAAATCAATGCAAATTTCCATTTGCTCTATAGGAAGCTAAATGAAAAATAATCTCTGTGAAGTCGAAGTCATGAACACTTGCTCAAAAGTCAGGCACATTAACCCAGAGAGCCACTGGACCATCACAGGAGAAATGAGATGTCGAGCCCAAAATCAATGCAAATTTCCATTTGCTCTATAGGAAGCTAAATGAAAAATAATCTCTGTGAAGTCTAACTCATGAACACTTGCTCACATGTCAGGCGCATTAACCTAGAGAGCCACTGGACCATCACAGGAGAAATGTGATGTCAAAAAGAGCAGTGAACATTGAATCGCTAATAGGTAAATTAAAAAAGAAATCCATTGGTTTCACTATGTTATTGTTAATGCCAATCTATACAGCGTATGATGACATCTTGTTCTTTATGAACAATTAATACAGATTCTATATCTCACAATTGCACTATCTCAAGCCGAAAATCAATGCACATTTCCATTGGCTCTATAGCAAGCTTATTAGTAAGTAAATGAAAAATACTCTTTGTGAAGTCGAATTCATGAACACATGTTTACAAGGCAGGTGCATTAACCCAGTAAGCCACTGGACCATCATAGGTGCTATTTGATGTCAAGAATGGCAGTGAACATTGAATTGCTAATAGGTAAGTTAAAAAAGAAATCCATTGGTTTCACTATGTTATTGTTAATGCCAATCTATACAGCGTAAGATGACATCTTGTTCTTTATGAACAATTAATACAGATTCTATATCTCACAATTGCACTATCTCAAGCCCAAAATCAATGCAAATTTCCATTGGCTCTATAGGAAGCTAAATGAAAAATACTCTTTGTGGAGTTAAACACATGAACACCTCTTCACAAGTCAGGCGCATTAACCAAGGGAGCCACTGGACCATCACAGGAGCAATGTGATGTCAAGAAGGGCAGTGAACATTGAATCGCTAATAGGTAAGTTAAAAAAGAAATCCATTGGTTTCACTATGTTATTGTTAATGCCAATCTATACAGCGTATGATGACATCTTGTTCTTTATGAACAATTAATACAGATTCTATATCTCACAATTGCACTATCTCAAGCCGAAAATCAATGCAAATTTCGCTTGGCTCTATAGGAAGCTAAATGAAAAATAATCTCCGTGGAGATGAACACATTAACACTTCTTCACAACTCAGGCGCATTTAACCCAGAGAGCCACTGGACCATCAAGGTAGAAATGTGATGTCAAGAAGAGCAGTGAACATTGAATCGCTAATAGGTAAGTTAAAAAAGAAATCCATTGGTTTCACTATGTTACTGTTAATGCCAATCTATACAGCGTATGATGACATCTTGTTCTTTATGAACAATTAATACAGATTCTATATCTCACAATTGCACTATCTCAAGCCCAAAATCAATGCAAATTTCAATTGACTTTATAGGAAGCTAAATGAAAAATACTCTCCTTGGAATCTAACTCATGAACACTTGCTCACATGTCAGGCGCATTAACCTAGAGAGCCACTGGACCATCAAAAGAGAAATGTGATGTCAAGAAGAGCAGTGAACATTGAATCGCTAATAGGTAAGTTACAAAAGAAATCCATTGGTTTCACTATGTTATTGTTAATGCCAATCTATACAGCGTATGATGACATCTTGTTCTTTATGAACAATTAATACAGATTCTATATCTCACAATTGCACTATCTCAAGCCCAAAATCAATGCAAATTTCCATTGGCTCTAAAGGAAGCTAAATGAAAAATAATCTCTGTGGAATCTAACTCATGAACACTTGCTCACATGTCCGGCGCATTAACCAAGAGAGCCACTGGACCATCACAGGAGAAATGTGATGTCAAGAAGAGCAGTGAACATTGAATCGCTAATAGGTAAGTTAAAAAAGAAATCCATTGGTTTCACTATGTTATTGTTAATGCCAATCTATACAGCATATGATGACATCTTGTTCTTTATGAACAATTAATGCAGATTCTATTTCTCACAATTGCACTATCTCAAGTCCAAAATCAATGCAAATTTCCATTGGCTCTATAAGAAGCTTATGAGTAAGTAAATGAAAAATACTTTCCATGGAGTTGCACTCATGAACATCTGTTCACAAAGCAGGCGTATCAACCCAGTAAGCCAGTGGACCATCACAGGTGCAATTTGATGTCAAGAAGGGCAGTGAACATTGAATCGCTAATAGGTAAGTTAAAAAAGAAATCCATTGGTTTCACTATGTTATTGTTAATGCCAATCTATACAGCGTATGATGACATCTTGTTCTTTATGAACAATTAATACAGATTCTATATCTCACAATTGCACTATCTCAAGCCCAAAATCAATGCAAATTTCGCTTGGCTCTATAGGAAGCTAAATGAAAAATAATCTCCGTGGAGATGAACACATTAACACTTCTTCACAACTCAGGCGCATTTAACCCAGAGAGCCACTGGACCATCAAGTTAGAAATGTGATGTCAAGAAGAGCAGTGAACATTGAATCGCTAATAGGTAAGTTAAAAAAGAAATCCATTGGTTTCACTATGTTACTGTTAATGCCAATCTATACAGCGTATGATGACATCTTGTTCTTTATGAACAATTAATACAGATTCTATATCTCACAATTGCACTATCTCAAGCCCAAAATCAATGCAAATTTCAATTGACTTTATAGGAAGCTAAATGAAAAATACTCTCCTTGGAATCTAACTCATGAACACTTGCTCACATGTCCGGCGCATTAACCAAGAGAGCCACTGGACCATCACAGGAGAAATGTGATGTCAAGAAGAGCAGTGAACATTGAATCGCTAATAGGTAAGTTAAAAAAGAAATCCATTGGTTTCACTATGTTATTGTTAATGCCAATCTATACAGCATATGATGACATCTTGTTCTTTATGAACAATTAATGCAGATTCTATTTCTCACAATTGCACTATCTCAAGTCCAAAATCAATGCAAATTTCCATTGGCTCTATAAGAAGCTTATGAGTAAGTAAATGAAAAATACTTTCCATGGAGTTGCACTCATGAACATCTGTTCACAAAGCAGGCGTATCAACCCAGTAAGCCAGTGGACCATCACAGGTGCAATTTGATGTCAAGAAGGGCAGTGAACATTGAATCGCTAATAGGTAAGTTAAAAAAGAAATCCATTGGTTTCACTATGTTATTGTTAATGCCAATCTATACAGCGTATGATGACATCTTGTTCTTTATGAACAATTAATACAGATTCTATATCTCACAATTGCACTATCTCTAGCCCAAAATCAATGCAAATTTCCATTTGCTCTATAGGAAGCTAAATGAAAAATAATCTCTGTGAAGTCGAAGTCATGAACACTTGCTCAAAAGTCAGGCACATTAACCCAGAGAGCCACTGGACCATCACAGGAGAAATGAGATGTCGAGCCCAAAATCAATGCAAATTTCCATTTGCTCTATAGGAAGCTAAATGAAAAATAATCTCTGTGAAGTCTAACTCATGAACACTTGCTCACATGTCAGGCGCATTAACCTAGAGAGCCACTGGACCATCACAGGAGAAATGTGATGTCAAAAAGAGCAGTGAACATTGAATCGCTAATAGGTAAATTAAAAAAGAAATCCATTGGTTTCACTATGTTATTGTTAATGCCAATCTATACAGCGTATGATGACATCTTGTTCTTTATGAACAATTAATACAGATTCTATATCTCACAATTGCACTATCTCAAGCCGAAAATCAATGCACATTTCCATTGGCTCTATAGCAAGCTTATTAGTAAGTAAATGAAAAATACTCTTTGTGAAGTCGAATTCATGAACACATGTTTACAAGGCAGGTGCATTAACCCAGTAAGCCACTGGACCATCATAGGTGCTATTTGATGTCAAGAATGGCAGTGAACATTGAATTGCTAATAGGTAAGTTAAAAAAGAAATCCATTGGTTTCACTATGTTATTGTTAATGCCAATCTATACAGCGTAAGATGACATCTTGTTCTTTATGAACAATTAATACAGATTCTATATCTCACAATTGCACTATCTCAAGCCCAAAATCAATGCAAATTTCCATTGGCTCTATAGGAAGCTAAATGAAAAATACTCTTTGTGGAGTTAAACACATGAACACCTCTTCACAAGTCAGGCGCATTAACCAAGGGAGCCACTGGACCATCACAGGAGCAATGTGATGTCAAGAAGGGCAGTGAACATTGAATCGCTAATAGGTAAGTTAAAAAAGAAATCCATTGGTTTCACTATGTTATTGTTAATGCCAATCTATACAGCGTATGATGACATCTTGTTCTTTATGAACAATTAATACAGATTCTATATCTCACAATTGCACTATCTCAAGCCCAAAATCAATGCAAATTTCGCTTGGCTCTATAGGAAGCTAAATGAAAAATAATCTCCGTGGAGATGAACACATTAACACTTCTTCACAACTCAGGCGCATTTAACCCAGAGAGCCACTGGACCATCAAGGTAGAAATGTGATGTCAAGAAGAGCAGTGAACATTGAATCGCTAATAGGTAAGTTAAAAAAGAAATCCATTGGTTTCACTATGTTACTGTTAATGCCAATCTATACAGCGTATGATGACATCTTGTTCTTTATGAACAATTAATACAGATTCTATATCTCACAATTGCACTATCTCAAGCCCAAAATCAATGCAAATTTCAATTGACTTTATAGGAAGCTAAATGAAAAATACTCTCCTTGGAATCTAACTCATGAACACTTGCTCACATGTCAGGCGCATTAACCTAGAGAGCCACTGGACCATCAAAAGAGAAATGTGATGTCAAGAAGAGCAGTGAACATTGAATCGCTAATAGGTAAGTTACAAAAGAAATCCATTGGTTTCACTATGTTATTGTTAATGCCAATCTATACAGCGTATGATGACATCTTGTTCTTTATGAACAATTAATACAGATTCTATATCTCACAATTGCACTATCTCAAGCCCAAAATCAATGCAAATTTCCATTGGCTCTAAAGGAAGCTAAATGAAAAATAATCTCTGTGGAATCTAACTCATGAACACTTGCTCACATGTCCGGCGCATTAACCAAGAGAGCCACTGGACCATCACAGGAGAAATGTGATGTCAAGAAGAGCAGTGAACATTGAATCGCTAATAGGTAAGTTAAAAAAGAAATCCATTGGTTTCACTATGTTATTGTTAATGCCAATCTATACAGCATATGATGACATCTTGTTCTTTATGAACAATTAATGCAGATTCTATTTCTCACAATTGCACTATCTCAAGTCCAAAATCAATGCAAATTTCCATTGGCTCTATAAGAAGCTTATGAGTAAGTAAATGAAAAATACTTTCCATGGAGTTGCACTCATGAACATCTGTTCACAAAGCAGGCGTATCAACCCAGTAAGCCAGTGGACCATCACAGGTGCAATTTGATGTCAAGAAGGGCAGTGAACATTGAATCGCTAATAGGTAAGTTAAAAAAGAAATCCATTGGTTTCACTATGTTATTGTTAATGCCAATCTATACAGCGTATGATGACATCTTGTTCTTTATGAACAATTAATACAGATTCTATATCTCACAATTGCACTATCTCTAGCCCAAAATCAATGCAAATTTCCATTTGCTCTATAGGAAGCTAAATGAAAAATAATCTCTGTGAAGTCGAAGTCATGAACACTTGCTCAAAAGTCAGGCACATTAACCCAGAGAGCCACTGGACCATCACAGGAGAAATGAGATGTCGAGCCCAAAATCAATGCAAATTTCCTTTTGCTCTATAGGAAGCTAAATGAAAAATAATCTCTGTGAAGTCTAACTCATGAACACTTGCTCACATGTCAGGCGCATTAACCTAGAGAGCCACTGGACCATCACAGGAGAAATGTGATGTCAAAAAGAGCAGTGAACATTGAATCGCTAATAGGTAAATTAAAAAAGAAATCCATTGGTTTCACTATGTTATTGTTAATGCCAATCTATACAGCGTATGATGACATCTTGTTCTTTATGAACAATTAATACAGATTCTATATCTCACAATTGCACTATCTCAAGCCCAAAATCAATGCAAATTTCCATTGACTCTATAGGAAGCTAAATGAAAAATACGCTCCTTGGAGTCTAACTCATGAACACTTGCTCACATGTCAGGCGCATTAACCTAGAGAGCCACTGGACCATCACAGGAGAAATGTGATGTCAAGAAGAGCAATGAACATTGAATCGCTAATAGGTAAGTTAAAAAAGAAATCCATTGGTTTCACTATGTTATTGTTAATGCCAATCTATACAGTGTATGATGACATCTTGTTCTTTATGAACAATTAATACAGATTCTATATCTCACAATTGCACTATCTCAAGCCCAAAATCAATGCAAATTTCCATTGGCTCTATAGGAAGCTAAATGAAAAATAATCTCTGTGGAATCTAACTCATGAACACTTGCTCACATGTCCGGCGCATTAACCAAGAGAGCCACTGGACCATCACAGGAGAAATGTGATGTCAAGAAGAGCAGTGAACATTGAATCGCTAATAGGTAAGTTAAAAAAGAAATCCATTGGTTTCACTATGTTATTGTTAATGCCAATCTATACAGCATATGATGACATCTTGTTCTTTATGAACAATTAATGCAGATTCTATTTCTCACAATTGCACTATCTCAAGTCCAAAATCAATGCAAATTTCCATTGGCTCTATAAGAAGCTTATGAGTAAGTAAATGAAAAATACTTTCCATGGAGTTGCACTCATGAACATCTGTTCACAAAGCAGGCGTATCAACCCAGTAAGCCAGTGGACCATCACAGGTGCAATTTGATGTCAAGAAGGGCAGTGAACATTGAATCGCTAATAGGTAAGTTAAAAAAGAAATCCATTGGTTTCACTATGTTATTGTTAATGCCAATCTATACAGCGTATGATGACATCTTGTTCTTTATGAACAATTAATACAGATTCTATATCTCACAATTGCACTATCTCTAGCCCAAAATCAATGCAAATTTCCATTTGCTCTATAGGAAGCTAAATGAAAAATAATCTCTGTGAAGTCGAAGTCATGAACACTTGCTCAAAAGTCAGGCACATTAACCCAGAGAGCCACTGGACCATCACAGGAGAAATGAGATGTCGAGCCCAAAATCAATGCAAATTTCCATTTGCTCTATAGGAAGCTAAATGAAAAATAATCTCTGTGAAGTCTAACTCATGAACACTTGCTCACATGTCAGGCGCATTAACCTAGAGAGCCACTGGACCATCACAGGAGAAATGTGATGTCAAAAAGAGCAGTGAACATTGAATCGCTAATAGGTAAATTAAAAAAGAAATCCATTGGTTTCACTATGTTATTGTTAATGCCAATCTATACAGCGTATGATGACATCTTGTTCTTTATGAACAATTAATACAGATTCTATATCTCACAATTGCACTATCTCAAGCCCAAAATCAATGCAAATTTCCATTGACTCTATAGGAAGCTAAATGAAAAATACGCTCCTTGGAGTCTAACTCATGAACACTTGCTCACATGTCAGGCGCATTAACCTAGAGAGCCACTGGACCATCACAGGAGAAATGTGATGTCAAGAAGAGCAATGAACATTGAATCGCTAATAGGTAAGTTAAAAAAGAAATCCATTGGTTTCACTATGTTATTGTTAATGCCAATCTATACAGTGTATGATGACATCTTGTTCTTTATCAACAATTAATACAGATTCTATATCTCACAATTGCACTATCTCAAGCCCAAAATCAATGCAAATTTCCATTGGCTCTATAGGAAGCTAAATGAAAAATAATCTCTGTGGAGTATAACTCATAAACACTTGCTCACATGTCAGGCGCAATAACCTAGAGAGCCACTGGACCATCACAGGAGAAATGTGATGTCAAGAAGAGCAGTGAACATTGAATCGCTAATAGGTAAGTTAAAAAAAAAATCCCTTGGTTTCACTATGTTATTGTTAATGCCAATCTATACAGCGTATGATGACATCTTGTTCTTTATGAACAATTAATACAGATTCTATTTCTCACAATTGCACTATCTCAAGTCCAAAATCAATGCAAATTTCCATTGGCTCTATAAGAAGCTTATGAGTAAGTAAATTAAAAATACTTTCCATGGAGTTGAACTCATGAACATCTGTTCACAAAGCAGGCGCATCAACCCAGTAAGCCACTGGACCATCACGGGTGCAATTTGTTGTCAAGAAGGGCAGTGAACATTGAATCGCTAATAGGTAAGTTAAAAAAGAAATCCATTGGTTTCACTATGTTATTGTTAATGCCAATCTATACAGCGTATGATGACATCTTGTTCTTTATGAACAATTAATACAGATTCTATATCTCACAATTGCACTATCTCAAGCCCAAAATCAATGCAAATTTCCATTGATTTTATAGGAAGCTAAATGAAAAATACTCTCCTTGGAGTCTAACTCATGAACACTTGCTCACATGTCAGGCACATTAACCTAGAGAGCCACTGGACCATCACAGGAGAAATGTGATGTCAAGAAGAGCAGTGAACATTGAATCGCTAATAGGTAAGTTAAAAAAGAAATCCATTGGTTTCACTATGTTATTGTTAATGCCAATCTATACAGCGTATGATGACATCTTGTTCTTTATGAATAATTAATACAGATTCCATTTCTCACAATTGCACTATCTCAAGACCAAAATCAATGCAAATTTCCATTGGCTCTATAGGAAGCTAAATGAAAAATAATCTCTGTGGAGTCTAACTCATGAACAATTGCTCACATGTCAGGCGCATTAACCTAGAGAGCCACTGGACCATCAAAGGAGAAATGGCCCTGTAATGAGACCTTGTTGTCCTGTGGAGAAGAGTTGGAGGGGATTGTGGCCCTGTGGAAATGCTTGTGGCCCGGCAGAAGGAGCCTATGGTACTGTGGAGAGAGTTGAAGGGGTTGTTTGCCCGCAGAGGGGCATGTAGTGATGTAAAGAGAGCTGGAGGGAGTTTTGCTCTGCTAAAAAAGGCCATGTGGAGTGGGCTGGAGGGGCCTGTGGAAGGCTCTGGAGTAAGATTGGGGCCTATGAAGTCTTTTGCAGTAAACAACATGCAACATGATTGCCTGTGGAAAGAGCTGGAGGGGCTTGTGGCACTGTGTAAAGGCCTGTGGCCCGGTAGGAGCCTGTGGTCCTGTGGAGAGAGCTGAAGGGGCTTGTGGCCATGTGGAAAGGCCTGTGACCCTGTATAGTGGTCTGTTGCCCTGTGGAGAGAGCTGGAGGGGCTTGTGGCCCTGAGGAAAGGGCCTATGGCCCTGTGGAGAGAGCTGAAGGTGGGTGCGGCCCTGTGGAAAGGCCTGTGACCCTGAAGAGGGATCTGTGGCCCTTCAAATGGGCCTGTTGCCCTGTGGAGAGAGCTGGAGTGGGTTATGGCCCTGTGGAAATGCCTATGGCACTGCGGAAAGGGACCTCTGGCCCTTTGCAAAGGGTCATTGGCCTTGTGGAGTGGGCTATTGCCCTGTTGACGGGCCTGTGGCCCTGTGTGATTGTTGATAGCCTGACAAATCATCCCATAAAAACTTGCATATTTTTCAAGGATCCTGTAGCTTAAAGATGTTTCCTGACAATTCACTTTAATGTTCAGGAAGCATCCTACAGCAACAAGATTCTTAAAAAATACACAAGTGTTAAACACTGTGTAGCTTTGTGGTTACTTACCAATTAATCTTCTCTGCTGCAACTTGAGTAGTGCTTCTTACCTTTGACCTACAGGAAGAGGTGTGCATGAGAGAGAGTCATTGAGAGGCACATAGAGGCAAAGAGGGGAGCAAAGGGGCAAAGGTAGGCACATAGAGGGATGCAAAAGGTAAATAGAAGCACAGGGAGGGACAGAGAGGCACAGAGAACGATAGAGAGCCACAGATGGGCAAAGACAGAGATTGAGAGGCTCGTGAAGGCACAGAGACAAAAAAAGGCACTTTGGATGGAAAGAGAGCACCAGAGAGAGAGAATGCGAGAGAGTGGTGCAATGGGGAGAGATCAAAAGCGAGCGCCAGTGATGCACTGGAGACTGAGAGAGCACAAAAGAGAGCAGTGCACTATAAAGACAGAGGAGTGCCAGAGAGCGGTGCAGTAGGGAGAAAGAGAACACATCAGAGAGTGGTGCACTGGAAAGAGAGTGAAAGAGCACCAGAGAGCATTGCACTGCGGAGAGAGAAAGAGAGAAAGAGACAGAAAGCAGTGTGCCAGTGTAAAAGGGCACCAGAGAGTGATGCACTGACTGGACAAATGGTCATTTTTATAGGCAGTTCTACATGTCGGGTTGCTGGACAGCTGGGGGTCATGCTTACCGTTGTTAGGGATGGTAATATATTCTGCTTCCCTAGGCCTGATTTCCAGGGACTGCACTGCTCTGACTGGCAGGAGCACTTTTATGGCTACCTGACCTTTAAATTATTATGGATTCTAGTAATACTGACAAAGCATTAGACTAAACGGCTCAGAAACCTGACGGTAGTAAATGATTGTGCCATTTGAACAGTTGTCAGAATTGTTTCATCATAGCCATAGGACTTCCACTTTATATTTATCTTTAAAATAGTTATTAAAAGGACTCTGTCACCAGGTTTTTGACATCCCATCTGACAGCAGCATAATGTAGAGATAGAAATCCTGATCCAGCAATGTTTCACTTACTGAGCTCCTTGCTGTCATTTTGATAAAATTACTGTTTTCTCTGTTGCAGATTTGGCAGCTCCCAAGTATGACTGGACTACTGGAGTAGTGCTCTAATGATAATCTCCAGATGATTTAACAGTGTTTTAATGCAAACTACACTGAGCAGCGTAGTAAGTGATACATCACTGGAATAAAGATGTCTGTGTCCACATTATGGTGCGCTCAGATGAGATGGCTAAAACCTGGTGACATAATCCCTTTAACACTAATACAAACAGTACAAATGTTTATAATAAAGAAAATCTTCTCCCATTGCTTCGAGGGCCCCGTTCACCTGGAATTGTAGAACAACCTAGAACAGAAAAGAAACAAATAAAACATGAATTCAAAAACTTTAACAAGACCGGAACTTTAGTCTCCGAAACGCCTCATTCTTTCTTGGGAGCTGATCACTGCCGTCTTCTTAATCTCTTTAAAGGAAAGAAGGGGAATACATATGTTAAAACCGAAATGTTTATTGTTCAAGGACAATGTGAATGAGTATATTGACCAATTACCCTGGGTGTTTCCTTTTCCTCAACTGCATCCCTGTCTTCATGGACCTTGTTGTGACCCTAGGTTCGATTGGTGCTCTCCGCCTGATATAAATAATAACATTACATTTTCTGGGCACTTAGAGTGGTATAAGGATATCTTCTATCAATCCTAAAAGTTTAGGCATCGAGGTTTGTTCTGCGATGGAGATATCATCAATAAACGCCTGTAATATACCCTTCCGCATACTGTCTACAAGTGGCCGCTACTGAGAGCACTTTGCCTGGGTATAGGTGCTGAGGATGCTCGGAAGAACAAGTCATTGTCCATAACATCACAAGCTATGTACAGTTTGCCAACTCCTACTAGCTTGCTTGATTTAATAATATACCCACCTTTGAGTCTTAGTATTTAAATTTGACACACCGAGGTCCTCTGTTTCACCCTGGGCACTGTAGTCTTCAGCTTGCTGGACCATTTGCTCCTCTTCTCCATTGCTCCCTTCTGCTTCTCTTTAGGGGAGATAGAAAACAGAATATTACATTTTATCAATAATTTGGTGAAATAGATAACTGCTTTGCAATAAATTACCTTGAGCTGCTGGGTTGAGGTTGATTTTCCGATGATTTCCCTGCTGCCAAGACCAGTGTGTATGCTTGGCAGAGGTCTCCTAAAGTTCTTTCTCTGTAATTCCTCTCTGCTGTCATGTTGGAATGACTGAGATATTTGGAGAAAAGATACCTCTGTGTCTCTGTTAAATGTGACACGGTCCATGTTTCACAAGTTTTTCTTGCCACCTGACTAGAGATGGATTTAACTTTGGACCTAGATAGCAATAGAGTAGATCATAAATACATGGCACAACATCTAATATGTAGGATTTTTAACTTTTAAGACTTACTTCTTCTGGTAGCGATGAAGGTCGGTGGATACATTATATATCTGTCTTCCTGTAGTCGATAAGAAGAATTTATCTGGACTGTCTTTTTTGGCCAGCACCCGTCTCACTTTTTTAAAGTAGATGTTAAACCACTGTAAATAAACAAAACAAAAAACAGTAAACCACTTAATAAAAATTGAGTTGGGCCCTTCAATATTAAGATAAGAAAATTTGAAATAGACTAAATTAATTACTGGAGTCAATGACCGCACCAACGTGAGGGAGGGATGTGCCTGACCAGGAGAGCGAAACCTACAGACTAAAAGGGCGGTATCTCTCCTCCGCCTCAGTTGGATTTCAGAGCATGATAGGAACCACACAATCTAAATATATAGAAAAGTCACCTCACACCAAACATATGTCAGACTATAAACTGCCCACCATTTATTTAAAGTGCAGAACATCTGTGATAAGGGAGAGCATATCTGTTCCTACTGATAATGCATTCTGGATGCTGCTGCAACAAGCATTATTGTTAAGAAAATGCACTATTCTGGACACAGATACTATGGTTTAGCATCCTGGATACTGCAGGGAAATAAGGGAAAGACTCCCAACACACCTGCATGAGGATGTAGCACCAAGTTGTCCTGTAAAATCTGGTTAAAGGGAGGATCTACTAAAAGGGACAGAATGCCACTAATCCTACGGGTTGAAGTCATGACAACTAACAGATCCCTCTCTAATGTGGGTGCCGTCGTAGTGACAGGAACATCTTACCTTTTCTTCTTCTTCAGTAAGCACAAAACAGGCTACTTGGTGGGCAGCAGTCTTATGGCATTTAACTCCGACAATTATTAGCTGTTCATTTTGATAGATGTGACGCATCCTCTCTGTCCACTCAGAAACCTGTGAGTCAAGACATGGGAAAGTTAGATAGACATGTGGCTTTAAATCAGGATAATGAGTAGGTTGTTACTTACCGTCATGTTTCTGACAACTCCTGGTCTTTGTAAGTGTTTTAGTATGATTAAGGCCTCAAGGTAATAGAGAATCTCCAACTAATGCACTTCATTTCGGGATCCTCCTTGGACATCCTCGATGGCTTGCAGGAAAGCTGGCTTTGCAACGGTCAGGATCTCCTGGCATTGCTGAGGTGTTTTGTCCAATTTATGCAACTCCAGGTACCTAAGAGAAAGATTAATAAATGTGACTGATAGGTGAGGCCTATTTTTAAGTCATGTATGAAAAATCCTGGCGGGAGAGAGAAAAGAGAAAAAATAATAATTGTGCATACATCTGAAAGGATAAAAATTAGCTGACATGCCTTTTGCTGACAACTTCTTTTGCAACTCCCTTGGAAAATTTCTTCTGAATATCCGCAGTCACATACTGGAAATACTTCATTGCCTTGAAGAGTTTTTCATTTTTATCGCGTAAATTGGTTGCAAATAGTTGATAATGTACAAATTTCCGGACATTCTTAATGTAGTTGGTGACAGTTTGGTTGCACAGACCGAGATCTTGAAGGTTTTTGAAAAATAAATGGGCGTTTTCAATCTTTGTCGCAAAGTTGAGGCTCACACGGCGTTTGTTCATAAAGTATAAAAACCTTGACACATTTTCAACAATTTGTTTGTATCTTTCCAGCTTGCAATGGTTCTGCAAATAAGAGGAAAAACCTTTTAATATTGGATGAGACAGAGAATGGCGATCATAATAACCTGCATCTTTCATTTTGATCCTCTTGTCAACAGTCCATTTCTGGCTTGTCATCCTACAAATTTGGAAGAAAGAACAACAGGTCAGAGTAGAAACAAATTACAACTTTGGGAAAAATACTGTGTAAGCATATACAGCATATATATAGTGACGTCCTGCCAATGGCAGTAGACTATGCAGCCGCTATGGGGCTTGTGAGTCCAGGGTTCCCTGTAACGACGCATTCATGGGGCCCTCATCCAGTGGAAGAATCTGGGGAAATGTCGGGGACCTTGACAGCTGGGGGTTCCACTCACCGTTGTCAGGGGTGGTAAACATTTCTGTGTCCCCAGGCCCGATTTCTGTGGACCCCAGTGCTCTGACTGGCAGCAGCACTTTGCTGGCTGCCTGCCCTTTATACGCAGCATCCACTGCTGAACACTGCGCGTTCTGAAGTTCATCTGTGGGTAAAGCTAGTACATCATCCTCTACTGGCCCACAGATGAAAATCGTAATGGCAGTGCATTTTAGTATGCCCTGCCAAAGCTGTGTGCCCCACAGAGCTGTCTGTGTGTAGGGCACTTTTTTGGCATCCTGTTTTATGGCTGCAATGGAAGGGAAATCTACTGCCTAAAATAGGAGACAAAATTACTTTGTAAGGGCTGTAAAGTTGTGGGATATGCTATTAATTGTCCCAGTTAAACATTATTTGTTTTGTTTTTTTGCTCAATATATATATATATATATATATATATATATATATAGATAGATAGATATATATATATAGATAGATAGATATAGATAGATATATAGATATATAGATATATATATATAAAAGCATGATGAGTGAGAATGTTACACACACTAACTGACCTCGGCCTGTCTTCATCTGTTTGGCTGGTATTTTCCTCTCTTTCTCTGGTCTCTGGTTGTTGATCGGCTTCACTGTCGGATGTTTCAGAGGCTGTATAGTCTTCTGCAGCTGAAAGATGCACCAATTCAGGATTTGATATGGCTCGGCGTGCCGATGTGCCAGTTGATGTAGATGGCTCCTCATCTTCAACAGTCCTGTAAATTATAAAAATCCTTAGTAATAACGTGAAGTACAATCTTGAGTAGGCCAGCAGTGTTGACAATTTTTTAAAGTGGCCTAAAAGCCAGGATGTGCTGAGGCCAAGGCAATGTTTGAGCAAGGGATTAAAGTAAATTCCTTATATAAATTTACACTGACCTGTAGACATCATAATCCTCTGTGACAGGCGGCTCTTCGACTGTGACGGGCGGCTCTTCCACTGTGACGGGCGGCTCTTCCTCTGGGACGGGCGGCTCTTCCTCTGGGACGGGCGGCTCTTCCTCTGGGACGGGCGGCTCTTCCTCTGGGACGGGCGGCTCCTCCTCGATGACTGTAGACATTTCCTCCTCAACAGGCAGCACTTCCTCCTCATTAGGCAGCTCTTGCTCACTGGCTGTCAGCTCCTCCTGCACAGGTGATGCCCCCTCATCTTCAACAATCCTGTAAATATAAAATACACGTGATTATTTGGCATAGTTCAGAACATATATGCAAATCTATAAAGCTTACACAAGTATGAACATCAGTATTCAAAGAATAAGATGCTAGTGGGGCATACCTGGCCATAGTTGGTTTCTCGGGTACTATAAACCCTCTGTCCTCCAGGAAGGAGATAAGATCGTCCTTTGTAGTGATCTCTGGAATCTTGTCATAAGGGATATATGTTCCTTTTGTTGCAATTGCTATCAGTGAGTTTCTAGATTCTTTCACTAGCGCATCCTTCTCCTCTTGTGTACAGCATCTAAGGCATTGTCGTGTAAGGTGCTGTGGCAGTTGAGTAAATGTTTTGTAACATAGTGGACATGTCTTCAGCATCCTGAAGCCGCTGTAAAAAAGAAAAATGTAAGATCAGGAACAATATCAGTGAGAATCTAGCTTTTCCAACCACTAATATCAACCAGCATTTTTTATGTTTCAGCAGGATAACTGGGTTTCAAAAATCTGATTTTTTTTTTACAACAAATACACAGCTCATGAGTAGAGATGAGCGGTGTTCGACTAGAACTGTTCGCCAATCTCAAATTCGAGCTGTTTTGGGCGGTGTTCGAGTTGTTCGACGAACCCGAACGATTTGCAAAAAATTCGGCTGTTCGAGGTTATGTTCGATAACTGTTCGTGCACCAAAAGCGTGTCCTGCATGTCTGGTGCTATTTAGAGCACCAATCATGCAGGGATTGTCTGCCACTCACTGTAATGCCACAGCCATGGTGGTTGTGGCATTACAGTGATTGCCCAAATCGATGGGAACAGTGCCAACAGTGAAACATGAAAAGCCGGCAATTCAGCAGCGGCATACACCTGTACCCGACAATTTAGAACCGAAAGAATAGAGCTTCACACATAGATTAGATAGATATAAACATGTCAGCCACATATATACGAAGTACAGTGAAAGTGCTGCTTACTGTACTTGTCATTTAGCGTAAAGGATTTATCAAAAAAAATAATAGTGTTTACATGCACCGTCTCTTTAAAAAAGCCGGCCGGCAATTCAGCAGCGGTACCCGACAATTTAGAATAGAAAGAATAGAGAATCACACATAGATTAGATAGATAGAAACATGTCAGCCACATATATATGAAGTACAGTGACAGTGTTGCTTACTGTACTTGTCATTTAGCGTAAAGGATTTATCAAAAGAATAATAGTGTTTTCATGCACCGTCTCTTTAAAAAAGCCGGCCGGCAATTCAGCAGCGGTACCCGACAATTTATAACAGACAGAATAGAGCTTCACACATAGATTAGATAGATAGAAACATGTCAGTCACATATATATGAAGTACAGTGATAGTGTTGGTTACTGTACTTGTCATTTAGTATTAAAATAAAGGATTTATTATTAAAAAAATTGGCGTGGGGTTCCCCTTAATTTTAGGCTCTAGCGGAGGTTAAGCAGACGGCTGGGGCAGATGTTTGAAGCCTGGGAAGGGGGTAATACCCACGGAGCTTCCCAGGCTACTAATATCAGCCCCCAGCTGAATACATAGCCTTTACTAGCTATTAAAATGGGGGACCCCCCAAAAAAAATGACGTGGGGTCCCCCATAATTTAATAGCTAGCAAAGGCTAGGCAGACAGCTGGGGGCTGATATTAATAGCCCAGGAAGGGAGCCATGAATATTGGCCCCCTCCCAGGCTAGAAACACCAGCCGTCAGCCGCCCCAGAAATGGCGCATTCATAGGATGCGCCAATTCTGGCACTTAGCCTCGCTCTTCCACGCTGCCCTGGTGCGGTGGCAGGGGGTAATAGGGTTGGGGTTGATGTCAGCTTATAATGCCAGCTGACATCAAGCCCAGGTTAGTAATGGAGAGGCGCCCTATTTTTGTGTCCAGCCAGGTACAACTAGGCAGCTGGGGGCTGGAATCTGCAGCGCAGGGAGGCCCAAGCTTTCTGGGCCCCCCCCCCGCTACAAATTGCAGTCCGCAGCCACCCCGGAAAATGGCGCGTTCATAGAAGCGCCATCTTCTGGCGCTGTACCCAACTCATCCAGGGCCCTGGTGCGGTGGCTCACTGGGTAATAAAGGGGTTAGGGCCAGCTTGGTATTATCAGCTGGCCCCAAGCCCAAAATTCATGGGGTCACGCCAGTATTAGACATGACCGCCATGAATTTCTAGTAAAGTATTTAAAAAAAACACAACACCCAGAATAAAGTCCTTTAATTGAAATAAAGACACAATTCTTTATTGTTCTAAATTAAACCATACTTACCATCACACCCATTCCAGCTGAAGCCAACGATCTCCTGCAATAAAAGAAAAATAATAAACCAACCTCATCCTTACCTTTCCATGGTTCCCACGACAGCTTCAGCTCTGCTACATCGAGATGACAGGCTGGACCGCAGCAGAACGCTGCCATCCAGTCTGTCATCCCGCAGACACTGAGAAGTGCAGGCATGCTTGCGCTCCTCACTGTCTCGCTGTGACGGCATCCAGATGAGCCGAGGTCATGTCCAATGAACTCGGCTCACCTCATGCACGTCACTGACAGCGTGGGAAAATTCTCACGCTGAAGTGCTGAGTGCAGGAGAATTTTCCCACGCTGTCAGTGACGTGCAGGAGGTGAGCTGAGTTCATTGGACATGAGCTCACCTTATGCACGTCACTGACAGCGTGGGAGAATTCTCCTGCACTCACCGCTTCAGCGTGAGAATTTTCCCACGCTGTCAGTGACGTGCATGAGGTGAGCCGAGTTCATTGGACATGAACTCGGCTCATCTGGATGTCGTCACAGAGAGACGCTGAGCAGCGCAAGCAAGCCTGCGCTTCTCAGTGTCTGCGGGATGAGAGGCTGGATGGCAGCGTTCTGCTGCGGTCCAGCCTGTCATCTCGATGTAGCAGAGCTGAAGCTGTCGTGGGAACCATGGAAAGGTAAGGATGAGGTTGCTTTATTATTTTTCTTTTATTGCAGGAGATCGTTGGCTTCAGCTGGAATGGGCGTGATGGTAAGTATGGTTTAATTTAGAACAATAAAGGATTGTGTCTTTATTTCAATTAAAGGACTTTATTCTGGGTGTTTGTGTTTTTTTTAACTTTGACTATGGGGTTAGTAATGGGGGTGTCTTATAGACGCCTCTCCATTACTAACCTGGGCTTGATGTCAGCTGGCATTATAAGCTGACATCAACCCCAACCCTATTACCCCCTGCCACCGCACCAGGGCAGCGTGGAAGAGCGAGGCTAAGTGCCAGAATTGGCGCATCCTATGAATGCGCCATTTCTGGGGCGGCTGACGGCTGGTGTTTCTAGCCTGGGAGGGGGCCAATATTCATGGCTCCCTTCCTGGGCTATTAATATCAGCCCCCAGCTGTCTGCCTAGCCTTTGCTAGCTATTAAATTAGGGGGGACCCCACGTCATTTTTTTTGGGGGGTCCCCCATTTTAATAGCTAGTAAAGGCTATGTATTCAGCTGGGGGCTGATATTAGTAGCCTGGGAAGCTCCGTGGGTATTACCCCCTTCCCAGGCTTCAAACATCTGCCCCAGCCGTCTGCTTAACCTCCGCTAGAGCCTAAAATTAAGGGGAACCCCACGCCAATTTTTTTAATAATAAATCCTTTATTTTAATACTAAATGACAAGTACAGTAACCAACACTATCACTGTACTTCATATATATGTGACTGACATGTTTCTATCTATCTAATCTATGTGTGATGCTCTATCTTTCTGTTCTAAATTGTCGGGTACCGCTGCTGAATTGCCGGCCGGCTTTTTTAAAGAGTCAGTGCATGAAAACACTATTATTTTTTTAAATAAATCCTTTACACTAAATGACAAGTACAGTAAGCAACACTATCACTGTACTTATTATATATGTGACTGACATGTTTCTATCTATCTAATCTATGTGTGAAGCTCTATTCTTTCTGTTCTAAATTGTCGGGTACAGATGCTGAATTGCCGGCCGGCTTTTTTAAAGAGACGGTGCATGAAAACACTAATATTTTTTTTAATAAATCCTTTACACTAAATGACAAGTGCAGTAACCAACACTGTCACTGTGCTTCTTATATGTGTGACTGACATGTTTCTATCTATCTAATCTATGTGTGATGCTCTATTCCTTCTTGTCTAAATTGTCGGGTACCGGTGTATGCCGCTGCTGAATTTGCCGGCCGGCTTTTTTAAAGAGAGTGTCTTCTGAGCAGTTTGTCAGCTTTTGGACACCTTTGCAGGTGTTTTCTATGTGTTTCTATGTGTTTTTGTTTGCCTGCCATTGGTTTTAACGGTGTTCGACGGTGTTCTAAGGTGTTCGACGAACAGTTCGACGAACAGTTCCTCGAACATCCCGGTGTTCGACGAACCGAACCGAACCCGAACACTACGGGGGTGGCTCAACACTACTCATGAGAAAAGGCACGTCTCATCATTGCCATAGATTTTTTTAAAAAGATGAGGGCTGGCTCTAGAGTGTATTTTGACCACCAATAGCCAGCCCTCATTTTTGGTCACAAAAACGGACAAACGTACACAATTTTTTAAGGAGCAATTGTTTAGCACAAGTTAATGCACTTTTATAGCATACTACACAAATTGTGGCAATATTGTGCACATAACACATGCGGTTTTTTATCATATGCATGTTCCTAGATCTTGCGCAAATCTGAGGTTTTGCAAGAATTATTTAGATTGACAAAGATACCGTGCAAAAAATTAATGTGGTATTGACTATGCAAATGCTTATACAGTTTTGCACATGACCGGCACTCATTTATCAGTCAAAAAGGAGAAAAAACGAGTGAGCGAGCAAGTACATATACAGTTTAAAGCCTTTTCACACTGCAAACTTTGAAAGATACAGAAAGACCGCGCCAAAAACATAAACCCTTTCTGTGACTGAGCCTGAACAATTGCAAGCCTTAACATGATGTTATAATACACTTTCACACCACAATCCTTCCCCCTCCCCCCACCACAGTAATACAACCAAGCTAAAAAGTTTGCAGAGGTCACAGAGAGGACATCAGATTAGGCACCTGATTCCAGTACAAACTATATGAGTACAAGCATACTTATACACCTGATTCCAGTACAAGCTATATGAGTACAAGTATACTTATACACCTGATTCCAGTACAAGCTATATGAGTACAAGTATACTTATACACCTGATTCCAGTACAAGCTATATGAGTACAAGTATACTTATACACCTGATTCCAGTACAAGCTATATGAGTACAAGTATACTTATACACCTGATTCCAGTACAAGCTCAGATGATGCTGCAGTATAGTTAGGCACCTGATCCCAATACATGCTGTATGTTAACCTCTTCTGCAAATACTCCCATGGTCTCAGTGTACCCCAGGATGCATGCTGCAATGGTGTCCAGAAAGAGTATTTCTAGAAGCAACACATACCTCTGCAGATTCATATTTCCCTCCCACTCACTATCCCACCAGGTGTACTTACCTTCTTTTGGGCGGCATGGTTGTAATTGGCTAAGGTCACAGCTTCTCTTGTGCACTAATCACCCTTGTTGCTCCTGAGTAGAGATGAGCGTTGTTCTACTCGAACTGTTCGCCAATCTCAAATTCGAGCTGTTTTGGGCGGTGTTCGAGCCGGTCGGCGAACACGAACAATTTGAGAAAAATTCGGCTGTTCGAGGTTATGTTCGATAACTGTTCGCGCACCAAAATCATAACTGGATTTTTTCTCAGTAATGATGAAAATTAATGTTAATACGCAGTTTGAGTGTACAGCGGGGCGGGGGGAGGGGCAGGGGATGGATCTCTGCAGGAACAATGAAGATCTCCATTTTTTTTTCTCTTTCCCGCATTTGCAGTGGGGAGGTGCAATCTGTCAGCCTATCAGCAGCGCACACACGGAGCGAAGTGCTTTTTTTCACACAAGCAAGGGCATGTGTGATTGGCAGTGTATGTCACATGTCCTTGCCCTATAAGACCAAGCCATTTTCCCCGTCGCCACCATTTTCTCACTGCTGCAGCTGCGTGTTAGACGGCACCGCTGTTGCTGTGTGCGCTATACCTTGTTAATTTCAAGCCAATTTTCGCACAAATATACAGATAGCTTGGGAGTAGGGAATAGTTGTGATTGCAGTCCTTTTACGGACTAGGTTACAGCATTTCCTACGACTTTTATCAAGCAGGTCTGTGCTCTTAAATAGATAGATTGTGGGAGTAAAGACTAATTGTAATTGGAGTCCTTTTCAGGACTAGGTTACATCAGTTCCTATCAGTTTTTGCCAGGCAGGTCTGTGCCAGTGCTGTGCAAGTTTTTTTCACAGCATTTGGCTGAATCTAGCAAAGCTAATCCTTTTTGGCCTATTGCAGAGTGTGTTAGTCAGTGGAGTAGCCTATCTATGTTGCAAGATATACCACCTGTGTATAGAATACCAATTTTTTTACTGCACCTAGTGAAGTAAAATCTTTTGGGCATAGCATCATTCTATTAGTCCATCTATACTGACCTCCATCAGGTTGCAAATTAAAAATAATTTTTTTCTGCATCTAGCTCTGAAAAAATATTTGGGCTTCTAGCAGTGTGTGGGACTTGGTCTATTAGTCCATCTATACTGACCTCCATCAGGTTGCAAATTAAAAATAATTTTTTTCTTCATTTATCTCTGAAAAAATATTTGGGCTTCTAGCAGCGTGTGGGACTTGTTCTATTAGTCCATCTATACTGACCTCCATCAGGTTGCAAATTAAAAATAATTTTTTTCTGCATCTAGCTCTGAAAAAATATTTGGGCTTCTAGCAGTGTGTGGGACTTGGTCTATTAGTCCATCTATACTGACCTCCATCAGGTTGCAAATTAAAAATAATTTTTTTCTGCATCTAGCTATGAAAAAATATTTGGGCTTCTAGCAGTGTGTGGGACTTGGTCTATTAGTCCATCTATACTGACCTCCATCAGGTTGCAAATTGAATAAAAAAATTTTCTGCATCTAGCTCTGAAAAAATATTTGGGCTTCTAGCGGTGTGTGGGACTTGGTCTATTAGTCCATCTATACTGACCTCCATCAGGTTGCAAATTAAAAATAATTTTTTTCTGCATCTAGCTCTGAAAAAATATTTGAGCTTCTAGCAGTGTGTGGGACTTGGTCTATTAGTCCATCTATACTGACCTCCATCAGGTTGCAAATTAAAAATAATTTTTTTCTTCATTTAGCTCTGAAAAAATATTTGGGCTTCTAGCAGTGTGTGGGACTTGTTCTATTAGTCCTTCTATACTGACCTCCAGCAGGTTGCAAATTGAATATAATTTTTTTCTGCATCTAGCTCTGAAAAAATATTTGGGCTTCTAGCGGTGTGTGGGACTTGGTCTATTAGTCCATCTATACTGACCTCCATCAGGTTGCAAATTAAAAATAATTTTTTTCTGCATCTAGCTCTGAAAAAATATTTGGGCTTCTAGCAGTGTGTGGGACTTGGTCTATTAGTCCATCTATACTGACCTCCATCAGGTTGCAAATTGAATAAAAAAATTTTCTGCATCTAGCTCTGAAAAAATATTTGGGCTTCTAGCGGTGTGTGGGACTTGGTCTATTAGTCCATCTATACTGACCTCCATCAGGTTGCAAATTAAAAATAATTTTTTTCTGCATCTAACCCAGCCAATAGTTTTGGCCTAATACCACAGTTTGGCCACTCAGCTCTGCTCGGTTACCATCCATTGTTTTTTTGTGCAAACAACTCCAGAGTTGTGAATTAGTTAACCACCAAAATGAGTGGAAAAAGGCCTGCTGCTGGTGGAAAGGGGAATAGGCGTGTTGGGAAGGGGAAAAAAGGTTGTGTCCGTGGGGTAGGTGCAGAAGAAAGACCATCTTCCAGCCAAACTAAAATGTCTACTTCTTTTAGCGGACAATGTGATAAGATCCCTTTCTTACGGCCACGCCAATCGCTACAAATTCCAGATGAGGCACAAAAACAGCAGGTGCTTCAACGGATATCAAGTGCTCCTTTAAGTGGGCTCTCCTCCACATCAACTTCAACATCACAAATACTCCAGTCCTCAAAGGTGTCACCCAAATCGCACTTGCTTCCTCACAGCTCCCAAATCTCCAGCTGCCCGTCTGAGTATGAGGTAGAACAGATGGTTGAGTCTGCAGAGCTGTTTACTCATACTATAGCCTGGGAATCAGAGGTCGACTCCAGCGCTTCTGTGAATCCAGACGAGGAAATGATCTGCACTGATGCCCAGAATCTTTATGAGTCGGATCCAGGACCAGACGCAGAAGGTTCTGACCATAATGTAGACCCTCATTCCCAAACTGTAACTCCTGTTGGTGGAGACAATGAGGAAGACGATGATAAGACTCAAATACCTGATTGGAGCGACAACTTTAGTTTTTTGTCAGGGCAGGAACAGGTTGGCTCTGAGGACGACGGGTGTGATAACGCACAGGGTGATGATGATGAGGTCGGAGATCCCACTTACTGTCAACCCACAGTCAGCCAAGAGATGAGGTCAGCAGAGGAGGTGGAGGAAGATGCTAGTGACGACGAGGTCAGGTTGCGCCTTCCTGGACAGAGACGTAGTACTGGAAGCACGTCAACAACTGCATCCTCAAACACAACTCTGCCTCTCACCACAAGTCGTGGTGGCTCTTCAGGTCGCATGGGTGCTAAGCCTTGCATAGCCTGGGCATTTTTTCAGATCGATAAAGATGACCCAACTCGTGTTATCTGTAACATTTGTCAGCAAAAGCTAAGTAGAGGCCAAAAAATACATAGTTTGAGTACTTCATGCATGAACCGGCACATGGACATGAAGCATAAGTTGCAGTGGGAAGCTCAGTGTGCTACAATGCGGCCTAGCCGGCCGGGCCAACCACCGTCTGCCATATCTTGTGCATCCGCAGCCTCTTCATCCTCTGTGACTGGGGGGACAGCAGTCACACCTGTTTTGGGGCGCAGACCTGCCACCTCTTTACCCGCAACAGCCAGCGTGATTGGCAGGTCATCATTTTCTTTGGAGGTGGTAACACCAGCTGGTCTTGAGCGCTGTCCGACATCGATAGCACCACCTTTGGATCAAGGCAACCTAACATGTCCGCCTGCATCTTCCTCACAGACCGGCAGTTTGCCGGGGACACCCTTATCAACCCCGTCTAAGCACAATAGCCAGCCCTCGGTCCCTCAGATGTGGACAAGTAAAAGACCATTTCCTCCTAGCCATGAGAAAGCTAAGAGGTTGAATTTCACCATCTGCAAGCTCTTGGCTACAGAAATGCTGCCTTTCCGCCTGGTGGACACAGAGGATTTTCGAGACCTTATGTCCGTCGCAGTGCCCCAGTACCAGATGCCCAGTCGGCACTACTTCTCAAAGAAAGGTGTGCCTGCGCTCCACCAGCATGTCGCACACAACATCACCGCTTCTTTGAGAAACTCTGTGTGTGACAGGGTGCATTTCACCACAGACACTTGGACGAGTAGGCATGGACAGGGGCGTTACATGTCGCTGACTGGGCACTGGGTAACTATGGTGACAGCAGGACAAGGGGCTGCTGTCCAAGTCTTGCCGTCCCCACGAGTTGTGCGTCAATACTCTTTATGTCAAAGTTCCTCCACTGCTTCTGCCTCCTCAACCTCCTCTCGGTCTTCCACCTGCACCCAAATCCTGTCTGGTCATGCCACAAGCTTTCTAACTGCGCAGAAGGGATCCTGCACACCTCCTTACTATGCTGGCAGTAGGGCTCAACGTCATCAGGTGGTTTTTACATTGAAATGTCTGGGAAATGTGAGTCACACAGCTGAGGAGTTGTGGTCAGCTCTGGAGAACCAATTTCATGAATGGTTGTCTCCACTGGACCTGAAACCAGGGAAGGCCGTGTGCGACAATGCTGCAAACCTGGGTGCGGCCCTTCGCCGGGGCAATGTCACACACGTGCCTTGTATGGCTCACGTGTTGAACCTGGTTGTCCAGCAATTTTTAGCCCACTATCCCAGACTAGATGGCCTTCTGCAGAGGGCACGGTCGCTGTGTGCTCACTTCCGCCGTTCGCATCCCGCAGCTCAGCGACTTACATCTCTACAGAAGTCGTTGGGCCTGCCACTTCACCGGCTAAAATGCGATGTGCCTACCCGGTGGAATTCAACTCTGCACATGTTGCAGCGACTGTGGCAGCACCGACAAGCCCTGGTGCAATACGTTCTGACGTATAGCCTGGGCCAACGAGATTCAGAGGTGGGGCAAATCACGCTGGAGGAGTGGTCTCAGATCAGGGACCTATGCACCCTTCTGCACAGTTTTGAAATGGCGACGAAGATGTTTAGTGCTGACGATGCCATTATCAGCATGACTATTCCGGTGATTTACATGCTGCAGCACATGTTAAACAGAATTCGGAGTCAGGTGGTGGCACAAGAGGAGGTGGAGGAAGTAGAGGAGGAGGAGTTGTATGCGGAAGGGCTAACATCTGCAAGGTCCAGACGGTCGGCAGCACCAAGGCGGCAGGCATGTGAGGGTGGGGGAGATGATTTTACCAGGGCGCATGGTAGCAGCCAAACTAGTGAGGAAGGTGCAGGAGCCCAGGAAGAAGTGGAGGACGAACTGATGGAAGACTCATCAGATGAGGGAGACCTTGATCACATTTCTGTTGTGCGAGGTTGGGGGGAGAGGACAGAGGAAGGAAGCATGATTGTTACCTCGCCACCAACACAACAGGGACTTGGTGCTCCTGGATGCGCAACACACATGAGTGCCTTCTTGCTGCACTACCTGCAACATGACCCTCGAATTGTGAGAATTAGAAATAATCCTGACTACTGGGTTGCCACACTGTTAGATCCCCGGTACAAAAGTAAATTTGCAGAAATTATTCCTGCCATAGAAAGGGATGCACGCATGCAGGAGTATCAGCAGAGACTGTTGCAGAATCTTACATGTGCTTTTCCACAAAATACCAGTGGTGCACGTAGTGAATCTCACAGTTCCAACTTGCCAACCGTGGGACCGTCAAGTGTTCAGCACTCAAACCGTAACAGAACCACAGTATCTGCTGGTAACATCAATTTTGCAGAATCATTTCACCACTTTTTTAGCCCATCCTTTGCAAGGCCACAGGAGACAAGAAGTCTGACACATAGTCAACGCCTAGAGACGATGGTACAGGAGTATCTCCAAGTAAACATTGAAGCCACGACTGTGTCACTGGACCCTTGCTCTTTTTGGGCTTCCAATCTGGATAAATGGCCGGAGCTAGCCACTTACGCCTTGGAGATCTTGTCATGCCCTGCAGCCAGCGTTCTGTCTGAACGTGTGTTCAGCGCTGCTGGTGGTGTGCTGACAGATAAGCGCACGCGGCTCTCCACTGATAATGTAGACAGACTCACGTTCATAAAGATGAACAAATCATGGATCCGAAACGACTTTTCTACCCCTGTGTCATCCTGGGGAGAGTAAAAGCTTGATGATTGGTTAAAATCACCCTACCAACTGTTTTAAGCTTTCAAATTACTAATCATGTTTATCTGTATCTTGACTGGAAAATAATTTGGGCTTTGTAGCAGTGTGCAGCAC
This sequence comes from Phyllobates terribilis, assembly GCF_046119375.1. Classification (NCBI taxonomy): domain Eukaryota; kingdom Metazoa; phylum Chordata; class Amphibia; order Anura; family Dendrobatidae; genus Phyllobates; species Phyllobates terribilis. The sequence continues at coordinate 320,901,499 of NW_027362764.1, read as the reverse complement.
TGATCCTATTAGGCCATCTATAATAAGCTTCACCAGATTTAAAATTAAAAATAATTTTTAGCTGCATCTAGCCCGGAAAATAATTTTGGGGCTCCGAGATGCGCAAGACACATAAGTGCCTTCTTGCTGCACTACCTGCAGCATGACCCTCATATTGTCAGAATTCGAAGTAATCATGACTACTGGGTTGCCACACTCTTAGATCCCCCAAACTTTTCGATCAACCTTTTCATTTTAATAAAGACCAAAAAAATGGTCATTTTTGAAATTATAAGCATTAGCAGGTTGTTAGAAACTGAAATCAAACAGTTTTCAACTCAAAACTTTATTCTAGGTGATGTTACATTTTCACATAGGACCCCTTGTTCGAAAGGAGCTTCTGAACTCTCTCGTCCATTGAATTTGTCAGGTTTTGGATGGTTTCTGCTTCAATTGTTTTGCATGAGGACAGAATACCCTCCCAGAGCTGTTGCTTAGATGTGAACTGCCTCCCGCCATCATAGACACTCCTTTTAATGATGCTCCAAAGGTTCTGAATGGGGTAGAGGTCAGGGGAGCATGGGGGTCACACCATAAGTTTGTCCCCTTTTATGCCCATATCAGCCAGAGATGCAGATGTTTTATGTGCAGCATGAGATGGTGCATTATCATGCAGAAAAATGATCTTGCTGTGAAATACACGGTTCTTCTTCTTGAACCATGGCAGGAAGTGCTGTTTGAGAAAATCCACATACATTATGGAGTTCATCTTTAGCGCCTTCAGGGATCCTAAAGGGGCCGACAATCTCTCTCCCCATGATTCCAGCCCAAAACATTACTCTACCTCCTCCTTGTTGGCGCTGTAGCCGTGTTTGCGTGGGGTGTCCATCAACCAGCCATCCTCCACTCCATTCATCTGGACCATCGAGCGCTGCACGGCACTCATCCGTGAACAAAACAGTTATGAAATCAGTCTTCATGTAATGTTTGGCCCACTGGAGCCGTTTCTGCTTGTGTGAAGTGGATAGAGGAGGTCGACAGGATGGCGTATGCACAGCTGCAAACCTCTGAAGGACCCTGCATCTTGTTGTTCGGGGGACGTTGGAGGCACAAGCAGCTTCAAACACTTGTCTGCTGCTATGACAAGGCTTTTTTGCCGCTGCTCTTTCAACCTGACGTAATTGCCTGTAGGAAAGAGTCCTCAATTTGCCCTTATCAGCACGCACACGTGTGTACTGTGAATCAGCTACATACTTCTTGATTGCCAAGACACTTCATCCTGATCATCGCACAATGTTGATTGTAGTCATGCCTTGACCTAAACACTCCACAATTTGTTGCTTCTCAGCAGCCGACACATCCTTTTTCTTTCCCATTTTGGCAGAAAATGTAGGCTGCTTAATAATGTGAGAGAGCCTTCTTAAGTAGTCTTGCCTTTCATTGGACACACCTGCCAAACTAATTAGCACAGGTGTCTGCAATTGCTTACAGTGATATAAAGAGCCCTGACACACATCACCATCAATGAGTTTAACTGACAAACAAACAAATTCTTCCCTTATCACTCCTAAACACTTTTTGCATAATAATTTGGAACGCGGTGTACATGTGCTTTTCCACAAAACACCAGTGGTTCACGTAGTGAATCTTACAGTTCTAACTTGCCAACCGTGGTCTGTATGGAATTGTTCAATAAAGGGCCCAAAATTAAGATAACATAGATGGGAGAGGTCTCTATGAATAGGAATTCCTAAGTATTTGATACCCTGTGAGGGCCAGGCAAAGGGAAAGTTGGACTGGATGGAATCCTATATGGATTTAGGGAGGGAGACATCGAGGGCCTCAGACTTCGCTGCATTGATTTTAAAATTTTACCATGTAACAAAGTGATCTATTTCAGCCATAACAGCAGGGATGGATATATGTGATTGAGTGATATATACTAGGACATCATCAGCAAATAGAGAGCACTTGTACTCGGTGCCTCCCACCTCAATCCACCTAATATTGGGGTTATGGCGAATTGATGAGAGCAGGTGCTCCGTCACTAGGATGTATAAGAGAGGGGACAGAGGACATCCCTGCCTTGTCCCATTGGTGATTGTGAAAGGTGATGAAAATGTTCTGACGCACCCCCTGGGCCTTGGGACACCCGGAGCCGGACCCTTTTTGGTGGATGCTGGTGGTTGTAGTCTTCGTGGCGGCGATCCGGTTCCGTGGCTCAGGGCGGTCAAACCAGTGGCGGAACTATTTATGTGGTTTTGATGTTTAAATGTCCGACTACGCCACCCGTGGATTGCGGTCAGAGTGAACCGCCGCTACAGGGCAGACCGCTAAGGCTGGTGTTGTGGGTGCAGCAGAGCGTAGCATAACTCCCCACGGGAGGAGTATAGCCTCAGGGCAGTGTATGCGGAGGATGGGGGTGATGGTGCAGGGCAGAAGCAGTAACGACACGGAGTCAGTGATGCAGTTCAGGGCCTTTACTCACAGTTCTTATTATCCAGACCACGTCTGCAGGTAACGGCTGCCCACGTCGTACTGTGCTCACCAGGTGAGGGGCTCAGACAACTCCCAGATAACTTTGGAGCGCTTCACAGGACCCCCTTTGTGTGTCCTTTGTCTGGCCTTTCTTACCAACACTTCTGTCCGGCTGCCTCGGGCCTCCTCTTGGTAAACTTGGCGCCAGTTTCCCTGACCCTATGTGGTGCCTTCCTAGCGGGTGGAGCAAGGGGCTGCGCCACATAAAATGTCAGAGCCTCCGGTTTCTAGCTGAGGGTCGTTTCCTGCCTCCACTAGTTCGGGGACCGGTCTCCCCCTTTGGCCTGACCCCTCCACGCAGGTGGATTCGGGCGTGCGGTGGCGACTCGCCCGTCCGCACCCCTGGGATCCCTTCATTCCTCGTTCCTGGAGCCTTCTCCGCTCCTCTTCCTTCCTTCTCCCTCTTGCAGGCCTGGGCCTCTGTTACTAGGCCCGCCTCCGGAGCAGAGCTCATGCAGAGCCCCTGCTCCCTGCCACTTCTGCTCAGACTTCTCTGCACTGAACTAAGATGGTGCCCACCTTTTATACTCCCTTCTCAATGCACCCAGGAACTGCTTCCTCCCTGCTCCTGCACTGCAGGGTTCCCCTTCCTCAGTGTTCCCTCCCCCCACTCCAGCCAGGGACAGGGACTGTCGTGCCCATCTCAGGGGCATATTGGTCGCCCTGCCCCACGGCAATGTGGTGTAATGCATGCAGGTGTCGGGTCCTGATCCACACTCCATCCTTATCTGAGAGTGAGATATCACACCTCTGGGTGAGGTGCAATACGTCTGTAGCAACCGAGCCCTCGGTGCTACAGTTCCATTTATCTTCAGCCTAGGTGACGTATTGTGATACAGGGCCGTGATTTTGGCTATAAAAGGGTCCCCTAGACCCCTACCCCAAGCTTTTTAAGAGAATCATATATGGCGTGCCAGGAGACTCTATGGAATGCTTTCTCAGCATCCAACAAGAGTATCTACTTACAAATTTTTAACTGCATCTAGCCCAGGAAATACTTTGTGCCTAGTAGCAGTGTCTGCTAGTCAGCGGATTATCCCGGCTGTTAAGCAAGCTACACCACCTGTAGTTTGGACACTTAATTTTTTCAAAGGAAATGCTTCGGGACCACGGGATACTCAGTGAAGAGCATCAGGAGGCACCCCAAGGCATAGGGGCTGGGACTGGCACTAGGATGCCTTGCGGTGGACAGCCGAGCTCGATCCTTATAAAAGCTTTTTAACTGCAGCAGCTTTAGTGGACGCTACTGGAGCTGGAATTACGCGGCTGCTGGCATGAGACTTGCCCTCCAATAGATCCTTGTAAATGGATTTAAAGTGTATTCATTCAAATTAGAGGGACAATTTAAATTAAAAAGCTTAGAGCTGCCTCCACCACAGGGGGGCTCTCTCGACCCACCAGCGGACAGGCACCAGTATTGGGAGAGGGGGGCTGGCCGTCAGGGTTCACCGCGGCTCTGGCACAAACCCGGCGACACGGAGGTGGCACGGGCAGGAGCGGACTGGCCGTCTCGGCTTCTCACTTTTTGGATTTTAGAAGGGCATGACATGCCTATATCTGTGTCTCCCCCTCCTTTTACTCCTCCAACTCTTTTCTTTTCGCATGACTATATGTACTTGTCACTTTTCCATGTGTTAGTTGTGTCTTCTGAGCAGTTTGTCAGCTTTTGGACACCTTTGAAGGTGTTTTCTATGTGTTTCTATGTGTTTTTGTTTGCCTGCCATTGGTTTTAACGGTGTTCGAAGGTGTTCGACGAACAGTTCGACGAACAGTTCGGCGAACACACGGGTGTTCGACGAACCGAACCGAACTCGAACACTACGGGGGTGGCTCAACACTACTCCTGAGCACTGGATCAAATTAAACTTCCCTCCAAAACTCCTTTTCCTTTTCCTAAAATGATGCACTTGTCAGTGATTGGTTTATTTGAATGTAAATCATGAATCTGCTCCGATTGGTTAATGCAACTTAGTAGGCATAGCTTTTTCTTGATGAGAGCTGGCTACAGGTACTTCCAGGACGACCCGTAGCCAGCCCACACCGTTGGAGCAGCTCAATGAGGATGAGAGCTGGCTACAGGTGCCTCCAGGGCGACCCCTAGCCAGCCCTCACCCTTGGAGCAGCTCAATGAGGATGAGAGCTGGCTACAGGTGCCTCCAGGGCGACCCCTAGCCAGCCCTCACCCTTGGAGCAGCTCAATGAGGATGAGAGCTGGCTACAGGTGCCTCCAGGGCGACCCCTAGCCAGCCCTCACCCTTGGAGCAGCTCAATGAGGATGAGAGCTGGCTACAGGTGCCTCCAGGGCGACCCCTAGCCAGCCCTCACCCTTGGAGCAGCTCAATGAGGATGAGAGCTGGCTACAGGTGCCTCCAGGGCGACCCCTAGCCAGCCCTCACCCTTGGAGCAGCTCAATGAGGATGAGAGCTGGCTACAGGTGCCTCCAGGGCGACCCCTAGCCAGCCCTCACCCTTGGAGCAGCTCAATGAGGATGAGAGCTGGCTACAGGTGCCTCCAGGGCGACCCCTAGCCAGCCCTCACCCTTGGAGCAGCTCAATGAGGATGAGAGCTGGCTACAGGTGCCTCCAGGGCGACCCCTAGCCAGCCCTCACCCTTGGAGCAGCTCAATGAGGATGAGAGCTGGCTACAGGTGCCTCCAGGGCGACCCCTAGCCAGCCCTCACCCTTGGAGCAGCTCAATGAGGATGAGAGCTGGCTACAGGTGCCTCCAGGGCGACCCCTAGCCAGCCCTCACCCTTGGAGCAGCTCAATGAGGATGAGAGCTGGCTACAGGTGCCTCCAGGGCGACCCCTAGCCAGCCCTCACCCTTGGAGCAGCTCAATGAGGATGAGAGCTGGCTACAGGTGCCTCCAGGGCGACCCCTAGCCAGCCCTCACCCTTGGAGCAGCTCAATGAGTATGAGAGCTGGCTACAGGTGCCTCCAGGGCGACCCCTAGCCAGCCCTCACCCTTGGAGCAGCTCAATGAGGATGAGAGCTGGCTACAGGTGCCTCCAGGGCGACCCCTAGCCAGCCCTCACCCTTGGAGCAGCTCAATGAGGATGAGAGCTGGCTACAGGTGCCTCCAGGGCGACCCCTAGCCAGCCCTCACCCTTGGAGCAGCTCAATGAGGATGAGAGCTGGCTACAGGTGCCTCCAGGGCGACCCCTAGCCAGCCCTCACCCTTGGAGCAGCTCAATGAGGATGAGAGCTGGCTACAGGTGCCTCCAGGGCGACCCCTAGCCAGCCCTCACCCTTGGAGCAGCTCAATGAGGATGAGAGCTGGCTACAGGTGCCTCCAGGGCGACCCCTAGCCAGCCCTCACCCTTGGAGCAGCTCAATGAGGATGAGAGCTGGCTACAGGTGCCTCCAGGGCGACCCCTAGCCAGCCCTCACCCTTGGAGCAGCTCAATGAGGATGAGAGCTGGCTACAGGTGCCTCCAGGGCGACCCCTAGCCAGCCCTCACCCTTGGAGCAGCTCAATGAGGATGAGAGCTGGCTACAGGTGCCTCCAGGGCGACCCCTAGCCAGCCCTCACCCTTGGAGCAGCTCAATGAGGATGAGAGCTGGCTACAGGTGCCTCCAGGGCGACCCCAAGCCAGCCCTCACCCTTGGAGCAGCTCAATGAGGATGAGAGCTGGCTACAGGTGCCTCCAGGGCGACCCCTAGCCAGCCCTCACCCTTGGAGCAGCTCAATGAGGATGAGAGCTGGCTACAGGTGCCTCCAGGGCGACCCCTAGCCAGCCCTCACCCTTGGAGCAGCTCAATGAGGATGAGAGCTGGCTACAGGTGCCTCCAGGGCGACCCCTAGCCAGCCCTCACCCTTGGAGCAGCTCAATGAGGATGAGAGCTGGCTACAGGTGCCTCCAGGGCGACCCCTAGCCAGCCCTCACCCTTGGAGCAGCTCAATGAGGATGAGAGCTGGCTACAGGTGCCTCCAGGGCGACCCCTAGCCAGCCCTCACCCTTGGAGCAGCTCAATGAGGATGAGAGCTGGCTACAGGTGCCTCCAGGGCGACCCCTAGCCAGCCCTCACCCTTGGAGCAGCTCAATGAGGATGAGAGCTGGCTACAGGTGCCTCCAGGGCGACCCCTAGCCAGCCCTCACCCTTGGAGCAGCTCAATGAGGATGAGAGCTGGCTACAGGTGCCTCCAGGGCGACCCCTAGCCAGCCCTCACCCTTGGAGCAGCTCAATGAGGATGAGAGCTGGCTACAGGTGCCTCCAGGGCGACCCCTAGCCAGCCCTCACCCTTGGAGCAGCTCAATGAGGATGAGAGCTGGCTACAGGTGCCTCCAGGGCGACCCCTAGCCAGCCCTCACCCTTGGAGCAGCTCAATGAGGATGAGAGCTGGCTACAGGTGCCTCCAGGGCGACCCCTAGCCAGCCCTCACCCTTGGAGCAGCTCAATGAGGATGAGAGCTGGCTACAGGTGCCTCCAGGACGACCCCTAGCCAGCCCTCACCCTTGGAGCAGCTCAATGAGGATGAGAGCTGGCTACAGGTGCCTCCAGGGCGACCCTTAGCCAGCCCTCACCCTTGGAATAGCTCAATGAGGATGAGAGCTGGCTACAGGTTTGATGATACCAAAAGCACTTAAAATTCAATCTGCAACAAAAAAAAGTCGCTCTGACGCCGCCGTTAAGGGCTGCGTCCGTTATCACGCTCATCTGATAAATTACAGAAAAAAAACGTAAACTTTATCGTTTTTTTGGCGCACTTATTTCATCGCCCGTTCCTACGTGCCGCCGTTCAGCACAGCATCCGTTATCACGCTCATCTGATAAATTACGGAAAAAAAACGTAAACTTTATAGTTTTTTTGGCGCGCTTATTTCACCGCCCGTTCCTACGCGCCGCCATTCAGCGCAGCGTCCGTTATCACGCTCATCTGATGAATTACGGAAAAAAAACGTAAACTTTATAGTTTTTTTGGCGCGCTTATTTCACCGCCCGTTCCTACGCGCCGCCGTTCAGCGCAGCGTCCGTTATCACCCTCATCTGATGAATTACGGAAAAAAAACGTAAACTTTATAGTTTTTTTGGCGCGCTTATTTCACCGCCCGTTCCTATGCGCCGCCGTTCAGCGCAGTGTCCGTTATCACGCTCAATGAGGATGAGAGCTGGCTACAGGTGCCTCCAGGGCGACACGTAGCCAGCCCTCACCCTTGGAATAGCAGAATGAGGATGAGAGCTGGCTACAGGTGCCTCCAGGGCGACCCCTAGCCAGCCCTCACCCTTGGAGCAGCTCAATGAGGATGAGAGCTGGCTACAGGTGCCTCCAGGGCGACCCCTAGCCAGCCCTCACCCTTGGAGCAGCTCAATGAGGATGAGAGCTGGCTACAGGTGCCTCCAGGGCGACCCCTAGCCAGCCCTCACCCTTGGAGCAGCTCAATGAGGATGAGAGCTGGCTACAGGTGCCTCCAGGGCGACCCCTAGCCAGCCCTCACCCTTGGAGCAGCTCAATGAGGATGAGAGCTGGCTACAGGTTTGATGATACCAAAAGCACTTAAAATTCAATCTGCAACAAAAAAAAGTCGCTCTGACGCCGCCGTTAAGGGCTGCGTCCGTTATCACGCTCATCTGATAAATTACAGAAAAAAAACGTAATCTTTATCGTTTTTTTGGCGCACTTATTTCACCGCCCGTTCCTACGTGCCGCCGTTCAGCACAGCATCCGTTATCACGCTCATCTGATGAATTACGGAAAAAAAACGTAAACTTTATAGTTTTTTTGGCGCGCTTATTTCACCGCCCGTTCCTACGCGCCGCCATTCAGCACAGCGTCCGTTATCACGCTCATCTGATGAATTACGGAAAAAAAACGTAAACTTTATAGTTTTTTTGGCGCGCTTATTTCACCGCCCGTTCCTACGCGCCGCCGTTCAACGCAGCTTCCGTTATGACGCTCATCTAATGAATTATGGAAAAAAACGTACACTTTATAGCTTTTTTGGCGCGCTTATTTCACCGCCCGTTCCTACGCGCCGCCGTTCAGCGCAGCTTCCGTTATCACGCTCATCTGATGAATTACGGAAAAAAAACGTAAATTTTATAGTTTGTTTGGCGCGCTTATTTCACCGCCCGCTCCTACGCGCCGCCGTTCAGCGCAGCGTCCGTTATCACCCTCATCTGATGAATTACGGAAAAAAAACGTAAACTTTATAGTTTTTTTGGCGCGCTTATTTCACCGCCCGTTCCTATGCGCCGCCGTTCAGCGCAGCGTCCGTTATCACGCTCAATGAGGATGAGAGCTGGCTACAGGTGCCTCCAGGGCGACACGTAGCCAGCCCTCACCCTTGGAATAGCTCAATGAGGATGAGAGCTGGCTACAGGTGCCTCCAGGGCGACCCCTAGCCAGCCCTCACCCTTGAAGCAGCTCAATGAGGATGAGAGCTGGCTACAGGTGCCTCCAGGGCGACCCCTAGCCAGCCCTCACCCTTGGAGCAGCTCAATGAGGATGAGAGCTGGCTACAGGTGCCTCCAGGGCGACCCCTAGCCAGCCCTCACCCTTGGAGCAGCTCAATGAGGATGAGAGCTGGCTACAGGTGCCTCCAGGGCGACCCCTAGCCAGCCCTCACCCTTGGAGCAGCTCAATGAGGATGAGAGCTGGCTACAGGCTTGATGATACCAAAAGCACTTTAAATTCAATCTGCAACAAAAAAAAGTCGCTCTGACGCCGCCGTTAAGGGCTGCGTCCGTTATCACGCTCATCTGATAAATTACAGAAAAAAAACGTAAACTTTATCGTTTTTTGGCGCACTTATTTCAACGCCCGTTCCTACATGCCGCCGTTCAGCACAGCATCCGTTATCACGCTCATCTGATGAATTACGGAAAAAAAACGTAAACTTTATAGTTTTTTTGGCGCGCTTATTTCACCGCCCGTTCCTACGCCACGGTTTTTACACAACTTTAAGTGTTTTACAACATGGTCACATGCTCTATTTACTTTTACCTATTTTTGATATGAAATATGGGCTCCATCTATGGATGTGATTATTGGCCTCAATACCAGTGATTATTGCTGCCATTTTTGTGTCTTTTTAAATAATGATGTAATAAAATTTCAACTTTTTAAATGCCTTTAATTAAACTCCTTATTCTCATTTGATTATATGGTCACAATCTGTGTTAAAAGAGTTAATGTTTTACAAGGTCAGTGCTGTTGAAAGTCCTAATCTCAGTGAAACAACACAGACAAAAAAGATACACCATCATCCCCTCCCCCCATCACAGCCTTTCCACCGAAGGATAAGTGAAAAATCTCCTTATTGTGTGTTTCCTGTGAGGGTCTATCATGAACGAGTGAATGGCTTTTAAAGCACAGCTGCCATCCAGTGTTCAATTTCCAGAAATGCAGCTGAATTCTGGCTGACAAGTAATGAATGATATTTAAAGCACAGATGCCATCTGGTGGTCATTTCCAAGTGATGAAATGTTGTGAGGGCTGGCTAAATGGCTTGTTTTTCGGACCTGGCACAGACGAGGTTTTTGCAAGCCTTTTTTCGGAGCCTTAATGGCGTCGGATCGACCCGGGACGGCGTGCAGAGCATCTCCCGGGCTGGATCTGTAAAATGGCGAGCGTTGCGTCGTCCAGCGGCGAAGTTTTTTCGTGAGGGCTGGCTATTGTAGGTGAGAGCTGGCTATTAAAGAAGATGGCAGAGAGGATTTCTTTGGAAAAATGTTTTCATCTCGAAACGTTCCGAAAAAAAGTACAGCGCGTCCGGCATGTGATAAGAGTGCGGCACGCTGAATATCGGTGTCCAGCTCCAAACCGCGTGCGTTCCAGAGCCAGAAAACTGTAGCGCGGACGTCGAGCCTTAATCGCAAATTCCGGAGATGCTCGTCCCCTCGGGACGAGAGTGGGAGCGCCTGACGCGAATCTGGTCAAAAAACGCAAACATTTCCAAAATCCAAAGGTCCAGCTGTTGAATTTCTTTTTTAACTTACCTATTAGCGATTCAATGTTCACTGCCCTTCTTGACATCAAGTTGTACCTGTGATGGGCCACTCGATTTCTGAGTTAATGCGCCTGCTTTGTGAACAGATGTTCATGAGTTTGACTCCACGGAGAGTATTTTTCATTTACTTACTAATAAGCTTCCTGTAGATCCAAAGGAAATTTGCATTGATTTTGGGCTTGAGATAGTGCAATAGTGAGATATAGAATCTGTCTTAATTGTTCATAAAGAAAAAGATGTTATCATACGCTGTATAGATTAGCATTAACAATAACATAGTGAAAATAATGGATTTCGTTTTTAACTTAACTATTAGCGATTCAATGTTCACTGCCCTCCTTGACCTCAAGGTGCACCTGTGATGGTCCAGTGGCTTACTGGGTTAATGCGCCTGCTTTCTGAACAGATGTTCATTAGTTTGACTCCACAGAAAGTATTTTTCATTTAATTACTAATAAGCTTCTTATAGAGTCAATGGAAATTTGCATTGATTTTCGGCTTGAGATAGTGCAATTGTGAGAAATAGAATCTGTATAAATTGTTTATAAAGAACAAGATGTCATCATACGCTGTACAGATTGGCATTAACAATAACATACTGAAACCAATGGATTTCTTTTTTAACTTACCTATTAGCAATTCAATGTTCTCTGCCATTCTTGACATTACATAGCACCTGTGATGGTCCACTGGCTTACTGGGTTAATGCACCTGCCTTGCGAACAGGTGTTCATGAATTCGACTTCACAGAAAGTATTTTTCATTTACTTACTAATAAGCTTCTCATAGAGCCAATGGAGATTTGCATTGATTTTGGGCTTGACGCATCAACCCAGTAAGCCAGTTGACCATCACAGGTGCAATTTGATGTCAAGAATGGCAGTGAACATTGAATTGCTAATAGGTAAGTTAAAAAAGAAATCCATTGGTTTCACTATGTTATTGTTAATGCCAATCTGTACAGCGTATGATGACATCTTGTTCTTTATGAACAATTAATACAGATTCTATATCTCACAATTGCACTATCTCAAGACCAAAATCAGTGCAAATTTAGATTGGCTCTATAGGAAGCTAAATGAAAAATAATCTCTGTGGAGTCGAAGTCATGAACACTTGCTCAAAAGTCAGGCACATTAACCCAGAGAGCCACTGGACCATCACAGGAGAAATGAGATGTCGAGCCCAAAATCAATGCAAATTTCCATTGGCTCTATAGGAAGCTAAATGAAAAATACTCTCCTTGGAGTCTAACTCATGAACACTTGCTCACATTTCAGGCGCATTAACCTAGAGAGCCACTGGACCATCACAGGAGAAATGTGATGTCAAGAAGAGCAGTGAACATTGAATCGCTAATAGGTAAGTTAAAAAAGAAATCCATTGGTTTCACTATGTTATTGTTAATGCCAATCTATACAGCGTATGATGACATCTTGTTCTTTATGAACAATTAATACAGATTCTATATCTCACAATTGCACTATCTCAAGCCCAAAATCAATGCAAATTTCCATTGGCTCTATAGGAAGCTAAATGAAAAATAATCTCTGTGGAGTCTAACTCATGAACACTTGCTCACATGTCAGGCGCATTAACCTAGAGAGCCACTGGACCATCACAGGAGAAATGTGATGTCAAAAAGAGCAGTGAACATTGAATCGCTAATAGGTAAATTAAAAAAGAAATCCATTGGTTTCACTATGTTATTGTTAATGCCAATCTATACAGTGTATGATGACATCTTGTTCTTTATGAACAATTAATACAGATTCTATATCTCACAATTGCACTATCTCAAGCCCAAAATCAATGCAAATTTCCATTGGCTCTATAGGAAGCTAAATGAAAAATAATCTCTGTGGAGTATAACTCATGAACACTTGCTCACATGTCAGGCGCATTAACCTAGAGAGCCACTGGACAATCACAGGAGAAATGTGATGTCAAGAAGAGCAGTGAACATTGAATCGCTAATAGGTAAGTTAAAAAAGAAATCCCTTGGTTTCACTATGTTATTGTTAATGCCAATCTATACAGCGTATGATGACATCTTGTTCTTTATGAACAATTAATACAGATTCTATTTCTCACAATTGCACTATCTCAAGTCCAAAATCAATGCAAATTTCCATTGGCTCTATAAGAAGCTTATGAGTAAGTAAATTAAAAATACTTTCCATGGAGTTGAACTCATGAACATCTGTTCACAAAGCAGGCGCATCAACCCAGTAAGCCAGTGGACCATCACAGGTGCATTTTGATGTCAAGAAGGGCAGTGAACATTGAATCGCTAATAGGTAAGTTAAAAAAGAAATCCATTGGTTTCACTATGTTATTGTTAATGCCAATCTATACAGCGTATGATGACATCTTGTTCTTTATGAACAATTAATGCAGATTCTATATCTCACAATTGCACTATCTCAAGACCAAAATCAATGCAAATTTAGATTGGCTCTATAGGAAGCTAAATGAAAAATAATCTCTGTGGAGTCTAACTCATGAACACTTGCTCACATGTCAGGCGCATTAACCTAGAGAGCCACTGGACCATCAAATAAGAAATGTGATGTCAAGAAGAGCAGTGAACTTTGAATCGCTAATAGGTAAGTTAAAAAAGAAATCCATTGGTTTCACTATGTTATTGTTAATGCCAATCTATACAGCGTATGATGACATCTTGTTCTTTATGAACAATTAATGCAGATTCTATTTCTCACAATTGCACTATCTCAAGTCCAAAATCAATGCAAATTTCCATTGGCTCTATAAGAAGCTTCTGAGTAAGTAAATTAAAAATACTTTACATGGAGTTGCACTCATGAACATCTGTTCTCAAAGCAGGCGCATCAACCCAGTAAGCCAGTGGACTATAACAGGTGCAATTTGATGTCAAGAAGGGCAGTGAACATTGAATCGCTAATAGGTAAGTTAAAAAAGAAATCCATTGGTTTCACTATGTTATTGTTAATGCCAATCTATACAGCGTATGATGACATCTTGTTCTTTATGAACAATTAAAACAGATTCTATATCTCACAATTGCACTATCTCTAGCCCAAAATCAATGCAAATTTCCATTTGCTCTATTGGAAGCTAAATGAAAAATAATCTCTGTGGAGTCGAAGTCATGAACACTTGCTCAAAAGTCAGGCACATTAACCCAGAGAGCCACTGGACCATCACAGGAGAAATGAGATGTCGAGCCCAAAATCAATGCAAATTTCCATTGGCTCTATAGGAAGCTAAATGAAAAATACTCTCCTTGGAGTCTAACTCATGAACACTTGCTCACATTTCAGGCGCATTAACCTAGAGAGCCACTGGACCATCACAGGAGAAATGTGATGTCAAGAAGAGCAGTGAACATTGAATCGCTAATAGGTAAGTTAAAAAAGAAATCCATTGGTTTCACTATGTTATTGTTAATGCCAATCTATACAGCGTATGATGACATCTTGTTCTTTATGAACAATTAATACAGATTCTATATCTCACAATTGCACTATCTCAAGCCCAAAATCAATGCAAATTTCCATTGACTTTATAGGAAGCTTAATGAAAAATACTCTCCTTGGAGTCTAACTCATGAACACTTGCTCACATGTCAGGCGCATTAACCTAGAGAGCCACTGGACCATCACAGGAGAAATGTGATGTCAAGAAGAGCAGTGAACATTGAATCGCTAATAGGTAAGTTAAAATAGAAATCCATTGGTTTCACTATGTTATTGTTAATGCCAATCTATACAGCGTATGATGACATCTTGTTCTTTATGAACAATTAATACAGATTCTATATCTCACAATTGCACTATCTCAAGACCAAAATCAATGCAAATTTAGATTGGCTCTATAGGAAGCTAAATGAAAAATAATCTCTGTGGAGTCGAAGTCATGAACACTTGCTCAAAAGTCAGGCACATTAACCCAGAGAGCCACTGGACCATCACAGGAGAAATGAGATGTCGAGCCCAAAATCAATGCAAATTTCCATTGGCTCTATAGGAAGCTAAATGAAAAATAATCTCTGTGGAGTCTAACTCATGAACACTTGCTCACATGTCAGGCGCATTAACCTAGAGAGCCACTGGACCATCACAGGAGAAATGTGATGTCAAGAAGAGCAGTGAACATTGAATCGCTAATAGGTAAGTTAAAAAAGAAATCCATTGGTTTCACTATGTTATTGTTAATGCCAATCTATACAGCGTATGATGACATCTTGTTCTTTATGAACAATTAATGCAGATTCTATTTCTCACAATTGCACTATCTCAAGTCCAAAATCAATGCAAATTTCCATTGGCTCTATAAGAAGCTTCTGAGTAAGTAAATTAAAAATACTTTCCATGGAGTTGCACTCATGAACATCTGTTCTCAAAGCAGGCGCATCAACCCAGTAAGCCAGTGGACTATAACAGGTGCAATTTGATGTCAAGAAGGGCAGTGAACATTGAATCGCTAATAGGTAAGTTAAAAAAGAAATCCATTGGTTTCACTATGTTATTGTTAATGCCAATCTATACAGCGTATGATGACATCTTGTTCTTTATGAACAATTAAAACAGATTCTATATCTCACAATTGCACTATCTCTAGCCCAAAATCAATGCAAATTTCCATTTGCTCTATTGGAAGCTAAATGAAAAATAATCTCTGTGGAGTCGAAGTCATGAACACTTGCTCAAAAGTCAGGCACATTAACCCAGAGAGCCACTGGACCATCACAGGAGAAATGAGATGTCGAGCCCAAAATCAATGCAAATTTCCATTGGCTCTATAGGAAGCTAAATGAAAAATACTCTCCTTGGAGTCTAACTCATGAACACTTGCTCACATTTCAGGCGCATTAACCTAGAGAGCCACTGGACCATCACAGGAGAAATGTGATGTCAAAAAGAGCAGTGAACATTGAATCGCTAATAGGTAAATTAAAAAAGAAATCCATTGGTTTCACTATGTTATTGTTAATGCCAATCTATACAGCGTATGATGACATCTTGTTCTTTATGAACAATTAATACAGATTCTATATCTCACAATTGCACTATCTCAAGCCCAAAATCAATGCAAATTTCCATTGGCTCTATAGGAAGCTAAATGAAAAATAATCTCTGTGGAGTCTAACTCATGAACACTTGCTCACATGTCAGGCGCATTAACCTAGAGAGCCACTGGACCATCACAGGAGAAATGTGATGTCAAAAAGAGCAGTGAACATTGAATCGCTAATAGGTAAATTAAAAAAGAAATCCATTGGTTTCACTATGTTATTGTTAATGCCAATCTATACAGTGTATGATGACATCTTGTTCTTTATGAACAATTAATACAGATTCTATATCTCACAATTGCACTATCTCAAGTCCAAAATCAATGCAAATTTCCATTGGCTCTATAAGAAGCTTCTGAGTAAGTAAATTAAAAATACTTTCCATGGAGTTGCACTCATGAACATCTGTTCTCAAAGCAGGCGCATCAACCCAGTAAGCCAGTGGACTATAACAGGTGCAATTTGATGTCAAGAAGGGCAGTGAACATTGAATCGCTAATAGGTAAGTTAAAAAAGAAATCCATTGGTTTCACTATGTTATTGTTAATGCCAATCTATACAGCGTATGATGACATCTTGTTCTTTATGAACAATTAATGCAGATTCTATTTCTCACAATTGCACTATCTCAAGTCCAAAATCAATGCAAATTTCCATTGGCTCTATAAGAAGCTTCTGAGTAAGTAAATTAAAAATACTTTCCATGGAGTTGCACTCATGAACATCTGTTCTCAAAGCAGGCGCATCAACCCAGTAAGCCAGTGGACTATAACAGGTGCAATTTGATGTCAAGAAGGGCAGTGAACATTGAATCGCTAATAGGTAAGTTAAAAAAGAAATCCATTGGTTTCACTATGTTATTGTTAATGCCAATCTATACAGCGTATGATGACATCTTGTTCTTTATGAACAATTAAAACAGATTCTATATCTCACAATTGCACTATCTCTAGCCCAAAATCAATGCAAATTTCCATTTGCTCTATTGGAAGCTAAATGAAAAATAATCTCTGTGGAGTCTAACTCATGAACACTTGCTCACATGTCAGGCGCATTAACCTAGAGAGCCACTGGACCATCACAGGAGAAATGTGATGTCAAGAAGAGCAGTGAACATTGAATCGCTAATAGGTAAGTTAAAAAAGAAATCCATTGGTTTCACTATGTTATTGTTAATGCCAATCTATACAGCGTATGATGACATCTTGTTCTTTATGAACAATTAATGCAGATTCTATTTCTCACAATTGCACTATCTCAAGTCCAAAATCAATGCAAATTTCCATTGGCTCTATAAGAAGCTTCTGAGTAAGTAAATTAAAAATACTTTCCATGGAGTTGCACTCATGAACATCTGTTCTCAAAGCAGGCGCATCAACCCAGTAAGCCAGTGGACTATAACAGGTGCAATTTGATGTCAAGAAGGGCAGTGAACATTGAATCGCTAATAGGTAAGTTAAAAAAGAAATCCATTGGTTTCACTATGTTATTGTTAATGCCAATCTATACAGCGTATGATGACATCTTGTTCTTTATGAACAATTAAAACAGATTCTATATCTCACAATTGCACTATCTCTAGCCCAAAATCAATGCAAATTTCCATTTGCTCTATTGGAAGCTAAATGAAAAATAATCTCTGTGGAGTCGAAGTCATGAACACTTGCTCAAAAGTCAAGCACATTAACCCAGAGAGCCACTGGACCATCACAGGAGAAATGAGATGTCGAGCCCAAAATCAATGCAAATTTCCATTGGCTCTATAGGAAGCTAAATGAAAAATACTCTCCTTGGAGTCTAACTCATGAACACTTGCTCACATGTCAGGCGCATTAACCTAGAGAGCCACTGGACAATCACAGGAGAAATGTGATGTCAAGAAGAGCAGTGAACATTGAATCGCTAATAGGTAAGTTAAAAAAGAAATCTCTTGGTTTCACTATGTTATTGTTAATGCCAATCTATACAGCGTATGATGACATCTTGTTCTTTATGAACAATTAATACAGATTCTATTTCTCACAATTGCACTATCTCAAGTCCAAAATCAATGCAAATTTCCATTGGCTCTATAAGAAGCTTATGAGTAAGTAAATTAAAAATACTTTCCATGGAGTTGAAGTCATGAACATCTGTTCACAAAGCAGGCGCATCAACCCAGTAAGCCAGTGGACCATCACAGGTGCATTTTGATGTCAAGAAGGGCAGTGAACATTGAATCGCTAATAGGTAAGTTAAAAAAGAAATCCATTGGTTTCACTATGTTATTGTTAATGCCAATCTATACAGCGTATGATGACATCTTGTTCTTTATGAACAATTAATACAGATTCTATATCTCACAATTGCACTATCTCAAGACCAAAATCAATGCAAATTTAGATTGGCTCTATAGGAAGCTAAATGAAAAATAATCTCTGTGGAGTCTAACTCATGAACACTTGCTCACATGTCAGGCGCATTAACCTAGAGAGCCACTGGACCATCAAATAAGAAATGTGATGTCAAGAAGAGCAGTGAACTTTGAATCGCTAATAGGTAAGTTAAAAAAGAAATCCATTGGTTTCACTATGTTATTGTTAATGCCAATCTATACAGCGTATGATGACATCTTGTTCTTTATGAACAATTAATACAGATTCTATATCTCACAATTGCACTATCTCAAGCCCAAAATCAATGCAAATTTCCATTGGCTCTATAGGAAGCTAAATGAAAAATAATCTCTGTGGAGTCTAACTCATGAACACTTGCTCACATGTCAGGCGCATTAACCTAGAGAGCCACTGGACCATCACAGGAGAAATGTGATGTCAAGAAGAGCAGTGAACATTGAATCGCTAATAGGTAAGTTAAAAAAGAAATCCATTGGTTTCACTATGTTATTGTTAATGCCAATCTATACAGCGTATGATGACATCTTGTTCTTTATGAACAATTAATGCAGATTCTATTTCTCACAATTGCACTATCTCAAGTCCAAAATCAATGCAAATTTCCATTGGCTCTATAAGAAGCTTCTGAGTAAGTAAATTAAAAATACTTTCCATGGAGTTGCACTCATGAACATCTGTTCTCAAAGCAGGCGCATCAACCCAGTAAGCCAGTGGACTATAACAGGTGCAATTTGATGTCAAGAAGGGCAGTGAACATTGAATCGCTAATAGGTAAGTTAAAAAAGAAATCCATTGGTTTCACTATGTTATTGTTAATGCCAATCTATACAGCGTATGATGACATCTTGTTCTTTATGAACAATTAAAACAGATTCTATATCTCACAATTGCACTATCTCTAGCCCAAAATCAATGCAAATTTCCATTTGCTCTATTGGAACCTAAATGAAAAATAATCTCTGTGGAGTCGAAGTCATGAACACTTGCTCAAAAGCCAGGCACATTAACCCAGAGAGCCACTGGACCATCACAGGAGAAATGAGATGTCGAGCCCAAAATCAATGCAAATTTCCATTGGCTCTATAGGAAGCTAAATGAAAAATACTCTCCTTGGAGTCTAACTCATGAACACTTGTTCACATTTCAGGCGCATTAACCTAGAGAGCCACTGGACCATCACAGGAGAAATGTGATGTCAAGAAGAGCAGTGAACATTGAATCGCTAATAGGTAAGTTAAAAAAGAAATCCATTGGTTTCACTATGTTATTGTTAATGCCAATCTATACAGCGTATGATGACATCTTGTTCTTTATGAACAATTAATACAGATTCTATATCTCACAATTGCACTATCTCAAGCCCAAAATCAATGCAAATTTCCATTGACTTTATAGGAAGCTAAATGAAAAATACTCTCCTTGGAGTCTAACTCATGAACACTTGCTCACATGTCAGGCGCATTAACCTAGAGAGCCACTGGACCATCACAGGAGAAATGTGATGTCAAGAAGAGCAGTGAACATTGAATCGCTAATAGGTAAGTTAAAATAGAAATCCATTGGTTTCACTATGTTATTGTTAATGCCAATCTATACAGCGTATGATGACATCTTGTTCTTTATGAACAATTAATACAGATTCTATATCTCACAATTGCACTATCTCAAGACCAAAATCAATGCAAATTTAGATTGGCTCTATAGGAAGCTAAATGAAAAATAATCTCTGTGGAGTCGAAGTCATGAACACTTGCTCAAAAGTCAGGCACATTAACCCAGAGAGCCACTGGACCATCACAGGAGAAATGAGATGTCGAGCCCAAAATCAATGCAAATTTCCATTGGCTCTATAGGAAGCTAAATGAAAAAGACTCTCCTTGGAGTCTAACTCATAAACACTTGCTCACATTTCAGGCGCATTAACCTAGAGAGCCACTGGACCATCACAGGAGAAATGTGATGTCAAAAAGAGCAGTGAACATTGAATCGCTAATAGGTAAGTTAAAAAAGAAATCCATTGGTTTCACTATGTTATTGTTAATGCCAATCTATACAGCGTATGATGACATCTTGTTCTTTATGAACAATTAATACAGATTCTATATCTCACAATTGCACTATCTCAAGCCCAAAATCAATGCAAATTTCCATTGGCTCTATAGGAAGCTAAATGAAAAATAATCTCTGTGGAGTCTAACTCATGAACACTTGCTCACATGTCAGGCGCATTAACCTAGAGAGCCACTGGACCATCACAGGAGAAATGTGATGTCAAAAAGAGCAGTGAACATTGAATCGCTAATAGGTAAATTAAAAAAGAAATCCATTGGTTTCACTATGTTATTGTTAATGCCAATCTATACAGTGTATGATGACATCTTGTTCTTTATGAACAATTAATACAGATTCTATATCTCACAATTGCACTATCTCAAGCCCAAAATCAATGCAAATTTCCATTGGCTCTATAGGAAACTAAATGAAAAATAATCTCTGTGGAGTATAACTCATGAACACTTGCTCACATGTCAGGCGCATTAACCTAGAGAGCCACTGGACAATCACAGGAGAAATGTGATGTCAAGAAGAGCAGTTAACATTGAATCGCTAATAGGTAAGTTAAAAAAGAAATCCCTTGGTTTCACTATGTTATTGTTAATGCCAATCTATACAGCGTATGATGACATCTTGTTCTTTATGAACAATTAATACAGATTCTATTTCTCACAATTGCACTATCTCAAGTCCAAAATCAATGCAAATTTCCATTGGCTCTATAAGAAGCTTATGAGTAAGTAAATTAAAAATACTTTCCATGGAGTTGAACTCATGAACATCTGTTCACAAAGCAGGCGCATCAACCCAGTAAGCCAGTGGACCATCACAGGTGCATTTTGATGTCAAGAAGGGCAGTGAACATTGAATCGCTAATAGGTAAGTTAAAAAAGAAATCCATTGGTTTCACTATGTTATTGTTAATGCCAATCTATACAGCGTATGATGACATCTTGTTCTTTATGAACAATTAATACAGATTCTATATCTCACAATTGCACTATCTCAAGCCCAAAATCAATGCAAATTTCCCTTGACTTTATAGGAAGCTAAATGAAAAATACTCTACTTGGAGTCTAACTCATGAACACTTGCTCACATGTCAGGCGCATTAACCTAGAGAGCCACTGGACCATCACAGGAGAAATGTGATGTCAAGAAGAGCAGTGAACATTGAATCGCTAATAGGTAAGTTAAAAAAGAAATCCATTGGTTTCACTATGTTATTGTTAATGCCAATCTATACAGCGTATGATGACATCTTGTTCTATATGAACAATTAATACAGATTCCATATCTCACAATTGCACTATCTCAAGACCAAAATCAATGCAAATTTAGATTGGCTCTATAGGAAGCTAAATGAAAAATAATCTCTGTGGAGTCTAACTCATGAACACTTGCTCACATGTCAGGCGCATTAACCTAGAGAGCCACTGGACCATCAAATGAGAAATGTGATGTCAAGAAGAGCAGTGAACTTTGAATCGCTAATAGGTAAGTTAAAAAAGAAATCCATTGGTTTCACTATGTTATTGTTAATGCCAATCTATACAGCGTATGATGACATCTTGTTCTTTATGAACAATTAATACAGATTCTATATCTCACAATTGCACTATCTCAAGCCCAAAATCAATGCAAATTTCCATTGGCTCTATAGGAAGCTAAATGAAAAATAATCTCTGTGGAGTCTAACTCATGAACACTTGCTCACATGTCAGGCGCATTAACCTAGAGAGCCACTGGACCATCACAGGAGAAATGTGATGTCAAGAAGAGCAGTGAACATTGAATCGCTAATAGGTAAGTTAAAAAAGAAATCCATTGGTTTCACTATGTTATTGTTAATGCCAATCTATACAGCGTATGATGACATCTTGTTCTTTATGAACAATTAATGCAGATTCTATTTCTCACAATTGCACTATCTCAAGTCCAAAATCAATGCAAATTTCTATTGGCTCTATAAGAAGCTTCTGAGTAAGTAAATTAAAAATACTTTCCATGGAGTTGCACTCATGAACATCTGTTCTCAAAGCAGGCGCATCAACCCAGTAAGCCAGTGGACTATAACAGGTGCAATTTGATGTCAAGAAGGGCAGTGAACATTGAATCGCTAATAGGTAAGTTAAAAAAGAAATCCATTGGTTTCACTATGTTATTGTTAATGCCAATCTATACAGCGTATGATGACATCTTGTTCTTTATGAACAATTAAAACAGATTCTATATCTCACAATTGCACTATCTCTAGCCCAAAATCAATGCAAATTTCCATTTGCTCTATTGGAAGCTAAATGAAAAATAATCTCTGTGGAGTCGAAGTCATGAACACTTGCTCAAAAGTCAGGCACATTAACCCAGAGAGCCACTGGACCATCACAGGAGAAATGAGATGTCGAGCCCAAAATCAATGCAAATTTCCATTGGCTCTATAGGAAGCTAAATGAAAAATACTCTCCTTGGAGTCTAACTCATGAACACTTGCTCACATTTCAGGCGCATTAACCTAGAGAGCCACTGGACCATCACAGGAGAAATGTGATGTCAAAAAGAGCAGTGAACATTGAATCGCTAATAGGTAAATTAAAAAAGAAATCCATTGGTTTCACTATGTTATTGTTAATGCCAATCTATACAGCGTATGATGACATCTTGTTCTTTATGAACAATTAATACAGATTCTATATCTCACAATTGCACTATCTCAAGCCCAAAATCAATGCAAATTTCCATTGGCTCTATAGGAAGCTAAATGAAAAATAATCTCTGTGGAGTCTAACTCATGAACACTTGCTCACATGTCAGGCGCATTAACCTAGAGAGCCACTGGACCATCACAGGAGAAATGTGATGTCAAAAAGAGCAGTGAACATTGAATCGCTAATAGGTAAATTAAAAAAGAAATCCATTGGTTTCACTATGTTATTGTTAATGCCAATCTATACAGTGTATGATGACATCTTGTTCTTTATGAACAATTAATACAGATTCTATATCTCACAATTGCACTATCTCAAGCCCAAAATCAATGCAAATTTCCATTGGCTCTATAGGAAACTAAATGAAAAATAATCTCTGTGGAGTATAACTCATGAACACTTGCTCACATGTCAGGCGCATTAACCTAGAGAGCCACTGGACAATCACAGGAGAAATGTGATGTCAAGAAGAGCAGTGAACATTGAATCGCTAATAGGTAAGTTAAAAAAGAAATCCCTTGGTTTCACTATGTTATTGTTAATGCCAATCTATACAGCGTATGATGACATCTTGTTCTTTATGAACAATTAATACAGATTCTATTTCTCACAATTGCACTATCTCAAGTCCAAAATCAATGCAAATTTCCATTGGCTCTATAAGAAGCTTATGAGTAAGTAAATTAAAAATACTTTCCATGGAGTTGAACTCATGAACATCTGTTCACAAAGCAGGCGCATCAACCCAGTAAGCCAGTGGACCATCACAGGTGCATTTTGATGTCAAGAAGGGCAGTGAACATTGAATCGCTAATAGGTAAGTTAAAAAAGAAATCCATTGGTTTCACTATGTTATTGTTAATGCCAATCTATACAGCGTATGATGACATCTTGTTCTTTATGAACAATTAATACAGATTCTATATCTCACAATTGCACTATCTCCAGCCCAAAATCAATGCAAATTTCCATTGACTTTATAGGAAGCTAAATGAAAAATACTCTACTTGGAGTCTAACTCATGAACACTTGCTCACATGTCAGGCGCATTAACCTAGAGAGCCACTGGACCATCACAGGAGAAATGTGATGTCAAGAAGAGCAGTGAACATTGAATAGGTAAGTTAAAAAAGAAATCCATTGGTTTCACTATGTTATTGTTAATGCCAATCTATACAGCGTATGATGACATCTTGTTCTATATGAACAATTAATACAGATTCCATATCTCACAATTGCACTATCTCAAGACCAAAATCAATGCAAATTTAGATTGGCTCTATAGGAAGCTAAATGAAAAATAATCTCTGTGGAGTCTAACTCATGAACACTTGCTCACATGTCAGGCGCATTAACCTAGAGAGCCACTGGACCATCAAATGAGAAATGTGATGTCAAGAAGAGCAGTGAACTTTGAATCGCTAATAGGTAAGTTAAAAAAGAAATCCATTGGTTTCACTATGTTATTGTTAATGCCAATCTATACAGCGTATGATGACATCTTGTTCTTTATGAACAATTAATACAGATTCTATATGTCACAATTGCACTATCTCAAGCCCAAAATCAATGCAAATTTCCATTGGCTCTATAGGAAGCTAAATGAAAAATAATCTCTGTGGAGTCTAACTCATGAACACTTGCTCACATGTCAGGCGCATTAACCTAGAGAGCCACTGGACCATCACAGGAGAAATGTGATGTCAAGAAGAGCAGTGAACATTGAATCGCTAATAGGTAAGTTAAAAAAGAAATCCATTGGTTTCACTATGTTATTGTTAATGCCAATCTATACAGCGTATGATGACATCTTGTTCTTTATGAACAATTAATGCAGTTTCTATTTCTCACAATTGCACTATCTCAAGTCCAAAATCAATGCAAATTTCCATTGGCTCTATAAGAAGCTTCTGAGTAAGTAAATTAAAAATACTTTCCATGGAGTTGCACTCATGAACATCTGTTCTCAAAGCAGGCGCATCAACCCAGTAAGCCAGTGGACTATAACAGGTGCAATTTGATGTCAAGAAGGGCAGTGAACATTGAATCGCTAATAGGTAAGTTAAAAAAGAAATCCATTGGTTTCACTATGTTATTGTTAATGCCAATCTATACAGCGTATGATGACATCTTGTTCTTTATGAACAATTAAAACAGATTCTATATCTCACAATTGCACTATCTCTAGCCCAAAATCAATGCAAATTTCCATTTGCTCTATTGGAAGCTAAATGAAAAATAATCTCTGTGGAGTCGAAGTCATGAACACTTGCTCAAAAGTCAGGCACATTAACCCAGAGAGCCACTGGACCATCACAGGAGAAATGAGATTTCGAGCCCAAAATCAATGCAAATTTCCATTGGCTCTATAGGAAGCTAAATGAAAAATACTCTCCTTGGAGTCTAACTCATGAACACTTGCTCACATTTCAGGCGCATTAACCTAGAGAGCCACTGGACCATCACAGGAGAAATGTGATGTCAAGAAGAGCAGTGAACATTGAATCGCTAATAGGTAAGTTAAAAAAGAAATCCATTGGTTTCACTATGTTATTGTTAATGCCAATCTATACAGCGTATGATGACATCTTGTTCTTTATGAACAATTAATACAGATTCTATATCTCACAATTGCACTATCTCAAGCCCAAAATCAATGCAAATTTCCATTGGCTCTATAGGAAGCTAAATGAAAAATAATCTCTGTGGAGTCTAACTCATGAACACTTGCTCACATGTCAGGCGCATTAACCTAGAGAGCCACTGGACCATCACAGGAGAAATGTGATGTCAAGAAGAGCAGTGAACATTGAATCGCTAATAGGTAAGTTAAAAAAGAAATCCATTGGTTTCACTATGTTATTGTTAATGCCAATCTATACAGCGTATGATGACATCTTGTTCTTTATGAACAATTAATGCAGATTCTATTTCTCACAATTGCACTATCTCAAGTCCAAAATCAATGCAAATTTCCATTGGCTCTATAAGAAGCTTCTGAGTAAGTAAATTAAAAATACTTTCCATGGAGTTGCACTCATGAACATCTGTTCTCAAAGCAGGTGCATCAACCCAGTAAGCCAGTGGACTATAACAGGTGCAATTTGATGTCAAGAAGGGCAGTGAACATTGAATCGCTAATAGGTAAGTTAAAAAAGAAATCCATTGGTTTCACTATGTTATTGTTAATGCCAATCTATACAGCGTATGATGACATCTTGTTCTTTATGAACAATTAAAACAGATTCTATATCTCACAATTGCACTATCTCTAGCCCAAAATCAATGCAAATTTCCATTTGCTCTATTGGAAGCTAAATGAAAAATAATCTCTGTGGAGTCGAAGTCATGAACACTTGCTCAAAAGTCAGGCACATTAACCCAGAGAGCCACTGGACCATCACAGGAGAAATGAGATGTCGAGCCCAAAATCAATGCAAATTTCCATTGGCTCTATAGGAAGCTAAATGAAAAATACTCTCCTTGGAGTCTAACTCATGAACACTTGCTCACATGTCAGGCGCATTAACCTAGAGAGCCACTGGACCATCACAGGAGAAATGTGATGTCAAGAAGAGCAGTGAACATTGAATCGCTAATAGGTAAGTTAAAATAGAAATCCATTGGTTTCACTATGTTATTGTTAATGCCAATCTATACAGCGTATGATGACATCTTGTTCTTTATGAACAATTAATACAGATTCTATATCTCACAATTGCACTATCTCAAGACCAAAATCAATGCAAATTTAGATTGGCTCTATAGGAAGCTAAATGAAAAATAATCTCTGTGGAGTCGAAGTCATGAACACTTGCTCAAAAGTCAGGCACATTAACCCAGAGAGCCACTGGACCATCACAGGAGAAATGAGATGTCGAGCCCAAAATCAATGCAAATTTCCATTGGCTCTATAGGAAGCTAAATGAAAAATACTCTCCTTGGAGTCTAACTCATAAACACTTGCTCACATTTCAGGCGCATTAACCTAGAGAGCCACTGGACCATCACAGGAGAAATGTGATGTCAAGAAGAGCAGTGAACATTGAATCGCTAATAGGTAAGTTAAAAAAGAAATCCATTGGTTTCACTATGTTATTGTTAATGCCAATCTATACAGCGTATGATGACATCTTGTTCTTTATGAACAATTAATACAGATTCTATATCTCACAATTGCACTATCTCAAGCCCAAAATCAATGCAAATTTCCATTGGCTCTATAGGAAACTAAATGAAAAATAATCTCTGTGGAGTATAACTCATGAACACTTGCTCACATGTCAGGCGCATTAACCTAGAGAGCCACCTGACAATCACAGGAGAAATGTGATGTCAAGAAGAGCAGTGAACATTGAATCGCTAATAGGTAAGTTAAAAAAGAAATCCCTTGGTTTCACTATGTTATTGTTAATGCCAATCTATACAGCGTATGATGACATCTTGTTCTTTATGAACAATTAATACAGATTCTATTTCTCACAATTGCACTATCTCAAGTCCAAAATCAATGCAAATTTCCATTGGCTCTATAAGAAGCTTATGAGTAAGTAAATTAAAAATACTTTCCATGGAGTTGAACTCATGAACATCTGTTCACAAAGCAGGCGCATCAACCCAGTAAGCCAGTGGACCATCACAGGTGCATTTTGATGTCAAGAAGGGCAGTGAACATTGAATCGCTAATAGGTAAGTTAAAAAAGAAATCCATTGGTTTCACTATGTTATTGTTAATGCCAATCTATACAGCGTATGATGACATCTTGTTCTTTATGAACAATTAATACAGATTCTATATCTCACAATTGCACTATCTCAAGCCCAAAATCAATGCAAATTTCCCTTGACTTTATAGGAAGCTAAATGAAAAATACTCTACTTGGAGTCTAACTCATGAACACTTGCTCACATGTCAGGCGCATTAACCTAGAGAGCCACTGGACCATCACAGGAGAAATGTGATGTCAAGAAGAGCAGTGAACATTGAATCGCTAATAGGTAAGTTAAAAAAGAAATCCATTGGTTTCACTATGTTATTGTTAATGCCAATCTATACAGCGTATGATGACATCTTGTTCTATATGAACAATTAATACAGATTCCATATCTCACAATTGCACTATCTCAAGACCAAAATCAATGCAAATTTAGATTGGCTCTATAGGAAGCTAAATGAAAAATAATCTCTGTGGAGTCTAACTCATGAACACTTGCTCACATGTCAGGCGCATTAACCTAGAGAGCCACTGGACCATCAAATGAGAAATGTGATGTCAAGAAGAGCAGTGAACTTTGAATCGCTAATAGGTAAGTTAAAAAAGAAATCCATTGGTTTCACTATGTTATTGTTAATGCCAATCTATACAGCGTATGATGACATCTTGTTCTTTATGAACAATTAATACAGATTCTATATCTCACAATTGCACTATCTCAAGCCCAAAATCAATGCAAATTTCCATTGGCTCTATAGGAAGCTAAATGAAAAATAATCTCTGTGGAGTCTAACTCATGAACACTTGCTCACATGTCAGGCGCATTAACCTAGAGAGCCACTGGACCATCACAGGAGAAATGTGATGTCAAGAAGAGCAGTGAACATTGAATCGCTAATAGGTAAGTTAAAAAAGAAATCCATTGGTTTCACTATGTTATTGTTAATGCCAATCTATACAGCGTATGATGACATCTTGTTCTTTATGAACAATTAATGCAGATTCTATTTCTCACAATTGCACTATCTCAAGTCCAAAATCAATGCAAATTTCTATTGGCTCTATAAGAAGCTTCTGAGTAAGTAAATTAAAAATACTTTCCATGGAGTTGCACTCATGAACATCTGTTCTCAAAGCAGGCGCATCAACCCAGTAAGCCAGTGGACTATAACAGGTGCAATTTGATGTCAAGAAGGGCAGTGAACATTGAATCGCTAATAGGTAAGTTAAAAAAGAAATCCATTGGTTTCACTATGTTATTGTTAATGCCAATCTATACAGCGTATGATGACATCTTGTTCTTTATGAACAATTAAAACAGATTCTATATCTCACAATTGCACTATCTCTAGCCCAAAATCAATGCAAATTTCCATTTGCTCTATTGGAAGCTAAATGAAAAATAATCTCTGTGGAGTCGAAGTCATGAACACTTGCTCAAAAGTCAGGCACATTAACCCAGAGAGCCACTGGACCATCACAGGAGAAATGAGATGTCGAGCCCAAAATCAATGCAAATTTCCATTGGCTCTATAGGAAGCTAAATGAAAAATACTCTCCTTGGAGTCTAACTCATGAACACTTGCTCACATTTCAGGCGCATTAACCTAGAGAGCCACTGGACCATCACAGGAGAAATGTGATGTCAAAAAGAGCAGTGAACATTGAATCGCTAATAGGTAAATTAAAAAAGAAATCCATTGGTTTCACTATGTTATTGTTAATGCCAATCTATACAGCGTATGATGACATCTTGTTCTTTATGAACAATTAATACAGATTCTATATCTCACAATTGCACTATCTCAAGCCCAAAATCAATGCAAATTTCCATTGGCTCTATAGGAAGCTAAATGAAAAATAATCTCTGTGGAGTCTAACTCATGAACACTTGCTCACATGTCAGGCGCATTAACCTAGAGAGCCACTGGACCATCACAGGAGAAATGTGATGTCAAAAAGAGCAGTGAACATTGAATCGCTAATAGGTAAATTAAAAAAGAAATCCATTGGTTTCACTATGTTATTGTTAATGCCAATCTATACAGTGTATGATGACATCTTGTTCTTTATGAACAATTAATACAGATTCTATATCTCACAATTGCACTATCTCAAGCCCAAAATCAATGCAAATTTCCATTGGCTCTATAGGAAACTAAATGAAAAATAATCTCTGTGGAGTATAACTCATGAACACTTGCTCACATGTCAGGCGCATTAACCTAGAGAGCCACTGGACAATCACAGGAGAAATGTGATGTCAAGAAGAGCAGTGAACATTGAATCGCTAATAGGTAAGTTAAAAAAGAAATCCCTTGGTTTCACTATGTTATTGTTAATGCCAATCTATACAGCGTATGATGACATCTTGTTCTTTATGAACAATTAATACAGATTCTATTTCTCACAATTGCACTATCTCAAGTCCAAAATCAATGCAAATTTCCATTGGCTCTATAAGAAGCTTATGAGTAAGTAAATTAAAAATACTTTCCATGGAGTTGAACTCATGAACATCTGTTCACAAAGCAGGCGCATCAACCCAGTAAGCCAGTGGACCATCACAGGTGCATTTTGATGTCAAGAAGGGCAGTGAACATTGAATCGCTAATAGGTAAGTTAAAAAAGAAATCCATTGGTTTCACTATGTTATTGTTAATGCCAATCTATACAGCGTATGATGACATCTTGTTCTTTATGAACAATTAATACAGATTCTATATCTCACAATTGCACTATCTCCAGCCCAAAATCAATGCAAATTTCCATTGACTTTATAGGAAGCTAAATGAAAAATACTCTACTTGGAGTCTAACTCATGAACACTTGCTCACATGTCAGGCGCATTAACCTAGAGAGCCACTGGACCATCACAGGAGAAATGTGATGTCAAGAAGAGCAGTGAACATTGAATAGGTAAGTTAAAAAAGAAATCCATTGGTTTCACTATGTTATTGTTAATGCCAATCTATACAGCGTATGATGACATCTTGTTCTATATGAACAATTAATACAGATTCCATATCTCACAATTGCACTATCTCAAGACCAAAATCAATGCAAATTTAGATTGGCTCTATAGGAAGCTAAATGAAAAATAATCTCTGTGGAGTCTAACTCATGAACACTTGCTCACATGTCAGGCGCATTAACCTAGAGAGCCACTGGACCATCAAATGAGAAATGTGATGTCAAGAAGAGCAGTGAACTTTGAATCGCTAATAGGTAAGTTAAAAAAGAAATCCATTGGTTTCACTATGTTATTGTTAATGCCAATCTATACAGCGTATGATGACATCTTGTTCTTTATGAACAATTAATACAGATTCTATATGTCACAATTGCACTATCTCAAGCCCAAAATCAATGCAAATTTCCATTGGCTCTATAGGAAGCTAAATGAAAAATAATCTCTGTGGAGTCTAACTCATGAACACTTGCTCACATGTCAGGCGCATTAACCTAGAGAGCCACTGGACCATCACAGGAGAAATGTGATGTCAAGAAGAGCAGTGAACATTGAATCGCTAATAGGTAAGTTAAAAAAGAAATCCATTGGTTTCACTATGTTATTGTTAATGCCAATCTATACAGCGTATGATGACATCTTGTTCTTTATGAACAATTAATGCAGTTTCTATTTCTCACAATTGCACTATCTCAAGTCCAAAATCAATGCAAATTTCCATTGGCTCTATAAGAAGCTTCTGAGTAAGTAAATTAAAAATACTTTCCATGGAGTTGCACTCATGAACATCTGTTCTCAAAGCAGGCGCATCAACCCAGTAAGCCAGTGGACTATAACAGGTGCAATTTGATGTCAAGAAGGGCAGTGAACATTGAATCGCTAATAGGTAAGTTAAAAAAGAAATCCATTGGTTTCACTATGTTATTGTTAATGCCAATCTATACAGCGTATGATGACATCTTGTTCTTTATGAACAATTAAAACAGATTCTATATCTCACAATTGCACTATCTCTAGCCCAAAATCAATGCAAATTTCCATTTGCTCTATTGGAAGCTAAATGAAAAATAATCTCTGTGGAGTCGAAGTCATGAACACTTGCTCAAAAGTCAGGCACATTAACCCAGAGAGCCACTGGACCATCACAGGAGAAATGAGATTTCGAGCCCAAAATCAATGCAAATTTCCATTGGCTCTATAGGAAGCTAAATGAAAAATACTCTCCTTGGAGTCTAACTCATGAACACTTGCTCACATTTCAGGCGCATTAACCTAGAGAGCCACTGGACCATCACAGGAGAAATGTGATGTCAAGAAGAGCAGTGAACATTGAATCGCTAATAGGTAAGTTAAAAAAGAAATCCATTGGTTTCACTATGTTATTGTTAATGCCAATCTATACAGCGTATGATGACATCTTGTTCTTTATGAACAATTAATACAGATTCTATATCTCACAATTGCACTATCTCAAGCCCAAAATCAATGCAAATTTCCATTGGCTCTATAGGAAGCTAAATGAAAAATAATCTCTGTGGAGTCTAACTCATGAACACTTGCTCACATGTCAGGCGCATTAACCTAGAGAGCCACTG
Organism: Phyllobates terribilis; assembly: GCF_046119375.1. NCBI lineage: Eukaryota > Metazoa > Chordata > Amphibia > Anura > Dendrobatidae > Phyllobates > Phyllobates terribilis. Next base: position 320,869,534 of record NW_027362764.1, on the reverse strand, counting down.
GACCATCACAGGAGAAATGTGATGTCAAGAAGAGCAGTGAACATTGAATCGCTAATAGGTAAGTTAAAAAAGAAATCCATTGGTTTCACTATGTTATTGTTAATGCCAATCTATACAGCGTATGATGACATCTTGTTCTTTATGAACAATTAATGCAGATTCTATTTCTCACAATTGCACTATCTCAAGTCCAAAATCAATGCAAATTTCCATTGGCTCTATAAGAAGCTTCTGAGTAAGTAAATTAAAAATACTTTCCATGGAGTTGCACTCATGAACATCTGTTCTCAAAGCAGGTGCATCAACCCAGTAAGCCAGTGGACTATAACAGGTGCAATTTGATGTCAAGAAGGGCAGTGAACATTGAATCGCTAATAGGTAAGTTAAAAAAGAAATCCATTGGTTTCACTATGTTATTGTTAATGCCAATCTATACAGCGTATGATGACATCTTGTTCTTTATGAACAATTAAAACAGATTCTATATCTCACAATTGCACTATCTCTAGCCCAAAATCAATGCAAATTTCCATTTGCTCTATTGGAAGCTAAATGAAAAATAATCTCTGTGGAGTCGAAGTCATGAACACTTGCTCAAAAGTCAGGCACATTAACCCAGAGAGCCACTGGACCATCACAGGAGAAATGAGATGTCGAGCCCAAAATCAATGCAAATTTCCATTGGCTCTATAGGAAGCTAAATGAAAAATACTCTCCTTGGAGTCTAACTCATGAACACTTGCTCACATGTCAGGCGCATTAACCTAGAGAGCCACTGGACCATCACAGGAGAAATGTGATGTCAAGAAGAGCAGTGAACATTGAATCGCTAATAGGTAAGTTAAAATAGAAATCCATTGGTTTCACTATGTTATTGTTAATGCCAATCTATACAGCGTATGATGACATCTTGTTCTTTATGAACAATTAATACAGATTCTATATCTCACAATTGCACTATCTCAAGACCAAAATCAATGCAAATTTAGATTGGCTCTATAGGAAGCTAAATGAAAAATAATCTCTGTGGAGTCGAAGTCATGAACACTTGCTCAAAAGTCAGGCACATTAACCCAGAGAGCCACTGGACCATCACAGGAGAAATGAGATGTCGAGCCCAAAATCAATGCAAATTTCCATTGGCTCTATAGGAAGCTAAATGAAAAATACTCTCCTTGGAGTCTAACTCATAAACACTTGCTCACATTTCAGGCGCATTAACCTAGAGAGCCACTGGACCATCACAGGAGAAATGTGATGTCAAGAAGAGCAGTGAACATTGAATCGCTAATAGGTAAGTTAAAAAAGAAATCCATTGGTTTCACTATGTTATTGTTAATGCCAATCTATACAGCGTATGATGACATCTTGTTCTTTATGAACAATTAATACAGATTCTATATCTCACAATTGCACTATCTCAAGCCCAAAATCAATGCAAATTTCCATTGGCTCTATAGGAAACTAAATGAAAAATAATCTCTGTGGAGTATAACTCATGAACACTTGCTCACATGTCAGGCGCATTAACCTAGAGAGCCACCTGACAATCACAGGAGAAATGTGATGTCAAGAAGAGCAGTGAACATTGAATCGCTAATAGGTAAGTTAAAAAAGAAATCCCTTGGTTTCACTATGTTATTGTTAATGCCAATCTATACAGCGTATGATGACATCTTGTTCTTTATGAACAATTAATACAGATTCTATTTCTCACAATTGCACTATCTCAAGTCCAAAATCAATGCAAATTTCCATTGGCTCTATAAGAAGCTTATGAGTAAGTAAATTAAAAATACTTTCCATGGAGTTGAACTCATGAACATCTGTTCACAAAGCAGGCGCATCAACCCAGTAAGCCAGTGGACCATCACAGGTGCATTTTGATGTCAAGAAGGGCAGTGAACATTGAATCGCTAATAGGTAAGTTAAAAAAGAAATCCATTGGTTTCACTATGTTATTGTTAATGCCAATCTATACAGCGTATGATGACATCTTGTTCTTTATGAACAATTAATACAGATTCTATATCTCACAATTGCACTATCTCAAGCCCAAAATCAATGCAAATTTCCATTGACTTTATAGGAAGCTAAATGAAAAATACTCTACTTGGAGTCTAACTCATGAACACTTGCTCACATGTCAGGCGCATTAACCTAGAGAGCCACTGGACCATCACAGGAGAAATGTGATGTCAAGAAGAGCAGTGAACATTGAATCGCTAATAGGTAAGTTAAAAAAGAAATCCATTGGTTTCACTATGTTATTGTTAATGCCAATCTATACAGCGTATGATGACATCTTGTTCTATATGAACAATTAATACAGATTCCATATCTCACAATTGCACTATCTCAAGACCAAAATCAATGCAAATTTAGATTGGCTCTATAGGAAGCTAAATGAAAAATAATCTCTGTGGAGTCTAACTCATGAACACTTGCTCACATGTCAGGCGCATTAACCTAGAGAGCCACTGGACCATCAAATGAGAAATGTGATGTCAAGAAGAGCAGTGAACTTTGAATCGCTAATAGGTAAGTTAAAAAAGAAATCCATTGGTTTCACTATGTTATTGTTAATGCCAATCTATACAGCGTATGATGACATCTTGTTCTTTATGAACAATTAATACAGATTCTATATCTCACAATTGCACTATCTCAAGCCCAAAATCAATGCAAATTTCCATTGGCTCTATAGGAAGCTAAATGAAAAATAATCTCTGTGGAGTCTAACTCATGAACACTTGCTCACATGTCAGGCGCATTAACCTAGAGAGCCACTGGACCATCACAGGAGAAATGTGATGTCAAGAAGAGCAGTGAACATTGAATCGCTAATAGGTAAGTTAAAAAAGAAATCCATTGGTTTCACTATGTTATTGTTAATGCCAATCTATACAGCGTATGATGACATCTTGTTCTTTATGAACAATTAATGCAGATTCTATTTCTCACAATTGCACTATCTCAAGTCCAAAATCAATGCAAATTTCCATTGGCTCTATAAGAAGCTTCTGAGTAAGTAAATTAAAAATACTTTCCATGGAGTTGCACTCATGAACATCTGTTCTCAAAGCAGGCGCATCAACCCAGTAAGCCAGTGGACTATAACAGGTGCAATTTGATGTCAAGAAGGGCAGTGAACATTGAATCGCTAATAGGTAAGTTAAAAAAGAAATCCATTGGTTTCACTATGTTATTGTTAATGCCAATCTATACAGCGTATGATGACATCTTGTTCTTTATGAACAATTAAAACAGATTCTATATCTCACAATTGCACTATCTCTAGCCCAAAATCAATGCAAATTTCCATTTGCTCTATTGGAAGCTAAATGAAAAATAATCTCTGTGGAGTCGAAGTCATGAACACTTGCTCAAAAGTCAGGCACATTAACCCAGAGAGCCACTGGACCATCACAGGAGAAATGAGATGTCGAGCCCAAAATCAATGCAAATTTCCATTGGCTCTATAGGAAGCTAAATGAAAAATACTCTCCTTGGTGTCTAACTCATGAACACTTGCTCACATTTCAGGCGCATTAACCTAGAGAGCCACTGGACCATCACAGGAGAAATGTGATGTCAAAAAGAGCAGTGAACATTGAATCGCTAATAGGTAAATTAAAAAAGAAATCCATTGGTTTCACTATGTTATTGTTAATGCCAATCTATACAGCGTATGATGACATCTTGTTCTTTATGAACAATTAATACAGATTCTATATCTCACAATTGCACTATCTCAAGCCCAAAATCAATGCAAATTTCCATTGGCTCTATAGGAAGCTAAATGAAAAATAATCTCTGTGGAGTCTAACTCATGAACACTTGCTCACATGTCAGGCGCATTAACCTAGAGAGCCACTGGACCATCACAGGAGAAATGTGATGTCAAGAAGAGCAGTGAACATTGAATCGCTAATAGGTAAGTTAAAAAAGAAATCCCTTGGTTTCACTATGTTATTGTTAATGCCAATCTATACAGCGTATGATGACATCTTGTTCTTTATGAACAATTAATACAGATTCTATTTCTCACAATTGCACTATCTCAAGTCCAAAATCAATGCAAATTTCCATTGGCTCTATAAGAAGCTTATGAGTAAGTAAATTAAAAATACTTTCCATGGAGTTGAACTCATGAACATCTGTTCACAAAGCAGGCGCATCAACCCAGTAAGCCAGTGGACCATCACAGGTGCATTTTGATGTCAAGAAGGGCAGTGAACATTGAATCGCTAATAGGTAAGTTAAAAAAGAAATCCATTGGTTTCACTATGTTATTGTTAATGCCAATCTATACAGCGTATGATGACATCTTGTTCTTTATGAACAATTAATACAGATTCTATATCTCACAATTGCACTATCTCAAGCCCAAAATCAATGCAAATTTCCATTGACTTTATAGGAAGCTAAATGAAAAATACTCTATTTGGAGTCTAACTCATGAACACTTGCTCACATGTCAGGCGCATTAACCTAGAGAGCCACTGGACCATCACAGGAGAAATGTGATGTCAAGAAGAGCAGTGAACATTGAATCGCTAATAGGTAAGTTAAAAAAGAAATCCCTTGGTTTCACTATGTTATTGTTAATGCCAATCTATACAGCGTATGATGACATCTTGTTCTTTATGAACAATTAAAACAGATTCTATATCTCACAATTGCACTATCTCTAGCCCAAAATCAATGCAAATTTCCATTTGCTCTATTGGAAGCTAAATGAAAAATAATCTCTGTGGAGTCGAAGTCATGAACACTTGCTCAAAAGTCAGGCACATTAACCCAGAGAGCCACTGGACCATCACAGGAGAAATGAGATTTCGAGCCCAAAATCAATGCAAATTTCCATTGGCTCTATAGGAAGCTAAATGAAAAATACTCTCCTTGGAGTCTAACTCATGAACACTTGCTCACATTTCAGGCGCATTAACCTAGAGAGCCACTGGACCATCACAGGAGAAATGTGATGTCAAGAAGAGCAGTGAACATTGAATCGCTAATAGGTAAGTTAAAAAAGAAATCCATTGGTTTCACTATGTTATTGTTAATGCCAATCTATACAGCGTATGATGACATCTTGTTCTTTATGAACAATTAATACAGATTCTATATCTCACAATTGCACTATCTCAAGCCCAAAATCAATGCAAATTTCCATTGGCTCTATAGGAAGCTAAATGAAAAATAATCTCTGTGGAGTCTAACTCATGAACACTTGCTCACATGTCAGGCGCATTAACCTAGAGAGCCACTGGACCATCACAGGAGAAATGTGATGTCAAGAAGAGCAGTGAACATTGAATCGCTAATAGGTAAGTTAAAAAAGAAATCCATTGGTTTCACTATGTTATTGTTAATGCCAATCTATACAGCGTATGATGACATCTTGTTCTTTATGAACAATTAATGCAGATTCTATTTCTCACAATTGCACTATCTCAAGTCCAAAATCAATGCAAATTTCCATTGGCTCTATAAGAAGCTTCTGAGTAAGTAAATTAAAAATACTTTCCATGGAGTTGCACTCATGAACATCTGTTCTCAAAGCAGGTGCATCAACCCAGTAAGCCAGTGGACTATAACAGGTGCAATTTGATGTCAAGAAGGGCAGTGAACATTGAATCGCTAATAGGTAAGTTAAAAAAGAAATCCATTGGTTTCACTATGTTATTGTTAATGCCAATCTATACAGCGTATGATGACATCTTGTTCTTTATGAACAATTAAAACAGATTCTATATCTCACAATTGCACTATCTCTAGCCCAAAATCAATGCAAATTTCCATTTGCTCTATTGGAAGCTAAATGAAAAATAATCTCTGTGGAGTCGAAGTCATGAACACTTGCTCAAAAGTCAGGCACATTAACCCAGAGAGCCACTGGACCATCACAGGAGAAATGAGATGTCGAGCCCAAAATCAATGCAAATTTCCATTGGCTCTATAGGAAGCTAAATGAAAAATACTCTCCTTGGAGTCTAACTCATGAACACTTGCTCACATGTCAGGCGCATTAACCTAGAGAGCCACTGGACCATCACAGGAGAAATGTGATGTCAAGAAGAGCAGTGAACATTGAATCGCTAATAGGTAAGTTAAAATAGAAATCCATTGGTTTCACTATGTTATTGTTAATGCCAATCTATACAGCGTATGATGACATCTTGTTCTTTATGAACAATTAATACAGATTCTATATCTCACAATTGCACTATCTCAAGACCAAAATCAATGCAAATTTAGATTGGCTCTATAGGAAGCTAAATGAAAAATAATCTCTGTGGAGTCGAAGTCATGAACACTTGCTCAAAAGTCAGGCACATTAACCCAGAGAGCCACTGGACCATCACAGGAGAAATGAGATGTCGAGCCCAAAATCAATGCAAATTTCCATTGGCTCTATAGGAAGCTAAATGAAAAATACTCTCCTTGGAGTCTAACTCATAAACACTTGCTCACATTTCAGGCGCATTAACCTAGAGAGCCACTGGACCATCACAGGAGAAATGTGATGTCAAGAAGAGCAGTGAACATTGAATCGCTAATAGGTAAGTTAAAAAAGAAATCCATTGGTTTCACTATGTTATTGTTAATGCCAATCTATACAGCGTATGATGACATCTTGTTCTTTATGAACAATTAATACAGATTCTATATCTCACAATTGCACTATCTCAAGCCCAAAATCAATGCAAATTTCCATTGGCTCTATAGGAAACTAAATGAAAAATAATCTCTGTGGAGTATAACTCATGAACACTTGCTCACATGTCAGGCGCATTAACCTAGAGAGCCACTGGACAATCACAGGAGAAATGTGATGTCAAGAAGAGCAGTGAACATTGAATCGCTAATAGGTAAGTTAAAAAAGAAATCCCTTGGTTTCACTATGTTATTGTTAATGCCAATCTATACAGCGTATGATGACATCTTGTTCTTTATGAACAATTAATACAGATTCTATTTCTCACAATTGCACTATCTCAAGTCCAAAATCAATGCAAATTTCCATTGGCTCTATAAGAAGCTTATGAGTAAGTAAATTAAAAATACTTTCCATGGAGTTGAACTCATGAACATCTGTTCACAAAGCAGGCGCATCAACCCAGTAAGCCAGTGGACCATCACAGGTGCATTTTGATGTCAAGAAGGGCAGTGAACATTGAATCGCTAATAGGTAAGTTAAAAAAGAAATCCATTGGTTTCACTATGTTATTGTTAATGCCAATCTATACAGCGTATGATGACATCTTGTTCTTTATGAACAATTAATACAGATTCTATATCTCACAATTGCACTATCTCAAGCCCAAAATCAATGCAAATTTCCATTGACTTTATAGGAAGCTAAATGAAAAATACTCTACTTGGAGTCTAACTCATGAACACTTGCTCACATGTCAGGCGCATTAACCTAGAGAGCCACTGGACCATCACAGGAGAAATGTGATGTCAAGAAGAGCAGTGAACATTGAATCGCTAATAGGTAAGTTAAAAAAGAAATCCATTGGTTTCACTATGTTATTGTTAATGCCAATCTATACAGCGTATGATGACATCTTGTTCTATATGAACAATTAATACAGATTCCATATCTCACAATTGCACTATCTCAAGACCAAAATCAATGCAAATTTAGATTGGCTCTATAGGAAGCTAAATGAAAAATAATCTCTGTGGAGTCTAACTCATGAACACTTGCTCACATGTCAGGCGCATTAACCTAGAGAGCCACTGGACCATCAAATGAGAAATGTGATGTCAAGAAGAGCAGTGAACTTTGAATCGCTAATAGGTAAGTTAAAAAAGAAATCCATTGGTTTCACTATGTTATTGTTAATGCCAATCTATACAGCGTATGATGACATCTTGTTCTTTATGAACAATTAATACAGATTCTATATCTCACAATTGCACTATCTCAAGCCCAAAATCAATGCAAATTTCCATTGGCTCTATAGGAAGCTAAATGAAAAATAATCTCTGTGGAGTCTAACTCATGAACACTTGCTCACATGTCAGGCGCATTAACCTAGAGAGCCACTGGACCATCACAGGAGAAATGTGATGTCAAGAAGAGCAGTGAACATTGAATCGCTAATAGGTAAGTTAAAAAAGAAATCCATTGGTTTCACTATGTTATTGTTAATGCCAATCTATACAGCGTATGATGACATCTTGTTCTTTATGAACAATTAATGCAGATTCTATTTCTCACAATTGCACTATCTCAAGTCCAAAATCAATGCAAATTTCCATTGGCTCTATAAGAAGCTTCTGAGTAAGTAAATTAAAAATACTTTCCATGGAGTTGCACTCATGAACATCTGTTCTCAAAGCAGGCGCATCAACCCAGTAAGCCAGTGGACTATAACAGGTGCAATTTGATGTCAAGAAGGGCAGTGAACATTGAATCGCTAATAGGTAAGTTAAAAAAGAAATCCATTGGTTTCACTATGTTATTGTTAATGCCAATCTATACAGCGTATGATGACATCTTGTTCTTTATGAACAATTAAAACAGATTCTATATCTCACAATTGCACTATCTCTAGCCCAAAATCAATGCAAATTTCCATTTGCTCTATTGGAAGCTAAATGAAAAATAATCTCTGTGGAGTCGAAGTCATGAACACTTGCTCAAAAGTCAGGCACATTAACCCAGAGAGCCACTGGACCATCACAGGAGAAATGAGATGTCGAGCCCAAAATCAATGCAAATTTCCATTGGCTCTATAGGAAGCTAAATGAAAAATACTCTCCTTGGTGTCTAACTCATGAACACTTGCTCACATTTCAGGCGCATTAACCTAGAGAGCCACTGGACCATCACAGGAGAAATGTGATGTCAAAAAGAGCAGTGAACATTGAATCGCTAATAGGTAAATTAAAAAAGAAATCCATTGGTTTCACTATGTTATTGTTAATGCCAATCTATACAGCGTATGATGACATCTTGTTCTTTATGAACAATTAATACAGATTCTATATCTCACAATTGCACTATCTCAAGCCCAAAATCAATGCAAATTTCCATTGGCTCTATAGGAAGCTAAATGAAAAATAATCTCTGTGGAGTCTAACTCATGAACACTTGCTCACATGTCAGGCGCATTAACCTAGAGAGCCACTGGACCATCACAGGAGAAATGTGATGTCAAGAAGAGCAGTGAACATTGAATCGCTAATAGGTAAGTTAAAAAAGAAATCCCTTGGTTTCACTATGTTATTGTTAATGCCAATCTATACAGCGTATGATGACATCTTGTTCTTTATGAACAATTAATACAGATTCTATTTCTCACAATTGCACTATCTCAAGTCCAAAATCAATGCAAATTTCCATTGGCTCTATAAGAAGCTTATGAGTAAGTAAATTAAAAATACTTTCCATGGAGTTGAACTCATGAACATCTGTTCACAAAGCAGGCGCATCAACCCAGTAAGCCAGTGGACCATCACAGGTGCATTTTGATGTCAAGAAGGGCAGTGAACATTGAATCGCTAATAGGTAAGTTAAAAAAGAAATCCATTGGTTTCACTATGTTATTGTTAATGCCAATCTATACAGCGTATGATGACATCTTGTTCTTTATGAACAATTAATACAGATTCTATATCTCACAATTGCACTATCTCAAGCCCAAAATCAATGCAAATTTCCATTGACTTTATAGGAAGCTAAATGAAAAATACTCTATTTGGAGTCTAACTCATGAACACTTGCTCACATGTCAGGCGCATTAACCTAGAGAGCCACTGGACCATCACAGGAGAAATGTGATGTCAAGAAGAGCAGTGAACATTGAATCGCTAATAGGTAAGTTAAAAAAGAAATCCCTTGGTTTCACTATGTTATTGTTAATGCCAATCTATACAGCGTATGATGACATCTTGTTCTTTATGAACAATTAATACAGATTCTATTTCTCACAATTGCACTATCTCAAGTCCAAAATCAATGCAAATTTCCATTGGCTCTATAAGAAGCTTATGAGTAAGTAAATTAAAAATACTTTCCATGGAGTTGAACTCATGAACATCTGTTCACAAAGCAGGCGCATCAACCCAGTAAGCCAGTGGACCATCACAGGTGCATTTTGATGTCAAGAAGGGCAGTGAACATTGAATCGCTAATAGGTAAGTTAAAAAAGAAATCCATTGGTTTCACTATGTTATTGTTAATGCCAATCTATACAGCGTATGATGACATCTTGTTCTTTATGAACAATTAATACAGATTCTATATCTCACAATTGCACTATCTCAAGCCCAAAATCAATGCAAATTTCCATTGACTTTATAGGAAGCTAAATGAAAAATACTCTACTTGGAGTCTAACTCATGAACACTTGCTCACATGTCAGGCGCATTAACCTAGAGAGCCACTGGACCATCACAGGAGAAATGTGATGTCAAGAAGAGCAGTGAACATTGAATCGCTAATAGGTAAGTTAAAAAAGAAATCCATTGGTTTCACTATGTTATTGTTAATGCCAATCTATACAGCGTATGATGACATCTTGTTCTATATGAACAATTAATACAGATTCCATATCTCACAATTGCACTATCTCAAGACCAAAATCAATGCAAATTTAGATTGGCTCTATAGGAAGCTAAATGAAAAATAATCTCTGTGGAGTCTAACTCATGAACACTTGCTCACATGTCAGGCGCATTAACCTAGAGAGCCACTGGACCATCAAATGAGAAATGTGATGTCAAGAAGAGCAGTGAACTTTGAATCGCTAATAGGTAAGTTAAAAAAGAAATCCATTGGTTTCACTATGTTATTGTTAATGCCAATCTATACAGCGTATGATGACATCTTGTTCTTTATGAACAATTAATACAGATTCTATATGTCACAATTGCACTATCTCAAGCCCAAAATCAATGCAAATTTCCATTGGCTCTATAGGAAGCTAAATGAAAAATAATCTCTGTGGAGTCTAACTCATGAACACTTGCTCACATGTCAGGCGCATTAACCTAGAGAGCCACTGGACCATCACAGGAGAAACGTGATGTCAAGAAGAGCAGTGAACATTGAATCGCTAATAGGTAAGTTAAAAAAGAAATCCATTGGTTTCACTATGTTATTGTTAATGCCAATCTATACAGCGTATGATGACATCTTGTTCTTTATGAACAATTAATGCAGTTTCTATTTCTCACAATTGCACTATCTCAAGTCGAAAATCAATGCAAATTTCCATTGGCTCTATAAGAAGCTTCTGAGTAAGTAAATTAAAAATACTTTCCATGGAGTTGCACTCATGAACATCTGTTCTCAAAGCAGGCGCATCAACCCAGTAAGCCAGTGGACTATAACAGGTGCAATTTGATGTCAAGAAGGGCAGTGAACATTGAATCGCTAATAGGTAAGTTAAAAAAGAAATCCATTGGTTTCACTATGTTATTGTTAATGCCAATCTATACAGCGTATGATGACATCTTGTTCTTTATGAACAATTAAAACAGATTCTATATCTCACAATTGCACTATCTCTAGCCCAAAATCAATGCAAATTTCCATTTGCTCTATTGGAAGCTAAATGAAAAATAATCTCTGTGGAGTCGAAGTCATGAACACTTGCTCAAAAGTCAGGCACATTAACCCAGAGAGCCACTGGACCATCACAGGAGAAATGAGATTTCGAGCCCAAAATCAATGCAAATTTCCATTGGCTCTATAGGAAGCTAAATGAAAAATACTCTCCTTGGAGTCTAACTCATGAACACTTGCTCACATTTCAGGCGCATTAACCTAGAGAGCCACTGGACCATCACAGGAGAAATGTGATGTCAAGAAGAGCAGTGAACATTGAATCGCTAATAGGTAAGTTAAAAAAGAAATCCATTGGTTTCACTATGTTATTGTTAATGCCAATCTATACAGCGTATGATGACATCTTGTTCTTTATGAACAATTAATACAGATTCTATATCTCACAATTGCACTATCTCAAGCCCAAAATCAATGCAAATTTCCATTGGCTCTATAGGAAGCTAAATGAAAAATAATCTCTGTGGAGTCTAACTCATGAACACTTGCTCACATGTCAGGCGCATTAACCTAGAGAGCCACTGGACCATCACAGGAGAAATGTGATGTCAAGAAGAGCAGTGAACATTGAATCGCTAATAGGTAAGTTAAAAAAGAAATCCATTGGTTTCACTATGTTATTGTTAATGCCAATCTATACAGCGTATGATGACATCTTGTTCTTTATGAACAATTAATGCAGATTCTATTTCTCACAATTGCACTATCTCAAGTCCAAAATCAATGCAAATTTCCATTGGCTCTATAAGAAGCTTCTGAGTAAGTAAATTAAAAATACTTTCCATGGAGTTGCACTCATGAACATCTGTTCTCAAAGCAGGTGCATCAACCCAGTAAGCCAGTGGACTATAACAGGTGCAATTTGATGTCAAGAAGGGCAGTGAACATTGAATCGCTAATAGGTAAGTTAAAAAAGAAATCCATTGGTTTCACTATGTTATTGTTAATGCCAATCTATACAGCGTATGATGACATCTTGTTCTTTATGAACAATTAAAACAGATTCTATATCTCACAATTGCACTATCTCTAGCCCAAAATCAATGCAAATTTCCATTTGCTCTATTGGAAGCTAAATGAAAAATAATCTCTGTGGAGTCGAAGTCATGAACACTTGCTCAAAAGTCAGGCACATTAACCCAGAGAGCCACTGGACCATCACAGGAGAAATGAGATGTCGAGCCCAAAATCAATGCAAATTTCCATTGGCTCTATAGGAAGCTAAATGAAAAATACTCTCCTTGGAGTCTAACTCATGAACACTTGCTCACATTTCAGGCGCATTAACCTAGAGAGCCACTGGACCATCACAGGAGAAATGTGATGTCAAGAAGAGCAGTGAACATTGAATCGCTAATAGGTAAGTTAAAAAAGAAATCCATTGGTTTCACTATGTTATTGTTAATGCCAATCTATACAGCGTATGATGACATCTTGTTCTTTATGAACAATTAATACAGATTCTATATCTCACAATTGCACTATCTCAAGCCCAAAATCAATGCAAATTTCCATTGACTTTATAGGAAGCTAAATGAAAAATACTCTCCTTGGAGTCTAACTCATGAACACTTGCTCACATGTCAGGCGCATTAACCTAGAGAGCCACTGGACCATCACAGGAGAAATGTGATGTCAAGAAGAGCAGTGAACATTGAATCGCTAATAGGTAAGTTAAAATAGAAATCCATTGGTTTCACTATGTTATTGTTAATGCCAATCTATACAGTGTATGATGACATCTTGTTCTTTATGAACAATTAATACAGATTCTATATCTCACAATTGCACTATCTCAAGCCCAAAATCAATGCAAATTTCCATTGGCTCTATAGGAAACTAAATGAAAAATAATCTCTGTGGAGTATAACTCATGAACACTTGCTCACATGTCAGGCGCATTAACCTAGAGAGCCACTGGACAATCACAGGAGAAATGTGATGTCAAGAAGAGCAGTGAACATTGAATCGCTAATAGGTAAGTTAAAAAAGAAATCCCTTGGTTTCACTATGTTATTGTTAATGCCAATCTATACAGCGTATGATGACATCTTGTTCTTTATGAACAATTAATACAGATTCTATTTCTCACAATTGCACTATCTCAAGTCCAAAATCAATGCAAATTTCCATTGGCTCTATAAGAAGCTTATGAGTAACTAAATTAAAAATACTTTCCATGGAGTTGAACTCATGAACATCTGTTCACAAAGCAGGCGCATCAACCCAGTAAGCCAGTGGACCATCACAGGTGCATTTTGATGTCAAGAAGGGCAGTGAACATTGAATCGCTAATAGGTAAGTTAAAAAAGAAATCCATTGGTTTCACTATGTTATTGTTAATGCCAATCTATACAGCGTATGATGACATCTTGTTCTTTATGAACAATTAATACAGATTCTATATCTCACAATTGCACTATCTCAAGCCCAAAATCAATGCAAATTTCCATTGACTTTATAGGAAGCTAAATGAAAAATACTCTACTTGGAGTCTAACTCATGAACACTTGCTCACATGTCAGGCGCATTAACCTAGAGAGCCACTGGACCATCACAGGAGAAATGTGATGTCAAGAAGAGCAGTGAACATTGAATCGCTAATAGGTAAGTTAAAAAAGAAATCCATTGGTTTCACTATGTTATTGTTAATGCCAATCTATACAGCGTATGATGACATCTTGTTCTATATGAACAATTAATACAGATTCCATATCTCACAATTGCACTATCTCAAGACCAAAATCAATGCAAATTTAGATTGGCTCTATAGGAAGCTAAATGAAAAATAATCTCTGTGGAGTCTAACTCATGAACACTTGCTCACATGTCAGGCGCATTAACCTAGAGAGCCACTGGACCATCAAATGAGAAATGTGATGTCAAGAAGAGCAGTGAACTTTGAATCGCTAATAGGTAAGTTAAAAAAGAAATCCATTGGTTTCACTATGTTATTGTTAATGCCAATCTATACAGCGTATGATGACATCTTGTTCTTTATGAACAATTAATACAGATTCTATATCTCACAATTGCACTATCTCAAGCCCAAAATCAATGCAAATTTCCATTGGCTCTATAGGAAGCTAAATGAAAAATAATCTCTGTGGAGTCTAACTCATGAACACTTGCTCACATGTCAGGCGCATTAACCTAGAGAGCCACTGGACCATCACAGGAGAAATGTGATGTCAAGAAGAGCAGTGAACATTGAATCGCTAATAGGTAAGTTAAAAAAGAAATCCATTGGTTTCACTATGTTATTGTTAATGCCAATCTATACAGCGTATGATGACATCTTGTTCTTTATGAACAATTAAAACAGATTCTATATCTCACAATTGCACTATCTCTAGCCCAAAATCAATGCAAATTTCCATTTGCTCTATTGGAAGCTAAATGAAAAATAATCTCTGTGGAGTCGAAGTCATGAACACTTGCTCAAAAGTCAGGCACATTAACCCAGAGAGCCACTGGACCATCACAGGAGAAATGAGATTTCGAGCCCAAAATCAATGCAAATTTCCATTGGCTCTATAGGAAGCTAAATGAAAAATACTCTCCTTGGAGTCTAACTCATGAACACTTGCTCACATTTCAGGCGCATTAACCTAGAGAGCCACTGGACCATCACAGGAGAAATGTGATGTCAAGAAGAGCAGTGAACATTGAATCGCTAATAGGTAAGTTAAAAAAGAAATCCATTGGTTTCACTATGTTATTGTTAATGCCAATCTATACAGCGTATGATGACATCTTGTTCTTTATGAACAATTAATACAGATTCTATATCTCACAATTGCACTATCTCAAGCCCAAAATCAATGCAAATTTCCATTGGCTCTATAGGAAGCTAAATGAAAAATAATCTCTGTGGAGTCTAACTCATGAACACTTGCTCACATATCAGGCGCATTAACCTAGAGAGCCACTGGACCATCACAGGAGAAATGTGATGTCAAGAAGAGCAGTGAACATTGAATCGCTAATAGGTAAGTTAAAAAAGAAATCCATTGGTTTCACTATGTTATTGTTAATGCCAATCTATACAGCGTATGATGACATCTTGTTCTTTATGAACAATTAATGCAGATTCTATTTCTCACAATTGCACTATCTCAAGTCCAAAATCAATGCAAATTTCCATTGGCTCTATAAGAAGCTTCTGAGTAAGTAAATTAAAAATACTTTCCATGGAGTTGCACTCATGAACATCTGTTCTCAAAGCAGGTGCATCAACCCAGTAAGCCAGTGGACTATAACAGGTGAAATTTGATGTCAAGAAGGGCAGTGAACATTGAATCGCTAATAGGTAAGTTAAAAAAGAAATCCATTGGTTTCACTATGTTATTGTTAATGCCAATCTATACAGCGTATGATGACATCTTGTTCTTTATGAACAATTAAAACAGATTCTATATCTCACATTTGCACTATCTCTAGCCCAAAATCAATGCAAATTTCCATTTGCTCTATTGGAAGCTAAATGAAAAATAAACTCTGTGGAGTCGAAGTCATGAACACTTGCTCAAAAGTCAGGCACATTAACCCAGAGAGCCACTGGACCATCACAGGAGAAATGAGATGTCGAGCCCAAAATCAATGCAAATTTCCATTGGCTCTATAGGAAGCTAAATGAAAAATACTCTCCTTGGAGTCTAACTCATGAACACTTGCTCACATTTCAGGCGCATTAACCTAGAGAGCCACTGGACCATCACAGGAGAAATGTGATGTCAAGAAGAGCAGTGAACATTGAATCGCTAATAGGTAAGTTAAAAAAGAAATCCATTGGTTTCACTATGTTATTGTTAATGCCAATCTATACAGCGTATGATGACATCTTGTTCTTTATGAACAATTAATACAGATTCTATATCTCACAATTGCACTATCTCAAGCCCAAAATCAATGCAAATTTCCATTGACTTTATAGGAAGCTAAATGAAAAATACTCTCCTTGGAGTCTAACTCATGAACACTTGCTCACATGTCAGGCGCATTAACCTAGAGAGCCACTGGACCATCACAGGAGAAATGTGATGTCAAGAAGAGCAGTGAACATTGAATCGCTAATAGGTAAGTTAAAATAGAAATCCATTGGTTTCACTATGTTATTGTTAATGCCAATCTATACAGCGTATGATGACATCTTGTTCTTTATGAACAATTAATACAGATTCTATATCTCACAATTGCACTATCTCAAGACCAAAATCAATGCAAATTTAGATTGGCTCTATAGGAAGCTAAATGAAAAATAATCTCTGTGGAGTCGAAGTCATGAACACTTGCTCAAAAGTCAGGCACATTAACCCAGAGAGCCACTGGACCATCACAGGAGAAATGAGATGTCGAGCCCAAAATCAATGCAAATTTCCATTGGCTCTATAGGAAGCTAAATGAAAAATACTCTCCTTGGAGTCTAACTCATGAACACTTGCTCACATTTCAGGCGCATTAACCTAAAGAGCCACTGGACCATCACAGGAGAAATGTGATGTCAAGAAGAGCAGTGAACATTGAATCGCTAATAGGTAAGTTAAAAAAGAAATCCATTGGTTTCACTATGTTATTGTTAATGCCAATCTATACAGCGTATGATGACATCTTGTTCTTTATGAACAATTAATACAGATTCTATATCTCACAATTGCACTATCTCAAGCCCAAAATCAATGCAAATTTCCATTGGCTCTATAGGAAGCTAAATGAAAAATAATCTCTGTGGAGTCTAACTCATGAACACTTGCTCACATGTCAGGCGCATTAACCTAGAGAGCCACTGGACCATCACAGGAGAAATGTGATGTCAAAAAGAGCAGTGAACATTGAATCGCTAATAGGTAAATTAAAAAAGAAATCCATTGGTTTCACTATGTTATTGTTAATGCCAATCTATACAGTGTATGATGACATCTTGTTCTTTATGAACAATTAATACAGATTCTATATCTCACAATTGCACTATCTCAAGCCCAAAATCAATGCAAATTTCCATTGGCTCTATAGGAAACTAAATGAAAAATAATCTCTGTGGAGTATAACTCATGAACACTTGCTTACATGTCAGGCGCATTAACCTAGAGAGCCACTGGACAATCACAGGAGAAATGTGATGTCAAGAAGAGCAGTGAACATTGAATCGCTAATAGGTAAGTTAAAAAAGAAATCCCTTGGTTTCACTATGTTATTGTTAATGCCAATCTATACAGCGTATGATGACATCTTGTTCTTTATGAACAATTAATACAGATTCTATTTCTCACAATTGCACTATCTCAAGTCCAAAATCAATGCAAATTTCCATTGGCTCTATAAGAAGCTTATGAGTAAGTAAATTAAAAATACTTTCCATGGAGTTGAACTCATGAACATCTGTTCTCAAAGCAGGCGCATCAACCCAGTAAGCCAGTGGACCATCACAGGTGCATTTTGATGTCAAGAAGGGCAGTGAACATTGAATCGCTAATAGGTAAGTTAAAAAAGAAATCCATTGGTTTCACTATGTTATTGTTAATGCCAATCTATACAGCGTATGATGACATCTTGTTCTTTATGAACAATTAATACAGATTCTATATCTCACAATTGCACTATCTCAAGCCCAAAATCAATGCAAATTTCCATTGACTTTATAGGAAGCTAAATGAAAAATACTCTACTTGGAGTCTAACTCATGAACACTTGCTCACATGTCAGGCGCATTAACCTAGAGAGCCACTGGACCATCACAGGAGAAATGTGATGTCAAGAAGAGCAGTGAACATTGAATCGCTAATAGGTAAGTTAAAAAAGAAATCCATTGGTTTCACTATGTTATTGTTAATGCCAATCTATACAGCGTATGATGACATCTTGTTCTATATGAACAATTAATACAGATTCCATATCTCACAATTGCACTATCTCAAGACCAAAATCAATGCAAATTTAGATTGGCTCTATAGGAAGCTAAATGAAAAATAATCTCTGTGGAGTCTAACTCATGAACACTTGCTCACATGTCAGGCGCATTAACCTAGAGAGCCACTGGACCATCAAATGAGAAATGCGATGTAAAGAAGAGCAGTGAACTTTGAATCGCTAATAGGTAAGTTAAAAAAGAAATCCATTGGTTTCACTATGTTATTGTTAATGCCAATCTATACAGCGTATGATGACATCTTGTTCTTTATGAACAATTAATACAGATTCTATATCTCACAATTGCACTATCTCAAGCCCAAAATCAATGCAAATTTCCATTGGCTCTATAGGAAGCTAAATGAAAAATAATCTCTGTGGAGTCTAACTCATGAACACTTGCTCACATGTCAGGCGCATTAACCTAGAGAGCCACTGGACCATCACAGGAGAAATGTGATGTCAAGAAGAGCAGTGAACATTGAATCGCTAATAGGTAAGTTAAAAAAGAAATCCATTGGTTTCACTATGTTATTGTTAATGCCAATCTATACAGCGTATGATGACATCTTGTTCTTTATGAACAATTAATGCAGATTCTATTTCTCACAATTGCACTATCTCAAGTCCAAAATCAATGCAAATTTCCATTGGCTCTATAAGAAGCTTCTGAGTAAGTAAATTAAAAATACTTTCCATGGAGTTGCACTCATGAACATCTGTTCTCAAAGCAGGCGCATCAACCCAGTAAGCCAGTGGACTATAACAGGTGCAATTTGATGTCAAGAAGGGCAGTGAACATTGAATCGCTAATAGGTAAGTTAAAAAAGAAATCCATTGGTTTCACTATGTTATTGTTAATGCCAATCTATACAGCGTATGATGACATCTTGTTCTTTATGAACAATTAAAACAGATTCTATATCTCACAATTGCACTATCTCTAGCCCAAAATCAATGCAAATTTCCATTTGCTCTATTGGAAGCTAAATGAAAAATAATCTCTGTGGAGTCGAAGTCATGAACACTTGCTCAAAAGTCAGGCACATTAACCCAGAGAGCCACTGGACCATCACAGGAGAAATGAGATGTCGAGCCCAAAATCAATGCAAATTTCCATTGGCTCTATAGGAAGCTAAATGAAAAATACTCTCCTTGGAGTCTAACTCATGAACACTTGCTCACATTTCAGGCGCATTAACCTAGAGAGCCACTGGACCATCACAGGAGAAATGTGATGTCAAGAAGAGCAGTGAACATTGAATCGCTAATAGGTAAGTTAAAAAAGAAATCCATTGGTTTCACTATGTTATTGTTAATGCCAATCTATACAGCGTATGATGACATCTTGTTCTTTATGAACAATTAATACAGATTCTATATCTCACAATTGCACTATCTCAAGCCCAAAATCAATGCAAATTTCCATTGGCTCTATAGGAAGCTAAATGAAAAATAATCTCTGTGGAGTCTAACTCATGAACACTTGCTCACATGTCAGGCGCATTAACCTAGAGAGCCACTGGACCATCACAGGAGAAATGTGATGTCAAAAAGAGCAGTGAACATTGAATCGCTAATAGGTAAATTAAAAAAGAAATCCATTGGTTTCACTATGTTATTGTTAATGCCAATTTATACAGTGTATGATGACATCTTGTTCTTTATGAACAATTAATACAGATTCTATATCTCACAATTGCACTATCTCAAGCCCAAAATCAATGCAAATTTCCATTGGCTCTATAGGAAGCTAAATGAAAAATAATCTCTGTGGAGTATAACTCATGAACACTTGCTCACATGTCAGGCGCATTAACCTAGAGAGCCACTGGACAATCACAGGAGAAATGTGATGTCAAGAAGAGCAGTGAACATTGAATCGCTAATAGGTAAGTTAAAAAAGAAATCCCTTGGTTTCACCATGCTATTGTTAATGCCAATCTATACAGCGTATGATGACATCTTGTTCTTTATGAACAATTAATACAGATTCTATTTCTCACAATTGCACTATCTCAAGTCCAAAATCAATGCAAATTTCCATTGGCTCTATAAGAAGCTTATGAGTAAGTAAATTAAAAATACTTTCCATGGAGTTGAACTCATGAACATCTGGTCACAAAGCAGGCGCATCAACCCAGTAAGCCAGTGGACCATCACAGGTGCAATTTGATGTCAAGAAGGGCAGTGAACATTGAATCGCTAATAGGTAAGTTAAAAAAGAAATCCATTGGTTTCACTATGTTATTGTTAATGCCAATCTATACAGCGTATGATGACATCTTGTTCTTTATGAACAATTAATACAGATTCTATATCTCACAATTGCACTATCTCAAGCCCAAAATCAATGCAAATTTCCATTGACTTTATAGGAAGCTAAATGAAAAATACTCTCCTTGGAGTCTAACTCATGAACACTTGCTCACATGTCAGGCGCATTAACCTAGAGAGCCACTGGACCATCACAGGAGAAATGTGATGTTAAGAAGAGCAGTGAACATTGAATCGCTAATAGGTAAGTTAAAAAAGAAATCCATTGGTTTCACTATGTTATTGTTAATGCCAATCTATACAGCGTATGATGACATCTTGTTCTTTATGAACAATTAAAACAGATTCTATATCTCACAATTGCACTATCTCTAGCCCAAAATCAATGCAAATTTCCATTTGCTCTATTGGAAGCTAAATGAAAAATAATCTCTGTGGAGTCGAAGTCATGAACACTTGCTCAAAAGTCAGGCACATTAACCCAGAGAGCCACTGGACCATCACAGGAGAAATGAGATGTCGAGCCCAAAATCAATGCAAATTTCCATTGGCTCTATAGGAAGCTAAATGAAAAATACTCTACTTGGAGTCTAACTCATGAACACTTGCTCACATTTCAGGCGCATTAACCTAGAGAGCCACTGGACCATCACAGGAGAAATGTGATGTCAAGAAGAGCAGTGAACATTGAATCGCTAATAGGTAAGTTAAAAAAGAAATCCATTGGTTTCACTATGTTATTGTTAATGCCAATCTATACAGCGTATGATGACATCTTGTTCTTTATGAACAATTAATACAGATTCTATATCTCACAATTGCACTATCTCAAGCCCAAAATCAATGCAAATTTCCATTGGCTCTATAGGAAGCTAAATGAAAAATAATCTCTGTGGAGTCTAACTCATGAACACTTGCTCACATGTCAGGCGCATTAACCTAGAGAGCCACTGGACCATCACAGGAGAAATGTGATGTCAAAAAGAGCAGTGAACATTGAATCGCTAATAGGTAAATTAAAAAAGAAATCCATTGGTTTCACTATGTTATTGTTAATGCCAATTTATACAGTATATGATGACATCTTGTTCTTTATGAACAATTAAAACAGATTCTATATCTCACAATTGCACTATCTCTAGCCCAAAATCAATGCAAATTTCCATTTGCTCTATTGGAAGCTAAATGAAAAATAATCTCTGTGGAGTCGAAGTCATGAACACTTGCTCAAAAGTCAGGCACATTAACCCAGAGAGCCACTGGACCATCACAGGAGAAATGAGATGTCGAGCCCAAAATCAATGCAAATTTCCATTGGCTCTATAGGAAGCTAAATGAAAAATACTCTCCTTGGAGTTTAACTCATGAACACTTGCTCACATGTCAGGCGCATTAACCTAGAGAGCCACTGGACCATCACAGGAGAAATGTGATGTCAAGAAGAGCAGTGAACATTGAATCGCTAATAGGTAAGTTAAAAAAGAAATCCATTGGTTTCACTATGTTATTGTTAATGCCAATCTATACAGCGTATGATGACATCTTGTTCTATATGAACAATTAATACAGATTCCATATCTCACAATTGCACTATCTCAAGACCAAAATCAATGCAAATTTAGATTGGCTCTATAGGAAGCTAAATGAAAAATAATCTCTGTGGAGTCTAACTCATGAACACTTGCTCACATGTCAGGCGCATTAACCTAGAGAGCCACTGGACCATCAAATGAGAAATGTGATGTCAAGAAGAGCAGTGAACTTTGAATCGCTAATAGGTAAGTTAAAAAAGAAATCCATTGGTTTCACTATGTTATTGTTAATGCCAATCTATACAGCGTATGATGACATCTTGTTCTTTATGAACAATTAATACAGATTCTATATCTCACAATTGCACTATCTCAAGCCCAAAATCAATGCAAATTTCCATTGGCTCTATAGGAAGCTAAATGAAAAATAATCTCTGTGGAGTCTAACTCATGAACACTTGCTCACATGTCAGGCGCATTAACCTAGAGAGCCACTGGACCATCACAGGAGAAATGTGATGTCAAAAAGAGCAGTGAACATTGAATCGCTAATAGGTAAATTAAAAAAGAAATCCATTGGTTTCACTATGTTATTGTTAATGCCAATTTATACAGTGTATGATGACATCTTGTTCTTTATGAACAATTAATACAGATTCTATATCTCACAATTGCACTATCTCAAGCCCAAAATCAATGCAAATTTCCATTGACTTTATAGGAAGCTAAATGAAAAATACTCTCCTTGGAGTCTAACTCATGAACACTTGCTCACATGTCAGGCGCATTAACCTAGAGAGCCACTGGACCATCACAGGAGAAATGTGATGTTAAGAAGAGCAGTGAACATTGAATCGCTAATAGGTAAGTTAAAAAAGAAATCCATTGGTTTCACTATGTTATTGTTAATGCCAATCTATACAGCGTATGATGACATCTTGTTCTTTATGAACAATTAAAACAGATTCTATATCTCACAATTGCACTATCTCTAGCCCAAAATCAATGCAAATTTCCATTTGCTCTATTGGAAGCTAAATGAAAAATAATCTCTGTGGAGTTGAAGTCATGAACACTTGCTCAAAAGTCAGGCACATTAACCCAGAGAGCCACTGGACCATCACAGGAGAAATGAGATGTCGAGCCCAAAATCAATGCAAATTTCCATTGGCTCTATAGGAAGCTAAATGAAAAATACTCTCCTTGGAGACTAACTCATGAACACTTGCTCACATTTCAGGCGCATTAACCTAGAGAGCCACTGGACCATCACAGGAGAAATGTGATGTCAAGAAGAGCAGTGAACATTGAATCGCTAATAGGTAAGTTAAAAAAGAAATCCATTGGTTTCACTATGTTATTGTTAATGCCAATCTTTACAGCGTATGATGACATCTTGTTCTTTATGAACAATTAATACAGATTCTATATCTCACAATTGCACTATCTCAAGCCCAAAATCAATGCAAATTTCCATTGGCTCTATAGGAAGCTAAATGAAAAATAATCTCTGTGGAGTATAACTCATGAACACTTGCTCACATGTCAGGCACATTAACCTAGAGAGCCACTGGACAATCACAGGAGAAATGTGATGTCAAGAAGAGCAGTGAACATTGAATCGCTAATAGGTAAGTTAAAAAAGAAATCCCTTGGTTTCACCATGCTATTGTTAATGCCAATCTATACAGCGTATGATGACATCTTGTTCTTTATGAACAATTAATACAGATTCTATTTCTCACAATTGCACTATCTCAAGTCCAAAATCAATGCAAATTTCCATTGGCTCTATAAGAAGCTTATGAGTAAGTAAATTAAAAATACTTTCCATGGAGTTGAACTCATGAACATCTGTTCACAAAGCAGGCGCATCAACCCAGTAAGCCAGTGGACCATCACAGGTGCAATTTGATGTCAAGAAGGGCAGTGAACATTGAATCGCTAATAGGTAAGTTAAAAAAGAAATCCATTGGTTTCACTATGTTATTGTTAATGCCAATCTATACAGCGTATGATGACATCTTGTTCTTTATGAACAATTAATACAGATTCTATATCTCACAATTGCACTATCTCAAGCCCAAAATCAATGCAAATTTCCATTGACTTTATAGGAAGCTAAATGAAAAATACTCTCCTTGGAGTCTAACTCATGAACACTTGCTCACATGTCAGGCGCATTAACCTAGAGAGCCACTGGACCATCACAGGAGAAATGTGATGTCAAGAAGAGCAGTGAACATTGAATCGCTAATAGGTAAGTTAAAAAAGAAATCCATTGGTTTCACTATGTTATTGTTAATGCCAATCTATACAGCGTATGATGACATCTTGTTCTTTATGAACAATTAATACAGATTCTATATCTCACAATTGCACTATCTCAAGCCCAAAATCAATGCAAATTTCCATTGACTTTATAGGAAGCTAAATGAAAAATACTCTCCTTGGAGTCTAACTCATGAACACTTGCTCACATGTCAGGCGCATTAACCTAGAGAGCCACTGGACCATCACAGAAGAATTGTGATGTCAAGAAGAGCAGTGAACATTGAATCGCTAATAGGTAAGTTAAAAAAGAAATCCATTGGTTTCACTATGTTATTGTTAATGCCAATCTATACAGCGTATGATGACATCTTGTTCTTTATGAACAATTAAAACAGATTCTATATCTCACAATTGCACTATCTCTAGCCCAAAATCAATGCAAATTTCCATTTGCTCTATTGGAAGCTAAATGAAAAATAATCTCTGTGGAGTCGAAGTCATGAACACTTGCTCAAAAGTCAGGCACATTAACCCAGAGAGCCACTGGACCATCACAGGAGAAATGAGATGTCGAGCCCAAAATCAATGCAAATTTCCATTGGCTCTATAGGAAGCTAAATGAAAAATACTCTCCTTGGAGTCTAACTCATGAACACTTGCTCACATTTCAGGCGCATTAACCTAGAGAGCCACTGGACCATCACAGGAGAAATGTGATGTCAAGAAGAGCAGTGAACATTGAATCGCTAATAGGTAAGTTAAAAAAGAAATCCATTGGTTTCACTATGTTATTGTTAATGCCAATCTATACAGCGTATGATGACATCTTGTTCTTTATGAACAATTAATACAGATTCTATATCTCACAATTGCACTATCTCAAGACCAAAATCAATGCAAATTTAGATTGGCTCTATAGGAAGCTAAATGAAAAATAATCTCTGTGGAGTCTAACTCATGAACACTTGCTCACATG
This sequence comes from Phyllobates terribilis, assembly GCF_046119375.1. Lineage (NCBI taxonomy): Eukaryota > Metazoa > Chordata > Amphibia > Anura > Dendrobatidae > Phyllobates > Phyllobates terribilis. The sequence goes on along the minus strand of NW_027362764.1, from coordinate 320,843,976 downwards.
TCAGGCGCATTAACCTAGAGAGCCACTGGACCATAAAAGGAGAAATGTGATGTCAAGAAGAGCAGTGAATATTGAATCGCTAATAGGTAAGTTAAAAAAGAAATCCATTGGTTTCACTATGTTATTGTTAATGCCAATCTATAAAGCGTATGATGACATCTTGTTCTTTATGAACAATTAATACAGATTCTATATCTCACAATTGCACTATCTCAAGCCCAAAATCAATGCAAATTTCCATTGGCTCTATAGGAAGCTAAATGAAAAATAATCTCTGTGGAGTCTAACTCATGAACACTTGCTCACATATCAGGCGCATTAACCTAGAGAGCCACTGGACCATCACAGGAGAAATGTGATGTCAAGAAGAGCAGTGAACATTGAATCGCTAATAGGTAAGTTAAAAAAGAAATCCATTGGTTTCACTATGTTATTGTTAATGCCAATCTATACAGCGTATGATGACATCTTGTTCTTTATGAACAATTAATGCAGATTCTATTTCTCACAATTGCACTGTCTCTAGCCCAAAATCAATGCAAATTTCCATTTGCTCTATTGGAAGCTAAATGAAAAATAATCTCTGTGGAGTCGAAGTCATGAACACTTGCTCAAAAGTCAGGCACATTAACCCAGAGAGCCACTGGACCATCACAGGAGAAATGTGATGTCAAGAAGAGCAGTGAACATTGAATCGCTAATAGGTAAGTTAAAAAAGAAATCCCTTGGTTTCACTATGTTATTGTTAATGCCAATCTATACAGCGTATGATGACATCTTGTTCTTTATGAACAATTAATACAGATTCTATTTCTCACAATTGCACTATCTCAAGTCCAAAATCAATGCAAATTTCCATTGGCTCTATAAGAAGCTTATGAGTAAGTAAATTAAAAATACTTTCCATGAAGTTGAACTCATGAACATCTGTTCACAAAGCAGGCGCATCAACCCAGTAAGCCAGTGGACCATCACAGGTGCATTTTGATGTCAAGAAGGGCAGTGAACATTGAATCGCTAATAGGTAAGTTAAAAAAGAAATCCATTGGTTTCACTATGTTATTGTTAATGCCAATCTATACAGCGTATGATGACATCTTGTTCTTTATGAACAATTAAAACAGATTCTATATCTCACAATTGCACTATCTCTAGCCCAAAATCAATGCAAATTTCCATTTGCTCTATTGGAAGCTAAATGAAAAATAATCTCTGTGGAGTCGAAGTCATGAACACTTGCTCAAAAGTCAGGCACATTAACCCAGAGAGTCACTGAACCATCACAGGAGAAATGAGATGTCGAGCTCAAAATCAATGCAAATTTCCATTGGCTCTATAGGAAGCTAAATGAAAAATACTCTCCTTGGAGTCTAACTCATGAACACTTGCTCACATTTCAGGCGCATTAACCTAGAGAGCCACTGGACCATCACAGGAGAAATGTGATGTCAAGAAGAGCAGTGAACATTGAATCACTAATAGGTAAGTTAAAAAAGAAATCCATTGGTTTCACTATGTTATTGTTAATGCCAATCTATACAGCGTATGATGACATCTTGTTCTTTATGAACAATTAATACAGATTCCATATCTCACAATTGCACTATCTCAAGACCAAAATCAATGCAAATTTAGATTGGCTCTATAGGAAGCTAAATGAAAAATAATCTCTGTGGAGTCTAACTCATAAACACTTGCTCACATGTCAGGCGCATTAACCTAGAGAGCCACTGGACCATCAAAGGAGAAATGTGATGTCAAGAAGAGCAGTGAACATTGAATCGCTAATAGGTAAGTTAAAAAAGAAATCCATTGGTTTCACTATGTTATTGTTAATGCCAATCTATACAGCGTATGATGACATCTTGTTCTTTATGAACAATTAATACAGATTCTATATCTCACAATTGCACTATCTCAAGCCCAAAATCAATGCAAATTTCCATTGGCTCTATAGGAAGCTAAATGAAAAATAATCTCTGTGGAGTATAACTCATGAACACTTGCTCACATGTCAGGCGCATTAACCTAGAGAGCCACTGGACAATCACAGGAGAAATGTGATGTCAAGAAGAGCAGTGAACATTGAATCGCTAATAGGTAAGTTAAAAAAGAAATCCCTTGGTTTCACCATGCTATTGTTAATGCCAATCTATACAGCGTATGATGACATCTTGTTCTTTATGAACAATTAATACAGATTCTATTTCTCAAAATTGCACTATCTCAAGTCCAAAATCAATGCAAATTTCCATTGGCTCTATAAGAAGCTTATGAGTAAGTAAATTAAAAATACTTTCCATGGAGTTGAACTCATGAACATCTGTTCACAAAGCAGGCGCATCAACCCAGTAAGCCAGTGGACCATCACAGGTGCAATTTGATGTCAAGAAGGGCAGTGAACATTGAATCGCTAATAGGTAAGTTAAAAAAGAAATCCATTGGTTTCACTATGTTATTGTTAATGCCAATCTATACAGCGTATGATGACATCTTGTTCTTTATGAACAATTAATACAGATTCTATATCTCACAATTGCACTATCTCAAGCCCAAAATCAATGCAAATTTCCATTGACTTTATAGGAAGCTAAATGAAAAATACTCTCCTTGGAGTCTAACTCATGAACACTTGCTCACATGTCAGGCGCATTAACCTAGAGAGCCACTGGACCATCACAGGAGAAATGTGATGTCAAGAAGAGCAGTGAACATTGAATCGCTAATAGGTAAGTTAAAAAAGAAATCCATTGGTTTCACTATGTTATTGTTAATGCCAATCTATACAGCGTATGATGACATCTTGTTCTTTATGAACAATTAAAACAGATTCTATATCTCACAATTGCACTATCTCTAGCCCAAAATCAATGCAAATTTCCATTTGCTCTATTGGAAGCTAAATGAAAAATAATCTCTGTGGAGTCGAAGTCATGAACACTTGCTCAAAAGTCAGGCACATTAACCCAGAGAGCCACTGGACCATCACAGGAGAAATGAGATGTCGAGCCCAAAATCAATGCAAATTTCCATTGGCTCTATAGGAAGCTAAATGAAAAATACTCTCCTTGGAGTCTAACTCATGAACACTTGCTCACATTTCAGGCGCATTAACCTAGAGAGCCACTGGACCATCACAGGAGAAATGTGATGTCAAGAAGAGCAGTGAACATTGAATCGCTAATAGGTAAGTTAAAAAAGAAATCCATTGGTTTCACTATGTTATTGTTAATGCCAATCTATACAGCGTATGATGACATCTTGTTCTTTATGAACAATTAATACAGATTCTATATCTCACAATTGCACTATCTCAAGCCCAAAATCAATGCAAATTTCCATTGGCTCTATAGGAAGCTAAATGAAAAATAATCTCTGTGGAGTCTAACTCATGAACACTTGCTCACATGTCAGGCGCATTAACCTAGAGAGCCACTGGACCATCACAGGAGAAATGTGATGTCAAAAAGAGCAGTGAACATTGAATCGCTAATATGTAAATTAAAAAAGAAATCCATTGGTTTCACTATGTTATTGTTAATGCCAATCTATACAGTGTATGATGACATCTTGTTCTTTATGAACAATTAATACAGATTCTATATCTCACAATTGCACTATCTCAAGCCCAAAATCAATGCAAATTTCCATTGGCTCTATAGGAAGCTAAATGAAAAATAATCTCTGTGGAGTATAACTCATGAACACTTGCTCACATGTCAGGCGCATTAACCTAGAGAGCCACTGGACCATCACAGGAGAAATGTTATGTCAAGAAGAGCAGTGAACATTGAATCGCTAATAGGTAAGTTAAAAAAGAAATCCATTGGTTTCACTATGTTATTGTTAATGCCAATCTATACAGCGTATGATGACATCTTGTTCTTTATGAACAATTAATACAGATTCTATATCTCACAATTGCACTATCTCAAGCCCAAAATCAATGCAAATTTCCATTGACTTTATAGGAAGCTAAATGAAAAATATTCTCCTTGGAGTCTAACTCATGAACACTTGCTCACATGTCAGGCGCATTAACCTAGAGAGCCACTGGACCATAAAAGGAGAAATGTGATGTCAAGAAGAGCAGTGAACATTGAATCGCTAATAGGTAAGTTAAAAAAGAAATCCATTGGTTTCACTATGTTATTGTTAATGCCAATCTATACAGCGTATGATGACATCTTGTTCTTTATGAACAATTAATACAGATTCTATATCTCACAATTGCACTATCTCAAGCCCAAAATCAATGCAAATTTCCATTGGCTCTATAGGAAGCTAAATGAAAAATACTCTCCTTGGAGTCTAACTCATGAACACTTGCTCACATTTCAGGCGCATTAGCCTAGAGAGCCACTGGACCATCACAGGAGAAATGTGATGTCAAGAAGAGCAGTGAACATTGAATCGCTAATAGGTAAGTTAAAAAAGAAATCCATTGGTTTCACTATGTTATTGTTAATGCCAATCTATACAGCGTATGATGACATCTTGTTCTTTATGAACAATTAATACAGATTCTATATCTCACAATTGCACTATCTCAAGCCCAAAATCAATGCAAATTTCCATTGGCTCTATAGAAAGCTAAATGAAAAATAATCTCTGTGGAGTCTAACTCATGAACACTTGCTCACATGTCAGGCGCATTAACCTAGACATCCACTGGACCATCACAGGAGAAATGTGATGTCAAAAAGAGCAGTGAACATTGAATCGCTAATAGGTAAATTAAAAAAGAAATCCATTGGTTTCACTATGTTATTGTTAATGCCAATCTATACAGTGTATGATGACATCTTGTTCTTTATGAACAATTAATACAGATTCTATATCTCACAATTGCACTATCTCAAGCCCAAAATCAATGCAAATTTCCATTGGCTCTATAGGAAGCTAAATGAAAAATAATCTCTGTGGAGTATAACTCATGAACACTTGCTCACATGTCAGGCGCATTAACCTAGAGAGCCACTGGACAATCACAGGAGAAATGTGATGTCAAGAAGAGCAGTGAACATTGAATCGCTAATAGGTAAGTTAAAAAAGAAATCCCTTGGTTTCACCATGCTATTGTTAATGCCAATCTATACAGCGTATGATGACATCTTGTTCTTTATGAACAATTAATACAGATTCTATTTCTCACAATTGCACTATCTCAAGTCCAAAATCAATGCAAATTTCCATTGGCTCTATAAGAAGCTTATGAGTAAGTAAATTAAAAATACTTTCCATGGAGTTGAACTCATGAACATCTGTTCACAAAGCAGGCGCATCAACCCAGTAAGCCAGTGGACCATCACAGGTGCATTTTGATGTCAAGAAGGGCAGTGAACATTGAATCGCTAATAGGTAAGTTAAAAAAGAAATCCATTGGTTTCACTATGTTATTGTTAATGCCAATCTATACAGCGTATGATGACATCTTGTTCTTTATGAACAATTAATACAGATTCTATATCTCACAATTGCACTATCTCAAGCCCAAAATCAATACAAATTTCCATTGACTTTATAGGAAGCTAAATGAAAAATACTCTCCTTGGAGTCTAACTCATGAACACTTGCTCACATGTAAGGCGCATTAACCTAGAGAGCCACTGGACCATCACAGGAGAAATGTGATGTCAAGAAGAGCAGTGAACATTGAATCGCTAATAGGTAAGTAAAAAAAGAAATCCATTGGTTTCACTATGTTATTGTTAATGCCAATCTATACAGCGTATGATGACATCTTGTTCTTTATGAACAATTAATACAGATTCCATATCTCACAATTGCACTATCTCAAGACCAAAATCAATGCAAATTTAGATTGGCTCTATAGGAAGCTAAATGAAAAATAATCTCTGTGGAGTCTAACTCATGAACACTTGCTCACATGTCAGGCGCATTAACCTAGAGAGCCACTGGACCATAAAAGGAGAAATGTGATGTCAAGAAGAGCAGTGAATATTGAATCGCTAATAGGTAAGTTAAAAAAGAAATCCATTGGTTTCACTATGTTATTGTTAATGCCAATCTATAAAGCGTATGATGACATCTTGTTCTTTATGAACAATTAATACAGATTCTATATCTCACAATTGCACTATCTCAAGCCCAAAATCAATGCAAATTTCCATTGGCTCTATAGGAAGCTAAATGAAAAATAATCTCTGTGGAGTCTAACTCATGAACACTTGCTCACATGTCAGGCGCATTAACCTAGAGAGCCACTGGACCATCACAGGAGAAATGTGATGTCAAGAAGAGCAGTGAACATTGAATCGCTAATAGGTAAGTTAAAAAAGAAATCCATTGGTTTCACTATGTTATTGTTAATGCCAATCTATACAGCGTATGATGACATCTTGTTCTTTATGAACAATTAATGCAGATTCTATTTCTCACAATTGCACTATCTCTAGCCCAAAATCAATGCAAATTTCCATTTGCTCTATTGGAAGCTAAATGAAAAATAATCTCTGTGGAGTCGAAGTCATGAATACTTGCTCAAAAGTCAGGCACATTAACCCAGAGAGCCACTGGACCATCACAGGAGAAATGTGATGTCAAGAAGAGCAGTGAACATTGAATCGCTAATAGGTAAGTTAAAAAAGAAATCCCTTGGTTTCACTATGTTATTGTTAATGCCAATCTATACAGCGTATGATGACATCTTGTTCTTTATGAACAATTAATACAGATTCTATTTCTCACAATTGCACTATCTCAAGTCCAAAATCAATGCAAATTTCCATTGGCTCTATAAGAAGCTTATGAGTAAGTAAATTAAAAATACTTTCCATGGAGTTGAACTCATGAACATCTGTTCACAAAGCAGGCGCATCAACCCAGTAAGCCAGTGGACCATCACAGGTGCATTTTGATGTCAAGAAGGGCAGTGAACATTGAATCGCTAATAGGTAAGTTAAAAAAGAAATCCATTGGTTTCACTATGTTATTGTTAATGCCAATCTATACAGCGTATGATGACATCTTGTTCTTTATGAACAATTAATACAGATTCTATATCTCACAATTGCACTATCTCAAGCCCAAAATCAATACAAATTTCAATTGACTTTATAGGAAGCTAAATGAAAAATACTCTCCTTGGAGTCTAACTCATGAACACTTGCTCACATGTCAGGCGCATTAACCTAGAGAGCCACTGGACCATCACAGGAGAAATGTGATGTCAAGAAGAGCAGTGAACATTGAATCGCTAATAGGTAAGTAAAAAAAGAAATCCATTGGTTTCACTATGTTATTGTTAATGCCAATCTATACAGCGTATGATGACATCTTGTTCTTTATGAACAATTAATACAGATTCCATATCTCACAATTGCACTATCTCAAGACCAAAATCAATGCAAATTTAGATTGGCTCTATAGGAAGCTAAATGAAAAATAATCTCTGTGGAGTCTAACTCATGAACACTTGCTCACATGTCAGGCGCATTAACCTAGAGAGCCACTGGACCATAAAAGGAGAAATGTGATGTCAAGAAGAGCAGTGAATATTGAATCGCTAATAGGTAAGTTAAAAAAGAAATCCATTGGTTTCACTATGTTATTGTTAATGCCAATCTATAAAGCGTATGATGACATCTTGTTCTTTATGAACAATTAATACAGATTCTATATCTCACAATTGCACTATCTCAAGCCCAAAATCAATGCAAATTTCCATTGGCTCTATAGGAAGCTAAATGAAAAATAATCTCTGTGGAGTCTAACTCATGAACACTTGCTCACATGTCAGGCGCATTAACCTAGAGAGCCACTGGACCATCAAAGGAGAAATGTGATGTCAAGAAGAGCAGTGAACATTGAATCGCTAATAGGTAAGTTAAAAAAGAAATCCATTGGTTTCACTATGTTATTGTTAATGCCAATCTATACAGCGTATGATGATATCTTGTTCTTTATGAACAATTAATGCAGATTCTATTTCTCACAATTGCACTATCTCTAGCCCAAAATCAATGCAAATTTCCATTTGCTCTATTGGAAGCTAAATGAAAAATAATCTCTGTGGAGTCGAAGTCATGAACACTTGCTCAAAAGTCAGGCACATTAACCCAGAGAGCCACTGGACCATCACAGGAGAAATGTGATGTCAAGAAGAGCAGTGAACATTGAATCGCTAATAGGTAAGTTAAAAAAGAAATCCCTTGGTTTCACTATGTTATTGTTAATGCCAATCTATACAGCGTAAGATGACATCTTGTTCTTTATGAACAATTAATACAGATTCTATTTCTCACAATTGCACTATCTCAAGTCCAAAATCAATGCAAATTTCCATTGGCTCTATAAGAAGCTTATGAGTAAGTAAATTAAAAATACTTTCCATGGAGTTGAACTCATGAACATCTGTTCACAAAGCAGGCGCATCAACCCAGTAAGCCAGTGGACCATCACAGGTGCATTTTGATGTCAAGAAGGGCAGTGAACATTGAATCGCTAATAGGTAAGTTAAAAAAGAAATCCATTGGTTTCACTATGTTATTGTTAATGCCAATCTATACAGCGTATGATGACATCTTGTTCTTTATGAACAATTAAAACAGATTCTATATCTCACAATTGCACTATCTCTAGCCCAAAATCAATGCAAATTTCCATTTGCTCTATTGGAAGCTAAATGAAAAATAATCTCTGTGGAGTCGAAGTCATGAACACTTGCTCAAAAGTCAGGCACATTAACCCAGAGAGTCACTGAACCATCACAGGAGAAATGAGATGTCGAGCTCAAAATCAATGCAAATTTCCATTGGCTCTATAGGAAGCTAAATGAAAAATACTCTCCTTGGAGTCTAACTCATGAACACTTGCTCACATTTCAGGCGCATTAACCTAGAGAGCCACTGGACCATCACAGGAGAAATGTGATGTCAAGAAGAGCAGTGAACATTGAATCACTAATAGGTAAGTTAAAAAAGAAATCCATTGGTTTCACTATGTTATTGTTAATGCCAATCTATACAGCGTATGATGACATCTTGTTCTTTATGAACAATTAATACAGATTCCATATCTCACAATTGCACTATCTCAAGACCAAAATCAATGCAAATTTAGATTGGCTCTATAGGAAGCTAAATGAAAAATAATCTCTGTGGAGTCTAACTCATAAACACTTGCTCACATGTCAGGCGCATTAACCTAGAGAGCCACTGGACCATCAAAGGAGAAATGTGATGTCAAGAAGAGCAGTGAACATTGAATCGCTAATAGGTAAGTTAAAAAAGAAATCCATTGGTTTCACTATGTTATTGTTAATGCCAATCTATACAGCGTATGATGACATCTTGTTCTTTATGAACAATTAATACAGATTCTATATCTCACAATTGCACTATCTCAAGCCCAAAATCAATGCAAATTTCCATTGGCTCTATAGGAAGCTAAATGAAAAATAATCTCTGTGGAGTCTAACTCATGAACACTTGCTCACATGTCAGGCGCATTAACCTAGAGAGCCACTGGACCATCACAGGAGAAATGTGATGTCAAGAAGAGCAGTGAACATTGAATCGCTAATAGGTAAGTTAAAAAAGAAATCCATTGGTTTCACTATGTTATTGTTAATGCCAATCTATACAGCGTATGATGACATCTTGTTCTTTATGAACAATTAATGCAGATTCTATTTCTCACAATTGCACTATCTCAAGTCCAAAATCAATGCAAATTTCCATTGGCTCTATAAGAAGCTTCTGAGTAAGTAAATTAAAAATACTTTCCATGGAGTTGCACTCATGAACATCTGTTCTCAAAGCAGGCGCATCAACCCAGTAAGCCAGTGGACTATCACAGGTGCAATTTGATGTCAAGAAGGGCAGTGAACATTGAATCGCTAATAGGTAAGTTAAAAAAGAAATCCATTGGTTTCACTATGTTATTGTTAATGCCAATCTATACAGCGTATGATGACATCTTGTTCTTTATGAACAATTAATACAGATTCTATATCTCACAATTGCACTATCTCAAGCCCAAAATCAATGCAAATTTCCATTGGCTCTATAGGAAGCTAAATGAAAAATAATCTCTGTGGAGTATAACTCATGAACACTTGCTCACATGTCAGGCGCATTAACCTAGAGAGCCACTGGACCATCACAGGAGAAATGTTATGTCAAGAAGAGCAGTGAACATTGAATCGCTAATAGGTAAGTTAAAAAAGAAATCCATTGGTTTCACTATGTTATTGTTAATGCCAATCTATACAGCGTATGATGACATCTTGTTCTTTATGAACAATTAATACAGATTCTATATCTCACAATTGCACTATCTCAAGCCCAAAATCAATGCAAATTTCCATTGACTTTATAGGAAGCTAAATGAAAAATATTCTCCTTGGAGTCTAACTCATGAACACTTGCTCACATGTCAGGCGCATTAACCTAGAGAGCCACTGGACCATAAAAGGAGAAATGTGATGTCAAGAAGAGCAGTGAACATTGAATCGCTAATAGGTAAGTTAAAAAAGAAATCCATTGGTTTCACTATGTTATTGTTAATGCCAATCTATACAGCGTATGATGACATCTTGTTCTTTATGAACAATTAATACAGATTCTATATCTCACAATTGCACTATCTCAAGCCCAAAATCAATGCAAATTTCCATTGGCTCTATAGGAAGCTAAATGAAAAATACTCTCCTTGGAGTCTAACTCATGAACACTTGCTCACATTTCAGGCGCATTAGCCTAGAGAGCCACTGGACCATCACAGGAGAAATGTGATGTCAAGAAGAGCAGTGAACATTGAATCGCTAATAGGTAAGTTAAAAAAGAAATCCATTGGTTTCACTATGTTATTGTTAATGCCAATCTATACAGCGTATGATGACATCTTGTTCTTTATGAACAATTAATACAGATTCTATATCTCACAATTGCACTATCTCAAGCCCAAAATCAATGCAAATTTCCATTGGCTCTATAGAAAGCTAAATGAAAAATAATCTCTGTGGAGTCTAACTCATGAACACTTGCTCACATGTCAGGCGCATTAACCTAGACATCCACTGGACCATCACAGGAGAAATGTGATGTCAAAAAGAGCAGTGAACATTGAATCGCTAATAGGTAAATTAAAAAAGAAATCCATTGGTTTCACTATGTTATTGTTAATGCCAATCTATACAGTGTATGATGACATCTTGTTCTTTATGAACAATTAATACAGATTCTATATCTCACAATTGCACTATCTCAAGTCCAAAATCAATGCAAATTTCCATTGGCTCTATAAGAAGCTTATGAGTAAGTAAATTAAAAATACTTTCCATGGAGTTGAACTCATGAACATCTGTTCACAAAGCAGGCGCATCAACCCAGTAAGCCAGTGGACCATCACAGGTGCATTTTGATGTCAAGAAGGGCAGTGAACATTGAATCGCTAATAGGTAAGTTAAAAAAGAAATCCATTGGTTTCACTATGTTATTGTTAATGCCAATCTATACAGCGTATGATGACATCTTGTTCTTTATGAACAATTAATACAGATTCTATATCTCACAATTGCACTATCTCAAGCCCAAAATCAATACAAATTTCCATTGACTTTATAGGAAGCTAAATGAAAAATACTCTCCTTGGAGTCTAACTCATGAACACTTGCTCACATGTCAGGCGCATTAACCTAGAGAGCCACTGGACCATCACAGGAGAAATGTGATGTCAAGAAGAGCAGTGAACATTGAATCGCTAATAGGTAAGTAAAAAAAGAAATCCATTGGTTTCACTATGTTATTGTTAATGCCAATCTATACAGCGTATGATGACATCTTGTTCTTTATGAACAATTAATACAGATTCCATATCTCACAATTGCACTATCTCAAGACCAAAATCAATGCAAATTTAGATTGCTCTATAGGAAGCTAAATGAAAAATAATCTCTGTGGAGTCTAACTCATGAACACTTGCTCACATGTCAGGCGCATTAACCTAGAGAGCCACTGGACCATAAAAGGAGAAATGTGATGTCAAGAAGAGCAGTGAATATTGAATCGCTAATAGGTAAGTTAAAAAAGAAATCCATTGGTTTCACTATGTTATTGTTAATGCCAATCTATAAAGCGTATGATGACACCTTGTTCTTTATGAACAATTAATACAGATTCTATATCTCACAATTGCACTATCTCAAGCCCAAAATCAATGCAAATTTCCATTGGCTCTATAGGAAGCTAAATGAAAAATAATCTCTGTGGAGTCTAACTCATGAACACTTGCTCACATGTCAGGGGCATTAACCTAGAGAGCCACTGGACCATCACAGGAGAAATGTGATGTCAAGAAGAGCAGTGAACATTGAATCGCTAATAGGTAAGTTAAAAAAGAAATCCATTGGTTTCACTATGTTATTGTTAATGCCAATCTATACAGCGTATGATGATATCTTGTTCTTTATGAACAATTAATGCAGATTCTATTTCTCACAATTGCACTATCTCTAGCCCAAAATCAATGCAAATTTCCATTTGCTCTATTGGAAGCTAAATGAAAAATAATCTCTGTGGAGTCGAAGTCATGAACACTTGCTCAAAAGTCAGGCACATTAACCCAGAGAGCCACTGGACCATCACAGGAGAAATGTGATGTCAAGAAGAGCAGTGAACATTGAATCGCTAATAGGTAAGTTAAAAAAGAAATCCCTTGGTTTCACTATGTTATTGTTAATGCCAATCTATACAGCGTATGATGACATCTTGTTCTTTATGGACAATTAATACAGATTCTATTTCTCACAATTGCACTATCTCAAGTCCAAAATCAATGCAAATTTCCATTGGCTCTATAAGAAGCTTATGAGTAAGTAAATTAAAAATACTTTCCATGGAGTTGAACTCATGAACATCTGTTCACAAAGCAGGCGCATCAACCCAGTAAGCCAGTGGACCATCACAGGTGCATTTTGATGTCAAGAAGGGCAGTGAACATTGAATCGCTAATAGGTAAGTTAAAAAAGAAATCCATTGGTTTCACTATGTTATTGTTAATGCCAATCTATACAGCGTATGATGACATCTTGTTCTTTATGAACAATTAAAACAGATTCTATATCTCACAATTGCACTATCTCTAGCCCAAAATCAATGCAAATTTCCATTTGCTCTATTGGAAGCTAAATGAAAAATAATCTCTGTGGAGTCGAAGTCATGAACACTTGCTCAAAAGTCAGGCACATTAACCCAGAGAGTCACTGAACCATCACAGGAGAAATGAGATGTCGAGCTCAAAATCAATGCAAATTTCCATTGGCTCTATAGGAAGCTAAATGAAAAATACTCTCCTTGGAGTCTAACTCATGAACACTTGCTCACATTTCAGGCGCATTAACCTAGAGAGCCACTGGACCATCACAGGAGAAATGTGATGTCAAGAAGAGCAGTGAACATTGAATCACTAATAGGTAAGTTAAAAAAGAAATCCATTGGTTTCACTATGTTATTGTTAATGCCAATCTATACAGCGTATGATGACATCTTGTTCTTTATGAACAATTAATACAGATTCCATATCTCACAATTGCACTATCTCAAGACCAAAATCAATGCAAATTTAGATTGGCTCTATAGGAAGCTAAATGAAAAATAATCTCTGTGGAGTCTAACTCATAAACACTTGCTCACATGACAGGCGCATTAACCTAGAGAGCCACTGGACCATCAAAGGAGAAATGTGATGTCAAGAAGAGCAGTGAACATTGAATCGCTAATAGGTAAGTTAAAAAAGAAATCCATTGGTTTCACTATGTTATTGTTAATGCCAATCTATACAGCGTATGATGACATCTTGTTCTTTATGAACAATTAATACAGATTCTATATCTCACAATTGCACTATCTCAAGTCCAAAATCAATGCAAATTTCCATTGGCTCTATAGGAAGCTAAATGAAAAATAATCTCTGTGGAGTCTAACTCATGAACACTTGCTCACATGTCAGGCGCATTAACCTAGAGAGCCACTGGACCATCACAGGAGAAATGTGATGTCAAGAAGAGCAGTGAACATTGAATCGCTAATAGGTAAGTTAAAAAAGAAATCCATTGGTTTCACTATGTTATTGTGAATGCCAATCTATACAGCGTATGATGACATCTTGTTCTTTATGAACAATTAATGCAGATTCTATTTCTCACAATTGCACTATCTCAAGTCCAAAATCAATGCAAATTTCCATTGGCTCTATAAGAAGCTTCTGAGTAAGTAAATTAAAAATACTTTCCATGGAGTTGCACTCATGAACATCTGTTCTCAAAGCAGGCGCATCAACCCAGTAAGCCAGTGGACTATCACAGGTGCAATTTGATGTCAAGAAGGGCAGTGAACATTGAATCGCTAATAGGTAAGTTAAAAAAGAAATCCATTGGTTTCACTATGTTATTGTTAATGCCAATCTATACAGCGTATGATGACATCTTGTTCTTTATGAACAATTAAAACAGATTCTATATCTCACAATTGCACTATCTCTAGCCCAAAATCAATGCAAATTTCCATTTGCTCTATTGGAAGCTAAATGAAAAAGAATCTCTGTGGAGTCGAAGTCATGAACACTTGCTCAAAAGTCAGGCACATTAACCCAGAGAGCCACTGGACCATCACAGGAGAAATGGGATGTCGAGCCCAAAATCAATGCAAATTTCCATTGGCTCTATAGGAAGCTAAATGAAAAATAATCTCTGTGGGGTCTAACTCATGAACAATTGCTCACATGTCAGGCGCATTAACCTAGAGAGCCACTGGACCATCAAAGGAGAAATGTGATGTCAAAAAGAGCAGTGAACATTGAATCGCTAATAGGTAAGTTAAAAAAGAAATCCATTGGTTTCACTATGTTATTGTTAATGCCAATCTATACAGCGTATGATGACATCTTGTTCTTTATGAACAATTAATACAGATTCCATATCTCACAATTGCACTATCTCAAGACCAAAATCAATGCAAATTTAGATTGGCTCTATAGGAAGCTAAATGAAAAATAATCTCTGTGGAGTCTAACTCATAAACACTTGCTCACATGTCAGGCGCATTAACCTAGAGAGCCACTGGACCATCAAAGGAGAAATGTGATGTCAAGAAGAGCAGTGAACATTGAATCGCTAATAGGTAAGTTAAAAAAGAAATCCATTGGTTTCACTATGTTATTGTTAATGCCAATCTATACAGCGTATGATGACATCTTGTTCTTTATGAACAATTAAAACAGATTCTATATCTCACAATTGCACTATCTCAAGCCCAAAATCAATGCAAATTTCCATTGGCTCTATAGGAAGCTAAATGAAAAATAATCTCTGTGGAGTCTAACTCATGAACACTTGCTCACATGTCAGGCGCATTAACCTAGAGAGCCACTGGACCATCACAGGAGAAATGTGATGTCAAGAAGAGCAGTGAACATTGAATCGCTAATAGGTAAGTTAAAAAAGAAATTCATTGGTTTCACTATGTTATTGTTAATGCCAATCTATACAGCGTATGATGACATCTTGTTCTTTATGAACAATTAAAACAGATTCTATATCTCACAATTGCACTATCTCTAGCCCAAAATCAATGCAAATTTCCATTTGCTCTATTGGAAGCTAAATGAAAAATAATCTCTGTGGAGTCGAAGTCATGAACACTTGCTCAAAATTCAGGCACATTAACCCAGAGAGCCACTGGACCATCACAGGAGAAATGAGATGTCGAGCCCAAAATCAATGCAAATTTCCATTGGCTCTATAGGAAGCTAAATGAAAAATACTCTCCTTGGAGTCTAACTCATGAACACTTGCTCACATTTCAGGCGCATTAACCTAGAGAGCCACTGGACCATCACAGGAGAAATGTGATGTCAAGAAGAGCAGTGAACATTGAATCGCTAATAGGTAAGTTAAAAAAGAAATCCATTGGTTTCACTATGTTATTGTTAATGCCAATCTATACAGCGTATGATGACATCTTGTTCTTTATGAACAATTAATACAGATTCTATATCTCACAATTGCACTATCTCAAGCCCAAAATCAATGCAAATTTCCATTGGCTCTATAGGAAGCTAAATGAAAAATAATCTCTGTGGAGTCTAACTCATGAACACTTGCTCACATGTCAGGCGCATTAACCTAGAGAGCCACTGGACCATCACAGGAGAAATGTGATGTCAAAAAGAGCAGTGAACATTGAATCGCTAATAGGTAAATTAAAAAAGAAATCCATTGGTTTCACTATGTTATTGTTAATGCCAATCTATACAGTGTATGATGACATCTTGTTCTTTATGAACAATTAATACAGATTCTATATCTCACAATTGCACTATCTCAAGCCCAAAATCAATGCAAATTTCCATTGGCTCTATAGGAAGCTAAATGAAAAATAATCTCTGTGGAGTATAACTCATGAACACTTGCTCACATGTCAGGCGCATTAACCTAGAGAGCCACTGGACAATCAGAGGAGAAATGTGATGTCAAGGAGAGCAGTGAACATTGAATCGCTAATAGGTAAGTTAAAAAAGAAATCCATTGGTTTCACTATGTTATTGTTAATGCCAATCTATACAGCGTATGATGACATCTTGTTCTTTATGAACAATTAATACAGATTCTATATCTCACAATTGCACTATCTCAAGCCCAAAATCAATGCAAATTTCCATTGACTTTATAGGAAGCTAAATGAAAAATACTCTCCTTGGAGTCTAACTCATGAACACTTGCTCACATGTCAGGCGCATTAACCTAGAGAGCCACTGGACCATCACAGGAGAAATGTGATGTCAAGAAGAGCAGTGAACATTGAATCGCTAATAGGTAAGTTAAAAAAGAAATCCCTTGGTTTCACCATGCTATTGTTAATGCCAATCTATACAGCGTATGATGACATCTTGTTCTTTATGAACAATTAATACAGATTCTATTTCTCACAATTGCACTATCTCAAGTCCAAAATCAATGCAAATTTCCATTGGCTCTATAAGAAGCTTATGAGTAAGTAAATTAAAAATACTTTCCATGGAGTTGAACTCATGAACATCTGTTCACAAAGCAGGCGCATCAACCCAGTAAGCCAGTGGACCATCACAGGTGCATTTTGATGTCAAGAAGGGCAGTGAACATTGAATCGCTAATAGGTAAGTTAAAAAAGAAATCCATTGGTTTCACTATGTTATTGTTAATGCCAATCTATACAGCGTATGATGACATCTTGTTCTTTATGAACAATTAATACAGATTCCATATCTCACAATTGCACTATCTCAAGACCAAAATCAATGCAAATTTAGATTGGCTCTATAGGAAGCTAAATGAAAAATAATCTCTGTGGAGTCTAACTGATGAACACTTGCTCACATGTCAGGCGCATTAACCTAGAGAGCCACAGGACCATAAAAGGAGAAATGTGATGTCAAGAAGAGCAGTGAACATTGAATCGCTAATAGGTAAGTTAAAAAAGAAATCCATTGGTTTCACTATGTTATTGTTAATGCCAATCTATACAGCGTATGATGACATCTTGTTCTTTATGAACAATTAATACAGATTCTATATCTCACAATTGCACTATCTCAAGCCCAAAATCAATGCAAATTTCCATTGGCTCTATAGGAAGCTAAATGAAAAATACTCTCCTTGGAGTCTAACTCATGAACACTTGCTCACATTTCAGGCGCATTAACCTAGAGAGCCACTGGACCATCACAGGAGAAATGTGATGTCAAGAAGAGCAGTGAACATTGAATCGCTAATAGGTAAGTTAAAAAAGAAATCCATTGGTTTCACTATGTTATTGTTAATGCCAATCTATACAGCGTATGATGACATCTTGTTCTTTATGAACAATTAATACAGATTCTATATCTCACAATTGCACTATCTCAAGCCCAAAATCAATGCAAATTTCCATTGGCTCTATAGGAAGCTAAATGAAAAATAATCTCTGTGGAGTATAACTCATAAACACTTGCTCACATGTCAGGCGCTAATAGGTAAGTTAAAAAAGAAATCCATTGGTTTCACTATGTTATTGTTAATGCCAATCTATACAGCGTATGATGACATCTTGTTCTTTATGAACAATTAAAACAGATTCTATATCTCACAATTGCACTATCTCTAGCCCAAAATCAATGCAAATTTCCATTTGCTCTATTGGAAGCTAAATGAAAAATAATCTCTGTGGAGTCGAAGTCATGAACACTTGCTCAAAAGTCAGGCACATTAACCCAGAGAGTCACTGAACCATCACAGGAGAAATGAGATGTCGAGCTCAAAATCAATGCAAATTTCCATTGGCTCTATAGGAATCTAAATGAAAAATACTCTCTGTGGAGTCTAACTCATGAACACTTGCTCACATGTCAGGCGCATTGACCTAGAGAGCCACTGGACCATCACAGGAGAAATGTGATGTCAAAAAGAGCAGTGAACATTGAATCGCTAAGAGGTAAATTAAAAAAGAAATCCATTGGTTTCACTATGTTATTGTTAATGCCAATCTATACAGTGTATGATGCCATCTTGTTCTTTATGAACAATTAATACAGATTCTATATCTCACAATTGCACTATCTCAAGCCCAAAATCAATGCAAATTTCCATTGGCTCTATAGGAAGCTAAATGAAAAATAATCTCTGTGGAGTATAACTCATGAACACTTGCTCACATGTCAGGCGCATTAACCTAGAGAGCCACTGGACCATCACAGGAGAAATGTGATGTCAAGAAGAGCAGTGAACATTGAATCGCTAATAGGTAAGTTAAAAAAGAAATCCATTGGTTTCACTATGTTATTGTTAATGCCAATCTATACAGCGTATGATGACATCTTGTTCTTTATGAACAATTAATACAGATTCCATATCTCACAATTGCACTATCTCAAGACCAAAATCAATGCAAATTTAGATTGGCTCTATAGGAAGCTAAATGAAAAATAATCTCTGTGGAGTCTAACTCATAAACACTTGCTCACATGTCAGGCGCATTAACCTAGAGAGCCACTGGACCATCAAAGGAGAAATGTGATGTCAAGAAGAGCAGTGAACATTGAATCGCTAATAGGTAAGTTAAAAAAGAAATCCATTGGTTTCACTATGTTATTGTTAATGCCAATCTATACAGCGTATGATGACATCTTGTTCTTTATGAACAATTAATACAGATTCTATATCTCACAATTGCACTATCTCAAGCCCAAAATCAATGCAAATTTCCATTGGCTCTATAGGAAGCTAAATGAAAAATAATCTCTGTGGAGTCTAACTCATGAACACTTGCTCACATGTCAGGCGCATTAACCTAGAGAGCCACTGGACCATCACAGGAGAAATGTGATGTCAAGAAGAGCAGTGAACATTGAATCGCTAATAGGTAAGTTAAAAAAGAAATCCATTGGTTTCACTATGTTATTGTTAATGCCAATCTATACAGCGTATGATGACATCTTGTTCTTTATGAACAATTAAAACAGATTCTATTTCTCACAATTGCACTGTCTCAAGTCCAAAATCAATGCAAATTTCCATTGGCTCTATAAGAAGCTTCTGAGTAAGTAAATTAAAAATACTTTCCATGGAGTTGCACTCATGAACATGTGTTCTCAAAGCAGGCGCATCAACCCAGTAAGCCAGTGGACTATCACAGGTGCAATTTGATGTCAAGAAGGGCAATGAACATTGAATCGCTAATAGGTAAGTTAAAAAAGAAATCCATTGGTTTCACTATGTTATTGTTAATGCCAATCTATACAGCGTATGATGACATCTTGTTCTTTATGAACAATTAAAACAGATTCTATATCTCACAATTGCACTATCTCTAGCCCAAAATCAATGCAAATTTCCATTTGCTCTATTGGAAGCTAAATGAAAAATAATCTCTGTGGAGTCGAAGTCATGAACACTTGCTCAAAAGTCAGGCACATTAACCCAGAGAGCCACTGGACCATCACAGGAGAAATGAGATGTCGAGCCCAAAATCAATGCAAATTTCCATTGGCTCTATAGGAAGCTAAATGAAAAATAATCTCTGTGGAGTCTAACTCATGAACACTTGCTCACATGTCAGGCGCATTAACCTAGAGAGCCACTGGACAATCACAGGAGAAATGTGATGTCAAGAAGAGCAGTGAACATTGAATCGCTAATAGGTAAGTTAAAAAAGAAATCCCTTGGTTTCACCATGCTATTGTTAATGCCAATCTATACAGCGTATGATGACATCTTGTTCTTTATGAACAATTAATACAGATTCTATTTCTCACAATTGCACTATCTCAAGTCCAAAATCAATGCAAATTTCCATTGGCTCTATAAGAAGCTTATGAGTAAGTAAATTAAAAATACTTTCCATGGAGTTGAACTCATGAACATCTGTTCACAAAGCAGGCGCATCAACCCAGTAAGCCAGTGGACCATCACAGGTGCATTTTGATGTCAAGAAGGGCAGTGAACATTGAATCGCTAATAGGTAAGTTAAAAAAGAAATCCATTGGTTTCACTATGTTATTGTTAATGCCAATCTATACAGCGTATGATGACATCTTGTTCTTTATGAACAATTAATACAGATTCTATATCTCACAATTGCACTATCTCAAGCCCAAAATCAATACAAATTTCCATTGACTTTATAGGAAGCTAAATGAAAAATACTCTCCTTGGAGTCTAACTCATGAACACTTGCTCACATGTCAGGCGCATTAACCTAGAGAGCCACTGGACCATCACAGGAGAAATGTGATGTCAAGAAGAGCAGTGAACATTGAATCGCTAATAGGTAAGTAAAAAAAGAAATCCATTGGTTTCACTATGTTATTGTTAATGCCAATCTATACAGCGTATGATGACATCTTGTTCTTTATGAACAATTAATACAGATTCCATATCTCACAATTGCACTATCTCAAGACCAAAATCAATGCAAATTTAGATTGGCTCTATAGGAAGCTAAATGAAAAATAATCTCTGTGGAGTCTAACTCATGAACACTTGCTCACATGTCAGGCGCATTAACCTAGAGAGCCACTGGACCATAAAAGGAGAAATGTGATGTCAAGAAGAGCAGTGAACATTGAATCGCTAATAGGTAAGTTAAAAAAGAAATCCATTGGTTTCACTATGTTATTGTTAATGCCAATCTATAAAGCGTATGATGACATCTTGTTCTTTATGAACAATTAATACAGATTCTATATCTCACAATTGCACTATCTCAAGCCCAAAATCAATGCAAATTTCCATTGGCTCTATAGGAAGCTAAATGAAAAATAATCTCTGTGGAGTCTAACTCATGAACACTTGCTCACATGTCAGGCGCATTAACCTAGAGAGCCACTGGACCATCACAGGAGAAATGTGATGTCAAGAAGAGCAGTGAACATTGAATCGCTAATAGGTAAGTTAAAAAAGAAATCCATTGGTTTCACTATGTTATTGTTAATGCCAATCTATACAGCGTATGATGACATCTTGTTCTTTATGAACAATTAATGCAGATTCTATTTCTCACAATTGCACTATCTCTAGCCCAAAATCAATGCAAATTTCCATTTGCTCTATTGGAAGCTAAATGAAAAATAATCTCTGTGGAGTCGAAGTCATGAACACTTGCTCAAAAGTCAGGCACATTAACCCAGAGAGCCACTGGACCATCACAGGAGAAATGTGATGTCAAGAAGAGCAGTGAACATTGAATCGCTAATAGGTAAGTTAAAAAAGAAATCCCTTGGTTTCACTATGTTATTGTTAATGCCAATCTATACAGCGTATGATGACATCTTGTTCTTTATGAAATATTAATACAGATTCTATATCTCACAATTGCACTATCTCAAGCCCAAAATCAATGCAAATTTCCATTGGCTCTATAGGAAGCTAAATGAAAAATAATCTCTGTGGAGTCTAACTCATGAACACTTGCTCACATGTCAGGCGCATTAACCTAGAGAGCCACTGGACCATCACAGGAGAAATGTGATGTCAAGAAGAGCAGTGAACATTGAATCGCTAATAGGTAAGTTAAAAAAGAAATCCATTGGTTTCACTATGTTATTGTTAATGCCAATCTATACAGCGTATGATGACATCTTGTTCTTTATGAACAATTAAAACAGATTCTATTTCTCACAATTGCACTGTCTCAAGTCCAAAATCAATGCAAATTTCCATTGGCTCTATAAGAAGCTTCTGAGTAAGTAAATTAAAAATACTTTCCATGGAGTTGCACTCATGAACATGTGTTCTCAAAGCAGGCGCATCAACCCAGTAAGCCAGTGGACTATCACAGGTGCAATTTGATGTCAAGAAGGGCAGTGAACATTGAATCGCTAATAGGTAAGTTAAAAAAGAAATCCATTGGTTTCACTATGTTATTGTTAATGCCAATCTATACAGCGTATGATGACATCTTGTTCTTTATGAACAATTAAAACAGATTCTATATCTCACAATTGCACTATCTCTAGCCCAAAATCAATGCAAATTTCCATTTGCTCTATTGGAAGCTAAATGAAAAATAATCTCTGTGGAGTCGAAGTCATGAACACTTGCTCAAAAGTCAGGCACATTAACCCAGAGAGCCACTGGACCATCACAGGAGAAATGAGATGTCGAGCCCAAAATCAATGCAAATTTCCATTGGCTCTATAGGAAGCTAAATGAAAAATAATCTCTGTGGAGTCTAACTCATGAACAATTGCTCACATGTCAGGCGCATTAACCTAGAGAGCCACTGGACCATCACAGGAGAAATGTGATGTCAAGAAGAGCAGTGAACATTGAATCGCTAATAGGTAAGTTAAAAAAGAAATCCATTGGTTTCACTATGTTATTGTTAATGCCAATCTATACAGCGTATGATGACATCTTGTTCTTTATGAACAATTAAAACAGATTCTATTTCTCACAATTGCACTGTCTCAAGTCCAAAATCAATGCAAATTTCCATTGGCTCTATAAGAAGCTTCTGAGTAAGTAAATTAAAAATACTTTCCATGGAGTTGCACTCATGAACATGTGTTCTCAAAGCAGGCGCATCAACCCAGTAAGCCAGTGGACTATCACAGGTGCAATTTGATGTCAAGAAGGGCAGTGAACATTGAATCGCTAATAGGTAAGTTAAAAAAGAAATCCATTGGTTTCACTATGTTATTGTTAATGCCAATCTATACAGCGTATGATGACATCTTGTTCTTTATGAACAATTAAAACAGATTCTATATCTCACAATTGCACTATCTCTAGCCCAAAATCAATGCAAATTTCCATTTGCTCTATTGGAAGCTAAATGAAAAATAATCTCTGTGGAGTCGAAGTCATGAACACTTGCTCAAAAGTCAGGCACATTAACCCAGAGAGCCACTGGACCATCACAGGAGAAATGAGATGTCGAGCCCAAAATCAATGCAAATTTCCATTGGCTCTATAGGAAGCTAAATGAAAAATAATCTCTGTGGAGTCTAACTCATGAACAATTGCTCACATGTCAGGCGCATTAACCTAGAGAGCCACTGGACCATCAAAGGAGAAATGTGATGTCAAAAAGAGCAGTGAACATTGAATCGCTAATAGGTAAGTTAAAAAAGAAATCCATTGGTTTCACTATGTTATTGTTAATGCCAATCTATACAGCGTATGATGACATCTTGTTCTTTATGAACAATTAATACAGATTCTATATCTCACAATTGCACTATCTCAAGCCCAAAATCAATGCAAATTTAGATTGGCTCTATAGGAAGCTAAATGAAAAATAATCTCTGTGGAGTCTAACTCATGAACACTTGCTCACATGTCAGGCGCATTAACCTAGAGAGCCACTGGACCATAAAAGGAGAAATGTGATGTCAAGAAGAGCAGTGAACATTGAATCGCTAATAGGTAAGTTAAAAAAGAAATCCATTGGTTTCACTATGTTATTGTTAATGCCAATCTATAAAGCGTATGATGACATCTTGTTCTTTATGAACAATTAATACAGATTCTGTATCTCACAATTGCACTATCTCAAGCCCAAAATCAATGCAAATTTCCATTGGCTCTATAGGAAGCTAAATGAAAAATAATCTCTGTGGAGTCTAACTCATGAACACTTGCTCACATGTCAGGCGCATTAACCTAGAGAGCCACTGGACCATCACAGGAGAAATGTGATGTCAAGAAGAGCAGTGAACATTGAATCGCTAATAGGTAAGTTAAAAAAGAAATCCATTGGTTTCACTATGTTATTGTTAATGCCAATCTATACAGCGTATGATGACATCTTGTTCTTTATGAACAATTAATGCAGATTCTATTTCTCACAATTGCACTATCTCTAGCCCAAAATCAATGCAAATTTCCATTTGCTCTATTGGAAGCTAAATGAAAAATAATCTCTGTGGAGTCGAAGTCATGAACACTTGCTCAAAAGTCAGGCGCATTAACCTAGAGAGCCACTGGACAATCACAGGAGAAATGTGATGTCAAGAAGAGCAGTGAACATTGAATCGCTAATAGGTAAGTTAAAAAAGAAATCCCTTGGTTTCACCATGCTATTGTTAATGCCAATCTATACAGCGTATGATGACATCTTGTTCTTTATGAACAATTAATACAGATTCTATTTCTCACAATTGCACTATCTCAAGTCCAAAATCAATGCAAATTTCCATTGGCTCTATAAGAAGCTTATGAGTAAGTAAATTAAAAATACTTTCCATGGAGTTGAACTCATGAACATCTGTTCACAAAGCAGGCGCATCAACCCAGTAAGCCAGTGGACCATCACAGGTGCATTTTGATGTCAAGAAGGGCAGTGAACATTGAATCGCTAATAGGTAAGTTAAAAAAGAAATCCATTGGTTTCACTATGTTATTGTTAATGCCAATCTATACAGCGTATGATGACATCTTGTTCTTTATGAACAATTAATACAGATTCTATATCTCACAATTGCACTATCTCAAGCCCAAAATCAATACAAATTTCCATTGACTTTATAGGAAGCTAAATGAAAAATACTCTCCTTGGAGTCTAACTCATGAACACTTGCTCACATGTCAGGCGCATTAACCTAGAGAGCCACTGGACCATCACAGGAGAAATGTGATGTCAAGAAGAGCAGTGAACATTGAATCGCTAATAGGTAAGTAAAAAAAGAAATCCATTGGTTTCACTATGTTATTGTTAATGCCAATCTATACAGCGTATGATGACATCTTGTTCTTTATGAACAATTAATACAGATTCCATATCTCACAATTGCACTATCTCAAGACCAAAATCAATGCAAATTTAGATTGGCTCTATAGGAAGCTAAATGAAAAATAATCTCTGTGGAGTCTAACTCATGAACACTTGCTCACATGTCAGGCGCATTAACCTAGAGAGCCACTGGACCATAAAAGGAGAAATGTGATGTCAAGAAGAGCAGTGAACATTGAATCGCTAATAGGTAAGTTAAAAAAGAAATCCATTGGTTTCACTATGTTATTGTTAATGCCAATCTATAAAGCGTATGATGACATCTTGTTCTTTATGAACAATTAATACAGATTCTATATCTCACAATTGCACTATCTCAAGCCCAAAATCAATGCAAATTTCCATTGGCTCTATAGGAAGCTAAATGAAAAATAATCTCTGTGGAGTCTAACTCATGAACACTTGCTCACATGTCAGGCGCATTAACCTAGAGAGCCACTGGACCATCACAGGAGAAATGTGATGTCAAGAAGAGCAGTGAACATTGAATCGCTAATAGGTAAGTTAAAAAAGAAATCCATTGGTTTCACTATGTTATTGTTAATGCCAATCTATACAGCGTATGATGACATCTTGTTCTTTATGAACAATTAATGCAGATTCTATTTCTCACAATTGCACTATCTCTAGCCCAAAATCAATGCAAATTTCCATTTGCTCTATTGGAAGCTAAATGAAAAATAATCTCTGTGGAGTCGAAGTCATGAACACTTGCTCAAAAGTCAGGCACATTAACCCAGAGAGCCACTGGACCATCACAGGAGAAATGTGATGTCAAGAAGAGCAGTGAACATTGAATCGCTAATAGGTAAGTTAAAAAAGAAATCCCTTGGTTTCACTATGTTATTGTTAATGCCAATCTATACAGCGTATGATGACATCTTGTTCTTTATGAACAATTAATACATATTCTATTTCTCACAATTGCACTATCTCAAGTCCAAAATCAATGCAAATTTCCATTGGCTCTATAAGAAGCTTATGAGTAAGTAAATTAAAAATACTTTCCATGGAGTTGAACTCATGAACATCTGTTCACAAAGCAGGAGCATCAACCCAGTAAGCCAGTGGACCACCACAGGTGCATTTTGATGTCAAGAAGGGCAGTGAACATTGAATCGCTAATAGGTAAGTTAAAAAAGAAATCCATTGGTTTCACTATGTTATTGTTAATGCCAATCTATACAGCGTATGATGACATCTTGTTCTTTATGAACAATTAAAACAGATTCTATATCTCACAATTGCACTATCTCTAGCCCAAAATCAATGCAAATTTCCATTTGCTCTATTGGAAGCTAAATGAAAAATAATCTCTGTGGAGTCGAAGTCATGAACACTTGCTCAAAAGTCAGACACATTAACCCAGAGAGTCACTGAACCATCACAGGAGAAATGAGATGTCGAGCTCAAAATCAATGCAAATTTCCATTGGCTCTATAGGAAGCTAAATGAAAAATACTCTCCTTGGAGTGTAACTCATGAACACTTGCTCACATTTCAGGCGCATTAACCTAGAGAGCCACTGGACCATCACAGGAGAAATGTGATGTCAAGAAGAGCAGTGAACATTGAATCACTAATAGGTAAGTTAAAAAAGAAATCCATTGGTTTCACTATGTTATTGTTAATGCCAATCTATACAGCGTATGATGACATCTTGTTCTTTATGAACAATTAATACAGATTCTATATCTCACAATTGCACTATCTCAAGCCCAAAATCAATGCAAATTTCCATTGGCTCTATAGGAAGCTAAATGAAAAATAATCTCTGTGGAGTCTAACTCATGAACACTTGCTCACATGTCAGGCGCATTAACCTAGAGAGCCACTGGACCATCACAGGAGAAATGTGATGTCAAAAAGAGCAGTGAACATTGAATCGCTAATAGGTGAATTAAAAAAGAAATCCATTGGTTTCACTATGTTATTGTTAATGCCAATCTATACAGTGTATGATGCCATCTTGTTCTTTATGAACAATTAATACAGATTCTATATCTCACAATTGCACTATCTCAAGCCCAAAATCAATGCAAATTTCCATTGGCTCTATAGGAAGCTAAATGAAAAATAATCTCTGTGGAGTATAACTCATGAACACTTGCTCACATGTCAGGCGCATTAACCTAGAGAGCCACTGGACCATCACAGGAGAAATGTGATGTCAAGAAGAGCAGTGAACATTGAATCGCTAATAGGTAAGTTAAAAAAGAAATCCATTGGTTTCACTATGTTATTGTTAATGCCAATCTATACAGCGTATGATGACATCTTGCTCTTTATGAACAATTAATACAGATTCTATTTCTCACAATTGCACTATCTCAGGTCCAAAATTAATGCAAATTTCCATTGGCTCTATAAGAAGCTTATGAGTAAGTAAATTAAAAATACTTTCCATGGAGTTGAACTCATGAACATCTGTTCACAAAGCTGGCGCATCAACCCAGTAAGTCAGTGGACCATCACAGATGCAATTTGATGTCAAGAAGGGCAGTGAACATTCAATCGCTAATAGGTAAGTTAAAAAAGAAATCCATTGGTTTCACTATGTTATTGTTAATGCCAATCTATACAGCGTATGATGACATCTTGTTCTTTATGAACAATTAATACAGATTCTATATCTCACAATTGCACTATCTCTAGCCCAAAATCAATGCAAATTTCCATTTGCTCTATAGGAAGCTAAATGAAAAATAATCTCTGTGGAGTCGAAGGCATGAACACTTGCTCAAAAGTCAGGCGCATTAACCCAGAGAGCCACTGGACCATCACAGGAGAAATGAGATGTCGAGCCCAAAATCAAGGCAAATTTCCATTGGCTCTATAGGAAGCTAAACGAAAAATAATCTCTGTGGAGTTGAACTCATGAACACTTGCTGACAAGTCAGGCGCATTAACACAGAGAGCCACTGGACCATTAAGGGAGAAATGTGATGTCAAGAAGACCAGTGAACATTGAATCGCTAATAGGTAAGTTAAAAAAGAAATCCATTGGTTTCACTATGTTATTGTTAATGCCAATCTATACAGCGTATGATGACATCTTGTTCTTTATGAACAATTAATACAGATTCTATATCTCACAATTGCACTATCTCTAGCCCAAAATCAATGCAAATTTCCATTTGCTCTATAGGAAGCTAAATGAAAAATTGTCTCTGTGGAGTCGAAGTCATGAACACTTGCTCAAAAGTCAGGCGCAATAACCCAGAGAACCACTGGACCATAACAGAAGAAATGAGATGTCGAGCCCAAAATCAATGCAAATTTCCATTGGCTCTATAGGAAGCTAAGTGAAAAGTACTGTCTGTGGAGTTGAACTCATGAACACTTGCTGACAAGTCAGGCGCATTAACCCAGAGAGCCACTGAACCATCATGGGAGAAATGTGATGTCAAGAAGAGCAGTGAACATTGAATCGCTAATAGGTAAATTAAAAAAGAAATCCATTGGTTTCACTATATTATTGTTAATGCCAATCTATACAGCGTATGATGACATCCTGTTCTTTATGGACAATTAATACAGATTCTATTTCTCACAATTGCACTATCTCAAGTCCAAAATCAATGCAAATTTCCATTGGCTCTATAAGAAGCTTATGAGTAAGTAAATTAAAAATACTTTCCATGGAGTTGAACTCATGAACATCTGTTCACAAAGCAGGCGCATCAACCCAGTAAGCCAGTGAACCATCACAGGTGCAATTTGATGTCAAGAAGGGCAGTGAACATTGAATCGCTAATAGGTAAGTTAAAAAATAAATCCATTGTTTTCTCTATGTTACTGTTAATGCCAATCTGTACAGCGTATGATGACATCTTGTTCTTTATGAACAATTAATACAGATTCTATATCTCACAACTATCTCAAGCCCAAAATCAATGCAAATTTCCATTGGCTCTATAGGAAGCTAAATGAAAAACACTCTCCGTGGAGTCGAACGCATGAGCACTTGCTGACAAGTCAGGTGCATTAACCCAGAGAGCCACTGGACCATCGAGGGAGAAAAGTGATGTCAAGAAGAGCAGTGAACATTGAATCGCTAATAGGTAAGTTAAAAAAGAAATCCATTGGTTTCACTATGTTATTGTTAATGCCAATCTATACAGCGTATGATGACATTTTGATCTTTATGAACAATTAATACAGATTCTATTTCTCACAATTGCACTATCTCAAGCCGAAAATCAATGCACATTTCCATTGGCTCTATAGCAAGCTTATTAGTAAGTAAATGAAAAATACTCTTTATGAAATCGAATTCATGAACACCTGATTACAAGGCACGTGCTTTAACCCAGTAAGCCACTGGACCATCATAGGTACTATGTGATGTCAAGAATGGCAGTGAACATTGAATTGCTAATAGGTAAGTTAAAAAAGAAATCCATTGGTTTCACTATGTTATTGTTAATGCCAATCTATACAGCGTATGATGACATCTTGTTCTTTATGAACAATTAATACAGATTCTATATCTCACAATTGCACTATCTCAAGCCGAAAATCAATGCACATTTCCATTGGCTCTATAGGAAGCTAAATGAAAAACACTCTCCGTGGAGTCGAACGCATGAGCACTTGCTGACAAGTCAGGCGCATTAACCCAGAGAGCCACTGGACCATCGAGGGAGAAAAGTGATGTCAAGAAGAGCAGTGAACATTGAATCGCTAATAGGTAAGTTAAAAAAGAAATCCATTGGTTTCACTATGTTATTGTTAATGCCAATCTATACAGCGTATGATGACATTTTGATCTTTATGAACAATTAATACAGATTCTATTTCTCACAATTGCACTATCTCAAGCCGAAAATCAATGCACATTTCCATTGGCTCTATAGCAAGCTTATTAGTAAGTAAATGAAAAATACTCTTTATGAAATCGAATTCATGAACACCTGATTACAAGGCACGTGCTTTAACCCAGTAAGCCACTGGACCATCATAGGTACTATGTGATGTCAAGAATGGCAGTGAACATTGAATTGCTAATAGGTAAGTTAAAAAAGAAATCCATTGGTTTCACTATGTTATTGTTAATGCCAATCTATACAGCGTATGATGACATCTTGTTCTTTATGAACAATTAATACAGATTCTATATCTCACAATTGCACTATCTCAAGCCCAAAATCAATGCAAATTTCCATTGACTCTATAGGAAGCTAAATGAAAAATACTCTCCTTGGAATCTAACTCATGAACACTTGCTCACATGTCAGGCGCATTAACCTAGAGAGCCACTGGACCATCACAGGAGAAATGTGATGTCAAGAAGAGCAGTGAACATTGAATCGCTAATAGGTAAGTTAAAAAATAAATCCATTGGTTTCACTATGTTATTGTTAATGCCAATCCATACAGCGTATGATGACATCTTGTTCTTTATGAACAATTAATACAGATTCTATATCTCACAATTGCACTATCTCAAGCCCAAAATCAATGCAAATTTCCATTGGCTCTATAGGAAGCTAAATGAAAAATAATCTCTGTGGAGTCTAACTCATGAACACTTGCTCACATGTCAGGCGCATTAACCTAGAGAGCCACTGGACCATCACAGAAGAAATGTGATGTCAAGAAGAGCAGGGAACATTGAATCGCTAATAGGTAAGTTAAAAAAGAAATCCATTGGTTTCACTATGTTATTGTTAATGCCAATCTATACAGCGTATGATGACATCTTGCTCTTTATGAACAATTAATACAGATTCTATTTCTCACAATTGCACTATCTCAGGTCCAAAATTAATGCAAATTTCCATTGGCTCTATAAGAAGCTTATGAGTAAGTAAATTAAAAATACTTTCCATGGAGTTGAACTCATGATCATCTGTTCACAAAGCTGGCGCATCAACCCAGTAAGTCAGTGGACCATCACAGGTGCAATTTGATGTCAAGAAGGGCAGTGAACATTCAATCGCTAATAGGTAAGTTAAAAAAGAAATCCATTGGTTTCACTATGTTATTGTTAATGCCAATCTATACAGCGTATGATGACATCTTGTTCTTTATGAACAATTAATACAGATTCTATATCTCACAATTGCACTATCTCTAGCCCAAAATCAATGCAAATTTCCATTTGCTCTATAGGAAGCTAAATGAAAAATAGTCTCTGTGGAGTCGAAGTCATGAACACTTGCTCAAAAGTCAGGCGCAATAACCCAGAGAGCCAATGGACCATAACAGAAGAAATGAGATGTCGAGCCCAAAATCAATGCAAATTTCCATTGGCTCTATAGGAAGCTAAGTGAAAAATACTGTCTGTGGAGTCGAACTCATGAACACTTGCTGACAAGTCAGGCGCATTAACCCAGAGAGCCACTGGACCATCAAGGGAGAAATGTGATGTCAAGAAGAGCAGTGAACATTGAATCGCTAATAGGTAAATTAAAAAAGAAATCCATTGGTTTCACTATATTATTGTTAATGCCAATCTATACAGCGTATGATGACATCTTGTTCTTTATGGACAATTAATACAGATTCTATTTCTCACAATTGCCCTATCTCAAGTCCAAAATCAATGCAAATTTCCATTGGCTCTATAAGAAGCTTATGAGTAAGTAAATTAAAAATACTTTCCGTGGAGTCGAACTCATGAACATCTGTTCACAAAGCAGGCGCATCAACCCAGTAAGCCAGTGGACCATCAAAGGTGCAATTCGATGTCAAGAAAGGCAGTGAACATTGAATCGCTAATAGGTAAGTTAAAAAAGAAATCCATTGGTTTCTCTATGTTACTGTTAATGCCAATCTGTACAGTGTATGATGACATCTTGTTCTTTATGAACAATTAATACAGATTCTATATCTCACAATTGCACTATCTCAAGCCCAAAATCAATGCAAATTTCCATTGGCTCTATAGGAAGCTAAATGAAAAATAATCTCTGTAGAGTATAACTCATGAACACTTGCTCACATGTCAGGCGCATTAACCTAGAGAGCCACTGGACCATCACAGGAGAAATGTGATGTCAAGAAGAGCAGTGAACATTGAATCGCTAATAGGTAAGTTAAAAAAGAAATCCATTGGTTTCACTATGTTATTGTTAATGCCAATCTATACAGCGTATGATGACATCTTGCTCTTTATGAACAATTAATACAGATTCTATTTCTCACAATTGCACTATCTCAGGTCCAAAATTAATGCAAATTTCCATTGGCTCTATAAGAAGCTGATGAGTAAGTAAATTAAAAATACTTTCCATGGAGTTGAACTCATGAACATCTGTTCACAAAGCTGGCGCATCAACCCAGTAAGTCAGTGGACCATCACAGATGCAATTTGATGTCAAGAAGGGCAGTGAACATTCAATCGCTAATAGGTAAGTTAAAAAAGAAATCCATTGGTTTCACTATGTTATTGTTAATGCCAATCTATACAGCGTATGATGACATCTTGTTCTTTATGAACAATTAATACAGATTCTATATCTCACAATTGCACTATCTCTAGCCCAAAATCAATGCAAATTTCCATTTGCTCTATAGGAAGCTAAATGAAAAATAATCTCTGTGGAGTCGAAGGCATGAACACTTGCTCAAAAGTCAGGCGCATTAACCCAGAGAGCCACTGGACCATCACAGGAGAAATGAGATGTCGAGCCCAAAATCAAGGCAAATTTCCATTGGCTCTATAGGAAGCTAAACGAAAAATAATCTCTGTGGAGTTGAACTCATGAACACTTGCTGACAAGTCAGGCGCATTAACACAGAGAGCCACTGGACCATTAAGGGAGAAATGTGATGTCAAGAAGACCAGTGAACATTGAATCGCTAATAGGTAAGTTAAAAAAGAAATCCATTGGTTTCACTATGTTATTGTTAATGCCAATCTATACAGCGTATGATGACATCTTGTTCTTTATGAACAATTAATACAGATTCTATATCTCACAATTGCACTATCTCTAGCCCAAAATCAATGCAAATTTCCATTTGCTCTATAGGAAGCTAAATGAAAAATTGTCTCTGTGGAGTCGAAGTCATGAACACTTGCTCAAAAGTCAGGCGCAATAACCCAGAGAGCCACTGGACCATAACAGAAGAAATGAGATGTCGAGCCCAAAATCAATGCAAATTTCCATTGGCTCTATAGGAAGCTAAGTGAAAAGTACTGTCTGTGGAGTTGAACTCATGAACACTTGCTGACAAGTCAGGCGCATTAACCCAGAGAGCCACTGAACCATCATGGGAGAAATGTGATGTCAAGAAGAGCAGTGAACATTGAATCGCTAATAGGTAAATTAAAAAAGAAATCCATTGGTTTCACTATATTATTGTTAATGCCAATCTATACAGCGTATGATGACATCTTGTTCTTTATGGACAATTAATACAGATTCTATTTCTCACAATTGCACTATCTCAAGTCCAAAATCAATGCAAATTTCCATTGGCTCTATAAGAAGCTTATGAGTAAGTAAATTAAAAATACTTTCCATGGAGTTGAACTCATGAACATCTGTTCACAAAGCAGGCGCATCAACCCAGTAAGCCAGTGGACCATCACAGGTGCAATTTGATGTCAAGAAGGGCAGTGAACATTGAATCGCTAATAGGTAAGTTAAAAAATAAATCCATTGTTTTCTCTATGTTACTGTTAATGCCAATCTGTACAGCGTATGATGACATCTTGTTCTTTATGAACAATTAATACAGATTCTATATCTCACAACTATCTCAAGCCCAAAATCAATGCAAATTTCCATTGGCTCTATAGGAAGCTAAATGAAAAACACTCTCCGTGGAGTCGAACGCATGAGCACTTGCTGACAAGTCAGGCGCATTAACCCAGAGAGCCACTGGACCATCGAGGGAGAAAAGTGATGTCAAGAAGAGCAGTGAACATTGAATCGCTAATAGGTAAGTTAAAAAAGAAATCCATTGGTTTCACTATGTTATTGTTAATGCCAATCTATACAGCGTATGATGACATTTTGATCTTTATGAACAATTAATACAGATTCTATTTCTCACAATTGCACTATCTCAAGCCGAAAATCAATGCACATTTCCATTGGCTCTATAGCAAGCTTATTAGTAAGTAAATGAAAAATACTCTTTATGAAATCGAATTCATGAACACCTGATTACAAGGCTCGTGCTTTAACCCAGTAAGCCACTGGACCATCATAGGTACTATGTGATGTCAAGAATGGCAGTGAACATTGAATTGCTAATAGGTAAGTTAAAAAAGAAATCCATTGGTTTCACTATGTTATTGTTAATGCCAATCTATACAGCGTATGATGACATCTTGTTCTTTATGAACAATTAATACAGATTCTATATCTCACAATTGCACTATCTCAAGCCCAAAATCAATGCAAATTTCCCTTGGCTCTATAGGAAGCTAAATGAAAAATAATTTCTGTGGAGTCTAACTCATGAACACTTGCTCACATGTGAGGCGCATTAACCTAGAGAGCCACTGGACCATCACAGGAGAAATGTGATGTCAAAAAGAGCAGTGAACATTGAATCGTTAATAGGTAAATTAAAAAAGAAATCCATTGGTTTCACTATGTTATTGTTAATGCCAATCTATACAGCGTATGATGACATCTTGTTCTTTATGATCAATTAATACAGATTCTATATCTCACAATTGCACTATCTCAAGCCCAAAATCAATGCAAATTTCCATTGACTCTATAGGAAGCTAAATGAAAAATACTCTCCTTGGAATCTAACTCATGAACACTTGCTCACATGTCAGGCGCATTAACCTAGAGAGCCACTGGACCATCACAGGAGAAATGTGATGTCAAGAAGAGCAGTGAACATTGAATCGCTAATAGGTAAGTTAAAAAATAAATCCATTGGTTTCACTATGTTATTGTTAATGCCAATCCATACAGCGTATGATGACATCTTGTTCTTTATGAACAATTAATACAGATTCTATATCTCACAATTGCACTATCTCAAGCCCAAAATCAATGCAAATTTCCATTGGCTCTATAGGAAGCTAAATGAAAAATAATCTCTGTGGAGTCTAACTCATGAACACTTGCTCACATGTCAGGCGCATTAACCTAGAGAGCCACTGGACCATCACAGAAGAAATGTGATGTCAAGAAGAGCAGTGAACATTGAATCGCTAATAGGTAAGTTAAAAAAGAAATCCATTGGTTTCACTATGTTATTGTTAATGCCAATCTATACAGCGTATGATGACATCTTGCTCTTTATGAACAATTAATACAGATTCTATTTCTCACAATTGCACTATCTCAGGTCCAAAATTAATGCAAATTTCCATTGGCTCTATAAGAAGCTGATGAGTAAGTAAA
The DNA here is from genome assembly GCF_046119375.1 of Phyllobates terribilis. Lineage (NCBI taxonomy): Eukaryota > Metazoa > Chordata > Amphibia > Anura > Dendrobatidae > Phyllobates > Phyllobates terribilis. The sequence goes on along the minus strand of NW_027362764.1, from coordinate 320,808,374 downwards.
TTAAAAATACTTTCCATGGAGTTGAACTCATGAACATCTGTTCACAAAGCTGGCGCATCAACCCAGTAAGTCAGTGGACCATCACAGATGCAATTTGATGTCAAGAAGGGCAGTGAACATTCAATCGCTAATAGGTAAGTTAAAAAAGAAATCCATTGGTTTCACTATGTTATTGTTAATGCCAATCTATACAGCGTATGATGACATCTTGTTCTTTATGAACAATTAATACAGATTCTATATCTCACAATTGCACTATCTCTAGCCCAAAATCAATGCAAATTTCCATTTGCTCTATAGGAAGCTAAATGAAAAATAATCTCTGTGGAGTCGAAGGCATGAACACTTGCTCAAAAGTCAGGCGCATTAACCCAGAGAGCCACTGGACCATCACAGGAGAAATGAGATGTCGAGCCCAAAATCAAGGCAAATTTCCATTGGCTCTATAGGAAGCTAAACGAAAAATAATCTCTGGGGAGTTGAACTCATGAACACTTGCTGACAAGTCAGGCGCATTAACACAGAGAGCCACTGGACCATTAAGGGAGAAATGTGATGTCAAGAAGACCAGTGAACATTGAATCGCTAATAGGTAAGTTAAAAAAGAAATCCATTGGTTTCACTATGTTATTGTTAATGCCAATCTATACAGCGTATGATGACATCTTGTTCTTTATGAACAATTAATACAGATTCTATATCTCACAATTGCACTATCTCTAGCCCAAAATCAATGCAAATTTCCATTTGCTCTATAGGAAGCTAAATGAAAAATTGTCTCTGTGGAGTCGAAGTCATGAACACTTGCTCAAAAGTCAGGCGCAATAACCCAGAGAGCCACTGGACCATAACAGAAGAAATGAGATGTCGAGCCCAAAATCAATGCAAATTTCCATTGGCTCTATAGGAAGCTAAGTGAAAAGTACTGTCTGTGGAGTTGAACTCATGAACACTTGCTGACAAGTCAGGCGCATTAACCCAGAGAGCCACTGAACCATCATGGGAGAAATGTGATGTCAAGAAGAGCAGTGAACATTGAATCGCTAATAGGTAAATTAAAAAAGAAATCCATTGGTTTCACTATATTATTGTTAATGCCAATCTATACAGCGTATGATGACATCTTGTTCTTTATGGACAATTAATACAGATTCTATTTCTCACAATTGCACTATCTCAAGTCCAAAATCAATGCAAATTTCCATTGGCTCTATAAGAAGCTTATGAGTAAGTAAATTAAAAATACTTTCCATGGAGTTGAACTCATGAACATCTGTTCACAAAGCAGGCGCATCAACCCAGTAAGCCAGTGGACCATCACAGGTGCAATTTGATGTCAAGAAGGGCAGTGAACATTGAATCGCTAATAGGTAAGTTAAAAAATAAATCCATTGTTTTCTCTATGTTACTGTTAATGCCAATCTGTACAGCGTATGATGACATCTTGTTCTTTATGAACAATTAATACAGATTCTATATCTCACAACTATCTCAAGCCCAAAATCAATGCAAATTTCCATTGGCTCTATAGGAAGCTAAATGAAAAACACTCTCCGTGGAGTCGAACGCATGAGCACTTGCTGACAAGTCAGGCGCATTAACCCAGAGAGCCACTGGACCATCGAGGGAGAAAAGTGATGTCAAGAAGAGCAGTGAACATTGAATCGCTAATAGGTAAGTTAAAAAAGAAATCCATTGGTTTCACTATGTTATTGTTAATGCCAATCTATACAGCGTATGATGACATTTTGATCTTTATGAACAATTAATACAGATTCTATTTCTCACAATTGCACTATCTCAAGCCGAAAATCAATGCACATTTCCATTGGCTCTATAGCAAGCTTATTAGTAAGTAAATGAAAAATACTCTTTATGAAATCGAATTCATGAACACCTGATTACAAGGCACGTGCTTTAACCCAGTAAGCCACTGGACCATCATAGGTACTATGTGATGTCAAGAATGGCAGTGAACATTGAATTGCTAATAGGTAAGTTAAAAAAGAAATCCATTGGTTTCACTATGTTATTGTTAATGCCAATCTATACAGCGTATGATGACATCTTGTTCTTTATGAACAATTAATACAGATTCTATATCTCACAATTGCACTATCTCAAGCCCAAAATCAATGCAAATTTCCCTTGGCTCTATAGGAAGCTAAATGAAAAATAATTTCTGTGGAGTCTAACTCATGAACACTTGCTCACATGTGAGGCGCATTAACCTAGAGAGCCACTGGACCATCACAGGAGAAATGTGATGTCAAAAAGAGCAGTGAACATTGAATCGTTAATAGGTAAATTAAAAAAGAAATCCATTGGTTTCACTATGTTATTGTTAATGCCAATCTATACAGCGTATGATGACATCTTGTTCTTTATGATCAATTAATACAGATTCTATATCTCACAATTGCACTATCTCAAGCCCAAAATCAATGCAAATTTCCATTGACTCTATAGGAAGCTAAATGAAAAATACTCTCCTTGGAATCTAACTCATGAACACTTGCTCACATGTCAGGCGCATTAACCTAGAGAGCCACTGGACCATCACAGGAGAAATGTGATGTCAAGAAGAGCAGTGAACATTGAATCGCTAATAGGTAAGTTAAAAAATAAATCCATTGGTTTCACTATGTTATTGTTAATGCCAATCCATACAGCGTATGATGACATCTTGTTCTTTATGAACAATTAATACAGATTCTATATCTCACAATTGCACTATCTCAAGCCCAAAATCAATGCAAATTTCCATTGGCTCTATAGGAAGCTAAATGAAAAATAATCTCTGTGGAGTCTAACTCATGAACACTTGCTCACATGTCAGGCGCATTAACCTAGAGAGCCACTGGACCATCACAGAAGAAATGTGATGTCAAGAAGAGCAGTGAACATTGAATCGCTAATAGGTAAGTTAAAAAAGAAATCCATTGGTTTCACTATGTTATTGTTAATGCCAATCTATACAGCGTATGATGACATCTTGCTCTTTATGAACAATTAATACAGATTCTATTTCTCACAATTGCACTATCTCAGGTCCAAAATTAATGCAAATTTCCATTGGCTCTATAAGAAGCTTATGAGTAAGTAAATTAAAAATACTTTCCATGGAGTTGAACTCATGATCATCTGTTCACAAAGCTGGCGCATCAACCCAGTAAGTCAGTGGACCATCACAGGTGCAATTTGATGTCAAGAAGGGCAGTGAACATTCAATCGCTAATAGGTAAGTTAAAAAAGAAATCCATTGGTTTCACTATGTTATTGTTAATGCCAATCTATACAGCGTATGATGACATCTTGTTCTTTATGAACAATTAATACAGATTCTATATCTCACAATTGCACTATCTCTAGCCCAAAATCAATGCAAATTTCCATTTGCTCTATAGGAAGCTAAATGAAAAATAGTCTCTGTGGAGTCGAAGTCATGAACACTTGCTCAAAAGTCAGGCGCAATAACCCAGAGAGCCAATGGACCATAACAGAAGAAATGAGATGTCGAGCCCAAAATCAATGCAAATTTCCATTGGCTCTATAGGAAGCTAAGTGAAAAATACTGTCTGTGGAGTCGAACTCATGAACACTTGCTGACAAGTCAGGCGCATTAACCCAGAGAGCCACTGGACCATCAAGGGAGAAATGTGATGTCAAGAAGAGCAGTGAACATTGAATCGCTAATAGGTAAATTAAAAAAGAAATCCATTGGTTTCACTATATTATTGTTAATGCCAATCTATACAGCGTATGATGACATCTTGTTCTTTATGGACAATTAATACAGATTCTATTTCTCACAATTGCACTATCTCAAGTCCAAAATCAATGCAAATTTCCATTGGCTCTATAAGAAGCTTATGAGTAAGTAAATTAAAAATACTTTCCGTGGAGTCGAACTCATGAACATCTGTTCACAAAGCAGGCGCATCAACCCAGTAAGCCAGTGGACCATCAAAGGTGCAATTTGATGTCAAGAAAGGCAGTGAACATTGAATCGCTAATAGGTAAGTTAAAAAAGAAATCCATTGGTTTCTCTATGTTACTGTTAATGCCAATCTGTACAGTGTATGATGACATCTTGTTCTTTATGAACAATTAATACAGATTCTATATCTCACAATTGCACTATCTCAAGCCCCAAATCAATGCAAATTTGCATTGGCTCTATAGGAAGCCAAATGAAAAATAGTCTCCGTGGAGTCAAACTCATGAATACTTGCTCACAAGTCAGGCGCATTTTCCCAGAAAGCCACTGGACCATTACAGAAGCAATGCGATGTCAAGAAGAGCAGTGAACATTGAATCGCTAATAGGTAAGTTAAAAAAGAGATCCATTGGTTTCACTATGTTATTGTTAATGCCAATCTATACAACGTATGATGACATCTTGATCTTTATGAACAATTAATACAGATTTTATATCTCACAATTGCACTATCTCAAGTCCAAAATCAATGCAAATTTGCATTGGCTCTATAGGAAGCCAAATGAAAAATAGTCTCCGTGGAGTCAAACTCATGAATACTTGCTCACAAGTCAGGCGCATTAACCCAGAAAGCCACTGGACCATCACAGAAGCAATGCGATGTCAAGAAGAGCAGTGAACATTGAATTGATAATAGGTAATTTAAAAAATAAATCCATTGGTTTCACTATGTTATTGTTAATGCCAATCTATACAGCGTATGATGACATCTTGTTCTTTATGAACAATTAATACAGATTCTTTTTCTCACAATTGCACTATCTCAAGCCCAAAATCAATGTAAATTTCCATTGGCTCTATAGGAAGCTAAATGAAAAATACTCTCCGTGGAGTCAAGCTCAAGAACACTTGCTCACAAGTCAGACACTTTAACCCAGAGAGCCACTGGACCATCACAGGAGAAATGGGCTGTCAAGCAGAGCAGTGAAAATTTAACCGCTAATATGTAAGTTAAAAAAGAAATCCATTGGTTTCACTATGTTATTGTTAATGCCAATCTATACAGCGTATGATGATATAGTGTTCTTTATGAACAATTAATACAGATTCTATTTCTCACAATTGCCCTATCTCAAGCCCAAAATCAATGCAAATTTCCATTGGCTCTATAAGAAGCTTAAGAGTAAGTAAATTAAAAATACTTTCCGTGGAGTCGAACTCATGAACATCTGTTCACAAAGCAGGCGCATCAACCCAGTAAGCCAGTGGACCATCAAAGATGCAATTTGATGTCAAGAAAGGCAGTGAACATTGAATCGCTAATAGGTAAGTTAAAAAAGAAATCCATTGGTTTCTCTATGTTACTGTTAATGTGAATCTGTACAGTGTATGATGACATCTTGTTCTTTATGAACAATTAATACAGATTCTATATCTCACAATTCCACTATCTCAAGCCCAAAATCAATGCAAATTTCCATTGGCTCTATAGGAAGCTAAATGAAAAATACTCTCCGTGGAGGTGAACTCATGAATACTTGCTCACAAGTCAGGCGCATTAACCCTGAAAGCCACTGGACCATCACAGAAGCAATGCAATGTCAAGAAGAGCAGTGAACATTGAATTGATAATAGGTAATTTGAAAAAGAAATCCATTGGTTTCACTATGTTATTGTTAATGCCAATCTATACAGCGTATGATGACATCTTGTTCTTTATGAACAATTAATACAGATTCTTTTTCTCACAATTGCACTATCTCAAGCCCAAAATCAATGTAAATTTCCATTGGCTCTATAGGAAGCTAAATGAAAAATACTGTCCGTGGAGTCAAGCGCAAGAACACTTGCTCACAAGTCAGACACTTTAACCCAGCCACTGGACCATCACAGGAGAAACGGGCTGTCAAGCAGAGCAGTGAAAATTTAATCGCTAATATGTAAGTTAAAAAAGAAATCCATTGGTTTCACTATGTTATTGTTAATGCCAATCTATACAGCGTATGATGACATCTTGTTCTTTATGAACAATTAATACAGATTCTATTTCTCACAATTGCCCTATCTCAAGCCCAAAATCAATGCAAATTTCCATTGGCTCTATAAGAAGCTTATGAGTAAGTAAATTAAAAATACTTTCCGTGGAGTCGAACTCATGAACATCTGTTCACAAAGCAGGCGCATCAACCCAGTTAGCCAGTGGACCATCAAAGATGCAATTTGATGTCAAGAAAGGCACTGAACATTGAATCGCTAATAGGTAAGTTAAAAAAGAAATCCATTGGTTTCACTATGTTATTGTTAATGCCAATCTATACAGCGTATGATGACATCTTGTTCTTTATGAACAATTAATACAGATTCTATATCTCACAATTGCACTATCTCAAGCCCAAAATCAATGCAAATTTCCATTGGCTCTATAGGAAGCTAAATGAAAAACAATCTCTGTGGAGTCTAACTCATGAAAACTTGCTCACATGTCAGGCGCATTAACCTAGAGAGCCACTGGACCATCACAGGAGAAATGTGATGTCAAAAAGAGCAGTGAACATTGAATCGCTAATAGGTAAATTAAAAAAGAAATCCATTGGTTTCACTATGTTATTGTTAATGCCAATCTATACAGCGTATGATGACATCTTGTTCTTTATAGACAATTAATACAGATTCTATTTCTCACAATTGCACTATCTCACGTCCAAAATCAATGCAAATTTCCATTGGCTCTATAAGAAGCTTATGAGGAAGTAAATTAAAAATACTTTCCATGGAGTTGAACTCATGAACATATGTTCACAAAGCAGGCGCATCAACTCAGTAAGCCAGTGGACCATCACAGGTGCAATTTGATGTCAAGAAGGGCAGTGAACATTGAATCGCTAATAGGTAAGTTAAAAAATAAATCCATTGATTTCTCTATGTTACTGTTAATGCCAATCTGTACAGCGTATGATGACATCTTGTTCTTTATGAACAATTAATACAGATTCTATATCTCACAACTATCTCAAGCCCAAAATCAATGCAAATTTCCATTGGCTCTATAGGAAGCTAAATGAAAAATACTATCCGTGGAGTCGAACGTATGAGCACTTGCTGACAAGTCAGGCGCATTAACCCAGAGATCCACTGGACCATCACGGGAGAAATGTGATGTCAAGAAGAGCAGTGAACATTGAATCGCTAATAGGTAAGTTAAAAAAGAAATCCATTGGTTTCACTATGTTATTGTTAATGTCAATCTATACAGCGCATGATGACATCTTGTTCTTTATGAACAATTAATACAGATTCTATATTTCACAATTGCACTATCTCAAGCCCAAAATCAATGCAAATTTCCATTGGCTCTATAGGAAGCAAAATGAAAAATACTCTTCGTAGAGTTGAACACATGAACACCTCTTCACAAGTAAGGCGCATTAACCAAGGGAGCCACTGGACCATCACAGGAGCAATGTGATGTCAAGAAGAGCAGTGAACATTGAATCGCTAATAGGTAAGTTAAAAAAGAAATCCATTGGTTTCACTATGTTATTGTTAATGCCAATCTATACAGCGTATGATGACATCTTGTTCTTTATGAACAATTAATACAGATTCTATATCTCACAATTGCTCTATCTCTAGCCCAAAATCAATGCAAATTTCCATTTGCTCTATAGGAAGCTAAATGAAAAATAATCTCTGTGGAGTCGAAGGCATGAACACTTGCTCAAAAGTCAGGCGCATTAACCCAGAGAGCCACTGGACCATAACAGGAGAAATGAGATGTCGAGCCCAAAATCAATGCAAATTTCCATTGGCTCTATAGGAAGCTAAACGAAAAATAATCTCTGTGGAGTTGAACTCATGAACACTTGCTGACAAGCCAGGCGCATTAACCCAGAGAGCCACTGGACCATTAAGGGAGAAATGTGATGTCAAGAAGAGCAGTGAACATTGAATCGCTAATAGGTAAGTTAAAAAAGAAATCCATTGGTTTCACTATGTTATTGTTAATGCCAATCTATACAGCGTATGATGACATCTTGCTCTTTATGAACAATTAATACAGATTCTATTTCTCACAATTGCACTATCTCAGGTGCAAAATTAATGCAAATTTCCATTGGCTCTATAAGAAGCTTATGAGTAAGTAAATTAAAAATACTTTCCATGGAGTTGAACTCATGAACATCTGTTCACAAAGCTGGCGCATCAACCCAGTAAGTCAGTGGACCATCACAGATGCAATTTGATGTCAAGAAGGGCAGTGAACATTCAATCGCTAATAGGTAAGTTAAAAAAGAAATCCATTGGTTTCACTATGTTATTGTTAATGCCAATCTATACAGCGTATGATGACATCTTGTTCTTTATGAACAATTAATACAGATTCTATATCTCACAATTGCACTATCTCTAGCCCAAAATCAATGCAAATTTCCATTTGCTCTATAGGAAGCTAAATCAAAAATTGTCTCTGTGGAGTCGAAGTCATGAACACTTGCTCAAAAGTCAGGCGCAATAACCCAGAGAGCCACTGGACCATAACAGAAGAAATGAGAAGTCGAGCCCAAAATCAATGCAAATTTCCATTGGCTCTATAGGAAGCTAAGTGAAAAATACTGTCTGTGGAGTTGAACTCATGAACACTTGCTGACAAGTCAGGCGCATTAACCCAGAGAGCCACTGAACCATCATGGGAGAAATGTGATGTCAAGAAGAGCAGTGAACATTGAATCGCTAATAGGTAAATTAAAAAAGAAATCCATTGGTTTCACTATATTATTGTTAATGCCAATCTATACAGCGTATGATGACATCTTGTTCTTTATGGACAATTAATACAGATTCTATTTCTCACAATTGCACTATCTCAAGTCCAAAATCAATGCAAATTTCCATTGGCTCTATAAGAAGCTTATGAGTAAGTAAATTAAAAATACTTTCCATGGAGTTGAACTCATGAACATCTGTTCACAAAGCAGGCGCATCAACCCAGTAAGCCAGTGGACCATCACAGGTGCAATTTGATGTCAAGAAGGGCAGTGAACATTGAATCGCTAATAGGTAAGTTAAAAAATAAATCCATTGTTTTCTCTATGTTACTGTTAATGCCAATCTGTACAGCGTATGATGACATCTTGTTCTTTTTGAACAATTAATACAGATTCTATATCTCACAACTATCTCAAGCCCAAAATCAATGCAAATTTCCATTGGCTCTATAGGAAGCTAAATGAAAAACACTCTCCGTGGAGTCGAACGCATGAGCACTTGCTGACAAGTCAGGCGCATTAACCCAGAGAGCCACTGGACCATCGAGGGAAAAAAGTGATGTCAAGAAGAGCAGTGAACATTGAATCGCTAATAGGTAAGTTAAAAAAGAAATCCATTGGTTTCACTATGTTATTGTTAATGCCAATCTGTACAGCGTATGATGACATTTTGATCTTTATGAACAATTAATACAGATTCTATTTCTCACAATTGCACTATCTCAAGCCGAAAATCAATGCACATTTCCATTGGCTCTATAGCAAGCTTATTAGTAAGTAAATGAAAAATACTCTTTATGAAATCGAATTCATGAACACCTGATTACAAGGCACGTGCTTTAACCCAGTAAGCCACTGGACCATCATAGGTACTATGTGATGTCAAGAATGGCAGTGAACATTGAATTGCTAATAGGTAAGTTAAAAAAGAAATCCATTGGTTTCACTATGTTATTGTTAATGCCAATCTATACAGCGTATGATGACATCTTGTTCTTTATGAACAATTAATACAGATTCTATATCTCACAATTGCACTATCTCAAGCCCAAAATCAATGCAAATTTCCCTTGGCTCTATAGGAAGCTAAATGAAAAATAATTTCTGTGGAGTCTAACTCATGAACACTTGCTCACATGTGAGGCGCATTAACCTAGAGAGCCACTGGACCATCACAGGAGAAATGTGATGTCAAAAAGAGCAGTGAACATTGAATCGCTAATAGGTAAATTAAAAAAGAAATCCATTGGTTTCACTATGTTATTGTTAATGCCAATCTATACAGCGTATGATGACATCTTGTTCTTTATGATCAATTAATACAGATTCTATATCTCACAATTGCACTATCTCAAGCCCAAAATCAATGCAAATTTCCATTGACTCTATAGGAAGCTAAATGAAAAATACTCTCCTTGGAATCTAACTCATGAACACTTGCTCACATGTCAGGCGCATTAACCTAGAGAGCCACTGGACCATCACAGGAGAAATGTGATGTCAAGAAGAGCAGTGAACATTGAATCGCTAATAGGTAAGTTAAAAAATAAATCCATTGGTTTCACTATGTTATTGTTAATGCCAATCTATACAGCGTATGATGACATCTTGTTCTTTATGAACAATTAATACAGATTCTATATCTCACAATTGCACTATCTCAAGCCCAAAATCAATGCAAATTTCCATTGGCTCTATAGGAAGCTAAATGAAAAATAATCTCTGTGGAGTCTAACTCATGAACACTTGCTCACATGTCAGGCGCATTAACCTAGAGAGCCACTGGACCATCACAGAAGAAATGTGATGTCAAGAAGAGCAGTGAACATTGAATCGCTAATAGGTAAGTTAAAAAAGAAATCCATTGGTTTCACTATGTTATTGTTAATGCCAATCTATACAGCGTATGATGACATCTTGCTCTTTATGAACAATTAATACAGATTCTATTTCTCACAATTGCACTATCTCAGGTCCAAAATTAATGCAAATTTCCATTGGCTCTATAAGAAGCTTATGAGTAAGTAAATTAAAAATACTTTCCATGGAGTTGAACTCATGAACATCTGTTCACAAAGCTGGCGCATCAACCCAGTAAGTCAGTGGACCATCACAGGTGCAATTTGATGTCAAGAAGGGCAGTGAACATTCAATCGCTAATAGGTAAGTTAAAAAAGAAATCCATTGGTTTCACTATGTTATTGTTAATGCCAATCTATACAGCGTATGATGACATCTTGTTCTTTATGAACAATTAATACAGATTCTATATCTCACAATTGCACTATCTCTAGCCCAAAATCAATGCAAATTTCCATTTGCTCTATAGGAAGCTAAATGAAAAATAGTCTCTGTGGAGTCGAAGTCATGAACACTTGCTCAAAAGTCAGGCGCAATAACCCAGAGAGCCAATGGACCATAACAGAAGAAATGAGATGTCGAGCCCAAAATCAATGCAAATTTCCATTGGCTCTATAGGAAGCTAAGTGAAAAATACTGTCTGTGGAGTCGAACTCATGAACACTTGCTGACAAGTCAGGCGCATTAACCCAGAGAGCCACTGGACCATCAAGGGAGAAACGTGATGTCAAGAAGAGCAGTGAACATTGAATCGCTAATAGGTAAATTAAAAAAGAAATCCATTGGTTTCACTATATTATTGTTAATGCCAATCTATACAGCGTATGATGACATCTTGTTCTTTATGGACAATTAATACAGATTCTATTTCTCACAATTGCACTATCTCAAGTCCAAAATCAATGCAAATTTCCATTGGCTCTATAAGAAGCTTATGAGTAAGTAAATTAAAAATACTTTCCGTGGAGTCGAACTCATGAACATCTGTTCACAAAGCAGGCGCATCAACCCAGTAAGCCAGTGGACCATCAAAGGTGCAATTTGATGTCAAGAAAGGCAGTGAACATTGAATCGCTAATAGGTAAGTTAAAAAAGAAATCCATTGGTTTCTCTATGTTACTGTTAATGCCAATCTGTACAGTGTATGATGACATCTTGTTCTTTATGAACAATTAATACAGATTCTATATCTCACAATTGCACTATCTCAAGCCCCAAATCAATGCAAATTTGCATTGGCTCTATAGGAAGCCAAATGAAAAATAGTCTCCGTGGAGTCAAACTCATGAATACTTGCTCACAAGTCAGGCGCATTTTCCCAGAAAGCCACTGGACCATCACAGAAGCAATGCGATGTCAAGAAGAGCAGTGAACATTGAATCGCTAATAGGTAAGTTAAAAAAGAGATCCATTGGTTTCACTATGTTATTGTTAATGCCAATCTATACAACGTATGATGACATCTTGATCTTTATGAACAATTAATACAGATTTTATATCTCACAATTGCACTATCTCAAGTCCAAAATCAATGCAAATTTGCATTGGCTCTATAGGAAGCCAAATGAAAAATAGTCTCCGTGGAGTCAAACTCATGAATACTTGCTCACAAGTCAGGCGCATTAACCCAGAAAGCCACTGGACCATCACAGAAGCAATGCAATGTCAAGAAGAGCAGTGAACATTGAATTGATAATAGGTAATTTAAAAAATAAATCCATTGGTTTCACTATGTTATTGTTAATGCCAATCTATACAGCGTATGATGACATCTTGTTCTTTATGAACAATTAATACAGATTCTTTTTCTCACAATTGCACTATCTCAAGCCCAAAATCAATGTAAATTTCCATTGGCTCTATAGGAAGCTAAATGAAAAATACTCTCCGTGGAGTCAAGCTCAAGAACACTTGCTCACAAGTCAGACACTTTAACCCAGAGAGCCACTGGACCATCACAGGAGAAATGGGCTGTCAAGCAGAGCAGTGAAAATTTAACCGCTAATATGTAAGTTAAAAAAGAAATCCATTGGTTTCACTATGTTATTGTTAATGCCAATTTATACAGCGTATGATGATATCTTGTTCTTTATGAACAATTAATACAGATTCTATTTCTCACAATTGCCCTATCTCAAGCCCAAAATCAATGCAAATTTCCATTGGCTCTATAAGAAGCTTATGAGTAAGTAAATTAAAAATACTTTCCGTGGAGTCGAACTCATGAACATCTGTTCACAAAGCAGGCGCATCAACCCAGTAAGCCAGTGGACCATCAAAGATGCAATTTGATGTCAAGAAAGGCAGTGAACATTGAATCGCTAATAGGTAAGTTAAAAAAGAAATCCATTGGTTTCTCTATGTTACTGTTAATGCCAATCTGTACAGTGTATGATGACATCTTGTTCTTTATGAACAATTAATACAGATTCTATATCTCACAATTCCACTATCTCAAGCCCAAAATCAATGCAAATTTCCATTGGCTCTATAGGAAGCTAAATGAAAAATACTCTCCGTGGAGGTGAACTCATGAATACTTGCTCACAAGTCAGGCGCATTAACCCTGAAAGCCACTGGACCATCACAGAAGCAATGCAATGTCAAGAAGAGCAGTGAGCATTGAATTGATAATAGGTAATTTGAAAAAGAAATCCATTGGTTTCACTATGTTATTGTTAATGCCAATCTATACAGCGTATGATGACATCTTGTTCTTTATGAACAATTAATACAGATTCTTTTTCTCACAATTGCACTATCTCAAGCCCAAAATCAATGTAAATTTCCATTGGCTCTATAGGAAGCTAAATGAAAAATACTGTCCGTGGAGTCAAGCGCAAGAACACTTGCTCACAAGTCAGACACTTTAACCCAGCCACTGGACCATCACAGGAGAAACGGGCTGTCAAGCAGAGCAGTGAAAATTTAATCGCTAATATGTAAGTTAAAAAAGAAATCCATTGGTTTCACTATGTTATTGTTAATGCCAATCTATACAGCGTATGATGACATCTTGTTCTTTATGAACAATTAATACAGATTCTATTTCTCACAATTGCCCTATCTCAAGCCCAAAATCAATGCAAATTTCCATTGGCTCTATAAGAAGCTTATGAGTAAGTAAATTAAAAATACTTTCCGTGGAGTCGAACTCATGAACATCTGTTCACAAAGCAGGCGCATCAACCCAGTTAGCCAGTGGACCATCAAAGATGCAATTTGATGTCAAGAAAGGCAGTGAACATTGAATCGCTAATAGGTAAGTTAAAAAAGAAATCCATTGGTTTCTCTATGTTACTGTAAATGCCAATCTGTACAGTGTATGATGACATCTTGTTCTTTATGAACAATTAATACAGATTCTTTTTCTCACAATTGCACTATCTCAAGCCCAAAATCAATGCAAATTTCCATTGGCTCTATAGGAAGCTAAATGAAAAATACTCTCTGTGGAGGTGAACTCATGAACACTTGTTGACAAGTCAGGCACATTAACCGAGAGAGCCACTGAACCATCACGTAAAAATGTGATGTAAAGAAGAGCAGTGAACATTGAATCGCTAATAGGTAAGTTAAAAAAGAAATCCATTGGTTTCTCTATGTTACTGTTAATGCCAATCTGTACAGTGTATGATGACATCTTGTTCTTTATGAACAATTAATACAGATTCTATATCTCACAATTGCACTATCTCTAGCCCAAAATCAATGCAAATTTCCATTTGCTCTATAGGAAGCTAAATGAAAAATAGTCTCTGTGGAGTCGAAGTCATGAACACTTGCTCAAAAGTCAGGCGCAATAACCCAGAGAGCCAATGGACCATAACAGAAGAAATGAGATGTCGAGCCCAAAATCAATGCAAATTTCCATTGGCTCTATAGGAAGCTAAGTGAAAAATACTGTCTGTGGAGTCGAACTCATGAACACTTGCTGACAAGTCAGGCGCATTAACCCAGAGAGCCACTGGACCATCAAGGGAGAAACGTGATGTCAAGAAGAGCAGTGAACATTGAATCGCTAATAGGTAAATTAAAAAAGAAATCCATTGGTTTCACTATATTATTGTTAATGCCAATCTATACAGCGTATGATGACATCTTGTTCTTTATGGACAATTAATACAGATTCTATTTCTCACAATTGCACTATCTCAAGTCCAAAATCAATGCAAATTTCCATTGGCTCTATAAGAAGCTTATGAGTAAGTAAATTAAAAATACTTTCCGTGGAGTCGAACTCATGAACATCTGTTCACAAAGCAGGCGCATCAACCCAGTAAGCCAGTGGACCATCAAAGGTGCAATTTGATGTCAAGAAAGGCAGTGAACATTGAATCGCTAATAGGTAAGTTAAAAAAGAAATCCATTGGTTTCTCTATGTTACTGTTAATGCCAATCTGTACAGTGTATGATGACATCTTGTTCTTTATGAACAATTAATACAGATTCTATATCTCACAATTGCACTATCTCAAGCCCCAAATCAATGCAAATTTGCATTGGCTCTATAGGAAGCCAAATGAAAAATAGTCTCCGTGGAGTCAAACTCATGAATACTTGCTCACAAGTCAGGCGCATTTTCCCAGAAAGCCACTGGACCATCACAGAAGCAATGCGATGTCAAGAAGAGCAGTGAACATTGAATCGCTAATAGGTAAGTTAAAAAAGAGATCCATTGGTTTCACTATGTTATTGTTAATGCCAATCTATACAACGTATGATGACATCTTGATCTTTATGAACAATTAATACAGATTTTATATCTCACAATTGCACTATCTCAAGTCCAAAATCAATGCAAATTTGCATTGGCTCTATAGGAAGCCAAATGAAAAATAGTCTCCGTGGAGTCAAACTCATGAATACTTGCTCACAAGTCAGGCGCATTAACCCAGAAAGCCACTGGACCATCACAGAAGCAATGCAATGTCAAGAAGAGCAGTGAACATTGAATTGATAATAGGTAATTTAAAAAATAAATCCATTGGTTTCACTATGTTATTGTTAATGCCAATCTATACAGCGTATGATGACATCTTGTTCTTTATGAACAATTAATACAGATTCTTTTTCTCACAATTGCACTATCTCAAGCCCAAAATCAATGTAAATTTCCATTGGCTCTATAGGAAGCTAAATGAAAAATACTCTCCGTGGAGTCAAGCTCAAGAACACTTGCTCACAAGTCAGACACTTTAACCCAGAGAGCCACTGGACCATCACAGGAGAAATGGGCTGTCAAGCAGAGCAGTGAAAATTTAACCGCTAATATGTAAGTTAAAAAAGAAATCCATTGGTTTCACTATGTTATTGTTACTGCCAATTTATACAGCGTATGATGATATCTTGTTCTTTATGAACAATTAATACAGATTCTATTTCTCACAATTGCCCTATCTCAAGCCCAAAATCAATGCAAATTTCCATTGGCTCTATAAGAAGCTTATGAGTAAGTAAATTAAAAATACTTTCCGTGGAGTCGAACTCATGAACATCTGTTCACAAAGCAGGCGCATCAACCCAGTAAGCCAGTGGACCATCAAAGATGCAATTTGATGTCAAGAAAGGCAGTGAACATTGAATCGCTAATAGGTAAGTTAAAAAAGAAATCCATTGGTTTCTCTATGTTACTGTTAATGCCAATCTGTACAGTGTATGATGACATCTTGTTCTTTATGAACAATTAATACAGATTCTATATCTCACAATTCCACTATCTCAAGCCCAAAATCAATGCAAATTTCCATTGGCTCTATAGGAAGCTAAATGAAAAATACTCTCCGTGGAGGTGAACTCATGAATACTTGCTCACAAGTCAGGCGCATTAACCCTGAAAGCCACTGGACCATCACAGAAGCAATGCAATGTCAAGAAGAGCAGTGAGCATTGAATTGATAATAGGTAATTTGAAAAAGAAATCCATTGGTTTCACTATGTTATTGTTAATGCCAATCTATACAGCGTATGATGACATCTTGTTCTTTATGAACAATTAATACAGATTCTTTTTCTCACAATTGCACTATCTCAAGCCCAAAATCAATGTAAATTTCCATTGGCTCTATAGGAAGCTAAATGAAAAATACTGTCCGTGGAGTCAAGCGCAAGAACACTTGCTCACAAGTCAGACACTTTAACCCAGCCACTGGACCATCACAGGAGAAACGGGCTGTCAAGCAGAGCAGTGAAAATTTAATCGCTAATATGTAAGTTAAAAAAGAAATCCATTGGTTTCACTATGTTATTGTTAATGCCAATCTATACAGCGTATGATGACATCTTGTTCTTTATGAACAATTAATACAGATTCTATTTCTCACAATTGCCCTATCTCAAGCCCAAAATCAATGCAAATTTCCATTGGCTCTATAAGAAGCTTATGAGTAAGTAAATTAAAAATACTTTCCGTGGAGTCGAACTCATGAACATCTGTTCACAAAGCAGGCGCATCAACCCAGTTAGCCAGTGGACCATCAAAGATGCAATTTGATGTCAAGAAAGGCAGTGAACATTGAATCGCTAATAGGTAAGTTAAAAAAGAAATCCATTGGTTTCTCTATGTTACTGTAAATGCCAATCTGTACAGTGTATGATGACATCTTGTTCTTTATGAACAATTAATACAGATTCTTTTTCTCACAATTGCACTATCTCAAGCCCAAAATCAATGCAAATTTCCATTGGCTCTATAGGAAGCTAAATGAAAAATACTCTCTGTGGAGGTGAACTCATGAACACTTGTTGACAAGTCAGGCACATTAACCGAGAGAGCCACTGAACCATCACGTAAAAATGTGATGTAAAGAAGAGCAGTGAACATTGAATCGCTAATAGGTAAGTTAAAAAAGAAATCCATTGGTTTCTCTATGTTACTGTTAATGCCAATCTGTACAGTGTATGATGACATCTTGTTCTTTATGAACAATTAATACAGATTCTATATCTCACAATTCCACTATCTCAAGCCCAAAATCAATGCAAATTTCCATTGGCTCTATAGGAAGCTGAATGAAAATACTCTCTGTGGAGTCGAACTCATGAACACTTGCTCACAAGTCAGACACTTTAACCCAGAGAGCCACTGGACCATCGCAGGAGAAACGGGCTGTCAAGCAGAGCAGTGAAAATTTAATCGCTAATATGTAAGTTAAAAAAGAAATCCATTGGTTTCTCTATGTTACTGTTAATGCCAATCTGTACAGTGTATGATGACATCTTGTTCTTTATGAACAATTAATACAGATTCTTTTTCTCACAATTGCACTATCTCAAGACCAAAATCAATCCAAATTTCCATTGGCACTATAAGAAGCTTCTGAGTAAGTAAATTAAAAATACTTTCAGTTTAGTCAAACTCATGAACATCTGTTCACAAAGGAGGCGCATCAACTCAGTAAGCCAGTGGACCATCACAGGTGCAATTTGATGTCAAGAAGGGCAGTGAACATTGAATCGCTAATAGGTAAGTTAAAAAAGAAATCCATTGGTTTCTCTATGTTACTGTTAATGCCAATCTGTACAGTGTATGATGACATCTTGTTCTTTATGAACAATTAATACAGATTCTATATCTCACAATTCCACTATCTCAAGCCCAAAATCAATGCAAATTTCCATTGGCTCTATAGGAAGCTGAATGAAAATACTCTCTGTGGAGTCGAACTCATGAACACTTGCTCACAAGTCAGACACTTTAACCCAGAGAGCCACTGGACCATCACAGGAGAAACGGGCTGTCAAGCAGAGCAGTGAAAATTTAATCGCTAATATGTAAGTTAAAAAAGAAATCCATTGGTTTCACTATGTTATTGTTAATGCCAATCTATACAGCGTATGATGACATCTTGTTCTTTATGAACAATTAATACAGATTCTATTTCTCACAATTGCCCTACCTCAAGCCCAAAATCAATGAAAATTTCCATTGGCTCTACAAGAAGCTTATGAGTAAGTAAATTAAAAATACTTTCTGTGGAGTCGAACTCATGAACATCTGTTCACAAAGCAGGCGCATCAACCCAGTAAGCCAGTGGACCATCAAAGATGCAATTTTATGTCAAGAAAGGCAGTGAACATTGAATCGCTAATAGGTAAGTTAAAAAAGAAATCCATTGGTTTCTCTATGTTACTGTTAATGCCAATCTGTACAGTGTATGATGACATCTTGTTCATTATGAACAATTAATACAGATTCTTTTTCTCACAATTGCACTATCTCAAGCCCAAAATCAATCCAAATTTCCATTGGCACTATAAGAAGCTTCTGAGTAAGTAAATTAAAAATACTTTCAGTTTAGTCGAACTCATGAACATCTGTTCACAAAGGAGGCGCATCAACTCAGTAAGCCAGTGGACCATCACAGGTGCAATTTGATGTCAAGAAGGGCAGTGAACATTGAATCGCTAATAGGTAAGTTAAAAAAGAAATCCATTGGTTTCTCTATGTTACTGTTAATGCCAATCTGTACAGTGTATGATGACATCTTGTTCTTTATGAACAAATAATACAGATTCTATATCTCACAATTCCACTATCTCAAGCCCAAAATCAATGCAAATTTCCATTGGCTCTATAGGAAGCTAAATGAAAAATACTCTCCGTGGAGGTGAACTCATGAACACTTGTTGACAAGTCAGGCACATTAACCCAGAGAGCCACTGGACCATCACGTAAAAATGTGATGTAAAGAAGAGCAGTGAACATTGAATCGCTAATAGGTAAGTTAAAAAAGAAATCCATTGGTTTCTCTATGTTACTGTTAATGCCAATCTGTACAGTGTATGATGACATCTTGTTCTTTATGAACAATTAATACAGATTCTATATCTCACAATAACACTATCTCAAGCCCAAAATCAATGCAAATTTCCATTGGCTCTATAGGAAGCTGAATGAAAATACTCTATGTGGAGTCGAACTCATGAACACTTGCTCACAAGTCAGACACTTTAACCCAGAGAGCCACTGGACCATCACAGGAGAAATGGGCTGTCAAGCAGAGCAGTGAACATTTAATCGCTAATATGTAATTTAAAAAAGAAATCCATTGGTTTCACTATGTTATTGTTAATGCCAATCTATACAGCGTATGATGACATCTTGTTCTTTATGAACAATTAATACAGATTCTATTTCTCACAATTGCCCTATCTCAAGCCCAAAATCAATGCAAATTTCCATTGGCTCTATAAGAAGCTTATGAGTAAGTAAATTAAAAATACTTTCCGTGGAGTCGTACTCATGAACATCTGTTCACAAAGCAGGCGCATCAACCCAGTAAGCCAGTGGACCAACAAAGGTGCAATTTGATGTCAAGAAAGGCAGTGAACATTGAATCGCTAATAGGTAAGTTAAAAAAGAAATCCATTGGTTTCTCTATGTTACTGTTAATGCCAATCTGTACAGTGTATGATGACATCTTGTTCTTTATGAACAATTAATACAGATTCTATATCTCACAATTGCACTATCTCAAGCCCAAAATCAATGCAAATTTGCATTGGCTCTATAGGAAGCCAAATGAAAAATAGTCTCCGTGGAGTCAAACTCATGAATACTTGCTCACAAGTCAGGCGCATTTTCCCAGAAAGCCACTGGACCATCAGAGAAGCAATGCGATGTCAAGAAGAGCAGTGAACATTGAATCGCTAATAGGTAAGTTAAAAAAGAGATCCATTGGTTTCACTATGTTATTGTTAATGCCAATCTATACAACGTATGATGACATCTTGATCTTTATGAACAATTAATACAGATTTTATATCTCACAATCGCACTATCTCAAGCCCAAAATCAATGCAAATTTGCATTGGCTCTATAGGAAGCCAAATGAAAAATAGTCTCCGTGGAGTCAAACTCATGAATACTTGCTCACAAGTCAGGCGCATTAACCCAGAAAGCCACTGGACCATCACAGAAGCAATGCGATGTCAGGAAGAGCAGTGAACATTGAATTGATAATAGGTAATTTAAAAAATAAATCCATTGGTTTCACTATGTTATTGTTAATGCCAATCTATACAGCGTATGATGACATCTTGTTCTTTATGAACAATTAATACAGATTCTTTTTCTCACAATTGCACTATCTCAAGCCCAAAATCAATGTAAATTTCCATTGGCTCTATAGGAAGCTAAATGAAAAATACTCTCCGTGGAGTCAAGCTCAAGAACACTTGCTCACAAGTCAGACACTTTAACCCAGAGAGCCACTGGACCATCACAAGAGAAATGGGCTGTCAAGCAGAGCAGTGAAAATTTAATCGCTAATATGTAAGTTAAAAAAGAAATCCATTGGTTTCACTATGTTATTGTTAATGCCAATCTATACAGCGTATGATGACATCTTGTTCTTTATGAACAATTAATACAGATTCTATTTCTCACAATTGCCCTATCTCAAGCCCAAAATCAATGCAAATTTCCATTGGCTCTATAAGAAGCTTATGAGTAAGTAAATTAAAAATACTTTCCGTGGAGTCGAACTCATGAATAGAGATGAGCGTTGTTCTACTTGAACTGTTCGGCAATCTCAAATTCGAGCTGTTTTGGGCGGTGTTCGAGCCGGTCGGCGAACACGAACAATTTGAGAAAAATTCAGCTGTTCGAGGTTATGTTCGATAACTGTTCGTGCACCAAAATCATAACTGGATTTTTTCTCAGTAATGATGAAAATTAATGTTAATACGCAGTTTGAGTGTACAGCGGGGCGGGGGGAGGGGCAGGTTATGGATCTCTGCAGGAACAATGAAGATCTCCATTTTTTTTTCTCTTTCCCGCATTTGCAGTGGGGAGGTGCAATTTGTCAGCCTATCAGCAGCGCACACACGGAGCGAAGTGCTTTTTTTCACACAAGCAAGGGCATGTGTGATTGGCAGTGTATGTCACATGTCCTTGCCCTATAAGACCAAGCCATTTTCCCCGTCGCCACCATTTTCTCACTGCTGCAGCTGCGTGTTAGACGGCACCGCTGTTGCTGTGTGCGATATACCTTGTTAATTTCAAGCCAATTTTCGCACAAATATACAGATAGCTTGGGAGTAGGGAATAGTTGTGATTGCAGTCCTTTTAAGGACTAGGTTACAGCATTTCCTACGACTTTTATCAGGCAGGTCTGTGCTCTTAAATAGATAGATTGTGGGAGTAAAGACTAATTGTAATTGGAGTCCTTTTCAGGACTAGGTTACATCAGTTCCTATCAGTTTTTGCCAGGCAGGTCTGTGCCAGTGCTGTGCAAGTTTTTTTCACAGCATTTGGCTGAATCTAGCAAAGCTAATCCTTTTTGGCCTATTGCAGAGTGTGTTAGTCAGTGGAGTAGCCTATCTGTGTTGCAAGATATACCACCTGTGTATAGAATACCAATTTTTTTACTGCACCTAGTGAAGTAAAATCTTTTGGGCATAGCATCATTCTATAAGTCCATCTATACTGACCTCCATCAGGTTGCAAACTGAATATAATTTTTTTCTGCATCTAGCTCTGAAAAAATATTTGGGCTTCTAGCGGTGTGTGGGACTTGGTCTATTAGTCCATCTATACTGACCTCCATCAGGTTGCAAATTAAAAATAATTTTTTTATGCACCTAGCTCTGAAAAAATATTTGGGCTTCTAGCAGTGTGTGGGACTTGGTCTATTAGTCCATCTATACTGACCTCCATCAGGTTGCAAATTAAAAATAATTTTTTTCTTCATTTATCTCTGAAAAAATATTTGGGCTTCTAGCAGCGTGTGGGACTTGTTCTATTAGTCCATCTATACTGACCTCCATCAGGTTGCAAATTAAAAATAATTTTTTTCTGCATCTAGCTCTGAAAAAATATTTGGGCTTCTAGCAGTGTGTGGGACTTGGTCTATTAGTCCATCTATACTGACCTCCATCAGGTTGCAAATTAAAAATAATTTTTTTCTGCATCTAGCTCTGAAAAAATATTTGGGCTTCTAGCAGTGTGTGGGACTTGGTCTATTAGTCCATCTATACTGACCTCCATCAGGTTGCAAATTGAATAAAAAAATTTTCTGCATCTAGCTCTGAAAAAATATTTGGGCTTCTAGCGGTGTGTGGGACTTGGTCTATTAGTCCATCTATACTGACCTCCATCAGGTTGCAAATTAAAAATAATTTTTTTCTGCATCTAACCCAGCCAATAGTTTTGGCCTAATACCACAGTTTGGCCACTCAGCTCTGCTCGGTTACCATCCATTGTTTTTTTGTGCAAACAACTCCAGAGTTGTGAATTAGTTAACCACCAAAATGAGTGGAAAAAGGCCTGCTGCTGGTGGAAAGGGGAATAGGCATGTTGGGAAGGGGAAAAAAGGTTGTGTCCGTGTGGTAGGTGCAGAAGAAAGACCATCTTCCAGCCAAACTAAAATGTCTACTTCTTTTAGCGGACAATGTGATAAGATCCCTTTCTTACGGCCACGCCAATCGCTACAAATTCCAGATGAGGCACAAAAACAGCAGGTGCTTCAACGGATATCAAGTGCTCCTTTAAGTGGGCTCTCCTCCACATCAACTTCAACATCACAAATACTCCAGTCCTCAAAGGTGTCACCCAAATCGCACTTGCTTCCTCACAGCTCCCAAATCTCCAGCTGCCCGTCTGAGTATGAGGTAGAACAGATGGTTGAGTCTGCAGAGCTGTTTACTCATACTATAGCCTGGGAATCAGAGGTCGACTCCAGCGCTTCTGTGAATCCAGACGAGGAAATGATCTGCACTGATGCCCAGAATCTTTATGAGTCGGATCCAGGACCAGACGCAGAAGGTTCTGACCATAATGTAGACCCTCATTCCCAAACTGTAACTCCTGTTGGTGGAGACAATGAGGAAGACGATGATAAGACTCAAATACCTGATTGGAGCGACAACTTTAGTTTTTTGTCAGGGCAGGAACAGGTTGGCTCTGAGGACGACGGGTGTGATAACGCACAGGGTGATGATGATGAGGTCGGAGATCCCACTTACTGTCAACCCACAGTCAGCCAAGAGATGAGGTCAGCAGAGGAGGTGGAGGAAGATGCTAGTGACAACGAGGTCAGGTTGCGCCTTCCTGGACAGAGACGTAGTACTGGAAGCACGTCAACAACTGCATCCTCAAACACAACTCTGCCTCTCACCACAAGTCGTGGTGGCTCTTCAGGTCGCATGGGTGCTAAGCCTTGCATAGCCTGGGCATTTTTTCAGATCGATAAAGATGACCCAACTCGTGTTATCTGTAACATTTGTCAGCAAAAGCTAAGTAGAGGCCAAAAAATACATAGTTTGAGTACTTCATGCATGAACCGGCACATGGACATGAAGCATAAGTTGCAGTGGGAAGCTCAGTGTGCTACAATGCGGTCTAGCCGGCCGGGCCAACCACCGTCTGCCATATCTTGTGCATCCGCAGCCTCTTCATCCTCTGTGACTGGGGGGACAGCAGTCACACCTGTTTTGGGGCGCAGACCTGCCACCTCTTTACCCGCAACAGCCAGCGTGATTGGCAGGTCATCATTTTCTTTGGAAGTGGTAACACCAGCTGGTCTTGAGCGCTGTCCGACATCGATAGCACCACCTTTGGATCAAGGCAACCTAACATGTCCGCCTGCATCTTCCTCACAGACCGGCAGTTTGCCGGGGACACCCTTATCAACCCCGTCTAAGCACAATAGCCAGCCCTCGGTCCCTCAGATGTGGACAAGTAAAAGACCATTTCCTCCTAGCCATGAGAAAGCTAAGAGGTTGAATTTCACCATCTGCAAGCTCTTGGCTACAGAAATGCTGCCTTTCCGCCTGGTGGACACAGAGGATTTTCGAGACCTTATGTCCGTCGCAGTGCCCCAGTACCAGATGCCCAGTCGGCACTACTTCTCAAAGAAAGGTGTGCCTGCGCTCCACCAGCATGTCGCACACAACATCACCGCTTCTTTGAGAAACTCTGTGTGTGACAGGGTGCATTTCACCACAGACACTTGGACGAGTAGGCATGGACAGGGGCGTTACATGTCGCTGACTGGGCACTGGGTAACTATGGTGACAGCAGGACAAGGGGCTGCTGTCCAAGTCTTGCCGTCCCCACGAGTTGTGCGTCAATCCTCTTTATGTCATTTTTCCTCCACTGCTTCTGCCTCCTCAACCTCCTCTCGGTCTTCCACCTGCACCCAAAGCCTGTCTGGTCATGCCACAAGCTTTCTAACTGCGCAGAAGGGATCCTGCACACCTCCTTACTATGCTGGCAGTAGGGCTCAACGTCATCAGGCGGTTTTTACATTGAAATGTCTGGGAAATGTGAGTCACACAGCTGAGGAGTTGTGGTCAGCTCTGGAGAACCAATTTCATGAATGGTTGTCTCCACTGGACCTGAAACCAGGGAAGGCCGTGTGCGACAATGCTGCAAACCTGGGTGCGGCCCTTCGCCGGGGCAATGTCACACACGTGCCTTGTATGGCTCACGTGTTGAACCTGGTTGTCCAGCAATTTTTAGCCCACTATCCCAGACTAGATGGCCTTCTGCAGAGGGCACGGTCGCTGTGTGCTCACTTCCGCCGTTCGCATCCCGCAGCTCAGCGACTTACATCTCTACAGAAGTCGTTGGGCCTGCCACTTCACCGGCTAAAATGCGATGTGCCTACCCGGTGGAATTCAACTCTGCACATGTTGCAGCAACTGTGGCAGCACCGACAAGCCCTGGTGCAATACGTTCTGACGTATAGCCTGGGCCAACGAGATTCAGAGGTGGGGCAAATCACGCTGGAGGAGTGGTCTCAGATCAGGGACCTATGCACCCTTCTGCACAGTTTTGAAATGGCGACGAAGATGTTTAGTGCTGACGATGCCATTATCAGCATGACTATTCCGGTGATTTACATGCTGGAGCACATGTTAAACAGAATTCGGAGTCAGGTGGTGGCACAAGAGGAGGTGGAGGAAGTAGAGGAGGAGGAGTTGTATGCGGAAGGGCTAACATCTGCAAGGTCCAGACGGTCGGCAGCACCAGGGCGGCAGGCATGTGAGGGTGGGGGAGATGATTTTACCAGGGCGCATGGTAGCAGCCAAACTAGTGAGGAAGGTGCAGGAGCCCAGGAAGAAGTGGAGGACGAACTGATGGAAGACTCATCAGATGAGGGAGACCTTGATCACATTTCTGTTGTGCGAGGTTGGGGGAGAGGACAGAGGAAGGAAGCATGATTGTTACCTCGCCACCAACACAACAGGGACTTGGTGCTCCTGGATGCGCAACACACATGAGTGCCTTCTTGCTGCACTACCTGCAACATGACCCTCGAATTGTGAGAATTAGAAATAATCCTGACTACTGGGTTGCCACACTGTTAGATCCCCGGTACAAAAGTAAATTTGCAGAAATTATTCCTGCCATAGAAAGGGATGCACGCATGCAGGAGTATCAGCAGAGACTGTTGCAGAATCTTACATGTGCTTTTCCACAAAATACCAGTGGTGCACGTAGTGAATCTCACAGTTCCAACTTGCCAACCGTGGGACCATCAAGTGTTCAGCACTCAAACCGTAACAGAACCACAGTATCTGCTGGTAACATCAATTTTGCGGAATCATTTCACCACTTTTTTAGCCCATCCTTTGCAAGGCCACAGGAGACAAGAAGTCTGACACATAGTCAACGCCTAGAGACGATGGTACAGGAGTATCTCCAAGTAAACATTGAAGCCACGACTGTGTCACTGGACCCTTGCTCTTTTTGGGCTTCCAATCTGGATAAATGGCCGGAGCTAGCCACTTACGCCTTGGAGATCTTGTCATGCCCCGCAGCCAGCGTTCTGTCTGAACGTGTGTTCAGCGCTGCTGGTGGTGTGCTGACAGATAAGCGCACGCGGCTCTCCACTGATAATGTAGACAGACTCACGTTCATAAAGATGAACAAATCATGGATCCGAAACGACTTTTCTACCCCTGTGTCATCCTGGGGAGAGTAAAAGCTTGATGATTGGTTAAAATCACCCTACCAACCGTTTTAAGCTTTCAAATTACTAATCATGTTTATCTGTATCTTGACTGGAAAATAATTTGGGCTTTGTAGCAGTGTGCAGCACTGATCCTATTAGGCCATCTATAATAAGCTTCACCAGATTTAAAATTAAAAATAATTTTTAGCTGCATCTAGCCCGGAAAATAATTTTGGGGCTCCGAGATGCGCAAGACACATAAGTGCCTTCTTGCTGCACTACCTGCAGCATGACCCTCATATTGTCAGAATTCGAAGTAATCATGACTACTGGGTTGCCACACTCTTAGATCCCCCAAACTTTTCGATCAACCTTTTCATTTTAATAAAGACCAAAAAAATGGTCATTTTTGAAATTATAAGCATTAGCAGGTTGTTAGAAACTGAAATCAAACAGTTTTCAACTCAAAACTTTATTCTAGGTGATGTTACATTTTCACATAGGACCCCTTGTTCGAAAGGAGCTTCTGAACTCTCTCGTCCATTGAATTTGTCAGGTTTTGGATGGTTTCTGCTTCAATTGTTTTGCATGAGGACAGAATACCCTCCCAGAGCTGTTGCTTAGATGTGAACTGCCTCCCGCCATCATAGACACTCCTTTTAATGATGCTCCAAAGGTTCTGAATGGGGTAGAGGTCAGGGGAGCATGGGGGTCACATCATAAGTTTGTCCCCTTTTATGCCCATATCAGCCAGAGATGCAGATGTTTTATGTGCAGCATGAGATGGTGCATTATCATGCAGAAAAATGATCTTGCTGTGAAATACACGGTTCTTCTTCTTGAACCATGGCAGGAAGTGCTGTTTGAGAAAATCCACATACATTATGGAGTTCATCTTTAGCGCCTTCAGGGATCCTAAAGGGGCCGACAATCTCTCTCCCCATGATTCCAGCCCAAAACATTACTCCACCTCCTCCTTGTTGGCGCTGTAGCCGTGTTTGCGTGGGGTGTCCATCAACCAGCCATCCTCCACTCCATTCATCTGGACCATCGAGCGCTGCACGGCACTCATCCGTGAACAAAACAGTTTTGAAATCAGTCTTCATGTAATGTTTGGCCCACTGGAGCCGTTTCTGCTTGTGTGAAGTGGATAGAGGAGGTCGACAGGATGGCGTACGCACAGCTGCAAACCTCTGAAGGACCCTGCATCTTGTTGTTCGGGGGACGTTGGAGGCACAAGCAGCTTCAAAAACTTGTCTGCTGCTATGACAAGGCTTTTTTGCCGCTGCTCTTTCAACCTGACGTAATTGCCTGTAGGAAAGAGTCCTCAATTTGCCCTTATCAGCACGCACACGTGTGTACTGTGAATCAGCTACATACTTCTTGATTGCCAAGACACTTCATCCTGATCATCGCACAATGTTGATTGTAGTCATGCCTTGACCTAAACACTCCACAATTTGTTGCTTCTCAGCAGCCGACACATCCTTTTTCTTTCCCATTTTGGCAGAAAATGTAGGCTGCTTAATAATGTGAGAGAGCCTTCTTAAGTAGTCTTGCCTTTCATTGGACACACCTGCCAAACTAATTAGCACAGGTGTCTGCAATTGCTTACAGTGATATAAAGAGCCCTGACACACATCACCATCAATGAGTTTAACTGACAAACAAACAAATTCTTCCCTTATCACTCCTAAACACTTTTTGCATAATAATTTGGAACGCGGTGTACATGTGCTTTTCCACAAAACACCAGTGGTTCACGTAGTGAATCTTACAGTTCTAACTTGCCAACCGTGGTCTGTATGGAATTGTTCAATAAAGGGCCCAAAATTAAGATAACATAGATGGGAGAGGTCTCTATGAATAGGAATTCCTAAGTATTTGATACCCTGTGAGGGCCAGGCAAAGGGAAAGTTGGACTGGATGGAATCCTATATGGATTTAGGGAGGGAGACATCGAGGGCCTCAGACTTCGCTGCATTGATTTTAAAATTTTACCATGTAACAAACTGATCTATTTCAGCCATAACAGCAGGGATGGATATATGTGATTGAGTGATATATACTAGGACATCATCAGCAAATAGAGAGCACTTGTACTCGGTGCCTCCCACCTCAATCCACCTAATATTGGGGTTATGGCGAATTGATGAGAGCAGGTGCTCCGTCACTAGGATGTATAAGAGAGGGGACAGAGGACATCCCTGCCTTGTCCCATTGGTGATTGTGAAAGGTGATGAAAATGTTCTGACGCACCCCCTGGGCCTTGGGACACCCGGAGCCGGACCCTTTTTGGTGGATGCTGATGGTTGTAGTCTTCGTGGCGGCGATCCGGTTCCGTGGCTCAGGGCGGTCAAACCAGTGGCGGAACTATTTATGTGGTTTTGATGTTTAAATGTCCGACTACGCCACCCGTGGATTGCGGTCAGAGTGAACCGCCGCTACAGGGCAGACCGCTAAGGCTGGTGTTGTGGGTGCAGCAGAGCGTAGCATAACTCCCCACGGGAGGAGTATAGCCTCAGGGCAGTGTATGCGGAGGATGGGGGTGATGGTGCAGGGCAGCAGCAGTAACGACACGGAGTCAGTGATGCAGTTCAGGGCCTTTACTCACAGTTCTTATTATCCAGACCACGTCTGCAGGTAACGGCTGCCCACGTCGTACTGTGCTCACCAGGTGAGGGGCTCAGACAACTCCCAGATAACTTTGGAGCGCTTCACAGGACCCCCTTTGTGTGTCCTTTGTCTGGCCTTTCTTACCAACACTTCTGTCTGGCTGCCTCGGGCCTCCTCTTGGTAAACTTGGCGCCAGTTTCCCTGACCCTATGTGGTGCCTTCCTAGCGGGTGGAGCAAGGGGCTGCGCCACATAAAATGTCAGAGCCTCCGGTTTCTAGCTGAGGGTCGTTTCCTGCCTCCACTAGTTCGGGGACCGGTCTCCCCCTTTGGCCTGACCCCTCCACGCAGGTGGATTCGGGCGTGCGGTGGCGACTCGCCAGTCCGCACCCCTGGGATCCCTTCATTCCTCGTTCCTGGAGCCTTCTCCGCTCCTCTTCCTTCCTTCTCCCTCTTGCAGGCCTGGGCCTCTGTTACTAGGCCCGCCTCCGGAGCAGAGCTCATGCAGAGCCCCTGCTCCCTGCCACTTCTGCTCAGACTTCTCTGCACTGAATTAAGATGGTGCCCACCTTTTATACTCCCTTCTCAATGCACCCAGGAACTGCTTCCTCCCTGCTCCTGCACTGCAGGGTTCCCCTTCCTCAGTGTTCCCTCCCCCCACTCCAGCCAGGGACAGGGACTGTCGTGCCCATCTCAGGGGCATATTGGTCGCCCTGCCCCACGGCAATGTGGTGTAATGCATGCAGGTGTCGGGTCCTGATCCACACTCCATCCTTATCTGAGAGTGAGATATCACACCTCTGGGTGAGGTGCAATACGTCTGTAGCAACCGAGCCCTCGGTGCTACAGTTCCATTTATCTTCAGCCTAGGTGACGTATTGTGATACAGGGCCGTGATTTTGGCTATAAAAGGGTCCCCTAGACCCCTACCCCAAGCTTTTTAAGAGAATCATATATGGCGTGCCAGGAGACTCTATGGAATGCTTTCTCAGCATCCAACGAGAGTATCTACTTACAAATTTTTAACTGCATCTAGCCCAGGAAATACTTTGTGCCTAGTAGCAGTGTCCTCTAGTCAGCGGATTATCCCGGCTGTTAAGCAAGCTACACCACCTGTAGTTTGGACACTTAATTTTTTCAAAGGAAATGCTTCGGGACCACGGGATACTTAGTGAAGAGCATCAGGAGGCACCCCAAGGCATAGGGGCTGGGACTGGCACTAGGATGCCTTGCAGTGGACAGCCGAGCTCAATCCTTATAAAAGCTTTTTAACTGCAGCAGCTTTAGTGGACGCTACTGGAGCTGGAATTACGCGGCTGCTGGCATGAGACTTGCCCTCCAATAGATCCTTGTAAATGGATTTAAAGTGTATTCATTCAAATTAGATTGACAATTTAAATTAAAAAGCTTAGAGCTGCCTCCACCACAGGGGGGCTCTCTTGACCCACCAGCGGACAGGCACCAGTATTGGGAGAGGGGGGCTGGCCGTCAGGGTTCACCGCGGCTCTGGCACAAACCCGGCGACACGGAGGTGGCACGGGCAGGAGCGGACTGGCAGTCTCGGCTTCTCACTTTTTGGATTTTAGAAGGGCATGACATGCCTATATCTGTGTCTCCCCCTCCTTTTACTCCTCCACCTCTTTTCTTTTCGCATGACTATATGTACTTGTCACTTTTCCATGTGTTAGTTGTGTCTTCTGAGCAGTTTGTCAGCTTTTGGACACCTTTGAAGGTGTTTTCTATGTGTTTCTATGTGTTTTTGTTTGCCTGCCATTGGTTTTAACGGTGTTCGAAGGTGTTCGACGAACAGTTCGGCGAACACACGGGTGTTCGACGAACCGAACCGAACTCGAACACTACGGGGGTGGCTCAACACTACTCATGAACATCTGTTCACAAAGCAGGCGCATCAACCCAGTAAGCCAGTGGACCATCAAAGATGCAATTTGATGTCAAGAAAGGCAGTGAACATTGAATCGCTAATAGGTAAGTTAAAAAAGAAATCCATTGGTTTCACTATGTTATTGTTAATGCCAATCTATACAACGTATGATGACATCTTGATCTTTATGAACAATTAATACAGATTTTATATCTCACAATTGCACTATCTCAAGTCCAAAATCAATGCAAATTTCCATTGGCACTATAGGAAGCCAAATGAAAAATAGTCTCCGTGGAGTCAAACTCATGAATACTTGCTCAGAAGTCAGGCGCATTAACCCAGAAATTCACTGGACCATCACAGAAACAATGCGATGTTAAGAGGAGCAGTGAACATTGAATTGATAATAGGTAATTTAAAAAAGAAATCCATTGGTTTCACTATGTTATTGTTAATGCCAATCTATACAGCGTATGATGACATCTTGTTCTTTATGAACAATTAATACAGATTCTTTTTCTCACAATTGCACTATCTCAAGCCCAAAATCAATGTAAATTTCCATTGGCTCTATATTAAGCTAAATGAAAAATACTCTCCGTGGAGTCAAGCTCAAGAACACTTGCTCACAAGTCAGACACTTTAACCCAGAGAGCCACTGGACCATCACAGGAGAAATGGGCTGTCAAGCAGAGCAGTGAAAATTTAATCGCTAATATGTAAGTTAAAAAAGAAATCCATTGGTTTCACTATGTTATTGTTAATGCCAATCTATACAGCGTATGATGACATCTTGTTCTTTATGAACAATTAATACAGATTCTATTTCTCACAATTGCCCTATCTCAAGCCCAAAATCAATGCAAATTTCCATTGGCTCTATAAGAAGCTTATGAGTAAGTAAATTAAAAATACTTTTCGTGGAGTCGAACTCATGAACATCTATTCACAAAGCAGGCGCATCAACCCAGTAAGCCAGTGGACCATCAAAGATGCAATTTGATGTCAAGAAAGGCAGTGAAAATTGAATCGCTAATAGGTAAGTTAAAAAAGAAATCCATTGGTTTCTCTATGTTACTGTTAATGCCAATCTGTACAGTGTATGATGACATCTTGTTCTTTATGAACAATTAATACAGATTCTATATCTCACAATTCCACTATCTCAAGCCCAAAATCAATGCAAATTTCCATTGGCTCTATAGGAAGCTAAATGAAAAATACTCTCCGTGGAGGTGAGCTCATGAACACTTGTTGACAAGTCAGGCACATTAACCCAGAGAGCCACTGGACCATCACGCAAAAATGTGATGTAAAGAAGAGCAGTGAACATTGAATCGCTAATAGGTAAGTTAAAAAAGAAATCCATTGGTTTCACTATGTTATTGTTAATGCCAATCTATACAATGTATGATGACATCTTGATCTTTATGAACAATTAATACAGATTCTTTATCTCACAATTGCACTATCTCAAGCCCAAAATCAATGTAAATTTCCATTGGCTCTATATTAAGCTAAATGAAAAATACTCTCCGTGGAGTCAAGCTCAAGAACACTTGCTCACAAGTCAGACACTTTAACCCAGAGAGCCACTGGACCATCACAGGAGAAATGGGCTGTCAAGCAGAGCAGTGAAAATTTAATCGCTAATATGTAAGTTAAAAAAGAAATCCATTGGTTTCACTATGTTATTGTTAATGCCAATCTATACAGCGTATGATGACATCTTGTTCTTTATGAACAATTAATACAGATTCTATTTCTCACAATTGCCCTATCTCAAGCCCAAAATCAATGCAAATTTCCATTGGCTCTATAAGAAGCTTATGAGTAAGTAAATTAAAAATACTTTCCGTGGAGTCGAACTCATGAACATCTGTTCACAAAGCAGGCGCATCAACCCAGTAAGCCAGTGGACCATCAAAGATGCAATTCGATGTCAAGAAAGGCAGTGAACATTGAATCGCTAATAGGTAAGTTAAAAAAGAAATCCATTGGTTTCTCTATGTTACTGTTAATGCCAATCTGTACAGTGTATGATGACATCTTGTTCTTTATGAACAATTAATACAGATTCTATATCTCACAATTGCACTATCTCAAGCCCAAAATCAATGCAAATTTCCATTGGCTCTATAGGAAGCTAAATGAAAAATACTCTCCGTGGAGTTGAACTCATGAACACTTGTTGACAAGTCAGGCACATTAACCCAGAGAGCCACTGGACCATCACGGAAAAAATGTGATGTAAAGAAGAGCAGTGAACATTGAATCGCTAATAGGTAAGTTAAAAAAGAAATTCATTGGTTTCACTATGTTATTGTTAATGCCAATCTATACAACGTATGATGACATCTTGATCTTTATGAACAATTAATACAGATTTTATATCTCACAATTGCACTATCTCAAGTCCAAAATCAATGCAAATTTCCATTGGCACTATAAGAAGCTTCTGAGTAAGTAAATTAAAAATACTTTCAGTTTAGTTGAACTCATGAACATCAGTTCACAAAGGAGTCGCATCAACTCAGTAAGCCAGTGGACCATCACAGGTGCAATTTGATGTCAAGAAAGGCAGTGAACATTGAATCGCTAATAGGTAAGTTAAAAAAGAAATCCATTGGTTTCTCTATGTTACTGTTAATGCCAATCTGGACAGGGTATGATGACATGTTGTTCTTTATGAACAATTAATACAGATTCTATATCTCACAATTGCACTATCTCAAGCCCAAAATCAATGCAAATTTGCATTGGCTCTATAGGAAGCCAAATGAAAAATAGTCTCCGTGGAGTCCAACTCATGAATACTTGCTCACAATTCAGGCGCATTAACCCAGAAAGCCACTGGACCATCACAGAAGCAATGCGATGTTAAGAAGAGCAGTGAACATTGAATTGATAATAGGTAATTTAAAAAAGAAATCCATTGGTTTCTCTATGTTACTGTTAATGCCAATCTGGACAGGGTATGATGACATGTTGTTCTTTATGAACAATTAATACAGATTCTATATCTCACAATTCCACTATCTCAAGCCCAAAATCAATGCAAATTTCCATTGGCTCTATAGGAAGCTAAATGAAAAATACTCTCCGTGGAGGTGAACTCATGAACACTTGTTGACAAGTTAGGCACATTAACCCAGAGAGCCACTGGACCATCACGAAAAAATATGATGTAAAGAAGAGCAGTGAACATTGAATCGCTAATAGGTAAGTTAAAAAAGAAATCCATTGGTTTCACTATGTTATTGTTAATGCCAATCTATACAACGTATGATGACATCTTGATCTTTATGAACAATTAATACAGATTTTATATCTCACAATTGCACTATCTCAAGTCCAAAATCAATGCAAATTTCCATTGGCACTATAAGAAGCTTCTGAGTAAGTAAATTAAAAATACTTTTCGTGGAGTCGAACTCATGAACATCTGTTCACAAAGCAGGAGCATCAACCCAGTAAGCCAGTGGACCATCAAAGGTGCAATTTGATGTCAAGAAGGCAGTGAACATTGAATCGCTAATAGGTAAGTTAAAAAAGAAATCCATTGGTTTCTCTATGTTACTGTTAATGCCAATCTGTACAGTGTATGATGACATCTTGTTCTTTATGAACAATTAATACAGATTCTATATCTCACAATTGCACTATCTCAAGCCCAAAATCAATGCAAATTTGCATTGGCTCTATAGGAAGCCAAATGAAAAATAGTCTCCGTGGAGTCGAACTCATGAATACTTGCTCACAAGTCAGGCGTATTAACCCAGAAAGCCACTGGACCATCACAGAAGCAATGCGATGTCAAGAAGAGCAGTGAACATTGAATCGCTAATAGGTAAGTTAAAAAAGAAATCCATTGGTTTCACTATGTTATTGTTAATGCCAATCTATACAGCGTATGATGACATCTTGTTCTTTATGAACAATTAATACAGATTCTTTATCTCACAATTGCACTATCTCAAGCCCAAAATCAATGTAAATTTCCATTGGCTCTATATTAAGCTAAATGAAAAATACTCTCCGTGGAGTCAAGCTCAAGAACACTTGCTCACAAGTCAGACACTTTAACCCAGAGAGCCACTGGACCATCACAGGAGAAATGGGCTGTCAAGCAGAGCAGTGAAAATTTAATCGCTAATATGTAAGTTAAAAAAGAAATCCATTGGTTTCACTATGTTATTGTTAATGCCAATCTATACAGCGTATGATGACATCTTGTTCTTTATGAACAATTAATACAGATTCTATTTCTCACAATTGCCCTATCTCAAGCCCAAAATCAATGCAAATTTCCATTGGCTCTATAAGAAGCTTATGAGTAAGTAAATTAAAAATACTTTCCGTGGAGTCGAACTCATGAACATCTGTTCACAAAGCAGGCGCATCAACCCAGTAAGCCAGTGGACCATCAAAGATGCAATTCGATGTCAAGAAAGGCAGTGAACATTGAATCGCTAATAGGTAAGTTAAAAAAGAAATCCATTGGTTTCTCTATGTTACTGTTAATGCCAATCTGTACAGTGTATGATGACATCTTGTTCTTTATGAACAATTAATACAGATTCTATATCTCACAATTGCACTATCTCAAGCCCAAAATCAATGCAAATTTCCATTGGCTCTATAGGAAGCTAAATGAAAAATACTCTCCGTGGAGGTGAGCTCATGAACACTTGTTGACAAGTCAGGCACATTAACCCAGAGAGCCACTGGACCATCACGCAAAAATGTGATGTAAAGAAGAGCAGTGAACATTGAATCGCTAATAGGTAAGTTAAAAAAGAAATTCATTGGTTTCACTATGTTATTGTTAATGCCAATCTATACAACGTATGATAACATCTTGATCTTTATGAACAATTAATACAGATTTTATATCTCACAATTGCACTATCTCAAGTCCAAAATCAATGCAAATTTCCATTGGCTCTATAGGAAGCTGAATGAAAATACTCTCTGTGGAGTCGAACTCATGAACACTTGCTCACAAGTCAGACACTTTAACCCAGAGAGCCACTGGACCATCACAGGAGAAATGGGCTGTCAAGCAGAGCAGTGAACATTTAATCGTTAATATGTAAGTTAAAAAAGAAATCCATTGGTTTCACTATGTTATTGTTAATGCCAATCTATACAGCGTATGATGACATCTTGTTCTTTATGAACAATTAATACACATTCTATTTCTCACAATTGCACTATCTCAAGTCCAAAATCAATGCAAATATCCATTGGCTCTATGAGAAGCTTATGAGTAAGTAAATTAAAAATACTTTCCGTGGAGTCGAACTCATGAACATCTGTTGACAAAGCAGGCGCATCAACCCAGTAAGCCAGTGGACCATCAAAGGTGCAATTTGATGTCAAGAAGGCAGTGAACATTGAATCGCTAATAGGTAAGTTAAAAAAGAAATCCATTGGTTTCTCTATGTTACTGTTAATGCCAATCTGTACAGTGTATGATGACATCTTGTTCTTTATGAACAATTAATACAGATTCTATATCTCACAATTGCACTATCTCAAGTCCAAAATCAATGCAAATTTCCATTGGCACTATAAGAAGCTTCTGAGTAAGTAAATTAAAAATACTTTCAGTTTAGTCGAACTCATGAACATCAGTTCACAAAGGAGTCGCATCAACTCAGTAAGCCAGTGGACCATCACAGGTGCAATTTGATGTCAAGAAGGGCAGTGAACATTGAATCGCTAATAGGTAAGTTAAAAAAGAAATCCATTGGTTTCTCTATGTTACTGTTAATGCCAGTCTGGACAGGGTATGATGACATGTTGTTCTTTATGAACAATTAATACAGATTCTATATCTCACAATTGCACTATCTCAAGCCCAAAATCATTGCAAATTTGCATTGGCTCTATAGGAAGCCAAATGAAAAATAATCTCCGTGGAGTCAAACTCATGAATACTTGCTCACAATTCAGGCGCATTAACCCAGAAAGCCACTGGACCATCACAGAAGCAATGCGATGTTAAGAAGAGCAGTGAACATTGAATTGATAATAGGTAATTTAAAAAAGAAATCCATTGGTTTCACTATGTTATTGTTAATGCCAATCTATACAGTGTATGATGACATCTTGTTCTTTATGAACAATTAATACAGATTCTATTTCTCACAATTGCCCTATCTCAAGCCCAAAATCAATGCAAATTTCCATTGGCTCTATAAGAAGCTTATGAGTAAGTAAATTAAAAATACTTTTCGTGGAGTCGAACTCATGAACATCTGTTCACAAAGCAGGCGCATCAACCCAGTAAGCCAGTGGACCATCAAAGATGCAATTTGATGTCAAGAAAGGCAGTGAAAATTGAATCGCTAATAGGTAAGTTAAAAAAGAAATCCATTGGTTTCTCTATGTTACTGTTAATGCCAATCTGTACAGTGTATGATGACATCTTGTTCTTTATGAACAATTAATACAGACTCTATATCTCACAATTGCACTATCTCAAGCCCAAAATCAATGCAAATTTGCATTGGCTCTATAGGAAGCCAAATGAAAAATAGTCTCCGTGGAGTCAAACTCATGAATACTTGCTCACAAGTCAGGCGCATTAACCCAGAAAGCCACTGGACCATCACAGAAGCAATGCGATGTCAAGAAGAGCAGTGAACATTGAATCGCTAATAGGTAAGTTAAAAAAGAAATCCATTGGTTTCACTATGTTATTGTTAATGCCAATCTATACAGCGTATGATGACATCTTGTTCTTTATGAACAATTAATACAGATTCTTTATCTCACAATTGCACTATCTCAAGCCCAAAATCAATGTAAATTTCCATTGGCTCTATATTAAGCTAAATGAAAAATACTCTCCGTGGAGTCAAGCTCAAGAACACTTGCTCACAAGTCAGACACTTTAACCCAGAGAGCCACTGGACCATCACAGGAGAAATGGGCTGTCAAGCAGAGCAGTGAAAATTTAATCGCTAATATGTAAGTTAAAAAAGAAATCCATTGGTTTCACTATGTTATTGTTAATGCCAATCTATACAGCGTATGATGACATCTTGTTCTTTATGAACAATTAATACAGATTCTATTTCTCACAATTGCCCTATCTCAAGCCCAAAATCAATGCAAATTTCCATTGGCTCTATAAGAAGCTTATGAGTAAGAAAATTAAAAATACTTTCCGTGGAGTCGAACTCATGAACATCTGTTCACAAAGCAGGCGCATCAACCCAGTAAGCCAGTGGACCATCAAAGATGCAATTCGATGTCAAGAAAGGCAGTGAACATTGAATCGCTAATAGGTAAGTTAAAAAAGAAATCCATTGGTTTCTCTATGTTACTGTTAATGCCAATCTGTACAGTGTATGATGACATCTTGTTCTTTATGAACAATTAATACAGATTCTATATCTCACAATTGCACTATCTCAAGCCCAAAATCAATGCAAATTTCCATTGGCTCTATAGGAAGCTAAATGAAAAATACTCTCCGTGGAGGTGAACTCATGAACACTTGTTGACAAGTCAGGCACATTAACCCAGAGAGCCACTGGACCATCACGCAAAAATGTGATGTAAAGAAGAGCAGTGAACATTGAATCGCTAATAGGTAAGTTAAAAAAGAAATTCATTGGTTTCACTATGTTATTGTTAATGCCAATCTATACAACGTATGATAACATCTTGATCTTTATGAACAATTAATACAGATTTTATATCTCACAATTGCACTATCTCAAGTCCAAAATCAATGCAAATTTCCATTGGCTCTATAGGAAGCTGAATGAAAATACTCTCTGTGGAGTCGAACTCATGAACACTTGCTCACAAGTCAGACACTTTAACCCAGAGAGCCACTGGACCATCACAGGAGAAATGGGCTGTCAAGCAGAGCAGTGAACATTTAATCGCTAATATGTAAGTTAAAAAAGAAATCCATTGGTTTCACTATGTTATTGTTAATGCCAATCTATACAGCGTATGATGACATCTTGTTCTTTATGAACAATTAATACACATTCTATTTCTCACAATTGCACTATCTCAAGTCCAAAATCAATGCAAATTTCCATTGGCTCTATAAGAAGCTTATGAGTAAGTAAATTAAAAATACTTTCCGTGGAGTCGAACTCATGAACATCTGTTGACAAAGCAGGCGCATCAACCCAGTAAGCCAGTGGACCATCAAAGGTGCAATTTGATGTCAAGAAGGCAGTGAACATTGAATCGCTAATAGGTAAGTTAAAAAAGAAATCCATTGGTTTCTCTATGTTACTGTTAATGCCAATCTGTACAGTGTATGATGACATCTTGTTCTTTATGAACAATTAATACAGATTCTATATCTCACAATTGCACTATCTCAAGTCCAAAATCAATGCAAATTTCCATTGGCACTATAAGAAGCTTCTGAGTAAGTAAATTAAAAATACTTTCAGTTTAGTCGAACTCATGAACATCAGTTCACAAAGGAGTCGCATCAACTCAGTAAGCCAGTGGACCATCACAGGTGCAATTTGATGTCAAGAAGGGCAGTGAACATTGAATCGCTAATAGGTAAGTTAAAAAAGAAATCCATTGGTTTCTCTATGTTACTGTTAATGCCAGTCTGGACAGGGTATGATGACATGTTGTTCTTTATGAACAATTAATACAGATTCTATATCTCACAATTGCACTATCTCAAGCCCAAAATCATTGCAAATTTGCATTGGCTCTATAGGAAGCCAAATGAAAAATAATCTCCGTGGAGTCAAACTCATGAATACTTGCTCACAATTCAGGCGCATTAACCCAGAAAGCCACTGGACCATCACAGAAGCAATGCGATGTTAAGAAGAGCAGTGAACATTGAATTGATAATAGGTAATTTAAAAAAGAAATCCATTGGTTTCACTATGTTATTGTTAATGCCAATCTATACAGTGTATGATGACATCTTGTTCTTTATGAACAATTAATACAGATTCTATTTCTCACAATTGCCCTATCTCAAGCCCAAAATCAATGCAAATTTCCATTGGCTCTATAAGAAGCTTATGAGTAAGTAAATTAAAAATACTTTTCGTGGAGTCGAACTCATGAACATCTGTTCACAAAGCAGGCGCATCAACCCAGTAAGCCAGTGGACCATCAAAGATGCAATTTGATGTCAAGAAAGGCAGTGAAAATTGAATCGCTAATAGGTAAGTTAAAAAAGAAATCCATTGGTTTCTCTATGTTACTGTTAATGCCAATCTGTACAGTGTATGATGACATCTTGTTCTTTATGAACAATTAATACAGACTCTATATCTCACAATTGCACTATCTCAAGCCCAAAATCAATGCAAATTTGCATTGGCTCTATAGGAAGCCAAATGAAAAATAGTCTCCGTGGAGTCAAACTCATGAATACTTGCTCACAAGTCAGGCGCATTAACCCAGAAAGCCACTGGACCATCACAGAAGCAATGCGATGTCAAGAAGAGCAGTGAACATTGAATCGCTAATAGGTAAGTTAAAAAAGAAATCCATTGGTTTCACTATGTTATTGTTAATGCCAATCTATACAGCGTATGATGACATCTTGTTCTTTATGAACAATTAATACAGATTCTTTATCTCACAATTGCACTATCTCAAGCCCAAAATCAATGTAAATTTCCATTGGCTCTATATTAAGCTAAATGAAAAATACTCTCCGTGGAGTCAAGCTCAAGAACACTTGCTCACAAGTCAGACACTTTAACCCAGAGAGCCACTGGACCATCACAGGAGAAATGGGCTGTCAAGCAGAGCAGTGAAAATTTAATCGCTAATATGTAAGTTAAAAAAGAAATCCATTGGTTTCACTATGTTATTGTTAATGCCAATCTATACAGCGTATGATGACATCTTGTTCTTTATGAACAATTAATACAGATTCTATTTCTCACAATTGCCCTATCTCAAGCCCAAAAT
The DNA here is from genome assembly GCF_046119375.1 of Phyllobates terribilis. Lineage (NCBI taxonomy): Eukaryota > Metazoa > Chordata > Amphibia > Anura > Dendrobatidae > Phyllobates > Phyllobates terribilis. Next base: position 320,767,462 of record NW_027362764.1, on the reverse strand, counting down.
CAATGCAAATTTCCATTGGCTCTATAAGAAGCTTATGAGTAAGAAAATTAAAAATACTTTCCGTGGAGTCGAACTCATGAACATCTGTTCACAAAGCAGGCGCATCAACCCAGTAAGCCAGTGGACCATCAAAGATGCAATTCGATGTCAAGAAAGGCAGTGAACATTGAATCGCTAATAGGTAAGTTAAAAAAGAAATCCATTGGTTTCTCTATGTTACTGTTAATGCCAATCTGTACAGTGTATGATGACATCTTGTTCTTTATGAACAATTAATACAGATTCTATATCTCACAATTGCACTATCTCAAGCCCAAAATCAATGCAAATTTCCATTGGCTCTATAGGAAGCTAAATGAAAAATACTCTCCGTGGAGGTGAACTCATGAACACTTGTTGACAAGTCAGGCACATTAACCCAGAGAGCCACTGGACCATCACGCAAAAATGTGATGTAAAGAAGAGCAGTGAACATTGAATCGCTAATAGGTAAGTTAAAAAAGAAATTCATTGGTTTCACTATGTTATTGTTAATGCCAATCTATACAACGTATGATAACATCTTGATCTTTATGAACAATTAATACAGATTTTATATCTCACAATTGCACTATCTCAAGTCCAAAATCAATGCAAATTTCCATTGGCTCTATAGGAAGCTGAATGAAAATACTCTCTGTGGAGTCGAACTCATGAACACTTGCTCACAAGTCAGACACTTTAACCCAGAGAGCCACTGGACCATCACAGGAGAAATGGGCTGTCAAGCAGAGCAGTGAACATTTAATCGCTAATATGTAAGTTAAAAAAGAAATCCATTGGTTTCACTATGTTATTGTTAATGCCAATCTATACAGCGTATGATGACATCTTGTTCTTTATGAACAATTAATACACATTCTATTTCTCACAATTGCACTATCTCAAGTCCAAAATCAATGCAAATTTCCATTGGCTCTATAAGAAGCTTATGAGTAAGTAAATTAAAAATACTTTCCGTGGAGTCGAACTCATGAACATCTGTTGACAAAGCAGGCGCATCAACCCAGTAAGCCAGTGGACCATCAAAGGTGCAATTTGATGTCAAGAAGGCAGTGAACATTGAATCGCTAATAGGTAAGTTAAAAAAGAAATCCATTGGTTTCTCTATGTTACTGTTAATGCCAATCTGTACAGTGTATGATGACATCTTGTTCTTTATGAACAATTAATACAGATTCTATATCTCACAATTGCACTATCTCAAGTCCAAAATCAATGCAAATTTCCATTGGCACTATAGGAAGCCAAATGAAAAATAGTCTCCGTGGAGTCGAACTCATGAATACTTGCTCACAAGTCAGGCGCATTAACCCAGAAAGCCACTGGACCATCACAGAAGCAATGCGATGTCAAGAAGAGCAGTGAACATTGAATCGCTAATAGGTAAGTTAAAAAAGAAATCCATTGGTTTCACTATGTTATTGTTAATGCCAATCTATACAACGTATGATGACATCTTGATCTTTATGAACAATTAATACAGATTTTATATCTCAAAATTGCACTATCTCAAGTCCAAAATCAATGCAAATTTCCATTGGCTCTATAGGAAGCCAAATGAAAAATAGTCTCCGTGGAGTCAAACTCATGAATACTTGCTCACAAGTCAAGCGCATTAACCCAGAAAGCCACTGGACCATCACAGAAGCAATGCGATGTTAAGAAGAGCAGTGAACATTGAATTGATAATAGGTAATTTAAAAAAGAAATCCATTGGTTTCACTATGTTATTGTTAATGCCAATCTATACAGCGTATGATGACATCTTGTTCTTTATGAACAATTAATACAGATTCTTTTTCTCACAATTGCACTATCTCAAGCCCAAAATCAATGTAAATTTCCATTGGCTCTATATTAAGCTAAATGAAAAATACTCTCTGTGAAGTCAAGCTCAAGAGCACTTGCTCACAAGTCAGACACTTTAACCCAGAGAGCCACTGGACCATCACAGGAGAAATGGGCTGTCAAGCAGAGCAGTGAAAATTTAATCGCTAATATGTAAGTTAAAAAAGAAATCCATTGGTTTCACTATGTTATTGTTAATGCCAATCTATACAGCGTATGATGACATCTTGTTCTTTATGAACAATTAATACAGATTCTATTTCTCACAATTGCCCTATCTCAAGCCCAAAATCAATGCAAATTTCCATTGGCTCTATAAGAAGCTTATGAGTAAGTAAATTAAAAATACTTTTCGTGGAGTCGAACTCATGAACATCTGTTCACAAAGCAGGCGCATCAACCCAGTAAGCCAGTGGACCATCAAAGATGCAATTTAATGTCAAGAAAGGCAGTGAAAATTGAATCGCTAATAGGTAAGTTAAAAAAGAAATCCATTGGTTTCTCTATGTTACTGTTAATGCCAATCTGTACAGTGAATGATGACATCTTGTTCTTTATGAACAATTAATACAGATTCTATATCTCACAATTCCACTATCTCAAGCCCAAAATCAATGCAAATTTCCATTGGCTCTATAGGAAGCTAAATGAAAAATACTCTCCGTGGAGGTGAACTCATGAACACTTGTTGACAAGTCAGGCACATTAACCCAGAGAGCCACTGGACCATAACGCAAAAATGTGATGTAAAGAAGAGCAGTGAACATTGAATCGCTAATAGGTAAGTTAAAAAAGAAATCCATTGGTTTCACTATGTTATTGTTAATGCCAATCTATACAACGTATGATGACATCTTGATCTTTATGAACAATTAATACAGATTTTATATCTCACAATTGCACTATCTCAAGTCCAAAATCAATGCAAATTTCCATTGGCACTATAAGAAGCTTCTGAGTAAGTAAATTAAAAATACTTTCAGTTTAGTCGAACTCATGAACATCTGTTCACAAAGGAGGCGCATCAACTCAGTAAGGCAGTGGACCATCACAGGTGCAATTTGATGTCAAGAAGGGCAGTGAACATTGAATCGCTAATAGGTAAGTTAAAAAAGAAATCCATTGGTTTCTCTATGTTACTGTTAATGCCAATCTGGACAGGGTATGATGACATGTTGTTCTTTATGAACAATTAATACAGATTCTATATCTCACAATTGCACTATCTCAAGCCCAAAATCAATGCAAATTTGCATTGGCTCTATAGGAAGCCAAATGAAAAATAGTCTCCGTGGAATCAAACTCATGAATACTTGCTCACAAGTAAGGCGCATTAACCCAGAAAGCCACTGGACCATCACAAAAGCAATGCGATGTTAAGAAGAGCAGTGAACATTGAATTGATAATAGGTAATTTAAAAAAGAAATCCATTGGTTTCACTATGTTATTGTTAATGCCAATCTATACAGCGTATGATGACATCTTGTTCTTTATGAACAATTAATACAGATTCTTTTTCTCACAATTGCACTATCTCAAGCCCAAAATCAAAGTAAATTTCCATTGGCTCTATATTAAGCTAAATGAAAAATACTCTCCGTGGAGTCAAGCTCAAGAACACTTGCTCACAAGTGAGACACTTTAACCCAGAGAGCCACTGGACCATCACAGGAGAAATGGGCTGTCAAGCAGAGCATTGAAAATTTAATCGCTAATATGTAAGTTAAAAAAGAAATCCATTGGTTTCACTATGTTATTGTTAATGCCAATCTATACAGCGTATGATGACATCTTGTTCTTTATGAACAATTAATACAGATTTTATATCTCACAATTGCACTATCTCAAGCCCAAAATCAATGCAAATTTCCATTGGCTCTATAGGAAGCTAAATGAAAAATACTCTTCGTGGAGTTGAACACATGAACACCTCTTCACAAGTCAGGCGTCTTAACCAAGGAAGCCACTGGACCATCACAGGAGAAATGTAATGTCAGGAAGGGCAGTGATTGATGTTATTGTTAATGTCAATCTATACAACGTATGATGACATCTTGTTCTTTATGAACAATTAATACAGATTCTATTTCTCACAATTGCACTATCTCAAGCCGAAAATCAATGCACATTTCCATTGGCTCTCTAGCAAGCTTATTAGTAAGTAAATGAAAAATACTCTTTGTGAAGTCGAATTCATGAACACCTGTTTACAAGGCAGGTGCATTAACCCAGTAAGCCACTGGACCATCATAGGTGCTATGTGATGTCAAGAAGGGCAGTGAACATTGAATCGCTAATATGTAAGTTAAAAAAGAAATCCATTGGTTTCACTATGTTATTGTTAATGCCAATCTATACAGCGTATGATGACATCTTGTTCTTTATGAACAATTAATACAGATTCTTTTTCTCACAATTGCACTATCTCAAGCCCAAAGTCAATGTAAATTTCCATTGGCTCTATATTAAGCTAAATGAAAAATACTCTCCGTGGAGTCAAGCTCAAGAGCACTTGCTCACAAGTCAGACACTTTAACCCAGAGAGCCACTGGACCATCACAGGAGAAATGGGCTGTCAAGCAGAGCAGTGAAAATTTAATCGCTAATATGTAAGTTAAAAAAGAAATCCATTGGTTTCACTATGTTATTGTTAATGCCAATCTATACAGCGTATGATGACATCTTGTTCTTTATGAACAATTAATACAGATTCTATTTCTCACAATTGCCCTATCTCAAGCCCAAAATCAATGCAAATTTCCATTGGCTCTATAAGAAGCTTATGAGTAAGTAAATTAAAAATACTTTTTGTGGAGTCGAACTCATGAACATCTGTTCACAAAGCAGGCGCATCAACCCAGTAAGCCAGTGGACCATCAAAGATGCAATTTAATGTCAAGAAAGGCAGTGAAAATTGAATCGCTAATAGGTAAGTTAAAAAAGAAATCCATTGGTTTCTCTATGTTACTGTTAATGCCAATCTGTACAGTGTATGATGACATCTTGTTCTTTATGAACAATTAATACAGATTCTATATCTCACAATTCCACTATCTCAAGCCCAAAATCAATGCAAATTTCCATTGGCTCTATAGGAAGCTAAATGAAAAATACTCTCCGTGGAGGTGAACTCATGAACACTTGTTGACAAGTCAGGCACATTAACCCAGAGAGCCACTGGACCATCACGCAAAAATGTGATGTAAAGAAGAGCAGTGAACATTGAATCGCTAATAGGTAAGTTAAAAAAGAAATCCATTGGTTTCACTATGTTATTGTTAATGCCAATCTATACAACGTATGATGACATCTTGATCTTTATGAACAATTAATACAGATTTTATATCTCACAATTGCACTATCTCAAGTCCAAAATCAATGCAAATTTCCATTGGCTCTATAAGAAGCTTATGAGTAAGTAAATTAAAAATACTTTCCGTGGAGTCGAACTCATGAACATCTGTTGACAAAGCAGGCGCATCAACCCAGTAAGCCAGTGGACCATCAAAGGTGCAATTTGATGTCAAGAAGGCAGTGAACATTGAATCGCTAATAGGTAAGTTAAAAAAGAAATCCATTGGTTTCTCTATGTTAATGTTAATGCCAATCTGTACAGTGTATGATGACATCTTGTTCTTTATGAACAATTAATACAGATTCTATATCTCACAATTGCACTATCTCAAATCCAAAATCAATGCAAATTTCCATTGGCACTATAGGAAGCCAAATGAAAAATAGTCTCCGTGGAGTCGAACTCATGAATACTTGCTCACAAGTCAGGCGCATTAAACCAGAAAGCCACTGGACCATCACAGAAGCAATGCGATGTCAAGAAGAGCAGTGAACATTGAATCGCTAATAGGTAAGTTAAAAAAGAAATCCATTGGTTTCACTATGTTATTGTTAATGCCAATCTATACAACGTATGATGACATCTTGATCTTTATGAACAATTAATACAGATTTTATATCTCAAAATTGCACTATCTCAAGTCCAAAATCAATGCAAATTTCCATTGGCACTATAGGAAGCCAAATGAAAAATAGTCTCCGGGGAGTTAAACTCATGAATACTTGCTCACAAGTCAGGCGCATTAACCCAGAAAGCCACTGGACCATCACAGAAGCAAAGCAATGTTAAGAAGAGCAGTGAACATTGAATTGATAATAGGTAATTTAAAAAAGAAATCCATTGGTTTCACTATGTTATTGTTAATGCCAATCTATACAGCGTATGATGACATCTTGTTCTTTATGAACAATTAATACAGATTCTTTTTCTCACAATTGCACTATCTCAAGCCCAAAATCAATGTAAATTTCCATTGGCTCTATAGAAAGCTAAATGAAAAATACTCTCCATGGAGTCAAGCTCAAGAACACTTGCTCACAAGTCAGACACTTTAACCCAGAGAGCCACTGGACCATCACAGGAGAAATGGGCTGTCAAGCAGAGCAGTGAAAATTTAATCGCTAATATGTAAGTTAAAAAAGAAATCCATTGGTTTCACTATGTTATTGTAAATGCCAATCTATACAGCGTATGATGACATCTTGTTCTTTATTAACAATTAATACAGATTCTATTTCTCACAATTGCCCTATCTCAAGCCCAAAATCAATGCAAATTTCCATTGGCTCCATAATAAGCTTATGAGTAAGTAAATTAAAAATACTTTCCGTGGAGTCGAACTCATGAACATCTGTTCACAAAGAAGGCGCATCAACCCAGTAAGCCAGTGGACCATCAAAGATGCAATTTGATGTCAAGAAAGGCAGTGATCATTGAATCGCTAATAGGTAAGTTAAAAAAGAAATCCATTGGTTTCTCTATGTTACTGTTAATGCCAATCTGTACAGTGTATGATGACATCTTGTTCTTTATGAACAATTAATACAGATTCTATATCTCACAATTCCACTATCTCAAGCCCAAAATCAATGCAAATTTCCATTGGCTCTATAGGAAGCTAAATGAAAAATTCTCTCCGTGGAGGTGAACTCATGAACACTTGTTGACAAGTCAGGCACATTAACCCAGAGAGCCACTGGACCATCATGTAAAAATGTGATGTAAAGAAGAGCAGTGAACATTGAATCGCTAATAGGTAAGTTAAAAAAGAAATCCATTGGTTTCACTATGTTATTGTTAATGCCAATCTATACAGCGTATGATGACATCTTGTTCTTTATGAACAATTAATACAGATTCTTTTTCTCACAATTGCACTATCTCAAGCCCAAAATCAATGCAAATTTCCATTGGCTCTATAGGAAGCTAAACGAAAAATACTCTCAAGCCCAAAATCAATGTAAATTTCCATTGGCTCTATAGGAAGCTAAATGAAAAATACTCTCCGTGGAGTCAAGCTCAAGAACACTTGCTCACAAGTCAGACACTTTAACCCAAAGAGCCACTGGACCATCACAGGAGAAATGGGCTGTCAAGCAGAGCAGTGAAAATTTAATCGCTAATATGTAAGTTAAAAAAGAAATCCATTGGTTTCACTATGTTATTGTTAATGCCAATCTATACAGCGTATGATGACATCTTGTTCTTTATGAACAATTAATACAGATTCTATATCTCACAATTGCACTATCTCAAGCCCAAAATCAATGCAAATTTCCATTGGCTCTATAGGAAGCTGAATGAAAATACTCTCTGTGGAGTCGAACTCATGAACACTTGCTCACAAGCCAGGCGCATTAACCCGGATAGCCACTGGACCAACACAGTAGAAATGTGATATCAAGAAGAGCAGTGAACATTGAATCGCTAATAGGTAAGTTAAAAAAGAAATCCATTCGTTTCACTATGTTATTGTTAATGCCAATCTATACAGCGTATGATGACATCTTGTTCTTTATGAACAATTAATACAGATTCTATTTCTCACAATTGCACTATCTCAAGTCCAAAATCAATGCAAATTTTCATTGGCTCTATAAGAAGCTTATGAGTGAGTAATTGAAAAATTCTTTCCGTGGAGTTGAACTCATGAACATCTGATCACAAAGGAGGCGCATCATCCCAGTAAGCCAGTGGACCATCACAGGTGCAATTTGATGTCAAGAAGGGCAGTGAACATTGAATCGCTAATAGGTAAGTAAAAAAAGAAATCCATTGGTTTCACTATGTTATTGTTAATGCCAATCTATACAGCGTATGATGACATCTTGTTCTTTATGAGCAATTAATACAGATTCTTTTTCTCACAATTGCACTATCTCAAGCCCAAAATCAATGTAAATTTCCATTGGCTCTATAGGAAGCTAAATGAAAAATACTCTCCATGGAGTCAAGCTCAAGAACACTTGCTCACAAGTCAGACACTTTAACCCAGAGAGCCACTGGACCATCACAGGGGAAATGGGCTGTCAAGCAGAGCAGTGAAAATTTAATCGCTAATATGTAAGTTAAAAAAGAAATCCATTGGTTTCACTATGTTATTGTTAATGCCAATCTATACAGCGTATGATGACATCTTGTTCTTTATGAACAATTAATACAGATTCTATTTCTCACAATTGCCCTATCTCAAGCCCAAAATCAATGCAAATTTCCATTGGCTCTATAAGAAGCTTATGAGTAAGTAAATTAAAAATACTTTCCGTGGAGTTGAACTCATGAACATCTGTTCACAAAGCAGGCGCATCAACCCAGTAAGCCAGTGGACCATCAAAGATGCAATTTGATGTCAAGAAAGGCAGTGAACATTGAATCGCTAATAGGTAAGTTAAAAAAGAAATCCATTGGTTTCTCTATGTTACTGTTAATGCCAATCTGTACAGTGTATGATGACATCTTGTTCTTTATGAACAATTAATACAGATTCTATATCTCACAATTGCACTATCTCTAGCCCAAAATCAATGCAAATTTGCATTGGCTCTATAGGAAGCCAAATGAAAAATAGTCTACGTGGAGTCGAACTCATGAATACTTGCTCACAAGTCAGGCGCATTAACCCAGAAAGCCACTGGACCATCACAGAAGCACTGCGATGTCAAGAAGAGCAGTGAACATTGAATCGCTAATAGGTAAGTTAAAAAAGAAATCCATTGGTTTCACTATGTTATTGTTAATGCCAATTTATACAGCGTATGATGACATCTTGTTCTTTATGAGCAATTAATACAGATTTTATATCTCACAATTGCACTATCTCAAGCCCAAAATCAATGCAAATTTCCATTGGCTCTATAGGAAGCTAAATGAAAAATACTCTTCGTGGAGTTGAACACATGAACACCTCTTCACAAGTCAGGCGTCTTAACCAAGGAAGCCACTGGACCATCACAGGAGAAATGTAATGTCAAGAAGGGCAGTGATTGATGTTATTGTTAATGTCAATCTATACAGCGTATGATGATATCTTGTTCTTTATGAACAATTAATACAGATTCTATTTCTCACAATTGCACTATCTCAAGCCGAAAATCAATGCACATTTCCATTGGCTCTCTAGCAAGCTTATTAGTAAGTAAATGAAAAATACTCTTTGTGAAGTCGAATTCATGAACACCTGTTTACAAGGCAGGTGCATTAACCCAGTAAGCCACTGGACCATCATAGGTGCTATGTGATGTCAAGAAGGGCAGTGAACATTGAATCGCTAATATGTAAGTTAAAAAAGAAATCCATTGGTTTCACTATGTTATTGTTAATGCCAATCTATACAGCGTATGATGACATCTTGTTCTTTATGAACAATTAATACAGATTCTTTTTCTCACAATTGCACTATCTCAAGCCCAAAATCAATGCAAATTTCCATTGGCTCTATAGGAAGCTAAACGAAAAATACTCTCAAGCCCAAAATCAATGTAAATTTCCATTGGCTCTATAGGAAGCTAAATGAAAAATACTCTCCGTGGAGTCAAGCTCAAGAACACTTGCTCACAAGTCAGACACTTTAACCCAAAGAGCCACTGGACCATCACAGGAGAAATGGGCTGTCAAGCAGAGCAGTGAAAATTTAATCGCTAATATGTAAGTTAAAAAAGAAATCCATTGGTTTCACTATGTTATTGTTAATGCCAATCTATACAGCGTATGATGACATCTTGTTCTTTATGAACAATTAATACAGATTCTATATCTCACAATTGCACTATCTCAAGCCCAAAATCAATGCAAATTTCCATTGGCTCTATAGGAAGCTGAATGAAAATACTCTCTGTGGAGTCGAACTCATGAACACTTGCTCACAAGCCAGGCGCATTAACCCGGATAGCCACTGGACCAACACAGTAGAAATGTGATGTCAAGAAGAGCAGTGAACATTGAATCGCTAATAGGTAAGTTAAAAAAGAAATCCATTCGTTTCACTATGTTATTGTTAATGCCAATCTATACAGCGTATGATGACATCTTGTTCTTTATGAACAATTAATACAGATTCTATTTCTCACAATTGCACTATCTCAAGTCCAAAATCAATGCAAATTTTCATTGGCTCTATAAGAAGCTTATGAGTGAGTAATTGAAAAATTCTTTCCGTGGAGTTGAACTCATGAACATCTGATCACAAAGGAGGCGCATCATCCCAGTAAGCCAGTGGACCATCACAGGTGCAATTTGATGTCAAGAAGGGCAGTGAACATTGAATCGCTAATAGGTAAGTAAAAAAAGAAATCCATTGGTTTCACTATGTTATTGTTAATGCCAATCTATACAGCGTATGATGACATCTTGTTCTTTATGAGCAATTAATACAGATTCTTTTTCTCACAATTGCACTATCTCAAGCCCAAAATCAATGTAAATTTCCATTGGCTCTATAGGAAGCTAAATGAAAAATACTCTCCATGGAGTCAAGCTCAAGAACACTTGCTCACAAGTCAGACACTTTAACCCAGAGAGCCACTGGACCATCACAGGAGAAATGGGCTGTCAAGCAGAGCAGTGAAAATTTAATCGCTAATATGTAAGTTAAAAAAGAAATCCATTGGTTTCACTATGTTATTGTAAATGCCAATCTATACAGCGTATGATGACATCTTGTTCTTTATTAACAATTAATACAGATTCTATTTCTCACAATTGCCCTATCTCAAGCCCAAAATCAATGCAAATTTCCATTGGCTCCATAATAAGCTTATGAGTAAGTAAATTAAAAATACTTTCCGTGGAGTCGAACTCATGAACATCTGTTCACAAAGAAGGCGCATCAACCCAGTAAGCCAGTGGACCATCAAAGATGCAATTTGATGTCAAGAAAGGCAGTGATCATTGAATCGCTAATAGGTAAGTTAAAAAAGAAATCCATTGGTTTCTCTATGTTACTGTTAATGCCAATCTGTACAGTGTATGATGACATCTTGTTCTTTATGAACAATTAATACAGATTCTATATCTCACAATTCCACTATCTCAAGCCCAAAATCAATGCAAATTTCCATTGGCTCTATAGGAAGCTAAATGAAAAATTCTCTCCGTGGAGGTGAACTCATGAACACTTGTTGACAAGTCAGGCACATTAACCCAGAGAGCCACTGGACCATCATGTAAAAATGTGATGTAAAGAAGAGCAGTGAACATTGAATCGCTAATAGGTAAGTTAAAAAAGAAATCCATTGGTTTCACTATGTTATTGTTAATGCCAATCTATACAGCGTATGATGACATCTTGTTCTTTATGAACAATTAATACAGATTCTTTTTCTCACAATTGCACTATCTCAAGCCCAAAATCAATGCAAATTTCCATTGGCTCTATAGGAAGCTAAACGAAAAATACTCTCAAGCCCAAAATCAATGTAAATTTCCATTGGCTCTATAGGAAGCTAAATGAAAAATACTCTCCGTGGAGTCAAGCTCAAGAACACTTGCTCACAAGTCAGACACTTTAACCCAAAGAGCCACTGGACCATCACAGGAGAAATGGGCTGTCAAGCAGAGCAGTGAAAATTTAATCGCTAATATGTAAGTTAAAAAAGAAATCCATTGGTTTCACTATGTTATTGTTAATGCCAATCTATACAGCGTATGATGACATCTTGTTCTTTATGAACAATTAATACAGATTCTATATCTCACAATTGCACTATCTCAAGCCCAAAATCAATGCAAATTTCCATTGGCTCTATAGGAAGCTGAATGAAAATACTCTCTGTGGAGTCGAACTCATGAACACTTGCTCACAAGCCAGGCGCATTAACCCGGATAGCCACTGGACCAACACAGTAGAAATGTGATATCAAGAAGAGCAGTGAACATTGAATCGCTAATAGGTAAGTTAAAAAAGAAATCCATTCGTTTCACTATGTTATTGTTAATGCCAATCTATACAGCGTATGATGACATCTTGTTCTTTATGAACAATTAATACAGATTCTATTTCTCACAATTGCACTATCTCAAGTCCAAAATCAATGCAAATTTTCATTGGCTCTATAAGAAGCTTATGAGTGAGTAATTGAAAAATTCTTTCCGTGGAGTTGAACTCATGAACATCTGATCACAAAGGAGGCGCATCATCCCAGTAAGCCAGTGGACCATCACAGGTGCAATTTGATGTCAAGAAGGGCAGTGAACATTGAATCGCTAATAGGTAAGTAAAAAAAGAAATCCATTGGTTTCACTATGTTATTGTTAATGCCAATCTATACAGCGTATGATGACATCTTGTTCTTTATGAGCAATTAATACAGATTCTTTTTCTCACAATTGCACTATCTCAAGCCCAAAATCAATGTAAATTTCCATTGGCTCTATAGGAAGCTAAATGAAAAATACTCTCCATGGAGTCAAGCTCAAGAACACTTGCTCACAAGTCAGACACTTTAACCCAGAGAGCCACTGGACCATCACAGGGGAAATGGGCTGTCAAGCAGAGCAGTGAAAATTTAATCGCTAATATGTAAGTTAAAAAAGAAATCCATTGGTTTCACTATGTTATTGTTAATGCCAATCTATACAGCGTATGATGACATCTTGTTCTTTATGAACAATTAATACAGATTCTATTTCTCACAATTGCCCTATCTCAAGCCCAAAATCAATGCAAATTTCCATTGGCTCTATAAGAAGCTTATGAGTAAGTAAATTAAAAATACTTTCCGTGGAGTTGAACTCATGAACATCTGTTCACAAAGCAGGCGCATCAACCCAGTAAGCCAGTGGACCATCAAAGATGCAATTTGATGTCAAGAAAGGCAGTGAACATTGAATCGCTAATAGGTAAGTTAAAAAAGAAATCCATTGGTTTCTCTATGTTACTGTTAATGCCAATCTGTACAGTGTATGATGACATCTTGTTCTTTATGAACAATTAATACAGATTCTATATCTCACAATTGCACTATCTCTAGCCCAAAATCAATGCAAATTTGCATTGGCTCTATAGGAAGCCAAATGAAAAATAGTCTACGTGGAGTCGAACTCATGAATACTTGCTCACAAGTCAGGCGCATTAACCCAGAAAGCCACTGGACCATCACAGAAGCACTGCGATGTCAAGAAGAGCAGTGAACATTGAATCGCTAATAGGTAAGTTAAAAAAGAAATCCATTGGTTTCACTATGTTATTGTTAATGCCAATTTATACAGCGTATGATGACATCTTGTTCTTTATGAGCAATTAATACAGATTTTATATCTCACAATTGCACTATCTCAAGCCCAAAATCAATGCAAATTTCCATTGGCTCTATAGGAAGCTAAATGAAAAATACTCTTCGTGGAGTTGAACACATGAACACCTCTTCACAAGTCAGGCGTCTTAACCAAGGAAGCCACTGGACCATCACAGGAGAAATGTAATGTCAAGAAGGGCAGTGATTGATGTTATTGTTAATGTCAATCTATACAGCGTATGATGATATCTTGTTCTTTATGAACAATTAATACAGATTCTATTTCTCACAATTGCACTATCTCAAGCCGAAAATCAATGCACATTTCCATTGGCTCTCTAGCAAGCTTATTAGTAAGTAAATGAAAAATACTCTTTGTGAAGTCGAATTCATGAACACCTGTTTACAAGGCAGGTGCATTAACCCAGTAAGCCACTGGACCATCATAGGTGCTATGTGATGTCAAGAAGGGCAGTGAACATTGAATCGCTAATATGTAAGTTAAAAAAGAAATCCATTGGTTTCACTATGTTATTGTTAATGCCAATCTATACAGCGTATGATGACATCTTGTTCTTTATGAACAATTAATACAGATTCTTTTTCTCACAATTGCACTATCTCAAGCCCAAAATCAATGCAAATTTCCATTGGCTCTATAGGAAGCTAAACGAAAAATACTCTCAAGCCCAAAATCAATGTAAATTTCCATTGGCTCTATAGGAAGCTAAATGAAAAATACTCTCCGTGGAGTCAAGCTCAAGAACACTTGCTCACAAGTCAGACACTTTAACCCAAAGAGCCACTGGACCATCACAGGAGAAATGGGCTGTCAAGCAGAGCAGTGAAAATTTAATCGCTAATATGTAAGTTAAAAAAGAAATCCATTGGTTTCACTATGTTATTGTTAATGCCAATCTATACAGCGTATGATGACATCTTGTTCTTTATGAACAATTAATACAGATTCTATATCTCACAATTGCACTATCTCAAGCCCAAAATCAATGCAAATTTCCATTGGCTCTATAGGAAGCTGAATGAAAATACTCTCTGTGGAGTCGAACTCATGAACACTTGCTCACAAGCCAGGCGCATTAACCCGGATAGCCACTGGACCAACACAGTAGAAATGTGATGTCAAGAAGAGCAGTGAACATTGAATCGCTAATAGGTAAGTTAAAAAAGAAATCCATTCGTTTCACTATGTTATTGTTAATGCCAATCTATACAGCGTATGATGACATCTTGTTCTTTATGAACAATTAATACAGATTCTATTTCTCACAATTGCACTATCTCAAGTCCAAAATCAATGCAAATTTTCATTGGCTCTATAAGAAGCTTATGAGTGAGTAATTGAAAAATTCTTTCCGTGGAGTTGAACTCATGAACATCTGATCACAAAGGAGGCGCATCATCCCAGTAAGCCAGTGGACCATCACAGGTGCAATTTGATGTCAAGAAGGGCAGTGAACATTGAATCGCTAATAGGTAAGTAAAAAAAGAAATCCATTGGTTTCACTATGTTATTGTTAATGCCAATCTATACAGCGTATGATGACATCTTGTTCTTTATGAGCAATTAATACAGATTCTTTTTCTCACAATTGCACTATCTCAAGCCCAAAATCAATGTAAATTTCCATTGGCTCTATAGGAAGCTAAATGAAAAATACTCTCCATGGAGTCAAGCTCAAGAACACTTGCTCACAAGTCAGACACTTTAACCCAGAGAGCCACTGGACCATCACAGGGGAAATGGGCTGTCAAGCAGAGCAGTGAAAATTTAATCGCTAATATGTAAGTTAAAAAAGAAATCCATTGGTTTCACTATGTTATTGTTAATGCCAATCTATACAGCGTATGATGACATCTTGTTCTTTATGAACAATTAATGCAGATTCTATTTCTCACAATTGCCCTATCTCAAGCCCAAAATCAATGCAAATTTCCATTGGCTCTATAAGAAGCTTATGAGTAAGTAAATTAAAAATACTTTCCGTGGAGTTGAACTCATGAACATCTGTTCACAAAGCAGGCGCATCAACCCAGTAAGCCAGTGGACCATCAAAGATGCAATTTGATGTCAAGAAAGGCAGTGAACATTGAATCGCTAATAGGTAAGTTAAAAAAGAAATCCATTGGTTTCTCTATGTTACTGTTAATGCCAATCTGTACAGTGTATGATGACATCTTGTTCTTTATGAACAATTAATACAGATTCTATATCTCACAATTGCACTATCTCTAGCCCAAAATCAATGCAAATTTGCATTGGCTCTATAGGAAGCCAAATGAAAAATAGTCTACGTGGAGTCGAACTCATGAATACTTGCTCACAAGTCAGGCGCATTAACCCAGAAAGCCACTGGACCATCACAGAAGCACTGCGATGTCAAGAAGAGCAGTGAACATTGAATCGCTAATAGGTAAGTTAAAAAAGAAATCCATTGGTTTCACTATGTTATTGTTAATGCCAATTTATACAGCGTATGATGACATCTTGTTCTTTATGAGCAATTAATACAGATTTTATATCTCACAATTGCACTATCTCAAGCCCAAAATCAATGCAAATTTCCATTGGCTCTATAGGAAGCTAAATGAAAAATACTCTTCGTGGAGTTGAACACATGAACACCTCTTCACAAGTCAGGCGTCTTAACCAAGGAAGCCACTGGACCATCACAGGAGAAATGTAATGTCAAGAAGGGCAGTGATTGATGTTATTGTTAATGTCAATCTATACAGCGTATGATGATATCTTGTTCTTTATGAACAATTAATACAGATTCTAATTCTCACAATTGCACTATCTCAAGCCGAAAATCAATGCACATTTCCATTGGCTCTCTAGCAATCTTATTAGTAAGTAAATGAAAAATACTCTTTGTGAAGTCGAATTCATGAACACCTGTTTACAAGGCAGGTGCATTAACCCAGTAAGCCACTGGACCATCATAGGTGCTATGTGATGTCAAGAAGGGCAGTGAACATTGAATCGCTAATATGTAAGTTAAAAAAGAAATCCATTGGTTTCACTATGTTATTGTTAATGCCAATCTATACAGCGTATGATGACATCTTGTTCTTTATGAACAATTAATACAGATTCTTTTTCTCACAATTGCACTATCTCAAGCCCAAAATCAATGCAAATTTCCATTGGCTCTATAGGAAGCTAAACGAAAAATACTCTCAAGCCCAAAATCAATGTAAATTTCCATTGGCTCTATAGGAAGCTAAATGAAAAATACTCTCCGTGGAGTCAAGCTCAAGAACACTTGCTCACAAGTCAGACACTTTAACCCAAAGAGCCACTGGACCATCACAGGAGAAATGGGCTGTCAAGCAGAGCAGTGAAAATTTAATCGCTAATATGTAAGTTAAAAAAGAAATCCATTGGTTTCACTATGTTATTGTTAATGCCAATCTATACAGCGTATGATGACATCTTGTTCTTTATGAACAATTAATACAGATTCTATATCTCACAATTGCACTATCTCAAGCCCAAAATCAATGCAAATTTCCATTGGCTCTATAGGAAGCTGAATGAAAATACTCTCTGTGGAGTCGAACTCATGAACACTTGCTCACAAGCCAGGCGCATTAACCCGGATAGCCACTGGACCAACACAGTAGAAATGTGATATCAAGAAGAGCAGTGAACATTGAATCGCTAATAGGTAAGTTAAAAAAGAAATCCATTCGTTTCACTATGTTATTGTTAATGCCAATCTATACAGCGTATGATGACATCTTGTTCTTTATGAACAATTAATACAGATTCTATTTCTCACAATTGCACTATCTCAAGTCCAAAATCAATGCAAATTTTCATTGGCTCTATAAGAAGCTTATGAGTGAGTAATTGAAAAATTCTTTCCGTGGAGTTGAACTCATGAACATCTGATCACAAAGGAGGCGCATCATCCCAGTAAGCCAGTGGACCATCACAGGTGCAATTTGATGTCAAGAAGGGCAGTGAACATTGAATCGCTAATAGGTAAGTAAAAAAAGAAATCCATTGGTTTCACTATGTTATTGTTAATGCCAATCTATACAGCGTATGATGACATCTTGTTCTTTATGAGCAATTAATACAGATTCTTTTTCTCACAATTGCACTATCTCAAGCCCAAAATCAATGTAAATTTCCATTGGCTCTATAGGAAGCTAAATGAAAAATACTCTCCATGGAGTCAAGCTCAAGAACACTTGCTCACAAGTCAGACACTTTAACCCAGAGAGCCACTGGACCATCACAGGGGAAATGGGCTGTCAAGCAGAGCAGTGAAAATTTAATCGCTAATATGTAAGTTAAAAAAGAAATCCATTGGTTTCACTATGTTATTGTTAATGCCAATCTATACAGCGTATGATGACATCTTGTTCTTTATGAACAATTAATACAGATTCTATTTCTCACAATTGCCCTATCTCAAGCCCAAAATCAATGCAAATTTCCATTGGCTCTATAAGAAGCTTATGAGTAAGTAAATTAAAAATACTTTCCGTGGAGTTGAACTCATGAACATCTGTTCACAAAGCAGGCGCATCAACCCAGTAAGCCAGTGGACCATCAAAGATGCAATTTGATGTCAAGAAAGGCAGTGAACATTGAATCGCTAATAGGTAAGTTAAAAAAGAAATCCATTGGTTTCTCTATGTTACTGTTAATGCCAATCTGTACAGTGTATGATGACATCTTGTTCTTTATGAACAATTAATACAGATTCTATATCTCACAATTGCACTATCTCTAGCCCAAAATCAATGCAAATTTGCATTGGCTCTATAGGAAGCCAAATGAAAAATAGTCTACGTGGAGTCGAACTCATGAATACTTGCTCACAAGTCAGGCGCATTAACCCAGAAAGCCACTGGACCATCACAGAAGCACTGCGATGTCAAGAAGAGCAGTGAACATTGAATCGCTAATAGGTAAGTTAAAAAAGAAATCCATTGGTTTCACTATGTTATTGTTAATGCCAATTTATACAGCGTATGATGACATCTTGTTCTTTATGAACAATTAATACAGATTTTATATCTCACAATTGCACTATCTCAAGCCCAAAATCAATGCAAATTTCCATTGGCTCTATAGGAAGCTAAATGAAAAATACTCTTCGTGGAGTTGAACACATGAACACCTCTTCACAAGTCAGGCGTCTTAACCAAGGAAGCCACTGGACCATCACAGGAGAAATGTAATGTCAAGAAGGGCAGTGATTGATGTTATTGTTAATGTCAATCTATACAGCGTATGATGATATCTTGTTCTTTATGAGCAATTAATACAGATTCTATTTCTCACAATTGCACTATCTCAAGCCGAAAATCAATGCACATTTCCATTGGCTCTCTAGCAAGCTTATTAGTAAGTAAATGAAAAATACTCTTTGTGAAGTCGAATTCATGAACACCTGTTTACAAGGCAGGTGCATTAACCCAGTAAGCCACTGGACCATCATAGGTGCTATGTGATGTCAAGAAGGGCAGTGAACATTGAATCGCTAATATGTAAGTTAAAAAAGAAATCCATTGGTTTCACTATGTTATTGTTAATGCCAATCTATACAGCGTATGATGACATCTTGTTCTTTATGAACAATTAATACAGATTCTTTTTCTCACAATTGCACTATCTCAAGCCCAAAATCAATGCAAATTTCCATTGGCTCTATAGGAAGCTAAACGAAAAATACTCTCAAGCCCAAAATCAATGTAAATTTCCATTGGCTCTATAGGAAGCTAAATGAAAAATACTCTCCGTGGAGTCAAGCTCAAGAACACTTGCTCACAAGTCAGACACTTTAACCCAAAGAGCCACTGGACCATCACAGGAGAAATGGGCTGTCAAGCAGAGCAGTGAAAATTTAATCGCTAATATGTAAGTTAAAAAAGAAATCCATTGGTTTCACTATGTTATTGTTAATGCCAATCTATACAGCGTATGATGACATCTTGTTCTTTATGAACAATTAATACAGATTCTATATCTCACAATTGCACTATCTCAAGCCCAAAATCAATGCAAATTTCCATTGGCTCTATAGGAAGCTGAATGAAAATACTCTCTGTGGAGTCGAACTCATGAACACTTGCTCACAAGCCAGGCGCATTAACCCGGATAGCCACTGGACCAACACAGTAGAAATGTGATGTCAAGAAGAGCAGTGAACATTGAATCGCTAATAGGTAAGTTAAAAAAGAAATCCATTCGTTTCACTATGTTATTGTTAATGCCAATCTATACAGCGTATGATGACATCTTGTTCTTTATGAACAATTAATACAGATTCTATTTCTCACAATTGCACTATCTCAAGTCCAAAATCAATGCAAATTTTCATTGGCTCTATAAGAAGCTTATGAGTGAGTAATTGAAAAATTCTTTCCGTGGAGTTGAACTCATGAACATCTGATCACAAAGGAGGCGCATCATCCCAGTAAGCCAGTGGACCATCACAGGTGCAATTTGATGTCAAGAAGGGCAGTGAACATTGAATCGCTAATAGGTAAGTAAAAAAAGAAATCCATTGGTTTCACTATGTTATTGTTAATGCCAATCTATACAGCGTATGATGACATCTTGTTCTTTATGAGCAATTAATACAGATTCTTTTTCTCACAATTGCACTATCTCAAGCCCAAAATCAATGTAAATTTCCATTGGCTCTATAGGAAGCTAAATGAAAAATACTCTCCATGGAGTCAAGCTCAAGAACACTTGCTCACAAGTCAGACACTTTAACCCAGAGAGCCACTGGACCATCACAGGGGAAATGGGCTGTCAAGCAGAGCAGTGAAAATTTAATCGCTAATATGTAAGTTAAAAAAGAAATCCATTGGTTTCACTATGTTATTGTTAATGCCAATCTATACAGCGTATGATGACATCTTGTTCTTTATGAACAATTAATGCAGATTCTATTTCTCACAATTGCCCTATCTCAAGCCCAAAATCAATGCAAATTTCCATTGGCTCTATAAGAAGCTTATGAGTAAGTAAATTAAAAATACTTTCCGTGGAGTTGAACTCATGAACATCTGTTCACAAAGCAGGCGCATCAACCCAGTAAGCCAGTGGACCATCAAAGATGCAATTTGATGTCAAGAAAGGCAGTGAACATTGAATCGCTAATAGGTAAGTTAAAAAAGAAATCCATTGGTTTCTCTATGTTACTGTTAATGCCAATCTGTACAGTGTATGATGACATCTTGTTCTTTATGAACAATTAATACAGATTCTATATCTCACAATTGCACTATCTCTAGCCCAAAATCAATGCAAATTTGCATTGGCTCTATAGGAAGCCAAATGAAAAATAGTCTACGTGGAGTCGAACTCATGAATACTTGCTCACAAGTCAGGCGCATTAACCCAGAAAGCCACTGGACCATCACAGAAGCAATGCGATGTCAAGAAGAGCAGTGAACATTGAATCGCTAATAGGTAAGTTAAAAAAGAAATCCATTGGTTTCACTATGTTATTGTTAATGCCAATTTATACAGCGTATGATGACATCTTGTTCTTTATGAACAATTAATACAGATTTTATATCTCACAATTGCACTATCTCAAGCCCAAAATCAATGCAAATTTCCATTGGCTCTATAGGAAGCTAAATGAAAAATACTCTTCGTAGAGTTGAACACATGAACACCTCTTCACAAGTCAGGCGTCTTAACCAAGGAAGCCACTGGACCATCACAGGAGAAATGTAATGTCAAGAAGGGCAGTGATTGATGTTATTGTTAATGTCAATCTATACAGCGTATGATGATATCTTGTTCTTTATGAGCAATTAATACAGATTCTATTTCTCACAATTGCACTATCTCAAGCCGAAAATCAATGCACATTTCCATTGGCTCTCTAGCAAGCTTATTAGTAAGTAAATGAAAAATACTCTTTGTGAAGTCGAATTCATGAACACCTGTTTACAAGGCAGGTGCATTAACCCAGTAAGCCACTGGACCATCATAGGTGCTATGTGATGTCAAGAAGGGCAGTGAACATTGAATCGCTAATATGTAAGTTAAAAAAGAAATCCATTGGTTTCACTATGTTATTGTTAATGCCAATCTATACAGCGTATGATGACATCTTGTTCTTTATGAACAATTAATACAGATTCTTTTTCTCACAATTGCACTATCTCAAGCCCAAAATCAATGCAAATTTCCATTGGCTCTATAGGAAGCTAAACGAAAAATACTCTCAAGCCCAAAATCAATGTAAATTTCCATTGGCTCTATAGGAAGCTAAATGAAAAATACTCTCCGTGGAGTCAAGCTCAAGAACACTTGCTCACAAGTCAGACACTTTAACCCAAAGAGCCACTGGACCATCACAGGAGAAATGGGCTGTCAAGCAGAGCAGTGAAAATTTAATCGCTAATATGTAAGTTAAAAAAGAAATCCATTGGTTTCACTATGTTATTGTTAATGCCAATCTATACAGCGTATGATGACATCTTGTTCTTTATGAACAATTAATACAGATTCTATTTCTCACAATTGCACTATCTCAAGCCCAAAATCAATGCAAATTTCCATTGGCTCTATAGGAAGCTGAATGAAAATACTCTCTGTGGAGTCGAACTCATGAACACTTGCTCACAAGCCAGGCGCATTAACCCGGATAGCCACTGGACCAACACAGTAGAAATGTGATGTCAAGAAGAGCAGTGAACATTGAATCGCTAATAGGTAAGTTAAAAAAGAAATCCATTCGTTTCACTATGTTATTGTTAATGCCAATCTATACAGCGTATGATGACATCTTGTTCTTTATGAACAATTAATACAGATTCTATTTCTCACAATTGCACTATCTCAAGTCCAAAATCAATGCAAATTTTCATTGGCTCTATAAGAAGCTTATGAGTGAGTAATTGAAAAATTCTTTCCGTGGAGTTGAACTCATGAACATCTGATCACAAAGGAGGCGCATCATCCCAGTAAGCCAGTGGACCATCACAGGTGCAATTTGATGTCAAGAAGGGCAGTGAACATTGAATCGCTAATAGGTAAGTAAAAAAAGAAATCCATTGGTTTCACTATGTTATTGTTAATGCCAATCTATACAGCGTATGATGACATCTTGTTCTTTATGAGCAATTAATACAGATTCTTTTTCTCACAATTGCACTATCTCAAGCCCAAAATCAATGTAAATTTCCATTGGCTCTATAGGAAGCTAAATGAAAAATACTCTCCATGGAGTCAAGCTCAAGAACACTTGCTCACAAGTCAGACACTTTAACCCAGAGAGCCACTGGACCATCACAGGGGAAATGGGCTGTCAAGCAGAGCAGTGAAAATTTAATCGCTAATATGTAAGTTAAAAAAGAAATCCATTGGTTTCACTATGTTATTGTTAATGCCAATCTATACAGCGTATGATGACATCTTCTTTTTTATGAACAATTAATACAGATTCTATTTCTCACAATTGCCCTATCTCAAGCCCAAAATCAATGCAAATTTCCATTGGCTCTATAAGAAGCTTATGAGTAAGTAAATTAAAAATACTTTCCGTGGAGTTGAACTCATGAACATCTGTTCACAAAGCAGGCGCATCAACCCAGTAAGCCAGTGGACCATCAAAGATGCAATTTGATGTCAAGAAAGGCAGTGAACATTGAATCGCTAATAGGTAAGTTAAAAAAGAAATCCATTGGTTTCTCTATGTTACTGTTAATGCCAATCTGTACAGTGTATGATGACATCTTGTTCTTTATGAACAATTAATACAGATTCTATATCTCACAATTGCACTATCTCTAGCCCAAAATCAATGCAAATTTGCATTGGCTCTATAGGAAGCCAAATGAAAAACAGTCTACGTGGAGTCGAACTCATGAATACTTGCTCACAAGTCAGGCGCATTAACCCAGAAAGCCACTGGACCATCACAGAAGCAATGCGATGTCAAGAAGAGCAGTGAACATTGAATCGCTAATAGGTAAGTTAAAAAAGAAATCCATTGGTTTCACTATGTTATTGTTAATGCCAATTTATACAGCGTATGATGACATCTTGTTCTTTATGAACAATTAATACAGATTTTATATCTCACAATTGCACTATCTCAAGCCCAAAATCAATGCAAATTTCCATTGGCTCTATAGGAAGCTAAATGAAAAATACTCTTCGTGGAGTTGAACACATGAACACCTCTTCACAAGTCAGGCGTCTTAACCAAGGAAGCCACTGGACCATCACAGGAGAAATGTAATGTCAAGAAGGGCAGTGATTGATGTTATTGTTAATGTCAATCTATACAGCGTATGATGACATCTTGTTCTTTATGAGCAATTAATACAGATTCTATTTCTCACAATTGCACTATCTCAAGCCGAAAATCAATGCACATTTCCATTGGCTCTCTAGCAAGCTTATTAGTAAGTAAATGAAAAATACTCTTTATGAAGTCGAATTCATGAACACCTGTTTACAAGGAAGGTGCATTAACCCAGTAAGCCACTGGACCATCATAGGTGCTATGTGATGTCAAGAAGGGCAGTGAACATTGAATCGCTAATATGTAAGTTAAAAAAGAAATCCATTGGTTTCACTATGTTATTGTTAATGCCAATCTATACAGCGTATGATGACATCTTGTTCTTTATGAACAATTAATACAGATTCTTTTTCTCACAATTGCACTATCTCAAGCCCAAAATCAATGCAAATTTCCATTGGCTCTATAGGAAGCTAAACGAAAAATACTCTCAAGCCCAAAATCAATGTAAATTTCCATTGGCTCTATAGGAAGCTAAATGAAAAATACTCTCCGTGGAGTCAAGCTCAAGAACACTTGCTCACAAGTCAGACACTTTAACCCAAAGAGCCACTGGACCATCACAGGAGAAATGGGCTGTCAAGCAGAGCAGTGAAAATTTAATCGCTAATATGTAAGTTAAAAAAGAAATCCATTGGTTTCACTATGTTATTGTTAATGCCAATCTATACAGCGTATGATGACATCTTGTTCTTTATGAACAATTAATACAGATTCTATATCTCACAATTGCACTATCTCAAGCCCAAAATCAATGCAAATTTCCATTGGCTCTATAGGAAGCTGAATGAAAATACTCTCTGTGGAGTCGAGCTTATGAACACTTGCTCACAAGCCAGGCGCATTAACCCGGATAGCCACTGGACCAACACAGTAGAAATGTGATGTCAAGAAGAGCAGTGAACATTGAATCGCTAATAGGTAAGTTAAAAAAGAAATCCATTCGTTTCACTATGTTATTGTTAATGCCAATCTATACAGCGTATGATGACATCTTGTTCTTTATGAACAATTAATACAGATTCTATTTCTCACAACTGCACTATCTCAAGTCCAAAATCAATGCAAATTTTCATTGGCTCTATAAGAAGCTTATGAGTGAGTAATTGAAAAATTCTTTCCGTGGAGTTGAACTCATGAACATCTGATCACAAAGGAGGCGCATCATCCCAGTAAGCCAGTGGACCATCACAGGTGCAATTTGATGTCAAGAAGGGCAGTGAACATTGAATCGCTAATAGGTAAGTAAAAAAAGAAATCCATTGGTTTCACTATGTTATTGTTAATGCCAATCTATACAGCGTATGATGACATCTTGTTCTTTATGAGCAATTAATACAGATTCTTTTTCTCACAATTGCACTATCTCAAGCCCAAAATCAATGTAAATTTCCATTGGCTCTATAGGAAGCTAAATGAAAAATACTCTCCATGGAGTCAAGCTCAAGAACACTTGCTCACAAGTCAGACACTTTAACCCAGAGAGCCACTGGACCATCACAGGAGAAATGGGCTGTCAAGCAGAGCAGTGAAAATTTAATCGCTAATATGTAAGTTAAAAAAGAAATCCATTGGTTTCACTATGTTATTGTTAATGCCAATCTATACAGCGTATGATGACATCTTGTTCTTTATGAACAATTAATACAGATTCTATTTCTCACAATTGCCCTATCTCAAGCCCAAAATCAATGCAAATTTCCATTGGCTCTATAAGAAGCTTATGAGTAAGTAAATTAAAAATACTTTCCGTGGAGTCGAACTCATGAACATCTGTTCACAAAGCAGGCGCATCAACCCAGTAAGCCAGTGGACCATCAAAAATGCAATTTGATGTCAAGAAAGGCAGTGAACATTGAATCGCTAATAGGTAAGTTAAAAAAGAAATCCATTGGTTTCTCTATGTTACTGTTAATGCCAATCTGTACAGCGTATGATGACATCTTGTTCTTTATGAACAATTAATACAGATTTTATATCTCACAATTGCACTATCTCAAGCCCAAAATCAATGCAAATTTCCATTGGCTCTATAGGAAGCTAAATGAAAAATACTCTTCGTGGAGTTGAACACATGAACACCTCTTCACAAGTCAGGCGTCTTAACCAAGGAAGCCACTGGACCATCACAGGAGAAATGTAATGTCAAGAAGGGCAGTGATTGATGTTATTGCTAATGTCAATCTATACAGCGTATGATGACATCTTGTTCTTTATGAACAATTAATACAGATTCTATTTCTCACAATTGCACTATCTCAAGCCCAAAATCAATGCAAATTTCCATTGGCTCTATAAGAAGCTTATGAGTAAGTAAATAAAAATTACTTTCCGTGGAGTTGAACTCATGAACATCTGTTCACAAAGCAGGCGCATCAACCCAGTAAGCCAGTGGACCATCAAAGATGCAATTTGATGTCAAGAAAGGCAGTGAACATTGAATCGCTAATAGGTAAGTTAAAAAAGAAATCCATTGGTTTCTCTATGTTACTGTTAATGCCAATCTGTACAGTGTATGATGACATCTTGTTCTTTATGAACAATTAATACAGATTCTATATCTCACAATTGCACTATCTCTAGCCCAAAATCAATGCAAATTTGCATTGGCTCTATAGGAAGCCAAATGAAAAATAGTCTACGTGGAGTCGAACTCATGAATACTTGCTCACAAGTCAGGCGCATTAACCCAGAAAGCCACTGGACCATCACAGAAGCAATGCGATGTCAAGAAGAGCAGTGAACATTGAATCGCTAATAGGTAAGTTAAAAAAGAAATCCATTGGTTTCACTATGTTATTGTTAATGCCAATTTATACAGCGTATGATGACATCTTGTTCTTTATGAACAATTAATACAGATTTTATATCTCACAATTGCACTATCTCAAGCCCAAAATCAATGCAAATTTCCATTGGCTCTATAGGAAGCTAAATGAAAAATACTCTTCGTGGAGTTGAACACATGAACACCTCTTCACAAGTCAGGCGTCTTAACCAAGGAAGCCACTGGACCATCACAGGAGAAATGTAATGTCAAGAAGGGCAGTGATTGATGTTATTGTTAATGTCAATCTATACAGCGTATGATGACATCTTGTTCATTATGAACAATTAATACAGATTCTATTTCTCACAATTGCACTATCTCAAGCCGAAAATCAATGCACATTTCCATTGGCTCTCTAGCAAGCTTATTAGTAAGTAAATGAAAAATACTCTTTGTGAAGTCGAATTCATGAACACCTGTTTACAAGGCAGGTGCATTAACCAAGTAAGCCACTGGACCATCATAGGTGCTATGTGATGTCAAGAAGGGCAGTGAACATTGAATCGCTAATATGTAAGTTAAAAAAGAAATCCATTGGTTTCACTATGTTATTGTTAATGCCAATCTATACAGCGTATGATGACATCTTGTTCTTTATGAACAATTAATACAGATTCTTTTTCTCACAATTGCACTATCTCAAGCCCAAAATCAATGCAAATTTCCATTGGCTCTATAGGAAGCTAAACGAAAAATACTCTCAAGCCCAAAATCAATGTAAATTTCCATTGGCTCTATAGGAAGCTAAATGAAAAATACTCTCCGTGGAGTCAAGCTCAAGAACACTTGCTCACAAGTCAGACACTTTAACCCAAAGAGCCACTGGACCATCACAGGAGAAATGGGCTGTCAAGCAGAGCAGTGAAAATTTAATCGCTAATATGTAAGTTAAAAAAGAAATCCATTGGTTTCACTATGTTATTGTTAATGCCAATCTATACAGTGTATGATGACATCTTGTTCTTTATGAACAATTAATACAGATTCTATTTCTCACAATTGCCCTATCTCAAGCCCAAAATCAATGCAAATTTCCATTGGCTCTATAAGAAGCTTATGAGTAAGTAAATAAAAATTACTTTCCGTGGAGTTGAACTCATGAACATCTGTTTACAAAGCAGGCGCATCAACCCAGTAAGCCAGTGGACCATCAAAGATGCAATTTGATGTCAAGAAAGGCAGTGAACATTGAATCGCTAATAGGTAAGTTAAAAAAGAAATCCATTGGTTTCTCTATGTTACTGTTAATGCCAATCTGTACAGTGTATGATGACATCTTGTTCTTTATGAACAATTAATACAGATTCTATATCTCACAATTGCACTATCTCTAGCCCAAAATCAATGCAAATTTGCATTGGCTCTATAGGAAGCCAAATGAAAAATAGTCTACGTGGAGTCGAACTCATGAATACTTGCTCACAAGTCAGGCGCATTAACCCAGAAAGCCACTGGACCATCACAGAAGCAATGCGATGTCAAGAAGAGCAGTGAACATTGAATCGCTAATAGGTAAGTTAAAAAAGAAATCCATTGGTTTCACTATGTTATTGTTAATGCCAATTTATACAGCGTATGATGACATCTTGTTCTTTATGAACAATTAATACAGATTTTATATCTCACAATTGCACTATCTCAAGCCCAAAATCAATGCAAATTTCCATTGGCTCTATAGGAAGCTAAATGAAAAATACTCTTCGTGGAGTTGAACACATGAACACCTCTTCACAAGTCAGGCGTCTTAACCAAGGAAGCCACTGGACCATCACAGGAGAAATGTAATGTCAAGAAGGGCAGTGATTGATGTTATTGTTAATGTCAATCTATACAGCGTATGATGACATCTTGTTCTTTATGAACAATTAATACAGATTTTATATCTCACAATTGCACTATCTCAAGCCCAAAATCAATGCAAATTTCCATTGGCTCTATAGGAAGCTAAATGAAAAATACTCTTCGTGGAGTTGAACACATGAACACCTCTTCACAAGTCAGGCGTCTTAACCAAGGAAGCCACTGGACCATCACAGGAGAAATGTAATGTCAAGAAGGGCAGTGATTGATGTTATTGCTAATGTCAATCTATACAGCGTATGATGACATCTTGTTCTTTATGAACAATTAATACAGATTCTATTTCTCACAATTGCACTATCTCAAGCCCAAAATCAATGCAAATTTCCATTGGCTCTATAAGAAGCTTATGAGTAAGTAAATAAAAATTACTTTCCGTGGAGTTGAACTCATGAACATCTGTTCACAAAGCAGGCGCATCAACCCAGTAAGCCAGTGGACCATCAAAGATGCAATTTGATGTCAAGAAAGGCAGTGAACATTGAATCGCTAATAGGTAAGTTAAAAAAGAAATCCATTGGTTTCTCTATGTTACTGTTAATGCCAATCTGTACAGTGTATGATGACATCTTGTTCTTTATGAACAATTAATACAGATTCTATATCTCACAATTGCACTATCTCTAGCCCAAAATCAATGCAAATTTGCATTGGCTCTATAGGAAGCCAAATGAAAAATAGTCTACGTGGAGTCGAACTCATGAATACTTGCTCACAAGTCAGGCGCATTAACCCAGAAAGCCACTGGACCATCACAGAAGCAATGCGATGTCAAGAAGAGCAGTGAACATTGAATCGCTAATAGGTAAGTTAAAAAAGAAATCCATTGGTTTCACTATGTTATTGTTAATGCCAATTTATACAGCGTATGATGACATCTTGTTCTTTATGAACAATTAATACAGATTTTATATCTCACAATTGCACTATCTCAAGCCCAAAATCAATGCAAATTTCCATTGGCTCTATAGGAAGCTAAATGAAAAATACTCTTCGTGGAGTTGAACACATGAACACCTCTTCACAAGTCAGGCGTCTTAACCAAGGAAGCCACTGGACCATCACAGGAGAAATGTAATGTCAAGAAGGGCAGTGATTGATGTTATTGTTAATGTCAATCTATACAGCGTATGATGACATCTTGTTCATTATGAACAATTAATACAGATTCTATTTCTCACAATTGCACTATCTCAAGCCGAAAATCAATGCACATTTCCATTGGCTCTCTAGCAAGCTTATTAGTAAGTAAATGAAAAATACTCTTTGTGAAGTCGAATTCATGAACACCTGTTTACAAGGCAGGTGCATTAACCAAGTAAGCCACTGGACCATCATAGGTGCTATGTGATGTCAAGAAGGGCAGTGAACATTGAATCGCTAATATGTAAGTTAAAAAATAAATCCATTGGTTTCACTATGTTATTGTTAATGCCAATCTATACAGCGTATGATGACATCTTGTTCTTTATGAACAATTAATACAGATTCTTTTTCTCACAATTGCACTATCTCAAGCCCAAAATCAATGCAAATTTCCATTGGCTCTATAGGAAGCTAAACGAAAAATACTCTCAAGCCCAAAATCAATGTAAATTTCCATTGGCTCTATAGGAAGCTAAATGAAAAATACTCTCCGTGGAGTCAAGCTCAAGAACACTTGCTCACAAGTCAGACACTTTAACCCAAAGAGCCACTGGACCATCACAGGAGAAATGGGCTGTCAAGCAGAGCAGTGAAAATTTAATCGCTAATATGTAAGTTAAAAAAGAAATCCATTGGTTTCACTATGTTATTGTTAATGCCAATCTATACAGTGTATGATGACATCTTGTTCTTTATGAACAATTAATACAGATTCTATTTCTCACAATTGCCCTATCTCAAGCCCAAAATCAATGCAAATTTCCATTGGCTCTATAAGAAGCTTATGAGTAAGTAAATAAAAATTACTTTCCGTGGAGTTGAACTCATGAACATCTGTTCACAAAGCAGGCGCATCAACCCGTTAAGCCAGTGGACCATCAAAGATGCAATTTGATGTCAAGAAAGGCAGTGAACATTGAATCGCTAATAGGTAAGTTAAAAAAGAAATCCATTGGTTTCTCTATGTTACTGTTAATGCCAATCTGTACAGTGTATGATGACATCTTGTTCTTTATGAACAATTAATACAGATTCTATATCTCACAATTGCACTATCTCTAGCCCAAAATCAATGCAAATTTGCATTGGCTCTATAGGAAGCCAAATGAAAAATAGTCTACGTGGAGTCGAACTCATGAATACTTGCTCACAAGTCAGGCGCATTAACCCAGAAAGCCACTGGACCATCACAGAAGCAATGCGATGTCAAGAAGAGCAGTGAACATTGAATCGCTAATAGGTAAGTTAAAAAAGAAATCCATTGGTTTCACTATGTTATTGTTAATGCCAATTTATACAGCGTATGATGACATCTTGTTCTTTATGAACAATTAATACAGATTTTATATCTCACAATTGCACTATCTCAAGCCCAAAATCAATGCAAATTTCCATTGGCTCTATAGGAAGCTAAATGAAAAATACTCTTCGTGGAGTTGAACACATGAACACCTCTTCACAAGTCAGGCGTCTTAACCAAGGAAGCCACTGGACCATCACAGGAGAAATGTAATGTCAAGAAGGGCAGTGATTGATGTTATTGTTAATGTCAATCTATACAGCGTATGATGACATCTTGTTCTTTATGAACAATTAATACAGATTCTATTTCTCACAATTGCACTATCTCAAGCCCAAAATCAATGCAAATTTTCATTGGCTCTATAAGAAGCTTATGAGTGAGTAATTGAAAAATTCTTTCCGTGGAGTTGAACTCATGAACATCTGATCACAAAGGAGGCGCATCATCCCAGTAAGCCAGTGGACCATCACAGGTGCAATTTGATGTCAAGAAGGGCAGTGAACATTGAATCGCTAATAGGTAAGTAAAAAAAGAAATCCATTGGTTTCACTATGTTATTGTTAATGCCAATCTATACAGCGTATGATGACATCTTGTTCTTTATGAACAATTAATACAGATTCTTTTTCTCACAATTGCACTATCTCAAGCCCAAAATCATTGTAAATTTCCATTGGCTCTATAGGAAGCTAAATGAAAAATACTCTCCATGGAGTCAAGCTCAAGAACACTTGCTCACAAGTCAGACACTTTAACCCAGAGAGCCACTGGACCATCACAGGAGAAATGGGCTGTCAAGCAGAGCAGTGAAAATTTAATCGCTAATATGTAAGTTAAAAAAGAAATCCATTGGTTTCACTATGTTATTGTTAATGCCAATCTATACAGCGTATGATGACATCTTGTTCTTTATGAACAATTAAT
The DNA here is from genome assembly GCF_046119375.1 of Phyllobates terribilis. NCBI lineage: Eukaryota > Metazoa > Chordata > Amphibia > Anura > Dendrobatidae > Phyllobates > Phyllobates terribilis. The sequence goes on along the minus strand of NW_027362764.1, from coordinate 320,735,597 downwards.
ACAGATTCTCTTTCTCACAATTGCCCTATCTCAAGCCCAAAATCAATGCAAATTTCCATTGGCTCTATAAGAAGCTTATGAGTAAGTAAATTAAAAATACTTTCCCTGGAGTCGAACTCATGAACATCTGCTCACAAAGCAGGCGCATCAACCCAGTAAGCCAGTGGACCATCAAAGATGCAATTTGATGTCAAGAAAGGCAGTGAACATTGAATCGCTAATAGGTAAGTTAAAAAAGAAATCCATTGGTTTCTCTATGTTACTGTTAATGCCAATCTGTACAGTGTATGATGACATCTTGTTCTTTATGAACAATTAATACAGATTCTATATCTCACAATTCCACTATCTCAAGCCCAAAATCAATGCAAATTTCCATTGGCTCTATAGGAAGCTAAATGAAAAATACTCTCCGTGGAGGTGAACTCATGAACACTTGTTGACAAGTCAGGCACATTAACCCAGAGAGCCACTGGACCATCACGTAAAAATGTGATGTAAAGAAGAGCAGTGAACATTGAATCGCTAATAGGTAAGTTAAAAAAGAAATCCATTGGTTTCACTATGTTATTGTTAATGCCAATCTATACAACGTATGATGACATCTTGATCTTTATGAACAATTAATACAGATTTTATATCTCACAATTGCACTATCTCAAGCCCAAAATCAATGCAAATTTCCATTGGCTCTATAGGAAGCTGAATGAAAATACTCTCTGTGGAGTCGAACTCATGAACACTTGCTCACAAGTCAGACACTTTAACCCAGAGAGCCACTGGACCATCACAGGAGAAGTGGGCTGTCAAGCAGAGCAGTGAACATTTAATCGCTAATATGTAAGTTAAAAAAGAAATCCAATGGTTTCACTATGTTATTGTTAATGCCAATCTATACAGCGTATGATGACATCTTGTTCTTTATGAACAATTAATACAGATTCTATTTCTCACAATTGCCCTATCTCAAGCCCAAAATCAATGCAAATTTCCATTGGCTCTATAAGAAGCTTATGAGTAAGTAAATTAAAAATACTTTCCGTGGAGTCGAACTCATGAACATCTGTTTACAAAGCAGGCGCATCAACCCAGTAAGCCAGTGGACCATCAAAGGTGCAATTTGATGTCAAGAAAGGCAGTGAACATTGAATCGCTAATAGGTAAGTTAAAAAAGAAATCCATTGGTTTCTCTATGTTACTGTTAATGCCAATCTGTACAGTGTATGATGACATCTTGTTCTTTATGAACAATTAATACAGATTCTATATCTCACAATTGCACTATCTCTAACCCAAAATCAATGCAAATTTGCATTGGCTCTATAGGAAGCCAAATGAAAAATAGTCTACGTGGAGTCGAACTCATGAATACTTGCTCACAAGTCAGGCGCATTAACCCAGAAAGCCACTGGACCATCACAGAAGCAATGCGATGTCAAGAAGAGCAGTGAACATTGAATCGCTAATAGGTAAGTTAAAAAAGAAATCCATTGGTTTCACTATGTTATTGTTAATGCCAATTTATACAGCGTATGATGACATCTTGTTCTTTATGAACAATTAATACAGATTTTATATCTCACAATTGCACTATCTCAAGCCCAAAATCAATGCAAATTTCCATTGGCTCTATAGGAAGCTAAATGAAAAATACTCTTCGTGGAGTTGAACACATGAACACCTCTTCACAAGTCAGGCGTCTTAACCAAGGAAGCCACTGGACCATCACAGGAGAAATGTAATGTCAAGAAGGGCAGTGATTGATGTTATTGTTAATGTCAATCTATACAGCGTATGATGACATCTTGTTCTTTATGAACAATTAATACAGATTCTATTTCTCACAATTGCCCTATCTCAAGCCCAAAATCAATGCAAATTTCCATTGGCTCTATAAGAAGCTTATGAGTAAGTAAATTAAAAAAAACTTTCCGTGGAGTCGAACTCATGAACATCTGTTTACAAAGCAGGCGCATCAACCCAGGAAGCCAGTGGACCATCAAAGGTGCAATTTGATGTCAAGAAAGGCAGTGAACATTGAATCGCTAATAGGTAAGTTAAAAAAGAAATCCATTGGTTTCTCTATGTTACTGTTAATGCCAATCTGTACAGTGTATGATGACATCTTGTTCTTTATGAACAATTAATACAGATTCTATATCTCACAATTGCACTATCTCTAACCCAAAATCAATGCAAATTTGCATTGGCTCTATAGGAAGCCAAATGAAAAATAGTCTACGTGGAGTCGAACTCATGAATACTTGCTCACAAGTCAGGCGCATTAACCCAGAAAGCCACTGGACCATCACAGAAGCAATGCGATGTCAAGAAGAGCAGTGAACATTGAATCGCTAATAGGTAAGTTAAAAAAGAAATCCATTGGTTTCACTATGTTATTGTTAATGCCAATTTATACAGCGTATGATGACATCTTGTTCTTTATGAACAATTAATACAGATTTTATATCTCACAATTGCACTATCTCAAGCCCAAAATCAATGCAAATTTCCATTGGCTCTATAGGAAGCTAAATGAAAAATACTCTTCGTGGAGTTGAACACATGAACACCTCTTCACAAGTCAGGCGTCTTAACCAAGGAAGCCACTGGACCATCACAGGAGAAACGTAATGTCAAGAAGGGCAGTGATTGATGTTATTGTTAATGTCAATCTATACAGCGTATGATGACATCTTGTTCTTTATGAACAATTAATACAGATTCTATTTCTCACAATTGCACTATCTCAAGCCGAAAATCAATGCACATTTCCATTGGCTCTCTAGCAAGCTTATTAGTAAGTAAATGAAAAATACTCTTTGCGAAGTCGAATTCATGAACACCTGTTTACAAGGCAGGTGCATTAACCCAGTAAGCCACTGGACCATCATAAGTGCTATGTGATGTCAAGAAGGGCAGTGAACATTGAATCGCTAATATGTAAGTTAAAAAAGAAATCCATTGGTTTCACTATGTTATTGTTAATACCAATCTATACAGCGTATGATGACATCTTGTTCTTTATGAACAATTAATACAGATTCTTTTTCTCACAATTGCACTATCTCAAGCCCAAAATCAATGCAAATTTCCATTGGCTCTATAGGAAGCTAAATGAAAAATACTCTCCGTGGAGTCAAGCTCAAGAATAGAGATGAGCGTTGTTCTACTCGAACTGTTCGCCAATCTCAAATTTGAGCTGTTTTGGGCGGTGTTCGAGCCGGTCGGCGAACACGAACAATTTGAGAAAAATTCGGCTGTTCGAGGTTATGTTCGATAACTGTTCGTGCACCAAAATCATAACTGGATTTTTTCTCAGTAATGATGAAAATTAATGTTAATACGCAGTTTGAGTGTACAGCGGGGCAGGGGATGGATCTCTGCAGGAACAATGAAGATCTCCATTTTTTTTTCTCTTTCCCGCATTTGCAGTGGGGAGGTGCAATCTGTCAGCCTATCAGCAGCGCACACACGGAGCGAAGTGCTTTTTTTCACACAAGCAAGGGCATGTGTGATTGGCAGTGTATGTCACATGTCCTTGCCCTATAAGACCAAGCCATTTTCCCCGTCGCCACCATTTTCTCACTGCTGCAGCTGCGTGTTAGACGGCACCGCTGTTGCTGTGTGCGCTATACCTTGTTAATTTCAAGCCAATTTTCGCACAAATATACAGATAGCTTGGGAGTAGGGAATAGTTGTGATTGCAGTCCTTTTAAGGACTAGGTTACAGCATTTCCTACGACTTTTATCAGGCAGGTCTGTGCTCTTAAATAGATAGATTGTGGGAGTAAAGACTAATTGTAATTGGAGTCCTTTTCAGGACTAGGTTACATCAGTTCCTATCAGTTTTTGCCAGGCAGGTCTGTGCCAGTGCTGTGCAAGTTTTTTTCACAGCATTTGGCTGAATCTAGCAAAGCTAATCCTTTTTGGCCTATTGCAGAGTGTGTTAGTCAGTGGAGTAGCCTATCTGTGTTGCAAGATATACCACCTGTGTATAGAATACCAATTTTTTTACTGCACCTAGTGAAGTAAAATCTTTTGGGCATAGCATCATTCTATTAGTCCATCTATACTGACCTCCATCAGGTTGCAAACTGAATATAATTTTTTTCTGCATCTAGCTCTGAAAAAATATTTGGGCTTCTAGCGGTGTGTGGGACTTGGTCTATTAGTCCATCTATACTGACCTCCATCAGGTTGCAAATTAAAAATAATTTTTTTCTGCATCTAGCTCTGAAAAAATATTTGGGCTTCTAGCAGTGTGTGGGACTTGGTCTATTAGTCCATCTATACTGACCTCCATCAGGTTGCAAATTAAAAATAATTTTTTTCTTCATTTATCTCTGAAAAAATATTTGGGCTTCTAGCAGCGTGTGGAACTTGTTCTATTAGTCCATCTATACTGACCTCCATCAGGTTGCAAATTAAAAATAATTTTTTTCTGCATCTAGCTCTGAAAAAATATTTGGGCTTCTAGCAGTGTGTGGGACTTGGTCTATTAGTCCATCTATACTGACCTCCATCAGGTTGCAAATTAAAAATAATTTTTTTCTGCATCTAGCTCTGAAAAAATGTTTGGGCTTCTAGCAGTGTGTGGGACTTGGTCTATTAGTCCATCTATACTGACCTCCATCAGGTTGCAAATTCAAAATAATTTTTTTCTTCATTTAGCTCTGAAAAAATATTTGGGCTTCTAGCAGTGTGTGGGACTTGTTCTATTAGTCCTTCTATACTGACGTCCAGCAGGTTGCAAATTGAATATAATTTTTTTCTGCATCTAGCTCTGAAAAAATATTTGGGCTTCTAGCAGTGTGTGGGACTTGGTCTATTAGTCCATCTATACTGACCTCCATCAGGTTGCAAATTAAAAATAATTTTTTTCTGCATCTAGCTCTGAAAAAATATTTGGGCTTCTAGCAGTGTGTGGGACTTGGTCTATTAGTCCATCTATACTGACCTCCATCAGGTTGCAAATTAAAAATATTTTTTTTCTGCATCTAGCTCTGAAAAAATATTTGGGCTTCTAGCAGTGTGTGGGACTTGGTCTATTAGTCCATCTATACTGACCTCCATCAGGTTGCAAATTAAAAATAATTTTTTCCTTCATTTATCTCTGAAAAAATATTTGGGCTTCTAGCAGCGTGTGGGACTTGTTCTATTAGTCCATCTATACTGACCTCCATCAGGTTGCAAATTAAAAATAATTTTTTTCTGCATCTAGCTCTGAAAAAATATTTGGGCTTCTAGCAGTGTGTGGGACTTGGTCTATTAGTCCATCTATACTGACCTCCATCAGGTTGCAAATTAAAAATAATTTTTTTCTGCATCTAGCTCTGAAAAAATATTTGGGCTTCTAGCAGTGTGTGGGACTTGGTCTATTAGTCCATCTATACTGACCTCCATCAGGTTGCAAATTAAAAATAATTTTTTTCTTCATTTATCTCTGAAAAAATATTTGGGCTTCTAGCAGCGTGTGGGACTTGTTCTATTAGTCCATCTATACTGACCTCCATCAGGTTGCAAATTAAAAATAATTTTTTTCTGCATCTAGCTCTGAAAAAATATTTGGGCTTCTAGCAGTGTGTGGGACTTGGTCTATTAGTCCATCTATACTGACCTCCATCAGGTTACAAATTAAAAATAATTTTTTTCTGCATCTAGCTCTGAAAAAATATTTGGGCTTCTAGCAGTGTGTGGGACTTGGTCTATTAGTCCATCTATACTGACCTCCATCAGGTTGCAAATTAAAAATAATTTTTTTCTGCATCTAGCTCTGAAAAAATATTTGGGCTTCTAGCAGTGTGTGGGACTTGGTCTATTAGTCCATCTATACTGACCTCCATCAGGTTGCAAATTAAAAATAATTTTTTTCTGCATCTAACCCAGCCAATAGTTTTGGCCTAATACCACAGTTTGGCCACTCAGCTCTGCTCGGTTACCATCCATTGTTTTTTTGTGCAAACAACTCCAGAGTTGTGAATTAGTTAACCACCAAAATGAGTGGAAAAAGGCCTGCTGCTGGTGGAAAGGGGAATAGGCGTGTTGGGAAGGGGAAAAAAGGTTGTGTCCGTGGGGTTGGTGCAGAAGAAAGACCATCTTCCAGCCAAACTAAAATGTCTACTTCTTTTAGCGGACAATGTGATAAGATCCCTTTCTTACGGCCACGCCAATCGCTACAAATTCCAGATGAGGCACAAAAACAGCAGGTGCTTCAACGGATATCAAGTGCTCCTTTCAGTGGGCTCTCCTCCACATCAACTTCAACATCACAAATACTCCAGTCCTCAAAGGTGTCACCCAAATCGCACTTGCTTCCTCACAGCTCCCAAATCTCCAGCTGCCCGTCTGAGTATGAGGTAGAACAGATGGTTGAGTCTGCAGAGCTGTTTACTCATACTATAGCCTGGGAATCAGAGGTCGACTCCAGCGCTTCTGTGAATCCAGACGAGGAAATGATCTGCACTGATGCTCAGAATCTTTATGAGTCGGATCCAGGACCAGACGCAGAAGGTTCTGACCATAATGTAGACCCTCATTCCCAAACTGTAACTCCTGTTGGTGGAGACAATGAGGAAGACGATGATAAGACTCAAATACCTGATTGGAGCGACAACTTTAGTTTTTTGTCAGGGCAGGAACAGGTTGGCTCTGAGGACGACGGGTGTGATAACGCACAGGGTGATGATGATGAGGTCGGAGATCCCACTTACTGTCAACCCACAGTCAGCCAAGAGATGAGGTCAGCAGAGGAGGTGGAGGAAGATGCTAGTGACGACGAGGTCAGGTTGCGCCTTCCTGGACAGAGACGTAGTACTGGAAGCACGTCAACAACTGCATCCTCAAACACAACTCTGCCTCTCACCACAAGTCGTGTTGGCTCTTCAGGTCGCATGGGTGCTAAGCCTTGCATAGCCTGGGCATTTTTTCAGATCGATAAAGATGACCCAACCCGTGTTATCTGTAACATTTGTCAGCAAAAGCTAAGTAGAGGCCAAAAAATACATAGTTTGAGTACTTCATGCATGAACCGGCACATGGACATGAAGCATAAGTTGCAGTGGGAAGCTCAGTGTGCTACAATGCGGTCTAGCCGGCCGGGCCAACCACCGTCTGACATATCTTGTGCATCCGCGGCCTCTTCATCCTCTGTGACTGGGGGGACAGCAGTCACACCTGTTTTGGGGCGCAGACCTGCCACCTCTTTACCCGCAACAGCCAGCGTGATTGGCAGGTCATCATTTTCTTTGGAGGTGGTAACACCAGCTGGTCTTGAGCGCTGTCCGACATCGATAGCACCACCTTTGGATCAAGGCAACCTAACATGTCCGCCTGCATCTTCCTCACAGACCGGCAGTTTGCCGGGGACACCCTTAACAACCCCGTCTAAGCACAATAGCCAGCCCTCGGTCCCTCAGATGTGGACAAGTAAAAGACCATTTCCTCCTAGCCATGAGAAAGCTAAGAGGTTGAATTTCACCATCTGCAAGCTCTTGGCTACAGAAATGCTGCCTTTCCGCCTGGTGGACACAGAGGATTTTCGAGACCTTATGTCCGTCGCAGTGCCCCAGTACCAGATGCCCAGTCGGCACTACTTCTCAAAGAAAGGTGTGCCTGCGCTCCACCAGCATGTCGCACACAACATCACCGCTTCTTTGAGAAACTCTGTGTGTGACAGGGTGCATTTCACCACAGACACTTGGACAAGTAGGCATGGACAGGGGCGTTACATGTCGCTGACTGGGCACTGGGTAACTATGGTGACAGCAGGACAAGGGGCTGCTGTCCAAGTCTTGCCGTCCCCACGAGTTGTGCGTCAATCCTCTTTATGTCAAAGTTCCTCCACTGCTTCTGCCTCCTCAACCTCCTCTCGGTCTTCCACCTGCACCCAAAGCCTGTCTGGTCATGCCACAAGCTTTCTAACTGCGCAGAAGGGATCCTGCACACCTCCTTACTATGCTGGCAGTAGGGCTCAACGTCATCAGGCGGTTTTTACATTGAAATGTCTGGGAAATGTGAGTCACACAGCTGAGGAGTTGTGGTCAGCTCTGGAGAACCAATTTCATGAATGGTTGTCTCCACTGGACCTGAAACCAGGGAAGGCCGTGTGCGACAATGCTGCAAACCTGGGTGCGGCCCTTCGCCGGGGCAATGTCACACACGTGCCTTGTATGGCTCACGTGTTGAACCTGGTTGTCCAGCAATTTTTAGCCCACTATCCCAGACTAGATGGCCTTCTGCAGAGGGCACGGTCGCTGTGTGCTCACTTCCGCCGTTCGCATCCCGCAGCTCAGCGACTTACATCTCTACAGAAGTCGTTGGGCCTGCCACTTCACCGGCTAAAATGCGATGTGCCTACCCGGTGGAATTCAACTCTGCACATGTTGCAGCGACTGTGGCAGCACCGACAAGCCCTGGTGCAATACGTTCTGACGTATAGCCTGGGCCAACGAGATCGAGAGGTGGGGCAAATCACGCTGGAGGAGTGGTCTCAGATCAGGGACCTATGCACCCTTCTGCACAGTTTTGAAATGGCGACGAAGATGTTTAGTGCTGACGATGCCATTATCAGCATGACTATTCCGGTGATTTACATGCTGGAGCACATGTTAAACAGAATTCGGAGTCAGGTGGTGGCACAAGAGGAGGTGGAGGAAGTAGAGGAGGAGGAGTTGTATGCGGAAGGGCTAACATCTGCAAGGTCCAGACGGTCGGCAGCACCAAGGCGGCAGGCATGTGAGGGTGGGGGAGATGATTTTACCAGGGCGCATGGTAGCAGCCAAACTAGTGAGGAAGGTGCAGGAGCCCAGGAAGAAGTGGAGGACGAACTGATGGAAGACTCATCAGATGAGGGAGACCTTGATCACATTTCTGTTGTGCGAGGTTGGGGGGAGAGGACAGAGGAAGGAAGCATGATTGTTACCTCGCCACCAACACAACAGGGACTTGGTGCTCCTGGATGCGCAACACACATGAGTGCCTTCTTGCTGCACTACCTGCAACATGACCCTCGAATTGTGAGAATTAGAAATAATCCTGACTACTGGGTTGCCACACTGTTAGATCCCCGGTACAAAAGTAAATTTGCAGAAATTATTCCTGCCATAGAAAGGGATGCACGCATGCAGGAGTATCAGCAGAGACTGTTGCAGAATCTTACATGTGCTTTTCCACAAAATACCAGTGGTGCACGTAGTGAATCTCACAGTTCCAACTTGCCAACCGTGGGACCGTCAAGTGTTCAGCACTCAAACCGTAACAGAACCACAGTATCTGCTGGTAACATCAATTTTGCGGAATCATTTCACCACTTTTTTAGCCCATCCTTTGCAAGGCCACAGGAGACAAGAAGTCTGACACATAGTCAACGCCTAGAGACGATGGTACAGGAGTATCTCCAAGTAAACATTGAAGCCACGACTGTGTCACTGGACCCTTGCTCTTTTTGGGCTTCCAATCTGGATAAATGGCCGGAGCTAGCCACTTACGCCTTGGAGATCTTGTCATGCCCCGCAGCCAGCGTTCTGTCTGAACGTGTGTTCAGCGCTGCTGGTGGTGTGCTGACAGATAAGCGCACGCGGCTCTCCACTGATAATGTAGACAGACTCACGTTCATAAAGATGAACAAATCATGGATCCGAAACGACTTTTCTACCCCTGTGTCATCCTGGGGAGAGTAAAAGCTTGATGATTGGTTAAAATCACCCTACCAACCGTTTTAAGCTTTCAAATTACTAATCATGTTTATCTGTATCTTGACTGGAAAATAATTTGGGCTTTGTAGCAGTGTGCAGCACTGATCCTATTAGGCCATCTATAATAAGCTTCACCAGATTTAAAATTAAAAATAATTTTTAGCTGCATCTAGCCCGGAAAATTATTTTGGGGCTCCGAGATGCGCAAGACACATAAGTGCCTTCTTGCTGCACTACCTGCAGCATGACCCTCATATTGTCAGAATTCGAAGTAATCATGACTACTGGGTTGCCACACTCTTAGATCCCCCAAACTTTTCGATCAACCTTTTCATTTTAATAAAGACCAAAAAAATGGTCATTTTTGAAATTATAAGCATTAGCAGGTTGTTAGAAACTGAAATCAAACAGTTTTCAACTCAAAACTTTATTCTAGGTGATGTTACATTTTCACATAGGACCCCTTGTTCGAAAGGAGCTTCTGAACTCTCTCGTCCATTGAATTTGTCAGGTTTTGGATGGTTTCTGCTTCAATTGTTTTGCATGAGGACAGAATACCCTCCCAGAGCTGTTGCTTAGATGTCAACTGCCTCCCGCCATCATAGACACTCCTTTTAATGATGCTCCAAAGGTTCTGAATGGGGTAGAGGTCAGGGGAGCATGGGGGTCACACCATAAGTTTGTCCCCTTTTATGCCCATATCAGCCAGAGATGCAGATGTTTTATGTGCAGCATGAGATGGTGCATTATCATGCAGAAAAATGATCTTGCTGTGAAATACACGGTTCTTCTTCTTGAACCATGGCAGGAAGTGCTGTTTGAGAAAATCCACATACATTATGGAGTTCATCTTTAGCGCCTTCAGGGATCCTAAAGGGGCCGACAATCTCTCTCCCCATGATTCCAGCCCAAAACATTACTCCACCTCCTCCTTGTTGGCGCTGTAGCCGTGTTTGCGTGGGGTGTCCATCAACCAGCCATCCTCCACTCCATTCATCTGGACCATCGAGCGCTGCACGGCACTCATCCGTGAACAAAACAGTTTTGAAATCAGTCTTCATGTAATGTTTGGCCCACTGGAGCCGTTTCTGCTTGTGTGAAGTGGATAGAGGAGGTCGACAGGATGGCGTATGCACAGCTGCAAACCTCTGAAGGACCCTGCATCTTGTTGTTCGGGGGACGTTGGAGGCACAAGCAGCTTCAAAAACTTGTCTGCTGCTATGACAAGGCTTTTTTGCCGCTGCTCTTTCAACCTGACGTAATTGCCTGTAGGAAAGAGTCCTCAATTTGCCCTTATCAGCACGCACACGTGTGTACTGTGAATCAGCTACATACTTCTTGATTGCCAAGACACTTCATCCTGATCATCGCACAATGTTGATTGTAGTCATGCCTTGACCTAAACACTCCACAATTTGTTGCTTCTCAGCAGCCGACACATCCTTTTTCTTTCCCATTTTGGCAGAAAATGTAGGCTGCTTAATAATGTGAGAGAGCCTTCTTAAGTAGTCTTGCCTTTCATTGGACACACCTGCCAAACTAATTAGCACAGGTGTCTGCAATTGCTTACAGTGATATAAAGAGCCCTGACACACATCACCATCAATGAGTTTAACTGACAAACAAACAAATTCTTCCCTTATCACTCCTAAACACTTTTTGCATAATAATTTGGAACGCGGTGTACATGTGCTTTTCCACAAAACACCAGTGGTTCACGTAGAGAATCTTACAGTTCTAACTTGCCAACCGTGGTCTGTATGGAATTGTTCAATAAAGGGCCCAAAATTAAGATAACATAGATGGGAGAGGTCTCTATGAATAGGAATTCCTAAGTATTTGATACCCTGTGAGGGCCAGGCAAAGGGAAAGTTGGACTGGATGGAATCCTATATGGATTTAGGGAGGGAGACATCGAGGGCCTCAGACTTCGCTGCATTGATTTTAAAATTTTACCATGTAACAAAGTGATCTATTTCAGCCATAACAGCAGGGATGGATATATGTGATTGAGTGATATATACTAGGACATCATCAGCAAATAGAGAGCACTTGTACTCGGTGCCTCCCACCTCAATCCACCTAATATTGGGGTTATGGCGAATTGATGAGAGCAGGTGCTTCGTCACTAGGATGTATAAGAGAGGGGACAGAGGACATCCCTGCCTTGTCCCATTGGTGATTGTGAAAGGTGATGAAAATGTTCTGACGCACCCCCTGGGCCTTGGGACACCCGGAGCCGGACCCTTTTTGGTGGATGCTGGTGGTTGTAGTCTTCGTGGCGGCGATCCGGTTCCGTGGCTCAGGGCGGTCAAACCAGTGGCGGAACTATTTATGTGGTTTTGATGTTTAAATGTCCGACTACGCCACCCGTGGATTGCGGTCAGAGTGAACCGCCGCTACAGGGCAGACCGCTAAGGCTGGTGTTGTGGGTGCAGCAGAGCGTAGCATAACTCCCCACGGGAGGAGTATAGCCTCAGGGCAGTGTATGCGGAGGATGGGGGTGATGGTGCAGGGCAGCAGCAGTAACGACACGGAGTCAGTGATGCAGTTCAGGGCCTTTACTCACAGTTCTTATTATCCAGACCACGTCTGCAGGTAACGGCTGCCCACGTCGTACTGTGCTCACCAGGTGAGGGGCTCAGACAACTCCCAGATAACTTTGGAGCACTTCACAGGACCCCCTTTGTGTGTCCTTTGTCTGGCCTTTCTTACCAACACTTCTGTCCGGCTGCCTCGGGCCTCCTCTTGGTAAACTTGGCGCCAGTTTCCCTGACCCTATGTGGTGCCTTCCTAGCGGGTGGAGCAAGGGGCTGCGCCACATAAAATGTCAGAGCCTCCGGTTTCTAGCTGAGGGTCGTTTCCTGCCTCCACTAGTTCGGGGACCGGTCTCCCCCTTTGGCCTGACCCCTCCACGCAGGTGGATTCGGGCGTGCGGTGGCGACTCGCCCGTCCGCACCCCTGGGATCCCTTCATTCCTCGTTCCTGGAGCCTTCTCCGCTCCTCTTCCTTCCTTCTCCCTCTTGCAGGCCTGGGCCTCTGTTACTAGGCCCGCCTCCAGAGCAGAGCTCATGCAGAGCCCCTGCTCCCTGCCACCTCTGCTCAGACTTCTCTGCACTGAACTAAGATGGTGCCCACCTTTCATACTCCCTTCTCAATGCACCCAGGAACTGCTTCCTCCCTGCTCCTGCACTGCAGGGTTCCCCTTCCTCAGTGTTCCCTCCCCCCACTCCAGCCAGGGACAGGGACTGTCGTGCCCATCTCAGGGGCATATTGGTCGCCCTGCCCCACGGCAATGTGGTGTAATGCATGCAGGTGTCGGATCCTGATCCACACTCCATCCTTATCTGAGAGTGAGATATCACACCTCTGGGTGAGGTGCAATACGTCTGTAGCAACCGAGCCCTCGGTGCTACAGTTCCATTTATCTTCAGCCTAGGTGACGTATTGTGATACAGGGCCGTGATTTTGGCTATAAAAGGGTCCCCTAGACCCCTACCCCAAGCTTTTTAAGAGAATCATATATGGCGTGCCAGGAGACTCTATGGAATGCTTTCTCAGCATCCAACGAGAGTATCTACTTACAAATTTTTAACTGCATCTAGCCCAGGAAATACTTTGTGCCTAGTAGCAGTGTCTGCTAGTCAGCGGATTATCCCGGCTGTTAAGCAAGCTACACCACCTGTAGTTTGGACACTTAATTTTTTCAAAGGAAATGCTTCGGGACCACGGGATACTTAGTGAAGAGCATCAGGAGGCACCCCAAGGCATAGGGGCTGGGACTGGCACTAGGATGCCTTGCGGTGGACAGCCGAGCTCGATCCTTATAAAAGCTTTTTAACTGCAGCAGCTTTAGTGGACGCTACTGGAGCTGGAATTACGCGGCTGCTGGCATGAGACTTGCCCTCCAATAGATCCTTGTAAATGGATTTAAAGTGTATTCATTCAAATTAGAGGGACAATTTAAATTAAAAAGCTTAGAGCTGCCTCCACCACAGGGGGGCTCTCTCGACCCACCAGCGGACAGGCACCAGTATTGGGAGAGGGGGGCTGGCCGTCAGGGTTCACCGCGGCTCTGGCACAAACCCGGCGACACGGAGGTGGCACGGGCAGGAGCGGACTGGCCGTCTCGGCTTCTCACTTTTTGGATTTTAGAAGGGCATGACATGCCTATATCTGTGTCTCCCCCTCATTTTACTCCTCCACCTCTTTTCTTTTCGCATGACTATATGTACTTGTCACTTTTCCATGTGTTAGTTGTGTCTTCTGAGCAGTTTGTCAGCTTTTGGACACCTTTGAAGGTGTTTTCTATGTGTTTCTATGTGTTTTTGTTTGCCTGCCATTGGTTTTAACGGTGTTCGAAGGTGTTCGACGAACAGTTCGACGAACTGTTCGGCGAACACACGGGTGTTCGACGAACCGAACCGAACTCCAACACTACGGGGGTGGCTCAACACTACTCAAGAACACTTGCTCACAAGTCAGACACTTTAACCCAAAGAGCCACTGGACCATCACAGGAGAAATGGGCTGTCAAGCAGAGCAGTGAAAATTTAATCGCTAATATGTAAGTTAAAAAAGAAATCCATTGGTTTCACTATGTTATTGTTAATGCCAATCTATACAGCGTATGATGACATCTTGTTCTTTATGAACAATTAATACAGATTCTATATCTCACAATTGCACTATCTCAAGCCCAAAATCAATGCAAATTTGCATTGGCTCTATAGGAAGCTGAATGAAAAATAGTCTCCGTGGAGTCAAACTCCATGAATACTTGCTCACAAGTCAGGCGCATTAACCCAGAAAGCCACTGGACCATCACAGAAGCAATGCGATGTCAAGAAGAGCAGTGAACATTGAATTGATAATAGGTAATTTAAAAAAGAAATCCATTGGTTTCACTATGTTATTGTTAATGCCAATCTATACAGCGTATGATGACATCTTGTTCTTTATGAACAATTAATACAGATTCTTTTTCTCACAATTGCACTATCTCAAGCCCAAAATCAATGTAAATTTCCATTGGCTCTATAGGAAGCTAAATGAAAAATTCTCTCCGTGGAGTCAAGCTCAAGAACACTTGCTCACAAGTCAGACACTTTAACCCAGAGAGCCACTGGACCATCACAGGAGAAATGGGCTGTCAAGCAGAGCAGTGAAAATTTAATCGCTAATATGTAAGTTAAAAAATAAATCCATTGGTTTCACTATGTTATTGTTAATGCCAATCTATACAGCGTATGATGACATCTCGTTCTTTATGAACAATTAATACAGATTCTATTTCTCACAATTGCCCTATCTCAAGCCCAAAATCAATGCAAATTTCCATTTTCTCTATAAGAAGCTTATGAGTAAGTAAATTAAAAATACTTTCCGTGGAGTTGAACTCATGAACATCTGATCACAAAGCAGGCGCATCAACCCAGTAAGCCAGTGGACCATCAAAGGTGCAATTTGATGTCAAGAAAGGCAGTGAACATTGAATCGCTAATAGGTATGTTAAAAAAGAAATCCATTGGTTTCTCTATGTTACTGTTAATGCCTATCTGTACAGTGTATGATGACATCTTGTTCTTTATGAACAATTAATACAGATTCTATATCTCACAATTGCACTATCTCAAGCCCAAAATCAATGCAAATTTCCATTGGCTCTATAGGAAGCTAAATGAAAAAGACTCTCCGTGGAGGTGAACTCATGAACACTTGTTGACAAGTCAGGCACATTAACCCAGAGAGCCACTGGACCATCACACAAAGATGTGATGTAAAGAAGAGCAGTGAACATTGAATCGCTAATAGGTAAGTTAAAAAAGAAATCCATTGGTTTCACTATCTTATTGTTAATGCCAATCTATACAACGTATGATGACATCTTGATCTTTATGAACAATTAATACAGATTTTATATCTCACAATTGCACTATCTCAAGTCCAAAATCAATGTAAATTTCCATTGGCACTATAAGAAGCTTCTGAGTAAGTAAATTAAAAATACTTTCAGTTTAGTCGAACTCATGAACATCTGTTCACAAAGGAGGCGCATCAACTCAGTAAGCCAGTGGACCATCACAGGTGCAATTTGATGTCAAGAAGGGCAGTGAACATTGAATCGCTAATAGGTAAGTTAAAAAGGAAATCCATTGGTTTCTCTATGTTACTGTTAATGCCAATCTGGACAGGGTATGATGACATGTTGTTCTTTATGAGCAATTAATACAGATTCTATATCTCACAATTGCACTATCTCAAGCCCAAAATCAATGCAAATTTGCATTGGCTCTATAGGAAGCCAAATGAAAAATAGTCTCCGTGGAGTCAAACTCATGAATACTTGCTCACAATGCAAGCGCATTAACCCAGAAAGCCACTGGACCATCACAGAAGCAATGCAATGTTAAGAAGAGCAGTGAACATTGAATCGCTAATAGGTAAGTTAAAAAGGAAATCCATTGGTTTCTCTATGTTACTGTTAATGCCAATCTGTACAGTGTATGATGACATCTTGTCTTTTATGAACAATTAATACAAATTCTATATCTCACAATTGCACTATCTCAATCCCAAAATCAATGCAAATTTCCATTGGCTCTATAGGAAGCTAAATGAAAAATACTCTCCGTGGAGTTGAACTTATGAACACTTGTTGACAAGTCAGGCACATTAACCCAGAGAGCCACTGGACCATCATGGTAAAAATGTGATGTAAAGAAGAGCAGTGAACATTGAATCGCTAATAGGTAAGTTAAAAAAGAAATCCATTGGTTTCACTATGTTATTGTTAATGCCAATTCATACAGCGTATGATGACATCTTGTTCTTTATGAACAATTAATACAGATTTTATATCTCACAATTGCACTATCTCAAGCCCAAAATCAATGCAAATTTCCATTGGCTCTATAGGAAGCTAAATGAAAAATACTCTTCGTGGAGTTGAACACATGAACACCTCTTCACAAGTCAGGCGTCTTAACCAAGGAAGCCACTGGACCATCACAGGAGAAATGTAATGTCAAGAAGGGCAGTGATTGATGTTATTGTTAATGTCAATCTATACAGCGTATGATGACATCTTGTTCTTTATGAACAATTAATACAGATTCTATTTCTCACAATTGCACTATCTCAAGCCGAAAATCAATGCAAATTTCCATTGGCTCTATAGGAAGCTAAACGAAAAATACTCTCAAGCCCAAAATCAATGTAAATTTCCATTGGCTCTCTAGCAAGCTTATTAGTAAGTAAATGAAAAATACTCTTTGTGAAGTCGAATTCATGAACACCTGTTTACAAGGCAGGTGCATTAACCCAGTAAGCCACTGGACCATCATAGGTGCTATGTGATGTCAAGAAGGGCAGTGAACATTGAATAGCTAATATGTAAGTTAAAAAAGAAATCCATTGGTTTCACTATGTTATTGTTAATGCCAATCTATACAGCGTATGATGACATCTTGTTCTTTATGAACAATTAATACAGAATCTTTTTCTCACAATTGCACTATCTCAAGCCCAAAATCAATGCAAATTTCCATTGGCTCTATAGGAAGCTAAACGAAAAATACTCTCAAGCCCAAAATCAATGTAAATTTCCATTGGCTCTATAGGAAGCTAAATGAAAAATACTCTCCGTGGAGTCAAGCTCAAGAACACTTGCTCACAAGTCAGACACTTTAACCCAAAGAGCCACTGGACCATCACAGGAGAAATGGGCTGTCAAGCAGAGCAGTGAAAATTTAATCGCTAATATGTAAGTTAAAAAAGAAATCCATTGGTTTCACTATGTTATTGTTAATGCCAATCTATACAGCGTATGATGACATCTTGTTCTTTATGAACAATTAATACAGATTCTATATCTCACGATTGCACTATCTCAAGCCCAAAATCAATGCAAATTTGCATTGGCTCTATAGGAAGCCAAATGAAAAATAGTCTCCGTGGAGTCAAACTCCATGAATACTTGCTGACAAGTCAGGCGCATTAACCCAGAAAGCCAGTGGACCATCACAGAAGCAATGCGATGTCAAGAAGAGCAGTGAACATTGAATTGATGATAGGTAATTTAAAAAAGAAATCCATTGGTTTCACTATGTTATTGTTAATGCCAATCTATACAGCGTATGATGACATCTTGTTCTTTATGAACAATTAATACAGATTCTTTTTCTCACAATTGCACTATCTCAAGCCCAAAATCAATGTAAATTTCCATTGGCTCTATATTAAGCTAAATGAAAAATACTCTCCGTGGAGTCAAACTCATGAACACTTGCTCACAAATCAGACACTTTAACCCAGAGAGCCACTGGACCATCACAGGAGAAATGGGCTGTCAAGCAGAGCAGTGAACATTTAATCGCTAATATGTAAGTTAAAAAAGAAATCCATTGGTTTCACTATGTTATTGTTAATGCCAATCTATACAGCGTATGATGACATCTTGTTCTTTATGAACAATTAATACAGATTCTATTTCTCACAATTGCCCTATCTCAAGCCCAAAATCAATGCAAATTTCCATTGGCTCTATAAGAAGCTTATGATTAAGTAAATTAAAAATACTTTCCGTGGAGTCGAACTCATGAACATCTGTTCACAAAGCAGGCGCATCAACCCAGTAAGCCAGAGGACCATCAAAGATACAATTTGATGTCAAGAAAGGCAGTGAACATTGAATCACTAATAGGTAAGTTAAAAAAGAAATCCATTGGTTTCTCTATGTTACTGTTAATGCCAATCTGTACAGTGTATGATGACATCTTGTTTTTTATGAACAATTAATACAAATTCTATATCTCACAATTGCACTATCTCAATCCCAAAATCAATGCAAATTTCCATTGGCTCTATAGGAAGCTAAATGAAAAATACTCTCCGTGGAGTTGAACTTATGAACACTTGTTGACAAGTCAGGCACATTAACCCAGAGAGCCACTGGACCATCATGGAAAAAATGTGATGTAAAGAAGAGCAGTGAACATTGAATCGCTAATAGGTAAGTTAAAAAAGAAATCCATTGGTTTCACTATGTTATTGTTAATGCCAATTCATACAGCGTATGATGACATCTTGTTCTTTATGAACAATTAATACAGATTTTATATCTCACAATTGCACTATCTCAAGCCCAAAATCAATGCAAATTTCCATTGGCTCTATAGGAAGCTAAATGAAAAATACTCTTCGTGGAGTTGAACACATGAACACCTCTTCACAAGTCAGGCGTCTTAACCAAGGAAGCCACTGGACCATCACAGGAGAAATGTAATGTCAAGAAGGGCAGTGATTGATGTTATTGTTAATGTCAATCTATACAGCGTATGATGACATCTTGTTCTTTATGAACAATTAATACAGATTCTATTTCTCACAATTGCACTATCTCAAGCCGAAAATCAATGCACATTTCCATTGGCTCTCTAGCAAGCTTATTAGTAAGTAAATGAAAAATACTCTTTGTGAAGTCGAATTCATGAACACCTGTTTACAAGGCAGGTGCATTAACCCAGTAAGTCACTGGACCATCATAGGTGCTATGTGATGTCAAGAAGGGCAGTGAACATTGAATAGCTAATATGTAAGTTAAAAAAGAAATCCATTGGTTTCACTATGTTATTGTTAATGCCAATCTATACAGCGTATGATGACATCTTGTTCTTTATGAACAATTAATACAGAATCTTTTTCTCACAATTGCACTATCTCAAGCCCAAAATCAATGCAAATTTCCATTGGCTCTATAGGAAGCTAAACGAAAAATACTCTCAAGCCCAAAATCAATGCAAATTTCCATTGGCTCTATAAGAAGCTTATGAGTAAGTAAATTAAAAATACTTTCCGTGGAGTCGAACTTATGAACATCTGTTCACAAAGCAGGCGCATCAACCCAGTAAGCCAGTGGACCATCAAAGGTGCAATTTGATGTCAAGAAAGGCAGTGAACATTGAATCGCTAATAGGTAAGTTAAAAAAGAAATCCATTGGTTTCTCTATGTTACTGTTAATGCCTATCTGTACAGTGTATGATGACATCTTGTTCTTTATGAACAATTAATACAGATTCTATATCTCACAATTGCACTATCTCAAGCCCAAAATCAATGCAATTTCCATTGGCTCTATAGGAAGCTAAATGAAAAATACTCTCCGTTGAGTTGAACTCATGAACACTTGTTGACAAGTCAGGCACATTAACCCAGAGAGCCACTGGACCATAACGGAAAAAATGTGATGTAAAGAAGAGCAGTGAACATTGAATCGCTAATAGGTAAGTTAAAAAATAAATCCATTGGTTTCTCTATGTTATTGTTAATGCCAATCTATACAGCGTATGATGACATCTTGTTCTTTATCAACAATTAATACAGTTTCTATATCTCACAATTGCACTATCTCAAGCCCAAAATCAATGCAAATTTGCATTGGCTCTATATGAAGCCAAATGAAAAATAGTCTCCGTGGAGTCAAACTCATGAATACTTGCTCACAAGTCAAGCGCATTAACCCAGAAAGCCACTGGACCATCACAGAAGCAATGTGATGTCAAGAAGAGCAGTGAACATTGAATTGATAATAGGTAATTTAAAAAAGAAATCCATTGGTTTCACTATGTTATTGTTAATGCCAATCTATACAGCGTATGATGACATCTTGTTCTTTATGAACAATTAATACAGATTCTTTTTCTCACAATTGCACTATCTCAAGCCCAAAATCAATGTAAATTTCCATTGGCTCTATAGGAAGCTAAATGAAAAATACTCTCCGTGGAGTCAAGCTCAAGAACACTTGCTCACAAGTCAGACACTTTAACCCAGAGAGCCACTGGACCATCACAGGAGAAATGGGCTGTCAAGAAGAGCAGTGAAAATTTAATCTCTAATATGTAAGTTAAAAAAGAAATCCATTGGTTTCACTATGTTACTGTTAATGTCAATCTGTACAGCGTATGATGACATATTGTTCTTTATGAACAATTAATACAGATTCTATTTCTCACAATTGCCCTATCTCAAGCCCAAAATCAATGCAAATTTCCATTGGCTCTATAAGAAGCTTATGAGTTAGTAAATAAAAAATACTTTCCGTGGAGTCGAACTCATGAACATCTGTTCACAAAGCAGGCGCATCAACCCAGTAAGCCAGAGGACCATCACAGGTGCAATTTGATGTCAAGAAAGGCAGTGAACATTGAATCGCTAATAGGTAAGTTAAAAAAGAAATCCATTGGTTTCTCTATGTTACTGTTAATGTCAATCTGTACAGCGTATGATGACATCTTGTTCTTTATGAACAATTAATACAGATTCTATTTCTCACAATTGCCCTATCTCAAGCCCAAAATCAATGCAAATTTCCATTGGCTCTATAAGAAGCTTATGAGTTAGTAAATAAAAAATACTTTCTGTGGAGTCGAACTCATGAACATCTGTTCACAAAGCAGGCGCATCAACCCAGTAAGCCAGAGGACCATCACAGGTGCAATTTGATGTCAAGAAAGGCAGTGAACATTGAATCGCTAATAGGCAAGTTAAAAAAGAAATCCATTGGTTTCTCTATGTTACTGTTAATGCCAATCAGTACAGTATATGATGACATCTTGTTCTTTATGAACAATTAATACAGATTCTATATCTCACAATTGCACTATCTCAAGCCCAAAATCAATGCAAATTTCCATTGGCTCTATAGGAAGCTAAATGAAAAAAACTCACTGTGGAGTCGAACTCATGAACACTTGCTGACAAGTCAGGCGCAATAACCCAGAGAGCCACTGGACCATCACAGGACAAATTTGATGTCAAGAAGAGCAGTGAACATTGAATCGCTAGTAGGTAAGTTAAAAAATAAATCCATTGGTTTCACTATGTTATTGTTAATGCCAATCTATACAGCGTATGATGACATCTTGTTCTTTATGAACAATTAATACAGATTCTATTTCTCACAATTGCACTATCTCAAGCCGAAAATCAATGCACATTTCCATTGGCTCTATAGCAAGCTTATTAGTAAGTAAATGAAAAATACTCTTTGTGAAGTCGAATTCATGAACACCTGTTTACAAGGAACGTGCTTTAACCCAGTAAGCCACTGGACCATCATAGGTGCTATGTGATGTCAAGAATGGCAGTGAACATTGAATTGCTAATAGGTAAGTTAAAAAAGAAATCCATTGGTTTCACTATGTTATTGTTAATGCCAATCTATACAGCGTATGATGACATCTTGTTCTTTATGAACAATTAATACAGATTCTATATCTCATAATTGCACTATCTCAAGCCCAAAATCAATGCAAATTTCAATTTGCTCTATAGGAAGCTAAATGAAAAATAATCTCTGTGGAGTCGAACTCATGAACACTTGCTCAAAAGTCAGGCGCATTAACCCAGAGAGCCACTGGACCATCACAGGAAAAATGACATGTCAAGCCCAAAATCAATGCAAATTTCAATTGGCTCTATTGGAAGCTAAAAGGAAAACACTGTCTGTGGAGTCGAACTCATGAACACTTGCTGAGAAGTCAGGCGCATTAACCCAGAGAGCCACTGCACCATCACGGGAGAAATGTGATGTCAAGAAGAGCAGTGAACATTGAATTGCTAATAGGTAAGTTAAAAAAGAAATCCATTGGTTTCACTATGTTATTGTTAATGCCAATCTATACAGCATGTGATGACATCTTGTTCTTTATGAACAATTAATACAGATTCTATATCTCACAATTGCACCATCTCAAGCCGAAAATCAATGCACATTTCCATTGGCTCTATAGCAAGCTTATTAGTAAGTAAATGAAAAATACTCTTTGTGAAGTCGAATTCTTGAACACATGTTTACAAAGCAGGTACATTAACCCAGTAAGCCACTGGACCATCATAGGTGCTATGTGATGTCAAGAATGGCAGTGAACATTGAATTGCTAATAGGTAAGTTAAAAAAGAAATCCATTGGTTTCACTATGTTATTGTTAATGCCAATCTATACAGCGTATGATGACATCTTGTTCTTTATGAACAATTAATACAGATTCTATTTCTCACAATTGCACTACCTCAAGCCCAAAATCAATGCAAATTTTCAATGGCTCTATAGGAAGCTGAATGAAAATACTCTCTGTGGAGTCGAACTCATGAACACTTGCTCACAAGCCAGGCGCATTAACCGGGAGAGCCACTGGACCAAGACAGTAGAAATGTGATGTCTAGAAGAGCAGTGAACATTGAATCGCTAATAGGTAAGTTAAAAAAGAAATCCATTCGTTTCACTATGTTATTGTTAATGCCAATCTATACAGCGTATGATGACATCTTGTTCTTTATGAACAATTAATACTGATTCTATTTCTCACAATTGCACTATCTCAAGTCCAAAATCAATGCAAATTTTCATTGGCTCTATAAGAAGCTTATGAGTAAGTAATTGAAAAATTCTTTCCGTGGAGTTGTACTCATGAACATCTGTTCACAAAGGAGGCGCATCAACAAAGTAAGCCAGTGGACCATCACAGGTGCAATTTGATGTCAAGAAGGGAAGTGAACATTGAATCGCTAATAGGTAAGTTAAAAAAGAAATCCATTGGTTTCTCTATGTTACTGTTAATGTCAATCTGTACAGCGTATGATGACATCTTGTTTTTTATGAACAATTAATACAGATTCTATTTCTCACAATTGCCCTATCTCAAGCACAAAATCAATGCAAATTTCCATTGGCTCTATAAGAAGCTTATGACTTAGTAAATAAAAATTACTTTCCATGGAGTCGAACTCATGAACATCTGTTCACAAAACAGGCGCATCAACCCAGTAAGCCAGAGGACCATCACAGGTGCAATTTGATGTCAAGAAAGGCAGTGAACATTGAATCGCTAATAGGTAAGTTAAAAAAGAAATCCATTGGTTTCTCTATGTTACTGTTAATGCCAATCTGTACAGTATATGATGACATCTTGTTCTTTATGAACAATTAATACAGATTCTATATCTCACAATTGCACTATCTCAAGTCCAAAATCAATGCAAATTTCCATTGGCTCTATAGGAAGCTAAATGAAAAAAACTCTCTGTGGAGTCAAACTCATGAACACTTGCTGACAAGTCAGGCGCAATAACCCAGAGAGCCACTGGACCATCACGGGAGAAACGTGATGTCAAGAAGAGCAGTGAACATTGAATCGCTAATAGGTAAGTTATAAAAGAAATCCATTGGTTTCACTATTTTATTGTTAATGCCAATCTGTACAGCGTATGATGACATCTTGTTCTTTATGAACAATTAATACAGATTCTATATCTCACAATTGCACTATCTCTAGCCCAAAATCAATGCAAATTTCCATTTGCTCTATAGGAAGCTAAATGAAAAATAAATTCTGTGGAGTCTAACTCATGAACACTTGCTCAAAAGTCAGGCGCATTAACCCAGAGAGCCACTGGACCACCTCGGGAGAAATGAGATGTCAAGCCCAAAATCAATGCAAATTTCAATTGGCTCTATAGGAAGCTAAAAAGAAAACACTGTCTGTGGAGTCGAAATCATGAACACTTGCTGATAATTCAGGCGCATTAACCCAGAGAGCCACTGCACCATCACGGGAGAAATGTGATGTCAAGAAGAGCAGTGAACATTGAATTGCTAATAGGTAAGTTAAAAAAGAAATCCATTGGTTTCACTATGTTATTGTTAATGCCAATCTATACAGCATGTGATGACATCTTGTTCTTTATGAACAATTAATACAGATTCTATATCTCACAATTGCACCATCTCAAGCCGAAAATCAATGCACATTTCCATTGGCTCTCTAGCAAGCTTATTAGTAAGTAAATGAAAAATACTCTTTGTGAAGTCGAATTCTTGAACACATGTTTACAAAGCAGGTGCATTAACCCAGTAAGCCACTGGACCATCATAGGTGCTATGTGATGTCAAGAATGGCAGTGAACATTGAATTGCTAATAGGTAAGTTAAAAAAGAAATCCATTGGTTTCACTATGTTATTGTTAATGCCAATCTATACAGCGTATGATGACATCTTGTTCTTTATGAACAATTAATACAGATTTTATATCTCACAATTGCACTACCTCAAGCCCAAAATCAATGCAAATTTCCATTGGCTCTATAGGAAGCTGAATGAAAATACTCTCTGTGGAGTCGAACTCATGAACACTTGCTCACAAGCCAGGCGCATTAACCCGGAGAGCCACTGGACCAAGACAGTAGAAATGTGATGTCAAGAAGAGCAGTGAACATTGAATCGCTAATAGGTAAGTTAAAAAAGAAATCCATTCGTTTCACTATGTTATTGTTAATGCCAATCTATACAGCGTATGATGACATCTTGTTCTTTATGAACAATTAATACAGATTCTATTTCTCACAATTGCACTATCTCAAGCCGAAAATCAATGCACATTTCCATTGGCTCTATAGCAAGCTTATTAGTAAGTAAATGAAAAATACTCTTTGTGAAGTCGAATTCATGAACACCTGTTTACAAGGAACGTGCTTTAACCCAGTAAGCCACTGGACCATCATAGGTGCTATGTGATGTCAAGAATGGCAGTGAACATTGAATTGCTAATAGGTAAGTTAAAAAAGAAATCCATTGGTTTCACTATGTTATTGTTAATGCCAATCTATACAGCGTATGATGACATCTTGTTCTTTATGAACAATTAATACAGATTCTATATCTCATAATTGCACTATCTCAAGCCCAAAATCAATGCAAATTTCAATTTGCTCTATAGGAAGCTAAATGAAAAATAATCTCTGTGGAGTCGAACTCATGAACACTTGCTCAAAAGTCAGGCGCATTAACCCAGAGAGCCACTGGACCATCACAGGAAAAATGACATGTCAAGCCCAAAATCAATGCAAATTTCAATTGGCTCTATTGGAAGCTAAAAGGAAAACACTGTCTGTGGAGTCGAACTCATGAACACTTGCTGAGAAGTCAGGCGCATTAACCCAGAGAGCCACTGCACCATCACGGGAGAAATGTGATGTCAAGAAGAGCAGTGAACATTGAATTGCTAATAGGTAAGTTAAAAAAGAAATCCATTGGTTTCACTATGTTATTGTTAATGCCAATCTATACAGCATGTGATGACATCTTGTTCTTTATGAACAATTAATACAGATTCTATATCTCACAATTGCACCATCTCAAGCCGAAAATCAATGCACATTTCCATTGGCTCTATAGCAAGCTTATTAGTAAGTAAATGAAAAATACTCTTTGTGAAGTCGAATTCTTGAACACATGTTTACAAAGCAGGTACATTAACCCAGTAAGCCACTGGACCATCATAGGTGCTATGTGATGTCAAGAATGGCAGTGAACATTGAATTGCTAATAGGTAAGTTAAAAAAGAAATCCATTGGTTTCACTATGTTATTGTTAATGCCAATCTATACAGCGTATGATGACATCTTGTTCTTTATGAACAATTAATACAGATTCTATTTCTCACAATTGCACTACCTCAAGCCCAAAATCAATGCAAATTTTCAATGGCTCTATAGGAAGCTGAATGAAAATACTCTCTGTGGAGTCGAACTCATGAACACTTGCTCACAAGCCAGGCGCATTAACCGGGAGAGCCACTGGACCAAGACAGTAGAAATGTGATGTCTAGAAGAGCAGTGAACATTGAATCGCTAATAGGTAAGTTAAAAAAGAAATCCATTCGTTTCACTATGTTATTGTTAATGCCAATCTATACAGCGTATGATGACATCTTGTTCTTTATGAACAATTAATACTGATTCTATTTCTCACAATTGCACTATCTCAAGTCCAAAATCAATGCAAATTTTCATTGGCTCTATAAGAAGCTTATGAGTAAGTAATTGAAAAATTCTTTCCGTGGAGTTGTACTCATGAACATCTGTTCACAAAGGAGGCGCATCAACAAAGTAAGCCAGTGGACCATCACAGGTGCAATTTGATGTCAAGAAGGGAAGTGAACATTGAATCGCTAATAGGTAAGTTAAAAAAGAAATCCATTGGTTTCTCTATGTTACTGTTAATGTCAATCTGTACAGCGTATGATGACATCTTGTTTTTTATGAACAATTAATACAGATTCTATTTCTCACAATTGCCCTATCTCAAGCACAAAATCAATGCAAATTTCCATTGGCTCTATAAGAAGCTTATGACTTAGTAAATAAAAATTACTTTCCATGGAGTCGAACTCATGAACATCTGTTCACAAAACAGGCGCATCAACCCAGTAAGCCAGAGGACCATCACAGGTGCAATTTGATGTCAAGAAAGGCAGTGAACATTGAATCGCTAATAGGTAAGTTAAAAAAGAAATCCATTGGTTTCTCTATGTTACTGTTAATGCCAATCTGTACAGTATATGATGACATCTTGTTCTTTATGAACAATTAATACAGATTCTATATCTCACAATTGCACTATCTCAAGTCCAAAATCAATGCAAATTTCCATTGGCTCTATAGGAAGCTAAATGAAAAAAACTCTCTGTGGAGTCAAACTCATGAACACTTGCTGACAAGTCAGGCGCAATAACCCAGAGAGCCACTGGACCATCACGGGAGAAACGTGATGTCAAGAAGAGCAGTGAACATTGAATCGCTAATAGGTAAGTTATAAAAGAAATCCATTGGTTTCACTATTTTATTGTTAATGCCAATCTGTACAGCGTATGATGACATCTTGTTCTTTATGAACAATTAATACAGATTCTATATCTCACAATTGCACTATCTCTAGCCCAAAATCAATGCAAATTTCCATTTGCTCTATAGGAAGCTAAATGAAAAATAAATTCTGTGGAGTCTAACTCATGAACACTTGCTCAAAAGTCAGGCGCATTAACCCAGAGAGCCACTGGACCACCTCGGGAGAAATGAGATGTCAAGCCCAAAATCAATGCAAATTTCAATTGGCTCTATAGGAAGCTAAAAAGAAAACACTGTCTGTGGAGTCGAAATCATGAACACTTGCTGATAATTCAGGCGCATTAACCCAGAGAGCCACTGCACCATCACGGGAGAAATGTGATGTCAAGAAGAGCAGTGAACATTGAATTGCTAATAGGTAAGTTAAAAAAGAAATCCATTGGTTTCACTATGTTATTGTTAATGCCAATCTATACAGCATGTGATGACATCTTGTTCTTTATGAACAATTAATACAGATTCTATATCTCACAATTGCACCATCTCAAGCCGAAAATCAATGCACATTTCCATTGGCTCTCTAGCAAGCTTATTAGTAAGTAAATGAAAAATACTCTTTGTGAAGTCGAATTCTTGAACACATGTTTACAAAGCAGGTGCATTAACCCAGTAAGCCACTGGACCATCATAGGTGCTATGTGATGTCAAGAATGGCAGTGAACATTGAATTGCTAATAGGTAAGTTAAAAAAGAAATCCATTGGTTTCACTATGTTATTGTTAATGCCAATCTATACAGCGTATGATGACATCTTGTTCTTTATGAACAATTAATACAGATTTTATATCTCACAATTGCACTACCTCAAGCCCAAAATCAATGCAAATTTCCATTGGCTCTATAGGAAGCTGAATGAAAATACTCTCTGTGGAGTCGAACTCATGAACACTTGCTCACAAGCCAGGCGCATTAACCCGGAGAGCCACTGGACCAAGACAGTAGAAATGTGATGTCAAGAAGAGCAGTGAACATTGAATCGCTAATAGGTAAGTTAAAAAAGAAATCCATTCGTTTCACTATGTTATTGTTAATGCCAATCTATACAGCGTATGATGACATCTTGTTCTTTATGAACAATTAATACTGATTCTATTTCTCACAATTGCACTATCTCAAGTCCAAAATCAATGCAAATTTTCATTGGCTCTATAAGAAGCTTATGAGTAAGTAATTGAAAAATTCTTTCCGTGGAGTTGTACTCATGAACATCTGTTCACAAAGGAGGCGCATCAACCCAGTAAGCCAGTGGACCATCACAGGTGCAATTTGATGTCAAGAAGGGAAGTGAACATTGAATCGCTAATAGGTAAGTTAAAAAAGAAATCCATTGGTTTCTCTATGTTACTGTTAATGTCAATCTGTACAGCGTATGATGACATCTTGTTTTTTATGAACAATTAATACAGATTCTATTTCTCACAATTGCCCTATCTCAAGCACAAAATCAATGCAAATTTCCATTGGCTCTATAAGAAGCTTATGACTTAGTAAATAAAAAATACTTTCCGTGGAGTCTAACTCATGAACATCTGTTCACAAAACAGGAGCATCAACCCAGTAAGCCAGAGGACCATACCAGGCGCAATTTGATGTCAAGAAAGGCAGTGAACATGAATCGCTAATAGGTAAGTTAAAAAAGAAATCCATTGGTTTCTCTATGTTACTGTTAATGCCAATCTGTACAGTATATGATGACATCTTGTTCTTTATGAACAATTAATACAGATTCTATATCTCACAATTGCACTATCTCAAGCCCAAAATCAATGCAAATTTCCATTGGCTCTATAGGAAGCTAAATGAAAAAAACTCTCTGTGGAGTCAAACTCATGAACACTTGCTGACAAGTCAGGCGCAATAACCCAGAGAGCCACTGGACCATCACGGGAGAAACGTGATGTCAAGAAGAGCAGTGAACATTGAATCGCTAATAGGTAAGTTATAAAAGAAATCCATTGGTTTCACTATTTTATTGTTAATGCCAATCTGTACAGCGTATGATGACATCTTGTTCTTTATGAACAATTAATACAGATTCTATATCTCACAATTGCACTATCTCTAGCCCAAAATCAATGCAAATTTCCATTTGCTCTATAGGAAGCTAAATGAAAAATAAACTCTGTGGAGTCTAACTCATGAACACTTGCTCAAAAGTCAGGTGCATTAACCCAGAGAGCCACTGGACCATCTCAGGAGAAATGAGATGTCAAGCCCAAAATCAATGCAAATTTCAATTGGCTCTATAGGAAGCTAAAAGGAAAACACTGTCTGTGGAGTCGAAATCATGAACACTTGCTGATAAGTCAGGCGCATTAACCAAGAGAGCCACTGCACCATCACGGGAGAAATGTGATGTCAAGAAGAGCAGTGAACATTGAATTGCTAATAGGTAAGTTAAAAAAGAAATCCATTGGTTTCACTATGTTATTGTTAATGCCAATCTATACAGCATGTGATGACATCTTGTTCTTTATGAACAATTAATACAGATTCTATATCTCACAATTGCAC
Source organism: Phyllobates terribilis (assembly GCF_046119375.1). NCBI lineage: Eukaryota > Metazoa > Chordata > Amphibia > Anura > Dendrobatidae > Phyllobates > Phyllobates terribilis. Next base: position 320,705,641 of record NW_027362764.1, on the reverse strand, counting down.
CATCTCAAGCCGAAAATCAATGCACATTTCCATTGGCTCTATAGCAAGCTTATTAGTAAGTAAATGAAAAATACTCTTTGTGAAGTTGAATTCTTGAACACATGTTTACAAAGCAGGTGCATTAACCCAGTAAGCCACTGGACCATCATAGGTGCTATGTGATGTCAAGAATGGCAGTGAACATTGAATTGCTAATAGGTAAGTTAAAAAAGAAATCCATTGGTTTCACTATGTTATTGTTAATGCCAATCTATACAGCGTATGATGACATCTTGTTCTTTATGAACAATTAATACAGATTTTATATCTCACAATTGCACTACCTCAAGCCCAAAATCAATGCAAATTTCCATTGGCTCTATAGGAAGCTGAATGAAAATACTCTCTGTGGAGTCGAACTCATGAACACTTGCTCACAAGCCCGGCGCATTAACCCGGAGAGCCACTGGACCAAGACAGTAGAAATGTGATGTCAAGAAGAGCAGTGAACATTGAATCGCGAATAGGTAAGTTAAAAAAGAAATCCATTCGTTTCACTATGTTATTGTTAATGCCAATCTATACAGCGTATGATGACATCTTGTTCTTTATGAACAATTAATACAGATTCTATTTCTCACAATTGCACTATCTCAAGTCCAAAATCAATGCAAATTTTCATTGGCTCTATAAGAAGCTTATGAGTAAGTAATTGAAAAATTCTTTCCGTGGAGTTGTACTCATGAACATCTGTTCACAAAGGAGGCGCATCAACCCAGTAAGCCAGTGGACCATCACAGGTGCAATTTGATGTCAAGAAGGGAAGTGAACATTGAATCGCTAATAGGTATGTTAAAAAAGAAATCCATTGGTTTCTCTATGTTACTGTTAATGTCAATCTGTACAGCGTATGATGACATCTTGTTTTTTATGAACAATTAATACAGATTCTATTTCTCACAATTGCCCTATCTCAAGCCCAAAATCAATGCAAATTTCCATTGGCTCTATAAGAAGCTTATGACTTAGTAAATAAAAAATAATTTCCGTGGAGTCGAACTCATGAACATCTGTTCACAAAACAGGAGCATCAACCCAGTAAGCCAGAGGACCATACCAGGTGCAATTTGATGTCAAGAAAGGCAGTGAACATGAATCGCTAATAGGTAAGTTAAAAAAGAAATCCATTGGTTTCTCTATGTTACTGTTAATGCCAATCTGTACAGTATATGATGACATCTTGTTCTTTATGAACAATTAATACAGATTCTATATCTCACAATTGCACTATCTCAAGCCCAAAATCAATGCAAATTTCCATTGGCTCTATAGGAAGCTAAATGAAAAAAACTCTCTGTGGAGTCGAACTCATGAACACTTGCTGACAAGTCAGGCGCAATAACCCAGAGAGCCACTGGACCATCACAGGAGAAACGTGATGTCAAGGAGAGCAGTGAATATTGAATCGCTAATAGGTAAGTTATAAAAGAAATCCATTGGTTTCACTATTTTATTGTTAATGCCAATCTGTACAGCGTATGATGACATCTTGTTCTTTATGAACAATTAATACAGATTCTATATCTCACAATTGCACTATCTCTAGCCCAAAATCAATGCACATTTCCATTGGCTCTATAGCAAGCTTATTAGTAAGTAAATGAAAAATACTCTTTGTGAAGTCGAATTCATGAACACCTGTTTACAAGGCACGTGCTTTAACCCAGTAAGCCACTGGACCATCATAGGTGCTATGTGATGTCAAGAATGGCAGTGAACATTGAATTGCTAATAGGTAAGTTAAAAAATAAATCCATTGGTTTCACTATGTTATTGTTAATGCCAATCTATACAGCGTATGATGACATCTTGTTCTTTATGAACAATTAATACAGATTCTATATTTCACAATTGCACTATCTCAAGCCCAAAATCAATGCAAATTTCCATTGGCTCTATAGGAAGCTAAATGAAAAATACTCTTTGTAGAGTTGAACACATGAACATCTCTTCACAAGTAAGGCGCATTAAGCAAGGGAGCCACTGGACCAACACAGGAGCAATGTGATGTCAAGAAGGGCAGTGAACATTGAATCGCTAATAGGTAAGTTAAAAAAGAAATCCATTGGTTTCACTATGTTATTGTTAATGCCAATCTATACTGCGTATGATGACATCTTGTTCTTTATGAACAATTAATACAGATTCTATATCTCACAATTGCACTATCTCAAGCCCAAAATCAATGCAAATTTCCATTTGCTCTATAGGAAGCTAAATGAAAAATAATCTCTGTGGAGTCGAACTCATGAACACTTGCTGACAAGTCAGGCGCATTAACCCAGAGAGCCACTGGACCATCACGGGAGAAACGTGATGTCAAGAAGAGCAGTGAACATTGAATCGCTAATAGGTAAGTTATAAAAGAAATCCATTGGTTTCACTATGTTATTGTTAATGCCAATCTGTACAGCGTATGATGACATCTTGTTCTTTATGAACAATTAATACAGATTCTATATCTCACAATTGCACTATCTCTAGCCCAAAATCAATGCAAATTTCCATTTGCTCTATAGGAAGCTAAATGAAAAATAATCTCTGTGGAGTCTAACTCATGAACACTTGCTCAAAAGTCAGGCGCATTAACCCAGAGAGCCACTGGACCATCACAGGAAAAATGAGATGTCAAGCCCAAAATCAATGCAAATTTCAATTGGCTCTATTGGAAGCTAAAAGGAAAACGCTGTCTGTGGAGTCGAACTCATGAACACTTGCTGATAAGTCAGGCGCATTAACCCAGAGAGCCACTGCACCATCACGGGAGAAATGTGATGTCAAGAAGAGCAGTGAACATTGAATTGCTAATAGGTAAGTTAAAAAAGAAATCCATTGGTTTCACTATGTTATTGTTAATGCCAATCTATACAGCATGTGATGACATCTTGTTCTTTATGAACAATTAATACACATTCTATATCTCACAATTGCACCATCTCAAGCCGAAAATCAATGCACATTTCCATTGGCTCTATAGCAAGCTTATTAGTAAGTAAATGAAAAATACTCTTTGTGAAGTCGAATTCTTGAACACATGTTTACAAAGCAGGTGCATTAACCCAGGAAGCCACTGGACCATCATAGGTGCTATGTGATGTCAAGAATGGCAGTGAACATTGAATTGCTAATAGGTAAGTTAAAAAAGAAATCCATTGGTTTCACTATGTTATTGTTAATGCCAATCTATACAGCGTATGATGACATCTTGTTCTTTATGAACAATTAATACAGATTCTATTTCTCACAATTGCACTACCTCAAGCCCAAAATCAATGCAAATTTCCATTGGCTCTATAGGAAGCTGAATGAAAATACTCTCTGTGGAGTCGAACTCATGAACACTTGCTCACAAGCCAGGCGCATTAACCCGGAGAGCCACTGGACCAAGACAGTAGAAATGTGATGTCAAGAAGAGCAGTGAACATTGAATCGCTAATAGGTAAGTTAAAAAAGAAATCCATTGGTTTCACTATGTTATTGTTAATGCCAATCTATACAGCGTATGATGACATCTTGTTCTTTATGAACAATTAATACAGATTCTATATCTCACAATTGCACTATCTCAAGCCCAAAATCAATGCAAATTTCCATTGGCTCTATAGGAAGCTAAATGAAAAATAATCTCCGTGGAGTTGAACTCATAAACACTTGTTGACAAGTCAGGCACATTAACCCAGAGAGCCACTGGACTATCACGGAAAAAATGTGATGTAAAGAAGAGCAGTGAACATTGAATCGCTAATAGGTAAGTTAAAAAAGAAATCCATTCGTTTCACTATGTTATTGTTAATGCCAATCTATACAGCGTATGATGACATCTTGTTCTTTATGGACAATTAATACAGATTCTATTTCTCACAATTGCACTATCTCAAGTCCAAAATCAATGCAAATTTCCATTGGCTCTATAAGAAGCTTTTGAGTAAGTAAATTAAAAATACTTTCCATGGAGTTGAACTCATGAACATCTGTTCACAAAGCAGGCGCATCAACCCAGTAAGCCAGTGGACCATCACAGGTGCAATTTGATGTCAAGAAGGGCAGTGAACATTGAATCGCTAATAGGTAAGTTAAAAAATAAATCCATTGGTTTCTCTATGTTACTGTTAATGCCAATCTGTACAGCGTATGATGACATCTTGTTCCTTATAAACAATTAATACAGATTCTATATCTCACAACTATCTCAAGCCCAAAATCAATGCAAATTTCCATTGGCTCTATAGGAAGCTAAATGAAAAATACTCTCCGTGGAGTCGAACGCATGAGCACTTGCTGACAAGTCAGGCGCATTAACCCAGAGAGCCACTGGACCATCGAGGGAGAAAAGTGATGTCAAGAAGAGCAGTGAACATTGAATCGCTAATAGGTAAGTTAAAAAAGAAATCCATTGGTTTCACTATGTTATTGTTAATGCCAATCTATACAGCATATGATCACATCTTGTTCTTTATGAACAATTAATACAGATTCTATTTCTCACAATTGCACTATCTCAAGCCGAAAATCAATGCACATTTCCATTGGCTCTATAGCAAGCTTATTAGTAAGTAAATGAAAAATACTCTTTGTGAAGTCGAATTCATGATCACCTGTTTACAAGGCACGTGCTTTAACCCAGTAAGCCACTGGACCATCATAGGTGCTATGTTATGTCAAGAATGGCAGTGAACATTGAATTGCTAATAGGTAAGTTAAAAAATAAATCCATTGGTTTCACTATGTTATTGTTAATGCCAATCTATACAGCGTATGATGACATATTGTTCTTTATGAACAATTAATACAGATTCTATATTTCACAATTGCACTATCTCAAGCCCAAAATCAATGCAAATTTCCATTGGCTCTATAGGAAGATAAATGAAAAATATTCTTCGTAGAGTTGAACACATAAACACCTCTTCACAAGTAAGGCGCATTAAGCAAGGGAGCCACTGGACCAACACAGGAGCAATGAGATGTCAAGAAGAGCAGTGAACATTGAATCGCTAATAGGTAAGCTAAAAAAGAAATCCATTGGTTTCACTATGTTATTGTTAATGCCAATCTATACTGCATATGATGACATCTTGTTCTTTATGAACAATTAATACAGATTCTATATCTCACAATTGCACTATCTCAAGCCCAAAATCAATGCAAATTTCCATTTGCTCTATAGGAAGCTAAATGAAAAATAATTTCTGTGGAGTCGAGCTCATGAACACTTGCTGACAAGTCAGGCGCATTAACCCAGAGAGCCACTGGACCATCACAGGAGAAACGAGATGTCAAGAAGAGCAGTGAACATTGAATCGCTAATAGGTAAGTTATAAAAGAAATCCATTGGTTTCACTATGTTATTGTTAATGCCAATCTGTACAGCGTATGATGACATCTTGTTCTTTATGAACAATTAATACAGATTCTATATCTCACAATTGCACTATCTCTAGCCCAAAATCAATGCAAATTTCCATTTGCTCTATAGGAAACTAAATGAAAAATAATCTCTGTGGAGTCTAACTCATGAACACTTGCTCAAAATTCAGGCGCATTAACCCAGAGAGCCACTGGACAAACACAGGAGAAATGAGATGTCAAGCCCAAAATCAATGCAAATTTAAATTGGCTCTATAGGAAGCTAAAAGGAAAACACTGTCTGTGGTGTCGAACTCATGAACACTTGCTGATAAGTCAGGCGCATTAACCCAGAGAGCCACTGCACCATCGAGGGAGAAAAGTGATGTCAAGAAGAGCAGTGAACATTGAATCGCTAATAGGTAAGTTAAAAAAGAAATCCATTGGTTTCACTATGTTATTGTTAATGCCAATCTATACAGCATATGATGACATCTTGTTCTTTATGAACAATTAATACAGATTCTATTTCTCACAATTGCACTATCTCAAGCCGAAAATCAATGCACATTTCCATTGGCTTTATAGCAAGCTTATTAGTAAGTAAATGAAAAATACTCTTTGTGAAGTCGAATTCATGAACACATGTTTACAAGGCAGGTGCATTAACCCAGTAAGCCACTGGACCATCATAGGTGCTATGTGATGTCAAGAATGGCAGTGAACATTGAATTGCTAATAGGTAAGTTAAAAAAGAAATCCATTGGTTTCACTATGTTATTGTTAATGCCAATCTATACAGCGTATGATGACATCTTGTTCTTTATGAACAATTAATACAGATTCAATATCTCACAATTGCACTATCTCAAGCCCAAAATCAATGCAAATTTCCATTGGCTCTATAAGAAGCTGAATGAAAATACTCTCTGTGGAGTCGAACTCATGAACACTTGCTCACAAGCCAGGCACATTAACCCGGAGAGCCACTGGACCAACACAATAGAAATGTGATGTCAAGAAGAGCAGTGAACATTGAATCGCTAATAGGTAAGTTAAAAAAGAAATCCATTCGTTTCACTATGTTATTGTTAATGCCAATCTATACAGCGTATGATGACATCTTGTTCTTTATGAACAATTAATACAGATTCTATTTCTCACAATTGCCCTATCTCAAGTCCAAAATCAATGCAAATTTTCATTGGCTCTATAAGAAGCTTATGAGTAAGTAATTGAAAAATTCTTTCCGTGGAGTTGAACTCATGAACATCTGTTCACAAAGGAGGCGCATCAACCCAGTAAGCCAGTGGACCATCACAGGTGCAATTTGATGTCAAGAAGGGCAGTGAACATTGAATCGCTAATAGGTAAGTAAAAAAAGAAATCCATTGGTTTAACTATGTTATTGTTAATGCCAATCTATACAGCGTATGATGACATCTTGTTCTTTATGAACAATTAATACAGATTCCTTTTCTCACAATTGCACTATCTCAAGCCCAAAATCAATGTAAATTTCCATTGACTCTATAGGAAGCTAAATGAAAAATACTCTCCGTGGAGTCAAGCTCAAGAACACTTGCTCACAAGTCAGACACTTTAACCCAGAGAGCCACTGGACCATCACAGGAGAAATGGGCTGTCAAGCAGAGCAGTGCAAATTTAATCGCTAATATGTAAGTTACAAAAGAAATCCATTGGTTTCACTATGTTATTGTTAATGTCAATCTATACAGCGTATGATGACATCTTGTTCTTTATGAACAATTAATACAGATTCTATTTCTCACAATTGCCCTATCTCAAGCCCAAAATCAATGCAAATTTCCATTGGCTCTATAAGAAGCTTATGAGTAAGTAAATTAAAAATACTGTCTGTGGAGTCGAACTCATGAACATCTGTTCACAAAGGAGGCGCATCCACCCAGTAAGCCAGTGGACCATCACAGGTGCAATTTGATGTCAAGAAGGGCAGTGAACATTGAATCGCTAATATTTAAGTAAAAAAAGAAATCCATTGGTTTCACTATGTTATTGTTAATGCCAATCTCTACATCGTATGATGACATCTTGTTCTTTATGAACAATTAATACAGATTCTTTTTCTCACAATTGCACTATCTCAAGCCCAAAATCAATGTAAATTTCCATTGGCTCTATAGGAAGCTAAATGAAAAATACTCTCCGTGGAGTCAAGCTCATGAACATCTGTTCACAAAGCAGGCGCATTACCCCCAGTAAGCCACAGGACCATCACAGGTGCACCTTGAGGTCAAGAAGGGCAGTGAACATTGAATGGCTAATAGTTAAGTTAAAAACGAAATAGATTGGTTTCACTATGTTATTGTTAATGCTAATCTATACAGCGTATGATAACATCTTGTTCTTTATGAACAATTAATACAGATTCTATTTCTCACAATTGCACTATCTCAAGCCCAAAATCAATGCAAATTTCCTTTGGCTCTATAGGAAGCTTATTAGTAAGTAAATGAAAAATACTCTACGTGGAGTCGGACTCATGAACACCTGTTCACAAGTCAGATGCATTAACCCAGTAAGCCTCTGAACGATCATAGATGCAAGGTGATGTCAAGAAGGGCAGTGAACATTGAATCGCTAATAGATAAGTTAAAAAAGAAATCCATTGGTTTCACTATGTTATTGTTAATGCCAATCTATACAGCGTATGATGACATCTTGTTCTTTATGAACAATTAATACAGATTCTATATCTCACAATTGCACTATCTCAAGCCCAAAATCAATGCAAATTTCCATTGGCTCTATAGGAAGCTAAATGAAAAATACTCTTTGTGGAGTAGAACTCATGAACACCTCTTCACAAGTCAGGCACGCTAACCCAGGGAGCCACTTGACCATCAGAGGAGCAATGAGATGTCAAGAAGGGCAGTAAACATCGAATCGCTAATGGGTAAGTTAAAAATGAAATCCATTGGTTTCACTATGTTATTGTTAATGCCAATCTATACAGCGTATGATGACATCTTGTTGTTTATGAACAATTATTTCAGATTCTATATCTCACAATTGCACTATCTCAAGCCCAAAATCAATGCAAATTTCCATTGGCTCTATAAGAAGCTTATTAGTAAGTAAATGAAAAATACTTTCTGTGGAGTCAAACTCATGAACATCTGTTCACAAAGCAGGCGTATTACCCCCAGTAAGCCACAGGACCATCACAGGTGCACCTTGAGGTCAAGAAGGGCAGTGAACATTGAATGGCTAATAGTTAAGTTAAAAATGAAATAGATTTGTTTCACTATGTTATTGTTAATGCTAATCTATACAGCGTATGATGACATCTTGTTCTTTATGAACAATTAATACAGATTCTATTTCTCACAATTGCACTATCTCAAGCCCAAAATCAATGCAAATTTCCTTTGGCTCTATAGGAAGCTTATTAGTAAGTAAATGAAAAATACTCTACGTGGAGACGGACTCATGAACACCTGTTCACAAGTCAGATGCATTAACCCAGTAAGCCTCTGAACGATCATAGATGCAAGGTGATGTCAAGAAGTGCAGTGAACATTGAATCGCTAATAGATAAGTTAAAAAAGAAATTCATTGGTTTCTCTTTGTTACTGTTAATGCCAATCTATACAGCGTATGATGACATCAAGTTCTTTATGAACAATTAATACAGATTCTATATCTCACTATTGCACTATCTCAAGCCCAAAATCAATGCAAATCTCCATTGGCTCTATAGGAAGCTTATTAGTAAGTAAATGAAAAATACTTTCTGTGAAGTTGAATTCATGAACACCTGTTCGCAAGGCAGGTGCATTAACCCAGTAAGCCACTGGACCATCACAGATGCAAGGTGATGTCAAGAAGGGCAGTGAACATTGAATCGCTAATAGGTAAGTTAAAAAAGAAATCCATTGGTTTCAGTATGTTATTGTTAACGCCAATCTATACAGCGTATGATGACATCTTGTTCTTTATAAACAATTTATACAGATTCTATTTCTCACAATTGCACTATCTCAAGCCGAAAATCAATGCAAATTTCCATTGACTCTATAAGAAGCTTATTAATAATTAAATGAAAAATACTTTCTGTGGAGTCAAACTCAAGAACATCTGTCCAGAAAGCAGGCGCATTAACCCAGTAAGCCACTGGACCATCACAGGTGCACCTTGAGGTCAAGAATGGCAGTGAACATTGAATCGCTAATAGTTAAGTTAAAAACGAAATCCATTATTTTCACTATGTTATTGTTAATGCTAATCTATACAGCGTATGATAACATCTTGTTCTTTATGAACAATTAAGACAGATTCTATATCTCACTATTGCACTATCTCAAGCCCAAAATCAATGCAAATTTCCTTTGGCTCTACAGGAAGCTTATTAGTAAGTAAATGAAAAATACTCTCCGTGGAGTCAAACTCATGAACATCTGTTCACAAAGCAGGCACATCAACCCAGTAAGCCAGTAGACCATCACAGGTGCAGTTTGATGTCAAGAAGGGCAGTGAACATTGAATAGCTAATAGGTAAGTTAAAAAAGAAATCCATTGGTTTCTCTATGTTACTGTTAATGCCAATCTGTACAGTGTATGATGACATCTTGTTCTTTATGAACAATTAATACAGATTCTATATCTCACAATTGCACTATCTCAAGCCCAAAATCAATGCAAATTTCCATTGGCTCTATAGCAAGCTTATGAGTAAGTAAATAAAAAAATGCTGGGTTAATGCGTCTGACTTGTGAATAGGTGTTCATGAGTTCAACTCCACGGAGAGTATTTTTCATTTACTTACTAATAAGCTTCCTATAGAGCCAATGGAAATTTGCATTGATCTTGGGCTTGAGATAGTGCAATTGTGAGATATAAAATCTGTATTAATTGTTCATAAAGATCAAGATGTCATCCTACGTTGTATATATTGGCATTAATAATAACATAGAGAAACCAATGGATTTCTTTTTTAACTTACCTATTAGCGATTCAATGTTCACTGCTCTTCTTTACATCACATTTGTCCCGTGATGGTCCAGTGGCTCTCTGGGTTAATGTGCCTGACTTGTCAACAAGAGTTCATGAGTTCAACTCCACGGAGAGTATTTTTCATTTAGCTTCCTATAAAGCCAATGGAAATTTGCATTGATTTTGGGCTTGAGATAGTGCAATTGTGAGATATAGAATCTGTATTAATTGTTCATAAAGAACAAGATGTTATCATATACTGTACAGATTGGCATTAACAGTAACATAGAGAAACCAATGGATTTCTTTTTTAACTTACCTATTAGCGATTCAATGTTCACTGCCTTTCTTGACATCAAATTGTACCTGTGATGGTCCACTGGCTTACTGGGTTGATGCGCCTGCTTTGTGAACAGACGTTCATGAGTTCAACTCCACGGAAAATATTTTTAATTTACTTACTCATAAGCTTCTTATAGAGCCAATGGAAATTTGCATTGATTTTGGGCTTGAGATAGGGCAATTGTGAGAAATTGGATCTGTATTAATTGTTCATAAAGAACAAGATGTCATCATACGCTGTATAGATTGGCATTAACAATAACATAGTGAAACCAATGGATTTCTTTTTTAACTTACCTATTAGCGATTCAATGTTCACTGCCCTTCTTGACATCACATTGCTCCTGTGATGGTCCAGTGGCTCCCTTGGTTAATGCGCCTGACTTGTGAAGAGGTGTTCTTTTGTTCAGCTCCACATAGAGTATTTTTCATTTAGCTTCCTATACAGCCAATAGAAATTTGCATAGATTTTGGACTTGAGATAGTGCAATTGTGAGAAATAGAATCTGTATTAATTGTTCATAAAGAACAAGATGTCATCAAACGCTGTATAGATTTGCATTAACAATAACATAGAGAAACCAATGGATTTCTTTTTTAACTTACCTATTAGCGTTTCAATGTTCACTGCTCTTCTTGACATCACATTTCTTCTGTGTTGGTCCAGTGGCTCTCTGGGTTAATGCACCTGACTTGTGAGCAAGTGTTCATGAGTTCGACTCCACAGAGAGTATTTTCATTCAGCTTCCTATAGAGCCAATGGAAATTTGCATTGACCTTGGGCTTGAGATAGTGCAATTGTGAGATATAAAATCTGTATTAATTGTTCATAAAGAACAAGATGTCATCATACACTTTACAGATTGGCATTAACAATAACATAGAGAAACCAATGGATTTATTTTTTAACTTACCTATTAGTGATTCAATGTTCACTGCCCTTCTTGACATCAAATTGCACCTGTGATGGTCCACTGGCTTACTGAGTTGATGTGCCTGCTTTGTGAACAGATGTTCATGAGTTCGACTAAACGGAAAATATTTTTAATTTACTTACTCATAAGCTTCTTATAGAGCCAATAGAAATTTGCATTGATTTTGGACTTGAGATAGTGCAATTGTGAGAAATAGAATCTGTATTAATTGTTCATAAAGAACAAGATGTAATCATACGCTGTATAGATTGGCATTAACAATAACATAGTGAAACCAATGGATTTCTTTTTTAACTTACCTATTAGCGATTCAATTTTCACTGCCCTTCTTGACATCACATTGCTCCTGTGATGGTCCAGTGGCTCCCTTGGTTAATGCGCCTGACTTGTGAAGATGTGTTCATGTGTTCAACTCCACGAAGAGTATTTTTCATTTAGCTTCCTATAGAGCCAATAGAAATTTGCATTGATTTTGGACTTGAGATAGTGCAATTGTGAGAAATTGAATCTGTATTAATTGTTCATAAAGAACAAGATGTCATCATACACTGTACAGATTGGCATTAACAATAACATAGAGAAACCAATGGATTTCTTTTTTAACTTACCTATTAGCGATTCAATGTTCACTGCCCTTCTTGACATGAAATTGCACCTGTGATGGTCCACTGGATTCCTGGGTTGATGCGCCTCTTTTGTGAACAGATGTTCATGAGTTCAACTCCACGGAAAGTGTTTTTAATTTACTTACTCATAAGCTTCTTATAGAGCCAATGAAAATTTGCTTTGATTTTGGACTTGAGATAGTGCAATTGTGAGAAATAGAATCTGTATTAATTGTTCATAAAGAACAAGATGTCATCATACGCTGTATAGATTGGCATTAACAATAACATAGTGAAACCAATGGATTTCTTTTTTAACTTACCTATTAGCGATTCAATGTTCACTGCCCTTCTTGACATCAAATTGCACCTGTGATGGTCCACTGGCTTACTGGGTTGATGCGCCTCCTTTGTGAACAGATGTTCATGAGTTCAACTCCACAGAAAGAATTTTTCAATTACTTACTCATAAGCTTCTTATAGAGCCAATGAAAATTTGCATTGATTTTGGACTTGAGATAGTGCAATTGTGAGAAATAGAATCTGTATTAATTGTTCCTAAAGAACAAGATGTCATCATACGCTGTATAGATTGGCATTAACAATAACATAGTGAAACGAATGGATTTCTTTTTTAACTTACCTATTAGCGATTCAATGTTCACTGCTCTTCTTGACATCACATTTCTATTGTGTTGGTCCAGTGGCTCTCCGGGTTAATGCGCCTGCCTTGTGAGCAAGTGTTCATGAGTTCGACTCCACAGAGAGTATTTTCATTCAGCTTCCTATAGAGCCAATGAAAATTTGCATTGACCTTGGGCTTGAGATAGTGCAATTGTGAGATATAAAATCTGTATTAATTGTTCATAAAGAACAAGATGTCATCATACACTTTACAGATTGGCGTTAACAATAACATAGAGAAACCAATGGATTTATTTTTTAACTTACCTATTAGTGATTCAATGTTCACTGCCCTTCTTGACATCAAATTGCACCTGTGATGGTCCACTGGCTTACTGAGTTGATGTGCCTGCTTTGTGAACAGATGTTCATGAGTTCGACTAAACGGAAAATATTTTTAATTTACTTACTCATAAGCTTCTTATAGAGCCAATAGAAATTTGCATTGATTTTGGACTTGAGATAGTGCAATTGTGAGAAATAGAATCTGTATTAATTGTTCATAAAGAACAAGATGTAATCATACGCTGTATAGATTGGCATTAACAATAACATAGTGAAACCAATGGATTTCTTTTTTAACTTACCTATTAGCGATTCAATTTTCACTGCCCTTCTTGACATCACATTGCTCCTGTGATGGTCCAGTGGCTCCCTTGGTTAATGCGCCTGACTTGTGAAGATGTGTTCATGTGTTCAACTCCACGAAGAGTATTTTTCATTTAGCTTCCTATAGAGCCAATAGAAATTTGCATTGATTTTGGACTTGAGATAGTGCAATTGTGAGAAATTGAATCTGTATTAATTGTTCATAAAGAACAAGATGTCATCATACACTGTACAGATTGGCATTAACAATAACATAGAGAAACCAATGGATTTCTTTTTTAACTTACCTATTAGCGATTCAATGTTCACTGCCCTTCTTGACATGAAATTGCACCTGTGATGGTCCACTGGATTCCTGGGTTGATGCTCCTCCTTTGTGAACAGATGTTCATGAGTTCAACTCCACGGAAAGTGTTTTTAATTTACTTACTCATAAGCTTCTTATAGAGCCAATGAAAATTTGCTTTGATTTTGGACTTGAGATAGTGCAATTGTGAGAAATAGAATCTGTATTAATTGTTCATAAAGAACAAGATGTCATCATACGCTGTATAGATTGGCATTAACAATAACATAGTGAAACCAATGGATTTCTTTTTTAACTTACCTATTAGCGATTCAATGTTCACTGCCCTTCTTGACATCAAATTGCACCTGTGATGGTCCACTGGCTTACTGGGTTGATGCGCCTGCTTTGTGAACAGACGTTCATGAGTTCAACTCCACGGAAAATATTTTTAATTTACTTACTCATAAGCTTCTTATAGAGCCAATGGAAATTTGCATTGATTTTGGGCTTGAGATAGGGCAATTGTGAGAAATTGGATCTGTATTAATTGTTCATAAAGAACAAGATGTCATCATACGCTGTATAGATTGGCATTAACAATAACATAGTGAAACCAATGGATTTCTTTTTTAACTTACCTATTAGCGATTCAATGTTCACTGCCCTTCTTGACATCACATTGCTCCTGTGATGGTCCAGTGGCTCCCTTGGTTAATGCGCCTGACTTGTGAAGAGGTGTTCTTTTGTTCAGCTCCACATAGAGTATTTTTCATTTAGCTTCCTATACAGCCAATAGAAATTTGCATAGATTTTGGACTTGAGATAGTGCAATTGTGAGAAATAGAATCTGTATTAATTGTTCATAAAGAACAAGATGTCATCAAACGCTGTATAGATTGGCATTAACAATAACATAGAGAAACCAATGGATTTCTTTTTTAACTTACCTATTTGCGTTTCAATGTTCACTGCTCTTCTTGACATCACATTTCTTCTGTGTTGGTCCAGTGGCTCTCTGGGTTAATGCACCTGACTTGTGAGCAAGTGTTCATGAGTTCGACTCCACAGAGAGTATTTTCATTCAGCTTCCTATAGAGCCAATGGAAATTTGCATTGACCTTGGGCTTGAGATAGTGCAATTGTGAGATATAAAATCTGTATTAATTGTTCATAAAGAACAAGATGTCATCATACACTTTACAGATTGGCATTAACAATAACATAGAGAAACCAATGGATTTATTTTTTAACTTACCTATTAGTGATTCAATGTTCACTGCCCTTCTTGACATCAAATTGCACCTGTGATGGTCCACTGGCTTACTGAGTTGATGTGCCTGCTTTGTGAACAGATGTTCATGAGTTCGACTAAACGGAAAATATTTTTAATTTACTTACTCATAAGCTTCTTATAGAGCCAATAGAAATTTGCATTGATTTTGGACTTGAGATAGTGCAATTGTGAGAAATAGAATCTGTATTAATTGTTCATAAAGAACAAGATGTAATCATACGCTGTATAGATTGGCATTAACAATAACATAGTGAAACCAATGGATTTCTTTTTTAACTTACCTATTAGCGATTCAATTTTCACTGCCCTTCTTGACATCACATTGCTCCTGTGATGGTCCAGTGGCTCCCTTGGTTAATGCGCCTGACTTGTGAAGATGTGTTCATGTGTTCAACTCCACGAAGAGTATTTTTCATTTAGCTTCCTATAGAGCCAATAGAAATTTGCATTGATTTTGGACTTGAGATAGTGCAATTGTGAGAAATTGAATCTGTATTAATTGTTCATAAAGAACAAGATGTCATCATACACTGTACAGATTGGCATTAACAATAACATAGAGAAACCAATGGATTTCTTTTTTAACTTACCTATTAGCGATTCAATGTTCACTGCCCTTCTTGACATGAAATTGCACCTGTGATGGTCCACTGGATTCCTGGGTTGATGCTCCTCCTTTGTGAACAGATGTTCATGAGTTCAACTCCACGGAAAGTGTTTTTAATTTACTTACTCATAAGCTTCTTATAGAGCCAATGAAAATTTGCTTTGATTTTGGACTTGAGATAGTGCAATTGTGAGAAATAGAATCTGTATTAATTGTTCATAAAGAACAAGATGTCATCATACGCTGTATAGATTGGCATTAACAATAACATAGTGAAACCAATGGATTTCTTTTTTAACTTACCTATTAGCGATTCAATGTTCACTGCCCTTCTTGACATCAAATTGCACCTGTGATGGTCCACTGGCTTACTGGGTTGATGCGCCTCCTTTGTGAACAGATGTTCATGAGTTCAACTCCACGGAAAGAATTTTTCAATTACTTACTCATAAGCTTCTTATAGAGCCAATGAAAATTTGCATTGATTTTGGACTTGAGATAGTGCAATTGTGAGAAATAGAATCTGTATTAATTGTTCCTAAAGAACAAGATGTCATCATACGCTGTATAGATTGGCATTAACAATAACATAGTGAAACGAATGGATTTCTTTTTTAACTTACCTATTAGCGATTCAATGTTCACTGCTCTTCTTGACATCACATTTCTATTGTGTTGGTCCTTTGGCTCTCCGGGTTAATGCGCCTGCCTTGTGAGCAAGTGTTCATGAGTTCGACTCCACAGAGAGTATTTTCATTCAGCTTCCTATAGAGCCAATGGAAATTTGCATTGATTTTGGGCTTCAGATAGTGCAATTGTGAGATATAAAATCTGTATTAATTGTTCATAAAGATCAAGATGTCATCATACGTTGTATAGATTGGCATTAACAATAACATAGTGAAACCAATGAATTTCTTTTTTAACTTACCTATTAGCGATTCAATGTTCACTGCTCTTCTTTACATCACATTTTTTTTGTGATGGTCCAGTGGCTCTCTGGGTTAATGTGCCTGACTTGTCAACAAGTGTTCATGAGTTCAACTCCACGGAGAGTATTTTTCATTTAGCTTCCTATAGAGCCAATGGAAATTTGCATTGATTTTGGGCTTGAGATAGTGCAATTGTGAGATATAGAATCTGTATTAATTGTTCATAAAGAACAAGATGTCATCATACACTGTACAGATTGGCATTAACAGTAACATAGAGAAACCAATGGATTTCTTTTTTAACTTACCTATTAGCGATTCAATGTTCACTGCCTTTTTGACATCAAATTGCATCTTTGATGGTCCACTGGCTTACTGGGTTGATGCGCCTGCTTTGTGAACAGATGTTCATGAGTTCGACTCCGCGGAAAGTATTTTTAATTTACTTACTCATAAGCTTCTTATAGAGCCAATGGAAATTTGCATTGATTTTGGGCTTGAGATAGGGCAATTGTGAGAAATAGAATCTGTATTAATTGTTCATAAAGAACAAGCTGTCATCATAAGCTGTATAGATTGGCATTAACAATAACATAGTGAAACCAATGGATTTCTTTTTTAACTTACCTATTAGCGATTCAATGTTCACTGCCCTTCTTGACATCACATTGCTCCTGTGATGGTCCAGTGGCTCCCTTGGTTAATGCGCCTGACTTGTGAAGATGTGTTCATGTGTTCAACTCCACGAAGAGTATTTTTCATTTAGCTTCCTATAGAGCCAATAGAAATTTGCATTGATTTTGGACTTGAGATAGTGCAATTGTGAGAAATTGAATCTGTATTAATTGTTCATAAAGAACAAGATGTCATCATACACTGTACAGATTGGCATTAACAATAACATAGAGAAACCAATGGATTTCTTTTTTAACTTACCTATTAGCGATTCAATGTTCACTGCCCTTCTTGACATGAAATTGCACCTGTGATGGTCCACTGGATTCCTGGGTTGATGCGCCTCCTTTGTGAACAGATGTTCATGAGTTCAACTCCACGGAAAGTGTTTTTAATTTACTTACTCATAAGCTTCTTATAGAGCCAATGAAAATTTGCTTTGATTTTGGACTTGAGATAGTGCAATTGTGAGAAATAGAATCTGTATTAATTGTTCATAAAGAACAAGATGTCATCATACTCTGTATAGATTGGCATTAACAATAACATAGTGAAACCAATGGATTTCTTTTTTAACTTACCTATTAGCGATTCAATGTTCACTGCCCTTCTTGACATCAAATTGCACCTGTGATGGTCCACTGGCTTACTGGGTTGATGCGCCTCCTTTGTGAACAGATGTTCATGAGTTCAACTCCACGGAAAGAATTTTTCAATTACTTACTCATAAGCTTCTTATAGAGCCAATGAAAATTTGCATTGATTTTGGACTTGAGATAGTGCAATTGTGAGAAATTGAATCTGTATTAATTGTTCATAAAGAACAAGATGTCATCATACACTGTACAGATTGGCATTAACAATAACATAGAGAAACCAATGGATTTCTTTTTTAACTTACCTATTAGCGATTCAATGTTCACTGCCCTTCTTGACATGAAATTGCACCTGTGATGGTCCACTGGATTCCTGGGTTGATGTGCCTCCTTTGTGAACAGATGTTCATGAGTTCAACTCCACGGAAAGTGTTTTTAATTTACTTACTCATAAGCTTCTTATAGAGCCAATGAAAATTTGCTTTGATTTTGGACTTGAGATAGTGCAATTGTGAGAAATAGAATCTGTATTAATTGTTCATAAAGAACAAGATGTCATCATACGCTGTATAGATTGGCATTAACAATAACATAGTGAAACCAATGGATTTCTTTTTTAACTTACCTATTAGCGATTCAATGTTCACTGCCCTT
The DNA here is from genome assembly GCF_046119375.1 of Phyllobates terribilis. NCBI lineage: Eukaryota > Metazoa > Chordata > Amphibia > Anura > Dendrobatidae > Phyllobates > Phyllobates terribilis. Next base: position 320,687,057 of record NW_027362764.1, on the reverse strand, counting down.
CTTGACATCAAATTGCACCTGTGATGGTCCACTGGCTTACTGGGTTGATGCGCCTCCTTTGTGAACAGATGTTCATGAGTTCAACTCCACGGAAAGAATTTTTCAATTACTTACTCATAAGCTTCTTATAGAGCCAATGAAAATTTGCATTGATTTTGGACTTGAGATAGTGCAATTGTGAGAAATAGAATCTGTATTAATTGTTCCTAAAGAACAAGATGTCATCATACGCTGTATAGATTGGCATTAACAATAACATAGTGAAACGAATGGATTTCTTTTTTAACTTACCTATTAGCGATTCAATGTTCACTGCTCTTCTTGACATCACATTTCTATTGTGTTGGTCCAGTGGCTCTCCGGGTTAATGCGCCTGGCTTGTGAGCAAGTGTTCATGAGTTCGACTCCACAGAGAGTATTTTCATTCAGCTTCCTATAGAGCCAATGGAAATTTGCATTGATTTTGGGCTTCAGATAGTGCAATTGTGAGATATAAAATCTGTATTAATTGTTCCTAAAGATCAAGATGTCATCATACGTTGTATAGATTGGCATTAACAATAACATAGTGAAACCAATTAATTTCTTTTTTAACTTACCTATTAGCGATTCAATGTTCACTGCTCTTCTTTACATCACATTTTTTTCGTGATGGTCCAGTGGCTCTCTGGGTTAATGTGCCTGACTTGTCAACAAGTGTTCATGAGTTCAACTCCACGGAGAGTATTTTTCATTTAGCTTCCTATAGAGCCAATGGAAATTTGCATGCTTGAGATAGAGCAATTGTGAGATATAGAATCTGTATTAATTGTTCATAAAGAACAAGATGTCATCATACACTGTACAGATTGGCATTAACAGTAACATAGAGAAACCAATGGATTTCTTTTTTAACTTACCTATTAGCGATTCAATGTTCACTGCCTTTCTTGACATCAAATTGCATCTTTGATGGTCCACTGGCTTACTGGGTTGATGCGCCTGCTTTGTGAACAGATGTTCATGAGTTCGACTCCGCGGAGAGTATTTTTAATTTACTTACTCATAAGCTTCTTATAGAGCCAATGGAAATTTGCATTGATTTTGGGCTTGAGATAGGGCAATTGTGAGAAATAGAATCTGTATTAATTGTTCATAAAGAACAAGCTGTCATCATAAGCTGTATAGATTGGCATTAACAATAACATAGTGAAACCAATGGATTTCTTTTTTAACTTACCTATTAGCGATTCAATGTTCACTGCCCTTCTTGACATCACATTGCTCCTGTGATGGTCCAGTGGCTCCCTTGGTTAATGCGCCTGACTTGTGAAGATGTGTTCATGTGTTCAACTCCACGAAGAGTATTTTTCATTTAGCTTCCTATAGAGCCAATAGAAATTTGCATTGATTTTGGACTTGAGATAGTGCAATTGTGAGAAATTGAATCTGTATTAATTGTTCATAAAGAACAAGATGTCATCATACACTGTACAGATTGGCATTAACAATAACATAGAGAAACCAATGGATTTCTTTTTTAACTTACCTATTAGCGATTCAATGTTCACTGCCCTTCTTGACATGAAATTGCACCTGTGATGGTCCACTGGATTCCTGGGTTGATGCGCCTCCTTTGTGAACAGATGTTCATGAGTTCAACTCCACGGAAAGTGTTTTTAATTTACTTACTCATAAGCTTCTTATAGAGCCAATGAAAATTTGCTTTGATTTTGGACTTGAGATAGTGCAATTGTGAGAAATAGAATCTGTATTAATTGTTCATAAAGAACAAGATGTCATCATACTCTGTATAGATTGGCATTAACAATAACATAGTGAAACCAATGGATTTCTTTTTTAACTTACCTATTAGCGATTCAATGTTCACTGCCCTTCTTGACATCAAATTGCACCTGTGATGGTCCACTGGCTTACTGGGTTGATGCGCCTCCTTTGTGAACAGATGTTCATGAGTTCAACTCCACGGAAAGAATTTTTCAATTACTTACTCATAAGCTTCTTATAGAGCCAATGAAAATTTGCATTGATTTTGGACTTGAGATAGTGCAATTGTGAGAAATTGAATCTGTATTAATTGTTCATAAAGAACAAGATGTCATCATACACTGTACAGATTGGCATTAACAATAACATAGAGAAACCAATGGATTTCTTTTTTAACTTACCTATTAGCGATTCAATGTTCACTGCCCTTCTTGACATGAAATTGCACCTGTGATGGTCCACTGGATTCCTGGGTTGATGTGCCTCCTTTGTGAACAGATGTTCATGAGTTCAACTCCACGGAAAGTGTTTTTAATTTACTTACTCATAAGCTTCTTATAGAGCCAATGAAAATTTGCTTTGATTTTGGACTTGAGATAGTGCAATTGTGAGAAATAGAATCTGTATTAATTGTTCATAAAGAACAAGATGTCATCATACGCTGTATAGATTGGCATTAACAATAACATAGTGAAACCAATGGATTTCTTTTTTAACTTACCTATTAGCGATTCAATGTTCACTGCCCTTCTTGACATCAAATTGCACCTGTGATGGTCCACTGGCTTACTGGGTTGATGCGCCTCCTTTGTGAACAGATGTTCATGAGTTCAACTCCACGGAAAGAATTTTTCAATTACTTACTCATAAGCTTCTTATAGAGCCAATGAAAATTTGCATTGATTTTGGACTTGAGATAGTGCAATTGTGAGAAATAGAATCTGTATTAATTGTTCCTAAAGAACAAGATGTCATCATACGCTGTATAGATTGGCATTAACAATAACATAGTGAAACGAATGGATTTCTTTTTTAACTTACCTATTAGCGATTCAATGTTCACTGCTCTTCTTGACATCACATTTCTATTGTGTTGGTCCAGTGGCTCTCCGGGTTAATGCGCCTGGCTTGTGAGCAAGTGTTCATGAGTTCGACTCCACAGAGAGTATTTTCATTCAGCTTCCTATAGAGCCAATGGAAATTTGCATTGATTTTGGGCTTCAGATAGTGCAATTGTGAGATATAAAATCTGTATTAATTGTTCATAAAGATCAAGATGTCATCATACGTTGTATAGATTGGCATTAACAATAACATAGTGAAACCAATGAATTTCTTTTTTAACTTACCTATTAGCGATTCAATGTTCACTGCTCTTCTTTACATCACATTTTTTTCGTGATGGTCCAGTGGCTCTCTGGGTTAATGTGCCTGACTTGTCAACAAGTGTTCATGAGTTCAACTCCACGGAGAGTATTTTTCATTTAGCTTCTTATAGAGCCAATGGAAATTTGCATGCTTGAGATAGAGCAATTGTGAGATATAGAATCTGTATTAATTGTTCATAAAGAACAAGATGTCATCATACACTGTACAGATTGGCATTAACAGTAACATAGAGAAACCAATGGATTTCTTTTTTAACTTACCTATTAGCGATTCAATGTTCACTGCCTTTCTTGACATCAAATTGCATCTTTGATGGTCCACTGGCTTACTGGGTTGATGCGCCTGCTTTGTGAACAGATGTTCATGAGTTCGACTCCACGGAAAGTATTTTTAATTTACTTACTCATAAGCTTCTTATAGAGCCAATGGAAATTTGCATTGATTTTGGGCTTGAGATAGGGCAATTGTGAGAAATAGAATCTGTATTAATTGTTCATAAAGAACAAGCTGTCATCATAAGCTGTATAGATTGGCATTAACAATAACATAGTGAAACCAATGGATTTCTTTTTTAACTTACCTATTAGCGATTCAATGTTCACTGCCCTTCTTGACATCACATTGCTCCTGTGATGGTCCAGTGGCTCCCTTGGTTAATGCGCCTGACTTGTGAAGATGTGTTCATGTGTTCAACTCCACGAAGAGTATTTTTCATTTAGCTTCCTATAGAGCCAATAGAAATTTGCATTGATTTTGGACTTGAGATAGTGCAATTGTGAGAAATTGAATCTGTATTAATTGTTCATAAAGAACAAGATGTCATCATACACTGTACAGATTGGCATTAACAATAACATAGAGAAACCAATGGATTTCTTTTTTAACTTACCTATTAGCGATTCAATGTTCACTGCCCTTCTTGACATGAAATTGCACCTGTGATGGTCCACTGGATTCCTGGGTTGATGCGCCTCCTTTGTGAACAGATGTTCATGAGTTCAACTCCACGGAAAGTGTTTTTAATTTACTTACTCATAAGCTTCTTATAGAGCCAATGAAAATTTGCTTTGATTTTGGACTTGAGATAGTGCAATTGTGAGAAATAGAATCTGTATTAATTGTTCATAAAGAACAAGATGTCATCATACTCTGTATAGATTGGCATTAACAATAACATAGTGAAACCAATGGATTTCTTTTTTAACTTACCTATTAGCGATTCAATGTTCACTGCCCTTCTTGACATCAAATTGCACCTGTGATGGTCCACTGGCTTACTGGGTTGATGCGCCTCCTTTGTGAACAGATGTTCATGAGTTCAACTCCACAGAAAGAATTTTTCAATTACTTACTCATAAGCTTCTTATAGAGCCAATGAAAATTTGCATTGATTTTGGACTTGAGATAGTGCAATTGTGAGAAATTGAATCTGTATTAATTGTTCATAAAGAACAAGATGTCATCATACACTGTACAGATTGGCATTAACAATAACATAGAGAAACCAATGGATTTCTTTTTTAACTTACCTATTAGCGATTCAATGTTCACTGCCCTTCTTGACATGAAATTGCACCTGTGATGGTCCACTGGATTCCTGGGTTGATGTGCCTCCTTTGTGAACAGATGTTCATGAGTTCAACTCCACGGAAAGTGTTTTTAATTTACTTACTCATAAGCTTCTTATAGAGCCAATGAAAATTTGCTTTGATTTTGGACTTGAGATAGTGCAATTGTGAGAAATAGAATCTGTATTAATTGTTCATAAAGAACAAGATGTCATCATACGCTGTATAGATTGGCATTAACAATAACATAGTGAAACCAATGGATTTCTTTTTTAACTTACCTATTAGCGATTCAATGTTCACTGCCCTTCTTGACATCAAATTGCACCTGTGATGGTCCACTGGCTTACTGGGTTGATGCGCCTCCTTTGTGAACAGATGTTCATGAGTTCAACTCCACGGAAAGAATTTTTCAATTACTTACTCATAAGCTTCTTATAGAGCCAATGAAAATTTGCATTGATTTTGGACTTGAGATAGTGCAATTGTGAGAAATAGAATCTGTATTAATTGTTCCTAAAGAACAAGATGTCATCATACGCTGTATAGATTGGCATTAACAATAACATAGTGAAACGAATGGATTTCTTTTTTAACTTACCTATTAGCGATTCAATGTTCACTGCTCTTCTTGACATCACATTTCTATTGTGTTGGTCCAGTGGCTCTCCGGGTTAATGCGCCTGGCTTGTGAGCAAGTGTTCATGAGTTCGACTCCACAGAGAGTATTTTCATTCAGCTTCCTATAGAGCCAATGGAAATTTGCATTGATTTTGGGCTTCAGATAGTGCAATTGTGAGATATAAAATCTGTATTAATTGTTCATAAAGATCAAGATGTCATCATACGTTGTATAGATTGGCATTAACAATAACATAGTGAAACCAATGAATTTCTTTTTTAACTTACCTATTAGCGATTCAATGTTCACTGCTCTTCTTTACATCACATTTTTTTCGTGATGGTCCAGTGGCTCTCTGGGTTAATGTGCCTGACTTGTCAACAAGTGTTCATGAGTTCAACTCCACGGAGAGTATTTTTCATTTAGCTTCTTATAGAGCCAATGGAAATTTGCATGCTTGAGATAGAGCAATTGTGAGATATAAAATCTGTATTAATTGTTCATAAAGAACAAGATGTCATCATACACTGTACAGATTGGCATTAACAGTAACATAGAGAAACCAATGGATTTCTTTTTTAACTTACCTATTAGCGATTCAATGTTCACTGCCTTTCTTGACATCAAATTGCATCTTTGATGGTCCACTGGCTTACTGGGTTGATGCGCCTGCTTTGTGAACAGATGTTCATGAGTTCGACTCCGCGGAAAGTATTTTTAATTTACTTACTCATAAGCTTCTTATAGAGCCAATGGAAATTTGCATTGATTTTGGGCTTGAGATAGGGCAATTGTGAGAAATAGAATCTGTATTAATTGTTCATAAAGAACAAGCTGTCATCATAAGCTGTATAGATTGGCATTAACAATAACATAGTGAAACCAATGGATTTCTTTTTTAACTTACCTATTAGCGATTCAATGTTCACTGCCCTTCTTGACATCACATTGCTCCTGTGATGGTCCAGTGGCTCCCTTGGTTAATGCGCCTGACTTGTGAAGATGTGTTCATGTGTTCAACTCCACGAAGAGTATTTTTCATTTAGCTTCCTATAGAGCCAATAGAAATTTGCATTGATTTTGGACTTGAGATAGTGCAATTGTGAGAAATTGAATCTGTATTAATTGTTCATAAAGAACAAGATGTCATCATACACTGTACAGATTGGCATTAACAATAACATAGAGAAACCAATGGATTTCTTTTTTAACTTACCTATTAGCGATTCAATGTTCACTGCCCTTCTTGACATGAAATTGCACCTGTGATGGTCCACTGGATTCCTGGGTTGATGCGCCTCCTTTGTGAACAGATGTTCATGAGTTCAACTCCACGGAAAGTGTTTTTAATTTACTTACTCATAAGCTTCTTATAGAGCCAATGAAAATTTGCTTTGATTTTGGACTTGAGATAGTGCAATTGTGAGAAATAGAATCTGTATTAATTGTTCATAAAGAACAAGATGTCATCATACTCTGTATAGATTGGCATTAACAATAACATAGTGAAACCAATGGATTTCTTTTTTAACTTACCTATTAGCGATTCAATGTTCACTGCCCTTCTTGACATCAAATTGCACCTGTGATGGTCCACTGGCTTACTGGGTTGATGCGCCTCCTTTGTGAACAGATGTTCATGAGTTCAACTCCACGGAAAGAATTTTTCAATTACTTACTCATAAGCTTCTTATAGAGCCAATGAAAATTTGCATTGATTTTGGACTTGAGATAGTGCAATTGTGAGAAATTGAATCTGTATTAATTGTTCATAAAGAACAAGATGTCATCATACACTGTACAGATTGGCATTAACAATAACATAGAGAAACCAATGGATTTCTTTTTTAACTTACCTATTAGCGATTCAATGTTCACTGCCCTTCTTGACATGAAATTGCACCTGTGATGGTCCACTGGATTCCTGGGTTGATGTGCCTCCTTTGTGAACAGATGTTCATGAGTTCAACTCCACGGAAAGTGTTTTTAATTTACTTACTCATAAGCTTCTTATAGAGCCAATGAAAATTTGCTTTGATTTTGGACTTGAGATAGTGCAATTGTGAGAAATAGAATCTGTATTAATTGTTCATAAAGAACAAGATGTCATCATACGCTGTATAGATTGGCATTAACAATAACATAGTGAAACCAATGGATTTCTTTTTTAACTTACCTATTAGCGATTCAATGTTCACTGCCCTTCTTGACATCAAATTGCACCTGTGATGGTCCACTGGCTTACTGGGTTGATGCGCCTCCTTTGTGAACAGATGTTCATGAGTTCAACTCCACGGAAAGAATTTTTCAATTACTTACTCATAAGCTTCTTATAGAGCCAATGAAAATTTGCATTGATTTTGGACTTGAGATAGTGCAATTGTGAGAAATAGAATCTGTATTAATTGTTCCTAAAGAACAAGATGTCATCATACGCTGTATAGATTGGCATTAACAATAACATAGTGAAACGAATGGATTTCTTTTTTAACTTACCTATTAGCGATTCAATGTTCACTGCTCTTCTTGACATCACATTTCTATTGTGTTGGTCCAGTGGCTCTCCGGGTTAATGCGCCTGGCTTGTGAGCAAGTGTTCATGAGTTCGACTCCACAGAGAGTATTTTCATTCAGCTTCCTATAGAGCCAATGGAAATTTGCATTGATTTTGGGCTTCAGATAGTGCAATTGTGAGATATAAAATCTGTATTAATTGTTCATAAAGATCAAGATGTCATCATACGTTGTATAGATTGGCATTAACAATAACATAGTGAAACCAATGAATTTCTTTTTTAACTTACCTATTAGCGATTCAATGTTCACTGCTCTTCTTTACATCACATTTTTTTCGTGATGGTCCAGTGGCTCTCTGGGTTAATGTGCCTGACTTGTCAACAAGTGTTCATGAGTTCAACTCCACGGAGAGTATTTTTCATTTAGCTTCCTATAGAGCCAATGGAAATTTGCATGCTTGAGATAGAGCAATTGTGAGATATAGAATCTGTATTAATTGTTCATAAAGAACAAGATGTCATCATACACTGTACAGATTGGCATTAACAGTAACATAGAGAAACCAATGGATTTCTTTTTTAACTTACCTATTAGCGATTCAATGTTCACTGCCTTTCTTGACATCAAATTGCATCTTTGATGGTCCACTGGCTTACTGGGTTGATGCGCCTGCTTTGTGAACAGATGTTCATGAGTTCGACTCCGCGGAAAGTATTTTTAATTTACTTACTCATAAGTTTCTTATAGAGCCAATGGAAATTTGCATTGATTTTGGGCTTGAGATAGGGCAATTGTGAGAAATAGAATCTGTATTAATTGTTCATAAAGAACAAGATGTCATCATAAGCTGTATAGATTGGCATTAACAATAACATAGTGAAACCAATGGATTTCTTTTTTAACTTACCTATTAGCGATTCAATGTTCACTGCCCTTCTTGACATCACATTGCTCCTGTGATGGTCCAGTGGCTCCCTTGGTTAATGCGCCTGACTTGTGAAGATGTGTTCATGTGTTCAACTCCACGAAGAGTATTTTTCATTTAGCTTCCTATAGAGCCAATAGAAATTTGCATTGATTTTGGACTTGAGATAGTGCAATTGTGAGAAATTGAATCTGTATTAATTGTTCATAAAGAACAAGATGTCATCATACACTGTACAGATTGGCATTAACAATAACATAGAGAAACCAATGGATTTCTTTTTTAACTTACCTATTAGCGATTCAATGTTCACTGCCCTTCTTGACATGAAATTGCACCTGTGATGGTCCACTGGATTACTGGGTTGATGCGCCTCCTTTGTGAACAGATGTTCATGAGTTCAACTCCACGGAAAGTGTTTTTAATTTACTTACTCATAAGCTTCTTATAGAGCCAATGAAAATTTGCTTTGATTTTGGACTTGAGATAGTGCAATTGTGAGAAATAGAATCTGTATTAATTGTTCATAAAGAACAAGATGTCATCATACTCTGTATAGATTGGCATTAACAATAACATAGTGAAACCAATGGATTTCTTTTTTAACTTACCTATTAGCGATTCAATGTTCACTGCCCTTCTTGACATCAAATTGCACCTGTGATGGTCCACTGGCTTACTGGGTTGATGCGCCTCCTTTGTGAACAGATGTTCATGAGTTCAACTCCACGGAAAGAATTTTTCAATTACTTACTCATAAGCTTCTTATAGAGCCAATGAAAATTTGCATTGATTTTGGACTTGAGATAGTGCAATTGTGAGAAATTGAATCTGTATTAATTGTTCATAAAGAACAAGATGTCATCATACACTGTACAGATTGGCATTAACAATAACATAGTGAAACCAATGGATTTCTTTTTTAACTTACCTATTAGCGATTCAATGTTCACTGCCCTTCTTGACATCAAATTGCACCTGTGATGGTCCACTGGCTTACTGGGTTGATGCGCCTCCTTTGTGAACAGATGTTCATGAGTTCAACTCCACGGAAAGAATTTTTCAATTACTTACTCATAAGCTTCTTATAGAGCCAATGAAAATTTGCATTGATTTTGGACTTGAGATAGTGCAATTGTGAGAAATAGAATCTGTATTAATTGTTCCTAAAGAACAAGATGTCATCATACGCTGTATAGATTGGCATTAACAATAACATAGTGAAACGAATGGATTTCTTTTTTAACTTACCTATTAGCGATTCAATGTTCACTGCTCTTCTTGACATCACATTTCTATTGTGTTGGTCCAGTGGCTCTCCGGGTTAATGCGCCTGGCTTGTGAGCAAGTGTTCATGAGTTCGACTCCACAGAGAGTATTTTCATTCAGCTTCCTATAGAGCCAATGGAAATTTGCATTGATTTTGGGCTTCAGATAGTGCAATTGTGAGATATAAAATCTGTATTAATTGTTCATAAAGATCAAGATGTCATCATACGTTGTATAGATTGGCATTAACAATAACATAGTGAAACCAATGAATTTCTTTTTTAACTTACCTATTAGCGATTCAATGTTCACTGCTCTTCTTTACATCACATTTTTTTCGTGATGGTCCAGTGGCTCTCTGGGTTAATGTGCCTGACTTGTCAACAAGTGTTCATGAGTTCAACTCCACGGAGAGTATTTTTCATTTAGCTTCCTATAGAGCCAATGGAAATTTGCATGCTTGAGATAGAGCAATTGTGAGATATAGAATCTGTATTAATTGTTCATAAAGAACAAGATGTCATCATACACTGTACAGATTGGCATTAACAGTAACATAGAGAAACCAATGGATTTCTTTTTTAACTTACCTATTAGCGATTCAATGTTCACTGCCTTTCTTGACATCAAATTGCATCTTTGATGGTCCACTGGCTTACTGGGTTGATGCGCCTGCTTTGTGAACAGATGTTCATGAGTTCGACTCCGCGGAAAGTATTTTTAATTTACTTACTCATAAGTTTCTTATAGAGCCAATGGAAATTTGCATTGATTTTGGGCTTGAGATAGGGCAATTGTGAGAAATAGAATCTGTATTAATTGTTCATAAAGAACAAGATGTCATCATAAGCTGTATAGATTGGCATTAACAATAACATAGTGAAACCAATGGATTTCTTTTTTAACTTACCTATTAGTGATTCAATGTTCACTGCCCTTCTTGACATCACATTGCTCCTGTGATGGTCCAGTGGCTCCCTTGGTTAATGCGCCTGACTTGTGAAGATGTGTTCATGTGTTCAACTCCACGAAGAGTATTTTTCATTTAGCTTCCTATAGAGCCAATAGAAATTTGCATTGATTTTGGACTTGAGATAGTGCAATTGTGAGAAATTGAATCTGTATTAATTGTTCATAAAGAACAAGATGTCATCATACACTGTACAGATTGGCATTAACAATAACATAGAGAAACCAATGGATTTCTTTTTTAACTTACCTATTAGCGATTCAATGTTCACTGCCCTTCTTGACATGAAATTGCACCTGTGATGGTCCACTGGATTACTGGGTTGATGCGCCTCCTTTGTGAACAGATGTTCATGAGTTCAACTCCACGGAAAGTGTTTTTAATTTACTTACTCATAAGCTTCTTATAGAGCCAATGAAAATTTGCTTTGATTTTGGACTTGAGATAGTGCAATTGTGAGAAATAGAATCTGTATTAATTGTTCATAAAGAACAAGATGTCATCATACGCTGTATAGATTGGCATTAACAATAACATAGTGAAACCAATGGATTTCTTTTTTAACTTACCTATTAGCGATTCAATGTTCACTGACCTTCTTGACATCACATTGCTCCTGTGTTGGTCCAGTGGCTCCCTTGGTTAATGCGCCTGACTTGTGAAGAGGTGTTCCTGTGTTCAGTTCCACAAAGAGTATTTTTCATTTAGCTTCCTATACAGCCAATAGAAATTTGCATAGATTTTGGACTTGAGATAGTGCAATTGTGAGAAATAGAATCTGTATTAATTGTTCATAAAGAACAAGATGTCATCATATGCTGTATAGATTGGCATTAACAATAACATAGTGAAACCAATGGATTTCTTTTTTAACTTACCTATTAGCGATTCAATGTTCACTGCTCTTCTTGACATCACATTTCTTCTGTGTTGGTCCAGTGGCTCTCTGGGTTAATGCGCCTGGCTTGTGAGCAAGTGTTCATGAGTTCGACTCCACAGAGAATATTTTCATTCAGCTTCCTATAGAGCCAATGGAAATTTGCATTGACCTTGGGCTTAAGATAGTGCAATTGTGAGATATAAAATCTGTATTAATTGTTCATAAAGAACAAGATGTCATCATACACTTTACAGATTGGCATTAACAATAACATAGAGAAACCAATGGATTTATTTTTTAACTTACCTATTAGTGATTCAATGTTCACTGCCCTTCTTGACATCAAATTGCACCTGTGATGGTCCACTGGCTTACTGAGTTGATGTGCCTGCTTTGTGAACAGATGTTCATGAGTTCGACTAAACGGAAAATATTTTTAATTTACTTACTCATAAGCTTCTTATAGAGCCAATAGAAATTTGCATTGATTTTGGACTTGAGATAGTGCAATTGTGAGAAATAGAATCTGTATTAATTGTTCATAAAGAACAAGATGTAATCATACGCTGTATAGATTGGCATTAACAATAACATAGTGAAACCAATGGATTTCTTTTTTAACTTACCTATTAGCGATTCAATGTTCACTGCCCTTCTTGACATCACATTGCTCCTGTGATGGTCCAGTGGCTCCCTTGGTTAATGCGCCTGACTTGTGAAGATGTGTTCATGTGTTCAACTCCACGAAGAGTATTTTTCATTTAGCTTCCTATAGAGCCAATAGAAATTTGCATTGATTTTGGACTTGAGATAGTGCAATTGTGAGAAATTGAATCTGTATTAATTGTTCATAAAGAACAAGATGTCATCATACACTGTACAGATTGGCATTAACAATAACATAGAGAAACCAATGGATTTCTTTTTTAACTTACCTATTAGCGATTCAATGTTCACTGCCCTTCTTGACATGAAATTGCACCTGTGATGGTCCACTGGATTCCTGGGTTGATGCGCCTCCTTTGTGAACAGATGTTCATGAGTTCAACTCCACGGAAAGTGTTTTTAATTTACTTACTCATAAGCTTCTTATAGAGCCAATGAAAATTTGCTTTGATTTTGGACTTGAGATAGTGCAATTGTGAGAAATAGAATGTGTATTAATTGTTCATAAAGAACAAGATGTCATCATACGCTGTATAGATTGGCATTAACAATAACATAGTGAAACGAATGGATTTCTTTTTTAACTTACATATTAGCGATTCAATGTTCACTGCTCTTCTTGACATCACATTTCTATTGTGTTGGTCCAGTGGCTCTCCGGGTTAATGCGCCTGGCTTGTGAGCAAGTGTTCATGAGTTCGACTCCACAGAGAGTATTTTCATTCAGCTTCCTATAGAGCCAATGGAAATTTGCATTGATTTTGGGCTTCAGATAGTGCAATTGTGAGATATAAAATCTGTATTAATTGTTCATAAAGATCAAGATGTCATCATATGTTGTATAGATTGGCATTAACAATAACATAGTGAAACCAATGAATTTCTTTTTTAACTTACCTATTAGCGATTCAATGTTCACTGCTATTCTTTACATCACATTTTTTTCGTGATGGTCCAGTGGCTCTCTGGGTTAATGTGCCTGACTTGTCAAGAAGTGTTCATGAGTTCAACTCCACGGAGAGTATTTTTCATTTAGCTTCCTATAGAGCCAATGGAAATTTGCATTGATTTTGGGCTTGAGATAGTGCAATTGTGAGATATAGAATCTGTATTAATTGTTCATAAAGAACAAGATGTCATCATACACTGTACAGATTGGCATTAACAGTAACATAGAGAAACCAATGGATTTCTTTTTTAACTTACCTATTAGCGATTCAATGTTCACTGCCTTTCTTGACATCAAATTGCATCTTTGATGGTCCACTGGCTTACTGGGTTGATGCGCCTGCTTTGTGAACAGATGTTCATGAGTTCAACTCCGCGGAAAGTATTTTTAATTTACTTACTCATAAGCTTCTTATAGAGCCAATGGAAATTTGCATTGATTTTGGGCTTGAGATAGGGCAATTGTGAGAAATAGAATCTGTATTAATTGTTCATAAAGAACAAGATGTCATCATACGCTGTATAGATTGGCATTAACAATAACATAGTGAAACCAATGGATTTCTTTTTTAACTTACATATTAGCGATTAAATTTTTACTGCTCTGCTTGACAGCCCATTTCTCCTGTGATGGTCCAGTGGCTCTCTGGGTTAAAGTGTCTGACTTGTGAGATAGTGTTCTTGAGCTTGACTCCACAAAGAGTATTTTTCATTTAGCTTCCTATAGAGCCAATGGAAATTTACATTGATTTTGGCTTGAGATAGTGCAATTGTGAGATATAGAATCTGTATTAATTGTTCATAAAGAACAACATGTCATCATACCCTGTCCAGATTGGCATTAACAGTAACATAGAGAAACCAATGGATTTCTTTTTTAACTTACCTATTAGCGATTCAATGTTCACTGCCCTTCTTGACATCAAATTGCACCTGTGATGGTCCACTGGCTTACTGAGTTGATGCGCCTCCTTTGTGAACAGATGTTCATGAGTTCGACTAAACTGAAAGTATTTTTAATTTACTTACTCAGAAGCTTCTTATAGAGCCAATGGAAAATTGCATTGATTTTGGACTTGAGATAGTGCAATTGTGAGATATAAAATCTGTATTAATTGTTCATAAAGATCAAGATGTCATCATACGTTGTATAGATTGGCATTAACAATAACATAGTGAAACCAATGGATTTCTTTTTTAACTTACCTATTAGCGATGAGGCTATACTCCTCCCGTGGGGAGTTATGCTACGCTCTGCTGCACCCACAACACCAGCCTTAGCGGTCTGCCCTGTAGCGGCGGTTCACTCTGACCGCAATCCACGGGTGGCGTAGTCGGACATTTAAACATCAAAACCACATAAATAGTTCCGCCACTGGTTTGACCGCCCTGAGCCACGGAACCGGATCGCCGCCACGAAGACTACAACCACCAGCATCCACCAAAAAGGGTCCGGCTCCGGGTGTCCCAAGGCCCAGGGGGTGCGTCAGAACATTTTCATCACCTTTCACAATCACCAATGGGACAAGGCAGGGATGTCCTCTGTCCCCTCTCTTATACATCCTAGTGACGGAGCACCTGCTCTCATCAATTCGCCATAACCCCAATATTAGGTGGATTGAGGTGGGAGGCACCGAGTACAAGTGCTCTCTATTTGCTGATGATGTCCTAGTATATATCACTCAATCACATATATCCATCCCTGCTGTTATGGCTGAAATAGATCACTTTGTTACATGGTAAAATTTTAAAATCAATGCAGCGAAGTCTGAGGCCCTCGATGTCTCCCTCCCTAAATCCATATAGGATTCCATCCAGTCCAACTTTCCCTTTGCCTGGCCCTCACAGGGTATCAAATACTTAGGAATTCCTATTCATAGAGACCTCTCCCATCTATGTTATCTTAATTTTGGGCCCTTTATTGAACAATTCCATACAGACCACGGTTGGCAAGTTAGAACTGTAAGATTCACTACGTGAACCACTGGTGTTTTGTGGAAAAGCACATGTACACCGCGTTCCAAATTATTATGCAAAAAGTGTTTAGGAGTGATAAGGGAAGAATTTGTTTGTTTGTCAGTTAAACTCATTGATGGTGATGTGTGTCAGGGCTCTTTATATCACTGTAAGCAATTGCAGACACCTGTGCTAATTAGTTTGGCAGGTGTGTCCAATGAAAGGCAAGACTACTTAAGAAGGCTCTCTCACATTATTAAGCAGCCTACATTTTCTGCCAAAATGGGAAAGAAAAAGGATGTGTCGGCTGCTGAGAAGCAACAAATTGTGGAGTGTTTAGGTCAAGGCATGACTACAATCAACATTGTGCGATGATCAGGATGAAGTGTCTTGGCAATCAAGAAGTATGTAGCTGATTCACAGTACACACGTGTGCGTGCTGATAAGGGCAAATTGAGGACTCTTTCCTACAGGCAATTACGTCAGGTTGAAAGAGCAGCGGCAAAAAAGCCTTGTCATAGCAGCAGACAAGTTTTTGAAGCTGCTTGTGCCTCCAACGTCCCCCGAACAACAAGATGCAGGGTCCTTCAGAGGTTTGCAGCTGTGCATACGCCATCCTGTCGACCTCCTCTATCCACTTCACACAAGCAGAAACGGCTCCAGTGGGCCAAACATTACATGAAGACTGATTTCAAAACTGTTTTGTTCACGGATGAGTGCCGTGCAGCGCTCGATGGTCCAGATGAATGGAGTGGAGGATGGCTGGTTGATGGACACCCCACGCAAACACGGCTACAGCGCCAACAAGGAGGAGGTGGAGTAATGTTTTGGGCTGGAATCATGGGGAGAGAGATTGTCGGCCCCTTTAGGATCCCTGAAGGCGCTAAAGATGAACTCCATAATGTATGTGGATTTTCTCAAACAGCACTTCCTGCCATGGTTCAAGAAGAAGAACCGTGTATTTCACAGCAAGATCATTTTTCTGCATGATAATGCACCATCTCATGCTGCACATAAAACATCTGCATCTCTGGCTGATATGGGCATAAAAGGGGACAAACTTATGGTGTGACCCCCATGCTCCCCTGACCTCTACCCCATTCAGAACCTTTGGAGCATCATTAAAAGGAGTGTCTATGATGGCGGGAGGCAGTTCACATCTAAGCAACAGCTCTGGGAGGGTATTCTGTCCTCATGCAAAACAATTGAAGCAGAAACCATCCAAAACCTGACAAATTCAATGGACGAGAGAGTTCAGAAGCTCCTTTCGAACAAGGGGTCCTATGTGAAAATGTAACATCACCTAGAATAAAGTTTTGAGTTGAAAACTGTTTGATTTCAGTTTCTAACAACCTGCTAATGCTTATAATTTCAAAAATGACCATTTTTTTGGTCTTTATTAAAATGAAAAGGTTGATCGAAAAGTTTGGGGGATCTAAGAGTGTGGCAACCCAGTAGTCATGATTACTTCGAATTCTGACAATATGAGGGTCATGCTGCAGGTAGTGCAGCAAGAAGGCACTTATGTGTCTTGCGCATCTCGGAGCCCCAAAATTATTTTCCGGGCTAGATGCAGCTAAAAATTATTTTTAATTTTAAATCTGGTGAAGCTTATTATAGATGGCCTAATAGGATCAGTGCTGCACACTGCTACAAAGCCCAAATTATTTTCCAGTCAAGATACAGATAAACATGATTAGTAATTTGAAAGCTTAAAACGGTTGGTAGGGTGATTTTAACCAATCATCAAGCTTTTACTCTCCCCAGGATGACACAGGGGTAGAAAAGTCGTTTCGGATCCATGATTTGTTCATCTTTATGAACGTGAGTCTGTCTACATTATCAGTGGAGAGCCGCGTGCGCTTATCTGTCAGCACACCACCAGCAGCGCTGAACACACGTTCAGACAGAACGCTGGCTGCGGGGCATGACAAGATCTCCAAGGCGTAAGTGGCTAGCTCCGGCCATTTATCCAGATTGGAAGCCCAAAAAGAGCAAGGGTCCAGTGACACAGTCGTGGCTTCAATGTTTACTTGGAGATACTCCTGTACCATCGTCTCTAGGCGTTGACTATGTGTCAGACTTCTTGTCTCCTGTGGCCTTGCAAAGGATGGGCTAAAAAAGTGGTGAAATGATTCCGCAAAATTGATGTTACCAGCAGATACTGTGGTTCTGTTACGGTTTGAGTGCTGAACACTTGACGGTCCCACGGTTGGCAAGTTGGAACTGTGAGATTCACTACGTGCACCACTGGTATTTTGTGGAAAAGCACATGTAAGATTCTGCAACAGTCTCTGCTGATACTCCTGCATGCGTGCATCCCTTTCTATGGCAGGAATAATTTCTGCAAATTTACTTTTGTACCGGGGATCTAACAGTGTGGCAACCCAGTAGTCAGGATTATTTCTAATTCTCACAATTCGAGGGTCATGTTGCAGGTAGTGCAGCAAGAAGGCACTCATGTGTGTTGCGCATCCAGGAGCACCAAGTCCCTGTTGTGTTGGTGGCGAGGTAACAATCATGCTTCCTTCCTCTGTCCTCTCCCCCCAACCTCGCACAACAGAAATGTGATCAAGGTCTCCCTCATCTGATGAGTCTTCCATCAGTTCGTCCTCCACTTCTTCCTGGGCTCCTGCACCTTCCTCACTAGTTTGGCTGCTACCATGCGCCCTGGTAATATCATCTCCCCCACCCTCACATGCCTGCCGCCCTGGTGCTGCCGACCGTCTGGACCTTGCAGATGTTAGCCCTTCCGCATACAACTCCTCCTCCTCTACTTCCTCCACCTCCTCTGCTGACCTCATCTCTTGGCTGACTGTGGGTTGACAGTAAGTGGGATCTCCGACCTCATCATCATCACCCTGTGCGTTATCACACCCGTCGTCCTCAGAGCCAACCTGTTCCTGCCCTGACAAAAAACTAAAGTTGTCGCTCCAATCAGGTATTTGAGTCTTATCATCGTCTTCCTCATTGTCTCCACCAACAGGAGTTACAGTTTGGGAATGAGGGTCTACATTATGGTCAGAACCTTCTGCGTCTGGTCCTGGATCCGACTCATAAAGATTCTGGGCATCAGTGCAGATCATTTCCTCGTCTGGATTCACAGAAGCGCTGGAGTCGACCTCTGATTCCCAGGCTATAGTATGAGTAAACAGCTCTGCAGACTCAACCATCTGTTCTACCTCATACTCAGACGGGCAGCTGGAGATTTGGGAGCTGTGAGGAAGCAAGTGCGATTTGGGTGACACCTTTGAGGACTGGAGTATTTGTGATGTTGAAGTTGATGTGGAGGAGAGCCCACTGAAAGGAGCACTTGATATCCGTTGAAGCACCTGCTGTTTTTGTGCCTCATCTGGAATTTGTAGCGATTGGCGTGGCCGTAAGAAAGGGATCTTATCACATTGTCCGCTAAAAGAAGTAGACATTTTAGTTTGGCTGGAAGATGGTCTTTCTTCTGCACCTACCCCACGGACACAACCTTTTTTCCCCTTCCCAACACGCCTATTCCCCTTTCCACCAGCAGCAGGCCTTTTTCCACTCATTTTGGTGGTTAACTAATTCACAACTCTGGAGTTGTTTGCACAAAAAAACAATGGATGGTAACCGAGCAGAGCTGAGTGGCCAAACTGTGGTATTAGGCCAAAACTATTGGCTGGGTTAGATGCAGAAAAAAATTATTTTTAATTTGCAACCTGATGGAGGTCAGTATAGATGGACTAATAGACCAAGTCCCACACACCGCTAGAAGCCCAAATATTTTTTCAGAGCTAGATGCAGAAATTTTTTTTATTCAATTTGCAACCTGATGGAGGTCAGTATAGATGGACTAATAGACCAAGTCCCACACACTGCTAGAAGCCCAAATATTTTTTCAGAGCTAGATGCAGAAAAAAATTATTTTTAATTTGCAACCTGATGGAGGTCAGTATAGATGGACTAATAGACCAAGTCCCACACACCGCTAGAAGCCCAAATATTTTTTCAGAGCTAGATGCAGAAAAAAAATATTTTTAATTTGCAACCTGATGGAGGTCAGTATAGATGGACTAATAGACCAAGTCCCACACACCGCTAGAAGCCCAAATATTTTTTCAGAGCTAGATGCAGAAAAAAATTATATTCAATTTGCAACCTGCTGGAGGTCAGTATAGAAGGACTAATAGAACAAGTCCCACACACTGCTAGAAGCCCAAATATTTTTTCAGAGCTAGATGCAGAAAAAAATTATATTCAATTTGCAACCTGCTGGACGTCAGTAAAGAAGGACTAATAGAACAAGTCCCACACACTGCTAGAAGCCCAAATATTTTTTCAGAGCTAAATGAAGAAAAAAATTATTTTTAATTTGCAACCTGATGGAGGTCAGTATAGATGGACTAATAGACCAAGTCCCACACACTGCTAGAAGCCCAAATATTTTTTCAGAGCTAGATGCAGAAAAAAAATATTTTTAATTTGCAACCTGATGGAGGTCAGTATAGATGGACTAATAGACCAAGTCCCACACACCGCTAGAAGCCCAAATATTTTTTCAGAGCTAGATGCAGAAAATTTTTTCATTCAATTTGCAACCTGATGGAGGTCAGTATAGATGGACTAATAGACCAAGTCCCACACACTGCTAGAAGCCCAAATATTTTTTCAGAGCTAGATGCAGAAAAAAATTATTTTTAATTTGCAACCTGATGGAGGTCAGTATAGATGGACTAATAGACCAAGTCCCACACACTGCTAGAAGCCCAAATATTTTTTCAGAGCTAGATGCAGAAAAAAATTATTTTTAATTTGCAACCTGATGGAGGTCAGTATAGATGGACTAATAGAACAAGTCCCACACGCTGCTAGAAGCCCAAATATTTTTTCAGAGATAAATGAAGAAAAAAATTATTTTTAATTTGCAACCTGATGGAGGTCAGTATAGATGGACTAATAGACCAAGTCCCACACACTGCTAGAAGCCCAAATATTTTTTCAGAGCTAGATGCAGAAAAAAATTATTTTTAATTTGCAACCTGATGGAGGTCAGTATAGATGGACTAATAGACCAAGTCCCACACACCGCTAGAAGCCCAAATATTTTTTCAGAGCTAGATGCAGAAAAAAATTATATTCAATTTGCAACCTGCTGGAGGTCAGTATAGAAGGACTAATAGAACAAGTCCCACACACTGCTAGAAGCCCAAATATTTTTTCAGAGCTAAATGAAGAAAAAAATTATTTTTAATTTGCAACCTGATGGAGGTCAGTATAGATGGACTAATAGACCAAGTCCCACACACTGCTAGAAGCCCAAATATTTTTTCAGAGCTAGATGCAGAAAAAAATTATATTCAGTTTGCAACCTGATGGAGGTCAGTATAGATGGACTAATAGAATGATGCTATGCCCAAAAGATTTTACTTCACTAGGTGCAGTAAAAAAATTGGTATTCTATACACAGGTGGTATATCTTGCAACACAGATAGGCTACTCCACTGACTAACACACTCTGCAATAGGCCAAAAAGGATTAGCTTTGCTAGATTCAGCCAAATGCTGTGAAAAAAACTTGCACAGCACTGGCACAGACCTGCCTGGCAAAAACTGATAGGAACTGATGTAACCTAGTCCTGAAAAGGACTCCAATTACAATTAGTCTTTACTCCCACAATCTATCTATTTAAGAGCACAGACCTGCCTGATAAAAGTCGTAGGAAATGCTGTAACCTAGTCCTTAAAAGGACTGCAATCACAACTATTCCCTACTCCCAAGCTATCTGTATATTTGTGCGAAAATTGGCTTGAAATTAACAAGGTATAGCGCACACAGCAACAGCGGTGCCGTCTAACACGCAGCTGCAGCAGTGAGAAAATGGTGGCGACGGGGAAAATGGCTTGGTGTTATAGGGCAAGGACATGTGACATACACTGCCAATCACACATGCCCTTGCTTGTGTGAAAAAAAGCACTTCGCTCCGTGTGTGCGCTGCTGATAGGCTGACAGATTGCACCTCCCCACTGCAAATGCGGGAAAGAGAAAAAAAAATGGAGATCTTCATTGTTCCTGCAGAGATCCATCCCCTGCCCCTCCCCCCGCCCCGCTGTACACTCAAACTGCGTATTAACATTAATTTTCATCATTACTGAGAAAAAATCCAGTTATGATTTTGGTGCACGAACAGTTATCGAACATAACCTCGAACAGCCGAATTTTTCTCAAATTGTTCGTGTTCGCCGACCGGCTCGAACACCGCCCAAGACAGCTCGAATTTGAGATTGGCGAACAGTTCGAGTAGAACAACGCTCATCTCTAGTCATCATACACTGTACAGATTGGCATTAACAGTAACATAGAGAAACCAATGGATTTCTTTTTTAACTTACCTATTAGCGATTCAATGTTCACTGCCTTTCTTGACATCAAATTGCATCTTTGATGGTCCACTGGCTTACTGGGTTGATGCGCCTGCTTAGTGAACAGATGTTCATGAGTTCGACTCCACGGAAAGTATTTTTAATTTACTTACTCATAAGCTTCTTATAGAGCCAATGGAAATTTGCATTGATTTTGGGCTTGAGATAGGGCAATTGTGAGAAATAGAATCTGTATTAATTGTTCATAAAGAACAAGATGTCATCATACGCTGTATAGATTGGCATTAACAATAACAAAGTGAAACCAATGGACTTCTTTTTTAACTTACATATTAGCGATTAAATTTTCACTGCTCTGCTTGACAGCCCATTTCTCCTGTGATGGTCCAGTGGCTCTCTGGGTTAAAGTGTCTGACTTGTGAGCAAGTGTTCTTGAGCTTGACTCCACGGAGAGTATTTTTCATTTAGCTTCCTATAGAGCCAATGGAAATTTACATTGATTTTGGGCTTGAGATAGTGCAATTGTGAGAAAAAGAATCTGTATTAATTGTTCATAAAGAACAAGATGTCATCATACGCTGTATAGATTGGCATTAACAATAACATAGTGAAACCAATGGATTTCTTTTTTTACTTACCTATTAGCGATTCAATGTTCACTGCCCTTCTTGACATCAAATTGCAACTGTGATGGTCCACTGGCTTACTGGGTTGATGCGTCTCCTTTGTGAACAGATGTTCATGAGTTCAACTCCACGGAAAGAATTTTTCAATTACTTACTCATAAGCTTCTTATAGAGCCAATGAAAATTTGCATTGATTTTGGACTTGAGATAGGGCAATTGTGAGAAATAGAATCTGTATTAATTGTTCATAAAGAACAAGATGTCATCATACGCTGTATAGATTGGCATTAACAATAACATAGTGAAACAAATGGATTTATTTTTTAACTTACCTATTAGCGATTCAATGTTCACTTCTCTTCTTGACATCACATTTTTCCTGTGTTGGTCCAGTGGCTCTCCGGGTTAATGTGCCTGGCTTGTGAGCAAGTGTTCATGAGTTCGACTCCACAAAGAGTATTTTCATTCAGCTTCCTATAGAGCCAATGGAAATTTGCATTGATTTTGGGCTTGAGATAGTGCAATTGTGAGATATAAAATCTGTATTAATTGTTCATAAAGATCAAGATGTCATCATACGTTGTATAGATTGGCATTAACAATAACATAGTGAAACCAATGAATTTCTTTTTTAACTTACCTATTAGCGATTCAATTTTCACTGCTCTTCTTTACATCACATTTTTTCTGTGATGGTCCAGTGGCTCTCTGGGTTAATGTGCCTGACTTGTCAACAAGTGTTCATGAGTTCAACTCCACAGAGAGTATTTTTCATTTAGCTTCCTATAGAGCCAATGGAAATTTGCATTGATTTTGGGCTTGAGATAGTGCAATTGTGAGATATAGAATCTGTATTAATTGTTCATAAAGAACAAGATGTCATCATACACTGTACAGATTGGCATTAACAGTAACATAGAGAAACCAATGGATTTCTTTTTTAACTTACCTATTAGCGATTCAATGTTCACTGCCTTTCTTGACATCAAATTGCATCTTTGATGGTCCACTGGCTTACTGGGTTGATGCGCCTGCTTTGTGAACAGATGTTCATGAGTTCGACTCCACGGAAAGTATTTTTAATTTACTTACTCATAAGCTTCTTATAGAGCCAATGGAAATTTGCATTGATTTTGGGCTTGAGATAGGGCAATTGTGAGAAATAGAATCTGTATTAATTGTTCATAAAGAACAAGATGTCATCATACGCTGTATAGATTGGCATTAACAATAACATAGTGAAACCAATGGATTTCTTTTTTAACTTACATATTAGCGATTAAATTTTCACTGCTCTGCTTGACAGCCCATTTCTCCTGTGATGGTCCAGTGGCTCTCTGGGTTAAAGTGTCTGACTTGTGAGCAAGTGTTCTTGAGCTTGACTCCACGGAGAGTATTTTTCATTTAGCTTCCTATAGAGCCAATGGAAATTTACATTGATTTTGGGCTTGAGATAGTGCAATTGTGAGAAAAAGAATCTGTATTAATTGTTCATAAAGAACAAGATGTCATCATACGCTGTATAGATTGGCATTAACAATAACATAGTGAAACCAATGGATTTCTTTTTTAAATTACCTATTATCAATTCAATGTTCACTGCTCTTCTTGACATCGCATTGCTTCTGTGATGGTCCAGTGGCTTTCTTGGTTAATGCGCATGACTTGTGAGCAAGTATTCATGAGTTTGACTCCACAGAGACTATTTATCATTCGGCTTCCTATAGAGCCAATGCAAATTTGCATTGATTTTGGGCTTGAGATAGTGCAATTGTGAGATATAGAATCTGTATTAATTGTTCATAAAGAACAACATGTCATCATACCCTGTCCAGATTGGCATTAACAGTAACATAGAGAAACCAATGGATTTCTTTTTTAACTTACCTATTAGCGATTCAATGTTCACTGCCCTTCTTGACATCAAATTGCACCTGTGATGGTCCACTGGCTTACTGAGTTGATGCGCCTCCTTTGTGAACAGATGTTCATGAGTTCGACTAAACTGAAAGAATTTTTAATTTACTTACTCAGAAGCTTCTTATAGTGCCAATGGAAATTTGCATTGATTTTGGACTTGAGATAGTGCAATTGTGAGATATAAAATCTGTATTAATTGTTCATAAAGATCAAGATGTCATCATACGTTGTATAGATTGGCATTAACAATAACATAGTGAAACCAATGGATTTCTTTTTTAACTTACCTATTAGCGATTCAATGTTCACTGCTCTTCTTGACATCGCATTGCTTCTGTGATGGTCCAGTGGCTTTCTGGGTTAATGCGCCTGACTTGTGAGCAAGTATTCATGAGTTCGACTCCACGGAGACTATTTTTCATTTGGCTTCCTATAGAGCCAATGCAAATTTGCATTGATTTTGGGCTTGAGATAGTGCAATTGTGAGATATAGAATCTGTATTAATTGTTCATAAAGAACAAGATGTCATCATACACTGTACAGATTGGCATTAACAGTAACATAGAGAAACCAATGGATTTCTTTTTTAACTTACCTATTAGCGATTCAATGTTCACTGCCTTTCTTGACATCAAATTGGACCTTTGATGGTCCACTGGCTTACTGGGTTGATGCGCCTGCTTTGTGAACAGATGCTCATGAGTTCGACTCCACTGAAGTATTTTTAATTTACTTACTCATAAGCTTCTTATAGAGCCAATGGAAATTTGCATTGATTTTGGGCTTGAGATAGGGCAATTGTGAGAAATAGAATCTGTATTAATTGTTCATAAAGAACAAGATGTCATCATACGCTGTATAGATTGGCATTAACAATAACATAGTGAAACCAATGGATTTCTTTTTTAACTTACATATTAGCGATTAAATGTTCACTGCTCTGCTTGACAGCCCATTTCTCCTGTGATGGTCCAGTGGCTCTCTGGGTTAAAGTGTCTGACTTGTGAGCAAGTGTTCATGAGTTCGACTCCACAGAGAGTATTTTCATTCAGCTTCCTATAGAGCCAATGGAAATTTGCATTTATTTTGGGCTTGAGATAGTGCAATTGTGAGATATAAAATCTGTATTAATTGTTCATAAAGAACAAGATGTCATCATACGCTGTATAGATTGGCATTAACAATAACATAGTGAAACCAATGGATTTCTTTTTTAACTTACATATTAGCGATTAAATTTTTACTGCTCTGCTTGACAGCCCATTTCTCCTGTGATGGTCCCGTGGCTCTCTGGGTTAAAGTGTCTGACTTGTGAGAAAGTGTTCTTGAGCTTGACTCCACGAAGAGTATTTTTCATTTAGCTTCCTATAGAGCCAATGGAAATTTACATTGATTTTGGGCTTGAGATAGTGCAATTGTGAGATATAGAATCTGTATTAATTGTTCATAAAGAACAACATGTCATCATACCCTGTCCAGATTGGCATTAACAGTAACATAGAGAAACCAATGGATTTCTTTTTTAACTTACCTATTAGCGATTCAATGTTCACTGCCCTTCTTGACATCAAATTGCACCTGTGATGGTCCACTGGCTTACTGAGTTGATGCGCCTCCTTTGTGAACAGATGTTCATGAGTTCGACTAAACTGAAAGTATTTTTAATTTACTTACTCAGAAGCTTCTTATAGAGCCAATGGAAATTTGCATTGATTTTGGACTTGAGATAGTGCAATTGTGAGATATAAAATCTGTATTAATTGTTCATAAAGATCAAGATGTCATCATACGTTGTATAGATTGGCATTAACAATAACATAGTGAAACCAATGGATTTCTTTTTTATCTTACCTATTAGCGATTCAATGTTCACTGCTCTTCTTGACATCGCATTGCTTCTGTGATGGTCCAGTGGTTTTCTGGGTTAATGCGCCTGACTTGTGAGCAAGTATTCATGAGTTCGACTCCACGGAGACTATTTTTCATTTGGCTTCCTATAGAGCCAATGCAAATTTGCATTGATTTTGGGCTTGAGATAGTGCAATTGTGAGATATAGAATCTGTATTAATTGTTCATAAAGAACAAGATGTCATCATACACTGTACAGATTGGCATTAACAGTAACATAGAGAAACCAATGGATTTCTTTTTTAACTTACCTATTAGCGATTCAATGTTCACTGCCTTTCTTGACATCAAATTGCACCTTTGATGGTCCACTGGCTTACTGGGTTGATGCGCCTGCTTTGTGAACAGTTGTTCATGAGTTCGACTCCATGGAAAGTATTTTTAATTTACTTACTCATAAGCTTCTTATAGAGCCAATGGAAATTTGCATTGATTTTGGGCTTGAGATAGGGCAATTGTGAGAAATAGAATCTGTATTAATTGTACATAAAGAACAAGATGTCATCATACGCTGTATAGATTGGCATTAACAATAACATAGTGAAACCAATGGATTTCTTTTTTAACTTACATATTAGCGATTCAATGTTCACTGCTCTTCTTGACATCACTTTTCTCCCTCGATGGTCCAGTGGCTCTCTGGGTTAATGCGCCTGACTTGTCAGCAAGTGCTCATGCGTTCGACTCCTCGGAGAGTGTTTTTCATTTAGCTTCCTATAGAGCCAATGGAAATTTGCATTGATTTTGGGCTTGAGATAGTTGTGAGATATAGAATCTGTATTAATTGTTCATAAAGAACAAGATGTCATCATACGTTGTACAGATTGGCATTAACAGTAACATAGAGAAACCAATGGATTTATTTTTTAACTTACCTATTAGCGATTCAATGTTCACTGCCCTTCTTGACATCAAATTGCACCTGTGATGGTCCACTGGCTTACTGAGTTGATGCGCCTACTTTGTAAACAGATGTTCATGAGTTCAACTCCATGGAAAGTATTTTTAATTTACTTACTAATAAGCTTCCTATAGAGCCAAAGGAAATTTGCATTGATTTTGGGCTTGAGATAGTGCAATTGTGAGATATAGAATCTGTATTAATTGTTCATAAAGAACAAGATGTCATCATACTCTGTATAGATTGGCATTAACAATAACATAGTGAAACCAATGGATTTCTTTTTTAACTTACCTATTAGCGATTCAATGTTCACTGCCCTTCTTGACATCAAATTGCACCTGTGATGGTCCAGTGGCTTACTGGGTTGATGCGCCTGCTTTGTGAACAGATGTTCATGAGTTCAACTCCATGGAAAGTATTTTTAATTTACTTACTCATAAGCTTCTTATAGAGCCAATGGAAATGTGCATTGATTTTCGGCTTGAGATAGTGCAATTGTGAGAAATAGAATCTGTATTAATTGTTCATAAAGAACAAGATGTCATCATACTCTGTATAGATTGGCATTAACAATAACATAGTGAAACCAATGGATTTCTTTTTTAACTTACCTATTAGCGATTCAATGTTCACTGCTCTTCTTGACATCTCTTTTCTCCCTCGATGGTCCAGTGGCTCTCTGGGTTAATGCGCCTGACTTGTGAGCAAGTATTCATGGAGGTGCACCTTTGGTCAAAATCAGAGGCTTCGTGTCCCGTTTGCAACAGGCTTGACCTGAAATGTTGCCGAAAGGCAACAAAGGATGACCTTTTGTTGCAAACGTGACACAAGATGGCCGACTTTTGTTGCCGGAATGCAACATCTGTTGCATTTGGGCAACAGGCTTGACCTTGATACATTGGAACTGGACTAAAGAGTCAATATGGTAGCATGACTTTCTGTACTATAGTAATATGTAGGGACTGATGGGGGAAATTTGTTTTTTGGCATTTGGGACGCTTACGCACGCGGTGGGATGCGCTAAATTTTTTTCAGGGTTAAGGCAAAATTTTTGCTCGAAACTGCGCGCTCTGCGGCCTGAAATATCGCTCCTGAGGGGGTCTACGCAATAAAAATGCAAAAAAATGTAACATTAGGGTTGGCTAAATCACTTACCTGATTGACCAATAGCCAGCCCTCATTGACTTTTTTGTTGACATTGTGTGTTCTGAGGAAACTCCACCGGGTGGCAATGTTGTCCAACTTTTTAATTTTTTATTGTAGGATTGTAAAAACACCAGATGGCAATGTTTCTCTTTCTAATGTGCACGCAAGCATGAGAGCTTGCTGCTGGTTGTCCTGGATTACCTGCAGCCAGCCCTCATATTGGGCATATAATGTATATAGCCAACTCTCAAATTTTTTTTTCTTTAATAACACTAAGGCTATGTAACCACGATGCAGAAATGAAGCATTTTGTTCACGGCTGCCTCTAGCCAGCCCCCCAATTTTTTTTTTTCTTTAATAACACAAACAGCATGAGGGCTGGCTATCGTGTGTCCACGGCTGCCTCTAACCAGCCCCCCAATTTTTTTTTTTCTTTAATAACACAAACACCATGAGGGCTGGCTATCGTGTGTCCACGGCTGCCTCTAGCCAGCCCCCCAATTTTTTTTTCTTTAATAACACAAACACCATGAGGGCTGGCTATCATGTGTTCACGGCTGCCTCTAGCCAGCCCCCCAATTTTTTTTTTCTTTAATAACACAAACACCATGAGGGCTGGCTATCGTGTGTCCACGGCTGCCTCTAGCCAGCCCCCCAATTTTTTTTTTCTTTAATAACACAAACACCATGAGGGCTGGCTATCGTATGTTCACGGCTGCCTCTAGCCAGCCCCCCAATTTTTTTTTTCTTTAATAACACAAACACCATGAGGGCTGGCTATCGTGTGTCCACGACTGCCTCTAGCCAGCCCCCCAATTTTTTTTTTCTTTAATAACACAAACACCATGAGGGCTGGCTATCGTGTGTTCACGGCTGCCTCTAGCCAGCCCCCCAATTTTTTTTTTCTTTAATAACACAAACACCATGAGGGCTGGCTATCGTGTGTCCACGGCTTCCTCTAGCCAGCCCTCAAATTTTTTTTTTCTTTAATAACACAAACAACATGAGGGCTGGCTATCATGTGTCCACGGCTGCCTCTAGCCAGCCCCCCAATTTTTTTTTTCTTTAATAACACAAAAAGCATGAGGGCTGGCTATCGTGTGTCCACGGCTGCCTCTAGCAAGCCCCCCAATTATTTTTTTTCTTTAATAACACAAACAGCATGAGGGCTGGCTATCGTGTGTCCACGGCTGCCTCTAGCCAGCCCCCCAATTTATTTTTTCTTTAATAACACAAACACCATGAGGGCTGGCTATCGTGTGTCCACGGCTGCCTCTAGCCAGCCCCCCAATTTTTTTTTCTTTAATAACACAAACACCATGAGGGCTGGCTATCGTGTGTTCACGGCTGCCTCTAGCCAGCCCCCCAATTTTTTTTTTCTTTAATAACACAAACACCATGAGGGCTGGCTATCGTGTGTCCACGGCTGCCTCTAGCCAGCCCCCCAATTTTTTTTTTTTTTAATAACACAAACACCATGAGGGCTGGCTATCGTGTGTTCACGGCTGCCTCTAGCCAGCCCCCCAATTTTTTTTTTATTTAATAACACAAACACCATGAGGGCTGGCTATCGTGTGTTCACGGCTGCCTCTAGCCAGCCCCCCAATTTTTTTTTTCTTTAATAACACAAACACCATGAGGGCTGGCTATCGTATGTCCACGGCTGCCTCTAGCCAGCCCTCAAATTTTTTTTTTCTTTAATAACACAAACACCATGAGGGCTGGCTTTCATGTGTCCACGGCTGCCTCTAGCCAGCCCCCCAATTTTTTTTTTCTTTAATAACACAAACAGCATGAGGGCTGGCTATCGTGTGTCCACGGCTGCCTCTAGCAAGCCCCCCAATTTTTTTTTTCTTTAATAACACAAACAGCATGAGGGCTGGCTATCGTGTGTCCACAGCTGCCTCTAGCCAGCCCCCCAATTTTTTTTTTCTTTAATAACACAAACACCATGAGGGCTGGCTATCGTGTGGCCACGGCTGCCTCAAGCCAGCCCCCCAATTTTTTTTTCTTTAATAACACAAACACCATGAGGGCTGGCAATCGTGTGTTCACGGCTGCCTCTAGCCAGCCCCCCAATTTTTTTTTTCTTTAATAACACAAACACCATGAGGGCTGGCTATCGTGTGTTCACGGCTGCCTCTAGCCAGCCCCCCAATTTTTTTTTTCTTTAATAACACAAACACCATGAGGGCTGGCTATCGTGTGTCCACGGCTGCCTCTAGCCAGACCCCCAATTTTTTTTTTTCTTTAATAACACAAACACCATGAGGGCTGGCTATCGTGTATTCACGGCTGCCTCTAGCCAGCCCCCCAATTTTTTTTTTCTTTAATAACACAAACACCATGAGGGCTGGCTATCGTGTGTCCACGGCTGCCTCTAGCCAGCCCCCCAATTTTTTTTTCTTTAATAACACAAACACCATGAGGGCTGGCTATCATGTGTTCACGGCTGCCTCTAGCCAGCCCCCCAATTTTTTTTTTCTTTAATAACACAAACACCATGAGGGCTGGCTATCGTGTGTCCACGGCTGCCTCTCGCCAGCCCCCCAATTTTTTTTTCCTTTAATAACACAAACACCATGAGGGCTGGCTATCGTGTGTTCACGGCTGCCTCTAGCCAGCCCCCCAATTTTTTTTTTCTTTAATAACACAAACACCATGAGGGCTGGCTATCGTGTGTCCATGGCTGCCTCTAGCCAGCCATCAAATTTTTTTTTCTTTAATAACACAAACACCATGAGGGCTGGCTTTCATGTGTCCACGTCTGCCTCTAGCCAGCCCCCCAATTTTTTTTTTCTTTAATAACACAAACAGCATGAGGGCTGGCTATCGTGTGTCCACGGCTGCCTCTAGCAAGCCCCCCAATTTTTTTTTTCTTTAATAACACAAACAGCATGAGGGCTGGCTATCGTGTGTCCACGGCTGCCTCTAGCCAGCCCCCCAATTTTTTTTTCTTTAATAACACAAACAGCATGAGGGCTGGCTATCGTGTGTCCACGGCTGCCTCTAGCAAGCCCCCCAATTTTTTTTTTCTTTAATAACACAAACACCATGAGGGCTGGCTATCGTGTATTCACGGCTGCCTCTAGCCAGCCCCCCAATTTTTTTTTTCTTTAATAACACAAACACCATGAGGGCTGGCTATCGTGTGTCCACGGCTGCCTCTAGCCAGCCCCCCAATTTTTTTTTCTTTAATAACACAAACACCATGAGGGCTGGCTATCATGTGTTCATGGCTGCCTCTAGCCAGCCCCCCAATTTTTTTTTTCTTTAATAACACAAACACCATGAGGGCTGGCTATCGTGTGTCCACGGCTGCCTCTCGCCAGCCCCCCAATTTTTTTTTTCTTTAATAACACAAACACCATGAGGGCTGGCTATCGTGTGTTCACGGCTGCCTCTAGCCAGCCCCCCAATTTTTTTTTTCTTTAATAACACAAACACCATGAGGGCTGGCTATCGTGTGTCCATGGCTGCCTCTAGCCAGCCCTCAAATTTTTTTTTCTTTAATAACACAAACACCATGAGGGCTGGCTTTCATGTGTCCACGTCTGCCTCTAGCCAGCCCCCCAATTTTTTTTTTCTTTAATAACACAAACAGCATGAGGGCTGGCTATCGTGTGTCCACGGCTGCCTCTAGCAAGCCCCCCAATTTTTTTTTTCTTTAATAACACAAACAGCATGAGGGCTGGCTATCGTGTGTCCACGGCTGCCTCTAGCCAGCCCCCCAATTTTTTTTTCTTTAATAACACAAACAGCATGAGGGCTGGCTATCGTGTGTCCACGGCTGCCTCTAGCAAGCCCCCCAATTTTTTTTTTTCTTTAATAACACAAACAGCATGAGGGCTGGCTATCGTGTGTCCACGGCTGCCTCTAGCCAGCCCCCCAATTTTTTTTTTCTTTAATAACACAAACACCATGAGGGCTGGCTATCGTGTGTCCACGGCTGCCTCTAGCCAGCCCCCCAATTTTTTTTTCTTTAATAACACAAACACCATGAGGGCTGGCTATCGTGTGTTCACGGCTGCCTCTAGCCAGCCCCCCAATTTTTTTTTTATTTAATAACACAAACACCATGAGGGCTGGCTATCGTGTGTCCACGGCTGCCTCTAGCCAGCCCCCCAATTTTTTTTTTCTTTAATAACACAAACACCATGAGGGCTGGCTATCGTGTGTTCACGGCTGCCTCTAGCCAGCCCCCCAATTTTTTTTTTCTTTAATAACACAAACACCATGAGGGCTGGCTATCGTGTGTCCACGGCTGCCTCTAGCCAGCCCCCCAATTTTTTTTTCTTTAATAACACAAACACCATGAGGGCTGGCTATCGTGTGTTCACGGCTGCCTCTAGCCAGCCCCCCAATTTTTTTTTTTTCTTTAATAACACAAACACCATGAGGGCTGGCTATCGTGTGTCCACGGCTGCCTCTAGCCAGCCCCCCAATTTTTTTTTTCTTTAATAACACAAACACCATGAGGGCTGGCTATCGTGTGTTCACGGCTGCCTCTAGCCAGCCCCCCAATTTTTTTTTTCTTTAATAACACAAACACCATGAGGGCTGGCTATCATGTGTCCACGGCTGCCTCTAGCCAGCCCCCCAATTTTTTTTTTCTTTAATAACACAAACAGCATGAGGGCTGGCTATCGTGTGTTCACGGCTGCCTCTAGCCAGCCACCCAATTTTTTTTTCTCTTTAATAACACAAACACCATGAGGGCTGGCTATCGTGTGTCCACGGCTGCCTCTAGCCAGCCCCCCAATTTTTTTTTCTTTAATAACACAAACACCATGAGGGCTGGCTATCATGTGTCCACGGCTGCCTCTAGCCAGCCCCCCAATTTTTTTTTTCTTTAATAACACAAACACCATGAGGGCTGGCTATCATGTGTCCACGGCTGCCTCTAGCCAGCCCTCAAATTTATTTTTTTTCTTTAATAACACAAAAACCATGAGGGCTGGCTATCGTGTGTCCACGGCTGCCTCTAGCCAGCCCTTAAATTTTTTTTTTCTTTAATAACACAAACACCATGAGGGATTGCTATGGTGTGTCCACGGCTGCCTCTAGCCAGCCCCCCAATTTTTTTTTCATTAATAACACAAACACCATGAGGGCTGGCTATCGTGTGTCCACGGCTGCCTCTAGCCAGCCCTCAAATTATTATTTTTTCTTTTATAACACAAACACCATGAGGGCTGGCTATCATGTGTCCACGGCTGCCTCTAGCCAGCCCTAAAATTATTGTTTTTTCTTTAATAACACAAACACCATGAGGGCTGGCTATCATGTGTCCACGGCTGCCTCTAGCCAGCCCTCAAATTTTTTTTTCTTAAATAACACAAACACCATGAGGGCTGGCTATCATGTGTCCACGGCTGCCTCTAGCCAGCCCTCAATTTTTTTTTTCTTTAATAACACAAACACCATGAGGGCTGGCTATCGTGTGTCCACGGCTGCCTCTAGCCAGCCCTCAAATTTTTTTTTTCTTTAATAACACAAACACCATGAGGGCTGGCTATGAGGAAGGGAGCTATGGCCCTGTAAAGTTAGCTTGTTGTCCTGTGGAGAAGAGTTTGAGGGGATTGTGGCCCTGTGGAAATGCTTCTGGCTCGGCAGAATGAGCCAGTGGTACTGTGGAGAGAGCTGAAGGGGTTGAGGCCCTGTGGAAAGGCCTGTGACCCTGTATAGGGGTCTGTGGCCCCGCAGAGGGGCATGTAGCGATGTAAAGAGAGGAGGAGGGAGTTGTGGCCTGCGGAAAAGGCCATGTAGAGCGGGCTGGAGGGGCCTGTGGAAGGGTCTGAAGTAAGATTTGGGCCTATGAAGTCTTTTTGCGGCAAACAACATGCAACATGATTGCCTGTGGAGAGAGCTGGAGGGACTTGTAGCACTGTGGAAAGGCGTGTGGCCGGGTAGGAGCCTGTGGTCCAGTGGAGAGAGCTGAAGGTGTTGTGGCCCTGTGGAAAGGCCTGTGACCCTGTATAGGGGTCCATTGCCCTGTGGAGAGAGCTGGAGGTGCTCGTGCCCTATGGAAATGACTATGGCCATGTAGAAAGGCCTTTTGGCCTTAAAGAGGGGGCTTGTGCCCTGCATACGGGCCTTGTGTCTCTGTGGAGAGAGCTAAAGGGGGCTGTGGCCGTGCAGAAAGTGCATTTGGCCCTGTGGAGGGGAGCTATGGCCCTGTAAAGAGAGCTTGTTGCCCTGTGGAGAAGAGTTGGAGGGGATTGTGGCTCTGTGGAAAGGCTTGTGGCCAGGCAGAAGTAGGCAATGGTGCTGTGGAGAGAGCTGAAGGGGTTGAGGCCCTGTGGAAAGGCCTGTGACCCTGTATAGGGGTCTGTGGCCCCGCAGAGGGGCATGTGGCGATGTAAAGAGAGCTGGAGGAAGTTGTGGCCTGAGGTAAAGGCCATGTGGAGCGGGCTGGAGAGGCCTGTGGAAGGCTCTGGAGTAAGATTTGGGCCTATGAAGTCCTTTGCAGTAAACAACATGCAACATGATTGCCTGTGGAGAGAGCTGGAGGGGCTTGTGGCACTGTGGAAAGGCCTGTGGCCCAGTAGGAGCCTGTGGTCCTGTGGAGAGAGCTGAAGGGGTTGAGGCCCTGTGGAAAGGCCTGTGACCCTGTATAGGGGTCCGTTGCCCTGTGGAGAGAGCTGGAGGGGCTCGTGCCCTATGGAAATGACTATGGCCATGTAGAAAGGCCTTTTGGCCTTGAAGAGGGGGCTTGTGCCCAGCAGACATGCCCTGTGACTCTGTGGAGAGAGCTGTTGGGAGTGTGACCGTGTGGAAAGTGCATTTGGCCTTGTGGAGGTGAGCTATGGCCCGGTAAAGAGAGCTTCTTGTCCTGTGGAGAGAGCTGGAAGGTGTTGTGGCCCTGTGGAAAGGTCTGTGGCTCTATGTATAGGCCCTTTAGCCTTGTGGAAAGGGCTGTGGCCCTGTGGTGAGAGCTGGAAGGAGTTGTGGGCTGTGGAAAAGCCTGTGGTCCTGTGGAGACAGCTGAAGGGGTTGAGGCCCTGTGGAAAGGCCTGTGACCCTGTATAGGGGTCTGTGGCCCCGCAGAGGGGCATGTGGCGATGTAAAGAGAGCTGGAGGGAGTTGTGGCCTGAGGAAAAGGCCATGTGGAGCGGGGTGGAGGCCTGTGGAAGGCTCTGGAGTAAGATTTGAGCCTATGAAGTCCTTTGCAGTAAACAACATGCAACATGATTGCCTGTGGAGAGAGCTGGAGGGGCTTGTGGCACTGTGGAAAGGCCTGTGGCCCAGTAGGAGCCTGTGGTCCTGTGGAGAGAGCTGAAGGTGTTGTGGCCCTGTGGAAAGGCCTGTGACCCTGTATAGGGGTCCGTTGCCCTGTGGAGAGAGCTGGAGGGGCTCGTGCCCTATGGAAATGACTATAGCCATGTAGAAAGGCCTTTTGGCCTTGAAGAGGGCGCTTGTGCCCTGCAGACGGGCCCTGTGACTCTGTGGAGAGAGCTGTTGGGAGTTGTGGCCTGAGGAAAAGGCCATGTGGAGCGGGCTGGAGAGGCCTGTGGAAGGCTCTGGAGTAAGATTTGGGCCTATGAAGTCCTTTGCAGTAAACAACATGCAACATGATTGCCTGTGGAGAGAGCTGGAGGGGCTTGTTGCCCTGTGGAAAGGCCTGTGACCCTGTATAGGGGTCCGTTGCCCTGTGGAGAGAGCTGGAGGGGCTCGTGCCCTATGGAAATGACTATGGCCATGTAGAAAGGCCTTTTGGCCTTGAAGAGGGGGCTTGTGCCCTGCAGACGGGCCTTGTGTCTCTGTGGAGAGAGCTAAAGGGGGCTGTGGCCGTGCAGAAAGTGCATTTGGCCCTGTGGAGGGGAGCTATGGCCCGGTAAAGAGAGCTTGTTGTCCTGTGGAGAAGAGTTGGAGGGGATTGTGGCCCTGTGGAATGGCCTGTGACCCTGTATAGGGGTCTGTGGCCCCGCAGAGGGGCATGTGGCGATGTAAAGAGAGCTGGAGGGAGTTGTGGCCTGCGGAAAAGGCCATGTGGAACGGGCTGGAGGGGCCTGTGGAAGGGTCTAAAGTAAGATTTGGGCCTATGAAGTCCTTTTGCGGTAAACAACATGCAACATGATTGCCTGTGGAGAGAGCTGGAGGGACTTGTAGCACTGTGGAAAGGCCTGTGGCCGGGTTGGAGCCTGTGGTCCTGTGGAGAGAGCTGAAGGTGTTGTGGTCACGCAAATGAGCCCTTTTAACTGATTAAAGGGGGGTGGAGGAGGCTGTGGCCCTGATGAAAGAGCTGAAAGGGGTTGTAGAATTGTAGAAGGAGCCTGTGGTCCTCTGGAGAGAGCTGGAGGGGGTTATTGCCTTGGGGAAATGCCTATGGCCCTGCGGAGGGGACCTATGACCCTTTGAAAAAGGCCTTTGGCCTTTTGGAGGGGGCTGTTGCCTTGTAAAGGGAGCCTCTGTCCTTTTTAAGAGAGACAGAGGGGGTTGTGGCCTTATGGAAAGGCCTATGACACAGTGAAAGGGCCCTGTGGAGAGAGGTGAAGGCGGTTGTGGCCCTGTGTAAATGCCTGTAAACCTGTAGAAGGAGCCTGTGGTTCTGTGGAGAGAGCTTGAGGGGGGTTATGGCCCTATGTAAATGACTATGGCCCTGTGGAATGGACCTATAGCCCTTTGCAAAGGGCCTTTGGCCTTGTGGAGGGGGCTGTTGCCCTGCAGAAGGATCCTGTGGCCCTGTTGAGAGAGCCAGAGGGGGTTGTGGCCCTATTTAAAGGCCAGTGGCCCTGTAGACTGGCCCCTTGGCCTTGATGAAGGGGCTTGTGCCCAGCAGACGGGCCCAGTGACTCTGTGGAGAGAGCTGGAGGGGATTGTGGCCATGTGGAAAGTGCATTTGGCCCTGTGGAGGGGAGCTATGGCTCTGTAAAGAGCATGAGGGCTGGCTATCGTGTGCCCACGGCTGTCTCCAGCCGGCCCTCAAGGTTTATATTTTTTATCATCATCTTATTTTTATTTTTATATAGCGCTTACATATTCCACAGCGCTTTACATACATTATTGTCGCTGTCCCCATTGGGGCTCACAATCTAGATTCCCTATCAGTGTGTCTTTGGAGTGTGGGAGGAAACCGCAGAACCCGGAGGAAACCCATGCAAACACGGGGAGAACATACAAACTCGTTTCAGATGTTGTCCTTGGTGGGATATAAATATAACACCCCCATGAAGGCTGGCTATCCGCGTGCACACGGCTCTCGCCAGCCAGCCCTAAAGGTTTATATTTTTATTTATAAGAAATGCAACCATGAAGGCTGGCTATCGTGTGCCCATGGCTGTCACCAGCCAGCCCTCAAATTTTTTTATTTTTTTTAATAACATTAAAACCACGAGGGCTGGCTCTCATGTGCCAATGGCTGTCTCCAGCCAGCCCTGAGGAAGCATTTGAAAAAAGAAAAAAAAAAGCTAAGGTTTGTATGTTATTTCATTTGAGATAAGGCTGCAGAACGACTTGTGTATTTGGCCAATTGTCAGCAAAACATCTTGTAGTACAGAAAAGATAAGAGACTCCGTCTGCAGACGTCTGAAAAGTTGAGAGTGAACTCAATTGTAGAAGTGTGAAAAATCTGTGCATGTCACAAACTCAAAGTTATGGAGGGCACCATCTAATCACTATGGGATCAACATGCAGCATACCAAATATATATAAACATCGGCAAGAAGAAAAGGGGTATGCTCTTGTGCAGTGATCACCCAATCTAGACAATACTTCAATAAATTACAATGAATTATATATTTTATAAATACATACAAACAATGTCACAATCCAATTCATGAAAACACAAGTAAAAGTTAATATAGTGGAATTACCCACTAATGGAAAGCCCACCTACTCCAAAATCCATCCCAGAAAAACACATGATTGTAATATATCAAGTAAAGATCAAATATACACTTAGGCTGTCCCTGGTGATCAATTTTGCACATTAATATACTGACTGGCAAATCCGCCACCAGTATTAGAGGTAATGCACTATAGCACAAAATATATACTATAGCAGACAATATAATAAAATGTAAGAATCCAAGGCAAAAACCACACAAATACAGGGCATTAAACTGGTCAGTGCCATATATTCACACACCAGAAGAAACAATATCCAAAACACAAATAAATAAACACCCCATTCATGCTGTTAGTGCCCCTGCTATTCCTATTAGTACTGGAATCAATAATCACCACACATGGGCAGGGCCGGCTCCAGGTTTTTGTGGGCCCTAGGCGAAAGTCTCAGTGGGCCCCTTTAACACATATCACGATTCATAATGCACAGATACTGCAGAAATATATATATATATATATATATATATATATATATATATATATATATATATATAGTGTGTCCACGGCTGCCTCTAGCCAGCCCTCAAATTTATTTTTTTTCTTTAATAACACAAACACCATGAGGGCTGGTTATCGTTTGTCCATGGCTGCCTCTAGCCAGCCATCAAATTTATTTTTTTTCTTTAATAACACAAACACCATCTGGGCTGGTTATCGTTTGTCCACGGCTGCCTCTAGCCAGCCCTCAAATTTATTTTTTTTCTTTAATAACACAAACACCATGAGGGCTGGCTATCGTGTGTCCACGGCTGCCTCTAGCCAGCCCTCAAATTTATTTTTTTTCTTTAATAACACAAACACCATGAGGGCTGGTTATCGTTTGTCCACGGCTGCCTCTAGCCAGCCCTCAAATTTATTTTTTCTTTAATAACACAAACACCATGAGGGCTGGCTATCGTGTGTCCATGGCTGCCTCTAGCCAGCCCTCAAATTTATTTATTTTCTTTAATAACACAAACACCATGAGGGCTGGCTTTCGTGTGTCCACGGCTGCCTCTAGCCAGCCCTCAAATTTATTTTTTTTCTTTAATAACACAAACACCATGAGAGCTGGCTATCGTGTGTCCACGGCTGCCTCTAGCCAGCCCTCAAATTTATTTTTTTTCTTTAATAACACAAACACCATGAGGGCTGGCTATCGTGTGTCCACGGCTGCCTCTAGCCAGCCCTCAAATTTATTTATTTTCTTTAATAACACAAACACCATGAG
Organism: Phyllobates terribilis; assembly: GCF_046119375.1. Lineage (NCBI taxonomy): Eukaryota > Metazoa > Chordata > Amphibia > Anura > Dendrobatidae > Phyllobates > Phyllobates terribilis. Next base: position 320,647,662 of record NW_027362764.1, on the reverse strand, counting down.
GGCTGGCTATCGTGTGTCCACTGCTGCCTCTAGCCAGCCCTCAAATTTATTTTTTTTCTTTAATAACACAAACACCATGAGGGCTGGCTATCGTGTGTCCACGGCTGCCTCTAGCCAGCCCTCAAATTTATTTTTTTTCTTTAATAACACAAACACCATGAGGGCTGGCTATCGTGTGTCCACGGCTGCCTCTAGCCAGCCCTCAAATTTATTTTTTTTCTTTAATAACACAAACACCATGAGGGCTGGTTATTGTTTGTCCACGGCTGCCTCTAGCCAGCCCTCAAATTTTTTTTTTCTTTAATAACACAAACACCATGAGGGCTGGCTATCTTGTGTCCATGGCTGCCTCTAGCCAGCCCTCAAATTTATTTATTTTCTTTAATAACACAAACACCATGAGGGCTGGCTATCGTGTGTCCACGGCTGCCTCTAGCCAGCCCTTAAATTTTTTTTTTCTTTAATAACACAAATGACGCGCCCCTGGGCCTGCTTTCTGGTGTAGCGTTGCGCACGCAGGGGTTACCCGGAGCCGGATCTATTAGGGGTGGTAGTCCTTGTGGCGGTGACCCGGTCCGTGCCCAGGGAGTCAGACTGAGTGGCGGTGTACGTAGCAGTAGATATTGGACGACTACGCCACCCGTTGAATGCAGCTATGGAGCCGCCGCTGCAGGGCAGACCGCTGAGGCCGGTGACACAGTTGTGCAGCGGAGATGGTATAACCCCCAACGGGAGGGGTATGGCCTCAGGGCAGCCGACGTGGATGATGGGGGTAGCAGGAACCACTCGGAGACGGTACGGTGTAGTTCAGGGTCTTTACTGGTGACAAAGACAGACCCTCCCGGAGTACTGGCTAGCGAATGGGGCCTGGTCAGTCCTTGAGCAGATGGGATTTCCCCTGGCCAGGCGGAGCTGTAGGCCTTCCCAACTAACTGTACTCTTCTGGCTACCTTGCTAGAGGCGGGTTAAAGTAGCCCACGTCCCTGAGTGTACCGTGTGGTGCTCACCCGTATGGCCAGTGACTCGGGGCCTTCTATTTGCTTCCGCTCCACGACGGCGGTGCTGGTCCCACGCGTGTGACCGTGCCTTCGGGTTTCTTGGCCAGAGGACCGGAAATCCCCTGCCTGACGGATTCTGCTGCTGGGTAAAAGTTAGTCCCCACAGCCTCGGACTCCGGGTCCGGTAAGAAAGCTTCGATCAGGGCGAGCTCTACAGCTACCAGCCCCTGACCTCTTCTTAGCACGATTCCCACAGAGCTCCTGGTCTTTCTTTCCTATTACTGCTTCTCTTCTTCTCTCTACTCTTCTTCCTAACCCTGCCTCAGCCCCAGGTTTATATAGGGGAAGTTCTTCCCCTCCCAGGACTGGGCAGGAGGTGTGGCATGCATAGGATCCCTGACCAAGAGACCTCCTGCCTGCTCTCAGACATAACATTGCTGTTACTGTGGAAACCAGACCCCTGGGGTGCCACATTCCCCCCTAGTGAAATTTAGTACTCCAGGACTAAACATATTTTTAGAAAAACATAACAAGGTATAAACAATAATAATACAATAAGAAAAACACATAAAGATGGTCACGGCGTGTCCGCAACCGGGTGCAGTTTTGAAGACAAGCAAGGTGTCCATTTCACCAAAACAGGGAGACGTAACCAGGTAGGGGTCTGTCCTGCCCCGAGTCCTTAACAGTCTTTAGTCCATTCCTAGGTTACGCTCCAACCAATTGTACAAGGATTCCCGGTAAATCCACCAAGGACTCCTAAAAATAACTAGAAACACATAATTATTTACAAGTAACAGACAGGTCACAAATAAAACAATTTAAACACTTCAAATCCTCCAACGTGCGGGTAACTGGCCTCTAGTGGCCCTAGTGGACCTACGGAGCTGACTGTCTGGCCCTGAACTACAGGGTGTAGGAGCTGTCAAGGGTAAACTGGGCAGCTGTCTACGGGCTCTTTGGCTCACTAGGGGTACGGCAGGCTCACTATAAGCAGAGGGTTGATCCTCCTGTTCTGCTTGTGTGGAGTCTTTTGCCTCCTGGACCGGCTGCTCTCCCAGCTCTACCTGTTGCTCCGTAGGCACTTGGGATGCTGGTTGGAGGAACTTGAGGACGGGTACCACAACTGCACCATTGACTTGAGTCCAGGACCGAGGGAAGTCTCCGAGCACAGTACTAACCATATCTTCCCTTTCCTCTACGGGTCGAGGGTCTTCTTGTTCCCCTTCTGGGTTCCGTAGCTGTTCGGGACACTTCTTCAGGTGATCCCGGGATACAATGGCTGTGGTTTCCCCTCCGTCTTTACTGATGGTACAAACCTTTGAGTTGTCGTGGCTTGAGGGCAGTACGGTGTACGGGTCCTTCTCCCACTGGTCGTCCAACTTGTGGAGCCGTCTCTTCCTCTTCAAGACCTGCTCTCTGGGTACCAGGGGAACAGCGGGAGCATACTGGTTGTAAGTTTTCTCTTGTCTTTCCCTAGCCAGACAGAGACTTCGCTCCACGCTCTCCTGTACTTTCCGGTACTGCTGCTGCCTCTCTGTGTCCCAGTCTGCTTCTGGTGAAGTGTCCTCGGGTGTCAGGACTCCCATCTCCAGGTCAACAGGTAGCTTACCAGGCCTTGCCCTCATTAGGTAAGCCGGGGTACAGTTGGTGGAACCTACAGGGATGTAGTTGTATAGGTCCACCAGGTCGGGCAGCTTCTCAGGCCACAGACTGCGTTCTTCCAGGGGCAATGTTTTTAGAAGATCTATCACCACCTGGTTCATTTTCTCACAAAGTCCATTAGTTTGCGGATGATAGGGTGTCGTCCTGATCTTCCGGCAGCCATACAGAGTACAGAACTCTTGGAAGACCTCCGCTTCAAAGGCAGGTCCCTGGTCCGTCAGCACCTGCTCTGGGTAGCCGTGTGGACGGCAGAAGTGCTGCTGGAAGGCTCTAGCTGCTGTTTGAGCCGTTAAGTCCTTGACGGGGACGACAACCAAGAACCGGGAGTAGTGATCCACGATGGTTAATGCGTAGACGTAGCCACTTCTGCTTGGGGTCAGTTTTAAATGATCCAAGGCCACCAGTTCCAACGGCTGCCGGGTGACGATGGACTGAAGGGGGGTCTTCTGGCTGGCACGGTCCTTCCTTCTTAGGTTGCATGGGCCAAAGTCTCTGCACCACCTCTCGATGGTTCCTCTCATGCCTACCCAATGGAACCGCCCGCGCAGCAGGAACTCCAGCTTCTTCCATCCGAAGTGCCCAGCCTGTTAGAACCTTGCTCTTAGGTTTTTTTTCCTTTGCTGGTCACATGACCTTGTTAGCCTATTTAATCCTGCTCCGCCCTTCTGGCTTTGCTGGACTTCATTGTATATCTACTTTCTAGCTAGCCTGTGCTCTGTGTCTTGCTCTGTTAGTTTGCTTGGTCTACTGACCTCTATGTTCTATATATTTTGTTTGTTCGTCTGTCTGCTACTATTTCTGTTAGGAGGTGTCTCATATTTCTCCCAGTCCTTAGTACTTGTAGGGATTCCTTCCCCACATCTATAGGTCTCCGTACAGACTAGCTTAGGACTTTAGCAGGTCTGATCGCAGGATCAGGTCCCCTGTTACATCGTAGGGATTCAGCTGAGTTCTATCATAGGGACAGATCTCCTCTCTTTCCTTAGCTCTAGTAGCAGAACATAACAGTAAGTCCAGCCTGCAAATTCTCTAAGGAAAGATTTTTCTGTTCCATCATGGTGTCGGTTCAGGATTTGGCTCATCGCCTGCAGGGACTCACTCTGGAGGTGGCCGAGCTCCGTCAGCACGTGAGTAGCTGTCCTGGAGCACATTTCTTGGAGCCTAAGGTATGTTTGCCGGATTTATTTTTTGGTGAACACCGAGAATTTTTTTCATTTAAAAATGCTTGCTTATTGTATTTTCATTTGAGACCTAAGTCCTCTGGGGATGAATCCCAGCGCGTAGGGTTCATAATGTCACTTTTGCGCAAAGAGCCTCAGGAGTGGGCCTTTTCTTTGCAAACTAGTGATACATGCTTCAGATCAGTGGATAGTTTTTTTTCTGCTTTGGGACTATTATATGATGATCCTGACCGTGTCGCATCAGCTGAGACTGAGTTGAGACGTTTAAAACAGGGATCAGGTAATGTGGAAAAATATTGTACTCATTTCCGTCGTTGGTCTACTCAAACAGGGTGGAACGATTCTGCTCTGAAAAGTCTATTTCTTGCTGGGCTCAGTGAAAGGGTTAAAGACCTGCTAATTGCTTATCCTACACCTGAAGATTTGCAACAGGCTATGCAATTAGCTATACGGGTGGATAGAAGACTGCGTGCAAGGGTTAATGAGAGCAAATCCTCTGCTATGTCAGTTTCTGGTTATGAGAATGTGTGTACTAACAGTGGTGAACCGATGGAGATTGGATCGGTGGCACCTCGCTCTCAAGAAAAAGACCGTCGATTTTCTGAAGGCTTGTGTTTCTATTGCGGAAAATCTGGTCATTTGATTAAAGGCTGTGAGCTTCGTATGAAGAAAGAAAAAAAAATGGTCAGTCACGCCCGTATTGCCTGTTTAAATTCCAAGGGTATATTTTTAGCTGCTTCCACGATTGCTCAGAAAAAATTAATGGAATTTCGGGTGTTTGTCGATTGTGGGTCTACTCTGAATGTAATTGATGGGGGATTCGTGGAAAAACTCAATTTAGAACCTGAACCTTTATCATCCCTCATTGCTGTGGTTTCTGTGGATGGTTCCCCTTTGAAGAATATTACTCTCAAGGTCTGTGAATTTCCTCTTACTATTAATGGTGTTCACCATGAGAAATTGGATTTGGTAGTGTTGAATAACTTGCCTTCTCCAGTAATATTGGGATTGCCCTGGTTAAAATTTCACAATCCTGTACTGGATTGGTCTACCAGTGAAATTAAATCCTGGAGCCATAAATGTTATGACAAGTGTTGTAACGGGCGTATTGCAGCTTTGGATAGGGGAGAATTGCCTGTTCCTATTCAGGATTTTTGGAGAGTTTTTTCTGAGAAGGAATCGCAGGTTTTGCCTCCCCATAGAGACTATGATTGTTCTATTGAATTTGTCCCTGGAGCGACTCTTCCTAAAAGTCGTTTATTTAACCTTACTATTCCTGAGAGGAAGGCTTTGGAGGAATACATACAGACAAGTTTGGCCGCCGGTCACATTAGGCCCTCTAAGTCTCCTGTGGCGGTTGGATTTTTTTTTGTAAAAAAAAAGGACGGCGGTTTACGTCCTTGTCTGGATTTTCGTGAGATTAACAAAATTACTGTACGCAATCCTTACCCACTGCCATTGATTCCTGATCTGTTTAACCAGTTAATGGGGGCCAAGTGGTTCTCTAAAATTGACCTTAAGGGGGCATACAATCTGTTGCGCATGAAGGAGGGTGACGAATGGAAGACTGCTTTTAACACTCCTGTGGGTCATTTTGAGAATCTGGTTATGCCTTTTGGTCTTACTAATGCTCCTGCATTTTTTCAGAATCTGATTAATGACATCCTTAGACCTTTGATCGGTAAAAATGTGGTTGTGTATTTGGATGACATTTTGATTTATTCGCCGGATCTGGAGTCTCATTGGCGGAGCGTGCGTGAGGTATTACAGTTATTAATGGACAATTCGCTTTTTGCTAAGCTGGAGAAATGTGAGTTCGCTGTACAGAGAATTAGTTTTTTGGGCTACATTATCTCCAGCAAAGGTTTTGAGATGGATCCGGTTAAGGTTCAGGCTGTGCAGGAATGGCCTAGGCCTATTGGTTTGAAATCGATACAGAGGTTTTTGGGTTTCGCCAATTACTACAGAAAATTCATAAAAATTTTTTCTAGTATTGTCAAACCTCTGACTGATCTCACCAGGAAAGGTGCCAATGCGGTTCAGTGGTCTTCTGAGGCCATTGAAGCTTTTGTGTATCTCAAGGAGAGGTTCACCTCTGCTCCCATCCTTATGCAGCCTGATGTTACTAGGCCGTTTTTGGTTGAGGTTGATGCTTCCTCTGTGGGGGTTGGCGCAGTATTGTCTCAGGATAACGGGGATGGATTACATCCCTGTGCCTTTTTTTCAAAAAAATTTTCGGAGACTGAACTGAATTACGATATTGGTAATCGGGAATTATTGGCTATTAAACTCGCATTTGAACACTGGCGCCACTTCTTGGAAGGTGCGGAATTTCCCGTTCAGGTTCTTACGGATCATAAAAATCTGATATATCTTGATGCTGCCAAGCGCCTGAATGCCCGTCAGGCTAGGTGGGCACTGTTTTTCTCGCGGTTTAATTTATCCGTTACTTACATCCCTGGTACTAAGAATGTTAAGGCGGATGCCTTGTCTCGCAGTTTTTCTCCCATAGTCGGTGCTGAGAAAGAGGAGAACATTTTACAAGAAGGTGTTGTGATAGCTGCTTTGGACTCCGTTTTGGAAAATGAGATTCTTAAAGCACAGGAGAATGCCCCTTCTAACACTCCTCATGGGAGGTTGTTTGTGCCTGGGACCTTTAGGAGAGATTTGTTTGTTGAGTGTCACGAATCTCGGTTGGCAGGTCATCCCGGAATCTCTGAGACCAAGAGACTGGTGGGTCGCAGTTTTTGGTGGCCTGGATGGCAGAAGGAAGTCATTAAGTGGGTGCGTCAATGTACTATATGTGCTAGATCTAAGTCCTCACATACTCCTGCTGCGGGGTTGCTTTGTCCTTTGGAGGTTCCCAGTGCTCCTTGGACACATTTGGCTATGGACTTTATAACTGACCTTCCCCCCTCTGAGGGTTTTACTGTCATCTGGGTGGTCGTGGACCGTTTTAGCAAGATGTGTCACTTGGTTCCTTTCGTCAAACTGCCCTGCGCTAAAACTCTCGCTAAGGCCTTTGTCAAGGAAATTGTCAGACTTCATGGCGTTCCTACTGACATTGTTTCTGATAGGGGTCCTCAGTTCGTGGCTCGTTTTTGGCGTGCCTTTTGTGATAGGTTGGGAGTTCATTTGTCGTTCTCGTCCGGATATCATCCTGAATCTAATGGCCAGACAGAAAGGAAAAACCAGGATGTTGAGCAGTTCTTGCGTTGTTTTGTGGCAGACAATCAAGAGGGGTGGTCTGAGTTTCTGCCACTTGCTGAATTTGCTCTGAACAATCATACATCTTCTTCTGCTGGTTGTTCGCCTTTTTTTTGTTGTTCTGGGAGACATCCGTCGTTTGGGTCGTTCTCCAAGTTGGGATCTGCCGTGCCTGAGGAGGAGAATTTTTCCGGTGATTTGGAGAGAGTTTGGACGGATGTGCGTGGTAATCTTCAGGAGGCCAACAGAAAATCTAAAGACTACTTTGATAGGAAACGACAGGAGGTTTTGTTCGCTGTTGGTGACATGGTTTGGTTGTCCTCTAGGAATCTGCGGTTGAGGATTCCTTCAAAGAAATTGGGTCCCAAGTTTGTAGGGCCCTTTAAGGTGCTTCAGGTTGTCAACCAATCTGCTGTTAGGTTGGAGGTTCCTACCTCCTGGAGAATTAATCCGGTATTTCATGTCTCTCTGTTGAAAAAAGCTGTTGTATCGGATTGTGACGCCTCTGCCTCTGTTCCTCCGGTGGTGGAGGACGGGGAATATGAAATTTCTCGCATCCTTAACTCTAGACGGTATAGAGGTAGTTTGCAGTATCTTGTGGCCTGGAAAGGTTTCGGTCCCGAGGATAACTCTTGGGTGAGGTCTGATGATGTTTCCGCGTCCAGACTTATCAGAGCGTTTCACAGGAGATTTCCTGATAAGCCTGGTCCTAGGGGATCCGGAGGATCCTCTTAGAAGGGGGGGTACTGTTAGAACCTTGCTCTTAGGTTTTTTTTCCTTTGCTGGTCACATGACCTTGTTAGCCTATTTAATCCTGCTCCGCCCTTCTGGCTTTGCTGGACTTCATTGTATATCTACTTTCTAGCTAGCCTGTGCTCTGTGTCTTGCTCTGTTAGTTTGCTTGGTCTACTGACCTCTATGTTCTTTATATTTTGTTTGTTCGTCTGTCTGCTACTATTTCTGTTAGGAGGTGTCCCATATTTCTCCCAGTCCTTAGTACTTGTAGGGATTCCTTCCCCACATCTATAGGTCTCCGTACAGACTAGCTTAGGACTTTAGCAGGTCTGATCGCAGGATCAGGTCCCCTGTTACATCGTAGGGATTCAGCTGAGTTCTATCATAGGGACAGATCTCCTCTCTTTCCTTAGCTCTGGTAGCAGAACATAACACAGCCCCGTCGTGGTATGCCTCCATCACCATAGCTGCGTCCCTTCTTGGCACCACTACTTGCCAGACCAGTTCATGCGTCTGGGAGTTAACCATTCTGCGGCACAACTTCCCCTTGTAAAGGAACAGTCGACTCTTCTCAGCCCACAGTTGCTTGGTCTCCTCCGGAGCGTCCGGGTCAAGGCGAGCTTCTGGCTGAGTCCGCATCTCCATCACCAGCCGGACGGCAGGGTCACTGTCTTGCGTTTCCGCCCAGTTGTAGTGAGGTAAGGGGTTGAACGTAGCGGCTTGCTTACCCCTTACACGGTGGGAATACTGGACAGTCCCATGACGGTGGAACGCAGGGAGTTCGACCTCTTCCAAATCTTCTGAATCCTCACCCTCGTCTGGTAGGTTTGGCATCCTAGACAGGGCGTCCGCGTTGGTATTGGAGCGTCCTGCCCGGTATTTGATTGTGAACTCATAGTTGGACAGGCGGTCCATCCATCTCTGCTCCAGGGCACCGAGCCTTGCCGTGTCCAGATGCGTCAACGGGTTGTTATCCGTGTACACGGTGAACCGGGAAGAGGCGAGGTAGTGTTTAAAGCGTTCGGTGACTGCCCACACCACTGCCAGGAACTCCAGCTTGAATGAGCTGTAATTCTCAGGGTTTCTTTCGGTGGGTCTCAGTTTTCGGCTGGCGTAAGCAATTACCCGTTCCTTCCCCTGCTGGATCTGGGACAGTACGGCTCCTAGCCCGATGTTACTGGCGTCGGTGTAGAGGATAAAGGGCTGGCTATAATCAGGGTACGCCAGGATTTCATCCCCCGTGAGGGCCATCTTCAGCTGGCGGAAGGACTCTTCTTCTAACTTCTCCCATCTGAAGGGCGGCTTCTGGTTCCTGGCCTTCCGGGACTGGCCTATCAGGAGGTCCTGCATAGGAGCTGCCTTTTTGGTGAAACCGGGAATGAATCTGCGGTAGTAGCCTACCAACCCGAGGAACTGCCGCACTTCCTTTACACTGGAGGGACTTGGCCATTCCTTAATTGCGGTGATCTTATCAGGGTCGGGAGCCACTCCATCAGCGCTCACCACGTGTCCCAGGTACTGCACCTTTGGTTTCAGGAGGTGACACTTGGAGGGTTTCACCTTTAGGCCGTAGTTTGCCAGAGCTTCGAACACTTCCGCCAGGTGTTTCAGGTGATCCTCGTAGGTTTTGGAATAGACGATGACATCGTCCAGGTATAGCAGGACCGTCTCGAAGTTTCGGTGTCCCAGACAGCATTCCATCAACCGTTGGAAGGTTCCTGGTGCGTTGCAGAGTCCGAACGGCATGCAGGTAAACTCGCTAAGTCCCATCGGGGTGGTGAATGCGGTCTTCTCCCGGTCCGCCTCTGCTACAGGAACCTGCCAGTACCCGCTAGTAAGATCCAAAGTGGAGAAGAAATTAGCAGATCTTAAAGCAGCCAAAGACTCCTCTATCCTTGGTAAAGGTTACGCATCTTTGTGTGTGATATGGTTGATTTTCCGGTAATCTACACACATTCTCATGGTGTTGTCTTTTTTTTTAACCAAGACTAGTGGAGCTGCCCAGGGGCTACAGCTATCCCTGATTACCCCAGCCTCCTTCATGTCTCTGAGCATCCCCTTGGCGTGTTGGTAATGTGCAGGGGGTATGGGTCGGTATCTCTCCTTTATGGGAGGATGATCTCCCGTGGGGATGTGGTGTTCTACCCCCTTGACTCGCCCGAAGTCTAACGGGTGTTTACTAAACACTCTCTCATTGAACCACCCGATAGACTCCCTGTTTCTGGTGTGAGGGAGTGGAGTCAGTACCCAAATGTAGTTGCTGACACCAGTCCTCCATTGTTTTCTCAGAGCCGTTACCTTCCTCCGGAGAAGATGGAGGCAAGGGTTCTATGGACTGTATGGAATTTCGATTGATGGTATACAATTTGGCCAGCGTGGCATACCGGGGCAGGTACACTTCCCTCTTCCCGATGTTCACTACGCGAACGGGCACCCTCCCATGGCGTACATTGACCACCCCCCGTGCTGTCAAAATGGTGGGCTTACTGTCTGAGTAAACTGGTTCTACCATTGCCTGGTAATCTCTACCTCTCAGACCAATAGCTGCCCGGCACCAAATCATCATTTCACTTTTTGGGGGCATGGCAATAGGGAAAGGGTCACACATTCTCACACTACCAATCTCACCACCGGAGAGTTCCACCTGTTGCTGTCGCATCAGTGCCCGGATCTCTTTCTGGAGCACTCGCTGCTCGCCGGAGCTGGCGTTCTTGGCAACCTGCTGTAAAATGAAAATCACTTCTGCAAGACAATTTTCAATCACATTAGTTCCTAGAGTTATCTTTGGGTGACTCTCGTGTTTGTCAATGTCTACAATGATCAGTCCCTGTGCTGCCAGTTCGACTCTACCGATTTTAATGGTCACCTCTTTAAATCCGATCTGTGGCACGGGCTGACCATTGCTGGCGATGATACTCAAGTCGTCGTCAGGGTAGCGGGTTATATCCGAGTCATTCCAGTACTGCTTGAAGAGCACGTACGGGATGGTGGTGACCTGTGACCCGGTGTCCAGTAGGGCACTCATAGGAATGCCATCCAGTACCACAGGCAAGACTGGACGTCCTCCCACGTATTTGTCACGCCAGTTCGATGGGCCTGATGATCTTTTTCCTAGGGGTTGGCCCTCTACCCTAGGTTGGGCCAGTTTAAAGGACAGTACCTTGCCATATGTCCGGGTTGATTGCAGCGGCGGCAGATGGGTTGTCCGTCCTCGTTGTATCGGTCGCTGGGTCTTCCTCTGGCCGGTGGGGTCCTCCTTGGTCGACGCCACGGGATGTCCTCCGGTCCGGATGCCAGCTGGATCTTCCCCGAAGTGGAAACCTGTAAAGACTGCACAGTTCGGGTTAGCGCAGCAACGCTTTTAGCTAGCTCTTGGACCTGATGGTGCAGGTCTGGAGCCGGGTCATTGCTCAAAGCCTGCGCATCAGTTCCCACAGGCCCTGCCGACAAGGGCGCCGCCTCCTGGTGGTAAGTGGTAGTGGGGCGTCTGTGGGTCACAACGCCACCTGGTGCTGGTTCTCGGAGCACCCGGATGGCTCTGTCCTTGAACTGTGCAAATCCCAGATGAGGGTCCTGTAAGGCCATTGCCCGCAACTGAGTTCGGTGGGCATTGCAATATAAACCCTCTATAAATTGTTCAGTCAACAGCCTGTCCTCGTCTCCCACGCCGTCAGGGTCGGTCTGCTTAATGGCTCTCAGGGCATCTTGTAGGTTCAGGGCATAGTCCCTTATACTCTCTTGTGCTCGCTGCTTGCACCCGTAGAATCTAAGCTTGATCTCGGCTGAGGTGCGGGTATCAAAGGTGTCCCTCAGCCGGGTTAGTATCCCTGCGACAGTCCTCCCCCCAGGTGGCCAGGACTTTACCTCCCTTTGGGCTGCCCCGGTTAATTGGGCCACCAGAATGCTCACTTTTTGCTCTTCTGTGAGGGGGTACACCTGGAAGAGGCTATCCAGCTTTTCTCTAAAGTCATGCAGGGTATGTGACTCCCCTGAGTACTGGGGTAGCCAGGCTGCCCCCGGGATATAGGGCATGGTGAAAGGTATGACCGCAACAGCGGTGGCGCTGGCGGGGGTTGGAGTGGTGAAGCTCTCCTCCGTATCCGACATCCTTCTCCCCCCTATTGGACCGTGGCCTACCTTGCAATGATCCTCTTCCGTAGGCCGCGGCTCCGCAGTGGATCGTCAGGGTTGAGGACCTTCCGTCGCGCTCCTGTGACGTCGGCGTCGGCTCGGCTCCTTCCAGGACCTTACGCAGCGTCCGGACGTGAGGCGGGGCTTCAGTTCTCGCGCGCTTTCGGAGTCCACGCCCCTCTTCTTCCCGCGCGGCGTCCTCAAGATGGCGTCCAATGGCGGGAAAACTCCACGGATGGCGGGAAGAAGGCCGAAGATGGCGCCGGATGGCGGGAATCTTCACCACAGGTAAGTTAAAAAGTCTCTTTTTCAGGCACGCTGTACCCGGTGGTTGCGGGCACGAAATCCTGCCGACTACGCCAAAAGTTGACGCGCCCCTGGGCCTGCTTTCTGGTGTAGCGTTGCGCACGCAGGGGTTACCCGGAGCCGGATCTATTAGGGGTGGTAGTCCTTGTGGCGGTGACCCGGTCCGTGCCCAGGGAGTCAGACTGAGTGGCGGTGTACGTAGCAGTAGATATTGGACGACTACGCCACCCGTTGAATGCAGCTATGGAGCCGCCGCTGCAGGGCAGACCGCTGAGGCCGGTGACACAGTTATGCAGCGGAGATGGTATAACCCCCAACGGGAGGGGTATGGCCTCAGGGCAGCCGACGTGGATGATGGGGGTAGCAGGAACCACTCGGAGACGGTACGGTGTAGTTCAGGGTCTTTACTGGTGACAAAGACAGACCCTCCCGGAGTACTGGCTAGCGAATGGGGCCTGGTCAGTCCTTGAGCAGATGGGATTTCCCCTGGCCAGGCGGAGCTGTAGGCCTTCCCAACTAACTGTACTCTTCTGGCTACCTTGCTAGAGGCGGGTAAAAGTAGCCCACGTCCCTGAGTGTACCGTGTGGTGCTCACCCGTATGGCCGGTGACTCGGGGCCTTCTATTTGCTTCCGCTCCACGACGGCGGTGCTGGTCCCACGCGTGTGACCGTGCCTTCGGGGTTTCTTGGCCAGAGGACCGGAAATCCCCTGCCTGACGGATTCTGCTGCTGGGTAAAAGTTAGTCCCCACAGCCTCGGACTCCGGGTCCGGTAAGAAAGCTTCGATCAGGGCGAGCTCTACAGCTACCAGCCCCTGACCTCTTCTTAGCACGATTCCCACAGAGCTCCTGGTCTTTCTTTCCTATTACTGCTTCTCTTCTTCTCTCTACTCTTCTTCCTAACCCTGCCTCAGCCCCAGGTTTATATAGGGGAAGTTCTTCCCCTCCCAGGACTGGGCAGGAGGTGTGGCATGCATAGGATCCCTGACCAAGAGACCTCCTGCCTGCTCTCAGACATAACATTGCTGTTACTGTGGAAACCAGACCCCTGGGGTGCCACACAAACACCATGAGGGCTGGCTATCGTGTGTCCACGGCTGCCTCTAGCCAGCCCTTAAATTTTTTTTTTCTTTAATAACACAAACACCATGAGGGCTTGCTATGGTGTGTCCACGGCTGCCTCTAGCCAGCCCTAAAATTATTATTTTTTCTTTAATAACACAAACACCATGAGGGCTGGCAATCGTGTGTCCACGGCTGCCTCTAGCCAGCCCTCAAATTTTTTTTTTCTTTAATAACACAAACACCATGAGGGCTGGTTTTGAGGAAGGGAGCTATGGCCCTGTAAAGTTAGCTTGTTGTCCTGTGGAGAAGAGTTTGAGCGGATTGTGGCCCTGTGGAAATGCTTGTGGCTCGGCAGAAGGAGCCAGTGGTCCTGTGGAGAGAGCTGAAGGGGTTGAGGCCCTGTGGAAAGGCCTGTGACCCTGTATAGGGGTCTGTGGCCCCGCAGAGGGGCATGTGGCGATGTAAAGAGAGCTGGAGGGAGTTGTGGCCTGCGGAAAAGGCCATGTAGAGCGGGCTGGAGGGGCCTGTGGAAGGGTCTGAAGTAAGATTTGGGCCTATGAAGTCTTTTTGCGGCAAACAACATGCAACATGATTGCCTGTGGAGAGAGCTGGAGGGACTTGTAGCACTGTGGAAAGGCGTGTGGCCGGGTAGGAGCCTGTGGTCCTGTGGAGAGAGCTGAAGGTGTTGTGGCCCTGTGGAAAGGCCTGTGACCCTGTATAGGGGTCCGTTGCCCTGTGGAGAGAGCTGGAGGTGCTCGTGCCCTATGGAAATGACTATGGCCATGTAGAAAGGCCTTTTGGCCTTGAAGAGGGGGCTTGTGCCCTGCATACGGGCCTTGTGTCTCTGTGGAGAGAGCTAAAGGGGGCTGTGGCCGTGCAGAAAGTGCATTTGGCCCTGTGGAGGGGAGCTATGGCCCAGTAAAGAGAGCTTGTTGTCCTGTGGAGAAGAGTTGGAGGGGATTGTGGCTCTGTGGAAAGGCTTGTGGCCCGGCAGAAGTAGGCAGTGGTGCTGTGGAGAGAGCTGAAGTGGTTGAGACCCTGTGGAAAGGCCTGTGACCCTGTATAGGAGTCTGTGGCCCCGCAGAGGGGCATGTGGCGATGTAAAGAGAGATGGAGGGAGTTGTGGCCTGAGGAAAAGGCCATGTGGAGCGGGCTGGAGAGGCCTGTGGAAGGCTCTGGAGTAAGATTTGGGCCTATGAAGTCCTTTGCAGTAAACAACATGCAACATGATTGCCTGTGGAGAGAGCTGGAGGGGCTTGTGGCACTGTGGAAAGGCCTGTGGCCCAGTAGGAGCCTGTGGTACTGTGGAGAGAGCTGAAGGTTTTGTGGCCCTGTGGAAAGGATTTTAAGCGCAGCAGAAACGCTGCGGAAAAATCCGCAGCATGGGCATTAACATTGCGGAATGCCACTGAGTACCATGGGGTGCGGATTACCAAGTGTTTCACAAGCGTTTCCGCTGCGTAAATTACGCAACATATACGCTTGTAAATCGCTACATGGGCACGCAGCCTGAGGCTGTGTTCACATACCACGCTTTTTTCCGGTCCGGAGGAGAAGTAATGTCACAGAGGAGGATGAAGAATCCTGTTCCTCCTCCCCTTTGTGACATGTCTGCCAGCCCCCATTTCATTTTGCAATATAATACTATACAGTACGAAATCAAAATTAAATAAATCAAGATGTATTAAAAATAATAAAGAATTAATACTTACCCTTTCAGACGCCTTTTTGGTCTATCTGGTGCAGAGCCAAGGCCACGTGCTGAGCGACAGGACCTTCCATGATGTCACAGGAAGGTCCTGTCGCTTGGTATTTGGCTTTGGTTCTGCACCGGATAGCCCTAAAAGGCATCGGAAAGGGTAAGTATTAATTCTATTGTGATGTCATAATACCCCACAACTATTAGTAGAGGCAAAAAAGTGACACATTTATTCCATTTTATTTATTGAAAGAAATTAGGCTTAAACCAAAAATGACATGATGGGGCGGATTGCCTGTAAAGATGCCTTCTTTTTAATGTATTGATCTTCATGGAATAAAGTAAAATTCATCGTATGGAAACCGGTGCCAGCATTCCTTTTTTCATTTTTGGCTTTCAGGCGGTGGCCTACCGCCACTGAGCACCTGACCGGATCCACTGATTGGAAGGAGGGGGGAGCTTTCCATTTCCCAATTTTCTCATTTGGCTCCAAAAATAACATGTCAATCAAGAAAACTGGTATAAAGGAGCATGGCATAGGTGACATTTCTTTGCAAGCATTCAACCTGTGTAAAGAAAAAAAGAATATTAAACAGTGCAGTATACTATATCAGTTTCCTTTACTCGAGCTGACCAATGGTCAATAGGTCACTCAAATGAGTCCTTTTAACTGACTAAAGGGGGGTGGAGGAGGCTGTGGCCCTGATGAAAGAGCTGAAAAGGGTTGTAGCCTTGTAGAAGGAGACTGTGGAGAGAGCTGGAGGGGGTTATTGCCTTGGGGAAATGCCTATGGCTCTGTGGAAGGGACCTGTGGCCCTTTGAAAAAGGCCTTTGGACTTGTGGAGGGGGCTGTGGCCTTGTAAAGGGAGCCTCTGTCCTTTTTGAGAGAGACAGAGGGGGTTGTGGCCTTATGGAAAAGCCTATGACACAGTGAAAGGGCCCTGTGGAGAGAGGTGAAGGCGGTTGTGGCCCTGTATAAATGCCTGTAAACCTGTAGAAGGAGCCTGTTGTTCTGTGGAGAGAGCTTGAGGGGGTTATGGCCCTATGGAAATGACTATGGCCCTGTGGAATGGACCTATGGCTCTTTGCAAAGGGCCTTTGGCCTTGTGGAGGGGGCCCTTGCCCTGTAGAAGGAGCCTGTGGCCCTCTTGAGAGAGCCAGAGGAGGTTGTGGCACTAGTTAAAGGCCAGTGGCCCTGTAGAAAGGCCCCTTGGCCTTGATGAAGGGGCTTGTGCCCTGCAGACGGGCCCCATGACTCTGTATAGAGAGCTGGAGGGGGTTGTGGCCATGTGGAAAGTGCATTTGGCCCTGTGGAGGGGAGCTATGGCCCTGTAAAGAGAGCCTGTTGTCCTGTGGAATTGGAGGGGATTGTGGCCCTGTGGAAAGGCTTGTGGCCGGCAGAAGGAGCCAGTGGTCCTGTGGAGAGAGCTGAAGGGGTTGAGGCCCTGTGGAGAGGCCTGTGACCCTGTATAGGGGTCTGTTGCCCCGCAGAGGGGCATGTGGCGATGTAAAGAGAGCTGGATGGAGTTGTGGCCTGTGGAAAAGGCCATGTGGAGCATGCTGGAGGGGCCTGTGGAAGGCTCTGGAGTAAGATGGGGGCCTATGAAGTCCTTTGCAGTAAACATCTAAATTTTCAAGCTTCGTGTCCGATTTGCAACAGGGTTGACTCCAATGTTGCCGAACTGCAACAAAAATTGACTCTTGTTGCAAAAGTGCAACATGATTGCCTGTGGAGAGAGCTGGATGGTGCTTGTGGCACTGTGGAAAGACCTGTGGCCCGGTAGTAGCCTGTGGTCCTGTGGAGAGAGCTGAAGGTGTTGTGGCCCTGTGGAAAGGCCTGTGACCCTGTATAGGGGTCCGTTGCCCTGTGGAGAGAGCTGGAGGGGCTTGTGCCCTATGGAAATGACTATGGCCATGTAGAAAGGCCCTTTGGCCTTGAAGAGGGGGCTTGTGTCCTGCAGACGGGCCCTGTGTCTCTGTGGAGAGAGCTAAAGGGGGCTGTGGCCGTGCAGAAAGTGCATTTGGCCCTGTGGAGGTGAGCTATGGCTCTGTAAAGAGAGCTTGTTGTCCTGTGGAGAAGAGTTGGAGGGGATTGTGGCCCTGTGGAAATGCTTGTGGCCCGGCAGAAGGAGCCAGTGGTCCTGTGGAGAGAGCTGAAGGGGTTGAGGCCCTGTGGAAAGGCCTGTGACCCTGTATAGGGGTCTGTGGCCCTGCAGAGGGGCATGTGGCGATGTAAAGAGAGCTGGAGGGAGTTGTGGCCTGCGGAAAAGGCCATGTGGAGCGGGCTGGAGGGGCCTGTGGAAGGGTCTGAAGTAAGATTTGGGCCTATGAAGTCCTTTTTTCGGTAAACAACATGCAACATGATTGCCTGTGGAGAGAGCTAGAGGGACTTGTAGCACTGTGGAAAAGCCTGTGGCCGGGTAGGAGCCTGTGGTCCTGTGGAGAGAGCTGAAGGTGTTGTGGCCCTGTGGAAAGGCCTGTGACCCTGTATAGGGGTCCGTTGCCCTGTGGAGAGAGCTGGAGGGGCTTGTGCCCTATGGAAATGACTATGGCCATGTAGAAAGGCCCTTTGGCCTTGAAGAGGGGGCTTGTGTCCTGCAGACGGGCCCTGTGTCTCTGTGGAGAGAGCTAAAGGGGGCTGTAGCCGTGCAGAAAGTGCATTTGGCCCTGTGGAGGGGAGCTATGGCTCTGTAAAGAGAGCTTGTTGTCCTGTGGAGAAGAGTTGGAGGGGATTGTGGCCCTGTGGAAATGCTTGTGGCCCGGCAGAAGGAGCCAGTGGTCCTGTGGAGAGAGCTGAAGGGGTTGAGGCCCTGTGGAAAGGCCTGTGACCCTGTATAGGGGTCTGTGGCCTCGAAGAGGGGCATGTGGCGATGTAAAGAGAGCTGGAGGGAGTTGTGGCCTGCGGAAAAGGCCATGTGGAGCGGGCTGGAGGGGCCTGTGGAAGGGTCTGAAGTAAGATTTGGGCCTATGAAGTCCTTTTTTCGGTAAACAACATGCAACATGATTGCCTGTGGAGAGAGCTAGAGGGACTTGTAGCACTGTGGAAAAGCCTGTCGCCGGGTAGGAGCCTGTGGTCCTGTGGAGAGAGCTGAAGGTGTTGTGGCCCTGTGGAAAGGCCTGTGACCCTGTATAGCGGTCCGTTGCCCTGTGGAGAGAGCTTGAGGGGCTCGTGCCCTATGGAAATGACTATGGCCATGCAGAAAGGCCTTTTGGCTTTGAAGAGGGGGCTTGTGCCCTGCAGACGGGCCCTGTGACTCTGTGGAGAGGGCTGTTGGGAGTTGTGGCCGTGTGGAAAGTGCATTTGGCACTGTGGAGGTGAGCTATGGCCCTGTAAAGAGAGCTTCTTGTCCTGTGGAGAGAGCTGGAGGGTGTTGTGGCCATGTGGAAAGGTTTGTGGCCCTATGGATAGCCCCTTTGGCCTTGTGGAAGGGGCTGTGGCCCTGTGGTGAGAGGTGGAAGGAGTTTTGGGCAGTGGAAAAGCCTGTGGTCCTGTGGAGACAGCTGAAGGGGTTGAGGCCCTGTGGAAAGGCCTGTGACTCTGTATAGAGGTCTGTGGCCCCGCAGAGGGGCATGTGGCGATGTAAAGAGAGCTGGAGGGAGTTGTGGCCTGAGGAAAAGGCCATGTGGAGTGGGCTGGAAAGGCCTGTGGAAGGCTCTGGAGTAAGATTTGGGCCTATGAAGTCCTTTGCAGTAAACAACATGCAACATGATTGCCTGTGGAGAGAGCTAGAGGGGCTTGTGGCACTGTGGAAAGGCCTGTGGCCCAGTAGGAGCCTGTGGTCCTGTGGAGAGAGCTGAAAGTGTTGTGGCCCTGTGGAAAGGCCTGTGACCCTGTATAGGGGTCCGTTGCCCTGTGGAGAGAGCTGGAGGGGCTTGTGCCCTATGGAAATGACTATGGCCATGTAGAAACGCCTTTTGGCCTTGAAGAGGGGGCTTGTGCCCTGCAGACGGGCCTTGTGTCTCTGTGGAGAGAGCTAAAGGGGGCTGTGGCCATGCAGAAAGTGCATTTGGCCATGTGGAGGGGAACTATGGCCCGGTAAAGAGAGCTTGTTGTCGTGTGGAGAAGAGTTGGAGGGGATTGTGGCCCTGGGGAAAGGCCTGTGACCCTGTATATGGGTCCGTTGCCCTGTGGAGAGAGCTGGAGGGGCTCGTGCCCTATGGAAATGACTATGGCCATGTAGAAAGGCCTTTTGGCCTTGAAGAGGGGGCTTTTGCCCTGCAGACGGGCCTTGTGACTCTGTGGAGAGAGCTGTTGGGAGTTGTGGCCGTGTGGAAAGTGCATTTGGCCCTGTGGAGGTGAGCTATGGCCCTGTAAAGAGAGCTTCTTGTCCTGTGGAGAGAGCTGGAGGGTGTTGTGGCCCTGTGGAAATGTCTGTGGCCCTATGGATAGGCTCTTTAGCCTTGTGGAAGGGGCTGTGGCCCTGTGGTGAGAGCTGGAAGGAGTTGTGGGCTGTGGAAAAGCCTGTGGTCCTGTGGAGAGAGCTGAAGGGGTTGAGGCCCTGTGGAAAGGCCTGTGACCCTGTATAGGGGTCTGTGGCCCCGCAGAGGGGCATGTGGCAATGTAAAGAGAGCTGGAGGGAGTTGTGGCCTGCGGAAAAGGCCATGTGGAGCGGGCTGGAGGGGCCTGTGGAAGGGTCTGAAGTAAGATTTGGGCCTATGAAGTCCTTTTGCGGTAAACAACATGAAACATGATTGCCTGTGGAGAGAGCTGGAGGGACTTGTAGCACTGTGGAAAGGCCTGTGGCCGGGCTGGAGCCTGTGGTCCTGTGGAAGAGCTGAAGGTGTTGTGGCCCTGTGGAAAGGCCTGTGACCCTGTATAGCGGTCCGTTGCCCTGTGGAGAGAGCTGGAGGGGCTCGTGCCCTATGGAAATGACTATGGCCATGCAGAAAGGCCTTTTGGCTTTGAAGAGGGGGCTTGTGCCCTGCAGACGGGCCCTGTGACTCTGTGGAGAGGGCTGTTGGGAGTTGTGGCCGTGTGGAAAGTGCATTTGGCCCTGTGGAGGTGAGCTATGGCCCTGTAAAGAGAGCTTCTTGTCCGGTGGAGAGAGCTGGAGGGTGTTGTGGCCATGTGGAAAGGTTTGTGGCCCTATGGATAGGCCCTTTGGTCTTGTGGAAGGGGCTTTGGCCCTGTGGTGAGAGGTGGAAGGAGTTGTGGGCTGTGGAAAAGCCTGTGGTCCTGTGAAGACAGCAGAAGGGGTTGAGGCCCTGTGGAAAGGCCTGTGACCCTGTATAGGGGTCTGTGGCCCCGCAGAGGGTGCATGTGGCGATGTAAAGAGAGCTGGAGGGAGTTGTGGTCTGAGGAAAAGGCCATGTGGAGTGGGCTGGAAAGGCCTGTGGAAGGCTCTGGAGTAAGATTTGGGCCTATGAAGTCCTTTGCAGTAAACAACGTGCAACATGATTGCCTGTGGAGAGAGCTGGAGGGGCTTGTGGCACTGTGGAAAGGCCTGTGGCCCAGTAGGAGCCTGTGGTCCTGTGGAGAGAGCTGAAAGTGTTGTGGCCCTGTGGAAAGGCCTGTGACCCTGTATAGGGGTCCGTTGCCCTGTGGAGAGAGCTGGAGGGGCTTGTGCCCTATGCAAATGACTATGGCCATGTAGAAACGCCTTTTGGCCTTGAAGAGGGGGCTTGTGCCCTGCAGACGGGCCTTGTGTCTCTGTGGAGAGAGCTAAAGGGGGCTGTGGCCATGCAGAAAGTGCATTTGGCCCTGTGGAGGGGAGCTATGGCCCGGTAAAGAGAGCTTGTTGTCGTGTGGAGAAGAGTTGGAGGGGATTGTGGCCCTGGGGAAAGGCCTGTGACCCTGTATAGGGGTCCGTTGCCCTGTGGAGAGAGCTGGAGGGGCTCGTGCCCTATGGAAATGACTATGGCCATGTAGAAAGGCCTTTTGGCCTTGAAGAGGGGGCTTGTGCCCTGCAGACGGGCCTTGTGACTCTGTGGAGAGAGCTGTTGGGAGTTGTGGCCGTGTGGAAAGTGCATTTGGCCCTGTGGAGGTGAGCTATGGCCCTGTAAAGAGAGCTTCTTGTCCTGTGGAGAGAGCTGGAGGGTGTTGTGGCCCTGTGGAAATGTCTGTGGCCCTATGGATAGGCCCTTTAGCCTTGTGGAAGGGGCTGTGGCCCTGTGGTGAGAGCTGGAAGGAGTTGTGGGCTGTGGAAAAGCCTGTGGTCCTGTGGAGAGAGCTGAAGGGGTTGAGGCCCTGTGGAAAGGCCTGTGACCCTGTATAGGGGTCTGTGGCCCCGCAGAGGGGCATGTGGCGATGTAAAGAGAGCTGGAGGGAGTTGTGGCCTGCGGAAAAGGCCATGTGGAGCGGGCTGGAGGGGCCTGTGGAAGGGTCTGAAGTAAGATTTGGGCCTATGAAGTCCTTTTGCGGTAAACAACATGAAACATGATTGCCTGTGGAGAGAGCTGGAGGGACTTGTAGCACTGTGGAAAGGCCTGTGGCCGGGCTGGAGCCTGTGGTCCTGTGGAAGAGCTGAAGGTGTTGTGGCCCTGTGGAAAGGCCTGTGACCCTGTATAGCGGTCCGTTGCCCTGTGGAGAGAGCTGGAGGGGCTCGTGCCCTATGGAAATGACTATGGGCTTGTAGAAAGGCCTTTTGGCCTTGAAGAGGGGGCTTGTGCCCTGCAGACGGGCCTTGTGTCTCTGTGGAGAGAGCTAAAGGGGGCTGTGGCCGTGCAGAAAGTGCATTTGGCCCTGTGGAGGGGAGCTATGGCCCTGTAAAGAGAGCTTGTTGTCCTGTGGAGAAGAGTTGGAGGGGATTGTGGCCCTGTGGAAAGGCTTGTAGCCCGGCAGAAGGAGGCAGTGGTCCTGTGGAGAGAGCTGAAGGGGTTGAGGCCCTGTGGAAAGGCATGTGACCCTGTATAGGGGTCTGTGGCCCCGCAGAGGGGCATGTGGCGATGTAAAGAGAGCTGGAGGGAGTTGTGGCCTGAGGAAAAGGCCATGTGGAGCGGGCTGGAGGGGCCTGTGGAAGGCTCTGGAGTAAGGTTTGGGCCTATGAAGTCCTCTGCAGTAAACAACATGCAACATGATTGCCTGTGGAGAGAGCTGAAGCTGTTGTGGCCATGTGGAAAGGACTGTGACCCTGTACAGGGGTCCGTTGCCCTGTGGAGAGAGCTGGAGGTGCTCGTGCCCTATGGGAATGACTATGGCCATGTAGAAAGGCCTTTTGGCCTTGAAGAGGGGCTTGTGCCCTGCAGACGGGCCCTGTGACTCTGTGGAGAGGGCTGTTGGGAGTTGTGGCCGTGTGGAAAGTGCATTTGGCCCTGTGGAGGTGAGCTATGGCCCTGTAAAGAGAGCTTCTTGTCCTGTGGAGAGAGCTGGAGCGTGTTGTGGCCCTGTGGAAAGGTCTGTGGCCCTATGGATAGGCCCTTTAGCCTTGTGGAAGGGGCTGTGGCCCTGTGGTGAGAGCTGGAAGGAGTTGTGGGCTGTGGAAAAGCCTGTGGTCCTGTGGAGAGAGCTGAAGGGGTTGAGGCCCTGTGGAAAGGCCTGTGACCCTGTATAGGGGTCTGTGGCCCCGCAGAGGGGCATGTGGCGATGTAAAGAGAGCTGGAGTGAGTTGTGGCCTGAGGAAAAGGCCATGTGGAGCCGGCTGGAGGGGCCTGTGGAAGGCTCTGGAGTAAGATTTGGGCCTATGAAGTCCTTTGCACTAAAAAACATGCAACATGATTGCCTGTGGAGAGACCTAGAGGGGCTTGTGGCACTGTGGAAAGTCCTGTGGCTCAGTAGGAGCCTGTGATCCTGTGGAGAGAGCTGAAGGTGTTGTGGTCACTCAATTGAGCCCTTTTAACTGATTAAAGGGGGGCGGAGGAGGCTGTGGCCCTGATGAAAGAGCTCAAAGGGGTTGTAGTCTTGTAGAAGGAGCCTGTGGTCCTGTGGAGAGAGCTGGAGGGGGTTATTGCCTTAGGGAAATGCCTATGGCCCTGCGAAAGGGACCTGTGGCTCTTTGAAAAAGGCCTTTGGCCTTGTGGAGGGGGCTGTTGCCTTGTAAAGGGAGCCTCTGTCCTTTTTGAGAGAGACAGAGGGGGTTGTGGCCTTATGACCCTATGACACAGTGAAAGGGCCCTGTCGCCTTGTGGAGAGAGGTGAAGGCGGATGTGTCCCTGTGTATATGCCTGTAAACCTGTAGAAGGAGCCTGCGGTTCTGTGGAGAGAGCTTGAGGGGGGTTATGGCCCTATGGAAATGACTATGGCCCTGTGGAATGGACCTATGGCCCTTTGCAAAGGGCCTTTGGCCTTGTGGAGGGGGCCCTTGCCCTGTAGAAGGAGCCTGTGGCCCTCTTGAGAGAGCCAGAGGAGGTTGTGGCACTATTTAAAGGCCAGTGGCCCTGTAGAAAGGCCCCTTGGCCTTGATGAAGGGGCTTGTGCCCTGCAGACGGGCCCCATGACTCTGTGTAGAGAGCTGGAGGGGGTTGTGGCCATGTGGAAAGTGCATTTGGCCCTGTGGAGGGGAGCTATGGCCCTGTAAAGAGAGCCTGTTGTCCTGTGGAATTGGAGGGGATTGTGGCCCTGTGGAAAGGCTTGTGGCCCGGCAGAAGGAGCCAGTGGTCCTGTGGAGAGAGCTGAAAGGGTTGAGGCCCTGTGGAGAGGCCTGTGACCCTGTATGGGGGTCTGTTGCCCCGCAGAGGGGCATGTGGCGATGTAAAGACAGCTGGATGGAGTTGTGGCCTGTGGAAAAGGCCATGTGGAGCGTGCTGGAGGGGCCTGTGGAAGGCTCTGGAGTAAGATGGGGGCCTATGAAGTCCTTTGCAGTAAACATCTAAATTTTCAAGCTTCGTGTCCGATTTGCAACAGGGTTGACTCCAATGTTGCCGAACTGCAACAAAAATTGACTCTTGTTGCAAAAGTGCAACATGATTGCCTGTGGAGAGAGCTGGATGGTGCTTGTGGCACCGTGGAAAGACCTGTGGCCCGGTAGTAGCCTGTGGTCCTGTGGAGAGAGCTGAAGGTGTTGTGGCCCTGTGGAAAGGCCTGTGACCCTGTATAGGGGTCCGTTGCCCTGTGGAGAGAGCTGGAGGGGCTTGTGCCCTATGGAAATGACTATGGCCATGTAGAAAGGCCCTTTGGCCTTGAAGAGGGGGCTTGTGTCCTGCAGACGGGCCCTGTGTCTCTGTGGAGAGAGCTAAAGGGGGCTGTGGCCGTGCAGAAAGTGCATTTGGCCCTGTGGAGGGGAGCTATGGCTCTGTAAAGAGAGCTTGTTGTCCTGTGGAGAAGAGTTGAAGGGGATTGTGGCCCTGTGGAAATGCTTGTGGCCCGGCAGAAGGAGACAGTGGTCCTGTGGAGAGAGCTGAAGGGGTTGAGGCCCTGTGGAAAGGCCTGTGACCCTGTATAGGGGTCTGTGGCCCCGCAGAGGGGCATGTGGCAATGTAAAGAGAGCTGGAGGGAGTTGTTGTTAGAACCTTGCTGTTAGGTTTTTTTTCCTTTGCTGGTCACATGACCTTGTTGGCCTATTTAATCCTGCTCCGCCCTTCTGGCTTTGCTGGACTTCATTGTATATCTACTTTCTAGCTAGCCTGTGCTCTGTATCTAACTCTGTTAGTTTGCTTGGTCTACGGACCTCTATGTTCTATCTATTTTGTTTGTTCTTCTGTCTGCTACTATTTCTGTTAGGAGGTGTCCCATATTCCTCCCAGTCCTTAGTACTTGTAGGGATTCCCTCCCCACATCTATAGGTCTCCGTACAGACTAGATTAGGACTTTAGCAGGTCTGATCGCAGGATCAGGTTCCCTGTTACATCGTAGGGATTCAGCTGAGTCCTATAGTAGGGACAGATCTCCTCTCTTTCCTTAGCTTTGGTAGCAGAACATAACAGTAAGTCCAGCCTGCAAATTCTCTAAGGAAAGATTTTTTTTTGTTCCATCATGGTGTCGGTTCAGGATTTGGCTAAACACCTGCAGGGACTCTCTCTGGAAGTGGCCGAGCTCCGTCAGCACGTGAGTAACTGTCCTGGAGCATATTTCTTGGAGCCTAAGGTATGTTTGCCGGATTTATTTTTTGGTGAACATCGAGAATTTTTTTCATTTAAAAATGCTTGCTTATTGTATTTTCGTTTGAGACCCAAGTCCTCTGGGGATGAATCCCAGCGCGTAGGGTTCATAATGTCACTTTTGCGCAAAGAGCCTCAGGAGTGGGCCTTTTCTTTGCAACCTAGTGATACATGCTTCAGATCAGTGGATAGTTTTTTTTCTGCTTTAGGACTATTATATGATGATCCTGACCGTGTGGCATCAGCTGAGACTGAGTTGAGACGTTTAAAACAAGGATCAGGTAATGTGGAAAAATATTGTACTCATTTTCGTCGTTGGTCCACTCAAACAGGGTGGAACGATTCTGCTCTGAAAAGTCTATTTCTTGCTGGGCTCAGTGAAAGGGTTAAAGACCTGCTAATTGCTTATCCTACACCTGAAGATTTGCAACAGGCTATGCAATTAGCTATACGGGTGGATAGAAGACTGCGTGCTAGGGTTAATGAGAGCAAATCCTCTGCTATGTCAGTTTCTGGTTATGATAATGTGTGTACTAACAGTGGTGAACCGATGGAGATTGGATCGGTGGCACCTCGCTCTCAAGAAAAAGACCGTCGTTTTTCGGAAGGCTTGTGTTTCTATTGTGGAAAATCTGGTCATTTGATTAAAGGCTGTGAGCTTCGTATGAAGAAAGAAAAAAAAATGGTCAGTCACGCCCGTATTGCCTGTTTAAATTCCAAGGGTGTATTTTTAGCTGCTTCCACGATTGCTCAGGAAAAATTAATGGAATTTCGGGTGTTTGTTGATTGCGGGTCTACACTGAATGTAATTGATGGGGGATTCGTGGAAAAACTCAATTTAAAACCTGAACCTTTATCATCCCCCATTGCTGTGGTTTCTGTGGATGGTTCCCCTTTGAAGAATATTACTCTCAAGGTCAGTGAATTTCCTCTCACTATTAATGGTGTTCACCATGAGAAATTGGATTTGGTAGTGTTGAATAACTTGCCTTCTCCAGTAATATTGGGTTTGCCCTGGTTAAAATTTCACAATCCTGTACTGGATTGGTCTACCAGTGAAATTAAATCCTGGAGCCATAAATGTTATGACAAGTGTTGTAACGGGCGTATTGCAGCTTTGGATAGGGGAGAATTGCCTGTTCCTATTCAGGATTTTTGGAGAATTTTTTCTGAGAAGGAATCGCAGGTTTTGCCTCCCCATAGAGACTATGATTGTTCTATTGAATTTGTCCCTGGAGCGACTCTTCCTAAAAGTCGTTTATTTAACCTTACTATTCCTGAGAGGAAGGCTTTGGAGGAATACATACAGACAAGTTTGGCCGCCGGTCACATTAGGCCCTCTAAGTCTCCTGTGGCGGTTGGATTTTTTTTTGTAAAAAAAAAGGACGGCGGTTTACGTCCTTGTCTGGATTTTCGTGAGATTAACAAAATTACGGTACGCAATCCTTACCCACTGCCATTGATTCCTGATCTGTTTAACCAGTTATTGGGGGCCAAGTGGTTCTCTAAAATTGACCTTAAGGGGGCATACAATCTGTTGCGCATGAAGGAGGGTGATGAATGGAAGACTGCTTTTAACACTCCTGTGGGTCATTTTGAGAATCTGGTTATGCCTTTTGGTCTTACTAATGCTCCTGCATTTTTTCAGAAACTGATTAATGACATCCTTAGACCTTTGATCGGTAAAAATGTGGTTGTGTATTTGGATGACATTTTGATTTATTCGCCAGATCTGGAGTCTCATTGGCGGAGCGTGCGTGAGGTATTACAGTTATTAATGGACAATTCGCTTTTTGCTAAGCTGGAGAAATGTGAGTTCGCTGTACAGAGAATTAGTTTTTTGGGCTACATTATCTCCAGCAAAGGTTTTGAGATGGATCCGGTTAAGGTTCAGGCTGTGCAGGAATGGCCTAGGCCTATTGGTTTGAAATCGATACAGAGGTTTTTGGGTTTCGCCAATTACTATAGAAAATTCATAAAAAATTTTTCTAGTATTGTCAAACCTCTGACTGATCTCACCAGGAAAGGTGCTGATGCGGTTCAGTGGTCTTCTGAGGCCATTGAAGCTTTTGTGTATCTCAAGGAGAGGTTCACCTCTGCTCCCATCCTTATGCAGCCTGATGTTACTAGGCCGTTTTTGGTTGAGGTTGATGCTTCCTCTGTGGGGGTTGGCGCAGTATTGTCTCAGGATAACGGGGATGGATTACATCCCTGTGCCTTTTTTTCAAAAAAATTTTCGGAGACTGAATTGAATTACGATATTGGTAATCAGGAATTATTGGCTATTAAACTCGCATTTGAACACTGGCGCCACTTCTTGGAAGGTGCGGAATTTCCCGTTCAGGTTCTTACGGATCATAAAAATCTGATATATCTTGATGCTGCCAAGCGCCTGAATGCCCGTCAGGCTAGGTGGGCACTGTTTTTCTCGCGGTTTAATTTCTCCGTTACTTACATCCCTGGTACTAAGAATGTTAAGGCGGATGCCTTGTCTCGCAGTTTTTCTCCCATAGTCGGTGCTGAGAAAGAGGAAAACATTTTACAAGAAGGTGTTGTGATAGCTGCTTTAGACTCCGTTTTGGAAGATGAGATTCTTAAAGCTCAGGAGAATGCCCCATCTAACACTCCTCATGGGAGGTTGTTTGTGCCTGGGACCTTTAGGAGAGATTTGTTTGTTGAGTGTCACGAATCTCGGTTGGCAGGTCATCCCGGAATCTCTGAGACCAAGAGACTGGTGGGTCGCAGTTTTTGGTGGCCTGGATGGCAGAAGGAAGTCATTAAGTGGGTGCGCCAATGTACTATATGTGCTAGATCTAAGTCCTCACATACTCCTGCTGCGGGGTTGCTTTGTACTTTGGAGGTCCCCAGTGCTCCTTGGACACATTTGGCTATGGACTTTATAACTGACCTTCCCCCCTCTGAGGGTTTTACTGTCATCTGGGTGGTCGTGGACCGTTTTAGCAAGATGTGTCACTTGGTTCCCTTCGTCAAACTGCCCTGCGCTAAAACTCTCGCTAAGGCCTTTGTCAAGGAAATTGTCAGACTTCATGGCGTTCCTACTGACATTGTTTCTGATAGGGGTCCTCAGTTCGTGGCTCGTTTTTGGCGTGCCTTTTGTGACAGGTTGGGAATTCATTTGTCGTTTTCGTCCGGATATCATCCTGAATCTAATGGCCAGACAGAAAGGAAAAACCAGGATGTTGAGCAGTTCTTGCGTTGTTTTGTGGCAGACAATCAAGAGGGGTGGTCTGAGTTTCTGCCACTTGCCGAATTTGCTCTGAACAATCATACATCTTCTTCTGCTGGTTGTTCGCCTTTTTTTTGTTGTTCTGGGAGACATCCGTCGTTGGGATCTGCCGTGCCTGAGGAGGAGAATTTTTCCGGTAATTTGGAAAGAGTTTGGACGGATGTGCGTGGTAATCTTCAGGAGGCCAACAGAAAATCTAAAGACTACTTTGATAGGAAACGACAGGAGGTTTTGTTCGCTGTTGGTGACATGGTTTGGTTGTCCTCTAGGAATCTGCGGTTGAGGATTCCTTCTAAGAAATTGGGTCCCAAGTTTGTAGGGCCCTTTAAGGTGCTTCAGGTTGTCAACCAATCTGCTGTTAGGTTGGAGGTTCCTACCTCCTGGAGAATTAATCCGGTATTTCATGTCTCTCTGTTAAAAAAAGCTGTTGTGTCGGATGGTGACGCCTCTGCCTCTGTTCCTCCGGTGGTGGAGGACGGGGAATATGAAATTTCTCGCATCCTTGACTCTAGACGGTATAGAGGTAGTTTGCAGTATCTTGTGGCCTGGAAAGGTTTCGGACCCGAGGATAACTCTTGGGTGAGGTCAGATGATGTTTCCGCGTCCAGACTTATCAGAGCGTTTCACAGGAGATTTCCTGATAAGCCTGGTCCTAGGGGATCCGGAGGATCCTCTTAGAAGGGGGGGTACTGTTAGAACCTTGCTGTTAGGTTATTTTTCCTTTGCTGGTCACATGACCTTGTTGGCCTATTTAATCCTGCTCCGCCCTTCTGGCTTTGCTGGACTTCATTGTATATCTACTTTCTAGCTAGCCTGTGCTCTGTATCTAACTCTGTTAGTTTGCTTGGTCTACGGACCTCTATGTTCTATCTATTTTGTTTGTTCTTCTGTCTGCTACTATTTCTGTTAGGAGGTGTCCCATATTCCTCCCAGTCCTTAGTACTTGTAGGGATTCCCTCCCCACATCTATAGGTCTCCGTACAGACTAGATTAGGACTTTAGCAGGTCTGATCGCAGGATCAGGTTCCCTGTTACATCGTAGGGATTCAGCTGAGTCCTATAGTAGGGACAGATCTCCTCTCTTTCCTTAGCTTTGGTAGCAGAACATAACAGTTGTGGCCTGCGGAAAAGGCCATGTGGAGCGAGCTGGAGGGGCCTGTGGAAGGGTCTGAAGTAAGATTTGGGCCTATGAAGTCCTTTTTTCGGTAAACAACATGCAACATGATTGCCTGTGGAGACAGCTAGAGGGACTTGTAGCACTGTGTAAAAGCCTGTGGCCGGGTAGGAGCCTGTGGTCCTGTGGAGAGAGCTGAAGGTGTTGTGGCCCTGTGGAAAGGCCTGTGACCCTGTATAGCGGTTCGTTGCCCTGTGGAGAGACCTGGAGGGGCTCGTACCCTATGGAAATGACTATGGCCATGCAGAAAGGCCTTTTGGCTTTGAAGAGGGGGCTTGTGCCCTGCAGACGGGCCCTGTGACTCTGTGGAGAGGGCTGTTGGGAGTAGTGGCCGTGTGGAAAGTGCATTTGGCCCTGTGGAGGTGAGCTATGGCCCTGTAAAGAGAGCTTCTTGTCCTGTGGAGAGAGCTGGAGGGTGTTGTGGCCATGTGGAAAGGTCTGTGGCCCTATGGATAGGCCCTTTGGCCTTGTGGAAGGGGCTGTGTCCCTGTGGTGAGAGGTGGAAGGAGTTGTGGCCTGAGGAAAAGGCCATGTGGAGCGGGCTGGAAAGGCCTGTGGAAGGCTCTGGAGTAAGATTTGGGCCTATGAAGTCCTTTGCAGTAAACAACATGCAACATGATTGCCTGTGGAGAGAGCTGGAGGGGCTTGTGGCACTGTGGAAAGGCCTGTGGTCCAGTAGGAGCCTGTGGTCCTGTGGAGAGAGCTGAAGGTGTTGTGGCCCTGTGGAAAGGCCTGTGACCCTGTATAGGGGTCCGTTGCCCTGTGGAGAGAGCTGGAGGGGCTTGTGCTCTATGGAAATGACTATGGCCATGTAGAAAGGGCTTTTGGCTTTGAAGAGGGGGCTTGTGCCCTGCAGACGGGCCTTGTGTCTCTGTGGAGAGAGCTAAAGGGGGCTGTGGCCATGCAGAAAGTGCATTTGGCCCTGTGGAGGGGAGCTATGGCCCGGTAAAGAGAGCTTGTTGTCGTGTGGAGAAGAGTTGGATGGGATTGTGGCCCTGTGGAAAGGCCTGTGACCCTGTATAGGGGTCCGTTGCCCTGTGGAGAGAGCTGGAGGGGCTCGTGCCCTATGGAAATGACTATGGCCATGTAGAAAGGCATTTTGGCCTTGAAGAGGGGGCTTGTGCCCTGCAGACGGGCCTTGTGTCTCTGTGGAGAGAGCTAAAGGGGGCTGTGTCCATGCAGAAAGTGCATTTGGACCTGTGGAGGGGAGCTATGGCCTGGTAAAGAGAGCTTGTTGTCCTGTGGAGAAGAGTTGGAGGGGATTGTGGCCCTGTGGAAAGGCTTGTAGCCCGGCAGAAGGAGGCAGTGGTCCTGTGGAGAGAGCTGAAGGGGTTGAGGCCCTGTGGAAAGGCATGTGACGCTGTATAGGGGTCTGTGGCCCCGCAGAGGGGCATGTGGCGATGTAAAGAGAGCTGGAGGGAGTTGTGGCCTGAGGAAAAGGCCATGTGGAGTGGGCTGGAGGGGCCTGTGGAAGGCTCTGGAGTAAGATTTGGGCCTATGAAGTCCTCTGCAGTAAACAACATGCAACATGATTGCCTGTGGAGAGAGCTGAAGGTTTTGTGGCCCTGTGGAAAGGCCTGTGACCCTGTATAGGGGTCCGTTGCCCTGTGGAGAGAGCTGGAGGGGCTCGTGCCCTATGGA
Organism: Phyllobates terribilis; assembly: GCF_046119375.1. Classification (NCBI taxonomy): domain Eukaryota; kingdom Metazoa; phylum Chordata; class Amphibia; order Anura; family Dendrobatidae; genus Phyllobates; species Phyllobates terribilis. Next base: position 320,616,642 of record NW_027362764.1, on the reverse strand, counting down.
AATGACTATGGCCATGTAGAAAGGCCTTTTGGCCTTGAAGATGGGGCTTGTGCTCTGCAGACGGGCCTTGTGTCTCTGTGGAGAGAGCTAAATGGGGCTGTGTCCATGCAGAAAGTGCATTTGGCCCTGTGGAGGGGAGCTATGGCCCTGTAATGAGAGCTTGTTGTCCTGTGGAGAAGAGTTGGAGGGGATTGTGGCCCTGTGGAAATGCTTGTGGCCCGGCAGAAGGAGCCTATGGTACTGTGGAGAGAGTTGAAGGGGTTGTTTGCCCGCAGAGGGGCATGTAGTGATGTAAAGAGAGCTGGAGGGAGTTTTGCTCTGCTAAAAAAGGCCATGTGGAGTGGGCTGGAGGGGCCTGTGGAAGGCTCTGGAGTAAGATTGGGGCCTATGAAGTCTTTTGCAGTAAACAACATGCAACATGATTGCCTGTGGAAAGAGCTGGAGGGGCTTGTGGCACTGTGTAAAGGCCTGTGGCCCGGTAGGAGCCTGTGGTCCTGTGGAGAGAGCTGAAGGGGCTTGTGGCCCTGTGGAAAGGCCTGTGACCCTGTTTAGTGGTCTGTTGCCTTGTGGAGAGAGCTGGAGGGGCTTGTGGCCCTGAGGAAAGGGCCCATGGCCCTGTGGAGAGAGCTGAAGGTGGGTGCGGCCCTGTGGAAAGGCCTGTGACACTGAAGAGGGATCTGTGGCCCTTCAAATGGGCCTGTTGCCCTGTGGAGAGAGCTGGAGTGGGTTATGGCTCTGTGGAAATGCCTATGGCACTGCGGAAAGGGACCTCTGGCCCTTTGCAAAGGGTCATTGGCCTTGTGGAGTGGGCTATTGCCCTGTTGACGGGCCTGTGGCCCTGTGTGATTGTTGATAGCCTGACAAATCATCCCATAAAAACTTGCATATTTTTCAAGGATCCTGTAGCTTAAAGATGTTTCCTGACAATTCACTTTAATGTTCAGGAAGCATCCTACAGCAACAAGATTCTTAAAAAATACACAAGTGTTAAACACTGTGTAGCTTTGTGGTTACTTACCAATTAATCTTCTCTGCTGCAACTTGAGTAGTGCTTCTTACCTTTGACCTACAGGAAGAGGTGTGCATGAGAGAGAGTCATTGAGAGGCACATAGAGGCAAAGAGGGGAGCAAAGGGGCAAAGGTAGGCACATAGAGGGATGCAAAAGGTAAATAGAAGCACAGGGAGGGACAGAGAGGCACAGAGAACGATAGAGAGCCACAGATGGGCAAAGACAGAGATTGAGAGGCTCGTGAAGGCACAGAGACAAAAAAAGGCACTTTGGATGGAAAGAGAGCACCAGAGAGAGAGCATGCGAGAGAGTGGTGCAATGGGGAGAGATCAAAAGCGAGCGCCAGTGATGCACTGGAGACTGAGAGAGCACAAAAGAGAGCAGTGCACTATAAAGACAGAGGAGTGCCAGAGAGCGGTGCAGTAGGGAGAAAGAGAACACATCAGAGAGTGGTGCACTGGAAAGAGAGTGAAAGAGCACCAGAGAGCATTGCACTGCGGAGAGAGAAAGAGAGAAAGAGACAGAAAGCAGTGTGCCAGTGTAAAAGGGCACCAGAGAGTGATGCACTGACTGGACAAATGGTCATTTTTATAGGCAGTTCTACATGTCGGGTTGCTGGACAGCTGGGGGTCATGCTTACCGTTGTTAGGGATGGTAATATATTCTGCTTCCCTAGGCATGATTTCCAGGGACTGCACTGCTCTGACTGGCAGGAGCACTTTTATGGCTACCTGACCTTTAAATTATTATGGATTCTAGTAATACTGACAAAGCATTAGACTAAACGGCTCAGAAACCTGACGGTAGTAAATGATTGTGCCATTTGAACAGTTGTCAGAATTGTTTCATCATAGCCATAGGACTTCCACTTTATATTGATCTTTAAAATAGTTATTAAAAGGACTCTGTCACCAGGTTTTTGACATCCCATCTGACAGCAGCATAATGTAGAGATAGAAATCCTGATCCAGCAATGTTTCACTTACTGAGCTCCTTGCTGTCATTTTGATAAAATTACTGTTTTCTCTGTTGCAGATTTGGCAGCTCCCAAGTATGACTGGACTACTGGAGTAGTGCTCTAATGATAATCTCCAGATGATTTAACAGTGTTTTAATGCAAACTACACTGAGCAGCGTAGTAAGTGATACATCACTGGAATAAAGATGTCTGTGTCCACATTATGGTGCGCTCAGATGAGATGGCTAAAACCTGGTGACATAATCCCTTTAACACTAATACAAACAGTACAAATGTTTATAATAAAGAAAATCTTCTCCCATTGCTTCGAGGGCCCCGTTCACCTGGAATTGTAGAACAACCTAGAACAGAAAAGAAACAAATAAAACATGAATTCAAAAACTTTAACAAGACCGGAACTTTAGTCTCCGAAACGCCTCATTCTTTCTTGGGAGCTGATCACTGCCGTCTTCTTAATCTCTTTAAAGGAAAGAAGGGGAATACATATGTTAAAACCGAAATGTTTATTGTTCAAGGACAATGTGAATGAGTATATTGACCAATTACCCTGGGTGTTTCCTTTTCCTCAACTGCATCCCTGTCTTCATGGACCTTGTTGTGACTAGAGATGAGCGTTGTTCTACTCGAACTGTTCGCCAATCTCAAATTCGAGCTGTTTTGGGCGGTGTTCGAGCCGGTCGGCGAACACGAACAATTTGAGAAAAATTCGGCTGTTCGAGGTTATGTTCGATAACTGTTCGTGCACCAAAATCATAACTGGATTTTTTCTCAGTAATGATGAAAATTAATGTTAATACGCAGTTTGAGTGTACAGCGGGGCGGGGGGAGGGGCAGGGGATGGATCTCTGCAGGAACAATGAAGATCTCCATTTTTTTTTCTCTTTCCCGCATTTGTGTCACGCTGTCTCTGTATACTGGAGGTAGGGGGCCTAAGCTGACCCTAAGCTGGGGCCCTGACTAATCCCTCAACCTGGAGGTACTGTTAAAGGTACAGAGGTCCAGGCCGCCAGCGTAACCCCTACCTCCTGAAGATCCCTGCACCTCAGTAATCTAGTCCTGAGAAGGACCCCGATCACAACCAAAGGGAACAAGAAATAATATGCCCAAACACAGTATTTAGACGAACGAGACAGTACAAGGGAAAAACCAAAACCACCTTGCATACAAACAACTTCTCAACTACAACAGAGGGAAAACCAACGGGAAAGGAGATAAATGATAAAGCGAGGAAAGGGAAAAAACACTTCCAAATACACTTATCTCAGCAACTCCAAACACCACGATCCGCTCTGTCAGTCTGAATGAAATGCTTTCACCGACACCTCCCAAACAGACCAGCAGGTATATGAAGGAGTCTCACTACAGAAGTATTGATTGCAGCTGGGCGAGGCTGGACCTCATCTAGCCCAGAGAGAGAGAGAGAATTAACTCCCTCACTGCCGAGAAACACAAAGCACCAACAAGTCAGCTGCGAGAAGTCAGGCTGTGTACTCGTGACGATCTTCGTGGCAACACACCCGTGACAGTACCCCCCCTTCTACGAGGGGCCTCCGGACCCTCAGGGCCAGGTTTATCCGGGTGAGTCGTGTGGAAGGCCCGAACTAATCGGTCTGCGTTAATATCCGACGCAGGAACCCACATCCTCTCCTCAGGACCATACCCCTTCCAATGAACCAGGTACTGAAGGGACCGGCGATTAAAGCGTGAATCAATGACCCTCGATACCTGGAACTCCAAGTTACCATTGACAACCACTGGAGGGGGAGGTAAAAGTGACGGTACCACCGGCGCCACATACCTCTTAAGCAATGATCTGTGAAACACGTTGTGAATTTTAAACGTAGGGGGGAGGTCAAGACGGAATGCCACCGGATTAATAATAGAACTGATTCTGTACGGCCCGATGAACCTGGGACCCAGTTTCCAGGAGGGAACCTTAAGCTTTATATTCCTGGTAGACAACCATACCCGATCGTTCACACTTAGGTCCGGACCAGACACTCTCCTCCTATCAGCCATACGTTTGTATCGGTTCCCCATAGTATTCAGATTCTTCAGCACCCCTCTCCATACTGAAGCGAGTGATGAGGAAAATCGTTCCTCCTCAGGAACCCCCGAAGAGCCCCCCCCACTGAAAGTACAAAACTGGGGGTGAAAACCATATGCCCCAAAAAACGGGGACTTACCAGTGGACTCGCTCCGCCTATTATTAAGAGCAAACTCTGCCAGAGGTAAGAAAGAAGCCCAGTCCTCCTGGTTCTCTGACACAAAACACCGGAGATATGTCTCCAAGCTCTGGTTCATACGTTCCGTCTGACCATTGGTCTGAGGATGAAAAGCCGATGAGAATGACAACTGCATCCCCCGCCGTGCACAAAACGCCTTCCAGAACTTAGACACAAATTGAGACCCCCGATCAGACACCACCTCGGAGGGTACCCCGTGAAGCCTCACAATCTCCCCAATGAACACCTGCGCAAGAGTTTTAGCATTAGGGAGAGCCGGAAGAGCGATAAAATGTGCCATCTTGCTGAACCTGTCCACTACAACGAGTATGACCGTTTTACCCGAAGACGGAGGGAGGTCCGTAATAAAGTCCATAGACAGATGAGTCCAAGGACGCTCCGGGATCTTCAAAGGTAAGAGGGCCCCAGACGGACGGGTATGTGAGGTCTTAGAGCGCGCACAAACCCCACAGGACGCGACAAAAGTTACCACCTCCTTATGTAAATTAGGCCACCAAAACCGACGCGAGAGGAGATCCACAGTTGCTTTACTCCCCGGGTGTCCTGCAAAAACTGAGTTATGGTGTGCCTCGATCACCTTTTGTCGCAACTGATCTGGAACAAACAGTCTCCCCGGAGGTCCAACAGGGGCGTCCCCCTGAGCCTCCAATACCTCCTCCTCCAGCTCAGAGCATACTGCCGAAACCACCACCCCCTCCTGAAGGATAGGAATCGGGTCGTCCGTATTCCTGGCCCCCGGGAAACTACGAGATAAGGCATCCGCCTTTACATTTTTTGACCCAGGACGATATGTAACGACAAAATTAAACCTGGTAAAAAACAATGACCACCTAGCTTGTCTGGGATTCAGACGTTTCGCGGACTCCAGATATAGCAGGTTCTTGTGATCGGTGATGACGGTGACCGGATGAACTGCCCCCTCCAGAAAATGGCGCCACTCCTCAAAAGCTAACTTAATGGCCAAGAGTTCCCTATTGCCGACATCGTAATTCCTCTCAGCGGACGACAATTTTTTAGAGAAAAAGGCGCACGGATGCCACTTACCAGGGGACAAACCCTGTGACAATACTGCTCCCACCCCTACCTCGGAAGCGTCTACCTCTACAATGAATGGCTGAGACGCATCAGGTTGAATGAGTATGGGCGCCGAGGCAAAACATTTTTTCAAAGAGGAGAATGCTTGACAAGCCTTGTCAGACCACCTAGAAAAATCCGTCCCCTTTTTAGTCATGTCAGTGAGAGGCTTAACCATGGACGAGAAATTACGAATGAACTTTCGGTAATAATTAGCAAACCCCAGGAAACGTTGTAGTGCCTTAAGATTCTCTGGCCGATCCCACTCAAGAACTGCCCGCACTTTCCCAGGGTCCATACGAAAACCGGACGCTGAAACCAGGAAGCCTAAAAACTGGAGTTCCTGTACGGCGAACACACACTTTTCCCACTTGGCATACAGTTTATTATCCCGCAAGATCTGTAACACCTGCCTAACGTGCTCCTGATGAGACACCAGATCCGGCGAGTAAATTAGGATATCATCCAGATATATGACAACAAACAGTCCCACCAAGCGGCGAAAAATGTCATTAACAAAGTGTTGGAACACCGCCGGGGCATTAGTCAGACCGAATGGCATGACAAGGTTCTCATAATGCCCCTCCGGAGTGTTAAACGCCGTCTTCCACTCATCCCCCTCCTTCATCCTAATCAGATTGTACGGCCCCCTGAGATCCAACTTAGAAAACCATTTGGCGCCCACGATCTGATTAAAGAGATCGGGAATAAGTGGGAGCGGATACGGATCTCGGACCGTAATCCGATTAAGTTCACGGAAATCCAGGCAAGGGCGTAGGCCTCCATCTTTCTTCTTAACAAAGAAGAACCCCGCAGCCACCGGTGAAGATGAAGGTCTAATATGCCCCTTAGCCAGACTTTCTGAGATATAATCCTTCATGGCCTGCCTCTCAGGACCAGAAAGGTTATACAACCTAGCTTTAGGTAACTTGGCCTCAGGGAGCAGTTTTACAGAACAGTCATACACGCGATGAGGAGGTAGTTCCTGACACCCTTTCTCCGAGAATACATCCTCAAAGTCCGCCAGAAATGGAGGTAAGACCCAAGGAGTAACCGCACCAATGACCGTGTTCATGCAGTCTTTATTACAGAATTTACTCCATTGGCTTATCTCCCTGGTTTGCCAATTAATAACCGGGTTATGCTTAGCTAACCAAGGAAGGCCCAACACAATAGGAGTGGGAAGACCCTCCAACACATAGCAAGACAACAGTTCTTTATGTATTGCCCCCACTTGAAGTTTTACGTCATGCACAACTTGCAAAAAACTTCCCTGCCCGAGAGGCCTGGCATCGATCGAGAATATGGGGATGGGTTTAGCCAACTCACTCAACCGCATACCTTGAACCCGGGCAAACCGAGCATCAACCAGATTAGCCCCGGCCCCACTATCCAGAAGAACAGATATCCTCTCAGTTCTCGTACCCACCACCACCTCCGCCGGTACGAGAAACTGAGATGAACCTAGGGACGAAATACCTACTCCCAGATTGCCGTCCACCACACAACCTGGGATCAACAGTTTTCCGACGACTCTTCACTCTGCAAGGGACGGGATGGACACCCCCCAATAAAATGTCCCTTTCTCCCGCAGAAGAAACACCTTCCTGCCTTATGGCGCACCACCGGTCCCCTCCCCTGAAATGATGTCCCTCCTAATTGCATAGGCTCCTCTGGACTGACCAGGGGAACCACCATATGAGGGGACCTTGTAGGAGGTGGAGTCATCACAGGGGGTAGAGTTATCCCGCACCTCTCCCGAAGCCGTCTGTCCACGCGAATAGCGAGGGCCATAGCGGCTTCCAGAGACACGGGAGAGTCATACTGTGCCAACACATCCTGTAATTTGTCGGATAAACCATGACAAAACTGGCTCCTAAGAGCCGGGTCATTCCACTGGGTGTCCGTGGCCCACCTACGGAACTCCGAACAGAATTCCTCCGCCGGACGATCTCCCTGCTGGATCCTACGTAACTTAGACTCAGCAAGGGAGATCCGATCTGGGTCATCATATACGAGTCCCAGGGCAGCGAAAAACCTATCCACTGACTGGAGAGCCGGGGAACCCGGGGGAAGAGAGAACGCCCAAGATTGTGGGTCCCCTTGTAGGAGCGAGATGACAATTCCCACCCTTTGTTCTTCACTCCCCGATGACCGAGGCCGCAGCCGAAAGTACAATTTACATGCCTCCCGGAAAACAAAAAACTTGTCCCGCCCCCCAGTGAACCTATCAGGGAGAGCTACTTTAGGTTCTGGTCCGGCTTGCTCCTGAGGATGCCAAACCTTGGACCTAACGTCCGCCAGCTCCATGGACAAACTCTGCAATTGCCGAGCTAGACCGGCTACTGGATCCATAGTAGCTGGAGAAAAACTAAGTGGGTCGGTGAAAATGTCACGCTGTCTCTGTATACTGGAGGTAGGGGGCCTAAGCTGACCCTAAGCTGGGGCCCTGACTAATCCCTCAACCTGGAGGTACTGTTAAAGGTACAGAGGTCCAGGCCGCCAGCGTAACCCCTACCTCCTGAAGATCCCTGCACCTCAGTAATCTAGTCCTGAGAAGGACCCCGATCACAACCAAAGGGAACAAGAAATAATATGCCCAAACACAGTATTTAGACGAACGAGACAGTACAAGGGAAAAACCAAAACCACCTTGCATACAAACAACTTCTCAACTACAACAGAGGGAAAACCAACGGGAAAGGAGATAAATGATAAAGCGAGGAAAGGGAAAAAACACTTCCAAATACACTTATCTCAGCAACTCCAAACACCACGATCCGCTCTGTCAGTCTGAATGAAATGCTTTCACCGACACCTCCCAAACAGACCAGCAGGTATATGAAGGAGTCTCACTACAGAAGTATTGATTGCAGCTGGGCGAGGCTGGACCTCATCTAGCCCAGAGAGAGAGAGAGAATTAACTCCCTCACTGCCGAGAAACACAAAGCACCAACAAGTCAGCTGCGAGAAGTCAGGCTGTGTACTCGTGACGATCTTCGTGGCAACACACCTGTGACAATTTGCAGTGGGGAGGTGCAATCTGTCAGCCTATCAGCAGCGCACACACGGAGCGAAGTGCTTTTTTTCACACAAGCAAGGGCATGTGTGATTGGCAGTGTATGTCACATGTCCTTGCCCTATAAGACCAAGCCATTTTCCCCGTCGCCACCATTTTCTCACTGCTGCAGCTGCGTGTTAGACGGCACCGCTGTTGCTGTGTGCGCTATACCTTGTTAATTTCAAGCCAATTTTCGCACAAATATACAGATAGCTTGGGAGTAGGGAATAGTTGTGATTGCAGTCCTTTTAAGGACTAGGTTACAGCATTTCCTACGACTTTTATCAGGCAGGTCTGTGCTCTTAAATAGATAGATTGTGGGAGTAAAGACTAATTGTAATTGGAGTCCTTTTCAGGACTAGGTTACATCAGTTCCTATCAGTTTTTGCCAGGCAGGTCTGTGCCAGTGCTGTGCAAGTTTTTTTCACAGCATTTGGCTGAATCTAGCAAAGCTAATCCTTTTTGGCCTATTGCAGAGTGTGTTAGTCAGTGGAGTAGCCTATCTGTGTTGCAAGATATACCACCTGTGTATAGAATACCAATTTTTTTACTGCACCTAGTGAAGTAAAATCTTTTGGGCATAGCATCATTCTATTAGTCCATCTATACTGACCTCCATCAGGTTGCAAACTGAATATAATTTTTTTCTGCATCTAGCTCTGAAAAAATATTTGGGCTTCTAGCAGTGTGTGGGACTTGTTCTATTAGTCCTTCTATACTGACCTCCAGCAGGTTGCAAATTGAATATAATTTTTTTCTGCATCTAGCTCTGAAAAAATATTTGGGCTTCTAGCGGTGTGTGGGACTTGGTCTATTAGTCCATCTATACTGACCTCCATCAGGTTGCAAATTAAAAATAATTTTTTTCTGCATCTAGCTCTGAAAAAATATTTGGGCTTCTAGCGGTGTGTGGGACTTGGTCTATTAGTCCATCTATACTGACCTCCATCAGGTTGCAAATTAAAAATAATTTTTTTCTGCATCTAGCTCTGAAAAAATATTTGGGCTTCTAGCAGTGTGTGGGACTTGGTCTATTAGTCCATCTATACTGACCTCCATCAGGTTGCAAATTGAATAAAAAAATTTTCTGCATCTAGCTCTGAAAAAATATTTGGGCTTCTAGCAGTGTGTGGGACTTGGTCTATTAGTCCATCTATACTGACCTCCATCAGGTTGCAAATTAAAAATAATTTTTTTCTGCATCTAATCCAGCCAATAGTTTTGGCCTAATACCACAGTTTGGCCACTCAGCTCTGCTCGGTTACCATCCATTGTTTTTTTGTGCAAACAACTCCAGAGTTGTGAATTAGTTAACCACCAAAATGAGTGGAAAAAGGCCTGCTGCTGGTGGAAAGGGGAATAGGCGTGTTGGGAAGGGGAAAAAAGGTTGTGTCCGTGGGGTAGGTGCAGAAGAAAGACCATCTTCCAGCCAAACTAAAATGTCTACTTCTTTTAGCGGACAATGTGATAAGATCCCTTTCTTACGGCCACGCCAATCGCTACAAATTCCAGATGAGGCACAAAAACAGCAGGTGCTTCAACGGATATCAAGTGCTCCTTTAAGTGGGCTCTCCTCCACATCAACTTCAACATCACAAATACTCCAGTCCTCAAAGGTGTCACCCAAATCGCACTTGCTTCCTCACAGCTCCCAAATCTCCAGCTGCCCGTCTGAGTATGAGGTAGAACAGATGGTTGAGTCTGCAGAGCTGTTTACTCATACTATAGCCTGGGAATCAGAGGTCGGCTCCAGCGGTTCTGTGAATCCAGACGAGGAAATGATCTGCACTGATGCCCAGAATCTTTATGAGTCGGATCCAGGACCAGACGCAGAAGGTTCTGACCATAATGTAGACCCTCATTCCCAAACTGTAACTCCTGTTGGTGGAGACAATGAGGAAGACGATGATAAGACTCAAATACCTGATTGGAGCGACAACTTTAGTTTTTTGTCAGGGCAGGAACAGGTTGGCTCTGAGGACGACGGGTGTGATAACGCACAGGGTGATGATGATGAGGTCGGAGATCCCACTTACTGTCAACCCACAGTCAGCCAAGAGATGAGGTCAGCAGAGGAGGTGGAGGAAGATGCTAGTGACGACGAGGTCAGGTTGCGCCTTCCTGGACAGAGACGTAGTACTGGAAGCACGTCAACAACTGCATCCTCAAACACAACTCTGCCTCTCACCACAAGTCATGGTGGCTCTTCAGGTCGCATGGGTGCTAAGCCTTGCATAGCCTGGGCATTTTTTCAGATCGATAAAGATGACCCAACTCGTGTTATCTGTAACATTTGTCAGCAAAAGCTAAGTAGAGGCCAAAAAATACATAGTTTGAGTACTTCATGCATGAACCGGCACATGGACATGAAGCATAAGTTGCAGTGGGAAGCTCAGTGTGCTACAATGCGGTCTAGCCGGCCGGGCCAACCACCGTCTGCCATATCTTGTGCATCCGCGGCCTCTTCATCCTCTGTGACTGGGGGGACAGCAGTCACACCTGTTTTGGGGCGCAGACCTGCCACCTCTTTACCCGCAACAGCCAGCGTGATTGGCAGGTCATCATTTTCTTTGGAGGTGGTAACACCAGCTGGTCTTGAGCGCTGTCCGACATCGATAGCACCACCTTTGGATCAAGGCAACCTAACATGTCCGCCTGCATCTTCCTCACAGACCGGCAGTTTGCCGGGGACACCCTTATCAACCCCGTCTAAACACAATAGCCAGCCCTCGGTCCCTCAGATGTGGACAAGTAAAAGACCATTTCCTCCTAGCCATGAGAAAGCTAAGAGGTTGAATTTCACCATCTGCAAGCTCTTGGCTACAGAAATGCTGCCTTTCCGCCTGGTGGACACAGAGGATTTTCGAGACCTTATGTCCGTCGCAGTGCCCCAGTACCAGATGCCCAGTCGGCACTACTTCTCAAAGAAAGGTGTGCCTGAGCTCCACCAGCATGTCGCACACAGCATCACCGCTTCTTTGAGAAACTCTGTGTGTGACAGGGTGCATTTCACCACAGACACTTGGACGAGTAGGCATGGACAGGGGCGTTACATGTCGCTGACTGGGCACTGGGTAACTATGGTGACAGCAGGACAAGGGGCTGCTGTCCAAGTCTTGCCGTCCCCACGAGTTGTGCGTCAATCCTCTTTATGTCATTTTTCCTCCACTGCTTCTGCCTCCTCAACCTCCTCTCGGTCTTCCACCTGCACCCAAAGCCTGTCTGGTCATGCCACAAGCTTTCTAACTGCGCAGAAGGGATCCTGCACACCTCCTTACTATGCTGGCAGTAGGGCTCAACGTCATCAGGCGGTTTTTATATTGAAATGTCTGGGAAATGTGAGTCACACAGCTGAGGAGTTGTGGTCAGCTCTGGAGAACCAATTTCATGAATGGTTGTCTCCACTGGACCTGAAACCAGGGAAGGCCGTGTGCGACAATGCTGCAAACCTGGGTGCGGCCCGTCGCCGGGGCAATGTCACACACGTGCCTTGTATGGCTCACGTGTTGAACCTGGTTGTCCAGCAATTTTTAGCCCACTATCCCAGACTAGATGGCCTTCTGCAGAGGGCACGGTCGCTGTGTGCTCACTTCCGCCGTTCGCATCCCGCAGCTCAGCGACTTACATCTCTACAGAAGTCGTTGGGCCTGCCACTTCACCGGCTAAAATGCGATGTGCCTACCCGGTGGAATTCAACTCTGCACATGTTGCAGCGACTGTGGCAGCACCGACAAGCCCTGGTGCAATACGTTCTGACGTATAGCCTGGGCCAACGAGATTCAGAGGTGGGGCAAATCACGCTGGAGGAGTGGTCTCAGATCAGGGACCTATGCACCCTTCTGCACAGTTTTGAAATGGCGACGAAGATGTTTAGTGCTGACGATGCCATTATCAGCATGACTATTCCGGTGATTTACATGCTGGAGCACATGTTAAACAGAATTCGGAGTCAGGTGGTGGCACAAGAGGAGGTGGAGGAAGTAGAGGAGGAGGAGTTGTATGCGGAAGGGCTAACATCTGCAAGGTCCAGACGGTCGGCAGCACCAGGGCGGCAGGCATGTGAGGGTGGGGGAGATGATTTTACCAGGGCGCATGGTAGCAGCCAAACTAGTGAGGAAGGTGCAGGAGCCCAGGAAGAAGTGGAGGACGAACTGATGGAAGACTCATCAGATGAGGGAGACCTTGATCACATTTCTGTTGTGCGAGGTTGGGGGGAGAGGACAGAGGAAGGAAGCATGATTGTTACCTCGCCACCAACACAACAGGGACTTAGTGCTCCTGGATGCGCAACACACATGAGTGCCTTCTTGCTGCACTACCTGCAACATGACCCTCGAATTGTGAGAATTAGAAATAATCCTGACTACTGGGTTGCCACACTGTTAGATCCCCGGTACAAAAGTAAATTTGCAGAAATTATTCCTGCCATAGAAAGGGATGCACGCATGCAGGAGTATCAGCAGAGACTGTTGCAGAATCTTACATGTGCTTTTCCACAAAATACCAGTGGTGCACGTAGTGAATCTCACAGTTCCAACTTGCCAACCGTGGGACCGTCAAGTGTTCAGCACTCAAACCGTAACAGAACCACAGTATCTGCTGGTAACATCAATTTTGCGGAATCATTTCACCACTTTTTTAGCCCATCCTTTGCAAGGCCACAGGAGACAAGAAGTCTGACACATAGTCAACGCCTAGAGACGATGGTACAGGAGTATCTCCAAGTAAACATTGAAGCCACGACTGTGTCACTGGACCCTTGCTCTTTTTGGGCTTCCAATCTGGATAAATGGCCGGAGCTAGCCACTTACGCCTTGGAGATCTTGTCATGCCCCGCAGCCAGCGTTCTGTCTGAACGTGTGTTCAGCGCTGCTGGTGGTGTGCTGACAGATAAGCGCCTGTGTCATCCTGGGGAGAGTAAAAGCTTGATGATTGGTTAAAATCACCCTACCAACCGTTTTAAGCTTTCAAATTACTAATCATGTTATCTGTATCTTGACTGGAAAATAATTTGGGCTTTGTAGCAGTGTGCAGCACTGATCCTATTAGGCCATCTATAATAAGCTTCACCAGATTTAAAATTAAAAATAATTTTTAGCTGCATCTAGCCCGGAAAATAATTTTGGGGCTCCGAGATGCGCAAGACACATAAGTGCCTTCTTGCTGCACTACCTGCAGCATGACCCTCATATTGTCAGAATTCGAAGTAATCATGACTACTGGGTTGCCACACTCTTAGATCCCCCAAACTTTTCGATCAACCTTTTCATTTTAATAAAGACCAAAAAAATGGTCATTTTTGAAATTATAAGCATTAGCAGGTTGTTAGAAACTGAAATCAAACAGTTTTCAACTCAAAACTTTATTCTAGGTGATGTTACATTTTCACATAGGACCCCTTGTTCGAAAGGAGCTTCTGAACTCTCTCGTCCATTGAATTTGTCAGGTTTTGGATGGTTTCTGCTTCAATTGTTTTGCATGAGGACAGAATACCCTCCCAGAGCTGTTGCTTAGATGTGAACTGCCTCCCGCCATCATAGACACTCCTTTTAATGATGCTCCAAAGGTTCTGAATGGGGTAGAGGTCAGGGGAGCATGGGGGTCACACCATAAGTTTGTCCCCTTTTATGCCCATATCAGCCAGAGATGCAGATGTTTTATGTGCAGCATGAGATGGTGCATTATCATGCAGAAAAATGATCTTGCTGTGAAATACACGGTTCTTCTTCTTGAACCATGGCAGGAAGTGCTGTTTGAGAAAATCCACATACATTATGGAGTTCATCTTTAGCGCCTTCAGGGATCCTAAAGGGGCCGACAATCTCTCTCCCCATGATTCCAGCCCAAAACATTACTCCACCTCCTCCTTGTTGGCGCTGTAGCCGTGTTTGCGTGGGGTGTCCATCAACCAGCCATCCTCCACTCCATTCATCTGGACCATCGAGCGCTGCACGGCACTCATCCGTGAACAAAACAGTTTTGAAATCAGTCTTCATGTAATGTTTGGCCCACTGGAGCCGTTTCTGCTTGTGTGAAGTGGATAGAGGAGGTCGACAGGATGGCGTATGCACAGCTGCAAACCTCTGAAGGACCCTGCATCTTGTTGTTCGGGGGACGTTGGAGGCACAAGCAGCTTCAAAAACTTGTCTGCTGCTATGACAAGGCTTTTTTGCCGCTGCTCTTTCAACCTGACGTAATTGCCTGTAGGAAAGAGTCCTCAATTTGCCCTTATCAGCACGCACACGTGTGTACTGTGAATCAGCTACATACTTCTTGATTGCCAAGACACTTCATCCTGATCATCGCACAATGTTGATTGTAGTCATGCCTTGACCTAAACACTCCACAATTTGTTGCTTCTCAGCAGCCGACACATCCTTTTTCTTTCCCATTTTGGCAGAAAATGTAGGCTGCTTAATAATGTGAGAGAGCCTTCTTAAGTAGTCTTGCCTTTCATTGGACACACCTGCCAAACTAATTAGCACAGGTGTCTGCAATTGCTTACAGTGATATAAAGAGCCCTGACACACATCACCATCAATGAGTTTAACTGACAAACAAACAAATTCTTCCCTTATCACTCCTAAACACTTTTTGCATAATAATTTGGAACGCGGTGTACATGTGCTTTTCCACAAAACACCAGTGGTTCACGTAGTGAATCTTACAGTTCTAACTTGCCAACCGTGGTCTGTATGGAATTGTTCAATAAAGGGCCCAAAATTAAGATAACATAGATGGGAGAGGTCTCTATGAATAGGAATTCCTAAGTATTTGATACCCTGTGAGGGCCAGGCAAAGGGAAAGTTGGACTGGATGGAATCCTATATGGATTTAGGGAGGGAGACATCGAGGGCCTCAGACTTCGCTGCATTGATTTTAAAATTTTACCATGTAACAAAGTGATCTATTTCAGCCATAACAGCAGGGATGGATATATGTGATTGAGTGATATATACTAGGACATCATCAGCAAATAGAGAGCACTTGTACTCGGTGCCTCCCACCTCAATCCACCTAATATTGGGGTTATGGCGAATTGATGAGAGCAGGTGCTCCGTCACTAGGATGTATAAGAGAGGGGACAGAGGACATCCCTGCCTTGTCCCATTGGTGATTGTGAAAGGTGATGAAAATGTTCTGACGCACCCCCTGGGCCTTGGGACACCCGGAGCCGGACCCTTTTTGGTGAATGCTGGTGGTTGTAGTCTTCGTGGCGGCGATCCGGTTCCGTGGCTCAGGGCGGTCAAACCAGTGGCGGAACTATTTATGTGGTTTTGATGTTTAAATGTCCGACTATGCCACCCGTGGATTGCGGTCAGAGTGAACCGCCGCTACAGGGCAGACCGCTAAGGCTGGTGTTGTGGGTGCAGCAGAGCGTAGCATAACTCCCCACGGGAGGAGTATAGCCTCAGGGCAGTGTATGCGGAGGATGGGGGTGATGGTGCAGGGCAGCAGCAGTAACGACACGGAGTCAGTGATGCAGTTCAGGGCCTTTACTCACAGTTCTTATTATCCAGACCACGTCTGCAGGTAACGGCTGCCCACGTCGTACTGTGCTCACCAGGTGAGGGGCTCAGACAACTCCCAGATAACTTTGGAGCGCTTCACAGGACCCCCTTTGTGTGTCCTTTGTCTGGCCTTTCTTACCAACACTTCTGTCCGGCTGCCTCGGGCCTCCTCTTGGTAAACTTGGCGCCAGTTTCCCTGACCCTATGTGGTGCCTTCCTAGCGGGTGGAGCAAGGGGCTGCGCCACATAAAATGTCAGAGCCTCCGGTTTCTAGCTGAGGGTCGTTTCCTGCCTCCACTAGTTCGGGGACCGGTCTCCCCCTTTGGCCTGACCCCTCCACGCAGGTGGATTCGGGCGTGCGGTGGCGACTCGCCCGTCCGCACCCCTGGGATCCCTTCATTCCTCGTTCCTGGAGCCTTCTCCGCTCCTCTTCCTTCCTTCTCCCTCTTGCAGGCCTGGGCCTCTGTTACTAGGCCCGCCTCCGGAGCAGAGCTCATGCAGAGCCCCTGCTCCCTGCCACTTCTGCTCAGACTTCTCTGCACTGAACTAAGATGGTGCCCACCTTTTATACTCCCTTCTCAATGCACCCAGGAACTGCTTCCTCCCTGCTCCTGCACTGCAGGGTTCCCCTTCCTCAGTGTTCCCTCCCCCCACTCCAGCCAGGGACAGGGACTGTCGTGCCCATCTCAGGGGCATATTGGTCGCCCTGCCCCACGGCAATGTGGTGTAATGCATGCAGGTGTCGGGTCCTGATCCACACTCCATCCTTATCTGAGAGTGAGATATCACACCTCTGGGTGAGGTGCAATACGTCTGTAGCAACCGAGCCCTCGGTGCTACAGTTCCATTTATCTTCAGCCTAGGTGACGTATTGTGATACAGGGCCGTGATTTTGGCTATAAAAGGGTCCCCTAGACCCCTACCCCAAGCTTTTTAAGAGAATCATATATGGCGTGCCAGGAGACTCTATGGAATGCTTTCTCAGCATCCAACGAGAGTATCTACTTACAAATTTTTAACTGCATCTAGCCCAGGAAATACTTTGTGCCTAGTAGCAGTGTCTGCTAGTCAGCGGATTATCCCGGCTGTTAAGCAAGCTACACCACCTGTAGTTTGGACACTTAATTTTTTCAAAGGAAATGCTTCGGGACCACGGGATACTCAGTGGATTTAAAGTGTATTCATTCAAATTAGAGGGACAATTTAAATTAAAAAGCTTAGAGCTGCCTCCACCACAGGGGGGCTCTCTCGACCCACCAGCGGACAGGCACCAGTATTGGGAGAGGGGGGCTGGCCGTCAGGGTTCACCGCGGCTCTGGCACAAACCCGGCGACACGGAGGTGGCACGGGCAGGAGCGGACTGGCCGTCTCGGCTTCTCACTTTTTGGATTTTAGAAGGGCATGACATGCCTATATCTGTGTCTCCCCCTCCTTTTACTCCTCCACCTCTTTTCTTTTCGCATGACTATATGTACTTGTCACTTTTCCATGTGTTAGTTGTGTCTTCTGAGCAGTTTGTCAGCTTTTGGACACCTTTGAAGGTGTTTTCTATGTGTTTCTATGTGTTTTTGTTTGCCTGCCATTGGTTTTAACGGTGTTCGAAGGTGTTCGACGAACAGTTCGACGAACAGTTCGGCGAACACACGGGTGTTCGACGAACCGAACCGAACTCGAACACTACGGGGGTGGCTCAACACTAGTTGTGACCCTAGGTTCGATTGGTGCTCTCCGCCTGATATAAATAATAACATTACATTTTCTGGGCACTTAGAGTGGTATAAGGATATCTTCTATCAATCCTAAAAGTTTAGGCATCGAGGTTTGTTCTGCGATGGAGATATCATCAATAAACGCCTGTAATATACCCTTCCGCATACTGTCTACAAGTGGCCGCTACTGAGAGGACTTTGCCTGGGTATAGGTGCTGAGGATGCTCGGAAGAACAAGTCATTGTCCATAACATCACAAGCTATGTACAGTTTGCCAACTCCTACTAGCTTGCTTGATTTAATAATATACCCACCTTTGAGTCTTAGTATTTAAATTTGACACACCGAGGTCCTCTGTTTCACCCTGGGCACTGTAGTCTTCAGCTTGCTGGACCATTTGCTCCTCTTCTCCATTGCTCCCTTCTGCTTCTCTTTAGGGGAGATAGAAAACAGAATATTACATTTTATCAACAATTTGGTGAAATAGATAACTACTTTGCAATAAATTACCTTGAGCTGCTGGGTTGAGGTTGATTTTCCGATGATTTCCCTGCTGCCAAGACCAGTGTGTATGCTTGGCAGAGGTCTCCTAAAGTTCTTTCTCTGTAATTCCTCTCTGCTGTCATGTTGGAATGACTGAGATATTTGGAGAAAAGATACCTCTGTGTCTCTGTTAAATGTGACACGGTCCATGTTTCACAAGTTTTTCTTGCAACCTGACTAGAGATGGATTTAAGTTTGTACCTAGATAGCAATAGAGTAGATCATAAATACATGGCACAACATCTAATATGTAGGATTTTTAACTTTTAAGACTTACTTCTTCTGGTAGCGATGAAGGTCGGTGGATACATTATATATCTGTCTTCCTGTAGTCGATAAGAAGAATTTATCTGGACTGTCTTTTTTGGCCAGCACCCGTCTCACTTTTTTAAAGTAGATGTTAAACCACTGTAAATAAACAAAACAAAAAACAGTAAACCACTTAATAAAAATTGAGTTGGGCCCTTCAATATTAAGATAAGAAAATTTGAAATAGACTAAATTAATTACTGGAGTCAATGACCGCACCAACGTGAGGGAGGGATGTGCCTGACCAGGAGAGCGAAACCTACAGACTAAAAGGGCGGTATTTCTCCTCCGCCTCAGTTGGATTTCAGAGCATGATAGGAACCACACAATCTAAATATATAGAAAAGTCACCTCACACCAAACATATGTCAGACTATAAACTGCCCACCATTTATTTAAAGTGCAGAACATCTGTGATAAGGGAGAGCATATCTGTTCCTACTGATAATGCATTCTGGATGCTGCTGCAACAAGCATTATTGTTAAGAAAATGCACTATTCTGGACACAGATACTATGGTTTAGCATCCTGGATACTGCAGGGAAATAAGGGAAAGACTCCCAACACACCTGCATGAGGATGTAGCACCAAGTTGTCCTGTAAAATCTGGTTAAAGGGAGGATCTACTAAAAGGGACAGAATGCCACTAATCCTACGGGTTGAAGTCATGACAACTAACAGATCCCTCTCTAATGTGGGTGCCGTCGTAGTGACAGGAACATCTTACCTTTTCTTCTTCTTCAGTAAGCACAAAACAGGCTACTTGGTGGGCAGCAGTCTTATGGCATTTAACTCCGACAATTATTAGCTGTTCATTTTGATAGATGTGACGCATCCTCTCTGTCCACTCGGAAACCTGTGAGTCAAGACATGGGAAAGTTAGATAGACATGTGGCTTTAAATCAGGATAATGAGTAGGTTGTTACTTACCGTCATGTTTCTGACAACTCCTGGTCTTTGTAAGTGTTTTAGTATGATTAAGGCCTCAAGGTAATAGAGAATCTCCAACTAATGCACTTCATTTTGGGATCCTCCTTGGACATCCTCGATGGCTTGCAGGAAAGCTGGCTTTGCAACGGTCAGGATCTCCTGGCATTGCTGAGGTGTTTTGTCCAATTTATGCAACTCCAGGTACCTAAGAGAAAGATTAATAAATGTGACTGATAGGTGAGGCCTATTTTTAAGTCATGTATGAAAAATCCTGGCGGGAGAGAGAAAAGAGAAAAAATAATAATTGTGCATACATCTGAAAGGATAAAAATTAGCTGACATACCTTTTGCTGACAACTTCTTTTGCAACTCCCTTGGAAAATTTCTTCTGAATATCCGCAGTCACATACTGGAAATACTTCATTGCCTTGAAGAGTTTTTCATTTTTATCGCGTAAATTGGTTGCAAATAGTTGATAATGTACAAATTTCCGGACATTCTTAATGTAGTTGGTGACAGTTTGGTTGCACAGACCAAACTGAGATCTTGAAGGTTTTTGAAAAATAAATGGGCGTTTTCAATCTTTGTCGCAAAGTTGAGGCTCACACGGCGTTTGTTCATAAAGTATAAAAACCTTGACACATTTTCAACAATTTGTTTGTATCTTTCCAGCTTGCAATGGTTCTGCAAATAAGAGGAAAAACCTTTTAATATTGGATGAGACAGAGAATGGCGATCATAATAACCTGCATCTTTCATTTTGATCCACTTGTCAACAGTCCATTTCTGGCTTGTCATCCTACAAATTTGGAAGAAAGAACAACAGGTCAGAGTAGAAACAAATTACAACTTTGAGAAAAATACTGTGTAAGCATATACAGCATATATATAGTGACGTCCTGCCAATGGCAGTAGACTATGCAGCCGCTATGGGGCTTGTGAGTCCAGGGTTCCCTGTAACGACGCATTCATGGGGCCCTCATCCAGTGGAAGAATCTGGGGAAATGTCGGGGACCTTGACAGCTGGGGGTTCCACTCACCGTTGTCAGGGGTGGTAAACATTTCTGTGTCCCCAGGCCCGATTTCTGTGGACCCCAGTGCTCTGACTGGCAGCAGCACTTTGCTGGCTGCCTGCCCTTTATACGCAGCATCCACTGCTGAACACTGCGTGTTCTGAAGTTCATCTGTGGGTAAAGCTAGTACATCATCCTCTACTGGCCCACAGATGAAAATCGAAATGGCAGTGCATTTTAGTATGCCCTGCCAAAGCTGTGTGCCCCACAGAGCTGTCTGTGTGTAGGGCACTTTTTTGGCATCCTGTTTTATGGCTGCAATGGAAGGGAAATCTATTGCCTAAAATAGGATACAAAATTACTTTGTAAGGGCTGTAAAGTTGTGGGATATGCTATTAATTGTCCCAGTTAAACATTATTTGTATTGTTTTTTTGCTCAATATATATATATATATATATATATATATATATATATATATATAAATATATATATATATAGATATATATATAGATAGATAGATATAGATATATATATAGATATATAGATATATATATATATAAAAGCATGATGAGTGAGAATGTTACACACACTAACTGACCTCGGCCTGTCTTCATCTGTTTGGCTGGTATTTTCCTCTCTTTCTCTGGTCTCTGGTTGTTGATCGGCTTCACTGTCGGATGTTTCAGAGGATGTATAGTCTTCTGCAGCTGAAAGATGCACCAATTCAGGATTTGATATGGCTCGGCGTGCCGATGTGCCAGTTGATGTAGATGGCTCCTCATCTTCAACAGTCCTGTAAATTATAAAAATCCTTAGTAATAACGTGAAGTACAATCTTGAGTAGGCCAGCAGTGTTGACAATTTTTTAAAGTGGCCTAAAAGCCAGGATGTGCTGAGGCCAAGGCAATGTTTGAGCAAGGGATTAAAGTAAATTCCTTGTATAAATTTACACTGACCTGTAGACATCATAATCCTCTGTGACAGGCGGCTCTTCCACTGTGACGGGCGGCTCTACCACTGTGACGGGCGGCTCTTCCTCTGGGACGGGTGGCTCTTCCTCTGGGACGGGCGGCTCTTCCTCTGGGACGGGCGGCTCTTCCTCTGGGACTGGCGGCTCTTCCTCTGGGACGGGCGGCTCTTCCTCTGGGACGGGCGGCTCTTCCTCTGGGACGGGTGGCTCTTCCTCTGGGACGGGTGGCTCTTCCTCTGTGACAGGCGGCTCTTCGACTGTGACGGGCGGCTCTTCCACTGTGACGGGCGGCTCTTCCTCTGGGACGGGCGGCTCTTCCTCTGGGACGGGCGGCTCTTCCTCTGGGACGGGCGGCTCTTCCTCTGGGACGGGCGGCTCCTCCTCGATGACTGTAGACATTTCCTCCTCAACAGGCAGCACTTCCTCCTCATTAGGCAGCTCTTGCTCACTGGCTGTCAGCTCCTCCTGCACAGGTGATGCCCCCTCATCTTCAACAATCCTGTAAATATAAAATACACGTGATTATTTGGCATAGTTCAGAACATATATGCAAATCTATAAAGCTTACACAAGTATGAACATCAGTATTCAAAGAATAAGATGCTAGTGGGGCATACCTGGCCATAGTTGGTTTCTCGGGTACTATAAACCCTCTGTCCTCCAGGAAGGAGATAAGATCGTCCTTTGTAGTGATCTCTGGAATCTTGTCATAAGGGATATATGTTCCTTTTGTTGCAATTGCTATCAGTGAGTTTCTAGATTCTTTCACTAGCGCATCCTTCTCCTCTTGTGTACAGCATCTAAGGCATTGTCGTGTAAGGTGCTGTGGCAGTTGAGTAAATGTTTTGTAACATAGTGGACATGTCTTCAGCATCCTGAAGCCGCTGTAAAAAAGAAAAATGTAAGATCAGGAACAATATCAGTGAGAATCTAGCTTTTCCACCCACTAATATCAACCAGCATTTTTTATGTTTCAGCAGGATAACTGGATTTCAAAAATCTGATTTTTTTTTTACAACAAATACACAGCTCATGAGAAAAGGCACGTCTCATCATTGCCATAGATTTTTTTAAAAAGATGAGGGCTGGCTCTAGAGTGTATTTTGACCACCAATAGCCAGCCCTCATTTTTGGTCACAAAAACGGACAAACGTACACAATTTTTTAAGGAGGAATTGTTTAGCACAAGTTAATGCACTTTTATAGCATACTACACAAATTGTGGCAATATTGTGCACATAACACATGCGGTTTTTTATCATATGCATGTTCCTAGATCTTGCGCAAATCTGAGGTTTTGCAAGAATTATTTAGATTGACAAAGATACCGTGCAAAAAATTAATGTGGTATTGACTATGCAAATGCTTATACAGTTTTGCACATGACCGGCACTCATTTATCAGTCAAAAAGGAGAAAAAACGAGTGAGCGAGCAAGTACATATACAGTTTAAAGCCTTTTCACACTGCAAACTTTGAAAGATACAGAAAGACCGCGCCAAAAACATAAACCCTTTCTGTGACTGAGCCTGAACAATTGCAAGCCTTAACATGATGTTATAATACACTTTCACACCACAATCCTTCCCCCTCCCCCCACCACAGTAATACAACCAAGCTAAAAAGTTTGCAGAGGTCACAGAGAGGACATCAGATTAGGCACCTGATTCCAGTACAAACTATATGAGTACAAGCATACTTATACACCTGATTCCAGTACAAGCTATATGAGTACAAGTATACTTATACACCTGATTCCAGTACAAGCTATATGAGTACAAGTATACTTACACACCTGATTCCAGTACAAGCTATATGAGTACAAGTATACTTATACACCTGATTCCAGTACAAGCTATATGAGTACAAGTATACTTATACACCTGATTCCAGTACAAGCTCAGATGATGCTGCAGTATAGTTAGGCACCTGATCCCAATACATGCTGTATGTTAACCTCTTCTGCAAATACTCCCATGGTCTCAGTGTACCCCAGGATGCATGCTGCAATGGTGTCCAGAAAGAGTATTTCTAGAAGCAACACATACCTCTGCAGATTCATATTTCCCTCCCACTCACTATCCCACCAGGTGTACTTACCTTCTTTTGGGCGGCATGGTTGTAATTGGCTAAGGTCACAGCTTCTCTTGTGCACTAATCACCCTTGTTGCTCCTGAGCACTGGATCAAATTAAACTTCCCTCCAAAACTCCTTTTCCTTTTCCTAAAATGATGCACTTGTCAGTGATTGGTTTATTTGAATGTAAATCATGAATCTGCTCCGATTGGTTAATGCAACTTAGTAGGCGTAGCTTTTTCTTGATGAGAGCTGGCTACAGGTACTTCCAGGACGAACCGTAGCCAGCCCTCACCCTTGGAATAGCTCAATGAGGATGAGAGCTGGCTACAGGTGCTTCCAGGACGACCCGTAGCCAGCCCTCACCCTTGGAATAGCTCAATGAGGATGAGAGCTGGCTACAGGTGCTTCCAGGGCGACCCGTAGCCAGCCCTCACCCTTGGAGCAGCTCAATGAGGATGAGAGCTGGCTACAGGTGCCTCCAGGGCGACCCCTAGCCAGCCCTCACCCTTGGAGCAGCTCAATGAGGATGAGAGCTGGCTACAGGTGCCTCCAGGGCGACCCCTAGCCAGCCCTCACCCTTGGAGCAGCTCAATGAGGATGAGAGCTGGCTACAGGTGCCTCCAGGGCGACCCCTAGCCAGCCCTCACCCTTGGAGCAGCTCAATGAGGATGAGAGCTGGCTACAGGTGCCTCCAGGGCGACCCCTAGCCAGCCCTCACCCTTGGAGCAGCTCAATGAGGATGAGAGCTGGCTACAGGTGCCTCCAGGGCGACCCCTAGCCAGCCCTCACCCTTGGAGCAGCTCAATGAGGATGAGAGCTGGCTACAGGTGCCTCCAGGGCGACCCCTAGCCAGCCCTCACCCTTGGAGCAGCTCAATGAGGATGAGAGCTGGCTACAGGTGCCTCCAGGGCGACCCCTAGCCAGCCCTCACCCTTGGAGCAGCTCAATGAGGATGAGAGCTGGCTACAGGTGCCTCCAGGGCGACCCCTAGCCAGCCCTCACCCTTGGAGCAGCTCAATGAGGATGAGAGCTGGCTACAGGTGCCTCCAGGGTGACCCCTAGCCAGCCCTCACCCTTGGAGCAGCTCAATGAGGATGAGAGCTGGCTACAGGTGCCTCCAGGGCGACCCCTAGCCAGCCCTCACCCTTGGAGCAGCTCAATGAGGATGAGAGCTGGCTACAGGTGCCTCCAGGGCGACCCCTAGCCAGCCCTCACCCTTGGAGCAGCTCAATGAGGATGAGAGCTGGCTACAGGTGCCTCCAGGGCGACCCCTAGCCAGCCCTCACCCTTGGAGCAGCTCAATGAGGATGAGAGCTGGCTACAGGTGCCTCCAGGGCGACCCCTAGCCAGCCCTCACCCTTGGAGCAGCTCAATGAGGATGAGAGCTGGCTACAGGTGCCTCCAGGGCGACCCCTAGCCAGCCCTCACCCTTGGAGCAGCTCAATGAGGATGAGAGCTGGCTACAGGTGCCTCCAGGGCGACCCCTAGCCAGCCCTCACCCTTGGAGCAGCTCAATGAGGATGAGAGCTGGCTACAGGTGCCTCCAGGGCGACCCCTAGCCAGCCCTCACCCTTGGAGCAGCTCAATGAGGATGAGAGCTGGCTACAGGTGCCTCCAGGGCGACCCCTAGCCAGCCCTCACCCTTGGAGCAGCTCAATGAGGATGAGAGCTGGCTACAGGTGCCTCCAGGGCGACCCCTAGCCAGCCCTCACCCTTGGAGCAGCTCAATGAGGATGAGAGCTGGCTACAGGTGCCTCCAGGGCGACCCCTAGCCAGCCCTCACCCTTGGAGCAGCTCAATGAGGATGAGAGCTGGCTACAGGTGCCTCCAGGGCGACCCCTAGCCAGCCCTCACCCTTGGAGCAGCTCAATGAGGATGAGAGCTGGCTACAGGTGCCTCCAGGGCGACCCCTAGCCAGCCCTCACCCTTGGAGCAGCTCAATGAGGATGAGAGCTGGCTACAGGTGCCTCCAGGGCGACCCCTAGCCAGCCCTCACCCTTGGAGCAGCTCAATGAGGATGAGAGCTGGCTACAGGTGCCTCCAGGGCGACCCCTAGCCAGCCCTCACCCTTGGAGCAGCTCAATGAGGATGAGAGCTGGCTACAGGTGCCTCCAGGGCGACCCCTAGCCAGCCCTCACCCTTGGAGCAGCTCAATGAGGATGAGAGCTGGCTACAGGTGCCTCCAGGGCGACCCCTAGCCAGCCCTCACCCTTGGAGCAGCTCAATGAGGATGAGAGCTGGCTACAGGTGCCTCCAGGGCGACCCCTAGCCAGCCCTCACCCTTGGAGCAGCTCAATGAGGATGAGAGCTGGCTACAGGTGCCTCCAGGGCGACCCCTAGCCAGCCCTCACCCTTGGAGCAGCTCAATGAGGATGAGAGCTGGCTACAGGTGCCTCCAGGGCGACCCCTAGCCAGCCCTCACCCTTGGAGCACCTCAATGAGGATGAGAGCTGGCTACAGGTGCCTCCAGGGCGACCCCTAGCCAGCCCTCACCCTTGGAGCAGCTCAATGAGGATGAGAGCTGGCTACAGGTGCCTCCAGGGCGACCCCTAGCCAGCCCTCACCCTTGGAGCAGCTCAATGAGGATGAGAGCTGGCTACAGGTGCCTCCAGGGCGACCCTTAGCCAGCCCTCACCCTTGGAATAGCTCAATGAGGATGAGAGCTGGCTACAGGTTTGATGATACCAAAAGCACTTAAAATTCAATCTGCAACAAAAAAAAGTCGCTCTGACGCCGCCGTTAAGGGCTGCGTCCGTTATCACGCTCATCTGATAAATTACAGAAAAAAAACGTAAACTTTATCGTTTTTTTGGCGCACTTATTTCATCGCCCGTTCCTACGTGCCGCCGTTCAGCACAGCATCCGTTATCACGCTCATCTGATGAATTACGGAAAAAAAACGTAAACTTTATAGTTTTTTTGGCGCGCTTATTTCACCGCCCGTTCCTACGCGCCGCCATTCAGCGCAGCGTCCGTTATCACGCTCATCTGATGAATTACGGAAAAAAAACGTAAACTTTATCGTTTTTTTGGCGCTCTTATTTCACCGCCCGTTCCTACGCGCCGCCGTTCAGCGCAGCGTCCGTTATCACCCTCATCTGATGAATTACGGAAAAAAAACGTAAACTTTATAGTTTTTTTGGCGCGCTTATTTCACCGCCCGTTCCTATGCGCCGCCGTTCAGCGCAACGTCCGTTATCACGCTCAATGAGGATGAGAGCTGGCTACAGGTGCCTCCAGGGCGACACGTAGCCAGCCCTCACCCTTGGAATAGCTCAATGAGGATGAGAGCTGGCTACAGGTGCCTCCAGGGCGACCCCTAGCCAGCCCTCACCCTTGGAGCAGCTCAATGAGGATGAGAGCTGGCTACAGGTGCCTCCAGGGCGACCCCTAGCCAGCCCACACCCTTGGAGCAGCTCAATGAGGATGAGAGCTGGCTACAGGTGCCTCCAGGGCGACCCCTAGCCAGCCCACACCCTTGGAGCAGCTCAATGAGGATGAGAGCTGGCTACAGGTGCCTCCAGGGCGACCCCTAGCCAGCCCTAACCCTTGGAGCAGCTCAATGAGGATGAGAGCTGGCTACAGGTGCCTCCAGGGCGACCCCTAGCCAGCCCTCACCCTTGGAGCAGCTCAATGAGGATGAGAGCTGGCTACAGGTGCTTCCAGGGCGACCCCTAGCCAGCCCTCACCCTTGGAGCAGCTCAATGAGGATGAGAGCTGGCTACAGGTGCCTCCAGGGCGACCCCTAGCCAGCCCTCACCCTTGGAGCAGCTCAATGAGGATGAGAGCTGGCTACAGGTGCCTCCAGGGCGACCCCTAGCCAGCCCTCACCCTTGGAGCAGCTCAATGAGGATGAGAGCTGGCTACAGGTGCCTCCAGGGTGACCCCTAGCCAGCCCTCACCCTTGGAGCAGCTCAATGAGGATGAGAGCTGGCTACAGGTGCCTCCAGGGCGACCCCTAGCCAGCCCTCACCCTTGGAGCAGCTCAATGAGGATGAGAGCTGGCTACAGGTGCCTCCAGGGCGACCCCTAGCCAGCCCTCACCCTTGGAATAGCTCAATGAGGATGAGAGCTGGCTACAGGTTTGATGATAGCAAAAGCACTTAAAATTCAATCTGCAACAAAATAAAGTCGCTCTGACGCCGCCGTAAAGGGTTGCGTCCGTTATCACGCTGATCTGATAAATTACAGAAAAAAAACGTAAACTTTATCGTTTTTTTGGCGCACTTATTTCATCGCCCGTTCCTACGTGCCGCCGTTCAGCACAGCATCCGTTATCACGCTCATCTGATGAATTACGGAAAAAAAACGTAAACTTTATAGTTTTTTTGGCGCGCTTATTTCACCGCCCGTTCCTACGCGCCGCCGTTCAGCGCAGCGTCCGTTATCACCCTCATCTGATGAATTACGGAAAAAAAACGTAAACTTTATAGTTTTTTTGGCGCGCTTATTTCACCGCCCGTTCCTATGCGCCGCCGTTCAGCGCAGCGTCCGTTATCACGCTCAATGAGGATGAGAGCTGGCTACAAGTGCCTCCAGGTCGACACGTAGCCAGCCCTCACCCTTGGAATAGCTCAATGAGGATGAGAGCTGGCTACAGGTGCCTCCAGGGCGACCCCTAGCCAGCCCTCACCCTTGGAGCAGCTCAATGAGGATGAGAGCTGGCTACAGGTGCCTCCAGGGCGACCCCTAGCCAGCCCTCACCCTTGGAGCAGCTCAATGAGGATGAGAGCTGGCTACAGGTGCCTCCAGGGCGACCCCTAGCCAGCCCTCACCCTTGGAGCAGCTCAATGAGGATGAGAGCTGGCTACAGGTGCCTCCAGGGCGACCCCTAGCCAGCCCTCACCCTTGGAGCAGCTCAATGAGGATGAGAGCTGGCTACAGGTGCCTCCAGGGCGACCCATAGCCAGCCCTCACCCTTGGAGCAGCTCAATGAGGATGAGAGCTGGCTACAGGTGCCTCCAGGGCGACCCCTAGCCAGCCCTCACCCTTGGAGCAGCTCAATGAGGATGAGAGCTGGCTACAGGTGCCTCCAGGGCGACCCCTAGCCAGCGCTCACCCTTGGAGCAGCTCAATGAGGATGAGAGCTGGCTACAGGTGCCTCCAGGGCGACCCCTAGCCAGCCCTCACCCTTGGAGCAGCTCAATGAGGATGAGAGCTGGCTACAGGTGCCTCCAGGGCGACCCCTAGCCAGCCCTCACCCTTGGAGCAGCTCAATGAGGATGAGAGCTGGCTACAGGTGCCTCCAGGGTGACCTCTAGCCAGCCCTCACCCTTGGAGCAGCTCAATGAGGATGAGAGCTGGCTACAGGTGCCTCCAGGGCGACCCCTAGCCAGCCCTCACCCTTGGAGCAGCTCAATGAGGATAAGAGCTGGCTACAGGTGCCTCCAGGGCGACCCCTAGCCAGCCCTCACCCTTGGAGCAGCTCAATGAGGATGAGAGCTGGCTACAGGTGACTTCAGGGCGACCCCTAGCCAGCCCTCACCCTTGGAGCAGCTCAATGAGGATGAGAGCTGGCTACAGGTGCCTCCAGGGCGACCCCTAGCCAGCCCTCACCCTTGGAGCAGCTCAATGAGGATGAGAGCTGGCTACAGGTGCCTCCAGGGCGACCCCTAGCCAGCCCTCACCCTTGGAGCAGCTCAATGAGGATGAGAGCTGGCTACAGGTGCCTCCAGGGCGACCCCTAGCCAGCCCTCACCCTTGGAGTAGCTCAATGAGGATGAGAGCTGGCTACAGGTGCCTCCAGGGCGACCCCTAGCCAGCCCTCACCCTTGGAGCACCTCAATGAGTATGAGAGCTGGCTACAGGTGCCTCCAGGGCGACCCCTAGCCAGCCCTCACCCTTGGAGCAGCCCAATGAGGATGAGAGCTGGCTACAGGTGCCTCCAGGGCGACCCCTAGCCAGCCCTCACCCTTGGAATAGCTCAATGAGGATCAGAGCTGGCTACAGGTTTGATGATACCAAAAGCACTTAAAATTCAATCTGCAACAAAAAAAAGTCGCTCTGACGCCGCCGTTAAGGGCTGCGTCCGTTATCACGCTCATCTGATAAATTACAGAAAAAAAACGTAAACTTTATCGTTTTTTTGGCGCACTTATTTCACCGCCCGTTCCTACGTGCCGCCGTTCAGCATAGCATCCGTTATCACGCTCATCTGATGAATTACGGAAAAAAAACGTAAACTTTATAGTTTTTTTGGCGCGCTTATTTCACCGCCCGTTCCTACGCGCCGCCATTCAGCGCAGCGTCCGTTATCACGCTCATCTGATGAATTACGGAAAAAAAACGTAAACTTTATAGTTTTTTTGGCGCGCTTATTTCACCGCCCATTCCTACGCGCCGCCGTTCAACGCAGCTTCCGTTATCACGCTCATCTAATGAATTATGGAAAAAAAACGTACACTTTATAGCTTTTTTGGCGCGCTTATTTCACCGCCCGTTCCTACGCGCCGCCGTTCAGCGCAGCTTCCGTTATCACGCTCATTTGATGAATTACGGAAAAAAAACGTAAATTTTATAGTTTTTTTGGCGCGCTTATTTCACCGCCCGTTCCTACGCGCCGCCGTTCAGCGCAGCGTCCGTTATCACGCTCAATGAGGATGAGAGTTGGCTACAGGTGCCTCCAGGGCGACACGTAGCCAGCCCTCACCCTTCGAATAGCTCAATGAGAATGAGAGCTGGCTACAGGTGCCTCCAGGGCGACCCCTAGCCAGCCCTCACCCTTGGAGCAGCTCAATGAGGATGAGAGCTGGCTACAGGTGCCTCCAGGGCGACCCCTAGCCAGCCCTCACCCTTGGAGCAGCTCAATGAGGATGAGAGTTGGCTACAGGTGCCTCCAGGGCGACCCCTAGCCAGCCCTCACCCTTGGAGCAGCTCAATGAGGATGAGAGCTGGCTACAGGTGCCTCCAGGGCGACCCCTAGCCAGCCCTCACCCTTGGAGCAGCTCAATGAGGATGAGAGCTGGCTACAGGTGCCTCCAGGGCGACCCCTAGCCAGCCCTCACCCTTGGAGCAGCTCAATGAGGATGAGAGCTGGCTACAGGTGCCTCCAGGGCGACTCTTAGCCAGCCCTCACCCTTGGAATAGCTCAATGAGGATCAGAGCTGGCTACAGGTTTGATGATAGCAAAAGCACTTAAAATTCAATCTGCAACAAAAAAAAGTCGCTCTGACGCCGCCGTTAAGGGCTGCGTCCGTTATCACGCTCATCTGATAAATTACGGAAAAAAAACGTAAACTTTATAGTTTTTTTGGCGCGCTTATTTCACTGCCTTTTCCTACGCGCCGCCGTTCAGCGCAGCTTCCGTTATCACGCTCATCTAATGAATTATGGAAAAAAACGTAAACTTTATAGTTTTTTTGGCGCGCTTATTTCACCGCCCGTTCCTACGCGCCGCGGTTCAGCGCACCTTCCGTTATCACGCTCATCTGATGAATTACGGAAAAAAAACGTAAACTTTATAGTTTTTTTGGCGCGCTTATTTCACCGCCCGTTCCTACGCGCCGCCATTCAGCGCAACTTCCGTTATCACGCTCATCTAATGAATTATGGAAAAAAAGTAAACTTTATAGTTTTTTTGGCGCGCTTATTTCACCGCCCGTTCCTACGCTTCGCCGTTCAGCGCAGCGTCCGTTATCACGCTCATCTGATGAATTACAGAAAAAAAACGTAAACTTTATCGTTTTTTTGGCGCACTTATTTCACCGCCAGTTCCTACGTGCCGCCGTTCAGCACAGCATCCGTTATCACGCTCATCTGATGAATTACGGAAAAAAAACGTAAACTTTATAGTTTTTTTGGCGCGCTTATTTCACCGCCCGTTCCTACGCGCCGCCATTCAGCGCAGCGTCCGTTATCACGCTCATCAGATGGATTACGGAAAAAAAACTTAAACTTTATAGTTTTTTTGGCGCGCTTATTTCACCGCCCGTTCCTACGCCACGGTTTTTACACAACTTTAAGTGTTTTACAACATGGTCACATGCTCTATTTACTTTTACCTATTTTTGATATGAAATATGGGCTCCATCTATGGATGTGATTATTGCTGCCATTTTTGTGTCTTTTTAAATAATGATGTAATAAAATTGCAACTTTTTAAATGCCTTTAATTAAACTCCTTATTCTCATTTGATTATATGGTCACAATCTGTGTTAAAAGAGTTAATGTTTTACAAGGTCAGGCAGCAGCGTTGAAAGTCCTAATCTCAGTGAAACAACAGAGACAAAAAAGATACATCATCATCCCCTCCCCCCATCACAGCCTTTCCACCGAAGGATAAGTGAAAAATCTCCTTATTGTGTGTTTCCTGTGAGGGTCTATCACGAACGAGTGAATGGCTTTTAAAGCACAGCTGCCATCCAGTGTTCAATTTCCAGAAATGCAGCTGAATTCTGGCTGACAAGTAATGAATGATATTTAAAGCACAGATGCCATCTGGTGGTCATTTCCAAGTGATGAAATGTTGTGAGGGCTGGCTAAATGGCTTGTTTTTCGGACCTGGCACGGACGAGGTTTTTGCAAGCCTTTTTTCGGAGCCTTAATGGCGTCGGATCGACCCGGGGCGGCGTGCAGAGCATCTCCCGGGCTGGATCTGTAAAATGGCGAGCGTTGCGTCGTCCAGCGGCGAAGTTTTTTCGTGAGGGCTGGCTATTGTAGGTGAGAGCTGGCTATTAAAGAAGATGGCAGAGAGGATTTCTTTGGAAAAATTTTTTCATCTCGAAACGTTACGAAAAAATTACAGCGCGTCCGGCATGTGATAAGAGTGCGGCACGCCGAATAGCGGCGTCCAGCTCCAAACCGCGTGCGTTCCAGAGCCAGAAAACTGTAGCGCGGACGCCGAGGCTTAATCGCAAATTCCGGAGATGCTCGTCCCCTCGGGACGAGTGTGGGAGCGCCTGACGCGAATCTGGTCAAAAAACGCAAACATTGCCAAAATCCAAAGGTCCAGCTGTTGAACATCTGTTCACAAAGCAGGCGCATCACCCCCAGTAAGCCACAGGACCATCACAGGTGCACCTTGAGGTCAAGAAGGGCAGTGAACATTGAATGGCTAATAGTTAAGTTAAAAACTAAATAGATTGGTTTCACTATGTTATTGTTAATGCTAATCTATACAGCGTATGATAACATCTTGTTCTTTATGAACAATTAATACAGATTCTATTTCTCACAATTGCACTATCTCAAGCCCAAAATCAATGCAAATTTCCTTTGGCTCTATAGGAAGCTTATTAGTAAGTAAATGAAAAATACTCTACGTGGAGTCGGACTCATGAACACCTGTTCACAAGTCAGATGCATTAACCCAGTAAGCCTCTGAACGATCATAGATGCAAGGTGATGTCAAGAAGGGCAGTGAACATTGAATCGCTAATAGATAAGTTAAAAAAGAAATCCATTGGTTTCACTATGTTATTGTTAATGCCAATCTATACAGCGTATGATGACATCTTGTTCTTTATGAACAATTAATACAGATTCTATATCTCACAATTGCACTATCTCAAGCCCAAAATCAATGCAAATTTCCATTGGCTCTATAGGAAGCTAAATGAAAATTACTCTTTGTGGAGTAGAACTCATGAACACCACTTCACAAATCAGGCACGCTAACCCAGGGAGCCACTTGACCATCAGAGGAGCAATGAGATGTCAAGAAGGGCAGTAAACATCGAATCGCTAATGGGTAAGTTAAAAAAGAAATCCATTGGTTTCACTATGTTATTGTTAATGCCAATCTATACAGCGTATGATGACATCTTGTTGTTTATGAACAATTAATTCAGATTCTATATCTCACAATTGCACTATCTCAAGCCCAAAATCAATGCAAATTTCCATTGACTCTATAAGAAGCTTATTAGTAAGTAAATGAAAAATACTTTCTGTGGAGTCAAACTCATGAACATCTGTTCACAAAGTAGGCGTATTACCCCCAGTAAGCCACAGGACCGTCACAGGTGCACCTTGAGGTCAAGAAGGGCAGTGAACATTGAATGGCTAATAGTTAAGTTAAAAACGAAATAGATTGGTTTCACTATGTTATTGTTAATGCTAATCTATACAGCGTATGATAACATCTTGTTCTTTATGAACAATTAATACAGATTCTATTTCTCACAATTGCACTATCTCAAGCCCAAAATCAATGCAAATTTCCTTTGGCTCTATAGGAAGCTTATTAGTAAGTAAATGAAAAATACTCTACGTGGAGACGGACTCATGAACACCTGTTCACAAGTCAGATGCATTAACCCAGTAAGCCTCTAGATGATCATAGATGCAAGGTGATGTCAAGAAGTGCAGTGAACATTGAATCGCTAATACATAAGTTAAAAAAGAAATCCATTGGTTTCACTATGTTATTGTTAATGCCAATCTGTACAGCGTATGATAACATCTTGTTCTTTATGAACAATTAATACAGATTCTATTTCTCACAATTGCACTATCTCAAGCCCAAAATCAATGCAAATTTCCATTGGCTCTATAGGAAGCTAAATGAAAAATACTCTTTGTGGAGTAGAA
Organism: Phyllobates terribilis; assembly: GCF_046119375.1. Classification (NCBI taxonomy): domain Eukaryota; kingdom Metazoa; phylum Chordata; class Amphibia; order Anura; family Dendrobatidae; genus Phyllobates; species Phyllobates terribilis. The sequence goes on along the minus strand of NW_027362764.1, from coordinate 320,582,677 downwards.
CTCATGAACACTTCTTCACAAGTCAGGCACACTAACCCAGGGAGCCACTTGACCATCAGAGGAGCAATGAGATGTCAAGAAGGGCAGAAAACATCGAATGGTTAATAGGTAAGTTAAAAAAGAAATTCATTGGTTTCACTAAGTTATTGTTAATGCCAATCTATACAGCGTATGATGACATCTTGTTCTTTATGAACAATTCTTACAGATTCTATATCTCACAATTGCACTATCTCAAGCCCAAAATCAATGCAAATTTCCATTGGCTCTATAAGAAGCTTATTAGTAATTAAATGAAAAATACTTTCTGTGGAGTCAAAGTCATGAACATCTGACCAGAAAGCAGGCGCATTAACCCAGTAAGCCACTGGACCATCAAAGGTGCACCTTGAGGTCAAGAAGGGCAGTGAACATTGAATCGCTAATAGGTAAGTTAAAAAAGAAATTCATTGGTTTCTCTATGTTACTGTTAATGCCAATATATACAGCGTATGATGACATCAAGTTCTTTATGAACAATTAATACAGATTCTATTTCTCACAATTGCACTATCTCAAGCCCAAAATCAATGCAAATTTCCATTGGCTCTATGAGAAGCTTATTAGTAAGTAAATGAAAAATACTTTCTGTGGAGTCAAACTCATGAACATCTGACCAAAAAGCAGGCGCATTAACCCAGTAAGCCACTGGACCATCAAAGGTGCACCTTGAGGTCAAGAAGGGCAGTGAACATTGAATCGCTAATAGGTAAGTTAAAAAAGAAATCCATTGGTTTCAGTATGTTATTGTTAATGCCAATCTATACAGCGTATGATGACATCTTGTTCTTTATAAACAATTTATACAGATTCTATTTCTCACAATTGCACTATCTCAAGCCGAAAATCAATGCAAATTTCCATTGACTCTATAAGAAGCTTATTAGTAATTAAATGAAAAATACTTTCTGTGGAGTCAAACTCAAGAACATCTGTTCAGAAAGCAGGCGCATTAACCCAGTAAGCCACTGGACCATCACAGGTGCACCTTGAGGTCAAGAAGGGCAGTGAACATTGAATCGCTAATAGTTAAGTTAAAAACGAAATCCATTATTTTCACTGTTATTGTTAATGCTAATCTATACAGCGTATGATAACATCTTGTTCTTTATGAACAATTAAGACAGATTCTATATCTCACTATTGCACTATCTCAAGCCCAAAATCAATGCAAATTTCCTTTGGCTCTACAGGAAGCTTATTAGTAAGTAAATGAAAAATACTCTCCGTGGAGTCAAACTCATGAACATCTATTCACAAAGCAGGCACATTAACCCAGTAATCGAGTGGACCATCACACGTGCAACTTAATGTGAAGAACATTGAATCGCTAATAGGTAAGTTAAAAAAGAAATTCATTGGTTTCTCTATGTTACTGTTAATGCCAATCTATACAGCGTATGATGACATCAAGTTCTTTATGAACAATTAAGACAGATTCTATATCTCACTATTGCACTATCTCAAGCCCAAAATCAATGCAATTCTCCATTGGCTCTATAGGAAGCTTATTAGTAAGTAAATGAAAAATACTTTCTGTGAAGTCGAATTCATGAACTCCTGTTTGCAAGGCAGGTGCATTAACCCAGTAAGCCACTGGACCATCACAAATGCTATGTAACGTCAAGAATGGCAGAGAACATTGAATTGCTAATAGGTAAGTTAAAAAAGAAATCCATTGGTTTCACTAAGTTATTGCTAATGCCAATCTATACAGCGTATGATGACATCTTGTTCTTTATGAACAATTATTACAGATTCTATATCTCACAATTGCACTATCTCAAGCCCAAAATCAATGCAAATTTCCGTTGGCTCTATAGAAAGCTTACTAGTAAGTAAATGAAAAATACTCTCTGTGGAGTCGGACTCATGAATACCTGTTCACAAGTCAGATGCATTAACCCAGTAAGCCTCTGAACGATCATAGATGCAAGGTGATGTCAAGAAGGGCAGTGAACATTGAATCGCTAATAGGTAAGTTAAAAAAGAAATCCATTGGTTTCAGTATGTTATTGTTAATGCCAATCTATACAGCGTATGATGACATATTGTTCTTTATAAACAATTTATACAGATTCTATTTCTCACAATTGCACTATCTCAAGCCGAAAATCAATGCAAATTTCCATTGACTCTATAAGAAGCTTATTAGTAATTAAATGAAAAATACTTTCTGTGGAGTCAAACTCAAGAACATCTGTTCAGAAAGCAGGCGCATTAACCCATTAAGCCACTGGACCATCACAGGTGCACTTTGAGGTCAAGAAGGGCAGTGAACATTGAATCGCTAATAGTTAAGTTAAAAACGAAATCCATTATTTTCACTGTTATTGTTAATGCTAATCTATACAGCGTATGATGACATCTTGTTCTTTATGAACAATTAAGACAGATTCTATATCTCACTATTGCACTATCTCAAGCCCAAAATCAATGCAAATTTCCTTTGGCTCTACAGGAAGCTTATTAGTAAGTAAATGAAAAATACTCTCCGTGGAGTCAAACTCATGAACATCTGTTCACAAAGCAGGCGCATCAACCCAGTAAGCCAGTGGACCATCACAGGTGCAGTTTGATGTCAAGAAGGGCAGTGAACATTGAATAGCTAATAGGTAAGTTAAAAAAGAAATCCATTGGTTTCTCTATGTTACTGTTAATGCCAATCTGTACAGTGTATGATGACATCTTGTTCTTTATGAACAATTAATACAGATTCTATATCTCACAATTGCACTATCTCAAGCCCAAAATCAATGCAAATTTCCATTGGCTCTATAGCAAGCTTATGAGTAAGTAAATAAAAAAATGCTGGGTTAATGCGCCTGACTTGTGAATAGTTGTTCATGAGTTGAACTCCACGGAGAGTATTTTTCATTTACTTACTAATAAGCTTCCTATAGAGCCAATGGAAATTTGCATTGATCTTGGGCTTGAGATAGTGCAATTGTGAGATATAAAATCTGTATTAATTGTTCATAAAGATCAAGATGTCATCCTACGTTGTATATATTGGCATTAATAATAACATAGTGAAACCAATGGATTTCTTTTTTAACTTACCTATTAGCGATTCAATGTTCACTGCTCTTCTTTACATCACATTTGCCCCGTGATGGTCCAGTGGCTCTCTGGGTTAATGTGCCTGACTTGTCAACAAGAGTTCATGAGTTCAACTCCACGGAGAGTATTTTTCATTTAGCTTCCTATAGAGCTAATGGAAATTTGCATTGATTTTGGGCTTGAGATAGTGCAATTGTGAGATATAGAATCTGTATTAATTGTTCATAAAGAACAAGATGTTATCATATACTGTACAGATTGGCATTAACAGTAACATAGAGAAACCAATGGATTTCTTTTTTAACTTACCTATTAGCGATTCAATGTTCACTGCCTTTCTTGACATCAAATTGCACCTGTGATGGTCCACTGGCTTACTGGGTTGATGCGCCTGCTTTGTGAACAGACGTTCATGAGTTCGACTCCACGGAAAATATTTTTAATTTACTTACTCATAAGCTTCTTATAGAGCCAATGGAAATTTGCATTGATTTTGGGCTTGAGATAGGGCAATTGTGAGAAATAGAATCTGTATTAATTGTTCATAAAGAACAAGATGTCATCATACGCTGTACAGATTGGCATTAACAGTAACATAGAGAAACCAATGGATTTCTTTTTTAACTTACCTATTAGCGATTCAATGTTCACTGCCCTTCTTGACATCAAACTGCACCTGTGATTGTCCGCTGGCTTACTGGGTTGATGCGCCTCCTTTGTGAACAGATGTTCATGAGTTCAACTCCATGGAAAGAATTTTTCAATTACTTACTCATAAGCTTCTTATAGAGCCAATGAAAATTTGCATTGATTTTGGACTTGAGATAGTGCAATTGTGAGAAATAGAATCTGTATTAATTGTTCATAAAGAACAAGATGTCATCATACGTTGTATAGATTGGCATTAACAATAACATAGTGAAACCAATGGATTTCTTTTTTAACTTACCTATTAGCGATTCAATGTTCACTGCTCTTCTTGACATCACATTGCTTCTGTGATGGTCCAGTGGCTTTCTGGGTTAATGCGCCTGACTTGTGAGCAAGTATTCATGAGTTCAACTCCACGGAGAGTATTTTTCATTTAGCTTCCTATAGAGCCAATGGAAATTTGCATTGATTTTGGGCTTGAGACAGTGGAATTGTGAGATATAGAATCTGTATTAATTGTTCATAAAGAACAAGATGTCATCATACGCTGTATAGATTGGCATTAACAATAACATAGTGAAACCAATGGATTTCTTTTTTAAATTACCTATTATCAATTCAATGTTCACTGCTCTTCTTGACATCGCATTGCTTCTGTGATGGTCCAGTGGCTTTCAGGGTTAATGCGCCTGACTTGTGAGCAAGTATTCATGAGTTTGACTCCACGGAGACTATTTTTCATTTGGCTTCCTATAGAGCCAATGCAAATTTGCATTGATTTTGGGCTTGAGATAGTGCAATTGTGAGATATAGAATCTGTATTAATTGTTCATAAAGAACAACATGTCATCATACCCTGCCAGATTGGCATTAACAATAACATAGAGAAATCAATGGAATTCTTTTTTAACTTACCTATTAGCGATTCAATGTTCACTGCCCTTCTTGACATCAAATTGCACCTGTGATGGTCCACTGGCTTACTGAGTTGATGCGCCTGCTTTGTGAACAGATGTTCATGAGTTCGACTAAACTGAAAGTATTTTTAATTTACTTACTTAGAATCTTCTTATAGTGCCAATGGAAATTTGCATTGATTTTGGACTTGAGATAGTGCAATTGTGAGATATAAAATCTGTATTAATTGTTCATAAAGATCAAGATGTCATCATACGTTGTATAGATTGGCATTAACAATAACATAGTGAAACCAATGGATTTCTTTTTTAACTTACCTATTAGCGATTCAATGTTCACTGCTCTTCTTGACATCGCATTGCTTCTGTGATGGTCCAGTGGCTTTCTGGGTTAATGCGCCTGACTTGTGAGCAAGTATTCATGAGTTCGACTCCACGGAGACTATTTTTCATTTGGCTTCCTATAGAGCCAATGGAAATTTGCATTGATTTTGGGCTTGAGATAGTGCAATTGTGAGATATAAAATCTGTATTAATTGTTCATAAAGATCAAGATGTCATCATACGTTGTATAGATTGGCATTAACAATAACATAGTGAAACCAATGGATTTCTTTTTTAACTTACCTATTAGCGATTCAATGTTCACTGCTCTTCTTTACATCACATTTTTACGTGATGGTCCAGTGGCTCTCTGGGTTAATGTGCCTGACTTGTCAACAAGTGTTCATGAGTTCACCTCCACGGAGAGTATTTTTCATTCAGCTTCCTATAGAGCCAATGGAAATTTGCATTGATTTTGGGCTTGAGATAGTGGAATTGTGAGATATAGAATCAGTATTAATTGTTCATAAAGAACAAGATGTCATCATACGCTGTATAGATTGGCATTAACAATAACATAGTGAAACCAATGGATTTCTTTTTTAACTTACCTATTAGCGATTCAATGTTCACTGCTCTTCTTGACATCACATTTCTCCTGAGATGGTCCAGTGGCTCTCTAGGTTAATGCACCTGACTTGTGAAGAAGTGTTCATGTGTTCAACTCCACGAAGAGTATTTTTCATTTAGCTTCCTATAGAGCCAATGGAAATTTGCATTGATTTTGGACTTGAGATAGTGCAATTGTGAGAAATAGAATCTGTATTAATTGTTCATAAAGAACAAGATGTCATCATACGCTGTATAGATTGGCATTAACAATAACATAGTCAAACCAATGGATTTCTTTTTTAACTTACCTATTAGCGATTCAATGTTCACTGCCCTTCTTGACATCACATTGCTCCTGTGATGGTCCAGTGGCTCCCTTGGTTAATACGCCTGACTTGTGAAGAGGTGTTCATGTGTTCAACTCCACGAAGAGTATTTTTCATTTAGCTCCTATAGAGCTAATGGAAATTTGCATTGATTTTGGGCTTGAGATAGTGCAATTGTGAGATATTGAATCTGTATTAATTGTTCATAAAGAACAAGATGTCATCATACGCTGTATAGATTGGCATTAACAATAACATAGTGAAACTAATGAATTTCTTTTTTAACTTACCTATTAGCGATTCAATGTTCACTGCTCTTCTTGACATCGCTTTTCTCCCTCGATGGTCCAGTGGCTCTCTAGGTTAATGCGCCTGACTTGTCAGCAAGTGCTCATGCGTTCAACTCCACGGAGAGTATTTTTCATTTAGCTTCCTATAGAGCCAATGGAAATTTGCATTGATTTTGGGCTTGAGATAGTTGTGAGATATAGAATCTGTATTAATTGTTCATAAAGAACAAGATGTCATCATACGCTGTACAGATTGGCATTAACAATAACATAGAGAAACCAATGGATTTATTTTTTAACTTCCCTATTAGCGATTCAATGTTCACTGCCCTTCTTGACATCAAATTGCACCTGTGATGGTCCACTGGCTTACTGGGTTGATGCGCCTGCTTTGTGAACAGATGTTCATGAGTTCAACTCCATGGAAAGTATTTTTAATTTACTTACTCATAAGCTTCTTATAGAGCCAATGGATATTTGCATAGATTTTGGACTTGAGATAGTGCAATTGTGAAATATAGAATCTGTATTAATTGTTCATAAAGAACAAGATGTCATCATACGCTGTATAGATTGGCATTAACAGTAACATAGTGAAACCAATGGATTTATTTTTTAACTTACCTATTAGCAATTCAATGTTCACTGCCATTCTTGACAACACATAGCACCTATGATGGTCCAGTGGCTTACTGGGTTAATGCACGTGCCTTGTAAACAGGTGTTCATGAATTCGACTTCACAAAGTGTATTTTTCATTTACTTACTAATAAGCTTGCTATAGAGCCAATGGAAATGTGCATTGATTTTGGGCTTGAGATAGTGCAATTGTGAGAAATAGAATCTGTATTAATTGTTCGTAAAGTACAAGATGTCATCATACGCTGTATAGATTGGCATTAACAATAACATAGTGAAACCAATGGATTTCTTTTTTAACTTACCTCTTAGCGATTCAATGTTCACTGCTCTTCTTGACATCACTTTTCTCCCTCGATGGTCCAGTGGCTCCCTGGGTTAATGCGCCTGGCTTGTCAGCAAGTGCTCATGCGTTCGACTCCACGGAGAGTATTTTTCATTTAGCTTCCTATAGAGCCAATGGAAATTTGCATTGATTTTGGGCTTGAGATAGTTGTGAGATATAGAATCTGTATTAATTGTTCATAAAGAACAAGATGTCATCATACGCTGTATAGATTGGCATTAACAATAACATAGTGAAACCAATGGATTTCTTTTTTAACTTACCTATTAGCGATTCAATGTTCACTGCCCTTCTTGACATCACATTGCTCCTGTGATGGTCCAGTGGCTCCCTTGGTTAATGCGCCTGACTTGTGAAGAGGTGTTCTTGTGTTCAGCTCCACGAAGAGTATTTTTCATTTAGCTTCCTATAGAGCCAATAGAAATTTGCATTGATTTTGGACTTGAGATAGTGCAATTGTGAGAAATAAAATTTGTATTAATTGCTCATAAAGAACAAGATGTCATCATACGCTGTATAGATTGGCATTAACAATAACATAGTGAAACCAATGGATTTCTTTTTTAACTTACCTATTAGCGATTCAATGTTCACTGCCCTTCTTGACATCACATTGCTCCTGTGATGGTCCAGTGGCTCCTTTGGTTAATGCGCCTGACTTGCGAAGAGGTGTTCTTGTGTTCAGCTCCACAAAGAGTATTTTTCATTTAGCTTCCTATAGAGCCAATAGAAATTTGCATTGATTTTGGACTTGAGATAGTGCAATTGTGAGAAATTGAATGTGTATTAATTGTTCATAAAGAACAAGATGTCATCATACACTGTACAGATTGGCATTAACAATAACATAGAGAAACCAATGGATTTCTTTTTTAACTTACCTATTAGCGATTCAATGTTCACTGCCCTTCTTGACATGAAATTGCAGCTGTGATGGTCCACTGGATTACTGGGTTGATGCACCTCCTTTGTGAACAGATGTTCAAGAGTTCAACTCCACGGAAAGTGTTTTTAATTTACTTACTCATAAGCTTCTTATAGAGCCAATGAAAATTTGCTTTGATTTTGGACTTGAGATAGTGCAATTGTGAGAAATAGAATCTGTATTAATTGTTCATAAAGAACAAGATGTCATCATACGCTGTATAGATTGGCATTAACAATAACATAGTGAAACCAATGGATTTCTTTTTTAACTTACCTATTAGCGATTCAATGTTCACTGCCCTTCTTGACATCACATTGCTCCTGTGATGGTCTAGTGGCTCCCTTGGTTAATGCGCCTGATTTGTGAAGAGGTGTTCTTGTGTTCAGCTCCACAAAGAGTGTTTTTCATTTAGCTTCCTATACAGCCAATAGAAATTTGCATAGATTTTGGACTTGAGATAGTGCAATTGTGAGAAATAGAATCTGTATTAATTGTTCATAAAGAACAAGATGTCATCATATGCTGTATAGATTGGCATTAACAATAACATAGTGAAACCAATGGATTTCTTTTTTAACTTACCTATTAGCGATTCAATGTTCACTGCTCTTCTTGACATCACATTTTTTCCGTGTTGGTCCATTGGCTCTCTGGGTTAATGCGCCTGACTTGAGAGCAAGTGTTCATGAGTTTGACTCCACATAGAGTATTTTCATTCAGCTTCCTATAGAGCCAATGGAAATTTGCATTGATCTTGGGCTTGAGATAGTGCAATTGTGAGATATAAAATCTGTATTAATTGTTCATAAAGAACAAGATGTCATCATACACTGTACAGATTGGCATTAACAATAACATAGAGAAACCAATGGATTTATTTTTTAACTTACCTATTAGCGATTCAATGTTCACTGCCCTTCTTGACATCAAATTGCACCTGTGATGGTCCTCTGGATTATTGGGTTGATGCGCCTCCTTTGTGAACAGACGTTCATGAGTTCAACTTCATGGAAAGTGTTTTTAATTTACTTACTCATAAGCTTCTTATAGAGCCAATGAAAATTTGCTTTGATTTTGGACTTGAGATAGTGCAATTGTGAGAAATAGAATCTGTATTAATTTTTCATAAAGAACAAGATGTCATCATACGCTGTATAGATTGGCATTAACAATAACATAGTGAAACCAATGGATTTCTTTTTTAACTTACCTATTAGCGATTCAATGTTCACTGCCCTTCTTGACGTCACATTGCTCCTGTGATGGTCCAGTGGCTCCCTTGGTTAATGCGCCTGACTTGTGAAGAGGTGTTCTTGTGTTCAGCTCCACGAAGAGTATTTTTCATTTAGCTTCCTATAGAGCCAATAGAAATTTGCATTGATTTTGGACTTGAGATAGTGCAATTGTGAGAAATAAAATTTGTATTAATTGCTCATAAAGAACAAGATGTCATCATACGCTGTATAGATTGGCATTAACAATAACATAGTGAAACCAATGGATTTCTTTTTTAACTTACCTATTAGCGATTCAATGTTCACTGCCCTTCTTGACATCACATTGCTCCTGTGATGGTCCAGTGGCTCCTTTGGTTAATGCGCCTGACTTGTGAAGAGGTGTTCTTGTGTTCAGCTCCACAAAGAGTATTTTTCATTTAGCTTCCTATAGAGCCAATAGAAATTTGCATTGATTTTGGACTTGAGATAGTGCAATTGTGAGAAATAGAATCTGTATTAATTGTTCATAAAGAACAAGATGTCATCATACGCTGTATAGATTGGCAGTAACAATAACATAGAGAAACCAATGGATTTCTTTTTTAACTTACCTATTATCGATTCAATGTTCACTGCACTTCTTGACATCACATTTCTTCTGTGTTGATCCAGTGGCTCCCTTGGTTAATGCGCCTGACTTGTGAGCAAGTGTTCATGAGTTCAACTCCACAGAGAGTATTTTCATTCAGCTTCCTATAGAGCCAATGGAAATTTGCATTGATCTTGGGCTTGAGATAGTGCAATTGTGAGATATAAAATCTGTATTAATTGTTCATAAAGAACAAGATGTCATCATACACTGTACAGATTGGCATTAACAATAACATAGAGAAACCAATGGATTTCTTTTTTAACTTACCTATTAGCGATTCAATGTTCACTGCCCTTCTTGACATCAAATTGCACCTGTGATGGTCCACTGGATTACTGGGTTGATGCGCCTCCTTTGTGAACAGATGTTCATGAGTTCAAATCCATGGAAAGTATTTTTAATTTACTTACTCATAAGCTTCTTATAGAGCCAATGAAAATTTGCTTTGATTTTGGACTTGAGATAGTGCAATTGTGAGAAATAGAATCTGTATTAATTGTTCATAAAGAAAAAGATGTCATCATACGCTGTATAGATTGGCATTAACAATAACATAGTGAAACCAATGGATTTCTTTTTTAACTTACCTATTAGCGATTCAATGTTCACTGCCCTTCTTGACATCACATTGCTCCTTTGATGGTCCAGTGGCTCCCTTGGTTAATGCGCCTGACTTGTGAAGAGGTGTTCTTGTGTTCAGCTCCACAAAGAGTATTTTTCATTTAGCTTCCTATACAGCCAATAGAAATTTGCATAGATTTTGGACTTGAGATAGTGCAATTGTGAGAAATAGAATCTGTATTAATTGTTCATAAAGAACAAGATGTCATCAAACGCTGTATAGATTAGCATTAACAATAACATAGAGAAACCAATGGATTTCTTTTTTAACTTACCTATTAGCGTTTCAATGTTCACTGCTCTTCTTTACATCACCTTTCTCCCTTGATGGTACAGTGGCTCTCTGGGTTAATGCGCCTGACTTGTGAGCAAGTGTTCATGAGTTTGACTCCACAGAGAGTATTTTCATTCAGCTTCCTATAGAGCCAATGGAAATTTGCATTGATATTGGGCTTGAGATAGTGCAATTGTGAGATATAAAATCTGTATTAATTGTTCATAAAGAACAAGATGTCATCATACACTGTACAGATTGGCATTAACAATAACATAGAGAAACCAATGGATTTATTTTTTAACTTACCTATTAGCGTTTCAATGTTCACTGCTCTTCTTTACATCACATTTCTCACTTGATGGTACAGTGGCTCTCTGGGTTAATGCGCCTGACTTGTGAGCAAGTGTTCATGAGTTTGACTCCACAGAGAGTATTTTCATTCAGCTTCCTATAGAGCCAATGGAAATGTGCATTGATCTTGGGCTTGAGATAGTGCAATTGTGAGATATAAAATCTGTATTAATTGTTCATAAAGAACAAGATGTCATCATACACTTTACAGATTGGCATTAACAATAACATAGAGAAACCAATGGATTTATTTTTTAACTTACCTATTAGTGATTCAATGTTCACTGCCCTTCTTGACATCAAATTGCACCTGTGATGGTCCACTGGCTTACTGAGTTGATGTGCCTGCTTTGTGAACAGATGTTCATGAGTTCGACTAAACGGAAAATATTTTTAATTTACTTACTCTTAAGCTTCTTATAGAGCCAATAGAAATTTGCATTGATTTTGGACTTGAGATAGTGCAATTGTGAGAAATAGAATCTGTATTAATTGTTCATAAAGAACAAGATGTCATCATACGCTGTATAGATTGGCATTAACAATAACATAGAGAAACCAATGGATTTCTTTTTTAACTTACCTATTAGCGTTTCAATGTTCACTGCTCTTCTTTACATCACCTTTCTCCCTTGATGGTACAGTGGCTCTCTGGGTTAATGCGCCTCACTTGTGAGCAAGTGTTCATGAGTTCAACTCCACAGAGAGTATTTTCATTCAGCTTCCTATAGAGCCAATGGAAATTTGCATTGATCTGGGGCTTGAGATAGTGCAATTGTGAGATATAAAATCTGTATTAATTGTTCATAAAGAACAAGATGTCATCATACACTGTACAGATTGGCATTAACAATAACATAGAGAAACCAATGGATTTCTTTTTTAACTTACCTATTAGCGATTCAATGTTCACTGCCCTTCTTGACATGAAATTGCACCTGTGATGGTCCACTGGATTACTGGGTTGATGCGCCTCCTTTGTGAACAGATGTTCATGAGTTCAACTCCACGGAAAGTGTTTTTAATTTACTTACTCATAAGCTTCTTATAGAGCCAATGAAAATTTGCTTTGATTTTGGACTTGAGATAGTGCAATTGTGAGAAATAGAATCTGTATTAATTGTTCATAAAGAACAAGATGTCATCATACGCTGTATAGATTGGCATTAACAATAACATAGTGAAACCAATGGATTTCTTTTTTAACTTACCTATTAGCGATTCAATGTTCACTGCCCTTCTTGACATCACATTGCTCCTGTGATGGTCCAGTGCCTCTCTTGGTTAATGCGCCTGACTTGTGAATAGGTGTTCTTGTGTTCAGCTCCACAAAGAGTATTTTTCATTTAGCTTCCTATACAGCCAATAGAAATTTGCATAGATTTTGGACTTGAGATAGTGCAATTGTGAGAAATAGAATCTGTATTAATTGTTCATAAAGAACAAGATGTCATCATACGCTGTATAGATTGGCATTAACAATAACATAGTGAAACCAATGGATTTTTTTTTTAACTTACCTATTAGCGATTCAATGTTCACTGCTCTTCTTGACATCACATTTCTTCTGTGTTGGTCCAGTTCCTCTCTGGGTTAATGCGCCTGACTTGAGAGCAAGTGTTCATGAGATGGACTCCACAGAGAGTATTTTCATTCAGCTTCCTATAGAGCCAATGGAAATTTGCATTGATATTGGGCTTGAGATAGTGCAATTGTGAGATATAAAATCTGTATTAATTGTTCATAAAGAACAAGATGTCATCATACACTGTACAGATTGGCATTAACAATAACATAGAGAAACCAATGGATTTCTTTTTAACTTACCTATTAGCGTTTCAATGTTCACTGCTCTTCTTTACATCACATTTCTCACTTGATGGTACAGTGTCTCTCTGGCTTAATGCGCCTGACTTGTGAGCAAGTGTTCATGAGTTCGACTCCACAGAGAGTATTTTCATTCAGCTTCCTATAGAGCCAATGGAAATGTGCATTGATCTTGGGCTTGAGATAGTGCAATTGTGAGATATAAAATCTGTATTAATTGTTCATAAAGAACAAGATGTCATCATACACTTTACAGATTGGCATTAACAATAACATAGAGAAACCAATGGATTTATTTTTTAACTTACCTATTAGTGATTCAATGTTCACTGCCCTTCTTGACATCAAATTGCACCTGTGATGGTCCACTGGCTTACTGAGTTGATGTGCCTGCTTTGTGAACAGATGTTCATGAGTTCGACTAAACAGAAAATATTTTTAATTTACTTACTCATAAGCTTCTTATAGAGCCAATAGAAATTTGCATTGATTTTGGACTTGAGATAGTGCAATTGTGAGAAATAGAATCTGTATTAATTGTTCATAAAGAACAAGATGTCATCATACGCTGTATAGATTGGCATTAACAATAACATAGAGAAACCAATGGATTTCTTTTTTAACTTACCTATTAGCGTTTCAATGTTCACTGCTCTTCTTTACATCACCTTTCTCCCTTGATGGTACAGTGGCTCTCTGGGTTAATGCGCCTGACTTGTGAACAGATGTTCAGGAGTTCGACTCCACGGAAAGTATTTTTTAATTTACTTACTCATAAGCTTCTTATAGAGCCAATGGAAATTTGCATTGATTTTGGGCTTGAGATAGTGCAATTGTGAGAAATAGAATCTGTATTAATTGTTCATAAAGAACAAGATGTCATCATACACTTTACAGATTGGCATTAACAATAACATAGAGAAACCAATGGATTTATTTTTTAACTTACCTATTAGTGATTCAATGTTCACTGCCCTTCTTGACATCAAATTGCACCTGTGATGGTCCACTGGCTTACTGAGTTGATGTGCCTGCTTTGTGAACAGATGTTCATGAGTTCGACTAAACAGAAAATATTTTTAATTTACTTACTCATAATCTTCTTATAGAGCCAATAGAAATTTGCATTGATTTTGGACTTGAGATAGTGCAATTGTGAGAAATAGTATCTGTATTAATTGTTCATAAAGAACAAGATGTCATCATACGCTGTATAGATTGGCATTAACAATAACATAGTGAAACCAATGGATTTCTTTTTTAACTTACCTTTTAGCGATTCAATGTTCACTGCCCTTCTTGACAGCACATTGCTCCTGTGATGGTCCAGTGGCTCCCTTGGTTAATGCACCTGACTTGTGAAGATGTGTTCATGTGTTCAACTCCACAAAGAGTATTTTTCATTTAGCTTCCTATAGAGCCAATAGAAATTTGCATTGATTTTGGACGTGAGATAGTGCAATTGTGAGAAATTGAATCTGTATTAATTGTTCATAAAGAACAAGATGTCATCATACGCTGTATAGATTGGCATTAACAATAACATAGTGAAACCAATGGATTTCTTTTTTAACTTACCTATTAGCGATTCAATGTTCACTGCTCTTCTTGACATCACATTTCTCCTGTGTTGGTCCAGTGGCTCTCTGGGTTAATGCGCCTGACTTGTGAGCAAGTGTTCATGAGTTCAACTCCACAGAGAGTGTTTTTCATTTAGCTTCCTATAGAGCCAATGGAAATTTGCATTGATTTTGGGCTTGAGATAGTGCAATTGTGAGATATAAAATCTGTATTAATTGTTCATAAAGAACAAGGATGTTCATGAGTTCAACTCCACGGAAAGTGTTTTTAATTTACTTACTCATAAGCTTCTTATAGAGCCAATGAAAATTTGCTTTGATTTTGGACTTGAGATAGTGCAATTGTGAGAAATAGAATCTGTATTAATTGTTCATAAAGAACAAGATGTCATCATACGCTGTATAGATTGGCATTAACAATAACATAGTGAAACCAATGGATTTCTTTTTTAACTTACCTATTAGCGATTCAATGTTCACTGCCCTTCTTGACATCACATTGCACCTGTGATGGTCCAGTGGCTCCCTTGGTTAATGCGCCTGACTTGTGAAGAGGTGTTCTTGTGTTCAGCTCCACAAAGAGTATTTTTCATTTAGCTTCCTATAGAGCCAATGGAAATTTGCATTGATCTTGGGCTTGAGATAGTGCAATTGTGAGAAATAGAATCTGTATTAATTGTTCATAAAGAACAAGATGTCATCATACGCTGTATAGATTGGCATTAACAGTAACATAGAGAAACCAATGGATTTCTTTTTTAACTTACCTATTAGCGATTCAATGTTCACTGCCCTTCTTGACATCAAATTGCACCTGTGATGGTCCACTGGCTTTCTGAGTTGATGTGCCTGCTTTGTGAACAGATGTTCAGGAGTTCGACTCCACGGAAAGTATTTTTTAATTTACTTACTCATAAGCTTCTTATAGAGCCAATGGAAATTTGCATTGATTTTGGGCTTGAGATAGTGCAATTGTGAGAAATAGAATCTGTATTAATTGTTCATAAAGAACAAGATGTCATCATACACTGTACAGATTGGCATTAACAATAACATAGAGAAACCAATGGATTTCTTTTTTAACTTACCTATTAGCGATTCAATGTTCACTGCCCTTCTTGACATCACATTGCTCCTGTGATGGTCCAGTGGCTCCCTTGGTTAATGCGCCTGACTTGTGAAGAGGTGTTCTTGTGTTCAGCTCCCTAAAGAGTATTTTTCATTTAGTTTCCTATACAGCCAATAGAAATTTGCATAGATTTTGGACTTGAGATAGTGCAATTGTGAGAAATAGAATCTGTATTAATTGTTCATAAAGAACAAGATGTCATCATACGCTGTATAGATTGGCATTAACAATAACATAGTGAAACCAATGGATTTCTTTTTTAACTTACCTATTAGCGATTCAATGTTCACTGCTCTTCTTGACATCACATTTCTTCTGTGTTGGTCCAGTGGCTCTCTGGGTTAATGCGCCTGACTTGAGAGCAAGTGTTCATGAGTTGGACTCCACAGAGAGTATTTTCATTCAGCTTCCTATAGAGCCAATGGAAATTTGCATTGATATTGGGCTTGAGATAGTGCAATTGTGAGATATAAAATCTGTATTAATTGTTCATAAAGAACAAGATGTCATCATACACTGTATAGATTGGCATTAACAATAACATAGAGAAACCAATGGATTTATTTTTTAACTTACCTATTAGCGTTTCAATGTTCACTGCCCTTCTTGACATCAAATTGCACCTGTGATGGTCCATTGGCTTACTGAGTTGATGTGCCTGCTTTGTGAACAGATGTTCATGAGTTCGACTAAACGGAAAATATTTTTAATTTACTTACTCATAAGCTTCTTATAGAGCCAATAGAAATTTGCCTTGATTTTGGACTTGAGATAGTGCAATTGTGAGAAATAGAATCTGTATTAATTGTTCATAAAGAACAAGATGTCATCATACGCTGTATAGATTGGCATTAACAATAACATAGTGAAACCAATGGATTTCTTTTTTAACTTACCTATTAGCGATTCAATGTTCACTGCCCTTCTTGACATCACATTGCTCCTGTGATGGTCCAGTGGCTCCCTTGGTTAATGCGCCTGACTTGTGAAGAGGTGTTCTTGTGTTCAGCTCCACAAAGAGTATTTTTCATTTAGCTTCCTATACAGCCAATAGAAATTTGCATAGATTTTGGACTTGAGATAGTGCAATTGTGAGAAATAGAAACTGTATTAATTGTTTATAAAGAACAGGATTTCATCATACACTGTACAGATTGGCATTAACAATAACATAGAGAAACCAATGGATTTCTTTTTTAACTTACCTATTAGCGATTCAATGTTCACTGCCCTTCTTGACATGAAATTGCACCTGTGATAGTCCACTGGATTACTGGGTTGATGCGCCTCCTTTGTGAACAGATGTTCATGAGTTCAACTCCACGGAAAGTGTTTTTAATTTACTTACTCATAAGCTTCTTATAGAGCCAATGAAAATTTGCTTTGATTTTGGACTTGAGATAGTGCAATTGTGAGAAATAGAATCTGTATTAATTGTTCATAAAGAACAAGATGTCATCATACGCTGTATAGATTGGCATTAACAATAACATAGTGAAACCAATGGATTTCTTTTTTAACTTACCTATTAGCGATTCAATGTTCACTGCCCTTCTTGACATCACATTGGTCCTGTGATGGTCCAGTGGCTCCCTTGGTTAATGCGCCTGACTTGTGAAGAGGGGTTCTTGTGTTCAGCTCCACAAAGAGTATTTTTCATTTAGTTTCCTATACAGCCAATAGAAATTTGCATAGATTTTGGACTTGAGATAGTGCAATTGTGAGAAATAGAATCTGTATTAATTGTTCATAAAGAACAAGATGTCATCATACGCTGTATAGATTGGCATTAACAATAACATAGTGAAACCAATGGATTTCTTTTTTAACTTACCTATTAGCGATTCAATGTTCACTGCTCTTCTTGACATCACATTTCTTCTGTGTTGGTCCAGTGGCTCTCTGGGTTAATGCGCCTGACTTGAGAGCAAGTGTTCATGAGTTGCACTCCACAGAGAGTATTTTCATTCAGCTTCCTATAGAGCCAATGGAAATTTGCATTGATATTGGGCTTGAGATAGTGCAATTGTGAGATATAAAATCTGTATTAATTGTTCATAAAGAACAAGATGTCATCATACACTGTACAGATTGGCATTAACAATAACATAGAGAAACCAATGGATTTATTTTTTAACTTACCTATTAGCGTTTCAATGTTCACTGCTCTTCTTTACATCACATTTCTACCTTGATGGTACAGTGGCTCTCTGGGTTAATGCGCCTGACTTGTGAGCAAGTGTTCATGAGTTCGACTCCACAGAGAGTATTTTCATTCAGCTTCCTATAGAGCCAATGGAAATGTGCATTGATCTTGGGCTTGAGATAGTGCAATTGTGAGATATAAAATCTGTATTAATTGTTCATAAAGAACAAGATGTCATCATACACTTTACAGATTGGCATTAACAATAACATAGAGAAACCAATGGATTTATTTTTTAACTTACCTATTAGTGATTCAATGTTCACTGCCCTTCTTGACATCAAGTTGCTCCTGTGATGGTCCACTGGCTTACTGAGTTGATGTGCCTGCTTTGTGAACAGATGTTCATGAGTTCGACTAAACGGAAAATATTTTTAATTTACTTACTCATAATCTTCTTATAGAGCCAATAGAAATTTGCATTGATTTTGGACTTGAGATAGTGCAATTGTGAGAAATAGAATCTGTATTAATTGTTCATAAAGAACAAGATGTCATCATACGCTGTATAGATTGGCATTAACAATAACATAGTGAAACCAATGGATTTCTTTTTTAACTTACCTATTAGCGATTCAATGTTCACTGCCCTTCTTGACATCACATTGCTCCCATGATGGTCCAGTGGCTCCCTTGGTTAATGCGCCTGACTTGTGAAGATGTGTTCATGTGTTCAACTCCACAAAGAGTATTTTTCATTTAGCTTCCTATAGAACCAATAGAAATTTGCATTGATTTTGGACTTGAGATAGTGCAATTGTGAGAAATTGAATCTGTATTAATTGTTCATAAAGAACAAGATGTCATCATACGCTGTATAGATTGGCATTAACAATAACATAGTGAAATCAATGGATTTCTTTTTTAACTTACCTATCAGCGATTCAATGTTCACTGCTCTTCTTGACATCACATTTCTCCTGTGTTGGTCCAGTGGCTCTCTGGGTTAATGCGCCTGACTTGTGAGCAAGTGTTCATGAGTTCGACTCCACAGAGAGTGTTTTTCATTTAGCTTCCTATAGAGCCAATGGAAATTTGCATTGATTTTGGGCTTGAGATAGTGCAATTGTGAGATATAAAATCTGTATTAATTGTTCATAAAGAACAAGATGTCATCATACACTGTACAGATTGGCATTAACAGTAACATAGAGAAACCAATGGTTTTATTTTTTAACTTACCTATTAGTGATTCAATGTTCACTGCCCTTCTTGACATCAAATTGCACCTGTGATGGTCCACTGGCTTACTGAGTTGATGTGCCTGCTTTGTGAACAGATGTTCATGAGTTCGACTAAACGGAAAATATTTTTAATTTACTTACTCATAAGCTTCTTATAGAGCCAATAGAAATTTGCATTGATTTTGGACTTGAGATAGTGCAATTGTGAGAAATAGAATCTGTATTAATTGTTCATAAAGAACAAGATGTCATCATACGCTGTATAGATTGGCATTAACAATAACATAGTGAAACCAATGGATTTCTTTTTTAACTTACCTATTAGCGATTCAATGTTCACTGCCCTTCTTGACATCACATTGCTCCTGTGATGGTCCAGTGGCTCCCTTGGTTAATGCGCCTGACTTGTGAAGAGGTGTTCTTGTGTTCAGCTCCACAAAGAGTATTTTTCATTTAGCCTCCTATAGAGCCAATGGAAATTTGCATTGATCTTGGGCTTGAGATAGTGCAATTGTGAGAAATAGAATCTGTATTAATTGTTCATAAAGAACAAGATGTCATCATACGCTGTATAGATTGGCATTAACAGTAACATAGAGAAACCAATGGATTTCTTTTTTAACTTACCTATTAGCGATTCAATGTTCACTGCCCTTCTTGACATCAAATTGCACCTGTGATGGTCCACTTGCTTACTGAGTTGATGTGCCTGCTTTGTGAACAGATGTTCAGGAGTTCGACTCCACGGAAAGCATTTTTTAATTTACTTACTCATAAGCTTCTTATAGAGCCAATGGAAATTTGCATTGATTTTGGGCTTGAGATAGTGCAATTGTGAGAAATTGAATCTGTATTAATTGTTCATAAAGAACAAGATGTCATCATACGCTGTATAGATTGGCATTAACAATAACATAGTGAAATCAATGGATTTCTTTTTTAACTTACCTATTAGCGATTCAATGTTCACTGCTCTTCTTGACATCACATTTCTCCTGTGTTGGTCCAGTGGCTCTCTGGGTTAATGCGCCTGACTTGTGAGCAAGTGTTCATGAGTTCGACTCCACAGAGAGTGTTTTTCATTTAGCTTCCTATAGAGCCAATGGAAATTTGCATTGATTTTGGGCTTGAGATAGTGCAATTGTGAGATATAGAATCTGTATTAATTGTTCATAAAGAACAAGATGTCATCATACACTGTACAGATTGGCATTAGCAATAACATAGAGAAACCAATGGATTTATTTTTTAACTTACCTATTAGTGATTCAATGTTCACTGCCCTTCTTGACATCATATTGCTCCTGTGATGGTCCAGTGGCTCCCTTGGTTAATGCGCCTGACTTGTGAAGAGGTGTTCTTGTGTTCAGCTCCACAAAGAGTATTTTTCATTTAGCTTCCTATACAGCCAATAGAAATTTGCATAGATTTTGGACTTGAGATAGTGCAATTGTGAGAAATAGAATCTGTATTAATTGTTCATAAAGAACAAGATGTCATCATACGCTGTATAGATTGGCATTAACAATAACATAGTGAAACCAATGGATTTCTTTTTTAACTTACCTATTAGCGATTCAATGTTCACTGCCCTTCTTGACATGAAATTGCACCTGTGATGGTCCACTGGATTACTTGGTTGATGCGCCTCCTTTGTGAACAGATGTTCATGAGCTCAACTCCACGGAAAGTGTTTTTAATTTACTTACTCATAAGCTTCTTATAGAGCCAATGAAAATTTGCTTTGATTTTGGACTTGAGATAGTGCAATTGTGAGAAATAGAATCTGTATTAATTGTTCATAAAGAACAAGATGTCATCATACACTGTACAGATTGGCATTAACAATAACATAGAGAAACCAATGGATTTCTTTTTTAACTTACCTATTAGCGATTCAATGTTCACTGCCCTTCTTGACATCACATTGTTCCTGTGATGGTCCAGTGGCTCCCTTGGTTAATGCACCTGACTTGTGAAGATGTGTTCATGTGTTCAACTCCACGAAGAGTATTTTTCATTTAGCTTCCTATAGAGCCAATAGAAATTTGCATTGATTTTGGACTTGAGATAGTGCAATTGTGAGAAATTGAATCTGTATTAATTGTTCATAAAGAACAAGATGTCATCATACGCTGTATAGATTGGCATTAAGAATAACATAGTGAAATCAATGGATTTCTTTTTTAACTTACCTATTAGCGATTCAATGTTCACTGCTCTTCTTGACATCACATTTCTCCTGTGTTGGTCCAGTGGCTCTCTGGGTTAATGCGCCTGACTTGTGAGCAAGTGTTCATGAGTTCGACTCCACAGAGAGTGTTTTTCATTTAGCTTCCTATAGAGCCAATGGAAATTTGCATTGGTTTTGGGCTTGAGATAGTGCAATTGTGAGATATAGAATCTGTATTAATTGTTCATAAAGAACAAGATGTCATCAAACGCTGTACAGATTGGCATTAACAGTAACATAGAGAAACCAATGGATTTCTTTTTTAACTTACCTATTAGCGATTCAATGTTCACTGCTCTTCTTTACATCACATTTCTCTCGTGATGGTCCAATGGCTCTCTGGGTTAATGTGCCTGAGTTGTCAACAAGTGTTCATGAGTTCAACTCCACAGAGAGTATTTTTCATTTAGCTTCCTATAGAGCCAATGGAAATTTGAATTGATTTTGGGCTTGAGATAGTGCAATTGTGAGATATAGAATCTGTATTAATTGTTCATAAAGAAGAAGATGTCATCATACACTGTACAGATTGGCATTAACAGTAACATAGAGAAACCAATGGATTTCTTTTTTAACTTACCTATTAGCGATTCAATGTTCACTGCCCTTCTTGACATCAAATTGCACCTGTGATAGTCCACTGGCTTACTGAGTTGATGTGCCTGCTTTGTGAACAGATGTTCAGGAGTTCAACTCCACGGAAAGTATTTTTTAATTTATTTACTCATAAGCTTCTTATAGAGCCAATGGAAATTTGCATTGATTTTGGGCTTGAGATAGTGCAATTGTGAGAAATAGAATCTGTATTAATTGTTCATAAAGAACAAGATGTCATCATATGCTGTATAGATTGGCATTAACAATAACATAGTGAAACCAATGGATTTCTTTTTTAACTTACCTATTAGCGATTCAATGTTAACTGCCCTTCTTGACATCAAATTGCACCTGTGATGGTCCACTGGATTACTGGGTTGATGCGCCTCCTTTGTGAACCGATGTTCATGAGTTCAACTCCACGGAAAGTGTTTTTAATTTACTTACTCATAAGCTTCTTATAGAGCCAATGAAAATTTGCTTTGATTTTGGACTTGAGATAGTGCAATTGTGAGAAATAGAATCTGTATTAATTGTTCATAAAGAACAAGATGTCATCATACGCTGTATAGATTGGCATTAACAATAACATAGTGAAACCAATGGATTTATTTTTTAACTTACCTATTAGCAATTCAATGTTCACTGCCCTTCTTGACATCACATTGCTCCTGTGATGGTCCAGTGGCTCCCTTGGTTAATGCGCCTGACTTGTGAAGAGGTGTTCTTGTGTTCAGCTCCACGAAGAGTATTTTTCATTTAGCTTCCTATAGAGCCAATTGAAATTTGCATTGATTTTGGACTTGAGAAAGTGCAATTGTGAGAAATAGAATCTGTATTAATTGTTCATAAAGAACAAGATGTCATCATACGCTGTATAGATTGGCATTAACAATAACATAGTGAAACCAATGGATTTCTTTTTTAACTTACCTATTAGCGATTCAATGTTCACTGCTCTTCTTGACATCACATTTCTTCTGTGTTGGTCCAGTGGCTCTCTGGGTTAATGCGCCTGACTTGTAAGCAAGTGTTCATGAGTTCAACTCCACAGAGAATATTTTCATTCAGCTTCCTATAGAGCCAATGGAAATTTGCATTGATCTTGGGCTTGAGATAGTGCAATTGTGAGATATAAAATCTGTATTAATTGTTCATAAAGATCAAGATGTCATCATACACTGTACAGATTGGCATTAACAATAACATAGAGAAACCAATGGATTTCTTTTTGAACTTACCAATTAGCGATTCAATGTTCACTGCCCTTCTTGACATCAAATTGCACCTTTGATGGTCCACTGGATTACTGGGTTGATGCGTCTCCTTTGTGAACAGATGTTCATGAGTTCAACTCCACGGAAAGTGTTTTTAATTTACTTACTCATAAGCTTCTTATAGAGCTAATGAAAATTTGCTTTGATTTTGGACTTGAGATAGTGCAATTGTGAGAAATAGAATCTGTATTAATTGTTCATAAAGAACAAGATGTCATGATACGCTGTATAGATTGGCATTAACAATAACATAGTGAAACCAATGGATTTCTTTTTTAACTTACCTATTAGCGATTCAATGTTCACTGCCCTTCTTGACATCACATTGCTCCCGTGATGGTCCAGTGGCTCCCTTGGTTAATGCGCCTGACTTGTGAAGATGTGTTCATGTGTTCAACTCCACAAAGAGTATTTTTCATTTAGCTTCCTATAGAGCCAATAGAAATTTGCATTGATTTTGGACTTGAGATAGTGCAATTGTGAGAAATTGAATCTGTATTAATTGTTCATAAAGAACAAGATGTCATCATACGCTGTATAGATTGGCATTAACAATAACATAGTGAAATCAATGGATTTCTTTTTTAACTTACCTATTAGCGATTCAATGTTCACTGCTCTTCTTGACATCACATTTCTCCAGTGTTGGTCCAGTGGCTCTCTGGGTTAATGCGCCTGACTTGTGAGCAAGTGTTCATGAGTTCGACTCCACAGAGAGTGTTTTTCATTTAGCTTCCTATAGAGCCAATGGAAATTTGCATTGATTTTGGGCTTGAGATAGTGCAATTGTGAGATATAAAATCTGTATTAATTGTTCATAAAGAACAAGATGTCATCATACGCTGTATAGATTGGCATTAACAATAACATAGTGAAATCAATGGATTTCTTTTTTAACTTACCTATTAGCGATTCAATGTTCACTGCTCTTCTTGACATCACATTTCTCCTGTGATGGTCCAGTGGCTCGCTTGGTTAATGCGCCTAACTTGTGAAGAGGTGTTCTTGTGTTCAGCTCCACGAAGAGTATTTTTCATTTAGCTTCCTATAGAGCCAATAGAAATTTGCATTGATTTTGGACTTGAGATAGTGCAATTGTGAGATATAAAATCTGTATTAATTGTTCATAAAGATCAAGATGTCATCATACACTGTACAGATTGGCATTAACAATAACATAGAGAAACCAATGGATTTCTTTTTTAACTTACCAATTAGCGATTCAATGTTCACTGCCCTTCTTGACATCAAACTGCACCTTTGATGGTCCACTGGATTACTGGGTTGATGCGTCTCCTTTGTGAACAGATGTTCATGAGTTCAACTCCACGGAAAGTGTTTTTAATTTACTTACTCATAAGCTTCTTATAGAGCTAATGAAAATTTGCTTTGATTTTGGACTTGAGATAGTGCAATTGTGAGAAATAGAATCTGTATTAATTGTTCATAAAGAACAAGATGTCATCATACGCTGTATAGATTGGCATTAACAATAACATAGTGAAACCAATGGATTTCTTTTTTAACTTACCTATTAGCGATTCAATGTTCACTGCCCTTCTTGACATCACATTGCTCCCGTGATGGTCCAGTGGCTCCCTTGGTTAATGCGCCTGACTTGTGAAGATGTGTTCATGTGTTCAACTCCACAAAGAGTATTTTTCATTTAGCTTCCTATAGAGCCAATGGAAATTTGCATTGATTTTGGGCTTGAGATAGTGCAATTGTGAGATATAAAATCTGTATTAATTGTTCATAAAGAACAAGATGTCATCATACACTGTACAGATTGGCATTAACAGTAACATAGAGAAACCAATGGATTTCTTTTTTAACTTACCTATTAGCGATTCAATGTTCACTGCCCTTCTTGACATGAAATTGCACCTGTGATGGTCCACTGGATTACTGGGTTGATGCGCCTCCTTTGTGAACAGATGTTCATGAGTTCAACTCCACGGAAAGTGTTTTTAATTTACTTACTCATAAGCTTCTTATAGAGCCAATGAAAATTTGCTTTGATTTTGGACTTGAGATAGTGCAATTGTGAGAAATAGAATCTGTATTAATTGTTCATAAAGAACAAGATGTCATCATACACTTTACAGATTGGCATTAACAATAACATAGAGAAACCAATGGATTTATTTTTTAACTTACCTATTAGTGATTCAATGTTCACTGCCCTTCTTGACATCAAATTGCTCCTGTGATGGTCCAGTGGCTTGCTTGGTTAATGCGCCTGACTTGTGAAGAAGTGTTCTTGTGTTCAGCTCCACAAAGAGTATTTTTCATTTAGCTTCCTATAGAGCCAAAAGAAATTTGCATTGATTTTGGACTTGAGATAGTGCAATTGTGAGATATAGAATCTGTATTAATTGTTCATAAAGAACAACATGTCATCATGCACTGTACAGATTGGCATTAACAGTAACATAGAGAAACCAATGGATTTCTTTTTTAACTTACCTATTAGCGATTCAATGTTCACTGCCCTTCTTGACATCAAATTGCACCTGTGATGGTCCACTGGCTTACTGGGTTGATGCGCCTGCTTTGTGAACAGATGCTCATGAGTTTGACTAAACGGAAAGTATTTTTAATTTACTTACTCATAAGCTTCTTATAGAGCCAATAGAAATTTGCATTTATTTTGCACTTGAGATAGTGCAATTGTGAGAAATAGAATCTGTATTAATTGTTCATAAAGAACAAGATGTCATCATACGCTGTATAGATTGGCATTAACAATAACATAGTGAAACCAATGGATTTCTTTTTTAACTTACCTATTAGCGATTCAATGTTCACTGCCCTTCTTGACATCAAATTGCACCTGTGATGGTCCACTGGATTACTGGGTTGATGCGCCTCCTTTGTGAACAGATGTTCATGAATTCAACTCCACGGAAAGTGTTTTTAATTTACTTACTCATAAGCTTCTTATAGAGCCAATGAAAATTTGCTTTGATTTTGGACTTGAGATAGTGCAATTGTGAGAAATAGAATCTGTATTAATTGTTCATAAAGAACAAGATGTCATCATACGCTGTATAGATTGGCATAAACAGTAACATAGAGAAACCAATGGATTTCTTTTTTAACTTACCTATTAGCGATTCAATGTTCACTGCTCTTCTTTACATCACATTTCTCTCGTGATGGTCCAGTGGCTCTTTGGGTTATTGTGCCTGAGTTGTCAACAAGTGTTCATGAGTTCAACTCCACGTAGAGTATTTTTCATTTAGCTTCCTATAGAGCCAATGGAAATTTGAATTGAATTTGGGCTTGAGATAGTGCAATTGTGAGATATAGAATCTGTATTAATTGTTCATAAAGAAGAATATGTCATCATACACTGTACAGATTGGCATTAACAGTAACATAGAGAAACCAATGGATTTCTTTTTTAACTTACCTATTAGCGATTCAATGTTCACTGCCCTTCTTGACATCAAATTGCACCTGTGATGGTCTACTGGCTTACTAAATTGATGTGCCTGCTTTGTGAACAGATGTTCAGGAGTTCAACTCCACGGAAAGTATTTTTTAATTTATTTACTCATAAGCTTCTTATAGAGCCAATGGAAATTTGCATTGATTTTGGGCTTGAGATAGTGCAATTGTGAGAAATAGAATCTGTATTAATTGTTCATAAAGAACAAGATGTCATCATACGCTGTATAGATAGGCATTAACAATAACATAGTGAAACCAATGGATTTATTTTTTAACTTACCTATTAGCGATTCAATGTTCACTGCCCTTCTTGACATCACATTGCTCCCGTGATGGTCCAGTGGCTCCCTTGGTTAATGCGCCTGACTTGTGAAGAGGTGTTCTTGTGTTCAGCAACACGAAGAGTATTTTTCATTTAGCTTCCTATAGAGCCAATTGAAATTTGCATTGATTTTGGACTTGAGAAAGTGCAATTGTGAGATATAAAATCTGTATTAATTGTTCATAAAGATCAAGATGTCATCATACACTGTACAGATTGGCATTAACAATAACATAGAGAAACCAATGGATTTCTTTTTTAACTTACCTATTAGCGATTCAATGTTCACTGCCCTTCTTGACATCAAGTTGCACCGTTGATGGTCCACTGGATTACTGGGTTGATGCGTCTCCTTTGTGAACAGATGTTCATGAGTTCAACTCCAAGGAAAGTGTTTTTAATTTACTTACTCATAAGCTTCTTATAGAGCTAATGAAAATTTGCTTTGATTTTGGACTTGAGATAGTGCAATTGTGAGAAATAGAATCTGTATTAATTGTTCATGAAGAACAAGATATCATCATACGCTGTATAGATTGGCATTAACAATAACATAGTGAAACCAATGGATTTCTTTTTTAACTTACCTATTAGCGATTCAATGTTCACTGCCCTTCTTGACATCACTTTGCTCCTGTGATGGTCCAGTGGCTTGCTTGGTTAATGCGCCTGACTTGTGAAGAGGTGTTCTTGTGTTCAGCTCCACAAAGAGTATTTTTCATTTAGCTTCCTATAGAGCCAAAAGAAATTTGCATTGATTTTGGACTTGAGATAGTGCAATTGTGAGAAATAGAATCTGTATTAATTGTTCATAAAGAACAAGATGTCATCATACGCTGTATAGGTTGGCATTAACAATAACATAGTGAAACCAATGGATTTCTTTTTTAACTTACCTATTAGCGATTCAATGTTCACTGCTCTTCTTGACATCACATTTCTCCTGTGTTGGTCCAGTGGCTCTCTGGGTTAATGCGCCTGACTTGTGAGCAAGTGTTCATGAGTTCGACTCCACAGAGAGTGTTTTTCATTTAGCTTCCTATAGAGCCAATGGAAATTTGCATTGATTTTGGGCTTGAGATAGTGCAATTGTGAGATATAAAATCTGTATTAATTGTTCATAAAGAACAAGATGTCATCATACGCTGTATAGATTGGCATTAACAATAACATAGTGAAATCAATGGATTTCTTTTTTAACTTACCTATTAGCGATTCAATGTTCACTGCTCTTCTTGACATCACATTTCTCCTGTGATGGTCCAGTGGCTCGCTTGGTTAATGCGCCTAACTTGTGAAGAGGTGTTCTTGTGTTCAGCTCCACGAAGAGTATTTTTCATTTAGCTTCCTATAGAGCCAATAGAAATTTGCATTGATTTTGGACTTGAGATAGTGCAATTGTGAGATATAAAATCTGTATTAATTGTTCATAAAGATCAAGATGTCATCATACACTGTACAGATTGGCATTAACAATAACATAGAGAAACCAATGGATTTCTTTTTTAACTTACCAATTAGCGATTCAATGTTCACTGCCCTTCTTGACATCAAACTGCACCTTTGATGGTCCACTGGATTACTGGGTTGATGCGTCTCCTTTGTGAACAGATGTTCATGAGTTCAACTCCACGGAAAGTGTTTTTAATTTACTTACTCATAAGCTTCTTATAGAGCTAATGAAAATTTGCTTTGATTTTGGACTTGAGATAGTGCAATTGTGAGAAATAGAATCTGTATTAATTGTTCATAAAGAACAAGATGTCATCATACGCTGTATAGATTGGCATTAACAATAACATAGTGAAACCAATGGATTTCTTTTTTAACTTACCTATTAGCGATTCAATGTTCACTGCTCTTCTTGACATCACATTGCTCCCGTGATGGTCCAGTGGCTCCCTTGGTTAATGCGCCTGACTTGTGAAGATGTGTTCATGTGTTCAACTCCACAAAGAGTATTTTTCATTTAGCTTCCTATAGAGCGAATAGAAATTTGCATTAATTTTGGACTTGAGATAGTGCAATTGTGAGAAATTGAATCTGTATTAATTGTTCATAAAGAACAAGATGTCATCATACGCTGTATAGATTGGCATTAACAATAACATAGTGAAATCAATGGATTTCTTTTTTAACTTACCTATTAGCGATTCAATGTTCACTGCTCTTCTTGACATCACATTTCTCCTGTGTTGGTCCAGTGGCTCTCTGGGTTAATGCGCCTGACTTGTGAGCAAGTGTTCATGAGTTCGACTCCACAGAGAGTGTTTTTCATTTAGCTTCCTATAGAGCCAATGGAAATTTGCATTGATTTTGGGCTTGAGATAGTGCAATTGTGAGATATAAAATCTGTATTAATTGTTCATAAAGAACAAGATGTCATCATACACTGTACAGATTGGCATTAACAGTAACATAGAGAAACCAATGGATTTCTTTTTTAACTTACCTATTAGCGATTCAATGTTCACTGCCCTTCTTGACATGAAATTGCACCTGTGATGGTCCACTGGATTACTGGGTTGATGCGCCTCCTTTGTGAACAGATGTTCATGAGTTCAACTCCACGGAAAGTGTTTTTAATTTACTTACTCATAAGCTTCTTATAGAGCCAATGAAAATTTGCTTTGATTTTGGACTTGAGATAGTGCAATTGTGAGAAATAGAATCTGTATTAATTGTTCATAAAGAACAAGATGTCATCATACACTTTACAGATTGGCATTAACAATAACATAGAGAAATCAATGGATTTATTTTTTAACTTACCTATTAGTGATTCAATGTTCACTGCCCTTCTTGACATCAAATTGCTCCTGTGATGGTCCAGTGGCTTGCTTGGTTAATGCGCCTGACTTGTGAAGAAGTGTTCTTGTGTTCAGCTCCACAAAGAGTATTTTTCATTTAGCTTCCTATAGAGCCAAAAGAAATTTGCATTGATTTTGGACTTGAGATAGTGCAATTGTGAGATATAGAATCTGTATTAATTGTTCATAAAGAACAACATGTCATCATGCACTGTACAGATTGGCATTAACAGTAACATAGAGAAACCAATGGATTTCTTTTTTAACTTACCTATTAGCGATTCAATGTTCACTGCCCTTCTTGACATCAAATTGCACCTGTGATGGTCCACTGGCTTACTGGGTTGATGCGCCTGCTTTGTGAACAGATGCTCATGAGTTTGACTAAACGGAAAGTATTTTTAATTTACTTACTCATAAGCTTCTTATAGAGCCAATAGAAATTTGCATTTATTTTGCACTTGAGATAGTGCAATTGTGAGAAATAGAATCTGTATTAATTGTTCATAAAGAACAAGATGTCATCATACGCTGTATAGATTGGCATTAACAATAACATAGTGAAACCAATGGATTTCTTTTTTAACTTACCTATTAGCGATTCAATGTTCACTGCCCTTCTTGACATCAAATTGCACCTGTGATGGTCCACTGGATTACTGGGTTGATGCGCCTCCTTTGTGAACAGATGTTCATGAATTCAACTCCACGGAAAGTGTTTTTAATTTACTTACTCATAAGCTTCTTATAGAGCCAATGAAAATTTGCTTTGATTTTGGACTTGAGATAGTGCAATTGTGAGAAATAGAATCTGTATTAATTGTTCATAAAGAACAAGATGTCATCATACGCTGTATAGATTGGCATAAACAGTAACATAGAGAAACCAATGGATTTCTTTTTTAACTTACCTATTAGCGATTCAATGTTCACTGCTCTTCTTTACATCACATTTCTCTCGTGATGGTCCAGTGGCTCTCTGGGTTATTGTGCCTGAGTTGTCAACAAGTGTTCATGAGTTCAACTCCACGGAGAGTATTTTTCATTTAGCTTCCTATAGAGCCAATGGAAATTTGAATTGAATTTGGGCTTGAGATAGTGCAATTGTGAGATATAGAATCTGTATTAATTGTTCATAAAGAAGAAGATGTCATCATACACTGTACAGATTGGCATTAACAGTAACATAGAGAAACCAATGGATTTCCTTTTTAACTTACCTATTAGCGATTCAATGTTCACTGCCCTTCTTGACATCAAATTGCACCTGTGATGGTCTACTGGCTTACTAAATTGATGTGCCTGCTTTGTGAACAGATGTTCAGGAGTTCAACTCCACGGAAAGTATTTTTTAATTTATTTACTCATAAGCTTCTTATAGAGCCAATGGAAATTTGCATTGATTTTGGGCTTGAGATAGTGCAATTGTGAGAAATAAAATCTGTATTAATTGCTCATAAAGAACAAGATGTCATCATACGCTGTATAGATTGGCATTAACAATAACATAGTGAAACCAATGGATTTCTTTTTTAACTTACCTATTAGCGATTCAATGTTCACTGCCCTTCTTGACATTACATTGCTCCTGTGATGGTCCAGTGGCTCCCTTGGTTAATGCACCTGACTTGTGAAGAGGTGTTCTTGTGTTCAGCTCCACAAAGAGTATTTTTCATTTAGCTTCCTATAGAGCCAATAGAAATTTGCATTGATTTTGGACTTGAGGTAGTGCAATTGTGAGAAATAAAATCTGTATTAATTGCTCATAAAGAACAAGATGTCATCATACGCTGTATAGATTGGCATTAACAATAACATAGTGAAACCAATGGATTTCTTTTTTAACTTACCTATTAGCGATTCAATGTTCACTGCCCTTCTTGACATTACATTGCTCCTGTGATGGTCCAGTGGCTCCCTTGGTTAATGCGCCTGACTTGTGAAGAGGTGTTCTTGTGTTCAGCTCCACAAAGAGTATTTTTCATTTAGCTTCCTATAGAGCCAATAGAAATTTACATTGATTTTGGACTTGAGATAGTGCAATTGTGAGAAATAAAATCTGTATTAATTGTTCATAAAGAACAAGATGTCATCATACGCTGTATAGATTGGCATTAACAATAACATAGTGAAACCAAGGGATTTCTTTTTTAACTTACCTATTAGCGATTCAATGTTCACTGCTCTTCTTGACATCACATTTCTTCTGTGTTGGTCCAGTGGCTCTCTGGGTTAATGCGCCTGACTTGTGAACAAGTGTTCATGAGTTTGACTCCACAGAGATTATTTTCATTCAACTTCCTATAGAGCCAATGGAAATTTGCATTGATCTTGGGCTTGAGATAGTGCAATTGTGAGATATAAAATCTGTTTTAATTGTTCATAAAGAACAAGATGTCATCATACACTGTACAGATTGGCATTAACAATAACATAGTGAAACCAATTGATTTCTTTTTTAACTTACCTATTAGCGATTCAATGTTCACTGCCCTTCTTGACATCAAATTGCACCTGTGATGGTCCACTGGATTACTGGGTTGATGCGCGTTCTTTGTGAACAGATGTTCATGAATTCAACTCCACATAAAGTGTTTTTAATTTACTTACTCATAAGCTTCTTATAGAGCCAATGAAAATTTGCTTTAATTTTGGACTTGAGATAGTGCAATTGTGAGAAATAGAATCTGTATTAATTGTTCATAAAGAACAAGATGTCATCATACGCTGTATAGATTGGCATTAACAATAACATAGTGAAACCAATGGATTTCTTTTTTAACTTACCTATTAGCGATTCAATGTTCACTGCCCTTCTTGACATCGCATTGCTCCTGTAATGGTCTAGTGGCTCCCTTGGTTAATGCGCCTGACTTGTGAAGAGGTCTTCTTGTGTTCAGCTCCACGAAGAGTATTTTTCATTTAGCTTCCTATAGAGCCAATAGAAATTTGCATTGATTTTGGACTTGAGATAGTGCAATTGTGAGAAATAAAATCTGTATTAATTGCTCATAAAGAACAAGATGTCATCATACGCTGTATAGATTGGCATTAACAATAACATAGTGAAACCAATGGATTTCTTTTTTAACTTACCTATTAGCGATTCAATGTTCACTGCCCTTCTTGACATTACATTGCTCCTTTGATGGTCCAGTGGCTCCCTTGGTTAATGCGCCTGACTTGTGAAGAGGTGTTCTTGTGTTCAGCTCCACAAAGAGTATTTTTCATTTAGCTTCCTATAGAGCCAATAGAAATTTACATTGATTTTGGACTTGAGATAGTGCAATTGTGAGAAATAAAATCTGTATTAATTGTTCATAAAGAACAAGATGTCATCATACGCTGTATAGATTGGCATTAACAATAACATAGTGAAACCAAGGGATTTCTTTTTTAACTTACCTATTAGCGATTCAATGTTCACTGCTTTTCTTGACATCACATTTCTTCTGTGTTGGTCCAGTGGCTCTCTGGGTTAATGCGCCTGACTTGTGAACAAGTGTTCATGAGTTTGACTCCACAGAGATTATTTTCATTCAGCTTCCTATAGAGCCAATGGAAATTTGCATTGATCTTGGGCTTGAGATAGTGCAATTGTGAGATATAAAATCTGTTTTAATTGTTCATAAAGAACAAGATGTCATCATACACTGTACAGATTGGCATTAACAATAACATAGTGAAACCAATTGATTTCTTTTTTAACTTACCTATTAGCGATTCAATGTTCACTGCCCTTCTTGACATCAAATTGCACCTGTGATGGTCCACTGGATTACTGGGTTGATGCGCGTCCTTTGTGAACAGATGTTCATGAATTCAACTCCACAGAAAGTGTTTTTAATTTACTTACTCATAAGCTTCTTATAGAGCCAATGAAAATTTGCTTTAATTTTGGACTTGAGATAGTGCAATTGTGAGAAATAGAATCTGTATTAATTGTTCATAAAGAACAAGATGTCATCATACGCTGTATAGATTGGCATTAACAATAACATAGTGAAACCAATGGATTTCTTTTTAAACTTACCTATTAGCGATTCAATGTTCACTGCCCTTCTTGACATCACATTGCTCCTGTGATGGTCCAGTGGCTCCCTTGGTTAATGCGCCTGACTTGTGAAGAGGTGTTCTTGTGTTCAGCTCCACGAAGAGTATTTTTCATTTAGCTTCCTATAGAGCCAATAGAAATTTGCATTGATTTTGGACTTGAGATAGTGCAATTGTGAGAAATAAAATCTGTATTAATTGCTCATAAAGAACAAGATGTCATCATACGCTGTATAGATTGGCATTAACAATAACATAGTGAAACCAATGGATTTCTTTTTTAACTTACCTATTAGCGATTCAATGTTCACTGCCCTTCTTGACATTACATTGCTCCTGTGATGGTCCAGTGTCTCCTTTGGTTAATGCGCCTGACTTGTGAAGAGGTGTTCTTGTGTTCAGCTCCACGAAGAGTATTTTTCATTTAGCTTCCTATAGAGCCAATAGAAATTTGCATTGATTTTGGACTTGAGATAGTGCAATTGTGAGAAATAGAATCTGTATTAATTGTTCATAAAGAACAAGATGTCATCATACGCTGTATAGGTTGGCATTAACAATAACATAGTGAAACCAATTGATTTCTTTTTTAACTTACCTATTAGCGATTCAATGTTCACTGCCCTTCTTGACATCAAATTGCACCTGTGATGGTCCACTGGATTACTGGGTTGATGCGCGTCCTTTGTGAACAGATGTTCATGAATTCAACTCCACAGAAAGTGTTTTTAATTTACTTACTCATAAGCTTCTTATAGAGCCAATGAAAATTTGCTTTAATTTTGGACTTGAGATAGTGCAATTGTGAGAAATAGAATCTGTATTAATTGTTCATAAAGAACAAGATGTCATCATACGCTGTATAGATTGGCATTAACAATAACATAGTGAAACCAATGGATTTCTTTTTTAACTTACCTATTAGCGATTCAATGTTCACTGCCCTTCTTGACATCGCATTGCTCTTGTGATGGTCTAGTGGCTCCCTTGGTTAATGCGCCTGACTTGTGAAGAGGTGTTCTTCTGTTCAGCTCCACGAAGAGTATTTTTCATTTAGCTTCCTATAGAGCCAATAGAAATTTGCATTGATTTTGGACTTGAGATAGTGCAATTGTGAGAAATAAAATCTGTATTAATTGCTCATAAAGAACAAGATGTCATCATACGCTGTATAGATTGGCATTAACAATAACATAGTGAAACCAATGGATTTCTTTTTTAACTTACCTATTAGCGATTCAATGTTCACTGCCCTTCTTGACATTACATTGCTCCTGTGATGGTCCAGTGGCTCCCTTGGTTAATGCGCCTGACTTGTGAAGAGGTGTTCTTGTGTTCAGCTCCACAAAGAGTATTTTTCATTTAGCTTCCTATAGAGCCAATAGAAATTTACATTGATTTTGGACTTGAGATAGTGCAATTGTGAGAAATAAAATCTGTATTAATTGTTCATAAAGAACAAGATGTCATCATACGCTGTATAGATTGGCATTAACAATAACATAGTGAAACCAAGGGATTTCTTTTTTAACTTACCTATTAGCGATTCAATGTTCACTGCTCTTCTTGACATCACATTTCTTCTGTGTTGGTCCAGTGGCTCTCTGGGTTAATGCGCCTGACTTGTGAACAAGTGTTCATGAGTTTGACTCCACAGAGATTATTTTCATTCAGCTTCCTATAGAGCCAATGGAAATTTGCATTGATCTTGGGCTTGAGATAGTGCAATTGTGAGATATAAAATCTGTTTTAATTGTTCATAAAGAACAAGATGTCATCATACACTGTACAGATTGGCATTAACAATAACATAGTGAAACCAATTGATTTCTTTTTTAACTTACCTATTAGCGATTCAATGTTCACTGCCCTTCTTGACATCAAATTGCACCTGTGATGGTCCACTGGATTACTGGGTTGATGCGCGTCCTTTGTGAACAGATGTTCATGAATTCAACTCCACAGAAAGTGTTTTTAATTTACTTACTCATAAGCTTCTTATAGAGCCAATGAAAATTTGCTTTAATTTTGGACTTGAGATAGTGCAATTGTGAGAAATAGAATCTGTATTAATTGTTCATAAAGAACAAGATGTCATCATACGCTGTATAGATTGGCATTAACAATAACATAGTGAAACCAATGGATTTCTTTTTTAACTTACCTATTAGCGATTCAATGTTCACTGCCCTTCTTGACATTACATTGCTCCTGTGATGGTCCAGTGGCTCCCTTGGTTAATGCGCCTGACTTGTGAAGAGGTGTTCTTGTGTTCAGCTCCACAAAGAGTATTTTTCATTTAGCTTCCTATAGAGCCAATAGAAATTTACATTGATTTTGGACTTGAGATAGTGCAATTGTGAGAAATAAAATCTGTATTAATTGTTCATAAAGAACAAGATGTCATCATACGCTGTATAGATTGGCATTAACAATAACATAGTGAAACCAAGGGATTTCTTTTTTAACTTACCTATTAGCGATTCAATGTTCACTGCTCTTCTTGACATCACATTTCTTCTGTGTTGGTCCAGTGGCTCTCTGGGTTAATGCGCCTGACTTGTGAACAAGTGTTCATGAGTTTGACTCCACAGAGATTATTTTCATTCAGCTTCCTATAGAGCCAATGGAAATTTGCATTGATCTTGGGCTTGAGATAGTGCAATTGTGAGATATAAAATCTGTTTTAATTGTTCATAAAGAACAAGATGTCATCATACACTGTACAGATTGGCATTAACAATAACATAGTGAAACCAATTGATTTCTTTTTTAACTTACCTATTAGCGATTCAATGTTCACTGCCCTTCTTGACATCAAATTGCACCTGTGATGGTCCACTGGATTACTGGGTTGATGCGCGTCCTTTGTGAACAGATGTTCATGAATTCAACTCCACAGAAAGTGTTTTTAATTTACTTACTCATAAGCTTCTTATAGAGCCAATGAAAATTTGCTTTAATTTTGGACTTGAGATAGTGCAATTGTGAGAAATAGAATCTGTATTAATTGTTCATAAAGAACAAGATGTCATCATACGCTGTATAGATTGGCATTAACAATAACATAGTGAAACCAATGGATTTCTTTTTAAACTTACCTATTAGCGATTCAATGTTCACTGCCCTTCTTGACATCACATTGCTCCTGTGATGGTCCAGTGGCTCCCTTGGTTAATGCGCCTGACTTGTGAAGAGGTGTTCTTGTGTTCAGCTCCACGAAGAGTATTTTTCATTTAGCTTCCTATAGAGCCAATAGAAATTTGCATTGATTTTGGACTTGAGATAGTGCAATTGTGAGAAATAAAATCTGTATTAATTGCTCATAAAGAACAAGATGTCATCATACGCTGTATAGATTGGCATTAACAATAACATAGTGAAACCAATGGATTTCTTTTTTAACTTACCTATTAGCGATTCAATGTTCACTGCCCTTCTTGACATTACATTGCTCCTGTGATGGTCCAGTGGCTCCTTTGGTTAATGCGCCTGACTTGTGAAGAGGTGTTCTTGTGTTCAGCTCCACGAAGAGTATTTTTCATTTAGCTTCCTATAGAGCCAATAGAAATTTGCATTGATTTTGGACTTGAGATAGTGCAATTGTGAGAAATAGAATCTGTATTAATTGTTCATAAAGAACAAGATGTCATCATACGCTGTATAGGTTGGCATTAACAATAACATAGTGAAACCAATTGATTTCTTTTTTAACTTACCTATTAGCGATTCAATGTTCACTGCCCTTCTTGACATCAAATTGCACCTGTGATGGTCCACTGGATTACTGGGTTGATGCGCGTTCTTTGTGAACAGATGTTCATGAATTCAACTCCACATAAAGTGTTTTTAATTTACTTACTCATAAGCTTCTTATAGAGCCAATGAAAATTTGCTTTAATTTTGGACTTGAGATAGTGCAATTGTGAGAAATAGAATCTGTATTAATTGTTCATAAAGAACAAGATGTCATCATACGCTGTATAGATTGGCATTAACAATAACATAGTGAAACCAATGGATTTCTTTTTTAACTTACCTATTAGCGATTCAATGTTCACTGCCCTTCTTGACATCGCATTGCTCCTGTAATGGTCTAGTGGCTCCCTTGGTTAATGCGCCTGACTTGTGAAGAGGTCTTCTTGTGTTCAGCTCCACGAAGAGTATTTTTCATTTAGCTTCCTATAGAGCCAATAGAAATTTGCATTGATTTTGGACTTGAGATAGTGCAATTGTGAGAAATAAAATCTGTATTAATTGCTCATAAAGAACAAGATGTCATCATACGCTGTATAGATTGGCATTAACAATAACATAGTGAAACCAATGGATTTCTTTTTTAACTTACCTATTAGCGATTCAATGTTCACTGCCCTTCTTGACATTACATTCCTCCTTTGATGGTCCAGTGGCTCCCTTGGTTAATGCGCCTGACTTGTGAAGAGGTGTTCTTGTGTTCAGCTCCACAAAGAGTATTTTTCATTTAGCTTCCTATAGAGCCAATAGAAATTTACATTGATTTTGGACTTGAGATAGTGCAATTGTGAGAAATAAAATCTGTATTAATTGTTCATAAAGAACAAGATGTCATCATACGCTGTATAGATTGGCATTAACAATAACATAGTGAAACCAAGGGATTTCTTTTTTAACTTACCTATTAGCGATTCAATGTTCACTGCTCTTCTTGACATCACATTTCTTCTGTGTTGGTCCAGTGGCTCTCTGGGTTAATGCGCCTGACTTGTGAACAAGTGTTCATGAGTTTGACTCCACAGAGATTATTTTCATTCAGCTTCCTATAGAGCCAATGGAAATTTGCATTGATCTTGGGCTTGAGATAGTGCAATTGTGAGATATAAAATCTGTTTTAATTGTTCATAAAGAACAAGATGTCATCATACACTGTACAGATTGGCATTAACAATAACATAGTGAAACCAATTGATTTCTTTTTTAACTTACCTATTAGCGATTCAATGTTCACTGCCCTTCTTGACATCAAATTGCACCTGTGATGGTCCACTGGATTACTGGGTTGATGCGCGTCCTTTGTGAACAGATGTTCATGAATTCAACT
Organism: Phyllobates terribilis; assembly: GCF_046119375.1. Taxonomy (NCBI): domain Eukaryota; kingdom Metazoa; phylum Chordata; class Amphibia; order Anura; family Dendrobatidae; genus Phyllobates; species Phyllobates terribilis. Next base: position 320,543,667 of record NW_027362764.1, on the reverse strand, counting down.
CCACAGAAAGTGTTTTTAATTTACTTACTCATAAGCTTCTTATAGAGCCAATGAAAATTTGCTTTAATTTTGGACTTGAGATAGTGCAATTGTGAGAAATAGAATCTGTATTAATTGTTCATAAAGAACAAGATGTCATCATACGCTGTATAGATTGGCATTAACAATAACATAGTGAAACCAATGGATTTCTTTTTAAACTTACCTATTAGCGATTCAATGTTCACTGCCCTTCTTGACATCACATTGCTCCTGTGATGGTCCAGTGGCTCCCTTGGTTAATGCGCCTGACTTGTGAAGAGGTGTTCTTGTGTTCAGCTCCACGAAGAGTATTTTTCATTTAGCTTCCTATAGAGCCAATAGAAATTTGCATTGATTTTGGACTTGAGATAGTGCAATTGTGAGAAATAAAATCTGTATTAATTGCTCATAAAGAACAAGATGTCATCATACGCTGTATAGATTGGCATTAACAATAACATAGTGAAACCAATGGATTTCTTTTTTAACTTACCTATTAGCGATTCAATGTTCACTGCCCTTCTTGACATTACATTGCTCCTGTGATGGTCCAGTGGCTCCTTTGGTTAATGCGCCTGACTTGTGAAGAGGTGTTCTTGTGTTCAGCTCCACGAAGAGTATTTTTCATTTAGCTTCCTATAGAGCCAATAGAAATTTGCATTGATTTTGGACTTGAGATAGTGCAATTGTGAGAAATAGAATCTGTATTAATTGTTCATAAAGAACAAGATGTCATCATACGCTGTATAGGTTGGCATTAACAATAACATAGTGAAACCAATTGATTTCTTTTTTAACTTACCTATTAGCGATTCAATGTTCACTGCCCTTCTTGACATCAAATTGCACCTGTGATGGTCCACTGGATTACTGGGTTGATGCGCGTCCTTTGTGAACAGATGTTCATGAATTCAACTCCACAGAAAGTGTTTTTAATTTACTTACTCATAAGCTTCTTATAGAGCCAATGAAAATTTGCTTTAATTTTGGACTTGAGATAGTGCAATTGTGAGAAATAGAATCTGTATTAATTGTTCATAAAGAACAAGATGTCATCATACGCTGTATAGATTGGCATTAACAATAACATAGTGAAACCAATGGATTTCTTTTTTAACTTACCTATTAGCGATTCAATGTTCACTGCCCTTCTTGACATCGCATTGCTCCTGTGATGGTCTAGTGGCTCCCTTGGTTAATGCGCCTGACTTGTGAAGAGGTGTTCTTCTGTTCAGCTCCACGAAGAGTATTTTTCATTTAGCTTCCTATAGAGCCAATAGAAATTTGCATTGATTTTGGACTTGAGATAGTGCAATTGTGAGAAATAAAATCTGTATTAATTGCTCATAAAGAACAAGATGTCATCATACGCTGTATAGATTGGCATTAACAATAACATAGTGAAACCAATGGATTTCTTTTTTAACTTACCTATTAGCGATTCAATGTTCACTGCCCTTCTTGACATTACATTGCTCCTGTGATGGTCCAGTGGCTCCCTTGGTTAATGCGCCTGACTTGTGAAGAGGTGTTCTTGTGTTCAGCTCCACAAAGAGTATTTTTCATTTAGCTTCCTATAGAGCCAATAGAAATTTACATTGATTTTGGACTTGAGATAGTGCAATTGTGAGAAATAAAATCTGTATTAATTGTTCATAAAGAACAAGATGTCATCATACGCTGTATAGATTGGCATTAACAATAACATAGTGAAACCAAGGGATTTCTTTTTTAACTTACCTATTAGCGATTCAATGTTCACTGCTCTTCTTGACATCACATTTCTTCTGTGTTGGTCCAGTGGCTCTCTGGGTTAATGCGCCTGACTTGTGAACAAGTGTTCATGAGTTTGACTCCACAGAGATTATTTTTATTCAACTTCCTATAGAGCCAATTGAAATTTGCATTGATCTTGGGCTTGAGATAGTGCAATTGTGAGATATAAAATCTGTTTTAATTGTTCATAAAGAACAAGATGTCATCATACACTGTACAGATTGGCATTAACAATAATATAGTGAAACCAATTGATTTCTTTTTTAACTTACCTATTAGCGATTCAATGTTCACTGCCCTTCTTGACATCAAATTGCACCTGTGATGGTCCACTGGATTACTGGGTTGATGCGCGTTCTTTGTGAACAGATGTTCATGAATTCAACTCCACATAAAGTGTTTTTAATTTACTTACTCATAAGCTTCTTATAGAGCCAATGAAAATTTGCTTTAATTTTGGACTTGAGATAGTGCAATTGTGAGAAATAGAATCTGTATTAATTGTTCATAAAGAACAAGATGTCATCATACGCTGTATAGATTGGCATTAACAATAACATAGTGAAACCAATGGATTTCTTTTTTAACTTACCTATTAGCGATTCAATGTTCACTGCCCTTCTTGACATCGCATTGCTCCTGTAATGGTCTAGTGGCTCCCTTGGTTAATGCGCCTGACTTGTGAAGAGGTCTTCTTGTGTTCAGCTCCACGAAGAGTATTTTTCATTTAGCTTCCTATAGAGCCAATAGAAATTTGCATTGATTTTGGACTTGAGATAGTGCAATTGTGAGAAATAAAATCTGTATTAATTGCTCATAAAGAACAAGATGTCATCATACGCTGTATAGATTGGCATTAACAATAACATAGTGAAACCAATGGATTTCTTTTTTAACTTACCTATTAGCGATTCAATGTTCACTGCCCTTCTTGACATTACATTGCTCCTTTGATGGTCCAGTGGCTCCCTTGGTTAATGCGCCTGACTTGTGAAGAGGTGTTCTTGTGTTCAGCTCCACAAAGAGTATTTTTCATTTAGCTTCCTATAGAGCCAATAGAAATTTACATTGATTTTGGACTTGAGATAGTGCAATTGTGAGAAATAAAATCTGTATTAATTGTTCATAAAGAACAAGATGTCATCATACGCTGTATAGATTGGCATTAACAATAACATAGTGAAACCAAGGGATTTCTTTTTTAACTTACCTATTAGCGATTCAATGTTCACTGCTCTTCTTGACATCACATTTCTTCTGTGTTGGTCCAGTGGCTCTCTGGGTTAATGCGCCTGACTTGTGAACAAGTGTTCATGAGTTTGACTCCACAGAGATTATTTTCATTCAGCTTCCTATAGAGCCAATGGAAATTTGCATTGATCTTGGGCTTGAGATAGTGCAATTGTGAGATATAAAATCTGTTTTAATTGTTCATAAAGAACAAGATGTCATCATACACTGTACAGATTGGCATTAACAATAACATAGTGAAACCAATTGATTTCTTTTTTAACTTACCTATTAGCGATTCAATGTTCACTGCCCTTCTTGACATCAAATTGCACCTGTGATGGTCCACTGGATTACTGGGTTGATGCGCGTCCTTTGTGAACAGATGTTCATGAATTCAACTCCACAGAAAGTGTTTTTAATTTACTTACTCATAAGCTTCTTATAGAGCCAATGAAAATTTGCTTTAATTTTGGACTTGAGATAGTGCAATTGTGAGAAATAGAATCTGTATTAATTGTTCATAAAGAACAAGATGTCATCATACGCTGTATAGATTGGCATTAACAATAACATAGTGAAACCAATGGATTTCTTTTTTAACTTACCTATTAGCGATTCAATGTTCACTGCCCTTCTTGACATCACATTGCTCCTGTGATGGTCCAGTGGCTCCCTTGGTTAATGCGCCTGACTTGTGAAGAGGTGTTCTTGTGTTCAGCTCCACGAAGAGTATTTTTCATTTAGCTTCCTATAGAGCCAATAGAAATTTGCATTGATTTTGGACTTGAGATAGTGCAATTGTGAGAAATAAAATCTGTATTAATTGCTCATAAAGAACAAGATGTCATCATACGCTGTATAGATTGGCATTAACAATAACATAGTGAAACCAATGGATTTCTTTTTTAACTTACCTATTAGCGATTCAATGTTCACTGCCCTTCTTGACATTACATTTCTCCTGTGATGGTCCAGTGGCTCCTTTGGTTAATGCGCCTGACTTGAGAAGAGGTGTTCTTGTGTTCAGCTCCACGAAGAGTATTTTTCATTTAGCTTCCTATAGAGCCAATAGAAATTTGCATTGATTTTGGACTTGAGATAGTGCAATTGTGAGAAATAGAATCTGTATTAATTGTTCATAAAGAACAAGATGTCATCATACGCTGTATAGGTTGGCATTAACAATAACATAGTGAAACCAATGGATTCCTTTTTTAACTAACCTATTAGCGATTCAATGTTCACTGCTCTTCTTGACATCACATTTTTTCTGTGTTGGTCCAGTGGCTCTCTGGGTTAATGCGCCTGACTTGTGAGCAGGTGTTCATGAGTTCGACTCCACAGAGAGTATTTTCATTCAGCTTCCTATAGAGCCAATGGAAATTTGCATTGATCTTGGGCTTGAGATAGTGCAATTGTGAGATATAAAATCTGTATTAATTGTTCATAAAGAACAAGATGTCATCATACACTGTACAGATTGGCATTAACAATAACATAGAGAAACCAATTGATTTCTTTTTTAACTTACCTATTAGCGATTCAATGTTCACTGCCCTTCTTGACATCAAATTGCACCTGTGATGGTCCACTGGATTACTGGGTTGATGCGTCTCCTTTGTGAACAGATGTTCATGAATTCAACTCCACGGAAAGTGTTTTTAATTTACTTACTCATAAGCTTCTTATAGAGCCAATGAAAATTTGCTTTGATTTTGGACTTGAGATAGTGCAATTGTGAGAAATAGAATCTGTATTAATTGTTCATAAAGAACAAGATGTCATCATACGCTGTATAGATTGGCATTAACAATAACATAGTGAAACGAATGGATTTCTTTTTTAACTTACCTATTAGCGATTCAATGTTCACTGCCCTTCTTGACATCACATTACTGCTGTGATGGTCCAGTGGCTCCCTTGGTTAATGCACCTGACTTGTGAAGAGGTGTTCTTGTGTTCAGCTCCACGAAGAGTATTTTTCATTTAGCTTCCTATAGAGCCAATAGAAATTTATATTGATTTTGGACTTGAGATAGTGCAATTGTGAGATATAGAATCTGTATTAATTGTTGGTAAAGAACAAGATGTCATCATACGCTGTATAGATTGGCATTAACAATAACATAGTGAAACGAATGGATTTCTTTTTTAACTTACCTATTAGCGATTCAATGTTCACTGCTCTTCTTGACATCACATCTCTCCTGTGATGGTCCAGTGGCTCTCTTGGTTAATGCGCCTGACTTATGAGAAAGTGTTCATGAGTTCGACTCCACGGAGAGTATTTTTCATTTAGCTTCCTATAGAGCCAATGGAAATTTGCATTGATTTTGGGCTTCAGATAGTGCAATTGTGAGATATAGAATCTGTATTAATTGTTCGTAAAGAACAAGATGTCATCATACGCTGTACAGATTGGCATTAACAGTAACATAGAGAAACCAATGGATTTCTTTTTTAACTTACCTATTAGCGATTCAATTTACTTACTCATAAGCTTCTTATAGAGCCAATGGAAATTTGCATTGATTTTGGACCTGAGATAGTGCAATTGTGAGAAATAGAATCTGTATTAATTGTTCATAAAGAACAAGATGTCATCATACGCTGTACAGATTGGCATTAACAGTAACATAGAGAAACCAATGGATTTCTTTTTTAACTTACCTATTAGCGATTCAATGTTCACTGCCCTTCTTGACATCACAATTCTCCCGTGATGGTCCAGTGGCTCTCTGGGTTATTGCGCCTGACTTGTCAGCAAGTGTTCATGAGTTCGACTCCACGGAGAGTATTTTTCATTTAGCTTCCTATAGAGCCAATGGAAATTTGCATCGATTTTGGGCTTGAGATAGTGCAATTGTGAGATATAGATTCTGTATTAATTGTTCATAAAGAACAAGATGTCATCATACGCTGTACAGATTGGCGTTAACAGTAACATAGAGAAAACAATGGATTTCTTTTTTAACTTACCTATTAGCGATTCAATGTTCACTGCTCTTCTTGACATCACATTTCTCGCGTGATGGTCCAGTGGCTCTCTGGGTTATTGCGCCTGACTTGTCAGCAAGTGTTCATGAGTTCGACTCCACAGAGAGTATTTTTCATTTAGCTTCCTATAGAGCCAATGGAAATTTGCATTGATTTTGGGCTTGAGATAGTGCAATTGTGAGATATAGAATCTGTATTAATTGTTCATAAAGAACAAGATGTCATCATACGCTGTACAGATTGGCGTTAACAGTAACATAGAGAAAACAATGGATTTCTTTTTTAACTTACCTATTAGCGATTCAATGTTCACTGCCCTTCTTGACATCAAATTGCAGCTGTGATGGTCCATTGGCTTACTGGGTTGATGCGCCTGCTTTGTGAACAGATGTTCAACTCAACAGAAAGTATTTTTAATTTACTTACTCATAAGCTTCTTATAGAGCCAATGGAAATTTGCATTGATTTTGTACCTGATATAGTGCAATTGTGAGAAATAGAATCTGTATTAATTGATCATAAAGAACAAGATGTAATCATACGCTGTATAGATTGGCATTAACAATAACATAGTGAAACCAATTTATTTCTTTTTTAACTTACCTATTAGCGATTCAATGTTCACTGCTCTTCTTGACATCACAGTTCTTCTGTGATGGTCCAGTGGCTCTCTTGGTTAATGCGCCTGACTTGTGAAGAGGTGTTCATGTGTTCAACTCCACGAAGAGTATTTTTCATTTAGCTTCCTATAGAGCCAATGGAAATTTGCATTGATTTTGGGCTTGAGATAGTGCAATTGTGAGATATAGAATCTGTATTAATTGTTCATAAAGAACAAGATGTCATCATATGCTGTACAGATTGGCATTAACAGTAACATAGAGAAACCAATGGATTTCTTTTTTAACTTACCTATTAGCGATTCAATGTTCACTGCCCTTCTTGACATCAAATTGCACCTGTGATGGTCCACTGGCTTACTGGGTTGATGCGCCTGCTTTGTGAACAGATGTTCATGAGTTCAACTCAACAGAAAGTATTTTTAATTTACTTACTCATAAGCTTCTTATAGAGCCAATGGAAATTTGCATTGATTTTGGACCTGAGATAGTGCAATTGTGAGAAATAGAATCTGTATTAATTGTTCATAAAGAACAAGATGTCATCATACGCTGTACAGATTGGCATTAAGAGTAACATAGAGAAACCAATGGATTTCTTTCTTAACTTACCTATTAGCGATTCAATGTTCACTGCTCTTCTTGACATCACATTTCTCCCGTGATGGTCCAGTGGCTCTGTGGGTTAATGCGCCTGACTTGTCAGCAAGTGTTCATGAGCTCGACTCCACGGAGAGTATTTTTCATTTAGCTTCCTATAGAGCCAATGGAAATTTGCATTGATTTTGGGCTTGAGATAGTGCAATTGTGAGATATAGAATCTGTATTAATTGTTCATAAAGAACAAGATGTCATCATACGCTGTACAGATTGGCATTAACAGTAACATAGAGAAACCAATGGATTTCTTTTTTAACTTACCTATTAGCGATTCAATGTTCACTGCCCTTCTTGACATCAAATTGCACCTGTGATGGTCCACTGGATTACTGGGTTGATGCGTCTCCTTTGTGAACAGATGTTCATGAATTCAACTCCACGGAAAGTGTTTTTAATTTACTTACTCATAAGCTTCTTATAGAGCCAATGAAAATTTGCTTTGATTTTGGACTTGAGATAGTGCAATTGTGAGAAATAGAATCTGTATTAATTGTTCATAAAGAACAAGATGTCATCATACGCTGTATAGATTGGCATTAACAATAACATAGTGAAACGAATGGATTTCTTTTTTAACTTACCTATTAGCGATTCAATGTTCACTGCCCTTCTTGACATCACATTACTCCTGTGATGGTCCAGTGGCTCCCTTGGTTAATGCACCTGACTTGTGAAGAGGTGTTCTTGTGTTCAGCTCCACGAAGAGTATTTTTCATTTAGCTTCCTATAGAGCCAATAGAAATTTACATTGATTTTGGACTTGAGATAGTGCAATTGTGAGAAATAAAATCTGTATTAATTGTTCATAAAGAACAAGATGTCATCATACGCTGTATAGATTGGCATTAACAATAACATAGTGAAACCAAGGGATTTCTTTTTTAACTTACCTATTAGCGATTCAATGTTCACTGCTCTTCTTGACATCACATTTCTTCTGTGTTGGTCCAGTGGCTCTCTGGGTTAATGCGCCTGACTTGTGAACAAGTGTTCATGAGTTTGACTCCACAGAGATTATTTTTATTCAACTTCCTATAGAGCCAATTGAAATTTGCATTGATCTTGGGCTTGAGATAGTGCAATTGTGAGATATAAAATCTGTTTTAATTGTTCATAAAGAACAAGATGTCATCATACACTGTACAGATTGGCATTAACAATAATATAGTGAAACCAATTGATTTCTTTTTTAACTTACCTATTAGCGATTCAATGTTCACTGCCCTTCTTGACATTACATTGCTCCTTTGATGGTCCAGTGGCTCCCTTGGTTAATGCGCCTGACTTGTGAAGAGGTGTTCTTGTGTTCAGCTCCACAAAGAGTATTTTTCATTTAGCTTCCTATAGAGCCAATAGAAATTTACATTGATTTTGGACTTGAGATAGTGCAATTGTGAGAAATAAAATCTGTATTAATTGTTCATAAAGAACAAGATGTCATCATACGCTGTATAGATTGGCATTAACAATAACATAGTGAAACCAAGGGATTTCTTTTTTAACTTACCTATTAGCGATTCAATGTTCACTGCTCTTCTTGACATCACATTTCTTCTGTGTTGGTCCAGTGGCTCTCTGGGTTAATGCGCCTGACTTGTGAACAAGTGTTCATGAGTTTGACTCCACAGAGATTATTTTCATTCAGCTTCCTATAGAGCCAATGGAAATTTGCATTGATCTTGGGCTTGAGATAGTGCAATTGTGAGATATAAAATCTGTTTTAATTGTTCATAAAGAACAAGATGTCATCATACACTGTACAGATTGGCATTAACAATAACATAGTGAAACCAATTGATTTCTTTTTTAACTTACCTATTAGCGATTCAATGTTCACTGCCCTTCTTGACATCAAATTGCACCTGTGATGGTCCACTGGATTACTGGGTTGATGCGCGTCCTTTGTGAACAGATGTTCATGAATTCAACTCCACAGAAAGTGTTTTTAATTTACTTACTCATAAGCTTCTTATAGAGCCAATGAAAATTTGCTTTAATTTTGGACTTGAGATAGTGCAATTGTGAGAAATAGAATCTGTATTAATTGTTCATAAAGAACAAGATGTCATCATACGCTGTATAGATTGGCATTAACAATAACATAGTGAAACCAATGGATTTCTTTTTTAACTTACCTATTAGCGATTCAATGTTCACTGCCCTTCTTGACATCACATTGCTCCTGTGATGGTCCAGTGGCTCCCTTGGTTAATGCGCCTGACTTGTGAAGAGGTGTTCTTGTGTTCAGCTCCACGAAGAGTATTTTTCATTTAGCTTCCTATAGAGCCAATAGAAATTTGCATTGATTTTGGACTTGAGATAGTGCAATTGTGAGAAATAAAATCTGTATTAATTGCTCATAAAGAACAAGATGTCATCATACGCTGTATAGATTGGCATTAACAATAACATAGTGAAACCAATGGATTTCTTTTTTAACTTACCTATTAGCGATTCAATGTTCACTGCCCTTCTTGACATTACATTTCTCCTGTGATGGTCCAGTGGCTCCTTTGGTTAATGCGCCTGACTTGAGAAGAGGTGTTCTTGTGTTCAGCTCCACGAAGAGTATTTTTCATTTAGCTTCCTATAGAGCCAATAGAAATTTGCATTGATTTTGGACTTGAGATAGTGCAATTGTGAGAAATAGAATCTGTATTAATTGTTCATAAAGAACAAGATGTCATCATACGCTGTATAGGTTGGCATTAACAATAACATAGTGAAACCAATGGATTCCTTTTTTAACTAACCTATTAGCGATTCAATGTTCACTGCTCTTCTTGACATCACATTTTTTCTGTGTTGGTCCAGTGGCTCTCTGGGTTAATTCGCCTGACTTGTGAGCAGGTGTTCATGAGTTCGACTCCACAGAGAGTATTTTCATTCAGCTTCCTATAGAGCCAATGGAAATTTGCATTGATCTTGGGCTTGAGATAGTGCAATTGTGAGATATAAAATCTGTATTAATTGTTCATAAAGAACAAGATGTCATCATACACTGTACAGATTGGCATTAACAATAACATAGAGAAACCAATTGATTTCTTTTTTAACTTACCTATTAGCGATTCAATGTTCACTGCCCTTCTTGACATCAAATTGCACCTGTGATGGTCCACTGGATTACTGGGTTGATGCGTCTCCTTTGTGAACAGATGTTCATGAATTCAACTCCACGGAAAGTGTTTTTAATTTACTTACTCATAAGCTTCTTATAGAGCCAATGAAAATTTGCTTTGATTTTGGACTTGAGATAGTGCAATTGTGAGAAATAGAATCTGTATTAATTGTTCATAAAGAACAAGATGTCATCATACGCTGTATAGATTGGCATTAACAATAACATAGTGAAACGAATGGATTTCTTTTTTAACTTACCTATTAGCGATTCAATGTTCACTGCCCTTCTTGACATCACATTACTCCTGTGATGGTCCAGTGGCTCCCTTGGTTAATGCACCTGACTTGTGAAGAGGTGTTCTTGTGTTCAGCTCCACGAAGAGTATTTTTCATTTAGCTTCCTATAGAGCCAATAGAAATTTATATTGATTTTGGACTTGAGATAGTGCAATTGTGAGATATAGAATCTGTATTAATTGTTGGTAAAGAACAAGATGTCATCATACGCTGTATAGATTGGCATTAACAATAACATAGTGAAACGAATGGATTTCTTTTTTAACTTACCTATTAGCGATTCAATGTTCACTGCTCTTCTTGACATCACATCTCTCCTGTGATGGTCCAGTGGCTCTCTTGGTTAATGCGCCTGACTTATGAGAAAGTGTTCATGAGTTCGACTCCACGGAGAGTATTTTTCATTTAGCTTCCTATAGAGCCAATGGAAATTTGCATTGATTTTGGGCTTCAGATAGTGCAATTGTGAGATATAGAATCTGTATTAATTGTTCGTAAAGAACAAGATGTCATCATACGCTGTACAGATTGGCATTAACAGTAACATAGAGAAACCAATGGATTTCTTTTTTAACTTACCTATTAGCGATTCAATTTACTTACTCATAAGCTTCTTATAGAGCCAATGGAAATTTGCATTGATTTTGGACCTGAGATAGTGCAATTGTGAGAAATAGAATCTGTATTAATTGTTCATAAAGAACAAGATGTCATCATACGCTGTACAGATTGGCATTAACAGTAACATAGAGAAACCAATGGATTTCTTTTTTAACTTACCTATTAGCGATTCAATGTTCACTGCCCTTCTTGACATCACAATTCTCCCGTGATGGTCCAGTGGCTCTCTGGGTTATTGCGCCTGACTTGTCAGCAAGTGTTCATGAGTTCGACTCCACGGAGAGTATTTTTCATTTAGCTTCCTATAGAGCCAATGGAAATTTGCATTGATTTTGGGCTTGAGATAGTGCAATTGTGAGATATAGATTCTGTATTAATTGTTCATAAAGAACAAGATGTCATCATACGCTGTACAGATTGGCGTTAACAGTAACATAGAGAAAACAATGGATTTCTTTTTTAACTTACCTATTAGCGATTCAATGTTCACTGCTCTTCTTGACATCACATTTCTCGCGTGATGGTCCAGTGGCTCTCTGGGTTATTGCGCCTGACTTGTCAGCAAGTGTTCATGAGTTCGACTCCACAGAGAGTATTTTTCATTTAGCTTCCTATAGAGCCAATGGAAATTTGCATTGATTTTGGGCTTGAGATAGTGCAATTGTGAGATATAGAATCTGTATTAATTGTTCATAAAGAACAAGATGTCATCATACGCTGTACAGATTGGCGTTAACAGTAACATAGAGAAAACAATGGATTTCTTTTTTAACTTACCTATTAGCGATTCAATGTTCACTGCCCTTCTTGACATCAAATTGCAGCTGTGATGGTCCATTGGCTTACTGGGTTGATGCGCCTGCTTTGTGAACAGATGTTCAACTCAACAGAAAGTATTTTTAATTTACTTACTCATAAGCTTCTTATAGAGCCAATGGAAATTTGCATTGATTTTGTACCTGATATAGTGCAATTGTGAGAAATAGAATCTGTATTAATTGATCATAAAGAACAAGATGTAATCATACGCTGTATAGATTGGCATTAACAATAACATAGTGAAACCAATTTATTTCTTTTTTAACTTACCTATTAGCGATTCAATGTTCACTGCTCTTCTTGACATCACAGTTCTTCTGTGATGGTCCAGTGGCTCTCTTGGTTAATGCGCCTGACTTGTGAAGAGGTGTTCATGTGTTCAACTCCACGAAGAGTATTTTTCATTTAGCTTCCTATAGAGCCAATGGAAATTTGCATTGATTTTGGGCTTGAGATAGTGCAATTGTGAGATATAGAATCTGTATTAATTGTTCATAAAGAACAAGATGTCATCATACGCTGTACAGATTGGCGTTAACAGTAACATAGAGAAACCAATGGATTTCTTTTTTAACTTACCTATTAGCGATTCAATGTTCACTGCCCTTCTTGACATCAAATTGCACCTGTGATGGTCCACTGGCTTACTGGGTTGATGCGCCTGCTTTGTGAACAGATGTTCATGAGTTCAACTCAACAGAAAGTATTTTTAATTTACTTACTCATAAGCTTCTTATAGAGCCAATGGAAATTTGCATTGATTTTGGACCTGAGATAGTGCAATTGTGAGAAATAGAATCTGTATTAATTGTTCATAAAGAACAAGATGTCATCATACGCTGTACAGATTGGCATTAAGAGTAACATAGAGAAACCAATGGATTTCTTTCTTAACTTACCTATTAGCGATTCAATGTTCACTGCTCTTCTTGACATCACATTTCTCCCGTGATGGTCCAGTGGCTCTGTGGGTTAATGCGCCTGACTTGTCAGCAAGTGTTCATGAGCTCGACTCCACGGAGAGTATTTTTCATTTAGCTTCCTATAGAGCCAATGGAAATTTGCATTGATTTTGGGCTTGAGATAGTGCAATTGTGAGATATAGAATCTGTATTAATTGTTCATAAAGAACAAGATGTCATCATACGCTGTACAGATTGGCATTAACAGTAACATAGAGAAACCAATGGATTTCTTTTTTGACTTACCTATTAGCGATTCAATGTTCACTGCCCTTCTTGACATCAAATTGCACCTGTGCTGGTCCACTGGATTACTGGGTTGATGCGTCTCCTTTGTGAACAGATGTTCATGAATTCAACTCCACGGAAAGTGTTTTTAATTTACTTACTCATAAGCTTCTTATAGAGCCAATGAAAATTTGCTTTGATTTTGGACTTGAGATAGTGCAATTGTGAGAAATAGAATCTGTATTAATTGTTCATAAAGAACAAGATGTCATCATACGCTGTATAGATTGGCATTAACAATAACATAGTGAAACGAATGGATTTCTTTTTTAACTTACCTATTAGCGATTCAATGTTCACTGCCCTTCTTGACATCACATTACTCCTGTGATGGTCCAGTGGCTCCCTTGGTTAATGCACCTGACTTGTGAAGAGGTGTTCTTGTGTTCAGCTCCACGAAGAGTATTTTTCATTTAGCTTCCTATAGAGCCAATAGAAATTTATATTGATTTTGGACTTGAGATAGTGCAATTGTGAGATATAGAATCTGTATTAATTGTTCGTAAAGAACAAGATGTCATCATACGCTGTATAGATTGGCATTAACAATAACATAGTGAAACGAATGGATTTCTTTTTTAACTTACCTATTAGCGATTCAATGTTCACTGCTCTTCTTGACATCACATCTCTCCTGTGATGGTCCAGTGGCTCTCTTGGTTAATGCGCCTGACTTATGAGAAAGTGTTCATGAGTTCGACTCCACGGAGAGTATTTTTCATTTAGCTTCCTATAGAGCCAATGGAAATTTGCATTGATTTTGGGCTTCAGATAGTGCAATTGTGAGATATAGAATCTGTATTAATTGTTCGTTAAGAACAAGATGTCATCATACGCTGTACAGATTGGCATTAACAGTAACATAGAGAAACCAATGGATTTCTTTTTTAACTTACCTATTAGCGATTCAATTTACTTACTCATAAGCTTCTTATAGAGCCAATGGAAATTTGCATTGATTTTGGACCTGAGATAGTGCAATTGTGAGAAATAGAATCTGTATTAATTGTTCATAAAGAACAAGATGTCATCATACGCTGTACAGATTGGCATTAACAGTAACATAGAGAAACCAATGGATTTCTTTTTTAACTTACCTATTAGCGATTCAATGTTCACTGCTCTTCTTGACATCACAATTCTCCCGTGATGGTCCAGTGGCTCTCTGGGTTATTGCGCCTGACTTGTCAGCAAGTGTTCATGAGTTCGACTCCACGGAGAGTATTTTTCATTTAGCTTCCTATAGAGCCAATGGAAATTTGCATTGATTTTGGGCTTGAGATAGTGCAATTGTGAGATATAGATTCTGTATTAATTGTTCATAAAGAACAAGATGTCATCATACGCTGTACAGATTGGCGTTAACAGTAACATAGAGAAAACAATGGATTTATTTTTTAACTTACCTATTAGCGATTCTATGTTCACTGCTCTTCTTGACATCACATTTTTCGCGTGATGGTCCAGTGGCTCTCTGGGTTATTGCGCCTGACTTGTCAGCAAGTGTTCATGAGTTCGACTCCACAGAGAGTATTTTTCATTTAGCTTCCTACAGAGCCAATGGAAATTTGCATTGATTTTGGGCTTGAGATAGTGCAATTGTGAGATATAGAATCTGTATTAATTGTTCATAAAGAACAAGATGTCATCATACGCTGTACAGATTGGCGTTAACAGTAACATAGAGAAAACAATGGATTTCTTTTTTAACTTACCTATTAGCGATTCAATGTTCACTGCCCTTCTTGACATCAAATTGCAGCTGTGATGGTCCATTGGCTTACTGGGTTGATGAGCCTGCTTTGTGAACAGATGTTCAACTCAACAGAAAGTATTTTTAATTTACTTACTCATAAGCTTCTTATAGAGCCAATGGAAATTTGCATTGATTTTGTACCTGATATAGTGCAATTGTGAGAAATAGAATCTGTATTAATTGATCATAAAGAACAAGATGTAATCATACGCTGTATAGATTGGCATTAACAATAACATAGTGAAACCAATTTATTTCTTTTTTAACTTACCTATTAGCGATTCAATGTTCACTGCTCTTCTTGACATCACAGTTCTTCTGTGATGGTCCAGTGGCTCTCTTGGTTAATGCGCCTGACTTGTGAAGAGGTGTTCATGTGTTCAACTCCACGAAGAGTATTTTTCATTTAGCTTCCTATAGAGCCAATGGAAATTTGCATTGATTTTGGGCTTGAGATAGTGCAATTGTGAGATATAGAATCTGTATTAATTGTTCATAAAGAACAAGATGTCATCATACGCTGTACAGATTGGCATTAACAGTAACATAGAGAAACCAATGGATTTCTTTTTTAACTTACCTATTAGCGATTCAATGTTCACTGCCCTTCTTGACATCAAATTGCACCTGTGATGGTCCACTGGCTTACTGGGTTGATGCGCCTGCTTTGTGAACAGATGTTCATGAGTTCAACTCAACAGAAAGTATTTTTAATTTACTTACTCATAAGCTTCTTATAGAGCCAATGGAAATTTGCATTGATTTTGGACCTGAGATAGTGCAATTGTGAGAAATAGAATCTGTATTAATTGTTCATAAAGAACAAGATGTCATCATACGCTGTACAGATTGGCATTAAGAGTAACATAGAGAAACCAATGGATTTCTTTCTTAACTTACCTATTAGCGATTCAATGTTCACTGCTCTTCTTGACATCACATTTCTCCCGTGATGGTCCAGTGGCTCTGTGGGTTAATGCGCCTGACTTGTCAGCAAGTGTTCATGAGCTCGACTCCACGGAGAGTATTTTTCATTTAGCTTCCTATAGAGCCAATGGAAATTTGCATTGATTTTGGGCTTGAGATAGTGCAATTGTGAGATATAGAATCTGTATTAATTGTTCATAAAGAACAAGATGTCATCATACGCTGTACAGATTGGCATTAACAGTAACATAGAGAAACCAATGGATTTCTTTTTTAACTTACCTATTAGCGATTCAATGTTCACTGCCCTTCTTGACATCAAATTGCACCTGTGATGGTCCACTGGCTTACTGGGTTAATGCGCCTGCTTTGTGAACAGATGTTCATGAGTTCAACTCAACAGAAAGTATTTTTAATTTACTTACTCATAAGCTTCTTATAGAGCCAATGGAAATTTGCATTGATTTTGGACCTGAGATAGTGCAATTGTGAGAAATAGAATCTGTATTAATTGTTCATAAAGAACAAGATGTCATCATACGCTTTACAGATTGGCATTAACAGTAACATAGAGAAACCAATGGATTTCTTTCTTAATTTACCTATTAGCGATTCAATGTTCACTGCTCTTCTTGACATCACATTTCTCCTGTGATGGTCCAGTGGCTCTCTTGGTTAATGCGCCTGACTTGTGAAGAGGTGTTCATGTGTTCAACTCCACGAAGAGTATTTTTCATTTAGCTTCCTATAGAGCCAATGGAAATTTGCATTGATTTTGGGCTTGAGATAGTGCAATTGTGAGATATAGAATCTGTATTAATTGTTCATAAAGAACAAGATGTCATCATACGCTGTACAGATTGGCATTAACAGTAACATAGAGAAACCAATGGATTTCTTTTTTAACTTACCTATTAGCGATTCAATGTTCACTGCCCTTCTTGACATCAAATTGCACCTGTGATGGTCCACTGGCTTACTGGGTTGATGCGCCTGCTTTGTGAACAGATGTTCATGAGTTCAACTCAACAGAAAGTATTTTTAATTTACTTACTCATAAGCTTCTTATAGAGCCAATGGAAATTTGCATTGATTTTGGACCTGAGATAGTGCAATTGTGAGAAATAGAATCTGTATTAATTGTTCATAAAGAACAAGATGTCATCATACGCTGTATAGATTGGCATTAACAATAACATAGTGAAACCAATGGATTTCTTTTTTAACTTACCTATTAGCGATTCAATGTTCACTGCTCTTCTTGACATCACATCTCTGCTGCGGTGGTCCAGTGGCTCTCTTGGTTAATGCGCCTGACTTATGAGAAAGTGTTCATGAGTTCGACTCCACGCAGAGTATTTTTCATTTAGCTTCCTATAGAGCCAATGGAAATTTGCATTGATTTTGGGCTTGAGATAGTGCAATTGTGAGATATAGAATCCGTATTAATTGTTCGTAAAGAACAAGATGTCATCATACGCTGTACAGATTGGCATTAACAGTAACATAGAGAAACCAATGGATTTCTTTTTTAACTTACCTATTAGCGATTCAATGTTCACTGCCCTTCTTGACATCAAATTGCACCTGTGATGGTCCACTGGCTTACTGGGTTGATGCGCCTGCTTTGTGAACAGATGTTCATGAGTTCAACTCAACAGAAAGTATTTTTAATTTACTTACTCATAAGCTTCTTATAGAGCCAATGGAAATTTGCATTGATTTTGGACCTGAGATAGTGCAATTGTGAGAAATAGAATCTGTATTAATTGTTCATAAAGAACAAGATGTGATCATACGCTGTATAGATTGGCATTAACAATAATGTAGTGAAACCAATGGATTTCTTTTTTAACTTACCTATTAGCGATTCAATGTTCACTGCTCTTCTTGACATCACAATTCTCCCGTGATGGTCCAGTGGCTCTCTGGGTTAATGCGCCTGACATTTGAGCAAGTGTTCATGAGTTGGACTCCACATAGAGTATTTTTCATTTAGCTTCCTATAGAGCCAATGGAAATTTGCATTGATTTTGGGCTTGAGATAGTGCAATTGTGAGATATAGAATCTGTATTAATTGTTCATAAAGAACAAGATGTCATCATACGCTGTACAGATTGGCATTAACAGTAACATAGAGAAACCAATGGATTTCTTTTTTAACTTACCTATTAGCGATTCAATGTTCACTGCTCTTCTTGACATCACATTTCTCCCGTGATGGTCCAGTGGCTCTCTGGGTTAATGCACCTGACATTTGAGCAAGTGTTCATGAGTTGGACTCCACAGAGAGTATTTTTCATTTAGCTTCCTATAGAGCCAATGGAAATTTGCATTGATTTTGGGCTTGAGATAGTGCAATTGTGAGATATAGAATCTGTATTAATTGTTCATAAAGAACAAGATGTCATCATACGCTGTACAGATTGGCATTAACAGTAACATAGAGAAAACAATGGATTTCTTTTTTAACTTACCTATTAGCGATTCAATGTTCACTGCCCTTCTTGACATCAAATTGCAGCTGTGATGGTCCATTGGCTTACTGGGTTGATGCGCCTGCTTTGTGAACAGATGTTCATGAGTTCAACTCAACAGAAAGTATTTTTAATTTACTTACTCATAAGCTTCTTATAGAGCCAATGGAAATTTGCATTGATTTTGGACCTGATATAGTGCAATTGTGAGAAATAGAATCTGTATTAATTGTTCATAAAGAACAAGATGTAATCATACGCTGTATAGATTGGCATTAACAATAACAAAGTGAAACCAATTTATTTCTTTTTTAACTTACCTATTAGCGATTCAATGTTCACTGCTCTTCTTGACATCACATCTCTCCTGTGATGGTCCAGTGGCTCTCTTGGTTAATGCGCCTGACTTATGAGAAAGTGTTCATGAGTTCGACTCCATGGAGAGTATTTTTCATTTAGCTTCCTATAGAGCCAATGGAAATTTGCATTGATTTTGGGCTTGAGATAGTGCAATTGTGAGATATAGAATCTGTATTAATTGTTCGTAAAGAACAAGATGTCATCATACGCTGTACAGATTGGCATTAACAGTAACATAGAGAAACCAATGGATTTCTTTTTTAACTTACCTATTAGCGATTCAATGTTCACTGCCCTTCTTGACAACAAATTGCACCTGTGATGGTCCACTGGCTTACTGGGTTGATGCGCCTACTTTGTGAACAGATGTTCATGAGTTCAACTCAACAGAAAGTATTTTTAATTTACTTACTCATAAGCTTCTTATAGAGCCAATGGAAATTTGCATTGATTTTGGACCTGAGATAGTGCAATTGTGAGAAATAGAATCTGTATTAATTGTTCATAAAGAACAAGATGTGATCATACGCTGTATAGATTGGCATTAACAATAATGTAGTGAAATCAATGGATTTCTTTTTTAACTTACCTATTAGCGATTCAATGTTCACTGCTCTTCTTGACATCACATTTCTTCAGTGATGTTCCAGTGGCTCTCTGGGTTAATGCGCCTGATATTTGAGCAAGTGTTCATGAGTTGGACTCCACAGAGAGTATTTTTCATTTAGCTTCCTATAGAGCCAATGGAAATTTGCATTGATTTTGGGCTTGAGATAGTGCAATTGTGAGATATAGAATCTGTATTAATTGTTCATAAAGAACAAGATGTCATCATACGCTGTACAGATTGGCATTAACAGTAACATAGAGAAACCAATGGATTTCTTTTTTAACTTACCTATTAGCGATTCAATGTTCACTGCTCTTCTTGACATCACATTTCTCCCGTGATGGTCCAGTGGCTCTCTGGGTTATTGCGCCTGACTTGTCAGCAAGTGTTCATGAGTTCGACTCCACGGAGAGTATTTTTCATTTAGCTTCCTATAGAGCCAATGGAAATTTGCATTGATTTTGGGCTTGAGATAGTGCAATTGTGAGATATAGATTCTGTATTAATTGTTCATAAAGAACAAGATGTCATCATACGCTGTACAGATTGGCGTTAACAGTAACATAGAGAAAACAATGGATTTCTTTTTTAACTTACCTATTAGCGATTCAATGTTCACTGCTCTTCTTGACATCACATTTCTCGCGTGATGGTCCAGTGGCTCTCTGGGTTATTGCGCCTGACTTGTCAGCAAGTGTTCATGAGTTCGACTCCACAGAGAGTATTTTTCATTTAGCTTCCTATAGAGCCAATGGAAATTTGCATTGATTTTGGGCTTGAGATAGTGCAATTGTGAGATATAGAATCTGTATTAATTGTTCATAAAGAACAAGATGTCATCATACGCTGTACAGATTGGCGTTAACAGTAACATAGAGAAAACAATGGATTTCTTTTTTAACTTACCTATTAGCGATTCAATGTTCACTGCCCTTCTTGACATCAAATTGCAGCTGTGATGGTCCATTGGCTTACTGGGTTGATGCGCCTGCTTTGTGAACAGATGTTCAACTCAACAGAAAGTATTTTTAATTTACTTACTCATAAGCTTCTTATAGAGCCAATGGAAATTTGCATTGATTTTGGACCTGATATAGTGCAATTGTGAGAAATAGAATCTGTATTAATTGATCATAAAGAACAAGATGTAATCATACGCTGTATAGATTGGCATTAACAATAACATAGTGAAACCAATTTATTTCTTTTTTAACTTACCTATTAGCGATTCAATGTTCACTGCTCTTCTTGACATCACAGTTCTTCTGTGATGGTCCAGTGGCTCTCTTGGTTAATGCGCCTGACTTGTGAAGAGGTGTTCATGTGTTCAACTCCACGAAGAGTATTTTTCATTTAGCTTCCTATAGAGCCAATGGAAATTTGCATTGATTTTGGGCTTGAGATAGTGCAATTGTGAGATATAGAATCTGTATTAATTGTTCATAAAGAACAAGATGTCATCATACGCTGTACAGATTGGCATTAACAGTAACATAGAGAAACCAATGGATTTCTTTTTTAACTTACCTATTAGCGATTCAATGTTCACTGCCCTTCTTGACATCAAATTGCACCTGTGATGGTCCACTGGCTTACTGGGTTGATGCGCCTGCTTTGTGAACAGATGTTCATGAGTTCAACTCAACAGAAAGTATTTTTAATTTACTTACTCATAAGCTTCTTATAGAGCCAATGGAAATTTGCATTGATTTTGGACCTGAGATAGTGCAATTGTGAGAAATAGAATCTGTATTAATTGTTCATAAAGAACAAGATGTCATCATACGCTGTACAGATTGGCATTAAGAGTAACATAGAGAAACCAATGGATTTCTTTCTTAACTTACCTATTAGCGATTCAATGTTCACTGCTCTTCTTGACATCACATTTCTCCCGTGATGGTCCAGTGGCTCTGTGGGTTAATGCGCCTGACTTGTCAGCAAGTGTTCATGAGCTCGACTCCACGGAGAGTATTTTTCATTTAGCTTCCTATAGAGCCAATGGAAATTTGCATTGATTTTGGGCTTGAGATAGTGCAATTGTGAGATATAGAATCTGTATTAATTGTTCATAAAGAACAAGATGTCATCATACGCTGTACAGATTGGCATTAACAGTAACATAGAGAAACCAATGGATTTCTTTTTTAACTTACCTATTAGCGATTCAATGTTCACTGCCCTTCTTGACATCAAATTGCACCTGTGATGGTCCACTGGCTTACTGGGTTAATGCGCCTGCTTTGTGAACAGATGTTCATGAGTTCAACTCAACAGAAAGTATTTTTAATTTACTTACTCATAAGCTTCTTATAGAGCCAATGGAAATTTGCATTGATTTTGGACCTGAGATAGTGCAATTGTGAGAAATAGAATCTGTATTAATTGTTCATAAAGAACAAGATGTCATCATACGCTTTACAGATTGGCATTAACAGTAACATAGAGAAACCAATGGATTTCTTTCTTAATTTACCTATTAGCGATTCAATGTTCACTGCTCTTCTTGACATCACATTTCTCCTGTGATGGTCCAGTGGCTCTCTTGGTTAATGCGCCTGACTTGTGAAGAGGTGTTCATGTGTTCAACTCCACGAAGAGTATTTTTCATTTAGCTTCCTATAGAGCCAATGGAAATTTGCATTGATTTTGGGCTTGAGATAGTGCAATTGTGAGATATAGAATCTGTATTAATTGTTCATAAAGAACAAGATGTCATCATACGCTGTACAGATTGGCATTAACAGTAACATAGAGAAACCAATGGATTTCTTTTTTAACTTACCTATTAGCGATTCAATGTTCACTGCCCTTCTTGACATCAAATTGCACCTGTGATGGTCCACTGGCTTACTGGGTTGATGCGCCTGCTTTGTGAACAGATGTTCATGAGTTCAACTCAACAGAAAGTATTTTTAATTTACTTACTCATAAGCTTCTTATAGAGCCAATGGAAATTTGCATTGATTTTGGACCTGAGATAGTGCAATTGTGAGAAATAGAATCTGTATTAATTGTTCATAAAGAACAAGATGTCATCATACGCTGTATAGATTGGCATTAACAATAACATAGTGAAACCAATGGATTTCTTTTTTAACTTACCTATTAGCGATTCAATGTTCACTGCTCTTCTTGACATCACAATTCTCCCGTGATGGTCCAGTGGCTCTCTGGGTTAATGCGCCTGACATTTGAGCAAGTGTTCATGAGTTGGACTCCACAGAGAGTATTTTTCATTTAGCTTCCTATAGAGCCAATGGAAATTTGCATTGATTTTGGGCTTGAGATAGTGCAATTGTGAGATATAGAATCTGTATTAATTGTTCATAAAGAACAAGATGTCATCATACGCTGTACAGATTGGCATTAACAGTAACATAGAGAAACCAATGGATTTCTTTTTTAACTTACCTATTAGCGATTCAATGTTCACTGCTCTTCTTGACATCACATTTCTCCCGTGATGGTCCAGTGGCTCTCTGGGTTAATGCACCTGACATTTGAGCAAGTGTTCATGAGTTGGACTCCACAGAGAGTATTTTTCATTTAGCTTCCTATAGAGCCAATGGAAATTTGCATTGATTTTGGGCTTGAGATAGTGCAATTGTGAGATATAGAATCTGTATTAATTGTTCATAAAGAACAAGATGTCATCATACGCTGTACAGATTGGCATTAACAGTAACATAGAGAAACCAATGGATTTCTTTTTTAACTTACCTATTAGCGATTCAATGTTCACTGCTCTTCTTGACATCACATTTCTCCCATGATGGTCCAGTGGCTCTCTTGGTTATTGCGCCTGACTTGTCAGCAAGTGTTTATGAGTTCGACTCCACGGAGAGTATTTTTCATTTAGCTTCCTATAGAGCCAATGGAAATTTGCATTGATTTTGGGCTTGAGATAGTGCAATTGTGAGATATAGAATCTGTATTAATTGTTCATAAAGAACAAGATGTCATCATACGCTGTACAGATTGGCGTTAACAGTAACATAGAGAAAACAATGGATTTCTTTTTTAACCTACCTATTAGCGATTCAATGTTCACTGCTCTTCTTGACATCACATTTCTCGCGTGATGGTCCAGTGGCTCTCTGGGTTATTGCGCCTGACTTGTCAGCAAGTGTTTATGAGTTCGACTCCACGGAGAGTATTTTTCATTTAGGTTCCTATAGAGCCAATGGAAATTTGCATTGATTTTGGGCTTGAGATAGTGCAATTGTGAGATATAGAATCTGTATTAATTGTTCATAAAGAACAAGATGTCATCATACGCTGTACAGATTGGCGTTAACAGTAACATAGAGAAAACAATGGATTTCTTTTTTAACTTACCTATTAGCGATTCAATGTTCACTGCCCTTCTTGACATCAAATTGCAGCTGTGATGGTCCATTGGCTTACTGGGTTGATGCGCCTGCTTTGTGAACAGATGTTCATGAGTTCAACTCAACAGAAAGTATTTTTAATTTACTTACTCATAAGCTTCTTATAGAGCCAATGGAAATTTGCATTGATTTTGGACCTGATATAGTGCAATTGTGAGAAATAGAATCTGTATTAATTGTTCATAAAGAACAAGATGTAATCATACGCTGTATAGATTGGCATTAACAATAACAAAGTGAAACCAATTTATTTCTTTTTTAACTTACCTATTAGCGATTCAATGTTCACTGCTCTTCTTGACATCACATCTCTCCTGTGATGGTCCAGTGGCTCTCTTGGTTAATGCGCCTGACTTATGAGAAAGTGTTCATGAGTTCGACTCCACGGAGAGTATTTTTCATTTAGCTTCCTATAGAGCCAATGGAAATTTGCATTGATTTTGGGCTTGAGATAGTGCAATTGTGAGATATAGAATCTGTATTAATTGTTCGTAAAGAACAAGATGTCATCATACGCTGTACAGATTGGCATTAACAGTAACATAGAGAAACCAATGGATTTCTTTTTTAACTTACCTATTAGCGATTCAATGTTCACTGCCCTTCTTGACATCAAATTGCACCTGTGATAGTCCACTGGCTTACTGGGTTGATGCGCCTGCTTTGTGAACAGATGTTCATGAGTTCAACTCAACAGAAAGTATTTTTAATTTACTTACTCATAAGCTTCTTATAGAGCCAATGGAAATTTGCATTGATTTTGGACCTGAGATAGTGCAATTGTGAGAAATAGAATCTGTATTAATTGTTCATAAAGAACAAGATGTCATCATACGCTGTATAGATTGGCATTAACAATAATGTAGTGAAATCAATGGATTTCTTTTTTAACTTACCTATTAGCGATTCAATGTTCACTGCTCTTCTTGACATCACATTTCTCCAGTGATGTTCCAGTGGCTCTCTGGGTTAATGCGCCTGACATTTGAGCAAGTGTTCATGAGTTGGACTCCACAGAGAGTATTTTTCATTTAGCTTCCTATAGAGCCAATGGAAATTTGCATTGATTTTGGGCTTGAGATAGTGCAATTGTGAGATATAGAATCTGTATTAATTGTTCATAAAGAACAAGATGTCATCATACGCTGTACAGATTGGCATTAACAGTAACATAGAGAAACCAATGGATTTCTTTTTTAACTTACCTATTAGCGATTCAATGTTCACTGCTCTTCTTGACATCACATTTCTCCCGTGATGGTCCAGTGGCTCTCTGGGTTATTGCGCCTGACTTGTCAGCAAGTGTTCATGAGTTCGACTCCACGGAGAGTATTTTTCATTTAGCTTCCTATAGAGCCAATGGAAATTTGCATTGATTTTGGGCTTGAGATAGTGCAATTGTGAGATATAGATTCTGTATTAATTGTTCATAAAGAACAAGATGTCATCATACGCTGTACAGATTGGCGTTAACAGTAACATAGAGAAAACAATGGATTTCTTTTTTAACTTACCTATTAGCGATTCAATGTTCACTGCTCTTCTTGACATCACATTTCTCGCGTGATGGTCCAGTGGCTCTCTGGGTTATTGCGCCTGACTTGTCAGCAAGTGTTCATGAGTTCGACTCCACAGAGAGTATTTTTCATTTAGCTTCCTATAGAGCCAATGGAAATTTGCATTGATTTTGGGCTTGAGATAGTGCAATTGTGAGATATAGAATCTGTATTAATTGTTCATAAAGAACAAGATGTCATCATACGCTGTACAGATTGGCGTTAACAGTAAAATAGAGAAAACAATGGATTTCTTTTTTAACTTACCTATTAGCGATTCAATGTTCACTGCCCTTCTTGACATCAAATTGCAGCTGTGATGGTCCATTGGCTTACTGGGTTGATGCGCCTGCTTTGTGAACAGATGTTCAACTCAACAGAAAGTATTTTTAATTTACTTACTCATAAGCTTCTTATAGAGCCAATGGAAATTTGCATTGATTTTGGACCTGATATAGTGCAATTGTGAGAAATAGAATCTGTATTAATTGTTCATAAAGAACAAGATGTAATCATACGCTGTATAGATTGGCATTAACAATAACAAAGTGAAACCAATTTATTTCTTTTTTAACTTACCTATTAGCGATTCAATGTTCACTGCTCTTCTTGACATCACATCTCTCCTGTGATGGTCCAGTGGCTCTCTTGGTTAATGCGCCTGACTTATGAGAAAGTGTTCATGAGTTCGACTCCACGGAGAGTATTTTTCATTTAGCTTCCTATAGAGCCAATGGAAATTTGCATTGATTTTGGGCTTGAGATAGTGCAATTGTGAGATATAGAATCTGTATTAATTGTTCGTAAAGAACAAGATGTCATCATACGCTGTACAGATTGGCATTAACAGTAACATAGAGAAACCAATGGATTTCTTTTTTAACTTACCTATTAGCGATTCAATGTTCACTGCCCTTCTTGACATCAAATTGCACCTGTGATGGTCCACTGGCTTACTGGGTTGATGCGCCTGCTTTGTGAACAGATGTTCATGAGTTCAACTCAACAGAAAGTATTTTTAATTTACTTACTCATAAGCTTCTTATAGAGCCAATGGAAATTTGCATTGATTTTGGACCTGAGATAGTGCAATTGTGAGAAATAGAATCTGTATTAATTGTTCATAAAGAACAAGATGTCATCATACGCTGTATAGATTGGCATTAACAATAACATAGTGAAACCAATGGATTTCTTTTTTAACTTACCTATTAGCGATTCAATGTTCACTGCTCTTCTTGACATCACATCTCTGCTGCGGTGGTCCAGTGGCTCTCTTGGTTAATGCGCCTGACTTATGAGAAAGTGTTCATGAGTTCGACTCCACGGAGAGTATTTTTCATTTAGCTTCCTATAGAGCCAATGGAAATTTGCATTGATTTTGGGCTTGAGATAGTGCAATTGTGAGATATAGAATCCGTATTAATTGTTCGTAAAGAACAAGATGTCATCATACGCTGTACAGATTGGCATTAACAGTAACATAGAGAAACCAATGGATTTCTTTTTTAACTTACCTATTAGCGATTCAATGTTCACTGCCCTTCTTGACATCAAATTGCACCTGTGATGGTCCACTGGCTTACTGGGTTGATGCGCCTGCTTTGTGAACAGATGTTCATGAGTTCAACTCAACAGAAAGTATTTTTAATTTACTTACTCATAAGCTTCTTATAGAGCCAATGGAAATTTGCATTGATTTTGGACCTGAGATAGTGCAATTGTGAGAAATAGAATCTGTATTAATTGTTCATAAAGAACAAGATGTGATCATACGCTGTATAGATTGGCATTAACAATAATGTAGTGAAACCAATGGATTTCTTTTTTAACTTACCTATTAGCGATTCAATGTTCACTGCTCTTCTTGACATCACATTTCTCCCGTGATGGTCCAGTGGCTCTCTGGGTTAATGCGCCTGACATTTGAGCAAGTGTTCATGAGTTGGACTCCACAGAGAGTATTTTTCATTTAGCTTCCTATAGAGCCAATGGAAATTTGCATTGATTTTGGGCTTGAGATAGTGCAATTGTGAGATATAGAATCTGTATTAATTGTTCATAAAGAACAAGATGTCATCATACGCTGTACAGATTGGCATTAACAGTAACATAGAGAAACCAATGGATTTCTTTTTTAACTTACCTATTAGCGATTCAATGTTCACTGCTCTTCTTGACATCACATTTCTCCCGTGATGGTCCAGTGGCTCTCTGGGTTAATGCACCTGACATTTGAGCAAGTGTTCATGAGTTGGACTCCACAGAGAGTATTTTTCATTTAGCTTCCTATAGAGCCAATGGAAATTTGCATTGATTTTGGGCTTGAGATAGTGCAATTGTGAGATATAGAATCTGTATTAATTGTTCATAAAGAACAAGATGTCATCATACGATGTACAGATTGGCATTAACAGTAACATAGAGAAACCAATGGATTTCTTTTTTAACTTACCTATTAGCGATTCAATGTTCACTGCTCTTCTTGACATCACATTTCTCCCATGATGGTCCAGTGGCTCTCTTGGTTATTGCGCCTGACTTGTCAGCAAGTGTTCATGAGTTCAACTCCACGGAGAGTATTTTTCATTTAGCTTCCTATAGAGCCAATGGAAATTTGCATTGATTTTGGGCTTGAGATAGTGCAATTGTGAGATATAGAATCTGTATTAATTGTTCATAAAGAACAAGATGTCATCATACGCTGTACAGATTGGCGTTAACAGTAACATAGAGAAAACAATGGATTTCTTTTTTAACCTACCTATTAGCGATTCAATGTTCACTGCTCTTCTTGACATCACATTTCTCGCGTGATGGTCCAGTGGCTCTCTGGGTTATTGCGCCTGACTTGTCAGCAAGTGTTCATGAGTTCGACTCCACGGAGAGTATTTTTCATTTAGCTTCCTATAGAGCCAATGGAAATTTGCATTGATTTTGGGCTTGAGATAGTGCAATTGTGAGATATAGAATCTGTATTAATTGTTCATAAAGAACAAGATGTCATCATACGCTGTACAGATTGGCATTAACAGTAACATAGAGAAAACAATGGATTTCTTTTTTAACTTACCTATTAGCGATTCAATGTTCACTGCCCTTCTTGACATCAAATTGCAGCTGTGATGGTCCATTGGCTTACTGGGTTGATGCGCCTGCTTTGTGAACAGATGTTCATGAGTTCAACTCAACAGAAAGTATTTTTAATTTACTTACTCATAAGCTTCTTATAGAGCCAATGGAAATTTGCATTGATTTTGGACCTGATATAGTGCAATTGTGAGAAATAGAATCTGTATTAATTGTTCATAAAGAACAAGATGTAATCATACGCTGTATAGATTGGCATTAACAATAACAAAGTGAAACCAATTTATTTCTTTTTTAACTTACCTATTAGCGATTCAATGTTCACTGCTCTTCTTGACATCACATCTCTCCTGTGATGGTCCAGTGGCTCTCTTGGTTAATGCGCCTGACTTATGAGAAAGTGTTCATGAGTTCGACTCCACGGAGAGTATTTTTCATTTAGCTTCCTATAGAGCCAATGGAAATTTGCATTGATTTTGGGCTTGAGATAGTGCAATTGTGAGATATAGAATCTGTATTAATTGTTCGTAAAGAACAAGATGTCATCATACGCTGTACAGATTGGCATTAACAGTAACATAGAGAAACCAATGGATTTCTTTTTTAACTTACCTATTAGCGATTCAATGTTCACTGCCCTTCTTGACATCAAATTGCACCTGTGATGGTCCACTGGCTTACTGGGTTGATGCGCCTGCTTTGTGAACAGATGTTCATGAGTTCAACTCAACAGAAAGTATTTTTAATTTACTTACTCATAAGCTTCTTATAGAGCCAATGGAAATTTGCATTGATTTTGGACCTGAGATAGTGCAATTGTGAGAAATAGAATCTGTATTAATTGTTCATAAAGAACAAGATGTGATCATACGCTGTATAGATTGGCATTAACAATAATGTAGTGAAATCAATGGATTTCTTTTTTAGCTTACCTATTAGCGATTCAATGTTCACTGCTCTTCTTGACATCACATTTCTCCAGTGATGTTCCGGTGGCTCTCTGGGTTAATGCGCCTGACATTTGAGCAAGTGTTCATGAGTTGGACTCCACAGAGAGTATTTTTCATTTAGCTTCCTATAGAGCCAATGGAAATTTGCATTGATTTTGGGCTTGAGATAGTGCAATTGTGAGATATAGAATCTGTATTAATTGTTCATAAAGAACAAGATGTCATCATACGCTGTACAGATTGGCATTAACAGTAACATAGAGAAACCAATGGATTTCTTTTTTAACTTACCTATTAGCGATTCAATGTTCACTGCTCTTCTTGACATCACATTTCTCCTGTGATGGTCCAGTGGCTCTCTGGGTTATTGCGCCTGACTTGTCAGCAAGTGTTCATGAGTTCGACTCCATGGAGAGTATTTTTCATTTAGCTTCCTATAGAGCCAATGGAAATTTGCATTGATTTTGGGCTTGAGATAGTGCAATTGTGAGATATAGATTCTGTATTAATTGTTCATAAAGAACAAGATGTCATCATACGCTGTACAGATTGGCGTTAACAGTAACATAGAGAAAACAATGGATTTCTTTTTTAACTTACCTATTAGCGATTCAATGTTCACTGCTCTTCTTGACATCACATTTCTCGCGTGATGGTCCAGTGGCTCTCTGGGTTATTGCGCCTGACTTGTCAGCAAGTGTTCATGAGTTCGACTCCACAGAGAGTATTTTTCATTTAGCTTCCTATAGAGCCAATGGAAATTTGCATTGATTTTGGGCTTGAGATAGTGCAATTGTGAGATATAGAATCTGTATTAATTGTTCATAAAGAACAAGATGTCATCATACGCTGTACAGATTGGCGTTAACAGTAAAATAGAGAAAACAATGGATTTCTTTTTTAACTTACCTATTAGCGATTCAATGTTCACTGCCCTTCTTGACATCAAATTGCAGCTGTGATGGTCCATTGGCTTACTGGGTTGATGCGCCTGCTTTGTGAACAGATGTTCAACTCAACAGAAAGTATTTTTAATTTACTTACTCATAAGCTTCTTATAGAGCCAATGGAAATTTGCATTGATTTTGTACCTGATATAGTGCAATTGTGAGAAATAGAATCTGTATTAATTGATCATAAAGAACAAGATGTAATCATACGCTGTATAGATTGGCATTAACAATAACATAGTGAAACCAATTTATTTCTTTTTTAACTTACCTATTAGCGATTCAATGTTCACTGCTCTTCTTGACATCACATTTCTTCTGTGATGGTCCAGTGGCTCTCTTGGTTAATGCGCCTGACTTGTGAAGAGGTGTTCATGTGTTCAACTCCACGAAGAGTATTTTTCATTTAGCTTCCTATAGAGCCAATGGAAATTTGCATTGATTTTGGGCTTGAGATAGTGCAATTGTGAGATATAGATTCTGTATTAATTGTTCATAAAGAACAAGATGTCATCATACGCTGTACAGATTGGCGTTAACAGTAACATAGAGAAAACAATGGATTTCTTTTTTAACTTACCTATTAGCGATTCAATGTTCACTGCTCTTCTTGACATCACATTTCTCGCGTGATGGTCCAGTGGCTCTCTGGGTTATTGCGCCTGACTTGTCAGCAAGTGTTCATGAGTTCGACTCCACAGAGAGTATTTTTCATTTAGCTTCCTATAGAGCCAATGGAAATTTGCATTGATTTTGGGCTTGAGATAGTGCAATTGTGAGATATAGAATCTGTATTAATTGTTCATAAAGAACAAGATGTCATCATACGCTGTACAGATTGGCGTTAACAGTAAAATAGAGAAAACAATGGATTTCTTTTTTAACTTACCTATTAGCGATTCAATGTTCACTGCCCTTCTTGACATCAAATTGCAGCTGTGATGGTCCATTGGCTTACTGGGTTGATGCGCCTGCTTTGTGAACAGATGTTCAACTCAACAGAAAGTATTTTTAATTTACTTACTCATAAGCTTCTTATAGAGCCAATGGAAATTTGCATTGATTTTGTACCTGATATAGTGCAATTGTGAGAAATAGAATCTGTATTAATTGATCATAAAGAACAAGATGTAATCATACGCTGTATAGATTGGCATTAACAATAACATAGTGAAACCAATTTATTTCTTTTTTAACTTACCTATTAGCGATTCAATGTTCACTGCTCTTCTTGACATCACATTTCTTCTGTGATGGTCCAGTGGCTCTCTTGGTTAATGCGCCTGACTTGTGAAGAGGTGTTCATGTGTTCAACTCCACGAAGAGTATTTTTCATTTAGCTTCCTATAGAGCCAATGGAAATTTGCATTGATTTTGGGCTTGAGATAGTGCAATTGTGAGATATAGAATCTGTATTAATTGTTCATAAAGAACAAGATGTCATCATACGCTGTACAGATTGGCATTAACAGTAACATAGAGAAACCAATGGATTTCTTTTTTAACTTACCTATTAGCGATTCAATGTTCACTGCCCTTCTTGACATCAAATTGCACCTGTGATGGTCCACTGGCTTACTGGGTTGATGCGCCTGCTTTGTGAACAGATGTTCATGAGTTCAACTCAACAGAAAGTATTTTTAATTTACTTACTCATAAGCTTCTTATAGAGCCAATGGAAATTTGCATTGATTTTGGACCTGAGATAGTGCAATTGTGAGAAATAGAATCTGTATTAATTGTTCATAAAGAACAAGATGTCATCATACGCTGTATAGATTGGCATTAACAATAACATAGTGAAACCAATGGATTTCTTTTTTAACTTACCTATTAGCGATTCAATGTTCACTGCTCTTCTTGACATCACATCTCTGCTGCGGTGGTCCAGTGGCTCTCTTGGTTAATGCGCCTGACTTATGAGAAAGTGTTCATGAGTTGGACTCCACAGAGAGTATTTTTCATTTAGCTTCCTATAGAGCCAATGGAAATTTGCATTGATTTTGGGCTTGAGATAGTGCAATTGTGAGATATAGAATCTGTATTAATTGTTCATAAAGAACAAGATGTCATCATACGCTGTACAGATTGGCATTAACAGTAACATAGAGAAACCAATGGATTTCTTTTTTAACTTACCTATTAGCGATTCAATGTTCACTGCTCTTCTTGACATCACATTTCTCCCATGATGGTCCAGTGGCTCTCTGGGTTATTGCGCCTGACTTGTCAGCAAGTGTTCATGAGTTCGACTCCACGGAGAGTATTTTTCATTTAGCTTCCTATAGAGCCAATGGAAATTTGCATTGATTTTGGGCTTGAGATAGTGCAATTGTGAGATATAGAATCTGTATTAATTGTTCATAAAGAACAAGATGTCATCATACGCTGTACAGATTGGCATTAACAGTAACATAGAGAAACCAATGGATTTCTTTTTTAACTTACCTATTAGCGATTCAATGTTCACTGCTCTTCTTGACATCACATTTCTCCCGTGATGGTCCAGTGGCTCTCTGGGTTAATGCACCTGACATTTGAGCAAGTGTTCATGAGTTGGACTCCACAGAGAGTATTTTTCATTTAGCTTCCTATAGAGCCAATGGAAATTTGCATTGATTTTGGGCTTGAGATAGTGCAATTGTGAGATATAGAATCCGTATTAATTGTTCGTAAAGAACAAGATGTCATCATACGCTGTACAGATTGGCATTAACAGTAACATAGAGAAACCAATGGATTTCTTTTTTAACTTACCTATTAGCGATTCAATGTTCACTGCCCTTCTTGACATCAAATTGCACCTGTGATGGTCCACTGGCTTACTGGGTTGATGCGCCTGCTTTGTGAACAGATGTTCATGAGTTCAACTCAACAGAAAGTATTTTTAATTTACTTACTCATAAGCTTCTTATAGAGCCAATGGAAATTTGCATTGATTTTGGACCTGAGATAGTGCAATTGTGAGAAATAGAATCTGTATTAATTGTTCATAAAGAACAAGATGTGATCATACGCTGTATAGATTGGCATTAACAATAATGTAGTGAAACCAATGGATTTCTTTTTTAACTTACCTATTAGCGATTCAATGTTCACTGCTCTTCTTGACATCACATTTCTCCCGTGATGGTCCAGTGGCTCTCTGGGTTAATGCGCCTGACATTTGAGCAAGTGTTCATGAGTTGGACTCCACAGAGAGTATTTTTCATTTAGCTTCCTATAGAGCCAATGGAAATTTGCATTGATTTTGGGCTTGAGATAGTGCAATTGTGAGATATAGAATCTGTATTAATTGTTCATAAAGAACAAGATGTCATCATACGCTGTACAGATTGGCATTAACAGTAACATAGAGAAACCAATGGATTTCTTTTTTAACTTACCTATTAGCGATTCAATGTTCACTGCTCTTCTTGACATCACATTTCTCCCATGATGGTCCAGTGGCTCTCTGGGTTATTGCGCCTGACTTGTCAGCAAGTGTTCATGAGTTCGACTCCACGGAGAGTATTTTTCATTTAGCTTCCTATAGAGCCAATGGAAATTTGCATTGATTTTGGGCTTGAGATAGTGCAATTGTGAGATATAGAATCTGTATTAATTGTTCATAAAGAACAAGATGTCATCATACGCTGTACAGATTGGCGTTAACAGTAACATAGAGAAAACAATGGATTTCTTTTTTAACTTACCTATTAGCGATTCAATGTTCACTGCCCTTCTTGACATCAAATTGCAGCTGTGATGGTCCATTGGCTTACTGGGTTGATGCGCCTGCTTTGTGAACAGATGTTCATGAGTTCAACTCAACAGAAAGTATTTTTAATTTACTTACTCATAAGCTTCTTATAGAGCCAATGGAAATTTGCATTGATTTTGGACCTGATATAGTGCAATTGTGAGAAATAGAATCTGTATTAATTGTTCATAAAGAACAAGATGTAATCATACGCTGTATAGATTGGCATTAACAATAACAAAGTGAAACCAATTTATTTCTTTTTTAACTTACCTATTAGCGATTCAATGTTCACTGCTCTTCTTGACATCACATCTCTCCTGTGATGGTCCAGTGGCTCCCTTGGTTAATGCGCCTGACTTATGAGAAAGTGTTCATGAGTTCGACTCCACGGAGAGTATTTTTCATTTAGCTTCCTATAGAGCCAATGGAAATTTGCATTGATTTTGGGCTTGAGATAGTGCAATTGTGAGATATAGAATCTGTATTAATTGTTCGTAAAGAACAAGATGTCATCATACGCTGTACAGATTGGCATTAACAGTAACATAGAGAAACCAATGGATTTCTTTTTTAACTTACCTATTAGCGATTCAATGTTCACTGCCCTTCTTGACATCAAATTGCACCTGTGATGGTCCACTGGCTTACTGGGTTGATGCGCCTGCTTTGTGAACAGATGTTCATGAGTTCAACTCAACAGAAAGTATTTTTAATTTACTTACTCATAAGCTTCTTATAGAGCCAATGGAAATTTGCATTGATTTTGGACCTGAGATAGTGCAATTGTGAGAAATAGAATCTGTATTAATTGTTCATAAAGAACAAGATGTGATCATACGCTGTATAGATTGGCATTAACAATAATGTAGTGAAATCAATGGATTTCTTTTTTAACTTACCTATTAGCGATTCAATGTTCACTGCTCTTCTTGACATCACGTTTCTCCAGTGATGTTCCAGTGGCTCTCTGGGTTAATGCGCCTGACATTTGAGCAAGTGTTCATGAGTTGGACTCCACAGAGAGTATTTTTCATTTAGCTTCCTATAGAGCCAATGGAAATTTGCATTGATTTTGGGCTTGAGATAGTGCAATTGTGAGATATAGAATCTGTATTAATTGTTCATAAAGAACAAGATGTCATCATACGCTGTACAGATTGGCATTAACAGTAACATAGAGAAACCAATGGATTTCTTTTTTAACTTACCTATTAGCGATTCAATGTTCACTGCTCTTCTTGACATCACATTTCTCCCGTGATGGTCCAGTGGCTCTCTGGGTTATTGCGCCTGACTTGTCAGCAAGTGTTCATGAGTTCGACTCCACGGAGAGTATTTTTCATTTAGCTTCCTATAGAGCCAATGGAAATTTGCATTGATTTTGGGCTTGAGATAGTGCAATTGTGAGATATAGATTCTGTATTAATTGTTCATAAAGAACAAGATGTCATCATACGCTGTACAGATTGGCGTTAACAGTAACATAGAGAAAACAATGGATTTCTTTTTTAACTTACCTATTAGCGATTCAATGTTCACTGCTCTTCTTGACATCCCATTTCTCGCGTGATGGTCCAGTGGCTCTCTGGGTTATTGCGCCTGACTTGTCAGCAAGTGTTCATGAGTTCGACTCCACAGAGAGTATTTTTCATTTAGCTTCCTATAGAGCCAATGGAAATTTGCATTGATTTTGGGCTTGAGATAGTGCAATTGTGAGATATAGAATCTGTATTAATTGTTCATAAAGAACAAGATGTCATCATACGCTGTACAGATTGGCATTAACAGTAACATAGAGAAACCAATGGATTTCTTTTTTAACTTACCTATTAGCGATTCAATGTTCACTGCTCTTCTTGACATCACATTTCTCCCGTGATGGTCCAGTGGCTCTCTGGGTTATTGCGCCTGACTTGTCAGCAAGTGTTCATGAGTTCGACTCCACGGAGAGTATTTTTCATTTAGCTTCCTATAGAGCCAATGGAAATTTGCATTGATTTTGGGCTTGAGATAGTGCAATTGTGAGATATAGATTCTGTATTAATTGTTCATAAAGAACAAGATGTCATCATACGCTGTACAGATTGGCGTTAACAGTAACATAGAGAAAACAATGGATTTCTTTTTTAACTTACCTATTAGCGATTCAATGTTCACTGCTCTTCTTGACATCCCATTTCTCGCGTGATGGTCCAGTGGCTCTCTGGGTTATTGCGCCTGACTTGTCAGCAAGTGTTCATGAGTTCGACTCCACAGAGAGTATTTTTCATTTAGCTTCCTATAGAGCCAATGGAAATTTGCATTGATTTTGGGCTTGAGATAGTGCAATTGTGAGATATAGATTCTGTATTAATTGTTCATAAAGAACAAGATGTCATCATACGCTGTACAGATTGGCGTTAACAGTAAAATAGAGAAAACAATGGATTTCTTTTTTAACTTACCTATTAGCGATTCAATGTTCACTGCCCTTCTAGACATCAAATTGCAGCTGTGATGGTCCATTGGCTTACTGGGTTGATGCGCCTGCTTTGTGAACAGATGTTCAACTCAACAGAAAGTATTTTTAATTTACTTACTCATAAGCTTCTTATAGAGCCAATGGAAATTTGCATTGATTTTGTACCTGATATAGTGCAATTGTGAGAAATAGAATCTGTATTAATTGATCATAAAGAACAAGATGTAATCATACGCTGTATAGATTGGCATTAACAATAACATAGTGAAACCAATTTATTTCTTTTTTAACTTACCTATTAGCGATTCAATGTTCACTGCTCTTCTTGACATCACATTTCTTCTGTGATGGTCCAGTGGCTCTCTTGGTTAATGCGCCTGACTTGTGAAGAGGTGTTCATGTGTTCAACTCCACGAAGAGTATTTTTCATTTAGCTTCCTATAGAGCCAATGGAAATTTGCATTGATTTTGGGCTTGAGATAGTGCAATTGTGAGATATAGAATCTGTATTAATTGTTCATAAAGAACAAGATGTCATCATACGCTGTACAGATTGGCATTAACAGTAACATAGAGAAACCAATGGATTTCTTTTTTAACTTACCTATTAGCGATTCAATGTTCACTGCCCTTCTTGACATCAAATTGCACCTGTGATGGTCCACTGGCTTACTGGGTTGATGCGTCTGCTTTGTGAACAGATGTTCATGAGTTCAACTCAACAGAAAGTATTTTTAATTTACTTACTCATAAGCTTCTTATAGAGCCAATGGAAATTTGCATTGATTTTGGACCTGAGATAGTGCAATTGTGAGAAATAGAATCTGTATTAATTGTTCATAAAGAACAAGATGTCATCATACGCTGTACAGATTGGCATTAAGAGTAACATAGAGAAACCAATGGATTTCTTTCTTAACTTACCTATTAGCGATTCAATGTTCACTGCTCTTCTTGACATCACATTTCTCCCGTGATGGTCCAGTGGCTCTGTGGCTTAATGCGCCTGACTTGTCAACAAGTGTTCATGAGCTCGACTCCACGGAGAGTATTTTTCATTTAGCTTCCTATAGAGCCAATGGAAATTTGCATTGATTTTGGGCTTGAGATAGTGCAATTGTGAGATATAGAATCTGTATTAATTGTTCATAAAGAACAAGATGTCATCATACGCTGTACAGATTGGCATTAACAGTAACATAGAGAAACCAATGGATTTCTTTTTTAACTTACCTATTAGCGATTCAATGTTCACTGCCCTTCTTGACATCAAATTGCACCTGTGATGGTCCACTGGCTTACTGGGTTAATGCGCCTGCTTTGTGAACAGATGTTCATGAGTTCAACTCAACAGAAAGTATTTTTAATTTACTTACTCATAAGCTTCTTATAGAGCCAATGGAAATTTGCATTGATTTTGGACCTGAGATAGTGCAATTGTGAGAAATAGAATCTGTATTAATTGTTCATAAAGAACAAGATGTCATCATACGCTGTACAGATTGGCATTAACAGTAACATAGAGAAACCAATGGATTTCTTTCTTAATTTACCTATTAGCGATTCAATGTTCACTGCTCTTCTTGACATCACATTTCTCCTGTGATGGTCCAGTGGCTCTCTTGGTTAATGCGCCTGACTTGTGAAGAGGTGTTCATGTGTTCAACTCCACGAAGAGTATTTTTCATTTAGCTTCCTATAGAGCCAATGGAAATTTGCATTGATTTTGGGCTTGAGATAGTGCAATTGTGAGATATAGAATCTGTATTAATTGTTCGTAAAGAACAAGATGTCATCATACGCTGTATAGATTGGCATTAACAATAACATAGTGAAACCAATGGATTTCTTTTTTAACTTACCTATTAGCGATTCAATGTTCACTGCTCTTCTTGACATCACATCTCTCCTGCGATGGTCCAGTGGCTCTCTTGGTTAATGCGCCTGACTTATGAGAAAGTGTTCATGAGTTCGACTCCACGGAGAGTATTTTTCATTTATCTTCCTATAGAGCCAATGGAAATTTGCATTGATTTTGGGCTTGAGATAGTGCAATTGTGAGATATAGAATCTGTATTAATTGTTCGTAAAGAACAAGATGTCATCATACGCTGTACAGATTGGCATTAACAGTAACATAGAGAAACCAATGGATTTCTTTTTTAACTTACCTATTAGCGATTCAATGTTCACTGCTCTTCTTGACATCACATTTCTCGCGTGATGGTCCAGTGGCTCTCTGGGTTATTGCGCCTGACTTGTCAGCAAGTGTTCATGAGTTCGACTCCACGGAGAGTATTTTTCATTTAGCTTCCTATAGAGAGAATGGAAATTTGCATTGATTTTGGGCTTGAGATAGTGCAATTGTGAGATATAGAATCTGTATTAATTGTTCATAAAGAACAAGATGTCATCATACGCTGTACAGATTGGCGTTAACTGTAACATAGAGAAAACAATGGATTTCTTTTTTAACTTACCTATTAGCGATTCAATGTTCACTGCCCTTCTTGACATCAAATTGCAGCTGTGATGGTCCATTGGCTTACTGGGTTGATGCGCCTGCTTTGTGAACAGATGTTCATGAGTTCAACTCAACAGAAAGTATTTTTAATTTACTTACTCATAAGCTTCTTATAGAGCCAATGGAAATTTGCATTGATTTTGGACCTGAGATAGTGCAATTGTGAGAAATAGAATCTGTATTAATTGTTCATAAAGAACAAGATGTAATCATACGCTGTATAGATTGGCATTAACAATAACATAGTGAAACCAATTTATTTCTTTTTTAACTTACCTATTAGCGATTCAATGTTCACTGCTCTTCTTGACATCATGTTTCTCCTGTGATGGTCCAGTGGCTCTCTTGGTTAATGCGCCTGACTTGTGAAGAGGTGTTCATGTGTTCAACTCCACAAAGAGTATTTTTCATTTAGCTTCCTATAGAGCCAATGGAAATTTGCATTGATTTTGGGCTTGAGATAGTGCAATTGTGAGATATAGAATCTGTATTAATTGTTCATAAAGAACAAGATGTCATCATACGCTGTACAGATTGGCATTAACAGTAACATAGAGAAACCAATGGATTTCTTTTTTAACTTACCTATTAGCTATTCAATGTTCACTGCCCTTCTTGACATCAAATTGCACCTGTGATGGTCCACTGGCTTACTGGGTTTATGCGCCTGCTTTGTGAACAGATGTTCATGAGTTCAACTCAACAGAAAGTATTTTTAATTTACTTACTCATAAGCTTCTTATAGAGCCAATGGAAATTTGCATTGATTTGGGACCTGAGATAGTGCAATTGTGAGAAATAGAATCTGTATTAATTTTTCATAAAGAACAAGATGTCATCATACGCTGTACAGATTGGCATTAACAGTAACATAGAGAAACCAATGCATTTCTTTCTTAACTTACCTATTAGCGATTCAATGTTCACTGCTCTTCTTGACATCACATTTCTCCCGTGATGGTCCAGTGGCTCTGTGGCTTAATGCGCCTGACTTGTCAACAAGTGTTCATGAGCTCGACTCCACGGAGAGTATTTTTCATTTAGCTTCCTATAGAGCCAATGGAAATTTGCATTGATTTTGGGCTTGAGATAGTGCAATTGTGAGATATAGAATCTGTATTAATTGTTCATAAAGAACAAGATGTCATCATACGCTGTACAGATTGGCATTAACAGTAACATAGAGAAACCAATGGATTTCTTTTTTAACTTACCTATTAGCGATTCAATGTTCACTGCCCTTCTTGACATCAAATTGCACCTGTGATGGTCCACTGGCTTACTGGGTTAATGCGCCTGCTTTGTGAACAGATGTTCATGAGTTCAACTCAACAGAAAGTATTTTTAATTTACTTACTCATAAGCTTCTTATAGAGCCAATGGAAATTTGCATTGATTTTGGACCTGAGATAGTGCAATTGTGAGAAATAGAATCTGTATTAATTGTTCATAAAGAACAAGATGTCATCATACGCTGTACAGATTGGCATTAACAGTAACATAGAGAAACCAATGGATTTCTTTCTTAATTTACCTATTAGCGATTCAATGTTCACTGCTCTTCTTGACATCACATTTCTCCTGTGATGGTCCAGTGGCTCTCTTGGTTAATGCGCCTGACTTGTGAAGAGGTGTTCATGTGTTCAACTCCACGAAGAGTATTTTTCATTTAGCTTCCTATAGAGCCAATGGAAATTTGCATTGATTTTGGGCTTGAGATAGTGCAATTGTGAGATATAGAATCTGTATTAATTGTTCGTAAAGAACAAGATGTCATCATACGCTGTATAGATTGGCATTAACAATAACATAGTGAAACCAATGGATTTCTTTTTTAACTTACCTATTAGCGATTCAATGTTCACTGCTCTTCTTGACATCGCATCTCTCCTGCGATGGTCCAGTGGCTCTCTTGGTTAATGCGCCTGACTTATGAGAAAGTGTTCATGAGTTCGACTCCACGGAGAGTATTTTTCATTTATCTTCCTATAGAGCCAATGGAAATTTGCATTGATTTTGGGCTTGAGATAGTGCAATTGTGAGATATAGAATCTGTATTAATTGTTCGTAAAGAACAAGATGTCATCATACGCTGTACAGATTGGCATTAACAGTAACATAGAGAAACCAATGGATTTCTTTTTTAACTTACCTATTAGCGATTCAATGTTCACTGCTCTTCTTGACATCACATTTCTCGCGTGATGGTCCAGTGGCTCTCTGGGTTATTGCGCCTGACTTGTCAGCAAGTGTTCATGAGTTCGACTCCACGGAGAGTATTTTTCATTTAGCTTCCTATAGAGAGAATGGAAATTTGCATTGATTTTGGGCTTGAGATAGTGCAATTGTGAGATATAGAATCTGTATTAATTGTTCATAAAGAACAAGATGTCATCATACGCTGTACAGATTGGCGTTAACTGTAACATAGAGA
The DNA here is from genome assembly GCF_046119375.1 of Phyllobates terribilis. Lineage (NCBI taxonomy): Eukaryota > Metazoa > Chordata > Amphibia > Anura > Dendrobatidae > Phyllobates > Phyllobates terribilis. The sequence goes on along the minus strand of NW_027362764.1, from coordinate 320,502,015 downwards.
AAACAATGGATTTCTTTTTTAACTTACCTATTAGCGATTCAATGTTCACTGCCCTTCTTGACATCAAATTGCAGCTGTGATGGTCCATTGGCTTACTGGGTTGATGCGCCTGCTTTGTGAACAGATGTTCATGAGTTCAACTCAACAGAAAGTATTTTTAATTTACTTACTCATAAGCTTCTTATAGAGCCAATGGAAATTTGCATTGATTTTGGACCTGAGATAGTGCAATTGTGAGAAATAGAATCTGTATTAATTGTTCATAAAGAACAAGATGTAATCATACGCTGTATAGATTGGCATTAACAATAACATAGTGAAACCAATTTATTTCTTTTTTAACTTACCTATTAGCGATTCAATGTTCACTGCTCTTCTTGACATCATGTTTCTCCTGTGATGGTCCAGTGGCTCTCTTGGTTAATGCGCCTGACTTGTGAAGAGGTGTTCATGTGTTCAACTCCACAAAGAGTATTTTTCATTTAGCTTCCTATAGAGCCAATGGAAATTTGCATTGATTTTGGGCTTGAGATAGTGCAATTGTGAGATATAGAATCTGTATTAATTGTTCATAAAGAACAAGATGTCATCATACGCTGTACAGATTGGCATTAACAGTAACATAGAGAAACCAATGGATTTCTTTTTTAACTTACCTATTAGCTATTCAATGTTCACTGCCCTTCTTGACATCAAATTGCACCTGTGATGGTCCACTGGCTTACTGGGTTTATGCGCCTGCTTTGTGAACAGATGTTCATGAGTTCAACTCAACAGAAAGTATTTTTAATTTACTTACTCATAAGCTTCTTATAGAGCCAATGGAAATTTGCATTGATTTGGGACCTGAGATAGTGCAATTGTGAGAAATAGAATCTGTATTAATTTTTCATAAAGAACAAGATGTCATCATACGCTGTACAGATTGGCATTAACAGTAACATAGAGAAACCAATGCATTTCTTTCTTAACTTACCTATTAGCGATTCAATGTTTACTGCTCTTCTTGACATCACATTTCTCCCGTGATGGTCCAGTGGCTCTGTGGGTTAATGCGCCTGACTTGTCAGCAAGTGTTCATGAGTTCGACTCCACGGAGAGTATTTTTCATTTAGCTTCCTATAGAGCCAATGGAAATTTGCATTGATTTTGGGCTTGAGAAAGTGCAATTGTGAGATATAGAATCTGTATCAATTGTTCATAAAGAACAAGATGTCATCATACGCTGTACAGATTGGCATTAACAGTAACATAGAGAAACCAATGGATTTATTTTTTAACTTACCTATTAGCGATTCAATGTTCACTGCCCTTCTTGACAACAAATTGCACCTGTGGTGGTCCACTGGCTTACTGGGTTGATGTGCCTGCTTTGTGAACAGATGTTCATGAGTTCACCTCCACAGAAATTATTTTTAATTTACTTACTCATAAGCTTCTTATAGAGCCAATGGAAATTTGCATTGATTTTGGACCTGAGATAGTGCAATTGTGAGATATAGAATCTGTATTAATTGTTCATAAAGAACAAGATGTCATCATACGCTGTACAGATTGGCATTAACAGTAACATAGAGAAACCAATGGATTTCTTTTTTAACTTACCTATTAGCGATTCAATGTTCACTGCTCTTCTTGACATCACATTTCTCCTGTGATGGTCCAGTGGCTCTCTGGGTTATTGCGCCTGACTTGTCAGCAAGTGTTCATGAGTTTGACTCCACAGAGAGTATTTTTCATTTAGCTTCCTATAGAGCCAATGGAAATTTGCATTGATTTTGGGCTTGAGATAGTGCAATTGTGAGATATAGAATCTGTATTAATTGTTCATAAAGAACAAGATGTCATCATACGCTGTACAGATTGGCATTAACAGTAACATAGAGAAACCAATGGATTTCTTTTTTAACTTACCTATTAGCGATTCAATGTTCACTGCCCTTCTTGACATCAAATTGCACCTGTGATGGTCCACTGGCTTACTGGGTTGATGCGCCTGCTTTGTGAACAGATGTTCATGAGTTCAACTCAACAGAAAGTATTTTTAATTTACTTACTCATAAGCTTCTTATAGAGCCAATGGAAATTTGCATTGATTTTGGACCTGAGATAGTGCAATTGTGAGAAATAGAATCTGTATTAATTGTTCATAAAGAACAAGATGTCATCATACGCTGTACAGATTGGCATTAACAGTAACATAGAGAAACCAATGGATTTCTTTCTTAACTTACCTATTAGCGATTCAATGTTCACTGCTCTTCTTGACATCATATTTCTCCTGTGATGGTCAAGTGGCTCTCTTGGTTAATGCGCCTGACTTGTGAAGAGGTGTTCATGTGTTCAACTCCACGAAGAGTATTTTTCATTTAGCTTCCTATAGAGCCAATGGAAATTTGCATTGATTTTGGGCTTGAGAAAGTGCAATTGTGAGATATAGAATCTGTATTAATTGTTCATAAAGAACAAGATGTCATCATACGCTGTACAGATTGGCATTAACAGTAACATAGAGAAACCAATGGATTTCTTTTTTAACTTACCTATTAGCGATTCAATGTTCACTGCCCTTCTTGACAACAAATTGCACCTGTGGTGGTCCACTGGCTTACTGGGTTGATGTGCCTGCTTTGTGAACAGATGTTCATGAGATCACCTCCACAGAAATTATTTTTAATTTACTTACTCATAAGCTTCTTATAGAGCCAATGGAAATTTGCATTGATTTTGGACCTGAGATAGTGCAATTGTGAGAAATAGAATCTGTATTAATTGTTCATAAAGAACAAGATGTCATCATACGCTGTACAGATTGGCATTAACAGTAACATAGAGAAACCAATGGATTTCTTTCTTAACTTACCTATTAGCGATTCAATGTTCACTGCTCTTCTTGACATCACATTTCTCCCGTGATGGTCCAGTGGCTCTGTGGGTTAATGCGCCTGACTTGTCAGCAAGTGTTCATGAGTTCGACTCCACGGAGAGTATTTTTCATTTAGCTTCCTATAGAGCCAATGGAAATTTGCATTGATTTTGGGCTTGAGAAAGTGCAATTGTGAGATATAGAATCTGTATTAATTGTGCATAAAGAACAAGATGTCATCATACGCTGTACAGATTGGCATTAACAGTAACATAGAGAAACCAATGGATTTCTTTTTTAACTTACCTATTAGCGATTCAATGTTCACTGCTCTTCTTGACATCACTTTTCTCCCTTGATGGTCCAGTGGCTCTTTGGGTTAATGCGCCTGACTTGTCAGCAAGTGTTCATGAGTTCAACTCCACGGAGAGTATTTTTCATTTAGCTTCCTATAGAGCCAATGGAAATTTGCATTGATTTTCGGCTTGAGATAGTGCAATTGTGAGATATAGAACCTGTATTAATTGTTCATAAAGAACAAGATGTCTTCATACGCTGTACAGATTGGCGTTAACAGTAACATAGAGAAAACAATGGATTTCTTTTTTAACTTACCTATTAGCGATTCAATGTTCACTGCCCTTCTTGACATCAAATTGCAGTTGTGATGGTCCATTGGCTTACTGGGTTGATGCGCCTGCTTTGTGAACAGATGTTCATGAGTTCAACTCAACAGAAAGTATTTTTAATTTACTTACTCATATGCTACTTATAGAGCCAATGGAAATTTGCATTGATTTTGGACCTGATATAGTGCAATTGTGAGAAATAGAATCTGTATTAATTGTTCATAAAAACAAGATGTAATCATACGCTGTATAGATTGGCATTAACAATAACATAGTGAAACCAATTTATTTCTTTTTTAACTTACCTATTAGCGATTCAATGTTCACTGCTCTTCTTGACATCACATTTCTCCTGTGATGGTCCAGTGGCTCTCTTGGTTAATGCACCTGACTTGTGAAGAGGTGTTCATGTGTTCAACTCCACAAAGAGTATTTTTCATTTAGCTTCCTATAGAGCCAATGGAAATTTGCATTGATTTTGGGCTTGAGATAGTGCAATTGTGAGATATAGAATCTGTATTAATTGTTCATAAAGAACAAGATGTCATCATACGCTGTACAGATTGGCATTAACAGTAACATAGAGAAACCAATGGATTTTTTTTTTAACTTACCTATTAGCGATTCAATGTTCACTGCCCTTCTTGACATCAAATTGCACCTGTGATGGTCCACTGGCTTACTGGGTTGATGCGCCTGCTTTGTGAACAGATGTTCATGAGTTCAACTCAACAGAAAGTATTTTTAATTTACTTACTCATAAGCTTCTTATAGAGCCAATGGAAATTTGCATTGATTTTGGACCTGAGATAGTGCAATTGTGAGAAATAGAATCTGTATTAATTGTTCATAAAGAACAAGATGTCATCATACGCTGTACAGATTGGCATTAACAGTAACATAGAGAAACCAATGGATTTCTTTTTTAACTTACCTATTAGCGATTCAATGTTCACTGCTCTTCTTGACATCACATTTCTCCCTTGATGGTCCAGTGGCTCTCTGGGTTAATGCGTCTGACTTGTCAGCAAGTGTTTATGAGTTTGACTCCACGGAGAGTATATTTCATTTAGCTTCCTATAGAGCCAATGGAAATTTTTCATTGATTTTGGGCTTGAGATAGTGCAATTGTGAGATATAGAATCTGTATTAATTGTTCATAAAGAACAAGATGTCATCATACGCTGTACAGATTGGCATTAACAGTAACATAGAGAAACCAATGGATTTCTTTTTTAACTTACCTATTAGCGATTCAATGTTCACTGCTCTTCTTGACATCACATTTCTCCTGTGATGGTCCAGTGGCTCTCTGGGTTAATGCGCCTGACATTTGAGCAAGTGTTCATGAGTTGGACTCCTCAGAGAGTATTTTTCATTTAGCTTCCTATAGAGCCAATGGAAATTTGCATTGATTTTGGGCTTGAGATAGTGCAATTGTGAGATATAGAATCTGTATTAATTGTTCATAAAGAACAAGATGTCATCATACGCTGTACAGATTGGCATTAACAGTAACATAGAGAAACCAATGGATTTCTTTTTTAACTTACCTATTAGCGATTCAATGTTCACTGCCCTTCTTGACAACAAATTGCACCTGTGATGGTCCACTGGCTTACTGGGTTGATGCGCCTGCTTTGTGAACAGATGTTCGTGAGTTCAACTCCACAGAAAGTATTTTTAACTTACTTACTCATAAGCTTCTTATAGAGCCAATGGAAATTTGCATTGATTTTGGACCTGAGATAGTGCAATTGTGAGAAATAGAATCTGTATTAATTGTTCATAAATAACAAGATGTCATCATACGCTGTATAGATTGGCATTAACAATAACATAGTGAAACCAATGGATTTCTTTTTTAACTTACCTATTAGCGAAGCAATGTTCACTGCTCTTCTTGACATCACATTTCTCCCGTGATGGTCAAGTGGCTCTCTGGGTTAATGCGTCTGACTTGTCAGCAAGTGTTCATGAGTTCAACTCCACGGAGAGTATTTTTCATTTAGCTTCCTATAGAGCCAATGGAAATTTGCATTGATTTTGGGCTTGAGATAGAGCAATTGTGAGATATAGAATCTGTATTAATTGTTCATAAAGAACAAGATGTGATCATACGCTGTATAGATTGGCATTAACAATAATGTAGTGAAACCAATGGATTTCTTTTTTAACTTACCTATTAGCGATTCAATGTTCACTGCTCTTCTTGACATCACATTTCTCCCGTGATGGTCCAGTGGCTCTCTGGGTTAATGCGCCTGACATTTGAGCAAGTGTTCATGAGTTGGACTCCTCAGAGAGTATTTTTCATTTAGCTTCCTATAGAGCCAATGGAAATTTGCATTGATTTTGGGCTTGAGATAGTGCAATTGTGAGATATAGAATCTGTATTAATTGTTCATAAAGAACAAGATGTCATCATACGCTGTACAGATTGGCATTAACAGTAACATAGAGAAACCAATGGATTTCTTTTTTAACTTACCTATTAGCGATTCAATGTTCACTGCCCTTCTTGACATCAAATTGCAGCTGTGATGGTCCATTGGCTTACTGGGTTGATGCGCCTGCTTTGTGAACAGATGTTCATGAGTTCAACTCAACAGAAAGTATTTTTAATTTACTTACTCATAAGCTTCTTATAGAGCCAATGGAAATTTGCATTGATTTTGGACCTGATATAGTGCACTTGTGAGAAATAGAATCTGTATTAATTGTTCATAAAGAACAAGATGTAATCATACGCTGTATAGATTGGCATTAACAATAACATAGTGAAACCAATTTATTTCTTTTTTAACTTACCTATTAGCGATTCAATGTTCACTGCTCTTCTTGACATCACATTTCTCCTGTGATGGTCCAGTGGCTCTCTTGTTTAATGCGCCTGACTTGTGAAGAGGTGTTCATGTGTTCAACTCCACAAAGCGTATTTTTCATTTAGCTTCCTATAGAGCCAATGGAAATTTGCATTGATTTTGGGCTTGAGATAGTGCAATTGTGAGATATAGAATCTGTATTAATTGTTCATAAAGAACAAGATGTCATCATACGCTGTACAGATTGGCATTAACAGTAACATAGAGAAACCAATGGATTTCTTTTTTAACTTACCTATTAGCGATTCAATGTTCACTGCCCTTCTTGACATCAAATTGCACCTGTGATGGTCCACTGGCTTACTGGGTTGATGCGCCTGCTTTGTGAACAGATGTTCATGAGTTCAACTCAACAGAAAGTATTTTTAATTTACTTACTCATAAGCTTCTTATAGAGCCAATGGAAATTTGCATTGATTTTGGACCTGAGATAGTGCAATTGTGAGAAATAGAATCTGTATTAATTGTTCATAAATAACAAGATGTCATCATACGCTGTACAGATTGGCATTAACAGTAACATAGAGAAACCAATGGATTTCTTTTTTAACTTACCTATTAGCGATTCAATGTTCACTGCCCTTCTTGACAACAAATTGCACCTGTGATGGTCCACTGGCTTACTGGGTTGATGCGCCTGCTTTGTGAACAGATGTTCGTGAGTTCAACTCCACAGAAAGTATTTTTAACTTACTTACTCATAAGCTTCTTATAGAGCCAATGGAAATTTGCATTGATTTTGGGCTTGAGATAGTGCAATTGTGAGATATAGAATCTGTATTAATTGTTCATAAATAACAAGATGTCATCATACGCTGTATAGATTGGCATTAACAATAACATAGTGAAACCAATGGATTTCTTTTTTAACTTACCTATTAGCGAAGCAATGTTCACTGCTCTTCTTGACATCACATTTCTCCCGTGATGGTCAAGTGGCTCTCTGGGTTAATGCGTCTGACTTGTCAGCAAGTGTTCATGAGTTCAACTCCACGGAGAGTATTTTTCATTTACTTACTAATAAGCTTCTTATAGAGCCAATGGAAATTTGCATTGATTTTGGGCTTCAGATAGAGCAATTGTGAGATATAGAATCTGTATTAATTGTTCATAAAGAACAAGATGTCATCATACGCTGTATAGATTGGCATTAACAATAACATAGTGAGACCAATGGATTTCTTTTTTAACTTACCTATTAGCGATTCAATGTTCACTGCCCTTCTTGACATCACCTTGCATCTATGAACCTTCAGAGGCTTACTGGGTTAATGCATCTGACTTGTGAACAGGTGTTCATGAGTCCGACTCCACGGAGAGTATTTTTCATTTACTTACTAATAAGCTTCCTGTAGAGCCAAAGGAAATTTGCAATGATTTTGGGCTTGAGATAGTGCAATAGTGAGATATAGAGTCTGTATTAATTGTTCATAAAGAACAAGATGTTATCATACGCTGTATAGATTAGCATTAACAATTACATAGTGAAACCAATGGATTTCGTTTTTAACTTAACTATTAGCGATTCAATGTTCACTGCCCTTCTTGACATCAAGTTGCACCTGTGATGGTCCACTAAATTTCTGGGTTAATGCGCCTGCTTTGTGAACAGATGTTCATGAGTTTGACTCCACGGAGAGTATTTTTCATTTACTTACTAATAAGCTTCTTATAGAGCTAATGGAAATTTGCATTGATTCTGGGCTTGAGATAGTGCAATTGTGAGAAATAGAATCTGTATTAATTGTTCATAAAGAACAAGATGTCATCATACGCTGTATAGATTGGCATTTACAATAACATAGTGAAACCAATGGATTTCTTTTTTAACTTACCTATTAGCGATTCAATGTTCACAGCCCTTCTTGACATCAAGTTGTACCTGTGATGGTCCAGTGGATTGCTGGGTTATTTCGCCTGCTTTGTGAACAGATGTTCATGAGTTTGACTCCACAGAAAGTATTTTTCATTTAATTACTAATAAGCTACTTATAGAGCCAATGGAAATTTGCATTGATTTTGGGCTTGAGATAGTGCAATTGTGAGATATAGAATCTGTATTAATTGTTCATAAAGAACTTGATGTCATCATACACTGTATAGATTGGCATTAAAAGTAACATAGAGAAACCAATGAATTTCTTTTTTAACTTACCTATTAGCGATTCAATGTTCACAGCCCTTCTTGACATCAAGTTGTACCTGTGATGGTCCCCTCGATTTCTGGGTTAATGCGCCTGGTTTGTGAACAGATGTTCATGAGTTTGACTCCACAGAGAGTATTTTTCATTTACTTACTAATAAGTTTCTTATAGAGCTAATGGAAATTTGCATTGATTCTGGGCTTGAGATAGTGCAATTGTGAGAAATAGAATCTGTATAAATTGTTCATAAAGAACAAGATGTCATCATACGCTGTATAGATTGGCATTTACAATAACATAGTGAAACCAATGGATTTCTTTTTTAACGTACCTATTAGCAATTCAATGTTCACTGCCATTCTTGACATCACATTGCACCTGTGATGGTCCAGTGGCTTAATGGCTTAATGCGCTTGCATTGTGAGTAGGTGTTCATGAGTTTGACTTAACGGAGAGTATTTTTCATTTACTTACTAGTAAGATTTCTATAGAGCCAAAGGAAATTTGCATTGATTTTGGGCTTGAGATAGTGCAAATGTGAGATATAGAATCTGTATTAATTGTTCATAAAGAACTTGATGTCATCATAAGCTGTATAGATTTTCATTAACAGTAACATAGAGAAACCAATGAATTTTTTTTTTAACTTACCAATTAGCGATTCAATGTTCACTGCCCTTCTTGACATCAAGTTGCACCTGTGATGGTAAACTCGATTACTGGGTTAATGTGCCTGCTTTGTGCACAGATGTTCATGAGTTTGACTCCACGGAGAGTATTTTTCATTTACTTACTAATAGTGTTGAGCCACCCCCGTAGTGTTCGAGTTCGGTTCGGTTCGTCGAACACCCGTGTGTTCGCCGAACTGTTCGTCGAACTGTTCGTCGAACACCTTCGAACACCGTTAAAACCAATGGCAGGCAAACAAAAACACATAGAAACACATAGAAAACACCTTCAAAGGTGTCCAAAAGCTGACAAACTGCTCAGAAGACACAACTAACACATGGAAAAGTGACAAGTACATATAGGCATGCGAAAAGAAAAGAGGTGGAGGAGTAAAAGGAGGGGGAGACACAGATATAGGCATGTCATGCCCTTCTAAAATCCAAAAAGTGAGAAGCCGAGACGGCCAGTCCGCTCCTGCCCGTGCCACCTCCGTGTCGCCGGGTTTGTGCCAGAGCCGCGGTGAACCCTGACGGCCAGCCCCACTCTCCCAATACTGGTGCCTGCCCGCTGGTGGGTCGAGAGAGCCCCCCAGTGGTGGAGGCAGCTCTAAGCTTTTTAATTTAAATTGTCCCTCTAATTTGAATGAATACACTTTAAATCCATTTACAAGGATCTATTGGAGGGCAAGTCTCATGCCAGCAGCCGCGTAATTCCAGCTCCAGTAGCGTCCACTAAAGCTGCTGCAGTTAAAAAAGCTTTTATAAGGATCGAGCTCGGCTGTCCACCGCAAGGCATCCTAGTGCCAGTCCCAGCCCCTATGCCTTGGGGTGCCTCCTGATGCTCTTCACTAAGTATCCCGTGGTCCCGAAGCATTTCCTTTGAAAAAATTAAGTGTCCAAACTACAGGTGGTGTAGCTTGCTTAACAGCCGGGATAATCCGCTGACTAGCAGACACTGCTACTAGGCACAAAGTATTTCCTGGGCTAGATGCAGTTAAAAATTTGTAAGTAGATACTCTCGTTGGATGCTGAGAAAGCATTCCATAGAGTCTCCTGGCACGCCATATATGATTCTCTTAAAAAGCTTGGGGTAGGGGTCTAGGGGACCCTTTTATAGCCAAAATCACGGCCCTGTATCACAATACGTCACCTAGGCTGAAGATAAATGGAACTGTAGCACCGAGGGCTCGGTTGCTACAGACGTATTGCACCTCACCCAGAGGTGTGATATCTCACTCTCAGATAAGGATGGAGTGTGGATCAGGACCCGACACCTGCATGCATTACACTACATTGCCGTGGGGCAGGGCGACCAATATGCCCCTGAGATGGGCACGACAGTCCCTGTCCCTGGCTGGAGTGGGGGGAGGGAACACTGAGGAAGGGGAACCCTGCAGTGCAGGAGCAGGGAGGAAGCAGTTCCTGGGTGCATTGAGAAGGGAGTATAAAAGGTGGGCACCATCTTAGTTCAGTGCAGAGAAGTCTGAGCAGAAGTGGCAGGGAGCAGGGGCTCTGCATGAGCTCTGCTCCGGAGGCGGGCCTAGTAACAGAGGCCCAGGCCTGCAAGAGGGAGAAGGAAGGAAGAGGAGCGGAGAAGGCTCCAGGAACGAGGAATGAAGGGATCCCAGGGGTGCGGACGGGCGAGTCGCCACCGCACGCCCGAATCCACCTGCGTGGAGGGGTCAGGCCAAAGGGGGAGACCGGTCCCCGAACTAGTGGAGGCAGGAAACGACCCTCAGCTAGAAACCGGAGGCTCTGACATTTTATGTGGCGCAGCCCCTTGCTCCACCCGCTAGGAAGGCACCACATAGGGTCAGGGAAACTGGCGCCAAGTTTACCAAGAGGAGGCCCGAGGCAGCCGGACAGAAGTGTTGGTAAGAAAGGCCAGACAAAGGACACACAAAGGGGGTCCTGTGAAGCGCTCCAAAGTTATCTGGGAGTTGTCTGAGCCCCTCACCTGGTGAGCACAGTACGACGTGGGCAGCCGTTACCTGCAGACGTGGTCTGGATAATAAGAACTGTGAGTAAAGGCCCTGAACTGCATCACTGACTCCGTGTCGTTACTGCTGCTGCCCTGCACCATCACCCCCATCCTCCGCATACACTGCCCTGAGGCTATACTCCTCCCGTGGGGAGTTATGCTACGCTCTGCTGCACCCACAACACCAGCCTTAGCGGTCTGCCCTGTAGCGGCGGTTCACTCTGACCGCAATCCACGGGTGGCGTAGTCGGACATTTAAACATCAAAACCACATAAATAGTTCCGCCACTGGTTTGACCGCCCTGAGCCACGGAACCGGATCGCCGCCACGAAGACTACAACCACCAGCATCCACCAAAAAGGGTCCGGCTCCGGGTGTCCCAAGGCCCAGGGGGTGCGTCAGAACATTTTCATCACCTTTCACAATCACCAATGGGACAAGGCAGGGATGTCCTCTGTCCCCTCTCTTATACATCCTAGTGACGGAGCACCTGCTCTCATCAATTCGCCATAACCCCAATATTAGGTGGATTGAGGTGGGAGGCACCGAGTACAAGTGCTCTCTATTTGCTGATGATGTCCTAGTATATATCACTCAATCACATATATCCATCCCTGCTGTTATGGCTGAAATAGATCACTTTGTTACATGGTAAAATTTTAAAATCAATGCAGCGAAGTCTGAGGCCCTCGATGTCTCCCTCCCTAAATCCATATAGGATTCCATCCAGTCCAACTTTCCCTTTGCCTGGCCCTCACAGGGTATCAAATACTTAGGAATTCCTATTCATAGAGACCTCTCCCATCTATGTTATCTTAATTTTGGGCTCTTTATTGAACAATTCCATACAGACCACGGTTGGCAAGTTAGAACTGTAAGATTCACTACGTGAACCACTGGTGTTTTGTGGAAAAGCACATGTACACCGCGTTCCAAATTATTATGCAAAAAGTGTTTAGGAGTGATAAGGGAAGAATTTGTTTGTTTGTCAGTTAAACTCATTGATGGTGATGTGTGTCAGGGCTCTTTATATCACTGTAAGCAATTGCAGACACCTGTGCTAATTAGTTTGGCAGGTGTGTCCAATGAAAGGCAAGACTACTTAAGAAGGCTCTCTCACATTATTAAGCAGCCTACATTTTCTGCCAAAATGGGAAAGAAAAAGGATGTGTCGGCTGCTGAGAAGCAACAAATTGTGGAGTGTTTAGGTCAAGGCATGACTACAATCAACATTGTGCGATGATCAGGATGAAGTGTCTTGGCAATCAAGAAGTATGTAGCTGATTCACAGTACACACGTGTGCGTGCTGATAAGGGCAAATTGAGGACTCTTTCCTACAGGCAATTACGTCAGGTTGAAAGAGCAGCGGCAAAAAAGCCTTGTCATAGCAGCAGACAAGTTTTTGAAGCTGCTTGTGCCTCCAACGTCCCCCGAACAACAAGATGCAGGGTCCTTCAGAGGTTTGCAGCTGTGCATACGCCATCCTGTCGACCTCCTCTATCCACTTCACACAAGCAGAAATGGCTCCAGTGGGCCAAACATTACATGAAGACTGATTTCAAAACTGTTTTGTTCACGGATGAGTGCCGTGCAGCGCTCGATGGTCCAGATGAATGGAGTGGAGGATGGCTGGTTGATGGACACCCCACGCAAACATGGCTACAGCGCCAACAAGGAGCAGGTGGAGTAATGTTTTGGGCTGGAATCATGGGGAGAGAGATTGTCGGCCCCTTTAGGATCCCTGAAGGCGCTAAAGATGAACTCCATAATGTATGTGGATTTTCTCAAACAGCACTTCCTGCCATGGTTCAAGAAGAAGAACCGTGTATTTCACAGCAAGATCATTTTTCTGCATGATAATGCACCATCTCATGCTGCACATAAAACATCTGCATCTCTGGCTGATATGGGCATAAAAGGGGACAAACTTATGGTGTGACCCCCATGCTCCCCTGACCTCTACCCCATTCAGAACCTTTGGAGCATCATTAAAAGGAGTGTCTATGATGGCGGGAGGCAGTTCACATCTAAGCAACAGCTCTGGGAGGGTATTCTGTCCTCATGCAAAACAATTGAAGCAGAAACCATCCAAAACCTGACAAATTCAATGGACGAGAGAGTTCAGAAGCTCCTTTCGAACAAGGGGTCCTATGTGAAAATGTAACATCACCTAGAATAAAGTTTTGAGTTGAAAACTGTTTGATTTCAGTTTCTAACAACCTGCTAATGCTTATAATTTCAAAAATGACCTTTTTTTGGTCTTTATTAAAATGAAAAGGTTGATCGAAAAGTTTGGGGGATCTAAGAGTGTGGCAACCCAGTAGTCATGATTACTTCGAATTCTGACAATATGAGGGTCATGCTGCAGGTAGTGCAGCAAGAAGGCACTTATGTGTCTTGCGCATCTCGGAGCCCCAAAATTATTTTCCGGGCTAGATGCAGCTAAAAATTATTATTAATTTTAAATCTGGTGAAGCTTTAGTATAGATGGCCTAATAGGATCAGTGCTGCACACTGCTACAAAGCCCAAATTATTTTCCAGTCAAGATACAGATAAACATGATTAGTAATTTGAAAGCTTAAAACGGTTGGTAGGGTGATTTTAACCAATCATCAAGCTTTTACTCTCCCCAGGATGACACAGGGGTAGAAAAGTCGTTTCGGATCCATGATTTGTTCATCTTTATGAACGTGAGTCTGTCTACATTATCAGTGGAGAGCCGCGTGCGCTTATCTGTCAGCACACCACCAGCAGCGCTAAACACACGTTCAGACAGAACGCTGGCTGCGGGGCATGACAAGATCTCCAAGGCGTAAGTGGCTAGCTCCGGCCATTTATCCAGATTGGAAGCCCAAAAAGAGCAAGGGTCCAGTGACACAGTCGTGGCTTCAATGTTTACTTGGAGATACTCCTGTACCATCGTCTCTAGGCGTTGACTATGTGTCAGACTTCTTGTCTCCTGTGGCCTTGCAAAGGATGGGCTAAAAAAGTGGTGAAATGATTCCGCAAAATTGATGTTACCAGCAGATACTGTGGTTCTGTTACGGTTTGAGTGCTGAACACTTGACGGTCCCACGGTTGGCAAGTTGGAACTGTGAGATTCACTACGTGCACCACTGGTATTTTGTGGAAAAGCACATGTAAGATTCTGCAACAGTCTCTGCTGATACTCCTGCATGCGTGCATCCCTTTCTATGGCAGGAATAATTTCTGCAAATTTACTTTTGTACCGGGGATCTAACAGTGTGGCAACCCAGTAGTCAGGATTATTTCTAATTCTCACAATTCGAGGGTCATGTTGCAGGTAGTGCAGCAAGAAGGCACTCATGTGTGTTGCGCATCCAGGAGCACCAAGTCCCTGTTGTGTTGGTGGCGAGGTAACAATCATGCTTCCTTCCTCTGTCCTCTCCCCCCAACCTCGCACAACAGAAATGTGATCAAGGTCTCCCTCATCTGATGAGTCTTCCATCAGTTCGTCCTCCACTTCTTCCTGGGCTCCTGCACCTTCCTCACTAGTTTGGCTGCTACCATGCGCCCTGGTTAAACCATCTCCCCCACCCTCACATGCCTGCCGCCTTGGTGCTGCCGACCGTCTGGACCTTGCAGATGTTAGCCCTTCCGCATACAACTCCTCCTCCTCTACTTCCTCCACCTCCTCTTGTGCCACCACCTGACTCCGAATTCTGTTTAACATGTGCTCCAGCATGTAAATCACCGGAATAGTCATGCTGATAATGGCATCGTCAGCACTAAACATCTTCGTCGCCATTTCAAAACTGTGCAGAAGGGTGCATAGGTCCCTGATCTGAGACCACTCCTCCAGCGTGATTTGCCCCACCTCTGAATCTCGTTGGCCCAGGCTATACGTCAGAACGTATTGCACCAGGGCTTGTCGGTGCTGCCACAGTCGCTGCAACATGTGCAGAGTTGAATTCCACCGGGTAGGCACATCGCATTTTAGCCGGTGAAGTGGCAGGCCCAACGACTTCTGTAGAGATGTAAGTCGCTGAGCTGCGGGATGCGAACGGCGGAAGTGAGCACACAGCGACCGTGCCCTCTGCAGAAGGCCATCTAGTCTGGGATAGTGGGCTAAAAATTGCTGGACAACCAGGTTCAACACGTGAGCCATACAAGGCACATGTGTGACATTGCCCCGGCGAAGGGCCGCACCCAGGTTTGCAGCATTGTCGCACACGGCCTTCCCTGGTTTCAGGTCCAGTGGAGACAACCATTCATGAAATTGGTTCTCCAGAGCTGACCACAACTCCTCAGCTGTGTGACTCACATTTCCCAGACATTTCAATGTAAAAACCGCCTGATGACGTTGAGCCCTACTGCCAGCATAGTAAGGAGGTGTGCAGGATCCCTTCTGCGCAGTTAGAAAGCTTGTGGCATGACCAGACAGGCTTTGGGTGCAGGTGGAAGACCGAGAGGAGGTTGAGGAGGCAGAAGCAGTGGAGGAAAAATGACATAAAGAGGATTGACGCACAACTCGTGGGGACGGCAAGACTTGGACAGCAGCCCCTTGTCCTGCTGTCACCATAGTTACCCAGTGCCCAGTCAGCGACATGTAACGCCCCTGTCCATGCCTACTCGTCCAAGTGTCTGTGGTGAAATGCACCCTGTCACACACAGAGTTTCTCAAAGAAGCGGTGATGTTGTGTGCGACATGCTGGTGGAGCGCAGGCACACCTTTCTTTGAGAAGTAGTGCCGACTGGGCATCTGGTACTGGGGCACTGCGACGGACATAAGGTCTCGAAAATCCTCTGTGTCCACCAGGCGGAAAGGCAGCATTTCTGTAGCCAAGAGCTTGCAGATGGTGAAATTCAACCTCTTAGCTTTCTCATGGCTAGGAGGAAATGGTCTTTTACTTGTCCACATCTGAGGGACCGAGGGCTGGCTATTGTGCTTAGACGGGGTTGATAAGGGTGTCCCCGGCAAACTGCCGGTCTGTGAGGAAGATGCAGGCGGACATGTTAGGTTGCCTTGATCCAAAGGTGGTGCTATCGATGTCGGACAGCGCTCAAGACCAGCTGGTGTTACCACCTCCAAAGAAAATGATGACCTGCCAATCACGCTGGCTGTTGCGGGTAAAGAGGTGGCAGGTCTGCGCCC
Source organism: Phyllobates terribilis (assembly GCF_046119375.1). Classification (NCBI taxonomy): domain Eukaryota; kingdom Metazoa; phylum Chordata; class Amphibia; order Anura; family Dendrobatidae; genus Phyllobates; species Phyllobates terribilis. The sequence continues at coordinate 320,485,723 of NW_027362764.1, read as the reverse complement.
CAAAACAGGTGTGACTGCTGTCCCCCCAGTCACAGAGGATGAAGAGGCCGCGGATGCACAAGATATGGCAGACGGTGGTTGGCTCGGCCGGCTAGACCGCATTGTAGCACACTGAGCTTCCCACTGCAACTTATGCTTCATGTCCATGTGCCGGTTCATGCATGAAGTACTCAAACTATGTATTTTTTGGCCTCTACTTAGCTTTTGCTGACAAATGTTACAGATAACACGAGTTGGGTCATCTTTATCGATCTGAAAAAATGCCCAGGCTATGCAAGGCTTAGCACCCATGCGACCTGAAGAGCCACCACGACTTGTGGTGAGAGGCAGAGTTGTGTTTGAGGATGCAGTTGTTGACGTGCTTCCAGTACTACGTCTCTGTCCAGGAAGGCGCAACCTGACCTCGTCGTCACTAGCATCTTCCTCCACCTCCTCTGCTGACCTCATCTCTTGGCTGACTGTGGGTTGACAGTAAGTGGGATCTCCGACCTCATCATCATCACCCTGTGCGTTATCACACCCGTCGTCCTCAGAGCCAACCTGTTCCTGCCCTGACAAAAAACTAAAGTTGTCGCTCCAATCAGGTATTTGAGTCTTATCATCGTCTTCCTCATTGTCTCCACCAACAGGAGTTACAATTTGGGAATGAGGGTCTACATTATGGTCAGAACCTTCTGCGTCTGGTCCTGGATCCGACTCATAAAGATTCTGGGCATCAGTGCAGATCATTTCCTCGTCTGGATTCACAGAAGCGCTGGAGTCGACCTCTGATTCCCAGGCTATAAAATGAGTAAACAGCTCTGCAGACTCAACCATCTGTTCTACCTCATACTCAGACGGGCAGCTGGAGATTTGGGAGCTGTGAGGAAGCAAGTGCGATTTGGGTGACACCTTTGAGGACTGGAGTATTTGTGATGTTGAAGTTGATGTGGAGGAGAGCCCACTTAAAGGAGCACTTGATATCCGTTGAAGCACCTGCTGTTTTTGTGCCTCATCTGGAATTTGTAGCGATTGGCGTGGCCGTAAGAAAGGGATCTTATCACATTGTCCGCTAAAAGAAGTAGACATTTTAGTTTGGCTGGAAGATGGTCTTTCTTCTGCACCTACCCCACGGACACAACCTTTTTTCCCCTTCCCAACACGCCTATTCCCCTTTCCACCAGCAGCAGGCCTTTTTCCACTCATTTTGGTGGTTAACTAATTCACAACTCTGGAGTTGTTTGCACAAAAAAACAATGGATGGTAACCGAGCAGAGCTGAGTGGCCAAACTGTGGTATTAGGCCAAAACTATTGGCTGGGTTAGATGCAGAAAAAAATTATTTTTAATTTGCAACCTGATGGAGGTCAGTATAGATGGACTAATAGACCAAGTCCCACACACCGCTAGAAGCCCAAATATTTTTTCAGAGCTAGATGCAGAAATTTTTTTTATTCAATTTGCAACCTGATGGAGGTCAGTATAGATGGACTAATAGACCAAGTCCCACACACTGCTAGAAGCCCAAATATTTTTTCAGAGCTAGATGCAGAAAAAAATTATTTTTAATTTGCAACCTGATGGAGGTCAGTATAGATGGACTAATAGACCAAGTCCCACACACTGCTAGAAGCCCAAATATTTTTTCAGAGCTAGATGCAGAAAAAAATTATTTTTAATTTGCAACCTGATGGAGGTCAGTATAGATGGACTAATAGACCAAGTCCCACACACTGCTAGAAGCCCAAATATTTTTTCAGAGCTAGATGCAGAAAAAAATTATTTTTAATTTGCAACCTGATGGAGGTCAGTATAGATGGACTAATAGACCAAGTCCCACACACCGCTAGAAGCCCAAATATTTTTTCAGAGCTAGATGCAGAAAAAAATTATATTCAATTTGCAACCTGCTGGACGTCAGTATAGAAGGACTAATAGAACAAGTCCCACACACTGCTAGAAGCTCAAATATTTTTTCAGAGCTAAATGAAGAAAAAAATTATTTTTAATTTGCAACCTGATGGAGGTCAGTATAGATGGACTAATAGACCAAGTCCCACACACTGCTAGAAGCCCAAATATTTTTTCAGAGCTAGATGCAGAAAAAAATTATTTTTAATTTGCAACCTGATGGAGGTCAGTATAGATGGACTAATAGACCAAGTCCCACACACTGCTAGAAGCCCAAATATTTTTTCAGAGCTAAATGAAGAAAAAAATTATTTTTAATTTGCAACCTGATGGAGGTCAGTATAGATGGACTAATAGACCAAGTCCCACACACTGCTAGAAGCCCAAATATTTTTTCAGAGCTAGATGCAGAAAAAAATTATTTTTAATTTGCAACCTGATGGAGGTCAGTATAGATGGACTAATAGACCAAGTCCCACACACCGCTAGAAGCCCAAATATTTTTTCAGAGCTAGATGCAGAAATTTTTTTTATTCAATTTGCAACCTGATGGAGGTCAGTATAGATGGACAAATAGACCAAGTCCCACACACTGCTAGAAGCCCAAATATTTTTTCAGAGCTAGATGCAGAAAATTTTTTTATTCAATTTGCAACCTGATGGAGGTCAGTATAGATGGACTAATAGACCAAGTCCCACACACTGCTAGAAGCCCAAATATTTTTTCAGAGCTAGATGCAGAAAAAAATTATTTTTAATTTGCAACCTGATGGAGGTCAGTATAGATGGACTAATAGACCAAGTCCCACACACTGCTAGAAGCCCAAATATTTTTTCAGAGCTAGATGCAGAAAAAAATTATTTTTAATTTGCAACCTGATGGAGGTCAGTATAGATGGACTAATAGACCATGTCCCACACACTGCTAGAAGCCCAAATATTTTTTCAGAGCTAGATGCAGAAAAAAATTATTTTTAATTTGCAACCTGATGGAGGTCAGTATAGATTGACTAATAGACCAAGTCCCACACACCGCTAGAAGCCCAAATATTTTTTCAGAGCTAGATGCAGAAAAAAATTATATTCAATTTGCAACCTGCTGGACGTCAGTATAGAAGGACCAATAGAACAAGTCCCACACACTGCTAGAAGCCCAAATATTTTTTCAGAGCTAGATGCAGAAAATTTTTTTATTCAATTTGCAACCTGATGGAGGTCAGTATAGATGGACTAATAGACCAAGTCCCACACACTGCTAGAAGCCCAAATATTTTTTCAGAGCTAGATGCAGAAAAAAATTATTTTTAATTTGCAACCTGATGGAGGTCAGTATAGATGGACTAATAGACCAAGTCCCACACACTGCTAGAAGCCCAAATATTTTTTCAGAGCTAGATGCAGAAAAAAATTATTTTTAATTTGCAACCTGATGGAGGTCAGTATAGATGGACTAATAGACCAAGTCCCACACACTGCTAGAAGCCCAAATATTTTTTCAGAGCTAGATGCAGAAAAAAATTATTTTTAATTTGCAACCTGATGGAGGTCAGTATAGATGGACTAATAGACCAAGTCCCACACACTGCTAGAAGCCCAAATATTTTTTCAGAGCTAGATGCAGAAAAAAATTATTTTTAATTTGCAACCTGATGGAGGTCAGTATAGATGGACTAATAGACCAAGTCCCACACACCGCTAGAAGCCCAAATATTTTTTCAGAGCTAGATGCAGAAAAAAATTATATTCAATTTGCAACCTGCTGGACGTCAGTATAGAAGGACTAATAGAACAAGTCCCACACACTGCTAGAAGCTCAAATATTTTTTCAGAGCTAAATGAAGAAAAAAATTATTTTTAATTTGCAACCTGATGGAGGTCAGTATAGATGGACTAATAGACCAAGTCCCACACACTGCTAGAAGCCCAAATATTTTTTCAGAGCTAGATGCAGAAAAAAATTATTTTTAATTTGCAACCTGATGGAGGTCAGTATAGATGGACTAATAGACCAAGTCCCACACACCGCTAGAAGCCCAAATATTTTTTCAGAGCTAGATGCAGAAATTTTTTTTATTCAATTTGCAACCTGATGGAGGTCAGTATAGATGGACTAATAGACCAAGTCCCACACACTGCTAGAAGCCCAAATATTTTTTCAGAGCTAGATGCAGAAAAAAATTATTTTTAATTTGCAACCTGATGGAGGTCAGTATAGATGGACTAATAGACCAAGTCCCACACACTGCTAGAAGCCCAAATATTTTTTCAGAGCTAGATGCAGAAAAAAATTATTTTTAATTTGCAACCTGATGGAGGTCAGTATAGATGGACTAATAGACCAAGTCCCACACACTGCTAGAAGCCCAAATATTTTTTCAGAGCTAGATGCAGAAAAAAATTATTTTTAATTTGCAACCTGATGGAGGTCAGTATAGATGGACTAATAGACCAAGTCCCAAACACCGCTAGAAGCCCAAATATTTTTTCAGAGCTAGATGCAGAAAAAAATTATATTCAATTTGCAACCTGCTGGACGTCAGTATAGAAGGACTAATAGAACAAGTCCCACACACTGCTAGAAGCCCAAATATTTTTTCAGAGCTAGATGCAGAAAATTTTTTTATTCAATTTGCAACCTGATGGAGGTCAGTATAGATGGACTAATAGACCAAGTCCCACACACTGCTAGAAGCCCAAATATTTTTTCAGAGCTAGATGCAGAAAAAAATTATTTTTAATTTGCAACCTGATGGAGGTCAGTATAGATGGACTAATAGACCAAGTCCCACACACTGCTAGAAGCCCAAATATTTTTTCAGAGCTAGATGCAGAAAAAAATTATTTTTAATTTGCAACCTGATGGAGGTCAGTATAGATGGACTAATAGACCATGTCCCACACACTGCTAGAAGCCCAAATATTTTTTCAGAGCTAGATGCAGAAAAAAATTATTTTTAATTTGCAACCTGATGGAGGTCAGTATAGATGGACTAATAGACCAAGTCCCACACACCGCTAGAAGCCCAAATATTTTTTCAGAGCTAGATGCAGAAATTTTTTTTATTCAATTTGCAACCTGATGGAGGTCAGTATAGATGGACTAATAGACCAAGTCCCACACACTGCTAGAAGCCCAAATATTTTTTCAGAGCTAGATGCAGAAAAAAATTATTTTTAATTTGCAACCTGATGGAGGTCAGTATAGATGGACTAATAGACCAAGTCCCACACACTGCTAGAAGCCCAAATATTTTTTCAGAGCTAGATGCAGAAAAAAATTATTTTTAATTTGCAACCTGATGGAGGTCAGTATAGATGGACTAATAGACCAAGTCCCACACACTGCTGGAAGCCCAAATATTTTTTCAGAGCTAGATGCAGAAAAAAATTATTTTTAATTTGCAACCTGATGGAGGTCAGTATAGATGGACTAATAGACCAAGTCCCACACACCGCTAGAAGCCCAAATATTTTTTCAGAGCTAGATGCAGAAAAAAATTATATTCAATTTGCAACCTGCTGGACGTCAGTATAGAAGGACTAATAGAACAAGTCCCACACACTGCTAGAAGCCCAAATATTTTTTCAGAGCTAAATGAAGAAAAAAATTATTTTTAATTTGCAACCTGATGGAGGTCAGTATAGATGGACTAATAGACCAAGTCCCACACACTGCTAGAAGCCCAAATATTTTTTCAGAGCTAGATGCTGAAAAAAATTATTTTTAATTTGCAACCTGATGGAGGTCAGTATAGATGGACTAATAGACCAAGTCCCACTCACCGCTAGAAGCCCAAATATTTTTTCAGAGCTAGATGCAGAAATTTTTTTTATTCAATTTGCAACCTGATGGAGGTCAGTATAGATGGACTAATAGACCAAGTCCCACACACTGCTAGAAGCCCAAATATTTTTTCAGAGCTAGATGCAGAAAATTTTTTTATTCAATTTGCAACCTGATGGAGGTCAGTATAGATGGACTAATAGACCAAGTCCCACACACTGCTAGAAGCCCAAATATTTTTTCAGAGTTAGATGCAGAAAAAAATTATTTTTAATTTGCAACCTGATGGAGGTCAGTATAGATGGACTAATAGACCAAGTCCCACACACTGCTAGAAGCCCAAATATTTTTTCAGAGCTAGATGCAGAAAAAAATTATTTTTAATTTGCAACCTGATGGAGGTCAGTATAGATGGACTAATAGACCATGTCCCACACACTGCTAGAAGCCCAAATATTTTTTCAGAGCTAGATGCAGAAAAAAATTATTTTTAATTTGCAACCTGATGGAGGTCAGTATAGATGGACTAATAGACCAAGTCCCACACACCGCTAGAAGCCCAAATATTTTTTCAGAGCTAGATGCAGAAAAAAATTATATTCAATTTGCAACCTGCTGGACGTCAGTATAGAAGGACCAATAGAACAAGTCCCACACACTGCTAGAAGCCAAAATATTTTTTCAGAGCTAAATGAAGAAAAAAATTATTTTTAATTTGCAACCTGATGGAGGTCAGTATAGATGGACTAATAGACCAAGTCCCACACACTGCTAGAAGCCCAAATATTTTTTCAGAGCTAGATGCAGAAAAAAATTATTTTTAATTTGCAACCTGATGGAGGTCAGTATAGATGGACTAATAGACCAAGTCCCACACACTGCTAGAAGCCCAAATATTTTTTCAGAGCTAGATGCAGAAAAAAATTATTTTTAATTTGCAACCTGATGGAGGTCAGTATAGATGGACTAATAGACCAAGTCCCACACACTGCTAGAAGCCCAAATATTTTTTCAGAGCTAGATGCAGAAAAAAATTATTTTTAATTTGCAACCTGATGGAGGTCAGTATAGATGGACTAATAGACCAAGTCCCACACACCGCTAGAAGCCCAAATATTTTTTCAGAGCTAGATGCAGAAAAAAATTATATTCAATTTGCAACCTGCTGGACGTCAGTATAGAAGGACTAATAGAACAAGTCCCACACACTGCTAGAAGCTCAAATATTTTTTCAGAGCTAAATGAAGAAAAAAATTATTTTTAATTTGCAACCTGATGGAGGTCAGTATAGATGGACTAATAGACCAAGTCCCACACACTGCTAGAAGCCCAAATATTTTTTCAGAGCTAGATGCAGAAAAAAATTATTTTTAATTTGCAACCTGATGGAGGTCAGTATAGATGGACTAATAGACCAAGTCCCACACACCGCTAGAAGCCCAAATATTTTTTCAGAGCTAGATGCAGAAATTTTTTTTATTCAATTTGCAACCTGATGGAGGTCAGTATAGATGGACTAATAGACCAAGTCCCACACACTGCTAGAAGCCCAAATATTTTTTCAGAGCTAGATGCAGAAAAAAATTATTTTTAATTTGCAACCTGATGGAGGTCAGTATAGATGGACTAATAGACCAAGTCCCACACACTGCTAGAAGCCCAAATATTTTTTCAGAGCTAGATGCAGAAAAAAATTATTTTTAATTTGCAACCTGATGGAGGTCAGTATAGATGGACTAATAGACCAAGTCCCACACACTGCTAGAAGCCCAAATATTTTTTCAGAGCTAGATGCAGAAAAAAATTATTTTTAATTTGCAACCTGATGGAGGTCAGTATAGATGGACTAATAGACCAAGTCCCACACACCGCTAGAAGCCCAAATATTTTTTCAGAGCTAGATGCAGAAAAAAATTATATTCAATTTGCAACCTGCTGGACGTCAGTATAGAAGGACTAATAGAACAAGTCCCACACACTGCTAGAAGCCCAAATATTTTTTCAGAGCTAAATGAAGAAAAAAATTATTTTTAATTTGCAACCTGATGGAGGTCAGTATAGATGGACTAATAGACCAAGTCCCACACACTGCTAGAAGCCCAAATATTTTTTCAGAGCTAGATGCAGAAAAAAATTATTTTTAATTTGCAACCTGATGGAGGTCAGTATAGATGGACTAATAGACCAAGTCCCACACACCGCTAGAAGCCCAAATATTTTTTCAGAGCTAGATGCAGAAATTTTTTTTATTCAATTTGCAACCTGATGGAGGTCAGTATAGATGGACTAATAGACCAAGTCCCACACACTGCTAGAAGCCCAAATATTTTTTCAGAGCTAGATGCAGAAAATTTTTTTATTCAATTTGCAACCTGATGGAGGTCAGTATAGATGGACTAATAGACCAAGTCCCACACACTGCTAGAAGCCCAAATATTTTTTCAGAGCTAGATGCAGAAAAAAATTATTTTTAATTTGCAACCTGATGGAGGTCAGTATAGATGGACTAATAGACCAAGTCCCACACACTGCTAGAAGCCCAAATATTTTTTCAGAGCTAGATGCAGAAAAAAATTATTTTTAATTTGCAACCTGATGGAGGTCAGTATAGATGGACTAATAGACCATGTCCCACACACTGCTAGAAGCCCAAATATTTTTTCAGAGCTAGATGCAGAAAAAAATTATTTTTAATTTGCAACCTGATGGAGGTCAGTATAGATGGACTAATAGACCAAGTCCCACACACCGCTAGAAGCCCAAATATTTTTTCAGAGCTAGATGCAGAAAAAAATTATATTCAATTTGCAACCTGCTGGACGTCAGTATAGAAGGACCAATAGAACAAGTCCCACACACTGCTAGAAGCCCAAATATTTTTTCAGAGCTAAATGAAGAAAAAAATTATTTTTAATTTGCAACCTGATGGAGGTCAGTATAGATGGACTAATAGACCAAGTCCCACACACTGCTAGAAGCCCAAATATTTTTTCAGAGCTAGATGCAGAAAAAAATTATTTTTAATTTGCAACCTGATGGAGGTCAGTATAGATGGACTAATAGACCAAGTCCCACACACTGCTAGAAGCCCAAATATTTTTTCAGAGCTAGATGCAGAAAAAAATTATTTTTAATTTGCAACCTGATGGAGGTCAGTATAGATGGACTAATAGACCAAGTCCCACACACTGCTAGAAGCCCAAATATTTTTTCAGAGCTAGATGCAGAAAAAAATTATTTTTAATTTGCAACCTGATGGAGGTCAGTATAGATGGACTAATAGACCATGTCCCACACACTGCTAGAAGCCCAAATATTTTTTCAGAGCTAGATGCAGAAAAAAATTATTTTTAATTTGCAACCTGATGGAGGTCAGTATAGATGGACTAATAGACCAAGTCCCACACACCGCTAGAAGCCCAAATATTTTTTCAGAGCTAGATGCAGAAAAAAATTATATTCAATTTGCAACCTGCTGGACGTCAGTATAGAAGGACCAATAGAACAAGTCCCACACACTGCTAGAAGCCCAAATATTTTTTCAGAGCTAGATGCAGAAATTTTTTTTATTCAATTTGCAACCTGATGGAGGTCAGTATAGATGGACTAATAGACCAAGTCCCACACACTGCTAGAAGCCCAAATATTTTTTCAGAGCTAGATGCAGAAAAAAATTATTTTTAATTTGCAACCTGATGGAGGTCAGTATAGATGGACTAATAGACCAAGTCCCACACACTGCTAGAAGCCCAAATATTTTTTCAGAGCTAGATGCAGAAAAAAATTATTTTTAATTTGCAACCTGATGGAGGTCAGTATAGATGGACTAATAGACCAAGTCCCACACACTGCTAGAAGCCCAAATATTTTTTCAGAGCTAGATGCAGAAAAAAATTATTTTTAATTTGCAACCTGATGGAGGTCAGTATAGATGGACTAATAGACCAAGTCCCACACACCGCTAGAAGCCCAAATATTTTTTCAGAGCTAGATGCAGAAAAAAATTATATTCAATTTGCAACCTGCTGGACGTCAGTATAGAAGGACTAATAGAACAAGTCCCACACACTGCTAGAAGCCCAAATATTTTTTCAGAGCTAAATGAAGAAAAAAATTATTTTTAATTTGCAACCTGATGGAGGTCAGTATAGATGGACTAATAGACCAAGTCCCACACACTGCTAGAAGCCCAAATATTTTTTCAGAGCTAGATGCAGAAAAAAATTATTTTTAATTTGCAACCTGATGGAGGTCAGTATAGATGGACTAATAGACCAAGTCCCACACACCGCTAGAAGCCCAAATATTTTTTCAGAGCTAGATGCAGAAAATTTTTTTATTCAATTTGCAACCTGATGGAGGTCAGTATAGATGGACTAATAGACCAAGTCCCACACACTGCTAGAAGCCCAAATATTTTTTCAGAGCTAGATGCAGAAATTTTTTTTATTCAATTTGCAACCTGATGGAGGTCAGTATATATGGACTAATAGACCAAGTCCCACACACTGCTAGAAGCCCAAATATTTTTTCAGAGCTAGATGCAGAAAAAAATTATTTTTAATTTGCAACCTGATGGAGGTCAGTATAGATGGACTAATAGACCAAGTCCCACACACTGCTAGAAGCCCAAATATTTTTTCAGAGCTAGATGCAGAAAAAAAATTATTTTTAATTTGCAACCTGATGGAGGTCAGTATAGATGGACTAATAGACCAAGTCCCACACACCGCTAGAAGCCCAAATATTTTTTCAGAGCTAGATGCAGAAAAAAATTATATTCAGTTTGCAACCTGATGGAGGTCAGTATAGATGGACTAATAGAATGATGCTATGCCCAAAAGATTTTACTTCACTAGGTGCAGTAAAAAAATTGGTATTCTATACACAGGTGGTATATCTTGCAACACAGATAGGCTACTCCACTGACTAACACACTCTGCAATAGGCCAAAAAGAATTAGCTTTGCTAGATTCAGCCAAATGCTGTGAAAAAAACTTGCACAGCACTGGCACAGACCTGCCTGGCTAAAACTGATAGGAACTGATGTAACCTAGTCCTGAAAAGGACTCCAATTACAATTAGTCTTTACTCCCACAATCTATCTATTTAAGAGCACAGACCTGCCTGATAAAAGTCGTAGGAAATGCTGTAACCTAGTCCTTAAAAGGACTGCAATCACAACTATTCCCTACTCCCAAGCTATCTGTATATTTGTGCGAAAATTGGCTTGAAATTAACAAGGTATATCGCACACAGCAACAGCGGTGCCGTCTAACACGCAGCTGCAGCAGTGAGAAAATGGTGGCGACGGGGAAAATGGCTTGGTCTTATAGGGCAAGGACATGTGACATACACTGCCAATCACACATGCCCTTGCTTGTGTGAAAAAAAGCACTTCGCTCCGTGTGTGCGCTGCTGATAGGCTGACAGATTGCACCTCCCCACTGCAAATGCGGGAAAGAGAAAAAAAAATGGAGATCTTCATTGTTCCTGCAGAGATCCATCCCCTGCCCCTCCCCCCGCCCCGCTGTACACTCAAACTGCGTATTAACATTAATTTTCATCATTACTGAGAAAAAATCCAGTTATGATTTTGGTGCACGAACAGTTATCGAACATAACCTCGAACAGCCGAATTTTTCTCAAATTGTTCGTGTTCGCCGACCGGCTCGAACACCGCCCAAAACAGCTCGAATTTGAGATTGGCGAACAGTTCGAGTAGAACAATGCTCATCTCTACTTACTAATAAGATTCTTATAGAGCCAATGGAAATTTGCATTGATTTTGGGCTTGAGATAGTGCAATTGTGAGAAATGGAATCTGTATTAATTGTTCATAAAGAACAAGATGTCATCATACGCTTTATAGATTGGCACTTACCTATTAGCGATTCAATGTTTACTGCCCTTCTTGACATCTCATTGCTCCTGTGATGGTCCAGTGGCTCGCCTGTCTTGTGAAGAGGTGTTCATGAGCTCGACTCCACGAAGAGTATATTTCATTTAGCTTCCTATAGAGCCAATGGAAATTTGCATTGATTTTGGGCTTGAGATAGAGCAATTGTGAGATATAGAATCTGTATTGATTGTTCATAAAGAACAAGATGTCATAATACGCTGTATAGATTGGCATTAACAAAAACATAGTGAAACCAATGAATTTCTTTTTTAACTTACCTATTAGCGATTCAATGTTTACTGCCCTTCTTGACGTCACATTGCTCATTTGATTGTTCAGTGGCTAACTGGGTTAATTTTCCTTGCTTGTGAACAAGTGTTCATGAGTTCAACTCTACTGAGAGTATTTTTCATTTACTTACTAATAAGCTTCCTATAGAGCCAATGGAAATTTACATTGTTTTTGGGCTTGAGATAGAGCAATTGTGAGATATAGAATCTGTATTAATTGTTCATAAAGAACAAGATGTCATCATACGCTGTATAAATTGGCATTAACAATAACATAGTGAGACCAATGGATTTCTTTTTTAACTTACCTATTAGCGATTCAATGTTCACTGCCCTTCTTGACATCACCTTGCATCTATGATCCTTCAGAGGCTTACTGGGTTAATGCATCTGACTTGTGACCCAGGTGTTCATGAGTCCGACTCCACGGAGAGTATTTTTCATTTACTTACTAATAAGCTTCCTATAGAGCCAAAGGAAATTTGCATTGATTTTGAGCTTGAGATAGTGCAATAGTGAGATATAGAATCTGTAATAATTGTTCATAAAGAACAAGATGTCTTCATACGCTGTATAGATTAGCATTAACAATAACATAGTGAAACCAATGGATTTCATTTTTAACTTAACTATTAGCGATTCAATGTTCACAGCCATTCTTGACATCACATTGCACCTCTGATGGTCCAGTGGCTTACTGGGTTAATGCACCTGCCTTGTGAACAGGTGTTCATGAATTCGACTCCACGAAGAGTATTTTTCATTTAGCTTCCTATAGAGCCAATGGAAATTTGCATTGATTTTGGGCTTGAGATAGTGCAATTGTGAGATTTAGAATCTGTATTAATTTTTCATAAAGAACAAGATGTCATCATACGCTGTATAGATTCGCATTAACCCCTTAACAACATTTGACGTACTAATACGTGTCTGTGCCCTGGGACTTAAGAGCCAGACCCGTATTAGTATGTCATGGCGATCGTGCGCGCACACATAGCTGTGCGGGCCCGATCGCCACCGGGTGTCAGCTGATTGTCACAGCTGACACCCGGTACTATGTGCAGGGAGCGGTCATGCACCGCTCCCAGCACATTACCCCCGCGATGCTGCGATCGAAATCGATCGCAGCCGATCGCTGCATTGCGGAGTCAAGGGGAGTTGATCGCCGATACTCACCTCCTCTTCCGGCCTCCAGCGCTGAATGCTGTGGCTTCCAGGATGTTGCCATGACGACCCGATGTCGTCATGACAACATACGGGTCACCAGACAGCAGGAAGATTGTTTGGACATGCGCATTGCATCTCCAAACAATCTTCTCCCTGTCCAGCGCTGACAGCCTGCATGGCACAGGGATGGTGCTGCATTCCTCTGCCATGCAGGCGATCAGAGAAAAAAAAGTGAAAGTCCCATAGTGGGACAAAGTTAAAAAGTATAAAAACTATCAGAAAGTGAAAAAAAATAAACAAAAATTGCAAAAATATATAAAAAAAATAATAATAATATCCCACCAAAAATAAAAATATAATGTACCCATCAATAAATATTATTTAAAAAAAAAACAATAAAAGTACACATATTTGGTATCGACGCGTCCGGAACAACCTGACCTATAAAACTGTCCCACTAGTTAACCCCTTCAGTGAATACGGTAAAAAATAAAAATAAAAAACGAAGCAAAAAACAATGCTTTATCATCATACCGCCAAAGAAAAAAATGGAATAACACGCTATCAAAAAGACAAATATAAATAGAAGTGGTACCGCTGAAAATGTCATCTCGTCCCGCAAAAAACAAGTCACCATACAGCTCCATCAGCCAAAAAATATATAAGTTATAGCTCTCAGAATAAAGCTATGCTAAAAAATATTTTTTTCTATAAAATTGCTTTTATTATGTAAAAGTGCAAAACATAGAAAAACTATATAAATGTGGTACCGCTGTAAACGTACTGACCCGAAGAATAAAGCTACCTTATGAATTTTACCAAACGCGGAACAGAATAAAAAAACAAAAAAAAAACAATTCCTGAATTGTTGGTTTTTGTTTATTCTGCCTCCCAAAAATCGGAATAGAAAGCGATCAAAAAATGTCACGTGCCTGAAAATGGCACCAATAACATCAACTCATCGTGCAAAAAAAGAGCCGTCACATGACTGTCTGCCAAAATCTGGAAAAATTATAGCTCTCAAAATATGGCAATGCAAAAACTAGATTTTACAAAAAATGCGTCTTTTAGTGTGTGACAGCTGTCAGTCATAAAAACAACATATGATTCTGGTATCGTTGTAGTCTCACTGACCCGAAGAATAAGGTCGTCTAATCACTTATACCGCATGAGGAATGGAATAAAAAATAAACTCTCGTGTTAGGGTTGGGCTAGGGTTAGGGCTGGGTTTAGGGTTAGGGTTTTGATGGGGTTGGGATTTTTTTCAAAAGTAAGAAAAAAAGATGACGATATGGCAACTAGTGTTGAGCGCAAGTGCTCGCTACTTGAGTTTGCATCGGGTGCTCTAGTATGCAATGAGTATCGTGGGTATTTGAGGGATATGCTTGAGTCTCCGCCCCATATGCTTCGCGGCCAAAAACTTTGCGGGGATTGCCTGCCATGCACGAGCGATCCCCGCATGTTTTTTTTTTTGGTGTCTAATAACCGTGAAACATGCGGAGCAGGGACTCGAGCATGTCACTCGAGCACACGCTGTACATGGTGCATACCTGAGTACCCGATGCAAACTCAAGTAGCGAGCACTTGCGCTCAAGACTAATGACAACAAATTCAATATGATGACCTAATGTTATCAAATTCTGTGTCGTACCTCTGGGTTCAAAATGTTCACTATACACCTTAGTAAAATCCTTGAGGGGTATAGTTTCCAAAATGGGGTCACTTGTGGGGGAGGTCCACTGTTTAGGCACATCAGGGGCTCTCCAAACGCGACATGGTGTCCGCTAACAAATTGAATGGAAAATCGGCTCAAATTGTTAGCGGATGCCATGTTGCATTTGGAGAGCCCCTGTGTGCCTAAACATTGGAGCTCCCCCACAAGTGACCCCATTTTGGAAACTAGACCCCCCAAGGCACCTATCTAGACACATAGTGAGCACTTGGAACCCCTAGGTGCTTCACAAATTGATTCGTAAAAATGAAAAAGTGAAAAAAAAACACTTTTTCATTTTTATGAATCAATTTGTGAAGCATCTGGGGGTTCCAAGTGCTCACTATGCATCTAGATAGGTGCCTTGGGGGGTCTAGTTTCCAAAATGGGGTCAATTGTGGGGGAACTCCAATGTTTGGGCACACAGGGGCTCTCGAAACGCAACATGGTGTCCACTAACAATTTGAGACGACAATTTGGTAGCGGATACCATGTTGCGTTTGGACAGTCCCTGTGTGCCCAAACATTGGAGCTCCCCCACAAGTGACCCCATGTTGGAAACTAGACCCCCCAAGGCACCTATCTAGATGCATAGTGAGCACTTGGAACCCCCAGGTGCTTCACAAATTGATTCATAAAAATAAAAAACTGTTTTTTTTTCCCTTTTTCATTTTTACGAATCAATTTGTGAAGCACCTGGGGGTTCCAAGTGCTCACTATGCATCTAGATAGGTGCCTTGGGGGGTCTTGTTTCCAAAATGGGATCACTTGTGGGGGAGCTCCAATGTTTGGGCACACAGGGGCTCTCCAAACGCAACATGGTGTCCGCTAACAATTTGAGCCGATTTTCCATTCAATTTGTTAGCGGATACCATGTTGCATTTGGAGAGTCCCTGTGTGCCCAAACATTGTAGCTCCCCCACAAGTGACCCCATTTTGGAAACTAGACCCCCCAAGGCACCTATCTAGATGCATACTGAACACTTGGAACCCCCAGGTGCTTCACAAATTGATTCATAAAAATGAAAAAGTGTTTTTTTTTTCACTTTTTCATTTTTACGAATCAATTTATGAAGCACCTGGGTGTTCCAAGTGCTCACTATGCATCTAGATAGGTGCCGTGGGGGGTCTAGTTTCCAAAATGGGGTCACTTGTGGGGGAGCTCCAATGTTTGGGCACACAGGGGCTCTCCAAACCAACATGGTGTCCGCTAACAATTTGAGCCGACAATTTTTTAGCGGATACCATGTTGCATTTGGGGAGTCCCTGTGTACCCAAACATTGGAGCTCCCCCACATGTGACCCCATTTTGGAAACTAGACCCCCCCAAGGCACCTATCTAGATGCATAGTGAGCACTTGGAACCCCCAGGTGCTTCACAAATTGATTCATAAAAATGGACAAGTGTTTTTTTTTCACTTTTTCATTTTTACGAATCAATTTGTGAAGCACCTGGGGGTTCCAAGTGCTCACTATGCACCTAGATAGGTGCCTTGTGGGGTCTAGTTTCCAAAATGGGGTCATTTGTGGGCGAGCTCCAATGTTTGGGCACACAGGGGCTCACCAAACGCAACATGGTGTCCGCTAGCAATTTGAGACGATTTTCCATTCAATTTCTTAGCGGATACCATGTTGCGTTTGGAAAGTCCCTGTGTGCCCAAACATTGGAGCTCCCCCACAAGTGACCCCATTTTGGAAACTAGACCCCCCAAGGCACTTATCTAGAGGCATAGTGAGCACTTGGAACCCCTAGGTGCTTCACAAATTGATTCGTAAAAATGAAAAAGTGTTTTTTTTTTCACTTTTTTATTTTTACGAATCAATTTGTGAAGCACCTGGGGGTTACAAGTGCTCACTATGCATCTAGATAGGTTCCTTGGGGGTCTAGTTTCCAAAATGGGGTCACTTGTGGGGGAGCTCCAATGTTTGGGCACACAGGGGCTCTCCAAACGCAACATGGCGTCCGCTAAATATTCAAGCAAATTTTACAATCAAAAAGTCAAATTGCGCTCCTTCCCTTCCGAGCCCTGCCGTGCGCCCAAACAGTGATTTTTCCCCACATATCGGGTATCTGCGTGCCAAGGGAAAATTGCACAACAAATTTTGTGGTCCATTTTCTCTTGTTACCCCTGTGAAAATAAAAAAAATTGGGTCTAAAGTAACATTTTTGTGAAAAAAGATAAATGTTCATTTTTTTCTTCCACATTCCAAAAATTCCTGTGAAGCACCTGAAGGGTTAATAAAGTTATTGAATGTGGTTTTGAGCACCTTGAGGGGTGCAATTTTTAGAATGGTGTCACTTTTGGGTATTTTCTGTCATAAAGACCTCTCAAAGTGACTTCAAATGTGATGTGGTCCCTAAAAAAATGGTTTTGTAAATTTTGTTGGAAAAATGAGAAATCGCTGGTCAACTTTTAACCCTTATAGCTCCCTAACAAAAAAAAATTTGATTCCAAAATTGTGCTGATGTAAAGTAGACATGTGGGAAATGTTATTTATTAACTCTTTTATGTGACATATCACTCTGATTTAAGGGCATAAAAATTAAAATTTTGAAAATTGCAAAATTTTCAAAATTTTCACCAAATTTCCATTTTTTTAACAAATAAACGCAAGTGATATCGAAGAAATTTTACTACAATCATGAAGTACAATATGTCACGAAAAAAGAATCTCAGAATCAGGGGGATCCGTTGAAGCGTTCCAGAGTAATTACCTCATAAATTGACAGTGGTCAGAATTGTAAAAATTGGCCTGTTCAATAACGTGCAAACCACCCTTGGGGGTTAAGGGGTTAACAATAACATAGTGAAACCAATGGATTTATTTTTTAACTTACCTATTAGCGATTCAATGTTCACTTCCTTTCTTGACATCACATTGCTTCTGTGATGGTCCAGTGGCTTACTGGGTTAATGTGCCTGATTTATAAACAGGTGTTAATGAGTTAGACACCACTGAGAATATTTTTCATTTACTTACTAATAAGCTTCCTATAGAGCCAATGGAAATTTGCATTGATTTTGGTCTTGAGATAGTGCAATTGTGAGATATAGAATCTGTATTAATTGTTCATAAAGAGCAAGATGTCATCATACGCTGTATAGATTCGCATTAACCCCTTAACAATATTTGATGTACTAATACGCGTCTGTGCCCTGGGACTTAAGAGCCAGACCCGTATTAGTACGTCATGGTGATCGCGCGCGCACACAGGCTGACGGGCCAGATCGCCGCCGGGTGTCAGCTGATTGTCAGCTGACACCCGGTACTATGTGCAGGGAGCAGTCACGCACGGCTCCCAGCACATTAACCCCCGCGATGCTGCGATCGAAGTCGATCGCAGCCGATCGCTGCATTGCGGAGGCAAGGGGAGGTGATCGCCGATACTCACCTCCTCTTCCGGCCTCCAGCGCTGAATGCTGTGGCTTCCAGGATGTTGCCATGACGACCCGATGTCGTCATGACAACATCTGGGTCACCGGACAGCAGGAAGATTGTTTGGACATGCGCAGTGCATCTCCAAACAATCTTCTCCCTGTCCAGCGCTGACAGCCTGCATGGCACAGGGATGGTGCTGCATTCCTCTGCCATGCAGGCGATCAGAGAAAAAAAAGTGAAAGTCCCATAGTGGGACAAAGTAAAAAAGTATAAAAACTATCAGAAAGTGAAAAAAAATAAACAAAAATTGCAAAAATATAAAAAAATAATAATAATAATAATCCACCAAAAATAAAAATATAATGTACCCATCAATAAATATTATTATAAAAAAAAACAAAAAAAAAACAATAAAAGTACACATATTTGGTATCGCGGCATCCGGAACAACCTGACCTATAAAACTGTCCCACTAGTTAACCCCTTCAGTGAATGCGGTAAAAAATAAAAATAAAAAACGAAGCAAAAAACAATGCTTTATCATCATACCGCCAAAGAAAAAATGGAATAACACGCTATCAAAAAGACAAATATAAATAAAATTGGTACCGCTGAAAATGTCATCTCGTCCTGCAAAAAACAAGCCACCATACAGCTCCATCAGCCAAAAAATATAAAAGTTATAGCTCTCAGAATAAAGCTATGCTAAAAAATATTTTTTTCTATAAAATTGCTTTTATTATGTAAAAGTGCAAAACATAGAAAAACGATATAAATGTGGTACCACTGGAAACGTACTGACCCGAAGAATAAAGCTACCTTATCAATTTTACCAAACGTGGAACAGAATAAAAACACAAAAAAAACAATTTCTGAATTGTTGGTTTTTGTTTATTCTGCCTCCCAAAAATCGGAATAGAAAGCGATCAAAAAATGTCACGTGCCTGAAAATGGCACCAATAACGTCAACTCATCGCGCAAAAAACGAGCCGTCACATGACTGTCTGCCAAAATTTGGAAAAATTATAGCTCTCAAAATATGGCGATGCAAAAACTAGATTTTACAAAAAATGCGTCTTTTAGTGTGTGACAGCTGTCAGTCATAAAAACCCCATATGATTCTGGTATCGCTGTAGTCCCACTGACCCGAAGAGTAAGGTCGTCTAATCACTTATACCGCATGAAAAAAATAAACTCTCGTGTTAGGGTTGGGCTAGGGTTAGGGCTGGGTTTGGGGTTAGGGTTTTGATGGGGTTGGGATTTTTTTCAAAAGTAAGAAAAAAAGATGACGATATGGCAACTAGTGTTGAGCGCAAGTGCTCGCTACTTGAGTTTGCATCGGGTGCTCTAGTATGCATTGAGTATCGTGGGTATTTGAGTGACATGCTCGAGTCTCTGCCCCATATGCTTCACGGCCAAAAAAACTTTGCGGGGATTGCCTGCCATGCACGAGCGATCCCCGCATGTTTTTTTTTGGTTGTCTAATAACTAGAGATGAGCGTTGTTCTACTCGAACTGTTCGCCAATCTCAAATTCGAGCTGTTTTGGGCGGTGTTCGAGCCGTTCGGCGAACACGAACGATTTCAGAAAAATTCGGCTGTTCGAGGTTATGTTCGATAACTGTTCGTGCACCAAAATCATAACTGGATTTTTTCTCAGTAATGATGAAAATTAATGTTAATACGCAGTTTGAGTGTACAGCGGGGTGGGGGGAGGGGCAGGGGATGGATCTCTGCAGGAATAATGAAGATCTCCATTTTTTTTTCTCTTTCCCGCATTTACAGTGGGGAGGTGCAATCTGTCAGCTTATCAGCAGCGCACACACGGAGCGAAGAGCTTTTTTCACACAAGCAAGGGCATGTGTCATTGGCAGTGTATGTCACATGTCCTTGCCCTATAAGACCAAGCCATTTTCCCCGTCGCCACCATTTTCTCACTGCTGCAGCTGCATGTTAGACGGCACCGCTGTTGCTGTGTGCGCTATACCTTGTTAATTTCAAGCCAATTTTTGCACAAATCTACAGATAGCTTGGGAGTAGGGAATAGTTGTGATTGCAGTCCTTTTAAGGACTAGGTTACAGCATTTCCTACGACTTTTATCAGGCAGGTCTGTGCTCTTAAATAGATAGATTGTGGGAGTAAAGACTAATTGTAATTACAGTCCTTTTCACAACTAGGTTACATCAGTTCCTATCAGTTTTTGTCAGGCAGGTCTGTGCCAGTGCTGTGCAAGTTTTTTTCACAGCATTTGGCTGAATCTAGCAAAGCTAATCCTTTTTGGCCTATTGCAGAGTGTGTTAGTCAGTGGAGTAGCCTATCTGTGTTGCAAGATATACCACCTGTGTATAGAATACCAATATTTTTACTGCACCTAGTGAAGTAAAATCTTTTGGGCATAGCATCATTCTATTAGTCCATCTATACTGACCTCCATCAGGTTAC
The DNA here is from genome assembly GCF_046119375.1 of Phyllobates terribilis. Lineage (NCBI taxonomy): Eukaryota > Metazoa > Chordata > Amphibia > Anura > Dendrobatidae > Phyllobates > Phyllobates terribilis. The sequence continues at coordinate 320,465,157 of NW_027362764.1, read as the reverse complement.
AAATTGAATATAATTTTTTTCTGCATCTAGCTCTGAAAAAATATTTGGGCTTCTAGCACTGTGTGGGACTTGTTCTATTAGTCCATCTATACTGACCTCCATCAGGTTGCAAACTGAATATAATTTTTTTCTGCATCTAGCTCTGAAAAAATATTTGGGCTTCTAGCAGTGTGTGGGACTTTCTCTATTAGTCCATCTATACTGACCTCCATCAGGTTGCAAACTGAATATATTTTTTTTCTGCATCTACCTCTGGAAAAATATTGGGCTTCTAGCTGTGTGTGGGACTTGTTCTATTAATCCATCTATACAGACCTCCATCAGGTTGCAAACTGAATATAATTTTTTTCTGCATCTACCTCTGAAAAAATATTTGGGCTTCTAGCTGTGTGTGGGACTTGTTCTATTAGTCCATCTATACTGACCTCCATCAGGTTGCAAATTAAAAATAATTTTTATCTGCATTTACCTCTGAAAAAATATTGGGCTTCTAGCTGTGTGTGGGACTTGTTCTGTTAATCCATCTATACAGACCTCCATCAGGTTGCAAACTGAATATAATTTTTTTCTGCATCTACCTCTGAAAAAATATTTGGGCTTCTAGCTGTGTGTGGGACTTTCTCTATTAGTCCATCTATACTGACCTCCATCAGGTTGCAAATTAAAAATATTTTTTTGTCTGCATCTAGCTCTGAAAAAATATTTGGCCTTCTAGCAGTGTGTGGGACTTTCTCTATTAGTCCATCTATACTGACCTCCATCAGGTTGCAAACTGAATATATTTTTTTTCTGCATCTACCTCTGAAAAAATATTGGGCTTCTAGCTGTGTGTGGGACTTGTTCTATTAATCCATCTATACAGACATCCATCAGGTTGCAAACTGAATATAATTTTTTTCTGCATCTACCTCTGAAAAAATATTTGGGCTTCTAGCTGTGTGTGGGACTTGTTCTATTAGTCCATCTATACTGACCTCCATCAGGTTGCAAACTGAAAATAATTTTTTGTCTGCATCTAGCTCTGAAAAAATATTTGGCCTTCTAGCAGTGTGTGGGACTTTCTCTATTAGTCCATCTATACTGACCTCCATCAGGTTGCAAATTAAAAATATTTTTATCTGCATCTACCTCTGAAAAAATATTTGGGCTTCTAGCTGTGTGTGGGACTTGTTCTATTAGTCCATCTATACTGACCTCCATCAGGTTGCAAACTGAATATAATTTTTTTCTGCATCTAGCTCTGAAAAAATATTTGGCCTTCTAGCAGTGTGTGGGATTTCTCTACTAGTCCATCTATACTGACCTCCATCAGGTTGCAAATTAAAAATAATTTTTATCTGCATCCAGCTCTGAAAAAATATTTGGCCTTCAAGCAGTGTGTGGGACTTTCTCTATTAGTCCATCTATACTGACCTCCATCAGGTTGCAAATTAAAAATAATTTTTTGTCTGCATCTAGCTCTGAAAAAATATTTGGCCTTCTAGCAGTGTGTGGGACTTTCTCTATTAGTCCATCTATACTGACCTCCATCAGGTTACAAACTGAATATATATTTTTTCTGCATCTACCTCTGAAAAAATATTGGGCTTCTAGCTGTGTGTGGGACTTGTTCTATTAGTCCATCTATACTGACCTCCATCAGGTTGCAAACTGAAAATAATTTTTTGTCTGCATCTAGCTCTGAAAAAATATTTGGCCTTCTAGCAGTGTGTGGGACTTTCTCTATTAGTCCATCTATACTGACCTCCATCAGGTTGCAAATTAAAAATAATTTTTATCTGCATCTACCTCTGAAAAAATATTTGGGCTTCTAGCTGTGTGTGGGACTTGTTCTATTAGTCCATCTATACTGACCTCCATCAGGTTGCAAACTGAATATAATTTTTTTCTGCATCTAGCTCTGAAAAAATATTTGGCCTTCTAGCAGTGTGTGGGACTTTCTCTATTAGTCCATCTATACTGACCTCCATCAGGTTGCAAATTAAAAATAATTTTTATCTGCATCTACCTCTGAAAAAATATTTGGGCTTCTAGCTGTGTGTGGGACTTGTTCTATTAGTCCATCTATACTGACCTCCATCAGGTTGCAAACTGAATATAATTTTTTTCTGCATCTAGCTCTGAAAAAATATTTGGCCTTCTAGCAGTGTGTGGGACTTTCTCTATTAGTCCATCTATACTGACATCCATCAGGTTGCAAATTAAAAATAATTTTTATCTGCATCCAGCTCTGAAAAAATATTTGGCATTCTAGCAGTGTGTGGGACTTTCTCTATTAGTCCATCTATACTGACCTCCTTCAGGTTGCAAATTAAAAATAATTTTTATCTGCATCTAGCTCTGAAAAAATATTTGGCCTTCTAGCAGTGTGTGGGACTTTCTCTATTAGTCCATCTATACTGACCTCCATCAGGTTGCAAATTCAAAATAATTTTTTGTCTGCATCTAGCTCTGAAAAAATATTTGGCCTTCTAGCAGTGTGTGGGACTTTCTCTATTACTCCATCTATACTGACCTCCATCAGGTTGCAAATTAAAAATAATTTTTATCTGCATCTAGCTCTGAAAAAATATTTGGCCTTCTAGCTGTGTGTTTGACTTGTTCTATTAGTCCATCTATACTGACCTCCATCAGGTTGCAAATTAAAAATAATTTTTTAATCTGCATTTACCTCTGAAAAAATATTGGGCTTCTAGCTGTGTGTGGGACTTGTTCTGTTAATCCATCTATACAGACCTCCATCAGGTTGCAAACTGAATATAATTTTTTTCTGCATCTACCTCTGAAAAAATATTTGGGCTTCTAGCTGTGTGTGGGACTTTCTCTATTAGTCCATCTATACTGACCTCCATCAGGTTGCAAATTAAAAATATTTTTTTGTCTGCATCTAGCTCTGAAAAAATATTTGGCCTTCTAGCAGTGTGTGGGACTTTCTCTATTAGTCCATCTATACTGACCTCCATCAGGTTGCAAACTGAATATATTTTTTTTCTGCATCTACCTCTGAAAAAATATTGGGCTTCTAGCTGTGTGTGGGACTTGTTCTATTAATCCATCTATACAGACATCCATCAGGTTGCAAACTGAATATAATTTTTTTCTGCATCTACCTCTGAAAAAATATTTGGGCTTCTAGCTGTGTGTGGGACTTGTTCTATTAGTCCATCTATACTGACCTCCATCAGGTTGCAAACTGAAAATAATTTTTTGTCTGCATCTAGCTCTGAAAAAATATTTGGCCTTCTAGCAGTGTGTGGGACTTTCTCTATTAGTCCATCTATACTGACCTCCATCAGGTTGCAAATTAAAAATATTTTTATCTGCATCTACCTCTGAAAAAATATTTGGGCTTCTAGCTGTGTGTGGGACTTGTTCTATTAGTCCATCTATACTGACCTCCATCAGGTTGCAAACTGAATATAATTTTTTTCTGCATCTAGCTCTGAAAAAATATTTGGCCTTCTAGCAGTGTGTGGGATTTCTCTACTAGTCCATCTATACTGACCTCCATCAGGTTGCAAATTAAAAATAATTTTTATCTGCATCCAGCTCTGAAAAAATATTTGGCCTTCTAGCAGTGTGTGGGACTTTCTCTATTAGTCCATCTATACTGACCTCCATCAGGTTGCAAATTAAAAATAATTTTTTGTCTGCATCTAGCTCTGAAAAAATATTTGGCCTTCTAGCAGTGTGTGGGACTTTCTCTATTAGTCCATCTATACTGACCTCCATCAGGTTACAAACTGAATATATATTTTTTCTGCATCTACCTCTGAAAAAATATTGGGCTTCTAGCTGTGTGTGGGACTTGTTCTATTAGTCCATCTATACTGACCTCCATCAGGTTGCAAACTGAAAATAATTTTTTGTCTGCATCTAGCTCTGAAAAAATATTTGGCCTTCTAGCAGTGTGTGGGACTTTCTCTATTAGTCCATCTATACTGACCTCCATCAGGTTGCAAATTAAAAATAATTTTTATCTGCATCTACCTCTGAAAAAATATTTGGGCTTCTAGCTGTGTGTGGGACTTGTTCTATTAGTCCATCTATACTGACCTCCATCAGGTTGCAAACTGAATATAATTTTTTTCTGCATCTAGCTCTGAAAAAATATTTGGCCTTCTAGCAGTGTGTGGGACTTTCTCTATTAGTCCATCTATACTGACCTCCATCAGGTTGCAAATTAAAAATAATTTTTATCTGCATCTACCTCTGAAAAAATATTTGGGCTTCTAGCTGTGTGTGGGACTTGTTCTATTAGTCCATCTATACTGACCTCCATCAGGTTGCAAACTGAATATAATTTTTTTCTGCATCTAGCTCTGAAAAAATATTTGGCCTTCTAGCAGTGTGTGGGACTTTCTCTATTAGTCCATCTATACTGACATCCATCAGGTTGCAAATTAAAAATAATTTTTATCTGCATCCAGCTCTGAAAAAATATTTGGCCTTCTAGCAGTGTGTGGGACTTTCTCTATTAGTCCATCTATACTGACCTCCTTCAGGTTGCAAATTAAAAATAATTTTTATCTGCATCTAGCTCTGAAAAAATATTTGGCCTTCTAGCAGTGTGTGGGACTTTCTCTATTAGTCCATCTATACTGACCTCCATCAGGTTGCAAATTCAAAATAATTTTTGTCTGCATCTAGCTCTGAAAAAATATTTGGCCTTCTAGCAGTGTGTGGGACTTTCTCTATTACTCCATCTATACTGACCTCCATCAGGTTGCAAATTAAAAATAATTTTTATCTGCATCTAGCTCTGAAAAAATATTTGGCCTTCTAGCTGTGTGTGGGACTTGTTCTATTAGTCCATCTATACTGACCTCCATCAGGTTGCAAATTAAAAATAATTTTTATCTGCATTTACCTCTGAAAAAATATTGGGCTTCTAGCTGTGTGTGGGACTTGTTCTGTTAATCCATCTATACAGACCTCCATCAGGTTGCAAACTGAATATAATTTTTTTCTGCATCTACCTCTGAAAAAATATTTGGGCTTCTAGCTGTGTGTGGGACTTTCTCTATTAGTCCATCTATACTGACCTCCATCAGGTTGCAAAGTAAAAATATTTTTTTGTCTGCATCTAGCTCTGAAAAAATATTTGGCCTTCTAGCAGTGTGTGGGACTTTCTCTATTAGTCCATCTATACTGACCTCCATCAGGTTGCAAACTGAATATATTTTTTTTCTGCATCTACCTCTGAAAAAATATTGGGCTTCTAGCTGTGTGTGGGACTTGTTCTATTAATCCATCTATACAGACATCCATCAGGTTGCAAACTGAATATAATTTTTTTCTGCATCTACCTCTGAAAAAATATTTGGGCTTCTAGCAGTGTGTGGGATTTCTCTACTAGTCCATCTATACTGACCTCCATCAGGTTGCAAATTAAAAATAATTTTTATCTGCATCCAGCTCTGAAAAAATATTTGGCCTTCTAGCAGTGTGTGGGACTTTCTCTATTAGTCCATCTATACTGACCTCCATCAGGTTGCAAATTAAAAATAATTTTTTGTCTGCATCTAGCTCTGAAAAAATATTTGGCCTTCTAGCAGTGTGTGGGACTTTCTCTATTAGTCCATCTATACTGACCTCCATCAGGTTACAAACTGAATATATTTTTTTTCTGCATCTACCTCTGAAAAAATATTGGGCTTCTAGCTGTGTGTGGGACTTGTTCTATTAGTCCATCTATACTGACCTCCATCAGGTTGCAAACTGAAAATAATTTTTTGCCTGCATCTAGCTCTGAAAAAATATTTGGCCTTCTAGCAGTGTGTGGGACTTTCTCTATTAGTCCATCTATACTGACCTCCATCAGGTTGCAAATTAAAAATAATTTTTATCTGCATCTACCTCTGAAAAAATATTTGGGCTTCTAGCTGTGTGTGGGACTTGTTCTATTAGTCCATCTATACTGACCTCCATCAGGTTGCAAACTGAATATAATTTTTTTCTGCATCTAGCTCTGAAAAAATATTTGGCCTTCTAGCAGTGTGTGGGACTTTCTCTATTAGTCCATCTATACTGACCTCCATCAGGTTGCAAATTAAAAATAATTTTTATCTGCATCTACCTCTGAAAAAATATTTGGGCTTCTAGCTGTGTGTGGGACTTGTTCTATTAGTCCATCTATACTGACCTCCATCAGGTTGCAAACTGAATATAATTTTTTTCTGCATCTAGCTCTGAAAAAATATTTGGCCTTCTAGCAGTGTGTGGGACTTTCTCTATTAGTCCATCTATACTGACATCCATCAGGTTGCAAATTAAAAATAATTTTTATCTGCATCCAGCTCTGAAAAAATATTTGGCCTTCTAGCAGTGTGTGGGACTTTCTCTATTAGTCCATCTATACTGACCTCCATCAGGTTGCAAATTAAAAATAATTTTTATCTGCATCTAGCTCTGAAAAAATATTTGGCCTTCTAGCAGTGTGTGGGACTTTATCTATTACTCCATCTATACTGACCTCCATCAGGTTGCAAATTAAAAATAATTTTTATCTGCATCTAGCTCTGAAAAAATATTTGGCCTTCTAGCTGTGTGTGGGACTTGTTCTATTAGTCCATCTATACTGACCTCCATCAGGTTGCAAATTAAAAATAATTTTTATCTGCATTTACCTCTGAAAAATAATTGGGCTTCTAGCTGTGTGTGGGACTTGTTCTGTTAATCCATCTATACAGACCTCCATCAGGTTGCAAACTGAATATAATTTTTTTCTGCATCTACCTCTGAAAAAATATTTGGGCTTCTAGCTGTGTGTGGGACTTTCTCTATTAGTCCATCTATACTGACCTCCATCAGGTTGCAAATTAAAAATATTTTTTTGTCTGCATCTAGCTCTGAAAAAATATTTGGCCTTCTAGCAGTGTGTGGGACTTTCTCTATTAGTCCATCTATACTGACCTCCATCAGGTTGCAAACTGAATATATTTTTTTTCTGCATCTACCTCTGAAAAAATATTGGGCTTCTAGCTGTGTGTGGGACTTGTTCTATTAATCCATCTATACAGACATCCATCAGGTTGCAAACTGAATATAATTTTTTTCTGCATCTACCTCTGAAAAAATATTTGGGCTTCTAGCTGTGTGTGGGACTTGTTCTATTAGTCCATCTATGCTGACCTCCATCAGGTTGCAAACTGAAAATAATTTTTTGTCTGCATCTAGCTCTGAAAAAATATTTGGCCTTCTAGCAGTGTGTGGGACTTTCTCTATTAGTCCATCTATACTGACCTCCATCAGGTTGCAAATTAAAAATATTTTTATCTGCATCTACCTCTGAAAAAATATTTGGGCTTCTAGCTGTGTGTGGGACTTGTTCTATTAGTCCATCTATACTGACCTCCATCAGGTTGCAAACTGAATATAATTTTTTTCTGCATCTAGCTCTGAAAAAATATTTGGCCTTCTAGCAGTGTGTGGGATTTCTCTACTAGTCCATCTATACTGACCTCCATCAGGTTGCAAATTAAAAATAATTTTTATCTGCATCCAGCTCTGAAAAAATATTTGGCCTTCTAGCAGTGTGTGGGACTTTCTCTATTAGTCCATCTATACTGACCTCCATCAGGTTGCAAATTAAAAATAATTTTTTGTCTGCATCTAGCTCTGAAAAAATATTTGGCCTTCTAGCAGTGTGTGGGACTTTCTCTATTAGTCCATCTATACTGACCTCCATCAGGTTACAAACTGAATATATTTTTTTTCTGCATCTACCTCTGAAAAAATATTGGGCTTCTAGCTGTGTGTGGGACTTGTTCTATTAGTCCATCTATACTGACCTCCATCAGGTTGCAAACTGAAAATAATTTTTTGTCTGCATCTAGCTCTGAAAAAATATTTGGCCTTCTAGCAGTGTGTGGGACTTTCTCTATTAGTCCATCTATACTGACCTCCATCAGGTTGCAAATTAAAAATAATTTTTATCTGCATCTACCTCTGAAAAAATATTTGGGCTTCTAGCTGTGTGTGGGACTTGTTCTATTAGTCCATCTATACTGACCTCCATCAGGTTGCAAACTGAATATAATTTTTTTCTGCATCTAGCTCTGAAAAAATATTTGGCCTTCTAGCAGTGTGTGGGACTTTCTCTATTAGTCCATCTATACTGACATCCATCAGGTTGCAAATTAAAAATAATTTTTATCTGCATCCAGCTCTGAAAAAATATTTGGCCTTCTAGCTGTGTGTGGGACTTGGTCTATTAGTCCATCTATACTGACCTCCATCAGGTTGCAAATGAAAAATAATTTTTATCTGCATCTAGCTCTGAAAAAATATTTGGCCTTCTAGCAGTGTGTGGGATTCATTGTATTAGTCCATCTATACCAAGCTCCACCAGCTTTTAAATTAATAATAATTTTTAGCTGCATCTAGCCCTGAAAATAATTTTTCTTCCCAATAGTGGTAGCAATAGAAATATGGGGCGCGCGCCTGGCTTACAAAAATATACGCTTCATAACAAAAAACACCAGCCTAGCGCACTGCATTAATAAGATGGCATCATCGTCTCCCCCAGTGCTAGACCTACTACCCGGGCTAGCATTCTTGTGCCTAAAACACAATGTATGGGTCCGCGCTAGCCAGTATGCTGAGGGGTCTAAAGCTGCTGCTAACACTTTATAACAATTCAATTGGCAGATTTTCACAGAGCTCTTCCACAACGCCCACCCATCGGGCAACAGTTGCCCACCTTCCCTATGGGATCTAGTGGCGAATAGTTGATGCCATTAATCAGAGCGTCAGTTGCCCCGTCGACGTGGCAAGCATACGGTAAGGCATGGGAAGAGTGGACACGACTAGTAGCAGGCAGACGGGTTGACCAATGTGAACAAGCCAGATCACAAGTCACCATAGAATTTCTCCACCAGCTAATTATGAGGGGCATATCAGGGGCGTCAGCGCAGCGGTGTCTGACCGGAGTAGCATTTCACTTCCAACTACTGAATTGGGGAGATGTGACAAAGGTTCATCATCAGACAATCCATAAAAGGGTGGAAAAGGGGTCAGCCAAGTCAGGAGTGTAGACGTCCCGTCCCGTGTCACTAAAACTGTGTAACATACCTGGCGGCGTCCTTGCATAGTGGTCCATCTCCCACTGTGCAGGAGCGCGCACTTGATCTCCTGTCCAGAATGTCTCTCTGGCTTCCCTCCATGCTGTCTTGTTTGTGTCTGTGTCTGTTTCTGCTGCTTAAGGGCGGCGCCCGATCACTTCCTGCCTTTTGTACCTGCTGTGGGTCACACCCCTTGTGCGTCCTCAGCCTATCGCTGTCTGTCTCTTGGTATATAGCTCAGCAGCTCCCTTCTATCCCTGCCTGAGCATATGTGTTTCTTTCAGTGTGTGCTTGCACTCTGAAGGTGCCAGGTCCCGTCTTTGTTTCCCTGTCCGCCTTTCCTGGAGGCTTGTTTCCAGGCCTGTCTGAACTAAGTCCTGTATGTTTCCTGCCTTGCGGTGTCAGCTCCCGTGTCTGAACTGTGTCCTGTATGTCTCCTGCTTTACGGTATTAGTTCCCGTGTCTGAACTAAGTCCTGTATGTCTCCTGCCTGGCGGTGTCAGCTCCCGTGTCTGAACTGTGTCCTGTATGTTTCCTGCTTTGCGGTGTCAGCTCCCGTGTCTGAACTGAGTCCTGTATGTCTCCTGCTTTACGGTATTAGTTCCCGTGTCTGAACTAAGTCCTGTATGTCTCCTGCTTTACGGTATTAGTTCCCGTGTCTGAACTTAGTCCTTTCTGTGTTCTCTAGTCTGTCCTGTCTGAACACGCTCCTTGCCTGTTCGTTCCGCCTCTCTGGGGGCAGTATTCCCAGACCCGCTCCTGTATCCCGCTGCAGTGTCGGTCTCTCCGTACACTCAGTTCCAGTCTGAACTCTCTCCTATCCTTTACCTATTTTGCCTCTATGCCTTTCCCTTCCTGTCTGTTCAGTGTGAACAGAGCCCTGTCCTCCCTGCTCAGTCTTCTGCACTCTTGTTGTGCTTGCCTGTACCTCTCTGCCTGTATTGTTCCTGTATCCCGGTGTGTACTGGGTCCTATCCCGCCTGTGTTCCTACTTGCTAGTGCCTCCCTGTCTGCACTCTAGCTGTGCTTATCTTTACCCGCCTGCCTGCATACCCGCCTGCCTGCATACCCGCCTGCCTGCATACCAGTCTGCCTGCCAGTCTACCAGTCTGTTCCTGTATTCCCCTGTGTGGGTCAACAGCCGTGTCCGGGGTCTGTCCTGGAGTAGCACCTGGTCCCTCTGCTCGGTTCCTCCTTGGTGCTCTGGCGTCGTATGCCGTCGTGCCACCTTGGTCGGATCGGGTAGATACTTAGTTACGCCCCTCCAGGCATTCACTCTCCGGCACGGTCCAGTGGAATCACTACCAATCACATGCACACGCCGCTCTAGCCCGGGCGTGTGCATAACAAACTGATTTCTCACATCATATCCCTAACACCATTAACATGACACTCACAATTTGAAGCAACACTACTGTCTACTGCATTTGTGATCGCCTTCTTCGGGGCACTATGCATAAGCGAATTAGTCCCTCAATCCAAAATTACCACCAGTGGAGGCTTATTACACCAGGACGTAGTCATAGCCAATAATGCAATACGTCTACGCATACACAAATCGAAAACGGTTCCAGCGGGCAGGGTCACTTGGGTACTTCTACAACCCACAAACGGTACACTGAGTTGGGTAACAATAGTAAAAACATATCTAACCATCAGATCAAAAAGTAATTTCTTCCTATCACACATTGATGGAATGCCATTATCAAGATACCAGTTCCAAGCTATATTTAATAAATGCATAACATCGGCAGGGAACCACCCCAAAGATTACGGGACACACTCATTCCGCATAGGCGCGGCCACGGAAGCAGCAAGAGCAGGACTGTCAGAAACGGAAGTTCAGAGGATAGGGAGATGGCGATCCACGTGTTTGGCAAGATACATAAGACCGGACTTGTTATCCTAACGTGGTTTGTTTCTTTTACAGGTGACGCTAAGCCAACAGTGTGGGTGATAGGCCACTCGTATATGTATTGGGCAGAAAAAAGGGCGAAAGTCTGACCAGGCGGGAGGAAATTAGAGTTTCATAACACATATTTCAACTAGAGAGGTATTAGAGGCCTGCTATGGCCACAGGTACTAATGGAGGTAATCAAGGTAGGGAGAGAGGCAAGATGTCCGGTCATCTTAGTTATACAGGCCGGGGGAAACAACCTAGGTCATCATAACAGCGCATAACTAATGGCAATAATGAAACTAGACACTGAGCGCTTCAGAGAATTTTTCACAAAACTAGCGATAGTATGGTCAGAGATTGTGCCGATAGCGGTATGGCAAGGTGCGCGAGACATCACGACCATCGAACGGACAAGGCGGGTAATAAATATTCGGATGGCAAAATTTAGAAGAGACAGAGGCGGTGTAGTGGTGCGACACCGACAACTGGAAGGAGATAAAGCAGGCCTCATACGGCCCGACGTTGTTCACTTAATGAATATTGAACTGGACATATTCCTGTCAGGACTCCAGGACAGAGTGGAACAAGCGTTAAGAGTGATGGGTGGGGGTCAGAGTCCTGCATACGAGTACGCAGGATCCTCCGTGGCCTGGAAATAGAAAGGACATGTTGGAGAGTTACACTTGTTGGCCAACTTGCCGGAGTGGAGACCCAGGGCATGCTGCAACAAGCTGAATTATTTTAGAAATAAAATGTCTTTCTAATGGAATGAGTATAAAGAGTTAATAAAGCTGTGACCGATCCTCACCCATCCAGTTGTAAGAGTTACATTATTGTATTGTCAAGGAAAGGGGGGCGGTAGGGGGGCTGAGCGTCTGGGTTTGGTTGGGGGTCCCCACAGTCTGCCTAGGCTAGATGCATTTAAAAATTCTTATTAGATACACAGGCGGTGCAGCTTGCTTCGCAGCTGGGCTACTACGCCCAAAGTATTGCCTAGGCTAGATGCAGTTAAAAATTCTACGCTGACTAGCAGACACTGAAGATTTGGAGCAGACTTCTGAGCTCTTCAGACTCAACCATCTGTGTTACCCCAAGCCATAGTGTATCTAGTTTCTTACAGTTAAAAAGGGGGGGGAGCGACCCAACCCACCTGGAATTGACGATGCCAACGTCACGTAAGACACAGCAAGGGGACTCCAAAAAGAGTCTCCATTTTTTCCCAAAATTGTGGCACAGACACCACTTAACCCTAGAACGCATACCTGGGGCCTCGCAGGCCCGCCCTGTTAATTGTTTTCTATTTTCTGCAAGATTACTTTAGTTAGAATTTTGAAACTCTAGGTATTCTTCATGTATATAGTTGTTTGTCATTTGAGTTTGAGTTATTCCATGTTATTTGCACACGAGCCTAAAAGGCCCCAGGTATATGAAAGTGTAGATTTTTATGGTCATGCGTTCTAGGGTTAAGTGGCATCAATTGCCCCACAGTTGCTTAAAATGGTTGGTGAGGTGATTTTACCAAATCCTCAAGGTTTTAGTCTCCCAAGGATAACACAGGAGTAGAAAAGTCCTTGCGAATCCATGATTTGTTCATCTTTATGAACGTGAGTCTGTCTACATTCTCAGTGGACAGACGCGTGCGCTTATCTGTCAGCACACCACCAGCAGCGCTGAACACACGTTCAGAGAGAACACTGGCTGCAGGGCATGACAAGATCTCCAAGGCGTGAGTGGCGAGCTCCGGCCATCTTTCCAGATTGGAATACCAAAATGAGCAAGGGTCCAGTGACACAGTCATGGCTTCGATGTTCACTTGGAGATACTCCTGCACCATCCTCTCTAGGCGTTGACTATGTGTCAGATTTCTTGTCTACTGTGGCCTTGCAAAGGATGGTCTAAAAAAGTGGTGAAACGATTCCACAAAATTGCTGTTACCAGCAGATACTGTGTTACTGTTACGGTTTGAGTGATGAAGACTCGACAGTCCCACGGTTGGCAAGTTAGAACTCTGAGATTCACTACGTGCACCACTGGTGTTTTGTGGAAAAGCACATGTAAGATTCTGCAACAGCGTCTGCAGATACTCCTGCATGCGTCAATCCCTTTTTATGGCAGGAATTATTTCGGCAAATTTACTTTTGTACCGGGGATCTAAGAGTGTGGCAACCCAGTAGTCGGGATTACTTCGAATTCTGACAATCTGAGGGTCATGTTGCAGGTAGTGCAGCAAGAAGGCACTCATGAGTCTTGCGCATCCAGGAGGACCAAGTCCTTGTTGTGTTGGTAGCGAGGTAAGAATCATGCTTCCTTCCTCTGCCCTCTCCCCTCAACCTCGCACAACAGAAATGTGATCAAGGTCTCCCTCATCTGATGAGTCTTCCATGCCCATCGCCAGTTCGTCCTCCACTTCTTCCTCGGCTCCTGCACCTTCCTCAACAGTTTGGCTGCTACCATGCGCCCTGGTTAATCCCTCTCCCCCACCCTCCCATGCCTGCCGCCTTGGTGCTGCCAACCGTCTGGACCTTGGAGATGTTATCCCTTCCGCATACGACTCCTCCTCTACTTCCTCCACACAGGGGCTCTCCAAACGCAACATGGTGTCCGCTAACAATTTGAGCCGACAATTTGTTAGCGGATACCATGTTGCATTTGGGGAGTCCCTGTGTACCCAAACATTGGAGCTCCCCCACATGTGACCCCATTTTGGAAACTAGACCCCCCAAGGCACCTACCTAGATGCATAGTGAGCACTTGGAACCCCCAGGTGCTTCACAAATTGATTCATAAAAATGAAAAAGTGTTTTTTTTTTCACTTTTTCATTTTTATGAATCAATTTGTGAAGCACCTGGGGGATCCAAGTGCTCACTATGCATCTAGATAGGTGCCTTGTGGGGTTTAGTTTCCAAAATGGGGTCATTTGTGGGGAGCTCCAATGTTTGGGCACACAGGGGCTCAACAAACGCAACATGGTGTCTGCTAGCAATTTGAGCCGATTTTCCATTCAATTTCTAAGCGGATACCATGTTGCATTTGGAGAGTCCCTGTGTGCCCAATCATTGATGCTCCCCCACATGTAACCCCATTTTGGAAACTAGACCCCCCAAGGCACCTATCTAGAGGCATAGTGAGCACTTGAAACCCCTAGGTGCTTCACAAATTGATTCGTAAAAATGAAAAAGTGTTTTTTTTTTCACTTTTTTATTTTTACGAATCAATTTGTGAAGCACCTGGGGGTTCCAAGTGCTCACTATGCATCTGGATAGGTTCCTTGGGGGGTCTAGTTTCCAAAATGGGGTCACTTGTGGGGGAGCTCCAATGTTTGGGCACACAGGGGCTCTCCAAACGCAACATGACGTCCGCTAATTAGCGATACAATGTTCATTGCCCTTCTTGACATAAAATTGGACCTGTGATGATCCAGTGGCTACCTGGTTTAATGCACCTGACTTGTGAACAGCTACTCAGGAGTTCGACTCTACAGAGAGTATTTTTCATTTATTTACTAATAAGCTTCCTATAGAGCCAAAGGAAATTTGCAATGCTTTTGGGCTTGAGATAGTGCAATTGTGAGATATAGAATCTGTATTAATCTGTATTAATTGTTCATAAAGTACAAGATGTCAGCATACGCTGTATAGATTAGCATTAACAATAACATAGTGAAACCAATGGATTTCTTTTTTAACTTACCTATTAGCGATTCAATATTTATTTCCCTTCTTGACATCACATTGCTCCTTTGTTGGTGCAGTGTCTCCCTGGGTTAATGCGCCTGACTTGTGAATAGGTGTTCATAAGTTTGACTCCACGGAGAGTATTTTTCATTTACTTACTAATAAGGATACTATAGAGCCAATGAAAATTTGCTATGATTTTGAGCTTGAGATAGTGCAATTGTGAGATATAGAATCTGTATTAATTGTTCATATAGAACAAGATGTCATCATGCGCTGTATAGATTGGTATTAACAATAACATAGTGAAACCAATGGATTTCTATTTTAACTTACCTGTTGGCAATTCAATGTTCACTGCCCTTCTTGACATCATATTTCTCCTGTGATGGTCCAGTGGCTCTCTAGGTTAATGCGCCTGCCTTGTAAACAGTTGTTCGTGATTACAAACCACGGAGCGTTATTTTCATTTACTTCCTATAAAGCCAATGGAAATTTGCATTGATTTTGTGCTTGAAATAGTGCAATTGTGAGATATAGAATCTAAACTAATTGTTCATAAAGAACAAGATGTCATCATACTCTGAATAGATTGGCATTAACAATAACTTAGTGAAACCAATGGATTTCTTTTTTAACTTACCTATTAGTGATTTAATGTTCACTGCCCTTCTTGACATCACATCGCACGCGTGATGGTCCAGTGGCTTACTGGGCTAATGTGCCTGGCTTGTGATTAGAGATGAGCGTTGTTTGTCTCGAACTGTTCGCCAATCTCAAATTCGCGCTGTTTTGGGCGGTGTTCGAGCCGTTTGGCGAACACGAACGATTTGAAAAAAATTCGGCTGTTCAAGGTTATGTTCGATAACTGTTCGTGCACTAAAATCATAACTGGATTTTTATTCAGTAATGATGAAAATTAATGTTAATACGCAGTTTGAGTGTACAGTGGGGCGGGGAATGGATCTCTGCAGGAATAATGAAGATCTCCATTTTTTTTCTCTTTCCCGCATTTGCAGTGGGGAGGTGCAATCTGTCAGCCTATCAGCAGAGCACACACGGAGCGAACTGCTTTTTTTCACACAAGCAATGGCATTTGTAATTGGCAGTGTATGTCACATGTCCTTGCCCTATAAGACCCAGCCATTTTCCCCGTCACCACCATTTTCTCACTGCTGCAGCTGCGTGTTAGACGGCACCGCTGTTGCTGTGTGCGCTATACCTTATTAATTTAAAGCCAATTTTCGCACAAATCTACAGATAGCTTGGGAGTAGGGAATAGTTGTGATTGCAGTCCTTTTAATTACTAGGTTACAGCATTTCCTACGACTTTTATCAGGCAGGTCTGTGATCTTAAATAGATAGGTTGGGAGTAAAGACTAATTGTAATTGCAGTCCTTTTCAGGACTAAGTTACATCAGTTCCTATCAGTTTTGCCAGGCAGGTCTGTGCCAGTGCTGTGCAAGTTTTTTTCACAGCATTTGGTTAAATCTAGCAAAGCAAATCGTTTTTGGCCTATTGCAGAGTGTGTTAGTCAGTGGAGTAGCTTATCTGTGTTGCAAGCTACACCACCTGTGTATAGAATACCTATTTTATTACTGCACCTAGTGAAGTAAAACCTTTTGGGCATAGCATCATTCTATTAGTCCATTTATACTGACCTCCATAAAGTTGCAAATTGAATATAATTTTTTTCTGCATCTAGCTCTGAAAAAACATTTGGGCTTCTAGCAGTGTGTGGGACTGGTTCTATTAGTCCATCTATACTGACCTCCATCAGGTTGCAAATTAAAAATAATTTTTATCTGCATCTAGCTCTGAAAAAATATTTGGGCTTCTAGCAGTGTGTGGGACTTGGTCTATTAGTCCATCTATACTGACCTCCATCAGGTTGCAAATTAAAAATAATTTTTATCTGCATCTAGCTCTGAAAAAATATTTGGCCTTCTAGCAGTGTGTGGGACTTGGTCTATTAGTCCATCTATACTGACCTCCATCAGGTTGCAAATTAAAAATAATTTTTATCTGCATCTAGCTCTGAAAAAATATTTGGCCTTCTAGCAGTGTGTGGGACTTGGTCTATTAGTCCATCTATACTGACCTCCATCAGATTGCAAACTGAATATAATTTTTTTCTGCATCTAGCTCTGAAAAAATATTTAGGCTTTTAGCAGTGTTTGGGACTTGTTCTATTAGTCCATCTATACTGACATCCATCAGGTTGCAAATTGAGTATAATTTTTTTCTGCATCTAGCTCTGAAAAAATATTTGGGCTTCTAGCAGTGTGTGGGACTTGGTCTATTAGTCCATCTATACTGACCTCCATCAGGTTGCAAATTGAATCTAATTTTTTCTGCATCTGGCTCTGAAAAAATATTTAGGCTTTTAGCAGTGTTTGGGACTTGTTCTATTAGTCCATCTATACTGACCTCCATCAGGTTGCAAATTGAATATAATTTTTTTCTGCATCTAGCTCTGAAAAAATATTTGGCCTTCTAGCAGTGTGTGGGACTTGGTCTATTAGTCCATCTATACTGACCTCCATCAGGTTGCAAATTGAATCTAATTTTTTTCTGCATCTAGCTCTGAAAAAATATTTGGGCTTCTAGCAGTGTGTGGGACTTGTTCTATTAGTCCATCTATACTGATCTCCATCAGGTTGCAAATTGAATATAATTTTTTTCTGCTTCTAGCTCTGAAAAAATATTTGGGCTTCTAGCAGTGTGTGGGACTTGTTCTATTAGTCCATCTATACAGACCTCCATCAGGTTGCAAATTGAATATAATTTGTTTCTGCATCTAGCTCTGAAAAAATATTTGGGCTTCTAGCAGTGTGTGGGACTTGGTCTATTAGTCCATCTATACTGACCTCCATCAGGTTGCAAATTGAATATAATTTTTTTCTGCATCTAGCTCTGAAAAAATATTTGGGCTTCTAGCAGTGTGTGGGACTTGGTCTATTAGTCCATCTATACTGACCTCCATCAGGTTGCAAATTAAAAATAATTTTTATCTGCATCTAGCTCTGAAAAAATATTTGGCCTTCTAGCAGTGTGTGGGACTTGGTCTATTAGTCCATCTATACTGACCTCCATCAGATTGCAAATTGAATATAATTTTTTTCTGCATCTAGCTCTGAAAAAATATTTAGGCTTTTAGCAGTGTTTGGGACTTGTTCTATTAGTCCATCTATACTGACCTCCATCAGGTTGCAAATTGAATATAATTTTTTTCTGCATCTAGCTCTGAAAAAATATTTGGGCTTCTAGCAGTGTGTGGGACTTGGTCTATTAGTCCATCTATACTGACCTCCATCAGGTTGCAAATTGAATCTAATTTTTTTCTGCATCTGGCTCTGAAAAAATATTTAGGCTTTTAGCAGTGTTTGGGACTTGTTCTATTAGTCCATCTATACTGACCTCCATCAGGTTGCAAATTGAATATAATTTTTTTCTGCATCTAGCTCTGAAAAAATATTTGGCCTTCTAGCAGTGTGTGGGACTTGGTCTATTAGTCCATCTATACTGACCTCCATCAGGTTGCAAATTGAATCTAATTTTTTTCTGCATCTAGCTCTGAAAAAATATTTGGGCTTCTAGCAGTGTGTGGGACTTGTTCTATTAGTCCATCTATACTGATCTCCATCAGGTTGCAAATTGAATATAATTTTTTTCTGCATCTTGCTCTGAAAAAATATTTGGCCTTCTAGCAGTGTGTGGGACTTGTTCTATTAGTCCATCTATACAGACCTCCATCAGGTTGCAAATTAAATATAATTTGTTTCTGCATCTAGCTCTGAAAAAATATTTGGGCTTCTAGCAGTGTGTGGGACTTGGTCTATTAGTCCATCTATACTGACCTCCATCAGGTTGCAAATTGAATATAATTTTTTTCTGCATCTAGCTCTGAAAAAATATTTGGGCTTCTAGCAGTATGTGGGACTTTGTCTATTAGTCCATCTATACTGACCTCCATCAGGTTGCAAATTGAATATAATTTTTTTCCGCATCTAGCTCTGAAAAAATATTTGGGCTTCTAGCAGTGTGTGGGACTTGTTCTATTAGTCCATCTATACTGACCTCCATCAGGTTGCAAATTGAATATAATTTTGTTCTGCATCTAGCGCTGAAAAAATATTTGGCCTTCTAGCAGTGTGTGGGACTTGTTCTATTAGTCCATCTATACTGACCTCCATCAGGTTGCAAATAGTGTTGAACCACCCCCGTAGTGTTCGAGTTCGGTTCGGTTCGTCGAACACCCGTGTGTTCGCCGAACTGTTCGTCGAACTGTTCGTCGAACACCTTCGAACACCGTTAAAACCAATGGCAGGCAAACAAAAACACATAGAAACACATAGAAAACACCTTCAAAGGTGTCCAAAAGCTGACAAACTGCTCAGAAGACACAACTAACACATGGAAAAGTGACAAGTACATATAGTCATGCGAAAAGAAAAGAGGTGGAGGAGTAAAAGGAGGGGGAGACACAGATATAGGCATGTCATGCCCTTCTAAAATCCAAAAAGTGAGAAGCCGAGACGGCCAGTCCGCTCCTGCCCGTGCCACCTCCGTGTCGCCGGGTTTGTGCCAGAGCCGCGGTGAACCCTGACGGCCAGCCCCCCTCTCCCAATACTGGTGCCTGTCCGCTAGTGGGTCGAGAGAGCCCCCCTGTGGTGGAGGCAGCTCTAAGCTTTTTAATTTAAATTGTCCCTCTAATTTGAATGAATACACTTTAAATCCATTTACAAGGATCTATTGGAGGGCAAGTCTCATGCCAGCAGCCGCGTAATTCCAGCTCCAGTAGCGTCCACTAAAGCTGCTGCAGTTAAAAAGCTTTTATAAGGATCGAGCTCGGCTGTCCACCGCAAGGCATCCTAGTGCCAGTCCCAGCCCCTATGCCTTGGGGTGCCTCCTGATGCTCTTCACTAAGTATCCCGTGGTCCCGAAGCATTTCCTTTGAAAAAATTAAGTGTCCAAACTACAGGTGGTGTAGCTTGCTTAACAGCCGGGATAATCCGCTGACTAGCAGACACTGCTACCAGGCACAAAGTATTTCCTGGGCTAGATGCAGTTAAAAATTTGTAAGTAGATACTCTCGTTGGATGCTGAGAAAGCATTCCATAGAGTCTCCTGGCACGCCATATATGATTCTCTTAAAAAGCTTGGGGTAGGGGTCTAGGGGACCCTTTTATAGCCAAAATCTCGGCCCTGTATCACAATACGTCACCTAGGCTGAAGATAAATGGAACTGTAGCACCGAGGGCTCGGTTGCTACAGACGTATTGCACCTCACCCAGAGGTGTGATATCTCACTCTCAGATAAGGATGGAGTGTGGATCAGGACCCGACACCTGCATGCATTACACCACATTGCCGTGGGGCAGGGCGACCAATATGCCCCTGAGATGGGCACGACAGTCCCTGTCCCTGGCTGGAGTGGGGGGAGGGAACACTGAGGAAGGGGAACCCTGCAGTGCAGGAGCAGGGAGGAAGCAGTTCCTGGGTGCATTGAGAATGGAGTATAAAAGGTGGGCACCATCTTAGTTCAGTGCAGAGAAGTCTGAGCAGAAGTGGCAGGAAGCAGGGGCTCTGCATGAGCTCTGCTCCGGAGGCGGGCCTAGTAACAGAGGCCCAGGCCTGCAAGAGGGAGAAGGAAGGAAGAGGAGCGGAGAAGGCTCCAGGAACGAGGAATGAAGGGATCCCAGGGGTGCGGACGGGCGAGTCGCCACCGCACGCCCGAATCCACCTGCGTGGAGGGGTCAGGCCAAAGGGGGAGACCGGTCCCCGAACTAGTGGAGGCAGGAAACGACCCTCAGCTAGAAACCGGAGGCTCTGACATTTTATGTGGCGCAGCCCCTTGCTCCACCCGCTAGGAAGGCACCACATAGGGTCAGGGAAACTGGCACCAAGTTTACCAAGAGGAGGCCCGAGGCAGCCGGACAGAAGTGTTGGTAAGAAAGGCCAGACAAAGGACACACAAAGGGGGTCCTGTGAAGCGCTCCAAAGTTATCTGGGAGTTGTCTGAGCCCCTCACCTGGTGAGCACAGTACGACGTGGGCAGCCGTTACCTGCAGACGTGGTCTGGATAATAAGAACTGTGAGTAAAGGCCCTGAACTGCATCACTGACTCCGTGTCGTTACTGCTGCTGCCCTGCACCATCACCCCCATCCTCCGCATACACTGCCCTGAGGCTATACTCCTCCCGTGGGGAGTTATGCTACGCTCTGCTGCACCCACAACACCAGCCTTAGCGGTCTGCCCTGTAGCGGCGGTTCACTCTGACCGCAATCCACGGGTGGCGTAGTCGGACATTTAAACATCAAAACCACATAAATAGTTCTGCCACTGGTTTGACCGCCCTGAGCCACGGAACCGGATCGCCGCCACGAAGACTACAACCACCAGCATCCACCAAAAAGGGTCCGGCTCCGGGTGTCCCAAGGCCCAGGGGGTGCGTCAGAACATTTTCATCACCTTTCACAATCACCAATGGGACAAGGCAGGGATGTCCTCTGTCCCCTCTCTTATACATCCTAGTGACGGAGCACCTGATCTCATCAATTCGCCATAACCCCAATATTAGGTGGATTGAGGTGGGAGGCACCGAGTACAAGTGCTCTCTATTTGCTGATGATGTCCTAGTATATATCACTCAATCACATATATCCATCCCTGCTGTTATGGCTGAAATAGATCACTTTGTTACATGGTAAAATTTTAAAATCAATGCAGCGAAGTCTGAGGCCCTCGATGTCTCCCTCCCTATATCCATATAGGATTCCATCCAGTCCAACTTTCCCTTTGCCTGGCCCTCACAGAGTATCAAATACTTAGGAATTCCTATTCATAGAGACCTCTCCCATCTATGTTATCTTAATTTTGGGCCCTTTATTGAACAATTCCATACAGACCACGGTTGGCAAGTTAGAACTGTAAGATTCACTACGTGAACCACTGGTGTTTTGTGGGAAAGCACATGTACACCGCGTTCCAAATTATTATGCAAAAAGTGTTTAGGAGTGATAAGGGAAGAATTTGTTTGTTTGTCAGTTAAACTCATTGATGGTGATGTGTGTCAGGGCTCTTTATATCACTGTAAGCAATTGCAGACACCTGTGCTAATTAGTTTGGCAGGTGTGTCCAATGAAAGGCAAGACTACTTAAGAAGGCTGTCTCACATTATTAAGCAGCCTACATTTTCTGCCAAAATGGGAAAGAAAAAGGATGTGTCGGCTGCCGAGAAGCAAAAATTGTGGAGTGTTTAGGTCAAGGCATGACTACAATCAACATTGTGCGATGATCAGGATGAAGTGTCTTGGCAATCAAGAAGTATGTAGCTGATTCACAGTACACACGTGTGCGTGCTGATAAGGGCAAATTGAGGACTCTTTCCTACAGGCAATTACGTCAGGTTGAAAGAGCAGCGGCAAAAAAGCCTTGTCATAGCAGCAGACAAGTTTTTGAAGCTGCTTGTGCCTCCAACGTCCCCCGAACAACAAGATGCAGGGTCCTTCAGAGGTTTGCAGCTGTGCATATGCCATCCTGTCGACCTCCTCTATCCACTTCACACAAGCAGAAACGGCTCCAGTGGGCCAAACATTACATGAAGACTGATTTCGAAACTGTTTTGTTCACGGATGAGTGCCGTGCAGCGCTCGATGGTCCAGATGAATGGAGTGGAGGATGGCTGGTTGATGGACACCCCACGCAAACACGGCTACAGCGCCAACAAGGAGGAGGTGGAGTAATGTTTTGGGCTGGAATCATGGGGAGAGAGATTGTCGGCCCCTTTAGGATCCCTGAAGGCGCTAAAGATGAACTCCATAATGTATGTGGATTTTCTCAAACAGCACTTCCTGCCATGGTTCAAGAAGAAGAACCGTGTATTTCACAGCAAGATCATTTTTCTGCATGATAATGCACCATCTCATGCTGCACATAAAACATCTGCATCTCTGGCTGATATGGGCATAAAAGGGGACAAACTTATGGTGTGACCCCCATGCTCCCCTGACCTCTACCCCATTCAGAACCTTTGGAGCATCATTAAAAGGAGTGTCTATGATGGCGGGAGGCAGTTCACATCTAAGCAACAGCTCTGGGAGGGTATTCTGTCCTCATGCAAAACAATTGAAGCAGAAACCATCCAAAACCTGACAAATTCAATGGACGAGAGAGTTCAGAAGCTCCTTTCGAACAAGGGGTCCTATGTGAAAATGTAACATCACCTAGAATAAAGTTTTGAGTTGAAAACTGTTTGATTTCAGTTTCTAACAACCTGCTAATGCTTATAATTTCAAAAATGACCATTTTTTTGGTCTTTATTAAAATGAAAAGGTTGATCGAAAAGTTTGGGGGATCTAAGAGTGTGGCAACCCAGTAGTCATGATTACTTCGAATTCTGACAATATGAGGGTCATGCTGCAGGTAGTGCAGCAAGAAGGCACTTATGTGTCTTGCGCATCTCGGAGCCCCAAAATTATTTTCCGGGCTAGATGCAGCTAAAAATTATTTTTAATTTTAAATCTGGTGAAGCTTATTATAGATGGCCTAATAGGATCAGTGCTGCACACTGCTACAAAGCCCAAATTATTTTCCAGTCAAGATACAGATAAACATGATTAGTAATTTGAAAGCTTAAAACGGTTGGTAGGGTGATTTTAACCAATCATCAAGCTTTTACTCTCCCCAGGATGACACAGGGGTAGAAAAGTCGTTTCGGATCCATGATTTGTTCATCTTTATGAACGTGAGTCTGTCTACATTATCAGTGGAGAGCCGCGTGCGCTTATCTGTCAGCACACCACCAGCAGCGCTGAACACACGTTCAGACAGAACGCTGGCTGCGGGGCATGACAAGATCTCCAAGGCGTAAGTGGCTAGCTCCGGCCATTTATCCAGATTGGAAGCCCAAAAAGAGCAAGGGTCCAGTGACACAGTCGAGGCTTCAATGTTTACTTGGAGATACTCTTGTACCATCGTCTCTAGGCGTTGACTATGTGTCAGACTTCTTGTCTCCTGTGGCCTTGCAAAGGATGGGCTAAAAAAGTGGTGAAATGATTCCGCAAAATTGATGTTACCAGCAGATACTGTGGTTCTGTTACGGTTTGAGTGCTGAACACTTGACGGTCCCACGGTTGGCAAGTTGGAACTGTGAGATTCACTACGTGCACCACTGGTATTTTGTGGAAAAGCACATGTAAGATTCTGCAACAGTCTCTGCTGATACTCCTGCATGCGTGCATCCCTTTCTATGGCAGGAATAATTTCTGCAAATTTACTTTTGTACCGGGGATCTAACAGTGTGGCAACCCAGTAGTCAGGATTATTTCTAATTCTCACAATTCGAGGGTCATGTTGCAGGTAGTGCAGCAAGAAGGCACTCATGTGTGTTGCGCATCCAGGAGCACCAAGTCCCTGTTGTGTTGGTGGCGAGGTAACAATCATGCTTCCTTCCTCTGTCCTCTCCCCCCAACCTCGCACAACAGAAATGTGATCAAGGTCTCCCTCATCTGATGAGTCTTCCATCAGTTCGTCCTCCACTTCTTCCTGGGCTCCTGCACCTTCCTCACTAGTTTGGCTGCTACCATGCGCCCTGGTTAAACCATCTCCCCCACCCTCACATGCCTGCCGCCTTGGTGCTGCCGACCGTCTGGACCTTGCAGATGTTAGCCCTTCCGCATACAACTCCTCCTCCTCTACTTCCTCCACCTCCTCTTGTGCCACCACCTGACTCCGAATTCTGTTTAACATGTGCTCCAGCATGTAAATCACCGGAATAGTCATGCTGATAATGGCATCGTCAGCACTAAACATCTTCGTCGCCATTTCAAAACTGTGCAGAAGGGTGCATAGGTCCCTGATCTGAGACCACTCCTCCAGCGTGATTTGCCCCACCTCTGAATCTCGTTGGCCCAGGCTATACGTCAGAACGTATTGCACCAGGGCTTGTCGGTGCTGCCACAGTCGCTGCAACATGTGCAGAGTTGAATTCCACCGGGTAGGCACATCGCATTTTAGCCGGTGAAGTGGCAGGCCCAACGACTTCTGTAGAGATGTAAGTCGCTGAGCTGCGGGATGCGAACGGCGGAAGTGAGCACACAGCGACCGTGCCCTCTGCAGAAGGCCATCTAGTCTGGGATAGTGGGCTAAAAATTGCTGGACAACCAGGTTCAACACGTGAGCCATACAAGGCACGTGTGTGACATTGCCCCGGCGAAGGGCCGCACCCAGGTTTGCAGCATTGTCGCACACGGCCTTCCCTGGTTTCAGGTCCAGTGGAGACAACCATTCATGAAATTGGTTCTCCAGAGCTGACCACAACTCCTCAGCTGTGTGACTCACATTTCCCAGACATTTCAATGTAAAAACCGCCTGATGACGTTGAGCCCTACTGCCAGCATAGTAAGGAGGTGTGCAGGATCCCTTCTGCGCAGTTAGAAAGCTTGTGGCATGACCAGACAGGCTTTGGGTGCAGGTGGAAGACCGAGAGGAGGTTGAGGAGGCAGAAGCAGTGGAGGAAAAATGACATAAAGAGGATTGACGCACAACTCGTGGGGACGGCAAGACTTGGACAGCAGCCCCTTGTCCTGCTGTCACCATAGTTACCCAGTGCCCAGTCAGCGACATGTAACGCCCCTGTCCATGCCTACTCGTCCAAGTGTCTGTGGTGAAATGCACCCTGTCACACACAGAGTTTCTCAAAGAAGCGGTGATGTTGTGTGCGACATGCTGGTGGAGCGCAGGCACACCTTTCTTTGAGAAGTAGTGCCGACTGGGCATCTGGTACTGGGGCACTGCGACGGACATAAGGTCTCGAAAATCCTCTGTGTCCACCAGGCGGAAAGGCAGCATTTCTGTAGCCAAGAGCTTGCAGATGGTGAAATTCAACCTCTTAGCTTTCTCATGGCTAGGAGGAAATGGTCTTTTACTTGTCCACATCTGAGGGACCGAGGGCTGGCTATTGTGCTTAGACGGGGTTGATAAGGATGTCCCCGGCAAACTGCCGGTCTGTGAGGAAGATGCAGGCGGACATGTTAGGTTGCCTTGATCCAAAGGTGGTGCTATCGATGTCGGACAGCGCTCAAGACCAGCTGGTGTTACCACCTCCAAAGAAAATGATGACCTGCCAATCACGCTGGCTGTTGCGGGTAAAGAGGTGGCAGGTCTGTGCCCCAAAACAGGTGTGACTGCTGTCCCCCCAGTCACAGAGGATGAAGAGGCCGCGGATGCACAAGATATGGCAGTCGGTGGTTGGCCCGGCCGGCTAGACCGCATTGTAGCACACTGAGCTTCCCACTGCAACTTATGCTTCATGTCCATGTGCCGGTTCATGCATGAAGTACTCAAACTATGTATTTTTTGGCCTCTACTTAGCTTTTGCTGACAAATGTTACAGATAACACGAGTTGGGTCATCTTTATCGATCTGAAAAAATGCCCAGGCTATGCAAGGCTTAGCACCCATGCGACCTGAAGAGCCACCACGACTTGTGGTGAGAGGCAGAGTTGTGTTTGAGGATGCAGTTGTTGACGTGCTTCCAGTACTACGTCTCTGTCCAGGAAGGCGCAACCTGACCTCGTCGTCACTAGCATCTTCCTCCACCTCCTCTGCTGACCTCATCTCTTGGCTGACTGTGGGTTGACAGTAAGTGGGATCTCCGACCTCATCATCATCACCCTGTGCGTTATCACACCCGTCGTCTTCAGAGCCAACCTGTTCCTGCCCTGACAAAAAACTAAAGTGGTCACTCCAATCAGGTATTTGAGTCTTATCATCGTCTTCCTCATTGTCTCCACCAACAGGAGTTACAGTTTGGGAATGAGGGTCTACATTATGGTCAGAACCTTCTGCGTCTTGTCCTGGATCCGACTCATAAAGATTCTGGGCATCAGTGCAGATCATTTCCTCGTCTGGATTCACAGAAGCGCTGGAGTCGACCTCTGATTCCCAGGCTATAGTATGAGTAAACAGCTCTGCAGACTCAACCATCTGTTCTACCTCATACTCAGACGGGCAGCTGGAGATTTGGGAGCTGTGAGGAAGCAAGTGCGATTTGGGTGACACCTTTGAGGACTGGAGTATTTGTGATGTTGAAGTTGATGTGGAGGAGAGCCCACTTAAAGGAGCACTTGATATCCGTTGAAGCACCTGCTGTTTTTGTGCCTCATCTGGAATTTGTAGCGATTGGCGTGGCCGTAAGAAAGGGATCTTATCACATTGTCCGCTAAAAGAAGTAGACATTTTAGTTTGGCTGGAAGATGGTCTTTCTTCTGCACCTACCCCACGGACACAACCTTTTTTCCCCTTCCCAACACGCCTATTCCCCTTTCCACCAGCAGCAGGCCTTTTTCCACTCATTTTGGTGGTTAACTAATTCACAACTCTGAAGTTGTTTGCACAAAAAAACAATGGATGGTAACCGAGCAGAGCTGAGTGGCCAAACTGTGGTATTAGGCCAAAACTATTGGCTGGGTTAGATGCAGAAAAAAATTATTTTTAATTTGCAACCTGATGGAGGTCAGTATAGATGGACTAATAGACCAAGTCCCACACACCGCTAGAAGCCCAAATATTTTTTCAGAGCTAGATGCAGAAAATTTTTTTATTCAATTTGCAACCTGATGGAGGTCAGTATAGATGGACTAATAGACCAAGTCCCACACACTGCTAGAAGCCCAAATATTTTTTCAGAGCTAGATGCAGAAAAAAATTATTTTTAATTTGCAACCTGATGGAGGTCAGTATAGATGGACTAATAGACCAAGTCCCACACACTGCTAGAAGCCCAAATATTTTTTCAGAGCTAGATGCAGAAAAAAATTATTTTTAATTTGCAACCTGATGGAGGTCAGTATAGATGGACTAATAGACCAAGTCCCACACACTGCTAGAAGCCCAAATATTTTTTCAGAGCTAGATGCAGAAAAAAATTATTTTTAATTTGCAACCTGATGGAGGTCAGTATAGATGGACTAATAGACCAAGTCCCACACACCGCTAGAAGCCCAAATATTTTTTCAGAGCTAGATGCAGAAAAAAATTATTTTTAATTTGCAACCTGATGGAGGTCAGTATAGATGGACTAATAGACCAAGTCCCACACACCGCTAGAAGCCCAAATATTTTTTCAGAGCTGGATGCAGAAATTTTTTTTATTCAATTTGCAACCTGATGGAGGTCAGTATAGATGGACTAATAGACCAAGTCCCACACACTGCTAGAAGCCCAAATATTTTTTCAGAGCTAGATGCAGAAAAAAATTATTTTTAATTTGCAACCTGATGGAGGTCAGTATAGATGGACTAATAGACCAAGTCCCACACACTGCTAGAAGCCCAAATATTTTTTCAGAGCTAGATGCAGAAAAAAATTATTTTTAATTTGCAACCTGATGGAGGTCAGTATAGATGGACTAATAGAACAAGTCCCACACGCTGCTAGAAGCCCAAATATTTTTTCAGAGATAAATGAAGAAAAAAATTATTTTTAATTTGCAACCTGATGGAGGTCAGTATAGATGGACTAATAGACCAAGTCCCACACACTGCTAGAAGCCCAAATATTTTTTCAGAGCTAGATGCAGAAAAAAATTATTTTTAATTTGCAACCTGATGGAGGTCAGTATAGATGGACTAATAGACCAAGTCCCACACACTGCTAGAAGCCCAAATATTTTTTCAGAGCTAGATGCAGAAAAAAATTATTTTTAATTTACAACCTGATGGAGGTCAGTATAGATGGACTAATAGACCAAGTCCCACACACCGCTAGAAGCCCAAATATTTTTTCAGAGCTAGATGCAGAAAAAAAATTATATTCAATTTGCAACCTGCTGGACGTCAGTATAGAAGGACTAATAGAACAAGTCCCACACACTGCTAGAAGCCCAAATATTTTTTCAGAGCTAAATGAAGAAAAAAATTATTTTTAATTTGCAACCTGATGGAGGTCAGTATAGATGGACTAATAGACCAAGTCCCACACACTGCTAGAAGCCCAAATATTTTTTCAGAGCTAGATGCAGAAAAAAATTATTTTTAATTTGCAACCTGATGGAGGTCAGTATAGATGGACTAATAGACCAAGTCCCACACACCGCTAGAAGCCCAAATATTTTTTCAGAGCTAGATGCAGAAAATTTTTTTATTCAATTTGCAACCTGATGGAGGTCAGTATAGATGGACTAATAGACCAAGTCCCACACACTGCTAGAAGCCCAAATATTTTTTCAGAGCTAGATGCAGAAAAAAATTATTTTTAATTTGCAACCTGATGGAGGTCAGTATAGATGGACTAATAGACCAAGTCCCACACACTGCTAGAAGCCCAAATATTTTTTCAGAGCTAGATGCAGAAAAAAAATATTTTTAATTTGCAACCTGATGGAGGTCAGTACAGATGGACTAATAGACCAAGTCCCACACACCGCTAGAAGCCCAAATATTTTTTCAGAGCTAGATGCAGAAAAAAATTATATTCAGTTTGCAACCTGATGGAGGTCAGTATAGATGGACTAATAGAATGATGCTATGCCCAAAAGATTTTACTTCACTAGGTGCAGTAAAAAAATTGGTATTCTATACACAGGTGGTATATCTTGCAACACAGATAGGCTACTCCACTGACTAACACACTCTGCAATAGGCCAAAAAGGATTAGCTTTGCTAGATTCAGCCAAATGCTGTGAAAAAAACTTGCACAGCACTGGCACAGACCTGCCTGGCAAAAACTGATAGGAACTGATGTAACCTAGTCCTGAAAAGGACTCCAATTACAATTAGTCTTTACTCCCACAATCTATCTATTTAAGAGCACAGACCTGCCTGATAAAAGTCGTAGGAAATGCTGTAACCTAGTCCTTAAAAGGACTGCAATCACAACTATTCCCTACTCCCAAGCTATCTGTATATTTGTGCGAAAATTGGCTTGAAATTAACAAGGTATATCGCACACAGCAACAGCGGTGCCGTCTAACACGCAGCTGCAGCAGTGAGAAAATGGTGGCGACGGGGAAAATGGCTTGGTCTTATAGGGCAAGGACATGTGACATACACTGCCAATCACACATGCCCTTGCTTGTGTGAAAAAAAGCACTTCGCTTCGTGTGTGCGCTGCTGATAGGCTGACAGATTGCACCTCCCCACTGCAAATGCGGGAAAGAGAAAAAAAAATGGAGATCTTCATTGTTCCTGCAGAGATCCATCCCCTGCCCCTCCCCCCGCCCCGCTGTACACTCAAACTGCGTATTAACATTAATTTTCATCATTACTGAGAAAAAATCCAGTTATGATTTTGGTGCACGAACAGTTATCGAACATAACCTCGAACAGCCGAATTTTTCTCAAATTGTTCGTGTTCGCCGACCGGCTCGAACACCGCCCAAAACAGCTCGAATTTGAGATTGGCGAACAGTTCGAGTAGAACAACGCTCATCTCTAGTTGCAAATTAAAAATAATTTTTATCTGCATCTAGCTCTGAAAAAATATTTGGCCTTCTAGCAGTGTGTGGGACTTGTCCTATTAGTCCATATATACTGACCTTCATCAGGTTGCAAATTAAAAATATTTTTTTGTCTGCATCTAGCTCTGAAAAAATATTTGGCCTTCTAGCAGTGTGTGGGACTTGGTCTATTGGTCCATCTATACTGACCTCCATCAGGTTGCAAATTGAATATAATTTTTTTCTGCATCTAGCTCTCAAAACATATTTGTCCTTCTAGCAGTGTGTGGGACTTGTTCTATTAGTCCATCTATACTGACCTCCATCAGGTTGCAAATTGAATATAATATTTTTCTGCATCTGGCTCTGAAAAAATATTTAGGCTTTTAGCAGTGTTTGGGACTTGTTCTATTAGTCCAGCTTTACTGACCTCCATCAGGTTGCAAATTGAATATAATTTTATTCTGCATCTAGCTCTGAAAAAATATTTGGCCTTCTAGCAGTGTGTGGGACTTGGTCTATTAGTCCATCTATACTGACCTCCATCAGGTTGCAAATTGAATCTAATTTTTTTCTGCATCTAGCTCTGAAAAAATATTTGGGCTTCTAGCAGTGTGTGGGACTTGTTCTATTAGTCCATCTATACTGATCTCCATCAGGTTGCAAATTGAATATAATTTTTTTCTGCATCTAGCTCTGAAAAAATATTTGGGCTTCTAGCAGTGTGTGGGACTTGTTCTATTAGTCCATCTATACAGACCTCCATCAGGTTGCAAATTGAATATAATTTGTTTCTGCATCTAGCTCTGAAAAAATATTTGGGCTTCTAGCAGTGTGTGGGACTTGGTTTATTAGTCCATCTATACTGACCTCCATCAGGTTGCAAATTGAATATAATTTTTTTCTGCATCTAGCTCTGAAAAAATATTTGGGCTTCTAGCAGTATGTGGGACTTGGTCTATTAGTCCATCTATACTGACCTCCATCAGGTTGCAAATTGAATATAATTTTTTTCTGCATCTAGCTCTCAAAACATATTTGTCCTTCTAGCAGTGTGTGGGACTTGTTCTATTAGTCCATCTATACTGACCTCCATCAGGTTGCAAATTGAATATAATATTTTTCTGCATCTGGCTCTGAAAAAATATTTAGGCTTTTAGCAGTGTTTGGGACTTGTTCTATTAGTCCAGCTATACTGACCTCCATCAGGTTGCAAATTGAATATAATTTTATTCTGCATCTAGCTCTGAAAAAATATTTGGCCTTCTAGCAGTGTGTGGGACTTGGTCTATTAGTCCATCTATACTGACCTCCATCAGGTTGCAAATTGAATCTAATTTTTTTCTGCATCTAGCTCTGAAAAAATATTTGGGCTTCTAGCAGTGTGTGGGACTTGTTCTATTAGTCCATCTATACTGATCTCCATCAGGTTGCAAATTGAATATAATTTTTTTCTGCATCTAGCTCTGAAAAAATATTTGGGCTTCTAGCAGTGTGTGGGACTTGTTCTATTAGTCCATCTATACAGACTTCCATCAGGTTGCAAATTGAATATAATTTGTTTCTGCATCTAGCTCTGAAAAAATATTTGGGCTTCTAGCAGTGTGTGGGACTTGGTTTATTAGTCCATCTATACTGACCTCCATCAGGTTGCAAATTGAATATAATTTTTTTCTGCATCTAGCTCTGAAAAAATATTTGGGCTTCTAGCAGTATGTGGGACTTGGTCTATTAGTCCATCTATACTGACCTCCATCAGGTTGCAAATTGAATATAACTTTTTTCCGCATCTAGCTCTGAAAAAATATTTGGGCTTCTAGCAGTGTGTGGGACTTGTTCTATTAGTCCATCTATACTGACCTCCATCAGGTTGCAAATTGAATATAATTTTTTTCTGCATCTAGCGCTGAAAAAATATTTGGCCTTCTAGCAGTGTGTGGGACTTGTTCTATTAGTCCATCTATACTGACCTCCATCAGGTTGCAAATTAAAAATAATTTTTATCTGCATCTAGCTCTGAAAAAATATTTGGGCTTCTAGCAGTGTGTGGGACTTGGTCAATTAGTCCATCTATACTGACCTCCATCAGGTTGCAAATTGAATATAATTTTTTTCTGCATCTAGCTCTGAAAACATATTTGTCCTTCTAGCAGTGTGTGGGACTTGTTCTATTAGTCCATCTATACTGACCTCCATCAGGTTGCAAATTGAATATAATATTTTTCTACATCTAGCTCTGAAAAAATATTTGGCCTTCTAGCAGTGTGTGGGACTTGTTCTATTAGTCCATCTATACTGACCTCCATCAGGTTGCAAACTAAATAAAAAAATTTTCTGCATCTACCTCTGAAAAAATATTTGGGCTTCTAGCAGTTTGTGGGACTTGTTCTACTAGTCCATCTATTCTGACCTCCATCAGGTTGCAAATTGAATATAATTTTTTTCTGCTTCTAACCCAGCCAATAGTTTTGGCCTAATACCACAGTTTGGCCACTCAGCTCTGCTCGGTTCCCATCCATTGTTTTTTTGTGCAAACAACTCCAGAGTTGTGAATTAGTTAACCACCACAATGAGTGGAAAAAGGCCTGCTGCTGGTGGAAAGGGGAATAGGCGTGTTGGGAAGGGGAAAAAAGGTTGTGTCCGTGGGGTAGGTGTTAAAGCAACAGTAACATCTGAAGAAGAAAGACCATCTAACAGCCAAACAAAAATGTCTACTTCTTTTAGCGGACAATGTGATAATATCCCTTTCTTACGGCCACGCCATTCGCTGCAAATTCCAGATGAGGCACAAAAACAGCAGGTGCTTCAACGGATATCAAGTGTTCCTTTAAGTAGGCTCTCCTCCACATCAACTTCAACATCACAAGTACTCCAGTCCTCAAAGGTGTCACCCCAATCGCACTTGCTTCCTCACAGCTCCCAAATCTCCAGCTGCCCGTCTGAGTATGAGGTAGAACAGATGGTTGAGTCTGCAGAGCTGTTTACTCATACTATAGCCTGGGAATCAGAGGTCGGCTCCAGCGCTTCTGTGAATCCAGACGAGGAAATGATCTGCACTGATGCCCAGAATCTTTATGAGTCGGATCCAGGACCAGACGCTGAAGGTTCTGACCATAATGTAGACCCTCATTCCCAAACTGTAACTCCTGTTGGTGGAGACAATGAGGAAGACGATGATGAGACTCAAATACCTGATTGGAGCGACAACTTTAGTTTTTTGTCAGGGCAGGAACAGGTTGGCTCTGAGGACGACGGGTGTGATAACGCACAGGGTGATGATGATGAGGTTGGAGATCCCACTTACTGTCAACCCACAGTCAGCCAAGAGATGAGGTCAGCAGAGGAGGTGGAGGAGAATGCTAGTGACGACGAGGTCAGGTTGCACCTTCCTGGACAGAGACGTAGTACTGGAAGCACGGCAACAACTGCATCCTCAAACACAACTCTGCCTCTCACCACTAGTCGTGGTGGCTCTTCAGGTCGCATGGGTGCTAAGCCTTGCATAGCCTGGGCATTTTTTCAGATCGATAAAGATGACCCAACTCGTGTTATCTGTAACATTTGTCAGCAAAAGCTAAGTAAAGGCCAAAAAATACATAGCTTGAGTACTTCATGCATGAACCGGCACATGGACATGAAGCATAAGTTGCAGTGGGAAGCTCACTGTGCTACAATGCGGCCTAGCCGGCCGGGCCAACCACCGTCTGCCATATCTTGTGCATCCGCGGCCTCTTCATCCTCTGTGACTGGGGGGACAGCAGTCACACCTGTTTTGGGGCGCAGACCTGCCACCTCTTTACCCGCAACAGCCAGTGTGATTGGCAGGTCATCATTTTCTTTGGAGGTGGTAACACCAGCTGGTGTTGAGCACTGTCCGACATCGATAGCACCACCTTTGGATCAAGGCAACCTAACATGTCAGCCTGCATCTTCCTCACAGACCGGCAGTTTGCCGGGGACACCCTTATCAACCCCGTCTAAGCACAATAGCCAGCCCTCGGTCCCTCAGATGTGGACAAGTAAAAGACAATTTCCTCCTAGCCATGAGAAAGCTAAGAGGTTGAATTTCACCATCTGCAAGCTCTTGGCTACAGAAATGCTGCCTTTCCGCCTGGTGGACACAGAGGATTTTCGATACCTTATGTCCGTCGCAGTGCCCCAGTACCAGATGCCCAGTCGGCACTACTCAAAGAAAGGTGTGCCTGCGCTCCACCAGCATGTCGCACACAACATCACCGCTTCTTTGAGAAACTCTGTGTGTGACAGGGTGAATTTCACCACAGACACTTGGATGAGTAGGTATGGACAGGGGCGTTACATGTCGCTGACTGGGCTTTGGGTAACTATGGTGACAGCAGGACAAGGGGCTGCTGTCCAAGTCTTGCCGTCCCCACGAGTTGTGCGTCAATCCTCTTTATCTCAAAGTTCCTCCACTGCTTCTGCCTCCTCAACCTCCTCTCGGTCCTCCACCTGCACCCAAAGCCTGTCTGGTCATGCCACAAGCTTTCTAACTGCGCAGAAGGGATCCTGCACACCTCCTTACTATGCTGGCAGTAGGGCTCAACGTCATCAGGCAGTTTTTACTTTGAAATGTCTGGGAAATGTGAGTCACACAGCTGAGGAGTTGTGGTCAGCTCTGGAGAACCAATTTCATGAATGGTTGTCTCCACTGGACCTGAAACCAGGGAAGGACGTGTGCGACAATGCTGCAAACCTGGGTGCGGCCCTTCACGGGGCAATGTCACACACGTGCCTTGTATGGCTCACGTGTTGAACCTGGTTGTCCAGCAATTTTTAGCCCACTATCCCGGACTAGATGGCCTTCTGCAGAGGGCACAGTCGCTGTGTGCTCACTTCCGCCGTTCGCATCCCGCAGCTCAGCGACTTACATCTCTACAGAAGTAGATGGGCCTGCCACTTCACCGGCTAAAATGCGATGTGCCTACCCGGTGGAATTCAACTCTGCACATGTTGCAGCGACTGTGGCAGCACCGACAAGCCCTGGTGCAATACGTTCTGACGTATAGCCTGGGCCAACGAGATCCAGAGGTGGGGCAAATCACGCTGGAGGAGTGTTCTCAGATCAGGGACCTATGCACCCTTCTGCACAGTTTTGAAATGGCGACGAAGATGTTTAGTGCTGACAATGCCATTATCAGCATGACTATTCCGGTGATTTACAGTGCTGGCCAAAAGTATTGGCACCCCTGCAATTCTGTCAGATAATACTCAGTTTCTTCCTGAAAATGATTGCAATCACAAATTCTTTGGTATTATTCTCTTCATTTAATTTGTCTTCAATGAAAAAACACAAAAAGAATTGTCCTAAAGCCAAATTGGATATAATTCCAAACCAAACTTAAAAAAGGGGGTGGACAAAAGTGTTGGCACCCTTTGAAAAATCATGTGATGCTTCTCTAATTCGTGTAATTAACAGCACCTGTAACTTACCTGTGGCACCTAACAGGTGTTGGCAATAACTAAATCACACTTGCAGCCAGTTAACATGGATTAAAGTTGACTTAACCTCTGTCCTGTGTCCTTGTGTGTACCACATTGAGCATGGAGAAAAGAAAGAAGACCAAAGAATTGTCTGAGGACTTGAGAAACTAAATTGTGAGGAAGCATGAGCAATCTCAAGGCTACAAGTCCATCTCCAAAGACCTGAATGTCCCTGTGTCTTCTGTGTGCAGTGTCATCAAGAAGTTTAAAGCCCATGGCACTGTGGCTAACCTCCCTAGATGTGGACGGAAAAGAAAAATTGACGAGAGATTTCAACGCAAGATTGTGCGGATGGTGGATAAAGAACCTCGACTAACATCCAAACAAGTTCAAGCTGCCCTGCAGTCCGAGGGTACAACAGTGTCAACCTGTACTATCCGTCGATGTCTGAATGAAAAGGGACTGTATGGTAGGATACCCAGGAAGACCCCACTTCTTACCCCGAGACATAAAAAAGCCAGGCTGGAGTTTGCCAAAACTTACCTGAGAAAGCCTAAAACGTTTTGGAAGGATGTTCTCTGGTCAGATGAGACAAAAGTAGAGCTTTTTGGGAAAAAGCATCAATATAGAGTGTGCAGGAAAAAAAAAGAGGCATTCAAAGAATAGAACACGGTCCCTACAGTCAAACATGGTGGAGGTTCCCTGATGTTTTGGGGTTGCTTTGCTGGCTCTGGCACTGGACTGCTTGACCGTGTGCATGGCATTATGAAGTCTGAAGACTACCAACAAATCTTGCAGCATAATGTAGGGCCCAGTGTGAGAAAGCTGGGTCTCCCTCAGAGGTCATGGGTCTTCCAGCAGGACAATGACCCAAAACACACTTCCAAAAGCACTATAAAATGGTTTTAGAGAAAGCACTGGAGACTTCTAAGGTGGCCAGCAATGAGTCCAGACCTAAATCCCATAGAAAATCTGAGGAGAGATCTCAAAATGGCAGTTTGGAGAATGCACTCTTCAAATATCAGGGACCTGGAGCAGTTTGCCAAAGAAGAATGGTCTACAATTCCAGCAGAGCATTGTAAGAAACTCATTGATGGTTACCGGAAGCGGTTGTTCGCAGTTATTTTGGCTAAAGGTTGTGCAACCAAGTATTAGGCTGAGGGTGCCAATACTTTTGTCCGGCCCTTTTTTGGAGTTTTGTGTGAAATGATCAATGATTTGATTTTTGCTTCATTCTCTTTTGTGTTTTTTCCTTGCAAGCAAATTAAATGAAGAGAATAATATCAAAGAATTTGTGATTGCAATCATTTTCAGGAAGAAACTGAGTATTATCTGACAGAATTGCAGGGGTGCCAATACTTTTGGCCAGCACTGTACATGCTGGAGCACATGTTAAACAGAATTCGGAGTCAGGTGGTGGCACAAGAGGAGATGGAGGAAGTAGAGGAGGAGGAGTTGTATGCGGAAGGGCTAACATCTGCAAGGTCCAGACGGTCGGCAGCACCAAGGCGGCAGACATGTGAGGGTGGGGGAGATGGTTTTACCAGGGCGCATGGTAGCAGCCAAACTTGTGAGGAAGGTGCAGGAGCCCAGGAAGAAGTGGAGGACGAACTGATGGAAGACTAATCAGATGAGGGAGACCTTGATCACATTTCTGTTGTGCGAGGTTGGGGGGAGAGGACAGAGGAAGGAAGCATGATTGTTACCTCGCCACAAACACAACAGGGACTTGGTGCTCCCGGATGCGCAACACACATGAGTGCCTTCTTGCTGCACTACCTGCAACATGACCCTCGAATTCTGAGAATTAGAAATAATCCTGACTACTGGGTTGCCACACTGTTAGATCCCCGGTACAAAAGTAAATTTGCAGAAATTATTCCTGCCATAGAAAGGGATGCACGCATGCAGGAGTATCAGCAGAGACTGATGCAGAATCTTACATGTGCTTTTCCACAAAACACCAGTGGTGCACGTACTGAATCTCACAGTTCCAACTTGCCAACCGTGGGACCGTCGAGTGTTCAGCACTCAAACCGTAACAGAAACACAGTATCTGCTGGTAACATCAATTTTGCGGAATCATTTCACCACTTTTTTAGCCCATCCTTTGCAAGGCCACAGGAGACAAGAAGTCTGACACATAGTCAACGCCTAGAGACGATGATACAGGAGTATCTCCAAGTAAACATTGAAGCCATGACTGTGTCACTGGACCCTTGCTCTTTTTGGGCTTCCAATCTGGATAACTGGCCGGAGCTAGCCACTTACGCCTTGGAGATCTTGTCATGCCCCGCAGCCAGCGTTCTGTCTGAATGTGTGTTCAGCGCTGCTGGTGTTGTGCTGACAGATAAGCGCACGCGGCTCTCCACTGATAATGTAGACAGACTCACGTTTATAAAGATGAACAAATCATGGATCCGAAATGACTTTTCTACCCCTGTGTCATCCTGGGGAGAGTAAAAGCTTGATGATTGGTTAAAATCACCTCACCAACCATTTTAAGCTTTCAAATTACTAATCATGTTTATCTGTATCTTGGCTGGAAAATTATTTGGGCTTTGTAGCAGTGTGCAGTACTGATTCTATTAGGCCATCTATACTAAGCTCCACCAGATTTAAAATTACTAATCATGTTTATCTGTATCTTGGCTGGAAAATAATTTGGGTTTTGTAGCAGTGTGCAGTACTGATTCTATTAGGCCATCTATACTAAGCTCCACCAGATTTAAAATTAATAATAATTTTTAGCTGCATCTAGCCCGGAAAATAATTTTGGGGCTCCGAGATGCGCAAGACACATAAGTGCCTTCTTGCTGCACTACCAGCAACATGACCCTCAGATTGTCAGAATTCAAAGTAATCCTGACTACTGGGTTGCCACACTCTTAGATCCCGCACACTCTTCGATCAACCTTTTCATTTTAATAAAGACCAAAAAAATGGTCATTTTTGAAATTATAAGCATTAGCAGGTTATTATAAACTGAAATCAAGCAGTTTTCAACTCAAAACTTTATTCTAGGTGATGTTACATTTGCACATAGTACCCCTTGTTCGAAAGGAGCTTCTGAACTCTCTCGTCCATTGAATTTGTCAGGTTTTGGATGGTTTCTGCTTCAATTGTTTTGCATGAGGACAGAATATCCTCCCAGAGCTGTTGCTTAGATGTGAACTGCCTCCCGCCATCATAGACACTCCTTTTGATGATGCTCCAGAGGTTCTGAATGGGGTAGAGGTCAGGAAAGCATGGGGGTCACACCATAAGTTTGTCCCCTTTTATGCCCATATCAGCCAGAGATGCAGATGTGTTATGTGCAGCATGAGACGGTGCATTATCATGCATAAAAATGATCTTGCTGTGGAATACACGGTTCTTCTTCTTGAACCATGGCAGGAAGTGCTGTTTGAGAAACTCCACATACATTATGGAGTTCATCTTTACCCCTTCAGGGATCCTAAAGGGGCCGACAATCTCTCTCCCCATGATTCCAGCCCAAAACATTACTCCACCTCCTGCTTGTTGGCACTGTAGCCGTGTTTGCGTGGGGTGTCCATCAACCAGCCATCCTCCACTCCATCCATCTGGACCATCGAGCGTTGCACGGCACTCGTCCGTGAACAAAACAGTTTTTAAATCAGTCTTCATGTAATGTTTGGCCCACTGGAGCCGTTTCTGCTTGTGTGAAGTGGATAGAGGAGGTCGACAGGATGGCATATGCACAGCTGCAAACCTCTGAAGGACCCTGCATCTTGTTGTTCGGGGGACGTTGGAGGCACCAGCAGCTTCAAAAACTTGTCTGCTGCTATGACAAGGTTTTTTTGCCGCTGCTCTTTTAACCTGACGTAATAGCCTGTAGGAAAGGGTCCTCAATTTTCCCTTATCAGCACGTACACGTGTGTACTGTGAATCAGCTACATACTTCTTGATTGCCAAGACACTTCATCCTGATCATCGCACAATGTTGATTGTAGTCATGCCTTGACCTAAACACTCCACAATTTGTTGCTTCTCAGCAGCCGACACATCCTTTTTCTTTCCCATTTTGGCAGAAAATGTAGGCTGCTTAATAATGTGGGACAGCCTTCTTAAGTAGTCTTGACTTTCATTGGACACACCTGCCAAACTAATT
Source organism: Phyllobates terribilis (assembly GCF_046119375.1). Classification (NCBI taxonomy): domain Eukaryota; kingdom Metazoa; phylum Chordata; class Amphibia; order Anura; family Dendrobatidae; genus Phyllobates; species Phyllobates terribilis. The sequence goes on along the minus strand of NW_027362764.1, from coordinate 320,425,500 downwards.
AGCACAGGTGTCTGCAATTGCTTACAGTGATATATAGAGCCCTGACACACATCACCATCAATGAGTTTAACTGACAAACAAACAAATTCTTCCTTTATCACTAGTGTTGAGCGATACCTTCCGATATCAGGAAATATCGTATCGGATTGGATCGGGCCGATACCCAAAAAGTATCGGATATCGCCGATTCCGATACCGGAAACCAATGCAAGTCAATGGGACACAAATATCGGAATGAAAATAAACCCTTTCTTTCCTTGTAGGTTAATTCTACATGAAGTAAAACAACTAAGAATAATGTAGAATGACATGAAAAGCCGGCAATTCATCAGCGGCATTCACCGGTACCCGACAATTTACAACAGAAAGAATAGAGCTTCACACATAGATTAGGTAGATAGAACCATGTCAGTCACATATATATGAAGTACAGTGACAGTGTTGCTTACAGAACTTGTCATTTAGTGTAAAGGATTTATTTAAAAAAATATTAGTGTTTTCGTGCACCGTCTCTTTAAAAAAGCCGGCCGGCAATTCAGCAGCGGTACCCGACAATTTATAACAGACAGAATAGAGCTTCACACATAGATTAGATAGATAGAAACATGTCAGTCACATATCTATGAAGTACAGTGACAGTGTTGCTTACTGTACTTGTCATTTAGTGTAAAGGATTTATTTAAAAAAATAATAGTGTTTTCATGCACTGTCTCTTTAAGAAAGCCGGCCGGCAATTCAGCATCTGTACCCAACAATTTAGAATAGAAAGAATAGAGCATCACACATAGATTAGATAGATAGAAACATGTCAGTCACATATATAAGAAGTACAGTGATAGTGTTGATTACTGTACTTGTCATTTAGTGTTAAAATAAAGGATTTATTTAAAAAAAAATTGGCGTGGGGTTCCCCTTAATTTTAGGCTCTAGCGGAGGTTAAGCAGACAGCTGGGGCAAATGTTTGAAGCCTGGGAAGGGGGTAATACCCACGGAGCTTCCCAGGCTACTAATATCAGCCCCCAGCTGAATACCTAGCCTTTACTAGCTATTAAAATGGGGGAGCCCCCCCAAAAAAATAACGTGGGGTCCCCCCTAATTTAATAGCTAGCAAAGGCTAGGCAGACAGCTGGGGGCTGATTTTAATAGCCCAGGAAGGGTGCCATGAATATTGGCCCCCTCCCAGGCTAGAAACACCAGCCGTCAGCCGCCCCAGAAATGGCGCATCCATAGGATGCGCCAATTCTGGCACTTAGCCTCGCTCTTCAGACCTACAGATCACTACCCATTCCTGCTAATACATGTGGGGACAAATGACACCGCAAGAAAGGACCTGGAAACCATCTGCAGTGACTTTGAAGACTCAGGCAAGAAAGTGAAAGAATTGGGAGCGCAGGTGGTCTTCTCATCCATCCTCCCAGTGGATGGCCATGGAACAATGAGGTGGAATAAGATTCTACAGGTGAACAACTGGCTACGTCGATGGTGCCGTCAACAAGGATTTGGATTTCTGGATCACGGAATGAATTACCTATATGATGGACTACTTGCTAGAGATGGGGTGCACCTTACGAAGACTGGAAAACATGTATTTGGAAGTCGCCTTGCTACACTCATCAGAAAAGCTTTAAACTAGAACAATGTGGGAAGGGAAGCAAAAGGCCAGAAAAAGCCATACAGCTGACAAATACTATTGAGATCTCTGCTACTGGAAGTGGAAAGGAAGAACAAAGACAAAACAATTTAAATAATAAAAATATGGGAGGAAGAGAAACCAATTGCAAACTAAAATGTTTTTATACAAATGCACAAAGCATGGGCAACAAACAAGGAGAATTGGAACTACTAATGCAGGAAAAGGAATATGATGTCATTGGAATCACTGAAACTTGGTGGGACGATACACATGATTGGAATAAAAGGCTAAAAGGATACAACTTATTTGCAAGAAACAGACTTGATAAACGAGGAGGAGGTGTTGCATTGTATGTTAGAAAAGTGTATATCTGCACAGAGATTGAAGCTTCAGAGACTGGGAGTTCTGTGGAAACTGTTTGTGTAAGAATACAAGGAGAGAACAACGGAAAGGACACCATTGTAGGCATTTACTACAGGCCACCTGGGCAAGCTGAAGATATGGATGAACTCTTTATGTATCAAATGACCAAGTTCTCCAAAAAATATGACGTAGTGGTCATGGGAGATTTCAACTATCCAGACATTTGTTGGGAATCTCTCTCAAGTAAAACTAACAGGTCAAGCAAATTCTTATCCTCTCTTGCTGACAACTTTATCTTCCAAAAGGTAGGGGAGAAAACAAGGGGATCTGCTACTTTGGATCTAATCCTTATAAACAGGGAGGAAATGGTTGAGGAGGTAAAGGTGGCTGGGACCCTAGGAGGCAGCGATCATGCTTTTATAGAATTTTGGATAACTAGAGGAGGAAGACATGTGAAGACTCAAACTTCAAGGTTAGATTTTAGAAAGGCAGATTTTAAGAGACTCAGAAAGAGAATAGGAGGGATCCAATGGCTGGATGTCCTTAAGGACAAAAATGTCCAGGAAGGATGGGAAATTTTTAAAAATGAGATTCTCAAAGCACAATCGTTAACAATCCCGAAAAGTAGGAAGAATGGGAAGCATTTAAGGAAACCAGGATGGATGAACACAGAACTTAAACACATGCTAAAAAGAAAGAAAGAAATGTTTATTAAATGGAAAGAGGGAGGCATATCTAAAGAAGATTATAATGCAGTCTGCAGATCCTGCAGGGCACGTATCAGGTTAGCTAAAGCTGACAATGAATTAAGGCTTGCAAGAGATGTCAAAAGCAATAAAAAAGGATTTTGGGGGTATGTCAAAAGTAAAAGAAAAGTCAAAGATGCTATAGGATTTTTACAGGATGAAAATGGAGAAATGGTAAGAGAGGATGTTGAGAAGGCCGAACTTTTTAATTCCTATTTTGCATCTGTTTTCTCTCAGAAAGAAAATGTAACATCAACTGATCTTCACTGTCCTTTTAAAGGAATAGAGGAATCCAAGTTATCTGTAAACAGAAAGATTGTGAGGGAATATTTAGCTAACATAAATGAGTTCAAGTCTCCAGGTCCAGATGAATTACACCCCAGAGTACTGAAGGAGATTGTAGAAGAAATTTTAGAACCACTCTCCATAATCTTTGAAAATTCTTGGAGAACAGGAGAAGTCCCAGAAGACTGGAGAAGAGCAAATGTTGTTCCTATCTTCAAAAAGGGGAAGAAGGTGGACCCAGGGAACTATAGGCCGGTGAGTCTGACTTCTATACCAGGAAAGATCTTTGAACAAATTATTAAACAACATGTATGTAAGTACATGGATAAGAATGAAGTGATTAACCAGAGTCAGCATGGGTTTGTAACTAACAAGTCTTGTCAGACTAACTTAATTTCCTTCTATGACAGAATCACTGACTGGGTGGATCAGGGAAATGCTGTAGATATAGTATATCTTGACTTCAGCAAAGCATTTGACAAAGTATCTTACACCATCCTTATTGAAAAAATGACCAAGTATGCAATGGACCAGGCAACTGTTAGGTGGATTCATAACTGGCTTAGTGATCGGACTCAAAGGGTGGTTGTAAATGGCTTCACATCCAGCTGGATGAATGTCTCAAGTGGGGTACCACAGGGCTCCGTCCTGGGACCTGTATTGTTCAACATCTTTATCAATGATTTAGATGAAGGAATTGAGGGTAAACTGATTAAATTTGCTGATGACACAAAGCTAGGAGGGATAGCTAATACTAGAGAAGAGAGAGAGAGGATTCAAAAAGACCTAAATAAACTGGAGCAGTGGGCAGCAACCAACAGAATGGTTTTTAACAGGGAAAAATGCAAAGTACTACATCTGGGCAATAAAAATTAAAAAAGCATATACAGAATGGGAGGAATAGAGCTAAGCAACAGTACATGTGAAAAAGACTTAGGTATACTAATAGATCATAGACTGAACATGAGTCAACAGTGTGATGCAGCAGCAAAAAAGGCAAATACAATTCTGGGATGTATTAACAGAAGCATACAGTCTAGATCACGTGAAGTCATTATCGGTCTTTACTCCTCTTTGGTCAGACCTCATCTGGAATACTGTGTACAGTTTTGGGCACCACATTTTAAAAAAGACATAGACAAACTGGAGCAAGTTCAGAGAAGAGCGACCAGAATGGTGACTGGTCTGCAAACCATGTCCTATGAGAAACGGTTGCAGGATTTGGGAATGTTTAGCTTGCAAAAAAGAAGACTGAGAGGAGGCTTAATAGCTGTCTACAAATATGTCAAGGGCTGTCACATTGTAGAAGGATCATCTTTATTCTCATTTGCACAAGGAAAGACTAGAAGCAATGGGATGAAACTAAATGGGAGGAGACACAGATTAGATATTAGAAAAAACTTTTTGACAGTTAGGGTGATTAATGAGTGGAACAGGCTGCCACGAGAGGTGGTGAGTTCCCCTTCAATGGACGTCTTCAAACAGAGGCTGGACAGACATCTGTCTGAGATGATCTAGTGAATCCTGCTTTGAGCAGGGGGTTGGACCAGATGACCCAGGAGGTCCCTTCCAACTCTACCATTCTATGATTCTATGATTCTATGATTCTTCCCACTGCCCTGTAGCGGTGGCAGTGGGGTAATAGGGCTGGGGTTGATGTCAGCTTATAATGCCAGCTGACATCAAGCCCAGGTTAGTAATGGAGAGGCGTCTATAAGACACCCCCATTACTAACCCCATAGTCAAAGTTAAAGAAAAACACAAACACCCAAAATAAAGTCCTTTAATTGAAATAAACACACAATTCTTTATTGTTCTAAATTAAACCATACTTACAGTCACGCCCATTCCAGCTGAAGCCAACGATCTCCTGCAATAAAAGTAAAATAATAAACCAACATCATCCTTACCTTTCCATGGTTCCCACGATGGCTCCAGCTCTGCTACATCGAGATGACAGGCTGGACCGCAGCAGAACGCTGCCATCCAGCCTGTCATCCCGCGGACACTCAGAAGCGAAGGCATGCTTGCGCTCCTCAGTGTCTGGCTGTGACGGCATAAAGATGAGCCGAGGTCATGTCCAATGAACTCAGCTCACCTCATGCACGTCACTGACAGCGTGGGAAAATTCTCCTGCACTCAGCGCTTCAGCGTGAGAATTCTCCCACGCTGTCAGTGACATGCATGAGGTGAGCTGAGTTCATTGGACATGACCTCACCTCATGCACGTCACTGACAGCGTGGGAAAATTCTCCTGCACTCAGCGCTTCAGCGTGAGAATTTTCCCACGCTGTCAGTGACGTGCATGAGGTGAGCTGAGTTCATTGGACATGACCTCGGCTCATTTTTATGCCGTCACAGCCAGACACTGAGGAGTGGAAGTATGCCTGCGCTTCTCAGTGTCTGCGGGATGACAGGCTGGATGGCAGCGTTCTGCTGCGGTCCAGCCTGTCATCTCGATGTAGCAGAGCTGAAGCTGTCGTGGAAGCCATGGAAAGGTAAGGATGATGTTGCTTTATTATTTTTCATTTATTGCAGGAGATCGTTGGCTTCAGCTGGAATGGGCGTTATGGTAAGTATGGTTTAATTTAGAACAATAAAGAATTGTGTGTTTATTTCAATTAAAGGACTTTATTCTGGGTGTTGTGTTTTTTTAAATACTTTACTAGAAATTCATGGTGGTCATGTCTAATATTGGCATGACCCCATAAATTTTGGGCTTAGGGCCAGCTGATAATGTCAAGCTGGCCTTAACCCCTTTATTACCCAGTGAGCCACCGCACCAGGGCCCTGGATGAGTTGGGTACAGCGCCAGAAGATGGCGCTTCTATGAACGCGCCATTTTCTGGGGCGGCTGCGGACTGCAATTTGCAGCGGGGGTGGCCCAGAAAGCTTGGGTCTCCCTGCGCTGCGGATTCCAGCCCCCAGCTGCCTAGTTGTACCTGGCTGAGCACAAAAATAGGGCGAAGCCCCACGCATTTTTTTTTTTAATTATTTCATGAAATTCATGGAATAATTAAGAAAAAAAGGGCTTCCCTATATTGTTGTGTCCGGCCAGGTACAAATAGGCAGCTGGTGGTTGGGGGCAGCCCGTTCCTGCCTGCTGTACCTGGCTGGACACAAATATAGTGCGAAGCCCCACATCAATTTTTTTTTAAATAAATCCTTTATTTTAACAATAAATGACATTTGAGGAGTTAATAAAGATGCAGTCCCTAAATTATTATTTATGTTTTAATTAATTTTTCCCAAAACTTTTGACGTGGGCTTCGCCATATTTTTGTATGCCAGCCAGGTAGAGCATCCAGCTTCTATGAACGCGTCATTTTCTGGGGTGGCTGCGGACTGCAATTTTCAGCGGGGGGGGACAGAAAGCTTGGGCCTCCCTGCGCTGCAGATTCCATCCCCCAGCTGCCTAGTTGTACCTGGCTGGACACAAAAATAGGGAGAAGCTTCACGTATTTTTTTTTTTTAAATATTTCATGAAATTCATGAAATAATTAAGAAAAAAAGGGCTTCCCTATATTGTTGTGTCCAACCAGGTACAAATAGGCAGCTGGTGGTTGGGAGCAGCCCGTTCCTGCCTGCTGTACCTGGCTGGACACAAATATAGTGCGAAGCCCCACGTCAATTTTTTTTAAATTATTTCAGGAAATTCATGAAATAATTAAAAAAAATTGATGTGGGGCTTCGCACTATATTTGTGTCCAGTCAGGTACAGCAGGCAGGAACGGGCTGCCCCCAACCACCAGCTGCCTATTTGTACCTAGCCGGACACAACAATATAGGGAAGCCCTTTTTTTCTTAATTATTCCATGAATTTCATGAATTTAAAAAAAAAATACGTGGAGCTTCGCCCTATTTTTGTGTCCAGCCAGGTACAACTAGGCAGCTGGGGGCTGGAATCTGCAGCGCAGGGAGGCCCAAGCTTTCTGGGCCCCACCCGCTGCAAATTGCAGTCCGCAGCCGCCCCGGAAAATGGCGCGTTCATAGAAGCGCCATCTTCTGGCGCTGTACCCAGCTCATCCAGGGCCCTGGTGCGGTGGCTCACTGGGTAATAAAGGGGTTAAGGCCAGCTTGGCATTATCAGCTGGCCCTAAACCCGAAATTCATGGGGTCACGCCAATATTAGACATGACCACCATGAATTTCTAGTAAAGTATTTAAAAAAAAACACAAACACGCAGAAAAAAGTCCTTTAATTGAAATAAACACACAATTCTTTATTGTTCTAAATTAAACCATACTTACCGTCACGCCCATTCCAGCTGAAGCCAACGATCTCCTGCAATAAAAGTAAAATAATAAAGCAACATCATCCTTACCTTTCCATGGCTCCCACGACAGCTTCAGCTCTGCTACATCGAGATGACAGGCTGGACCGCAGCAGAACGCTGCCATCCAGCCTGTCATCCCGCAGACACTGAGAAGCGCAGGCATGCTTGCGCTCCTCAGTGTCTGGCTGTGACGGCATCCAGATGAGCCGAGGTCATGTCCAATGAACTCGGCGCACCTCATGCACGTCACTGACAGCGTGGGAAAATTCTCACGCTGAAGCGCTGAGTGCAGGAGAATTTTCCCACGCTGTCAGTGACGTGCATGAGGTGAGCTGAGTTCATTGGACATGACCTCGGCTCATCTGGATGCCGTCACAGCCTGACACTGAGGAGCGCAAGCATGCCTGTGCTTCTCAGTGTCTGCGGGATGACAGGCTGGATGGCAGTGTTCTGCTGCGGTCCAGCCTGTCATCTCGATGTAGCAGAGCTGAAGCTGTCGTGGGAACCATGGAAAGGTAAGGATGAGGTTGCTTTATTATTTTTCTTTTATTGAAGGAGATCGTTGGCTTCAGCTGGAATGGGCGTGACTGTAAGTATGGTTTAATTTAGAACAATAAAGAATTGTGTCTTTATTTCAATTAAAGGACTTTTTTCTGGGTGTTTGTGTTTTTTTTAAATACTTTACTAGAAATTCATGGCGGTCATGTCTAATATTGGCGTGACCCCATGAATTTCGGGCTTAGGGCCAGCTGATAATGCCAAGCTGGCCTTAACCCCTTTATTACCCAGTGAGCCACCGCACCAGGGCCCTGGATGAGTTGGGTACAGCGCCAGAAGATGGCGCTTCTATGAACGCGCCATTTTCCGGGGCGGCTGCGGACTGCAATTTGCAGCGGGTGGGGCCCAGAAAGCTTGGGCCTCCCTGCGCTGCGGATTCCAGCCCCCAGCTGCCTAGTTGTACCTGGCTGGACACAAAAATAGGGCGAAGCCCCACGTATTTTTTTTTTTAATTATTTCATGAAATTCATGGAATAATTAAGAAAAAAAGGGCTTCCCTATATTGTTGTGTCCGGCTAGGTACAAATAGGCAGCTGGTGGTTGGGGGCAGCCCGTTCCTGCCTGCTGTACCTGACTGGACACAAATATAGGGCGAAGACCCACATACATTTTTTTTAATTATTTCATGAATTTCCTGAAATAATTAAAAAAAAATTGACGTGGGGCTTTGCACTATATTTGTGTAAAGCCAGGTACAGCAGGCAGGAACGGGCTGCCCCCAACCACCAGCTGCCTATTTGTACCTGGTTGGACACAACAATATAGGGAAGCCCTTTTTTTCTTAATTATTCCATGAATTTCATGAAATAATTAAAAAAAAAAAAAACGTGGAGCTTCTCCCTATTTTTGTGTCCAGCCAGGTATAACTAGGCAGCTGGGGGATGGAATCTGCAGCGCAGGGAGGCCCAAGCTTTCTGCCCCCCCCCCCGCTGAAAATTGCAGTCCGCAGCCGCCCCGGAAAATGGCGCGTTCATAGAAGCTGGATGCTGTACCTGGCTGGCATACAAAAATATGGCGAAGCCCACGTCAAAAGTTTTGGGAAAAATTAATTAAAAAATAAATAATAATTTAGGGACTGCATCTTTATTAACTCCTCAAATGTCAATTAGTGTTAAAATAAAGGATTTATTTTAAAAAAAAATGGCGTGGGATCCCCCATAATTTTAGTCTCTAGCGGAGGTTAAGCAGACGGCTGGGGCAGATGTTTGAAGCCTGGGAAGGGGGTAAAACCCACGGAGCTTCCCAGGCTACTAATATCAGCCCCCAGCTGAATACCTAGCCTTTACTAGCTATTAAAATGGGGGACCCCCCCAAAAAAATGACGTGGGGTCCCCCCTATTTTAATAGCTAGCAAAGGCTAGGCAGACAGCTGGGGGCTGATATTAATAGCCCAGGAAGGGTGCCATGAATAATGGCCCCCTCCCAGGCTAGAAACACCAGCCGTCAGCCGCCCCAGAAATGGCGCATCCATAGGATGCGCCAATTCTGGCACTTAGCCTCGCTCTTCCACGCTGCCCTGGTGCGGTGGCAGGGGGTAACAGTGGTGGGGTTCATGTCAGCGCCAGCTGCCATGAAGCCCAGGTTAGTAATGATGGGCGTCTATAAGACACCCCCATTACTAACCTACAAAGTATTAAAAAGAAAAAACACACTACACCCAGAAAAAAATAATTTATTTGAAATAAAACACACCATTTTATTTAATTCTTAGTTTACTAAAAATAATAGTTACCTGTCCACGTTCCTGCGCTGATCTCCCATGCTCAGCTGTCACATCTGGAGATGGTGACAGCTGTGCATGGCTGCTGTAAGCTCACACTGCCGGGAACACGTCCGCTCCCGGCAGCGGGAGCCACTGACTGAGGTCACCGGAGTGCATTCAGTCAGCGCAGCTCCGGAGACCTCCTTTACGGCACTGCTGTACCGTGGGAATTTCTCACGATACAGCAGGGCCGTAAAGGAGCTAACCGGAGCAGCGCTGCCTGAACTCCGGTGAACCCTTATGGCCCCGTCATTCTAGCGGCGGCAGTGGTTCAGAGCGGTCACATTCTATGTGGCTGCTCTGAACTGGAGATCTTCGTGGGACACTCGTGGACTACTACGGAGGGGTAAGGATAAGGTTGTGGTTTATTATTTTATATTTTATTACAGGAGATCGATGGCTTCGGGGAATTAGGTGTCTAGGTGAGTATAGGTGTAGTTTTTTATTTTTTACTTTATTTTAGGTGGCGATCAGCGGGGACAGGTAATGTATAAACTAATTTATTTTAGGTAACCACTGGCCACCAATGACATGTATTTAAAATTTATTGGGGCACAGTAGGGCAATTTAAATAGCAGGATCAGGCTGATGGGAACTACTGCTCCCATCGAGCTGATCCTGCTGGCACGAGTGGACGGGGGACAGACATAGGCCGATGGGAGTAGTAGTGTCACATCGGCCTATGTCTGCCTGCACGCACAGACACCCCGCACACACACGCAGACATCGCACACACACCCCGCACACACACGCACAGACACCCGCACACACACTAATCATGACCGGTCTGATGGTCTGGGAGGTGAGGCTGACCTGTGCGTCCGTGGGAAAGTTCATGTGAGTTCATGCAGTCAAGCATGAACTCACATGAACCCTCTGACGGCACCGCGGCTACTTCAAATGAACAGCTGATCGGCATCACCTGATACCTCAGCTGTTCATTTGAAATAACCGACGGGAAAGCGCAGCACAGAACGGGAAAGCCGGCGGTGAAATCTTTTCACTGCAGGCTTCCCCGCCCGGGTCCTTCGCTCCTTGGTGCTGCGCTCCCCGCCCAGTCCTAATTTACGATTGGGATTGGAGGTGGCGAGGGGAGCGGAGGATCGGGGTGGGAGGCTGCGGGGAAGCAGTATGGGGCTGTGTGATTGTTTAAAAGCCGGCGGCTTTTTACCACGCGCCGGCTTTTAAACAATCAGGAGAATTCTCCCCCGCTGGGATGCAATTCTGATGACAGGCTGGATCGCGCTGCCATCCAACTTGTCATCCTTCACAGACACTGCAGAGCGCAGGCAGTATGGGAACTTCCGATTCCGGTATTCGATATTGTAAAAGTATCGGAATTAAGTATCGGAATTCCGATACCGCGAATATCGGTCGATACCCGATATTTCAGTATCGGAATGCTCAACACTACTTATCACTCCTAAACACTTTTTGCATAATAATTTGGAACACAGTGTACATGTGCTTTTCCACAAAACACCAGTGGTTCACGTAGTGAATCTTACAGTTCTAACTTGCCAACCGTGGTCTGTATGGAGTTGTTCAATAAAGGACCCAAAATTAAGATAACATAGATGGGAGAAGTCTCTATGAATAGGAATTCCTAAGTATTTGATACCCTGTGAGGGCCAGGCAAAGGGAAAGTTGGACTGGATGGAATCCTGTATGGATTTGGGGAGGGAGACATCGAGGGCCTCAGACTTCGCTGCATTGATTTTAAAATTTGACCATGTAACAAAGTGATCTATTTCAGCCATAACAGCAGGGATGGATATATGTGATTGAGTGATATATACTAGGACATCATCAGCAAATAGAGAGCACTTGTACTCGGTGCCTCCCACCTCAATCCACCTAATATTGGGGTTATGGCGAATTGATGAGAGCAGGTGCTCTGTCACTAGGATGTATAAGAGAGGGGACAGAGGATATCTGCAGCAGCAGTAACGACACGGAGTCAGTGATGCAGTCCAGGGCCTTTACTCACAGTTCTTATTATCCAGACCACGTCTGCAGGTAACGGCTGCCCACGTCGTACTGTGCTCACCAGATGAGGGGCTCAGACAACTCCCAGATAACTTTGGAGCGCTTCACAGGACCCCCTTTGTGTGTCCTTTGTCTGGCCTTTCTTACCAACCCTTCTGTCTGGCTGCCTCGGGCCTCCTCTTGGTAAATTTGGCGCCAGTTTCCCTGACCCTATGTGGTGCCTTCCTAGCGGGTGTAGCGAGGGGCTGCACCACATAAAATGTCACAGCCTCCGGTTTCTAGTTGAGGGTCGTTTCCTGCCTCCACTAGTTTCGGGGACCGGTCTCCCCCTTTGGCCTGACCCCTCCACGCAGGTGGATTCGGGCGTGCGGTGGCGACTCGCCCGTCCGCACTCCTGGGATCCCTTCGTTCCTCGTTCCTGGAGCCTTCTCCGCTCCTCTTCCTTCCTTCTCTCTCTTCCAGGCCTGCGCCTCTGTTACTAGGCCCGCCTCCGGAGCAGAGCTCATGCAGAGCCCCTGCTCCCTGTCACTTCTGCTCAGACTTCTCTGCACTGAACTAAGATGGTGCCCACCTTTTATACTCCCTTCTCAATGCACCCAGGAACTGCTTCCTCCCTGCTCCTGCACTACAGGGTTCCCCTTCCTCAGTGTTCCCTCCCCCCACTCCAGCCAGTGACAGGGTCTGTCATGCCCATCTCAGGGGCATATTGGTCGCCCTGCCCCACGGCAATGTGGTGTAATGCATGCAGGTGTCGGGTCCTGATCCACACTCCATCCTTACCTGAGAGTGAGATATCACACCTCTGGGTGAGATGCAATACCTCTGTAGCAACTGAGCCCTCAGGGTGCTACAGTTCCATTTATCTTCAGCCTAGGTGACGTATTGCGATACAAGGCTGTGATTTTGGCTATAAAAGGGTCCCCTAGACCCCTACCCCAAGCTTTTTAAGAGAATCATATATGGCGTGCCAGGAGACTCTATGAAATGCTTTCTCAGCATCCATTGAGAGTATCTAATTACAAATTTTTAACTGCATCTAGCCCAGGAAATACTTTGTGCCTAGTAGCAGTGTCTGCTAGTCAGCGGATTATCCCGGCAGTTAAGCAAGCTACAACACCTGTAGTTTGGACACTTAATTTTTTCAAAGGAAATGCTTCGGGACCACGGGATACTCAGAGAAGAGCATCAGGAGGCACCCCAAGGCATAGGGGCTGGGACTGGCAGTAGGATGCCTTGCGGTGGACAGCCGAGCTCGATCCTTATAAAAGCTTTTTAATTGCAGCAGCTTTAGTGGACGCTACTGGAGCTGGAATTACGCGGCTGCTGGCATGAGACTTGCCCTCCAATAGATCCTTGTAAATGGATTTAAAGTGTATTCATTCAAATTAGAGAGACAATTTAATTTAAAAAGCTTAGAGCTGCCTCCACCACAGGGGGGCTCGCTCGACCCACCAGTGGACAGGCACCAGTATTGGGAGAGGGGGGCAGGCCGTCAGGGTTCACCGCGGCTCTGGCACAAACCCGGCGTCACGGAGGTGGCACGGGCAGGAGCGGACTGGCCGTGTCGGCTTCTCACTTTTTGGATTTTAGAAGGGCATGACATGCCTATATCTGTGTCTTCCCCTCCTTTTACTTCTCCACCTTTTTTCTTTTCACATGACTATATGTACTTGTCACTTTTCCATGTGTTAGTTATGTCTTCTGAACAGTTTGTCAGCTTATGGACACCTTTGAAGGTGTTTTCTATGTGTTTCTATGTGTTTTTGTTTGCCTGCCATTGGTTTTAATTGTGTTCGAAGGTGTTCGACGAACAGTTCGAAGAACAGTTCGGCGAACACACGGGTGTTCAACGAACTGAACCGAATTCAAACACTATGGGGGTGGCTCAACACTACTCATTAACACTTGCTCACAAGTAAGTCGCATTAATCCAGTAACCCACTGAACCATCACAGATCCAATGTGATGTCAAATAGGGCAGTGAACATTCAATGACTAATAGGTAAGTTAAAAAAGAAATCCATTGGTTTCTCTATGTTACTGTTAATGCCAATCTATACAGCGTATAATGACATCTTGTTCTATACGAACAATTAATACATATTCTATATCTCACAATTGCACTATATCAAGCCCAAAATCAATGAAAATTACCATTGGTTCTATAGGAAGCTTATTAGTAAGTAAATGAAAAATACTCTCCGTGGAGTCGAACTCATAAACACCTGTTGACAAGTCAGACACATTAACCCAGTAAGCCGCTGGACCATCTCAGGTGTAATGTAATGTCAAGAAGGGCAGTGAACATTGAATCGCTAATAAGTGAGTTAAAAAAGAAACCAAAAAGGTTTCACTATGTTATTGTTAATGCCAATCTATACAGTGTATGATGACATCTTTTTTATGAACAATTAATACAGATTCCATATCTCACAATTGCACTCTCAAGCCCAAAATCATTGCAAATTTTCATTGGATCTATAGGAAGATTATTAGTAAGTAAATGAAAACATCCCTACGTGGAGTTGAACTCAAGAACACTTGTTGTCAAATCAGGCGCATTAACCCAGTAAGCCACTGGACCATCACAGATGCAATATGATGTCAAGAAGGGCAGTGAACATTGAATCGCTTATAAGTTAGTTAAAAAAGAAATCCATTGTTTTCACTGTTATTGTTAATGCCAATCTATACAGCGTATGATGACATCTTGTTCTTTATGAACACTTAATACAGATTCCATATCTCACAACTGCACTATCTCAAGCCCAAAATCAAAGCTAATTTCCATTGGCTCTATAGGAAGCTTATTAGTAAGAAAACGAAAAATGCTCTCCGTGAAGTCGAACTCATGAACAATTGGTCACAATGCAGGCTCATTATCCCAGTAAGCCACTTTACCATCGCAGGTGCAAAGTGATGTTCAAGAAGGGCAGTGAACATTGAATCGCTGATAGATAAGTTAAAAAGAAATCCATTAGTTTCACTATGATATTGTTAATGCCAATCTATACAGCGTATGATAACATCTTGTTCTTTATGAACAATTAATACATATTCTCTATCTCACAATTGCACTATCTCAAGCCCAAAAACAATGCAAATTTCCTTTGGCTCTATAGGAAACTTATTAGTAAGTAAATGAAAAATACTTTCCGGAAAGTCGAACTCATGAACAACAGATCACAAGTCAGGTGCATTAACCTAATAAGCCACTGAACAATCTCAGGTGCAACGTGATGTCAAGAAGGGCAGTGAACATTGAATCGCTAATAGGTAAGTTAAAAAAGAAATCCATTGGTTTCTCTATGTTACTGTTAATGCCAATCTATACAGCGTATGATGACATCTTGTTCTTTATGAACAATTAGTACAGATTCTATTTCTCACGATTGCACTATCTCAAGCCCAATATCAATGTAAATTTCCATTGGCTCTAAAGGAAGCTTATTAGTAAGTAAATGAAAAATACACTCCGTGGAGTCAAACTAATGAACACCTGTTCACAAGTGAGGTGCATTAACCCAGTAAGCCGCTGGACCATCTCAGGTGTAATGTAATGTCAAGAAGGGCAGTGAACATTGAATCGCTAATAAGTGAGTTAAAAAAGAAACCAAAAAGGTTTCACTATGTTATTGTTAATGCCAATCTATACAGTGTATGATGACATCTTCTTTTTTATGAACAATTAATACAGATTCCATATCTCACAATTGCACTATCTCAAGCCCAAAATCAATGCAAATTTTCATTGGATCTATAGGAAGCTTATTAGTAAGTAAATGAAAACATCCCTACGTGGAGTCGAACTCATGAACACTTGTTGTAAAATCAGGCGCATTAACCCAGTAAGCCAATGGACCATCACACGAGCAATGAGATGTCAAGAAGGGCAGTGAACATTGAATCGCTAATAGGTAAGTTAAAAAAAAAATCCATTGGTTTCTCTATGTTACTGTTAATGCCAATCTATAAAGCGTATGATGACATCTTGTTCTTTATGAACAATTAGTACAGATTCTATTTCTCACGATTGCACTATCTCAAGCCCAATATCAATGTAAATTTCCATTGGCTCTAAAGGAAGCTTATTAGTAAGTAAATGAAAAATACACTCCGTGGAGTCAAACTAATGAACACCTGTTCACAAGTGAGGCGCATTGACCCAGTAAGCCACTGGACCATCACAGATGCAATATGATGTCAAGAAGGGCAGTGAACATTGAATCGCTTATAAGTTAGTTAAAAAAGAAATCCATTGTTTTCACTGTTATTGTTAATGCCAATCTATACAGCGTATGATGACATCTTGTTCTTTATGAACACTTAATACAGATTCTATTTCTCATGATTGCACTATCTAAAGCCCAAAATCAATGCAAATTTTCATTGGCTCTAAAGGAAGCTTATTAGTAAGTAAATGAAAAATACTCTCCGTGGAGTCAAACGAAAGAACACCTATTTGCAAGTAAGGCGCATTAACCCAGTAAGCCACTGGTCCATCACAGGTGCTATGTGATATCAAGAAGAGCAGTGAACATTGAATCGCTAATAGGTAAGTTCAAAAAGAAATCCACTGGTTTCACTATGTTATTGTTAATGCCAATCTATACAGCGTATGATGACATCTTGTTCTTTATGAACAATTAATACAGATTCTATATCTCATGATTGCACTATCTAAAGCCCAAAATCAATGCAAATTTCCATTGGCTCTAAAGGAAGCTTATTAGTAAGTAAATGAAAAATACTCTCCGTTGAGTCAAACTAAAGAACACCTGTTTGCAAGTCAGGCGCATTAACCCAGTAAGCCACTCAACCATCACATGTGCAACGTAATGTCAAGAAGGGCAGTGAATATTGAATCGCTAATAGGTAAGTTAAAAATAAATTCCATTGGTTTCACTATGTTATTGTTAATGCCAATCTATACAGCGCATGATGACATCTTGTTCTTTATGAACACTTAATACAGATTCTATATCTCACAATTGCACTATCTCAAGCCCAAAATCAATGCAAATTTCCATTGGCTCTATAGGAAGCTTATTAGTAAGTAAATGTAAAAATATTTTCCGTGCATTCCAACTCATGAACACATGAAAAAGAGACAAGCACATTAACCCAGTAAACCACGGGAAAATCACAGATGAAATGATATGTCAAGAAGAGCAGTGAACATTGAATCACTAATAGGTAAGTTCAAAAACAAATCCATTGGTTTCACAATGTTATTCTTAATGCCAATCTATACAGCGTATGACGACTTCTTGTACTTTCTGAAAACTTAATACAGATTCTATATCTCACAATTGCACTATCTCAAGCCCAAAATCAATGCAAATTTCCATTGGCTCTATAGGAAGCTTATGAGTAAGTAAAAAAAAGCCTCTCCGTGCATTCCAACTCATCAACACCTGATGACAAGAAAAGCGCATTAACCCAGTAAGCCACTGGAACATCATAGATGCAGTGTGATGTAAAGAAGGGCAATGAACATTGAATCACTAATAGTTAAGTTCAAAAATAAATCCATTGCTTTTACAATGTTATTCTAAATGCCAATCTATACAGCATATGATAACATCTTGTTCTTTATGAACACTTAATACATATTCTATTTCTCACAATTGCACTATCTCAAGCCCAAAATTAATGCAAATTACCATTATCTCCATAGGAAACTTATTAGAAAGTAAGTGAAAAAAAGCTCTACCTGCCATTCGTACTCGTGAACATTTATTTACAAAACAGGCACATGTACCCAGTTAGCCACTGGAACATTAGAGTTGCAATGTCATGTCAAGAAGGGCAATAAACATTGAATCACTAATAGGTAAGTTCAAAAATAAATTCATTGCTTTTACAATGTTATTCTAAATGCCAATCTATACAGCATATGATGACATCTTGTTCTTTATGAACACTTAATACATATTCTATTTCTCACAATTGCACTATCTCAAGCCCAAAATGTTATGATCTGCTACAAGAACTAAGGAAAGATAGGAAACTGTCCCTACAATAGGACTAAGCTGATTCCCTACGATGCAGCGGGCAACCTGTTCCTTGTGAACAGACCCGCCTTCGTCCTCAACTAGTCTGAACGCAGACCTATAGATATAAGGGAGGAGTCCCTAAAAGTACTAAGGACTGGGACAAAATTGGACACCTCCTAGCAGAAGTTGTAGTGGAGAAAAAAGACAAACAGACAAAAATACTTAGAGGTCCAAGGACCAAGCAAACTATAGAGATAGGTACAAAGCACCTGGATAGATTAAGAGTCAAAGTAACACTGAAGTCCAGCAAAGCCAGAAGGGCAGAGCTGGAATAAATAGGCAGCAGGTCACGTGACCACAAAATAGAAAAAAACTAACAGGAGGGTTCTCACAGTACCCCCTCTTCTATGAGGATCCTCCAGGCCCAGGCCTATCAGGAAACCTCCTGTGAAACGCTCTGATAAGTCTAGGAGCAAAGACATCATCTGCCCTTACCCAGGAGTTATCCTCAGGACCAAAACCTTTCCAAGATACTGCAATCTCCCTCTATGCCTTCTGGAATTCAGGATACGAGAAATTTCATATTCACCGTCTTCCACCACCGGAAGAACTGTGACAGTGGCATCCCTATCCGATACATCAGCTTTTTTCAACAAGGAAACATGAAACACCGGATTAATCTTCCAGGAGGAGGGAACCTCCAACCTAACAGTAGACTGGTTACCCATCTGAAGCACCTTAAATGGTCCCACAAACTTCGGACCCAATTTCTTAGAAGGAATCCTCAACCGCAGATTCTTTGAGGACAACCAAACCATGTCACCAACAATAAACAAAACCTCTTGACGTTTCCTGTTAACATACTCCTTAGACTTTTTGTTAGCCTCTTGAAGGTTACAATGTACATTAGTCCAAACTCTCTCCAAATCACCGGAAAAATTCTCCTCCTCCGGCACAGCTGACACCAATTTGGAGAACGAACCAAACGACGGATGTCTCCCAGTACAACAAAAAAACGGAGAACACCCAGCAGAAGAGGATGTATGGTTGTTAAGAGCAAATTCAGCAAGTGGCAGAAACTCAGACCACCCCTCTTGATTGTCTGCCACAAAACAACGCAAAAACTGCTCAACATCCTGGTTCTTTCTTTCTGTCTGTCCATTAGACTCCGGATGATACCCAGATGAAAATGACAAATGAACTCCCAACCTGTCACAAAAGGAACGCCAAAAACGAGCCACAAACTGAGGTCCCCTATCAGAAACAATGTCGGTGGGATCGCGTTAGAGTCTGACAATTTCCTTGACAAAAGCCTTAGCGAGTGTCTTAGCGCAGGGTAGTTTAATGAAAGGAACCAAGTGACACATCTTGCTAAAACGGTCCACGACCACCCAGATGACAGTGAAACCCTCGGACACAGGAAGGTCAGTAATAAAATCCATTGCAAGATGCATCCAAGGTGCACTAGGAACCTCCAGAGGGCAAAGCAACCCCGCAGCAGGAGCATGTGAAGCCTTTGATCTAGCACACACCGTACATTGATGCACCCATTTAATGATTTCTTTCTGCCACCCAGGCCACCAAAAACTGCGACCTACCAGTCTCTTAGTCTCAGAAATTCCTGGATGACCTGCCAACCGAGACTCATGATACTCCACAAACAGCTCTCTCCTAAAGGTTCTAGGTACAAACAACCTCCCATGGGGAGTGTTAGATGGGGCATCCTCCTGGGCTTTCAGAATCCCATCTTCCACAACGGAGTCCAATGCTGCTATCACATCTCTTCCTGTAAAATGCTCTCCTCCTCCTCGGTACCAACCATGGGAGAAAAGCTGCGAAATAAAGTATCAGCTTTAACAATCTTATTACCCGGGATGTAGGTAACAGAAAAATTAAACCGCGAAAAAAACAGTGCCCACCTAGCCTGACGGGCATTCAAGCACTTAGCAGCATCTAGATAGATCAGATTCTTATGATCAGTGAAAACCTGAATGGGAAATTTAGCACCTTCCAAGAAATGACGCCAATGTTCAAATGCGAGTTTGAAAGCCAGCAATTCCCGATTACCAACATCGTAATTAAGTTCGGTTTCAGAAAGTTTTTTCGAAAAAAAGCACAGTGATGAACCCCATCCTTGTTCTCCTGAGACAAAACCGCACCGACCCCAACGGAAGAAGCATCAACCTCGACCAAAAAAGGCTTGGTCTCATCAGGCTGCATAAGGATGGGGGCAGAACTGAACCTCTCCTTGAGATACACAAAAGCTTCAATGGCCTCAGTAGTCCACTGGACCGTATTCGCACCTTTCCTGGTGAGATCGGTCAGCGACTTAACAATTATAGAAAAATTCTTAATAAATTTTCTGCAATAATTGGCGAAACCCAAAAATCTCTGTATCGATTTTAAACCAATAGGCCTAGGCCATTCCTGCACAGCCTGAACCTTCACAAGGTCCATATCAAAGCCCTCGCTGGAGATAATGTAGCCTAAAAAACTAATTCTCTGCACAGCGAACTCACATTTCTCTAGCTTAGCAAAAAGTGAATTGTCACTTAATAACTGCAACACCTCACGGACGCTCTGCCAATGAGACTCCAGATCCGGCGAATAAATCAAAATGTCATCCAAATACACCACCACATTCTTACCAATCAAAGGTCTCAGGATGTCATTAATAAGGTTCTGAAAAAATGTGGGTGCATTGGTAAGACCAAAGGGCATCACCAGATTCTCAAAATGACCTACCGGAGTGTTAAAAGCAGTCTTCCATTCATCACCCTCCTTCATTCACAACAAATTGTATGCCCCCCGGAGATCAATTTTAGAGAACCACTTGGCCCCCACTAACTGGTTAAACAAGTCAGGAATTAACAGCAGTGGGTAGGAATTGCGTACGGTAATTTTATTAATTTCTCAAAAGTCCATGCATGGAAGTAAACCGCCGTCTTTTTTTTTTACAAAAAAAAATCCAACAGCCACAGGTGACTTAGAAGGTCTAATGTGACCAGCAGCCAAGCTCATCTGTATGTATTCCTCCAAGGCTTTTCTTTCAGGGATAGTAAGATTAAATAAGTGACTGTTGGGAAGAGTAGCTCCAGGAACAAACTCAATGGTGCAATCATAGTCCCTATGAGGAGGTAGAATTTGTGACTCCTCCTCTGAAAAAACCTTCCAAAAATCCTGAATAGGTACAGGTAATTCCCCTCTTGCCACAGCAGCAAAGCGACCGTTACAACATTTATCATAACACTTAGGACTCCAAGATTAAATCTCATTAGTAGACCAGTCCAGTAAAGGATTGTGCAGTTTTAACCAAGGCAAACCTAACACTACTGGAGAAGGTAAATTATTTAATACCACTAAATCCAAATTCTCTTGGTGAATACCATTAATAGTGAGGGGAAATTCAAAAACCTTGTGAGTAACACATTTCAAAGGAGTGTTATCAACAGCAACCACAGAAATAGGAGATGACAAAGGTTTAGGCTCCAATTTAAGTTTTTCCAAAAATCCCTTATCAATCACATTCAGTGTAGAACCACAATCCACAAATACCTGAAATTCAATCAACTCCTCCTGCAATGAGGTACTCCCTGAAAGAAATACTCCCTTAGAGTTTAAACAAGCAATAAGGGGGTAACTGACCTTTTTTTTTCTTTGTTTAACAGAAGCTCACAGTTCTTAACAAATTGGTCAGATTTACCACAGTAAAAACACAATCCCTTGGAAAACCTGCGGTCTTTTTCCTGAGAGCGGAGTGGCATCGCCCCAATCTCCATCGGTTCTCCGTCATCCGAGCAGACCCTCTGATGACTAGCAGCTGCCATAGCAGGAGTTTTCTCCTCATTAACCCTGGCAGCAAGTCTCCTGTCCACCCGTATAGCTAATTGCATGGCTTCTTGCAAGTTTCCAGGTGCAGGGAAAGCAATCAGCAGATCCTTAACCCTTTCACTTAGACCAGCAAGAAACAAACATTTTAACGCTGAATCATTCCATCTCACTTCAGAAGACCACCTTCTGAAGTGTGTACAATAATTTTCAACATCCCCTGACCCCTGTTTTAAATGTCTCAGTTGTGTCTCCGCAGAAGAGACTCGATCAGGATCGTCATACAACAACCCCATAGCAGAAAATAAATCTTCCACTGATCTAAAACATGGATCATTAGGTTGGAGAGAAAAGGCCCATCCCTGTGGTTCCTTGCGTAAAAGTGACATGATAAACCCAATGCGCTGTGATTCATTCCTAGAGGACCTGGGTCTCAAACGAAAATACAATAAACAAGCATTTTTAAAGGAAAAAAAATCTTGTTGTTTACCATAAAAAAAATCAGGCAGTCCTACCTTCGGTTCAACAAAATGCTCTCCAGGACAGCTACTCGCGTGTTGCTGAAGCTCGGCCACCTCAAGAGACAATCCCTGTAGGCGTTGAGCCAATTCCTGAACAGACACCATGCTGATCTCCGGAGCTCGTTCCTTAGGATTTTTTTTTTTTTTAAATTTTGGGCTGGACTTACTGTTATGATCAGCTACAAGAACTAAGGAAAGATAGGAAAACTGTCCCTACAATAGGACTAAGCTGATTCCCTACGATGCAGTGGGCAACCTGTTTCTTGTGAACAGACCCGCCTTCGTCCTCAACTAGTCTGAACGCAGACCTATAGATATAAGGGAGGGGTCCCTAAAAGTACTAAGGCCTGGGACAAAATTGGACACCTCCTAGCAGAAGTTGTAGTGGAGCAAAAAGACAAAGAGATAAAAATACTTAGAGGTTCAAGGACCAAGCAAACTATAGAGATGGGTACAAAGAACCTGGCTAGATTAAGAGTCAAAGTAACACTGAAGTCCAGCAAAGCCAGAAGGGCGGAGCTGGAATAAATAGGCAGCAGGTCACGTGACCACAAAATAGAAAAAAACTAATAGGAGGGTTCAAACACAAAATCAATGCAAATTTCCATTGGCTCTATAGGAAGCTTATTAGTAAGTAAATGAAAAAAACTCTCTGCGCATTCATACTCATGAACACCTGATAACCAAACAGGGGCATTGACCCGGTAAGACACTGGAACACAACAGGTGCAATGTGATGTCGAGAAGGGCAGTGAACATTGAATCACTAATAGGTAAGTTAAAAAACAAATCCATTGGTTTTACAATGTTATTCTTAATGCCAAACTATACAGCGTATGATGACATCTTGTTCTTTCTGAACACTTAATACAGATTCTATATCTCACAATTACACTATCTCAATCCCAAAATCAATGCAAATTTTCATTGGCTCTATAGGAAGCTTATTAGTAAGTAAATGTAAAAAAAGCTCCCCATGGAGTCAAACTTATGTTTACAAGACAGGCACATTAACCCAGTAACCCACTGGAACACCACAGGTGCAATGTTTTGTTAAGAAGGGTAGTAAACATTGAATCGCTAATAGGTAAGTTAAGAAATAAATCAATTTATTTCACTATGTTATTCTTAATCGAAATCTATAGCATTATGATGACATCTTGTTCTTCATGAACACTTAATGCAGGTGCTATATCTCACAATTGAACTATCTCAAGCCCAAAATCAATGCAAATTTCCATTGGCTCTATAAGAAGCTTATGAGTAAGTAAATGAAAAAAGCTGTCCATGGAGTCGAACTCATGAACCCCTGTTTACAAAATAGGCGCATTACCCCAGTAAGCCACTGGAACATCACAGGTGCGCTGTGATGTCAAGAAGGGCAGTGAACATTGAATTGCTAATAGGTAAGTTAAAAAAGAAATATATTTGTTTCACTATGTTATTCTTAATGCCAATCTATACAGTTATGATGACATTTTGTTCTTTATGAACACTTAATACAGATTCTATATCTCACAATTGCACAGTTGGTGGAGTGAGGTCCTCAAAAAATCCCCTCCGATGTAGACAGTTCAGCATTGACACCACTAGACCGATGTAGACAGTTCAGCACAGGACATGATCAGATATCAAAATCAAACATCAGAATGATGTCAGTTTGAGGCTAAATACCCTGTCTGACAAGTGATTCTGACAAGTGATTTTGACAAGTGATTCTGTTTGACACTGATGCCTTACTATTAAACTGTAGATTCATTATTGATTATTTAGGTAGTGATATATAATAATAATTACATAGCAAAGGTAAATTGGGAGTTTGCAGAGAATACTCGGATGGATTGGAAGAAAAATTTACAATAAAGAAATGTTATCATTAGACCCCTTTAAGAAATTATGCAAATGTACAATCACTTGAAAATAGATATGTAGTAAATTAGTGCCTCCCAATTTACTTTGGCTATGTAATTTACCAAGCAAATAGACAGCGTGTCTGAAACTCTTAATACGTCAGGATGACAATCCGAATGTCAGATATTAAAAGTAAAACACCCCTGTAGTTTGTGAGCTAAATAAGCATAATTAAAAAAATAATAATAATAACAACATTCCGATGGTTGCACTGAAAATCATATAACCAAATAGAACTCCTAGGCTTCATCAACTGAGTTTATAGGTCAGTGGTTAGTGCACTAGCTTTTGGTCACAGAATTTTGAGTTCAAGTCCCATCAGCGAACAGTGACTTTTTTTTATTATTATTATTACAGTTGTAAAAGTAACTTATCAAAATCACTTGTCAGACAGGGTATTTAGCCTCACACTGACATCATTCTGATGTTTGATTTTGATATCTGATCATGTCCTAAAATGGACACGGTAGCACTGACACCACTGGACCGATGTAGATAGTTCAGCACTGACACCACTAGACCGATGTAGACAGTTCAGCTCTGACACCGCTAGATCGGAGTTGATTCCAGGATCCTTATACTCACTTCTGTCTAGTCGCCTCTACAGGCTTTTTAATGTTTTTCTTATGCTTTTTTCTGCAAGTGCTCATATTTTTAATGTAGCAAACATCACAAGTCAAAAATGATTTTTCACACTGTTATATAATTTATGTATTTTTACACTGTTATATATTTTATGGATTTGGGCAAAATTCTTTTTTTTCCCTGATTAATGAAACTTATATTTTTATTGTTGCTTTATGTAATATAAAAAAATCCCCTTATTGCTGATTGTTCAGTTTTGCCAGAATGTGACTCTTGCCATTTGTCCACAGTCCTGTCCGCAGCACATTGTGAAGAGTGGGGGGGAGCTCCACGGGGAGAGGCATAAAAGAGCGCCCCCGACAGTCACCATAATGTACAACACAGAAGTGACAAATTATTACAGGAACGTCTAAGGTCACTGGAGAACACTGCTGTTATAATTGATGCCACTTTTGTGCTGAACATTCTTATGATTCTGCCGGCTGCTCCGTCACTGGCTGAGAAACTGAACAATCAGAGCTATGTGAAATTTTTTATATTACAGAAATCGATAATAAAAAAAACTCACTTTATTAAAAAAAAAAAGTCACAAAGTGGCAGAGCTTTCTCCCTCTCACAAAAAAATTACCTCTGATCTAGACACAACCTTGCCGGGAGCTGTATTCAAATACATGGGCGGCGCCTGCAGTGACTGAATGCTGTGCTTCCCATGACTGAATAGCAGGATCACACCCCTATGACTGAATATGAGCTTGTAGGACAAAGTGTATATAAAGTTCATCATTATACTACCACCGATTTTAATGCAAAAAGCTTGCATTGCATCACTAACAAAGCAATGGAGGGCAATGTACATAGCAACTAGGACGTGACAGTTTCCCTTTAAAATACAACATTTTATTTTCTTTTTAAAAGTAAATTATTATTATGAATTATATAATCATCAATACAAAAATAAAAATTGTGTAACATTCCTTTTAAAGAGGACCTTTCACAAATTGAAAACAAACCTGTCAGCAGGATTTTGCTAAGTAAACTACAGGCAGTGTCACGTTGGGGCTGCTGCACTGATTAAAATTATACCTGAGGTGAAGAAATCCGTCTTGTGGTTCTTGTGTATTCAGTGTTTGCAGTTTTGAGTTAATGAGATTCTGGTGCGGGACTGTAGGCTGGGGCGGGACTGTATGCTGGTTCTTATCCTGGTACTCTAGGCCAGATTAGCAAGAACAGATCTGCCCACAGGCCGCCCCAAAGGACAAGTATGTTCTGTATCATAGAGACAACCAGAAAGAGAGACAGATAGGGGCAACCTGTAGACCGGGTCTTATCTTGCTGATCTGGCCTAGAGCTCCAGGACAAGACTCTGCCTACAGTACTGCCCCGGAGCATGGGCATATCATTAACTAAAAACTGCAAACACTAATTACACAAGAACCACAAGACGGATTCCTTCACCTCAGGTATCGTATCATAGTTTACCGTATATACTCGAGTATAAGCCGAGTTTTTCAGCATTTCCATTGCTCCTGCTGACAGTGCCCGCTACTAAAGAGAATGAATATTCACTCTTCTCCACACTGCGAGACAGTGAGAGGGACGATATGTATCTCCTAGGATGTGCATAGAAGCATACTGAACCCGCTGGAGTGCATGGAAATCCGTGGTTGCAGTGCAGGATAAAAGTAAAGTTTGAACTAGGTCAAGCTATTTGGCTAAGTTAGATTTAATAAAACCTGGCATGGGCTTTTATTCTTGGAGTGGACTACAGGATGGCAGTCTGGAGGTCCACTCCCTTCAGCCCAGGTCTTGCATGTGGCTCATGTCCACAGTAGTCATTTAAAAACCTGCAGCAAAGGTTTGAGTGTGTCAGTGTTTTGTCTACAAGCTGCAGAGCAGTTGGCTCTGCAACACAGGCCTGTGGGAAGCTGAACCGTCACCCATGGTAACGGGGTTAGAGAAGGACTGTGTTACGACCTGGCTGTGATCCAGAGGATACTGTTTACCTTTACTATGTGAGTTTTTCAAGAATAATGACATTTAAGTTAAACTTTACTGGGTCATTACCTCATTACAGCACAGTGTGAACACCACCGCACTACAATGCACATAGTCCCGGTGTGGAGAGGAGTGAATATGCTGGCAGTAGCAGCTCAAATCAGCGTCTGAGAGCGCATGGCTTTGACACCATGCACTGCTCAGATGCTGACATGAGCTGCTGCAGAAGAACAGGATGCAGTGCTAAAGTAGAGGAGAGGAAGGAAGGTGAGTATAAGTGTTTATTTTTTTATGTGTGCGGTGATGGGGCCATGCATATTAGGATTGGGGGATGAGGAGGCCATACATACTAGGATTGGGGGATGAGGGGGCCATGCATACTAGGATTGGGGGATGAGAGGGCCATGCATACTAGGATTGGGGGGTGGGGAGGCCATACATACCAGGATTGGGGGATGAGGGGGCCATGCATACTACGATTGGGGGATGAGGGGGCCATGCATACCACAATTGGGGGATGAGGAGGCCATGCATACCAGGATTGGGGGATGAAGGGGCCATGCATACCAGGATTGGGGGATGAAGGGGCCCTGCATACCAGGATTGGGGGATGAGGGGGCCATGCATACCAGGATTGAGGGATGAGGGGGCCATACATACCAGGATTGGAAGATGATGGGGCCATACATACTAGGATTGGGGATGAGGGGGCCATGCATACTAGGATTGGGGATGAGGGGGCCATGCATACCAGGATTGGGGATGAGGGAGCAATGTGTACCAGTATGGGGAAATTTACCAGTAACTGCTGCATTTCCCACCTTAGACTTATACTCGAGTCAATACGTTTTCCCAGGTTTTTTTTGTAAAATTAGTTAAATCGGCTTATACTTGGGTCGGCTTATACTCGAGTATATACGGTACTTAGCAAAATCCTGCTGACAGGTTCGCTTTAAGCATTATAAACTCTAAATTCCTGCATGTAATGGCAGAAATTTAGATAAAAAAGTTACATTTTATAATTTTTCTTTTTCTCCACTCTGTTGTGGAGATATAGGGAGTCACAATTTCTGGTGCCAATTTTCTTCTCATTCAAATTAATGTTTCATTTTGTTCAACTCTGGACATGTACTTTCAACCCACTATGATGCTGTTCAACCATAAAAGGAATAAAATATAGCTTTTATTAAATATGGTTTAAAAAACACATATATGTACATATCCAGCACAGTAGACATGAATTCACATTGTTAGCAAATGTGTCCACAGTCACAGCACAAATACACAAAAACAGAAATGAATGTACCAGCCTATACTGTCTAATACAATGGAAACATAAGATTATACAGAAAAATTGCACACCAAAACCATATATATCAGAAAACATAATCAAATATTATAAATTACAACAATACAAAAGAATTATAAAACATGTTAAAAATAGGAAACCACAAGATAAGATCCCTATAAACCATATCGTCACACAGAAAGCTATGATACCAGCAGGAGATGGATAAGTTATAGTGTTGAGCGAGCATGCTCGACACTGCTCGGTAATCACCCGAGCATCTCACTACTCGGGATGTTCGTGAGCACCGAGCATTTCCGGGTTACTCGGGAGGGAGCTTGGGTCTCTGCCCTGCACGTTTGGCGCTCTTTAAAGAAATTTTGGACTTGGTTGCTTTGGATAATTTACCCTCTCCAGTTGTTCTAGGATTGCCTTGGTTAAAACTGCACAATCCTTTATTGGACTGGTCTACTAATGTGATTAAGTATTGGAGTCCGAAGTGCTATGATAAATGTTGTAATGGTCGCATTGTGGCTATGGAAAAAGTGGAATTACCTGTACCTATTCAAGATTTTTAGAGGGTTTTTTTCGGAGGAGGAGTTGCAAGTTTTACCTCCTCATAGGGTTTATGATTACGCCATTGAGTTTGTTCCGGGTGCTACTCTTTCCAAAAGTCACTTGTTTAATCTGACTATCCCTGAAAGAAAGGCCTTGGAGGAATACATACAGACTAGCCTGGCTGCTGGTCACATTAGACCTTCTAAGTCGCCTGTGGCAGTTGGATTCTTCTTTGTTAAAAAAAAAGGACAGCGGTTTACGTCCATGTCTGGATTTTCGTGAAATTAATAAGATAACCGTACGCAATTCCTACCCATTACCGTTAATTCCTGACTTGTTTAACCAGTTAGTGGGAGCCAAGTGGTTCTCCAAAATTGATCTCCGGGGGGCATACAGTTTGTTACGTGTGAAGGAGGGTGATGAATGGAAAACTGTTTTAACACTCCGTTAGGTCATGTTGAGAATCTGGTGATGCCTTTTGGTCTTACAAATGCACCTGCATTTTTTCAGTACCTTATTAATGACATTCTGAGACCTCTGATTGGTAAGAATGTGGTGGTGTATTTGGATGACATTTTGATTTATTCACCAGATCTGGAGTCCCATTGGCAGAGTGTACGTGAAGTTTTGCAGTTATTGGGTGATAATTCACTCTTTGCTAAGCTGGAGAAATGTGAGTTCGCTGTGCAGAAAATTAGTTTTTTGGGCTACATTGTCTCCAGCGAGGGCTTTGAGATGGACCCTGTGAAGGTTCAGGCTGTGCAGGAATGGCCTAGGCCTATTGGTTTGAAATCTATACAGAGATTTTGGGGTTTTGCCAATTATTACAGGAAATTCATTAAGAATTTTTCTGTAATTGTTAAACCTCTAACCGATTTCACCAGGAAAGGTGTGAATACGGCCCAGTGGACTACTGAGGCCATTGAAGCGTTTGAGTATCTCAAAGAGAGGTTCAGTTCTGACCCTATCCTTATGCAGCCTGATGAGACCAAGCCTTTTTTGGTCGAGGTCGATGCTTCATCAGTCTGGGTCAGAGCAGTTTTGTCTCAGGAGAACAAGGGTGGAGTACATCCTTGTGCCTTCTTTTCGAAAAAATATTCGGAAACCGAACTGAATTATGATGTTGGAAATCGGGAGTTGCTGGCTATTAAACTCGCGTTTGAACATTGGCCTCATTTTTTGGAAGGCGCTAGATTTCCTATTTAGGTTTTCACAGATCATAAGAATTTGATCTATCTGGATGCTGTCAAGCGCTTGAATGCCCGTCAAGCTAGGTGGGTACTTTTTTTTTCTCAGTTTCATTTTTCTGTTACCTATATCCCTGGTACTAAGAATGTTAAAGCCGATGCTTTATCTCGTAGCTTCTCTCCTACGGTTGGTGCAGAGGAGGAGGAGAGCATTTTACAGAAAGGAGTTGTGGTGGCGGCTTTGGACTCCGTTTTGGAGAATGAGATTCTGAAAGCTCAAGATGATGCTCCATCTAACACTCCCCATAGGAGGTTGTTCATGCCTAGAGCCTTTAGGAGATTTGTTTGCGGAGTGTCATGAGTCTCGGTTGGCAGATCATCCAGGAGTTTCGGAGACTAAGAGACTTATCAGTCGCAGTTTTTGGTGGTCTGGATGGCAGAAGGAAGTCATCAAGTGGGTGCGTCAGTGTACTGTGTGCGCTAGGTCAAAAGCCTCACATACTCCTGCTGCGGGGTTGCTTTGCCCTCTGGAGGTTCCTAGTGCGCCTTGGACGCATCTCACTATGGATTTTATTACTGATCTTCCTGTGTCCGAGGGTTTCACTGTCATCTGGGTGGTCGTGGACCGTTTTAGTAAGATGTGTCATTTGGTTCCATTCATTAAGTTGCCCTGCGCCAAGACACTCGCTAAGGCGTTTGTTAAGGAGATTGTCAAGCTCCATGGCGTTCCCATGGATATTGTATCTGATAGAGGACCTCAGTTTGTGGTTCGCTTTTGGCGTGCTTTTTGTGACAGGTTGGGAGTCCATTTGTCATTTTCGTCTGGTTATCATCCTGAGTCTAATGGACAGACTGAAAGAAAGAACCAGGATGTTGAACAGTTTTTGCGTTGTTTTGTGGCGGACAATCAAGAGGTGTGGTCTGAGTTTCTGCCTCTCGCAGAATTTGCTCTTAACAATCATAAATCCTCCTCTGCTGGGTGTTCTCCTTTTTTTTGCTGTACTGGGAGACATCCATCTTTTGGTTCGTTCTCCAAATTGGGGTCGGCGGTACCAGAGGAGGAGAATTTTTCCGGTGATTTGGAGAGAGTTTGGACTAATGTACGTTGTAAGCTTCAAGAGGCTAACAAAAAGTCCAAGAAGCATTTTGACAGGAAACGTAAAGAGGTTTTGTTTACTGTCGGTGACATGGTTTGGTTGTCCTCGAAGAACCTGCGGTTGAGAATTCCCTCTAAAAAACTGGGTCCTAAGTTTGTGGGTCCATTTAAAGTACTTCAGGTGGTTAACCAGTCTGCTGTTAGGTTGGATGTCCCTACTTCATGGAAGATTAATCCTGTGTTTCATGTTTCCTTGTTGAAAAAGGCTGACGTATCTGATAGGGATGTCACTGTCACAGTTCCTCCTGTGGTGGAAGACGGCGAATATGACATTTCGCGTATCTTGAATTCTAGATGGCAAAGAGGGAGATTACAGTATCTTGTCTCCTGGAAAGGTTTCAGTCCCGAAGACAACTCCTGGGTAAGGACGGATGATGTCTCTGCTCCTAGGTTTGTTAAAGCTTTCCACAGGAGGTTTCCGGATAGGCCTGGGCCTGGAGGATCTGGAGGATCTCATAATAGAGGGGGTACTGTTAGAACCCTCCTGTTAATTTTTTCTATCTTGTGTTTTGCGGTCACGTGACCATCTGCCTATATATTCCAGCTCCGCCCTTCTGGCCTTGCTGGACTTCAGTGTTGTTTGACTGTTTTGCTAGCCTGGTGCTTCGGTGCCTATCTCTGTCAGTTTGCTTGGTCCTCTGGGACCTCTAGTACTTTTTGTCAGTTTGTCTTTTGTGTTCTACAACAATTTCTGTTTAGGAGGTGTCCCATTTTTGTCCCAGTCCTTAGTTCTTTTAGGGACCCCTCCCTTAATTCTATAGGTCTTCGTTCAGACTAGCCAAGGACGAAGGCGGGTCTGTTCACTAGGAACAGGCAGCCCGCTACATCGTAGGGATTCAGCTTAGTCTTACTGTAGGGACAGCTTTCCCTTTTGTTTCCTTAGTTCTTGTTGCAGATCATAACATTTGTGACCTGCCGGATCGCCCCAGTGTTTGCTGGACAACCCGGAGGTCAATTTTCAATGCAAGATTTTGTGACTATTACCTTTTGACTTCCGATCAGTCAGAAGTTGCGGTCACAAGATGGCGCCGCGGGACTAGAGCAGCAACGATAAAAGGTGAGGACGCCGGCGGGTAAGTATTCTACTAGGGTCAGGGATCTTAGATTAGCACTGCAATAATAAAAACCTGCTGGAGTGGTGCTTTAATCCACATTTTAAGTTTTCTTCTAATCAGATCTTGTTCACAGGGGCTGAACTGTAACCTCTGTCTTCTCCTCCTTGTCTGTGATTCCCAGCCCCTCTGGTCTGTGACTAATAGGTCACCACTTTTTCAGTGCTCTTTTTGAAATCTCACACCATCATTACCATGGATAGTGAATGCGCAGATTGAGTTTTCGGCTCAATGACGTCTTTTAGAGATGACTTCATGTGCCGCCCATGGCAATTAATGCGCCCCCTGGGCCGTGTGTGTAGGGGAATACCCGAAACCGAGTCTCTGTGTAACGCTGGGGGTTGTAGTCTCCGTGGCGGCGACCCGGTCCCGTGGCTCAGGGCGGTCAAACCAGTGGCAGTCTATTTATGTGGTTTTTAGGATTAAAGGTCCGACTATGCCACCCGTGGATTGCGGTCACTGAGAGCCGCCGCTGCGGGGCAGACCACTGAGGCTGATGTTGTGTGCGCAGCAGAGGGTAGTATAGCTCCCCACGGGAGGAGTATAGCCTCAGGGCAGTGAGTGCAGATGGTGGGGGTGATGGTGCGTGGGAGCAGTAGTAATGACTCAGAGTCTAGTGATGCAGTCCAGGGTCTTTACTCACAGTTTTACATTCCAAGCCACTTTTGCAGATGATGGCTGCCCACGTCGTGCTGTGCTCACCAGGTGAGGGGCTCGGCCAACTCCCAGGCACCTTTGGAATACTTTTTAGGACCCCCTTCGTGTGTCCTTTCTCTGGCCTGTCATACCCCACAAGTGACCACGTTTTTGTACAGCTGCCTCGGGCCTTGGCGGGCAAACGTATGTTCTGTTTCCCTAGGTCCTATGTGGTGCCTTCCTAACGGGTGTAGTGAGGGGCCGTGCATGTACAATGCCACGGCCTCTGGATACTAGCTGAGGGTAGTTGCTCTCCTCTACTAGATGAGGGATCCGGTTCCCTTTCTTGGCCTGACCCCCCTACTCTGGTAGCGGCGGGCGTGCGGTGGCGGCTGGCCGGTCCACACCCCTGGGGTCCCTTCAGTCTTCTCTTAGAGCTTCCTCCATCCTTCTTCCTTCCTTCTTCTGTTTCCTCCCTCCAGGCTCAGGCCTTAAGATTTGGCCTGCCTGCGGAGCAGAGCCCATGCAGAGCCTCTGCTCCCAGCCTCCTTCTCTCTCTGCTCTCTCCCACTTTCTACTCCTCTCTCTTTGATGGTGCCCACCATATATACTCCTCTATACAGTGCACCCGGGATCCACTCTCCCCACCCACACACTACCGGGTTCCCCCTTTCTAGGCGTTCCCTCCCCCCACTCCAGCCAGGGACAGGGACAGTTGTGCTCACACCCGGGAGCATTGTCGCCCTGCCCCCCGGAAATGTGTTGTAGTGCATGTGGGTGTTAGGGTCCTGAGCCATACTCCATCCTTACCTGGAAGTGAGATATCACACCTCTGGGTGAGATGCAATACCTCTGTAGCGACCGAACCCTTGGGGTGCTACACAATGATAGAGCCATTTTATTGTAGGTCAACCGGGAACTTAATATGCGCCTTGGCCTTCCATGGCAATGACAGTGTGAAATCTCAAACAGAGCAGGAAGGTGACTGAAGAATCACTAATCTGACAACCACTTCTCCATCACTATGTTTCCCCCAAATATATTAACCCCTTCATGACTGGAGCATTTTCCGTTTTTGCGTTTTCGTTTTTTGCTCCCCTTGTTCCCAGAGTCATAACTTTATTATTTTTCTGTCAATATGGCCAGGCGAGGGCTTATTTTTTGCGGGACGAGAACAACATCATTGGTTTTAACTAAATATAGAAGTAGGGGCGCTGGTAGGCTAGCTCAGTAGATCTGCTGCAAGTGGTGTGTGTCACCATAGACCACTATGTAAAGAGAATCAAATGTAAAAAACCACTGCGCTAGTATACTGAGAAGGATATGATTATAAATGGAAGAGTAAACAATAATGGATATAAATTGTTATTTTATTTTATTATAAATCACTCTTATTAAACGTTCTAGATGCGTGTTAGCATACAATCAAGGGTTAAAAGTGGAATGACTGGTAAGTCCTCCAGGGATCCAGAGCTTTTGGGACCTGTAATGGAATAGATAAGGACTAAAATTACTGACCTGTATTAAGTTGATTGGCTGTAGAGCTACTGTGCATGTATTTACCTGGGATGGCAAGAAGATCGTTAGGAGATGAAGAGGATAATATGTACAGAAGGGTATGGACTTCTTGTTAGATAGAATGTAGAAATGGGTGCTGTAATAAAAGAATTAACATTAGATCGCAAGCTATATCTAGTCTTGATTTGAAGTGAATCTATTAAGATGGCTTACATGAAGAACATGATTCTATATATGGCTATAATCCCCAACTGGACGAATATATGGTTCTGTGGGGTTATAGAGGCTTGGTACTATTATGGATAACTGGTAGAGCCTGTAATATGAATGCACAAACAATAGTTAAGGTCATTAAGGTACTCACTAGAGTAGGGGGTTTACCTGGTAAAGAACAATTTAGTTAGTGAGTCAACAAGGACCTAGTCTGGTTTTTATACTGGTCCTATAGAGATGGGTGGGCAACCCATTTGATGGATGGTTGTGCCTAGCAATTGAACTCTAGATCAGAGGGAGTATCAGTGGGTATTCATTGCCAGCTGGTAGCTGGTACAAATATCTGGTGGGGAAGTAATGGTATGTAGTTAATATAAGGACATGTAGATAAATAAATAAATGAATAA
This sequence comes from Phyllobates terribilis, assembly GCF_046119375.1. NCBI lineage: Eukaryota > Metazoa > Chordata > Amphibia > Anura > Dendrobatidae > Phyllobates > Phyllobates terribilis. The sequence goes on along the minus strand of NW_027362764.1, from coordinate 320,390,973 downwards.
ATAGAGCGAGGTTTATATAAACGATATAGGGAGAAAAACCTCGTGTATACTCAAATGCAGAGAGCAGCACCCGTTGGTGATACAGTTCAATACCTTAATCCCTGATGAAGGATACCGTTCTTTACCAGGTAAACCCCCTACTCTAGTGAGTACCTTAATGACCTTAACTATTGTTTGTGCATTCATATTACAGGCTCTACCAGTTATCCATAATAGTACCAAGCCTCTATAACCCCACAGAACCATATATTCGTCCAGTTGGGGATTATAACCATATATAGAATCATGTTCTTCATGTAAGCCATCTTAATAGATTCACTTCAAATCAAGACTAGATATAGCTTGCGATCTAATGTTAATTCTTTTATTACAGCACCCATTTCTACATTCTATCTAACAAGAAGTCCATACCCTTCTGTACATATTATCCTCTTCATCTCCTAACGATCTTCTTGCCATCCCAGGTAAATACATGCACAGTAGCTCTACAGCCAATCAACTTAATACAGGTCAGTAATTTTAGTCCTTATCTATTCCATTACAGGTCCCAAAAGCTCTGGATCCCTGGAGGACTTACCAGTCATTCCACTTTTAACCCTTGATTGTATGCTAACACGCATCTAGAACGTTTAATAAGAGTGATTTATAATAAAATAAAATAACAATTTATATCCATTATTGTTTACTCTTCCATTTATAATCATATCCTTCTCAGTATACTAGCGCAGTGGTTTTTTACATTTGATTATCATTGGTTTTAGCATATCATGTACTGGAAAACGGGAAAAAAAATCCAAGTGCGGTGAAATTGCAAAAAAACTGCAAATCCACAGTTTGTTTGTTTTTTACCACGTTCACTGAATACTAAAACTGACCTGCCATTATTATTCTCCAGGTCATTAAGAGTTCATAAACACCAAACATGTATAGGTTCTTCTTTATTTAAGTGGTGAAAAAAAATCCAAAATTTGCTAAAAAAAAAAACTAAAAAAAAAATGGCGCCATTTTCCAAGACCCCTAGCGTCTCCATTTTTTGGGATCTGGGATCGGGTGAGGGCTTATTTTTTGCGCGCTGAGCTGATGATACCATTTTGGGGTAGATCCGATGTTTTGATCACCCGTAATTGCTTTTTATTGCAATGTTGCAGCAACCAAAAAAAACGTAATTCTGGCGTTTTTAATTTTTTTCTTGTTACGCTGCTTACCGATCGAATTAATAATTTTTTTATATTGATCGGCCGATTATGAACGCGGCAAAACAAATATGTGTATGTGATTTTTTTTATTGCTTTATTTTAAATAGGGCGAAATGGGGATGATTTAAACTTTTATATTTTTTTAATATTATTAAAAACTTTTTTTTTTACTTTTTTCTTGCTTCAATAGTCTCCATGGGAGACTAGAAGCAGCACTTGCCTGATCGGCTCTGCTACATACAGGCAATGAGCAGATTGCCTCTGTGTAGCACAAGTGCTCACTTGCTATGAGCTCATAGCAATCTGGCCATGACCATCACAAGGCTCTGCTGCAAACTCCGAGTTGTCACGCCAACCCATCGGTGACCCATGATCATGTAAGTGACGCGCTTCCAGACGGCACGGTTAAATGGCGCTGTCAGAGATTGATAGCGGCATTTAACTAGTTAACAGCCGCGGGTGGATCGCGATTCCACCCGCGGCTCTTGCGGGCACATGTCAGCTGTATAGATCAGCTGACATGTGCCCGGTTTAGCGCGGGCTCAGTGCCATAGCCCGCGCTGAATCGGGGGTTATAACGTAGTGCGTACTATTACGTACCACGTCATAAAGAGGTTAATAACCTCTATACTCATCTCTTGGTGTCGGCACTAGCTCTCCTCGGGCTCGTGTAACAAAACTTCATTCCCACAGTCCTGACCGAAATGTCATGCCCACAGAGAAGGTCAGAACTAGTGTTGAGCCACCCCCGTAGTGTTCGAATTCGGTTCGTCGAACACCCGTGTGTTCGCCGAACTGTTCGTCGAACTGTTCGTCGAACACCTTCGAACACCGTTAAAACCAATGGCAGGCAAACAAAAACACATAGAAACACATAGAAAACACCTTCAAAGTGTAACATACCTGGCGGCGTCCTTGCATAGTGGTCCATCTCCCACTGTGCAGGAGCGCGCACTTGATCTCCTGTCCAGAATGTCTCTCTGGCTTCCCTCCATGCTGTCTGTTTGTGTCTGTCTCTGCTGCTTAAGGGCGGCGCCCGATCACTTCCTGCTTTTTGTACCTGCTGTGGGTCACACCCCTTGTGCGTCCTCAGCCTATTGCTGTCTGACACTTGGTATATAGCTCAGCAGCTCCCTTCTATTCCTGCCTGAGCATAGTGTTTCCTTCAGTGTGTGCTTGCACTCTGAAGGTGCCAGGTCCCGTCTCTTGTCTCCTGCTTTTTGTATCAGTTCCCGTGTCTGAACTGAGTCCTGTATGTCTCCTGCTTTGCGGTATCAGCTCCCGTGTCTGAACTGAGTCCTGTATGTCTCCTGCTTTGCGGTATCAGCTCCCGTGTCTGAACTGAGTCCTTTCTGTGTTCTCTTGTCTGTCCTGTCTGAACACGCTCCTAGCCTGTTCCTCCTGCCTTCTAGGGGCCGATTACCTAGACCCGTTCCTGTATCTTGTCTGACCTGTCTGAACTCGCTCCTAGCCTGTTCCTCTCACCTTCTAGTGGCCGATTTCCTAGACCCGCTCCTGTGTCTGGTCTGTCCTGTCTGAACACGCTCCTTGCCTGTTCGTTCCGCCTTCTAGTGGCCGTATTCCCAGACCCGCTCCTGTATCCCTCTGCAGTGTCGGTCTCCTCCGTACACTCAGTTCCAGTCTGAACTCTCTCCTGTCCTTTACCTGTTTTACCTCTATGTCCGTTCCCTTCCTTTTTCTGCAGAGTCTGAACTCGTACCTAACTCCTGCTTGTTGTCTCTGCAAGTACTGTGTGAGTATCTGGCTCTGTCTTTCCCTTCCTGTCTGTTCCGTGTGAACAGAGCCCTGTCCTCCCTGCTCAGCCTTGTCTGCACTCTAGCTGTGCTTGCTTGTAACCCTCTGCCTGTATTGTTCCTGAGTCCCGGTGTGTACTGGGTCCTATCCCGCCTGTGTTCCTACCTGCTAGTGCCTCCCTGTCTGCACTCTAGCTGTGCTTGCCTTTACCCCCCTGCCTGCATACCCGCCTGCCTGCATACCAGTCGTGCCTGCCTATACCCACCAGTCTGTGTGCCAGCCTACCAGCCTGTTCCTGTATTCCCCTGTGTGGGTCAACAGCCGTGTCCGGGGTCTGTCCTGGAGTAGCACCTGGTCCCTCTGCTCGGTTCCTCCTTGGTGCACTGGCGTCGTATGCCGTCGTGCGACCCTGGTCGGATCGGGTGAATACTTAGTCACGCCCCTCCAGGCATTCACTCTCCGGCACGGTCCAGTGGAATCACTACCAATCACACGCACACGCCGCTTAGCCCGGGCGTGTGCATAACACAAAGGTGTCCAAAAGCTGACAAACTGCTCAGAAGACACAACTAACACATGGAAAAGTGACAAGTACATATAGTCATGCGAAAATAAAAGAGGTGGAGGAGTAAAAGGAGGGGGAGACACAGATATAGGCATGTCATGCCCTTCTAAAATCCAAAAAGTGAGAAGCCGACACGTTCAGTCCGCTCCTGCCCGTGCCACGTCCATGTCGCCGGGTTTGTGCCAGAGCCGCGGTGAACCCTGACGGCCAGCCCCCCTCTCCCAATACTGGTGCCTGTCCGCTGGTGGGTCGAGCGAGCCCCCCTGTGGTGGAGGCAGCTCTAAGCTTTTTAATTTAAATTGTCTCTCTAATTTGAATGAATACACTTTAAATCCATTTACAAGGATCTATTGGAGGGCAAGTCTCATGCCAGCAGCCGCGTAATTCCAGCTCCAGTAGCGTCCACTAAAGCTGCTGCAGTTAAAAAGCTTTTATAAGGATCGAGCTCGGCTGTCCACCGCAAGGCATCCTACTGCCAGTCCCAGCCCCTATGCCTTGGGGTGCCTCCTGATGCTCTTCACTGAGTATCCTGTGGTCCCGAAGCATTTCCTTTGAAAAAATTAAGGGTTCAAACTACAGGTGGTGTAGCTTGCTTAACAGCCGGGATAATCCGCTGACTAGCAGACACTGCTACTAGGCACAAAGTATTTCCTGGGCTAGATGCAGTTAAAAATTTGTAATTAGATACTCTCGTTGGATGCTGAGAAAGCATTCCATAGAGTCTCCTGGCACGCCATATATGATTCTCTTAAAAAGCTTGGGGTAGGGGTCTAGGGGACCCTTTTATAGCCAAAATCACGGCCCTGTATCACAATACGTCACCTAGGCTGAAGATAAATGGAACTGTAGCACCCTGAGGGCTCGGTTGCTACAGAGGTATTGCACCTCACCCAGAGGTGTGATATCTCACTCTCAGATAAGGATGGAGTGTGGATCAGGACCCGACACCTGCATGCATTACACCACATTGCCGTGGGGCAGGGCGACCAATATGCCTCTGAGATGGGCACGACAGTCCCTGTCCCTGGCTGGAGTGGGGGGAGGGAACACTGAGGAAGGGGAACCCTGTAGTGCAGGAGCAGGGAGGAAGCAGTTCCTGGGTGCATTGAGAAGGGAGTATAAAAGGTCGGCACCATCTTAGTTCAGTGCAGAGAAGTCTGAGCAGAAGTGGCAGGGAGCAGGGGCTCTGCATGAGCTCTGCTCCGGAGGCGGGCCTAGTAACAGAGGCCCAGACCTGGAAGAGGGAGAAGGAAGGAAGAGGAGCGGAGAAGGCTCCAGGAACGAGGAATGAAGGGATCCCAGGGGTGCGGACGGGCGAGTCGCCACCGCACGCCCGAATCCACCTGCGTGGAGGGGTCAGGCCAAAGGGGGAGACCGGTCCCCGAAACTAGTGGAGGCAGGAAACCGGAGGCTGTGACATTTTATGTGGCGCAGCCCCTCGCTACACCCGCTAGGAAGGCACGACATAGGGTCAGGAAAACTGGCGCCAAGTTTACCAAGAGGAGGCCCGAGGCAGCCGGACAGAAGGGTTGGTAAGAAAGGCCAGACAAAGGACACACAAAGGGGGTCCTGTGAAGCGCTCCAAAGTTATCTGGGAGTTGTCTGAGCCCCTCACCTGGTGAGCACAGTACGACGTGGGCAGCCGTTACCTGCAGACGTGGTCTGGATAATAAGAACTGTGAGTAAAGGCCCTGGACTGCATCACTGACTCCGTATCGTTACTGCTGCTGCCCTGCACCATCACCCCCATCCTCCGCATACACTGCCCTGAGGCTATACTCCTCCCGTGGGGAGTTATGCTACGCTCTGCTGCACCCACAACACCAGCCTCAGCGGTCTGCCCTGCAGCGGCGGTTCACTCTGACCGCAATCCACGGGTGGCGTAGTCGGACATTTAAACATCAAAACAACATAAATAGTTCCGCCACTGGTTTGACCACGCTGAGCCACGGAACCGGGTCGCCGCCACGAAGACTACAACCACCAGCATCCACCAAAAAGGGTCCGGCTCCGGGTGTCCCAAGGCCCAGGGGGTGCATCAGAACATTTTCATCACCTTTCACAATCACCAATGGGACAAGGCAGGGATGTCCTCTGTCCCCTCTCTTATACATCCTAGTGACGGAGCACCTGCTCTCATCAATTCGCCATAACCCCAATATTAGGTGGATTGAGGTGGGAGGCACCGAGTACAAGTGCTCTCTATTTGCTGATGATGTCCTAGTATATATCACTCAATCACATATATCCATCCATGCTGTTATGGCTGAAATAGATCACTTTGTTACATGGTCAAATTTTAAAATCAATGCAGCGAAGTCTGAGGCCCTCGATGTCTCCCTCCCCAAATCCATATAGGATTCCATCCAGTCCAACTTTCCCTTTGCCTGGCCCTCACAGGGTATCAAATACTTAGGAATTCCTATTCATAGAGACCTCTCCCATCTATGTTATCTTAATTTTGGGCCCTTTATTGAACAACTCCATACAGACCACGGTTGGCAAGTTAGAACTGTAAGATTCACTACGTGAACCACTGGTGTTTTGTGGAAAAGCACATGTACACTGTGTTCCAAATTATTATGCAAAAAGTGTTTAGGAGTGATAAGGGAAGAATTTGTTTTTTTGTCAGTTAAACTCATTGATGGTGATGTGTGTCAGGGCTCTTTATATCACTGTAAGCAATTGCAGACACCTGTGCTAATTAGTTTGGCAGGTGTGTCCAATGAAAGGCAAGACTACTTTAGAAGGCTGCCTCACATTATTAAGCAGCCTGCATTTTCTGCCAAAATGGGAAAGAAAAAGGATGTGTCGGCTGCTGAGAAGCAACAAATTGTGGAGTGTTTAGGTCAAGGCATGACTACAATCAACATTGTGCGATGATCAGGATGAAGTGTCTTGGCAATCAAGAAGTATGTAGCAGATTCACAGTACACACGTGTGCGTGCTGATAAGGGCAAATTGAGGACTCTTTCCTACAGGCAATTACGTCAGGTTAAAAGAGCAGCGGCAAAAACGCCTTGTCATAGCAGCAGACAAGTTTTTGAAGCTGCTGGTGCCTCCAACGTCCCCCGAACAACAAGATGCAGGGTCCTTCAGAGGTTTGCAGCTGTGCATACGCCATCCTGTCGACCTCCTCTATCCATTTCACACAAGCAAAAACGGCTCCGGTGGGCCAAACATTACATGAAGACTGATTTCGAAACTGTTTTGTTCACGGATGAGTGCCGTGCAGCGCTCGATGGTCCAGATGGATGGAGTGGAGGATGGCTGGTTGATGGACACCCCACGCAAACACGGCTACAGCGCCAACAAGGAGGAGGTGGAGTAATGTTTTGGGCTGGAATCATGGGGAGAGAGATTGTCGGCCCCTTTAGGATCCCTGAAGGCGCTAAATATGAACTCCATAATGTATGTGGATTTTCTCAAACAGCACTTCCTGCCATGGTTCAAGAAGAAGAACCGTGTATTTCACAGCAAGATCATTTTTTTGCATGATAATGCACCATCTCATGCTGCACATAAAACATCTGCATCTCTGGCTGATATGGGCATAAAAGGAGACAAACTTATGGTGTGACCCCCATGCTCCCCTGACCTCTACCCCATTCAGAACCTCTGGAGCATCATCAAAAGGAGTGTCTATGATGGCGGGAGGCAGTTCACATCTAAGCAACAGCTCTGGGAGGGTATTCTGTCCTCATGCAAAACAACTTAAGCAGAAACCATCCAAAACCTGACAAATTCAATGGACGAGAGAGTTCCGAAGCTCCTTTCGAACAAGGGGTCCTATGTGAAAATGTAACATCACCTAGAGTAAAGTTTTGAGTTGAAAACTGTCTGATTTCAGTTTCTAATAACCTGCTAATGCTTATAATTTCAAAAATTACCATTTTTTTGGTCTTTATTAAAATGAAAAGCTTGATTGAAAAGTTTGGGGGATCTAAGAGTGTGGCAACCCAGTAGTCATGATTACTTCAAATTCTGACAATATGAGGGTCATGTTGCAGGTAGTGCAGCAAGAAGGCACTTATGTGTCTTGCGCATCTCGGAGCCCCAAAATTATTTTCCGGGCTAGATGCAGCTAAAAATTATTATTAATTTTAAATCTGGTGGAGCTTAGTATAGATGGCCTAATAGGATCAGTGCTGCACACTACTACAAAGCCCAAATTATTTTCCAGTCAAGATACAGATAAACATGATTAGTAATTTTAAATCTGGTGGAGTTTATTATAGATGGCCTAATAGAATCAGTGCTGCACACTGCTACAAAGCCCAAATTATTTTCCAGCCAAGATACAGATAAACATGATTAGTAATTTGAAAGCTTAAAACGGTTGGTAGGGTGATTTTAACCAATCATCAAGCTTTTACTCTCCCCAGGATGACACAGGGGTAGAAAAGTCGTTTCGGATCCATGATTTGTTCATCTTTATGAACGTGAGTCTGTCTACATTATCAGTGGAGAGCCGCGTGCGCTTATCTGTCAGCACACCACCAGCAGCGCTGAACACACGTTCAGACAGAACGCTGGCTGCCGGGCATGACAAGATCTCCAAGGCGTATGTGGCTAGCTCCGGCCATTTATCCAGATTGGAAGCCCAAAAAGAGCAAGGGTCCAGTGACACAGTCATGGCTTCAATGTTTACTTGGAGATACTCCTGTACCATCGTCTGTAGGCGTTGACTATGTGTCAGACTTCTTGTCTCCTGTGGCCTTGCAAAGGATGGGCTAAAAAAGTGGTGAAATGATTCCGCAAAATTGATGTTACCATCAGATACTGTGGTTCTGTTACGGTTTGAGTGCTGAACACTTGACGGTCCCACGGTTGGCAAGCTGGAACTGTGAGATTCACTACGTGCACCACTGGTGTTTTGTGGAAAAGCACATGTAAGATTCTGCAACAGTCTCTGCTGATACTCCTGCATGCGTGCATCCCTTTCTATGGCAGGAATAATTTCTGCAAATTTACTTTTGTACCGGGGATCTAACAGTGTGGCAACCCAGTAGTCAGGATTATTTCTAATTCTCACAATTCGAAGGTCATGTTGCAGGTAGTGCAGCAAGAAGGCACTCATGTGTGTTGCGCATCCAGGAGCACCAAGTCCCTGTTGTGTTGGTGGCGAGGTAACAATCATGCTTCCTTCCTCTGTCCTCTCCCCCCAACCTCGCACAACAGAAATGTGATCAAGGTCTCCCTCATCTGATGAGTCTTCCATCAGTTCGTCCTCCACTTCTTCCTGGGCTCCTGCACCTTCCTCTCTAGTTTGGCTGCTACAATGCGCCCTGGTAAAACCATCTCCCCCACCCTCACATGCCTGCCGCCTTGGTGCTGCCAACCGTCTGGACCTTGCAGATGTTAGCCCTTCCGCATACAACTCCTCCTCCTCTACTTCCTCCACCTCCTCTTGTGCCACCACCTGACTCCGAATTCTGTTTAACATGTGCTCCAGCATGTAAATCACCGGAATAGTCATGCTGATAATGGCATCGTCAGCACTAAACATCTTCGTCGCCATTTCAAAACTGTGCAGAAGGGTGCATAGGTCCCTGATCTGAGACCACTCCTCCAGCGTGATTTGCCCCACCTCTGGATCTCGTTGGCCCAGGCTATACGTCAGAACGTATTGCACCAGGGCTTGTCGGTGCTGCCACAGTCGCTGCAACATGTGCAGAGTTGAATTCCACCGGGTAGGCACATCGCATTTTAGCCGGTGAACTGGCAGGCCCAACGACTTCTGTAGAGATGTAAGTCGCTGAGCTGCGGGATGCGAACGGCGGAAGTGAGCACACAGCGACCGTGCCCTCTGCAGAAGGCCATCTAGTCTGGGATAGTGGGCTAAAAATTGCTGGACAACCAGGTTCAACACGTGAGCCATACAAGGCACATGTGTGACATTGCCCCGGCGAAGGGCCGCACCCAGGTTTGCAGCATTGTCGCACACGGCCTTCCCTGGTTTCAGGTCCAGTGGAGACAACCATTCATGAAATTGGTTCTCCAGAGCTGACCACAACTCCTCAGCTGTGTGACTCACATTTCCCAGACATTTCAAAGTAAAAACCGCTTGATGACGTTGAGCCCTACTGCCAGCATAGTAAGGAGGTGTGCAGGATCCCTTCTGCGCAGTTAGAAAGCTTGTGGCATGACCAAACAGGCTTTGGGTGCAGGTGGAAGACCGAGAGGAGGTTGAGGAGGCAGAAGCAGTGTAGGAACTTTGACATAAAGACGATTGACGCACAACTCGTGGGGACCGCAAGACTTGGACAGCAGCCCCTTGTTCTGCTGTCACCATAGTTACATAGTGCCCAGTCAGCGACATGTAACGCCCCTGTCCATGCCTACTCGTCCAAGTGTCTGTGGTGAAATGCACCCTGTCACACACAGAGTTTCTCAAAGAAGCGGTGATGTTGTGTGCGACATGCTGGTGGAGCGCAGGCACACCTTTCTTTGAGAAGTAGTGCCGACTGGGCATCTGGTACTGGGGCACTGCAACGGACATAAGGTCTCGAAAATCCTTTGTGTCCACCAGGCGGAAAGGCAGCATTTCTGTAGCCAAGAGCTTGCAGATGGTGAAATTCAACCTCTTAGCTTTCTCATGGCTAGGAGGAAATGGTCTTTTACTTGTCCACATCTGAGGGGCCGAGGGCTGGCTATTGTGCTTAGACGGGGTTGATAAGGGTGTCCCCGGCAAACTGCCGGTCTGTGAGGAAGATGCAGGCGGACATGTTAGGTTGCCTTGATCCAAAGGTGGTGCTATCGATGTCGGACAGCGCTCAACACCAGCTGGTGTTACCACCTCCAAAGAAAATGATGACCTGCCAATCACGCTGGCTGTTGCGGGTAAAGAGGTGGCAGGTCTGCGCCCCAAAACAGGTGTGACTGCTGTCCCCCCAGTCACAGAGGATGAAGAGGCCGCGGATGCACAAGATATGGCAGACGGTGGTTGGTCCGGCCGGCTAGGCCGCATTGTAGCACACTGAGCTTCCCACTGCAACTTATGCTTCATATCCATGTGCCGGTTCATGCATGAAGTACTCAAACTATGTATTTTTTGGCCTCTACTTAGCTTTTGCTGACAAATGTTACAGATAACACGAGTTGGGTCATCTTTATCGATCTGAAAAAATGCCCAGGCTATGCAAGGCTTAGCACCCATGCGACCTAAAGAGCCACCACGACTTGTGGTGAGAGGCAGAGTTGTGTTTGAGGATGCAGTTGTTGACATGCTTCCAGTACTACGTCTCTGTCCAGGAAGGCGCAACCTGACCTCGTCGTCACTAGCATCTTCCTCCACCTCCTCTGCTGACCTCATCTCTTGGCTGACTGTGGGTTGACAGTAAGTGGGATCTCCAACCTCATCATCATCACCCTGTGCGTTATCACACCCGTCGTCCTCAGAGCCAACCTGTTCCTGCCCTGACAAAAAACTAAAGTTGTCGCTCAAATCAGGTATTTGAGTCTCATCATCGTCTTCCTCATTGTCTCCACCAACAGGAGTTACAGTTTGGGAATGAGGGTCTACATTATGGTCAGAAACTTCTGCGTCTGGTCCTGGATCCGACTCATAAAGATTCTGGGCATCAGTGCAGATCATTTCCTCGTCTGGATTCACAGAAGCGCTGGAGTCGACCTCTGATTCCCAGGCTATAGTATGAGTAAACAGCTCTGCAGACTCAACCATCTGTTCTACCTCATACTCAGACGGGCAGCTGGAGATTTGGGAGCTGTGAGGAAGCAAGTGCGATTGGGGTGACACCTTTGAGGACTGGAGTATTTGTGATGTTGAAGTTGATGTGGAGGAGAGCCCACTTAAAGGAGCACTTGATATCCGTTGAAGCACCTGCTGTTTTTGTGCCTCATCTGGAATTTGTAGCGATTGGCGTGGCCGTAAGAAAGGTATCTTATCACATTGTCTGCTAAAAGAAGTAGACATTTTAGTTTGGCTGGAAGATGGTCTTTCTTCTGCAGATGTTACTGTTGCTTTAACACCTACCCCACGGACACAACCTTTTTTCCCCTTCCCAACATGCCTATTCCCCTTTCCACCAGCAGCAGGCCTTTTTCCACTCATTTTGGTGGTTAACTAATTCACAACTCTGGAGTTGTTTGCACAATAAAACAATGGATGGGAACCGAGCAGAGCTGAGTGGCCAAACTGTGGTATTAGGCCAAAACTATTGGCTGGGTTAGATGCAGAAAAAAATTAAATTCAATTTGCAACCTGATGGAGGTCAGTATAGATGGACTAATAGAACAAGTCCCACACACAGCTAGAAGCCCAAATATTTTTTCAGAGGTAGATGCAGAAAAAAATTGTATTCAGTTTGCAACCTGAAGGAGGTCAGTATAGATGGATTAATAGAACAAGTCCCACACACAGCTAGAAGCCCAATATTTTTTCAGAGGTAGATGCAGAAAAAAAATATATTCAGTTTGCAACCTGATGGAGGTCAGTATAGATGGACTAATAGAGAAAGTCCACACACTGCTAGAAGGCCAAATATTTTTTCAGAGCTAGATGCAGACAAAAAATTATTTTTAATTTGCAACCTGATGGAGGTCAGTATAGATGTACTAATAGAGAAAGTCCCACACACTGCTAGAAGGCCAAATATTTTTTCAGAGTTAGATACAGACAAAAAATTATTTTTAATTTGCAACCTGATGGAGGTCAGTATAGATGGACTAATAGAGAAAGTCCCACACACTGCTAGAAGGCCAAATATTTTTTCAGAGCTAGATGCAGATATAAATTATTTTTAATTTGCAACCTGATGGAGGTCAGTATAGATGGACTAATAGAGAAAGTCCCACACACTGCTAGAAGGCCAAATATTTTTTCAGAGCTAGATGCAGATAAAAATTGTATTCAGTTTGCAACCTGATGGAGGTCAGTATAGATGGATTAATAGAACAAGTCCCACACACAGCTAGAAGCCCAATATTTTTTCAGAGGTAGATGCAGAAAAAAAATATATTCAGTTTGCAACCTGATGGAGGTCAGTATAGATGGACTAATAGAGAAAGTCCCACACACTGCTAGAAGGCCAAATATTTTTTCAGAGCTAGATGCAGACAAAAAATTATTTTTAATTTGCAACCTGATGGAGGTCAGTATAGATGGACTAATAGAGAAAGTCCCACACACTGCTAGAAGGCCAAATATTTTTTCAGAGCTAGATGCAGAAAAAAATTATATTCAGTTTGCAACCTGATGGAGGTCAGTATAGATGGACTAATAGAACAAGTCCCACACACAGCTAGAAGCCCAATATTTTTTCAGAGGTAGATGCAGAAAAAAAATATATTCAGTTTGCAACCTGATGGAAGTCAGTATAGATGGACTAATAGAGAAAGTCCCACACACTGCTAGAAGGCCAAATATTTTTTCAGAGCTAGATGCAGACAAAAAATTATTTTTAATTTGCAACCTGATGGAGGTCAGTATAGATGGACTAATAGAGAAAGTCCCACACACTGCTAGAAGGCCAAATATTTTTTCAGAGCTAGATGCAGATATAAATTATTTTTAATTTGCAACCTGATGGAGGTCAGTATAGATGGACTAATAGAGAAAGTCCCACACACTGCTGGAAGGCCAAATATTTTTTCAGATCTAGATGCAGAAAAAAAATATATTCAGTTTGCAACCTGATGGAGGTCAGTATAGATGGACTAATAGAACAAGTCCCACACACAGCTAGAAGCCCAAATATTTTTTCAGAGGTAGATGCAGATAGAAATTATTTTTAATTTGCAACCTGATGGAGGTCAGTATAGATGGACTAATAGAGAAAGACCCACACACTGCTAGAAGGCCAAATATTTTTTCAGAGCTAGATGCAGATAAAAATTATTTTTAATTTGCAACCTGATGGAGGTCAGTATAGATGGACTAATAGAGAAAGTCCCACACACTGCTAGAAGGCCAAATATTTTTTCAGAGCTAGATGCAGAAAAAAATTATATTCAGTTTGCAACCTGATGGAGGTCAGTATAGATGGACTAATAGAACAAGTCCCACACACAGCTAGAAGCCCAAATATTTTTTCAGAGGTAGATGTAGATAAAAATGATATTCAGTTTGCAACCTGATGGAGGTCTGTATAGATGGATTAATAGAACAAGTCCCACACACAGCTACAAGCCCAATATTTTTTCAGAGGTAGATGCAGAAAAAAAATATATTCAGTTTGCAACCTGATGGAGGTCAGTATAGATGGACTAATAGAGAAAGTCCCACACACTGCTAGAAGGCCAAATATTTTTTCAGAGCTAGATGCAGACAAAAAATTATTTTGAATTCGCAACCTGATGGAGGTCAGTATAGGTGGACTAATAGAACAAGTCCCACACACTGCTAGAAGGCCAAATATTTTTTCAGAGCTAGATGCAGGAAAAAAATATATTCAGTTTGCAACCTGATGGAGGTCAGTATAGATGGACTAATAGAACAAGTCCCACACACAGCTAGAAGCCCAAATATTTTTTCAGAGGTAGATGCAGAAAAAAATTATATTCAGTTTGCAACCTGATGGAGGTCTGTATAGATGGATTAATAGAACAAGTCCCACACACAGCTAGAAGCCCAATATTTTTTCAGAGGTAGATGCAGAAAAAAAATGTATTCAGTTTGCAACCTGATGGAGGTCAGTATAGATGGACTAATAGAACAAGTCCCAAACACAGCTGGAAGCCCAAATATTTTTTCAGAGGTAGATGCAGATAAAAATTATTTTTAATTTGCAACCTGATGGAGGTCAGTATACATGGACTAATAGAACAAGTCCCACACACTGCTAGAAGCCCAAATATTTTTTCAGAGCTAGATGCAGAAAAAAATTATATTCAATTTGCAACCTGATGGAGGTCAGTATAGATGGACTAATAGAATGATGCTATGCCCAAAAGATTTTACTTCACTAGGTGCAGTAAAAAAATTGGTATTCTATACACAGGTGGTATATCTTGCAACACAGATAGGCTACTCCACTGACTAACACACTCTGCAATAGGCCAAAAAGGATTAACTTTGCTAGATTCAGCCAAATGCTGTGAAAAAAACTTGCACAGCACTGGCACAGACCTGCCTGGCAAAAACTGATAGGAACTGATGTAACCTAGTCCTGAAAAGGACTGCAATTACAATTAGTCTTTACTCCCAAAATCTATCTATTTAAGAGCACAGACCTGCCTGATAAAAGTCATAGGAAATGCTGTAACCTAGTCCTTAAAAGGACTGCAATCACAACTATTCCCTACTCCCAAGCTATCTGTAGATTTGTGCGAAAATTGGCTTGAAATTAACAAGGTATAGCGCACACAGCAACAGCGGTGCCGTCTAACACGCAGCTGCACCAGTGAGAAAATGGTGGCGACAGGGAAAATGGCTTGGTCTTATAGGGCAAGGACATGTGACATACACTGCCAATGACACATGCCCTTGCTTGTGTGAAAAAAAGCACTTCGCTCCGTGTGTGCGCTGCTGATAGGCTGACAGATTGCACCTCCCCACTGTAAATGCGGGAAAGAGAAAAAAAAATGGAGATCTTCATTATTCCTGCAGAGATCCATCCCCTGCCCCTCCCCCCACCCCACTGTACACTCAAACTGCGTATTAACATTAATTTTCATCATTACTGAGAAAAAATCCAGTTATGATTTTGGTGCACGAACAGTTATCGAACATAACCTCGAACAGCCGAATTTTTCTCAAATCGTTCGTGTTCGCCGAACGGCTCGATCACCGCCCAAAACAGCTCGAATTTGAGATTGGCGAACAGTTCGAGTCGAACAACGCTCATCTCTAGTCAGAACTGTGCCAGCATGGTCACTTGACTGTGCCAACTTCTCCCTAACTGTATGTTTTTCTGGCTTATTCCTCTGTAGTGTATCCAAATTTTGGAGGGTAAGAAATATTGCTGGACCCGTAGTGTGGTTCGAATTATTGGAACATTGCTGCCATTGGAATAATGCACTCGACCTCATTTCCAGGTTGGTGCACTTCTAAGTTATGTGAATCCACAGAGTATTAAAATGTGTGAAAAAACACTATTAACCTGCTGATATGGGTTTAATCTGCAGGTAAACAGCATTCTGACCATGTGTTGCCGCTGCACTAGGAGCCTGTCTGCCAGGAGGAAATTAACTTTATCCCCTGTAAGGCAGCGCAAGTCATCATACTGGGGGACACACGCTGCATCGGGTTAATTAAAGCACACATGCCATGTCCTTCCGGTATTGCACAATGCAGCAGTTTATGATTTTATCATAAACCGCATATCACACATATAATGTCCATGAGCCTTTCCAGTGGCAGCTACACCCCTTGGCTCCAGGTACAGCCTTCAGCAAGGTACTAACATAAATGTCCACAATAAGCAGTGTCTTTAACTTTGACGGGTTACAGCTGCTTCAGTCCATTTGGTTTGCCACCACTGTGGCTTTGCGGCTTCCCAGATGGGGGTCTCTAGCCGTCGTCCCGTCCAAGGCTACTGGTATGTTTTCTCACCTACAACATCCAGACTTCGCCTTCCAGGACTCTTGCCTTCCAAGCCGGTTTTCCCTCCAAGGCCACTGGCATCTACACAAGATCCAGCCTCGACCTTTCAGGCTACGCCAGGCATCACCAGGCCTCACTAGGCCTCACTCTATAACGGTGTCCCACACGGGAACAGGCCTCACGCCGTACACACACTAGGCCACAGTAGGCCTCTCACTAGCTCCACCTGTTTCAAACTACCAGGGTTTATAAATCCGTCTGTGCATGTAGGACCTGTAATGATGTCACAGTCATGTGATCATTCCTTCTGTGTGCACATAGGACCTGTGCTGATGTCACAGTCATGTGATCAGTCACCTGAGGGAGAGGTACATGGTCAGGCAAAAGCACATCCTGAACCATTACCGTAATGCCGCAAGTCGCTGCATTACATATCTCCCCCTCTGTTCAAACTTGTGGGGTTGAACACATAGTATACACAATTACCTCATAACCCACAGTTCACACCAAGTCCATATACTTGACAATTTCGTTGCTCAGTTCCTGGAACATTAGTCATCGACATTAGCCCATCCCTTAGGGACCTACCATCCGTCATTGTCACCGACTTCGTCACGTTCCACTTCCGGGTCATAACCTTATCAGACCTCCCCCGCTCCCAGCGGTCAGTCGTACAGCAGTGTGACTCATATGCCTTGGTATCTATGGTCCGGTTCGACTCCGTACTGTCCCGTCCTCTATTGGGTCGTTTGTATGGGCCACTCAAACCTGAGTTACTGGAGGTCTCACTATCTCTAAACCCATGCCCACTACTCTCAGGACATCTTGAAAGGTCCCTAACTTCAGCTATAGCTGTTCTGTTATTTCGGGGGCCCTTTCTCTGTCTGGTCTCACAATTTCTAGACGGCTGCCATCTTCTGCTGCTCAGATGATGCTGTCTATCCACTCTCAGTCTAGCGAGATTCAACTGTTCTACCTTTCGCAGGTAGGTCACTCGGTACTCCTTCAGCATGCTCATATATGCAAGACTTTCTTCCGTTCCTACAGCGGAGAATGACACCATGCCGTCTTCATCTGGTATCCAGTCCTGATGATCACGTGGACTGCTTACTTTCACCACACCAGACTTCTTTACCATCATCTGCATGGCTCGGCCATTCCTCCCATGAGCTTTCTCACCAGAACATGAAGCACCCGGATGACCTCTTCCCGCCGACTATGAGCTTTTCTCATAAGCTCCAGTTGTCTAACGGCCTGCTCTGTCTTTAACCGGAGAAACCGCTTCGTGCAAATACATCGCCAGTGCATGTCACTTAGGATTGCCACCCTCTTCACTGTGACTTTGGTCGTGGACAGGACCACCAGCTGTTTAGCTTCTGAGGTCGAGTACACCTTACAGGCTCCCACGGCCTTCTTAAACTCGTCATGCACGGACTCACAGGTGCATTCTTCTTTCAAATCCTCAGGTACACCTATGAGGCACTTGTACCGAAAGGTTTCTGTCTCACCAGTGGTCTTCAAAAGGTCATCTAGCTCAGTTTTCAGGGACAACAGACTTTCAGCTTCTTCACCCCGTATGCATCCCCTGAGCTGACTCACAGCTACAAACTCACAATTTTCTGTCTTGACCTCTTTCATTTCACATTTATCTTCTGTTACGACTCTCTTAGCTCTCCTCAGGTCCACCTTCTCATGGTATAAGGGAGTGAGTGGAACTTGTTTGCCTTTTTCCTTCTCCAAGGAGGCCTCGTTCACTGAGTGATACTTTGCCAGGCGACCTTTGAGCTCAAAAACTTCTTCCTCTAGCTCTGCTACTCGCCTCTCAGCAGCCAGTCTCTCGAGTTTCTCTTGCCTCAAATGGGCTTGTAGCATCTCCTTGAGCTCCTTGACCTCGGCACTCACATCCACCGAATCGTCCGAGCTCGCATTATTCGAGAAGGCATCTGTTTCATACCTCCCATCTCCAGTGGCCAACTCCTGGCCCTGGTCTGTGGCTTCTCTGATAGACTCCAACTTTTTCCACTCAGCTTCCATCTTGCTGACTCTTTCCTTAAGGCACGTCTCTGCCCTCTGGAAATTAACATAGAACGTCTGCAGCTTCTTCACCTGAGTTTCCAGACCTAGGGTTTTTCTGCGCAGATCACCATTTTTATCACGGGTGTCCTGCAGAGTGGTCTCAACCACTTGGCGCATGTGCTCTGCCTCAGTTTTATCATCCTCTAGTTTTTCCTTAACATTGAGGAGATCCTCATAGTCTCTCTTGATTTGTTGCAGTTCCCTATTGAACTTTTCATGCCTCTTTTCTGCCTCACGATTGTAACCAGACACTTCATCTTTTATTGCCTCTTTCAGGGTGGATAGCTCCCGGTCTCGCTGGTACAGAGAGTCCACCAGCCGCTCGTTCTCCTGCATCAGAGGCTTTACTTGGTCCTGGAATTGCTGCAGCTCCCTCATGAGTTCACCATGTTCTTTCTTGGAGTCACACAGCTCCCGGTTGAACTGTTCGCGCAGTCGTTCTAGGTTTTGTTCACGCCCAGAAACTTCATCCTGCAGCGCCTCCTTGAGGGCAGACAGCTCTAACTGTACCAGAGAGAAGCGACCTTTCACCTCGCACAACTCATCTTCACACTCCGCTTTGTCAATCTCCAATTGAAAAACCTCCTCCTTGGTTTTGCGGCGGTCTTCCTCTATTTCATAGAACACTTCCTTCCATTGGTTAACCTCCTCGTCGCTTTCCTCCAGGTTTCGCTGCCTGTTCCTCACAACCTGGTATATTTTCTGCTATTCAGACTCCAGGTTCAGCTGGTCTGAGGACATGTTCCCCAGGTTTTCCCTTAGTTGCTGCACGTCACTCTGATACTGCTGCCTGATAGGCTCCAGCTCTGGGTCATGACTGGCCGTCTCCTCTTTCAGGGCTGTCAGATATGTAATGCAGCAGCTTGCTAGCATTACTGTAAATGGTCCAGGATGTGTTTACCGGACCATGTACCTTCCCCTTTAACTGACTGGTCACATGACTGTGACATCACACAGGTCCTGTATGCACAGTAAAGCTCTGTACACATGACTGGGACAGCACACAGGACCTATACACACAGCTGACTGATCACATGACTGTGACATCAGCAAGGTCCTGTCAGTATGTGGCTGTCTGTGCACAGCATATATAAACCCTGCTTAATTTGAGACAGGTGTGTTTGGTGTGAGAGGCATGAGGCCTGTTCCCCATGTGTGTGGGATACCGTGATACCGTGAAGCCTGGCAGCCTGAAAGGTCGAGACTTGATCCTGTGTGGATGCTAGTGGCCTTGGAAGGCATAGGCTAGTGGAAGAGTCCTGAAAGGCGCAGGCTGGATGTGAGTGGAGACATACCAGTAGCCTTAGACGGAACGACGGCTAGAGACCCCCACCTGGGAAGCCTAATGGACTGCAGCAGCTAAACCCGGCAAAGGTAATACACTATGTTGTATGGACACTCGTATGGACATTTGCTAAAGTATTACCTTGCTGAAGGCTGTAACCTGGGCCAAGTGGGCCTGTCTGCCACTTGGCTCGTAAACGTTATATATGTGTGTCGGCGGGCCACTGAGTTGGACCCGATCATGTGTGGTTTATGAAGTGCAATAAACTGCTGAATTGAGAAATACCGGAAGGACATTGCTGGTGTGCTTTGATTTACCCGGTGCAGCGAGTATCCCCCAGTATGATGACTAGCGCTGCTTTACATATGGTGGAGAATGCGGGCAACGGCAGCCCGGTTGCTAGGGGCAACGGCACAGGACGACGAGTGTGGATAAAGCATCTTGCGGCAACTCGGCGGGGTTGCGAAGATTGGCGTCGCACTCAAACCTGGTTTGCTGTGGCTCGGCGGGGCTCACGAAGTATAAAGCATCTTGCGGCAACTCGGCGGGGTTGCAAAGATTCTCATCGCACTCAAATCCGGTTTTGCGGGGGCTTGGTGGGGCCACGAAAATTTTTCCGGGAGAGCGGTGAAGTGCTAGTGGGAACAGTGTACCGCGATGGCTGTGAGCAAAGCAGCAGATCTGTCTGGAGCTGTTGAGCGGTTGAAGGGCCGGCTGGGACCGGAGCAGGTGTTTGGGAAACTTTTACTGGACATGGTGCAGGAACCGCAGGAGCTGAGGGCACCATATGGAATGACGGCAGTGGACTGTTCTATGGACTCTCCGGGGGCGCCAGTGTTGTCCCAGAGTGCCCGGGGAGGTGATAAGAGATGTTGTGAACTGAGTCCTAAGACTACTGCTGATTTTTTGCATAAAAATTACCCTGCCGGTGTGGTTGTTAAAAAGGGGGCGGAGTCTAAAAGAGGGGCGGATTTTCACAAGAGTGTGGAGTGTAGAAAACTGAAAATTGTTACTGGTGGCGGGTTGGTGCCTCCTAAAAATGACAATGTGACCGTTGATAACGGGGTAACTCCAGTAGAAGGGGGTGACGTCAAAGTGGGAGGTGACCTGTTAGTCCACAACACCATGGGGAGTGACACAGACCCCGTAGCTGATGGTGACACTACGAAAGTAGAAGGAGAGGTCAGTCAGGAGGGGCTAGACGAGGTGAGAGAGTCCCCATCTCGTAGACGGTGCAAGGGACACAAAAAGGTTGCTCCTGTAGACTTGGCTGAAAATAAAAATAAAGAGAGGATAGTACTGTGTGCCTTTGCTTCAAGTGTGGATCCTCCATTAGAGGTAGAAGAGGAGGTGACGTTGCCAGTAGCAACCTCCGGTACGGTACCGAGTCAGAAGGATCTGACAGCCCTGAAAGGGGAGGCGGCCAGTCGTGACCAAGAGCTGGAACCTATCAGCCAGCAGGGTCAGAGTGACGGGCAGCAATTATGTGGAAACCTGGGGAACGTGGCCTCAGACCAGTGGAGCCTGGAGTCTGAACAGCAGAAAATACTCCAGCTTGTGAAGAACTTACAGCAAGATCTAAAGGGAAGCAACGAGGAAATTAACCAGTGGAAGGAAATGTTCTACGCAATTAAGGAGGACCACCGCAAAATCCAGGAAGAGGTTTTGCAGTTGAAGCTTGAGAAGGAGGCGCGGCAGAATGGTGTTTCTGGACGCGAACAAATCCTAGAACGACTGCGCAAACAGCTCAACCAGGAGCTGTGTGACTCCAAGAAGGTGTGTGGTGAACGCAGTAGGGAACTGCAACAGAGTAAGAGAGATTATGAGGATCTCCTCAAGGTGAAGGAAAAACTAGAGGAGGATAAGGCGGGTGCAGAGCAAGTGCGCCAAGTGGTTGAGACCACTCTGCAAGACACCGGTGAGGAGAATGATGGTCTCCGGGGAAAGACCCTAGATCTGGAAGCTCAGGTGAAGGAGCTACAGATGTCCTGTGATACTCTCCAGAGGGCGGAGACGTGCCTTAAAGAAACAGTCAGCAAGATGGAAGCTGAGCGGAAAAAGATGGAGGAGTCCATCGGAGAAGCCACAGACCAGGGCCAGGAGTTGGCCGCTGGTGAGGGGAGGTGTGAAGCAGATACCTCCTCGAGTGATGCGAGCTTGGATTATTCGGTGGAAGTAAGAGCCGAGATCAGGGAGCTCAAGGAGTTGCTACAAACTCAGTGGACGCAAGAGAAGCGTGAGAGACTGGCTATTGAGAGCCGAGTGGGCACATTGGAGACGGAGAGGTCTGAGAGAGCTCTGCTGCTGGAAGAGCAGTTGAAGCAGGAAGAGCTTCAGAGACGGGCCGCTGAGAGGCGAGTAACTGAGCTGGAAGGAGAAGTTTTAGAGCTCAAAGGTCACCTAGCAAAGTGTCACGTGGTGAACGAGGTCTCCTTGGAGAAGGGAAAAGGCAAACAAGTTGCACTTTCTCCCTTAGACCATGAGAAGGTAGACCTGAGGAGAGCTAAGAGTATGGTGTTGGAAGATAAAGGTGAAGTGGAGGTGGTCAAGACGAAAAGTTGTGAAGTGGTAGCTGTGAGTCAGCTCAGGGGAAGCATCCAGGGTGAAGAAGCTGGAAATCAGTTGTCCCTGAAACCTGAGCTGGTTGATCGTCTGGAAACCACTGGTGAGACCGAAATGTCTCGGTACAAGTGCCTCGTAGATGTACCCGAAGACTTGAGGGAAGAATGCACCCGTGAGTTCGTGCATGAGGAGTTTAAGAAAGCCGTGGGAGCCTGTAAGGTGTACCTGACCTCAGAAGCTAAA
The DNA here is from genome assembly GCF_046119375.1 of Phyllobates terribilis. Classification (NCBI taxonomy): domain Eukaryota; kingdom Metazoa; phylum Chordata; class Amphibia; order Anura; family Dendrobatidae; genus Phyllobates; species Phyllobates terribilis. Next base: position 320,368,786 of record NW_027362764.1, on the reverse strand, counting down.
CAGCTGGTGGTCCTGTCCACGACCGAAGTCACAGTAAAGAGGGTGGCTATCCTAAGTGACATGCACTGGTGATGTATTCGCACGAAGCAGTTTCTCCGGTTGAAGACGGAACAAGCCGTTAGGCAACTGGAGCTTAGGAGAAAAGCTCACAGTATGCGGGAAGAGGTCATCCGGGTGCCTCATTTTCTGGTGAGAAAGCTCATTGGGAGAAGCGGTCGAGCCATGCAGATGATGGTCAAGAAGTCTGGTGTGGTGAAAGTAAGCAGTCCACGTGATCATCAGGACTGGATACCAGACGAAGACGGCATGGTGTCCTTCTCCACTGTAGGAACAGAAGAAAGCCTAGAATATATACGCATGCTGATTGAGTACCGAGTGACCTACCTGCAGGAGGTAGAACAATTGAATCTCGCTAGACTGCGAGTAGATAGACAGCATCATCTGAGCAGCAGAAGATGGAAGCCGTCTAGAAATAGTGAGACCCGACAGAGAAAGGGCCCCCTAAATAACAGAACAGCTACAGCTGAAGTTAGGGACCTTTCAAGGTGTCCTGAGAGTAGTGGGCGTGGGTTTAGAGGTAGTGAGACCTCCAGTAACTCAGGTTTGAGCAGCCCATACAAACGACCCAATAGAGGACGGGACAGTACGGAGTCGAACCGGACCTTAGATACCAGGGCATGTGAGTCGAGCTGCTGTATTGACCGCTGGGAGCGGGGAAGACCTGACAAGGTTACAACTGACCGCTGGGAGCGGGGGAGACCTGACAAAGTTACGACCCGGAAAGGTGACCTGACGAAGTCAGTGACAGTGACAAATGGTAGGTCCCTAAGGAATGGGCTAATGTCATTGACTAAGGTTCCAGGGGCTGAGTAGCACAATTGTAAAGTTCATGGTCTCTGTGAGTTGGGGGTTATAATGTTATTGTGTATATTATGTGTTCAACCCCCCACAAGTTTGAACAGAGGGGGGGGATAAGTAATGCAGCAGCTTGCTAGCATTACTGTAAATGGTCCAGGATGTGTTTACCGGACCATGTACCTTTCCCTTTAACTGACTGGTCACATGACTGTGACATCACACAGGTCCTGTATGCACAGTAAAGCTCTGTACACATGACTGGGACAGCACACAGGACCTATACACACAGCTGACTGATCACATGACTGTGACATCAGCAAGGTCCTGTCAGTATGTGGCTGTCTGTGCACAGCATATATAAACCCTGCTTAATTTGAGACAGGTGTGTTCGGTGTGAGAGGCATGAGGCCTGTTCCCCATGTGTGTGGGATACCGTGATACCGTGAAGCCTGGCAGCCTGAAAGGTCGAGACTTGATCCTGTGTGGATGCTAGTGGCCTTGGAAGGCATAGGCTAGTGGAAGAGTCCTGAAAGGCGCAGGCTGGATGTGAGTGGAGACATACCAGTAGCCTTAGACGGATCGACGGCTAGAGACCCCCACCTGGGAAGCCTAATGGACTGCAGCAGCTAAACCCGGCAAAGGTAATACACTATGTTGTATGGACACTCGTATGGACATTTGCTAAAGTATTACCTTGCTGAAGGCTGTAACCTGGGCCAAGTGGACCTGTCTGCCACTTGGCTCGTAAACGTTATATATGTGTGTCGGCGGGCCACTGAGTTGGACCCGATCATGTGTGGTTTATGAAGTGCAATAAACTGCTGAATTGAGAAATACTGGAAGGACATTGCTGGTGTGCTTTGATTTACCCCGTGCAGCGAGTATCCCCCAGTATGATGACTAGCGCTGCTTTACAGATCCTTCTGACTCAGTACTGTACCGGAGGTTGCTACTGGCAACGTCACCTCCTCTTCTGCTTCTAAAGGATGATCCACACTTGAAGCAAAGGCACACAGTACTACATTTTCTTTATTTTCACTTTCAGCAAAGAGTACAGGAGCAACCTTTTTGTGGCCCTTGCGCCGTCGACGACGAGAGGGGGAGTCTCTCCCCTCGTCTAGCCCCTCCTGACTGAACTCTCTTTCTACTTTTGTAGTATCACCATCAGTTGTGGGGTCTGCGTCACTCCCTATGGTGTCGTGGACCAACAAGTCACCTCCCACCTTGACGTCACCCCCTTCTACTGGAGCTACCCCGTTATCAACGGTCGCATCGTCATTTTTAGGTGGTACCAACCCACAACCAGTAAATTTTTTTGATTTTCTATACTCCACGCTGTTTTGAACAACCGCCCCTTTTTAGACTCCTCCCCCTTTTTAACAACCACACCTGTAGGGGAATTTTTACAAGAAAAATCAACAATAGTCTTAGGACTCAGTTCACAACAGCTCTTACCACCTCCCCGGGCACTCTGGGACAACAATGGCGCCCCCAGAGAGTTCATAGAATGGTTCACTGACGCCATTCTATAGGGTGCCCACAGCTCCTGCGGTTCCAGCACCCTGTCCAGTAGACGTTTCTCAAATTCCTGCTGCGGTTTTAACAGGCACTTTATTCGCTCAATAGCTTCAGACTCATTTGCTGCTCCCTTCCCAGTCATCTTTATCTGCTCCTGCATTTCCCCAGGACACTATTCACACACACCACTCTCCCCGGAAAAAATTTCGTGGCCCCGCCGAGCCACAGCAAACCAGGTTTAAGTGCGAGGACAATTTTCGTAACCCCTGCCGAGTTACCGCAAGATGCTTTAATCTTAGTGACCCCGCCGAGCCACAGCAAAACCGGGTTTGAGTGCGACGACAATCTTCGCAACCCCACCGACTTGCAGCCAGATGCTTTAATCTTCGTGACCCCGCCGACCCACAGCAAGATGCTTGCATCCACACTCGTCGTTCAATGCTGTTACCTCTAGCAACCGGGCTGCGGTTGCCCCTAGCAACCGGGCTGCAGCTGCCCCTAGCAACCGGGCTGCAATTGCCCGCATTCTCGAACCACATGTAAGGCAGCGCTAGTCATCATACTGGGGGACACTCGCTGCATCGGGTTAATTAAAGCACACATGCCATGTCCTTCCGGTATTGCAGAATGCAGCAGTTTATTATTTTATCATAAACCGCATATCACACATATTATGTCCATGAGCCTTTCCAGTGGCAGCTACACCCCTTGGCTCCAGGTACAGCCTTCAGCAAGGTATTAACATAAATGTCCACAATAAGCAGTGTCTTTAACTTTGACGGGTTACAGCTGCTTCAGTCCATTTGGTTTGCCACCACTGTGGCTTTGCGGCTTCCCAGATGGGGGTCTCTAGCCGTCGTCCCGTCCAAGGCTACTGGTATGTTTTCTCACCTACAACATCCAGACTTCGCCTTCCAGGACTCTTTCCTTCCAAGCCGGTTTTCCCTCCAAGGCCACTGGCATCTACACAAGATCCAGCCTCGACCTTTCAGGCTACGCCAGGCATCACCAGGCCTTACTAGGCCTCACTCTATAACGGTGTCCCACACGGGAACAGGCCTCACACCTTACACACATAGGCCACACTAAGCCTCTCACTAGCTCCCCCTGTTTCAAACTACCAGGGTTTATATATCAGTCTGTGCATGTAGGACCTGTCATGATGTCACAGTCATGTGATCATTCCTTCTGTGTGCACGTAGGACCTGTGCTGATGTCACAGTCATGTGATCAGTCCTTCTGTGTGCACGTAGGACCTGTGCTGATGTCACAGTCATGTGATCCGTCACCTGAGGGAGAGGTACATGGTCAGGCAAAAACACATCCTGGACCATTACCGTAATGCCGCAAGTCGCTGCATTACACCCCCTACCCCCCGGAAGGCTCCGGCTTTCAGTCATAGGGGTGTAAACGGTAACAATGCGTGCCCAGGATGAGTTGCATTTTGAAATATGTAAAAGCGGCCATCTTGGATAACTTTTTTGGAAAATCCTTTGAAATGGAACTTATCTGGCCAGATCACTGACTGTCGCCTCCAATGTGAAATCAAGCAGTGATGCCAATGTAGCACCCCGAGGGCTCTATTGCTACAGAGGTATTGCACCTCACCCAGAGGTGTGATATCTCACTCTCAGGTAAGGATGGAGTGGGGATCAGGACCCCGACACCTGCATGCATTACACCACATTTCCGGGGAACAGGGCGACCGATATGCTCCAAGTAGAGCACGACAGTCCCTGTCTCTGGCTGGAGTGGGGGGAGGGAACACCGAGGAACGGGGAACCCTGTAGTGCATAGGAGGGAGTGGGCAGTTCCTGGGTGCACCTAGAAGGAGGTATAAAAGGGGTCACCATCTTAGAGGCAGTGTGAAGTAGGGGAGTTCTGATAGAGAAGAGGAGGGAGCAGGAGGCTGGAGCAGAGGCTCTGCATGGGCTCTGCTCCGCAGTCAGGCCTAAGAGAGAGGCCGGAGCCTGGAGGAAGCAGAAGGAAGGAGAAGGAAGGAAGAGGAGCGGAGGAGGCTCCAGGAACAAGGAACGAAGGGACCCTAGGGGTGTGGACCGGTGAGTCGCCACCGCACGCCCGAATCTACCTGCGTAGAAGGGTCAGGCCAACGGGGGAGACTGGTCCCCAAAACTAGTGGAGGCGGGGAACTACCCTCAGCTAGAAACCGGAGGCTGTGAGATTTCATGTGGCGCAGCCCCTCGCTACACCCGCTAGGAAGGCACTATATAGGGTCAGGGAAACTGGCGCCAAAGTTTACCAGAGAAGGCCCGAGGCAGCCGGACACTGGCGGGGTACGACAGGCCAGAGAAAGGACACACAAGTGGGGTCCTGTGAAATGCTCCAAAGTTATCTGGGAGTAGGCCGAGCCCCTTACCTGGTGAACACAGTGCGACGTGGGACGTTATGACCAGCTGTAGTAATGTGGATAAAGAACTGTGAGTAAATACCCTGGACTGCATTTCAGGACTCTGTGTCGTTACTGCTGCTCCCACGCACCATCACCCCCAACATCCACACTTGCTGCCCTGAGGCTATACTCCTCCTGTGGAGAGTTATACTATCCTCTGCTGCACCCACAACAACAGCCTCAGCAGTCTGCCCTGCAGCAGCGGTTCATCCAGACTGCTATTTGGGTTGACCACCCTGAGCCACGGGACCGGGTCACCGCCATGCGGAGACTACAACCCCCAGCATCCCACAAAAGGCCCGGTTCCGGGTTCCCCACACGGCCCAGGGGGCGCATCACCAACACTTGTGAATTATCAGGTAGCATCATTATTCACAGTAGAGGCTTAAAGCGGATCTATTCCTCTTGCTGCTGAGATCTTACACTGCTCAGTACAAGCTGCAGCTGCAAGTCAGGTTGGATGGAGATTAAAAACACTACAGCTCTGTAACTTTGTAGCTGGACTCATAAAAATGTCCATCCTATTATCAGCATTATACAGCCATTCTGACCTGTTTCGCTAGGTTTAAGCCATCTATCTAATAATGTACAGTACAGACCAAAAGTTTGGACACACCTGCTCATTTAAAGATTTTTCAGTATTTTCATGACTATGAAAATTGTACATTCACACCGAAGGCATCAAAACTATGAATTAACACATGTGGAATTATATGCTTAACAAAAAAGTGTGAAACAACTGAAAATATGTCTTATATTCCAGGTTCTTCAAAGTAGCCACCTTTTGCTTTGATGACTGCTTTGCACACTCTTGGCATTCTCTTGATGAGCTTCAAGAGGTAGTCATCGGAAATGGTCTTCCAACAATCTTGAAGGAGTTCCCAGAGATGCTTAACACTTGTTGGCCCTTTTGCCTTCACTCTGCGGTCCAGCTCACCCCAAACCATCTCGAATGGGTTCAGGTCTGGTGACCGTGGAGGCCAGGTCATCTGGCGTAGCACCCTATCACTCTCCTTCTTGGTCAAATAGCCCTTACACAGCCTTAAGGTGTGTTTGGTGTCATTGTCCTGTTGAAAAATAAATGATGGTCCAACTAAATACAAACCGGATGGAATTGCATGCCGCTGCAAGATGCTGAGGTAGCCATGCTGGTTCAGTATGCCTTCAATTTTGAATAAATCTCCAACAGTGTCACCAGCAAAGCACCCCCACACCATCACACCTCCTCCTCCATGCTTCACGGTGGGAACCAGGCATGTAGAGTCCAAGGGCATCAAGGGCCAACAAGTGCTAAGCATATCAGGGAACTCCTTCAAGATTGTTGGAAGACCATTTCCGGTGACTACCTCTTGAAGTGTGTGATGCTGGAAGCCCTACCCTGGGAGATGGGGGACTCGGAGCTGGGTCCTATGTTGTCGATGGGGTGCAGTCGTGGCCCGGACCCGCTCCGTGCCCCGGGCCGTCACATTAAAAAAAGGTGGTACGGGCTTATCCGGGTTGAGTGGCTGATCTCGACTACACCACCTGTGGCACCTGGTGAAGACCACCAGCGCTGCTGCAGTCCTCTGAGGCGGGATGTTGTGGCAGCCGTCGTTGGTACTACTCCCCACATGCGGAGCACGGCGTCAGGGCAGAGAGACAGGATGGAGGGGGTTATAGTGTTGGAGGTATGGTGCTACGTAGTGCGGTGTAGTGCAGAATAAAGAGTCCGGAAGCCATAGGGGTTAACTTCCAGGGTTTTTACTCATGGTGGAGAGTGCAGTTGAAAGGTTTCTCCCTGCCCCTCGCAGAGTTCTGCGGTCACCAGAGACGGGGGGGGGTCCGACAACCTCCGAGTAAGTCAAGTGTTCAATCAGGACCCCACACCAGAGTGTTCCTAGACTTCAGACCGCGTCCTTTCCTCTCTGTGTGTGTGTAGATAGGCCGGGTCTCCCTCTGGACTTCACTCAGAAAAAGGGTACGGGTGGCAGCTCTGCTCCTTCCGTTACCCGGTGGGATCCTCTGGGCCTACCGGGCTTCCCTGACCAGGACATAGAGTAGCAAGGTCAGGTGTCGGGGGCTGGTACCCCTCTTGCAGCCGGAATCCCTCTGACTAGAGCAGCATAGCGAGGACAGGTGGCGTATACCGCTCCGTCTGCATCCTCATGGGATCCATTTGCGGTGGAGCTACACTCCTGAGCTCCGGGCCTTCTTGGTCATGGTCCTTGACCGGGCTGAGACATACATTATCTGCAACCTGCCCCTTGACCCAAGGCCAGGGTACGAGGGCCGCGTCTCCATCCGCTGCAGGTCCACACAGGATCCACGTTCAGGGCGGGAGATCACAATCAAAAGACCCAGAACCAAGATGGCTGTGTATTAAATATGAAATTTAAAGTGTCACTAAAATGTGAATCCTCCACCCTCACCCACTAGTTGGTTTCCCTATCTCTTGGTTCCCCAGTCTCAGAACTTCCAGTAGGGGCAGCACCTAGTGCCTACTAGCCCCCTCTGGTGGGAGAAGTGTGGTGTTGGATGTGGAGGTAGGGTCCTGACCATCGCACTGTTCTTACCTCAAAGGAGGAACACTACACCCCATTTAAGAGGTGCAGCATCCCTGTCACAGTCGAACCCTCAGGGGCACCACAGAAGCTCATCAAGAGAATGCCAAGAGTGTGCAAAGCAGTCATCAAAGCAAAAGGTGGCTACTTTGAAGAACCTAGAATATAAGACATATTTTCAGTTGTTTCACACATTTTTGCTAAGTATATAATTCCACATGTGTTACTTCATAGTTTTGATGCCTTCAGTGTGAATGTACAATTTTCGTAGTCATGACAATACAGAATAATCTTTAAATGAGAAGGTGTGTCCAAACTTTTGGTCTGTACTGTATATACTGTAATGCAGCGGCTTGCTTGGCATTACTGTATGGTCCAGGATGTGTTTTGGGCTGACCATGTACCTTCCCCCTCAGGTGACTGGTCACATGACTGTGACATCAGCAAAGTCCTGCCTGTGTGCACTGGATGGATATATAAACCCTGGTGCTTTTGAGACAGGGTGTGAAAGTCATTAGGCCTGATCCCTGTGTGTGGGACACCATTAGCCTGGAGAGGCCTGGTGAGTAGTGTTGAGCCACCCCCGTAGTGTTCGAGTTCGGTTCGGTTCGTCGAACACCCGTGTGTTCGCCGAACTGTTCGTCAAACACCTTCGAACACCGTTAAAACCAATGGCAGGCAAACAAAAACACATAGAAACACATAGAAAACACCTTCAAAGGTGTCCAAAAGCTGACAAACTGCTCAGAAGACACAACTAACACATGGAAAAGTGACAAGTACATATAGTCATGCGAAAAGAAAAGAGGTGGAGGAGTAAAAGGAGGGGGAGACACAGATATAGGCATGTCATGCCCTTCTAAAATCCAAAAAGTGAGAAGCCGACACGTTCAGTCCGCTCCTGCCCGTGCCACCTCCGCGTCGCCGGGTTTGTGCCAGAGCCGCGGTGAACCCTGACGGCCAGCCCCCCTCTCCCAATACTGGTGCCTGTCCGCTGGTGGGTCGAGCGAGCCCCCCTGTGGTGGAGGCAGCTCTAAGCTTTTTAATTTAAATTGTCTCTCTAATTTGAATGAATACACTTTAAATCCATTTACAAGGATCTATTGGAGGGCAAGTCTCATGCCAGCAGCCGCGTAATTCCAGCTCCAGTAGCGTCCACTAAAGCTGCTGCAGTTAAAAAGCTTTTATAAGGATCGAGCTCGGCTGTCCACCGCAAGGCATCCTACTGCCAGTCCCAGCCCCTATGCCTTGGGGTGCCTCCTGATGCTCTTCACTGAGTATCCCGTGGTCCTGAAGCATTTCCTTTGAAAAAATGAAGTGTCCAAACTACAGGTGGTGTAGCTTGCTTCACACCCGGGATAATCAGCTGACTAGCAGACACTGCTACTAGGCACAAAGTATTTCCTGGGCTAGATGCAGTTAAAAATTTGTAATTAGATACTCTCGTTGGATGCTGAGAAAGCATTCCATAGAGTCTCCTGGCACGCCATATATGATTCTCTTAAAAAGCTTGGGGTAGGGGTCTAGGGGACCCTTTTATAGCCAAAATCACGGCCCTGTATCGCAATACGTCACCTAGGCTGAAGATAAATGGAACTGTAGCACCCTGAGGGCTCGGTTGCTACAGAGGTATTGCACCTCACCCAGAGGTGTGATATCTCACTCTCAGGTAAGGATGTAGTGTGGATCAGGACCCGACACCTGCATGCATTACACCACATTGCCGTGGGGCAGGGCAACCAATATGCCCCTGAGATGGGCACGACAGTCCCTGTCCCTGGCTGGAGTGGGGGGAGGGAACACTGAGGAAGGGGAACCCTGTAGTGCAGGAGCAGGGAGGAAGCAGTTCCTGGGTGCATTGAGAAGGGAGTATAAAAGGTGGGCACCATCTTAGTTCAGTGCAGAGAAGTCTGAGCAGAAGTGGCAGGGAGCAGGGGCTCTGCATGAGCTCTGCTCCGGAGGCGGGCCTAGTAACAGAGGCCCAGGCCTGGAAGAGGGAGAAGGAAGGAAGCGGAGCGGAGAAGGCTCCAGGAACGAGGAACGAAGGGATCCCAGGGGTGCGGACGGGCGAGTCGCCACCGCACGCCCGAATCCACCTGCGTGGAGGGGTCAGGCCAAAGGGGGAGACCGGTCCCCGAAACTAGTGGAGGCAGGAAACGACCCTCAGCTAGAAACAGGAGGCTGTGACATTTTATGTGGCGCAGCCCCTCGCTACACCCGCTAGGAAGGCACCACATAGGGTCAGGGAAACTGGCGCCAAGTTTACCAAGAGGAGGCCCGAGGCAGCCGGACAGAAGGGTTGGTAAGAAAGGCCAGACAAAGGACACACAAAGGGGGTCCTGTGAAGCGCTCCAAAGTTATCTGGGAGTTGTCTGAGCCCCTCACCTGGTGAGCACAGTACGACGTGGGCAGCCGTTACCTGCAGACATGGTCTGGATAATAAGAACTGTGAGTAAAGGCCCTGGACTGCATCACTGACTCCGTGTCGTTACTGCTGCTGCCCTGCACCATCACCCCCATCCTCCGCATACACTGCCCTGAGGCTATACTCCTCCTGTGGGGAGTTATGCTACGCTCTGCTGCACCCACAACACCAGCCTCAGCGGTCTGCCCTGGAGCGGCGGTTCACTCTGACCGCAATCCATGGGTGGCGTAGTCGGACATTTAAACATCAAAACCACATAAATAGTTCCGCCACTGGTTTGACCGGTCACCGCCACGGAGACTACAACCACCAGCATCCACCAAAAAGGGTCCGGCTCCGGGTGTCCCAAGGCCCAGGGGGCGCGTCAGAACATTTTCATCACCTTTCACAATCACCAATGGGACAAGGCAGGGATGTTCTCTGTCCCCTCTCTTATACATCCTAGTGACGGAGCACCTGCTCTCATCAATTCGCCATAACCCCAATATTAGGTGGATTGAGGTGGGAGGCACCGAGTACAAGTGCTCTCTATTTGCTGATGATGTCCTAGTATATATCACTCAATCACATATATCCATCCATGCTGTTATGGCTGAAATAGATCACTTTGTTACATGGTCAAATTTTAAAATCAATGCAGCGAAGTCTGAGGCCCTCGATGTCTCCCTCCCCAAATCCATATAGGATTCCATCCAGTCCAACTTTCCCTTTGCCTGGCCCTCACAGGGTATCAAATACTTAGGAATTCCTATTCATAGAGACCTCTCCCATCTATGTTATCTTAATTTTGGGCCCTTTATTGAACAACTCCATACAGACCACGGTTGGCAAGTTAGAACTGTAAGATTCACTACGTGAACCACTGGTGTTTTGTGGAAAAGCACATGTACACTGTGTTCCAAATTATTATGCAAAAAGTGTTTAGGAGTGATAAGGGAAGAATTTGTTTGTTTGTCAGTTAAACTCATTGATGGTGATGTGTGTCAGGGCTCTTTATATCACTGTAAGCAATTGCAGACACCTGTGCTAATTAGTTTGGCAGGTGTGTCCAATGAAAGGCAAGACTACTTAAGAAGGCTGTCTCACATTATTAAGCAGCCTACATTTTCTGCCAAAATGGGAAAGAAAAAGGATGTGTCGGCTGCTGAGAAGCAACAAATTGTGGAGTGTTTAGGTCAAGGCATGACTACAATCAACATTGTGCGATGATCAGGATGAAGTGTCTTGGCAATCAAGAAGTATGTAGCTGATTCACAGTACACACGTGTGCGTGCTGATAAGGGCAAATTGAGGACTCTTTCCTACAGGCAATTACGTCAGGTTGAAAGAGCAGTGGCAAAAAAGCCTTGTCATAGCAGCAGACAAGTTTTTGAAGCTGCTGGTGCCTCCAACGTCCCCCGAACAACAAGATGCAGGGTCCTTCAGAGGTTTGCAGCTGCGCATACGCCATCCTGTCGACCTCCTCTATCCACTTCACGCAAGCAGAAACGGCTCCAGTGGGCCAAACATTACATGAAGACTGATTTCAAAACTGTTTTGTTCACGGATGAGTGCCGTGCAGCGCTCAATGGTCCAGATGGATGGAGTGGAGGATGGCTGGTTGATGGACACCCCACGCAAACACGGCTACAGCGCCAACAAGGAGGAGGTGGAGTAATGTTTTGGGCTGGAATCATGGGGAGAGAGATTGTCGGCCCCTTTAGGATCCCTAAAGGCGCTAAAGATGAACTCCATAATGTATGTGGATTTTCTCAAACAGCACTTCCTGCCATGGTTCAAGAAGAAGAACCGTGTATTTCACAGCAAGATCATTTTTTTGCATGATAATGCACCATCTCATGCTGCACATAAAACATCTGCATCTCTGGCTGATATGGGCATAAAAGGGGACAAACTTATGGTGTGACCCCCATGCTCCCCTGACCTCTACCCCATTCAGAACCTTTGGAGCATCATTAAAAGGAGTGTCTATGATGGCGGGAGGCAGTTCACATCTAAGCAACAGCTCTGGGAGGGTATTCTGTCCTCATGCAAAACAATTGAAGCAGAAACCATCCAAAACCTGACAAATTCAATGGACGAGAGAGTTCAGAAGCTCCTTTCGAACAAGGGGTCCTATGTGAAAATGTAACATCACCTAGAATAAAGTTTTGAGTTGAAAACTGTTTGATTTCAGTTTCTAACAACCTGCTAATGCTTATAATTTCAAAAATGACCATTTTTTTGGTCTTTATTAAAATGAAAAGGTTGATCGAAAAGTTTGGGGGATCTAAGAGTGTGGCAACCCAGTAGTCATGATTACTTCGAATTCTGACAATATGAGGGTCATGCTGCAGGTAGTGCAGCAAGAAGGCACTTATGTGTCTTGCGCATCTCGGAGCCCCAAAATTATTTTCCGGGCTAGATGCAGCTAAAAATTATTATTAATTTTAAATCTGGTGAAGCTTTAGTATAGATGGCCTAATAGGATCAGTGCTGCACACTGCTACAAAGCCCAAATTATTTTCCAGTCAAGATACAGATAAACATGATTAGTAATTTTAAATCTGGTGGAGCTTATTATAGATGGCCTAATAGAATCAGTGCTGCACACTGCTACAAAGCCCAAATTATTTTCCAGCCAAGATACAGATAAACATGAATAGTAATTTGAAAGCTTAAAACGGTTGGTAGGGTGATTTTAACCAATCATCAAGCTTTTACTCTCCCCAGGATGACACAGGGGTAGAAAAGTCGTTTTGGATCCATGATTTGTTCATCTTTATGAACGTGAGTCTGTCTACATTATCAGTGGAGAGCCGCGTGCGCTTATCTGTCAGCACACCACCAGCAGCGCTGAACACACGTTCAGACAGAACGCTGGCTGCGGGGCATGACAAGATCTCCAAGGCGTAAGTGGCTAGCTCCGGCCATTTATCCAGATTGGATGCCCAAAAAGAGCAAGGGTCCAGTGACACAGTCATGGCTTCAATGTTTACTTGGAGATACTCCTGTACCATCGTCTCTAGGCGTTGACTATGTGTCAGACTTCTTGTCTCCTGTGGCCTTGCAAAGGATGGGCTAAAAAAGTGGTGAAATGATTCCGCAAAATTGATGTTACCAGCAGATACTGTGGTTCTGTTACGGTTTGAGTGCTGAACACTTGACGGTCCCACGGTTGGCAAGTTGGAACTGTGAGATTCACTACGTGCACCACTGGTATTTTGTGGAAAAGCACATGTAAGATTCTGCAACAGTCTCTGCTGATACTCCTGCATGCGTGCATCCCTTTCTATGGCAGGAATAATTTCTGCAAATTTACTTTTGTACCGGGGATCTAACAGTGTGGCAACCCAGTAGTCAGGATTATTTCTAATTCTCACAATTCGAGGGTCATGTTGCAGGTAGTGCAGCAAGAAGGCACTCATGTGTGTTGCGCATCCAGGAGCACCAAGTCCCTGTTGTGTTGGTGGCGAGGTAACAATCATGCTTCCTTCCTCTGTCCTCTCCCCCCAACCTCGCACAACAGAAATGTGATCAAGGTCTCCCTCATCTGATGAGTCTTCCATCAGTTCGTCCTCCACTTCTTCCTGGGCTCCTGCACCTTCCTCACTAGTTTGGCTGCTACCATGCGCCCTAGTAAAACCATCTCCCCCACCCTCACATGCCTGCCGCCTTGGTGCTGCTGACCGTCTGGACCTTGCAGATGTTAGCCCTTCCGCATACAACGCCTCCTCCTCTACTTCCTCCACCTCCTCTTGTGCCACCACCTGACTCTGAATTCTGTTTAACATGTGCTCCAGCATGTAAATCACCGGAATAGTCATGCTGATAATGGCATCGTCAGCACTAAACATCTTCGTCGCCATTTCAAAACTGTGCAGAAGGGTGCATAGGTCCCTGATCTGAGACCACTCCTCCAGCGTGATTTGCCCCACCTCTGGATCTCGTTGGCCCAGGCTATACGTCAGAACGTATTGCACCAGGGCTTGTCGGTGCTGCCACAGTCGCTGCAACATGTGCAGAGTTGAATTCCACCGGGTAGGCACATCGCATTTTAGCCGGTGAAGTGGCAGGCCCAACGACTTCTGTAGAGATGTAAGTCGCTGAGCTGCGGGATGCGAATGGCAGAAGTGAGCACACAGCGACCGTGCCCTCTGCAGAAGGCCATCTAGTCTGGGATAGTGGGCTAAAAATTGCTGGACAACCAGGTTCAACACGTGAGCCATACAAGGCACGTGTGTGACATTGCCCCGGCGAAGGGCCGCACCCAGGTTTGCAGCATTGTCGCACACGGCCTTCCCTGGTTTCAGGTCCAGTGGAGACAACCATTCATGAAATTGGTTCTCCAGAGCTGACCACAACTCCTCAGCTGTGTGACTCACATTTCCCAGACATTTCAATGTAAAAACCGCCTGATGACGTTGAGCCCTACTGCCAGCATAGTAAGGAGGTGTGCAGGATCCCTTCTGCGCAGTTAGAAAGCTTGTGGCATGACCAGACAGGCTTTGGGTGCAGGTGGAAGACCGAGAGGAGGTTGAGGAGGCAGAAGCAGTGGAGGAACTTTGACATAAAGAGGATTGACGCACAACTCGTTAGGACGGCAAGACTTGGACAGCAGCCCCTTGTCCTGCTGTCACCATAGTTACCCAGTGCCCAGTCAGCGACATGTAACGCCCCTGTCCATGCCTACTCGTCCAAGTGTCTGTGGTGAAATGCACCCTGTCACACACAGAGTTTCTCAAAGAAGCGGTGATGTTGTGTGCGACATGCTGGTGGAGCGCAGGCACACCTTTCTTTGAGAAGTAGTGCCGACTGGGCATCTGGTACTGGAGCACTGCGACGGACATAAGGTCTCGAAAATCCTCTGTATCCACCAGGCGGAAAGGCAGCATTTCTGTAGCCAAGAGCTTGCAGATGGTGAAATTCAACCTCTTAGCTTTCTCATGGCTAGGAGGAAATGGTCTTTTACTTGTCCACATCTGAGGGACCGAGGGCTGGCTATTGTGCTTAGACGGGGTTGATAAGGGTGTCCCCGGCAAACTGCCGGTCTGTGAGGAAGATGCAGGCGGACATGTTAGGTTGCCTTGATCCAAAGGTGGTGCTATCGATGTCGGACAGCGCTCAACACCAACTGGTGTTACCACCTCCAAAGAAAATGATGACCTGCCAATCACGCTGGCTGTTGCGGGTAAAGAGGTGGCAGATCTGCGCCCCAAAACAGGTGTGACTGCTGTCCCCCCAGTCACAGAGGATGAAGAGGCCGCGGATGCACAAGATATGGCAGACGGTGGTTGGCCCGGCCGGCTAGGCCGCATTGTAGCACACTGAGCTTCCCACTGCAACTTATGCTTCATGTCCATGTGCCGGTTCATGCATGAAGTACTCAAACTATGTATTTTTTGGCCTCTACTTAGCTTTTGCTGACAAATGTTACAGATAACACGAGTTGGGTCATCTTTATCGATCTGAAAAAATGCCCAGGCTATGCAAGGCTTAGCACCCATGCGAGCTGAAGAGCCACCACGACTTGTGGTGAGAGGCAGAGTTGTGTTTGAGGATGCAGTTGTTGACGTGCTTCCAGTACTACGTCTCTGTCCAGGAAGGTGCAACCTGACCTCGTCGTCACTAGCATCTTCCTCCACCTCCTCTGCTGACCTCATCTTTTGGCTGACTGTGGGTTGACAGTAAGTGGGATCTCCAACCTCATCATCATCACCCTGTGCGTTATCACACCCGTCGTCCTCAGAGCCAACCTGTTCCTGCCCTGACAAAAAACTAAAGTTGTCGCTCCAATCAGGTATTTGAGTCTTATCATCGTCTTCCTCATTGTCTCCACCAACAGGAGTTACAGTTTGGGAATGAGGGTCTACATTATGGTCAGAACCTTCTGCGTCTGGTCCTGGATCCGACTCATAAAGATTCTGGGCATCAGTGCAGATCATTTCCTCGTCTGGATTCACAGAAGCGCTGGAGTCGACCTCTGATTCCCAGGCTATAGTATGAGTAAACAGCTCTGCAGACTCAACCATCTGTTCTACCTCATACTCAGACGGGCAGCTGGAGATTTGGGAGCTGTGAGGAAGCAAGTGCGATTGGGGTGACACCTTTGAGGACTGGAGTATTTGTGATGTTGAAGTTGATGTGGAGGAGAGCCCACTTAAAGGAGCACTTGATATCCGTTGAAGCACCTGCTGTTTTTGTGCCTCATCTGGAATTTGTAGCGATTGGCGTGGCCGTAAGAAAGGGATCTTATCACATTGTCCGCTAAAAGAAGTAGACATTTTAGTTTGGCTGGAAGATGGTCTTTCTTCTGCAGATGTTACTGTTGCTTTAACACCTACCCCACGGACACAACCTTTTTTCCCCTTCCCAACACGCCTATTCCCCTTTCCACCAGCAGCAGGCCTTTTTCCACTCATTTTGGTGGTTAACTAATTAATAACTCTGGAGTTGTTTGCACAAAAAAACAATGGATGGGAACCGAGCAGAGCTGAGTGGCCAAACTGTGGTATTAGGCCAAAACTATTGGCTGGGTTAGATGCAGAAAAAAATTATATTCAATTTGCAACCTGATAGAGGTCAGTATAGATGGACTAATAGAGAAAGTCCCACACACTGCTAGAAGGCCAAATATTTTCTCAGAGCTAGATGCAGATAAAAATTATTTTTAATTTGCAACCTGATTGAGGTCAGTATAGATGGACTAATAGAGAAAGTCCCACACACTGCTAGAAGGCCAAATATTTTTTCAGAGCTAGATGCAGATAAAAATTATTTTTAATTTGCAACCTGATGGAGGTCAGTATAGATGGACTAATAGAGAAAGTCCCACACACTGCTAGAAGGCCAAATATTTTTTCAGAGGTAGATGCAGAAAAAAATATATTCAGTTTGCAACCTGATGGAGGTCTGTATAGATGGATTAATAGAACAAGTCCCACACACAGCTAGAAGCCCAATATTTTTTCAGAGGTAAATGCAGAAAAAAATATATTCCGTTTGCAACCTGATGGAGGTCAGTATAGATGGACTAATACAACAAGTCCCACACACAGCTAGAAGCCCAATATTTTTTTAGAGGTAGATGCAGAAAAGAAATATATTCAGTTTGCAACCTGATGGAGGTCTGTATAGATGGATTAATAGAACAAGTCCCACACATAGCTAAAAGCCCAATATTTTTTCAGAGGTAGATGCAGAAAAAATATATTCAGTTTGCAACCTGATGGAGGTCAGTATAGATGGACTAATACAACAAGTCCCACACACAGCTAGAAGCCCAATATTTTTTCAGAGGTAGATGCAGAAAAAAATATATTCAGTTTGCAACCTGATGGAGGTCTGTATAGATGGATTAATAGAACAAGTCCCACACACAGCTAGAAGCCCAATATTTTTTCAGAGGTAGATGCAGAAAAAAATATATTCAGTTTGCAACCTGATGAAGGTCAGTATAGATGGACTAATACAACAAGTCCCACACACAGCTAGAAGCCCAATATTTTTTCAGAGGTAGATGCAGAAAAAAATATATTCAGTTTGCAACCTGATGGAGGTCTGTATAGATGGATTAATAGAACAAGTCCCACACACAGCTAGAAGCCCAATATTTTTTCAGAGGTAGATGCAGAAAAAAATATATTCAGTTTGCAACCTGATGGAGGTCTGTATAGATGGATTAATAGAACAAGTCCCACACACAGCTAGAAGCCCAATATTTTTTCAGAGGTAAATGCAGAAAAAAATATATTCAGTTTGCAACCTGATGGAGGTCAGTATAGATGGACTAATACAACAAGTTCCACACACAGCTAGAAGCCCAATATTTTTTCAGAGGTAGATGCAGAAAAAAATATATTCAGTTTGCAACCTGATGGAGGTCTGTATAGATGGATTAATAGAACAAGTCCCACACACAGCTAGAAGCCCAATATTTTTTCAGAGGTAGATGCAGAAAAAAATATATTCAGTTTGCAACCTGATGGAGGTCAGTATAGATGGACTAATACAACAAGTCCCACACACAGCTAGAAGCCCAATATTTTTTCAGAGGTAGATGCAAAAAAATATATATTCAGTTTGCAACCTGATGGAGGTCTGTATAGATGGATTAATAGAACAAGTCCCACACACAGCTAGAAGCCCAATATTTTTTCAGAGGTAGATGCAGAAAAAAATATATTCAGTTTGCAACCTGATGGAGGTCAGTATAGATGGACTAATACAACAAGTCCCACACACAGCTAGAAGCCCAATATTTTTTCAGAGGTAGATGCAGAAAAAAATATATTCAGTTTGCAACCTGATGGAGGTCTGTATAGATGGATTAATAGAACAAGTCCCACACACAGCTAGAAGCCCAATATTTTTTCAGAGGTAGATGCAGAAAAAAATATATTCAGTTTGCAACCTGATGGAGGTCAGTATAGATGGACTAATACAACAAGTCCCACACACAGCTAGAAGCCCAATATTTTTTCAGCGGTAGATGCAGAAAAAAATATATTCAGTTTGCAACCGGATGGAGGTCTGTATAGATGGATTAATAGAACAAGTCCCACACACAGCTAGAAGCCCAATATTTTTTCAGAGGTAGATGCAGAAAAAAATATATTCAGTTTGCAACCTGATGGAGGTCAGTATAGATGGACTAATACAACAAGTCCCACACACAGCTAGAAGCCCAATATTTTTTCAGAGGTAGATGCAGAAAAAAATATATTCAGTTTGCAACCTGATGGAGGTCTGTATAGATGGATTAATAGAACAAGTCCCACACACAGCTAGAAGCCCAATATTTTTTCAGAGGTAGATGCAGAAAAAAATATATTCAGTTTGCAACCTGATGGAGGTCAGTATAGATGGACTAATACAACAAGTCCCACACACAGCTAGAAGCCCAATATTTTTTCAGAGGTAGATGCAGAAAAAAATATATTCAGTTTGCAACCTGATGGAGGTCTGTATAGATGGATTAATAGAACAAGTCCCACACACAGCTAGAAGCCCAATATTTTTTCAGAGGTAGATGCAGAAAAAATATATTCAGTTTGCAACCTGATGGAGGTCAGTATAGATGGACTAATACAACAAGTCCCACACACAGCTAGAAGCCCAATATTTTTTCAGAGCTAGATGCAGAAAAAAAATATATTCAATTTGCAACCTGATGGAGGTCAGTATAGATGGACTAATAGAATGATGCTATGCCCAAAAGATTTTACTTCACTAGGTGCAGTAAAAAAATTGGTATTCTATACACAGGTGGTATATCTTGCAACACAGATAGGCTACTCCACTGACTAACACACTCTGCAATAGGCCAAAAAGGATTAGCTTTGCTAGATTCAGCCAAATGCTGTGAAAAAAACTTGCACAGCACTGGCACAGACCTGCCTGGCAAAAACTGATATGAACTGATGTAACCTAGTCCTGAAAAGGACTCCAATTACAATTAGTCTTTACTCCCACAATCTATCTATTTAAGAGCACAGACCTGCCTGATAAAAGTCGTAGGAAATGCTGTAACCTAGTCCTTAAAAGGACTGCAATCACAACTATTCCCTACTCCCAAGCTATCTGTAGATTTGTGCGAAAATTGGCTTGAAATTAACAAGGTATAGCGCACACAGCAACAGCGGTGCCGTCTAACACGCAGCTGCAGCAGTGAGAAAATGGTGGCGACGGGGAAAATGGCTTGGTCTTATAGGGCAAGGACATGTGACATACACTGCCAACGACACATGCCCTTGCTTGTGTGAAAAAAAGAACTTCGCTCCGTGTGTGCGCTGCTGATAGGCTGACAGATTGCACCTCCCCACTGTAAATGCGGGAAAGAGAAAAAAAAAATGGAGATCTTCATTGTTCCTGCAGAGATCCATCCCCTGCCCCTCCCCCCGCCCCGCTGTACACTCAAACTGCGTATTAACATTAATTTTCATCATTACTGAGAAAAAATCCAGTTATTATTTTGGTGCACGAACAGTTATCGAACATAACCTCGAACAGCCAAATTTTTCTCAAATTGTTCGTGTTCGCCGAACGGCTCGAACACCGCCCAAAACAGCTCGAATTTGAGATTGGCGAACAGTTCGAGTAGAACAACGCTCATCTCTACTGGTGAGGCAAGAGGCTAAATCCCTGTGTTTGGGACGCAGTAGCCCTGGAAGGCACGTGGCTTGGAGACCACGGCTGGGAAGCCTTAAAGCCACAGCTGTGGCAGAACAGAGCTGAGAGAAGCAGCTAAGACCCAGCAAAGGTAAAAATGGTTCTTTATATGGACATTAATGTTGTACCTTGCTGAAGTCTGTATCTAAAGCCAAGCGGGCATGTCTGCCATTGGAAAGGTCTCCTGGATGTTATATGTATAACCATGCCGGTGAGCCACTGAGATGGACTATGTTATGTGCAGTTATGAAGTGTAATAAACTGCTGGATGTCGTGTTATCAGAAAACGTGGCTGGTGTGCTTTAATTAACCCCGTGAAGCGAGTGTCCCCCAGCGTGATGAATAGCGCTACCTTACAATACATAAATATATTTTTTTCTAAATTATATATATATTAATATATATATATATATATATATATATATATATATATATATATATATATAATATAATATATATTTCATTAAGACACAGGCAGCACTCCAATCTTCAGTGAAAAATAGTGATTTATTGACACATAGTCATTGCAGTGGAAACGTTTCGTTCCTAGGGAGGAACTTTTTGTAGACACTTTCCATGTCTGCAGATCGGTGTGGGTCGGGGTCGGCAAAAATGGAAAGTGGCCACAAAAGTATACATACAAAGAATGAATTCAAAGTTGAGTTACTTTTCAAAAATTAATTAAAGGGTTTGTCTCGGAGACAATTCCCGCACAATTCCTGTCACTCCCAATATCCTGCATGCCAAAGGGCAATTGAGCTCCTGAAGATTGACATTTGATCCTGCAGCATGGCTGAGTTACTGGCACAACCTGTGTGAATTCCCATGCTGCAAGCAGATCCAGCAATCTGACTGGCTTCAGAGCAATGCTTGCAAGCGCACTAAGGCTGCATGCACACTATGCATTTTTCAAGCGTTTTTGATGCGGATTTTCCGCAGCGTAAACGCTTGCAAAACGCTTCCTAATCCGTGCCCCATGATCCCCAATGAAAATCTGCATGTTCTGTGTCCATACTGCGGAATTTTTCGCAGCGGATTTTCCTTGCGGAAAAATCTGCAGCATGTCCATTATTTGTGCATTTCTGCATGCGGATTTGAGGTTCCAATGCACATGAAAAACGCAAGTCAAATCCGCATGTAAAAACGCTGCAAAAACACGTCAAAAACGCGTGTAAAATCCGCAAGTGTTTTTGACTGCCAAGAACATGCAGAAACGCTGTAGAAATTTTCTACTTCATTTCTGCATCGTGGGCACATACCCTAACCTTACCTATGAAACCAGACACCTCTGATAGACTACAGACATACCTTCCAATTTTGAATGATAAGAAAGAGGGACGCACCCTGCGGTGCACATAGTGTGCCATGAAAATTTCTGCTTTCCACCAAGCCAGTACCCTAACCTTGCCCAGTTCTTTATATGTGCCCACACCAAAATATTGCTCTTAGTAAAGCCCTTAGTGTATCCACACAGCATGGTAAGACTTTCCTTGCCCCAACAATGTCCTTCACTCACAGTATGATGCCCCCACAACTTTTCACACAGTTAGAGGCCCACATATCACATTGCCCCACATGCAGTCTGATGCTACATCAGCACACACAAATCTGTCAAATCAACACGCAAATACTCAACTCTCCTACAACATCCATACATTGCCTGTGTCCTGCTCCTCTTGTCCTACAACAGGCACACATTGCCTGTGTCCTGCTCCTCTTGTCCTACAACAGGCACACATTGCCTGTGTCCTGCTCCTCTTGTCCTACAACAGGCACACGTTGCCAGGGTTCTGCTCCTCTTCTCCTACAACAGGCACACATTGCCTGTGTCCTGCTCCTCTTGTCCTACAACAGGCACACATTGCCTGTGTCCTGCTCCTCTTGTCCTACAACTTCCACACATTGCCCTTGTCCTGCTCCTCTTGTCCTACAACTTCCACGCATTGCCTGTGTTCTGCTCCTTTTCTTCTACAACACTCACACCTTGTCTGTGTCCTGCTCCTTTTCTCCTACAACAGCTACATCTTGTCTGTGTTCTGCTCCTCTTCTCCTACAACAGCCACACATTGCCTGTGTCCTGCTCCTCTTCTTCTACAACACTCACACCTTGTCTGTGTCATGCTCCTCTTCTCCTACAACAGCCACACATTGCCCACGTACTGCTCCTCTTGCCCTACAACAGATGCACATTGCCTGTGTCCTTCTCCTCTTGTCCTAAACAGGCACACATTGCCTGTGTCCTGCTCCTCTTGTCCTACAACAGGCACACATTGCCTGTGTCCTGCTCCTCTTGTCCTACAACAGGCACACATTGCCTGTGTTCTTCTCCTCTTGTTCTACAACAGGCACACATTGCCTGTGTCCTGCTCCTCTTGTCCTACAACTTCCACACATTGCCCTTGTCCTGCTCCTCTTGTCCTACAACTTCCACATATTGCCTGTGTCCTGCTCCTCTTCTTCTACAACACTCACACCTTGTCTGTTTCCTGCTCCTCTTCTCCTACAACAGCCATACATTGCCTGTGTCCTGCTCATCTTCTTTTACAACAGCAACACACTGCCTGTGTCCTTCTCCTCTTTTTCTACAACAGACACACATTGCCTGCGTCCTTCTCCTCTTGTCCTAAACAGGCACACATTGCCTGTGTCCTGCTCCTCTTGTGCTACAACTTCCACAAATTTCCTGTGTCCTGCTTCTCTTGTCCTACAACTTCCACACATTGCCTGTGTCCTGCTCCTCTTCTTCTACAACACTCACATCTTGTCTGTGTCCTGCTCATTTTCTCCTACAACAGCCACACCTTGTCTGTGTCCTGCTCCTCTTCTCCTACAACAGCCACAGATTGTCTGTGTCCTTCTCCTCTTGTCCTAAACAGGCACACATTGCCTGTGTCCTGCTCCTCTTGTCCTACAACTTCCACACATTGCCTGTGTCCAGCTCCTCTTCTCCTACAACAGCCACACATTGCTTGTGCCCTGCTCCTCTTCTCCTACAACAGCCACACATTGCCTGTGTCCTGCTCCTCTTCTCATACAACAGCCACACATTGTCTGTGTCCTGCGATTCTTCTACAACACTCACACCTTGTTTATTTCGTGCTCCTCTTCTTCTACAACACTCACACATTGCCTGTGTCCTGCTTCTCTTCTCCTACAACACTCACACCTTGCCTGGGTCCTGCTCCTCTTCTCCGCTGCCTAGTCACGGGACATGAGAATGTCTTGTGACCAGAAGGTCCAGGCAGGGCTTTCTATGATTGGTCAAAATTGTTGGTACCCCTCGTTTAATGAAAGAAAATCCCACAATGGTCACAGCAATAACTTGAATCTGACAAAAATAATAATAAATTAAAAATGTATGAAAATGAACAAATGAAAATCAGACAATGCTCTTCAACCCTGCTTCCACATCATTTTTAAAAAAAATTAAACTCATGAACTAGGCCTGGACAGAAATGATGGTACCCCTGAAAATAATGTGACAAAAAGGACATGTTAAATCTAGTTGAGTCCACTAATTAGCATCACGGGTGTTTACAATCTTGTAATCAGTCAGTGGGCCTGTATATAGGGCTACAGATACTCACTGTGCTGTTTGGTGACATGGTGTGTACCACACTCAACATGGACCAGAGGAAGCAAAGGAAAGAGTTGTCTCTGGAGATTAGAAAGAAAATTATAGACAAGCATGTTAAAGGTAAAGGTTATAAGACCATCTCCAAGCAACTTGATGTTCCTGTGACTACAGTTGCACATATTATTCAGAAATTTAAGATCCATGGAACTGTAGCCAACCTCCCTGGACGTGGCCGCAGGAGGAAATTGATGACAAATCAAAGAGACGGATAATACGAATGGTAACAAAAGAGCCAGGATAACTTCTAAAGAGATTAAATGTGAACTTCAAGCTCCAGGAACATCAGTGTCAGATCGCACCATCCGTCGTTGTTTGATCCAAAGTGGACTTCATGGGAGACGACCAAGGAGAACTCCATTGTTGAAACAAAATCATAAAAAAGCCAGACTGGAATTTGACAAACTACATGTTGACAAGCCACAAAGATTCTGGGAGAATATCCTATGGACAGATGAGACAAAAATGCAAGTTTTTGGCAAGGCACATCAGCTCTATGTTCACAGACAGAAAAATGAAGCATATCAAGAAAAGAACACTGTCCCTACTGTGAAACATGGAGGAGGCTCTGTTTTGTTCTGGGGCTATTTGCTGCATCTGGCACAGGGTGTCTTGAATCTGTGCAGGGTACAATGAAATCTCAAGACTATCAAGGGATTCTAGAGAGAAATGTGCTGCCCAGTGTCAGAAAGCTTGGTCTCAGTTGCAGGTCATGGGTCTTGCAACAGGATAATTACCTAAAACACACAGCTAAAAACACCCAAGAATGGCTAAGAGGAAAACATTGGACTTTTCTGAAGTGGCGTTCTATGAGCCCAGACCTAAATCCTATTCAGCATCTTTGGAAAGAGCTGAACCATGCCATCTGGAAAAGGCAACCTTCAAACACGAGACAACTGAAGCAGTTTGCTCATGAGGAGTGGGCCAAAATACCTGTTGAGAGGTGCAGAAGTCTCATTGACAGTTACAGGAATCGTTTAATTTGCAGATATTGCCTCAAAAGGTTGTTCAACAAAATATTAAGTTAAGAGTACCATCATTTCTGTCCAGGCCTATTTCATGAGTTTAATTTTTTTTAAATTCTGTGGAAGCAGGGTTGAAAAGCTACAGTACAAACCAAAAGTTTGGACAAACCTTCTCATTTAAAGATTTTTCTGTATTTTCATGACTATGAAAATTGTACATTCACACTGAAGGCATCAAAACTATGAATTAACACATGTGGAATTATATACTTAACAAAAAAGTGTGAAACAACTGAAAATATGTCTTATATTCTAGGTTCTTCAAAGTAGCCACCTTTTGCTTTGATGATTGCTTTGCACACTCTTGGCACTCTTGGCATTCTCTTGATGAGCTTCAAGAGATAGTCACCGGAAATGGTCTTCCAACAATCTTGAAGGAGTTCCCAGAGATGCTTAGCACTTGTTGGCCCTTTTGCCTTCACTCTGCGGTCCAGCTCATCCCAAACCATCTCGATTGGGTTCAGGTCTGGTGACTGTGGAGGCCAGGTCATCTGGCATAGCACCCCATCACTCTCTTTCTTGGTCAAATAGCCCTTACACAGCCTGGAGGTGTGTTTGGTGTCATTGTCCTGTTGAAAAATAAATGATGGTGCAACTAAACTCAAACTGGATGGAATAGCATGCCGCTGCAAGATGAGTGGTAGCCATGCTGGTTCAATATACCTTCAATTTTGAATAAATCCCCAACAGTGTCACCAGCAAAGCACCCCCACACCATCACACCTCCTCCTCCATGCTTCTCGGTGGGAACCAGGCATGTAGAGTCCATCCGTTCACCTTTTCTGTGTCGCACAAAGACACGGTGGTTGGAACCAAAGATCTCAAATTTGGACTCATCAGACCAAAGCACAGATTTCCACTGATCTAATGTCCATTCCTTGTCTTCTTTAACCCAAACAAGTCTCTTCTGCTTGTTGACTGTCCTTAGCAGTGGTTTCCTAGCAGCTATTTTACCATGAAGGCCTGCTGCACAAAGTCTCCTCTTAACAGGTGTTGAAGAGATGTGCCTGCTGCTAGAACTCTGTGTGGCATTGACCTGGTCTCTAATCTGAGAAGCTGTTAACCTGCGATTTCTGAGGCCGGTGACTCGAATAAACTTATCCTCAGAAGCTGAGGTGACTCTTCGTCTTCCTTTCCTGGGGCGGTCCTCATGTGAGCCAGTTTCTTTGTAGCGCTTGATGGTTTTTGCAACTACACTTGGAGACACTTTCAAGGTTTGCCCAATTTTTTGCACTGACTGACCTTCATATCTTAAAGTAATGATAGCCACTTGTTTTTCTTTACTTAGCTGCTTTTTTCTTGCCATAATACAAATTATAACAGTCTATTCAGTAGGACTATCAGCTGTGTATCCACCAGACTTCTGCACAACACAACTGATGGTCCCAACCCCATTTATAAGGCAAGAAATCCCACTTATTAAACCTGACAGGGCACACCTGTGAAGTGAAAACCATTTCCGGTGACTACCTCTTGAAGCTCATCAAGAGAATCCATGAGTGTGCAAAGCAGTCATCAAAGCAAAAGGTGGCTACTTTGAAGAACCTAGAATATAAGACATATTTTCAGTTGTTTCACACTTTTTTGTTAAGTATATAATTCCACATGTGTTAATTCATAGTTTTGATGCCTTCAGTGTGGATGTACAATTTTCATAGTCATGAAAATACAGAAAAATCTTTAAATGAGAAGGTGTGTCCAAACTTTTGGTCTGTACTGTATGTCTGACTTTCATTTGTTCATTTTCATAGATTTTTAATTTATTATTACTTTTATCAGATTCAAGTTATTTCTGTGACCATTGTGGGTTTTTCTTTCATTAAACGAGGGGTACCAATCAATTTTGACCATGTGTGTATATAGACTGAGGAGTGGAGGAAGGAGCTGATGCTTCCCTGTGCCATTGTTAAAGCCTCCTGTATCTGTGACATGAGGCCACAAATACAGTTGAAGTCAGGACAAGCTCCCGACATCCCGAAATAGCAGGACAGCTCCCCAAATTTGAGACAGTCTCCTGGGTCTGGGAAGGTTGAGGGGTATGTACAGAGGTAGCTGGTAAACTAGGCAACGTGCGTAAACTATAGAATTAAAAATCCTTCCATTCTTGAGAGCAGAAAGGTTTTTTTAAGAAGAAGCAAATTGATTGCAAAGTTGCTTGTTTTTAAAAGCACTTTGCAATTTTATCCATATATCTTTATGAGTATGAGAAAAACCCCTTTAAAGGTAACCTGACAGCTGATCCATGGTTACCCCCCCCCTTCATTTTTTCATTAACGTTTTTATTGTGATAACGTGCAAAACTTTAAACTATATATTTGGTATCCCTGTATTTGTAATGACTGCAGAATAGAGCTGTCATGTGTACTTACAATTGCTCATTTTGCCCCTTTACCCAGCTAATTCTTATCTTTTCCATTAGGTCTTATGACATTATGTGATTAAAAACTGACTAGCTAAATCCTTCTCTGCTCTATGTAGAAAGAAGAAGTCTCTTTTCCCTGCATGAGTCATGAGTCACTGCAAAAGTCCCTGGCAGGGGGAGGAGGCAGCAGCTGGGTCAGAAGTTGAAGAGGGGGATGATAAATCCAGGAAAAAGAGACTTCCTGTTTCAACATAGAGCAGAGAAAAGAGAAGAATTAGCTGTATAAAGTCAAAATGAGCAATTGTAAGTACACAGTGCGATATAATATGATGACAGCAATATATTAAGAGGATAAAAACTTTGACGGCAGTGCCTCTTTTAGAACCTTATTAGGAGGCTGATAATGTGCTGCTAGTACATTATACAGGTTATTCCTCTTGACAGGTTTTTGATATGCAGCACGATGTAGGGGCAAAGACTCTTATTCCAGTGATGTGTCACTTGCTGAGCTGCTTGCTGCAGTTTTGATACAATCGCTGTTTTATATGTTGCTGATCTAACAGTTCTCTGAATGCTGAGCTCTCAATAACCCTCTGCACACCACTGATTGGCAACTTTCTGCGTGCATAAGCAGAAAGCTGTTAATCAGTGGTGGGAGCGAGGTTACATAGAGAAGAAAGACTACATGGCACAATTAGTCCTAAAGTGATAATATCCTGCTAATGGTGCACTGATTTTATTGAAACAACAATAATCAGCCCAGTAAGTGACACATTGCAGTAATCAGGGTCTCTGTCCCTACACCATGCTGCTCTCAGATTACATAACAAAAACCTGGTGACAGATTTCCTTTATGGGAATTAATACAAAAACTTTGCTTTTTGACATAATATCCTTTATTTCTCTCTTGCAGAAATTCATAGGACCTGGAGTATTAGAAGCTAAAGAGTATGAAGTTGTCAAGAGACCTGACATTGCTTTTTTGGTAGACGCCCCATGTCTGTTAGTTGACAATGACCTGATGTACACCAGATTCCGGTAATTATCTGATCGTATTACTTTCAAAATTAATCTGTCATCAGATTTATCCTCTTCAAAGTGATGGAGACCCTGATTCCAGCGTTCTACTAGTTATCTAAACAGTGAGCTCAATCACACACACATATATACGTATATATATGTATGTATGTATGTATGTATGTATGTGTGTGTGTGTGTGTGTAGACACTGGTTAGGCTACTACTGTAACGGCTTGAGTATATATGACACTGATCAATTATCGTTATGGCCTCTGTCAGGTAATTACATAGTTCATGCTCAGTGACAATAGTAAATGGCTCAGTAATACAATATGGGAGAAGAAAGATGACACTCACCATAAGGGTCTTGGTATCTTTATTGGCTAAAAAATAGCAGCTGACCTGTTACAGGAGAGCGCGGGTGCACGCAGGTGTCGACCATTTCCTGTTATTGTGTGCTTCGTTTGGTGTGACTAATAAGACAAATAAATATACCAAGATACTTCTTACATCTGGTGAGTTCTGATTGTCTTCTCCCATATTGTATGAGCTCAGTCTAACCCCACCTGCACCCAGATCTGTGGAGTCGGAGTCGTGGAGTCGGAGTCCATTTTGGTGGAGTCGGTATAAAATGTACCGACTCCGACTCCTAAAATATGTAATAAATTGGGTACAGTAGTTCAATGCAGTTTGTGGGGAATATTTTTTCATAAGAATTTGGGAAAGTTATGAAATGTCCTATAAATGTCTGTCCTACGCCTGATCTAAGGGTCTAGACTTTTAGCTGAGATGAATCTGTGCTACAGTAAATTTACCACTTAAACATGAGCCATGTATGAGGGAGTCGGAGTCAGAGCCGTGGAGTTGGAGTCGGTGTCATGGAAATTGAGGAGTCGGAGGTTTGGCTTACCCACTCCACAGCCCTGCCTGCACCATTGATTTACAGCTTTCTGTCTACACTGTGCATAGACAACGCTGACAGTGGAAAGGGACATGATTAGCCGGAGCTCATGAATATTAAGGACTGCATAGCAGGAGCTGATCATTGAGAGGACTAGCAGAGCTGCAGCAGATAACACAATGATTTATCAAAACTACAGCGCAGAGCCCAGGAACATCAGTGGATTCGGGGTCTCGGCCCCCACATCATGCTGCTCTCAGATGAGGTAGCATAAACCTGGTGACAGATTCCCTTTAGTAACTACTACTTTTTAATGGTTCTGTAGTGACAGGGACCTTTTTCATCAGACACGATCTTCCATCCAACTAGTCCATGGCCCCGAATAATTCAGACTCAGGATTTCTGACTATGATGTCGGCCAAGAGAGTGTGTGAAAAGAGTCTCCTTCCTGCAGACAATCATGCCTTTCAGCTTTGGAAGATGAGCTGCTGCAGCTGAGAGCACAGATTGCTGCCATTGTTGCCCTACAACAGTCAAAAGCCGCACAGTCTCATAAGCCATTGTTTTTGTAATCCTTATTAATCACTTAATGGGTTAAACAGGTCAAGCATTTGCTATGTATTTGGTATGATTTGATCTCGTTTTTTTTTCTCAGATACAGAATCAATGTGCTCATTTGGCAGCCCAGGTAATGCCCTCCCACCCCCATCTTCAGCTTCTACACCACTTTCCGCACAGTTCTCACAATGTACAACACCAGTAGCTCTGTCGCCCCCTCCTCCTCCTCCACCACCCCCAGCCCCATCTACTCCACTAAAATATGCACTTGATCTTATAAGAGAACGTAAAGCTTCTCACAAATGAAGCCCAACGGAAAGCGAGGCGTCAGAGAAAGGCAGTGTGGATCAGCTCCCCAGTATGATGGATGTGTTAAAAGGCATGAATTCCATCAAGCTTCGGGCGGTCGAAAGGTAAGATCATTTTATAGATTTTCTTTAAATATATATTTTTCATTACAGACATGCGTGAAATAGAATGAAGGAGAAAACTGTAAAAAAAAAAATCTGGCGCGGAGCCCGCATCTTTCCCCGTACTTGACTGCTGATCTCATGAGCTGTCATGTGCCCCTAACAGCCGCGGGCGGATCCGAGATCCACCCACAGCTTTTAACCAGTTAAATACCGCAGTCAATCACTGGCAGTGGCATTTAACTCACACCTGCCAGAAGCTCATCACAAGACACACCCATAGGCGCCCCTGTCATGTGATTGCGGGGTGCCAATGTGTTGTCATGACAGACGGGGTTCTTCAGAAGACCCCCATGCCTGTCATTGTAGATCCCCTGTGGCCAGCATTCATAGGAGATTGTGATTTCTGCTATACATAGCAGTGATGAAACCCTGCTATGTGTAGCACAGGTGATCAGATGATTGCATCTTCAAGTCTCCTAAGGGGACTATTGCAGCCAGTAAAAAGTAAAAAAAAAAGTTTTAAAAAAACATAAAGGCTTAAATCACCCCCTTTTGCCCTATTGAAAATTAAACCATTAAAAAAATATACGCATATTTGGTATCGCTGTATTCAGAAATCTCCGATCTATCAAAATATAAAGTAAATTAATCAGATCGGTAAACGGCGTAACGAGAAAAAAAAATCTAAACTCCAGAATTATGTTTTTCTTTTTTTGCCTCCACAAACATAACAGGCGATCAAAACATTGTATCTACCTCAAAATTATATAAATAAAAACGTCAGCTCAGGGCGCAAAAAATAAGCCCTAACCTGGCCCCAGATCCCGAAAAATGGAGACGCTACGGGTCTCGGAAAATGGCAACATAAGCGATTTTTGTTTTCTTTTTTCTTACAAACTTCTGATTTTTTTTTCACCACTCAAATATAAAAGAACCTATACATGTTTGGTATATATGAACTCGTCCTGACCTGGACAATCATAATGGCAGGTCAGCTTTAGCATTTAATGAACATGATAAATTCACCGCACTTGGAATTTTTGTCCCGTTTTCCAGTACACGATATGGTAAAATAAATGGTGTCAATCAAAAAAACAACTCGTCCCACAAAAAAAAAGGTATATTGACAAAAAATAAAAAACTAGGCTCTCGGAATAAGGGGAGAAATAAACGAAAGGGCAAAAACAGAAAATCGCAAGGTCATGAATGGGGTTAACAATGCTGTACCCTTCTCTGGAAGTCTCACATATAATGAATGTAGCAGTGGCGTGAATGATTGAGAAGGCTCAAATATAATGTGTCTCTTCCAAGCCCCATTGATGGTGAGGGTCTTCCATGCGGACTTCCTGCGATCAGCAGGCTCATCCTGTGGATAGGTGATAACTTGCAAAGTTAATATTAACTTATGCAAACTTGATTTCAATAATTATGTTAGATTTAATGTTTCAGAGTAGTCTGTCCCTAATTATAAATATGCTGTATTAGCCCCATTAATAGGATCTTAGACAAGTCTTTTCAGAAAATGGATAGCAGTTAATTGATGCATTTTTGTAGAAAAAGTCTGCAAAAAAAAAAAATCTTATTAGACATAGCAGCGATGAATGAAAAGTGGTTTGTATGAAGAGCTAAGTTATAGCCTGTCAGTTACAGAATGGCAGTGATGTTTATGTTCACCGCTTTTTCGCTTTAGATCCCCTGGTGGGACACCCTCAACCAGGAAAGACAAGAAGAGACGTTCACTTAATGATCCCACAGACCCTGCAGCCATTATAGCAAAAGCCTTGAAGCATAAGTTTGCACACAGAAATGGTGATGACGCTGTCAATAAAGAAAATAGATCTCATGAAGAGTCTCTGTTCTCCAGTCCTGAAGCCCCAATGGTACTGTTTGTAAATCTTACATGACTGACCAACCGAAAATCAGGCGTATGAAAGATCATGAATGGAAGGTTTGTTGCTGGATCTTTCAAGGGTTTATCCAGGAAAATTTTATTTTTTTTACTATAAGCCTAAAAACTAACAGGCAGGTTGTTACTAACAGAGGCAACTACCTGCCTGTTGTATCCGGCACCGGCTCAGAGAGGTCACTGACCACTGTCGCTGGCGATTCAGCTGCTCCAAGTCAACAGAGCAGCTCTTCACTTATAGTTTGGGCGCCACCTGCTAAAGCCTAATGGAAAAAGAACACAGAAGGAAATTACAAGAAAGCAAGTCCATGTCTGAGTTGATGGACACGTTTCAGAGGTTTTTGGGAAAAGCATGTGAAAATTTGACAATTACTCCAAATAGCCTAATGTAACAGGCAGCTCCTCTTTTTTAAATTATTCCTTGGAATTGTCATTGGAAGGTTTATCTTACTGTATGACGCGCCCAAGGGATTGGGACTCGGCGCTCGGGCTTTGCTGTTAGTTTTGGGGGATGCCGCGGTGGCCAGCTCCTGAGGCCGTACCCTGGGGTCACTCTTAAAAGCAAGGAATAATGGGGGAAAAGGTGTTTGGGAAAGGGGAAAGTTCGTGACACCACCCGTGGTGTCTGGTGAGGATCACCAGCGCTGCTACAGCCCTCTGAGGCCGGTGATCAGGCAGCTTAGATGGTGCAACTCCCCACAGGTGGAGCGGGGCCTCAGGGCAGCGTAGGAGAGGGGATGCAGGACAGAGGGGACCCAGCCGGGTCGGAAGAAGGATAGGCACACACACGATAGTTCACTTCAGTACCTTTACTGGTGGTGTTTCAGGCACGGTCCAGGGCACTGTAGGGTGAAGGGTGCATTTCAGGACTCTCCCCAGTGAGCGGGTGTGGGGCCTCCTGTTTCTTGCCTTTTCCTGTTAAGTTTATGACCTGCCTGGAGCTAGGCCTAACTTGATCTCTGTCTTGCACCTGCTGACCTGGTGGTAGGGCCTTCTGTTGGAGATCACACTCCCTGGTCTCTTGGGCCTCAGTGACTCCTGACCCTGGTATTACAGTCAGCTTTTGGTATTCCTGGGACATGTAGTTCGCCAGGGGTTCCGGTTGTTTCTGCTGGTCCTAGAGATCCTTGCAGATGCGGACCCGGTGTCCGGTAAATGCTTGTGGGGTGAGCTGGTTAAGCTCCTCTGCCTCCTATGTAGCTCGCTACTCCACTTGCCTTCGGCCGCGCTCGGGGCCCTCACTAGGCTTCACACTGGCAGTAGGCCTTGCTACTCTTCACCGCTCTTATGGCGTCGGCACACCTTAGGCTCACTAGTCTGTGCTTTATGAGTCTGAACTCTCTCTAGAGGGACTGGAACTACCTCTGTCCCTGAGGAAACTGTTCTCCAGACTAACTGCCTAGCTCCACCTTCCCTTTTTATATCCCTATCCGGGCTCCCTCTGCTGGTCTGAGGTGGAAGGTGGAGGTGTGTGTATGCTGTGAGGGCCTCTTGTGGAGGAATCCATCCATGCACCCCTCTAGGATCTGTGGCACAAATGCGCAGCAGGGCGCCACATTCCCCCCTAGCAAAGCTCAGTACTCCCGGACTGAAGTACTTTTTATAACAGCAATAATAACAATATTCCCTTTATGTCAGGCACTTGCTTGAACGTTACATATAAAACATTATACATAATAAATAGATATGTACAATTTAATAAGCAACCCAAGAATTCAAGTCTCTTGCGGTGAGGTTCCCCGACAGGATGTCCATCTCACAGGGTAGAGTACTTGGTAGCTTGAGGGACCTGTCCCAAACCCTCCACGTAGTCCCTGGAGTGGCTGCAGGGCATGGTGATCCTGAGTTGGACCTCCGTTAGTGCCATACCAGACAGGTTTTCCTTCTGAGGTTACCTAAAAGGGCACTCCAGGGAGTGCAATTATTTACAAGAAGCAGTTTTTTGGGCTGGACATAGTCCTCAGCCACAAAGTTCTTTACGTACCCTACGGGTAGTTAGAGGCAAACAAGAAAAGTGTCCATTTCACTTAGATTGTCCATTATAAGGCAAAACACAAGTTAATAAATACATATGTAGCACCCTGAGGATTCGGCTGCTACAGGGGTATTGCACCTCAAACCAGAGGTGTGATATTCCACTCCCGGGTAAGGAAGGAGTGTGGAACTGAGCTCAGATAGACTGCATGCACTACATACATCCCATTCCAGAGGAGCAGGCCGACGGCACTCCCACTTAGAAATGTGCAGGTGCGACCGAGCCTGTTCCTGGCTGGAGTGGGAGGGGGGAGGAACATCCCATGTAGTGTAGGGGCAGATAGGGGGAGCAGTCTGGGTAGTGGTAGGAGCTCATTGGGTGCTGGTCACCTGAGCTCACACATAGAGGGTGTATATAAGGTGGGCACCATCTAGAATCAGGGTCAGACGCAGAGAGGAAGTCAGATGCAGAGGATAAGCCTGCAGCAAGAGAGAGAAAGAAACAACAGCCCTGGAGAGAGAGTGGAGTGCAGAAAGACCCAGAGGGGGACAAAGAAGGGACCCAAGAACCCAAATCAGATCACCGGGTGAGGAGTCAGCACAAGGGTACCGGAACCCAAACTGGTGGGGGCAGAAAACACATCCCTAGCCAGAGACCGGAGGCTGTGGGCAGCATCTGCCACGGCCACCCACTACATCCACCCTGAAGGCTTACCACATGAAGGGTCAGGGAACCTGAGGCCAAAGGTTGCCCCACAGAAGGCCCGAGGGAGCTGGACCTAGGCGGATCACTGGTGGGGAGGGCAGAAGAAAGGACAGAGGGAGAGCTCAGGGCCACGCTCCGGACTTGTTTGGGGGTTGGCTGGATCCAGGACCTGGTGGACGCAGCACGGCTCGGGAGGTCACTTGGAGCTAGAGTGACCAGGAACATCTGCAGTAAGTAAAGACCCTTAACTGCACAACCCGAGTCTGTCATCATTACCGGCTGCACCGCACCACCACAACCCCCATCCTCTGCGCCTGTCCCCTCTGAGGCTATACCCCTCCCGTTGGGG
Source organism: Phyllobates terribilis (assembly GCF_046119375.1). Classification (NCBI taxonomy): domain Eukaryota; kingdom Metazoa; phylum Chordata; class Amphibia; order Anura; family Dendrobatidae; genus Phyllobates; species Phyllobates terribilis. The sequence continues at coordinate 320,334,039 of NW_027362764.1, read as the reverse complement.
GTTATCCCACCAAGCTGCGCACCCACCATCAGCCTCAGCGGACCCTGCAGCAGCGGCGGCCACAGTGACCGCATCACAACGGGTGGCGTAGTCGACACAACGAACTTTAATAACATCAGTAAGGACTGCCACATAACACTGAGCTTGACGCCCTGGGCACGGGACCGGGTCACAGCCGCTCGGAGACTACAACCCCCCATCTGATCCGGTGCCGGGTATTCCCCTCAAAAAGGAATATGTCCCAGGGGGCGCGTCAACTTTGGCGTAGTCGGCAGGATTACGTGCCCGCAACACCCGGGTACTGCGTGCCTGAAGAAAAGTGCAAGTTTACCTCAGAAAGAAGTCTCCCGCCGGTTCCGGAGGGTCCACGCCATCGGACTCCATCACCAGTCGTTTCCCGCCGATTGTCCGCCATTTCCAACTTGTTCCCGCCATCTGCAGAGTTTCCCGCCACTGGGCGACGCTTCCCGCCAAAACCGCAGATTTCCCGCCTTGGAAGAGCAGCGGACGCCATTATGGGCGTGCCAAAGGAGGGCAAGAGGCCACCTCCCATCGTGGGCCAGGACAGAAAATGGCGCCAAAAGTGGAAACCGCCCCCACCAACAGAGACTGTGATGCTGGAGGTGTCTGTCAGCGTGAAAGAACTCCCCCTGGAGCTGACAGTCACCGAGTTGCCCCGGGACCGCCCTCGAAGTGGGAGGAGACGAAAGAGAAGAACAAAGATGGGTGTCGCTTGGAGCAGTCTAGAACGAGCGCACCCGGAGACAAGGAGTCGAGAGCGAGAGCACCCGGAGTCGAGGAGAGAAAGAATAGACCCGGGAATGGAGCGGCAGCAGAGCAGCACCGGCCCGCTGGCCAGGAGCCTGCTGGAGGAAGAAGGAGGAGAGCAGAGCAGCACCGGCCCGATGGCCAGGAGCCTGCCGGGAACGGAGCAGAGCAGCACCGACCCGATGGTCAGGAGCCTGCTGGAGTCAACAACCCCGCTAGGCTTAGCGGAGATCCTAGCGCAGCTCCCCCGAGACCGGGAGTGCGCGCGGAGTGCCCTGGAGGGCCTCGCGGGAAGGATGGCCCGAGTGCAGAGGGAGATCCTGGCGGAGTGGGGCCGGGAGATGGCCCAGCAAGCTGGAACCCGTCCACGGAGCCCGCTCCCTTGGAAGAAAACATCAACTGCCTCTGCGGAAGACGCGGGAGGACCCAAGGCCGGAGACGGCGCAGAAGAGGGAGCGAGACGCATGGCAGCAGGTAAGGGGGACGCCTATACCCCATACCGGAAGACCGCTTACCTGCCCCAGCTCCCCGTCGCAGAGCCCGAAGGTTCCCCAGCCGTACCCGAAACCGCCACGACACCGCCACAAACTAGGCCCCGACCGGAAGCCGCCGCCGCGACCCCCGTGACGTCACGCGCCTCGACCCGGAGTGTGACTAAACAGGAAGAGCCTCCGGCCTGGTCGCAAGGCCTAGCGTTTCAGGGCGCCGCGTCACCAACAGCGCCATCTACCTCTGCGGAGCCTCCGGCCTGGTCGCAAGGCCAGGTAGCTCAGGGCGCCGCCGTACTGACAGTTCCTTTCACCTTCCAGATGCCCCCGGCCTGGCCGCAAGGCCTGGGTAACCTGGGCGCCCCCACCATCGCGCCCGCACCCGTAACACCAAGGGTGCCACATCTGGGAGAGGACCCCTTCAGCCAGCTAACGTGGCCGGACGGTCGGCCTTTCATCTGGCCCGAAGGATTCTTGGAGCTGGAGCGGCAGAAGCAACTAGGTCCCCTGTGTGAGCCCCTGATCCCGGCTCCAAAGCCCGTGACTCGGGTCTCGCCTCCCCTAGAAGAGGCTCAATTTGCGTGGGACCCCAAGGGAGAAGATCTGATGGGGTTCACCGGAGAGACTCGGGCAGCTGCAGCAGCGCGCACAGAGTGTTGCCGTCAACAGCTGGCAGAGTTCAAGAGAGAGCGGGAGGAGAGGCGGGCCAAAGAGCAATGGGCCCAGACCCGCAGCGCGGAGCAAAAGAGTCGGACCAGAAGGGACCCCCGTGCAGCAGATCGTCCCCGTACCATCGGGACGGTAATAAAGTTTAATGCGCAGCATGGGTGGGGCTTCATAAGGGACCGGAACACCATGGGTGACGTCTTCGTTACACGACGGGACGTCGAGTCCCACCTGCCAGAGGGTCACAAAGGCCGTGACCTCTACGTCGGTGATGAGGTAACGTTCACCCGGCACAAGTGTGCCAAGGGGCCTTACGCCCTCCACGTGCATCGCTTGACGGAGGAGGAGTTGCGGTGCGAGGAGGAGGAGCAAGAGGACCCGGACGGGTCTGAAGAAACCACCAGCCGTAAGCTAAGAGCAGGAGGCAGACGCCGTTGAGTGCGGCAGAGCAGGAGACTGTATATAGTTGCCCGTCGGGGCACAGTAAATCGAAACTGAAACTGGAACTTTTGTTGCTGCTAAAATAGTCCCCGTTGGGACCAGTGAACTGTTACCTGTGTGACCCCTTCCATACCAGGCTGAGGACTGTGAGCAGCCATCCCATTCCCTTTACCTGGCCGGGGACTGAGAACGGCCAAAATTTCCCTGTACATAGTTGCGCTTCCTAAAGCGCCCCCTACCGGTTTTATATGAGAAACTGTTTTTCAAAAGACTGTCGCACTTTACCTGGTCACGAGTTGCACGGTGACCAGAGGAAGAAAGAAAAAGACGACGAGAAAGTTTTATATATATATGTTTTATGTGTGTTACATGTTTATAAAAATGTTGTATGTTTTGGTGTTTTTGTCTTTGCAGCCCGAGGACGTGCTGTGATTTACCAGGGGGGAATGTAGCACCCTGAGGATTCGGCTGCTACAGGGGTATTGCACCTCAAACCAGAGGTGTGATATTCCACTCCCGGGTAAGGAAGGAGTGTGGAACTGAGCTCAGATAGACTGCATGCACTACATACATCCCATTCCAGAGGAGCAGGCCGACGGCACTCCCACTTAGAAATGTGCAGGTGCGACCGAGCCTGTTCCTGGCTGGAGTGGGAGGGGGGAGGAACATCCCATGTAGTGTAGGGGCAGATAGGGGGAGCAGTCTGGGTAGTGGTAGGAGCTCATTGGGTGCTGGTCACCTGAGCTCACACATAGAGGGTGTATATAAGGTGGGCACCATCTAGAATCAGGGTCAGACGCAGAGAGGAAGTCAGATGCAGAGGATAAGCCTGCAGCAAGAGAGAGAAAGAAACAACAGCCCTGGAGAGAGAGTGGAGTGCAGAAAGACCCAGAGGGGGACAAAGAAGGGACCCAAGAACCCAAATCAGATCACCGGGTGAGGAGTCAGCACAAGGGTACCGGAACCCAAACTGGTGGGGGCAGAAAACACATCCCTAGCCAGAGACCGGAGGCTGTGGGCAGCATCTGCCACGGCCACCCACTACATCCACCCTGAAGGCTTACCACATGAAGGGTCAGGGAACCTGAGGCCAAAGGTTGCCCCACAGAAGGCCCGAGGGAGCTGGACCTAGGCGGATCACTGGTGGGGAGGGCAGAAGAAAGGACAGAGGGAGAGCTCAGGGCCACGCTCCGGACTTGTTTGGGGGTTGGCTGGATCCAGGACCTGGTGGACGCAGCACGGCTCGGGAGGTCACTTGGAGCTAGAGTGACCAGGAACATCTGCAGTAAGTAAAGACCCTTAACTGCACAACCCGAGTCTGTCATCATTACCGGCTGCACCGCACCACCACAACCCCCATCCTCTGCGCCTGTCCCCTCTGAGGCTATACCCCTCCCGTTGGGGGTTATCCCACCAAGCTGCGCACCCACCATCAGCCTCAGCGGACCCTGCAGCAGCGGCGGCCACAGTGACCGCATCACAACGGGTGGCGTAGTCGACACAACGAACTTTAATAACATCAGTAAGGACTGCCACATAACACTGAGCTTGACGCCCTGGGCACGGGACCGGGTCACAGCCGCTCGGAGACTACAACCCCCCATCTGATCCGGTGCCGGGTATTCCCCTCAAAAAGGAATATGTCCCAGGGGGCGCGTCACATATACATGAAAATACACAATATAATACCCCAGGGGCAACTATTTACACTGACAGGGGTCTGACCTCGTGTGCTACGTGTTGACCTACGTGGTACTGGGATGCGTGAGGCACTAGTATTTGCACTACCTCCCATTCTGTCAGTACTAGGTGTGGAGGAACTGCAGGGTTGCCTTAACCTCTCTACAGGACTGGCAAGTATACCATTGGCTGGGCCTTCTTCCTCTGCTCCAACCGGGGATTCTTCTTGAGCAGGCTCTTATGAAGCACTTGCAGGCTCTACTTGCTGTGGAGGGTCTTCTGGCTGTTGAAAGAAGTGGATCACAGGTATTATTACTGCTCCTCCTAGTTGAGGCCAATCTACTGGGAATTCTCCTAAGTCAGTATGGAGTACTGCTTCTTTAGGCTCCTCCGGTACTGTGAGAGGCACTTCCTCCTGGAGCTTTAGCAGACCTGGACACAGGTCTTCCTATTATCAAACCTTGAGTTTAACACAGTGTAGGGTTCTCTCTCCCACTGTTCATCAAGTTTGTGGTTTCTCCTTTTTCTTTTTAACACCACTTCTCCTGGTGTGAAGGGTTCTGCGGGCGCACTTTTATTGTAGTGGGCTTCCTGCTTGTCCCTCACCCGAGTGAGACTGTCTTCGACACAGGCCTGTACTCTTCTGTACTGCTCCTGTCTGGTCGTGTCCCAGTCCTCAGTGGACATATCTGCTTCTGGTTCTACTACACCAAGCTCCTGGTCCATGGGCAACTTCCTGGGTCTGGCTTGCATGAGATATGCTGGAGTACAATTGGTGGAACTCACAGGTATGTGGTTGTACAGATCTACCAGGTCAGGTAGTAGGTCTGGCCACTGATTTCTCTCCTCTAGTGGTAAGGTCTTCAGCAGGTCGATGACGATGTTATTCATCTTTTCACAGAGACCGTTGGTTTGGGGGTGGTATGGTGTAGTCCTGATCTTTTTACTCCCATACAAATGGCAGAACTCCTTGAAAAATTTGGCCTCAAAGGCTGAGCCTTGATCTGTCAGCACCTGCTCCGGGTATCCGTGGGGCCTGCAGAAGTATGCCTGAAACGTCTTCGCCACAGTTTCTGCCGTAAGGCCCTTGAGGGGGGCGACCACCAGGAACCGGGAGTAGTGATCCACCATGGTCAGGGCATAGGACCTGCTGGGTGACAGCTTGACATGATCCAGGGCCACGATCTCCAAAGGTCCAGTTGTATTGATGGGTTGCAGGGGTGCCTTCTGGCTGCTGTAGTCTTTTCTTCTGAGGCTACAGGGTCACAATTCCGGCACCACCTCTCAATGGAACTGCGCATTCCTACCCAATAAAACCGACACTTCAGCAGGGTTTCTAGCTTCTTCCAGCCAAAGTTCCCCGCCTGATCGTGGTAGGCTTCCAACACCATCTGGATGTCTGTCTTGGACACCACTATCTGCCATACCACCTCATGGGTTTTGGGGTTGAAGTACTTCCGGCACAGCTTCTCTCTATAGATGAACAGCCGGCTCGTCACCTTCCACAGCTGCTTGGCATGGAGAGACGCTTCTTTCTCCAGGGAGGAACCCTCCTGGGTTATCAGTTCTTTGATATGGCTGACAACCGGGTCGCTGTCCTGGGTCTCCTTCCAGCTGTGGTGAGGCAGGGGGTTTAACGTCTTACCATGAGGCCTCCTGGAGGCTCGTTGCTCGTGGACCATTCCATTCCGATGAAAGGCAGGTGGTTCAATCTCCTCCAGGTCATCCAGTTCTTCTTCAGTGTCCGACTGGTGAGGCATCCTGGACAGGGCATCGGCGTTGGCATTCTTGCGGCCCGCCCGGTACTTAATAGTGAATTGGTAGTTTGACAGACTAGCCATCCATCGTTGTTCCATGGCTCCTAGCTTGGCTGTTTCTAGATGAGTCAAGGGGTTGTTATCAGTGAAGGCAGTGAACTTACTGGAGGCTAGGTAGTGCTTGAACCGCTCGGTGATGGCCCAGACCAGGGCCAGGAACTCTAACTTGAAGCTGCTATAGTTCTCTGGGTTCTTCTCGGTCGGGCGGAGCTTCCTGCTTACATAGGTGATCACCTTCTCTTTGCCATTCTGCTTCTGACTCAGTGCAGCTCCTAATCCTTCGTTGCTGGCATCAGTGTACAGCAGGAATGGTTGGCTGTAGTCAGGGTAGGCTAGGTTATCTTTGCCGGTCAGGATCTCATTCATCACATTAAAGGATTCATCTTGCTCCTTTCCCCACTGGAACAGGGGATTTCTGCCTCTGGGAGACTGTCCTACCAGGAGGTCTTGCAGAGGCGCCGCTTTCTTAGTATAGTCCTTCACAAACCACCGGTAGTATCCAACTAGTCCCAGGAACTGACATACCTCCTTGAGGCTCTTCGGCTCCGGCCATTTCTGGATGGCAGTGACCTTCTCCGGGTCTGGTGCTACTCCCTCTGGACTGACAATGTGCCCAGGTACTGTACCTTTCTCTTGAGCAGGTGGCACTTTGAGGGCTTCAGCTTCATCCCATACCGGGACAGCGACTCAAATACCTCCGCCAGGTGCTTCAAGTGGTCCTCGTACGTTTTGGAGTTCACTATCACGTCATCCAGTTATAGTAGTACAGTCTCGAAGTTGCGGTGTCCCAAGCAGCACGCCATCAATCTCTGGAATGTTCCGGAGGAGTTGCAGAGTCCAAACGGCATACTATTGAACTCACAGAGTCCCATCGGGGTGGTGAAGGCCATCTTCTCCCGATCCTCCTCAGTAACAGCTACTTGCCAGTACCCACTAGTGAGGTCAAGGGTGGAGAAGAAATTTGCAGACTTTAAGGAAGCTAGGGATTCCTCTATATGTGGTAAAGGGTATGCATCTTTATGTGTAATGCGATTTACTTGTCTGTAATCTACACACATTCTCATGCTTCCGTCCTTTTTCCTGACTAGAACTAGGGGAGTTGCCCAGGGACTACAACTATACCTTACTACCCCTGCCTTCTTCATGTCGTGCAAGATCTCCTTCGCCTTCTGGTAGTGTGCTGGTGGTATAGGCCTGTAACGTTCTTTGATGGGTGGATGGTCACCTGTGGGGATATGGTGTTGAATCCCCTTAATCTTCCCAAAGTTAAGTGGGTGCTTGCTGAATACCTCTGCGTATTCCTGAGTCACCCGGTGTACACCCTGCTTCTGATGGGCAGGAGTGGTGTCTGTCCCAACATGGAGCTGTTGACACCAATGCTCCACCTGGGTTGCCGGGTCATTATCCTCCACTTCGTCTGGTGAGGTTAAGGACTCCGCCGTGTGTATGGAGTTGTTATTTACTGTGTATAATTTGGCAACAGTGGCGTAGCGTGGTAATCTAACCTCGTCCTCCCCATAGTTTAGGAGGCGTACGGGCACCCTCCCATTGCGTACATCCACTACCCCTCTGGGAGTCAAGAGTGTAGGTCTATGTTCTGAGCTAAGGGGCTCTACTACCGCCTGGTAGCTCCGTCCTTTGAGACCTATTGCTGCTCTACACCAAATCAGCATTTCACTCATCGGGGGAATCACAATGGGTACTGGGTCTGTTACCCGTACATTACCAATTTCACCGCCTGTTAGCTTTACCTGTTGCTGGTACATAAGGGCTCGGATCTCTTTCTGCAGCGCCCTTCTCTGCCCTGGTCTGGCAGTGTCAGCTATCTGTTGGAGCAAGAGCACAACTTCTCCCAAACAGTTACTAACAATGTTAGTGCCAAGTACCATATACAAGTTTGTATCATCAGGATTAGTCTCTACTATAATTAGTCCCTGGTCCTTCAGTTCCACTCTTCCCAACTTTACTGCCACATCCTTAACCCCGACTAGGTAAAGGGGGAGGCCGTTTGAGGCATAAACTGAAAGGTTTGGAGTTGGTGGGCTTAGGTCATCCATGGACTAGAACGTTTTGTAGAGGACATCAGGCATGATGGTTACCTGAGATCCTGTGTCCAGCAGAGCGGATGTCGCGATGCCGTCCAGCACAACGGACAGGAAAGGTCCTCCTGCCACAAACCTGCAGTACCAGTTTGATGGGCCTGAGGGGTCTACTCCTGGGTGTCGGCCCTCGGCCCCAGGATTTTCTCATTTAAAGGACAGCTCTGGACGGCGTGACCTGTTTTGTGGCAGCGGTGGCAGACAGGGTCCCTCGGCGGGCGGGGTTGGTCGCTGGTCCTCCCAGGGGGTGGCGTTGTCCTCCTCCTCCTTCTCATTCAGGGGACATCCTCAGGGCTGTCAACTAGCAGGATCCTTCCTTCCTCCTCGGGCTCCGTCCGCAGCTGCAGGACACTCAGTACAGTGGTCAGGGTTTTGCTCAACTGACGCATTTCAGAGCGCAGGCTGTCCAGCTCACTAGGGGACGTTGCTGGAACCTTGGCTTCAGCAGCCACCGGGGAAAAGGTGGACGCTGCAGGCACTGGGGTGGCCCCACCCTGGTAACATTGGATAGCAGTTGTTTCCAGGGGCTGCAGTCCTTTTATAGCCATGTCCTTAAGGGTGTCAAAGGTGGCATCTGGATGATCCAGGGACCACCAACGCACAGTCCTGCTCTCCTCTTGGGACCTCAGTCCCCGGATAAATTGTTCCTTCAGCATTTTATTTTCATCATCGATGCTGGTTGGACTAACCAGTTTCAGAGCAAGCAGGGCCCCTTGTAAACGCCAGGCATAGTCCCGAACACTGTCCTCCGGTTGCTGAGAGCAGTTGTAGAACCTCATCCAGAGGTCTGTCTCAGTATGATTCTCAAAGACAGTCTGTAACTTTTTAAAGATTGCGGACACTGACTCTTGGTCTGCGGCCGACCAAGTTTCTACTTCTCGCTCCGCAGCACCAGTCAATTGTCCTAATACAACAGCGGCTCTTTGCTTGCCTGTCATAGAGTACATGTCCAGTAAACTGCATATTTTCCGTTTAAATCCAGACAGGGTATCTGGTGTGCCGCTGAACTGGGGGAGCCACTTCGCTCCAGGGATGTACGGTAGGGCCATGGGTATGACAGGGGTTACAGGCCCTGCTAGTGGAGTAGCTGCTTCGGCCTGCTCGGCGCCGAGCGCGGGTTGAACATCAGGGCGGTTAACCGGTACTCCGGCGTTGTGCTGCTCTTCGGACATTCTGGCGCCCCCCTAGCGAACCGTGACCTACCTTCTTTTCTTTTCTTCCGGTAGGCCGCAGCTCCGCAGGTGACGGTCTTCTTCAGGACCTTGCGTCGCTTGCTTCCTACGTCAGAGCGTTCACCGGCGCTCCTTCCAGGACCTGACGCTTCCTGGTTTGACGTTGAGGCATGGGGTGTGTCCGGGGTTTTGCGCGCTTCAGCAGGTACGCCTCTCAGTTTCCCGTGGTTATGCCCTTCTTCCCGCTCGGTGGCACAACAATGGCGGCAATCTTCGCCACAGTTAAATACACAGTTCAGAATTGTTATGCACACGCACGGGCTGACTGGCGTGTGCGTGATTTAGTGATTCCACTGTGCCATGAACCGGAGAGTGCATGGAGGGGCGTAACTAAGTATCAATCCGATCCGACCAAGGTCGCACGACGGCTAACGACGCCATGCAGCAGGGAGGAACCGAGCAGAGGAACCAGGTGCTACTCCAGGCCAGACCCCGGACACCTATTAATGTATCTCCTTTTTTGATATCAAAAATATATTATATAAAATAATCATATTCATTCGTATTTAATCAGTACTTTTATTAAATCACAGCAAGCAGAAAAGTGATAGTATCTTTAAAAATTCTTCATTATGCCCATAAAAACATTTAAAACCCTTCCGGGCAATGTGGTATATATATATAGCCTAAGACATATAAATAGCCATAAGTCTCAATGGTTATACACATAAGAATATAGAAGGTTACACATTAGATGTCTTGAATCAAAGTAATAATTAATTAGAAATATAGAGGGTCATAGGTCAAGTGTCCCAAATCAGAACAGTAATTAGATCATCATATCACATATAGATTCATTTTAAACAAAGAAATCCTTCAAAGTTTTTTTTAAAAATTCAGTTGCATACATCATAATATTCTATACACTGTTTAGTCAACAAATATATACCATGGTAGAGATCAGTTAATTATATTTGATAGAACATTGTCTGATCAACCATATAGATTGCCACACTGTCCTGCATCCCAATGCAGTGCTATATTAAGCATTTATATACCATAGCAAATAATTAGCATATTATATTCAGGTGTATAGTAGACATATTATATTCAGATAGAACATTATATTACCAACCATGTGCCATGTTAAAGGCTACCACATTATCCAGCACCCCAACGCGCGTGTCGCGTATATTGCTTCCTCAGGGGGTATTAAGACATAGTGCAGGCTAATCATTAAATAGCCCCTCATCTTAATGGGCAGGAGGGTCTGGCAAATCACCAGTACCACACAATAATGTTGCCTAATAAGGCTTGATTAGTACCAATCCCTGTCCATATCACCGGTGTGTGTTATAGCGCGCTCCTGTCGCCCACACCGCGTTACCCACAGCGGTCGGCGTCCCGGAAGTTCCACCGCGCATGCTGTTGACCCACACTGGGGAATACAGGAACAGGCAGGTTAGGCTGGCACACAGACAGGTGGGTATTGGCAGGCACGGCTGGCATGCAGACAGGTGGGCACTGGCAGGCACGGCTGGAGTGCAGACAGGAGGATACTGGCAGGCACGGCTGGTATGCAGACAGGAGAGTATTGACAAGTACGGCTGTCGTGCAGATGGAGAGGTACTAGCAGGTTGGAGAACAGGCTGGATAGGGTCCAGTACAGACTGGGATTCAGGAACAGAACCGCAGGTGCATAGACAAGCAGAGCAGAGAGGAACCGCCGGAGCGGTGGGCAAGGCGGAGCAGAGAGGTACCGCCGGAGCGGTGAGCAAGGCAGAGCAGGCAGGAATCGGCGGAGCGGTAAGCAAGGCAGAGCAGGCAGGAACCACCGGAGCGGTGAGCAAGGCAGAGCAGGCAGCAACCACCGGAGCAGTGAGCAAGGCAGAGCAGGCAGGAACCGACAGAGCGGTAAGCAAGGCAGAGCGGGCAGGAACCGCCGGAGCGGTGAGCAAGGCGGAGCGGGCAGGAACCGCCGGAGCGGTGAGCAAGGCAGAGTGGGCAGGAACCTCCGGAGCAGTGAGCAAAGCAGAGCGGGCAGGAACCGCTGGAGCGGTGAGCAAGGCAGAGCGGGCAGGAACCGCCGGAGCGGTGAGCAAGGCAGAGCGGCCAGGAACCGCCGGAGCGGGCTCTGTTCACACTGAACAGACTGGAAGGGAAAAGCAGAACCAGATACACACAAGGTATTTGCAATGAAGTAGCGAGTGGACTCTAAACTCACAAACGGAAGTACAGCGACAACGAGTAGTAGTTAGGTGCAGGTTCAGACTCTGCAGAAAAAGGGAAGGTACGGACATAGAGAAAAACAGGTAACAGGCTAGGAGAGTGTTCAGACAGGAACTGAGTGTTCAGACAGAAACTGACACTGCAGCGAGATACAGGAGCGAGTCTGGGTATGTGGCCCCCAGAATGGCGGGACGAACAGGCTAGGAGCGTGTTCAGACTGGCCTGGAAATACAGCCCCCAGGAAGGCAGACAGACAACAGGCTAGGAGTTAGTTCAGACAGGCCTGGGAATACAGTCCCCAGGCTGGCGGACAGGCGAGAACAGAATAGGACCTGGTACATTCAGAGTCAAGGAGCACACTGAATGATAGAGTTGCTAAGGCACCAGCTTCCAGGTGGAGCTGGTTTAAATATCTAGTGACAGACAGCAATAGGCTGAGGACGCATTAGGGGTGTGCCCACAGCAGCTACAAGAAACAGGAAGTAACCGGGCCGCCAGCCTAAGCAGTCAGAACAGAGACAAACAGACAGCATGAATAGAAGCCAGGCTAGCAGACTGGACTGAAGATCAAGTTTGCGATCTTGCATAGTGAGAGATGGTGCACCATGCAAGCCCGCCACCAGGTATGTTACAAGAATAAAGGCGCACAGTACCCGGTGGCAAGGGGCACAACACTCTGTTGTTGCAGTGGGCATGGAATCCTGTTCGTGACGCCAGGAAGAGATGACGCTCCCAAGGGATGGGGACTCGGCGCCCGGGCCTTGCTGTTAGATTTGGGGGATGCCGCGGTGGCCGGCTCCCAAGGCCGTACCCTGGCGTCACTCTTAAAAGCAAGGAATAATGAGGGGAAAAGGTGTTTAGGAAAGGGGAAAGTTTGTGACACCACCCGTGGTGTCTGGTGAGGATCACCAGCTCTGCTACAGCCCTCTGAGGCTGGTGATCAGGCAGCTTAGATGGTGCGGCTCCCCACAGGTGGAGCGGGGCCTCAGGGCAGCGTAGGAGAGGGGATGCAGGACAGAGGGGACCCAGCCGGGTAGGAGGAAGGATAGGCACACACACGACAGTTCACTTCAGTACCTTTACTGGTGGTGTTTCAGGCACGGTCCAGGGCACTGTAGGGTGAAGGGTGCATTTCAGGACTCTCCCCAGTGAGCGGGTGTGGGGCCTCCTGTTTCTTGCCTTTTCCTGTTAAGTTTATGACCTGCCTGGAGCTAGGCCTAACTTGGTCTCTGTCTTGCACCTGCTGACCTGGTGGTAGGGCCTTCTGTTGGAGATCACACTCCCTGGTCTCTTGGGCCTCAGTAACTCCTGACCCTGGTATTACAGTCTGCTTTTGGTATTCCTGGGACATGTAGTTCGCCAGGGGTTCCGGTTGTTTCTGCTGGTCCTAGAGATCTTTGCAGATGCGGACCCGGTGTCCAGTAAATGCTTGTGGGGTGAGCTGGTTTAGCTCCTCTGCCCCCTATGTAGGTCGCTACTCCACTTGCCTTTGACCGCGCTCGGGGCCCTCACTAGGCTTCACACTGGCAGTAGGCCTCGCTACTCTTCACCGCTCTTATGGCGTTGGCACACCTTAGGCTCACTAGTCTGAGCTTTATGAGTCTGAACTCTCTCTAGAGGGACTGGAACTACCTCTGTCCCCTGAGGAAACTGTTCTCCAGACTAACTGCCTAGCTCCACCTTCCCTTTTTATATCCCTATCCGGCCTCCCTCTGCTGGTCTGAGGTGGAAGGTGGAGGTGTGTGTATGCTGTGAAGGCCTCTTGTGGAGGAATCTGTCCATGCACCCCTCTAGGATCTGTGGCACAAATGCGCAGCAGGGCGCCACATGTACATGTGAAGCCCAGCTGTGCTTGGTATCACAAATCCTAGAAGGGTGTATTGAAGGATTCCTCCACAAGAGGCCCCCATAACCATTTACACATCTCCACCTTCCACCTCAGACCACCAGAGGGAGCCCGTTAAGGTTATAAAAGGGAAGGTGGAGCCAGGCAGCAGTTAGTCTGTTCTGGTTTAGCAGTGAGTCCAGTACAGTCTGAGAAGAGTTACCTCAGAGGACAAAAGCCTGTTCCAGCTCCTGCAATTGCTATCCTGCAGTGGAGCTTATCCAGATCAAGACTCAGTTGTGGCTCAGAGAGGTGAGCTTTAGGTGTGCCGGCGCCATAAGACCGGTGAAGCGCAGCAAGCTGCCGTTAGTGTGAGTAGTCTAGTGAGGGCCCGAGTAGGCCGAAGGCGAGTGGAGAGTTAGTACATAGGGGGCAGAGGAGCTTAACTGGCTCACCCCGAAGCAGTCACCGGACACCGGGTCTGAAGTTTACCGGGATCTCCACAACCCAGTAAGATACAACCGGATCGCTAAAGTGCTGATACGTACCAGAGCCAGGAGACACATAGGCCCCGTAAGTCGAGAGCGTGTAATCCAAGAAAAGGCCCTACCACAAGGTCAGCCAGCGCAGGACAGAGACAAAGTTAGGCCTAGCTCCAGGCAGGTCAGAAACTTACTACGCAGAAGCAAGAAACAGGAGGCCCAAAACCCGCTCATTGGGGAGGATCCTGACATGCACCCTTCACCCTACAGTGCTCCGGGAAGTACCTGAATTTCCATCAGTAAAAGGTACTGAAGTGACTATCGTGTCTGTCCCTATTCTTGCTCTGACCTGGCGGGGTCTCTTCGTCCTGCTTTCCACGTTCATACACTGCCCTGAGGCCTAGCTCCACCTGTGGGGAGCTATACCATCCAGCTGCCTTATCACCAGCCTCAGTGGACTGCACAGCGCTGGTGATCATCACCAGAAACCACAGGTGTCGTCACGAACTCTTTTATAAACTTAACTTAAACTTAACAAATCACCAACCCTTTTAAAGGAGCGGCCCAGGGTACGGGCCCGGGAGCCGACCACCGCGACATCCCTGAAGGCCAGGCTCAAGGCCCAGGTGCCGAGTTATCCCCATTCCCCTGGGCTAGTCATCTCCAACTTGGCGTCACGAACAGGATTGCGTGCCCGCTGCAACGACGGAGTGTTATGCCCGTTGCAACCGGGTACTGTGCGCCTTTATTCTGAACTGTGTACGTAAAGTTGTGGTGAAGGTTGCCGCCATTGTTGGGCCGTTGAGCGAGAAGAAGGGCGTAACCACGGGAAAATTAGGGGCGTACCTACAAAAGAGCGCGAAGCCCCAGACACGCCCCATGCCTTGACGTCAAAGCTAGAAGCGCCAGGTCCTATAAGGAGAGTCGCTGAACACGCTGACGTAGGACGCAAGCGACGCAAGGTCCTGAAGATACCCGTCACCTGCGGAGCTGCGGCCTACCGGAAGAAAAACTAAAAGGTAGGCCACGGTTAACTAGGGGGCGCTAAGATGTCCGACGAACAGCGGAACGCCGACCTGCCGGTCAACGTCCCTGAAGTTCAGCCCGCGGCCGATGATGAGCAGGCCGAAGCCGCCGCTCCACCAGCAGAACCTGTAACACCCGTTATTCCTATGACTTTACTGTACATTCCTGGAGCAAAGTGGCTCCCCCAGTGCAATGGCAAACCAGATACCCTGTCTGGATTCAAACGGAAGATATGTGGTATCTTGGACATGTACTCCATGACAGGTAAACAAAGAGCTGCCGTTGTATTAAGACAACTGACCGGTGCTGCGGAACGGGAAGTGGAAACATGGTCGGCCGCAGACCAGGAGTCAGTGTCCGCAATATTTCAAAAACTACAGACTGTCTTTGAGGACCTTACTGAGGCGGACCTCCGGGTGAGGTTCTACAGCTGCTCCCAACAACCAGAGGACAATGTTCGGGATTACGCCTGGCGTCTTCAAGGGGCCCAGCGGGCTCTGAACCAGGTTAGTCCAACCAGCGTCGAGAATGAGAACAAAATGCTGAAGGAACAGTTTGTCCGGGGACTGAGGTCTCCAGAGGAGAGCAGGACTGTGCGTTGGTGGTCCCTGGATCATCCAGATGCCCCTTTTGACAATCTCAAGGACATGGCTATAAAAGGACTGCAGCCCCTGGAAACAAAAGCCATCCAACGTTACCAGGGTGGGGCTACCCCAGAGCCTGCAACACCCACCTTTTCCCCAGTGACTGCTGAAGCTAAGGTTCCAGCAACATCCTCTAGAGAGCTGGACAGTCTGCGCTCTGAAATGCGTCAGTTGAGCAAAACCCTGACCACTGTGCTGTGTGCTCTACAGTTGCGGACGGAGCCTGAGGAAGGAGGGAAGATCCTGTTAGCCGATAGCCCTGAGGATGTCCCCTGGATGCGCAGGAGGAGGAGGCCAACACCGCCCTCGCCAAGGACCAGTGACCAGCGCTGTCCACCGAAGGACCCAGCCTGCTACCGCTGCCGCAAGATCGGACTCATCACCCAGAATTGTCCTTTAAACGATAAAACCCTGGGTCCGAGGGCCGACACCCAGGAGTAAACTCACCAGGCCCATCAGACTGGTACAACAGGTTCGTCGGAGGAAGACCTTTCCTGTCCATTGTACTGGACGGGATCCCGACGCATGCCCTGCTGGACACAGGATCTCAGGTAACCATTATGCCTGATGTCCTCTACAAGAGGTTCTGGTCCATGGACGACATACGTCCGCCAGCTCCAAATCTTTCTGTATATGCTTAAAATGGACTCCCCCTTAACCTACTCGGGGTTAAGAATGTGACTGTGAAAGTGGGGAGGGTGGAGCTGAAGGACCAGGGACTAATTGTAGTTGAGACTAATCCTGATGACACCAACCCGTATATGGTACTAGGCACTAATGTTGTTGGTAACTATTTGGGAGAGGTTGTGTTCTTACTCCAACAGATCGCCGACACTGCCAGACCAAGACAGAGAAGGGCACTGCAAAGGGAGATCAGAGTCCTGATGTATCAACAGCAAGTAAGGTTAACATATGGTGAAATCGGTAACGTGCGGGTAACAGACCCCATACCCATTGTCGTCCCCCCAATGAGTGAAATGCTCATCTGTTGTAGAGCTGCCATACGTCTTAGAGGACAGAGCTACCAGGCAGTAGTAGAACCCCTCTGCTCTGAGCATAGACCCACGCTCTTAACCGCCAGGGGAGTGGTAGATGTACATAATGGAAGGGTGCCCATCCGTCTTCTCAACTTAGGGGAAGATGAGGTCAGACTGCCACGTTACAAAGGTACAAAGGAGGGCAACAAAATTAATAAAGGGAATGGAGGGACTGCAATACCCAGAGAGGTTGGCAAAACTAGTACTATTCAGCCTGGAAAAGAGAAGGTTGAGGGGGGACATAATAAATGTGTACAAATATGTTAGGGGACAGTATAGAGACCTTGCCCGGGATTTGTTCAAAAGGCGGGATATTACGGTAACAAGAGGGCGTTCACTAAGACTGGAAGAGAAAAGGTTTCAGCACCAGCATAGGAAGGGGTTCTTTACGGTAAGAGCAGTGAGAATATGGAATTCACTGAGTGAGGAGACGGTAATGTCGGATTCACTAAACCAGTTCAAGCGGGGACTGGATGATTTTCTAGATACCAGGCAGATTTCAGCATATACTTAAAAATAGAATAAAATAGTAGGTTGATACAGGGATTTATTCTGACTGCTGGTTTCAGAGTCGGGAGGGAATTTTTCCTCAGGTGAAGATTGGCTAAATCATTTGGGGTTTTTGCCCTCCTCTGGATCAACTTTAGCAATTACAGAACTAACAGGTCGAACTTGATGGACGCAAGTCTTTATTCGGATTTACAAACTATGTTACTATGTTACTATGTTAAGCCACTGTTGCCAAATTACATGCTGTCAATAACAACTGCATCCACGAGGCGGAGTCCTTAACCTCACCAGATGAAGTGGAGGATAATGACCCTGTAACCCAGGTGGAGGATTGGTGTCAACAGCTCCATGTTGGGACAGACACCACTCCTGCCCATCAAAAACAGGGTGTACACCGGGTGGTTCAGGAATACTCGCAGGTGTTCAGTAAACATCCACTTGACTTCGGGAGGGTTAAGGGGGTTCAACATCATATCCCCACAGGCAACCATTCCCCAATCAAAGAACGTTATATGCCTATACCCCCAGCTCACTACCAGAAGGCAAAAGAAATGCTGCATGACATGAGGAAGGCGGGAGTGATAAGGGATAGTTGTAGTCCCTGGGCAGCTCCCCTAGTGCTGGTTAGGAAAAAGGATGGGAGCATGAGAATGTGTGTAGATTACCATCAAGTAAATCGCATTACACATAAAGATGCATACCATTTACACAGCATAGGGGAGTCCCTAGCTGCCTTAAAGTCTGCAAATTACTTTTCCACCCTTGACCTCACTAGTGGATACTGGCAAGTAGCTGTGGCTGAGGAGGATCGGGAGAAGACGACCTTCACCACCCCGATGGGACTCTGCGAGTTCAATAGTATGCCGTTTGGACTCTGCAATGCCCCCGGAACGTTCCAGAGATTGATGGCGTGCTGCCTGGGACACCGCAACTTCCAGACTGTGTTACTTTACCTGGACGATGTAATAGTGTACTCCAGAACGTACGAGGACCACTTGAAACACCTGGCAGAGGTATTTGAGTCACTGTCCCGGTACGGGATGAAGTTGATGCCCTCAAAGTGCCACCTGCTCAAGAAAAAGGTACAGTACCTGGGACACATTGTCAGTCCAGAAGGGGTAGCACCAGACCCGGAGAAAGTCACAGCCATCGAGAAGTGGCCGGAGTCAAAGAACCTCAAGGAGGTGGGTCAGTTCTTGGGACTAGTAGGATACTACCGGAGGTTCGTAAAGGACTACACTAAGAAAGCTGCTCCTGTGCAAAACCTCCTGGTAGGGCAGTCCCCCAAAGGCAAAACCCCCCCATTCCACTGGGGTAAGGAGCAAGCCGAGTCATTTCAGGAGATGAAGGAGATCCTGACAGGTGATGAGATCCTAGCATACCCTGACTACAGCCAACCGTTCCTGCTGTATACAGATGCCAGCAACGAAGGTCTGGGTGCTGTTCTAAGTCAGAAGCAGAATGGCCGAGAGAAGGTGATCGCATGCGCAAGCAGGAAGCTCCGCCCGACTGAGAGGAACCCAGAGAACTATAGCAGTTTCAAGTTGGAGTTCCTGGCCTTGGTCTGGGCCATCACTGAAAGGTTCAAGCACTGTCTGGCCTCCAGCAAGTTCACTGCCCTTACTGATAACAACCCCTTGACCCATCTTGAAACATCTAAGTTGGGGGCACTGGAACAACGATGGATGGCTCGACTGTCAAATTACCAATTTACAATCAAATACCGGGCGAGACGCAAGAACGCCAACGTCGATGCCCTGTCTAGGATGCCTCACCAGTCAGACACAGAAGAAGAGTGGATGACCTGGAAGAGATTGAGCTACCTGCCTTTCACCGGAATGGGATGATCCACGAGCAACGAGCTTCCAGGAAGCAGCGTGGAAAGACGTTAAACCCCCTTCCTCACAACAGCTGGAAAGAGACCCAGGACAGCAACCCGGTTGTCAGCCGCATCAAACAGCTGATAACCCAAGAAGGTGCCTCCCTGGAGAAGGATGCGTCTCTCCAAGCGAAGCAGCTGTAGAACGAGAGAAGCCGGCTGTTTATCTACCGTGAGAAGCTGTGCCGGAGGTACGTCAATCCAAAAACCCATGAGATGGTATGGCAGATAGTGGTCCCCAAGACAGACATCCAGATGGTATTAGAAGCCTACCACGATCAGGCGGGGCACTTTGGCTGGAAAAAGCTAGAGAACCTGCTGAAGTGTCGATTCTACTGGGTAGGAATGCGCAGCTCCATTGAGAGGTGGTGCCGGGACTGTGGACCCTGTGGCCTAAGAAGAAAAGACTTCAGCAGCCAGAAAGCACCCCTGCAACCCATCAAGACAACTCGACCCCTGGAGATCGTGGCCCTGGACCATGTCAAGCTTTCCCCCAGCAGGTCAGGGTACTCCTATGCTTTGACCATGGTGGATCACTACTCACGTTTCCTGGTGGTCACCCCCATCAAAGACCTGACGGCAGAGACAGCAGCAAAGACGTTCCAAGCGTATTTCTGCAGACCCAGTGTTTACCCTGAGCAGGTGCTGACGGACCAAGGCCCGGCCTTTGAGGCTGAGTTGTTCGTGGAGTTCTGCCATTTGTACGGTTGTAAGAAGATAAGAACTACATCGTACCACCCACAAACCAACGGTCTCTGCGAAAAGATGAACAACATCATCATCGACCTGCTAAAGACCATACCACTTGAGGAGAGAAACCAGTGGCCAGACCTACTACCTGACCTAGTGGATCTGTATAATCATATCCCAGTCAGTTCCACCAATTGCACTCCGGCATATCTCATGCGGGCAAGGCCAGGAAAGCTGCCCATGGATTTGGAGCTTGGTGTTGTTGAGCCTGTAGCTGATATGACCACTGAGGACTGGGACAAGACCAGACAAGAGCTGTACAGAAGAGTACAAGCTTGTGTCAAGGACAGTCTGACCCGGGTGAGAGAAAAGCAGGAAACACAATACAACAAAAACGCACCCGCAGAACCTTTCACACCTGGTGAAACAGTATTAAAAAGGAAAAGACGCAACCACAAACTCGAAGACCAGTGGGAAAAAAACCCCTTAACTGTGTTACCGTCAAGATTTGACAATAAAAAGACCTGCATAATCAGTCGAGATGGAGGAAAAACGTCTACAACAGTGTCCAGGGACCACCTAAAATTGTGTCCAGACTTACTGAAACCCCAAGAAAAAGTGCCTCTCATAATCCAGGAAGAACCTGAAGAAGCGGTGATACACACTGACCTAGGAGACTTCCCAGCTGATTGGCCTCAAATAGGAGGTGCAGTAATTATTCCAGTACTCCAATTCTATGAACAGCCAGAAAACCCTCCCCAGCAAGTTGTACCTGTAAGTGCTGCAGAAGAGCCAGCTCAAGAAGTGTCCCCGGATGAAGGATCCCCGGCAGGAGCAGAGCAAGAGGGCCCAGCCAATGGTAGACTTGCCAGTCCAAGACAGAGGTTAAGGCAGTTTTACAACATGGTCACACGTAGAACTGGTAGAGTAACTGAGGATACAGACACTGACACTCCACCAACCACAGCACTACGCAGATCAGTACGCAGCACAAGAGGTAAACCTCCTGATAGGTACACTCAGTAAATGGTTAAAATTTCTGAGAGTGTAGATAGTTACCCCGGGGGTATTGTGTATTTTCATGCTTAACAAGTTGTGCTTTTTCCTATTAATTTCTTTATTACCTACATAATGAACTTCGTGGCTGAGGACTGTGTGCAGCCCAAAAACTCTTATTGTATATAATTGCGCTCCCTGGAGTGCCCTTTTAGGTGACCTCAGAAGAAAAACCTGTCTGGAGTGGCTCTCTTGGAGGTCCAACTCGGGATCTTCATGCCCTGCAGCCACCCCAGGGCCAACGTAGAGGGTTTAGGACAGGTCCCTCAAAACCACCAAGTACTCAACCTTGTGAGATGGACATCCTTCTTGGGAACCTCACCATAGGAGACTTGGATTCTGAGGACACTCTGTATTTGTTTTGGTTATGTAATGTTTAAGATTCGTGCCTCCCATAAAGGGAAGAATGTTCTAGTATTGCTTATGTTTACTATTGTTATTGTTTTATAAAATGTACTTCAGCCCGGGAGTGCTGAGTTTAACTAGGGGGGAATGTGAAGCCCAGCTGTGCTTGGTATCACAGATCCTAGAAGGGTGTATTTAAGGATTCCTCCACAAGAGGCCCCCATAACCATTTACACATCTCCACCTTCCACTTCAGACCACCAGAGGGAGCCCGTTAGGGATATAAAAGGGAAGGTCGAGCCAGGCAGCAGTTAGTCTATTCTGGTTTAGCAGTGAGTCCAGTACAGTCTGAGAAGAGTTACCTCAGAGGACAAAAGCCTGTTCCAGCTCCTGCAATTGCTATCCTGCAGTGGAGCTTATCCAGATCAAGACTCAGTTGTGGCTCAGAGAGGTGAGCTTTAGGTGTGCCGGCGCCATAAGATCGGTGAAGCGCGGCAAGCTGCCGTTAGTGTGAGTAGTCTAGTGAGGGCCCGAGTAGGCCGAAGGCGAGTGGAGAGTTAGTACATAGGGGGCAGAGGAGCTTAACTGGCTCACCCCGAAGCAGTCACCGGACACCGGGTCCGAAGTTTACCAGGATCTCCACGACCCAGTAAGATACAACCGGAATCCCTGGAGAACTGCAAGTTCCAGGATCGCTAAAGTGCTGATACGTACCAGAGCCAGGAGACACATAGGACCCGTAAGTCGGGAGCGTGTAATCCAAGAAAAGGCCCTACCACAAGGTCAGCCAGCGCAGGACAGAGACAAAGTTAGGCCTAGCTCCAGGCAGGTCAGAAACTTACTACGCAGAAGCAAGAAACAGGAGGCCCAAAACACTCTCTTTGGGGAGGATCCTGACATGCACCCTTCACCCTACAGTGCTTCGGGAAGTGCCTGAATTTCCATCAGTAAAAGGTACTGAAGTGACTATCGTGTCTGTCCCTGTTCTTGCTCTGACCCGGCGGGGTCTCTTTGTCCTGCTTTCCACGTTCATACACTGCCCTGAGGCCTAGCTCCACCTGTGGGGAGCTATACCATCCAGCTGCCTTATCACCAGCCTCAGTGGACTGCGCAGCGCTGGTGATCATCACCAGAAACCACAGGTGGCGTCACAAACTCTTTTATAAACTTAACAATTCACCAACCCTTTTAAAGGAGCGGCCCAGGGTACGGGCCCGGGAGCTGACCACTGCGACATCCCTGAAGGCCAGGCTCAAGGCCCGGGTACCGAGTTATCCCCATTCCCCTGGGCTAGTCATACAAGTCTCATGGTTGCACCCTAACACTTGATTTGGTGGGCAGACAATTTCAACATATTTTTTATTAATTGCTTAAAATAACATTTTGATAAGTACTGTTATTAAGTGGCTAAATCATAAATGTTTGGGTCAGGTTCCACCAGTCAGAAGAAGGTCCTTTGTCCTCTTCTACAACCATAATGCATACTTACTCTTTAGTCCTCACAACCAGTCTCATCTTTTGGTGTGATGCGACACTCCGGCATGCTCGGTGGTCAAGAACTAGTGGCTACTGTACCAAGGCAGGAGACACTTGGGCATGGGTCCTATTCCATATCAGAAGGTCATACATGAGGGAGAACACAAGTCTAGGTACACTTTAAACCTGCAGCAAAAAAATAGAAGAGAGGACCAATGACTCTATTAGACCCAGACTTCATTGAAGTGACATCATAACCTCTGCTTTTGTATTCCCCAGGTTAGAGCAGTAACATGGAATCCCAAGTTTTTCCAATTTCTGGATGTCTTGACAGAGGCACAACCAGATATTTATGTCATGGATATGTCACTTTTCTCAATTCCCTTTTACCATGACACAAAGTAATGCTACTAGTTATGTAACATACAGGGGCCATTCATTATTTAACTCTGGTCTATCAAATGCTATTTCCAGGCTGCTTTATGCAATATAGCTACATAACACCAAAGGAGATAACAAAATTTGGTACATACTATACATAGTATTTTTTTTATTAAAATGCAGTGTATTTGAAATTAAAAAATATTTTTGGGTTTCATTTTTCACCGTTTGGCTTTTACAGGCTCTTTGTTTCCCTGCACATTCAACTTTGATGTGGTCTGTGGTCATAAATGACCTGACAGGAGTTCAGAAAAAGACAAATTAAAGCTCTATAAACTCTCCCATTAAGACTTTTACAAAGGGCTTACTGATGATTCTCAGTTAACTCATTCTGCAGCCAGCAACAGACAATGCAACACAGAAGCAAATGGTACAATTTTTTAGTAAACATTATTGCTAAAATGATTTTTAGCCTCAAATACATGCATCTAAGTAAAACAAAAAATACAATAAAATGCAGACAATCCCTTTAATTAGTTTGGCAAGGCTCTAAATTGAGATGTGGAAGGTGTAGTGTGAGTACATAACTAACCAGAGTAAAAGCCACATGCAGTTGATAAATAAGTGTGGAAAACTCTTAAAATAGCAAAGGAAAGCCTGCATAGGAAAACCCTTCCATGGCAGGGGAAGTGACGCATCCAGGGGATGGGGATGACTTGGAGCCCGGGCATTGTTGTTGCCTGACCTTGGGGGATGTCGCGGTGGTCGGCTCCCGGGCCCGTACCCTGTAGTCACTCTTAAAAAGAAGGTGGGAAGTTATATGGGATAGGGAATGTTCGTGACGCCACCCGTGGTGTCTGGTGAGGATCACCAGTGCTGCGACAGTCCTCTGCTTCCGGTGTTCAGGCAGCTTAGTTGGTGCGGCTCCCCACAGGAGGAGCGGGGCCTCAGGGCAGCGTAAGTGTAGGGATGCAGGACAGAGGGGACCCAGCCGGGTCAGAGGAGGAATAGGCACACACACAACAGTTCACTTCAGTACCTTTACTGGTGGTGTTTCAGGCACGATACAGGGCACTTTAGGGTGAAGGGTGCATATCAGGACTCTCCCCAGTGAGCGGGTGTGGGGCCTCCTGTTTCTTGCCTTTCCTTGATAAGTTTCTGACCTGCCTGGAGCTAGGCCTAACTTGGTCTTGGTCTTGCACCGGCTGACCTGGTGGTAGGGCCTTCTGTTGGAGATCACACTCCCCAGTCTCTTGGGCCTCCGTGACTCCTGACCCTGGTATAACAGTTAGCTTTTGGTGTTCCTGGGACATATAGTTCGCCAGGGGTTTCGGTTGTTTCTGCTGGGTGTAAGGAATCCCTGCAGACGCGGACCCGGTGTCCGGTAAATGGTTTTTGGCGTGAGAGGGTAAAGCTCCTCTGCCCCCTATGGTACTCTCTTTCCACTCGCCTTCGGCCACGCTCGGGGCCCTCACTAGGCTTCACACTGATGCAGGCACACTGCGCTTCGCCGCTCTTTTGGTGTCGGCACGCCCTAGGCTCACTAATCTGAGCTCACTGAGTCTTAACTGACCTGACAACCTCTCTGGCTGCAGCAGACTTCACACAGACTTCACTCTCTGTGGACTCCAGACTTAGACTCCAGACTGTAGATTCAGACTTAGACTGAGCTGCCTAGCTCCACCATCCCTATTTATATTTCTAACGGGCTCCCTCTGGTGGGATGAGGTGGAAGGTGGAGGTGTGTGAATGCTATGAGGGCCTCTTGTGGAGAAATCCGTCCATGCACCCCTCTGGGATCTGTGGCACCAATGCGCAGCAGGGCGCCACATTCCCCCCTAGCAAAGCTCAGTACGCCCAGACTGAATTAATTTTTATAACAGTTAACAACAATAACTCTTCCCTTTATGGGAGGCACTTTGCTTAAACGTTGCATATAAAACATTAAAGATAATAAATAGATATGTACAATACAATAAGCAACCTCAGAATTCAAGTCTCTTCCGGTGAGGTCCCCTAACAGGGTGTCCATCTCACAGGTGAAAGTACTTGGTAGCTTGAGGGACCCGTCCAAAGCAAACCCTCCAGGTAGGCCCTGGGGTGGCTGCAGGGCATGGTGTTCCCGAGTTGGACCTCCACTTGTGCCACACCAGACAGGTTTTTGTTCTGAGGTCATCTAAAGGGGCACTCCAGGGAGTGCAATTATTTACAGCAAACAGTTTTTGGGTTGCACACAGTCCTCAGCCACAAAATTTTTTATGTACCCTTACGGGTAACTAGAGGTAACAAGGGAAGTGTCCATATCACTTAGATTGTCCATTATAAGGCAATACACAACGTAAGGAATTCATACTTGAAAATACACAATATAATACCCCAAGGGCAACTATCTACACTGTCAGAGTTTCCTTCTCTATACTCTGTATCTGACAGGGGTCTGACCTCATGTGCTACGTGTTGACCTACGTGGTACTGGGATGCGTGAGGCACCAGTATTTTCACTACCTCCCATTCTGTCAGTTCTAAGTGTTGGGGGACTGCAGAGTTGCCTTAACCTCTCTACGGGACTGGAAAGTATACCATTGGCTGGGCCTTCTTGCTGTGCTCCAACCGGGGATTCTTTTTGAGCAGGCTCTTCTGAAGCACTTACAGGCTCTACTTGCTGCGGAGGGACTTCTGGATGTTGAAAGAAGTGGACCACAGGTATGATTACTGCTCCTCCTAGTTGAGGCCAATCTGCCGGGAAATCTCCTAAGTCAGTATGGAGTACTGCTTCTTTAGGCTCCTCCGGTATGGTGAGAGGCACTTCTTCTTGGGGCTTTAGCAGGTCTGGACACAACTTCAGATGGTCTCTAGATACCGTTGCAGTCGTTATTCCTCCGTCTTTGCTAATCAAACAGGTCTTCTTGTTATCAAATCTTGAATTTAACACAGTGCAGGGTTCTCTCTCCCACTGTTCATCAAGTTTTTGGTTTCTCCTTTTCCTCTTTAACACCACTTCTCCTGGTGTGAAGGGTTCTGCGGGCGCACTTTTATTGTAGTGGGCTTCCTGCTTGTCCCTTACCCGAGTGAGACTGTCTTCGACACAGGCCTGTACTCTTCTGTACTGCTCCTGTCTTGTCGTGTCCCAGTCCTCAGTGGACATATCTGCTTCTGGTTCTACTACACCAAGCTCCAGGTCCATGGGCAACTTCCCGGGTCTGGCTCGCATGAGATATGCTGGAGTACAATTGGTGGAACTCACAGGTATGTGGTTGTACAGATCTACCAGGTCAGGTAGTAGGTCTGGCCACTGATTTCTCTCCTCTAGTATTAAGGTCTTCAGCAGGTCGATGACGATGTTATTCATATTTTCACAGAGACCGTTGGTTTGGGGGTGGTACGGTGTAGTCCGGATCTTTTTACACCCGTACAGATGGCAGAGCTCCTTGAACAATTCGGCCTCAAAGACTGAGCCTTGATCTGTCAGCACCTGCTCTGGGTATCCATGGGGCCTGCAGAAGTACACCTGAAACGTCTTCGCCGCAGTTTCTGCCGTCAGATCCTTGACAGGGGCGACCACCAGGAACCGGGAGAAGTGATCCACCATGGTCAGGGCATAGGAATATCCTGACCGGCTGGGTGACAGCTTGACATGATCCAGGGCCACGATCTCCAAGGGACGAGTCATCTTGATGGGTTGCAGGGGTGCCTTCTGGCTGCTGTAGTCTTTTCTTCTGTGGCTACAGGGTCCACAATTCCGGCACCACCTCTCAATGGAACTGCGCATTCCTACCCAATAAAACCGACACTTAAGCAGGGTTTCTAGCTTCTTCCAGCCAAAGTTCCCCGCCTGATCGTGGTAGGCTTCCAACACCATCTGGATGTCTGTCTTGGGCACCACTATCTGCCATACCATCTCATGGGTTTTGGGGTTGACGTACCTCCGGCACAGCTTCTCTCTATAGATGAACAGCCGGCTCTTCTCATTCAACAGCTGCTTGGCTTGTAGAGACGCGTCCTTCTCCAGGAAGGAACCTTCCTGAGTTATCAGCTCTTTGATACGGCTGACAACCGGGTCGCTGTCCTGGGTCTCCTTCCAGCTGTGGTGAGGCAGGGGGTTTAACGTCTTACCGCGATGCCTCCTGGAGGATCGTTGCTCATGGACCATTCCATTTCGATGAAAGGCAGGTAGTTCAATGTCCTCCAGGTCATCCACTTCTTCTTCAGTGTCCGACTGGTGAGGCATCCTGGACAGGGCATCGGCGTTGACGTTCTTGCAGCCCGCTCGCTACTTAATAGTGAATTGGTAGTTTGACAGCAGAGCCATTCATCATTGTTCCATGGCCCTTAACTTGGCTGTTTCCAGATGAGTCAAGGGGTTATTATCAGTGAAGGCAGTGAACTTACTGGAGGCTAGGTAGTGCTTGAACAGCTCGGTGATGGCCCAGACCAGGACCAGGAACTCCAACTTGAAGCTGCTATAGTTCTCTGGGTTCCTCTCGGTCGGGCGGAGCTTCCTGCTTGCATAGGCAATCACCTTCTCTCGACCATTCTGCTTCTAACTCAGTACAGCAGGAATGGTTGGCTGTAGTCAGAGTAGGCTAGGATCTCTTCGCCGGTCAGGATCTCCTTCATCACCGTAAAGGATTCAGCTTGCTCCTTACTAGTGTTGAGCCACCCCCGTAGTGTTCGCGTTCGGTTCGGTTCGTCGAACACCGGGATGTTCGAGGAACTGTTCGTCGAACTGTTCGTCGAACACCTTAGAACACCGTCGAACACCGTTAAAACCAATGGCAGGCAAACAAAAACACATAGAAAACACCTGCAAAGGTGTCCAAAAGCTGACAAACTGCTCAGAAGACACTCTCTTTAAAAAAGCCGGCCGGCAAATTCAGCAGCGGCATACACCGGTACCCGACAATTTAGACAAGAAGGAATAGAGCATCACACATAGATTAGATAGATAGAAACATGTCAGTCACACATATAAGAAGCACAGTGACAGTGTTGGTTACTGCACTTGTCATTTAGTGTAAAGGATTTATTAAAAAAAATATTAGTGTTTTCATGCACTGTCTCTTTAAAAAAGCCGGCCGGCAATTCAGCATCTGTACCCAACAATTTAGAACAGAAAGAATAGAGCTTCACACATAGATTAGATAGATAGAAACATGTCAGTCACATATATAATAAGTACAGTGATAGTGTTGCTTACTGTACTTGTCATTTAGTGTAAAGGATTTATTTAAAAAAATAATAGTGTTTTCATGCACTGTCTCTTTAAAAAAGCCGGCCGGCAATTCAGCATCTGTACCCGACAATTTAGAACAGAAAGAATAGAGCTTCACACATAGATTAGATAGATAGAAACATGTCAGTCACATATATAATAAGTACAGTGATAGTGTTGCTTACTGTACTTGTCATTTAGTGTAAAGGATTTATTTAAAAAAATAATAGTGTTTTCATGCACTGTCTCTTTAAAAAAGCCGGCCGGCAATTCAGCAGCGGTACCCGACAATTTAGAACAGAAAGATAGAGCATCACACATAGATTAGATAGATAGAAACATGTCAGTCACATATATATGAAGTACAGTGATAGTGTTGGTTACTGTACTTGTCATTTAGTATTAAAATAAAGGATTTATTATTAAAAAAATTGGCGTGGGGTTCCCCTTAATTTTAGGCTCTAGCGGAGGTTAAGCAGACGGCTGGGGCAGATGTTTGAAGCCTGGGAAGGGGGTAATACCCACGGAGCTTCCCAGGCTACTAATATCAGCCTCCAGCTGAATACATAGCCTTTACTAGCTATTAAAATGGGGGACCCCCCAAAAAAAATGACGTGGGGTCCCCCCTAATTTAATAGCTAGCAAAGGCTAGGCAGACAGCTGGGGGCTGATATTAATAGCCCAGGAAGGGAGCCATGAATATTGGCCCCCTCCCAGGCTAGAAACACCAGCCGTCAGCCGCCCCAGAAATGGCGCATTCATAGGATGCGCCAATTCTGGCACTTAGCCTCTCTCTTCCACGCTGCCCTGGTGCGGTGGCAGGGGGTAATAGGGTTGGGGTTGATGTCAGCTTATAATGCCAGCTGAGATCAAGCCCAGGTTAGTAATGGAGAGGCGTCTATAAGACACCCCCATTACTAACCCCATAGTCAAAGTTAAAAAAAACACAAACACCCAGAATAAAGTCCTTTAATTGAAATAAAGACACAATCCTTTATTGTTCTAAATTAAACCATACTTACCATCACGCCCATTCCAGCTGAAGCCAACGATCTCCTGCAATAAAAGAAAAATAATAAAGCAACCTCATCCTTACCTTTCCATGGTTCCCACGACAGCTTCAGCTCTGCTACATCGAGATGACAGGCTGGACCGCAGCAGAACGCTGCCATCCAGCCTGTCATCCCGCAGACACTGAGAAGCGCAGGCTTGCTTGCGCTGCTCAGCGTCTCTCTGTGACGACATCCAGATGAGCCGAGTTCATGTCCAATGAACTCGGCTCACCTCATGCACGTCACTGACAGCGTGGGAAAATTCTCACGCTGAAGCGCTGATTGCAGGAGAATTTTCCCACGCTGTCAGTGACGTGCAGGAGGTGAGCTGAGTTCATTGGACATGAGCTCACCTCATGCACATCACTGACAGCGTGGGAGTATTCTCCTGCACTCAGCACTTCAGCGTGAGAATTTTCCCACGCTGTCAGTGACGTGCATGAGGTGAGCCGAGTTCATTGGACATGACCTCGGCTCATCTGGATGCCGTCACAGCGAGACAGTGAGGAGCGCAAGCATGCCTGCGCTTCTCAGTGTCTGCGGGATGACAGACTGGATGGCAGCGTTCTGCTGCGGTCCAGCCAGTCATCTCGATGTAGCAGAGCTGAAGCTGTCGTGGGAACCATGGAAAGGTAAGGATGAGGTTGGTTTATTATTTTTCTTTTATTGCAGGAGATCGTTGGCTTCAGCTGGAATGGGTGTGATGGTAAGTATGGTTTAATTTAGAACAATAAAGAATTGTGTCTTTATTTCAATTAAAGGACTTTATTCTGGGTGTTGTGTTTTTTTTAAATACTTTACTAGAAATTCATGGCGGTCATGTCTAATACTGGCGTGACCCCATGAATTTTGGGCTTGGGGCCAGCTGATAATACCAAGCTGGCCCTAACCCCTTTATTACCCAGTGAGCCACCGCACCAGGGCCCTGGATGAGTTGGGTACAGCGCCAGAAGATGGCGCTTCTATGAACGCGCCATTTTCCGGGGTGGCTGCGGACTGCAGTTTGTAGCGGGGGGGGGGCCCAGAAAGCTTGGGCCTCCCTGCGCTGCAGATTCCAGCCCCCAGCTGCCTAGTTGTACCTGGCTGGACACAAAAATAGGGCGAAGCCCCACGTACTTTTTTTTTAATTATTTCATGAAATTCATGAAATAATTAAGAAAAAAAGGGCTTCCCTATATTGTTGTGTCCGGCCAGGTACAAATAGGCAGCTGGTGGATGGGGGCAGCCCGTTCCTGCCTGCTGTACCTGGCTGGACACAAATATAGTGCGAAGCCCCACTTCAATTTTTTTAAATTATTTCAGGAAATTCATGAAATAATTAAGAAAAAAAGGGCTTCCCTATATTGTTGTGTCCGGCCAGGTACAAATAGGCAGCTGGTGGATGGGGGCAGCCCGTTCCTGCCTGCTGTACCTGGCTGGACACAAATATAGTGCGAAGCCCCACTTCAATTTTTTTAAATTATTTCAGGAAATTCATGAAATAATTTAAAAAAAATTGACGTGGGGCTTCGCACTATATTTGTGTCCAGCCAGGTACAGCAGACAGGAACGGGCTGCCCCCAACCACCAGCTGCCTATTTGTACCTGGCCGGACACAACAATATAGGGAAGCCCTTTTTTTCTTAATTATTTCATGAAATAATTTAAAGAAAATTGACGTGGGGCTTCGCCCTGTTTTTGTGTCCAGCCAGGTACAACTAGGCAGCTGGGGGCTGGAATCCGCAGCGCAGGGAGGCCCAAGCTTTCTGGGCCACCCCCGCTGCAAATTGCAGTCCGCAGCCACCCCGGAAAATGGCGCGTTCATAGAAGCGCCATCTTCTGGCGCTGTACCCAACTCATCCAGGGCCCTGATGCGGTGGCTCACTGGGTAATAAAGGGGTTAGGGCCAGCTTGGCATTATCAGCTGGCCCTAAGCCCGAAATTCATGGGGTCACGCCAATATTAGACATGACCACCATGAATTTCTAGTAAAGAATTTAAAAAAAACACAACACCCAGAAAAAAGTCCTTTAATTGAAATAAACACACAATTCTTTATTGTTCTAAATTAAACCATACTTACCATCACGCCCATTCCAGCTGAAGCCAACGATCTCCTGAAATAAAAGAAAAATAATAAAGCAACATCATCCTTACCTTTCCATGGTTCCCATGACAGCTTCAGCTCTGCTACATCGAGATGACAGGCTGGACCGCAGCAGAACGCTGCCATCCTGCCTGTCATCCCGCAGACACTGAGAAGCGCAGGCTTGCTTGCGCTCCACAGTGTCTCTCTGTGAGGGCATCCAGATGAGCCGAGTTAATGTCCAATGAACTCGGCTCACCTCATGCACGTCACTGACAGCGTGGGAAAATTCTCCTGCACTCACCGCTTCAGCGTGGGAGAATTCTCCTGCACTCAGCGCTTCAGCGGGAGAATTCTCACGCTGAAGCGCTGAGTGCAGGAGAATTTTCCCACGCTGTCAGTGACGTGCATGAGGTGAGCCGAGTTCATTGGACATGAACTCGGCTCATCTGGATGTCGTCACAGAGAGACGCTGAGCAGCGCAAGTAAGCCTGCGCTTCTCAGTGTCTGCGGGATGACAGGCTGGATGGCAGCGTTCTGCTGCGGTCCAGCCTGTCATCTCGATGTAGCAGAGCTGAAGCTGTCGTGGGAACCATGGAAAGGTAAGGATGAGGTTGCTTTATTATTTTTCTTTTATTGCAGGAGATCGTTGGCTTCAGCTGGAATGGGCGTGACGGTAAGTATGGTTTAATTTAGAACAATAAAGGATTGTGTCTTTATTTCAATTAAAGGACTTTATTCTGGGTGTTTGTGTTTTTTTTAACTTTGACTATGGGGTTAGTAATGGGGGTGTCTTATAGACGCCTCTCCATTACTAACCTGGGCTTGATGTCAGCTGGCATTATAAGCTGACATCAACCCCAACCCTATTACCCCCTGCCACCGCACCAGGGCAGCGTGGAAGAGCGAGGCTAAGTGCCAGAATTGGCGCATCCTATGAATGCGCCATTTCTGGGGCGGCTGACGGCTGGTGTTTCTAGCCTGGGAGGGGGCCAATATTCATGGCTCCCTTCCTGGGCTATTAATATCAGCCCCCCGCTGTCTGCCTAGCCTTTGCTAGCTATTAAATTAGGGGGGACCCCACGTCATTTTTTTGGGGGGGTCCCCCATTTTAAAAGCTAGTAAAGGCTATGTATTCAGCTGGGGGCTGATATTAGTAGCCTGGGAAGCTCCGTGGGTATTACCCCCTTCCCAGGCTTCAAACATTTGCCCCAGCCGTCTGCTTAACCTCCGCTAGAGCCTAAAATTAAGGGGAACCCCACGCCAATTTTTTTAATAATAAATCCTTTATTTTAATACTAAATGACAAGTACAGTAACCAACACTATCACTGTACTTCATATATATGTGACTGACATGTTTCTATCTATCTAATCTATGTGTGATGCTCTATCTTTCTGTTCTAAATTGTCGGGTACCGCTGCTGAATTACCGGCCGGCTTTTTTAAAGAGACAGTGCATGAAAACACTATTATTTTTTTAAATAAATCCTTTACACTAAATGACAAGTACAGTAAGCAACACTATCACTGTACTTATTATATATGTGACTGACATGTTTCTATCTATCTAATCTATGTGTGAAGCTCTATTCTTTCTGTTCTAAATTGTCGGGTACAGATGCTGAATTGCCGGCCGGCTTTTTTAAAGAGACGGTGCATGAAAACACTAATATTTTTTTTAATAAATCCTTTACACTAAATGACAAGTGCAGTAACCAACACTGTCACTGTGCTTCTTATATGTGTGACTGACATGTTTCTATCTATCTAATCTATGTGTGATGCTCTATTCCTTCTTGTCTAAATTGTCGGGTACCGGTGTATGCCGCTGCTGAATTTGCCGGCCGGCTTTTTTAAAGAGAGTGTCTTCTGAGCAGTTTGTCAGCTTTTGGACACCTTTGCAGGTGTTTTCTATGTGTTTCTATGTGTTTTTGTTTGCCTGCCATTGGTTTTAACGGTGTTCGACGGTGTTCTAAGGTGTTCGACGAACAGTTCGACGAACAGTTCCTCGAACATCCCGGTGTTCGACGAACCGAACCGAACCCGAACACTACGGGGGTGGCTCAACACTACTCAACACTATTACTTGCATTTTTACAAAATTACACCGCATAAAAAAACTTATTGTGGGAACGTAGCCTTACAGAATTATTTTACAAACTCATACTTGAAATGTGATATGTTATCCATTTCTAAATTTCAGTTTTATCTATGTTCGTGGTTTTATGTGATTTTAACTTTTTCTAGGCTTTACATTTGCTATCAGGGAGAACCATGAGATGCTGATTTGTTTTATCTGTTGCTCGCGTTCACAGGAAATGATGTACATTCTGCTATTTAGTATATAGTTTTTAAAATAAATTTGTTTTCACTTCCAACTTCTTTTGACCTCTTGTTTCTTAATACATTAAGTGCAAAGTTTCCACCAAACCAAAGGAACAGGGAATAGGCAATTACTGCTATGGTATAGGTGTGAGCCAATGAGTGGCAAAAGGGTATTGATAGAAGTTGTCAGAAGTGGTTAGTCCAGTTTGCATAACACTGGCTAACACCACCTAAAGTAATAGCAATGCTAGATATTAATGATGGTAGGGGTGTGTCCAGTTTACATAATTATGGCACGTACAATGCTATGAAGTCTACTTCTACTGGCAGCAGTGCTATATACAGTACTGGGTCAAAAGTTTGGACACACACAAAAAATCGCCCAAGTTTTTTGAATTTTTAATACATTTATCTGTCCCTGGCCTTACTTTGATGGTCACTATACACATCCTTGGCATTCTCTCAAGACCTTCTTTAGGCATTCACATGGAACGGCTTCCAATAGTCTTGAAGGAGTTCTCAGAGGTGCTGAACACTTGTTGGTTGCCTTATCTTCACTTTTCTGTCCAATTCATCCAAAACTGTCTCAATTGGACTGAGGTCCTTCTTCTTGGTCACATAGCCTGAAGGTTTTTTGTCTTTTTTTTGGGGGGAGGACTGGTCATTGTCCTTCAGTCTGAATCTACAATGTGCCCATTGTAATAAGAACAATTTTGACCGGTTTTATTTTAATGGTGACATGCATCAGTCCAGTTTATATAATACTGGCTCACAATGTGCTTTTAAGCTGCTTGACAGCTGCCACCAAAATTTGAAGATCCTTGGTCTTCCGTGGGCGTAACGCTACTCAGACAACACAGGGTGAGGGTAATACAGCGTGGCAATACTTTATTGAACCACAAAGTTGACATTAAACACATAGAACAGTCCCAGCAAATAAGCAAATTCCCAAGATGGTGCAATATTACACAGTCCTCACACTTCCTTCTCCGCCCACCTGGGATAGAACAGCTGAAACTTTGGAGACTTCCAGGGATGACTTCAACCAGTGCCCCCCACCGCTTCTGGCTGGCCCCCACAAAGAGAAGGGGTAGCAGCGATCTTAGAAAGCTAGCAGTCCATCGAGATCCAAGACCAGGAGGGTCCCAACCTGGCCTCTCCACGAGTTTCCATGGGGCCAGATGACTGGTGGGTCCCAATCTGGCTTCTCTGAATGTCTCCGTGGGTTGCAGGCGACTGGTAGGTCCCTCCTGGCAACTCCAAACAACATATCCATGGGGCCAGGTGACTTCTTCGTCCCAACCCTTGTCTCCCCAAAATGTATCCATGTCTCTCTGATGGTCAATGAAGCAGATCCGAATCTTTCCAGTCAGGGCGAATACCCTTAAACTAGAATCATAGAATACAAATCTGTGTCTCTTTGGGTGCCATGCTATCCATCTACTTTCCTGAAGGTTGTCTCTCATTCTCCTTGTAAAGTCTTTCTGATGCTCCTTGACACTCTGCTCCAAGTCTGACAAAAACACATGTCCCTTCTGCTTCTCTGGTCTCAGTTCCTGAATGGCAGAACTGCTCTCATCCTCCTCCCCCAAAGCTAAGTGTGCATTAGTGGAGGTATCTTTCTCAGGTGGCCTCATCACCTGGGTCTACATGTGAGACTCCCTGTGATGAAGGCTTCGTCGGATCTTTTTTCAAGACTTGCCCAATGGGGCTAGACGATTTTTTGAACAATGGTTAGATGCTGGACACTTTACAAGTTAAATTAGTGTAAATAAACTGATAAGCAAGCAGACCATTAGAAAAACACAGCCAGCAATCTCTAATAAAACACAATAAGGTATTTCTCTTGGATTAACAAATCTAATCGTCTGGCTAATTAAGATTATCACAGTCCCCAATACAGATTCCTTGGTAGCCCATTAGTAGCAGTGTGTGAACAAAGTTTTACTGATATGCAGCATTCACATATACATAAAAGACGACAAGCGACTCGTCAGATGTATAGTATTGTACTGAGACTTATTCGTATAAATATTAGTGACTGTTATTCTGTAGAAAAGGACAATTTTGTGTTATATACCTCATTATTCTTTACATTTATTTTCCAATGGATGTCACTTTTGTATGTTATATGATATTGCTACATTAGGGGGCATCATTAGCCTTTAAACAGAATTTCAAATATTTTATCTAAGGGGTAGCGTTTCTCCTTATGGAGAGTGACACACCAGCTCTGGCACATCAAGGTAAGGAGGCTTATTCGCCATGCAATGCTCTTCTGGGAAATTTAATATGCAAATTGCCTCTTCAGAGAAAAAGAGGACTTGTACTCTATAGCGCCACCTATTGGAAGTAGCAATCCTACAAGTCACAATCAACCCTTTAACGAGTCGTGCAATATGACTTAGGATAAGAGCCAAATCAGAATCTCAATTTGCAGACACTGTGTTTCGGGCTGTTGGCCCTCGTCAGTGCAAAGTATGAGGTCTGATTTGGCAGATATGAGCACCTGAGCTTGTGGCATGCCGCCCCATGCAAAACGTACCTTTCCATCTGGAATGTTTCCAGATCAAGCCTATTTTGCACAAGCACTTTACATTTCTATAAATAATACATGTATTAATACATGGATTTATTGATTGTGTTGAATATGAGACCTGTTAAACCTGTGTCTTGATGTGCTACTTGTGCTTGTGGCCAGTATTGTCCTGTGAGCGGTTGGTCATACCTTTTAGTATCACTTTTGGTGACTATTTGAAGATATATACACCTCCTATGCCCGTCATGTCACGTCACGTCATAAATACTTTTAGTTTTCTTTGTTTACATCTTTGATTAGTATGTGATTTATGTATTTTATAATCTAATACATTTTTATATATTCTTTACTATTTTGGACTATTGACTGCATGTCTCTTTTTGGATCTATCGCATGATATCATGAATGATATAATTCAAACGTACAAGCCATTCCCCAAAAAACAAGCCCTCATAAGGCTATGTGGATGGAAAAATAAAAAAAAGTTATGGTTCTTGGAAGGAGAAAAAAAAAAAGGAAATTGCTGTTAAGAGCAGAATCACATCAAATCTGCAATAAAAACATATTGAAAAAAAACAAAACGCTGTGTCAAATACACACCAAAACCATATCAAAAATGGAAAAAGCATAAAAAATGCAACAATATTAATACATGCACCTTTGTATGTGTAAAATGCCAGTCTCTAGGTGGTTCTTCCAGAGGGGAATGTCCCATGACCACTGCAACCAATCAATGGCCACTGATTGGCTTCAGCTGGCACATTTCATCCAAAATCATTTCTCCCGCATAGGAAGCCAGGATACCAACGGGAATAAACAGAAGTAAAAATTTTCCCATATATTTTGCCGATCATTATGATGTCTTTTTGCATGGCTTCAAAATGGCATGTGTTATGACACAGATCCACTGTTCTCACAACATCAGGTGATCAGGGAACTAAACTGGAAATGTAGGCAATGTTCCCTCTTGTAAAAAAACGCTGCGTTTTTCTTTGCACCCAAATATGCAATAGCAGTCTAGTCTGAATAATGTCGTTTTGCTTCATTTTTTTAATGAGTTTTCCAAATTTTTATGTGTTTTCTTGTGCAGATTTGACGTTTTCTTTTTTTGTATGTGCTTTCTGGTGCTGAAACAATAGAATTCTGCACTTAAAAAATGAATTATATATAAACTGTTAAGCCAGAATTGTGCCCCCTAGTAACTATAATTAGCCACTCCTCCCCACCCTCAATTTATTATGTCATGTCTTCTCTCCCACTCCTCACCTCCAATTCGTTATGTCATGTCCTCTGTCACCGCCACCCCAAATTCATTATAAAGTCATGTAATTTCCCCCTTAACCCCATTCATTATACTGTCATATACTATCTCCCAATTCATTATAATGGAAAGTCCTCTCCCCCACTTCATTATGTCATGTCTTCTCTACCGCCCCCCACTCCCAATTCATTATAATGTCATCTCCTCTCTCCCACACCCCAACACTAAATCATAATGTCATGTCCTCTCTCCCACCCCCAATTCGTTAAAGTCATGTCCTCTCCCCCACTTCATTATGTTATGTCCTCTCCCCCACCCCCAATTCATTATAAAGTCATGTAATTTCCCCCTTACCCCCATTCTTTATACTGTCATATACTCTTTCCCACCCGACCCCCAATTCATTATGTCATGTCCTCTCCCCCATTTCATTATAATGTCATGTCCCCTCTACCGCCCCCCACTCCCAATTCATTAAAATGTCATATCCTCTCTCCCACACCCCAACCCTAAATCATTATCAAGTCATGTTCTGTCCCTCACTTCATTATGTCATGTCCTCTCCTCCACTTCATTATAATGTCATGTCCTCTCTCTCACACCCCAACCCTAAAACATTTTAACGTCATATCCTCTCTCCAACCCCCAATTCATTATAATGTCATGTCCTCTCTCTCACCCCCAATTAATTATAATATCATGGCCTCTTGCCCCCAAACCAAAATTCATTCAACAAAAATAATTTCTCACCTCTCCAGACAGTGTTCTGCTTTCTTCCTCTTGTGGTCGGTGGGTAT
This sequence comes from Phyllobates terribilis, assembly GCF_046119375.1. Classification (NCBI taxonomy): domain Eukaryota; kingdom Metazoa; phylum Chordata; class Amphibia; order Anura; family Dendrobatidae; genus Phyllobates; species Phyllobates terribilis. Next base: position 320,296,075 of record NW_027362764.1, on the reverse strand, counting down.
GAGCTAAATGACGCAGCTGGTGTGATGACTTTGCGCTGGCTGAGTCATAGAGAAAGCGCCAGGCAGAAAGCCAAGAATAGCTTCCTGTAGCGATTCTCTATTGTTGGCAAAGGAGATACAGGAAAGCTTTCTGTTCAATGATGGATGCTGTAGATGGTGGCACAAACAATTTTATAAAGAGGGCAGCCTGGCCATGGGCCTCCCCTACAGCCGCAGGCCCCTGGGGGTTGCCAAAACTGCCCTCATTATTATCCACCCCTGATAGTGTAAGCCGAGTACCGAGGGGGTTCTCAAGATACGACGAAGTCACACAAGGAAGACGACCCAGACAGTTAATTCCCAGAAAATAAGATTTTTACTGAATCAAGAGGGAGCTATATTGAACTACACCCACAACATATACAAATCCAAACACTTAGCCTAGAGTTGAGACTATTATGCTGTACGGCAGGGCAGCCCACGATATGTACTGCAGAATATAAAAACTATTAATACTCGAACCAGGAACAATTTCAGTGAATACGAGGCCTGGGCTGCCCGCGGTGCAACACAGCAGTTGCACTGCGGGCAACTTTTAAATATCCTGGCTCCCCAAAGCGCTTAATGTACACATTTACGTTTTAACAGCAGCTGCTTCAACAGGACTTTGGATCAGGGACTTTTACGATAGCAATGTTCATAGGTGCCTTTCAAGCACCTTACTACGTAAAACAAGTCTGTCCGTAAGGTTCAGAGCTACTCAATTATATAGCACTTGAGGTACGGCCACACCGTACTAGATACTCAGGAGTCCAGCATAAAATAAAAAAATAAAAGTCTAAATAACAACAAGATCCCGGGCTCCGTTAGTGGGGAAATAATAATAATAATAACAATTTTTTATTTTTATAGCGCCAAGATATTCCGCAGCACTTTACAATTTTAGAGGGAACTTATACAGACAATACAGAATAAGCATATCTCATGTCGAAAGGAGTGAGGGCCCTGTTCGCAAGCTTACAGTCTATGAGGAAATGGGGGAGACACAAAAGGTAAAATGTACATATATTGAATAATGCAGCTTTGATATACTAAGTAGGATAAATAATAATACATGGACTGGTCGCCAGCCAGTATGTGTACAGTCCTGACCGAGGCTATTAAGTGCATGGCTGGTATGAATTTGAAATTGAAGATTTTAATATGAGGGAAAACTGGGACGGACAGATGGTGTGTGGAGGCGAAACGCCAGTCTAAAGAAATGGGTTTTTAGGGTCCGCTTGAAACTGTGGGTATTGGGAATTAATCGAACTGTCCTGGGTAGTGCATTCCAAAGAATTGGCGCAGCACGTGAGAAATCTGGGAGACGGGAGTGGGAAGTTCGGATTATGAAGGATTTTAGCTTTAAGTCAGTGGCCGAACAGATGGCACGTGTAGGGTGGTAGACTGAGACAAGGGAGGAGATGTAGGGGGATACTGAAGCATGGAGCGCTTTGTGGGTAAGCGTGATAAGTTTAAATTGAACTCTATATTGGATGGGCAACTAATGCAATGACTGGCACAGGAAAGAAGCATCGGTGTAGCGGTTAGCTAGGAATGTGATCTTGGCTGCTGCGTTAAGGACGGATTGGAGAGGGGAAAGTTTAGTAAGAGGGAGACCGATTAGTAGAGAGTTGCAATAGTCGAGACGAGAATGAATAAGAGCTACAGTAAGAGTTTTTGCCGAGTCAAAGGTGACAAAAGTCCTGATTCTTGAGATGCTTTTGAGGTGTAGATGACATGAACGAGCGAGTGATTTGATGTGAGGAGTGAAGAAAAGATCTGAATCAAAAATGACCCCAAGACAGGGGCTTGTTGCTGGGGAGTAATGGTTGAGCCACAAACGAAAATGGCAATATCAGGCACAGGTAGGTTAGTGGAGGGAGGAAATGCGAGTAGTTCAGTTTTTGACAGATTCAGTTTTAGACAGAGGGAGGACATAATGTTAGACACAGCAGAAAGACAATCACTGGTCTTTTGTAGTAATGCAGGGGTTATGTCTGGAGCAGAGGTATATAATTGGGTGTCATCAGCATAGAGATGGTACTGAAAACCGAATCTGCTGACTGTTTGTCCAATAGGAGCGGTGTATAAGGAGAAAAGAAGGGGGCCTAGGACTGATCCTTGAGGAACACCGACAGTAAGGGGAAGGAGAGAGGAGGAGGAGCCGGCAAAAGACACAGAGAAGGAGCGGTCAGAGAGATAGGAGGAGAACCAGGAGAGAACAGTGTCCTTGAGGCCAATAGTGCGGAGCATGGTGAGGAGGAGCTGGTGATCCACAGTGTTGAATGTTTCAGAGAGATCCAGGAGAATCAGCAGGGAGTAGTGACCATTAGATTTAGCTGTTAGTAGATCATTAGAGACTTTAGTGAGGGCAGTTTCAGTAGAATGTAAAGAGCGATGACCAAATTGTAAAGGGTCAAGGAGAGAGTTGTTGGAGAGATAGCGGATTAGACCGGAATGGACCAGGCGTTCCAAGAGTTTAGAGATAAAGGGAAGATTGGAAACAGGTCTGTAGTTGGCCATGCAGTTCTGGTCAAGGGATGGTTTTTTAAGTAATGGGTGTATGCTGGCATGTTTAAAAGAAGAGGGAAAGATACCAGATGAGAGGGAGAGGTTGAAAATTTTAGTTAGGTGAGTGGTGATGTGGCGCCCTGCTGCGCTTGGAGCCACAGATCGTAGAGGGGTGTGTGTCACCCCAGGCCTGGATGCCACAAATATTAAAGGCTATGTCTGAGAGCAGGAGGGAGGTTCCCTGGTCAGGGATCATTAGCATGCAGCACCTCCAGTAGGGGGAGCAGGCTGCCCCTATAAAAAGCTGGAACTGAGGGCAGGGTTAGAGAGACCAGGACCCACTTCTGAAGCATCCAGAAGGGTTCCCAGAGGAAAGGGACAGGTCAGCAGCAGCTAAGGAGTCTGGGAGGCAGAGAAGGAACAGCAAGCCAGGGACAGAGGCGATGAGAGCCGGTCCTGGCTGAGAGATAACTACACAACCGGACACTGGGGTCCGAGGCTGTCAGGGTTGCAAGCCCGGCAGCAGATAACCGACCTGCGAGGGATTTTAGGTCCCTTGGCCTGAGAAGCCTGGAGGCTCCGCCACACAGAGGGACCGGTACAGCACGGAGAAGCAACAGGTACCTAAGGCCCGAGTCGCAAGCCATACAGGCGTAGTACACGGCCAGCTCAGGGACGTGGGCTATCACACCACGAAAAGGGGGATAGTCAGCAAGGGCAGAGAAAGAACGGTAGGCCTACCCACACACCCTGACCAGTGGGGCTCGCCCGAATGCTCTCAGACACCCAGGCCCATTCCTACCCTGTACTCCTCTTGGGTCATTAGTAGTGTTGATCGAGCACTAAAATGCTCGGGTGCTCGAAGCTCGGGACGAGCTCGCCGTGATACTCGGGTGCTCGACCCGAGCAACGAGCCCAATGTTAGTCTATGGGAGACCCGAGCATTTTCGCGGTGGCACCCCTGGCAGTCTTTTAAAAACCTAACAAGTGCCCAAAACGATAGTGACAGTGCTTAAATGACATGGGGACAGCATGGGGATCGCCCCAGGAAGCATTTCTGACCCCCAGGTCACTGCTGTCAACAACGTGGTCAGAGGTATTAAGCCACTTTTATGGGCTCACAATAAAACGTTGAAAAACTAAACTGAAACATTTTTCCTGTGAAATATGTTAAGGAACTTCCTTTCCAGGGTAAAGACTTGTGTATAAGGTAAAATAAATAACCAAAAACAAAAATACTCCTCCACACCTTGGGCTATGTTCACAAGTAGCATTTTTTATGCGTTTTTGCACTTTTTTATTGCTTTCAACTGTGACAAATGCATTCACCGGGAAATGTAATTTTAACATTTTACAACCTTATCTGGCCATGTGCTGTGTGACCCATGCATAAAGTGCTGAAAAGACATGGGAACAGCATGGGGAAGACTCCTGGAAGCATCTCTGACACCCAGGTCACTGTCTAAAAGTGTGCCCATCATAAGTGATCCTTGCCGCATTAGAAGATGCAGACTTGCAACTATCCCCGTGCAAGTTCTAGTCCCAGGGCAGTGTTCAATTATACCTCCCCCATTCCTTGCAATACAAGCGCAAGTATGCAGCCTGCCACCCACCCACCCCCAGGCTGCAATACTATACTGCTTGCTTGCTTGCATTTGAAATTGGGCCTTTTAGGCATGTGGAGGCGGAATCTGGTCACCATGTCATGGCTGCGTTGGCGGCCTGGAATCCATACTCAGTACCCAGCCGCCCGGCGGCCTGGTGTCCATGCTCAGTCCCCAGCCGCCCCGCGGCCGGGTGTCCACACACGGTTCCCAGCCGCCTGGGGGCAGCCGGGATGTCCATAAACTGTCCCCAGCCGCCCCTATTTCTCCTTGGAACATCCCCACACACACTTTTCTTAGCCCGGCCTGCTTTAGGGCAGCATTGGACGAGCCCACCAGAGAACCAGACTCCTCCGGTGGGCCCTGGCTTCTCCATCAGGGGAGTTGAGAGTGCTAAGGTGAGGAGCATGATGATAATGACAGAAGTTAGCATCTGCTTTGTTTTCTTTTAATGCAAGTGTAAGTGTGCAGCCTGCCACCCACCCACCCCCAGACTGCAATGCCATACTGCTAGCTTGCACTTGAAATGGGGCCTTTTAGTTTGGAGGAGGCCGAAGCTGGCCACTACCTCATGGCTGCTTCGGTAGCGAGGTATCCATACTCAGTCCCCAGCCGCCCCTATTTGTCCTGGTGTGCCTTATACATAAGATTAAGCACGTATACCAAACCATTACCTGTGCCCTCCCCAGTGCATTTAGTGGCAAGGAGAGCCTATTCCGCTGTAGTGTGTGCATGCCAAACCCCTGTTCATGGTATATGCGAAGATGCCTCCCACCCTGCACCTGTCGTTGCAGACTTGCACCTATCCCCGTTCAAGTCCTTGTCCCAGGGCAGTGTTCAATTGTACCTCTCCCATTCCTTGCAATGCAAGCGCAAGTATGCAGCCTGCCACCCACCCACCCCCAGGCTGCAATACCATACTGCTTGCTTGTTGCACTTTAAATTGGGCCTTTTAGGCATGTGGAGGCGGAATCTGGCCACCACGCCATGGCTGCGTCGGCGGCCTGGTATCCATACTCAGTCCCCAGCCGCCCGGTGGCCGGATGTCCCCGCTTGCTCCCCAGCCTCCAGGGGGCGGCCGGGTGTCCATACTCGGTCCCCAGACACCCTTATTTGTCCCAGTAACCTTTCCCACACTTTTCTTAGCCTGGCCTGCTTTAGGGCAGCATTGGCCGAGCCCCCCAGACAACCAGACTCCTCCGGTGGGCCCTGGCTTCTCCATCAGGGGAGTTGAGAGTGCCAAGGTGAGGAGCATGATGATGATGATAGAAGTTAGCATCTGCTTTGTTTTGTTGTAATGCAAGCGCATGTATGTAGTAGCGGCTAAATGTATAAATTCAGATATACGTCACTCCGGATAAAAATGGTGCTCGGAAAGGATACCACTCCTAACTTAATATAAGAATATAATCCGGCACTCATATAGTGATATGAAATAAATTCTTTAATGAAATATTCATTGTTCTTAAGGTAATTTTCAAAAGTAGCAATCCATACAATGTAACGTTTCGGTCGTCAAAATACAACCTTCATCAGACACTAATGTATAGATAGAAAACAGAACAATAAAGAAAAAATTAATATTTTAACATACTCATAAATATAAATAAAATATCATAATTTTTACAGAAAAAGACATATAAAGACACAGGATAAATTGATAGTTAAATTCCATCATAGTGGCATACTGTAATGCATATAACAAGTAATCAGACAAAAATGAACAAGTCTCAAAAAAAGGAGAACAACAAAAGAAATTTAGAGTGGCTAATTGCCAGAAATTCGGATAAAAAAAGGACATGAGTAAAAAAGGAAGAGCCAGAGAGTACATCCGAAAAAGGGGAAAGATAAGAAGGAGATTGTAATGAGCATAATAAAATAAGTATCTAGGACTCAGGAAAGTAGTGCAAACAAAAGGTGTATACATAAAAAGTAAATACAAAAAAAGCAAGATGTATGTAAAACAATAATGAAGTGACCATATGTTGGTGGTTCCAAATAGAAAAACTGTGTATGCAGAATGTGAGCAACAAACTTACCGGATTGCTGGTGTATAGTGATATACAAAGAAAAAAGCGCCCAGTGTAACGGTCAGAAATGCCTTGTGGAGCAGGTGCGCTATCTATGGCGGTATGTCCGAGTAATATATAGGAAAGAAAACGGAAGTATAATGAAGAGAAAGCTGTGTCCGCTAGAAAAAAAGCGGAAGTGCGTCACTGGAACGCACTGGTGGAACGCAGACAGGAATCTCCAGGAAGTGACGACGGTGGAACACACATTGGAACGCAAACACCAGGAAATAACATAGGTGAATCGCAGCAGTGGAACACAAGATGAAGAAAGACTGATGTAGCCTGAAAAAGATGCAGACTGAGAAATGAGAACTCCAAAAAGGTGAACTGTAATGAGAAGAAAGAAAAAATAAGTTAGTTTAATAAAATGAATGAAACAAAGAAAATGGGATGAGTATAAAAATCCAAAAGGAAGGGTGAAAAAAAAAAAGGGGAAAAAAAAGGGGGGTAAAAGAAGAAGGGGAATGGATCTGTAATAGCTCTCTATATGTCCATACCCTTAATTGGGACGAGTTCAAGATCGTTGCTAAAATAGAAAAAAAGGTGATGTAATTAGATATTTCACAGAAAGCTCATGACATCATAATCTCTATTAAGTCCATTAGGTTCAAGGCTCTGTAAGTAATGTATCCAGAACGCCTCCCTGATTTTTAGCTGTCTAATTCTGTTTCCTCCTCTTCTATAAGGAGGTACCTGTTCTAAAACAAGGAATCTCAACTGTGCTATTGTGTGACCAGATGTATGAAAATGATAAGGTATTGGTAAATTAAGTCTACCACAACGGATATCCGACTTGTGGTGAGATATACGATCTTTAATAGATTGAGTAGTTTCACCAACATATACCTTGCCGCACGGGCATTTTATCGCATAGACTACAAATTTTGAGTCGCAGGTAAAGAAATCACGAATGGGATTATCAGCTCCTGTATTAGGGTGTGAAATTTTATCACCTTTTAGAACATTTGTGCATTGTGCACACTGTAGGCACGGAAAAGTACCTTTCTTGTGTGTGTCTAAAAAAGTTTGTTTGGGTTTCTTAAGGGCTGTTCCCTCATCGGCTCGAACTAGTTTATTCCTAAGATTAGTAGGTCTCCTAAAACAAGGTAAGAATAAGTTCTTAAACTCTGGAATATCAGGATAACTTCTTTGTAACATAGGCCAGTGTTTGCGGATCTTTTGATGCAGCCTATAGATGAACGGATGAAAGGTGTGGACAAAGGGAATTCTGCTCAGTGTATCTCTATTAGGTGATGGATCATCAAAATTGCGGCATTGGTTGAGGAGATTTTGAGGATAACCCCTCTGTTTAAATTTGATTTCCATCTCATCTAAACGTTTCGAACAGACTTCCGAATCTGAGACGATTTTTTTCACCCTTTGGAATTGTGATATGGGGATAGATCTTTTCACCGCCCTAGGATGACAGCTCTGATATAAAAGTAAATTGTTCTTATCCGTTTGTTTTACATAGAGATCAATAGATAAATCCCCCTCTGTGTTCCGTTTAATCATAGTATCTAAGAAATTAATTTCTTGTTGATCATATGTAATAGTGAAGGTGAGTTCGGGCCATATGTCATTCAATTGTGTGTGAAACAGTGTCAATGTCTCAACGGTGCCATTCCATAGACAAAATATATCGTCTATGTACCTGCGCCAAAATAGGCAGTGGGTCAGATAGAGGTCATTGGTATAGACATACCGATCTTCAAAGTTCGACATGAAACAATTAGCATAAGGGGGTGCGACATGTGAGCCCATAGCGGTCCCTTGAATTTGTAAATAGTATGTATCTTCAAAAAGAAAAAAATTTTCCGTCAAAACTAACTCGAGTAGGTCCAACAGGAACTTAATAGTCCGTGGATCCTTATCAGATTGCTCAAGTAGTATTCTGGTTGCTGTAATGCCCTTGGAATGTTGTATGGAAGTATATAGGCTGTTTACATCAAAGGTTACTAGTATAGTTCGTTCAGGTAATCGGTCTAGATGTCTTATGGTATTAATGAATGCCCCAGTATCAAGAATAAATGATGATGTCTTTTTCACTAAGGGTGTTAAGACCTTCTCAAGCAAAATGGATAAAGGTGATAGAACAGAGTCAGTTGATGCCACTATAGGTCTACCAGGTGGTTTGTCTAGTCTTTTATGAACTTTGGGCAAAATATAAAAAACCGGAATGATAGGATCTATTTTAGTTAGAAAATCTCTGTTTTTTTGATCAATGATATGTGACTCTGTCGCTTCTGTGAGAAGTTTGTGAATTTTATCTTGAATTCTTAGTGTTGGATTGTTGGGTAGGGGTAGATAAATATTCTGATTATTCAATTGTGAATAAATCTCTTTTAGATACATAGAACGGTCCATGATGACCGTTGCACCCCCCTTATCTGCAGGTTTAATTGTAATGCTTTTATCAGCCTTTAGTGTCTGTAATGCTAGACGTTCAGATGGATCTAAGTTAGGTTGAAAATGTAGATCACCCGTTTTAATTTGTCTGTTGAAAATTGCAACTTCTTTTTCAACTAGTGAAATGAATGTTTCAACTGGTGGACTATTTTTTGGAGGAGTAAAAGTACTTTTCAATCTAAGGCCCAGATCAGATATACTGATGGGAATTGAGGTGGTACCCATGGTGTGTCTATACGGTAATGTCTGATTATGAAAAAATGTCTTAAGTCTAAGATTTCTATAAAACTTTTGTAGATCAAGATCCAGTTGGAAATTATTAAACCTATAAGTAGGACAAAAGGATAAACCTTTTTGTAACAAACGTATTTGGGTATTATCTAATGTTTTAGAAGAAATATTGATCACTAAGTTGGTGTTACTACCTGTGATCTCGTGTTCATCATATGACGTGTTGTGTCTGTGGCATTGGCCCCCCCTCCTCGTCCTCTTCTTGGGTGAAATCTTCTGGCCTGTCCTAAAAAAGAGGAAGAACGATAGGTGTCTTGTCGTTCGTTGTCCGAACTGGTGGCTGAAGAACCCCCTGAGAATCTGCGGGGTCTGTAATTTGGTCTGTAGGGTTGAGAGGAGCCTTGCCATCTGTATACTCTGTTCTGTAAATAATCCTGAGTGTCTCTGATAAACTTTTGACGTTTCCTTTTTTCTGTTTCTAGACGGAAGAAATCAATATTCTCTTTGGTACGTGATTTCAAATTTTCAAATTCTTCTTTGGTTAGACTGTCACTTAGTTGAGTTTCGATGTTTAGAACTTTCTCTTTAGTGGACGATATCTCTTTATGTAGATGTTCTAAAGTTAGAGTCATCAAGTCCAATGAACATTTATTGAGAACTTGTTCAAATCGTTGACAAAATTCAGTATTCTCCTGGAAAAGAGTGGGACGTAAGGAAACCCGTAAACCTCTAGGGATGCGTTGGGTTTTAATATACTCGGCAATTGTTACGCTATGTAGTTCAAGACCCGTAAGATATCGAGATTCCTTCTCAAGGTCCCGTGACCTAAATTCACTTGTTGATACTTGAAGAAAATCGCTGCTAGTGGTGACCTTCGCGACTATATTAGCCACCTCTGATGCATCGTAAGAGAAACTGGTAGTAGACATGTCCTGTAAATCCGGGTGCTCGTATAAAGGTGACTAAATGTATAAATTCAGATATACGTCACTCCGGATAAAAATGGTGCTCGGAAAGGATACCACTCCTAACTTAATATAAGAATATAATCCGGCACTCATATAGTGATATGAAATAAATTCTTTAATGAAATATTCATTGTTCTTAAGGTAATTTTCAAAAGTAGCAATCCATACAATGTAACGTTTCGGTCGTCAAAATACAACCTTCATCAGACACTAATGTATAGATAGAAAACAGAACAATAAAGAAAAAATTAATATTTTAACATACTCATAAATATAAATCAAATATCATAATTTTTACTGAAAAAGACATATAAAGACACAGGATAAATTGATAGTTAAATTCCATCATAGTGGCATACTGTAATGCATATAACAAGTAATCAGACAAAAATGAACAAGTCTCAAAAAAAGGAGAACAACAAAAGAAATTTAGAGTGGCTAATTGCCAGAAATTCGGATAAAAAAAGGACATGAGTAAAAAAGGAAGAGCCAGAGAGTACATCCGAAAAAGGGGAAAGATAAGAAGGAGATTGTAATGAGCATAATAAAATAAGTATCTAGGACTCAGGAAAGTAGTGCAAACAAAAGGTGTATACATAAAAAGTAAATACAAAGAAAGCAAGATGTATGTAAAACAATAATGAAGTGACCATATGTTGGTGGTTCCAAATAGAAAAACTGTGTATGCAGAATGTGAGCAACAAACTTACCGGATTGCTGGTGTATAGTGATATACAAAGAAAAAAGCGCCCAGTGTAACGGTCAGAAATGCCTTGTGGAGCAGGTGCGCTATCTATGGCGGTATGTCCGAGTAATATATAGGAAAGAAAACGGAAGTATAATGAAGAGAAAGCTGTGTCCGCTAGAAAAAAAGCGGAAGTGCGTCACTGGAACGCACTGGTGGAACGCAGACAGGAATCTCCAGGAAGTGACGACGGTGGAACGCACATTGGAACGCAAACACCAGGAAATAACATAGGTGAATCGCAGCAGTGGAACACAAGATGAAGAAAGACTGATGTAGCCTGAAAAAGATGCAGACTGAGAAATGAGAACTCCAAAAAAGTGAACTGTAATGAGAAGAAAGAAAAAATAAGTTAGTTTAATAAAATGAATGAAACAAAGAAAATGGGATGAGTATAAAAATCCAAAAGGAAGGGTGAAAAAAAAAAAGGGGAAAAAAAGGGGGGTAAAAGAAGAAGGGGAATGGATCTATAATAGCTCTCTATATGTCCATACCCTTAATTGGGACGAGTTCAAGATCGTTGCTAAAATAGAAAAAAAGGTGATGTAATTAGATATTTCACAGAAAGCTCATGACATCATAATCTCTATTAAGTCCATTAGGTTCAAGGCTCTGTAAGTAATGTATCCAGAACGCCTCCCTGATTTTTAGCTGTCTAATTCTGTTTCCTCCTCTTCTATAAGGAGGTACCTGTTCTAAAACAAGGAATCTCAACTGTGCTATTGTGTGACCAGATGTATGAAAATGATAAGGTATTGGTAAATTAAGTCTACCACAACGGATATCCGACTTGTGGTGAGATATACGATCTTTAATAGATTGAGTAGTTTCACCAACATATACCTTGCCGCACGGGCATTTTATCGCATAGACTACAAATTTTGAGTCGCAGGTAAAGAAATCACGAATGGGAATATCAGCTCCTGTGTTAGGGTGTGAAATTTTATCACCTTTTAGAACGTTTGTGCATTGTGCACACTGTAGGCACGGAAAAGTACCTTTCTTGTGTGTGTCTAAAAAAGTTTGTTTGGGTTTCTTAAGGGCTGTTCCCTCATCGGCTCGAACTAGTTTATTCCTAAGATTAGTAGGTCTCCTAAAACAAGGTAAGAATAAGTTCTTAAACTCTGGAATATCAGGATAACTTCTTTGTAACATAGGCCAGTGTTTGCGGATCTTTTGATGCAGCCTATAGATGAACGGATGAAAGGTGTGGACAAAGGGAATTCTGCTCAGTGTATCTCTATTAGGTGATGGATCATCAAAATTGCGGCATTGGTTGAGGAGATTTTGAGGATAACCCCTCTGTTTAAATTTGATTTCCATCTCATCTAAACGTTTCGAACAGACTTCCGAATCTGAGACGATTTTTTTCACCCTTTGGAATTGTGATATGGGGATAGATCTTTTCACCGCCCTAGGATGACAGCTCTGATATAAAAGTAAATTGTTCTTATCCGTTTGTTTTACATAGATATCAATAGATAAATCCCCCTCTGTGTTCCGTTTAATCATAGTATCTAAGAAATTAATTTCTTGTTGATCATATGTAATAGTGAAGGTGAGTTCGGGCCATATGTCATTCAATTGTGTGTGAAACAGTGTCAATGTCTCAACGGTGCCATTCCATAGACAAAATATATCGTCTATGTACCTGCGCCAAAATAGGCAGTGGGTCAGATAGAGGTCATTGGTATAGACATACCGATCTTCAAAGTTCGACATGAAACAATTAGCATAAGGGGGTGCGACATGTGAGCCCATAGCGGTCCCTTGAATTTGTAAATAGTATGTATCTTCAAAAAGAAAAAAAATTTCCGTCAAAACTAACTCGAGTAGGTCCAACAGGAACTTAATAGTCCGTGGATCCTTATCAGATTGCTCAAGTAGTATTCTGGTTGCTGTAATGCCCTTGGAATGTTGTATGGAAGTATATAGGCTGTTTACATCAAAGGTTACTAGTATAGTTCGTTCAGGTAATCGGTCTAGATGTCTTATGGTATTAATGAATGCCCCAGTATCAAGAATAAATGATGATGTCTTTTTCACTAAGGGTGTTAAGACCTTCTCAAGCAAAATGGATAAAGGTGATAGAACAGAGTCAGTTGATGCCACTATAGGTCTACCAGGTGGTTTGTCTAGTCTTTTATGAACTTTGGGCAAAATATAAAAAACCGGAATGATAGGATCTATTTTAGTTAGAAAATCTCTGTTTTTTTGATCAATGATATGTGACTCTGTCGCTTCTGTGAGAAGTTTGTGAATTTTATCTTGAATTCTTAGTGTTGGATTGTTGGGTAGGGGTAGATAAATATTCTGATTATTCAATTGTGAATAAATCTCTTTTAGATACATAGAACGGTCCATGATGACCGTTGCACCCCCCTTATCTGCAGGTTTAATTGTAATGCTTTTATCGGCCTTTAGTGTCTGTAATGCTAGACGTTCAGATGGATCTAAGTTAGGTTGAAAATGTAGATCACCCGTTTTAATTTGTCTGTTGAAAATTGCAACTTCTTTTTCAACTAGTGAAATGAATGTTTCAACTGGTGGACTATTTTTTGGAGGAGTAAAAGTACTTTTCAATCTAAGGCCCAGATCAGATATACTGATGGGAATTGAGGTGGTACCCATGGTGTGTCTATACGGTAATGTCTGATTATGAAAAAATGTCTTAAGTCTAAGATTTCTATAAAACTTTTGTAGATCAAGATCCAGTTGGAAATTATTAAACCTATAAGTAGGACAAAAGGATAAACCTTTTTGTAACAAACGTATTTGGGTATTATCTAATGTTTTAGAAGAAATATTGATCACTAAGTTGGTGTTACTACCTGTGATCTCGTGTTCATCATATGACGTGTTGTGTCTGTGGCATTGGCCCCCCCTCCTCGTCCTCTTCTTGGGTGAAATCTTCTGGCCTGTCCTAAAAAAGAGGAAGAACGATAGGTGTCTTGTCGTTCGTTGTCCGAACTGGTGGCTGAAGAACCCCCTGAGAATCTGCGGGGTCTGTAATTTGGTCTGTAGGGTTGAGAGGAGCCTTGCCATCTGTATACTCTGTTCTGTAAATAATCCTGAGTGTCTCTGATAAACTTTTGACGTTTCCTTTTTTCTGTTTCTAGACGGAAGAAATCAATATTCTCTTTGGTACGTGATTTCAAATTTTCAAATTCTTCTTTGGTTAGACTGTCACTTAGTTGAGTTTCGATGTTTAGAACTTTCTCTTTAGTGGACGATATCTCTTTATGTAGATGTTCTAAAGTTAGAGTCATCAAGTCCAATGAACATTTATTGAGAACTTGTTCAAATCGTTGACAAAATTCAGTATTCTCCTGGAAAAGAGTGGGACGTAAGGAAACCCGTAAACCTCTAGGGATGCGTTGGGTTTTAATATACTCGGCAATTGTTACGCTATGTAGTTCAAGACCCGTAAGATATCGAGATTCCTTCTCAAGGTCCCGTGACCTAAATTCACTTGTTGATACTTGAAGAAAATCGCTGCTAGTGGTGACCTTCGCGACTATATTAGCCACTTCTGATGCATCGTAAGAGAAACTGGTAGTAGACATGTCCTGTAAATCCGGGTGCTCGTATAAAGGTGACTAAATGTATAAATTCAGATATACGTCACTCCGGATAAAAATGGTGCTCGGAAAGGATACCACTCCTAACTTAATATAAGAATATAATCCGGCACTCATATAGTGATATGAAATAAATTCTTTAATGAAATATTCATTGTTCTTAAGGTAATTTTCAAAAGTAGCAATCCATACAATGTAACGTTTCGGTCGTCAAAATACAACCTTCATCAGACACTAATGTATAGATAGAAAACAGAACAATAAAGAAAAAATTAATATTTTAACATACTCATAAATATAAATCAAATATCATAATTTTTACAGAAAAAGACATATAAAGACACAGGATAAATTGATAGTTAAATTCCATCATAGTGGCATACTGTAATGCATATAACAAGTAATCAGACAAAAATGAACAAGTCTCAAAAAAAGGAGAACAACAAAAGAAATTTAGAGTGGCTAATTGCCAGAAATTCGGATAAAAAAAGGACATGAGTAAAAAAGGAAGAGCCAGAGAGTACATCTGAAAAAGGGGAAAGATAAGAAGGAGATTGTAATGAGCATAATAAAATAAGTATCTAGGACTCAGGAAAGTAGTGCAAACAAAAGGTGTATACATAAAAAGTAAATACAAAAAAAGCAAGATGTATGTAAAACAATAATGAAGTGACCATATGTTGGTGGTTCCAAATAGAAAAACTGTGTATGCAGAATGTGAGCAACAAACTTACCGGATTGCTGGTGTATAGTGATATACAAAGAAAAAAGCGCCCAGTGTAACGGTCAGAAATGCCTTGTGGAGCAGGTGCGCTATCTATGGCGGTATGTCCGAGTAATATATAGGAAAGATAGGATCTATCCCCATATCACAATTCCAAAGGGTGAAAAAAATCGTCTCAGATTCGGAAGTCTGTTCGAAACGTTTAGATGAGATGGAAATCAAATTTAAACAGAGGGGTTATCCTCAAAATCTCCTCAACCAATGCCGCAATTTTGATGATCCATCACCTAATAGAGATACACTGAGCAGAATTCCCTTTGTCCACACCTTTCATCCGTTCATCTATAGGCTGCATCAAAAGATCCGCAAACACTGGCCTATGTTACAAAGAAGTTATCCTGATATTCCAGAGTTTAAGAACTTATTCTTACCTTGTTTTAGGAGACCTACTAATCTTAGGAATAAACTAGTTCGAGCCGATGAGGGAACAGCCCTTAAGAAACCCAAACAAACTTTTTTAGACACACACAAGAAAGGTACTTTTCCGTGCCTACAGTGTGCACAATGCACAAACGTTCTAAAAGGTGATAAAATTTCACACCCTAACACAGGAGCTGATATTCCCATTCGTGATTTCTTTACCTGCGACTCAAAATTTGTAGTCTATGCGATAAAATGCCCGTGCGGCAAGGTATATGTTGGTGAAACTACTCAATCTATTAAAGATCGTATATCTCACCACAAGTCGGATATCCGTTGTGGTAGACTTAATTTACCAATACCTTATCATTTTCATACATCTGGTCACACAATAGCACAGTTGAGATTCCTTGTTTTAGAACAGGTACCTCCTTATAGAAGAGGAGGAAACAGAATTAGACAGCTAAAAATCAGGGAGGCGTTCTGGATACATTACTTACAGAGCCTTGAACCTAATGGACTTAATAGAGATTATGATGTCATGAGCTTTCTGTGAAATATCTAATTACATCACCTTTTTTTCTATTTTAGCAACGATCTTGAACTCGTCCCAATTAAGGGTATGGACATATAGAGAGCTATTATAGATCCATTCCCCTTCTTCTTTTACCCCCCTTTTTTTTCCCCTTTTTTTTTTTCACCCTTCCTTTTGGATTTTTATACTCATCCCATTTTCTTTGTTTCATTCATTTTATTAAACTAACTTATTTTTTCTTTCTCCTCATTACAGTTCACCTTTTTGGAGTTCTCATTTCTCAGTCTGCATCTTTTTCAGGCTACATCAGTCTTTCTTCATCTTGTGTTCCACTGCTGCGATTCACCTATGTTATTTCCTGGTGTTTGCGTTCCAATGTGCGTTCCACCGTCGTCACTTCCTGGAGATTCCTGTCTGCGTTCCACCAGTGCGTTCCAGTGACGCACTTCCGCTTTTTTTCTAGCGGACACAGCTTTCTCTTCATTATACTTCCGTTTTCTTTCCTATATATTACTCGGACATACCGCCATAGATAGCGCACCTGCTCCACAAGGCATTTCTGACCGTTACACTGGGCGCTTTTTTCTTTGTATATCACTATACACCAGCAATCCGGTAAGTTTGTTGCTCACATTCTGCATACACAGTTTTTCTATTTGGAACCACCAACATATGGTCACTTCATTATTGTTTTACATACATCTTGCTTTTTTTGTATTTACTTTTTATGTATACACCTTTTGTTTGCACTACTTTCCTGAGTCCTAGATACTTATTTTATTATGCTCATTACAATCTCCTTCTTATCTTTCCCCTTTTTCGGATGTACTCTCTGGCTCTTCCTTTTTTACTCATGTCTTTTTTTATCCGAATTTCTGGCAATTAGCCACTCTAAATTTCTTTTGTTGTTCTCCTTTTTTGAGACTTGTTCATTTTTGTCTGATTACTTGTTATATGCATTACAGTATGCCACTATGATGGAATTTAACTATCAATTTATCCTGTGTCTTTATATGTCTTTTTCTGTAAAAATTATGATATTTGATTTATATTTATGAGTATGTTAAAATATTAATTTTTTCTTTATTGTTCTGTTTTCTATCTATACATTAGTGTCTGATGAAGGTTGTATTTTGACGACCGAAACGTTACATTGTATGGATTGCTACTTTTGAAAATTACCTTAAGAACAATGAATATTTCATTAAAGAATTTATTTCATATCACTATATGAGTGCCGGATTATATTCTTATATTAAGTTAGGAGTGGTATCCTTTCCGAGCACCATTTTTATCCGGAGTGACGTATATCTGAATTTATACATTTAGTCACCTTTATACGAGCACCCGGATTTACAGGACATGTCTACTACCAGTTTCTCTTACGATGCATCAGAGGTGGCTAATATAGTCGCGAAGGTCACCACTAGCAGCGATTTTCTTCAAGTATCAACAAGTGAATTTAGGTCACGGGACCTTGAGAAGGAATCTCGATATCTTACGGGTCTTGAACTACATAGCGTAACAATTGCCGAGTATATTAAAACCCAACGCATCCCTAGAGGTTTACGGGTTTCCTTACGTCCCACTCTTTTCCAGGAGAATACTGAATTTTGTCAACGATTTGAACAAGTTCTCAATAAATGTTCATTGGACTTGATGACTCTAACTTTAGAACATCTACATAAAGAGATATCGTCCACTAAAGAGAAAGTTCTAAACATCGAAACTCAACTAAGTGACAGTCTAACCAAAGAAGAATTTGAAAATTTGAAATCACGTACCAAAGAGAATATTGATTTCTTCCGTCTAGAAACAGAAAAAAGGAAACGTCAAAAGTTTATCAGAGACACTCAGGATTATTTACAGAACAGAGTATACAGATGGCAAGGCTCCTCTCAACCCTACAGACCAAATTACAGACCCCGCAGATTCTCAGGGGGTTCTTCAGCCACCAGTTCGGACAACGAACGACAAGACACCTATCGTTCTTCCTCTTTTTTAGGACAGGCCAGAAGATTTCACCCAAGAAGAGGACGAGGAGGGGGGGCCAATGCCACAGACACAACACGTCATATGATGAACACGAGATCACAGGTAGTAACACCAACTTAGTGATCAATATTTCTTCTAAAACATTAGATAATACCCAAATACGTTTGTTACAAAAAGGTTTATCCTTTTGTCCTACTTATAGGTTTAATAATTTCCAACTGGATCTTGATCTACAAAAGTTTTATAGAAATCTTAGACTTAAGACATTTTTTCATAATCAGACATTACCGTATAGACACACCATGGGTACCACCTCAATTCCCATCAGTATATCTGATCTGGGCCTTAGATTGAAAAGTACTTTTACTCCTCCAAAAAATAGTCCACCAGTTGAAACATTCATTTCACTAGTTGAAAAAGAAGTTGCAATTTTCAACAGACAAATTAAAACGGGTGATCTACATTTTCAACCTAACTTAGATCCATCTGAACGTCTAGCATTACAGACACTAAAGGCCGATAAAAGCATTACAATTAAACCTGCAGATAAGGGGGGTGCAACGGTCATCATGGACCGTTCTATGTATCTAAAAGAGATTTATTCACAATTGAATAATCAGAATATTTATCTACCCCTACCCAACAATCCAACACTAAGAATTCAAGATAAAATTCACAAACTTCTCACAGAAGCGACAGAGTCACATATCATTGATCAAAAAACCAGAGATTTTCTAACTAAAATAGATCCTATCATTCCGGTTTTTTATATTTTGCCCAAAGTTCATAAAAGACTAGACAAACCACCTGGTAGACCTATAGTGGCATCAACTGACTCTGTTCTATCACCTTTATCCATTTTGCTTGAGAAGGTCTTAACACCCTTAGTGAAAAAGACATCATCATTTATTCTTGATACTGGGGCATTCATTAATACCATAAGACATCTAGACCGATTACCTGAACGAACTATACTAGTAACCTTTGATGTAAACAGCCTATATACTTCCATACAACATTCCAAGGGCATTACAGCAACCAGAATACTACTTGAGCAATCTGATAAGGATCCACGGACTATTAAGTTACTGTTGGACCTACTCGAGTTAGTTTTGACGGAAAATTTTTTTCTTTTTGAAGATACATACTATTTACAAATTCAAGGGACCGCTATGGGCTCACATGTCGCACCCCCTTATGCTAATTGTTTCATGTCGAACTTTGAAGATCGGTATGTCTATACCAATGACCTCTATCTGACCCACTGCCTATTTTGGCGCAGGTACATAGACGATATATTTTGTCTATGGAATGGCACCGTTGAGACATTGACACTGTTTCACACACAATTGAATGACATATGGCCCGAACTCACCTTCACTATTACATTTGATCAACAAGAAATTAATTTCTTAGATACTATGATTAAACGGAACACAGAGGGGGATTTATCTATTGATCTCTATGTAAAACAAACGGATAAGAACAATTTACTTTTATATTAGAGCTGTCATCCTAGGGCGGTGAAAAGATCTATCCCCATATCACAATTCCAAAGGGTGAAAAAAATTGTCTCAGATTCGGAAGTCTGTTCGAAACGTTTAGATGAGATGGAAATCAAATTTAAACAGAGGGGTTATCCTCAAAATCTCCTCAACCAATGCCGCAATTTTGATGATCCATCACCTAATAGAGATACACTGAGCAGAATTCCCTTTGTCCACACCTTTCATCCGTTCATCTATAGGCTGCATCAAAAGATCCGCAAACACTGGCCTATGTTACAAAGAAGTTATCCTGATATTCCAGAGTTTAAGAACTTATTCTTACCTTGTTTTAGGAGACCTACTAATCTTAGGAATAAACTAGTTCGAGCCGATGAGGGAACAGCCCTTAAGAAACCCAAACAAACTTTTTTAGACACACACAAGAAAGGTACTTTTCCGTGCCTACAGTGTGCACAATGCACAAACGTTCTAAAAGGTGATAAAATTTCACACCCTAATACAGGAGCTGATATTCCCATTCGTGATTTCTTTACCTGCGACTCAAAATTTGTAGTCTATGCAATAAAATGCCCGTGCGGCAAGGTATATGTTGGTGAAACTACTCAATCTATTAAAGATCGTATATCTCACCACAAGTCGGATATCCGTTGTGGTAGACTTAATTTACCAATACCTTATCATTTTCATACATCTGGTCACACAATAGCACAGTTGAGATTCCTTGTTTTAGAACAGGTACCTCCTTATAGAAGAGGAGGAAACAGAATTAGACAGCTAAAAATCAGGGAGGCGTTCTGGATACATTACTTACAGAGCCTTGAACCTAATGGACTTAATAGAGATTATGATGTCATGAGCTTTCTGTGAAATATCTAATTACATCACCTTTTTTTCTATTTTAGCAACGATCTTGAACTCGTCCCAATTAAGGGTATGGACATATAGAGAGCTATTATAGATCCATTCCCCTTCTTCTTTTACCCCCCTTTTTTTTCCCCTTTTTTTTTTTCACCCTTCCTTTTGGATTTTTATACTCATCCCATTTTCTTTGTTTCATTCATTTTATTAAACTAACTTATTTTTTCTTTCTTCTCATTACAGTTCACCTTTTTGGAGTTCTCATTTCTCAGTCTGCATCTTTTTCAGGCTACATCAGTCTTTCTTCATCTTGTGTTCCACTGCTGCGATTCACCTATGTTATTTCCTGGTGTTTGCGTTCCAATGTGTGTTCCACCGTCGTCACTTCCTGGAGATTCCTGTCTGCGTTCCACCAGTGCGTTCCAGTGACGCACTTCCGCTTTTTTTCTAGCGGACACAGCTTTCTCTTCATTATACTTCCGTTTTCTTTCCTATATATTACTCGGACATACCGCCATAGATAGCGCACCTGCTCCACAAGGCATTTCTGACCGTTACACTGGGCGCTTTTTTCTTTGTATATCACTATACACCAGCAATCCGGTAAGTTTGTTGCTCACATTCTGCATACACAGTTTTTCTATTTGGAACCACCAACATATGGTCACTTCATTATTGTTTTACATACATCTTGCTTTTTTTGTATTTACTTTTTATATATACACCTTTTGTTTGCACTACTTTCCTGAGTCCTAGATACTTATTTTATTATGCTCATTACAATCTCCTTCTTATCTTTCCCCTTTTTCGGATGTACTCTCTGGCTCTTCCTTTTTTACTCATGTCCTTTTTTTATCCGAATTTCTGGCAATTAGCCACTCTAAATTTCTTTTGTTGTTCTCCTTTTTTTGAGACTTGTTCATTTTTGTCTGATTACTTGTTATATGCATTACAGTATGCCACTATGATGGAATTTAACTATCAATTTATCCTGTGTCTTTATATGTCTTTTTCTGTAAAAATTATGATATTTGATTTATATTTATGAGTATGTTAAAATATTAATTTTTTCTTTATTGTTCTGTTTTCTATCTATACATTAGTGTCTGATGAAGGTTGTATTTTGACGACCGAAACGTTACATTGTATGGATTGCTACTTTTGAAAATTACCTTAAGAACAATGAATATTTCATTAAAGAATTTATTTCATATCACTATATGAGTGCCGGATTATATTCTTATATGTAGTAGCGGCTAGGCCTGAGGTGGTCAGCGTTTTGGCGCATATCCTACCTCCTCCGAGGATTGCTGGATGTTTTCCTGCTACTATCCAAGTTCTATGACTCCCGTTAAAACAAAGCTTCAGGTGATAAATGATGGATGAGGTAGTGGCAAAGGAGAAAGAGCAGGAGGAACAGGGACCATTCACATCAATATCAGGCCAGTCAACCAGATATGTCTTGTAGGATATGTTTCTGTAACAAAAGGAGCGGTTCGGCTGCACAGTTATAGGGCATACAGTGAGTGCAATGCCTACCAAAAATTTCGAGGCACTCCAATGCCCCTTGGAAATGACATGGAGGTCAGAGGGCCTTAACTAAACCTTTTTTTCCATTTATAGCAACTGGGTCTCCTGTGCACTGTTGGCCTAAGGAGTGAATGGAAGGCTTTCCAAAAATTATGAGGAACTGCAATGCCCCTTACAAGAACCATGCAGTACAGCATATTACAAACATAAGTCCCATTATTGGGGAGTGGGTCTCCCATAGTATTTGCTTATGCCTTCCAAGCAAAAGCTTCCAAAAATTAGGACGGAGCAACTTGCAATGCCTCTTACAAGAATCATGCAGTACAGCATATTACAAACATAAGTCCCATTTTTGGGGAGTGGGTCTCCCATAGGATTTGCTTATGCCTTCCAAGCAAAAGCTTCCAAAAATTAGGACGGAGCAACTTGAAATGCCCCTTACAAGAACCATGCAGTACAGCATATTACAAACATAAGTCCCATTATTGGGGAGTGGGTCTCCCATAGGATTTGCTTATGCCTTCCAAGCAAAAGCTTCCAAAAATTAGGACGGAGCAACTTGCAATGGCCCTTACAAGAACCATGCAGTACAGCATATTACAAACATAAGTCCCATTATTGGGGAGTGGGTCTCCCATAGGATTTGCTTATGCCATCCAAGCAAAAGCTTCCAAAAATAAGGACGGAGGAACTTGCAGTGCTGGCACCCTGGTGGTATAGTGGTGGTGGAGACTGAGGATAAGGAGAAGAACATAAAACAGCCGAAATGAGGAAGAGTATACCCATGTGTGGGTGTGAAGCGGTGCATGTGAATACACCTCCCAAAATAACACAGTGGATTTGACTTTATGTTACTCTGCTGTCATTTGGTGGTGATGAGAAGTCTGGCCCAATCCAGCCCTTGTTCATTTTGATAAGGGTCAGCTTGTCAGCATTGTCAGTTGACAGGCGAGTGCGCTTATCAGTTATAATTCCCCCAGTGGCACTAAAAACACGCTCCGATAACACGCTAGCGGCAGGGCAGGCCAGGACCTCCAAGGCATACAGAGCGAGTTCATTCCAAGTGTCCAGCTTGGATACCCAATAATTAAAAGGCACAGAGGAATCACAGAGGACGCTGGTACCGTCAGCAAGGTACTCCCTCGCCATCTTTTGAAACTTTCCACTCCTTGTGAGAGTACCCCGCGCCTCAGGGCCTGTAAGCTGGGCGGGTGTCAGAAATCTGTCCCAGAACGTTGACAGTGTTCCCCTGCCTCTGCTGGATTGGAGTTGCATCTCTCTCGCCTGTACACCTTGGTTGGGCAACAAACTGTGACCTCTGCCGCTAGCGTGTTCAGATGGGAATTTTTTTAAGAGTTCTGCAGCAAGGGCCTTCTGGTACTGCCCCATTTTTGTAGACCTCTCCACCTCAGGAATAAGAGAGTGAAAGTTCTCCTTGTAGCGGGGGTCTAAAAGTGTCACCAACCAGTAATGACTGTCACTCAACATTTTGACAATGCGAGGGTCACGGTTAAGGCATGGTAACATAAAGTCAGCCATGTGTGCCAGACTGGTAATGGACAAGATTTCCGTGTCCTCACCAAGATGACGACTGACCATGCTCTCCTCCTCCTCCTCCTCCTCCCCCTGTCCTCAGGCCACCTACGCTGAACCGACGGTATGACACTTGCACAGGTACTACCGTCTACAGCGCATGATAGAAGCTCCTGTTCTTCCTCCTCCTCCTCCTCCTCCTCTCCCTCATTGTCCCCCAATGCACGTTGGGATGAGATGAGGCTGGGCTGTGTGTAATCGCCCACTACGGCTTCTTGATCCATCTCATCATACTCTGGCTGCAATGCCTCCTCTTTAATTCTCTGCAGAGAGCATTGCAAAAGACAGACAAGTGGGATGCTGACAGTAATGATGGCGTCATCGCCACTCACCATCTTGGTGGCCTCCTCAAAGTTTGTCAGGATGGTACATATGTCAGACATCCAGGTCCACTCCTGAGGTCTTATGACTGGAGTCTGACCTGAATATCGATGGCCTTGTTGCATCTGATACTTCACAACTGCTCTCTTCTGCTCACAAATCCTTTGCAACATGTGGAGGGTAGAGTTCCCATGTGTGGGGACATCACACGCCGAAAGCTGCAACCGCTGCTGCAACACAGCAAGGGCGGCGGAAGCTGTAGCCGACTTGCGAAAATGAGCTGACAGGCGGCGTACTTTCATGAGCAGATCTGGCAACTCGGGGTACGATTTAAGAAACCGCTGAACCACGAGGTTAAGCACATGAGCCAGGCATGGTACGTGTGTGATCTCACCTCACCTCAGAGCCGCCACCAGGTTACGGCCATTGTCACACACGACCATGCCGGGATGTAGGTTCAGCGGTCTCAGCCACAGATCTGCCTGCTCTTTCACAGCTGTCCACAACTCACAAGCAGTGTGAGGTTTATCACCTAAGCTTATGAGTTTCAGCACAGCCTGTTGCCGCTTGGCTGAGGCAGTACTGCAGTGCTTCCAGCTTGTAACTGATGTGGTGATATCTGAGATGGAGGCTGAACATGAGGAGGAGGAGGATTATGCGCAGGAGCTATACACTGTGGGGGCAACTATGACTGACATAGGGCCCGTAATCCTCGGTGTGGGGAGGACGTGTTCCGTCCCAAGGTCCGACTGGGTCCCGGCTTCCACAATGTTTACCCAGTGTGCCGTCAGAGAGATGTACCGTCCCTGGCCACAAGCACTTGTCCACGTGTCCGTTGTCAGGTGGACTCTCCCAGTAACTGCGTTGTTGAGGGCACGGCAGATGCTTTGGGACACGTGCTTGTGTAGTGCGGGGATGGCACACTGGGCAAAATAATGTCGGCTGGGGACCGAGTACCGAGGGACGGCCACCGCCATAAGATTGTGAAAGGATTCCGTCTCCACCAGCCTAAAAGGCAGCATTTCCAACGCAAGCAGTCGTGAAATGTGCGAATTTAGGACTGTGGCCTGTGGGGCGTTAGCTGCGAATTTCCGCTTTCGTTCAAAGGTCTGGGATATGGACAATTGAACGCTTCGGTGGGACGTGGACGTGGACGTTGATGCTGTTTCTTGAGAAACTGCCATAACAAGTGAAGACTGAGAGGAGGGGGCATCTTTACATGCAGGATGGACAGGGGGATTGACTTGCACACACAACAGGGGGTTCTATTGCACGCACAACAGTGGAAGAAGCAGTGGTGACACCCGCTGATACTGGTCGTGGACCCTGGGTTTCGCCCCACAAAGTCTGGTGCTTTGCTGCCATGTGCCTGATCATGCTGGTGGTGGTCAGGCTGGTAGTTTTGTCACCCCTGCTGATGCTGGCATGGCAGGTGGAACATATGGCCTTTTGGGGGTTATCAGCAGAGTCTTTAAAAAAATTCCAGACTCTGGAAGACCTACCACTTGTACTGGCAACGTCCCTTGTGTTGGTGTTACGGGGAACTGTTGCCCGCCTTCTGTCTGCGGCCACCACACTGCTTCTTCCTGCCTGTTGGGGTACTCTGCCTCCCACCCCCTGTGTGCTGCTGGCCTCACTCTGCATGTCCTCCTGCCACGTTGGGTGAGTTACTAGATCATCCACCACCTCCTCCTCTTCCACTTGCGCACCACGATGCTCCTCCTCACTTCCTGGCAATTGTGTCTCGTCATCGTCCACCTCTTGTGACAAATTGCCAGCGTCGACTTCCTGTGGCCGTGGCTGTTCAAATATTTGGGCATCGCTACATGGGATCTCCTCTTCCACCACTTCATGCGTATCAGGCGAGGGGCACAAATATGGAAATGGACCAGTGAACAGCTCTTCAGAGTGTCCAAGTGTGGGATCAATTGCTGTCTGACGACACTCGGCATGGTGGGAGGAAGGAGCATCAGGGTGAGGAGGAGTATGCGGTCGAGACTCACGGCTACTAAGAGTTGACCATGTGGAAGACAGACCGGAGGTGGTGGTGCCCAGGTAACTGGAAGTATTATCTGCTATCCAATTAATAACCTGTTCACACTGATCAGTTCTCAATACTGGTGTTGTTCTGTGCTTCCCTAGTAATTCGGTCAAGAAGTGGGAGCGAGAAGATGTGGCTGTTGGTTGTGGCACATTTTCACCTTGGCCACGGCCACGTCCTCTGCACGAACCATCACCAGAACGTCCACTTCCACGTCCCTTGCCACGTGCCTTGCCCATTGTAAAGGAAGTAAAATAGCTTACACTTGCACTATCAATGGAAAAAGGGTAATAAAAAGTAGATTAGAACCGTGGAAGAGGAAAACCACAGTTCTATTTCTCTGGCCTACACCTGACTCTTTTAAACAATCTGAACAATCAGGGAGAAACTATTACTGTTTTTCTTTACGTAAAAAATACCAAAACCTGAATAATAGAGATTTTTTACCGTGGGATGGCAAAACCACAGTTATTGTTTACTGGGGTATACCAGACATTTTTAAATAGATATAATTGCGGCTGAACAGTGAGCGACACACTCAAACTGTGTTTTTTTAGATACCAAAGGCCCAAAACTGGATAGTACAGAGATTTGACCCGTGGAACAGCAAAACCACACTGGGATTTGTCGGGCCTACACCAGACTATTTTCAACAGATATATTTTTGTGTCACAACAGTCAGGAGACACTACTGTTTTTCTTTACGGAAAATATACCAAAACCTGAATAATAGAGATTTTTTACCGTGGGATGGCAAAACCACAGTTATTGTTTACTGGGGTATACCAGACATTTTTAAATAGATATAATTGCGGCTGAACAGTGAGCGACACACTCAAACTGTGTTTTTTTAGATACCAAAGGCCCAAAACTGGATAGTACAGAGATTTGACCCGTGGAACAGCAAAACCACACTGGGATTTGTCAGGCCTACACCAGACTATTTTCAACAGATATATTTTTGTGTCACAACAGTCAAGAGACACTACTGTTTTTCTTTACGGAAAATATACCAAAACCTGAATAATAGAGATTTTTTACCGTGGGATGTCAAAACCACAGTTATTGTTTACTGGAGTATACCAGACTTTTTAAATAGATATAATTGCGGCTGAACAGTGAGCGAGACACTCAAACTGTGTTTTTTTAGATACCAAAGGCCCAAAACTGGATAGTACAGAGATTTGACCCGTGGAACTGCAAAACCACACTGGGATTTGTCAGGCCTACACCAGACTATTTTCAACAGATATATTTTTGTGTCACAACAGTCAGGAGACACTACTGTTTTTCTTTACGTAAAAAATACCAAAACCTGAATAATAGAGATTTTTTACCGTGGGATGGCAAAACCAGTTATTGTTTACTGGAGTATACCAGACTTTTTTAAATAGATATAATTGCGGCTGAACAGTGAGCGACACACTCAAACTTTTTTTTTTTTAGATACAAATGGCCTAAACGTGGATAATACAGAGGTTTGAACTGTGGAAGTGCAAAACAACACTTCTGTTTCTCTAGCCTACACCTGACTATTTTCAACAGATATATTTGTGTCAGAAAAATCAGAGACACGCTTTTTTTGGGGGGGGGGGGACACCAAAAGGTTAATAAGATGGGTATTTGTACAGTGTGAAGGAGGAAAAAAAAAAGAGGATTTAGATGAAAAAAAAAGATTTTTCCTGTCCCCTGAGACATGGAGCTAAGTCCAGCAATTTCAGCAACAGGAGCAGCACACAGGACTGTAATGCATCGTTTGCTGGCATAACCACTGCGTCTCCTATACAGCCTGCCTGCCTGATATCTGGGATGGATATTAGTCCTGAGAAGGACTGTTTGTTTGATCTGGCAGCCTTTGCAGACCCTACAATAACAATTTCGCAGTTTATATCTCTCCCTAAATCAGCAGCGCTGTCCCTACACTGTCTGATCCGGAGCTACTGCGTCCAAGATGGCGGAGCCCGGTTTTAAATACTCGAGGTGACGCTGTGCGGCCAGCCAATCACTGTAATGCCCACAACCAACATGGCTGCGGCATTACAGTGACTGGCTGGCAATCCCTGCATGTTCATTGGCTCTGTAAAGAGCGCCAAACATGCAGGGCGGAGACCCGAGCTCCCGCCCGAGTAACCCGGAAATGCTCGGTGCTCACCGAACATCCCGAGTAGCGTGATGCTCGGGCGAGTACCAAGCAGTGTCGAGCATGTTCGCTCAACACTAGTCATTAGTACTAACTACAATAAAGACCCTGGACTGTTTGAAGCAGACTCTGAACCCTTATTATTGCGGCCTGCACCATCACCCCCAGCATCCTATTACACTGCCCTGAGGCTACACTCTTCCCGTGGGGAGTTATCCTATCCCTGTGCTGCATACCAACATCAGCCTCAGCGGTCTGCCTTGCAGCGGCGGTCATCCCTGACCGCAATCCACGGGTGGCGTAGTTGGACATTCAAAACCCTACAAATAGACTGCCACAGCATTTGGTCTGACCACCCTGAGCCACGGGATCGGGTTGCCACTACTACCCCCAACATTGCACCGAAGCCCGGTTCCGGGTGCCCCACGGCCCAGGGGGTGAGTCAGGTGCATTAACGGATTCCACCACAAGAGGCCCCCACAGCACACACACACCTCCACCTTCCACCTCAGACCACCAGAGGGAGCCTGTTAGGGATATAAAAAGGGAAGGTGGAGCTAGGCAGTCAGTTCCTCTGAAGAGTTCCTGCAGTAGAGAAGCCTGAGAGAGGTCAGTCTGCAGTGGAGCTCAGTCTAGTTTAGAGAACTCAGCTAATAGTTCAGCAGTGGAACACGGGGCTCCTGCTAGCTAGATTCAGGGAGCTCAGTTAGAGCATAAGGTGTGCCGACGCCATAAGAGCGGCAGAAGAAGCAGCCAGCTAACTGCTAGTGTGTATAGCCTAGTGAGGGCCCCGAGTAGGCTGAAGGCTAGAGGAGTGAGTAGCATCGGGGGCAGAGGAGCTGTATAAGCTCACCCCAGAAAACATATACCGGACACCGGGTCCGCGTCTACAGTGCCGTGTATCCCCCTGTAGAGACAACCAGAGACCCCTGGAAGACTTCAAGCTGGGAGCGCGTACTCCAAGAGAAGGCCCTACCACAAAGTCAGTCGGTGCAGGACAGAGACAAAGTTAGGCCTAGCTCCAGGCAGGTCAGAAACTTTCTACACAAAGGCAAGAAACAGGAGGCCCTACACCCGCTCACTGGGGAGGATCCTGATATGCACCCTTCACCCTACAGTGCTCCGGGATGTGCCTGAATTTACGTCAGTAAAAGGTACTGAAGTGACTATCGTGTCTGTCCTTGTTCTTGCTCTGACCCGGCTGGGTCCCATCTGTCCCTGCATCCTTTTTTCCCCGCTGCCCTGAGGCCTAGCTCTACCTGTGGGGAGCTATACCACACAAGCTGCCTTAACATCGGCCTCAGTGGGCTGCCGCAGCACTGGTGATCCTCACCAGACACCACAGGTGGCGTCACAAACTTTAATATCTAACTATCCACCCTTTTTAAAGAGAGGCCCAGAGTACGGGCCCGGGAGCCGACTACCGCGACATCCCCCAAGATCAGGCAACAAGGCCTGGGCGCCGAGTCATTCCCATCCCCTGGGCTACACAGTGACAGCTGGAGAAAGGGACTTAAGGAGATGTGAGGGAATAGGGTCACTGGTGCAGGTGGTAGGGTGAGAAGATGCAAGGAGCCTGATCACTTCATCTTCCGTGACTGGTTCGAAGTCAGAGAGTGAGCAAGATACAATGGGGTGGGGGACAGCATGCATAATGTTTGGGGATTGGGAGAAAATTTCCTGTCAGATATGGTAAATTTTTTCTTTGAAATAATTGGCCAGATCGTCAGCGCTGAGGTCGGTGGTTGGGGCCTGTGCTGTTTGATTGAGGAGAGAATGAAACGTGTCAAAGAGTCGTTTAGGATTATTGGAAAGTGAGATGATGAGGTTGTTAAAGTAGGTTTATTTGGAGAGGTGAAGGGCAGAGTTATGTTTTCAGCATAAATTTTTAATGGAGGAAATCTTCGGGCAGATTAGATTTTCTCTACAGCCGTTCAGCGCACCTGGAGCACCGCTGGAGAAGACGTGTTTGAGGCGTGTGCCAGGGTTGTCGCCATCTATGCCGAATTGTTCTTTGTGTAGGAAGTGCAGCTTCATCCAGGGCGCATAGCATTATTTCATTATAATGCTTCAATGCAGAATCGGGACATGAGAGGGAGGAGATTGGGGCCAATGATGATTGCAACTTTTTCATAAATTTCTGGGTGTTAATGGCGCATATATTTCTATAAGTGTGGAGAGTGGGGGTGTCTTGAGTAGAGTCACAGTTATTGACAGAGAATGAAAGAAGATTATGGTCAGAGAGTGGAAGGGGAGAGTTAGTAAAGTCATGTACAGAGCAAATGTGTTCCCGTCTTCATGTGTAGGAGAATTAGCTAGCTGTGAAAGGCCGAAGGAGGAGGTTAATGATAAAAGATTAGCGGCAGATGGGGAAAGAGAATCGCCAATTGGGATGTTAAAATCTCCCATGATTATTGAGGGGATGTTGCAGGATAGAAAGTTTGGAAGCCAGGCAGCAAAGTGATCCAAGAACTGACGGGAGGGACCTGGAGGGCTATAGAAAGCCGCCACTCACAAGGAGAAGGGCCGGTAGATTCTGACTGTGTGGGCCTCAAAAGAAGGGAAGATAAGGGAGCGTACTGGGGGGATAACGTGGAAAGTACATTTTGTTGAAAGAAGTAGACCAACATCTCCCCTGATCTGTTGTCAGGTCACGGGGTATGAGAGAAGTGTAGGCCACCATAGGAGAAAGCTGCAGCGGCAGTGGTGTCCGACTGCTGGATCCAGATTTCCGTGAGAGCCTGTGGTCACATGACGCCATTGCAGCTTATACATATCATACATTAGCATATATAAATTGATGAGCTGGTATCTGCAGGAAACAAGGTTTATATTCATGCGAACACTGGTATCCATGCTTTGTACCACTTTGGTGGGTCAGCATATATCTCCATCCCTGAAGCGCCGGACTGCGGTTGTGACGCCTCAATTCTCGAAAGAGCCCTTTTAGTCTTGAGTTTATCCTGGGTGTTGGAGGACTTGGTGTCGGGCCCTGTGACGAAGAGATGGGATGTAGCCGTGGCCCGGACCCGACCCGTGCTCAGGGCCGTCACATGAAAAGGCAGATGTTGTGGGCTCGTCCGGGTTGAGTGGCTTACTTTAACGACTACGCCACCTGTGGTGCCTGGTGAAGGGTCACCAGCGCCGCTTCAGTCCGCCGAGGCCTGGTGTCGTGGCGGCCAAAGTTCTCACTGCTCCCCACAGGTGGAGCAAGGCCTCAGGGCAGGCAAACAGG
Source organism: Phyllobates terribilis (assembly GCF_046119375.1). Lineage (NCBI taxonomy): Eukaryota > Metazoa > Chordata > Amphibia > Anura > Dendrobatidae > Phyllobates > Phyllobates terribilis. The sequence goes on along the minus strand of NW_027362764.1, from coordinate 320,265,033 downwards.
ATGGAGGGGGGTAGTAGTGCGGGGAGTACGGGCACCGCGTCGCATGGTATGGCGCATAATGAACAGTCCGGAGGCCATAGGGGTGTACTTCCAAGGCTTTACTCACTTAGAGATGACAGCAGGAAGGCGACTCCCTGCTCCCCGCGGAGTCCTGCGGCCACCAGGGACGGGGGTCTGACTACCTCCGAGAAAGTCCAGTGTTCGGTAGCGACCCTACACCAGAGTGTTCCTGCACTACAGACTTCACCCTTTCCCGTCTGTGCGTGTGTAGATAGGCCGGGTCTCCCTCTGAGCTCCTCTCAGGACTAGGGCACGGGTGGCAATTCCTCTCCATTCGATGCCCGGTGGGATCCTCAGGGCCTAACCGGGCTTTCCCGTCCAGGACATAGAGTACCAGGTCGGGTGTCGAGGGCGGGTACCCCTCTTGCAGCCGGAATCCCTCTGAATAGATCAGGTAGGCGAGGACAGGTGGCGTACTCCGCTCCGTCTGCATCCTCCCCAGGACCCATTTGCTGTGGAGCCACACTCTAGAGCTCCCGGGCCTTCTTGCTCAAGGTCCTCAACCGAGCTGAGATAGTCCTTATCTCCCGCCTGCCCATCATCCCAAGGCCTAGGGACTAGGGCCGTGTCTCCCTCCCCTGCAGGCCCACACAGGATCCACTTTCAGGGTAGGAGATCATGCTCTGACACCAGTCATGGTACGGCCATAATACAGCCGAGTACTGTCAGGAATCAGTCAAGAACAGTCAGAAAACTGAGAACCAAGATGGCCTTAAACTAAATATTAGAATTTTAGCGTAACTAACTTGTAAGTCCTCCACCCTCACCCACTAACTGGTTCCTACCACTTTGTGTTCCCCAGTCTCCCTGTAACCAGGGGAGCAGCACCTGGTGCATACTAGCTCCCTCTGGTGGAGAAATGTGGTGTTGGATGCAAAAGGTTAGGTCACGACTATCACACTGGCCTTACCTCAGAGGAGGAACACTACACTCCATTAGAGAAGTGCAGCATTCCTGTGGCGGTCGGACCCTCAGGGGCGCCACATTCCCCCCTGGTAAAACACAGCACGTCCGCGGGCTGCAAAAGAAGTAACACCCAGGAAATTTTATTTTTATAATAACAAAACTATCTTCCCTTTATGGGAGGCACATTTCTTAAATGTTGCATAACAGGTATAAAAATACAAAACTATAAAATTATAAAAGTGCTAGCATTTTTTCAGAGACATTGGTGCAAACAGACAGGTTAAGGTGCAAAGACGCAGAGTCAGTTCAGAAGTGCGAGGGACCTGTCCTAAACCCCCAACGTTGGCCCTGGGGTGGCTGCAGGGTATGAAGATGCCGAGTTGGACCTCCCGGAGAGCCTCCCTGACAGGTTTTTCTTCTGAGGTCTGGAGGTAGAGAATATCCACGGTTTTGTATAAAACCAATATGGAGCACCTTAAAAGATGCAAACTATATACACAGGGAAAGAGTCTGTCTGCTAGTCCGCAGGGACACGTGTCTCTAGAAACCGGGTAGAAAATTAGGCATAATAGAAAAAAGTCAACTTTTCAAACTTGTGAACAAAACTGCAACTACAGCCGGGGGCTGCTTTAAACCTCGGGCTGTCTTCTTGGAAAGAGCTCATTCCTCCCGACGGAGGCTAGCTGGTCCCCTGAGGCTGAGCGCGGGGTGGCGTCGCTCCCAGACACTTTGTGTACGTCCAGGGCGTACCACCCACGCTCCCCCTGGTGGTGAGAGAAAGTCACTGTGTCACCTGGAAAGAGGTTCCGACCAGGGTGTCCCTTCTTGAGGCGCGGCTCAACGTCTCGCCGACTGACGAACACATCGTCCTGGAACTGGGGACACCGGATGAACCCCCACCCTGCCTTATGGTGGAAACGGACGACTTGGCCTTCGTACCGGGGACTGGGACAGGTGGCCTCCTCCTGACGCGCCCGAGTTTTAGCAGCTTTGGTCCTGAACTCGAGGCGCTCGCAGCGTTGCTCCCGCCGACGCTGCTCCCATGCGAGCTGGAATATCTGGTCGCTGCACCACTGGCTCCTCCTCCGCGCTTCAGCCCGGGTCTCCCGGGGAAAGTCCATTAGGTCACCCCCCTGGTTTTCCCAGGCCCACTCCTCAGCCTCGGGCCAGGTTACTGCTGGTGCTGGTAGCGGGGTTAGAACGGGTTGCTGCGAGTCCTCTGTAGACGCGGATCAGTCCGGGTTGGAGCCGGTAGTTTCCTCCGCAGCTTCAGGCACCTCCGTATCAGGGTTTGGGCGGCATCGCAGGTCCCCACCAACAGCTGCCGATTGCAGCTCTGGTGCCAACGCCTGCTCCCAGGTGACCGCGTGGGGAATTAGGTACTCCGACATGAGGTCCAGAATAGTCACGGTAGGCTCTGCAGCCGGGGCAGGGGTTGCACACTCACCCGCCGCTGGGCCGCTCTCAACCTCTGTCACCGAGTCGACTTGTCCTGGGACCTCTACTCCTTGGCGGCGGTCCCGGATACGCAACAGCATCTCCTCCCGCCACGCAGCCATCGCCGCCTCCTGGGCCTCTTTCTGCCTTCTTAGGAGTTCCGGAGCTTCCTGCTGGAGAAATACTATATCTCCCGGGGTCAACACGCTGCCGCCTTGCTCTCTGCCGGGTGAAGGGCCTGAACCGGGTTCAGTAGATGCGTGGACTTGCTCCCCAGAGGCATCCATGTCTGCCTCCATTGACTGCCATGCTCCGACTGCAATGGCCGCACCTTGTTACTTTTCTTCTTCCTCCTCTTTCGGGGCGGTTCCTGGGCGGAATGCTGACAGGCCCGCCTTCGTTCAGCCCATCCAGTTTGACGGGCATTATCCCGCGGACAGTCTCTGATGGAAGGGGCAGTCCACATTTTTGGCGCCAAGCGGAAGCCCAGCCCACGATGGGAGGCATTCAAAGGCAGTCTTTTCACAGCATTATGGCGCCTGTTCTTCTTGGGCAGGCGACATTTCAAGTGTAAAACGATAGTTCAAGGTGTAAGGCACACAGTACCCGATAGCAATGGGCACTTCTTCCTTTGCTGCGGGCACGCAATCCTGCCGGCTATGCCAGGTTGTGACGCCTCAATTCTTGAAAGAGCCCTTTTAGTCTTGAGTTTACCTTGGGTGTTGGGGGACTCGGTGTCGGGCCCTGTGACGAAGAGATGGGATGTAGCCGTGGCCCGGACCCGACCAGTGCTCAGGGCCGTCACATGAAAAGGCAGATTTTGTGGGCTCATCTGGGTTGAGTGGCTTACTTTAACGACTACGCCACCTGTGGTGCCTGGTGAAGGGTCACCAGCGCCGCTTCAGTCCGCCGAAGCCTGGTGTCGTGGAGGCCAAAATTCTCAATGCTCCCCACAGGCAGAGCAAGGCCTCAGGGCAGGCAAACAGGATGGAGGGGGGTAGTAGTGCGGGGAGTACGGGCACCGCGTCGCATGGTATGGCGCATAATGAACAGTCCGGAGGCCATAGGGGTGTACTTCCAAGGCTTTACTCACTTAGAGATGACAGCAGGAAGGCGACTCCCTGCTCCCCGCGGAGTCCTGCGGCCACCAGGGACGGGGGTCTGACTACCTCCAAGAAAGTCCAGTGTTCGGTAGCGACCCTACACCAGAGTGTTCCTGCACTACAGACTTCACCCTTTCCCATCTGTGCGTGTGTAGATAGGCCGGGTCTCCCTCTGAGCTCCTCTCAGGACTAGGCCACGGGTTGCAATTCCTCTCCATCCAATGCCCGGTGGGATCCTCAGGGCCTAACCGGGCTTTCCCGTCCAGGACATAGAGTACCAGGTCGGGTGTCGGGGGCCGGTACCCCTCTTGCAGCCGGAATCACTCTGAATAGATCAGGTAGGCGAGGACAGGTGGCGTACTCCGCTCCGTCTGCATCCTCCCTGGGACCCATTTGCTGTGGAGCCACACTCTAGAGTTCCCGGGCCTTCTTGCTCATGGTCCTCAACCGGGCTGAGATAGTCCTTATCTCCCGCCTGCCCATCATCCCAAGGCCTAGGGACTAGGGCCGTGTCTCCCTCCCCTGCAGGCCCACACAGGATCCACTTTCAGGGTAGGAGATCACGCTCTGACACCAGTCATGGTACGGCCATAATACAACCGAGTACAGTCAGGCATCAGTCAAGAACAGTCAGAGAACTGAGAACCAAGATGGCCTTAAACTAAATATTAGATTTTTAGCGTAACTAACTTGTAAGTCCTCCACCCTCACCCACTAACTGGTTCCTACCACTTTGTGTTCCCCAGTCTCCCTGTAACCAGGGGAGCAGCACCTGGTGCATACTAGCTCCCTCTGGTGGAGAAATGTGGTGTTGGATGCAAAAGGTTGGGTCATGACTATCACACTGGCCTTACCTCAGAGGAGGAACACTACACTCCATTAGAGAAGTGCAGCATTCCTGTGGCGGTCGGACCCTCAGGGGCGCCACACTGTCCCACCATCCTACAATAGTATATTATGTCTAAATTAAATATAATATAGTGTGTCATCACCTCATACACAAGTATATACAGTAACATGCACATTCATCCACACTCAAAAAAAGGCTCAAAAAACACCACTAGACAACTGGGTATAAAATCCACCTTGCTCCTGTTAATATAAAGGTTTGTAGGGCGTATACCTTCTGAGTATATGCGCCCGACAGTGGGCAGAAGTGCAGTCTGCACCTAGCCTTAATGCATGGAAATATTCCTCACTCCATGTAAAACTGTTCAATCCCAACTCGTTCATTGTCTGACATTGAATATAATGATCTCTGTAGGAAGCCTATAGGCAGTGCGTCACTGTATATGATGTCCCCAACAGCTTCACACCCTCAAGGTTGTTTACAGCAATTCAACTGTGAAATATTCCTGCAGATATCACAAGTGAGCACCAGGGGACTGCAAAGCATCAATGGATTCTTCTCCAAGCAAATTTGTACACTAAAAATATATTCAGTATTTTTGCTAATATCTTTTACACCTGCTTTATGATGTAGATCTGGTGACCTCCAAGTTGTGGAGGTATATAAAACCAAGTTAACATTCCCACAATATAAGATCCCAGGGGCCTACACAGCAGCAGTTGGTAGTGATGCTTCTTGCACAACGTGTTACATAAACCAGCATTTCCGTGTGACGTGGAATTTAATACTTGGCTCAATTTTAAAACGATTTCCTGGACCAATTTTCCTATCCCAAGAAAGTGATAATGCATAATAGGTTGGAAGAAAACAGGTGCTTTTCAGTTTACATGGTAATATTCGTAACTATTTACAGTATATACAGTGGCTTGCGAAAGTATTCACCCTCTTCGCTTTCTACCTATTTTGTTACATTACAGCCTGTGTTTAAATATTTTTATCATCCAATTTGTGTGTGTTGCGTCAGCATTAAATAGTCTAAATTGGTGAAGTGAAGTGAGAAAAATATAGGAATAAATTAAATTTATGGAGTCAAATAACTAAAAATTGGCATGTGCATATGTGTTCACCCCTTTACTATGAAGGCCCAAAACATTTCTGGTGCAAGCAATTACCTTCATAAGTCACATGCTTAGTGAAAGGAAGTCCACCTGTGTGCAATCTAAGTGTTACATGGTCTGTCAGTATATGCACAGCTTTTCTGACAGGCCACAGAGGCTGCAACACCATTAAGCATGAGGCACCACTAACCAAACAACACCATGAAGACCCAGGAGATCTCCAAACAAGTCAAGGATAAAGTTGTTGAGAAGTACAAGTCAAGATTGGGTTTTAAAAAAAATATCCCAATCTCTGATGATCTCCCGGAGCGCCATCAAATTCATTATCATTAAGATTTAAAAAGTGAAAACACAGTAGTTTGACAATAAATGGCTTCACCCAACCAATAACCATGAGTGGAGAAAAAGATTTTTTGTTATCATTCATATTCTCTGAAACAAGGCCAAGAAAGGAAAAATTCTGCCGGGGTATGTAAACTTTTGAGCACAAACTGTATATATTCTTACTACAGCCGCCCGCTTTTAGTCATTGGGGCGGTGCAGAGAGCTGTTAGTCTCTGCTCACTATACTATTAGCGCACTGTTCTCACTCCCAGGACATTGACAACCAGCTGTGAACACATGCCATACACATATGCTGCAGAGCAGACAGTCAATCAATGTGCTGGGGAGTGATTACAACGTGCTCATTGTGTAGTGAACGGTAACTAACAGCCCCTGCACCACCCCGATGACTGGAAGTGAGTGGCTGCAGGGAGAATAAAACCTAATTTTCTCCCTGAAGTTGCTGCTCCAGTAAGGCGGCTAAATAGGATTTAAATGCTATTTACCTGCTGTTTGCACTTACATCTGCAGATAAATGGCATTTCTGGATGCAACAAGTTCCCTTTAAGGATTCATTTGTATGCTGTTTTATATATCATTATTAAATACAAATGTTATAATTATGGGTGCTTACACTTAATAATCAAACATAACATTGTCTATTTGGAGTTGGCTGTCATTGGAAATTGTAAATGTGAAGGTTAATAACAACTGGATAATTATCTTTTATGTAATATCTTTTTTCTGTCTTTTCTGTCTTTTAATAGGATTCAACCTATTAATATATATTAACATTCTACAAGTCCCACTTTATAATCTGTGGCTTTGTGCTTAAAGGGAGTTAAACTATTGAGGCAGATTTTCTCTTCTACAACCAACAGAGCATTATTTCAAGGGTGACAGAAAGACCCTCAGTGAGAGATTTGCAGGGTATCAGACAGCCGCTGATGAGCATGCCAGCCGTCCAAAGAGCCCAGAAATGCACAGGTATATGCCAGGGGTGCTATAATACTGTCATCATGCATGCCAATCTGTTCATATTAAATAATGCAATATTATTTTGCTTATAATTAAAATTAATTTCATTGGGATGCTTTCTATTGGGGATGGCTATCTTTTTGGGTTAATGTGCAAATGGCCATTTATCTCTTTTCTGGTCTTATGAAGTTCCACATTATACTAGTATATAATGCTGGAAACCATTCTTGGATTATCACATATACCTTAAAGAGGTATTCCCATCCCCAAGATCATATCACAATATGTAGTAGGTATAATAATAATATTAGCAAATGCCTCCAATTAGAAATGTAGTATAGTTCTTCTGATTCACTATGTCACTTACCCCATGTGCAGGGCATTGAGGACCTTAGGTATCCATAGTTATGACCACATGACAAAAAGGAAGGAATTGATGCATATTATATGTTTTGTGTTCCTATAAGCTTTATTAACTTACAACCCCAAAAATCCTTTAAGTACTAGGTTTTCCTGTGTCTTCATGTATAATGAATTATATAATTTAGTATACATCTGCACTGTGTATTGTTTTGTGTGAATATCAGGTTTTCTCCCATAAAAAAAGAAAATTTCCTTATGTATTTTTATGTTGCTTATATTTTCAGATATTTTGATTCTGATCACTAGATTTAGTTTTTTCCAATATAAACTAAAGCCACCAACATTTAACTGGTCTATAACCACAGCCCATCTGTGGCACCCTGCTACACACAGGTACCACAGGACCCAAAGGGGTGCATGGACGGACTTCTCCACAAGAAGCCCTTACTACACACAGACACCTCCACCCTTCCACCTCTTACCACCAGAAGGAGCCATTTTAGGGATATATATACTGGAGGGTGGAGTTAGGTAGGGAGAGTGTGCTGGCACTTGAGATCAGTGAAGAAGCAGCACCTGTTGAGCTGCTGTGCTGAGGGCAAGCCAAGGCCTAAAGCATGAGCTGAAGCCTGAGGGCCTAGAGCGTGGCCGGAGGCAAGGAGAGGAGAGAGGAGTTAAGGGGGCAGAGGAGCATCTTAAGCTCACCCCAGAACACAAGCCGGACACCGGGTCCACACCTACAGGATCCTCTATGCCCAGTAGGAATAACCAGTATACCAGGAGGATTCCAGACCCCTGGTTGACCTGAAGCTACAATTATCTACAGAACTAGGAACCACGAAGGCCCCAGCGTCCAGGGATAGTGGTAGCCAGAGAAAAGTTCTTACTACCAAGCAGACAGGTGGGAGAGAGAAGCAGTACAGAAACTAGGCCTAGTTCCAGGCTGGCCAGGAGCTTCAGAAAGAGAGAGGAAGAAACGGATCAGGAGGCCTACTACCCACTCACTGGGGAGAGTCCAGAAGTGCACCCTTCCTACTAAGTACCCTGGACCATACCTGCCGTTTACACCAGTAAAGGTACTGAAGCGAATCCCCTGTGTGCGTGTCCGTCATTCCCCCTGACCCGGCTGGGCCACCTCTCACCTGCATCCCTTCCATCAACCCTGCCCGGGAGCCCACTTCGCCTGTGGGGAGCAGAGACATCTCAGCTGCCATTCCATCACCCCCGGAGGTCTGCAGCAGCGCAGGTACCCATTACAGGTTTTTGTGCCCATTGCCACCGGGTACAGTGTGCCGTATTTGAACTGTGTTTGAACTGTGGTGAACATCGCCACCATTACCGCGTCGTCGCGCGGGAAGAAGAGGGGCGTAACCAAGAGAACCAAAGAGGCGTGACCGTTGGTAGCGCGCGACGCCCAAGTCCCACCTCGGGCTCTGATGCCGCACCAGGAAGCGTCAGGTCCTGGAAGGAGACCGCCATTTGCGGAGCTGCGGTCTACCCGATAAAAGCAAAGAAGGTAGGCTACGGTTTACTGGGGGGGAGCAACCATGGCCGACGACCAGCAAAACGCCGGAGCACCGGTTAAAGCTCCCGATGCTCAACTCGCGCCCGCCGCTGCTCAGGCCGGAGCGGCCGCTCCACCAGCAGAGGTCGTGACTCCAGTGATACCCATGGCCCTGCCGTACGTCCTCGGAGCCAAATGGCTTCCCCAGTATGACGGCAAACCAGACACCCTGTCTGGGTTCAAAAGAAAAATATGCAGTGTATTGGACATGTACTCAATGACTGGTAAACAGAGAGCCGCTGTTGTGCTGGGACAATTGGCTGGTCCCGCAGAGCGGGAAGTTGAGACCTGGCCAGCAGCAGACCAGGAATCAGTATCTATTATATTTAAGAGACTGCAAACTGTCTTTGAAAACCGCACTGAGACAGATCTTCGGATGAGGTTCTACCACTGTACCAAGAAACCTGAGGACAGTATCCGGGACTATGCCTGACGTTTACAAGAGGCCCTGCGGGCCCTGAAACAAGTTAGTCCAGCCAGCATACATGATACAAAATGCTGATAGAACAATTCATCCGGGGGTTAAGGTCTCAGGAGGAGAGCAGAACTGTACGGTGGTGGGCCTTAGATCATCCAAATGCCACCTTTGACGCTCTGAAGGACATGGCTATTAGGGGCCTTCAGCCCCTGGAAACAGCAGATACTGCTATCCAGCGTTACCAGGGTGGGGCCACCCCAATGCCCACAGCACTCACTGCCCCTTCATTAGCGGCTGAGGCAAAAGTGCAAACAGCGTCCCCTATCGAGCTGGACAGCCTGCGCTCTGAAGTGCGTCAGCTAAGTAAAACCCTGACCACTGTCCTGAGCGCCCTGCAGCTACAGACGGAGCCCGAGCCGGATGGAAAGATCCTACTCGCCGACAGTCCTGAGGAGGTCCCCTGGATGAGGAGAAGAGGGAGGACAATGCCACCCCGTGGGAGGACCAACGACCGACCTCGCCCTCCTGGTGAACTCATTTGCTACCGTTGCCACAAGGCAGGCCACACCACATGGACCTGTCCTTTAAACGAGCAAACCCTGGGGCCAAGGGCCGACACCCAGGAGTAGATCAACCAGGCCCATTGAGCTGGTACGACCGGTTTGTATGAGAAAGGCCTTTCATGTCCATCGTGCTGGATGGCATAGCAACACCTGCACTACTGGACACCGAGTCACAGGTAACCATCATACCTGATGTCCTCTACAAAAGGTACTGGTCCATAGATGAACTCCACCCGCCAGACCCAAACCTCTCTGTGTATGCCTCCAATGGCCTTCCTCTTAACCTAGTCGGAGTTAAGGATGTGACAGTGATGGTGGGAAGAGTGGAACTAAAGGACCAAGGACTGATTGTAATAGAGTCTAACCCTGGTGATACAAACCCATATATGATACTTGGTACAAATGTTGTTGGTAACTGTTTGGGAGAAGTGTTGTTCTTACTCCAACAGATTGCTGACACTGCCAGACCAGGGCAGAGGAAGGTGCTCCAGAAGGAAATTTGCGCCCTCCTGTACCAGCAACAGGTAAAACTAACAGGTGGTGAGATTGGTAAAGTAAGGGTGACAGACCCGATACCCATTGTGATTCCCCCACTAAGTGAAATGCTGATTTGGTGTAGGGAAGCAATAGGTCTCAAGGGACAGAACTACCAGGCCATAGTAGAGCCCGTTAACTCAGAGCACAGACCTACACTCCTAACTGCTAGAGGGGTAGTTGATGTGCGCAATGGAAGGGTACCCGTGCGCCTCCTAAATTGTGGGGAGGAGGAAGTCAAATTGCCAAGATACGCCACTGTTGCCAGACTGTATACTGTTAATAATAACGCCATACACACAGAGGAATCCTTGACCCCACCAGATACCCCACCAAAACCAAGCTGGAGGAATGGTGTCAACAGCTCCATGTTGGAACTGACGCCACTCCTGTCCATCAAAAGCACGGTGTCTACAGAGTGGTTCAGGAATATGAACAGGTGTTTAGTAAACACTCACTTGATTTTGGAAGGGTCAAAGGGGTACAACACCACATGCCCACAGGTAACCATCCACCCATTAAGGAGCGTTACAGACCCATACCACCAGTACATTACCAAAAAGCAAAAGAAATGTTGCATGACACGAAAAAGGCAGGGGTAGTAAGGGATAGCTGTAGCCCCTGGCCAGCTCCCATGGTCTTGGTCAGAAAGAAGGACGGTAGCATGAGGATGTGTGTAGATTATAGACAAATTAATCGAATAACACATAAAGATGCATACCCTTTGCCCTGTATAGAGGAATCCCTGGCAGCACTAAAATTTGCTAATTATTTCTCCACATTGGATCTCACTAGGTGGTACTGGCAAGTCTCTGTTGCTGAGGAAGACCGGGAGAAGACAGCCTTCACTACCCCGATGGGTCTATGCGAATTCAACAGCATGCCATTTGGACTCTGCAACGCACCCGGAACGTTCCAGAGGTTGATGGAGTGTTGTGACGTGCCCCCTGGGCCGTGGGGGACACCCGGAGCCGGGCCTTGTAGATGCTCGGGGGTTGTAGTCACTGTGGTGGCGACCCGGTTCGTGACCCAGGGCGGTCAAACCAGGGTAGTCTATGTGTATAAATGTTAATGTCCGACAACGCCACCTGTGGAATGCGGTTATTGTGAACCGCCGCTGTGGAGCAGTCCACTGAAGCTGGTGATATGCGCAGCAAGGTAGTGTAACTCCCCACTGGAAGAGTGTAGCTTCAGGGCAGCTTGAGTGGATGATGGTGGTGATAGTGCAGGGTGCCGCGGTGTAAGAAGAATTACAGAGTCCAGATGATGCAGTCCCAGATCTTTTACTCACAGTTAAGCAGTTCCACTTACAGGGCCAGTATAAGAGCCCACGACGTCCTGTGCTCATGCAGTAAGGGGCTCAGTCGACCCTCGCGTATCTCTGGAGCATTTAGCAGGACCCCCTTCAGTGTGTCCTCTCTGGCCTCTCTCCTTGTACCTCACACCTAGCGGCACCTCTGTCCAGTGTCCTCGGGCCTTGGCGGGCGACGTGTGTTTCGTCCCCTGACCCTATGTGGATACTTTTCTAGTGACTGGTGTGGACGGCTTGTTGTACTTGAAGTGCTGCAGCCTCCGGTTCCCAGTTGAGCCCTGTAGTCTCTACTGGCAGCGGCGGGCATACGGGTGGCAGCTGCACGGCCCGTACCCCTAGGGTCCCCTCTCTCCTCGTTCCTGGAGCCGTCCTGCTCCCTCTCCTTTCCAGGCGCAGGCCTCTTGGCAGGGCCTGCCTGTGGAGCAGAGCTCATACAGAGCCCCTGCTCCTGTCACTTTCCTTCTCTGACTGACTCTCCACCCTGAACCAAAATGGTTCCTACTTTTATACCTCCTACTCAGTGCTCCCAGGATCTACGTCCTCCACCCATCCACTACCTAGTTCCCCCTCTCTAGGTGGTCCCCCCCCCACTCCAGCCAGGGATCAGGGACAGTTGTGCTCTCCCATAGGAGCATTGTCGCCCTGTCCCCCGGAAATGTGGTGTAGTGGATGTAGTGTTAGGATCCTGAGCCATACTCCTTCCTTACCTGAGAGTGAGATACCACACCTCTGGGTGAGATGCAATACCTCTGTGGCAACCGAACCCTCAGGGGCGCCACAGTTGCTTGGGACACCAGAACTTTGAGACAGTGCTGCTATACCTGGATGACGTTATCGTGTACTCGAGGACGTATGAAGACCATCTAAAGCACCTGGCAGAGGTATTTGAGGCATTTTCCTGGTATGGGATGCAACTAAAACCTTCCAAGTGCCACCTGCTCAAACGGAAGGTTCAGTACCTGGGACACGTAGTCAGCTCAGAGGGGGTACCACCAGACCGGGAGAAGGTCACTGCCATCCAGAAGTGGCCTGAACCAAGGAACATCAAAGAAGTATGTCAATTTCTGGGACTGGTCGGGTACTACAGGAGGTTCATTAAGGACTACACCAAAAAGGCAGCACCTTTACAAGATCTCCTAGTAGGACAGTCCAAAAGAGGTAAAAGTCCCCCATTCCAGTGGGGCAAAGAACAGGCTGAGTCCTTTGCGTTAATGAAGGAAGCCCTAACCGGTGAGGAAATCCTGGCTTACCCCAACTACAGCCAACCTTTCCTGTTATACACAGATGCCAGCAATGAGGTACTGGGAGCTGTGTTGTCCCAGAAGCAAAACGGCAGAGAAAACGTAATTGCCTATGCCAGTAGGAAGCTTCGACCTACTGAGAGGAACCCGGAGAATTACAGTTCCTTCAAGCTGAAGTTCCTGGCCTTGGTCTGGGCTATCACTGAAAGATTAAAACATTACCTAGGCTCAACTAAATTTACAGTCTTTACTGATAATAACCCCTTGACACACCTGGAGACAGCCAGGTTGGGAGCCATGGAACAGCGTTGGGTGGCCAGATTGTCGAATTACCATTTCAGAATCAGGTACCGGGCAGGTCACAAGAACACCAATGCTGATGCCCTGTCAAGAATGCCCCACCAGTCGGACACTGAGGACGACGTGGATGACCTAGAAGAAATTGAATTACCTGCTTTCCACAGTAATGGAATGGTCCACGAGCAACACACCTCCAGAAGACGCCATGGTAAGACGCTAAACCCTTTACCTCATCACAGCTGGAAGGAGACCCAGGACAGTGACTCGGTTGTCAGCCTCATCAAAGGACTGATAACCCAAGAAGGTTCTCACCTGGAGAAGGCTGCTCCTCCACAAGCCAAACACCTGTGGAACGAGAGTAGCCGGCTGTTCATCTACAGAGGAAAGCTGTGCAGGAGGTATGTCAACCCTAGAACCCATGAAATGGTGTGGCAGATTGTAGTGCCTAGGACAGATATCCAGATGGTGCTAGAGGCCTACCATGACCAAGCAGGTCATTTTGGCTGGAAGAAGCTGGAAACCCTGCTGAAGGACCAGTTCTATTGGGTTGGAATGCGGAGTTCCATAGAAAGGTGGTGCCGGAATTGTGGGCCCTGTAGCCTCAGAAGGAAAGACTATGGAAGTCAGAAAGCACCCTTGCTGTCCATCAAAACAACCCAACCCCTGGACATTGTCGCTCTGGATCACATCAAACTGTCGCCCAGCAGATCAGGCTATTCCTATGCCCTGACCATGGTGGATCACTATTCCCAGTTCCTGGTGGTAGCCCCTGTCAAGGATCGCACAGCAGAAACTGCAGCAAGAACATTCCAAACCTACTTCTGCAGGCCCCATGGATACCCGGACAAGGTGCTAACAGATCAAGGCCCTGCCTTTGAAGCTGAGCTGTTTAAAGAATTCTGTCACCTGTATGGATGCAAGAAGATTCGGACTACACCATATCATCCTCAAACCAACGGTATGTGCGAGAAAATGAACAACATCGTCATTGACCTGTTAAAAAGCCTACCTTTGTAAGAGAGGAACCAGTGGCCAGACAAACTACCTGACCTGGTGGACCTGTATAACCACATACCTGTGAGTTCTACTAATTGTACCCCAGCGTACCTCATGAGAGCAAGACCTGGAAAATTGCCCATGGACCTGGAATTCGGAGTGGTAGAACCTGCTGCAGATGTATCCACTGAAGACTGGGACACAAATCGGCAAGAGCAGTACAGGAAAGAACAGGCCTGTGTTGAAGAAAGCCTAAACAAAGTAAGAGAAAGACAAGAAGACCAGTATAGCAAGCATGCACCAGCAGAAATCTTGGCACCCGGAGAAATAGTTATCCAAAGTCTATATGGGAGTATAATCAGACGTTCATGTGTCTGCAACTATAAGAACCTACATACGTGACACAAGAACTGTAATCATATAAAATATAACATTTATTGATCGATGAAGACAATAAAAATACATGTAAGTTAAAATGAATAGGGAAAGGTAACACAACAGAAGGGTCACAGGAGACAGTAGTAGCTATGACATAATTTTCATGCAGGAAATCAATTAATTATAAACCAAAACAGGACATAAATGTGCAACAAAATCTCTAAATAGATTCCAAAGTAAAGTGCATAGTGCTGGTCTATGGAGATAGAGATATAATTATACAGTCATTGAAATGGTAAGTGTGGCAAATAAGTGTATGAAACATGTAGTAGTAGCATAGCCTATACTGACCCGAGTGACCAGATCCAACACGCGTTTCGCCAGGGGCTTTGACGAGGATATCATATCACAGTGATCTTGGGGTTCTTCTTTACCTCTCTCACCAAGGCTCTTCTCCCACGATTGCTCAGTTTGGCTGGATGGTCAGGTCTAGGAAGACTTCTGGTGGTCCCAAACTTCTTCCATTTAAGGATTATGGAGGTCACTGTGCTCTTAGGAACCTTTGAGTAATGCAGAAATTCTTTTGTAACCTTGGCCAGATTGTGCCTTGCCACAATTCTGTCTCTGAGCTCCTTGGGCAGTTCCTTTGAGCTCATGATTCTCATTTGGTCTGACATGCACTGTGAGCTGTGAGGTCTTATATAGACAGGTGGGTGCCTTTCCAAATCAAGTCATATCAGATTAATTAAATACAGCTGGACTCCAATGAAGGAGTAGAACCATCTCAAGGAGGTTCACAAGGAAATGGACAGCATGTGACTTAAATATGAGTGTCTGAGCAAAGGGTCTGAATACTTATGACCATGTGATATTTCAGCTTGAATTTTTCAATAAATTTGCAAAAATTTCTACATTTCTGTTTTTTTTTTTCAGTCAAGATGGGGTGCAGAGTGTACTTTAATGAGAAAAAAAAATAAACTTTTTAGAATTTACCAAATGGCTGCAATGAAACAAAGAGTGAAAAAATTAAAGGGGTCTGAATACTTTCCGTACCCACTGTATTGGGTATCTGCGTACTCAGGAGAAATTGTACAACAAATTTAGGGGTCCATTTTCTCTTGTTACTCTTGTGAAAATAAAAAAATTGGGGCTAAGGCAACATTTCTGAAAGGAACAATGTAATTTTTTTTTCCACAGTTCAATGTATAAAATTCTGTGAAGCACTTGGGGGTTCAAGGTGCTCACCACATATTTAGATAAATTCCTTGAGAGGTCTAGTTTCCAAAATGGGGTCACTTGTGGGGGGTTTCCACTGTGTAGGCACATCAGGGGCTCTCCAAAAGCGACATGGTGTCCGCTATTGATTTTAGTCAATTTTGCATTCAAAAAGTCATATGGTGCTCCTTCCCTTCCGAACCCTGCATTAGTTTTCCACCACAGATGGGGTACTGGCGTGGTCAGGAGAAATTTCACAAAAAAAAGTATTATGTATTTTCTCTGGTTTAAGGGCATGAAAGTTAGAAAATTGCGACATTTTCTCTAAATTTCTGATCTTTTCACAAATGAACGCAAAAATATTGTCCTAAATTTACCTCTAGCATGGGCTACAATGTGTCACGAAAACAACGTCTCAGATTCAGTGGGATCTGTTGAAGCAATAGCGTTATTACCACTTAAAGTTACCCTGGTCAGAATTGAAAAAATTGGCCTGGTCATGAAGGTGAAAACTGGCTACGGCATAGGCGTTAAAGGTGGTGACTTTAGTTTATATTGGGTAAATCTGGTGACAGGTTTCTGTTAAGGAAATATGATAGTAAAAAAAGATTTATAAGGAGTAACTTTTTTTTCTCTGCATCTCTTAACTTGTAGGAGGATAGATCTGTCACCCAATATCCAGAGAAAACATGCAAGTATGCAGAATGAAGATAAGGTCTTTGTAGTCAAGGTTTGTTTCTTTTCCTTTAAAATTTGAATAGTCTTCTTTGGAGCTTTTTTTAAATCAATTCAGGAGTAATTTTTAACAGGATGTGAAACATAATTGAACGAGTTATACTTTTGTGGCAGAAAAACATAATCTAAATGCTCATATCTAATGTGCCTATGCGGAGAGAGGTTTTACTAAATTCAGAGTAAAAATTGCTTGTTTTATGTAGAATTCCATCATTGTTTAAAGGGTTTGCTAAGGCTAATAATTCGTAGTATAACATGATAATATCATCTTTGTGGTGGTCTGGCACCCAAACAATTAACAGTTTTACTGCTGGTTACAGACAGTGAACAGTTTAACCAGTTTACTGGCCATTGTCGAAAACTGCATCTTGTCTCCTATTCATTTCAGCAAGAGCCCCGTTAATTTAATCACTTTGTACTTCATAACGTAATGGTACATCACCATCAGGGTGTGCATGTATGGAGCAGGTTCTGCCCCTGACAACAGCGAGCTCTGATCGCTGCTTTTTAACTTTATACAGTACAGACCAAAAGTTTGGACACAACTTCTCATTTAAAGATTTTTCTGCATTTTCATGACTATGGAAATTGTACATTCACACTGAAGGCATCAAAACTATGAATTAACACATGTGGAATTATATACTTAACAAAAAAGTGTGAAACAACTGAAAATATGTCTTATATTCTAGGTTCTTCAAAGTAGCCACCTTTTCCTTTGATGACTGCTTTGCACACTCTTGCCATTCTCTTGATGAGCTTCAAGAGGTAGTCACCGGAAATGGTCTTCCAACAATCTTGAAGCAGTACCCAGAGATGCTTAGCACTTGTTGGCCCTTTTGCCTTCACTCTGTGGTCCAGCTCACCCCAAATCATCTCGATTGGGTTCAGGTCTTGGGACTGTGGAGGCTAAGTCATCTGGCGTAGCACCCCATTATTTTCCTTCTTGGGCAAATAACCCTTACACAGCCTGGAGGTGTGTTTGGGGTCATTGTCCTGTTGAAAAATAAATGATGGTCCAACTAAACGCAAACTGGATGGAATAGCATGCTGCTGCAAGATGCTGTGGTGGCCATGCTGGTTCAGTATGCCTTCAATTTTGAATAAATCCCCAACAGTGTCACCAGCAAAGCACCCCCACACCATCAAACCTCCTCCTCCATGCTTCACGGTGGGAACCAAGCATGTAGAGTCCATCCGTTCACCTTTTCTGCGTCACACAAAGACACGGTGGTTGGAACCAAAGATCTCAAATTTGGACTCATCAGACCAAAGCACTGATTTCCACTGGTCTAATGTCCATTCCTTGTGTTCTTTAGCCCAAACAAGTCTCTTCTGCTTGTTGCCTGTCCTTAGCAGTGGTTTCCTAGCAGCTATTTTACCATGAAGGCCTGCTGCACAAAGTCTCCTCTTAACAGTTGTTGTAGAGATGTGTCTGCTGCTAGAACTCTGTGTGGCATTGACCTGGTCTCTAATCTGAGCTGCTGTTAACCTGCGATTTCTGAGGCCGTTGACTCGGATAAACTTATCCTCAGAAGCAGAGGTGACTCTTGGTCTTCCTTTCCTGGGGCGGTCCTCATGTGAGCCAGTTTCTTTGTAGCGCTTGATGGTTTTTGCAACTGCACTTGGGGACACTTTCAAAGTTTGCCAATTTTTCGGACTGACTGACCTTCATTTCTTAAAGTAATGATGGCCACCCGTTTTTATTTACTTAGCTGCTTTTTTCTTTCCATAATACAAATTCTAACAGTCTATCAACAGGACACAGGACTATAAACTGTGTATCCACCAGACTTCTGCACAACACAACTGATGGTCCCAACCCCATTTATAAGGCAAGAAATCCCACTTATTAAACTTGACAGGGCACACCTGTGAAGTGAAAACCATTTCTGGTAACGACCTCTTGAAGCTCATCAAGAGAATGCCAAGAGTGTGCAAAGCAGTCATCAAAGCAAAAGGTGGCTACTTTGAAGAACCTAGAATATAAGACATATTTTCAGTTATTTCACACTGTTTAGTTAAGTATATAATTCCACATGTGTTAATTCATAGTTTTGATGCCTTCAGTGTGAATGTACAATTTTCATAGTCAGGAAAATACAGAAAAATCTTTAAAAGAGAAGTTGTGTCCAAACTTTTGGTCTGTACTGTATTTATACATGTTAATAAGGTCCCCTCTGAGCCTCTTTTTTCTAAGCTAAACAAGCCCAAGTTTTTCAACCTCTCATCATATCAGAGGCCTTCCATCCCTTGTAATAATCTAGTTGCCCGCCTTTGAACTGATTCTAACTTCTGAATATCCTTTTAAATATGTGGAGCCCAAAACTGAATCCCATATTCCAGATGTGGCCTCTCCAGTGATTTATAAAGGGGTAACAGTACATTGGGATTGCGGGATTTTATCTCTTTTCATACACCTTAAAATCTTGTTCTCTTTTGCGGCTGCTGCTTGACATTGAGTACTGCTGCTCAACTTACTTGTAACCAGAATACCCAAATCCTTCTGTTCTGTAGTCCCGAGTATACTCCCATTTAATGTATATGCAGCAATGGGATAGGATCCGTCCTAGGTGCATTACTCTACATTTATCTACATTAAACCTCATCTGCCAAGTGTTTGCCCATTCACTCATCTTTTCCAGCAGTTTAGACAGTAATGGCTGTGTGTTGAGTTATTTGGAGAGCACACCAAATTTACACTCATACAAGCTGTACACTGACTACTTTACAAGTGTCATATCTTCAGTGTTGTCCCACAAAAAGATATAATAAAATATTTATTTACAAAAATCTGAGGGGTGCACTTACTTTTGTGAGATACTGTATATTTAAAGAAAATCCTAATTATCAGCCTTAAATGTCTGCTTATTTACATCAGACACAGGCCTTCATAGCTAGCATGGAGCATGTACTAACCTAGTGATGAAGTGCTGGGTAAAGCCATGCAGTTCATGTCATGTTGACTTTAAAGCATGTGTTCTAGATGTCATTTCTTAATGTCAGCCTGTTGACATTCTCCATGTCGGTGAGGCTGTGTTTTTTTTCTCTTCAGTGAATCAGTCATTGACTTTTCATGGATATTTACCTTGTGCGTGGCAGTAAAGAGACATTTTTAATTCCTTATATAGGGCTTGTGCCCAGGTGAAAAATGTTTTTATTTTATTCACAATGCTTCACTGAGTAATCATTTGTTTTTAATCTGTCAGTGATATGAGCCTTTTTATTTACTTCAAATTTCTGTGGTTTATACAAGGGGGTGTGTCTCACACGGTTCTCTGAGGGCGAGTATTTAGGCTCCTCTGCATTATTACCATGAGAACTATTCCTCCTTAGAAAAGACCATAAAAATGCACTAAATAAAAGGCCTATATCGCCGCAACTGTATGGCTGGTTAAAAAAAGCACTAAATGGAATTCTCATAGTAGTAGTAGAAACAAAATAAGCGGCAAAGGCTGCCCACTTTTGACCTGGGGACAGCTCTTTTTTTTAAGGAGGAACGCTATTTGCATACCTTTTTTCAGCGAGCAGGTTCTTATTTTTTCTTTTTGTTTTTTACTCAGTTGTAGGCAGTGAATTTTGAAAAATGTCTGCTATATTAAGGCTGTGTGCCCACGATGCGTTTTTAATGCGTTTCTGCAGCGTTATTGCAGCTGCGGAAACGCTGCAGAAACGCATTAAAAATGCATGGTAGAAGGGCAGCAATGTTCCCCAATGATAATCCCCATGTGCTGTGCACATGCTGCGGAAATTTCCGCTGCGGATTATCATTGCGGAAAAAAACGCAGCACTACCAATTATTTTGCGGAAGTGCTGCGTCTTCGCCGCCATTGACTTGCATTAGACTGCATGGATTACGCATCACTGTATATGTAGATGAGTAATCCAAGCGTTCTAATGTGCGGATGGTACCCTGGTGTAGATGAGAGGAGAGTCTCATCCACACCCAGGTACCATTAAAAAATAGAATAAAATAAAAAATAAATGTATATTTTACCTTCCGGCAGCCCGCGCTGCGCTCCTCCTTGCTTCCCAGCACTTTGCAGTGAATTGAAGGACCTGCGCTGATGTCAGAGTCATGTGACGGGTCACGCGACGCTGACGTCGGCAGGTCTTTCAATTCACCGCTGCCGGCAGTCGGGACCGAGCGAAACAAGCCAGCGCGGGCCATCGGAGGGTAAGTATATATTTGTTTTATTATTTTTAACACTCTCTCGGGTCACACCATGTAAATCCATGCTGTTTGCATGAATTTATATAGTGTGACCTAGCTGTCACAAGCACTTTCCAAGTGATGCTAATCGCTTGGAAAGCGCTTGTCAACCCGCATGCGGAAATGCCAGTGAATAACGCTTAATTTCTGCATGTCCCTGGCAGGAAAACGCATGTACAATCCACATGTACAATCCGCATGCGTTTTTTTCTGCCAGGGAGATGCAGAAACGCTCAGGAAAAAATCCTGAGCATTTCTGCATCGTGGGCACATAGCCTAAGAATGGAAAGTCTCCTGTAAGCATATAGGAATACTAATCTGTCATGGTGAATTTACAAATGTGAAGCAACCTAAGGATGCAAAACAATAGCACTTGCTTGTAAACTAAGCAAACAAAATCTATTTGTCTAGCATGATGACCGAGATGATGGAGTGGATTA
Source organism: Phyllobates terribilis (assembly GCF_046119375.1). Lineage (NCBI taxonomy): Eukaryota > Metazoa > Chordata > Amphibia > Anura > Dendrobatidae > Phyllobates > Phyllobates terribilis. The sequence goes on along the minus strand of NW_027362764.1, from coordinate 320,243,985 downwards.
CTGGGCAAGGAGAGCAAGGGGACGGGGCAACTTCCAGCGTGGAAGAGGAAGGTTCCCTTTCAAAAAGTCTGGTAGTAGTCTGAAATGGACGCATGACAAGTACCAGGGAGACGGCCTTGTAGATGAAGAAGATGAAACAATGGAAGACAGGCGCAAAGATGAAAAGGTAGAAAATTGACTATCACTACCTGATGGTATTCATTCTTTATATAATAACAAACATAAGTAGTCACTCAAGTTACCAGTTGAATATGTTGTATGTGTAGAGCTTAACATGATGATTTTTTTCTACTTATACCATCTTTTAGTACTTGAGTCCATACAATGATTAGCTGCTGAATTATAAAATGTCATACCGTCAGTCTATATCTGTAAGTACTATAAGATTCTCCAGTGTATCTGTGATGCAGCTTCATGCACCTTTTGGTCTGCTCACTAGTGTTGAGCCACCCCCGTAGTGTTCGAGTTCGGTTCGGTTCGTCGAACACCCGTGTGTTCGCCGAACTGTTCGTCGAACTGTTCGTCGAACACCTTCGAACACCGTTAAAACCAATGGCAGGCAAACAAAAACACATAGAAACACATAGAAAACACCTTCAAAGGTGTCCAAAAGCTGACAAACTGCTCAGAAGACACAACTAACACATGGAAAAGTGACAAGTACATATAGTCATGCGAAAAGAAAAGAGGTGGAGGAGTAAAAGGAGGGGGAGACACAGATATAGGCATGTCATGCCCTTCTAAAATCCAAAAAGTGAGAAGCCGAGACGGCCAGTCCGCTCCTGCCCGTGCCACCTCCGTGTCGCCGGGTTTGTGCCAGAGCCGCGGTGAACCCTGACGGCCAGCCCCCCTCTCCCAATACTGGTGCCTGTCCGCTGGTGGGTCGAGAGAGCCCCCCTGTGGTGGAGGCAGCTCTAAGCTTTTTAATTTAAATTGTCCCTCTAATTTGAATGAATACACTTTAAATCCATTTACAAGGATCTATTGGAGGGCAAGTCTCATGCCAGCAGCCGCGTAATTCCAGCTCCAGCAGCGTCCACTAAAGCTGCTGCAGTTAAAAAGCTTTTATAAGGATCGAGCTCGGCTGTCCACCGCAAGGCATCCTAGTGCCAGTCCCAGCCCCTATGCCTTGGGGTGCCTCCTGATGCTCTTCACTAAGTATCCCGTGGTCCCGAAGCATTTCCTTTGAAAAAATTAAGTGTCCAAACTACAGGTGGTGTAGCTTGCTTAACAGCCGGGATAATCCGCTGACTAGCAGACACTGCTACTAGGCACAAAGTATTTCCTGGGCTAGATGCAGTTAAAAATTTGTAAGTAGATACTCTCGTTGGATGCTGAGAAAGCATTCCATAGAGTCTCCTGGCACGCCATATATGATTCTCTTAAAAAGCTTGGGGTAGGGGTCTAGGGGACCCTTTTATAGCCAAAATCACGGCCCTGTATCACAATACGTCACCTAGGCTGAAGATAAATGGAACTGTAGCACCGAGGGCTCGGTTGCTACAGACGTATTGCACCTCACCCAGAGGTGTGATATCTCACTCTCAGATAAGGATGGAGTGTGGATCAGGACCCGACACCTGCATGCATTACACCACATTGCCGTGGGGCAGGGCGACCAATATGCCCCTGAGATGGGCAAGACAGTCCCTGTCCCTGGCTGGAGTGGGGGGAGGGAACACTGAGGAAGGGGAACCCTGCAGTGCAGGAGCAGGGAGGAAGCAGTTCCTGGGTGCATTGAGAAGGGAGTATAAAAGGTGGGCACCATCTTAGTTCAGTGCAGAGAAGTCTGAGCAGAAGTGGCAGGGAGCAGGGGCTCTGCATGAGCTCTGCTCCAGAGGCGGGCCTAGTAACAGAGGCCCAGGCCTGCAAGAGGGAGAAGGAAGGAAGAGGAGCGGAGAAGGCTCCAGGAACGAGGAATGAAGGGATCCCAGGGGTGCGGACGGGCGAGTCGCCACCGCACACCCGAATCCACCTGCGTGGAGGGGTCAGGCCAAAGGGGGAGACCGGTCCCCGAACTAGTGGAGGCAGGAAACGACCCTCAGCTAGAAACCGGAGGCTCTGACATTTTATGTGGCGCAGCCCCTTGCTCCACCCGCTAGGAAGGCACCACATAGGGTCAGGGAAACTGGCGCCAAGTTTACCAAGAGGAGGCCCGAGGCAGCCGGACAGAAGTGTTGGTAAGAAAGGCCAGACAAAGGACACACAAAGGGGGTCCTGTGAAGCGCTCCAAAGTTATCTGGGAGTTGTCTGAGCCCCTCACCTGGTGAGCACAGTACGACGTGGGCAGCCGTTACCTGCAGACGTGGTCTGGATAATAAGAACTGTGAGTAAAGGCCCTGAACTGCATCACTGACTCCGTGTCGTTACTGCTGCTGCCCTGCACCATCACCCCCATCCTCCGCATACACTGCCCTGAGGCTATACTCCTCCCGTGGGGAGTTATGCTACGCTCTGCTGCACCCACAACACCAGCCTTAGCGGTCTGCCCTGTAGCGGCGGTTCACTCTGACCGCAATCCACGGGTGGCGTAGTTGGACATTTAAACATCAAAACCACATAAATAGTTCCGCCACTGGTTTGACCGCCCTGAGCCACGGAACCGGATCGCCGCCACGAAGACTACAACCACCAGCATCCACCAAAAAGGGTCCGGCTCCGGGTGTCCCAAGGCCCAGGGGGTGCGTCAGAACATTTTCATCACCTTTCACAATCACCAATGGGACAAGGCAGGGATGTCCTCTGTCCCCTCTCTTATACATCCTAGTGACGGAGCACCTGCTCTCATCAATTCGCCATAACCCCAATATTAGGTGGATTGAGGTGGGAGGCACCGAGTACAAGTGCTCTCTATTTGCTGATGATGTCCTAGTATATATCACTCAATCACATATATCCATCCCTGCTGTTATGGCTGAAATAGATCACTTTGTTACATGGTAAAATTTTAAAATCAATGCAGCGAAGTCTGAGGCCCTCGATGTCTCCCTCCCTAAATCCATATAGGATTCCATCCAGTCCAACTTTCCCTTTGCCTGGCCCTCACAGGGTATCAAATACTTAGGAATTCCTATTCATAGAGACCTCTCCCATCTATGTTATCTTAATTTTGGGCCCTTTATTGAACAATTCCATACAGACCACGGTTGGCAAGTTAGAACTGTAAGATTCACTACGTGAACCACTGGTGTTTTGTGGAAAAGCACATGTACACCGCGTTCCAAATTATTATGCAAAAAGTGTTTAGGAGTGATAAGGGAAGAATTTGTTTGTTTGTCAGTTAAACTCATTGATGGTGATGTGTGTCAGGGCTCTTTATATCACTGTAAGCAATTGCAGACACCTGTGCTAATTAGTTTGGCAGGTGTGTCCAATGAAAGGCAAGACTACTTAAGAAGGCTCTCTCACATTACTAAGCAGCCTACATTTTCTGCCAAAATGGGAAAGAAAAAGGATGTGTCGGCTGCTGAGAAGCAACAAATTGTGGAGTGTTTAGGTCAAGGCATGACTACAATCAACATTGTGCGATGATCAGGATGAAGTGTCTTGGCAATCAAGAAGTATGTAGCTGATTCACAGTACACACGTGTGCGTGCTGATAAGGGCAAATTGAGGACTCTTTCCTACAGGCAATTACGTCAGGTTGAAACAGCAGCGGCAAAAAAGCCTTGTCATTGCAGCAGACAAGTTTTTGAAGCTGCTTGTGCCTCCAACGTCCCCCGAACAACAAGATGCAGGGTCCTTCAGAGGTTTGCAGCTGTGCATATGCCATCCTGTCGACCTCCTCTATCCACTTCACACAAGCAGAAACGGCTCCAGTGGGCCAAACATTACATGAAGACTGATTTCAAAACTGTTTTGTTCACGGATGAGTGCCGTGCAGCGCTCCATGGTCCAGATGAATGGAGTGGAGGATGGCTGGTTGATGGACACCCCACGCAAACACGGCTACAGCGCCAACAAGGAGGAGGTGGAGTAATGTTTTGGGCTGGAATCATGGGGAGAGAGATTGTCGGCCCCTTTAGGATCCCTGAAGGCGCTAAAGATGAACTCCATAATGTATGTGGATTTTCTCAAACAGCACTTCCTGCCATGGTTCAAGAAGAAGAACCGTGTATTTCACAGCAAGATCATTTTTCTGCATGATAATGCACCATCTCATGCTGCACATAAAACATCTGCATCTCTGGCTGATATGGGCATAAAAGGGGACAAACTTATGGTGTGACCCCCATGCTCCCCTGACCTCTACCCCATTCAGAACCTTTGGAGCATCATTAAAAGGAGTGTCTATGATGGCGGGAGGCAGTTCACATCTAAGCAACAGCTCTGGGAGGGTATTCTGTCCTCATGCAAAACAATTGAAGCAGAAACCATCCAAAACCTGACAAATTCAATGGACGAGAGAGTTCAGAAGCTCCTTTCGAACAAGGGGTCCTATGTGAAAATGTAACATCACCTAGAATAAAGTTTTGAGTTGAAAACTGTTTGATTTCAGTTTCTAACAACCTGCTAATGCTTATAATTTCAAAAATGACCATTTTTTTGGTCTTTATTAAAATGAAAAGGTTGATCGAAAAGTTTGGGGGATCTAAGAGTGTGGCAACCCAGTAGTCATGATTACTTCGAATTCTGACAATATGAGGGTCATGCTGCAGGTAGTGCAGCAAGAAGGCACTTATGTGTCTTGCGCATCTCGGAGCCCCAAAATTATTTTCCGGGCTAGATGCAGCTAAAAATTATTTTTAATTTTAAATCTGGTGAAGCTTATTATAGATGGCCTAATAGGATCAGTGCTGCACACTGCTACAAAGCCCAAATTATTTTCCAGTCAAGATACAGATAAACATGATTAGTAATTTGAAAGCTTAAAACGGTTGATAGGGTGATTTTAACCAATCATCAAGCTTTTACTCTCCCCAGGATGACACAGGGGTAGAAAAGTCGTTTCGGATCCATGATTTGTTCATCTTTATGAACGTGAGTCTGTCTACATTATCAGTGGAGAGCCGCGTGCGCTTATCTGTCAGCACACCACCAGCAGCGCTGAACACACGTTCAGACAGAACGCTGGCTGCGGGGCATGACAAGATCTCCAAGGCGTAAGTGGCTAGCTCCGGCCATTTATCCAGATTGGAAGCCCAAAAAGAGCAAGGGTCCAGTGACACAGTCGTGGCTTCAATGTTTACTTGGAGATACTCCTGTACCATCGTCTCTAGGCGTTGACTATGTGTCAGACTTCTTGTCTCCTGTGGCCTTGCAAAGGATGGGCTAAAAAAGTGGTGAAATGATTCCGCAAAATTGATGTTACCAGCAGATACTGTGGTTCTGTTACGGTTTGAGTGCTGAACACTTGACGGTCCCACGGTTGGCAAGTTGGAACTGTGAGATTCACTACGTGCACCACTGGTATTTTGTGGAAAAGCACATGTAAGATTCTGCAACAGTCTCTGCTGATACTCCTGCATGCGTGCATCCCTTTCTATGGCAGGAATAATTTCTGCAAATTTACTTTTGTACCGGGGATCTAACAGTGTGGCAACCCAGTAGTCAGGATTATTTCTAATTCTCACAATTCGAGGGTCATGTTGCAGGTAGTGCAGCAAGAAGGCACTCATGTGTGTTGCGCATCCAGGAGCACCAAGTCCCTGTTGTGTTGGTGGCGAGGTAACAATCATGCTTCCTTCCTCTGTCCTCTCCCCCCAACCTCGCACAACAGAAATGTGATCAAGGTCTCCCTCATCTGATGAGTCTTCCATCAGTTCGTCCTCCACTTCTTCCTGGGCTCCTGCACCTTCCTCACTAGTTTGGCTGCTACCATGTGCCCTGGTAAAACCATCTCCCCCACCCTCACATGCCTGCCGCCTTGGTGCTGCCGACCGTCTGGACCTTGCAGATGTTAGCCCTTCCGCATACAACTCCTCCTCCTCTACTTCCTCCACCTCCTCTTGTGCCACCACCTGACTCCGAATTCTGTTTAACATGTGCTCCAGCATGTAAATCACCGGAATAGTCATGCTGATAATGGCATCGTCAGCACTAAACATCTTTGTCGCCATTTCAAAACTGTGCAGAAGGGTGCATAGGTTCCTGATCTGAGACCACTCCTCCAGCGTGATTTGCCCCACCTCTGAATCTCGTTGGCCCAGGCTATACGTCAGAACGTATTGCACCAGGGCTTGTCGGTGCTGCCACAGTCGCTGCAACATGTGCAGAGTTGAATTCCACCGGGTAGGCACATCGCATTTTAGCCGGTGAAGTGGCAGGCCCAACGACTTCTGTAGAGATGTAAGTCGCTGAGCTGCGGGATGCGAACGGCGGAAGTGAGCACACAGCGACCGTGCCCTCTGCAGAAGGCCATCTAGTCTGGGATAGTGGGCTAAAAATTGCTGGACAACCAGGTTCAACACGTGAGCCATACAAGGCACGTGTGTGACATTGCCCCGGCGAAGGGCCGCACCCAGGTTTGCAGCATTGTCGCACACGGCCTTCCCTGGTTTCAGGTCCAGTGGAGACAACCATTCATGAAATTGGTTCTCCAGAGCTGACCACAACTCCTCAGCTGTGTGACTCACATTTCCCAGACATTTCAATGTAAAAACCGCCTGATGACGTTGAGCCCTACTGCCAGCATAGTAAGGAGGTGTGCAGGATCCCTTCTGCGCAGTTAGAAAGCTTGTGGAATGACCAGACAGGCTTTGGGTGCAGGTGGAAGACCGAGAGGAGGTTGAGGAGGCAGAAGCAGTGGAGGAACTTTGACATAAAGAGGATTGACGCACAACTCGTGGGGACGGCAAGACTTGGACAGCAGCCCCTTGTCCTGCTGTCACCATAGTTACCCAGTGCCCAGTCAGCGACATGTAACGCCCCTGTCCATGCCTACTCGTCCAAGTGTCTGTGGTGAAATGCACCCTGTCACACACAGAGTTTCTCAAAGAAGCGGTGATGTTGTGTGCGACATGCTGGTGGAGCGCAGGCACACCTTTCTTTGAGAAGTAGTGCCGACTGGGCATCTGGTACTGGGGCACTGCGACGGACATAAGGTCTCGAAAATCCTCTGTGTCCACCAGGCGGAAAGGCAGCATTTCTGTAGCCAAGAGCTTGCAGATGGTGAAATTCAACCTCTTAGCTTTCTCATGGCTAGGAGGAAATGGTCTTTTACTTGTCCACATCTGAGGGACCGAGGGCTGGCTATTGTGCTTAGACGGGGTTGATAAGGGTGTCCCCGGCAAACTGCCGGTCTGTGAGGAAGATGCAGGCGGACATGTTAGGTTGCCTTGATCCAAAGGTGGTGCTATCGATGTTGGACAGCGCTCAACACCAGCTGGTGTTACCACCTCCAAAGAAAATGATGACCTGCCAATCACGCTGGCTGTTGCGGGTAAAGAGGTGGCAGGTCTGCGCCCCAAAACAGGTGTGACTGCTGTCCCCCCAGTCACAGAGGATGAAGAGGCCGCGGATGCACAAGATATGGCAGACGGTGATTGGCCCGGCCGGCTAGGCCGCATTGTAGCACACTGAGCTTCCCACTGCAACTTATGCTTCATGTCCATGTGCCGGTTCATGCATGAAGTACTCAAACTATGTATTTTTTGGCCTCTACTTAGCTTTTGCTGACAAATGTTACAGATAACACGAGTTGGGTCATCTTTATCGATCTGAAAAAATGCCCAGGCTATGCAAGGCTTAGCACCCATGCGACCTGAAGAGCCACCACGACTTGTGGTGAGAGGCAGAGTTGTGTTTGAGGATGCAGTTGTTGACGTGCTTCCAGTACTACGTCTCTGTCCAGGAAGGCGCAACCTGACCTCGTCGTCACTAGCATCTTCCTCCACCTCCTCTGCTGACCTCATCTCTTGGCTGACTGTGGGTTGACAGTAAGTGGGATCTCCGACCTCATCATCATCACCCTGTGCGTTATCACACCCGTCGTCCTCAGAGCCAACCTGTTCCTGCCCTGACAAAAAACTAAAGTTGTCGCTCCAATCAGGTATTTGAGTCTTATCATCGTCTTCCTCATTGTCTCCACCAACAGGAGTTACAGTTTGGGAATGAGGGTCTACATTATGGTCAGAACCTTCTGCGTCTGGTCCTGGATCCGACTCATAAAGATTCTGGGCATCAGTGCAGATCATTTCCTCGTCTGGATTCACAGAAGCGCTGGAGTCGACCTCTGATTCCCAGGCTATAGTATGAGTAAACAGCTCTGCAGACTCAACCATCTGTTCTACCTCATACTCAGACGGGCAGCTGGAGATTTGGGAGCTGTGAGGAAGCAAGTGCGATTTGGGTGACACCTTTGAGGACTGGAGTATTTGTGATGTTGAAGTTGATGTGGAGGAGAGCCCACTTAAAGGAGCACTTGATATCCGTTGAAGCACCTGCTGTTTTTGTGCCTCATCTGGAATTTGTAGCGATTGGCGTGGCCGTAAGAAAGGGATCTTATCACATTGTCCGCTAAAAGAAGTAGACATTTTAGTTTGGCTGGAAGATGGTCTTTCTTCTGCACCTACCCCACGGACACAACCTTTTTTCCCCTTCCCAACACGCCTATTCCCCTTTCCACCAGCAGCAGGCCTTTTTCCACTCATTTTGGTGGTTAACTAATTCACAACTCTGGAGTTGTTTGCACAAAAAAACAATGGATGGGAACCGAGCAGAGCTGAGTGGCCAAACTGTGGTATTAGGCCAAAACTATTGGCTGGGCTAGATGCAGAAAAAAATTATTTTTAATTTGCAACCTGATGGAGGTCAGTATAGATGGACTAATAGAACAAGTCCCACACGCTGCTAGAAGCCCAAATATTTTTTCAGAGATAAATGAAGAAAAAAATTATTTTTAATTTGCAACCTGATGGAGGTCAGTATAGATGGACTAATAGACCAAGTCCCACACACTGCTAGAAGCCCAAATATTTTTTCAGAGCTAGATGCAGAAAAAAATTATTTTTAATTTGCAACCTGATGGAGGTCAGTATAGATGGACTAATAGACCAAGTCCCACACACTGCTAGAAGCCCAAATATTTTTTCAGAGCTAGATGCAGAAAAAAATTATATTCAGTTTGCAACCTGATGGAGGTCAGTATAGATGGACTAATAGAATGATGCTATGCCCAAAAGATTTTACTTCACTAGGTGCAGTAAAAAAATTGGTATTCTATACACAGGTGGTATATCTTGCAACACAGATAGGCTACTCCACTGACTAACACACTCTGCAATAGGCCAAAAAGGATTAGCTTTGCTAGATTCAGCCAAATGCTGTGAAAAAAACTTGCACAGCACTGGCACAGACCTGCCTGGCAAAAACTGATAGGAACTGATGTAACCTAGTCCTGAAAAGGACTCCAATTACAATTAGTCTTTACTCCCACAATCTATCTATTTAAGAGCACAGACCTGCCTGATAAAAGTCGTAGGAAATGCTGTAACCTAGTCCTTAAAAGGACTGCAATCACAACTATTCCCTACTCCCAAGCTATCTGTATATTTGTGCGAAAATTGGCTTGAAATTAACAAGGTATAGCGCACACAGCAACAGCGGTGCCGTCTAACACGCAGCTGCAGCAGTGAGAAAATGGTGGCGACGGGGAAAATGGCTTGGTCTTATAGGGCAAGGACATGTGACATACACTGCCAATGACACATGCCCTTGCTTGTGTGAAAAAAAGCACTTCGCTCCGTGTGTGCGCTGCTGATAGGCTGACAGATTGCACCTCCCCACTGCAAATGCGGGAAAGAGAAAAAAAAATGGAGATCTTCATTGTTCCTGCAGAGATCCATCCCCTGCCCCTCCCCCCGCCCCGCTGTACACTCAAACTGCGTATTAACATTAATTTTCATCATTACTGAGAAAAAATCCAGTTATGATTTTGGTGCACGAACAGTTATCGAACATAACCTCGAACAGCCGAATTTTTCTCAAATTGTTCGTGTTCGCCGACCGGCTCGAACACCGCCCAAAACAGCTCGAATTTGAGATTGGCGAACAGTTCGAGTAGAACAACGCTCATCTCTACTGCTCACACTGCGTATTTCTGGCAATTTTATGAGCGACTCTGCCCATTAAAAAAACAATGATTTTCAATGGAAAAACAATTTGTTGTTCATATATTCAGACTTTTGAGCGTCTTGGAAACACTTCAGACTTTTTAATATTTCAAACTCTCAAAAGAAGTGACATGTCAATTATTCAGGCATTTTCATGGTAGGAAGACTCTCTAGCTAATATAAGTAATCGGGAAGGCTAAAATGACTGTGTCTTTTTCAGCCTACTGAAACAGAATAAAGGGACCTTTTTGAACACTTAGGAAGCCTTTGCAGGTGTTTTTTTGCTAATTATTTTAATTAACTGAGATAATGACTTATGTTTTCATTGGCTGTAATCCATAATCATCAACATTAACAGAAATAAACACTTGAAATAGATCACTCTGTTTGTAATGACTCTATATAATATATGAGCTTCACTTTTTGTATTGAAGAACTGAAATAAATTAACTTTTTGATGATATTCTAATTTAGTGAGATGCACCTGTATCACATCTTCCTGAGCAGGAGTGGAGACCATGTCTGCTTATATGGTTTACTAAATCTAATTCTTCGTCTGGCCAAATAGCCACCAGTTACAAATTCATACAGGTTGCCCTGGATTATGAACAATCCCAATTTCTGCTAACAAAATGGCAGATTGAGGAACCTACTTTTTCCTGTAGCACTATTCTTAAAGCTCTAAATCAAGCCCACAATTTAACTCCATAAAAAGGTCATAAAATGGGGCTATACACAACCTCCATGTGTTTTAAGCGCCACTCCCCCGAAGCCAATTTGTTCCATAGCTTGTGGACATGCCCGGTCATTCAACCATTTTGGGTCAGAGTGTGAAAATTCCCCACCATGCATCTGACAAACTTTGCTCCTGATGAGCCTCTATGCACCATCTTTGGATACTTAAAATCAGATAAATTCACATGCTCTCTAGGGGCCCGTAAACTATTACATTTGGCGGCGGCAGCCTGTATTAAGGCCATTCTGCAGGTATGGATCCAAGACCAAGCTCTTCCTTTCAAGATCTTTCTAGACAAACTCTCGTTTTTCTGCTTCAGAACAATTGGGCTGAGGCCTCCTTACATAAAGAGGGAAGGGTGCAGTCCTTTTTTGAAACTTGGGAAAGTTTCACCTCCCTGCTTCCACATCACATTCACGATGATATTAGAACCTGTTTTCAAACAACAGTATGGTATCAAGAGCAACTACTATTGGGAGAAGCACCTATATAGAAATATTTTTTGGGAGAACCGCTGCGTAGAGTCGTTTCTTGGTGTTGGAGGTCTGCTCTGGTGTCGGTGGGTCCTGCATAACTCTCAAAGAGAGTCTGAGGTTACACACCTATGTTGAGTGATCAATATGCAAGAGATGGACCTGTTTCAGATATATCCTCTTTTCCCCTCCCAGTTTCTGGTTTATTTTCCTTTTAAATCAATGTAATTGTGCCTAGAATAGGTATTTTGCCACCTACCATCTTATAACAACATGGCATGCATATTTTAGTAGGCTTTGTTTAATCCTTATCACCAGTATATATGCTTCGAGTAACATTTGCATTGATGTATGTAAATTTATTCTATTCAATAAAAGCAATTCTTTTAAAAAAAGGCCAGAACCATAATCTCAATTTGCAGACACTGTGTTTTGGGGTACTGAAATTTGCATATTTCCCAGAGGCGCATTGCAACTTAAAAGTCTCCTCACCTTGACATGCTTAACATGTCACTCTCCGCAAGGAGAAACGTTACCCCTTGAATACCGGTCTGACGTCTCTCATCCAGCCAAACCATATCTCACACTTTGGACTGATGAGGGTCGATATTGAATTTTAGGATTGCTACTTCCTATAGGTGGCAATAGAGTTCTAGTCCTCTTCCTCTCTGAAGAGACAATTTGCATATGTCCCAGAGGAGCATTGCGGCTTAAAAGTCTCCTGACCGTGACATGCTTAACTCTCCGCAAGGAGAAATGTTACCCCTTGTTAACCTTTGTTTTAATAGTTTAACTCTGCTCTTTCTGGGGTTTTCGGCCAAGTGGGCGGTCCAGTATAAGGCCGCACGTAGCTCCCTAGATCCAGTATGAGGCCACATGTAGCTCCCTAGGTACAGTATGAGGCCACACGTAGCTCCCTGAGTAAAGTATGAGGCCTCACGTAGCTCCCTTGGTACAGCATGAGGTCTCATGTAGCTCACTAGGTACAGTATGAGGCCGCACATAGCTCCCTGGGTACAGCATGAGGACGCACATAGCTCACTAGGTACAGTATGAGGCCGCACGTAGCTCATAAAGTACAGCATGAGGCCACACGTAGCACATAAAGTACAGCATGAGGCTGCACATAGCTCCCTGGGTACAGTATGAGGCCGCATGTAGCTCACTAGGTACAATATAGTACCACACGTAGCTCACTAGGTACAGTATGGGGCCGCACGTAGCTCGCTAGGTACAGTATGGGACCGCACGTAGCTCGCTAGGTACAGTATGGGATCGCACGAAGCTCACTAGGTACAGCATGAGGTAGCACGTAGCTCCCTGGGTACAGCATGAGGCCATAGGTAGCTACCTGGGTACAGTATGAGGCCGCACGTAGCTCACTAGGTACAGTATGGGGCCGCACGTAGCTCCCTGGGTACAGTATGAGGCCGCACGTAGCTCACTAGGTACAGTATGAGGCCACACGTAGCTTCCTGGTTACAGTATGAGGCATCACGTAGCTCACTAAATGCAGCATGATGCCGCACAAAGCTCCCTTGGTACAGTATGAGGCCGCATGTAGCTCACTAGGTAGAGCATGATGCCGCACGTAAGACACATACAGGCCTAAACATATTAGAAAACATGCAGAAAAATACATATAAGCAGACATATCACACATACATAGATAAACGCAATCATACATGCACACAGACACACAGGGGGTACATTGGGAAGCAGTCACTCACCATACCCCAGCTTGTCTCTGGTCCAGCTCCTCTTCGGTGGTAAGCAGCAGTGCAGGCCGGGCATACACTGCGTGACGTCACTTCAGCAGACACGGTTGCACACAGGGCTGTGTCTGCTATCGGTGCACAGCTGCTGGGGGAGTGGCCCGGGATCCCCACAGCCCCTGCTTGTCGGGATATGAGCACCGCATCAGCGGCATGTCACACAAAGCATTATAATGAGGGCAATCTGGACATGGGGCCTCTTGGAGCCCCGGGCAGTAGCCCAGATTGCCCTCATTATAATCCACCTATGGTTCCCCTCCAAAACAAAACCAGACTCTGAACCTCATGAAAGACTGGGGGTGAGGGTTTACGCTTCCCTGCTTTTACTGCTACCATTTGTCCAGCCAGCTGGTCTATCCACATTGGTGGCCACATAATGTGAGAGGTTCTGAGACGTTGTGCATGTTCCAAATTAAATTGTAAATTCAAATACGTGCACGGAAGAGCCATGACTGATACTGACATTTCTGAGCATCAGGGAAGGTCTTTTTTTATTACATCATTGGTCAAGGTTTTATAGCTTGTTAATAGTCATACATGGTAACAATATAATTAGCTCAGCTTATCTCTACTTAGGTGCTGACATTAGCATTCATACATCTCATTGGCTAAAGGCAATTCTGTCTATACACAGCCTTTAGATTTTAGGAATCTCTCACTTTCTACTTTCCTTTCTGTTTTCTCTACATCGTTAGACAAAGACATTCCAAAGTTTTCTTATCTCACACACACTAGCTCAAACTCCATTCCGGTAAGCAGAAGATACACGTACAAAAATCAAAATGGAGTCAGGATAGATAAAGTATAACTCCTGCTCTCACAGAGACATCGGTAGCATTCAGTTCAGGAAAACACATGGGATTTTTTTTCTTTGTGACATCAAAAATGATGGTATGCTCTATACATTTCAGAAATTACAATTGTAATCTGGCCTTCCAGACCATTCATTCCTCTGAGATTATCAACTTAGAAATGCAACTGGGACACAGTTTGGAGGACTCATCTCCCTATACCATAGCCTTCTAGAGGATCTGGCTTAGGATGCAAATTTTACAAAACCATTGTTTAGTTTATATGGGCAACTAAAAAGTTTGGTAGAAGTGGAATGATGATCTTCATGAAATTGATTATGAAGATTGTAGAATTATTCTTGCTGGTTTGAGTTCTCCACTTGTAGGTTGCCAGATATAAGTTGGTGCATATATATTTTTACAGCAAATTCGTTATACCCCTTCAAACCTGTATAAAATGGGTAGTTTAGGGTTGACAAAATGTCTGAGGAGGCTACTAGCAACTGGAACAGTACTACACATATTCTAGGGATTTCTAATAATCCAAGACTACGGGTGTCACAGGACAGAGTGGTCCCAGAAGATTGCGGTGTCTGGTTACACAAACCCCTGCACTTATTTGATCTGTTTCACTTTCCTTTTAGCAGCGCAGATCTTCCTTGCTCTGCTGTTGCAATGGTTAATCAGTTCTGTCCTCTCCTGGAGCTTTACATCCAGAATTGTCACAGCTGTTCTGTTGGCCACTCCTCCTCTCAGACATACTGTATATGTTCAAACCTTGCACTAGTGATTTTTCAACTTCCTGGTTTAGTGTTGAAGAAGTAGTCTGAAGTAGTCGTAGTCGGAGGGTGTTGTTCTCAGGAGATGTCTGCGTGGATTTGGCATTCGGTTTTTGTTCCATTTAATTTTTCCCTCCTACTGTTCCCTTAATTTGGTTGTTGAAGAAGTAGTCTGAAGTAGTCGTAGTCGGAGGGTGTTGTTCTCAGGAGATGTCTGCGTGGATTTGGCATTTGGTTTTTGTCCCATTTAATTTTTCCCTCCTACTGTTCCCTTAATTTGGTTGTTTGGTGAGTGTATTTGTATGATTGTAGTTTTCTTTTATACCCGTCTGTTTTCCCTGTCTGTCAGGCTTGTGTTGTCCTATTCACTGCTGTTCCATACCTCCCTGTGTGGGGAAGAAACAGGTCAGCGTGCATTTAGGTGGAACAAGGCCCCAGCCTGTCCACCTTCAGGGGTAATCTGGGGAACTGAGATAGCCTAGGGTTCCTCTAGCTTGAGGGACAGAGAAAGAGCCCCTTGCCCCAGGAAATCCTGAAACAGTACCGTTACAACTGGTAAGAAGTTTTGAAATGCATGGAGTCCCATGTTGGTGCTGCTAAGAATAATGCACCATAAGACCTGACTAATCGGACTTGTGATGACCTACTCGGAGATATCTCACTACACTCCTTTTATAAAGTATTATTATATTATGCCAAAAAGGTTATTGGAAACACCGAAAGAAGCTTTCTAGGGGGTATGGATTTGAGAAGTAAATAATGTGCTCACTATGTGTGAACTGACATGTTTCTGCTATTAATCCAGGAATAAGAGGCTCTTAAGATATGTCACTTGTCCTGGTGTTTGCTATAGGGCCTATCACCTATCTATGAAGTACTGTTTAGAGTTGATCTTACTGTGCAATATGTCCCTTTGCTCCATTTTTATTCTCAATTGTTTGTCACGCACCTTGGTGGTGCACGTGGTTCGTGGACTTACTGTGCCACAGACAGGACTTACCCTTAAGCAGCTACCTTGGTGTTCACTGGAGCCTCTAGTGGTGAGGTCACTGTGACAGGTAGCTGCCAGGTGCCCCTCCAGGGCACGTCTGGCAATAGCAGCTGACCCCAGGGGTCAGGTTAGCTGACACTTAAGATGGCTCCATTCAGGCTTAGTAGGTCCAGTTCTGGATCACTGACACTGAGAACAGATAGGGAAACGTTCAAGAACTGGCTGTACCAGGATTAAAGGAGTTTGAGGACAGGTTCAGACTCACAGGTCTCGGGTAACAGTTCTGGTACCGCCAATGCACCCACGGGGTACAGATACCACGGACGCAGTTACAGGTTCAGGCCAGGGCACTCAGCCCCCAGGTTAGCAGATAGGTACGGCAGATGCGGCCACGGGGTACCGATACTGTGGACGCGGTTACAGGTTCAGCCCTGGGCACTCAGCCCCCAGGGTAGCAGGTAGGTAACACAGTTTAAGGGTACGGATACAGATAACAAGGACTATCTATACTGAACTAACGGGACACAGGATATGGGATAACTTTAGCAAACTAAGGACAGGGACCTGGCAACATACAGTTGCACACACCAACCACCTAATACTGAACTATAGGGGTTGCTCGGGCACTTCCCAATTGTAGAAGGTGCCTTTTATAAAAGATGTCTCCCAGCTATTGACTGGGAGACACCTTGTAGGTGATTGCATTCACTAAATGCCTCCTGATATTTACTATGTGCATCAGGGTAGCATGCGTATGTGCGTACTAGGGACGCCGCCATGAACTGCGGTGCACACCAGAAGCAAGAGGCAGGAGCACACCGGGGGTGGCGCCGAGGGCAGTGAGTAAGCCAGCGTGCCTGCATGGAGGGGGAAGGGATACCATGCAGGGGCGCTCGCAATAGCGCTACATTTATTATTTACTTCAGTACTCAGTTTGCCCCCTGTTGACATTTTTTTTTTCACTTAATAAAGACACCAGTACGGCGATGAAATGCATTGTGAATAAAAAACCTTATTCTCATCACCATTTCTGAAGAATTTATTTACTCCAGCAGCGCAGCCCACCTTATGTGCTCATTCAACTGGATCCAATATCTCTTGGAAGATTTATTCACTAGCCACGGGGCAGCAGCAGCTGTTTTTCTTTATGCCTATGACGCGCCCCCTGGGCCAGTGTTGTTTGGGGGATACCCGGAGCCGGATCAGATGGGGGTTGTAGTCTCCGAGTGGCGGTGACCCGGTCCGTGCCCAGGGTGTCAAGCTCAGTGTGTGGCAGTCCTACAGATGTTACTGGATGTTCTTTAGTGTCGACTACGCCACCCGTTGAATTGCGGTCAATACGGCCGCCGCTGCAGCAGGGTCCGCTGAGGCTGGTGATGTGTGTGCAGCTCAGGTAGTATAACCCCCAACGGGAGGGGTATAGCCTCAGGGGGTCAGGTGTAGAGGATGGTGGTTGTGGAGGTGCAGTGAGGATGGTAATGAGACTCAGAGTCGGGCTGTGCAGTTCAGGGTCTTTACTTACTGCTGTTATTCTGGTCACTCCGGCCTTGAGCGACCGCCCGAGCCGTGCTGCGTCCACCAGGTCCTGGACTCGGCCAACTCCCAAGTAATTCTGGAGCGTGATCCTGAGCTCCCTTTCTGACGTTCCTTCTCTCTGGCCTTCCCCACCAGGGATCCACCTAAGTCCGGCTCCCTCGGGCCTCTTGTTGGTAAACCCTTGTCTCTGGGTTCCCTGATCCTATTCTTGGTCTGCCTTCCGGGTGGATTTAGTGGGTGGTCGTGGCAGATCCTGCCCACGACCTCCGGTCTCTGGCTGAGGATTAGTGCCCTCCACCAGCTTGGGATCCGGTACCCTTGTGCCAACTCTTCACCCTCTGGTCTAATTTTGGGATCTTGGAGTTCTCTCTTCTCCCCCTCTGGGTCCTTCTTTCTCCTCTCTCTCTCTGGGCCTTGGAGCTGGCTGAGCTTCTCTGCTCTGCTCCTCAGGTTACACTCTGACAGACTGACCCTGATCTAAGATGGTTCCCACCTTATATACTCCCTCTATGTGTGAGCTCAGGTGACCAGCACCCAATGAGCTCCTAGCACTACCCAGACTGCTCCCCCAATCTGCCCCTACACTACTGGGATGTTCCACCCCCCTCCCACTCCAGCCAGGGACAGACACTGTCGTACCTGCACATTTCTCTAGTGGGAGTACCATTGGTCTGTCCCCCGGAAATGGGATGTGTGTAGTGCATGCAGCCTACTGAGCTCAGTTCCACACTCCTTCCTTACCCGGGAGTGGAATACCACACCTCTGGCTTGAGGTGTAATACCCCTGTAGCATCCGAATCCTCAGGGTGCTACACCTACATAGGAGCTGTGCCAGTCACAAATCCACCAGATAAGAGTAACCAGCACTCTCCTACTCTCCCTCCATAGGGTGGTATCACCCTATTGTTTTCCACTTCTACACTTATACATTTCTTTTACTAATTGCACATAATGTACAGTCAATCTGTATTGGTTTGTTACTAGATATGTAATCTTTGATGTATTTTCCTGCAATACATTGAAATAAATGGTAATTTTTTAATTTTTTTTTATAAAAAAAGTTTGATTATTCATTTGTCATAATCAACATTCTACATACAACTTAAATTTGGACCCCCCACTCCACCATCCCAACTAAGCCCCCCTCCCTTCCCAGTGTAGAATCAAACTCTTTTTAAATAATGTTTTTATTACAGAAATAGTAAAATAAAGACCACATCCCTCGCCAACTCCTCAGACACATGAACAGTAATTTTAAATGAAAAGAGCATTGATAAGGGATCCTAACCACAAGTACTAAAGTCCACTAAGAGTATTAGGAACTTGACAACCCAATGTATTGTCTTATCCTGTGTATGTAAGCCAATCTTGTACAGTCATAGCAATCGTTCTTCTAACCAGAAGCCGAAAAATAGATCAATCTTACAATAAAGGTGCCATGCAGAATAATAGCCACAACAAATATATACCTGAAGAAAGATCAAAACTCAAGGAAAAGGGAGATATCTTAAGGTATCATAAATTGTTAACTTTATTAGATATTATAAAACAGATAATATATACATAAAAACACAGATAATATATACATAAAAATATACATTGAGACTACAGGTAACCCAACTGTGTCAGAACTAGAACAGTATATAGTATATCCCAAGATAGGACTGAGCATAGCTAATAAATAGGTGCTTGACAAAGACCTTGTTGTGAGGTCGAAACGCTGCACCACTTGGTGCTGGATTAAAGTCCACAGTTTTTCCTTGAACTGGAGTGCTGCCTGATTTTTTCCATTTATTATTTTAATAAATGAGTACATATACAGTACAGACCAAAAGTTTGGATACACCTGGAGGTGTGTTTGGGGTCATTGTCCTGTTGAAAAATAAATGATGGTCCAACTAAACGCAAACCGGATGGAATAGCATGACGCTGTAAGATGCTGTGGTAGCCATGCTGGTTCAGTATTAATTCAATTTTGAATAAATCCCCAACAGTGTCACCAGCAAAGCACCTCCACACCATCACACCTCCTCCTCTATGCTTCACGGTGGGAACCAGGCATGTAGGGTCCATCCGTTCACCTTTTCTGCGTCGCACAAAGACATGGTGGTTGGAACAAAAGATCTCAAATTTGGACTCATCAGACCAAAGCACAGATTTCCACTGGTCTAATGTCCATTCCGTGTGTTCTTTAGCCCAAACAAGTCTCTTCTGCTTGTTACCTGTCCTTGGCAGTGGTTTCCTAGCAGCAATTTACCATGAAGGCCTGCTGCACAAAGTCTCCTCTTAACAGTTGTTGTAGAGATGTGTCTGCTGCTAGAACTCTGTGTGGTATTGACCTGGTCTCTAATCTGAGCTGCTGTTAACCTGTGATTTCTGAGGCTGGTGATTCGGATAAACTTATCCTCAGAAGCAGAGGTGACTCTTGGTCTTCCTTTCCTGGGGCGGTCCTCATGTGAGCCAATTTCTTTGTAGCGCTTGATGGTTTTTGCAACTGCACTTGGGGACACATTCAAAGTTTGCCCAATTTTTCGGACTGACTGACCTTCATTTCTTAAAGTAATGATGGCCACTCATTTTTCTTTACTTAGCTGCTTTTTTCTTGCCATAATACAAATTCTAACAGTCTATTCAGTAGGACTATCAGCTGTGTATTCACCTGACTTCTGCACAACACAACTGATGGTCCCAACCCCATTTATAAGGCAAGAAATCCCCTTATTAAACCTGACAGGGCACACCTGGGAAGTGAAAACCATTTCCGGTGACTACCTCTTGAAGCTCATCAAGAGAATGCCAAGAGTGTGCAAAGCAGTCATCAAAGAAAAAGGTGGCTACTTTGTAGAACCTAGAATATAAGACATATTTTCAGTTGTTTCACACTTTTTTGTTAAGTATATAATTCCACATGTGTTAATTCATAGTTTTGATGCCGTTAGTCACCGGAAATGGGTTTCACTTCACAGGTGTGCCCTGTCAGGTTTAGTAAGTGGCATTTCTTGCCTTATAAATGGGGTTGGGACCATCAGTTGTGTTATGCAGCAGTCAGGTGGATATGACTCGCCTCCTGGGCTGTGGGGTACCCGGAACCGGGCTTCTGTACGATGCTGGGGGTAGTAGTGGCAACCCGATCCCGTGGCTCAGGGCGGTCAGACCAAATTGTGGCAGTCTATTTATCAGTGTTTTGAATGTCCGACTACGCCACCCGTGGATTGCGGTCAGGGATAACCGCCACTGCAAGGCAGACCGCTGAGGCTGGTGTTGGTGTGCAGCACAGGGATAGGGTAACTCCCCACGGGAGGAGCGTAGCCTCAGGGCAGCATGTAGGGAGGATGGGAGTGATGGTATAGGTGCAGCAGTAATCACACAGAGTCCAATGATGCAGTCCAGGGTCTTTTACTCACAGTTGTTATCCAGGTCACTTCTGTCAGCAAGGACTGTCCGAGCCATGCTGCACTCACCAGGTGAGGGGCTCGATCAACCTCCAGGTAATTTAGAAGCGCTTCACAGGACCCCCTTTATGTGTCCTTTTCTTTCTCCTCTCACAGAACTCCCTCCTAAGATGGCCCCCACCTTTTTATACTCTTCTCTCTGTGCATCCAGGAACTGCTTCCTCTCTGCTCCTGCACTACTGGGTTCCCCCTGTTCTGGGTGTTCCCTCCCTCCCACTCCAGCCAGGGACATAGTCTGTCGTGCTCTCTGCTGGGAGCACCGTCGAGCTGTCCCCCGGAAATGTGGTGTAATGCATGCAGCTGTCAGGGTCCTGATCCACACTCCATCCTTACCTGGAAGTGAGATACCACACCTCTAACTGAGATGCGATAACTCTGTAGCAACCGAGCCCTTGGGGTGCTACATTCCCCCCTGGTAAATCACAGCACGTCCGCGGGCTGGAATAAAGTAAAAAGCATTTTTCCTCAAGACATGCAAAAACTTTTTAAATGCAAACATGTAAAATCAATTCAACTTTTCTTTCCCTTTATGGGAAACAACCTTCTTATCTCAACATCATCAGCCTTACTTTCACTATATGCATATAATTTTCATTTTAAATATAACTCTTGGTACATCAATGGAAAACAGTTCTTCAGATATACAACATGAAACAAATTTCAGTAGCAACTTTCACGACGGAGTCCTCCAGTAGGTTACAGCTCCCGTTGCGACCAGGCGTCCATGTCACCATAACAGGGTACAATTATAAGTGAAACAAACACCTTTAGGCATCTCTTGAGGTAGGTGTATATAAAACCAGTAAAGGGCACTTTAAGAAGTGCAACTATTTACAAAGTTGACCGCTCCCAGTCCTCGGCCGGATAGTTCATAAAAAGCGGCTGCTCCCAGTCCTCAGCCGGATATAAACAAAGAGTTGGCTGCTCCCAGTCCTCAGCCGGCTATTACTAACCCGTCTCCGGGTAACTTTCAGCAAACAACACACAGGCAACAGTCAGGCAACAGTCCCCATCCGGGGTAAACTTTCTCAAAACTTGCATAATTCCCAACGGGGCATAACTGGAAACTTTAAACTTTTCTCATACCCTTACGGGTAAGTATGTACAGTCTGCGGTGCTCTTTCCCAGTAGCGGTGTCCTCCTGGTCGTTCCTGCTGGTAATCATCTTCAGACCCGTCCGGGTCCTCAGCAGTGTGACTCTCTGCGCCCACCCGGTGGATGTTGAGGGCATACCAGCCCCTTGCGCCGCGGTGCAGTAGGCCTTGCGGAGGGGCCTGGAGAGGACCGCTGTTGATGACGCCCGGATCGGCGGCTCCACCAGGGGGTCCGGGAGCAGGCTGACGCTGGCAGCATCCGGGACAGGGAGACTCCTCTTACCTGCTCCCGCGACCGCTCATGCGTCACGCGTCTTCTCCTGGCGCCGGTCAGGACCCGCGACGGCTGGGGCACTGCCGATGCAGGGCAGCTTAGTCTGCTGCCGGTCCGCCATCTTGCCCTCCATTTCTGATGTCTTCCTCCCCCCTGGTTAACCGTGGCCTACCTTCTGGCGATCCTCTTCTGTAGGCCACGGCTCCGCTGATGATGCTCTGGGCGAGGACCTGGCGTCGCATGCTGGTGACATCGACGTCTGCTGGAGCTCCTTCCAGGACCCTGCGCGGCGTCAGTGCGTAAGGCGGGTCTTCGGCTCTTGCGCGCTTTCGTCGTCCACGCCCCTCTTCTTCCCACGCGGCATCCCAAAGATGGCGCCCGATGGTGGGTAAATGGCCGCGAATGGCGGGAAACAGCTGCGAATGGCGGGAAACTCCACAAGGTAAGTATTACAGTCTTTCTTCAGGCACGCAATACCCGCTGGAGGCGGGTTGGTCACGATCCTGCCGACTACGCCAAACCTGACTCGCCCCCTGGGCCGTGGGGTACCCGGAACCGGGCTTCTGTACGATGCTGGGGGTAGTAGTGGCAACCCGATCCCGTGGCTCAGGGTGGTCAGACCAAATTGTGGCAGTCTATTTATCAGTATTTTGAATGTCCGACTTTGCCACCCGTGGATTGCGGTCAGGGATAACCGCCGCTGCAATGCAGACCGCTGAGGCTGGTGTTGGTGTGCAGCACAGGGATAGGGTAACTCCCCACGGGAGGAGCGTAGCCTCAGGGCAGCATGTAGGGAGGATGGGAGTGATAGTACAGGTGCAGCAGTAATCACACAGAGTCCAATGATGCAGTCCAGGGTCTTTTACTCACAGTTGTTATCCAGGTCACTTCTGTCAGCAAGGACTGTCCGAGCCATGCTGCACTCACCAGGTGAGGGGCTCGATCAACCTCCAGGTAATTTAGAAGCGCTTCACAGGACCCCCTTTATGTGTCCTTTCCTTTCTCCTCTCACAGAACTCCCTCCTAAGATGGCCCCCACCTTTTTATACTCTTCTCTCTGTGCATCCAGGAACTGCTTCCTCTCTGCTCCTGCACTACTGGGTTCCCCCTGTTCTGGGTGTTCCCTCCCTCCCACTCCAGCCAGGGACATAGTCTGTCGTGCTCTCTGCTGGGAGCACCGTCGAGCTGTCCCCCGGAAATGTGGTGTAATGCATGCAGCTGTCAGGGTCCTGATCCACACTCCATCCTTACCTGGAAGTGAGATACCACACCTCTAACTGAGATGCGATAACTCTGTAGCAACCGAGCCCTCGGGGTGCTACATTCCCCCCTGGTAAATCACAGCACGTCCGCGGGCTGGAATAAAGTAAAAAGCATTTTTGCTCAAGACATGCAAAAACTTTTTAAATGCAAACATGTAAAATCAATTCAACTTTTCTTTCCCTTTATGGGAAACAACCTTCTTATCTCAACATCATCAGCCTTACTTTCACTATATGCATATAATTTTCATTTTAAATATAACTCTTGGTACGTCAATGGAAAACAGTTCTTCAGATATACAACATGAAACAAATTTCAGTAGCAACTTTCACGACGGAGTCCTCCAGTAGGTTACAGCTCCCGTTGCGACCAGGCGTCCATGTCACCATAACAGGGTACAATTATAAGTGCAACAAACACCTTTAGGCATCTCTTGAGGTAGGTGTATATAAAACCAGTAAAGGGGAACTTTAAGAAGTGCAACTATTTACAAAGTTGACCGCTCCCAGTCCTCGGCCGGATAGTTCATAAAAAGCGGCTGCTCCCAGTCCTCAGCCGGATATAAACAAAGAGTTGGCTGCTCCCAGTCCTCAGCCGGCTATTACTAACCCGTCTCCGGGTAACTTTCAGCAAACAACACACAGGCAACAGTCAGGCAACAGTCCCCATCCGGGGTAAACTTTCTCAAAACTTGCATAATTCCCAACGGGGCATAACTGGAAACTTTAAACTTTTCTCATACCCTTACGGGTAAGTATGTACAGTCTGCGGTGCTCTTTCCCAGTAGCGGTGTCCTCCTGGTCGTTCCTGCTGGTAATCATCTTCAGACCCGTCCGGGTCCTCAGCAGTGTGACTCTCTGCGCCCACCCGGTGGATGTTGAGGGCATACCAGCCCCTTGCGCCGCGGTGCAGTAGGCCTTGCGGCGGGGCCTGGAGAGGGCCGCTGTTGATGACGCCCGGATCGGCGGCTCCACCAGGGGGCCCGGGAGCAGGATGACGCTGGCAGCGTCCGTGACAGGGAGACTCCTCTTACCTGCTCCCGTGACCGCTTATGCGTCACGCGTCTTCTCCTGGCGCCGGTCAGGACCCGCGACGGCTGGGGCACTGCCAATGCTGGGCAGCTTAGTCTGCTGCCGGTCCGCCATCTTGCCCTCCATTAGTGATGTCTTCCTCCCCCCTGGTTAACCGTGGCCTACCTTCTGGCGATCCTCTTCTGTAGGCCACGGCTCCGCTGATGATGCTCTGGGCGAGGACCTGGCGTCGCATGCTGGTGACGTCGACGTCTGCTGGAGCTCCTTCCAGGACCCTGCGCGGCGTCAGTGCGTAAGGCGGGTCTTCGGCTCTTGCGCGCTTTCGTCGTCCACGCCCCTCTTCTTCCTGCGCGGCGTCCCAAAGATGGCACCCGATGGCGGGAAAATGGCCTCGAATGGCGGGAAACAGCTGCGGATGGCAGGAAACTCCACAAGGTAAGTATTACAGTCTTTCTTCAAGCACGCAATACCCGCTGGTGGCGGGTTGGTCACGATCCTGCCGACTACGCCAAACCTGACTCGCTCCCTGGGCCGTGGGGTACCCGGAACCGGGCTTCTGTACGATGCTGGGGGTAGTAGTGGCAACCCGATCCCGTGGCTCAGGGTGGTCAGACCAAATTGTGGCAGTCTATTTATCAGTGTTTTGAATGTCCGACTTTGCCACCCGTGGATTGCGGTCAGGGATAACCACCGCTGCAATGCAGACCGCTGAGGCTGGTGTTGGTGTGCAGCACAGGGATAGGATAACTCCCCACGGGAGGAGCGTAGCCTCAGGGCAGCGTGTAGGGAGGATGGGAGTGATGGTAAAGGCGCAGCAGTCCAATGATGCAGTCCAGGGTCTTTTACTCACAGTTGTTATCCAGGAAACTTCTGTCAGCAAGGACTGTCCGAGCCATGCTGCGCTCACCAGGTGAGGGGCTCGATCAACCTCAAGGTAATTTAGAAGCACTTCACAGGACCCCCTTTATGTGTCCTTTCTGTGGCCTCTCATACCCCACCAGTGACCTCACTTCTGTCCGGCTGACTCGGACCTTGTCGGATTAACGTGCCGGCCGTTTTCCCTGGGCCCTATGTGGTGCCTTCCTAGCAGGTTTAGCAGGGGGCTGCACCAATGAATGGTCGCAACCTCCGGTTCTTGGCTGAGTGTAGTTTCTCCTCCACCAATTTAGGGATCCGGTTCCCCTTCTGCGGCCTGACCCCTCCACTCAGGTGAATTCGGGCGTGCAGTGGCTACTGACCGTTCTGCACCCCTGGGGTCCCTCCTTCCTCCGTGTTCCTGGAGCCTCCCTGCTCCCCTTCTTTTTTCCCTCAGGCTCCGGCCTCTGTACTAGGCCTGCCCAGGGAGCAGAGCCCATGCAGCAGCTCTGCTCCCCGCCTTCTCCTCTCCCTCCCACTCCAGCCAGGGACATAGTCTGTCGTGCTCGCTGCTGGGAGCACCGTCGAGCTGTCCCCCGTAAATGTGGTGTAATGCATGCAGCTGTCAGGGTCCTGATCCACACTCCATCCTTACCTGGAAGTGAGATACCACACCTCTAACTGAGATGCGATACCTCTGTAGCAACCGAGCCCTCGGGGTGCTACAGATACACAGCTGGTAGTCCTACTGAATAGACTGTTAGAATTTGTATTATGGCAAGAAAAAAGCAGCTAAATAAAGAAAAACGAGTAGCCATCATTACTTTAAGAAATGAAGGTCAGTCAGTGCGAAAAATTGGTAAAACTTTGAAAGTGTCCCCAAGTGCAGTTGCAAAAACCATCAAGCGCTACAAAGAAACTGGCTCACATGAGGACCGCCCCAGGAAAGGAAGACCAAGAGTCACCTCCGCTTCTGAGGATAAGTTTATCCGAGTCACCAGCCTCAGAAATTGCAGGTTAACAGCAGCTCAGATTAGAGACCAGGTCAATGCCACACAGAGTTCTAGCAGCAGACGCATCTCTACAACAACTGTTAAGAGAAGACTTTGTGCAGCAGGCCTTCATGGTAAAATAGCTGCTAGGAAACCACTGCTAAGGACAGGCAACAAGCAGAATAGACTTGTTTGGGCTAAAGAACACAAGGAATGGACATTAGACCAGTGGAAATCTGTGCTTTGGTCTGATGAGTCCAAATTTGAGATCTTGGGTTCCAACCACCGTGTCTTTTGCAACGCAGAAAAGGTGAACGGATGGACTCTACATGCCTGGTTCCCACCGTGAAGCATGGAGGAGGAGCTGTGATGGTGTGAGGGTGCTTTGCTGGTGACACTGTTGGGGATTTATTCAAAATTGAAGGCATACTGAACCAGCATGGCTACTACAGCATCTTGCAGCAGCATGCTATTCCATCCGGTTTGTGTATAGTTGGACCATCATTTATTTTTCAACAGGACAATGACCCCAAACACACCTCCAAGCTGTGTAAGGGCTATTTGACCAAGGAGGAGAGTGATGGGGTGCTACGCCAGATGACCTGGCCTCCACAGTCACCAGACCTGAACCCAATCGAGATGGTTTGGGGTGAGCTGGACCGCAGAGTGAAGGCAAAAGGGCCAACAAGTGCTAAGCATCTCTGGGAACTCCTTCAAGATTGTTGGAAGACCATTTCTGGTGACTATCTCTTGAAGCTCATCAAGAGAATGCCAAGAGTGTGCAAAGCAGTCATCAAAGCAAAAGGTGGCTACTTTGAAGAACCTAGAATATAAGACATATTTTCAGTTGTTTCACACTTTTTGTTAAGTATATAATTCCACATGTGTTAATTCATAGTTTTGATGCCTTCAGTGTGAATGTACAATTTTCATAGTTATGAAAATACAGAAAAATCTTTAAATGAGAAGGTGTGTCCAAACTTTTGGTCTGTACTGTATATCTAGCCGGAAATGCGGAATTTCCCCATCGAAAACTCAATGGCTCATGTCTACATAAATGGATGTCCACTGATTCATAAAGAAAACCTTAAATGGCTTTGGTTTGCATTGTACCTTGCAACCAGCACTCCGGAGAAGGCTGAAGGGCAAATACATTACTGGGAGGGCTGGGGGGCATATACATTACTGTGGAGGGCTGTGGGCATAGACATCACTGCAGAGGGCTAGGGGACATAGACATCACTGGGGAGGGCTGGGGGGCATAGACATCAATAAACTATGAAGCACTATATAGGGCCATGGACTACGGCGGACCTCATGTGTTTTTTTTTTCAAAAACATATTGGTGAAGCAGAGAAAGTGTCAAGGAGTCTTTATTCAAATAAAATTTACTTTTCTGTCTGTGTATTTTTTCTTCATTAGTTGGTTACTAATGGGGGTGTCTGATAGACCCCTCTCCATTGCTAACCACAGGGCTGCTCATGATGCCAGGTGTGATTTTTGACAATTCACAGTTGTCATCAACCCCAACTATCATTACCCCGATTACCACTGCACCAGCGCAGGGCAATCGGGAAGAGGCGGGCACAGTGCCAGAATTGGCGTAACTAATTTGATGCACAAATTCTGGGGCGGCTGTGAACTGGTAGTTTTAAGCTGGAAAGGGCTCAAAAACCAGGGACCTTTCCAGACTGATAATATCAGCCCACAGCTGTACAGCTGTCCGCTTTACCTTGCCTGGTTACCAAAAACAGTGGAGGACTCGGCGTTTTGGTTTTTTTTTTACATTTATTTATTAAGGTAAACACCCTTTAGTGTCACATGAAAGGCACTAAAGGGTAAAAGTTTAATATATATATATATATATATATAGAGGGCATGTGAAATGATATATCTACAGGATGTTTATTCTATTTATTCTATTACACCACTGCTCCCATAGAAGTGGACAGACCAGGATTACATATTTCTATGGGAGCAGTGGTATAATGTGTGACACCGCTCTGTCCACTTCTATGGGAGCAGTGGTGTAATGCATGACCACGCTTCATTCACTTCTATGGGAGAAGTGGTGTAATGTATAACACTGCTACATCCACTATTATGGGAACAGTAGTGTAATGTAATGTGTGACCTTGCTCTGTCTACTTCTTTGGGAGCAGTGCTGTAATGTGTGACCTTGCTTCATCCACTTCTATGGAAGCAGTGGTGTAATGCGTGACTCCGCTCTGTTCAGTTCTATGGAAGAAGAGGTGTTTTGTGTGACCCAACGCTGTCCACTTCTATGGGAGCAGTGATGTAATGCTTGAACCTGCTCCATAAACATCACTGGGAGCAGTGGTGTAATGTGTGACACTGCTACATATACTTCTATGGGAGAAGTGTATTGTGTGACACCGCTTTGTCCACTTCTATGGGAGCAGTGGTGTAATGAGTGACCCCGCTCTATCCACTTCTATAGGAGCAGTGGTGTTATATGTGACACTGCTAGATCCAGTTCTATGGGAGCAGTGGTGGAATTTGTGACACCCCTCCGTCCACTTCTATGGGAGCAGTGGTGTAATGAGTGACCCCACTCCATCCACTTCTATAGGAGCAGTGGTGTTATATGTGACACTGCTAGATCCAGTTGTATGGGAGCAGTGGTGGCATTTGTGACACCCCTCCGTCCACTTCTATGGCATCAGTGGTGTAATGCATGACCCCGCTCCATACACATCTCAGGGAGCAGTGGTGTAACATGTGACACTGCTATATCCACTTCTATGGGAGCAGTGGTGTAATGTATGACACTTCTACATCCACTTCCATAGGAGCAGTGGTGTAATGTGTGACCTCGCTCTGTCCACTTCTATTCGAGCAGTGGTGTAATGTGTGACAGCGCTCCGTTCACTTCTATGGGAACAGTGGTGTAATGTGTGACATCGCTCAGTCCACTTCTATGGGAGCAAGGGTGTAACGCGTGACCCTGCTCCGTCCACTTCTATGGGAGCAGTGGTGTAATGCGTGACCCTGCTCCGTCCACTTCTATGAGAGCAGTGGTGTAATATGTGACAGCTCTCCATCCACTTCTATTGGAGCAGTGGTTTAATGCGTAACACTGCTACATTCACTTCTATAGGAGCACTCATGTTGTGTGTGACACTGCTACATCCAGTTCTATGGAAGCAGTGATGTAATGTGTGATACTAATCTGTCCATTTCTATGGGAGCAGTGTTGTAATGCGTGACACCTGTACGTTCACTTCCATGGGAGAAGTGGTGTAATGTTTGATACCGCTCCGTGTACTTCTATGGGAGCAGTTGTGTAATGTGTGAGACTGCTCCGTACCCTTCTATAGAAGCTGTAGTGTAATGCGTGATCTTACTCCGTCCTCTTCTATGGGAACAGTGTTGTAATGCTTGATCTTGCGGCAACCACTTCTGGGGGAGCAGTGGTGTAACGCATGACAACCCCCCATCCATTTCTATGGGCGCATTGGTGTAATGTCTGACTTCGCTCCATCTACTTCTATTGGAGAAGTGGTGTAATGTGTGACACCACTCCGGCCACTTCTATGGGAGCAAGGGTGTATTGTATGACACTGCTACATCCACTTCTATGGGAGCAATGGTGTAATGTGTGACCACGCTCTGTTCGCTTCTATGGGAGCAGTAGTGTAATGTGTGACATCCGCTACGTCCACTTCTGTGGGAGCAGTAGTGTAATGTGTGACCTTGCTTGGTCTATTTCTATGGGAGCAGTGGTGTAATGTGTGACCCTGCTCCGTCCACTTCTATAGGAGCAGTGTTGTAATGCGTGACACCTCTACGTTCACTTCTATTAGAGCAGTGGTGTTATATGTGACAGCTCTCCATCTACATCTATGGGAGCAGCGGTTTAATTTGTGACACTGCTATATTCACTTCTATAGGAGCAGTGGTGTTATGTGTGACACTGCTACATCCAGTTCTATGGGAGCAGTGGTGTAATGTGTGACACCGCTCCGTTCACTTCTATGGGAACAGTGGTGTAATGTGTGACACCTCTACGTTCACTTCTATTAGAGCAGTGGTGTTATATGTGACAGCTCTCCATCTACATCTATGGGAGCAGCGGTTTAATTTGTGACACTGCTATATTTACTTCTATAGGAGCAGTGGTGTTATGTGTGACACTGCTACATCCAGTTCTATGGGAGCAGTGGTGTAATGTTTGATACTGCTCTGTTCACTTCTATGGGAGCAGTGTTGCAATGCGTGACTCCTCTACGTTCACTTCTATGGGAGCAGTGGTGTAATGTGTGACACTGCTCAGTCCACTTCAGTGGAAGCAGTGGTGTAATGTGTGACCCTGCTCCATACACTTCTTGGTGAGCAAGTGGTGTAATGTGCGACATTGCTCCGTCCACTTCTGTGGGAGCAGTGGTGTAATACGTGACCCCACTCAGTCCACTTCTATTAGAGCAGTGGTGTTATGTGTGATACTGCTCCGTCCACCTATATGGGAGCAGTGTAGTAAAGCATGACACCTCTACGTTCACTTCTATGGGAGCTTTGGCGTAATGTGTGACACAGCTCCGTCCACTTATATGGGAGCAAGGGTGTAATGTATGACACTACTACTGTACATCCACTTCGATGGGAGCCATTGTGTAATGTGTGACACGGCTAAGTCCACTTCTACAGTATGGGAGCAGTGGTGTAATGAGTGACATTGCTCCATCCAGTTATATGGGAGCAGTGGTGTAATGTGTGACCCCCGCTACATCCACTTCTATGGAAGCAATGATGTAATGCATGACCCCGCTCCATACACTTCTTGGGGAGCAGCGGTGTAATGTGTGTCACTGTTATATCCACTTTTATGGGAGCAGTGGTGTAATGTGTGACATTGCTACATCCACTTCAATGGGAGCAGTGTTGTAATGTGTGACACCGCTCAGTCCACTTTTATGGGAGCAGTGGTGTAATGCGTAACCTCACTCTGACCACTTCTGTGGGAGCAGTACTGTAATGTGTGACCTTGCTCGGTCTATTTCTATGGGAGAGGTGGTGTAATGTGTGACATCTCTACGTTCACTTCTATGGGAACAGTGGTGTAATGTGTGACACCGCTCAGTCCACTTTAATGGGAGCAGTGGTGTAAAGTGTGACCCGGCTCCATACACTTCTTGGTGAGCAGTGTAATACACGCTAATCATGAGTGGATAGTATATATCATATCAAATATTAATAATCATAGAATTGTTACTCTGTTCATTACTACCCTATTGCGGACATATTAGGCTCCATCGCCATATATTACAAAGCCAACCAACACAAAACAACGAAAAAGGAGCCAACAATTTTAAAGAATTATATCCAAATTTATTAATAAATATAAGATCAGACAAGAGCAGGGATCAGTGTGGAAAACACATGAGGAATAAAAACCCGCAACAACCCTCTCCACATGGCGGACACATATAGGACCAAATAGTACAATCTATGTCAGATATAGGCTATCAAAATATTTGAAGAGTAACACCATATATAGGTGATATGTAAACCCCTATATCCAACTACAGCATATATATATACACGACTAAAGTACCCATGCTGTCCAATACTGCTGAGTGTACGTTCGCTATCATATGCCAATTATGACTCAAGAGTCACTATATATACATACCAGAGATATCCAACTTCAGCAGAAGACAGTCAGGGAATAGTCAAGAAGGAGGTCCGTCTAAGGTCGACACCTGCAGAGCAGAGAAGCCCCGACGCGCGTTTCGGTGGTTCCCTTCGTCATTGGTGAGCAGTGGTGTAATGTGCGACATCGCTCAGTCCACTTCTATGGGAGCAGTGGTGTAATGCGTGACCGCGCTCCGTCCACTTCTATTAGAGCAGTGGTGTTATATATGATATGTGACAGCTCTCCATCTACATCTATGGGAGCAGCGGTTTAATGCGTGACACTGCTATATTCACTTCTATAGGAGCAGTGGTGTTGTGTGCGACACACTACATCTAGTGTTGAGCGAGCACTAAAATGCTCGGGTGCTCGAAGCTCGGGCCGAGCTCAACGTGACACTCGGGTGCTCGACCCGAGCAACAAGCCCAAAGTTAGTCTATGGGAGACCCGAGCATTTTTGCGGCAGCACCCCCGGCAGTCTGTAGAAAGCCTAAAAAGTGCCCAAAACGATAGTGACAGTGCTCAAAAGACATGGGGGCAGCATGGGGATCGCCCCAGGAAGGATTTCTGACCCCCAGGTCACTGCTGTCAACAACGTGGTCAGAGGTATTAAGCCACTTTTACGGGCTCACAAGAAAACGTTCAAAAACGAAACTGAAACGGTTTTCCTGTGAAATATGTTAAGGAACTTCCTTTCCAGGGTAAAGACTTGTGTATAAGATAAAATAAATAACCAAAAACAAAATTACTCCTCCACACCTTGGGCTATGTTCACAAGTAGCATTTTTCATGCGTTTTTGCACTTTTGTATTGCTTTCAACCGTGACAAATGCATTCACCGGGAAATGTCATTTTAACATTTTACAACCTTATCTGGCCATGTGCTGTGTGACACATACATACAGTACTGAAAAGACATGGGAACAGCAAGGGGAAGACCCCTGGAAGCATCTCTGACACCCAGGTCACTGCCTAAAAGTGTGCCCATCAGAAGTGATCCTTGCCGCATCAGAAGATGCAAACTTGCAACTATCCCCGTGCAAGTCCTTGTCCCAGGGCAGTGTTCAATTGTACCTCCCCCATTCCTTGCAATGCAAGCGCAAGTATGCAGCCTGCCACCCACCCACCCCCAGGCTGCAATATCATACTGCTAACTTTCACTTGGGCTGTGGGAAAGAGATACGGTCCTTGAAACACCTGGCCACGAATCAGTCATCTCTTGGTCACGCTATATAGATGATGTGCTATTTATATGGCAGGGCTCCACGTCACAACTTGACAAATTTCTTTACTATCTTAACAATAATCAATTAAACATTAAACTGACTTATAAATATAGCCAGTCCTGTATAGATTTCTTGGATATACTTATCACCAGAATGGATGACGTGAGGATTGGCACAGATATTTTTCTAAAGGAGACCTCCACCAATTCTTTATTACATTTTACCTCTTCACACACCCCAAAATTAAAAAGCTCAATCCCCATTGGTCAATATCTTAGAGCTCGTCGTATATGCTCTAGTGATGATAAATTTGATCATCAAGCCCAAGACCTTTCTAAAAGATTTTTGAATAGGGGTTATAACATCCGTGATGTAAATAAAGCATACTTCAGAGCTAAAAATTCAGACAGACAAAGCCTTCTTGTTTCAAATTTTAAGTCCAAAGGTAGGGAACCTACAGAAAATTCATACCCCAGATTTATAACCACGTTCAATAATAACTGGACAGATATCAGAAAAATCTTGATGAGACATTGGTCAGTGTTACTGACTAGTGTTGAGCCACCCCCGTAGTGTTCGAGTTCGGTTCGGTTCGTCGAACACCCATGTGTTCGCCGAACTGTTCGTCGAACACCTTCGAACACCGTTAAAACCAATGGCAGGCAAACAAAAACACATAGAAACACATAGAAAACACCTTCAAAGGTGTCCAAAAGCTGACAAACTGCTCAGAAGACACAACTAACACATGGAAAAGTGACAAGTACATATAGTCATGCGAAAAGAAAAGAGGTGGAGGAGTAAAAGGAGGGGGAGACACAGATATAGGCATGTCATGCCCTTCTAAAATCCAAAAAGTGAGAAGCCGACACGTTCAGTCCGCTCCTGCCCGTGCCACCTCCGTGTCGCCGGGTTTGTGCCAGAGCCGCGGTGAACCCTGACGGCCAGCCCAACTCTCCCAATACTGGTGCCTGTCCGCTGGTGGGTCGAGCGAGCCCCCCTGTGGTGGAGGCAGCTCTAAGCTTTTTAATTTAAATTGTCTCTCTAATTTGAATGAATACACTTTAAATCCATTTACAAGGATCTATTGGAGGGCAAGTCTCATGCCAGCAGCCGCGTAATTCCAGCTCCAGTAGCGTCCACTAAAGCTGCTGCAGTTAAAAAGCTTTTATAAGGATCGAGCTCGGCTGTCCACCGCAAGGCATCCTACTGCCAGTCCCAGCCCCTATGCCTTGGGGTGCCTCCTGATGCTCTTCACTGAGTATCCCGTGGTCCCGAAGCATTTCCTTTGAAAAAATTAAGTGTCCAAACTACAGGTGGTGTAGCTTGCTTAACAGCCGGGATAATCCGCTGACTAGCAGACACAGCTACTAGGCACAAAGTATTTCCTGGGCTAGATGCAGTTAAAAATTTGTAATTAGATACTCTCGTTGGATGCTGAGAAAGCATTCCATAGAGTCTCCTGGCACGCCATATATGATTCTCTTAAAAAGCTTGGGGTAGGGGTCTAGGGGACCCTTCTATAGCCAAAATCATGGCCCTGTATCACAATACGTCACCTAGGCTGAAGATGAATGGAACTGTAGCACCCTGAGGGCTCGGTTGCTACAGAGGTATTGCACCTCACCCAGAGGTGTGATATCTCACTCTCAGGTAAGGATAGAGTGTGGATCAGGACCCGACACCTGCATGCATTACACCACATTGCCGTGGGGCAGGGCGACCAATATGCCTCTGAGATGGGCACGACAGTCCCTGTCCCTGGCTGGAGTGGGGGGAGGGAACACTGAGGAAGGGGAACCCTGTAGTGCAGGAGCAGGGAGGAAGCAGTTACTGGGTGCATTGAGAAGGGAGTATAAAAGGTCGGCACCATCTTAGTTCAGTGCAGAGAAGTCTGAGCAGAAGTGGCAGGGAGCAGGGGCTCTGCATGAGCTCTGCTCCGGAGGCGGGCCTAGTAACAGAGGCCCAGGCCTGGAAGAGGGAGAAGGAAGGAAGAGGAGCGGAGAAGGCTCCAGGAACGAGGAATGAAGGGATCCCAGGGGTGTGGACGGGCGAGTCCCCACCGCACGCCCGAATCCACCTGCGTGGAGGGGTCAGGCCAAAGGGGGAGACCGGTCCCCGAAACTAGTGGAGGCAGGAAACGACCCTCAGCTAGAAACCGGAGGCTGTGACATTTTATGTGGCGCAGCCCCTCGCTACACCCGCTAGGAAGGCACCACATAGGGTCAGGGAAACTGGCGCCAAGTTTACCAAGAGGAGGCCCGAGGCAGCCGGACAGAAGGGTTGGTAAGAAAGACCAGACAAAGGACACACAAAGGGGGTCCTGTGAAGTGCTCCAAAGTTATCTGGGAGTTGTCTGAGCCCCTCACCTGGTGAGCACAGTACGACGTGGGCAGCCGTTACCTGCAGACGTGGTCTGGATAATAAGAACTGTGAGTAAAGGCCCTGGACTGCATCACTGACTCTGTGTCGCTACTGCTGCTGCCCTGCACCATCACCCCCATCCTCCGCATACACTGCCCTGAGGCTATACTCCTCCCGTGGGGAGTTATGCTACGCTCTGCTGCACCCACAACACCAGCCTCAGCGGTCTGCCCTGCAGTGGCGGTTCACTCTGACCGCAATCCACGGGTGGCGTAGTCGGACATTTAAACATCAAAACCACATAAATAGTTCCGCCACTGGTTTGACCACCCTGAGCCACGGAACCGGGTCGCCGCCACGAAGACTACAACCACCAGCATCCACCAAAAAGGGTCCGGCTCCGGGTGTCCCAAGGCCCAGGGGGTGCATCAGAACATTTTCATCACCTTTCACAATCACCAATGGGACAAGGCAGGGATGTCCTCTGTCCCCTCTCTTATACATCCTAGTGACAGAGCACCTGCTCTCATCAATTCGCCATAACCCCAATATTAGGTGGATTGAGGTGGGAGGCACCGAGTACAAGTGCTCTCTATTTGCTGATGATGTCCTAGTATATATCACTCAATCACATATATCCATCCATGCTGTTATGGCTGAAATAGATCACTTTGTTACATGGTCAAATTTTAAAATCAATGCAGCGAAGTCTGAGGCCCTCGATGTCTCCCTCCCCAAATCCATATAGGATTCCATCCAGTCCAACTTTCCCTTTGCCTGGCCCTCACAGGGTATCAAATACTTAGGAATTCCTATTCATAGAGACCTCTCCCATCTATGTTATCTTAATTTTGGGCCCTTTATTGAACAACTCCATACAGACCACGGTTGGCAAGTTAGAACTGTAAGATTCACTACGTGAACCACTGGTGTTTTGTGGAAAAGCACATGTACACTGCGTTCCAAATTATTATGCAAAAAGTGTTTAGGAGTGATAAGGGAAGAATTTGTTTGTTTGTCAGTTAAACTCATTGATGGTGATGTGTGTCAGGGCTCTTTATATCACTGTAAGCAATTGCAGACACCTGTGCTAATTAGTTTGGCAGGTGTGTCCAATGAAAGGCAAGACTACTTAAGAAGGCTGCCTCACATTATTAAGCAGCCTACATTTTCTGCCAAAATGGGAAAGAAAAAGCATGTGTCGGCTGCTGAGAAGCAACAGATTGTGGTGTGTTTAAGTCAAGGCATGACTACAATCAACATTGTGCGATGATCAGGATGAAGTGTCTTGGCAATCAAGAAGTATGTAGCAGATTCACAGTACACACGTGTGCGTGCTGATAAGGGCAAAGTGAGGACTCTTTCCTACAGGCAATTACGTCAGGTTAAAAGAGCAGCGGCAAAAAAGCCTTGTCATAGCAGCAGACAAGTTTTTGAAGCTGCTGGTGCCTCCAACGTCCCCCGAACAACAAGATGCAGGGTCCTTCAGAGGTTTGCAGCTGTGCATACGCCATCCTGTCGACCTCCTCTATCCACTTCACACAAGCAGAAACGGCTCCAGTGGGCTAAACATTACATGAAGACTGATTTCAAAACTGTTTTGTTCACGGATGAGTGCCGTGCAGCGCTCAATGGTCCAGATGGATGGAGTGGAGGATGGCTGGTTGATGGACACCCCACGCAAACACGGCTACAGCGCCAACAAGGAGGAGGTGGAGTAATGTTTTGGGCTGGAATCATGGGGAGAGAGATTGTCGGCCCCTTTAGGATCCCTGAAGGTGCTAAAGATGAACTCCATAATGTATGTGGATTTTCTGAAACAGCACTTCCTGCCATGGTTCAAGAAGAAGAACCGTGTATTTCACAGCAAGATCATTTTTTTGCATGATAATGCACCATCTCATGCTGCACATAAAACATCTGCATCTCTGGCTGATATGGGCATAAAAGGGGACAAACTTATGGTGTGACCCCCATGCTCCCCTGACCTCTACCCCATTCAGAACCTCTGGAGCATCATCAAAAGGAGTGTCTATGATGGCGGGAGGCAGTTCACATCTAAGCAACAGCTCTGGGAGGGTATTCTGTCCTCATGCAAAACAATTGAAGCAGAAACCATCCAAAACCTGACAAATTCAATGGACGAGAGAGTTCAGAAGCTCCTTTCGAACAAGGGGTCCTATGTGAAAATGTAACATCACCTAGAATAAAGTTTTGAGTTGAAAACTGTTTGATTTCAGTTTCTAATAACCTGCTAATGCTTATAATTTCAAAAATGACCTTTTTTTGGTCTTTATTAAAATGAAAAGGTTGATCGAAAAGTTTGGGGGATCTAAGAGTGTGGCAACCCAGTAGTCATGATTACTTTGAATTCTGACAATATGAGGGTCATGTTGCAGGTACTGCAGCAAGAAGGCACTTATGTGTCTTGCGCATCTCAGAGCCCCAAAATTATTTTCCGGGCTAGATGCAGCTAAAAATTATTATTAATTTTAAATCTGGTGGAGCTTAGTATAGATGGCCTAATAGGATCAGTGCTGCACACTGCTACAAAGCCCAAATTATTTTCCAGTCAAGATACAGATAAACATGATTAGTAATTTTAAATCTGGTGGAGCTTATTATAGATGGCCTAATAGAATCAGTGATGCACACTGCTACAAAGCCCAAATTATTTTCCAGCCAAGATACAGATAAACATGATTAGTAATTTGAAAGCTTAAAACGGTTGGTAGGGTGATTTTAACCAATCATCAAGCTTTTACTCTCCCCAGGATGACACGGGGTAGAAAAGTCATTTCGGATCCATGATTTGTTCATCTTTATGAACGTGAGTCTGTCTACATTATCAGTGGAGAGCCGCATGCGCTTATCTGTCAGCACACCACCAGCAGCGCTGAACACACGTTCAGACAGAACACTGGCTGCGGGGCATGACAAGATCTCCAAGGCGTAAGTGGCTAGCTCCGGCCATTTATCCAGATTGGAAGCCCAAAAAGAGCAAGGGTCCAGTGACACAGTCATGGCTTCAATGTTTACTTGGAGATACTCCTGTACCATCATCTCTAGGCGTTGACTATGTGTCAGACTTCTTGTCTCCTGTGGCCTTGCAAAGGATGGGCTAAAAAAGTGGTGAAATGATTCCGCAAAATTGATGTTACCAGCAGATACTGTGGTTCTGTTACGGTTTGAGTGCTGAACACTTGACGGTCCCACGGTTGGCAAGTTGGAACTGTGAGATTCACTACGTGCACCACTGGTGTTTTGTGGAAAAGCACATGTAAGATTCTGCAACAGTCTCTGCTGATACTCCTGCATGCGTGCATCCCTTTCTATGGCAGGAATAATTTCTGCAAATTTACTTTTGTACTGAGGATCTAACAGTGTGGCAACCCAGTAGTCAGGATTATTTCTAATTCTCACAATTCGAGGGTCATGTTGCAGGTAGTGCAGCAAGAAGGCACTCATGTGTGTTGCGCATCCAGGAGCACCAAGTCCCTGTTGTGTTGGTGGCGAGGTAACAATCATGCTTCCTTCCTCTGTCCTCTCCCCCCAACCTCGCACAACAGAAATGTGATCAAGGTCTCCCTCATCTGATGAGTCTTCCATCAGTTCGTCCTCCACTTCTTCCTGGGCTCCTGCACCTTCCTCACTAGTTTGGCTGCTACCATGCACCCTGGTAAAACCATCTACCCCACCCTCACATGCCTGCCGCCTTGGTGCTGCCGACCGTCTGGACCTTGCAGATGTTAGCCCTTCCGCATACAACTCCTCCTCCTCTACTTCCTCCACCTCCTCTTGTGCCACCACCTGACTCCGAATTCTGTTTAACATGTGCTCCAGCATGTAAATCACCGGAATAGTCATGCTGATAATGGCATTGTCAGCACTAAACATCTTCGTCGCCATTTCAAAACTGTGCAGAAGGGTGCATAGGTCCCTGATCTGAGACCACTCCTCCAGCGCGATTTGCCCCACCTCTGGATCTCGTTGGCCCAGGCTATACGTCAGAACGTATTGCACCAGGGCTTGTCGGTGCTGCCACAGTCGCTGCAACATGTGCAGAGTTGAATTCCACCGGGTAGGCACATCGCATTTTAGCCGGTGAAGTGGCAGGCCCAACGACATCTGTAGAGATGTAAGTCGCTGAGCTGCGGGATGCGAACGGCGGAAGTGAGCACACAGCGACCATGCCCTCTGCAGAAGGCCATCTAGTCTGGGATAGTGGGCTAAAAATTGCTGGACAACCAGGTTCAACATGTGAGCCATACAAGGCACGTGTTTGACATTGCCCCGGCGAAGGGCCGCACCCAGGTTTGCAGCATTGTCGCACACGGCCTTCCCTGGTTTCAGGTCCAGTGGAGACAACCATTCATGAAATTGGTTCTCCAGAGCTGACCACAACTCCTCAGCTGTGTGACTCACATTTCCCAGACATTTCAAAGTAAAAACCGCCTGATGACGTTGAGCCCTACTGCCAGCATAGTAAGGAGGTGTGCAGGATCCCTTCTGCGCAGTTAGAAAGCTTGTGGCATGACCAGACAGGCTTTGGGTGCAGGTGGAAGACCGAGAGGAGGTTGAGGAGGCAGAAGCAGTGGAGGAACTTTGACATAAAGAGGATTGACGCACAACTCGTGGGGACCGCAAGACTTGGACAGCAGCCCCTTGTCCTGCTGTCACCATAGTTACCCAGTGCCCAGTCAGCGACATGTAACGCCCCTGTCCATGCCTACTCGTCCAAGTGTCTGTGGTGAAATGCACCCTGTCACACACAGAGTTTCTCAAAGAAGCGGTGATGTTGTGTGCGACATGCTGGTGGAGCGCAGGCACACCTTTCTTTGAGAAGTAGTGCCGACTGGGCATCTGGTACTGGGGCACTGCGACGGACATAAGGTCTCGAAAATCCTCTGTGTCCACCAGGCGGAAAGGCAGCATTTCTGTAGCCAAGAGCTTGCAGATGGTGAAATTCAACCTCTTAGCTTTCTCATGACTAGGAGGAAATGTTCTTTTACTTGTCCACATCTGAGGGACCGAGGGCTGGCTATTGTGCTTAGACGGGGTTGATAAGGGTGTCCCCGGCAAACTGCCGGTCTGTGAGGAAGATGCAGGCGGACATGTTAGGTTGCCTTGATCCAAAGGTGGTGCTATCGATGTCGGACAGCGCTCAACACCAGCTGGTGTTACCACCTCCAAAGAAAATGATGACCTGCCAATCACGCTGGCTGTTGCGGGTAAAGAGGTCGCAGGTCTGCGCCCCAAAACAGGTGTGACTGCTGTCCCCCCAGTCACAGAGGATGAAGAGGCCGCGGATGCACAAGATATGGCAGACG
Organism: Phyllobates terribilis; assembly: GCF_046119375.1. Taxonomy (NCBI): domain Eukaryota; kingdom Metazoa; phylum Chordata; class Amphibia; order Anura; family Dendrobatidae; genus Phyllobates; species Phyllobates terribilis. Next base: position 320,203,315 of record NW_027362764.1, on the reverse strand, counting down.
GTGGATGGCCCGGCCGGCTAGGCCGCATTGTAGCACACTGAGCTTCCCACTGCAACTTATGCTTCATGTCCATGTGCCGGTTCATGCATGAAGTACTCAAACTATGTAATTTTTGGCCTCTAATTAGCTTTTGCTGACAAATGTTACAGATAACACGAGTTGGGTCATCTTTATCGATCTGAAAAAATGCCCAGGCTATGCAAAGCTTAGCACCCATGCGACCTGAAGAGCCACCACGACTTGTGGTGAGAGGCAGAGTTGTGTTTGAGGATGCAGTTGTTGACGTGCTTCCAGTACTACGTCTCTGTCCAGGAAGGCGCAACCTGACCTCGTCGTCACTAGCATCTTCCTCCACCTCCTCTGCTGACCTCATCTCCTGGCTGACTGTGGGTTGACAGTAAGTGGGATCTCCAACCTCATCATCATCACCCTGTGCGTTATCACACCCGTCTTCCTCAGAGCCAACCTGTTCCTGCCCTGACAAAAAACTAAAGTTGTCGCTCCAATCAGGTATTTGAGTCTCATCATCGTCTTCCTCATTGTCTCCACCAACAGGAGTTACAGTTTGGGAATGAGGGTCTACATTATGGTCAGAACCTTCTGCATCTGGTCCTGGATCCGACTCATAAAGATTCTGGGCATCAGTGCAGATCATTTCCTCGTCTGGATTCACAGAAGCGCTGGAATCGACCTCTGATTCCCAGGCTATAGTATGAGTAAACAGCTCTGCAGACTCAACCATCTGTTCTACCTCATACTCAGACGGGCAGCTGGAGATTTGGGAGCTGTGAGGAAGCAAGTGCGATTGGGGTGACACCTTTGAGGACTGGAGTATTTGTGATGTTGAAGTTGATGTGGAGGAGAGCCCACTTAAAGGAGCACTTGATATCCGTTGAAGCACCTGCTGTTTTTGTGCCTCATCTGGAATTTAAAACCAAGCAATGTGAACTGAGGTCTAAGATGGTAGACATGCAAGAAATAGGAGCATGTTCACACTAGCAAAAAGAAGCAAAACCTACAAAAGACAGAAAATATATCTCATACCCTACCATCATTATATATAAATGTAAAGCAAAGTTGCATAATAAATATAGGGTACTTAGTGAACTATTTTTGATCAAAAAAAGTATACAAGCCGTCCCACCAGCGGCAAGGTGACCCTAAATTGGGACGGTACCTATACTGTCTATATTAAAAACCTTACTGTATATCAAAGTTGAAGCAATGCATATAAAAGGGTAGACAAATACGACCGGGTCCCAACTCCAGACCACCTAGGCCCGTGGTAAGCTACATATATACTAATCAGTTCAACAAAAGGGATGCCACACCCTTAAATTGCACAGAATGCAAACAAGACAAAAAACCAAGCAATGTGAACAGAGGTCTAAGATGGTAGACATGCAAGAAATAGGAGCATGTTCACACTAGCAAAAAGAAGCAAAACCTACAAAAGACAGAAAATATATCTCATACCCTACCATCATTATATATAAATGTAAAGCAAAGTTGCATAATAAATATAGGGTACTTAGTGAACTATTCATCTGGAATTTGTAGCGATTGGCGTGGCCGTAAGAAAGGGATCTTATCACATTGTCCGCTAAAAGAAGTAGACATTTTAGTTTGGCTGGAAGATGGTCTTTCTTCTGCAGATGTTACTGTTGCTTTAACACCTACCCCACGGACACAACCTTTTTTCCCCTTCCCAACACGCCTATTCCCCTTTCCACCAGCAGCAGGCCTTTTTCCACTCATTTTGGTGGTTAACTAATTCACAACTCTGGAGTTGTTTGCACAAAAAAACAATGGATGGTAACCGAGCAGAGCTGAGTGGCCAATCTGTGGTATTAGGCCAAAACTATTGGCTGGGTTAGATGCAGAAAAAAATTATATTCAATTTGCAACCTGATGGAGGTCAGTATAGATGGACTAATAGAGAAAGTCCCACACACAGCTAGAAGGCCAAATATTTTTTCAGAGCTAGATGCAGAAAAAAATTATATTCAGTTTGCAACCTGATGGAGGTCAGTATAGATGGACTAATAGAACAAGTCCCACACACAGCTAGAAGCCCAAATATTTTTTCAGAGGTAGATGCAGAAAAAAATTATATTCAGTTTGCAACCTGATGGAGGTCTGTATAGATGGATTAATAGAACAAGTCCCACACACAGCTAGAAGCCCAATATTTTTTCAGAGCTAGATGCAGAAAAAAAATTATTTTTAATTTGCAACCTGATGGAGGTCAGTATAGATGGACTAATAGAGAAAGTCCCACACACTGCTAGAAGGCCAAATATTTTTTCAGAGCTAGATGCAGAAAAAAATTATATTCAGTTTGCAACCTGATGGAGGTCAGTATAGATGGACTAATAGAACAAGTCCCACACACAGCTAGAAGCCCAATATTTTTTCAGAGGTAGATGCAGAAAAAAAATATATTCAGTTTGCAACCTGATGGAGGTCAGTATAGATGGACTAATAGAGAAAGTCCCACACACTGCTAGAAGGCCAAATATTTTTTCAGAGCTAGATGCAGACAAAAAATTATTTTTAATTTGCAACCTGATGGAGGTCAGTATAGATGGACTAATAGAGAAAGTCCCACACACAGCTAGAAGGCCAAATATTTTTTCAGAGCTAGATGCAGATAAAAATTATTTTTAATTTGCAACCTGATGGAGGTCAGTATAGATGGACTAATAGAGAAAGTCCCACACACTGCTAGAAGGCCAAATATTTTTTCAGAGCTAGATGCAGAAAAAAATTATATTCAGTTTGCAACCTGATGGAGGTCAGTATAGATGGACTAATAGAACAAGTCCCACACACTGCTAGAAGCCCAAATATTTTTTCAGAGGTAGATGCAGATAAAAATTATTTTTAATTTGCAACCTGATGGAGGTCAGTATAGATGGACTAATAGAGAAAGTCCCACACACTGCTAGAAGGCCAAATATTTTTTCAGAGCTAGATGCAGACAAAAAATTATTTTTAATTTGCAACCTGATGGAGGTCAGTATAGATGGACTAATAGAGAAAGTCCCACACACTGCTAGAAGGCCAAATATTTTTTCAGAGCTAGATGCAGAAAAAAATTATATTCAGTTTGCAACCTGATGGAGGTCAGTATAGATGGACTAATAGAATGATGCTATGCCCAAAAGATTTTACTTCACTAGGTGCAGTAAAAAAATTGGTATTCTATACACAGGTGGTATATCTTGCAACACAGATAGGCTACTCCACTGACTAACACACTCTGCAATAGGCCAAAAAGGATTAGCTTTGCTAGATTCAGCCAAATGCTGTGAAAAAAACTTGCACAGCACTGGCACAGACCTGCCTGGCAAAAACTGATAGGAACTGATGTAACCTAGTCCTGAAAAGGACTCCAATTACAATTAGTCTTTACTCCCACAATCTATCTATTTAAGAGCACAGACCTGCCTGATAAAAGTCGTAGGAAATGCTGTAACCTAGTCCTTAAAAGGACTGCAATCACATCTATTCCCTACTCCCAAGCTATCTGTAGATTTGTGCGAAAATTGGCTTGAAATTAACAAGGTATAGCGCACACAGCAACAGCGGTGCCGTCTAACACGCAGCTGCAGCAGTGAGAAAATGGTGGCGACGGGGAAAATGGCTTGGTCTTATAGGGCAAGGACATGTGACATACACTGCCAATGACACATGCCCTTGCTTGTGTGAAAAACAGCAGTTCGCTCCGTGTGTGCGCTGCTGATAGGCTGACAGACTGCACCTCCCCACTGCAAATGCGGGAAAGAGAAAAAAAAATGGAGATCTTCATTATTCCTGCAGAGATCCATCCCCTGCCCCTCCCCCCACCCTGCTGTACACTCAAACTGCGTATTAACATTAATTTTCATCATTACTGAGAAAAAATCCAGTTATGATTTTGGTGCACGAACAGTTATCGAACATAACCTCGAACAGCCGAATTTTTCTCAAATCGTTCGTGTTCACCGAACGGCTCGAACACCGCCCAAAACAGCTCGAATTTGAGATTGGCGAACAGTTCGAGTAGAACAACGCTCATCTCTATTACTGACTGACAAAGACTTAAAAAGTCAGCTCCCCAACCGACCAGCTGTAACCTGGCGGAAATCTAACACATTGAGTGACTTACTAACTAATAGTCACTATATTCCCCCAAAAAATTTGTTTTTAGTTAGGAGTAAAGGTCCGCCCTGGGGCAGTTCATCTTGTGGCAGATGTTCGATATGCAGATTTTTACCAAAAGTGTCGCATTTTTGCAACTCCAATGGAGAGAAGTCCTTTTGCATTGTCCACTACACTACTTGTAACACTGAAGCAGTTGTCTACCATCTCACCTGTCCTTGTGGACTAATTTACATAGGCATGACCACTAGAGCCTTAAAAGTACGCATACAAGAACATATCAGAGATATCAACAATGCCTCTTCTTGTACTGATCCTAATTCCCTTAAAACAATACCAAAACACTTTTTAGAAAACCATAAAGGCAACCCACGTGGGTTAACAGTTCGGGGTATTGATCATATATATATGGGGATTAGAGGAGGAAATATCAAAAAGAAGCTGCTTCAAAAAGAGACACGGTGGATCGTGCTACTGGACACTATCTCCCCAAAGGGGTTGAATGATATGGTCAGTTTCAAGTCTTTTTTGTAAAATTAAGTGCTGCGCTATTTTTATACTGACACCTTCTGTCATTTTCCCTCACTCTTCTGGGTCATTGTCTTTTTGCACTCTTTTTTATGCTCTTATCTTACATCTTCTTTTATTCATTCGATTCAGATATACTATGCCGTGATCGTGAGGAGGTGCGGACTATCCGAATGAATTTCATTTGTATATTAAGCCAGCGGAAGATATGACCTAATGAATACCCCAATGAACTTTGGAAAACGGCTAACTGTTTCTGAATGGATAACCTCTTCAATCATCTAATATAATAAGCATGTCTACAACCTCTGGATGATAAGAACTAACATGGAGGAACATATAAAATAGATGTATTGTTATCCTCATATCCAATATTTAGCTGTAAAATCTCTTTTTTAGGTGTTTGCCATCTTTGATATACTGTTTTGTATATCTATGATTTGTTGTCTTGATTGGCCATTTATCTATTTTATTATAGGGGTATACTTCGTAACTTACAGAATAATAATAATATTACTATTTCAGAAGTTAGCCTATTTTCACGTAAGACACTTCAAATGTGAGTAATATTGTTCGTAGATCGTCATATATATCTTTTGATGGCTAAATGGTCTTTCCCATATCCATCTGTATATGTATGATCTATTTCATTTACATGATTATCTGTTTTTTTGTGTAGACATTTATAGTCCATTTAGCCGTCTTTTCTCCATGGGATCTTGATCCCATGTCCCTTGCTGATGGGAGTGCAGCGCCTTGCAACACAGTGAAGTGGCCATTCCGTGTGTTGACATTGCGCTGCACTTTTCTATAGCTCCTCGTCTATCTACATCCGCTCTATATACCTTATGTAATCTCATACCTTCTGTCTCCCTCGCTGGCTTGTCTCAGGTCCGGCGGCGTCGTGGGCTGGGCGCGTTGCTGCGGCAACAGGGGGTATATCCTATCCCCGTTCTGGCTGCGTGCGACGTGTCGTGCCCGCATCATCGCCAGGGGCTGAGCTTTGCCATGCGAGCGATCTTGGTACAAACTGTACTTCCTATTAGATCCGGCATTCCTATATTTGCTCCCTATCACCTCACACACCCTCATACTACTCTTTTCTTGTGCTGGCGTGTCTCCGCTCCGGCGTAGGCTGGGCGCGTTGCCGCGGCAACGGAGGGGATACTCCGTCCCCTTCCTTGTCGCGTATGGCGTGTCGTGCCCGCGTCATTGCCGGGGGCAGGGCCTCACCACGCGAATGTTTCTGATTGGCACAATCACATATATAAGGTGTCTCCCTCCTGCACGATAGCCACGCCTCCTGACGAAGCCATTTCCGGGCGAAACGCGCGTCGAGGCTGCCAGGCATCCCTAGCATCTTACCCCACGCTGTCCTAGACTCTACCAACAATGACCCAAGGTAATGGAAACCATATAATTCTACTGACTTGATGACATGGACATTTTCAAAGTGTCATCTCTGAACCTATAATCTACTGTTGCTGGTCATATATGCTACATGTTGCATTTCCATATTATCATTGGTAGATTTGACATTACCTGGCATGTTTTTTGCCAGGATTTTCTATCATCATACTATCTAGCCGACAGCCTATATTTACATCTGTTATATATTGTAAGCTGCCTTAAGGGATGTTAGTCTCTGAGCAGGGTGTCCGCTTCTTACCCTGCCTTCTCTAGCTGTCCTCTCCCCTCCCTATCCGTTTTTACACTTTTTTATCGTTATCGTGTAATTAAATTTATATTGCGTAATAAAATTTATATATTTCTGATTCAAACTCCTTTTGTGTCAGTTTGGGATTATCTACAGGATAATAGAGGCAATTATTTATAATAAGGGGGTCCTTTCTCCCTTCATGTTTCACCTCTTTTTCCCAAAGTGAACTTTTGTTGGTGTTGCAATACCATACTGCTAGCTTTCACTTGAAATGGGGCCTTTTAGTTTGGAGGAGGCCGAAGCTGGCCACTACCTCATGGCTGCTTCGGCAGCGAGGTATCCATACTCAGTTCCCAGCCGCCCGGTGGCCGGGTGTCCAAGCTCGGTCCTCAGCCGCCAGGGAGCGAACGGGTGTCCATACTCGGTCCCCAGCCGCCCCGCGGCCGGGTGTCCACACACAGTCCCCAGCCGCCCCTATTTCTCCTGTCATCTTCCCCCACACTTTTCTTAGCCTGGCCTGCTTTAGGGCAGCATTGGACGAGCCCATCAGAGAACCAGACTCCTCCGGTGGGCCCTGGTTTCTCCATCAGGAGAGTTGAGAGTGCCAGGGTGAGGAGCATGATGATGATGATAGAAGTTAGCATCTGCTTTTTTTTCTTGGAATGCAAGCGTAAGTGTGCAGCCTGACACCCACCCACCCACCCCCAGGCTACAATTCCATACACCTAGCTTGCACTTGAAATGGGGCCTTTTAGTTTGGAGGAGGTCGAAGCTGGCCACTACCTCATGGCTGCTTCGGCATCGAGGTATCCATACTCAGTCTCCAGCCATCCGGCGGCCGGGTGTCCACGCTCGGTCCCCAGCCGCCAGGGGGCGGCCGGGTGTCCATATTCGGTCCCCAGCCGCCTAGGGGTGGCCGGGTGTCCATAAACGGTCCCCAGCCGCCCCTGTTTCTCCTGTCACCTTCCCCCACACTTTTCTTAGCCTGGCCTGCTTTAGGGCAGCATTGGACGAGCCCACCAGAGAACCAGACTCCTCCGGTGGGCCCTGGCTTCTCCATCAGGGGAGTTGAGAGTGCCAAGGTGAGGAGCATGATGATGATGATAGAAGTTAGCATCTGCTTTGTTTTCTTGGAATGCAAGCACATTTATGTAGCAGCGGCTAGGCCTGAGGTGGTCAGCGTTTTGGCGCATATCCTACCTCCTTCGAGGATTGCTGGATGTTTTCCTGCTACTATCCCAGTTCTATGACTCCCGTTAAAACAAAGCTTCAGGTGATAAATGATGGATGAGGTGGTGGCAAAGGAGAAAGAGCAAGAGGAACAGGGACCATTCACATCAATATCAGGCCAGTCAACCACATATGTCTTGTAGGATATGTTTCTGTAACAAAAGGAGCGGTTTGGCTACACAGTTAAAGGGCATACAGTGAGTGCAATGCCTACCAAAAATATTGAGGCACTCCAATGTCCCTTGGAAATGACATGGAGGTCAGAGGGCCTTAACTAAACCATTTTTTCCATTTATAGCAACTGGGTCTTCTGTACACTGTTGGCCTTAAGCAGTGAATGGAAGGCTTTCCAAAAATTATGAGGAACTGCAATGCCCCTTGAAACAGACGTGGAATACAGCTTACTAAAAACCTTCTACCCATTATTGGGGAGTGGGTCTCCCTTAGTTTTCGCCTTTGCATTGAAAAGCAAAAGCTGACTAAAATTAGGAAGAAATGCAATGCCCGTTGGAAGAGCCATGGAGGTTAGAGGTAATTAAAAACATCATTTCAATGCCCCTTGGAAGAGCTGTGGAGTTCAGAGTGGTTTAAGAAGACACATTTAATGCTCCTTTGAAGAGACGTGAAGGTCACAGTAGCTTAACAAGACGGTTTTAATGCCCCTTGGAAAAGTGGTGGAGGTCACAGTAGCTTAACAAGATGGTTTTAATGCCCCTCGGAAGAGACATGGAGGTCGCAGTAGCTTAACAAGACGGTTTTAATGCCCCTTGGAAAAGTGGTGGAGGCCACAGTAGCTTAACAAGACGGTTTGAATGCCCCTTGGAAAAGTGGTGAAGGTCGCAGTAGCTTAACAAGACGGTTTTAATGCCCCTTACAAGAGCCATACAGTACAGCATCTTAAAAACATTATTCCCATTATTGGGGAGTGGGACTCCCATAGTCTTTGCTTATGCCTTCCAAGCAAAAGCTGCCAAAAATTAGGACGGAGGAACTTGCAATGCCACTTACAAGAGCCATACAATACAGCATATTACAAACATTATTCCCATTATTGGGGAGTGGGTCTCCCATAGTCTTTGCTTATGCCTTCCAAGCAAAAGCTGCCAAAAATTAGAAGGAAATGCAATGCCCCTTACAAGAGCCATGCAGTGCAGCATATTACAAACATTATTCCCATTATTGGGGAGTGGGTCTTCCATAGTCTTTGCTTATGCCTTCCAAGCAAAAGCTGCCAAAATTAGGAGGAAATACAATGCCCCTTATAAGCGCCATGCAATACAGCATATTACAAACATTATTCCCATTATTGGGGAGTGGGTCTCCCATAGTCTTTGCTTATGTCTTCCAAGCAAAAGCTGCCAAAAATTAGGATGGAGGAACTTGCAATGCCCCTTACAAGAGCCATGCAGTACAGTATATTACAAACATTATTCCCATTATTGGGGAGTGGGTCTCCCATAGTCTTTGCTTATGCCTTCCAAGCAAAAGCTGCCAAAAATTAGGAGGAAATGCAATGCCCCTTACAAGAGCCATGCAGTACAGCATATTACAAACATTATTCCCATTATTGGGGAGTGGGTCTCCCATAGTCTTTGCTTATGCCTTCCTAGCAAAAGCTGCCAAAAATTAGGAGGAAATGCAATGCCCCTTATAAGAGCCATGCAATACAGCATATTACAAACATTATTCCCATTATTGGGGAGTGGGTCTCCCATAGTCTTTGCTTATGCCTTCCAAGCAAAAGCTGCCAAAAATTAGGATGGAGGAACTTGCAATGCCCCTTACAAGAGCCATGCAGTACAGCATATTACAAACATTATTCCTATTATTGGGGAGTGGGTCTCCCATAGTCTTTGCTTATGCCTTCCAAGCAAAAGCTGCCAGAAATTAGGAGGAAATGCAATGCCCGTTCGAAGAGTCGTGGAGGTTAGAGTTAATTAAAAACAACATTTCAATGCCCTTTGGAAGAGCTGTGGAGTTCAGAGTGGTTTAACAAGACGCTTTTAATTCCCCTCGGAAGAGACGTGGAGGTTCCAGTAGCTTAACAAGATGGGTTTAATGCCCCTCGGAAGAGACATGGAGGTCGCAGTAGCTTAACAAGACGGTTTTAATGCCCCTAGGGAAAGTGGTGGAGGTCACAGTAGCTTAACAAGACGGTTTTAATGCCCCTTGGAAGAGACGTCGAGGTCCCAGTAGCTTAACAAGATTCTTTTAATGCCCCTCGGAAGAGACGTGGAGGTCGCATTAGCTTAACAAGACGGTTTTAATGCCCCTTGGAAAAGTGGTGGAGGTCGCAGTAGCTTAACAAGACGGTTTTAATGCCCCTTACAAGAGCCATACAGTACAGCATCTTAAAAATATTACTCCCATTATTGGGGAGTGGGTCTCCCACAGTCTTTGCTTATGCCTTACAAGCAAAAGCTGACAAAAATAAGGACGGAGAAACTTTCAATAATGGCAACACGGACCATGGTCACCCTGGTGGTATAGTGGTGGTGGAGTCTGAGGATAAGGAGAAGAACATAAAACAGCCGAAATGAGGAAGCGTATACCCATGTGTGGGTGTGAAGCGGTGCATGTGAATACACCTCCTGAAATAACACAGTGGATTTGACCTTATGTTACTCTGCTGTCATTTGGTGGTGATAAGAAGTCTCGCCCAATCCAGCCCTTGTTCATTTTGATAAGGGTCAGCTTGTCAGCATTGTCAGTTCACAGGCGAGTGCGCTTATCAGTTATAATTCCCCCAGCGGCACTAAAAACACGCTCCGATAACACGCTAGCGGCAGGGCAGGCCAGGACCTCCAAGGCGTACAGAGCGAGTTCATTCCAAGTGTTCAGCTTGGATACCCAATAATTAAAAGACACAGAGGAATCACGGAGGACGCTGGTACGGTCGGCAAGGTACTCCCTCACCATCTTTTGAAACTTTCCACTCCTTGTGAGAGTACCCCGCGCCTCAGGGTCTGTCTGAAGGGAGGGTCTAAGAAAACTGTCCCAGAACGTTGACAGTGTTCCCCTGCCTCTGCTGGATTGGTGTTGCATCTCTCTCGCATGTACACCTTGGTTGGGCAACGAACTGTGACCTCTGCCGCTAGAGTGTTCAGATGGGAATTTTTTTAACAGTTCTACAGCAAGGGCTTTCTGGTACTGCCCCATTTTTGTAGACCTCTCCACCTCAGGAATAAGAGAGTGAAAGTTCTCCTTGTAGCGGGGGTCACGGTTAAGGCAGAGTAACAAAGTCAGCCATGCGTGCCAGACTGGCAACGGGCAAGACTTCCGTGTCCTCACCAAGATGACGACTGACCATGCTCTCCTCCCCTCCTCTTCCTCCCCCCTGTCCTCAGGCCACCCACACTGAACCGACGGTATGACAGTTGTACAGGTACTACCGTCTACAGCGCATGATACAAGCTCCTGTTCTTCCTCCTCCTCCTCCTCCTCCTCCTCTCCCTCATTGTCCCCCAATGCACGTTGGGATGAGATGAGGCTGGGCTGTGTGTAATCGACTGCTATGGCTTCTTGATCCATCTCATCATACTCTGGCTGCAATGCCTCCTCTTTAATTCTCTTCAGACAGCTTTGCAAAAGACAGACAAGTGGAATGCTGATGCTAATGATGGCGTCATCGCCACTCACAATCTTGGTGGACTCCTCAAAGTTTGACAAGATGGTACATATGTCAGACATCCAGGTCCACTCCTAAGGTCTTATGTGTGGAGTCTGACCAGAATTTCGATGGCCTTGTTGCAGCCGGTACTCCACAACTGCTCTCCTCTGCTCACAAATCCTTTGCAACATGTGGAGGGTAGAGTTCCAACGTGTGGGGACATCACACACCAGTCGGTGTGACGGAAGCTGCAAATGCTGCTGCAACACAGCAAGGGCGGCGGAAGCTGTAGTCGACTTGCGAAAATGAGCTGACAGGCGGCTTACTTTGACGAGCAGATCTGGCAACTCGGGGTACAATTTAAGAAACCACTGAACCACGAGATTAAGCACATGAGCCAGGCATGGTACATGTGTGATCTCTAGAGATGAGCGTTGTTCTACTCGAACTGTTCGCCAATCTCAAATTCGAGCTGTTTTGGGCGGTGTTCGAGCCGTTCGGCGAACACGAACAATTTGAGAAAAATTCGGCTGTTCGAGGTTATGTTCGATAGCTGTTCGTGCACCAAAATCATAACTGGATTTTTTCTCAGTAATGATGAAAATTAATGTTAATACGCAGTTTGAGTGTACAGCGGGGTGGGGGGAGGGGCAGGGGATGGATCTCTGCAGGAACAATGAAGATCTCCATTTTTTTTTCTCTTTCCCGCATTTGCAGTGGGGAGGTGCAATCTGTCAGCCTATCAGCAGCGCACACACGGAGCGAAGTGCTTTTTTTCACACAAGCAAGGGCATGTGTCATTGGCAGTGTATGTCACATGTCCTTGCCCTATAAGACCAAGCCATTTTCCCCGTCGCCACCATTTTCTCACTGCTGCAGCTGCGTGTTAGACGGCACCGCTGTTGCTGTGTGCGCTATACCTTGTTAATTTCAAGCCAATTTTCGCACAAATCTACAGATAGCTTGGGAGTAGGGAATAGTTGTGATTGCAGTCCTTTTAAGGACTAGGTTACAGCATTTCCTACGACTTTTATCAGGCAGGTCTGTGCTCTTAAATAGATAGATTGTGGGAGTAAAGACTAATTGTAATTGGAGTCCTTTTCAGGACTAGGTTACATCAGTTGCTATCAGTTTTTGCCAGGCAGGTCTGTGCCAGGGCTGTGCAAGTTTTTTTCACAGCATTTGGCTGAATCTAGCAAAGCTAATCCTTTTTGGCCTATTGCAGAGTGTGTTAGTCAGTGGAGTAGCCTATCTGTGTTGCAAGATATACCAACTGTGTATAGAATACCAATTTTTTTACTGCACCTAGTGAAGTAAAATCTTTTGGGCATAGCATCATTCTATTAGTCCATCTATACTGACCTCCATCAGGTTGCAAATTGAATATAATTTTTTTCTGCATCTAGCTCTGAAAAAATATTGGGCTTCTAGCTGTGTGTAGGACTTGTTGTACTAGTCCATCTATACAGACCTCCATAAGGTTGCAAACTGAATATAATTTTTTTCTGCATCTACCTCTGACAAAATATTTGGCCTTCTAGCTGTGTGTTGGACTTGTTCTATTAGTCCATCTATACTGACCTCCATAAGGTTGCAAACTGAATATAATTTTTTTCTGCATCTACCTCTGAAAAAATATTTGGCCTTCTAGCTGTGTGTGGGACTTGTTCTATTAGTCCATCTATACTGACCTCCATAAGGTTGCAAACTGAATATAATTTTTTTCTGCATCTACCTCTGAAAAAATATTTGGCCTTCTAGCTGTGTGTGGGACTTGTTCTATTAGTCCATCTATACTGACCTCCATCAGGTTGCAAATTGAATATAATTTTTTTCTGCATCTAGCTCTGAAAAAATATTGGGCTTCTAGCTGTGTGTGGGACTTGTTGTACTAGTCCATCTATACTGACCTCCATCAGGTTGCAAACTGCATATATTTTTTTCTTCATCTACCTCTGAAAAAATATTGGGCTTCTAGCTGTGTGTGGGACTTGTTCTATTAATCCATCTATACAGACCTCCATCAGGTTGCAAACTGAATATATTTTTTTCTGCATCTACCTCTGAAAAAATATTGGGCTTCTAGCTGTGTGTGGGAATTGTTCTATTAATCCATCTATACAGACCTCCATCAGGTTGCAAACTGAATATATTTTTTTCTGCATCTAGCTCTGAAAAAATATTGGGCTTCTAGCTGTGTGTGGGACTTGTTGTATTAGTCCATCTATACTGACCTCCATAAGGTTGCAAACTGAATATAATTTTTTTCTGCATCTACCTCTGAAAAAATATTTGGCCTTCTAGCTGTGTGTGGGACTTGTTCTATTAGTCCATCTATACTGACCTCCATAAGGTTGCAAACTGAATATAATTTTTTTCTGCATCTACCTCTGAAAAAATATTTGGCCTTCTAGCTGTGTGTGGGACTTGTTCTATTAGTCCATCTATACTGACCTCCATAAGGTTGCAAACTGAATATAATTTTTTTCTGCATCTACCTCTGAAAAAATATTTGGCCATCTAGCTGTGTGTGGGACTTGTTCTATTAGTCCATCTATACTGACCTCCATAAGGTTGCAAACTGAATATAATTTTTTTCTGCATCTACCTCTGAAAAAATATTTGGCCTTCTAGCTGTGTGTGGGACTTGTTCTATAAGTCCATCTATACTGACCTCCATAAGGTTGCAAACTGAATATAATTTTTTTCTGCATCTACCTCTGAAAAAATATTGGGCTTCTAGCTGTGTGTGGGACTTGTTCTATTAATCCATCTATACAGACCTCCATCAGGTTGCAAACTGAATATATTTTTTTCTGCATCTACCTCTGAAAAAATATTGGGCTTCTAGCTGTGTGTGGGACTTGTTGTATTAGTCCATCTATACAGACCTCCATCAGGTTGCAAATTGAATATAATTTTTTTCTGCATCTAACCCAGCCAATAGTTTTGGCCTAATACCACAGTTTGGCCACTCAGCTCTGCTCGGTTCCCATCCATTGTTTTTTTGTGCAAACAACTCCAGAGTTGTGAATTAGTTAACCACCAAAATGAGTGGAAAAAGGCCTGCTGCTGGTGGAAAGGGGAATAGGCGTGTTGGGAAGGGGAAAAAAGGTTGTGTCCGTGGGGTAGGTGTTAAAGCAACAGTAACATCTGCAGAAGAAAGACCATCTTCCAGCCAAACTAAAATGTCTACTTCTTTTAGCGGACAATGTGATAAGATCCCTTTCTTACGGCCACGCCAATCGCTACAAATTCCAGATGAGGCACAAAAACAGCAGGTGCTTCAACGGATATCAAGTGCTCCTTTAAGTGGGCTCTCCTCCACATCAACTTCAACATCACAAATACTCCAGTCCTCATAGGTGTCACCCCAATCGCACTTGCTTCCTCACAGCTCCCAAATCTCCAGCTGCCCGTCTGAGTATGAGGTAGAACAGATGGTTTAGTCTGCAGAGCTGTTTACTCATACTATAGCCTGGGAATCAGAGGTCGACTCCAGCGCTTCTGTGAATCCAGACGAGGAAATGATCTGCACTGATGCCCAGAATCTTTATGAGTCGGATCCAGGACCAGACGCAGAAGGTTCTGACCATAATGTAGACCCTCATTCCCAAACTGTAACTCCTGTTGGTGGAGACAATGAGGAAGACGATGATAAGACTCAAATACCTGATTGGAGCGACAACTTTAGTTTTTTGTCAGGGCAGGAACAGGTTGGCTCTGAGGACGACGGGTGTGATAACGCACAGGGTGATGATGATGAGGTTGGAGATCCCACTTACTGTCAACCCACAGTCAGCCAAGAGATGAGGTCAGCAGAGGAGGTGGAGGAAGATGCTAGTGACGACGAGGTCAGGTTGCGCCTTCCTGGACAGAGATGTAGTACTGGAAGCACGTCAACAACTGCATCCTCAAACACAACTCTGCCTCTCACCACAAGTCGTGGTGGCTCTTCAGGTCGCATGGGTGCTAAGCCTTGCATAGCCTGGGCATTTTTTCAGATCGATAAAGATGACCCAACTCGTGTTATCTGTAACATTTGTCAGCAAAAGCTAAGTAGAGGCCAAAAAATACATAGTTTGAGTACTTCATGCATGAACCGGCACATGGACATGAAGCATAAGTTGCAGTGGGAAGCTCAGTGTGCTACAATGCGGCCTAGCCGGCCGGGCCAACCACCATCTGCCATATCTTGTGCATCCGCGGCCTCTTCATCCTCTGTGACTGGGGGGACAGCAGTCACACCTGTTTTGGGGCGCAGACCTGCCACCTCTTTACCCGCAACAGCCAGCGTGATTGGCAGGTCATCATTTTCTTTGGAGGTGGTAACACCAGCTGGTGTTGAGCGCTGTCCGACATCGATAGCACCACCTTTGGATCAAGGCAACCTAACATGTCCGCCTGCATCTTCCTCACAGACCGGCAGTTTGCCGGGGACACCCTTATCAACCCCGTCTAAGCACAATAGCCAGCCCTCGGTCCCTCAGATGTGGACAAGTAAAAGACCATTTCCTCCTAGCCATGAGAAAGCTAAGAGGTTGAATTTCACCATCTGCAAGCTCTTGGCTACAGAAATGCTGCCTTTCCGCTTGGTGGACACAGAGGATTTTCGAGACCTTATGTCCGTCGCAGTGCCCCAGTACCAGATGCCCAGTCGGCACTACTTCTCAAAGAAAGGTGTGCCTGCGCTCCACCAGCATGTCGCACACAACATCACCACTTCTTTGAGAAACTCTGTGTGTGACAGGGTGCATTTCACCACAGACACTTGGACGAGTAGGCATGGACAGGGGCGTTACATGTCGCTGACTGGGCACTGGGTAACTATGGTGACAGCAGGACAAGGGGCTGCTGTCCAAGTCTTGCCGTCCCCATGAGTTGTGTGTCAATCCTCTTTATGTCAAAGTTCCTCCACTGCTTCTGCCTCCTCAACCTCCTCTCGGTCCTCCACCTGCACCCAAAGCCTGTCTGGTCATGCCACAAGCTTTCTAACTGCGCAGAAGGGATCCTGCACACCTCCTTACTATGCTGGCAGTAGGGCTCAACGTCATCAGGCGGTTTTTACATTGAAATGTCTGGGAAATGTGAGTCACACAGCTGAGGAGTTGTGGTCAGCTCTGGAGAACCAATTTCATGAATGGTTGTCTCCACTGGACCTGAAACCAGGGAAGGCCGTGTGCGACAATGCTGCAAACCTGGGTGCGGCCCTTCGCCGGGGCAATGTCACACACGTGCCTTGTATGGCTCACGTGTTGAACCTGGTTGTCCAGCAATTTTTAGCCCACTATCCCAGACTAGATGGCCTTCTGCAGAGGGCACGGTCGCTGTGTGCTCACTTCCGCCGTTCGCATCCCGCAGCTCAGCGACTTACATCTCTACAGAAGTCGTTGGGCCTGCCACTTCACCGGCTAAAATGCGATGTGCCTACCCGGTGGAATTCAACTCTGCACATGTTGCAGCGACTGTGGCAGCACCGACAAGCCCTGGTGCAATACGTTCTGACGTATAGCCTGGGCCAACGAGATTCAGAGGTGGGGCAAATCACGCTGGAGGAGTGGTCTCAGATCAGGGACCTATGCACCCTTCTGCACAGTTTTGAAATGGCGACGAAGATGTTTAGTGCTGACGATGCCATTATCAGCATGACTATTCCGGTGATTTACATGCTGGAGCACATGTTAAACAGAATTCGGAGTCAGGTGGTGGCACAAGAGGAGGTGGAGGAAGTAGAGGAGGAGGAGTTGTATGCGGAAGGGCTAACATCTGCAAGGTCCAGACGGTCGGCAGCACCAAGGCGGCAGGCATGTGAGGGTGGGGGAGATGGTTTTACCAGGGCGCATGGTAGCAGCCAAACTAGTGAGGAAGGTGCAGGAGCCCAGGAAGAAGTGGAGGACGAACTGATGGAAGACTCATCAGATGAGGGAGACCTTGATCACATTTCTGTTGTGCGAGGTTGTGGGGAGAGGACAGAGGAAGGAAGCATGATTGTTACCTCGCCACCAACACAACAGGGACTTGGTGCTCCTGGATGCGCAACACACATGAGTGCCTTCTTGCTGCACTACCTGCAACATGACCCTCGAATTGTGAGAATTAGAAATAATCCTGACTACTGCGTTGCCACACTGTTAGATCCCCGGTACAAAAGTAAATTTGCAGAAATTATTCCTGCCATAGAAAGGGATGCACGCATGCAGGAGTATCAGCAGAGACTGTTGCAGAATCTTACATGTGCTTTTCCACAAAATACCAGTGGTGCACGTAGTGAATCTCACAGTTCCAACTTGCCAACCGTGGGACCCTCAAGTGTTCAGCACTCAAACCGTAACAGAACCACAGTATCTGCTGGTAACATCAATTTTGCGGAATCATTTCACCACTTTTTTAGCCCATCCTTTGCAAGGCCACAGGAGACAAGAAGTCTGACACATAGTCAACGCCTAGAGACGATGGTACAGGAGTATCTCCAAGTAAACATTGAAGCCACGACTGTGTCACTGGACCCTTGCTCTTTTTGGGCTTCCAATCTGGATAAATGGCCGGAGCTAGCCACTTACGCCTTGGAGATCTTGTCATGCCCCGCAGCCAGCGTTCTGTCTGAACGTGTGTTCAGCGCTGCTGGTGGTGTGCTGACAGATAAGCGCACGCGGCTCTCCACTGATAATGTAGACAGACTCACGTTCATAAAGATGAACAAATCATGGATCCGAAACGACTTTTCTACCCCTGTGTCATCCTGGGGAGAGTAAAAGCTTGATGATTGGTTAAAATCACCCTACCAACCGTTTTAAGCTTTCAAATTACTAATCATGTTTATCTGTATCTTGGCTGGAAAATAATTTGGGCTTTGTAGCAGTGTGCAGCACTGATTCTATTAGGCCATCTATAATAAGCTCCACCAGATTTAAAATTACTAATCATGTTTATCTGTATCTTGACTGGAAAATAATTTGGGCTTTGTAGCAGTGTGCAGCACTGATCCTATTTAGGCCATCTATACTAAAGCTTCACCAGATTTAAAATTAATAATAATTTTTAGCTGCATCTAGCCCGGAAAATAATTTTGGGGCTCCGAGATGCGCAATACACATAAGTGCCTTCTTGCTGCACGACCTGCAGCATGACCCTCATATTGTCAGAATTCGGAGTAATCATGACTACTGGGTTGCAACACTCTTAGATCCCCCAAACTTTTCGATCAACCTTTTCATTTTAATAAAGACCAAAAAAATGGTCATTTTTGAAATTATAAGCATTAGCAGGTTGTTAGAAACTGAAATCAAACAGTTTTCAACTCAAAACTTTATTCTAGGTGATGTTACATTTTCACATAGGACCCCTTGTTCGAAAGGAGCTTCTGAACTCTCTCGTCCATTGAATTTGTCAGGTTTTGGATGGTTTCTGCTTCAATTGTTTTGCATGAGGACAGAATACCCTCCCAGAGCTGTTGCTTAGATGTGAACTGCCTCCCGCCATCATAGACACTCCTTTTAATGATGCTCCAAAGGTTCTGAATGGGGTAGAGGTCAGGGGAGCATGGGGGTCACACCATAAGTTTGTCCCCTTTTATGCCCATATCAGCCAGAGATGCAGATGTTTTATGTGCAGCATGAGATGGTGCATTATCATGCAGAAAAATGATCTTGCTGTGAAATACACGGTTCTTCTTCTTGAACCATGGCAGGAAGTGCTGTTTGAGAAAATCCACATACATTATGGAGTTCATCTTTAGCGCCTTCAGGGATCCTAAAGGGGCCGACAATCTCTCTCCCCATGATTCCAGCCCAAAACATTACTCCACCTCCTCCTTGTTGGCGCTGTAGCTGTGTTTGCGGGGGTGTCCATCAACCAGCCATCCTCCACTCCATCCATCTGGACCATCGAGCGCTGCACGGCACTCATCCGTGAACAAAACAGTTTTGAAATCAGTCTTCATGTAATGTTTGGCCCACTGGAGCCGTTTCTGCTTGTGTGAAGTGGATAGAGGAGGTCGACAGGATGGCGTATGCACAGCTGCAAACCTCTGAAGGACCCTGCATCTTGTTGTTCGGGGGACGTTGGAGGCACAAGCAGCTTCAAAAACTTGTCTGCTGCTATGACAAGGCTTTTTTGCCGCTGCTCTTTCAACCTGATGTAATTGCCTGTAGGAAAGAGTCCTCAATTTGCCCTTATCAGCACGCACACGTGTGTACTGTGAATCAGCTACATACTTCTTGATTGCCAAGACACTTCATCCTGATCATCGCACAATGTTGATTGTAGTCATGCCTTGACCTAAACACTCCACAATTTGTTGCTTCTCAGCAGCCGACACATCCTTTTTCTTTCCCATTTTGGCAGAAAATGTAGGCTGCTTAATAATGTGAGACAGCCTTCTTAAGTAGTCTTGCCTTTCATTGGACACAGCTGCCAAACTAATTAGCACAGGTGTCTGCAATTGCTTACAGTGATATAAAGAGCCCTGACACACATCACCATCAATGAGTTTAACTGACAAACAAACAAATTCTTCCCTTATCACTCCTAAACACTTTTTGCATAATAATTTGGAACACAGTGTACATGTGCTTTTCCACAAAACACCAGTGGTTCACGTAGTGAATCTTACAGTTCTAACTTGCCAACCGTGGTCTGTATGGAGTTGTTCAATAAAGGGCCCAAAATTAAGATAACATAGATGGGAGAGGTCTCTATGAATAGGAATTCCTAAGTATTTGATACCCTGTGAGGGCCAGGCAAAGGGAAAGTTGGACTGGATGGAATCCTATATGGATTTGGGGAGGGAGACTTCGAGGACCTCAGACTTCGCTGCATTGATTTTAAAATTTGACCATGTAACAAAGTGATCTATTTCAGCCATAACAGCATGGATGGATATATGTGATTGAGTGATATATACTAGGACATCATCAGCAAATAGAGAGCACTTGTACTCGGTGCCTCCCACCTCAATCCACCTAATATTGGGGTTATGGCGAATTGATGAGAGCAGGTGCTCCGTCACTAGGATGTATAAGAGAGGGGACAGAGGACATCCCTGCCTTGTCCCATTGGTGATTGTGAAAGGTGATGAAAATGTTCTGTCGCACCCCCTGGGCCTTGGGACACCCGGAGCCGGACCCTTTTTGGTGGATGCTGGTGGTTGTAGTCTTCGTGGCGGCGACCCGGTTCCGTGGCTCAGGGTGGTCAAACCAGTGGCGGAACTATTTATGTGGTTTTGATGTTTAAATGTCCGACTACGCCACCCGTGGATTGCGGTCAGAGTGAACCGCCGCTACAGGGCAGACCGCTGAGGCTGGTGTTGTGGGTGCAGCAGAGCGTAGCATAACTCCCCACGGGAGGAGTATAGCCTCAGGGCAGTGTATGCGGAGGATGGGGGTGATGGTGCAGGGCAGCAGCAGTAACGACACGGAGTCAGTAATGCAGTTCAGGGCCTTTACTCACAGTTCTTATTATCCAGACCACGTCTGCAGGTAACGGCAGCCCACGTCGTACTGTGCTCATCAGGTGAGGGGCTCAGACAACTCCCAGATAACTTTGGAGCGCTTCACAGGACCCCCTTTGTGTGTCCTTTGTCTGGCCTTTCTTACCAACACTTCTGTCCGGCTGCCTCGGGCCTCCTCTTGGTAAACTTGGCGCCAGTTTCCCTGACCCTATGTGGTGCCTTCCTAGCGGGTGTAGCGAGGGGCTGCGCCACATAAAATGTCAGAGCCTCCGGTTTCTAGCTGAGGGTCGTTTCCTGCCTCCACTAGTTCGGGGACCGGTCTCCCCCTTTGGCCTGACCCCTCCACGCAGGTGGATTCGGGCGTGCGGTGGCGACTCGCCCGTCCGCACCCCTGGGATCCCTTCATTCCTCGTTCCTGGAGCCTTCTCCGCTCCTCTTCCTTCCTTCTCCCTCTTGCAGGCCTGGGCCTCTGTTACTAGGCCCGCCTCCGGAGCAGAGCTCATGCAGAGCCCCTGCTCCCTGCCACTTCTGCTCAGACTTCTCTGCACTGAACTAAGATGGTGCCCACCTTTTATACTCCCTTCTCAATGCACCCAGGAACTGCTTCCTCCCTGCTCCTGCACTACAAGGTTCCCCTTCCTCAGTGTTCCCTCCCCCCACTCCAGCCAGGGACAGGGACTGTCGTGCCCATCTCAGAGGCATATTGGTCGCCCTGCCCCACGGCAATGTGGTGTAATGCATGCAGGTGTCGGGTCCTGATCCACACTCCATCCTTACCTGAGAGTGAGATATCACACCTCTGGGTGAGGTGCAATACGTCTGTAGCAACCGAGCCCTCAGGGTGCTACAGTTCCATTTATCTTCAGCCTAGGTGACGTATTGTGATACAGGGCCGTGATTTTGGCTATAAAAGGGTCCCCTAGACCCCTAAACCAAGCTTTTTAAGAGAATCATATATGGCGTGCCAGGAGACTCTATGGAATGCTTTCTCAGCATCCAACGAGAGTATCTACTTACAAATTTTTAACTGCATCTAGCCCAGGAAATACTTTGTGCCTAGTAGCAGTGTCTGCTAGTCAGCGGATTATCCCGGCTGTTAAGCAAGCTACACCACCTGTAGTTTGGACACATAATTTTTTCAAAGGAAATGCTTCGGGACCACGGGATACTCAGTGAAGAGCATCAGGAGGCACCCCAAGGCATAGGGGCTGGGACTGGCAGTAGGATGCCTTGCGGTGGACAGCCGAGCTCGATCCTTATAAAAGCTTTTTAACTGCAGCAGCTTTAGTGGACGCTACTGGAGCTGGAATTACGCGGCTGCTGGCATGAGACTTGCCCTCCAATAGATCCTTGTAAATGGATTTAAAGTGTATTCATTCAAATTAGAGAGACAATTTAAATTAAAAAACTTAGAGCTGCCTCCACCACAGGGGGGCTCGCTCGACCCACCAGCGGACAGGCACCAGTATTGGGAGAGGGGGGCTGGCCGTCAGGGTTCACCGCGGCTCTGGCACAAACCCGGCGACACGGAGGTGGCACGGGCAGGAGCGGACTGAACGTGTCGGCTTCTCACTTTTTGGATTTTAGAAGGGCATGACATGCCTATATCTGTGTCTCCCCCTCCTTTTACTCCTCCACCTCTTTTCTTTTCTCATGACTATATGTACTTGTCACTTTTCCATGTGTTAGTTGTGTCTTCTGAGCAGTTTGTCAGCTTTTGGACACCTTTGAAGGTGTTTTCTATGTGTTTCTATGTGTTTTTGTTTGCCTGCCATTGGTTTTAACGGTGTTCGAAGGTGTTCGGCGAACAGTTCGACGAACAGTTCGGCGAACACACGGGTGTTCGACGAACCGAACCGAACTCGAACACTACGGGGGTGGCTCAACACTAGTGATCTCGCCTCAGAGCCGCCACCAGGTTACGGCCATTGTCACACACGACCATGCCTGGATGTAGGTTCAATGGTGTCAGCCACAGATCTGCCTGCTCTTTTACAGCTGTCCACAACTCACAAGCAGTGTGAGGCTTCTCACCTAAGCTTATGAGTTTCACCACAGCCAGTTGCCGCTTGGCGGAGGCATTACTGCAGTGCTTCCAGCTTGTAACTGATGTGGTGATATCTGAGATGGAGGCTGAACATAAGGAGGAGGATGATGCGCAGGAGCTGTACACTGTGGGGGCAACTCTGACTGACATAGGGCCCGCAATCCTCAGTGTGGGGAGGATGTGTTCCGTCCCAAGGTCCAACTGGGTCCCGGCTTCCACTATGTTTACCCAGTGTGCCGTCAGGGAGATGTACCGTCCCTGGCCACAATCACTTGTCCACGTGTCCGTTGTCAGGTGGACTCTCCCAGTAACTGCGTTGTTGAGGGCACGGCAGATGTTTTGGGACACATGCTTGTGTAGTGCGGGGACACCGGGCAAAATAGTGTCGGCTGTTGACCGAGTACCGAGGGACGACCACCGCCATAAGGTTGCGGAAGGATTCCGTCTCCACCAGACTAAAAGGCAGCATTCCCAAAGCAAGCAGTCGTGAAATGTGAGAATTTAGGACTGTGGCCTGTGGGGCGTTAGCTTTCGTTCAAAGGTCTGGGATATGGACAATTGAATGCTGCAGTGGGACGTGGACGTGGACGTTGATGCTGTTTCTTGAGAAACTGCATTAACAAGTGAAGACTGAGAGGAGGGGGCATCTTTGAATGCAGTATGGACAGGGGATTGACTTGCACACACAGCAGGGGGTTCTATTGCACGCACAACAGCGGAAGAAGCAGTGGTGACACCCGCTGACACTGGTCGTGGACCCTGGGGTTCGCCCCACAAAGTCGGGTGCTTTGCTGCCATGTGCCTGATCATGCTGGTGGTGGTCAGGCTGGTAGTTTTGTCACCCCTGCTGATGCTGGCATGGCAGGTGGTACAAATGGCCTTTTTGGGGTTATCAGCAGAGTCTTTAAAAAAATTCCAGACTCTGGAAGACCTACAGGTTGTACTGGCAACGTCTCTCGTGTTGGTGTTACGGGGAACTGTTGCCCACCTTCTGTGTGCGGCCACCACACTGCTTCTTCCTGCCTGTTGGGGTACTCTGCCCCCCTCACCCTGTGTGCTGCTGGCCTCGCTCTGCATGTCCTCCCGCCACGTTGGGTCAGTTACTAGATCATCTACCACCCCCTCCTCTTCCACTTGCGCACCACGATCCTCCTCCTCACTTCCTGGCAATTGTGTCTCGTCATCGTCCACCTCTTGTGACAAATTGCCAGCGTCGACTTCCTGTGACCGTGGCTGTTCAAATATTTGGGCATCGCTACATGGGATCTCCTCTTCCACCACTTCAAGCGGAGCAGGCGAGGGGCACAAATCTTGAAATGTACCAGTGAACAGCTCTTCAGAGTGTCCAAGTGTGGGATCAGTTGCTGTCTGATGACACTCGGCATGGTGGGATGAAGGAGCATCAAGGTGAGGAGGAGTATGCGGTCGAGACTCACGGCTACTAAGATTTGACCGTGTGGAAGACAGACCAGAGGTGGTGGTGCCCAGGTAACTGGAAGTATTATCTGCTATCCAATTAGTAACCTGTTCACACTGATCAGTTCGCAATACTGGTGTTCTGTGCTTCCCTAGTAATTCGGTCAAGAAGTGGGAGCGAGAAGATGTGGCTGTTGGTTGTGGCACATTTTCACCTTGGCCACGGCCCCGTCCTCTGCACGCACCATCACCAGAATGTCCAGTTCCAAGTCCCTTGCCACGCGCCTTGCCCATTGTAAAGGAAGTAAAATAGCTTACACTCGCACTATCAATGGAAAAAGGGTAATAAAAAGTAGATTAGAACCGTGGAAGAGGAAAACCACAGTTCTATTTTTCTGGCCTACACCCGAGTCTTTTAAACAATCTGAACAATCAGGGAGAAACTATTACTGTTTTTCTTTCCGGAAAAAATACCAAAAGCTGGATAATAGAGATTTTTTACCGTGGAACTGCAAAACCACAGTTATAATTTACTGGTGTATACCAGACTCTTTTAAACAGATATATTGGTGCCTGAACAATCAGGAGACACTATTACTGTTTTTCTTTACGGCAAAAAATGCCAAAAGCAGGATAATACAGAGATTTGACCTGTGGAACTGCAAAACCACAGTTCTTTTTCTCGGGCCTACACAAGACTATTTTCAACAGATATATTTGTGTCTGAACAATCAGGGAGACACTATTGCAGTTTAATTTTTACGGCAAAAAATGCCAAAAGCAGGACAATACAGAGATTTGACCCGTGGAACTGCAAAACCACAGTTCTATTTCTCGGGCCTACACCAGACTATTTTCAACAGATATATTTGTGTCTGAACAATCAGGAGACACTATTACTGTTTTTCTTTACGGCAAAAAATGCCAAAAGCAGGATAATACAGAGATTTGACCCGTGGAACTGCAAAACCACAGTTATATTTTTTGGGCCTACGCCAGAATCTTTCAAACAGATATATTTGTGTCTGAACAATCAGGAGACACTATTACTGTTTTTCTTTACGGCAAAAAATGCCAAAAGCAGGATAATACAGAGATTTGACCCGTGGAACTGCAAAACCACAGTTCTATTTCTCGGGCCTACACCAGACTATTTTCAACAGATATATTTGTGTCTGAACAATCAGGGAGACACTATTACAGTTTTTTTTTTACGGCAAAAATGCCAAAAGCAGGATAATAGAGATTTTTTACCGTGGAACAGCAAAACCACAGTTATAACTTACTGGTGTGACGCGCCCCCTGGGCCAGTGCTGTTTGGGGATACCCGGAACCGGATCAGATGGGGGTTGTAGTCTCCGAGTGGCGGCGACCCGGTCCATGCCCAGGGTGTCAAACTCAGTGTGTGGCAGTCTTTACAGATGTTGTTAAATGTCCTTTAGTGTCGACTACGCCACCCGTTGATTTGCGGTCAAAAGGCCGCCGCTGCAGAAGGGTCCGCTGAGGCTGGTGGTGTGTGTGCAGCTGTGATAGTATAACCCCCAACGGGAGGGGTATAGCCTCAGGGGGTCAGTTGTAGAGGATGGTGGTTGTGAAGGTGCAGGATGAATCAGCAAGAAGACTCAGAGCCGGGCTGTGCAGTTCAGGGGTTTTTACTTACGGGTGTTCTTATGGTCACTCTGGCCTGAAGCGACCACCCGAGCCGTGCTGCGTCCACCAGGTCCTGGACTCGGCCAACCCCCAAGTAATTCTGGAGCGTGGTCCTGAGCTCCCTTTCTGACTTTCCCTCTCTTCTGGCCGTTCTCACTAGGGATCCACTTATGTCCGGCTCCCTCGGGTCTCTTGGTGGGTACACCTCTTCTGGGTTCCCTGACCCTATACTTGGTATGCCTTCCGAGTGAATTTAGTGAGGGTCGTGGCAGATCCTGCCCACGACCTCCGGTCTCTGGCTGAGGATTAGTGGCCTCCACCAGCTTGGGATCCGGTACCCTGGGTGCCAACCCTTCACCCTGCTGCTTGTATTCTGGGGTCTTGGGGTTCCTTCTCCTTCTCTCTGGGTCCTTCTAACTCCTCTCTCTCTCTCTCTGTCTTGGCCTTGGAGCTGGGCCCAGCCGGAACCACAACTCCCTGTCAGCCCTTCTGGCTGAGCTTCTCTGCTCTGCTCCTCTGACTCTGACAGACTGACTCTACAAAAGACTGACCCACTCTACAAAAGACTGACCCTGATCTAAGATGGTGCCCACCTTATATACTCCCTCTATGTGTGAGCTCAGGTGACCAGCACCCAATGAGCTCCTAGCATTACCCAGACTGCTCCCCCTATCTGCCCCTACACTACTGGGATGTTCCACCCCCCTCCCACTCCAGCCAGGGACAGACACTATCGTACCTGCACATATATTGGTGGGAGTACCGTCGATCTGTCCCCCAGAAATGGGATGTATGTAGTGCATGCAGCTATCTGAGCTCAGTTCCACACTCCATCCTTACCCGGGAGTGGAATACCACACCTCTGGCTTGAGGTGTAATACCCCTGTAGCAGCCGAGTCCTCAGGGTGCTACAGGTGTATACCAGACTTTTTCAAATATATATATTTGCGGCTGAACAGTGAGCGACACACTCAAACTGTTTTTTTTTAGATACAAATGGCCCAAAAGTGGATAATACAGAGGTTTGAACCGTGGAACTGCAAAACAACCCTTCTGTTTCTCTGGCCTACACCAGACTATATTCAACAGATATATTTGTGTCTGAACTGTCACAGACACACTTTTTTTTTTTTGGGGGGGGGGGGACACCAAAAGGTTAATAAGACGGGTATTTGTACAGTGTGAAGGAGGAAAAAAATGAGAGGATTTAGATGAAAAAAAAAGGATTTTTCCTGGCCCCCGAGACCTGGAGCGAAGTCCAGCAATTTCAGCAACAGGAGCACACAGGACTGTAATGCAGCGTTTGCTGGTATAACCACTGCATCTCCTATACAGCCTGTCTGCCTGCCTGATATCTGGGATGGATATTAGTCTTGAGAAGGACTGTTTGTTTGATCTGGCAGCCTTTACAGACCCTACACTAACTATTTCGCAGTATATATCTCTCCCTAAATCAGCAGCGCTGTCCCTACACTGTCTGATCCCAGCCGTCTGTGTCCAAGATGGCGGCGCTTGGTTTTAAATACTCGAGGTGATGCTGTGCGGCCAGCCAATCAATGTAATGCCCACAAGCAACATGGCTGCAGCATTCCAGTGACTGGCTGTCAATCCCTGCATGTTCATTGGCTCTGTAAAGAGCGGCAAACATGCAGGGCGGAGACCAGAGCTCCCGTCCGAGTAACCCGGAAATGCTCGGTGCTCGCCGAACATCCCGAGTAGCATGATGCTCGGGAGAGTACCGAGCAGTGTAGAGCATGTTCGCTCAACACTAACTACATCCAGTTCTATGGGAGCAGTGGTGTAATGTGTGACCCTCACTACATCCACTTCTATGGAAGCAGTGATGTAATGCATGACCCCGCTCCATACACTTCTTGGGGAGCAGCGGTGTAATGTGTGTCACTGTTATATCCACTTTTATGGGAGCAGTGGTGTAATGTGTGACATTGCTACATCCACTTCAATGGGAGCAGTGTTGTAATGTGTGACACCGCTCAGTCCACTTCTATGGGAGCAGTGGTGTAATGTGTAACCTCACTCTGACCACTTCTGTGGGAGCAGTAGTGTAATGTGTGACCTTGCTCGGTATATTTCTATGGGAAAGGTGGTGTAATGTGTGACTCAGCGCCGTCCACTTCTATGGGAGCACTGTTGTAATGTGTGACACCTCTACGTTTACTTCTATGGGAACAGTGGTGTAATGTGTGACACCGCTCAGTCCACTTTAATGGGAGCAAGGATGTAATGCGTGACCCTGCTCTGTCCTCTTCTATGGGAGCAGTGGTGTAATGCGTGACCGCGCTCCGTCCACTTCTATTAGAGCAGTGGTGTTATATGTGATATGTGACAGCTCTCCATCTACATCTATGGGAGCAGCGGTTTAATGCGTGACACTGCTATATTCACTTCTATAGGAGCAGTGGTGTTGTGTGCGACACACTACATCCAGTTCTATGGGAGCAGTGGTGTAATGTATGATACAGCACCGTCCACTTATATGGGACCAAGGGTGTAATGTATGACACTGCTACTGTACATCCACTTCGATGGGAGCCATGGTGTAAAGTGTAACACCGCTCAGTCCACTTCTATGGGAGCAGTGGTGTAATGAATGACATTGCTCCATCCACTTATATGGGAGCAGTGGTGTAATGTGTGACCCCCGCTACGTCCACTTCTATGGAGGCAGTGATGTAATGCATGACCCCGCTCCATACACTTCTTGGGGAGCAGCGGTGTAATGTGTGTCACTGCTATATCCACTTTTATGGGAGCAGTGGTGTAATGTGTGTCACCGCTCAGTCCACTTCTATGGGAGCAGTGATATAATAAGTGACAATGCTATGTGTGCTTCTATGGGAGCAGTGGTGTAATATGTGACCACGCTCTGTTCGCTTCTATGGGAGCAGTAGTATAATGTGAAACATCCGCTACGTCCACTTCTGTGGGAGAAGTAGTGTAATGTGTGAACTTGCTCAGTCTATTTCTATGGGAGCAGTGGTGTAATGTGTGACTAAGCGCCGCCAACTTCTATGGGAGCAGTGGAGTAAAGCATGACCCCGCTCCATGCACTTGTCAGAGAGCAGTGGCGTAATGTGTGACATTACTTCATCCACTTATATGGGGGCAGTGGTGTAATGAGTGACTCCGCTCTGTCCACTTCTATGGAAGCAGTGGTGTTATTTCTGACCCAACGCTATCCACTTCTAGGGGAGCAGTGATGTAATGCATGACCCCAGTCCATACACTTCTCAGGGAGCAGTGGTGTAATGTGTGACACTTCTACATCCACTTCGTTGGGAGCAGTGGTGTAATGTGTGACACCACTCAGTCCACTTCTATGGGAGCAGTGGTGTAATGTGCGACACCGCTCAGTCCACTTCTAGGGGATCAGTGGTGTAATGCATGACCCCACTGTGTCCACTTCTATGGGAGCAGTGGTGTTATGCGTAACTGACGCGCCCCTGGGCCTGAGTCACGCAGCGTTGCGCACGCGGGAGCCTACCCGGAGCCGGATCTGATAGGGGTAGTAGTCTCGTGGCGGTGACCCGGTCCGTGCCCAGGGAGTCAAGCTGAGTGGCAGAGTTTAGCAGAAGATGGTACGGTGTTCGACTACGCCACCCGTTGAATGCGGCTATGAGGCCGCCGCTGCAGGGCAGACCGCTGAGGCCGGTGGTACGATTGTGCAGCGTAGATGGTATAACCCCCAATGGGAGGGGTATGGCCTCAGGGCAGCCGACGTGTTTGAAGGGGGTAGCAGAATAGCATGCAGGTAGCAGGAACCACTCAGAGACGGTGCGGTGTAGTTCAGGGTCTTTACTGATGACCAAGGTAGACCCTCCCGGAGTACTGGCTAGCGATCGGGGCCTGGTCAGTCCGTGAGCAGATGGGATCTCCCCTGGCCAGGCGGAGTTGTAGGCCTCCCCAACTAATTGTACTCTTCTGGCTACCTTGCTAGAGGCGGGTAAAAGTAGCCCACGACCCTGAGTGTACCGTGTGGTGCTCACCCGTATGGCCGGTGACTCGGGGCCTTCTGGTAGCTTCCGCTCCACGACGGCGGTGCTGGTCCCTTGCGTGTGACCGTGCCTTCGGGTTTCTTGGCCAGAGGACCTGAAATCCCCTGCCGGTCGGTTTCTGCTGCTGGGTAAGGATTAGTCCCCACAGCCTCGGACTCCGGGTCCGGTGAGAACTCTTCAATCAGGGCGAGCTCTACAGCTTCCAGCCCCTGACTCCTTTTAGCACTGCTCCCACAGAGCTCCTGATCTTTCTTTCCTATAGCTGCTCCTCTCCAGACCAGACTATGTCTCTGTCTGGGACTCCTCTTCTCCTCTTTTCCTACTCCTAACCCTGCCTCAGCCCCAGTTTTATATAGGGGAAGTTCTTCCCCTCCCAGGACTGGGCAGGAGGTGTGGCATGCATAGGATTCCTGACCAGGAGACCTCCCACCTGCTCCCAGACGTAATATTGCTATTACTGTGGAAACCAGACCCCTGGGGTGCCACATTCCCCCCTAGTGAAATTTAGTACTCCGGGACTAAATATACTTTTGTAAACATAGCAAGTTATAAACAGAAACAGTACAATAAAGAAAAACACATTAGGATGGTCACGGCGTGTCCGCAACCGGGTGCAGTTTTTGAAGAAAACAAGGGTGTCCATTTCACCAAAGAACAGGGAGCCGTAACCAGGTAGGGGTCTGTCCTGCCCCGAGTCTTTAACAGTCTTTAGTCCGTTCCTGGGTTACGCTCCAAACATATGTACAAAGGATTCCGGATAATCCATAAACGACACCTATAAAATAACTAGAAATACACAATTATTCACAAGCAACAATAAACAGGTAAATACAAATAAAACAGTTTGAGCACTTTAAATCCTCCAACATACGGGCAACTGGCCTCTAGTGACCCTAGTAGACCTACGGAGCTGACTGACTGGTCCTGAGCTACAGGGTGTAGGGGCTGTCAAAGGTAAACTGGGCAGCTGTCTACGGGCTCTTTGGCTCACTAGGGGCACGGCAGGCTCACTATAAGCAGAGGGTTGATCCTCCTGGTCTGCTTGTGTGGGGTCTTCTGCCTCCTGGACTGGCTGCTCTTCCAGCTCTACCTGTTTCTCCATAGGTACTTGAGATGCTG
This sequence comes from Phyllobates terribilis, assembly GCF_046119375.1. NCBI lineage: Eukaryota > Metazoa > Chordata > Amphibia > Anura > Dendrobatidae > Phyllobates > Phyllobates terribilis. Next base: position 320,172,445 of record NW_027362764.1, on the reverse strand, counting down.
GTTGGAGGAAGGTGAGGACAGGTACCACAACAGCGCCATTGACTTGAGTCCAAGACCGAGGGAAATCTCCGAGCACAGTACTGACCATATCTTCCCTTTCCTCTGTGGGTCGAGGGTCTTCTTGTTCTTCTTCAGGGTTCCGTAGCTGTTCGGGACACTTCTTCAGGTGATCTCGGGATACAATGGCTGTGGTTTCTCCTCCATCCTTACTGATTGTGCAGACTTTCGGGTTCTCATGACTTGAGGGCAGTACGGTGTACGGGTCCTTCTCCCACTGGTCGTCCAACTTGTGGAGCCGTCTCTTCCTCTTCAAGACCTGCTCTCCAGGTACCAGGGGAACAGCGGGAGCATACTGGTTGTAAGTCTTCTCCTGTCTTTCTCTAGCTTGACAGAGACTTCACTCCACGCTCTCCTGTACTTTCCGGTACTGCTGCTGCCTCTCCGTGTCCCAGTCTGCTTCTGGTGAAGTGTCCTCGGGTGTCAGGACTCCCATATCCAGGTCAACAGGCAGCTTACCAGGTCTTGCTCTCATTAGGTAAGCCGGGGTACAGTTGGTAGAACCTACAGGGATGTGGTTGTATAGGTCCACCAGATCAGGCAGTTTCTCAGGCCACAGACTGCGTTCTTCCAGGGGCAATGTTTTCAGAAGATCTATCACCACCTGGTTCATTTTCTCGCAGAGTCCATTGGTTTGTGGATGATAGGGTGTTGTTCTTATCTTCCGGCAGCCATACAGAGTGCAGAATTCCTGGAAGACCTCCGCTTCAAAGGCAGGTCCCTGGTCCGTCAGCACCTGCTCTGGGTATCCATGTGGACGGCAGAAGTGCTGCTGGAAGGCTCTAGCTGCTGTTTGAGCCGTTAAGTCCTTGACGGGGACGACAACCAAGAACCGGGAGTAGTGATCCACGATGGTTAACGCATAGACGTAGCCACTTCTGCTGGAGGTCAGTTTTACATGATCCAAGGCTATCAGTTCCAACGGCTGCTTGGTGACGATGGACTGCAGGGGAGTCTTCTGGCTAGCACGGTCCTTCCTTCTTAGGTTGCATGGGCCACAGTCTCTGCACCACCTCTCGATGGTTCCTCTCATGCCTACCCAATGGAACCGCCCGCGCAGCAGGAACTCTAGCTTCTTCCATCCGAAGTGCCCAGCTCCGTTGTGGTATGCCTCCAGTACCATAGCCGCGTCTCTTCTTGGCACCACTACTTGCCAGATCAGTTCATGCGTCCGGGAGTTAACCATTCTGCGGCACAACTTCCCCTTGTAAAGGAACAGTCGACTCTTCTCAACCCACAGTTGCTTGGCCTCCTCCGGAGCGTCTGGGTCAAGGCGGGCATCTGGCTGAGTCAGCATCTCCTTCACCAGTCGGACGGCGGGGTCACTGTCTTGCGTTTCCGCCCAGTTGTAATGAGGTAAAGGGTTGAACGTAGCAGATTGCTTACCCCTTACACGGTGGGAATACTGGATAGTCCCATGACGGTGGAACGCGGGGAGTTCAACTTCTTCCAGTTCCTCTGGATCTTCCCCTACGTCCGGTAGGTTTGGCATTCTGGACAAGGCATCCGCGTTGGTATTGGAGCGTCCTGCCCGGTATTTGATCGTGAACTCATAGTTGGACAGGCGGGCCATCCATCTCTGCTCCAGGGCACCGAGTCTTGCCGTATCCAGGTGTGTCAACGGGTTGTTATCCGTGTACACGGTGAACCGGGAAGAGGCGAGGTAGTGCCTAAAGCGTTCGGTGACTGCCCACACCATTGCCAGGAACTCTAGCTTGAATGAGCTGTAATTCTCAGGGTTTCTTTCGGTGGGTCGCAGTTTTCGGCTGGCGTAAGCAATTACCCGTTCTTTCCCCTGCTGGATCTGGGACAGTACGGCTCCTAGCCCGATGTTACTTGCGTCGGTGTAGAGGATAAAGGGCTGGCTGTAATCAGGGTACGCCAGGATTTCATCCCCCGTGAGGGCCATCTTCAGCTGGCGGAAGGACTCTTCTTCCAGCTTCTCCCATCTGAAGGGTGGCTTCTGGTTCTTGGCCTTCCTGGACTGGCCTATCAGGAGGTCCTGCATAGGAGCTGCCTTTTTGGTTAAACCGGGAATGAATCTTCGGTAGTAGCCTACCAACCCGAGGAACTGCCGCACTTCCTTTACGCTGGAGGGGCTTGGCCATTCCTTAATTGCGGTCATCTTATCAGGGTCGGGAGCCACTCCGTCAGCACTCACCACGTGTCCCAGGTACTGCACCTTTGGTTTCAGGAGGTGACACTTGGAGGGTTTCACCTTTAGGCCGTAGTTTGCCAGGGCTTCGAACACTTCTGCCAGGTGTTTAAGGTGGTCCTCGTAGGTCTTGGAGTAGACGATGACATCGTCCAGGTATAACAAGACCGTCTCGAAGTTTCGGTGTCCCAGACAGCATTCCATCAATCGTTGGAAGGTTCCTGGTGCGTTGCAGAGTCCGAACGGCATGCAGGTAAACTCGCTAAGTCCCATCGGGGTGGTGAATGCGGTCTTCTCCCGGTCCGCCTCTGCTACAGGAACCTGCCAGTACCCGCTAGTGAGATCCAAAGTGGAGAAGAAGTTAGCAGATTTTAAAGCAGCCAAAGACTCCTCTATCCTTGGTAAGGGGTACGCATCTTTGTGTGTGATACGGTTGATTTTCCGGTAATCTACACACATTCTCATGGTGTTGTCCTTTTTTTTAACCAAGACTAGTGGAGCTGCCCAGGGGCTACAGCTATCCCTGATTACTCCAGCCTCCTTCATGTCTCTAAGCATCCCCTTGGCGTGTTGGTAGTGTGCAGGGGGTACGGGTCGGTATCTCTCCTTTATGGGAGGATGGTCTCCCGTGGGGATGTGGTGTTCTACCCCCTTTACTCGCCCGAAGTCTAACGGGTGTTTACTAAACACTCTCTCGTACTCTTGAACCACCCGATAGACTCCCTGTTTCTGGTGTGAGGGAGTGGAGTCAGTTCCCAAATGTAGTTGCTGACACCAGTCCCCCATTGGTTTCTTAGAGCCGTTACCTTCCTCTTGGTGAGATGGAGGCAACGGTTCCACGGACTGTACAGAATTTTGGTCGATGTTATACAATTTGGCTAGCGTGGCATACCGGGGCAGGTATACTTCCCTCTTCCCGATATTTATTATGCGAACGGGCACCCTCCCATGGCGTACATCAACCACCCCCTGTGCCGTCAAAATGGTGGGCCTACTGTCTGAGTAGACTGGTTCTACCATTGCCTGGTAATCTCTACCTCTCAGACCAATAGCTGCCCGGCACCAAATCATCATTTCACTTTTCGGGGGCATGGCAATAGGGAAAGGGTCACACATTCTCACGCTTCCTATCTCACCACCGGAGAGTTCCACCTGTTGCCGCCGCATCAGTGCCCGGATCTCTTTTTGGAGCACTCGCTGCTGGCCGGAGCTGGCGTTCTTGGCAACCTGTTGTAAAATGAAAATCACCTCTGCAAGACAATTTTCAATCACATTAGTTCCTAGAGTTATCTTTGGGTGACTCTCGCGCTTGTCAATGTCTACAATGATCAGTCCCTGTGCTGCCAGTTCGACTCTACCGATTTTAATGGTCATCTCTTTAAATCCGATCTGTGGCACGGGCTGACCATTGCTGGCAATGATACTCAAGTCGTCGTCAGGGTAGCGGGTTATATCCGAGTCATTCCAGTACTGCTTGAAGAGCACGTACGGGATGGTGGTGACCTGTGACCCGGTGTCAAGTAGGGCACTCATAGGAATGCCATCCAGTACCACAGGCAAGACTGGACGTCCTCCCACGTATTTGTCACGCCAGTTCGATGGGCCTGGTGATCTTATTCCTAGGGGTTGGCCCTCTACCCCAGGTTGTGCCAGTTTAAAGGACAGTACCTTGCCATATGTCCGGGTTGATTGCAGCGGCGGCAGATGGGTTGTCCGTCCTCGTTGTATCGGTCGCTGGGTCTTCCTCTGGCCGGTGGGGTCCTCCTTGGTCGACGCCACGGGATGTCCTCCGGTCCGGATGCCAGCTGGATCTTCCCTGGAGCAGAAACCTGTAAAGACTGCACAGTTCGGGTTAGCGCAGCAACGCTTTTAGCTAGCTCTTGGACCTGATGGTGCAGGTCTGGAGCCGGGTCATTGTTCAAAGCCTGCGCGTCAGCTCCCACAGGCCCTGCCGACAAGGGCGCCGCCTCCTGGTGGTAAGCGGTAGTAGGGCGCCTGTGGGTCACAACGCCACCCGGTGCCGGTTCTCGGAGCACCCGGATGGCTCTGTCCTTGAACTGTGCAAAGTCCAGATGAGGATCCTGTAAGGCCATTGCCCGCAACTGGGTTCGGTGGGCATTGCAATATAGTCCCTCTATAAATTGTTCGGTCAACAGCCTGTCCTCGTTTCCCACGCCGTCAGGGTCGGTCTGCTTAATGGCTCTCAGGGCCTCTTGTAGGTTTAGTGCATAGTCCCTTATATTCTCATGTGCTCGCTGTTTGCACCCGTAGAATCTAAGCTTAATCTCGGCTGAGGTGCGGGTATCAAAGGTGTCCTTCAGCCGGGTTAATATCCCTGCGACAGTCCTCCTCCCAGGTGGCCAGGACTTTACCTCCCTTTGGGCTGCCCCGGTTAGTTGGGCCACCAGGATGCTCACTTTTTGCTCTTCTGTGAGGGGGTACACCTGGAAGAGGCTATCCAGCTTTTCTCTAAAGTCATTCAGGGTATGTGACTCCCCTGAGTACTGGGGTAGCCAGGCTGCCCCCGGGATATAGGGCATGGTGAAAGGCATGACCGCAGCAGCGGCGGCGCTGGCGGTGGCTGTGGCAGTGAAGCTCTCCTCCGTATCCGACATCCTCCTCCCCCCTAGTGGACCGTGGCTTACCTTGCGATGATCCTCTTCCGTAGGCCGCGGTTCCGCAGTGGATCGTCAGGGTTGAGGACCTTCCGTCGCGCTCCTGTGACGTCGGCGTCTGCTGGGCTCCTTCCAGGACCTTACGCAACGTCCGGACGTGAGGCAGGGCTTCAGTTCTCGCGCGCTTTCAGAGTCCACGCCCCTCTTCTTCCCGCGCGGCGTCTTCAAGATGGCGTCCAATGGCGGGAAAACTCCACGGATGGCGGGAAGAAGGCAGAAGATGGCGCCGGATGGCGGGAAAACTTCACGGATGGCGGGAAGAAGGCAGAAGATGGCGCAGGATGGCGGGAATCTTCACCACAGGTAAGTTTAACAGTCTTTTTCAGGCACGCAGTACCCGGTGGTTGCGGGCACGGAATCCTGCCGACTACGCCAAAGTTGACGCGCCCCTGGGCCTGAGTCGCGCAGCGTTGCGCACGCGGGAGCCTACCCGGAGCCGGATCTGATAGGGGTAGTAGTCTCGTGGCGGTGACCCGGTCCGTGCCCAGGGAGTCAAGCTGAGTGGCAGAGTTTAGCAGAAGATGGTACAGTGTTCGACTACGCCACCCGTTGAATGCGGCTATGAGGCCGCCGCTGCAGGGCAGACCGCTGAGGCCGGTGGTACGATTGTGCAGCATAGATGGTATAACCCCCAACGGGAGGGGTATGGCCTCAGGGCAGCCGACGTGTTTGAAGGGGGTAGCAGAATAGCATGCAGGTAGCAGGAACCACTCAGAGACGGTGCGGTGTAGTTCAGGGTCTTTACTGATGACCAAGGTAGACCCTCCCGGAGTACTGGCTAGCGATCGGGGCCTGGTCAGTCCGTGAGCAGATGGGATCTCCCCTGGCCAGGCGGAGTTGTAGGCCTCCCCAACTAATTGTACTCTTCTGGCTACCTTGCTAGAGGCGGGTAAAAGTAGCCCACGTCCCTGAGTGTACCGTGTGGTGCTCACCCGTATGGCCGGTGACTCGGGGCCTTCTGGTAGCTTCCGCTCCACGACGGCGGTGCTGGTCCCTTGCGTGTGACCGTGCCTTTGGGTTTCTTGGCCAGAGGACCTGAAATCCCCTGCCGGTCGGTTTCTGCTGCTGGGTAAGGATTAGTCCCCACAGCCTCGGACTCCGGGTCCGGTGAGAACTCTTCAATCAGGGCGAGCTCTACAGCTTCCAGCCCCTGACTCCTTTTAGCACTGCTCCCACTGAGCTCCTGATCTTTCTTTCCTATAGCTGCTCCTCTCCAGACCAGACTATGTCTCTGTCTGGGACTCCTCTTCTCCTCTTTTCCTACTCCTAACCCTGCCTCAGCCCCAGTTTTATATAGGGGAAGTTCTTCCCCTCCCAGGACTGGGCAGGAGGTGTGGCATGCATAGGATTCCTGACCAGGAGACCTCCCACCTGCTCCCAGATGTAATATTGCTATTACTGTGGAAACCAGACCCCTGAGGTGCCACATAACCTCACTCCGACCACTTCTGGGGGAGCAATGGTGTAATAAGTGACCATGCTATGTGTGCTCCTATGGGAGCAGTGGTGTAATATGTGACCTCGCTCTGTTCGCTTCTATGGGAGCAGTGGTGTAATGTGTGACCCCCACTATGTTCATTTCTATACGATCAGTCGTGTAATGTGTGACCTTGCTCTGTCTACTTCTATGGGAGCAGTGGTGTAATGTGTGATATTGCTCCATCCACTTATATGGGGGCAGTGGTGTAATGCGTGACTCTGCTCCATCCACTTCTATGGAAGCAGTGGTGTAATGTGTGACCCAGCGCCGTCCACTTCTATGGGAGCAGTGGTGTAATGCGTGATCTTACTACGTCCTCTTCTATGGGAGCAGTGGTACAATGCGTGACTTTGCTGCAACCACTTCTGGGGGAGAAGTGGTGTAACGCGTGACCCCACCCTGTCCATTTCTATGGGAGCAATAGTGTAAAGCGTGACCTTGCTCAATTCACTAATATGGTTCCAGTGGTGTAATGCATGACCCCACTCCGTCCACTTCTATGGGAGCAGTGGAGTAATGCGTGACAAGGATCCATCCACTTGTATGGAAGCAGTGATGTAATAAGTCACCCTGCTCTTCATGCTTCAATGGGAGCAGTGGTGTAATGTGTGACCTCTCTCTGTTCGCTTCTATGGGAGCAGTGGTGTAATGTGTGATATTGCTCCATCCACTTATATGCGAGCAGTGGTGTAATGCATGACTCTGCTCCATCTACTTCTATGGAAGCAGTGGTGTAATGTGTGACCCAGCGCCGTCCACTTCTATGGGAGCAGTGGTGTAATGCGTGATCTTACTAGGTCCTCTTCTAGAACAGTGGTGTAATGCGTGACTTTGCTGCAACCACTTCTGGGGGAGAAGTGGTGTAACGCGTGACCCCGCTCCGTCCATTTCTATGGAAGCAATAGTGTAAAGTGTGACCTTGCTCCATTCACTAATATGGTACCAGTGGAGTAATGCGTGACAAGGCTCCATCCATTTGTATGGAAGTAGTGATGTAATAAGTCACCCTGCTTTTCATGCTTCATGCAGTTGTGTAATCGGTGACACTGCTCCATCCACTTCTATGGGAGCAGTTGTGTAATGTGTGACCTCGCTCCATCCACTTCTGTGGGAGCAGTGGAGTAATGCGTGACAAGGCTCCATCCACTTGTATGGAAGCAGTGATGTAATAAGTCACCCTGCTCTTCATGCTTCATGCGGTGGTGTAATGCGTGATCCCGCTGCTTTCACTTCTATGGGAGCAGTGGTGTAATGTGTAACACTGCTACATTTACTTTTATGACTGCTGTCGTGTAATGTGTGACACTGCTACATCCACTTCTATGGGAGCAGTGGTGTAATCTGACCATGATTCGTCCACTTCTATGGGAACAGTGATGTAATAAGTCACCCTGCTCTGTGTGCTTCTATGGGAGCAGTGGTGTAATGCAGGACCTCGCTTCAACCACTTCTGGGGGAGCAGTGGTGTAACGCATAAACATGCTCCGTAAACTTCTATGGGAGCAGTGGTGTATAAAGTCACCCTTCTTTGTGTGCTTCTATGTGAGTAGTGGTGTAATGTGTGACCTCACTCTGTCCTCTTTTGGGAGCAGTGGTGCAAAGTGTGACCTTGCTCTGTCTACTTCAATGCAGTGGTGTAATGCATGACCCTGTTCTGTCCACTTCTATGGGGGCAATGGTGTAATGCGTGACTCTGCTCCATCCACTTCTATGGAAGCAGTGGTGTAATGTGTGACCCAGCGCCGTCCACTTCTATGGGAGCAGTGGTGTAATGCGTGATCTTACTACGTCCTCTTCTATGGGAGCAGTGGTACAATGCGTGACTTTGCTGCAACCACTTCTGGGGGAGAAGTGGTGTAACGCGTGACCCCACGCTGTCCATTTCTATGGGAGCAATAGTGTAAAGCGTGACCTTGCTCAATTCACTAATATGGTACCAGTGGTGTAATGCATGACCCCACTCCGTCCACTTCTATGGGAGCAGTGGAGTAATGCGTGACAAGGATCCATCCACTTGTATGGAAGCAGTGATGTAATAAGTCACCCTGCTCTTCATGCTTCAATGGGAGCAGTGGTGTAATGTGTGACCTCTCTCTGTTCGCTTCTATGGGAGCAGTGGTGTAATGTGTGATATTGCTCCATCCACTTATATGCGGGCAGTGGTGTAATGCATGACTCTGCTCCATCTACTTCTATGGAAGCAGTGGTGTAATGTGTGACCCAGCGCCGTCCACTTCTATGGGAGCAGTGGTGTAATGTGTGATATTGCTCCATCCACTTATATGCGGGCAGTGGTGTAATGCATGACTCTGCTCCATCTACTTCTATGGAAGCAGTGGTGTAATGTGTGACCCAGCGCCGTCCACTTCTATGGAAGCAGTGGTGTAATGTGTGACCCAGCGCCGTCCACTTCTATGGGAGCAGTGGTGTAATGCGTGATCTTACTAGGTCCTCTTCTAGAACAGTGGTGTAATGCGTGACTTTGCTGCAACCACTTCTGGGGGAGAAGTGGTGTAACGCGTGACCCCGCTCCGTCCATTTCTATGGAAGCAATAGTGTAAAGTGTGACCTTGCTCCATTCACTAATATGGTACCAGTGGAGTAATGCGTGACAAGGCTCCATCCATTTGTATGGAAGTAGTGATGTAATAAGTCACCCTGCTTTTCATGCTTCATGCAGTTGTGTAATCGGTGACACTGCTCCATCCACTTCTATGGGAGCAGTTGTGTAATGTGTGACCTCGCTCCGTCCACTTCTGTGGGAGCAGTGGAGTAATGCGTGACAAGGCTCCATCCACTTGTATAGAAGCAGTGATGTAATAAGTCACCCTGCTCTTCATGCTTCATGCGGTGGTGTAATGCGTGATCCCGCTGCTTTCACATCTATGGGAGCAGTGGTGTAATGTGTAACACTGCTACATTTACTTTTATGACTGCTGTCGTGTAATGTGTGACACTGCTACATCCACTTCTATGGGAGCAGTGGTGTAATCTGACCATGATTCGTCCACTTCTATGGGAACAGTGATGTAATAAGTCACCCTGCTCTGTGTGCTTCTATGGGAGCAGTGGTGTAATGTAGGACCTCGCTTCAACCACTTCTGGGGGAGCAGTGGTGTAACGCATAAACATGCTCCGTAAACTTCTATGGGAGCAGTGGTGTATAAAGTCACCCTTCTTTGTGTGCTTCTATGTGAGTAGTGGTGTAATGTGTGACCTCACTCTGTCCTCTTTTGGGAGCAGTGGTGCAAAGTGTGACCTTGCTCTGTCTACTTCTATGCAGTGGTGTAATGCATGACCCTGTTCTGTCCACTTCTATGGGAGCAGTGGTGTAATGTGTGACCCCATTCCATCCACTTTTATAGGAGCAATGGTGTAATGTGTGACCTTACTCCATCCACTTCTATGGGAGAAATAGTGTAACGAGTGACCAGTGTAATGAGTGCTACATCCACTTCTATAGGAGCAGTGGTGAAATGTATGACACCGCTCTGTCCACTTCTATGGGTGCAGTGGAGTAATGTGTGATATCACTCCGTCCACGTCTATGGGAGCAGTGGTGTAATGAATGACACCTTTCCGTCCACTTCTATGGGAGCAGTGCTGTAATGTGTGACCCTGCTCTGTCCACGTCTATGGGAGAAGTGGTGTAAAGTGTGACCTCGCTCCGTCCACTTCTATGGGAACAATGGTGTAATGGGTGACCTCGCTGCAACCACTTCTGTGGGAGCAGTGGTTTAATGTGTGGCCACGCTCTGTCCAATTCTATAGGAGGAGTGGTGTAATGCGTGACCCCGCTCCGTCCACTTTTACGGGAGCAGTGGTGTAATGTGTGACCTCGCTCCGTCCACTTTTATGGGAGCAGTGCTGTAAAGTTTGACACCGCTCCGTCCACGTCTATGGGAGCAGTGGTGTAATGCGTGACCCTGCTCCGTCCACTTTTGCGGGAGCCGTGGTGTAAAGTGTCACACCGCTCCATCTATTTCTATATGAGCAGTGGTGTAATGTGTGACCTCACTCCTTCTACTTCTATGGGAACAGTGGTGTAATGTGTGACCCCTGCTCTGTCTACTTCTATGGGAGCAGTGGTGTAATGTGTGACCCTGCTCTGTCCACGTCTATGGGAGAAGTAGTGTAAAGTGTGACCTCACCCCATCCACTTCTATGGGAACAATGGTGTAATGGGTGACCTCGCTGCAACCACTTCTGTGAGAGCAGTGGTTTAATGCGTGGCCACGCTCTGTCCACTTCTATAGGAGGAGTGGTGTAATGTGTGAGCCCGCTCTGTCCACTTCTATTAGAGCAGTGGTGTAATGCGTGACCCCGCTCCGTCCACTTTTACGGGACCAGTGGTGTAATGCGTGACCTCGCTCCGTTCGCTTTTATGGGAGCAATGGTGTAATGCGTGACCCCGCTCCATCCACTTCTATGGGAGCAGTGGTGTATTGTGTTATTCCGCTCTGTTCAGATCCATTGGAACAGTGGTGTAATGCATGACCCTGCTGCGTCCACTTCTATGGGAGCAGTGGTGCAATGCATGATGCATGACCCTGCTCCGTCCACTTCTATGGGAGCAGTGGTGTAAAATGTGACACGGCTCCATCATCATCTATGGGGGCAGTGGTGTAATAGGTGACCCCGCTCCGTCCACTTCTATAAGGGCAGTGGTGTAATGCGTGACCCCGCTCCATCCACTTTTACGGGAGCAGTGGTGTAATGTGTGACCTCACTCCGTCCACTTCTATGGGAGCAGTGGTGTAATGCGTGACCCCGCTTAATCCACTTCTATAGGGTCAGTGGTGTAATGTGTGAACCTGCTCCGTCCACTTTTACGAGAGCAGTGGTGTAATGCGTGACCTCACTCCATCCACTTCTATGGGAGCAGTGGTATAATGCGTTACGCCGCTTCATCCAATTCTACCGGAGCAGTGGTATAATGTGTGACACTGCTACATCCACTTCTATGAGAGCAGTGAAGTAATGTGTGAAACTGCTGTCCACTTCTATGGGAGCAGTGGTGTAATGTGTGACCTCACTCCGTTCACTTCTATGGGAGCAGTGGTGTAATAAGTCACCCTTCTCTGTGTGCTTCTATGGGAGCAGTTGTGTAATGTGTGACCTCACTCATTCCACTTTTATAGGAACAGTGGTGTAATGCGTGACCTCCCTCCAACCTGTTTTGGGGGAGCAGTGGTTTAATGCGTGACCACGCTCCGTCCATTTCTATGGGAGCAGTTACGTGATAAGTGACCCTGCTTTGTGTACTTCTATGGGAGCAAAGGTGTAATGACTGACGTCGCTCTATCCACTTCTATGGGAGCAGTGGTGTAATATGTGACCCTGCTCCATCTATTTCTATGGGAAAAGTGGTGTAATGTGTGACCCCGCTCCGTCCATTTCTATGGGAGCAGTGGTGTAATGTGTAATCTCGCTCTGTCTACTTCTATGTGAGCAGTGAAATAATGTGTGATCCCACTCTGTCCACTTTTATGGTAGTAGTGGTGTAATGTATGACCTTGCTCTGTCCACTTCTATGGTAGCAGTGGTGTAATGTGTGATTCTGCTCGGTCCACATCTATTAGAGCAGAGGTCCCCAACCGCCGGTCCGCGGACCAGGACCGGGCCGTTGGGGTTTTTCAGCCGGTCCGCGGCGCCGCTGACAGCAGAGAACATTATGCAGGACGGGGTGGGGCGTCGGGCGGGTCTTAGTGACGCGGCCCTCCACAGCACAGCATGGTGTGTTCCTGACGGGGTGGGGCGGCAGGCTCTCCTCACTGACACGCCCCCGGCAGAACATGTTATGTGGGGCGTGCTGGGGCAGCAGACTGGCTTCAGTGACGCGGCTCCCGGTACCAGTGTTCAGTGTGTAGCGCTGCTAAGCAGCAGCGCTGTATACACTGACGCTCAATGTACAATGCTGCTAAGCAGCAGCGCTGTACACCGAGGTCCCGCCAGCATCCTCCCCATACAGCTCCACCCCTCCATAACCCCACCCCCATATGACCAAAGCCCCGCCCCCACCCCCACCGGGCCATGGAAAACTGGTCTTGCTTAAAGCCGGTCCCTGGTGCAAAAAAGGTTGGGGACCTCTGTATTAGAGCATTGTTATAATATGTGACACCGCTCCATCCACTTCTATTACAGCATTGTTATAATCTGTGACACAGCTCCGTCCAGTTCTATGGGAGCCGTGGAGTAATGTGTGACCCCACTCTGTCCACTTCTGTCAACTAATTTGTGCTGCCTAAATAATTGGCAGCACATATCAGAGCCTGGCAGCACGATTGAAACCAGGTGGATTTTCTATGGAAAGCTCTCCCAGCCGGCTTTTCCCAGTGATGCACACAGGAGAGACCCACCAATCAAGTTGGTTGCAGGATACAGTGTAGATCACAGCCAATCAAGATTTTCTTTATGAGTGAATCAGTGAACTCCCTGTCCCTATCACTGTCCCTGTCACTGTCCCTATCGCTGTCCCTGTCGCTATCCCTGTCGCTGTCCCTGTCGCTATCCCTATGGCTGTCCCTATGGCTGTCCCTGTCGCTGTCCCTGTCGCTGTCCCTATTGCTGTCCCTGTCGCTATCCCTGTCACTGTCCCTGTCGTTATCCCTATCGCTGTCCCTATCGCTGTCCCTGTCGCTGTTCCTGTCGCTGTCCCTGTCGCTATCCCTATCACTGTCCCTGTCGCTATCCCTATCACTGTCCCTATCGCTGTACCTGTCGCTATCCCTATTGCTGTCCCTGTCACTGTCCCTATTGCTGTCGCTGTCCCTGTCGCTATCCCTATCGTTGTCCCTATCGCTGTCCCTGTCGCTATCCCTATCGCTGTCCCTGTCGCTGTCCCTGTCGCTATCCCTATCGCTGTCCCTGTCGCTGTCCCTATCGCAGTCCCTGTCGCTGTCCCTGTCGATATCCTTATCGTTGTCCCTGTCGCTGTCCCTATCGATGTCCCTATCGCTGTCCCTGTCGCTATCCCTGACGCTGTCCCTATCGATGTCCCTATATCTATATATACATAAAATATGGTTGCTACATACATTATATAACATATATATTCTATTTTCCCACTTACAGTAGGACAGCCTAACGACCATTTGTGAAGAATCATGGAAATTCTTGAAGACTTTACCTTTCTTTAAAGCTGTGATAAATTAACAACTCTACCATAGATTTAATTATAATTTGTTGGAGATGGGTTCTGATTTCTTGTTCTCTAGATTTCTCTTACAGGAACTGTTGACTGAAATAAAAAAAGATACTTCAATAAATGAAATACTCTTGGCTCTTGCAATCAAGTCTTTACAAGTCTGGTAATATAATGTTTTTTGAAGAGAATTAAGTTAGTCCAAAAAGCTTTTCTCACCACATTGCTAAAAATGCTAATGACGCTTAGAGGTTACATGGACAGCTTGGTGAACATCAAGTCACAGAAAAGCTTCTTGCAACATGGTTAAAAAGGATCCAGCATTTTAAGCAAGCCCACTCCTTTCTGAAATGATGCTCTGTCTATAAATAAGCAATGACATTCCAAACTCAGGCATGTACTTGCTGTTGGTCAATACAGTGGGATGGGTGTGTTAGGGGATCGGTGAGGTATTGCTTTGTATTTTTTATGTATCATCCTAAGAATCCTTTTAACATGTCTAATAAAGGATAGAACTCAAGATAACAAATTTTAAGAGAGACAGAATTTAAATTTCCCAAGTAAGCAAGACATTTCAATCAGGACTTAATTATAAAAGTCAACATCCAGATCACTATTATGATAAGGACACAATAAATCATTATTGATATTGAAAAAAATGATTTTCTTTCCATATTACTATCTTTATTTAAAAAAAAACTCATAAATAAGAAATATTGCAATTTTCACACGTCATTAAGCACAATACTGGATTTCCTGTTCTGTACAGATGACTTTCCAGCAGTCTCATTATCAATTAATTCAGAATTACAACACCTTTATTTACAATCACCATTCACAACAGAGAATGGCCACAGCTCACCTCCCCCCACTACCTTTACAGAGAGCTTTTCCCAAATCAGTGCATGCTCAAAAATTACTTTTTATAAAAGAAATTCAAAGAGTCAAAGTCAGTCTACTGTTGCCTATATCGATGTGGCTCCTGAAAAATACAGGAAGTGCAAGCCTGATATCAGTTCTAGTGGCCAGCAGGAAAATTGTTCCTTTTCTGATATAGTGATATGGAAAATGTAAAAACAAAGCAAAAAAACAAAAGAAAAACATGTTATGAAACATTTTTAAAAATGCATTTAATATAAAAACATTTAAATAATAGGACATTTTCTGATGGTGCATTCCCAATAGTTCATAAATTGCTTGATCACCTCACCATGATTCATGCAAGTCTACAGATAATAACATTTCAGAGTGCTTAACTGTTGAGTTTTACTAATACTCTCAGTTTTTAGTCTTTTTTCCTTTTAAATCAAATTGTGCCTAAAATAGTCACTTTGTACCCATCATCTCCCTATCGCTGTCACTGTCACTATCCCTATCGCTGTCCCTGTCGCTATCCCCATAGCTGTCCCTGTCGCTATCCCCATAGCAGTCCCTGTCGCTATCCCTATCACTGTCCCTGTCGATATCCCTATCGCTGTCCCTGTCGCTTTCCCTATCGCTGTCCCTGTCGCTATCCCTATCGCTGTCCCTATTGCTGTCCCTGTCGCTGTCCATGTCGCTATCCCTATCGCTGTCCCTATCGCTATCCCTATGTAAGGCATACATATGATTATAGGCTTTGGTTAATCCTTGTCACTAGTATACACTGTGTGCAGAATTATTAGGCAAGTTGTATTTTAGAGGATTATTTTTATTATTGATCAACAACTATGTTCTCAATCAACCCAAAAGACTCATAAATATCCAAGCTTAATATTTTTGGAAGTTGGAGTGTTTTTTTTTTAGATTTGGCTATCTTAGGAGGATATCTGTTTGTGCAGGTAACTATTACTGTGCATAATTATTAGGCAACTTAATAAAAAACAAATATAATCCCATCTCACTTGTTTATTTTCACCAGGTAAACCAATATCAGTGCACAAAATTTAGAAATAAACATTTCTGACATGCAAAAACAAAAACCAAAAAAATTTGTGATCAATATAGCCACTTTTCTTTATGATGACACTCAACAGCCTTCCATCCATAGATTCTGTCAGTTGCTTGATCTGTTTTCGATCAACATTGCGTGCAGCAGCCACCACAGCCTCCCAGACACTGTTCCGAGAGGTGTACTGTTTTCCCTCCCTGTAGATCTCACATTTTATGATGGACCACAGGTTCTCTATGGGGTTCAGATCAGGTGGACAAGGGGGCCATGTCATTATTTTTTCTTCTTTTAGACCTTTACTGGCCATCCACGCTGTGGAGTAGTTGGATGCATGTGATGGAGCATTGTCCTGCATGAAAATCATGTTTTTCTTGAACGATGCTGACTTCTTCCTGTACCACTGCTTGAGGAAGTTGTCTTCCAGGAACTGGCAGTAGGTCTGGGAGTTGAGCTTCACTCCATCCTCAACCCGAAAAGGTCTCACAAGTTCATCTTTGATGATACCAGCCCATACCAGTACCCCACCTCCACCTTATTGGCGTCTGAGTCGGAGTGGAGCTCTCTGCCCTTTACTGATCCAGCCTCTGGCCCATCCATCTGGCCCATCAAGAGTCACTCTCATTTCATCAGTCCATAAAACCTTTGAAAAATTAGTCTTAAGATATTTCTTGGCCCATTCTTGACATTTTATCTTATGTTTCTTGTTCAAAGGTGGTAGTTTTTCAGCCTTCCTTACCTTGGCCATGTCCCTGAGTATCGCACACCTTGTGCTTTTTGATACTCCAGTAACGTTGCAGCTCTGAAATATGGCAAAACTGGTGGCAAATGGCATCTTGGAAGCTTCACGCTTGATTTTCCTCAATTCATGGGCAGTTATTTTGCGCCTTTTTTGGCCAACACGCTTCGTGCGACCCTGTTGGCTATTTGCCATGAAACGCTTGATTGTTCGGTGATCACGCTTCAAAAGTTTGGAAATTTCAAGACTGCTGCATCCCTCTGCAAGACATCTCACAATTTTGGACTTTTCAGAGCCCGTCAAATCTCTCTTCTGACCCATTTTGCCAAAGGAAAGGAAGTTGCCTAATAATTAAGCACAGCTTATATAGGGTTTTGATGTCATTAGTCAACACCCCTCCCCATTACAGAGATGCACATCACCAGATTTACTTAATTGGTAGTTGGCTCTCAAGCCTATGCAGCTTGGAGTAGGACAACATGTATAAAAAGTATCATGTGATCAAAATACTCATTTGCCTAATAATTCTTCCCACAGTGTATATGCTTTGGGTAATATTTGCATTGATGTATGTAAATTTTTCTATTCAATAAAAACAAGGTTTAAAAAAAATGTGGGTTTGAACACTTTGAGGGATGCAGTTTCTAAAATGGTGCCACTTTTGGGTATTTGCCCCTCAAAGTCACTTTAAGAGTTCACTCACACTAGCATATAAATCGGACCAATGTTATTCAATGAGGCAGTGCAAATCTGCGTATTTTTTTCAACTGTATTCAGCATGCTGCGATTTTACTCTGAAATCAGACAGTGCGAGAAAAAAATAGCATGCAATACAGACCATCAGTACAGCATCCAATTTTTACGGATACATCACAATTCTGTAGCATAGGAAACTGTAAGTGGTCCTGTAAAAGATTACTAGCTGCCGATTACAAATACTGATTGACTACGGACAGCACATGGACAGTGCACGGATGATAAGTGAGAAAAAAAATTGTCCTACTCTCCTGGATGAAAATGGGACTGAATTATACCCCAAGGCTATGTTCACATGTTGCTTTTTTTCTGCAGCCAAAACCTGATCTCTAGGCCATAAAAAGCAGGTTTTGATGTATTTTTGCTACGTTGTTCAGGGTTCCAAAGTTCCTCCATACAAGCATGAACAACACAAGGTGTTAGGCCACCAATGCAAGAGATATGTGAAACCATAAAACATTTTTGGAAAAAATGGGCAATTCAATTAAATTATTTAGTGGAAAAAGTTTTGTCTGAAAAAATAGTGACTATTCTGAACAAAAAAAGTCCATGAGTTTATGAAAAAATAAACAATTGCAAATGTAAAACAGCTGGGGGGGGGGAATTGAATTTCACACATTGGTCAGGCAATGTTTAGTTTTACACATATCATTAATTTTATTAAACTGTACTAATGCTAACATCCAGGCTCAGGTGAGGACATCAAGACAATTTGGCTTAGGCTATGTGCCCACGACGCAGAAATGCTCCGGATTTTTCCTGAGCGTTTCTGCATCTCCCTGGCAGAAAAAAACACATGCGGATTGTACATGCGTTTTCCTGCCAGGGACATGCGGATGTGAAGCGTTCTTCACTTGCATTTCCGCATGCGGGTTGACAAGCGCTTTCCAAGCGCTTAGCATTACTTGGAACGTGCTTGACAACTTGGTCACACTATATAAATCCATGCAATCGGCATGGATTTATATAGTGTGACTGTAAAGAATGGTAAAGAATAAAAAAATAAATATATACTTACCTTCTGATGGCCCCCAGATTCTTTATCCGATGCGTCCTGGCTTCCCAGCAGATCGCAGTACACTGAAGGACCTGCCATCACATGACTAAATGGTGTCAGCACAGGTCCTTCAGTCCACCGCGAGCTGCCGGCAAGGCAAGACAAGCACACGGGGGGCCATCAGAAGGTAAATATAATATTTATTTTTTATTTTATTCTTTTTTTTACAGGTTCTATGGTACCTAGGTCCGGAGGAGAGCCTCCTCTCCTCCAGACCCGGGTACCATCCGCACAATGAAACACTCGGATTCCGCATCTTCAGATGCAGTGATTCCATGCGTTCCAATGCAAGTCAATGGCGGCGAAAACGCAGCGCTTCCGCAAACTAATTGGTAGTGCTGCGTTTTTTTCCACAATGATAATCCGCAGCGGAAATTTCCGCAGCATGTGCACAGCACATGCGGATTATCAATGGGGAACATGGCAGACGGAATTGCAGCTGCGGAAACGCTTAAAAAACGCATTGTGGGCACACAGCCTTAAATGGGTTTCAAATACTGCTGTACCTGCTTTTTTTTCAATGAAAACTGCAAAAACTGATGGCAATGTTGTGCTGCTTTTCTGCACTTGCTCATTGCTTACTATGGGTGAAAAAACCCTGCAAAAACGCTGAAAGAATTGACATGACCCAGTTTTTTAAAAAAGCAGCAGTTTTCCAATTCAGTCAGGAAAAAAAAAACAAGCATGTGCATGAGATTTCTGAAATCTCATAACTTTTGCTGGTACTGTAAAAATCAGCTTTTAATTTGCATACAAAAATGCAGTAAAAACATAATGTGTGAACATAGCCTAAACTTGCACTAGAGTATAAATAGGATGAATGCAATCTGATAACAAAAAAAAATATCAGATTGCTCTCGGACCAATGTTATTCAATGAGAGTGCAGATCTGTGTATTTTTTTCTCAGCTGTATTTGGTATGAGAAAAAATAAATAAAATCGCAGCATGCTGTGATTTCACTCTAAAATCGGAAAGTGCGAGAACAAAATCACAAGCCGTATAGACCGTCAGTGTGGCTTCCGATTTTTACGGATACATTACAATTCTGTAGCATAGGAAACTGTAAATGGTCCTGTAAGTGATTAATAGCTGTTTAGTAAAAAAACGTCTTGTATATGGATGGCACACGGATGACAAGTGAGAAAAAATCGTCCCACTCTCCAGGATTACACAATTACGCAAGTGTATGCAAATCCTAAAAGTGTAGTGGTCCCTATAATAATTGGTTTTGTAAATTTTGTTAGAAAACTGAGAAATCGATGATCAACTTTTAACCCTTCTAACTTCCTAAAAAAAAAAAACACAGTATGTTTCAAAAATGATGCTGATGTAAAGTAGACATGTGGGAGATGTTCATTATTAACAGGGGTGGTGCCACAGGATTGGAGGATGGCTGACGTGGTACCGATATTTAAGAAAGGTAATAAAGTGGATCCAGGCAACTACCGTCTGACATCAATAGTGTGCAAAGTTTTTGAGGGCACTGTAGGAGATGACTGGCAGAGATATATTGCAGAAAACAATATAACTGACAACCAGCACAGATTCGTGAAGGATAAGTCGTGTCTATGCTGACGTTCTATGAGGAAGAAAGTGCAAATCTGGATGTTGTTAATGCGGCTGATGTTATCTGAACTTTACAAATGCATTTGATACTGTACCACATAACAGCCTTATACTGAAGCTACAGAAGCAAGGACTAGGGGACAGTATATGCAGATATGTAAGGAATTGGCTAAATAACAGGAAACAGAGTTGTCATAAATGATACGTTCTCTAAATGGGAGATAGTCAGCAGTGGGGTGCCGCTGGGATCTGTATCAAAAACAGTGGGGACACCAGGTCATTGTTTAAATTTATTTATTTATTAGGTTAAACCAGGTGTGACAGAGTCACTGGTGTTATATACGAGGTGAGGTATGTGTCACTCCGGCTGCTAGCCTGTATGAACTGAAACCTACAAACTTTCTGCCAGCATGTTATATGCTGGGGGTTAACTCACTTAAACTATGGTTTTTTTGTGAATGTCAAAGAGGATGGGAAGCTATTTCACGCTACCTCCCCTCAGTGTGTGGCTGAGTGTGAGAGAACAGAAACTATTTCAGGTATGTGGTATCGATCTTGTCTTGTAACTTCTGTGTAATGGTGATCAAGTAACAGTGATGGGAGGGGAGATTTCACATTTCTATTCACTCCCCTAAGGTTACTATTGGTTCATAGGTCAGAGGGAACTATTCCTTTGTCTCTGACCCTATTTAAAGTGCCACATGTGTTAATAAAGCAGAAGTCTTTTCTAGTACACCATACATGGCTGTGCTGTATTGATTTCCCAAGCGCTCATAAAACAAATCTTATTAATTTGGAGTTCAGAAGGCATTAAAGAGAGTGTATTTTTCTCACACTGAGCAAGTTTAAATGCTCAGTCACTGTTTGTTTTCTTTTCTGTAGTGTGTGGTCTGGAGAGTGAAGTCTCCAGGCTGTGTTTGGTGTCGCCAGAGAGCAACACCCAAGAACTGGTGTTTGGTGAGATGCCCAACGAGTCCACCACTGGGTGTATGCCGGCACCATCTCGTGGCGCAGCCAGAGTACTACATTCTGGCCCAGATGGTCGAGCGGGTAGTGATTGATAGATCCGTGCACTCCCTTCCCAAGTCGGTACAGACTTGGGTTGCCCAGGGCGATCCCCAGACAACTTAATTGGCCTGGTAGAGAAGTACCAGGTGGTTAAGAAATCCCTTGGGAAACCGGTTATAGTCACTTCCCCGTACTGGGATACCCAAAAGAGGGCGGGATCACCACGGAAGGGGTTTAGAGCCACAACTGGGGGTGTCCCACTTCCACTGAAGGTGCTGCAAGGACTATTGTCAAGGATATAGTCTGTTGCCTGTGTCACAACCCTGGATACGTAGCCGCCTGGTGTCATATATCCTCTGAGCCTATGGACTGCAGCCTAGGTAGATGGTGTCCTACTATGCTTATCCAGCCTGCAGTGTAGACGATCGACCCGGCGAGGGGCCGCAGGTGTGTGCTGTGTCCATTAATGGAGTAAAGGTGCTTGGACTGTTGGACTCTAGTGACCTTAACCAGAGCTACCATTCATCACCAGTTGGTCCGTTCCAAAACTGTGGGCATTCGGTGCATCCATGGGGACGCCAAGGACTACCACGTGACCACAGTGACAGTGGGAACAGACTGTGGTGCCTAGTCCCACGAGGTCAGGGAGGTTAAGGACCTGATACATCCCGTCATACTGGGCCGTGATTTTTCACTGTTTTGGTACTTGTGGGGAAAGGGAACCGGACTGAGGAGCATGGGCAAAAGCCAGGTCCCTCGGGAAGAACCCCCAATGAAGTCTCAAGTGGATGAGTTCCCTCTGTGCATCCTTGCCGGCGATGAGGGCGAGATGGTGACCGAGGAGGCTGACCTCCCTGAATTAGAGGTGTCCGGAGAGAACTTTGGGACAGCTCAAATTCGGGACCTGACCTTAAAGGGGGCGGTTGACCAGGTTACTGTAAGTAATGGGGTTGCTCAAGAGCCGGGGACCGACACCAGGTTCCCCCACTTTGCAGTTCAGGGGGAGTTGTTATATTGGGTGGCCAAACTAAGGGGCGGTGAGATAGTGGAAGAGCTGCTAGTGTCAGGGCCATACAGACGAGGGTACTAGATATGGCCCATTCTCATGATATAGGGGGACACTTAGGGGGTCGAGAAAACTCAGAAGAGGGTACTGAGAAGGTTTTATTGACCAGGGTGTTACCAAGAAATTCTAAATTATTGCAGGTCCTGCACCACCTGCCAAATAACTGCTCCCTCTTCCCACTTCCGCAGTTCATTAGTTCCACTACTGGTGATAGAGGTCCCCTTTGAGAGGATTGCTATGAACCTAGTGGAGCCCTTAGTCAAATCAGCCCGATGCCACCAATACATTCTGGTGATCATGGACTATGCACAAGGACACTAAACTTCAGGAAGGCATATTTCCAATGGTTGAGAAATGATCTTAGTGCAATAAACTGGGACGATATCCTGAGACATAAAGCTACACAAAGCAAATGGGAGACATTTATTAGCATCCTGAATAGGACCTGTGCACAATATATACCCTATGGGAATAAACATGCAAGAAATAGAAGGAAACCACTATGGCTAAATAGAGCTGTAAGGGGTGCAATAAGTGACAAAAAGAAAGCATTTAGACTACTAAAGCAAGTAGGTAGTGATGAGGCATTAAATAAATATAGAAAATTAAATAAATTCTGTAAAAACCAAATCAAGGCAGCAAAGATTGAGACAGAGAGACTCATTGCCAGAGAAAGTAAAAATAATCCCAAAATATTCTTTAACTACTAAAAAATGATAGTGTTGGTCCCCTTAAAAATAGTCTGGGTGAAATGGTGGATAAGGATGAGGAAAAAGCCAATATGCTAAAAGATTTTTTTTTCAACAGTATTTACACAAGAAAATCGCATGACAGAAAACATGATCAGTAATAACAAAAATTCTTCATTAAATGTCACTTGCTTAACCCAGCAAGAAGTATGGCGGCGTCTAAAAATCACTAAAGTTAACAAATACCCGGGCCCGGATGGGATACACCCGCGAGTACTGCAGGAATTAAGTAACGTCATAGATAGACCATTATTTTTAATCTTTAAAGATTCCACAATAACAGGGTCTGTACCACAGGACTGGCATATAGCAAATGTGGTGCCAATATTCAAAAAGGGGACAAAAACTGAAATTGGAAATTATAGGCCAGTAAGCTTAACCTCAACGGTGGGTAAAATCCTGGAGGGTTTCCTAAGAGATGTTATACTAGAGTATCTGAAGAAAAATAACCACATTACCCAATATCAACATGGGTTTACGAGGGACCGTTCCTGTCAAACTAATCTGATCAGCTTTTATGAAGAGGTAAGTTCCAGACTGGACCAAGGAAATGCAGTGGATGTTGTGTATATGGACTTTTCAAAAGCTTTTGATATGGTTCCACACAAAAGGTTGACTTGATACATAAAATGAGAACAATGGGAATAGGGGAAAATATATGTATGTGGGTTAAGAACTGGCTCAATGATAGGAAACAAAGGGTGGTTATTAATGGAAAACACTCAGACTGAGTCACAGTTAACAGTGGGGTACCACAGGGGTTAGTATTGGGCCCACTTCTTTTTAACATATTTATTAATGACCTTATAGGGGGCATAGAGAGTAGTATTTGAATATTTGCAGATGACACTAAACTCTGCAGGGTAATCAATACAGAGGAGGACAATTTCATATTACAGGAGGATCTATGTAAACTAGAAGCTTGGGCTGATAAATGGCAAATGAGCTTTAATGGGGATAAATGTAAGGTAATGCACTTGGGCAGAGGAAATAAAATGTATAATTATATGCTTAATTGTAAAACACTGGGCAAAACTGTCACTGTAAAAGACTTGGGTGAATTGGTGGACGACAAGCTCACGTTTGGTGGCCAGTGTCAGGCAGCTGCTGCAAAGGCAAATAAAATAATGGGATGCATTAAAAGAGGCATAGATGCTCATGAGGAGAACATAATTTTACCTCTATACAAGTCACTAGTGCGACCACACTTAGAATACTGTGCACAGTTCTGGTCTCCGGTGTATAAGAAAGACATAGCTGAACTAGAGCTGGTGCAGAGAAGAGCGACCAAGGTTATTAGAGGACTGGGGGGTCTGCAATACCAAGACAGGTTATTACACTTGGGGTTACTTACTTTGGAAAAACGAAGGCTTAGGGGTGATCTTATTACTATGTACAACTATATTGTAGCATCGGCATCTCTGCCTCCTGCCCGGCAGAGACGCCATCCCCTACCGCGGTCCTGCTCCGGCGTCTTCTGGCCTCCCTGCAGCTGCTGCTGGTGCATGCAGCTTCCCCGACTCTGTGCTTAGGGCGCACGCGCTCCCTCCCTCTTAAAGGGGCCGCGCGCGCCATCCTAAAAAGTCCCCGGCCAATGGCCGGAGGACTTCCCCTATAAAGAGCACCTCCTCCAATATGGAGGGGCCCGTGCAAGGTTGTAGCTTTGTGCCTCATACTCTGCTTCAGCCCTCAGGTCCCACTGCCAGCCTGACTTCTAGTCCAGTCCACCAGCCTGACTACAAGTCCAGTCCGCCAGCCTGACTACAAGTCCAGTTCGCCAGCCTGACTACAAGTTCAGTCCGCCTGCTTGTCTACTCTCCAGCCCGACAGTCTGACTACAGTCCAGTCCGCCAGTCTGTCTAGGGGCTCTGTCCGCCTGCTTACCTGGAAGCACCTGCCCGTTGCCTGCTGTGCCTACCAGCCAGCCTACCTGGAGGCTCCTGCCTGTTACCTTCCGTGCCTGCCAGCTTGCTTACCTAGAAGCACCCGCCTGTTACATGCCATGTCTACCAGCCTGCCTAACTGGAGGCTCCTGCCTGTTACCGGCCATGCCTGCCAGCTCGCTTACCTAGAAGCACCTGCCTGTTACCTGCCGTGCCTACCAGCCAGCCTACCTGGAGGCTCCTGCCTGTTACCTGCAGTGCCTGCCAGCCCGTCTGCCCGGATCACCCATCAGCCTGCCTGCCGTGCTCATCTACTGTACCGGTCAGTACCTGCCTTCTGACCCGTGGGAGTCATCTGCTCTCATACAAGGTCGGTCGATTTAGCCGCCGTACGACTTTGATCAGTCCGAGTTGATACTTAGTTACACCCCTCCGGTCCCTCCTTGCACCGCAGCACAGAGGTTCCACCACCCGGATCCGTAACAGTTTGCACAGGCCATGGAACCTGGTGGTCCCCAGGCCCCTTCACTTGCTGACCTGTACCAGGAGGTTTCTCGTCATAGATCCCAACAGGAAGCCATCCTGACCTACCTGCGTCTGTCAACACTCGCCTGGACACGCTGTCTGTACCACCTGTGTCCGCCCTAAGTCGAGCAACACCCGCTCCGGCAGCGCCGCTACCTACCCATACCACAGCATCCAGCCTAGGACCCAGGCTTTCTGCGCCTCCTCATTTTGGAGGTGACCCCGTCCTATGTCGGGGCTTTCTGAACCAGTGCATGCTGCACTTTGAACTTCTGCCACATCAGTTTCCCTCCGACCGGGCCAAGGTGGCGTTCATCATATCTCACCTCACCGGGGAAGCATTGGCATGGTTTAACCCTCTATGTGAAAGAGGGGATTCCCTGGTGTCCGATCTTCCGGCTTTCCTCACTGCCTTCCAGAAGGTCTTCGATGAACCCGGACGAAGGACCTCTACTGCCTCCTCATTGCTCCGTCTCCGCCAAGGGAGTCTCACTGTGGCCCAGTATGCCATACGGTTCTGTACCCTCGCTTCTGAGCTTGCCTGGGACAACGAGGCCCTGGTGTCCACCTTCTGGGAGGGCTTTTCCGGTCGGATTAAGGACGAGTTAGCCGGCTGGGACTTTCCTACCACCCTGGATGACCTGGTGTCACTTGCAACCCGGATTGACATCCGTTTCCTAGAACGTGCTAAGGAGACTACCCGGGAGAGAAGATTTCCTCATCTTGCTTCTGCTTTCCAGAGACCCGCTTCCCAATCTGCATCTCTCCAGGCACGCTCGCCCGAACCTATGCAGATCGACCAGACCAAGATGGTCAAATCTCGCCAAGAGTCACGCCGAGCTGAGGGGAGCTGTTTCTAATGTGGCAGTAAGGAGCACCTGATTCGTTCCTGCCCGGTGAAGCGGGGAAATTCCAGTGTCTAGGACCGCTCGGAGAGGTCGTCCTAGGCAAAAGTAAATGCTCTCCGTTCTTGACTTTATCCGTCTCTATTTCCTGCGGAGAGAACCTCTTCTTTGAAACCGCACATCTGGATTCCGGAGCCGCTGGGAATCTCATATCCCAGTCCCTTGTAGAGAAGTATCAGATTCCTACCAAACCTCTGGCCAAACCATTGGCAGTCGCTTCTGTGGATGGAAGACTCCTTCCGGTGACCATCTTGCTCGTCACAGAGCCCGTAACCCTGCAGGTGGGAATGCTGCACTCAGAGAGGATTTCCTTCCATGAGCTTTCCGTACGCTCTCACCCCCTTTTGCTTGGTCTACCCTGACTTCAGAAACATGAACCCGTTCTGAATTGGCAATCCGGTGAGGTGCTCCATTGGGGGCAGGATTGCCATGAGACCTGTCTGATTTCGGTTCGCCCGGCTCGACCCCCATCTACTCCGACTAATTTACCCGGTCTACCGACACCCTACTGGTCCTATGCTGATGTCTTCGACAAGAAGGAGGCAGAGACTCTGCCACCCCATATGCTATATGATTGCCCTATCGACCTGATACCCGGTGCCACTCCACCCCGTGGGCGTATCTACCCGTTGTCGTTGGCCGAAACCCGGGCCATGTCGGAGTACATCGAAGAAAATCTGGCTAGGGGATTCATCCGGAAATCTTCCTCCCCGGCTGGAGCCGGATTCTTCTTCGTTAAAAAGAAAGACGGTTCACTACATCCATGTATCGATTATAGAGGACTCAACCAAATCACTGTCAAAAACAAATACCCCCTGCCGCTCATCTCTGAGCTGTTCGACCGCCTTAAAGGTGCGAAGATCTTCACCAAGCTCGATCTTCATGGGGCGTATAATCTGGTCCAGATCCGCCAAGGAGACGAGTGGAAGACGGCATTTAATACCCGGGACGGTCACTATGAATACCGTGTGATGCCCTACGGTCTCTGTAATGCTCCCGCCGTCTTCCAAGAATTAGTTAATGACATCTTCCGTGACCACTTATATTCTTGCATGGTGGTGTACCTGGACGACATCTTGGTCTTCTCTCCGGATCTTCCGTCACATCGGAGGGATGTTCGTCAGGTCCTGCTTAGGCTCAGGCAGAATCACCTATATGTAAAATTTGAGAAATGCCTCTTCGAGCAGTCCTCCCTTCCGTTCCTGGGCTATATTATCTCTAAGACACATCTACGGATGGACTCTGAGAAGGTCTCTGCCGTTTTAAAGTAGCCCCGTCCGGAGGGGTTGAAGGCGATTCAGCGATTCCTGGGCTTCGCCAACTATTACGGTCTCTTCATCCCACATTTCTCTTCCCGGACTGCTCCCATCTCGGCGCTCACCCGAAAGGGAAAAAATCCCAAGGAATGGCCGTCCGAAGCGAAGGAGGCCTTCCTCTCCTTAAAGCAAGCCTTCTCTTCTGCCCCTGTGCTGCACCGTCCAGATAGCAACAAACAGTTCTTTCTGAAGGTTGACGCTTCCCATTCCGGAGCCAGAGCGGTGCTCACCCAGAAATCTCCATCCGGGAGAATGGTAACCTGCGGCTTCTTCTCCAAACTCTTCTCCTCGTCTGAGCGCAACTACTCCATAGGAGACCGAGAACTGCTAGCCATCAAATTGGCGCTGGAGGAGTGGCGTTACCTGCACGAGGGGACTCTGAACCCGGAGGTCATCTATACTGACCACAAAAACTTGGCTTATCCTCAGAACGCCCAAAGGCTCAATCTGCGTCAGGCCCGGTGGTCTTTGTTCTTCACCCGCTTTAACTTTACCCTACATTACCGTCCAGCGGACAAGAACGTTAAAGCAGACGCCTTGCCCCGATCCTTTCTGTTTTCTGATCAAGAGGAGGAGCCTATGCATATCATCGATCCCTCCAAACTGATGAATGTGGCCCCCTTGGATCTGTCTCGTCTTCCACCCGGTAAGACGTTTGTAGCGGTTCCGGATCGTAAGAAGGTTCTACACTGGGGTCATTCATTCAAATTAGCCGGCCATGCTGGCCAGAAGAAGACCTTCCTGCTCATTACCCGGCATTACTGGTGGCCTACCCTGCGCCAGGATGTGGTAGACTTCGTCACGGCCTGTTTGTCCTGTGCCCGCAACAAGGTTCCCAGACATCTTCCTGCCAGTCGCTTCCTGCCTCTTCCCGTACCTGCTGCCCTGTGGCAACACATTGCTATGGACTTTATTACGGATCTCCCTGTTTCTGCCGGTTGTACGATCATTTGGGTGGTCGCTGACCGCTTTTCTAAAATGGCCCACTTCATCCCTCTGCCTGGTCTCCCGTCTGCATCTGTGCTGGCTAAGGACTTCATCCATCACATCTTTCGTCTCCACGGCCTACCCCTCCACATTGTGTCCGATCGAGGGGTCCAGTTCACTTCGCGCTTCTGGAGAGCTACGTGTAATCTGCTGGATGTCTCCCTGGATTTATCCTCCGCTTACCATCCACAGTGCAATGGCCAAGTGGAGCGTATCAACCAGATCCTTACCAGCTACCTCCGGCACTATGTCAAAGCTCACCATACTGATTGGGTGGAGCTCCTACCATGGGCCGAGTTCTCCTACAACCATGAGAGAGAATCTTCTTCCAAGTCCCCGTTCTTTGTGGTCTACAGTCAACATCCCCGGATTCCGATTCCCGTCTCCGCTTCTGTGGACAACCCGGCCGCGGAGTCTCTGGTCAGCGAATTTTCCACTATTTGGGAGGACACTAGTCCCGCACTTCTTCAATCCTCCACGCGGATGAAGAAACATGCTGATAAGAGACGTCTGGATCCGCCTCAATTCCACCCAGGAGATAAGGTTTGGCTCTCCTCCAAACATGTTCGTCTCAAGATACCCTCCAGGGAGAACATCCACGCCCCGCTTCTCCTTAAAAAAATTCTTGCTGGCCTGAAAAAGAGGGGGAGTAAAGGGGGGGTACTGTAGTATCGGCGTCTCTGCCTCCTGCCCGGCAGAGACGCCGTCCCCCTTACCGCCGCGGTCCTGCTCCGGTGTCTTCTGGCCTCCCTGCAGCTGCTGCTGGTGCACGCAGCTTCCCTGGCTCTGTGCTTAGGGCGCGCGCTCCCTCCCTCTTAGAGGGGCCGCGCGCGCCGTCCTAAAAAGTCCCCGGCCAATGGCCAGAGGACTTCCCCTATAAAGAGCACCTCCTCCAATATGGAGGGGCCCGTGCAAGGTTGTAGCTTTGAGCCTCATACTCTGCTTCAGCCCTCAGGTCCCGCTGCCAGCCTGACTACTAGTCCAGTCCGCCAGCCTGACTACAAGTCCAGTCCGCCAGCCTGACTATAAGTCCAGTCCGCCAGCCTGACTATAAGTCCAGTCCGCCTGCTTGTCTACTCTCTAGCCCGACAGTCTGACTACAGTCCAGTCCGCCAGTCTGTCTAGGGGCTCTGTCCGCCTGCTTACCTGGAAGCACCTGCCCATTGCCTGCCGTGCCTGCCAGCCAGCCTACCTGGAGGCTCCTGCCTGTTACCTGCCGTGCCTGCCAGCTCGCTTACCTAGAAGCACTTGCCTGTTACCTGCCGTGCCTATCAGCCAGCCTACCTGGAGGCTCCTGCCAGTTACCTGCAGTGCCTGCCAGCTCGCTTATCTAGAAGCACTTGCCTGTTACCTGCCGTGCCTACCAGCCAGCCTACCTGGAGGCTCCTGCCTGTTACCTGCCGTGCCTGCCAGCTCGCTTACCTAGAAGCACCTGCCTGCTACCTGCCGTGCCTACCAGCCAGCCTACCTGGAGGCTCCTGCCTGTTACCTGCCGTGCCGGCCAGCCCGTCTGCCCGGATCACCCGTCAGCCTGCCTGCTGTGCTCATCCACTGTACCGGTCAGTCCCTGCCTTCTGACCCGTGGGAGTCACCTGCTGTCATACAAGGTCGGTCCCCACAGTAGCACCTGGTCCCTCTGCTCGGTCCTTCCCTGGTCACGGAGTCGGTTGAGCCGCCGTACGACTTTGGTCGGTCCGAGTTGATACCTAGTTACGCCCCTCTGGTCCCTCCTTGCACAGCAGCACAGAGGTTCCACCACCTGCATCCGTAACATATATGAGGGGACAGTACAAAGACCTTTCTACTGATCTTTTTACTCTGAGGCCTGAGACGGGGACAAGGGGGCATCTTCTATGTCTGGAGGAAAGAAGGTTTAATCATAATCACAGACGCGGATTCTTTACTGTAAGAGCAGTGAGACTATGGGACTCTCTGCCGCATGATGTTGTAATGAGTGATTCACTACTAAAATTTAAGAAGGGCATGGATGCCTTTCTTGAAAAGTATAACATTACAGGTTATATATACTAGATTCCTTGATAGGGCGTTGATCCAGGGAACTAGTCTAATTGCTGTATGTGGAGTCAGGAAGGAATTTTTTCCCCAATGAGGAGTTTAGTGTTTTCCACATGGTTTGTTTTAGCCTTCCTCTGGATCAACATGTTAGGCTATGGGTTGAACTAGATGGACTTAAGGTTGAAGGAAGACTATGTTACTATGCGACCCGGTATCCAGAAGCGTTACCGCTGAGAAACTCATCGAGCAAATGCATAGCCTGGGAACTTGTCCATAAACAAGTGCTTCTCACTAAATTAGAATATCATCAAAAAGTTAATTTATTTCAGTTCTTCAATTCAAAAAGTGAAACTCATATAAATAATATAGAGTCATTATAAACAGAGTGATCTATTTCAAGTGTATATTTCAGTTAATGCTGATGATTATGGCTTACAGCCAATGAAAAGTCCTCAGTAAAATTAAAATAATTAACAAAAACACCTGCAAAGGCTTCCTAAGCGTTTGAAAAGGTCCCTTAGTCTGTTTCAGTAGCCTCTACAATCATGGGGAAGACTGCTGTCTTGACAGGTGTCCAGAAGGCAGTCATTGACACACTCCACAAGGAGAGTAAACCAAAAAAGGTCATTGCTAAAGAAGCTGGCTGTTCACAGAGTGCTGTATCCAAGAATATTAATGGAAAGTGGAATGGAAGGAAAAAGGGTGGTAGAAAAAGGTGCACAAGCAACCGGGATAACTGCAGCCTTTAAAGGATTGTTAAGAAAAGGCCATTCAAACTTTGGGGGGAGATTCACAAGCAGTGGACTGCTGCTGGAGTCATTGCTTCAAGAGCCACCACACACAGACGTATCCAGGACATGAGCTACAAGTGTCGCATTCCTTGTGTCAAGCCACTCATGACCAATAGACAATGCCAGGAGCGTGTTACCTGGGCCAAGGAGAAAAAGACCTGGACTGTTGCTCAGTGGTCCAAAGTGTTGTTTACAGATGAAAGTAAATTTTGCATTTCATTTGGAAATCAAGGTCCCAGGAGTCTGGAGGAAGAGTGGAGAGGCACACAATCCAAGCTGCTTGAGGTCTAGTGTGAAGTTTCCACAATCAGTGATGGTTTGGGGAGCCATGTCATCTGCTGGTTTAGGTCCACTTTGTTTTATCAAGACCAAAGTCAGCGCAGCACTTCATGCTTCCCTCTGCCGACAAGCTTTCTGGAGATGGAAATTTCATTCTCCAGCTGAACTTGCCACCTGTCCACACTGCCAAAAGTACCAATACTTGGTTTAAAAACAACAGTATCACTGTGCTTGATTGGCCGGCAAACTTGCATGACCTTAACCCAATACAGAATCTATGGGGCACTGACAAGAGGAAGATGGGAGACACCAGACCCAACAATGCAGACGAGCTGAAAGCTGCTATCAAAGCAACCTGAGCTTCCGTAACACCTCAGCAGTGCCACAGGCTGATCGCCTCCATGCCACACCGCATTGATGCAGTAATTGATGCAAAAAAGCCCCGACCAAGTATTGAGTGCATTTACTGAAAATACATTACAGTAGGCCTACATTTCGGATTTTAAAATTATTTTTCAAGCTGGCGTTATAAAGTATTCTAATTTACTGAGATAATGACTTTTGTGTCCTCATTGGCTGTAAGCCATAATCATCAACATTAACAGAAATAAACACTTGAAATAGATCACTCTGTTTGTAATGACTCTATAATATATGAGTTTCACTTTTTGTATTGAAGAACTGAAATAAATTAACTTATTCATGATATTCTAATTTGGTGAGAAGCACTTGTATTGGATGGCACTGGTCTGCCGAAGGAAATCCTAATAGATCAAGGGACCCCATTCATGAGCAAGGTAATGAAGGAGCTCTGCAAGGTGCTCCAGATTACCCAGCTGCAAACCTCTGTTTACCAACCACAGACAGATGGCTTTAATAAGACCCTGAAAGCAATGCTCAACAAAGTCGTGGAGAAGGATGGACGTGACTGGGACTACCTGCTGCCATTCCTGCTCTTCTCGGTAAGGGAGGTTCCACAAGCATCTACTGGCTTTTCTCCGTTTGAGCTACTGTATGGACGACATCCACGAGGGCTCTTGGATATTGCTAAGGAAACTTGGGAAGCCGAGGTTATGTCACACCGGAGCATCTTTGAACATGTTGCCCAGATGCAGGAAAGAATAGCAAAAGTGATGCCGAACGTGAATCGCATCTCCTCCAGTTGCAGGAAGCCCAGGCGAGGGTCTATAACCGATCGGCGAGACTGAGGCAGTTTCCCTCCCTGGGACCGTGTTTTGGTGCTAATCCCCACAGTCAAGAGCAAGTTCCTGCCCAATGGGCAAGGTCCATAAGAGGTGGTGGAGAAAGTCAGCGAAGTTAATTATAAAGTCTACCAACCTGGCTGAAGAAAGCCACACCAAATGTACCATGTGAACTTGCTCAAGCCGTGGCGGGCTTGGAAAGCTGTGGAAACTCCTTGTCTGGAATCCACTCCCGAAGGCAAGGTAGAAGAGGTCACTATAGCAGAGACTCTATCGCTGGCTCAGAAGCAACAGTGTCGAGAACTGCTACAGCGGAATCATGACCTGTTCTCAGAGTTGTCGGAGCATACTTAGATGGTAGAGCATGACGTGCCACATGTAAGAGTGAATCTGAAGCCGTACCGGATTCCTGAAGCACGCTGGGAGGTGATTTTGGCCGAGGTGAAGAGGATGTTAGACCTCGGTGTGATGGAGGAGTCAAAGAGTTGGTAGCCGAGCCCAATCGTCCTTGTGCCAAAACCCAACGGAGAGTGGAGGTTTTGTAACAGCTACTGCCGGCTGAATGAGGTGTCAAGTGCAGCGTATACCCGATGCCCCGCGTCGACGAGCTCATTGAGAGGCTGGGACCAGCGAGGTATATCACCACTCTTGATCTAACGAAGGGCTATTGGCATATCCCCATGTCACAGACGGCCAAGGAGAAGACGGCTTTCTCGACAAATGATGGGTGCTTTCAATACACTCGGATGCCGTTCGGACTCCAGGGGGCCCCAGCCACCTTCCAGAGGGCTATGGATTGGATTCTTACCCCACATAAGAAGTATGCCACAGCCTACCTTGACGACATTGTGGTCTTTAGCCCAGACTGGGCTAGTCATCTACCTAAACTACAGGCCATTCTGGATGCTCTGAGGAAGACAGGATTTACTACCTCGTCGGGAGCGGCGAAATAAAGCCGCAAGTCAATAAAGTGGAGGCAATCCAGACCTGGCCGCAACCGCTCTCCAAGAAGCAAGTGAGAGCGTTCCTTGGAATGGTGGGATATTACCGGTGGTTTATCCCAAATTTTGCTATGATGGCCGTGCCGCTGACGGCACTCCTAAATAGCACCAGATCAACCAATCAACCATAGTGAAGTGGATGGAGGAAACAGAGACCGCGTTTCAACAGTTGAAGCTAGCACTGTGTATGCAGCCGGTCCTGGTCGCAACAGACATTTAGAAAGAGTTCGTGGTCCAGACAGACGCTTCAGAGGTTGGTCTAGGAGCCTTACTCTCTCAAGAGATAAATGGGGAAGAACATCCTATTCTCTACCTGAGCCGGAAGCTTTTGTCCTGCGAGAAGAACTACGCAATAGTAGAAAAAGAGAGCTTAGTCATAAAGTGGGCCGTAGATACAGATAAGATATTACCTACTAGGCCGGAAGTTTAAATTGGTGTCAGATCATGCCCCTTTGAGATGGCTGAGGGAAAAGAGGTAAAAATGCCAGAGTAAGTAGATGGTTCCTAGGTCTTCAGGGCTTTAACTTTCACGTGGAGCATAGGCCCGAAAAGCTACACGGGAATGCTGATGCCCTCTCTAGAATTCCCTGTCTGGTATCTGAAGGTGCCCAAACCCCCGGATTTGGGCAGAGGGGGAGAATATGTGACAGAGTCACTGGTGTTATATACGAGGGGAGGTATGTGTCACTCCGGCTGCTAGCCTGTGTGAACTGAAACCTACAAACTTTCTGCCAGCATGTAATATTCTGGGAGTTAACTCACTTAAAGGGTGTGTTTTTTTGTGAATGGCAAAGAGGGTGGGAGATCATTCACACTACCTCTCCTCAGGGTGTGGCTGAGCAAGTTTAAATGCTCAGTCACTATTTTTTTTTCTGTAGTGTGTGTTCTGGAGAGTGAAGTCTCCAGGCTGTGTTTGGTTACGCCAGAGAGCAACACCGAGGGACTGGTGTTTGGTGAGACTTCACTGTGCTACCCAGAGCGGGCGAAGCCTCGCTCCCTAATGGACTCTGTTATACTTTATCTTTTGCTTTTCCTGTTTTTTTTTGTGGAAGGCTGCTGGAGCTTATGCCGTCTAAATAAACCAGCAGGAAGTTAACCTGAGACATGTGTCCTGTATCTGGCTGTGGGAAGCCAAGCAAGTCGCTTTACCACACAGGCTAAACTCCCATTAGTGCCACATGAAACTCACTGAAGGGTACAAGTTTATAACATGTAGGGGGCTGGTGAACTTATATATCTACAGGATATCCATCTATTCTATCTATCTATCTCTTTATATCAGATTGCTTTATTAGTTTTTAAAACTAGCTTTATGTTACATAGAGCATTATAGTATATAGAAGTTGATGTTAAAAATGCATTGCATATGGATTGCATACGCATTTCATACCACCCTACAGGCCAGATTTGGGCCATGGGCAAGAGTTTGACATGTATGGTCTAAGTGGATACAAACGTTATAAACCTGTACATATTTAGTCCTGCTCTGAGCTAGGAAGTGGATACAATTGCAGCAGGTTTGGACAAGTACTTGTGGTACATTAGCAGCAACTGCACAAATTTATCCACATTTACAAGCACTTTACCTTGGCTGCACGCAATTGTATCCACTCCTCAGTCAATATCAGGAATAACAAAGTACCATTTTTCTGTGCCCATAGCTAAAAGGAAACCTGACACTATACATTTGAGCAAAGTAAATTCTCTGGTGGCTTATAACTTATATTGACAAGCACTAAAGTGGGATTTCAAGCATGTTTTTAACCTTTCAAAGTTGAAACGATTCCCAAAGGTAGAAGGCAATCTAGTGTTAGAATCTATAACAGAATCTAAGAATAAATACCGCAAAACAGACGTATAAACATGTGCAACAAAACACATTGACATACACCATACCTGTCGTCCTTGTGTATGCCACCTCTCTTCTTAAATATTTTAACTCTGGAAACAGGTGATCATATCTGTAATTTGGCCATTTCTTTTGCATTAAACGGGTCCTGCGTCGAGGTAGGGTGGGTCCTGAGGGGGTCCTCTCATATTTTTTTAGATTTCTATCTGTTAGTCTGAGCACATTAACATCACTTTAAGAGTTATCATTAGTGTTGAGCGATACCTTCCGATATCAGGAAATATCGTATCGGATTGGATCGGGCCGATACCCAAAAAGTATCGGATATCGCCGATTCCGATACCGGAAACCAATGCAAGTCAATGGGACACAAATATCGGAATGAAAATAAACCCTTTCTTTCCTTGTAGGTTAATTCTACATGAAGTAAAACAACTAAGAATAATGTAGAATGACATGAAAAGCCGGCAATTCATCAGCGGCATACACCGGTACCCGACAATTTACAACAGAAAGAATAGAGCTTCACACATAGATTAGATAGATAGAAACATGTCAGTCACATATATATGAAGTACAGTGACAGTGTTGCTTACTGCACTTGTCATTTAGTGTAAAGGATTTATTAAAAAAAATATTAGTGTTTTCGTGCACCGTCTCTTTAAAAAAGCCGGCCGGCAATTCAGCAGCGGTACCCGACAATTTATAACAGACAGAATAGAGCTTCACACATAGATTAGATAGATAGAAACATGTCAGCCACATATATAAGAAGTACAGTGACAGTGTTGCTTACTGTACTTGTCATTTAGTGTAAAGGATTTATTTAAAAAAATAATAGTGTTTTCATGCACCGTCTCTTTAAGAAAGCCGGCCGGCAATTCAGCATCTGTACCCGACAATTTAGAATAGAAAGAATAGAGAATCATACATAGATTAGATAGATAGAAACATGTCAGTCACATATATATGAAGTACAGTGACAGTGTTGATTACTGTACTTGTCATTTAGTGTTAAAATAAAGGATTTATTTAAAAAAAAATTGGCGTGGGGTTCCCCTTAATTTTAGGCTCTAGCGGAGGTTAAGCAGACAGCTGGGGCAAATGTTTGAAGCCTGGGAAGGGGGTAATACCCACGGAGCTTCCCAGGCTACTAATATCAGCCCCCAGCTGAATACCTAGCCTTTACTAGCTATTAAAATGGGGGAACCCCCCAAAAAAAATAACGTGGGGTCCCCCCTAATTTAATAGCTAGCACAGGCTAGGCAGACAGCTGGGGGCTGATATTAATAGCCCAGGAAGGGTGCCATGAATATTGGCCCCCTCCCAGGCTAGAAACACCAGCCGTCAGCCGCCCCAGAAATGGCGCATCCATAGGATGCGCCAATTCTGGCACTTAGCCTCGCTCTTCCACGCTGCCCTGGTGCGGTGGCAGGGGGTAATAGGGTTGGGGTTGATGTCAGCTTATAATGCCAGCTGACATCAAGCCCAGGTTAGTAATGGAGAGGCGTCTATAAGACACCCCCATTACTAACCCCATAGTCAAAGTTAAAAGAAAACACAAACACCCAGAATAAAGTCCTTTAATTGAAATAAAGACACAATTCTTTATTGTTCTAAATTAAACCATACTTACCATCACGCCCATTCCAGCTGAAGCCAACGATCTCCTGCAATAAAAGTAAAATAATAAAGCAACCTCATCCTTACCTTTCCATGGTTCCCACGACAGCTTCAGCTCTGCTACATCGAGATGACAGGCTGGACCGCAGCAGAACGCTGCCATCCAGCCTGTCATCCCGCAGACACTGAGAAGCGCAGGCATGCTTGCGCTCCTCAGTGTCTCTCTGTGACGTCATCCAGATGAGCCGAGTTCATGTCCAATGAACTCAGCTCACCTCATGCACGTCACTGACAGCGTGGGAAAATTCTCCTGCACTCAGTGCTTCAGCGTGAGAATTCTCCCACGCTGTCAGTGACATACATGAGGTGAGGTCATGTCCAATGAACTCAGCTCACCTCATGCACGTCACTGACAGCGTGGGAAAATTCTCACGCTGAAGTGCTGAGTGCAGGAGAATTTTCCCACGCTGTCAGTGACGTACATGAGGTGAGCTGAGTTCATTGGACATGACCTCGGCTCATCTGGATGCCGTCACAGCCAGACACTGAGGAGTGGAAGTATGCCTGCGCTTCTCAGTGTCTGCGGGATGACAGGATGGATGGCAGCGTTCTGCTGCGGTCCAGCCTGTCATCTCGATGTAGCAGAGCTGAAGCTGTCGTGGGAGCCATGGAAAGGTAAGGATGATGTTGCTTTATTATTTTACTTTTATTGCAGGAGATCGTTGGCTTCAGCTGGAATGGGCGTGATGGTAAGTATAGTTTAATTTAGAACAATAAAGAATTGTGTGTTTATTTCAATTAAAGGACTTTTTTCTGGGTGTTGTGTTTTTTTAAATACTTTACTAGAAATTCATGGTGGTCATGTCTAATATTGGCGTGACCCCATGAATTTCGGGCTTAGGGCCAGCTGATAATGCCAAGCTGGCCTTAACCCCTTTATTACCCAGTGAGCCACCGCACCAGGGCCCTGGATGAGTTGGGTACAGCGCCAGAAGATGGCGCTTCTATGAACGCGCCATTTTCTGGGGCGGCTGCGGACTGCAATTTGCAGCGGGGGTGGCCCAGAAAGCTTGGGTCTCCCTGCGCTGCGGATTCCAGCCCCCAGCTGCCTAGTTGTATCTGGCTGGGCACAAAAATAGGGCGAAGCCCCACGCATTTTTTTTTTTAATTATTTCATGAAATTCATGGAATAATTAAGAAAAAAAGGGCTTCCCTATAGTGTTGTGTCCGGCCAGGTACAAATAGGCAGCTGGTGGTTGGGGGCAGCCCGTTCCTGCCTGCTGTACCTGGCTGGACACAAATATAGTGCGAAGCCCCACGTCAATTTTTTTTAAATCATTTCAGGAAATTCATGAAATAATTAAAAAAAATTGATGTGGGGCTTCGCCCTATATTTGTGTCCAGTCAGGTACAGCAGGCAGGAACGGGCTGCCCCCAACCACCAGCTGCCTATTTGTACCTAGAAGGACACAACAATATAGGGAAGCCCTTTTTTTCTTAATTATTCCATGAATTTCATGAATTTAAAAAAAAAAAACGTGGAGCTTCGCCCTATTTTTGTGTCCAGCCAGGTACAACTAGGCAGCTGGGGGCTGGAATCTGCAGCGCAGGGAGGCCCAAGCTTTCTGGGCCCCACCCGCTGCAAATTGCAGTCCGCAGCCGCCCCGGAAAATGGCGCGTTCATAGAAGCGCCATCTTCTGGCGCTGTACCCAACTCATCCAGGGCCCTGGTGCGGTGGCTCACTGGGTAATAAAGGAGTTAAGGCCAGCTTGGCATTATCAGCTGGCCCTAAGCCCGAAATTCATGGGGTCACGCCAATATTAGACATGACCACCATGAATTTCTAGTAAAGTATTTAAAAAAAACACAAACACCCAGAAAAAAGTCCTTTAATTGAAATAAACACACAATTCTTTATTGTTCTAAATTAAACCATACTTACCATCACGCCCATTCCAGCTGAAGCCAACGATCTCCTGCAATAAAAGAAAAATAATAAAGCAACCTCATCCTTACCTTTCCATGGCTCCCACGACGGCTCCAGCTCTGCTACATCGAGATGACTGTTATGTTCTGCTACCAAAGCTAAGGAAAGAGAGGAGATCTGTCCCTACTATAGGACTCAGCTGAATCCCTACGATGTAACAGGGAACCTGATCCTGCGATCAGACCTGCTAAAGTCCTAATCTAGTCTGTACGGAGACCTATAGATGTGGGGAGGGAATCCCTACAAGTACTAAGGACTGGGAGGAATATGGGACACCTCCTAACAGAAATAGTAGCAGACAGACGAACAAACAAAATAGATAGAACATAGAGGTCCGTAGACCAAGCAAACTAACAGAGTTAGATACAGAGCACAGGCTAGCTAGAAAGTAGATATACAATGAAGTCCAGCAAAGCCAGAATGGCGGAGCAGGACTAAATAGGCCAACAAGGTCATGTGACCAGCAAAGGAAAAAAAACCTAACAGCAAGGTTCTAACAGTACCCCCCCTTCTAAGAGGATCCTCCGGATCCCCTAGGACCAGGCTTATCAGGAAATCTCCTGTGAAACGCTCTGATAAGTCTGGACGCGGAAACATCATCTGACCTCACCCAAGAGTTATCCTCGGGTCCGAAACCTTTCCAGGCCACAAGATACTGCAAACTACCTCTATACCGTCTAGAGTCAAGGATGCGAGAAATTTCATATTCCCCGTCCTCCACCACCGGAGGAACAGAGGCAGAGGCGTCACCATCCGACACAACAGCTTTTTTTAACAGAGAGACATGAAAGACCGGATTAATTCTCCAGGAGGTAGGAACCTCCAACCTAACAGCAGATTGGTTGACAACCTGAAGCACCTTAAAGGGCCCTACAAACTTGGGACCCAATTTCTTAGAAGGAATCCTCAACCGCAGATTCCTAGAGGACAACCAAACCATGTCACCAACAGCGAACAAAACCTCCTGTCGTTTCCTATCAAAGTAGTCTTTAGATTTTCTGTTGGCCTCCTGAAGATTACCACGCACATCCGTCCAAACTCTTTCCAAATCACCGGAAAAATTCTCCTCCTCAGGCACGGCAGATCCCAACTTGGAGAACGACCCAAACGACGGATGTCTCCCAGAACAACAAAAAAAAGGCGAACAACCAGCAGAAGAAGATGTATGATTGTTCAGAGCAAATTCGGCAAGTGGCAGAAACTCAGACCACCCCTCTTGATTGTCTGCCACAAAACAACGCAAGAACTGCTCAACATCCTGGTTTTTCCTTTCTGTCTGGCCATTAGATTCAGGATGATATCCGGACGAAAACGACAAATGAATTCCCAACTTGTCACAAAAGGCACGCCAAAAACGAGCCACGAACTGAGGACCCCTATCAGAAACAATGTCAGTAGGAACGCCATGAAGTCTGACAATTTCCTTGACAAAGGCCTTAGCGAGAGTTTTAGCGCAGGGCAGTTTGACGAAGGGAACCAAGTGACACATCTTGCTAAAACGGTCCACGACCACCCAGATGACAGTAAAACCCTCAGAGGGGGGAAGGTCAGTTATAAAGTCCATAGCCAAATGTGTCCAAGGAGCACTGGGGACCTCCAAAGGACAAAGCAACCCCGCAGCAGGAGTATGTGAGGACTTAGATCTAGCACATATAGTACATTGGCGCACCCACTTAATGACTTCCTTCTGCCATCCAGGCCACCAAAAACTGCGACCCACCAGTCTCTTGGTCTCAGAGATTCCGGGATGACCTGCCAACCGAGATTCGTGACACTCAACAAACAAATCTCTCCTAAAGGTCCCAGGCACAAACAACCTCCCATGAGGAGTGTTAGATGGGGCATTCTCCTGAGCTTTAAGAATCTCATCTTCCAAAACGGAGTCTAAAGCAGCTATCACAACACCTTCTTGTAAAATGTTTTCCTCTTTCTCAGCACCGACTATGGGAGAAAAACTGCGAGACAAGGCATCCGCCTTAACATTCTTAGTACCAGGGATGTAA
The DNA here is from genome assembly GCF_046119375.1 of Phyllobates terribilis. Classification (NCBI taxonomy): domain Eukaryota; kingdom Metazoa; phylum Chordata; class Amphibia; order Anura; family Dendrobatidae; genus Phyllobates; species Phyllobates terribilis. Next base: position 320,131,697 of record NW_027362764.1, on the reverse strand, counting down.
GTAACGGAGAAATTAAACCGCGAGAAAAACAGTGCCCACCTAGCCTGACGGGCATTCAGGCGCTTGGCAGCATCAAGATATATCAGATTTTTATGATCCGTAAGAACCTGAACGGGAAATTCCGCACCTTCCAAGAAGTGGCGCCAGTGTTCAAATGCGAGTTTAATAGCCAATAATTCCCGATTACCGATATCGTAATTCAATTCAGTCTCCGAAAAATTTTTTGAAAAAAAGGCACAGGGATGTAATCCATCCCCGTTATCCTGAGACAATACTGCGCCAACCCCCACAGAGGAAGCATCAACCTCAACCAAAAACGGCCTAGTAACATCAGGCTGCATAAGGATGGGAGCAGAGGTGAACCTCTCCTTGAGATACACAAAAGCTTCAATGGCCTCAGAAGACCACTGAACCGCATCAGCACCTTTCCTGGTGAGATCAGTCAGAGGTTTGACAATACTAGAAAAATTTTTTATGAACTTTCTATAGTAATTGGCGAAACCCAAAAACCTCTGTATCGATTTCAAACCAATAGGCCTAGGCCATTCCTGCACAGCCTGAACCTTAACCGGATCCATCTCAAAACCTTTGCTGGAGATAATGTAGCCCAAAAATCTAATTCTCTGTACAGCGAACTCACATTTCTCCAGCTTAGCAAAAAGTGAATTGTCCATTAATAACTGTAATACCTCACGCACGCTCCGCCAATGAGACTCCAGATCTGGCGAATAAATCAAAATGTCATCCAAATACACAACCACATTTTTACCGATCAAAGGTCTAAGGATGTCATTAATCAGATTCTGAAAAAATGCAGGAGCATTAGTAAGACCAAAAGGCATAACCAGATTCTCAAAATGACCCACAGGAGTGTTAAAAGCAGTCTTCCATTCATCACCCTCCTTCATGCGCAACAGATTGTATGCCCCCTTAAGGTCAATTTTAGAGAACCACTTGGCCCCCAATAACTGGTTAAACAGATCAGGAATCAATGGCAGTGGGTAAGGATTGCGTACCGTAATTTTGTTAATCTCACGAAAATCCAGATAAGGACGTAAACCGCCGTCCTTTTTTTTTACAAAAAAAAATCCAACCGCCACAGGAGACTTAGAGGGCCTAATGTGACCGGCGGCCAAACTTGTCTGTATGTATTCCTCCAAAGCCTTCCTCTCAGGAATAGTAAGGTTAAATAAACGACTTTTAGGAAGAGTCGCTCCAGGGACAAATTCAATAGAACAATCATAGTCTCTATGGGGAGGCAAAACCTGCGATTCTTTCTCAGAAAAAACTCTCCAAAAATCCTGAATAGGAACAGGCAATTCTCCCCTATCCAAAGCTGCAATACGCCCGTTACAACACTTGTCATAACATTTATGGCTCCAGGATTTAATTTCACTGGTAGACCAATCCAGTACAGGATTGTGAAATTTTAACCAGGGCAAACCCAATATTACTGGAGAAGACAAGTTATTCAACACTACCAAATCCAATTTCTCATGGTGAACACCATTAATAGTGAGAGGAAATTCACTGACCTTGAGAGTAATATTCTTCAAAGGGGAGCCATCCACAGAAACCACAGCAATGGGGGATGATAAAGGTTCAGGTTTTAAATTGAGTTTTTCCACAAATCCCCCATCAATTACATTCAGTGTAGACCCGCAATCAACAAACACCCGAAATTCCATAAATTTTTTCTGAGCAATCGTGGAAGCAGCTAAAAATACACCCTTGGAATTTAAACAGGCAATACGGGCGTGACTGACCATTTTTTTTTCTTTCTTCATACGAAGCTCACAGCCTTTAATCAAATGACCAGATTTTCCGCAATAGAAACACAAGCCTTCCGAAAAACGACGGTCTTTTTCTTGAGAGCGAGGTGCCACCGATCCAATCTCCATCGGTTCACCACTGTTAATACACACATTATCATAACCAGAAACTGACATAGCAGAGGATTTGCTCTCATTAACCCTAGCACGCAGTCTTCTATCCACCCGTATAGCTAATTGCATAGCCTGTTGCAAATCCTCAGGTGTAGGATAAGCAATTAGCAGGTCTTTAACCCTTTCACTGAGCCCAGCAAGAAATAGACTTTTCAGAGCAGAATCGTTCCACCCTGTTTGAGTGGACCAACGACGAAAATGTGTACAATATTTTTCCACATTACCCGATCCTTGTTTTAAACGTCTCAACTCAGTCTCAGCTGATGCGACACGGTCAGGATCATCATATAATAGTCCCAAAGCAGAAAAAAAACTATCCACTGATCTGAAGCATGAATCACTAGGTTGCAAAGAAAAGGCCCACTCCTGAGGCTCTTTGCGCAAAAGTGACATTATGAACCCTACGCGCTGGGATTCATCCCCAGAGGACTTAGGTCTCAAACGAAAATACAATAAGCAAGCATTTTTAAATGAAAAAAATTCTCGGTGTTCACCAAAAAATAAATCCGGCAAACATACCTTAGGCTCCAAGAAATGTGCTCCAGGACAGTTACTCACGTGCTGACGGAGCTCGGCCACCTCCAGAGAGAGTCCCTGCAGGCGATGAGCCAAATCCTGAACCGACACCATGATGGAACAAAAAAAATCTTTCCTTAGAGAATTTGCTGGCTGGACTTACTGTTATGTTCTGCTACCAAAGCTAAGGAAAGAGAGGAGATCTGTCCCTACTATAGGACTCAGCTGAATCCCTACGATGTAACAGGGAACCTGATCCTGCGATCAGACCTGCTAAAGTCCTAATCTAGTCTGTACGGAGACCTATAGATGTGGGGAGGGAATCCCTACAAGTACTAAGGACTGGGAGGAATATGGGACACCTCCTAACAGAAATAGTAGCAGACAGACGAACAAACAAAATAGATAGAACATAGAGGTCCGTAGACCAAGCAAACTAACAGAGTTAGATACAGAGCACAGGCTAGCTAGAAAGTAGATATACAATGAAGTCCAGCAAAGCCAGAAGGGCGGAGCAGGACTAAATAGGCCAACAAGGTCATGTGACCAGCAAAGGAAAAAAAAACTAACAGCAAGGTTCTAACAATGACAGGCTGGACCGCAGCAGAACGCTGCCATCCAGCCTGTCATCCCGCAGACACTGAGAAGCGCAGGCATACTTCCACTCCTCAGTGTCTGGCTGTGACGGCATCCAGATGAGCCGACAATGAACTCGGCTCACCTCATGTACGTCACTGACAGCGTGGGAGAATTCTCCTGCACTCAGCGTTTCAGCGTGAGAATTTTCCCACGCTGTCAGTGACGTGCATGAGGTGAGGTCATGTCCAATGAACTCGGCGCACCTCATGCACGTCACTGACAGCGTGGGAAAATTCTCACGCTGAAGCGCTGAGTGCAGGAGAATTTTCCCACGTTGTCAGTGACGTGCATGAGGTGAGCTGAGTTCATTGGACATGACCTCCGCTCATCTGGATGCCGTCACAGCGAGACACTGAGGAGCGCAAGCATGCCTGCGCTTCTCAGTGTCTGCGGGATGACAGGCTGGATGGCAGCGTTCTGCTGCGGTCCAGCCTGTCATCTCGATGTAGCAGAGCTGAAGCTGTCGTGGGAACCATGGAAAGGTAAGGATGAGGTTGCTTTATTATTTTACTTTTATTGCAGGAGATCGTTGGCTTCAGCTGGAATGGGCGTGACTGTAAGTATGGTTTAATTTAGAACAATAAAGAATTGTGTCTTTATTTCAATTAAAGGACTTTTTTCTGGGTGTTTGTGTTTTTTTTAAATACTTTACTAGAAATTCATGGTGGTCATGTCTAATATGGGCGTAACCCCATGAATTTCGGGCTTAGGGCCAGCTGATAATGCCAAGCTGGCATTAACCCCTTTATTACCCAGTGAGCCACCGCACCAGGGCCCTGGATGAGTTGGGTACAGCGCCAGAAGATGGCGCTTCTATGAACGCGCCATTTTCCGGGGCGGCTGCGGACTGCAATTTGCAGCGGGTGGGGCCCAGAAAGCTTGGGCCTCCCTGCGCTGCGGATTCCAGCCCCCAGCTGCCTTGTTGTACCTGGCTGGACACAAAAATAGGGCGAAGCCCCACGTATTTTTTTTTTTAATTATTTCATTAAATTCATGGAATAATTAAGAAAAAAAGGGCTTCCCTATATTGTTGTGTCCGGCTAGGTACAAATAGGCAGCTGGTGGTTGGGGGCAGCCCGTTCCTGCCTGCTGTACCTGACTGGACACAAATATAGGGCGAAGCCCCACATAATTTTTTTTTAATTATTTCATGAATTTCCTGAAATAATTTAAAAAAAATTGACGTGGGGCTTTGCACTATATTTGGGTCCAGCCAGGTACAGCAGGCAGGAACGGGCTGCCCCCAACCACCAGCTGCCTATTTGTACCTGGTTGGACACAACAATATAGGGAAGCCCTTTTTTTCTTAATTATTCCATGAATTTCATGAAATAATTAAAAAAAAAAAAACGTGGAGCTTCTCCCTATTTTTGTGTCCAGCCAGGTACAACTAGGCAGCTGGGGGATGGAATCTGCAGCGCAGGGAGGCCCAAGCTTTCTGCCCCCCGCTGAAAATTGCAGTCCGCAGCCGCCCCGGAAAATGGCGCGTTCATAGAAGCTGGATGCTGTACCTGGCTGGCATACAAAAATATGGCGAAGCCCACGTCAAAAGTTTTGGGAAAAATTAATTAAAAAATAAATAATAATTTAGGGACTGCATCTTTATTAACTCCTCAAATGTCATTTAGTGTTAAAATAATGGATTTAAAAAAAAAATGGCGTGGGATCCCCCATAATTTTAGTCTCTAGCGGAGGTTAAGCAGACGGCTGGGGAGATGTTTGAAGCCTGGGAAGGGGGTAAAACCCACGGAGCTTCCCAGGCTACTAATATCAGCCCCCAGCTGAATACCTAGCCTTTACTAGCTATTAAAATGGGGACCCCCCCAAAAAAAATGACGTGGGGTCCCCCCTATTTTAATAGCTAGCAAAGGCTAGGCAGACAGCTGGGGGCTGATATTAATAGCCCAGGAAGGGTGCCATGAATATTGGCCCCCTCCCAGGCTAGAAACACCAGTCGTCAGCCGCCCCAGAAATGGCGCATCCATAGGATGCGCCAACTCTGGCACTTAGCCTCGCTCTTCCACGCTGCCCTGGTGCGGTGGCAGGGGGTAATAGTGGTGGGGTTCATGTCAGCGCCAGCTGCCATGAAGCCCAGGTTAGTAATGATGGGCGTCTATAAGACACCCCCATTACTAACCTACAAAGTGTTAAAAAGAAAAAACACACTACACCCAGAAAAAAATAATTTATTTGAAATAAAACACACAATTTTATTTAATTCTTAGTTTACTAAAAATAATAGTTACCTGTCCACGTTCCTGCGCTGATCTCCCATGCACAGCTGTCACATCTGGAGATGGTGACAGCTGTGCATGGCTGCTGTAAGCTCACGCTGCCGGGAACACGTCCGCTACCGGCAGCAGGAGCCACTGACTGAGGTCACCGGAGTGCATTCAGGCAGCGCAGCTCCGGAGACCTCCTTTACGGCACTGCTGTACCGTGGGAATTTCTCACGATACAGCAGGGCCGTAAAGGAGCAAACCGGAGCAGCGCTGCCTGAACTCCGGTGAACCCTTACGGCCCCGTCATTCTAGCGGCGGCAGCGGTTCAGAGCGGTCACATTCTATGTGGCTGCTCTGAACTGGAGATCTTCGTGGGACACTCGTGGACTGCTACGGAGGGGTAAGGATAAGGTTGTGGTTTATTATTTTATATTTTATTACAGGAGATCGATGGCTTCGGGGAATTAGGTGTCTTGGTGAGTATAGGTGTAGTTTTTTATTTTTTACTTTATTTTAGGTGGCGATCGGCGGGGACAGGTAATGTATAAACTAATTTCTTTTAGGTAACCACTGGCCACCAATGACATGTATTTAACATTTATTGGGGACACAGTAGGGCAATTTAAATAGCAGGATCAGGCTGATGGGAACTACTGCTCCCATCGAGCTGATCCTGCTGGCAGGAGTGGACGGGGGACAGACATAGGCCGATGGGAGTAGTAGTGTCACATCGGCCTATGTCTGCCTGCACGCACACACACCGCACACACCCGCACACATCGCACAGACACCGCGCACACCCGCACAAACATCGCGCACACACCCCGCACACACACCCCGCACACACACTAATCATGACGGGTCTGGGAGGTGAGGCTGACCTGTGCGGCCGTGGGAAAGTTCATGTGAGTTCATGCAGTCAAGCATGAACTCACATGAACCCTCTGAGGGCAACGCAGCGACTTCAAATGAACAGCTGATCGGCATCACCTGATACCTCAGCTGTTCATTTGAAATAACCGGCGGGAAAGCGCAGCACAGAACGGGAAAGCCGGCGGTGAAGTCTTTTCACTGCCGGCTTCCCCGCCCGGGTCCTTCACTCCCCGCTCCTTGGAGCTGCGCTCCCCGCCCAGTCCTAACTTACGATCGGGATGGGAGGTGGCGAGGGGAGCGGAGGATCGGGGTGGGAGGCTGCGGGGAAGCAGTATGGGGCTGTGTGATTGTTTAAAAGCCGGCGGCTTTATACCGCCCGCCGGCTTTTAAACAATCAGGAGAATTCTCCCCCGCTGGGAAGGCATTCTGATGACAGGCTGGATCACGCTGCCATACAACTTGTCATCCTTCACAGACACTGCAGAGCGCAGGCATTATGGGAACTTCCGATTCCGGTATCCGATATTGTAAAAGTATCGGAATTAAGTATCGGAATTCCGATACCGCGAATATCGGCCGATACCCGATATTACAGTATCGGAATGCTCAACACTAGTTATCATGCAAAACTGGGAAATTTACACTACTACACAGTTAATGTTAATTATTTAATGTTAGTGTACAGCAAGTGACATTCTAAATAATTCTTAACAATCACAAGGCACCATGAAAATGCTCTGCAATCTATGAGCAGGATACGCTGAACAGCTTAATATATTTTTATGAGAAAAGGTTCAGTACAAGGGAGCATTCACACATAGCAGAAAAGCATTCACACAAAGCAGAAACTCTGCATATTTTCCATCCAGATTTGAATGCCGAAAAATGGTAGTGAAAAACACTTGCAGCAAATGAAATTGGCAAACATCTCCTAAAGAAATAAATGTACAGAATGCTGTGATAGCATTGCTACCACACAGAAACTAATACAACCACACTTTGAGCTTGAATATATTCTTTCCAAACTGTACCACCATGACACATTCTGAACACATAATATTATACAGATGCATCTCACAAAATTAGAATATCATCAAAAAGTTTATTTATTTCAGTTCTTCAATACAAAAAGAGAAACTCATATATTATATAGAGTCATTACAAACAGAGTGATCTATTTTAACTGTTTATTTCTGTTAATGTTGATTATGGCTTACAGCCAATGAAAGCACAAAAGTCATTATCTCAGTAAATTAGAATACTTTATAACAACAGCTTAAAAAATGTTTTGGCCTACTGAAATGTATGTTCAGTAAATGCACTCAATACTTGGTCGGGGCTCCTTTTGCATCAATTACTGCATCAATGAGGTGTGGCATGGAAGTGATCAGCCTGTGGCACTGCTGAGGTGTTATGGAAGCCCAGGTTGCTTTGAGAGAAGCCTTCAGCTCGTCTGCATTGTTGGGTCTGGTGTCTCTCATCTTCCTCTTGACAATACCCCATAGATTCTCTATGGGGTTAAGGTCAGGCGAGTTTGGTGGCCAATCACAGTGATACTGTTGTTTATAAACCAGGTATTGGTACTTTTGGCAGTGTGGACAGGTGCCAAGTCCTGCTGCAGAATGAAATTTCCATCTCCAAAAAGCTTGTCGGCAGAGGGAAGCATGAAATGTTCTAAAATTTCCTGGTAGACGGCTGCGCTGACTTTGGTCTTGATAAAACACAGTGGACCTACACCAGCAGATGACATGGCTCTCCAAACCATCATTGATTGTGGAAACTTCACACTAGACCTCAAGCAGCTTGGATTGTGTGCCTCTCCACTCTTCCTCCAGACTCTGGGACCTTGATTTCCAAATGAATGCAACATTTTCTTTCATCTGAAAACAACACCTTGAACCACTGAGCAACAGTCCAGGTCTTTTTCTCCTTGGCCCAGGTAAGACGCTTCTGGCGTTGTCTATTGGTCATGAGTTGCTTGACACAAGGAATGCGACACTTGTAGCCCATGTCCTGGATATGGCTGTGTGTGGTGGCTGTTGAAACAATGACTCCAGCAGCAGTCCACTCCTTGTGAATCTCCCCAAACTTTTTGAATGGCCTTTTCTTAACAACCCTTTCAAGGCTGCGGTTATTCCGGTTGCTTGTGCACCTTTTTCTACCACACTTTTTCCTTCCACTCAACTCTCCATTAATATGCTTGGATACAGCACTCTGTGAACAGCCAGCTTCTTTAGCAATGACCTTTTGTGGCTTACCCTCCTTGTGGAGTGTGTTAATGACTGCCTTCTGGACATGTCAAGTCAGCAGTCTTCCCCATGATTGTGGAGCCTAGTGAAACAGACTAAGGGACCTTTTTAAACATTTAGGAAGCTTTCGCAGTTGTTTTTTGTTAATTACTGTTACGGATCCGGGTGATGGAACCTCTGTGCTGCGGTGCAAGGAGGGACCAGAGGGGCGTGACTAAGTATCTACTCGGCCCGACCAAGGTCACACGGCGGCTCAGTTGACTCCGTGAACCAGGGAGGAACCGAGCAGAGGGACCAGGTGCCACTCTGGGACCGACCTTGTATGAGAGCAGGTGACTCCCACGGGTCAGAAGACAGGGACTGACCGGTATAGTGGATGAGCACGGCAGGCAGCTGACGGGTGGTCCGGGTAGACAAGCAGGCAGATTCGGCTGATAGCCAGATGGGTGCTCCAGGTAAGCAGGTAACTGGCAGGTGCTTCCAGGTAAGCGGGCTGGCGGGCACGGCAGGTAACAGGCTTGTGCTTCCAGGTAAGTAGACAGGCGGACACAACAGGTAGCTGGCAGGTGCTTCCAGGCACGGCAGGTAACAGGCAGGTGCTTCCAAGTAAGCAGGCGAGCAGAGCCCATAGACAGACTGGCGGACTGGGCTGACTTGCAGAGGACCTGAGGGCTGAAGCAAAGTAAATATCACAGAGCAACAACCTTGCACGGGCACCTCTATATTGGAGGAGGTGCCTTTTATAGATAAAGTCCTCCAGCCATTGGCCAGGGACTTTTTAGGACGGCACGCGCGGCCCCTTTAAGAGGGAGCGCTCGCGCCTTAAGCACAGAGCCAGGGAAGCTGCGGGCACCACCAGCAGCTGCAGGGAGGCCGGAAGACGCTGGAGCAGGACCGCAGCGGTAAGGGGGAAGCTACAATTATTCTAATTTACTGAGATAATGACTTGTTTGTGTTCATTGGCTGTAATCCATAATCATCAACATTAACAGAAACACTTGAAATAGATCACTCTGTTTGTAATGACTCTATATAATATATGAGTAAAGTATTGTAGGTGTGAGAGGCGCTATTAGGCTACTCACTATCAATGGCAGCGAATTTTTTGGACAGGGAACCACTGAGTGTCCGTAGTAGATATACTAAATAAATTAACCTATGGTTTAAAATTCGCGCTAACGGTAGTGAATGAATGAAATCGGAAGAATAAATAGCTAAAATGTTCTTTATTGATACAAGTGCTTAAAAATGTTTTCCTAAAATGCTTAAAATAGTACAATATAAAGAATTAGTAAAATGAATAAATAGATAAATAAATAAATATGGTTATTGATTAATTGATAGAACGGGTTTCCATCGGGTCTTGAGGTAGTCGATACTTGGGAGGCAGAAGGGTGGACCTGGTGGGAGAGGAACCGTGTTAGGGTATAGTAATACGGTACTTTAGCTATCGATTCTTTGGTAAGTTGGTTTTATTTGGGTTACCTGTTATGATCGATATATTTCTTCTTATAGCAACTGCGAAGGCCTTTTGGTGGTGGGCTGTATAGTGTCAGTAGGAGATAATGGTAGATACCTGAGGTGTAGGATAAAATTTGTTAGAACGTGATTGACCAAAGATAACTAGTGAAAGTTGTACTTTACCTGCTATCGGTATGACAATCAGCAGGCAACAAGAATAACGATGTGCGGATGTGTTTCTTGGACCGTGATCCACAGGGAGCCAGCTATTGAGGTGGATTAGTCCGAGATAATTTTTTTAAATATGGTCGAGTTCCTAGGGACGTAGAGAAAATAGGTTTAATGTTGTAGGTACTCAGTTCTGGGGTGATACGGTAGGGTTTAGACTTACCCTGAGGTGGACCTGTTCTGTTTTAGGTGTAATAGTTATAGTTGTCTTTTTAAGAGATGCAGCAGGAGGCTCTGGCGTGTCCCTGTCCCTGTAAGAGAGGTGCAGCAGGATGCTTCTGGCGGTACTGGCGGTGTTGCGCCTATGGTGTACCCTATGTCCTGCTTAGAATTTAGGGAGGGTTAGGGTCTGTGGTATTGTTAGATTGGTCCGCATTTTCTGTGTTTATTTACCTTGTTATTTGCCTTATTTCATTTATTGGTGGCACAAGTGGACAGGTGGCACAAAAGGACAGGTGCAGCAGGTTTTCCGGTCGCAGGGAGGGTGCAGCAGGAGGCTCTGGCGGAGTAGTTGGTTAGTCAGGCGGCAATTGTCCTGTAAAAGGATGTTCTGGTGCAGCAGGAGGCTCTGGCTGCAAGGTGGGTGTAGCAGGAGGCGCTGACTGGGTAGTCAGTCGGTCAGGCAGTGATATGTCCTGCCATAGGATGCTCTGGTGCAGCAGGAGGCTCTGGCTGCATGGTGGGTGTAGCAGGAGGCTCTGACTGGGTAGTCAGTCGGTCAGGCAGTGATATGTCCTGCCATAGGATGCTCTGGTGCAGCAGGAGGCTCTGGCTGCAAGGTGGATATAGCAGGGGGCTCTGGCTGGGTAGTCAGATAATGGTATCACGATGCTGTGGTGTAGCAGGAGGCTATGGTTGCAAGCCCGCTCCTCCTCCCGCTCTGCTGGCAGCGCGCGCTCCTTCCCGGCCACTGTGCTTAGGGCGCGCGCGCGCTCCCTCCCTCTTAAAGGGGCCGCGCGCGCCATCCTAAGGAGTCCCCGGCCAATGGCCGGAGGACTTCACCATATATAAGGCACCTCCTCCAAAATGGAGGTGCCCGAGCAATGTTGTTGCACTGTTCACTACTCTGCTTCAGCCCTCAGGTCCCGTTGACAGTTACCTGCCAGTTACCTGCCAGAAACCTGCCAGTTTGCTGTCTGTTTCCTGCCTGACTTTCCTCCTACCTGCTTGCTAGCCTGAGGTCCGACGGTCTGCCTTCCTACTCCTGTCAGTCTGTCTATGGACCAGCTTGCCCGCTCACCTGGGAGGGCACATCTGCTACCTGCCTGCTAGCCTACCTGGAGGCTCCGCCGTCACGTGCTGTGACCACCTGCCATTCCAGAGACTCCTGCCCGCTCACCTGGGAGCGCACATCTGCTACCTGCCTGCTAGCCTACCTGGAGGCTCCGCCGTCACGTGCTGTGACCACCTGCCATTCCAGAGACTCCTGCCCGCTCACCTGGGAGCGCACATCTGCTACCTGCCTGCTAGCCTACCTGGAGGCTCCGCCGTCACGTGCTGTGACCACCTGCCATTCCAGAGACTCCTGCCCGCTCACCTGGGAGCACTCATCTGCTGCCTGTCTGTTGGCCTATCTGGAGGCTCCGCCGTCACGTGCTGTGACCACCTGCCATTCCAGAGACTCCTGCCTGCTCACCTGGGAGCGCTCATCTGCTGCCTGTCTGTTGGCCTACCTGGAGGCTCCGCCGTCACATGCTGTGACCACCCGTTTATCCAGAGACTCTTGCTTGCTCACCTGGGAGCACACATCTACCATCTGCCTGCTAGCCTACCTGGAGGCTCAGCCATCACAGGTCGTACCTACCCTTTACCCAGAGACTGCCCCGGTCACTTGCCGTGACCTCCTGCCCGTTCATCCAGAGACTACCCCGGTCACTTGCCGTGACCTCCAGCCCGTTCACCCAGAGACTGTCCCGGTCACCTGCTGTGACTGCCTGCCCGTCTTCCCTGGTCGCCACCCGCTCCCTTACAAGGACCGCCCCCTTGTATAGTAGCTCAGAGGTTCCGCCTCCCAGACCCGTTACAGTTTGCTCGGGCCATGGAACCCGGTGGCACCCAAGCTCCCTCACTCTCGGACCTGTGTCATGAACTGTCCCGTCAGAGGTCCCAACAGGAGTCCATCCTGGGTCACCTGCGGAATGTCAATTCTCGCCTGGACACTCTGACTGCTCCACCAGCAACCACTGCCAGTGCCATGACTCGCAATCCGGCAGCTCCGCTGCCCACCAATACTATGGTATCCTACCCCGGACCCCGGCTTTCTGCACCTCCTCGCTTCGGAGGCGACTCCGCTCAGCCTCGGGGCTTTATAAATCAGTGCACCCTGCACTTTGAACTCCTGTCCCACCAGTTTAACTCCGACCGGGCCAAAATTGCCTTCATCATGTCCCATCTCACCGGGGAGGCCCTGGCCTGGCTAAATCCTCTATGGGAGAGAGGAGACCCCCTGGTGTCCGACTTGCCTGCCTTTCTCACGGCTTTCCGGAAAGTCTTCGACGAACCTGGACGGAAGACCTCATCCACATAATCTCTGCTACGCCTCCGTCAGGGAAGTCTCACCGTGGGCCAATATGCCATACGGTTCCGTACCCTTGCCTCGGAGCGGGCCTGGGATAACGACGCTCTGGTATCTGTCTTCTGGGAGGGTCTGTCCGGCCGTATTAAAGATGAACTCGCCGGTCGAGACATTCCTACCACTCTCGATGACCTAATAACTCTTGCCACCCGGATTGACCTACGGTTCCAGGAGCGTGCCAAAGAAGCCACCCGTGAAAGGAGGTTTCCACGTCTAGCTCCTACTTTTCAGAAACCCGTCATTCCCTCCGTTTCTCCCCAGGTACACTCTCCTGAGTCTATGCAGGTCGACCAGACCAAGATGGTCAAAACCCGTCAGGACTTACGCCGTGCCGAGGGGAGCTGCTTCTACTGTGGCAGTAAGGAGCACCGGATCCGTACCTGCCCGGAGAGGTCGGGAAACGCCTGTGTCTAGGTTTGCTCAGAGAGGTCAACCTAGACAAGAATAAATCCTCTCCATCTCTGCTGCTGTCAGTCTCAATTATCTGCGGGGAGAATCGTTATTTCGAACTAGCCCAACTTGACTCTGGAGCGGCCGGGAATCTTATTTCACAGGCCCTGGTAGAAAATACCGCATTCCCACCAAACCTCTGGCTATACCATTATCTGTCGCTGCTGTGGATGGGGGCCTCTTACCACGTCCCATCCAACTCATCACCGAATCCATAACTCTGCAGGTGGGAATGCTGCATTCTGAGAGCATCTCTTTTCATGTTCTGCCTGGACTCTCTCACGCCCTCTTACTAGGTCTACCTTGGCTCCAGAGACATGCACCCGTGCTTGACTGGCAGACTGGAGAAGTCCTTCGCTGGGGACAGGACTGTCATAAGACTTGTTTGGTTCCTGTTCATCCCGCCCGTCCTTCTCCTACCCCAACTAATCTACCTGGACTTCCGATTCCCTATTGGTCATTTGCTGATGTCTTTAATAAAAAGGAGGCAGAGACATTACCCCCTCATAGACCATACGACTGTCCTATCGACCTGTTACCCGGTACTACGTCTCCCCGTGGGCGTATTTACCTATTGTCCGCTGCTGAGACCCGGTCGATGTCCGAATATATTGAGGAGAATTTGGCCAGGGGATTCATCCAGAAATCTACCTCCCCGGTGGGAGCAGGCTTCTTTTTCGTAAAAAAGAAGGACGGCTCTCTCCGTCCCTGTATAGACTATAGAGGCCTTAACCAGATCACGGTGAAGAATAAGTACCCCCTTCCGCTCATTCCAGAATTATTTGATCGTCTGAGGGGGGCTAGAATCTTCACCAAACTGGACCTCCGTGGGGCGTACAACCTGGTCCGTATCCGTCAAGGGGATGAATGGAAGACTGCATTCAACACCCGGGACGGCCACTATGAATATCTGGTAATACCCTTTGGTCTCTGTAACGCTCCTGCCGTCTTTCAAGAGTTGGTCAATGACATCTTCCGGGACCTTCTCTACTCCTGCGTAGTGGTGTACCTGGACGACATCTTGGTCTTCTCTCCGGATCTCCAGACTCACCGGAGAGACGTTCGTCAGGTCCTGCTCAGGCTCAGGCAGAATCACCTCTTCCCTAAATATGAGAAGTGCCTCTTTGAGCAGACCTCGCTTCCGTTTTTGGGCTACATTATTTCTCAGACCGGCCTACGAATGGATCCAGAGAAACTGTCTGCCATCGAGAAATGGCACCGACCGGAGGGGTTGAAGGCCATTCAGCGGTTCCTGGGCTTCGCCAACTACTACCGCCTCTTCATACCGCACTTCTCTTCCCGGACTGCCCCAATTTCCGCGCTCACCCGTAAGGGCACTAATCCCAGAGACTGGCCGCCCGAAACAGAGGAGGCCTTTCTTTCCTTAAAACAGGCCTTCTCTTCCGCCCCGTTGCTGCATCGCCCAGATGGCAACAAGCAGTTCTTCCTGGAGGTTGACGCCTCCTCCTCTGGAGCCGGAGCGGTACTTACCCAAAAATCATCTTCCGGTAGAATGGTAACTTGTGGCCTCTTCTCCAAACTCTTCTCCTCTTCTGAGCGCAACTATTCCATAGGAGATCGAGAGTTATTGGCCATCAAGCTGGCATTGGAGGAGTGGCGTTACCTGCTCGAAGGGGCTCTTCACCCGGTAATAATTTACACTGACCACAAGAACTTGGCTTACCTCCAGCATGCCCAGAGACTTAACCCGCGCCAAGCTCGGTGGTCCTTGTTTTTTGCTCGCTTTGATTTTATTCTTCATTTTCGCCCGGCTGACAAAAAACATCAAGGCGGACGCCTTGTCCCGATCCTTTCTGGTGTCTGATCTCGAGGAAGAACCGAAACACATCATCGATCCCGCCAGAGTAATGCAGGTGGCTCCCGTGAGTCTAAATCGTCTCCCTCCCGGTAAGACGTTCGTATCAGTACCTGATCGGGAGAAGATCCTACACTGGGGTCACTCGTCTAAACTAGCTGGCCACGCCGGTCAGAAAAAGACCCTCCAGCTTATTACCCGGCACTACTGGTGGCCTACCCTGCACAAGGACGTAATAGACTTTGTTTCTGCCTGTGTGTCCTGCGCCCGCAACAAGGTTCCGAGACATCTGCCAGCCGGTCGCCTCCTTCCGCTCCCAGTACCTGCTGCCCACTGGCAGCATATAGCAATGGACTTTATAACTGATCTCCCCGTCTCTGCCGGTTGTACGGTCATTTGGGTGGTCGCTGACCGCTTTTCCAAGATGGCTCATTTCGTTCCCCTGCCAGGCCTCCCGTCTGCACCCGAGCTGGCTAAAGACTTT
The DNA here is from genome assembly GCF_046119375.1 of Phyllobates terribilis. Lineage (NCBI taxonomy): Eukaryota > Metazoa > Chordata > Amphibia > Anura > Dendrobatidae > Phyllobates > Phyllobates terribilis. The sequence goes on along the minus strand of NW_027362764.1, from coordinate 320,116,238 downwards.
ATCCGCCACATCTTCCGTCTTCATGGCCTGCCCCTCCACATCGTGTCGGATCGTGGGGTACAGTTCACCTCACGCTTCTGGAGAGCCACTTGTAAACTGCTAGACGTCACCCTGGACTTCTCCTCCGCTTACCACCCACAGTCTAATGGTCAAGTGGAGCGGATCAATCAGAACCTGACCAGTTACCTCCGGCACTTCGTTAATGCCCACCATTCAGACTGGGTGGATCTCCTGCCATGGGCCGAATTTTCTTACAACAATCACGAGAGCGAATCTTCCTCCAAATCCACGTTTTTTGTTGTCTTCGGTCAGCATCCTCGGATCCCATTTCCCGTCTCCACCTCGGTGGACAATCCGGCTGCGGAATCTCTTGTTAACAAATTTTCCTCCATATGGGAGAGTACCCGGTCTGCACTCCTTCTGTCATCCGAGCGTATGAAAAGACATGCTGACAAAAAACGTCTGGATCCTCCTCAATTCCGTCCAGGGGATAAGGTCTGGCTCTCGTCCAAGTATGTCCGGCTCAAGATTCCTTCCTATAAGTTAGGGCCTCGGTTCATCGGTCCTCTGGAGGTCATCAGTCAGATCAACCCGGTGGCCTATAAATTGAAACTCCCGGCCAACTTGCGGATCCCTAACTCCTTCCATGTATCTCTCCTCAAACCTGTGGTACTTAACTCTTTTTCCAAGTCTACAGGTACGCCTCCTGCTCCGGTTTCCGCTGAAAACGAATTTGAGGTAGAGAACATTCTGGCCACCAAAAAGGTAAGAGGGAAGACCTTTTTTCTAGTAGATTGGAAGGGGTTTGGTCCTGAAGAGAGAACGTGGGAGCCCCGGGAGAACATCCATGCCCCTCTCATCCTAGCTAAATTTCTCTCTGGCCTAAAAAAGGGGGGGCCTAAAGGGGGGGGTACTGTAGCGCCGGCGTCCCTGCCCTCTGCTAGGCAGGGACGCTGTTCCCCTCACCCCTCTGCTCCGAGCCCGGCGTCCTCCTCCCGCTCTGCTGGCAGAGCGCGCTCCTTCCCGGCCTCTGTGCTTAGGGCGCGCGCACGCTCCCTCCCTCTTAAAGGGGCCGCGCGCGCCGTCCTAAGGAGTCCCCGGCCAAAATGGAGGTGCCCGAGCAATGTTGTTGCACTGTTCACTACTCTGCTTCAGCCCTCAGGTCCCGTTGCCAGTTACCTGCCAGTTACCTGCCAGAAACCTGCTAGTTTGCTGTCTGTTTCCTGCCTGACTTTCCTCCTACCTGCTTGCTAGCCTGAGGTCCGACGGTCTGCCTTCCTACTCCTGTCAGTCTGTCTATGGACCAGCTTGCCCGCTCACCTGGGAGCGCACATCTGCTACCTGCCTGCTAGCCTACCTGGAGGCTCCGCCGTCACGTGCTGTGACCACCTGCCATTCCAGAGACTCCTGCCCGCTCACCTGGGAGCGCACATCTGCTACCTGCCTGCTAGCCTACCTGGAGGCTCCGCCGTCACGTGCTGTGACCACCTGCCATTCCAGAGACTCCTGCCCGCTCACCTGGGAGCGCACATCTGCTACCTGCCTGCTAGTCTACCTGGAGGCTCCGCCGTCACGTGCTGTGACCACCTGCCATTCCAGAGACTCCTGCCCGCTCACCTGGGAGTGCTCATCTGCTGCCTGTCTGTTGGCCTACCTGGAGGCTCCGCCGTCACGTGCTGTGACCACCTGCCATTCCAGAGACTCCTGCCCGCTCACCTGGGAGCGCTCATCTGCTGCCTGTCTGTTGGCCTACCAGGAGGCTCCGCCGTCACATGCTGTGACCACCCATTTATCCAGAGACTCTTGCTTGCTCACCTGGGAGCACACATCTACCATCTGCCTGCTAGCCTACCTGGAGGCTCAGCCATCACAGGTCGTACCTACCCTTTACCCAGAGACTGCCCCGGTCACTTGCCGTGACCTCCTGCCCGTTCATCCAGAGACTACCCCGGTCACTTGCCGTGACCTCCAGCCCGTTCACCCAGAGACTGTGCCGGTCACCTGCTGTGACTGCCTGCCCGTCTTCCCTGGTCGCCACCCGCTCCCTTACAAGGACTGCCCCCTTGTATAGTAGCTCAGAGGTTCCGCCTCCCAGACCCGTTACAGATATAAATAAACATGAAATAAATTACCTTTGGAAGAATTACTTGCGTTATGAAATAAGTGAATCAGTTATGGGAACGGCCATCTTGGGATTGGCAGCTCAGCGTGCTGTGTTCTGAGACACGCCCCCAGAGGCTGGTTGCTAGGCAGCGCCTCAGGTCAGCAGTGTAGTGACCCTAAGAGCTCATTTAATCAAATGGTTGTAATAGAAAGGGGGAAAATCTATATAAAGGGGTCTCCTGTCTATATATACTATGTGTAGAGCCAGAGAAAAGGTTACAGAGTAACCACAGCACGTATCACCAATATCTGGTAATAAAAATCCACATTTACATCTCCTGGCTAAAAATGAGCAAGTTGTATAATAGAGGTGAAGCAGCGCTGCAGTGGAAATAAGTGAAAAAGGCCGACTTTATCCATACAGATCAGATGGGGGAATAAAGTCTGTATCACTTATTTTCATTAAAGTGCTGCTTCCATTCTATTTTTTCCTAATTTGAAGGTTTTTGGCTGGTTGCTAGTGTTGAGCATTCCGATACTGTATTATCGGGTATCGACCGATATTCGCAGTATCGGAGTTCCGATACTGAGTTCCGATGCTTTTAGAATATCGGATACCGGAATCGGAAGTTCCCATAATGCCTGCGCTCTACAGTGTCTCTGAAGGATGACAAGCTGGATGGCAGCGCTCAGCTGCGATCCAGCCTGTCATCAGAATGCCATCCCAGCGTGAGAGAATTCTCCTGATTGTTTAAAAGCCGGCGGGCGGTAAAAAGCCGCCGGCTTTTAAACAATCACACAGCTCCATACTGCTTCCCCGCAGCCTCCCATCCCGATCCTCCGTTCCCCCCATCCTGATCGTAAGTTAGGACCGGGCGGGGAGCGCAGCACCAAGGAGCGGGGAGCGAAGGACCCGGGCGGGGAAGCCGGGAGTGAAAAGACTTCACCGCGGGCTTTCCCGTTCTGTGCTGCGCTCCCCACTCCCTGATGTACGCTCCCTGCACCCTGATGTACGCTCCCCGCACCCCGATGTACGCTCCCCGCACCCCGATGTACGCTCCCTGCACCCCGAGGTACGCTCCCCGCACCCCGATGTACGCTGCCCGCACCCTGAGGTACGCTCCCCGCACCCCGATGTACGCTCCCCGCACCCCGATGTACGCTCCCCGCACCTTGAGGTACGCTCCCCCCACCCCGATGTAAGCTCCCCGCACCCCGATGTACGCTCCCCGCACCCTGGGAGGGAGCGCCTAGCGCAGCACAGAACTGGAAAGCCGGCCGGTTATTTCAAATGAACAGCTGAGGTATCCGCTGATGCTGATCAGCTGTTCATTTGAAGTAGCCGCAGTGCCCTCAGAGGGTTCATGTGAGTTCATGCTTGACTGCATGAACTCACATGAACTTTCCCACGGCCGCACAGGTCAGCCTCACCTCCCAGACCATCAGACCGGTCATGATTAGTGTGTGCGCGGTGTCTGTGGGAGTTTGCGTGTGTCTGCGGGTGTCTGTGCGATGTCTGCAAGTGTTTGCGGGTGTCTGTGGGTGTTTGCGGGTGTCTGCGGGTGTCTGTGGGTGTCTGCGTGCAGGCAGACATAGGCCGATGTGACACTACTACTCCCATCAGCCTAAGTCTGTCCCCCGTCCACTCGTGCCAGCAGGATCAGCTCGATGGGAGCAGTAGTTCCCATCAGCCTGATCCTGCTATTTAAACTGCCCCATATGTTATTTTTGCCCCTATACATGTTTTATTCTTTTAGGCCCCCATATTTTTGGGGGGTTTTTTGGTCCCCAATAAATTTTAAATACATTTCATTGGTGGCCAGTGGTTGCCTAAAATAAATTAGTTTATACATTACCTGTCCCCGCCGATCGCCACCTAAAATAAAGGAAAACATAAAAAAATACACCTATACTCACTTAGACACCTAATTCCCCGAAGCCATCGATCTCCTGTAATAAAATATAAAATAATAAACCACAACCTTATCCTTACCCCTCCGTAGTAGTCCACGAATGTCCCACGATGATCTCCAGCTTAGAGCAGCCACATAAAATGTGACCGCTCTGAACCGCTGCCGCCGCTAGAATGACGGGGCCGTAAAGCAGCCCCGTCATTGCATAAGCGGGTTCGCCAGAGTTCAGGCAGCACTGCTCCGGTTAGCTCCTTTAAGGCCCTGCTGTACCATGAGAAATTCCCACGGTACAGCAGGGCCGTAAAGGAGGTCTCCGGAGCTGCGCTGCCTGAATGCACTCCGGTGACCTCAGTCAGGGCTCACGGCAGTGTGAGCTTACAGCAGCCATGCACAGCTGTCACCATCTCCAGATGTGACAGCTGTGCATGGGAGATCAGCGCAGGAACGTGGACAGGTAACTATTTTTTTTTTAGTAAACTAAGAATTAAATAAAATGGTGTGTTTTATTTCAAATAAATTATTTTTTTCTGGGTGTAGTGTGTGTTTTTTCTTTTTAACACTTTGTAGGTTAGTAATGGGGGTGTCTTATAGACGCCCATCATTACTAACCTGGGCTTCATGGCAGCTGGTGCTGACAAGAACCCCACCACTATTACCCCCTGCCACCGCACCAGGGCAGCATGGAAGAGCGAGGCTAAGTGCCAGATTTGGCGCACAAATAGGATCTGCCAAATCTGGCAGCGGTTCAGAGCGGTCACATTTTATGTGGCTGCTCTAAACTGGAGATCATCGTGGGACACTCGTGGACTACTACGGAGGGGTAAGGATAAGGTTGTGGTTTATTATTTTATATTTTATTACAGGAGATCGATGGCTTCGGGGAATTTGGTGTCTAGGTGAGTATAGGTGTATTTTTTTATTTTTTACTTTATTTTAGGTGGCGATCGGCGGGGACAGGTATTGTATAAACTACTTTATTTTAGGCAACCACTGGCCACCAATGAAATGTATTTAAAATTTATTGGGGGCCAAAAACAAAAAAACATATGGGGGCCTAAAAAGAATAAAATATGTGTATAGGGGCAAAAATAACATATGGGGCAGTTTAAATAGCAGGATCAGGCTGATGGGAACTACTGCTCCCATCGAGCTGATCCTGCTGGCACGAGTGGGCGGGGGACAGACATAGGCCGATGGGAGATAGTGTCACATCGGCCTACGTCTGCCTGCAAGCAGACACCCACAGACATCGCGCAAACACCCGCAGACACCCGCAAACACACGCAAACTCCCACAGACACCGCGCACACACTAATCATGACCGGTCTGATGGTCTGAGAGGTGAGGCTGAACTGTGCGGCCGTGGGAAAGTTCATGTGAGTTCATGCAGTCAAGCATGAACTCACATGAACCCTCTGAGGGCACCGCGGCTACTTCAAATGAACAGCTGATCAGCATCAGCGGATACCTCAGCTGTTCATTTGAAATAACTGGCGGGAGAGCGCAGCACAGAACGGGAAAGCCCGCGGTGAAGTCTTTTCACTCCCGGCTTCCCCGCCCGGGTCCTTCGCTCCCCGCTCCTTGGTGCTGCGCTCCCCACCCGGTCCTAACTTACGATCAGAATGGGGGGAGCGGAGGATCGGGGTGGGAGGCTGCGGGGAAGCAGTATGGGGCTGTGTGATTGTTTAAAAGCCGACGGCTTTTTACCGCCCGCCGGCTTTTAAACAATCAGGAGAATTCTCTCACGCTGGGATTTCATTCCGATATTAGTGTCCCATTGACTTGCATTGGTTTCGGGTATCGGAATCGGCGATATCTGATGCTTTTTGGGTATCGGTCCAATCCGATCCGATATTTCCTGATATCGGAAGGTATCGCTCAACACTACTGGTTGCTGATATTTTTCCATATATCTCTCTATATCTATAGCAAAAAAATGTCAGGCAGCACTCCAAAAGTTCTTTGAAAAAATATGGACTTTATTACCCCGGTGTGGCGACGTTTCAGTTGAAGACAACCTTCATCACTGCATGATCACGGGGCTCACTTATTATTCAGTAAGGTCAAGTAATCAGTGATTATGCAGGGTGCAGCATTCCCTGCTGTTGGCAAAGGCTGGCAGTAAACACTTCAATCATAGCAGGGTAAAACAGACAGAGGATAGGAACCGAACCAAAGACTAAGGCCAGGGTCACAGTAGCGTATAGCAACAGATATGCTAATGATACTTGGCTCAACTCTGCTACCAATGTGAGCCAAATATCAGGTTACTGTGCTCCAATCCTCTTGCAGGCGAAAATCGTATCACAGGTGAGAAGAAGGAGAGATTAATCTTTCCATCTTCTCCATTGCCTGTCTCTGCCTATACTGGACTGCACTCACATGACATCCGAGTGCAGTCCAATGGTTTGCACGCACCCATTGACTTGAATGGGTGCATGCCCTGCGAGGTACACCGCCAATCGCAGCATGCCGCGATTTATTTCTCATGTTGAAAAGGATCTGTAGATCTGCTTTGCCTCACTAGATAACACTGGTGAGACTGCAGTGTGAGATTTTCTCCATATTATATGCTAGTATGAGTGAGCCCTAAAGCACCACTCCAGCTTTTTATTTGTTGCCCCCTCTGTTAGCAGTCAGTGATGTGTGTTTCGTTTCAGCACTTTTATTTTTTTCTTTCGCTTCCAAGGGCCTTTTATTTTTATGAACACATAGCTGTTTGTTTTGGGCTTGTTTTTGCTGCTCTAGTTGTAGTTTTGAATTACACTACAAATTTTACCATATAATAAACTGAAAAACATATAAGTGGGATGAAATGGTGAAAAAAAGATCAGAATTCTGACTTTTTTTTTTGCTTGTGTGGCATATATTGTATGGTCAATGTCTGGCAGCATGATTCTCCAGGGCTGTACATTTATGGCAATACAAAACATACATTGATTTTTTTTATTTGAAATGGTGATAAAAAATATTCAGAAGTTTGTAAAAAAAAGTTGGTTTGTGTCACCATATAAGGGGGTGAATATAACTCACCCCCTGGGCCGTGGGGCACCCGGAACCGGGCTTCAGTGTGATGATGGGGGTAGTAGTGGCAACCCGATCCCGTGGCTCAGGGTGGTCAGACCAAATGCTGTGGCAGTCTATTTGTAGAGTTATGAATGTCCGACTATGCCACCCGTGGATTGAGGTCAGGGATGACCGCCACTGCAAGGCAGAAAGCTGAGGCTGGTGTTGGTGTGCAGCACAGGGATAGGATAACTCCCCACGGGAAGAATGTAGCCTCAGGGCAGCGTATGTGAATGCTGGGGGTGATAGTGCAGGCCACAATAATAAGAGTTCAGAATCCGCTTCAAACAGTCCAGGGTCTTTATTGTAGGTATTACTAATGACCCGACAGGAGTACCAGGTAGGAATGGGCCTGGGTGTCTGAGAGCATTCAGGCGAGCCCCACTGGTCAGGGTGAGTGTGAAGGCCTACCGTTCTCTCTCTGCCCTTGCTGACTATCCCCCTTTTCGTAGTGTAATAGCCCACGTCACTGAGCTGGCCATATACTTTGCCTGTATGGCTTGCGACTCGGGCCTTAGGTACCTTTTGCTTCTCCGTGCTGTACTGGTCACTCTGTGTGGCGGAGCCTCCAGAATTCTTAGGCCAAGTTACCTGAAATCCCTTGCGAATTGGTTCTCTGCTGCTGGGCTTGCAACCCTGACAGCCTCGGACCCCAATGTCCGGTTGTGTAGTTCTCTCAGCCAGGACTGGCTCTCGTCGCCTCTGTCCCTGGCTCGCAGCTTCTCCTCTGCCTCACGGACTCCTCAGCTACAGCTGAACTGTCCCTCCTTCTCTGGGACTAGTCTCAGTCCTGAGCTAGGTCGTCCAGTTCTCTCTAACCCTGCCCCCAGTTCCAGCTTTTATAGGGGCAGCCAGCTCCCCCTACTGGCCTGGGACAGGAGGTGCTGTATGCTAATTGTCCCTAACCAGGGAACCTCCCTCCTGCTCTCAGACACAGCCTTTAATATTTGTGGCATCCAGGCCTGGGGTGACACATTCCCCCCCACTAAAATTTAGTACTCCGGACAAAACAGGAAACACAAATACAGGGTATAAATGACAACATAACATATTTACAAGTACATTTTGTCCTTAAGGTCACGGCGCTTCCGTGACCGGGTGTCCATATCACCCAATAAGGTGAAGTTTTCCACAGTGTGGGGACCTGTCCCTATAAACCCCGAGTTCCTGGCCTTGGGCGTGGCGGCAAGGTAAAAGCTAACTACTTTGGACCACAAGGAGGCCACGCCGGACAGGTTTTTCTTCCATGGCCATCTTCGCAAGAGGGCACCAAGTGCAACTATCTGCATGGTAGTTCCTGTTATTCACCGTCCATAACCTGTCAGTCCATTGTATCTAGGGAAACTGGAAAACAGTATTAATAACCAGGGTGCAAACATAAAACATTAAATATATACACTGTGCATTTAGATCTTCCAGCGAGCTGGTATTTGACCCCTAGTGATGCGGGTTGACCTCCGTAACCCACTGTCTGGTGGTGGTCTAACCTGGCTTTCCCCAGCATCATTTAGGGTACAGCTACTAGATGGGTTCATAGGCAGGGCAGGCAGCTGTCTGCGGGTTCTTTGGCTTACCGCAGGCATGGCAGGCTCACTGTCAGCAGAGGGTTGACTCTCCTGGGCTGCTGGCATGGGTTCTTCTGCCTCCGGGGCTGCTTGTTCTTCTTGTTCTTCCTGCTCTACTGCAGGCTCCTGCTGGGTAGGCTGAAGGAAGTGTAGGACGGGTACCACTATTGCATCGTTTATTCGAGTCCAGGTCCGGGGGAACTCTCCGAGAACGGTGCTGACCATTTCTTCCTTGTCCTCTGCGGGTTCAAGGTCATCTTGATCTTCTCCTGCACTCTGTAGTTGCTCGGGGCACCGTTTTAGGTGGTCTCTGGAGACGGTGCTAGTGGTTTCTCCTCCATCCTTGGTAATCACACATACCTTCGGGTTGTTGTGGTCGGACTGCAGTACTGTGTACGGGTCTCTCTCCCACTGGTCGTTCAGCTTGTGAAGCCTTCTCTTCCACTTCAGGACCTGCTCTCCAGGTTCCAGGGGACCAGCAGGGGCGTGTTGGTTGAAGAGCCTCTCCTGCTTTTCTCTCGCTTGAGCCAGACTCCTCTCCACACTCTCCTGTACCTTCTTGTACTGTAGCCGCCGTTCCGTATCCCAGTCCACGTCTGGGGAGGTGTCCTCAGGTGTCAGGACTCCCATCTCCAGGTCTATCAGCAGCTTACCTGGTCTTGCTCGCATCAGGTAAGCCGGGGTGCAATTTGTAGCATTCACCGGGATATGGTTGTGCAAGTCAATCAGGTCTGGCAGCTTCTCCGGGCACAGGCTGCGTTCTTCCAGGGGCAACGTCTTGAGGAGATCATTGATGATATTATTCATTTTCTCACACAGCCCGTTGGTTTGTGGGTGGTAAGGCGTTGTCCGAATCTTCCTACAGCCATAGAGGTTGCAGAACTCCCGGAATACTTCAGCCTCAAACGCTGGACCTTGATCTGTCAAGACCTGTTCCGGATACCCGTGTGGACGGCAGAAGTGTTGTTGGAAGGCTATGGCCGCTGTTTGGGCTGTCAGGTCTTTAACAGGAACCACCAACAGGAACCGGGAGTAATGGTCCACAATCGTGAGGGCATAGATGTAGCCGGACCGGCTTGGAGCCAACTTCACATGGTCCAGAGCTACCAGCTCAAGAGGCTGCCTGGTGATGATGGGCCTCAAGGGTGTCTTCTGGCTGGTACGGTCCTTCCTTCTGAGGTGACATGGGCGCAGTCCCTGCTCCACATCTCTATGGCCCCTTTTATACCGATCCAGTAGAACCGCTCTCTCAGGAGGAACTCCAGTTTCTTCCACCCGAAGTGTCCCGCTCTGTCATGGTAGGCCTCCAGGACCATTGCTGCATCTCACCTTGGGACCACTACCTGCCAGGTCAGCTCGTGCGTCCGGTGGTTAACAAGCCTTCTGCACAGCTTACCCTTGTAGAGGAATAGCCTTCTTTTCTCCTTCCATAACTGCTTGGCTTCCTCTGGAGCGTCCGGGCCAGGGCTAGCATCTGCCTGGGTTAACAGGTCTTTCACCAGGCGAACTGCAGGGTCACTATCTTGCGTTTCAGCCCAGCCATGGTGGGGTAAGGGGTTGAACATGACGGTGGTTAGGTCTTTGTCTCTTACCCGGTGAGAATACTGATTGGCCCCATACCGGTGGAACGCAGGGAGCTCTACTTCCTCCAGCTCTTCTGAGTCTTCCTCTCCTTCGGGTAGGTGGGGCATTCTTGATAGGGCGTCTGCTTTGGCGTTGGTTCTGCCTGCCCGGTACTTGATTGTGAAGTCATAATTTGATAGCGGGGCCATCCACCGCTGTTCTAGGGCACCTAGTCTTGCATTGTCCAGGTGTGTCAGCGGGTTGTTGTCCGTGTACACAGTGAACGTTGCGGAGGCCAGGTAATGCTTAAACCATTCTGTGATGGCCACACCACTGCCAAGAATTCTAGCTTGAAGAAGCTGTAATTCTCCGGGTTTCTTTCAGTGGGCCTCAGCTTCCGGCTGGCGTACGCGATCACCCTTTCTCTGCCCTGTTGGTTCTGTGACAGTACGGCTCCCAGCCCCACATTACTGGCGTCTGTGTGGAGGATAAAAGGCTGGCCATAATCGGGGTAGGCCAGGATCTCATCCCCCGTGAGGGCCATCTTCAACTGGCGGAAGGACTCCTCTTCCGGCTTGTCCCACTTGAAGGGTGGCTTTTGGCTTCGGGTCTTAGACTGACCTATCAGGAGGTCCTGCATTGGAGCTGCCATCTTTGTGAACCCGGGGATGAACCTTCGGTAGCAGCCTACCAACCCGAGGAACTGCCTCACTTCTTTGATGTTAGAGGGGCTTGGCCAGTTCTTGATGATGGTAACCTTGTCGGTGTCGGGGGCTACGCCCTCTGCACTCACCACGTGTCCTAGGTACTGTACCTTTGGCTTTAACAGATGGCACTTGGAGGGTTTCACTTTCATGCCATAGCCTGCCAGGGCTTCGAACACCTCTGCCAGGTGTTTTAGATGGTCCTCGTAGGTCTTCGAATAGACGATCACGTCGTCCAGGTAAAGTAGGACCGTCTCGAAGTTTCGGTGCCCTAGACAGCATTCCATCAGCCTCTGGAAGGTCCCGGGTGCGTTGCAAAGCAAGAATGGCATACAGTTGAATTCGCTCAATCCCATCGGGGTGGTGAAGGCGGTCTTCTCCTTGTCAGCCTCTGCCACAGGAACCTGCCAGTACCCGCTAGTAAGGTCCAAAGTAGAGAAGAAATTAGCTGATTTTAGTGCGGCTAAAGACTCCGTTATCCTAGGTAACGGTACGCGTCTTTATGGGTGATACGATTGACCTTTCTATAGTCCACGCACATTCTCATGGTACCGTCTTTCTTTTTTACCAAAACTAAGGGAGCTGCCCAGGGGCTACAGCTATGACCCCAGCTTCTTTCATTTCTCTTAGCGTGCCCTTTGCGTTCTGATAATGTGCAGGGGGTACAAGTCTGTGTCTCTCTTTTATTGGTGGGTGGCTCCCCGTGGGGATGTGGTGTTCTACCCCTTTCACTCTGCCGAAGTCTAGCGGGTGCTTACTAAAGTTTCTCTCGTACTCCTAAACCACCCGGTAGACTCAATGTTTTTGGTGCGAGGGAGTGGAGTCAGCACCCAAGTGGAGTTTCTGGCACCAGTCCTTCTTGTGTTTCTGGGAGCCATTATCCTCCACCGGTGGAGATGAAGGCAAGGGTTCCACGACCCTGAGAGCATTGTGTTCGACAGCAAACAATTTGGCTAATGTAGCATACCGGGGCAAGTGTACTTCCCTTTCCCCGATGTTTAAGATCCGGACTGACACCCTTCCATGGCGGACATCAACCACCCCCCGGGCTGTCAAAATGGTGGGCCTGCTGTCTGAGTACACGGGTTCTACCATGGCTTGGTAGTCTCTCCCTCTTAACCCGATTGCAGTCCGACACCAGATCATCATTTCACTTTTGGGAGGCATGGCAATGGGGAACGGGTCGCTCATCCTCACACTACCGATCTCACCACCAGACAGTTCTACCTGTTGCCGTCTCATCAGGGCTCTTATCTCTTTCTGGAGGACCCTCTGTTGGCTGGAGCTCGCATTCATCGCCACCTGCTGCAAAATCACAATTACTTCTGAAAGACAGTTTTCAATCACATTAGTACCCAAGGTTATTTTAGGGTGACTTTCACGACGGTCAATGTCCACAATGATCACTCCCTGTGCCGGCAGTTCAACCTTACCAATCTTGATGGTCATCTCTCTGAACCCCACCTGCGGCACGGGCTGGCCATTGCTGGCGATGATGCTTAAGTCATCGTCTGGATAGCGGGTTATGTCAGCGTCACTCCAGTACCGCTTGAAAAGTACGTAGGGGATGGTAGTCACTTGAGACCCGGTGTCCAGCAGTGCACTCATGGGGATACCGTCCAGCACTACGGGTAAGACCGGGCGTCCCCCCACGTACTTACCGCGCCAATTAGATGGGCCTGATGACCTTATGCCTGGGGGTTGGCCCTCTGCCCCAGGTCGGACCCATTTAAAGTACAGTACCTGGTTATGTGTCCTGGCTGGCTGCAACGGTGGCAAATCGACTGTCCATCCTCGGTGTAATGGTCGGCGGGCATCCCTCTGAATGACGGGATCCTCCCCTGTCGACGCCACGGGACATCCTCCGGACTGGAAGCCAGCTTGATTGGTCTTGACGGTTCCATCTGCCATGACTGTACGGTCCTGGTCAATGAAGCCACACTCTTTGTTAATTCTTGGACCTGATGGTGCAGGTTTGCAGGCTGGGATGGATTTAGGGCCTGTGCATCAGCCCCCACAATGTCTGTGGGATAGGGCACCGCCCCCTGGTGGTAAGTGATGGCAGGGTGCCGGGAAGCTACAGCGCCACCTGGTGCGGGGTCTTGGAGCACCCGGATGGCCCTATCTTTGAACTGTGCAAAAGTCAAATCGGGGTTCTGTAGGGCCATCAGGCGCAGCTGGGTTCTGTGGGCGCTGGACAGCAGACCTTCTATGAACTGGTCAGTCAACAGTTTATCTGTGTCCTGCACGCTGCCAGGGTCAGCTTGTTTGATTGCTCCCAGAGCTTCTTGCAGGTTCAAGGCATAGTCTCTGATACTATCTTGGGCTCGCTGCTTACAGCCATAGAACCACATTTTGATTTCTGCTGAGGTACGGGTGTCAAAGGTGTCCCGCAGACGGGTCAGAACCCACTTTACAGTCCTTTTCTCCTCAGCTGTCCAAGACTTTACCTCCCGTTGGGCCGCACCAGTTAACTGCCCTATTAGTATGCTTACTTGCTGTTCTTCTGTCAGGGGATAAACCTTGAATAAGCTATACAGTCTTTCTTTAAAGTCGCCCAAGGTATGCGACTCGCCAGGATACTGTGGCAGCCAGGCCGCTCCGGGGATATAGGGCATGGAAAAAGGCATCACAGCTGCAGCGGCTATGCTGGTGGTAGAGGGTCCCTCCGCATCCGACATCTTCCTTCCCCCTAGTTAACCGTGGCCTACCTTCCGACGATCCTCTTCTGTAGGCCGCGGCTCCGCTCGCGATGCTCTGGGTGAGGACCTTGCGTCGCGGGGTGATGACGTCAGCGTCGCTCTCTCTCCTTCCAGGACCTTGCGCAGCGTCTCAGCGTAGGGCGGAGCTTCAGGTCTCGTGCATTTTTGACGTCCACGCCCCTCCTCTTCCCGCGCGGCATCCCGAAGATGGCGTCCGATGGCGGAAAAACGGCTGAAGATGGCGGGAAACGACTGAAGATGGCGGGAAACGGCTCCGAACGGTGGGAAACTTCACTCAGGTAAGTATGAAGTCTTTTTCAGGCACGCAATACCCGTTTGTGGCGGGTTGGTCACAATCCTGCCGACTACGCCAAAGCTGACTCACCCCCTGGGCCGTGGGCACCCGGAACCGGGCTTCAGTGCGATGATGGGGGTAGTAGTGGCAACCCGATCCCGTGGCGCAGGGTGGTCAGACCAAATGCTATGGCAGTCTATTTGTAGAGTTATGAATGTCCGACTACGCCACCCGTGGATTGCGGTCAGGGATGACCGCTGCTGCAAGGCAGACCGCTGAGGCTGATGTTGGTGTGCAGCACAGGGATAGAATAACTCCCCACGGGAAGAGTGTAGCCTCAGGGCAGCGTATGTGAATGCTGGGGGTGATAGTGCAGGCCACAATAATAAGAGTTCAGAATCCGCTTCAAACAGTCCAGGGTCTTTATTGTAGGTATTACTAATGACCCGACAGGAGTACCAGGTAGGAATGGGCCTGGGTGTCTGAGAGCATTCGGGCGAGCCCCACTGGTCATGGTGAGTGTGAAGGCCTACCGTTCTCTCTCTGCCCTTGCTGACTATCCCCCTTTTCGTGGTGTAATAGCCCACGTCCCTGAGCTGGCTGTGTACTTTGCCTGTATGGCTTGCGACTCGGGCCTTAGGTACCTTTTGCTTCTCCATGCTGTACTCGTCCCTCTGTGTGGCGGAGCCTCCAGGCTTCTTAGGCCAAGGGACCTGAAATCCCTCGCGGGTTGGTTCTCTGCTGCTGGGCTTGCAACCCTGACAGCCTCGGATCCCAATGTCCGGTTGTGTAGTTCTCTCAGCCAGGACCGGCTCTCGTCGCCTCTGTCCCTGGCTCGCAGCTTCTCCTCTGCCTCACGGACTCCTTGGCTACAGCTGAACTGTCCCTACTTCTCTGGGACTAGTCTCAGTCCTGAGCTAGGTCATCCAGTTCTCTCTAACCCTGCCCCCAGTTACAGCTTTTATAGGGGCAGCCAGCTCCCCCTACTGGCCTGGGACAGGAGGTGCTGTATACTAATTGTCCCTAACCAGGGAACCTCCCTCCTGCTCTCAGACACAGCCTTTAATATTTGTGGCATCCAGGCCTGGGATGACACACATATTTATGCAACCACATTATTTTAGCTTTATTATTTTATTTCCTCCTCAAAAGGATTTTAATTTGTTTCTTATTGGATTTGTATAGATTATGGGTTACACTGAAGGTGTAAAAAGTGCCGAAATTATTCTTCATATGATTTTTTTTTATAAGACAAAAAAACGGGCATTTTAATAGGGGTGTGTAGATTTTTACATCTACTGTATATAGTTAAAATCTCAGTCTCCCATGGAGCTTAACTTATGGTTGAGCTTCACAGGAGTACCTAGATGGCATCAGCTGGACTCTTCAGCAGGCTCTCGCTGCCACAATAACCTGCAATTGTGTTACGGGGGACCAAAGGAAGCCAGTACACGTGAGCATCAGCAAGACCTCCATTTACACACCAAATGGTTAACAGCAATAATAAAAGCTCAGCTCTGACACCTTTTGTTATATACAGGTGTAGGCTATGTAACACAGCCAGTAACAAATGCATTTAGAGAGAGCCCAGCTCCTGAGCCCCCTCCATAAGCGGTCACACCTGCAATGACATACCTATACATCATTCTGTTTTAAGGGGTTAAAACACTTTACATTGCTGTCTTCTGCCATTTTCAGCACTACCCCGGCCCTCTCCTCAATCATGTGACCACAGTATTGAATGGCAGTCTCACACCATTGACCATTAGTTGCTGTGTATATGTGTATGGCGTGCAGTGTGAGAATATTATTTACTCACCTACTGCCGCTGTCTCCAAAATCCAAAACCATTCTGCTCTGAGTCTCAATGGCATTACCCCTCTCCAGAATCTCTGGGTTTTCTGAAAATTTGGGATATTTTCATAAATAAAGATAAAACACATTTATCTAAATCTACTAGAAGCAAGAGGAATCACTGGCAGAAGTAGAAGCATTTCAAAGTTATTAAAACATAAAGTGAAGTGCCAGACTTGAAAAATGGGGCTGTCAGGAAGGTTAAAGGGGTACTCTGGGGAGATAAAAA
The DNA here is from genome assembly GCF_046119375.1 of Phyllobates terribilis. NCBI lineage: Eukaryota > Metazoa > Chordata > Amphibia > Anura > Dendrobatidae > Phyllobates > Phyllobates terribilis. The sequence goes on along the minus strand of NW_027362764.1, from coordinate 320,100,244 downwards.
CTTTTTGTACTGTCCCCGCCCTTGTAATTCCGTGTGACAGAATCTCCTCCCTCCCATCTGGTCATTACATCATACACCCAGTGCTGCTCCCCCCTGTAAGGAACAGCCAGCCTGAGAAGAGGGGGCGTGGTCTGCTTCCAGCTAGCAGACCTGCAGACAGGGAGCCGTTAGAAGAGGGCTGGTTGCTGCTACTAAAAGTCAGGACCATGTCATGCCCCTGCCACACCCCCTCACCTCAGACTGCAGACAGGGAGACATTATCAGGGGCTGGCTGCTGCTACTAAAAGCCAGGAGCAGGCCACACTCCCACCACACCCCTAACCTCAGATAGCGAGACATTATCAGGGGACTGGCTGCTGCTAATAAAAGCCAGGAGCCGGCCACACTCCCCCACCACACCCCTAACCTCAGATAGGGAGACATTATTAGGGGACTAGCTGCTGCTACTAAAAGCCAGGAGCAGGCCACACTCCCCCACCACACCCCTAACCTCAGATAGCGAGACATTATCAGGGGACTGACTGCTGCTACTAAAAGCCAGGAGCAGGCCACACTCCCACCACACCCCTAACCTCAGATAGCGAGACATTTTCAGGGGACTGGCTGCTGCTAACAAAAGCCAAGAGCAGGCCACACTCCCCCACCACACCCCTAACCTCAGATAGCGAGATATTATCAGGGGACTGGCTGCTGCTACTAAAAGCCAGGAGCAGTCCACACACCCACCACACCCCTAACCTCAGACAGCAAGACATTATCAGGGGACTGGCTGCTGCTAATAAAAGCCAGGAGCAGGCCACACTCTCCCACCACACCCCTAACCTCAGATAACGAGACATTATCAGGGGACAGGCTGCTGCTACTAAAAGCCAGGAGCAGGCCACACACCCACCACACCCCTAACCTCAGATAGCGAGACATTATCAGGGGACTGGCTGCTGCTAATAAAAGCCAGGAGCAGGCCACACTCTCCCACCACACCACTAACCTCAGATAGGGAGACATTATCAGGGGACTGGCTGCTGCTACTAAAAGCCAGGAGCAGGCCACAAACCCACCACACCCCTAACCTCAGATAGCGAGACATTATCAGGGGCTGGCTGCTGCTACTAAAATCCAGGAGCAGGCCACACTACCACCACACCCTTAACCTCAGATAGCGAGACGTTATCAGGGGACTGGCTGCGGCTAATAAAAGCCAGGAGCAGGCCACATTTCCACCACACCCCTAACCTCAGATAGCGAGACATTATCAGGGGGCTGGCTGCTGCTAATTAAAGCCAGGAGCAGGCCACACACCCACCACACCCCCTCACCTCGGATAACGAGACATTATCAGGGGACTGGCTGCTGCTAATTAAAGCCAGGAGCAGGCCACACACCCAGCACACCCCTAACCTCAGACTGCAGACAGGGAGACATTATCAGCAAAATCAAGAAACAGCAATGAAGAAGGATGAATAAATCTACAATGAAGGGGGAACACCCTGTATATCTAAATTACAAATAGGTAATTACAAATAATACCTCCAAAGCAAGACCAAAAGGGATTTAGCCATATAAATATACTTTATTCAAAAAACATTTCAAGAAATCATAACAGTACAGATCGTATAGGAATAATGATTGGTAGAGAGGTTGCTAAAAAAAGCAGGCTATAGATGGCAATGCATGCAGAGAGACCTACATCCCCTTATCACGCACAACAAATAATGGGTGTCACTGCAGTATATGCTTAGCATAATCTGCCAGCCAAATCATTAGATATGATAGTTGGAGTCAATCCTTTGACTGTGAAGGAAGGCAGCATCAAACAGACATCTGTATGCAAAAAGACAGCACTGTGGTGCCACAAAGTAATGTAAAGATAGTAACAAGTTATATTTATGCGCATATGCAGTCAATTATATTAAGTATACCCAAATACAGGTCCTGCTCAGGGGGTCACAGTCATTAAGATCACAAGATAGGTGCTCAGTATAGACACTGCATATACTGATCATCTGAGCTCCAGAAGAGAGTTCACCGCAATAGTCTATTCACTGGTGAACAAAGAAGGGAGACTAGTCTGTTTGATAATAGACAGTAAAGCCCCCGTCTCACATAGCGATCTCGCTAGCGAGATCGCTGCTGAGTCACGGTTTTGGTGACGCAACAGCGACCTCACCAGCGATGTCGCTATGTGTGACACTTTGCAACGATCAGGCCCCTGCTGTGAGGTCGCTGATCGCTGCAAAGTGTCCTGGACCATTTTTTGATCGCTGGCCTACCGCTGGCCAGCACACATCGCTGTGTGTGACCAGCGGGACCAACGATCAGGCTGGTATCCATGGTAAACATCGGGTTACTAGGGGCACGCGCGCACTTAGTAACCCGCTGTTTACCATGGATACCACTCTGCTACGGTGCGCGGGAGGTTACCGTTCACCTTGCGCGTATGCCCCTAGTAACCCGATGTTTATCATGGATACGACTCTGCTAAGGTGAACAGTAACCTCCCGCACACCGTAGCAGAGTGGTAACCATGGTAAACATCGGGGTACTAGGGGCACACGCGCACTTAGTAACCCGATGTTTATCATGGTTACGAGCCTGCTCCTGCTTCAGCAGGCTGGTAACCGGGAACAGGACATCGTGGAAAGATTCTTTCCACGATGTCGCTGCTCCCCTGATCGCTGGTGAGCCTGCCTGTTTGACAGCTCACCAGCGATGTATTAGCAACTGGTGTCGTATCGTTGTCGGGATCGCTGCTGCATCGCTTAGTGTGACGGGGCCTTAAGCACAGTAGATGGTCAGACATGTAGCACCATCCTCTTAACGTAGTCTACTAATGAAATGCAGATGCCTATTACCTTGAGTCATGGTGAGAGTTATACTGGGGTGGGAGAAGATACCAGGGATGTAACCGAGCCACACCCCTCACCTCACACTGCAGACAGGGAGACATTATCAGGGCTGGCTGTTGCTACTAAAATCCAGGAGCAGACAAGGTCCCCACCACATCCCCTCACCTCTGAGTGCAGACAGGGAGACATTATCAGGTGGCTGGCTGCTGCTACTTAAAAAGGGGTTGTCCACTACTTATTATTTCCCCCACAATGTATCCCCCGGGGCTCATAAGTGTCTTTGTAATTACCTTCTGTTGCAGTTACTGCCTGTGAGCAGTGCTATCGGTGGCCGCTCACAGGCATCACGTGACCCCCGGCTGCAGCCGGCTCTGACATCCGCTGATGTCACCACAAGTCCAGGCTGCAGTCAACGGTCCCTCTTCCGCGCTCCACTGGTAGCTGCTGGGTTGAGGGCGCCTCACTTGACGTGACATCTGTGGTGGGTCACATGATGCCTGTGAGCGGCCACCGATAGTGCCGCTCACAGGCAGAAACTGCAACAGAAGGTAATTACAAAGACTGCAGACAGGGAGCCATTATTAGGGGACTGGCTGCTGCTACTAAGAGCCTGGAGCAGGCCACACTCCCACCACACCCACTCACAAAGACTGCAGACAGGGAGCCATTATTAGGGACCTGGTGTGACAGGAGCTGGTTTTCACTGCACTGCTCGTGTCACACCATCTGGGACATTACAGCAGTGTGCAGTTCCTCGCTGTTATCAGCCAGCCTCCTGATAATAGCTGATTCTCGGCAGAGAACAGTGGGAGTGGCCATGCCCCCTCTTCTCAGGCTGGCTGTTCCTTTCAGGGGGAGCTGAACACTTGTGTGTGACGTAATGATACAGATGGGAGGGAGGAGATTCTGTCACACTGAATTACAAGGGTTATAAAGATCATAAAACTGCACTGACCATCTCATCTTTATAGTGTATGAGTGCAGGAAAAGTACAAACTATTTTTTATCTCCCTGTAGTACCCTTTAAGGCTACGGTCATACCATCAGTATTTTACATCAGTATTTGTAAGCCAAAACCAGGTGAGGAATATTCAGAGAAAACGTATAATAGACACACGTCACCACTTCTCCATTTATCACCCGCTCCAGGTTTTATCTTACAAATATTGATGTGAAATACTGGCCAAATCCTGAATGTGTGACCGTAGTCTAATACTGATTAGCATGAGACGGGGTTAAGAAACATGGAATGATAATGTGCAGTACATACCAATGTTTGACATAGCAGTATTCTCACCCTCATACTCCTCATCTGTATAGTAATGAAACACTTATTAATCAGGGTGAAAAAACAATATAGACACCATTTGATTTCAAAGTCATTACAACATAAAGTGACATGTCAGACTTGAAAATTGGGGCTGTCAGGAAGGTGAATGCTGATTACAACAAGACGGGGTTACGAAACATGGAATGATAATGTGCAGTACATACCTATTGTAGAAAGACCAGGCTCCTCGCCCTGAGATTGCTCATCTGTATAGTAATGAAACACTTATTAGTCAGGCTGAAAAATTAAAGGGAACCTGTCATGTCCTAGTTGCTATGTACACTGCCCCCATTGCTTTGTTGCAATGTGCAATTCTATCAAAACTGAACAAGCAAAGCTATGTGTAATTTTTTATATTACAGAAAGCGATAATAAAAAACTCACTTTATTAATTAAAAAAAAATTCACAAAGTGGCCGAGCTTTCTCCCTCTCACCCTTTATTAAAGGGGATATCCGTTCCTGCCTCTGTTGACGTCACGTGGACAGAGCGGAGGCTTCTGTTCCGCTCCACTGTGTTGACAGGGCGAGACTGACGACGTCATTCTGATTGACAGCTGGATTCCCACTGTCTAACTAGGGGAGAAGGCTGTCAATCAGAATGAGTCAGACATCACGCTCTGCCCCGTCAGCAGAGGCAGCTGAATCCCCGACAGGAACGGTCTGTGACTGTTCTGTGCCGGGGAAGAACGCCGATTGGCACAACAGGCAGGTAATTACCTGCCCCTTAGTGCTTAGGCACATTTTTTGTTTTTCATAAAGTCCCAGATATCCCCTTTAATGAGAAAGCTCAGCCACTTTGTGAATTTTTTTTTTTTAATTAATAAAGTGAGTTTTTTATTATCATTTTCTGTATTATAAAAAAAATACATATAGCTCTGATTGTTCAGTTTTGATAGAATTCAAATAATCATTATAATTGACATCACAAAAGTGGCATAAATTATAACAGTAGTGTTCTCCAGTGACCTTAGACGTTCCTGTAATAATTTGTCACTTCCGTGTTGTACATTATGGTGACTGTCGGGGGCGCTCTTTTACACCTCTCCCCGTGGAGCTCCCCCCACTCTTCACAATGTCGGTGCTGCGGACAGGACTGTGGACAAATGGGAAGAGTCACATTCTGGCAAAACTGAATTATCAGCGATAAGGGGAATTTTTTATATTACATAAATCGACAATAAAAATGTAAGTTTCATTAATCAGGAAAAAAAAGAATTTTGCCCAAATCCATAAAATATATAACAGTGTAAAAATACATAAATTATATATCAGTGTAAAAAAATCCTGTCTGACTTGTGATGTTTGCTCCATTAAAAACATGAGCAATTGCATAAAAAAGCATAAGAAAAACATTAAAAAGCCTGTAAAGGCGGCTAGACAGAAGTGAGTATGAGTATCCTGGAATCAACTCCGATCTACTGGTGTTAGTGCTGAACTGTCTACATCGAGGGGTGAGTTTTTGAGGACCTCACTCCAGCAACTCCGATCTAGTTTCCTCAGCAGTGAAGCGTCTAGATCGGAGTGGCTAAAGTGATGAGCACAAAAAATGACCTCCGATCTAGAAGCAACCTTGCCGGGAGCAGTATTCAAATACATGGATGGAGAGACACGAAGTGAGGGCATTCAGAGATGTGTAAAAACAGTTTATATATATATGTATATAACCAGGCTTTAAACAAGGGGTTAGTAACAAGAATGAACAGGCAATATACAATAACAATTAACAATCTCCCAAAATAAGGTGATGCGCCCTGGCGTGGGAGTCACCACAGCAGTTATTTAACTCCGTGAATGGCCCTAGCGAGGGTCACTGGTTATTCCCGCTAGGCCGCAAGTCTTTTTCTAACAAAGTCAATTAAATCTAGATTGGCTTTTTCCACTTCGCCCCTTCCCCCTCCCAACCTGACATGATAAATCCCACTGTCCCCGGTACCGTGGATGATCAATTGAAGTGACGGCCCTGTTCAGCCATGCAGCTCCTCTGTTTCTGCTGGCGTGACTCCTCTGACGCAGTTCTCTCTTATCTCCCCTTTGCTCGGCCGTTGGAGGCGGTCTCTCGCGCCTTGGATAGTGGGGTCCGGACCTGGTCGGTTGACGGTCAATGTTGGGTACGGTGAAGTCACTCAGTACCACAAGCAGATCCCGGCTCTCCTCCGGGGCCGCGGTACTCGGGGGACCTCTGCGGTGAATCCGGCATTTGTTCACCGGCGTCCGCCTCCGAGCTGTCAGGCTGGTTTCCTCAGCGCATCCTGCACGAGTCTCCTTCTCTCTGCAGCTTGGTGCTGAAATCACCTCAGGTTTAGCGCACTCGACCGTAATATTTAATAAATCCTCACTGGACATCACCTGACCGGGTCTCACGTTCAAATCTGTTACCCCTTCAACATTCCTAAGGCATATTGGTTCCGTTTGATTGCGGTCAACCAGCAGATGACAATAAGGCTTTTTGACTTCTATTACACCCCTATGACTGAATACGAGCAGGTAGGACAAAGTGTACATAATGTTATAAAATCATTATACTACCACAAATTTTTAATAAAAAAATCTTGTTAGTGATGCACAATACATCACTAACAAATCAACAGGGTCAGTGTATATAGCAACTAGGATGTGACAGGTTCCCTTTAATATATATATACATATATACACCATGCTCCCCATAAATGAGCAGACACCATTTGAAAAGTCATTGTATACAAGAACAATTTCAAACATTTTGACAAGACTGAGATTCCTAGAACATTTTTTTACCCAAAACAAGAAAGTAAAGTTAATATTATAACTTTCATTACAAAATCTACAGTTGTACTCAAATTAATTGATGCAAAAATGAGTACACCCTACATAAAAACCCTTTACATCTAGTATTTTATAAAACTTTCATGATTTCTATAGACAGCACCAAGTCTAGGAGAGGAATGAAGAAGTTGGCGACATATTGAATAATATTTCATTTGGGTTCACATTAGAAGACATAGTTACTGTAGTCACTGAATCATTTTCAATCTGTTCTTCAGAAATTCAACACATGTTTGTTTTGGATCACAGCCATGTTTGAAAAGTGCATGTCTAGCAAGAACTTGAGGTAGCATGTTCTTTTTCAATATAGACGAATACTACATAAATTCACGATATCTATAATGAAATGTAGCTCCCCAACACCAACCACACTTATGCAGCCCCACATAAGTACACAGCTGCCACAACCACCATGTTTCACTGTAGGCATGATGCATTTTTCTAAATTCATATTTTTAAATGCATAATGCCTACAGAAAAACATAGTGGGAGAAGTGTCCTTATGTGGAGCTGCATGAGTACCGTCGGTTTCACAGAGCCACATTTCATTGAAAGCATCATGAATTCAAAGAAGCTCTGCTCTGTATTGAAAGAAAAGATGAAACCATCACTCTGTGCCATCGGTAGACATGAAAGTTTCCAACATGACAATGAACCAAAACACACATACAAAAGGGGTGCTACTATATACTAATCATGCAAGGTGCGTAAAATTTAGCACCAGCCCATTTTCCTTTTCGTACTTTTTAAAATGTAAAAAATGACCCTTTTTTTTGCTTAAAATACAAAAAAATGAGTCATTTTTAACTTTAGCTCTTTTAAAGATAATTTCATCGTCAACTTCCTTAACTGTTCACAAAAACTTTTGAGCAAGGGTTCCCAAACTTTTACATGCTACTGTATGTTGCATTTTTGAAGAAGAACAGGGTAAAAAAGATTCCGTGGCCAAGAAATAATCTAAACCCAACCAAAACACCTATGGGGAATTCTGAAGAGACAAGTTAAAGGAATTGTCCGGTCCAAATCAATAAGTTTGCAGTCACTTTGTGAGACTGCAGCCTTATGAATCTCCCCTGGGCACGCACTGTGAATTGCAGGGATTCGTCGGTTTCTGAGTCGGGACTGGAGGTTATGTAAGAGTGCGTGGCTTGTCCGGATATTATGCGGGCTCAAACTTTTACTAACTCGGACGGATCAACGGTGTTCAATATTACCACACACTATTACAGTTGTGCTCAAAAGTTTACATACCCCGGCAGAATTTTTGATTTCTTGGCCTTGTTTCAGAGAATATGAATGATAACAAAAAAACTTTTTCTCCACTCATGGTTATTTGTTTGGTGAAGCCATTTATTGTCAAACTACTGTGTTTTGTCTTTTTAAATCTTAATGACAACCAAAAACATCCAAATGACCCTGATCAAAAGTTCACATACCCCAGTTCTTAATACCGTGTATTGGCCCCTTTAACATCAATGACAGCTTGAAGTCTTTTGTGGTAGTTATGGATGAGATTCTTTATTTTATCAGATGGTAAAGCTGCCCATTCTTTTTGGCAAAAAGCCTCCAGTTCCTGTAAATTCCTGGGCTGTCTAGCATGAACTGCGTGCTTGAGATCTTCCCAGAGTGGCTCAATGATATTGAGGTCAGGAGACTGAGATGGCCACTCCAGAACCTTTACTTTGTTATGCTGTAGCCAATGACAAGTCGACTTTGCCTTGTGTTTTGGATCGTTGTCATGTTGAAACATCCAAGTATGTCCCATGCGCAGCTTCTGGGATGATGAGTGCAAATTTTCCTCCAGTATTTGCTCATAACGTGCTGCATTCATCTTTCCTTCAACTTCTACCAAGTTTACTGAGCCTCACACATCCCCTAAACATCAGCAATCCACCTCTGTGCTTTACTGTAGGAATGGTGTTCCTTTCATAATAGACCTTGTTGACCTCTCTCCAAATGAAACGTTTACGGTTGAGGCCAAAAATTTCAAGGCCAAGAAAGCAAAAATTCTGCCGGGGTATGTAAACTTTTGAGCCCAACTGTACATGCACCACGAAGGCTGTAATTTACTATGCAACTTGCTCTTGCTCTCTGATGTATGTTGGCCTGCCCACCCGCCAATTGAAAGTCCATGTACTTGAACACGTTAACTGCATCACTGCTGCCAGAGAAATACAAGATGCATCTACATTCAAGACAATTCCACGGCACTTTAAGGCATATCACAACTGTGAAGCTTCATTACTGAAGGACACAGGGATTGATATGATTCTACCAAGCATCAGAGGTGGGAATATTAGTACCTCTCTGGCAAGGCTAAAAACTAAATGGATTTGGACCCTTAAAACTGCATGTTCCCTTGGTTTGAATGAACATTTGAGATTTGTTCCCTTTCTGTGAACCTATCTCGTTATATGGAGAGTCTTAGTTTTCTCCTTTGCTTTTTATTTGTTTTAGTCTAATTTCTAGGTTATTCTAGAGTACTTACTATAACATATAGTCGGCCTTCCTTGTAATCTTTTGAAGTCCACCCATGTCTTGTTGGAGCGTCCGCATAGTGGGTTTCCTGATGTCCATCCACGTCCAGTTGGTCGTGTGTAGTGCTCTTGTTCAACATCTACCAACATCAAGACAACATCCATTACCATTTTTAATTTATCCTCTCTTTTTTTCCTACTATACTAGTGTATTTTATTATTTTTTTCCTCAACACAGTACACTGCACTAAGTGTTGATATAATGGATTACTCTGTTGTTTCCGATCAATTTATCACTAAGAGATTAACATTATCGGACTACATTAGTTCAACAATGCCCCCTACTGTGATAAGCAGCATACCGCCTATGGACTTTGTACATGGAGAACCTGGTGTGGGCAGGGGTATCTTTTCAGTTCTGGCTTATTCTGAATCTAAAAGCTCTGATTGTGTCAGAACGGTTGTACCCAGTAAACTAAGTGATACATGGTTGGATTCAGCTTCTCTTTGCCTACCTCAGGCTGCTCTCAGATGAGGAAGTTAAATCAGCTGACAGATTTCCTTTAAGATATTATTGCTGGTGTCAAGTCATTGTTTATATGTACCTTTTATTTTTACCTGTGGAAGTGCTCTTTTCACTTTTCCTTCATTCTGAATACAAAAGCCCTGATTGGGTCAGAACTGCTGTACCCAGTAAACTAAGTGATATATGGTTGATTCAGCTACTTTTTGCCGACATTACACTGGTGTCAAGCCATAGTTTATATGTAGCTTTTAGAAAACCAATAAAAAATGTGGAATTAAAAAAATATCAAGTCACATATTTCATCATACCTTCTGAACTATCATTCCTTAAATTTATTATTGCATTTCTCCGATCTTTAGACAGGCCATTAGAACTGCAGATTTAAGAAAAAAAAAACACATTACTACATGCATATAAGAAATATTAACTACAATAAAAAAATGTTTCTTTCCTTAAAGGGAACCTGTGACGTGAAAAAACGCAATTAGGCTGCAGATACGGGAATAATCTCCAGGTTAATACTGTTCTGAATCTGCCCGGGACCGGCACTTAAAACTTTATTTTTCCCAATAACGACTGGGTTTCATTCTCGGGAGTGGCGCCGACATAGGTTCAGTCACCGCTCTGTGTATAATCAGCAGTGGCTGTACTAACGCCACTGGCACTGACTGACAGCAGCTCAACATATGGGGCTGGCTGTCACTCAGTGTCGGGGGTGTAGTTACAGCAGACGCTCTCTATGCATAGACTGGTGACTGAACCCACGTTGGCAATGCCCCTGAGATTCAAACCATAAAGCTACTGGGTGGAATAATTTTCATTTTCTCCCAACAGCGGGGGTCTAAGTGCCGGTGCCAGGCAGGGTCAGAATGCTATTAATCTGCAGGATAACCCCATATCTGCAGCTTAATAGCATTTTTTTCACGTCATAGGTACCAAAAAAAAAAAAAATATATTACATCAGTCGACACCATAGAAACACCAAGATGCATTCTGACCATAGAGAGAACAACCACAGACCAAGGTTCAGAAAGAACCAAATAGAGGACAATATATCTGCTTGCACTTAGCAGTGTGACATGTCACCAGCAGCAGTGCAGGAAGGACAGTGAAATTTTCCTTTCCCGTTTTAGGTCAATTAGGATTACCATAATTTTTAATATTTGCCAAATGCCAGAATAATGAGAGAGACAGAATGTTTTAATGTATTTTTATTACTTACTGCAAAGTCAAAAGTTTACATACACTAAGATTACTATGCCTTTAAACAAATTCTGAACTGCCCATATGATGTCATGTGTTTGGAAGCTTCTGTTTTTTTTGCAACATCTGTGTTAGAGACACACCTGTGGATGTAATTTAATGCACACCTGAAACACACTGCTTCTTTGTGTAGCATCATGGGAAAGTCTAAACAAATAAGCCAAGATATCAGGAAGAGAATTGTGGACTTGCACAAGTCTGGCTCTATCTTTGGGTACAATTTCAAAATACCTGAATGTGACTTGTTCATCTGTACAAACGATTACACGCAAGTACAAAAATGATGGGAATGTCCAGCCATCATACCGCTCATGAAGGAGACGGGTTCTGTGTCCCAGAGATGAATGTGCTTTGGTCTGACATGAGCATATCAACCCAAGGACAAAAGCGAAAGACCTTGTGAAGATGTTGGCGGAAGCTGGTAAAATTGTATCAATATCCACAGTGAAATGAGTACTGTATCAACATGGACTGAAAGGCCACTCTGCCTGGAAGAAGCCATTATTTCAAAAGAAACAGAAAAAAGCCAGATTAATGTTTGCAAATGCACATGAGTAAAGAGGATTATGTGGCAATGCTGAAGCAACATCTCAAAATATCAGCCAGGAAGTTAAAGCTTTGGCGGAAATGGGTCTTTCAAATGCACAATGACCCGAAGCATACTGCCAAAATGTTGACAAAGTGGTTTAAGGATAACAAAGTCAATGTTTTGGAGTGGCCATCACAAAGCCCTGATCTGAGTCCTATTGAAAATTTAAAGGTCAAGTTGAAAAGGCAGGTGCAAGCAAGGTGACTTAGAAACCTGGATCAGTTACACCAGTTTTGTCAAGAGGAATGGGCCCAGATTCCGATCAAATATTGTGAGAAACTTGTAGAAGCATATCCCAAATGTTTGACCCAAGTCATACAGTTTTCTATTTCCCAGACTAAAAATGAAAGCCCACAGGCGTATCCATGAGATCATGTCTCATGAGCGATGACATCAGTAACTCAATAGCGTCATCACTCATGAGACAAGACCTATGAAGCGTCATTCTGAGAGCGACGTTCCACAGGTTGCTGTACAGAATCGCTGGACTTCGTGGGAACCCCAATGGATTACATCAGAGCTGCAGAGAATATTATTTAATGATAAATTGGTGAATGACGGAGTGTTTCTTGTTTTATTTATTTAATGTTCTTTTTGTGTCTTTCAGGTTCCCATTTTTGGACTACTTCTGATTTGCTGGATTATGTCAGATCTTCGTGGTGTCTTTTTTAAACTTTTTAATAAATTTGTGACCGAAGTGTGGGGGTGTTTTTTTAAATAAACTATTTTTTCCTGTGTGTGGTATTTTTCTTCATTACGGGGTTTGTAATGGAGGTTTCCGATAGACACCTCTCCACCATGGATTGATGCCTACTGAAATTACAAAGCTGACATCAACCCCATTAACTATTACCATGATTGCCACTGCACGAGGGCAATTGGAAAGAGCCAGGCAAAATGCTCGAATTGGCGCATCTCATGGATATGACTCGCCCCCTGGGCCGTGGGGCACGTGGATCCGGGCAATAGGGAAACGATGGGAGTAGTAGTGGCAACCCGGTTCCGTGGCTCAGGGTGGTCAGGCCAGTGGTAGTCCGTTATGTGCTGATGTTTATGTCCGACTACGCCACCCGTGGATTGCGGTTATTAGGAACCGCTGCTGCATGCAGACCGCTGGGGCTGATGAGGTGCGCAGCTAGGGTAGTGTGACTCCCCACGGGAAGAGTGCGGCCCCAGGGCAGTATAATGGATGGTGGGAGTGATGGTAGTGAGAGTCCCAGTGCTGATAGTGCTGGAAGAGCAAGGAGCACACAGATAACAGGTTGCAGTCCAGGGTCTTTACTAGAACACGTAAATTGACCCACAAACAGTCCCAGTCCGCAGGGGACCTGGATGTCTGAGAGCAACGGGGAAATTGGCCCTGGTCAGAGTGAGGGTGTAGGCCTACCGTGCTTTCTGCGCTCCTTCTGGCTATCTCCTCGTTACAGGGTAACAGCCCACGTTTCCGAGCTTTCCGTGTATTCTCGCCTGTATGGCCTGCGACGTGGGTTCCTTTCTGCTCCCAGCCTTGTACGGCTTTACTGGTCCCTTCTGTTGTGGCAGGGCCTCCAGGCTTCTTAGGCCAAGGAATATACAGTCCCTTGCGGACTGGTTCTCTGCTGGGGGATGTAGAATCCTCCCAGCCTCAGACACCAAAGTCTGGTAAATTAAGTCTGTGATCTGCCAAGACAGGCTCACTACGCCTCTTGTCTCTGGCTTGTGGCTCTCCCACTGCCACACTTCCTCTTAGGTGCAATACAAAACTGTCTGTCCCTGCTCTGCTCTGGGACAAGTCTCAGTGCTGAGACAGGCCATCAAGTTCTCTCTAACCCTGCCCCCAGTACCAGCTTTTATAGGGGCAGCCAGCTCCCCCTACTGGCCTGAGACAGGAGGTACTGCATGCTAATGTTCCCCTGACTAGAGAACCTCCCCCTTGCTCTCAGACACAGCTTTAATTACACTTGTGACATCCAGGCCAGGGTGACACAGATACACCAATTCTGGGGCAGCTGCGGGCTTGTATTTCTAGAATGGGAAGGAGCCAATATCCATGGACCTTCCCAGCTTGATAATTTAAGACTGCACCTGTCTGCTTCACCTGGGCTGGTTATCAAAAATAGGCCACCCCACGTCATTTTTTTAAAAATTATTTATTTATGATATGCAAACATTTTTTGGGTGCGTTTGCCCTCTTCTTTCCAGTATACATATGAAATACAAATTATGTTAATATTAAGTTTTACTTTAAGTTAAGTTTAACTTGAATTTAAAAGTTATATAAATTATTCATCTTTTATTTCTAATATTGTATGTTGTCAGAATAACTTACAACACGGAGTCATTAAAACAATCATGAGATGAGTGTGGTGATTGCTCCTGAGTGATAGTTTTGGTCATCGATTTCTTTCTGTAAAAACAGACACATCAAGGTCTCTTAGTGTCAAAAAGAAAAGAAAAATACAATTTTAATGATAAAACCATCAAGGTGGGAAGAATTGTCCTGACAAATGTGGGTGTAATGTGAAAAAATTTGGAAAAGGTCATGGGATATCAATACTTCTCAAGGCACTGTACATTGATCTGGGCCTTGGTGTCTGCTATGTTCAATGTAATTTCTGCACATGGGCTTGGTTTTCTGTTACTGGAACTTCTATATATCTAGCAATATCAGATCTCTATATTGTTACATTATTCTTATTAATGTCTACTGATTATTTTGGATATGCAAAAGAAGAATAACAAAGTTAATGTTTGAATGAAAAAGATACCAAGGCTAGACAATTTCACAGGTCCTAAGAATAAGACCACTTTGAAAAAATATGTCTCAGTATCTGCATTCAGGTAAAAGTGAGGAACCAAGCAAGAAACAACCAACTGAAGGCAAACTGCTTTTCCTTTTGGAAGAACAAAGACGGGAGGTGAAGTGACCACCGCCAGAATGACCACTTTCCACGATAGGTGAAAAGGAAAGTCTCACAAGGGTTCAAAGACATGAAAGTCTGAATACGGCTGGGGCTACGTGGCGACATATTTCCTGTGAATTGCCTGAGAATTGCTGTCGATCGACACATCGAAGTGTGGCCCCAGGCTTATTCAGGCATGCATGTCTGGGAAAACATGTGGAAAGTGCTGTCGCACAAGACATTAACGGCTTGCAAAGAATCCATTTCTATACAGCCGATCAGGCTGCAAAAAGTGAAAGTCCTATAGAGAAACATAGTGTAAAAGTAAAAAAGGTGCCAGAGAGAGAAAACAAAATTAAAAAAAATTGTAAAAATATTAAAAAAAAGAAAAAAATAATCCCCCATAAATAAAAATATAATATACCCATCAATAAATATTATTATGAAAAAAAAGTAATAATAAAAGTACACATATTTGGTATCGCCGCGACTGGAACTACCTGACCTTTAAAACTGTCCCCCTAGTTAATCCTTTTAGTGAACACGGTAAAAAAAAAAAAAAACAAGAAAAAAGCTATGCATTATCATACTGCCAAACAAAAAAATGGAATAAAACGCAATAAAAAAAAACAATTTAAATAGAAATGGTACCGCTTAAAAACGTAAAACGCAATAAAAAAAACGAATGTAAATAGAAATGGTACCGCTGAAAACGTCATCTTGTCCCACAATAAACAAGCAGCCATACAGCTCCATCAGCCGAAAAATAAAAAAGTTATAGCACTCAGAATAAAGCAATGCAAAAACAATTATTTTTTCTATAAAATAGTTTTTATTGTGGTAAAGCGCCAAAATATAAAAAAATATATATAAATGTGGTACCGCTGTAAATGTACTGACCCGAAGAATAACGCTGCCTTATGAATTTCACCACACACGGAACGGCATAAAAAAAACTAAGAAAAACAATTCCTGAATTGTTGGTTTTTGTTTATTCTGCCTCCCAAAAATTGGAATAGAAAGCGATCAAAAAATTTCAAGTGCCCGAAAATGGTACCAATAAAAACATCAACTTGTCCAGCAAAAAACAAGCAGTCACATGATTCTGTTGGCCGAAATATGGAAAAATTATAGCTCTCAAAATATGGCGATGCAAAAACTAGTCTTTGCAAAAAAAAAAAGTGTTTTTTAGTGTGTGATAGCTGTCAATCATAAAAACCCGATATGAATCTGGTATTGCTGTAATCGCACCGACCCGAAGACCCGAAGTCTAATCACTTATACCTCACGAGGAACGGTGTAAAAAATAAAAAAATAAACTCTAGGGTTAGGGTTATGCTAGGGTTAGGGTTGTGCTAGGGTTAGGGTTGTGCTAGGGTTAGGGTTGTGCTAGGGTTGGAGTTAGGGTTGTGTTGGGATGTTTTCAAAAGTAAAAAAAAAAATAAAAAAAAAATTTGACGATATGCCGGCTAGTGTTGAGCGCAAGTGCTCACTACTTGAGTTTGCATTGGGTGCTTGGGTATGCACAGAGTATCGCGGGTGCTCGAGTGACATGCTCGAGTCTTAGCACATTGTGCTTTGCGGCCAAAAAAGCCTCACGGTGATTGCCTGCCATGCACAAGCAATCCCCGCATGTTTTTTTTTTGGGGTGTCTAATAACCGTGAAACATGCGGGGCGGGGACTCGATCTTGTCACTCGAGCACCCGCGATACATGGTGCATACCTGAGTACCCAATGCCAACTCAAGTAGCAAGCACTTGCGCTTAAGACTAATGACAACTTATTCAATATGATGACCTAATGTTATCAATTTCTGTGTTGTACCTCTGGGTTCAAAATGTTCACTATACCCCTTAATAATATTCTTGAGGGGTGTAGTTTCCAAAATGGGGTCACTTGTGGGGGGTTTCCACTATTTAGGCACATCAGGGGCTCTCCAAACACGACATGGCGTCCGCTCTCAATTCCAGCCAATTTTGCGTTCAAAAAGTCACACAGTGCTCCTTCCCTTCTGAACTCTGCCGTGCGCCCAAACACTGTATTTTCCCCACATACAGGGTATCGGCGTACTCTAGAGAAATTTCACAACAAATAGTATGGTGCAATTTCTTCTGTTACCCTTATGAAAATGCAAAATTGGGGACTGGAAAACATTTTTGTGGGAAAAATGTGAAAATTTTATTTTTACGGCTCAATGATATAAACTTCTGTGAAGCACCTGAGGGGTTCAAGGTGGCTAGCACACATCTAGATAAGATCCCTGAGGGGTCTAGTTTCCAATATGGTGTCACTTGTTGGGGTTTTCCACTGTTTAGGCACATCAGGGGCTCCCCAAACGCAACATGGCGTCCGCTAATTATTCAAGCAAATTTTACAATCAAAAAGCCAAATTGCTCTCCTTCCCTTCCAAACCCTGCAGTACGCCCAAGCAGTGATTTTCCCCAACATATGGGGTATCAGCTCACTCAGGAGAGAGTTCACAACAAGTTGCATGGTGCAATTTCTCCTATTACCCTTATAAAAATGCAAAACTGGGGGCTGAAAAACATTTTTGTAGGAAAAATTGTATTTTCATGGCTACATGTTATAAACTTCTGTGAAGCACCTGGGGGCTCAAGGTGCTCACCACACATCCAAATAAGTTCCATGAGGTGTCTAGTTTCCAAAATAGTATCACTTGTGGGGGGTTTCCACTGTTTAGGCACATCAGGGGCTCTCCAAATGCAACATGACATCCACTAATTATTCAAGCAAATTTTACATTCAAAAAGTTAAATGGAGCTCCTTCCCTTCCGAACCCTGCCATGCACCCAAACAGTGGTTTTCCCCCTTGTTTGGAGTATTGGTTTACTCGGGAGAAATTGCACAACAAATTGCATGTTGCAATTTCTCCTGTTACCCTTATAAAAATGCAAAACTGGGGGCTGAAAAACATTTTTGAAGGAAAAATGTGAAAATTTTATTTTCATGGCTACATGTTATAAACTTCTGTGAAGCACCTGGGGGTTCAAGGTGCTCACCACACATCTATATAAGTTCCCTGAGGGGTCTAGTTTACAAAATGGTATCACTTGTGGGAGGTTTCCACTATTTAGGCACAACAGGGGTTCTCCAAACGCAACGTGGCATCTGCTAATTATTCAAGCAAATTTTACATTCAAAAAGTCAAATGGCGCTCCTTCCCTTCTGAGCCCTGCTGTGCACCCAAACAGTCGTTTTTCCCCACGTATGGGATATCTGCATGCTCAGGGGAAATTGGACAACTAATTTTGGAGTCAACTTTTAACCCTTATAGATCCCTAATAAAAAAAAAAAAATGTGGTTCCAAAATTGTGCTGATGTAAAGTAGACATGTGGGACATGGTATTTATTAACTATTTTGTGTGACATACAGTACAGACCAAAAGTTTGGACACACCTTCTCATTTAAAGATTTTTCTGTTTTCATGACTATGAAAATTGTACATTCACACTAAAGGCATCAAAACTATGAATTAACACATGTGGAATTATATACTTAACAAAAAAGTGTGAAACAACTGAAAATATGTCTTATATTCTAGGTTCTTCAAAATAGCCACCTTTTGCTTTGATGACTGCTTTGCACACTCTTGGCACTCTTGTATCTCTCTGATTTAAGGGAATAAAAATAAAAATGTTGAAAATTGCGAAATTTTCAACATTTTTGCGAAATTTACGATTTTTTCACAATTAAACGCAAGTGATATTGAAGAAATGTTACCACCATCATGAAGTACAATCAGCGGAATCAGTTGAAGTGTTCCAGAGGTATTAGCTCATAAAATGACAATGGTCAGATTTGTAAAAATTGGCCTGATCATTAAAGTGCAATCCACCCTCGGGGGTAAAGGGGTTAAAAAGCAATCCAGAGTACACTATTTTTCTGCTCACTGCAGAATAAAGCCAGATCTGTTCCATATTTCAGCGATAAAAATCCAGAAATTTGAACTGAACGTGGAAAATATTGGCCTTCTTTTCCATTCTGTTGCAGTGTGTCGGTGAAGCTATTCACACTAGGTCTCTGTGTAGAATAAGATTAGTAAATTACAGGCCTACAATTTAAAGCCGTGGTTCTCTGTCAGACATATCACCGAAAAGACTTCAAAAATCATACATTTCTTTCATTTTCATTCCATTGTAGTGTGTCGGTGAAGCTATTTTTCCGTGTAGAATAATATTAGTAAATTACAGGCCTGCTATTTAAATTCATGGCTCTCTGTGAGACGTATCACATATAACTGCGTTCCAAAATCAGCCATTTCTCGTGAACATGGAACATATTGTCTGTAACGGGTCTGGGAGGTGGAACCTCTGAGCAACTATACAAGGGGGCCGTCCTTGTAAGGAGGCGGGAGGCTCCCAGGGAAGACGGGCAGGTAGTCACGGCAAGGACAGGGACAGTCTCTGGGTAGAGGGGCAGGTAGTCACGGCAAGTGACAGGGACAGTCTCTGGGTAGAAGGGCAGGAAGTCACAGCAAGTGACAGGGACAGTCTCTGGGTAGAAGGGCTGGTAGAAGGGCTGGTAGTCACGGCAAGTGACAAGGACAGTCTCTGGGTAGAAGGGCAGGTAGTCACGGCAAGTGACAGGGACAGTCTCTGGGTAGACTAGCAGACAGGTAGAAGGTGGACGCTCCCAGGTGAGCGGGCAAGAGTCTCTGGACGGCCAGGTGGTCACGGCAAGTGACGGCAGAGCCTCCAGGTAGGCTAGCGGGCAGGTAGCAGGTGAGCGCTCCCAGGTGAGCGGGCAAGAGTCTCTGGACAGGCAGGTGGTCACAGCAAGTGACGGCAGAGCCTCCAGGTAGGCTAGCAGGCAGGTAGCAGGTGAACGCTCCCAGGTGAGCGGGCAAGAGTCTCTGGACAGGCAGGTGGTCACAGCAAGTGATGGCAGAGCCTCCAGGTAGGCTAGCAGGCAGGTAGCAGGTGAGTGCTCCCAGGTGAGCGGGCAAGAGTCTCTGGACAGGCAGGTGGTCACAGCCAGTGACGGCAGAGCCTCCAGGTAGGCTAGCAGGCAGGTAGCAGGTGAGCGCTCCCAGGTGAGCGGGGAGGCTGGTCCATAGACAGACTGACAGGTGTCGGAAGGCAGACCGTCGGGCCGCAGGCTTGCAAGCAGGTAAGCGGATATCAGGCATGTATCAAGCAGGAATCTGGCAGGTGACTGGCAGGTAACAGGCAGGAATCTGGCAGGTGAGTGGCAGGTAACTGGTAACGGGACCTGAGGGCTGAAGCAGAGTGAAGGCTTTGCAACAACATTGCTCGGGCACCTCCATTTTGGAGGAGGTGCCTTATATATGGAGAGGTCCTCCGGCCATTGGCCGGGGACTCCTTAGGACGGCGCGCGCGGCCCCTTTAAGAGAAGGGGAGCGCGCGCGTGCCCTAAGCACAGAGGCCGGGAAGCAGCGCGCGCTGCCAGCAGAGCGGGAGGAAGCCGCCGGGCACGGAGCGGAGAGGTGAGGGGAACGGCGTCCCTGCCTAGCAGGGGGCAGGGACGCCGATGCTACAGTACCCCCCCCTTTAGGCCCCCCTTTTTTAGGCCAGAGAGAAATTTAGCAAGGATGAGAGGGGCATGGATGTTCTCCCGGGGCTCCCATGTTCTCTCCTCAGGACCAAACCCCTTCCAACCTACCAAAAAAAAGTCTTTCCTCTTACCCTCTTAGTGGCCAGAATACTCTCTACCTCAAAGACGTCTTCAGCGGAAACCGGAGCAGGAGGAGTACCTGGATTGTCGGAAAAAGAGTTAAAGACAACGGGTTTGAGGAGAGATACGTGGAAGGAGTTGGGAATCCGTAAGGTGGCCGGGAGTTTTAATTTGTAGGCCACTGGATTAATTTGCCTGAGGATTTCGAAAGGACCGATGAAGCGAGGACCTAACTTGTAGGAGGGTATCTTGAGCCGTACATGTTTGGAAGAGAGCCAAACCTTGTCTCCCGGATGGAATTGAGGCGGATCCAGACGTCTCTTATCAGCATATCGCTTCATCCGCTCAGAGGACTGAAGAAGTGCAGACCTAGTACTCTCCCATATGGTAGAAAACTCGCTGACAAGGGTTGTCCACAGAGGCGGAGACGGGAAACGGAATCCGGGGGTGCTGGCCATAGACAATAAAGAACGGGGACTTGGAAGAGGATTCGCTCTCGTGGTTATTATAAGAGAACTCGGCCCAAGGAAGGAGGTCCACCCAATCAGAATGGTGGGCATTAACAAAGTGCCGGAGATAGCTGGTAAGGATCTGATTGATCCGCTCCACTTGACCATTGGACTGAGGGTGGTAAGCGGAGGAGAAGTCCAGGGTGACGTCCAGCAGTTTACATGTGGCTCTCCAGAAGCGTGAGGTAAACTGAACCCCTCGATCCGACACGATGTGGAGGGGTAGGCCATGGAGACGGAAGATATGGCGAATAAAGTCCTTAGCCAGCTCAGGTGCAGACGGAAGACCAGGCAGGGGAATGAAGTGGGCCATTTTAGAGAAGCGGTCCGCGACCACCCTAATGACAGTACACCCGGCAGAGACAGGAAGATCGGTAATGAAGTCCATAGCGATGTGTTGCCACGGGGCAACAGGTATGGGAAGCGGCAGGAGATGACCAGCTGGTAAGTGTCTGGGAACTTTGTTGCGGCCACAAGATGAACAGGCAGAGACGAAGTCTACCACATCCTTACGCAGGGTAGACCACCAGTAATGCCGGGAAATGAGTAGGAAGGTCTTCTTTTGGCCGGCATGGCCAGCTAGTTTAGAAGAATGACCCCAGCGAAGAACCCTCTCACGGTCTGGAGGCGCCACGAACGTCTTGCTGGGTGGAAGACGAGTCAAATCCAAGGGGGCCACATTCATCACCTTGGAGGGGTCGATAATGTGCATAGGCTCCTCCTCTTGGTCGGAGGACAGGAAGTATCGGGACAAGGCATCAGCTTTGACATTTTTGTCCACCGGGCGGAAATGAAGGATGAAATCGAAGCGGGCAAAAAACAAAGACCACCGGGCCTGACGTGGATTAAGTCTCTAGGCATTTTGGAGATATGCCAGGTTCTTGTGATCCGTGTAGATGATCACCGGGTATAGAGCCCCTTCAAGCAGGTAACGCCATTCCTCCAGCGCCAATTTAACGGCAAGCAGTTCTCGGTCTCCTATGGAGTAATTGTGCTCAGAGGAGGAGAAGATTTTAGAGAAAAAGCCGCAGGTTACCATTCTCCCGGAGGAAGACTTTTGGGTGAGCACCGCTCCGGCTCCAGAGGAGGAGGCATCAACCTCCAGGTAGAACTGTTTGTTGCAGTCCGGACGGTGCAGCACAGGGGCAGAGGAGAAGGCTTATTTCAGGGAAAGGAAGGCCTCCTCAGCTTCGGATGACCATACCTTGGGATTTGCTCCCTTACGGGTGAGCGCAGATATGGGCGCAGTCTGTGACGAGAAGTGAGGAATGAAGAGACGATAGTAATTAGCGAAGCCCAGGAATCGCTGTATTGCCTTCAAGCCCTCCGGACGGGGCCACTTTAGGACAGCAGAGAGCTTCTCGGGATCCATTCGCAAGCCTGTCTGGGAGATAACATAGCCCAGGAAAGGAAGAGAGGTCTGCTCAAAAAGGCACTTCTCGTATTTAGCATAGAGGTGGTTCTGCCTGAGCCTAAGCAGGACCTGACGAACATCCCTCCGGTGTGTGGGAAGATCCGGAGAGAAGACCAAGATGTCGTCCAGGTATACCACCACGCAGGAGTAAAGAAGGTCACGGAAGATGTCGTTGACCAGTTCTTGGAAGATGGCGGGAGCATTGCAGAGACCGAAGGGCATCACACGGTACTCATAGTGTCCGTCCCGGGTATTAAATGCTGTTTTCCACTCGTCTCCCTGACGGATACGGACTAGGTTATATGCTCCGCGTAGATCCAGCTTGGAGAAGATCCTGGCGCCTTTAAGACGATCAAATAACTCAGAGATGAGCGGAAGGGGGTATTTATTTTTAACCGTGATCTGATTGAGTCCTCTATAGTCAATACAGGGGCGAAGCAAGCCATCTTTATTTTTGACAAAGAAGAATCCGGCTCCAGCCGGGGAAGTAGACTTCCGGATGAATCCCCTGGCCAGATTCTCCTCTATGTACTCAGACATGGCCCGGGTTTCTGCCGCAGACAACGGATAAATATGCCCACGGGGTGGAGTGGCACCAGGTACCAGGTCAATCGGGCAATCATTTGGCCTATGAGGAGGCAATGTCTCTGCTTCCTTCTTACCGAAGACGTCAGCATAGGGCCAGAAAGGAGCCGGAAGACCGGGTAAATTAGCTGGGATAGGTGGAGGACGAACCGGACGAACCGGAACCAGGCAGGTCTTATGGCAGGCCGGCCCCCACCGGAGTACTTCACCGGAATGCCAGTTCAACACGGGTTCATGTGTCTGGAGCCAAGGTAGACCTAGCAATAGGGAGTGGGAAAGTCCGGACAACACATGGAAGGAGATTACCTCAGAGTGCAGCATTCCCACCTGCAGGGTTATGGGCTCCGTGACGAGCAGGATGGTCACCGGAAGGAGTCTTCCATCCACGGAGGTGACTGACAAAGGTTCAGCCAGAGACTTGGTGGGAATACGGTATTTCTCAACCAGGGACTGAGAGATGAGGTTTCCAGCGGATCCAGAGTCCAGGTGGGCGAGTTCAAAGTGACGGTTCTCTCCCCAGGAGATAGATACAGACAAAGTCAGGGTTGGAGAGGACTTATTTCTGTCTAGGGCGAACTCTTCGAGCGGTCCTAGACACTGGAGTTTCCCGGCCTCTCCGGGCAGGAACGAATCAGGTGCTCCTTACTGCCACAATAGAAGCAGCTCCCCTCGGCTCGGCGTGACTCTTGGCGAGATTTGACCAACTTGGTCTGGTCGATCTGCATGGACTCGGGTGAGTGCGCCCGGGGAGTGACAGAAGAGGAGACAGGTTTCTGGAAAGTAGGAGCTAGGCGGGGAAACCCTCTCTCATGGGTGGTCTCTTTGGTACGTTCTTGAAACCGGATGTCAATCCGGGTAGCCAGAGACACCAGGTCATTCAGGGTGGTAGGAATGTCCCGACCGGTGAGCTCATCTTTAATCCGACCTGAAAGGCCCTCCCAGAAGATGGACACCAGGGCCTCATTATCCCAGACAAGCTCAGAAGTGATGGTGTGGAACCGTATGGCATATTGGCCCACGGTGAGACTCCCTTGGCGGAGACGTAGCAAAGAGGAGGCAGATGAGGTCTTTCATCCCGGTTCATCGAAGACCCTTCGGAAAGCAGTGAGGAAAGACGACAGGTCGGACACCAGGGGATCCCCTCTCTCCCACAGAGGGTTAAGCCATGCCAGTGCCTCCCCAGTGAGATGGGACATGATGAATGCCACTTTGGCTCGGTCGGAGATAAACTGGTGGGCCAGGAGTTCAAAGTGCAGGGTGCACTGGTTTATGAAGCCCCGAGCTTGAGCGGGGTCGCCTCCATAGCGAGGAGGTGCAGAAAGCCGGGGACCGGGGCAGGATGCCATGGTATTGGTGGGCAGCGGCGCTGCCGGGTTGCGAGTCATGACACTAGCGGTGGTTGCTGGTGGAGCAGTCAGAGTGTCCAGGCGAGAGTTGACATTCCGCAGGTGGCTCAGGATGGACTCCTGTTGGGACCTCTGACGGGACAGTTCATGGCATAGGTCCGAGAGCGAGGGAGTTTGGGTGCCACTGGGTTCCATGGCCCGAGCAAACTGTAACGGGTCTGGGAGGCGGAACCTCTGAGCAACTATACAAGGGGGCGGTCCTTGTAAGGAGGCGGGTGGCTCCCAGGGAAGACGGGCAGGTAGTCACGGCAAGGACAGGGACAGTCTCTGGGTAGAGGGGCAGGTAGTCACGGCAAGTGACAGGGACAGTCTCTGGGTAGAAGGGCAGGTAGTCACAGCAATTGACAGGGACAGTCTCTGGGTAGAAGGGCTGGTAGTCACGGCAAGTGACAAGGACAGTCTCTGGGAAGAAGGGCAGGTAGTCACGGCAAGTGATAGGGACAGTCTCTGGGTAGACTAGCAGACAGGTAGAAAGTGGACGCTCCCAGGTGAGCGGGCAAGAGTCTCTGGACGGCCAGGTGGTCACGGCAAGTGACGGCAGAGCCTCCAGGTAGGCTAGCGGGCAGGTAGCAGGTGAGCGCTCCCAGGTGAGCGGGCAAGAGTCTCTGGACAGGCAGGTGGTCACGGCAAGTGACGGCAGAGCCTCCAGGTAGTCTAGCAGGCAGGTAGCAGGTGAGCGCTCCCAGGTGAGCGGGCAAGAGTCTCTGGACAGGCAGGTGGTCACAGCAAGTGACGGCAGAGCCTCCAGGTAGGCTAGCAGGCAGGTAGCAGGTGAGCGCTCCCAGGTGAGCGGGCAAGAGTCTCTGGACAGGCAGGTGGTCACAGCAAGTGACGGCAGAGCCTCCAGGTAGGCTAGCAGGCAGGTAGCAGGTGAGCGCTCCCAGGTGAGCGGGCAGGCTGGTCCATAGACAGACTGACAGGTGTCGGAAGGCAGACCGTCGGACCGCAGGCTTGCAAGCAGGTAAGCGGATATCAGGCAGGTATCAAGCAGGAATCTGGCAGGTGACTGGCAGGTAACAGGCAGGAATCTGGCAGGTGACTGGCAGGTAACTGGTAACGGGACCTGAGGGCTGAAGCAGAGTGAAGGCTTTGCAACAACATTGCTCGGGCACCTCCATTTTGGAGGAGGTGCCTTATATATGGAGAGGTCCTCCGGCCATTGGCGGGGGACTCCTTAGGACGGCGCGCGCGGCCCCTTTAAGAGAGGGGGAGCGCGCGCGCGCCCGCCCTAAGCACAGAGGCCGGGAAGCAGCGCGCGCTGCCAGCAGAGCGGGTGGAAGCCGCCGGGCACGGAGCGGAGAGGTGAGGGGAACGGCGTCCCTGCCTAGCAGGGGGCAGGGACGCTGACGCTACATTGTCCTCCATTTAAAATGGGCAAGGTGCGTGGCAAGGGACGGGGAAGAGGACGTGATGGTGCAGGCAGAGGCCGAGGACATGGGCAAGGTGAAATTGTGCCACAACAAATACCCACATCTTGTCGCTCGACTTTCCTGTCCCAATTACTAGGGGACCGCAGAGCACCACTACTGAACACAGAGCAGTGTGAAAAGGTTATTGGTTGGATAGCAGATAATGCTTTCAGTCACTTGGCCACCACCACCTCCACCCTGTCTTCCACACGGTCAAGTCTCAGTAGCCGTGAGTCTGGACCACATATTTCTCACCCAGATCCTCCTTCCTCCCACTATGCCGAGTGCCCGGAGACAACTGATCCAACACTTGGACACTCAGAAGAGCTGTTCACTTTTCCATTTGTAGATTTGGGCCTCTCGCCCCACCAGCTTCAAGAGAGTCAAGAGGAGAACGTGTGTAGCGTGCACAAATATTGGAGCAGCCACAGTTACACGAAGGCGACAGTGGTAAAGTGCAATTACTGTCGCAAGAGATGGATGATGATGATGAGACACAATTGCCAGAAAGTCAGGAGGAGGACCACGGTGCGGAAGTGGAAGACGAGGTGGTGGATGATATAGTAACTGATCCAACCTGGCAGGGGGACACACAGAGCGGGGACAGCAGCACATAGGGGGAGGGAGGCGTAGCACCACAACAGGCAGGAAGAAGCAGTGTGGTGGCCACAGACACAAGACGAGAAAGCGTTCCTCGTAACGCCAACATGACGGAAGTTGCCAGTACAACTATTAGGTCACCCGAGTCTGGTTATTTTTTTAAAGACTCTGCAGATAACCCCAAAAAGGTCATTTGCACCACCTGTTAGGCCAGCATCAGGGGTAACAAAACTAGCAGCCTGACCACCACCAGCATGATCAGGCACATGGTAGCAAACCACCTGACTAAGTGGGCCAAACCGCAGGGTCCAGCAACAGTGTCTGCGGGTGACACCACTGCTTCTTCCGCTGCTGTGCGTGCACGCCAATCTCCTGTCCATGGCGCATGCCAAGATGCCTCCTGCCCTGCACACTCTCAAGTAGCACCATCAGTAAGCATGTCCATGTCCTTGTTCCAGAGCAGCGTTCAGTTGTCCCTACGCCAGTCCTTGGAACGCAAGCGCAAATACACAGCTAATGCCCCACAGGTCACACTACTAAATTCACACATTTCGCGAATGCTTGCACTTGAAATGTTGCCTTTTAGGTTCGTGGAGACGGCAGCTTTCCGCAACCTGATGGTGGTGGCCGTCCCTCGGTACTCGGTCCCCAGCCGCCAGTATTTCTCCCGGTGTGCCGTCCCAGCATTACACGAGCATGTGTCCCACAATATTAGACGTGCCCTCAACAACACAGTTATTGAGAAAGTCCACCTAACCACGGAAACGTGGACAAGTGCTTGTGGGCAGGTACGGTACGTCTTGCTGACGGCACACTGGGTTAACATAGTGGAAGCCGGGACCCAGTCGGACCTTGGGATGGAACATGTCCTCTCGATGTCAAGGATTGCGGGCCCTGGGTCAGTCAGGGTTACTCCCACATTCTACAGCTCCTGCACCTCCTCTTTAGCATCCATCTCTGAAATGACCACATCAGTCGCAAGCTGGAAGCACTGCAGCACTGCCTCGGCCAAGTGGCAACAGGCTGTGCTGAAGCTAATATGCTTAGGTGACAAACCACACAATGCTGAAGAGTTGTGGACAGCTCTGAAAGAGCAGGAAGATCTGTTGCTGACACCGCTGACTCTACAGCTAGGCATGGTCGTATGTGACAATGACCGGAATCTGGTGGCAGCTCTGAGGCGAGGCGAGCCCACACAAGTACCATGCCTGGCCCATGTGCTTAACCTCATGGTTCAGCAATTTCTCAAAACCTACCCAGATCTGCTTGTCAAAGTACGCTGCCTGTGTGCCCAGTTTAGAAAGTCAGCTACAGCTTCAGCCGCCCTTGCCGACTTCAGCAGCGTTTGCAGCTTCCAGCTCACCGACTGATCTACGATGTCCCCACGCGTTGGAACTGTACACTAGTGTTGAGCCACCCCCGTAGTGTTCGGTTTCGGTTCATCGAACACCGGTATGTTCGCCGAACTGTTCTTCGAACACCGTTAAAACCAATGGCAGGCAAACAAAAACACATAGAAACACATAGAAAACACCTTCAAAAGTGTCCAAAAGCTGACAAACTGCTCAGAAGACACAACTAACACATGGAAAAGTGACAAGTACATATAGTCATGCGAAAAGAAAAGAGGTGGAGGAGTAAAAGGAGGGGGAGACACAGATATAGGCATGTCATGTCCTTCTAAAACCAAGAAAGGCTGGAGTAAAAATCTAAAATCAGCCTACCAACACCCAGACGTCATGACAAGAAAATTAAAAAAAGAAATATCTTTAGGTAGAATGGTGGTTCCATTCAGAACACTTTCCTTACAAGACGTAGTGGTATCACTGTTGGGAGTCGTGCCAAAAACGGAACCCAATACATTCGGACTAATCCACCATTTGTCATATCCAAGGGGCAGGTCAGTAAACGAGAACATCGACGCGGAACCAAGTACAGTAGTATATACTGTACATCCTTTGACAAGGCAATCAGGTGGGTCAAGAAGTTGGGAAGGGGCACCCTAATGGCCAAAACAGACATTGAGGGGTCGCCTATTGGGCTGCTTCTGGGAAGGAGCATACTATATAGATCGCTGTTTGCCCATGGGGTGCTCCAGATCCTGCTCACTATTTGAGGCGTTTAGTTGCTTCCTCGAATGGGTTGTCATGGATGTTTCTAAGGGGCCACAGATTATCCATTACCTCGACAACTTCTTATGCCTGGGCCCAAAAGATTTGCCACAGTGTGAATACACGCGGTAGTCCACCTGTGAGAAGGAGAGAGCTGGAGGGAGAGTGGACACCACAGAGCCGAGGGGTTAGATGGAGAACAGAAGAAGGAAAGAGGGCGAGGGAGGTAAGTGAGTACGGTGGAAGGCCGACCTGAGCTCCCCCACGTTCCTGCTGGATGGGGAACAGCCCTTGGAAGAAAAGCCGCTTGCGCATCCCTTTGAGATTACGGGCGCGAGCGGGCAGAGGGACTACGCTGGAGTGCGAAGCCGACACGGCCAGTCCGTTCCTGCCCGTGCGACCTCCGTGTCGCCGGGTTTGTGCCAGAGCCGAGGTGGACCCTGACGGCCAGCCCCCCTCTCCCAAAACTGGTGCCTGTCCGCTGGTGGGTCAAGACCCCCCGCGGTGGAGGCAGGTCTAATCTCTGTAATTTAAATTGGCTCTGTAATTTGAATGAGTACACTTTAAATCCTTTTACAAGGATCTATTGGAGGGGAAGTCTGATGTCAGCAGCCGCGGTAATTCCAGCTCCAGTAGCGTCCACTAAAGCTGCTGCAGTTAAAAAGCTTTTATAAGGATCGAGCTTGGCGTAACACCGCAAGGCATGCTACCGCCAGTCCCAGCCCCCTTGCCTTGGGGCGCCTCCCCGATGCTCTTCACTGAGTGTCCCGGGGGCCCGAAGCATTTCCTTTGAAAAAATTAAGTGTCCAATCCACAAGTTGTGTAGCTTGCTTAACAGCTGGGCTACTCCGCTGACTAGCAGACACTGCTACTAGGCCCAAAGTATTGCCTGGGCTAGATGCAGTTAAAAATTAGTAATTAGATCTAAAGGCGATGGCTACTCCACTGACTAGCAGACACTGAAGCTTTGGAGCAGACCTCTGATTCCCAGGCTATAGTAAACAGCTCTTCAGACTCAACCATCTGTGTAACCCCAAGCCATAGTGTATGTAGTTTCTAATGGTTAAAGGGGGGGGGAGACCCGACCCACCTGGAATTGATGATGCCAACGTCATGTAAAACACAGCAAGGGGACTCCAAAAAGAGTCTCCGTTTTTTCCAAAAATTGTGGCACAGACACCACTTTAGTGGCATCAATTGTCCCAGAGTTGCTTAAAATGGTTGGTGAGGTGATTTTCCAAAATCCTCAAGCTTTTAGTCTCCCCAGGATGACACAGGTGGGGCAGATGGTGGTTGGTCTGGCCCA
Source organism: Phyllobates terribilis (assembly GCF_046119375.1). NCBI lineage: Eukaryota > Metazoa > Chordata > Amphibia > Anura > Dendrobatidae > Phyllobates > Phyllobates terribilis. The sequence continues at coordinate 320,070,531 of NW_027362764.1, read as the reverse complement.
TTAGGCCACATTGTAGCACAGTGAGCTTCGCACTACAACTTATGCTTCATATCCATGTGACAGTTCAAGCATAAAGTACTCAAACTATTGTTTTTTGGGCCTCTACTTAGCTTTTGGTGACAAATGTTACAGATAACATGAGTTGGGTCATCCTTAGCGATCTCAAAAAATGCCCAGGCTATGCAAGGTTTAGAGCCCATGCGACTCTGCTACTAGCAATACTAGCAAATGATTGCCTGGGTTAGATGCAGTAAAAAATAGTTATTAGATACACAGGCGGTGCAGCTTGCTTCACAGCTGGGCTACTACGCCCAAAGTATTGGTAGACTCTATACTAAATAAGGAAGGAGTCACTGACTGTGGTGGCCCCTCCATGGGCCGTGGCGATTGGTCATCCCCTTTTGCTGCCCTTTACTCAACGAATTCACAAACATCTCCCGTCGGTTTGGAGTCCCATTATGCCCAACAAAAACCATAGGCCCCACAACAAAGCTATTGTTCTTAGGCATCGAAATCGACACCACAGCAAGGTTGTTCTGCATCCCATGGGAAAAAGTACCAAAACATTACACCTGATCGAGGGTTTTTGCGCAGTATGGAAAGTAACACTACAGCAGATGCAAGTATTACTAGGTCTCCTCGTGTTTTCGAGCCGGGTGATGCCAGTCGGAAGGGTTTTTTCTCGTCATTTATCGCCCGCAACAAAAGGGGCATCAAAACCGAGTCATAGAATCAGAATCAGCAGGCAGCTACGGGCGGACTTAGAGGTGTGGAAAACCTTGTTATAATCATTCAACGGTCACACGTTATTTATGTCAGCAGAACAGTCCAACATTGAACTAAGATAATTCACCGGGGAGGCAGAATCAGGCGGATATGCAGCGATACTAAATAACCAATGGTGCACAAGCTTATGGCCTCCGTATTGAGCAGAATAAGTGCTGACAAAAAAACAGACACTCCTGGAACTCTTCCCAATAGTGGTAGCAATAGAAATATGGGGCGCGCGCCTGGCTTACAAGAATATATGCTTCATAACAAAAAACACCAGCCTAGCGCACTGCATTAATAAGATGGCATCATCGTCTCTCCCAGTGCTAGGCTTACTACGCCGGCTAGCATTTCTGTGCCAAAAACACAATATATATGGGTCCGCACTAGCCTCGATGCTGAGGGGTCTAACGCTGCTGCTAATGCTTTATCACAATTCAATTGGCAGATTTTCACAGAGCTCCTCCCCGATGCCCACCCATCGGGCAAGACTTGGACAGCAACCCCTTGTCCTGCAGTCACCATAGTTACCCAGTGCCCAGTCAGCGACATGTAACGCCCCTGTCCATGCCTATTCGTCCAAGTGTCTGTGGTGAAATGCACCTTGTCACACACAGAGTTTCTCAAAGAAGTGGTGATGTTGTGTGCGACATGCTGGTGTAGCGCAGGCACACCTTTCTTTGAGAAGTAGTGCCGACTGGACATCTGGTACTGGTGCACTGCGACAGACATAAGGTCTCGAAAATCCTCTGTGTCCACCAGGCGGAAAGGCAGCATTTCTGTAGCCAACAGCTTGCAGATGGTGAAATTCAACCTCTTAGCTTTGTCATGGCTAGGAGGAAATGGTCTTTTACTTGTCCACATCTGAGGGACCGAGGGCTGGCTGTTGTGCTTAGACGGGGTTGAGTAGGGTGTCTCCGGCAAACTTGCCGGTCTGTGAGGAAGATGCAGGCGGACATGTTAGGTTGCCTTGATCCAAAGGTGGTGCTCTCGATGTCGGAGAGTGCTCAACACCAGCTGGTGTTTCCACTTTCAAATTAAATGATGACCTGCCAATCACACTGGCTGTTGCGGGTAAAGAGGTGGCAGGTCTGCGTCCAAAAACATGTGTGACTGCTGCCCCCCCAGTCACAGAGGATGAAGAGGCCGTGGATACACAAGATGGGGCAGACGGTGGTTGGCCCGGCCCGCTAGGCCGCATTGTAGCACAGTGAGCTTCCCACTGCAACTTATGCTTCATATCCATGTTACGGTTCATGCATGAAGTACTCAAACTATGGATTTTTTGGCCTCTACTTAGTTTTTGGTGACAAATATTACAGATAACACGAGTTGGGTCATCCTCATCGATCTGAAAAAATGCCCAGGCTATGCAAGGCTTTGAGCCCATGCGACCTGAAGAGCCACCACGACTTGTGGTCAGAGGCAGAGTTGTGGCTGAGGATGCAGTTGTTGATGTGCTTCCAGTACTCTGTCTCTGTCCAGGAAGGCGCAACCTAACCTCATCGTCAATAGCATCCTCCTCCACCGCCGATGCTGACCTCATCGACTGGCTGACGGTGGGTTGACAGAAAGTGAGATCTCCAACCTCGTCATCATCACCCTGTGTGTTCTCACAACCGTCGTCCTCAGAGCCAACCTCTTCCTGCCCTGACCGAAAAGTCAAGTTGTCGCTCCAATCAGGTATTTGAGTCTCATCATCGTCTTCATCATTGTCTCCACCAACAGGAGTTACAGTTTGGGAACGAGGGTCTACATTATGCTCAGAACCTTCTTCATCTGGTCCTGGATCCGACTCATAAAGATTCTGGGCATCAGTGCAGATCATTTCCTTGTTTGGATTCACAGAAGCTCTGGAGCAGACCTCCGATTCCCAGGCTATAGTATGAGTAAACAGCTCTGCAGACTCAACCATCTGTGTTACCCCATACTCAGACGGGCAGCTGGAGACTTGGGAGCTGTGAGGAAGCAAGTGCGATTGGGGTGACACCTCTGAGGACTGGAGTATTTGTGATGTTGAAGTTGAGGTGGAGGAGAGCCCACTTGAAGGAGCACTTGATATCCGTTGAAGCACCTGCTGTTTTTGTGCCTTATCTGGAATTTGTAGCACTGGGCGTGTTCGTAAGAAAGGGATCTTATCACATTGTCCACAAAAAGAAGTAGACATCTTAGTTTGGCTGGAAGATGGTCTTTCTTCTGCAGATGTTACTGTTGCTTTAACACCTACCCCACGGACACAACCTTTTTTCCCTTTCCAACATGCCTATTCCCCTTTACACCAGCAGCAGGCCTTTTGCCACTCATTTTGGTGGTTAACTAATTGACAACTCTGTAGTTGTTTACACCAAAAACGATGGATGGAAACCGAACAGAGCTGAGTGGCCAAACTGTGGTACTAGCCCAAAAGGATTGGCTGGGTTAGATGCAGTAAACAATTTTATTAGATACACAGGTGGTGTAGCTTGGTACAGATGGGCTGCTACAATGAGTAACAGACACTGCTACAGGCCCAAAATTATTTACTGGGCTAGATGCAGTAAAAAATTGTTATTAAATTCAAAGGTGGTGTAGCTTGGTACAGATGGGCTACTACAATGAGTAACAGACACTGCTACAGGCCCAAAATTATTTACTGGGCTAGATGCAGTAAAAAAATGTTATTAAATTCAAAGGTGGTGTAGCTTGGTACAGATGGGCTACTGCAATGAGTAACAGACACTGCTACAGGCCCAAAATTATTTACTGGGATAGATGCAGTAAAAAATTGTTATTAAATTCAAAGGTGGTGTAGCTTGGTACAGATGGGCTACTACAATGAGTAACAGACACTGCTACAGGCCCAAAATTATTTACTGGGCTAGATGCAGTAAAAAATTGTTATTATATTCAAAGGTGGTATAGCTTGGTACAAATGTGCTACTACAATGAGTAACAGACACTGCTACTATGCCCAAAATTATTTACTGGCCTAGATTCAGTAAAAAATTGTTATTAAATTCAAAGGTGGTGTAGCTTGGTACAGATGGGCTACTACAATGAGTAACAGACACTGCTACAGGCCCAAAATTATTTACTGGGCTAGATGCAGTAAAAAATTGTTATTAAATTCAAAGGTGGTGTAGCTTGGTACAAATGTGCTACTACAATGAGTAACAGACACTGCTACAGGCCCAAAATTATTTACTGGGCTAGATGCAGTAAAAAAATGTTATTAAATTCAAAGGTGGTGTAGCTTGGTACAGATGGGCTACTACAATGAGTAACAGACACTGCTACTATGCCCAAAAGGTTTTACTTGGCTAGGTGCAGTAAAAAAATGGTATTTGATAAACAGGTGGTGTAGCTTGCAACACAGATAGGCTACTCCACTGACTAACACACACTGCTAGAGGCCCAAAAAGATTGGCTTAGTTAGATTAAGCCAAATGCTGAGAAAAACACTTGCACAGCACTGGCACAGACCTGCCTAGCAAAAAGTTCTAGGAACTGCTGTAACAGCCCTAAAAAGGGCTGCAATTACAACTAGTCCCTACTCCCTAAACCTATCTGTCTATTCAAGAGCACAGACCTGCCTGGCAAAAAGTGCTAGGAACTGCTGTAACCTAGCCCTCAAAAGGGCTGCAATTACAACTAGTCCCTACTCCCTAAACCTTTCTGTCTATTTAAGAGAAAATTTGCTTGCAATTCACAGTTACACAATATAGAGCTAACAGCAGCAGCGGTGCCGTCTAACACTCAGCTGCAGCAGTGAGAAAATGGTGGCGACGGGGAAAATGGCTGGGTCTTATAGGGCAAGGACATGTGACATACACAGCCAATGACACATGCCCTTGCTTGTGTGAAAAAAAAGCACTTTGCTGCGTGTGTGCGCTGCTGATAGGCTGACCGACTGCACCGCCCTACTGTAAATGTGGGAAAGAGAAAAAAAAATGGAGATCGGCATTATTTCTGCAGAGATCCATCCCCTGCCCCTCCCCCTGCCCGCTGTACACTGAAAATGTGTATTAACATTGATTAACAGTATTACTGTGAAAAAATCCAGTTACGATTTTGGTGCACGAACAGTTAACGTACATAACCTCGAACAGCCGGATTTTTTGCTCGAACACCGCCCAAAACAGCTCGAATTTGAGATTGGCGAACAGTTCGAGTCGAACACCGCTCATCTCTACTGTACACTGCAGATGTTAGGAAGGATTTGTGAGCAGAAGAGGGCAGTTGTTGACTACCAGCATCAACAAGGCCGTCGGTTTTCAGGTCAGACTCCACACATAAGACCACAGGAGTGGACACGGATGTCAGGCATATGTACCATCCTCCAAAACTTTGAGGACTCCACCAAGATGGTGAGCGGCGATGACGCCATAATTAGTATCACCATCCTGCTTCTCTGTCTTCTGAAATGCTCTCTGCTCTCAATTAAAGAGGATACATTACAGGCGGAGCACAATGAGATTGAGCAAGGAACCATACAGGGTGATTACACACAGCCTAACCTCATCTCATCCCAACGTGGATTGGGTGACAATGAGGAAGAGGAGGAGGAGGAAGAACAGGAGCTATTTTCCTGCGCTATAGACGGTACTACCTGCACAGCTGTCATACAGTCTGTTCAGCGTGGCTGGCCTGAGGACAAGGAGGAGGAGGAAGAGGAGGTGGATGAGGGGGAGAGCATGATCAGTAGTTCTCTTGGTGAGGACACGGAAGTCTTGCCTCTTTGCAGTCTGGCACAAATAGCTGAGTTTATGTTACGCTGCCTTTCCTGTGACCCTCACGTTGTCCAAATTTTGGGTGACAGTCATTACTGGTTGGTGACGCTTCTAGAACAAGGGTTGGATTGTGCCAGACTTCTCAACACCACCGAATGATAGCAGCATAACATAAACTCAAATACAGTGTCTTTTTTTGGGAGGTCTAACTCTATTCCCATGCACCTCTGTCTTCACACCCAGACATGGGTTTACGCTTCCTGATTTTGTCTATTTGCTCTTGTCCTCCTCCTTCTCTGCATCCTCATCCTCCACCAACATATCACCACCATATGTACCATATCAACATATCTACGTTTCTTGCAAGGAGCATTGGAGTTCCTCCAAATTTTTGGCAGCTGTTGCTTCACTTCATAGGCAAACAGTATGGGAGAACAACTTCCTAATAATGGGAACATTGTTTTCAGGAGGCTCTCCGACCTCTACTTCTCTTGCAAGGGGCAATGGAGTTCCTCCAAATTTTTGGCAGCCGTTGCTTCAGTGCATAGGCAAACAGTATGGGAGACCCACTTCCTAATAATGGGAAAATTGTTTTCAGAAGGCCCTCCGACCTCTACGTCTCTTGCAAGGGGCATTGGAGTTCCTCCAAATTTTTGGCAGCCGTTGCTTCACTGCATAGGCAAACAGTATGGGAGACACACTTCCTAATAATGGGACCATTGTGTAGCTAGTACGGGGCAGAGACGCCGTTCCTCTCACCTCCCCGCTCCTGGCGCGGCGTCCTCCAGCGCTTCTCTCCCCGCTGCTTCCGGCACACGCTCCTTCCCCGGTAGTGTGCTTAGGGCGCGCGCGCGCATGCTCCCCCGCTCTTAAAGGGACCGCGCGCGCCGTCCTAAGGAGTCCCCGGCCAATTGCCGGAGGACCTCCCATTTATAAGGCACCTCCTCCAAAATGGAGGTGCCCGAGCTATGTTGTTTGCACTGAGTCTCACCTGTGCTTCAGCCCTCAGGTTCCGCTGCTAGCCTGACTTCTCATCCTGCCTGCCAGCCTGTTACTTGCCTTGTCCGTCAGACCACTCACCTGGGAGCGTCTACTACTTACCTGCCTTGTCTGCCAGTCTGCTCACCTGGGAGCGTCCTTCAGCTACCTGCCTGTTACCTGCCTCGTCAGTCAGACCGCTCACCTGGGAGCATACACCAGTTACTTGCCTGTTACCTGCCTTGTCTGCTGACTGCTCACCTGGGAGCGTCTACCAGTCACCTGCCTGTCTCCTGCCTCGTCTGTCAGACTGCTCACCTGGGAGCATCCACCAGTTACCTGCCTGTTTCCTGCTGTCTCCGTCTGCCCGCTCACCTGGGAGCGCCCGCCAGCTACCTGTCAGGTACCCGCCTCGCCTGTCTACCCAGAGACTGTCCCGGTCACTTGCCGTGACCACCTGCCTATCTACCCAGAGACTGCCCCGGTCACTTGCCGTGACCACCTGCCTATCTACCCAGAGACTGCCCCCATCACTTGCCGTGACCACCTGCCTGTCTACTCAGAGACTGTCCCCGTCACTTGCTGTGACTACCTGCTTGCCCTCCCTGGGAGTCACCTGCTTCCTTACAAGGACTTCCCCCTTGTATTGCAGCTCAGAGGTTCCAACTCCCGGACCCGTAACAGTTAGCTCGGGCCATGGAACCCGGTGGCACCCAAGCTCCCTCGCTCTCTGACCTATACCATGAAGTCTCCCGTCAGAGATCCCAGCAGGAGTCTATCCTGAACCACCTGCGGAATGTCAACTCCCGCCTGGACACACTGACTGCTCCACCAGCAACCACCGCTAGTGTCACGACTCGCACCCCGGCAGCGCCGTTGCCCACCAATACCATGGCATCCTGTCCCGGACCCCGGCTGTCTGCACCTCCTCGCTTCGGAGGCGACCCCGCTCAAGCTCGGGGCTTCATAGAATCATAGAATCATAGAATCATAGAATGGTAGAGTTGGAAGGGACCTCCTGGGTCATCTGGTCCAACCCCCTGCTCAAAGCAGGATTCACTAAATCATCTCAGTCTGTCCAGCCTCTGTTTGAAGACGTCCATTGAAGGGGAACTCACCACCTCTCGTGGCAGCCTGTTCCACTCATTAATCACCCTAACTGTCAAAAAGTTTTTTCTAATATCTAATCTGTGTCTCCTCCCATTTAGTTTCATCCCATTGCTTCTAGTCTTTCCTTGTGCAAATGAGAATAAAGATGATCCTTCTACAATGTGACAGCCCTTGACATATTTGTAGACAGCTATTAAGTCTTCTCTCAGTCTTCTTTTTTGCAAGCTAAACATTCCCAAATCCTGTAACCGTTCCTCATAGGACATGGTTTGCAGACCAGTCACCATTCTGGTCGCTCTTCTCTGAACTTGCTCCAGTTTGTCTATGTCTTTTTTAAAATGTGGTGCCCAAAACAATACACAGTATTCCAGATGAGGTCTGACCAAAGAGGAGTAAAGATCGATAATGACTTCAATCTCTGTGCAGATATACGCTTTTCTAACATACAATGCGACACCTCCTCCTCGTTTATCAAGTCTGTTTCTTGCAAATAAGTTGTATCCTTCTAGCCTTTTATTCCAATCATGTGTATCGTCCCACCAAGTTTCAGTGATTCCAATGACATCATATTCCTTTTCCTGCGTTAGTAGTTCCAATTCTCCTCGTTTGTTCCCCATGCTTTGTGCATTTGTATAAAAACATTGTAGTTTGTGATTGGTTTCTCTTCCTCCCATATTTTTATTATTTAAATTGTTTTGTCTTTGTTCTTCCTTTCCACTTCCAGTAGCAGAGATCTCAATAGTATTTGTCAGCTGTATGGCTTTTTCTGGCCTTTTGCTTCCCTTCCCACATTGTTCTAGTTTAAAGCTCTCCTGATGAGTGTAGCAAGGCGACTTCCAAATACATGTTTTCCAGTCTTCGTAAGGTGCACCCCATCTCTAGCAAGTAGTCCATCGTATAGGTAATTCATTCCGTGATCCAGAAATCCAAATCCTTGTTGACGGCACCATCGACGTAGCCAGTTGTTCACCTGTAGAATCTTATTCCACCTCATTGTTCCATAGCCATCCACTGGGAGGATGGATGAGAAGACCACCTGCGCTCCCAATTCTTTCACTTTCTTGCCTAAGTCTTCAAAGTCACTGCAGATGGTTTCCAGGTCCTTTCTTGCGGTGTCATTTGTCCCCACATGTATTAGCAGGAATGGGTAGTGATCTGTAGGTCTGAAGAGTCTTGATATCCTGTCAGACACATCTTTAAGTTTTGCTCCTGGAAGACAGCACATTTCTCTTGAGGTTATGTCTGGTCTGCAGATAGCGGCCTCTGTTCCTCTTAACAGGGAATCCCCCATGACCACCACTCTCCGTTTTTTCTTCACAACATTCTTCTTTCTCCATCCAGGAGGATTCTGAGGGCTTACAAGGTTATTCATTGCTGGCAAAGTCTTATTTTGCTGTATTTCTTCATGGTTCTCCTGCGTGAGAGCCTGGTACTGGTTCCTGAGCAGTATGGGTGCTGACTGCCTCTTGATCCTCCTGCTTCTGTGGGTCACATGCTTCCATTCCTCTGTTTCATCAGGTGCAGTTCGAATTTCTTCTCTTTCTGAATCATGAAGAGATAATTCTGCTCTGTCTAAGAACTCTTCACCTTCCTTAATGATTTTCAAGGTAGTTAACCTCTCTTCTAGATTTCGCAACTTTTCCTCCAACAGGGACACAAGCTTGCATTTCTTGCATGTGAAGTTTGGCTTTTCCACTGGCAAGTCTGTGAACATGTAGCAGGATATGCAGCTCACCAAATGGCTCCTGGACTCTTCCATGTTCTTACTGTTAATGTTCTGAAAACAGTGAAAAAAGCTTCAAAATGCGCGCGCCTGCAGGCGCGCGGTTTACCGATGTCCTCTTTTCAGCTCCAACAGCCAAAATCCAGTGTTCTTTGAGCTCGCGGAGACTCTTCACTTACCCCAAAATGCAGTGGGAATATGCAAATGATCTCCTCAAGACTCCTCCCCTGGTTTACCGATGTCCTCTTTTCAGTTCCAACAGCCAAAATCCAGTGTTCTTTGAGCTCGCGGAGACTCTTCACTTACCCCAAAATGCAGTGGGAATATGCAAATGTTCTCCTCAGGACTCTTCCCCTGGTTTACCGATGTCCTCTTTTCAGCTCCAACAGCCAAAATCCAGTGTTCATAAACCAGTGCACCCTGCACTTTGAACTCTTGGCTCACCAGTTTATCTCCGACCGGGCCAAAGTGGCATTCATCATGTCCCATCTCACTGGGGAGGCACTGGCATGGCTTAACCCCCTGTGGGAGAGAGGGGATCCCCTGGTGTCCGACCTGTCGTCTTTCCTCACTGCTTTCCGGAGAGTCTTCGATGAACCAGGACTAAAGACCTCATCTGCCTCCTCTTTGCTACGTCTCCGTCAAGGGAGTCTCACCGTGGGCCAATATGCCATACGGTTCCGCACCCTCGCTTCTGAGCTTGCCTGGGATAATGAGGCCCTGGTGTCCGTCTTCTGGGAGGGTCTTTCCGGTCGGATTAAAGATGAGCTCGCCGGTCGGGATATTCCTACCACTCTGGATGACCTGGTGTCGCTGGCTACCCGGATTGACATCCGGTTTCAAGAACGTACCAAAGAGACCACCCGTGAGAGAAGGTTTCCCCGCCTAGCTCCTACTTTCCAGAAACCTGTCTCCTCCTCTGTCACTCCCCGGGAGCACTCACCCGAGCCCATGCAGATCGACCAGACCAGGATGGTCAAATCTCGCCAAGAGTCTCGCCGAGCCGAGGGGAGCTGCTTCTATTGTGGCAGTAAGGAGCACCTGATTCGTTCCTGCCCGGAGAGGCCGGGAAACTCCAGTGTCTAGGACCGCTCGGAGAGGTCGCCCTAGACAAAAATAAATCCTCTCCAACCCTGACTTTGTCTGTATCTATCTCCTGGGGAGAGAACCGTCACTTTGAACTCGCCCACCTGGATTCTGGATCCGCTGGAAACCTCATCTCCCAGTCCCTGGTTGAGAAATAAAGTATTCCCACCTAGTCTCTGGCTGCACCTTTGTCGGTCGCCTCCGTGGATGGAAGACTCCTTCCGGTGACCATCCTGCTCGCCACGGAAGCCATAACCCTGCAGGTGGGAATGCTGCACTCTGAGGTAATCTCCTTCCATGTGTTGCCCGGACTCTCCCACTCCCTATTGCTAGGTCTACCTTGGCTCCAGACACATGAACCCGTGTTGAACTGGCATTCCGGTGAAGTACTCCGGTGGGGGCCGGACTGCCATAAGACCTGCCTGGTTCTGGTTCGTCCAGTTCGTCCTCCACCTACCCCAGCTAATTTACCTGGTCTTCCGGCTCCTTACTGGACCTATGCTGACGTCTTTGGTAAGAAGGAAGCAGAGACAATGCCACCTCATAGGCCATATGATTGCCCGATCGACCTGGTACCCGGCGCCACTCCACCCCGTGGGCGTATTTATCCGTTGTCTGCGGCCGAAACCCGGGCCATGTCTGAGTACATAGAGGAGAATCTGGCCAGGGGATTCATCCGGAAGTCTACTTCCCCGGCTGGAGCCGGATTCTTTTGTCAAAAAAAATGATGGCTCACTACGCCCCTGTATTACTTGCCTTGTCCGTCAGACCGCTCACCTGGGAGCGTCTACTACTTACCTGCCTTGTCTGCCAGTCCGCTCACCTGGGAGCGTCCTTCAGCTACCTGCCTGTTACCTGCCTCGTCAGTCAGACCGCTCACCTGGGAACGTACACCAGTTACTTGCCTGTTACCTGCCTTGTCTGCTGACTGCTCACCTGGGAGCGTCTACCAGTCACCTGCCTGTCTCCTGCCTCGTCTGTCAGACTGCTCACCTGGGAGCGTCCACCAGTTACCTGCCTGTTTCCTGCTGTCTCCGTCTGCCCGCTCACCTGGGAGCGCCCGCCAGCTACCTGTCAGGTACCCGCCTCGCCTGTCTACCCATAGACTGTCCCGGTCACTTGCCGTGACCACCTGCCTAGCTACCCAGAGACTGCCCCGGTCACTTGCCGTGACCACCTGCCTATCTACCCAGAGACTGCCCCGGTCACTTGCCGTGACCACCTGCCTGTCTACTCAGAGACTGTCCCAGTCACTTGCTGTGACTACCTGCTTGCCCTCCCTGGGATTCACCCGCTTCCTTACAAGGACTTCCCCCTTGTATTGCAGCTCAGAGGTTCCACCTCCCGGACCCGTAACACATTGTTTTCAGGAGGCCCTTCGGCCTCTATGTCTCTTGCAAGGGGCATTGGAGTTCCTCCAAATTTTTGGCAGCCGTTGCTTCACTGCATAGGCAAACAGTATGGGAGACACACTTCCTAATAATGGTAGCATTGTTTTCAGAAGGCCCTCCGACCTCTATGTCTCTTGCAAGGGGCATTGTAGCTCCTCTAAATTTTTGGCAACCGTTGCATTCACTGCATAACCTTTAACTGTATAGCAGACCCTCTCCTTTCTAATGGGAACATGTCGTTACTGTGGCCCAGCTCTATGCTTCTTTAAATTGTTAGTGTGGTTTTTCCCAAATTTTGGCAGCCCTTGCAGTCACAGCATGGGCATTACCACTATACACGACCCGTTCCTTTATAACGGGAACATTTTTTTTACTGAGACCCTCCTCTATGTCTCTTCAAAGGGGTATCGGGTTGCGTCAAAATTTTTGGCAGCCTTTGCAGTCACTACATAAGCAATAACAGTATAGGAGACCCACTCGTTAATAAAGGGAACAACAAAGCATAGCCGACTGATTCCTCTCTAACAATAGCGAGGGCCGACCGCTGGCCTTTTAATAATAGTAAGGGCTGCCTGATGACCTTATAAAAATAGACTTTGTGACTTTCAGAGTCCCTCCATCGTAAATGAAACAGGATGTGTCTAATGATGTGTCACACACCACATGGCCAGATAAGGTTGTAAAATGTTAAAATGACATTTCCCGGTGAATGCATTTGTCTTAAAAAATAACGTAAAAAAAACACAGTAGGATCTTTGTTTAGTATAAAATCCAGACTCGCTAATGTAACCTCAATGTAATCACATTGTTCAGCTCCTGCACCTTCTCCTCCAGTTCGGCCTCCATCTCTGAAATGACCACATCAGTCACAAGCTGAAATCACTGCAGCACTGACTTGGCCAAGCTACAACAGGCCGTGCTGAAGATAACATGCTTAATGCTTAGGTGACAAACCGCCCACCACTGCAGATTTGTTGAAAGCTGTAACACAGCAGCCTGATCTGTGTCTCTCAGCGCTGAACATACAGGTCGTGTGTGACAATGGGCGGAACCTGGTGGTGACGGAGAAATGACAGCCGGAGTAGATACGATTTCCCTCTATGCCAGTCCTTTCACCGAGCTAAAGAATATGGCTGTGGTGAAATACAACTCCCACTGAGAAGCAGTTTCAAACTGAAAAACATTGGGCCCACCAGAAGATTTGATTCTGAGGGCTCAACTTTCTCACCCACTCAAGAGCCCCATAACTGCTGCAAAGGTTGCGCTATCATTAACGCTCCTGATGAATTCTCTGGTAGGCCTGTCCAACCCTGCCGAGAAGCAGCCCTGGCTAAGAAAAGTGTTCGAGAAGGTTCCTGGACACTTTATGGCTGTTTTTGTGGGTCACTCAGTATCTGCCAAATTGGCGTCGTGCCATAGTTCATTGGAAATATTCTAGGCTGGTTGGTAAATATTCTAGGTTGATTCCCATAGAAAAGTCCAGCAGCAAGCTAAGGAGATGGTGGCCTCTATCATCATCATGACCTCGGCATTATGAACTCTCCTGAAGCAGAAGACAGGGCACATCGGAGGATTGTCCGGTTCTGTGGTTGGCCCGTCCAACCCTGCCGAGAAGCAGCCGTGGTCAAGAAAAATGGATGGGAAGGTTCCCAGACACTTTATGGCTGCTTTTTTACTGTGGACTTGGCTCTAGTGAGATGTACCGTCCTAGGCCACATTCACCTCTCCACGTGTTTGTGGTTAGGCGGTCCTTCCCACCTAAGTGCATTGGGGGTGTATTGGTAATGTTGTGGGACCCGTGCTTGTGGAAGGCGGAGACGACACCGGGAGAAATAGTGGTGGTTGGGGACCGAGTATGGACACCCGGCCTTCGCCATGAGGTTGTAGACAGCTTCCGCCTCCATGAGCCTAAAAGGCCACATTTCAAGTGCAAGCAGCTGCCCAAAAATCTGGCAGTTTACTATTGTGGCCTGTGAGTGGGTGGGTGGCTGGCTGCATACTTGCGCCTGCATTCCAAGTAACAGAAAACTAAGCAGATGGTGGTCTCTATCATCATCATGGCCTCACCTCGGCACTGTAAACTCTCCCGATGGAGAAGCCAGGGCCCACTGGAGGAGTCTCTGGTTCTCTGGTGGGCCTGTCCAACTCTGCCAAGAAGCAGCCCTGGCTAAGAAAAGTGTGTGGGAAGGTTCCCGGACACTCTATGACTGCTTTTTTAATGTGGATTGGACGTGCTTATGCATGTTATTTCTCAAACAGCATTGCAGATCAGGCCATTGCCCAACTCTGCAGTCATGGAATTAAAGGTGCAAAGAAAGATGTTTGTGTGTCGAAGCACCACCGACAAGTGCGAGCTGATGTTGGACGGGCTGCCATTGCTTATGCGACAAGCTGCATTAGAGGACTTCCTGGGAGAAATGACACTCAGAGTAGATATGGTTTTCCTCTATGCCAGTCCTCCCACCGAGCTAAAGAATATGGCGGGTTGTGCAATGCAATTGTCACTGAGAAGCAGTGTCAGACTGAAAAACATTGGGCCTACCAGATGATTTGATTCTGAGGGCTCAACTTTCTCACCCGCTCAAGAGCCCCATAGCAGCTGCAAAGTTTGCGCCTATCATGAACTCTCCTGATGGAGAAGGCAGGGCCCACCCGAGGATTCTCTGATGGGCCCGTCCAACCCTGCCGAGAAGCAGCCCTGGCTAAGAAATGTGTTTGGGAAGGTTCCCAGACACTCTATGGCTGCATTTTTAATGTGGATTAGCTCGGTACCGTCCCTGGCCACATTCATCTGTCCACGTGTTTGTGGTTGGGCGGAACTTCCCATCTAAGTGCACTGGGGAGGGCACGGGTAATGTTGCGGGACCCGTGCTTGTGGAAGGCGGAGATGACACCGGGAGAAATAGTGGAGGCTGGGGACCGAGTATGGACACCCGGCCGCCACCGCCATGAGGTGATGGACAGCTTCCGCCTCCACGATCCTAAAAGGCCACATTTCAAGTGCAAGCAGCTGTCAAAAATTTGGCAGTATAGTATTACTGCCTGTGGGTGGGTGGCTGCATACTTGCGCTTGCATTCCAAAGAATGGGGTAGGGACAACTGAACGCTGCGCTGGAACAAGGACAGTGATTGTTGCAAGTCTGCAACGACAGGTACATGGCAGGAGGCATCTTCGCATGCGCCAAGGATCACTTATGACAGGCACACTTTTAGGCAGTGACCTGGAAGTCATAGATGCTTCCAGGGGTCTTCCCCATTCTGTTCCCTTGTCTTTTCAGCACTGTATGCATGTGTCTGATGATGTGTCACACACCACATGGCCAGATAAGGTTTTAAAATGTTAAAATTACATTTCCCGGTGAATGCATTTAGCTTGGTTGAAAGCAATGCAAAAGTGCATCAAAAACGCTACGTGTGAACATAGCCCAAGGTGTGTAGGAGCATTTTTGTTTTTGTATATTTATTTTGCCTTATATACAAGTCATTACACTGGAAAGGATGTTCCTTAACATATTTCCCGGGAAAATCCATTTTGGTTTCGTTTTTATATGTTTTATTGTGAGTCCGTAAAAGTGGTGTAATACCTCTGACAACATTGTTGACAGCAGTGACCAGGGAGTCAGAAATGCTTCCAGGGGTCTTCCCCATGCTGTTCCCATGTCATCTGAGCACTGTTCCCATCGATTTGGGCAATTTTTAGGCCCTCTGCAGACCGCCGGTGATAGCAGCCTGAAAAATGCTCAAGTAGACTTACATTGGGCTCGTTACTCGGACCGAGCATTCCAATCTGCTCGACTCGAACAACGAGTACCCGAGCATTTTAGTGCTCACTCATCACTAATGATAATCCATTTTGATTCATGTACCACTGACTTTTATCATGCTAAAAAACGGACTGCAGTAAAAAAAAAAAGACAATTTAGGACATTCCTGTTCCCATTTAAATGAACTAATTTTGCATTGTATCTTCATTTCCGTTTTTATCATCTCAAAACGGATCTAAAAACGGAAATAACTACTGGACATGTGAACAGAGCCTAACAATACAATATAACAATACCGGAATGATAGCCATATTTAGTGCTTACCTTGGCTGCACTTCCTCATATTCGTCTGTGACTGGCCTCTTTCTAGACATGGCTTGTTTCTTCCTTCCTAAAATATGTAACAAAACTGATTATGATTCTCATTTAGATACCAGATTTACACATCAGGAGAGGCGCTGTCTCCATCTCTCACCACTAGAAGATGCAGAGCCTATTACACACCATATGGATAAAACTATTGGGACATATACACATATCTGATGGAGTAGAGTTAAGGTCTCTTTAAGGGTCAGTCAAGTTCTTCCACACCAAACTCACCCAACCATGTCTTTTTTGGACTTTCATGAACTGACTTGTGACAGCATATTATTACAGAAACATGCTGAATTCAGGGAGCTCTTTAGAACGAGCCATTCTTTCATAAATTTTTGCAGAGTCAGATTGCATCCGTACGGATGACAAGGGCCAATACAAGTATATGGCTCCGTGTAAAACATCCGTGTGCTGTACATGTTTAACATTGCAAACTATAGGAGAAACTTAGGAATTGATATTTCTTAAGTCACAGTGGAAAAAAATGGACGTTACACGGCTGGAACACTGATGGCACAAAGATGACACACTGATGGCACCCCATGATACAAAATACTAATGACACTGGTAGTTTTCTCCGGTACAGGAATTATACGGATGTGTGAAGGAGGCCTTAGTCAAAGGAATCTGTTACACATGTCATCTGTTGGGTGACAAAACCTTAGCTGGAGGTTACATTGAGGCAGGCAGTTGTTTCCCAAGATATTGTAACAGTTTTTCCCTCTCCTTCTAATAAGAGCCATAACATTTTTATATTTCAACATAGCTGCAAGAGGGTTTGTTTTTTGGCAGAACACTATTTATTCTATGAAATAAGTGGAAATGGTGAGGAGAGAAACAGTAACTCCACATTTCCTTTTTTGGGGTTTTGTATTAGCGCTGCTCACTTTGTGGAGATCTGTTAACTTTGTTCTCGGCGTCAGAATGGTTACGGGATACCAAATCCATATAATTTTATTTTTGATTTACTACTTAAAAATAAAATAAAAACATTTACAAAAACAATTTGGCTTTTGTCATCATACTCTGAGACATAATTTTTTTAAAAGTAGGCAACTGGCAGTTAAGGTAACATTTCAACATTTTCGACAATCTGCGTTCATACTACACTGTGGGCCCATGGTCAACAGATCTGAGGGCCACTATGTTCAAGTCTGGTACAAGCCACTATCACAGAGAGAGTGAGACAATAGAGGTTAATAAGGATCTATGGGGGCTTGGATATGCAAGGAAAGTAGGGAGGTGAGTAGGAGTAATAAATGTGCTCACAGTATTAAATGTCTGCTGGCAAATGCAAGAAGTCTTGGAAACAAAATGAATGAACTGGAGATTCTTATGTCGGGTCACAGAATACAATGTGGTGGGCATTACGGAAACCTGGCTGGATGAAAGCCATGACAAACATAGAGAGATGTACTACATTTAGAAAAGGCAGGAAAGACAAAAAAGGTGTAGGGGTGTGTATTTTTGCAAGGTTCTACCTAAAACCTGTGCTCAATGACAACATTGGGGTGAGCTGCGACAATGTAGAGTTAGTATGGGTAAATGTTCATATGGATGACAACAGTGGAAATCTGCTAACTGGAGTTTGTTACAAGCCTCCTAATATAGCTATAAGGCTGAGATATTAAACAGACACTTTTCATCCATGTTCACAAATGAACTGTCTGTACCATGGATCTTTCAACAAGTCAAAAATCAAAGTTCACCATTTGATATAACTACTGTAGTTTAACACCAAAAGAAATACACCTGCATCTGAGGAAATTAAAGATTGTCAAATCCCTCGGCCCAGATGGCATTCATCCACGGATACTGAAGGAATTGAGCTCAGTAGTTGACTCTCTTGTAACAAGGGTGGTGACACAGGTTTGTAGGATTGCCGATGTGGTACCGATATTTAAGAAAGGTAAGAAGGTGGATCCAGGTAACTACCGTCCGGTAAGTCTGACAACAGTAGTATACAACGTTTTTGAGGGCATTATAAAAGAGATGACCTGCAGAGTTATGTCGCAGAGAAAAATAAATGATAACGAGCACGGATTCATGAAAAATAGGTTGCGTTTAACCAACATGCTGGGTTTGATGAGGCAAGTGCAAATCTGGATGTTGGTAATGTGGCTGATGTGATTTGGACTTTGCAAAAACATTTTATACTGTACAATGTAACAGCCTTATACGGAAGCTCCAGAAGCAAGGACTAGGGGAAACTATATACAGATGGGTAAGGAACTGACAGGAAACAAAGATTCGTCATTAATGGTACTTTCTCTAAATGGGATATAGTCAGCAGTGGAGTACCGCAGGGATCTGTGCTAGGACCGATTTTTGTTATCCTCTTTATTAATGACCTTATGAATGGAATTGAGAGTAAAGTGTCAGTCTTTGCTGATGACACCAAGCTATGTAGGACATTAATATCTGACTTTCACACTACAATATTGCAGAACGATCTGAATTAGATGACTGAATGGGCAAACACTTGGCAAATTAGGTTCAATGTATATAAATGTAATGAACCTAGAGTAGGAAGGAGTAATCCGATGGCTGCATATACATTAAATGGGAGTATACTCGGGATTACAGAACAGGAGAAGGACTTGCGTATTCTGGTTACGAGTAAGTTGAGCAGCAGTACTCATTGTCAAGCAGCAGCCGCAAAAGAAAACAGCATTTTAGAATGTATAAAAAGAGATAAAATCCCGCCATCTCAATGTACTGTTACCCCTTTATAAATCACTGGTGAGGTCACATCAACAATATGGGATCCAGTTTTGGGCTCCACATTTAAAAATGATATTCAGAAGTTAGAATTAGTTCAAAGGCGGGCAACTAGATTATTACAAGGAATAGAAGGTCTCGCATATGATGAGAGGTTGGGCTTGTTTGCCTTAGAAAAAAGACGCGTCAGAGGAGATCTTATTGACATGTACAAATATATGTGTGGTCAGTACAAAGTACTGGCACATGACTTATTTCTTAAAAAAACCATACTAAGGACTAGGGAAGCACTCATTACGGGTGGAAGAAAGGCGATTCTGGCAGCTAAATAGGAAAGGTTTCTTTATAGACAGAGCAGCAGACTATGGAATGCCCTACCACAAGAGATAGTAATGACAGACACCATAATACCTTTTAAAAAGGGGCTGGAAGATTTCCTCATTACACATAACATTTTGAGTTATAGATATATTAGTGACAAAATGTACAATAGGTGAAGGAAGGTTGAACTTGATGGACCTACGTCCTTATTCAACCTATGTAACATTTAACAGCTGTATTAAAGAAGTAAGACTGATGTGAACAGAGGCAACTGTGAGGTTAGCTACACACTGTGTTTGTGGTCATTGGTGGGTGCATACCCTCAAGAGGTACAGTACAGACCAAAAATTTGGACACACCTTCTCATTTAAAGATTTTTATGTATTTTCATGACTTTGAAAATTGTACATTCACACTGAAGGCATCAAAATTATGAATTAACACATGTGGAATTATATACTTAACAAAAAAGTGTGAAACAACTGAAAATATGTCTTATATTCTACGTTCTTCAAAGTAGCCACCTTTTGCTTTGATGACTGCTTTGCACACTCTTGACATACTCTTGATGAGCTTCAAGAGGTAGTCACCGGAAATGGTCTTCCAACAATCTTGAAGGAGTTCCCAGAGAGACTTAGCACTTGTTGGCCCTTTTGCCTTCACTCTGCGGTCCAGCTCACCCCAAACCATCTCGATTGGGTTCAGGTCTGGTGACTGTGGAGGCCAGGTCATCTGGCGTAGCACCCCATCACTCTCCTTCTTGGTCAAATAGCCCTTACACAGCCTGGAGGTGTGCTTGGGGTCATTGTCCTGTTGAAAAATAAATGATGGTCCAACTAAACGCAAACCGGATGAAATAGCATGCCGCTGCAAGATTCTGTGGTAGACATGCTGGTTCAGTATGCCTTCAATTTTGAATAAATCCTCAACAGTGTCACCAGCAAAGCACCCCCACACCATCACACCTCCTCCTCCATGCTTCACGGTGGGAACCAGGCATGTAGAGTCCATCCGTTCACCTTTTCTGCGTCGCACAAAGACACGGTGGTTGGAACCAAAGATCTCAAATTTGTACTCATCAGACCAAAGCACAGATTTCCACTGGTCTAATGTCAATTCTTTCTGTTCTTTAGCCCAAACAAGTCTCTTCTGCTTGTTGCCTGTCCTTAGCAGTGGTTGCCTAGCAGCTATTTTACTATGAAGTTTACTATCAATTTCACATTCTGTTGTTGACAGGTCACATGACTCAATGACGTCATGGCAGGTCCTTCACAACAGCGCGAGCAGTGCAAGAGACTGGACGCGGCGGAGATAACACCGGGAGGACACCGGAAGGTGAGTATAATTTTTATTTTTTATTTTAAATTCTTTATTTTACAGTTTCTATGGTACCCAGGTCTGGATGAGAGTCTCTTCTCCTCCAGACCTGGGTACCATCCGCACATTGAACCATGTGATATCGCTTGTGCAGATGCAGTGATGCGGATGTCACGCGGTCCAATGCAAGTCAATGGCTGCGATTACACTGCGTGTCCGCAAAATTAATGGACATGCTGCGGATTTTTGAGCACAATATAAATTCTGCGGAAAAATCCGCAGCATGGGCATTGACATTGCTGCTTGTCATTGGGGACCATGGGGGACGGATTACCAAGCGTTTCCCAAGCGTTTACGCTGCGTAAATTCCGCAGCATAAACGCTTGGAAAATGCTTTGTGGGCACGCAGCCTCAAGGTGCTTGTGGTGACAGTGGGGGAGGGGCACAAACAATCACTACTCCAGCAGGTTCCATTGCTGGACAGTGTGAGCAAGAGAACTGGGAAGTGAAGGAGGAAACACGAGCAGTCTTCAGCTCACTGCCTGGTGAGTTATGGAGCACAGCACATACCTAGAGCTGCACTGGACTGATCACATCCAGCTCAGTCACAGTGCCTGCGCTCAGATCGGCAGACTGCCTTCACTTTCCTTGATGTACTACATCATGGGAGAGTGACGTCAGCACAGCAGCTGAAGTCGGCTCTGTTGAGTGGAGGCTCCTGCCAAGAAAGGGAGTTTTTCTCCCAGTTGGTATATGCCTTGTTTATAATGTTTTGGTCAAATGATAAATGCTATTACATCTGTATTTAATTTAAATAATAAAAAATGTAGTGATAGGTGCGCTTTAAATATCCATATATGGCGTTCATGTACGTAATCACATGACCGCCATTCAAAGAACTGCCACAAAGTGCCGCTCACAGTGGTTTTCAGTCGGCATATGCGCAGGGTCTCTCCAGTCACCACGGCGCAGGCTGCAGCCGTCATGCACTCTGCGCGCACCCGGGAGCGTGGCGTTGCCATGGCTCCCAGGGAAGCACAGAGGGCAGAAGATATTCCGGCGTGCACGGAGCAAGAGGGGACCGCCGCGCAGGTGCACTACACCACTCTGTGTCCACAGTGGGCAAATGAAGAAAATCGGGGCATAGTGACATCCAGCCCTTGATATCAGTGGCGACCATAATATGAAATATAATGCGCAAATACAGGAAGATTGGTATAAAGATCACAAGTGCATCGCAACAAAGATTGGCCCCAAGGGAGTATGTGACTCACCCCCTGGGCCGTGGGGCACTCGGATCCGGGCAATAGGGGAACGATGGGGGTAGTAGTGGCAGCCCGGTCCGTGGCTCAGGGTGGTCAGACCAGTGGTAGTCCCTCTATAAGTTTTCAGTGATGTCCGACTACGCCACCCGTGGATTGCGGTCAGTGCGAACCACCGCTGCAAGGCAGACCACTGGGGCTGATGGTGGGTGCAGCTGGGGTAGTGTGACTCCCCACGGGAAGAGTGCTGCCCCAGGGCAGTATAGTGGAAGATGGGGATGATGGTGTAGGGCGTCCCAGTACCGTTAGTGCTGGAGGAGCAAGGAGCACACAGACAACAGGTTGCAGTCCAGGGTCTTTACTAGAACAGGTAAACTGACCCACAAGCAGTCCCGGCTAGGAGGGGACCTGGATGTCGGAGAGCAATTGGGAAATTGGCCCTGGTCAGGGTGAGGGTGTAGGCCTACCGTGCTTTCTGTGCTCCTTCTGGCTATCCCCTCCTTATAGGGTAACAGCCCACGTTTCCGAGCTCTCCGTGTATTCTCGCCTGTATGGCCTGCAACGTGGGTTCCTTTCTGCTCCCGGCCTGGTACGGCTGTTGCTGGTCCCTTCTGTTGTGGCAGGGCCTCCAGGCTTCTTAGGCCAAGAAACATACAGTCCCCTGCGGACTGGTTATCTGCTGTAGGATGTGGAATCCTCCCACCCTCAGACACCAAAGTCTGGTAAATCGAGTTCTTTATCTGCTAAGACAGGCTCACTTCACCTCTTGTCTCTGGCTTGTGGCTCTCCTACTGCCACACTTCCTCTTAGGGTGCAATACAACTGTCTGTCCCTGCTCTCGGACACCTCTTTCTTCAGACACAGGTTGTCCAGTTCTCTCTAACCCTGCCCCCAGTTCCAGCTTTTATAGGGGCAGCCTGCTCCCCCTACTGGCCTGAAACAGGAGGTACTGCATGCTAATGTTCCCCTGACTAGAGAACCTCCCCCTTGCTCTCAGACACAGCTTTATTACACTTGTGGCATCCAGGCCAGGGTGACACATTCCCCCCTAGTAAAATTTAGTACTCCGGGACTAAACAGTAAACAAAGATAATATACATGACTATAAAACATTAACAGACAGACGACGCACAGATTGAGTTCTTAAGGTCACAGTGTGGTCTGTGACCAGGTGTCCATATCATCAACACAATGGGGAGCCTTAACCAGGTGGGGGTCTGTCCTACCACAAGTCCTTTACAGTCTTAGTTCATTCCTTGGTCAGGCTCCGAACGCAGTCCATACAAAGTCCCGGTTATTAAAAGTCCATAACCTTTGAGTCCGTACGGTAACTGCAAGAAACTGAAATACACTATTAATAATCACGCATGTAACTTGACAAACATTTCAACATTTGGCAACAGGGTTATTTACAATTTTAGTGCACCCTATATTCTCCAGCGAGTGGGTATCTGCCCCTTTGTGCTCCTGGTTGATCTCCTTAACCCACTGTCTAGTGATGGACCGACTTGGCTTTCCCCACTAGCGTTAGGGGTACAGCTACCAGCTGGGTGTACAGGTAGGGCAGGCAGCTGTCTGCGGGTCCTTTGGCTTACCGCAGGCATAGCAGGCTCACTGTCAGCAGAGGGTTGACTCTCCTGGGCTGCTGGTACAGGCTCTTCTGCCTCTGGAACTGCTTGCTCTTCTTCACCTTCCGGCTCTGGTGTTGGTTGTTGCTGTGCCGGTTGCAGGAAATGCAGGATGGGTACCACTATGGCATTGTTTATCCGAGTCCAGGACTGAGGGAACTCTCCGAGAACGGTGCTGATCATTTCTTCCTTGTCCTCTGTGGGTTCAAGGTCACTTTGATCCTCTTCTGCACTACGGAGTTGCTCGGGGCACCTTTTGAGGTGGTCTCTGGAGACGGTACTAGTGGTTTCTCCTCCGTCCTTGGTGATCACGCACACCTTCGGGTTGTCGTGGTCAGACTGCAGTATGGTGTAGGGTTCCCTCTCCCACTGGTCGTCCAACTTATGTAGCCTTCTCTTCCGCTTCAGGACCTGCTCACCAGGTTCCAGGGGACCAGCAGGGGCATGTTGGTTGAAGAGTTTTTCTTGCCTCTCTCTCACCTGGGCCAGGCTCTTCTCCACACTCTCCTGTACCTTCTTGTACTGCAGTTGCCTTTCCGTATCCCAGTCCACATCTGGGGAGGTGTCCTCAGGAATTAGGACTCGCATCTCCAGGTCTACGGGCAGCTTACCTGGTCTGGCTCGCATCAGGTAAGCTGGGGTGCAGTTGGTAGCATTCACCGGAATATGATTGTATAAGTCTATCAGGTCCGGCAGTTTTTCTGGCCACAGGCTGTTTTCCTCCAGGGGCAACGTCTTCAGGAGATCAATGACTATATTGTTCATCTTCTCACACATTCTGTTGGTTTGGGGGTGGTAAGGCATTGTACGAATCTTCTTACAGCCATAGAGGTTGCAGAACTCCTGGAAGATTTCAGCCTCGAACGCTGGACCCTGGTCTGTCAGGACCTGTTCCGGATACCCGTGTGGATGGCAGAAGTATTGCTGGAAGGCTCTGGCCGCTGTTTGGGCTGTCAAGTCTTTTACCGGGACCACCATGAGAAAACGGGAATAGTGGTCCACGATTGTCAGGGCGTAGATGTACCCTGACCGGCTTGGAGCCAACTTGATGTGATCTAGAGCTACCAGCTCAAGAGGCTGCGTGGTGACGATGGGCCTCAAGGGTGTCTTCTGGCTGGTGCGATCCTTCCTCCTTAGGTGACAAGGGCCACAGTCTCTGCACCACTTTTCTACAGGCCCTCTCATGCCGACCCAAAAGAACCGTCCTCTTAGCAGGAACTCCAGTTTTTTCCAACCGAAGTGCCCCGCTCTGTCATGGTAAGCCCCCAGGACCATAGCTGCATCCCGCCTTGGGGCCACGACTTGCCAGGTCAGCTCATGGGTCCGGTGGTTGACAATCCTTCTACACAGCTTGCCTTCGTAGAGGAACAGCTTGCTCTTCTCTTTCCATAGTTGCTTGGCTTCCTCTGGAGCATCCGGATCCATGCGGACGTCTTCCTGGGTCAGCAGATCTTTCACCAGGCGGATGGCAGGGTCACTATCTTGGGTCTCGGCCCAGCTGTGGTGAGGTAGGGGATTGATCATCACGGTTGTTAGATCCTGCTCCTTCACGCGGTGGGAGTATTGAGCGGCTCCATACCGGTGAAACGCGGGGAGTTCTACCTCCTCCAGCTCTTCTGGGTCCTCGTCACCTTCAGGTAAGTGAGGCATTCTCGATAGGGCATCAGCGTTGGCATTGGTTTTGCCTGCCCTGTACTTGATCACGAAGTCATAGTTGGAGAGACGGGCCATCCACTGCTGTTCCAGGGCACCCTGTCTTGCATTGTCTAGGTGTGTCAACG
This sequence comes from Phyllobates terribilis, assembly GCF_046119375.1. Lineage (NCBI taxonomy): Eukaryota > Metazoa > Chordata > Amphibia > Anura > Dendrobatidae > Phyllobates > Phyllobates terribilis. Next base: position 320,045,594 of record NW_027362764.1, on the reverse strand, counting down.
GGTTGTTGTCCGTGTACACGGTGAACTTTGCGGAGGCCAGGTAATGCTTGAAGCGTTCCGTTATGGCCCACACCACTGCCAAGAATTCTAGCTTGAAGGAGCTGTAATTCTCTGGCTTCCTCTCGGTGGGCCTCAGCTACCGGCTGGCGTATGCGATCACCCTTTCTCTGCCCTGTTGGTTTTGGGTCAGTACGGCTCCCAGTCCCACATTACTGGCGTCTGTGTGGAGGATTAAAGGCTGGCCATAGTCAGGGTAGGCCAGGATCTCATCCCCCGTGAGGGCCATCTTCAACTGGCGGAAGGACTCCTCTTCCGGTTTATCCCACTTGAAGGGTGGCTTTTGACTTCTGGACTTAGACTGTCCTATCAGGAGGTCCTGCATAGGAGCTGCCATCTTAGTGAACCCGGGGATGAACCTTCGGTAGTAGCCTACCAACCCGAGGAACTGTCTCACCTCTTTGATGTTCGAGGGGCTTGGCCAGCTTTTGATTGCCGTGACCTTGTCAGGGTCGGGGGCCACTCCTTCCGCGCTTACCACGTGCCCTAGGTACTGGACCTTCGGTTTCAACAGGTGACACTTTGATGGTTTCACCTTCAGGTCGTAGCCTGCCAGGGCTTCGAACACCTCAGCCAGGTGCTTTAGATGGTCCTCGTATGTCTTTGAATAGACGATCACGTCGTCCTGGTAAAGGAGGACCGTCTCAAAGTTTCGGTGCCCTAGACAGCATTCCATCAGCCTCTGGAAGGTCCCTGGTGCGTTGCAGAGCCCGAAGGGCATACAGTTGAACTCGCTCAGTTCCATCGGGGTGGTGAAGGCGGTCTTCTCCTTGTCAGCCTCTGCCACAGGAACCTGCCAGTACCCGCTAGTAAGGTACAAAGTAGAAAAGAAGTTAGCTGATTTTAGTGCGGCTAAAGACTCCTCTATCCTAGGCAGCGGGTATGCGTCTTTATGGGTGATACGGTTGATTTGTCTATAGTCTACGCAAATTCTCATGGTGCCGTCTTTCTTTTTCACCAGAACCAAGGGAGCTGCCCAGGGGCTACAGCTGTTTCTAATGACCCCAGTTTCTTTCATTTCTCTTAGCATTCCCTTTGCGTTCTGATAATGTGCAGGGGGTACAGGTCTGTGTCTCTCTTTTATTGGTGGGTGGCTCCCTGTGGGGATGTGGTGTTCTATCCCTTTTACTCTGCCGAAGTCTAGCGGGTGCTTACTAAAGACCCTCTCGTACTCCTGTACCATCCGGTAGACTCCTTGTTTTTGGTGCAGGGGAGTGGAGTCAGCACCCACATGGAGTTTCTGGCACCAGTCCTCCTTTTGTTTCTGGGAGCCATTACCCTCCGCCTGTGGAGATGGAGGCAAGGGTTCCACGGCCTTGATAGCTTTGTGTTCGACAACAAACAGTTTGGCGAGTGTAGCGTACCTGGGTAAGTGTACTTCCCTCTCCCCAATGTTGAGGATGCGGAGGGGCACCCTCACATGACGGACATCAACCACCCCCTGGGCTGTCAAAATAGTGGGCCTGCTGTCTGAGTACACGGGTTCTACCATGGCTTGGTAGTCTCTACCTCTCAACCCGATTGCAGTCCGACACCAGATCATCATTTCACTTTTGGGAGGCATGGAAATGGGGAATGGGTCACTCAGTCTTACGCTACCGATCTCACCACCAGACAGTTCTACCTGCTGCCGTCTCATCAGGGCTTTTATCTCCTTGTTGAGGACTCTCTGTTGGCTGGAACTAGCATTCACCGCCACCTGTTGTAGAATTACAATTACCTCTGAAAGACAATTTTCAATCACGTTAGTACCCACAGTTATTTTAGGGTGACTTTCACGACGGTCAATGTCCACAATAATCACTCCCTGTGCCGGCAGTTCAACTTTATCAATTTTAATGGTCATCTCCTTGAACCCCATCTGCGGCACGGGTAAGCCATTACTGGCGATGATGCTCAAGTTACTGTCTGGATACCGTGTGATATCAGCATCAGTCCAATACTGCTTAAAAAGTACATAAGGGATAGTGGTTACTTGCGACCCAGTATCCAGCAAGGCGCTCATGTGGATACCGTCCAGCACCACGGGTAAAACCGGGCGCCCCCCAACGTACTTATCGCGCCAATTATAAGGGCCTGGTGATCTTATGCCTGGGAGTTGGCCCTCTGCCCCAGGTTGAACCCGTTTAAATTACAGTACCTGGAAATGTGTCCGGGCTGGTTGCACCGACGGCAAATGGGCTGTCCATCCTCTGCGTAGCGGTCTGTGGGCCTCCCTCGGAACGACGGGGTCCTCCTCTGTCGACGCCACGGGACAAACTCCGGACTTGAAGCCAACTCGATGGGTCTTGACGGGTCCACTTGCAACGCCTGGACGGTCCTGGTCAATGCCGCTACGCTCCTGGTCAGCTCCTGGACTTGGTGGTGCAGATCTTTCGACGGGGCTTGGTTCAGGGCCTGTGCATCAGCCCCCACGGAGTCCATAGAGGAGGGTGCCGCCTCCTGGTGGTAGGTGAGAGCAGGGCGCCGGGGGTTTATAGCGCCACTGGTTGCGGGTTCACGGAGCACCCTTATGGTCCTGTCCTTAAATTGGGCAAAGGTCAGATCAGGGTTCTGAAAGAACATGAGGCGCAGTTGGGCCCTGTGGGCGCTAGATAGCACACCTTCTATGAATTGTTCTGTTAGCAGCTGTAATGGGTCTGGGAGGTGGAACCACAGAGCAACTATACAAAGGGGCAGTCCTTGTAAGGAAGCGGGTGACACCCAGGGAAGGCGGGCAGGCAGTCACGACTAGTGACGGGGACAGTCTCTGGGTAAGAGAGCAGGAGGTCACGGCAAGTGACGGGGACAGTCTCTGGGTAAGAGGGCAGGAGGTCACGGCAAGTGACAGGGACAGTCTCTGGGTAAGAGGGCAGGAGGTCACGGCAAGTGACGGGGACAGTCTCTTGACAGGCGGGTGATCACGGCAAGTGATGGCTAAGCCTCCAGGTAGGCTAGCAGGCAGGTAGCGGGTGGACACTCCCAGGTGAGCGGGCGAGAGTCTCTGGACTAGCGGGTGGTCACAGCAAGTGACGGCTGAGCCTCCAGGTAGGCAAGCAGGCAGGTAGTGGGTGGACGCTCCCAGGTGAGCGGGCGAGAGTCTCTGGACAGGCGAGTGGTCACAGCAAGTGACGGCAGAGCCTCCAGGTAGGCTAACAGGCAGGTAACCGGTGGACGCTCCCAGGTGAGCGGGCGAGAGTCTCTGGACAAGCGGATGGTCACAGCACGTGACGGCAGAGCCTCCAGGTAAGCTAGCGGGCAGGTAGCAGGTGAGCGCTCCCAGGTGAGCGGGTAAGATTCTCTGGACGGGCAGGTGGTCACAGCACGTGACGGCAGCGCCTCCAGGTAGGCTAGCAGGCAGGTAGCAGGTGAGCGCTCCCAGGTGAGCGGGCAGACGGATCCATAGACAGACTGGCAGGGCGGATAGGCAGACTGTCGGACCGCAGGAATAACAGCAGATAGACACGAGTCAGGCAGGTATCAGACAGGAAACTGGCAGGTAACTAGCAGGTCTCTGGCAGGTAACTGGTAACGGGACCTGAGGGCTGAAGCAAAGTGATGAACTATGCTACAACATTGCTCGGGCACCTCCATTTTGGAGGAGGTGTCTTATATATGGAGAGGTCCTCCGGCCATTGGCCGGGGACTCCTTAGGGCGGCGCGAGCGGCCCCTTTAAGAGAGAGGGAGCGCGCGCGCGCCCTAAGCACAGTGACCGGGGAGGAGCGCGCGCTGCCAGCAGAGCGGGAGGAAGACGCCGGACACGGAGCGGAGAGGTGAGGGGAACAGCGTCCCTGCCTAGCAGGAGGCAGGGACGCCGACGCTACAGTACCCCCCCTTTAGGCCCCCCCTTTTTTAGGCCAGACAGAAATTTACCAAGGATGAGAGGGGCATGGATGTTCTCCCAGGGCTCCCACGTTCTCTCCTCAGGACCAAACCCCTTCCAATCTACTAGAAAAAAGGTCTTTCCTCTTACCCTTTTGGTTGCCAGAATGTTCTCTACTTCAAACTCGTTTTCAACGGAAACCGGAGCAGGAGGCGTACCTGTAGACTTGGAAAAAGAGTTAAGTACCACGGGTTTGAGGAGAGATACATGGAAGGAGTTAGGGATCCGCAAGTTGGCCGGGAGTTTCAATTTATAGGCCACCGGGTTGATCTGTTTGATAACCTCCAGTGGGCCGATGAACCGAGGCCCTAACTTGTAGGAAGGAACCTTGAGCCGGACATACTTGGACGAGAGCCAGACTTTATCTCCAGGACGGAATTGTGGAGGATCCAGGCGTTTTTTGTCAGCGTGTTTTTTCATCCGCTCGGACGACTGAAGGAGTGTGGATCGGGTACTCTCCCAAATGGAGGAAAATTTGCTAACGAGATATTCCGCAGCCGGATTGTCCACCGAGGTGGAGACGGGAAATGGGATCCGAGGATGCTGACCGAAGACTACAAAAAACGGGGATTTGGAGGAAGATTCGCTCTCGTGATTATTGTAAGAGAATTCGGCCCATGGTAGGAGATCCACCCAGTCTGAATGGTTGGCATTAACGAAGTGCCGGAGGTAACTGGTCAGGATCTGATTGATCCGCTCCACTTGACCATTGGACTGTGGGTGGTAAGCGGAGGAGAAGTCCAGGGTGACGTCTAGCAGCTTACATGTGGCTCTCCAGAAGCGTGAGGTGAACCGAACCCCATGATCCGACACGATGTGGAGGGGCAGGCCATGGAAACGGAAGATGTGGCGGATAAAGTCTTTAGCCAGCTCGGGTGCAGACGGGAGGCCTGGCAGGGGAATGAAATGAGCCATTTTGGAAAAGCGGTCAGCGACCACCCAAATGACCGTACAACCGGCAGAGACAGGGAGATCTGTTATGAAGTCCATAGCTATATGCGGCCAGGGGGCAGCAGGTACTAGAAGAAGAAGGAGGCGACCGGCTGGCAGGTGTCTCGGAACCTTGTTGCGGGCGCAGGACACATAGGCAGAAACAAAGTCTATTACGTCCTTGTGCAGGGTAGGCCACCAGTAGTGCCGGGTAATAAGCTGGAGGGTCTTTTTCTGACCGGCGTGGCCAGCTAGCTTAGACGAGTGATCCCAGTGTAGGATCTTCTCCCGATCAGGTACCGTTATGAACGTCTTACCGGGAGGGAGACGATTTAGACTCACGGGGGCCACCTGCATTACTCTGGCGGGATCAATGATGTGTTTAGGTTCCTCCTCAAGATCAGACACCAGGAAGGATCGGGACAAGGCGTCAGCTTCGATGTTTTTGTCAGCCGGGCGAAAATGAAGAACGAAATCAAAGCGGGCAAAAAACAAGGACCACCGGGCTTGGCGCGGGTTAAGTCTCTGGTCGCTCTGGAGGTAGGCCAAGTTCTTGTGGTCTGTGTAAATTATTACCGGGTGGAGAGCCCCCTCGAGCAGGTAACGCCACTCCTCCAGTGCCAGCTTAATGGCCAATAATTCTCGGTCTCCAATAGAATAATTGCGCTCAGAAGAGGAGAAGAGTTTGGAGAAAAAGCCGCAGGTTACCATTCTTCCGGAAGATGACTTTTGGGTAAGTACCGCCCCGGCTCCGGAAGAGGAAGCGTCAACTTCTAGGAAGAATTGTTTGTTGCCGTCCGGACGATGCAGCACCGGGGCGGAGGAGAAAGCCTGTTTTAAGGAAAGAAAGGCTTCCTCTGCTTCGGGCAGCCATTCTCTGGGATTAGTACCCTTACGGGTGAGCGCAGAGATAGGGGCAGTCCGGGAAGAGAAGTGCGGTATAAAGAGGCGGTAATAGTTGGCGAAGCCCAGGAACCGCTGAATAGCCTTCAACCCCTCTGGTAGGGGCCACTTCTGGATGGCAGACAGTTTCTCAGGATCCATTTGTAGACCGGTCTGAGAGATTATGTAGCCCAGAAATGGAAGTGAGGCTTGCTCAAAGATGCACTTCTCATATTTAGCGTAGAGGTGGTTCTGCCTGAGCCTGAGCAGGACCTGACGAACGTCCCTCCGGTGAGTAGGAAGATCCGGAGAGAAGACCAAGATGTCGTCCAGGTACACCACCACGCAGGAGTAGAGAAGATCACGGAAGATGTCATTGACCAACTCTTGAAAGACTGCAGGAGCGTTACAGAGACCGAAGGGCATTACAAGGTACTCATAGTGGCTGTCCCGGGTGTTGAATGCCGTATTCCACTCATCCCCCTGCTCACTCCGTCCATGTATAGACTATAGAGGCCTTAACCAGATTACAGTGAAGAATAAATACCCCCTTCCGCTCATTCCTGAATTATTTGACCGTCTGAGGGGGGCTAGAATCTTCACCAAACTGGATCTCCGTGGGGCGTATAAGCTGGTCTGTATCCGTCAGGAAACTGGCAGGTAACTGGCAGGTCTCTGGCAGGTATCTGGTAACGGGACCTGAGGGCTGAAGCAGAGTGATGAACTATGCTACAACATTGCTCGGGCACCTCCATTTTGGAGGAGGTGCCTTATATATGGAGAGGTCCTCCTGCCATTGGCCGGGGACTCCTTAGGGCGGCGCGCGCGGCCCCTTTAAGAGAGAGGGAGCGCGCGCGGGCCCTAAGCACAGTGACCGGGGAGGAGCGCGCGCTGCCAGCAGAGCGGGAGGAAGACGCCGGACACGGAGCGGAGAGGTGAGGGGAACAGCGTCCCTGCCTAGCAGGAGGCAGGGACGCCGACGCTACAGCAGCTTATCCGTTTCATGCACACTGCCAGGGTCAGTTTGTTGGATAGCCCTCAAGGCTTCCTGCAGATTTAGGGCATAGTCTCTGATGCTGTCCTGTGCCCGCTGCTTACATCCATAGAACCTCATTTTAATTTCAGCGGAGGTACGTGTGTCAAAGGTACCCCGCAGCTGGGCCAGAATACCCTTCACGGTCCTTTTCTCCTCAGTGGGCCATGACTTTACCTCCCTTTGGGCTGCGCCAGTTAACTGCCCTGTTAGTATGCTGACCTTCTGTTCCTCTGTCAGGGGGTAAACTTGGAACAAACTGTACAGCCTTTCCTTAAAGTCAGTTAGGGCATGGGGCTCCCCTGAATACTTAGGCAGCCAGGCCGCTCCAGGGATGTAGGGCAGGGAAAATGGCATCACCGCTGCTGCAGCTGGGTTGGTGGTAGTGGGCGCCTCTGTGTCCGACATTTTCCTCCCCCCCAGTTAAGCGTGGCCTACCTTCCGACGATCCTCTTCTGTAGGCCGCGGCTCCGCTGGTGCTGCTCCGGACGAGGACCTTGTGTCGCGTCCTGGTGACGTCAGCGTCGCTCTCTCTCCCTTCCAGGACCTTGCGCAGCGTCGGTGCGTGGGGCGGAGCTTCGGGTATCGCGCGGTTTGGACGTCCACACCCCTCTTGTTCCCGCGCGGTGTCCTGAAGATGGCGTCCGATGGCGGGAAAACGGCTGAAGATAGCGGGAACCGATGGAAGATGGCGGGAGACGGCTGGAAATGACGGGAAACGACTCTGGATGGCGGGAAACCTCTTTTCAGGTATGTGTACAGTCTTTTTCAGGCACGCAATACCCGTTAGTGGCGGGTTGGTTACAATCCTGCCGACTACGCCAAAGCTGACTCACCCCCTGGGCCGTGGGGCACTCGGATCCGGGCAATAGGGGAATGATGGGGGTAGTAGTGGCAGCTCGGTCCGTGGCTCAGGGTGGTCAGACCAGTGGTAGTCCCTCTATAAGTTTTAAGTGATGTCCGACTACGCCACCCGTGGATTGCGGTCAGTGCGAACCGCCGCTGCAAGGCAGACCGCTGGGGCTGATGGTGGGTGCAGCTGGGGTAGTGTGAGTCCCCACGGGAAGAGTGCGGCCCCAGGGCAGTATAGTGGAAGATGGGGATGATGGTGTAGGGCGTCCCAGTACCATTAGTGCTGGAGGAGCAAGGAGCACACAGACAACAGGTTACAGTCCAGGGTCTTTACTAGAACAGGTAAACTGACCCACAAGCAGTCCCGGCTAGGAGGGGACCTGGATGTCTGAGAGCAATTGGGAAATTGGCCCTGGTCAGGGTGAGGGTGTAGGCCTACCGTGCTTTCTGCGCTCCTTCTGGCTATCCCCTCCTTATAGGGTAACAGCCCACGTTTCCGAGCTCTCCGTGTATTCTCGCCTGTATGGCCTGCAACGTGGGTTCCTTTCTGCTCCCGGCCTGGTACGGCTGTTGCTGGTCCCTTCTGTTGTGGCAGGGCCTCCAGGCTTCTTAGGCCAAGAAACATACAGTCCCCTGTGGACTGGTTATCTGCTGTAGGATGTGGAATCCTCCCAGCCTCAGACACCAAAGTCTGGTAAATCGAGTAATTTATTTGCCAAGACAGGCTCACTTCGCCTCTTGTCTCTGGCTTGTGGCTCTCCTACTGCCACACTTCCTCTTAGGGTGCAATACAACTGTCTGTCCCTGCTCTCGGACACCTCTTTCTTCAGACACAGGTTGTCCAGTTCTCTCTAACCCTGCCCCCAGTTCCAGCTTTTATAGGGGCAGCCTGCTCCCCCTACTGGCCTGAGACAGGAGGTACTGCATGCTAATGTTCCCCTGACTAGAGAACCTCCCCCTTGCTCTCAGACACAGCTTTATTACACTTGTGGCATCCAGGCCAGGGTGACACATATGTACCAAAGTTAATAAGAGAAATCGAGTTTACAAATTTTGAAATATAAAGAAAAAAATAAGAAAAACATAAATATACACTGTGTTCCAAATTATTATGCAAATAATATTTTATCAGATTTTCCCAAATTACCTATATGAATTGCAGTCATTGTAATTTTCCAGTCAAATAACTATTAGAGTACAATTGAAAGGTTTTTGTTCAAACTGCCTATAATAACAGTATATTTTTAAAAAAATAAAAAACTCAAACTGCACTCAAAATGCATGTTCCAAATTATTATGCACAGCAGAGTTTTCAACCTTTTCATTTTAATAAAGAACAAAAAAATGGTCATTTTTGAAATTATAAGCATTAGCAGGTTATTACAAACTGAAATCAAACAGTTTTCAACTCAAAACTTTATTCTAGGTGATGTTACATTTGCACATAGGACCGCTTGTTCGAAAGGAGCTTCTGAACTCTCTCGTCCATTGAATTTGTCAGGTTTTGGATGGTTTCTGCTTCAATTGTTTTGCATGAGGACAGAATACCCTCCCAGAGCTGTTGCTTATATGTGAACTGCCTCCCGCCATCATAGACACTCCTTTTGATGATGCTTCAGAGGTTCTCAATGGGGTTGAGGTCAGGGGAGCATGGGTGCCACACCATAAGTTTGTCCCCTTTTATGCCCATAGCAGCCAGAGATGCAGATGTGTTATGTGCAGCATGAGACGGGGCATTATCATGAATGAAAATGATCTTGCTGCGGAATGCACGGTTCTTCTTCTTTAACCATGGAAGGAAGTGCTGTTTGAGAAACTCAACATACATTATGGAGTTCATCTTTACCCCTTCAGGGATCCTAAAAGGGCCGACAATCTCTCTCCCCATGATTCCAGCCCAAAACATTACTCCACCTCCTCCTTGTTAGCGCCGTAGCCGTGTTTGCATGGGGTGTCCATCAACCAGCCATCCTCCACTCAATCCATCTGGACCATAGAGATCATTTCATGCATGATAATGCCCCGTCTCATGCTGCACATAACACATGTGCATCTCTGGCTGCTATGGGCATAAAAGGGGACAAACTTATGGTGTGGCACCCATGCTCCCCTGACCTCAACCCCATTGAGAACCTCTGGAGGATCATCAAAAGGAGTGTCTATGATGGCGGGAGGCAGTTCACATCTAAGCAACAGCTCTGGGAGGGTATTCTGTCCTCATGCAAAACAATTAAAGCAGAAACCATCCAAAACCTGACAAATTCAATGGACGAGAGAGTTCAGAAGCTCCTTTCGAACAAGCGGTCCTATGTGCAAATGTAACATCACCTAGAATAAAGTTTTGAGTTGAAAACTGTTTGATTTCAGTTTGTAATAACCTGCTAATGCTTATAATTTCAAAAATGACCATTTTTTTGTTCTTTATTAAAATGAAAAGGTTGAAAACTCTGCTGTGCATAATAATTTGGAACATGCATTTTGAGTGCAGTTTGAGTTTTTTATTTTTTTAAAAATATACTGTTATCATGGGCAGTTTGTACAAAAACCCTTCAATTGTACTCTAATAGTTATTTGACTGGAAAATTACAATGACTGCAATTCATATAGGTAATTTGGGAAAATCTGAGAAAATATTATTTGCATAATAATTTGGAACACAGTGAAAACATAAAAGGTACATATTAATTAGTCCAGAGAACAGCACCATAATATCATTATTCATTATGGTTAGTCAAAAATATTCTTAGAACGTGTTGTAGGATGCTGGCATCTGTATGTCAAATGAAGCCAAGATGAAAGTATTCAAAAAGTTGTCAGCACTTGAAAGACCCATCTCATAGCAAGTTCATAAGGGTACAAGAGTCATCTCAATAGGTGCATCTCTAAATAGTGAAAGAATAAATGGATAAAAAACAGAATAAAAACTCAGTAAGAAATTAATAAAATATCACCACGAAACACCAGAATCTGCAAGATATCTTATAGGGAACCCATTTTATAAAAAAGGGCCACACAGAGCCACAGTGTCCAGAGTGGCAATCAGCCTGGCTTCTTTTTGGGCCAGGAGTTGTTTAAAATTGCCACCATGGGAGCCAAGATGTAAAACATCTATGCCACGTATTTTCAATGATTTGAGGTTAGAATTATGCACATCCCGAAAGTGTGGTGGCAAGGTCTTACGCTCCCTAGGGTCGCCCACCGTCTTGGCCGCACCAATGTCCCGCACGTGCTCCTGCACCCTCACTCTCAAATCTCTTGTTGTTATACCTACATAGATCAAATGGCAACCACAAGTGGCATAGTATATGACATTAGTGGTGCCACACGAGATGTATTTAGTGATCTTATATTCTCGAGAGCCATCTTAGGATGGAAACGAAGCACTGTACAGGACATTGGTGCAGGCAAGACAGTGGCTGCAGGGGACACAACCCATAGTAGGCCCGCATGACCTGAACGGATTAGACCGAGGAGGAACATAATGGCTAGCGACCAAAATGTAACCCAAATTTTTAGCATGCCAGGCTGTCATAAGGGGATAGTCATTTACGGCATTTCTCAAGGAGGGCTCCGTGCTGAGAACTCTCCAATGTTTAGTAAGTATCTGTCTCATTGCGTGCCATTCATAATTAAATGTTGAAATATATCAAATTTTTTCTTCCGTTTCTCCCCCCGTCCCAAGGAAGCAGGGTGTTGCGGGGAGTCCCTCGTGTCCTCATATAGCCACGCCTGATACTCCTGTTACTGTATCCACGTTCAGCCAGATCCGAGGCCTGCTTTTCAAATTTGGAGTCAGTGGAGCAGATGCGCCTCATCCTCAGGAACTGTCCGACCGGGACGACCCTAATCGTGGACGAACTGTGTACGGACTCAGTGTGGATCAATGCATTTACTGCCGTTGGCTTCCTAAATACGTCAGTCTGTATGGTGGATTGATGGTCCACCTCCAGAGTGACATCAAGGAAGCCAATACGGCTGTCATGATGTACATATCTAAGTTTAATGCCACGTGAGTTAGTATTGAACCGCAACATGAATTCATCGAGCTCCCCCATCGTTTCCTGCCAAAAAAATAAAATATCATCAATATACCGCAGCCACGACATGACCCGGTCCGCAGCCCCCGCGCCAAAAATCTCCCTCTCCCAAGAGCCCAGGAAGAGGTTGGCGTACGAGGACGCGTAGGCCGCCCCCATGGCCATGCCCCGGCTCTGCAGGTATACAGTATCTTTAAGTAGAAAATAATTATGCGAGAGGACGAAGTGGAGGAGTTTGAGGATAAATTCACACGAAGGGCCATCCAGGTCGGAGGCCCCGAGGAAGAGGCGGACCACCTCTAGGCCCAGGTCATGGCTGATACAAGTATACAGGCTCTCGACATCAGCTGTGACCATCAGGGTACCCTCCTCCACAAGGATGCCGTCAAGCCAGGTTAGGACATCCATCCTGTCTTTAATATAGGACAGAATAGTCTCAACTAGGGGCTTCAAATGATGGTCAATATATTTACAAATAGATTCACATAGGCCACCCAGTCCAGACACGATTGGATGTCCAGGTGGGTTGACAGCGTCCTTGTGGATTTTGGGAGGAAGATAAAACCTGTCAGTCTTCGGGAAGCGCACAGTGAGAGCTTCTACTGTTTTTTTGATTAATGATGCCTTGTTCGCAGGCACGGACCAGGATCTTATGGAGCGCAGCAGAGAAGGAGGCAGTGGGATTATACAACAACTTAGTATATGTACTAGAATCTTTTAATTTTCGAAAAGCCTCCTTTTCATATTTTGAACAAGGCCACACCACTATATTACCCCCCTTGTAAGCCGGCTTAAAAACAACATCCAAATAGGATAGTAGCTGCCGGATAGCCTCCCGTTGAGTGTGTGTGAGATTGTCATATTTCCTATAGGTAGAGAGATGTCTCAGATCTTCAGTGACAAGTCTCACAAAAATCTCAACCGCTGGGCAGAGGGACAAGGGGGGAAAGCGTGTGGACCTGGGGAAAATACTTAGTGGCAACCCACCTGAAGATGGGGGCTCCTGCTCCAGAAGGAGATACTCAAGGTTTTGCAGTGCCTCCCTCTCTTCCGCACTTACAAGATCCACATCACCACGTGACTTGGAATGTAGCTTCTTTACAATCAATTTGCGAGCAAACTATTGAGATGACTCTTGTACCCTTATGAAGTTGCTATGAGATGGGACTTTCAAGCGCCGGCAATTTTTTGAATAATTTTATCTTGGCCTCATTTGACATGCAGATGTCAGCATCTTACAACATGTTCTAAGAATATTTTGGACTAATAACTATAATTATTAATGATATTATGGTGCTGTTCTCTGGACTTATTAATATGTACCTTTTATGTTTATATTTATGTTTTTCTTGTTTTTTTCTTCATATCTCAAAATTTGTAAACTCGAATTTCTCTTATTAACTTTGATACACACTCCCTTGGGGCCAATCTATGTTGCGGTGCACTTGTGATCTTTATACCAATCTCCCTGTATTTGCGCATTATATTTTATATTATGGCCGCCACTGATATTGAGGGCTGGATGTCGCTATGCCCAGATTTTCATTTGCCCACTGTGGACACAGAGTGGTGTAGTGCCCCTGCGTGGCGGTCCCCTCTTGCTCCGTGCGCACCGGGCTATCTTCCGCCCTCTGTGCATCCCGGGAGCCATGGCAGCGCTACGCTCCCAGGTGTGTGAGGTGTGCATGACCGCTGCGGCTGACGCGGTGGTGACTGGAAAGAACCTGCGCATATGCCGACTGAACACCACTGCGGGTGGCAGCTTGCAGCAGTTCTTTGAATGGCGGTCATGTGGTTACGCATATATATAAAGCTTGTTATCCCTTAGTATCTGGAGCACCTGCTTAACATGTCCCCGATGTGTCTCAAAATCAGATTAGTAAACCAAAATATCGTCCAGATAAACCACCACAAACCTCCCAACCAAATGATGGAAAATATCATTTATGAAATGCTGGAATACCACAGGTGCAATGGTCAAACCAAAAGGCATAACCAGACTCTCGAAATGTCCTTCCGGGGTATTAAACGCTGTTTTCCATTCGTCCCCTTCTCTGATTCTAACCAGATTGTAGGCACACCTTAAATCCAACTTGGAGAATACCTTAGCTCCTACAGCCTGGCTGAACAAATCAGGAATCAGAGGAAGAGGGTATGGATCACGGATGGTAATTTGATTTAATTCCAGGAAATCTAAACGGGGACATAGACTGTCATTTTTTTCTTCACAAAGAAGAACCCTGCCACCACGGGCGAAGATGAGGGTCTGATATGTCCCTTCTCCAGACTTTCCGCAATGAAATCCTTCATGGCTTATCTCTCAGGGCCAGAAAGATTATACAGTCTGGACTTTGGTAGTTTAGCTCCAGGGGACAGTCATAAGCATGATGAGGAGGCAAATCCTTACAACCCCTCTCAGAAAAAGGTCCTCAAAACCAGACAGAAAAATAGGTAATATTTCCGTAGAGACAGTAGCAAGGGAAATATCTAAACAGTTCTCATGGCAGTAATTTACCCATTTAATAATCTCCCCGGTTTGCCAATCCACCAACGGATTATGTTTAACAAGCCAAGGAATGCACAAAACAATCGGTATGGGAAGATTGTCCTGGACATAGTAAGGGATTATTTCATAATGAACTGACGCCACCCTCAGCTTTACATGATGTACAATCTGAGTAAATGCTTTCTGTGCAAGTGGCGCCGAGTTGATGGCGAAGATGGAAATAGGTTTATCTAAAGGACAGCAAACAAGACCATGAGTCTTCACAAACTCAGCATCAACCATGCTGACTCCGGCTCCAATGTCAACAAACACAGAAATTTTCTCGGTTTTGCTCTTTAGGATCACCTTTGCTGTCTGGACAAAGCGGGAACAGCAGGTTGGCAACAAATGCACCCTGTGTTTATCCAACTCCAGACTACTAAGAGTTAATCGAGTCTCCTTTTGCTTAGGAATTAAAGGACAGGTCTCAACAAAATGTCCCTTTTTCCCCACAAAAAAAATACGCCTTTTTTCGTGTGAATCTCCGGGGAGATGTATGATACAGAGACACCCCCTGACTGTATGGGTTCCTCCACCTCCCCCAGTACTGGTTTACCTCCAGACCACTCCCCTGGCAGAGGTACACAACCCCGATAGGAAGGCCCCGGAGAAGGTGGTCTCACCCGTCTATCCCGATGTATGGCCAAAGACATGGCAGCCTCCAAGGACTGAGGGGTATCATAAACATCCAAGGCATCTTTCAACCTTTCCGTTAGCCCCTCAAAAAGTTGACTTTTAAGGGCTGAGTCATTCCATTTGGAATTCGTTACCGATCTACGGAATTCAGAACTGTATGTTTCCACTGACCGAATCCCCTGCTGAAGGCGACGTAGCTTAGACTCAGCCAAGGTGACTCAGTCAAGGTCATCATAGATGAGGTATGTAGAAGCAATATGTGGTAATATTAAAATATAACTTTTAATTGATATGCAATAAAAATAGACCAACAAGGTAAGTATCTACTCAAATCACAAATTATACACACAAGGTCCTCATGACCCTAAATACAGAGACAAGTACATACACTGATATAAAATTCTACAACTGTGACCAGTTTGTGGGACTTATGAGATTGATGCCACACTGGCACTGAGAGAGCCATGCTGAGCTGCAAGACTGGATAAGATGACTGTTTAAGTTTTTTTCTACAGTAGGAGCCCTATGCATTCTTTGAGAGGTTTGTTCTGACTTATGACAGACAGAGTTTGTCTTATTTGCCTTTTTGCACTATGTGTTCTCTGTGGTGATTTGTGTATTTAGATGTTTGTCCTGTTTGTTTCATTTAAAGGATAGATGTTTAGCAGGACCGGCTCCAGGTTTTTCTGGGCCCCGGGCGAAAGAGTCTCAGTGGGCCCCTTTAATACATACCACGATTCATGATGCACAGATACCGCAGAGAATATATATATATATATATATATATATATATATATATATATATAGTACAATGCAAAGATTTCACTACTTACATTACATGAGCGATATCTATTGTAAATTCTACAAAAGCTCAGAAACAGGCGAATCGCTCCACACAGAATACTGGCCCCCATATAAGGCCCCATACGGAATACTGGCCCCCATATAAGGCCCCATACGGAATACTGGGCCCCATATAAGGCCCCATACGGAATACTGGGCCCCATATAAGGCCCCATACGGAATGCTGAGCCCCATATAAGGCCCTATACGGAATACTGGCCCCCATATAAGGCCCCATATGGAATACTGGCCCCCATATAAGGCCCCATACGGAATACTGGCCCCCATATAAGGCCCCATACGGAATACTGGCCCCCATATAAGGCTCCATACGGAATACTGGCCCCCATATAAGGCTCCATACAGAATACTGGCCCCCATATAACGCTCCATACAGGATACTGGCCCCCTTATAAAGCTCCATACAGGATACTGGCCCCCATATTACGCTCCATACGGAATACAGACCCCCATATAAGACTCCATACAGAATACTGGCCCCCATATAACGCTCCATACAGGATATTGGCCCCCTTATAAAGCTCCATACAGGATACTGGCCCCCATATAACGCTCCATACAGGATACTGGTCCCCATATAATGCCCCATGAAGGATATCACCCCCCTCTCTTTATAATGCCCCATGCAGGATGTCACCCCCTCTCTCCATAATGCCCCATGCAGGCTGTCACCCCCTCTCTCCATAATGCCCCATGCAGGCTGTCACCCACTCTCTCCATAATGCCCCATGCAGGCTGTCACCCCCTCTCTCTATAATGCCCCATGCAGGCTGTCACCCCCTCTCTCCATAATGCCCCATGCAGGCTGACACCCCCTCTCTCCATAATGCCCCATGCAGGCTGTCACCCCCTCTCTCCATAATGCCCCATGCAGGCTGTCACCCCCTCTCTCTACAATGCCCCATGCAGGCTGTCACCCCCTCTCTCTATAATGCCCCATGCAGGCTGTCACCCCCTCTCTCCATAATGCCCCATGCAGGCTGTCACCCCCTCTCTCCATAATGCCCCATGCAGGCTGTCACCCTCTCTCTCCATAATGCCCCATGCAGGCTGTCACCCCCTCTCTCCATAATGCCCCATGCAGGCTGTCACCCCCTCTCTCCATAATGCCCCATGCAGGCTGTCACCCCCCCCCATATAATGCCCCATGCCTCCATACATTAAAAAAAAAAATCAAATACTCACCTCCCTCTTCCTCACCTGCTGCAGCTGCTTGGGTTCGGACTCCAGCGTTGTCGGTGTCTTCCCGCTCTGCGCTCCCTGTGACGGCTCAGGGAGACGCCGCGGTGGAAAGACGTCACTGCGCCCTCTGACCTGAGACGTCACAGGGAGCGCAGAGCAGGAAGACAGCGGATCTGAAGAAGCGGGGAAGAAGGGCGGGCGCTGACACCGCTCTCCTTCACCCATTGCCCAGCGGGGTGCACGACTACCAGTGGGCCCCTCTGCCTGCTCAGGGCCCCGGCACTTGCCCGGGTGCGCTGGGTGCTGACGCCGGCCCTGGTGTTTAGCACAGTAGCACTTTATTAATATATGTATTTCGGACTCTAAACAATCAATGTTCCTAAGTGCAAATGGCATACACCTGGTCATCATTTGCTTAGGTTCTTAGGTATGGTGTATAACTCTATTATCCTTACCTACCTTACCGCAACATTATGGTTACTTATGGACTAATTTTCTGGGTATGCATTTGATCTGAATGGGTATATACTTTGGCTAAAGGTATACTCATATAAGTGGGTGATATATATACTTAGTAAAAATTTTCTGTTGTAGAATTTTATATCAGTGTAGAATTTTATATCAGTGTACAGTATGTACTTGTCTCTGTATTTAGGGTCATGAGGACCTTGTGTGTATAATTTGTGATTTGAGTAGATACTCACATTGTTGGTCTATTTTTTATTGCCTATCAATTAAAAGTTATATTTTAATATTACCAAATCTTGTTCTACATAACTATTGATAGTGGCTACAATATTCCCCCATTGCTTACGTGTTCATCATAGATGAGGCTCAAAAAAACCTCCACAGATTGGAGACAAACCAAATCCTGCGGTAACGAAAATGCCCACAACTGAGGATCTCCCTTCAGTAGAGAGATCACAATGCCAACCCGTTGCTCTTCATTACCGGAGGAGTAGGGACGAAGCTTAAAATACAATTTGCATGCCTCCTTAAACACAAAAAAACTGTCCCTACCCCCTGAAAACCTGTCCGGGAGGGCAACCTTGGGTTCAGGCTGGACAGGCCTACCTAAAGAGACCCCCACATTGGCGGCCTGAAACCGCTGATACTGCTGCTGAACCTCACAGCGGAGGTCATTCACCTCCAGAGACAGAGAGCGGAACTGCTCTGCGAGCTCTGCAACTGATCCCATACTAAAGGGAGTAAGGAAAAAAGGAAAAAAGAAAAAGAAAACCAAAATGTCAATCTTGTGTAATTTTTTTTTTTCAAAACGTGCTCGGCCGGTTATAATATTACACCAGGTGTGAATGCAACACAGAGAGTCACGCCAGGTGTGAATACAACACAGAGGGGAAAGGGAAAGGGAGCCCAGACACTAGGGAAAGGGGGAAGAGGTGACCTCCTAATCTGGACTAGCGTCACCCTGTCTCCCCCTAACGTCCCTATACAGCCTCCGCAGCTGTCACCGATCACGTGCCTTGCCCTACTATCCCTGGCGTAAGGCTATAGCTGGGGGTGGAAGGAGATGAGCACTAGTCAACCTCTGCTAGCACTCTAAAGACAAAAGGGTAAGACAACACAAGGGAATTACAACTTAGCTTTAGAAGAAACTCCAAGAGGGCACAAGACCTCAAGACTCCAAAGAGGACGTGATGCTGCTTCAGCCAAGTTCCAAGTAGAAATGAGTATAACCGGAGACGCCCACCTGGAGAGATCAGGTATATATACACCCAGGCCAGAGGGTGGTAGTCGCTGGGTCCTAAAGACAGCCTCCTATCTAGGCAGCTGTCTGCATTGCCAAACGTAGAGATCTGCTGCAAACCACTGCAGGAAGACTGTCTGTCACCTCTGACACACCCGTGACAGGAGAGCTTTGTGAGTGAGAACAAGAAATTTAAATTGGATCCTATAATGTATGGGCAGCCAGTGCAATGACTGGCATAGAGCAGAAGCATCAGAGTAACGATTAGCCAGATAGATGACCCTCGATGCAGCATTATGTATGGACTGGAGAGGGAAAAGTGAGGGGGAGCCCAGTTAATAGAGAGTTACAGTAGTCAAGGCGGGAGTGGGTCAGGGCAACAGTGAGGGTTTTTGTTGTTCCCAAGGTGAGAAAGGGGTGGATTCTAAAGATGTTCTTCAGGTGCAAGTGACAAGACCAGGCAATATATATATGTATATGGAAGGTGAAGGAAAGATTGGTGTCAAACACAACACCCAGACAGTGAGCCTGCTGGCTAGGTGTTATTGTAGTGCCACACACGGAGAGAGAGATGTCAGATTTAGGGAGGTGAGTAGACGACGAGAGCAGAAGAAGTTCAGTTTTGGAAAGGTTGAGTTTCAGAAAGAGAGCGGACATGATGTTGGAAACTGCGGCCAGATAGTCACTGGTGTTCTGTAGTACAGTGGGGGTAAGGTCAGGGGACGAAGTGTATAGTTGTGTGTCATCAGCATAAAGATGGTACTGAAAGCCAAATTTGCTGATGGCCTGTCCAATTCGGGCCGTTTAGAGAGAAGAGAGCCAAGGATTGAACCCTGAGGAACATAAATTTATAGTGGATAAAGTTTTCTAGTGTGCGAGTTTTCCTCCATAGGCGTTCCGCACTCCTAGAGCATCGCTGGATAAATCGGGTTTACGGTGTGAGCCAGGGCTGTTTTACTGTGTGTATAGAGGTTCTGAGGGTGAGGGGCGCTACTTGGTCCAGAGTGCTTCTGAGAGTGTCATTGTAGTGATTTACAGCCAGATCAGTACATGAAAAAGAGTAGATTGGGGACAGTGATGAGTGAAAGGAGTCTGTAAGTGTATGAGGATTAATGGCTTATAGATTTCTGAATGTGTGATAGGTAGGAGTGCGCTGGGGTGGGCGAGGATTTGTGAGCATGAAGGAGAGAATGTTATGATCAGAGAGGGGAAGAGTGGAGTTATCTAGGTAGGGGATTGAACAAAGCCAAACAAAGACCAGATCAAGGATGTTTCCGTCTTTGTGTGTCTCAGAGGTTGAAAGCTGTGAGAGGCCAAGAGAAGTGGTTAAACATAGAAGCTGGGATAAGGATGGGGATGAGGGGCTGATTATGAGGATGTTGAAGTCTCCCAGGATAAGGGTTGGTAAATCTGAGGACATGAAGTGCGGCAGCCAGGCAGAAAAATGGTCAAGGAACTGGGTGGGTGAGCCTGGGGGACGGTATATGACCGCTACTCTGAGGGAGAGGGGATGGAAGAGCCTGATTGTGTAGACCTCAAAAGAAGGGTGTAACATCCCTGGCAGCGTGCTTGCATAGTGCACCACCTCCCACTATGCAAGACCGCAATCTTACCTGTCAGTCCAGCCTGCAAACCGTGCTCCAGTTCATGCTGTGTGCATGTCTCTTGACTGACTGCTTAGGGCGGCGGCCCCGTTACTTCCTGATTCTTATAGCTGCTGTGGGCGCACCCCTAATGCGTCTCCAGCCTATTGCTGTGAGTCACTGGATATTTAAACCCCCTCCACCCAGTAGGAGGTGCCTGAGCAACACTAACATTCAGTGTGCTCCTTGACTCTGAAGTTGCCAGGTCCAGTTCTGCTTCTTGTCTGCTTCCGCCTTCTCTGGGGGCTGCATACCCAGACTTGTTATCTGTGACTTCTTGTCCATTTCCGCCTTCTCTGGGGGCTATATACCCAGGCCTGTTATCTCTGACTTCTAGTCTGTCCCGCCTCTCTGTGGGCTGTATACCCAGGCTCGTTCTTGTATCTCATTGCAGTAGCAGTTCCTGTCTGAACTGTATCTTAGCCTGTTACCTGTTTGTCTCTATGTCTGTACCTTCCCTTTTCCTGCAGTATCTGAACCTTCACCTAACTCCAACTCGTTGTCTCTGTACTTCTGTTTGTGAGTTTTGTGTCCACTCGCTACTTCATAGGAAGTACCTTGTGTGTATTTGGTTCTACTTGTCCCTTTTCCCTTCCTCCGTATCTTCCTGTATTTTCCAGTCTGTTCCATGTGAACAGAGCCCTGTCCTCTCTGCTCTGCCTTGTTCACCGCACCTGCGGTTTAGTTCTGCTCTGCTTGCTCACCGCTCCGGCAGTTCCCCTCTGCTCTGCTTAGCCCACCGCTCCGGCGGTTCCTCTCTGCTCTGCCTTGTTCACCGCACCTGCGGTTTAGTTCTGCTCTGCTTGCTCACCGCTCCGGCAGTTCCCCTCTGCTCTGCCTGGCCCACCGCTCCGGCGGTTCCTCTCTGCTCTGCCTTGTTCACCGAACCTGCGGTTTAGTTCTGCTCTGCTTGCTCACCACTCCGGTGGTTCCCCTCTGCTCTGCCTAGCCCACCGCTCCAGCGGTTCCTCTCTGCTCTGCCTTGTTCACCGCACCTGCAGTTTAGTTCTGCTCTGCTTGCTCACCGCTCCGGCGGTTCCCCTCTGCTCTGCCTAGCCCACCGCTCCGGCGGTTCCTCTCTGCTCTGCCTTATTCACCGCACCTGCGGTTTAGTTCTGCTCTGCTTGCTCACCTCTCCGGCAGTTCCCCTCTGCTCTGCCTAGCCCACCGCTCCGGCGGTTCCTCTCTGCTCTGCCTAGCCTACCGTTCTGGCGGTTCCTCTCTGCTCTGCCTTGTTCACCACACCTGCAGTTCCGCTCTGCTCTGCTTTGTCCTTCGCTCCGGCGGTATGGCTTTACTCTGCTTGTCTACCGCATCTGCGGCTCTGTTCCTGCCTCCCAGTCTGTACTGGACTCTATCCAGCCTGCGCTCCAACCTGCTAGTACCTACCTGTCTGCACTCCAGCTGTGCTTGCCAGTATTTCCCTGTCTGCACTCCAGCCGTGCTTGTCAGTACCCCCCTGTCTGCATACCAGCCGTGCTTGCCAGCACCCACCTGTCTGCATACCAGCCGTGCCTGCCAATACCCACCTGTCTGTATTCCAGACTAACCTGCCTGTTCCTGCATTCCCCTGTGTGGGTCAACAGCTGTGACCGGGGTCTGACCTGGAGTAGCACCTGGTCCCTCTGCTCGGTTCCTCCTTGGTTCACGGAGTCATTAGCCGCCGTGCGACCTTGGTCAGATCGGGTAGATACTTAGTTACGCCCCTCCAGGCACTCCTCGGTTCATGGTACAGTGGGATCACTAATCACGCTCACGACAGTCAGTCCGGGCGCGACCGTAACAAAGGGAATGAGAGTGATGGAACTTGGGGGATGACCTGGAAAGAGCTTTGTGGGGACAGGAGTAAGCCTTATGGGATAATCCAGCATTCTGCCATTAAATGAGAACTCACTATTCCAAGAATGGAAATCCAAGGGTGTCCTTAAGGTAGCTGATTTGTTACAGGTTGAGGAGGAAAGATGGCTGTCCTGGGTCGAGTTATCAGCAAAATATAATTTGGGGAACCACCATTCTTTGCAATATGGACAAATTAAAGGGCTAGTTATGGCACAGCTAATAAGGGTGGGTGAAGAAACAAAGGGAAACCTAATGGACAGACTATTTTTTTCTTAAACCGACATTGAAAACATATCTAGCTTATATAAAGGACTAAAGTCAATTAACGGATGCAGTGCTAATGCACACTTATTTAAAACCTGGACAAATCAAATAAGGGGGGAGAATATAGGGGAGGAAATATTGACAGGTTGGTTGGAAATTTGGAAAAATGTTTTAAGTGAAGTCTAAAGAGACACTCAATTCAGAATTATGCACAGAGCTATATTGGCATTTAACATACCACCTTGAAACAAAATGAGAGACTGTCTAACCCAATGCTCATAATGTTCACTTAAAAATTCTGACCTATTACATGATCTGCGCAGCTGCCCAAAAATACAGATGGTATGGAAGGATATAAAGGAACTGCTACAAAATATAGGCATTAGTAATATTGAATTAAACGCATTGCCCTTTCTTTTTCATGTCAATGCGGGTGGAGAGCATGGAAGCCCTCCTCAGGTAAAAAGAAAAAGGAAAAAACCTAATCCCCTGTTCCACACAGTGTGTATAATTGTAAAGAGATGCATTCTTAAGCTCTGGCTAAGTGAACGTACCCCCAACAGTAAAGTGATATTGAACCACTTGAAAAAGTAGTTCCACACGCAGTGGCTTGAAGCAGAGCGCACAAAGAAAAAAATATAGGACCGCTCATGATAAAATGGAGATGCTTCTTGCTCAAACACTTTACTAATGAGGAACTTATTGAAATTATGAAACCATTTAGACTAACTAGCTGGTATTTACTGGCGGATATAGGGGTTACACGGGGGAAGCTAAAAGTGACCTGAGCTTCTACTATTTATTTGGAGAAAATGGTAGGGAGTCATAATAGGACTAACATATTGAAAAATGAAAATAAAAAATGTTGCAAGGAGAGGACGACGTATAAAATCTGTGTATGTACATGTTAACATAATTAATAACATGTTCATCTGCATATGGGGGGATGGTAATATTGGGGTTGTGGGTTAATATTTGTACATTATTTTCAATGAAAAGAATGTCTTTATAAGCTGTTACAATTATCAAAAAGTTTAATAAAAATCATTGGTTAAAACATTTTTTTTACTATACTGTGGCCCTATAATTTAACTAATTATATTTCGCTCTGACAACAAAATACACTGCTCAAAAAATAAAGGAAACACTCAAATAACACATCCTAGATCTGAATGAATGAAATATTCTCATTGAATACTTTGTTCTGTACAAAGTTGAATGTGCTGACAACAAAATCACACAAAAATCATCAATGGAAATCAAATTTATTAACCAATGGAGGCCTGGATTTGGAGTCACCCCAAAATTAAAATGGAAAAACACACTACTGGCTGATCCAACTTTGATGTAATGTCTTTAAAACAAGTCAAAATGAGGCTCAGTATTGTGTGTGGCCTCCACGTGCCTGTATGACCTCCCTACAATGCCTGGGCATGCTCCTGATGAGGTTGTGGATGGTCTCCTGTGGGATCTCCTCCCAGACCTGGACTAAAGCATCCGCCAACTTCTGGACAGTCTGTGGTGACGTTGGTGGATGGAGCGAGACATGATGTCCCAGATGTGCTCAATCGGATTCAGGTCTGGAGAACGGGCGGGCCAGTCCATAGCTTCAATGCCTTCATCTTGCAGGAACTGCTGACACACTCCAGCCACATGAGGTCTGGCATTGTCCTGCATTAGGAGGAACCCAGGGCCAACCGCACCAGCATGTGGTCTCACAAGGGGTCTGAGGATCTCATCTCGGTGCCTAATGGCAGTCAGGCTACCTCTGGCGAGCACATGGAGGGCTGTGCAGCCCTCCAAAGAAAGGCCACCCCACACCATTACTGACCCACTGCCAAATCGGTCATCCTGAAGTATGTTGCAGGCAGCAGATCGCTCTCCACGGTGTCTCCAGACTCTGTCACGTCTGTCACATGTGCTCAGTGTGAACCTGCTTTCATCTGTGAAGAGCATAGGGTGCCAGTGGCGACTTTGCCAATCCTGGTGTTCTGTGGCAAATGCCAAGAGTCCTGCACGGTGTTGGGCAGTGAGCATAACCCCCATCTGTGGACGTCGGGCCCTCATACCACCCTCATGGAGTTGGTTTCTAACCATTTGCGCAGACACATGCACATTTGTGGCCAGCTGGAGGTCATTTTGCAGGGCTCTGGCAGTGCTCCTCCTGTACCTCCTTGCACAAAGGAGGAGATAACGGTCCTGCTGCTGGGTTGTTGCCCTCCTATGGCTCCCTCCACATCTCCTGGTATCTGCTCCATGCTCTGGACACTGTGCTGACAGACACAGCTACCCTTCTTGCCACAGCTCGCACTGATCCTGGATGAGCTGCACTACCTGAGCAACTTCTGTGGGTTGTACTGTAGACACCGCCTCATGCTACTGTACCTCTAGGGGTGAGAGCAATGGCAAAATGAAAAAGTGACCAAAACAACAGTCAAAAAGGATGAGAACAGAGAAATAGTCTATGGTCACCACCTGCAGAACCACTCCTTTATAGGGGGTATCTTGCTAATTGCCTATCATTTCTACCAGTTGTCTGTTCCATTTGCACAACAGCAGGAGAAATTGATTCACAATCAGTGTTGCTTCATAACTGGACAGGTAGATTTCACAGAAGTGTTACTGACTTGAAGTTACATTGTGTTGTTTAAGTGTTCCCTGTATTTTTTGAGCAGTGTATATTATACTACCAAAATTTCACTGTACTACACTGCGCCCCCAGAATAAATGATAATACATGATGATCCTGTAATTTAATAGTAATACAGTAACCTGTGCCCCCGAATAAAGTATATTATACTGTCCCCTTCTAATTCAATCATAATACACTGAGGCCCAAGAATAAATGATATTACTTTGTGCCCCTTAATTTAATTATAATATACTGTGCCTCCAGAATAAATTATAATACACAGTGCCCCTCAAAAACATAATACTCTGTACCCCAATAATTTAATTATAGGGATACAGTGTATTATATTTTATTCTGGGGGCATAGTGTATTTTTGTACACTGTTCCCTCCAAATAAAGTATAATACTTCATTCATTATATTCCACTGTACCCTAAGAATAAATAATATGCTGTACCCCAAAATAAATTATTTTACGCTGTGATTACACTTTATCATCATAATACATGTGCCCCATAATTTCATTATAATACACTATGCCACCACAGAAAAATTATAATGTACTTAGCCCCTAAAATGAATCATAATGACCACTATGGCCTTAGTGCAATACCCACCTGCCCCACATTGGCATCCAGCAATGCAGCTCTGCGCCTCTACTGTCCTTGCACAGGGCTTAGGCCTGGCAGTAATAAAACTAAAGCACGGTTGTACGGAAAGTTCCTTCTTAAGGCTGCGTGCACACGATGCGTTTTTCATGCGTTTATGCTGCGGAATTTCCGCAGCGGAAACGCATCAAAAAGGCATGGTAATCCGTACCCCATGGTCCCCAATGGCATTCCGCAATGTCAATGCACATGCTGCGGATTTTTCCGCAGCGTTTCTGCAGCGCTCATAAATCCGCAGCATGTTCATTAATTTTGCGGAAGCGCCGCCATTGACTTGCATTGAGACGCATATAATCCGTGTCTGTACATTTGTACAAGCGGCTTCTATGCGTCTCTATGTGCGGATGGTACCCAGTTCTGGAGGAGAGGAGACTCTCATCCAGACCTGGGTACCATTGTACCTGTGAAAAAAAGATTAAAATAATAAATGAAGTTTATATTCACCTGTCCGGAGGCCCCTGCCGCCCTTACCTTCCAGGACCTGAGATGACGTCGCGGTCATTTGACCGCAGGCTGTCTCGCGAGATTCCGGCAAGCCAAAAAGGAACCAGGAAGGAGCGCGACGGCACACGCGGCGGCATAGGAGGTAAGTATAGCTTTTATTTTTTTATTTTTTTTATTTTTACGGTCACACTGTATAAATCCATGCCTTTTGCATGGATTTATACAGTGTGACCTAGTTGTCAAGCACTTTCCAAGTGATGCTATTGCCTGGAAAGTGCTTGTCAGTCCGCATGCGGAAACACATGTGTTAACGCATGTGTTAACGCATGTGAATCCGCATGTATTCTGCATGTATTCTGCAGGAAAAACGCATGTACAATCTGCGTGCGTTTTTTCTGCCAGGGAGATGCAGAAATGCTGCAGAAATTTTTTGCTTCATTTCTGCATCGTGGGCACATAGCCTTAGACTCAGATATAATTAAGTGCAGAGATCTCTCTTCTTCTCGGTCACTGATCACCTTGGTATTTTAACAATCAGTTCTGAAGAACTAGGGGAGGCATGTTAAATTCAAATAGACAGTGGGCAAAAATTAAAATCTTGGACAAAGTCGTGGACCAACTCATGGGCCAACCTTGATATTGATTAAAAAGATGTCTTAACATCTTGATGGGGCCCAGATGATGTATTTATATTGGTGTTTATTAAAAAGATGTCTGAAAAACTAAGAAATATACAGTAAATGTAAAGAATGAATTCTTATACAGATATGCTGTAAATGTGAACAATGTAGTCGTGATACAATAATATACAAGAATGAAACCATATAGAGAGAGGAGATCAGTGGATTTCTAATTACAAGATCAGGCCCCAGAACAGAGACACATGAGACCCCTAACCAAGAAGAAAGAAACTCTTGTCTGATCAGCTGCCATGTTTTCAGGGGCTGTTGATTACAATTGTGTTGGCAGCCATGTAATATCCTACAGTGCCATGTTCTGCCATATTAGGCACTACCTATACATGTGGCAGCAATGGCATCTGATCGTCAGTTGCAGCAATCCCATACAAGCACATAGGATACATCATATTCATGGAAAGTTCTCAGTGCCCCCTAAGTACTTCCAAGGAGTGCAGTAGAAATTTGGCCACGTCCTCAATGCTGAGACTCTGCGGTCTGATGAAGCTGACCCACCGACCTTTCTGCTCCCCAAAGTTCAGCAGTGATAAGCAATTGTCGCCCTCCTTGGTGTCTTCCTCCACCCATTTTATAATCACAGCCTTTTTGGCTTTGCCCTTCTTGGTGCCCGGCACCTACTCTGCGAATTTAGGTGCCTCCAGTAAAGCTCTAGCTACCACCGCAGTCCAAGTGTGTATCTCTTTAAATCCAAACCTTTTTGATTTTCGTATATGTCTATATGCACAGTAATGTACAGTGCACTACCTTAGGACATTTTTCTTTGATTATAATCCAAATCTGCCTGAGCTGCTTGTGAAAGTATGCAAGTCAGCTACAGCTTCTGCCGCTCTGGCTGTGGTTCAGCAGCATTTGCCACTTCCAGCTCACTGACTGGTATGCGATTTCACCACGCATTGGAACTCAACAATAGATATGTTGGTAAAGTTTTCTGAGCAGCAGAGGGCAGTAGTTGAATACCAGCTCTAACATGCCCATCGGATTTCCAGTCAGCCTCTGCACATAAGAGCTGATGAGTGAGCATGGATGTCTGACATTTGTGCGGTTCTCCAAAGACATACTAATAGGGAATGTAGATTGTGAGCCCCAATGGGGACAGTGCCGATAATGTCTGTAAATTGTCTGAATTATACAGCGTGCTGAATATGTTGGCGCTATATAAATAAAAAGATTATTAGTATTCTCCAAAACTTTGAGGACTCTAACAAGATGGTGAGCGGCAATGACGCCATAATCAGCTTAACCATCCCGCTTCTCTGCCTAGTGAAACGCTCGCTACTCACAATGAAAGGCTTTTCGGTCGGAGCAAGTTGAGATGAAGCAAGAAACTATAAAGGGTGATGCTACACAGCCCAGACTCATCTCATCTTCTCAACGCAGATTGGGTGATAATGAGAAGGAAGAGTAGGAACAGGAGTTTGCTGCCTGCGCTACAGACGGTACTACCCACACCACCTTCATCCAGTCTGTTCAGTGTGGATGGCCTGAGGACGAGGAGGACCAGGAGGTGGATGAGGAGGAGAACATGGACCATTGTCCTCTTGGTGGGGACAGGGAAGTCTTGGCTGTTTGCAGTCTGGCACACATGGCTGAGTTTATGTTCCGTTTCCCATGGCCCTTGCGTTGTATGCATTTTAGCCAACACTAATTACTGGTTGGTCACCCTTCTAGACCCACGCTACAAAGAGAACTAGCCAGCTCTCCTTCCCATGGCGGAGATGTCTACAAAAATGTTGCAGTACCAGAAGGCTCTAGTTGAAGGTTTATTAAAAAAATTCCCATCTGACAACGCTGGCGGCAGAGGTCATAGTTCCTTGGACAACCAAGAAGTAGAACACGAGGAAGACACACACCAGATGCAGCAGAGGCAGGAGAACACTATAAATGATCTGGGGTGGTTTTCTCAGATCCTCCCATTGCCCAGGCCCTAATGCGCGGGGTACTCTGACAAGGAGGGAAAAGTTTTGGAAGATGCTGGACTACCTTGCCGACCGTACCAGCATCTTCCGTGATTTCTCTGTGCCTTACAATTATTGGGTAACCAAGCTAGACAAGTGTCATGAACTGTCTCTATACTTTGGAGGTCCTGGCCTGCCCTGCCGCTAGCGTTTTGTCAGTACAGGTTTTTAGTGCTGTCAGGGGCACTGAAACTGATAGACGCATCCGTCTGTCAACTGAAAATGCTGACAGGCTGACTCTTATCAAAATGAACAAGGGCTGGATTGGCTCAGACTTCTCAAGACCACCGGATGACAGCAGCGGAACATAAGAAAAAACCCACTGGATTTGATTTTTTTTTTCTGGCGTATTCCTATGCACCCCTTCCTGCCCAAACATGGGTATACGCTTCAGGATTTCAACTTTTTTTATGTCATTACTCCTCCTCCGCCACCACCATATCAACAGGGTGATCATGCTTCCCTCGCTAGACATTTTTTAAGGGTCTTTATGATGCACATGACTCGCCCCCTGGGCCGTGGGGCACCCGGAATCGGGCTTCTGTGCAATGCTGGGGGTAGTAGTGGCAACCCGATCCCGTGGCCCAGGGTGGTCAGACCAAATGCTGTGGCAGTCTACTTATCAGTGTTTTGGAATGTCCGACTACGCCACCCGTGGATTGCGGTCAGGGATGACCGCCGCTGCAAGGCAGACCGCTGAGGCTGGTGTTGGTGAGCAGCACAGGGGTAGGATAACTCCCCACGGGAAGAGTGTAGCCTCAGGGCAGAGTAGGTGAATGCTGGGGGTGATAGTGCAGGCCGCAATAGTAAGAGTTCAGAGTCCGCTTTAAACAGTCCAGGGTCTTTATTGCAGATGTTATTACTGACCCAACAGGAGTACCGGTTAGGAATGGGCCTGGGTATCTGAGAGCATTCGGGCGAGCCCCACTGGTCAGGGTGAGTGTGTAGGCCTACCGTTCTCTCTATATGCACTTGCTGACTATCCCCCCTTTTCGTGGTGTAATAGCCCACGTCCCTGAGCTGGCCGTGTACTTCGCCTGTATGGCTTGCGACTCGGGCCTTGGGTACCTTTTGCTTCTCCTTGCTGTACTGGTCCCTCTGTGTGGCGGAGCCTCCAGGCTTCTTAGGCCAAGGGACCTGAAATCCCTCGCGGGTTGGTTCTCTGCTGCTGGGCTTGCAACCCTGATAGCCTTGGACCCCAATGTCCGGTTTTGGGCTTCTCTCAGCCAGGACCGGCTCTCGTCGCCTCTGTCCCTGACTGGCAGTCTCTCCTCTGCCTCACGGACTCCTCAGCTGCTGCTGACCGGTCCCTCTTCTCTGGGAACCCTTCTGGACACTTCAGAAGTGGGTTCTGGTCTCTCTAACCCTGCCCCAGTCCCAGCTTTTATAGGGGCAGCCAGCTCCCCCTACTGGCCTGGGACAGGAGGTGCTGCATGCTAATGGTCCCTGACCAGGGAACCTCCCTCCTGCTTTTAGACACAGCCTTTAATATTTGTGGCATCCAGGCCTGGGGTGACACATTCCCCCCTAGTAAAATTTAGTACTCCGGGACTAACAGGAAACACAAACACAGGGTATAAACAATAACATAACATGTACAAGTACATTTTGTCCTTAAGGCCACGGCGCTTCCGTGACCGGGTGTCCATATCACCCAACAAGGTGAAGTTTTCCACAGTGTGGGGACCTGTCTCCATAAACCCCAAGTTCCTGGCCTTGGGCGTGGTGACAAGGCTGAGCTAACTACTTTGGGCCACAAGGGAGCCACGCCGGACAGGTTTTTCTTCCATGGCCATCTTCACAAGAGGGCACCAAGTGCAACTATTTACAAGACAGTTCCGGCCATTCAGCGCCCATGACCTGTCAGTCCATTGAACTAGAAAAACTGGAAAAAACACTATTAGTTATCAGGTAACAACCATAAAACATTAAATATTTACAGGTAAATGTAGACTTTGTACTTAGATCTTCCAGCGAGCTGGTACTTGACCCTTAGTGCTCCGGGTTGACCTGCATAACCCACTGTCTGGTGGTGGTCTAACCTGGCTGTCTCCACTATCATTTAGGGTACAGCTACTAGCTGGGTTTACAGGCAGGGCAGGCAGGTGTCTGCGGGTCCTTTGGCTTACCGCAGGCATGGCAGGCTCGCTGTCAGCAGAGGGTTGACTCTCCTGGGCTGCTGGCATCGGTTCTTCTGCCTCAGGAGATGCTTGTTCCTCTTGTTCTTCCTGCTCTCCTGTAGGTTCCTGCTGGGTTGGCTGAAGGAAGTGTAGGACGGGTACCACTATGGAGTCGTTTATTCGAGTCCAGGTCCAGGGAAACTCTCCGAGAACGGTGCTGACCATTTCTTCCTTGTCCTATGCGGGTTCAAGGTCACCTTGATCTTCCCCTGCACTCTGTAGTTGCTCAGGACACCGTTTTAGGTGGTCTCTGGAGACGGTGCTAGTGGTTTCTCCCCCATCCTTGGTAATTACACATACCTTCGGGTTGTTGTGGTCGGACTGCAGTACTGTGTACGGGTCGCTCTCCCACTGGTCATCTAGCTTGTGAAGCCTTCTTTTCCGCTTCAGGACCTGCTCACCAGGTTCCAGGGGACCAGCAGGGGCGTGTTGGTTGAAGAGCCTCTCTTGCTTTTCTCTCACTTGAGCCAGACTCCTCTCCACACTCTCCTGTACCTTCTTGTACTGTAGCCGCTGTTCCGTATCCCAGTCCGCGTCTGGGGAGGTGTCCTCGGGTGTCAGGACTCCTATCTCCAGGTCGACCGGCAGCTCACCTGGTCTTGCTCACACCAGGTAAGCCGGGGTGCAATTCGTAGCATTCACCGGGATATGGTTGTACAAGTCTATCAGGTCTGGCAGCTTCTCCGGCCACAGGCTGCATTCTTCCAGGGGCAAAGTCTTGAGGAGATCAATGACGATATTATTAATTTTCTCACACAGCCCGCTGGTTTGCGGGTGGTAAGGCGTTGTCCAAATCTTCCTACAGCCGTAGAGGTTGCAGAACTCCTGGAAGACTTCCGCCTCAAACGCTGGACCTTGATCTGTCAAGACCTGTTCCGGATAACCGTGTGGACGGCAGAAGTGTTGTTGGAAGGCTCTGGCCGCCATTTGGGCTTTCAAGTCTTTAACTGGGACCACCACCAAGAACCGGGAGTAATGGTCCACAATCGTGAGGGCATAGATGTAGCCAGACCGGCTTGGAGCCAACTTCACATGGTCCAGAGCTACCAACTCAAGAGGCTGCCTGGTGACGATGGGCCTCAAGGGTGTCTTCTGGCTGGTACGGTCCTTCCTTCTGAGGTGGCATGGGCCGCAGTCCCTGCACCACTTCTATATGGCCCCTCTCATACCGACCCAGTAGAACCACTCTCTCAGTAGGAACTCCAGTTTCTTCCACCCGAAGTGTCCCGCTCTGTCATGGTAGGCCTCCAGGACCATTGCTGCATCTCGCCTTGGGACCACTAACTGCCAGGTCAGCTCGTGCGTCCGGTGGTTGACAAGCCTTCTGCACAGCTTACCCTCGTAGAGGAATAGCCTGCTTTTCTCCTTCCATAACTGCTTGGCTTCCTCTGGTGCGTCCAGGCCAGGGCTAGCGTCTGCCTGGGTTAACATGTCTTTCACCAGGCGTATTGCAGGGTCACTATCTTGCGTTTCAGCCCAGCCGTGGTGGGGTAAGAGGTTAAACATGACGGTGGTTAGGTCTTTGTCTCTTATCCGGTGAGAATACTGAGTGGCCCCATACCGGTGGAAAGCAGGGAGCTCTACTTCTTCCAGCTCTTCTGAGTCTTCTTCTCCTTCGGGTAGGTGGGGCTTTCTTGATAGGGCGTCTGCATTGGCGTTGGTTCTGCCCGCCCGGTACTTGATTGTAAAGTCATAATTTGATAGCCGGGCCATCCACCGCTGTTCTAGGGCACCTAGTCTTGCATTGTCCAGGTGTGTCAACGGGTTGTTGTCCGTGTACACAGTGAACTTTGCGGAGGCCAGGTAATACTTACACCATTCTGTGACGGCCCACACCACTGCCAAGAAGTCTAGCTTGAAGGAGCTGTAATTCTCTGGGTTTCTTTCAGTGGGCCTCAGCTTCCGGCTGGCGTACGCTATCACCCTTTCTCTGCCCTGTTGATTCTGTGAGAGTACGGCTCCCAGCCCCACATTGCTGGCGTCTGTGTGGAGGATGAAAGGCTGGCCATAATCGGGGTAGGCCAGGATCTCATCCCCCGTGAGGGCCATCTTCAACTGGCGGAAAGACTCCTCTTCCGGCTTGTCCCACTTGAAGGGTGGCTTGTGACTTCTGGATTTAGACTTGCCTATCAGGAGGTCCTGCATTGGAGCTGCCATCTTTGTGAACCCGGCGATGAACCTTCGGTAGTAGCTTACCAACCCAAGGAACTGCCTCACTTCTTTGATGTTTGAGGGGCTTGGCCAGCTCTTGATTACTGTGACCTTGTCGGGGTCGGGGGCTACTCCTTCTGCACTCATCACGTGTCCCAGGTACTGTACCTTCGGCTTTAACAGATGGCACTTGGAGGGTTTCACTTTCATGCCAAAGCCTGCCAGGGCCTCGAACACCTCGGCCAGGTGCTTGAGATGGTCCTCGTAAGTCTTCGAAAAGACAATCACGTCGTCCAGGTAAAGTAGGACCGTCTCGAAGTTTCGGTGCCCTAGACAGCATTCCATCAGCCTCTGGAAGGTCCCGGGTGCGTTGCAGAGCCCGAATGGCATACAGTTGAATTCGCTCAATCCCATCGGGGTGGTGAAGGCGGTCTTCTCCTTGTCAGCCTCTTCCACAGGAACCTGGCAGTACCCACTAGTAAGGTCCAAAGTAGAGAAGAAATTAGCTGATTTTAATGCGGCCAAACACTCCTCTATCCTTGATAACGGGTACGCGTCTTTATGGGTGATACGATTGACTTGTCTATAGTCCACGCACATTCTCATGGTACCGTCTTTCTTTTTTACCAGAACCAAGGTGGCTTCCCAGGGGCTACAGCTGTCTCTAATGACCCCGGCTTCTTTCATTTCTCTCAGCATGCCCTTTACGTTCTGATAGTGTGCGGGGGGTACAGGTCGGTATCTCTCTTTTATTGGTGGGTGGCTCCCCGTGGCGATGTGGTGTTCTACCCCTTTCACTCTGCTGAAGTCTAGCGGGTGCTTACTAAAGATTCTCTCGTACTGCTGAACCACCCGGTAGACTCCTTGTTTTTGGTGCAAGGGAGTGGAGTCAGCACCCACGTGGAGTTTCTGGCACCAGTCCTCCTTGTGCTTCTGGGAGCCATTATCCTCCACCGGGGGAGATGGAGGCAAGGGTTCCACGACCCTGAGAGCATTGTGTTCGACGGCAAACAATTTGGCTAGTGTAGCGTACCGGGGCAAGTGTACTTCCCTTTCCCCGACGTTTAAGATCCGGACGGGCACCCTTCCATGGCGGACATCAACCACCCCCTGGGGTGTCAAAATGGTGGGCCTGCTGTCTGAGTACACGGGTTCTACCATGGCTTGGTAGTCTCTCCCTCTTAACCCGATTGCAGTCTGACACCAGATCATCATTTCACTTTTGGGAGGCATGGCAATGGGGAACGGGTCGCTCATCCTCACGCTACCGATCTCACCACCAGACAGTTCTACCTGTGGCCATCTCATCAGGGCTCTTATCTCTTTCTGGAGGACCCTCTGTTGGCTGGAGATCGCATTCATCGCCACCTACTGCAAAATTACAATTACTTCTGAAAGAATTTTCAATCACGTTAGTACACAAAGTTATTTTAGGGTGACTTTCATGACGGTCAATGTCCGCAATGATCACTCCCTGTGCCGGCAGTTCAACCTCACCAATCTTGATGGTCATCTCTCTGAACCCCACCTGCGGCATGGGTTGGCCATTGCTGGCGATGATGCTTAAGTCATCGTCTGGATAACGGCTTACATCAGCGTCACTCCAGTACCGCTTGAAAAGTACGTAGGGGATAGTAGTCACTTGAGACCCGGTGCACTCATGGGGATACCGTCCAGCACTACAGGTAAGACCGGGCGTCCCCCCACGTACTTATCGTGCCAATTACACGGGCCTGGTGACCTTATGCCTGGGGGTTGGCCCTCTGCCCCAGGTCGGACCCATTTAAAGTACAGTACCTGGCTATGTGTCCTGGCTGGCTGCAACGGCGGCAAATCGGCTATCCATCCTCAGTGTAACGGTCGGCGGGCCTCCCTCTGAACGACGGGATCCTTCTCTGTCGACGCCACGGAATATCCTCCGGGCTGGAAGCCAGCTTGATTGGTCATGACGGTTCCATCTGCAACGACTGTACGGTCCTGGTCAATGCAGCCACACTCTTTGTTAGTTCTTGGACCTGATGGTGGAGGTTTGCAGGCGGGGATGGATTTAAAGCCTGCGCATCATCCCCCACAAGGTCTGCGTGGTAGGGCGCTGCCCCCTGGTGGTAAGTGATGGCAGGACGCCGGGAAGCTACAGCGCCACCTGGTGCGGGTTCTCGGAGCACCCGGATTGCCCTATCTTTGAACTGTGCAAAAGTCAAATCGGGGTTCTGTAGGGCCATCAGGCACAGCTGGGTTCTGTGGGCGCTGGACAGCAGACCTTCTATGAACTGGTCAGTCAACAGTTTATCGGTGTCCTGCACGCTGCCAGGATCAGCTTGTTTGATTGCTCCCAGAGCTTCTTGCAGGTTTAAGGCATAGGCTCTGATACTATCTTGGGCTCGCTGCTTACAGCCATAGAACCGCATTTTGATTTCTGCTGAGGTACGGGTGTCAAAGTTGTCCCGCAGACGGGTCAGAACCCCCTTTACAGTCCTTTTCTCCTCAGCTGTCCAAGACTTTACCTCCCGCTGGGCCGCACCAGTTAACTGCCCTATCAGTATGCTTACTTTCTGTTCTTCTGTTAGGGGATAAACTTTGAATAAGCTATACAGTCTTTCTTTAAAGTCGCCCAAGGTATGCTACTCGCCAGCATACTGTGGCAGTCAGGCAGCTCCGGGGTATATAGGGCATGGAAAACGGCATCACAGCTGCAGCGGCTACGCTGGTGGTAGAGGGTCCCTCCGCGTCTGACATCTTTCTCCCCCCTAGTTAACCGTGGCCTACCTTCCGACGATCCTCTTCTGTAGGCCGCGGTTCAGCTTGCGATGCTCCGGGTGAGGACCGTGCGTCGCGGGGTGATGACGTCAGCGTCGCTCTCTCTCCTTCCAGGACCTTATGCAGTGCCTCAGCGTAGGGCGGAGCTTCAGGTCTCGCGCGTTTTTGACATCCACGCCCCTCTTCTTCCAGCGCGGCGTCCCGAAGATGGCGTCTGATGGCTGGAAAACGGCTGGAGATGGCGGGAAACGGCTCCGAATGGCGGGAAATCTCTTTTTAAGGTACGTATACAGTCTTTTCAGGCACGCAATACCCGTTTGTGGCGGGTTGGTCACAATCCTGCCGACTACGCCAGAAAGCTGACTCGCCCCCTGGGCCGTGGGGCACCTTGAACCGGGCTTCTGTGCGATGCTGGGGGTAGTAGTGGCAACCCGATCCCGTGGCTCAGGGTGGTTAGACCAAATGCTGTGGCAGTCTACTTATCAGTGTTTTGGAATGTCCGACTACGCCACCCATGGATTGCGGTCAGGGATGACCGCCACAGCAAGGCAGACCGCTAGGGCTGGTGTTGGTGAGCAGCACAGGGGTAGGATAACTCCCCACGGGAAGAGTGTAGCCTCAGGGCAGAGTAGGTGAATGCTGGGGGTGATAGTGCAGGCCGCAATAGTAAGAGTTCAGAGTCTGCTTCAAACAGTCCAGGGTCTTTATTGCAGATGTTGTTACTGACCCAACAGGAGTACCGGTTAGGAATGGGCCTGGGTATCTGAGAGCATTCGGTGAGCCCTACTGGTCAGGGTGAGTGTGTAGGCCTACCGTTCTCTCTCTTTGCTCTTGCTGACTATCCCCCTTTTCGTGGTGTAATAGCCCACGTTCCGGAGCTGGCCGTGTACTTCGCCTGTATGGCTTGCGACTCGGGTCTTGGGTACCTTTTGCTTCTCCTTGCTGTACTGGTCCCTCTGTGTGGCGGAGCCTCCAGGCTTCTTAGGCCAAGGGACCTGAAATCCCTCGCGGGTTGGTTCTCTGCTGCTGGGCTTGCAACCCTGACAGCCTCGGACCCCAATGTCCGGTTTGGGCTTCTCTCAGTCAGGACCGGCTCTCGTCGCCTCTGTCCCTGACTCGCAGTCTCTCCTCTGCCTCACGGACTCGTCAGCTGCTGCTGACCTGTCCCTCTTCTCTGAGAACCCTTCTGGACACTTCAGAAGTGGGTTCTGGTCTCTCTAACCCTGCCCCAGTCCCAGCTTTTATAGGGGCAGCCTGCTCCCCCTAGTGGCCTGGGACAGGAGGTGCTGCATGCTAATGGTCCCTGACCAGGGAACCTCCCTCCTGCTCTCAGACACAGCCTTTAATATTTGTGGCATCCAGGCCTGGGGTGACACACACACATTAATAAATTTTAGACTTCTACCTCTTACATTCTTTTATATATATATGTATACCCCCAGGGGTAAATGTTTTCCAGCCTATGCACTTAGTGAATGCGCATTACCAGTCTAGGATACCCACTCCTTAATAATGGGAAAAAATGTTTTCGGTGTTCGCCACTATTGGAGTGCCTCCTTTTAATTTTTTGTCATCCTTTGCACTTAGTGCATACGCTTTACCAGTCTAAGAGACCCACTCCTGGTTAAAGGGAAAAATGTTTTTCTAAAGTTCCACCCTCTAGTTGAGGAAACATGTAGTTGTCACATACGGCGTTCTCACACTGCATACAGGATTTTGCCGCCAGGATAGGAGACTTTGTACAGTAAGTACACAAGATCCTGGTCTCCTTCATATCAGGCTGAGTAGATGCGAAACACTACACTATATTCCCCAGCAAGGTTGATAAAATAACAGTCCTTGGTGCTGCTACATAAAAAAAAACTCTTTTCGGGGCCGATTCAAATCTATTCTATATTCTACAATATTGCTATATTACCTCTCTTATCTGCAATTCATGTATGGTAAGCTATTGCAATTAGAGATGAGCGGTGTTCGACTCGAACTGTTCGCCAATCTCAAATTCGAGCTGTTTTGGGCGGTGTTCGAGCCGTTCGGCGAACACGAACAGTTTGAAAAAAATTTGGCTGTTCGAGGTTATGTTCGATAACTGTTCGTGCACCAAAATCATAACTGGATTTTTTCTCAGTAATGCTGAAAATTAATGTTAATACGCAGTTTGAGTGTACAGCGGGGTGGGGGGAGGGGCAGGGGATGGATCTCTGCAGAAATAATGAAGATCTCCTTTTTTTTTTCTCTTTCCCGCATTTACAGTGGGGAGGTGCAATCTGTCAGCCCATCAGCAGCGCACACACGGAGCAAACTGCTTTTTTTCACACAAGCAAGGGCATGTGTCATTGGCAGTATATGTCACATGTCCTTGCCCTATAAGACCCAGCCATTTTCCCCGTCGCCACCATTTTCTCACTGCTGCAGCTGCGTGTTAGACGGCACAACTGTTGCTGTGTGCGCTATACTTTGTTAATTTCAAGCCAATTTTCGCACAAATCTACAGATAGCTTGGGAGTAGGGAATAGTTGTGATTGCAGTCCTTTTAAGGACTAGGTTACATCATTTCCTACGACTTTTATCAGGCAGGTCTGTGATCTTAAATAGATAGGTTGGGAGTAAAGACTAATTGTAATTGCAGTCCTTTTCAGGGCTAGGTTACATCAGTTGCTATCACTTTTTGCCAGGCAGGTCTGTGCAAGTGCTGTGCAAGTTTTTTTCACAGCATTTGGCTAAATCTAGTAAAGCAAATCCTTTTTGTCCTCTTGCAGTGTGTGTTAGTCAGTGGAGAAGCCTATCTGTGTTGCAAGCTACACCACCTGTGTACAGAATTCAATTTTTTTTACTGCACCTAGTGAAGTAAAACCTTTTGGGCATAGCATCATTCTATTAGTCCATCTATACTAACCTCCACAAGGTTGCAAATTCATTATAATTTTTATCTGCATCTAGCTCTGAAAAAATATTTTGGCTTGTAGCAGTGTGTGGGACGTGTTCTATTAGTCCATCTATACTAACCTCCACCAGGTTGCAAATTCAATATAATTTTTATCTGCATCTAGCTCTGAAAAAATATTTCGGCTTGTAGCAGTGTGTGGGACTTGTTCTATTAGTCCATCTATACTAACCTCCACCAGGTTGCAAATTCTTTATAATTTTTATCTGCATCTAGCTCTGAAAAAATATTTCGGCTTGTAGCAGTGTGTGGGACTTGTTCTATTAGTCCATCTATACTAACCTCCACCAGGTTGCAAATTCAATATAATTTTTATCTGCATCTAGCTCTGAAAAAATATTTCGGCTTGTAGCAGTGTGTGGGACTTGTTCTATTAGTCCATCTATACTAACCTCCACCAGGTTGCAAATTCAATATAATTTTTATCTGCATCTAGCTCTGAAAAAATATTTCGGCTTGTAGCAGTGTGTGGGACTTGTTCTATTAGTCCATCTATACTAACCTCCACCAGGTTGCAAATTCAATATAATTGTTTTCTGCATCTAGCTCTGAAAAAATATTTCGGCTTGTAGCAGTGTGTGGGACTTGTTCTATTAGTCCATCTATACTAACCTCCACCAGGTTGCAAATTCAATATAATTTTTATCTGCATCTAGCTCTGAAAAAATATTTGAGCTTCGGCTTGTAGCAGTGTGTGATACTTGTTCTATTAGTCCATCTATACTATCCTCCACCAGGTTGCAAATTCAATATAATTTTTATCCGCATCTAGCTCTGAAAAAATATTTGTGCTTCGGCTTGTAGCAGTGTGTGGGACTTGGTCTATTAGTCCATCTATACTAACCTCCACCAGGTTGCAAATTCAATATAATTTTTATCTGCATCTAGCTCTGAAAAAATATTTGGGCTTCAGCTTGTAGCAGTGTGTGGGACTTGTTCTATTAGTCCATCTATACTAACCTCCACCAGGTTGCAAATTCAATATCATTTTTTTCTGCATCTAGCTCTGAAAAAATATTTCGGCTTGTAGCAGTGTGTGGGACTTGGTCTATTAGTCCATCTATACTAACCTCCACCAGGTTGCAAATTCAATATAATTTTTTTCTGCATCTAGCTCTGAAAAAATATTTTGGCTTGTAGCAGTGTGTGGGACTTGTTCTATTAGTCCATCTATACTAACCTCCACAAGGTTGCAAATTCAATATAATTTTTATCTGCATCTAGCTCTGAAAAAATATTTGGGCTTCGGCCTGTAGCAGTGTGTGGGACTTGATCTATTAGTCTATCTATACTAACCTCCACCAGGTTGCAAATTAAAAATAATTTTTATCTGCATCTAGCTCTGAAAAAATATTTGGGCTTGTAGCAGTGTGTGCTAATCATTGTATTAGGCCATCTACACCAAGCTCCACCAGCTTTGAAATTAATAATAATTTTTAGCTGCATCTAGCCCTGAAAATAATTTTTCTTCCCAATAGTGGTAGCAATAGAAATATGGGGCGCGCGCCTGGCTAACAAAAATATACGCTTCATAGCAAAAAACACCAGCCTAGCGCATTGCATTAATAAGATGGCATCATCGTCTCTCCCAGTGCTAGGCTTACTACGCCGGCTAGCATTCCTGTGCCTAAAACACAATGTATGGGTCCGCGCTAGCCACGATGCTGAGGGATCTAAAGCTGCTGCTAACGCTTTATAACAATTCAATTGGCAGATTTTCACAGAGCTCTTCCCCAACGCCCACCCATCGGGCAACAGTTGCCCACCCTCCCTATGGGATCTAGTGGCGAATAGATGATGCCATTAATCAGAGCGTCAGTTGCCCCGTCGACGTGGCAAGCATACGGTAAGGCATGGGAAAAGTGGACATGACTGGTAGCAGGCAGACGGGTTGACCAATGTGAACAAGCCAGATCACAAGTCACCATAGAATTTCTCCACCAGCTAATGATGAGGGGCATATCAGGGAGTCAGCGCAGCGGTGTCTGACCGGAGTAGCATTTCACTTCCAACTACTGAATTGTGGAGATGTGACAAAGATTCATCATCAGACAATCCATAAAAGGGTGGAAAAGGGGTCAGCCAAGTTAGGAGTGTAGACGTCCCATCCCGTGTCACTAAAACTGATTTCTCACATCATATCCCTAACACCATTAACATGACACTCACAATTTGAAGCAACACTACTGTCTACTGCATTTGTGATCGCCTTCTTCGGGGTGCTATGCATAAGCGAATTAGTCCCTCAATCCAAAATTACCACCAGTGGAGGCTTATTACACCAGGACGTAGGCATAGCCAATAATGCAATACGTCTACGCATACGTAAATCGAAAACGGTTCCAGCGGGCAGGGGCACTTGGGTACTTCTACAACCCACAAACGGTACACTTAGTCGGGTAACAATAGTAAAAACATATATAACCATCAGATCACAAAGTAATTTCTTCCTATCACACATTGATGGAATGCCATTATCAAGATACCAGTTCCAAGCTATATTTAATAAATGCATAACATCGGCAGAGAACCACCCCAAAGATTACGGGACATACTCATTTCGCATAGACGCGGCCACGGAAGCAGCAAGAGCAGGACTGTCAGAAACGGAAGTTCAGAGGATAGGGAGATGGCGATCCACGTGTTTGGCGAGATACATAAGACCGGACTTGTTATCCTAAAGTGGTTTGTTTCTTTTACAGGTGACGCTAAGCCAACAGTGTGGGTGATAGGCCACTCATGTAGCGTCGGCGTCCCTGCCTCCTGCTAGGCAGGGACGCTGTTCCCCTCACTTCTCCGCTCCGTGCCTGGCGTCTTCCTCCCGCTCTGCTAGCAGCGCGCGCTCCTTCCCGGCCACGGTGCTTAGGGCGCAGGCGCGCGCTCCCCCTCTCTTAAAGGGGCCGCGCGCGCCGTCCTAAGGAGTCCCCGGCCAATGGCCGGAGGACTTCACCATATATAAGGCACCTCCTCCAAAATGGAGGTGCCCGAGCAATGTTGTAGCACAGTTCATCACTCTGCTTCAGCCCTCAGGTCCCGTTTCCAGTTGCCTGCCAGTTGCCTGCCAGTTGCCTACCAGTTGCCTGCCAGTTTCCTGTCTGATACCTGCCTGTCTCATGTCAACCTGCTACTATTCCTGCGGTCCGACAGTCTGCCTACCAGCCCTGCCAGTCTGTCTATGGATCCGTCTGCCCGCTCACCTGGGAGCGCACATCTGCTACCTGCCTGCTAGCCTACCTGAAGGCTCCGCCGTCACGTGCTGTGACCACCAGCCTGTCCAGAGACTCTTGCCCACTCACCTGGGAGCGCTCACCTTCTACCTGTCTGCTAGCCTACCTGGAGGCTCCGCCGTCACGTGCTGTGACCACCTGCCTGTCCAGAGACTCTTGCCCGCTCACCTGGGAGCGTCCACCTGCTACCAGCCTGCTTGCCTACCTGGAGGCTCTGCCGTCACTTGCCGTGACCACCCGCCTGTCAAGAGACTGTCCCGGTCACTTGCCGTGACCACCTGCTCGTTTACCCAGAGACTGCCCCGGTCACTTGCCGTGACCACCTGCCCGTTTACCCAGAGACTGCCCCGGTCACTTGCCGTGACCACCTGCCCGTTTACCCAGAGACTGTCCCGGTCACTTGCCGTGACCACCTGCCCGTTTACCCAGAGACTGTCCCGGTCACTTGCCGTGACCACCTGCCCGTTTACCCAGAGACTGTCCCGGTCACTTGCCGTGACCACCTGCCCGTTTTCCCAGAGACTGTCCCTGTCACTTGCTGTGACTACCTGCCCATCTCCCCTGGGCGCCACCCGCTTCCTTACAAGGGCCGCCCCCTTGTATAGTTGCTCAGAGGTTCCGCCTCCCAGACCTGTTACAGTTTGCTCGGGCCATGGAACCCGGTGGCACCCAAGCTCCCTCGCTCTCGGACCAATGTCATGAACTGTCCCGTCAGAGGTCCCAACAGGAGTCCATCCTGGGTCACCAGCGGAATGTCAACTCTCGCCTGGACACTCTGACTGCTCCACCAGCAACCACCGCTAGCGTCATAACCCGCAACCCGGCAGCGCCGCTGCCCACCAATACCGTGGTATCCTGCCCCGGACCCCGGCTTTCTGCACCTCCTCGCTTCGGAGGCGACCCCGCTCAAGCTCGGGGCTTCATAAACCAGTGCACCCTGCACTTTGAACTCCTGTCCCACCAGTCTCCGACCGGGCCAAAGTTGCCTTCATCATGTCTCATCTCACGGGGGAGGCACTGGCTTGGCTAAATCCTCTATGGGAGAGAGGAGACCTCCTGGTGTCCGACCTGCCAGCCTTTCTCACGGCTTTCCGGAAAGTCTTCGACGAACCCGGACGGAAGACCTCATCCGCATCGTCTCTGCTACGCCTCCGTCAAGGAGATCTCAACGTGGGCCAATATGCCATATGGTTCCGTACCCTTGCTTCGGAGCTGGCCTGGGATAACGACGCTCTGGTGTCTGTCTTCTGGGAGGGTCTGTCCGGCCGTATTAAAGATGAACTCGCCGGTCGGGACATTCCTACCACTCTCGACGACTTGATAACACTTGCCACCCGGATTGACATCCGGTTCCAGGAGCGCGCCAAAGAGGTCACCCGTGAGAGGAGGTTTCCACGTCTAGCCCCTACTTTCCAGAAACCCGTCACTCCCTCCGTTACTCCCCAGGCACACTCACCTGAGCCTATGCAGGTCGACCAGACCAAGATGGTCAAAACCCGTCAAGACTCACGCCGTGCCGAGGGGAGCTGCTTCTACTGTGGCAGTAAGGAGCACCGGATCCGTTCCTGCCCTGAGAGATCGGGAAACGCCTGTGTCTAGGGTCGCTCAGAGAGGTCGCCCTAGACAAAAGTAAACCCTCTCCATCCCTGATGCTGTCAGTCTCTATCACCTGCGGAGAGAACCGCTATTTCGAACTGGCTCAACTTGACTCAGGAGCTGCTGGTAATCTCATCTCTCAATCCCTGGTAGAGAGGTACCGCATTCCTACCAAACCTCTGGCCGTACCTTTATCTGTCGCCGCCGTGGATGGGGGCCTCTTACCACATCCTATCCAACTCATCACAGAATCCATAACTCTGCAGGTGGGAATGCTGCATTCTGAGAGCATCTCCTTTCATGTTCTACCTGGACTCTCTCACGCACTCTTGCTGGGTCTACCTTGGCTCCAGAAACATGCACCCGTGCTTGACTGGCAGACCGGAGAGGTCCTTCGCTGGGGACAGGACTGCCATAAGACTTGTCTAGTTCCCGTTCATCCTGCTCGTCCTTCTCCTACCCCAGTCAATCTACCCGGTCTACCGGCTCCCTATTGGTCTTATGCGGATGTCTTCAATAAAAAAGAAGCAGAGACATTACCCCCTCATAGACCATATGACTGTCCAATCGACCAGATACCCGGCTCTACTCCTCCCCGTGGGCGTATCTACCCTTTGTCCGCAGCAGAGACCCGGTCCATGTCTGAATATATTGAGGAGAATCTGGCCCGGGGATTTATCCGGAAATCTACCTCCCGGCGGGAGCAGGCTTCTTCTTCGTCAAAAAGAAGGACGGCTCACTCCGTCCATGTATAGATTACAGAGGCCTTAACCAGATTACAGTGAAGAATAAATACCCCCTCCCGCTCATTCCTGAATTATTTGACCGTCTGAGGGGGGCTAGAATCTTCACCAAACTGAACCTCCGTGGGGCGTATAACCTGGTCCGTATCCGTCAGGGGGATGAATGGAAGATGGCATTCAACACCCGGGACGGCCACTATGAATATCTGGTAATGCCCTTTGGTCTCTGTAACGCTCCCGCCGTCTTTCAAGAGTTGGTCAATGACATCTTCCGGGACCTTCTCTACTCC
The DNA here is from genome assembly GCF_046119375.1 of Phyllobates terribilis. NCBI lineage: Eukaryota > Metazoa > Chordata > Amphibia > Anura > Dendrobatidae > Phyllobates > Phyllobates terribilis. The sequence continues at coordinate 320,000,975 of NW_027362764.1, read as the reverse complement.
TGCGTAGTGGTGTACCTGGACGATATCTTGGTCTTCTCTCCGGATCTCCAGACTCACCAGAGGGATGTTCGTCAGGTCCTGCTCAGGCTCAGGCAGAACCACCTCTACACTAAATATGAGAAGTGCCTCTTTGAGCAGACCTCGCTTCCGTTTTTGGGCTACATAATTTCTCAGACCGGCCTACGAATGGATCCTGAGAAGCTGTCTGCCATCGAGAAGTGGCCTCGACCAGAGGGGTTGAAGGCTATTCAGCGGTTCCTGGGCTTCGCCAACTATTACCGCCTCTTTATACCGCACTTCTCTTCCCGGACTGCCCCAATTTCCGCGCTCACCCGTAAGGGCACTAATCCCAGAGAATGGCCGCCTGCAGCAGAGGAAGCCTTTCTTTCCTTAAAACAGGCTTTCTCTTCCGCCCCGGTGCTGCATCGCCCGGACGGCAACAAGCAGTTCTTCCTGGAAGTTGACGCCTCCTCCTCTGGAGCCGGAGCGGTACTTACCCAAAAATCGTCTTCCGGGAGAATGGTAACTTGCGGCTTCTTCTCCAAACTCTTCTCCTCTTCTGAGCGCAACTATTCTATTGGAGACCGAGAATTATTGGCCATTAAGCTGGCTTTGGAGGAGTGGCGTTACCTGCTCGAGGGGGCTCTTCACCCGGTAATAATTTATACTGACCACAAGAACTTGGCTTACCTCCAGAGCGACCAGAGACTTAACCCGCGCCAAGCCCGGTGGTCCTTGTTTTTTGCTCGCTTTGATTTTGTTCTTCATTTTCGCCCGGCTGACAAAAACATCAAAGCGGACGCCTTGTCCCGATCCTTTCTGGTGTCTGATCTCGAGGAGGAACCTAAACATATCATCGATCCCGCCAGAGTAATGCAGGTGGCTCCCGTGAGTCTAAATCGTCTCCCTCCCGGTAAGACGTTCGTCACTGTACCTGATCGGGAGAAGATCCTACACTGGGGTCACTCGTCTAAACTTGCTGGCCACGCCGGTCAGAAAAAGACCCTCCAGCTTATTACCCGGCACTACTGGTGGCCTACCCTGCACAAGGACGTAATAGACTTTGTTTCTGCCTGTGTGTCCTGCGCACGCAACAAGGTTCCGAGACACCTGCCAGCCGGTCGCCTCCTTCCGCTTCCTGTACCTGCTGCCCCCTGGCAGCATATAGCTATGGACTTCATAACAGACCTCCCTGTCTCTGCCGGTTGTACAGTCATTTGGGTGGTCGCTGACCGCTTTTCCAAAATGGCCCATTTCATTCCCCTGCCAGGCCTCCCGTCTGCACCCGAGCTGGCTAAAGACTTTATCCGCCACATCTTCCGTCTTCATGGCCTGCCTCTCCACATCGTGTCGGATCGTGGGGTTCAGTTCACCTCACGCTTCTGGAGAGCCACATGTAAACTGCTAGACGTCACCTTGGACTTCTCCTCCGCTTACCATCCACAGTCCAATGGTCAAGTGGAGCGGATCAATCAGATCCTGACCAGTTACCTCCGGCACTTCGTTAATGCCCATCATTCAGACTGGGTGGATCTCCTGCCATGGGCCGAATTCTCTTACAACAATCACGAGAGCGAATCTTCCTCCAAATCCCCGTTTTTTGTAGTCTTCGGTCAGCATCCTCGGATCCCATTTCCCGTCTCCACCTCGGTGGATAATCCGGCTGCGGAATCTCTCGTTAGCGAATTTTCCTCCATTTGGGAGAGTACCCGATCCGCACTGCTTCAGTCGTCCGAGCGGATGAAAAGACACGCTGACAAAAAACGCCTGGATCCTCCACAATTCCGTCCTGGAGATAAAGTCTGGCTCTCGTCCAAGTATGTCCGGCTCAAGATTCCTTCCTACAAGTTAGGGCCTCGGTTCATCGGCCCACTGGAGGTTATCAAACAGATCAACCCGGTGGCCTATAAATTGAAACTCCCGGCCAACTTGCGGATCCCTAACTCCTTCCATGTATCTCTCCTCAAACCCGTGGTACTTAACTCTTTTTCCAGGTCTACAGGTACGCCTCCTGCTCCGGTTTCTGCTGAAGACGAGTTTGAGGTAGAGAACATTCTGGCCACCAAAAGGGTAAGAGGAAAGACCTTTTTTCTGGTAGATTGGAAGGGGTTTGGTCCTGAGGAGAGAACGTGGGAGCCCCGGGAGAACATCCATGCCCCGCTCATCCTTGCTAAATTTCTGTCTGGCCTAAAAAAGGGGGGGCCTAAAGGGGGGGGTACTGTAGCGTCGGCGTCCCTGCCTCCTACTAGGCAGGGACGCTGTTCCCCTCACCTCTCCGCTCCGTGCCCGGCGTCTTCCTCCCGCTCTGCTAGCAGCGCGCGCTCCTTCCCGGCCACGGCGCTTAGGGCGCGCGCGCGCTCCCCCTCTCTTAAAGGGGCCGCGCGCGCCGTCCTAAGGATTCCCCGGCCAATGGCCGGAGGACTTCACCATATATAAGGCACCTCCTCCAAAATGGAGGTGCCCGAGCAATGTTGTAGCACAGTTCATCACTCTGCTTCAGCCCTCAGGTCCCGTTTCCAGTTGCCTGCCAGTTGCCTGCCAGTTGCCTGCCAGTTGCCTACCAGTTGCCTGCCAGTTTCCTGTCTGATACCTGCCTGTCTCGTGTCAACCTGCTACTATTCCTGCGGTCCGACAGTCTGCCTACCAGCCCTGCCAGTCTGTCTATGGATCCGTCTGCCCGCTCACCTGGGAGCGCACATCTGCTACCTGCCTGCTAGCCTACCTGGAGGCTCCGCCGTCACGTGCTGTGACCACCAGCCTGTCCAGAGACTCTTGCCTGCTCACCTGGGAGCGCTCACCTTCTACCTGTCTGCTAGCCTACCTGGAGGCTCCGCCGTCACGTGCTGTGACCACCTGCCTGTCCAGAGACTCTTGCCCGCTCACCTGGGAGCGTCCACCTGCTACCAGCCTGCTTGCCTACCTGGAGGTTCTGCCGTCACTTGCCGTGACCACCCGCCTGTCAAGAGACTGTCCCGGTCACTTGCCGTGACCACCTGCTCGTTTACCCAGAGACTGGCCCCGGTCACTTGCCGTGACCACCTGCCCGTTTACCCAGAGACTGCCCCGGTCACTTGCCGTGACCACCTGCCCGTTTACCCAGAGACTGTCCCGGTCACTTGCCGTGACCACCTGCCCGTTTACCCAGAGACTGTCCCGGTCACTTGCCGTGACCACCTGCCCGTTTACCCAGAGACTGTCCCGGTCACTTGCCGTGACCACCTGCCCGTTTTCCCAGAGACTGTCCCTGTCACTTGCTGTGACTACCTGCCGGTCTCCCCGCTTCCTTACAAGGGCCGCCCCCTTGTATAGTTGCTCAGAGGTTCCGCCTCCCAGACCCGTTACAGCTCGTATATATATTTGGCAGAAAAAAGGGCGAAAGTCCGCCCAGGTGGGGGGAAATTAGAGTTTCATAACACATATTTCAACTGGAGAGGTATTAGAGGCCTGCTATGGCCACAGGTACTAATGGAGGTAATCAAGGTAGGGAGAGATGCAAGAGGTCTGGTCATCTTAGTTATACAGGCCGGGAGAAACAACCTAGGTCATCACAAGAGCGCATAACTAATGGCAATAATGAAACTAGACACTGAGCGCTTCAGAGAATTTTTCACAAAACTAACTATAGTATGGTCAGAGATTGTGCCGATAGCGGTATGGCAAGGTGCGTGAGACATCATGGCCATCGAACGGACAAGGCGGGTAATAAATATTCGGATGGCAAAATTTAGAAGAGACAGAGGCGGTGTAGTGATACGACACCGACAACTGGAAGGAGATAAAGCAGGCCTCATACGGCCCGACGGTGTTCACTTAATGGACATTGGACCGGACATATTCCTGTCAGGACTCCAGGACGGAGTGGAACAAGCGTTAAGAGTGATGGGTGGGGGTCAGAGTCCTGCATACGAGTACGCAGGATCCTCCGTGGCCTGGAAATAGAAAGGACATGTTGGAGAGTTACACTTGTTGGCCAACTTGCCAGAGTGGAGACCCAGGTCATGCTGCAACAAGCTGTATTATTTTAGAAATAAAATGCCTTTCTAATGGAATGAGTATAAAGAGTTAATAAAGCTGTGACCGGTCCTCACCCATCCAGTTGTAAGAGTTACATTATTGTATTGTCAAGGAAAGGGGGGCGGTAGGGGGGCTGAGCGTCTGGGTTTGGTTGGGGGTCCCCACATTCTGCCTAGGCTAGATGCATTTAAAAATTCTTATTAGATACACAGGCGGCGCAGCTTGCTTCGCAGCTGGGCTACTACGCCCAAAGTATTGCCTAGGCTAGATGCAGTTAAAAATTCTATGCTGACTAGCAGACACTGAAGCTTTGGAGCAGACCTCTGAGTAAACAGCTCTTCAGACTCAACCATCTGTGTTACCACAAGCCATAGTGTATGCAGTTTCTTACTGTTAAAAGGGGGGGGGGGGGCGACCCAACCCACCTGGAATTGACGATGCCAACGTCACGTAAGACACAGCAAGGGGACTCCAAAAAGAGTCTCCATTTTTTCCCAAAATTGTGGCACAGACACCACTTAATCCTAGAACGCATACCTGGGGCCTCGCAGGCCTGCCCTGTTAATTGTTTTCTATTTTCTGCAAGATTACTTTAGTTAGAATTTTAAAACTCTAGGTATTCTTCATGTATATAGTTGTTTGTCATTTAAGTTTGAGTTATTCCATGTTAATTGCACACGGGTCCAAAAGGCCCCAGGTATGTGAAAGTGTAGATTTTTATGGTCATGCATTCTAGGGTTAAGTGGCATCAATTGCCCCACAGTTGCTTAAAACGGTTGGTGAGGTGATTTTACCAAATCCTCAAGCTTTTAGTCTCCCCAGGATGACACAGGGGTAGAAAAGTCCTTGCGAATCCATGATTTGTTCATCTTTATGAACGTGAGTCTGTCTACATTCTAAGTGGACAGCCACGTGCGCTTATCTGTCAGCACACCACCAGCAGCGCTGGACACACGTTCAGAGAGAACGCTGGCTGCAGGGTATGACAAGATCTCCAAGGCGTGAGTGGCGAGCTCCGGCCATTTTTCCAGATTGGAATCCCAAAAAGAGCAAGGGTCCAGTGACACAGTCATGGCTTCGATGTTCACTTGGAGATACTCCTGTACCATCCTCTCTAGGCATTGACTATGTGTCAGACTTCTTGTCTCCTGTGGCCTTGCAAAGGATGGTCTAAAAAAGTGGTGAAACAATTCCACAAAATTGCTGTTACCAGCAGATACTGTGTTACTGTTACGGTTTGAGTGATGAAGACTCGACAGTCCCACGGTTGGCAAGTTAGAACTGTGAGATTCACTACGTGCACCACTGGTGTTTTGTGGAAAAGCACATGTAAGATTCTGCAACAGCATCTGCAGATACTCCTGCATGCGTGAATCCCTTTTTATGGCAGGAATTATTTCGGCAAATTTACTTTTGTACCGGGGATCTAAGAGTGTGGCAACCCAGTAGTCGGGATTACTTCGAATTCTGACAATCCGAGGGTCATGTTGCAGGAAGTGCAGCAAGAAGGCATTCATGTGTCTTGCGCATCCAGGAGGACCAAGTCCTTGTTGTGTTAGTAGCGAGGTAAGAATCATGCTTCCTTCCTCTGCCCTCTCCCCCAACCTCGCACAACAGAAATGTGATCAAGGTCTCCCTCTTCTGATGAGTCTTCCATGACCATCGCCAGTTCGTCCTCCACTTCTTCCTCGGCTCCTGCACCTTCCTCAACAGTTTGGCTGCTACCATGCGCCATGGTTAATCCCTCTCCCCCACCCTCCCATGCCTGCCACCTTGGTGCTGCCGACCATCTGGACCTTGGAGATGTTATCCCTTCCGCATACGACTCCTCCTCTACTTCCTCCACCTCCTCTTGTCCCACCACCTGACTCTGAATTCTGTTTAATGTGTGCTCCAGCATGTAAATCACCGGAATAGTCATGCTGATAATGGCATCGTCGTCAGCACTAAACATCTTCGTCGCCATTTCAAAACTGTGCAGAAGAGTGTGTGGAGCCCCTGAGGGTTCAGTCGCCGCAGAGTCACTGCATCTCACCCAGAGGTGTGGTATCTCACCCTCAGGTAAGGAAGGAGTATGGCTCGGGACCCTAACACCTGCATCCAAAACATACCCGCAGTGGGGGTAGGGCGAGATTGCTCCTAAGGGAGAGCACAGTCCCAGGTCCCTAGCTGGCGGGAGGGTCCTATGTAGTGGGTGCTTAGGGGAGCTGCTTAGGGGTGCACATGACAGGAAGAGTATAAATAGGAAGCCATCTTAGAAAGAGCAAGCCAGTCAGAAGAGGAGAAGTGACAGGAGCAGAGGCTCTGCATGAGCTCTGCTCTGGAGGCGGGCCTAGCCTGGGAGGCCCAGGACTGAAGGAGAGAAGAGAGGAGTGGGAGCAGGAAGGCTCCAGGAACCGAAGGGACCTTAGGGGTACGGGCCGTGCAGAAGGCCACCCGTACGCCCGCTGCTACCACGAAGTAGAGAGGTCAGGCCAGATAAGGGGAACCAGTCCCTCATCTAGCGGAGAAACAGCAAGGCTCAACTAGAAACCGGAGGCTGCAGCATTTCATGTACTGCAGGCCAAAGTCCACACCAGTCTCACTAAGAAGGTAGCCACATAGGACCCAGGGGACGGAACACACGTCGCCCGCCAAGACCCGAGGATACCGGATAGAAGTGTCACTGGGTGTGAGGTGCAGGGAGAAGGCCAGAGAAAGGACACACAGAAGGGGGTCCTGCTAAGTACTCCGGAGCTATCTGGGGGTGGACTGAGCCCCTCACTGAGTACGCACAGCACGACGGGGCAGATTGCTCTGGTACCTGTAATCTGGACTGCAATAACTGTGAGCGTGATTTGCCCCACCTCTGGATCTCTTTGGCCCAGGCTATACGTCAGAACGTATTGCACCAGGGCTTGTCGGTGCTGCCACAGTCGCTGCAACATGTGCAGAGTCGAATTCCACCATGTCGGCACATCGCATTTCAGCCGGTGAACTGGCAGGCCCAACGACTTCTGTAGAGATGTAAGTCATTGAGCTGCGGGATGCGAACGGCGGAATTGAGCACACAGCGACCGTGCCCTCTGCAGAAGGCCATCTAGTCCGGGATGGTGGGCTAAAAATTGCTGGACAACCAGGTTCAACACGTGAGCCATACAAGGCACGTGTGTGACATAGCCCCGGCGAAGGGCCGCACCCAGGTTTGCAGCATTATCACACACGGCCTTCCCTGGTTGCAGGTCCAGTGGAGACAACCAAGATAAAGAGGATTGACACACAACTCGTGGGGACGGCAAGACTTGGACAGCAACCCCTTGTCCTGCTGTCACCATAGTTACCCAGTGCCCAGTCAGCGACATGTAACGCCCCTGTCCATGCCTACTCGCCCAAGTGTCTGTGGTGAAATGCACCCTGTCACACACAGAGTTTCTCAAAGAAGCGGTGATGTTGTGTGCGACATGCTGGTGGAGCGCAGGTACACCTTTCTTTGAGAAGTAGTGCCGACTAGGCATCTGGTACTGGGGCACTGCGACGGACATAAGATCTCGAAAATCCTCTGTGTCCACCAGGCAGAAAGGCAGCATTTCTGTAGCCAACAGCTTGCAGATGGTGAAATTCAACCTCTTAGCTTTGTCATGGCTAGAAGGAAATGGTCTTTTACTTGTCCACATCTGAGGGACCGAGGGCTGGCTGTTGTGCTTAGACGGGGTTGAGTAGGGTGTCCCCGGCAAACTTGCCGGTCTGTGAGGAGGATGCAGGCGGAAAAGTTAGGTTGCCTTGATCCAAAGGTGGTGCTCTCAATGTTGGAGAGCGGTCAATACCAGCTGGTGTTTCCACTTCCACATGAAATGACGACCTGCCAATCACACTGGCTGTTGCGGGTAAAGAGGTGGCTGGTCTGCGTCCAAAAACATGTGTGACTGCTGTCCCATCAGTCACAGAGGATGAAGAGGCCGTGGATGCACAAGATGGGGCAGACAGTGGTTGGCCCGGCCCGCTAGGCCGCATTGTAGCACAGTGAGCTTCCCACTGCAACTTATGCTTCGTATCCATGTGACGGTTCATGCATGAAGTACTCAAACTATGGATTTTTTGGCCTCTACTTAGCTTTTGGTGACAAATATTACAGATAACACGAGTTGGGTCATCCTTATCGATCTGAAAAAATGCCCAGGCTATGCAAGGCTTAGAGTCCATGCGACCTGAAGAGCCACTACGACTTGTGGTCAGAGGCAGAGTTGTGGTTGAGGATGCAGTTGTTGACGTGCTTCCAGTACTCCGTCTCTGTCCAGGAAGGCGCAACCTAACCTCGCTGTCAATAGCATTTGTGACGCCCAGCTGTGCTTGGTATCACAGATCCTAGAAGAGTGCATTGATGGAATCCTCCACAAGAGGCCCCCATAAACATTCACACATCTCCACCTTCCACCTCAGACCAGCAGAGGGAGCCCGTTAGGGATATAAATAGGGAAGGTGGAGCTACGCAGTTCAGTTCCTTTGAAGAGTTCCTGCAGTAGAGAAGCCTAAGAGAGGTCAGTCTGCAGTGGAGCTCAGTCTAGTCTAGAGAACTCAGTTAACAGTTCAGCAGTGGAGCACGAGGCTCCTGTTAGCTAGATACAGGGAGCCCAGTTAGAGCTTAAGGTGTGCCGGCGCAATAAGATCGGTGAAGCGTGGCAAGCTGCCGTTAGTGTGTATACCCTAGTGAGGGCCTGAGTAGGCCAAAGGCGAGTGGAGAGTTAGTACATAGGGGGCAGAGGAGCTTAACCAGCTCACCCTGAAGCATTTACCGGACACCGGATCCGAGCTTACCGGGATCTCTATGACCCAGTAAGGCATAACCGGAATCCCTGGAGAACTGCAAGTCCCAGGATCGCTAAGGTGCTGATACGTAACAGAGCCAGGAGACGTTTAGGCCCCGCATACTGGGAGCGTGAAGTCCAAGACAAGGCCCTACCACAAGGTCAGCCAGTGCAGGACAGAGACAAAGTTAGGCCTAGCTCCAGGCAGGTCAGAAACTTACTATGCAGAGGCAAGAAACAGGAGGCCCTACACCCGCTCATTGCGGAGGATTCTGATATGCACCCTTCACCCTACAGTGCTCTGGGATGTGCCTGAATTTCCACCAGTAAAAGGTACTGAAGTGACTACCATGTCCGTTCCCGTTCTTGCTCTGACCCAGCTGGGTTTCGCCTGTCCTGCATTCCCCCTGCATACGCTGCCCTGAGGCCTAGCTCCACCTGTGGGGAGCTATACCATCGAGCTGCCTTATCACCGGCCTCAGTGGACTGCTGCAGCGCTGGTGCTTCTCAGCAGATACCACAGGTGGTGTCACAAACTCTTATAAAATTAACAATTATCCACCCTTTTAAAGAGTGACCCCAGGGTACAGGCCAGGGAGCCGACCACCGCGTCATCCCCAAGGCCAGGCAAAGGCCCAGGTACCGAGTCATCCCCATCCCCTGGGCTAGTCACATCCTCCTCCACCTCCTCTGCTGACCTCATCGACTGGCTGACTGTGGGTTGACAGTAAGTGGGATCTCCAACCTCGTCATCATCACCCTGTGTGTTCTCACACCCGTCGTCCTCAGAGCCAACCTCTTCCTGCCCTGACCGAAAACTCAAGTTGTCGCTCCAATCAGGTATTTGAGTCTCATCATTGTCTTCATCATTGTCTCCACCAACAGGAATTACAGTTTGGGAACGAGGGTCTACATTATGCTCAGAACCTTCTTCATCTGGTCCTGGATCCGACTTATAAAGATTCTGGGCATCAGTGCAGATCATTTCCTCGTCTGGATTAACAGAAGCTCTGGAGCAGACCTCCGTTTCCCAGGTTATAGTATGAGTAGACAACTGTGCAGAGTCAATCATCTGTGTTACCCCATACTCAGACGGGCAGCTGGAGACTTGGGAGCTGTGAGGAAGCAAGTGCGATTGGGGTGACACCTCTGAGGACTGGAGTATTTGTGATGTTGAAGTTGAGGTGGAGGAGAGCCCACTTGAAGGAGCACTTGATATCCGTTGAAGCACCTGCTGTTTTTGTGCCTCATCTGGAATTTGTAGCGATGGGCGTGTACGTAAGAAAGGGATCGTATCATATTGTCCACGAAAAGAAGTAGACATCTTAGTTTGGCTGAAAGATGGTCTTTCTTCTGCAGATGTTACTCCCCCCCCAAAGCGGGGGGGCTCGACCCACCAGCGGACAGGCACCAGTATTGGGAGAGGGGGGCTGGCCGTCAGGGTCCACCGCGGCTCTGGCACAAACCCGGCGACACGGAGGTGACACGGGCAGGAACGGACTGGTCGTGTCGGCTTCGCACTTTTTTGGTTTTAGAAGGGCATGACATGCCTATATCTGTGTCTCCCCCTCCTTTTACTCCTCCACCTCTTTTCTTTTCGCATGACTATATGTACTTGTCACTTTTCCATGTGTTAGTTGTGTCTTCTGAGCAGTTTGTCAGCTTTTGGACACCTTTGAAGGTGTTTTCTATGTGTTTCTATGTGTTTTTGTTTGCCTGTCATTGGTTTTAACGGTGTTCGAAGGTGTTCGACGAACAGTTCAGCGAACATACGGGTGTTCGACGAACCGAACCGAACTCGAACACTACGGGGGTGGCTCAACACTAATCGCAATAGCTAGTCAGGTAATATTGCTTTATAGTCCTTGCTGCTGAGCCGAACAAAAAAACAAACAAACAAAAAATCTATTCTATACCCTAATAATACCAGTTAGTAGCATTTAGTATAGGTGCTAGGTATCATCTGCTGCAAATGAGTGTTTATTCTGGTGACATACATCTCTTCCACTGTCTATAACTTGATTGCTTTTTTCCGACTACACCCCGGACACAGCCAACAAGGGGGCGCAGTCGGGCCACCTAATGCGGCAGTCCGAAGTGTCTCTCCCGGTGGCTGAATTCTGCCGCCCCCAGGACAGGGATTCAGCCGTTTGCTAAGCTGACAGCCAGCTCAGAGAAGCTGGAGAGCTCTGACTCCCATGCTCTCATAGATGCAAGTACAATTGAAGCTCTGACCTCTGGGTCAGAGCGACGCCAGCAGCGTGATTAGGTCATGTGATCACACTGCTGACATCACTCGCCGGCACCCAGAAGCATGAAGTACATGGGTGGTAAGTGCTCCACACATATAGAGGGGTATATACTCTGTGTGGGTGTGTGTGGGGGGTGCATTTACTGTGGGGGGTATATATTCTGAATGACAGGTCACTGATCTGTCAGTGACCTGCCTCCTATTTTAAATATCGTGCTGGCGCAATGATTGCTATTGTCTTAAACAAAAAAACCCCATTATATCGCCAACAAATGGCGCCGCCGCGTCTCCAAGATATCGATCTTGTTCTTAATCTGCGTGTGCACAGGACCAGCCGGGAGTGCACAGAAGACAAGCTATATATTGCCGCTGCTCAAAATATCTTGCCAGTGAAGACAGCATCAGAAGAGCGGTATAATATTATGAAAAAAAAAAGTTCAACCCCACTGTGCCACCAATCCATTAAACTATACAGTCATGGCTGAAAGTGTTATCACCCTTGAAATTCTTCAAAAAAATCAAGTATTTCTCCCAGAAAATTATTGCAATTACCATTTAAACTCGAGTATATGCCGACTCGAGTATAAGCCAAGGTACCTAATTTTACCATAAAAAAATGGGAAAACTTATTGACTTGAGTATAAGCCTAGGGTGGGAAATGAAGCAGCTACTGGTAAATTTCCCCATTCTGGTACGCATTGCCCACTCATCCCCAATCCTGGTATGCATGGCCCCCTCATCCCCAATATTGGTATATATGGTCCCCTCATCCCCAATCCTGGAATGTATGGGCCCCTCATCCCCAATCCTGGTATGTATGGCATCTTCATCTCCAATCCTGGTATGCATGGCCCCCTCATCCCCTATCCTGGTATGTATGGTCCCCTCATCCCTAATACTGGTATGTATGGCCCCCTTATCCCCAATACTGGTATGCATGGTCCCCTCATCCCCAAATCCTGGTATGTATGGCACCCCTCATCCCCCAATCCTGGCATGCATGGCCCCCTCATCCCCCAATCATGGTATGTATGGCACCCCTCATCCCCAATCCAGGTATGTATGGCCCCCGCATCACCAATCCTGGTATGCATGGTCCCCTCATCTCCAATCCTGATATGTATGGCACCTTCATCTCCAGTCCTGGTATGCATGGTCCCCTCATCCCCCAATTCTGGTATGTATGACACCCTTCATCTCCAATCCTGGTATGCATGGTCCCCTCATACCCAATCCTGGTATGTATGGCATCTTCATCTCTAATCCTGGTATCCATGGTCCTCTCATCCCCCAATCCTGCTATGCATGGCAAACCTCATCCCCCAATCCTGGTATACATGGTCCCCTCATCCCCAATCCTGGTATGTATGGCCCCCTCAACCCCAATCCTGGTATGCATGGTCCTCTCATCTCCAATCCTGGTATGTATGGCATTTTCATCTCCAATACTGGTATGGTATGGGCGTGGAGAAGAGGGAATATTAATTTCCCTTTAGCAACGGGCACACTCGGCTACTGCGTGTGCCCTGTTCCTCTGCTGCCGCAACCCCCCTCTGCCACCACAACACCCCCCTACCACTATCCACCAACGGAATAGAAATATACTCGGGTATACACCCAAGTATAAGCCGAGGGGGACTTTTTCAGCACAAAAATGTGCTGAAAAGCTCGGCTTATACTCGAGTATATACGGTACATACAGGTGCATCTCAATAAATTAGAATATCATCAAAAAGTTAATTTATTTCAGTACAAAAAGTGAAACTCATATATTATATAGAGTCATTACAAACAGAGTGACCTATTTCAAGTGTTTATTTCTGTTTATGTTGATGATTATGGCTTACAGCCAATGAAAACACAAAAGTCATTATCTCAGTAAATTAAAATAATTAACAAAAAACACCTGCAAAGGTTTCCTAAGCATTTAAAAAGGTCCCTTAGTCTGTTTCAGTAGGCTCCACAATCATGGGGAAGACTGCTGACTCGATAGATGTCCAGAAGGCAGTCATTGACACACAGCACAAGGTCCCAGAGTTCCAATTTTCATTTGGAAATCAAGGTCCCAGAGTCTGGAGGAAGAGTGGAGAGGCATACAATCCAAGCTGTTTGAGGTCTAGTGTGAAGTTTCCACAACCAGTTATGGTTTGGGGAGCCATGTCATCTGCTGGTGTAGGTCCACTTTGTTTTATCAAGACCAAAGTCAGCACAGCCGTCTACCAGGAAGTTTTAGAGCACTTCATGCTTCCCTCTGCCGACAAGCTTTTTGGAGATGGAAATTTCATTCTCCAGCAGGACTTTGCACCTGTCCACCCTGCCAAAAGTACCAATACCTGGTTTAAAAACAACAGTATCACTGTGCTTGATTGGCCAGCAAATTCGCCGGACCTTAACCCCATAGAGAATCTATGTGGTATTGTCAAGAGGAAGATGAGAGACACCAGACCTAACAATGCAGAAGAGCTGAAAGCGGCTATCAAAGCAACCTGAGCTTCCATAACACCTCAGCAGTGACACAGGCTGATTGCCTCCATGCCACATTGATGCAGTAATTGATGCAAAAGGAGCCCCAACCAAGTATTGAGTGCATTTACTGAATATACATTTCAGTAGGCCAACATTTTGGATTTTAAAAACATTTTTCAAGCTATTGTTGTAAAGTATTCTAATTAACTGAGATAATGACTTTTGTGTTTTCATTGGCTGTAAGCCATAATCATCAACATCATTAACAGAAATAAACACTTGAAATAGATCACTTTGTTTGTAATAACTCTATATAATATATGAGTTTCACTTTTTGTATTGAAGAACTGAAATAAATTCACTTTTTGATGATACTCTAATTTAGTGAGATGCACCTATATGTTTTGTTTTACTCACGTTTATATTCTTTGTGTGCATTGGAACAACGTAAAGAAAAATGAGGAAAAAAGACAAATTGGACATAATTTCACATAAAACTCCAAAAATGGTCAGGACAAAATTGTTAGCACCCTCAACTTAATATTTGGTTGCACACCCTTTCGAATAAATAACTGCAATCAATCGCTTCTAATAAACATCAACAAGCTTCTTACACCTTTCAACTGGAATTTTGGATCACTCTTTTGCAAACTGCTCCAGGTCTCTCATATTTGAAGGGTATCTTCTCCCAACAGCAATTTTAAGATCTCAATGGGATTTAGCTGGCCACTTCAGAACTCTCTAGTGCTTTGTTTCCATCCATTTCCTCCTTGCTTCTTGAAGTATGTTTGGGGTCATTGCCCTGCTGGAAGACCCATGACCTAGGACGCAAGCCCAGCTTTCTGACAGTGGGCACTACATTGTGACTCAAACGCCTTTGGTAATCTTCTGATTTCATGATGCCTTGTACACAGTCAAGGCACCCAGAGCCAGAGGCAGGAAAACAACCCCCAAAAATCTTTGAACCTCCATTATATTTGACTATAGGTACTGTGTTCTTTTCTTTGTAAGCCTCATTCTATTTTTGGCAAACAGATTGATGTGCTTTACCAAAAAGCTCTATATTCATCTCAATTGTCCATAAGACACTTTCTCAGAAGGATTTTGGCTTACTCATGTACATTTTTGGCAAATTGCAGTCTAGCGTTTTTATATTTCTGTGTCAGCAGTGGGGTCCTCCTTGGTCTGTTGCCATAACGTTTCATTTCATTCAAATGTTGACGGATAGTTTGTGCTGACACTGATGCACCCTGAGCATGCAGGACAGCTGGAATTTCTTTGGAACTTGATTGGGGCTGCTTATTCACCATCCAGACTGTGACATACAGAGTAAAATCTTAATAAGCCAGATGTTTAGATTTGCTAATCCAAGAGAAATACCGTATTCTTTTTGTGTATTTGTGTCTAGTCAATAAGAACAGACCAGTATTTGTATAACCCTGAATGTTGAAATCTATTCCTTTGGAAACAATCATGTTTACTATGCTAATGACAAATTGTACTAAAAGTCACCTAGATGTTTATCTACAACAGCTGCTGTGATACCAACTATGCAAATAGATTAACTAAAACAATGATAGCTGAGCCCTGCACCTTTACCTCTGATATGGGACTAATGACACTTGACCTGTGGATGTGTACTTAAAAAGGAGATATGCTTCTGTAGGAGTCAGATTTGAGCCCAGAAAAGCAAAAGGAAGACGTGCTTCTGTAGCAGACAGACTTGGGACAGAGAATCAAGGAACATCAGAAAGACTTTAGAAGGAGAATGAGAGACATCCTTCAGGACAGCAGATAGATTGCAAGGCATCCAAAGAGACACAGATTTGAATTCTAGATGATTCTAGCCTAAGGGTACCGGCCTGGACTGGAAAGATTCGGATCTGCTCCCTTAACCATCAGAGAGACATGGATACATTTTGGGGAGACCAGGAGAGGACAAAGAAGTCACCTGGCTGCATGGATATGTTGTTTTGGGGTTGGTAGAAGGGACCAACCGGTCGCCTAGAACCAATGTAGACATTTGGAGTTGCCAGGAGGGACTCACTGGTCTCCTGGCCCCATGGAAACTCTCGGAGAGGCCAGGGTGGTACCCTTGGGGACTCCTGGCCTTGTACCTCGATGGACTGCTAGCTTTCTAAGCTTGTCGCTACCTTCTCTCAGTGGGAGCCCACCAGAAGCGGGGGGCCACCGGTTGAGGTCGTCGGCCCTGGAAGTCTCCAAAGTCGCAGCTGTTCTATCCCAGGTAGGCGGAGAAGGAAGGATGAGGCTGTGTAATGTTGTACCATCTTGGGTATTTGCTGGGACTGTTCTGTGTGTTTATTGTCTGCTTTGTGGTTCAATAAAGCATTGTCACGCTGTTTTTACCCTTACCCTACATTGTCTGAGTAGCGTTACGCCCACGGAAGATCCCGGGTCTTCACACAGACTACCCTCCATTGCAACATTTCATCAAATTTTCTTTGTCATCCATGTCCAGGAAAATTAGCTATAGTGCCATGGGTTTATAAACCTCTTGATTATCTTGCACACCATGGACAAAGGAACATCAACCTGGAGATTGTAGATAATTTTCAAAACAATTTTAGTTCTCAAGTCCTCAGACAGTTCTCTTTCTGTTCTCCATGCTTAGTGTGGCACATAAAGCAAAGATTGAGGCAACTTCTTCCCTTTTTATTGGGTTTCAGGTGTGATTTTCATATTACCCACACCTGTTACTTGCCATAGGTGAGCGTGAACGAGAGTCAAATGCTTGAAACATACTTGTTTACCCACAGTTTTGGAAAGCTGCCAACAAATTTGTCCGTCCCATTTTTTGGGATTTTATGTGAAATGATGTCCAATTTGCCTTTTTTTTTTCTTTTTTTTGTGTTGTTCCAATCCGCACAAATGAAGTACACATGTGTATAACAAAACATGTGTAATTGCAATAATTTTCTGGAAAAAATATTAGATTTTCTGGAACAATGTCAAGGTTGACAACACTTGCAGCCATGACTGTATAATGAATATAATTTCTCTGGTTACCTAGTTAGACTACCTATCTCACTCTATCCCGATCTATGCATATACATACGGATATTGAAGATAGAAAGATTTAGGGAGTAAATAACATGGAAAATGCATTTAGGGAACATTTAGATAATAGATAGCTAGATATGTAGAGATGGATAATAGAAATTAGATCTATCTATCTCCGAAGAGTTTGTGAGCCATTTAAATACCACCATTCTGATGGAAAAAAAGTATATACATAAAAAGGGGGGCCATTGCGAAATTTGGTAAACAGTGGGGACAATGGATTAAATGCCCAGCGGTAGTGTCGGAGGTATTAGCAAGAGATGTCATATTTAACTTACTTCTCCTTTAAAAACGAACCAATATTTCAGATTTGAAACACCTTACTGTATGTTCCTCATGTTTAAACTGTTGTCTAGTTATTGTACTTTATATTAAAATGTGAGTTCAGATAAGTGAGAGGAAAAGGTGTGAGGAATCCTATGACAGGCATTGTATTCCTCTCATAAACAATGATTGTACTCAATTTATTGAAATTGTATAACATGATTATTTTTATCAAACAATTGGTAAGATGTAAAAGTTTGCCCAATAAAATTGTTTTTGATAAATTAAAAAAAAACAAAACTGATTTTGTCACCACAGGTGTCATTTTCATCAGTATTACAACGCCAGGATCTCTTTAAACAGACTGCCAGCACAGAATGACTGTCCAAACTAAATCCTGCAGCTCAGTGCTACACGGCGGAGCCAAACATTTAAATACACCTTCCCACCTGCTTGTTTTCTCTCAATATTCAGCCTCATGTTCTTTGATTCACAGCTCTGGCATCATAGATCCAGAGAAGGATGAAGATAGAGGAGCAGGTGAAAAGGTGCACTGAACTGATTGGCCACGCCAAGGGTACAGCAAGCGCCTCTACTTCATTTGAACAGTCATGCTGTGCTGACAGAGTCACTTTAAAAAAAGACGTTTTTGCTTTTTAAAAACCTGTTCCACAGCTGCAGTTTAAAAAATACTAAATGAATCTCCGACACTGCTCTCGTTGTTTGTTATTGTCTACAATGCTGACATCACGCCAACAGCACAGCAGTCAGTTTACAGAGATCAAAGGTGAAGCTTCAGTGCAGGGAGTCAGAGAAAGGCGAGTAAAGGACAGGCTTTTTAACAGACTGCAACCACTGGACAAAAGGTATTCCAAAACTCGAAAAATGTCTTAACATGACAATAGCCTAAAAAAGCAGTGCTAAGTTCCCACGATGCAGAAATGCTCGGGATTTTTCCTGAGTGTTTCTGCATCTCCCTGGCAGAAAAAACGCATGCTGATTTTACATGCGTTTTTCCTGCCAGAGACAAGCGGAAATGAAGCGTTTTGATCATGCGATTTCGCATGCGGATTGTCAAGCGCTTTCCAAGCGATTTTAGCATCACTTGGAAAGTGTTTTACAACTTGGTCACACTATATAAATCCATGCAACTGGAATGGATTTTATATAGTGTGACCAAGTTAGTTAAAAAAAAGAATAAAAATGGTAAAAAAACAAAAAAACATTATACTCACCTTCTGATGGCCCCCGGTCTCCTTATCCGATGCGTCCGGTTTTCCCAGTGTCTCGCGGTTGTGTAAAAGGACCTGCCATGACGTAATTTAGTAATGTGACAGGTCACGCAACCGCCGACGTCAGCAATCGCGTGACCCGTCACATGACTAAATAACGTCATGGCAGGTCCTTTTAGACCATCGAGAGCTGCCGGGAAGCCAGGACGGATCGCTATGGAGACCGGGGGCCATCAGAAGGTAAGTATAATGTATATTTTTTGTTTTATTCTTTTTTTTTACAGTTTCTATGGTACCCGGGTCTGGATGAGAGTCTCCTCTTCTCCAGACCTGGGTATCATCCGCACATTGAATCGCTTAATATCCCTATGTGCACATGTAGTCATGCAGATATTAAGCGATTCAATGCAAGTCAATGGCAGCGAAAACGCAGCGATTACGCAAATTAATTGGTAGTGCTGCGGATTTTTCCGCAATGATAATCCGCAGCGGAAATTTCCGTAGCATGTGCACGGCACATGCAGATTATCATTGGGGAACATGGCAGACCTTCTACCATGCGTTTTTTAAGCGTTTCTGCAGCGGAATTGCAGCTGCGGAAACGCTTAAAAAAACGTATAGTGGGCACACAGCCTAAAGGTGCGAGAAAGGTGAACTGTCATCAGAAAAATCAGCCCCCCCCCCGCCCACTCTGAAGAACCCACCAGCATAATCTTCTAATTCATATAGTCAAAAGGTAATAAAAGTTAATACACACAGGTGCATCTCACTAAATTAGAATATCAAAAAGTTCATTTATTTCAGTTCTTCAATGCAAAAAGTGAAACTCATATTATATAGTCATTACAAACCGAGTGATCTATTTCAAGTCTTTATTTCTGTTAATGTTGATGATTATGGCTTATAGCCAATGAAAACACAAAAGTCATTATCTCAGTAAATTAGAATACTTTATAAGAACAGCTTGAAAAATGATTTTAAAATCCGAAATGTAGGCCTACTGAAATGTATGTTCAGTAAATGCACTCAATACTTGGTCGGGCTCCTTTTGCATCAGCGCAGAGTGGCATGGAGGCGATCAGCCTGCGGCACTGCTGAGGTGTTATGGAAGCCCAGGTTGCTTTGATAGCAGCCTTCAGCTTGTCTGCATTGTTGGGTCTGGTGTCTCTCATCTTCCTCTTGACATTACCCCATAGATTCTCTATGGGATTAAGGTCAGGCGAGTTTGCTGGCCAATCAAGCACAGTGATACTGTTGTTTTTAAACCAGGTATTTCCTACTTTTGGCAGTGTGGACAGGTGCCAAGTCCTGCTGGAGAATGAAATTTCCATCTCCAAAAAGCTTGTCGGCAGACGGAAGCATGAAGTTCTCTAAAATTTCTTCGTAGACGGCTGCGCTGACTTTGGTCTTGATAAAACACAGTTTGTGGAAACTTCACACCGGACCTCAAGCAGCTTGGATTATGTGCCTCTCCACTCTTCCTCCAGACTCGGGGTGCTTGATTTCCAAATGAAAATTGGAACTCTGGGACCTTGTGGAGTGTGTCAATGACTGCCTTCTGGACATGTCAAGTCAGCAGTCTTCCCCATGATTGTGGAGCCTACTAAAACAGACTAAGGGACCTTTTTAGACGCTTAGGAAGCCTTTGCAGGTGTTTTTGTTAATTATTTTAATTTACTGAGATGACTTGTGTTTTCATTGGCTGTAAGCCAAAATCAACATTAACAGAAATAAACACTTGAAATAGATCACTGTTTGTAATAACTCTATCAGACCTGGGCATAGTGCGGCCCGCGGACCGAGAGAGCTGAAGGACTGAAGCAGTGGCCCACGGACCGCACCATAGCTGCCCCCTGCTGTCACCGCCGCCTGACCCTGTCTTCATGTGCGCACCGCTGACTGCATTGGTAAAGAAGGGGCCTCCAGCCCCATCCTCCGCCAATCAGCGTGTGAAGCAGCTGACGCGATAACCTCATTGCAGCAGCAGAGGCACAGCACCGGGGGAATGGGAGTAAGGTGAATATGTGTGTTTTTCAATGTGTATGGGATGTTTCGCAGGACATGGGGAGACTATAAGAGTCTGCTGCAGGACATGGGCAGGCTATGGGGGTCTGCTGCAGGACATGGGCAGGCTATGGGGGTCTGTTGCAGGACATGGGCGGGCTATGGGGGTCTGTTGTTGGACATGGGGAGGCTATGGGGATCTGTTGCTGGACATGGGGAGGCTATGGGGGCTTCATGCTGGACGTGGGGAGGCTATGGGGGTGTCATGCTGGACGTGGGGAGGCTATGGGGCTCATACGGTATACAGAAGGGGCGAAATTCAGGTACAAACTGTATATAATGGGATGTCAGCGTACTTCTGCTCAATATTAAGTCATGCAATTAATATTAATATAATAATTATAATAATTATATTGATATTAATATGGAGCAAAATTAATTTCTACCTATTTATATGGTATATGAGTTTCACTTTTTTTCATTGAAGAACTGAAATAAATTAACTTTTTGATGATATTCTAATTTATTGAGATGCACCTGTAGTTGGCTTTTTTTGCAGCTATAACAGCCTCCATTGTCTGTGAAGGCTTTCTACAAGATGGTAAAGTGGCTATGGAAATTTGTGGCTAATACACCATTTGTGAGGTCAGGCGTGATGGGACGTTTTGGTTTGTCGGTGCTGTGCCAGTGCTTCACTTAGTTGATTGATAAGTTTTGTGTACAGGAATTTGAGTTGGCTGCACAAAGCCTTGACCTCAATCTATGTCATTTTGGACCTTGGTTTTTGCACAAAGCTACACACATCTTGAAACTTATACTGAAAATTCTGTAAAATGCAACTGTACCTTTCACTGGAAATAAAGGGAGTCCAGCCCAAACCCTGAAAAACACCCAAATCATATTATACTTAGTCTCTCAAATTTGACAGTAGCGAGTAAGGCTGAGTTCACACGATGCGTATTTCATGCGTTTCCGCGGCGTTTTTGCAGTTGCGTAAACGCCGCGGAAACGCATGAAAAACGCATGGTAGAAGGGAAGCAATGTTCCCCAATGGAAATCCGCATGTGCTGTGCCCATGATGCGGATTTTTCCGAAGCGTTAACGCTGCGGTCAAAAATCCGCAGCATGTCAATTAATTTTGCGGAAACGCGGCGATTTCGCCGCCATTGACTTGCATTAGAACGCGCCAATTCCGCAAGACAGCATTTGTACTTGCGTAATTGGTGCGTTCTAATGTGCGGATGGTACCCGGGTGTAGAGGAGAGGAGAGTCTCATCCACACCCAGGTACCATTAAAAAAGCTGTAAAAGAAGAATAAAATAAAAAATAAATGTATTCTTACCATCTGTCGGCCCGCGCAGCGCTACTGCTTGGTTCCCGGCACTTGCAGTGAGTTGTAGGACCTGCGGTGACGTCAGAGTCATGTGACGGGTCACGTGACGCTGACGTCGGCAGGTCTTTCAATTCAAAGTTGCCGGCGAGGGAGAACAGATTGAGCAGGACAGCGCGGGCCATCGGAGGTAGGTATATACACTCTCTCGGTTCACACTGTATAAATCCATGCTGTTTGCATGGATTTATATAGTGTGACCTAGTTATCAAGCACTTTCCAGGTGATGCTAACATCGCCTGGAAAGCGCTTGTCAATCTGCATGCGGAAACGCATGTGAATCTGCATGTGGATCTGCATGTATTCTGCAGGAAAAACGCATGCACAATCTGCATGCGTTTTTTCTGCCAGGGAGATGCAGAAATGATGCAGAAATTTTCTGCTTCATTTCTGCATCGTGTGCACATACCCTAAAGGTTTAAGTAGGTGATGTGTGCCAGGATTCATCCATCAGACTGGCTTATAGTAACACGATTTATCTCTTCAGAGGTTTCCACTGTTTGAGCTGTCATGCTTCTACACCACTCCAGCTGCCGCATGGGTGTAGCTCATAAACTGCTTCTAGGGCCTATATTAGGTTATCTTGACCAGTTTAGAAAATAGCCAGCTCTTAAGAATCTACATCTCGTTTTGAGAGTTCTTCCCCATTTACTGTTGGAATGGTTTCTGCTGAATGTCTTAACACTGATCTTCCAATGAAATTGCTATTCTGATGAGCTGTAACACACTTGGGTTCCGCCGCTAACAAAATGCACCAATCCAAATTAGGAATCATACATGAACAATGCCATTATTTTATTTATATGCTGAGAACAGACATGTATACAGAACTGACATCAGACTGCACAGTAATAAGTGCTAGAAGAGCAATAGATTGCTAACCTGAGACAATGGCATCATGTACAATATGAACATAGATCCTTAAAGTGGTTTTATGCTAGTTTAATAGGGGCACATTTTTTGCACAATACTGGTCTGTGGGTCTAATAACAGGATGAAGGGAACGTGACTTTAGACTGAAGTCTTACTACATGGATAAACATACTGGAAGCATTTTCTTAAAATAATCTTACAGAATGCTACCACTAATTTCCAAGAATCTTCTAGCTACAAGAATACTAAGGAGGACCCAGTTGTGTATCTCAGATTCAGGTAGTCTCTTGTTAAAAATGAATGGAAAGATAAGGAAACTTCTAGGGATCTGTTCATCTGTAAGTAGATCACATATAAAATACATATACTGTAGGACGATATGTACACAGTTCTCCTGGTAGTAACACAGCTGAACGTTTCCTGTACATCACCAGTAAAATGTTTTACTAAGGAAACTGGCAGCAGCGTTTACCCAGCTTCCACAGGTCTCATCCTTTGCTGCTGGATGATCTAGAGCTTTTTCTAGATCTTTCTGAGGACTTTCCTCTTACGGAAAATAGTCTGGCAAGCACTGGCTCTTTTCCACTTGACTGTTCATACTTAGCAGCAGTACATAAACCCACGCAAATGGAGCACAGAAGACAACGATCACACATGAAAACACTCACTTTGGATTTGCTAGAGCAACAGGTCCTTTCGGTGTCCAGGTACCAGACCAAGCAAATGAACTAAAGCAGAAGTCACATGTGATCTTATGGCAACCTGTCTGTGGTTTTTGTCAGTCCAACCACATCTCTAAAACAGCACAACAGTAAGTTACACAAATGTTTTTGGCTATGTGAGCAGAGTTGCTGGCTAGCCCAAGCCTAACTGTTTTAGATACCAAACCATCAGCTAAAAATGTGTTTGAGCGTACCTCTTTACCGTAGTCATTCTTGATCACCAGCTGTGCCTTCAGAACTTTTGTTTCTGCGATTGCGGAGGTTAAACGTTGTGAACAAGAACAATTGTGTAATCCATGTACATTCATGGGGAGAGGGTGCAAAAAGAAAATGACAAATGTTGTGTAAGGCAGCGCTAGTCATCATGCTGGAGGACACTCGCTGGACCGGGTCAATTAAAGCACACCACCCACGTTTTTCCAGTATTTCACAATCCAGCAGTTTATTACATTTCACCTCTGTTTATCACCGAGTCCAACTCAGTGGCTCACCAACATATTATCCATATAATGTCCAAGAGCCTTTCCAGTGGCAGACAGGCCCACTTGGCTCCAGTTACAGCCTTCAGCAAAGTCACTTATATAAATGTCCACATCAAGCAGTGTTTTACCTTTGCCGGGTTTTAGCTGCTTCAGACTTGTTCTGCCACAGCTGTGGCTTTACGGCTTCCCAGATGGGGGTCTCCAGCCCTCGTACCTTCAAAGGCTACTGGTATGTTTTCACACCTAACATCCAGCCTTTGCCTTCCAGGACTCTTGCCTTCCAAGCCTCTTGCCCTCCAAGGCTACTGGCATCGCTTACACATAAGGATCCAGCCTCTGCCTTTCAGGCTTCACCAGGCTTCACTAGGCCTCACACTCTAACGGTGTCCCACACAGGATCAGGCCTCATGCCTTTCACACCTGTCTCAAATCTACCAGGGTTTATATATCCTCTAGTGCACACACAGGACCTGTGCTGATGTCACAGTCATGTGATCAGACCTTCCGTGTGCACAGGACCTGTGCGATGTCACAGTCATGTGACCAGTCACCTGGGGGAGGTACATGGTCGGCCAAAACACACCCTGGACCATTACAGTAATGCCGCAAGCCGCTGCATTACATATCCCCCCCTCTGTTCAAACTTGTGGGGTTGAACACATAATATTCACAATCACCTTATAACCCACAATTCACACAGAGACCATGTACTTGACAATTGCGCTGCTCAGCCCCTGGAACATTAGTCATCTACATTAACCCATTCCTTAGGGACCTACCATCTGTCATTGTCACTGACTTCGTCAAGTCACCTTTCCGGGTCGTAACCTTGTCAGACCTCCACCGCTCCCAGCGGTCCATATAGCAGTGTGACTCACATGCCCTGGCATCTAAGGTCTGGTTCGACTCCGTACTATCCCGTACTCTATTGGGTCGTTTGTATGGGCCTCTCAAACCTGAGTTACTGGAGGTCTCACTACCTCTAAACCCACGCCCACTACTCTCAGGACATCTTGAAAGGTCCCTAACTTCAGATGTAGCTGTTCTGTTATTTAGGGGGCCCTTTCTCTGTCTGGTCTCACAATTTCTAGACGGCTGCCATCTTCTGCTGCCCAGATGATGCTGTCTTTCCACTCGCAGTCTAGCGAGATTCAACTGTTCTACCTCTCGCAGGTAGGTCACTCGGTACTCCATCAGCATGCGTATATATGCAAGACTTTCTTCTGTTCCTACAGCGGAGAATGACACCATGCCGTCTTCATCTGGTATCCAGTCCTGACGATCACGTGGACTGCTTACTTTCATCACACCAGACTTCTTTACCGTCATCTGCATGGCTCGGCCATTTCTCCCAATAAGCTTTCTTACCAGAGCCTGAGGCACCCGGATGACCTCTTCATGCAGACTTTGAGCTTTTCTCATAAGCTCCAGTTGTCTAACGGCTTGTTCCGTCTTCAACTGGAGAAACCGCTTCGTGCGAATACATCGCCAGTGCATGTCACTTAGGATAGCCACCCTCTTCACTGTGACTTCGGTTGTGGACAGGACCAGCAACTGTTTAGCTTCTGAGGTCGAGTACACTTTACAGGCTCCCACTGCCTTCTTAAACTCTTCATGCGCGGACTCACTGGTGCATTTTTCTCTCAAATCCTCGGGTACATCTATGAGGCACTTGTACCGAGAGGTTTCTGTCTCACAAGTGGTCTCCAAACAATCATCTAGCTCAGGTTTCAGGGGCAACTGACTTTCATCTTCTTCACCCTGTATGCATCCCCTGAGCTGACTCACAGCTACAAATTCAAGAATTTTCATCTTGATCACTTCCATCTCATACTTATCTTCTGTTAACACACTCTTAGCTCTCCTCAAGTCCACCTTCTCATGGTATAAAGGAGTAACTGCAACTCTTTTTCCCTTTTCCTTCTCCAAGGAGGCCTCGTTCACTGAGTGACACTTTGCCAGGTGACTTTTGAACCCGAAAACTTCTTCGTCTAGCTCAGCTACTCGCCTCTCAGCAGCCCATGTCTGAAGCTCTTCCTGCTTCAACTGCTCCTTTAACAGTAGAGTTCTCTCAGACCTCTCTGTCTCCAATGCGCCCACTCGGCTCTCAATAGCCAGTCTCTCAAGCCTCTCTTGTTTCAAATGGGCTTGTAGCGTCTCCTTGAGCTCCTTGATCTTGGCTCTTACATCCACCGAATCACCCGAGCTCATATTATTCGAGGAGGTATCTGTTTCATACCTCCCATCTCCAGTGGCCAACTCCTGGCCGTGGTCTGTGGCTTCTCCGATAGACTCCTCCATCTGTTTCCGCTCAGCTTCCATCTTGCTGATTCTTTCCTTAAGGCACGACTCTGACCTCTGGAGATTATTACAGAACGTCTGCAGCTCCTTCACCTGGGCTTTCAGACCTAGGGTCTTCCTGCGGAGATCATCATTTTCATCACGGTTGTCCTGCAGAGTGGTCTCAACCACTTGGCGCATGTGCTCTGCATCCGCCTTATCATCCTCTAGTTTTTCTTTAACCCTGAGGAGATCCTCATAGTCTCTCTTAATTTGTTGCAGTTCCCCACTGCGTTCACCATATTCCTTCTTGGATTCACACAGCTCCCAGTTGAACTGTTCGCGCAGTCGTTCTAGGTTTTGTTCACGCCCAGAAACTTCATCCTGCATCCCCTCCTTCTCAAGCTTCAACTGCAAAACCTCCTCCTTGGTTTTGAGGCGGTCCTCCTTAATTTCCTGGAACATTTCCTTCCATTGGTTAATTTCCTCATCACTTCCCTCCAGGTTTCGCTGTAAGTTCCTCACAACCTGGTATATTTTCTGCCGTTCAGACTCCAGGCAAATGTTGTTCCTATCTTCAAAAAGGGGAAGAAGGTGGACCCAGGGAACTATAGGCCGGTGAGTCTGACTTCTATACCAGGAAAGATCTTTGAACAAATTATTAAACAACATGTATGTAAGTACCTGGATAAGAATGAAGTGATTAACCAGAGTCAGCATGGGTTTGTAACTAACAAGTCATGTCAGACTAACTTAATTTCCTTCTATGACAGAATCACTGACTGGGTGGATCAGGGAAATGCTGTAGATATAGTATATCTTGACTTCAGCAAAACATTTTACAAAGTATCTCACACCATCCTTATTGAAAAAATTACCAAGTATGGAATGGACAAGGCAACTGTTAGGTGGATTCATAACTGGCTTAGTGATCGGACTCAAAGAGTGGTCGTAAATGGCTTCACAACCAGTTGGATGAATGTCTCAAGTGGGGTACCACAGGGCTCTGTCCTAGGACCTGTATTGTTAAACATCTTTATCAATGATTTAGATGAAGGAATTGAGGGTAAACTGATTAAATTTGCTGATGACACAAAGCTAGGAGGGATAGCTAATACTAGAGAAGAGAGAGAGAGAGAGCATTCAAAAAGACCTAAATAAACTGGAGCAGTGGGCAGTAAATATCAGAATGGTTTTTAACAGGGAAAAATGCAAAGTACTACATCTGGGCAATAAAAATGAAAAAAGCATATACAAAATGGGAAGAATAGAGCTAAGCAACAGTACATGTGAAAAAGACTTAGGTATACTAATAGATCATAGACTGAACATGAGTCAACAGTGTGATGCAGCAGCAAAAAAGGCAAATACAATTCTGGGATGTATTAACAGAAGCATACAGTCTAGATCACGTGAAGTCATTATCGGACTTTACTCCTCTTTGGTCAGACCTCATCTGGAATACTGTGTACAGTTTTGGGCACCACATTTTAAAAATGACATCGACAAACTGGAGCAAGTTCAGAGAAGAGCAACCAGAATGGTGACCGGTCTGCAAACCATGTCTTATGAGGAACGGTTACAGGATTTGGGAATGTTTAGCTTGCAAAAAAGAAGACTGAGAGGAGACTTAATAGCTGTCTACAAATATCTCAAGGGCTGTCACATTGTAGAAGGATCATCTTTATTCTCATTTGCACAAGGAAAGACTAGAAGCAATGGGATGAAACTGAATAGGAGGAGACACAGATTAGATATTAGAAAAAACTTTTTGACAGTTAGGGTGATCAATGAGTGGAACAGGCTTCCACGAGAGGTGGCGAGTTCCCCTTCAATGGACGTCTTCAAACAGAGGCTGGACAGATATCTGTCTGAGATGATTTAGTGAATCCTGCTTTGAGCAGGGGGTTGGACCAGATGACCCAGGAGGTCTCCTCCAACTCTACCATTCTATGATTCTATGGTATTTTTAAACAATTGTATGTGTTGATTTTAATTTGTTTTCTTTGTCATTTGTAACTTTCTCCCTCCATGGTCTATATGTACCATCAATATGGATCACCAACATATGGTTAAACAATATGAGGATACTACGAGCAACAATTAAATTGGACCAAGAAAATTGATTTTCATACTCACAGAATCGTGTTGCAATTATAGGAAAATAAAACTGCTTATTGTAACACGTTTGCATTATTAACTAGTTGCGTTACTATACTTGTCTAAATGCGTTGCTGTGTTATTCTCTTTAGCGAGCGCGTGGGTGCTGTGCCTCCCCTTGCCTCTGCGTCATGCACGGCATCTGCATGGTGTCTGCGCATGTTCGGGGGCCATGCCAATGCGTCCTGGTTCCCTGTCATGGTGGTTCACCTTGATGGCCGTGCGTGACGCATCTGGCTCAGGTGGTTCAGTGCGCATGCGCCGATGGTCCAGGAGATGATTGGTCCATTCCGGTCACGTGACCGCAGGTCCTAAAGTACACTGCTCAAAAAAATAAAGGGAACACTTAAACAACAGAATATAACTCCAAGTAAATCAAACTTCTGTGAAATCAAACTGTCCACTTAGGAAGCAACACTGATTGACAATCAATTCCACATGCTGCTGTGCAAATGGAATAGACAATAGATGGAAATTATTGGCAATTATCAAGACACCCTCAATAAAGGAGTAATTCTGCAGGTGGGGACCACAGACCACATCTCAGTATCAATGCTTCTGGCTGATGTTTTGGTCGCTTTAAATGTTGGTTGTGCTTTCACACTCGTGGTAGCATGAGACAGACTCTACACCTCACAGAAGTTGCTCAGGTAGTGCAGCTCATCCAGGATGGCACATCAATGCGAGCTGTGGCAAGAAGGTTTGCTGTGTCTGTCAGTGTAGTGACCAGAGGCTGGAGGCGTTACCAGGAGACAGGCCAGTACACCAGGAGACGTTGAGGGGGCCGTAGGAGGGCAACAACTCAGCAGCAGGACCGCTACCTCCGCCTTTGTGCAAGGAGGAACAGGAGGAGCACTGCCAGAGCCCTGCAAAATGACCTCCAGCAGGCCACAAATGTGCATGTGTCTGCACAAACGATTAGAAACCGACTCCATGAGGGTGGTATGAGGGCACGAATCCAGAGATGGGAGTTGTGCTCACAGCCCAACACTGTGCAGGACGCTTGGCATTTGCCACAGAACACCAGGATTGCGAAAGTCACTACTGGCGCCCTGTGCTCTTCACAGATGAAAGCAGGTTCACACTGAGCACATGTGACAGACGTGACAGAGTCTGGAGATGCCATGGAGAGCGATCTGCTGCCTGCAACATCCTTCAGCATGACCGGTTTGGCAGTGGGTCAGTAATGGTTTGGGGTGGCATTTCTTTGGAGGGCCGCACAGCCCTCCGTGTGCTCGCCAGAGGTAGCCTGACTGCCATTAGGTACCGAGATGAGATCCTCAGACCCTTTGTGAGACTATATGCTGGTGCGATTGGCCCTGGGTTCCTCCTAATGCAGGACAATGCCAGATCTCATGTGGCTGGAATGTGTCAGCATATCCTGCAAGATGAAGTTATTGAAGCTATGGACTGGCCCGTCCGTTCCCCAGACCTGAATCCGATTGAGCACATCTGGGACATCATGTCTCGCTCCATCTACCAACGTCACGTTGCACCACAGACTGTCCAGGAGTTGATGGATGCTTTAGTCCAGGTCTGGGAGGAGATCCCACAGGAGACCATCCGCAACCTCATCAGGAGCATGTCCAGGCATTGTAGGGAGGTCATACAGGCACGCGGAGGCCACACACAATACTAAGCCTCATTTTGACTTGTTTTAAGAACATTACATCAAAGTTGGATCAGCCTGTAGTGTCTTTTTCCACTTTAATTTTGGGGGTGACCCCAAATCCAGGCCTCCATTGGTTAATAAATTTGACTTCCATTGATAATTTTTGTGTGATTTTGTTGTCAGCACATTCAACTTTGTACAGAACAAAGAATTCAATGAGAATATTTCAGTCATTCAGATCTAGGATGTGTTATTTGAGTGTTCCCTTTATTTTTTTGAGCAGTGTATATTTAAACAGACATGGAAGGTTTTATTAAACAATCCCCCCGAGGAAGGCATAGGATATACCACGCGAATCACACGTTGGGGTCCTTGTTTATTCTGGGTGCTGACACCTCATCTAATATGGGTAAGAGTGCAATATAATTCTTTAGCATTTTTTCATAGGGCACTATAGGCCATATGGCATGTGGTACATATCCATAGTGATTAAATATGCCATAATTTTGCACCAGAGCATAAATGACTTGAATACGAGCACTTCTTGCACTTTGTCCCAATAGATATTTAACATCTATTATTATGTTGTATATGTGTCACCCAGTTTGGTTGTCTGTGTGTCGTCCTTTCTAATCATGTATGTCTTTTTTGTATATTGTTTACATTAAAGTTTTTTGATTCTTTGCCATAAACTCCGTATTTGGTTCGTTTTTGCTATATAACAGCAGAAACAAGTCCGGGGCGCCTCCCACCAAGGAAAATATAGAAATAGTCCTTGGATGAGTTCACTGGATCCAGCAGATGAGGGACACAACAAAAACCCACATGGCAGCTTCTATCAATCCACACATGCCACGAGGATCTAGCTGCAGCCTGAGACCCTCCAGCGTTGGGAGTCACCACGCAACTGACTGGGCCAAACATGAGTCTATTGTTCTGTCTACTGGGATCAGCCCCTGGATGGGGGGAAGGCTTCACACCCACTAGAAGCAAGAAGAAATGTTGACCTAGGCTTGATTACATTACAGTCCATGATCACAGGCAGGGGAGGGACACACTGTTAGTCATATTGGATAAAACATAAGTTGCTGAGGTTATGACCACCAGGGACCCCAGTGTTACTTAGGAAAGACTATGTCCATGTTTAATAAAATAGTTTTCACGTATGCATAGCACATGTCTGTCCATCAATTCTTGGATTCTGTATGGGACTAATAAAAATAGGGAATCACAGCACTCTGCTATGTCATTTATGTACAGTACAGACCAAAAGTTTGGACACACCTTCTCATTTAAAGATTTTTCTGCATTTTCATGACTTTGAAAATTGTACATTCACACTGAAGGCATCAAAACTATGAATTAACACATGTGGAATTATATACTTAACAAAAAAGTGTGAAACAACTGAAAATATGTCTTATATTCTAGGTTCTTCAAAGTAGCCACCTTTTGCTTTGATGACTGCTTTGCACACTCTCTTGTCACCTTAAAAGAACTATGCACCTGATTAATGTTCATGCCGGTCTTGATGAGAGGGCGGGGGTGAAGAACGTAGCTCCTGATTCATTAAGAGACATATTCATCAGAAGCGTCTGATGACTGGACAGCGCCTCCATGCGCTATGCCACTTACTGGAGTAGGATTTGTAGCGACAACTGCTCATGATGAAGTTGCCAAACAGCAGTCATCACAACCCTGCTCACTTACCGATAAAAATGGCATTAGAAAGCAAAAAGTTGCAACATTTTTACATAGCCTTCAGTTGCATCCAGATTATAAGATTGAGCAAAGCATTTTATAACAGAATCCTGGAATAAAAACTATGATGAATAGGGTCCTATGTGTTTTGTTCTGTTTAAGCTGAGTTGATGCAGGTCCGTGCTATGACGTCAATTCAAGTTAAGAAACCCTTTTATCTACAGGTGCATCTCACTAAATTAGAATATCATCAAAAGGTTAATTTATTTCAGTTCTTCAATACAAAAAGTGAAACTCATATATTATATAGAGTCATTACAAACAGAGTGATCTATTTCAAGTGTTTATTTCTGTTAATGTTGATTATGGCTTACAGCCAATGAAAATACAAAAGTCATTATCTCAGTAAATTAGAATACTTTATAACAACAGCTTGAAAAATGATTTGAAAATCTGAAATGTTGGCCTACTGAAATGTATGTTCAGTAAATGCACTCAATACTTGGTCAGGGCTCCTTTTGCATCAATTACTGCATCAATGCGGCGTGGCATGGAGGTGATCAGCCTGTGGCACTGCTGAGGGGTTATGGAAGCCATGGTGCTTTGATAGCAGCCTTCAGCTTGTTTGCATTGTTGTATCTGGTGTCTCTCATCTTCCTCTTGACAATACCCAATAGATTCTCTAAGGGGTTAAGGTCAGGCGAGATTGCTGACCAATCAAGCAGGTGCCAAGTCCTGCTGGAGAATGAAATTTCCATCTCCAAAAAGCTTGTCGGCAGAGGGAAGCATGAAGTGCTCTAAAATTTCCTGATAGATGGCTGCGCTGACTTTGGTCTTGATTAAACACAGTGGACCTACACCAGCAGATGACATGGCTCCCCAAACCATCACTGATTGTGGAAACGTCACACTATACCTCAAGCAGCTTGGATTGTATGCCTCTTCACTCTTCCTCCAGACTCTGGGACCTTAATTTCCAAATGAAAATTGGAACTCTGGGACCTAGTGGAGTGTGTCAATGACTACCTTCTGGACATCTGTCAAGTCAGCAGTCTTCCCCATGACTGTGGAGCCTACTGAAACAGACTAAAGGGGCCTTGTTAAACGCTTAGGAAGCCTTTGCAGGTATTTTTTGTTAATTATTCCAATTTACTGAGATAATGACTTTTGTGTTTTCATTGGCTATAAGCCATAATCATCAACATTAACAGAAATAAACACTTGAAATAGATCACTCTGTTTGTAATGACTCTATATAATGAGTTTCACTTTTTTGTTATTGAAGAACTGAAATAAATTAACTTTTTGATGATATTCTAATTTAGTGAGATGCACCTGTATTATTAGAATTATCACACCAGTACACCTGTTTTCTCATTTGCAAGATTTAAGTAAACCTTGTCTGATATATTTTTCATTTGAGAATGTCCTTATACTTTCAAGCAGAACCTAGAATTCCCACATTGCGATCACTATAAGCCCTCTGTTTTCCATGGATATCCATATTATAGACTGTTGTAATGCAGCGGCTTGCGGCATTACTGTAATGGTCCAGGGTGTGTTCTGGCTGACCATGTACCTCTCCCTTAGAAGGACTGATCACATGACTGTGACATCATTACAGGTCCTGTGTGCATTGAAGGACTGATCACATGACTGTGACAACATTACAGGTTAAAGATTAAAGCATATTGCTGTA
The DNA here is from genome assembly GCF_046119375.1 of Phyllobates terribilis. NCBI lineage: Eukaryota > Metazoa > Chordata > Amphibia > Anura > Dendrobatidae > Phyllobates > Phyllobates terribilis. The sequence goes on along the minus strand of NW_027362764.1, from coordinate 319,967,963 downwards.
ACTCGGCGAGGTTACGAAAATTGTCCTCGCACTCAAACCTGGTTTGCTGTGGCTCCTCGGGGTCACGAAGATTAAAGCATCTGGCTGTAACTCGGCGGGGTTACGAAAATTGTCCACGCACTCAAACTTGGTTTGCTGTGGCTCGGCGGGGCCACAAAAGTTTTCCGGGGAGAGCGGTGTGAAGTGTCTAGTGTGAATAGTGTACCGCGATGGCTGTGAACGGAGCAGCAAAGGAAACTGAAGCTATTGAACAATTAACGTGTCGGTTAAAACCACAGCAGGTATTTGAGAAACGTCTACAGGACATGGTGCAGGAACGGCAGGAGCTATTGGCACCATATAGAATGACGGCAGTGGACCATTCTGTGAACTCACCAGGGGCACCAGTATTGTCCCAGAGTGCCTGGGAAGGTGGTAAGAGATGTTGTCCTAAGACTATTGGGTCCTAAGACTATTGCTGATTTTTTTTGTAAAAATCCCCCTACAGGTGTGGGTGTCCAAAAGGGGGCGGAGTCTCAAAAGGGGGTGGATTTTTAAAAGAGCATGGAGTATAGAAAAACAAAATTTGTTACTGGTTGTGGGTTGGTACAGCCTAAAAATGACAATTGGACCGTTGATAACGGGGTAGCTCCAGTAGAAGGGGTTGACATCAAAGTGGGAGGTGACTTGTTAGTCCACAACACCACGGGGAGTGACACAGACCCCACAACTGACGGTGACGCTATGAAAGTAGAAAGAGAGTTCAGTCAGGAGGGGCTAGACCAGGGGAGAAAATCCCCTTCTCGTTGTCGACGGCGCAAGGGCCACAAAAAGGTTGCTCCTGTAGTCTTGGCTGAAAGTGAAAATAAAGAAAATGTAATGCTGTGTGCCTTTGTTCCAAGTGTGGATCCTCCTTTAGAGGCAGAAGAGGAGGTGACATTGCCAGTAGCAACCTCCGGTACAGTACTGAGACAGAAGGATCTGACAGCCCTGAAAGAGGAGGTGGCCAGTCATGACCAAGAGCTGGAGCCTATCAGGCAGCAGTGTCAGAGTGACGTGCAGCAATTATGGGAAAACCTGGAGAACGTGTCCTCAGACCAGCAGAGCCTAGAGTCTGAACGGCAGAAAATATACCAGGTTGTGAGGAACTTACAGTGAGAACTGGAGGGAAGCAGTGAGGAAGTTAACCAATGGAAGGAAATGTTCCAGGATATTAAGGAGGACCGCCTCAAAACCAAGGAGGAGGCTTTTCAATTGGAGATTCACAAAGCGGAGTGTGAAGATGAGTTGTGCGAGGTGAAAGATCGTTTCACCCTGGTACAGTTAGAGCTGTACCAAGTGAAGAAAGAGCTGTGTGAATCCAAGAAGGAGTATGGTGAACTCAGTGGGGAACTGCAACAAATTAAGAGAGACTATGAGGATCTCCTCAAGGTTAAGGAAAAACTAGAGGATGATAAGGCGGATGCAGACCACATGTGCCAAGTGGTTGATACCACTTTGCAGGACACCCATGATGAAAATGATGATCTCCGCAGAAAGACCCTAGGTCTGGAAGCTGAGGTGAAGGAGCTGCAGACGTTCTGTGATAATCTCCAGAGGGCAGAGACGTGCCTTAAGGAAAGAATCAGCAAGATGGAAGCTGAGCGGAAAAAGATGGAGGAGTCTATCGGAGAAGCCACAGACCAGGGCCAGGAGTTGGCCACTGGAGATGGGAGGTATGAAACCGATACCTCCTCGAATAATAAGAGCTCGGGTGATTCGGTGGATATAAGAGCCGAGATCAAGGAGCTCAAGGAGGCGCTACAAGCCCATTTGAAGCAAGAGAAGCTTGAGAGACTGGCTGTCAAGAGCCGAGTGGGCGCATTGGAGACAGAGAGGTCTGAGAGAACTCTACTGTTAAAGGAGAAGTTGAAGCAGGAAGAGCTTCAGACATGGGCTGCTGAGAGGCGAGTAGCTGAGCTAGAGGAAGAAGTTTTCGAGCTCAAAGGTCGCCTAGCAAAGTATCACTCAGTGAACGAGGCCTCCTTGGATTAGGAAAAGGGCAAACAAGTTGCACTTACTCCTTTATACCATGAGAAGGTTGACCTGAGGAGAGCTAAGAGAGTGTAAACAGAAGATAAATATGAAATGGAAGTGGTCAAGACAAAAATTCTTGAATTTGTAGCTGTGAGTCAGCTCAGGGGAAGCATACAGGGTAAAGAAGCTGAAAGTCAGTTGTCCCTGAAACCTGAGCCTTTTGATCGTCTGGAAACCACTGGTGAGACAGAAACGTCTCGGTACAAGTGCCTCATAGATGTACCCGAGGATTTGCGAGAAGAATGCACCAGTGAGTCTGTGTATGAAAAGTTTAAGAAGGCCGTGGGAGCCTGTAAGGTGTACTTGACCTCAGAAGCTAAACAGCTTTTGGTCCTGTCCACAACAAAAGTCACAGTGAAGAGGGTGGCTATCCTAAGTGACATGCACTGGCGATGTATTCGCACAAAGCGGTTTGTCCGGTTGAAGACGGAACAAGCCATTAGACAACTGGAGCTTATGAGAAAAGCTCAAAGTCTGCGTGAAGAGGTCATCCAAGTGCCTCAGGCTCTGGTAAGAAAGCTCATTGGGAGAAATGGCCGAACCATGCAAATGATGGTAAAGAAGTCTGGTGTGATGAAAGTAAGCAGTCCACGTGATTGCCAGGACTGGATACCAGATGAAGACGGCATGGTGTCATTCTCCTTTGTAGGAACGGAGGAAAGTCTTGCATATATTCGCATGCTGATGGAGTACCGAGTGACCTACCTGCAAGAGGTAGAACAGTTGAATCTCGCCAGACTGTGAATGGAAAGGCAGCATCGCCTGAGCAGCAGAAGGTGGCAGCCATCTAGAAATTGTGAGACCAGACAGAGAAAGGGCCCTTCAAATAATAGAACGGCTACAGTAGAAGTTAGAGACTTTCCAAGATGTCTTGAGGATAGTGGGCGTGGGTTTAGAGGTAGTGAGACCTCCAGTAACTCAGGTCTGAGTGGCCCATACAAACGACCCAATAGAGGACGGGACAGTACGGAGTCGAACCGGACCTTAGATACCAGGGCATGTGAGTCACACTGCTGTATTGACCGCTGGGAGCGGGGGAGGTCTGACAAGGTTACGACTGACCTCTGGGAGCGGGGGAGGTCTGACAAGGTTACGACCCGGAAAGGTGACTTGACGAAGTCAGTGACAATGATAGATGGTAGGTCCCTAAGGAATGGGCTAATGTCGATGACTAATGTTCCAGGGGCTGAGCAGCGCAATTGTCAAGTACATGGTCTCTGTGTGAACTCTGGGTTATAATGTAATTGTGTATATTATGTGTTCAACCCCACAAGTTTGAACAGAGGGGGGGATATGTAATGCAGCGGCTTGCGGCATTACTGTAATGGTCCAGGGTGTGTTCTGTACCTCTCCCTCAGAAGGACTGATCACATGACTGTGACATCATTACAGGTCCTGTGTGCACTGAAGGACTGATCACATGACTGTGACATCATTACAGGTCCTGTGTGCATTGAAGGATATATAAATCCTGGTGCTTTTGGAACAGTGTGTAAAAGGCGTGAGGCCTGTTCCCTGTGTGTGGGACACCGTTAGCCTAGAGAGGCCTGGTGAAACCTGAAAGGCAGAGGCTGGATCCTTGTGTATAAGAGATGCCAGTAGCCTTGGAGGGCAAGAGGCTTGGAAGACAAGAGTCCTGAAAGGCAGAGGCTGGATCCCTGTGTGTTTAAGAGATGCCAGTAGCCTTGGAAGGTACGAGGGTTGGAGACCCCCATTTGGGAAGCTGTAAAGCCACAGCTGTGGCAGAACAAATCTGATGAAAACCGCTAGACCCAGCCAAAGGTAAAAGCGGTGCGTTATATGCACATTGATATAATTACTTTGCTGAAGGCTGTAAGGGGAGCCAAATGGGCCTGTCTGCCACTTGAAAGGCTCTTGGATGTTATGTGTGTAAACATGCCGGTGAGCCACTGAGACGGACTATGTTATAAGTTGACGCGCCCCCTGGGCCAGTGCTGTAGTGCGGCGCGCGTGCGCGCGGGGAATACCCGGAGCCGGATCCGATGGGGGTAGTAGTCTTCGTGTGGCGGTGACCCGGTCCGTGCCCAGGGTGGTCAAACTAAGTGGCAGTTATTGGTATGATGGTATTAGTGTCCGACTACGCCACCCGTTGAATGCGGCTATGAAGCCGCCGCTGCAGGGCAGTCCGCTGAGGCCGGTGGTACGGATGTGCAGCGTGGATGGTATAACCCCCAACGGGAGGGGTATGGCCTCAGGGCAGAGGATGAGGTTGATGTTGGGAGTGATGGTGTGGATGTCCCAGCACTAATGGTGCGACAAGGAAGCACGGAGACGCGAGAGTACAGTTCAGGGTCTTTACTGATGGTACAAGGCAAATTCCCCCGGGAGTACTGGCTAGTATTTGGGGCCTGGTTAGTCTGCGAGTAAGCCGGAGTTCCCCTGGCCAGGTGGAGTTGTCGGCCTTCCCGTTAGTCTGTACCCTTCCTGGCTACCCTGCTTTCGGCGGTTACAAGTAGCCCACGTCCCTGGGTATACCGTGTGGTGCTCACCCGTATGGCTGGTGACCTGGGGCCTCCTGTTAGCCTCCGCTCCGGGATGGCGGTGCTGGTCCCTTCGTTGTGACTGAGCCTTCGGGCTTTTATGGCCAGAGGACCTGGAATCCCCTGCCGGATGGATTCTGCTGCTGGGTATATCTTAGCCCCCACAGCCTCGGACTCCTGTGTCCGGTTTTAGTTCCTTCTCCCAGGGCGAGCTCTGCACAGCTCCAGCCCCTGGCGCTTCTCCTTGGCTCCTACAGAGCTCCTGATGTCTCTCTGTCCCTGTTTCTGCGTGTCCAGACCAGACTCCGTCTCTGTCTGGAACTCCTCTCTCTTAACCCTGCCTCAGCCCCAGTTTATGTAGGGGAAGTTCTTCCCCTCCCAGGACTGGGCAGGAGGTGTGGCATGCTTAGGATTCCTGCCCAGGAGACCTCCCACCTGCTCACAGACGTAATATTGCTATTACTGTGGAAACCAGACCCCTGGGGTGCCACATTCCCCCCTAGTGAAATTTAGTACTCCCGGACTAAACATATATATTTTTTTTTTTTTTTCAAAAACATAACAGGGTATAAACAATAACAATTAAATACATGAGATGGTCACGGCGTGTCCGTAACCGGGAAGCAATAAGGGTGTCCATTTCACCAAAGAACAGGGAGCCGTAACCAGGTAGGGGTCTGTCCTGCCCCGAGTCTTTAACAGTCTTTAGTCCATTCCTGGGTTACGCTCCAAACATATTTACAACAGAGTTCCGGTTACTCACTGTCCATAACCTGTCAGTCCATATAAAGAAATCTGTAACTGAAAAACATAATTAGCAACCGCTACAACAAAACAGGTAAACATAAAATAGTTAAAGCAATTAGCCAACTTAGATTCTCCAACGTACGGGCATCTGGCCTCTGGTAACCCTAGTGGACCTACGGAGCTCACTCACTGGTCCTGCACTACAGGGTGTAGGAGGTGTTATGGGCAAGCTGGGCAGCTTTCTGCGCACTCTTTGGCTCACTAGGGGCATGGCAGGCTCACTACTAGCAGAGGGTTGATCCTCCTGTACTGCTGGTGTGGACTCTTCTGCCTCTTGGGCCGGCTGCTCTTCCAGCTCTTCCGGTTCTTCTGTAGGCACTTGCGGGGCTGGCTGGAGAAAGGTGAGGACGGGTACCACGACAGCACCGTTTACTTGTGTCCAAGACCGGGGGAAGTCTCCGAGTACAGTCCTGATCATTTCTTCCCTTTCCTCTGCGGGTCGAGGGTTTTCTTGATCTTCTTCTTCAGGGTTTTGCAGCTGCTCGGGACACTTCTTCAGGTGGTCTCTGGAGACAACGGCTGTGGTTTCTCCTCCATCCTTACTGATCACGCAAATCTTTGGGTTCTCATGGCTTGATGGCAGTACGGTGTACGGGTCCTTCTCCCACTGGTCGTCCAACTTGTGGAGCCGTCTTTTCCTCTTCAAGACCTGCTCTCCAGGTACCAGGGGAACAGCGGGAGCATACTGATTATAAGCCCTCTCTTGCCTTTCTCTAGCTTGAGACAGACTTCGCTCGACGCTCTCCTGTACTTTCCGATACTGCTGCTGCCGTTCTGTATCCCAGTCTGCCTCTGGCGAGGTGTCCTCGGGCGTCAGGACTCCCATATCCAGGTCGATAGGCAGCTTACCAGGTCTCGCTCTCATTAGGTAAGCCGGGGTACAGTTGGTAGAACCTACAGGGATGTGGTTGTATAGGTCCACCAGATCAGGCAGCTTCTCAGGCCACATACTGCGTTCTTCCAGGGGCAAGGTTTACAGGAGGTCTATCACCACCTGCTTCATCTTCTCGCAGAGTCCATTGGTTTGAGGGTGATAGGGCGTTGTTCTTATCTTCGTGCAGCCATACAGGTTGCAGAAATCCTGGAAGACTTCCGCTTCGAAGGCTGGCCCTTGGTCTGTCAGCACTTGGTCCGGGTACCCGTGTGGACGGCAGAAGTGCTGCTGGAAGGCTCTAGCTGCTGTTTGAGCCGTTAAGTCCTTGACAGGGACCACCACCAGGAACCGGGAGTAATGATCTACGATTGTGAGGGCGTAGACATACCCAGATCTGCTTGGAGCCAGTTTCACATGGTCCAGGGCTACCAGTTCCAGTGGCTGTCGGGTGATGATGGGCTGCAAGGGAGTCTTCTGGCTGGCACGGTCCTTCCTTCTTAGGTGGCACGCTCCACAGTCTCTGCACCACCTCTCGATGGCTCCTCTCATGCCTACCCAGTAGAACCGTTCACGCAACAAGAACTCCAGCTTCTTCCACCCGAAATGTCCTGCTCCGTTGTGGTACGCCTCCAGAATCATAGCCGCGTCTCGTCTGGGGACCACTACCTGCCAGGTCAACTCATGTGTTCGAGAGTTAACCATTCTCCGGCACAACTTCTCCCTGTAGAGGAACAGCCTACTTTTCTCCTTCCACAGTTGCTTAGTCTCCTCTGGGGCGTCTGGGTCCAGACTGGCATCGGCTTGGGTCAGTATTTCCTTCACCAGACGGACTGCGGGATCACTGTCTTGCGTCTCCGCCCAGTTGTAGTGGGGCAAGGGATTGAACGTCGCGGAGCGCCTGTCCTTCACACGGTGGGAATACAGGGTAATCCCATGACGGTGGAACGCAGGGAGCTCAACTTCTTCCAGATCTTCTGGATCTTCCCCTACGTCCGGTAAGTTCGGCATTCTAGACAGGGCATCTGCGTTGGCATTGGAGCGTCCTGCCCGGTATTTGATGGTGAATTCAAAGTTGGACAGGCGAGCCATCCATCTCTGTTCCAGAGCACCGAGCCTTGCAGTGTCCAGGTGTGTCAACGGGTTGTTATCCGTGTACACGATGAATTTGGAGGAGGCAAGGTAATGCTTGAAACGTTCGGTCACTGCCCACACTACTGCCAGGAACTCCAGCTTGAATGAGCTATAATTCTCAGGGTTCCTCTCGGTGGGTCGTAGCTTTCGGCTAGCGTAAGCGATTACCCGTTCTTTTCCTTGCTGGATCTGGGACAGCACGGCTCCTAGCCCGATGTTGCTTGCGTCCGTGTGGAGGATAAAGGGCTGGCTGTAGTCTGGATATGCCAGGATTTCATCCCCCGTGAGGGCCATCTTCAGCTGGCAAAAGGACTCCTCTTCCAGCTTTTCCCACCTGAAGAGCGGCTTCTGGTTTTTGGCTTTTCGAGATTGACCTATCAGGAGGTCCTGCATAGGGGCTGCCATTTTGGTGAAACTGGGAATGAATCTTCGGTAGTAGCCTACCAACCCGAGGAACTGCCGCACTTCCTTTATGCTGGAGGGTCTTGGCCAGTCCTTAATCACGGTGATCTTATCAGGGTCAGGAGCCACTCCGTCAGCACTCACCACGTGTCCCAGGTATTGCACCTTTGGTTTCAGGAGGTGACACTTGGAGGGTTTCACCTTTAGGCCGTAGTTTGCCAGAGCTACGAACACTTCTGCCAGGTGTTTCAGGTGGTCCTCGTAGGTCTTGGAATAGACGATGACATCGTCCAGGTATAACAGGACCGTCTCGAAGTTCCGGTGTCCCAGACAGCATTCCATCAACCGTTGGAAGGTTCCTGGTGCGTTGCAGAGCCCGAACGGCATACAGTTAAATTCGCTGAGACCCATCGGGGTGGTGAATGCGGTCTTCTCCCGGTCTGTCTCTGCTACAGGAACCTGCCAGTACCCGCTAGTGAGATCCAAAGTAGAGAAGAAGTTAGCAGATTTTAATGCAGCTAAGGACTCTTCTATCCTTGGTAACGGGTACGCATCTTTGTGTGTGATACGGTTGACCTTCCTGTAGTCTACACACATTCTCATAGTGTTGTCCTTCTTTTTCACTAAGACTAGTGGAGCTGCCCAGGGGCTACAGCTGTCCCTGATTACCCCAGCCTCCTTCATGTCTCTAAGCATCCCCTTGGCGTGTTGGTAGTGTGCAGGGGGTACGGGTCGGTATCTCTCCTTTATGGGAGGATGGTCTCCCGTGGGGATGTGGTGTTCTACCCCCTTTACTCGCCCGAAGTCTAACGGGTGTTTACTAAACACTCTCTCGTACTCTTGAACCACCCGATAGACTCCTTGTTTCTGGTGTGAGGGAGTGGAGTCAGTACCCAGATGTAGTTGCTGACACCAGTCCTCCATTGGTTTCTTAGAGCCGTTACCTTCCTCTGGTTGAGATGGAGGCAAGGGTTCCACGGCCTGTACAGAATTCTGGTTTATGGTGAACAATTTAGCTAGCGTGGCATACCGGGGCAGGTGTACTTCTCTCTCACCGATATTTATGATGCGAACGGGCACCCTCCCATGGCGTACATCGACCACCCCCCGTGCTGTCAAAATGGTGGGCCTACTGTCTGAGTAGACGGGTTCTACCATTGCTTGGTAGTCTCTACCTCTTAGACCAATAGCTGCCCGGCACCAAATCATCATCTCACTTTTTGGGGGCATGGCAATAGGGAACGGGTCACACATTCTCACGCTACCTATCTCACCACCAGATAGTTCCACCTGTTGCCGCTTCATCAGTGCCCGGATCTCTTTTTGGAGCACACGCTGCTGGCCGGAACTGGCGTTCTTGGCAACCTGCTGTAAAATGAGAATCACCTCTGCAAGACAATTTTCAATTACATTGGTTCCCAGGGTGATTCTAGGGTGACTCTCATGACGGTCGATGTCCACTATAATCAGTCCTTGTGCCGCTAGTTCGACTTTACCGATTTTAATGGTCACCTCCTTGAATCCCACCTGCGGCACGGGCTGACCATTGCTGGCGATGATACTCAGGTCGTCGTCTGGGTAGCGGGTTATGTCCGAATCATTCCAGTACTGCTTGAAGAGCACGTACGGGATGGTGGTGACCTGTGACCCAGTGTCTAGTAGGGCACTCATAGGAATGCCATCCAGTACCACAGGCAAGATTGGACGTCCCCCTACGTATTTATCACGCCAGTTTGATGGGCCTGATGGTCTTATGCCTGGGGGTTGGCCCTCTACCCCAGGTTGTGCCCGTTTAAATGACAGTACCTTGCCACATGTCCGGGTTGATTGCAGCGGCGGCAAATAGGTCGTCCGTCCTCATTGTATCGATCGCTGGGTCTTCCTCTGGCCGGTGGGGTCCTCCTTGGTCGGCGCCACGGGATGTCCTCCGGTCCGGATGCCAGCTCGATCTTCCCTGCAGTAGAAACCTGTAAGGACTGCACAGTTCGGGTTAGCGCGGCAACGCTTTTAGTTAGCTCTTGGACCTGATGGTGCAGGTCTGTAGCTGGGTCATTGTTTAAAGCCTGCGCATCAGCTCCCACAGGCCCTGCAGACAAGGGCGCCGTCTCCTGGTGATAAGTGATAGCAGGGCGCCTGTGGGTCACAGCGCCACCTGGTGCCGGTTCTCGGAGCACCCGGATGGCTCTGTCCTTGAACTGTGCAAAGTCCAGGTCAGGGTCCTGTAAGGCCATTGCCCGCAACTGGGTTCGGTGGGCATTGCACAGTAGACCCTCAATGAATTGTTCAGTCAACAGCTTATCTTCATTTCCCACGCTGTCAGGGTCTGCCTGCTTAATGGCTCTCAGGGCCTCTTGTAGGTTTAGAGCATAGTCTCTTATACTCTCATGTGCCCGTTGTTTGCACCCATAAAATCTTAGTTTTATTTCGGCTGAGGTGCGGGTGTCAAATGTGTCTTTCAGCCGGGTTAGTATGTCTCTGACAGTCCTCTTCCTCCCAGGTGGCCAGGACTTTACCTCCCTTTGGGCTGCCCCGATTAATTGGGCCACCAGGATGCTCACTTTTTGCGCCTCCGTGAGGGGATACACCTGGAAGAGGCTATCCAGCCTTTCTCTGAAGTCATTTAGGGTATGTGACTCCCCTGAGTACTGGGGTAGCCAGGCTGCCCCCGGGATATAGGGCATGGTGAAAGGCATGACCGCAGCAGCGGTGGCTCTGGCGGCGGTTGTGGCGGTGAAGCTCTCCTCCGTATCCGACATCCTCCTCCCCCCTAGTGGACCGTGGCCTACCTTGCGATGCTCTTCTTCCGTAGGCCGCGGCTCCGCAGTCGATCGTCGGGGTTGAGGACCTGGCGTCGCGCTCCGATGACGTCAGCGTCGCTCTTCCTCCCTTCCAGGACCTTACGCAACGTCCGGACGTGAGGCGGGGCTTCAGTTCTCGCGGGCTTTCGGAGTCCACGACCCTCTTCTTCCCGTGCGGCATCCCGAAGATGGCGTCCGAAGGCGGGAAGCAGCTGCGGATGGCGGGAAGAAGGCAGAAGACGGCGGGAAACGGTCCAAGATGGCGTCTGATGGCGGGAATCGGCTCCGGATGGCGGGAAACGACTCCGGACGGCGGGAAACTTCACCACAGGTAAGTATAAAAGTCTCTTTTTCAGGCACGCAGTACCCGGTGGTTGCGGGCACGTAATCCTGCCGACTACGCCAAAGTTGACGCGCCCCCTGGGCCAGTGCTGTAGTGCGGCGCGCATGCGCGCGGGGAATACCCGGAGCCGGATCCGATGGGGGTAGTAGTCTTCGTGTGGCGGTGACCCGGTCCGTGCCCAGGGTGGTCAAACTAAGTGGCAGTTATTGGTATGATGGTATTAGTGTCCGACTACGCCACCCGTTGAATGCGGCTATGAAGCCGCCGCTGCAGGGCAGTCCGCTGAGGCCGGTGGTACGGATGTGCAGCGTGGATGGTATAACCCCCAACGGGAGGGGTATGGCCTCAGGGCAGAGGATGAGGTTGATGTTGGGAGTGATGGTGTGGATGTCCCAGCACTAATGGTGCGACAAGGAAGCACGGAGACGCGAGGGTACAGTTCAGGGTCTTTACTGATGGTACAAGGCAAATTCCCCCGGGAGTACTGGCTAGTATTTGGGGCCTGGTTAGTCTGCGAGTAAGCCGGAGTTCCCCTGGCCAGGTGGAGTTGTAGGCCTTCCCGTTAGTCTGTACCCTTCCTGGCTACCCTGCTTTCGGCGGTTACAAGTAGCCCACGTCCCTGGGTATACCGTGTGGTGCTCACCCGTATGGCTGGTGACCTGGGGCCTCCTGTTAGCCTCCGCTCCGGGATGGCGGTGCTGGTCCCTTCGTTGTGACTGAGCCTTCGGGCTTTTATGGCCAGAGGACCTGGAATCCCCTGCCGGATGGATTCTGCTGCTGGGTATATCTTAGCCCCCACAGCCTCGGACTCCTGTGTCCGGTTTTAGTTCCTTCTCCCAGGGCGAGCTCTGCACAGCTCCAGCCCCTGGCGCTTCTCCTTGGCTCCTACAGAGCTCCTGATGTCTCTCTGTCCCTGTTTCTGCGTGTCCAGACCAGACTCCGTCTCTGTCTGGAACTCCTCTCTCTTAACCCTGCCTCAGCCCCAGTTTATGTAGGGGAAGTTCTTCCCCTCCCAGGACTGGGCAGGAGGTGTGGCATGCTTAGGATTCCTGCCCAGGAGACCTCCCACCTGCTCACAGATGTAATATTGCTATTACTGTGGAAACCAGACCCCTGGGGTGCCACATAAGCAGTTATGAAGTGTAATAAACTGCTGGATTTCATATTACTGGAAAAAGTTGCATGTGGGCTTTAATTGACCCGGTGAAGCAAGTGTCCCCCAGCATGATGAATAGCGCTGCCTTACACTGTGTATACGTTTCTTATGCCTGAACTGCGCACCCCTCGGTGAAGACAGTGAGTTTTTTGGGGGGCAGCTTATGGTCGTCTCAGGATATTAAAACACCCCCTGATCTGCTTGAAAATATAACAAATAAAATGTTGAGAAAAAATTTAAAATATCAAGTTGACCCTTCAAGTCACTGTCTTTCTTTATCACTTCTCCACAGAATAGGTGATTGGTCTGAAATCTCTCAGGGTGTAAAGAGACTGTCATCACAGAATAACTAATCAAACCAATCCCAGACCCTCAGTGTATCATGGCACCCTGTATTTTGATTGGCAGCTGTAGCTTTATAGACTCGAGTGGGGGGTCTCAAACATTTGGCCACTGAGGCTGCTTCATGCAGCCCGCTGGCAACGTACACCCTGAGGATTGTGGCACGTCTGCACTTTTTCAGTGGAAAATATTGCAGGCGCCATGCACAGACAAGCTCTTTACTCAGCTATACCAATGCCAACTGTGGGTCAATCACAGGCCAGCATCTAATGTCTGCAGGGGACCAGGATGGGAACAGTACTAGAAGATGAGGATCAGGATCTTGACATTACTACAAAAAGGGGACCAGGAAGGGACACATTACTATAAGATAGGGAGCCAAATGGTGTGATTGCTACAAGAAGGGGACCAGGTTGGAGGATATTTCTTCAAGATGGCCATGATGGGGAACAATAAAACAAGATGAGGACCGTGATGGGGTACATAAGCACAAGATAGGGACCATGACGGGGATATTACTACAAGATGTTGACTAAAATCACTATATGGCGCTAATAGTAAGATTGTATTACAAAAAGGGGCTAAAATGTAAAAGAAAAAATTCTAAATGTTGGCTTAAAATTTTTAGTGCCAATAAAAATGCTTTTTTTTAAATAAACTAAAATAAAGCCATAAAAGTGCACACTTGTTATCGGTCATCTGTAATGACCCAAGCTATAAAAGTATTATACCCCATAAGAGAAAATAAATAAATCTGCAAAAAATATAAACAAGTGATCAAAAGATGTATAGAAAATAAATATGGTGTCTCTAAAAATGGCACTTTGTCTTGCTAAGAATGAAGCACAAACCCCCCTCACCCACCCAAATTATTTATTTTTCTAGGTACTGTTAAATAATACTCTTTTCTGTATTATTTTCTCTACTGAGAACTTCTCAAACTATCAATATCACCATATTCTTATAAAAAATGTATCGATTTATTCTTGGATTGTCCATTAAAAAGAATCAAATTTCAGCAGGTACATACAATAATTAGTTATTAAGTAATTGTCCATCTGTTCAGAACTAGCTTAATTGTTGAGGTTCACACATCTTTCCTTGGATCCTTGCTGCTAAATCACGTCTTTGTCCAGCACGTGTCCGGCCTACATGTCAGCTGCTTCTCAGCATGCAGATCCTTCTTCTGTGTCCTGTGGGATGGGAAGAGCCAGCGCGAGCCCCCCCTCCAACCATGGGTTTTATAGCACCTGTCATTCTACATATGGTAGTGAACTAAAAATACACACACAAATGATGCATGTCAACTAGAAACGATGGCTGATGCATAGAATTCAGATTTAAGAATAAAATGAATATCCATAATTAACTATTTAACAAGTACGGACGATTATACCCCCTCAGGTCTCATACACCTGGACTAGAGAAAAGCAAGTATGTGGTAAAGTGCACTGAACTGTTAGGCACAACAAGGGTGCACCGAGTGCCTGTACAGTGTTTTTTTTGTTTTTATGACATAATCCCTTTGCACAGTTACTATCCTTTAGGCAGAGTGCACGTGGTTATAATAATAGTCTAGCCAGTCCCATCTGTAGTCATGAGTGATTGTGTGCTTCTCACACATGCCTAACAGCTGTTTTGCTGTTGATTTACCCTAATCTGGTCAATAAATTAATGCAGAATAATGTTTACTGCTCATTTCCAAGGGATCTTGGTGCAAGCCCCCCAAAAAAATGCTTCTGTGCACAGGCACGACCATTATTATTTCGATACGTCTGTTTGGCAAGCTATACTACTGTGCCCAGAAATCATGTACCTCACTGCAGCAACTCAGTTCTAGTCATCTCTGTAGTGAGACAGAATGGAGTTACTGTATAGAGAACATACTTATATTCCTTACAGTGCACAGAAATCACGAGCCTCCATACAGCAACTCCAATCTAAAATGGAGTTAATGTACAGAAGACGTCCTTATACACAGTACAGAGCACAGAAATCATGAACCTCAGTGCAGCAACTCTGATCTAGTCACCTCTGTACTGAGACATCTAAATTGAAGTTACCGCACAGAGGACGTCCTTATACACAGTACAGTGCACACAAACCATGAACCTCAGTACAGCAACTCTGATCTAGTCACCTCTGTACTGAGACATCTAAATTGAAGTTACCGCACAGAGGACGTCCTTATACACAGTACAGTGCACACAAACCATGAACCTCAGTACAGCAACTCTGATCTAGTCACCTCTGTACTGAGACATCTAATTTGAAGTTACCGTACAGAGAACATCCTTATACACAGTACAGTGCACAGAAATCAAAATTTGTAAAGTGCTGCGGAATATGTTGGCGCTATAAAAATAAAAATTATTATTATTATTATTGACCTTAGTGCTGCAACTCCAATCTAGTCATCTATGTACTGAGACATCTAGATTGAAGTTACTTTACAGAGGACGTCCTTATACACAGTACAGTGCACACAAACCATGAACCTCAGTACAGCAACTCTGATCTAGTCACCTCTGTACTGAGACATCTAAATTGAAGTTACCGTATAGAGGACGTCCTTACACACAGTACAGTGCACAGAAATCATGAACCTCAGTGCAACTCCGATCTAGTCACCTCTGTACTGAGACATCTAAATTGAAGCTACTGTACAGAGGACGTCCTTATACACAGTATAGTGCACACAAACCATGGACCTCAGTGCTGCAACTCTGATCTAGTTATCTCTGTACTGAGACATCTAGATTGAAGCTACTGTACAGAGGACGTCCTTATACACAGTATAGTGCACACAAACCATGGACCTCAGTGCTGCAACTCTGATCTAGTCACCTCTGTACTGAGACATCTAAATTGAAGTTACCGTACAGAGGATGTCCTTATAGACATTACTGTGTGCCCAGATAGTATGAACCTCAGTACAGCAACTCTGATCTAGTCACCTCTGTAGTGAGACGGCTAGAATGGAGTTACTGTACAGAGGACGTCCTTATAGACATTAATCCAAGCAAAGTGGTATCAAAGTTTATTTAAAATATAACCTTTACTTAGTGCAATTAAAAGGGTACAATAATATGTCACCCAGTAAGACAAAAACTAACAGCATACAAACAAACTCAGAGGGGATGGTGTGCTGAACCCTCTCCTCCCTCTTTTTTGCCTTTAATGCAAAGCATCAATAACAGGGCCTAGAACTCAGAGGTATCTTTATCTCGTTAGATTTGAACTTAAGATGGTCCTGACTCACCAGGAGATGTCAGGAGACATTAGCTCTATTAACGTTTCTACCTGGATATACCTGATAAAACAATCAAAAGAACTGTGTGTGAAAAAAAACGTCAAATGACAAAGGAACGACCTCACCGGGTTTATTCATTGTTCACACTTTCTGTTAAGTCCTCTTGCAGCTCTATGCCCTCATCCTGTAACATACCAGCCTCCGAACCAATTGTCTCAATAAATCGCCATCTCAAGTGTGTTTTTCCCGACGCGTTTCATCAGCCCCACCATTAGGGGAGTTAGGTCGTACAGGGATCACCGTTTCCAGGTGACTCCCTTATAGACATTACTGTCTGCCCAGACATTATGAACCTCAGGGCAGCAACTCCGATCTAGTCACCTCTGTAGTGAGACATCTAGAATGGAGTTTCTGTACAGAGGACGTCCTTATACACAGTACATTGTGCCCGCAAATCATGGACCTCAGTGCAGCAGCTCAATCTTGTCATCTCTGTACTGAGACATCTAGATTAAAATTTCTGCAGGGTGTTTTATTATTTCTTGGCAGACATTATACAAGATTACAGCCACAATTCATGAAGAAACAAATTTTGCATGCCAGTATTAATAAAAGGTGAAAGGTAGAAAGCTGGGCCACTTTTTTTATTTGTTAAATTAAATAATTATTTTTTTTTATATTATCACTTTTCATAGTTTAAAAACTTACACAAAGCTCTGATTTTTCATGTTTGACAAAATTTTACTTTTATTGTCTGTCCACCAGCCCTGGCCAGCACCACCATTTTGCGGGTGGACATACAGTACAGACCAAAAGTTTGGACACACCTTCTCATTTAAAGATTTTTCTGTATTTTCATAACTTTGAAAATTGTACATTCACACTGAAGGCATCAAAACTATGAATTAACACATGTGGAATTATATACTTAACAAAAAAGTGTGAAACAACAGAAAATATGTGTTATATTCTAGGTTCTTCAAAGTAGCCACCTTTTGCTTTGATGACTGTTTTGCACACTCTTGGCATTCTCTTGATGAGCTTCAAGAGGTAGTCACCGGAAATGGTTTTCACTTCACAGGTGTGCCCTGTCAGGTTTAATAAGTGGGATTTCTTACTTTATAAATGGGGTTGAGACCATCAGTTGTGTTGTGCAGAAGTCAGGTGGATACACAGCTGATAGTCCTACTGAATAGACTGTTAGAATTTCTATTATTGCAAGAAAAAAGCAGCTAAGTAAAGAAAAACGAGTGGCCATCATTACTTTAAGAAATGAAGGTCAGTCAGTCCGAAAAATTGGGCAAACTTTGAAAGTGTCCCCAAGTGTAGTTGCAAAAACCATCAAGCGCTACAAAGAAACTGGCTCACATGAGGAACGCCCCAGGAAAGGAAGACCAAGAGTCACCACTGCTTCTGAGGATAAGTTTATCCGAGTCACCAGCCTCAGAAATCGCAGGTTAACAGCAGCTCAGATTAGAGACCAGGTCAATGCCACACAGAGTTCTAGCAGCAGACACATCTCTACAACAACTGTTAAGAGGAGACTTTGTGCAGCAGGCCTTCATGGTAAAATAGCTGCTAGGAAACCACTGCTAAGGACAGGCAACAAGCAGAAGAGACTTGTTTGGGCTAAAGAACACAAGGAATGGACATTAGACCAGTGGAAATCTGTGCTTTGGTCTGATGAGTCCAAATTTGAGATCTTTGGTTCCAACCACCGTGTCTTTGTGCGACGCAGAAAAGGTGAAAGGATGGACTCTACATGCCTGGTTCCCAATGTGAAGCATGGAGGAGGAGGTGTGATGGTGTGGGGGTGCTTTGCTGGTGACACTGTTGGGGATTTATTTAAAATTGAAGGCATACTGAACAAGCATGGCTACCACAGCATCTTGCAGATGCATGCTATTCCATCCGGTTTGGGTTTAGTTGGACCATCATTTATTTTTCAACAGGACAATGACCCCAAACACACCTCCAGGCTGTGTAAGGGCTACTTGACCAAGAAGGAGAGTGATGGGGTGCTACGCCAGATGATCTGGCCTCCACAGTCACCAGACTTGAACCCAATCGAGATGGTTTGAGGTGAGCTGGACCGCAGAATGAAGGCAAAAGGGCCAACAAGTGCTAAGCATTTTTGGGAACTCCTTCAAGATTGTTGGAAGACCATTCCCGGTGACTACCTCTGGAAGCTCATCAAGAGAATGCCAAGAGTGTGCAAAGCAGTCATCAAAGCAAAAGGTGGCTACTTTGATGAACCTAGAATATAAGACATATTTTCAGTTGTTTCACACTTTTTGTTAAGTATATAATTCCATATGTGTTAATTCATAGTTTTGATGCCTTCAGTGTGAATGTACAATTTTCATAGTCATGAAAATACAGAAAAATCTTTAAATGAGAAGGTGTGTCCAAACTTTTGGTCTGTACTGTATGTGGGGAGGTCGTGAGTGTGACGGAGCGCAGCCGACAACATTATCATAATTTACATCACAAAAGTGGCAAAAAGTATCACATAAATGTTGTCTAGCTCCGCCCACTCTTCAGAAATGTCGGTGCTGTGGCTGGGACTGGTGGAAATACAGCAAAATTCAAATTCAGGCAAAACTGAACAATCAGTGCTGTGTGTAATTATTTGTGTTACAAAAAATGACAATACATACATATATACATTAATAATTCTTATGCCACTAGATTAGAATCTATGAGGAGCTCCAGGAAATAACTCCATTCAGTCATAAGCCGTCTAGATTGGATTTGATTCTATGAGGACATCGTTCCAGCAACTCCATTCTAGTCAGGTCAGCAATGAACTGTACAGAATAGAGGCTACAGGGAGATCATCTAAAAATCCGCTCCAATCTGGACGGCTCCCTAGTGAATCAGCTAGAATGCAGTTGCTAAAATGAGGTCCTCAAAAAATCCAATCCAATCCAATGTTGTAAATTATGAGGAGTCTGTTGCAGCGCTGTGTTACGTTTCTCCCCGCGAGGCTAAGCTCTCTTTAAAAAAAAAATTGATCTCAGTAACCTCAGCACCAAAGTGTACAGAATGGAGGCTACAGGGAGATCATCTAAAAATCCACTCCGATCCAATGTTGTTAATTATGAGGACTTTCTCGGCTGCGCTCTGTTACGTTTCTCCATGTGACGCTCCGCCAACTCTCTGAAAATCTTGATTCCAGTCAACTCAGCACCAAACTGTACAGAAAGGAGTTGCTAAAATGAGGTCTTCAAAAAATCCACTCCTTTCCAATGTTGTAAATTATGAGGACTCTCTAGGCTGCGCTCTGTTATGTTTCTCCCCGTGAGGCTCCGCCACTCCTCCAATGTCGGTCCTGCCGTCAGGACTGGAGGAAATACAATAAAAGTTAAATTCAGGCAAAACTGAACGATCAGCGCTGTGTGTAATTATTTATATTACAGAAAGCGATAATAAAATGCAAGTTTGATTAATAATGAAAAAAAAATATTTTTGCCCTTTGGAAAAACATAATAAATATAACAGTTTGTGCAAGTACCTAAAAAATAAAAACATGAAATCATTACAATTATAGAGCTGATATATATCTACAATGTGTGAATACATTCCAATTACACTACATTACAGTCTATGAGGATCCGGGATTCAGCTCCATTCTGGACATTGGGGTTGATTTTTTGAGGAACATCACTGTAGAAACTGAACTGCCTAGAAGCTGCAGAGAGATCATCAAAACATCAACTCCAATCTAGTCACCTCACCAGTGAATCAGCTAGAGTGGAGATGCTGGAATATATCTGTGACACCCCAGGGGTCTGGTTGCCACAGTGATAGAGATGTTATGTCTGAGAGCAGGTGGGAGGTCCTTTGGTCAGGGATCCTGTGCATGCCACACCTCCTGCCCAGTCTTGGGAGGGGAAGAACTTCCCCTATATAAACCCGGGGCTGAAGCAGGGTTAGGAGTCAAGGAGAGTAGAGACAAGAGACAGTCATAGGAAGAAACAGCTGGAGCTCAGTGGGAGCAATACTACTACGAGTCAGGGGCTGGCAGCTGCAGAGCTCGCCCTGATTGAGAAGCTTTCTTACCGGACCCGGCGTCCGAGGCTGTGGGGACTAACTCTTACCCAGCAGCAGAAGCCGACCGGCAGGGGATTTCAGGTCCTCAGGCCCAGAAACCCGAAGGCACGGTCACACGCGTGGGACCAGCGCCGCCATCGTGGAGCGGAAGCCATTAGAAGGCCCCGAGTCACCGGCCATACGGGTGAGCACCACACGGTACACTCAGGGACGTGGGCTACTTATATCCGCTTCTAGCAAGGTAGCCAGAAGAGTACAGTCAGTTTGGGAGGCCTACAACTCCGCCTGGCCAGGGGAGATCCCATCTGCTCAAGGACTGACCAGGCCCCGTTCGCTAGCAAGTACTCCGGGAGGGTCTATCGTTGTTACCAGTAAAGACCCTGAATTACACCGCACCGTCTCTGAGTGGTTCCTGCTATCCTCATCTTCCACGTCGGCTGCCCTGAGGCCATACCCCTCCCGTTGGGGGTTATACTATCACGCTGCACAATTCTACACCGGCCTCAGCGGTCTGCCCTGCAGCGGCAGCTCCATAGCTGCAAATCAACGGGTGGCGTAGTCGACACTCAAATAACATCTATCAAGACTGCCGCACACTGAGTTGACTCCCTGGGCACGGACCGGGTCCCCGCCACTCGGAGACTACAACCCTCATCTGATCCGGTTCCGGGTAAGCCCCCGTGCGCGAGACGGTGCGCGACACAGCAGGCCCAGGGGCGCGTCAATTTTGGCGTAGTCGGCAGGATTTCGTGCCCGCAACCACCGGGTACTGCGTGCCTGAAAAAGAGACTTTTAAAACTTACCATCCGTGAAGTTTTCCCGCCATCGGTGAAGATTCCCGCCATCCGGCGCCATTTTCAGCCTTCTTCCCGCCATCTGTGAAGATTCCCGCCATCCGGCGCCATCTTCAGCCTTCTTCCCGCCATCCGTGGAGTTTTCCGGCCGTTGGACGCCATCTTGAGGACGCCGCGCGGGAAGAAGAGGGGCGTGGACTCCGAAAGCGCGCGAGAACTGAAGCCCCGCCTCACGTCCGGACGTTGCGTAAGGTCCTGGAAGAAGCCCAGCAGACGCCGACGTCACCGGAGCGCGACGGAAGGTCCTCAACCCTGACGATCTACTGCGGAGCCGCGGCCTACGGAACAGGATCATCGCAAGGTAGGCCACGGTCCACTAGGGGGGAGGAAGATGTCGGATGCGGAGGAGAGCTTCATTGCCTCAACCCCCGCCAGCGCCACCGCTGCTGCAGTTATGCCCTTCACCATGCCCTATATCCCGGGAGCAGCTTGGCTACCCCAGTACTCAGGGGAGTCACATACCCTGCATGACTTTAGAGAAAAGCTGGATAGCCTCTTCCAGGTGTACCCCCTCACAGAAGAGCAAAAAGTGAGCATCCTGGTGGCCCAACTAACCGGGGCAGCCAAAAGGGAAGTAAAATCCTGGCCACCTGGGAGGAAGACTGTCGCAGGGATACTAACCCGGCTGAAGGATACCTTTGATACCCGCACCTCAGCCGAGATTAAGCTTAGATTCTACGGGTGCAAGCAGCGAGCGCATGAGAGTATAAGGGACTATGCACTAAACCTACAAGAGGCCCTGAGGGCCATTAAGCAGACCGACCCTGATGGAGTGGGAAACGAGGACAGGCTGTTGACCGAACAATTTATAGAGGGACTATATTGTAATGCCCACCGAACCCAGTTGCGGGCGATGGCCTTACAGGATCCCCATCTGGGCTTTGCACAGTTCAAGGACAGAGCCATCCGGGTGCTCCGAGAACCGGCACCGGGTGGCGTTGTGACCCACAGGCGCCCAGCTATCACTTACCACCAGGAGGCGGTGCCCTTGTCGGCAGGGCCTGTGGGAGCTGATGCGCAGGCTTTGGACAATGACCCGGCTCCAGACCTACACCATCAGGTCCAAGAGCTAGCTAAGAGCGTTGCTGCGCTAACCCGAACTGTGCAGTCTTTACAGGTTTCCACCCCAGGGAAGATCCAGCTGGCATCCGGACCGGAGGACATCCCGTGGCGTCGACCAAGGAGGACCCCACCGGCCAGAGGAAGACCCAGTGACCGATACAGCGAAGACGGACGACCCATCTGCCGCCGCTGCAATCAACCCGGACATATGGCAAGGTACTGTTCTTTAAACGGGCACAACCTGGGGTAGAGGGCCAACCCCCAGGAAAAAGATCACCAGGCCCATCGAACTGGCGTGACAGATATGTGGGAGGACGTCCAGTCTTGCCTGTGGTACTGGATGGCATTCCCATGAGTGCCCTACTGGACACCGGGTCACAGGTCACCACCATCCCGTACGTGCTCTTTAAGCAGTACTGGAATGACTCGGATATTACCCGCTACCCTGACGACGACTTGAGTATCATCGCCAGCAATGGCCAGCCCGTGCCACAGATCGGATTTAAAGAGGTGACCATCAAAATCGGTAGAGTCAAACTGGCAGCACAGGGACTGATCATTGTAGATATTGACAAACATGAGAGTCACCCAAAAATAACTCTAGGAACTAATGTAATTGAAAATTGTCTTGCAGAGGTGATTTTCCTTTTACAGCAGGTTGCCAAGAACGCCAGCTCCGGCGAGCAGCGGGTGCTCCAGAAAGAGATCCGGGCACTGATGCGACAGCAACAGGTGGAACTCTCCGGCGGTGAGATTGGTAGCGTAAGAATGTGTGACCCTTTTCCTATTGCCATGCCCCCAAAAAGTGAAATGATGATTTGGTGCCGGGCAGCTATTGGTCTGAGAGGTAGAGATTACCAGGCAATGGTAGAACCAGTTTACTCGGACAGTAGGCCCACCATCTTGACAGCACGGGGGGTGGTTAATGTACGCCATGGGAGGGTGCCCGTTCGCATAATCAATATCGGGAAGAGGGAAGTGTACCTGCCCCGGTATGCCACGCTAGCCAAATTATATACCATTAACCAAAATGCTATACAATCTGTGGAACCCTTGCCTCCATCTCACCCGGAGGAAGGTAACGGCTCTAAGAAAACAATGGAGGACTGGTGTCAGCAACTACATTTGGGTACTGACTCCACTCCCTCACATCAGAAACAGGGAGTCTATCGGGTGGTTCAAGAGTACGAGAGAGTGTTTAGTAAACACCCGTTAGACTTCGGGCGAGTCAAGGGGGTAGAACACCACATCCCCACGGGAGACCATCCTCCCATAAAAGAGAGGTATTGACCCGTACCCCCTGCACACTACCAACACGCCAAGGGGATGCTTAGAGACATGAAGGAGGCTGGGGTGATCAGGGATAGCTGTAGCCCCTGGGCAGCTCCACTAGTCTTAGTCAGAAAAAAAGACAACACCATGAGGATGTGTGTAGATTACCGGAAAATCAACCGTATCACACACAAGGATGCGTACCCCTTACCAAGGATAGAGGAGTCATTGCCTGCTTTAAGATCTGCTAACTTCTTCTCTACCTTGGATCTCACTAGCGGGTACTGGCAGGTTCCTGTAGCAGAGGCGGACCGGGAGAAGACCGCATTCACCACCCCGATGGGACTTAGCGAGTTCACCTGCATGCCGTTCGGACTCTGCAACGCACCAGGAACCTTCCAACGACTAATGGAGTGTTGTCTGGGCCACAGAAACTTCGAGACGGTCCTGTTGTACCTGGACGATGTCATCGTATATTCCAAGACGTATGAGGACCACCTGAAACACCTGGCGGAAGTGTTCGAAGCTCTGGCGAGTTACAGCCTAAAGGTGAAACCCTCCAAGTGTCACCTCCTGAAACCAAAGGTGCAGTACCTGGGACACGTGGTGAGCGCTGACGGAGTGGCTCCCGACCCTGATAAGATCACCGCAATTAAGGAATGGCCAAGCCCCTCCAGCGTAAAAGAAGTGCGGCAGTTCCTCGGGTTGGTAGGCTACTACCGAAGGTTTATTCCCGGTTTCACCAAAAAGGCAGCACCTATGCAGGACCTCCTGATAGGCCAGTCCCGGAAGGCCAAGAACCAGAAGCCGCCCTTCAAATGGGAGGAGCTGGAAGAAGAGTCCTTCCGCCAGCTGAAGATGGCCCTCACGGGGGACGAAATCCTGGCGTACCCGGATTATAGCCAGCCCTTTATCCTCTACACCGACGCCAGTAACATCGGGCTAGGAGCCCTACTGTCCCAGATCCAGCAGGGGAAGGAACGAGTAATCGCCTACGCCAGCCGAAAGCTGCGACCCACCGAAAGGAACCCCGAGAATTACAGCTCATTTAAGCTAGAGTTCCTGGCCGTAGTATGGGCAGTCACCGAGCGCTTTAAGCATTACCTCGCTTCTTCCCGGTTCACCGTGTACACGGATAACAACCCGTTGACACACCTGGACACGGCAAGACTCGGTGCCCTGGAGCAGAGGTGGATGGCCCGTCTGTCCAACTACGAGTTCACAATCAAATACCGGGCCGGACGCTCCAATACCAACGCGGACGCCCTGTCCAGGATGCCCAACCTGCCGGACGAAGGAGAAGATCCGGAGGGACTGGAAGAAGTTGAACTCCCTGCGTTCCACCGTCATGGGACTATCCAGTACTCCCACCGGGTAAGGAGTAAGCAGGCTGCTACGTTGAACCCCTTACCTCACTACAACTGGGCGGAAACGCAAGACAGCGACCCTGCCGTCCGACTGGTGAAGGAGATGCTGACTCGCCCGGAGGCTTGCCTTGAACCAGACGCTCCGGAGGAAGCCAAACAACTATGGGCAGAGAGGAGTCGACTGTTCCTTTACAAGGGGAAGTTGTGCCGCAGAATGGTTAACTCCCGGACGCATGAACTACTCTGGCAAGTAGTGGTGCCACGAAGAGACGCAGCCATGGTGATGGAGGCATACCACGACGGAGCTGGACACTTCGGGTGGAAGAAGCTGGAGTTCCTGCTGCGCGAGCGATTCCACTGGGTAGGCATGAGGGGAACCATTGAGAAGTGGTGCAGAGACTGTGGCCCGTGCAACCTAAGAAGGAAGGACCGTGCCAGCCAGAAGACTCCCCTGCAGTCCATCGTCACCCGGCAGCCGTTGGAACTGGTAGCCTTGGATCATGTAAAACTGACCCCAAGCAGAAGTGGCTACGTCTACGCACTAACCATCGTGGATCACTACTCCCGGTTCTTGGTTGTCGTCCCCGTCAAGGACTTAACAGCTCGAACAGCAGCGAGAGCCTTCCAGCAGCATTTCTGCCGTCCACACGGGTACCCGGACCAAGTGTTGACAGACCAGGGACCTGCCTTTGAAGCGGAGGTCTTCCAAGAATTCTGCACTCTGTATGGCTGCCGGAAGATAAGGACGACACCCTATCATCCGCAAACTAATGGACTTTGTGAGAAAATGAACCAGGTGGTAATGGATCTTCTGAAAACGTTGCCCCTGGAAGAACGCAGTCTGTGGCCTGAGAAGCTGCCCGATCTGGTGGACCTATACAACCACATCCCGGTAGGTTCCACCAACTGTACCCCGGCTTACCTAATGAGGGCAAGACCTGGTAAGTTACCTGTTGACCTGGAAATGGGAGTCCTGACACCCGAGGACACTTCACCAGAAGCAGACTGGGACACAGAGAGGCAGCAGCAGTACCGGAGAGTACAGGACAGCGTGGAGCGAAGTCTCTGTCAGGCTAGGGAAAGACAAGAGAAAACTTACAACCAGTATGCTCCCGCTGTTCCCCTGGTACCCGGAGAGCAGGTCTTGAAGAGGAAGAGACGGCTCCACAAGTTGGACGACCAGTGGGAGAAGGACCCGTACACCGTACTGCCCTCAAGCCACGAGAACCCGAAGGTTTGTACCATCAGTAAAGACGGAGGGGAAACTACAGCCATTGTATCCCGGGACCACCTGAAGAAGTGTCCCGAACAACTGAGGAACCCTGAAGAGGAACAAGAAGACCATCGACCCGTAGAGGAAAGGGAAGATATGGTTAGTACTGTGCTCGGGGACTTCCCTCAGTCTTGGACTCAAGTCAATGGTGCAGTTGTGGTACCCGTACTCACCTTCCTCCAACCAGCATCCCAAGCACCTACGGAGCAACAGGTAGAGCTGGAAGAACAGCCGGTCCAGGAGGCAGAAGACCCCACACCCGCAGACCAGGAGGATCAACCCTCTGCTTGCAGTGAGCCTGCCATATCCCTAGTGAGCCAAAGAGCCGGTAGACAGCTGCCCAGTTTACCCTTGACAGCTCCTACACCCTGTAGTTCAGAGCTAGGCAGTCAGCTCCGTAGGTCCACTAGGGCCACTAGAGGCCAGTTACCCGCACGGTGGAGGATTTGAAGTGTATAAATTGTTTTATTTATGTTTACCTGTGTATTGTTGCTTGTGTATAATTTTGTGTTTCTAGTTATTTGTAGGAGTCCTTGGCGGATTTACCGGGAATCCTTGTACATAGTTGGAGCGTAACCCAGGACGGACTAAAGACTGTTAAGGACTCGGGGTAGGACAAACCCCTACCTGGTTACGTCTCCCTGTTTTGGTGAAATGGACACCTTGCTTTTCTTCAAAGACTGCACCCGGTTATGGACATGCCGTAACCATCTTTATATGTTTTCTTATTGTATTATTATTGTTTTTATCTTGTTATGTTTTTCTAAAATATGTTTAGTCCCGGAGTACTAAATTTCACTAGGGGGGAATGTGACACCCCAGGGGTCTGGTTGCCACAGTGATAGAGATGTTATGTCTGAGAGCAGGTGGGAGGTCCTTTGGTCAGGGATCCTGTGCATGCCACACCTCCTGCCCAGTCTTGGGAGGGGAAGAACTTCCCCTATATAAACCCGGGGCTGAAGCAGGGTTAGGAGTCAAGGAGAGTAGAGACAAGAGACAGTCATAGGAAGAAACAGCTGGAGCTCAGTGGGAGCAATACTACTACGAGTCAGGGGCTGGCAGCTGCAGAGCTCGCCCTGACTGAGAAGCTTTCTTACCGGACCCGGCGTCCGAGGCTGTGGGGACTAACTCTTACCCAGCAGCAGAAGCCGACCGGCAGGGGATTTCAGGTCCTCAGGCCCAGAAACCCGAAGGCACGGTCACACGCGTGGGACCAGCGCCGCCATCGTGGAGCGGAAGCCATTAGAAGGCCCCGAGTCACCGGCCATACGGGTGAGCACCACACGGTACACTCAGGGACGTGGGCTACTTATATCCGCTTCTAGCAAGGTAGCCAGAAGAGTACAGTCAGTTTGGGAGGCCTACAACTCCGCCTGGCCAGGGGAGATCCCATCTGCTCAAGGACTGACCAGGCCCCGTTCGCTAGCAAGTACTCCGGGAGGGTCTATCGTTGTTACCAGTAAAGACCCTGAATTACACCGCACCGTCTCTGAGTGGTTCCTGCTACCCTCATCTTCCACGTCGGCTGCCCTGAGGCCATACCCCTCCCGTTGGGGGTTATACTATCACGCTGCACAATTCTACACCGGCCTCAGCGGTCTGCCCTGCAGCGGCAGCTCCATAGCTGCAAATCAACGGGTGGCGTAGTCGACACTCAAATAACATCTATCAAGACTGCCGCACACTGAGTTGACTCCCTGGGCACGGACCGGGTCCCCGCCACTCGGAGACTACAACCCTCATCTGATCCGGTTCCGGGTAAGCCCCCGTGCGCGAGACGCTGCGCGACACAGCAGGCCCAGGGGCGCGTCATATCCACGCCAATCTAGTCAACTCACCAGTGAATCAGCTAGAATGGAGATGCTGGAATATATCCACGCCGATCTAGTCACCTCACCAGTGAATCAGCTAGAGTGGAGATGCTGGGATATATCCACGCCGATCTAGTCACCTCACCAGTGAACCGTCTAGAGTGGAGATGCTGGAAAATATCCACGCTGATCTAGTCACCTCACCAGTGAATCAGCTAGAGTGGGGATGCTGGGATATATCCTCGCTGATCTAGTCACCTCACCAGTGAATCAGCTAGAGTGTAGATGCTGGAATATATCCACGCTGATCTAGTCACCTCACCAGAGAATCAGCTAGAATGGAGATGCTGGAATATATCCACGCTGATCTAGTCACCTCACCAGAGAATCAGCTAGAATGGAGATGCTGGAATATATCCTCGCTGATCTAGTCACCTCACCAGTGAATCAGCTAGAGTGGAGATGCTGGAATATATCCACGCTGATCTAGTCACCTCACCAGTGAATCGTCTAGAGTGGAGATGCTGGAATATATCCACGCTGATCTAGTCACCTTACCAGTTAATCAGCTAGAGTGGAGATGCTGGAATATATCCACGCTGATCTAGTCACCTCACCAGTGAATCAGCTAGAGTGGAGATGCTGGGATATATCCACGCTGATCTAGTCACCTTACCAGTGAATCAGCTAGAGTGGAGATGCTGGAATATATCCACGCTGATCTAGTCACCTCACAAGTGAATCAGCTAGGGTGGAGATGCTGGAATATATCCACGCCGATCTAGTCACCTCACAAGTGGACCGTCTAGAGTGGAGATGCTGGAACATATCCACGCCGATCTAGTCACCTCACCAGTGAACCGTCTAGAGTGGAGATGCTGGAATATATCCACGCCGATCTAGTCACCTCACCAGTGAATCAGCTAGAGTGGAGATGCTGGGATATATCCACGCCGATCTAGTCACCTCACCAGTGAACCGTCTAGAGTGGAGATGTTGGAATATATCCACGCCGATCTAGTCACCTCAGCAGTGAATCAGCTAGAGTGGAGATGCTGGGATATATCCACGCCGATCTAGTCACCTCACCAGTGAACCGTCTAGAGTGGAGATGTTGGAATATATCCACGCCGATCTAGTCACCTCAGCAGTGAATCAGCTAGAGTGGGGATCCTGGAATATATCTGTGACACCCCAGGGGTCTGGTTGCCACAGTAATAGAGATATTATGTCTGAGAGCAAGTGGGATGTTTCTCTGGTCAGGATCCCTAAGCATGCAACACGGTCCGCCCAGACCTGGGAGGGGAGGAATCTGCCCTTATAAACTGGGTCTGGGCGGGATTAGAGCAGTCAGAGCCTGGAGAGGGAAAGGAAGAACTAGGAGCTCTGTAGGAGCAGTAGCAGAAGTCCAGGGGCTGGAGCTGAGCAGAGTTCGCCCTGGACGAAGATACTAAAACCGGACACAGGAGTCCGAGGCTGTGGGGACATCCAGGTCCAGCAGCAGAAACCAGCCGGCAGGGTATTCCAGGTCCTCTGGCCATAGAAGCCCGGAGGCCCAGTCACAGAGAAGGGACCAGCGCCGCCATCCAGGAGCGGAGGCTAACAGAAGGCCCCAAGTCACCAGCCATACGGGTGAGCACCACACGGTATACTCAGGGACGTGGGCTACTTGTAACCGCTGACAGCAAGGAAGCCAGGAAGAGTGCAGATTAACGGGGAGGCCTACAACTCCACCTGGCCAGGGGAACTCCTGCTTGCTCGCAGACTGACCAGGCCCCTTATACTAGCCAGTACTCCCGGGAGGGTCTGTCTTGTACCATCAGTAAAGACCCTGAACTGCACCTCACGTCTCTGTGATTCCTTGCCGCTCCAGCACCATTAGCACTGGGAACCTCACACCATCACTCCCATCATCATCCACATTAGCTGCCCTGAGGCAATACTCCTCCCGTGGGGAGTTATCCCATACTCGGCTGCGCAACCAACATCAGCCTCAGCGGTCGGCAGCGCAGCGGCGGTCCCCACTGACCGCAATCCACGGGTGGCGTAGTCGGACACTTATTTCAACAATTAGACTGCCACTGGTTTGACCGCCCTGGGCACGGACCGGGTCACCGCCACGGAGAACTACAACCCCCAGCGATCCGGCTCCGGGTATTCCCCCTGCACAGCAGCAGCGCACAGGCCCAGGGGGCGCGTCAACTTTGGCGTAGTCGGCAGGATTTCGTGCCCGCAACCACCGGGTACTGCGTGCCTGAAAAAGAGACTTTTATACTTACCTGTGGTGAAGTTTCCCGCCATCCGGAGCCAATTCCCGCCATCAGACGCCATCTTGGACCTTTTCCCGCCGTCTTCTGCCTTCTTCCCGCCATCCGCAGCTGCTTCCCGCCTTCGGACGCCATCTTCGGGACGCCGCACGGGAAGAAGAGGGGCGTGGACGCCGAAAGCGCGCAAGATCCGAAGCTCCGCCCCACACAGTGACGCTGCGCAAGGTCCTGGAAGGGAGGAAGAGCGACGCTGACGTCATCGGAGCGCGACGCCAGGTCCTCAACCCCGACGATCGACTGCGGAGCCGCGGCCTACGGAAGAAGAGCATCGCAAGGTAGGCCACGGTCCACTAGGGGGGAGGAGGATGCCGGATACCGAGGGGAGCTCCACTGCCACAGCCACCGCCAGCGCAACCGCTGCAGCGGTCATGCCATTCACCATGCCCTATATCCCGGGGGCAACCTGGCTACCCCAGTACTCAGGGGAGTCACATACTCTAAATGACTTTAGAGAAAGACTGGATAGCCTCTTCCAGGTGTACCCCCTCACAGAAGAGCAAAAAGTGAGCATCCTGGTGGCCCAATTAAACGGGGCAGCCCAAAGGGAGGTAAAGTCCTGGCCACCTGGGAGGAAGAGGACTGTCAGAGAGATACTAGCCCGGCTGAAAGACACATTTGACACCCGCACCTCAGCCGAAATAAAGCTCCGATTTTACGGGTGCAAACAGCAGGCACATGAGAGTATAAGAGACTATGCTTTAAACCTACAAGAGGCCCTGAGAGCCATTAAGCAGGCAGACCCTGACAGCGTGGGAAATGAAGATAAGCTGTTGACTGAACAATTTATTGAGGGTCTACTGTGCAATGCCCACCGAACCCAGTTGCTGGCAATGGCCTTACAGGACCCTGACCTGGACTTTGCACAGTTCAAGGACAGAGCCATCCGGGTGCTCCGAGAACCGGCACCAGGTGGCGCTGTGACCCACAGGCGCCCTGCTATCACTTACCACCAGGGGACGGCGCCCTTGTCTGCAGAGCCTGTGGGAGCTGATGCGCAGGCTTTAAACAGTGACCCGGCTACAGACCTGCACCATCAGGTCCAAGAGCTGACTAAGAGCGTTGCCGCGCTAACCAGAACTGTGCAGTCTTTACAGGTCTCTTGTCCGGGAAAGATCCAGCTGGCCTCCGGACCGGAGGACGTCCCGTGGCGCCGACTGAGGAGGACCCCACCGGCCAGAGGAAGACCCAGCGACAGATACAATGAGGACGGACGACCCATCTGCCGCCGCTGCAATCAACCCGGACATGTGGCAAGGTACTGTCATTTAAACGGGCGCAACCTGGGGTAGAGGGCCAACCCCCAGGCATAAGACCATCAGGCCCATCACACTGGCGTGATAAATACGTAGGGGGACGTCCAATCTTGCCTGTGGTACTGGATGGCATTCCTATGAGTGCCCTACTAGACACTGGGTCACAGGTGACCACCATCCCGTACGTGCTCTTTAAACAGTACTGGAATGACTCGGACATAACCCGCTACCCAGATGACGACCTGAGTATCATCGCCAGCAATGGTCAGCCCGTGCCGCAGGTGGGATTCAAAGAGGTGACCATTAAGATCGGTAAAGTCGAACTGGCGGCACAAGGACTGATTATAGTGGACATAGACCGCCATGAGAGTCACCCTAGAATAACCTTGGGAACGAATGTGATTGAAAATTGTCTTGCAGAGGTGATTCTCATTTTACAGCAGGTTGCCAAGAACGCCAGTTCCGGCCAGCAGCGTGTGCTCCAAAAAGAGATCCGGGCACTGATGAAGCGGCAACAGGTGGAACTATCTGGTGGTGAGATAGGTAGCGTGAGAATGTGTGACCCGTTCCCTATTGCCATGCCCCCAAAAAGTGAGATGATGATTTGGTGCCGGGCAGCTATTGGTCTAAGAGGTAGAGACTACCAAGCAATGGTAGAACCCGTCTACTCAGACAGTAGGCCCACCATTTTGACAGCACGGGGGGTGGTCGATGTACGCCATGGGAGGGTGCCCGTTCGCATCATAAATATCGGGGAGAGAGAAGTATACCTGCCCCGGTATGCCACGCTAGCCAAATTGTTCACCATAAACCAGAATTCTGTACAGGCCGTGGAACCCTTGCCTCCATCTCAACCAGAGGAAGGTAACGGCTCTAAGAAACCAATGGAGGACTGGTGTCAGCAACTGCATTTGGGTACTGACTCCACTCCCTCACACCAGAAACAGGGAGTCTATCGGGTTGTTCGAGAGTACGAGAGAGTGTTCAGTAAACACCCGCTAGACTTCGGGCGAGTAAAGGGGGTAGAACACCACATCCCCACGGGAGACCATCCTCCCATAAAGGAGAGATACCGACCCGTACCCCCGGCACACTACCAACACGCCAAGGGGATGCTTAGAGACATGAAGGAGGCTGGGGTAATCAGGGACAGCTGTAGCCCCTGGGCAGCTCCACTAGTCTTAGTGAAAAAGAAACACAACACTATGAGAATGTGTGTAGACTACAGGAAGGTCAACCGTATCACACACAAAGATGCATACCCGTTACCAAGGATAGAAGAGTCCTTAGCTGCATTAAAATCTGCTAACTTCTTCTCTACTTTGAATCTCACTAGCGGGTACTGGCAGGTTCCTGTAGCAGAGGCGGACCGGGAGAAGACCGCATTCACCACCCCGATGGGTCTCAGCGAATTTAACTGTATGCCGTTCGGGCTCTGCAACGCACCAGGAACCTTCCAACGGTTGATGGAATGCTGTCTAGGACACCGGAACTTCTAGACGGTCCTGTTATACCTGGACGATGTCATCGTCTATTCCAAGACCTACGAGGATCACCTGAAACACCTGGCGGAAGTGTTTGAAGCTCTGGCAAACTACGGCTTAAAGGTGAAACCCTCCAAGTGTCACCTCCTGAAACCAAAGGTGCAATACCTGGGACACGTGGTGAGTGCTGACGGAGTGGCTCCCGACCCTGATAAGATCACCGTAATTAAGGACTGGCCAAGACCCTCCAGCATAAAGGAAGTGCGGCAGTTCCTCGGGTTGGTAGGCTACTACCGAAGATTCATTCCCGGTTTCACCAAAATGGCAGCCCCTATGCAGGACCTCCTGATAGGTCAATCTCGGAAAGCCAAAAACCAGAAGCCGCCCTTCAGGTGGGAAAAGCTGGAAGAGGAGTCCTTCTGCCAGCTGAAGATGGCCCTCACGGGGGATGAAATCCTGGCATATCCAGACTACAGCCAGCCCTTTATCCTCCACACGGACGCAAGCAACATCGGGCTAGGAGCCGTACTGTCCCAGATCCAGCAGGGGAAAGAACGGGTAATCGCTTACGCCAGCCGAAAGCTACGGCCCATGGAGAGGAACCCTGAGAATTATAGCTCATTCAAGCTGGAGTTCCTGGCAGTAGTGTGGGCAGTGACCGAACGTTTCAAGCATTACCTTGCCTCCTCCAAATTCACCGTGTACACGGATAACAACCCGTTGACATACCTGGACACTGCAAGGCTCGGTGCCCTGGAACAGAGATGGATGGCCCGCCTGTCCAACTTTGAATTCACCATCAAATACCGGGCAGGACGCTCAAATGCCAACGCGGATGCCCTGTCTAGAATGCCGAACTTACCGGATGTAGGGGAAGATCCAGAAGATCTGGAAGAAGTTGAGCTCCACCGTCATGGGATTACCCTGTATTCCCACCGTGTGAAGGACAGGCGCTCCGTGACGTTCAATCCCTTGCCCCACTACAACTGGGCGGAGACGCAAGACAGTGATCCCGCTGTCCGTTTGGTGAAGGAAATGCTGACCCAGGCCGATGCCAGTCTTGACCCAGACGCTCCAGAGGAGACCAAGCAACTGTGGAAGGAGAAAAGTAAGCTGTTCCTCTACAGGGAGAAGCTGTGCCAGAGAATGGTTAACTCTCGAACACATGAGTTGACCTGGCAGGTAGTGGTCCCAAGACGAGACGCGGCTATGATTCTGGAGGCATACCACAACGGAGCGGGGCATTTCGGATGGAAGAAGTTGGAGTTCTTGTTGCGTGAACGGTTCTACTGGGTAGGCATGAGAGGAGCCATCGAGAGGTGGTGCAGAGACTGTGGCCCGTGCCACCTGAGAAGAAAGGACCGTGCCAGCCAGAAGACTCCCTTGCAGCCCATCATCACCAGACAGCCACTGGAACTGGTAGCCCTGGACCATGTGAAACTGGCTCCAAGCAGATCTGGGTATGTCTACGCCCTCACAATCGTGGATCATTACTCCCGGATCCTGGTGGTGGTCCCGGTTAAGGACTTAACGGCTCAAACAGCGGCTAGAGCCTTCCAGCAGCACTTCTGCCGTCCACACGGGTACCCGGACCAAGTGCTGACAGACCAAGGACCAGCCTTCGAAGCGGAGGTCTTCAAGGAGTTCTGCAACCTGTATGGCTGCAAGAAGATAAGAACAACGCCCTATCACCCTCAAACCAATGGACTCTGCGAGAAGATGAACCAGGTGGTGATAGATCTGCTAAAAACACTGCCCCTGGAAGAACGCAGTCTGTGGCCTGAGAAACTGCCCGATCTGGTGGACCTGTATAACCACATCCCTGTAGGTTCCACCAACTGTACCCCGGCTTACCTAATGAGAGCAAGACCTGGTAAGCTGCCTATTGACCTGGATATGGGAGTCCTGACGCCTGAGGACACCTCGCCAGAGGCAGACTGGGATACAGAACGGCAGCAGCAGTATCGGAAAGTGCAGGAGAGCGTCGAGCGAAGTCTGTCTCAAGCTAGAGAAAGGCAAGAGAAGGCTTATAACCAGTATGCTCCCGCTGTTCCCCTGGTACCTGGAGAGCAGGTCTTGAAGAGGAAGAGGCGGCTCCACAAGTTGGACGACCAGTGGGAGAAGGACCCGTACACCGTACTGCCATCAAGCCATGAGAACCCAAAAATCTGCGTAATCAGTAAGGATGGAGGAGAAACCACAGCTATTGTCTCCAGAGACCACCTGAAGAAGTGTCCCGAGCAGCTGCAAAGCCCTGAAGAAGATCAAGAAAACCCTCAACCCGCAGAGGAAAGGGAAGAAATGATCAGTACCGTACTCGGAGACTTCCCCCGGTCTTGGACACAAGTAAACGGAGCTGTCGTGGTACCCGTCCTCACCTTTCTCCAGCCAGCCCCGCAAGTGCCTACAGAGGAACTGGTAGAGCTGGAAGAGCAGCCGGCCCAAGAGGCAGAAGAGTCCACACCAGCAGTACAGGAGGATCAACCCTCTGCTAGTAGTGAGCCTGCTGTGCCCATAGTGAGCCAAAGAGTGCGCAGAAAGCTGCCCAGCTTGCCCATAACACCTCCTACACCCTGTAGTGCAGAACCAGTTAGTGAGCTCCGTAGGTCCACTAGAGTCACTAGAGGTCAGATGTCCGCTCGCTGGAGAATCTAACCTGTAATGTGAATTTACCTGTAAACTGCAAATGTTGAAAATGGTTTATGTTTGTTGCCTGTTTATTAATTATGTTTCTCTAGTTACCCTTCAGGTTTATTTGGACTGACAGGTTATGGACGCTGAATAACCGGAACTACATTGTAGATAGTTGCACCTTGGTGCCTCTTGCGAAGACGGCCGCAGAAGAGAAAACCTGTCTGGCGTGGCCTACTTGCGGCCCAAAGTAGCTAGCTCCAGCCTTGGAGCCACGCCCAAGGACAACGCAAGGGGTTTGCTTTGGACAGGTCCCCTACTTCCCTTAAAACTTCACCTTGGGTGATATGGACACCCGGTCACGGAAACGCCGTGACCTCTACAGACTAAAGCTTCTTGTAAATATGTTGTCTTGTTATTGTTATACCTTGTATTTATGTTTCTTTAAAAATGTGTTTAGTCCCGGAGTACTAAAATTTACTAGGGGTAAATGTGACACCCCAGGGGTCTGGTTGCCACAGTAATAGAGATATTATGTCTGAGAGCAAGTGGGAGGTTTCTCTGGTCAGGATCCCTAAGCATGCAACACGGTCCGCCCAGACCTGGGAGGGGAGGAATCTGCCCTTATAAACTGGGTCTGGGCGGGATTAGAGCAGTCAGAGCCTGGAGAGGGAAAGGAAGAACTAGGAGCTCTGTAGGAGCAGTAGCAGAAGTCCAGGGGCTGGAGCTGAGCAGAGTTCGCCCTGGACGAAGATACTAAAACCGGACACAGGAGTCCGAGGCTGTGGGGACATCCAGGTCCAGCAGCAGAAACCAGCCGGCAGGGGATTCCAGGTCCTCTGGCCATAGAAGCCCGGAGGCCCAGTCACAGAGAAGGGACCAGCGCCGCCATCCAGGAGCGGAGGCTAACAGAAGGCCCCAAGTCACCAGCCATACGGGTGAGCACCACACGGTATACTCAGGGACGTGGGCTACTTGTAACCGCTGACAGCAAGGAAGCCAGGAAGAGTGCAGATTAACGGGGAGGCCTACAACTCCACCTGGCCAGGGGAACTCCTGCTTGCTCGCAGACTGACCAGGCCCCTTATACTAGCCAGTACTCCCGGGAGGGTCTGTCTTGTACCATCAGTAAAGACCCTGAACTGCACCTCACGTCTCTGTGATTCCTTGCCGCTCCAGCACCATTAGCACTGGGAACCTCACACCATCACTCCCATCATCATCCACATTAGCTGCCCTGAGGCAATACTCCTCCCGTGGGGAGTTATCCCATACTCGGCTGCGCAACCAACATCAGCCTCAGCGGTCGGCAGCGCAGCGGCGGTCCCCACTGACCGCAATCCACGGGTGGCGTAGTCGGACACTTATTTCAACAATTAGACTGCCACTGGTTTGACCGCCCTGGGCACGGACCGGGTCACCGCCACAGAGAACTACAACCCCCAGCGATCCGGCTCCGGGTATTCCCCCTGCACAGCAGCAGCGCACAGGCCCAGGGGGCGCGTCATATCCACACTGATCAAGTCACCTCACCAGTGAATCAGCTAGAGTGGAGATGCTGGAATATATCCACGCTGATCTAGTCACCTCACCAGTGAATCAGCTAGAGTGGAGATACTGGGATATATCCACCGATCAAGTCACCTCACCAGTGAATCGTCTAGAGTGGAGATGCTGGGATATATCCACGCCGATCTAGTCACCTCACCAGTGAACCGTCTAAAGTGGAGATGCTTGGATATATCCTCGCCGATCTAGTCACCTCACCAGTGAATCAGCTAGAGTGGAGATGCTGGGATATATCCACGCCGATCTAGTCACCTCACCAGTGAATCAGCTAGAGTGGAGATGCTGGAATATATTCACGCCGATCTAGTCACCTAACCAGTGAATCAGCTAGAGTGGGGATGCTGGGATATATACAAGCCGATCTAGTCACCTCACCAGTGAATCAGCTAGAGTGGGGATGCTGGGATATATCCACGCAAATCTAGTCACCTCACCAGTGAACTGTCTGAAGTGGAGATGCTGCGATATATCCACTGAGATCTAGTCACCTCACCAGTGAACCGTCTAGAGTGGAGATGCTGGGATATATCCACGCCGATCTAGTCACCTCACCAGTGAACGGTCTAGAGTGGAGATGCTGGGATATACCCGCCGATCTAGTCACCTCACCAGTGAATCGTCTAAAGTGAAGATGCTGGAATATATCCACGCTGATCTAGTCACCTCACCAGTGAATCGTCTAGAGTGGAGATGCTGGAATATATCCACTCAGATCTAGTCACCACACCAGTGAATCAGCTAGAGTAGAGATGCTGGAATACATCCACGCTGATCTAGTCACCTCAGCAGTGAATCAGCTAGAGTGGGGATGCTGAATATATCCACGCTGATCTAGTCACCTCAGCAGTGAATCAGCTAGAGTGGGGATGCTGGAATATATCCACGCCGATCTAGTCACCTCAGCAGTGAATCAGCTAGAGTGGAGATGCTGGAATATATCCACGCTGAACTAGTCACCTCACCAGTGAATCGTCTAGAGTGGAGATGCTGGGATATATCCAGGCCAATCTAGTCACCTCACCAGTGAACCGTCTAAAGTGCAGATGCTGAGATAAATCCACTCAGACCTAGTCACCTCACCAGTGAACCGTCTAGAGGGGAGATGCTGGGATATATCCACGCCGATCTAGTCACCTCACCAGTGAACCGTCTAAAGTGGAGATGCTGGAATATATCCACTCAGATCTAGTCACCACACCAGTGAATCAGCTAGAGTAGAGATGCTGGAATACATCCACGCTGATCTAGTCACCTCAGCAGTGAATCAGCTAGAGTGGGGATGCTGAATATATCCACGCTGATCTAGTCACCTCAGCAGTGAATCAGCTAGAGTGGGGATGCTGGAATATATCCACGCCGATCTAGTCACCTCAGCAGTGAATCAGCTAGAGTGGAGATGCTGGAATATATCCACTCTGAACTAGTCACCTCACCAGTGAATCGTCTAGAGTGGAGATGCTGGGATATATCCAGGCCAATCTAGTCACCTCACCAGTGAACCGTCTAAAGTGCAGATGCTGAGATAAATCCACTCAGACCTAGTCACCTCACCAGTAAACCGTCTAGAGGGGAGATGCTGGGATATATCCACGCCGATCTAGTCACCTCACCAGTGAACCGTCTAAAGTGGAGATGCTGGGATATATCCACTCAGATCTAGTCACCTCACCAGTGAACCTTCTAGAGTGGAGATGCTGGGATATACCCGCTGATCTAGTTATCTCACCAGTGAACCGTCTAGACTGGAGATGCTGGAATATATCAACGACGATCTAGTCACCTCACCAGTGAATCAGCTAGAGTGGAGATGCTGGAATATATCCACGCCGATGTAGTCACCTCACCAGTGAACCGTCTAGAGAGGAGATGCTGGAATATATCCACGCCGATCTAGTCACCTCACCAGTGAACCATCTAAAGTGGAGATGCAGGGATACATCCACTCAGATCTAGTCACCTCAGCAGTGAATCAGCTAGAGTGGAGATGCTGGGATATATCAACGCCGATCTAGTCACCTCACCAGTGAATCAGCTAGAGTGGAGATGCTGGAATATATCCACGCTGATCTAGTCACCTCACCAGAGAATCAGCTAGAGTGGAGATGCTGGGATATATCCACGCCGATCTAATCACCTCACCAGCGAATCAGCTAGAGTGGAGATGCTGGAATATAATCACGCTGATCTAGTCACCTCAGCAGTGAATCAGCTAGAGTGGGGATGCTGGAATATATTCACGCTGATCTAGTCACCTCGCCAGTGAATCAGCTAGAGTGGAGATGCTGGGATATATCCACGCCGATCTAGTCACCTCACCAGTGAACTGTCTAGATTGGAGATGCGGGGATATATCCACGCCGATCTAGTCACCTCACCAGTGAACCGTCTAGAGTGGAGATGCTGTGATATATCCACGCCGATCTAGTCACCTCACCAGTGAATCAGCTAGAGTGGAGATGCTGGGATATATCCACGCCGATCTAGTCACTTCAGTAGTGAGCTGTCTAGAGTGGAGATGCTGGGATATATCCAAGCCGATCTAGTCACCTCACCAGTGAATCAGCTAGAGTGGAGATGCTGTGATATATCCACGCCGATCTAGTCACTTCAGTAGTGAGATGTCTAGAGTGGAGATGCTGGGATATATCCAAGCCAATCTAGTCACCTCACCAGTGAATCAGCTAGAGTGGAGATGCTGGGATATATCCACGCTGATCTAGTCACCTCAGCAGTGAATCCGCTAGAGTGGGGATGCTGGAATATATCCACTCCAATCTAGTCACCTCACCAGTGAATCAGCTAGAGTGGAGATGCTGGGATATATCCGCCGATCTAGTCACCTCAGCAGTGAGCTGTCAAGAGTGGAGATGCTGGAATATATCCACGCCGATCTAGTCCCCTCACCAGTGAACCGTCTAGACTGGAGATGCTGGGATATATCCACGCCGATCTAGTCACCTCACCAGTGAATCACCTAGAGTGGAGATGCTGGAATATATCCACGCTGATCTAGTCACCTCAGCAGTGAATCAGCTAGAGTGGGGATGCTGGAATATATTCACGCTGATCTAGTCACCTCGCCAGTGAATCAGCTAGAGTGGAGATGCTGGGATATATCCACGCCGATCTAGTCACCTCACCAGTGAACCGTCTAGAGTGGAGATGCGGGGATATATCCACGCCGATCTAGTCACCTCACCAGTGAACCATCTAGAGTGGAGATGCTGTGATATATCCACGCCGATCTAGTCACCTCACCAGTGAATCAGCTAGAGTGGAGATGCTGTGATATATCCACGCCGATCTAGTCACTTCAGTAGTGAGCTGTCTAGAGTGGAGATGCTGGGATATATCCAAGCCAATCTAGTCACCTCAGCAGTGAATCAGCTAGAGTGGAGATGCTGGGATATATCCACGCTGATCTAGTCACCTCAGCAGTGAATCCGCTAGAGTGGGGATGCTGGAATATATCCACTCCAATCTAGTCACCTCACCAGTGAATCAGCTAGAGTGGAGATGCTGGGATATATCCGCAAATCTAGTCACCTCAGCAGTGAGCTGTCTAGAGTGGAGATGCTGGGATATATCCACGCCGATCTGGTCACGTCACCAGTGAATCAGCTAGACTTGAGATTCTGGAATATATCCACGCTGATCTAGTCACCTCACCAGTGAATCAGCTAGAGTGGAGATGCTGGGATATATACACGCCGATCTAGTCACCTCACCAGTGAACCGTCTAGAGTGGAGATGCAGGGATATATCCACGCCAATCTAGTCACCTCACCAGTGAACTGTCTAAAGTGGAGATTCTGCGATATATCATCTAGTCACCTCACCAGTGAACCATCTAGAGTGGAGATGTTGGGATATACTCGCCGATGTAGTCACCTCACCAGTGTACCGTCTAAAGTGGAGATGCTGGAATATATCCATGCTGATCTAGTCACCTCACCAGTGAATCGTCTAGAGTGGAGATGCTGGGATATATCCACGCCAATCTAGTCCCCTCACCAGTGAACAGTCTAGACTGGAGATGCTGGAATATATCCACGCTGATCTAATCACCTCACCAGTGAATAAGCTAGAGTGGGGATGCTGGGATATATCCACGCCGATCTAGTCACCTCAGCAGTGAATCAGCTAGAGTGGAGATGCTGGGATATATCCACGTCGATCTAGTCACCTCACCAGTGAATCAGCTAGTGTGGGGATGCTGGGATATATCCACGCCGATCTAGTCACCTCACCAGTGAATCAGCTAGAGTGGGGATGCTGGGATATATCCACGCCGATCTAGTCACCTCACCAGTGAATCAGCTAGAGTGGGGATGCTGGGATATATCCACGCCGATCTAGTCATCTCAGCAGTGAATCAGCTAGAGTGGAGATGCTGGGATATATCCACGCCGATCTAGTCACCTCACCAGTGAATCAGCTAGTGTGGGGATGCTGGGATATATCCACGCCGATCTAGTCACCTCAAAAGTGAATCAGCTAGAGTGGAGATGCTGGGATATATCCACGCTGATCTATTCACCTCAGCAGTGAATCAGCTAGAGTGCAGATGCTGGAATATATCCACGCCGATCTAGTCACCTCACCAGTGAATCAGCTAGAGTGGAGATGCTGGGATATATCCACGCCGATCTAGTCACCTCACTAGTGAACCGTCTAGAGTGGAGATGCTGGAATATATCCACGCTGATCTAGTCACCTCACTAGTGAATCAGCTAGAGTGGAGATGCTGGAATATATCGACGCCGATCTAGTCACCTCACCAGTGAATCAGCTAGAGTGGGGATGCTGGAATATATCCTCGCCGATCTAGTCACCTCACCAGTGAACCGTCTAGAGTGGAGATGCTGGGATATATCCACGCTGATCTAGTCACCTCACCAGTGAATCAGCTAGAGTGGGGATGCTGGAATATATCCTCGCCGATCTAGTCACCTCACCAGTGAACCGTCTAAAGTGGGGATGCTGGAATATATCCAGGCCGATCTAGTCCCCTCACCAGTGAATCAGCTAGAGTGGAGATGCTGGAATATATCAACTCCGATCTAGTCACCTCACCAGTGAATCAGCTAGAGTGGGGATGCTGGAATATATCCACGCCGATCTAGTCACCTCACCAGTGAATCAGCTAGAGTGGAGATGCTGGAATATATCCACGCCGATCTAGTCACCTCACCAGTGAATCAGCTAGAGTGGAGATGCTGGGATATATCCACGCTGATCTAGTCACCTCACCAGTGAATCAGCTAGAGTGGGGATGCTGGAATATATTCACGCTGATCTAGTCACCTCGCC
Source organism: Phyllobates terribilis (assembly GCF_046119375.1). NCBI lineage: Eukaryota > Metazoa > Chordata > Amphibia > Anura > Dendrobatidae > Phyllobates > Phyllobates terribilis. The sequence goes on along the minus strand of NW_027362764.1, from coordinate 319,926,029 downwards.
AGTGAATCAGCTAGAGTGGAGATGCTGGGATATATCCACGCCGATCTAGTCACCTCACCAGTGAACTGTCTAGAGTGGAGATGCGGGGATATATCCACGCCGATCTAGTCACCTCACCAGTGAACCGTCTAGAGTGGAGATGCTGTGATATATCCACGCCGATCTAGTCACCTCACCAGTGAATCAGCTAGAGTGGAGATGCTGGGATATATCCACGCCGATCTAGTCACTTCAGTAGTGAGCTGTCTAGAGTGGAGATGCTGGGATATATCCAAGCCAATCTAGTCACCTCAGCAGTGAATCAGCTAGAGTGGAGATGCTGGGATATATCCACGCTGATCTAGTCACCTCAGCAGTGAATCCGCTAGAGTGGGGATGCTGGAATATATCCACTCCAATCTAGTCACCTCACCAGTGAATCAGCTAGAGTGGAGATGCTGGGATATATCCGCCGATCTAGTCACCTCAGCAGTGAGCTGTCTAGAGTGGAGATGCTGGAATATATCCACGCCGATCTAGTCCCCTCACCAGTGAACCGTCTAGACTGGAGATGCTGGGATATATCCACGCCGATCTAGTCACCTCGCCAGTGAATCAGCTAGAGTGGAGATGCTGGGATATATCCACGCCGATCTAGTCACCTCACCAGTGAACCGTCTAGAGTGGAGATGCGGGGATATATCCACGCCGATCTAGTCACCTCACCAGTGAACCATCTAGAGTGGAGATGCTGTGATATATCCACGCCGATCTAGTCACGTCACCAGTGAATCAGCTAGAGTGGAGATGCTGTGATATATCCACGCCGATCTAGTCACTTCAGTAGTGAGCTGTCTAGAGTGGAGATGCTGGGATATATCCAAGCCAATCTAGTCACCTCAGCAGTGAATCAGCTAGAGTGGAGATGCTGGGATATATCCACGCTGATCTAGTCACCTCAGCAGTGAATCCGCTAGAGTGGGGATGCTGGAATATATCCACTCCAATCTAGTCACCTCACCAGTGAATCAGCTAGAGTGGAGATGCTGGGATATATACACGCCGATCTAGTCACCTCACCAGTGAACCGTCTAGAGTGGAGATGCAGGGATATATTCACGCCAATCTAGTCACCTCACCAGTGAACTGTCTAAAGTGGAGATGCTGCGATATATCATCTAGTCACCTCACCAGTGAACCATCTAGAGTGGAGATGTTGGGATATACTCGCCGATGTAGTCACCTCACCAGTGTACCGTCTAAAGTGGAGATGCTGGAATATATCCATGCTGATCTAGTCACCTCACCAGTGAATCGTCTAGAGTGGAGATGCTGGGATATATCCACGCCAATCTAGTCCCCTCACCAGTGAACAGTCTAGACTGGAGATGCTGGAATATATCCACGCTGATCTAGTCACCTCACCAGTGAATCAGCTAGAGTGGAGATGCTGGGATATATCCTCGCCGATCGAATCACCTCACCAGTGAATAAGCTAGAGTGGGGATGCTGGGATATATCCACGCCGATCTAGTCACCTCAGCAGTGAATCAGCTAGAGTGGGGATGCTGGGATATATCCACGCCGATCTAGTCACCTCACCAGTGAATCAGCTAGAGTGGGGATGCTGGGATATATCCACGCCGATCTAGTCATCTCAGCAGTGAATCAGCTAGAGTGGAGATGCTGGGATATATCCACGCCGATCTAGTCACCTCACCAGTGAATCAGCTAGTGTGGGGATGCTGGGATATATCCACGCCGATCTAGTCACCTCAAAAGTGAATCAGCTAGAGTGGAGATGCTGGGATATATCCACGCTGATCTATTCACCTCAGCAGTGAATCAGCTAGAGTGCAGATGCTGGAATATATCCACGCCGATCTAGTCACCTCACCAGTGAATCAGCTAGAGTGGAGATGCTGGGATATATCCACGCCGATCTAGTCACCTCACTAGTGAACCGTCTAGAGTGGAGATGCTGGAATATATCCACGCTGATCTAGTCACCTCACTAGTGAATCAGCTAGAGTGGAGATGCTGGAATATATCCACGCCGATCTAGTCACCTCACCAGTGAATCAGCTAGAGTGGGGATGCTGGAATATATCCTCGCCGATCTAGTCACCTCACCAGTGAACCGTCTAGAGTGGAGATGCTGGGATATATCCACGCTGATCTAGTCACCTCACCAGTGAATCAGCTAGAGTGGGGATGCTGGAATATATCCTCGCCGATCTAGTCACCTCACCAGTGAACCGTCTAAAGTGGGGATGCTGGAATATATCCAGGCCGATCTAGTCCCCTCACCAGTGAATCAGCTAGAGTGGAGATGCTGGAATATATCCAGGCCGATCTAGTCACCTCACCAGTGAATCAGCTAGAGTGGGGATGCTGGGATATATCCACGCCGATCTAGTCACCTCACTAGTGAATCAGCTAGAGTGGAGATGCTGGAATATATCAACTCCGATCTAGTCACCTCACCAGTGAATCAGCTAGAGTGGGGATGCTGGAATATATCCACGCCGATCTAGTCACCTCACCAGTGAATCAGCTAGAGTGGAGATGCTGGAATATATCCACGCCGATCTAGTCACCTCACCAGTGAATCAGCTAGAATGGAGATGCTGGGATATATCCACGCCATTCTAGTCACCTCACCAGTGAATCAGCTAGAGTGGAGATGCTGGGATATATCCACGCTGATCTAGTCACCTCACCAGTGAATCAGCTAGAGTGGAGATGCTGGGATATATCCACGCTAATCTAGTCACCTCACCAGTGAATCAGCTAGAGTGGAGATGCTGGGATATATCCATGCCGATCTAGTCACCTCAGCAGTGAATCAGCTAGAGTGGAGATGCTGGGATATATCCACGCCGATCTTGTCACCTCACCAGTGAATCAGCTAGAGTGGAGATGCTGGGATATATTCATGCCGATCTAGTCACCTCAGCAGTGAATAAGCTAGAGTGGGGATGCTGGGATATATCCACGCCGATCTAGTCACCTCACCAGTGAATCGTCTAGAGTGGAGATGCTGGGATATATCCATGCCGATCTAGTAACTTCACCAGTGAACAGTCTAGACTGGAGGTGCTGGAATATATCCACGCCGATGTAGTCACCTCACCAGTGAATCAGGTAGAATGGAGATGCTGGGATATATCCACGCCAATCTAGTCACCTCACTAGTAAAACTGCTAGAGTGGAGATGCTGGGATATATCCAAGCTGATCTAGTCACCTCAGCAGTGAATCAGCTAGAGTGGAGATGAGGGGATATATCCACCGATCTAGTCACCTCACCAGTGAATCGTCTAGAGTGGAGATGCTGGGATATATCCACGCCGATCTAGTCACCTCACCAGTGAATCAGCTAGAGTGGGGATGCTGGGATATATCCACGCCGATCTAGTCACCTCACCAGTGAATCAGCTAGAGTGGGGATGCTGGGATATATCCACGCCGATCTAGTCACCTCAGCAGTGAATCAGCTAGAGTGGGGATGCTGGAATATATCCACGCCTATCTAGTCACCTCACCAGTGAATCAGCTAGAGTGGAGATGCTGGAATATATCCACGCTGATCTAGTCACCTCACCAGTGAATCAGCTAGAGTGGAGATGCTGGAATATATCCACGCTGATCTAGTCACCTCACCAGTGAACTGTCTAGAGTGGAGATGCTGGGATATATCCACGCCGATCTAGTCACCTCACCAGTGAACCGTCTAGAGTGGAGATGCTGGGATATATCCACGCCGATCTAGTCATCTCAGCAGTGAATCAGCTAGAGTGGAGATGCTGGGATATATCCACGCCGATCTAGTCACCTCACCAGTGAATCAGCTAGTGTGGGGATGCTGGGATATATCCACGCCGATCTAGTCACCTCAAAAGTGAATCAGCTAGAGTGGAGATGCTGGGATATATCCACGCTGATCTATTCACCTCAGCAGTGAATCAGCTAGAGTGCAGATGCTGGAATATATCCACGCCGATCTAGTCACCTCACCAGTGAATCAGCTAGAGTGGAGATGCTGGGATATATCCACGCCGATCTAGTCACCTCACTAGTGAACCGTCTAGAGTGGAGATGCTGGAATATATCCACGCTGATCTAGTCACCTCACTAGTGAATCAGCTAGAGTGGAGATGCTGGAATATATCCACGCCGATCTAGTCACCTCACCAGTGAATCAGCTAGAGTGGGGATGCTGGAATATATCCTCGCCGATCTAGTCACCTCACCAGTGAACCGTCTAGAGTGGAGATGCTGGGATATATCCACGCTGATCTAGTCACCTCACCAGTGAATCAGCTAGAGTGGGGATGCTGGAATATATCCTCGCCGATCTAGTCACCTCACCAGTGAACCGTCTAAAGTGGGGATGCTGGAATATATCCAGGCCGATCTAGTCCCCTCACCAGTGAATCAGCTAGAGTGGAGATGCTGGAATATATCCAGGCCGATCTAGTCACCTCACCAGTGAATCAGCTAGAGTGGGGATGCTGGGATATATCCACGCCGATCTAGTCACCTCACTAGTGAATCAGCTAGAGTGGAGATGCTGGAATATATCAACTCCGATCTAGTCACCTCACCAGTGAATCAGCTAGAGTGGGGATGCTGGAATATATCCATGCCGATCTAGTCACCTCAGCAGTGAATCAGCTAGAGTGGGGATGCTGGAATATATCCACGCCGATCTAGTCACCTCACCAGTGAATCAGCTAGAGTGGAGATGCTGGAATATATCCACGCCGATCTAGTCACCTCACCAGTGAATCAGCTAGAATGGAGATGCTGGGATATATCCACGCCATTCTAGTCACCTCACCAGTGAATCAGCTAGAGTGGAGATGCTGGGATATATCCACGCTGATCTAGTCACCTCACCAGTGAATCAGCTAGAGTGGAGATGCTGGGATATATCCACGCTAATCTAGTCACCTCACCAGTGAATCAGCTAGAGTGGAGATGCTGGGATATATCCATGCCGATCTAGTGACCTCAGCAGTGAATCAGCTAGAGTGGAGATGCTGGGATATATCCACGCCGATCTTGTCACCTCACCAGTGAATCAGCTAGAGTGGAGATGCTGGGATATATTCATGCCGATCTAGTCACCTCAGCAGTGAATAAGCTAGAGTGGGGATGCTGGGATATATCCACGCCGATCTAGTCACCTCACCAGTGAATCGTCTAGAGTGGAGATGCTGGGATATATCCATGCCGATCTAGTAACTTCACCAGTGAACAGTCTAGACTGGAGGTGCTGGAATATATCCACGCCGATCTAGTCACCTCACTAGTAAAACTGCTAGAGTGGAGATGCTGGGATATATCCAAGCTGATCTAGTCACCTCAGCAGTGAATCAGCTAGAGTGGAGATGAGGGGATATATCCACCGATCTAGTCACCTCACCAGTGAATCGTCTAGAGTGGAGATGCTGGGATATATCCACGCCGATCTAGTCACCTCACCAGTGAATCAGCTAGAGTGGGGATGCTGGGATATATCCACGCCGATCTAGTCACCTCACCAGTGAATCAGCTAGAGTGGGGATGCTGGGATATATCCACGCCGATCTAGTCACCTCAGCAGTGAATCAGCTAGAGTGGGGATGCTGGAATATATCCACGCCTATCTAGTCACCTCACCAGTGAATCAGCTAGAGTGGAGATGCTGGAATATATCCACGCTGATCTAGTCACCTCACCAGTGAATCAGCTAGAGTGGAGATGCTGGAATATATCCACGCTGATCTAGTCACCTCACCAGTGAACTGTCTAGAGTGGAGATGCTGGGATATATCCACGCCGATCTAGTCACCTCACCAGTGAACCGTCTAGAGTGGAGATGCTGGGATATATCCACGCCGATCTAGTCACCTCACCAGTGAACCGTCTAGAGTGGGGATGCTGGAATATATCCACGCTGATCTAGTCACCTCACCAGTGAATCAGCTAGAGTGGAGATGCTGGTATATATCCACGCCGATCTAGTCACCTCACCAGTGAATCAGCTAGAGTGGGGATGCAGGAATATATCCACGCTGATCTAGTCACCTCACCAGTGAATCAGCTAGAGTGGAGAAGCTGGGATATATCCACGCCGATCTAGTCACCTCACCAGTGAATCAGCTAGAGTGGAGATGCTGGTATATATCCACTCCGATCTAGTCACCTCAGCAGTGAATCAGCTAGAGTGGGGATGCTGGGATATATCCTCGCCGATCTAGTCACCTCACCAGTGAATCAGCTAGAGTGGAGATGCTGGGATATATCCCCGCTGATCTAGTCACCTCACCAATGAATCAGCTAGAGTGGGGATGCTGGGATATATCCCCGCCGATCTAGTCACCTCAGCAGTGAATCAGCTAGAGTGGGGATGCTGGAATATATCCACGCCGATCTAGTCACCTCACCAGTGAATCAGCTAGAGTGGAGATCCTGGAATATATCCACGCCGATCTAGTCACCTCACCAGTGAATCAGCTAGAATGGAGATCCTGGGATATATCCACGCCGATCTAGTCACCTCACCAGTGAATCAGCTAGAATGGAGATCCTGGGATATATCCACGCCAATCTAGTCACCTCACCAGTGAATCAGCTAGAGTGGAGATGCTGGAATATATCCACGCTGATCTAGTCACCTCACTAGTGAATCAGCTAGAGTGGAGATGCTGGGATATATCCACGCTGATCTAGTAACCTCACCAGTGAATCAGCTGGAGTGGAGATGCTGGGATATATCCACGCCGATCTAGTCACCTCACGAGTGAATCAGCTAGAGTGGAGATGCTGGGATATATCCACGCTGATCTAGTCACCTCACCAGTGAATCGTCTAGAGTGGAGATGCTCGGATATATCCACGCCCATCTAGTCACCTCAGCAGTGAATCAGCTAGAGTTGGGATCCTGGGATATAACCAAGCCGATCTAGTCACCTCACTAGTGAATCGTCTAGAATGGAGATGCTGGAATATATCCTAGCCGATCTAGTCACCTCATCAGTGAATCAGCTAGAGTGGAGATGCTGGGATATATCCACGCCGATCTAGTCACCTCACCAGTGAATCGTCTAGAGTGGGGATGCTGGGATATATCCACGCCGATCTAGTCACCTCACCAGGGAATCAGCTAGAGTGGAGATGCTGGGATATATGCACGCAGATCTAGTCACCTCAGCAGTGAATCAGCTAGAGTGAGGATGCTGGGATATATCCACGCCGATCTAGTCACCTCAGCAGTGAATCAGCTAGAGTGGGGATGCTGGATATATCCACGCCGATCTAGTCACCTTACCAGTGAATCGTCTAGAGAGAAGATGCTGGAATATATCCTCGCCGATCTAGTCACCTCACCAGTGAATCGTCTACAGTGGGGATGCTCGGATATATCCACGTCGATCTAGTCAGCTCACCAGTGAACCATCTAGAGTGGAGATGCTGGGATATATCCAAGCCGATCTAGTCACCTCACCAGTGAATCGTCTAGAGTGGAGATGCTGGAATATATCCTCGCCGATCTAGTCACCTCACCAATGAATCAGCTAGAGAGGAGATGCTGGGATAAATACACGCCGATCTAGTAACCTCAGCAGTGAATCAGCTAGGGTGGGGATGCTGGGATATATCCACCGATCTAGTCACCTCACCAGCGAATAGTCTAGAGAGGAGATGCTGGGATATATCCACGCCGATCTAGTCACCTCACCAGTGAATCAGCTAGAGTGGAGATGCTGGGATATATCCTCGCCGATCTAGTCACCTCACCAATGAATCAGCTGGAGAGGAGATGCTGGGATATATCCACGCCGATCTAGTCACCTCAGCAGTGAATCAGCTTTGGTGGGGATGCTGGAATATATCCACGCCGATCTAGTCACCTCACCAGTGAATCGTCTAGAGTGGGGATGCTGGGATAAATCCACGCCGATCTAGTCACCTCACCAGTGAATCAGCTAGAGTGGAGATGCGGGGATATATCCACCGATCTAGTCACCTCACCAGTGAATAGTCTAGAGTGGAGATGCTGGGATATATCCACGCCGATCTAGTCACCTCACCAGTGAATCAGCTAGAGTGGAGATGCTGGGATATATCCACGCCGATCTAGTCACCTCACTAGTGAATCGTCTAGAGTGGAGATGCTGGAATATATCCTAGCCGATCTAGTCACCTCATCAGTGAATCAGCTAGAGTGGAGATACTGGGATATATCCACGCCGATCTAGTCACCTCAGCAGTGAATCAGCTAGAGTGGAGATGCTGGGATATATCCGCCGATCTAGTCACCTCACCAGTGAATCAGCTAGAGTGGAGATGCTGGGATATATCCACGCCAATCTAGTCACCTCACCAGTGAATCAGCTAGAGTGGAGATGCTGGGATATATCCACGCTGATCTAGTCACCTCACCAGTGAATCAGCTAGAGTGGAGATGCTGGGATATATCCACGCTGATCTAGTCACCTCACCAGTGAATCAGCTAGAATGGAGATGCTGGGATATATCCACGCCGATCTAGTCACCTCAGCAGTGAATCGTCTAGAGTGGGGATGCTGGGATATATCGACGCCGATCTAGTCACCTCACCAGTGAATCAGCTAGAGTGGAGATGCTGGGATATATCCACGCTGATCTAGTCACCTCACCAGTGAATCAGTTAGAATGGAGATGCGGGGATATATCCATGCCGATCTAGTCACCTCAGCAGTGAATCAGCTAGAGTGGAGATGCGGGGATATATCCACCGATCTAGTAACCTCACCAGTGAATCGTCTAGAGTGGAGATGCTGGGATATATCCACGCCGATCTAGTCACCTCACCAGTGAATCAGCTAGAGTGGAGATGCTGGGATATATCCATGCCGATCTAGTCACCTCACTAGTGAATCGTCTAGAGTGGAGATGCTGGAATATATCCTAGCCGATCTAGTCACCTCATCAGTGAATCAGCTAGAGTGGAGATGCTGGGATATATCCACGCCGATCTAGTCACCTCAGCAGTGAGTCAGCTAGAGTGGAGATGCTGGTATATATCCGCCGATCTAGTCACCTCACCAGTGAATCAGCTAGAGTGGAGATGCTGGGATATATCCACGCCAATCTAGTCACCTCACCAGTGAATCAGCTAGAGTGGAGTTGCTGGGATATATCCACGCTGATCTAGTCACCTCACCAGTGAATCAGCTAGAGTGGAGATGCTGGGATATATCTGACGCGCCCCTGGGCCTGTGTCGCGCTGCGTTGCGCACGTGGGAGCTTACCCGGAGCCGGATCTCTTGAGGGTTGTAGTCTCGTGGCGGTGATCCGGTCCGTGCCCAGGGAGTCAGACTAAGTGGCGCTGTATTAGCAGTAGATGTTGGACGACTACGCCACCCGTTGAGTACAGCTAAGGAGCTGCTGCTGCAGGGCAGACCGCTGAGGCCGGTGGTAGGATTGTGCAGCGTGATAGTATAACCCCCAACGGGAGGGGTATGGCCTCAGGGCAGCCGACGTGGATGATGGGGGTAGCAGGAACCACTCGGAGACGGTGCGGTGTAGTTCAGGGTCTTTACTGGTGACAACGATAGACCCTCCCGGAGTACTGGCTAGCGATTGGGGCCTGGTCAGTCCTTGAGCAGATGGGATCTCCCCTGGCCAGGCGGAGTTGTAGGCCTCCCCAACTAACGATACTCTTCTGGCTACCTTGCTAGAGGTGGGTATAAGTAGCCCACGTCCCTGAGTGTACCGTGTGGTGCTCACCCGTATGGCCGGTGACTCGGGGCCTTCTAGTAGCTTCCGCTCCACGACGGCGGTGCTGGTCCCACGCGTGTGACCGTGCCTTCGGGTTTCTGGGCCAGAGGACCTGCAATCCCCTGCCGGTCGGTTTCTGCTGCTGGATAGGAGTTAGTCCCCACAGCCTCGGACTCCGGGTCCGGTGATAACTTCTCAGTCAGGGCGAGCTCTGCAGCTGCCAGCCCCTGACTCCTTGTAGCACTGCTCCCACAGAGCTCCTGATGTTCTTTTCCTATATCTGCTTCTCTGTCTCTACTTCTTCTCTACTCACTCACCCTGCCTCAGCCCCAGGTTTATATAGGGGAAGTTCTTCCCCTCCCAGGACTGGGCAGGAGGTGTGGCATGCATAGGATTCCTAACCAAGAGACCTCCCACCTGCTCTCAGACATAATATTGCTGTTACTGTGGAAACCAGACCCCTGGGGTGCCACATTCCCCCCTAGTGAAATTTAGTATTCCGGGACTAAACATATTTTTAAACATAACAAGGTATAAACAATAATAGTACAATAAGAAAAACATATAAAGATGGTCACGGCGTGTCCGCAACCGGGTGCAGTTTTTGAAGAAAAGCAAGGTGTCCATTTCACCAAAACAGGGAGACGTAACCAGGTAGGGGTCTGTCCTGCCCCGAGTCCTTAACAGTCTTTAGTCCATTCCTAGGTTACGCTCCAACCATGTACAAGGATTCCCGGTAAATCCACCAAGGACTCCTATAAATAACTAGAAACACATAATTATACACAAGCAACAAGAAAAACAGGTAACCACAAATAAAACAATTTATACACTTCAAATCCTCCAACGTGCGGGTAACTGGCCTCTAGTGGCCCTAGTGGACCTACGGAGCTGACTGTCTAGCCCTGAGCTACAGGGTGTAGGAGCTGTCAAGGGTAAACTGGGCAGCTGTCTACCGGCTCTTTGGCTCACTAGGGGTACGGCAGGCTCACTATAAGCAGAGGGTTGATCCTCCTGTTCTGCTTGTGTGGAGTCTTCTGCCTCCTGGACCGGCTGCTCTTCCAGCTCTACCTGTTGCTCCATAGGCACTTGGGATGCTGGTTGGAGGAACGTGAGGACGGGTACCACAACTGCACCATTGACCTGAGTCCAGGACCGAGGGAAGTCTCCGAGCACAGTACTAACAATATCTTCCCTTTCCTCTACGGGTCGATGGTCTTCTTGTTCCTCTTCAGGGTTCCGTAGCTGTTCAGGACACTTCTTCAGGTGATCCCGGGATACAATGGCTATGGTCTCCCCTCCGTCTTTACTGATGGTACAGACTTTCGGGTTCTCGTGGCTTGAGGGCAGTACGGTGTACGGGTCCTTCTCCCACTGGTCGTCCAACTTGTGGAGCCGTCTTTTCCTCTTCAAGACCTGCTCTCCGGGTACCAGGGGAACAGCGGGAGCATACTGGTTGTAAGTTTTCTCTTGTCTTTCCCTAGCCTGACAGAGACTTCGCTCCACGCTCTCCTGTACTTTCCGGTACTGCTGCTGCCTCTCTGTGTCCCAGTCTGCTTCTGGTGAAGTGTCCTCGGGTGTCAGGACTCCCATTTCCAGGTCAACAGGTAACTTACCAGGTCTCGCCCTCATTAGGTAAGCCGGGGTACAGTTGGTGGAACCTACCGGGATGTGGTTGTATAGGTCCACCAGATCGGGCAGCTTCTCAGGCCACAGACTGCGTTCTTCCAGGGGCAACGTTTTCAGGAGATCCATTACCACCTGGTTCATTTTCTCACAAAGTCCATTAGTTTGCGGATGATAGGGTGTCGTCCTTATCTTCCGGCAGCCATACAGATTGCAGAATTCCTGGAAGACCTCCGCTTCAAAGGCAGGTCCCTGGTCCGTCAGCACTTGGTCCGGGTACCCGTGTGGACGGCAGAAGTGCTGCTGGAAGGCTCTAGCTGCTGTTTGAGCCGTTAAGTCCTTAACGGGGACGACAACCAAGAACCGGGAGTAATGATCCACAATGGTTAACGCGTAGACGTAGCCACTTCTGCTTGGGGTCAGTTTTACATGATCCAAGGCTACCAGTTCCAACGGCTGCCGGGTGACGATGGACTGCAGGGGAGTCTTCTGGCTGGCACGGTCCTTCCTTCTTAGGTTGCACGGGCCACAGTCTCTGCACCACCTCTCGATGGTTCCCCTCATGCCTACCCAGTGGAACCGCCCACGCAGCAGGAACTCCAGCTTCTTCCATCCGAAGTGTCCAGCCCCGTCGTGGTATGCTTCCATCACCATGGCTGCGTCTCTCCGTGGCACCACTACTTGCCAGATTAGTTCATGCGTCCGGGAGTTAACCATTCTGCGGCACAACTTCCCCTTGTAAAGGAACAGTCGACTCTTCTCAGCCCACAGTTGTTTGGCTTCCTCCGGAGCGTCTGGGTCAAGGCGAGCCTCTGGCCGAGTCAGCATCTTCTTCACCAGCCGGACGGCAGGGTCACTGTCTTGCGTTTCCTCCCAGTTGTAGTGAGGCAAGGGGTTAAACGTAGCAGCTTGCTTACTCCTTACCCGATGGGAATACTGGATAGTCCCATGATGGTGGAACGCGGGGAGTTCGACTTCTTCCAGTCCCTCTGGATCTTCTCCTACGTCCGGTAGGTTTGGCATCCTGGACAGGGCGTCCGCATTGGTATTGGAGCGTCCTGCCCGGTATTTGATTGTGAACTCGTAGTTGGACAGACGGGCCATCCATCTCTGCTCTAGGGCACCGAGTCTTGCCGTGTCCAGGTGTGTCAACGGGTTGTTATCCGTGTACACGGTGAACCGGGAAGAAGCGAGGTAGTGCTTAAAGCGTTCGGTGACTGCCCACACCACTGCCAGGAACTCTAGCTTAAATGAGCTGTAATTCTCAGGGTTTCTTTCGGTGGGTCGCAGTTTTCGGCTCTCGTAAGCAATTACTCGTTCTTTCCCCTGCTGGATCTGGGACAGCACGGCTCCTAGCCCGATGTTACTTGCGTCGGTGTAGAGGATAAAGGGCTGGCTGTAATCAGGGTACACCAGGATTTCATCCCCCGTGAGGGCCATCTTCAGCTGGCGGAAGGACTCTTCTTCTAACTTCTCCCATCTGAAGGGTGGCTTCTGGTTCTTGGCCTTCCGGGACTGGCCTATCAGGAGGTCCTGCATAGGAGCTGCCTTTTTGGTGAAACCGGGGATGAATCTGCGGTAATAGCCTACCAACCCGAGGAACTGCCGCACTTCCTTTACACTGGAGGGACTTGGCCATTCCTTAATTGCGGTGATCTTATCAGGGTCGGGAGCCACTCCATCAGCGCTCACCACGTGTCCCAAGTACTGCACCTTTCGTTTCAGGAGGTGACACTTGGAGGGTTTCACCTTTAGGCCGTAGCTTGCCAGAGCTTCGAACACTTCCGCCAGGTGTTTCAGGTGGTCCTCATACGTCTTGGAATATACGATGACATCGTCCAGGTACAACAGGACCATCTCGAAGTTTCTGTGGCCCAGACAGCACTCCATTAATCGTTGGAAGGTTCCTGGTGCATTGCAGAGTCCGAACGGCATGCAGGTAAACTCGCTAAGTCCCATCGGGGTGGTGAATGCGGTCTTCTCCCGGTCCGCCTCTGCTACAGGAACCTGCCAGTACCCACTAGTGAGATCCAAGGTAGAGAAGAAGTTAGCAGATCTTAAAGCAGCCAAAGACTCCTCTATCCTTGGTAAGGGGTACGCATCCTTGTGTGTGATACGGTTGATTTTCCGGTAATCTACACACATCCTCATGGTGTTGTCTTTCTTTTTGACTAAGACTAGTGGAGCTGCCCAGGGGCTACAGCTATCCCTGATCACCCCAGCCTCCTTCATGTCTCTAAGCATCCCCTTGGCGTGTTGGTAGTGTGCAGGGGGTACGGGTCGATACCTCTCTTTTATGGGAGGATGGTCTCCCGTGGGGATGTGGTGTTCTACCCCCTTGACTCGCCCGAAGTCTAACGGGTGTTTACTAAACACTCTCTCGTACTCTTGAACCACCCGATAGACTCCCTGTTTCTGGTGTGAGGGAGTGGAGTCAGTACCCAAATGTAGTTGCTGACAACAGTCCTCCATTGTTTTCTGAGAGCCGTTACCTTCCTCCGGGGAAGATGGAGGCAAGGGTTCTACGGACTGTATGGAATCTTGATTGATGGTATACAATTTGGCTAGCGTGGCATACCGGGGCAGGTACACTTCCCTCTTCCCGATATTTATTATGCGAACGGGCACCCTCCCATGGCGTACATTGACCACCCCCCGTGCTGTCAAAATGGTGGACCTACTGTCTGAGTAAACTGGTTCTACCATTGCCTGGTAATCTCTACCTCTCAGACCAATAGCTGCCCGGCACCAAATCATCATTTCACTTTTCGGGGGCATGGCAATAGGGAAAGGGTCACACATTCGCACGCTACCAATCTCACCACCGGAGAGTTCTAGCTGTTGCCGTCGCATCAGTGCCCGGATCTCTTTCTGGAGCACTCGCTGCTGGCCGGAGCTGGCGTTCTTGGCAACCTGCTGTAAAAGGAAAATCACCTCTGCAAGACAATTTTCAATTACATTAGTTCCTAGAGTTATCTTTGGGTGACTCTCGTGTTTGTCAATGTCTACAATGATCAGTCCCTGTGCTGCCAGTTCGACTCTACCGATTTTAATGGTCACCTCTTTAAATCCAATCTGTGGCACGGGCTGACCATTGCTGGCGATGATACTCAAGTCGTCGTCAGGGTAGCGGGTGATATCCGAGTCATTCCAGTACTACTTGAAGAGCACGTACGGGATGGTGGTGACCTGTGACCCGGTGTCCAGTAGGGCACTCATAGGAATGCCATCCAGTACCACGGGTAAGACTGGACGTCCTCCCACATATTTGTCGCGCCAGTTCGATGAGCCTGGTGATCTTTTTCCTGGGGGTTGGCCCTCTACCCCAGGTTGTGCCAGTTTAAAGGACAGTACCTTGCCATATGTCCGGGTTGATTGCAGCGGCGGCAGATGGGTCGTCCGTCCTCGTTGTATCGGTCGCTGGGTCTTCCTCTGGCCGGTGGGGTCCTCCTTGGTCGACGCCACTGGATGTCCTCCGGTCCGGATGCCAGCTGGATCTTCCCTGGAGTGGAAACCTGTAAAGACTGCACAGTTCGGGTTAGCGCAGCAACGATTTTAGCTAGCTCTTGGACCTGATGGTGCAGGTCTGGAGCCGGGTCATTGTTCAAAGCCTGCGCATCAGCTCCCACAGGCCCTGCCGACAAGGGCGCCGCCTCCTGGTGGTAAGTGGTAGTGGGGCGTCTGGGGGTCACAACGCCACCTGGTGCCGGTTCTCGAAGCACCCGGATGGCTCTGTCCTTGAACTGTGCAAATCCCAGATGAGGGTCCTGTAAGGCCATTGCCCGCAACTGGGTTCGGTGGGCATTGCAATATAAACCCTCTATAAATTGTTCACTCAACAGCCTGTCCTCGTCTCCCACGCCGTCAGGGTCGGTCTGCTTAATGGCTCTCAGGGCCTCTTGTAGGTTCAGGGCATAGTCCCTTATACTCTCATGTGCCCGCTGTTTGCACCCGTAGAATCTAAGCTTGATCTCGGCTGAGGTGCGGGTATCAAAGGTGTTCCTCAGCCGGGTTAGTATCCCTGCGACAGTCCTCCCCCCAGGTGGCCAGGACTTTACCTCCCTTTGGGCTGCCCCGGTTAATTGGGCCACCAGGATGCTCACTTTTTGCTCCTCTGTGAGGGGGTACACCTGGAAGAGGCTATCCAGCTTTTCTCTAAAGTCATGCAGGGTATGTGACTCCCCTGAGTACTGGGGTAGCCAGGCTGCCCCCGGGATATAGGGCATGGTGAAAGGCATGACCGCAACAGCGGTGGCGCTGGCGGGGGTTGAAGCGGTGAAGCTCTCCTCCGTATCCGGCATCCTTCTCCCCCCTAGTGGACCGTGGCCTACCTTGCGATGATCCTCTTCCGTAGGCCGCGGCTCCGCAGTAGATCGTCAGGGTTGAGGACCTTCCGTCGCGCTCCTGTGACGTCGGCGTCTGCTGGGCTCCTTCCAGGACCTTACGCAACGTCCGGACGTGAGGCGGGGCTTCAGTTCTCGCGCGCTTTCGGAGTCCACGCCCCTCTTCTTCCCGCGCGGCGTCCTCAAGATGGCGTCCAATGGCGGGAAAACTCCACGTATGGCGGGAAGAAGGCTTAAGATGGCGCCGGATGGCGGGAAAACTCCACCGATGGCGGGAAGGAAGCGGAAGATGGCGTCGGATGGCGGGAATCTTCACCACAGGTAAGTTTGAACAGTCTTTTTCAGGCACGCAGTACCCGGTGGTTGCGGGCACGAAATCCTGCCGACTACGCCAAAAGTTGACGCGCCCCTGGGCCTGTGTCGCGCTGCGTTGCGCACGCGGGAGCTTACCCGGAGCCGGATCTCTTGAGGGTTGTAGTCTCGTGGCGGTGATCCAGTCCGTGCCCAGGGAGTCAGACTAAGTGGCGCTGTATTAGCGGTAGATGTTGGACGACTACGCCACCCGTTGAGTACAGCTAAGGAGCTGCTGCTGCAGGGCAGACCGCTGAGGCCGGTGGTAGGATTGTGCAGCGTGATAGTATAACCCCCAACGGGAGGGGTATGGCCTCAGGGCAGCCGACGTGGATGATGGGGGTAGCAGGAACCACTCGGAGACGGTGCGGTGTAGTTCAGGGTCTTTACTGGTGACAACGATAGACCCTCCCGGAGTACTGGCTAGCGATTGGGGCCTGGTCAGTCCTTGAGCAGATGGGATCTCCCCTGGCCAGGCGGAGTTGTAGGCCTCCCAAACTAACGATACTCTTCTGGCTACCTTGCTAGAGGTGGGTATAAGTAGCCCACGTCCCTGAGTGTACCGTGTGGTGCTCACCCGTATGGCCGGTGACTCGGGGCCTTCTAGTAGCTTCCGCTCCACGACGGCGGTGCTGGTCCCACGCGTGTGACCGTGCCTTCGGGTTTCTGGGCCAGAGGACCTGCAATCCCCTGCCGGTCGGTTTCTGCTGCTGGATAGGAGTTAGTCCCCACAGCCTCGGACTCCGGGTCCGGTGATAACTTCTCAGTCAGGGCGAGCTCTGCAGCTGCCAGCCCCTGACTCCTTGTAGCACTGCTCCCACAGAGCTCCTGATGTTCTTTTCCTGTATCTGCTTCTCTGTCTCTACTTCTTCTCTACTCACTCACCCTGCCTCAGCCCCAGGTTTATATAGGGGAAGTTCTTCCCCTCCCAGGACTGGGCAGGAGGTGTGGCATGCATAGGATTCCTAACCAAGAGACCTCCCACCTGCTCTCAGACATAACATTGCTGTTACTGTGGAAACCAGACCCCTGGGGTGCCACATATCCACGCTGATCTAGTCATCTCACCAGTGAATCAGCTAGAATGCAGATGCTGGGATATATCCACGCCGATCTAGTCACCTCAGCAGTGAATCAGCTAGAGTGGAGATGCGGGGATATATCCACCGATCTAGTAACCTCACCAGTGAATCGTCTAGAGTGGAGATGCTGGGATATATCCACGCCGATCTAGTCACCTCAGCAGTGAATCAGCTAGAGTGGAGATGCTGGGATATATCCATGCCGATCTTGTCACCTCACCAGTGAATCAGCTAGAGTGGAGATGCTGGGATATATCCACGCCAATCTAGTGACCTCACCAGTGAATCAGCTAGAGTGGAGATGCTGGGATATATCCACGCTTTTCTAGTAACCTCACCAGTGAACCAACTAGAGTGGAGATGCTGGGATACATCCACGCTGATCTAGTCTCCTCACCAGTGAATCAGCTAGAATGGAGATGCTGGGATATATCCACGCCGATCTAGTCACCTCACCAGTGAATCGTCTACAGTGGGGATGCTGGGATATATCCATGCCGATCTAGTCAGCTCACCAGTGAACCATCTAGAGTGGAGATGCTGGGATATATCCAAGCCGATCTAGTCACCTCACCAGTGAATCGTCTAGAGTGGAGATGCTGGAATATATCCTCGCCGATCTAGTCACCTCACCAATGAATCAGCTAGAGAGGAGATGCTGGGATATATCCACGCCGATCTAGTCACCTCAGCAGTGAATCAGCTAGAGTGGGGATGCTGGGATATATTCACGCCGATCTAGTCACCTCACTAGTGAATCGTCTAGATTGGAGATGCTGGAATATATCCTAGCCGATCTAGTCACCTCATCAGTGAATCAGCTAGAGTGGAGATGCTGGGATATATCCACGCCGATCTAGTCACCTCAGCAGTGAATCAGCTAGAGTGGGGATGCTGGGATATATCCACGCTGATCTAGTCACCTCACCAGTGAATCGTCTAGAGTGGGGATGCTGGGATATATCCACGCCGATCTAGTCAGCTCACCAGTGAACCATCTAGAGTGGAGATGCTGGGACATATCCAAGCCGATCTAGTCACCTCACCAGTGAATCGTCTAGAGTGGAGATGCTGGAATATATCCTCGCCGATCTAGTCACCTCACCAATGAATCAGCTAGAGAGGAGATGCTGGGATATATCCACGCTGATCTAGTCACCTCAGCAGTGAATCAGCTAGGGTGGGGATGCTGGGATATATCCACGCCGATCTAGTCACCTCACCAGTGAATCGTCTAGAGTGGAGATGCTGGGATATATCCACGCCGATCTAGTCACCTCAGCAGTGAATCAGCTAGAGTGGGGATGCTGGGATTTATCCACGCCGATCTAGTCACCTCAGCAGTAAATCCGCCAGAGTGGAGATGCAGGGATATATCCACCGATCTAGTCACCTCACCAGTGAATAGTCTAGAGAGGAGATGCTGGGATATATCCACGCCGATCTAGTCACCTCACCAGTGAATCAGCTAGAGTGGAGAAGCTGGGATATATCCTCGCCGATCTAGTCACCTCACCAATGAATCAGCTAGAGAGGAGATGCTGGGATATATCCACGCTGATCGAGTCACCTCAGCAGTGAATCAGCTTTGGTGGGGATGCTGGGATATATCCACGCCGATCTAGTCACCTCACCAGTGAATCGTCTAGAGTGGGGAGCTGGGATAAATCCACGCCGATCTAGTCACCTCACCAGTGAATCAGCTAGAGTGGAGATGCGGGGATATATCCACCGATCTAGTCACCTCACCAGTGAATAGTCTAGAGTGGGGATGCTGGGATATATCCACGCCGATCTAGTCACCTCACTAGTGAATCGTCTAGAGTGGAGATGCTGGAATATATCATCGCCGATCTAGTCACCTCACCAGTGAATCAGCTAGAGTGGGGATGCTGGGATATATCCACGCCGATCTAGTCACCTCACCAGTGAATCGTCTAGAGTGGGGATGCTGGGATATATCCACGCCAATCTAGTCACCTCACCAGTGAATCAGCTAGAGTGGAGATGCTGGGATATATCCACGCTGATCTAGCCACCTCACCAGTGAATCAGCTAGAGTGGAGATGCTGGGATATATCCACGCTGATCTAGTCACCTCACCAGTGAATCAGCTAGAATGGAGATGCTGGGATATATCCACGCCGATCTAGTCACCTCAGCAGTGAATCAGCTAGAGTGGGGATGCTGGGATATATCCACGCCGATCTAGTCACCTCACTAGTGAATCGTCTAGAGTGGAGATGCTGGAATATATCATCGCCGATCTAGTCACCTCACCAGTGAATCAGCTAGAGTGGGGATGCTGGGATATATCCACGCTGATCTAGTCACCTCACCAGTGAATCAGCTAGAATGGAGATGCTGGAATATATCCACGCCGATCTAGTCACCTCAGCAGTGAATCAGCTAGAGTGGGGATGCTGGGAT
Source organism: Phyllobates terribilis (assembly GCF_046119375.1). NCBI lineage: Eukaryota > Metazoa > Chordata > Amphibia > Anura > Dendrobatidae > Phyllobates > Phyllobates terribilis. The sequence continues at coordinate 319,906,463 of NW_027362764.1, read as the reverse complement.
ATATCCACGCCGATCTAGTCACCTCACTAGTGAATCGTCTAGAGTGGAGATGCTGGAATATATCATCGCCGATCTAGTCACCTCACCAGTGAATCAGCTAGAGTGGGGATGCTGGGATATATCCACGCCGATCTAGTCACCTCAGCAGTGAATCAGCTAGAGTGGAGATGCTGGGATATATCCTCGCCGATCTAGTCACCTCACCAGTGAATCTGCTAGAGTGGAGATGCTGGGATATATCCACGCCAATCTAGTCACCTCACCAGTGAATCAGCTAGAGTGGAGATGCTGGGATATATCCACGCTGATCTAGCCACCTCACCAGTGAATCAGCTAGAGTGGAGATGCTGGGATATATCCACGCTGATCTAGTCACCTCACCAGTGAATCAGCTAGAATGGAGATGCTGGGATATATCCACGCCGATCTAGTCACCTCAGCAGTGAATCAGCTAGAGTGGGGATGCTGGGATATATCCACGCCGATCTAGTCACCTCACTAGTGAATCGTCTAGAGTGGAGATGCTGGAATATATCATCGCCGATCTAGTCACCTCACCAGTGAATCAGCTAGAGTGGGGATGCTGGGATATATCCACGCCGATCTAGTCACCTCACCAGTGAATCGTCTAGAGTGGGGATGCTGGGATATATCCACGCCGATCTAGTCACCTCACCAGTGAATCAGCTAGAGTGGAGATGCTGGGATATATCCACGCTGATCTAGTCACCTCACCAGTGAATCAGCTAGAATGGAGATGCTGGGATATATCCACGCCGATCTAGTCACCTCAGCAGTGAATCAGCTAGAGTGGAGATGCGGGGATATATCCACCGATCTAGTAACCTCACCAGTGAATCGTCTAGAGTGGAGATGCTGGGATATATCCACGCCGATCTAGTCACCTCAGCAGTGAATCAGCTAGAGTGGAGATGCTGGGATATATCCATGCCGATCTAGTCACCTCACCAGTGAATCAGCTAGAGTGGAGATGCTGGGATATATCCACGCCGATCTAGTCACCTCACCATTGAATCAGCTAGAATGGAGATGCTGGGATATATCCACGCCAATCTAGTCACCTCACCAGTGAATCAGCTAGAGTGGAGATGCTGGGATATATCCACGCTGATCTAGTAACCTCACCAGTGAACCAACTAGAGTGGAGATGCTGGGATACCTCCACGCTGATCTAGTCTCCTCACCAGTGAATCAGCTAGAATGGAGATGCTGGGATATATCCACGCCGATCTAGTCACCTCAGCAGTGAATCAGCTAGAGTGGAGATGGGGGGATATATCCATGCCGATCTAGTCACCTCACCAGTGAATCAGCTAGAGTGGGGATGCTGGGATATATCCACGCCTATCTAGCCACCTCACCAGTGAATCAGCTAGAGTGGAGATGCTGGGATATATCCACGCCGATCTAGTCACCTCAGCAGTGAATCAGCTAGAATGGAGATGCTGGGATATATCCACGCTGATCTAGCCACCTCACCAGTGAATCAGCTAGAGTGGAGATGCTGGGATATATCCACGCTGATCTAGTCACCTCACCAGTGAATCAGCTAGAATGGAGATGCTGGGATATATCCACGCCGATCTAGTCACCTCACTAGTGAATCGTCTAGAGTGGAGATGCTGGAATATATCATCGCCGATCTAGTCACCTCACCAGTGAATCAGCTAGAGTGGAGATGCTGGGATATATCCATGCCAATCTAGTCACCTCAGCAGTGAATCAGCTAGAGTGGGGATGCTGGGATATATCCACGCCGATCTAGTCACCTCACCAGTGAATCATCTAGAGTGGGGATGCTGGGATATATCCACGTCGATCTAGTCACCTCACCAGTGAATGAGCTAGAGTGGAGATGCTGGGATATATCCACGCTGATCTAGTCACCTCACCAGTGAATCAGCTAGAATGGAGATGCTGGGATATATCCACGCCGATCTAGTCACCTCAGCAGTGAATCAGCTAGAGTGGAGATGCGGGGATATATCCACCGATCTAGTAACCTCAACAGTGAATCGTCTAGAGTGGAGATGCTGGGATATATCCACGCCGATCTAGTCACCTCAGCAGTGAATCAGCTAGAGTGGAGATGCTGGGATATATCCATGCCGATCTAGTCACCTCACCAGTGAATCAGCTAGAGTGGAGATGCTGGGATATATCCACGCCGATCTAGTCACCTCACCATTGAATCAGCTAGAATGGAGATGCTGGGATATATCCACGCCAATCTAGTCACCTCACCAGTGAATCAGCTAGAGTGGAGATGCTGGGATATATCCACGCTGATCTAGTAACCTCACCAGTGAACCAACTAGAGTGGAGATGCTGGGATACATCCACGCTGATCTAGTCTCCTCACCAGTGAATCAGCTAGAATGGAGATGCTGGGATATATCCACGCCGATCTAGTCACCTCACCAGTGAATCAGCTAGAGTGGGGATGCTGGGATATATCCACGCCTATCTAGTCACCTCACCAGTGAATCAGCTAGAGTGGAGATGCTGGGATATATCCACGCCGATCTAGTCACCTCAGCAGTGAATCAGCTAGAGTGGGGATGCTGGGATATATCCACGCCGATCTAGTCACCTCACTAGTGAATCGTCTAGAGTGGAGATGCTGGAATATATCCTAGCCGATCTAGTCACCTCATCAGTGAATCAGCTAGAGTGAAGATGCTGGGATATATCCACGCCGATCTAGTCACCTCAGCAGTGAATCAGCTAGAGTGGGGATGCTGGGATATATCCACGCCGATCTAGTCACCTCACCAGTGAATCGTCTAGAGTGGGGATGCTGGGATATATCCACACCGATCTAGTCACCTCACCAGGGAATCAGCTAGAGTGGAGATGCTGGGATATATGCACGCAGATCTAGTCACCTCAGCAGTGAATCAGCTAGAGTGAGGATGCTGGGATATATCCACGCCGATCTAGTCACCTCAGCAGTGAATCAGCTAGAGTGGGGATGCTGGGATATATCCACGCCTATCTAGTCACCTCACCAGTGAATCGTCTAGAGTGGAGATGCTGGGATATATCCAAGCCGATCTAGTCACCTCACCAGTGAATCGTCTAGAGTGGAGATGCTGGAATATATCCTCGCCGATCTAGTCACCTCACCAATGAATCAGCTAGAGAGGAGATGCTGGGATATATCCACGCCGATCTAGTCACCTCAGCAGTGAATCAGCTAGTGTGGGGATGCTGGGATATATCCACGCCGATCTAGTCACCTCACCAGTGAATCAGATAGAGTGGAGATGCTGGGATATATCCACGCCGATCTATTCACCTCACCAGTGAATCAGCTAGAGTGGGGATGCTGGGATTTATCCACGCCGATCTAGTCACCTCAGCAGTAAATCAGCCAGAGTGGAGATGCGGGGATATATCCACCGATCTAGTCACCTCACCAGTGAATAGTCTAGAGAGGAGATGCTGGGATATATCCAAGCCGATCTAGTCACCTCACCAGTGAATCAGCTAGAGTGGAGATGCTGGGAAATATCCTCGGCGATCTATTCACTTCACCAATGAATCAGCTAGACAGGAGATGCTGGGATATTTCCACGCCGATCTAGTCACCTCAGCAGTGAATCAGCTTTGGTGTGGATGCTGGGATATATCCACGCCGATCTAGTCACCTCACCAGTGAATCGTCTAGAGTGGGGATGCTGGGATAAATCCACGCCGATCTAGTCACCTCACTAGTGAATCAGCTAGAGTGGAGATGCTGGGATATATCCACGCTGATCTAGTAACCTCACCAGTGAACCAACTAGAGTGTAGATGCTGGCATACATCCACGCCGAACTAGTCACCTCACCAGTGAATCAGATAGAGTGGAGATGCTGGGATATATCCACGCCGATCTATTCACCTCACCAGTGAATCAGCTAGAATGGAGATGCTGGGATATATCCACGCCGATCTAGTCACCTCAGCAGTCAATCAGCTAGAGTGGGGATGCTGGGATTTATCCACGCCGATCTAGTCACCTCAGAAGTAAATCAGCCAGAGTGGAGATGCGGGGATATATCCACCGATCTAGTCACCTCACCAGTGAATAGTCTAGAGAGGAGATGCTGGGATATATCCACGCCGATCTAGTCACCTCACCAGTGAATCAGCTAGAGTGGAGATGCTGGGATATATCCTCGCCGATCTAGTCACCTCACCAATGAATCAGCTAGACAGGAGATGCTGGGATATATCCACGCCGATCTAGTCACCTCAGCAGTGAATCAGCTTTGGTGGGGATGCTGGGATATATCCACGCCGATCTAGTCACCTCACCAGTGAATCGTCTAGAGTGGGGATGCTGGGATAAATCCACGCCGATCTAGTCACCTCACCAGTGAATCAGCTAGAGTGGAGATGCGGGGATATATCCACCGATCTAGTCACCTCACCAGTGAATAGTCTAGAGTGGAGATGCTGGGATATATCCACGCCGATCTAGTCACCTCACCAGAGAATCAGCTAGAGTGGAGATGCTGGGATATATCCACGCCGATCTAGTCACCTCAGCAGTGAATCAGCTAGAGTGGAGATGCTGGGATATATCCGCCGATCTAGTCACCTCACCAGTGAATCAGCTAGAGTGGAGATGCTGGGATATATCCACGCCAATCTAGTCACCTCACCAGTGAATCAGCTAGCGTGGAGATGCTGGGATATATCCACGCTGATCTAGCCACCTCACCAGTGAATCAGCTAGAGTGGAGATGCTGGGATATATCCACGCTGATCTAGTCACCTCACCAGTGAATCAGCTAGAATGGAGATGCTGGGATATATCCACGCCGATCTAGTCACCTCAGCAGTGAATCAGCTAGAGTGGGGATGCTGGGATATATCCACGCCGATCTAGTCACCTCACTAGTGAATCGTCTAGAGTGGAGATGCTGGAATATATCCTCACCGATCTAGTCACCTCACCAGTGAATCAGCTAGAGTGGAGATGCTGGGATATATCCACGCCAATCTAGTCACCTCAGCAGTGAATCAGCTAGAGTGGGGATGCTGGGATATATCCACGCCGATCTAGTCACCTCACCAGTGAATCGTCTAGAGTGGGGATGCTGGGATAAATCCACGCCGATCTAGTCACCTCACTAGTGAATCGTCTAGAGTGGAGATGCTGGGATATATCCACGCCGATCTAGTCAACTCAGCAGTCAATCAGCTAGAGTGGGAATGCTGGGATTTATCCACGCCGATCTAGTCACCTCAGCAGTAAATCAGCCAGAGTGGAGATGCGGGAATATATCCACCGATCTAGTCACCTCACCAGTGAATAGTCTAGAGAGGAGATGCTGGGATATATCCACGCCGATCTAGTCACCTCACCAGTGAATCAGCTAGAGTGGAGATGCTGGGATATATCCTCGCCGATCTAGTCACTTCACCAATGAATCAGCTAGACAGGAGATGCTGGGATATTTCCACGCCGATCTGGTCACCTCAGCAGTGAATCAACTTTGGTGTGGATGCTGGGATATATCCACGCCGATCTAGTCACCTCACCAGTGAATCGTCTAGAGTGGGGATGCTGGGATAAATCCACGCCGATCTAGTCACCTCACCAGTGAATCAGCTAGAGTGGAGATGCTGGGATATATCCACGCTGATCTAGTAACCTCACCAGTGAACCAACTAGAGTGGAGATGCTGGGATACATCCACGCTGATCTAGTCTCCTCACCAGTGAATCAGCTAGAATGGAGATGCTGGGATATATCCACGCCGATCTAGTCACCTCAGCAGTGAATCAGCTAGAGTGGAGATGGGGGGATATATCCATGCCGATCTAGTCACCTCACCAGTGAATCAGCTAGAGTGGGGATGCTGGGATATATCCACGCCAATCTAGTCACCTCAGCAGTGAATCAGCTAGAGTGGGGATGCTGGGATATATCCACGCCGATCTAGTCACCTCACTAGTGAATCGTCTAGAGTGGAGATGCTGGAATATATCCTAGCCGATCTAGTCACCTCATCAGTGAATCAGCTAGAGTGGAGATGCTGGGATATATCCACGCCGATCTAGTCACCTCAGCAGTGAATCAGCTAGAGTGGGGATGCTGGGATATATCCTCGCCGATCTAGTCACCTCACCAGTGAATCGTCTAGAGTGGGGATGCTGGGATATATCCACGCCGATCTAGTCACCTCACCAGGGAATCAGCTAGAGTGGAGATGCTGGGATATGTGCACGCAGATCTAGACACCTCAGCAGTGAATCAGCTAGAGTGAGGATGCTGGGATATATCCACGCCGATCTAGTCACCTCAGCAGTGAATCAGCTAGAGTGGGGATGCTGGGATATATCCACACCGATCTAGTCACCTCACCAGTGAATCGTCTAGAGTAGAGATGCTGGAATATATCCTCGCCGATCTAGTCACCTCACCAGTCAATCACCTAGAGTGGAGATGCTGGGATATATCCACGCCGATCTAGTCACCTCACCTGTGAATCGTCTACAGTGGGGATGCTGGGATATATCCACGCCGATCTAGTCAGTTTTACAGTGAACCATCTAGAGTGGAGATGCTGGGATATATCCAAGCCGATCTAGTCACCTCACCAGTGAATCGTCTAGAGTGGAGATGCTGGAATATATCCTCGCCGATCTAGTCACCTCACCAATGAATCAGCTAGAGAGGAAATGCTGGGATATATCCACGCCGATCTAGTCACCTCAGCAGTGAATCAGCTAGGGTGGGGCTGCTGGGATATATCCACGCCGATCTAGTCACCTCACCAGTGAATCAGATAGAGTGGAGATGCTGGGATATATCCACGCCGATCTATTCACCTCACCAGTGAATCAGCTAGAATGGAGATGCTGGGATATATCCACGCCGATCTAGTCACCTCAGCAGTCAATCAGCTAGAGTGGGGATGCTGGGATTTATCCACGCCGATCTAGTCACCTCAGCAGTAAATCAGCCAGAGTGGAGATGCGGGGATATATCCACCGATCTAGTCACCTCACCAGTGAATAGTCTAGAGAGGAGATGCTGGGATATATCCACGCCGATCTAGTCACCTCACCAGTGAATCAGCTAGAGTGGAGATGCTGGGATATATCCTCGCCGATCTAGTCACCTCACCAATGAATCAGCTAGACAGGAGATGCTGGGATATATCCACGCCGATCTAGTCACCTCAGCAGTGAATCAGCTTTGGTGGGGATGCTGGGATATATCCACGCCGATCTAGTCACCTCACCAGTGAATCGTCTAGAGTGGGGATGCTGGGATAAATCCACGCCGATCTAGCCACCTCACCAGTGAATCAGTTGGAGTGGAGATGCGGGGATATATCCACCGATCTAGTCACCTCACCAGTGAATAGTCTAGAGTGGAGATGCTAGGATATATCCACGCCGATCTAGTCACCTCACCAGTGAATCAGCTAGAGTGGAGATGCTGGGATATATCCACGCCGATCTAGTCACCTCAGCAGTGAATCAGCTAGAGTGGAGATGCTGGGATATATCCGCCGATCTAGTCACCTCACCAGTGAATCAGCTAGAGTGGAGATGCTGGGATATATCCACGCCAATCTAGTCACCTCAGCAGTGAATCAGCTAGAGTGGGGATGCTGGGATATATCCACACCGATCTAGTCACCTCACCAGTAAATCGTCTAGAGTGGGGATGCTGGGATATATCCACGCCAATCTAGTCACCTCACCAGTGAATCAGCTAGAGTGGAGATGCTGGTATATATGCACGCCTATCTAGTCACCTCAGCAGTGAATCAGCTAGAGTGGGGATGCTGGGATATATCTACGCCGATCTAGTCACCTCAGCAGTGATGTCACGGGTGTGTCGCCACGAAGATCGTCATGATTACACAGCCTGACTTCTCGCTGCTGACTTTTTGGTGCTTTGTGTTTTTCGGCAGTGAGGGAGTTAATTCTCTCTCTCTCTGTGCTAGACGAGGTCCAGCCTCGCCCAGCTGCAATCAATGCTGCTGTAGTGAGACTCCTTCAAATGCCTGCTGGTCTGTTAGGGAAGTGTCGGTGAAAGCATTTCATGCAGACTAACAGAGCGGATCGTGGTTTTTGGAGTTTCAGAGATAAGTGTATTTGGAGAGTTTTTTCCCTTCCTCGCTTTATCATTTATCTCCTTTCCCATTGGTGTTCCCTCTGTTGTAGTTGTGTAGTTTTTGTATGCAAGGTGGTTTTGGTTTTTCCCTTGTAGTGTCTCGTTCGTCTAAGTACTGTGTGTGGGCATATTATTACTTGTCCCCTTTTGTTGTGATCGGGGTCCTTCTCAGGACTAGATTACTTAGGTGCAGGGATCCTCAGGAGGTAGGGGTTACGCTGGTGGCCTGGACCTCTGTACCTTTAACAGTACCTCCAGGTTGAGGGATTAGTCAGGGCCCCAGCTTAGGGTCAGCTTAGGCCCCCCTCCTCCAGTATACAGAGACAGCGTGACATTTTCACCGACCCACTTAGTTTTTCTCCAGCTACCATGGATCCAGTAGCCGGTCTAGCTCGGCAGTTGCAGAGTTTGTCCATGGAGCTGGCGGACGTTAGGTCCAAGGTTTTGTATCCTCAGGAGCAAGCCGGACCAGAACCTAAAGTAGCTCTCCCTGACAGGTTCACTGGGGGGCGGGACAAGTTTTTTGTTTTCCGGGAGGCATGCAAGTTGTACTTTCGGCTGCGGCCTCGGTCATCGGGGAGTGAAGAACAAAGGGTGGGAATTGTCATCTCGCTCCTACAAGGGGACCCACAATCTTGGGCGTTCTCTCTTCCCCCGGGCTCCCCGGCTCTCCAGTCAGTGGATAGGTTTTTCGCTGCTCTGGGACTCGTATATGATGACCCAGATCGGATCTCCCTTGCTGAGTCTAAGTTACGTAGGATCCAGCAGGGAGATCGTCCGGCGGAGGAATTCTGTTCGGAGTTCCGTAGGTGGGCCACGGACACCCAGTGGAATGACCCGGCTCTTAGGAGCCAGTTTTGTCAAGGTTTATCCGACAAATTACAGGATGTGTTGGCACACTATGACTCTCCCGCGTCACTGGAAGCCGCTATGGCCCTTGCTATTCGCGTTGACAGACGGCTTCGGGAGAGGTGCGGGATAACTCTACCCCCTGTGATGACTCCACCTCCTACAAGGTCCCCTCATATGGTGGTTCCCCTGGTCAGTCCAGAGGAGCCTATGCAATTAGGAGGGACATCATTTTGGGGGAGGGGACCGGTGGTGCACCATAAGACAGGAAGGTGTTTCTTCTGCGGGAGAAAGGGACATTTTATTGAGGGGTGTCCATCCCGTCCCTTGCAGAGTGAAGAGTCGTCGGAAAACTGTTGATCCCAGGTTGTGTGGTGGACGGCAATCTGGGAGTAGGTATTTCGTCCCTAAGTTCGTCTCAGTTTCTCGTACCGGCGGAGGTGGTGGTGGGTACGAGAACTGAGAGGATATCTGTTCTTCTGGATAGTGGGGCCGGGGCTAATCTGGTTGATGCTCGGTTTGCCCGGGTTCAAGGTATGCGATTGAGTGAGTTGGCTAAACCCATCCCCATATTCTCGATCGATGCCAGGCCTCTCGGTCAGGGAAGTTTTTTGCAAGCTGTGCATGACGTAAAACTTCAAGTGGGGGCGATACATAAAGAACTGTTGTCTTGCTACGTGTTGGAGGGTCTTCCCACTCCTATAGTGTTGGGCCTTCCTTGGTTAACTAAGCATAACCCGGATATTAATTGGCAAACCAGAGAGATAAGCCAATGGAGTAAATTCTGTAATAAAAACTGCATGAACACAGTCATCGGTGCGGTTACTCCTTGGGTCTTACCTCCATTTCTGGCGGACTTTGAGGATGTATTCTCGGAGAAAGGGTGTCAGGAACTACCTCCTCATCGCGAGTATGACTGTTCTGTAAAACTGCTCCCTGAGGCCAAGTTACCTAAAGCTAGGTTGTATAACCTTTCTGGTCCTGAGAGGCAGGCCATGAAGGATTATATTTCAGAAAGTCTGGCTAAGGGGCATATTAGACCTTCATCTTCACCGGTGGCTGCGGGGTTCTTCTTTGTTAAGAAGAAAGATGGAGGCCTACGCCCTTGCCTGGATTTCCGTGAACTTAATCGGATTACGGTCCGAGATCCGTATCCGCTCCCACTTATTCCCGATCTCTTTAATCAGATCGTGGGCGCCAAATGGTTCTCTAAGTTGGATCTCAGGGGGGCGTACAATCTGATTAGGATGAAGGAGGGGGATGAGTGGAAGACGGCGTTTAACACTCCGGAGGGGCATTATGAGAACCTTGTCATGCCATTCGGTCTGACTAATGCCCCGGCGGTGTTCCAACACTTTGTTAATGACATTTTCGCCGCCTGGTGGGACAGTTTGTTGTCGTATATCTGGATGATATCTTAATTTACTCGCCGGATCTGGTGTCTCATCAGGAGCACGTTAGGCAGGTGTTACAGATCTTGCGGGATAATAAACTGTATGCCAAATGGGAAAAGTGTGTGTTCGCCGTACAGGAACTCCAGTTTTTAGGCTTCCTGGTTTCAGCGTCCGGTTTTCGTATGGACCCTGGGAAAGTGCGGGCAGTTCTTGAGTGGGATCGGCCAGAGAATCTTAAGGCACTACAACGTTTCCTGGGGTTTGCTAATTATTACCGGAAGTTCATTCGTAATTTCTCGTCCGTGGTTAAGCCTCTCACAGACATGACTAAAAAGGGGACGGATTTTTCTAGGTGGTCTGACAAGGCTTGTCAAGCATTCTCCTCCTTGAAAAAATGTTTTGCCTCGGCACCCATACTCATTCAACCTGATGCGTCACAGCCATTCATTGTAGAGGTAGACGCTTCCGAGGTAGGGGTGGGAGCAGTATTGTCACAAGGTTCGTCCCCTGGTAAGTGGCATCCGTGCGCCTTTTTCTCTAAAAAATTGTCGTCCGCTGAGAGGAATTACGATGTCGGCAATAGGGAACTCTTGGCCATTAAGTTAGCTTTTGAGGAGTGGCGCCATTTTTTGGAGGGGGCAGTCCATCCGGTCACAGTCATCACCGATCACAAGAACCTGCTATATCTGGAGTCCGCGAAACGTCTGAATCCCAGACAAGCTAGGTGGTCATTGTTTTTTACCAGGTTTAATTTTGTCGTTACATATCGTCCTGGGTCAAAAAATGTAAAGGCGGATGCCTTATCTCGTACTTTCCCTGGGGCCGGGAATACGGACGACCCGATTCCTATCCTTCAGGAGGGGGTGGTGGTTTCGGCAGTATGCTCTGAGCTGGAGGAGGAGGTATTGGAGGCTCAGGGGGACGCCCCTGTTGGACCTCCGGGGAGACTGTTTGTTCCAGATCAGTTGCGACAAAAGGTGATCGAGGCACACCATAACTCAGTTTTTGCAGGACACCCGGGGAGTAGAGCAACTGTGGATCTCCTCTCGTGTCGGTTTTGGTGGCCTAACTTACATAAGGAGGTGGTAACTTTTGTTGCATCCTGTGGGGTTTGTGCGCGCTCTAAGACCTCACATACCCGTCCGTCTGGGGCCCTCTTACCTTTGAAGATCCCGGAGCGTCCTTGGACTCATTTGTCTATGGACTTTATTACGGACCTCCCTCCGTCTTCGGGTAAAACGGTCATACTCGTGGTAGTGGACAGGTTCAGCAAGATGGCACATTTTATCGCTCTTCCGGCTCTCCCTAATGCTAAAACTCTTGCGCAGGTGTTCATTGGGGAGATTGTGAGGCTTCACGGGGTACCCTCCGAGGTGGTGTCTGATCGGGGGTCTCAGTTTGTGTCCAAGTTCTGGAAGGCGTTTTGTGCACGGCGGGGGATGCATTTGTCATTCTCATCGGCTTTTCATCCTCAGACCAATGGTCAGACGGAACGTATGAACCAGAGCTTGGAGACATATCTCCGGTGTTTTGTGTCAGAGAACCAGGAGGACTGGGCTTCTTTCTTACCTCTGGCAGAGTTTGCTCTTAATAATAGGCGGAGCGAGTCCACTGGTAAGTCCCCGTTTTTTGGGGCATATGGTTTTCACCCCCAGTTTTGTACTTCCAGTAGGGGGGGCTCTTCGGGGGTTCCTGAGGAGGAACGATTTTCCTCATCACTCGCTTCAGTATGGAGAGGGGTGCTGAAGAATCTGAATACTATGGGGAACCGATACAAACGTATGGCTGATAGGAGGAGAGTGTCTGGTCCGGACCTAAGTGTGAACGATCGGGTATGGTTGTCTACCAGGAATATAAAACTTAAGGTTCCCTCCTGGAAACTGGGTCCCAGGTTCATCGGGCCATACAGAATCAGTTCTATTATTAATCCGGTGGCATCCCGTCTTGACCTCCCCCCTACGTTTAAAATTCACAACGTGTTCCACAGATCGTTGCTTAAGAGGTATGTGGCGCCGGTGGTACCGTCACCTTTACCTCCCCCTCCAGTGGTGGTCAAGGGTAACTTGGAGTTCCAGGTATCGAGGGTCATCGATTCACGCTTTAATCGCCGGTCCCTTCAGTACCTGGTTCATTGGAAAGGGTATGGTCCTGAGGAGAGGATGTGGGTTCCTGCGTCGGATATTAACGCAGACCGATTAGTTCGGGCCTTCCACACGACTCACCCGGATAAACCTGGCCCTGAGGGTCCGGAGGCCCCTCGTAGAAGGGGGGGTACTGTCACGGGTGTGTCGACACGAAGATCGTCACGATTACACAGCCTGACTTCTCGCAGCTGACTTTTTGGTGATTTGTGTTTTTCGGCAGTGAGGGAGTTAATTCTCTCTCTCTCTGTGCTAGCCGAGGTCCAGCCTCGCCCAGCTGCAATCAATGCTGCTGTAGTGAGACTCCTTCAAATGCCTGCTGGTCTGTTAGGGAGGTGTCGGTGAAAGCATTTCATGCAGACTAACAGAGCGGATCGTGGTTTTTGGAGTTTCAGAGATAAGTGTATTTGGAGAGTTTTTTCCGGTCCTCGCTTTATCATTTATCTCCTTTCCCGTTGGTGTTCCCTCTGTTGTAGTTGTGTAGTTTTTGTATGCAAGGTGGTTTTGGTTTTTCCCTTGTACTGTCTCGTTCGTCTAAGTACTGTGTGTGGGCATATTATTACTTGTTCCCTTTTGTTGTGATCGGGGTCCTTCTCAGGACTAGATTACTTAGGTGCAGGGATCCTCAGGAGGTAGGGGTTACGCTGGTGGCCTGGACCTCTGTACCTTTAACAGTACCTACAGGTTGAGGGATTAGTCAGGGCCCCAGCTTAGGGTCAGCTTAGGCCCCCCTTCTCCAGTATACAGAGACAGCGTGAGAAGTGAATCAGCTAGAGTGGGGATGCTGGGATATATCCACGCCGATCTAGTCACCTCACCAGTGAATCTTCTAGAGTGGAGATGCTGGAATATATCCTCGCCGATCTAGTCACCTCACCAGTGAATCACCTAGAGTGGAGATGCTGGGATATATCCACGCCGATCTAGTCACCTCACCAGTGAATCGTCTACAGTGGGGATGCTGGGATATATCCACGCCGTTCTAGTCACCTCACCAGTGAACCGTCTAGAGTGGAGTTGCTGGGATATATCGACGCCGATCTAGTCACCTCACCAGTGAATCGTCTAGAGTGGAGATGCTGGAATATATCCTCGCCGATCTAGTCACCTCACCAATGAATCAGCTAGAGAGGAGATGCTGGGATATATCCACGCCGATCTAGTCACCTCAGCAGTGAATCAGCTTTGGTGGGGATGCTGGGATATATCCACGCCGATCTAGTCACCTCTCCAGTGAATCGTCTAGAGTGGGGATGCTGGGATAAATCCACGCCGATCTAGTCACCTCACCAGTGAATCAGCTAGAGTGGAGATGCGGGGATATATCCACCGATCTAGTCACCTCATCAGTGAATCAGCTAGAGTGGAGATGCTGGGATATATCCACGCCAATCTAGTCACCTCAGCAGTGAATCAGCTAGAGTGGAGATGCTGTAATATATCCGCCGATCTAGTCACCTCACCAGTGAATCAGCTAGAGTGGAGATGCTGGGATATATCCACGCCAATCTAGTCACCTCACCAGTGAATCAGCTAGAGTGCAGATGCTGGGATATATCCACGCTGATCTAGCCACCTCAACAGTGAATCAGCTAGAGTGGAGATGCTGGGATATATCCACGCAGATCTAGTCACCTCACCAGGGAATCAGCTAGAATGGAGATGCTGGGATATATCCACGCCGATCTAGTCACCTCAGCAGTGAATCAGCTAGAGTGGAGATGCGGGGATATATCCACCGATTTAGTTACCTCACCAGTGAATCGTCTAGAGTGGAGATGCTGGGATATATCCACGCCAATCTAGTCACCTCAGCAGTGAATCAGCTAGAGTGGAGATGCTGGGATATATCCACGCCGATCTAGTCATCTCACCAGTGAATCAGCTAGAATGGAGAAGCTGGGATATATCCACGCCGATCTAGTCACCTCACCAGTGAATCAGCTAGAATGGAGATGCTGGGATATATCCACGCCAATCTAGTCACCTCACCAGTGAATCAGCTAGAATGGAGATGCTGGGATATATCCACGCCGATCTAGTCACCTCAGCAGTGAATCAGCTAGAGTGGAGATGCTGGGATATATCCACGCCGATCTAGTCACCTCACCAGTGAATCAGCTAGAGTGCGGATGTTGGGATATATCCACGCCTATCTAGTCACCTCACCAGTGAATCAGCTAGAGTGGAGATGCTGGGATATATCCACGCCGTTCTAGTCACCTCAGCAGTAAATCAGCTAGAGTGGGGATGCTGGGATATATCCACACCGATCTAGTCACCTCACTAGTGAATCGTCTAGAGTGGAGATGCTGGAATATATCCTCGCCGATCTAGTCACCTCACCAGTGAATCAGCTAGAGTGGAGATGCTGGGATATATCCACGCCAATCTAGTGACCTCAGCAGTGAATCGTCTAGAGTGGGGATGCTGGGATATATCCACGCCGATCTAGTCACCTCACCAGTGAATCAGCTAGAGTGGAGATGCTGGGATATATGCACGCCTATCTAGTCACCTCAGCAGTGAATCAGCTAGAGTGGGGATG
The DNA here is from genome assembly GCF_046119375.1 of Phyllobates terribilis. Classification (NCBI taxonomy): domain Eukaryota; kingdom Metazoa; phylum Chordata; class Amphibia; order Anura; family Dendrobatidae; genus Phyllobates; species Phyllobates terribilis. Next base: position 319,891,379 of record NW_027362764.1, on the reverse strand, counting down.
CTGGGATATATCCATGCCGATCTAGTCACCTCAGAAGTGAATCAGCTAGAGTGGGGATGCTGGGATATATCCACGCCGATCTAGTCACCTCACCAGTGAATCGTCTAGAGTGGAGATGCTGGAATATATCCTCGCCGATCTAGTCACCTCACCAGTGAATCACCTAGAGTGGAGATGCTGGGATATATCCACGCCGATCTAGTCACCTCACCAGTGAACCGTCTAGAGTGGAGATGCTGGGATATATCCACGCCGATCTAGTCACCTCACCAGTGAATCGTCTAGGGTGGAGATGCTGGAATATATCCTCGCCGATCTAGTCACCTCACCAGTGAATCACCTAGAGTGGAGATGCTGGGATATATCCACGCCGATCTGGTCACCTAAGCAGTGAATCAGATAGAGTGGAGATGCTGGAATATACCCTCGCCGATCTAGTCACCTCACCAGCGAATCGTCTAGAGTGGAGATGCTGGAATATATCGTCGCCGATCTAGTCACCTCAGCAGTGAATCAGCTAGAGTGGGGATGCTGGGATATATCCTCGCCGATCTAGTCACCTCACAAGTGAATCGTCTAGAGTGGAGAAGCTGGGATATATCCACGCCGATCTAGTCACCTCACCAGTGAATCAGCTAGAGTGGAGATGCTTGGATATATCCACGCCGATCTAGTCACCTCAGCAGTGAATCAGCTACAGTGGGGATGCTGGGATATATCCACGCCGATCTAGTCACCTCACCAGTGAATCGTCTAGAGTGGTAATGCTGGAATATATCCTCGCCGATCTAGTCACCTCACCAGTGAATCAGCTAGAGAGGAGATGCTGGGATATATCCACGCCGATCTAGTCTCCTCAGCAGTGAATCAGCTAGGGTGGGGATGTTGGGATATAGCCACACCGATCTAGTCACCTCAGCAGTGAATCAGCTAGATTGGGGATGCTGGGATATATTCACGCCGATCTAGTCACCTCAGCAGTGAGTCAGCTAGAGTGGGGATGCTGGGATATATCCACGCCGATCTAGTCACCTCACCAGTGAATCGTCTAGAGTGGAGATGCTGGAATATATCCTCGCCGATCTAGTTACCTCACCAGTGAATCAGCTAGAGTGGAGATGCTGGGATATATCCACGCCGATCAAGTCACCTCAGCAGTGAATCAGCTAGAGTGGGGATGCTGGGATATATCCACGCCGCTCTAGTCACCTCACCAGTGAATCGTCTACAGTGGGGATGCTGGGATATATCCACGCCGTTCTAGTCACCTCACCAGTGAATCAGCTAGAGTCGAGATGCTGGGATATATCCACGCTGATCTAGTCACCTCACCAGTGAATCAGCTAGAGTGGAGATGCTGGGATATATCCACGCCGATCTAGTCACCTCACCAGTGAATCAGCTAGAGTGGAGATGCTGGGATATATCCACACTGATCTAGTCACCTCACCAGTTAATCAGCTAGAGTGGAGATGCAGGGATATATCCACGCTGATCTAGTCACCTCACCAGTGAATCAGCTAGAGTGGAGATGCTGGGATATATCCGCCGATCTAGTCACCTCACCAGTGAATCAGCTAGAGTGGAGATGCTGGGATATATCCGCCGATCTAGTCACCTCAGCAGTGAATCAGCTAGAGTGGGGATGCTGGGATATATCCACGCCGATCTAGCCACCTCACCAGTAAATCGTATAGAGTGGAGATGCTGGGATATATCCATGCCGATTTAGTAACCTCACCAGTGAATCGTCTAGACTGGAGATGCTGGAATATATCCACACCGATCTAGTCACCTCACCAGTGAATAAGCTAGAATGGAGATGCTGGGATATATCCACGCCAATCTAGTCACCTCACTAGTGAATCAGCTAGAGTGGAGATGCTGGGATATATCCACGCTGATCTAGTCACCTCACCAGTGAATTAGCTAGAGTGGAGATGCTGGGATATATCCACGCTGATCTAGTCTCCTCACCAGTGAATCAGCTAGAATGGAGATGCTGGAATATATCCACGCCGATCTAGTCACCTCAGCAGTGAATCAGCTAGAGTGGAGATGCGGCGATATATCCACCGATCTAGTCACCTCACCAGTGAATCGTCTAGAGTGGAGATGTTCGGATATATCCACGCCGATCTAGTCACCTCAGCAGTGAATCAGCTAGAGTGGGAATGCTGGGATATATCCACGCCGATCTAGCCACCTCACCTGTAAATCGTCTAGAGTGGAGATGCTGGGATATATCCATGCCGATTTAGTAACCTCACCAGTGAATCGTCTAGACTGGAGATGCTGGAATATATCCACGCCGATCTAGTCACCTCACCAGTGAATAAGCTAGAAAGGAGATGCTGGGATATATCCACGCCAATCTAGTCACCTCACCAGTGAATCAGCTAGAGTGGAGATGCTGGGATATATCCACGCTGATCTAGTCACCTCACCAGTGAATCAGCTAGAGTGGAGATGCTGGGATATATCCACGCTGATCTAGTCTCCTCACCAGTGAATCAGCTAGAATGGAGATGCTGGGATATATCCACGCCGATCTAGTCACCTCAGCAGTGAATCAGCTAGAGTGGAGATGCGGGATATATCCACCGATCTAGTCACCTCACCAGTGAATCGTCTAGAGTGGAGATGCTCGGATATATCCACGCCGATCTAGTCACCTCAGCAGTGAATCAGCTAGAGTGGAGATGCTGGGATATATCCACGCCAATCTAGTCACCTCAGCAGTGAATCAGCTAGAATGGAGATGCTGGGATATATCCACGTCGATCTAGTCACCTCAGCAGTGAATCAGCTAGAGTGGAGATGCGAGGATAAATCCACGCCGATCTAGTCACCTCAAAAGTGAATCAGCTAGAGTGGGGATGCTGGGATATATCCACGCCGATCTAGTCACCTCACCAGTGAATCAGCTAGAGTGGAGATGCTGGGATATATCCACGCCGATCTAGTCACCTCACCAGTGAATCAGCTAGAGTGGAGATGCTGGGATATATCCACACTGATCTAGTCACCTCACCAGTTAATCAGCTAGAGTGGAGATGCAGGGATATATCCACGCTGATCTAGTCACCTCACCAGTGAATCAGCTAGAGTGGAGATGCTGGGATATATCCACGCCAATCTAGTCACCTCAGCAGTGAATCAGCTAGAATGGAGATGCTGGGATATATCCACGTCGATCTAGTCACCTCAGCAGTGAATCAGCTAGAGTGGAGATGCGAGGATAAATCCACGCCGATCTAGTCACCTCAAAAGTGAATCAGCTAGAGTGGGGATGCTGGGATATATCCACGCCGATCTAGTCACCTCACCAGTGAATCAGCTAGAGTGGAGATGCTGGGATATATCCATGCCGATCTAGTCACCTCACCAGTGAATCAGCTAGAGTGGGGATGCTGGGATATATCCACGCAGATCTAGTCACCTCAGTAGTGAATCAGCTAGAGTGGAGATGCTGGAATATATCCTCGCCGATCTAGTCACCTCAGCAGTGAATCAGCTAGAGTGGGGATGCTGGGATATATCCACGCTGATCTAGTCACCTCACCAGTGAACCGTCTAGAGTGGAGATGCTGGAATATATCCTCGCCGATCTAGTCACCTCACCAGTGAATCAGCTAGAGTGGAGATGCTGGGATATATCCACGCTGATCTAGTCACCTCTCCAGTGAATCAGCTAGAACGGAGATGCTGGGATATATCCACGCCGATCTAGTCACCTCACCAGTGAATCGTCTAGAGTAGAGATGCTGGGATATATCCACGCCGATCTAGTCACCTCACCAGTGAATCAGCTACAGTGGAGATGCTGGGATATATCCACGCCGATCTAGTCACCTCACCAGTGAATCAGCTAGAGTGGAGATGCTGGGATATATCCACGCTGATCTAGTCACCTCACCAGTGAATCAGCTAGAGTGGAGATGCTGGGATATATCCACGCCAATCTAGTCACCTCAGCAGTGAATCAGCTAGAGTGGGGATGCTGGGATATATCCACGTTGATCTAGTCACCTCACCAGTGAACCGTCTAGAGTGGAGATGCTGGAATATATCCTCGCCGATCTAGTCACCTCACCAGTGAATCAGCTAGAGTGGAGATGCTGGGATATATCCACGCCGATTTAGTTACCTCACCAGTGAACCGTCTAGACTGGAGATGCTGGAATATATCCACGCCGATCTAGTCACCTCACCAGTGAATCAGCTAGAATGGAGATGCTGGGATATATCCACGCCAATCTAGTCACCTCACCAGAGAATCAGCTAGAGTGGAGATGCTGGGATATATCCTCGCCGATCTAGTCACCTCAGCAGTGAATCAGCTAGAGTGGGGATGCTGGGATATATCCACGCTGATCTAGTCACCTCACCAGTGAATCAGCTAGAGTGGAGATGCTGGGATATATCCACGCCGATCTAGTCACCTCACCAGTGAATCCTCTAGAATGGAGATGCTGGGATATATCCACGCCGATCTCGTCACCTCAGCAGTGAATCAGCTAGAGTGGAGATGCTGGGATATATCCATGCCGATCTAGTAACCTCACCAGTGAATCGTCTAGACTGGAGATGCTGGAATATATCCACGCCGATCTAGTCACCTCACCAGTGAATCAGGTAGAATGGAGATGCTGGGATATATCCACGCCAATCTAGTCACCTCAGCAGTGAATCAGCTAGAGTGTAGATGCTGGGATATATCCACGCCGATCTAGTCACCTCACCAGTGAATCAGCTAGAGTGGAGATACTGGGATATATCCACGCCGATCTAGTCACCTCACCAGTGAATCAGCTACAATGGAGATGCTAGGATATATCCACGCCCATCTAGTCACCTCACCAGTGAATCAGCTAGAGTGGAGATGCTGGGATATATCCACGCTGATCTAGTCACCTCACCAGTGAATCAGCTAGAGTGGAGATGCTGGGATATATCCTCGCCGATCTAGCCACCTCACCAGTGAATCAGCTAAAGTGGAGATGCGGGGATATATCCACCGATCTAGTCACCTCACCAGTGAATCGTCTAGAGTGGAGATGCTGGGATATATCCGCCGATCTAGTCACCTCACCAGTGAATCAGCTAGAGTGGAGATGCTGGGATATATCCACGCCGATCTAGCCACCTCAGCAGTAAATCGTCTAGAGTGGAGATGCTGGGATATATCCATGCCGATTTAGTAACCCCACCAGTGAATCGTCTAGACTGGAGATGCTGGAATATATCCACGCCGATCTAGTCACCTCACCAGTGAATAAGCTAGAATGGAGATGCTGGGATATATCCACGCCAATCTAGTCACCTCACCAGTGAATCAGCTAGAGTGGAGATGCTGGGATATATCCACGCTGATCTAGTCACCTCACCAGTGAATCAGCTAGAGTGGAGATGCTGGGATATATCCACGCTGATCTAGTCTCCTCACCAGTGAATCAGCTAGAATGGAGATGCTGGGATATATCCACGCCGATCTAGTCACCTCAGCAGTGAATCAGCTAGAGTGGAGATGCGGGGATATATCCACCGATCTAGTCACCTCACCAGTGAATCGTCTAGAGTGGAGATGCTGGGATATATACACGCCGATCTAGTCACCTCACCAGTGAATCAGCTAGAGTGGAGATGCAGGGATATATCCACGCTGATCTAGTCACCTCACCAGTGAATCAGCTAGAGTGGAGATGCTGGGATATATCCGCCGATCTAGTCACCTCACCAGTGAATCAGCTAGAGTGGAGATGCTGGGATATATCCGCCGATCTAGTCACCTCAGCAGTGAATCAGCTAGAGTGGGGATGCTGGGATATATCCACACTGATCTACTCACCTCACCAGTTAATCAGCTAGAGTGGAGATGCAGGGATATATCCACGCTGATCTAGTCACCTCACCAGTGAATCAGCTAGAGTGGAGATGCTGGGATATATCCACGCCGATCTAGTCACCTCACCAGTGAATCAGCTAGAGTGGAGATGCTGGGATATATCCACACTGATCTACTCACCTCACCAGTTAATCAGCTAGAGTGGAGATGCAGGGATATATCCACGCTGATCTAGTCACCTCACCAGTGAATCAGCTAGAGTGGAGATGCTGAGATATATCCACGCCAATCTAGTCACCTCAGCAGTGAATCAGCTAGAATGGAGATGCTGGGATATATCCACGCCGATCTAGTCACCTCAGCAGTGAATCAGCTAGAGTGGAGATGCGAGGATTAATCCACGCCGATCTAGTCACCTCACCAGTGAATCAGCTAGAGTGGGGATGCTGGGATATATCCACGCCGATCTAGTCACCTCACCAGTGAATCAGCTAGAGTGGAGATGCTGGAATATATCCATGCCGATCTAGTCACCTCACCAGTGAATCAGCTAGAGTGGGGATGCTGGGATATATCCACGCAGATCTAGTCACCTCAGTAGTGAATCAGCTAGAGTGGAGATGCTGGAATATATCCTCGCCGATCTAGTCACCTCAGCAGTGAATCAGCTAGAGTGGGGATGCTGGGATATATCCACGCTGATCTAGTCACCTCACCAGTGAACCGTCTAGAGTGGAGATGCTGGAATATATCCTCGCCGATCTAGTCACCTCACCAGTGAATCAGCTAGAGTGGAGATGCTGGGATACATCCACGCTGATCTAGTCACCTCTCCAGTGAATCAGCTAGAACGGAGATGCTGGATATATCCACGCCGATCTAGTAACCTCACCAGTGAACCGTCTAGACTGGAGATGCTGGAATATATCCACGCCGATCTAGTCACCTCACCAGTGAATCAGCTAGAATGGAGATGCTGGGATATATCCACGCCGATCTAGTCACCTCACCAGTGAACCGTCTAGAGTGGGGATGCTGGAATATATCCACGCTGATCTAGTCACCTCACCAGTGAATCAGCTAGAGTGGAGATGCTGGGATATAGCCACGCCAATCTAGTCACCTCAGCAGTGAATCAGCTAGAATGGAGATGCTGGGATATATCCACGCCAATCTAGTCACCTCACCAGTGAATCAGCTAGAGTGGAGATGCTGGAATATATCCTCGCCGATCTAGTCACCTCAGCAGTGAATCAGCTAGAGTGGAGATGCTGGGATATATCCACGCAGATCTAGTCACCTCACCAGTGAATCAGCTAGAGTGGAGATGCTGGGATATATCCACGCCGCTCTAGTCACCTCACCAGTGAACCGTCTAGAGTGGAGATGCTGGGATATATCCACGCCGATCTAGTCACCTCACCAGTGAATCAGCTAGAGTGGGGATGCTGGGATATATCCTCGCCGATCTAGTCACCTCACCAGTGAATCAGCTAGAATGGAGATGCTGGGATATATCCACGCCGATCTAGTCACCTCACCAGTGAATCAGCTAGAATGGAGATGCTGGGATATATCCACGCCAATCTAGTCACCTCACCAGTGAATCAGCTAGAGTGGAGATGCTGTGATATATCCACGCTGATCTAGTCACCTCACCAGTGAATCAGCTAGAGTGGAGATGCTGGGATATATCCACGCTGATCTAGTCACCTTACCAGTGAATCCTCTAGAATGGAGATGCTGGGATATATCCAAGCCGATCTAGTCACCTCACCAGTGAACCGTCTAGACTGGAGATGCTGGAATATATCCACGCCGATCTAGTCACCTCACCAGTGAATCAGCTAGAATGGAGATGCTGGGATATATCCACGCCAATCTAGTCATCTCACCAGTGAATCAACTAGAGTGAAGATGCTGGGATATATCCACGCTGATCTAGTCACCTCACCAGTGAATCAGCTAGAGTGGAGATGCTGGGATATATCCACGCTGATCTAGTCACCTCACCAGTGAATCAACTAGAATGGAGATACTGGGATTTATCCACGCCGATCTAGTCACCTCAGCAGTCAATCAGCTAGAGTGGAGATGCGGGGATATATCCACCGATCTAGTCACCTCACCAGTGAATCGTCTAGACTGGAGATGCTGGGATATATCCACGCCGATCTAGTCACCTCAGCAGTGAATCAGCTAGAGTGGAGATGCTGGGATATATCCACGCCGATCTAGTCACCTCACCAGTGAATCAGCTAGAGTGGAGATACTGGGATATATCCACGACCATCTAGTCACCTCACCAGTGAATCAGCTAGAGTGGAGAAGCTGGGATATATCCACGCTGATCTAGTCACCTCACCAGTGAATCAGCTAGAGTGGAGATGCTGGGATATATCCTCGCCGATCTAGTCACCTCACCAGTGAATCAGCTTAAGTGGAGATGCGGGGATATATCCACCGATCTAGTCACCTCACCAGTGAATCGTCTAGAGTGGAGATGCTGGGATATATCCACGCCGATCTAGTCACCTCACCAGTGAATCAGCTAGAATGGAGATGCTGGGATATATCCACGCAGATCTAGTCACCTCAGCAGTGAATCAGCTAAAGTGGAGATGCGGGGATATATCCACCGATCTAGTCACCGCACCAGTGAATCGTCTAGAGTGGAGATGCTGGGATATATCCACGCCGATCTAGTCACCTCACCAGTGAATCAGCTAGAGTGGAGATGCTGGGATATATCCACGCCGATCTAGTCACCTCACCAGTGTATCAGCTAGAGTGGAGATGCTGGGATATATCCGCCGATCTAGTCAACTCAAAAGTAAATCAGCTAGAGTGGAGATGCTGGGATATATCCACGCCGATCTAGTCACCTCACCAGTGAATCAGCTAGAGTGGAGATGCTGGGATATATCCACGCCGATCTAGTCACCTCAGCAGTGAATCAGCTAGAGTGGGAATGCTGGGATATATCCACGCCAATCTAGTCACCTCACCAGTGAATCGTCTAGAGTGGAGATGCTGGGATATATCCATGCCGATTTAGTAACCTCACCAGTGAATCGTCTAGACTGGAGATGCTGGAATATATCCACGCCGATCTAGTCACCTCACCAGTGAATCAGCTAGAATGGAGATGCTGGGATATATCCACGCCAATCTAGTCACCTCACCAGTGAATCAGCTAGAGTGGAGATGCTGGGATATATCCACGCTGAACTAGTCACCTCACCAGTGAATCAGCTAGAGTGGAGATGCTGGGATATATCGACGCTGATCTAGTCACCTCACCAGTGAATCAGCTAGAATGGAGATGCTGGGATATATCCACGCTGATCTAGTCACCTCAGCAGTGAATCAGCTAGAGTGGAGATGCGGGGATATATCCACCGATCTAGTCACCTCACCAGTGAATCGTCTAGAGTGGAGATGCTGGGATATATCCACGCCGATCTAGTCACCTCAGCAGTGAATCAACTAGAGTGGAGATGCTGGGATATATCCACGCCGATCTAGTCACCTCACCAGTGAATCAGCTAGAGTGGAGATTCTGGAATATATCCACGCTGATCTAGTCACCTCACCAGTGAATCAGCTAGAGTGGAGATGCTGGGATATATCCACGCCGATCTAGTCACCTCAGCAGTGAATTAGCTTGAGTGGAGATGCTGGAATATATTCTCGCCGATCTAGTCACCTCACCAGCGAATGGTCTAGAGTGGAGATGCTGGAATATATCCTCGCCGATCTAGTCACCTCAGCAGTGAATCAGCTAGAGTGGAGATGCTGGGATATATCCACGCCGATCTATTCACCTCACCAGTGAATCAGCTAGAGTGGAGATGCTGGGATATATCCACGACGATCTAGTCACCTCACCAGTGAATCAGCTAGAGTGGGGATGCTGGAATATATCCACGCTGATCTAGTCACCTCACCAGTGAATCAGCTAGAGTGGAGATGCTGGGATATATCCACGCCGATCTAATCACCTCACCAGTGAACCATCTAGAGTGGAAATGCTGGGATATATCCACGCTGATTTAGTCACCTCACCAGTGAATCAGCTAGAGTGGAGATGCTGGGATATATCCACGCTGATCTAGTCACCTCACCAGTGAATCAGCTAGAGTGGGGATGCTGGGATATATCCTGCCGATCTAGTCACTTCAGCAGTGAATCGTCTAGAGTGGGGATGCTGGAATATATCCACGCCGATCTAGTCACCTCACCAGTGAATCAGCTAGAGTGGGGATGCTGGAATATATCCACGCCGATCTAGTCACCTCACCAGTGAATCAGCTAGAGTGGAGATGCTGGGATATATCCACGCTGATCTAGTCACCTCACCAGTGAATCAGCTAGAGTGGAGATGCTGGGATATATCCACGCTGATCTAGTCACCTCACCAGTGAATCCTCTAGAATGGAGATGCTGGGATATATCCAAGCCGATCTAGTTAACTCAGCAGTGAATCAGCTAGAGTGGAGATGCTGGGATATATCCATGCCGATCTAGTAACCTCACCAGTGAACCGTCTAGACTGGAGATGCTGGAATATATCCACGCCGATCTAGTCACCTCACCAGTGAATCAGCTAGAATGGAGATGCTGGGATATATCCACGCCAATCTAGCAAACTCACCAGTGAATCAACTAGAGTGGAGATGCTGGGATATATCCACGTTGATCTAGTCACCTCACCAGTGAATCAGCTAGAGTGGAGATGCTGGGATATATCCACGCCGATCTAGTCACCTAACCAGTGAACCGTCTAGAGTGGGGATGCTGGAATATATCCACGCTGATCTAGTCACCTCACCAGTGAATCAGTTAGAGTGGAGATGCTGGGATATATCCACGCCAATCTAGTCACCTCACCAGTGAATCAGCTAGAATGGAGATGCTGGGATATATCCACGCCAATCTAGTCACCTCACCAGTGAATCAGCGAGAGTGGAGATGCTGGAATATATCCTCGCCGATCTAGTCACCTCAGCAGTGAATCAGCTAGAGTGGAGATGCTGGGATATATCCACGCAGATCTAGTCACCTCACCAGTGAATCAGCTAGAGTGGAGATGCTGGGATATATCCACGCCGATCTAGTCACCTCACCAGTGAACCATCTAGAGTGGAGATGCTGGGATATATCCACGCCGATCTAGTCACCTCACCAGTGAATCAGCTAGAGTGGGGATGCTGGGATATATCCTCGCCGATCTAGTCACCTCACCAGTGAATCAGCTAGAATGGAGATGCTGGGATATATCCACGCCGATCTAGTCACCTCACCAGTGAATCAGCTAGAATGGAGATGCTGGGATATATCCACGCCAATCTAGTCACCTCACCAGTGAATCAGCTAGAGTGGAGATGCTGTGATATATCCACGCTGATCTAGTCACCTCACCAGTGAATCAGCTAGAGTGGAGATGCTGGGATATATCCACGCTGATCTAGTCACCTTACCAGTGAATCCTCTAGAATGGAGATGCTGGGATATATCCAAGCCGATCTAGTCACCTCACCAGTGAACCGTCTAGACTGGAGATGCTGGAATATATCCACGCCGATCTAGTCACCTCACCAGTGAATCAGCTAGAATGTAGATGCTGGGATATATCCACGCCAATCTAGTCATCTCACCAGTGAATCAACTAGAGTGAAGATGCTGGGATATATCCACGCTGATCTAGTCACCTCACCAGTGAATCAGCTAGAGTGGAGATGCTGGGATATATCCACGCTGATCTAGTCACCTCACCAGTGAATGAACTAGAATTGAGATACTGGGATATATCCACGCCGATCTAGTCAACTCAGCAGTCAATCAGCTAGAGTGGAGATGCGGGGATATATCCACCGATCTAGTCACCTCACCAGTGAATCGTCTAGACTGGAGATGCTGGGATATATCCACGCCAATCTAGTCACCTCAGCAGTGAATCAGCTAGAGTGGAGATGCTGGGATATATCCACGCCGATCTAGTCACCTCACCAGTGAATCAGCTAGAGTGGAGATACTGGGATATATCCACGACCATCTAGTCACCTCACCAGTGAATCAGCTAGAGTGGAGAAGCTGGGATATATCCACGCTGATCTAGTCACCTCACCAGTGAATCAGCTAGAGTGGAGATGCTGGGATTTATCCTCGCCGATCTAGTCACCTCACCTGTGAATCAGCTAAAGTGGAGATGCGGGGATATATCCACCGATCTAGTCACCTCACCAGTGAATCGTCTAGAGTGGAGATGCTGGGATATATCCACGCCGATCTAGTCACCTCACCAGTGAATCAGCTAGAATGGAGATGCTGGGATATATCCACGCAGATCTAGTCACCTCAGCAGTGAATCAGCTAAAGTGGAGATGCGGGGATATATCCACCGATCTAGTCACTGCACCAGTGAATCGTCTAGAGTGGAGATGCTGGGATATATCCACGCCGATCTAGTCACCTCACCAGTGAATCAGCTAGAGTGGAGATGCTGGGATATATCCACGCCGATCTAGTCACCTCACCAGTGTATCAGCTAGAGTGGAGATGCTGGGATATATCCGCCGATCTAGTCAACTCAAAAGTAAATCAGCTAGAGTGGAGATGCTGGGATATATCCACGCCGATCTAGTCACCTCACCAGTGAATCAGCTAGAGTGGAGATGCTGGGATATATCCACGCCGATCTAGTCACCTCAGCAGTGAATCAGCTAGAGTGGGAATGCTGGGATATATCCACGCCAATCTAGTCACCTCACCAGTGAATCGTCTAGAGTGGAGATGCTGGGATATATCCATGCCGATTTAGTAAACTCACCAGTGAATCGTCTAGAATGGAGATGCTGGAATATATCCACGCCGATCTAGTCACCTCACCAGTGAATCAGCTAGAATGGAGATGCTGGGATATATCCACGCCAATCTAGTCACCTCACCAGTGAATCAGCTAGAGTGGAGATGCTGGGATATATCCACGCTGATCTAGTCACCTCACCAGTGAATCAGCTAGAGTGGAGATGCTGGGATATATCCACGCCGATCTAATCACCTCACCAGTGAACCATCTAGAGTGGGGATGCTGGAATATATCCACGCTGATCTAGTCACCTCACCAGTGAATCAGCTAGAGTGGAAATGCTGGGATATATCCACGCTGATTTAGTCACCTCACCAGTGAATCAGCTAGAGTGGAGATGCTGGGATATATCCACGCTGATCTAGTCACCTCACCAGTGAATCATCTAGAGTGGGGATGCTGGGATATATCCTGCCGATCTAGTCACTTCAGCAGTGAATCGTCTAGAGTGGGGATGCTGGAATATATCCACGCCGATCTAGTCACCTCACCAGTGAATCAGCTAGAGTGGGGATGCTGGAATATATCCACGCCGATCTAGTCACCTCACCAGTGAATCAGCTAGAGTGGAGATGCTGGGATATATCCACGCTGATCTAGTCACCTCACCAGTGAATCAGCTAGAGTGGAGATGCTGGGATATATCCACGCTGATCTAGTCACCTCACCAGTGAATCCTCTAGAATGGAGATGCTGGGATATATCCAAGCCGATCTAGTCAACTCAGCAGTGAATCAGCTAGAGTGGAGATGCTGGGATATATCCATGCCGATCTAGTAACCTCACCAGTGAACCGTCTAGACTGGAGATGCTGGAATATATCCACGCCGATCTCGTCACCTCACCAGTGAATCAGCTAGAATGGAGATGCTGGAATATATCCACGCCGATCTAGTCACCTCACCAGTGAATCAGCTAGAGTGGAGATGCTGGGATATATCCACGCTGATCTAGTCACCTCACCAGTGAATCAGCTAGAGTGGAGATGCTGGGATATATCCACGCTGATCTAGTGACCTCACCAGTGAATCCTCTAGAATGGAGATGCTGGGATATATCCACGCCGATCTAGTCACCTCAGCAGTGAATCAGCTAGAGTGGAGATGCTGGGATATATCCATGCCGATCTAGTAACCTCACCAGTGAAGCGTCTAGACTGGAGATGCTGGAATATATCCACGCCGATCTAGTCACCTCACCAGTGAATCAGGTAGAATGGAGATGCTGGGATATATCCACGCCAATCTAGTCACCTCAGCAGTGAATCAGCTAGAGTGGAGATGCTGGGATATATCCACGCCGATCTAGTCACCTCAGCAGTGAATCAGCTAGAGTGGGGATGCTGGGATATATCCACGCTGATCTAGTCACCTCACCAGTGAATCGTCTAGAGTGGGGATGCTGGGATATATCCACGCCGATCTAGTCAGCTCACCAGTGAACCATCTAGAGTGGAGATGCTGGGACATATCCAAGCCGATCTAGTCACCTCACCAGTGAATCGTCTAGAGTGGAGATGCTGGAATATATCCACGCCGATCTAGTCACCTCACCAGTGAATCAGGTAGAATGGAGATGCTGGGATATATCCACGCCAATCTAGTCACCTCAGCAGTGAATCAGCTAGAGTGTAGATGCTGGGATATATCCACGCCGATCTAGTCACCTCACCAGTGAATCAGCTAGAGTGGAGATACTGGGATATATCCACGCCGATCTAGTCACCTCACCAGTGAATCAGCTAGAATGGAGATGCTAGGATATATCCACGCCCATCTAGTCACCTCACCAGTGAATCAGCTAGAGTGGAGATGCTGGGATATATCCACGCTGATCTAGTCACCTCACCAGTGAATCAGCTAGAGTGGAGATGCTGGGATATATCCTCGCCGATCTAGTCACCTCACCAGTGAATCAGCTAAAGTGGAGATGCGGGGATATATCCACCGATCTAGTCACCTCACCAGTGAATCGTCTAGAGTGGAGATGCTGGGATATATCCACGCCGATCTAGTCACCTCACCAGTGAATCAGCTAGAATGGAGATGCTGGGATATATCCACGCCGATCTAGTCACCTCAGCAGTAGAGATGAGCGTTGTTCGACTCGAACTGTTCGCCAATCTCAAATTCGAGCTGTTTTGGGCGGTGTTCGAGCCGTTCGGCGAACACGAACGATTTGAGAAAAATTCGGCTGTTCGAAGTTATGTTCGATAACTGTTCGTGCACCAAAATCATAACTGGATTTTTTCTCAGTAATGATGAAAATTAATGTTAATACGCAGTTTGAGTGTACAGCGGGGTGGGGGGAGGGGCAGGGGATGGATCTCTGCAGGAATAATGAAGATCTCCATTTTTTTTTTCTCTTTCCCGCATTTACAGTGGGGAGGTGCAATCTGTCAGCCTATCAGCAGCGCACACACGGAGCGAAGTGCTTTTTTTCACACAAGCAAGGGCATGTGTAATTGGCAGTGTATGTCACATGTCCTTGCCCTATAAGACCCAGTCATTTTCCCCATCGCCACCATTTTCTCACTGCTGCAGCTGCGTGTTAGATGGCACCGCTGTTGCTGTGTGCGCTATACCTTGTTAATTTCAAGCCAATTTTCGCACAAATCTACAGATAGCTTGGGAGTAGGGAATAGTTGTGATTGCAGTCCTTTTAAGGACTAGGTTACAGCATTTCCTACGACTTTTATCAGGCAGGTCTGTGCTCTTAAATAGATAGATTGTGGGAGTAAAGACTAATTGTAATTGCAGTCCTTTTCAGGACTAGGTTACATCAGTTCCTATCAGTTTTTGCCAGGCAGGTCTGTGCCAGTGCTGTGCAAGTTTTTTCACAGCATTTGGCTGAATCTAGCAAAGCTAATCCTTTTTGGCCTATTGCAGAGTGTGTTAGTCAGTGGAGTAGCCTATCTGTGTTGCAAGATATACCACCTGTGTATAGAATACCAATTTTTTTACTGCACCTAGTGAAGTAAAATCTTTTGGGCATAGCATCATTCTATTAGTCCATCTATACTGACCTCCATCAGGTTGCAAATTAAAAATAATTTTTATCTGCATCTAGCTCTGAAAAAATATTTGGCCTTCTAGCAGTGTGTGGGACTTTCTCTATTAGTCCATCTATACTGACCTCCATCAGGTTGCAAATTAAAAATAATTTTTTGTCTGCATCTAGCTCTGAAAAAATATGTGGCCTTCTAGCAGTGTGTGGGACTTTCTCTATTAGTCCATCTATACTGACCTCCATCAGGTTGCAAATTCAAAATAATTTTTTGTCTGCATCTAGCTCTGAAAAAATATTTGGCCTTCTAGCAGTGTGTGGGACTTTCTCTATTAGTCCATCTATACTGACCTCCATCAGGTTGCAAATTAAAAATAATTTTTTATCTGCATCTACCTCTGAAAAAATATTTGGCCTTCTAGCTGTGTGTGGGACTTGTTCTATTAGTCCATCTATACTGACCTCCATCAGGTTGCAAACTGAATATAATTTTTTTCTGCATCTAGCTCTGAAAAAATATTTGGCCTTCTAGCAGTGTGTGGGACTTTCTCTATTAGTCCATCTATACTGACCTCCATCAGGTTGCAAATTAAAAATAATTTATATCTGCATCTAGCTCTGAAAAAATATTTGGCCTTCTAGCAGTGTGTGGGACTTTCTCTATTAGTCCATCTATACTGACCTCCATCAGGTTGCAAATTAAAAATAATTTTTTGTCTGCATCTAGCTCTGAAAAAATATTTGGCCTTCTAGCAGTGTGTGGGACTTTCTCTATTAGTCCATCTATACTGACCTCCATCAGGTTGCAAACTGAATATATTTTTTTTCTGCGTCTACCTCTGAAAAAATATTTGGGCTTCTAGCTGTGTGTAGGACTTGTTCTATTAGTCCATCTATACTGACCTCCATCAGGTTGCAAACTGAATACAATTTTTTTCTGCATCTACCTCTGAAAAAATATTTGGGCTTCTAGCTGTGTGTGGGACTTGTTCTATTAGTCCATCTATACTGACCTCCATCAGGTTGCAAATTGAATATAATTTTTTTCTGCATCTAACCCAGCCAATAGTTTTGGCCTAATACCACAGTTTGGCCACTCAGCTCTGCTCGGTTCCCATCCATTGTTTTTTTGTGCAAACAACTCCAGAGTTGTGAATTAGTTAACCACCAAAATGAGTGGAAAAAGGCCTGCTGCTGGTGGAAAGGGGAATAGGCGTGTTGGGAAGGGGAAAAAATGTTGTGTCCGTGGGGTAGGTGTTAAAGCAACAGTAACATCTGCAGAAGAAAGACCATCTTCCAGCCAAACTAAAATGTCTACTTCTTTTAGCGGACAATGTGATAAGATCCCTTTCTTACGGCCACGCCAATCGCTACAAATTCCAGATGAGGCACAAAAACAGCAGGTGCTTCAACGGATATCAAGTGCTCCTTTAAGTGGGCTCTCCTCCACATCAACTTCAACATCACAAATACTCCAGTCCTCAAAGGTGTCACCCCAATCGCACTTGCTTCCTCACAGCTCCCAAATCTCCAGCTGCCCGTCTGAGTATGAGGTAGAACAGATGGTTGAGTCTGCAGAGCTGTTTACTCATACTATAGCCTGGGAATCAGAGGTCGACTCCAGTGCTTCTGTGAATCCAGACGAGGAAATGATCTGCACTGATGCCCAGAATCTTTATGAGTCGGATCCAGGACCAGACGCAGAAGGTTCTGACCATAATGTAGACCCTCGTTCCCAAACTGTAACTCCTGTTGGTGGAGACAATGAGGAAGACGATGATGAGACTCAAATACCTGATTGGAGCGACAACTTTAGTTTTTTGTCAGGGCAGGAACAGGTTGGCTCTGAGGACGACGGGAGTGATAACGCACAGGGTGATGATGATGAGGTTGGAGATCCCACTTACTGTCAACCCACAGTCAGCCAAGAGATGAGGTCAGCAGAGGAGGTGGAGGAAGATGCTAGTGACGACGAGGTCAGGTTGCGCCTTCCTGGACAGAGACGTAGTACTGGAAGCACGTCAACAACTGCATCCTCAAACACAACCCTGCCTCTCACCACAAGTCGTGGGGGCTCTTCAGGTCGCATGGGTTCTAAGCCTTGCATAGCCTGGGCATTTTTTCAGATCGATAAAGATGACCCAACTCGTGTTATCTGTAACATTTGTCAGCAAAAGCTAAGTAGAGGCCAAAAAATACATAGTTTGATTACTTCATGCATGAACCGGCACATGGACATGAAGCATAAGTTGCAGTGGGAAGCTCAGTGTGCTACAATGCGGCCTAGCCGGCCGGGCCAACCACCGTCTGCCATATCTTGTGCATCCGCGGCCTCTTCATCCTCTGTGACTGGGGGGACAGCAGTCACACCTGTTTTGGGGCGCAGACCTGCCACCTCTTTACCCGCAACAGCCAGCGTGATTGGCAGGTCATCATTTTCTTTGGAGGTGGTAACACCAGCTGGTGTTGAGCGCTGTCCGACATCGATAGCACCACCTTTGGATCAAGGCAACCTAACATGTCCGCCTGCATCTTCCTCACAGACCGGCAGTTTGCCAGGGACACCCTTATCAACCCCGTCTAAGCACAATAGCCAGCCCTCGGTCCCTCAGATGTGGACAAGTAAAAGACCATTTCCTCCTAGCCATGAGAAAGCTAAGAGGTTGAATTTCACCATCTGCAAGCTCTTGGCTACAGAAATGCTGCCTTTCCGCCTGGTGGACACAGAGGATTTTCGAGACCTTATGTCCGTCGCAGTGCCCCAGTACCAGATGCCCAGTCGCCACTACTTCTCAAAGAAAGGTGTGCCTGCGCTCCACCAGCATGTCGCACACAACATCACCGCTTCTTTGAGAAACTCTGTGTGTGACAGGGTGCATTTCACCACAGACACTTGGACGAGTAGGCATGGACAGGGGCGTTACATGTCGCTGACTGGGCACTGGGTAACTATGGTGACAGCAGGACAAGGGGCTGCTGTCCAAGTCTTGCCGTCCCCACCAGTTGTGCGTCAATCCTCTTTATGTCAAAGTTCCTCCACTGCTTCTGCCTCCTCAACCTCCTCTCGGTCTTCCACCTGCACCCAAAGCCTGTCTGGTCATGCCACAAGCTTTCTAACCGCGCAGAAGGGATCCTGCACACCTCCTTACTATGCTGGCAGTAGGGCTCAACGTCATCAGGCGGTTTTTACTTTGAAATGTCTGGGAAATGTGAGTCACACAGCTGAGGAGTTGTGGTCAGCTCTGGAGAACCAATTTCATGAATGGTTGTCTCCACTGGACCTGAAACCAGGGAAGGCCGTGTGTGACAGTGCTGCAAACCTGGGTGCGGCCCTTCGCCGGGGCAATGTCACACACGTGCCTTGTATGGCTCACGTGTTGAACCTGGTTGTCCAGCAATTTTTAGCCCACTATCCCAGACTAGATGGCCTTCTGCAGAGGGCACGGTCGCTGTGTGCTCACTTCCGTCGTTCGCATCCCGCAGCTCAGCGACTTACATCTCTACAGAAGTCGTTGGGCCTGCCACTTCACCGGCTAAAATGCGATGTGCCTACCCGGTGGAATTCAACTCTGCACATGTTGCAGCGACTGTGGCAGCACCGACAAGCCCTGGTGCAATACGTTCTGACGTATAGCCTGGGCCAACGAGATCCAGAGGTGGGGCAAATCACGCTGGAGGAGTGGTCTCAGATCAGGGACCTATGCACCCTTCTGCACAGTTTTGAAATGGCGACGAAGATGTTTAGTGCTGACGATGCCATTATCAGCATGACTATTCTAGTGATTTACATGCTGGAGCACATGTTAAACAGAATTCGGAGTCAGGTGGTGGCACAAGAGGAGGTGGAGGAAGTAGAGGAGGAGGAGTTGTATGCGGAAGGGCTAACATCTGCAAGGTCCAGACGGTCGGCAGCTCCAAGGCGGCAGGCATGTGAGGGTGGGGGAGATGGTTTTACCAGGGCGCATGGTAGCAGCCAAACTAGTGAGGAAGGTGCAGGAGCCCAGGAAGAAGTGGAGGACGAACTGATGGAAGACTCATCAGATGAGGGAGACCTTGATCACATTTCTGTTGTGCGAGGTTGGGGGGAGAGGACAGAGGAAGGAAGCATGATTGTTACCTCGCCACCAACACAACAGGGACTTGGTGCTCCTGGATGCGCAACACACATGAGTGCCTTCTTGCTGCACTACCTGCAACATGACCCTCGAATTGTGAGAATTAGAAATAATCCTGACTACTGGGTTGCCACACTGTTAGATCCCCGGTACAAAAGTAAATTTGCAGAAATTATTCCTGCCATAGAAAGGGATGCACGCATGCAGGAGTATCAGCAGAGACTGTTGCAGAATCTTACATGTGCTTTTCCACAAAACACCAGTGGTGCACGTAGTGAATCTCACAGTTCCAACTTGCCAACCGTGGGACCGTCAAGTGTTCAGCACTCAAACCGTAACAGAACCACAGTATCTGCTGGTAACATCAATTTTGCGGAATCATTTCACCACTTTTTTAGCCCATCCTTTGCAAGGCCACAGGAGACAAGAAGTCTGACACATAGTCAACGCCTAGAGACGATGGTACAGGAGTATCTCCAAGTAAACATTGAAGCCATGACTGTGTCACTGGACCCTTGCTCTTTTTGGGCTTCCAATCTGGATAAATGGCCGGAGCTAGACACTTACGCCTTGTAGATCTTGTCATGCCCCGCAGCCAGCGTTCTGTCTGAACGTGTGTTCAGCGCTGCTGGTGGTGTGCTGACAGATAAGCGCACGCGGCTCTCCACTGATAATGTAGACAGACTCACGTTCATAAAGATGAACAAATCATGGATCCGAAACGACTTTTCTACCCCTGTGTCATCCTGGGGAGAGTAAAAGCTTGATGATTGGTTAAAATCACCCTACCAACCGTTTTAAGCTTTCAAATTACTAATCATGTTTATCTGTATCTTGGCTGGAAAATAATTTGGGCTTTGTAGCAGTGTGCAGCACTGATTCTATTAGGCCATCTATAATAAGCTCCACCAGATGTAAAATTACTAATCATGTTTATCTGTATCTTGACTGGAAAATAATTTGGGCTTTGTAGCAGTGTGCAGCACTGATCCTATTAGGCCATCTATACTAAGCTCCACCACATTTAAAATTAATAATAATTTTTAGCTGCATCTAGCCCGGAAAATAATTTTGGGGCTCCGAGATGCGCAAGACACATAAGTGCCTTCTTGCTGCACTACCTGCAACATGACCCTCATATTGTCAGAATTCGAAGTAATCATGACTACTGGGTTGCCACACTCTTAGATCCCCCAAACTTTTCGATCAACCTTTTCATTTTAATAAAGACCAAAAAAATGGTCATTCTTGAAATTATAAGCATTAGCAGGTTATTAGAAACTGAAATCAAACAGTTTTCAACTCAAAACTTTATTCTAGGTGATGTTACATTTTCACATAGGACCCCTTGTTCGAAAGGAGCTTCTGAACTCTCTCGTCCATTGAATTTGTCAGGTTTTGGATGGTTTCTGCTTCAATTGTTTTGCATGAGGACAGAATACCCTCCCAGAGCTGTTGCTTAGATGTGAACTGCCTCCCACCATCATAGACACTCCTTTTGATGATGCTCCAGAGGTTCTGAATGGGGTAGAGGTCAGGGGAGCATGGGGGTCACACCATAAGTTTGTCCCCTTTTATGCCCATATCAGCCAGAGATGCAGATGTTTTATGTGCAGCATGAGATGGTGCATTATCATGCAAAAAAATGATCTTGCTGTGAAATACACGGTTCTTCTTCTTGAACCATGGCAGGAAGTGCTGTTTGAGAAAATCCACATACATTATGGAGTTCATCTTTAGCGCCTTCAGGGATCCTAAAGGGGTCGACAATCTCTCTTCCCATGATTCCAGCCCAAAACATTACTCCACCTCCTCCTTGTTGGCGCTGTAGCCGTGTTTGCGTGGGGTGTCCATCAACCAGCCATCCTCCACTCCATCCATCTGGACCATCGAGCGCTGCACGGCACTCATCCGTGAACAAAACAGTTTTGAAATCAGTCTTCATGTAATGTTTGGCCCACTGGAGCCGTTTCTGCTTGTGTGAAGTGGATAGAGGAGGTCGACAGGATGGCGTATGCACAGCTGCAAACCTCTGAAGGACCCTGCATCTTGTTGTTCAGGGGGACGTTGGAGGCACCAGCAGCTTCAAAAACTTGTCTGCTGCTATGACAAGGCTTTTTTGCCGCTGCTCTTTTAACCTGACGTAATTGCCTGTAGGAAAGAGTCCTCAATTTGCCCTTATCAGCACGCACACGTGTTTACTGTGAATCAGCTACATACTTCTTGATTGCCAAGACACTTCATCCTGATCATCGCACAATGTTGATTGTAGTCATGCCTTGACCTAAACACTCCACAATTTGTTGCTTCTCAGCAGCCGACACATCCTTTTTCTTTCCCATTTTGGCAGAAAATGTAGGCTGCTTAATAATGTGAGACAGCCTTCTTAAGTAGTCTTGCCTTTCATTGGACACACCTGCCAAACTAATTAGCACAGGTGTCTGCAATTGCTTACAGTGATATAAAGAGCCCTGACACACATCACCATCAATGAGTTTAACTGACAAACAAACAAATTCTTCCCTTATCACTCCTAAACACTTTTTGCATAATAATTTGGAACACAGTGTACATGTGCTTTTCCACAAAACACCAGTGGTTCACGTAGTGAATCTTACAGTTCTAACCTGCCAACCGTGGTCTGTATGGAGTTGTTCAATAAAGGGCCCAAAATTAAGATAACATATATGGGAGAGGTCTCTATGAATAGGAATTCCTAAGTATTTGATACTCTGTGAGGGCCAGGCAAAGGGAAAGTTGGACTGGATGGAATCCTATATGGATTTGGGGAGGGAGACATCGAGGGCCTCAGACTTCGCTGCATTGATTTTAAAATTTGACCATGTAACAAAGTGATCTATTTCAGCCATAACAGCATGGATGGATATATGTGATTGAGTGATATATACTAGGACATCATCAGCAAATAGAGAGCACTTGTACTCGGTGCCTCCCACCTCAATCCACCTAATATTGGGGTTATGGCGAATTGATGAGAGCAGGTGCTCCGTCACTAGGATGTATAAGAGAGGGGACAGAGGACATCCCTGCCTTGTCCCATTGGTGATTGTGAAAGGTGATGAAAATGTTCTGATGCACCCCCTGGGCCTTGGGACACCCGGAGCCGGACCCTTTTTGGTGGATGCTGGTGGTTGTAGTCTTCGTGGCGGCGACCCGGTTCCATGGCTCAGGGTGGTCAAACCAGTGGCGGAACTATTTATGTGGTTTTGATGTTTAAATGTCCGACTACGCCACCCGTGGATTGCGGTCAGAGTGAACCGCCGCTGCAGGGCAGACCGCTGAGGCTGGTGTTGTGGGTGCAGCAGAGCGTAGCATAACTCCCCAGGAGTATAGCCTCAGGGCAGTGTATGCGGAGGATGGGGGTGATGGTGCAGGGCAGCAGCAGTAACGACACGGAGTCAGTGATGCAGTCCAGGGCCTTTACTCACAGTTCTTATTATCCAGACCACGTCTGCAGGTAACGGCTGCCCACGTCGTACTGTGCTCACCAGGTGAGGGGCTCAGACAACTCCCAGATAACTTTGGAGCGCTTCACAGGACCCCCTTTGTGTGTCCTTTGTCTGGCCTTTCTTACCAACCCTTCTGTCCGGCTGCCTTGGGCCTCCTCTTGGTAAACTTGGCGCCAGTTTCCCTGACCCTATGTGGTGCCTTCCTAGCGGGTGTAGCGAGGGGCTGCGCCACATAAAATGTCACAGCCTCCGGTTTCTAGCTGAGAGTCGTTTCCTGCCTCCACTAGTTTTGGGTACCGGTCTCCCCCTTTGGCCTGACCCCTCCACGCAGGTGGATTCGGGCGTGCGGTGGCGACTCACCCGTCCGCACCCCTGGGATCCCTTCATTCCTCATTCCTGGAGCCTTCTCCGCTCCTCTTCCTTCCTTCTCCCTCTTCCAGGCCTGGGCCTCTGTTACTAGGCCCGCCTCCGGAGCAGAACTCATGCAGAGCCCCTGCTCCCTGCCACTTCTGCTCAGACTTCTCTGCACTGAACTAAGATGGTGCCCACCTTTTATACTCCCTTCTAAATGCACCCAGGAACTGCTTCCTCCCTGCTCCTGCACTACAGGGTTCCCCTTCCTCAGTGTTCCCTCCCCCCACTCCAGCCAGGGACAGGGACTGTCGTGCCCATCTCAGAGGCATATTGGTCGCCCTGCCCCACGGCAATGTGGTGTAATGCATGCAGGTGTCGGGTCCTGATCCACACTCCATCCTTACCTGAGAGTGAGATATCACACCTCTGGGTGAGGTGCAATACCTCTGTAGCAACCGAGCCCTCAGGGTGCTACAGTTCCATATATCTTCAGCCTAGGTGACGTATTGTGATACAGGGCCGTGATTTTGGCTATAAAAGGGTCCCCTAGACCCCTACCCCAAGCTTTTTAAGAGCATCATATATGGCGTGCCAGGAGACTCTATGGAATGCTTTCTCAGCATCCAACGAGAGTATCTAATTACAAATTTTTAACTGCATCTAGCCCAGGAAATACTTTGTGCCTAGTAGCAGTGTCTGCTAGTCAGCGGATTATCCCGGCTGTTAAGCAAGCTACACCACCTGTAGTTTGGACACTTAATTTTTTCAAAGGAAATGCTTCGGGACCACAGGATACTCAGTGAAGAGCATCAGGAGGAACCCCAAGGCATAGGGGCTGGGACTGGCAGTAGGATGCCTTGCGGTGGACAGCCGAGCTCGATCCTTATAAAAGCTTTTTAACTACAGCAGCTTTAGTGGACGCTACTGGAGCTGGAATTACGCGGCTGCTGGCATGAGACTTGCCCTCCAATAGATCCTTGTAAATGGATTTAAAGTGTATTCATTCAAATTAGAGAGACAATTTAAATTAAAAAGCTTAGAGCTGCCTCCACCACAGGGGGGCTCGCTCGACCCACCAGCGGACAGGCACCAGTATTGGGAGAGGGGGGCTGGCCGTCAGGGTTCACCGCGGCTCTGGCACAAACCCGGCGACACGGAGGTGGCACGGGCAGGAGCGGACTGAACGTGTCAGCTTCTCACTTTTTGGATTTTAGAAGGGCATGATATGCCTATATCTGTGTCTCCCCCTCCTTTTACTCCTCCACCTCTTTTCTTTTCGCATGACTATATGTACTTGTCACTTTTCCATGTGTTAGCTGTGTCTTCTGAGCAGTTTGTCAGCTTTTGGACACCTTTGAAGGTGTTTTCTATGTGTTTCTATGTGTTTTTGTTTGCCTGCCATTGGTTTTAACGGTGTTCGAAGGTGTTCGACGAACAGTTTGGTGAACACACGGGTGTTCGACGAACCGAACCAAACTCGAACACTACGGGGGTGGCTCAACACTACTCAGCAGTGAATCAGCTAGAGTGGAGATGCGGGGATATATCCACCGATCTAGTCACCTCACCAGTGAATCAGCTAGAGTGGGGATGCTGGGATATATCCAGGCCGATGTAGTCACCTCACCAGTGAATCAGCTAGAGTGGAGATGCTGGGATATATCCACGCTGATCTAGTCACCTCACCAGTGAATCAGCTAGAGTGGGGATGCTGGGATATATCCTGCCGATCTAGTCACCTCAGCAGTGAATCGTCTAGAGTGGGGATGCTGGAATATATCCACGCCGATCTAGTCACCTCACCAGTGAATCAGCTAGAGTGGGGATGCTGGAATATATCCACGCCGATCTAGTCACCTCACCAGTGAATCAGCTAGAGTGGAGAAGCTGGAATATATCCACGCCGATCTAGTCACCTCACCAGTGAATCAGCTAGAATGGAGATGCTGGGATATATCCACGCCAATCTAGTCACCTCACCAGTGAATCAGCTAGAGTGGAGATGTTGGGATATATCCACGCTGATCTAGTCACCTCACCAGTGAATCAGCTAGAGTGGAGATGCTGGGATATATCCACGCCGATCTAGTCACCTCACCAGTGAATTAGCTAGAGTGGAGATACTGGGATATATCCACGCCCATCTACTCACCTCACAAGTGAATCAGCTAGAGTGGAGATGCTGGGATATATCCACGTTGGTCTAGTCACCTCTCCAGTGAATCAGCTAGAGTGGAGATGCTGGGATATATCCTCGCCGATCTAGTCACCTCACCAGTGAATCAGCTAAAGTGGAGATGCGGGGATATATCCACCGATCTAGTCACCTCACCAGTGAATCGTCTAGAGTGGAGATGCTGGGATATATCCACGCCGATCTAGTCACCTCACCAGTGAATCAGCTAGAGTGGAGATGCTGGGATATATCGGCCGATCTAGTCAACTCACCAATGAATCAGCTAGAGTGGAGATGCTGGTATATATCCACGCCGATCTAGTCACCTCACCAGTGAATCAGCTAGAGTGGAGATGCTGGGATATATCCACGTCGATCTAGTCACCTCAGCAGTGAATCAGCTAGAGTGGGGATGCTGGGATATATCCACGCCAATCTAGTCACCTCACCAGTGAATCGTCTAGAGTGGAGATGCTGGGATATATCGATGCCGAATTAGTAACCTCACCAGGGAATCAGCTAGAGTGGAGATGCTGGGATATATGCACGCCGATCTAGTCACCTCAGCAGTGAATCAGCTAGAGTGGGGATGCTGGGATATATCCACGCCGATCTAGTCACCTCAGCAGTGAATCAGCTAGAGTGGGGATGCTGGGATATATCCACGCCGATCTAGTCACCTCACCAGTGAATCGTCTAGAGTGGAGATGCTGGAATATATCCTCGCCGATTTAGTCACCTCACCAGTGAATCACCTAGAGTGGAGATGCTGGGATATATCCACGCCGATCTAGTCACCTCACCAGTGAATCGTCTACAGTGGGGATGCTGGGATATATCCACGCCGATCTAGTCACCTCACCAGTGAATCGTCTAGAGTGGAGATGCTGGAATATATCCTCGCCGATCTAGTCACCTCACCAATGAATCAGCTAGAGAGGAGATGCTGGGATATATCCACGCCGATCTAGTCACCTCAGCAGTGAATCAGCTAGAGTGGAGATGCTGGGATATATCCACGCTGATCTAGTCACCTCACCAGTGAATCGTCTAGAGTGGAGATGCTGGGATATATCCATGCCGATCTAGTAACTTCACCAGTGAACAGTCTAGATTGGAGGTGCCGGAATATATCCACGCCGATCTAGTCACCTCAGCAGTGAATCAGGTAGAATGGAGATGCTGGGATATATCCACGCCAATCTAGTCACCTCACTAGTAAAACAGCTAGAGTGGAGATGCTGGGATATATCCAAGCTGATCTAGTCACCTCAGCAGTGAATCAGCTAGAGTGGAGATGAGGGGATATATCCACGCTGATCTAGTCACCTCACCAGTGAATCGTCTAGAGTGGAGATGCTGGGATATATCCACGCCGATCTAGTCACCTCAGCAGTGAATCAGCTAGAGTGGGGATGCTGGGATATATCCACGCCGATCTAGTCACCTCAGCAGTGAATCAGCTAAAGTGGAGATGCGAGGATATATCCACCGATCTAGTCACCTCACCAGTGAATCGTCTAGAGTGGAGATGCTGGGATATATCCACGCCGATCTAGTCACCTCACCAGTGAATCAGCTAGAGTGGAGATGCTGGGATATATCCACGCCGATCTAGTCACCTCACCAGTTAATCAGCTAGAGTGGAGATGCTGGGATATATCCGCCGATCTAGTCAACTCACCAGTGAATCAGCTAGAGTGGAGATGCTGGTATATATCCACGCCGATCTAGTCACCTCACCAGTGAATCAGCTAGAGTGGAGATGCTGGGATATATCCACGCCAATCTAGTCACCTCAGCAGTGAATCAGCTAGAGTGGGGATGCTGGGATATATCCACGCCAATCTAGTCACCTCACCAGTGAATCGTCTAGAGTGGAGATGCTGGGATATATCCATGCCGATTTAGTAACCTCACCAGTGAATCAGCTAGAATGGAGATGCTGGGAGATATCCACGCCAATCTAGTCACCTCACCAGTGAATCAGCTAGAGTGGAGATGCTGGGATATATCCACGCTGATCTAGTCACCTCACCAGTGAATCAACTAGAGTGGAGATGCTGGGATACATCCACGCTGATCTAGTCACCTCACCAGTGAATCAGCTAGAGTGGAGATGCTGGGATATATCCACGCCGATCTAGTCACCTCACCAGTGAATCAGCTAAAGTGGAGATGCGGGGATATATCCACCGATCTAGTCACCTCACCAGTGAATCGTCTAGAGTGGAGATGCTGGGATATATCCACGCCGATCTAGTCACCTCACCAGTGAATCAGCTAAAGTGGAGATGCGAGGATATATCCACCGATCTAGTCACCTCACCAGTGAATCGTCTAGAGTGGAGATGCTGGGATATATCCACGCCGATCTAGTCACCTCACCAGTGAATCAGCTAGAGTGGAGATGCTGGGATATATCCACGCCGATCTCGTCACCTCAGCAGTGAATCAGCTAAAGTGGAGATGCGGGGATATATCCACCGATCTAGTCACCTCACCAGTGAATCGTCTAGAGTGGAGATGCTGGGATATATCCACGCCGATCTAGTCACCTCACCAGTGAATCAGCTAGAGTGGAGATGCTGGGATATATCCACACCGATCTAGTCACCACAGCAGTGAATCAGCTAGAGTGGGGATGCTGGGATATATCCACGCCAATCTAGTCACCTCACCAGTGAATCGTCTAGAGTGGAGATGCTGGGATATATCCATGCCGATTTAGTAACCTCACCAGTGAATCAGCTAGAATGGAGATGCTGGGATATATCCACGCCAATCTAGTCACCTCACCAGTGAATCAGCTAGAGTGGAGATGCTGGGATATATCCACGCTGATGTAGTCACCTCACCAGTGAATCAACTAGAGTGGAGATGCTGGGATACATCCACGCTGATCTAGTCACCTCACCAGTGAATCAGCTAGAGTGGAGATGCTGGGATATATCCACGCCGATCTAGTCACCTCAGCAGTGAATCAGCTAGAGTGGAGATGGGGGGATATATCCACGCCGATCTAGTCACCTCACCAGTGAATCAGCTAGAGTGCGGATGCTGGGATATATCCAGGCCTATCTAGTCACCTCACCAGTGAATCAGCTAGCGTGTAGATGCTGGGATATATCCACGCCGATCTAGTCACCTCAGCAGTGAATCAGCTAGAGTGGGGATGCTGGGTTATATCCACGCCGATCTAGTCACCTCACTAGTGAATCGTCTAGAGTGGAGATGTTGGAATATATCCTCGCCGATCTAGTCACCTCACCAGTGAATCAGCTAGAGTGGAGATGCTGGGATATATCCACGCCGATCTAGTCACCTCAGCAGTGAATCCGCTAGAGTGGGGATGCTGGGATATATCCACGCCAATCTAGTCACCTCACCAGTGAATCAGCTAGAGTGGAGATGCTGGGATATATCCACGCTGATCTAGTCACCTCACCAGTGAATCAACTAGAGTGGAGATGCTGGGATACATCCACGCTGATCTAGTCACCTCACCAGTGAATCAGCTAGAGTGGAGATGCTGGGATATATCCACGCCGATCTAGTCAACTCACCAGTGAATCAGCTAGAGCGGAGATGCTGGGATATATCCACGCCGATCTAGTCACCTCAGCAGTGAATCAGCTAGAGTGGAGATGGGGGGATATATCCACGCCGATCTAGTCACCTCACCAGTTAATCAGCTAGAGTGGAGATGCTGGGATATATCCGCCGATCTAGTCAACTCACCAGTGAATCAGCTAGAGTGGAGATGCTGGTATATATCCACGCCGATCTAGTCACCTCACCAGTGAATCAGCTAGAGTGGAGATGCTGGGATATATCCACGCCAATCTAGTCACCTCAGCAGTGAATCAGCTAGAGTGGGGATGCTGGGATATATCCACGCCAATCTAGTCACCTCACCAGTGAATCGTCTAGAGTGGAGATGCTGGGATATATCCATGCCGATTTAGTAACCTCACCAGTGAATCAGCTAGAATGGAGATGCTGGGAGATATCCACGCCAATCTAGTCACCTCACCAGTGAATCAGCTAGAGTGGAGATGCTGGGATATATCCACGCTGATCTAGTCACCTCACCAGTGAATCAACTAGAGTGGAGATGCTGGGATACATCCACGCTGATCTAGTCACCTCACCAGTGAATCAGCTAGAGTGGAGATGCTGGGATATATCCACGCCGATCTAGTCACCTCACCAGTGAATCAGCTAAAGTGGAGATGCGGGGATATATCCACCGATCTAGTCACCTCACCAGTGAATCGTCTAGAGTGGAGATGCTGGGATATATCCACGCCGATCTAGTCACCTCACCAGTGAATCAGCTAAAGTGGAGATGCGAGGATATATCCACCGATCTAGTCACCTCACCAGTGAATCGTCTAGAGTGGAGATGCTGGGATATATCCACGCCGATCTAGTCACCTCACCAGTGAATCAGCTAGAGTGGAGATGCTGGGATATATCCACGCCGATCTCGTCACCTCAGCAGTGAATCAGCTAAAGTGGAGATGCGGGGATATATCCACCGATCTAGTCACCTCACCAGTGAATCGTCTAGAGTGGAGATGCTGGGATATATCCACGCCGATCTAGTCACCTCACCAGTGAATCAGCTAGAGTGGAGATGCTGGGATATATCCACACCGATCTAGTCACCACAGCAGTGAATCAGCTAGAGTGGGGATGCTGGGATATATCCACGCCAATCTAGTCACCTCACCAGTGAATCGTCTAGAGTGGAGATGCTGGGATATATCCATGCCGATTTAGTAACCTCACCAGTGAATCAGCTAGAATGGAGATGCTGGGATATATCCACGCCAATCTAGTCACCTCACCAGTGAATCAGCTAGAGTGGAGATGCTGGGATATATCCACGCTGATGTAGTCACCTCACCAGTGAATCAACTAGAGTGGAGATGCTGGGATACATCCACGCTGATCTAGTCACCTCACCAGTGAATCAGCTAGAGTGGAGATGCTGGGATATATCCACGCCGATCTAGTCACCTCAGCAGTGAATCAGCTAGAGTGGAGATGGGGGGATATATCCACGCCGATCTAGTCACCTCACCAGTGAATCAGCTAGAGTGCGGATGCTGGGATATATCCAGGCCTATCTAGTCACCTCACCAGTGAATCAGCTAGAGTGTAGATGCTGGGATATATCCACGCCGATCTAGTCACCTCAGCAGTGAATCAGCTAGAGTGGGGATGCTGGGTTATATCCACGCCGATCTAGTCACCTCACTAGTGAATCGTCTAGAGTGGAGATGTTGGAATATATCCTCGCCGATCTAGTCACCTCACCAGTGAATCAGCTAGAGTGGAGATGCTGGGATATATCCACGCCGATCTAGTCACCTCAGCAGTGAATCCGCTAGAGTGGGGATGCTGGGATATATCCACGCCAATCTAGTCACCTCACCAGTGAATCAGCTAGAGTGGAGATGCTGGGATATATCCACGCTGATCTAGTCACCTCACCAGTGAATCAACTAGAGTGGAGATGCTGGGATACATCCACGCTGATCTAGTCACCTCACCAGTGAATCAGCTAGAGTGGAGATGCTGGGATATATCCACGCCGATCTAGTCAACTCACCAGTGAATCAGCTAGAGCGGAGATGCTGGGATATATCCACGCCGATCTAGTCACCTCAGCAGTGAATCAGCTAGAGTGGAGATGGGGGGATATATCCACGCCGATCTAGTCACCTCACCAGTGAATCAGCTAGAGTGCGGATGCTGGGATATATCCACGCCTATCTAGTCACCTCACCAGTGAATCAGCTAGAGTGGAGATGCTGGGATATATCCACGCCGACCTAGTCACCTCAGCAGTGAATCAGCTAGAGTGGGGATGCTGGGATATATCCACGCCGATCTAGTCACCTCACCAGTGAATCAGCTAGAGTGGATATGCTGGGATATATCCACGCTGATCTAGTCACCTCAGCAGTGAATCAGCTAGAGTGGGGATGCTGGGATATATCCACGCCAATCTAGTCACCTCACCAGTGAATCGTCTAGAGTGGAGATGCTGGGATATATCGATGCCGAATTGGTAACCTCACCAGGGAATCAGCTAGAGTGGAGATGCTGGGATATATGCACGCCGATCTAGTCACCTCAGCAGTGAATCAGCTAGAGTGGGGATGCTGGGATATATCCACGCCGATCTAGTCACCTCAGCAGTGAATCAGCTAGAGTGGGGATGCTGGGATATATCCACGCCGATCTAGTCACCTCACCAGTGAATCGTCTAGAGTGGAGATGCTGGAATATATCCTCGCCGATCTAGTCACCTCACCAGTGAATCACCTAGAGTGGAGATGCTGGGATATATCCACGCCGATCTAGTCACCTCACCAGTGAATCGTCTACAGTGGGGATGCTGGGATATATCCACGCCGATCTAGTCACCTCACCAGTGAACCATCTAGAGTGGAGATGCTGGGATATATCCAAGCCGATCTAGTCACCTCACCAGTGAATCGTCTAGAGTGGAGATGCTGAAATATATCCTCGCCGATCTAGTCACCTCACCAATGAATCAGCTAGAGAGGACATGCTGGGATATATCCACGCCGATCTAGTCACCTCAGCAGTGAATCAGCTAGGGTGGGGATGCTGGGATATATCCACGCCGATCTAGTCACCTCACCAGTGAATCGTCTAGAGTGGGGATGCTGGGATATATCCACGCCGATCTAGTCACCTCAGCAGTGAATCATCTAGAGTGGAGATGCTGGGATATATCCACGCTGATCTAGTCACCTCACCAGTGAATCGTCTAGAGTGAAGATGCTGGGATATATCCACGCTGATCTAGTCACCTCAGCAGTGAATCAGCTAGAGTGGGGATGCTGGGATATATCCACGCCGATCTAGTCACCTCACCAGTGAATCGTCTAGACTGGAGATGCTGGAATATATCCTCGCCGATCTAGTCACCTCACCAGTGAATCACCTAGAGTGGAGATGCTGGGATATATCCACGCCGATCTAGTCACCTCACCAGTGAATCGTCTACAGTGGGGATGCTGGGATATATCCACGCCGATCTAGTTACCTCACCAGTGAACCATCTAGAGTGGAGATGCTGGGATATATCCAAGCCGATCTAGTCACCTCACCAGTGAATCGTCTAGAGTGGAGATGCTGAAATATATCCTCGCCGATCTAGTCACCTCACCAATGAATCAGCTAGAGAGGACATGCTGGGATATATCCACGCCGATCTAGTCACCTCAGCAGTGAATCAGCTAGGGTGGGGATGCTGGGATATATCCACGCCGATCTAGTCACCTCACCAGTGAATCGTCTAGAGTGGGGATGCTGGGATATATCCACGCCGATCTAGTCACCTCAGCAGTGAATCATCTAGAGTGGAGATGCTGGGATATATCCACGCTGATCTAGTCACCTCACCAGTGAATCGTCTAGAGTGAAGATGCTGGGATATATCCACGCTGATCTAGTCACCTCACCAGTGAATCGTCTAGAGTGGAGATGCTGGGATATATCCACGTCGATCTAGTCACCTCAGCAGTGAATCAGCTAGAGTGGGGATGCTGGGATATATCCACGCCGATCTCGTCACCTCAGCAGTGAATCAGCTAAAGTGGAGATGCGGGGATATATCCACCGATCTAGTCACCTCACCAGTGAATCGTCTAGAGTGGAGATGCTGGGATATATCCACGCCGATCTAGTCACCTCACCAGTGAATCAGCTAGAGTGGAGATGCTGGGATATATCCACACCGATCTAGTCACCACAGCAGTGAATCAGCTAGAGTGGGGATGCTGGGATATATCCACGCCAATCTAGTCACCTCACCAGTGAATCGTCTAGAGTGGAGATGCTGGGATATATCCATGCCGATTTAGTAACCTCACCAGTGAATCAGCTAGAATGGAGATGCTGGGATATATCCACGCCAATCTAGTCACCTCACCAGTGAATCAGCTAGAGTGGAGATGCTGGGATATATCCACGCTGATCTAGTCACCTCACCAGTGAATCAACTAGAGTGGAGATGCTGGGATACATCCACGCTGATCTAGTCACCTCACCAGTGAATCAGCTAGAGTGGAGATGCTGGGATATATCCACGCCGATCTAGTCACCTCAGCAGTGAATCAGCTAGAGTGGAGATGGGGGGATATATCCACGCCGATCTAGTCACCTCACCAGTGAATCAGCTAGAGTGCGGATGCTGGGATATATCCAGGCCTATCTAGTCACCTCACCAGTGAATCAGCTAGAGTGGAGATGCTGGGATATATCCACGCCGATCTAGTCACCTCAGCAGTGAATCAGCTAGAGTGGGGATGCTGGGTTATATCCACGCCGATCTAGTCACCTCACTAGTGAATCGTCTAGAGTGGAGATGTTGGAATATATCCTCGCCGATCTAGTCACCTCACCAGTGAATCAGCTAGAGTGGAGATGCTGGGATATATCCACGCCGATCTAGTCACCTCAGCAGTGAATCCGCTAGAGTGGGGATGCTGGGATATATCCACGCCGATCTAGTCACCTCACCAGTGAATCGTCTAGAGTGGGGATGCTGGGATATATCCACGCCGATCTAGTCACCTCACCAGTGAATCAGCTAGAGTGGAGATGCTGGGATATATGCACGCCTATCTAGTCACCTCAGCAGTGAATCAGCTAGAGTGGGGATGCTGGGATATATCCACGCCGATCTAGTCACCTCAGCAGTGAATCAGCTAGAGTGGGGATGCTGGGATATATCCACGCCGATCTAGTCACATCACCAGTGAATCGTCTAGAGTGGAGATGCTGGAATATATCCTCGCCGATCTAGTCACCTCACCAGTGAATCACCTAGAGTGGAGATGCTGGGATATATCCACGCCGATCTAGTCACCTCACCAGTGAATCGTCTACAGTGGGGATGCTGGGATATATCCACGCCGATCTAGTCACCTCACCAATGAATCAGCTAGAGAGGAGATGCTGGGATATATCCACGCCGATCTAGTCACCTCAGCAGTGAATAACCTAGGGTGGGGATGCTGGGATATATCCACGCCGATCTAGTCACCTCACCAGTGAATCGTCTAGAGTGGGGATGCTGGGATAAATCCACGCCGATCTAGTCACCTCACCAGTGAATCAGCTAGAGTGGAGATGCTGGGATATATCCACGCCGATCTAGTCACCTCACCAGTGAATCGTCTAGAGTAGAGATGCTGGGATATATCCACGCCGATCTAGTCACCTCACCAGTGAATCAGCTAGAGTGGAGATGCTGGGATATATCCACGCTGATCTAGTCACATCACCAGTGAATCAGCTAGAGTGGAGATGCTGGGATATATCCACGCCGATCTAGTCACCTCAGCAGTGAATCCGCTAGAGTGGGGATGCTGGGATATATCCACGCCGATCTAGTCACCTCACCAGTGAATCGTCTAGAGTGGGGATGCTGGGATATATCCACGCCGATCTAGTCACCTCACCAGTGAATCAGCTAGAGTGGAGATGCTGGGATATATGCACGCCTATCTAGTCACCTCAGCAGTGAATCAGCTAGAGTGGGGATGCTGGGATATATCCACGCCGATCTAGTCACCTCAGCAGTGAATCAGCTAGAGTGGGGATGCTGGGATATATCCACGCCGATCTAGTCACATCACCAGTGAATCGTCTAGAGTGGAGATGCTGGAATATATCCTCGCCGATCTAGTCACCTCACCAGTGAATCACCTAGAGTGGAGATGCTGGGATATATCCACGCCGATCTAGTCACCTCACCAGTGAATCGTCTACAGTGGGGATGCTGGGATATATCCACGCCGATCTAGTCACCTCACCAATGAATCAGCTAGAGAGGAGATGCTGGGATATATCCACGCCGATCTAGTCACCTCAGCAGTGAATAACCTAGGGTGGGGATGCTGGGATATATCCACGCCGATCTAGTCACCTCACCAGTGAATCGTCTAGAGTGGGGATGCTGGGATAAATCCACGCCGATCTAGTCACCTCACCAGTGAATCAGCTAGAGTGGAGATGCTGGGATATATCCACGCCGATCTAGTCACCTCACCAGTGAATCGTCTAGAGTAGAGATGCTGGGATATATCCACGCCGATCTAGTCACCTCACCAGTGAATCAGCTACAGTGGAGATGCTGGGATATATCCACGCCGATCTAGTCACCTCACCAGTGAATCAGCTAGAGTGGAGATGCTGGGATATATCCACGCTGATCTAGTCACATCACCAGTGAATCAGCTAGAGTGGAGATGCTGGGATATATCCACGCCAATCTAGTCACCTCAGCAGTGAATCAGCTAGAATGGAGATGCTGGGATATATCCACGCCGATCTAGTCATCTCAGCAGTGAATCAGCTAGAGTGGAGATGCTGGGATACATCCACGCCGATCTAGTCACCTCACCAGTGAATCAGCTAGAGTGGGGATGCTGGGATATATTCACGCCGATCTAGTCACCTCACCAGTGAATCAGCTAGAGTGGAGATGCTGGGATATATCCACGCCGATCTAGTCACCTCAGAAGTGAATCAGCTAGAGTGGGGATGCTGGGATAAATCCACGCCGATCTAGTCACCTCAGCAGTGAATCAGCTAGAGTGGAGAAGCTGGAATATATCCTCGCCGATCTAGTCACCTCAGCACTGAATAAGCTAGAGTGGAGATGCTGGAATATATCCTCGCCAATCTAGTCACCTCACCAGTGAATCAGCTAGAGTGGAGATGCTGGGATATATCCACGCCGATCTAGTCACCTCACCAGTGAATCAGCTAGAGTGGAGATGCTGGAATATATCCACGCTGATCTAGTCACCTCACCAGTGAATCAGCTAGAGTGGAGATGCTGGGATATATCCACGCCGATCTAGTCACCTCACCAGTGAATCAGCTAGAGTGGAGATGCTGGGATATATCCACGCCGATCTAGTCACCTCACCAGTGAATCAGCTAGAGTGGGGATGCTGGGATATATCCAGGCCGATGTAGTCACCTCACCAGTGAATCAGCTATGTAGCGTCGGCGTCCTTGCCTCCTGCTAGGCAGGGACGCTGTTCCCCTCACCTCTCTGCTCCGTGCCCGGCGACTTCCTTCCGCTCTGCTTGCAGCGCCCGCTCTCCCCCGGTCACTGTGCTTAGGGCGCGCGCGCGCTCCCCCTCTCTTAAAGGGGCCGTGTGCGTCGCCCTAAGTAGTCCCCGGCCAATGGCCGGAGGATCCCTCCATATATAAGGCACCTCCTCCAAAATGGAGGTGCCCGAGCAATGTTGTTGCACTGTTCACTACTCTGCTTCAGCCCTCAGGTCCCGTTTCCAGTTACCTGCCAGTTACCTGCCAGTTTCCTGCCAGTTTGCTGTCTGATTCCTGCCTGTTATCCGCTTACCCATTTGCTAGCCTGAGGTCCGACGGTCTGCCT
Source organism: Phyllobates terribilis (assembly GCF_046119375.1). Classification (NCBI taxonomy): domain Eukaryota; kingdom Metazoa; phylum Chordata; class Amphibia; order Anura; family Dendrobatidae; genus Phyllobates; species Phyllobates terribilis. The sequence continues at coordinate 319,854,075 of NW_027362764.1, read as the reverse complement.
TCCGACTCCTGTCAGTCTGTCTATGGACCAGCTAACCCGCTCACCTGGGAGCGCTCATCTGCTACCTGCCTGTTAGCCTACCTGGAGGCTCCGCCGTCACGTGCAGTGACCACCTGCCAGTCCAGAGACTCTTGCCCGCTCACCAGGGAGCGCTCATCTGCTACCTGCCTGTTAGCCTACCTGGAGGCTCCGCCGTCATGTGCTGTGACCACCTGCCAGTCCAGAGACTCTTGCCCGCTCACCTGGGAGCACTCATCTGCTACCTGCCTGTTAGCCTACCTGGAGGCTCCGCCATCATGTGCTGTGACCAACTGCCAGTCCAGAGACTCTTGCCCGCTCACCTGGGAGCGCTCATCTGCTACCTGCCTGTTAGCCTACCTGGAGGCTCCGCCGTCACGTGCCGTGACCACCTGCCAGTCCAGAGACTCTTGCCCGCTCACCTGGGAGCGCTTATCTGCTACCTGCCTGTTAGCCTACTTGGAGGCTCCGCCGTCACATGCTGTGACCACCTGCTTATCCAGAGACTCTCGCCTGCTCACCTGGGAGCACTCATTTGCCATCTGCCTGCTAGCCTACCTGGAGGTTCAGCCATCACAGGTCGTACCTGCCCGTTTACCCAGAGACAGTCCCGGTCACTTGCTGTGACCTCCTGCCCGTTTAACCAGAGACTGTCCCGGTCCCTTGCCGTGACCTCCTGCCCGTTTACCCAGAGACTGTCCCGGTCCGTTGCCGTGACCTCCTGCCCGTTTACCAAGAGACTATCCCGGTCACTTGCTGTGACTACCTGCCCGTTTACCCAGAGACTGTCCCGGTCACTTGCCGTGACCTCCTGCCCGTTTACCCAGAGACTGTCCCGGTCACCTGCTGTGACTGCCTGCCTGTCTTCCCTGGTCGCCACCCGCTTCCTTACATGGACCGCCCCCTTGTATAAGTTGCTCAGAGGTTCCGCCTCCCAGACCCGTTACAAGCTAGAGTGGAGATGCTGGGATATATCCACGCCGATCTAGTAACCTCACCAGTGAATCAGCTAGAGTGGAGATGCTGGGATATATCCACGCCGATCTAGTAACCTCACCAGTGAACCGTCTAGACTGGAGATGCTGGAATATATCCACGCCGATCTAGTCACCTCACCAGTGAATCAGCTAGAATGGAGATGCTGGGATATATCCACGCCAATCTAGTCACCTCACCAGAGAATCAGCTAGAGTGCAGATGCTGGGATATATCCACGCCGATCTAGTCACCTCACCAGTGAATCAGCTAGAGTGGAGATGCTGGGATATATCCACGCCGATCTAGTCACCTCAGCAGTGAATTAGCTAGAGTGGAGATGCTGGAATATATCCTCGCCGATCTAGTCACCTCACCAGCGAATCGTCTAGAGTGGAGATGATGGAATATATTCTCACCGATCTAGTCACTTCAGCAGTGAATCAGCTAGAGTGGAGATGCTGGGATATATCCACGCCGATCTAGTCACGTCACCAGTGAATCAGCTAGAGTGGAGATGCTGGGATATATCCACGCCGATCTAGTCACCTCACCAGTGAACCGTCTAGTGTGGAGATGCTGGGATATATCCACGCCGATCTAGTCACCTCACCAGTGAACCGTCTAGAGTGGAGATGCTGGAATATATCCACGCTGATCTAGTCACCTCAGCAGTGAATCAGCTAGAGTGGAGATGCTGGGATATATCCACGCTGATTTAGTCACCTCACCAGTGAATCAGTTAGAATGGAGATGCTGGGATATATCCACGCCGATCTAGTCACCTCACCAGTGAATCAGCTAGAGAGGAGATGCTGGGATATATCCACGCCGATCTAGTCACCTCACCAGTGAACCGTCTAGTGTGGAGATGCTGGGATATATCCACGTCGATCTATTCACCTCACCAGTGAACCGTCTAGAGTGGAGATGCTGGAATATATCCACGCTGATCTAGTCACCTCAGCAGTGAATCAGCTAGAGTGGAGATGCTGGTTTATATCCACGCCGATCTAGTCAACTCACCAGTGAATCAGCTAGAATGGAGATGCTGGGATATATCCACGCCGATCTAGTCACCTCACCAGTGAATCAGCTAGAATGGAGATGCTGGGATATATCCACGCTGATCTAGTCACCTCACCAGTGAATCAGCTAGAGTGGAGATGCTGGGATATATCCACGCTGATCTAGTCACCTCACCAGTGAATCAGCTAGAGTGGAGATGCTGGGATATATCCACACCGATCTAGTCACCTCACCAGTGAATCCTCTAGAATGGAGATGCTGGGATATATCCACGCCGATCTAGTCACCTCAGCAGTGAATCAGCTAGAGTGGAGATGCTGGGATATATCCATGCCGATCTAGTAACCTCACCAGTGAACCGTCTAGACTGGAGATGCTGGAATATATCCCCGCCGATCTAGTCACCTCACCAGTGAATCAGCTAGAATGGAGATGCTTGGATATATCCGCGCCAATCTAGTCACCTCACCAGTGAATCAGCTAGAGTGGAGATGCTGGGATATATCCACGCTGATCTAGTCACCTCACCAGTGAATCAGCTAGAGTGGAGATGCTGGGATATATCCACGCTGATCTAGTCACCTCACCAGTGTATCAACTAGAATGGAGATACTGGGATATATCCACGCCGATCTAGTCACCTCAGCAGTGAATCAGCTAGAGTGGAGATGCGGGGATATATCCACCGATCTAGTCACCTCACCAGTGAATCAGCTAGAGTGGGGATGCTGGGATATATCCAGGCTGATGTAGTCACCTCACCAGTGAATCAGCTAGAGTGGAGATGCTGGAATATATCCATGCCGATCTAGTAACCTCACCAGTGAACCGTCTAGACTGGAGATGCTGGAATATATCGACGCCGATCTAGTCACCTCACCAGTGAATCAGCTAGAATGGAGATGCTGGGATATATCCACGCCAATCTAGTCACCTCACCAGTGAATCAGCTAGAGTGGAGATGCTGGGATAAATCCACGCCGATCTAGTCACCTCACCAGTGAATCAGCTAGAGTGGAGATGCTGGGATATATCCACGCCGATCTAGTCACCTCACCAGTGAATCAGCTAGAGTGGAGATGCTGGGATATATCCACGCCGATCTAGTCACCTCAGCAGTGAATCAGCTAGAGTGGGGATGCTGGGATATATCCTCGCCGATCTAGTCACCTCACCAGTGAATCGTCTAGAGTGGGGATGCTGGGATATATCCACGCCGATCTAGTCACCTCACCAGTCAATCAGCTAGAGTGGAGATGCTGGAATATATCCTCGCCGATCTAGTCACCTCACCAGCGAATAGTCTAGAGTGGAGATGCTGGAATATATCCTCGCCGATCTAGTCACCTCAGCAGTGAATCAGCTAGAGTGGAGATGCTGGGATATATCCACGCTGATCTAGTCACCTCACCAGTGAATCAGCTAGAGTGGAGATGCTGGGATATATCCACGCTGATCTAGTCACCTCACCAGTGAATCAACTAGAATGGAGATACTGGGATATATCCACGCCGATCTAGTCACCTCAGCAGTCAATCAGCTAGAGTGGAGATGCGGGGATATATCCACCGATTTAGTCACCTCACCAGTGAATCAGCTAGAGTGGAGATGCTGGGATATATCCACGCCGATCTAGTCACGTCACCAGTGAATCAGCTAGAATGGAGATGCTGGGATATATCCACGCCGATCTAGTCACCTCAGCAGTGAATCAGCTAGAGAGAAGATGCGGGGATATATCCACCGATCTAGTCACCTCACCAGTGAATCAGCTAGAGTGGGGATGATGGGATATATCCAGGCCGATGTAGTCACCTCACCAGTGAATCAGCTAGAGTGGAGATTCTGGGATATATCCACGCCGATCTAGTAACCTCACCAGTGAACCGTCTAGACTGGAGATGCTGGAATATATCGACGCCGATCTAGTCACCTCACCAGTGAATCAGCTAGAATGGAGATGCTGGGATATATCCACGCCAATCTAGTCACCTCACCAGTGAATCAGCTAGAGTGGAGATGCTGGGATATATCCACGCCGATCTAGTAACCTCACCAGTGAACGGTCTAGACTGGAGATGCTGGAATATATCCACGCCGATCTACTCACCTCACCAGTGAATCAGCTAGAATGGAGATGCTGGGATATATCCACGCCAATCTAGTCACCTCACCAGAGAATCAGCTAGAGTGGAGATGCTGGGATATATCCACGCCGATCTAGTCACCTCACCAGTGAATCAGCTAGAGTGGAGATGCTGGGATATATCCACGCCTATCTAGTCACCTCAGCAGTGAATCAGCTAGAGTGGGGATGCTGGGATATATCCTCGCCGATCTAGTCACCTCACCAGTGAATCGTCTAGAGTGGGGATGCTGGGATATATCCACGCCGATCTAGTCACCTCACCAGTCAATCAGCTAGAGTGGAGATGCTGGAATATATCCTCGCCGATCTAGTCACCTCACCAGCGAATCTTCTAGAGTGCAGTTGCTGGAATATATCCTCGCCGATCTAGTCACCTCAGCAGTGAATCAGCTAGAGTGGAGATGCTGGGATATATCCACGCCGATCTAGTCACCTCACCAGTGAATCAGCTAGAGTGGAGATGCTGGGATATATCCACGCCGATCTAGTGACCTCACCAGTGAACCGTCTAGACTGGAGATGCTGGGATATATCCACGCCGATCTAGTGACCTCACCAGTGAACCGTCTAGAGTGGGGATGCTGGAATATATCCACGCTGATCTAGTCACCTCACCAGTGAATCAGCTAGAGTGGAGATGCTGGGATATATCCACGCTGATTTAGTCACCTCACCAGTGAATCAGCTAGAATGGAGATGCTGGGATATATCCACGCCGATCTAGTCACCTCACCAGTGAATCAGCTAGAATGGAGATGCTGGGATATATCCCCGCTGATCTAGTCACCTCACCAGTGAATCAGCTAGAGTGGAGATGCTGGGATATATCCACGCTGATATAGTCACCTCACCAGTGAATCCTCTAGAATGGAGATGCTGGGATATATCCAAGCCGATCTAGTCACCTCAGCAGTGAATCAGCTAGAGTGGAGATGCTGGGATATATCCATGCCGATCTAGTAACCTCACCAGTGAACCGTCTAGACTGGAGATGCTGGAATATATCCACGCTGATCTAGTCACCTCACCAGTGAATCAGCTAGAATGGAGATGCTGGGATATATCCACGCCAATCTAGTCACCTCACCAGTGAATCAACTAGAGTGGAGATGCTGGGATATATCCACGCTGATCTAGTCACCTCACCAGTGAATCAACTAGAATGGAGATACTGGGATATATCCACGCCGATCTAGTCACCTCAGCAGTCAATCAGCTAGAGTGGAGATGCGGGGATATATCCACCGATCTAGTCACCTCACCATTGAATCGTCTAGAGTGGAGATGCTGGGATATATATTTACGCCGATCTAGTCACCTCCCCAGTGAATCAGCTAGAATGGAGATGCTGGGATATATCCACGCCGATCTAGTCACCTCAGCAGTGAATCAGCTAAAGTGGAGATGCGGGGATATATCCACCGATCTAGTCACCTCACCAGTGAATCAGCTAGAGTGGAGATGCTGGGATATATCCACACCGATCTAGTCACCTCACCAGTGAATCCTCTAGAATGGAGATGCTGGGATATATCCACGCCAATCTAATCACCTCACCAGTGAATCAGCTAGAGTGGAGATGCTGCGATATATCCACGCTGATCTAGTCACCTCACCAGTGAATCAGCTAGAGTGGAGATGCTGGGATATATCCACGCTGATCTAGTCACCTCACCAGTGAATCAACTAGAATGGAGATACTGGGATATATCCGCGCCGATCTAGTCACCTCAGCAGTCAATCAGCTAGAGTGGAGATGCGGGGATATATCCACCGATCTAGTCACCTCACCAGTGAATCAGCTAGAGTGGAGATGCTGGGATATATCCACGCCGATCTAGTCACCTCACCAGTGAATCAGCTAGAATGGAGATGCTGGGATATATCCACGCCGATCTAGTCACCTCAAAAGTGAATCAGCTAGAGTGGAGATGGGGGATATATCCACCGATCTAGTCACCTCACCAGTGAATCAGCCAGAGTGGGGATGCTGGGATATATCCAGGCCGATATAGTCACCTCACCAGTGAATCAGCTAGAGTGGAGATGCTGGGATATATCCACGCCGATCTAGTAACCTCACCAGTGAACCGTCTAGACTGGAGATGCTGGAATATATCGACGCCGATCTAGTCACCTCACCAGTGAATCAGCTAGAATGGAGATGCTGGGATATATCCACGCCAATCTAGTCACCTCACCAGTGAATCAGCTAGAGTGGAGATGCTGGGATAAATCCACGCCGATCTAGTCACCTCACAAGTGAATCAGCTAGAGTGGAGATGCTGGGATATATCCACGCCGATCTAGTAACCTCACCAGTGAACGGTCTAGACTGGAGATGCTGGAATATATCCACGCCGATCTAGTCACCTCACCAGTGAATCAGCTAGAATGGAGATGCTGGGATATATCCACGCCAATCTAGTCACCTCACCAGAGAATCAGCTAGAGTGGAGATGCTGGGATATATCCACGCCGATCTAGTCACCTCACCAGTGAATCAACTAGAGTGGAGATGCTGGGATATATCTACGCCGATCTAGCCACCTCAGCAGTGAATCAGCTAGAGTGGGGATGCTGGGATATATCCTCGCCGATCTAGTCACCTCACCAGTGAATCGTCTAGAGTGGGGATGCTGGGATATATCCACGCCGATCTAGTCACCTCACCAGTGAATCAGCTAGAGTGGAGATGCTGGAATATATCCTCGCCGATCTAGTCACCTCAGCAGTGAATCAGCTAGAGTGGAGATGCTGGGATATATCCACGCAGATCTAGTCACCTCACCAGTGAATCAGCTAGAGTGGAGATGCTGGGATATATCCACGCCGATCTAGTCACCTCACCAGTGAATCGTCTAGAGTGGAGATGCTGGGATATATCCACACCGATCTAGTCACCTCACCAGTGAACCGTCTAGAGTGGGGATGCTGGAATATATCCACGCTGATCTAGTCACCTCAACAGTGAATCAGCTAGAGTGGAGATGCTGGGATATATCCACGCCAATCTAGTCACCTCACCAGTGAATCAGCTAGAATGGAGATGCTGGGATATACCCACGCCAATCTAGTCACCTCACCAGTGAATCAGCTAGAGTGGAGATGCTGGAATATATCCTCGCCGATCTAGTCACCTCAGCAGTGAATCAGCTAGAGTGGAGATGCTGGGATATATCCACGCAGATCTAGTCACCTCACCAGTGAATCAGCTAGAGTGGAGATGCTGGGATATATCCACGCCGATCTAGTCACCTCACCAGTGAACCGTCTAGAGTTTAGATGCTGGGATATATCCACGCCGATCTAGTCACCTCACCAGTGAATCAGCTAGAGTGGGGATGCTGGGATATATCCTCGCCGATCTAGTCACCTCACCAGTGAATCAGCTAAAATGGAGATGCTGGGATATATCCACGCCGATCTAGTCACCTCACCAGTGAATCAGCTAGAATGGAGATGCTGGGATATATCCACGCCAATCTAGTCACCTCACCAGTGAATCAGCTAGAGTGGAGATGCTGTGATATATCCACGCTGATCTAGTCACCTCACCAGTGAATCAGCTAGAGTGGAGATGCTGGGATATATCCACGCTGATCTAGTCGCCTTACCAGTGAATCCTCTAGAATGGAGATGCTGGCATATATCCAAGCCGATCTAGTCACCTCACCAGTGAACCGTCTAGACTGGAGATGCTGGAATATATCCACGCCGATCTAGTCACCTCACCAGTGAATCAGCTAGAATGGAGATGCTGGGATATATCCACGCCAATCTAGTCATCTCACCAGTGAATCAACTAGAGTGAAGATGCTGGGATATATCCACGCTGATCTAGTCACCTCACCAGTGAATTAGCTAGAGTGGAGATGCTGGGATATATCCACGCTGATCTAGTCACCTCACCAGTGAATCAACTAGAATGGAGATACTGGGATATATCCACGCCGATCTAGTCACCTCAGCAGTCAATCAGCTAGAGTGGAGATGCGGGGATATATCCACCGATCTAGTCACCTCACCAGTGAATCGTCTAGACTGGAGATGCTGGGATATATCCACGCCGATCTAGTCACCTCAGCAGTGAATCAGCTAGAGTGGAGATGCTGGGATATATCCACGCCGATCTAGTCACCTCACCAGTGAATCAGCTAGAGTGGAGATACTGGGATATATCCACGACCATCTAGTCACCTCACCAGTGAATCAGCTAGAGTGGAGAAGCTGGGATATATCCACGCTGATCTAGTCACCTCACCAGTGAATCAGCTAGAGTGGAGATGCTGGGATATATCCTCGCCGATCTAGTCACCTCACCAGTGAATCAGCTAAAGTGGAGATGCGGGGATATATCCACCGATCTAGTCACCTCACCAGTGAATCGTCTAGAGTGGAGATGCTGGAATATATCCTCGCCGATCTAGTCACCTCACCAGCGAATAGTCTAGAGTGGAGATGCTGGAATATATCCTCGCCGATCTAGTCACCTCAGCAGTGAATCAGCTAGAGTGGAGATGCTGGGATATATCCACGCTGATCTAGTCACCTCACCAGTGAATCAGCTAGAGTGGAGATGCTGGGATATATCCACGCTGATCTAGTCACCTCACCAGTGAATCAACTAGAATGGAGATACTGGGATATATCCACGCCGATCTAGTCACCTCAGCAGTCAATCAGCTAGAGTGGAGATGCGGGGATATATCCACCGATTTAGTCACCTCACCAGTGAATCAGCTAGAGTGGAGATGCTGGGATATATCCACGCCGATCTAGTCACGTCACCAGTGAATCAGCTAGAATGGAGATGCTGGGATATATCCACGCCGATCTAGTCACCTCAGCAGTGAATCAGCTAGAGAGAAGATGCGGGGATATATCCACCGATCTAGTCACCTCACCAGTGAATCAGCTAGAGTGGGGATGATGGGATATATCCAGGCCGATGTAGTCACCTCACCAGTGAATCAGCTAGAGTGGAGATTCTGGGATATATCCACGCCGATCTAGTAACCTCACCAGTGAACCGTCTAGACTGGAGATGCTGGAATATATCGACGCCGATCTAGTCACCTCACCAGTGAATCAGCTAGAATGGAGATGCTGGGATATATCCACGCCAATCTAGTCACCTCACCAGTGAATCAGCTAGAGTGGAGATGCTGGGATATATCCACGCCGATCTAGTAACCTCACAAGTGAACGGTCTAGACTGGAGATGCTGGAATATATCCACGCCGATCTACTCACCTCACCAGTGAATCAGCTAGAATGGAGATGCTGGGATATATCCACGCCAATCTAGTCACCTCACCAGAGAATCAGCTAGAGTGGAGATGCTGGGATATATCCACGCCGATCTAGTCACCTCACCAGTGAATCAGCTAGAGTGGAGATGCTGGGATATATCCACGCCTATCTAGTCACCTCAGCAGTGAATCAGCTAGAGTGGGGATGCTGGGATATATCCTCGCCGATCTAGTCACCTCACCAGTGAATCGTCTAGAGTGGGGATGCTGGGATATATCCACGCCGATCTAGTCACCTCACCAGTCAATCAGCTAGAGTGGAGATGCTGGAATATATCCTCGCCGATCTAGTCACCTCACCAGCGAATAGTCTAGAGTGCAGTTGCTGGAATATATCCTCGCCGATCTAGTCACCTCAGCAGTGAATCAGCTAGAGTGGAGATGCTGGGATATATCCACGCCGATCTAGTCACCTCACCAGTGAATCAGCTAGAGTGGAGATGCTGGGATATATCCACGCCGATCTAGTGACCTCACCAGTGAACCGTCTAGACTGGAGATGCTGGGATATATCCACGCCGATCTAGTGACCTCACCAGTGAACCGTCTAGAGTGGGGATGCTGGAATATATCCACGCTGATCTAGTCACCTCACCAGTGAATCAGCTAGAGTGGAGATGCTGGGATATATCCACGCTGATTTAGTCACCTCACCAGTGAATCAGCTAGAATGGAGATGCTGGGATATATCCACGCCGATCTAGTCACCTCACCAGTGAATCAGCTAGAATGGAGATGCTGGGATATATCCCCGCTGATCTAGTCACCTCACCAGTGAATCAGCTAGAGTGGAGATGCTGGGATATATCCACGCTGATATAGTCACCTCACCAGTGAATCCTCTAGAATGGAGATGCTGGGATATATCCAAGCCGATCTAGTCACCTCAGCAGTGAATCAGCTAGAGTGGAGATGCTGGGATATATCCATGCCGATCTAGTAACCTCACCAGTGAACCGTCTAGACTGGAGATGCTGGAATATATCCACGCTGATCTAGTCACCTCACCAGTGAATCAGCTAGAATGGAGATGCTGGGATATATCCACGCCAATCTAGTCACCTCACCAGTGAATCAACTAGAGTGGAGATGCTGGGATATATCCACGCTGATCTAGTCACCTCACCAGTGAATCAACTAGAATGGAGATACTGGGATATATCCACGCCGATCTAGTCACCTCAGCAGTCAATCAGCTAGAGTGGAGATGCGGGGATATATCCACCGATCTAGTCACCTCACCATTGAATCGTCTAGAGTGGAGATGCTGGGATATATATTTACGCCGATCTAGTCACCTCCCCAGTGAATCAGCTAGAATGGAGATGCTGGGATATATCCACGCCGATCTAGTCACCTCAGCAGTGAATCAGCTAAAGTGGAGATGCGGGGATATATCCACCGATCTAGTCACCTCACCAGTGAATCAGCTAGAGTGGAGATGCTGGGATATATCCACACCGATCTAGTCACCTCACCAGTGAATCCTCTAGAATGGAGATGCTGGGATATATCCACGCCAATCTAATCACCTCACCAGTGAATCAGCTAGAGTGGAGATGCTGGGATATATCCACGCTGATCTAGTCACCTCACCAGTGAATCAGCTAGAGTGGAGATGCTGGGATATATCCACGCTGATCTAGTCACCTCACCAGTGAATCAACTAGAATGGAGATACTGGGATATATCCGCGCCGATCTAGTCACCTCAGCAGTCAATCAGCTAGAGTGGAGATGCGGGGATATATCCACCGATCTAGTCACCTCACCAGTGAATCAGCTAGAGTGGAGATGCTGGGATATATCCACGCCGATCTAGTCACCTCACCAGTGAATCAGCTAGAATGGAGATGCTGGGATATATCCACGCCGATCTAGTCACCTCAAAAGTGAATCAGCTAGAGTGGAGATGGGGGATATATCCACCGATCTAGTCACCTCACCAGTGAATCAGCCAGAGTGGGGATGCTGGGATATATCCAGGCCGATATAGTCACCTCACCAGTGAATCAGCTAGAGTGGAGATGCTGGGATATATCCACGCCGATCTAGTAACCTCACCAGTGAACCGTCTAGACTGGAGATGCTGGAATATATCGACGCCGATCTAGTCACCTCACCAGTGAATCAGCTAGAATGGAGATGCTGGGATATATCCACGCCAATCTAGTCACCTCACCAGTGAATCAGCTAGAGTGGAGATGCTGGGATAAATCCACGCCGATCTAGTCACCTCACAAGTGAATCAGCTAGAGTGGAGATGCTGGGATATATCCACGCCGATCTAGTAACCTCACCAGTGAACGGTCTAGACTGGAGATGCTGGAATATATCCACGCCGATCTAGTCACCTCACCAGTGAATCAGCTAGAATGGAGATGCTGGGATATATCCACGCCAATCTAGTCACCTCACCAGAGAATCAGCTAGAGTGGAGATGCTGGGATATATCCACGCCGATCTAGTCACCTCACCAGTGAATCAACTAGAGTGGAGATGCTGGGATATATCTACGCCGATCTAGCCACCTCAGCAGTGAATCAGCTAGAGTGGGGATGCTGGGATATATCCTCGCCGATCTAGTCACCTCACCAGTGAATCGTCTAGAGTGGGGATGCTGGGATATATCCACGCCGATCTAGTCACCTCACCAGTGAATCAGCTAGAGTGGAGATGCTGGAATATATCCTCGCCGATCTAGTCACCTCAGCAGTGAATCAGCTAGAGTGGAGATGCTGGGATATATCCACGCAGATCTAGTCACCTCACCAGTGAATCAGCTAGAGTGGAGATGCTGGGATATATCCACGCCGATCTAGTCACCTCACCAGTGAATCGTCTAGAGTGGAGATGCTGGGATATATCCACACCGATCTAGTCACCTCACCAGTGAACCGTCTAGAGTGGGGATGCTGGAATATATCCACGCTGATCTAGTCACCTCAACAGTGAATCAGCTAGAGTGGAGATGCTGGGATATATCCACGCCAATCTAGTCACCTCACCAGTGAATCAGCTAGAATGGAGATGCTGGGATATACCCACGCCAATCTAGTCACCTCACCAGTGAATCAGCTAGAGTGGAGATGCTGGAATATATCCTCGCCGATCTAGTCACCTCAGCAGTGAATCAGCTAGAGTGGAGATGCTGGGATATATCCACGCAGATCTAGTCACCTCACCAGTGAATCAGCTAGAGTGGAGATGCTGGGATATATCCACGCCGATCTAGTCACCTCACCAGTGAACCGTCTAGAGTTTAGATGCTGGGATATATCCACGCCGATCTAGTCACCTCACCAGTGAATCAGCTAGAGTGGGGATGCTGGGATATATCCTCGCCGATCTAGTCACCTCACCAGTGAATCAGCTAAAATGGAGATGCTGGGATATATCCACGCCGATCTAGTCACCTCACCAGTGAATCAGCTAGAATGGAGATGCTGGGATATATCCACGCCAATCTAGTCACCTCACCAGTGAATCAGCTAGAGTGGAGATGCTGTGATATATCCACGCTGATCTAGTCACCTCACCAGTGAATCAGCTAGAGTGGAGATGCTGGGATATATCCACGCTGATCTAGTCGCCTTACCAGTGAATCCTCTAGAATGGAGATGCTGGCATATATCCAAGCCGATCTAGTCACCTCACCAGTGAACCGTCTAGACTGGAGATGCTGGAATATATCCACGCCGATCTAGTCACCTCACCAGTGAATCAGCTAGAATGGAGATGCTGGGATATATCCACGCCAATCTAGTCATCTCACCAGTGAATCAACTAGAGTGAAGATGCTGGGATATATCCACGCTGATCTAGTCACCTCACCAGTGAATTAGCTAGAGTGGAGATGCTGGGATATATCCACGCTGATCTAGTCACCTCACCAGTGAATCAACTAGAATGGAGATACTGGGATATATCCACGCCGATCTAGTCACCTCAGCAGTCAATCAGCTAGAGTGGAGATGCGGGGATATATCCACCGATCTAGTCACCTCACCAGTGAATCGTCTAGACTGGAGATGCTGGGATATATCCACGCCGATCTAGTCACCTCAGCAGTGAATCAGCTAGAGTGGAGATGCTGGGATATATCCACGCCGATCTAGTCACCTCACCAGTGAATCAGCTAGAGTGGAGATACTGGGATATATCCACGACCATCTAGTCACCTCACCAGTGAATCAGCTAGAGTGGAGAAGCTGGGATATATCCACGCTGATCTAGTCACCTCACCAGTGAATCAGCTAGAGTGGAGATGCTGGGATATATCCTCGCCGATCTAGTCACCTCACCAGTGAATCAGCTAAAGTGGAGATGCGGGGATATATCCACCGATCTAGTCACCTCACCAGTGAATCGTCTAGAGTGGAGATGCTGGGATATATCCACGCCGATCTAGTCACCTCACCAGTGAATCAGCTAGAATGGAGATGCTGGGATATATCCACGCAGATCTAGTCACCTCAGCAGTGAATCAGCTAAAGTGGAGATGCGGGGATATATCCACCGATCTAGTCACCGCACCAGTGAATCGTCTAGAGTGGAGATGCTGGGATATATCCACGCCGATCTAGTCACCTCACCAGTGAATCAGCTAGAGTGGAGATGCTGGGATATATCCACGCCGATCTAGTCACCTCACCAGTGTATCAGCTAGAGTGGAGATGCTGGGATATATCCGCCGATCTAGTCAACTCAAAAGTAAATCAGCTAGAGTGGAGATGCTGGGATATATCCACGCCGATCTAGTCACCTCACCAGTGAATCAGCTAGAGTGGAGATGCTGGGATATATCCACGCCGATCTAGTCACCTCAGCAGTGAATCAGCTAGAGTGGGAATGCTGGGATATATCCACGCCAATCTAGTCACCTCACCAGTGAATCGTCTAGAGTGGAGATGCTGGGATATATCCATGCCGATTTAGTAACCTCACCAGTGAATCGTCTATACTGGAGATGCTGGAATATATCCACGCCGATCTAGTCACCTCACCAGTGAATCAGCTAGAATGGAGATGCTGGGATATATCCACGCCAATCTAGTCACCTCACCAGTGAATCAGCTAGAGTGGAGATGCTGGGATATATCCACGCTGAACTAGTCACCTCACCAGTGAATCAGCTAGAGTGGAGATGCTGGGATATATCGACGCTGATCTAGTCACCTCACCAGTGAATCAGCTAGAATGGAGATGCTGGGATATATCCACGCTGATCTAGTCACCTCAGCAGTGAATCAGCTAGAGTGGAGATGCGGGGATATATCCACCGATCTAGTCACCTCACCAGTGAATCGTCTAGAGTGGAGATGCTGGGATATATCCACGCCGATCTAGTCACCTCAGCAGTGAATCAACTAGAGTGGAGATGCTGGGATATATCCACGCCGATCTAGTCACCTCACCAGTGAATCAGCTAGAGTGGAGATTCTGGAATATATCCACGCTGATCTAGTCACCTCACCAGTGAATCAGCTAGAGTGGAGATGCTGGGATATATCCACGCCGATCTAGTCACCTCAGCAGTGAATTAGCTTGAGTGGAGATGCTGGAATATATTCTCGCCGATCTAGTCACCTCACCAGCGAATGGTCTAGAGTGGAGATGCTGGAATATATCCTCGCCGATCTAGTCACCTCAGCAGTGAATCAGCTAGAGTGGAGATGCTGGGATATATCCACGCCGATCTATTCACCTCACCAGTGAATCAGCTAGAGTGGAGATGCTGGGATATATCCACGACGATCTAGTCACCTCACCAGTGAATCAGCTAGAGTGGGGATGCTGGAATATATCCACGCTGATCTAGTCACCTCACCAGTGAATCAGCTAGAGTGGAGATGCTGGGATATATCCACGCCGATCTAATCACCTCACCAGTGAACCATCTAGAGTGGGGATGCTGGAATATATCCACGCTGATCTAGTCACCTCACCAGTGAATCAGCTAGAGTGGAAATGCTGGGATATATCCACGCTGATTTAGTCACCTCACCAGTGAATCAGCTAGAGTGGAGATGCTGGGATATATCCACGCTGATCTAGTCACCTCACCAGTGAATCAGCTAGAGTGGGGATGCTGGGATATATAGTGCCGATCTAGTCACTTCAGCAGTGAATCGTCTAGAGTGGGGATGCTGGAATATATCCACGCCGATCTAGTCACCTCACCAGTGAATCAGCTAGAGTGGGGATGCTGGAATATATCCACGCCGATCTAGTCACCTCACCAGTGAATCAGCTAGAGTGGAGATGCTGGGATATATCCACGCTGATCTAGTCACCTCACCAGTGAATCAGCTAGAGTGGAGATGCTGGGATATATCCACGCTGATCTAGTCACCTCACCAGTGAATCCTCTAGAATGGAGATGCTGGGATATATCCAAGCCGATCTAGTCAACTCAGCAGTGAATCAGCTAGAGTGGAGATGCTGGGATATATCCATGCCGATCTAGTAACCTCACCAGTGAACCGTCTAGACTGGAGATGCTGGAATATATCCACGCCGATCTAGTCACCTCACCAGTGAATCAGCTAGAATGGAGATGCTGGGATATATCCACGCCAATCTAGCAAACTCACCAGTGAATCAACTAGAGTGGAGATGCTGGGATATATCCACGCTGATCTAGTCACCTCACCAGTGAATCAGCTAGAGTGGAGATGCTGGGATATATCCACGCTGATCTAGTCACCTCACCAGTGAATCAACTAGAATGGAGATACTGGGATATATCCACGCCGATCTAGTCACCTCAGCAGTCAATCAGCTAGAGTGGAGATGCGGGGATATACCCACCGATCTAGTCACCTCAACAGTGAATCGTCTAAACTGGAGATGCTGGGCTATATCCACGCCGATCTAGTCACCTCAGCAGTGAATCAGCTAGAGTGGACATGCTGGGATATATCCACGCCGATCTAGTCACCTCACCAGTGAATCAGCTAGAGTGGAGATACTGGGATATATCCACGCCGATCTAGTCACCTCACCAGTGAATCGGCTAGAATGGAGATGCTAGGATATATCCACGCCCATCCAGTCACCTCACCAGTGAATCAGCTAGAGTGGAGATGCTGGGATATATCCACGCTGATCTAGTCACCTCACCAGTGAATCAGCTAGAGTGGAGATGCTGGGATATATCCTCGCCGATCTAGTCACCTCACCAGTGAATCAGCTAAAGTGAAGATGCGGTGATATATCCACCGATCTAGTCACCTCACCAGTGAATCGTCTAGAGTGGAGATGCTGGGATTTATCCACGCCGATCTAGTCACCTCACCAGTGAATCAGCTAGAATGGAGATGCTGGGATATATCCACGCCGATCTAGTCACCTCAGCAGTGAATCAGCTAAAGTGGAGATGCGGGGATATATCCACCGATCTAGTCACCTCACCAGTGAATCGTCTAGAGTGGAGATGCTGGGATATATCCACGCCGATCTAGTCACCTCACCAGTGAATCAGCTAGAGTGGAGGTGCTGGGATATATCCACGCCGATCTAGTCACCTCACCAGTGAATCAGCTAGAGTGGAGATGCTGGGATATATCCGCCAATCTAGTCAACTCACCAGTGAATCAGCTAGAGTGGAGATGCTGGTATATATCCACGCCGATCTAGTCACCTCACCAGTGAATCAGCTAGAGTGGAGATGCTGGGATATATCCACGCCGATCTAGTCACCTCAGCAGTGAATCAGCTAGATTGGGGATGCTGGGATATATCCACGCCAAGCTAGTCACCTCACCAGTGAATCGTCTAGAGTGGAGATGCTGGGATATATCCATGCCAATTTAGTAACCTCACCAGTGAATCGTCTAGACTGGAGATGCTGGAATATATCCACGCCGATCTAGTCACCTCACCAGTGAATCAGCTAGAATGGAGATGCTGGGATATATCCACGCCAATCTAGTCACCTCACCAGTGAATCAGCTAGAGTGGAGATGCTGGGATATATCCACGCTGATCTAGTCACCTCACCAGTAAATCAGCTAGAGTGGAGATGCTGGGATATATCCACGCTGATCTAGTCACCTCACCAGTGAATCAGCTAGAATGGAGATGCTGGGATATATCCATGCTGATCTAGTCACCTCAGCAGTGAATCAGCTAGAGTGGAGATGCGGGGATATATCCACCGATCTAGTCACCTCACCAGTGAATCGTCTAGAGTGGAGATGCTGGGATATATCCACGCCGATCTAGTCACCTCAGCAGTGAATCAACTAGAGTGGAGATGCTGGGATATATCCATGCCGATCTAGTCACCTCACCAGTGAATCAGCTAGAGTGGAGATTCTGGAATATATCAACGCTGATCTAGTCACCTCACCAGTGAATCAGCTAGAGTGGAGATGTTGGGATATATCCACGCCAATCTAGTCACCTCAGCAGTGAATTAGCTTGAGTGGAGATGCTGGAATATATCCTCGCCGATCTAGTCACCTCACCATCGAATCGTCTAGAGTGGAGATGCTGGAATATGTCCTCGCCGATCTAGTCACCTCAGCAGTGAATCAGCTAGAGTGGAGATGCTGGGATATATCCACGCCGATCTAGTCACCTCACCAGTGAACCGTCTAGAGTGGGGATGCTGGAATATATCCACGCTGATCTAGTCACCTCAAAACTGAATCAGCTAGAGTGGAGATGCTGGGATATATCCACGCCGATCTAGTCACCTCACCAGTGAACCGTCTAGAGTGGGGATGCTGGAATATATCCACGCTGATCTAGTCACCTCACCAGTGAATCAGCTAGAGTGGAGATGCTGGGATATATCCACGCTGATTTAATCACCTCACCAGTGAATCAGCTAGAGTGGAGATGCTGGGATATATCCACGCTGATCTAGTCACCTCACCAGTGAATCAGCTAGAGTGGGGATGCTGGGATATATCCTGCCGATCTAGTCACCTCAGCAGTGAATCATCTAGAGTGGGGATGCTGGAATATGTCCACGCCGTTCTAGTCACCTCACCAGTGAATCAGCTAGAGTGGGGATGCTGGAATATATCAACGCCGATCTAGTCACCTCACCAGTGAATCAGCTAGAGTGGAGATGCTGGAATATAACCACGCCGATCTAGTCACCTCACCAGTGAATCAGCTAGAATGGAGATGCTGGGATATATCCACGCCAATCTAGTCACCTCACCAGTGAATCAGCTAGAGTGGAGATGCTGGGATATATCCACGCTGATCTAGTCACCTCACCAGTGAATCCTCTAGAATGGAGATGCTGGGATATATCCACGCCGATCTAGTCACCTCAGCAGTGAATCAGCTAGAGTGGAGATGCTGGGATATATCCATGCCTATCTAGTAACCTTACCAGTGAACCGTCTAGACTGGAGATGCTAGAATATATCCACGCCGATCTAGTCACCTCACCAGTGAATCAGCTAGAATGGAAATGCTGGGATATATCCACGCCAATCTAGTCACATCACCAGTGAATCAGCTAGAGTGGAGATGCTGGGATATATCCACGCTGATCTAGTCACCTCACCAGTGAATCAGCTAGAGTGGAGATGCTGGGATATATCCACGCTGATCTAGTCACCTCACCAGTGAATCAACTAGAATGGAAATACTGGGATATATCCACGCCGATCTAGTCACCTCAGCAGTCAATCAGCTAGAGTGGAGATGCGGGGATATATCCACCGATCTAGTGACCTCACCAGTGAATCGTCTAGACTGGAGATGCTGGGATATATCCACGCCGATCTAGTCACCTCAGCAGTGAATCAGCTAGAGTGGAGATGCTGGGATATATCCACGCCGATCTAGTCACCTCACCAGTGAATCAGCTTGAGTGGAGATACTGGGATATATCCACGCCCATCTAGTCACCTCACCAGTGATTCAGCTAGAGTGGAGATGCTGGGATATATCCACGCTGATCTAGTCACCTCACCAGTGAATCAGCTAGAGTGGAGATGCTGGGATATATCCTCGCCGATCTAGTCACCTCACCAGTGAATCAGCTAAAGTGGAGATGCGGGGATATATCCACCGATCTAGTCACCTCACCAGTGAATCGTCTAGATTGGAGATGCTGGGATATATCCACGCCGATCTAGTCACCTCACCAGTGAATCAGCTAGAGTGGAGATGCTGGGATATATCCACGCCGATCTAGTCACCTCACAAGTGAATCAGCTAGAGTGGAGATGCTGGGATATATCCACGCCGATCTAGTCACCTCACCAGTGAATCAGCTAGAGTGGAGATGCTGGGATATATCCGCCGATCTAGTCAACTCACCAGTAAACCAGCTAGAGTGGAGATGCTGGTATATATCCACGCCGATCTAGTCACCTCACCAGTGAATCAGCTAGAGTGCAGATGCTGGGATATATCCACGCCGATCTAGTCACCTCAGCAGTGAATCAGCTAGAGTGGAGATGCTGGGATATATCCACGCTGATCTAGTCACCTCAGCAGTGAATCAGCTAGAGTGGGGATGCTGGGATATATCCACGCCAATCTAGTCACCTCACCAGTGAATCGTCTAGAGTGGAGATGCTGGGATATATCCATGCCGATCTAGTCACCTCAGCAGTGAATCAGATAGAGTGGAGATGCTGGGATATATCCACGCTGATCTAATCACCTCAGCAGTGAATCAGCTAGAGTGGAGATGCTGGGATATATCCACGCTGATCTAGTCACCTCACCAGTGAATCAGCTAGAGTGGAGATGCAGGGATATATCCACGCCGATCTAGTCACCTCACCAGTGAATCCTCTAGAATGGAGATGCTGGGATATATCCTCGCCGATCTAGTCACCTCAGCAGTGAATCAGCTAGAGTGGAGATGCGGGGATATATCCACGCCAATCTAGTCACCTCAGCAGTGAATCGTCTAGAGTGGAGATGCTGGAATATATCCACTCCGATCTAGTCACCTCACCAGTGAATCAGCTAGAGTGGAGATGCTGGGATATATCCACACCGATCTAGTCACCTCACCAGTGAATCAGCTAGAATGGAGATGCTGGGATATATCCACGCCGATCTAGTCACCTCACCAGTGAATCAGCTAGAGTGGAGATGCTGGGATATATCCACGCTGATCTAGTCACCTCACCAGTGAATCAGCTAGAGTGGGGATGCTGTGATATATCCACGCCGATCTAGTCACCTCACCAGTGAATCAGCTAGAGTGGAGATGCTGGGATATATCCACGCTGATCTA
The DNA here is from genome assembly GCF_046119375.1 of Phyllobates terribilis. NCBI lineage: Eukaryota > Metazoa > Chordata > Amphibia > Anura > Dendrobatidae > Phyllobates > Phyllobates terribilis. The sequence continues at coordinate 319,833,360 of NW_027362764.1, read as the reverse complement.
GTCACCTCACCAGTGAATCAGCTAGAGTGGAGATGCTGGGATATATCCACGCCGATCTAGTCACCTCACCAGTTAACCGTCTAGAGTGGGGATGCTGGAATATATCCACGCCGATCTAGTCACCTCAGCAGTGAATCGTCTAGAGTGGGGATGCTGGAATATATCCACGCCGATCTAGTCACCTCACCAGTGAATCAGCTAGAGTGGAGATGCTGGGATATATCCCCCTGATCTAGTCACCTCACCAGTGAATCAGCTAGAGTGGAGATGCTGGGATATATCCACGCTGATCTAGTCACCTCACCAGTGAATCCTCTAGAATGGAGATGCTGGGATATATCCACGCCGATCTAGTCACCTCAGCAGTGAATCAGCTAGAGTGGAGATGCTGGGATATATCCATGCCGATCTAGTAACCTTACCAGTGAACCATCTAGACTGGAGATGCTGGAATATATCCACGCCGATCTAGTCACCTCACCAGTGAATCAGCTAGAATGGAGATGCTGGGATATATCCACGCCAATCTAGTCACCTCACCAGTGAATCAGCTAGAGTGGAGATGCTGGGATATATCCACGCTGATCTAGTCACCTCACCAGTGAATCAGCTAGAGTGGAGATGCTGGGATATATCCACGCTGATCTAGTCACCTCACCAGTGAATCAACTAGAATGGAGATACTGGGATATATCCACGCGATCTAGTCACCTCAGCAGTCAATCAGCTAGAGTGGAGATGCGGGGATATATCCACCGATCTAGTCACCTCACCAGTGAATCGTCTAGACTGGAGATGCTGGGATATATCCACGCCGATCTAGTCACCTCAGCAGTGAATCAGCTAGAGTGGAGATGCTGGGATATATCCACGCCGATCTAGTCACCTCACCAGTGAATCAGCTAGAATGGAGATGCTAGGATATATCCACGCCCATCTAGCACCTCACCAGTGATTCAGCTAGAGTGGAGATGCTGGGATATATCCACGCCGATCTAGTCACCTCACCAGTGAATCAGCTAGAATGGAGATGCTGGGATATATCCACGCCGATCTAGTCACCTCACCAGTGAATCAGCTAGAGTGGAGATGCTGGGATATATCCACGCCGATCTAGTCACCTCACCAGTGAATCAGCTAGAGTGGAGATGCTGGGATATATCCGCCGATCTAGTCAACTCACCAGTAAACCAGCTAGAGTGGAGATGCTGGTATATATCCACGCCGATCTAGTCACCTCACCAGTGAATCAGCTAGAGTGCAGATGCTGGGATATATCCACGCCGATCTAGTCACCTCAGCAGTGAATCAGCTAGAGTGGGGATGCTGGGATATATCCACGCCAATCTAGTCACCTCACCAGTGAATCGTCTAGAGTGGAGATGCTGGGATATATCCATGCCGATCTAGTCACCTCAGCAGTGAATCAGATAGAGTGGAGATGCTGGGATATATCCACGCTGATCTAATCACCTCAGCAGTGAATCAGCTAGAGTGGAGATGCTGGGATATATCCACGCTGATCTAGTCACCTCACCAGTGAATCAGCTAGAGTGGAGATGCAGGGATATATCCACGCCGATCTAGTCACCTCACCAGTGAATCCTCTAGAATGGAGATGCTGGGATATATCCTCGCCGATCTAGTCACCTCAGCAGTGAATCAGCTAGAGTGGAGATGCGGGGATATATCCACGCCAATCTAGTCACCTCAGCAGTGAATCGTCTAGAGTGGAGATGCTGGAATATATCCACGCCGATCTAGTCACCTCACCAGTGAATCAGCTAGAGTGGAGATGCTGGGATATATCCACACCGATCTAGTCACCTCACCAGTGAATCAGCTAGAATGGAGATGCTGGGATATATCCACGCCGATCTAGTCACCTCACCAGTGAATCAGCTAGAGTGGAGATGCTGGGATATATCCACGCTGATCTGGTCACCTCACCAGTGAATCAGCTAGAGTGGAGATGCTGGGATATATCCACGCTGATCTAGTCACCTCACCAGTGAATCAGCTAGAGTGGGGATGCTGTGATATATCCACGCCGATCTAGTCACCTCACCAGTGAATCAGCTAGAGTGGAGATGCTGGGATATATCCACGCTGATCTAGTCACCTCACCAGTGAATCAGCTAGAGTGGAGATGCTGGGATATATCCACGCCGATCTAGTCACCTCACCAGTTAACCGTCTAGAGTGGGGATGCTGGAATATATCCACGCCGATCTAGTCACCTCAGCAGTGAATCGTCTAGAGTGGGGATGCTGGAATATATCCACGCCGATCTAGTCACCTCACCAGTGAATCAGCTAGAGTGGAGATGCTGGGATATATCCCCCTGATCTAGTCACCTCACCAGTGAATCAGCTAGAGTGGAGATGCTGGGATATATCCACGCTGATCTAGTCACCTCACCAGTGAATCCTCTAGAATGGAGATGCTGGGATATATCCACGCCGATCTAGTCACCTCAGCAGTGAATCAGCTAGAGTGGAGATGCTGGGATATATCCATGCCGATCTAGTAACCTTACCAGTGAACCATCTAGACTGGAGATGCTGGAATATATCCACGCCGATCTAGTCACCTCACCAGTGAATCAGCAAGAATGGAGATGCTGGGATATATCCACGCTGATCTAGTCACCTCACCAGTGAATCAGCTAGAGTGGAGATGCTGGGATATATCCACGCTGATCTAGTCACCTCACCAGTGAATCAACTAGAATGGAGATACTGGGATATATCCACGCCGATCTAGTCACCTCAGCAGTCAATCAGCTAGAGTGGAGATGCTGGGATATATCCACGCTGATCTAGTCACCTCACCAGTGAATCAACTAGAATGGAGATACTGGGATATATCCACGCCGATCTAGTCACCTCAGCAGTCAATCAGCTAGAGTGGAGATGCGGGGATATATCCACCGATCTAGTCACCTCACCAGTGAATCGTCTAGACTGGAGATGCTGGGATATATCCACGCCGATCTAGTCACCTCAGCAGTGAATCAGCTAGAGTGGAGATGCTGGGATATATCCACGCCGATCTAGTCACCTCACCAGTGAATCAGCTAGAGTGGAGATGCTGGGATATATCCACGCTGATCTAGTCACCTCACCAGTGAATCAGCTAGAGTGGAGATGCTGGGATATATCCACGCTGATCTAGTCACCTCACCAGTGAATCAACTAGAATGGAGATACTGGGATATATCCACGCGATCTAGTCACTTCAGCAGTCAATCAGCTAGAGTGGAGATGCGGGGATATATCCACCGATCTAGTCACCTCACCAGTGAATCGTCTAGCCTGGAGATGCTGGGATATATCCACGCCGATCTAGTCACCTCAGCAGTGAATCAGCTAGAGTGGAGATGCTGGGATATATCCACGCCGATCTAGTCACCTCACCAGTGAATCAGCTAGAATGGAGATGCTAGGATATATCCACGCCCATCTAGCACCTCACCAGTGATTCAGCTAGAGTGGAGATGCTGGGATATATCCACGCTGATCTAGTCACCTCACCAGTGAATCAACTAGAATGGAGATACTGGGATATATCCACGCCGATCTAGTCACCTCAGCAGTCAATCAGCTAGAGTGGAGATGCGGGGATATATCCACCGATCGAGTCACCTCACCAGTGAATCGTCTAGACTGGAGATGCTGGGATATATCCACGCCGATCTAGTCACCTCAGCAGTGAATCAGCTAGAGTGGAGATGCTGGGATATATCCACTCCGATCTAGTCACCTCACCAGTGAATCAGCTAGAGTGGAGATACTGGGATATATCCACGCCGATCTAGTCACCTCACCAGTGAATAAGCTAGAATGGAGATGCTAGGATATATCCACGCCCATCTAGTCACCTCACCAGTGAATCAGCTAGAGTGGAGATGCTGGAATATATCCACGCTGATCTAGTCACCTCACCAGTGAATCAGCTAGAGTGGAGATGCTGGGATATATCCACGCTGATCTAGTCACCTCACCAGTGAATCAGCTAGAGTGGGATGCTGGGATATATCCACGCTGATCTAGTCACCTCACCAGTGAACCGTCTAGAGTGGAGATGCTGGAATATATCCACGCTGATCTAGTCACCTCACCAGTGAATCAGCTAGAGTGGAGATGCTGGGATATATCGACGCTGATCTAGTCACCAGAGCAGTGAATCAGCTAGAGTGGAGATGCTGGGATATATCCACGCTGATCTAGTCACCTCAGCAGTGAATCAGCTAGAGTGGAGATGCTGGGATATATCCACGCTGATCTAGTCACCTCACCAGTGAATCAGCAAGAGTGGGGATGCTGGGATATATCCACGCTGATCTAGTCACCTCAGCAGTGAATAAGCTAGAGTGGAGATGCTGGGATATATCCTCGCTGATCTAGTCACCTCAGCAGTGAATCGGCTAGAGTGGGGATGCTGAGATATATCCACGCTGATCTAGTCACCTCAGCAGTGAATCAGCTAGAGTGGAGATGCTGGGATATATCCACGCCGATCTAGTCACCTCACCAGTGAATCAGCTAGAGTGGAGATGCTGGGATATATCCACGCTGATCTGGTCACCTCACCAGTGAATCAGCTAGAGTGGAGATGCTGGGATATATCCACGCTGATCTAGTCACCTCACCAGTGAATCAGCTAGAGTGGGGATGCTGGGATATATCCACGCCGATCTAGTCACCTCACCAGTGAATCAGTTAGAGTGGAGATGCTGGGATATATCCACGCTGATCTAGTCACCTCACCAGTGAATCAGCTAGAGTGGGGATGCTGGGATATATCCACGCCGATCTAGTCACCTCACCAGTGAATCAGCTAGAGTGGAGATGCTGGGATATATCCACGCTGATCTAGTCACCTCACCAGTGAATCAGCTAGAGTGGAGATGCTGGGATATATCCACGCCGATCTAGTCACCTCACCAGTTAACCGTCTAGAGTGGGGATGCTGGAATATATCCACGCTGATCTAGTCACCTCACCAGTGAATCAGCTAGAGTGGAGATGCTGGGATATATCCACGCTGATTTAGTCACGTCACCAGTGAATCAGCTAGAGTGGAGATGCTGGGATATATCCACGCTGATCTAGTCACCTCACCAGTGAATCAGCTAGAGTGGGGATGCTGGGATATATCCTGCCGATCTAGTCACCTCAGCAGTGAATCGTCTAGAGTGGGGATGCTGGAATATATCCACGCCGATCTAGTCACCTCACCAGTGAATCAGCAAGAGTGGGGATGCTGGAATATATCCACGCCGATCTAGTCACCTCACCAGTGAATCAGCTAGAGTGGAGATGCTGGAATATATCCACGCCGATCTAGTCACCTCACCAGTGAATCAGCTAGAATGGAGATGCTGGGATATATCCACGCCAATCTAGTCACCTCACCAGTGAATCAGCTAGAGTGGACATGCTGGGATATATCCACGCTGATCTAGCCACCTCACCAGTGAATCAGCTAGAGTGGAGATGCTGGGATATATCCACGCTGATCTAGTCACCTCACCAGTGAATCAGCTAGAGTGGAGATGCTGGGATATATCCACGCTGATCTAGTCACCTCACCAGTGAATCAACTAGAATGGAGATACTGGGATATATCCACGCCGATCTAGTCACCTCAGCAGTCAATCAGCTAGAGTGGAGATGCGGGGATATATCCACCGATCTAGTCACCTCACCAGTGAATCGTCTAGACTGGAGATGCTGGGATATATCCACGCCGATCTAGTCACCTCAGCAGTGAATCAGCTAGAGTGGAGATGCTGGGATATATCCACGCTGATCTAGTCACCTCACCAGTGAATCAACTAGAATGGAGATACTGGGATATATCCACGCCGATCTAGTCACCTCAGCAGTCAATCAGCCTGAGTGGAGATGCGGGGATATATCCACCGATCTAGTCACCTCACCAGTGAATCGTCTAGGCTGGAGATGCTGGGATATATCCACGCCGATCTAGTCACCTCAGCAGTGAATTAGCTAGAGTGGAGATGCTGGGATATATCAACGCCGATCTAGTCACCTCACCAGTGAATCAGCTAGAGTGGAGATACTGGGATATATCCACGCCGATCTAGTCACCTCACCAGTGAATCAGCTAGAATGGAGATGCTAGGATATATCCACGCCCATCTAGTCACCTCACCAGTGAATCAGCTAGAGTGGAGATGCTGGCATATATCCACGCTGATCTAGTCACCTCACCAGTGAATCAGCTAGAGTGGAGATGCTGGGATATATCCTCGCCGATCTAGTCACCTCACCAGTGAATCAACTAAAGTGGAGATGCAGGGATATATCCACCGATCTATTCACCTCACCAGTGAATGGTCTAGAGTGGAGATGCTGGGATATATCCCCACCGATCTAGTCACCTCACCAGTGAATCAGCTAGACTGGAGATGCTGGGATATATCCTCGCCGATCTAGTCACCTCACCAGTGAATCAGCTAGAGTGGAGATGCTGGGATATATCCGCCGATCTAGTCAACTCACCAGTGAATCAGCTAGAGTGGAGATGCTGGTATATATCCACGCCGATCTAGTCACCTCAGCAGTGAATCGTCTAAAGTGGAGATGCTGGGATATATCCATGCCGATCTAGTCACCTCAGCAGTGAATCAGCTAGAGTGGAGATGCTGGGATATATCCACGCTGATCTAGTCACCTCAGCAGTGAATCAGCTAGAGTGGAGATGCTGGGATATATCCACGCCGATCTAGTCACCTCACCAGTGAATCAGCTAGAGTGGAGATGCAGGGATATATCCACGCCGATCTAGTCACCTCACCAGTGAATCCTCTAGAATGGAGATGCTGGGATATATCCTCGCCGATCTAGTCACCTCAGCAGTGAATGAGCTAGAGTGGAGATGCTGGGATATATCCACGCCAATCTAGTCACCTCAGCAGTGAATCGTCTAGAGTGGAGATGCTGGAATATATCCACGCCGATCTAGTCACCTCACCAGTGAATCAGCTAGAATGGATATGCTGGGATATATCCGCCGATCTAGTCAACTCACCAGTGAATCAGCTAGAGTGGAGATGCTGGTATATATCCACGCCGATCTAGTCACCTCACCAGTGAATCAGCTAGAGTGGAGATGCTGGGATATATCCACGCCGATCTAGTCACCTCAGCAGTGAATCAGCTAGAGTGGGGATGCTGGGATATATCCACGCCAATCTAGTCACCTCACCAGTGAATCGTCTAGAGTGGAGATGCTGGGATATATCCATGCCGATCTAGTCACCTCAGCAGTGAATCAGCTAGAGTGGAGATGCTGGGATATATCCACGCTGATCTAGTCACCTCACCAGTGAATCAGCTAGAGTGGAGATGCTGGGATATATCCACGCCGATCTAGTCACCTCACCAGTGAATCAGCTAGAGTGGAGATGCAGGGATATATCCACACCGATCTAGTCACCTCACCAGTGAATCCTCTAGAATGGAGATGCTGGGATATATCCTCGCCGATCTAGTCACCTCAGCAGTGAATCAGCTAGAGTGGAGATGCTGGGATATATCCACGCCAATCTAGTCACCTCAGCAGTGAATCGTCTAGAGTGGAGATGCTGGAATATATCCACGCCGATCTAATCACCTCACCAGTGAATCAGCTAGAGTGGAGATGCTGGGATATATCCACACCGATCTAGTCACCTCACCAGTGAATCAGCTAGAATAGAGATGCTGAGATATATCCACGCCGATCTAGTCACCTCACCAGTGAATCAGCTAGAGTGGGGATGCTGGGATATATCCACGCCGATCTAGTCACCTCACCAGTGGAATCAGCTAGAGTGGAGATGCTGGGATATATCCACGCTGATCTAGTCACCTCACCAGTGAATCAGCTAGAGTGGAGATGCTGGGATATATCCACGCTGATCTAGTCACCTCACCAGCGAATCAGCTAGAGTGGGGATGCTGGGATATATCCATGCTGATCTAGTCACGTCAGCAGTGAACCATCTAGAGTGGAGATGCTGGAATATATCCATGCTGATCTAGTCACCTCACCAGTGAATCAGCTAGAGTGGGGATGCTGGGATATATCCACGCTGATCTAGTCACCTCAACAGTGAATCAGCTAGAGTGGAGATGCTGGAATATATCCACGCTGATCTAGTCACCTCACCAGTGAATCAGCTAGAGTGGAGATGCTGGGATATATCCACGCTGATCTAGTCACCTCACCAGTGAATCAGCTAGAGTGGGATGCTGGGATATATCCACGCTGATCTAGTCACCTCACCAGTGAACCGTCTAGAGTGGAGATGCTGGAATATATCCACGCTGATCTAGTCACCTCACCAGTGAATGAGCTAGAGTGGAGATGCTGGGATATATCGACGCTGATCTAGTCACCAGAGCAGTGAATCAGCTAGAGTGGAGATGCTGGGATATATCCACGCTGATCTAGTCACCTCAGCAGTGAGTCAGCTAGAGTGGAGATGCTGGGATATATCCACGCTGATCTAGTCACCTCACCAGTGAGTCAGCAAGAGTGGGGATGCTGGGATATATCCACGCTGATCTAGTCACCTCAGCAGTGAATAAGCTAGAGTGGAGATGCTGGGATATATCCTCGCTGATCTAGTCACCTCAGCAGTGAATCGGCTAGAGTGGGGATGCTGAGATATATCCACGCTGATCTAGTCACCTCAGCAGTGAATCAGCTAGAGTGGAGATGCTGGGATATATCCGCCGATCTTGTCACCTCACCAGTGAATCAGCTAGAGTGGAGATGCTGGGATATATCCACGCCGATCTAGTCACCTCATCAGTGAAACAGCTAGAGTCGAGATGCTGGGATATATCCTCGCCGATCTAGTCACCTCACCAGTGAATCAGCTAGAGTGGAGATGCTGGGATATATCCTCGCCGATATAGTCACCTCACCAGTGAATCAGCTAGAGTGGAGATGCTGGGATATATCCACGCTGATCTAGTCACCTCTCTAGTGAATCAGCTAGAATGGAGATGCTGGGATATATCCGCCGATCTAGTCAACTCACCAGTGAATCAGCTAGAGTGGAGATGCTGGGATATATCCACGCCGATCTAGTCACCTCAGCAGTGAATCAGCTAGAGTGGGGATGCTGGGTTATATCCACGCCAATCTAGTCACCTCACCAGTGAATCAGCTAGAGTGGAGATGCAGGGATATATCCACGCCGATCTAGTCACCTCACCAGTGAATCCTCTAGAATGGAGATGCTGGGATATATCCTCGCCGATCTAGTCACCTCAGCAGTGAATCAGCTAGAGTGGAGATGCTGGCATATATCCACGCCAATCTAGTCACCTCAGCAGTGAATCGTCTAGAGTGGAGATGCTGGAATATATCCACGCAGATCTAGTCACCTCACCAGTGAATCAGCTAGAGTGGAGATGCTGGGATATATCCACACCGATCTAGTCACCTCAACAGTGAATCAGCTAGAATGGAGATGCTGGGATATATCCACGCCGATCTAGTCACCTCACCAGTGAATCAGCTAGAGTGGAGATGCTGGGATATATCCACGCTGATCTGGTCACCTCACCAGTGAATCAGCTAGAGTGGAGATGCTGGGATATATCCACGCTGATCTAGTCACCTCACCAGTGAATCAGCTATAGTGGGGATGCTGGGATATATCCACGCCGATCTAGTCACCTCACCAGTGAATCAGCTAGAGTGGAGATGCTGGGATATATCCACGCTGATCTAGTCACCTCACCAGTAAATCAGCTAGAGTGGGATGCTGGGATATATCCACGCTGATCTAGTCACCTCACCAGTGAATCAACTAGAATGGAGATACTGGGATATATCCACGCCGATCTAGTCACCTCACCAGTGAATCAGCTAGAGTGGAGATGCTGGGATATATCCTCGCCGATCTAGTCACCTCACCAGTGAATCAACTAAAGTGGAGATGCGGGGATATATCCACCGATCTAGTCACCTCACCAGTGAATCGTCTAGAGTGGAGATGCTGGGATATATCCACGCCGATCTAGTCACCTCACCAGTGAATCAGCTAGAGTGGGGATGCTGGGATATATCCACGCCGATCTAGTCACCTCACCAGTGAATCGTCTAGAGTGGAGATGCTGTTATATATCCCTGCCGATCTTGTCACCTCAGCAGTGAATCAGCTAGAGTGGAGATGCTGGCATATATCCACGCTGATCTAGTCACCTCACCAGTGAATCAGCTAGAGTGGGGATGCAGGGATATATCCACGCCGATCTAGTCACCTCACCAGTGAACCATCTAGAGTGGAGATGCTGGAATATATCCACGCTGATCTAGTCACCTCACCAGTGAATCAGCTAGAGTGGAGATGCTGGGATATATCCTCACCGATCTAGTCACCTCACCAGTGAATCAGCTGAGTGGGGATGCTGGGATATATCCACGCTGATCTAGTCACGTCAGCAGTGAACCGTCTAGAGTGGAGATGCTGAAATATATCCATGCTGATCTAGTCACCTCACCAGTGAATCAGCAAGAGTGGGGATGTTGGGATATATCCACGCTGATCTAGTCACCTCACCAGTGAATCAGCTAGAGTGGAGATGCTGGAATATATTCACGCTGATCTAGTCACCTCACCAGTGAATCAGCTAGAGTGGAGATGCTGGGATATATCCACGCTGATCTAGTCACCTCACCAGTGAATCAGCTAGAGTGGGGATGCAGGGATATATCCACGCTGATCTAGTCACCTCACCAGTGAACCATCTAGAGTGGAGATGCTGGAATATATCCACGCTGATCTAGTCACCTCACCAGTGAATCAGCTAGAGTGGAGATGCTGGGATATATCCTCACCGATCTAGTCACCTCACCAGTGAATCAGCTAGAGTGGGGATGCTGGGAAATATCCACGCTGATCTAGTCACCTCACCAGTGAATCAGCTAGAGTAGAGATGCTGGAATATATCCACGCTGATCTAGTCACCTCACCAGTGAATCAGCAAGAGTGGGGATGGTGGGATATATCCACGCTGATCTAGTCACCTCAGCAGTGAATCAGCTAGAGTGGAGATGCTGGGATATATCTACGCTGATCTAGTCACCTCAGCAGTGAATCAGCTAGAGTGGAGATGCTGGGATATATCCACGCTGATCTAGTCACCTCACCAGTGAATCAGCAAGAGTGGGGATGCTGGGATATATCCACGCTGATCTAGTCACCTCAGCAGTGAATAAGCCAGAGTGGAGATGCTGGGATATATCCACGCTGATCTAGTCACCTCACCAGTGAATCAGCTGGAGTGGAGATGCTGGAATATATCCACGCTGATCTAGTCACCTCACCAGTGAATCAGCTAGAGTGGAGATGCTGGGATATATCCACGCTGATCTAGTCACCTCACCAGTGAATCAGCTGAGTGGGGATGCTGGGATATATCCACGCTGATCTAGTCACGTCAGCAGTGAACCGTCTAGAGAGAAGATGCTGGAATATATCCACGCTGATCTAGTCACCTCACCAGTGAATCAGCTAGAGTGGGGATGCTGGGATATATCCACGCCGATCTAGTCACCTCACCAGTGAATCAGCTAGAGTGGAGATGCTGACATATATCCACGCTGATCTAGTCACCTCACCAGTGAATCAGCTAGAGTGGAGATGCTGGGATATATCCTCGCCGATCTAGTCACCTCACCAGTGAATCAACTAAAGTGGAGATGCGGGGATATATCCACCGATCTAGTCACCTCACCAGTGAATCGTCTAGAGTGGAGATGCTGGGATATATCCACGCCGATCTAGTCACCTCAGCAGTGAATCAGCTAGAGTGGGGATGCTGGGATATATCCACGCCAATCTAGTCACCTCACCAGTGAATCGTCTAGAGTGGAGATGCTGTTATATATCCCTGCCGATCTTGTCACCTCAGCAGTGAATCAGCTAGAGTGGAGATGCTGGGATATATCCACGCTGATCTAGTCACCTCAGCAGTGAATCAGCTAGAGTGGAGATGCTGGGATATATCCACGCCGATCTTGTCACCTCACCAGTGAATCAGCTAGAGTGGAGATGCAGGGATATATCCACGCCGATCTAGTCACCTCACCAGTGAATCCTCTAGAATGGAGATGCTGGGATATATCCTCGCCGATCTAGTCACCTCAGCAGTGAATCAGCTAGAGTGGAGATGCTGGGATATATCCACGCCAATCTAGTCACCTCAGCAGTGAATCGTCTAGAGTGGAGATGCTGGAATATATCCACGCCGATCTAGTCACCTCACCAGTGAATCAGCTAGAGTGGAGATGCTGGGATATATCCACACCGATCTAGTCACCTCACCAGTGAATCAGCTAGAATGGAGATGCTGGGATATATCCGCCGATCTAGTCAACTCACCAGTGAATCAGCTAGAGTGGAGATGCTGGTATATATCCACGCCGATCTAGTCACCTCACCAGTGAATCAGCTAGAGTGGAGATGCTGGGATATATCAACACCGATCTAGTCACCTCAGCAGTGAATCAGCTAGAGTGGGGATGCTGGGATATATCCACGCCAATCTAGTCACCTCACCAGTGAATCGTCTAGAGTGGAGATGCTGGGATATATCCATGCCGATCTAGTCACCTCAGCAGTGAATCAGCTAGAGTGGAGATGCTGGGATATATCCACGCTGATCTAGTCACCTCAGCAGTGAATCAGCTAGAGTGGAGATGCTGGGATATATCCACGCCGATCTAGTCACCTCACCAGTGAATCAGCTAGAGTGGATATGCAGGGATATATCCACGCCGATCTAGTCACCTCACCAGTGAATCCTCTAGAATGGAGATGCTGGGATATATCCTCGCCGATCTAGGCACCTCAGCAGTGAATCAGCTAGAGTGGAGATGCTGGGATATATACACGCCAATCTAGTCACCTCAGCAGTGAATCGTCTAGAGTGGAGATGCTGGAATATATCCACGCCGATCTAGTCACCTCACCAGTGAATCAGCTAGAGTGGAGATGCTGGGATTTATTCACACCGATCTAGTCACCTCACCAGTGAATCAGCTAGAATGGAGATGCTGGGATATATCCACGCCGATCTAGTCACCTCACCAGTGAATCAGCTAGAGTGGAGATGCTGGGATATATCCACGCTGATCTGGTCACCTCACCAGTGAATCAGCTAGAGTGGAGAAGCTGGGATATATCCACGCTGATCTAGTCACCTCACCAGTGAATCAGCTAGAGTGGGGATGCTGGGATATATCCACGCCGATCTAGTCACCTCACCAGTGGAATCAGCTAGAGTGGAGATGCTGGGATATATCCACGCTGATCTAGTCACCTCACCAGTGAATCAGCTAGAGTGGAGATGCTGTGATATATCCACGTTGATCTAGTCACCTCACCAGTGAATCAGCTAGAGTGGAGATGCTGGGATATATCCACGCTGATCTAGTCACCTCACCAGTGAATCAGCTAGAGTGGGGATGCTGGGATATATCCACGCCGATCTAGTCACCTCACCAGTGAACCGTCTAGAGTGGAGATGCTGGAATATATCCACGCTGATCTAGTCACCTCACCAGTGAATCAGCTAGAGTGGAGATGCTGGGATATATCCTCACCGATCTAGTCACCTCACCAGTGAATCAGCTAGAGTGGAGATGCTGGGATATATCCACGCTGTTCTAGTCACCTCACCAGTGAATCAGCTAGAGTGGAGATGCTGGAATATATCCACGCTGATCTAGTCACCTCACCAGTGAATCAGCAAGAGTGGAGATGCTGGGATATATCCACGCTGATCTAGTCACCAGAGCAGTGAATCAGCTAGAGTGGAGATGCTGGGATATATCCACGCTGATCTAGTCACCTCAGCAGTGAATCAGCTAGAGTGGAGATGCTGGGATATATCCACGCTGATCTAGTCACCTCACCAGTGAATCAGCAAGAGTGGGGATGCTGGGATATATCCACGCTGATCTAGTCACCTCAGCAGTGAATAAGCCAGAGTGGAGATGCTGGGATATATCCTCGCTGATCTAGTCACCTCAGCAGTGAATCGGCTAGAGTGGGGATGCTGAGATATATCCACGCTGATCTAGTCACCTCAGCAGTGAATCAGCTAGAGTGGAGATGCTGGGATATATCCGCCGATCTAGTCACCTCACCAGTGAATCAGCTAGAGTGGAGATGCTGGGATATATCCACGCCGATCTAGTCACCTCACCAGTGAAACAGCTAGAGTGGAGATGCTGGGATATATCCTCGCCGATCTAGTCACCTCACCAGAGAATCAGCTAGAGTGGAGATGCTGGGATATATCATCGCCGATATAGTCACCTCACCAGTGAATCAGCTAGAGTGGAGATGCTGGGATATATCCACGCTGATCTAGTCACCTCACCAGTGAATCAGCTAGAATGGAGATGCTGGGATATATCCGCCGATCTAGTCAACTCACCAGTGAATCAGCTAGAGTGGAGATGCTGGTATATATCCACGCCGATCTAGTCACCTCACCAGTGAATCAGCTAGAGTGGAGATGCTGGGATATATCCACGCCGATCTAGTCACTTCAGCAGTGAATCAGCTAGAGTGGGGATGCTGAGATATATCCACGCCAATCTAGTCACCTCACCAGTGAATCGTCTAGAGTGGAGATGCTGGGATATATCCATGCCGATCTAGTCACCTCAGCAGTGAATCAGCTAGAGTGGAGATGCTGGGATATATCCACGCCGATCTAGTCACCTCACCAGTGAATCAGCTAGAGTGGAGATGCAGGGATATATCCACGCCGATCTAGTCACCTCACCAGTGAATCCTCTAGAATGGAGATGCTGGGATATATCCTCGCCGATCTAGTCACCTCAGCAAAGAATCAGCTAGAGTGGAGATGCTGGGATATATCCACGCCAATCTAGTCACCTCAGCAGTGAATCGTCTAGAGTGGAGATGCTGGAATATATCCACGCCGATCTAGTCACCTCACCAGTGAATCAGCTAGAGTGGAGATGCTGGGATATATCATCGCCGATATAGTCACCTCACCAGTGAATCAGCTAGAGTGGAGATGCTGGGATATATCCACGCTGATCTAGTCACCTCACCAGTGAATCAGCTAGAATGGAGATGCTGGGATATATCCGCCGATCTAGTCAACTCACCAGTGAATCAGCTAGAGTGGAGATGCTGGTATATATCCACGCCGATCTAGTCACTTCAGCATTGAATCAGCTAGATTGGGGATGCTGGGATATATCCGCGCCAATCTAGTCACCTCACCAGTGAATGGTCTAGAGTGGAGATGCTGGGATATATCCATGCCGATCTAGTCACCTCAGCAGTGAATCAGCTAGAGTGGAGATGCTGGGATATATCCACGCCGATCTAGTCACCTCACCAGTGAATCAGCTAGAGTGGAGTTGCAGGGATATATCCACGCCGATCTAGTCACCTCACCAGTGAATCCTCTAGAATGGAGATGCTGGGATATATCCTCGCCGATCTAGTCACCTCAGCAGTGAATCAGCTAGAGTGGAGATGCCTGGATATATCCACGCCAATCTATTCACCTCAGCAGTGAATCGTCTAGAGTGGAGATGCTGGAATATATCCACGCCGATCTAGTCACCTCACCAGTGAATCAGCTAGAGTGGAGATGCTGGGATATATCCACACCGATCTAGTCACCTCAACAGTGAATCAGCTAGAATGGAGATGCTGGGATATATCCATGCCGATCTAGTTACCTCACCAGTGAGTCAGCTAGAGTGGAGATGCTGGGATATATCCACGCTGATCTGGTCACCTCACCAGTGAATCAGCTAGAGTGGAGATGCTGGGATATATCCACGCTGATCTAGTCACCTCACCAGTGAATCAGCTAGAGTGGGGATGCTGGGATATATCCACGCCGATCTAGTCACCTCACCAGTGGAATCAGCTAGAGTGGAGATGCCTGGATATATCCACGCCAATCTATTCACCTCAGCAGTGAATCGTCTAGAGTGGAGATGCTGGAATATATCCACGCCGATCTAGTCACCTCACCAGTGAATCAGCTAGAGTGGAGTTGCTGGGATATATCCACACCGATCTAGTCACCTCAACAGTGAATCAGCTAGAATGGAGATGCTGGGATATATCCACGCCGATCTAGTTACCTCACCAGTGAGTCAGCTAGAGTGGAGATGCTGGGATATATCCACGCTGATCTGGTCACCTCACCAGTGAATCAGCTAGAGTGGAGATGCTGGGATATATCCACGCTGATCTAGTCACCTCACCAGTGAATCAGCTAGATTGGGGATGCTGGGATATATCCACGCCGATCTAGTCACCTCACCAGTGGAATCAGCTAGAGTGGAGATGCTGGGATATATCCACGCTGATCTAGTCACCTCACCAGTGAATCAGCTAGAGTGGAGATGCTGGGATATATCCACGCTGATCTAGTCACCTCATCAGTGAATCAGCTGAGTGGGGATGCTGGGATATATCCACGCTGATCTAGTCACGTCAGCAGTGAACCGTCTAGAGTGGAGATGCTGGAATATATCCACGCTGATCTAGTCACCTCACCAGTGAATCAGCTAGAGTGGGGATGCTGGGATATATCCACGCTGATCTAGTCACCTCACCAGTGAATCAGCTAGAGTGGAGATGCTGGAATATATCCACGCTGATCTAGTCACCTCACCAGTGAATCAGCTAGAGTGGAGATGCTGGGATATATCCACGCTGATCTAGTCACCTCACCAGTGAATCAGCTAGAGTGGGGATGCTGGGATATATCCACGCTGATCTAGTCACCTCACCAGTGAATCAGCTAGAGTGGGGATGCTGGGATATATCCACTCCGATCTAGTCACCTCACCAGTGAACCGTCTAGAGTGGAGATGCTGGAATATATCCACGCTGATCTAGTCACCTCACCAGTGAATCAGCTAGAGTGGAGATGCTGGTATATATCCTCACCGATCTAGTCACCTCACCAGTGAATCAGCTAGAGTGGGGATGCTGGGATATATCCACGCTGATCTAGTCACCTCACCAGTGAATCAGCTAGAGTGGAGATGCTGGAATATATCCACGCTGATCTAGTCACCTCACCAGTGAATCGTCAAGAGTGGGGATGCTGGGATATATCCACGCTGATCTAGTCACCTCAGCAGTGAATCAGCTAGAGTGGAGATGCTGGGATATATCCACGCTGATCTAGTCACCTCAGCAGTGAATCAGCTAGAGTGGAGATGCTGCGATATATCCACGCTGATCTAGTCACCTCACTAGTGAATCAGCAAGAGTGGGGATGCTGGGATATATCCACGCTGATCTAGTCACCTCAGCAGTGAATAAGCCAGAGTGGAGATGCTGGGATATATCCTCGCTGATCTAGTCACCTCAGCAGTGAATCGGCTAGAGTGGGGATGATGAGATAGATCCACGCTGATCTAGTCACCTCAGCAGTGAATCAGCTAGAGTGGAGATGCTGGGATATATCCGCCGATCTAGTCACCTCACCAGTGAATCAGCTAGAGTGGAGATGCTGGGATATATCCTCGCCGATATAGTCACCTCACCAGTGAATCAGCTAGAGTGGAGATGCTGGGATATATCCACGCTGATCTAGTCACCTCACCAGTGAATCAGCTAGAGTGGAGATGCTGGAATATATCCACGCCGATCTAGTCACCTCACCAGTGAATCAGCTAGAGTGGAGATGCTGGAATATATCCACGCTGATCTAGTCACCTCACCAGTGAATCAGCTAGAGTGGGGATGCTGGGATATATCCACGCCGATCTAGTCACCTCACCAGTGAATCAGCTAGAGTGGAGATGCTGGGATATATCCACGCTGATCTAGTCACCTCACCAGTGAATCAGCTAGAGTGGGGATGCTGGGATATATCCACGCTGATCTAGTCACCTCAGCAGTGAATCGTCTAGAGTGGAGATGCTGGAATATATCCACGCTGATCTAGTCACCTCACCAGTGAATCAGCTAGAGTGGGGATGCTGGGATATATCCACGCTGATCTAGTCACCTCACCAGTGAATCAGCTAGAGTGGAGATGCTGGAATATATCCACGCTGATCTAGTCACCTCACCAGTGAATCAGCTAGAGTGGAGATGCTGGGATATATACACGCTGATCTAGTCACCTCACCAGTGAATCAGCTAGAGTGGGGATGCTGGGATATATCCACGCCGATCTAGTCACCTCACCAGTGAACCGTCTAGAGTGGAGATGCTGGGATATATCCACGCCGATCTAGTCACCTCAGCAGTGAATCAGCTAGAGTGGAGATGCTGGGATATATCCACGCTGATCTAGTCACCTCAGCAGTGAATCAGCTAGAGTGGAGATGCTGAGATATATCCACGCTGATCTAGTCACCTCACCAGTGAATCGTCTAGAGTGGAGATGCTATGATATATCCTCGCCAATCTAGTCACCTCACCAGTGAATCAGCTAGAGTGGAGATGCTGGGATATATCCACGCCGATCTAGTCAGCTCACCAGTGAATCGTCTAGAGTGTAGATGCTGGGATATATCCTCGCCGATCTAGTCACCTCAGCAGTGAATCAGCTAGACTGGAGATGCTGGGATATATCCACGCCGATCTAGTCACCTCAAGAGAGAATCAGCTAGAGTGGCGATGCTGGGATATATCCACGCTGATCTAGTCACCTCACCAGTGAATCGTCTAGAGTGGAGATGCTGGGATATATCCTCGCCAATCTAGTCACCTCAACAGTGAATCAGCTAGAGTGGAGATGCTGGGATATATCCACGCCGATCTAGTCACCTCACCAGTGAATCCTCTAGAGTGGAGATGCTGGGATATATCCACGCTGATCTAGTCACCTCACCAGTGAATCAGCTAGAGTGGAGATGCTGGGATATATCCACGCCGATCTAGTCACCTCAAGAGAGAATCAGCTAGAGTGGCGATGCTGGGATATATCCACGCTGATCTAGTCACCTCACCAGTGAATCGTCTAGAGTGGAGATGCTGGGATATATCCTCGCCGATCTAGTCACCTCAGCAGTGAATCAGCTAGACTGGAGATGCTGGGATATATCCACACCGATCTAGTCACCTCAAGAGAGAATCAGCTAGAGTGGCGATGCTGGGATATATCCACGCTGATCTAGTCACCTCACCAGTGAATCGTCTAGAGTGGAGATGCTGGGATATATCCTCGCCAATCTAGTCACCTCAACAGTGAATCAGCTAGAGTGGAGATGCTGGGATATATCCACGCCGATCTAGTCACCTCACCAGTGAACCGTCTAAAGTGGAGATGCTGGGATATATCCACGCCGATCTAGTCACCTCAGCAGTGAATCAGCTAGAGTGGAGATGCTGGGATATATCCACGCTGATCTAGTCACCTCAGCAGTGAATCAGCTAGAGTGGAGATGCTGGGATATATCCTCGCCGATCTAGTCACCTCACCAGTGAATCAGCTAGAGTGGGGATGCTGGGATATATCCACGCTGATCTAGTCACCTCACCAGTGAATCAGCTAGAGTGGAGATGCTGGAATATATCCACGCTGATCTAGTCACCTCACCAGTGAATCAGCTAGAGTGGGGATGCTGGGATATATCCACGCTGATCTAGTCACCTCAGCAGTGAATCAGCTAGAGTGGGGATGCTGGGATATATCCACGCTGATCTAGTCACCTCAGCAGTGAATCAGCTAGAGTGGAGATGCTGGGATATATCCGCCGATCTAGTCACCTCACCAGTGAATCAGCTAGAGTGGAGATGCTGGGATATATCCGCCGATCTAGTCACCTCACCAGTGAATCAGCTAGAGTGGAGATGCTGGGATATATCCACGCCGTTCTAGTCACCTCACCAGTGAATCAGCTAGAGTGGAGATGCTGGGATATATCCTTGCCGATCTAGTCACCTCACCAGTGAATCAGCTAGAATGGAGATGCTGGGATATATCCACGCCGATCTAGTCACCTCACCAGTGAATCGTCTAGAGTGGAGATGCTGGGATATATCCTCGCCGATCTAATCACCTCACCAGTGAATCAGCTAGAGTGGAGATGCTGGGATATATCCACGCTGATCTAGTCACCTCACCAGTGAATCGTCTAGAGTGGAGATGCTGGGATATATCCTCGCCAATCTAGTCACCTCACCAGTGAATCATCTAGAGTGGAGATGCTGGGATATATCCTCGCCGATCTAGTCACCTCACCAGTGAATCAGCTAGAGTGGAGATGCTGGGATATATCCACGCTGATCTAGTCACCTCACCAGTGAATCGTCTATTGTGGAGATGCTGGGATATATCCTCACCGATCTAGTCACCTCACCAGTGAACCGTCTAGAGTGGAGATGCTGGAATATATCCACGCTGATCTAGTCACCTCACCAGTGAATCAGCTAGAGTGGAGATGCTGGGATATATCCTCACCGATCTAGTCAACTCACCAGTGAATCAGCTAGAGTGGGGATGCTGGGATATATCCACGCTGATCTAGTCACCTCACCAGTGAATCAGCTAGAGTGGAGGTGCTGGAATATATCCACGCTGATCTAGTCACCTCACCAGTGAATCAGCAAGAGTGGGGATGCTGGGATATATCCACGCTGATCTAGTCACCTCAGCAGTGAATCAGCTAGAGTGGAGATGCTGGGATATATCCACGCTGATCTAGTCACCTCAGCAGTGAATCAGCTAGAGTGGAGATGCTGGGATATATCCACGCTGATCTAGTCACCTCACCAGTGAATCAGCAAGAGTGGGGATGCTGGGATATGTCCACGCTGATCTAGTCACCTCAGCAGTGAATCAGCTAGAGTGGAGATGCTGGGATATATCCACGCTGATCTAGTCACCTCAGCAGTGAATCATCTAGAGTGGAGATGCTGGGATATATCCTCGCCGATCTAGTCACCTCACCAGTGAATCAGCTAGAGTGGAGATGCTGGGATATATCCACGCTGATCTAGTCACCTCACCAGTGAATCGTCTATTGTGGAGATGCTGGGATATATCCTCACCGATCTAGTCACCTCACCAGTGAACCGTCTAGAGTGGAGATGCTGGAATATATCCACGCTGATCTAGTCACCTCACCAGTGAATCAGCTAGAGTGGAGATGCTGGGATATATCCTCACCGATCTAGTCAACTCACCAGTGAATCAGCTAGAGTGGGGATGCTGGGATATATCCACGCTGATCTAGTCACCTCACCAGTGAATCAGCTAGAGTGGAGGTGCTGGAATATATCCACGCTGATCTAGTCACCTCACCAGTGAATCAGCAAGAGTGGGGATGCTGGGATATATCCACGCTGATCTAGTCACCTCAGCAGTGAATCAGCTAGAGTGGAGATGCTGGGATATATCCACGCTGATCTAGTCACCTCAGCAGTGAATCAGCTAGAGTGGAGATGCTGGGATATATCCACGCTGATCTAGTCACCTCACCAGTGAATCAGCAAGAGTGGGGATGCTGGGATATATCCACGCTGATCTAGTCACCTCAGCAGTGAATAAGCCAGAGTGGAGATGCTGGGATATATCCTCGCTGATCTAGTCACCTCAGCAGTGAATCGGCTAGAGTGGGGATGCTGAGATAGATCCACGCTGATCTAGTCACCTCAGCAGTGAATCAGCTAGAGTGGAGATGCTGGGATACATCCGCCGATCTAGTCACCTCACGAGTGAATCAGCTAGAGTGGAGATGCTGGGATATATCCACGCCGATCTAGTCACCTCACCAGTGAAACAGCTAGAGTGGAGATGCTGGGACATATCTGTGGCACCCCAGGGGTCTGGTTTCCCACAGTAATGTAATGTTATGTCTGAGAGCAGGTGGGAGGTCCTTTGTTCAGGGATCCTGTGCATGCCACACCTCCTGCCCAGTCTTGGGAGGGGAAGACCTTCCCCTATATAAACCCGGGGCTGAAGCAGGGTTGGTCAGTCAAGGAGAGTAGAGACAAGAAACAGTCACAGGAAGAAACAGCAGAAGCTCAGTGGGAGCAATACTACTACAAGTCAGGGGCTGGCAGCTGCAGAGCTCGCCCTGACTGAGAAGCTTTCTTACCGGACCCGGCGTCCGAGGCTGTGGGGACTAACTCTTACCCAGCAGCAGAAGCCGACCGGCAGGGGATTTCAGGTCCTCAGGCCCAGAAACCTGAAGGCACGGTCACACGCGTGGGACCAGCGCCGCCATCGTGGAGCGGAAGCCATTAGAAGGCCCCGAGTCACCGGCCATACGGGTGAGCACCACACGGTACACTCAGGGACGTGGGCTACTTATATCCGCTTCTAGCAAGGTAGCCAGAAGAGTACAGTCAGTTTGGGAGGCCTACAACTCCGCCTGGCCAGGGGAGATCCCATCTGCTCAAGGACTGACCAGGCCCCGTTCGCTAGCAAGTACTCCGGGAGGGTCTATCGTTGTTACCAGTAAAGACCCTGAATTACACCGCACCGTCTCTGAGTGGTTCCTGCTACCCTCATCTTCCACGTCGGCTGCCCTGAGGCCATACCCCTCCCGTTGGGGGTTATACTATCACGCTGCACAATTCTCCACCGGCCTCAGCGGTCTGCCCTGCAGCGGCAGCTCCATAGCTGCAAATCAACGGGTGGCGTAGTCGACACTCAAATAACATCTATCAAGACTGCCACACACTGAGTTGACTCCCTGGGCACGGACCGGGTCCCCGCCACTCGGAGACTACAACCCTCATCTGATCCGGTTCCGGGTAAGCCCCCGTGCGCGAGACGCTGCGCGACACAGCAGGCCCAGGGGCGCGTCAACTTTGGCGTAGTCGGCAGGATTTCGTGCCCGCAACCACCGGGTACTGCGTGCCTGAAAAAGAGACTTTTAAAACTTACCATCCGTGAAGTTTTCCCGCCATCGGTGAAGATTCCCGCCATCCGGCGCCATTTTCAGCCTTCTTCCCGCCATCTGTGAAGATTCCCGCCATCCAGCGCCATCTTCAGCCTTCTTCCCGCCATCCGTGGAGTTTTCCCGCCGTTGGACGCCATCTTGAGGACGCCGCGCGGGAAGAAGAGGGGCGTGGACTCCGAAAGCGCGCGAGAACTGAAGCCCCGCCTCACGTCCGGACGTTGCGTAAGGTCCTGGAAGGAGCCCAGCAGACGCCGACGTCACCGGAGCGCGACGGAAGGTCCTCAACCCTGACGATCTACTGCGGAGCCGTGGCCTACGGAACAGGATCATCGCAAGGTAGGCCACGGTCCACTAGGGGGGAGGAAGATGTCGGATGCGGAGGAGAGCTTCATTGCCTCAACCCCCGCCAGCGCCACCGCTGCTGCAGTTATGCCCTTCACCATGCCCTATATCCCAGGAGCAGCTTGGCTACCCCAGTACTCAGGGGAGTCACATACCCTGCATGACTTTAGAGAAAAGCTGGATAGCCTCTTCCAGGTGTACCCCCTCACAGAAGAGCAAAAAGTGAGCATCCTGGTGGCCCAACTAACCGGGGCAGCCAAAAGGGAAGTAAAATCCTGGCCACCTGGGAGGAAGACTGTCGCAGGGATACTAACCCGGCTGAAGGATACCTTTGATACCCGCACCTCAGCCGAGATTAAGCTTAGATTCTACGGGTGCAAGCAGCGAGCGCATGAGAGTATAAGGGACTATGCACTAAACCTACAAGAGGCCCTGAGGGCCATTAAGCAGACCGACCCTGATGGAGTGGGAAACGAGGACAGGCTGTTGACCGAACAATTTATAGAGGGACTATATTGTAATGCCCACCGAACCCAGTTGCGGGCGATGGCCTTACAGGATCCCCATCTGGGCTTTGCACAGTTCAAGGACAGAGCCATCCGGGTGCTCCGAGAACCGGCACCGGGTGGCGTTGTGACCCACAGGCGCCCAGCTAGCACTTACCACCAGGAGGCGGCGCCCTTGTCGGCAGGGCCTGTGGGAGCTGATGCGCAGGCTTTGGACAATGACCCGGCTCCAGACCTACACCATCAGGTCCAAGAGCTAGCTAAGAGCGTTGCTGCGCTAACCCGAACTGTGCAGTCTTTACAGGTTTCCACCCCAGGGAAGATCCAGCTGGCATCCGGACCGGAGGACATCCCGTGGCGTCGACCAAGGAGGACCCCACCGGCCAGAGGAAGACCCAGTGACCGATACAGCGAAGGCGGACGACCCATCTGCCGCCGCTGCAATCAACCCGGACATATGGCAAGGTACTGTTCTTTAAACGGGCACAACCTGGGGTAGAGGGCCAACCCCCAGGAAAAAGATCACCAGGCCCATCGAACTGGCACGACAGATATGTGGGAGGACGTCCGGTCTTGCCTGTGGTACTGGATGGCATTCCCATGAGTGCCCTACTGGACACCGGGTCACAGGTCACCACCATCCCGTACGTGCTCTTTAAGCACTACTGGAATGACTCGGATATTACCCGCTACCCTGACGACGACTTGAGTATCATCGCCAGCAATGGCCAGCCCGTGCCACAGATCGGATTTAAAGAGGTGACCATCAAAATCGGTAGAGTCGAACTGGCAGCACAGGGACTGATCATTGTAGATATTGACAAACATGAGAGTCACCCAAAAATAACTCTAGGAACTAATGTAGTTGAAAATTGTCTTGCAGAGGTGATTTTCCTTTTACAGCAGGTTGCCAAGAACGCCAGCTCCGGCGAGCAGCAGGTGCTCCAGAAAGAGATCCGGGCACTGATGCGACGGCAACAGGTGGAACTCTCCGGCGGTGAGATTGGTAGCGTAAGAATGTGTGACCCTTTTCCTATTGCCATGCCCCCAAAAAGTGAAATGATGATTTGGTGCCGGGCAGCTATTGGTCTGAGAGGTAGAGATTACCAGGCAATGGTAGAACCAGTTTACTCAGACAGTAGGCCCACCATCTTGACAGCACGGGGGGTGGTTAATGTACGCCATGGGAGGGTGCCCGTTCGCATAATCAATATCGGGAAGAGGGAAGTGTACCTGCCCCGTTATGCCACGCTAGCCAAATTATATACCATTAACCAAAATGCTATACAATCTGTGGAACCCTTGCCTCCATCTCACCCGGAGGAAGGTAACGGCTCTAAGAAAACAAAGGAGGACTGGTGTCAGCAACTACATTTGGGTACTGACTCCACTCCCTCACATCAGAAACAGGGAGTCTATCGGGTGGTTCAAGAGTACGAGAGAGTGTTTAGTAAACACCCGTTAGACTTCGGGCGAGTCAAGGGGGTAGAACACCACATCCCCACGGGAGACCATCCTCCCATAAAAGAGAGGTATCGACCCGTACCCCCTGCACACTACCAACACGCCAAGGGGATGCTTAGAGACATGAAGGAGGCTGGGGTGATCAGGGATAGCTGTAGCCCCTGGGCAGCTCCACTAGTCTTAGTCAGAAAAAAAGACAACACCATGAGGATGTGTGTAGATTACCGGAAAATCAACCGTATCACACACAAGGATGCGTACCCCTTACCAAGGATAGAGGAGTCATTGGCTGCTTTAAGATCTGCTAACTTCTTCTCTACCTTGGATCTCACTAGCGGGTACTGGCAGGTTCCTGTAGCAGAGGCGGACCGGGAGAAGACCGCATTCACCACCCCGATGGGACTTAGCGAGTTCACCTGCATGCCGTTCGGACTCTGCAACGCACCAGGAACCTTCCAACGACTAATGGAGTGTTGTCTGGGCCACAGAAACTTCGAGACGGTCCTGTTGTACCTGGACGATGTCATCGTATATTCCAAGACGTATGAGGACCACCTGAAACACCTGGCGGAAGTGTTCGAAGCTCTGGCGAGTTACGGCCTAAAGGTGAAACCCTCCAAGTGTCACCTCCTGAAACCAAAGGTGCAGTACCTGGGACACGTGGTGAGCGCTGACGGAGTGGCTCCCGACCCTGATAAGATCACCGCAATTAAGGAATGGCCAAGCCCCTCCAGCGTAAAAGAAGTGCGGCAGTTCCTCGGGTTGGTAGGCTACTACCGAAGGTTTATTCCCGGTTTCACCAAAAAGGCGGCACCTATGCAGGACCTCCTGATAGGCCAGTCCCGGAAGGCCAAGAACCAGAAGCCGCCCTTCAAATGGGAGGAGCTGGAAGAAGAGTCCTTCCGCCAGCTGAAGATGGCCCTCACGGGGGACGAAATCCTGGCGTACCCGGATTATAGCCAGCCCTTTATCCTCTACACCGACGCCAGTAACATCGGGCTAGGAGCCGTACTGTCCCAGATCCAGCAGGGGAAGGAACGAGTAATCGCCTACGCCAGCCGAAAGCTGCGACCCACCGAAAGGAACCCCGAGAATTACAGCTCATTTAAGCTAGAGTTCCTGGCCGTAGTATGGGCAGTCACCGAGCGCTTTAAGCATTACCTCGCTTCTTCCCGGTTCACCGTGTACACGGATAACAACCCGTTGACACACCTGGACACGGCAAGACTCGGTGCCCTGGAGCAGAGGTGGATGGCCCGTCTGTCCAACTACGAGTTCACAATCAAATACCGGGCCGGACGCTCCAATACCAACGCGGACGCCCTGTCCAGGATGCCCAACCTGCCGGACGAAGGAGAAGATCCGGAGGGACTGGAAGAAGTTGAACTCCCTGCGTTCCACCGTCATGGGACTATCCAGTATTCCCACCTGGTAAGGAGTAAGCAGGCTGCTACGTTGAACCCCTTACCTCACTACAACTGGGCGGAAACGCAAGACAGCGACCCTGCCGTCCGACTGGTGAAGGAGATGCTGACTCGCCCGGAGGCTTGCCTTGAACCAGACGCTCCGGAGGAAGCCAAACAACTATGGGCAGAGAGGAGTCGACTGTTCCTTTACAAGGGGAAGTTGTGCCGCAGAATGGTTAACTCCCGGACGCATGAACTACTCTGGCAAGTAGTGGTGCCACGAAGAGACGCAGCCATGGTGATGGAGGCATACCACGACGGAGCTGGACACTTCGGGTGGAAGAAGCTGGAGTTCCTGCTGCGCGAGCGATTCCACTGGGTAGGCATGAGGGGAACCATTGAGAAGTGGTGCAGAGACTGTGGCCCGTGCAACCTAAGAAGGAAGGACCGTGCCAGCCAGAAGACTCCCCTGCAGTCCATCGTCACCCGGCAGCCGTTGGAACTGGTAGCCTTGGATCATGTAAAACTGACCCCAAGCAGAAGTGGCTACGTCTACGCACTAACCATCGTGGATCACTACTCCCGGTTCTTGGTTGTCGTCCCCGTCAAGGACTTAACAGCTTGAACAGCAGTGAGAGCCTTCCAGCAGCATTTCTGCCGTCCACACGGGTACCCGGACCAAGTGTTGACAGACCAGGGACCTGCCTTTGAAGCGGAGGTCTTCCAAGAATTCTGCACTCTGTATGGCTGCCGGAAGATAAGGACGACACCCTATCATCCGCAAACTAATGGACTTTGTGAGAAAATGAACCAGGTGGTAATGGATCTTCTGAAAACGTTGCCCCTGGAAGAACGCAGTCTGTGGCCTGAGAAGCTGCCCGATCTGGTGGACCTATACAACCACATCCCGGTAGGTTCCACCAACTGTACCCCGGCTTACCTAATGAGGGCAAGACCTGGTAAGTTACCTATTGACCTGGAAATGGGAGTCCTGACACCCGAGGACACTTCACCAGAAGCAGACTGGGACACAGAGAGGCAGCAGCAGTACCGGAGAGTACAGGAGAGCGTGGAGCGAAGTCTCTGTCAGGCTAGGGAAAGACAAGAGAAAACTTACAACCAGTATGCTCCCGCTGTTCCCCTGGTACCCGGAGAGCAGGTCTTGAAGAGGAAGAGACGGCTCCACAAGTTGGACGACCAGTGGGAGAAGGACCCGTACACCGTACTGCCCTCAAGCCACGAGAACCCGAAGGTTTGTACCATCAGTAAAGACGGAGGGGAAACCACAGCCATTGTATCCCGGGACCACCTGAAAAAGTGTCCCGAACAACTGAGGAACCCTGAAGAGGAACAAGAAGACCATCGACCCGTAGAGGAAAGGGAAGATATGGTTAGTACTGTGCTCGGGGACTTCCCTCGGTCTTGGACTCAAGTCAATGGTGCAGTTGTGGTACCCGTACTCACCTTCCTCCAACCAGCATCCCAAGCACCTACGGAGCAACAGGTAGAGCTGGAAGAACAGCCGGTCCAGGAGGCAGAAGACCCCACACCAGCAGACCAGGAGGATCAACCCTCTGCTTGCAGTGAGCCTGCCATATCCCTAGTGAGCCAAAGAGCCGGTAGACAGCTGCCCAGTTTACCCTTGACAGCTCCTACACCCTGTAGTTCAGGGCTAGACAGTCAGCTCCGTAGGTCCACTAGGGCCACTAGAGGCCAGTTACCCGCACGTTGGAGGATTTGAAGTGTATAAATTGTTTTATTTATGTTTACCTGTGTATTGTTGCTTGTGTATAATTTTGTGTTTCTAGTTATTTGTAGGAGTCCTTGGTGGATTTACCGGGGATCCTTGTACATAGTTGGAGCGTAACCCAGGATGGACTAGAGACTGTTAAGGACTAGGGGTAGGACAGACCCCTACCTGGTTACGTCTCCCTGTTTTGGTGAAATGGACACCTTGCTTTCCCTCAAAGACTGCACCCGGTTGCGGACACGCCGTGACCATTGTTATGTGTCTCTTTATTATAATGTTTTGGTTGTACTCTGTTATGTTTACAAAAATGTGTTTAGTCCCGGAGTACTAAATTTTACTAGGGGGGAATGTGGCACCCCAGGGGTCTGGTTTCCCACAGTAATGTAATGTTATGTCTGAGAGCAGGTGGGAGGTCCTATGGTCAGGGATCCTGTGCATGCCACACCTCCTGCCCAGTCTTGGGAGGGGAAGACCTTCCCCTATATAAACCCGGGGCTGAAGCAGGGTTGGTCAGTCAAGGAGAGTAGAGACAAGAAACAGTCACAGGAAGAAACAGCAGAAGCTCAGTGGGAGCAATACTACTACAAGTCAGGGGCTGGCAGCTGCAGAGCTCGCCCTGACTGAGAAGCTTTCTTACCGGACCCGGCGTCCGAGGCTGTGGGGACTAACTCTTACCCAGCAGCAGAAGCCGACCGGCAGGGGATTTCAGGTCCTCAGGCCCAGAAACCCGAAGGCACGGTCACACGCGTGGGACCAGCGCCGCCATCGTGGAGCAGAAGCCATTAGAAGGCCCCGAGTCACCGGCCATACGGGTGAGCACCACACGGTACACTCAGGGACGTGGGCTACTTATATCCGCTTCTAGCAAGGTAGCCAGAAGAGTACAGTCAGTTTGGGAGGCCTACAACTCCGCCTGGCCAGGGGAGATCCCATCTGCTCAAGGACTGACCAGGCCCCGTTCGCAAGCAAGTACTCCGGGAGGGTCTATCGTTGTTACCAGTAAAGACCCTGAATTGCACCGCACCGTCTCTGAGTGGTTCCTGCTACCCTCATCTTCCACGTCGGCTGCCCTGAGGCCATACCCCTCCCGTTGGGGGTTATACTATCACGCTGCACAATTCTACACCGGCCTCAGCGGTCTGCCCTGCAGCGGCAGCTCCATAGCTGCAAATCAACGGGTGGCGTAGTCGACACTCAAATAACATCTATCAAGACTGCCACACACTGAGTTGACTCGCTGGGCACGGACCGGATCCCCGCCACTCGGAGACTACAACCCTCATCTGATCCGGTTCCGGGTAAGCCCCCGTGCGCGAGACGCTGCGCGACACAGCAGGCCCAGGGGCGCGTCATATCCTCGCCGATCTAGTCACCTCACCAGTGAATCAGCTAGAGTGGAGATGCTGGGATATATCCTCGCCGATATAGTCACCTCACCAGTGAATCAGCTAGAGTGGAGATGCTGGGATATATCCACGCTGATCTAGTCACCTCACCAGTGAATCAGCTAGAGTGGAGATGCTGGAATATATCCACGCCGATCTAGTCACCTCACCAGTGAATCAGCTAGAGTGGAGATGCTGGAATATATCCACGCTGATCTAGTCACCTCACCAGTGAATCAGCTAGAGTGGGGATGCTGGGATATATCCACGCCGATCTAGTCACCTCACCAGTGAATCAGCTAGAGTGGAGATACTGGGATATATCCACGCTGATCTAGTCACCTCACCAGAGAATCAGCTAGAGTGGGGATGCTGGGATATATCCACGCTGATCTAGTCACCTCAGCAGTGAATCGTCTAGAGTGGAGATGCTGGAATATATCCACGCTGATCTAGTCACCTCACCAGTGAATCAGCTAGAGTGGGGATGCTGGGATATATCCACGCTGATCTAGTCACCTCACCAGTGAATCAGCTAGAGTGGAGATGCTGGAATATATCCACGCTGATCTAGTCACCTCACCAGTGAATCAGCTAGAGTGGAGATGCTGGGATATATCCACGCTGATCTATTCACCTCACCAGTGAATCAGCTAGAGTGGGGATGCTGGGATATATCCACGCCGATCTAGTCACCTCACCAGTGAACCGTCTAGAGTGGAGATGCTGGGATATATCCAGGCCGATCTAGTCACCTCAACAGTGAATCAGCTAGAGTGGAGATGCTGGGATATATCCACGCTGATCTAGTCACCTCAGCAGTGAATCAGCTAGAGTGGAGATGCTGAGATATATCCACGCTGATCTAGTCACCTCACCAGTGAATCGTCTAGAGTGGAGATGCTGGGATATATCCTCGCCAATCTAGTCACCTCACCAGTGATTCATCTAGAGTGGAGATGCTGGGATATATCCACGCCGATCTAGTCACCTCACCAGTGAATCGTCTAGAGTGGAGATGCTGGGATATATCCTCGCCGATCTAGTCACCTCAGCAGTGAATCAACTAGACTGGAGATGCTGGGATATATCCACGCCGATCTAGTGACCTCAAGAGTGAATCAGCTAGAGTGGCGATGCTGGGATATATCCACGCTGATCTAGTCACCTCACCAGTGAATCGTCTAGAGTGGAGATGCTGGGATATATCCTCGCCAATCTAGTCACCTCAACAGTGAATCAGCTAGAGTGGAGATGCTGGGATATATCCACGCCGATCTAGTAACCTCACCAGTGAATCCTCTAGAGTGGAGATGCTGGGATATATCCACGCCGATCTAGTCACCTCACCAGTGAATCAGCTAGAGTGGAGATGCTGGGATATATCCACGCTGATCTAGTCACCTCACCAGTGAATCAGCTAGAGTGGGGATGCTGGGATATATCCACGCTGATCTAGTCACCTCAGCAGTGAATCGTCTAGAGTGGAGATGCTGGAATATATCCACGCTGATCTAGTCACCTCACCAGTGAATCAGCTAGAGTGGGGATGCTGGGATATATCCACGCTGATCTATTCACCTCACCAGTGAATCAGCTAGAGTGGGGATGCTGGGATATATCCACGCCGATCTAGTCACCTCACCAGTGAACCGTCTAGAGTGGAGATGCTGGGATATATCCAGGCCGATCTAGTCACCTCAGCAGTGAATCAGCTAGAGTGGAGATGCTGGGATATATCCACGCTGATCTAGTCACCTCAGCAGTGAATCAGCTAGAGTGGAGATGCTGAGATATATCCACGCTGATCTAGTCACCTCACCAGTGAATCGTCTAGAGTGGAGATGCTGGGATATATCCTCGCCAATCTAGTCACCTCACCAGTGAATCAGCTAGAGTGGAGATGCTGGGATATATCCACGCCGATCTAGTCACCTCACCAGTGAATCGTCTAGAGTGGAGATGCTGGGATATATCCTCGCCGATGTAGTCACCTCAGCAGTGAATCAGCTAGACTGGAGATGCTGGGATATATCCACGCCGATCTAGTGACCTCAAGAGTGAATCAGCTAGAGTGGCGATGCTGGGATATATCCACGCTGATCTAGTCACCTCACCAGTGAATCGTCTAGAGTGGAGATGCTGGGATATATCCTCGCCAATCTAGTCACCTCAACAGTGAATCAGCTAGAGTGGAGATGCTGGGATATATCCACGCCGATCTAGTAACCTCACCAGTGAATCCTCTAGAGTGGAGATGCTGGGATATATCCACGCCGATCTAGTCACCTCACCAGTGAATCAGCTAGAGTGGAGATGCTGGGATATATCCACGCTGATCTAGTCACCTCAGCAGTGAATCGTCTAGAGTGGAGATGCTGGAATATATCCACGCTGATCTAGTCACCTCACCAGTGAATCAGCTAGAGTGGGGATGCTGGGATATATCCACGCTGATCTATTCACCTCACCAGTGAATCAGCTAGAGTGGGGATGCTGGGATATATCCACGCCGATCTAGTCACCTCACCAGTGAACCGTCTAGAGTGGAGATGCTGGGATATATCCAGGCCGATCTAGTCACCTCAGCAGTGAATCAGCTAGAGTGGAGATGCTGGGATATATCCACGCTGATCTAGTCACCTCAGCAGTGAATCAGCTAGAGTGGAGATGCTGAGATATATCCACGCTGATCTAGTCACCTCACCAGTGAATCGTCTAGAGTGGAGATGCTGGGATATATCCTCGCCAATCTAGTCACCTCACCAGTGAATCAGCTAGAGTGGAGATGCTGCGATATATCCACGCCGATCTAGTCACCTCACCAGTGAATCGTCTAGAGTGGAGATGCTGGGATATATCCTCGCCGATCTAGTCACCTCAGCAGTGAATCAGCTAGACTGGAGATGCTGGGATATATCCACGCCGATCTAGTAACCTCACCAGTGAATCCTCTAGAGTGGAGATGCTGGGATATATCCACGCTGATCTAGTCACCTCACCAGTGAATCGTCTAGAGTGGAGATGCTGGGATATATCCTCGCCAATCTAGTCACCTCAACAGTGAATCAGCTAGAGTGGAGATGCTGGATTATATCCACGCCGATCTAGTAACCTCACCAGTGAATCCTCTAGAGTGGAGATGCTGGGATATATCCACTCTGATCTAGTCACCTCACCAGTGAATCAGCTAGAGTGGAGATGCTGGGATATATCCTCGCCGATCTAGTCACCTCACCAGTGAATCAGCTAGAGTGGGGATGCTGGGATATATCCACGCTGATCTAGTCACCTCACCAGTGAATCAGCTAGAGTGGAGATGCTGGAATATATCCACGCTGATCTAGTCACCTCACCAGTGAATCAGCTAGAGTGGGGATGCTGGGATATATCCACGCTGATCTACTCACCTCAGCAGTGAATCAGCTAGAGTGGGGATGCTGGGATATATCCACGCTGATCTAGTCACCTCAGCAGTGAATCAGCTAGAGTGGAGATGCTGGGATATATCCGCCGATCTAGTCACCTCACCAGTGAATCAGCTAGAGTGGAGATGCTGGGATATATCCGCCGATCTAGTCACCTCACCAGTGAATCAGCTAGAGTGGAGATGCTGGGATATATCCACGCCGTTCTAGTCACCTCACCAGTGAATCAGCTAGAGTGGAGATGCTGGGATATATCCTTGCCGATCTAGTCACCTCACCAGTGAATCAGCTAGAATGGAGATGCTGGGATATATCCACGCCGATCTAGTCACCTCACCAGTGAATCAGCTAGAGTGGCGATGCTGGGATATATCCACGCTGATCTAGTCACCTCACCAGTGAATCAGCTAGAGTGGAGATGCTGGAATATATCCAAGCCGATCTAGTCACCTCACCAGTGAATCAGCTAGAGTGGAGATGCTGGAATATATCCACGCTGATCTAGTCACCTCACCAGTGAATCAGCTCGAGTGGGGATGCTGGGATATATCCACGCCGATCTAGTCACCTCACCAGTGAATCAGCTAGAGTGGAGATGCTGGGATATATCCACGCTGATCTAGTCACCTCACCAGTGAATCAGCTAGAGTGGAGATGCTGGGATATATCCACGCTGATCTAGTCACCTCACCAGTGAATCAGCTAGAGTGAGGATGCTGGGATGTATCCACGCTGATCTAGTCACCTCAGCAGTGTACCGTCTAGAGTGGAGATGCTGGAATATATCCACGCTGATCTAGTCACCTCACCAGTGAATCAGCTAGAGTGGGGATGCTGGGATATTTCCACGCTGATCTAGTCACCTCACCAGTGAATCAGCTAGAGTGTAGATGCTGGAATATATCCACGCTGATCTAGTCACCTCACCAGTGAATCAGCTAGAGTGGAGATGCTGGGATATATCCACGCTGATCTAGTCACCTCACCAGTGAATCAACTAGAGTGGGGATGCTGGGATATATCCACGCCGATCTAGTCACCTCACCAGTGAACCGTCTAGAGTGGAGATGCTGGGATATATCCACGCCGATCTAGTCACCTCAGCAGTGAATCAGCTAGAGTGGAGATGCTGGGATATATCCACGCCGATCTAGTCACCTCACCAGTGAATCGTCTAGAGTGGAGATGCTGGGATATATCCTCGCCGATCTAATCACCTCACCAGTGAATCAGCTAGAGTGGAGATGCTGGGATATATCCACGCTGATCTACTCACCTCACCAGTGAATCGTCTAGAGTGGAGATGCTGGGATATATCCTCGCCAATCTAGTCACCTCACCAGTGAATCAGCTAGAGTGGAGATGCTGGGATATATCCACGCCGATCTAGTCACCTCACTAGTGAATCCTCTAGATTGGAGATGCTGGGATATATCCACGCCGATCTAGTCACCTCACCAGTGAATCGTCTAGAGAGGAGATGCTGAGATATATCCTCGCCGATCTAGTCACCTCACCAGTGAATCAGCTAGAGTGGAGATGCTCGGATATATCGACGCTGATCTAGTCACCTCACCAGTGAATCGTCTAGAGTGGAGATGCTGGGATATATCCTCGCAAATCTAGTCACCTCAGCAGTGAATCAGCTTGAGTGGAGATGCTGGGATATATCCACGCTGATCTAGTCACCTCAGCAGTGAATCAGCTAGAGTGGAGATGCTGGGATATATCCACGCTGATCTAGTCACCTCAGCAGTGAATCAGCTTGAGTGGAGATGCTGGGATATATCCACGCTGATCTAGTCACCTCAGCAGTGAATCAGCTAGAGTGGAGATGCTGGGATATATCCACGCTGATCTAGTCACCTCACCAATGAATCGTCTCGAGTGGAGATGCTGGGATATATCCTCGCCAATCTACTCACCTCACCAGTGAATCAGCTAGAGTGGAGATGCTGGGATATATCCATGCCGATCTAGTCACCTCAGCAGTGAATCAGCTAGAGTGGAGATGCTGGGATATATCCACGCCGATCTAGTCACCTCACCAGTGAATCCTCTAGAATGAAGATGCTGGGATATATCCTCGCCGATCTAGTCACCTCAGCAGTGAATCGTCTAGAGTGGAGATGCTGGGATATATCCACGCTGATCTAGTCACCTCACCAGTGAATCAGCTAGAGTGGAGATGCTGGGATATATCCTCGCCAATCTAGTCACCTCACCAGTGAATCAGCTAGAGTGGAGATGCTGGGATATATCCACGCCGATCTAGTCACCTCACTAGTGAATCCTCTAGAATGGAGATGCTGGGATATATCCACGCCGATCTAGTCACCTCACCAGTGAATCGTCTAGAGAGGAGATGCTGAGATATATCCTCGCCGATCTAGTCACCTCACCAGTGAATCAGCTAGAGTGGAGATGCTGGGATATATCGACGCTGATCTAGTCACCTCACCAGTGAATCGTCTAGAGTGGAGATGCTGGGATATATCCTCGCCAATCTAGTCACCTCACCAGTGAAGCAGCTAGAGTGGAGATGCTGGGATATATCAATGACGATCTAGTCACCTCAGCAGTGAATCAGCTAGAGTGGAGATGCTGGGATATATCCACGCTGATCTAGTCACCTCAGCAGTGAATCGTCTAGAGTGGAGATGCTGGGATATATCCTCGCAAATCTAGTCACCTCACCAGTGAATCAGCTAGAGTGGAGATGCTGGGATATATCCACGCTGATCTAGTCACCTCACCAGTGAATCGTCTAGAGTGGAGATGCTGGGATATATCCTCGCCAATCTAGTCACCTCACCACTGAATCATCTAGAGTGGAGATGCTAGGATGTATCCTCGCCGATCTAGTCACCTCACCAGTGAATCAGCTAGAGTGGAGATGCTGGGATATATCGACACTGATCTAGTCACCTCACCAGTGAATCGTCTAGAGTGGAGATGCTGGGATATATCCTCGCCAATCTAGTCACCTCACCAGTGAAGCAGCTAGAGTGGAGATGCTGGGATATATCAATGACGATCTAGTCACCTCAGCAGTGAATCAGCTAGAGTGGAGATGCTGGGATATATCCACGCTGATCTAGTCACCTCAGCAGTGAATCGTCTAGAGTGGAGATGCTGGGATATATCCTCGCAAATCTAGTCACCTCACCAGTGAATCAGCTAGAGTGGAGATGCTGGGATATATCCTCGCCAATCTAGTCACCTCACCAGTGAATCAGCTAGAGTGGAGATGCTGGGATATATCCATGCCGATCTAGTCACCTCAGCAGTGAATCAGCTAGAGTGGAGATGCTGGGATATATCCACGCTGATCTAGTCACCTCAGCAGTGAATCAGCTAGAGTGGAGATGCTGGGATATATCCACGCTGATCTAGTCACCTCAGCAGTGAATCAGCTAGAGTGGAGATGCTGGGATATATCCACGCTGATC
The DNA here is from genome assembly GCF_046119375.1 of Phyllobates terribilis. NCBI lineage: Eukaryota > Metazoa > Chordata > Amphibia > Anura > Dendrobatidae > Phyllobates > Phyllobates terribilis. Next base: position 319,796,704 of record NW_027362764.1, on the reverse strand, counting down.
TAGTCACCTCACCAGTGAATCGTCTAGAGTGGAGATACTGGGATATATCCTCGCCAATCTAGTCACCTCACCAGTGAATCAGCTAGAATGGAGATGCTGGGATATATCCAGGCCGATCTAGTCACCTCACCAGTGAAACGTCTAGAGTGGAGATGCTGGGATATATCCTCGCCGATCTAGTCACCTCAGCAGTGAATCAGCTAGACTGGAGATGCTGGGATATATCCACGCCGATCTAGTCACCTCAAGAGTGAATCAGCTAGAGTGGAGATGCTGGGATATATCCACGCTGATCTAGTCACCTCACCAGTGAATCGTCTAGAGTGGAGATGCTGGGATATATCCTCGCCTATCTAGTCACCTCAACAGTGAATCAGCTAGAGTGGAGATGCTGGGATATATCCACGCCGATCTAGTCACCTCACCAGTGAATCCTCTAGAGTGGAGATTCTGGGATATATCCACGCTGATCTAGTCACCTCACCAGTGGATCAGCTAGAGTGGAGATGCTGGGATATATCCTCGCCGATCTAGTCACCTCACAAGTGAATCAGCTAGAGTGGGGATGCTGGGATATATCCACGCTGATCTAGTCACCTCACCAGTGAATCAGCTAGAGTGGAGATGCTGGAATATATCCACATTGATCTAGTCACCTCACCAGTGAATCAGCTAGAGTGGGGATGCTGGGATATATCCACGCTGATCTAGTCACCTCACCAGTGAATCAGCTAGAGTGGAGATGCTGGGATATATCCACGCTGATCTAGTCACCTCACCAGTGAATCAGCTAGAGTGGGGATGCTGGGATATATCCACGCTGATCTAGTCACCTCACCAGTGAATCAGCTAGAGTGGGGATGCTGGGATATATCCACGCCGATCTAGTCCCCTCACCAGTGAACCGTTTAGAGTGGAGATGCTGGGATATTTCCTCGCCGATCTAGTCACCTCACCAGTGAATCAGCTAGAGTGGGGATGCTGGGATATATCCACGCTGATCTAGTCACCTCACCAGTGAATCAGCTAGAGTGGAGATGCTGGAATATAGCCACGCTGATCTAGTCACCTCACCAGTGAATCAGCTAGAGTGGGGATGCTGGGATATATCCACGCTGATCTACTCACCTCAGCAGTGAATCAGCTAGAGTGGGGATGCTGGGATATATCCACGCTGATCTAGTCACCTCAGCAGTGAATCAGCTAGAGTGGAGATGCTGGGATATATCCGCCGATCTAGTCACCTCACCAGTGAATCAGCTAGAGTGGAGATGCTGGGATATATCCGCCGATCTAGTCACCTCACCAGTGAATCAGCTAGAGTGGAGATGCTGGGATATATCCACGCCGTTCTAGTCACCTCACCAGTGAATCAGCTAGACTGGAGATGCTGGGATATATCCTTGCCGATCTAGTCACCTCACCAGTGAATCAGCTAGAATGGAGATGCTGGGATATATCCACGACGATCTAGTCACCTCACCAGTGAATCAGCTAGAGTGGAGATGCTGGGATATATCCACGCTGATCTAGTCACCTCACCAGTGAATCAGCTAGAGTGGAGATGCTGGAATATATCCAAGCCGATCTAGTCACCTCACCAGTGAATCAGCTAGAGTGGAGATGCTGGAATATATCCACGCTGATCTAGTCACCTCACCAGTGAATCAGCTCGAGTGGGGATGCTGGGATATATCCACGCCGATCTAGTCACCTCACCAGTGAGTCAGCTAGATTGGAGATGCTGGGATATATCCACGCTGATCTAGTCACCTCACCAGTGAATCGTCTAGAGTGGAGATGCTGGGATATATCCTCGCCAATCTAGTCACCTCACCAGTGAATCATCTAGAGTGGAGATGCTGGGATATATCCTCGCCAATCTAGTCACCTCACCAGTGAATCATCTAGAGTGGAGATGCTGGGATATATCCTCGCCGATCTAGTCACCTCACCAGTGAATCAGCTAGACTGGAGATGCTGGGATATATCCACGCCGATCTAGTCACCTCACCAGTGAATCAGCTAGAGTGGAGATGCTGGGATATATCCACGCTGATCTAGTTACCTCACCAGTGAATCGTCTAGAGTTGAGATGCTGGAATATATCCACGCCGATCTAGTCACCTCACCAGTGAATCGTCTAGAGTGGAGATGCTGGGATATATCCTCGCCGATCTAGTCACCTCACCAGTGAATCAGCTAGAGTGGAGATGCTGGGATATATCCACGCCGATCTAGTCACCTCACCTGTGAATCCTCTAGAATGGAGATGCGGGGATATATCCACGCTGATCTAGTCACCTCACCAGTGAACCGTCTAGAGTGGAAATGCTGGGATATATCCTCGCCAATCTAGTCACCTCACCAGTGAATCAGCTAGAGTGGAGATGCTGGGATATATCCATGCCGATCTAGTCACCTCACCAGTGAATCAGCTAGAGTGGAGATGCTGGGATATATCCACGCTGGTCTAGTCACGTAACCAGTGAATCAACTAGAATGGAGATACTGGGATATATCCACGCCGATCTAGTCACCTCAGCAGTCAATCAGCTAGAGTGGAGATGCGGGGATAAATCCACCGATCTAGTCACCTCACCAGTGAATCGTCTAGACTGGAGATGCTGGGATATATCCACGCCGATCTAGTCACCTCAGCAGTGAATCAGCTAGAGTGGAGATGCTGGGATATATCCACGCCGATCTAGTCAACTCACCAGTGAATCAGCTAGAGTGGAGATACTGGGATATATCCACGCCGATCTAGTCACCTCACCAGTGAATCAGCTAGAATGGAGATGCTAGGATATATCCACGCCCATCTAGTCACCTCACCAGTGAATCAGCTAGAGTGGAGATGCTGGGATATATCCACGCTGATCTAGTCACCTCACCAGTGAATCAGCTAGATTGGAGATGCTGGAATATATCCACGCTGATCTAGTCACCTCACCAGTGAATCAGCTAGAGTGGGGATGCTGGGATATATCCACGCCGATCTAGTCACCTCACCAGTGAATCAGCTAGAGTGGAGATGCTGGGATATATCCACGCTGATCTAGTCACCTCACCAGTGAATCAGCTAGAGTGGAGATGCTGGGATATATCCACGCTGATCTAGTCACCTCACCAGTGAATCAGCTAGAGTGGGGATGCTGGGATATATCCACGCTGATCTAGTCACCTCAGCAGTGAACCGTCTAGAGTGGAGATGCTGGAATATATCCACGCTGATCTAGTCACCTCACCAGTGAATCAGCTAGAGTGGGGATGCTGGGATATATCCACGCTGATCTAGTCACCTCACCAGTGAATCAGCTAGAGTGGAGATGCTGGAATATATCCACGCTGATCTAGTCACCTCACCAGTGAATCAGCTTATAGCGCCGGCGTCCCTGCCCTCTGCTAGGCAGGGACGCTGTTCCCCTCACCTCTCTGCTCCGTGCCCGGTGTCCTCCTCCCGCTCTGCTGGCAGCGCGCGCTCCTTCCCGGCCACTGCGCTTAGGGCGCGCGCGCGCGCTCTCCCTCCCTCTTAAAGGGGCCGCGCGCACCGTCCTAAGGAGTCCCCGGCCAATGGCCGGAGGACTTCACCATATATAAGGCACCTCCTCCAAAATGGAGGTGCCCGAGGAATGTTGTTGCACTGTTCACTACTCTGCTTCAGCCCTCAGGTCCCGTTGCCAGTTACCTGCCAGATACCTGCCAGATTCCTGCCAGCTTGCTGTCTTATTCCTGCCTGATATTCTGCTACCTGCCTGCTAGCCTGAGGTCCGACGGTCTGCCTTACAACTCCTGTCAGTCTGTCTAAGGACCAGCTTGCCCGCTCACCTGGGAGCGCACATCAGCTACCTGCCTGCTTGCCTGAGGTCCGACGGTCTGCCTTCCAACTCCTGTCAGTCTGTCTATGGACGAGCTTGCCCTCTCACCTGGGAGCGCACATCTGCTACCTGCCTGCTAGCCTACCTGGAGGCTCTGCTGTCACGTGCTGTGACCACCTGCCTGTCCAGTGACTCCTGCCCGCTCACCTGGGAGCGCTCATCTGCTGCCTGTCTGCTAGCCTACCTGGAGGCTCTGCTGTCACGTGCTGTGACCACCCGCCTGTCCAGAGACTTCTGCCCGCTCACCTGGGAGCGCTCATCTGTCGCCTGTCTGTTGGTCTTCCTGGAGGCTCCGCCGTCACACGCTGTGACCACCCTTTTATCCAGAGACTCTCGCCTGCTCACCTGGGAGCTCACGTCTACCATCAGCCGCCACAGGTCGTACCAACCCTTTACCCAGAGACTGCCCCGGTCACTTGCCGTGACCATCTGCCCGTTCATCCAGAGACTGCCCCGGTCACTTGCCGTGACCTCCTGCCCGTTCTTCCAGAGACTGTCCCGGTCACCTGCTGTGACTGCCTGCCTGGTCGCCACCCGCTCCCTTACAAGGACCGCCCCCTTGTATAGTAGCTCAGAGGTTCCGCCTCCCAGACCCGTTACACAGCTAGATTGGAGATGCTGGGATATATCCACGCTGATCTAGTCACCTCACCAGTGAATCAGCTAGAGTGGGGATGCTGGGATATATCCACGCCGATCTAGTCACCTCACCAGTGAACCGTTTAGAGTGGAGATGCTGGGATATATCCACGCCGATCTAGTCACCTCAGCAGTGAATCAGCTAGAGTGGAGAAGCTGGGATATATCCACGCCGATCTAGTCACCTCACCAGTGAATCGTCTAGAGTGGAGATGCTGGGATATATCCTCGCCGATCTAGTCACCTCACCAGTGAATCAGCTAGATTGGAGATGCTGGGATATATCCAAGCTGATCTAGTCACCTCACCAGTGAATCGTCTAGAGTGGAGATGCTGGGATATATCCTCGCCAATCTAGTCACCTCACCAGTGAATCAGCTAGAGTGGAGATGCTGGGATATATCCATGCCGATCTAGTCACCTCACCAGTGAATCCTCTAGAATGGAGATGCTGGGATATATCCTCGCCGATCTAGTCACCTCAGCAGTGAATCAGCTAGAGTGGAGATGCTGGGATATATCCACGCTGATCTAGTCACCTCACCAGTGAATCGTCTAGAGTGGAGATGCTGGGATATATCCACGCTGATCTAGTCACCTCACCAGTGAATCAGCTAGAGTGGAGATGCTGGGATATATCCTCGCCAATCTAGTCACCTCACCACTGAATCAGCTAGAGTGGAGATGCTGGGATATATCCACGCTGATCTAGTCACCTCACCAGTGAATCCTCTAGAATGGAGATGCTGGGATATATCCACGCCGATCAAGTCACCTCACCAGTGAATCGTCTAGAGTGGAGATGCTGGGATATATCCACGCCGATCTAGTCACCTCACCAGTGAATCAGCTAGAGTGGGGATGCTGGGATATATCCTCGCCGATCTAGTCACCTCACCAGTGAATCAGCTAGAGTGGAGATGCAGGGATATATCCACGCTGATCTAGTCACCTCACCAGTGAATCGTCTAGAGTGGAGATGCTGGGATATATCCTCGCCAATCTAGTCACCTCACCAGTGAATCAGCTAGAGTGGAGATGCTGGGATATATCAATGACGATCTAGTCACCTCAGCAGTGAATCAGCTAGAGTGGAGATGGTGGGATATATCCACGCTGATCTAGTCACCTCAGCATTGAATCAGCTAGAGTGGAGATGCTGGGATATATCCTCGCTGATCTACTCACCTCAGCAGTGAATCAGCTAGAGTGGAGATGCTGGGATATATCCACGCTGATCTAGTCACCTCACCAGTGAATCGTCTAGAGTGGAGATGCTGGGATATATCCTCGCCAATCTAGTCACCTCACCAGTGAATCAGCTAGAGTGGAGATGCTGGGATATATCCACGCTGATCTAGTCACCTCACCAGTGAATCGTCTAGAGTGGAGATGCTGGGATATATCCTCGCCAATCTAGTCACCTCACCAGTGAATCATCTAGAGTGGAGATGCTGGGATATATCCTCGCTGATCTAGTCACCTCACCAGTGAATCAGCTAGAGTGGAGATGCTGGGATATATCCACGCTGATCTAGTCACCTCACCAGTGAATCGTCTAGAGAGGAGATGCTGGGATATATCCTCGCCAATCTAGTCACCTCACCAGTGAATCAGCTAGAGTGGAGATGCTGGGATATATCAATGACGATCTAGTCACCTCAGCAGTGAATCAGCTAGAGTGGAGATGGTGGGATATATCCACGCTGATCTAGTCACCTCAGCAGTGAATCAGCTAGAGTGGAGATGCTGGGATATATCCACGCTGATCTAGTCACCTCAGCAGTGAATCAGCTAGAGTGGAGATGCTGGGATATATCCACGCTGATCTAGTCACCTCACCAGTGAATCGTCTAGAGTGGAGATGCTGGGATATATCCTCGCCAATCTAGTCACCTCACCAGTGAATCAGCTAGAGTGGAGATGCTGGGATATATCCACGCTGATCTAGTCACCTCACCAGTGAATCGTCTAGAGTGGAGATGCTGGGATATATCCTCGCCAATCTAGTCACCTCACCAGTGAATCATCTAGAGTGGAGATGCTGGGATATATCCTCGCCGATCTAGTCACCTCACCAGTGAATCAGCTAGAGTGGAGATGCTGGGATATATCCACGCTGATCTATTCACCTCACCAGTGAATAGTCTAGAGTGGAGATGCTGGGATATATCCTCGCCGATCTAGTCACCTCAGCAGTGAATCAGTTAGACTGGAGATGCTGGGATATATCCACGCCGATCTAGTCACCTCACCAGTGAATCAGCTAGAGTGGAGATGCTGGGATATATCCACGCTGATCTAGTCACCTCACCAGTGAATCGTCTAGAGTGGAGATGCTGGAATATATCCACGCCGATCTAGTCACCTCACCAGTGAATCGTCTAGAGTGGAGATGCTGGGATATATCCTCGCCAATCCAGTCACCTCACCAGTGAATCAGCTAGAGTGGAGATGCTGGGATATATCCACGCCGATCTAGTCACCTCACCAGTGAATCCTCTAGAATGGAGATGCGGGGATATATCCACGCTGATCTAGTCACCTCACCAGTGAATCGTCTAGAGAGGAGATGCTGGGATATATCCTCGCCAATCTAGTCACCTCACCAGTGAATCAGCTAGAGTGGAGATGCTGGGATATATCCACGCCGATCTAGTCACCTCACCAGTGAATCAGCTAGAGTGGAGATGCTGGGATATATCCACGCTGATCTAGTCACCTCACCAGTGAATCAGCTAGAGTGGAGATGCTGGGATATATCCACGCTGATCTAGTCACCTCAGCAGTGAATCAGCTAGAGTGGAGATGCTGGGATATATCCTCGCCGATCTAGTCACCTCAGCAGTGAATCAGCTAGACTGGAGATGCTGGGATATATCCACGCCGATCTAGTCACCTCACCAGTGAATCAGCTAGAGTGGAGATGCTGGGATATATCCACGCTGATCTAGTCACCTCACCAGTGAATCGTCTAGAGTGGAGATGCTGGAATATATCCACGCCGATCTAGTCACCTCACCAGTGAATCGTCTAGAGTGGAGATGCTGGGATATATCCTCGCCAATCCAGTCACCTCACCAGTGAATCAGCTAGAGTGGAGATGCTGGGATATATCCACGCCGATCTAGTCACCTCACCAGTGAATCCTCTAGAATGGAGATGCGGGGATATATCCACGCTGATCTAGTCACCTCACCAGTGAATCGTCTAGAGTGGAGATGCTGGGATATATCCACGCCGATCTAGTCACCTCACCAGTGAATCAGCTAGAGTGCGGATGCTGGGATATATCCAGGCCTATCTAGTCACCTCACCAGTGAATCAGCTAGAGTGGAGATGCTGGGATATATCCACGCCGATCTAGTCACCTCAGCAGTGAATCAGCTAGAGTGGGGATGCTGGGTTATATCCACGCCGATCTAGTCACCTCACTAGTGAATCGTCTAGAGTGGAGATGTTGGAATATATCCTCGCCGATCTAGTCACCTCACCAGTGAATCAGCTAGAGTGGAGATGCTGGGATATATCCACGCCGATCTAGTCACCTCAGCAGTGAATCCGCTAGAGTGGGGATGCTGGGATATATCCACGCCGATCTAGTCACCTCACCAGTGAATCGTCTAGAGTGGGGATGCTGGGATATATCCACGCCGATCTAGTCACCTCACCAGTGAATCAGCTAGAGTGGAGATGCTGGGATATATTCACGCCGATCTAGTCACCTCACCAGTGAATCAGCTAGAGTGGAGATGCTGGGATATATCCACGCCGATCTAGTCACCTCAGAAGTGAATCAGCTAGAGTGGGGATGCTGGGATAAATCCACGCCGATCTAGTCACCTGAGCAGTGAATCAGCTAGAGTGGAGAAGCTGGAATATATCCTCGCCGATCTAGTCACCTCAGCACTGAATAAGCTAGAGTGGAGATGCTGGAATATATCCTCGCCAATCTAGTCACCTCACCAGTGAATCAGCTAGAGTGGAGATGCTGGGATATATCCACGCCGATCTAGTCACCTCACCAGTGAATCAGCTAGAGTGGAGATGCTGGAATATATCCACGCTGATCTAGTCACCTCACCAGTGAATCAGCTAGAGTGGAGATGCTGGGATATATCCACGGCGATCTAGTCACCTCACCAGTGAATCAGCTAGAGTGGAGATGCTGGGATATATCCACGCCGATCTAGTCACCTCACCAGTGAATCAGCTAGAGTGGGGATGCTGGGATATATCCAGGCCGATGTAGTCACCTCACCAGTGAATCAGCTATGTAGCGTCGGCGTCCTTGCCTCCTGCTAGGCAGGGACGCTGTTCCCCTCACCTCTCTGCTCCGTGCCCGGCGGCTTCCTTCCGCTCTGCTTGCAGCGCCCGCTCTCCCCCGGTCACTGTGCTTAGGGCGCGCGCGCGCTCCCCCTCTCTTAAAGGGGCCGTGCGCGTCGCCCTAAGTAGTCCCCGGCCAATGGCCGGAGGATCCCTCCATATATAAGGCACCTCCTCCAAAATGGAGGTGCCCGAGCAATGTTGTTGCACTGTTCACTACTCTGCTTCAGCCCTCAGGTCCCGTTTCCAGTTACCTGCCAGTTACCTGCCAGTTTCCTGCCAGTTTGCTGTCTGATTCCTGCCTGTTATCCGCTTACCCATTTGCTAGCCTGAGGTCCGACGGTCTGCCTTCCGACTCCTGTCAGTCTGTCTATGGACCAGCTAACCCGCTCACCTGGGAGCGCTCATCTGCTACCTGCCTGTTAGCCTACCTGGAGGCTCCGCCGTCACGTGCAGTGACCACCTGCCAGTCCAGAGACTCTTGCCCGCTCACCAGGGAGCGCTCATCTGCTACCTGCCTGTTAGCCTACCTGGAGGCTCCGCCGTCATGTGCTGTGACCACCTGCCAGTCCAGAGACTCTTGCCCGCTCACCTGGGAGCACTCATCTGCTACCTGCCTGTTAGCCTACCTGGAGGCTCCGCCATCACGTGCTGTGACCAACTGCCAGTCCAGAGACTCTTGCCCGCTCACCTGGGAGCGCTCATCTGCTACCTGCCTGTTAGCCTACCTGGAGGCTCCGCCGTCACGTGCCGTGACCACCTGCCAGTCCAGAGACTCTTGCCCGCTCACCTGGGAGCGCTTATCTGCTACCTGCCTGTTAGCCTACTTGGAGGCTCCGCCGTCACATGCTGTGACCACCTGCTTATCCAGAGACTCTCGCCTGCTCACCTGGGAGCACTCATTTGCCATCTGCCTGCTAGCCTACCTGGAGGTTCAGCCATCACAGGTCGTACCTGCCCGTTTACCCAGAGACAGTCCCGGTCACTTGCTGTGACCTCCTGCCCGTTTAACCAGAGACTGTCCCGGTCCCTTGCCGTGACCTCCTGCCCGTTTACCCAGAGACTGTCCCGGTCCGTTGCCGTGACCTCCTGCCCGTTTACCAAGAGAATATCCCGGTCACTTGCTGTGACTACCTGCCCGTTTACCCAGAGACTGTCCCGGTCACTTGCCGTGACCTCCTGCCCGTTTACCCAGAGACTGTCCCGGTCACCTGCTGTGACTGCCTGCCTGTCTTCCCTGGTCGCCACCCGCTTCCTTACATGGACCGCCCCCTTGTATAAGTTGCTCAGAGGTTCCGCCTCCCAGACCCGTTACAAGCTAGAGTGGAGATGCTGGGATATATCCACGCCGATCTAGTAACCTCACCAGTGAACCGTCTAGACTGGAGATGCTGGAATATATCCACGCCGATCTAGTCACCTCACCAGTGAATCAGCTAGAATGGAGATGCTGGGATATATCCACGCCAATCTAGTCACCTCACCAGAGAATCAGCTAGAGTGCAGATGCTGGGATATATCCACGCCGATCTAGTCACCTCACCAGTGAATCAGCTAGAGTGGAGATGCTGGGATATATCCACGCCGATCTAGTCACCTCACCAGTGAACCGTCTAGTGTGGAGATGCTGGGATATATCCACGCCGATCTAGTCACCTCACCAGTGAACCATCTAGAGTGGAGATGCTGGAATATATCCACGCTGATCTAGTCACCTCAGCAGTGAATCAGCTAGAGTGGAGATGCTGGGATATATCCACGCTGATTTAGTCACCTCACCAGTGAATCAGTTAGAATGGAGATGCTGGGATATATCCACGCCGATCTAGTCACCTCACCAGTGAATCAGCTAGAGAGGAGATGCTGGGATATATCCACGCCGATCTAGTCACCTCACCAGTGAACCGTCTAGTGTGGAGATGCTGGGATATATCCACGTCGATCTATTCACCTCACCAGTGAACCGTCTAGAGTGGAGATGCTGGAATATATCCACGCTGATCTAGTCACCTCAGCAGTGAATCAGCTAGAGTGGAGATGCTGGTTTATATCCACGCCGATCTAGTCAACTCACCAGTGAATCAGCTAGAATGGAGATGCTGGGATATATCCACGCCGATCTAGTCACCTCACCAGTGAATCAGCTAGAATGGAGATGCTGGGATATATCCACGCTGATCTAGTCACCTCACCAGTGAATCAGCTAGAGTGGAGATGCTGGGATATATCCACGCTGATCTAGTCACCTCACCAGTGAATCAGCTAGAGTGGAGATGCTGGGATATATCCACACCGATCTAGTCACCTCACCAGTGAATCCTCTAGAATGGAGATGCTGGGATATATCCACGCCGATCTAGTCACCTCAGCAGTGAATCAGCTAGAGTGGAGATGCTGGGATATATCCATGCCGATCTAGTAACCTCACCAGTGAACCGTCTAGACTGGAGATGCTGGAATATATCCCCGCCGATCTAGTCACCTCACCAGTGAATCAGCTAGAATGGAGATGCTTGGATATATCCGCGCCAATCTAGTCACCTCACCAGTGAATCAGCTAGAGTGGAGATGCTGGGATATATCCACGCTGATCTAGTCACCTCACCAGTGAATCAGCTAGAGTGGAGATGCTGGGATATATCCACGCTGATCTAGTCACCTCACCAGTGAATCAACTAGAATGGAGATACTGGGATATATCCACGCCGATCTAGTCACCTCAGCAGTCAATCAGCTAAAGTGGAGATGCGGGGATATATCCACCGATCTAGTCACCTCACCAGTGAATCAGCTAGAGTGGAGATGCTGGGATATATCCACGCCGATCTAGTCACCTCACCAGTGAATCAGCTAGAATGGAGATGCTGGGATATATCCACGCCGATCTTGTCACCTCAGCAGTGAATCAGCTAGAGTGGAGATGCGGGGATATATCCACCGATCTAGTCACCTCACCAGTGAATCAGCTAGAGTGGGGATGCTGGGATATATCCAGGCTGATGTAGTCACCTCACCAGTGAATCAGCTAGAGTGGAGATGCTGGGATATATCCATGCCGATCTAGTAACCTCACCAGTGAACCGTCTAGACTGGAGATGCTGGAATATATCGACGCCGATCTAGTCACCTCACCAGTGAATCAGCTAGAATGGAGATGCTGGGATATATCCACGCCAATCTAGTCACCTCACCAGTGAATCAGCTAGAGTGGAGATGCTGGGATAAATCCACGCCGATCTAGTCACCTCACCAGTGAATCAGCTAGAGTGGAGATGCTGGGATATATCCACGCCGATCTAGTAACCTCACCAGTGAACGGTCTAGACTGGAGATGCTGAAATATATCCACGCCGATCTAGTCACCTCACCAGTGAATCAGCTAGAATGGAGATGCTGGGATATATCCACGCCAATCTAGTCACCTCACCAGAGAATCAGCGAGAGTGGAGATGCTGGGATATATCCACGCCGATCTAGTCACCTCACCAGTGAATCAGCTAGAGTGGAGATGCTGGGATATATCCACGCCGATCTAGTCACCTCAGCAGTGAATCAGCTAGAGTGGGGATGCTGGGATATATCCTCGCCGATCTAGTCACCTCACCAGTGAATCGTCTAGAGTGGGGATGCTGGGATATATCCACGCCGATCTAGTCACCTCACCAGTCAATCAGCTAGAGTGGAGATGCTGGAATATATCCTCGCCGATCTAGTCACCCCACCAGCGAATAGTCTAGAGTGGAGATGCTGGAATATATCCTCGCCGATCTAGTCACCTCAGCAGTGAATCAGCTAGAGTGGAGATGCTGGGATATATCCACGCTGATCTAGTCACCTCACCAGTGAATCAGCTAGAGTGGAGATGCTGGGATATATCCACGCTGATCTAGTCACCTCACCAGTGAATCAACTAGAATGGAGATACTGGGATATATCCACGCCGATCTAGTCACCTCAGCAGTCAATCAGCTAGAGTGGAGATGCGGGGATATATCCACCGATCTAGTCACCTCACCAGTGAATCAGCTAGAGTGGAGATGCTGGGATATATCCACGCCGATCTAGTCACGTCACCAGTGAATCAGCTAGAATGGAGATGCTGGGATATATCCACGCCGATCTATTCACCTCAGCAGTGAATCAGCTAGAGTGGAGATGCGGGGATATATCCACCGATCTAGTCACCTCACCAGTGAATCAGCTAGAGTGGGGATGCTGGGATATATCCAGGCCGATGTAGTCACCTCACCAGTGAATCAGCTAGAGTGGAGATGCTGGGATATATCCACGCCGATCTAGTAACCTCACCAGTGAACCGTCTAGACTGGAGATGCTGGAATATATCGACGCCGATCTAGTCACCTCACCAGTGAATCAGCTAGAATGGAGATGCTGGGATATATCCACGCCAATCTAGTCACCTCACCAGTGAATCAGCTAGAGTGGAGATGCTGGGATATATCCACGCCGATCTAGTAACCTCACCAGTGAACGGTCTAGACTGGAGATGCTGGAATATATCCACGCCGATCTACTCACCTCACCAGTGAATCAGCTAGAATGGAGATGCTGGGATATATCCACGCCAATCTAGTCACCTCACCAGAGAATCAGCTAGAGTGGAGATGCTGGGATATATCCACGCCGATCTAGTCACCTCACCAGTGAATCAGCTAGAGTGGAGATGCTGGGATATATCCACGCCTATCTAGTCACCTCAGCAGTGAATCAGCTAGAGTGGGGATGCTGGGATATATCCTCGCCGATCTAGTCACCTCACCAGTGAATCGTCTAGAGTGGGGATGCTGGGATATATCCACGCCGATCTAGTCACCTCACCAGTCAATCAGCTAGAGTGGAGATGCTGGAATATATCCTCGCCGATCTAGTCACCTCACCAGCGAATCGTCTAGAGTGGAGTTGCTGGAATATATCCTCGCCGATCTAGTCACCTCAGCAGTGAATCAGCTAGAGTGGAGATGCTGGGATATATCCACGCCGATCTAGTCACCTCACCAGTGAATCAGCTAGAGTGGAGATGCTGGGATATATCCACGCCGATCTAGTGACCTCACCAGTGAACCGTCTAGAGTGGGGATGCTGGAATATATCCACGCTGATCTAGTCACCTCACCAGTGAATCAGCTAGAGTGGAGATGCTGGGATATATCCACGCTGATTTAGTCACCTCACCAGTGAATCAGCTAGAATGGAGATGCTGGGATATATCCACGCCGATCTAGTCACCTCACCAGTGAATCAGCTAGAATGGAGATGCTGGGATATATCCCCGCTGATCTAGTCACCTCACCAGTGAATCAGCTAGAGTGGAGATGCTGGGATATATCCACGCTGATATAGTCACCTCACCAGTGAATCCTCTAGAATGGAGATGCTGGGATATATCCAAGCCGATCTAGTCACCTCACCAGTGAATCAGCTAGAATGGAGATGCTGGGATATATCCACGCCAATCTAGTCACCTCACCAGTGAATCAACTAGAGTGGAGATGCTGGGATATATCCACGCTGATCTAGTCACCTCACCAGTGAATCAGCTAGAGTGGAGATGCTGGGATATATCCACGCTGATCTAGTCACCTCACCAGTGAATCAACTAGAATGGAGATACTGGGATATATCCACGCCGATCTAGTCACCTCAGCAGTCAATCAGCTAGAGTGGAGATGCGGGGATATATCCACCGATCTAGTCACCTCACCATTGAATCGTCTAGAGTGGAGATGCTGGGATATATATCTACGCCGATCTAGTCACCTCCCCAGTGAATCAGCTAGAATGGAGATGCTGGGATATATCCACGCCGATCTAGTCACCTCAGCAGTGAATCAGCTAAAGTGGAGATGCGGGGATATATCCACCGATCTAGTCACCTCACCAGTGAATCAGCTAGAGTGGAGATGCTGGGATATATCCACACCGATCTAGTCACCTCACCAGTGAATCCTCTAGAATGGAGATGCTGGGATATATCCACGCCAATCTAATCACCTCACCAGTGAATCAGCTAGAGTGGAGATGCTGGGATATATCCACGCTGATCTAGTCACCTCACCAGTGAATCAGCTAGAGTGGAGATGCTGGGATATATCCACGCTGATCTAGTCACCTCACCAGTGAATCAACTAGAATGGAGATACTGGGATATATCCGCGCCGATCTAGTCACCTCAGCAGTCAATCAGCTAGAGTGGAGATGCGGGGATATATCCACCGATCTAGTCACCTCACCAGTGAATCAGCTAGAGTGGAGATGCTGGGATATATCCACGCCGATCTAGTCACCTCACCAGTGAATCAGCTAGAATGGAGATGCTGGGATATATCCACGCCGATCTAGTCACCTCAAAAGTGAATCAGCTAGAGTGGAGATGGGGGATATATCCACCGATCTAGTCACCTCACCAGTGAATCAGCCAGAGTGGGGATGCTGGGATATATCCAGGCCGATGTAGTCACCTCACCAGTGAATCAGCTAGAGTGGAGATGCTGGGATATATCCACGCCGATCTAGTAACCTCACCAGTGAACCGTCTAGACTGGAGATGCTGGAATATATCGACGCCGATCTAGTCACCTCACCAGTGAATCAGCTAGAATGGAGATGCTGGGATATATCCACGCCAATCTAGTCACCTCACCAGTGAATCAGCTAGAGTGGAGAGGCTGGGATAAATCCACGCCGATCTAGTCACCTCACAAGTGAATCAGCTAGAGTGGAGATGCTGGGATATATCCACGCCGATCTAGTAACCTCACCAGTGAACGGTCTAGACTGGAGATGCTGGAATATATCCACGCCGATCTAGTCACCTCACCAGTGAATCAGCTAGAATGGAGATGCTGGGATATATCCACGCCAATCTAGTCACCTCACCAGAGAATCAGCTAGAGTGGAGATGCTGGGATATATCCACGCCGATCTAGTCACCTCACCAGTGAATCAACTAGAGTGGAGATGCTGGGATATATCTACGCCGATCTAGCCACCTCAGCAGTGAATCAGCTAGAGTGGGGATGCTGGGATATATCCTCGCCGATCTAGTCACCTCACCAGTGAATCGTCTAGAGTGGGGATGCTGGGATATATCCACGCCGATCTAGTCACCTCAGCAGTGAATCAGCTAGAGTGGAGATGCTGGGATATATCCACGCAGATCTAGTCACCTCACCAGTGAATCAGCTAGAGTGGAGATGCTGGGATATATCCACGCCGATCTAGTCACCTCACCAGTGAATCGTCTAGAGTGGAGATGCTGGGATATATCCACGCCGATCTAGTCACCTCACCAGTGAACCGTCTAGAGTGGGGATGCTGGAATATATCCACGCTGATCTAGTCACCTCACCAGTGAATCAGCTAGAGTGGAGATGCTGGGATATATCCACGCCAATATAGTCACCTCACCAGTGAATCAGCTAGAATGGAGATGCTGGGATATATCCACGCCAATCTAGTCACCTCACCAGTGAATCAGCTAGAGTGGAGATGCTGGAATATATCCTCGCCGATCTAGTCACCTCAGCAGTGAATCAGCTAGAGTGGAGATGCTGGGATATATCCACGCAGATCTAGTCACCTCACCATTGAATCAGCTAGAGTGGAGATGCTGGGATATATCCACGCCGATCTAGTCACCTCACCAGTGAACCGTCTAGAGTGGAGATGCTGGGATATATCCACGCCGATCTAGTCACCTCACCAGTGAATCAGCTAGAGTGGGGATGCTGGGATATATCCTCGCCGATCTAGTCACCTCACCAGTGAATCAGCTAGAATGGAGATGCTGGGATATATTCACGCCGATCTAGTCACCTCACCAGTGAATCAGCTAGAATGGAGATGCTGGGATATATCCACGCCAATCTAGTCACCTCACCAGTGAATCAGCTAGAGTGGAGATGCTGTGATATATCCACGCTGATCTAGTCACCTCACCAGTGAATCAGCTAGAGTGGAGATGCTGGGATATATCCACGCTGATCTAGTCGCCTTACCAGTGAATCCTCTAGAATGGAGATGCTGGCATATATCCAAGCCGATCTAGTCACCTCACCAGTGAACCGTCTAGACTGGAGATGCTGGAATATATCCACGCCGATCTAGTCACCTCACCAGTGAATCAGCTAGAATGGAGATGCTGGGATATATCCACGCCAATCTAGTCATCTCACCAGTGAATCAACTAGAGTGAAGATGCTGGGATATATCCACGCTGATCTAGTCACCTCACCAGTGAATCAGCTAGAGTGGAGATGCTGGGATATATCCACGCTGATCTAGTCACCTCACCAGTGAATCAACTAGAATGGAGATACTGGGATATATCCACGCCGATCTAGTCACCTCAGCAGTCAATCAGCTAGAGTGGAGATGCGGGGATATATCCACCGATCTAGTCACCTCACCAGTGAATCGTCTAGACTGGAGATGCTGGGATATATCCACGCCGATCTAGTCACCTCAGCAGTGAATCAGCTAGAGTGGAGATGCTGGGATATATCCACGCCGATCTAGTCACCTCACCAGTGAATCAGCTAGAGTGGAGATACTGGGATATATCCACGACCATCTAGTCACCTCACCAGTGAATCAGCTAGAGTGGAGAAGCTTGGATATATCCACGCTGATCTAGTCACCTCACCAGTGAATCAGCTAGAGTGGAGATGCTGGGATATATCCTCGCCGATCTAGTCACCTCACCAGTGAATCAGCTAAAGTGGAGATGCGGGGATATATCCACCGATCTAGTCACCTCACCAGTGAATCGTCTAGAGTGGAGATGCTGGGATATATCCACGCCGATCTAGTCACCTCACCAGTGAATCAGCTAGAATGGAGATGCTGGGATATATCAACGCAGATCTAGTCACCTCAGCAGTGAATCAGCTAAAGTGGAGATGCGGGGATATATCCACCGATCTAGTCACCGCACCAGTGAATCGTCTACAGTGGAGATGCTGGGATATATCCACGCCGATCTAGTCACCTCACCAGTGAATCAGCTAGAGTGGAGATGCTGGGATATATCCACGCCGATCTAGTCACCTCACCAGTGTATCAGCTAGAGTGGAGATGCTGGGATATATCCGCCGATCTAGTCAACTCAAAAGTAAATCAGCTAGAGTGGAGATGCTGGGATATATCCACGCCGATCTAGTCACCTCACCAGTGAATCAGCTAGAGTGGAGATGCTGGGATATATCCACGCCGATCTAGTCACCTCAGCAGTGAATCAGCTAGAGTGGGAATGCTGGGATATATCCACGCCAATCTAGTCACCTCACCAGTGAATCGTCTAGAGTGGAGATGCTGGGATATATCCATGCCGATTTAGTAACCTCACCAGTGAATCGTCTAGACTGGAGATGCTGGAATATATCCACACCGATCTAGTCACCGCACCAGTGAATCGTCTAGAGTGGAGATGCTGGGATATATCCACGCCGATCTAGTCACCTCACCAGTGAATCAGCTAGAGTGGAGATGCTGGGATATATCCACGCCGATCTAGTCACCTCACCAGTGTATCAGCTAGAGTGGAGATGCTGGGATATATCTGCCGATCTAGTCAACTCAAAAGTAAATCAGCTAGAGTGGAGATGCTGGGATATATCCACGCCGATCTAGTCACCTCACCAGTGAATCAGCTAGAGTGGAGATGCTGGGATATATCCACGCCGATCTAGTCACCTCAGCAGGGAATCAGCTAGAGTGGGAATGCTGGGATATATCCACGCCAATCTAGTCACCTCACCAGTGAATCGTCTAGAGTGGAGATGCTGGGATATATCCATGCCGATTTAGTAACCTCACCAGTGAATCGTCTAGACTGGAGATGCTGGAATATATCCACGCCGATCTAGTCACCTCACCAGTGAATCAGCTAGAATGGAGATGCTGGGATATATCCACGCCAATCTAGTCACCTCACCAGTGAATCAGCTAGAGTGGAGATGCTGGGATATATCCACGCTGAACTAGTCACCTCACCAGTGAATCAGCTAGAGTGGAGATGCTGGGATATATCGACGCTGATCTAGTCACCTCACCAGTGAATCAGCTAGAATGGAGATGCTGGGATATATCCACGCTGATCTAGTCACCTCAGCAGTGAATCAGCTAGAGTGGAGATGCGGGGATATATCCACCGATCTAGTCACCTCACCAGTGAATCGTCTAGAGTGGAGATGCTGGGATATATCCACGCCGATCTAGTCACCTCAGCAGTGAATCAACTAGAGTGGAAATGCTGGGATATATCCACGCCGATCTAGTCACCTCACCAGTGAATCAGCTAGAGTGGAGATTCTGGAATATATCCACGCTGATCTAGTCACCTCACCAGTGAATCAGCTAGAGTGGAGATGCTGGGATATATCCACGCCGATCTAGTCACCTCAGCAGTGAATTAGCTTGAGTGGAGATGCTGGAATATATTCTCGCCGATCTAGTCACCTCACCAGCGAATGGTCTAGAGTGGAGATGCTGGAATATATCCTCGCCGATCTAGTCACCTCAGCAGTGAATCAGCTAGAGTGGAGATGCTGGGATATATCCACGCCGATCTATTCACCTCACCAGTGAATCAGCTAGAGTGGAGATGCTGGGATATATCCACGACGATCTAGTCACCTCACCAGTGAATCAGCTAGAGTGGGGATGCTGGAATATATCCACGCTGATCTAGTCACCTCACCAGTGAATCAGCTAGAGTGGAGATGCTGGGATATATCCACGCCGATCTAATGACCTCACCAGTGAACCATCTAGAGTGGGGATGCTGGAATATATCCACGCTGATCTAGTCACCTCACCAGTGAATCAGCTAGAGTGGAAATGCTGGGATATATCCACGCTGATTTAGTCACCTCACCAGTGAATCAGCTAGAGTGGAGATGCTGGGATATATCCACGCTGATCTAGTCACCTCACCAGTGAATCAGCTAGAGTGGGGATGCTGGGATATATCCTGCCGATCTAGTCACTTCAGCAGTGAATCGTCTAGAGTGGGGATGCTGGAATATATCCACGCCGATCTAGTCACCTCACCAGTGAATCAGCTAGAGTGGGGATGCTGGAATATATCCACGCCGATCTAGTCACCTCACCAGTGAATCAGCTAGAGTGGAGATGCTGGGATATATCCACGCTGATCTAGTCACCTCACCAGTGAATCAGCTAGAGTGGAGATGCTGGGATATATCCACGCTGATCTAGTCACCTCACCAGTGAATCCTCTAGAATGGAGATGCTGGGATATATCCAAGCCGATCTAGTCAACTCAGCAGTGAATCAGCTAGAGTGGAGATGCTGGGATATATCCATGCCGATCTAGTAACCTCACCAGTGAACCGTCTAGACTGGAGATGCTGGAATATATCCACGCCGATCTAGTCACCTCACCAGTGAATCAGCTAGAATGGAGATGCTGGGATATATCCACGCCAATCTAGCAAACTCACCAGTGAATCAACTAGAGTGGAGATGCTGGGATATATCCACGCTGATCTAGTCACCTCACCAGTGAATCAGCTAGAGTGGAGATGCTGGGATATATCCACGCTGATCTAGTCACCTCACCAGTGAATCAACTAGAATGGAGATACTGGGATATATCCACGCCGATCTAGTCACCTCAGCAGTCAATCAGCTAGAGTGGAGATGCGGGGATATACCCACCGATCTAGTCACCTCAACAGTGAATCGTCTAGACTGGAGATGCTGGGCTATATCCACGCCGATCTAGTCACCTCAGCAGTGAATCAGCTAGAGTGGACATGCTGGGATATATCCACGCCGATCTAGTCACCTCACCAGTGAATCAGCTAGAGTGGAGATACTGGGATATATCCACGCCGATCTAGTCACCTCACCAGTGAATCGGCTAGAATGGAGATGCTAGGATATATCCACGCCCATCCAGTCACCTCACCAGTGAATCAGCTAGAGTGGAGATGCTGGGATATATCCACGCTGATCTAGTCACCTCACCAGTGAATCAGCTAGAGTGGAGATGCTGGGATATATCCTCGCCGATCTAGTCACCTCACCAGTGAATCAGCTAAAGTGAAGATGCGGGGATATATCCACCGATCTAGTCACCTCACCAGTGAATCGTCTAGAGTGGAGATGCTGGGATATATCCACGCCGATCTAGTCACCTCACCAGTGAATCAGCTAGAATGGAGATGCTGGGATATATCCACGCCGATCTAGTCACCTCAGCAGTGAATCAGCTAAAGTGGAGATGCGGGGATATATCCACCGATCTAGTCACCTCACCAGTGAATCGTCTAGAGTGGAGATGCTGGGATATATCCACGCCGATCTAGTCACCTCACCAGTGAATCAGCTAGAGTGGAGGTGCTGGGATATATCCACGCCGATCTAGTCACCTCACCAGTGAATCAGCTAGAGTGGAGATGCTGGGATATATCCGCCAATCTAGTCAACTCACCAGTGAATCAGCTAGAGTGGAGATGCTGGTATATATCCACGCCGATCTAGTCACCTCACCAGTGAATCAGCTAGAGTGGAGATGCTGGGATATATCCACGCCGATCTAGTCACCTCAGCAGTGAATCAGCTAGATTGGGGATGCTGGGATATATCCACGCCAATCTAGTCACCTCACCAGTGAATCGTCTAGAGTGGAGATGCTGGGATATATCCATGCCGATTTAGTAACCTCACCAGTGAATCGTCTAGACTGGAGATGCTGGAATATATCCACGCCGATCTAGTCACCTCACCAGTGAATCAGCTAGAATGGAGATGCTGGGATATATCCACGCCAATCTAGTCACCTCACCAGTGAATCAGCTAGAGTGGAGATGCCTGGATATATCCACGCTGATCTAGTCACCTCACCAGTAAATCAGCTAGAGTGGAGATGCTGGGATATATCCACGCTGATCTAGTCACCTCACCAGTGAATCAGCTAGAATGGAGATGCTGGGATATATCCATGCTGATCTAGTCACCTCAGCAGTGAATCAGCTAGAGTGGAGATGCGGGGATATATCCACCGATCTAGTCACCTCACCAGTGAATCGTCTAGAGTGGAGATGCTGGGATATATCCACGCCGATCTAGTCACCTCAGCAGTGAATCAACTAGAGTGGAGATGCTGGGATATATCCATGCCGATCTAGTCACCTCACCAGTGAATCAGCTAGAGTGGAGATTCTGGAATATATCAACGCTGATCTAGTCACCTCACCAGTGAATCAGCTAGAGTGGAGATGTTGGGATATATCCACGCCAATCTAGTCACCTCAGCAGTGAATTAGCTTGAGTGGAGATGCTGGAATATATCCTCGCCGATCTAGTCACCTCACCATCGAATCGTCTAGAGTGGAGATGCTGGAATATGTCCTCGCCGATCTAGTCACCTCAGCAGTGAATCAGCTAGAGTGGAGATGCTGGGATATATCCACGCCGATCTAGTCACCTCACCAGTGAACCGTCTAGAGTGGGGATGCTGGAATATATCCACGCTGATCTAGTCACCTCAAAACTGAATCAGCTAGAGTGGAGATGCTGGGATATATCCACGCCGATCTAGTCACCTCACCAGTGAACCGTCTAGAGTGGGGATGCTGGAATATATCCACGCTGATCTAGTCACCTCACCAGTGAATCAGCTAGAGTGGAGATGCTGGGATATATCCACGCTGATTTAATCACCTCACCAGTGAATCAGCTAGAGTGGAGATGCTGGGATATATCCACGCTGATCTAGTCACCTCACCAGTGAATCAGCTAGAGTGGGGATGCTGGGATATATCCTGCCGATCTAGTCACCTCAGCAGTGAATCATCTAGAGTGGGGATGCTGGAATATGTCCACGCCGTTCTAGTCACCTCACCAGTGAATCAGCTAGAGTGGGGATGCTGGAATATATCAACGCCGATCTAGTCACCTCACCAGTGAATCAGCTAGAGTGGAGATGCTGGAATATAACCACGCCGATCTAGTCACCTCACCAGTGAATCAGCTAGAATGGAGATGCTGGGATATATCCACGCCAATCTAGTCACCTCACCAGTGAATCAGCTAGAGTGGAGATGCTGGGATATATCCACGCTGATCTAGTCACCTCACCAGTGAATCAGCTAGAGTGGAGATGCTGGGATATATCCACGCTGATCTAGTCACCTCACCAGTGAATCCTCTAGAATGGAGATGCTGGGATATATCCACGCCGATCTAGTCACCTCAGCAGTGAATCAGCTAGAGTGGAGATGCTGGGATATATCCATGCCTATCTAGTAACCTTACCAGTGAACCGTCTAGACTGGAGATGCTGGAATATATCCACGCCGATCTAGTCACCTCACCAGTGAATCAGCTAGAATGGAAATGCTGGGATATATCCACGCCAATCTAGCCACATCACCAGTGAATCAGCTAGAGTGGAGATGCTGGGATATATCCACGCTGATCTAGTCACCTCACCAGTGAATCAGCTAGAGTGGAGATGCTGGGATATATCCACGCTGATCTAGTCACCTCACCAGTGAATCAACTAGAATGGAGATACTGGGATATATCCACGCCGATCTAGTCACCTCAGCAGTCAATCAGCTAGAGTGGAGATGCGGGGATATATCCACCGATCTAGTGACCTCACCAGTGAATCGTCTAGACTGGAGATGCTGGGATATATCCACGCCGATCTAGTCACCTCAGCAGTGAATCAGCTAGAGTGGAGATGCTGGGATATATCCACGCCGATCTAGTCACCTCACCAGTGAATCAGCTTGAGTGGAGATACTGGGATATATCCACGCCGATCTAGTCACCTCACCAGTGAATCAGCTAGAATGGAGATGCTAGGATATATCCACGCCCATCTAGTCACCTCACCAGTGATTCAGCTAGAGTGGAGATGCTGGGATATATCCACGCTGATCTAGTCACCTCACCAGTGAATCAGCTAGAGTGGAGATGCTGGGATATATCCTCGCCGATCTAGTCACCTCACCAGTGAATCAGCTAAAGTGGAGATGCGGGGATATATCCACCGATGTAGTCACCTCACCAGTGAATCGTCTAGATTGGAGATGCTGGGATATATCCACGCCGATCTAGTCACCTCACCAGTGAATCAGCTAGAATGGAGATGCTGGGATATATCCACGCCGATCTAGTCACCTCACCAGTGAATCAGCTAGAGTGGAGATGCTGGGATATATCCACGCCGATCTAGTCACCTCACCAGTGAATCAGCTAGAGTGGAGATGCTGGGATATATCCGCCGATCTAGTCAACTCACCAGTAAACCAGCTAGAGTGGAGATGCTGGTATATATCCACGCCGATCTAGTCACCTCACCCGTGAATCAGCTAGAGTGCAGATGCTGGGATATATCCACGCCGATCTAGTCACCTCAGCAGTGAATCAGCTAGAGTGGGGATGCTGGGATATATCCACGCCAATCTAGTCACCTCACCAGTGAATCGTCTAGAGTGGAGATGCTGGGATATATCCATGCCGATCTAGTCACCTCAGCAGTGAATCAGATAGAGTGGAGATGCTGGGATATATCCACGCTGATCTAGTCACCTCACCAGTGAATCAACTAGAATGGAGATACTGGGATATATCCACGCCGATCTAGTCACCTCAGCAGTCAATCAGCTAGAGTGGAGATGCGGGGATATATCCACCGATCTAGTCACCTCACCAGTGAATCGTCTAGACTGGAGATGCTGGGATATATCCACGCCGATCTAGTCACCTCAGCAGTGAATCAGCTAGAGTGGAGATGCTGGGATATATCCACGCCGATCTAGTCACCTCACCAGTGAATCAGCTAGAGTGGAGATACTGGGATATATCCACGACCATCTAGTCACCTCACCAGTGAATCAGCTAGAGTGGAGAAGCTGGGATATATCCACGCTGATCTAGTCACCTCACCAGTGAATCAGCTAGAGTGGAGATGCTGGGATATATCCTCGCCGATCTAGTCACCTCACCAGTGAATCAGCTAAAGTGGAGATGCGGGGATATATCCACCGATCTAGTCACCTCACCAGTGAATCGTCTAGAGTGGAGATGCTGGGATATATCCACGCCGATCTAGTCACCTCACCAGTGAATCAGCTAGAATGGAGATGCTGGGATATATCCACGCAGATCTAGTCACCTCAGCAGTGAATCAGCTAAAGTGGAGATGCGGGGATATATCCACCGATCTAGTCACCGCACCAGTGAATCGTCTAGAGTGGAGATGCTGGGATATATCCACGCCGATCTAGTCACCTCACCAGTGAATCAGCTAGAGTGGAGATGCTGGGATATATCCACGCCGATCTAGTCACCTCACCAGTGTATCAGCTAGAGTGGAGATGCTGGGATATATCCGCCGATCTAGTCAACTCAAAAGTAAATCAGCTAGAGTGGAGATGCTGGGATATATCCACGCCGATCTAGTCACCTCACCAGTGAATCAGCTAGAGTGGAGATGCTGGGATATATCCACGCCGATCTAGTCACCTCAGCAGTGAATCAGCTAGAGTGGGAATGCTGGGATATATCCACGCCAATCTAGTCACCTCACCAGTGAATCGTCTAGAGTGGAGATGCTGGGATATATCCATGCCGATTTAGTAACCTCACCAGTGAATCGTCTAGACTGGAGATGCTGGAATATATCCACACCGATCTAGTCACCGCACCAGTGAATCGTCTAGAGTGGAGATGCTGGGATATATCCACGCCGATCTAGTCACCTCACCAGTGAATCAGCTAGAGTGGAGATGCTGGGATATATCCACGCCGATCTAGTCACCTCACCAGTGTATCAGCTAGAGTGGAGATGCTGGGATATATCTGCCGATCTAGTCAACTCAAAAGTAAATCAGCTAGAGTGGAGATGCTGGGATATATCCACGCCGATCTAGTCACCTCACCAGTGAATCAGCTAGAGTGGAGATGCTGGGATATATCCACGCCGATCTAGTCACCTCAGCAGGGAATCAGCTAGAGTGGGAATGCTGGGATATATCCACGCCAATCTAGTCACCTCACCAGTGAATCGTCTAGAGTGGAGATGCTGGGATATATCCATGCCGATTTAGTAACCTCACCAGTGAATCGTCTAGACTGGAGATGCTGGAATATATCCACGCCGATCTAGTCACCTCACCAGTGAATCAGCTAGAATGGAGATGCTGGGATATATCCACGCCAATCTAGTCACCTCACCAGTGAATCAGCTAGAGTGGAGATGCTGGGATATATCCACGCTGAACTAGTCACCTCACCAGTGAATCAGCTAGAGTGGAGATGCTGGGATATATCGACGCTGATCTAGTCACCTCACCAGTGAATCAGCTAGAATGGAGATGCTGGGATATATCCACGCTGATCTAGTCACCTCAGCAGTGAATCAGCTAGAGTGGAGATGCGGGGATATATCCACCGATCTAGTCACCTCACCAGTGAATCGTCTAGAGTGGAGATGCTGGGATATATCCACGCCGATCTAGTCACCTCAGCAGTGAATCAACTAGAGTGGAAATGCTGGGATATATCCACGCCGATCTAGTCACCTCACCAGTGAATCAGCTAGAGTGGAGATTCTGGAATATATCCACGCTGATCTAGTCACCTCACCAGTGAATCAGCTAGAGTGGAGATGCTGGGATATATCCACGCCGATCTAGTCACCTCAGCAGTGAATTAGCTTGAGTGGAGATGCTGGAATATATTCTCGCCGATCTAGTCACCTCACCAGCGAATGGTCTAGAGTGGAGATGCTGGAATATATCCTCGCCGATCTAGTCACCTCAGCAGTGAATCAGCTAGAGTGGAGATGCTGGGATATATCCACGCCGATCTATTCTCCTCACCAGTGAATCAGCTAGAGTGGAGATGCTGGGATATATCCACGACGATCTAGTCACCTCACCAGTGAATCAGCTAGAGTGGGGATGCTGGAATATATCCACGCTGATCTAGTCACCTCACCAGTGAATCAGCTAGAGTGGAGATGCTGGGATATATCCACGCCGATCTAATGACCTCACCAGTGAACCATCTAGAGTGGGGATGCTGGAATATATCCACGCTGATCTAGTCACCTCACCAGTGAATCAGCTAGAGTGGAAATGCTGGGATATATCCACGCTGATTTAGTCACCTCACCAGTGAATCAGCTAGAGTGGGGATGCTGGGATATATCCTGCCGATCTAGTCACTTCAGCAGTGAATCGTCTAGAGTGGGGATGCTGGAATATATCCACGCCGATCTAGTCACCTCACCAGTGAATCAGCTAGAGTGGGGATGCTGGAATATATCCACGCCGATCTAGTCACCTCACCAGTGAATCAGCTAGAGTGGAGATGCTGGGATATATCCACGCTGATCTAGTCACCTCACCAGTGAATCAGCTAGAGTGGAGATGCTGGGATATATCCACGCTGATCTAGTCACCTCACCAGTGAATCCTCTAGAATGGAGATGCTGGGATATATCCAAGCCGATCTAGTCAACTCAGCAGTGAATCAGCTAGAGTGGAGATGCTGGGATATATCCATGCCGATCTAGTAACCTCACCAGTGAACCGTCTAGACTGGAGATGCTGGAATATATCCACGCCGATCTAGTCACCTCACCAGTGAATCAGCTAGAATGGAGATGCTGGGATATATCCACGCCAATCTAGCAAACTCACCAGTGAATCAACTAGAGTGGAGATGCTGGGATATATCCACGCTGATCTAGTCACCTCACCAGTGAATCAGCTAGAGTGGAGATGCTGGGATATATCCACGCTGATCTAGTCACCTCACCAGTGAATCAACTAGAATGGAGATACTGGGATATATCCACGCCGATCTAGTCACCTCAGCAGTCAATCAGCTAGAGTGGAGATGCGGGGATATACCCACCGATCTAGTCACCTCAACAGTGAATCGTCTAGACTGGAGATGCTGGGCTATATCCACGCCGATCTAGTCACCTCAGCAGTGAATCAGCTAGAGTGGACATGCTGGGATATATCCACGCCGATCTAGTCACCTCACCAGTGAATCAGCTAGAGTGGAGATACTGGGATATATCCACGCCGATCTAGTCACCTCACCAGTGAATCGGCTAGAATGGAGATGCTAGGATATATCCACGCCCATCCAGTCACCTCACCAGTGAATCAGCTAGAGTGGAGATGCTGGGATATATCCACGCTGATCTAGTCACCTCACCAGTGAATCAGCTAGAGTGGAGATGCTGGGATATATCCTCGCCGATCTAGTCACCTCACCAGTGAATCAGCTAAAGTGAAGATGCGGGGATATATCCACCGATCTAGTCACCTCACCAGTGAATCGTCTAGAGTGGAGATGCTGGGATATATCCACGCCGATCTAGTCACCTCACCAGTGAATCAGCTAGAATGGAGATGCTGGGATATATCCACGCCGATCTAGTCACCTCAGCAGTGAATCAGCTAAAGTGGAGATGCGGGGATATATCCACCGATCTAGTCACCTCACCAGTGAATCGTCTAGAGTGGAGATGCTGGGATATATCCACGCCGATCTAGTCACCTCACCAGTGAATCAGCTAGAGTGGAGGTGCTGGGATATATCCACGCCGATCTAGTCACCTCACCAGTGAATCAGCTAGAGTGGAGATGCTGGGATATATCCGCCAATCTAGTCAACTCACCAGTGAATCAGCTAGAGTGGAGATGCTGGTATATATCCACGCCGATCTAGTCACCTCACCAGTGAATCAGCTAGAGTGGAGATGCTGGGATATATCCACGCCGATCTAGTCACCTTAGCAGTGAATCAGCTAGATTGGGGATGCTGGGATATATCCACGCCAATCTAGTCACCTCACCAGTGAATCGTCTAGAGTGGAGATGCTGGGATATATCCATGCCGATTTAGTAACCTCACCAGTGAATCGTCTAGACTGGAGATGCTGGAATATATCCACGCCGATCTAGTCACCTCACCAGTGAATCAGCTAGAATGGAGATGCTGGGATATATCCACGCCAATCTAGTCACCTCACCAGTGAATCAGCTAGAGTGGAGATGCCTGGATATATCCACGCTGATCTAGTCACCTCACCAGTAAATCAGCTAGAGTGGAGATGCTGGGATATATCCACGCTGATCTAGTCACCTCACCAGTGAATCAGCTAGAATGGAGATGCTGGGATATATCCATGCTGATCTAGTCACCTCAGCAGTGAATCAGCTAGAGTGGAGATGCGGGGATATATCCACCGATCTAGTCACCTCACCAGTGAATCGTCTAGAGTGGAGATGCTGGGATATATCCACGCCGATCTAGTCACCTCAGCAGTGAATCAACTAGAGTGGAGATGCTGGGATATATCCATGCTGATCTAGTCACCTCACCAGTGAATCAGCTAGAGTGGAGATTCTGGAATATATCAACGCTGATCTAGTCACCTCACCAGTGAATCAGCTAGAGTGGAGATGTTGGGATATATCCACGCCAATCTAGTCACCTCAGCAGTGAATTAGCTTGAGTGGAGATGCTGGAATATATCCTCGCCGATCTAGTCACCTCACCATCGAATCGTCTAGAGTGGAGATGCTGGAATATGTCCTCGCCGATCTAGTCACCTCAGCAGTGAATCAGCTAGAGTGGAGATGCTGGGATATATCCACGCCGATCTAGTCACCTCACCAGTGAACCGTCTAGAGTGGGGATGCTGGAATATATCCACGCTGATCTAGTCACCTCAAAACTGAATCAGCTAGAGTGGAGATGCTGGGATATATCCACGCCGATCTAGTCACCTCACCAGTGAACCGTCTAGAGTGGGGATGCTGGAATATATCCACGCTGATCTAGTCACCTCACCAGTGAATCAGCTAGAGTGGAGATGCTGGGATATATCCACGCTGATTTAATCACCTCACCAGTGAATCAGCTAGAGTGGAGATGCTGGGATATATCCACGCTGATCTAGTCACCTCACCAGTGAATCAGCTAGAGTGGGGATGCTGGGATATATCCTGCCGATCTAGTCACCTCAGCAGTGAATCGTCTAGAGTGGGGATGCTGGAATATGTCCACGCCGTTCTAGTCACCTCACCAGTGAATCAGCTAGAGTGGGGATGCTGGAATATATCAACGCCGATCTAGTCACCTCACCAGTGAATCAGCTAGAGTGGAGATGCTGGAATATAACCACGCCGATCTAGTCACCTCACCAGTGAATCAGCTAGAATGGAGATGCTGGGATATATCCATGCCAATCTAGTCACCTCACCAGTGAATCAGCTAGAGTGGAGATGCTGGGATATATCCACGCTGATCTAGTCACCTCACCAGTGAATCAGCTAGAGTGGAGATGCTGGGATATATCCACGCTGATCTAGTCACCTCACCAGTGAATCCTCTAGAATGGAGATGCTGGGATATATCCACGCCGATCTAGTCACCTCAGCAGTGAATCAGCTAGAGTGGAGATGCTGGGATATATCCATGCCTATCTAGTAACCTTACCAGTGAACCGTCTAGACTGGAGATGCTGGAATATATCCACGCCGATCTAGTCACCTCACCAGTGAATCAGCTAGAATGGAAATGCTGGGATATATCCACGCCAATCTAGTCACATCACCAGTGAATCAGCTAGAGTGGAGATGCTGGGATATATCCACGCTGATCTAGTCACCTCACCAGTGAATCAGCTAGAGTGGAGATGCTGGGATATATCCACGCTGATCTAGTCACCTCACCAGTGAATCAACTAGAATGGAGATACTGGGATATATCCACGCCGATCTAGTCACCTCAGCAGTCAATCAGCTAGAGTGGAGATGCGGGGATATATCCACCGATCTAGTGACCTCACCAGTGAATCGTCTAGACTGGAGATGCTGGGATATATCCACGCCGATCTAGTCACCTCAGCAGTGAATCAGCTAGAGTGGAGATGCTGGGATATATCCACGCCGATCTAGTCACCTCACCAGTGAATCAGCTTGAGTGGAGATACTGGGATATATCCACGCCGATCTAGTCACCTCACCAGTGAATCAGCTAGAATGGAGATGCTAGGATATATCCACGCCCATCTAGTCACCTCACCAGTGATTCAGCTAGAGTGGAGATGCTGGGATATATCCACGCTGATCTAGTCACCTCACCAGTGAATCAGCTAGAGTGGAGATGCTGGGATATATCCTCGCCGATCTAGTCACCTCACCAGTGAATCAGCTAAAGTGGAGATGCGGGGATATATCCACCGATGTAGTCACCTCACCAGTGAATCGTCTAGATTGGAGATGCTGGGATATATCCACGCCGATCTAGTCACCTCACCAGTGAATCAGCTAGAATGGAGATGCTGGGATATATCCACGCCGATCTAGTCACCTCACCAGTGAATCAGCTAGAGTGGAGATGCTGGGATATATCCACGCCGATCTAGTCACCTCACCAGTGAATCAGCTAGAGTGGAGATGCTGGGATATATCCGCCGATCTAGTCAACTCACCAGTAAACCAGCTAGAGTGGAGATGCTGGTATATATCCACGCCGATCTAGTCACCTCACCCGTGAATCAGCTAGAGTGCAGATGCTGGGATATATCCACGCCGATCTAGTCACCTCAGCAGTGAATCAGCTAGAGTGGGGATGCTGGGATATATCCACGCCAATCTAGTCACCTCACCAGTGAATCGTCTAGAGTGGAGATGCTGGGATATATCCATGCCGATCTAGTCACCTCAGCAGTGAATCAGATAGAGTGGAGATGCTGGGATATATCCACGCTGATCTAATCACCTCAGCAGTGAATCAGCTAGAGTGGAGATGCTGGGATATATCCACGCTGATCTAGTCACCTCACCAGTGAATCAGCTAGAGTGGAGATGCAGGGATATATCCACGCCGATCTAGTCACCTCACCAGTGAATCCTCTAGAATGGAGATGCTGGGATATATCCTCGCCGATCTAGTCACCTCAGCAGTGAATCAGCTAGAGTGGAGATGCGGGGATATATCCACGCCAATCTAGTCACCTCAGCAGTGAATCGTCTAGAGTGGAGATGCTGGAATATATCCACGCCGATCTAGTCACCTCACCAGTGAATCAGCTAGAGTGGAGATGCTGGGATATATCCACACCGATCTAGTCACCTCACCAGTGAATCAGCTAGAATGGAGATGCTGGGATATATCCACGCCGATCTAGTCACCTCACCAGTGAATCAGCTAGAGTGGAGATGCTGGGATATATCCACGCTGATCTGGTCACCTCACCAGTGAATCAGCTAGAGTGGAGATGCTGGG
Source organism: Phyllobates terribilis (assembly GCF_046119375.1). Taxonomy (NCBI): domain Eukaryota; kingdom Metazoa; phylum Chordata; class Amphibia; order Anura; family Dendrobatidae; genus Phyllobates; species Phyllobates terribilis. The sequence goes on along the minus strand of NW_027362764.1, from coordinate 319,764,530 downwards.
ATATATCCACGCTGATCTAGTCACCTCACCAGTGAATCAGCTAGAGTGGGGATGCTGTGATATATCCACGCCGATCTAGTCACCTCACCAGTGAATCAGCTAGAGTGGAGATGCTGGGATATATCCACGCTGATCTAGTCACCTCACCAGTGAATCAGCTAGAGTGGAGATGCTGGGATATATCCACGCCGATCTAGTCACCTCACCAGTTAACCGTCTAGAGTGGGGATGCTGGAATATATCCACGCCGATCTAGTCACCTCAGCAGTGAATCGTCTAGAGTGGGGATGCTGGAATATATCCACGCCGATCTAGTCACCTCACCAGTGAATCAGCTAGAGTGGAGATGCTGGGATATATCCCCCTGATCTAGTCACCTCACCAGTGAATCAGCTAGAGTGGAGATGCTGGGATATATCCACGCTGATCTAGTCACCTCACCAGTGAATCCTCTAGAATGGAGATGCTGGGATATATCCACGCCGATCTAGTCACCTCAGCAGTGAATCAGCTAGAGTGGAGATGCTGGGATATATCCATGCCGATCTAGTAACCTTACCAGTGAACCATCTAGACTGGAGATGCTGGAATATATCCACGCCGATCTAGTCACCTCACCAGTGAATCAGCTAGAATGGAGATGCTGGGATATATCCACGCCAATCTAGTCACCTCACCAGTGAATCAGCTAGAGTGGAGATGCTGGGATATATCCACGCTGATCTAGTCACCTCACCAGTGAATCAGCTAGAGTGGAGATGCTGGGATATATCCACGCTGATCTAGTCACCTCACCAGTGAATCAACTAGAATGGAGATACTGGGATATATCCACGCGATCTAGTCACCTCAGCAGTCAATCAGCTAGAGTGGAGATGCGGGGATATATCCACCGATCTAGTCACCTCACCAGTGAATCGTCTAGACTGGAGATGCTGGGATATATCCACGCCGATCTAGTCACCTCAGCAGTGAATCAGCTAGAGTGGAGATGCTGGGATATATCCACGCCGATCTAGTCACCTCACCAGTGAATCAGCTAGAATGGAGATGCTAGGATATATCCACGCCCATCTAGCACCTCACCAGTGATTCAGCTAGAGTGGAGATGCTGGGATATATCCACGCCGATCTAGTCACCTCACCAGTGAATCAGCTAGAATGGAGATGCTGGGATATATCCACGCCGATCTAGTCACCTCACCAGTGAATCAGCTAGAGTGGAGATGCTGGGATATATCCACGCCGATCTAGTCACCTCACCAGTGAATCAGCTAGAGTGGAGATGCTGGGATATATCCGCCGATCTAGTCAACTCACCAGTAAACCAGCTAGAGTGGAGATGCTGGTATATATCCACGCCGATCTAGTCACCTCACCAGTGAATCAGCTAGAGTGCAGATGCTGGGATATATCCACGCCGATCTAGTCACCTCAGCAGTGAATCAGCTAGAGTGGGGATGCTGGGATATATCCACGCCAATCTAGTCACCTCACCAGTGAATCGTCTAGAGTGGAGATTCTGGGATATATCCATGCCGATCTAGTCACCTCAGCAGTGAATCAGATAGAGTGGAGATGCTGGGATATATCCACGCTGATCTAATCACCTCAGCAGTGAATCAGCTAGAGTGGAGATGCTGGGATATATCCACGCTGATCTAGTCACCTCACCAGTGAATCAGCTAGAGTGGAGATGCAGGGATATATCCACGCCGATCTAGTCACCTCACCAGTGAATCCTCTAGAATGGAGATGCTGGGATATATCCTCGCCGATCTAGTCACCTCAGCAGTGAATCAGCTAGAGTGGAGATGCGGGGATATATCCACGCCAATCTAGTCACCTCAGCAGTGAATCGTCTAGAGTGGAGATGCTGGAATATATCCACGCCGATCTAGTCACCTCACCAGTGAATCAGCTAGAGTGGAGATGCTGGGATATATCCACACCGATCTAGTCACCTCACCAGTGAATCAGCTAGAATGGAGATGCTGGGATATATCCACGCCGATCTAGTCACCTCACCAGTGAATCAGCTAGAGTGGAGATGCTGGGATATATCCACGCTGATCTGGTCACCTCACCAGTGAATCAGCTAGAGTGGAGATGCTGGGATATATCCACGCTGATCTAGTCACCTCACCAGTGAATCAGCTAGAGTGGGGATGCTGTGATATATCCACGCCGATCTAGTCACCTCACCAGTGAATCAGCTAGAGTGGAGATGCTGGGATATATCCACGCTGATCTAGTCACCTCACCAGTGAATCAGCTAGAGTGGAGATGCTGGGATATATCCACGCCGATCTAGTCACCTCACCAGTTAACCGTCTAGAGTGGGGATGCTGGAATATATCCACGCCGATCTAGTCACCTCAGCAGTGAATCGTCTAGAGTGGGGATGCTGGAATATATCCACGCCGATCTAGTCACCTCACCAGTGAATCAGCTAGAGTGGAGATGCTGGGATATATCCCCCTGATCTAGTCACCTCACCAGTGAATCAGCTAGAGTGGAGATGCTGGGATATATCCACGCTGATCTAGTCACCTCACCAGTGAATCCTCTAGAATGGAGATGCTGGGATATATCCACGCCGATCTAGTCACCTCAGCAGTGAATCAGCTAGAGTGGAGATGCTGGGATATATCCATGCCGATCTAGTAACCTTACCAGTGAACCATCTAGACTGGAGATGCTGGAATATATCCACGCCGATCTAGTCACCTCACCAGTGAATCAGCTAGAATGGAGATGCTGGGATATATCCACGCCAATCTAGTCACCTCACCAGTGAATCAGCTAGAGTGGAGATGCTGGGATATATCCACGCTGATCTAGTCACCTCACCAGTGAATCAGCTAGAGTGGAGATGCTGGGATATATCCACGCTGATCTAGTCACCTCACCAGTGAATCAACTAGAATGGAGATACTGGGATATATCCACGCGATCTAGTCACCTCAGCAGTCAATCAGCTAGAGTGGAGATGCGGGGATATATCCACCGATCTAGTCACCTCACCAGTGAATCGTCTAGACTGGAGATGCTGGGATATATCCACGCCGATCTAGTCACCTCAGCAGTGAATCAGCTAGAGTGGAGATGCTGGGATATATCCACGCCGATCTAGTCACCTCACCAGTGAATCAGCTAGAATGGAGATGCTAGGATATATCCACGCCCATCTAGCACCTCACCAGTGATTCAGCTAGAGTGGAGATGCTGGGATATATCCACGCCGATCTAGTCACCTCACCAGTGAATCAGCTAGAATGGAGATGCTGGGATATATCCACGCCGATCTAGTCACCTCACCAGTGAATCAGCTAGAGTGGAGATGCTGGGATATATCCACGCCGATCTAGTCACCTCACCAGTGAATCAGCTAGAGTGGAGATGCTGGGATATATCCGCCGATCTAGTCAACTCACCAGTAAACCAGCTAGAGTGGAGATGCTGGTATATATCCACGCCGATCTAGTCACCTCACCAGTGAATCAGCTAGAGTGCAGATGCTGGGATATATCCACGCCGATCTAGTCACCTCAGCAGTGAATCAGCTAGAGTCGGGATGCTGGGATATATCCACGCCAATCTAGTCACCTCACCAGTGAATCGTCTAGAGTGGAGATTCTGGGATATATCCATGCCGATCTAGTCACCTCAGCAGTGAATCAGATAGAGTGGAGATGCTGGGATATATCCACGCTGATCTAATCACCTCAGCAGTGAATCAGCTAGAGTGGAGATGCTGGGATATATCCACGCTGATCTAGTCACCTCACCAGTGAATCAGCTAGAGTGGAGATGCAGGGATATATCCACGCCGATCTAGTCACCTCACCAGTGAATCCTCTAGAATGGAGATGCTGGGATATATCCTCGCCGATCTAGTCACCTCAGCAGTGAATCAGCTAGAGTGGAGATGCGGGGATATATCCACGCCAATCTAGTCACCTCAGCAGTGAATCGTCTAGAGTGGAGATGCTGGAATATATCCACGCCGATCTAGTCACCTCACCAGTGAATCAGCTAGAGTGGAGATGCTGGGATATATCCACACCGATCTAGTCACCTCACCAGTGAATCAGCTAGAATGGAGATGCTGGGATATATCCACGCCGATCTAGTCACCTCACCAGTGAATCAGCTAGAGTGGAGATGCTGGGATATATCCACGCTGATCTGGTCACCTCACCAGTGAATCAGCTAGAGTGGAGATGCTGGGATATATCCACGCTGATCTAGTCACCTCACCAGTGAATCAGCTAGAGTGGGGATGCTGTGATATATCCACGCCGATCTAGTCACCTCACCAGTGAATCAGCTAGAGTGGAGATGCTGGGATATATCCACGCTGATCTAGTCACCTCACCAGTGAATCAGCTAGAGTGGAGATGCTGGGATATATCCACGCCGATCTAGTCACCTCACCAGTTAAGCGTCTAGAGTGGGGATGCTGGAATATATCCACGCCGATCTAGTCACCTCAGCAGTGAATCGTCTAGAGTGGGGATGCTGGAATATATCCACGCCGATCTAGTCACCTCACCAGTGAATCAGCTAGAGTGGAGATGCTGGGATATATCCCCCTGATCTAGTCACCTCACCAGTGAATCAGCTAGAGTGGAGATGCTGGGATATATCCACGCTGATCTAGTCACCTCACCAGTGAATCCTCTAGAATGGAGATGCTGGGATATATCCACGCCGATCTAGTCACCTCAGCAGTGAATCAGCTAGAGTGGAGATGCTGGGATATATCCATGCCGATCTAGTAACCTTACCAGTGAACCATCTAGACTGGAGATGCTGGAATATATCCACGCCGATCTAGTCACCTCACCAGTGAATCAGCTAGAATGGAGATGCTGGGATATATCCACGCCAATCTAGTCACCTCACCAGTGAATCAGCTAGAGTGGAGATGCTGGGATATATCCACGCTGATCTAGTCACCTCACCAGTGAATCAGCTAGAGTGGAGATGCTGGGATATATCCACGCTGATCTAGTCACCTCACCAGTGAATCAACTAGAATGGAGATACTGGGATATATCCACGCCGATCTAGTCACCTCAGCAGTCAATCAGCTAGAGTGGAGATGCGGGGATATATCCACCGATCTAGTCACCTCACCAGTGAATCGTCTAGACTGGAGATGCTGGGATATATCCACGCCGATCTAGTCAACTCAGCAGTGAATCAGCTAGAGTGGAGATGCTGGGATATATCCACGCCGATCTAGTCACCTCACCAGTGAATCAGCTAGAGTGGAGATGCTGGGATATATCCACGCTGATCTAGTCACCTCACCAGTGAATCAGCTAGAGTGGAGATGCTGGGATATATCCACGCTGATCTAGTCACCTCACCAGAGAATCAACTAGAATGGAGATACTGGGATATATCCAAGCGATCTAGTCACCTCAGCAGTCAATCAGCTAGAGTGGAGATGCGGGGATATATCCACCGATCTAGTCACCTCACCAGTGAATCGTCTAGACTGGAGATGCTGGGATATATCCACGCCGATCTAGTCACCTCAGCAGTGAATCAGCTAGAGTGGAGATGCTGGGATATATCCACGCCGATCTAGTCACCTCACCAGTGAATCAGCTAGAATGGAGATGCTAGGATATATCCACGCCCATCTAGCACCTCACCAGTGATTCAGCTAGAGTGGAGATGCTGGGATATATCCACGCTGATCTAGTCACCTCACCAGTGAATCAACTAGAATGGAGATACTGGGATATATCCACGCCGATCTAGTCACCTCAGCAGTCAATCAGCTAGAGTGGAGATGCGGGGATATATCCACCGATCGAGTCACCTCACCAGTGAATCGTCTAGACTGGAGATGCTGGGATATATCCACGCCGATCTAGTCACCTCAGCAGTGAATCAGCTAGAGTGGAGATGCTGGGATATATCCACTCCGATCTAGTCACCTCACCAGTGAATCAGCTAGAGTGGAGATACTGGGATATATCCACGCCGATCTAGTCACCTCACCAGTGAATAAGCTAGAATGGAGATGCTAGGATATATCCACGCCCATCTAGTCACCTCACCAGTGAATCAGCTAGAGTGGAGATGCTGGCATATATCCACGCTGATCTAGTCACCTCACCAGTGAATCAGCTAGAGTGGAGATGCTGGGATATATCCTCGCCGATCTAGTCACCTCACCAGTGAATCAACTAAAGTGGAGATGCGGGGATATATCCACCGATCTAGTCACCTCACCAGTGAATCGTCTAGAGTGGAGATGCTGGGATATATCCACGCCGATCTAGTCACCTCACCAGTGAATCAGCTAGAATGGAGATGCTGGGATATATCCACGCCGATCTAGTCACCTCAGCAGTGAATCAGCTAAAGTGGAGATGCGGGGATATATCAACCGATCTAGTCACCTCACCCGTGAATCGTCTAGAGTGGAGATGCTGGGATATATCCACGCCGATCTAGTCACCTCACCAGTGAATCAGCTAGAGTGGAGATGCTGGGATATATCCACGCCGATCTAGTCACCTCACCAATGAATCAGCTAGAGTGGAGATGCTGGGATATATCCGCCGATCTAGTCAACTCACCAGTGAATCAGCTAGAGTGGAGATGCTGGTATATATCCACGCCGATCTAGTCACCTCACCAGTGAATCAGCTAGAGTGGAGATGCTGGGATATATCCACGCTGATCTAGTCACCTCAGCAGTGAATCAGCTAGAGTGGAGATGCTGGGATATATCCACGCTGATCTAGTCACCTCACCAGTGAATCAGCTAGAGTGGAGATGCAGGGATATATCCACGCCGATCTAGTCACCTCACCAGTGAATCAGCTAGAATGGAGATGCTGGGATATATCCTCGCCGATCTAGTCACCTCAGCAGTGAATCAGCTAGAGTGGAGATGCTGGGATATAACCACGCCGATCTAGTCACCTCACCAGTGAATCAGCTAGAGTGGAGATGCTGGGATATATCCACACCGATCTAGTCACCTCACCAGTGAATCAGCTAGAATGGAGATGCTGGGATATATCCACGCCGATCTAGTCACCTCACCAGTGAATCAGCTAGAGTGGAGATGCTGGGATATATCCACGCTGATCTGGTCACCTCACCAGTGAATCAGCTAGAGTGGAGATGCTGGGATATATCCACGCTGATCTAGTCACCTCACCAGTGAATCAGCTAGAGTGGGGATGCTGGGATATATCCACGCCGATCTAGTCACCTCACCAGTGAATCAGTTAGAGTGGAGATGCTGGGATATATCCACGCTGATCTAGTCACCTCACCAGTGAATCAGCTAGAGTGGGGATGCTGGGATATATCCACGCCGATCTAGTCATTTCACCAGTGAATCAGCTAGAGTGGAGATGCTGGGATATATCCACGCTGATCTAGTCACCTCACCAGTGAATCAGCTAGAGTGGAGATGCTGGGATATATCCACGCCGATCTAGTCACCTCACCAGTTAACCGTCTAGAGTGGGGATGCTGGAATATATCCACGCTGATCTAGTCACCTCACCAGTGAATCAACTAGAGTGGAGATGCTGGGATATATCCACGCTGATTTAGTCACGTCACCAGTGAATCAGCTAGAGTGGAGATGCTGGGATATATCCACGCTGATCTAGTCACCTCACCAGTGAATCAGCTAGAGTGGGGATGCTGGGATATATCCTGCCGATCTAGTCACCTCAGCAGTGAATCGTCTAGAGTGGGGATGCTGGAATATATCCACGCCGATCTAGTCACCTCACCAGTGAATCAGCAAGAGTGGGGATGCTGGAATATATCCACGCCGATCTAGTCACCTCACCAGTGAATCAGCTAGAGTGGAGATGCTGGAATATATCCACGCCGATCTAGTCACCTCACCAGTGAATCAGCTAGAATGGAGATGCTGGGATATATCCACGCCAATCTAGTCACCTCACCAGTGAATCAGCTAGAGTGGACATGCTGGGATATATCCACGCTGATCTAGCCACCTCACCAGTGAATCAGCTAGAGTGGAGATGCTGGGATATATCCACGCTGATCTAGTCACCTCACCAGTGAATCAGCTAGAGTGGAGATGCTGGGATATATCCACGCTGATCTAGTCACCTCACCAGTGAATCAACTAGAATGGAGATACTGGGATATATCCACGCCGATCTAGTCACCTCAGCAGTCAATCAGCTAGAGTGGAGATGCGGGGATATATCCACCGATCTAGTCACCTCACCAGTGAATCGTCTAGACTGGAGATGCTGGGATATATCCACGCCGATCTAGTCACCTCAGCAGTGAATCAGCTAGAGTGGAGATGCTGGGATATATCCACGCTGATCTAGTCACCTCACCAGTGAATCAACTAGAATGGAGATACTGGGATATATCCACGCCGATCTAGTCACCTCAGCAGTCAATCAGCCTGAGTGGAGATGCGGGGATATATCCACCGATCTAGTCACCTCACCAGTGAATCGTCTAGACTGGAGATGCTGGGATATATCCACGCCGATCTAGTCACCTCAGCAGTGAATTAGCTAGAGTGGAGATGCTGGGATATATCAACGCCGATCTAGTCACCTCACCAGTGAATCAGCTAGAGTGGAGATACTGGGATATATCCACGCCGATCTAGTCACCTCACCAGTGAATCAGCTAGAATGGAGATGCTAGGATATATCCACGCCCATCTAGTCACCTCACCAGTGAATCAGCTAGAGTGGAGATGCTGGCATATATCCACGCTGATCTAGTCACCTCACCAGTGAATCAGCTAGAGTGGAGATGCTGGGATATATCCTCGCCGATCTAGTCACCTCACCAGTGAATCAACTAAAGTGGAGATGCAGGGATATATCCACCGATCTATTCACCTCACCAGTGAATCGTCTAGAGTGGAGATGCTGGGATATATCCCCACCGATCTAGTCACCTCACCAGTGAATCAGCTAGAGTGGAGATGCTGGGATATATCCTCGCCGATCTAGTCACCTCACCAGTGAATCAGCTAGAGTGGAGATGCTGGGATATATCCGCCGATCTAGTCAACTCACCAGTGAATCAGCTAGAGTGGAGATGCTGGTATATATCCACGCCGATCTAGTCACCTCAGCAGTGAATCGTCTAAAGTGGAGATGCTGGGATATATCCATGCCGATCTAGTCACCTCAGCAGTGAATCAGCTAGAGTGGAGATGCTGGGATATATCCACGCTGATCTAGTCACCTCAGCAGTGAATCAGCTAGAGTGGAGATGCTGGGATATATCCACGCCGATCTAGTCACCTCACCAGTGAATCAGCTAGAGTGGAGATGCAGGGATATATCCACGCCGATCTAGTCACCTCACCAGTGAATCCTCTAGAATGGAGATGCTGGGATATATCCTCGCCGATCTAGTCACCTCAGCAGTGAATGAGCTAGAGTGGAGATGCTGGGATATATCCACGCCAATCTAGTCACCTCAGCAGTGAATCGTCTAGAGTGGAGATGCTGGAATATATCCACGCCGATCTAGTCACCTCACCAGTGAATCAGCTAGAATGGATATGCTGGGATATATCCGCCGATCTAGTCAACTCACCAGTGAATCAGCTAGAGTGGAGATGCTGGTATATATCCACGCCGATCTAGTCACCTCACCAGTGAATCAGCTAGAGTGGAGATGCTGGGATATATCCACGCCGATCTAGTCACCTCAGCAGTGAATCAGCTAGAGTGGGGATGCTGGGATATATCCACGCCAATCTAGTCACCTCACCAGTGAATCGTCTAGAGTGGAGATGCTGGGATATATCCATGCCGATCTAGTCACCTCAGCAGTGAATCAGCTAGAGTGGAGATGCTGGGATATATCCACGCTGATCTAGTCACCTCAGCAGTGAATCAGCTAGAGTGGAGATGCTGGGATATATCCACGCCGATCTAGTCACCTCACCAGTGAATCAGCTAGAGTGGAGATGCAGGGATATATCCACACCGATCTAGTCACCTCACCAGTGAATCCTCTAGAATGGAGATGCTGGGATATATCCTCGCCGATCTAGTCACCTCAGCAGTGAATCAGCTAGAGTGGAGATGCTGGGATATATCCACGCCAATCTAGTCACCTCAGCAGTGAATCGTCTAGAGTGGAGATGCTGGAATATATCCACGCCGATCTAATCACCTCACCAGTGAATCAGCTAGAGTGGAGATGCTGGGATATATCCACACCGATCTAGTCACCTCACCAGTGAATCAGCTAGAATGGAGATGCTGAGATATATCCACGCCGATCTAGTCACCTCACCAGTGAATCAGCTAGAGTGGGGATGCTGGGATATATCCAGGCCGATCTAGTCACCTCACCAGTGGAATCAGCTAGAGTGGAGATGCTGGGATATATCCACGCTGATCTAGTCACCTCACCAGTGAATCAGCTAGAGTGGAGATGCTGGGATATATCCACGCTGATCTAGTCACCTCACCAGCGAATCAGCTAGAGTGGCGATGCTGGGATATATCCACGCTGATCTAGTCACGTCAGCAGTGAACCGTCTAGAGTGGAGATGCTGGAATATATCCATGCTGATCTAGTCACCTCACCAGTGAATCAGCTAGAGTGGGGATGCTGGGATATATCCACGCTGATCTAGTCACCTCAACAGTGAATCAGCTAGAGTGGAGATGCTGGAATATATCCACGCTGATCTAGTCACCTCACCAGTGAATCAGCTAGAGTGGAGATGCTGGGATATATCCACGCTGATCTAGTCACCTCACCAGTGAATCAGCTAGAGTGGGATGCTGGGATATATCCACGCTGATCTAGTCACCTCACCAGTGAACCGTCTAGAGTGGAGATGCTGGAATATATCCACGCTGATCTAGTCACCTCACCAGTGAATCAGCTAGAGTGGAGATGCTGGGATATATCGACGCTGATCTAGTCACCAGAGCAGTGAATCAGCTAGAGTGGAGATGCTGGGATATATCCACGCTGATCTAGTCACCTCAGCAGTGAATCAGCTAGAGTGGAGATGCTGGGATATATCCACGCTGATCTAGTCACCTCACCAGTGAATCAGCAAGAGTGGGGATGCTGGGATATATCCACGCTGATCTAGTCACCTCAGCAGTGAATAAGCTAGAGTGGAGATGCTGGGATATATCCTCGCTGATCTAGTCACCTCAGCAGTGAATCGGCTAGAGTGGGGATGCTGAGATATATCCACGCTGATCTAGTCACCTCAGCAGTGAATCAGCTAGAGTGGAGATGCTGGGATATATCCGCCGATCTTGTCACCTCACCAGTGAATCAGCTAGAGTGGAGATGCTGGGATATATCCACGCCGATCTAGTCACCTCATCAGTGAAACAGCTAGAGTCGAGATGCTGGGATATATCCTCGCCGATCTAGTCACCTCACCAGTGAATCAGCTAGAGTGGAGATGCTGGGATATATCCTCGCCGATATAGTCACCTCACCAGTGAATCAGCTAGAGTGGAGATGCTGGGATATATCCACGCTGATCTAGTCACCTCTCTAGTGAATCAGCTAGAATGGAGATGCTGGGATATATCCGCCGATCTAGTCAACTCACCAGTGAATCAGCTAGAGTGGAGATGCTGGGATATATCCACGCCGATCTAGTCACCTCAGCAGTGAATCAGCTAGAGTGGGGATGCTGGGATATATCCACGCCAATCTAGTCACCTCACCAGTGAATCAGCTAGAGTGGAGATGCAGGGATATATCCACGCCGATCTAGTCACCTCACCAGTGAATCCTCTAGAATGGAGATGCTGGGATATATCCTCGCCGATCTAGTCACCTCAGCAGTGAATCAGCTAGAGTGGAGATGCTGGCATATATCCACGCCAATCTAGTCACCTCAGCAGTGAATCGTCTAGAGTGGAGATGCTGGAATATATCCACGCAGATCTAGTCACCTCACCAGTGAATCAGCTAGAGTGGAGATGCTGGGATATATCCACACCGATCTAGTCACCTCAACAGTGAATCAGCTAGAATGGAGATGCTGGGATATATCCACGCCGATCTAGTCACCTCACCAGTGAATCAGCTAGAGTGGAGATGCTGGGATATATCCACGCTGATCTGGTCACCTCACCAGTGAATCAGCTAGAGTGGAGATGCTGGGATATATCCACGCTGATCTAGTCACCTCACCAGTGAATCAGCTATAGTGGGGATGCTGGGATATATCCACGCCGATCTAGTCACCTCACCAGTGAATCAGCTAGAGTGGAGATGCTGGGATATATCCACGCTGATCTAGTCAACTCACCAGTGAATCAGCTAGAGTGGAGATGCTGGGATATATCCACGCTGATCTAGTCACCTCACCAGTGAATCAGCTAGAGTGGGGATGCAGGGATATATCCACGCCGATCTAGTCACCTCACCAGTGAACCATCTAGAGTGGAGATGCTGGAATATATCCACGCTGATCTAGTCACCTCACCAGTGAATCAGCTAGAGTGGAGATGCTGGAATATATCCACGCTGATCTAGTCACCTCACCAGTGAATCAGCTAGAGTGGAGATGCTGGGATATATCCACGCTGATCTAGTCACCTCACCAGTGAATCAGCTAGAGTGGAGATGCTGGGATATATCCACGCTGATCTAGTCACCTCACCAGTGAATCAGCAAGAGTGGGGATGCTGGGATATATCCACGCTGATCTAGTCACCTCAGCAGTGAATAAGCCAGAGTGGAGATGCTGGGATATATCCACGCTGATCTAGTCACCTCACCAGTGAATCAGCTAGAGTGGAGATGCTGGAATATATCCACGCTGATCTAGTCACCTCACCAGTGAATCAGCTAGAGTGGAGATGCTGGGATATATCCACGCTGATCTGGTCACCTCACCAGTGAATCAGCTAGAGTGGAGAAGCTGGGATATATCCACGCTGATCTAGTCACCTCACCAGTGAATCAGCTAGAGTGGGATGCTGGGATATATCCACGCTGATCTAGTCACCTCACCAGTGAATCAACTAGAATGGAGATACTGGGATATATCCACGCCGATCTAGTCACCTCACCAGTGAATCAGCTAGAGTGGAGATGCTGGGATATATCCTCGCCGATCTAGTCACCTCACCAGTGAACCAACTAAAGTGGAGATGCGGGGATATATCCACCGATCTAGTCACCTCACCAGTGAATCGTTTAGAGTGGAGATGCTGGGATATATCCACGCCGATCTAGTCACCTCACCAGTTAATCAGCTAGAGTGGGGATGCTGGGATATATCCACGCCGATCTAGTCACCTCACCAGTGAATCGTCTAGAGTGGAGATGCTGTTATATATCCCTGCCGATCTTGTCACCTCAGCAGTGAATCAGCTAGAGTGGAGATGCTGGGATATATCCACGCTGATCTAGTCACCTCACCAGTGAATCAGCTAGAGTGGGGATGCAGGGATATATCCACGCCGATCTAGTCACCTCACCAGTGAACCATCTAGAGTGGAGATGCTGGAATATATCCACGCTGATCTAGTCACCTCACCAGTGAATCAGCTAGAGTGGAGATGCTGGGATATATCCTCACCGATCTAGTCACCTCACCAGTGAATCAGCTGAGTGGGGATGCTGGGATATATCCACGCTGATCTAGTCACGTCAGCAGTGAACCGTCTAGAGTGGAGATGCTGGAATATATCCATGCTGATCTAGTCACCTCACCAGTGAATCAGCAAGAGTGGGGATGTTGGGATATATCCACGCTGATCTAGTCACCTCACCAGTGAATCAGCTAGAGTGGAGATGCTGGAATATATTCACGCTGATCTAGTCACCTCACCAGTGAATCAGCTAGAGTGGAGATGCTGGGATATATCCACGCTGATCTAGTCACCTCACCAGTGAATCAGCTAGAGTGGGGATGCAGGGATATATCCACGCCGATCTAGTCACCTCACCAGTGAACCATCTAGAGTGGAGATGCTGGAATATATCCACGCTGATCTAGTCACCTCACCAGTGAATCAGCTAGAGTGGAGATGCTGGGATATATCCTCACCGATCTAGTCACCTCACCAGTGAATCAGCTAGAGTGGGGATGCTGGGAAATATCCACGCTGATCTAGTCACCTCACCAGTGAATCAGCAAGAGTGGGGATGGTGGGATATATCCACGCTGATCTAGTCACCTCAGCAGTGAATCAGCTAGAGTGGAGATGCTGGGATATATCTACGCTGATCTAGTCACCTCAGCAGTGAATCAGCTAGAGTGGAGATGCTGGGATATATCCACGCTGATCTAGTCACCTCACCAGTGAATCAGCAAGAGTGGGGATGCTGGGATATATCCACGCTGATCTAGTCACCTCAGCAGTGAATAAGCCAGAGTGGAGATGCTGGGATATATCCACGCTGATCTAGTCACCTCACCAGTGAATCAGCTAGAGTGGAGATGCTGGAATATATCCACGCTGATCTAGTCACCTCACCAGTGAATCAGCTAGAGTGGAGATGCTGGGATATATCCACGCTGATCTAGTCACCTCACCAGTGAATCAGCTGAGTGGGGATGCTGGGATATATCCACGCTGATCTAGTCACGTCAGCAGTGAACCGTCTAGAGAGAAGATGCTGGAATATATCCACGCTGATCTAGTCACCTCACCAGTGAATCAGCTAGAGTGGGGATGCTGGGATATATCCACGCCGATCTAGTCACCTCACCAGTGAATCAGCTAGAGTGGAGATGCTGGCATATATCCACGCTGATCTAGTCACCTCACCAGTGAATCAGCTAGAGTGGAGATGCTGGGATATATCCTCGCCGATCTAGTCACCTCACCAGTGAATCAACTAAAGTGGAGATGCGGGGATATATCCACCGATCTAGTCACCTCACCAGTGAATCGTCTAGAGTGGAGATGCTGGGATATATCCACGCCGATCTAGTCACCTCAGCAGTGAATCAGCTAGAGTGGGGATGCTGGGATATATCCACGCCAATCTAGTCACCTCACCAGTGAATCGTCTAGAGTGGAGATGCTGTTATATATCCCTGCCGATCTTGTCACCTCAGCAGTGAATCAGCTAGAGTGGAGATGCTGGGATATATCCACGCTGATCTAGTCACCTCAGCAGTGAATCAGCTAGAGTGGAGATGCTGGGATATATCCACGCCGATCTTGTCACCTCACCAGTGAATCAGCTAGAGTGGAGATGCAGGGATATATCCACGCCGATCTAGTCACCTCACCAGTGAATCCTCTAGAATGGAGATGCTGGGATATATCCTCGCCGATCTAGTCACCTCAGCAGTGAATCAGCTAGAGTGGAGATGCTGGGATATATCCACGCCAATCTAGTCACCTCAGCAGTGAATCGTCTAGAGTGGAGATGCTGGAATATATCCACGCCGATCTAGTCACCTCACTAGTGAATCAGCTAGAGTGGAGATGCTGGGATATATCCACACCGATCTAGTCACCTCACCAGTGAATCAGCTAGAATGGAGATGCTGGGATATATCCGCCGATCTAGTCAACTCACCAGTGAATCAGCTAGAGTGGAGATGCTGGTATATATCCACGCCGATCTAGTCACCTCACCAGTGAATCAGCTAGAGTGGAGATGCTGGGATATATCAACACCGATCTAGTCACCTCAGCAGTGAATCAGCTAGAGTGGGGATGCTGGGATATATCCACGCCAATCTAGTCACCTCACCAGTGAATCGTCTAGAGTGGAGATGCTGGGATATATCCATGCCGATCTAGTCACCTCAGCAGTGAATCAGCTAGAGTGGAGATGCTGGGATATATCCACGCTGATCTAGTCACCTCAGCAGTGAATCAGCTAGAGTGGAGATGCTGGGATATATCCACGCCGATCTAGTCACCTCACCAGTGAATCAGCTAGAGTGGATATGCAGGGATATATCCACGCCGATCTAGTCACCTCACCAGTGAATCCTCTAGAATGGAGATGCTGGGATATATCCTCGCCGATCTAGGCACCTCAGCAGTGAATCAGCTAGAGTGGAGATGCTGGGATATATCCACGCCAATCTAGTCACCTCAGCAGTGAATCGTCTAGAGTGGAGATGCTGGAATATATCCACGCCGATCTAGTCACCTCACCAGTGAATCAGCTAGAGTGGAGATGCTGGGATTTATCCACACCGATCTAGTGACCTCACCAGTGAATCAGCTAGAATGGAGATGCTGGGATATATCCACGCCGATCTAGTCACCTCACCAGTGAATCAGCTAGAGTGGAGATGCTGGGATATATCCACGCTGATCTGGTCACCTCACCAGTGAATCAGCTAGAGTGGAGAAGCTGGGATATATCCACGCTGATCTAGTCACCTCACCAGTGAATCAGCTAGAGTGGGGATGCTGGGATATATCCACGCCGATCTAGTCACCTCACCAGTGGAATCAGCTAGAGTGGAGATGCTGGGATATATCCACGCTGATCTAGTCACCTCACCAGTGAATCAGCTAGAGTGGAGATGCTGTGATATATCCACGCTGATCTAGTCACCTCACCAGTGAATCAGCTAGAGTGGAGATGCTGGGATATATCCACGCTGATCTAGTCACCTCACCAGTGAATCAGCTAGAGTGGGGATGCTGGGATATATCCACGTCGATCTAGTCACCTCACCAGTGAACCGTCTAGAGTGGAGATGCTGGAATATATCCACGCTGATCTAGTCACCTCACCAGTGAATCAGCTAGAGTGGAGATGCTGGGATATATCCTCACCGATCTAGTCACCTCACCAGTGAATCAGCTAGAGTGGAGATGCTGGGATATATCCACGCTGTTCTAGTCACCTCACCAGTGAATCAGCTAGAGTGGAGATGCTGGAATATATCCACGCTGATCTAGTCACCTCACCAGTGAATCAGCAAGAGTGGAGATGCTGGGATATATCCACGCTGATCTAGTCACCAGAGCAGTGAATCAGCTAGAGTGGAGATGCTGGGATATATCCACGCTGATCTAGTCACCTCAGCAGTGAATCAGCTAGAGTGGAGATGCTGGGATATATCCACGCTGATCTAGTCACCTCACCAGTGAATCAACAAGAGTGGGGATGCTGGGATATATCCACGATGATCTAGTCACCTCAGCAGTGAATAAGCCAGAGTGGAGATGCTGGGATATATCCTCGCTGATCTAGTCACCTCAGCAGTGAATCGGCTAGAGTGGGGATGCTGAGATATATCCACGCTGATCTAGTCACCTCAGCAGTGAATCAGCTAGAGTGGAGATGCTGGGATATATCCGCCGATCTAGTCACCTCACCAGTGAATCAGCTAGAGTGGAGATGCTGGGATATATCCACGCCGATCTAGTCACCTCACCAGTGAAACAGCTAGAGTGGAGATGCTGGGATATATCCTCGCCGATCTAGTCACCTCACCAGTGAATCAGCTAGAGTGGAGATGCTGGGATATATCATCGCCGATATAGTCACCTCACCAGTGAATCAGCTAGAGTGGAGATGCTGGGATATATCCACGCTGATCTAGTCACCTCACCAGTGAATCAGCTAGAATGGAGATGCTGGGATATATCCGCCGATCTAGTCAACTCACCAGTGAATCAGCTAGAGTGGAGATGCTGGTATATATCCACGCCGATCTAGTCACCTCACCAGTGAATCAGCTAGAGTGGAGATGCTGGGATATATCCACGCCGATCTAGTCACTTCAGCAGTGAATCAGCTAGTGTGGGGATGCTGAGATATATCCACGCCAATCTAGTCACCTCACCAGTGAATCGTCTAGAGTGGAGATGCTGGGATATATCCATGCCGATCTAGTCACCTCAGCAGTGAATCAGCTAGAGTGGAGATGCTGGGATATATCCACGCCGATCTAGTCACCTCACCAGTGAATCAGCTAGAGTGGAGATGCAGGGATATATCCACGCCGATCTAGTCACCTCACCAGTGAATCCTCTAGAATGGAGATGCTGGGATATATCCTCGCCGATCTAGTCACCTCAGCAAAGAATCAGCTAGAGTGGAGATGCTGGGATATATCCACGCCAATCTAGTCACCTCAGCAGTGAATCGTCTAGAGTGGAGATGCTGGAATATATCCACGCCGATCTAGTCACCTCACCAGTGAATCAGCTAGAGTGGAGATGCTGGGATATATCATCGCCGATATAGTCACCTCACCAGTGAATCAGCTAGAGTGGAGATGCTGGGATATATCCACGCTGATCTAGTCACCTCACCAGTGAATCAGCTAGAATGGAGATGCTGGGATATATCCGCCGATCTAGTCAACTCACCAGTGAATCAGCTAGAGTGGAGATGCTGGTATATATCCACGCCGATCTAGTCACTTCAGCATTGAATCAGCTAGATTGGGGATGCTGGGATATATCCACGCCAATCTAGTCACCTCACCAGTGAATGGTCTAGAGTGGAGATGCTGGGATATATCCATGCCGATCAAGTCACCTCAGCAGTGAATCAGCTAGAGTGGAGATGCTGGGATATATCCACGCCGATCTAGTCACCTCACCAGTGAATCAGCTAGAGTGGAGATGCAGGGATATATCCACGCCGATCTAGTCACCTCACCAGTGAATCCTCTAGAATGGAGATGCTGGGATATATCCTCGCCGATCTAGTCACCTCAGCAGTGAATCAGCTAGAGTGGAGATGCCTGGATATATCCACGCCAATCTATTCACCTCAGCAGTGAATCGTCTAGAGTGGAGATGCTGGAATATATCCACGCCGATCTAGTCACCTCACCAGTGAATCAGCTAGAGTGGAGATGCTGGGATATATCCACACCGATCTAGTCACCTCAACAGTGAATCAGCTAGAATGGAGATGCTGGGATATATCCACGCCGATCTAGTTACCTCACCAGTGAGTCAGCTAGAGTGGAGATGCTGGGATATATCCACGCTGATCTGGTCACCTCACCAGTGAATCAGCTAGAGTGGAGATGCTGGGATATATCCACGCTGATCTAGTCACCTCACCAGTGAATCAGCTAGAGTGGGGATGCTGGGATATATCCACGCCGATCTAGTCACCTCACCAATGGAATCAGCTAGAGTGGAGATGCTGGGATATATCCACGCTGATCTAGTCACCTCACCAGTGAATCAGCTAGAGTGGAGATGCTGGGATATATCCACGCTGATCTAGTCACCTCACCAGTGAATCAGCTGAGTGGGGATGCTGGGATATATCCACGCTGATCTAGTCACGTCAGCAGTGAACCGTCTAGAGTGGAGATGCTGGAATATATCCACGCTGATCTAGTCACCTCACCAGTGAATCAGCTAGAGTGGGGATGCTGGGATATATCCACGCTGATCTAGTCACCTCACCAGTGAATCAGCTAGAGTGGAGATGCTGGAATATATCCACGCTGATCTAGTCACCTCACCAGTGAATCAGCTAGAGTGGAGATGCTGGGATATATCCACGCTGATCTAGTCACCTCACCAGTGAATCAGCTAGAGTGGGGATGCTGGGATATATCCACTCCGATCTAGTCACCTCACCAGTGAACCGTCTAGAGTGGAGATGCTGGAATATATCCACGCTGATCTAGTCACCTCACCAGTGAATCAGCTAGAGTGGAGATGCTGGTATATATCCTCACCGATCTAGTCACCTCACCAGTGAATCAGCTAGAGTGGGGATGCTGGGATATATCCACGCTGATCTAGTCACCTCACCAGTGAATCAGCTAGAGTGGAGATGCTGGAATATATCCACGCTGATCTAGTCACCTCACCAGTGAATCGTCAAGAGTGGGGATGCTGGGATATATCCACGCTGATCTAGTCACCTCAGCAGTGAATCAGCTAGAGTGGAGATGCTGGGATATATCCACGCTGATCTAGTCACCTCAGCAGTGAATCAGCTAGAGTGGAGATGCTGCGATATATCCACGCTGATCTAGTCACCTCACCAGTGAATCAGCAAGAGTGGGGATGCTGGGATATATCCACGCTGATCTAGTCACCTCAGCAGTGAATAAGCCAGAGTGGAGATGCTGGGATATATCCTCGCTGATCTAGTCACCTCAGCAGTGAATCGGCTAGAGTGGGGATGCTGAGATAGATCCACGCCGATCTAGTCACCTCAGCAGTGAATCAGCTAGAGTGGAGATGCTGGGATATATCCGCCGATCTAGTCACCTCACCAGTGAATCAGCTAGAGTGGAGATGCTGGGATATATCCTCGCCGATATAGTCACCTCACCAGTGAATCAGCTAGAGTGGAGATGCTGGGATATATCCACGCTGATCTAGTCACCTCACCAGTGAATCAGCTAGAGTGGAGATGCTGGAATATATCCACGCCGATCTAGTCACCTCACCAGTGAATCAGCTAGAGTGGAGATGCTGGAATATATCCACGCTGATCTAGTCACCTCACCAGTGAATCAGCTAGAGTGGGGATGCTGGGATATATCCACGCCGATCTAGTCACCTCACCAGTGAATCAGCTAGAGTGGAGATGCTGGGATATATCCACGCTGATCTAGTCACCTCACCAGTGAATCAGCTAGAGTGGGGATGCTGGGATATATCCACGCTGATCTAGTCACCTCAGCAGTGAATCGTCTAGAGTGGAGATGCTGGAATATATCCACGCTGATCTAGTCACCTCACCAGTGAATCAGCTAGAGTGGGGATGCTGGGATATATCCACGCTGATCTAGTCACCTCACCAGTGAATCAGCTAGAGTGGAGATGCTGGAATATATCCACGCTGATCTAGTCACCTCACCAGTGAATCAGCTAGAGTGGAGATGCTGGGATATATACACGCTGATCTAGTCACCTCACCAGTGAATCAGCTAGAGTGGGGATGCTGGGATATATCCACGCCGATCTAGTCACCTCACCAGTGAACCGTCTAGAGTGGAGATGCTGGGATATATCCACGCCGATCTAGTCACCTCAGCAGTGAATCAGCTAGAGTGGAGATGCTGGGATATATCCACGCTGATCTAGTCACCTCAGCAGTGAATCAGCTAGAGTGGAGATGCTGAGATATATCCACGCTGATCTAGTCACCTCACCAGTGAATCGTCTAGAGTGGAGATGCTGGGATATATCCTCGCCAATCTAGTCACCTCACCAGTGAATCAGCTAGAGTGGAGATGCTGGGATATATCCACGCCGATCTAGTCACCTCACCAGTGAATCGTCTAGAGTGGAGATGCTGGGATATATCCTCGCCGATCTAGTCACCTCAGCAGTGAATCAGCTAGACTGGAGATGCTGGGATATATCCACGCCGATCTAGTCACCTCAAGAGAGAATCAGCTAGAGTGACGATGCTGGGATATATCCACGCTGATCTAGTCACCTCACCAGTGAATCGTCTAGAGTGGAGATGCTGGGATATATCCTCGCCAATCTAGTCACCTCAACAGTGAATCAGCTAGAGTGGAGATGCTGGGATATATCCACGCCGATCTAGTCACCTCACCAGTGAATCCTCTAGAGTGGAGATGCTGGGATATATCCACGCTGATCTAGTCACCTCACCAGTGAATCAGCTAGAGTGGAGATGCTGGGATATATCCACGCCGATCTAGTCACCTCAAGAGAGAATCAGCTAGAGTGGCGATGCTGGGATATATCCACGCTGATCTAGTCACCTCACCAGTGAATCGTCTAGAGTGGAGATGCTGGGATATATCCTCGCCGATCTAGTCACCTCAGCAGTGAATCAGCTAGACTGGAGATGCTGGGATATATCCACGCCGATCTAGTCACCTCAAGAGAGAATCAGCTAGAGTGGCGATGCTGGGATATATCCACGCTGATCTAGTCACCTCACCAGTGAATCGTCTAGAGTGGAGATGCTGGGATATATCCTCGCCAATCTAGTCACCTCAACAGTGAATCAGCTAGAGTGGAGATGCTGGGATATATCCACGCCGATCTAGTCACCTCACCAGTGAATCCTCTAGAGTGGAGATGCTGGGATATATCCACGCTGATCTAGTCACCTCACCAGTGAATCAGCTAGAGTGGAGATGCTGGGATATATCCACGCCGATCTAGTCACCTCACCAGTGAACCGTCTAAAGTGGAGATGCTGGGATATATCCACGCCGATCTAGTCACCTCAGCAGTGAATCAGCTAGAGTGGAGATGCTGGGATATATCCACGCTGATCTAGTCACCTCAGCAGTGAATCAGCTAGAGTGGAGATGCTGGGATATATCCTCGCCGATCTAGTCACCTCACCAGTGAATCAGCTAGAGTGGGGATGCTGGGATATATCCACGCTGATCTAGTCACCTCACCAGTGAATCAGCTAGAGTGGAGATGCTGGAATATATCCACGCTGATCTAGTCACCTCACCAGTGAATCAGCTAGAGTGGGGATGCTGGGATATATCCACGCTGATCTAGTCACCTCAGCAGTGAATCAGCTAGAGTGGGGATGCTGGGATATATCCACGCTGATCTAGTCACCTCAGCAGTGAATCAGCTAGAGTGGAGATGCTGGGATATATCCGCCGATCTAGTCACCTCACCAGTGAATCAGCTAGAGTGGAGATGCTGGGATATATCCGCCGATCTAGTCACCTCACCAGTGAATCAGCTAGAGTGGAGATGCTGGGATATATCCACGCCGTTCTAGTCACCTCACCAGTGAATCAGCTAGAGTGGAGATGCTGGGATATATCCTTGCCGATCTAGTCACCTCACCAGTGAATCAGCTAGAATGGAGATGCTGGGATATATCCACGCCGATCTAGTCACCTCACCAGTGAATCGTCTAGAGTGGAGATGCTGGGATATATCCTCGCCGATCTAATCACCTCACCAGTGAATCAGCTAGAGTGGAGATGCTGGGATATATCCACGCTGATCTAGTCACCTCACCAGTGAATCGTCTAGAGTGGAGATGCTGGGATATATCCTCGCCAATCTAGTCACCTCACCAGTGAATCATCTAGAGTGGAGATGCTGGGATATATCCTCGCCGATCTAGTCACCTCACCAGTGAATCAGCTAGAGTGGAGATGCTGGGATATATCCACGCTGATCTAGTCACCTCACCAGTGAATCGTCTAGAGTGGAGATGCTGGGATATATCCTCACCGATCTAGTCACCTCACCAGTGAACCGTCTAGAGTGGAGATGCTGGAATATATCCACGCTGATCTAGTCGCCTCACCAGTGAATCAGCTAGAGTGGAGATGCTGGGATATATCCTCACCGATCTAGTCACCTCACCAGTGAATCAGCTAGAGTGGGGATGCTGGGATATATCCACGCTGATCTAGTCACCTCACCAGTGAATCAGCTAGAGTGGAGGTGCTGGAATATATCCACGCTGATCTAGTCACCTCACCAGTGAATCAGCAAGAGTGGGGATGCTGGGATATATCCACGCTGATCTAGTCACCTCAGCAGTGAATCAGCTAGAGTGGAGATGCTGGGATATATCCACGCTGATCTAGTCACCTCAGCAGTGAATCAGCTAGAGTGGAGATGCTGGGATATATCCACGCTGATCTAGTCACCTCACCAGTGAATCAGCAAGAGTGGGGATGCTGGGATATATCCACGCTGATCTAGTCATCTCAGCAGTGAATAAGCCAGAGTGGAGATGCTGGGATATATCCTCGCTGATCTAGTCACCTCAGCAGTGAATCGGCTAGAGTGGGGATGCTGAGATAGATCCACGCTGATCTAGTCACCTCAGCAGTGAATCAGCTAGAGTGGAGATGCTGGGATACATCCGCCGATCTAGTCACCTCACGAGTGAATCAGCTAGAGTGGAGATGCTGGGATATATCCACGCCGATCTAGTCACCTCACCAGTGAAACAGCTAGAGTGGAGATGCTGGGACATATCTGTGGCACCCCAGGGGTCTGGTTTCCCACAGTAATGTAATGTTATGTCTGAGAGCAGGTGGGAGGTCCTTTGTTCAGGGATCCTGTGCATGCCACACCTCCTGCCCAGTCTTGGGAGGGGAAGACCTTCCCCTATATAAACCCGGGGCTGAAGCAGGGTTGGTCAGTCAAGGAGAGTAGAGACAAGAAACAGTCACAGGAAGAAACAGCAGAAGCTCAGTGGGAGCAATACTACTACAAGTCAGGGGCTGGCAGCTGCAGAGCTCGCCCTGACTGAGAAGCTTTCTTACCGGACCCGGCGTCCGAGGCTGTGGGGACTAACTCTTACCCAGCAGCAGAAGCCGACCGGCAGGGGATTTCAGGTCCTCAGGCCCAGAAACCCAAAGGCACGGTCACACGCGTGGGACCAGCGCCGCCATCGTGGAGCGGAAGCCATTAGAAGGCCCCGAGTCACCGGCCATACGGGTGAGCACCACACGGTACACTCAGGGACGTGGGCTACTTATATCCGCTTCTAGCAAGGTAGCCAGAAGAGTACAGTCAGTTTGGGAGGCCTACAACTCCGCCTGGCCAGGGGAGATCCCATCTGCTCAAGGACTGACCAGGCCCCGTTCGCTAGCAAGTACTCCGGGAGGGTCTATCGTTGTTACCAGTAAAGACCCTGAATTACACCGCACCGTCTCTGAGTGGTTCCTGCTACCCTCATCTTCCACGTCGGCTGCCCTGAGGCCATACCCCTCCCGTTGGGGGTTATACTATCACGCTGCACAATTCTCCACCGGCCTCAGCGGTCTGCCCTGCAGCGGCAGCTCCATAGCTGCAAATCAACGGGTGGCGTAGTCGACACTCAAATAACATCTATCAAGACTGCCACACACTGAGTTGACTCCCTGGGCACGGACCGGGTCCCCGCCACTCGGAGACTACAACCCTCATCTGATCCGGTTCCGGGTAAGCCCCCGTGCGCGAGACGCTGCGCGACACAGCAGGCCCAGGGGCGCGTCAACTTTGGCGTAGTCGGCAGGATTTCGTGCCCGCAACCACCGGGTACTGCGTGCCTGAAAAAGAGACTTTTAAAACTTACCATCCGTGAAGTTTTCCCGCCATCGGTGAAGATTCCCGCCATCCGGCGCCATTTTCAGCCTTCTTCCCGCCATCTGTGAAGATTCCCGCCATCCAGCGCCATCTTCAGCCTTCTTCCCGCCATCCGTGGAGTTTTCCCGCCGTTGGACGCCATCTTGAGGACGCCGCGCGGGAAGAAGAGGGGCGTGGACTCCGAAAGCGCGCGAGAACTGAAGCCCCGCCTCACGTCCGGACGTTGCGTAAGGTCCTGGAAGGAGCCCAGCAGACGCCGACGTCACCGGAGCGCGACGGAAGGTCCTCAACCCTGACGATCTACTGCGGAGCCGTGGCCTACGGAACAGGATCATCGCAAGGTAGGCCACGGTCCACTAGGGGGGAGGAAGATGTCGGATGCGGAGGAGAGCTTCATTGCCTCAACCCCCGCCAGCGCCACCGCTGCTGCAGTTATGCCCTTCACCATGCCCTATATCCCAGGAGCAGCTTGGCTACCCCAGTACTCAGGGGAGTCACATACCCTGCATGACTTTAGAGAAAAGCTGGATAGCCTCTTCCAGGTGTACCCCCTCACAGAAGAGCAAAAAGTGAGCATCCTGGTGGCCCAACTAACCGGGGCAGCCAAAAGGGAAGTAAAATCCTGGCCACCTGGGAGGAAGACTGTCGCAGGGATACTAACCCGGCTGAAGGATACCTTTGATACCCGCACCTCAGCCGAGATTAAGCTTAGATTCTACGGGTGCAAGCAGCGAGCGCATGAGAGTATAAGGGACTATGCACTAAACCTACAAGAGGCCCTGAGGGCCATTAAGCAGACCGACCCTGATGGAGTGGGAAACGAGGACAGGCTGTTGACCGAACAATTTATAGAGGGACTATATTGTAATGCCCACCGAACCCAGTTGCGGGCGATGGCCTTACAGGATCCCCATCTGGGCTTTGCACAGTTCAAGGACAGAGCCATCCGGGTGCTCCGAGAACCGGCACCGGGTGGCGTTGTGACCCACAGGCGCCCAGCTAGCACTTACCACCAGGAGGCGGCGCCCTTGTCGGCAGGGCCTGTGGGAGCTGATGCGCAGGCTTTGGACAATGACCCGGCTCCAGACCTACACCATCAGGTCCAAGAGCTAGCTAAGAGCGTTGCTGCGCTAACCCGAACTGTGCAGTCTTTACAGGTTTCCACCCCAGGGAAGATCCAGCTGGCATCCGGACCGGAGGACATCCCGTGGCGTCGACCAAGGAGGACCCCACCGGCCAGAGGAAGACCCAGTGACCGATACAGCGAAGGCGGACGACCCATCTGCCGCCGCTGCAATCAACCCGGACATATGGCAAGGTACTGTTCTTTAAACGGGCACAACCTGGGGTAGAGGGCCAACCCCCAGGAAAAAGATCACCAGGCCCATCGAACTGGCACGACAGATATGTGGGAGGACGTCCGGTCTTGCCTGTGGTACTGGATGGCATTCCCATGAGTGCCCTACTGGACACCGGGTCACAGGTCACCACCATCCCGTACGTGCTCTTTAAGCACTACTGGAATGACTCGGATATTACCCGCTACCCTGACGACGACTTGAGTATCATCGCCAGCAATGGCCAGCCCGTGCCACAGATCGGATTTAAAGAGGTGACCACCAAAATCGGTAGAGTCGAACTGGCAGCACAGGGACTGATCATTGTAGATATTGACAAACATGAGAGTCACCCAAAAATAACTCTAGGAACTAATGTAGTTGAAAATTGTCTTGCAGAGGTGATTTTCCTTTTACAGCAGGTTGCCAAGAACGCCAGCTCCGGCGAGCAGCGGGTGCTCCAGAAAGAGATCCGGGCACTGATGCGACGGCAACAGGTGGAACTCTCCGGCGGTGAGATTGGTAGCGTAAGAATGTGTGACCCTTTTCCTATTGCCATGCCCCCAAAAAGTGAAATGATGATTTGGTGCCGGGCAGCTATTGGTCTGAGAGGTAGAGATTACCAGGCAATGGTAGAACCAGTTTACTCAGACAGTAGGCCCACCATCTTGACAGCACGGGGGGTGGTTAATGTACGCCATGGGAGGGTGCCCGTTCGCATAATCAATATCGGGAAGAGGGAAGTGTACCTGCCCCGTTATGCCACGCTAGCCAAATTATATACCATTAACCAAAATGCTATACAATCTGTGGAACCCTTGCCTCCATCTCACCCGGAGGAAGGTAACGGCTCTAAGAAAACAAAGGAGGACTGGTGTCAGCAACTACATTTGGGTACTGACTCCACTCCCTCACATCAGAAACAGGGAGTCTATCGGGTGGTTCAAGAGTACGAGAGAGTGTTTAGTAAACACCCGTTAGACTTCGGGCGAGTCAAGGGGGTAGAACACCACATCCCCACGGGAGACCATCCTCCCATAAAAGAGAGGTATCGACCCGTACCCCCTGCACACTACCAACACGCCAAGGGGATGCTTAGAGACATGAAGGAGGCTGGGGTGATCAGGGATAGCTGTAGCCCCTGGGCAGCTCCACTAGTCTTAGTCAGAAAAAAAGACAACACCATGAGGATGTGTGTAGATTACCGGAAAATCAACCGTATCACACACAAGGATGCGTACCCCTTACCAAGGATAGAGGAGTCATTGGCTGCTTTAAGATCTGCTAACTTCTTCTCTACCTTGGATCTCACTAGCGGGTACTGGCAGGTTCCTGTAGCAGAGGCGGACCGGGAGAAGACCGCATTCACCACCCCGATGGGACTTAGCGAGTTCACCTGCATGCCGTTCGGACTCTGCAACGCACCAGGAACCTTCCAACGACTAATGGAGTGTTGTCTGGGCCACAGAAACTTCGAGACGGTCCTGTTGTACCTGGACGATGTCATCGTATATTCCAAGACGTATGAGGACCACCTGAAACACCTGGCGGAAGTGTTCGAAGCTCTGGCGAGTTACGGCCTAAAGGTGAAACCCTCCAAGTGTCACCTCCTGAAACCAAAGGTGCAGTACCTGGGACACGTGGTGAGCGCTGACGGAGTGGCTCCCGACCCTGATAAGATCACCGCAATTAAGGAATGGCCAAGCCCCTCCAGCGTAAAAGAAGTGCGGCAGTTCCTCGGGTTGGTAGGCTACTACCGAAGGTTTATTCCCGGTTTCACCAAAAAGGCGGCACCTATGCAGGACCTCCTGATAGGCCAGTCCCGGAAGGCCAAGAACCAGAAGCCGCCCTTCAAATGGGAGGAGCTGGAAGAAGATTCCTTCCGCCAGCTGAAGATGGCCCTCACGGGGGACGAAATCCTGGCGTACCCGGATTATAGCCAGCCCTTTATCCTCTACACCGACGCCAGTAACATCGGGCTAGGAGCCGTACTGTCCCAGATCCAGCAGGGGAAGGAACGAGTAATCGCCTACGCCAGCCGAAAGCTGCGACCCACCGAAAGGAACCCCGAGAATTACAGCTCATTTAAGCTAGAGTTCCTGGCCGTAGTATGGGCAGTCACCGAGCGCTTTAAGCATTACCTCGCTTCTTCCCGGTTCACCGTGTACACGGATAACAACCCGTTGACACACCTGGACACGGCAAGACTCGGTGCCCTGGAGCAGAGGTGGATGGCCCGTCTGTCCAACTACGAGTTCACAATCAAATACCGGGCCGGACGCTCCAATACCAACGCGGACGCCCTGTCCAGGATGCCCAACCTGCCGGACGAAGGAGAAGATCCGGAGGGACTGGAAGAAGTTGAACTCCCTGCGTTCCACCGTCATGGGACTATCCAGTATTCCCACCTGGTAAGGAGTAAGCAGGCTGCTACGTTGAACCCCTTACCTCACTACAACTGGGCGGAAACGCAAGACAGCGACCCTGCCGTCCGACTGGTGAAGGAGATGCTGACTCGCCCGGAGGCTTGCCTTGAACCAGACGCTCCGGAGGAAGCCAAACAACTATGGGCAGAGAGGAGTCGACTGTTCCTTTACAAGGGGAAGTTGTGCCGCAGAATGGTTAACTCCCGGACGCATGAACTACTCTGGCAAGTAGTGGTGCCACGAAGAGACGCAGCCATGGTGATGGAGGCATACCACGACGGAGCTGGACACTTCGGGTGGAAGAAGCTGGAGTTCCTGCTGCGCGAGCGATTCCACTGGGTAGGCATGAGGGGAACCATTGAGAAGTGGTGCAGAGACTGTGGCCCGTGCAACCTAAGAAGGAAGGACCGTGCCAGCCAGAAGACTCCCCTGCAGTCCATCGTCACCCGGCAGCCGTTGGAACTGGTAGCCTTGGATCATGTAAAACTGACCCCAAGCAGAAGTGGCTACGTCTACGCACTAACCATCGTGGATCACTACTCCCGGTTCTTGGTTGTCGTCCCCGTCAAGGACTTAACAGCTTGAACAGCAGTGAGAGCCTTCCAGCAGCATTTCTGCCGTCCACACGGGTACCCGGACCAAGTGTTGACAGACCAGGGACCTGCCTTTGAAGCGGAGGTCTTCCAAGAATTCTGCACTCTGTATGGCTGCCGGAAGATAAGGACGACACCCTATCATCCGCAAACTAATGGACTTTGTGAGAAAATGAACCAGGTGGTAATGGATCTTCTGAAAACGTTGCCCCTGGAAGAACGCAGTCTGTGGCCTGAGAAGCTGCCCGATCTGGTGGACCTATACAACCACATCCCGGTAGGTTCCACCAACTGTACCCCGGCTTACCTAATGAGGGCAAGACCTGGTAAGTTACCTATTGACCTGGAAATGGGAGTCCTGACACCCGAGGACACTTCACCAGAAGCAGACTGGGACACAGAGAGGCAGCAGCAGTACCGGAGAGTACAGGAGAGCGTGGAGCGAAGTCTCTGTCAGGCTAGGGAAAGACAAGAGAAAACTTACAACCAGTATGCTCCCGCTGTTCCCCTGGTACCCGGAGAGCAGGTCTTGAAGAGGAAGAGACGGCTCCACAAGTTGGACGACCAGTGGGAGAAGGACCCGTACACCGTACTGCCCTCAAGCCACGAGAACCCGAAGGTTTGTACCATCAGTAAAGACGGAGGGGAAACCACAGCCATTGTATCCCGGGACCACCTGAAAAAGTGTCCCGAACAACTGAGGAACCCTGAAGAGGAACAAGAAGACCATCGACCCGTAGAGGAAAGGGAAGATATGGTTAGTACTGTGCTCGGGGACTTCCCTCGGTCTTGGACTCAAGTCAATGGTGCAGTTGTGGTACCCGTACTCACCTTCCTCCAACCAGCATCCCAAGCACCTACGGAGCAACAGGTAGAGCTGGAAGAACAGCCGGTCCAGGAGGCAGAAGACCCCACACCAGCAGACCAGGAGGATCAACCCTCTGCTTGCAGTGAGCCTGCCATATCCCTAGTGAGCCAAAGAGCCGGTAGACAGCTGCCCAGTTTACCCTTGACAGCTCCTACACCCTGTAGTTCAGGGCTAGACAGTCAGCTCCGTAGGTCCACTAGGGCCACTAGAGGCCAGTTACCCGCACGTTGGAGGATTTGAAGTGTATAAATTGTTTTATTTATGTTTACCTGTGTATTGTTGCTTGTGTATAATTTTGTGTTTCTAGTTATTTGTAGGAGTCCTTGGTGGATTTACCGGGGATCCTTGTACATAGTTGGAGCGTAACCCAGGATGGACTAGAGACTGTTAAGGACTAGGGGTAGGACAGACCCCTACCTGGTTACGTCTCCCTGTTTTGGTGAAATGGACACCTTGCTTTCCCTCAAAGACTGCACCGGTTGCGGACACGCCGTGACCATTGTTATGTGTCTCTTTATTATAATGTTTTGGTTGTACTCTGTTATGTTTACAAAAATGTGTTTAGTCCCGGAGTACTAAATTTTACTAGGGGGGAATGTGGCACCCCAGGGGTCTGGTTTCCCACAGTAATGTAATGTTATGTCTGAGAGCAGGTGGGAGGTCCTATGGTCAGGGATCCTGTGCATGCCACACCTCCTGCCCAGTCTTGGGAGGGGAAGACCTTCCCCTATATAAACCCGGGGCTGAAGCAGGGTTGGTCAGTCAAGGAGAGTAGAGACAAGAAACAGTCACAGGAAGAAACAGCAGAAGCTCAGTGGGAGCAATACTACTACAAGTCAGGGGCTGGCAGCTGCAGAGCTCGCCCTGACTGAGAAGCTTTCTTACCGGACCCGGCGTCCGAGGCTGTGGGGACTAACTCTTACCCAGCAGCAGAAGCCGACCGGCAGGGGATTTCAGGTCCTCAGGCCCAGAAACCCGAAGGCACGGTCACACGCGTGGGACCAGCGCCGCCATCGTGGAGCGGAAGCCATTAGAAGGCCCCGAGTCACCGGCCATACGGGTGAGCACCACACGGTACACTCAGGGACGTGGGCTACTTATATCCGCTTCTAGCAAGGTAGCCAGAAGAGTACAGTCAGTTTGGGAGGCCTACAACTCCGCCTGGCCAGGGGAGATCCCATCTGCTCAAGGACTGACCAGGCCCCGTTCGCAAGCAAGTACTCCGGGAGGGTCTATCGTTGTTACCAGTAAAGACCCTGAATTACACCGCACCGTCTCTGAGTGGTTCCTGCTACCCTCATCTTCCACGTCGGCTGCCCTGAGGCCATACCCCTCCCGTTGGGGGTTATACTATCACGCTGCACAATTCTACACCGGCCTCAGCGGTCTGCCCTGCAGCGGCAGCTCCATAGCTGCAAATCAACGGGTGGCGTAGTCGACACTCAAATAACATCTATCAAGACTGCCACACACTGAGTTGACTCCCTGGGCACGGACCGGGTCCCCGCCACTCGGAGACTACAACCCTCATCTGATCCGGTTCCGGGTAAGCCCCCGTGCGCGAGACGCTGCGCGACACAGCAGGCCCAGGGGCGCGTCATATCCTCGCCGATCTAGTCACCTCACCAGTGAATCAGCTAGAGTGGAGATGCTGGGATATATCCTCGACGATATAGTCACCTCACCAGTGAATCAGCTAGAGTGGAGATGCTGGGATATATCCACGCTGATCTAGTCACCTCACCAGTGAATCAGCTAGAGTGGAGATGCTGGAATATATCCACGCCGATCTAGTCACCTCACCAGTGAATCAGCTAGAGTGGAGATGCTGGAATATATCCACGCTGATCTAGTCACCTCACCAGTGAATCAGCTAGAGTGGGGATGCTGGGATATATCCACGCCGATCTAGTCACCTCACCAGTGAATCAGCTAGAGTGGAGACACTGGGATATATCCACGCTGATCTAGTCACCTCACCAGAGAATCAGCTAGAGTGGGGATGCTGGGATATATTCACGCTGATCTAGTCACCTCAGCAGTGAATCGTCTAGAGTGGAGATGCTGGAATATATCCACGCTGATCTAGTCACCTCACCAGTGAATCAGCTAGAGTGGGGATGCTGGGATATATCCACGCTGATCTAGTCACCTCACCAGTGAATCAGCTAGAGTGGAGATGCTGGAATATATCCACGCTGATCTAGTCACCTCACCAGTGAATCAGCTAGAGTGGAGATGCTGGGATATATCCACGCTGATCTATTCACCTCACCAGTGAATCAGCTAGAGTGGGGATGCTGGGATATATCCACGCCGATCTAGTCACCTCACCAGTGAACCGTCTAGAGTGGAGATGCTGGTATATATCCAGGCCGATCTAGTCACCTCAACAGTGAATCAGCTAGAGTGGAGATGCTGGGATATATCCACGCTGATCTAGTCACCTCAGCAGTGAATCAGCTAGAGTGGAGATGCTGAGATATATCCACGCTGATCTAGTCACCTCACAAGTGAATCGTCTAGAGTGGAGATGCTGGGATATATCCTCGCCAATCTAGTCACCTCACCAGTGAATCAGCTAGAGTGGAGATGCTGGGATATATCCACGCCGATCTAGTCACCTCACCAGTGAATCGTCTAGAGTGGAGATGCTGGGATATATCCTCGCCGATCTAGTCACCTCAGCAGTGAATCAGCTAGACTGGAGATGCTGGGATATATCCACGCCGATCTAGTGACCTCAAGAGTGAATCAGCTAGAGTGGCGATGCTGGGATATATCCACGCTGATCTAGTCACCTCACCAGTGAATCGTCTAGAGTGGAGATGCTGGGATATATCCTCGCCAATCTAGTCACCTCAACAGTGAATCAGCTAGAGTGGAGATGCTGGGATATATCCACGCCGATCTAGTAACCTCACCAGTGAATCCTCTAGAGTGGAGATGCTGGGATATATCCACGCCGATCTAGTCACCTCACCAGTGAATCAGCTAGAGTGGAGATGCTGGGATATATCCACGCTGATCTAGTCACCTCACCAGTGAATCAGCTAGAGTGGGGATGCTGGGATATATCCACGCTGATCTAGTCACCTCAGCAGTGAATCGTCTAGAGTGGAGATGCTGGAATATATCCACGCTGATCTAGTCACCTCACCAGTGAATCAGCTAGAGTGGGGATGCTGGGATATATCCACGCTGATCTATTCACCTCACCAGTGAATCAGCTAGAGTGGGGATGCTGGGATATATCCACGCCGATCTAGTCACCTCACCAGTGAACCGTCTAGAGTGGAGATGCTGGGATATATCCAGGCCGATCTAGTCACCTCAGCAGTGAATCAGCTAGAGTGGAGATGCTGGGATATATCCACGCTGATCTACTCACCTCAGCAGTGAATCAGCTAGAGTGGAGATGCTGAGATATATCCACGCTGATCTAGTCACCTCACCAGTGAATCGTCTAGAGTGGAGATGCTGGGATATATCCTCGCCAATCTAGTCACCTCACCAGTGAATCAGCTAGAGTGGAGATGCTGGGATATATCCACGCCGATCTAGTCACCTCACCAGTGAATCGTCTAGAGTGGAGATGCTGGGATATATCCTCGCCGATCTAGTCACCTCAGCAGTGAATCAGCTAGACTGGAGATGCTGGGATATATCCACGCCGATCTAGTAACCTCACCAGTGAATCCTCTAGAGTGGAGATGCTGGGATATATCCACGCCGATCTAGTGACCTCAAGAGTGAATCAGCTAGAGTGGCGATGCTGGGATATATCCACGCTGATCTAGTCACCTCACCAGTGAATCGTCTAGAGTGGAGATGCTGGGATATATCCTCGCCAATCTAGTCACCTCAACAGTGAAAAAGCTAGAGTGGAGATGCTGGGATATATCCACGCCGATCTAGTAACCTCACCAGTGAATCCTCTAGAGTGGAGATGCTGGGATATATCCACGCCGATCTAGTCACCTCACCAGTGAATCAGCTAGAGTGGAGATGCTGGGATATATCCACGCTGATCTAGTCACCTCACCAGTGAATCAGCTAGAGTGGGGATGCTGGGATATATCCACGCTGATCTAGTCACCTCAGCAGTGAATCGTCTAGAGTGGAGATGCTGGAATATATCCACGCTGATCTAGTCACCTCACCAGTGAATCAGCTAGAGTGGGGATGCTGGGATATATCCACGCTGATCTATTCACCTCACCAGTGAATCAGCTAGAGTGGGGATGCTGGGATATATCCACGCCGATCTAGTCACCTCACCAGTGAACCGTCTAGAGTGGAGATGCTGGGATATATCCAGGCCGATCTAGTCACCTCAGCAGTGAATCAGCTAGAGTGGAGATGCTGGGATATATCCACGCTGATCTAGTCACCTCAGCAGTGAATCAGCTAGAGTGGAGATGCTGAGATATATCCACGCTGATCTAGTCACCTCACCAGTGAATCGTCTAGAGTGGAGATGCTGGGATATATCCTCGCCAATCTAGTCACCTCACCAGTGAATCAGCTAGAGTGGAGATGCTGGGATATATCCACGCCGATCTAGTCACCTCACCAGTGAATCGTCTAGAGTGGAGATGCTGGGATATATCCTCGCCGATCTAGTCACCTCAGCAGTGAATCAGCTAGAGTGGAGATGCTGGGATATATCCACGCCGATCTAGTAACCTCACCAGTGAATCCTCTAGAGTGGAGATGCTGGGATATATCCACGCCGATCTAGTGACCTCAAGAGTGAATCAGCTAGAGTGGCGATGCTGGGATATATCCACGCTGATCTAGTCACCTCACCAGTGAATCGTCTAGAGTGGAGATGCTGGGATATATCCTCGCCAATCTAGTCACCTCAACAGTGAATCAGCTAGAGTGGAGATGCTGGGATATATCCACGCCGATCTAGTAACCTCACCAGTGAATCCTCTAGAGTGGAGATGCTGGGATATATCCACGCTGATCTAGTCACCTCACCAGTGAATCAGCTAGAGTGGAGATGCTGGGATATATCCTCGCCGATCTAGTCACCTCACCAGTGAATCAGCTAGAGTGGGGATGCTGGGATATATCCACGCTGATCTAGTCACCTCACCAGTGAATCAGCTAGAGTGGAGATGCTGGAATATATCCACGCTGATCTAGTCACCTCACCAGTGAATCAGCTAGAGTGGGGATGCTGGGATATATCCACGCTGATCTACTCACCTCAACAGTGAATCAGCTAGAGTGGGGATGCTGGGATATATCCACGCTGATCTAGTCACCTCAGCAGTGAATCAGCTAGAGTGGAGATGCTGGGATATATCCGCCGATCTAGTCACCTCACCAGTGAATCAGCTAGAGTGGAGATGCTGGGATATATCCGCCGATCTAGTCACCTCACCAGTGAATCAGCTAGAGTGGAGATGCTGGGATATATCCACGCCGTTCTAGTCACCTCACCAGTGAATCAGCTAGAGTGGAGATGCTGGGATATATCCTTGCCGATCTAGTCACCTCACCAGTGAATCAGCTAGAATGGAGATGCTGGGATATATCCACGCCGATCTAGTCACCTCACCAGTGAATCAGCTAGAGTGGCGATGCTGGGATATATCCACGCTGATCTAGTCACCTCACCAGTGAATCAGCTAGAGTGGAGATGCTGGAATATATCCAAGCCGATCTAGTCTCCTCACCAGTGAATCAGCTAGAGTGGAGATGCTGGAATATATCCACGCTGATCTAGTCACCTCACCAGTGAATCAGCTCGAGTGGGGATGCTGGGATATATCCACGCCGATCTAGTCACCTCACCAGTGAATCAGCTAGAGTGGAGATGCTGGGATATATCCACGCTGATCTAGTCACCTCACCAGTGAATCAGCTAGAGTGGAGATGCTGGGATATATCCACGCTGATCTAGTCACCTCACCAGTGAATCAGCTAGAGTGAGGATGCTGGGATATATCCACGCTGATCTAGTCACCTCAGCAGTGTACCGTCTAGAGTGGAGATGCTGGAATATATCCACGCTGATCTAGTCACCTCACCAGTGAATCAGCTAGAGTGGGGATGCTGGGATATATCCACGCTGATCTAGTCACCTCACCAGTGAATCAGCTAGAGTGGAGATGCTGGAATATATCCACGCTGATCTAGTCACCTCACCAGTGAATCAGCTAGAGTGGAGATGCTGGGATATATCCACGCTGATCTAGTCACCTCACCAGTGAATCAACTAGAGTGGGGATGCTGGGATATATCCACGCCGATCTAGTCACCTCACCAGTGAATCCTCTAGAATGGAGATGCTGGGATATATCCTCGCCGATCTAGTCACCTCAGCAGTGAATCGTCTAGAGTGGAGATGCTGGGATATATCCACGCCGATCTAGTCACCTCACCAGTGAATCAGCTAGAATGGAGATGCTGGGATATATCCACGCTGATCTAGTCACCCCACCAGTGAATCGTCTAGAGTGGAGATGCTGGAATATATCCACGCCGATCTAGTCACCTCACCAGTGAATCGTCTAGAGTGGAGATGCTGGGATATATCCTCGCCAATCTAGTCACCTCACCAGTGAATCAGCTAGAGTGGAGATGCTGGGATATATCCACGCTGATCTAGTCACCTCACCAGTGAATCCTCTAGAATGGAAATGCTGGGATATATCCACGCCGATCTAGTCACCTCACCAGTGAATCGTCTAGAGTGGAGATGCTGGGATATATCCTCGCCGGTCTAGTCACCTCACCAGTGAATCAGCTAGAGTGGAGATGCTGGGATATATCCACTCTGATCTAGTCACCTCACCAGTGAATCGTCTAGAGTGGAGATGCTGGGATATATCCTCGCCAATCTAGTCACCTCACCAGTGAATCAGCTAGAGTGGAGATGCTGGGATATATCAATGACGATCTAGTCACCTCAGCAGTGAATCAGCTAGAGTGGAGATGGTGGGATATATCCACGCTGATCTAGTCACCTCACCAGTGAATCGTCTAGAGTGGAGATGCTGAGATATATCCTCGCCAATCTAGTCACCTCACCAGTGAATCAGCTAGAGTGGAGATGCTGGGATATATCCACGCTGATCTAGTCACCTCACCAGTGAATCGTCTAGAGTGGAGATGCTGGGATATATCCTCGCCAATCTAGTCACCTCAACAGTGAATCATCTAGAGTGGAGATGCTGGGATATATCCTCGCCGATCTAGTCACCTCACCAGTGAATCAGCTAGAGTGGAGATGCTGCGATATATCCACGCTGATCTAGTCACCTCACCAGTGAATAGTCTAGAGTGGAGATGCTGGGATATATCCTCGCCGATCTAGTCACCTCAGCAGTGAATCAGCTAGACTGGAGATGCTGGGATATATCCACGCCGATCTAGTCACCTCACCAGTGAATCAGCTAGAATGGAGATGCTGGGATATATCCACGCTGATCTAGTCACCTCACCAGTGAATCGTCTAAAGTGGAGATGCTGGAATATATCCACGCCGATCTAGTCACCTCACCAGTGAATCGTCTAGAGTGGAGATGCTGGGATATATCCTCGCCAATCTAGTCACCTCACCAGTGAATCAGCTAGAGTGGAGATGCTGGGATATATCCACGCCGATCTAGTCACCTCACCAGTGAATCCTCTAGAATGGAGATGCGGGGATATATCCACGCTGATCTAGTCACCTCACCAGTGAATCGTCTAGAGAGGAGATGCTGGGATATATCCTCGCCAATCTAGTCACCTCACCAGTGAATCAGCTAGAGTGGAGATGCTGGGATATATCCACGCCGATCTAGTCACCTCACCAGTGAATCAGCTAGATTGGACATGCTGGGATATATCCACGCTGATCTAGTCACCTCACCAGTGAATCAACAAGAATGGAGATACTGGGATATATCCACGCCGATCTAGTCACCTCAGCAGTCAATCAGCTAGAGTGGAGATGCGGGGATATATCCACCGATCTAGTCACCTCACCAGTGAATCGTCTAGACTGGAGATGCTGGGATATATCCACGCCGATCTAGTCACCTCAACAGTGAATCAGCTAGAGTGGAGATGCTGGGATATATCCACGCCGATCTAGTCACCTCACCAGTGAATCAGCTAGAGTGGAGATACTGGGATATATCCACGCAGATCTAGTCACCTCACCAGTGAATCAGCTAGAATGGAGATGCTAGGATATATCCACGCCCATCTAGTCACCTCACCAGTGAATCAGCTAGAGTGGAGATGCTGGGATATATCCACGCTGATCTAGTCACCTCACCAGTGAATCAGCTAGAGTGGAGATGCTGGGATATATCCTCGCCGATCTAGTCACCTCACCAGTGAATCAGCTAAAGTGGAGATGCGGGGATATATCCACCGATCTAGTCACCTCACCAGTGAATCGTCTAGAGTGGAGATGCTGGGATATATCCATGCCGATTTATTAACCTCACCAGTGAATCAGCTAGAGTGGGGATGCTGGGATATATCCACGCTGATCTAGTCACCTCACCAGTGAATCTGCTAGAGTGGATATGCTGGAATATATCCATGCTGATCTAGTCACCTCACCAGTGAATCAGCTAGAGTGGAGATGCTGGGATATATCCACGCTGATCTAGTCACCTCACCAGTGAATCAGCTACAGTGGGGATGCTGGGATATATCCACGCCTATCTAGTCACCTCACCAGTGAACCGTCTAGAGTGGAGATGCTGGAATATATCCACGCTGATCTAGTCACCTCACCAGTGAATCAGCTAGAGTGGAGATGCTGGGGTATATCCTCGCCGATCTAGTCACCTCACCAGTGAATCAGCTAGAGTGGGGATGCTGGGATATATCCACGCTGATCTAGTCACCTCAGCAGTGAAGCAGTGAATCAGCTAGAGTGGGGATGCTGGGATATATCCATGCTGATCTAGTCACCTCAGCAGTGAATCATCTAGAGTGGAGATGCTGGGATATATCCGCCGATCTAGTCACCTCACCAGTGAATCAGCTAGAGTGGAGATGCTGGGATATATCCACGCCGATCTAGTCACCTCACCAGTGAATCAGCTAGAGTGGAGATGCTGGGATATATCCTCGCCGATCTAGTTGTTATGTTCTGCTACCAGAGCTAAGGAAAGAGAGGAGATCTGTCCCTACGATAGAACTCAGCTGAATCCCTACGATGTAACAGGGAACCTGATCCTGCGATCAGACCTGCTAAAGTCCTAAGCTAGTCTGTACGGAGACCTATAGATGTGGGGAAGGAATCCCTACAAGTACTAAGGACTGGGAGGAAAATGGGACACCTCCTAACAGAAATAGTAGCAGACAGACGAAGAAACAAAATATATAGAACATAGAGGTCCGTAGACCAAGCAAACTAACAGAGTTAGATACAGAGCACAGGCTAGCTAGAAAGTAGTTATACAATGAAGTCCAGCAAAGCCAGAAGGGCGGAGCAGGATTAAATAGGCCAACAAGGTCATGTGACCAGCAAAGGAAAAAACCTAAGAGCAAGGTTCTAACAGTACCCCCCCTTCTAAGAGGATCCTCCGGATCCCCTAGGACCAGGCATATCAGGAAATCTCCTGTGAAACGCTCTGATAAGTCTGGACGCGGAAACATCATCTGACCTCACCCAAGAGTTATCCTCGGGTCCGAAACCTTTCCAGGCCACAAGATACTGCAAACTACCTCTATACCGTCTAGAGTTGAGGATGCGAGAAATTTCATATTCCCCGTCCTCCACCACTGGAGGAACAGAGGCAGAGGCGTCACCATCCGACACAACAGCTTTTTTTAACAGAGAGACATGAAATACCGGATTAATTCTCCAGGAGGTAGGAACCTCCAACCTAACAGCAGATTGGTTGACAACCTGAAGCACCTTAAAGGGCCCTACAAACTTGGGACCCAATTTCTTAGAAGGAATCCTCAACCGCAGATTCCTAGAGGACAACCAAACCATGTCACCAACAGCGAACAAAACCTCCTGTCGTTTCCTATCAAAGTAGTCTTTAGATTTTCTGTTGGCCTCCTGAAGATTACCACGCACATCCGTCCAAACTCTCTCCAAATCACCGGAAAAATTCTCCTCCTCAGGCACGGCAGATCCCAACTTGGAGAACGACCCAAACGACGGATGTCTCCGAGAACAACAAAAAAAAGGCGAACAACCAGAGGAAGAAGATGTATGATTGTTCAGAGCAAATTCAGCAAGTGGCAGAAACTCAGACCACCCCTCTTGATTGTCTGCCACAAAACAACGCAAGAACTGTTCAACATCCTGGTTTTTCCTTTCTGTCTGGCCATTAGATTCAGGATGATATCCGGACGAGAACGACAAATGAACTCCCAACCTGTCACAAAAGGCACGCCAAAAACGAGCCACGAACTGAGGACCCCTATCAGAAACAATGTCAGTAGGAACGCCATGAAGTCTGACAATTTCCTTGACAAAGGCCTTAGCGAGAGTTTTAGCGCAGGGCAGTTTGACGAAGGGAACCAAGTGACACATCTTGCTAAAACGGTCCACGACCACCCAGATGACAGTAAAACCCTCAGAGGGGGGGAAGGTCAGTTATAAAGTCCATAGCCAAATGTGTCCAAGGAGCACTGGGAACCTCCAAAGGACAAAGCAACCCCGCAGCAGGAGTATGTGAGGACTTAGATCTAGCACATATAGTACATTGACGCACCCACTTAATGACCTCCTTCTGCCATCCAGGCCACCAAAAACTGCGACCCACCAGTCTCTTGGTCTCAGAGATTCCGGGATGACCTGCCAACCGAGACTCGTGACACTCAACAAACAAATCTCTCCTAAAGGTCCCAGGCACAAACAACCTCCCATGAGGAGTGTTAGATGGGGCATTCTCCTGTGCTTTAAGAATCTCATCTTCCAAAACGGAGTCCAAAGCAGCTATCACAACACCTTCTTGTAAAATGTTCTCCTCTTTCTCAGCACCGACTATGGGAGAAAAACTGCGAGACAAGGCATCCGCCTTAACATTCTTAGTACCAGGGATGTAAGTAACGGAGAAATTAAACCGCGAGAAAAACAGTGCCCACCTAGCCTGACGGGCATTCAGGCACTTGGCAGCATCAAGATATATCAGATTTTTATGATCCGTAAGAACCTGAACGGGAAATTCCGCACCTTCCAAGAAGTGGCGCCAGTGTTCAAATGCGAGTTTAATAGCCAATAATTCCCGATTACCAATATCGTAATTCAGTTCAGTCTCCGAAAATTTTTTTGAAAAAAAGGCTCAGGGATGTAATCCATCCCCGTTATCCTGAGACAATACTGTGCCAACCCCCACAGAGGAAGCATCAACCTCAACCAAAAACGGCTTAGTCACATCAGGCTGCATAAGGATGGGAGCAGAGGTGAACCTCTCCTTGAGATAAACAAAAGCTTCAATGGCCTCAGAAGACCACTGAACCGCATCAGCACCTTTCCTGGTGAGATCGGTCAGAGGTTTGACAATACTAGAAAAAATTTTTATGAATTTTCTGTAATAATTGGCGAAACCTAAAAACCTCTGTATCGATTTCAAACCAATAGGCCTAGGCCATTCCTGTACAGCTTGAACTTTAGCGGGTCCATCTCAAAACCATCGCTGGAGATAATGTAACCCAAAAAACTAATTCTCTGTACAGCGAACTCACATTTCTCCAGCTTAGCAAAAAGCGAATTGTCCATTAATAACTGTAATACCTCACGTACGCTCCGCCAATGAGACTCCAGATCCGGCGAATAAATCAAAATGTCATCCAAATACACAACCACATTTTTGCCGATCAAAGGTCTAAGGATGTCATTAATAAGATTCTGAAAAAATGCAGGAGCATTAGTAAGACCAAAAGGCATAACCAGATTCTCAAAATGACCCACAGGAGTCTTAAAAGCAGTCTTCCATTCGTCACCCTCCTTCATGCGCAACAGATTGTATGCCCCCTTAAGGTCAATTTTAGAGAACCACTTGGCCCCCATTAACTGGTTAAACAGATCAGGAATCAATGGCAGTGGGTAAGGATTGCGTACAGTAATTTTGTTAATCTCACGAAAATCCAGACAAGGACGTAAACCGCCGTCCTTTTTTTTTACAAAAAAAAATCCAACCGCCACAGGAGACTTAGAGGGCCTAATGTGACCGGCGGCCAAACTTGTCTGTATGTATTCCTCCAAAGCCTTCCTCTCAGGAATAGTAAGGTTAAATAAACGACTTTTAGGAAGAGTCGCTCCAGGGACAAATTCAATAGAACAATCATAGTCTCTATGGGGAGGCAAAACCTGCGATTCCTTCTCAGAAAAAACTCTCCAAAAATCCTGAATAGGAACAGGCAATTCTCCCCTATCCAAAGCTGCAATACGCCCGTTACAACACTTGTCATAACATTTATGGCTCCAGGATTTAATTTCACTGGTAGACCAATCCAGTACAGGATTGTGAAATTTTAACCAGGGCAATCCCAATATTACTGGAGAAGGCAAGTTATTCAAAACTACCAAATCCAATTTCTCATGGTGAACACCATTAATAGTGAGAGGAAATTCACAGACCTTGAGAGTAATATTCTTCAAAGGGGAACCATCCACAGAAACCACAGCAATGGGGGATGATAAAGGTTCGGGTTTTAAATTGAGTCTTTCCAAGAATCCCCCATCAATTACATTCAGAGTAGACCCACAATCAACAAACACCCGAAATTCCATTAATTTTTCCTGAGCAATCGTGGAAGCAGCTAAAAATACACCCTTGGAATTTAAACAGGCAATACGGGCATGACTGACCATTTTTTTTTCTTTCTTCATACGAAGCTCACAGCCTTTAATCAAATGACCAGATTTTCCGCAATAGAAACACAAGCCTTCAAAAAATCTACGGTCTTTTTCTTGAGAGCGAGGTGCCACCGATCCAATCTCCATCGGTTCACCACTGTTAGTACACACATTCTCATAACCAGAAACTGACATAGCAGAGGATTTGCTCTCATTAACCCTTGCACACAGTCTCCTATCCACCCGTATAGCTAATTGCATAGCCTGTTGCAAATCTTCAGGTGTAGGATAAGCAATTAGCAGGTCTTTAACCCTTTCATTGAGCCCAGCAAGAAATAGACTTTTCAGAGCAGAATCGTTCCACCCTGTTTGAGTAGACCAACGACGGAAATGAGTACAATATTTTTCCACATTACCTGATCCCTGTTTCAAACGTCTCAACTCAGTCTCAGCTGATGCGACACGGTCAGGATCATCATATAATAGTCCCAAAGCAGAAAAAAAACTATCCACTGATCTGAAGCATGTATCACTAGGTTGCAAAGAAAAGGCCCACTCCTGAGGCTCTTTGCGCAAAAGTGACATTATGAACCCTACGCGCTGGGATTCATCCCCAGAGGACTTAGGTCTCAAACGAAAATACAATAAGCAAGCATTTTTAAATGAAAAAAATTCTCGGTGTTCACCAAAAAATAAATCCGGCAAACATACCTTAGGCTCCAAGAAATGTGCTCCAGGACAGTTACTCACGTGCTGACGGAGCTCGGCCACCTCCAGAGAGAGTCCCTGCAGGCGATGAACCAAATCCTGAACCGACACCATGATGGAACAGAAAAATCTTTCCTTAGAGAATTTGCAGGCTGGACTTACTGTTATGTTCTGCTACCAGAGCTAAGGAAAGAGAGGAGATCTGTCCCTACGATAGAACTCAGCTTAATCCCTACGATGTAACAGGGGACCTGATCCTGCGATCAGACCTGCTAAAGTCCTAAGCTAGTCTGTACGGAGACCTATAGATGTGGGGAAGGAATCCCTACAAGTACTAAGGACTGGGAGGAATATGGGACACCTCCTAACAGAAATAGTAGCAGACAGACGAACAAACAAAATATATAGAACATAGAGGTCCGTAGACCAAGCAAACTAACAGAGTTAGATACAGAGCACAGGCTAGCTAGAAAGTAGTTATACAATGAAGTCCAGCAAAGCCAGAAGGGGGGAGCAGGATTAAATAGGCCAACAAGGTCATGTGACCAGCAAAGGAAAAAACCTAAGAGCAAGGTTC
Organism: Phyllobates terribilis; assembly: GCF_046119375.1. Taxonomy (NCBI): domain Eukaryota; kingdom Metazoa; phylum Chordata; class Amphibia; order Anura; family Dendrobatidae; genus Phyllobates; species Phyllobates terribilis. The sequence continues at coordinate 319,720,245 of NW_027362764.1, read as the reverse complement.
TAACACTAGTCACCTCACCAGTGGATCAGCTAGAATGGAGATGCTGGGATTTATCCACGCCGATCTAGACACCTGACCAGTGAATCAGCTAGAGTGGAGATGCTGGGATATATCCACGCCGATATAGTCACCTCACCAGTGAATCAGCTAGAGTGGAGATGCTGGAATATATCCACGCCGATCTAGTCACCTCGGCAGTGAATCAGCTAGAGTGGAGATGCTGGAATATATCCACGCTGATCTAGTCACCTAACCAGTGAATCAGCTAGAGTGGGGATGCTGGGATATATCCTCGCCGATCTAGTCACCTCACCAGTGAATCAGCTAGAGTGGAGATGCTGGGATATATCTACGCTGATCTAGTCACTTCACCAGTGAATCAGCTAGAGTGGAGATGCTGGGATATATCCATGCCGATCTAGTCACCTCAGCAGTGAATCGTCTAGAGTGGAGATGCTGGGATATATCCACGCTGATCTAGTCACCTCACCAGTGAATCAGCTAGAGTGGGGATGCTGGGATATATCCACGCTGATCTAGTCACCTCAGCAGTGAACCGTCTGGAGTGGAGATGCTGGAATATATCCACGCTGATCTAGTCACCTCACCAGTGAATCAGCTAGAGGGGGGATGCTGGGATATATCCACGCTGATCTAGTCACCTCACCAGTGAATCAGCTAGAGTGGAGATGCTGGAATATATATAAACGCTGATCTAGTCACCTCACCAGTGAATCAGCTAGAGTGGAGATGCTGGGATATATCCACGCTGATCTAGTCACCTCACCAGTGAATCAGCTAGAGTGGGGATGCTGGGATATATCCACGCCTATCTAGTCACCTCACCAGTGAACCGTCTAGAGTGGAGATGCTGGGATATATCCACGCCGATCTAGTCACCTCAGCAGTGAATCAGCTAGAGTGGAGATGCTGGGATATATCCACGCTGATCTAGTCACCTCACCAGTGAATCGTCTAGAGTGGAGATGCTGGGATATATCCTCGCCGATCTAGTCACCTCACCAGTGAATCAGCTAGAGTGGAGATGCTGGGATATATCCACGCTGATCTAGTCACCTCACCAGTGAATCATCTAGAGTGGAGATGCTGGGATATATCCTCGCCAATCTAGTCACCTAACCAGTGAATCAGCTAGAGTGGAGATGCTGGGATATATCCATGCCGATCTAGTCACCTCAGCAGTGAATCAGCTAGAGTGGAGATGCTGGGATATATCCACGCCGATCTAGTCACCTCACCAGTGAATCCTCAAGAATGGAGATGCTGGGATATATCCTCGCTGATCTAGTCACCTCAGCAGTGAATCAGCTAGAGTGGAGATGCTGGGATATATCAACGCCAATCTAGTCACCTCAGCAGTGAACCGTCTAGAGTGGAGATGCTGGAATATATCCACGCCGATCTAGTCACCTCACCAGTGAATCAGCTAGAGTGGAGATGCTGGGATATATCCACGCCGATCTAGTCACCTCACCAGTGAATCAGCTAGGGTGGAGATGCTGGGATATATCCACGCTGATCTGGTCACCTCACCAGTGAATCAGCTAGAGTGGAGATGCTGGGATATATCCACGCTGATCTAGTCACCTCACCAGTGAATCAGCTAGAGTGGGGATGCTGGAATATATCCACGCTGATCTAGTCACCTCACCAGTGAATCAGCTAGAGTGGAGATGCTGGAATATATCCACGCTGATCTAGTCACTTCACCAGTGAATCAGCTAGAGTGGAGATGCTGGGATATATCCACGCTGATCTAGTCACCTCACCAGTGAATCAGCTAGAGTGGGGATGATGGGATATATCCACGCCGATCTAGTCACCTCACCAGTGAACCGTCTAGAGTGGGGATGCTGGAACATATCCTCGCCGATCTAGTCACCTCACCAGTGAATCAGCTAGAGTGGAGATGCTGGGATATATCCTCGCCAATCTAGTCACCTAACCAGTGAATCAGCTAGAGTGGAGATGCAGGGATATATCCACGCCGATCTAGTCACCTCAGCAGTGAATCAGCTAGAGTGGAGATGCTGGGATATATCCACGCTGATCTAGTCACCTCAGCAGTGAATCAGCTAGAGTGGAGATGCTGGGATATATCCACGCTGATCTAGTCACCTCAGCAGTGAATCAGCTAGAGTGGAGATGCAGGGATATATCCACGCTGATCTAGTCACCTCACCAGTGAATCGTCTAGAGTGGAGATGCTGGGATATATCCTCGCCAATCTAGTCGCCTCACCAGTGAATCAGCTAGAGTGGAGATGCTGGGATATATCCATGCCGATCTAGTCACCTCAACAGTGAATCAGCTATAGCGGAGATGCTGGGATATATCCACGCCGATCTAGTCACCTCACCAGTGAATCCTCTAGAATGGAGAAGCTGGGATATATCCTCGCCGATCTAGTCACCTCAGCAGTGAATCAGCTAGAGTGGAGATGCTGGGATATATCCACGCCAATCTAGTCACCTCAGCAGTGAACCGTCTAGAGTGGAGATGCTGGAATATATCCACGCTGATCTAGTCACCTCACCAGTGAATCAGCTAGAGTGGAGATGCTGGGATATATCCACGCTGATCTAGTCACCTCACCAGTGAATCAGCTAGAATGGAGATGCTGGGATATATCCACGCCGATCATGTCACCTCACCAGTGAATCAGCTAGAGTGGAGATGCTGGGATATATCCACGCTGATCTGGTCACCTCACCAGTGAATCAGCTAGAGTGGAGATGCTGGGATATATCCACGCTGATCTAGTCACCTCACCAGTGAATCAGCTAGAGTGGAGATACTGGTATATATCCATGCCGATCTAGTCACCTCACCAGTGAATCAGCTAGAGTGGAGATGCTGGGATATATCCACGCCGATCTAGTCACCTCAGCAGTGAATCAGCTAGAGTGGGGATGCTGGGATATATCTGACGCGCCCCCTGGGCCATATTCGTTAGTGGGAATATCCGGAGCCGGATCAGATGGGGGTTGTAGTCTTCCGAGTGGCTGTGACCCGGTCCGTGCCCAGGGTGTCAAACTGAGTTGTATGTCGCAGTCCTACAGATGTTATAAGTTCTTTATTGTCAACTACGCCACCCGTTGTGTTGCGGTCACTGTGGCCGCCGCTGCAGCAGGGTCCGCTGAGGCTGTTGGTGTAGGTGCAGCTTTGGTGATATAACCCCCAACGGGTGGGGTATAGCCTCAGGGGGATCAGGTGCAGAGGATGGGAGTTGTGGTGATGCAGTGTAGACGGCAATCAGAGACAGAGTCGGGTTATGCAGTTTAGGATGTTTTACTCACTGCTGATGTTCTGGTCACTCCAGCTTCGAGTGACCTCCCGAGCCGTGCTGCGTCCACCAGGTTCTGGATCCAGCCAACTCCCAAATAAGTCCGGAGCGTGACCCTGAGCTCTCCTTCAGTCCTTTCTCTGGCCGTCCCCACTATTGATCCACCCAGGTCCAGCTCCCTCGGGCCTTCTGTTGGGAGACCCTTGGCCTTGGGTTCCCTGACCCTCCTCGTGGTATGCCTTCGTGGTGGATGTGGTGGGTGACCGTGGCAAACGCTGCCCACGGTCTCCGGTCTCTGGCTGGGGAGTGTTTTTACCCCCACCAGCTTGGGTTCCGGTACCCTGGTGCCGACTCTTCACCCGGGGATTTAAGTTGGGATCTTGGAGTCCTTTTCTGCTGTTTCCCCCTCTGGGTCTCTCTCTCTTCTCCTCTCTCACTCTGGGTCTCTCTTCTCCTCTGCTCCTGACTTTCTCTCTGCAACTGACCCTGTTCTTAGTTGGTGCCCACCTTATATACACCCTCTATGTGTGAGCTCAGGTGACCAGCACCCAATGAGCTCCTATCTTTACCCAGGCTGCTCCCCCTATCTGCCCCTACACTACTTGGGATGTTCCACCCCCCTCCCACTCCAGCCAGGAACAGACTCGGTCGTACCTGCACATTTCTAAGTGGGAGTACCGTCGGTCTGCTCCTCGGAAATGGGATGTGTGTAGTGCATGCAGCCTACCGAGCCCAGGTCCACACTCCATCCTTACCCGGGAGTGGAATATCACACCTCTGGGTTGAGGTGCAATACCCCTGTAGCAGCCGAATCCTCAGGGTGCTACATTCCCCCCTGGTAAATCACAGCACGTCCTCGGGCTGTAAGACAAAAACAACACCAAAACATACAAAATTTTCATATAAACATATAAAACATATAAAACATTATATATATATAAAACTTTTCATATAACATTCTCGTCGTCTCTTGTTTCTGGTTCCTCCTCCGGACACTGTGCAACGTGTGTCCGGGAAAAGTGCGACAGTCTCTTAGAAAAACTGGTTTTCCTATAAAACCGGTAGGGGGCGCTTTAGGACGCGCAACTATATACAAGGGATATGGCCGCTCTCAGTCCTCGGCCAGTTAAGGAGGGAAAGGGAATGGCTGCTCACAGTCCTCAGCCTGTGGGATTAAGGGGTAAACGGGTAAACAGTTCACTCAGCTGGTCCCAACGGGGACTATATTTGCAGTAACAGTTTCTTTATACCCCGATCGGGTAACTATTTACAGCACCTACTCCGCTGTACTCAACAACGTCTTCCTCCTGCTCCTTCTTTGGGGATCTCAGCTTCAGACCCGTCCGGATCCTCTTGCTCTTCCTCCTCACATCGCAGCTCCTCCTCTGTCAGGCGATGCACATGGAGGGCGTAAGGTCCTTTGGCACACTTGTGCCGGGTAAAGGTGACCTCGTCCCCGATATAAAGGTCACGACCTCTGTGCCCCTCCGGCAGATGGGACTCCACATCTCTGCGCGTGACAAAGACGTCGCCGGGGGTGTTGTGGTCTCTGATGAAGCCCCACCCATGCTGCATGTTGAACTTAATTACAGTCCCGGTGGTGCGGGGACTGTGCGCTGCACGGGGGTCTCTCCTGGCCCGGCTCTTCTGCTCGGCGCTCCTTACTTGAGCCTGTTGTTCCCGGACCCGCCTCTCTCTCCGCTCCCTCGCAAACTCCTCGAGCTGCTGTCGGCAGCACTCAGCACGCTCCGCTGCAGCTGCCCTGGTTTCTTGAGTGAACCCCATTAGGTCTTCTCCGGTGGGGTCCCACTCAAATTGGGTCTCTTCAAGCGGGGGCGAGATCCTTATCACGGGCTTCGGAGCCGGAATCAGGGGTGCACACATGGCCCCAACTCTCCTCTGGTGCTCCAGTTCATAATATCTCTGGGGCCAGATGAAAGGCTGCCCGTCCGGCCACGTGTGCTGGGCAAACAAGTCCTCTCCCAGACGCGGCACCCTTGGTTTTACGGGTGCGGGCGCGGTGGTGGTGGCGCCCGGGTTGCCCAGGCCTTGCGGCCGGGCCTGGGGCACCTGGAAGGTGAAGGGCACCGTCAGGACGGCGGCACCCTGGGCTACCTGGCCTTGCGGCCAGGCCGGAGGCTCCGCGGAGGTAGGGGGCGCTGTTGGTGATGCGACGCCCGGGAATTCTAGGCCCTGCGACCAGGCTGGTGTTACTTCCTGTTTTGCCACGCTCGGGGTCGGTGCACATGGCGTCACAGGGGTCGCGGCGGCGGCTTCCGGTTGGGGCCTAGTCTGCGTCGGTGACATGGCGTTTTCGGGCACAGCAGGGGGACTTTCGGGCTCTGCGACGGGGAGCTGGGGCAGGTAAGCGGTGTCCCGGCTTGGGGTATAGACGTCCCCTTTACCTGCCTCCATGCGTTCGGCTCCCTTCTCGGCGCCGTCTCCGGCCTTGGGTCATCCCGCGCCATCCTCAGAGGCGGTCTGTCTCCTCATCTTGGCTGGCGTGCTCCGGGTCTTGGTTTGCTGGGCCATCTCTCGGCTCCACTCCGCCAATGTCTCTCGCTGTACCCGGGCCATCCTCCGTGCGAGGCCCTCCAGGGCAGTCTGTGCACACTCCCGGTCTCGGGGGAGCTGTGCGAGGACCTCCACTAGGCCTAGTGGGGTCGTGGCTTCCAGCAGGCTCCTGACCAACGGGTCGGTGCTGCTTTGCTCTTCTTCCAGCAGGCTCCTGGCCAGCGGGCCGGTGCTGCTCTGCTCTCTGGACATATCCGGGAGAGCTTCTCTGCTACTCCTCTCCAGGCTTCCTGCCTCCGGGTGCGCTCGCTCCAGACTGCTCCAGGCGGCACCCATCTTCGTTCTTTTCTTCAGGCACGCAGTACCCGGGTGTTGCGGGCACGTAATCCTGCCGACTACGCCAAAGTTGACGCGCCCCCTGGGCCATATTCGTTAGTGGGAATATCCGGAGCCGGATCAGATGGGGGTTGTAGTCTTCCGAGTGGCTGTGACCCGGTCCGTGCCCAGGGTGTCAAACTGAGTTGTATGTCGCAGTCCTACAGATGTTATAAGTTCTTTATTGTCGACTACGCCACCCGTTGTGTTGCGGTCACTGTGGCCGCCGCTGCAGCAGGGTCCGCTGAGGCTGTTGGTGTAGGTGCAGCTTTGGTGATATAACCCCCAACGGGTGGGGTATAGCCTCAGGGGGATCAGGTGCAGAGGATGGGAGTTGTGGTGATGCAGTGTAGACGGCAATCAGAGACAGAGTCGGGTTATGCAGTTTAGGATGTTTTACTCACTGCTGATGTTCTGGTCACTCCAGCTTCGAGTGACCTCCCGAGCCGTGCTGCGTCCACCAGGTTCTGGATCCAGCCAACTCCCAAATAAGTCCGGAGCGTGACCCTGAGCTCTCCTTCAGTCCTTTCTCTGGCCGTCCCCACTATTGATCCACCCAGGTCCAGCTCCCTCGGGCCTTCTGTTGGGAGACCCTTGGCCTTGGGTTCCCTGACCCTCCTCGTGGTATGCCTTCGTGGTGGATGTGGTGGGTGACCGTGGCAAACGCTGCCCACGGTCTCCGGTCTCTGGCTGGGGAGTGTTTTTACCCCCACCAGCTTGGGTTCCGGTACCCTGGTGCCGACTCTTCACCCGGGGATTTAAGTTGGGATCTTGGAGTCCTTTTCTGCTGTTTCCCCCTCTGGGTCTCTCTCTCTTCTCCTCTCTCACTCTGGGTCTCTCTTCTCCTCTGCTCCTGACTTTCTCTCTGCAACTGACCCTGTTCTTAGTTGGTGCCCACCTTATATACACCCTCTATGTGTGAGCTCAGGTGACCAGCACCCAATGAGCTCCTATCTTTACCCAGGCTGCTCCCCCTATCTGCCCCTACACTACTTGGGATGTTCCACCCCCCTCCCACTCCAGCCAGGAACAGACTCGGTCGTACCTGCACATTTCTAAGTGGGAGTACCGTCGGTCTGCTCCTCGGAAATGGGATGTGTGTAGTGCATGCAGCCTACCGAGCCCAGGTCCACACTCCATCCTTACCCGGGAGTGGAATATCACACCTCTGGGTTGAGGTGCAATACCCCTGTAGCAGCCGAATCCTCAGGGTGCTACATATCCACGCCAATCTAGTCACCTCACCAGTGAATCGTCTAGAGTGGAGATGCTGGGATATATCCATGCCGATATAGTAACCTCACCAGTGAATCAGCTAGAGTGGGGATGCTGGGATATATCCACGCTGATCTAGTCACCTCACCAGTGAATCTGCTAGAGTGGAGATGCTGGAATATATCCATGCTGATCTAGTCACCTCACCAGTGAATCAGTTAGAGTGGAGATGCTGGGATATATCCACGCTGATCTAGTCACCTCACCAGTGAATGAGCTACAGTGGGGATGCTGGGATATATCCACGCCTATCTAGTCACCTCACCAGTGAACCGTCTAGAGTGGAGATGCTGGAATATATCCACGCTGATCTAGTCACCTCACCAGTGAATCAGCTAGAGTGGAGATGCTGGGATATATCCTCGCAGATCTAGTCACCTCACCAGTGAATCAGCTAGAGTGGGGATGCTGGGATATATCCACGCTGATCTAGTCACCTCACCAGTGAATCAGCTAGAGTGGAGATGCTGGGATATATCCATGCCGATCTAGTCACCTCAGCAGTGAATCGTCTAGAGTGGAGATACTGGGATATATCCACGCTGATCTAGTCACCTCACCAGTGAATCAGCTAGAGTGGAGATGCTGGGATATATCCACGCTGATCTAGTCACCTCAGCAGTGAACCGTCTGGAGTGGAAATGCTGGAATATATCCACGCTGATCTAGTCACCTCACCAGTGAATCAGCTAGAGTGGGGATGCTGAGATATATCCACGCTGATCTAGTCACCTCACCAGTGAATCAGCTAGAGTGGAGATGCTGGAATATATATAAAAGCTGATCTAGTCACCTCACCAGTGAATCAGCTAGAGTGGAGATGCTGGGATATATCCACGCTGATCTAGTCACCTCACCAGTGAATCAGCTAGAGTGGGGATGCTGGGATATATCCACGCCGATCTAGTCACCTCATCAGTGAACCGTCTAGAGTGGAGATGCTGGGATATATCCACGCCGATCTAGTCACCTCAGCAGTGAATCAGCTAGAGTGGAGATGCTGGGATATATCCATGCCGATCTAGTCACCTCACCAGTGAATCGTCTAGAGTGGAGATGCTGGGATATATCCTCACCAATCTAGTCACCTCACCAGTGAATCATCTAGAGTGGAGATGCTGGGATATATCCTTGACGATCTAGTCACCTCACCAGTGAATCAGCTAGAGTGGAGATGCTGGGATATATCCACGCTGATCTAGTCACCTCACCAGTGAATCATCTAGAGTGGAGATGCTGGGATATATCCTCGCCAATCTAGTCACCTCACCAGTGAATCAGCTAGAGTGGAGATGCTGGGATATATCCATGCCGATCTAGTCACCTCACCAGTGAATCAGCTAGAGTGGAGATGCTGGGATATATCCACGCTGATCTAGTCACCTCAGCAGTGAATCAGCTAGAGTGGAGATGCTGGGATATATCCACGCTGATCTAGTCACCTCAGCAGTGAATCAGCTAGAGTGGAGATGCTGGAATATATCCACGCCGATCTAGTCACCTCACCAGTGAATCGTCTAGAGTGGAGATGCTGGGATATATCCTCGCCAATCTAGTCACCTCAGCAGTGAATTAGCTAGAGTGGAGATGCTGGAATATATCCATGCCGATCTAGTCACCTCACCAGTGAATCCTCTAGAATGGAGATGCGGGGATATATCCACGCTGATCTAGTCACCTCACCAGTGAATCGTCTAGAGTGGAGATGCTGGGATATATCCTCGCCAATCTAGTCACCTCACCAGTGAATCAGCTAGAGTGGAGATGCTGGGATATATCCACGCCGATCTAGTCACCTCACCAGGGAATCAGCAAGATTGGAGATGCTGGGATATATCCACGCCGATCTAGTCACCTCACCAGTGAACCGTCTAGAGTGGAGATGCTGGGATATATCCTCGCCGATCTAGTCACCTCACCAGTGAATCAGCTAGAGTGGGGATGCTGGGATATATCCACGCTGATCTAGTCACCTCACCAGTGAATCAGCTAGAGTGGAGATGCTGGGATATATCCACGCTGATCTAGTCACCTCACCAGTGAATCGTCTAGAGTGGAGATGCTGGGATATATCCTCGCCAATCTAGTCACCTCACCAGTGAATCATCTAGAGTGGAGATGCTGGGATATATCCTCGCCGATCTAGTCACCTCACCAGTGAATCAGCTAGAGTGGAGATGCTGGGATATATCCACGCTGATATAGTCACCTCACCAGTGAATCGTCTAGAGTGGAGATGCTGGGATATATCCTCGCCAATCTAGTCACCTCACCAGTGAATCAGCTAGAGTGGAGATGCTGGGATATATCCATGCCGATCTAGTCACCTCAGCAGTGAATCAGCTAGAGTGGAGATGTTGGGATATATCCACGCTGATCTAGTCACCTCAGCAGTGAATCAGCTAGAGTGGAGATGCTGGGATATATCCACGCTGATCTAGTCACCTCAGCAGTGAATCAGCTAGAGTGGAGATGCTGGAATATATCCACGCCGATCTAGTCACCTCACCAGTGAATCGTCTAGAGTGGAGATGCTGGGATATATCCTCGCCAATCTAGTCACCTCACCAGTGAATCAGCTAGAGTGGAGATGCTGGGATATATCCATGCCGATCTAGTCACCTCACCAGTGAATCCTCTAGAATGGAGATGCGGGGATATATCCACGCTGATCTAGTCACCTCACCAGTGAATCGTCTAGAGTGGAGATGCTGGGAAATATCCTCGCCAATCTAGTCACCTCACCAGTGAATCAGCTAGAGTGGAGATGCTGAGATATATCCACGCCGATCTAGTCACCTCACCAGGGAATCAGCAAGATTGGAGATGTTGGGATATATCCACGCCGATCTAGTCACCTCACCAGTGAACCGTCTAGAGTGGAGATGCTGCGATATATCCTCGCCGATCTAGTCACCTCACCAGTGAATCAGCTAGAGTGGGGATGCTAGGATATATCCACGCTGATCTAGTCACATCACCAGTGAATCAGCTAGAGTGGAGATGCTGGAATATATCCACGCTGATCTAGTCACCTCACCAGTGAATCAGCTAGAGTGGGGATGCTGGGATATATCCACGCTGATCTAGTCACCTCAGCAGTGAATCAGCTAGAGTGGAGATGCTGGGATATATCCACGCTGATCTAGTCACCTCAGCAGTGAATCAGCTAGAGTGGAGATGCTGGGATATATCCTCGCCAATCTAGTCACCTCACCAGTGAATCGTCTAGAGTGGAGATGCTGGGATATATCCACGCTGATCTAGTCACCTCAGCAGTGAATCAGCTAGAGTGGAGATGCTGGGATATATCCACGCTGATCTAGTCACCTCAGCAGTGAATCAGCTAGAGTGGAGATGCTGGAATATATCCACGCCGATCTAGTCACCTCACCAGTGAATCGTCTAGAGTGGAGATGCTGGGATATATCCTCGCCAATCTAGTCACCTCACCAGTGAATCAGCTAGATTGGAGATGCTGGGATATATCCACGCCGATCTAGTCACCTCACCAGGGAATCAGCAAGATTGGAGATGCTGGGATATATCCACGCCGATCTAGTCACCTCACCAGTGAACCGTCTAGAGTGGAGATGCTGGGATATATCCTCGCCGATCTAGTCACCTCACCAGTGAATCAGCTAGAGTGGGGATGCTGGGATATATCCAAGCTGATCTAGTCACCTCAACAGTGAATCAGCTAGAGTGGAGATGCTGGAATATATCCACGCTGATCTAGTCACCTCACCAGTGAATCAGCTAGAGTGGGGATGCTGGGATATATCCACGCTGATCTAGTCACCTCAGCAGTGAATCAGCTAGAGTGGAGATGCTGGGATATATCCACGCTGATCTAGTCATCTCAGCAGTGAATCAGCTAGAGTGGGGATGCTGGGATATATCCACGCTGATCTAGTCACCTCAGCAGTGAATCAGCTAGAGTGGAGATGCTGGGATATATCCGCCGATCTAGTCACCTCACCAGTGAATCAGCTAGAGTGGAGATGCTGGGATATATCCGCCGATCTAGTCACCTCACCAGTGAATCAGCTAGAGTGGAGATGCTGGGATATATCCATGCCGATCTAGTCACCTCACCAGTGAATCAGCTAGAGTGGAGATGCTGGGATATATCCACGCTGATCTAGTCACCTCACCAGTGAATCAGCTAGAGTGGAGATGCTGGGATATATCCACGCTGATCTAGTCACCTCACCAGTGAATCAGCTAGAATGGAGATGCTGGGATATATCCACGCCGAACTAGTCACCTCACCAGTGAATCAGCTAGAGTGGAGATGCTGGGATATATCCACGCTGATCTAGTCACCTCACCAGTGAATCAGCTAGAGGGGAGATGCTGGAATATATCCACGCCGATCTAGTCACCTCACTAGTGAATCAGCTAGAGTGGAGATGCTGGAATATATCCATGCTGATCTAGTCACCTCACCAGTGAATCAGCTAGAGTGGAGATGCTGGGATATATCCTCGCCCATCTAGTCACCTCACCAGTGAATCAGCTAGAGTGGAGATGCTGGGATATATCCATGCCGATCTAGTCACCTCACCAGTGAATCAGCTAGAGTGGAGATGCTGGGATATATCCACGCTGATCTAGTCACCTCAGCAGTGAATCAGCTAGAGTGGAGATGCTGGGATATATCCACGCTGATCTAGTCACCTCAGCAGTGAATCAGCTAGAGTGGAGATGCTGGAATATATCCACGCCGATCTAGTCACCTCACCAGTGAATCGTCTAGAGTGGAGATGCTGGGATATATCCTCGCCAATCTAGTCACCTCAGCAGTGAATTAGCTAGAGTGGAGATGCTGGAATATATCCATGCCGATCTAGTCACCTCACCAGTGAATCCTCTAGAATGGAGATGCGGGGATATATCCACGCTGATCTAGTCACCTCACCAGTGAATCGTCTAGAGTGGAGATGCTGGGATATATCCTCGCCAATCTAGTCACCTCACCAGTGAATCAGCTAGAGTGGAGATGCTGGGATATATCCACGCCGATCTAGTCACCTCACCAGGGAATCAGCAAGATTGGAGATGCTGGGATATATCCACGCCGATCTAGTCACCTCACCAGTGAACCGTCTAGAGTGGAGATGCTGGGATATATCCTCGCCGATCTAGTCACCTCACCAGTGAATCAGCTAGAGTGGGGATGCTGGGATATATCCACGCTGATCTAGTCACCTCACCAGTGAATCAGCTAGAGTGGAGATGCTGGGATATATCCACGCTGATCTAATCACCTCACCAGTGAATCGTCTAGAGTGGAGATGCTGGGATATATCCTCGCCAATCTAGTCACCTCACCAGGGAATCATCTAGAGTGGAGATGCTGGGATATATCCTCGCCGATCTAGTCACCTCACCAGTGAATCAGCTAGAGTGGAGATGCTGGGATATATCCACGCTGATATAGTCACCTCACCAGTGAATCGTCTAGAGTGGAGATGCTGGGATATATCCTCGCCAATCTAGTCACCTCACCAGTGAATCAGCTAGAGTGGAGATGCTGGGATATATCCTTGCCGATCTAGTCACCTCAGCAGTGAATCAGCTAGAGTGGAGATGCTGGGATATATCCACGCTGATCTAGTCACCTCAGCAGTGAATCAGCTAGAGTGGAGATGCTGGGATATATCCACGCTGATCTAGTCACCTCAGCAGTGAATCAGCTAGAGTGGAGATGCTGGAATATATCCACGCCGATCTAGTCACCTCACCAGTGAATCGTCTAGAGTGGAGATGCTGGGATATATCCTCGCCAATCTAGTCACCTCACCAGTGAATCAGCTAGAGTGGAGATGCTGGGATATATCCATGCCGATCTAGTCACCTCACCAGTGACTCCTCTAGAATGGAGATGCGGGGATATATCCACGCTGATCTAGTCACCTCACCAGTGAATCGTCTAGAGTGGAGATGCTGGGAAATATCCTCGCCAATCTAGTCACCTCACCAGTGAATCAGCTAGAGTGGAGATGCTGAGATATATCCACGCCGATCTAGTCACCTCACCAGGGAATCAGCAAGATTGGAGATGTTGGGATATATCCACGCCGATCTAGTCACCTCACCAGTGAACCGTCTAGAGTGGAGATGCTGCGATATATCCTCGCCGATCTAGTCACCTCACCAGTGAATCAGCTAGAGTGGGGATGCTAGGATATATCCACGCTGATCTAGTCACATCACCAGTGAATCAGCTAGAGTGGAGATGCTGGAATATATCCACGCTGATCTAGTCACCTCACCAGTGAATCAGCTAGAGTGGGGATGCTGGGATATATCCACGCTGATCTAGTCACCTCAGCAGTGAATCAGCTAGAGTGGAGATGCTGGGATATATCCACGCTGATCTAGTCACCTCAGCAGTGAATCAGCTAGAGTGGAGATGCTGGGATATATCCTCGCCAATCTAGTCACCTCACCAGTGAATCGTCTAGAGTGGAGATGCTGGGATATATCCTTGCCAATCTAGTCACCTCACCAGTGAATCAGCTAGAGTGGAGATGCTGGGATATATCCACGCCGATCTAGTCACCTCAGCAGTGAATCAGCTAGAGTGGAGATGCTGGGATATATCCACGCTGATCTAGTCACCTCAGCAGTGAATCAGCTAGAGTGGAGATGCTGGGATATATCCACGCTGATCTAGTCACCTCAGCAGTGAATCAGCTAGAGTGGAGATGCTGGAATATATCCACGCCGATCTAGTCACCTCACCAGTGAATCGTCTAGAGTGGAGATGCTGGGATATATCCTCGCCAATCTAGTCACCTCACCAGTGAATCAGCTAGAGTGGAGATGCTGGGATATATCCACGCCGATCTAGTCACCTCACCAGGGAATCAGCAAGATTGGAGATGCTGGGATATATCCACGCCGATCTAGTCACCTCACCAGTGAACCGTCTAGAGTGGAGATGCTGGGATATATCCTCGCCGATCTAGTCACCTCACCAGTGAATCAGCGAGAGTGGGGATGCTGGGATATATCCAAGCTGATCTAGTCACCTCAACAGTGAATCAGCTAGAGTGGAGATGCTGGAATATATCCACGCTGATCTAGTCACCTCACCAGTGAATCAGCTAGAGTGGGGATGCTGGGATATATCCACGCTGATCTAGTCACCTCAGCAGTGAATCAGCTAGAGTGGAGATGCTGGGATATATCCACGCTGATCTAGTCATCTCAGCAGTGAATCAGCTAGAGTGGGGATGCTGGGATATATCCACGCTGATCTAGTCACCTCAGCAGTGAATCAGCTAGAGTGGAGATGCTGGGATATATCCGCCGATCTAGTCACCTCACCAGTGAATCAGCTAGAGTGGAGATGCTGGGATATATCCGCCGATCTAGTCACCTCACCAGTGAATCAGCTAGAGTGGAGATGCTGGGATATATCCATGCCGATCTAGTCACCTCACCAGTGAATCAGCTAGAGTGGAGATGCTGGGATATATCCACGCCGAACTAGTCACCTCACCAGTGAATCAGCTAGAGTGGAGATGCTGGGATATATCCACGCTGATCTAGTCACCTCACCAGTGAATCAGCTAGAGGGGAGATGCTGGAATATATCCACGCCGATCTAGTCACCTCACTAGTGAATCAGCTAGAGTGGAGATGCTGGAATATATCCATGCTGATCTAGTCACCTCACCAGTGAATCAGCTAGAGTGGAGATGCTGGGATATATCCTCGCCCATCTAGTCACCTAACCAGTGAATCAGCTAGAGTGGAGATGCTGGGATATATCCATGCCGATCTAGTCACCTCACCAGTGAATCGTCTACAGTGGAGATGCTGGGATATATCCTCGCCAATCTAGTCACCTCAGCAGTGAATCAGCTAGAGTGGAGATGCTGGGATATATCCACGCCGATCTAGTCACCTCACCAGTGAATCGTCTAGAGTGGAGATGCTGGGATATATCCTCGCCAATCTAGTCACCTCACCAGTGAATCAGCTAGAGTGGAGATGCTGGGATATATCCACGCCGATCTAGTCACCTCACCAGGGAATCAGCAAGATTGGAGATGCTGGGATATATCCACGCCGATCTAGTCACCTCACCAGTGAACCGTCTAGAGTGGAGATGCTGGGATATATCCTCGCCGATCTAGTCACCTCACCAGTGAATCAGCTAGAGTGGGGATGCTGGGATATATCCAAGCTGATCTAGTCACCTCAACAGTGAATCAGCTAGAGTGGAGATGCTGGAATATATCCACGCTGATCTAGTCACCTCACCAGTGAATCAGCTAGAGTGGGGATGCTGGGATATATCCACGCTGATCTAGTCACCTCAGCAGTGAATCAGCTAGAGTGGAGATGCTGGGATATATCCACGCTGATCTAGTCATCTCAGCAGTGAATCAGCTAGAGTGGGGATGCTGGGATATATCCACGCTGATCTAGTCACCTCAGCAGTGAATCAGCTAGAGTGGAGATGCTGGGATATATCCGCCGATCTAGTCACCTCACCAGTGAATCAGCTAGAGTGGAGATGCTGGGATATATCCGCCGATCTAGTCACCTCACCAGTGAATCAGCTAGAGTGGAGATGCTGGGATATATCCATGCCGATCTAGTCACCTCACCAGTGAATCAGCTAGAGTGGAGATGCTGGGATATATCCACGCCGAACTAGTCACCTCACCAGTGAATCAGCTAGAGTGGAGATGCTGGGATATATCCACGCTGATCTAGTCACCTCACCAGTGAATCAGCTAGAGGGGAGATGCTGGAATATATCCACGCCGATCTAGTCACCTCACTAGTGAATCAGCTAGAGTGGAGATGCTGGAATATATCCATGCTGATCTAGTCACCTCACCAGTGAATCAGCTAGAGTGGAGATGCTGGGATATATCCTCGCCCATCTAGTCACCTAACCAGTGAATCAGCTAGAGTGGAGATGCTGGGATATATCCATGCCGATCTAGTCACCTCACCAGTGAATCGTCTACAGTGGAGATGCTGGGATATATCCTCGCCAATCTAGTCACCTCAGCAGTGAATCAGCTAGAGTGGAGATGCTGGGATATATCCACGCTGATCTAGTCATCTCAGCAGTGAATCAGCTAGAGTGGGGATGCTGGGATATATCCACGCTGATCTAGTCACCTCAGCAGTGAATCAGCTAGAGTGGAGATGCTGGGATATATCCGCCGATCTAGTCACCTCACCAGTGAATCAGCTAGAGTGGAGATGCTGGGATATATCCGCCGATCTAGTCACCTCACCAGTGAATCAGCTAGAGTGGAGATGCTGGGATATATCCATGCCGATCTAGTCACCTCACCAGTGAATCAGCTAGAGTGGAGATGCTGGGATATATCCACGCCGAACTAGTCACCTCACCAGTGAATCAGCTAGAGTGGAGATGCTGGGATATATCCACGCTGATCTAGTCACCTCACCAGTGAATCAGCTAGAGGGGAGATGCTGGAATATATCCACGCCGATCTAGTCACCTCACTAGTGAATCAGCTAGAGTGGAGATGCTGGAATATATCCATGCTGATCTAGTCACCTCACCAGTGAATCAGCTAGAGTGGAGATGCTGGGATATATCCTCGCCCATCTAGTCACCTAACCAGTGAATCAGCTAGAGTGGAGATGCTGGGATATATCCATGCCGATCTAGTCACCTCACCAGTGAATCGTCTACAGTGGAGATGCTGGGATATATCCTCGCCAATCTAGTCACCTCAGCAGTGAATCAGCTAGAGTGGAGATGCTGGGATATATCCACGCCGATCTAGTCACCTCACCAGTGAATCGTCTAGAGTGGAGATGCTGGGATATATCCTCGCCGATCTAGTCACCTCAGCAGTGAATCAGCTAGACTGGAGATGCTGGGATATATCCACGCCGATCTAGTCACCTCACCAGTGAATCGTCTAGAGTGGAGATGCTGGGATATATCCTTGCCAATCTAGTCACCTCACCAGTGAATCAGCTAGAGTGGAGATGCTGGGATATATCCACGCTGATCTAGTCACCTCAGCAGTGAATCAGCTAGAGTGGAGATGCTGGGATATATCCACGCCGATCTAGTCACCTCACCAGTGAATCGTCTAGAGTGGAGATGCTGGGATATATCCTCGCCAATCTAGTCACCTCACCAGTGAATCAGCTAGAGTGGAGATGCTGGGATATATCCACGCCGATCTAGTCACCTCACCAGGGAATCAGCAAGATTGGAGATGCTGGGATATATCCACGCCGATCTAGTCACCTCACCAGTGAACCGTCTAGAGTGGAGATGCTGGGATATATCCTCGCCGATCTAGTCACCTCACCAGTGAATCAGCTAGAGTGGGGATGCTGGGATATATCCAAGCTGATCTAGTCACCTCACCAGTGAATCAGCTAGAGTGGAGATGCTGGAATATATCCACGCTGATCTAGTCACCTCACCAGTGAATCAGCTAGAGTGGGGATGCTGGGATATATCCACGCTGATCTAGTCACCTCAGCAGTGAATCAGCTAGAGTGGAGATGCTGGGATATATCCGCCGATCTAGTCACCTCACCAGTGAATCAGCTAGAGTGGAGATGCTTTGATATATCCGCCGATCTAGTCACCTCAGCAGTGAATCAGCTAGACTGGAGATGCTGGGATATATCCACGCCGATCTAGTCACCTCACCAGTGAATCAGCTAGAGTGGCGATGCTGGGATATATCCACGCTGATCTAGTCACCTCACCAGTGAATCGTCTAGAGTGGAGATGCTGGAATATATCCATGCCGATCTAGTCACCTCACCAGTGAATCGTCTAGAGTGGAGATGCTGGGATATATCCTCGCCAATCTAGTCACCTCACCAGTGAATCAGCTAGAGTGGAGATGCTGGGATATATCCACGCCGATCTAGTCACCTCACCAGTGAATCCTCTAGAATGGAGATGCGGGGATATATCCACGCTGATCTAGTCACCTCACCAGTGAATCGTGTAGAGTGGAGATGCTGGGATATATCCTCGCCAATCTAGTCACCTCACCAGTGAATCAGCTAGAGTGGAAATGCTGGGATATATCCACGCCGAACTAGTCACCTCACCAGGGAATCAGCAAGATTGGAGATGCTGGGATATATCCACGTCGATCTAGTCACCTCACCAGTGAACCGTCTAGAGTGGAGATGCTGGGATATATCCTCGCCGATCTAGTCACCTCACCAGTGAATCAGCTAGAGTGGGGATGATGGGATATATCCACGCTGATCTAGTCACCTCACCAGTGAATCAGCTAGAGTGGAGATGCTGGAATTTATCCACGCTGATCTAGTCACCTCACAAGTGAATCAGCTAGAGTGGGGATGCTGGGATATATCCACGCTGATCTAGTCACCTCAGCAGTGAATCAGCTAGAGTGGAGATGCTGGGATATATCCACGCTGATCTAGTCACCTCAGCAGTGAATCAGCTAGAGTGGAGATGCTGGGATATATCCACGCTGATCTAGTCACCTCAGCAGTGAATCAGCTAGAGTGGAGATGGTGGGATATATCCACGCTGATCTAGTCACCTCACCAGTGAATCAGCTAGAGTGGGGATGCAGGGATATATCCACGCTGATCTAGTCAGCTCACCAGTGAATCAGCTAGAGTGGAGATGCTGGAATATATCCACGCTGATCTAGTCACCTCACCAGTGAATCAGCTAGAGCGGAGATGCTGGGATATATCCACGCTGATCTAGTCACCTCACTAGTGAATCATCTAGAGTGGGGATGCTGGGATATATCCACGCTGATCTAGTCACCTCACCAGTGAACCGTCTAGAGTGGAGATGCTGGGATATATCCACGCCGATCTAGTCACCTCAGCAGTGAATCAGCTAGAGTGGAGATGCTGGGATATATCCACGCCGATCTAGTCACCTCACCAGTGAATCAGCTAGAGTGGGGATGCTGGGATATATCCACGCTGATCTAGTCACCTCAGCAGTGAACCGTCTAGAGTGGAGATGCTGGAATATATCCACGCTGATCTAGTCACCTCACCAGTGAATCAGCTAGAGTGGGGATGCTGGAATATATCCACGCTGATCTAGTCACCTCTGCAGTGAATCAGCTAGAGTGGAGATGGTGGGATATATCCACGCCGATCTAGTCACCTCACCAGTGAATCGTCTAGAGTGGAGATGCTGGAATATATCCACGCCGATCTAGTCACCTCACCAGTGAATCGTCTAGAGTGGAGATGCAGGGATATATCCTCGCCAACCTAGTCACCTCACCAGTGAATCAGCTAGAGTGGAGATGCTGGGATATATCCATGCCGATCTAGTCACCTCACCAGTGAATCCTCTAGAATTGAGATGCGGGGATATATCCACGCTGATCTAGTCACCTCACCAGTGAATCGTGTAGAGTGGAGATGCTGGGATATATCCTCGCCAATCTAGTCACCTCACTAGTGAATCAGCTAGAGTGGAAATGCTGGGATATATCCACGCCGAACTAGTCACCTCACCAGGGAATCAGCAAGATTGGAGATGCTGTGATATATCCACGTCAATCTAGTCACCTCACCAGTGAACCGTCTAGAGTGGAGATGCTGGGATATATCCTCGCCGATCTAGTCACCTCACCAGTGAATCAGCTAGAGTGGAGATGCTGGAATTTATCCACGCTGATCTAGTCACCTCACAAGTGAATCAGCTAGAGTGGGGATGCTGGGATATATCCACGCTGTTCTAGTCACCTCAGCAGTGAATCAGCTAGAGTGGAGATGCTGGGATATATCCACGCTGATCTAGTCACCTCAGCAGTGAATCAGCTAGAGTGGAGATGCTGGGATATATCCACGCTGATCTAGTCACCTCAGCAGTGAATCAGCTAGAGTGGAGATGGTGGGATATATCCACGCTGATCTAGTCACCTCACCAGTGAATCAGCTAGAGTGGGGATGCAGGGATATATCCACGCTGATCTAGTCACCTCACCAGTGAATCAGCTAGAGTGGAGATGCTGGAATATATCCACGCTGATCTAGTCACCTCACCAGTGAATCAGCTAGAGTGGAGATGCTGGGATATATCCACGCTGATCTAGTCACCTCACCAGTGAATCATCTAGAGTGGGGATGCTGGGATATATCCACGCTGATCTAGTCACCTCACCAGTGAACCGTCTAGAGTGGAGATGCTGGGATATATCCACGCCGATCTAGTCACCTCAGCAGTGAATCAGCTAGAGTGGAGATGCTGGGATATATCCACGCCGATCTAGACACCTCACCAGTGAATCAGCTAGAGTGGGGATGCTGGGATATATCCACGCTGATCTAGTCACCTCAGCAGTGAACCGTCTAGAGTGGAGATGCTGGAATATATCCACGCTGATCTAGTCACCTCACCAGTGAATCAGCTAGAGTGGGGATGCTGGGATATATCCACGCTGATCTAGTCACCTCAGCAGTGAACCGTCTAGAGTGGAGATGCTGGAATATATCCACGCTGATCTAGTCACCTCACCAGTGAATCAGCTAGAGTGGGGATTCTGGGATATATCCACGCTGATCTAGTCACCTTACCAGTGAATCAGCTAGAGTGGAGATGCTGGAATATATCCACGCTGATCTAGTCACCTCACCAGTGAATCAGCTAGAGTGGGGATGCTGGGATATATCCACGCTGATCTAGTCACCTCAGCAGTGAATCAGCTAGAGTGGAGATGCTGGGATATATCCACTCTGATCTAGTCACCTCACCAGTGAATCGTCTAGAGTAGAGATGCTGGGATATATCCTCGCCAATCTAGTCACCTCACCAGTGAATCAGCTAGAGTGGAGATGCTGGGATATATCCACGCCGATCTAGTCACCTCACCAGGGAATCAGCAAGATTGGAGATGCTGGGATATATCCACGCCGACCTAGTCACCTCACCAGTGAAGCGTCTAGAGTGGAGATGCTGGGATATATCCTCGCCGATCTAGTCACCTCACCAGTGAATCAGCTAGAGTGGGGATGCTGGGATATATCCACGCTGATGTAGTCACCTCACCAGTGAATCAGCTAGAGTGGAGATGCTGGAATATATCCACGCTGATCTAGTCACCTCACCAGTGAATCAGCTAGAGTGGAGATGCTGGGATATATCCTCGCCAATCTAGTCACCTCACCAGTGAATCAGCTAGAGTGGAGATGCTGGGATATATCCATGCCGATCTAGTCACCTCAGCAGTGAATCAGCTAGAGTGGAGATGCTGGGATATATCCACGCTGATCTAGTCACCTCAGCAGTGAATCAGCTAGAGTGGAGATGCTGGGATATATCCACGCTGATCTAGTCACCTCAGCAGTGAATCAGCTAGAGTGGAGATGCTGGGATATATCCACGCTGATCTAGTCACCTCACCAGTGAATCGTCTACAGTGGAGATGCTGGGATATATCCTCGACAATCTAGTCACCTCAGCAGTGAATCAGCTAGAGTGGAGATGCTGGGATATATCCACGCCGATCTAGTCACCTCACCAGTGAATCGTCTAGAGTGGAGATGCTGGGATATATCCTCGCCGATCTAGTCACCTCAGCAGTGAATCAGCTAGACTGGAGATGCTGGGATATATCCACGCCGATCTAGTCACCTCACCAGTGAATCCTCTAGAATGGAGATGCGGGGATATATCCAGGCTGATCTAGTCACCTCACCAGTGAATCGTCTAGAGTGGAGATGCTGGGATATATCCTCGCCAATCTAGTCACCTCACCAGTGAATCAGCTAGAGTGGAGATGCTGGGATATATCCACGCCGAACTAGTCACCTCACCAGGGAATCAGCAAGATTGGAGATGCTGGGATATATCCACGTCGATCTAGTCACCTCACCAGTGAACCGTCTAGAGTGGAGATGCTGGGATATATCCTCGCCGATCTAGTCACCTCACCAGTGAATCAGCTAGAGTGGGGATGATGGGATATATCCACGCTTATCTAGTCACCTCACCAGTGAATCAGCTAGAGTAGAGATGCTGGAATATATCCACGCTGATCTAGTCACCTCACAAGTGAATCAGCTAGAGTGGGGATGCTGGGATATATCCAGGCTGATCTAGTCACCTCAGCAGTGAATCAGCTAGAGTGGAGATGCTGGGATATATCCACGCTGATCTAGTCACCTCAGCAGTGAATCAGCTAGAGTGGAGATGCTGGGATATATCCACGCTGATCTAGTCACCTCAGCAGTGAATCAGCTAGACTGGAGATGGTGAGATATATCCACGCTGATCTAGTTACCTCACCAGTGAATCAGCTAGAGTGGGGATGCTGGGATATATCCACGCTGATCTAGTCACCTCACCAGTGAATCAGCTAGAGTGGAGATGCTGGAATATATCCTCGCTGATCTAGTCACCTCACCAGTGAATCAGCTACAGTGGAGATGCTGGGATATAACCACGCTGATCTAGTCACCTCACCAGTGAATCATCTAGAGTGGGGATGCTGGGATATATCCACGCTGATCTAGTCACCTCACCAGTGAACCGTCTAGAGTGGAGATGCTGGGATATATCCACGCCGTTCTAGTCACCTCAGCAGTGAATCAGCTAGAGTGGAGATGCTGGGATATATCCACGCCGATCTAGTCAACTCACCAGTGAATCAGCTAGAGTGGGGATGCTGGGATATATCCACGCTGATCTAGTCACCTCAGCAGTGAACCGTCTAGAGTGGAGATGCTGGAATATATCCACGCTGATCTAGTCACCTCACCAGTGAATCAGCTAGAGTGGGGATGCTGGGATATATCCACGCTCATCTAGTCACCTCAGCAGTGAACCGTCTAGAGTGGAGATGCTGGAATATATCCGCGCTGATCTAGTCACCTCACCAGTGAATCAGCTAGAGTGGGGATGCTGGGATATATCCACGCTGATCTAGTCACCTCACCAGTGAATCAGCTAGAGTGGAGATGCTGGGATATATCCTCGACGATCTAGTCACCTCACCAGTGAATCAGCTAGAGTGGGGATGCTGGGATATATCCACGCTGATCTAGTCACCTCACCAGTGAATCAGCTAGAGTGGAGATGCTGGAATATATCCACGCTGATCTAGTCACCTCACCAGTGAATCAGCTAGAGTGGGGATGCTGGGATATATCGACGCTGATCTAGTCACCTCAGCAGTGAATCAGCTAGAGTGGAGATGCTGGGATATATCCACGCTGATCTAGTCACCTCAGCAGTGAATCAGCTAGAGTGGGGATGCTGGGATATATTCACGCCGATCTAGTCACCTCACCAGTGAATCGTCTAGAGTGGAGATGCTGGGATATATCCTCGCCAATCTAGTCACCTCACCAGTGAATCAGCTAGAGTGGAGATGCTGGGATATATCCACGCCGAACTAGTCACCTCACCAGGGAATCAGCAAGATTGGAGATGCTGGGATATATCCACGCCGATCTAGTCACCTCACCAGTGAACCGTCTAGAGTGGAGATGCTGGGATATATCCTCGCCGATCTAGTCACCTCACCAGTGAATCAGCTAGAGTGGGGATGCTGGGATATATCCACGCTGATCTAGTCACCTCACCAGTGAATCAGCTAGAGTGGAGATGCTGGAATATATCCATGCTGATCTAGTCACCTCACCAGTGAATCAGCTAGAGTGGAGATGCTGGGATATATCCACGCTGATCTAGTCACCTCAGCAGTGAATCAGCTAGAGTGGAGATGGTGGGATATATCCACGCTGATCTAGTCACCTCACCAGTGAATCAGCTAGAGTGGGGATGCAGGGATATATCCACGCTGATCTAGTCACCTCACCAGTGAATCAGCTAGAGTGGAGATGCTGGAATATATCCACGCTGATCTAGTCACCTCACCAGTGAATCAGCTAGAGCGGAGATGCTGGGATATATCCACGCTGATCTAGTCACCTCACTAGTGAATCATCTAGAGTGGGGATGCTGGGATATATCCACGCTGATCTAGTCACCTCACCAGTGAACCGTCTAGAGTGGAGATGCTGGGATATATCCACGCCGATCTAGTCACCTCAGCAGTGAATCAGCTAGAGTGGAGATGCTGGGATATATCCACGCCGATCTAGTCACCTCACCAGTGAATCAGCTAGAGTGGGGATGCTGGGATATATCCACGCTGATCTAGTCACCTCAGCAGTGAACCGTCTAGAGTGGAGATGCTGGAATATATCCACGCTGATCTAGTCACCTCACCAGTGAATCAGCTAGAGTGGGGATGCTGGAATATATCCACGCTGATCTAGTCACCTCAGCAGTGAATCAGCTAGAGTGGAGATGGTGGGATATATCCACGCCGATCTAGTCACCTCACCAGTGAATCGTCTAGAGTGGAGATGCTGGAATATATCCACGCCGATCTAGTCACCTCACCAGTGAATCGTCTAGAGTGGAGATGCAGGGATATATCCTCGCCAATCTAGTCACCTCACCAGTGAATCAGCTAGAGTGGAGATGCTGGGATATATCCATGCCGATCTAGTCACCTCACCAGTGAATCCTCTAGAATGGAGATGCGGGGATATATCCACGCTGATCTAGTCACCTCACCAGTGAATCGTGTAGAGTGGAGATGCTGGGATATATCCTCGCCAATCTAGTCACCTCACTAGTGAATCAGCTAGAGTGGAAATGCTGGGATATATCCACGCCGAACTAGTCACCTCACCAGGGAATCAGCAAGATTGGAGATGCTGTGATATATCCACGTCAATCTAGTCACCTCACCAGTGAACCGTCTAGAGTGGAGATGCTGGGATATATCCTCGCCGATCTAGTCTCCTCACCAGTGAATCAGCTAGAGTGGGGATGATGGGATATATCCACGCTGATCTAGTCACCTCACCAGTGAATCAGCTAGAGTGGAGATGCTGGAATTTATCCACGCTGATCTAGTCACCTCACAAGTGAATCAGCTAGAGTGGGGATGCTGGGATATATCCACGCTGTTCTAGTCACCTCAGCAGTGAATCAGCTAGAGTGGAGATGCTGGGATATATCCACGCTGATCTAGTCACCTCAGCAGTGAATCAGCTAGAGTGGAGATGCTGGGATATATCCACGCTGATCTAGTCACCTCAGCAGTGAATCAGCTAGAGTGGAGATGGTGGGATATATCCACGCTGATCTAGTCACCTCACCAGTGAATCAGCTAGAATGGGGATGCAGGGATATATCCACGCTGATCTAGTCACCTCACCAGTGAATCAGCTAGAGTGGAGATGCTGGAATATATCCACGCTGATCTAGTCACCTCACCAGTGAATCAGCTAGAGTGGAGATGCTGGGATATATCCACGCTGATCTAGTCACCTCACCAGTGAATCATCTAGAGTGGGGATGCTGGGATATATCCACGCTGATCTAGTCACCTCACCAGTGAACCGTCTAGAGTGGAGATGCTGGGATATATCCACGCCGATCTAGTCACCTCAGCAGTGAATCAGCTAGAGTGGAGATGCTGGGATATATCCACGCCGATCTAGACACCTCACCAGTGAATCAGCTAGAGTGGGGATGCTGGGATATATCCACGCTGATCTAGTCACCTCAGCAGTGAACCGTCTAGAGTGGAGATGCTGGAATATATCCACGCTGATCTAGTCACCTCACCAGTGAATCAGCTAGAGTGGGGATGCTGGGATATATCCACGCTGATCTAGTCACCTCAGCAGTGAACCGTCTAGAGTGGAGATGCTGGAATATATCCACGCTGATCTAGTCACCTCACCAGTGAATCAGCTAGAGTGGGGATGCTGGGATATATCCACGCTGATCTAGTCACCTTACCAGTGAATCAGCTAGAGTGGAGATGCTGGAATATATCCACGCTGATCTAGTCACCTCACCAGTGAATCAGCTAGAGTGGGGATGCTGGGATATATCCACGCTGATCTAGTCACCTCAGCAGTGAATCAGCTAGAGTGGAGATGCTGGGATATATCCACTCTGATCTAGTCACCTCACCAGTGAATCGTCTAGAGTAGAGATGCTGGGATATATCCTCGCCAATCTAGTCACCTCACCAGTGAATCAGCTAGAGTGGAGATGCTGGGATATATCCACGCCGATCTAGTCACCTCACCAGGGAATCAGCAAGATTGGAGATGCTGGGATATATCCACGCCGACCTAGTCACCTCACCAGTGAAGCGTCTAGAGTGGAGATGCTGGGATATATCCTCGCCGATCTAGTCACCTCACCAGTGAATCAGCTAGAGTGGGGATGCTGGGATATATCCACGCTGATGTAGTCACCTCACCAGTGAATCAGCTAGAGTGGAGATGCTGGAATATATCCACGCTGATCTAGTCACCTCACCAGTGAATCAGCTAGAGTGGAGATGCTGGGATATATCCTCGCCAATCTAGTCACCTCACCAGTGAATCAGCTAGAGTGGAGATGCTGGGATATATCCATGCCGATCTAGTCACCTCAGCAGTGAATCAGCTAGAGTGGAGATGCTGGGATATATCCACGCTGATCTAGTCACCTCAGCAGTGAATCAGCTAGAGTGGAGATGCTGGGATATATCCACGCTGATCTAGTCACCTCAGCAGTGAATCAGCTAGAGTGGAGATGCTGGGATATATCCACGCTGATCTAGTCACCTCACCAGTGAATCGTCTACAGTGGAGATGCTGGGATATATCCTCGACAATCTAGTCACCTCAGCAGTGAATCAGCTAGAGTGGAGATGCTGGGATATATCCACGCCGATCTAGTCACCTCACCAGTGAATCGTCTAGAGTGGAGATGCTGGGATATATCCTCGCCGATCTAGTCACCTCAGCAGTGAATCAGCTAGACTGGAGATGCTGGGATATATCCACGCCGATCTAGTCACCTCACCAGTGAATCCTCTAGAATGGAGATGCGGGGATATATCCAGGCTGATCTAGTCACCTCACCAGTGAATCGTCTAGAGTGGAGATGCTGGGATATATCCTCGCCAATCTAGTCACCTCACCAGTGAATCAGCTAGAGTGGAGATGCTGGGATATATCCACGCCGAACTAGTCACCTCACCAGGGAATCAGCAAGATTGGAGATGCTGGGATATATCCACGTCGATCTAGTCACCTCACCAGTGAACCGTCTAGAGTGGAGATGCTGGGATATATCCTCGCCGATCTAGTCACCTCACCAGTGAATCAGCTAGAGTGGGGATGATGGGATATATCCACGCTTATCTAGTCACCTCACCAGTGAATCAGCTAGAGTAGAGATGCTGGAATATATCCACGCTGATCTAGTCACCTCACAAGTGAATCAGCTAGAGTGGGGATGCTGGGATATATCCACGCTGATCTAGTCACCTCAGCAGTGAATCAGCTAGAGTGGAGATGCTGGGATATATCCACGCTGATCTAGTCACCTCAGCAGTGAATCAGCTAGAGTGGAGATGCTGGGATATATCCACGCTGATCTAGTCACCTCAGCAGTGAATCAGCTGGACTGGAGATGGTGAGATATATCCACGCTGATCTAGTTACCTCACCAGTGAATCAGCTAGAGTGGGGATGCTGGGATATATCCACGCTGATCTAGTCACCTCACCAGTGAATCAGCTAGAGTGGAGATGCTGGAATATATCCTCGCTGATCTAGTCACCTCACCAGTGAATCAGCTACAGTGGAGATGCTGGGATATAACCACGCTGATCTAGTCACCTCACCAGTGAATCATCTAGAGTGGGGATGCTGGGATATATCCACGCTGATCTAGTCACCTCACCAGTGAACCGTCTAGAGTGGAGATGCTGGGATATATCCACGCCGTTCTAGTCACCTCAGCAGTGAATCAGCTAGAGTGGAGATGCTGGGATATATCCACGCCGATCTAGTCAACTCACCAGTGAATCAGCTAGAGTGGGGATGCTGGGATATATCCACGCTGATCTAGTCACCTCAGCAGTGAACCGTCTAGAGTGGAGATGCTGGAATATATCCACGCTGATCTAGTCACCTCACCAGTGAATCAGCTAGAGTGGGGATGCTGGGATATATCCACGCTCATCTAGTCACCTCAGCAGTGAACCGTCTAGAGTGGAGATGCTGGAATATATCCGCGCTGATCTAGTCACCTCACCAGTGAATCAGCTAGAGTGGGGATGCTGGGATATATCCACGCTGATCTAGTCACCTCACCAGTGAATCAGCTAGAGTGGAGATGCTGGGATATATCCTCGACAATCTAGTCACCTCACCAGTGAATCAGCTAGAGTGGGGATGCTGGGATATATCCACGCTGATCTAGTCACCTCACCAGTGAATCAGCTAGAGTGGAGATGCTGGAATATATCCACGCTGATCTAGTCACCTCACCAGTGAATCAGCTAGAGTGGGGATGCTGGGATATATCGACGCTGATCTAGTCACCTCAGCAGTGAATCAGCTAGAGTGGAGATGCTGGGATATATCCACGCTGATCTAGTCACCTCAGCAGTGAATCAGCTAGAGTGGGGATGCTGGGATATATTCACGCCGATCTAGTCACCTCACCAGTGAATCGTCTAGAGTGGAGATGCTGGGATATATCCTCGCCAATCTAGTCACCTCACCAGTGAATCAGCTAGAGTGGAGATGCTGGGATATATCCACGCCGAACTAGTCACCTCACCAGGGAATCAGCAAGATTGGAGATGCTGGGATATATCCACGCCGATCTAGTCACCTCACCAGTGAACCGTCTAGAGTGGAGATGCTGGGATATATCCTCGCCGATCTAGTCACCTCACCAGTGAATCAGCTAGAGTGGGGATGCTGGGATATATCCACGCTGATCTAGTCACCTCACCAGTGAATCAGCTAGAGTGGAGATGCTGGAATATATCCACGCTGATCTAGTCACCTCACCAGTGAATCAGCTAGAGTGGAGATGCTGGGATATATCCACGCTGATCTAGTCACCTCAGCAGTGAATCAGCTAGAGTGGAGATGGTGGGATATATCCACGCTGATCTAGTCACCTCACCAGTGAATCAGCTAGAGTGGGGATGCAGGGATATATCCACGCTGATCTAGTCACCTCACCAGTGAATCAGCTAGAGTGGAGATGCTGGAATATATCCACGCTGATCTAGTCACCTCACCAGTGAATCAGCTAGAGCGGAGATGCTGGGATATATCCACGCTGATCTAGTCACCTCACTAGTGAATCATCTAGAGTGGGGATGCTGGGATATATCCACGCTGATCTAGTCACCTCACCAGTGAACCGTCTAGAGTGGAGATGCTGGGATATATCCACGCCGATCTAGTCACCTCAGCAGTGAATCAGCTAGAGTGGAGATGCTGGGATATATCCACGCCGATCTAGTCACCTCACCAGTGAATCAGCTAGAGTGGGGATGCTGGGATATATCCACGCTGATCTAGTCACCTCAGCAGTGAACCGTCTAGAGTGGAGATGCTGGAATATATCCACGCTGATCTAGTCACCTCACCAGTGAATCAGCTAGAGTGGGGATGCTGGAATATATCCACGCTGATCTAGTCACCTCAGCAGTGAATCAGCTAGAGTGGAGATGGTGGGATATATCCACGCCGATCTAGTCACCTCACCAGTGAATCGTCTAGAGTGGAGATGCTGGAATATATCCACGCCGATCTAGTCACCTCACCAGTGAATCGTCTAGAGTGGAGATGCAGGGATATATCCTCGCCAATCTAGTCACCTCACCAGTGAATCAGCTAGAGTGGAGATGCTGGGATATATCCATGCCGATCTAGTCACCTCACCAGTGAATCCTCTAGAATGGAGATGCGGGGATATATCCACGCTGATCTAGTCACCTCACCAGTGAATCGTGTAGAGTGGAGATGCTGGGATATATCCTCGCCAATCTAGTCACCTCACTAGTGAATCAGCTAGAGTGGAAATGCTGGGATATATCCACGCCGAACTAGTCACCTCACCAGGGAATCAGCAAGATTGGAGATGCTGTGATATATCCACGTCAATCTAGTCACCTCACCAGTGAACCGTCTAGAGTGGAGATGCTGGGATATATCCTCGCCGATCTAGTCACCTCACCAGTGAATCAGCTAGAGTGGGGATGATGGGATATATCCACGCTGATCTAGTCACCTCACCAGTGAATCAGCTAGAGTGGAGATGCTGGAATTTATCCACGCTGATCTAGTCACCTCACAAGTGAATCAGCTAGAGTGGGGATGCTGGGATATATCCACGCTGTTCTAGTCACCTCAGCAGTGAATCAGCTAGAGTGGAGATGCTGGGATATATCCACGCTGATCTAGTCACCTCAGCAGTGAATCAGCTAGAGTGGAGATGCTGGGATATATCCACGCTGATCTAGTCACCTCAGCAGTGAATCAGCTAGAGTGGAGATGGTGGGATATATCCACGCTGATCTAGTCACCTCACCAGTGAATCAGCTAGAGTGGGGATGCAGGGATATATCCACGCTGATCTAGTCACCTCACCAGTGAATCAGCTAGAGTGGAGATGCTGGAATATATCCACGCTGATCTAGTCACCTCACCAGTGAATCAGCTAGAGTGGAGATGCTGGGATATATCCACGCTGATCTAGTCACCTCACCAGTGAATCATCTAGAGTGGGGATGCTGGGATATATCCACGCTGATCTAGTCACCTCACCAGTGAACCGTCTAGAGTGGAGATGCTGGGATATATCCACGCCGATCTAGTCACCTCAGCAGTGAATCAGCTAGAGTGGAGATGCTGGGATATATCCACGCCGATCTAGACACCTCACCAGTGAATCAGCTAGAGTGGGGATGCTGGGATATATCCACGCTGATCTAGTCACCTCAGCAGTGAACCGTCTAGAGTGGAGATGCTGGAATATATCCACGCTGATCTAGTCACCTCACCAGTGAATCAGCTAGAGTGGGGATGCTGGGATATATCCACGCTGATCTAGTCACCTCAGCAGTGAACCGTCTAGAGTGGAGATGCTGGAATATATCCACGCTGATCTAGTCACCTCACCAGTGAATCAGCTAGAGTGGGGATGCTGGGATATATCCACGCTGATCTAGTCACCTTACCAGTGAATCAGCTAGAGTGGAGATGCTGGAATATATCCACGCTGATCTAGTCACCTCACCAGTGAATCAGCTAGAGTGGGGATGCTGGGATATATCCACGCTGATCTAGTCACCTCAGCAGTGAATCAGCTAGAGTGGAGATGCTGGGATATATCCACTCTGATCTAGTCACCTCACCAGTGAATCGTCTAGAGTAGAGATGCTGGGATATATCCTCGCCAATCTAGTCACCTCACCAGTGAATCAGCTAGAGTGGAGATGCTGGGATATATCCACGCCGATCTAGTCACCTCACCAGGGAATCAGCAAGATTGGAGATGCTGGGATATATCCACGCCGACCTAGTCACCTCACCAGTGAAGCGTCTAGAGTGGAGATGCTGGGATATATCCTCGCCGATCTAGTCACCTCACCAGTGAATCAGCTAGAGTGGGGATGCTGGGATATATCCACGCTGATGTAGTCACCTCACCAGTGAATCAGCTAGAGTGGAGATGCTGGAATATATCCACGCTGATCTAGTCACCTCACCAGTGAATCAGCTAGAGTGGAGATGCTGGGATATATCCTCGCCAATCTAGTCACCTCACCAGTGAATCAGAGTGGAGATGCTGGGATATATCCATGCCGATCTAGTCACCTCAGCAGTGAATCAGCTAGAGTGGAGATGCTGGGATATATCCACGCTGATCTAGTCACCTCAGCAGTGAATCAGCTAGAGTGGAGATGCTGGGATATATCCACGCTGATCTAGTCACCTCAGCAGTGAATCAGCTAGAGTGGAGATGCTGGGATATATCCACGCTGATCTAGTCACCTCACCAGTGAATCGTCTACAGTGGAGATGCTGGGATATATCCTCGACAATCTAGTCACCTCAGCAGTGAATCAGCTAGAGTGGAGATGCTGGGATATATCCACGCCGATCTAGTCACCTCACCAGTGAATCGTCTAGAGTGGAGATGCTGGGATATATCCTCGCCGATCTAGTCACCTCAGCAGTGAATCAGCTAGACTGGAGATGCTGGGATATATCCACGCCGATCTATTCACCTCACCAGTGAATCCTCTAGAATGGAGATGCGGGGATATATCCAGGCTGATCTAGTCACCTCACCAGTGAATCGTCTAGAGTGGAGATGCTGGGATATATCCTCGCCAATCTAGTCACCTCACCAGTGAATCAGCTAGAGTGGAGATGCTGGGATATATCCACGCCGAACTAGTCACCTCACCAGGGAATCAGCAAGATTGGAGATGCTGGGATATATCCACGTCGATCTAGTCACCTCACCAGTGAACCGTCTAGAGTGGAGATGCTGGGATATATCCTCGCCGATCTAGTCACCTCACCAGTGAATCAGCTAGAGTGGGGATGATGGGATATATCCACGCTTATCTAGTCACCTCACCAGTGAATCAGCTAGAGTAGAGATGTTGGAATATATCCACGCTGACCTAGTCACCTCACAAGTGAATCAGCTAGAGTGGGGATGCTGGGATATATCCACGCTGATCTAGTCACCTCAGCAGTGAATCAGCTAGAGTGGAGATGCTGGGATATATCCACGCTGATCTAGTCACCTCAGCAGTGAATCAGCTAGAGTGGAGATGCTGGGATATATCCACGCTGATCTAGTCACCTCAGCAGTGAATCAGCTAGACTGGAGATGGTGAGATATATCCACGCTGATCTAGTTACCTCACCAGTGAATCAGCTAGAGTGGGGATGCTGGGATATATCCACGCTGATCTAGTCACCTCACCAGTGAATCAGCTACAGTGGAGATGCTGGGATATAACCACGCTGATCTAGTCACCTCACCAGTGAATCATCTAGAGTGGGGATGCTGGGATATATCCACGCTGATCTAGTCACCTCACCAGTGAACCGTCTAGAGTGGAGATGCTGGGATATATCCACGCCGTTCTAGTCACCTCAGCAGTGAATCAGCTAGAGTGGAGATGCTGGGATATATCCACGCCGATCTAGTCAACTCACCAGTGAATCAGCTAGAGTGGGGATGCTGGGATATATCCACGCTGATCTAGTCACCTCAGCAGTGAACCGTCTAGAGTGGAGATGCTGGAATATATCCACGCTGATCTAGTCACCTCACCAGTGAATCAGCTAGAGTGGGGATGCTGGGATATATCCACGCTCATCTAGTCACCTCAGCAGTGAACCGTCTAGAGTGGAGATGCTGGAATATATCCGCGCTGATCTAGTCACCTCACCAGTGAATCAGCTAGAGTGGGGATGCTGGGATATATCCACGCTGATCTAGTCACCTCACCAGTGAATCAGCTAGAGTGGAGATGCTGGGATATATCCTCGACGATCTAGTCACCTCACCAGTGAATCAGCTAGAGTGGGGATGCTGGGATATATCCACGCTGATCTAGTCACCTCACCAGTGAATCAGCTAGAGTGGAGATGCTGGAATATATCCACGCTGATCTAGTCACCTCACCAGTGAATCAGCTAGAGTGGGGATGCTGGGATATATCGACGCTGATCTAGTCACCTCAGCAGTGAATCAGCTAGAGTGGAGATGCTGGGATATATCCACGCTGATCTAGTCACCTCAGCAGTGAATCAGCTAGAGTGGGGATGCTGGGATATATTCACGCCGATCTAGTCACCTCACCAGTGAATCGTCTAGAGTGGAGATGCTGGGATATATCCTCGCCAATCTAGTCACCTCACCAGTGAATCAGCTAGAGTGGAGATGCTGGGATATATCCACGCCGAACTAGTCACCTCACCAGGGAATCAGCAAGATTGGAGATGCTGGGATATATCCACGCCGATCTAGTCACCTCACCAGTGAACCGTCTAGAGTGGAGATGCTGGGATATATCCTCGCCGATCTAGTCACCTCACCAGTGAATCAGCTAGAGTGGGGATGCTGGGATATATCCACGCTGATCTAGTCACCTCACCAGTGAATCAGCTAGAGTGGAGATGCTGGAATATATCCACGCTGATCTAGTCACCTCACCAGTGAATCAGCTAGAGTGGGGATGCTGGGATATATCCACGCTGATCTAGTCACCTCAGCAGTGAATCAGCTAGAGTGGAGATGCTGGGATATATCCACGCTGATCTAGTCACCTCAGCAGTGAATCAGCTAGAGTGGGGATGCTGGGATATATCCACGCCGATCTAGTCACCTCAGCAGTGAATCAGCTAGAGTGGAGATGCTGGGATATATCCGCCGATCTAGTCACCTCACCAGTGAATCAGCTAGAGTGGAGATGCTGGGATATATCCATGCCGATCTAGTCACCTCACCAGTGAATCAGCTACAGTGGAGATGCTGGGATATATCCTCGCCGATCTAGTCACCTCACCAGTGAATCAGCTAGAATGGAGATGCTGGGATATATCCACGCCGATCTAGTTATCTCACCAGTGAATCAGCTAGAGTAGAGATGCTGGGATATATCCACGCTGATGTAGTCACCTCACCAGTGAATCAGCTAGAGTGGAGATGCTGGGATATATCCACGCTGATCTAGTCACCTCACCAGTGAATCAGCTAGAGTGGAGATGCTGGGATATATCCACGCTGATCTAGTCACCTCACCAGTGAATCAGCTAGAGTGGAGATGCTGGGATATATCCACGCTGATCTAGTCACCTCACAAGTGAATCAGCTAGAGTGGAGATGCTGGAATATATCCACGCCGATCTAGTCACCTCACTAGTGAATCAGCTAGAGTGGAGATTCTGGAATATATCCATGCTGATCTAGTCACCTCACCAGTGAATCAGCTAGAGTGGAGATGCTGGGATATATCCTCGCCAATCTAGTCACCTCACCAGTGAATCAGCTAGAGTGGAGATGCTGGGATATATCCATGCCGATCTAGTCACCTCAGCAGTGAATCAGCTAGAGTGGAGATGCTGGGATATATCCACGCTGATCTAGTCACCTCAGCAGTGAATCAGCTAGAGTGGAGATGCTGTGATATATCCACACTGATCTAGTCACCTCAGCAGTGAATCAGCTAGAGTGGAGATGCTGGGATATATCTGCGCTGATCTAGTCACCTCACCAGTGAATCGTCTACAGTGGAGATGCTGGGATATATCCTCGCCAATCTAGTCACCTCAGCAGTGAATCAGCTAGAGTGGAGATGCTGGGATATATCCACGCCGATCTAGTCACCTCACCAGTGAATCGTCTAGAGTGGAGATGCTGGGATATATCCTCGCCGATCTAGTCACCTCAGCAGTGAATCAGCTAGACTGGAGATGCTGGGATATATCCACGCCGATCTAGTCACCTCACCAGTGAATCAGCTAGAGTGGAGATGCTGGGATATATCCACGCTGATCTAGTCACCTCACCAGTGAATCGTCTAGAGTGGAGATGCTGGAATATATCCACGCCGATCTAGTCACCTCACCAGTGAATCGTCTAGAGTGGAGATGCTGGGATATATCCTCGACAATCTAGTCACCTCACCAGTGAATCAGCTAGAGTGGAGATGCTGGGATATATCCATGCCGATCTAGTCACCTCACCAGTGAATCCTCTAGAATGGAGATGCGGGGATATATCCACGCTGATCTAGTCACCTCACCAGTGAATCGTCTAGAGTGGAGATGCTGGGATATATCCTCGCCAATCTAGTCACCTCACCAGTGAATGAGCTAGAGTGGAGATGCTGGGATATATCCACGCCGAACTAGTCACCTCACCAGGGAATCAGCAAGATTGGAGATGCTGGGATATATCCACGTCGATCTAGTCCCCTCACCAGTGAACCGTCTAGAGTGGAGATGCTGGGATATATCCTCGCCGATCTAGTCACCTCACCAGTGAATCAGCTAGAGTGGGGATGATGGGATATATCCACGCCGATCTAGTCACCTCACCAGTGAATCAGCTAGAGTGGAGATGCTGGAATATATCCACGCTGATCTAGTCACCTCACAAGTGAATCAGCTAGAGTGGGGATGCTGGGATAATTCCACGCTGATCTAGTCACCTCAGCAGTGAATCAGCTAGAGTGGAGATGCTGGGATATATCCACGCTGATCTAGTCACCTCAGCAGTGAATCAGCTAGAGTGGAGATGCTGGGATATATCCACGCTGATCTAGTCACCTCAGCAGTGAATCAGCTAGAGTGGAGATGCTGGAATATATCCACGCTGATCTAGTCACCTCACCAGTGAATCAGCTAGAGTGGGGATGCTGGGATATATCCACGCCGATCTAGTCACCTCACCAGTGAATCAGCTAGAGTGGAGATGCTGGAATATATCCACGCTGATCTAGTCACCTCACCAGTGAATCAGCTAGAGTGGAGATGGTGGGATATATCCACGCTGATCTACTCACCTCACCAGTGAATCAGCTAGAGTGGGGATGCTGGGATATATCCACGCTGATCTAGTCACCTCAACAGTGAACCGTCTAGAGTAGAGATGCTGGAATATATCCACGCTGATCTAGTCACCTCACCAGTGAATCAGCTAGAGTGGGCATGCTGGGTTATATCCACGCTGATCTAGTCACCTCACAAGTGAATCAGCTAGAGTGGAGATGCTGGAATATATCCACGCTGATCTAGTCACCTCACCAGTGAATCAGCTAGAGTGGAGATGCTGGGATATATCCACGCTGATCTAGTCACCTCACCAGTGAATCATCTAGAGTGGGGATGCTGGGATATATCCACGCTGATCTAGTCACCTCACCAGTGAATCAGCTAGAGTGGAGATGCTGGGATATATCCATGCCGATCTAGTCACCTCAGCAGTGAATCAGCTAGAGTGGGGATGCTGGGATATATTCACGCCGATCTAGTCACCTCACCAGTGAATCGTCTAGAGTGGAGATGCTGGGATATATCCTCGCCAATCTAGTCACCTCACCAGTGAATCAGCTAGAGTGGAGATGCTGGGATATATCCACGCCGAACTAGTCACCTCACCAGGGAATCAGCAAGATTGGAGATGCTGGGATATATCCACGCCGATCTAGTCACCTCACCAGTGAACCGTCTAGAGTGGAGATGCTGGGATATATCCTCGCCGATCTAGTCACCTCACCAGTGAATCAGCTAGAGTGGGGATGCTGGGATATATCCACGCTGATCTAGTCACCTCACCAGTGAATCAGCTAGAGTGGAGATGCTGGAATATATCCACGCTGATCTAGTCACCTCACCAGTGAATCAGCTAGAGTGGGGATGCTGGGATATATCCACGCTGATCTAGTCACCTCAGCAGTGAATCAGCTAGAGTGGAGATGCTGGGATATATCCACGCTGATCTAGTCACCTCAGCAGTGAATCAGCTAGAGTGGGGATGCTGGGATATATCCACGCTGATCTAGTCACCTCAGCAGTGAATCAGCTAGAGTGGAGATGCTGGGATATATCCGCCGATCTAGTCACCTCACCAGTGAATCAGCTAGAGTGGAGATGCTGGGATATATCCATGCCGATCTAGTCACCTCACCAGTGAATCGTCTAGAGTGGAGATGCTGGGATATATCCTCGCCAATCTAGTCACCTCACCAGTGAATCAGCTAGAGTGGAGATGCTGGGATATATCCACGCTGATCTAGTCACCTCACCAGTGAATCGTCTAGAGTGGAGATGTTGGGATATATCCTCGCCAATCTAGTGACCTCACCAGTGAATCATCTAGAGTGGAGATGCTGGGATATATCCTCGCCGATCTAGTCACCTCACCAGTGAATCAGCTAGAGTGGAGATGCTGGGATATATCCACGCTGATCTAGTCACCTCACCAGTGAATCGTCTAGAGTGGAGATGCTGGGATATATCCTCGCCAATCTAGTCACCTCACCAGTGAATCAGCTAGAGTGGAGATGCTGGGATATATCCATGCCGATCTAGTCACCTCAGCAGTGAATCAGCTAGAGTGGAGATGCTGGGATATATCCACGCTGATCTAGTCACCTCAGCAGTGAATCAGCTAGAGTGGAGATGCTGGGATATATCCACGCTGATCTAGTCACCTCAGCAGTGAATCAGCTAGAGTGGAGATGCTGGGATATATCCACGCTGATCTAGTCACCTCACCAGTGAATCGTCTACAGTGGAGATGCTGGGATATATCCTCGCCAATCTAGTCACCTCAGCAGTGAATCAGCTAGAGTGGAGATGCAGGGATATATCCACGCCGATCTAGTCACCTCACCAGTGAATCGTCTAGAGTGGAGATGCTGGGATATATCCTCGCCGATCTAGTCACCTCAGCAGTGAATCAGCTAGACTGGAGATGCTGGGATATATCCACGACGATCTAGACACCTCACCAGTGAATCAGCTAGAGTGGAGATGCTAGGATATATCCACGCTGATCTAGTCACCTCACCAGTGAATCGTCTAGAGTGGAGATGCTGGGATATATCCTCGCCAATCTAGTCACCTCACCAGTGAATCAGCTAGAGTGGAGATGCTGGGATATATCCATGCCGATCTAGTCACCTCACCAGTGAATCCTCTAGAATGGAGATGCGGGGATATATCCACGCTGATCTAGTCACCTCACCAGTGAATCATCTAGAGTGGAGATGCTGGGATATATCCTCGCCAATCTAGTCACCTCACCAGTGAATCAGCTAGAGTGGAGATGCTGGGATATATCCACGCCGATCTAGTCACCTCAACAGGGAATCAGCAAGATTGGAGATGCTGGGATATATCCAAGCCGATCTAGTCACCTCACCAGTGAACCGTCTAGAGTGGAGATGCTGGGATATATCCTCGCCGATCTAGTCACCTCACCAGTGAATCAGCTAGAGTGGGGATGCTGGGATATATCCACGCTGATCTAGTCACCTCACCAGTGAATCAGCTAGAGTGGAGATGCTGGAATATATCCACGCTGATCTAGTCACCTCACCAGTGAATCAGCTAGAGTGGGGATGCTGGGATATATCCACGCTGATCTAGTCACCTCAGCAGTGTATCAGCTAGAGTGGAGATGCTGGGATATATCCACGCTGATCTAGTCACCTCAGCAGTGAATCAGCTAGAGTGCGGATGCTGGGATATATCCACGCTGATCTAGTCACCTCAGCAGTGAATCAGCTAGAGTGGAGATGCTGGGATATATCCGCCGATTTAGTCACCTCACCAGTGAATCAGCTAGAGTGGAGATGCTGGGATATATCCTTCGATCTAGTCACCTCACCAGTGAATCAGCTAGAGTGGAGATGCTGGGATATATCCACGCCGATCTAGTCACCTCACCAGTGAATCACCTAGAGTGGAGATGCTGGGATATATCCTCGCCGATCTAGTCACCTCACCAGTGAATCAGCTAGAATGGAGATGTTGGGATATATCCACGCTGATCTAGTCACCTCACCAGTGAATCAGCTAGAGTGGAGATGCTGGAATATATCCATGCCGATCTAGTCACCTCACTAGTGAATCAGCTAGAGTGGAGATGCTAGAATATATCCACGCTGATCTAGTCACTTCACCAGTGAATCAGCTAGAGTGGAGATGCTGGGATATATCCACGCTGATCTAGTCACCTCACCAGTGAATCGTCTAGAGTGGAGATGCTGGGATATATCCTCGCCAATCTAGTCACCTCAGCAGTGAATCAGCTAGAGTGGAGATGCTGGGATATATCAATGACGATCTAGTCACCTCAGCAGTGAATCAGCTAGAGTGGAGATGCTGGGATATATCCACGCTGATCTAGTCACCTCACCAGTGAATCGTCTAGAGTGGAGATGCTGGGATATATCCTCGCCAATCTAGTCACCTCACCAGTGAATCAGCTAGAGTGGAGATGCTGGGTTATATCCACGCTGATCTAGTCACCTCACCAATGAATCGTCTAGAGTGGAGATGTTGGGATATATCCTCGCCAATCTAGTGACCTCACCAGTGAATCATCTAGAGTGGAGATGCTGGGATATATCCTCGCCGATCTAGTCACCTCACCAGTGAATCAGC
Source organism: Phyllobates terribilis (assembly GCF_046119375.1). Taxonomy (NCBI): domain Eukaryota; kingdom Metazoa; phylum Chordata; class Amphibia; order Anura; family Dendrobatidae; genus Phyllobates; species Phyllobates terribilis. The sequence goes on along the minus strand of NW_027362764.1, from coordinate 319,679,723 downwards.
TAGAGTGGAAATGCTGGGATATATCCACGCTGATCTAGTCACCTCACCAGTGAATCAGCTAGAGTGGAGATGCTGGGATATATCCTCGCCAATCTAGTCACCTCACCAGTGAATCAGCTAGAGTGGAGATGCTGGGATATATCCATGCCGATCTAGTCACCTCAGCAGTGAATCAGCTAGAGTGGAGATGCTGGGATATATCCACGCTGATCTAGTCACCACAGATCAGCGTGGATAAACTAGAGTAGAGATGCTGGGATATATCCACGCTGATCTAGTCACCTCAGCAGTGAATCAGCTAGAGTGGAGATGCTGGGATATATCCACGCTGATCTAGTCACCTCACCAGTGAATCGTCTACAGTGGAGATGCTAGGATATATCCTCGCCAATCTAGTCACCTCAGCAGTGAATCAGCTAGAGTGGAGATGCTGGGATATATCCACGCCGATCTAGTCACCTCACCAGTGAACCGTCTAGAGTGGAGATGCTGGGATATATCCACGCTGATCTAGTCACCTCACCAGTGAATCGTCTACAGTGGAGATGCTGGGATATATCCTCGCCAATCTAGTCACCTCACCAGTGAATCGTCTAGAGTGGAGATGCTGGGATATATCCTCGCCGATCTAGTCACCTCAGCAGTGAATCAGCTAGACTGGAGATGCAGGGATATATCCACGCCGATCTAGTCACCTCACCAGTGAATCGTCTAGAGTGGAGATGCTGGGATATATCCTCGCCGATCTATTCACCTCAGCAGTGAATCAGCTAGACTGGAGATGCTGGGATATATCCACGCCGATCTAGTCACCTCACCAGTGAATCAGCTAGAGTGGAGATGCTGGGATATATCCACGCTGATCTAGTCACCTCACCAGTGAATCGTCTAGAGTGGAGATGCTGGTATATAGCCACGCCGATCTAGTCACCTCACCAGTGAATCGTCTAGAGTGGAGATGCTGGGATATATACTCGCCAATCTAGTCACTAGAGATGAGCGTTGTTCTACTCGAACTGTTCGCCAATCTCAAATTCGAGCTGTTTTGGGCGGTGTTCGAGCCGGTCGGCGAACACGAACAATTTGAGAAAAATTCGGCTGTTCGAGGTTATGTTCGATAACTGTTCGTGCACCAAAATCATAACTGGATTTTTTCTCAGTAATGATGAAAATTAATGTTTATACGCAATTTGAGTGTACAGCGGGGCGGGGGGAGGGGCAGGGGATGGATCTCTGCAGGAACAATGAAGATCTCCATTTTTTTTTCTCTTTCCCGCATTTGCAGTGGGGAGGTGCAATCTGTCAGCCTATCAGCAGCGCACACACCGAGCGAAGTGCTTTTTTTCACACAAGCAAGGGCATGTGTGATTGGCAGTGTATGTCACATGTCCTTGCCCTATAAGACCAAGCCATTTTCCCCGTCGCCACCATTTTCTCACTGCTGCAGCTGCGTGTTAGACGGCACCGCTGTTGCTGTGTGCGCTATACCTTGTTAATTTCAAGCCAATTTTCGCACAAATATACAGATAGCTTGGGAGTAGGGAATAGTTGTGATTGCAGTCCTTTTAAGGACTAGGTTACAGCATTTCCTACGACTTTTATCAGGCAGGTCTGTGCTCTTAAATAGATAGATTGTGGGAGTAAAGACTAATTGTAATTGGAGTCCTTTTCAGGACTAGGTTACATCAGTTCCTATCAGTTTTTGCCAGGCAGGTCTGTGCCAGTGCTGTGCAAGTTTTTTTCACAGCATTTGGCTGAATCTAGCAAAGCTAATCCTTTTTGGCCTATTGCAGAGTGTGTTAGTCAGTGGAGTAGCCTATCTGTGTTGCAAGATATACCACCTGTGTATAGAATACCAAATTTTTACTGCACCTAGTGAAGTAAAATCTTTTGGGCATAGCATCATTCTATTAGTCCATCTATACTGACCTCCATCAGGTTGCAAACTGAATATAATTTTTTTCTGCATCTAGCTCTGAAAAAATATTTGGGCTTCTAGCAGTGTGTGGGACTTGGTCTATTAGTCCATCTATACTGACCTCCATCAGGTTGCAAATTAAAAATAATTTTTTTCTTCATTTAGCTCTGAAAAAATATTTGGGCTTCTAGCAGTGTGTGGGACTTGTTCTATTAGTCCTTCTATACTGACGTCCAGCAGGTTGCAAATTGAATATAATTTTTTTCTGCATCTAGCTCTGAAAAAATATTTGGGCTTCTAGCGGTGTGTGGGACTTGGTCTATTAGTCCATCTATACTGACCTCCATCAGGTTGCAAATTAAAAATAATTTTTTTCTGCATCTAACCCAGCCAATAGTTTTGGCCTAATACCACAGTTTGGCCACTCAGCTCTGCTCGGTTACCATCCATTGTTTTTTTGTGCAAACAACTCCAGAGTTGTGAATTAGTTAACCACCAAAATGAGTGGAAAAAGGCCTGCTGCTGGTGGAAAGGGGAATAGGCGTGTTGGGAAGGGGAAAAAAGGTTGTGTCCGTGGGGTAGGTGCAGAAGAAAGACCATCTTCCAGCCAAACTAAAATGTCTACTTCTTTTAGCGGACAATGTGATAAGATCCCTTTCTTACGGCCACGCCAATCGCTACAAATTCCAGATGAGGCACAAAAACAGCAGGTGCTTCAACGGATATCAAGTGCTCCTTTAAGTGGGCTCTCCTCCACATCAACTTCAACATCACAAATACTCCAGTCCTCAAAGGTGTCACCCAAATCGCACTTGCTTCCTCACAGCTCCCAAATCTCCAGCTGCCCGTCTGAGTATGAGGTAGAACAGATGGTTGAGTCTGCAGAGCTGTTTACTCATACTATAGCCTGGGAATCAGAGGTCGACTCCAGCGCTTCTGTGAATCCAGACGAGGAAATGATCTGCACTGATGCCCAGAATCTTTATGAGTCGGATCCAGGACCAGACGCAGAAGGTTCTGACCATAATGTAGACCCTCATTCCCAAACTGTAACTCCTGTTGGTGGAGACAATGAGGAAGACGATGATAAGACTCAAATACCTGATTGGAGCGACAACTTTAGTTTTTTGTCAGGGCAGGAACAGGTTGGCTCTGAGGACGACGGGTGTGATAACGCACAGGGTGATGATGATGAGGTCGGAGATCCCACTTACTGTCAACCCACAGTCAGCCAAGAGATGAGGTCAGCAGAGGAGGTGGAGGAAGATGCTAGTGACGACGAGGTCAGGTTGCGCCTTCCTGGACAGAGACGTAGTACTGGAAGCACGTCAACAACTGCATCCTCAAACACAACTCTGCCTCTCACCACAAGTCGTGGTGGCTCTTCAGGTCGCATGGGTGCTAAGCCTTGCATAGCCTGGGCATTTTTTCAGATCGATAAAGATGACCCAACTCGTGTTATCTGTAACATTTGTCAGCAAAAGCTAAGTAGAGGCCAAAAAATACATAGTTTGAGTACTTCATGCATGAACCGGCACATGGACATGAAGCATAAGTTGCAGTGGGAAGCTCAGTGTGCTACAATGCGGCCTAGCCGGCCGAGCCAACCACCGTCTGCCATATCTTGTGCATCCGCGGCCTCTTCATCCTCTGTGACTGGGGGGACAGCAGTCACACCTGTTTTGGGGCGCAGACCTGCCACTTCTTTACCCGCAACAGCCAGCGTGATTGGCAGGTCATCATTTTCTTTGGAGGTGGTAACACCAGCTGGTGTTGAGCGCTGTCCGACATCGATAGCACCACCTTTGGATCAAGGCAACCTAACATGTCCGCCTGCATCTTCCTCACAGACCGGCAGTTTGCCGGGGACACCCTTATCAACCCCGTCTAAGCACAATAGCCAGCCCTCGGTCCCTCAGATGTGGACAAGTAAAAGACCATTTCCTCCTAGCCATGAGAAAGCTAAGAGGTTGAATTTCACCATCTGCAAGCTCTTGGCTACAGAAATGCTGCCTTTCCGCCTGGTGGACACAGAGGATTTTCGAGACCTTATGTCCGTCGCAGTGCCCCAGTACCAGATGCCCAGTCGGCACTACTTCTCAAAGAAAGGTGTGCCTGCGCTCCACCAGCATGTCGCACACAACATCACCGCTTCTTTGAGAAACTCTGTGTGTGACAGGGTGCATTTCACCACAGACACTTGGACGAGTAGGCATGGACAGGGGCGTTACATGTCGCTGACTGGGCACTGGGTAACTATGGTGACAGCAGGACAAGGGGCTGCTGTCCAAGTCTTGCCGTCCCCACGAGTTGTGCGTCAATCCTCTTTATGTCAAAGTTCCTCCACTGCTTCTGCCTCCTCAACCTCCTCTCGGTCTTCCACCTGCACCCAAAGCCTGTCTGGTCATGCCACAAGCTTTCTAACTGCGCAGAAGGGATCCTGCACACCTCCTTACTATGCTGGCAGTAGGGCTCAACGTCATCAGGCGGTTTTTACATTGAAATGTCTGGGAAATGTGAGTCACACAGCTGAGGAGTTGTGGTCAGCTCTGGAGAACCAATTTCATGAATGGTTGTCTCCACTGGACCTGAAACCAGGGAAGGCCGTGTGCGACAATGCTGCAAACCTGGGTGCGGCCCTTCGCCGGGGCAATGTCACACACGTGCCTTGTATGGCTCACGTGTTGAACCTGGTTGTCCAGCAATTTTTAGCCCACTATCCCAGACTAGATGGCCTTCTGCAGAGGGCACGGTCGCTGTGTGCTCACTTCCGCCGTTCGCATCCCGCAGCTCAGCGACTTACATCTCTACAGAAGTCGTTGGGCCTGCCACTTCACCGGCTAAAATGCGATGTGCCTACCCGGTGGAATTCAACTCTGCACATGTTGCAGCGACTGTGGCAGCACCGACAAGCCCTGGTGCAATACGTTCTGACGTATAGCCTGGGCCAACGAGATTCAGAGGTGGGGCAAATCACGCTGGAGGAGTGGTCTCAGATCAGGGACCTATGCACCCTTCTGCACAGTTTTGAAATGGCGACGAAGATGTTTAGTGCTGACGATGCCATTATCAGCATGACTATTCCGGTGATTTACATGCTGGAGCACATGTTAAACAGAATTCGGAGTCAGGTGGTGGCACAAGAGGAGGTGGAGGAAGTAGAGGAGGAGGAGTTGTATGCGGAAGGGCTAACATCTGCAAGGTCCAGAAGGTCGGCAGCACCAAGGCGGCAGGCATGTGAGGGTGGGGGAGATGGTTTTATCAGGGCGCATGGTAGCAGCCAAACTAGTGAGGAAGGTGCAGGAGCCCAGGAAGAAGTGGAGGACGAACTGATGGAAGACTCATCAGATGAGGGAGACCTTGATCACATTTCTGTTGTGCGAGGTTGGGGGGAGAGGACAGAGGAAGGAAGCATGATTGTTACCTCGCCACCAACACAACAGGGACTTGGTGCTCCTGGATGCGCAACACACATGAGTGCCTTCTTGCTGCACTACCTGCAACATGACCCTCGAATTGTGAGAATTAGAAATAATCCTGACTACTGGGTTGCCACACTGTTAGATCCCCGGTACAAAAGTAAATTTGCCGAAATTATTCCTGCCATAGAAAGGGATGCACGCATGCAGGAGTATCAGCAGAGACTGTTGCAGAATCTTACATGTGCTTTTCCACAAAATACCAGTGGTGCACGTAGTGAATCTCACAGTTCCAACTTGCCAACCGTGGGACCGTCAAGTGTTCAGCACTCAAACCGTAACAGAACCACAGTATCTGCTGGTAACATCAATTTTGCGGAATCATTTCACCACTTTTTTAGCCCATCCTTTGCAAGGCCACAGGAGACAAGAAGTCTGACACATAGTCAACGCCTAGAGACGATGGTACAGGAGTATCTCCAAGTAAACATTGAAGCCACGACTGTGTCACTGGACCCTTGCTCTTTTTGGGCTTCCAATCTGGATAAATGGCCGGAGCTAGCCACTTACGCCTTGGAGATCTTGTCATGCCCCGCAGCCAGCGTTCTGTCTGAACGTGTGTTCAGCGCTGCTGGTGGTGTGCTGACAGATAAGCGCACGCGGCTCTCCACTGATAATGTAGCAAGATGAACAAATCATGGATCCGAAACGACTTTTCTACCCCTGTGTCATCCTGGGGAGAGTAAAAGCTTGATGATTGGTTAAAATCACCCTACCAAACGTTTTAAGCTTTCAAATTACTAATCATGTTTATCTGTATCTTGACTGGAAAATAATTTGGGCTTTGTAGCAGTGTGCAGCACTGATCCTATTAGGCCATCTATAATAAGCTCCACCAGATTTAAAATTAAAAATAATTTTTAGCTGCATCTAGCCCGGAAAATAATTTTGGGGCTCCGAGATGCGCAAGACACATAAGTGCCTTCTTGCTGCACTACCTGCAGCATGACCCTCATATTGTCAGAATTCGAAGTAATCATGACTACTGGGTTGCCACACTCTTAGATCCCCCAAACTTTTCGATCAACCTTTTCATTTTAATAAAGACCAAAAAAATGGTCATTTTTGAAATTATAAGCATTAGCAGGTTGTTAGAAACTGAAATCAAACAGTTTTCAACTCAAAACTTTATTCTAGGTGATGTTACATTTTCACATAGGACCCCTTGTTCGAAAGGAGCTTCTGAACTCTCTCGTCCATTGAATTTGTCAGGTTTTGGATGGTTTCTGCTTCAATTGTTTTGCATGAGGATAGAATACCCTCCCAGAGCTGTTGCTTAGATGTGAACTGCCTCCCGCCATCATAGACACTCCTTTTAATGATGCTCCAAAGGTTCTGAATGGGGTAGAGGTCAGGGGAGCATGGGGGTCACACCATAAGTTTGTCCCCTTTTATGCCCATATCAGCCAGAGATGCAGATGTTTTATGTGCAGCATGAGATGGTGCATTATCATGCAGAAAAATGATCTTGCTGTGAAATACACGGTTCTTCTTCTTGAACCATGGCAGGAAGTGCTGTTTGAGAAAATCCACATACATTATGGAGTTCATCTTTAGCGCCTTCAGGGATCCTAAAGGGGCCGACAATCTCTCTCCCCATGATTCCAGCCCAAAACATTACTCCACCTCCTCCTTGTTGGCGCTGTAGCCGTGTTTGCGTGGGGTGTCCATCAACCAGCCATCCTCCACTCCATCCATCTGGACCATCGAGCGCTGCACGGCACTCATCCGTGAACAAAACAGTTTTGAAATCAGTCTTCATGTAATGTTTGGCCCACTGGAGCCGTTTCTGCTTGTGTGAAGTGGATAGAGGAGGTCGACAGGATGGCGTATGCACAGCTGCAAACCTCTGAAGGACCCTGCATCTTGTTGTTCGGGGGACGTTGGAGGCACAAGCAGCTTCAAAAACTTGTCTGCTGCTATGACAAGGCTTTTTTGCCGCTGCTCTTTCAACCTGACGTAATTGCCTGTAGGAAAGAGTCCTCAATTTGCCCTTATCAGCACGCACACGTGTGTACTGTGAATCAGCTACATACTTCTTGATTGCCAAGACACTTCATCCTGATCATCGCACAATGTTGATTGTAGTCATGCCTTGACCTAAACACTCCACAATTTGTTGCTTCTCAGCAGCCGACACATCCTTTTTCTTTCCCATTTTGGCAGAAAATGTAGGCTGCTTAATAATGTGAGAGAGCCTTCTTAAGTAGTCTTGCCTTTCATTGGACACACCTGCCAAACTAATTAGCACAGGTGTCTGCAATTGCTTACAGTGATATAAAGAGCCCTGACACACATCACCATCAATGAGTTTAACTGACAAACAAACAAATTCTTCCCTTATCACTCCTAAACACTTTTTGCATAATAATTTGGAACGCGGTGTACATGTGCTTTTCCACAAAACACCAGCGGTTCACGTAGTGAATCTTACAGTTCTAACTTGCCAACCGTGGTCTGTATGGAATTGTTCAATAAAGGGCCCAAAATTAAGATAACATAGATGGGAGAGGTCTCTATGAATAGGAATTCCTAAGTATTTGATACCCTGTGAGGGCCAGGCAAAGGGAAAGTTGGACTGGATGGAATCCTATATGGATTTGGGGAGGGAGACATCGAGGGCCTCAGACTTCGCTGCATTGATTTTAAAATTTTACCATGTAACAAAGTGATCTATTTCAGCCATAACAGCATGGATGGATATATGTGATTGAGTGATATATACTAGGACATCATCAGCAAATAGAGAGCACTTGTACTCGGTGCCTCCCACCTCAATCCACCTAATATTGGGGTTATGGCGAATTGATGAGAGCAGGTGCTCCGTCACTAGGATGTATAAGAGAGGGGACAGAGGACATCCCTGCCTTGTCCCATTGGTGATTGTGAAAGGTGATGAAAATGTTCTGACGCGCCCCCTGGGCCTTGGGACACCCGGAGCCGGACCCTTTTTGGTGGATGCTGGTGGTTGTAGTCTTCGTGGCGGCGACCCGGTTCCGTGGCTCAGGGCGGTCAAACCAGTGGCGGAACTATTTATGTGGTTTTGATGTTTAAATGTCCGACTACGCCACCCGTGGATTGCGGTCAGAGTGAACCGCCGCTACAGGGCAGACCGCTGAGGCTGGTGTTGTGGGTGCAGCAGAGCGTAGCATAACTCCCCACGGGAGGAGTATAGCCTCAGGGCAGTGTATGCGGAGGATGGGGGTGATGGTGCAGGGCAGCAGCAGTAACGACACGGAGTCAGTGATGCAGTCCAGGGCCTTTACTCACAGTTCTTATTATCCAGACCACGTCTGCAGGTAACGGCTGCCCACGTCGTACTGTGCTCACCAGGTGAGGGGCTCAGACAACTCCCAGATAACTTTGGAGCACTTCACAGGACCCCCTTTGTGTGTCCTTTGTCTGGCCTTTCTTACCAACACTTCTGTCCGGCTGCCTCGGGCCTTTTCTTGGTAAACTTGGCGCCAGTTTCCCTGACCCTATGTGGTGCCTTCCTAGCGGGTGTAGCGAGGGGCTGCGCCACATAAAATGTCAGAGCCTCCGGTTTCTAGCTGAGGGTCGTTTCCTGCCTCCACTAGTTCGGGGACCGGTCTCCCCCTTTGGCCTGACCCCTCCACGCAGGTGGATTCGGGCGTGCGGTGGCGACTCGCCCGTCCGCACCCCTGGGATCCCTTCATTCCTCGTTCCTGGAGCCTTCTCCGCTCCTCTTCCTTCCTTCTCCCTCTTCCAGGCCTGGGCCTCTGTTACTAGGCCCGCCTCCGGAGCAGAGCTCATGCAGAGCCCCTGCTCCCTGCCACTTCTGCTCAGACTTCTCTGCACTGAACTAAGATGGTGCCCACCTTTTATACTCCCTTCTCAATGCACCCAGGAACTGCTTCCTCCCTGCTCCTGCACTACAGGGTTCCCCTTCCTCAGTGTTCCCTCCCCCCACTCCAGCCAGGGACAGGGACTGTCGTGCCCATCTCAGGGGCATATTGGTCGCCCTGCCCCACGGCAATGTGGTGTAATGCATGCAGGTGTCGGGTCCTGATCCACACTCCATCCTTACCTGAGAGTGAGATATCACACCTCTGGGTGAGGTCCAATACGTCTGTAGCAACCGAGCCCTCAGGGTGCTACAGTTCCATTTATCTTCAGCCTAGGTGACGTATTGCGATACAGGGCCGTGATTTTGGCTATAAAAGGGTCCCCTAGACCCCTACCCCAAGCTTTTTAAGAGAATCATATATGGCGTGCCAGGAGACTCTATGGAATGCTTTCTCAGCATCCAACGAGAGTATCTAATTACAAATTTTTAACTGCATCTAGCCCAGGAAATACTTTGTGCCTAGTAGCAGTGTCTGCTAGTCAGCGGATTATCCCGGCTGTTAAGCAAGCTACACCACCTGTAGTTTAGACACTTAATTTTTTCAAAGGAAATGCTTCGGGACCATGGGATACTCAGTGAAGAGCAACAGGAGGCACCCCAAGGCATAGGGGCTGGGACTGGCAGTAGGATGCCTTGCGGTGGACAGCCGAGCTCGATCCTTATAAAAGCTTTTTAACTGCAGCAGCTTTAGTGGACGCTACTGGAGCTGGAATTACGCGGCTGCTGGCATGAGACTTGCCCTCCAATAGATCCTTGTAAATGGATTTAAAGTGTATTCATTCAAATTAGAGAGACAATTTAAATTAAAAAGCTTAGAGCTGCCTCCACCACAGGGGGGCTCGCTCGACCCACCAGCGGACAGGCACCAGTATTGGGAGAGGGGGGCTGGCCATCAGGGTTCACCGCGGCTCTGGCACAAACCCGGCGACACGGAGGTGGCACGGGCAGGAGCGGACTGGCCGTGTTGGCTTCTCACTTTTTGGATTTTAGAAGGGCATGACATGCCTATATCTGTGTCTCCCCCTCCTTTTACTCCTCCACCTCTTTTATTTTCGCATGACTATATGTACTTGTCACTTTTCCATGTGTTAGTTGTGTCTTCTGAGCAGTTTGTCAGCTTTTGGACACCTTTGAAGGTGTTTTCTATGTGTTTCTATGTGTTTTTGTTTGCCTGCCATTGGTTTTAACGGTGTTCGAAGGTGTTCGACGAACAGTTCGACGAACAGTTCGGCGAAAACACGGGTGTTCGACGAACCGAACCGAACTCGAACACTACGGGGGTGGCTCAACACTACTAGTCACCTCACAAGTGAATCAGCTAGAGTGGAGATGCTGGGATATATCCACGCCGATCTAGTCACCTCACCAGTGAATCCTCTAGAATGGAGATGCGGGGATATATCCACGCTGATCTAGTCACCTCACCAGTGAATCATCTAGAGTGGAGATGCTGGGATATATCCTCGCCAATCTAGTCACCTCACCAGTGAATCAGCTAGAGTGGAGATGCTGGGATATATCCACGCCGATCTAGTCACCTCACCAGGGAATCAGCAAGATTGGAGATGCTGGGATATATCCACGCCGATCTACTCACCTCACCAGTGAACCGTCTAGAGTGGAGATGCTGGGATATATCCTCGCCGATCTAGTCACGTCACCAGTGAATCAGCTAGAGTGGGGATGCTGGGATATATCCACGCTGATCTAGTCACCTCACCAGTGAATCAGCTAGAGTGGAGATGCTGGAATATATCCACGCTGATCTAGTCACCTCACCAGTGAATCAGCTAGAGTGAGGATGCTGGGATATATCCACGCTGATCTAGTCACCTCAGCAGTGAATCAGCTAGAGTGGAGATGCTGGGATATATCCACGCTGATCTAGTCACCTCAGCAGTGAATCAGCTAGAGTGGGGATGCTGGTATATATCCACGCTGATCTAGTCACCTCAGCAGTGAATCAGCTAGAGTGGAGATGCTGGGATATATCCGCCGATTTAGTCACCTCACCAGTGAATCAGCTAGAGTGGAGATGCTGGGATATATCCGACGATCTAGTCACCTCACCAGTGAATTAGCTAGAGTGGAGATGCTGGGATATATCCACGCCGATCTAGTCACCTCACCAGTGAATCACCTAGAGTGGAGATGCTGGGATATATCATCGCCGATCTAGTCACCTCACCAGTGAATCAGCTAGAATGGAGATGCTGGGATATATCCACGCCAATCTAGTCACCTCACCAGTGAATCAGCTAGAGTGGAGATGCTGGGATATATCCACGCTGATCTAGTCACCTCACCAGTGAATCAGCTAGAGTGGAGATGCTGGAATATATCCACGCCGATCTAGTCACCTCACTAGTGAATCAGCTAGAGTGGAGATGCTGGAATATATCCACGCTGATCTAGTCACCTCACCAGTGAATCAGCTAGAGTGGGGATGCTGGGATATATCCACGCCGATCTAGTCACCTCACCAGTGAATCAGCTAGAGTGGAGATGCTGGGATATATCCACGCTGATCTAGTCACCTCACCAGTGAATCAGCTAGAGTGGAGATGGTGGGATATATCCACGCTGATCTAGTCACCTCACCAGTGAATCAGCTAGAGTGGAGATGCTGGAATATATCTGACGCGCCCCTGGGCCTGTGTCGCGCTGCGTTGCGCACGCGGGAGCCTACCCGGAGCCGGATCAGTGGAGGGTTGTAGTCTCGTGGCGGTGACCCGGTCCGTGCCCAGGGAGTCAAACTAGACGGCAGTCTATTAGTAGTAAATAGTTGATGACTACGCCACCCGTTGAGTGCAGCCAGGAAGCTGCTGCTGCAGGGCAGACCGCTGAGGCCGGTGGTAGGATTGTGCAGCGTGATAGTATAACCCCCAACGGGAGGGGTATGGCCTCAGGGCAGCCGACGTGGATGATGGGGGTAGCAGGAACCACTCAGAGACGGTACGGTGTAGTTCAGGGTCTTTACTGGTAACAACGACAGACCCTCCCGGAGTACTTGCTAGCAAACGGGGCCTGGTCAGTCTTTGAGCAGATGGGATCTCCCCTGGCCAGGCGTAGTTGTAGGCCTCCCAAACTGACTGTACTCTTCTGGCTACCTTGCTAGAAGCTGATGTAAGTAGCCCACGTCCCTGAGTGTACCGTGTGGTGCTCACCCGTATGGCCGGTGACTCGGGGCCTTCTAATGGCTTCCGCTCCACGATGGCGGTGCTGGTCCCACGCGTGTGACCGTGCCTTCGGGCTTCTGGGCCAGAGGACCTGAAATCCCCTGCCTGACGGATTCTGCTGCTGGGTAGGAGTTAGTCCCCACAGCCTCGGACTCCGGGTCCGGTAAAGAATCTTCTTAGTCAGGGCGAGCTCTGCAGCTGCCAGCCCCTGACTCCTTGTAACTCTGCTGTTTCCTATGCTGCTTCTTGTCTCCACTCTCCTTGTCTGACTCACCCTGCCTCAGCCCCGGGTTTATACAGGGGAAGTTCTTCCCCTCCCAAGACTGGGCAGGAGGTGTGGCATGCACAGGATCCCTGACCAAAGGACCTCCCACCTGCTCTCAGACATAACATTACATTACTGTGGAAAACCAGACCCCTGGGGTGCCACATTCCCCCCTAGTGAAATTTAGTACTCCGGGACTAAACACATTTAGAAAAACATAACAAAGTATAACAATAACAATACTATAAGAAAAACACATAAGATGGTTACGGCGTGTCCGCAACCGGATGCAGTCTTTGAAGAAAAGCAAAGGTGTCCATTTCACCAACACAGGGAGACGTAACCAGGTAGGGGTCTGTCCTACCCCGAGTCCTTAACAGTCTCTAGTCCATCCTGGGTTACGCTCCAACTATATACAAGGATTCCCGGTAAATCCACCAAGGTTTCCTAAAAACAACTGGAAACACAAAATTATACACAAGCAACAATACACAGATAAACATAAATAAAACTATTTTTACACTTCAAATTCTCCAGCGTGCGGGTAACTGGCCTCTAGTGGCCCTAGTGGACCTACGGAGCTGACTGTCTGGCCCTGAACTACAGGGTGTAGGAGCTGTCAAGGGTAAACTGGGCAGCTGTCTACCGGCTCTTTGTCTCACTAGGGGTACGGCAGGCTCACTATAAGCAGAGGGTTGATTCTCCGGTTCTACTCGTGTGGAGTCTTCTGCCTCCTGGACCGGCTGTTCTTCCAGCTCTACCCGTTGCTCCGTAGGTTCTTGGGATGATGGTTGGAGGAAGGTGAGTACGGGTACCACAACTGCACCATTGACTTGAGTCCAAGACCGAGGGAAGTCCCCGAGCACGGTACTAACCATATCTTCCCTTTCTCCCACGGGTCGATGGTCTTCTTGTTCCTCTTCAGGGTTCCTCAGTTGTTCGGGACACTTCTTCAGGTGGTCCCGGGATACAATGGCTGTGGTTTCCCCTCCGTCTTTACTGATGGTACAGACCTTCGGGTTCTCGTGGCTTGAGGGCAGTACGGTGTACGGGTCCTTCTCCCACTGGTCATCCAACTTGTGGAGCCGTCTTTTCCTCTTCAAGACCTGCTCTCCGGGTACCAGGGGAACAGCGGGAGCATACTGGTTGTAAGTCTTCTCTTGTCTTTCCCTAGCCTGACAGAGACTTCGCTCCACGCTCTCTTGTACTCTCCGGTACTGCTGCTGCCTCTCTGTGTCCCAGTCTGTTTCTGGTGAAGTGTCCTCAGGTGTCAGGACTCCCATTTCCAGGTCAACAGGTAACTTACCAGGTCTCGCCCTCATTAGGTAAGCCGGGGTACAGTTGGTGGAACCTACCGGGATGTGGTTGTATAGGTCCACCAGATCGGGCAACTTCTCAGGCCACAGACTGCGTTCTTCCAGGGGCAATGTTTTTAGAAGATCCATTACCACCTGGTTCATTTTTTCACAAAGTCCATTAGTTTGCGGATGGTAGGGTGTCGTCCTTATCTTCCGGCAGCCATACAGATTGCAGAATTCCTGGAAGACCTCCGCTTCAAAGGCAGGTCCCTGGTCCGTCAGCACTTGGTCCGGGTACCCGTGTGGACGGCAGAAGTGCTGCTGGAAGGCTCTAGCTGCTGTTTGAGCCGTTAAGTCCTTGACGGGGACGACAACCAAGAACCGGGAGTAATGATCCACGATGGTTAACGCGTAGACGTAGCCACTTCTGCTTGGGGTCAGTTTTACATGATCCAAGGCTACCAGTTCCAACGGTTGCCGGGTGACGATGGACTGCAGGGGAGTCTTCTGGCTGGCCCGGTCCTTCCTTCTCAGATTGCACGGGCCACAGTCTCTGCACCACTTCTCGATGGTTCCCCTCATGCCTACCCAGTGGAACCGCTCGCGCAGCAGGAACTCTAGCTTTTTCCACCCGAAGTGTCCAGCTCCGTCGTGGTATGCCTCCATCACCATGGCTGCGTCTCTTCGTGGCACCACTACTTGCCAGAGTAGTTCATGCGTCCGGGAGTTGACCATTCTGCGGCACAACTTCCCCTTGTAAAGGAATAGTCGACTCTTCTCCGCCCATAGTTGTTTGGCTTCCTCCGGAGCGTCTGGTTCAAGGCGAGCCTCCGGCCGAGTCAGCATCTCCTTCACCAGTCGGACGGCAGGGTCGCTGTCTTGCGTTTCCGCCCAGTTGTAGTGGGGTAAGGGGTTCAACGTAGCAGCCTGCTTACCCCTTACCCGGTGGGAATACTGGATAGTCCCATGACGGTGGAATGCAGGGAGTTCAACTTCTTCCAGTCCCTCCGGATCTTCTCCTTCGTCCGGCAGGTTGGGCATCCTGGACAGGGCATCCGCGTTAGTATTGGAGCGTCCTGCCCGGTATTTGATTGTGAACTCGTAGTTGGACAGACGGGCCATCCACCTCTGCTCCAGGGCACCGAGTCTTGCCGTGTCCAGGTGTGTCAACGGGTTGTTATCCGTGTATACGGTGAACCGGGAAGAAGCGAGGTAATGCCTAAAGCGCTCGGTGACTGCCCATACCTCGGCCAGGAACTCTAGCTTAAATGAGCTGTAATTCTTGGGGTTCCTTTCGGTGGGTCGCAGTTTTCGGCTGGCATAGGAGATTACTCGTTCTCTCCCCTGCTGAATCTGGGACAGTACGGCTCCTAGCCCGATGTTACTGGCGTTGGTGTAGAGGATGAAGGGCTGGCTATAGTCCGGGTATGCCAAGATTTCATCCCCCGTGAGGGCCATCTTCAGCTGGCGGAAGGACTCTTCTTCTAGCTCTTCCCATTTGAAGGGCGGCTTCTGGTTCTTGGCCTTTCGGGACTGGCCTATCAGGAGGTCCTGCATAGGCGCTGCCTTTTTGGTGAAACCGGGAATAAACCTTCGGTAGTAGCCTACCAACCCTAGGAACTGCCGCACTTCTTTTACGCTGGAGGGGCTTGGCCATCCCTTAATTGCGGTGATCTTATCGGGGTCGGGAGCCACTCCGTCAGCGCTCACCACGTGTCCCAGGTATTGCACCTTTGGTTTCAGGAGGTGACACTTGGAGGGTTTCACCTTTAGGCCGTAACTCGCCAGAGCTTCGAACACATCCGCCAGGTGTTTCAGGTGGTCCTCATAAGTTTTGGAGTATACGATGACATCGTCCAGGTACAACAGGACCGTCTCGAAGTTTCTGTGGCCCAGACAGCACTCCATTAATCGTTGGAAGGTTCCTGGGGCGTTGCAGAGTCCGAACGGCATGCAGGTGAACTCGCTAAGTCCCATCGGGGTGGTGAATGCGGTCTTCTCCCGGTCCGCCTCTGCTACAGGAACCTGCCAGTACCCGCTAGTGAGATCCAAGGTAGAGAAGAAGTTAGCAGATCTTAAAGCAGCCAATGACTCCTCTATCCTTGGTAAGGGGTACGCATCCTTGTGTGTGATACGGTTGATTTTCCGGTAATCTACACACATCCTCATGGTGTTGTCTTTCTTTTTGACTAAAACTAGTGGGGCTGCCCAGGGGCTACAGCTATCCCGGATTACCCCAGCCTCCTTCATGTCTCTAAGCATCCCCTTGGTGTGTTGGTAATGTGCAGGGGGTACGGGTCGATACCTCTCTTTTATGGGAGGATGATCTCCCGTGGGGATGCGGTGTTCTACCCCCTTGACTCGCCCGAAGTCTAACGGGTGTTTACTAAACACTCTCTCATACTCTTGAACCACCCGATAGACTCCTTGTTTCTGATGTGAGGGAGTGGAATCAGTACCCAAATGTAGTTGCTGACACCAGTCCTCCATGTCTTTCTTAGAGCCGTTACCTTCCTCCGGGTGAGATGGAGGCAAGGGTTCCACAGATTGTATAGAATTTTGATTAGTGGTATATAATTTGGCTAGCGTGGCATACCGGGGCAGGTACACTTCCCTCTCCCCGATATTTATTATGCGAATGGGCACCCTCCCATGGCGTACATTGACCACCCCCCGTGCTGTCAAAATGGTGGGCCTACTGTCTGAGTAAACTGGTTCTACCATTGCCTGGTAATCTCTACCTCTCAGACCAATAGCTGCCCGGCACCAAATCATCATTTCACTTTTTGGGGGCATGGCAATAGGAAAAGGGTCACACATTCTTACGCTACCAATCTCACCGCCGGAGAGTTCCACTTGTTGCCGTTGCATCAGTGCCCGGATCTCTTTCTGGAGCACCCGCTGCTCGCCGGAGCTGGCGTTCTTGGCAACCTGCTGTAAAAGGAAAATCACCTCTGCAAGACAATTTTCAATTACGTTAGTTCCTAGAGTTATTTTTGGGTGACTCTCATGTTTATCAATATCTACAATGATCAGTCCCTGTGCGGCCAGTTCGACTCTACCGATTTTGAGGGTCACCTCTTTAAATCCGATCTGTGGCACGGGCTGGCCATTGTTGGCGATGATACTCAAGTCGTCGTCAGGGTAGCGGGTAATATCCGAGTCATTCCAGTACTGCTTGAAGAGCACGTACGGGATGGTGGTGACCTGTGACCCGGTATAAAGTAGGGCACTCATGGGAATGCCATCCAGTACCACAGGCAAGACTGGACGTCCTCCCACATATCTGTCGCGCCAGTTCGATGGGCCTGGTGATCTTTTTCCTGGGGGTTGGCCCTCTACCCCAGGTTGTGCCCGTTTAAAGAACAGTACCTTTCCATATGTCCGGGTTGATTGCAGCGGCGGCAGATGGGTCGTCCGTCCTCGCTGTATCGGTCACTGGGTCTTCCTCTGGCCGGTGGGGTCCTCCTTGGTCGACGCCACGGGATGTCCTCCGGTCCGGATGCCAGCTGGATCTTCCCTGGGGTGGAAACCTGTAAAGACTGCACAGTTCGGGTTAGCGCAGCAACGCTCTTAGCTAGCTCTTGGACCTGATGGTGTAGGTCTGGAGCCGGGTCATTGTCCAACGCCTGCGCATCAGCTCCCACAGGCCCTGCCGACAAGGGCGCCGCCTCCTGGTGGTAAGTGATAGCTGGGCGCCTGTGGGTAACAACGCCACCCGGTGCTGGTTCTCGGAGCACCCGGATAGCTCTATCCTTGAACTGTGCAAAGTCCAGATGGGGATCCTGTAAGGCCATTGCCCGCAACTGGGTTCGGTGGGCATTGCAATATAAACCCTCTATAAATTGTTCAGTCAATAGCCTGTCCTTGTTTCCCACCCCATCAGGGTCGGTCTGCTTTATGGCCCTCAGGGCCTCTTGTAGGTTTAGTGCATAGTCCCTTATACTCTCATGCGCTCGCTGCTTGCACCCGTAGAATCTAAGCTTAATCTCGGCTGAGGTGCGGGTATCAAAGGTGTCCTTCAGCCGGGTTAGTATCCCTGCGACAGTCTTCCTCCCAGGTGGCCAGGATTTTACTTCCCTTTTGGCTGCCCCGGTTAGTTGGGCCACCAGGATGCTCACTTTTTGCTCTTCTGTGAGGGGGTACACCTGGAAGAGGCTAGCCAGCTTTTCTCTAAAGTCATGCAGGGTATGTGACTCCCCTGAGTACTGGGGTAGCCAAGCTGCTCCCGGGATATAGGGCATGGTGAAGGGCATAACTGCAGCAGCGGTAGCACTGGCGGGGGTTGAGGCAGTGAAGCTCTCCTCCGTATCCGACATCTTCCTCCCCCCTAGTGGACCGTGGCCTACCTTGCGATGATCCTCTTCCGTAGGCCGCGGCTCCGCAGTGGATCGTCAGGGTTGAGGACCTTCCGTCGCGCTCCTGTGACGTCGGCGTCTGCTGGGCTCCTTCCAGGACCTTACGCAACGTCCGGACGTGAGGCGGGGCTTCAGTTCTCGCGCGCTTTCGGAGTCCACGCCCCTCTTCTTCCCGCGCGGCGTCCTCAAGATGGCGTCCAATGGCGGGAAAACTCCACGGATGGCGGGAAGAAGGTCGAAGATGGCGCCGGATGGCGGGAAACCTTCACCACTGGTAAGTTTGAACAGTCTTTGCTTTTCAGGCACGCAGTACCCGGTGGTTGCGGGCACGAAATCCTGCCGACTACGCCAAAAGTTGACGCGCCCCTGGGCCTGTGTCGCGCTGCGTTGCGCACGCGGGAGCCTACCCGGAGCCGGATCAGTGGAGGGTTGTAGTCTCGTGGCGGTGACCCGGTCCGTGCCCAGGGAGTCAAACTAGACGGCAGTCTATTAGTAGTAAATAGTTGATGACTACGCCACCCGTTGAGTGCAGCCAGGAAGCTGCTGCTGCAGGGCAGACCGCTGAGGCCGGTGGTAGGATTGTGCAGCGTGATAGTATAACCCCCAACGGGAGGGGTATGGCCTCAGGGCAGCCGACGTGGATGATGGGGGTAGCAGGAACCACTCAGAGACGGTACGGTGTAGTTCAGGGTCTTTACTGGTAACAACGACAGACCCTCCCGGAGTACTTGCTAGCAAACGGGGCCTGGTCAGTCTTTGAGCAGATGGGATCTCCCCTGGCCAGGCGTAGTTGTAGGCCTCCCAAACTGACTGTACTCTTCTGGCTACCTTGCTAGAAGCTGATGTAAGTAGCCCACGTCCCTGAGTGTACCGTGTGGTGCTCACCCGTATGGCCGGTGACTCGGGGCCTTCTAATGGCTTCCGCTCCACGATGGCGGTGCTGGTCCCACGCGTGTGACCGTGCCTTCGGGCTTCTGGGCCAGAGGACCTGAAATCCCCTGCCTGACGGATTCTGCTGCTGGGTAGGAGTTAGTCCCCACAGCCTCGGACTCCGGGTCCGGTAAAGAATCTTCTTAGTCAGGGCGAGCTCTGCAGCTGCCAGCCCCTGACTCCTTGTAACTCTGCTGTTTCCTATGCTGCTTCTTGTCTCCACTCTCCTTGTCTGACTCACCCTGCCTCAGCCCCGGGTTTATACAGGGGAAGTTCTTCCCCTCCCAAGACTGGGCAGGAGGTGTGGCATGCACAGGATCCCTGACCAAAGGACCTCCCACCTGCTCTCAGACATAACATTACATTACTGTGGAAAACCAGACCCCTGGGGTGCCACATATCCACGCTGATCTAGTCACCTCACCAGTGAATCAGCTAGAGTGGAGATGCTGGGATATATCCACGCTGATCTAGTCACCTCACCAGTGAATCAGCAAGAGTGGGGATGCTGGGATATATCCACGCTGATCTACTCACCTCACCAGTGAACCGTCTAGAGTGGAGATGCTGGGATATATCGACGCCGATCTAGTCACCTCAGCAGTGAATCAGCTAGAGTGGAGATGCTGGGATATATCCACGCCGATCTAGTCACCTCACCAGTGAATCGTCTAGAGTGGAGATGCTGGGATATATCCTCGCCGATCTAGTCACCTCACCAGTGAATCAGCTAGAGTGGAGATGCTGGGATATATCCACGCTGATCTAGTCACCTCACCAGTGAATCGTCTAGAGTGGAGATGCTGGGAAATATCCTCGCCAATCTAGTCACCTCACCAGTGAATCAGCTAGAGTGAAGATGCTGGGATATATCAATGACGATCTAGTCACCTCAGCAGTGAATCAGCTAGAGTGGAGATGCTGGGATATATCCACGCTGATCTAGTCACCTCAGCAGTGAATCAGCTAGAGTGGAGATGCTGGGATATATCCACGCTGATCTAGTCACCTCAGCAGTGAATCAGCTAGAGTGGAGATGCTGGGATATATCCACGCTGATCTAGTCACCTCACCAGTGAATCGTCTAGAGTGGAGATGCTGGGATATATCCTCGCCAATCTAGTCACCTCACCAGTGAATCAGCTTGAGTGGAGATGCTGGGATATATCCACCCTGATCTAGTCACCTCACCAGTGAATCGTCTAGAGTGGAGATGCTGGGATATATCCTCGCCAATCTAGTCACCTCACCAGTGAATCATCTAGAGTGGAGATGCTGGGATATATCCTCGCCGATCTAGTCACCTCACCAGTGAATCAGCTAGAGTGGAGATTCTGGGATAAATCCACGCCGATCTAGTCACCTCAGCAGTGAATCAGCTAGACTGGAGATGCTGGGATATATCCACACCGATCTAGTCACCTCACCAGTGAATCAGCTAGAGTGGAGATGCTGGGATATATCCACGCTGATCTAGTCACTTCACCAGTGAATCGTCTAGAGTGGAGATGCTGGAATATATCCACGCCGATCTAGTCACCTCACCAATGAATCGTCTAGAGTGGAGATGCTGGGATATATCCTCGCCGATCTAGTCAGTTCACCAGTGAATCCTCTAGAATGGAGATGCGGGGATATATCCACGCTGATCTAGTCACCTCACCAGTGAATCGTCTAGAGTGGAGATGCTGGGATATATCCTCGCCAATCTTGTCACCTTACCAGTGAATCAGCTAGAGTGGAGATGCTGGGATTTATCCACGCCGATCTAGTCACCTCACCAGTGAATCCTCTAGAATGGAGATGCTGGGATATATCCACGCCGATCTAGTCACCTCACCAGTGAATCGTCTAGAGTGGAGATGCTGGGATATATCCTCGCCGATCTAGTCACCTCACCAGTGAATCAGCTAGAGTGGAGATGCTGGGATATATCCACGCTGATCTAGTCATCTCACCAGTGAATCGTCTAGAGTGGAGATGCTGGGATATATCCTCGCCAATCTAGTCACCTCACCAGTGAATCAGCTAGAGTGGAGATGCTGGGATATATCCACGCTGATCTAGTCACCTCACCAGTGAACCGTCTAGAGTGGAGATGCTGGGATATATCCACGCTGATCTAGTCACCTCACCAGTGAATCAGCTAGAGTGGAGATGCTGGGATATATCCTCGCTGATCTTGTCACCTCATCAGTGAATCAGCTAGAGTGGGGATGCTGGGATATATCCACGCTGATCTAGTCACCTCACCAGTGAATCAGCTAGAGTGGAGATGCTGGAATATATCCACGCTGATCTAGTCACCTCACCAGTGAATCAGCTAGAGTGGGGATGCTGGGATATATCCACACTGATCTAGTCACCTCACCAGTGAATCAGCTAGAGTGGAGATGCTGGGATATATCCACGCTGATCTAGTCACCTCAGCAGTGAGTCAGCTAGAGTGGAGATGCTGGAATATATCCATGCTGATCTAGTCACCTCACCAGTGAATCAGCTAGAGTGGGGATGCTGGGATATATCCACGCTGATCTAGTCACCTCACCAATGAATCGTCTAGAGTGGAGATGCTGGGATATATCCTCGCCGATCTAGTCAGTTCACCAGTGAATCCTCTAGAATGGAGATGCGGGGATATATCCACGCTGATCTAGTCATCTCACCAGTGAATCGTCTAGAGTGGAGATGCTGGGATATATCCTCGCCAATCTAGTCACCTCACCAGTGAATCAGCTAGAGTGGAGATGCTGGGATATATCCACGCTGATCTAGTCACCTCACCAGTGAACCGTCTAGAGTGGAGATGCTGGGATATATCCACGCTGATCTAGTCACCTCACCAGTGAATCAGCTAGAGTGGAGATGCTGGGATATATCCTCGCTGATCTAGTCACCTCATCAGTGAATCAGCTAGAGTGGGGATGCTGGGATATATCCACGCTGATCTAGTCACCTCACCAGTGAATCAGCTAGAGTGGAGATGCTGGAATATATCCACGCTGATCTAGTCACCTCACCAGTGAATCAGCTAGAGTGGGGATGCTGGGATATATCCACACTGATCTAGTCACCTCACCAGTGAATCAGCTAGAGTGGAGATGCTGGGATATATCCACGCTGATCTAGTCACCTCAGCAGTGAATCAGCTAGAGTGGAGATGCTGGAATATATCCATGCTGATCTAGTCACCTCACCAGTGAATCAGCTAGAGTGGGGATGCTGGGATATATCCACGCTGATCTAGTCACCTCACCAGTGAATCGTCTAGAGTAGAGATGCTGGAATATATCCACGCCGATCTAGTCACCTCACCAGTGAATCAGCTAGAGTGGAGATGCTGGAATATATCTGACGCGCCCCCTGGGCCAGTGTTGTTGGGGATACCCGGAGCCGGATCAGATGGGGGTTGTAGTCTCCGAGTGGCTGTGACCCGGTCCGTGCCCAGGGTGTCAAGCTCAGTGTGTGGCAGTCCTTACTGATGTTACTAAAGTTCTTTATGTCGACTACGCCACCCGTTGAATTGCGGTCACTACGGCCGCCGCTGCAGCAGGGTCCGCTGAGGCTGATGGTGTTTGTGCAGCTTAGGTAGTATAACCCCCAACGGGAGGGGTATAGCCTCAGGGGGTCAGGTGCAGAGGATGGTGGTTGTGGAAGTGCAGGGAAGATGGTAATGAGAGTCAGAGTCGGGTTGTGCAGTTCAGGGTTCTTTACTTACTGCAGATGTTCCGGTCACTCCGGCCTTGAGTGACCACCCGAGCCGTGCTGCGTCCACCAGGTCCTGGACTCGGCCAACCCCCAAGTAGTTCTGGAGCGTGGTTCTGAGCTCCCTTTCTGTCCTGTCCTCGTCTCTGGCCTTCCCCACCAGGGATCCACCTAAGTCCGGCTCCCTCGGGCCTCTTGTTGGAGAACCCTTGTCTCTGGGTTCCCTGACCCTATGCGTGGTCTGCCTTCCGGGTGGATATGGTGGGTGGCCGTGGCAGATGCTGCCCACGGCCTCCGGTCTCTGGCTGAGGTATGCTGTAGCCCCCACCAGTTTGGGATCCGGTACCCTGTTGCCAACTCTTCACCCTGTGGTTGTATTTGGGCTCTCAGAGTTCCTTCTTTCTCCCCCTCTGGGTCTTTCTCTCTCCTCTCTCACTCTTGGCTCTGGGGCTGCTCTGCTCCTCTGCTCTCTTCCACTCCTCTGCAAAGGCTTACTGACTGTCTTCTCACAGACTGACTGACTGTGGCTGACTGACTGTGGCTGACTGACCCTGATCTTAGATGGTGCCCACCTTATATACTCCCTCTATGTGTGAGCTCAGGTGACCAGCACCCAATGAGCTCCTATCTTTACCCAGGCTGCTCCCCCTATCTGCCCCTACACTACTGGGATGGTCCACCCCCTCCCACTCCAGCCAAGGACAGACTCGGTCGTACCTGCACATTTCTAAGTGGGAGTACCGTTGGTCTGCCCTCCGGAAATGGGATGTGTGTAGTGCATGCAGCCTACTGAGCTCAGTTCCACACTCCATCCTTACCCGGGAGTGGAATATCACACCTCTGGGTTGAGGTGCAATACTCCTGTAGCAGCCGAATCCTCAGGGTGCTACATTCCCCCCTGGTAAATCACAGCACGTCCTCGGGCTGTAAGATATAAACAACATCCAAAACATACAATTTTTTTCATAAACATAAACATATAAAACATATAAAACATCATAAAACTTTTCATATAAAACTTTCTCGTAGTCGTTTCTTGCTTCTAGCTCCTCCGGTCACTGTGCAACTTGTGACCGGGTAAAGTGCGACAGTCTTTTGAAGAAACATGGTTTTCTATAAAACCGGTAGGGGGCGCTTTAGGAAGCGCAACTATATACAAGGGGATATGGCCACTCTCAGTCCTCGGCCAGGTATTAGGAAAGGGATGACCGCTCTCAGTCCTCGGTCAGTGGGAATAGGGACACACGGGTTAACAGTTCAGTTCTCTGGTCCCAACGGGGACTATATTAGCAGCAACGGTTCACTGTGCCCCGACGGGCAACTATATACAGTCTCTATACTACCGTACTCAACGACGGCGTCCTCCTGCTCTTTCTTTGTGATTGGTTCCAGGTTCTGGTTCAGACCCGTCCGGGTCCTCTTGCTCCTCCTCACACCGCAGCTCCTCCTCCATCAGGCGATGCACATGGAGGGCGTAGGGTCCTTTGGCACACTTGTGCCGGGTGAAGGTGACCTCGTCCCCTAAATACAGGTCACGACCTCTGTGTCCCTCCGGTAGGTGGGACTCAACGTCTCTCCTGGTCACGAAGACGTCGCCTGGGGTGCGGTGATCCCTGATGAAACCCCACCCATGCTGCAGATTGAACTTTATCACAGTCCCGATGGTACGGGGACCATGCGCTGCACGGGGGTTTCTCCTGGTCCGGCTCTTCTGCTCCGCGCTCCTTATTTGGGCTTGTTGTTCCCGGACCCGCCTCTCTCTCCGCTCCCTCTCAAAGACCTCGAGCTGCTGGCGGCAGCACTCCGCACGCTCCGCTGCGGCTGCCCGAGTCTCCTGAGTGAACCCCATAAGGTCTTCTCCGGTGGGGTCCCACTCAAACTGCGCTTCTGCTAGCGGGGGCGAGATCCTCTTTACGGGCTTTGGAACCGGAATCAGGGGTTCGTCTAGGGGTCTCTCTTTCCGGAGTCGGGGATGGTGAAACTCCGGTGGCCATATAAAGGGCTGCCCATCCGGGCACGTATGTTGGGCGAACAGGTCCTCACCCAGGTGTGGTACTTTAGGTGTTATGGGCGCTGTGGTGGTAGCGGCGCCCGGGTTAACCAGGCCTTGCGACCAGGCTTGGGGCACCTTGAAAGTAAAGGGCACCGTAAGAACGGCGGCGCCCTGTGTTACTTGGCCCTGCGACCAGGCCGGTGGCTCCGCGGAGGTAGGGGGCGCTGTTGGTATTGCGGCGCCCGGGGGTACTAGGCCTTGCGACCTGGCCGATGGTACTTCCTGCTTGGTCACGCTCGGGGTCGAGGCATGTGACGTCACAGGGGTCGCGGCTCCCGTTTGAGGCCTAGTCTGCGGCGGTGACGTTGCAGCGACGGGCACGGCAGGGGATACTTCGGGCTCTGCGACGGGGAGCTGGGGCAGGCACGCGGTTTCCCGGCTCGGGGTATAGACGTCCCCTTTACCTGCCTCCATTCGTTCGGCTCCCTTCTCGGCGCCGTCTCCGGCCTTCAGTCCTCCTGCGCCATCCTCAGAGGCGGTCTGTCTCCTCGTCTCGGGTGGCGTGCTCCGCTGACGGGTTCTTGTCTGCTGGGCCATCTCACGGCTCCATTCTGCTAACGTCTCTCGCTGCACCCGGGCCATCCTCCGTGCGAGGCCCTCCAGCGCGGTCTGTGCACACTCCCGATCTCGGGGGAGCTGTGCCAAGACCTCCACTAAGCCTAGTGGGGTCGTTGCTTCTAGCAGGCTCCTGACCAACGGGTCGGTGCTGCTCTGCTCTCCTCCCGTTGTCTCCAGCAGGCCTTCTGGAGTGGCGACCGGCAACAGGCTCCTGACCACTGGGTCGGTGCTGCCTGGAGTGGCGGCCCGCATCAGGCTCCTGACCACTGGGTCGGTGCTGCCTGGCTCTCCCTCCATCTCCGGGTAGGCTCTTTCTGGACTCTGCTCCAGGCTTCTTGTCTCCGGGTGCGCTCTCTCCAGACTGCTCCAGGCGACACCCATCTTTGCTCTCTTGTTCTCAGTCCTCCCACTTCGAGGGCGGTCCCGGGGCCACTTGGTGATTGTCAGCTCCAGGGGCAGTTCTTTCACGCTGACAGACACCTCTAGCATTACAGTCTCTGTTGGTGGGGGCGGTTTCCACTTTTGGCGCCATTTTCGGTCCTGGCCCACGATGGGAGGCGGCCTCTTGCCATCCTCTGGTACGCCCATAATGGCGTCCGCTCTGACAAGGCGGGAAACCTTTGGAAATGGCGGGAAAAAGCTGTTAATGGCGGACAACCGGCGGGAAACGACCTGTGATGGGGCCCGATGGCGGGGACCCTCCGGAACCGGCGGGAGACTTCTTTTTAAGGTAACGGTGAACTTTTCTTCAGGCACGCAGTACCCGGTTGTTGCGGGCACGTTATCCTGCCGACTACGCCAAAGTTGACGCGCCCCCTGGGCCAGTGTTGTTGGGGATACCCGGAGCCGGATCAGATGGGGGTTGTAGTCTCCGAGTGGCTGTGACCCGGTCCGTGCCCAGGGTGTCAAGCTCAGTGTGTGGCAGTCCTTACTGATGTTACTAAAGTTCTTTATGTCGACTACGCCACCCGTTGAATTGCGGTCACTACGGCCGCCGCTGCAGCAGGGTCCGCTGAGGCTGATGGTGTTTGTGCAGCTTAGGTAGTATAACCCCCAACGGGAGGGGTATAGCCTCAGGGGGTCAGGTGCAGAGGATGGTGGTTGTGGAAGTGCAGGGAAGATGGTAATGAGAGTCAGAGTCGGGTTGTGCAGTTCAGGGTTCTTTACTTACTGCAGATGTTCCGGTCACTCCGGCCTTGAGTGACCACCCGAGCCGTGCTGCGTCCACCAGGTCCTGGACTCGGCCAACCCCCAAGTAGTTCTGGAGCGTGGTTCTGAGCTCCCTTTCTGTCCTGTCCTCGTCTCTGGCCTTCCCCACCAGGGATCCACCTAAGTCCGGCTCCCTCGGGCCTCTTGTTGGAGAACCCTTGTCTCTGGGTTCCCTGACCCTATGCGTGGTCTGCCTTCCGGGTGGATATGGTGGGTGGCCGTGGCAGATGCTGCCCACGGCCTCCGGTCTCTGGCTGAGGTATGCTGTAGCCCCCACCAGTTTGGGATCCGGTACCCTGTTGCCAACTCTTCACCCTGTGGTTGTATTTGGGCTCTCAGAGTTCCTTCTTTCTCCCCCTCTGGGTCTTTCTCTCTCCTCTCTCACTCTTGGCTCTGGGGCTGCTCTGCTCCTCTGCTCTCTTCCACTCCTCTGCAAAGGCTTACTGACTGTCTTCTCACAGACTGACTGACTGTGGCTGACTGACTGTGGCTGACTGACCCTGATCTTAGATGGTGCCCACCTTATATACTCCCTCTATGTGTGAGCTCAGGTGACCAGCACCCAATGAGCTCCTATCTTTACCCAGGCTGCTCCCCCTATCTGCCCCTACACTACTGGGATGGTCCAACCCCCTCCCACTCCAGCCAAGGACAGACTCGGTCGTACCTGCACATTTCTAAGTGGGAGTACCGTTGGTCTGCCCTCCGGAAATGGGATGTGTGTAGTGCATGCAGCCTACTGAGCTCAGTTCCACACTCCATCCTTACCCGGGAGTGGAATATCACACCTCTGGGTTGAGGTGCAATACTCCTGTAGCAGCCGAATCCTCAGGGTGCTACATATCCACGCTGATCTAGTCACCTTACCAGTGAATCAGCTAGAGTGGGGATGCTGGGATATATCCACGCCGATCTAGTCACCTCACCAGTGAATCAGCTAGAGTGGAGATGCTGGGATATACCCACGCTGATCTAGTCACCTCAGCAGTGAATCAGCTAGAGTGGAGATGCTGGGATATATCCACGCTGATCTAGTCACCTCACCAGTGAATCGTCTAGAGTGGAGATGCTGGGATATATCCTCTCCAATCTAGTCACCTCACCAGTGAATCAGCTAGAGTGGGGATGCTGGGATATATCCACGCCGATCTAGTCACCTCAGCAGTGAATCGTCTAGAGTGGAGATGCTGGGATATATCCTCGCCGATCTAGTCACCTCAGCAGTGAATCAGCTAGACTGGAGATGCTGGGATATATCCACGCCGATCTAGTCACCTCACCAGTGAATCAGCTAGAGTGGAGATGCTGGGATATATCCTCGCCGATCTAGTCACCTCACCAGTGAATCAGCTAGAGTGGAGATGCTGGGATATATCCACGCTGATCTAGTCACTTCACCAGTGAATCAGCTAGAGTGGAGATGCTGGAATATATCCACGCCGATCTAGTCACCTCACCAGTGAATCAGCTAGAGTGGAGATGCTGGAATATATCCACGCTGATCTAGTCACCTCACCAGTGAATCAGCTAGAGTGGGGATGCTGGGATATATCCACGCCGATCTAGTCACCTCACCAGTGAATCAGCTAGAGTGGAGATGCTGGGATATATCCACGCTGATCTAGTCACCTCACCAGTGAATCAGCTAGAGTGGAGATGCTGGGATATATCCACGCTGATCTAGTCACCTCACCAGTGAATCAGCTAGAGTGGGGATGCTGGGATATATCCACGCTGATCTAGTCACCTCACCAGTGAATCAGCTAGAGTGGAGATGCTGGAATATATCCACGCTGATCTAGTCACCTCACCAGTGAATCAGCTAGAGTGGAGATGCTGGGATATATCCACGCTGATCTAGTCACCTCACCAGTGAATCAGCTAGAGTGGGGATGCTGGGATATATCCTCGCCGATCTAGTCACCTCACCAGTGAACCGTCTAGAGTGGAGATGCTGGGATATATCCACGCCGATCTAGTCACCTCACCAGTGAATCATCTAGAATGGAGATGCTGGGATATATCCTCGCCGATCTAGTCACCTCAGCAGTGAATCAGCTAGAGTGGAGATGCTGGGATATATCCACGCTGATCTAGTCACCTCACCAGTGAATCGTCTAGAGTGGAGATGCTGGGATATATCCACGCTGATCTAGTCACCTCACCAGTGAATCAGCTAGAGTGGAGATGCTGGGATATATCCTCGCCAATCTAGTCACCTCACCAGTGAATCAGCTAGAGTGGGGATGCTGGGATATATCCACGCTGATCTAGTCACCTCAGCAGAGAACCGTCTAGAGTGGAGATGCTGGAATATATCCACGCTGATCTAGTCACCTCACCAGTGAATCAGCTAGAGTGGGGATGCTGGGATATATCCACGCTGATCTAGTCACCTCACCAGTGAATCAGCTAGAGTGGAAATGCTGGGATATATCCACGCAGATCTAGTCACCTCACCAGTGAATCAAATAGAGTGGAGATGCTGGAATAAATCCACGCTGATCTAGTCACCTCACCAGTGAATCAGCTAGAGTGGAGATGCTGGGATATATCCACGCAGATCTAGTCAACTCACCAGTGAATCAGATAGAGTGGGGATGCTGGGATATATCCTCGCCGATCATGTCACCTCACCAGTGAACCGTCTAGAGTGGAGATGCTGGGATTTATCCACGCCGATCTAGTCACCTCACCAGTGAATCCTCTAGAATGGAGATGCTGGGATATATCCTCGCCGATCTAGTCACCTCAGCAGTGAATCAGCTAGTGTGGAGATGCTGGGATATATCCACGCTGATCTAGTCACCTCACCAGTGAATCGTCTAGAGTAGAGATGCTGGGATATATCCACGCTGATCTAGTCACCTCACTAGTGAATCAGCTAGAGTGGAGATGCTGGGATATATCCTCGCCAATCTAGTCAACTCACCAGTGAATCACCTAGAGTGGACATGCTGGGATATATCCACGCCGATCTAGTCACCTCACCAGTGAATCCTCTAGAATAGAGATGCTGGGATATATCCTCGCCGATCTAGTCACCTCACCAGTGAATCAGCTAGAGTGGAGATGCTGGGATATATCCACGCTGATCTAGTCACCTCACCAGTGAATCGTCTACAGTGGAGATGCTGGGATATATCCTCGCCAATCTAGTCACCTCACCAGTGAATCGTCTAGAGTGGAGATGCTGGGATATATCCTCGCCGATCTAGTCACCTCAGCAGTGAATCAGCTAGACTGGAGATGCTGGGATATATCCACGCCGATCTAGTCACCTCACCAGTGAATCAGCTAGAGTGGAGATGCTGGGATATATCCTCGCCGATCTAGTCACCTCACCAGTGAATCAGCTAGAGTGGAGATGCTGGGATATATCCACGCTGATCTAGTCACCTCACCAGTGAATCAGCTAGAGTGAAGATGCTGGAATATATCCACGCCGATCTAGTCACCTCACCAGTGAATCAGCTAGAGTGGAGTTGCTGGAATATATCCACGCTGATCTAGTCACCTCACCAGTGAATCAGCTAGAGTGGGGATGCTGGGATATATCCACGCCGATCTAGTCACCTCACCAGTGAATCAGCTAGAGTGGAGATGCTGGGATATATCCACGCTGATCTAGTCACCTCAACAGTGAATCAGCTAGAGTGGAGATGCTGGGATATATCCACGCTGATCTAGTCACCTCACCAGTGAATCAGCTAGAGTGGGGATGCTGGGATATATCCACACTGATCTAGTGACCTCAGCAGTGAACCATCTAGAGTGGAGATGCTGGAATATATCCACGCTGATCTAGTCACCTCACCAGTGAATCAGCTAGAGTGGGGATGCTGGGATATATCCACGCTGACCTAGTCACCTCACCAGTGAATCAGCTAGAGTGGAGATGTTGGGATATATCCTCGCCAATCTAGTCACCTCACCAGTGAACCGTCTAGAGTGGAGATGCTGGGATATATCCACGTCGATCTAGTCACCTCACCAGTGAATCCTCTAGAATGGAGATGCTGGGATATATCCTCGCCGATCTAGTCACCTCAACAGTGAATCAGCTAGAGTGGAGATGCTGGGATATATCCACGCTGATCTAGTCACCTCACCAGTGAATCGTCTAGAGTGGAGATGCTGGGATATATCCACGCTGATCTAGTCACCTCAACAGTGAATCAGCTAGAGTGGAGATGCTGGGATATATCCTCGCCAATCTAGTCAACTCACCAGTGAATCAGCTAGAGTGGAGATGCTGGGATATATCAACGCTGATCTAGTCACCTCACCAGTGAATCAGCTAGAGTGGGGATGCTGGGATATATCCATGCTGATCTAGTCACCTCACCAGTGAATCAGCTAGAGTGGGGATGCTGGGATTTATCCACGCTGATCTAGTCACCTCACCAGTGAATCAGCTAGAGTGGAGATGCTGGGATATATCCACGCAGATCTAGTCACCTCGCCAGTGAATCAGCTAGAGTGGAGATGCTGGAATAAATCCACGCTGATCTAGTCACCTCACTAGTGAATCAGCTAGAGTGGAGATGCTGGGATATATCCACGCAGATCTAGACACCTCACCAGTGAATCAGCTAGAGTGGGGATGCTGGGATATATCCTCGCCGATCTAGTCACCTCACCAGTGAACCGTCTAGAGTGGAGATGCTGGGATATATCCACGCCGATCTAGTCACCTCACCAGTGAATCCTCTAGAATGGAGATGCTGGGATATATCCTCGCCGATCTAGTCACCTCAGCAGTGAATCAGCTAGTGTGGAGATGCTGGGATATATCCACGCTGATCTAGTCACCTCACCAGTGAATCGTCTAGAGTAGAGATGCTGGGATATATCCACGCTGATTTAGTCACCTCACTAGTGAATCAGCTAGAGTGGAGATGCTGGGATATATCCTCGCCAATCTAGTCAACTCACCAGTGAATCACCTAGAGTGGAGATGCTGGGATATATCCACGCCGATCTAGTCACCTCACCAGTGAATCCTCTAGAATGGAGATGCTGGGATATATCCACGCCGATCTAGTCACCTCACCAGTGAATCGTCTAGAGTGGAGATGCTGGGATATATCCTCGCCGATCTAGTCACCTCACCAGTGAATCAGCTAGAGGGGAGATGCTGGGATATATCCACGCTGATCTAGTCACCTCACCAGTGAATCGTCTACAGTGGAGATGCTGGGATATATCCTCGCCAATCTAGTCACCTCACCAGTGAATCGTCTAGAGTGGAGATGCTGGGATATATCCTCGCCGATCTAGTCACCTCAGCAGTGAATCAGCTAGACTGGAGATGCTGGGATATATCCACGCCGATCTAGTCACCTCACCAGTGAATCAGCTAGAGTGGAGATGCTGGGATATATCCTCGCCGATCTAGTCACCTCACCAGTGAATCAGCTAGAATGGAAATGCTGGGATATATCCACGCCGATCTAGTCACCTCACCAGTGAATCAGCTAGAGTGGAGATGCTGGGATATATCCACGCTGATCTAGCCACCTCACCAGTGAATCAGCTAGAGTGAAGATGCTGGAATATATCCACGCCGATCTAGTCACCTCACCAGTGAATCAGCTAGAGTGGAGTTGCTGGAATATATCCACGCTGATCTAGTCACCTCACCAGTGAATCAGCTAGAGTGGGGATGCTGGGATATATCCACGCCGATCTAGTCACCTCACCAGTGAATCAGCTAGAGTGGAGATGCTGGGATATATCCACGCTGATCTAGTCACCTCAACAGTGAATCAGCTAGAGTGGAGATGCTGGGATATATCCACGCTGATCTAGTCACCTCACCAGTGAATCAGCTAGAGTGGGGATGCTGAGATATATCCACGCTGATCTAGTGACCTCAGCAGTGAACCATCTAGAGTGGAGATGCTGGAATATATCCACGCTGATCTAGTCACCTCACCAGTGAATCAGCTAGAGTGGGGATGCTGGGATATATCCACGCTGATCTAGTCACCTCACCAGTGAATCAGCTAGAGTTGAGATGTTGGGATATATCCTCGCCAATCTAGTCACCTCACCAGTGAACCGTCTAGAGTGGAGATGCTGGGATATATCCACGCCGATCTAGTCACCTCACCAGTGAATCATCTAGAATGGAGATGCTGGGATATATCCTCGCCGATCTAGTCACCTCAACAGTGAATCAGCTAGAGTGGAGATGCTGGGATATATCCACGCTGATCTAGTCACCTCACCAGTGAATCGTCTAGAGTGGAGATGCTGGGATATATCCACGCTGATCTAGTCACCTCACCAGTGAATCAGCTAGAGTGGAGATGCTGGGATATATCCTCGCCAATCTAGTCAACTCACCAGTGAATCAGCTGGAGTGGAGATGCTGGGATATATCCAAGCTGATCTAGTCACCTCACCAGTGAATCAGCTAGAGTGGGGATGCTGGGATATATCCACGCTGATCTAGTCACCTCAGCAGAGAACCGTCTAGAGTGGAGATGCTGGAATATATCCACGCTGATCTAGTCACCTCACCAGTGAATCAGCTAGAGTGGGGATGCTGGGATTTATCCACGCTGATCTAGTCACCTCACCAGTGAATCAGCTAGAGTGGAGATGCTGGGATATATCCACGCAGATCTAGTCACCTCGCCAGTGAATCAGCTAAAGTGGAGATGCTGGAATAAATCCACGCTGATCTAGTCACCTCACCAGTGAATCAGCTAGAGTGGAGATGCTGGGATATATCCACGCAGATCTAGTCACCTCACCAGTGAATCAGCTAGAGTGGGGATGCTGGGATATATCCTCGCCGATCTAGTCACCTCACTAGTGAACCGTCTAGAGTGGAGATGCTGGGATATATCCACGCCGATCTAGTCACCTCACCAGTGAATCCTCTAGAATAGAGATGCTGGGATATATCCTCGCCGATCTAGTCACCACAGCAGTGAATCAGCTAGAGTGGAGATGCTGGGATATATCCACTCTGATCTAGTCACCTCACCAGTGAATCGTCTAGAGTAGAGATGCTGGGATATATCCACGCTGATCTAGTCAACTCACTAGTGAATCAGCTAGAGTGGAGATGCTGGGATATATCCTCGCCAATCTAGTCAACTCACCAGTGAATCAGCTAGAGTGGAGATGCTGGGATATATCCACGCCGATCTAGTCACCTCACCAGTGAATCCTCTAGAATGGAGATGCTGGGATATATCCACGCTGATCTAGTCACCTCACCAGTGAATCGTCTAGAGTGGAGATGCTGGGATATATCCTCGCCGATCTAATCACCTCACCAGTGAATCAGCTAGAGTGGAGATGCTGGGATATATCCACGCTGATCTAGTCACCTCACCAGTGAATAGTCTAGAGTGGAGATGCTGGGATATATCCTCGCCAATCTTGTCACCTCACCAGTGAATCGTCTAGAGTGGAGATGCTGGGATATATCCTCGCCGATCTAGTCACCTCAGCAGTGAATCAGCTAGACTGGAGATGCTCGGATATATCCACGCCGATCTAGTCACCTCACCAGTGAATCAGCTAGAGTGGAGATGCTGGGATATATCCTCGCCGATCTAGTCACCTCATCATTGAATCAGCTAGAATGGAGATGCTGGGATATATGCACGCCGATCTAGTCACCTCACCAGTGAATCAGCTAGAGTGGAGATGCTGGGATATATCCACGCTGATCTAGTCACCTCACCATTGAATCAGCTAGAGTGAAGATGCTGGAATATATCCACGCCGATCTAGTCACCTCACCAGTGAATCAGCTAGAGTGGAGATGCTGGAATATATCCACGCTGATCTAGTCCCCTTACCAGTGAATCAGCTAGAGTGGGGATGCTGGGATATATCCACGCCGATCTAGTCACCTCATAAGTGAATCAGCTAGAGTGGAGATGCTGGGATATATCCACGCTGATCTAGTCACCTCACCAGTGAATCAGCTAGAGTGGGGATGCTGGGATATATCCTCGCCAATCTAGTCACCTCACCAGTGAACCGTCTAGAGTGGAGATGCTGGGATATATCCACGCCGATCTAGTCACCTCACCAGTGAATCCTCTAGAATGGAGATGCTGGGATATATCCTCGCCGATCTAGTCACCTCAGCAGTGAATCAGCTAGAGTGGAGATGCTGGGATATATCCACGCTGATCTAGTCACCTCACCAGTGAATCGTCTAGAGTGGAGATGCTGGGATATATCCACGCTGATCTAGTCACCTCACCAGTGAATCAGCTAGAGTGGAGATGCTGGAATATATCCTCGCCAATCTAGTCAACTCACCAGTGAATCAGCTAGAGTGGAGATGCTGGGATATATCCACGCTGATCTAGTCACCTCACCAGTGAATCAGCTAGAGTGGGGATGCTGGGATATATCCACGCTGATCTAGTCACCTCAGCAGAGAACCGTCTAGAGTGGAGATGCTGGAATATATCCACGCTGATCTAGTCACCTCACCAGTGAATCAGCTAGAGTGGGGATGCTGGGATATATCCACGCTGATCTAGTCACCTCACCAGTGAATCAGCTAGAGTGGAAATGCTGGGATATATCCACGCAGATCTAGTCACCTCACCAGTGAATCAAATAGAGTGGAGATGCTGGAATAAATCCACGCTGATCTAGTCACCTCACCAGTGAATCAGCTAGAGTGGAGATGCTGGGATATATCCACGCAGATCTAGTCACCTCACCAGTGAATCAGCTAGAGTGGGGATGCTGGGATATATCCTCGCCGATCTAGTCACCTCACCAGTGAACCGTCTAGAGTGGAGATGCTGGGATTTATCCACGCCGATCTAGTCACCTCACCAGTGAATCCTCTAGAATGGTGATGCTGGGATATATCCTCGTCGATCTAGTCACCTCAGCAGTGAATCAGCTAGTGTGGAGATGCTGGGATATATCCACGCTGATCTAGTCACCTCACCAGTGAATCGTCTAGAGTAGAGATGCTGGGATATATCCACACTGATCTAGTCACCTTACTAGTGAATCAGCTAGAGTGGAGATGCTGGGATATATCCTCGCCAATCTAGTCAACTCACCAGTGAATCACCTAGAGTGGACATGCTGGGATATATCTACGCCGATCTAGTCACCTCACCAGTGAATCCTCTAGAATGGAGATTCTGGGATATATCCTCGCCGATCTAGTCACCTCACCAGTGAATCAGCTAGAGTGGAGATGCTGGGATATATCCACGCTGATCTAGTCACCTCACCAGTGAATCGTCTACAGTGGAGATGCTGGGATATATCCTCGCCAATCTAGTCACCTCACCAGTGAATCGTCTAGAGTGGAGATGCTGGGATATATCCTCGCTGATCTAGTCACCTCAGCAGTGAATCAGCTAGACTGGAGATGCTGGGATATATCCACGCCGATCTAGTCACCTCACCAGTGAATCAGCTAGAGTGGAGATGCTGGGATATATCCTCGCCGATCTAGTCACCTCACCAGTGATTCAGCTAGAATGGAGATGTTGGGATATATCCACGCCGATCTAGTCACCTCACCAGTGAATCAGCTAGAGTGGAGATGCTGGGATATATCCACGCTGATCTAGTCACCTCACCAGTGAATCAGCTAGAGTGAAGATGCTGGAATATATCCACGCCGATCTAGTCACCTCACCAGTGAATCAGCTAGAGTGGAGTTGCTGGAATATATCCACGCTGATCTAGTCACCTCACCAGTGAATCAGCTAGAGTGGGGATGCTGGGATATATCCACGCCGATCTAGTCACCTCACCAGTGAATCAGCTAGAGTGGAGATGCTGGGATATATCCACGCTGATCTAGTCACCTCAACAGTGAATCAGCTAGAGTTTAGATGCTGGGATATATCCACGCTGATCTAGTCACCTCACCAGTGAATCAGCTAGAGTGGGGATGCTGGGATATATCCACGCTGATCTAGTGACCTCAGCAGTGAACCATCTAGAGTGGAGATGCTGGAATATATCCACGCTGATCTAGTCACCTCACCAGTGAATCAGCTAGAGTGGGGATGCTGGGATATATCCACGCTGACCTAGTCACCTCACCAGTGAATCAGCTAGAGTGGAGATGTTGGGATATATCCTCGCCAATCTAGTCACCTCACCAGTGAACCGTCTAGAGTGGAGATGCTGGGATATATCCACGCCGATCTAGTCACCTCACCAGTGAATCCTCTAGAATGGAGATGCTGGGATATATCCTCGCCGATCTAGTCACCTCAACAGTGAATCAGCTAGAGTGGAGATGCTGGGATATATCCACGCTGATCTAGTCACCTCACCAGTGAATCGTCTAGAGTGGAGATGCTGGGATATATCCACGCTGATCTAGTCACCTCACCAGTGAATCAGCTAGAGTGGAGATGCTGGGATATATCCTCGCCAATCTAGTCAACTCACCAGTGAATCCTCTAGAATGGAGATGCTGGGATATATCCACGCCGATCTAGTCACCTCACCAGTGAATGGTCTAGAGTGGAGATGCTGGGATATATCCTCGCCGATCTAGTCACCTCACCAGTGAATCAGCTAGAGTGGAGATGCTGGGATATATCCACGCTGATCTAGTCACCTCACCAGTGAATCGTCTACAGTGGAGATGCTGGGATATATCCTCGCCAATCTAGTCACCTCACCAGTGAATCGTCTAGAGTGGAGATGCTGGGATATATCCTCGCCGATCTAGTCACCTCAGCAGTGAATCAGCTAGACTGGAGATGCTGGGATATATCCACGCCGATCTAGTCACCTCACCAGTGAATCAGCTAGAGTGGAGATGCTGGGATATATCCTCGCCGATCTATTCACCTCACCAGTGAATCAGCTAGAATGGAGATGCTGGGATATATCCACGCCGATCTAGTCACCTCACCAGTGAATCAGCTAGAGTGGAGATGCTGGGATATATCCACGCTGATCTAGTCACCTCACCAGTGAATCAGCTAGAGTGAAGATGCTGGAATATATCCACGCCGATCTAGTCACCTCACCAGTGAATCAGCTAGAGTGGAGTTGCTGGAATATATCCACGCGGATCTAGTCACCTCACCAGTGAATCAGCTAGAGTGGGGATGCTGGGATATATCCACGCCGATCTAGTCACCTCACCAGTGAATCAGCTAGAGTGGAGATGCTGGGATATATCCACGCTGATCTAGTCACCTCAACAGTGAATCAGCTAGAGTGGAGATGCTGGGATATATCCACGCTGATCTAGTCACCTCACCAGTGAATCAGCTAGAGTGGGGATGCTGGGATATATCCACGCTGATCTAGTCACCTCACCAGTGAATCAGCTAGAGTTGAGATGTTGGGATATATCCTCGCCAATCTAGTCACCTCACCAGTGAACCGTCTAGAGTGGAGATGCTGGGATATATCCACGCCGATCTAGTCACCTCACCAGTGAATCATCTAGAATGGAGATGCTGGGATATATCCTCGCCGATCTAGTCACCTCACCAGTGAATCAGCTAGAGTGGAGATGCTGGGATATATCCACGCAGATCTAGTCACCTCACCAGTGAATCAGCTAGAGTGGGGATGCTGGAATATATCCTCGCCGATCTAGTCACCTCACTAGTGAACCGTCTAGAGTGGAGATGCTGGGATATATCCACGCCGATCTAGTCACCTCACCAGTGAATCCTGTAGAATAGAGATGCTGGGATATATCCTCGCCGATCTAGTCACCACAGCAGTGAATCAGCTAGAGTGGAGATGCTGGGATATATCCTCTCTGATCTAGTCACCTCACCAGTGAATCGTCTAGAGTAGAGATGCTGGGATATATCCACGCTGATCTAGTCAACTCACTAGTGAATCAGCTAGAGTGGAGATGCTGGGATATATCCTCGCCAATCTAGTCAACTCACCAGTGAATCAGCTAGAGTGGAGATGCTGGGATATATCCACGCCG
This sequence comes from Phyllobates terribilis, assembly GCF_046119375.1. Classification (NCBI taxonomy): domain Eukaryota; kingdom Metazoa; phylum Chordata; class Amphibia; order Anura; family Dendrobatidae; genus Phyllobates; species Phyllobates terribilis. Next base: position 319,640,959 of record NW_027362764.1, on the reverse strand, counting down.
ATCTAGTCACCTCACCAGTGAATCCTCTAGAATGGAGATGCTGGGATATATCCACGCTGATCTAGTCACCTCACCAGTGAATCGTCTAGAGTGGAGATGCTGGGATATATCCTCGCCGATCTAATCACCTCACCAGTGAATCAGCTAGAGTGGAGATGCTGGGATATATCCACGCTGATCTAGTCACCTCACCAGTGAATAGTCTAGAGTGGAGATGCTGGGATATATCCTCGCCAATCTTGTCACCTCACCAGTGAATCGTCTAGAGTGGAGATGCTGGGATATATCCTCGCCGATCTAGTCACCTCAGCAGTGAATCAGCTAGACTGGAGATGCTCGGATATATCCACGCCGATCTAGTCACCTCACCAGTGAATCAGCTAGAGTGGAGATGCTGGGATATATCCTCGCCGATCTAGTCACCTCATCATTGAATCAGCTAGAATGGAGATGCTGGGATATATGCACGCCGATCTAGTCACCTCACCAGTGAATCAGCTAGAGTGGAGATGCTGGGATATATCCACGCTGATCTAGTCACCTCACCAGTGAATCAGCTAGAGTGAAGATGCTGGAATATATCCACGCCGATCTAGTCACCTCACCAGTGAATCAGCTAGAGTGGAGATGCTGGAATATATCCACGCTGATCTAGTCCCCTTACCAGTGAATCAGCTAGAGTGGGGATGCTGGGATATATCCACGCCGATCTAGTCACCTCATAAGTGAATCAGCTAGAGTGGAGATGCTGGGATATATCCACGCTGATCTAGTCACCTCACCAGTGAATCAGCTAGAGTGGGGATGCTGGGATATATCCTCGCCAATCTAGTCACCTCACCAGTGAACCGTCTAGAGTGGAGATGCTGGGATATATCCACGCCGATCTAGTCACCTCACCAGTGAATCCTCTAGAATGGAGATGCTGGGATATATCCTCGCCGATCTAGTCACCTCAGCAGTGAATCAGCTAGAGTGGAGATGCTGGGATATATCCACGCTGATCTAGTCACCTCACCAGTGAATCGTCTAGAGTGGAGATGCTGGGATATATCCACGCTGATCTAGTCACCTCACCAGTGAATCAGCTAGAGTGGAGATGCTGGAATATATCCTCGCCAATCTAGTCAACTCACCAGTGAATCAGCTAGAGTGGAGATGCTGGGATATATCCACGCTGATCTAGTCACCTCACCAGTGAATCAGCTAGAGTGGGGATGCTGGGATATATCCACGCTGATCTAGTCACCTCAGCAGAGAACCGTCTAGAGTGGAGATGCTGGAATATATCCACGCTGATCTAGTCACCTCACCAGTGAATCAGCTAGAGTGGGGATGCTGGGATATATCCACGCTGATCTAGTCACCTCACCAGTGAATCAGCTAGAGTGGAAATGCTGGGATATATCCACGCAGATCTAGTCACCTCACCAGTGAATCAAATAGAGTGGAGATGCTGGAATAAATCCACGCTGATCTAGTCACCTCACCAGTGAATCAGCTAGAGTGGAGATGCTGGGATATATCCACGCAGATCTAGTCACCTCACCAGTGAATCAGCTAGAGTGGGGATGCTGGGATATATCCTCGCCGATCTAGTCACCTCACCAGTGAACCGTCTAGAGTGGAGATGCTGGGATTTATCCACGCCGATCTAGTCACCTCACCAGTGAATCCTCTAGAATGGTGATGCTGGGATATATCCTCGCCGATCTAGTCACCTCAGCAGTGAATCAGCTAGTGTGGAGATGCTGGGATATATCCACGCTGATCTAGTCACCTCACCAGTGAATCGTCTAGAGTAGAGATGCTGGGATATATCCACACTGATCTAGTCACCTTACTAGTGAATCAGCTAGAGTGGAGATGCTGGGATATATCCTCGCCAATCTAGTCAACTCACCAGTGAATCACCTAGAGTGGACATGCTGGGATATATCTACGCCGATCTAGTCACCTCACCAGTGAATCCTCTAGAATGGAGATGCTGGGATATATCCTCGCCGATCTAGTCACCTCACCAGTGAATCAGCTAGAGTGGAGATGCTGGGATATATCCACGCTGATCTAGTCACCTCACCAGTGAATCGTCTACAGTGGAGATGCTGGGATATATCCTCGCCAATCTAGTCACCTCACCAGTGAATCGTCTAGAGTGGAGATGCTGGGATATATCCTCGCCGATCTAGTCACCTCAGCAGTGAATCAGCTAGACTGGAGATGCTGGGATATATCCACGCCGATCTAGTCACCTCACCAGTGAATCAGCTAGAGTGGAGATGCTGGGATATATCCTCGCCGATCTAGTCACCTCACCAGTGATTCAGCTAGAATGGAGATGCTGGGATATATCCACGCCGATCTAGTCACCTCACCAGTGAATCAGCTAGAGTGGAGATGCTGGGATATATCCACGCTGATCTAGTCACCTCACCAGTGAATCAGCTAGAGTGGAGATGCTGGGATATATCCACGCTGATCTAGTCACCTCACCAGTGAATCAGCTAGAGTGAAGATGCTGGAATATATCCTCGCCGATCTAGTCACCTCACCAGTGAATCAGCTAGAGTGGAGATGCTGGAATATATCCACGCTGATCTAGTCCCCTTACCAGTGAATCAGCTAGAGTGGGGATGCTGGGATATATCCACGCCGATCTAGTCACCTCATAAGTGAATCAGCTAGAGTGGAGATGCTGGGATATATCCACGCTGATCTAGTCACCTCACCAGTGAATCAGCTAGAGTGGGGATGCTGGGATATATCCTCGCCAATCTAGTCACCTCACCAGTGAACCGTCTAGAGTGGAGATGCTGGGATATATCCACGCCGATCTAGTCACCTCACCAGTGAATCCTCTAGAATGGAGATGCTGGGATATATCCTCGCCGATCTAGTCACCTCAGCAGTGAATCAGCTAGAGTGGAGATGCTGGGATATATCCACGCTGATCTAGTCACCTCACCAGTGAATCGTCTAGAGTGGAGATGCTGGGATATATCCACGCTGATCTAGTCACCTCACCAGTGAATCAGCTAGAGTGGAGATGCTGGAATATATCCTCGCCAATCTAGTCAACTCACCAGTGAATCAGCTAGAGTGGAGATGCTGGGATATATCCACGCTGATCTAGTCACCTCACCAGTGAATCAGCTAGAGTGGGGATGCTGGGATATATCCACGCTGATCTAGTCACCTCAGCAGAGAACCGTCTAGAGTGGAGATGCTGGAATATATCCACGCTGATCTAGTCACCTCACCAGTGAATCAGCTAGAGTGGGGATGCTGGGATATATCCACGCTGATCTAGTCACCTCACCAGTGAATCAGCTAGAGTGGAAATGCTGGGATATATCCACGCAGATCTAGTCACCTCACCAGTGAATCAAATAGAGTGGAGATGCTGGAATAAATCCACGCTGATCTAGTCACCTCACCAGTGAATCAGCTAGAGTGGAGATGCTGGGATATATCCACGCAGATCTAGTCACCTCACCAGTGAATCAGCTAGAGTGGGGATGCTGGGATATATCCTCGCCGATCTAGTCACCTCACCAGTGAACCGTCTAGAGTGGAGATGCTGGGATTTATCCACGCCGATCTAGTCACCTCACCAGTGAATCCTCTAGAATGGTGATGCTGGGATATATCCTCGCCGATCTAGTCACCTCAGCAGTGAATCAGCTAGTGTGGAGATGCTGGGATATATCCACGCTGATCTAGTCACCTCACCAGTGAATCGTCTAGAGTAGAGATGCTGGGATATATCCACACTGATCTAGTCACCTTGCTAGTGAATCAGCTAGAGTGGAGATGCTGGGATATATCCTCGCCAATCTAGTCAACTCACCAGTGAATCACCTAGAGTGGACATGCTGGGATATATATACGCCGATCTAGTCACCTCACCAGTGAATCCTCTAGAATGGAGATGCTGGGATATATCCTCGCCGATCTAGTCACCTCACCAGTGAATCAGCTAGAGTGGAGATGCTGGGATATATCCACGCTGATCTAGTCACCTCACCAGTGAATCGTCTACAGTGGAGATGCTGGGATATATCCTCGCCAATCTAGTCACCTCACCAGTGAATCGTCTAGAGTGGAGATGCTGGGATATATCCTCGCCGATCTAGTCACCTCAGCAGTGAATCAGCTAGACTGGAGATGCTGGGATATATCCACGCCGATCTAGTCACCTCACCAGTGAATCAGCTAGAGTGGAGATGCTGGGATATATCCTCGCCGATCTAGTCACCTCACCAGTGATTCAGCTAGAATGGAGATGCTGGGATATATCCACGCCGATCTAGTCACCTCACCAGTGAATCAGCTAGAGTGGAGATGCTGGGATATATCCACGCTGATCTAGTCACCTCACCAGTGAATCAGCTAGAGTGAAGATGCTGGAATATATCCACGCCGATCTAGTCACCTCACCAGTGAATCAGCTAGAGTGGAGTTGCTGGAATATATCCACGCTGATCTAGTCACCTCACCAGTGAATCAGCTAGAGTGGGGATGCTGGGATATATCCACGCCGATCTAGTCACCTCACCAGTGAATCAGCTAGAGTGGAGATGCTGGGATATATCCACGCTGATCTAGTCACCTCAACAGTGAATCAGCTAGAGTGGAGATGCTGGGATATATCCACGCTGATCTAGTCACCTCACCAGTGAATCAGCTAGAGTGGGGATGCTGGGATATATCCACGCTGATCTAGTGACCTCAGCAGTGAACCATCTAGAGTGGAGATGCTGGAATATATCCACGCTGATCTAGTCACCTCACCAGTGAATCAGCTAGAGTGGGGATGCTGGGATATATCCACGCTGACCTAGTCACCTCACCAGTGAATCAGCTAGAGTGGAGATGTTGGGATATATCCTCGCCAATCTAGTCACCTCACCAGTGAACCGTCTAGAGTGGAGATGCTGGGATATATCCACGCCGATCTAGTCACCTCACCAGTGAATCCTCTAGAATGGAGATGCTCAGATATATCCTCGCCGATCTAGTCACCTCAACAGTGAATCAGCTAGAGTGGAGATGCTGGGATATATCCACGCTGATCTAGTCACCTCACCAGTGAATCGTCTAGAGTGGAGATGCTGGGATATATCCACGCTGATCTAGTCACCTCACCAGTGAATCAGCTAGAGTGGAGATGCTGGGATATATCCTCGCCAATCTAGTCAACTCACCAGTGAATCCTCTAGAATGGAGATGCTGGGATATATCCACGCCGATCTAGTCACCTCACCAGTGAATGGTCTAGAGTGGAGATGCTGGGATATATCCTCGCCGATCTAGTCACCTCACCAGTGAATCAGCTAGAGTGGAGATGCTGGGATATATCCACGCTGATCTAGTCACCTCACCAGTGAATCGTCTACAGTGGAGATGCTGGGATATATCCTCGCCAATCTAGTCACCTCACCAGTGAATCGTCTAGAGTGGAGATGCTGGGATATATCCTCGCCGATCTAGTCACCTCAGCAGTGAATCAGCTAGACTGGAGATGCTGGGATATATCCACGCCGATCTAGTCACCTCACCAGTGAATCAGCTAGAGTGGAGATGCTGGGATATATCCTCGCCGATCTATTCACCTCACCAGTGAATCAGCTAGAATGGAGATGCTGGGATATATCCACGCCGATCTAGTCACCTCACCAGTGAATCAGCTAGAGTGGAGATGCTGGGATATATCCACGCTGATCTAGTCACCTCACCAGTGAATCAGCTAGAGTGAAGATGCTGGAATATATCCACGCCGATCTAGTCACCTCACCAGTGAATCAGCTAGAGTGGAGTTGCTGGAATATATCCACGCGGATCTAGTCACCTCACCAGTGAATCAGCTAGAGTGGGGATGCTGGGATATATCCACGCCGATCTAGTCACCTCACCAGTGAATCAGCTAGAGTGGAGATGCTGGGATATATCCACGCTGATCTAGTCACCTCAACAGTGAATCAGCTAGAGTGGAGATGCTGGGATATATCCACGCTGATCTAGTCACCTCACCAGTGAATCAGCTAGAGTGGGGATGCTGGGATATATCCACGCTGATCTAGTCACCTCACCAGTGAATCAGCTAGAGTTGAGATGTTGGGATATATCCTCGCCAATCTAGTCACCTCACCAGTGAACCGTCTAGAGTGGAGATGCTGGGATATATCCACGCCGATCTAGTCACCTCACCAGTGAATCATCTAGAATGGAGATGCTGGGATATATCCTCGCCGATCTAGTCACCTCAACAGTGAATCAGCTAGAGTGGAGATGCTGGGATATATCCACGCTGATCTAGTCACCTCACCAGTGAATCGTCTAGAGTGGAGATGCTGGGATATATCCACGCTGATCTAGTCACCTCACCAGTGAATCAGCTAGAATGGAGATGCTGGGATATATCCTCGCCAATCTAGTCAACTCACCAGTGAATCAGCTAGAGTGGAGATGCTGGGATATATCCACGCTGATCTAGTCACCTCACCAGTGAATCAGCTAGAGTGGGGATGCTGGGATTTATCCACGCTGATCTAGTCACCTCACCAGTGAATCAGCTAGAGTGGAGATGCTGGGATATATCCACGCAGATCTAGTCACCTCGCCAGTGAATCAGCTAGAGTGGAGATGCTGGAATAAATCCACGCTGATCTAGTCACCTCACCAGTGAATCAGCTAGAGTGGAGATGCTGGGATATATCCACGCAGATCTAGTCACCTCACCAGTGAATCAGCTAGAGTGGGGATGCTGGGATATATCCTCGCCGATCTAGTCACCTCACCAGTGAACCGTCTAGAGTGGAGATGCTGGGATATATCCACGCCGATCTAGTCACCTCACCAGTGAATCATCTAGAATGGAGATGCTGGGATATATCCTCGCCGATCTAGTCACCTCAACAGTGAATCAGCTAGAGTGGAGATGCTGGGATATATCCACGCTGATCTAGTCACCTCACCAGTGAATCGTCTAGAGTGGAGATGCTGGGATATATCCACGCTGATCTAGTCGCCTCACCAGTGAATCAGCTAGAGTGGAGATGCTGGGATATATCCTCGAAAATCTAGTCAACTCACCAGTGAATCAGCTAGAGTGGAGATGCTGGGATATATCCACGCTGATCTAGTCACCTCACCAGTGAATCAGCTAGAGTGGGGATGCTGGGATATATCCGCGCTGATCTAGTCACCTCAGCAGAGAACCGTCTAGAGTGGAGATGCTGGAATATATCCACGCTGATCTAGTCACCTCACCAGTGAATCAGCTAGAGTGGGGATGCTGGGATTTATCCACGCTGATCTAGTCACCTCACCAGTGAATCAGCTAGAGTGGAGATGCTGGGATATATCCACGCAGATCTAGTCAACTTGCCAGTGAATCAGCTAGAGTGGAGATGCTGGAATAAATCCACGCTGATCTAGTCACCTCACCAGTGAATCAGCTAGAGTGGAGATGCTGGGATATATCCACGCAGATCTAGTCACCTCACCAGTGAATCAGCTAGAGTGGGGATGCTGGGATATATCCTCGCCGATCTAGTCACCTCACCAGTGAACCGTCTAGAGTGGAGATGCTGGGATATATCCACGCCGATCTAGTCACCTCACCAGTGAATCCTCTAGAATAGAGATGCTGGGATATATCCTCGCCGATCTAGTCACCACAGCAGTGAATCAGCTAGAGTGGAGATGCTGGGATATATCCACGCTGATCTAGTCACCTCACCAGTGAATCGTCTAGAGTAGAGATGCTGGGATATATCCACGCTGATCTAGTCAACTCACTAGTGAATCAGCTAGAGTGGAGATGCTGGGATATATCCTCGCCAATCTAGTCAACTCACCAGTGAATCAGCTAGAGTGGAGATGCTGGGATATATCCACGCTGATCTAGTCACCTCACCAGTGAATAGTCTAGAGTGGAGATGCTGGGATATATCCTCGCCAATCTAGTCACCTCACCAGTGAATCGTCTAGAGTGGAGATGCTGGGATATATCCTCGCCGATCTAGTCACCTCAGCAGTGAATCAGCTAGACTGGAGATGCTGGGATATATCCACGCCGATCTAGTCACCTCACCAGTGAATCAGCTAGAGTGGAGATGCTGGGATATATCCACGCTGATCTAGTCACCTCACCAGTGAATCAGCTAGAGTGAAGATGCTGGAATATATCCACGCCGATCTAGTCACCTCACCAGTGAATCAGCTAGAGTGGAGATGCTGGAATATATCCACGCTGATCTAGTCCCCTTACCAGTGAATCAGCTAGAGTGGGGATGCTGGGATATATCCACGCCGATCTAGTCACCTCATAAGTGAATCAGCTAGAGTGGAGATGCTGGGATATATCCACGCTGATCTAGTCACCTCACCAGTGAATCAGCTAGAGTGGAGATGCTGGGATATATCCACGCTGATCTAGTCACCTCACCAGTGAATCAGCTAGAGTGGGGATGCTGGGATATATCCACGCTGATCTAGTGACCTCAGCAGTGAACCATCTAGAGTGGAGATGCTGGAATATATCCACGCTGATCTAGTCACCTCACCAGTGAATCAGCTAGAGTTGGGATGCTGGGATATATCCACGCTGATCTAGTCACCTCACCAGTGAATCAGCTAGAGTGGAGATGCTGGAATATATCCACGCTAATCTAGTCACCTCACCAGTGAATCAGCTAGAGTGGAGATGCTGTGATATGTCCACGCTGATCTAGTCACCTCACCAGTGAATCAGCTAGAGTGGGGATGCTGGTATATATCCTCGCCGATCTAGTCACCTCACCAGTGAACCGTCTAGAGTGGAGATGCTGGGATATATCCACGCCGATCTAGTCACCTCACCAGTAAATCCTCTAGAATCGAGATGCTGGGATATATCCTCGCCGATCTAGTCACCTCAGCAGTGAATCAGCTAGAGTGGAGATGCTGGCATATATCCACGCTGATCTAGTCACCTCACCAGTGAATCGTCTAGAGTGGAGATGCTGGGATATATCCACGCTGATCTAGTCATCTCACCAGTGAATCAGCTAGAGTGGAGATGCTGGGATATATCCTCGCCAATCTAGTCACCTCACCAGTGGATCAGCTAGAGTGGAGATGATGGGATATATCCACGCCGATCTAGTCACCTCACCAGTGAATCCTCTAGAATGGAGATGCTGGGATATATCCACGCCGATCTAGTCACCTCACCAGTGAATCGTCTAGAGTGGAGATGCTGGGATATATCCTCGCCGATCTAGTCACCTCAAAAGTGAATCAGCTAGAGTGGAGATGCTGGGATATATCCACGCTGATCTGGTCACCTCACCAGTGAATCGTCTAGAGTGGAGATGCTGGGATATATCCTCGCCAATCTAGTCACCTCACCAGTGAATCAGCTAGAGTGGAGATGCTGGGATATATCAATGACGATCTAGTCACCTCACCAGTGAATCGTCTAGAGTGGAGATGCTGGGATATATCCACGCCGATCTAGTCACCTCACCAGTGAATCCTCTAGAATGGAGATGCTGGGATATATCCTCGCCGATCTAGTCACCTCAGCAGTGAATCAGCTAGAGTGGAGATGCTGGGATATATCCACGCTGATCTAGTCACCTCACCAGTGAATCGTCTAGAGTAGAGATGCTGGGATATATCCACGCTGATCTAGTCACCTCACTAGTGAATCAGCTAGAGTGGAGATGCTGGGATATATCCTCGCCGATCTAGTCACCTCAACAGTGAATCACCTAGAGTGGAGATGCTGGGATATATCCACGCTGATCTAGTCACCTCACCAGTGAATCGTCTAGAGTGGAGATGCTGGGATATATCCTCGCCAATCTAGTCACCTCACCAGTGAATCGTCTAGAGTGGAGATGCTGGGATATATCCTCGCCGATCTAGTCACCTCAGCATTGAATCAGGTAGACTGGAGATGCTGGGATATATCCACGCCGATCTAGTCACCTCACCAGTGAATCAGCTAGAGTGGAGATGCTGGGATATATCCTCGCCGATCTAGTCACCTCACCAGTGAATCAGCAAGATTGGAGATGCTGGGATATATCCACGCCGATCTAGTCACCTCACCAGTGAATCAGCTAGAGTTGGGATGCTGGGATATATCCACGCTGATCTAGTCACCTCACCAGTGAATCAGCTAGAGTGGAGATGCTGGAATATATCCACGCTGATCTAGTCACCTCACCAGTGAATCAGCTAGAGTGGAGATGCTGTGATATGTCCACGCTGATCTAGTCACCTCACCAGTGAATCAGCTAGAGTGGGGATGCTGGGATATATCCTCGCCGATCTAGTCACCTCACCAGTGAACCGTCTAGAGTGGAGATGCTGGGATATATCTACGCCGATCTAGTCACCTCACCAGTAAATCCTCTAGAATCGAGATGCTGGGATATATCCTCGCCGATCTAGTCACCTCAGCAGTGAATCAGCTAGAGTGGAGATGCTGGCATATATCCACGCTGATCTAGTCACCTCACCAGTGAATCGTCTAGAGTGGAGATGCTGGGATATATCCACGCTGATCTAGTCATCTCACCAGTGAATCAGCTAGAGTGGAGATGCTGGGATATATCCTCGCCAATCTAGTCACCTCACCAGTGGATCAGCTAGAGTGGAGATGATGGGATATATCCACGCCGATCTAGTCACCTCACCAGTGAATCCTCTAGAATGGAGATGCTGGGATATATCCACGCCGATCTAGTCACCTCACCAGTGAATCGTCTAGAGTGGAGATGCTGGGATATATCCTCGCCGATCTAGTCACCTCAAATTGAATCAGCTAGAGTGGAGATGCTGGGATATATCCATGCTGATCTGGTCACCTCACCAGTGAATCGTCTAGAGTGGAGATGCTGGGATATATCCTCGCCAATCTAGTCACCTCACCAGTGAATCAGCTAGAGTGGAGATGCTGGGATATATCAATGACGATCTAGTCACCTCACCAGTGAATCGTCTAGAGTGGAGATGCTGGGATATATCCACGCCGATCTAGTCACCTCACCAGTGAATCCTCTAGAATGGAGATGCTGGGATATATCCTCGCCGATCTAGTCACCTCAGCAGTGAATCAGCTAGAGTGGAGATGCTGGGATATATCCACGCTGATCTAGTCACCTCACCAGTGAATCGTCTAGAGTAGAGATGCTGGGATATATCCACGCTGATCTAGTCACCTCACTAGTGAATCAGCTAGAGTGGAGATGCTGGGATATATCCTCGCCGATCTAGTCACCTCAACAGTGAATCACCTAGAGTGGAGATGCTGGGATATATCCACGCTGATCTAGTCACCTCATCAGTGAATCGTCTAGAGTGGAGATGCTGGGATATATCCTCGCCAATCTAGTCACCTCACCAGTGAATCGTCTAGAGTGGAGATGCTGGGATATATCCTCGCCGATCTAGTCACCTCAGCATTGAATCAGGTAGACTGGAGATGCTAGGATATATCCACGCCGATCTTGTCACCTCACCAGTGAATCAGCTAGAGTGGAGATGCTGGGATATATCCTCGCCGATCTAGTCACCTCACCAGTGAATCAGCAAGATTGGAGATGCTGGGATATATCCACGCCGATCTAGTCACCTCACCAGTGAATCAGCTAGACTGGAGATGCTGGGATATATCCACGCTGATCTAGTCACCTCACAAGTGAATCAGCTAGAGTGAAGATGCTGGAATATATCCACGCCGATCTAATCACCTCACCAGTGAATCAGCTAGAGTGGAGATGCTGGAATATATCCACGCTGATCTAGTCACCTCACCAGTGAATCAGCTAGAGTGGGGATGCTGGGATATATCCACGCCGATCTAGTCACCTCACCAGTGAATCAGCTAGAGTGGAGATGCTGGGATATATCAACGCTGATCTATTCACGTCACCAGTGAATCAGCTAGAGTGGAGATGCTGGGATATATCCACGCTGATCTAGTCACCTCACCAGTGAATCAGCTAGAGTGGGGATGCTGGGATATATCCACGCTGATCTAGTGACCTCAGCAGTGAACCGTCTAGAGTGGAGATGCTGGAATATATCCACGCTGATCTAGTCACCTCACCAGTGAATCAGCTAGAGTGGGGATGCTGGGATATATCCACGCTGATCTAGTCACCTCACCAGTGAATCAGCTAGAGTGGAGATGCTGGAATATATCCACGCTGATCTAGTCACCTCACCAGTGAATCAGCTAGAGTGGAGAAGCTGGGATATGTCCACGCTGATCTAGTCACCTCACCAGTGAATCAGCTAGAGTGGGGATGCTGGGATATATCCTCGCCGATCTAGTCACCTCACCAGTGAACCGTCTAGAGTGGAGATGCAGGGATGTATCCACGCCGATCTAGTCACCTCACCAGAAAATCCTCTAGAATCGAGATGCTGGGATATATCCTCACCGATCTAGTCACCTCAGCAGTGAATCAGCTAGAGTGGAGATGCTGGCATATATCCACGCTGATCTAGTCACCTCAGCAGTGAATCAGCTAGAGTGGAGATGCTGGGATATATCCACGCTGATCTAGTCACCTCAGCAGTGAATCAGCTAGAGTGGAGATTCTGGGATATATCCACGCTGATCTAGTCACCTCACCAGTGAATCGTCTAGAGTGGAGATGCTGGGATATATCCTCGCCAATCTAGTCACCTCACCAGTGAATCAGCTAGAGTGGAGATGCTGGGATATATCCACGCTGATCTAGTCACATCACCAGTGAATCGTCTAGAGTGGAGATGCTGGGATATATCCTCGCCAATCTAGTCACCTCACCAGTGAATCATCTAGAGTGGAGATGCTGGGATATATCCTCGCCGATCTAGTCACCTCACCAGTGAATCAGCTAGAGTGGAGATGCTGGGATATATCCACGCTGATCTAGTCACCTCTCCAGTGAATCGTCTAGAGTGGAGATGCTGGGATATATCCTCGCCGATCTAGTCACCTCAGCAGTGAATCAGCTAGACTGGAGATGCTGGGATATATCCTCGCCGATGTAGTCACCTCACCAGTGAATCAGCTAGAGTGGAGATGCTGGGATATATCCATGCTGATCTAGTCACCTCACCAGTGAATCGTCTAGAGTGGAGATGCTGGAATATATCCACGCCGATCTAGTCACCTCACCAGTGAATCGTCTAGAGTGGAGATGCTGGGATATATCCTCGCCGATCTAGTCACCTCACCAGTGAATCAGCTAGAGTGGAGATGCTGGGATATATCCAAGCCGATCTAGTCACCTCACCAGTGAATCGTCTAGAGTGGAGATTCTGGGATATATCCACGCCGATGTAGTCACCTCACCAGTGAATCAGCTAGAGTGGAGATGCTGGGATATATCCACGCTGATCTAGTCACCTCACCAGTGAATCGTCTAGAGTGGAGATGCTGGAATATATCCACGCCGATCTAGTCACCTCACCAGTGAATCGTCTAGCGTGGAGATGCTGGGATATATCCTCGCCGATCTAGTCACCTCACCAGTGAATCAGCTAGAGTGGAGATGCTGGGATGTATCCACGCCGATCTAGTCACCTCACCAGTGAATCAGCTAGAGTGGAGATGCTGGGATATATCCACGCCGATCTAGTCACCTCACCAGGGAATCAGCTAGAGTGGAGATGCTGGGATATATCCACGCAGATCTAGTCACCTCACCAGTGAACCGTCTAGATTGGAGATGCTGGGATATATCCACGCTGATCTAGTCACCTCACCAGTGAATCAGCTAGAGTGGAGATGCTGGGATATATCCTCGCCGATCTAGTCACCTCAGCAGTGAACCAGCTAGAGTGGGGATGCTGGGATATATCCACACTGATCTAGTCACCTCACCAGTGAATCGTCTAGAGTGGAGATGCTGGGATATATCCTCGCCAATCTAGTCACCTCACCAGTGAATCGTCTAGAGTGGAGATGCTGGGATATATCCTCGCCGATCTAGTCACCTCAGCATTGAATCAGGTAGACTGGAGATGCTAGGATATATCCACGCCGATCTAGTCACCTCACCAGTGAATCAGCTAGAGTGGAGATGCTGGGATATATCCTCGCCGATCTAGTCACCTCACCAGTGAATCAGCAAGATTGGAGATGCTGGGATATATCCACGCCGATCTAGTCACCTCACCAGTGAATCAGCTAGACTGGAGATGCTGGGATATATCCACGCTGATCTAGTCACCTCACAAGTGAATCAGCTAGAGTGAAGATGCTGGAATATATCCACGCCGATCTAATCACCTCACCAGTGAATCAGCTAGAGTGGAGATGCTGGAATATATCCACGCTGATCTAGTCACCTCACCAGTGAATCAGCTAGAGTGGGGATGCTGGGATATATCCACGCCGATCTAGTCACCTCACCAGTGAATCAGCTAGAGTGGAGATGCTGGGATATATCAACGCTGATCTATTCACGTCACCAGTGAATCAGCTAGAGTGGAGATGCTGGGATATATCCACGCTGATCTAGTCACCTCACCAGTGAATCAGCTAGAGTGGGGATGCTGGGATATATCCACGCTGATCTAGTGACCTCAGCAGTGAACCGTCTAGAGTGGAGATGCTGGAATATATCCACGCTGATCTAGTCACCTCACCAGTGAATCAGCTAGAGTGGGGATGCTGGGATATATCCACGCTGATCTAGTCACCTCACCAGTGAATCAGCTAGAGTGGAGATGCTGGAATATATCCACGCTGATCTAGTCACCTCACCAGTGAATCAGCTAGAGTGGAGAAGCTGGGATATGTCCACGCTGATCTAGTCACCTCACCAGTGAATCAGCTAGAGTGGGGATGCTGGGATATATCCTCGCCGATCTAGTCACCTCACCAGTGAACCGTCTAGAGTGGAGATGCAGGGATGTATCCACGCCGATCTAGTCACCTCACCAGAAAATCCTCTAGAATCGAGATGCTGGGATATATCCTCACCGATCTAGTCACCTCAGCAGTGAATCAGCTAGAGTGGAGATGCTGGGATATATCCAAGCCGATCTAGTCACCTCACCAGTGAATCGTCTAGAGTGGAGATTCTGGGATATATCCACGCCGATGTAGTCACCTCACCAGTGAATCAGCTAGAGTGGAGATGCTGGGATATATCCTCGCTGATCTAGTCACCTCACCAGTGAATCGTCTAGAGTGGAGATGCTGGAATATATCCACGCCGATCTAGTCACCTCACCAGTGAATCGTCTAGCGTGGAGATGCTGGGATATATCCTCGCCGATCTAGTCACCTCACCAGTGAATCAGCTAGAGTGGAGATGCTGGGATGTATCCACGCCGATCTAGTCACCTCACCAGTGAATCAGCTAGAGTGGAGATGCTGGGATATATCCACGCCGATCTAGTCACCTCACCAGGGAATCAGCTAGAGTGGAGATGCTGGGATATATCCACGCAGATCTAGTCACCTCACCAGTGAACCGTCTAGAGTGGAGATGCTGGGATATATCCACGCTGATCTAGTCACCTCACCAGTGAATCAGCTAGAGTGGAGATGCTGGGATATATCCTCGCCGATCTAGTCACCTCAGCAGTGAACCAGCTAGAGTGGGGATGCTGGGATATATCCACACTGATCTAGTCACCTCAGCAGTGAATCAGCTAGAGTGGAGATGCTGGGATATATCCACGCTGATCTAGTCACCTCAGCAGTGAATCAGCTAGAGTGGGGATGCTGGGATATATCCACGCTGATCTAGTCACCTCAGCAGTGAATCAGCTAGAGTGGAGATGCTAGGATATATCTGCCGATCTAGTCACCTCACCAGTGAATCAGCTAGAGTGGAGATGCTGGGATATATCCATGCCGACATAGTCACCTCACTAGTGAATCAGCTAGAGTGGAGATACTGGGATATATCCACGCCGATCTAGTCACCTCACCAGTGAATCAGCTAGAGTGGAGATGCTTGGATATATCCACGCTGATCTAGTCACCTCACCAGTGAATCAGCTAGAGTGGATATGCTGGAATATATCCTCGCCGATCTAGTCACCTCACCAGTGAATCAGCTAGAGTGGAGATGCTGGAATATATCCACTCTGATCTAGTCACCTCACCAGTGAATCAGCTAGAGTGCGGATGCTGGGACATATCCACGCCGATCTAGTCACCTCACCAGTGAATCAGCTAGAGTGGAGATGCTGGAATATATCCACGCTGATCTAGTCACCTCACCAGTGAATCGTCTAGAGTGGAGATGCTGGGATATATCCACGCTGATCTAGTCACCTCACCAGTGAATCAGCTAGAGTGGAGATGCTGGGATATATCCTCGCCAATCTAGTCACCTCACCAGTAAATCAGCTAGAGTGGAGATGCTGGGATATATCCTCGCCGATCTAGTCACCTCACCAGTGAATCAGCTAGAGTGGAGATGCTGGGATATATCCACGCTGATCTAGTCACCTCACCAGTGAATCGTCTAGAGTGGAGATGCTGGGATATATCCACGCCGATCTAGTCACCTCAGCAGTGAATCAGCTAGACTGGAGATGCTGGAATATATCCACGCCGATCTAGTCACCTCACCAGTGAATCAGCTAGAGTGGAGATGCTGGAATATATCCACGCCGATCTAGTCACCTCACCAGTGAATCAGCTAGAATGGAGATGCTGGGATATATCCACGCCAATCTAGTCACCTCACCAGAGAATCAGCTAGAGTGGAGATGCTGGGATATATCCACACCGATCTAGTCACCTCACCAGTGAATCAGCTAGAGTGGAGATGCTGGGATATATCCACGCTGATCTAGTCATTTCACCAGTCAATCAGCTTGAGTGGAGATGCTGGGATATATCCACGCCGATCTAGTCACCTCACCAGTGAATCAGCTAGAGTGGAGATGCTGGGATATATCCACGCTGATCTAGTCATTTCACCAGTCAATCAGCTAGAGTGGAGATGCGGGGATATATCCACGCTGATCTAGTCACCTCACCAGTGAATCGTCTAGAGTGGAGATGCTGGGATATATCCACGCCGATCTAGTCACCTCAGCAGTGAATCAGCTAGACTGGAGATGCTGGGATATATCCACGCCGATCTAGTCACCTCACCAGTGAATCAGCTAGAATGGAGATGCTGGAATATATCCACGCCGATCTAGTCACCTCACCAGTGAATCAGCTAGAATGGAGATGCTGGGATATTTCCAGCCAATCTAGTCACCTCACCAGTGAATCAGCTAGAGTGGAGATGCTGGGATATATCCACGCCGATCTAGTCACCTCACCAGTGAATCATCTAGAGTGGAGATGCTGGGATATATCCAGCCGATCTAGTCACCTCACCAGTGAATCGTCTAGAGTAGAGATGCTGGGATATATCCACGCCGATCTAGTCACCTCAGCAGTGAATCAGCTAGAATGGACATGCTGGGATATATCCACGCCGATCTAGTCACCTCACCAGTGAATCAGCTAGAGTGGAGATGTTGGGATATATCCACGCCGATCTAGTCACCTCAGCAGTGAATCAGCTAGACTGGAGATGCTGGGATATATCCACGCTGATCTAGTCACCTCAGCAGTGAATCAGCTAGAGTGGAGATGCAGGGATATATCCACGCCAATCTAGTCACCTCACCAGTGAATCGTCTAGAGTGGAGATGCTGGGATATATCCACGCCGATCTAGTCACCTCACCAGTGAATCAGCTAGAATGGAGATGCTGGGATATATCCACGCCAATCTAGTCACCTCACCAGTGAATCGTCTAGAGTGGAGATGCTGGGATATATCCACGCTGATCTAGTCACCTCACCAGTTAATCAGCTATAGTGGAGATGCGGGGATATATCCACGCTGATCTAGTCACCTCACCAGTGAATCGTCTAGAATGGAGATGCTGGGATATATCCACGCCGATCTAGTCACCTCAGCAGTGAATCAGCTAGACTGGAGATGCTGGAATATATCCACGCCGATCTAGTCACCTCACCAGTGAATCAGCTAGACTGGAGATGCTGGAATATATCCACGCTGATCTAGTCACCTCACCAGTGAATCGTCTAGAGTGGAGATGCTAGGATATATCCACCGATCTAGTCACCTCACCAGTGAATCAGCTAGAGTGGAGATGCTGGGATATATCCACGCTGATCTAGTCACCTCACCAGTGAATCGTCTAGAGTGGAGATGCTGGGATATATCCACCGATCTAGTCACCTCACCAGTGAATCAGCTAGAGTGGAGATGCGGGGATATATCCACGCTGATCTAGTCACCTCACCAGTGAATCGTCTAGAGTGGAGATGCTGGGATATATCCACGCCGATCTAGTCACCTCAGCAGTGAATCAGCTAGACTGGAGATGCTGGAATATATCCACGCCGATGTAGTCACCTCACCAGTGAATCAGCTAGACTGGAGATGCTGGAATATATCCACGCTGATCTAGTCACCTCACCAGTGAATCGTCTAGAGTGGAGATGCTTGGATATATCCACGCCAATCTAGTCACCTCACCAGTGAATCAGCTAGAGTGGAGATGCTGGGATATATCCACGCTGATCTAGTCACCTCACCAGTTAATCAGCTAGAGTGGAGATGCGGGGATATATCCACGCTGATCTAGTCACCTCACCAGTGAATCCTCTAGAATGGAGATGCTGGGATATATCCACGCCGATCTAGTAACTTCACCAGTGAACCGTCTAGACTGGAGATGCTGGAATATATCCACGCCGATCTAGTCACCTCACCAGTGAATCAGCTAGAGTGGAGATGCAGGGATATATCCACGCCAATCTAGTCACCTCACCAGTGAATCCGCTAGAGTGGAGATGCTGGGATATATCCACGCTGATCTAGTCACCTCACCAGTTAATCAGCTAGAGTGGAGATGCGGGGATATATCCACGCTGATCTAGTCACCTCACCAGTGAATCGTCTAGAGTGGAGATGCTGGGATATATCCACGCCGATCTAGTCACCTCAGCAGTTAATCAGCTAGACTGGAGATGCTGGGATATATCCACGCCGATCTAGTCACCTCACCAGTGAATCAGCTAGAGTGGAGATGCTGGAATATATCCACGCCGATCTAGTCACCTCACCAGTGAATCAGCTAGAATGGAAATGCTGGGATATATACACGCCAATCTAGTCACCTCACCAGAGAATCTGCTAGAGTGGAGATGCTGGGATATATCCACGCCGATCTAGTCACCTCACCAGTGAACCGTCTAGAGTGGAGATGCTGGGATATATCCACGCTGATCTAGTCACCTCACCAGTTAATCAGCTAGAGTGGAGATGCGGGGATATATCCACGCTGATCTAGTCACCTCACCAGTGAATCGTCTAGAGTGGAGATGCTGGGATATATCCAAGCCGATCTAGTCACCTCAGCAGTGAATCAGCTAGACTGGAGATGCTGGGATATATCCACGCCGATCTAGTCACCTCACCAGTGAATCAGCTAGAGTGGAGATGCTGGAATATATCCACGCCGATCTAGTCACCTCACCAGTGAATCAGCTAGAATGGAGATGCTGGGATATATCCACGCCAATCTAGTCACCTCACCAGTGAATCAGCTAGAGTGGAGATGCTGGGATATATCCACGCTGATCTAGTCACCTCACCAGTGAATCGTCTAGAGTGTAGATGCTGGGATATATCCACGCCGATCTAGTCACCTCAGCAGTGAATCAGCTAGACTGGAGATGCTGGGATATATCCACGCCGATCTAGTCACCTCACCAGTGAATCAGCTAGAGTGGAGATGCTGGGATATATCCACGCCGATCTAGTCACCTCAGCAGTGAATCAGCTAGAGTGGAGATGCTGGGATATATCCACGCCAATCTAGACACCTCACCAGTGAATCGTCTAGAGTGGAGATGCTGGGATATATCCACGCCGATCTAGTCACCTCACCAGTGAATCAGCTAGAATGGAGATGCTGGGATATATCAACGCCAATCTAGTCACCTCACCAGTGAATCGTCTAGAGTGGAGATGCTGGGATATATCGACGCTGATCTAGTCACCTCACCAGTGAATCGTCTAGAGTGGAGATGCTGGGATATATCCTCGCCAATCTAGTCACCTCACCAGTGGATCAGCTAGAGTGGAGATGCTGGGATATGTCCACGCCGATCTAGTCACCTCACCAGTGAATCCTCTAGAATGGGGATGCTGGGATATATCCACGCCGATCTAGTCACCTCACCAGTGAATCGTCTAGAGTGGAGATGCTGGGATATATCCTCGCCGATCTAGTCACCTCACCAGTGAATCAGCTAGAGTGGAGATGCTGGGTTATATCCACGCTGATCTAGTCACCTCACCAGTGAATCGTCTAGAGTGGAGATGCTGGGATATATCCTCGCCAATCTAGTCACCTCACCAGTGAATCAGCTAGACTGGAGATGCTGGGATATATCAATGACGATCTAGTCACCTCACCAGTAAATCGTCTAGAGTGGAGATGCTGGGATATATCCACGCCGATCTAGTCACCTCAGCAGTGAATCAGCTAGAGTGGGGATGCTGGGATATATCTTCGCCGATCTAGTCACCTCACCAGTGAATCAGCTAGAGTGGGGATGCTGGGATATATCCTCGCCGATCTAGTCACCTCAGCAGTGAATCAGCTAGAGTGGAGATGCTGGAATATATCCACGCTGATCTAGTCACCTCAGCAGTGAATCAGCTAGAGTGGAGATGCTGGGATATATCCACGCTGATCTAGTCACCTCAGCAGTGAATCAGCTAGAGTGGAGATTCTGGGATATATCCACGCTGATCTAGTCACCTCACCAGTGAATCGTCTAGAGTGGAGATGCTGGGATATATCCTCGCCAATCTAGTCACCTCACCAGTGAATCAGCTAGAGTGGAGATGCTGGGATATATCCTCGCCGATCTAGTCACCTCACCAGTGAATCAGCTAGAGTGGAGATGCTGGGATATATCCACGCTGATCTAGTCACCTCTCCAGTGAATCGTCTAGAGTGGAGATGCTGGGATATATCCTCGCCGATCTAGTCACCTCAGCAGTGAATCAGCTAGACTGGAGATGCTGGGATATATCCTCGCCGATGTAGTCACCTCACCAGTGAATCAGCTAGAGTGGAGATGCTGGGATATATCCATGCTGATCTAGTCACCTCACCAGTGAATCGTCTAGAGTGGAGATGCTGGAATATATCCACGCCGATCTAGTCACCTCACCAGTGAATCGTCTAGAGTGGAGATGCTGGGATATATCCTCGCCGATCTAGTCACCTCACCAGTGAATCAGCTAGAGTGGAGATGCTGGGATATATCCAAGCCGATCTAGTCACCTCACCAGTGAATCGTCTAGAGTGGAGATTCTGGGATATATCCACGCCGATGTAGTCACCTCACCAGTGAATCAGCTAGAGTGGAGATGCTGGGATATATCCACGCTGATCTAGTCACCTCACCAGTGAATCGTCTAGAGTGGAGATGCTGGAATATATCCACGCCGATCTAGTCACCTCACCAGTGAATCGTCTAGCGTGGAGATGCTGGGATATATCCTCGCCGATCTAGTCACCTCACCAGTGAATCAGCTAGAGTGGAGATGCTGGGATGTATCCACGCCGATCTAGTCACCTCACCAGTGAATCAGCTAGAGTGGAGATGCTGGGATATATCCACGCCGATCTAGTCACCTCACCAGGGAATCAGCTAGAGTGGAGATGCTGGGATATATCCACGCAGATCTAGTCACCTCACCAGTGAACCGTCTAGAGTGGAGATGCTGGGATATATCCACGCTGATCTAGTCACCTCACCAGTGAATCAGCTAGAGTGGAGATGCTGGGATATATCCTCGCCGATCTAGTCACCTCAGCAGTGAACCAGCTAGAGTGGGGATGCTGGGATATATCCACACTGATCTAGTCACCTCAGCAGTGAATCAGCTAGAGTGGAGATGCTGGGATATATCCACGCTGATCTAGTCACCTCAGCAGTGAATCAGCTAGAGTGGGGATGCTGGGATATATCCACGCTGATCTAGTCACCTCAGCAGTGAATCAGCTAGAGTGGAGATGCTAGGATATATCTGCCGATCTAGTCACCTCACCAGTGAATCAGCTAGAGTGGAGATGCTGGGATATATCCATGCCGACATAGTCACCTCACTAGTGAATCAGCTAGAGTGGAGATGCTGGGATATATCCACGCCGATCTAGTCACCTCACCAGTGAATCAGCTAGAGTGTAGATGCTTGGATATATCCACGCTGATCTAGTCACCTCACCAGTGAATCAGCTAGAGTGGATATGCTGGAATATATCCTCGCCGATCTAGTCACCTCACCAGTGAATCAGCTAGAGTGGAGATGCTGGAATATATCCACTCTGATCTAGTCACCTCACCAGTGAATCAGCTAGAGTGCGGATGCTGGGACATATCCACGCCGATCTAGTCACCTCACCAGTGAATCAGCTAGAGTGGAGATGCTGGGATATATCCACGCTGATCTAGTCACCTCACCAGTGAATCGTCTAGAGTGGAGATGCTGGGATATATCCACGCTGATCTAGTCACCTCACCAGTGAATCAGCTAGAGTGGAGATGCTGGGATATATCCTCGCCAATCTAGTCACCTCACCAGTAAATCAGCTAGAGTGGAGATGCTGGGATATATCCTCGCCGATCTAGTCACCTCACCAGTGAATCAGCTAGAGTGGAGATGCTGGGATATATCCACGCTGATCTAGTCACCTCACCAGTGAATCGTCTAGAGTGGAGATGCTGGGATATATCCACGCCGATCTAGTCACCTCAGCAGTGAATCAGCTAGACTGGAGATGCTGGAATATATCCACGCCGATCTAGTCACCTCACCAGTGAATCAGCTAGAGTGGAGATGCTGGAATATATCCACGCCGATCTAGTCACCTCACCAGTGAATCAGCTAGAATGGAGATGCTGGGATATATCCACGCCAATCTAGTCACCTCACCAGAGAATCAGCTAGAGTGGACATGCTGGGATATATCCACACCGATCTAGTCACCTCACCAGTGAATCAGCTAGAGTGGAGATCCTGGGATATATCCACGCTGATCTAGTCATTTCACCAGTCAATCAGCTAGAGTGGAGATGCTGGGATATATCCACGCCGATCTAGTCACCTCACCAGTGAATCAGCTAGAGTGGAGATGCTGGGATATATCCACGCTGATCTAGTCATTTCACCAGTCAATCAGCTAGAGTGGAGATGCGGGGATATATCCACGCTGATCTAGTCACCTCACCAGTGAATCGTCTAGAGTGGAGATGCTGGGATATATCCACGCCGATCTAGTCACCTCAGCAGTGAATCAGCTAGACTGGAGATGCTGGGATATATCCACGCCGATCTAGTCACCTCACCAGTGAATCAGCTAGAATGGAGATGCTGGAATATATCCACGCCGATCTAGTCACCTCACCAGTGAATCAGCTAGAATGGAGATGCTGGGATATTTCCAGCCAATCTAGTCACCTCACCAGTGAATCAGCTAGAGTGGAGATGCTGGGATATATCCACGCCGATCTAGTCACCTCACCAGTGAATCATCTAGAGTGGAGATGCTGGGATATATCCACGCCGATCTAGTCACCTCACCAGTGAATCGTCTAGAGTGGAGATGCTGGGATATATCCACGCCGATCTAGTCACCTCAGCAGTGAATCAGCTAGAATGGACATGCTGGGATATATCCACGCCGATCTAGTCACCTCACCAGTGAATCAGCTAGAGTGGAGATGTTGGGATATATCCACGCCGATCTAGTCACCTCAGCAGTGAATCAGCTAGACTGGAGATGCTGGGATATATCCACGCTGATCTAGTCACCTCAGCAGTGAATCAGCTAGAGTGGAGATGCAGGGATATATCCACGCCAATCTAGTCACCTCACCAGTGAATCGTCTAGAGTGGAGATGCTGGGATATATCCACGCCGATCTAGTCACCTCACCAGTGAATCAGCTAGAATGGAGATGCTGGGATATATCCACGCCAATCTAGTCACCTCACCAGTGAATCGTCTAGAGTGGAGATGCTGGGATATATCCACGCTGATCTAGTCACCTCACCAGTTAATCAGCTAGAGTGGAGATGCGGGGATATATCCACGCTGATCTAGTCACCTCACCAGTGAATCGTCTAGAATGGAGATGCTGGGATATATCCACGCCGATCTAGTCACCTCAGCAGTGAATCAGCTAGACTGGAGATGCTGGAATATATCCACGCCGATCTAGTCACCTCACCAGTGAATCAGCTAGACTGGAGATGCTGGAATATATCCACGCTGATCTAGTCACCTCACCAGTGAATCGTCTAGAGTGGAGATGCTAGGATATATCCACCGATCTAGTCACCTCACCAGTGAATCAGCTAGAGTGGAGATGCTGGGATATATCCACGCTGATCTAGTCAACTCACCAGTGAATCGTCTAGAGTGGAGATGCTGGGATATATCCACCGATCTAGTCACCTCACCAGTGAATCAGCTAGAGTGGAGATGCGGGGATATATCCACGCTGATCTAGTCACCTCACCAGTGAATCGTCTAGAGTGGAGATGCTGGGATATATCCACGCCGATCTAGTCACCTCAGCAGTGAATCAGCTAGACTGGAGATGCTGGAATATATCCACGCCGATGTAGTCACCTCACCAGTGAATCAGCTAGACTGGAGATGCTGGAATATATCCACGCTGATCTAGTCACCTCACCAGTGAATCGTCTAGAGTGGAGATGCTGGGATATATCCACGCCGATCTAGTCACCTCAGCAGTGAATCAGCTAGAGTGGAGATGCTGGGATATATCCACGCTGATCTAGTCACCTCACCAGTTAATCAGCTAGAGTGGAGATGCGGGGATATATCCACGCTGATCTAGTCACCTCACCAGTGAATCCTCTAGAATGGAGATGCTGGGATATATCCACGCCGATCTAGTAACTTCACCAGTGAACCGTCTAGACTGGAGATGCTGGAATATATCCACGCCGATCTAGTCACCTCACCAGTGAATCAGCTAGAGTGGAGATGCAGGGATATATCCACGCCAATCTAGTCACCTCACCAGTGAATCCGCTAGAGTGGAGATGCTGGGATATATCCACGCTGATCTAGTCACCTCACCAGTTAATCAGCTAGAGTGGAGATGCGGGGATATATCCACGCTGATCTAGTCACCTCACCAGTGAATCGTCTAGAGTGGAGATGCTGGGATATATCCACGCCGATCTAGTCACCTCAGCAGTTAATCAGCTAGACTGGAGATGCTGGGATATATCCACGCCGATCTAGTCACCTCACCAGTGAATCAGCTAGAGTGGAGATGCTGGAATATATCCACGCCGATCTAGTCACCTCACCAGTGAATCAGCTAGAATGGAAATGCTGGGATATATACACGCCAATCTAGTCACCTCACCAGAGAATCTGCTAGAGTGGAGATGCTGGGATATATCCACGCCGATCTAGTCACCTCACCAGTGAACCGTCTAGAGTGGAGATGCTGGGATATATCCACGCTGATCTAGTCACCTCACCAGTTAATCAGCTAGAGTGGAGATGCGGGGATATATCCACGCTGATCTAGTCACCTCACCAGTGAATCGTCTAGAGTGGAGATGCTGGGATATATCCAAGCCGATCTAGTCACCTCAGCAGTGAATCAGCTAGACTGGAGATGCTGGGATATATCCACGCCGATCTAGTCACCTCACCAGTGAATCAGCTAGAGTGGAGATGCTGGAATATATCCACGCCGATCTAGTCACCTCACCAGTGAATCAGCTAGAATGGAGATGCTGGGATATATCCACGCCAATCTAGTCACCTCACCAGTGAATCAGCTAGAGTGGAGATGCTGGGATATATCCACGCTGATCTAGTCACCTCACCAGTGAATCGTCTAGAGTGTAGATGCTGGGATATATCCACGCCGATCTAGTCACCTCAGCAGTGAATCAGCTAGACTGGAGATGCTGGGATATATCCACGCCGATCTAGTCACCTCACCAGTGAATCAGCTAGAGTGGAGATGCTGGGATATATCCACGCCGATCTAGTCACCTCAGCAGTGAATCAGCTAGAGTGGAGATGCTGGGATATATCCACGCCAATCTAGACACCTCACCAGTGAATCGTCTAGAGTGGAGATGCTGGGATATATCCACGCCGATCTAGTCACCTCACCAGTGAATCAGCTAGAATGGAGATGCTGGGATATATCAACGCCAATCTAGTCACCTCACCAGTGAATCGTCTAGAGTGGAGATGCTGGGATATATCGACGCTGATCTAGTCACCTCACCAGTGAATCGTCTAGAGTGGAGATGCTGGGATATATCCACGCCGATCTAGTCACCTCAGCAGTGAATCAGCTAGACTGGAGATGCTGGAATATATCCACGCCAATCTAGTCACCTCACCAGTGAATCAGCTAGAGTGGAGATGCTGGAATATATCCATGCAGATCTAGTCACCTCACCAGTGAATCAGCTAGAATGGAGATGCTGGGATATATCCACGCCAATCTAGTCACCTCACCAGAAAATCAGCTAGAGTGGAGATGCTGGGATATATCCACGCCGATCTAGTCACCTCACCAGTGAATCAGCTAGAGTGGAGATGCTGGGATATATCCACGCTGATCTAGTCACCTCACCAGTGAATCGTCTAGAGTGGAGATGCTGGGATATATCCACGCCGATCTAGTCACCTCAACAGTGAATCAGCTAGACTGGAGATGCTGGGATATATCTGTGGCACCCCAGGGGTCTGGTTTCCACAGTAACAGCAATGTTATGTCTGAGAGCAGGTGGTAGGTCTCTTGGTCAGGAATCCTATGCATGCCACACCTCCTGCCCAGTCCTGGGAGGGGAAGAACTTCCCCTATATAAACTTAGGGCTGAGGCAGGGTTAGTGAGTAGAGAAGAAGTGGAGACAGAGAAAAGAAGCAAATATAGGAACAGAACATCCGGAGCTCTGTGGGAGCAGTGTTACAAGGAGTCAGGGGCTGGCAGCTGTAGAGCTCGCCCTGACTGAGAAGATTTCTTACCGGACCCGGAGTCCGAGGCTGTGGGGACTAACTCCTACCCAGCAGCAGAAACCGACCGGCAGGGGATTGCAGGTCCCCTGGCCCAGAAACCCGAAGGCACGGTCACACGCGTGGGACCAGCACCGCCGTCGTGGAGCGGAAGCTACTAGAAGGCCCCGAGTCACCGGCCATACGGGTGAGCACCACACGGCACACTCAGGGACGTGGGCTACTTTTACCCGCCTCTAGCAAGGTAGCCAGAAGAGTACAGTTAGTTTGGGAGGCCTACAACTCCGCCTGGCCAGGGGAGATCCCATCTGCTCAAGGACTGACCAGGCCCCAATCGCTAGCCAGTACTCCGGGAGGGTCTATCTTTGTGACCAGTAAAGACCCTGAACTACACCGTACCGTCTCCGAGTGGTTTCTGCTACCCCCATCATCCACGTCGGCTGCCCTGAGGCCATACCCCTCCCGTTGGGGGTTATACTACCACGCTGCACAATCCTACCACCGGCCTCAGCGGTCTGCCCTGCAGCAGCAGCCCTAAAGCTGCATTCAACGGGTGGCGTAGTCATCTAACATCCCTGCTATTGCAGCGCCACTTAGTCTGACTCCCTGGGCACGGACCGGGTCACCGCCACGAGACTACAACCCTCAACAGATCCGGCTCCGGGTAAGCCCCCGCGTGCGCAACGCAGCGCGATACAGGCCCAGGGGCGCGTCAACTTTTGGCGTAGTCGGCAGGATTTCGTGCCCGCAACCACAGGGTACTGCGTGCCTGAACAAGAGACTTTCAAACTCACCTGTGGTGAAGATTCCCGCCATCCGGCGCCATTTTCAGCCTTCTTCCCGCCATCCGTGAAGATTCCCGCCATCCGGCGCCATTTTCAGCCTTCTTCCCGCCATCTGTGGAGTTTTCCCGCCGTTGGACGCCATCTTGAGGACGCCGCGCGGGAAAAAGAGGGGCGTGGACTCCGAAAAGCCCGCGAGAACTGAAGCCCCGCCTCACGTCCGGACGTTGCGTCAGGTCCTGGAAGGAGCCCAGCAGACGCCGACATCACAGGAGCGCGACGGAAGGTCCTCAACCCTGACGATCCACTGCGGAGCCGCGGCCTACGGAAGAGGATCATCGCAAGGTAGGCCACGGTCCACTAGGGGGGAGAAAAATGTCGGATACGGAGGAGAGCTTCACCGCTCCAACCCCCGCCAGCGCCACCGCTGTTGCGGTCATGCCTTTCACCATGCCCTATATCCCAGGGGCAGCCTGGCTACCCCAGTACTCAGGGGAGTCACATACCCTGCAGGACTTTAGAGAAAAGCTGGATAGCCTCTTCCAGGTGTACCCCCTCACAGAAGAGCAAAAAGTGAGCATCCTGGTGGCCCAATTAACCGGGGCAGCCCGAAGGGAGGTAAAGTCCTGGCCACCTGGGGGGAGGACTGTCGCAGGGATACTAACCCGGCTGAGGGACACCTTTGATACCCGCACCTCAGCCGAGATCAAGCTTAGATTCTACGGGTGCAAACAGCGGGCACATGAGAGTATAAGGGACTATGCCCTGAACCTACAAGAGGCCCTGAGAGCCGTTAAGCAGACCGACCCTGACGGCGTGGGAGACGAGGACAGGCTGTTGACTGAACAATTTATAGAGGGTTTATATTGCAATGCCCACCGAACCCAGTTGCGGGCAATGGCCTTACAGGACCCTCATCTGGGATTTGCACAGTTCAAGGACAGAGCCATCCGGGTGCTCCGAGAACCGGCACCGGGTGGCGTTGTGACCCACAGGCGCCCAGCTATCACTTACCACCAGGAGGCGGCGCCCTTGTCGGCAGGGCCTGTGGGGGCTGATGCGCAGGCTTTGAACAATGACCCGGCTCTAGACCTGCACCATCAGGTCCAAGAGCTAGCTAAAAGCATTGCTGCGCTAACCTGAACTGTGCAGTCTTTACAGGTTTCTACTCCAGGGAAGATCCAGCTGGCATCCGGACCGGAGGACATCCCGTGGCGTCGACCAAGGAGGACCCCACCGGCCAGAGGAAGACCCAGTGACCGATACGACGAGGACGGACGACCCATCTGCCGCCGCTGCAATCAAACCGGACATATGGCAAGGTACTGTCCTTTAAACTGGCACAACCTGGGGGTAGAGGGCCAACCCCCAGGAAAAAGATCACCAGGCCCATCGAACTGGCGCGACAAATATGTGGGAGGACGTCCAGTCTTGCCTGTGGTACTGGATGGCATCCCTATGAGTGCCCTAGAGCAGAGATGGATGGCCCGTCTGTCCAACTACGAGTTCACAATTAAATACCGGGCAGGACGCTCCAATACCAACGCGGACGCCCTGTCCAGGATGCCAAAGCTACCGGACGGAGGAGAAGATCCAGAGGGACTGGAAGAAGTCGAACTCCCCGCGTTTCACCGTCATGGGACTATCCAGTGTTCCCACCGGGTAAGGAGTAAGCAAGCCGCTACGTTTAACCCCTTGCCTCACTATAACTGGGCGGAAAAACAAGACAGTGACCCTGCCGTCCGGCTGGTAAAGGAGATGCTGACTCGGCCAGAGGCTCGCCTTGACCCAGACGCTCCGGAGGAAGCCAAGCAACTGTGGGGCTGAGAAGAGTCGACTGTTCCTTTATAAGGGGAAGTTGTGCCGCCGAATGGTTAACTCCCGGACACATGAACTAATCTGGCAAGTAGTGGTGCCACGAAGAGACGCAGCCATGGTGATGGAGGCATACCACGACGGGGCTGGACACTTCGGATGGAAGAAGCTGGAGTTCCTGCTGCGCGGGCGGTTCCACTGGGTAGGCATGAGGGGAACCATCGAGAGGTGGTGTAGAGACTGTGGCCCGTGTAACCTAAGAAGGAAGGACCGTGCCAGCCAGAAGACTCCCCTGCAGTCCATCGTCACCCGGCAGCCGTTGGAACTGGTAGCCTTGGATCATGTAAAACTGACCCCAAGCAGAAGTGGCTACGTCTACGCGTTAACCATCGTGGATCATTACTCCCGGTTCTTGGTTGTCGTCCCCGTCAAGGACTTAACGGCTCAAACAGCAGCTAGAGCCTTCCAGCAGCACTTCTGCCATCCGCACGGATACCCGGACCAAGTGCTGACGGACCAGGGACCTGCCTTTGAAGCGGAGGTCTTCCAGGAATTCTGCAATCTGTATGGCTGACGGAAGATAAGGACGACACCCTATCATCCGCAAACTAATGGACTTTGTGAGAAAATGAACCAGGTGGTAATGGATCTTCTGAAAACGTTGCCCCTGGAAGAACGCAGTCTGTGGCCTGAGAGGCTGCCCGATCTGGTGGACCTATACAACCACATCCCGGTAGGTTCCACCAACTGTACCCCGGCTTACCTAATGAGGGCGAGACCTGGTAAGTTACCTGTTGACCTGGAAATGGGAGTCCTGACACCCGAGGACACTTCACCAGAAGCAGACTGGGACACAGAGAGGCAGCAGCAGTACCGGAAAGTACAGGAGAGTGTGGAGCGAAGTCTCTGTCAAGCTAGGGAAAGACAAGAGAAAACTTACAACCAGTATGCTCCCGCTGTTCCCCTGGTACCCGGAGAGCAGGTCTTGAAGAGGAAAAGACAGCTCCACAAGTTGGACGACCAGTGGGAGAAGGACCCGTACACCGTACTGCCCTCAAGCCACGAGAACCCGAAGGTCTGTACCATTAGTAAAGACGGAGGGGAGACCACAGCCATTGTATCCCGGGATCACCTGAAGAAGTGTCCTGAACAGCTACGGAACCCTGAAGAGGAACAAGAAGACCATCGACCCGTAGAGAAAAGGGAAGATATGGTTAGTACTGTGCTCGGGGACTTCCCTCGGTCTTGGACTCAAGTCAATGGTGCAGTTGTGGTACCCGTACTCACCTTCCTCCAACCAGCATCCCAAGCACCTACTGAGCAACAGGTAGAGCTGGAAGAACAGCCGGTCCAGGAGGCAGAAGACTCCACACAAGCAGAACAGGAGGATCAACCCTCTGCTATAGTGAGCCTGCCGTACCCCTAGTGAGACAAAGAGCCGGTAGACAGCTGCCCAGTTTACCCTTGACAGCTCCTACACCCTGTAGTTCAGGGCCAGACAGTCAGCTCCGTAGGTCCACTAGGGCCACTAGAGGCCAGTTACCCGCACGTTGGAGGATCTAAATGTTTAAGCTATTTTATAATGTTTACCTGTTTATAGTTGCTTGTGTGTAATTTTGTGTTTCTAGTTATTTATAGGAGTCTTTGGTGGATTTACCGGGAATCCTTTGTGTATAGTTGGAGCGTAACCCAGGACGGACTAAAGACTGTTAAGGACTCGGGGCAGGACAGACCCCTACCTGGTTACGTCTCCCTGTTTTGGTGAAATGGACACCTTGCTTTCCTTCAAAGACTGCACCCGGTTGCGGACACGCCGTGACCATCTTTATGTGTTTTTCTTGTTGTATTATTAATGTTGTACCTTGTTTTGTTTTTCTAAAAAAAAAAAAAATATGTTTAGTCCCGGAGTACTAAATTTCACTAGGGGGGAATGTGGCACCCCAGGGGTCTGGTTTCCACAGTAACAGCAATGTTATGTCTGAGAGCAGGTGGGAGGTCTCTTGGTCAGGAATCCTATGCATGCCACACCTCCTGCCCAGTCCTGGGAGGGGAAGAACTTCCCCTATATAAACTTAGGGCTGAGGCAGGGTTAGTGAGTAGAGAAGAAGTGGAGACAGAGAAAAGAAGCAAATATAGGAACAGAACATCAGGAGCTCTGTGGGAGCAGTGTTACAAGGAGTCAGGGGCTGGCAGCTGCAGAGCTCGCCCTGACTGAGAAGATTTCTTACCGGACCCGGAGTCCGAGGCTGTGGGGACTAACTCCTACCCAGCAGCAGAAACCGACCGGCAGGGGATTGCAGGTCCCCTGGCCCAGAAACCCGAAGGCACGGTCACACGCGTGGGACCAGCACCGCCGTCGTGGAGCGGAAGCTACTAGAAGGCCCCGAGTCACCGGCCATACGGGTGAGCACCACACGGCACACTCAGGGACGTGGGCTACTTTTACCCGCCTCTAGCAAGGTAGCCAGAAGAGTACAGTTAGTTTGGGAGGCCTACAACTCCGCCTGGCCAGGGGAGATCCCATCTGCTCAAGGACTGACCAGGCCCCAATCGCTAGCCAGTACTCCGGGAGGGTCTATCTTTGTGACCAGTAAAGACCCTGAACTACACCGTACCGTCTCCGAGTGGTTTCTGCTACCCCCATCATCCACGTCGGCTGCCCTGAGGCCATACCCCTCCCGTTGGGGGTTATACTACCACGCTGCACAATCCTACCACCGGCCTCAGCGGTCTGCCCTGCAGCAGCAGCATTAAAGCTGCATTCAGCGGGTGGCGTAGTCATCTAACATCCCTGCTATTGCAGCGCCACTTAGTCTGACTCCCTGGGCACGGACCGGGTCACCGCCACGAGACTACAACCCTCAACAGATCCGGCTCCGGGTAAGCCCCCGCGTGCGCAACGCAGCGCGATACAGGCCCAGGGGCGCGTCATATCCACGCCGATCTAGTCACCTCACCAGTGAATCAGCTAGAGTGGAGATGCTGGGATATATCCACGCCGATCTAGTCACCTCAGCAGTGAATCAGCTAGGGTGGAGATGCTGGGATATATCCACGCCAATCTAGTCACCTCACCAGTGAATCCTCTAGAATGGAGATGCTGGGATATATCCACGCTGATCTAGTCACCTCACCAGTGAAACAGCTAGAGTGGAGATGCTGGGATATATCCACGCTGATCTAGTCACCTCACCAGTGAATCAGCTAGAGTGGGGATGCTGGGATATATCCACGCTGATCTAGTCACCTCAGCAGTGAACCGTCTAGAGTGGAGATGCTGGAATATATCCACGCTGATCTAGTCACCTCACCAGTGAATCAGCTAGAGTGGGGATGCTGGGATATATCCACGCTGATCTAGTCACCTCACCAGTGAATCAGCTAGAGTGGAGATGCTGGAATATATCCACGCTGATCTAGTCACCCCACCAGTGAATCAGCTAGAGTGGAGATGCTGGGATATATCCACGCTGATCTAGTCACCTCACCAGTGAATCAGCTAGAGTGGGGATGCTGGGATATATCCTCGCCGATCTAGTCACCTCACCAGTGAACCGTCTAGAGTGGAGATGCTGGGATATATCCACGCCGATCTAGTCACCTCACCAGTGAATCCTCTAGAATGGAGATGCTGGGATATATCCTCGCCGATCTAGTCACCTCAGCAGTGAATCAGCTAGAGTGGAGATGCTGGGATATATCCACGCTGATCTAGTCACCTCACCAGTGAATCGTCTAGAGTGGAGATGCTGGGATATATCCACGCTGATCTAGTCACCTCACCAGTGAATCAGCTAGAGTGGAGATGCTGGGATATATCCTCGCCAATCTAGTCACCTCACCAGTGAACCGTCTAGAGTGGAGATGCTGGGATACATCCACGCCGATCTAGTCACCTCACCAGTGAATCCCCTAGAATGGAGATGCTGGGATATATCCTCGCCAATCTAGTCACCTCACCAGTGAATCGTCTAGAGTGGAGATGCTGGGATATATCCTCGCCGATCTAGTCACCTCACCAGTGAATCGTCTAGAGTGGAGATGCTGGGATATATCCACGCCGATCTAGTCACCTCACCAGTGAATCAGCTAGAGTGGAGATGCTGGAATATATCCACGCTGATCCAGTCACCTCACCAGTGAATCAGCTAGAGTGGGGATGCTGGGATATATCCACGCCGATCTAGTCACCTCACCAGTGAATCAGCTAGAGTGGAGATGCTGGGATATATCCACGCTGATCTAGTCACCTCACCAGTGAATCAGCTAGAGTGGAGATGCTGGGATATATCCACGCTGATCTAGTCACCTCACCAGTGAATCAGCTAGAGTGGGGATGCTGGGATATATCCACGCTGATCTAGTCACCTCAGCTGTGAACCGTCTAGAGTGGAGATGCTGGAATATATCCACGCTGATCTAGTCACCTCACCAGTGAATCAGCTAGAGTGGAGATGCTGGAATATATCCACGTTGATCTAATCACCTCACCAGTGAATCAGCTAGAGTGGAGATGCTGGGATATATCCACGCCGATCTAGTCACCTCACCTGTGAATCAGCTAGAGTGGGGATGCTGGGATATATCCTCGCCGATCTAGTCACCTCACCAGTGAATCAGCTAGACTGGAGATGCTGGGATATATCCACGCCGATCTAGTCACCTCACCAGTGAATCAACTAGAGTGGAGATGCTGGGATATATCCACGCTGATCTAGTCACCTCACCAGTGAATCAGCTAGAGTGGAGATGCTGGGATATATCCACGCTGATTTAGTCACCTCACCAGTGAATCAGCTAGAGTGGGGATGCTGGGATATATCCACGCTGATCTAGTAACCTCAGCAGTGAACCGTCTAGAGTGGAGATGCTGGAATATATCCACGCTGATCTAGTCACCTCACCAGTGAATCAGCTAGAGTGGGGATGCTGGGATATATCCACGCTGATCTAGTCACCTCACCAGTGAATCAGCTAGAGTGGAGATGCTGGAATATATCCACGCTGATCTAGTCACCCCACCAGTGAATCAGCTAGAGTGGAGATGCTGGGATTTATCCACGCTGATCTAGTCACCTCACCAGTGAATCAGCTAGAGTGGGGATGCTGGGATATATCCTCGCCGATATAGTCACCTCACCAGTGAACCGTCTAGAGTGGAGATGCTGGGATATATCCACGCCGATCTAGTCACCTCACCAGTGAATCCTCTAGAATGGAGTTGCTGGGATATATCCTCGCCGATCTAGTCACCTCAGCAGTAAATCAGCTAGAGTGGAGATGCTGGGATATATCCAAGCTGATCTAGTCACCTCACCAGTGAATCGTCTAGAGTGGAGATGCTGGGATATATCCACGCTGATCTAGTCACCTCACCAGTGAATCAGCTAAAGTGGAGATGCTGGGATATATCCTCGCCAATCTAGTCACCTCACCAGTGAATCAGCTAGAGTGGAGATGCTGGGATATATCCACGCCGATCTAGTCACCTCACCAGTGAATCCTCTAGAATGGAGATGCTGGGATATATCCACGCCGATCTAGTCACCTCACCAGTGAATCGTCTAGAGTGGAGATGCTGGGATATATCCAGGCTGATCTAGTCACCTCACCAGTGAATCGTCTAGAGTGGAGATGCTGGGATATATCCTCGCCAATCTAGTCACCTCACCAGTGAATCAGCTAGAGTGGAGATGCTGGGATATATCAATGACGATCTAGTCACCTCACCAGTGAATCGTCTAGAGTGGAGATGCTGGGATATATCCTCGCCGATCTAGTCACCTCAGCAGTGAATCAGCTAGACTGGAGATGCTGGGATATATCCACGCCGATCTAGTCACCTCACAAGTGAATCAGCTAGAGTGGAGATGCTGGGATATATCCTCGCCGATCTAGTCACCTCACCAGTGAATCAGCTAGAGTGGAGATGCTGGGATATATCCACGCTGATCTAGTCACCTCATCAGTGAAAAAGCTAGAGTGTAGATGCTGGAATATATCCACGCCGATCTAGTCACCTCACCAGTGAATCAGCTAGAGTGGAGATGCTGGAATATATCCACGCTGATCCAGTCACCTCACCAGTGAATCAGCTAGAGTGGGGATGCTGGGATATATCCACGCCGATCTAGTCACCTCACCAGTGAATCAGCTAGAGTGGAGATGCTGGGATATATCCACGCTGATCTAGTCACCTCACCAGTGAATCAGCTAGAGTGGAGATGCTGGGATATATCCACGCTGATCTAGTCACCTCACCAGTGAATCAGCTAGAGTGGGGATGCTGGGATATATCCACGCTGATCTAGTCACCTCAGCAGTGAACCGTCTAGAGTGGAGATGCTGGAATATATCCACGCTGATCTAGTCACCTCACCAGTGAATCAGCTAGAGTGGAGATGCTGGAATATATCCACGTTGATCTAATCACCTCACCAGTGAATCAGCTAGAGTGGAGATGCTGGGATATATCCACGCCGATCTAGTCACCTCACCTGTGAATCAGCTAGAGTGGGGATGCTGGGATATATCCTCGCCGATCTAGTCACCTCACCAGTGAATCAGCTAGAGTGGAGATGCTGGGATATATTCACGCCGATCTAGTCACCTCACCAGTGAATCAAATAGAGTGGAGATGCTGGGATATATCCACGCTGATCTAGTCACCTCACCAGTGAATCAGCTAGAGTAGAGATGCTGGGATATATCCACGCTGATCTAGTCACCTCACCAGTGAATCAGCTAGAGTGGGGATGCTGGGATATATCCACGCTGATCTAGTCACCTCAGCAGTGAACCGTCTAGAGTGGAGATGCTGGAATATATCCACGCTGATCTAGTCACCTCACCAGTGAATCAGCTGGAGTGGGGATGCTGGGATATATCCACGCTGATCTAGTCACCTCACCAGTGAATCAGCTAGAGTGGAGATGCTGGAATATATCCACGCTGATCTAGTCACCCCACCAGTGAATCAGCTAGAGTGGAGATGCTGGGATATATCCACGCTGATCTAGTCACCTCACCAGTGAATCAGCTAGAGTGGGGATGCTGGGATATATCCTCGCCGATATAGTCACCTCACCAGTGAACCGTCTAGAGTGGAGATGCTGGGATATATCCACGCCGATCTAGTCACCTCACCAGTGAATCCTCTAGAATGGAGATGCTGGGATATATCCTCGCCGATCTAGTCACCTCAGCAGTGAATCAGCTAGAGTGGAGTAGCTGGGATATATTCAAGCTGATCTAGTCACCTCACCAGTGAATCGTCTAGAGTGGAGATGCTGGGATATATCCACGCTTATCTAGTCACCTCACCAGTGAATCAGCTAGAGTGGAGATGCTGGGATATATCCTCGCCAATCTAGTCACCTCACCAGTGAATCAGCTAGAGTGGAGATGCTGGGATATATCCACGCCGATCTAGTCACCTCACCAGTGAATCCTCTAGAATGGAGATGCTGGGATATATCCACGCCGATCTAGTCACCTCACCAGTGAATCAGCTGGAGTGGAGATGCTGGGATATATCCACGTCGATCTAGTCACCTCACCAGTGAATCAACTAGAGTGGAGATGCTGGGATATATCCACGCTGATCTAGTCACCTCACCAGTGAATCAGCTAGAGTGGAGATGCTGGGATATATCCACGCTGATCTAGTCACCTCACCAGTGAATCAGCTAGAGTGGGGATGCTGGGATATATCCACGCTGATCTAGTCACCTCAGCAGTGAACCGTCTAGAGTGGAGATGCTGGAATATATCCACGCTGATCTAGTCACCTCACCAGTGAATCAGCTAGAGTGGGGATGCTGGGATATATCCACGCTGATCTAGTCACCTCACCAGTGAATCAGCTAGAGTGGAGATGCTGGAATATATCCACGCTGATCTAGTCACCCCACCAGTGAATCAGCTAGAGTGGAGATGCTGGGATATATCCACGCTGATCTAGTCACCTCACCAGTGAATCAGCTAGAGTGGGGATGCTGGGATATATCCTCGCCGATATAGTCACCTCACCAGTGAACCGTCTAGAGTGGAGATGCTGGGATATATTCACGCCGATCTAGTCACCTCACCAGTGAATCCTCTAGAATGGAGATGCTGGGATATATCCTCGCCGATCTAGTCACCTCAGCAGTGAATCAGCTAGAGTGGAGATGCTGGGATATATCCAAGCTGATCTAGTCACCTCACCAGTGAATCGTCTAGAGTGGAGATGCTGGGATATATCCACGCTGATCTAGTCACCTCACCAGTGAATCAGCTAGAGTGGAGATGCTGGGATATATCCTCGCCAATCTAGTCACCTCACCAGTGAATCAGCTAGAGTGGAGATGCTGGGATATATCCACGCCGATCTAGTCACCTCACCAGTGAATCCTCTAGAATTGAGATGCTGGGATATATCCACGCCGATCTAGTCACCTCACCAGTGAATCGTATAGAGTGGAGATGCTGGGATATATCCTCGCCGATCTAGTCACCTCACCAGTGAATCGTCTAGAGTGGAGATGCTGGGATATATCCACGCCGATCTAGTCACCTCACCAGTGAATCGTCTAGAGTGGAGATGCTGGGATATATCCTCGCCGATCTAGTCACCTCACCAGTGAATCAGCTAGAGTGGAGATGCTGGGATATATCCTCGCCGATCTAGTCACCTCATCAGTGAATCAGCTAGAGTGGAGATGCTGGAATATATCCACGCCGATCTAGTATCCTCACCAGTGAATCAGCTAGAGTGGAGATGCTGGAATATATCCACACTGATCCAGTCACCTCACCAGTGAATCAGCTAGAGTGGGGATGCTGGGATATATCCACGCCGATCTAGTCACCTCACCAGTGAATCAGCTAGAGTGGAGATGCTGGGATATATCCACGCTGATCTAGTCACCTCACCAGTGAATCAGCTAGAGTGGAGATGCTGGGATACATCCACGCTGATCTAGTCACCTCACCAGTGAATCAGCTAGAGTGGGGATGCTGCGATATATCCACGCTGATCTAGTCACCTCAGCAGTGAACCGTCTAGAGTGGAGATGCTGGGATATATCCACGCTGATCTAGTCACCTCACCAGTGAATCAGCTAGAGTGGAGATGCTGGAATATATCCACGCTGATCTAGTCACCTCACCAGTGAATCAGCTAGAGTGGAGATGCTGGGATATATCCACGCCGATGTAGTCACCTTACCTGTGAATCAGCTAGAGTGGGGATGCTGGGATATATCCTCGCCGATCTAGTCACCTCACCAGTGAACCGTCTAGAGTGGAGATGCTGGGATACATCCACGCCGATCTAGTCACCTCACCAGTGAATCCCCTAGAATGGAGATGCTGGGATATATCCTCGCCGATCTAGTCACCTCAGCAGTGAATCAGCTAGAGTGGAGATGCTGGGATATATCCACGCTGATCTAGTCACCTCACCAGTGAATCGTCTAGAGTGGAGATGCTGGGATATATCCACGCTGATCTAGTCACCTCACCAGTGAATCAGCTAGAGTGGAGATGCTGGGATATATCCTCGCCAATCTAGTCACCTCACCAGTGAATCAGCTAGAGTGGAGATGCTGGGATATATCCACGCCGATCTAGTCACCTCACCAGTGAATCCTCTAGAATGGAGATGCTGGGATATATCCACGCCGATCTAGTCACCTCACCAGTGAATCGTCTAGAGTGGAGATGCTGGGATATATCCTCGACGATCTAGTCACCTCACCAGTGAATCGTCTAGAGTGGAGATGCTGGGATATATCCACGCCGATCTAGTCACCTCACCAGTGAATCGTCTAGAGTGGAGATGCTGGGATATATCCTCGCTAATCTAGTCACCTCACCAGTGAATCAGCTAGAGTGGAGATGCTGGGATATATTCACGCCGATCTAGTCACCTCAGCAGTGAATCAGCTAGAGTGGAGATGCTGGGATATATCCACGCTGATCTAGTCACCTCACCAGTGAATCGTCTAGAGTGGAGATGCTGGGATATATCCACGCTGATCTAGTCACCTCACCAGTGAATCAGCTAGAGTGGAGATGCTGGGATATATCCTCGCCAATCTAGTCATCTCACCAGTGAATCAGCTAGAGTGGAGATGCTGGGATATATCCACGCCGATCTAGTCACCTCACCAGCGAATACTCTAGAATGGAGATGCTGGGATATATCCACGCCGATCTAGTCACCTCACCAGTGAATCGTCTAGAGTGGAGATGCTGGGATATATCCTCGCTGATCTAGTCACCTCACCAGTGAATCAGCTAGAGTGGGGATGCTGGGATATATCCACGCCGATCTAGTCACCAAACCAGTGAATCAGCTAGAGTGGAGATGCTGGGAAATATCCACGCTGATCTAGTCACCTCACCAGTGAATCGTCTAGAGTGGAGATGCTGGGATATATCCTCGCCAATCTAGTCACCTCACCAGTGAATCAGCTAGAGTGGAGATGCTGGGATATATCAATGACGATCTAGTCACCTCACCAGTGAATCGTCTAGAGTGGAGATGCTGGGATATATCCACGCCGATCTAGTCACCTCAGCAGTGAATCAGCTAGAGTGGAGATGCTGGGATATATCCTCGCCGATCTAGTCACCTCACCAGTGAATCAGCTAGAGTGGAGATGCTGGGATATATCCATGCCGATCTAGTCACCTCACCAGTGAATCAGCTAGAGTGGAGATGCTGGGATATATCCTCGCCGATCTAGTCACCTCACCAGTGAATCAGATAGAGTGGGGATGCTGGGATATATCCACGCTGATCTAGTCACCTCACCAGTGAATCAGCTAGAGTGGAGATGCTGGGATATATCCTCACCAATCTAGTCACCTCACCAGTGAATCAGCTAGAGTGGAGATGCGGGATATATCAATGACGATCTAGTCACCTCACCAGTGAATCGTCTACAGTGGAGATGCTGGGATATATCCTCGCCGACCTAGTCACCTCACCAGTGAATCAGCTAGAGTGGAGATGCTGGGATATATCCACGCAGATCTAGTCACCTCACCAGTGAATCCTCTAGAATGGAGATGCGGGGATATATCCACGCGATCTAGTCACCTCACCAGTGAATCATCTAGAGTGGAGATGCTGGGATATATCCTCGCCAATTTAGTCACCTCACCAGTGAATCAGCTAGAGTGGAGATGCTGGGAAATATCCACGCCGATCTAGTCACCTCACCAGGGAATCAGCTAGAGTGGAGATGCTGGGATATATCCACGCCGATCTAGTCACCTCACCAGTGAACCGTCTAGAATGGAGATGCTGGGATATATCCACGCTGATCTAGTCACCTCACCAGTGAATCAGCTAGAGTGGAGATTCTGGGATATATCCACGCTGATCTAGTCACCTCACCAGTGAATCAGCTAGAGTGGGGATGCTGGGATATATCCTCGCCGATCTAGTCACCTCACCAGTGAATCAGCTAGAGTGGAGATGCTGGGATATATTCCCGCCGATCTAGTCACCTCACCAGTGAATCCTCTAGAATGGAGATGCTGGGATATATCCTCGCCGATCTAGTCACCTCAGCAGTGAAACAGCTAGAGTGGAGATGCTGGGATATATCCACGCTGATCTAGTCACCTCACCAGTGAATCGTTTAGAGTGGAGATGCTGGGATATATCCACGCTGATCTAGTCACCTCACCAGTGAATCAGCTAGAGTGGAGATGCTGGGATATATCCTCGCCAATCTAGTCACCTCACCAGTGAATCAGCTAGAGTGAAGATGCTGGGATATATCCACGCCGATCTAGTCACCTCACCAGTGAATCCTCTAGAATGGAGATGCTGGGATATATCCACGCCGATCTAGTCACCTCACCAGTGAATCGTCTAGAGTGGAGATGCTGGGATATATCCTCACCGATCTAGTCACCTCACCAGTGAATCAGCTAGAGTGGAGATGCTGGGATATATCCACGCCGATCTAGTCACCTCACCAGTGAATCAGCTAGAGTGGAGATGCTGGGATATATCCACGCTGATCTAGCCACCTCACCAGTGAATCAGCTAGAGTGGAGATGCTGGGATATATCCACGCTGATCTAGTCACCTCACCAGTGAATCAGCTAGAGTGGGGATGCTGGGATGTATCCACGCTGATCTAGTCACCTCAGCAGTGAACCGTCTAGAGTGGAGATGCTGGAATATATCCACGCTGATCTAGTCACCTCACCAGTGAATCAGCTAGAGTGGGGATGCTGGGATATATCCACGCTGATCTAGTCACCTCACCAGTGAATCAGCTAGAGTGGAGATGCTGGAATATATCCACGCTGATCTAGTCACCTCACCAGTGAATCAGCTAGAGTGGAGATGCTGGGATATATCCACGCTGATCTAGTCACCTCACCAGTGAATTAGCTAGAGTGGGGATGCTGGGATATATCCTCGCCGATCTAGTCACCTCACCAGTGAATCCTCTAGAATGGAGATGCTGGGATATATCCTCGCCGATCTAGTCACCTCACCAGTGAACCGTCTAGAGTGGAGATGCTGGGATATATCCACGCCGATCTAGTCACCTCACCAGTGAATCCTCTAGAATGGAGATACTGGGATATATCCTCGCCGATCTAGTCACCTCAGCAGTGAATCAGCTAGAGTGAAGATGCTGGGATATATCCAAACTGATCTAGTCACCTCACCAGTGAATCGTCTAGAGTGGAGATGCTGGGATATATCCACGCTGATCAAGTCACCTCACCAGTGAAGCAGCTAGAGTGGAGATGCTGGGAAATATCCACGCCGATCTAGTCACCTCACCAGGGAATCAGCTAGAGTGGAGATGCTGGGATATATCCACGCCGATCTAGTCACCTCACCAGTGAACCGTCTAGAATGGAGATGCTGGGATATATCCACGCTGATCTAGTCACCTCACCAGTGAATCAGCTAGAGTGGAGATTCTGGGATATATCCACGCTGATCTAGTCACCTCACCAGTGAATCATCTAGAGTGGGGATGCTGGGATATATCCTCGCCGATCTAGTCACCTCACCAGTGAATCAGCTAGAGTGGAGATGCTGGGATATATTCCCGCCGATCTAGTCACCTCACCAGTGAATCCTCTAGAATGGAGATGCTGGGATATATCCTCGCCGATCTAGTCACCTCAGCAGTGAAACAGCTAGAGTGGAGATGCTGGGATATATCCACGCTGATCTAGTCACCTCACCAGTGAATCGTTTAGAGTGGAGATGCTGGGATATATCCACGCAGATCTAGTCACCTCACCAGTGAATCAGCTAGAGTGGAGATGCTGGGATATATCCTCGCCAATCTAGTCACCTCACCAGTGAATCAGCTACAGTGAAGATGCTGGGATATATCCACGCCGATCTAGTCACCTCACCAGTGAATCCTCTAGAATGGAGATGCTGGGATATATCCACGCCGATCTAGTCACCTCACCAGTGAATCGTCTAGAGTGGAGATGCTGGGATATATCCTCACCGATCTAGTCACCTCACCAGTGAATCAGCTAGAGTGGAGATGCTGGGATATATCCACGCCGATCTAGTCACCTCACCAGTGAATCAGCTAGAGTGGAGATGCTGGGATATATCCACGCTGATCTAGCCACCTCACCAGTGAATCAGCTAGAGTGGAGATGCTGGGATATATCCACGCTGATCTAGTCACCTCACCAGTGAATCAGCTAGAGTGGGGATGCTGGGATGTATCCACGCTGATCTAGTCACCTCAGCAGTGAACCGTCTAGAGTGGAGATGCTGGAATATATTCACGCTGATCTAGTCACCTCACCAGTGAATCAGCTAGAGTGGGGATGCTGGGATATATCCACGCTGATCTAGTCACCTCACCAGTGAATCAGCTAGAGTGGAGATGCTGGAATATATCCACGCTGATCTAGTCACCTCACCAGTGAATCA
Organism: Phyllobates terribilis; assembly: GCF_046119375.1. Taxonomy (NCBI): domain Eukaryota; kingdom Metazoa; phylum Chordata; class Amphibia; order Anura; family Dendrobatidae; genus Phyllobates; species Phyllobates terribilis. The sequence goes on along the minus strand of NW_027362764.1, from coordinate 319,597,316 downwards.
GCTAGAGTGGAGATGCTGGGATATATCCACGCTGATCTAGTCACCTCACCAGTGAATTAGCTAGAGTGGGGATGCTGGGATATATCCTCGCCGATCTAGTCACCTCACCAGTGAATCCTCTAGAATGGAGATGCTGGGATATATCCTCGCCGATCTAGTCACCTCACCAGTGAACTGTCTAGAGTGGAGATGCTGGGATATATCCACGCCGATCTAGTCACCTCACCAGTGAATCCTCTAGAATGGAGATACTGGGATATATCCTCACCGATCTAGTCACCTCAGCAGTGAATCAGCTAGAGTGAAGATGCTGGGATATATCCAAACTGATCTAGTCACCTCACCAGTGAATCGTCTAGAGTGGAGATGCTGGGATATATCCACGCTGATCAAGTCACCTCACCAGTGAATCAGCTAGAGTGAAGATGCTGGGATATATCCTCGCCAATCTAGTCACCTCACCAGTGAATCAGCTAGAGTGGAGATGCTGGGATATATCCACGTCGATCTAGTCACCTCACCAGTGAATCCTCTAGAATGGAGATGCTGGGATATATCCACGCCGATCTAGTCACCTCACCAGTGAATCGTCTAGAGTGGAGATGCTGGGATATATCCTCGCCGATCTAGTCACCTCACCAGTGAATCAGCTAGAGTGGAGATGCTGTGATATGTCCACGCTGATCTAGTCACCTCACCAGTGAATCGTCTAGAGTGGAGATGCTGGGATATATCCTCGCCAATCTAGTCACCTCACCAGTGAATCAGCTAGAGTGGAGATGCTGGGATATATCAATGACGATCTAGTCACCTCACCAGTGAATCGTCTAGAGTGGAAATGCTGGGATATATCCTCGCCAATCTAGTCACCTCACCAGTGAATCAGCTAGAGTGGAGATGCTGTGATATATCCACGCTGATCTAGTCACCTCACCAGTGAATCGTCTAGAGTGGAGATGCTGGGATATATCCTCGCCAATCTAGTCACCTCACCAGTGAATCAGATAGAGTGGAGGTGCTGGGATATATCAATGACGATCTAGTCACCTCACCAGTGAATCGTCTAGAGTGGAGATGCTGGGATCTATCCTCGCCGATCTAGTCAGCTCAGCAGTGAATCAGCTAGACTGGAGATGCTGGGATATATCCACGCCGATCTAGTCACCTCACCAGTGAATCAGCTAGAGTGGAGATGCTGGGATATATCCTCGCCGATCTAGTCACCTCACCAGTGAATCAGCTAGAGTGGAGATGCTGGGATATATCCACGCTGATCTAGTCACCTCACCAGTGAATCAGCTAGAGTGGAGATGCTGGAATATATCCACGCCGATCTAGTCACCTCACCAGTGAATCAGCTAGAGTGGAGATGCTGGAATATATCCACGCTGATCTAGTCACCTCACCAGTGAATCAGCTAGAGTGGGGATGCTGGGATATATCCACGCCGATCTAGCCACCTCACCAGTGAATCAGCTAGAGTGGAGATGCTGGGATATATCCACGCTGATCTAGTCACCTCACCAGTGAATCAGCTAGAGTGGAGATGCTGGGATATATCCTCGCTGATCTAGTCACCTCACCAGTGAATCAGCTAGAGTGGGGATGCTGGGATATATCCACGCTGATCTAGTCACCTCAGCAGTGAACCGTCTAGAGTGGAGATGCTGGAATATATCCACGCTGATCTAGTCACCTCACCAGTGAATCAGCTAGAGTGGGGATGCTGGGATATATCCACGCTGATCTAATCACCTCACCAGTGAATCAGCTAGATTGGAGATGCTGGAATATATCCACGCTGATCTAGTCACCTCACCAGTGAATCAGCTAGAGTGGAGATGCTGGGATATATCCACGCTGATCTAGTCACCTCACCAGTGAATCGTCTAGAGTGGAGATGCTGGGATATATCCACGCTGATCTAGTCACCTCACCAGTGAATCAGCTAGAGTGGAGATGCTGGGATATATCCTCGCCAATCTAGTCACCTCACCAGTGAATCAGCTAGAGTGGAGATGCTGGGATATATCCACGCCGATCTAGTCACCTCACCAGTGAATCCTCTAGAATGGAGATGCTGGGATATATCCACGCCGATCTAGTCACCTCACCAGTGAATCGTCTAGAGTAGAGATGCTGGGATATATCCTCGCCGATCTAGTCACCTCACCAGTGAATCAGCTAGAGTGGAGATGCTGGGATATATCCATGCCGATCTAGTCACCTCAGCAGTGAATCAGCTAGAGTGGAGATGCTGGGATATATCCACGCTGATCTAGTCACCTCACCAGTGAATCATCTAGAATGGAGATGCTGGGATATATCTTCGCCGATCTAGTCACCTCAGCAGTGAATCAGCTAGAGTGGAGATGCTGGGATATATCCACGCTGATCTAGTCACCTCACCAGTGAATCGTTTAGAGTGGAGATGCTGGGATATATCCACGCTGATCTAATCACCTCACCAGTGAATCAGCTAGAGTGAAGATGCTGGGATATATCCACGCCGATCTAGTCACCTCACCAGTGAATCCTCTAGAATGGAGATGCTGGGATATATCCACGCCGATCTAGTCACCTCACCAGTGAATCGTCTAGAGTGGAGATGCTGGGATATATCCTCGCCGATCTAGTCACCTCACCAGTGAATCAGCTAGAGTGGAGATGCTGGGATATATCCACGCCGATCTAGTCACCTCACCAGTGAATCAGCTAGAGTGGAGATGCTGGGATATATCCATGCTGATCTAGCCACCTCACCAGTGAATCATCTAGAGTGGAGATCCTGGGATATATCCACGCTGATCTAGTCACCTCACCAGTGAATCAGCTAGAGTGGGGATGCTGGGATGTATCCACGCTGATCTAGTCACCTCAGCAGTGAACCGTCTAGAGTGGAGATGCTGGAATATATCCACGCTGATCTAGTCACCTCACCAGTGAATCAGCTAGAGTGGGGATGCTGGGATATATCCACGCTGATCTAGTCACCTCACCAGTGAATCAGCTAGAGTGGAGATGCTGGAATATATCTGACGCGCCCCTGGGCCTGAGTCGCGCAGCGTTGCACACGCGGGAGCCTACCCAGAGCCGGATCTGATAGGGGTAGTAGTCTCGTGGCGGTGACCCGGTCCGTGCCCAGGGAGTCAAGCTGAGTGGCAGAGTTTAGCAGAAGATGGTACGGTGTTCGACTACACCACCCGTTGAATGCGGCTATGAGGCCGCCGCTGCAGGGCAGACCGCTGAGGCCGGTGGTACGATTGTGCAGCGTAGATGGTATAACCCCCAACGGGAGGGGTATGGCCTCAGGGCAGCCGACGTGTTTGAAGGGGGTAGCAGAATAGCATGCAGGTAGCAGGAACCACTCAGAGACGGTGCGGTGTAGTTCAGGGTCTTTACTGGTTGCAAATATAGACCCTCCCGGAGTACTGGCTAGCGATCGGGGCCTGGTCAGTCCGTGAGCAGATGGGATCTCCCCTGGCCAGGCGGAGTTGTAGGCCTCCCCAACTAATCGTACTCTTCTGGCTACCTTGCTAGAGGCGGGTAAAAGTAGCCCACGTCCCTGAGTGTACCGTGTGGTGCTCACCCGTATGGCCGGTGACTCGGGGCCTTCTGGTAGCTTCCGCTCCACGACGGCGGTGCTGGTCCCTTGCGTGTGACCGTGCCTTCGGGTTTCTTGGCCAGAGGACCTGAAATCCCCTGCCGGGCGGTTTCTGCTGCTGGGTAAGGATTAGTCCCCACAGCCTCGGACTCCGGGTCCGGTAAGAACTCTTCAATCAGGGCGAGCTCTACAGCTTCCAGCCCCTGATTCCTTTTAGCACTGCTCCCACTGAGCTCCTGATCTTTCTTTCCTATAGCCGCTCCTCTCCAGACCAGACTATGTCTACATCTGGGACTCCTCTTCTTCTCTTCTCTCTAACCCTGCCTCAGCCCTAGTTTTATATAGGGGAAGTTCTTCCCCTCCCAGGACTGGGCAGGAGGTGTGGCATGCATAGGATTCCTGACCAGGAGACCTCCCACCTGCTCACAGACGTAATATTGCTATTACTGTGGAAACCAGACCCCTGGGGTGCCACATTCCCCCCTAGTGAAATTTAGTACTCCGGGACTAAACATACTTTTGTAAACATAACAAGTATAAACAGAAACAGCATAATAAAGAAAAACACATTAGGATGGTCACGGCGTGTCCGCAACCGGGTGCAGTTTTTGAAGAAAACAAGGGTGTCCATTTCACCAAGGAACAGGGAGCCGTAACCAGGTAGGGGTCTGTCCTACCCCGAGTCCTTAACAGTCTTTAGTCCATTCCTGGGTTACGCTCCAAACATATGTACAAAGGATTCCGGATAATCCCTAAACGACACCTATAAAATAACTAAAAATACACAATTATTTACAGGCAACAATAAACAGGTAAATACAAATAAAACAGTTTGAGCACTTTAAATCCTCCAACGTACGGGCAACTGGCCTTTAGTGGCTCTAGTGGACCTACGGATCTGACTGACTGGTTCTGAGCTACGGGGTGTAGGAGCTGTCAAAGATAAACTGGGCAGCTGTCTACGGGCTCTTTGGCTCACTAGGGGTACGGCAGGCTCACTATAAGCAGAGGGTTGATCCTCCTGGTCTGCTTGTGTGGGGTCTTCTGCCTCCTGGACCGGCTGCTCTTCCAGCTCTACCTGTTTCTCCGTAGGCACTTGGGATGCTGGTTGGAGGAAGGTGAGGACGGGTACCACAACAGCGCCATTTACTTGAGTCCAAGACCGAGGGAAGTCTCCGAGTACAGTACTAACCATCTCCTCCCTTTCCTCTACGGGTCGAGGGTCTTCTTGTTCTTCTTCAGGGTTCCGTAGCTGTTCGGGACACTTCTTCAGGTGATCTCGGGATACAATGGCTGTGGTTTCTCCTCCATCCTTACTGATTGTGCAGACTTTCGGGTTCTCATGGCTTGAGGGTAGTACGGTGTACGGGTCCTTCTCCCACTGGTCGTCCAACTTGTGGAGCCGTCTCTTCCTCTTCAAGACCTGCTCTCCAGGTACCAGGGGAACAGCGGGAGCATACTGGTTGTAAGTCTTCTCCTGTCTTTCTCTAGCTTGACAGAGACTTCGCTCCACGCTCTCCTGTACTTTCCGGTACTGCTGCTGCCTCTCTGTGTCCCAGTCTGCTTCTGGTGAAGTGTCCTCGGGTGTCAGGACTCCCATATCCAGGTCAACAGGCAGCTTACCAGGTCTTGCTCTCATTAGGTAAGCCGGGGTACAGTTGGTAGAACCTACCGGGATGTGGTTGTATAGGTCCACCAGATCAGGCAGTTTCTCAGGCCACAGACTGCGTTCTTCCAGGGGCAATGTTTTCAGAAGGTCTATCACCACCTGGTTCATTTTCTCACAGAGTCCATTGGTTTGCGGATGATAGGGTGTTGTTCTTATCTTCCGGCAGCCATACAGAGTGCAGAACTCCTGGAAGACCTCGATTCAAAGGCAGGTCCCTGGTCCGTCAGCACCTGCTCTGGGTATCCGTGTGGACGGCAGAAGTGCTGCTGGAAGGCTCTAGCTGCTGTTTGAGCCGTTAAGTCCTTGACGGGGACGACAACCAAGAACCGGGAGTAGTGATCCACGATGGTTAACGCATAGACGTAGCCACTTCTGCTGGGGGTCAGTTTTACATGATCCAAGGCTACCAGTTCCAACGGCTGCTTGGTGACGATGGACTGCAGGGGAGTCTTCTGGCTAGCACGGTCCTTCCTTCTTAGGTTGCATGGGCCACAGTCTCTGCACCACCTCTCGATGGTTCCTCTCATGCCTACCCAATGGAACCGCCCGCGCAGCAGGAACTCCAGCTTCTTCCATCCGAAGTGCCCAGCTCCGTTGTGGTATGCCTCCAGTACCATAGCCGCGTCTCTTCTTGGCACCACTACTTGCCAGATCAGTTCATGCGTCCGGGAGTTAACCATTCTGCGGCACAACTTCCCCTTGTAAAGGAACAGTCGACTCTTCTCAGCCCACAGTTGCTTGGTCTCCTCCGGAGCGTCTGGGTCAAGGCAGGCATCTGGCTGAGTCAGCATCTCCTTCACCAGTCGGACAGCGGGGTCACTGTCTTGCGTTTCCGCCGAGTTGTAATGAGGTAAGGGGTTGAACGTAGCAGATTGCTTACCCCTTACACGGTGGGAATACTGGATAGTCCCATGACGGTGGAACGCGGGGAGTTCAACTTCTTCCAGTTCCTCTGGATCTTCCCCTACGTCCGGTAGGTTTGGCATTCTGGACAAGGCATCCGCGTTGGTATTGGAGCGTCCTGCCCGGTATTTGATCGTGAACTCATAGTTGGACAGGCGGGCCATCCATCTCTGCTCCAGGGCACCGAGTCTTGCCGTATCCAGGTGTGTCAACGGGTTGTTATCCGTGTACACGGTGAACCGGGAAGAGGCGAGGTAGTGCCTAAAGCGTTCGGTGACTGCCCACACCACTGCCAGGAACTCTAGCTTGAATGAGCTGTAATTCTCAGGGTTTCTTTCGGTGGGTCGCAGTTTTCGGCTGACGTAAGCAATTACCCGTTCCTTCCCCTGCTGGATCTGGGACAGTACGGCTCCTAGCCCAATGTTACTTGCGTCGGTGTAGAGGATAAAGGGCTGGCTGTAATCAGGGTACGCCAGGATTTCATCCCCCGTGAGGGCCATCTTCAGCTGGCGGAAGGACTCTTCTTCCAACTTCTCCCATCTGAAGGGCGGCTTCTGGTTCTTGGCCTTCCTGGACTGGCCTATCAGGAGGTCCTGCATAGGAGCTGCCTTTTTGGTGAAACCGGGAATGAACCTTTGGTAGTAGCCTACCAACCCGAGGAACTGCCGCACTTTCTTTACGCTGGAGGGGCTTGGCCATCCCTTAATTGCTGTGATCTTATCAGGGTCGGGAGCCACTCCGTCAGCACTCACCACGTGTCCCAGGTACTGCACCTTTGGTTTCAGGAGGTGACACTTGGAGGGTTTCACCTTTAGGCCGTAGTTTGCCAGGGCTTCGAACACTTCTGCCAGGTGTTTCAGGTGGTCCTCGTAGGTCTTGGAGTAGACGATGACATCGTCCAGGTATAACAGGACTGTCTCGAAGTTTCGGTGTCCCAGACAGCATTCCATCAACCGTTGGAAGGTTCCTGGTGCGTTGCAGAGTCCGAACGGCATGCAGGTAAACTCGCTAAGTCCCATCGGGGTGGTGAATGCGGTCTTCTCCCGGTCCGCCTCTGCTACAGGAACCTGCCAGTACCCACTAGTGAGATCCAAAGTAGAGAAGAAGTTAGCAGATTTTAAAGCAGCCAAAGACTCCTCTATCCTTGGTAAGGGGTACGCATCTTTGTGTGTGATACGGTTGATTTTCCGGTAATCTACACACATTCTCATGGTGTTGTCTTTCTTTTTAACCAAGACTAGTGGAGCTGCCCAGGGGCTACAGCTATCCCTGATTACCCCAGCCTCCTTCATGTCTCTAAGCATCCCCTTGGCGTGTTGGTAGTGTGCAGGGGGTACGGGTTGGTATCTCTTCTTTATAGGAGGATGGTCTCCCGTGGGGATGTGGTGTTCTACCCCCTTTAGTCGCCCGAAGTCTAACGGGTGTTTACTAAACACTCTCTCGTACTCTTGAACCACCCGATAGACTCCTTGTTTCTGGTGTGAGGGAGTGGAGTCAGTACCCAGATGTAGTTGCTGACACCAGTCCTCCATTGGTTTCTTAGAGCCGTTACCTTCCTCTCGTTGAGATGGAGGCAAGGGTTCCACGGCCTGTACAGAATTCTGATTGATGGTATACAATTTGGCTAGCGTAGCATACCGGGGCAGGTACACTTCCCTCTTCCCGATATTTATTATGCGAACGGGCACCCTCCCATGGCGTACATCAACCACCCCCCGTGCTGTCAAAATGGTGGGCCTACTGTCTGAGTAGACGGGTTCTACCATTGCTTGGTAGTCTCTACCTCTTAGACCAATAGCTGCCCGGCACCAAATCATCATTTCACTTTTTGGGGGCATGGCAATAGGGAAAGGGTCACACATTCTCACGCTTCCAATCTCACCACCGGAGAGTTCCACCTGTTGCCGCCGCATCAGTGCCCGGATCTCTTTTTGGAGCACTCGCTGCTGGCCGGAGCTGGCGTTCTTGGCAACCTGCTGTAAAATAAAAATCACCTCTGCAAGACAATTTTCAATCACATTAGTTCCTAGAGTTATCTTTGGGTGACTCTCGCGCTTGTCAATGTCTACAATGATCAGTCCCTGTGCTGCCAGTTCGACTCTACCGACTTTAATGGTCATCTCTTTGAATCCGATCTGTGGCACAGGTTGACCATTGCTGGCGATGATACTCAAGTCGTCGTCAGGGTAGCGGGTTATATCCGAGTCATTCCAGTACTGCTTAAAGAGCACGTACGGGATGGTGGTGACCTGTGACCCGGTGTCCAGTAGGGCACTCATAGGAATGCCATCCAGTACTACAGGCAAGACTGGACGTCCTCCCACGTATTTGTCACGCCAGTTTGATGGGCCTGGTGATCTTATTCCTGGAGGTTGGCCCTCTACCCCAGGTTGTGCCAGTTTAAAGGACAGTACCTTGCCATATGTCCAGGTTGATTGCAGCGGCGGCAGATGGGCTGTCCGTCCTCGTTGTATCGGTCGCTGGGTCTTCCTCTGGCCGGTGGGGTCCTCCTTGGTCGACGCCTCGGGATGTCCTCCGGTCCGGATGCCAGCTGGATCTTCCCTGGAGCAGCAACCTGTAAAGACTGCACAGTTCGGGTTAGCGCAGCAACGCTTTTAGCTAGCTCTTGGACCTGATGGTGCAGGTCTGGAGCCGGGTCATTGTTCAAAGCCTGCGCATCAGCTCCCACAGGCCCTGCCGACAAGGGCGCCGCCTCCTGGTGGTAAGCGGTAGTAGGGCGCCTGTGGGCCACAACGACACCCGGTGCCGGTTCTCGGAGCACCCGAATGGCTCTGTCCTTGAACTGTGCAAAGTCCAGATGAGGATCCTGTAAGGCCATTGCCCGCAACTGGGTTCGGTGGGCATTGCAATATAGTCCCTCTATAAATTGTTCGGTCAACAGCCTGTCCTCGTTTCCCACGCCGTCAGGGTCGGTCTGCTTAATGGCTCTCAGGGCCTCTTGTAGGTTTAGTGCATAGTCCCTTATATTCTCATGTGCTCGCTGTTTGCACCCATAGAATCTAAGCTTAATCTCGGCTGAGGTGCGGGTATCAAAGGTGTCCTTCAGCCGGGTTAATATCCCTGCGACAGTCCTCCTCCCAGGTGGCCAGGACTTTACCTCCCTTTGGGCTGCCCCGGTTAGTTGGGCCACCAGGATGCTCACTTTTTGCTATTCTATGAGGGGGTACACCTGGAAGAGGCTATCCAGCTTTTCTCTAAAGTCATTCAGGGTATGTGACTCCCCTGAGTACTGGGGTAGCCAGGCTGCCCCCGGGATATAGGGCATCGTGAAAGGCATGACCGCTGCAGCGGTGGCGCTGGCGGTGGCTGTGGCAGTGAAGCTCTCCTCCGTATCCGACATCCTCCTCCCCCCTAGTGGACCGTGGCCTACCTTGCGATGATCCTCTTCCGTAGGCCGCGGCTCCGCAGTGGATCGTCAGGGTCCAGGACCTTCTGTCGCGCTCCTGTGACGTCGGCGTCTGCTGGGCTCCTTCCAGGACCTTACGCAACGTCCGGACGTGAGGCGGAGCTCCAGTTCTCGCGCGCTTTCGGAGTCCACGCCCCTCTTCTTCCCCCGCGGCGTCTTCAAGATGGCGTCCAACGGCGGGAAAACTCCACGGATGGCGGGAAGAAGGCAGAAGATGGCGTCCAACGGCGGGAAAACTCCACGGATGGCGGGAAGAAGGTAGAAGATGGCGTCGGATGGCGGGAATCTTCACTATAGGTAAGTTTAAAAGTCTCTTTTTCAGGCACGCAGTACCCGGTGGTTGCGGGCACGTAATCCTGCCGACTACGCCAAAAGTTGACGCGCCCCTGGGCCTGAGTCGCGCAGCGTTGCGCACGCGGGAGCCTACCCGGAGCCGGATCTGATAGGGGTAGTAGTCTCGTGGCGGTGACCCGGTCCGTGCCCAGGGAGTCAAGCTGAGTGGCAGAGTTTAGCAGAAGATGGTACGGTGTTCGACTACGCCACCCGTTGAATGCGGCTATGAGGCCGCCGCTGCAGGCCAGACCGCTGAGGCCGGTGGTACGATTGTGCAGCGTAGATGGTATAACCCCCAACGGGAGGGGTATGGCCTCAGGGCAGCCGACGTGTTTGAAGGGGGTAGCAGAATAGCATGCAGGTAGCAGGAACCACTCAGAGACGGTGCGGTGTAGTTCAGGGTCTTTACTGGTGGCAAAGATAGACCCTCCCGGAGTACTGGCTAGCGATCGGGGCCTGGTCAGTCCATGAGCAGATGGGATCTCCCCTGGCCAGGCGGAGTTGTAGGCCTCCCCAACTAATCGTACTCTTCTGGCTACCTTGCTAGAGGCGGGTAAAAGTAGCCCACGTCCCTGAGTGTACCGTGTGGTGCTCACCCGTATGGCCGGTGACTCGGGGCCTTCTGGTAGCTTCCGCTCCACGACGGCGGTGCTGGTCCCTTGCGTGTGACCGTGCCTTCGGGTTTCTTGGCCAGAGGACCTGAAATCCCCTGCCGGGCGGTTTCTGCTGCTGGGTAAGGATTAGTCCCCACAGCCTCGGACTCCGGGTCCGGTAAGAACTCTTCAATCAGGGCGAGCTCTACAGCTTCCAGCCCCTGATTCCTTTTAGCACTGCTCCCACTGAGCTCCTGATCTTTCTTTCCTATAGCAGCTCCTCTCCAGACCAGACTATGTCTACATCTGGGACTCCTCTTCTTCTCTTCTCTCTAACCCTGCCTCAGCCCTAGTTTTATATAGGGGAAGTTCTTCCCCTCCCAGGACTGGGCAGGAGGTGTGGAATGCATAGGATTCCTGACCAGGAGACCTCCCACCTGCTCACAGACGTAATATTGCTATTACTGTGGAAACCAGACCCCTGGGGTGCCACATATCCACGGTGATCTAGTCACCTCACCAGTGAATCAGCTAGAGTGGAGATGCTGGGATATATCCACACTGATCTAGTCACCTCACCAGTGAATCAGCTAGAGTGGGGATGCTGGGATATATCCTCGCCGATCTAGTCACCTCACCAGTGAATCCTCTAGAATGGAGATGCTGGGATATATCCTCGCCGATCTAGTCACCTCAACAGTGAACCGTCTAGAGTGGAGATGCTGGGATATATCCACGCCGATCTAGTCACCTCACCAGTGAATCCTCTAGAATGGAGATGCTGGGATATATCCTCGCCGATCTAGTCACCTCAGCAGTGAATCAGCTAGAGTGGAGATGCTGGGATATATCCAAACTGATCTAGTCACCTCACCAGTGAATCGTCTAGAGTGGAGATGCTGGGATATATCCACGCTGATCAAGTCACCTCACCAGTGAATCAGCTAGAGTGGAGATGCTGGGATATATCCTCGCCAATCTAGTCACCTCACCAGTGAATCAGCTAGAGTGGAGATGCTGGGATATATCCACGCCGATCTAGTCACCTCACCAGTGAATCTTCTAGAATGGAGATGCTGGGATATATCCACGCCGATCTAGTCACCTCACCAGTGAATCGTCTAGAGTGGAGATGCTGGGATATATCCTCGCTGATCTAGTCACCTCACCAGTGAATCGTCTAGAGTGGAGATGCTGTGATATATCCACGTTGATCTAGTCACCTCACCAGTGAATCGTCTAGAGTGGAGATGCTGTGATATATCCACGCTGATCTAGTCACCTCACCAGTGAATCGTCTAGAGTGGAGATGCTGAGATATATCCTCGCTGATCTAGTCACCTCACCAGTGAATCAGCTAGAGTGGAGATGCTGTGATATATCCACGCTGATCTAGTCACCTCACCAGTGAATCGTCTAGAGTGGAGATGCTGGGATATATCCTCGCCAATCTAGTCACCTCACCAGTGAATCAGCTAGAGTGGAGATGCTGGGATATATCAATGACGATCTAGTCACCTCACCAGTGAATCGTCTAGAGTGGAGATGCTGGGATATATCCTCGCCGATCTAGTCACCTCAGCAGTGAATCAGCTAGACTGGAGATGCTGGGATATATCCACGCCGATCTAGTCACCTCACCAGTGAATCAGCTAGAGTGGAGATGCTGGGATATATCCTCGCCGATCTAGTAACCTCACCAGTGAATCAGCTAGAGTGGAGATGCTGGAATATATCCATGCTGATCTAGTCACCTCACCAGTGAATCAGCTAGAGTGGGGATGCTGGGATATATCCACGCCGATCTAGCCACCTCACCAGTGAATCAGCTAGAGTGGAGATGCTGGGATATATCCATGCTGATCTAGTCACCTCACCAGTGAATCAGCTAGAGTGGAGATGCTGGGATATATCCACGCTGATCTAGTCACCTCACCAGTGAATCAGCTAGAGTGGGGATGCTGGGATATATCCACGCTGATCTAGTCACCTCAGCAGTGAACCGTCTAGAGTGGAGATGCTGGAATATATCCACGCTGATCTAGTCACCTCACCAGTGAATCAGCTAGAGTGGGGATGCTGGGATATATCCACGCTGATCTAGTCACCTCACCAGTGAATCAGCTAGATTGGAGATGCTGGAATATATCCACGCTGATCTAGTCACCTCACCAGTGAATCAGCTAGAGTGGAGATGCTGGGATATATCCACGCTGATCTAGTCACCTCACCAGTGAATCGTCTAGAGTGGAGATGCTGGGATATATCCACGCTGATCTAGTCACCTCACTAGTGAATCAGCTAGAGTGGACATGCTGGGATATATCCTCGCCAATCTAGTCACCTCACCAGTGAATCAGCTAGAGTGGAGATGCTGGGATATATCCACGCCGATCTAGTCACCTCACCAGTGAATCCTCTAGAATGGAGATGCTGGGATATATCCACGCCGACCTAGTCACCTCACCAGTGAATCGTCTAGAGTGGAGATGCTGGGATATATCCTCGCCGATCTAGTCACCTCACCAGTGAATCAGCTAGAGTGGAGATGCTGGGATATATCCATGCCGATCTAGTCACCTCAGCAGTGAATCAGCTAGAGTGGAGATGCTGGGATATATCCACGCTGATCTAGTCACCTCACCAGTGAATCATCTAGAGTGGAGATGCTGGGATATATCCACGCTGATCTAGTCACCTCACCAGTGAATCAGCTAGAGTGGAGATGCTGGGATATATCGACGCCGATCTAGTAACCTCACCAGTGAACCAGCTAGAGTGGAGATGCTGGGATATATCCACGCCGATCTAGTCACCTCACCAGTGAATCCTCTAGAATGGAGATGCTGGGATATATCCACGCCGATCTAGTCACCTCACCAGTGAATCGTCTAGAGTGGAGATGCTGGGATATATCCTCGCTGATCTAGTCACCTCACCAGTGAATCAGCTAGAGTGGAGATGCTGGGATATATCCACGCCGATCTAGTCACCTCACCAGTGAATCAGCTAGAGTGGAGATGCTGGGAAATATCCACGCTGATCTAGTCACCTCACCAGTGAATAGTCTAGAGTGGAGATGCTGGGATATATCCTCGCCAATCTAGTCACCTCACCAGTGAATCAGCTAGAGTGGAGATGCTGGGATATATCAATGACGATCTAGTCACCTCACCAGTGAACCGTCTAGAGTGGGGATGCTGGGATATATCCACGCCGATCTAGTCACCTCAGCAGTGAATCAGCTAGAGTGGAGATGCTGGGATATATCCTCGCCGATCTAGTCACCTCACCAGTGAATCAGCTAGAGTGGAGATGCTGGGATATATCCATGCCGATCTAGTCACCTCACCAGTGAATCAGCTAGAGTGGAGATGCTGGGATATATCCTCGCCGATCTAGTCACCTCACCTGTGAATCAGCTAGAGTGGGGATGCTGGGATATATCCACGCTGATCTAGTCACCTCACCAGTGAATCAGCTAGAGTGGGGATGCTGGGATATATCAATGACGATCTAGTCACCTCACCAGTGAATCAGCTAGAGTGGAGATGCTGGGATATATCCAGGCTGATCTAGTCACCTCACCAGTGAATCGTCTAGAGTTGAGATGCTGGGATATATCCTCGCCGATCTAGTCACCTCACCAGTGAATCGTCTAGAGTGGGGATGCTGGGATATATCCACGCCGATCTAGTCACCTCACCAGTGAATCAGCTAGAGTGGAGATGCTGGGATATATCCACGCTGATCTAGTCACCTCACCAGTGAATCAGCTAGAGTGGAGATGCTGGGATATATCCTCGCCAATCTAGTCACCTCACCAGTGAATCAGCTAGAGTGGAGATGCTGGGATATATCAATGACGATCTAGTCACCTCAACAGTGAATCGTCTAGAGTGGAGATGCTGGGATATATCCTCGCCAATCTAGTCACCTCACCAGTGAATCAGCTAGAGTGGAGATGCTGGGATATATCCACGCTGATCTAGTCACCTCAGCAGTGAATCAGCTAGAGTGGAGATGCTGGGATATATCCACGCTGATCTAGTCACCTCAGCAGTGAATCAGCTAGAGTGGAGATGCTGGGATATATCCACGCTGATCTAGTCACCTCACCAGAGAATCAGCTAGAGTGGAGATGCTGGGATATATCCACGCCGATCTAGTCACCTCACCAGTGAATCAGCTAGAGTGGGGATGCTAGGATATATCCACGCTGATCTAGTCACCTCACCAATGAATCAGCTAGAGTGGGGATGCTGGGATATATCAATGACGATCTGGTCACCTCAGCAGTGAATCAGCTAGAATGGAGATGCTGGGATATATCCTCGCCGATCTAGTCACCTTAGCAGTGAATCAGCAAGAGTGGGGATGCTGGGATAAATCAATGACGATCTAGTCACCTCACCAGTGAATCAGCTACAGTGGAGATGCTGGGATATATCCACGCTGATCTAGTCACCTCACCAGTGAATCGTCTAGAGTGGAGATGCTGGGATATATCCTCGCCGATCTAGTCACCTCACCAGTGAATCGTCTAGAGTGGAGATGCTGGGATATATCCACGCTGATCTAGTCACCTCACCAGTTAATCAGCTAGAGTGGAGATGCTGGGATATATCCACGCTGATCTAGTCACCTCAGCAGTGAATCAGCTAGAGTGGAGATGCTGGGATATATCCACGCCGATCTAGTCACTTCACCAGTGAATCAGCTAGAGTAGAGATGCTGGGATATATCCACGCCGATCTAGTCACCTCACCAGTGAATCAGCTAGAGTGAAGATGCTGGGATATATCCACGCTGATCTAGTCACCTCACCAGTGAATCAGCTAGAGTGGCGATGCTGGGATATATCAATGACGATCTAGTCACCTCAGCAGTGTATCAGCTAGAATGGAGATGCTAGGATATATCCACGCCGATCTAGTCACCTCAGCAGTGAATCAGCTAGAGTGGGGATGCTGGGATATATCCTCGCCGATCTAGTCACCTCAGCAGTGAATCAGCTAGAGTGGAGATGCTGGGATATATCCACGCCGATCTAGTAACCGCACCAGTGAACCGTCTAGACTGGAGATGCTGGAATATATCCACGCCGATCTAGTCACCTCACCAGTGAATCAGCTAGAGTGGAGATGCTGGGATATATCCACGCTGATCTAGTCACCTCAGCAGTGAATCAGCTAGAGTGAAGATGCTGGGATATATCCTCGCCGATCTAGACACCTCACCAGTGAATCGTCTAGAGTGGAGATGCTGGGATATATCCACGCTGATCTAGTCACCTCACCAATTAATCAGCTAGAGTGGAGATGCGGGGATATATCCACGCTGATCTAGTCACCTCACCAGTGAATCGTCTAGAGTGGAGATGCTGGGATATATCCACATCGATCTAGTCACCTCAGCAGTGAATCAGCTAGACTGGAGATGCTGGAATATATCCACGCCGATCTAGTCACCTCAGCAGTGAATCAGCTAGACTGGAGATGCTGGAATATATCCACGCTGATCTAGTCACCTCACCAGTGAATCAGCTAGACTGGAGATGCTGGGATATATCCATGCCGATCTAGTCACCTCAGCAGTGAATCGTCTAGAGTGGAGATGCTGGGATATATCCATGCTGATCTAGTCACCTCACCAGTGAATCGTCTAGAGTGGAGATGCTGGGATATATCCACGCTGATCTAGTCACCTCACCAGTGAATCCTCTAGAATGGAGATGCTGGGATATATCCACGCCGATCTAGTAACCTCACCAGTGAACCGTCTAGAGTGGAGATGCTGGAATATATCCACGCCGATCTAGTCACCTCACCAGTGAATCAGCTAGAGTGGAGATGCTGGGATATATCCACGCTGATCTAGTCACCTCAGCAGTGAATCAGCTAGAGTGGAGATGCTGGGATATATCCTCGCCGATCTAGTCACCTCACCAGTGAATCGTCTAGAGTAGAGATGCTGGGATATATCCAGGCTGATCTAGTCACCTCACCAGTGAATCGTCTAGAGTGGAGATGCTGGGATATATCCACGCTGATCTAGTCACCTCACCAGTGAATCCTCTAGAATGGAGATGCTGGGATATATCCACGCCGATCTAGTAACCTCACCAGTGAACCGTCTAGAGTGGAGATGCTGGAATATATCCACGCCGATCTAGTCACCTCACCAGTGAATCAGCTAGAGTGGAGATGCTGGGATATATCCACGCTGATCTAGTCACCTCAGCAGTGAATCAGCTAGAGTGGAGATGCTGGGATATATCCTCGCCGATCTAGTCACCTCACCAGTGAATCGTCTAGAGTAGAGATGCTGGGATATATCCAGGCTGATCTAGTCACCTCACCAGTGAATCGTCTAGAGTGGAGATGCTGGGATATATCCACGCTGATCTAGTCACCTCACCAGTGAATCCTCTAGAATGGAGATGCTGGGATATATCCACGCCGATCTAGTAACCTCACCAGTGAACCGTCTAGACTGGAGATGCTGGAATATATCCACGCCGATCTAGTCACTTCACCAGTGAATCAGCTAGAGTAGAGATGCTGGGATATATCCACGCTGATCTAGTCACCTCACCAGTGAATCAGCTAGAGTGGAGATGCTGGGATATATCCACGCTGATCTAGTCACCTCACCAGTGAATCAGCTAGAGTGGGGATGTTGGGATATATCCACGCTGATCTAGTCACCTCAGCAGTGAACCGTCTAGAGTGGAGATGCTGGAATATATCCACGCTGATCTAGTCAACTCACCAGTGAATCAGCTAGAGTGGGGATGCTGGGAAATATACACGCTGATCTAGTCACCTCACCAGTGAATCAGCTAGATTGGAGATGCTGGAATATATCCACGCTGATCTAGTCACCTCACCAGTGAATCAGCTAGAGTGAAGATGCTGGGATATATCCACGCTGATCTAGTCACCTCACCAGTGAATCGTCTAGAGTGGAGATGCTGGGATATATCCACGCTGATCTAGTCACCTCACCAGTGAATCAGCTAGAGTGGAGATGCTGGGATATATCCACGCCGATCTAGTCACCTCACCAGTGAATCCTCTAGAATGGAGATGCTGGGATATATCCACGCCGATCTAGTCACCTCACCAGTGAATCGTCTAGAGTGGAGATGCTGGGATATATTCACGCCGATCTAGTAACCTCACCAGTGAACCAGCTAGAGTGGAGATGCTGGGATATATCCACGCCGATCTAGTCACCTCACCAGTGAATCCTCTAGAATGGAGATGCTGGGATATATCCACGCCGATCTAGTCACCTCACCAGTGAATCGTCTAGAGTGGAGATGCTGGGATATATCCTCGCTGATCTAGTCACCTCACCAGTGAATCAGCTAGAGTGGAGATGCTGGGATATATCCACGCCGATCTAGTCACCTCACCAGTGAATCAGCTAGAGTGGAGATGCTGGGAAATATCCACGCTGATCTAGTCACCTCACCAGTGAATCGTCTAGAGTGGGGATGCTGGGATATATCCACGCAGATCTAGTCACCTCAGCAGTGAATCAGATAGAGTGGAGATGCTGGGATATATCCTCGCCGATCTAGTCACCTCACCAGTGAATCAGCTAGAGTGGAGATGCTGGGATATATCCATGCCGATCTAGTCACCTCACCAGTGAATCAGCTAGAGTGGAGATGCTGGGATATATCCTCGCCGATCTAGTCACCTCACCAGTGAATCAGCTAGAGTGGGGATGCTGGGATATATCCACGCTGATCTAGTCACCTCACCAGTGAATCAGCTAGAGTGGGGATGCTGGGAAATATCCACGCTGATCTAGTCACCTCACCAGTGAATCGTCTAGAGTGGGGATGCTGGGATATATCCACGCAGATCTAGTCACCTCAGCAGTGAATCAGATAGAGTGGAGATGCTGGGATATATCCTCGCCGATCTAGTCACCTCACCAGTGAATCAGCTAGAGTGGAGATGCTGGGATATATCCATGCCGATCTAGTCACCTCACCAGTGAATCAGCTAGAGTGGAGATGCTGGGATATATCCTCGCCGATCTAGTCACCTCACCAGTGAATCAGCTAGAGTGGGGATGCTGGGATATATCCACGCTGATCTAGTCACCTCACCAGTGAATCAGCTAGAGTGGGGATGCTGGGATATATCAATGACGATCTAGTCACCTCACCAGTGAATCAGCTAGAGTGGAGATGCTGGGATATATCCAGGGTGATCTAGTCACCTCACCAGTGAATCAGCTAGAGTGGAGATGCTGGGATATATCCTCGCCAATCTAGTCACCTCACCAGTGAATCAGCTAGAGTGGAGATGCTGGGATATATCAATGACGATCTAGTCACCTCACCAGTGAATCGTCTAGAGTGGAGATGCTGGGATATATCCTCGCCAATCTAGTCACCTCACCAGTGAATCAGCTAGAGTGGAGATGCTGGGATATATCCACGCTGATCTAGTCACCTCAGCAGTGAATCAGCTAGAGTGGAGATGCTGGGATATATCCACGCTGATCTAGTCACCTCAGCAGTGAATCAGCTAGAGTGGAGATGCTGGGATATATCCACGCTGATCTACTCACCTCACCAGTGAATCAGCTAGAGTGGAGATGCTGGGATATATCCACGCCGATCTAGTCACTTCACCAGTGAATCAGCTAGAGTGGGGATGCTGGGATATATCTGTAGCACCCTGAGGATTCGGCTGCTACAGGGGTATTGCACCTCAACCCAGAGGTGTGATATTCCACTCCCGGGTAAGGATGGAGTGTGGAACTGAGCTCAGATAGACTGCATGCACTACATACATCCCATTTCAGAGGAGCAGGCCGACGGTACTCCCACTTAGAAATGTGCAGGTACAACCGAGCCTGTTCCTGGCTGGAGTGGGAGGGGGGTGGTACATCCCATGTAGTGTAGGGGCAGATAGGGGGAGCAGTCTGGGTAGTGATAGGAGCTCATTGGGTGCTGGTCACCTGAGCTCACACATAGAGGGATATATAAGGTGGGCACCAACTAGAATCAGGGTCAGACGCAGAGAGTCAGATGCAGAGAGGATCAGCTGCAGAAAACAAGTTAGGAGAGGAGAGAAGAAAGACCAAGACCCAGAGTGAGAGAGGAGAAAAGAGAAAGACCCAGAGCACAGAAGAGAAGGGACCCAAGAACCCAAATTAGAGCACCGGGTGAGGAGTCAGCAAAAGGGTACCGGAACCCAAGCTGGTGGGGGTAAAAACATTCCCCAGCCAGAGACCGGAGACCGTGGGCAGTGTCTGTCACGGTCACCCACCACATTCACCCCGAAGGCACACCACATGAAGGGTCAGGGAACCCAGGGCCAAGGGTGTCCCAACAGAAGGCCCGAGGGAGCTGGACCTAGGTGGATCACTGGTGGGGACGGCTGAAGAAAGGACAGAGGGAGAGCTCAGGGCCACGCTCCGGACTTGTTTGGGGGTTGGCTGGATCCAGGACCTGGTGGATGCAGCACGGCTCGGGTGGTCACTAGCAGCTGGAGTGACCAGTACAACATCTGCAGTAAGTAAACACCCTTAACTGCACAACCCGAGTCTGTCTTCATTGCCGGCTGCACCGCACCACCACAACCCCCATCCTCTGCGCCTGTCCCCTCTGAGGCTATACCCCTCCCGTTGGGGGTTATTTCACCAAGCTGCGCACCCACCATCAGCCTCAGCGGACCCTGCTGCAGCGGCGGCCACAGTGACCGCATCACAACGGGTGGCGTAGTCGACACAAAAGAACTTTAGTAACATCTGTAAAGCTGCCACATAACACTGAGCTTGACGCCCTGGGCACGGGACCGGGTCACAGCCGCTCGGAGACTACAACCCCCCCCATCTGATCCGGTGCCGGGTATTCCCCTCAAAAAGGAATATGTCCCAGGGGGCGCGTCATATCCACGCTGATCTAGTCACCTCACCAGTGAATCAGCTAGAGTGGGGATGCTGGGATATATCAATGACGATCTAGTCACCTCAGCAGTGAATCAGCTAGAATGGAGATGCTGGGATATATCCTCGCCGATCTAGTGACCTTAGCAGTGAATCAGCTAGAGTGGGGATGCTGGGATATATCCACGCTGATCTAGTCACCTCACCAGTGAATCAGCTAGACTGGAGATGCTGGGATATATCCATGCCGATCTAGTCACCTCAGCAGTGTATCGTCTAGAGTGGAGATGCTGGGATATATCCATGCTGATCTAGTCACCTCACCAGTGAATCGTCTAGAGTGGAGATGCTGGGATATATCCACGCTGATCTAGTCACCTCACCAGTGAATCCTCTAGAATGGAGATGCTGGGATATATCCACGCCGATCTAGTAACCTCACCAGTGAACCGTCTAGAGTGGAGATGCTGGAATATATCCACGCCGATCTAGTCACCTCACCAGTGAATCAGCTAGAGTGGAGATGCTGGGATATATCCACGCTGATCTAGTCACCTCAGCAGTGAATCAGCTAGAGTGGACATGCTGGAATATATCCACGCCGATCTAGTCACCTCAGCAGTGAATCAGCTAGACTGGAGATGCTGGGATATATCCATGGCGATCTAGTCACCTCAGCAGTGAATCGTCTAGAGTGGAGATGCTGGGATATATCCACGCTGATCTAGTCACCTCACCAGTGAATCGTCTAGAGTGGAGATGCTGGGATATATCCACGCTGATCTAGTCACCTCACCAGTGAATCCTCTAGAATGGAGATGCTGGGATATATCCACGCCGATCTAGTAACCTCACCAGTGAACCGTCTAGACTGGAGATGCTGGAATATATCCACGCCGATCTAGTCACTTCACCAGTGAATCAGCTAGAGTAGAGATGCTGGGATATATCCACGCTGATCTAGTCACCTCACCAGTGAATCAGCTAGAGTGGAGATGCTGGGATATATCCACGCTGATCTAGTCACCTCACCAGTGAATCAGCTAGAGTGGGGATGCTGGGATATATCTACGCTGATCTAGTCACCTCAGCAGTGAACCGTCTAGAGTGGAGATGCTGGAATATATCCACGCTGATCTAGTCACCTCACCAGTGAATCAGCTAGAGTGGAGATGCTGGGAAATATCCACGCTGATCTAGTCACCTCACCAGTGAATCAGCTAGATTGGAGATGCTGGAATATATCCACGCTGATCTAGTCACCTCACCAGTGAATCAGCTAGAGTGGAGATGCTGGGATATATCCACGCTGATCTAGTCACCTCACCAGTGAATCGTCTAGAGTGGAGATGCTGGGATATATCCACGCTGATCTAGTCACCTCACCAGTGAATCAGCTAGAGTGGAGATGCTGGGATATATCCTCGCCAATCTAGTCACCTCACCAGTGAATCAGCTAGAGTAGAGATGCTGGGATATATCCACGCCGATCTAGTCACCTCACCAGTGAATCCTCTAGAATGGAGATGCTGGGATATATCCACGCCGATCTAGTCACCTCACCAGTGAATCGTCTAGAGTGGAGATGCTGGGATATATCCTCGCTGATCTAGTCACCTCACCAGTGAATCAGCTAGAGTGGAGATGCTGGGATATATCCACGCCGATCTAGTCACCTCACCAGTGAATCAGCTAGAGTGGAGATGCTGGGAAATATCCACGCTGCTCTAGTCACCTCACCAGTGAATCGTCTAGAGTGGAGATGCTGGGATATATCCTCGAAAATCTAGTCACCTCACCAGTGAATCAGCTAGAGTGGAGATGCTGGGATATATCAATGACGATCTAGTCACCTCACCAGTGAACCGTCTAGAGTGGGGATGCTGGGATATATCCACGCCGATCTAGTCACCTCAGCAGTGAATCAGCTAGAGTGGAGATGCTGGGATATATCCTCGCCGATCTAGTCACCTCACCAGTGAATCAGCTAGAGTGGAGATGCTGGGATATATCCATGCCGATCTAGTCACCTCACCAGTGAATCAGCTAGAGTGGAGATGCTGGGATATATCCTCGCCGATCTAGTCACCTCACCAGTGAATCAGCTAGAGTGGGGATGCTGGGATATATCCACGCTGATCTAGTCACCTCACCAGTGAATCAGCTAGAGTGGGGATGCTGGGATATATCAATGACGATCTAGTCACCTCACCAGTGAATCAGCTAGAGTGGAGATGCTGGGATATATCCAGGCTGATCTAGTCACCTCACCAGTGAATCGTCTAGAGTTGAGATGCTGGGATATATCATCGCCGATCTAGTCACCTCACCAGTGAATCGTCTAGAGTGGGGATGCTGGGATATATCCACGCCGATCTAGTCACCTCACCAGTGAATCAGCTAGAGTGGAGATGCTGGGATATATCCACGCTGATCTAGTCACCTCACCAGTGAATCAGCTAGAGTGGAGATGCTGGGATATATCCTCGCCAATCTAGTCACCTCACCAGTGAATCAGCTAGAGTGGAGATGCTGGGATATATCAATGACAATCTAGTCACCTCACCAGTGAATCGTCTAGAGTGGAGATGCTGGGATATATTCTCGCCAATCTAGTCACCTCAACAGTGAATCAGCTAGAGTGGAGATGCTGGGATATATCCACGCTGATCTAGTCACCTCAGCAGTGAATCAGCTAGAGTGGAGATGCTGGGATATATCCACGCTGATCTAGTCACCTCAGCAGTGAATCAGCTAGAGTGGAGATGCTGGGATATATCCACGCTGATCTAGTCACCTCACCAGTGAATCAGCTAGAGTGGAGATGCTGGGATATATCCACGCCGATCTAGTCACCTCACCAGTGAATCAGCTAGAGTGGGGATGCTGGGATATATCCACGCTGATCTAGTCACCTCACCAGTGAATCAGCTAGAGTGGGGATGCTGGGATATATCAATGACGATCTAGTCACCTCAGCAGTGAATCAGCTAGAATGGAGATGCTGGGATATATCCTCGCCGATCTAGTCACCTTAGCAGTGAATCAGCTAGAGTGGGGATGTTGGGATAAATCAATGACGATCTAGTCACCTCACCAGTGAGTCAGCTAGAGTGGAGATGCTGGGATATATCCACGCTGATCTAGTCACCTCACCAGTTAATCAGCTAGAGTGGAGATGCTGGGATATATCCACGCTGATCTAGTCACCTCAGCAGTGAATCAGCTAGAGTGGAGATGCTGGGATATATCCACGCCGATCTAGTCACTTCACCAGTCAATCAGCTAGAGTAGAGATGCTGGGATACATCCACGCCGATCTAGTCACCTCACCAGTGAATCAGCTAGAGTGGGGATGCTGGGATATATCCACGCTGATCTAGTCACCTCACCAGTGAATCAGCTAGAGTGGGGATGCTGGGATATATCAATGACGATCTAGTCACCTCAGCAGTGAATCAGCTAGAATGGAGATGCTGGGATATATCCACGCCGATCTAGTCACCTCAGCAGTGAATCAGCTAGAGTGGGGATGCTGGGATATATCCTCGCCGATCTAGTCACCTCAGCAGTGAATCAGCTAGAGTGGAGATGCTGGGATATATCCACGCCGATCTAGTAACCTCACCAGTGAACCGTCTAGACTGGAGATGCTGGAATATATCCACGCCGATCTAGTCACCTCACCAGTGAATCAGCTAGAGTGGAGATGCTGGGATATATCCACGCTGATCTAGTCACCTCAGCAGTGAATCAGCTAGAGTGGAGATGCTGGGATATATCCTCGCCGATCTAGTCACCTCACCAGTGAATCGTCTAGAGTGGAGATGCTGGGATATATCCACGTTGATCTAGTCACCTCACCAGTTAATCAGCTAGAGTGGAGATGCGGGGATATATCCACGCTGATCTAGTCACCTCACCAGTGAATCGTCTAGAGTGGAGATGCTGGGATATATCCACGCCGATCTAGTCACCTCAGCAGTGAATCAGCTAGACTGGAGATGCTGGAATATATCCACGCCGATCTAGTCACCTCAGCAGTGAATCAGCTAGACTGGAGATGCTGGAATATATCCACGCTGATCTAGTCACCTCACCAGTGAATCAGCTAGACTGGAGATGCTGGGATATATCCATGCCAATCTAGTCACCTCAGCAGTGAATCGTCTAGAGTGGAGATGCTGGGATATATCCATGCTGATCTAGTCACCTCACCAGTGAATCGTCTAGAGTGGAGATGCTGGGATATATCCACGCTGATCTAGTCACCTCACCAGTGAATCCTCTAGAATGGAGATGCTGGGATATATCCACGCCGATCTAGTAACCTCACCAGTGAACCGTCTAGAGTGGAGATGTTGGAATATATCCACGCCGATCTAGTCACCTCACCAGTGAATCAGCTAGAGTGGAGATGCTGGGATATATCCACGCTGATCTAGTCACTTCAGCAGTGAATCAGCTAGAGTGGAGATGCTGGGATATATCCTCGCCGATCTAGTCACCTCACCAGTGAATCGTCTAGAGTGGAGATGCTGGGATATATCCACGCTGATCTAGTCACCTCACCAGTGAATCGTCTAGAGTGGAGATGCTGGGATATATCCACGCCGATCTAGTCACCTCAGCAGTGAATCAGCTAGACTGGAGATGCTGGAATATATCCACGCCGATCTAGTCACCTCAGCAGTGAATCAGCTAAACTGGAGATGCTGGAATATATCCACGCTGATCTAGTCACCTCACCAGTGAATCAGCTAGACTGGAGATGCTGGGATATATCCATGGCGATCTAGTCACCTCAGCAGTGAATCGTCTAGAGTGGAGATGCTGGGATATATCCACGCTGATCTAGTCACCTCACCAGTGAATCGTCTAGAGTGGAGATGCTGGGATATATCCACGCTGATCTAGTCACCTCACCAGTGAATCCTCTAGAATGGAGATGCTGGGATATATCCACGCCGATCTAGTAACCTCACCAGTGAACCGTCTAGACTGGAGATGCTGGAATATATCCACGCCGATCTAGTCACTTCACCAGTGAATCAGCTAGAGTAGAGATGCTGGGATATATCCACGCCGATCTAGTCACCTCACCAGTGAATCAGCTAGACTGGAGATGCTGGAATATATCCACGCTGATCTAGTCACCTCACCAGTGAATCGTCTAGAGTGGAGATGCTGGGATATATCCACGCCAATCTAGTCACCTCACCAGTGAATCAGCTGGAGTGGAGATGCTGGGATATATCCACGCTGATCTAGTCACCTCACCAGTTAATCAGCTAAAGTGGAGATGCGGGGATATATCCACGCTGATCTAGTCACCTCACCAGTGAATCCTCTAGAATGGAGATGCTGGGATATATCCACGCCGATCTAGTAACCTCACCAGTGCACCGTCTAGACTGGAGATGCTGGAATATATCCACGCCGATCTAGCCACCTCACCAGTGAATCAGCTAGAGTGGAGATGCTGGGATATATCCACGCTGATCTAGTCACCTCAGCAGTGAATCAGCTAGAGTGGAGATCCTGGGATATATCCTCGCCGATCTAGTCACCTCACCAGTGAATCGTCTAGAGTGGAGATGCTGGGATATATCCACGCTGATCTAGTCACCTCACCAGTGAATCGTCTAGAGTGGAGATGCTGGGATATATCCACGCCGATCTAGTCACCTCAGCAGTGAATCAGCTAGACTGGAGATGCTGGAATATATCCACGCCGATCTAGTCACCTCACCAGTGAATCAGCTAGACTGGAGATGCTGGAATATATCCACGCTGCTCTAGTCACCTCACCAGTGAATCGTCTAGAGTGGAGATGCTGGGATATATCCGCCGATCTAGTCACCTCACCAGTGAATCAGCTAGAGTGGAGATGCTGGGATATATCCACGCTGATCTAGTCACCTCACCAGTTAATCAGCTAGAGTGGAGATGCGGGGATATATCCACGCTGATCTAGTCACCATACCAGTGAATCGTCTAGAGTGGAGATGCTGGGATATATCCATGCCGATCTAGTCACCTCAGCAGTGAATCAGCTAGACTGGAGATCCTGGGATATATCCACGCCGATCTAGTCACCTCACCAGTGAATTAGCTAGAGTGGAGATGCTGGAATATATCCACGCCGATCTTGTCAACTCACCAGTGAATCAGCTGGAATGGAGATGCTGGGATATATCCACGCCAATCTAGTCACCTCACCAGAGAATCAGCTAGAGTGGAGATGCTGGAATATATGCACGCCGATCTAGTCACCTCACCAGTGAATCAGCTAAAGTGGAGATGCTGGGATATATCCACGCTGATCTAGTCACCTCAGCAGTGAATCAGCTAGAGAGGAGATGCTGGGATATATCCTCGCCGATCTAGTCACCTCACCAGTGAATCGTCTTGAGTGGAGATGCTGGGATATATCAACGCTGATCTAGTCACCTCACCAGTGAATAGTCTAGAGTGGAGATGCTGGGATATATCCAAGCTGATCTAGTCACCTCACCAGTGAATCGTCAAGAGTGGAGATGCTGGGATATATCCACGCCGATCTAGTCACCTCACCAGTGAATCAGATAGAGTGGAGATGCTGGGATATATCCACGCTGATCTAGTCACCTCAGCAGTGAATCAGCTAGAGTGGAGATGCTGGGATATATCCTCACCGATCTAGTCACCTCACCAGTGAATCGTCTAGAGTGGAGATGCTGGGATATATCCACGCTGATCTAGTCACCTCACCAGTTAATCAACTAGAGTGGAGATGCTGGGATATATCCACGCTGATCTAGTCACCTCACCAGTTAATCAGCTGGAGTGGAGATGCGGGGATATATCCACACTGATCTAGTCACCTCACCAGTGAATCGTCTAGAGTGGAGATGCTGGGATATATCCACGCCGATCTAGTCACCTCAGCAGTGAATCAGCTAGACTGGAGATGCTGGAATATATCCACGCCGATCTAGTCACCTCAGCAGTGAATCAGCTAGACTGGAGATGCTGGAATATATCCACGCTGATGTAGTCACCTCACCAGTGAATCAGCTAGACTGGAGATGCTGGGATATATCCATGCCGATCTAGTCACCTCAGCAGTGAATCGTCTAGAGTGGAGATGCTGGGATATATCCACGCTGATCTAGTCACCTCACCAGTGAATCGTCTAGAGTGGAGATGCTGGGATATATCCACGCTGATCTAGTCACCTCACCAGTGAATCCTCTAGAATGGAGATGCTGGGATATATCCACGCCGATCTACTAAACTCACCAGTGAACCGTCTAGACTGCAGAAGCTGGAATATATCCACACCGATCTAGTCACCTCAGCAGTGAATCAGCTAGAGTGGAGATGCTGGGATATATCCTCGCCGATCTAGTCACCTCACCAGTGAATCGTCTAGAGTGGAGATGCTGGGATATATCCACGCTGATCTAGTCACCTCACCAGTTAATCAGCTAGAGTGGAGATGCTGGGATATATCCACGCTGATCTAGTCACCTCACCAGTTAATCAGCTAGAGTGGAGATGCGGGGATATATCCACGCTGATCTAGTCACCTCACCAGTGAATCGTCTAAAGTGGAGATGCTGGGATATATCCACGCCGATCTAGTCACCTCAGCAGTGAATCAGCTAGACTGGAGATGCTGAAATATATCCACGCCGATCTAGTCACCTCAGCAGTGAATCAGCTAGACTGGAGATGCTGGGATATATTCTCGCCGATCTAGTCACCTCACCAGTGAATCGTCTAGAGTGGAGATGCTGGGATATATCCACGCTGATCTAGTCACCTCACCAGTTAATCAGCTAGAGTGGAGATGCTGGGATATATCCACGCTGATCTAGTAACCTCACCAGTTAATCAGCTAGAGTGGAGATGCGGGGATATATCCACGCTGATCTAGTCACCTCACCAGTGAATCGTCTAGAGTGGAGATGCTGGGATATATCCACGCTGATCTAGTCACCTCAGCAGTGAATCAGCTAGACTGGAGATGCTGGAATATATCCACGCCGATCTAGTCACCTCAGCAGTGAATCAGCTAGACTGGAGATGCTGGAATATATCCACGCTGATCTAGTCACCTCACCAGTGAATCAGCTAGACTGGAGATGCTGGGATATATCCATGCCGATCTAGTCACCTCAGCAGTGAATCGTCTAGAGTGGAGATGCTGGGATATATCCACGCTGATCTAGTCACCACACCAGTGAATCGTCTAGAGTGGAGATGCTGGGATATATCCACGCTGATCTAGTCACCTCACCAGTGAATCCTCTAGAATGGAGATGCTGGGATATATCCACGCCGATCTAGTAACCTCACCAGTGAACCGTCTAGACTGGAGATTCTGGAATATATCCACGCTGATCTAGTCACCTCACCAGTGAATCAGCTAGAGTGGAGATGCTGGGATATATCCACGCTGATCTAGTCACCTCAGCAGTGAATCAGCTAGAGTGGAGATGGTGGGATATATCCTCGCCGATCTAGTCACCTCACCAGTGAATTGTCTTGAGTGGAGATGCTGGGATATATACACGCTGATCTAGTCACCTCACCAGTGAATCGTCTAGAGTGGAGATGCTGGGATATATCCACGCTGATCTAGTCACCTCACCAGTGAATCGTCTAGAGTGGAGATGCTGGGATATATCCACGCCGATCTAGTCACCTCAGCAGTGAATCAGCTAGACTGAAGATGCTGGAATATATCCACGCCGATCTAGTCACCTCACCAGTGAATCAGCTAGACTGGAGATGCTGGAATATATCCACGCTGATCTAGTCACCTCACCAGTGAATCGTCTAGAGTGGAGATGCTGGGATATATCCGCCGATCTAGTCACCTCACCAGTGAATCAGCTAGAGTGGAAATGCTGGGATATATCCACGCTGATCTAGTCACCTCACCAGTTAATCTGCTAGAGTGGAGATGCGGGTATATATCCACGCCGATCTAGTCACCTCAGCAGTGAATCAGCTAGACTGGAGATGCTGGGATATATGCACGCTGATCTATTCACCTCACCAGTTAATCGTCTAGAGTGGAGATGCTGGGATATATCCACGCCGATCTAGTCACCTCAGCAGTGAATCAGCTAGAATGGAGATGCTGGAATA
The DNA here is from genome assembly GCF_046119375.1 of Phyllobates terribilis. Classification (NCBI taxonomy): domain Eukaryota; kingdom Metazoa; phylum Chordata; class Amphibia; order Anura; family Dendrobatidae; genus Phyllobates; species Phyllobates terribilis. Next base: position 319,567,722 of record NW_027362764.1, on the reverse strand, counting down.
TATCCACACCGATCTAGTCAACTCACCAGTGAATCAGCTAGAGTGGAGATGCTGGAACATATCCACGCCGATCTAGTCACCTCACCAGTGAATCAGCTAGAATGGAGATGCTGGGATATATCCACGCCAATCTAGTCACCTCACCAGAGAATCAGCTAGAGTGGAGATGCTGGGATATATCCACGCCGATCTAGTCACCTCACCAGTGAATCAGCTAGAGTGGAGATGCTGGGATATATCCACGCCGATCTAGTCACCTCACCAGTGATTCAGCTAGAGTGGAGATGCTGGGATATATCCACGCTGATCTAGTCACCTCACCAGTTAATCAGCTAGAGTGGAGATGCGGGGATATATCCACGCTGATCTAGTCACCTCACCAGTGAATCGTCTAGAGTGGAGATGCTGGGATATATCCACGCCGATCTAGTCACCTCAGCAGTGAATCAGCTAGACTGGAGATGCTGGGATATATCCACGCCGATCTAGTCACCTCACCAGTGAATCAGCTAGAGTGGAGATGCTGGAATATATCCACGCCGATCTAGTCACCTCACCAGTGAATCAGCTAGAATGGAGATGCTGGGATATTTCCAGCCAATCTAGTCACCTCACCAGAGAATCAGCTAGAGTGGAGATGCTGGGATATATCCACGCCGATCTAGTCACCTCACCAGTGACTCAGCTAGAGTGGAGATGCTGGGATATATCCACGCCGATCTAGTCACCTCAGCAGTGAATCAGCTAGACTGGAGATGCTGGAATATATCCACGCCGATCTAGTCACCTCACCAGTGAATCAGCTAGACTGGAGATTCTGGAATATATACACGCTGATCTAGTCACCTCACCAGTGAATCGTCTAGAGTGGAGATGCTGGGATATATCCGCCGATCTAGTCACCTCACCAGTGAATCAGCTAGAGTGGAGATGCTGGGATATATCCACGCTGATCTAGTCACCTCACCAGTTAATCAGCTAGAGTGGAGATGCGGGGATATATCCACGCTGATCTAGTCACCGCACCAGTGAATCGTCTAGAGTGGAGATGCTGGGATATATCCACGCCGATCTAGTCACCTCAGCAGTGAATCAGCTAGACTGGAGATGTTGGAATATATCCACGCCGATCTAGTCACCTCACCAGTGAATCAGCTAGACTGGAGATGCTGGATAATATCCACGCTGATCTAGTCACCTCACCAGTGAATCGTCTAGAGTGGAGATGCTGGGATATATCCGCCGATCTAGTCACCTCACCAGTGAATCAGCTAGAGTGGAGATGCTGGGATATATCCACGCTGATCTAGTCACCTCACCAGTTAATCAGCTAGAGTGGAGATGCGGGGATATATCCACGCTGATCTAGTCACCGCACCAGTGAATCGTCTAGAGTGGAGATGCTGGGATATATCCACGCCGATCTAGTCACCTCAGCAGTGAATCAGCTAGACTGGAGATGCTGGAATATATCCACGCTGATCTAGTCACCTCACCAGTGAATCGTCTAGAGTGGAGATGCTGGGATATATCCACGCCAATCTAGTCACCTCACCAGTGAATCAGCTAGAGTGGAGATGCTGGGATATATCCACGCTGATCTAGTCACCTCACCAGTTAATCAGCTAGAGTGGAGATGCGGGGATATATCTGTGACACCCCAGGGGTCTGGTTGCCACAGTGATAGAGATATTATGTCTGAGAGCAGGTGGGAGGTCCTTTGGTCAGGGATCCTGTGCATGCCACACCTCCTGCCCAGTCTTGGGAGGGGAAGAACTTCCCCTGTATAAACCCGGGGCTGAGGCAGGGTGAGTCAGACAAGGAGAGTGGAGAAGAGAAGCAGCATAGGAAACAGCAGAGTTACAAGGAGTCAGGGGCTGGCAGCTACAGAGCTCGCCCTGACTAAGAAGATTCTTTACCGGACCCGGAGTCCGAGGCTGTGGGGACTAAATCCTACCCAGCAGCAGAATCCGTCGGGCAGGGGATTTCAGGTCCTCTGGCCCAGAAGCCTGAAGGCACGGTCACATGCGTGGGACCAGCACCGCCATCGTGGAGCGGAAGCCATTAGAAGGCCCCGAGTCACCGGCCATACGGGTGAGCACCACACGGTACACTCAGGGACGTGGGCTACTTACATCAGCTTCTAGCAAGGTAGCCAGAAGAGTACAGTCAGTTTGGGAGGCCTACAACTACGCCTGGCCAGGGGAGATCCCATCTGCTCAAAGACTGACCAGGCCCCGTTTGCTAGCAAGTACTCCGGGAGGGTCTGTCGTTGTTACCAGTAAAGACCCTGAACTACACCGTACCGTCTCTGAGTGGTTCCTGCTACCCCCATCATCCACGTCGGCTGCCCTGAGGCCATACCCCTCCCGTTGGGGGTTATACTATCACGCTGCACAATCCTACCACCGGCCTCAGCGGTCTGCCCTGCAGCAGCAGCTTCCTGGCTGCACTCAACGGGTGGCGTAGTCATCAACTATTTACTACTAATAGACTGCCGTCTAGTTTGACTCCCTGGGCACGGACCGGGTCACTGCCACGAGATTACAACCCTCCACGGATCCGGCTCCGGGTAAGCTCCCGCGTGCGCACCGCAGCGCGACACAGGCCCAGGGGCGCGTCATATCCACACTGATCTAGTCACCTCACCAGTGAATCGTCTAGAGTGGAGATGCTGGGATATATCCACGCCGATCTAGTCACCTCAGCAGTGAATCAGCCAGACTGGAGATGCTGGGATATATCCACGCCGATCTAGTCACTTCACCAGTGAATCAGCTAGAGAGGAGATGCTGGAATATATCCACGCCGATCTAGTCACCTCACCAGTGAATCAGATAGAATGGAGATGCCGGGATATATCCACGCCAATCTAGTCACCTCACCAGAGAATCAGCTAGACTGGAGATGCTGGGATATATCCACGCCGATCTAGTCACCTCACCAGTGAATCGTCTAGAGTGGAGATGCTGGGATATATCCACGCTGATCTAGTCACCTCACCAGTGAATCGTCTAGAGTGGAGATGCTGGGATATATCCACGCCGATCTAGTCACCTCAGCAGTGAATCAGCTAGACTGAAGATGCTGGAATATATCCACGCCGATCTAGTCACCTCACCAGTGAATCAGCTAGACTGGAGATGCTGGAATATATCCACGCTGATCTAGTCACCTCACCAGTGAATCGTCTAGAGTGGAGATGCTGGGATATATCCGCCGATCTAGTCACCTCACCAGTGAATCAGCTAGAGTGGAAATGCTGGGATATATCCACGCTGATCTAGTCACCTCACCAGTTAATCTGCTAGAGTGGAGATGCGGGGATATATCCACGCCGATCTAGTCACCTCAGCAGTGAATCAGCTAGACTGGAGATGCTGGGATATATCCACGCTGATCTAGTCACCTCACCAGTTAATCGTCTAGAGTGGAGATGCTGGGATATATCCACGCCGATCTAGTCACCTCAGCAGTGAATCAGCTAGAATGGAGATGCTGGAATATATCCACACCGATCTAGTCAACTCACTAGTGAATCAGCTAGAGTGGAGATGCTGGAACATATCCACGCCGATCTAGTCACCTCACCAGTGAATCAGCTAGAATGGAGATGCTGGGATATATCCACGCCAATCTAGTCACCTCACCAGAGAATCAGCTAGAGTGGAGATGCTGGGATATATCTACGCCGATCTAGTCACCTCACCAGTGAATCAGCTAGAGTGGAGATGCTGGGATATATCCACGCCGATCTAGTCACCTCACCAGTGATTCAGCTAGAGTGGAGATGCTGGGATATATCCACGCTGATCTAGTCACCTCACCAGTTAATCAGCTAGAGTGGAGATGCGGGGATATATCCACGCTGATCTAGTCACCTCACCAGTGAATCGTCTAGAGTGGAGATGCTGGGATATATCCACGCCGATCTAGTCACCTCAGCAGTGAATCAGCTAGACTGGAGATGCTGGGATATATCCACGCCGATCTAGTCACCTCACCAGTGAATCAGCTAGAGTGGAGATGCTGGAATATATCCACGCCGATCTAGTCACCTCACCAGTGAATCAGCTAGAATGGAGATGCTGGGATATTTCCAGCCAATCTAGTCACCTCACCAGAGAATCAGCTAGAGTGGAGATGCTGGGATATATCCACGCCGATCTAGTCACCTCACCAGTGACTCAGCTAGAGTGGAGATGCTGGGATATATCCACGCCGATCTAGTCACCTCAGCAGTGAATCAGCTAGACTGGAGATGCTGGAATATATCCACGCCGATCTAGTCACCTCACCAGTGAATCAGCTAGACTGGAGATTCTGGAATATATACACGCTGATCTAGTCACCTCACCAGTGAATCGTCTAGAGTGGAGATGCTGGGATATATCCGCCGATCTAGTCACCTCACCAGTGAATCTTCTAGAGTGGAGATGCTGGGATATATCCACGCTGATCTAGTCACCTCACCAGTTAATCAGCTAGAGTGGAGATGCGGGGATATATCCACGCTGATCTAGACACCGCACCAGTGAATTGTCTAGAGTGGAGATGCTGGGATATATCCACGCCGATCTAGTCACCTCAGCAGTGAATCAGCTAGACTGGAGATGCTGGAATATATCCACGCCGATCTAGTCACCTCACCAGTGAATCAGCTAGACTGGAGATGCTGGATAATATCCACGCTGATCTAGTCACCTCACCAGTGAATCGTCTAGAGTGGAGATGCTGGGATATATCCGCCGATCTAGTCACCTCACCAGTGAATCAGCTAGAGTGGAGATGCTGGGATATATCCACGCTGATCTAGTCACCTCACCAGTTAATCAGCTAGAGTGGAGATGCGGGGATATATCCACGCTGATCTAGTCACCGCACCAGTGAATCGTCTAGAGTGGAGATGCTGGGATATATCCACGCCGATCTAGTCACCTCAGCAGTGAATCAGCTAGACTGGAGATGCTGGAATATATCAACGCCGATCTAGTCACCTCACCAGTGAATCAGCTAGACTGGAGATGCTGGAATATATCCACGCTGATCTAGTCACCTCACCAGTGAATCGTCTAGAGTGGAGATGCTGGGATATATCCACGCCAATCTAGTCACCTCACCAGTGAATCAGCTAGAGTGGAGATGCTGGGATATATCCACGCTGATCTAGTCACCTCACCAGTTAATCAGCTAGAGTGGAGATGCGGGGATATATCCACACTGATCTAGTCACCTCACCAGTGAATCGTCTAGAGTGGAGATGCTGGGATATATCCACGCCGATCTAGTCACCTCAGCAGTGAATCAGCCAGACTGGAGATGCTGGGATATATCCACGCCGATCTAGTCACTTCACCAGTGAATCAGCTAGAGAGGAGATGCTGGAATATATCCACGCCGATCTAGTCACCTCACTAGTGAATCAGCTAGAATGGAGATGCTGGGATATTTCCACGCCGATCTAGTCACCTCACCAGTGAATCGTCTAGAGTGGAGATGCTGGGATATATCCACGCTGATCTAGTCACCTCACCAGTTAATCAGCTAGAGTGGAGATGCGCGGATATATCCACGCTGATCTAGTCACCTCACCAGTGAATCGTCTAGAGTGGAGATGCTGGGATATATCCACACCGATCTAGTCACCTCAGCAGTGAATCAGCTAGACTGGTGATGCTGGGATATATCCACGCCGATCTAGTCACCTCACCAGTGAATCAGCTAGAGTGGAGATGCTGGAATATATCCACGCCGATCTAGTCACCTCACCAGTGAATCAGCTAGAATGGAGATGCTGGGATATATCCACGCCAATCTAGTCACCTCACCAGAGAATCAGCTAGAGTGGAGATGCTGGGATATATCCACGCCGATCTAGTCACCTCACCAGTGAATCAGCTAGAGTGGAGATGCTGGGATATATCCACGCCGATCTAGTCACCTCACCAGTGAATCAGCTAGAGTGGAGATGCTGGGATATATCCACGCTGATCTAGTCACCTCACCAGTGAATCGTCTAGAGTGGAGATGCTGGGATGTATCCACGCCGATCTAGTCACCTCACCAGTGAATCAGCTAGAATGGAGATGCTGGGATATATCCACGCCAATCTAGTCACCTCACCAGTGAATCGTCTAGAGTGGAGATGCTGGGATATATCCACGCTGATCTAGTCACCTCACCAGTTAATCAGCTAGAGTGGAGATGCGGGGATATATCCACGCTGATCTAGTCACCTCACCAGTGAATCGTCTAGAGTGGAGATGCTGGGATATATCCACGCCCATCTAGTCACCTCAGCAGTGAATCAGCTAGACTGGAGATGCTGGAATATATCCACGCCGATCTAGTCACCTCACCAGTGAATCAGCTAGACTGGAGATGCTGGAATATATCCACGCTGATCTAGTCACCTCACCAGTGAATCGTCTAGAGTGGAGATGCTGGGATATATCCGCCGATCTAGTCACCTCACCAGTGAATCAGCTAGAGTAGAGATGCTGGGATATATCCACGCTGATCTAGTCACCTCACCAGTTAATCAGCTAGAGTGGAGATGCGGGGATATATCCAAGCTGATCTAGTCACCTCACCAGTGAATCGTCTAGAGTGGAGATGCTGGGATATATCCACGCCGATCTAGTCACCTCAGCAGTGAATCAGCTAGACTGGAGATGCTGGAATATATCCACGCCGATCTAGTCACCTCACCATTGAATCAGCTAGACTGGAGATGCTGGAATATATCCACGCTGATCTAGTCACCTCACCAGTGAATCGTCTAGAGTGGAGATGCTGGGATATATCCACGCCAATCTAGTCACCTCACCAGAGAATCAGCTAGAGTGGAGATGCTGGGATATATCCACGCCGATCTAGTCACCTCACCAGTGAATCGTCTAGAGTGGAGATGCTGGGATATATCCACGCTGATCTAGTCACCTCACCAGTGAATCGTCTAGAGTGGAGATGCTGGGATATATCCACACCGATCTAGTCACCTCAGCAGTGAATCAGCTAGACTGGAGATGCTGGGATATATCCACGCCGATCTAGTCACCTCACCAGTGAATCAGCTAGAGTGGAGATGCTGGAATATATCCACGCCGATCTAGTCACCTCACCAGTGAATCAGCTAGAATGGAGATGCTGGGATATATCCACGCCAATCTAGTCACCTCACCAGGGAATCAGCTAGAGTGGAGATGCTGGGATATATCCACACCGATCTAGTCACCTCACCAGTGAATCAGCTAGAGTGGAGATGCTGGGATATATCCACGCCGATCTAGTCACCTCACCAGTGAATCAGCTAGAGTGGAGATGCTGGGATATATCCACGCTAATCTAGTCACCTCACCAGTGAATCGTCTAGAGTGGAGATGCTGGGATGTATCCACGCCGATCTAGTCACCTCACCAGTGAATCAGCTAGAATGGAGATGCTGGGATATATCCACGCCAATCTAGTCACCTCACCAGTGAATCGTCTAGAGTGGAGATGCTGGGATATATCCACGCTGATCTAGTCACCTCACCAGTTAATCAGCTAGAGTGGAGATGCGGGGATATATCCACGCTGATCTAGTCACCTCACCAGTGAATCGTCTAGAGTGGAGATGCTGGGATATATCCACGCCGATCTAGTCACCTCAGCAGTGAATCAGCTAGACTGGAGATGCTGGAATATATCCACGCCGATCTAGTCACCTCACCAGTGAATCAGCTAGACTGGAGATGCTGGAATATATCCACGCTGATCTAGTCACCTCACCAGTGAATCGTCTAGAGTGGAGATGCTGGGATATATCCGCCGATCTAGTCACCTCACCAGTGAATCAGCTAGAGTAGAGATGCTGGGATATATCCACGCTGATCTAGTCACCTCACCAGTTAATCAGCTAGAGTGGAGATGCGGGGATATATCCAAGCTGATCTAGTCACCTCACCAGTGAATCGTCTAGAGTGGAGATGCTGGGATATATCCACGCCGATCTAGTCACCTCAGCAGTGAATCAGCTAGACTGGAGATGCTGGAATATATCCACGCCGATCTAGTCACCTCACCATTGAATCAGCTAGACTGGAGATGCTGGAATATATCCACGCTGATCTAGTCACCTCACCAGTGAATCGTCTAGAGTGGAGATGCTGGGATATATCCACGCCAATCTAGTCACCTCACCAGTGAATCAGCTAGAGTGGAGATGCTGGGATATATCCACGCCGATCTAGTCACCTCACCAGTTAATCAGCTAGAGTGGAGATGCGGGGATTTATCCACGCTGATCTAGTCACCTCACAAGTGAATCGTCTAGAGTGGAGATGCTGGGATATATCCACGCCGATCTAGTCACCTCAGCAGTGAATCAGCTAGACTGGAGATGCTGGGATATATCCACGCCGATCTAGTCACCTCACCAGTGAATCAGCTAGAGTGGAGATGCTGGAATATATCCACGCCGATCTAGTCACCTCACCGGTGAATCAGCTAGAATGGAAATGCTGGGATATATCCACGCCAATCTAGTCACCTCACCAGAGAATCAGCTAGAGTGGAGATGCAGGGATATATCCACGCTGATCTAGTCACCTCACCAGTGAAACGTCTAGAGTGGGGTTGCTGGGATATATCCACGCCAATCTAGCCACCTCACCAGAGAATCAGCTAGAGTGGAGATGCTGGGATATATCCACGCCGATCTAGTCACCTCACCAGTGAATCAGCTAGAGTGGAGATGCTGGGATATATCCACGTTGATCTAGTCACCTCACCAGTGAACCGTCTAGAGTGGAGATGCTGGGATATATCCACGCCGATCTAGTCACCTCAGCAGTGAATCAGCTAGACTGGAGATGCTGGGATATATCCACACCGATCTAGTCACCTCACCAGTGAATCAGCTAGAGTGGAGATGCTGGAATATATCCACGCCGATCTAGTCACCTCACCAGTGAATCAGCTAGAATGGAGATGCTGGGATATATCCACGCCGATCTAGTCACCTCACCAGTGAATCAGCTAGAATGGAGATGCAGGGATATATCCACGCTGATCTAGTCACCTCACCAGTGAACCATCTAGAGTGGGGATGCTGGGATATATCAACACCAATCTAGTCACCTCACCAGAGAATCAGCTAGAGTGGAGATGCTGGGATATATCCACGCCGATCTAGTCACCTCACCAGTGAATAGTCTAGAATGGAGACGCTGGGATATATCCACGCCGATCTAGTCACCTCACCAGTGAATCAGCTAGAGTGGAGATGCTGGTATATATCCACACCGATCTAGTCACCTCACCAGTGAATCAGCTAGAGTGGGGATGCTGGGATATATCCACGCTGATCTAGTCACCTCACCAGTGAATCAGCTAGAGTGGAGATGCTGGGATATATCCATGCCGATCTAGTCACCTCACCAGTGAATCAGCTAGAGTGGAGATGCTGGGATATATCCACGCCGATCTAGTCACCTCACCAGTGAATCAGCTAGAATGGAGATGCTGGGATATATCCACGCCGATCTAGTCACCTCACCAGTGAATCAGCTAGAGTGGAGATGCTGGGATATATCCACGCCGATCTAGTCACCTCAGCAGTGAATCAGCTAGACTGGAGATGCTGGGATATATCCACGCCGATCTAGTCACCTCACCAGTGAATCAGCTAGAGTGGAGATGCTGGAATATATCCACGCCGATCTAGTCACCTCACCAGTGAATCAGCTAGAATAGAGATGCTGGGATATATCCACGCCAATCTAGTCACCTCACCAGAGAATCAGCTAGAGTGGAGATGCTGGGATATATCCACGCCGATCTAGTCACCTCACCAGTGAATCAGCTAGAGTGGAGATGCTGGGATATATCCACGCCGATCTAGTCACCTCACCAGTGAATCAGCTAGAGTGGAGATGCTGGGATATATCCACGCTGATCTAGTCACCTCACCAGTTAATCAGCTAGAGTGGAGATGCGGGGATATATCCACGCTGATCTAGTCACCTCACCAGTGAATCAGCTAGAGTGGAGATGCTGGGATATATCCACGCTGATCTAATCACCTCACCAGTGAATCGTCTAGAGTGGAGATGCTGGGATATATCCACGCCGATCTAGTCACCTCAGCAGTGAATCAGCTAGACTGGAGATGCTGGGATATATCCACGCCGATCTAGTCACCTCACCAGTGAATCAGCTAGAGTGGAGATGCTGGGATATATCCACGCCGATCTAGTCACCCCACCAGTGAATCAGCTACAGTGGAGATGCTGGGAAATATCCAAGCCGATCTAGTCACCTCAACAGTGAATCAGCTAGAGTGGAGATGCTGGGATATATCCACGCCGATCTAGTCACCTCAGCAGTGGATCAGCTAGAGTGGAGATGGGGGGATATATCCACGCCGATCTAGTCACCTCACCAGTGAATCAGCTAGAGTGGAGATGCTGGGATATATCCACGCCGATCTAGTCACCTCACCAGTGAATCCTCTAGAATGGAGATGCTGGGATATATCCACGCCGATCTAGTAACCTCAACAGTGAACCGTCTAGACTGGAGATGCTGGAATATATCCACGCCGATCTAGTCACCTCAGCAGTGAATCAGCTAGAGTGGAGATGCTGGGATATATCCTCGCCGATCTAGTCACCTCACCAGTGAATCGTCTAGAGTGGAGATGCTGGGATATATCCACGCTGATCTAGTCACCTCACCAGTTAATCAGCTAGAGTGGAGATGCTGGGATATATCCACGCTGATCTAGTCACCTCACCAGATAATCAGCTAGAGTGGAGATGCGGGGATATATCCACGCTGATCTAGTCACCTCACCAGTGAATCGTCTAGAGTGGAGATGCTGGGATATATCCACGCTGATCTAGTCACCTCACCAGTGAATCGTCTAGAGTGGAGATGCTGGGATATATCCACGCTGATCTAGTCACCTCACTAGTGAATCCTCTAGAATGGAGATGCTGGGATATATCCATGCCGATCTAGTAACCTCACCAGTGAACCGTCTAGACTGGAGATGCTGGAATATATCCACGCCGATCTAGTCACCTCACCAGTTAATCAGCTAGAGTGGAGATGCTGGGATATATCCACGCTGATCTAGTCACCTCAGCAGTGAATCAGCTAGAGTGGAGATGGTGGGATATATCCTCGCCGATCTAGTCACCTTACCAGTGAATTGTCTTGAGTGGAGATGCTGGAATATATCCACGCTGATCTAGTCACCTCACCAGTGAATCGTCTAGAGTGGAGATGCTGGGATATATCCACGCTGATCTAGTCACCTCACCAGTGAATCGTCTAGAGTGGAGATGCTGGGATATATCCACGCCGATCTAGTCACCTCAGCAGTGAATCAGCTAGACTGGAGATGCTGGAATATATCCACGCCGATCTAGTCACCTCACCAGTGAATCAGCTAGACTGGAGATGCTGGAATATATCCACGCTGATCTAGTCACCTCACCAGTGAATCGTTTATAGTTGAGATTCTGGGATATATCCGCCGATCTAGTCACCTCACCAGTGAATCAGCTAGAGTGGAGATGCTGGGATATATCCACGCTGATCTAGTCACCTCACCAGTTAATCAGCTAGAGTGGAGATGCGGGGATATATCCACGCTGATCTAGTCACCTCACCAGTGAATCGTCTACAGTGGAGATGCTGGGATATATCCACGCCGATCTAGTCACCTCAGCAGTGAATCAGCTAGACTGGAGATGCTGGAATATATCCACGCCGATCTAGTCACCTCACCAGTGAATCAGCTAGACTGGAGATGATGGAATCTATCCACGCTGATCTAGTCACCTCACCAGTGAATCGTCTAGAGTGGAGATGCTGGGATATATCCACGCCAATCTAGTCACCTCACCAGTGAATCAGCTAGAGTGGAGATGCTGAGATATATCCACGCTGATCTAGTCACCTCACCAGTGAATCGTCTAGAGTGGAGATGCTGGGATATATCCACGCCGATCTAGTCACCTCAGCAGTGAATCAGCTAGACTGGAGATGCTGGGATATATCCACGCTGATCTAGTCACCTCACCAGTGAATCGTCTAGAGTGGAGATGCTGGGATATATCCACGCCGATCTAGTCACCTCAGCAGTGAATCAGCTAGACTGGAGATGCTGGAATATATACACGCCGATCTAGTCACCTCACCAGTGAATCAGCTAGAGTGGAGATGCTGGAACATATCCACGCCGATCTAGTCACCTCACCAGTGAATCAGCTAGAATGGAGATGCTGGGATATATCCACGCCAATCTAGTCACCTCACCAGAGAATCAGCTAGAGTGGAGATGCTGGGATATATCCACGCCGATCTAGTCACCTCACCAGTGAATCAGCTAGAGTGGAGATGCTGGGATATATCCACGCCGATCTAGTCACCTCACCAGTGAATCAGCTAGAGTGGAGATGCTGGGATATATCCACGCTGATCTAGTCACCTCACCAGTTAATCAGCTAGAGTGGAGATGCGGGGATATATCCACGCTGATCTAGTCACCTCACCAGTGAATCGTCTAGAGTGGAGATGCTGGGATATCCACGCCGATCTAGTCACCTCAGCAGTGAATCAGCTAGACTGGAGATGCTGGGATATATCCACGCCGATCTTGTCACCTCACCAGTGAATCAGCTAGAGTGGAGATGCTGGAATATATCCACGCCGATCTAGTCACCTCACCAGTGAATCAGCTAGAATGGAGATGCTGGGATATTTCCAGCCAATCTAGTCACCTCACCAGAGAATCAGCTAGAGTGGAGATCCTGGGATATTTCCACGCCGATCTAGTCACCTCACCAGTGACTCAGCTAGAGTGGAGATGCTGGGATATATCCACGCCGATCTAGTCACCTCACCAGTGAATCAGCTAGAGTGGAGATGCTGGGATATATCCACGCTGATCTTGTCACCTCACCAGTGAATCGTCTAGAGTGGAGATGCTGGGATATATCCACGTCGATCTAGTCACCTCAGCAGTGAATCAGCTAGACTGGAGATGCTGGGATATATCCACGCCGATCTAGTCACCTCACCAGTGAATCAGCTAGAGTGGAGATGCTGGGATATATCCATGCCGATCTAGTCACCTCAGCAGTGAATCAGCTAGACTGGAGATGCTGGGATATATCCACACCAATCTAGTCACCTCACCAGTGAATTGTCTAGAGTGGAGATGCTGGGATATATCCACGCCGATCTAGTCACCTCACCAGTGAATCAGCTAGAATGGAGATGCTGGGATATATCCACGCCAATCTAGTCACCTCACCAGTGAATCGTCTAGAGTGGAGATGCTGGGATATATCCACGCTGATCTAGTCACCTCACCAGTTAATCAGCTAGAGTGGAGATGCGGGGATATATCCACGCTGATCTAGTCACCTCACCAGTGAATCGTCTAGAGTGGAGATGCTGGGATATATCCACGCCGATCTAGTCACCTCAACAGTGAATCAGCTAGACTGGAGATGCTGGAATATATCCACGCCGATCTATTCACCTCAACAGTGAATCAGCTAGACTGGAGATGCTGGAATATATCCACGCTGATCTAGTCACCTCACCAGTGAATCGTCTAGAGTGGAGATGCTGGGATATATCCGCCGATCTAGTCACCTCACCAGTGAATCAGCTAGAGTGGAGATGCTGGGATATATCCACGCTGATCTAGTCACCTCACCAGTTAATCAGCTAGAGTAGAGATGCGGGGATATATCCACGCTGATCTAGTCACCGCACCAGTGAATCGTCTAGAGTGGAGATGCTGGGATATATCCACGCCGATCTAGTCACCTCAGCAGTGAATCAGCTAGACTGGAGATGCTGGAATATATCCACGCCGATCTAGTCACCTCACCAGTGAATCAGCTAGACTGGAGATGCTGGAATATATCCACGCTGATCTAGTCACCTCACCAGTGAATCGTCTAGAGTGGAGATGCTGGGATATATCCACGCCAATCTAGTCACCTCACCAGTGAATCAGCTAGAGTGGAGATGCTGGGATATATCCACGCTGATCTAGTCACCTCACCAGTTAATCAGCTATAGTGGAGATGCGGGGATATATCCACACTGATCTAGTCACCTCACCAGTGAATCGTCTAGAGTGGAGATGCTGGGATATATCCACGCCGATCTAGTCACCTCAGCAGTGAATCAGCTAGACTGGAGATGCAGGGATATATCCACGCCGATCTAGTCACCTCACCAGTGAATCAGCTAGAGAGGAGATGCTGGAATATATCCACGCCGATCTATTCACCTCACCAGTGAATCAGCTAGAATGGAGATGCTGGGATATATCCACGCCAATCTAGTCACCTCACCAGAGAATCAGCTAGAGTGGAGATGCTGGGATATATCCACGCCAATCTAGTCACCTCACCAGTGAATCGTCTAGAGTGGAGATGCTGGGATATATCCACGCTGATCTAGTCACCTCACCAGTTAATCAGCTAGAGTGGAGATGCGGGGATATATCCACGCCGATCTAGTCACCTCACCAGTGAATCGCCTAGAGTGGAGATGCTGGGATATATCCACGCCGATCTAGTCACCTCAGCAGTGAATCAGCTAGACTGGAGATGCTGGGATATATCCACGCCGATCTAGTCACCTCACCAGTGAATCAGCTAGAGTGGAGATGCTGGAATATATCCACGCCGATCTAGTCACCTCACCAGTGAATCAGCTAGAGTGGGGATGCTGGGATATATCCACGCCAATCTAGTCACCTCACCAGAGAATCAGCTAGAGTGGAGATGCTGGGATATATCCACGCCGATCTAGTCACCTCACCAGTGAATAGTCTAGAATGGAGATGCTGGGATATATCCACGCCGATCTAGTCACCTCACCAGTGAATCAGCTAGAGTGGAGATGCTGGGATATATCCACGCCGATCTAGTCACCTCACCAGTGAATCGTCTAGAGTGGAGATGCTGGAATATATCCACGCCGATCTAGTCACCTCAGCAGTGAATCAGCTAGAGTGGAGATGCTGGGATATCTCCTCGCCGATCTAGTCACCTCACCAGTGAATCAGCTAGAGTGGAGATGCTGGGATATATCCATGCCGATCTAGTCACCTCACCAGTGAATCAGCTAGAGTGGAGATGCTGGGATATATCCACGCCGATCTAGTCACCTCACCAGTGAATCCTCTAGAATGGAGATTCTGGGATATATCCTCGCCGATCTAGTCACCTCAGCAGTGAATCAGCTAGAGTGGAGATGCTGGGATATATCCACGCCGATCTAGTCACCTCACCAGTGAATCAGCTAGAGTGGAGATGCTGGGATATATCCACGCTGATCTAGTCACCTCACCAGTGAATCAGCTAGAGTGGAGATGCTGGGATATATCCACGCCGATCTAGTCACCTCACCAGTGAATCAGCTAGAGTGGGGATGTTGGGATATATCCACACCGATCTAGTCACCTCACCAGTGAATCAGCTAGAGTGGAGATGCTGGGATATATCCACGCTGATCTAGTCACCTCACCAGTGAATCAGCTAGAGTGGGGATGCTGGGATATATCCACGCCGATCTAGTCACCTCACCAGTGCATCAGCTAGAATGGAGATGCTGGGATATATCCTCGCCGATCTAGTCACCTCACCAGTGAATCAGCTAGAGTGGGGATGCTGGGATATATCCACGCCGATCTAGTCACCTCACCAGTGAATCAGCTAGGGTGGAGATGCTGGAATATATCCACGCCGATCTAGTCACCTCACCAGTGAACCGTCTAGAGTGGAGATGCTGGGATATATCCACGCCGATCTAGTCACCTCACCAGTGAATCGTCTAGAGTGGAGATGCTGGGATATATCCACGCCGATCTAGTCACCTCAGCAGTGAATCAGCTAGACTGGAGATGCTGGAATATATTCACGCCGATCTAGTCACCTCACCAGTGAATCAGCTAGACTGGAGATGCTGGAATATATCCACGCTGATCTAGTCACCTCACCAGTGAATCGTCTAGAGTGGAGATGCTGGGATATATCCACGCCAATCTAGTCACCTCACCAGTGAATCAGCTAGAGTGGAGATGCTGGGATATATCCACGCTGATCTAGTCACCTCACCAGTTAATCAGCTATAGTGGAGATGCGGGGATATATCCACACTGATCTAGTCACCTCACCAGTGAATCGTCTAGAGTGGAGATGCTGGGATATATCCACGCCGATCTAGTCACCTCAGCAGTGAATCAGCTAGACTGGAGATGCAGGGATATATCCACGCCGATCTAGTCACCTCACCAGTGAATCAGCTAGAGAGGAGATGCTGGAATATATCCACGCCGATCTATTCACCTCACCAGTGAATCAGCTAGAATGGAGATGCTGGGATATATCCACGCCAATCTAGTCACCTCACCAGAGAATCAGCTAGAGTGGAGATGCTGGGATATATCCACGCCAATCTAGTCACCTCACCAGTGAATCGTCTAGAGTGGAGATGCTGGGATATATCCACGCTGATCTAGTCACCTCACCAGTTAATCAGCTAGAGTGGAGATGCGGGGATATATCCACGCCGATCTAGTCACCTCACCAGTGAATCGTCTAGAGTGGAGATGCTGGGATATATCCACGCCGATCTAGTCACCTCAGCAGTGAATCAGCTAGACTGGAGATGCTGGGATATATCCACGCCGATCTAGTCACCTCACCAGTGAATCAGCTAGAGTGGAGATGCTGGAATATATCCTCGCCGATCTAGTCACCTCACCAGTGAACCGTCTAGAGTGGGGATGCTGGGATATATCCACGCCAATCTAGTCACCTCACCAGAGAATCAGCTAGAGTGGAGATGCTGGGATATATCCACGCCGATCTAGTCACCTCACCAGTGAATAGTCTAGAATGGAGATGCTGGGATATATCCACGCCGATCTAGTCACCTCACCAGTGAATCAGCTAGAGTGGAGATGCTGGGATATATCCACGCCGATCTAGTCACCTCACCAGTGAATCGTCTAGAGTGGAGATGCTGGAATATATCCACGCCGATCTAGTCACCTCAGCAGTGAATCAGCTAGAGTGGAGATGCTGGGATATCTCCTCGCCGATCTAGTCACCTCACCAGTGAATCAGCTAGAGTGGAGATGCTGGGATATATCCATGCCGATCTAGTCACCTCACCAGTGAATCAGCTAGAGTGGAGATGCTGGGATATATCCACGCCGATCTAGTCACCTCACCAGTGAATCCTCTAGAATGGAGATGCTGGGATATATCCTCGCCGATCTAGTCACCTCAGCAGTGAATCAGCTAGAGTGGAGATGCTGGGATATATCCACACCGATCTAGTCACCTCACCAGTGAATCAGCTAGAGTGGAGATGCTGGGATATATCCACGCTGATCTAGTCACCTCACCAGTGAATCAGCTAGAGTGGAGATGCTGGGATATATCCACGCCGATCTAGTCACCTCACCAGTGAATCAGCTAGAGTGGGGATGTTGGGATATATCCACACCGATCTAGTCACCTCACCAGTGAATCAGCTAGAGTGGAGATGCTGGGATATATCCACGCTGATCTAGTCACCTCACCAGTGAATCAGCTAGAGTGGGGATGCTGGGATATATCCACGCCGATCTAGTCACCTCACCAGTGCATCAGCTAGAATGGAGATGCTGGGATATATCCTCGCCGATCTAGTCACCTCACCAGTGAATCAGCTAGAGTGGGGATGCTGGGATATATCCACGCCGATCTAGTCACCTCACCAGTGAATCAGCTAGGGTGGAGATGCTGGAATATATCCACGCCGATCTAGTCACCTCACCAGTGAACCGTCTAGAGTGGAGATGCTGGGATATATCCACGCCGATCTAGTCACCTCACCAGTGAATCGTCTAGAGTGGAGATGCTGGGATATATCCACGCTGATCTAGTCACCTCACCAGTGAATCGTCTAGAGTGGAGATGCTGGGATATATCCACGCCGATCTAGTCACCTCAGCAGTGAATCAGCTAGACTGGAGATGCTGGAATATATCCACGCCGATCTAGTCACCTCAGCAGTGAATCAGCTAAACTGGAGATGCTGGAATATATCCACGCTGATCTAGTCACCTCACCAGTGAATCAGCTAGACTGGAGATGCTGGGATATATCCATGGCGATCTAGTCACCTCAGCAGTGAATCGTCTAGAGTGGAGATGCTGGGATATATCCACGCTGATCTAGTCACCTCACCAGTGAATCGTCTAGAGTGGAGATGCTGGGATATATCCACGCTGATCTAGTCACCTCACCAGTGAATCCTCTAGAATGGAGATGCTGGGATATATCCACGCCGATCTAGTAACCTCACCAGTGAACCGTCTAGACTGGAGATGCTGGAATATATCCACGCCGATCTAGTCACTTCACCAGTGAATCAGCTAGAGTAGAGATGCTGGGATATATCCACGCCGATCTAGTCACCTCACCAGTGAATCAGCTAGACTGGAGATGCTGGAATATATCCACGCTGATCTAGTCACCTCACCAGTGAATCGTCTAGAGTGGAGATGCTGGGATATATCCACGCCAATCTAGTCACCTCACCAGTGAATCAGCTGGAGTGGAGATGCTGGGATATATCCACGCTGATCTAGTCACCTCACCAGTTAATCAGCTAAAGTGGAGATGCGGGGATATATCCACGCTGATCTAGTCACCTCACCAGTGAATCCTCTAGAATGGAGATGCTGGGATATATCCACGCCGATCTAGTAACCTCACCAGTGCACCGTCTAGACTGGAGATGCTGGAATATATCCACGCCGATCTAGTCACCTCACCAGTGAATCAGCTAGAGTGGAGATGCTGGGATATATCCACGCTGATCTAGTCACCTCAGCAGTGAATCAGCTAGAGTGGAGATCCTGGGATATATCCTCGCCGATCTAGTCACCTCACCAGTGAATTGTCTAGAGTGGAGATGCTGGGATATATCCACGCTGATCTAGTCACCTCACCAGTTAATCAGCTAGAGTGGAGATGCAGGGATATATACACGCTGATCTAGTCACCTCACCAGTGAATCGTCTAGAGTGGAGATGCTGGGATATATCCACGCCGATCTAGTCACCTCACCAGTGAATCAGCTAGACTGGAGATGCTGGAATATATCCACGCTGCTCTAGTCACCTCACCAGTGAATCGTCTAGAGTGGAGATGCTGGGATATATCCGCCGATCTAGTCACCTCACCAGTGAATCAGATAGAGTGGAGATGCTGGGATATATCCACGCTGATCTAGTCACCATACCAGTGAATCGTCTAGAGTGGAGATGCTGGGATATATCCATGCCGATCTAGTCACCTCAGCAGTGAATCAGCTAGACTGGAGATGCTGGGATATATCCACGCCGATCTAGTCACCTCACCAGTGAATTAGCTAGAGTGGAGATGCTGGAATATATCCACGCCGATCTTGTCAACTCACCAGTGAATCAGCTGGAATGGAGATGCTGGGATATATCCACGCCAATCTAGTCACCTCACCAGAGAATCAGCTAGAGTGGAGATGCTGGAATATATCCACGCCGATCTAGTCACCTCACCAGTGAATCAGCTAAAGTGGAGATGCTGGGATATATCCACGCTGATCTAGTCACCTCAGCAGTGAATCAGCTAGAGTGGAGATGCTGGGATATATCCTCGCCGATCTAGTCACCTCACCAGTGAATCGTCTTGAGTGGAGATGCTGGGATATATCAACGCTGATCTAGTCACCTCACCAGTGAATAGTCTAGAGTGGAGATGCTGGGATATATCCACGCTGATCTAGTCACCTCACCAGTGAATCGTCTAGAGTGGAGATGCTGGGATATATCCACGCCGATCTAGGCACCTCACCAGTGAATCAGATAGAGTGGAGATGCTGGGATATATCCACGCTGATCTAGTCACCTCAGCAGTGAATCAGCTAGAGTGGAGATGCTGGGATATATCCTCACCGATCTAGTCACCTCACCAGTGAATCGTCTAGAGTGGAGATGCTGGGATATATCCACGCTGATCTAGTCACCTCACCAGTGAATCAGCTAGAGTGGAGATGCTGGGATATATCCACGATGATCTAGTCACCTCAGCAGTGAATCAGCTAGAGTGGAGATCCTGGGATATATCCTCGCCGATCTAGTCACCTCACCAGTGAATTGTCTAGAGTGGAGATGCTGGGATATATCCACGCTGATCTAGTCACCTCACCAGTTAATCAGCTAGAGTGGAGATGCAGGGATATATACACGCCGATCTAGTCACCTCACCAGTGAATCGTCTAGAGTGGAGATGCTGGGATATATCCACGCCGATCTAGTCACCTCACCAGTGAATCAGCTAGACTGGAGATGCTGGAATATATCCACGCTGCTCTAGTCACCTCACCAGTGAATCGTCTAGAGTGGAGATGCTGGGATATATCCGCCGATCTAGTCACCTCACCAGTGAATCAGCTAGAGTGGAGATGCTGGGATATATCCACGCTGATCTAGTCACCATACCAGTGAATCGTCTAGAGTGGAGATGCTGGGATATATCCATGCCGATCTAGTCACCTCAGCAGTGAATCAGCTAGACTGGAGATGCTGGGATATATCCACGCCGATCTAGTCACCTCACCAGTGAATTAGCTAGAGTGGAGATGCTGGAATATATCCACGCCGATCTTGTCAACTCACCAGTGAATCAGCTGGAATGGAGATGCTGGGATATATCCACGCCAATCTAGTCACCTCACCAGAGAATCAGCTAGAGTGGAGATGCTGGAATATATCCACGCCGATCTAGTCACCTCACCAGTGAATCAGCTAAAGTGGAGATGCTGGGATATATCCACGCTGATCTAGTCACCTCAGCAGTGAATAAGCTAGAGTGGAGATGCTGGGATATATCCTCGCCGATCTAGTCACCTCACCAGTGAATCGTCTTGAGTGGAGATGCTGGGATATATCAACGCTGATCTAGTCACCTCACCAGTGAATAGTCTAGAGTGGAGATGCTGGGATATATCCACGCTGATCTAGTCACCTCACCAGTGAATCGTCTAGAGTGGAGATGCTGGGATATAT
Source organism: Phyllobates terribilis (assembly GCF_046119375.1). Taxonomy (NCBI): domain Eukaryota; kingdom Metazoa; phylum Chordata; class Amphibia; order Anura; family Dendrobatidae; genus Phyllobates; species Phyllobates terribilis. The sequence goes on along the minus strand of NW_027362764.1, from coordinate 319,546,592 downwards.
CCACGCCGATCTAGTCACCTCACCAGTGAATCAGATAGAGTGGAGATGCTGGGATATATCCACGCTGATCTAGTCACCTCAGCAGTGAATCAGCTAGAGTGGAGATGCTGGGATATATCCTCACCGATCTAGTCACCTCACCAGTGAATCGTCTAGAGTGGAGATGCTGGGATATATCCACGCTGATCTAGTCACCTCACCAGTTAATCAACTAGAGTGGAGATGCTGGGATATATCCACGCTGATCTAGTCACCTCACCAGTTAATCAGCTGGAGTGGAGATGCGGGGATATATCCACACTGATCTAGTCACCTCACCAGTGAATCGTCTAGAGTGGAGATGCTGGGATATATCCACGCCGATCTAGTCACCTCAGCAGTGAATCAGCTAGACTGGAGATGCTGGAATATATCCACGCCGATCTAGTCACCTCAGCAGTGAATCAGCTAGACTGGAGATGCTGGAATATATCCACGCTGATGTAGTCACCTCACCAGTGAATCAGCTAGACTGGAGATGCTGGGATATATCCATGCCGATCTAGTCACCTCAGCAGTGAATCGTCTAGAGTGGAGATGCTGGGATATATCCACGCTGATCTAGTCACCTCACCAGTGAATCGTCTAGAGTGGAGATGCTGGGATATATCCACGCTGATCTAGTCACCTCACCAGTGAATCCTCTAGAATGGAGATGCTGGGATATATCCACGCCGATCTACTAAACTCACCAGTGAACCGTCTAGACTGCAGATGCTGGAATATATCCACGCCGATCTAGTCACCTCAGCAGTGAATCAGCTAGAGTGGAGATGCTGGGATATATCCTCGCCGATCTAGTCACCTCACCAGTGAATCGTCTAGAGTGGAGATGCTGGGATATATCCACGCTGATCTAGTCACCTCACCAGTTAATCAGCTAGAGTGGAGATGCTGGGATATATCCACGCTGATCTAGTCACCTCACCAGTTAATCAGCTAGAGTGGAGATGCGGGGATATATCCACGCTGATCTAGTCACCTCACCAGTGAATCGTCTAAAGTGGAGATGCTGGGATATATCCACGCCGATCTAGTCACCTCAGCAGTGAATCAGCTAGACTGGAGATGCTGAAATATATCCACGCCGATCTAGTCACCTCAGCAGTGAATCAGCTAGACTGGAGATGCTGGGATATATCCTCGCCGATCTAGTCACCTCACCAGTGAATCGTCTAGAGTGGAGATGCTGGGATATATCCACGCTGATCTAGTCACCTCACCAGTTAATCAGCTAGAGTGGAGATGCTGGGATATATCCACGCTGATCTAGTAACCTCACCAGTTAATCAGCTAGAGTGGAGATGCGGGGATATATCCACGCTGATCTAGTCACCTCACCAGTGAATCAGCTAGAGTGGGGATGCTGGGATATATCCACGCCGATCTAGTCACCTCACCAGTGCATCAGCTAGAATGGAGATGCTGGGATATATCCTCGCCGATCTAGTCACCTCACCAGTGAATCAGCTAGAGTGGGGATGCTGGGATATATCCACGCCGATCTAGTCACCTCACCAGTGAATCAGCTAGGGTGGAGATGCTGGAATATATCCACGCCGATCTAGTCACCTCACCAGTGAACCGTCTAGAGTGGAGATGCTGGGATATATCCACGCCGATCTAGTCACCTCACCAGTGAATCGTCTAGAGTGGAGATGCTGGGATATATCCACGCTGATCTAGTCACCTCACCAGTGAATCGTCTAGAGTGGAGATGCTGGGATATATCCACGCCGATCTAGTCACCTCAGCAGTGAATCAGCTAGACTGGAGATGCTGGAATATATCCACGCCGATCTAGTCACCTCAGCAGTGAATCAGCTAAACTGGAGATGCTGGAATATATCCACGCTGATCTAGTCACCTCACCAGTGAATCAGCTAGACTGGAGATGCTGGGATATATCCATGGCGATCTAGTCACCTCAGCAGTGAATCGTCTAGAGTGGAGATGCTGGGATATATCCACGCTGATCTAGTCACCTCACCAGTGAATCGTCTAGAGTGGAGATGCTGGGATATATCCACGCTGATCTAGTCACCTCACCAGTGAATCCTCTAGAATGGAGATGCTGGGATATATCCACGCCGATCTAGTAACCTCACCAGTGAACCGTCTAGACTGGAGATGCTGGAATATATCCACGCCGATCTAGTCACTTCACCAGTGAATCAGCTAGAGTAGAGATGCTGGGATATATCCACGCCGATCTAGTCACCTCACCAGTGAATCAGCTAGACTGGAGATGCTGGAATATATCCACGCTGATCTAGTCACCTCACCAGTGAATCGTCTAGAGTGGAGATGCTGGGATATATCCACGCCAATCTAGTCACCTCACCAGTGAATCAGCTGGAGTGGAGATGCTGGGATATATCCACGCTGATCTAGTCACCTCACCAGTTAATCAGCTAAAGTGGAGATGCGGGGATATATCCACGCTGATCTAGTCACCTCACCAGTGAATCCTCTAGAATGGAGATGCTGGGATATATCCACGCCGATCTAGTAACCTCACCAGTGCACCGTCTAGACTGGAGATGCTGGAATATATCCACGCCGATCTAGTCACCTCACCAGTGAATCAGCTAGAGTGGAGATGCTGGGATATATCCACGCTGATCTAGTCACCTCAGCAGTGAATCAGCTAGAGTGGAGATCCTGGGATATATCCTCGCCGATCTAGTCACCTCACCAGTGAATTGTCTAGAGTGGAGATGCTGGGATATATCCACGCTGATCTAGTCACCTCACCAGTTAATCAGCTAGAGTGGAGATGCAGGGATATATACACGCTGATCAAGTCACCTCACCAGTGAATCGTCTAGAGTGGAGATGCTGGGATATATCCACGCCGATCTAGTCACCTCACCAGTGAATCAGCTAGACTGGAGATGCTGGAATATATCCACGCTGCTCTAGTCACCTCACCAGTGAATCGTCTAGAGTGGAGATGCTGGGATATATCCGCCGATCTAGTCACCTCACCAGTGAATCAGCTAGAGTGGAGATGCTGGGATATATCCACGCTGATCTAGTCACCATACCAGTGAATCGTCTAGAGTGGAGATGCTGGGATATATCCATGCCGATCTAGTCACCTCAGCAGTGAATCAGCTAGACTGGAGATGCTGGGATATATCCACGCCGATCTAGTCACCTCACCAGTGAATTAGCTAGAGTGGAGATGCTGGAATATATCCACGCCGATCTTGTCAACTCACCAGTGAATCAGCTGGAATGGAGATGCTGGGATATATCCACGCCAATCTAGTCACCTCACCAGAGAATCAGCTAGAGTGGAGATGCTGGAATATATCCACGCCGATCTAGTCACCTCACCAGTGAATCAGCTAAAGTGGAGATGCTGGGATATATCCACGCTGATCTAGTCACCTCAGCAGTGAATCAGCTAGAGTGGAGATGCTGGGATATATCCTCGCCGATCTAGTCACCTCACCAGTGAATCGTCTTGAGTGGAGATGCTGGGATATATCAACGCTGATCTAGTCACCTCACCAGTGAATAGTCTAGAGTGGAGATGCTGGGATATATCCACGCTGATCTAGTCACCTCACCAGTGAATCGTCTAGAGTGGAGATGCTGGGATATATCCACGCCGATCTAGTCACCTCACCAGTGAATCAGATAGAGTGGAGATGCTGGGATATATCCACGCTGATCTAGTCACCTCAGCAGTGAATCAGCTAGAGTGGAGATGCTGGGATATATCCTCACCGATCTAGTCACCTCACCAGTGAATCGTCTAGAGTGGAGATGCTGGGATATATCCACGCTGATCTAGTCACCTCACCAGTGAATCAGCTAGAGTGGAGATGCTGGGATATATCCACGATGATCTAGTCACCTCAGCAGTGAATCAGCTAGAGTGGAGATCCTGGGATATATCCTCGCCGATCTAGTCACCTCACCAGTGAATTGTCTAGAGTGGAGATGCTGGGATATATCCACGCTGATCTAGTCACCTCACCAGTTAATCAGCTAGAGTGGAGATGCAGGGATATATACACGCCGATCTAGTCACCTCACCAGTGAATCGTCTAGAGTGGAGATGCTGGGATATATCCACGCCGATCTAGTCACCTCACCAGTGAATCAGCTAGACTGGAGATGCTGGAATATATCCACGCTGCTCTAGTCACCTCACCAGTGAATCGTCTAGAGTGGAGATGCTGGGATATATCCGCCGATCTAGTCACCTCACCAGTGAATCAGCTAGAGTGGAGATGCTGGGATATATCCACGCTGATCTAGTCACCATACCAGTGAATCGTCTAGAGTGGAGATGCTGGGATATATCCATGCCGATCTAGTCACCTCAGCAGTGAATCAGCTAGACTGGAGATGCTGGGATATATCCACGCCGATCTAGTCACCTCACCAGTGAATTAGCTAGAGTGGAGATGCTGGAATATATCCACGCCGATCTTGTCAACTCACCAGTGAATCAGCTGGAATGGAGATGCTGGGATATATCCACGCCAATCTAGTCACCTCACCAGAGAATCAGCTAGAGTGGAGATGCTGGAATATATCCACGCCGATCTAGTCACCTCACCAGTGAATCAGCTAAAGTGGAGATGCTGGGATATATCCACGCTGATCTAGTCACCTCAGCAGTGAATAAGCTAGAGTGGAGATGCTGGGATATATCCTCGCCGATCTAGTCACCTCACCAGTGAATCGTCTTGAGTGGAGATGCTGGGATATATCAACGCTGATCTAGTCACCTCACCAGTGAATAGTCTAGAGTGGAGATGCTGGGATATATCCACGCTGATCTAGTCACCTCACCAGTGAATCGTCTAGAGTGGAGATGCTGGGATATATCCACGCCGATCTAGTCACCTCACCAGTGAATCAGATAGAGTGGAGATGCTGGGATATATCCACGCTGATCTAGTCACCTCAGCAGTGAATCAGCTAGAGTGGAGATGCTGGGATATATCCTCACCGATCTAGTCACCTCACCAGTGAATCGTCTAGAGTGGAGATGCTGGGATATATCCACGCTGATCTAGTCACCTCACCAGTTAATCAACTAGAGTGGAGATGCTGGGATATATCCACGCTGATCTAGTCACCTCACCAGTTAATCAGCTGGAGTGGAGATGCGGGGATATATCCACACTGATCTAGTCACCTCACCAGTGAATCGTCTAGAGTGGAGATGCTGGGATATATCCACGCCGATCTAGTCACCTCAGCAGTGAATCAGCTAGACTGGAGATGCTGGAATATATCCACGCCGATCTAGTCACCTCAGCAGTGAATCAGCTAGACTGGAGATGCTGGAATATATCCACGCTGATGTAGTCACCTCACCAGTGAATCAGCTAGACTGGAGATGCTGGGATATATCCATGCCGATCTAGTCACCTCAGCAGTGAATCGTCTAGAGTGGAGATGCTGGGATATATCCACGCTGATCTAGTCACCTCACCAGTGAATCGTCTAGAGTGGAGATGCTGGGATATATCCACGCTGATCTAGTCACCTCACCAGTGAATCCTCTAGAATGGAGATGCTGGGATATATCCACGCCGATCTACTAAACTCACCAGTGAACCGTCTAGACTGCAGATGCTGGAATATATCCACGCCGATCTAGTCACCTCAGCAGTGAATCAGCTAGAGTGGAGATGCTGGGATATATCCTCGCCGATCTAGTCACCTCACCAGTGAATCGTCTAGAGTGGAGATGCTGGGATATATCCACGCTGATCTAGTCACCTCACCAGTTAATCAGCTAGAGTGGAGATGCTGGGATATATCCACGCTGATCTAGTCACCTCACCAGTTAATCAGCTAGAGTGGAGATGCGGGGATATATCCACGCTGATTTAGTCACCTCACCAGTGAATCGTCTAAAGTGGAGATGCTGGGATATATCCACGCCGATCTAGTCACCTCAGCAGTGAATCAGCTAGACTGGAGATGCTGAAATATATCCACGCCGATCTAGTCACCTCAGCAGTGAATCAGCTAGACTGGAGATGCTGGGATATATCCTCGCCGATCTAGTCACCTCACCAGTGAATCGTCTAGAGTGGAGATGCTGGGATATATCCACGCTGATCTAGTCACCTCACCAGTTAATCAGCTAGAGTGGAGATGCTGGGATATATCCACGCTGATCTAGTAACCTCACCAGTTAATCAGCTAGAGTGGAGATGCGGGGATATATCCACGCTGATCTAGTCACCTCACCAGTGAATCGTCTAGAGTGGATATGCTGGGATATATCCACGCTGATCTAGTCACCTCAGCAGTGAATCAGCTAGACTGGAGATGCTGGAATATATCCACGCCGATCTAGTCACCTCAGCAGTGAATCAGCTAGACTGGAGATGCTGGAATATATCCACGCTGATCTAGTCACCTCACCAGTGAATCAGCTAGACTGGAGATGCTGGGATATATCCATGCCGATCTAGTCACCTCAGCAGTGAATCGTCTAGAGTGGAGATGCTGGGATATATCCACGCTGATCTAGTCACCACACCAGTGAATCGTCTAGAGTGGAGATGCTGGGATATATCCACGCTGATCTAGTCACCTCACCAGTGAATCCTCTAGAATGGAGATGCTGGGATATATCCACGCCGATCTAGTAACCACACCAGTGAACCGTCTAGACTGGAGATGCTGGAATATATCCACGCCGATCTAGTCACCTCACCAGTGAATCAGCTAGAGTGGAGATGCTGGGATATATCCACGCTGATCTAGTCACCTCAGCAGTGAATCAGCTAGAGTGGAGATGGTGGGATATATCCTCGCCGATCTAGTCACCTCACCAGTGAATTGTCTTGAGTGGAGATGCTGGGATATATACACGCTGATCTAGTCACCTCACCAGTGAATCGTCTAGAGTGGAGATGCTGGGATATATCCACGCTGATCTAGTCACCTCACCAGTGAATCGTCTAGAGTGGAGATGCTGGGATATCTCCACGCCGATCTAGTCACCTCAGCAGTGAATCAGCTAGACTGAAGATGCTGGAATATATCCACGCCGATCTAGTCACCTCACCAGTGAATCAGCTAGACTGGAGATGCTGGAATATATCCACGCTGATCTAGTCACCTCACCAGTGAATCGTCTAGAGTGGAGATGCTGGGATATATCCGCCGATCTAGTCACCTCACCAGTGAATCAGCTAGAGTGGAAATGCTGGGATATATCCACGCTGATCTAGTCACCTCACCAGTTAATCTGCTAGAGTGGAGATGCGGGGATATATCCACGCCGATCTAGTCACCTCAGCAGTGAATCAGCTAGACTGGAGATGCTGGGATATATGCACGCTGATCTAGTCACCTCACCAGTTAATCGTCTAGAGTGGAGATGCTGGGATATATCCACGCCGATCTAGTCACCTCAGCAGTGAATCAGCTAGAATGGAGATGCTGGAATATATCCACACCGATCTAGTCAACTCACCAGTGAATCAGCTAGAGTGGAGATGCTGGAACATATCCACGCCGATCTAGTCACCTCACCAGTGAATCAGCTAGAATGGAGATGCTGGGATATATCCACGCCAATCTAGTCACCTCACCAGAGAATCAGCTAGAGTGGAGATGCTGGGATATATCCACGCCGATCTAGTCACCTCACCAGTGAATCAGCTAGAGTGGAGATGCTGGGATATATCCACGCCGATCTAGTCACCTCACCAGTGATTCAGCTAGAGTGGAGATGCTGGGATATATCCACGCTGATCTAGTCACCTCACCAGTTAATCAGCTAGAGTGGAGATGCGGGGATATATCCACGCTGATCTAGTCACCTCACCAGTGAATCGTCTAGAGTGGAGATGCTGGGATATATCCACGCCGATCTAGTCACCTCAGCAGTGAATCAGCTAGACTGGAGATGCTGGGATATATCCACGCCGATCTAGTCACCTCACCAGTGAATCAGCTAGAGTGGAGATGCTGGAATATATCCACGCCGATCTAGTCACCTCACCAGTGAATCAGCTAGAATGGAGATGCTGGGATATTTCCAGCCAATCTAGTCACCTCACCAGAGAATCAGCTAGAGTGGAGATGCTGGGATATATCCACGCCGATCTAGTCACCTCACCAGTGACTCAGCTAGAGTGGAGATGCTGGGATATATCCACGCCGATCTAGTCACCTCAGCAGTGAATCAGCTAGACTGGAGATGCTGGAATATATCCACGCCGATCTAGTCACCTCACCAGTGAATCAGCTAGACTGGAGATTCTGGAATATATACACGCTGATCTAGTCACCTCACCAGTGAATCGTCTAGAGTGGAGATGCTGGGATATATCCGCCGATCTAGTCACCTCACCAGTGAATCAGCTAGAGTGGAGATGCTGGGATATATCCACGCTGATCTAGTCACCTCACCAGTTAATCAGCTAGAGTGGAGATGCGGGGATATATCCACGCTGATCTAGTCACCGCACCAGTGAATCGTCTAGAGTGGAGATGCTGGGATATATCCACGCGGATCTAGTCACCTCAGCAGTGAATCAGCTAGACTGGAGATGTTGGAATATATCCACGCCGATCTAGTCACCTCACCAGTGAATCAGCTAGACTGGAGATGCTGGATAATATCCACGCTGATCTAGTCACCTCACCAGTGAATCGTCTAGAGTGGAGATGCTGGGATATATCCGCCGATCTAGTCACCTCACCAGTGAATCAGCTAGAGTGGAGATGCTGGGATATATCCACGCTGATCTAGTCACCTCACCAGTTAATCAGCTAGAGTGGAGATGCGGGGATATATCCACGCTGATCTAGTCACCGCACCAGTGAATCGTCTAGAGTGGAGATGCTGGGATATATCCACGCCGATCTAGTCACCTCACCAGAGAATCAGCTAGAGTGGAGATGCTGGGATATATCCACGCCAATCTAGTCACCTCACCAGTGAATCGTCTAGAGTGGAGATGCTGGGATATATCCACGCTGATCTAGTCACCTCACCAGTTAATCAGCTAGAGTGGAGATGCGGGGATATATCCACGCCGATCTAGTCACCTCACCAGTGAATCGTCTAGAGTGGAGATGCTGGGATATATCCACGCCGATCTAGTCACCTCAGCAGTGAATCAGCTAGACTGGAGATGCTGGGATATATCCACGCCGATCTAGTCACCTCACCAGTGAATCAGCTAGAGTGGAGATGCTGGAATATATCCTCGCCGATCTAGTCACCTCACCAGTGAACCGTCTAGAGTGGGGATGCTGGGATATATCCACGCCAATCTAGTCACCTCACCAGAGAATCAGCTAGAGTGGAGATGCTGGGATATATCCACGCCGATCTAGTCACCTCACCAGTGAATAGTCTAGAATGGAGATGCTGGGATATATCCACGCCGATCTAGTCACCTCACCAGTGAATCAGCTAGAGTGGAGATGCTGGGATATATCCACGCCGATCTAGTCACCTCACCAGTGAATCGTCTAGAGTGGAGATGCTGGAATATATCCACGCCGATCTAGTCACCTCAGCAGTGAATCAGCTAGAGTGGAGATGCTGGGATATCTCCTCGCCGATCTAGTCACCTCACCAGTGAATCAGCTAGAGTGGAGATGCTGGGATATATCCATGCCGATCTAGTCACCTCACCAGTGAATCAGCTAGAGTGGAGATGCTGGGATATATCCACGCCGATCTAGTCACCTCACCAGTGAATCCTCTAGAATGGAGATGCTGGGATATATCCTCGCCGATCTAGTCACCTCAGCAGTGAATCAGCTAGAGTGGAGATGCTGGGATATATCCACACCGATCTAGTCACCTCACCAGTGAATCAGCTAGAGTGGAGATGCTGGGATATATCCACGCTGATCTAGTCACCTCACCAGTGAATCAGCTAGAGTGGAGATGCTGGGATATATCCACGCCGATCTAGTCACCTCACCAGTGAATCAGCTAGAGTGGGGATGTTGGGATATATCCACACCGATCTAGTCACCTCACCAGTGAATCAGCTAGAGTGGAGATGCTGGGATATATCCACGCTGATCTAGTCACCTCACCAGTGAATCAGCTAGAGTGGGGATGCTGGGATATATCCACGCCGATCTAGTCACCTCACCAGTGCATCAGCTAGAATGGAGATGCTGGGATATATCCTCGCCGATCTAGTCACCTCACCAGTGAATCAGCTAGAGTGGGGATGCTGGGATATATCCACGCCGATCTAGTCACCTCACCAGTGAATCAGCTAGGGTGGAGATGCTGGAATATATCCACGCCGATCTAGTCACCTCACCAGTGAACCGTCTAGAGTGGAGATGCTGGGATATATCCACGCCGATCTAGTCACCTCACCAGTGAATCGTCTAGAGTGGAGATGCTGGGATATATCCACGCTGATCTAGTCACCTCACCAGTGAATCGTCTAGAGTGGAGATGCTGGGATATATCCACGCCGATCTAGTCACCTCAGCAGTGAATCAGCTAGACTGGAGATGCTGGAATATATCCACGCCGATCTAGTCACCTCAGCAGTGAATCAGCTAAACTGGAGATGCTGGAATATATCCACGCTGATCTAGTCACCTCACCAGTGAATCAGCTAGACTGGAGATGCTGGGATATATCCATGGCGATCTAGTCACCTCAGCAGTGAATCGTCTAGAGTGGAGATGCTGGGATATATCCACGCTGATCTAGTCACCTCACCAGTGAATCGTCTAGAGTGGAGATGCTGGGATATATCCACGCTGATCTAGTCACCTCACCAGTGAATCCTCTAGAATGGAGATGCTGGGATATATCCACGCCGATCTAGTAACCTCACCAGTGAACCGTCTAGACTGGAGATGCTGGAATATATCCACGCCGATCTAGTCACTTCACCAGTGAATCAGCTAGAGTAGAGATGCTGGGATATATCCACGCCGATCTAGTCACCTCACCAGTGAATCAGCTAGACTGGAGATGCTGGAATATATCCACGCTGATCTAGTCACCTCACCAGTGAATCGTCTAGAGTGGAGATGCTGGGATATATCCACGCCAATCTAGTCACCTCACCAGTGAATCAGCTGGAGTGGAGATGCTGGGATATATCCACGCTGATCTAGTCACCTCACCAGTTAATCAGCTAAAGTGGAGATGCGGGGATATATCCACGCTGATCTAGTCACCTCACCAGTGAATCCTCTAGAATGGAGATGCTGGGATATATCCACGCCGATCTAGTAACCTCACCAGTGCACCGTCTAGACTGGAGATGCTGGAATATATCCACGCCGATCTAGTCACCTCACCAGTGAATCAGCTAGAGTGGAGATGCTGGGATATATCCACGCTGATCTAGTCACCTCAGCAGTGAATCAGCTAGAGTGGAGATCCTGGGATATATCCTCGCCGATCTAGTCACCTCACCAGTGAATTGTCTAGAGTGGAGATGCTGGGATATATCCACGCTGATCTAGTCACCTCACCAGTTAATCAGCTAGAGTGGAGATGCAGGGATATATACACGCTGATCTAGTCACCTCACCAGTGAATCGTCTAGAGTGGAGATGCTGGGATATATCCACGCCGATCTAGTCACCTCACCAGTGAATCAGCTAGACTGGAGATGCTGGAATATATCCACGCTGCTCTAGTCACCTCACCAGTGAATCGTCTAGAGTGGAGATGCTGGGATATATCCGCCGATCTAGTCACCTCACCAGTGAATCAGATAGAGTGGAGATGCTGGGATATATCCACGCTGATCTAGTCACCATACCAGTGAATCGTCTAGAGTGGAGATGCTGGGATATATCCATGCCGATCTAGTCACCTCAGCAGTGAATCAGCTAGACTGGAGATGCTGGGATATATCCACGCCGATCTAGTCACCTCACCAGTGAATTAGCTAGAGTGGAGATGCTGGAATATATCCACGCCGATCTTGTCAACTCACCAGTGAATCAGCTGGAATGGAGATGCTGGGATATATCCACGCCAATCTAGTCACCTCACCAGAGAATCAGCTAGAGTGGAGATGCTGGAATATATCCACGCCGATCTAGTCACCTCACCAGTGAATCAGCTAAAGTGGAGATGCTGGGATATATCCACGCTGATCTAGTCACCTCAGCAGTGAATCAGCTAGAGTGGAGATGCTGGGATATATCCTCGCCGATCTAGTCACCTCACCAGTGAATCGTCTTGAGTGGAGATGCTGGGATATATCAACGCTGATCTAGTCACCTCACCAGTGAATAGTCTAGAGTGGAGATGCTGGGATATATCCACGCTGATCTAATCACCTCACCAGTGAATCGTCTAGAGTGGAGATGCTGGGATATATCCACGCCGATCTAGGCACCTCACCAGTGAATCAGATAGAGTGGAGATGCTGGGATATATCCACGCTGATCTAGTCACCTCAGCAGTGAATCAGCTAGAGTGGAGATGCTGGGATATATCCTCACCGATCTAGTCACCTCACCAGTGAATCGTCTAGAGTGGAGATGCTGGGATATATCCACGCTGATCTAGTCACCTCACCAGTGAATCAGCTAGAGTGGAGATGCTGGGATATATCCACGATGATCTAGTCACCTCAGCAGTGAATCAGCTAGAGTGGAGATCCTGGGATATATCCTCGCCGATCTAGTCACCTCACCAGTGAATTGTCTAGAGTGGAGATGCTGGGATATATCCACGCTGATCTAGTCACCTCACCAGTTAATCAGCTAGAGTGGAGATGCAGGGATATATACACGCCGATCTAGTCACCTCACCAGTGAATCGTCTAGAGTGGAGATGCTGGGATATATCCACGCCGATCTAGTCACCTCACCAGTGAATCAGCTAGACTGGAGATGCTGGAATATATCCACGCTGCTCTAGTCACCTCACCAGTGAATCGTCTAGAGTGGAGATGCTGGGATATATCCGCCGATCTAGTCACCTCACCAGTGAATCAGCTAGAGTGGAGATGCTGGGATATATCCACGCTGATCTAGTCACCATACCAGTGAATCGTCTAGAGTGGAGATGCTGGGATATATCCATGCCGATCTAGTCACCTCAGCAGTGAATCAGCTAGACTGGAGATGCTGGGATATATCCACGCCGATCTAGTCACCTCACCAGTGAATTAGCTAGAGTGGAGATGCTGGAATATATCCACGCCGATCTTGTCAACTCACCAGTGAATCAGCTGGAATGGAGATGCTGGGATATATCCACGCCAATCTAGTCACCTCACCAGAGAATCAGCTAGAGTGGAGATGCTGGAATATATCCACGCCGATCTAGTCACCTCACCAGTGAATCAGCTAAAGTGGAGATGCTGGGATATATCCACGCTGATCTAGTCACCTCAGCAGTGAATAAGCTAGAGTGGAGATGCTGGGATATATCCTCGCCGATCTAGTCACCTCACCAGTGAATCGTCTTGAGTGGAGATGCTGGGATATATCAACGCTGATCTAGTCACCTCACCAGTGAATAGTCTAGAGTGGAGATGCTGGGATATATCCACGCTGATCTAGTCACCTCACCAGTGAATCGTCTAGAGTGGAGATGCTGGGATATATCCACGCCGATCTAGTCACCTCACCAGTGAATCAGATAGAGTGGAGATGCTGGGATATATCCACGCTGATCTAGTCACCTCAGCAGTGAATCAGCTAGAGTGGAGATGCTGGGATATATCCTCACCGATCTAGTCACCTCACCAGTGAATCGTCTAGAGTGGAGATGCTGGGATATATCCACGCTGATCTAGTCACCTCACCAGTTAATCAACTAGAGTGGAGATGCTGGGATATATCCACGCTGATCTAGTCACCTCACCAGTTAATCAGCTGGAGTGGAGATGCGGGGATATATCCACACTGATCTAGTCACCTCACCAGTGAATCGTCTAGAGTGGAGATGCTGGGATATATCCACGCCGATCTAGTCACCTCAGCAGTGAATCAGCTAGACTGGAGATGCTGGAATATATCCACGCCGATCTAGTCACCTCAGCAGTGAATCAGCTAGACTGGAGATGCTGGAATATATCCACGCTGATGTAGTCACCTCACCAGTGAATCAGCTAGACTGGAGATGCTGGGATATATCCATGCCGATCTAGTCACCTCAGCAGTGAATCGTCTAGAGTGGAGATGCTGGGATATATCCACGCTGATCTAGTCACCTCACCAGTGAATCGTCTAGAGTGGAGATGCTGGGATATATCCACGCTGATCTAGTCACCTCACCAGTGAATCCTCTAGAATGGAGATGCTGGGATATATCCACGCCGATCTACTAAACTCACCAGTGAACCGTCTAGACTGCAGATGCTGGAATATATCCACGCCGATCTAGTCACCTCAGCAGTGAATCAGCTAGAGTGGAGATGCTGGGATATATCCTCGCCGATCTAGTCACCTCACCAGTGAATCGTCTAGAGTGGAGATGCTGGGATATATCCACGCTGATCTAGTCACCTCACCAGTTAATCAGCTAGAGTGGAGATGCTGGGATATATCCACGCTGATCTAGTCACCTCACCAGTTAATCAGCTAGAGTGGAGATGCGGGGATATATCCACGCTGATCTAGTCACCTCACCAGTGAATCGTCTAAAGTGGAGATGCTGGGATATATCCACGCCGATCTAGTCACCTCAGCAGTGAATCAGCTAGACTGGAGATGCTGAAATATATCCACGCCGATCTAGTCACCTCAGCAGTGAATCAGCTAGACTGGAGATGCTGGGATATATCCTCGCCGATCTAGTCACCTCACCAGTGAATCGTCTAGAGTGGAGATGCTGGGATATATCCACGCTGATCTAGTCACCTCACCAGTTAATCAGCTAGAGTGGAGATGCTGGGATATATCCACGCTGATCTAGTAACCTCACCAGTTAATCAGCTAGAGTGGAGATGCGGGGATATATCCACGCTGATCTAGTCACCTCACCAGTGAATCAGCTAGAGTGGGGATGCTGGGATATATCCACGCCGATCTAGTCACCTCACCAGTGCATCAGCTAGAATGGAGATGCTGGGATATATCCTCGCCGATCTAGTCACCTCACCAGTGAATCAGCTAGAGTGGGGATGCTGGGATATATCCACGCCGATCTAGTCACCTCACCAGTGAATCAGCTAGGGTGGAGATGCTGGAATATATCCACGCCGATCTAGTCACCTCACCAGTGAACCGTCTAGAGTGGAGATGCTGGGATATATCCACGCCGATCTAGTCACCTCACCAGTGAATCGTCTAGAGTGGAGATGCTGGGATATATCCACGCTGATCTAGTCACCTCACCAGTGAATCGTCTAGAGTGGAGATGCTGGGATATATCCACGCCGATCTAGTCACCTCAGCAGTGAATCAGCTAGACTGGAGATGCTGGAATATATCCACGCCGATCTAGTCACCTCAGCAGTGAATCAGCTAAACTGGAGATGCTGGAATATATCCACGCTGATCTAGTCACCTCACCAGTGAATCAGCTAGACTGGAGATGCTGGGATATATCCATGGCGATCTAGTCACCTCAGCAGTGAATCGTCTAGAGTGGAGATGCTGGGATATATCCACGCTGATCTAGTCACCTCACCAGTGAATCGTCTAGAGTGGAGATGCTGGGATATATCCACGCTGATCTAGTCACCTCACCAGTGAATCCTCTAGAATGGAGATGCTGGGATATATCCACGCCGATCTAGTAACCTCACCAGTGAACCGTCTAGACTGGAGATGCTGGAATATATCCACGCCGATCTAGTCACTTCACCAGTGAATCAGCTAGAGTAGAGATGCTGGGATATATCCACGCCGATCTAGTCACCTCACCAGTGAATCAGCTAGACTGGAGATGCTGGAATATATCCACGCTGATCTAGTCACCTCACCAGTGAATCGTCTAGAGTGGAGATGCTGGGATATATCCACGCCAATCTAGTCACCTCACCAGTGAATCAGCTGGAGTGGAGATGCTGGGATATATCCACGCTGATCTAGTCACCTCACCAGTTAATCAGCTAAAGTGGAGATGCGGGGATATATCCACGCTGATCTAGTCACCTCACCAGTGAATCCTCTAGAATGGAGATGCTGGGATATATCCACGCCGATCTAGTAACCTCACCAGTGCACCGTCTAGACTGGAGATGCTGGAATATATCCACGCCGATCTAGTCACCTCACCAGTGAATCAGCTAGAGTGGAGATGCTGGGATATATCCACGCTGATCTAGTCACCTCAGCAGTGAATCAGCTAGAGTGGAGATCCTGGGATATATCCTCGCCGATCTAGTCACCTCACCAGTGAATTGTCTAGAGTGGAGATGCTGGGATATATCCACGCTGATCTAGTCACCTCACCAGTTAATCAGCTAGAGTGGAGATGCAGGGATATATACACGCTGATCAAGTCACCTCACCAGTGAATCGTCTAGAGTGGAGATGCTGGGATATATCCACGCCGATCTAGTCACCTCACCAGTGAATCAGCTAGACTGGAGATGCTGGAATATATCCACGCTGCTCTAGTCACCTCACCAGTGAATCGTCTAGAGTGGAGATGCTGGGATATATCCGCCGATCTAGTCACCTCACCAGTGAATCAGCTAGAGTGGAGATGCTGGGATATATCCACGCTGATCTAGTCACCATACCAGTGAATCGTCTAGAGTGGAGATGCTGGGATATATCCATGCCGATCTAGTCACCTCAGCAGTGAATCAGCTAGACTGGAGATGCTGGGATATATCCACGCCGATCTAGTCACCTCACCAGTGAATTAGCTAGAGTGGAGATGCTGGAATATATCCACGCCGATCTTGTCAACTCACCAGTGAATCAGCTGGAATGGAGATGCTGGGATATATCCACGCCAATCTAGTCACCTCACCAGAGAATCAGCTAGAGTGGAGATGCTGGAATATATCCACGCCGATCTAGTCACCTCACCAGTGAATCAGCTAAAGTGGAGATGCTGGGATATATCCACGCTGATCTAGTCACCTCAGCAGTGAATCAGCTAGAGTGGAGATGCTGGGATATATCCTCGCCGATCTAGTCACCTCACCAGTGAATCGTCTTGAGTGGAGATGCTGGGATATATCAACGCTGATCTAGTCACCTCACCAGTGAATAGTCTAGAGTGGAGATGCTGGGATATATCCACGCTGATCTAGTCACCTCACCAGTGAATCGTCTAGAGTGGAGATGCTGGGATATATCCACGCCGATCTAGTCACCTCACCAGTGAATCAGATAGAGTGGAGATGCTGGGATATATCCACGCTGATCTAGTCACCTCAGCAGTGAATCAGCTAGAGTGGAGATGCTGGGATATATCCTCACCGATCTAGTCACCTCACCAGTGAATCGTCTAGAGTGGAGATGCTGGGATATATCCACGCTGATCTAGTCACCTCACCAGTGAATCAGCTAGAGTGGAGATGCTGGGATATATCCACGATGATCTAGTCACCTCAGCAGTGAATCAGCTAGAGTGGAGATCCTGGGATATATCCTCGCCGATCTAGTCACCTCACCAGTGAATTGTCTAGAGTGGAGATGCTGGGATATATCCACGCTGATCTAGTCACCTCACCAGTTAATCAGCTAGAGTGGAGATGCAGGGATATATACACGCCGATCTAGTCACCTCACCAGTGAATCGTCTAGAGTGGAGATGCTGGGATATATCCACGCCGATCTAGTCACCTCACCAGTGAATCAGCTAGACTGGAGATGCTGGAATATATCCACGCTGCTCTAGTCACCTCACCAGTGAATCGTCTAGAGTGGAGATGCTGGGATATATCCGCCGATCTAGTCACCTCACCAGTGAATCAGCTAGAGTGGAGATGCTGGGATATATCCACGCTGATCTAGTCACCATACCAGTGAATCGTCTAGAGTGGAGATGCTGGGATATATCCATGCCGATCTAGTCACCTCAGCAGTGAATCAGCTAGACTGGAGATGCTGGGATATATCCACGCCGATCTAGTCACCTCACCAGTGAATTAGCTAGAGTGGAGATGCTGGAATATATCCACGCCGATCTTGTCAACTCACCAGTGAATCAGCTGGAATGGAGATGCTGGGATATATCCACGCCAATCTAGTCACCTCACCAGAGAATCAGCTAGAGTGGAGATGCTGGAATATATCCACGCCGATCTAGTCACCTCACCAGTGAATCAGCTAAAGTGGAGATGCTGGGATATATCCACGCTGATCTAGTCACCTCAGCAGTGAATAAGCTAGAGTGGAGATGCTGGGATATATCCTCGCCGATCTAGTCACCTCACCAGTGAATCGTCTTGAGTGGAGATGCTGGGATATATCAACGCTGATCTAGTCACCTCACCAGTGAATAGTCTAGAGTGGAGATGCTGGGATATATCCACGCTGATCTAGTCACCTCACCAGTGAATCGTCTAGAGTGGAGATGCTGGGATATATCCACGCCGATCTAGTCACCTCACCAGTGAATCAGATAGAGTGGAGATGCTGGGATATATCCACGCTGATCTAGTCACCTCAGCAGTGAATCAGCTAGAGTGGAGATGCTGGGATATATCCTCACCGATCTAGTCACCTCACCAGTGAATCGTCTAGAGTGGAGATGCTGGGATATATCCACGCTGATCTAGTCACCTCACCAGTTAATCAACTAGAGTGGAGATGCTGGGATATATCCACGCTGATCTAGTCACCTCACCAGTTAATCAGCTGGAGTGGAGATGCGGGGATATATCCACACTGATCTAGTCACCTCACCAGTGAATCGTCTAGAGTGGAGATGCTGGGATATATCCACGCCGATCTAGTCACCTCAGCAGTGAATCAGCTAGACTGGAGATGCTGGAATATATCCACGCCGATCTAGTCACCTCAGCAGTGAATCAGCTAGACTGGAGATGCTGGAATATATCCACGCTGATGTAGTCACCTCACCAGTGAATCAGCTAGACTGGAGATGCTGGGATATATCCATGCCGATCTAGTCACCTCAGCAGTGAATCGTCTAGAGTGGAGATGCTGGGATATATCCACGCTGATCTAGTCACCTCACCAGTGAATCGTCTAGAGTGGAGATGCTGGGATATATCCACGCTGATCTAGTCACCTCACCAGTGAATCCTCTAGAATGGAGATGCTGGGATATATCCACGCCGATCTACTAAACTCACCAGTGAACCGTCTAGACTGCAGATGCTGGAATATATCCACGCCGATCTAGTCACCTCAGCAGTGAATCAGCTAGAGTGGAGATGCTGGGATATATCCTCGCCGATCTAGTCACCTCACCAGTGAATCGTCTAGAGTGGAGATGCTGGGATATATCCACGCTGATCTAGTCACCTCACCAGTTAATCAGCTAGAGTGGAGATGCTGGGATATATCCACGCTGATCTAGTCACCTCACCAGTTAATCAGCTAGAGTGGAGATGCGGGGATATATCCACGCTGATTTAGTCACCTCACCAGTGAATCGTCTAAAGTGGAGATGCTGGGATATATCCACGCCGATCTAGTCACCTCAGCAGTGAATCAGCTAGACTGGAGATGCTGAAATATATCCACGCCGATCTAGTCACCTCAGCAGTGAATCAGCTAGACTGGAGATGCTGGGATATATCCTCGCCGATCTAGTCACCTCACCAGTGAATCGTCTAGAGTGGAGATGCTGGGATATATCCACGCTGATCTAGTCACCTCACCAGTTAATCAGCTAGAGTGGAGATGCTGGGATATATCCACGCTGATCTAGTAACCTCACCAGTTAATCAGCTAGAGTGGAGATGCGGGGATATATCCACGCTGATCTAGTCACCTCACCAGTGAATCGTCTAGAGTGGATATGCTGGGATATATCCACGCTGATCTAGTCACCTCAGCAGTGAATCAGCTAGACTGGAGATGCTGGAATATATCCACGCCGATCTAGTCACCTCAGCAGTGAATCAGCTAGACTGGAGATGCTGGAATATATCCACGCTGATCTAGTCACCTCACCAGTGAATCAGCTAGACTGGAGATGCTGGGATATATCCATGCCGATCTAGTCACCTCAGCAGTGAATCGTCTAGAGTGGAGATGCTGGGATATATCCACGCTGATCTAGTCACCACACCAGTGAATCGTCTAGAGTGGAGATGCTGGGATATATCCACGCTGATCTAGTCACCTCACCAGTGAATCCTCTAGAATGGAGATGCTGGGATATATCCACGCCGATCTAGTAACCACACCAGTGAACCGTCTAGACTGGAGATGCTGGAATATATCCACGCCGATCTAGTCACCTCACCAGTGAATCAGCTAGAGTGGAGATGCTGGGATATATCCACGCTGATCTAGTCACCTCAGCAGTGAATCAGCTAGAGTGGAGATGGTGGGATATATCCTCGCCGATCTAGTCACCTCACCAGTGAATTGTCTTGAGTGGAGATGCTGGGATATATACACGCTGATCTAGTCACCTCACCAGTGAATCGTCTAGAGTGGAGATGCTGGGATATATCCACGCTGATCTAGTCACCTCACCAGTGAATCGTCTAGAGTGGAGATGCTGGGATATCTCCACGCCGATCTAGTCACCTCAGCAGTGAATCAGCTAGACTGAAGATGCTGGAATATATCCACGCCGATCTAGTCACCTCACCAGTGAATCAGCTAGACTGGAGATGCTGGAATATATCCACGCTGATCTAGTCACCTCACCAGTGAATCGTCTAGAGTGGAGATGCTGGGATATATCCGCCGATCTAGTCACCTCACCAGTGAATCAGCTAGAGTGGAAATTCTGGGATATATCCACGCTGATCTAGTCACCTCACCAGTTAATCTGCTAGAGTGGAGATGCGGGGATATATCCACGCCGATCTAGTCACCTCAGCAGTGAATCAGCTAGACTGGAGATGCTGGGATATATGCACGCTGATCTAGTCACCTCACCAGTTAATCGTCTAGAGTGGAGATGCTGGGATATATCCACGCCGATCTAGTCACCTCAGCAGTGAATCAGCTAGAATGGAGATGCTGGAATATATCCACACCGATCTAGTCAACTCACCAGTGAATCAGCTAGAGTGGAGATGCTGGAACATATCCACGCCGATCTAGTCACCTCACCAGTGAATCAGCTAGAATGGAGATGCTGGGATATATCCACGCCAATCTAGTCACCTCACCAGAGAATCAGCTAGAGTGGAGATGCTGGGATATATCCACGCCGATCTAGTCACCTCACCAGTGAATCAGCTAGAGTGGAGATGCTGGGATATATCCACGCCGATCTAGTCACCTCACCAGTGATTCAGCTAGAGTGGAGATGCTGGGATATATCCACGCTGATCTAGTCACCTCACCAGTTAATCAGCTAGAGTGGAGATGCGGGGATATATCCACGCTGATCTAGTCACCTCACCAGTGAATCGTCTAGAGTGGAGATGCTGGGATATATCCACGCCGATCTAGTCACCTCAGCAGTGAATCAGCTAGACTGGAGATGCTGGGATATATCCACGCCGATCTAGTCACCTCACCAGTGAATCAGCTAGAGTGGAGATGCTGGAATATATCCACGCCGATCTAGTCACCTCACCAGTGAATCAGCTAGAATGGAGATGCTGGGATATTTCCAGCCAATCTAGTCACCTCACCAGAGAATCAGCTAGAGTGGAGATGCTGGGATATATCCACGCCGATCTAGTCACCTCACCAGTGACTCAGCTAGAGTGGAGATGCTGGGATATATCCACGCCGATCTAGTCACCTCAGCAGTGAATCAGCTAGACTGGAGATGCTGGAATATATCCACGCCGATCTAGTCACCTCACCAGTGAATCAGCTAGACTGGAGATTCTGGAATATATACACGCTGATCTAGTCACCTCACCAGTGAATCGTCTAGAGTGGAGATGCTGGGATATATCCGCCGATCTAGTCACCTCACCAGTGAATCAGCTAGAGTGGAGATGCTGGGATATATCCACGCTGATCTAGTCACCTCACCAGTTAATCAGCTAGAGTGGAGATGCGGGGATATATCCACGCTGATCTAGTCACCGCACCAGTGAATCGTCTAGAGTGGAGATGCTGGGATATATCCACGCGGATCTAGTCACCTCAGCAGTGAATCAGCTAGACTGGAGATGTTGGAATATATCCACGCCGATCTAGTCACCTCACCAGTGAATCAGCTAGACTGGAGATGCTGGATAATATCCACGCTGATCTAGTCACCTCACCAGTGAATCGTCTAGAGTGGAGATGCTGGGATATATCCGCCGATCTAGTCACCTCACCAGTGAATCAGCTAGAGTGGAGATGCTGGGATATATCCACGCTGATCTAGTCACCTCACCAGTTAATCAGCTAGAGTGGAGATGCGGGGATATATCCACGCTGATCTAGTCACCGCACCAGTGAATCGTCTAGAGTGGAGATGCTGGGATATATCCACGCCGATCTAGTCACCTCAGCAGTGAATCAGCTAGACTGGAGATGCTGGAATATATCAACACCGATCTAGTCACCTCACCAGTGAATCAGCTAGACTGGAGATGCTGGAATATATCCACGCTGATCTAGTCACCTCACCAGTGAATCGTCTAGAGTGGAAATGCTGGGATATATCCACGCCAATCTAGTCACCTCACCAGTAGTGTTGAGCATTCCGATACTGAAATATCGGGTATCGGCCGATATTCGCGGTATCGGAATTCCGATACTTAATTCCGATACTATTGCAATATCGTATACCGGAATCGGAAGTTCCCATAATGCAATGAGACATTTTCATTTTATTCAGCCAATGAGGATCCTAAGAAGTGTGGGCACATCCTGTTAGGCATGTAGGCATCTTAACTAATGGCATGGCTGTGATTGGCTGCTGAAATGATGTCATGATGCACTATAAAAGCCACCGCCGCCATTTTGAGCTCACTCTGCTGTGAATTCAGTTAGGGATAGGACGCTGTTGTTCTGAGGGACAGTTTTAGCTACCTATTTGCTCTATACTGCTTTACCCAAGCTACTTTCTAAATCACTGTGCCTTGCAGTGCTAGTGCACAGTTCCCTGTGCTGTTCACCGCTATCTGCAAGGTCTGTGTGTGTGAGTGCAGCTCACCCTGTAGTGTGTGCTTCAGCCAAGTCTGGTTGTAGTGCACTCAGTGTGTGTCACTGCCTCATACATTGTCCTTTTTTGCCAATTCATAATTTTTCCTGATATCTCCTATTAGTGTGGTGGTTCCATCTGTATTCAGCTAAATTGGTTCCAAACACACTATATAGGAGTAGATAGAGAATTTTTTTTCCGTCTTGCAGCACTAGTGCACAGTGCTCTGCATCTGTACTGTTCACCGCTGTCTGCAAGGTCTGGTGTGTGAGTGCAGCTCACCCTGTAGTGTGTGCT
Source organism: Phyllobates terribilis (assembly GCF_046119375.1). Classification (NCBI taxonomy): domain Eukaryota; kingdom Metazoa; phylum Chordata; class Amphibia; order Anura; family Dendrobatidae; genus Phyllobates; species Phyllobates terribilis. The sequence goes on along the minus strand of NW_027362764.1, from coordinate 319,523,125 downwards.
TCAACCCCGTCTGGTTGTAGTGCACTCAGTGTGTGTCACTGCCTCATACATTGTCCTTTATTGCCAATTCATAATTTTTCCTGATATCTCCTATTAGTGTGGTGGTTCCATCCATATTCAGCTAAATTGATTCCAAACACACTATATAGGAGTAGATAGAGGAGCCTTTCTGCAGCATTGGGCCCTGCAGCCCCAGCCAGATTAGTATTAGCCTATTTTTTGCAGCCTCATCTATTGCATTGTAGGTTACCTTCCTACATTGTAATAGCTACAAAAAGTTTGTGATACTATCGTTATTACATCTTTAGGCACATCCAGTGTCTTTTTGTGACAAAAAAAACCTAAATAAAGTTCACCAAACACTCCACTTTACAGTTGTGTAGGCCACATTAGCTCATATTAAAGTCTAGTCCACACTTTATAAAATTAGTGTTTCTTATACCTGTTAGCAGCTGTTCAGGAATAAGCACACTAAGCCCTTAGTACTTTTCTGCCTATCTTTATCAGTCTACCAAGATGAAGAAGGCAGGGAGTAAGGCATGTGGTCGTGGTCGTGGGCGTGGGCGTGGAGTTTCTGCAGGGAGAGGACGTGAGGATTCTGTGCCTGCAGGGAGAGGACGTGGGGATTCTGTGCCTGCTGCGGGCACCAGTGACTCAGCATCCCCCAGTTTTACCAGGGAACAGTCCTTTATGCGCAGCTTTGTAGGAGCTAGCCGTACCCCACTGCTGCGCGAGGACCAAATTGAAGCCGTTGTCGGATGGATGGCAGCTAACGCATCGACTTCAATTAGTTCCAGATCCTCTCAGGTCCTGAGCACTGAAGAGCACCCATCTGTCTCTTCACCACCTGCCAAATTGCCCAGGCAGTCAGAGAGCCCTGGACAGGAGCCATCTCTACTTCTGTTCTCTGAATCTCTTGGCTTGGAAAGAGGGGGCCAGCCAAGCAGAATTCGAGAATTTGAAGAAGAGGTAGTATGCAGTGATGCGCAACCGTTTTGTCTCTCTGAATCTGAAGAGGCGGGTGGGCCAGTGCCTATGGTCAGCAGCACACCTCAGTACGCATCTGATGATGAGACTCAGGTGCCACTTTCTGGTGCGTACTGTGCTGTCGAGACTACCCAGGAGAAGCAGTTGTTTGAAGAGGGTGGTGTAGATGATGAGGTCCTTGACCCATCATGGCGTGAGGGACAGGAAGGTGGTGGGAGCAGCTCTGAGGAAGAGATTCCCCGAACGGCCCAAAAAGGAGGGAGAGGGAGGGGGCAGACTTGGTTGCCTGTAGCCTCCACTTCGGCACCCATTAGGAGCATGGCTCTTCCAAAATCCAAAGCGGGCGCTCCCAAGACTTGCAGTGCCTGGTCCTTTTTTGACACAGTTGCAGATGACATTTGCTTTGTCAAATGCAAGCTGTGTAATCAGAAGGTGAAAAGAGGGAAAAGTGTCAGCAACCTCAATACCACAAATATGTGGAAACATGTGCGGACCAAGCACGTGGTGGAGTTACACAAACACACTGAAGACCTAGGCCAACCTACAGCGCCACCTACCACCTCTTCAGCTCGTGTTGTAGCCTCTTCCTCCAGCTCACACACAGCTGGTTCGGCTTCCTCACAGGATCGCCATGGAAGAATCTCTGGCACTGTTGTACAGAGACACAGTGTAATTCCACCCACAGCACCACTTTCCCAGTCATCCTCACACTCCCAGGCCAGTCTACAGCCATCGTTAGCACAGGCATGGGAGAAAAGGCGCCCATACTCGGCAAACCACCCCCGAGCACAGGCTCTGAATGCTGGCATTGCTAAACTACTGGCCCTTGAAATGCTATCATTCAGGCTGGTGGAGACTGACACATTCCGTAACTTTATGGCATTGGCAGTCCCACAATACAACGTGCCCAGCCGCTTTTATTTCAGCAGGCAAGCCGTCCCTGCCCTGCAACATCATGTGGAGGGAAAAATTAAACATGCGCTACAAAACGCCGTCAGTAGCAAGGTCCACCTGACCACTGATGCGTGGACCAGTAAGCATGGACAGGGACGATACCTTTCCCTCACTGCCCATTGGGTAAATGTTGTGGAGCCGGGTACAGATCTTGAGAGTGGCGCTGTACGTGTTCTGCCAACTCCAAGGATTGCAGGAATCCAGTCTGTACACATTGACTCCTCCTCATACTCCAGTTCCTCTGAATCAGCGCTGCAGGAGCCGTCACGGTCTACCTCCACATCGACCCGTGAACGGTTACCTGTTATGATGACCGATATGAGCACAGCCGTGGCCAAACGTCAACAGGCCGTATTAAAATTAATTTCTTTGGGGAATCGAAGCCACACAGCGCAGGAGCTCTGGAATGCCATCAAGCAGCAGAGTGACGTGTGGTTTGTGCCAGCGAATCTCCAGCCAGGCATGGTAGTGTGTGACAATGGCCGAAATCTGGTGGCAGCTCTGGGCCTAGGCAACCTCACTCACATCCCATGTCTGGCACATGTGCTCAACTTGGTCGTGCAGAGTTTTTTGAGGGACTATCCGGATCTTGATGCACTGCTTCACAAGGTCCGCATAGAGTGCGCTCACTTGCGGCGTTCCAGCAATGCAAGATCACGCATTGCAGCTCTGCAGCGCCGATTATGTCTTCCGGAACATCGCATCATATGTGACCTACCCACCAGGTGGAATTCAACGTTACATATGTTGGAGAGGTTGTGTGAGCAGCAGGCAGCAGTAATGGAGTACCAGCTGCAGCAGGCGCAAACAAGTCGCAGTGCGCGCCGTTCACACTTCACCACCACTGAGTGGGCCTCTATGAAGGACATTTGCCACGTTTTGCGTGCCTTCGATTATTCCACGCGGATGGCGAGTGCAGATGATGCACTAGTCAGCATGACTATCCCCCTTATCTGCCTGCTTGAAAAAACACTGCAAGCACTAAGGGACGAGGTTTTGGAAGAGGTGGAGGATGAGGAGTCACAAATGCCATCTGCTTCTCTACAGTCTGCGCAACGTGGTTCCTCACAAAGGCCTAGGCAGGGGACACTTTGTGAGGAGGATGAGGAGGAGTCAATGGATGAGGAAGACATCTGTCCAGAGGAGGGAGGTACACAATGCTCTAGTAGTCAGTATCTAGAGCGAGGGTGGGGTGATGCAGAGCAGGCAGAGATCACGCCTCAAGCAGGGGACAGCGTTTCTTGGCCAGTTGGCAGTCTGCAGCACATGGTTGATTTCATGCTGCAGTGCCTCAGAAACGACCGCCGCATCGCCCACATTCTCAACACGGCTGATTATTGGGTGTCCACCCTCCTAGATCCTCGCTACCGGGACAACTTACAAAGCCTCATAACACCATTGAACCGGGAGCGTAAAATGCGGGAGTACCAAGACGCACTGGTGCATTCCATCATGTTCTCCATTCCAACCGAGAGCAGTGCTGCTAGTGCTTTACAAAGCAGCTCAGTGCGTCGAGGCAGTGGAGGAAGCTCTGCACAAAGAGGGAGCAGAAGCAGCGCCTCAGCACAAGGCAAGACCAGTATGGCCGAAATGTGGCAAAGTTTTGTGTCCCCGCCGCCACAAATGTCTACACCATCACAGACAGCTCCAGTCAGCAGGAGGCAACGTTTCCGTCAGATGGTGACAGACTACATGTCTTGCCCTCTTAGTGTACTCCCAGACGGCTCTTCTCCCTTCAAGTTTTGGGTCTGTAAGCTGGATACATGGCCAGAGCTTAGTCAGTATGCACTGGAGGTGCTAGCTTGCCCTGCTGCTAGTGTATTATCGGAACGCGTCTTTAGTGCCGCAGGTGGTGTACTAACAGACCGTCGCATGCGACTATCCTCCGATAACGTTGACCGGCTTACTTTTCTCAAAATGAACAAGGCCTGGATCTCTCATGAATTTGCCAGTCCTCTTCCAGAATAAATAATTGGTTGGCAACAGTATCCAGGTCTCCTGTTCTGTTCATGTTTCTACCACCTGAACTGTAATCCCTGAGCTCCAACACCGCCAGTTGGCGCTCGGAAGTGCCATCTGCACAGTCAACACTTGCTGCCGTGTTATTGGGGTTCAGTAACGTCAGCTGTTCTCCTGCTGTGCGGACGGCAATTTCTCCTGCTTTGTCCACATCCACTGTACTACACATTTTAAAGTTGCTCGAATTACACCTCTGGCTCCTCTGTTTTCATTCTTATCCCTGGGCTCCAGCACCGCCAGTTGGCGCTCGGAAGTGCCGTCTGCACAGTCAACACTTGCTACCATGTTATTGGGGTTCAGTAACGTCAGCTGTTCCCCTGCTGTGTTCACGGCAATTTCTCCTGCTCTGTCCATATTCACTGTGCTACTTATTTAAAACTTGCTCCAATTACACCTCTGGCTCCTCCGTTTTTAGTATTTACCCTGGGCTCCAACACCGCCAGTTGGCGCTCGGAAGTGCTGTCTGCACAGTCAACACTTGCTGCCGTGTTATTGGGGTTCAGTAACGTCAGCTGTTCCCCTGCTGTGCGGACGGCAATTTCTCCTGCTCTGTCCACATTCTCACTACTACAGATTTTAAAGTTGCTCGAATTACACCTCTGGCTCCTCTGTTTTCATTCTTATCCCTGGGCTCCAGCACCGCCAGTTGGCGCTCGGAAGTGCTGTCTGCACAGTCAACACTTGCTACCATGTTATTGGGGTTCAGTAACGTCAGCTGTTCCCCTGCTGTGCGGACGGCAATTTCTCCTGCTCTGTCCACATTCTCACTACTACAGATTTTAAAGTTGCTCCAATTACACCTCTGGCTCCTCTGTTTTCATTCTTATCCCTGGGCTCCAGCACCGCCAGTTGGCGCTCGGAAGTGCCGTCTGCACAGTCAACACTTGCTGCGGTGTTATTGGGGTTCGGTAACGTCAGCTGTTCCCCTGCTGTGTTCACGGCAATTTCTCCTGCTCTGTCCATATTCACTGTGCTACTTATTTAAAACTTGCTCCAATTACACCTCTGGCTCCTCCGTTTTTAGTATTTACCCTGGGCTCCAACACCGCCAGTTGGCGCTCGGAAGTGCTGTCTGCACAGTCAACACTTGCTGCCGTGTTATTGGGGTTCAGTAACGTCAGCTGTTCTCCTGCTGTGCGGACGGCAATTTCTCCTGCTTTGTCCACATCCACTGTACTACACATTTTAAAGTTGCTCGAATTACACCTCTGGCTCCTCTGTTTTCATTCTTATCCCTGGGCTCCAGCACCGCCAGTTGGCGCTCGGAAGTGCCGTCTGCACAGTCAACACTTGCTGCGGTGTTATTGGGGTTCGGTAACGTCAGCTGTTCCCCTGCTGTGTTCACGGCAATTTCTCCTGCTCTGTCCATATTCACTGTGCTACTTATTTAAAACTTGCTCCAATTACACCTCTGGCTCCTCCGTTTTTAGTATTTACCCTGGGCTCCAATACCGCTAGTTGCTGCTCAGAAGTGCCGTCTGCACAGTCAACGCTTGCTCCAGTGTTATTGGGATTCAGTAACGTCAGCTGATCCCCAGCTGTGTGTCCGGCAAATTCTCCTGCTTTGTCCACATCCACTGTAGTACGGATTTAAAACCTCCTCCAAATACACCTCTGGCTCTTCTGTTTTTAGTATTTACCCTGGGCTCCAGCACCGCCAGCTGGTTCTCGGCAGTTCCATTGGCTCTTGTACCTTCTGCTACCCATCCGGGTTCCAGTACCGTCAGCTGGTTCTCGGCAGTGTCTTTGGCACGGGTACTCCCTCCTGCCCAGCCTGGTTCCAGCACGCCAGCTGTTTCCGGGTAGTGTCAACGTCACTTTGCCTCCAATGCGTTGTCCTGTCGTGTTGCGGTCGGGTTAGCCGACTCTATGGTGCCTGCAGTTTAGGTGACTCCTATGTGGGCTGCGGGATCTGGCAATGAAGGCTGGTTCCATAGTGCCAATAGGACAAGCACCCTCTGTAGGACTGTGGGTTTTGGTAACTGCGGCCGGCTCGCGGCCTTGAACTTTTTTTTTACATGGGTACCTTCTGCTACCCATCCGGGTTCCAGTACCGTCAGCTGGTTCTCGGCAGTGCCTTTGGATTAGGTGCCTCCTTCTCGGTATCCAAGTTCCACCAACGTCTGCTGGTCCTTGGTAGTGCTTTCTGGCACAGGTACCTCCTGCTTAGTAACCGAGTTCCAGTAACATCAGCTGGTCCTCGGTAGTTCCATTGGCTCTTGTACCTTCTGCTACCCATCCGGGTTCCAGTACCGTCAGCTGGTCCTCGGTAGTTCCTCAGCTTTCTTGTACCTTCTGCTACATTTCCAAGTTCAAGCTTTTTGAAATGGTTCTTGGTAATCACTCTGGATCTCCCTGACGAGGACCCTGAAGACGAGGACCCTGAAGACCAACCCTAAGAAGACGAGGACCCCGAAGACAATGACCCTGAAGACGAGGACCCTGAAGACCACCCCGAAGAAGACGAGGACCCTGAAGACCACCCCGAAGAAGACGAGGACCCTGAAGACCACCCCGAAGAAGACGAGGACCCCGAAGACGAGGACCCAGAAGACCAACCCGAAGAAGACGAGGACCCCGAAGACGAGGACCCCCGAAGACGACGACCCTGAAGACCACCCCGAAGAAGACCAAGAAGATGACCCTGAAGAAGTTGACCAAGAAGACAAAGAAGAGAAGACAAGCACCAAGATACAGAAAAACAAGAGACAGAAAACCAAGAAGCAGAAATACAAGAAGCTGCAGAACAAAAAGCGGAAGAACATTAAGCATAAGACTAAAAATCAGAGCAAAAGATAATATCTAAATTATAAGCAGAAGATGACTAAGCAGTGTATGGGGGTGAGTCCGTTCCTCCTCGTGGTGCCCCTGGAAAAGACCTGCTGCTGCAGGCCAAACTGAACGCGGACAAATCCTGTTGTAAATCTTTTGTGACGGGCAGAACGAAAGGTGTAATGTCCAACCTTTTATAGATAACAACTACAGGAATGCCTGTCACAAATAAGAATATGATGAAGAAGAAGAATATGAAGAAGATGAAGAAGTAGAATATGAAGAATGTAAAAAAAAGAATAATACGAAGAAGGTGAAGAAGAAGAAGGTGAAGAAGAAGTGGATGAAAAAGATGCTGAGGATGATGAAGGAGAAAGTGTGGGAGAAGTAAAAAAGAAGGTGAAGAGCATGGAAGTAGTGAAACATAAATATCTGACAAAATATAAAAATACTTAACATAGTTAATATTTCCGTAACTCAGAACATAATAAAAAAATATTAATTCCTGCTATTCCATTTGACTGGGCTAAACCTCTATGCCTTTATTGTCTCCCCCACCTCCCCCAATACATTCTACATTATTCTTAGTTGTTTTCCTTCATGTAGAAATAACCTACAAGGAAAGAAAGGGTTTATTTTAATTCCGATATTTATGTCCCATTGACTTGCATTGGTTTCCGGTATCGGAATCGGCGATATCCGATACTTTTTCGGTATCGGTCCGATCCAATCCGATCCGATATTTCCCGATATCGGAAGGTATCGCTCAACACTACTCACCAGTGAATCAGCTAGAGTGGAGATGCTGGGATATATCCACGCTGATCTAGTCACCTCACCAGTTAATCAGCTAGAGTGGAGATGCGGGGATATATCCACACTGATCTAGTCACCTCACCAGTGAATCGTCTAGAGTGGAGATGCTGGGATATATCCACGCCGATCTAGTCACCTCAGCAGTGAATCAGCCAGACTGGAGATGCTGGGATATATCCACGCCGATCTAGTCACTTCACCAGTGAATCAGCTAGAGAGGAGATGCTGGAATATATCCACGCCGATCTAGTCACCTCACCAGTGAATCAGATAGAATGGAGATGCTGGGATATATCCACGCCAATCTAGTCACCTCACCAGAGAATCAGCTAGACTGGAGATGCTGGGATATATCCACGCCGATCTAGTCACCTCACCAGTGAATCGTCTAGAGTGGAGATGCTGGGATATATCCACGCTGATCTAGTCACCTCACCAGTGAATCGTCTAGAGTGGAGATGCTGGGATATATCCACGCCGATCTAGTCACCTCAGCAGTGAATCAGCTAGACTGAAGATGCTGGAATATATCCACGCCGATCTAGTCACCTCACCAGTGAATCAGCTAGACTGGAGATGCTGGAATATATCCACGCTGATCTAGTCACCTCACCAGTGAATCGTCTAGAGTGGAGATGCTGGGATATATCCGCCGATCTAGTCACCTCACCAGTGAATCAGCTAGAGTGGAAATGCTGGGATATATCCACGCTGATCTAGTCACCTCACCAGTTAATCTGCTAGAGTGGAGATGCGGGGATATATCCACGCCGATCTAGTCACCTCAGCAGTGAATCAGCTAGACTGGAGATGCTGGGATATATCCACGCTGATCTAGTCACCTCACCAGTTAATCGTCTAGAGTGGAGATGCTGGGATATATCCACGCCGATCTAGTCACCTCAGCAGTGAATCAGCTAGAATGGAGATGCTGGAATATATCCACACCGATCTAGTCAACTCACCAGTGAATCAGCTAGAGTGGAGATGCTGGAACATATCCACGCCGATCTAGTCACCTCACCAGTGAATCAGCTAGAATGGAGATGCTGGGATATATCCACGCCAATCTAGTCACCTCACCAGAGAATCAGCTAGAGTGGAGATGCTGGGATATATCCACGCCGATCTAGTCACCTCACCAGTGAATCAGCTAGAGTGGAGATGCTGGGATATATCCACGCCGATCTAGTCACCTCACCAGTGATTCAGCTAGAGTGGAGATGCTGGGATATATCCACGCTGATCTAGTCACCTCACCAGTTAATCAGCTAGAGTGGAGATGCGGGGATATATCCACGCTGATCTAGTCACCTCACCAGTGAATCGTCTAGAGTGGAGATGCTGGGATATATCCACGCCGATCTAGTCACCTCAGCAGTGAATCAGCTAGACTGGAGATGCTGGGATATATCCACGCCGATCTAGTCACCTCACCAGTGAATCAGCTAGAGTGGAGATGCTGGAATATATCCACGCCGATCTAGTCACCTCACCAGTGAATCAGCTAGAATGGAGATGCTGGGATATTTCCAGCCAATCTAGTCACCTCACCAGAGAATCAGCTAGAGTGGAGATGCTGGGATATATCCACGCCGATCTAGTCACCTCACCAGTGACTCAGCTAGAGTGGAGATGCTGGGATATATCCACGCCGATCTAGTCACCTCAGCAGTGAATCAGCTAGACTGGAGATGCTGGAATATATCCACGCCGATCTAGTCACCTCACCAGTGAATCAGCTAGACTGGAGATTCTGGAATATATACACGCTGATCTAGTCACCTCACCAGTGAATCGTCTAGAGTGGAGATGCTGGGATATATCCGCCGATCTAGTCACCTCACCAGTGAATCAGCTAGAGTGGAGATGCTGGGATATATCCACGCTGATCTAGTCACCTCACCAGTTAATCAGCTAGAGTGGAGATGCGGGGATATATCCACGCTGATCTAGTCACCGCACCAGTGAATCGTCTAGAGTGGAGATGCTGGGATATATCCACGCCGATCTAGTCACCTCAGCAGTGAATCAGCTAGACTGGAGATGCTGGAATATATCCACGCCGATCTAGTCACCTCACCAGTGAATCAGCTAGACTGGAGATGCTGGATAATATCCACGCTGATCTAGTCACCTCACCAGTGAATCGTCTAGAGTGGAGATGCTGGGATATATCCGCCGATCTAGTCACCTCACCAGTGAATCAGCTAGAGTGGAGATGCTGGGATATATCCACGCTGATCTAGTCACCTCACCAGTTAATCAGCTAGAGTGGAGATGCGGGGATATATCCACGCTGATCTAGTCACCGCACCAGTGAATCGTCTAGAGTGGAGATGCTGGGATATATCCACGCCGATCTAGTCACCTCAGCAGTGAATCAGCTAGACTGGAGATGCTGGAATATATCAACGCCGATCTAGTCACCTCACCAGTGAATCAGCTAGACTGGAGATGCTGGAATATATCCACGCTGATCTAGTCACCTCACCAGTGAATCGTCTAGAGTGGAGATGCTGGGATATATCCACGCCAATCTAGTCACCTCACCAGTGAATCAGCTAGAGTGGAGATGCTGGGATATATCCACGCTGATCTAGTCACCTCATCAGTTAATCAGCTAGAGTGGAGATGCGGGGATATATCCACACTGATCTAGTCACCTCACCAGTGAATCGTCTAGAGTGGAGATGCTGGGATATATCCACGCCGATCTAGTCACCTCAGCAGTGAATCAGCTAGAGTGGAGATGCTGGGATATATCCACGCTAATCTAGTCACCTCACCAGTGAATCGTCTAGAGTGGAGATGCTGGGATGTATCCACGCCGATCTAGTCACCTCACCAGTGAATCAGCTAGAATGGAGATGCTGGGATATATCCACGCTGATCTAGTCACCTCACCAGTTAATCAGCTAGAGTGGAGATGCGCGGATATATCCACGCTGATCTAGTCACCTCACCAGTGAATCGTCTAGAGTGGAGATGCTGGGATATATCCACACCGATCTAGTCACCTCAGCAGTGAATCAGCTAGACTGGAGATGCTGGGATATATCCACGCCGATCTAGTCACCTCACCAGTGAATCAGCTAGAGTGGAGATGCTGGAATATATCCACGCCGATCTAGTCACCTCACCAGTGAATCAGCTAGAATGGAGATGCTGGGATATATCCACGCCAATCTAGTCACCTCACCAGAGAATCAGCTAGAGTGGAGATGCTGGGATATATCCACGCCGATCTAGTCACCTCACCAGTGAATCAGCTAGAGTGGAGATGCTGGGATATATCCACGCCGATCTAGTCACCTCACCAGTGAATCAGCTAGAGTGGAGATGCTGGGATATATCCACGCTGATCTAGTCACCTCACCAGTGAATCGTCTAGAGTGGAGATGCTGGGATGTATCCACGCCGATCTAGTCACCTCACCAGTGAATCAGCTAGAATGGAGATGCTGGGATATATCCACGCCAATCTAGTCACCTCACCAGTGAATCGTCTAGAGTGGAGATGCTGGGATATATCCACGCTGATCTAGTCACCTCACCAGTTAATCAGCTAGAGTGGAGATGCGGGGATATATCCACGCTGATCTAGTCACCTCACCAGTGAATCGTCTAGAGTGGAGATGCTGGGATATATCCACGCCCATCTAGTCACCTCAGCAGTGAATCAGCTAGACTGGAGATGCTGGAATATATCCACGCCGATCTAGTCACCTCACCAGTGAATCAGCTAGACTGGAGATGCTGGAATATATCCACGCTGATCTAGTCACCTCACCAGTGAATCGTCTAGAGTGGAGATGCTGGGATATATCCGCCGATCTAGTCACCTCACCAGTGAATCAGCTAGAGTAGAGATGCTGGGATATATCCACGCTGATCTAGTCACCTCACCAGTTAATCAGCTAGAGTGGAGATGCGGGGATATATCCAAGCTGATCTAGTCACCTCACCAGTGAATCGTCTAGAGTGGAGATGCTGGGATATATCCACGCCGATCTAGTCACCTCAGCAGTGAATCAGCTAGACTGGAGATGCTGGAATATATCCACGCCGATCTAGTCACCTCACCATTGAATCAGCTAGACTGGAGATGCTGGAATATATCCACGCTGATCTAGTCACCTCACCAGTGAATCGTCTAGAGTGGAGATGCTGGGATATATCCACGCCAATCTAGTCACCTCACCAGAGAATCAGCTAGAGTGGAGATGCTGGGATATATCCACGCCGATCTAGTCACCTCACCAGTGAATCGTCTAGAGTGGAGATGCTGGGATATATCCACGCTGATCTAGTCACCTCACCAGTGAATCGTCTAGAGTGGAGATGCTGGGATATATCCACACCGATCTAGTCACCTCAGCAGTGAATCAGTTAGACTGGAGATGCTGGGATATATCCACGCCGATCTAGTCACCTCACCAGTGAATCAGCTAGAGTGGAGATGCTGGAATATATCCACGCCGATCTAGTCACCTCACCAGTGAATCAGCTAGAATGGAGATGCTGGGATATATCCACGCCAATCTAGTCACCTCACCAGAGAATCAGCTAGAGTGGAGATGCTGGGATATATCCACGCCGATCTAGTCACCTCACCAGTGAATCAGCTAGAGTGGAGATGCTGGGATATATCCACGCCGATCTAGTCACCTCACCAGTGAATCAGCTAGAGTGGAGATGCTGGGATATATCCACGCTAATCTAGTCACCTCACCAGTGAATCGTCTAGAGTGGAGATGCTGGGATGTATCCACGCCGATCTAGTCACCTCACCAGTGAATCAGCTAGAATGGAGATGCTGGGATATATCCACGCCAATCTAGTCACCTCACCAGTGAATCGTCTAGAGTGGAGATGCTGGGATATATCCACGCTGATCTAGTCACCTCACCAGTTAATCAGCTAGAGTGGAGATGCGGGGATATATCCACGCAGATCTAGTCACCTCACCAGTGAATCGTCTAGAGTGGAGATGCTGGGATATATCCACGCCGATCTAGTCACCTCAGCAGTGAATCAGCTAGACTGGAGATGCTGGAATATATCCACGCCGATCTAGTCACCTCACCAGTGAATCAGCTAGTCTGGAGATGCTGGAATATATCCACGCTGATCTAGTCACCTCACCAGTGAATCGTCTAGAGTGGAGATGCTGGGATATATCCACCGATCTAGTCACCTCACCAGTGAATCAGCTAGAGTAGAGATGCTGGGATATATCCACGCTGATCTAGTCACCTCACCAGTTAATCAGCTAGAGTGGAGATGCGGGGATATATCCAAGCTGATCTAGTCACCTCACCAGTGAATCGTCTAGAGTGGAGATGCTGGGATATATCCACGCCGATCTAGTCACCTCAGCAGTGAATCAGCTAGACTGGAGATGCTGGAATATATCCACGCCGATCTAATCACCTCACCATTGAATCATCTAGACTGGAGATGCTGGAATATATCCACGCTGATCTAGTCACCTCACCAGTGAATCGTCTAGAGTGGAGATGCTGGGATATATCCACGCCAATCTAGTCACCTCACCAGTGAATCAGCTAGAGTGGAGATGCTGGGATATATCCACGCTGATCTAGTCACCTCACCAGTTAATCAGCTAGAGTGGAGATGCGGGGATTTATCCTCGCTGATCTAGTCACCTCACAAGTGAATCGTCTAGAGTGGAGATGCTGGGATATATCCACGCCGATCTAGTCACCTAAGCAGTGAATCAGCTAGACTGGAGATGCTGGGATATATCCACGCCGATCTAGTCACCTCACCAGTGAATCAGCTAGAGTGGAGATGCTGGAATATATCCACGCCGATCTAGTCACCTCACCGGTGAATCAGCTAGAATGGAAATGCTGGGATATATCCACGCCAATCTAGTCACCTCACCAGAGAATCAGCTAGAGTGGAGATGCAGGGATATATCCACGCTGATCTAGTCACCTCACCAGTGAAACGTCTAGAGTGGGGTTGCTGGGATATATCCACGCCAATCTAGCCACCTCACCAGAGAATCAGCTAGAGTGGAGATGCTGGGATATATCCACGCCGATCTAGTCACCTCACCAGTGAATCAGCTAGAGTGGAGATGCTGGGATATATCCACGTTGATCTAGTCACCTCACCAGTGAACCGTCTAGAGTGGAGATGCTGGGATATATCCACGCCGATCTAGTCACCTCAGCAGTGAATCAGCTAGACTGGAGATGCTGGGATATATCCACACCGATCTAGTCACCTCACCAGTGAATCAGCTAGAGTGGAGATGCTGGAATATATCCACGCCGATCTAGTCACCTCACCAGTGAATCAGCTAGAATGGAGATGCTGGGATATATCCACGCCGATCTAGTCACCTCACCAGGGAATCAGCTAGAATGGAGATGCAGGGATATATCCACGCTGATCTAGTCACCTCACCAGTGAACCATCTAGAGTGGGGATGCTGGGATATATCAACGCCAATCTAGTCACCTCACCAGAGAATCAGCTAGAGTGGAGATGCTGGGATATATCCACGCCGATCTAGTCACCTCACCAGTGAATAGTCTAGAATGGAGACGCTGGGATATATCCACGCCGATCTAGTCACCTCACCAGTGAATCAGCTAGAGTGGAGATGCTGGTATATATCCACGCCGATCTAGTCACCTCACCAGTGAATCAGCTAGAGTGGGGATCCTGGGATATATCCACGCTGATCTAGTCACCTCACCAGTGAATCAGCTAGAGTGGAGATGCTGGGATATATCCATGCCGATCTAGTCACCTCACCAGTGAATCAGCTAGAGTGGAGATGCTGGGATATATCCACGCCGATCTAGTCACCTCACCAGTGAATCAGCTAGAATGGAGATGCTGGGATCTATCCACGCCGATCTAGTCACCTCACCAGTGAATCAGCTAGAGTGGAGATGCTGGGATATATCCACGCCGATCTAGTCACCTCAGCAGTGAATCAGCTAGACTGGAGATGCTGGGATATATCCACGCCGATCTAGTCACCTCACCAGTGAATCAGCTAGAGTGGAGATGCTGGAATATATCCACGCCGATCTAGTCACCTCACCAGTGAATCAGCTAGAGTAGAGATGCTGGGATATATCCACGCCAATCTAGTCACCTCACCAGAGAATCAGCTAGAGTGGAGATGCTGGGATATATCCACGCCGATCTAGTCACCTCACCAGTGAATCAGCTAGAGTGGAGATGCTGGGATATATCCACGCCGATCTAGTCACCTCACCAGTGAATCAGCTAGAGTGGAGATGCTGGGATATATCCACGCTGATCTAGTCACCTCACCAGTTAATCAGCTAGAGTGGAGATGCGGGGATATATCCACGCTGATCTAGTCACCTCACCAGTGAATCAGCTAGAGTGGAGATGCTGGGATATATCCACGCTGATCTAATCACCTCACCAGTGAATCGTCTAGAGTGGAGATGCTGGGATATATCCACGCCGATCTAGTCACCTCAGCAGTGAATCAGCTAGACTGGAGATGCTGGGATATATCCACGCCGATCTAGTCACCTCACCAGTGAATCAGCTAGAGTGGAGATGCTGGAATATATCCACGCCGATCTAGTCACCTCACCAGTGAATCAGCTAGAATGGAGATGCTGGGATATATCCACGCCGATCTAGTCACCTCACCAGTGAATCAGCTAGAGTGGAGATGCTGGGATATATCCACGCTGATCTAGTCACCTCACCAGTGAACCGTCTAGAGTGGAGATGCTGGGATATATCCACGCCGATCTAGTCACCTCAGCAGTGAATCAGCTAGACTGGAGATGCTGGGATATATCCACGCTGATCTAGTCACCTCACCAGTGAATCAGCTAGAGTGGAGATGCTGGGATATATCCACGCCGATCTAGTCACCTCAGCAGTGAATCAGCTAGACTGGAGATGCTGGGATATATCCACGCCGATCTAGTCACCTCACCAGTGAATCAGCTAGAGTGGAGATGCTGGAATATATCCACGCCGATCTAGTCACCTCAACAGTGAATCAGCTAGAATGGAGATGCTGGGATATATCCACGCCGATCTAGTCACCTCACCAGTGAATCAGCTAGAATGGAGATGCAGGGATATATCCACGCTGATCTAGTCACCTCACCAGTGAACCGTCTAGAGTGGGGATGCTGGGATATATCCACGCCAATCTAGTCACCTCACCAGAGAATCAGCTAGAGTGGAGATGCTGGGATATATCCACGCCGATCTAGTCACCTCACCAGTGAATCAGCTAGAGTGGAGATGCTGGGATATATCCACGCCGATCTAGTCACCTCAGCAGTGAATCAGCTAGACTGGAGATGCTGGGATATATCCACGCTGATCTAGTCACCTCACCAGTGAATCAGCTAGAGTGGAGATGCTGGGATATATCCACGCCGATCTAGTCACCTCAGCAGTGAATCAGCTAGACTGGAGATGCTGGGATATATCCACGCCGATCTAGTCACCTCACCAGTGAATCAGCTAGAGTGGAGATGCTGGAATATATCCACGCCGATCTAGTCACCTCACCAGTGAATCAGCTAGAATGGAGATGCTGGGATATATCCACGCCGATCTAGTCACCTCACCAGTGAATCAGCTAGAATGGAGATGCAGGGATAAATCCACGCTGATCTAGTCACCTCACCAGTGAACCGTCTAGAGTGGGGATGCTGGGATATATCCACGCCAATCTAGTCACCTCACCAGAGAATCAGCTAGAGTGGAGATGCTGGGATATATCCACGCCGATCTAGTTAACTCACCAGTGAATCAGCTAGAGTGGAGATGCTGGGATATATCCACGCTGATCTTGTCACCTCACCAGTGAACCGTCTAGAGTGGAGATGCTGGGATATATCCACGCCGCTCTAGTCACCTAAGCAGTGAATCAGCTAGACTGGAGATGCTGGGATATATCCACGCCGATCTAGTCACCTCACCAGTGAATCAGCTAGAGTGGAGATGCTGGAATATATCCACGCCGATCTAGTCACCTCACCAGTGAATCAGATAGAATGGAGATGCTGGGATATATCCAAGCCGATCTAGTCACCTCACCAGTGAATCAGCTAGAATGGAGATGCAGGGATATATCCACGCTGATCTAGTCACCTCACCAGTCAACCGTCTAGAGTGGGGATGCTGGGATATATCCACGCCAATCTAGTCACCTCACCAGATAATCAGCTAGAGTGGAGATGCTGGGATATATCCACGCTGATCTAGTCACCTCACCAGTGAATAGTCTAGAATGAAGATGCTGGGATATATCCACGCCGATCTAGTCACCTCACCAGTGAATCAGCTAGAGTGGAGATGCTGGGATATATCCACGCCGATCTAGTCACCTCACCAGTGAATAAGCTAGAGTGGGGATGCTGGGATATATCCACGCTGATCTAGTCACCTCACCAGTGAATCGTCTAGAGTGGAGATGCTGGAATATATCCACGCCGATCTAGTCACCTCAGCAGTGAATCAGCTAGAGTGGAGATGCTGGGATATATCCACGCCGATCTAGTCACCTCACCAGTGAATCAGCTAGAGTGGAGATGCTGGGATATATCCACGCCGATCTAGTCACCTCACCAGTGAATCAGCTAGAGTGGAGATGCTGGGCTTTATATCCATGCCGATCTAGTCACCTCACCAGTGAATCAGCTAGAGTGGAGATGCTGGGATATATCCACGACGATCTAGTCACCTCACCAGTGAATCCTCTAGAATGGAGATGCTGGGATATATCCTCGCCGATCTAGTCACCTCAGCAGTAAATCAGCTAGAGTGGAGATGCTGGGATATATCCACGCCGATCTAGTCACCTCACCAGTGAATCAGATAGAGTGGAGATGCTGGGATATATCCACGCTGATCTAGTCACCTCACCAGTGAATCAGCTAGAGTGGAGATGCTGGGATATATCCACGCCGATCTAGTCATCTCACCAGTGAATCAGCAAGAGTGGGGATGCTGGGATATATCCACACCGATCTAGTCACCTCACCAGTGAATCAGCTAGAGTGGAGATGCTGGGATATATCCACGCTGATCTAGTCACCTCACCAGTGAATCAGCTAGAGTGGGGATGCTGGGATATATCCACGCCGATCTAGTCACCTCACCAGTGAATCAGCTAGAATGGAGATGCTGGGATATATCCTCGCCGATCTAGTCACCTCACCAGTGAATCAGCTAGAGTGGGGATGCTGGGATATATCCACGCTGATCTAGTCACCTCACCAGTGAATCAGCTAGGGTGGAGATGCTGGAATATTTCCACGCCGATCTAGTCACCTCACCATTGAACCGTCTAGAGTGGAGATGCTGGGATATATCCACGCTGATCTAGTCACCTCAGCAGTGAATCAGCTAGAATGGAGATGCTGGAATATATCCTCGCCGATCTAGTCACCTCACCAGTAAACCGTCTAGAGTGGAGATGCTGGGATATATCCTCGCCGATCTAGTCACCTCACCAGTGAATCGTCTAGAGTGGAGATGCTGGAATATATCCTCGCTGATCTAGTCACCTCACCAGTGAATCAGCTAGAGTGGAGATGCTGGGATATATCCACGCTGATCTAGTCACTTCACCAGTGAATCAGCTAGAGTGGAGATGCTGGGATATATCCACGCCGATCTAGTCACCTCACCAGTGAATCAGCTAGAATGGAGATGCTGGGATATATCCACGCCGATCTAGTCACCTCACCAGTGAATCAGCTAGAGTGGAGATGCTGGGATATATCCACGCCGATCTAGTCACCTCAACAGTGAATCAGCTAGAATGGAGATGCTGGGATATATCCACGCCGATCTAGTCACCTCACCAGTGAATCAGCTAGAATGGAGATGCTGGGATATATCCACGCCGATCTAGTCACCTCACCAGTGAATCAGCTAGAGTGGAGATGCTGGGATATATCCACGCCGATCTAGTCACCCCACCAGTGAATCAGCTACAGTGGAGTTGCTGGGAAATATCCAAGCCGATCTAGTCACCTCAACAGTGAATCAGCTAGAGTGGAGATGCTGGGATATATCCACGCCGATCTAGTCACCTCAGCAGTGGATCAGCTAGAGTGGAGATGGGGGGATATATCCACGCCGATCTAGTCACCTCACCAGTGAATCAGCTAGAGTGGAGATGCTGGGATATATCCACGCCGATCTAGTCACCTCACCAGTGAATCCTCTAGAATGGAGATGCTGGGATATATCCACACCGATCTAGTAACCTCAACAGTGAACCGTCTAGACTGGAGATGCTGGAATATATCCACGCCGATCTAGTCACCTCAGCAGTGAATCAGCTAGAGTGGAGATGCTGGGATATATCCTCGCCGATCTAGTCACCTCACCAGTGAATTGTCTAGAGTGGAGATGCTGGGATATATCCACGCTGATCTAGTCACCTCACCAGTTAATCAGCTAGAGTGGAGATGCTGGGATATATCCACGCTGATCTAGTCACCTCACCAGTTAATCAGCTAGAGTGGAGATGCAGGGATATATCCACGCTGATCTAGTCACCTCACCAGTGAATCGTCTAGAGTGGAGATGCTGGGATATATCCACGCTGATCTAGTCACCTCACTAGTGAATCCTCTAGAATGGAGATGCTGGGATATATCCATGCCGATCTAGTAACCTCACCAGTGAACCGTCTAGACTGGAGATGCTGGTATATATCCACGCCGATCTAGTCACCTCACCAGTTAATCAGCTAGAGTGGAGATGCTGGGATATATCCACGCTGATCTAGTCACCTCAGCAGTGAATCAGCTAGAGTGGAGATGGTTTGATATATCCTCGCCGATCTAGTCACCTTACCAGTGAATTGTCTTGAGTGGAGATGCTGGGATATATCCACGCTGATCTAGTCACCTCACCAGTGAATCGTCTAGAGTGGAGATGCTGGGATATATCCACGCTGATCTAGTCACCTCACCAGTGAATCGTCTAGAGTGGAGATGCTGGGATATATCCACGCCGATCTAGTCACCTCAGCAGTGAATCAGCTAGACTGGAGATGCTGGAATATATCCACGCCGATCTAGTCACCTCACCAGTGAATCAGCTAGACTGGAGATGCTGGAATATATCCACGCTGATCTAGTCACCTCACCAGTGAATCGTTTATAGTGGAGATTCTGGGATATATCCGCCGATCTAGTCACCTCACCAGTGAATCAGCTAGAGTGGAGATGCTGGGATATATCCACGCTGATCTAGTCACCTCACCAGTTAATCAGCTAGAGTGGAGATGCGGGGATATATCCACGCTGATCTAGTCACCTCACCAGTGAATCGTCTACAGTGGAGATGCTGGGATATATCCACGCCGATCTAGTCACCTCAGCAGTGAATCAGCTAGACTGGAGATGCTGGAATATATCCACGCCGATCTAGTCACCTCACCAGTGAATCAGCTAGACTGGAGATGATGGAATCTATCCACGCTGATCTAGTCACCTCACCAGTGAATCGTCTAGAGTGGAGATGCTGGGATATATCCACGCCAATCTAGTCACCTCACCAGTGAATCAGCTAGAGTGGAGATGCTGAGATATATCCACGCTGTTCTAGTCACCTCACCAGTGAATCGTCTAGAGTGGAGATGCTGGGATATATCCACGCCGATCTAGTCACCTCAGCAGTGAATCAGCTAGACTGGAGATGCTGGGATATATCCACGCTGATCTAGTCACCTCACCAGTGAATCGTCTAGAGTGGAGATGCTGGGATATATCCACGCCGATCTAGTCACCTCAGCAGTGAATCAGCTAGACTGGAGATGCTGGAATATATCCACGCCGATCTAGTCACCTCACCAGTGAATCAGCTAGAGTGGAGATGCTGGAACATATCCACGCCGATCTAGTCACCTCACCAGTGAATCAGCTAGAATGGAGATGCTGGGATATATCCACGCCAATCTAGTCACCTCACCAGAGAATCAGCTAGAGTGGAGATGCTGGGATATATCCACGCCGATCTAGTCACCTCACCAGTGAATCAGCTAGAGTGGAGATGCTGGGATATATCCACGCCGATCTAGTCACCTCACCAGTGAATCAGCTAGAGTGGAGATGCTGGGATATATCCACGCTGATCTAGTCACCTCACCAGTTAATCAGCTAGAGTGGAGATGCGGGGATATATCCACGCTGATCTAGTCACCTCACCAGTGAATCGTCTAGAGTGGAGATGCTGGGATATCCACGCCGATCTAGTCACCTCAGCAGTGAATCAGCTAGACTGGAGATGCTGGGATATATCCACGCCGATCTTGTCACCTCACCAGTGAATCAGCTAGAGTGGAGATGCTGGAATATATCCACGCCGATCTAGTCACCTCACCAGTGAATCAGCTAGAATGGAGATGCTGGGATATTTCCAGCCAATCTAGTCACCTCACCAGAGAATCAGCTAGAGTGGAGATCCTGGGATATTTCCACGCCGATCTAGTCACCTCACCAGTGACTCAGCTAGAGTGGAGATGCTGGGATATATCCACGCCGATCTAGTCACCTCACCAGTGAATCAGCTAGAGTGGAGATGCTGGGATATATCCACGCTGATCTTGTCACCTCACCAGTGAATCGTCTAGAGTGGAGATGCTGGGATATATCCACGCCGATCTAGTCACCTCAGCAGTGAATCAGCTAGACTGGAGATGCTGGGATATATCCACGCCGATCTAGTCACCTCACCAGTGAATCAGCTAGAGTGGAGATGCTGGGATATATCCATGCCGATCTAGTCACCTCAGCAGTGAATCAGCTAGACTGGAGATGCTGGGATATATCCACACCAATCTAGTCACCTCACCAGTGAATTGTCTAGAGTGGAGATGCTGGGATATATCCACGCCGATCTAGTCACCTCACCAGTGAATCAGCTAGAATGGAGATGCTGGGATATATCCACGCCAATCTAGTCACCTCACCAGTGAATCGTCTAGAGTGGAGATGCTGGGATATATCCACGCTGATCTAGTCACCTCACCAGTTAATCAGCTAGAGTGGAGATGCGGGGATATATCCACGCTGATCTAGTCACCTCACCAGTGAATCGTCTAGAGTGGAGATGCTGGGATATATCCACGCCGATCTAGTCACCTCAACAGTGAATCAGCTAGACTGGAGTTGCTGGAATATATCCACGCCGATCTAGTCACCTCAACAGTGAATCAGCTAGACTGGAGATGCTGGAATATATCCACGCTGATCTAGTCACCTCACCAGTGAATCGTCTAGAGTGGAGATGCTGGGATATATCCGCCGATCTAGTCACCTCACCAGTGAATCAGCTAGAGTGGAGATGCTGGGATATATCCACGCTGATCTAGTCACCTCACCAGTTAATCAGCTAGAGTAGAGATGCGGGGATATATCCACGCTGATCTAGTCACCGCACCAGTGAATCGTCTAGAGTGGAGATGCTGGGATATATCCACGCCGATCTAGTCACCTCAGCAGTGAATCAGCTAGACTGGAGATGCTGGAATATATCCACGCCGATCTAGTCACCTCACCAGTGAATCAGCTAGACTGGAGATGCTGGAATATATCCACGCTGATCTAGTCACCTCACCAGTGAATCGTCTAGAGTGGAGATGCTGGGATATATCCATGCCGATCTAGTAACCTCACCAGTGAACCGTCTAGACTGGAGATGCTGGAATATATCCACGCCGATCTAGTCACCTCACCAGTTAATCAGCTAGAGTGGAGATAATGGGATATATCCACGCTGATCTAGTCACCTCAGCAGTGAATCAGCTAGAGTGGAGATGGTGGGATATATCCTCGCCGATCTAGTCACCTTACCAGTGAATTGTCTTGAGTGGAGATGCTGGGATAAATCCACGCTGATCTAGTCACCTCACCAGTGAATCGTCTAGAGTGGAGATGCTGGGATATATCCACGCTGATCTAGTCACCTCACCAGTGAATCGTCTAGAGTGGAGATGCTGGGATATATCCACGCCGATCTAGTCACCTCAGCAGTGAATCAGCTAGACTGGAGATGCTGGAATATATCCACGCCGATCTAGTCACCTCACCAGTGAATCAGCTAGACTGGAGATGCTGGAATATATCCACGCTGATCTAGTCACCTCACCAGTGAATCGTTTATAGTGGAGATTCTGGGATATATCCGCCGATCTAGTCACCTCACCAGTGAATCAGCTAGAGTGGAGATGCTGGGATATATCCACGCTGATCTAGTCACCTCACCAGTGAATCGTCTACAGTGGAGATGCTGGAATATATCCACGCCGATCTAGTCACCTCACCAGTGAATCAGCTAGACTGGAGATGATGGAATCTATCCACGCTGATCTAGTCACCTCACCAGTGAATCGTCTAGAGTGGAGATGCTGGGATATATCCACGCCAATCTAGTCACCTCACCAGTGAATCAGCTAGAGTGGAGATGCTGAGATATATCCACGCTGATCTAGTCACCTCACCAGTGAATCGTCTAGAGTGGAGATGCTGGGATATATCCACGCCGATCTAGTCACCTCAGCAGTGAATCAGCTAGACTGGAGATGCTGGGATATATCCACGCTGATCTAGTCACCTCACCAGTGAATCGTCTAGAGTGGAGATGCTGGGATATATCCACGCCTATCTAGTCACCTCAGCAGTGAATCAGCTAGACTGGAGATGCTGGAATATATCCACGCCGATCTAGTCACCTCACCAGTGAATCAGCTAGAGTGGAGATGCTGGAACATATCCACGCCGATCTAGTCACCTCACCAGTGAATCAGCTAGAATGGAGATGCTGGGATATATCCACGCCAATCTAGTCACCTCACCAGAGAATCAGCTAGAGTGGAGATGCTGGGATATATCCACGCCGATCTAGTCACCTCACCAGTGAATCAGCTAGAGTGGAGATGCTGGGATATATCCACGCCGATCTAGTCACCTCACCAGTGAATCAGCTAGAGTGGAGATGCTGGGATATATCCACGCTGATCTAGTCACCTCACCAGTTAATCAGCTAGAGTGGAGATGCGGGGATATATCCACGCTGATCTAGTCACCTCACCAGTGAATCGTCTAGAGTGGAGATGCTGGGATATCCACGCCGATCTAGTCACCTCAGCAGTGAATCAGCTAGACTGGAGATGCTGGGATATATCCACGCCGATCTTGTCACCTCACCAGTGAATCAGCTAGAGTGGAGATGCTGGAATATATCCACGCCGATCTAGTCACCTCACCAGTGAATCAGCTAGAATGGAGATGCTGGGATATTTCCAGCCAATCTAGTCACCTCACCAGAGAATCAGCTAGAGTGGAGATGCTGGGATATATCCACGCCGATCTAGTCACCTCACAAGTGACTCAGCTAGAGTGGAGATGCTGGGATATATCCACGCCGATCTAGTCACCTCACCAGTGAATCAGCTAGAGTGGAGATGCTGGGATATATCCACGCTGATCTTGTCACCTCACCAGTGAATCGTCTAGAGTGGAGATGCTGGGATATATCCATGCCGATCTAGTCACCTCAGCAGTGAATCAGCTAGACTGGAGATGCTGGGATATATCCACGCCGATCTAGTCACCTCACCAGTGAATCAGCTAGAGTGGAGATGCTGGGATATATCCATGCCGATCTAGTCACCTCAGCAGTGAATCAGCTAGACTGGAGATGCTGGGATATATCCACACCAATCTAGTCACCTCACCAGTGAATTGTCTAGAGTGGAGATGCTGGGATATATCCACGCCGATCTAGTCACCTCACCAGTGAATCAGCTAGAATGGAGATGCTGGGATATATCCACGCCAATCTAGTCACCTCACCAGTGAATCGTCTAGAGTGGAGATGCTGGGATATATCCACGCTGATCTAGTCACCTCACCAGTTAATCAGCTAGAGTGGAGATGCGGGGATATATCCACGCTGATCTAGTCACCTCACCAGTGAATCGTCTAGAGTGGAGATGCTGGGATATATCCACGCCGATCTAGTCACGTCAACAGTGAATCAGCTAGACTGGAGATGCTGGAATATATCCACGCCGATCTAGTCACCTCAACAGTGAATCAGCTAGACTGGAGATGCTGGAATATATCCACGCTGATCTAGTCACCTCACCAGTGAATCGTCTAGAGTGGAGATGCTGGGATATATCCACGCCAATCTAGTCACTTCACCAGTGAATCAGCTAGAGTGGAGATGCTGGGATATATCCACGCTGATCTAGTCACCTCACCAGTTAATCAGCTATAGTGGAGATGCGGGGATATATCCACACTGATCTAGTCACCTCACCAGTGAATCGTCTAGAGTGGAGATGCTGGGATATATCCACGCCGATCTAGTCACCTCAGCAGTGAATCAGCTAGACTGGAGATGCAGGGATATATCCACGCCGATCTAGTCACCTCACCAGTGAATCAGCTAGAGAGGAGATGCTGGAATATATCCACGCCGATCTAGTCACCTCACCAGTGAATCAGCTAGAATGGAGATGCTGGGATATATCCACGCCAATCTAGTCACCTCACCAGTGAATCGTCTAGAGTGGAGATGCTGGGATATATCCACGCTGATCTAGTCACCTCACCAGTTAATCAGCTAGAGTGGAGATGCGGGGATATATCCACGCCGATCTAGTCACCTCACCAGTGAATCGTCTAGAGTGGAGATGCTGGGATATATCCACGCCGATCTAGTCACCTCAGCAGTGAATCAGCTAGACTGGAGATGCTGGGATATATCCATGCCGATCTAGTCACCTCACCAGTGAATCAGCTAGAGTTGAGATGCTGGAATATATCCACGCCGATCTAGTCACCTCACCAGTGAATCAGCTAGAATGGAGATGCTGGGATATATCCACGCCAATCTAGTCACCTCACCAGAGAATCAGCTAGAGTGGAGATGCTGGGATATATCCACGCCGATCTAGTCACCTCACCAGTGAATCAGCTAGAGTGGAGATGCTGGGATATATCCACGCCGATCTAGTCACCTCACCAGTGAATCAGCTAGAGTGGAGATGCTGGGATATATCCACGCTGATCTAGTCACCTCACCAGTGAATCGTCTAGAGTGGAGATGCTGGGATATATCCACGCCGATCTAGTCACCTCACCAGTGAATCAGCTAGAATGGAGATGCTGGGATATATCCACGCCAATCTAGTCACCTCACCAGTGAATCGTCTAGAGTGGAGATGCTGGGATATATCCACGCTGATCTAGTCACCTCACCAGTTAATCAGCTAGAGTGAAGATGCTGGGATATATCCACGCTGATATAGTCACCTCACCAGTGAATCGTCTAGAGTGGAGATGCTGGGATATATCCACGCCGATCTAGTCACCTCAGCAGTGAATCAGCTAGACTGGAGATGCTGGAATATATCCACGCCGATCTAGTCACCTCACCAGTGAATCAGCTAGACTGGAGATACTGGAATATATCCACGCTGATCTAGTCACCTCACCAGTGAATCGTCTAGAGTGGAGATGCTGGAATATATCCGCCGATCTAGTCACCTCACCAGTGAATCAGCTAGAGTGGAGATGCTGGAATATATCCACGCCGATCTAGTCACCTCACCAGTGAATCAGCTAGAATGGAGATGCTGGGATATATCCACGCCGATCTAGTCACCTCACCAGTGAATCAGCTAGAATGGAGATGCAGGGATATATCCACGCTGATCTAGTCACCTCACCCGTGAACCGTCTAGAGTGGGGATGCTGGGATATATCCACGCCAATCTAGTCACCTCACCAGAGAATCAGCTAGAGTGGAGATGCTGGGATATATCCACGCCGATCTAGTCACCTCACCAGTGAATAGTCTAGAATGGAGATGCTGGGATATATCCACGCCGATCTAGTCACCTCACCAGTGAATCAGCTAGAGTGGAGATGCTGGGATATATCCACGCCGATCTAGTCACCTCACCAGTGAATCAGCTAGAGTGGGGATGCTGGGATATATCCACGCTGATCTAGTCACCTCACCAGTGAATCGTCTAGAGTGGAGATGCTGGAATATATCCACGCCGATCTAGTCACCTCAGCAGTGAATCAGCTAGAGTGGAGATGCTGGGATATCTCCTCGCCGATCTAGTCACCTCACCAGTGAATCAGCTAGAGTGGAGATGCTGGGATATATCCACGCCGATCTAGTCACCTCACCAGTGAATCAGCTAGAGTGGAGATGCTGGGATATATCCATGCCGATCTAGTCACCTCACCAGTGAATCAGCTAGAGTGGAGATGCTGGGATATATCCACGCCGATCTAGTCACCTCACCAGTGAATCCTCTAGAATGGAGATGCTGGGATATATCCTCGCCGATCTAGTCACCTCAGCAGTGAATCAGCTAGAGTGGAGATGCTGGGATATATCCACGCCGATCTAGTCACCTCACCAGTGAATCAGCTAGAGTGGAGATGCTGGGATATATCCACGCTGATCTAGTCACCTCACCAGTGAATCAGCTAGAGTGGAGATGCTGGGATATATCCACACCGATCTAGTCACCTCACCAGTGAATCAGCTAGAGTGGGGATGTTGGGATATATCCACACCGATCTAGTCACCTCACCAGTGAATCAGCTAGAGTGGAGATGCTGGGATATATCCACGCTGATCTAGTCACCTCACCAGTGAATCAGCTAGAGTGGGGATGCTGGGATATATCCACGCCGATCTAGTCACCTCACCAGTGCATCAGCTAGAATGGAGATGCTGGGATATATCCTCGCCCATCTAGTCACCTCACCAGTGAATCAGCTAGAGTGGGGATGCTGGGATATATCCACGCCGATCTAGTCACCTCACCAGTGAATCAGCTAGGGTGGAGATGCTGGAATATATCCACGCCGATCTAGTCACCTCACCAGTGAATCAGCTAGAATGGAGATGCTGGGATATATCCACGCCAATCTAGTCACCTCACCAGTGAATCAGCTAGAGTGGAGATGCTGGGATATATCCACGCCGATCTAGTCACCTCACCAGTGAATCAGCTAGAGTGGAGATGCTGGGATATATCCACGCCGATCTAGTCACCTCACCAGTGAATAAGCTAGAGTGGGGATGCTGGGATATATCCACGCTGATCTAGTCACCTCACCAGTGAATCGTCTAGAGTGGAGATGCTGGAATATATCCACGCCGATCTAGTCACCTCAGCAGTGAATCAGCTAGAGTGGAGATGCTGGGATATATCCTCGCCGATCTAGTCACCTCACCAGTGAATCAGCTAGAGTGGAGATGCTGGGATATATCCACGCCGATCTAGTCACCTCACCAGTGAATCAGCTAGAGTGGAGATGCTGGGCTTTATATCCATGCCGATCTAGTCACCTCACCAGTGAATCAGCTAGAGTGGAGATGCTGGGATATATCCACGACGATCTAGTCACCTCACCAGTGAATCCTCTAGAATGGAGATGCTGGGATATATCCTCGCCGATCTAGTCACCTCAGCAGTAAATCAGCTAGAGTGGAGATGCTGGGATATATCCACGCCGATCTAGTCACCTCACCAGTGAATCAGCTAGAGTGGAGATGCTGGGATATATCCACGCTGATCTAGTCACCTCACCAGTGAATCAGCTAGAGTGTAGATGCTGGGATATATCCACGCCGATCTAGTCATCTCACCAGTGAATCAGCTAGAGTGGGGATGCTGGGATATATCCACACCGATCTAGTCACCTCACCAGTGAATCAGCTAGAGTGGAGATGCTGGGATATATCCACGCTGATCTAGTCACCTCACCAGTGAATCAGCTAGAGTGGGGATGCTGGGATATATCCACGCCGATCTAGTCACCTCACCAGTGAATCAGCTAGAATGGAGATGCTGGGATATATCCTCGCCGATCTAGTCACCTCACCAGTGAATCAGCTAGAGTGGGGATGCTGGGATATATCCACGCTGATCTAGTCACCTCACCAGTGAATCAGCTAGGGTGGAGATGCTGGAATATTTCCACGCCGATCTAGTCACCTCACCATTGAACCGTCTAGAGTGGAGATGCTGGGATATATCCACGCTGATCTAGTCACCTCAGCAGTGAATCAGCTAGAATGGAGATGCTGGAATATATCCTTGCCGATCTAGTCACCTCACCAGTGAACCGTCTAGAGTGGAGATGCTGGGATATATCCTCGCCGATCTAGTCACCTCACCAGTGAATCGTCTAGAGTGGAGATGCTGGAATATATCCTCGCTGATCTAGTGACCTCACCAGTGAATCAGCTAGAGTGGAGATGCTGGGATATATCCACGCTGATCTAGTCACTTCACCAGTGAATCAGCTAGAGTGGAGATGCTGGGATATATCCACGCCGATCTAGTCACCTCACCAGTGAATCAGCTAGAATGGAGATGCTGGGATATATCCACGCCGATCTAGTCACCTCACCAGTGAATCAGCTAGAGTGGAGATGCTGGGATATATCCACGCCGATCTAGTCACCTCAACAGTGAATCAGCTAGAATGGAGATGCTGGGATATATCCACGCCGATCTAGTCACCTCACCAGTGAATCAGCTAGAATGGAGATGCTGGGATATATCCACGCCGATCTAGTCACCTCACCGGTGAA
Source organism: Phyllobates terribilis (assembly GCF_046119375.1). NCBI lineage: Eukaryota > Metazoa > Chordata > Amphibia > Anura > Dendrobatidae > Phyllobates > Phyllobates terribilis. The sequence goes on along the minus strand of NW_027362764.1, from coordinate 319,493,915 downwards.
TCAGCTAGAGTGGAGATGCTGGGATATATCCACGCCGATCTAGTCACCCCACCAGTGAATCAGCTAGAGTGGAGATGCTGGGAAATATCCAAGCCGATCTAGTCACCTCAACAGTGAATCAGCTAGAGTGGAGATGCTGGGATATATCCACGCCGATCTAGTCACCTCAGCAGTGGATCAGCTAGAGTGGAGATGGGGGGATATATCCACGCCGATCTAGTCACCTCACCAGTGAATCAGCTAGAGTGGAGATGCTGGGATATATCCACGCCTATCTAGTCACCTCACCAGTGAATCCTCTAGAATGGAGATGCTGGGATATATCCACGCCGATCTAGTAACCTCACCAGTGAACCGTCTAGACTGGAGATGCTGGAATATATCCACGCCGATCTAGTCACCTCAGTAGTGAATCAGCTAGAGTGGAGATGCTGGGATATATCCTCGCCGATCTAGTCACCTCACCAGTGAATCGTCTAGAGTGGAGATGCTGGGATATATCCACGCTGATCTAGTCACCTCACCAGTTAATCAGCTAGAGTGGAGATGCTGGGATATATCCACGCTGATCTAGTCACCTCACCAGTTAATCAGCTAGAGTGGAGATGCGGGGATATATCCACGCTGATCTAGTCACCTCACCAGTGAATCGTCTAGAGTGGAGATGCTGGGATATATCCACGCTGATCTAGTCACCTCACCAGTGAATCGTCTAGAGTGGAGATGCTGGGATATATCCACGCTGATCTAGTCACCTCACTAGTGAATCCTCTAGAATGGAGATGCTGGGATATATCCATGCCGATCTAGTAACCTCACCAGTGAACCGTCTAGACTGGAGATGCTGGAATATATCCACGCCGATCTAGTCACCTCACCAGTTAATCAGCTAGAGTGGAGATGCTGGGATATATCCACGCTGATCTAGTCACCTCAGCAGTGAATCAGCTAGAGTGGAGATGGTGGGATATATCCTCGCCGATCTAGTCACCTCACCAGTGAATTGTCTTGAGTGGAGATGCTGGGATATATCCACGCTGATCTAGTCACCTCACCAGTGAATCGTCTAGAGTGGAGATGCTGGGATATATCCACGCTGATCTAGTCACCTCACCAGTGAATCGTCTAGAGTGGAGATGCTGGGATATATCCACGCCGATCTAGTCACCTCAGCAGTGAATCAGCTAGACTGGAGATGCTGGAATATATCCACGCCGATCTAGTCACCTCACCAGTGAATCAGCTAGACTGGAGATGCTGGAATATATCCACGCTGATCTAGTCACCTCACCAGTGAATCGTTTATAGTGGAGATTCTGGGATATATCCGCCGATCTAGTCACCTCACCAGTGAATCAGCTAGAGTGGAGATGCTGGGATATATCCACGCTGATCTAGTCACCTCACCAGTTAATCAGCTAGAGTGGAGATGCGGGGATATATCCACGCTGATCTAGTCACCTCACCAGTGAATCGTCTACAGTGGAGATGCTGGGATATATCCACGCCGATCTAGTCACCTCAGCAGTGAATCAGCTAGACTGGAGATGCTGGAATATATCCAGGCCGATCTAGTCACCTCACCAGTGAATCAGCTAGACTGGAGATGATGGAATCTATCCACGCTGATCTAGTCACCTCACCAGTGAATCGTCTAGAGTGGAGATGTTGGGATATATCCACGCCAATCTAGTCACCTCACCAGTGAATCAGCTAGAGTGGAGATGCTGAGATATATCCACGCTGATCTAGTCACCTCACCAGTGAATCGTCTAGAGTGGAGATGCTGGGATATATCCACGCCGATCTAGTCACCTCAGCAGTGAATCAGCTAGACTGGAGATGCTGGGATATATCCACGCTGATCTAGTCACCTCACCAGTGAATCGTCTAGAGTGGAGATGCTGGGATATATCCACGCCGATCTAGTCACCTCAGCAGTGAATCAGCTAGACTGGAGATGCTGGAATATATCCACGCCGATCTAGTCACCTCCCCAGTGAATCAGCTAGAGTGGAGATGCTGGAACATATCCACGCCGATCTAGACACCTCACCAGTGAATCAGCTAGAATGGAGATGCTGGGATATATCCACGCCAATCTAGTCACCTCACCAGAGAATCAGCTAGAGTGGAGATGCTGGGATATATCCACGCCGATCTAGTCACCTCACCAGTGAATCAGCTAGAGTGGAGATGCTGGGATATATCCACGCCGATCTAGTCACCTCACCAGTGAATCAGCTAGAGTGGAGATGCTGGGATATATCCACGCTGATCTAGTCACCTCACCAGTTAATCAGCTAGAGTGGAGATGCGGGGATATATCCACGCTGATCTAGTCACCTCACCAGTGAATCGTCTAGAGTGGAGATGCTGGGATATCCACGCCGATCTAGTCACCTCAGCAGTGAATCAGCTAGACTGGAGATGCTGGGATATATTCACGCCGATCTTGTCACCTCACCAGTGAATCAGCTAGAGTGGAGATGCTGGAATATATCCACGCCGATCTAGTCACCTCACCAGTGAATCAACTAGAATGGAGATGCTGGGATATTTCCAGCCAATCTAGTCACCTCACCAGAGAATCAGCTAGAGTGGAGATGCTGGGATATATCCACGCCGATCTAGTCACCTCACCAGTGACTCAGCTAGAGTGGAGATGCTGGGATATATCCACGCCGATCTAGTCACCTCACCAGTGAATCAGCTAGAGTGGAGATGCTGGGATATATCCACGCTGATCTAGTCACCTCACCAGTGAATCGTCTAGAGTGGAGATGCTGGGATATATCCACGCCGATCTAGTCACCTCAGCAGTGAATCAGCTAGACTGGAGATGCTGGGATATATCCACGCCGATCTAGTCACCTCACCAGTGAATCAGCTAGAGTGGAGATGCTGGGATATATCCATGCCGATCTAGTCACCTCAGCAGTGAATCAGCTAGACTGGAGATGCTGGGATATATCCACACCAATCTAGTCACCTCACCAGTGAATTGTCTAGAGTGGAGATGCTGGGATATATCCACGCCGATCTAGTCACCTCACCAGTGAATCAGCTAGAATGGAGATGCTGGGATATATCCACGCCAATCTAGTCACCTCACCAGTGAATTGTCTAGAGTGGAGATGCTGGGATATATCCACGCCGATCTAGTCACCTCACCAGTGAATCAGCTAGAGTGGAGATGCTGGGATATATCCACGCTGATCTAGTCACCTCACCAATTAATCAGCTAGAGTAGAGATGCGGGGATATATCCACGCTGATCTAGTCACCGCACCAGTGAATCGTCTAGAGTGGAGATGCTGGGATATATCCACGCCGATCTAGTCACCTCAGCAGTGAATCAGCTAGACTGGAGATGCTGGAATATATCCACGCCGATCTAGTCACCTCACCAGTGAATCAGCTAGACTGGAGATGCTGGAATATATCCACGCTGATCTAGTCACCTCACCAGTGAATCGTCTAGAGTGGAGATGCTGGGATATATCCACGCCAATCTAGTCACCTCACCAGTGAATCAGCTAGAGTGGAGATGCTGGGATATATCCACGCTGATCTAGTCACCTCACCAGTTAATCAGCTATAGTGGAGATGCGGGGATATATCCACACTGATCTAGTCACCTCACCAGTGAATCGTCTAGAGTGGAGATGCTGGGATATATCCACGACGATCTAGTCACCTCAGCAGTGAATCAGCTAGACTGGAGATGCAGGGATATATCCACGCCGATCTAGTCACCTCACCAGTGAATCAGCTAGAGAGGAGATGCTGGAATATATCCACGCCGATCTAGTCACCTCACCAGTGAATCAGCTAGAATGGAGATGCTGGGATATATCCACGCCAATCTAGTCACCTCACCAGAGAATCAGCTAGAGTGGAGATGCTGGGATATATCCACGCCAATCTAGTCACCTCACCAGTGAATCGTCTAGAGTGGAGATGCTGGGATATATCCACGCTGATCTAGTCACCTCACCAGTTAATCAGCTAGAGTGGAGATGCGGGGATATATCCACGCCGATCTAGTCACCTCACCAGTGAATCGTCTAGAGTGGAGATGCTGGGATATATCCACGCCGATCTAGTCACCTCAGCAGTGAATCAGCTAGACTGGAGATGCTGGGATATATCCACGCCGATCTAGTCACCTCACCAGTGAATCAGCTAGAGTGGAGATGCTGGAATATATCCACGCCGATCTAGTCACCTCACCAGTGAATCAGCTAGAATGGAGATGCTGGGATATATCCACGCCAATCTAGTCACCTCACCAGAGAATCAGCTAGAGTGGAGATGCTGGGATATATCCACGCCGATCTAGTCACCTCACCAGTGAATCAGCTAGAGTGGAGATGCTGGGATATATCCACGCCGATCTAGTCACCTCACCAGTGAATCAGCTAGAGTGGAGATGCTGGGATATATCCACGCTGATCTAGTCACCTCACCAGTGAATCGTCTAGAGTGGAGATGCTGGGATATATCCACGCCGATCTAGTCACCTCACCAGTGAATCAGCTAGAATGGAGATGCTGGGATATATCCACGCCAATCTAGTCACCTCACCAGTGAATCGTCTAGAGTGGAGATGTTGGGATATATCCACGCTGATCTAGTCACCTCACCAGTTAATCAGCTAGAGTGGAGATGCTGGGATATATCCACGCTGATCTAGTCACCTCACCAGTGAATCGTCTAGAGTGGAGATACTGGGATATATCCACGCCGATCTAGTCACCTCAGCAGTGAATCAGCTAGACTGGAGATGCTGGAATATATCCACGCCGATCTAGTCACCTCACCAGTGAATCAGCTAGACTGGAGATACTAGAATATATCCACGCTGATCTAGTCACCTCACCAGTGAATCGTCTAGAGTGGAGATGCTGGGATATATCCGCGGATCTAGTCACCTCACCAGTGAATCAGCTAGAGTGGAGATGCTGGAATATATCCACGCCGATCTAGTCACCTCACCAGTGAATCAGCTAGAATGGAGATGCTGGGATATATCCACGCCGATCTAGTCACCTCACCAGTGAATCAGCTAGAATGGAGATGCAGGGATATATCCACGCTGATCTAGTCACCTCACCAGTGAACCGTCTAGAGTGGGGATGCTGGGATATATCCACGCCAATCTAGTCACCTCACCAGAGAATCAGCTAGAGTGGAGATGCTGGGATATATCCACGCCGATCTAGTCACCTCACCAGTGAATCAGCTAGAGTGGAGATGCTGGGATATATCCACGCCGATCTAGTCACCTCACCAGTGAATCAGCTAGAGTGGGGATGCTGGGATATATCCACGCTGATCTAGTCACCTCACCAGTGAATCGTCTAGAGTGGAGATGCTGGAATATATCCACGCCGATCTAGTCACCTCAGCAGTGAATCAGCTAGAGTGGAGATGCTGGGATATCTCCTCGCCGATCTAGTCACCTCACCAGTGAATCAGCTAGAGTGGAGATGCTGGGATATATCCACGCCGATCTAGTCACCTCACAAGTGAATCAGCTAGAGTGGAGATGCTGGGATATATCCATGCCGATCTAGTCACCTCACCAGTGAATCAGCTAGAGTGGAGATGCTGGGATATATCCACGCCGATCTAGTCACCTCACCAGTGAATCAGCTAGAGTGGAGATGCTGGGATATATCCACGCCGATCTAGTCACCTCACCAGTGAATCAGCTAGAGTGGAGATGCTGGGATATATCCACGCTGATCTAGTCACCTCACCAGTGAATCAGCTAGAGTGGAGATGCTGGGATATATCAACGCCGATCTAGTCACCTCACCAGTGAATCAGCTAGAGTGGGGATGTTGGGATATATCCACACCGATCTAGTCACCTCACCAGTGAATCAGCTAGAGTGGAGATGCTGGGATATATCCACGCTGATCTAGTCACCTCACCAGTGAATCAGCTAGAGTGGGGATGCTGGGATATATCCACGCCGATCTAGTCACCTCACCAGTGAATCAGCTAGAATGGAGATGCTGGGATATATCCTCGCCGATCTAGTCACCTCACCAGTGAATCAGCTAGAGTGGGGATGCTGGGATATATCCACGCCGATCTAGTCACCTCACCAGTGAATCAGCTAGGGTGGAGATGCTGGAATATATCCACGCCGATCTAGTCACCTCACCAGTGAACCGTCTAGAGTGGAGATGCTGGGATATATCCACGCCGATCTAGTCACCTCAGCAGTGAATCAGCTAGACTGGAGATGCTGGGATATATCCACGCCGATCTAGTCACCTCACCAGTGAATCAGCTAGAGTGGAGATGCTGGAATATATCCACGCCGATCTAGTCACCTCACCAGTGAATCAGCTAGAATGGAGATGCTGGGATATATCCACGCCAATCTAGTCACCTCACCAGAGAATCAGCTAGAGTGGAGATGCTGGGATATATCCACGCCGATCTAGTCACCTCACCAGTGAATCAGCTAGAGTGGAAATGCTGGGATATATCCACGCCGATCTAGTCACCTCACCAGTGAATCAGCTAGAGTGGAGATGCTGGGATATATCCACGCTGATCTAGTCACCTCACCAGTGAATCGTCTAGAGTGGAGATGCTGGGATATATCCACGCCGATCTAGTCACCTCACCAGTGAATCAGCTAGAATGGAGATGCTGGGATATATCCATGCCAATCTAGTCACCTCACCAGTGAATCGTCTAGAGTGGAGATACTGGGATATATCCACGCTGATCTAGTCACCTCACCAGTTAATCAGCTAGAGTGGAGATGCGGGGATATATCCACGCTGATCTAGTCACCTCACCAGTGAATCGTCTAGAGTGGAGATGCTGGGATATATCCACGCCGATCTAGTCACCTCAGCAGTGAATCAGCTAGACTGGAGATGCTGGAATATATCCACGCCGATCTAGTCACCTCACCAGTGAATCAGCTAGACTGGAGATACTGGAATATATCCACGCTGATCTAGTCACCTCACCAGTGAATCGTCTAGAGTGGAGATGCTGGGATATATCCGCCGATCTAGTCACCTCACCAGTGAATCAGCTAGAGTGGAGATGCTGGAATATATCCACGCCGATCTAGTCACCTCACCAGTGAATCAGCTAGAATGGAGATGCTGGGATATATCCACGCCGATCTAGTCACCTCACCAGTGAACCAGCTAGAATGGAGATGCAGGGATATATCCACGCTGATCTAGTCACCTCACCAGTGAACCGTCTAGAGTGGGGATGGTGGGATATATCCACGCCAATCTAGTCACCTCACCAGAGAATCAGCTAGAGTGGAGATGCTGGGATATATCCACGCCGATCTAGTCACCTCACCAGTGAATAGTCTAGAATGGAGATGCTGGGATATATCCACACCGATCTAGTCACCTCACCAGTGAATCAGCTAGAGTGGAGATGCTGGGATATATCCACGCCGATCTAGTCACCTCACCAGTGAATCAGCTAGAGTGGGGATGCTGGGATATATCCACGCTGATCTAGTCACCTCACCAGTGAATCGTCTAGAGTGGAGATGCTGGAATATATCCACGCCGATCTATTCACCTCAGCAGTGAATCAGCTAGAGTGGAGATGCTGGGATATCTCCTCGCCGATCTAGTCACCTCACCAGTGAATCAGCTAGAGTGGAGATGCTGGGATACATCCACGCCGATCTAGTCACCTCACCAGTGAATCAGCTAGAGTGGATAAGCTGGGATATATCCATGCCGATCTAGTCACCTCACCAGTGAATCAGCTAGAGTGGAGATGCTGGGATATATCCACGCCGATCTAGTCACCTCACCAGTGAATCCTCTAGAATGGAGATGCTGGGATATATCCTCGCCGATCTAGTCACCTCAGCAGTGAATCAGCTAGAGTGGAGATGCTGGGATATATCCACGCCGATCTAGTCACCTCACCAGTGAATCAGCTAGAGTGGAGATGCTGGGATATATCCACGCTGATCTAGTCACCTCACCAGTGAATCACCTAGAGTGGAGATGCTGGGATATATCCACGCCGATCTAGTCACCTCACCAGTGAATCAGCTAGAGTGGGGATGTTGGGATATATCCACACCGATCTAGTCACCTCACCAGTGAATCAGCTAGAGTGGAGATTCTGGGATATATCCACGCTGATCTATTCACCTCACCAGTGAATCAGCTAGAGTGGAGATGCTGGGATATATCCACTCCGATCTAGTCACCTCACCAGTGAATCAGCTAGAATGGAGATGCTGGGATATATCCTCGCCGATCTAGTCACCTCACCAGTGAATCAGCTAGAGTGGGGATGCTGGGATATATCCACGCCGATCTAGTCACCTCACCAGTGAATCAGCTAGGGTGGAGACGCTGGAATATATCCACGCCGATCTAGTCACCTCACCAGTGAACCGTCTAGAGTGGAGATGCTGGGATATATCCACGCTGATCTAGTCACCTCAGCAGTGAATCAGCTAGAATGGAGATGCTGGAATATATCCTCGCCGATCTAGTCACCTCACCAGTGAACCGTCTAGAGTGGAGATGCTGGGATATATCCTCGCCGATCTAGTCACCTCACCAGTGAATCGTTTAGAGTGGAGATGCTGGAATATATCCTCGCTGATCTAGTCACCTCACCAGTGAATCAGCTAGAGTGGAGATGCTGGGATATATACACGCCGATCTAGTCACTTCACCAGTGAATCAGCTAGAGTGGAGATGCTGGGATATATCCACGCCGATCTAGTCACCTCACCAGTGAATCAGCTAGAATGGAGATGCTGGGATATATCCACGCCGATCTAGTCACCTCACCAGTGAATCACCTAGAGTGGAGATGCTGGGATATATCCACGCCGATCTAGTCACCTCACCAGTGAATCAGCTAGAATGGAGATGCTGGGATATATCCACGCCGATCTAGTCACCTCACCAGTGAATCAGCTAGAGTGGAGATGCTGGGATATATCCACGCTGATCTAGTCACCTCACCAGTGAATCAGCTAGAATGGAGATGCTGGGAAATATCCACGCTGATCTAGTCACCTCATCAGTGAATCAGCTAGAGTGGAGATGCTGGGATATATCCACGCCGATCTAGTCACCTCACCAGTGAATCAGCTAGAATGGAGATGCTGGGATATATCCACGCCGATCTAGTCACCTCAACAGTGAATCAGCTAGAGTGGAGATGCTGGGATATACCCACACCGATCTAGTCACCTCACCAGTGAATCAGCTAGAGTGGAGATGCTGGGATATATCCACGCCGATCTAGTCACCTCACCAGTGAATCAGCTAGAATGGAGATGCTGGGATATATACACGCCGATCTAGTCACCTCACCAGTGAATCAGCTAGAGTGGAGATGCTGGGATATATCCACGCCGATCTAGTCACCTCACCAGTGAATCAGCTAGAATGGAGATGCTGGGATATATCCACGCCAATCTAGTCACCTCACCAGAGAATCAGCTAAAGTGGAAATGCTGGGATTTATCCACGCCGATCTAGTCACCTCACCAGTGAATCAGCTAGAGTGGAGATGCTGGGATATATCCACGCCGATCTAGTCACCTCACCAGTGAATCAGCTAGAGTGGACATGCTGGGATATATCCACGCTGATCTAGTCACCTCACCAGTGAATCGTCTAGAGTGGAGATGCTGGGATATATCCACGCCGATCTAGTCACCTCACCAGTGAATCAGCTAGAATGGAGATGCTGGGATATATCCACGCGAATCTAGTCACCTCACCAGTGAATCGTCTAGAGTGGAGATACTGGGATATATCCACGCTGATCTAGTCACCTCACCAGTTAATCAGCTAGAGTGGAGATGCGGGGATATATCCACGCTGATCTAGTCACCTCACCAGTGAATCGTCTAGAGTGGAGATGCTGGGATATATCCACGCAGATCTAGTCACCTCAGCAGTGAATCAGCTAGACTGGAGATGCTGGAATATATCCACGCCGATCTAGTCACCTCACCAGTGAATCAGCTAGACTGGAGATGCTGGAATATATCCACGCTGATCTAGTCACCTCACCAGTGAATCGTCTAGAGTGGAGATGCTGGGATATATCCGTCGATCTAGTCACCTCACCAGTGAATCAGCTAGAGTGAAGATGCTGGAATATATCCACGCCGATCTAGTCACCTCACCAGTGAATCAGCTAGAATTGAGATGCTGGGATATATCCACGCCGATCTAGTCACCTCACCAGTGAATCAGCTAGAATGGAGATGCAGGGATATATCCACGCTGATCTAGTCACCTCACCAGTGAACCGTCTAGAGTGGGGATGCTGGGATATATCCACGCCAATCTAGTCACCTCACCAGAGAATCAGCTAGAGTGGAGATGCTGGGATATATCCACGCCGATCTAGTCACCTCAACAGTGAATAGTCTAGAATGGAGATGCTGGGATATATCCACGCCAATCTAGTCACCTCAGCAGTGAATCAGCTAGAGTGGAGATGCTGGGATATATCCACGCCGATCTAGTCACCTCACCAGTGAATCAGCTAGAGTGGGGATGCTGGGATATATCCACGCTGATCTAGTCACCTCACCAGTGAATCGTCTAGAGTGGAGATGCTGGAATATATCCACGCCGATCTAGTCACCTCAGCAGTGAATCAGCTAGAGTGGAGATGCTGGGATATATCCTCGCCGATCTAGTCACCTCACCAGTGAATCAGCTAGAGTGGAGATGCTGGGATATATCCACGCCGATCTAGTCACCTCACCAGTGAATCAGCTAGAGTGGAGATGCTGGGATATATCCATGCCGATCTAGTCACCTCACCAGTGAATCAGCTAGAGTGGAGATGCTGGGATATATCCACGCCGATCTAGTCACCTCACCAGTGAATCAGCTAGAGTGGAGATGCTGGGATATATCCACGCCGATCTAGTCACCTCACCAGTGAATCAGCTAGAATGGAGATGCTGGGATATATCCACGCCAATCTAGTCACCTCACCAGAGAATCAGCTAAAGTGGAGATGCTGGGATATATCCACGCCGATCTAGTCACCTCACCAGTGAATCAGCTAGAGTGGAGATGCTGGGATATATCCACGCCGATCTAGTCACCTCACCAGTGAATCAGCTAGAGTGGAGATGCTGGGATATATCCACGCTGATCTAGTCACCTCACCAGTGAATCGTCTAGAGTGGAGATGCTGGGATATCTCCACGCCGATCTAGTCACCTCACCAGTGAATCAGCTAGAATGGAGATGCTGGGATATATCCACGCCAATCTAGTCACCTCACCAGTGAATCGTCTAGAGTGGAGATGCTGGGATATATCCACGCTGATCTAGTCACCTCACCAGTTAATCAGCTAGAGTGGAGATGCGGGGATATATCCACGCTGATCTAGTCACCTCACCAGTGAATCGTCTAGAGTGGAGATGCTGGGATATATCCACGCCGATCTAGTCACCTCAGCAGTGAATCAGCTAGACTGGAGATGCTGGAATATATCCACGCCGATCTAGTCACCTCACCAGTGAATCAGCTAGACTGGAGATGCTGGAATATATCCACGCTGATCTAGTCACCTCACCAGTGAATCGTCTAGAGTGGAGATGCTGGGATATATCCGCCGATCTAGTCACCTCACCAGTGAATCAGCTAGAGTGGAGATGCTGGAATATATCCACGCTGATCTAGTCACCTCACCAGTGAATCAGCTAGAATGGAGATGCTGGGATATATCCACGCCGATCTAGTCACCTCACCAGTGAATCAGCTAGAATGGAGATGCAGGGATATATCCACGCTGATCTAGTCACCTCACCAGTGAACCGTCTAGAGTGGGGATGCTGGGATATATCCACGCCAATCTAGTCACCTCACCAGAGAATCAGCTAGAGTGGAGATGCTGGGATATATCCACGCCGATCTAGTCACCTTACCAGTGAATAGTCTAGAATGGAGATGCTGGGATATATCCACGCCGATCTAGTCACCTCACCAGTGAATCAGCTAGAGTGGAGATGCTGGGATATATCCACGCCGATCTAGTCACCTCACCAGTGAATCAGCTAGAGTGGGGATGCTGGGATATATCCACGCTGATCTAGTCACCTCACCAGTGAATCGTCTAGAGTGGAGATGCTGGAATATATCCACGCCGATCTAGTCACCTCAGCAGTGAATCAGCTAGAGTGGAGATGCTGGCATATATCCTCGCCGATCTAGTCACCTCACCAGTGAATCAGCTAGAGTGGAGATGCTGGGATATATCCACGCCGATCTAGTCACCTCACCAGTGAATCAGCTAGAGTGGAGATGCTGGGATATATCCATGCCGATCTAGTCACCTCACCAGTGAATCAGCTAGAGTGGAGATGCTGGGATATATCCACGCCGATCTAGTCACCTCACCAGTGAATCCTCTAGAATGGAGATCCTGGGATATATCCTCGCCGATCTAGTCACCTCAGCAGTGAATCAGCTAGAGTGGAGATGCTGGGATATATCCACGCCGATCTAGTCACCTCACCAGTGAATCAGCTAGAGTGGAGATGCTGGGATATATCCACGCTGATCTAGTCACCTCACCAGTGAATCAGCTAGAGTGGAGATGCTGGGATATATCCACGCCGATCTAGTCACCTCACCAGTGAATCAGCTAGAGTGGGGATGTTGGGATATATCCACACCGATCTAGTCACCTCACCAGTGAATCAGCTAGAGTGGAGATGCTGGGATATATCCACGCTGATCTAGTCACCTCACCAGTGAATCAGCTAGAGTGAGGATGCTGGGATATATCCACGCCGATCTAGTCACCTCACCAGTGAATCAGCTAGAATGGAGATGCTGGGATATATCCTCGCCGATCTAGTCACCTCACCAGTGAATCAGCTAGAGTGGGGATGCTGGGATATATCCACGCCGATCTAGTCACCTCACCAGTGAATCAGCTAGGGTGGAGATGCTGGAATATATCCACGCCGATCTAGTCACCTCACCAGTGAACCGTCTAGAGTGGAGATGCTGGGATATATCCACGCTGATCTAGTCACCTCAGCAGTGAATCAGCTAGAATGGAGATGCTGGAATATATCCTCGCCGATCTAGTCACCTCACCAGTGAACCGTCTAGAGTGGAGATGCTGGGATATATCCTCGCCGATTTATTCACCTCACCAGTGAATCGTCTAGAGTGGAGATGCTGGAATATATCCTCGCTGATCTAGTCACCTCACCAGTGAATCAGCTAGAGTGGAGATGCTGGGATATATACACGCCGATCTAGTCACTTCACCAGTGAATCAGCTACAGTGGAGATGCTGGGATATATCCACGCCGATCTAGTCACCTCACCAGTGAATCAGCTAGAATGGAGATGCTGGGATATATCCACGCCGATCTAGTCACCTCACCAGTGAATCAGCTAGAGTGGAGATGCTGGGATATATCCACGCTGATCTAGTCACCTCACCAGTGAATCAGCTAGAATGGAGATGCTGGGATATATCCACGCTGAACTAGTCACCTCACCAGTGAATCAGCTAGAGTGGAGATGCTGGGTTATATCCACGCCGATCTAGTCACCTCACCAGTGAATCAGCTAGAATGGAGATGCTGGGATATATCCACGCCGATCTAGTCACCTCAACAGTGAATCAGCTAGAGTGGAGATGCTGGGATATATCCACGCCGATCTAGTCACCTCACCAGTGAATCAGCTAGAGTGGAGATGCTGGGATATATCCTCGCCGATCTAGTCACCTCACCAGTGAATCCTCTAGAATGGAGATGGGGGGATATATCCATGCCGATCTAGTCACCTCAGCAGTGAATCAGCAAGAATGGAGATGCAGGGATATATCCACGCTGATCTAGTCACCTCACAAGTGAATCAGCTAGAGTGGAGATGCTGGGATATATCCACGTCGATCTAGTCACCTCACCAGTGAATCAGCTAGAGTGGAGATGGGGGGATATATCCATGCCGATCTAGTCACCTCAGCAATGAATCGTCTAGAGTGGAGATGCTGGGATATATCCACGCTGATCTAGTCACCTCACCAGTGAATCGTCTAGAGTGGAGATGCTGGGATATATAAACGCCGATCTAGTCACCTCACCAGTGAATCAGCTAGAGTGGAGATGCTGGGATATATCCACGCCGATCTAGTCACCTCACCAGTGAATCAGCTAGAATGGAGATGCTGGGATATATCCACGCCGATCTAGTCACTTCACCAGTGAATCAGCTAGAGTGGAGATGCTGGGATATATCCACGCCGATCTAGTCACCTCACCAGTGAATCAGCTAGAATGGAGATGCTGGGATATATCCACGCCGATCTAGTCACCTCACCAGTGAATCAGCTAGAGTGGAGAAGCTGGGATATATCCACGCCGATCTAGTCACCTCACCAGTGAATCAGCTAGAATGGAGATGCTGGGATATATCCACGCCGATCTAGTCACCTCACCAGTGAATCAGCTAGAGTGGAGATGCTGGGATATATCCACGCCGATCTAGTCACCTCATCAGTGAATCAGCTACAGTGGAGATGCTGGGATATATCTTCGCCGATCTAGTCACCTCACCAGTGAATCCTCTAGAATGGAGATGCTGGGATATATCCATGCCGATCTAGTCACCTCACCAGTGAATCAGCTAGAATGGAGATGCTGGGATATATCCACGCCGATCTAGTCACCTCACCAGTGAATCAGCTAGAGTGGAGATGCTGGGATATATCCACGCCGATCTAGTCACCTCAGCAGTGAATCAGCTAGAGTGGAGATGCTGGGATATATCCACGCCGATCTAGTCACCTCAGCAGTGAATCAGCTAGAATGGAGATGCAGGGATATATCCACGCCGATCTAGTCACCTCACCAGTGAATCAGCTAGAGTGGAGATGCTGGGATATATCCACGCCGATCTAGTCACCTCAGCAGTGAATCAGCTAGAGTGGAGATGCTGGGATATATCCTCGCCGATTTAGTCACCTCACCAGTGAATCAGCTAGAGTGGAGATGCTGGGATATATCCACGCCGATCTAGTCACCTCACCAGTGAATCAGCTAGAGTGGAGATGCTGGGATATATCCTCGCCGATGTAGTCACCTCACCAGTGAATCCTCTAGAATGGAGATCCTGGGATATATCCATGCCGATCTAGTCACCTCACCAGTGAATCAGCTAGAGTGGAGATGCTGGGATATATCCACGCCGATCTAGTCACCTCAGCAGTGAATCAGCTAGAGTGGAGATGCTGGGATATATCCACGCCGATCTAGTCACCTCAGCAGTGAATCAGCTAGAATGGAGATGCAGGGATATATACACGCTGATATAGTCACCTCACAAGTGAATCAGCTAGAGTGGAGATGCTGGGATATACCCACGCCGATCTAGTCACCTCAGCAGTGAATCAGCTAGAGTGGAGATGGGAGGATATATCCACGCCGATCTAGTCACCTCACCAGTGAATCAGCTAGAGTGGAGATGGGGGGATATATCCATGCCGATCTAGTCACCTCAGCAGTGAATCATCTAGAGTGGAGATGCTGGGATATATCCACGCTGATCTAGTCACCTCACCAGTGAATCGTCTAGAGTGGAGATGCTGGGATATATCCACGCCGATCTAGTCACCTCACCAGTGAATCAGCTAGAGTGGAGATGCTGGGATATATCCACGCCGATCTAGTCACCTCAGCAGTGAATCAGCTAGAGTGGAGATGCTGGGATA
Organism: Phyllobates terribilis; assembly: GCF_046119375.1. Classification (NCBI taxonomy): domain Eukaryota; kingdom Metazoa; phylum Chordata; class Amphibia; order Anura; family Dendrobatidae; genus Phyllobates; species Phyllobates terribilis. The sequence goes on along the minus strand of NW_027362764.1, from coordinate 319,478,149 downwards.
TATCCTCGCCGATTTAGTCACCTCACCAGTGAATCAGCTAGAGTGGAGATGCTGGGATATATCCACCGATCTAGTCACCTCACCAGTGAATCGTCTAGAGTGGAGATGCTGGGATATATCCTCGCCTATCTAGTCACCTCAACAGTGAATCAGCTAGACTGGAGATGCTGGGATATATCCACGCCGATCTAGTCACCTCACCAGTGAATCGTCTAGAGTGGAGATGGGGGGATATATCCTCGCCGATTTAGTCACCTCACCAGTGAATCGTCTAGAGTGGAGATGGGGGGATATATCCACGCCGATCTAGTCACCTCACCAGTGAATCAGCTAGAGTGGAGATGCTGGGATATATCCACGCCGATCTAGTCACCTCACCAGTGAATCAGCTAGAGTGGAGATGCTGGGATATATCCACGCCGATCTAGTCACCTCACCAGTGAATCAGCTAGAGTGGAGATGCTGGGATATATCCACGCCGATCTAGTCACCTCAGCAGTGAATCAGCTAGAGTGGAGATGCTGGGATATATCCACGCCGATCTAGTCACCTCACCAGTGAATCGTCTAGAGTGGAGATGCTGGGATATATCCACGCCGATCTAGTCACCTCAGCAGTGAATCAGCTAGAGTGGAGATGCTGGGATATATCCACGCCGATCTAGTCACCTCAGCAGTGAATCAGCTAGAATGGAGATGCAGGGATATATCCACGCTGATCTAGTCACCTCACAAGTGAATCAGCTAGAGTGGAGATGCTGGGATATACCCACGCCGATCTAGTCACCTCAGCAGTGAATCAGCTATAGTGGAGATGGGGGGATATATCCACGCCGATCTAGTCACCTCACCAGTGAATCAGCTAGAGTGGAGAAGGGGGGATATATGCATGCCGATCTAGTCACCTCAGCAGTGAATCGTCTAGAGTGGAGATGCTGGGATATATCCACGCCGATCTAGTCACCTCAGCAGTGAATCGTCTAGAGTGGAGATGCTGGGATATATCCACGCCGATCTAGTCACCTCACCAGTGAATCGTCTAGAGTGGAGATGCTGGGATATGTCCACGCCGATCTAGTCACCTCAGCAGTGAATCAGCTAGAGTGGAGATGCTGGGATATATCCACGCCGATCTAGTCACCTCAGCAGTGAATCAGCTAGAGCTGAGATGCTGGGATATATCCTCGCCGATTTAGTCACCTCACCAGTGAATCAGCTAGAGTGGAGATGCTGGGATATATCCACCGATCTAGTCACCTCACCAGTGAATCGTCTAGAGTGGAGATGCTGGGATATATCCTCGCCTATCTAGTCACCTCAACAGTGAATCAGCTAGACTGGAGATGCTGGGATATATCCACGCCAATCTAGTCACCTCACCAGTGAATCGTCTAGAGTGGAGATGAGGGGATATATCCTCGCCAATTTAGTCAACTCACCAGTGAATCGTCTAGAGTGGAGATGGGGGGATATATCCACGCCGATCTAGTCACCTCACCAGTGAATCAGCTAGAGTGGAGATGCTGGGATATATAAACGCCGATCTAGTCACCTCAGCAGTGAATCAGCTAGAGTGGAGATGCAGGGTTATATCCACGCCGATTTAGTCACCTCACCAGTGAATCAGCTAGAGTGGAGATGCTGGGATATATCCACGCCGATCTAGTCACCTCACCAGTGAATCGTCTAGAGTGGAGATGCTGGGATGTATCCACGCCGATCTAGTCACCTCAGCAGTGAATCAGCTAGAGTGGAGATGCTGGGATATATCCACGCTGATCTAGTCACCTCACCAGTGAATCAGCTAGAGTAAAGATGCTGGGATATATCCTCGCCGATCTAGTCACCTCAACAGTGAATCAGCTAGAGTGGAGATGGGGGGATATATCCATGCCGATCTAGTCACCTCAGCAATGAATCGTCTAGAGTGGAGATGCTGGGATATATCCACGCCGATCTAGTCACCTCACCAGTGAATCAGCTAGAGTGGAGATGCTGGGATATATCCACGCCGATCTAGTCACCTCAGCAGTGAATCAACTAGAGTGGAGATGCTGGGATATATCCACGCCGATTTAGTCACCTCACCAATGAATCAGCTAGAGTGGAGATGCTGGGATATATCCACGCCGATCTAGTCACCTCAGCAGTGAATCAGCTAGAGTGGAGATGCTGGGATATATCCACGCTGATCTAGTCACCTCACCAGTGAATCAGCTAGGGTGGAGATGCTGGAATATATCCACGCCGATCTAGTCACCTCACCAGTGCACCGTCTAGAGTGGAGATGCTGGGATATATCCACGCTGATCTAGTCACCTCAGCAGTGAATCAGCTAGAATGGAGATGCTGGAATATATCCTCGCCGATCTAGTCACCTCACCAGTGAACCGTCTAGAGTGGAGATGCTGGTATATATCCTCGCCGATCTAGTCACCTCACCAGTGAATCGTCTAGAGTGGAGATGCTGGAATATATCCTCGCTGATCTAGTCACCTCACCAGTGAATCAGCTAGAGTGGAGATGCTGGGATATATACACGCCGATCTAGTCACTTCACCAGTGAATCAGCTAGAGTGGAGATGCTGGGATATATCCACGCCGATCTAGTCACCTCACCAGTGAATCAGCTAGAATGGAGATGCTGGGATATATCCACGCCGATCTAGTCACCTCACCAGTGAATCAGCTAGAGTGGAGATGCTGGGATATATCCACGCTGATCTAGTCACCTCACCAGTGAATCAGCTAGAATGGAGATGCTGGGATATATCCACGCTGATCTAGTCACCTCACCAGTGAATCAGCTAGAGTGGAGATGCTGGGATATATCCACGCCGATCTAGTCACCTCACCAGTGAATCAGCTAGAATGGAGAAGCTGGGATATATCCACGCCGATCTAGTCACCTCAACAGTCAATCAGCTAGAGTGGAGATGCTGGGATATATCCACGCCGATCTAGTCACCTCACCAGTGAATCAGCTAGAGTGGAGATGCTGGGATATATCCTCGCCTATCTAGTCACCTCACCAGTGAATCAGCTAGAATGGAGATCCTGGGATATATCCACGCCGATCTAGTCACCTCACCAGTGAATCAGCTAGAGTGGAGATGCTGGGATATATCCACGCCGATCTAGTCACCTCACCAGTGAATCAGCTAGAATGGAGATGCTGGGATATATCCACGCCGATCTAGTCACCTCACCAGTGAATCAGCTAGAATGGAGATACTGGGATATATCCACGCCGATCTTGTCACCTCACCAGTGAATCAGCTAGAGTGGAGATGCTGGGATATATCCACGCCGATCTAGTCACCTCATCAGTGAATCAGCTAGAGTGGAGATGCTGGGATATATCCTCGCCGATCTAGTCACCTCACCAGTGAATCCTCTAGAATGGAGATGCTGGGATATATCCACGCCGATCTAGTCACCTCATCAGTGAATCAGCTAGAATGGAGATGCTGGGATATATCCACGCCGATCTAGTCACCTCACCAGTGAATCAGCTAGAGTGGAGATGCTGGGATATATCGACGCCGATCTAGTCACCTCAGCAGTGAATCAGCTAGAGTGGAGATGCTGGGATATATCCACGCCGATCTAGTCACCTCAGCAGTGAATCAGCTAGAATGGAGATGCAGGGATATATCCACGCTGATCTAGTCACCTCACAAGTGAATCAGCTAGAGTGGAGATGCGGGGATATATCCACGCTGATCTAGTCACCTCACCAGTGAATCGTCTAGAGTGGAGATGCTGGGATATATCCACGCTGATCTAGTCACCTCACCAGTGAATCGTCTAGAGTGGAGATGCTGGGATATATCCACGCTGATCTAGTCACCTCACTAGTGAATCCTCTAGAATGGAGATGCTGGGATATATCCATGCCGATCTAGTAACCTCACCAGTGAACCGTCTAGACTGGAGATGCTGGAATATATCCACGCCGATCTAGTCACCTCACCAGTTAATCAGCTAGAGTGGAGATGCTGGGATATATCCACGCTGATCTAGTCACCTCAGCAGTGAATCAGCTAGAGTGGAGATGGTGGGATATATCCTCGCCGATCTAGTCACCTCACCAGTGAATTGTCTTGAGTGGAGATGCTGGGATATATCCACGCTGATCTAGTCACCTCACCAGTGAATCGTCTAGAGTGGAGATGCTGGGATATATCCACGCTGATCTAGTCACCTCACCAGTGAATCGTCTAGAGTGGAGATGCTGGGATATATCCACGCCGATCTAGTCACCTCAGCAGTGAATCAGCTAGACTGGAGATGCTGGAATATATCCACGCCGATCTAGTCACCTCACCAGTGAATCAGCTAGACTGGAGATGCTGGAATATATCCACGCTGATCTAGTCACCTCACCAGTGAATCGTTTATAGTGGAGATTCTGGGATATATCCGCCGATCTAGTCACCTCACCAGTGAATCAGCTAGAGTGGAGATGCTGGGATATATCCACGCTGATCTAGTCACCTCACCAGTTAATCAGCTAGAGTGGAGATGCGGGGATATATCCACGCTGATCTAGTCACCTCACCAGTGAATCGTCTACAGTGGAGATGCTGGGATATATCCACGCCGATCTAGTCACCTCAGCAGTGAATCAGCTAGACTGGAGATGCTGGAATATATCCAGGCCGATCTACTCACCTCACCAGTGAATCAGCTAGACTGGAGATGATGGAATCTATCCACGCTGATCTAGTCACCTCACCAGTGAATCGTCTAGAGTGGAGATGTTGGGATATATCCACGCCAATCTAGTCACCTCACCAGTGAATCAGCTAGAGTGGAGATGCTGAGATATATCCACGCTGATCTAGTCACCTCACCAGTGAATCGTCTAGAGTGGAGATGCTGGGATATATCCACGCCGATCTAGTCACCTCAGCAGTGAATCAGCTAGACTGGAGATGCTGGGATATATCCACGCTGATCTAGTCACCTCACCAGTGAATCGTCTAGAGTGGAGATGCTGGGATATATCCACGCCGATCTAGTCACCTCAGCAGTGAATCAGCTAGACTGGAGATGCTGGAATATATCCACGCCGATCTAGTCACCTCACCAGTGAATCAGCTAGAGTGGAGATGCTGGAACATATCCACGCCGATCTAGACACCTCACCAGTGAATCAGCTAGAATGGAGATGCTGGGATATATCCACGCCAATCTAGTCACCTCACCAGAGAATCAGCTAGAGTGGAGATGCTGGGATATATCCACGCCGATCTAGTCACCTCACCAGTGAATCAGCTAGAGTGGAGATGCTGGGATATATCCACGCCGATCTAGTCACCTCACCAGTGAATCAGCTAGAGTGGAGATGCTGGGATATATCCACGCTGATCTAGTCACCTCACCAGTTAATCAGCTAGAGTGGAGATGCGGGGATATATCCACGCTGATCTAGTCACCTCACCAGTGAATCGTCTAGAGTGGAGATGCTGGGATATCCACGCCGATCTAGTCACCTCAGCAGTGAATCAGCTAGACTGGAGATGCTGGGATATATTCACGCCGATCTTGTCACCTCACCAGTGAATCAGCTAGAGTGGAGATGCTGGAATATATCCACGCCGATCTAGTCACCTCACCAGTGAATCAGCTAGAATGGAGATGCTGGGATATTTCCAGCCAATCTAGTCACCTCACCAGAGAATCAGCTAGAGTGGAGATGCTGGGATATATCCACGCCGATCTAGTCACCTCACCAGTGACTCAGCTAGAGTGGAGATGCTGGGATATATCCACGCCGATCTAGTCACCTCACCAGTGAAACAGCTAGAGTGGAGATGCTGGGATATATCCACGCTGATCTAGTCACCTCACCAGTGAATCGTCTAGAGTGGAGATGCTGGGATATATCCACGCCGATCTAGTCACCTCAGCAGTGAATCAGCTAGACTGGAGATGCTGGGATATATCCACGCCGATCTAGTCACCTCACCAGTGAATCAGCTAGAGTGGAGATGCTGGGATATATCCATGCCGATCTAGTCACCTCAGCAGTGAATCAGCTAGACTGGAGATGCTGGGATATATCCACACCAATCTAGTCACCTCACCAGTGAATTGTCTAGAGTGGAGATGCTGGGATATATCCACGCCGATCTAGTCACCTCACCAGTGAATCAGCTAGAATGGAGATGCTGGGATATATCCACGCCAATCTAGTCACCTCACCAGTGAATTGTCTAGAGTGGAGATGCTGGGATATATCCACGCCGATCTAGTCACCTCACCAGTGAATCAGCTAGAGTGGAGATGCTGGGATATATCCACGCTGATCTAGTCACCTCACCAATTAATCAGCTAGAGTAGAGATGCGGGGATATATCCACGCTGATCTAGTCACCGCACCAGTGAATCGTCTAGAGTGGAGATGCTGGGATATATCCACGCCGATCTAGTCACCTCAGCAGTGAATCAGCTAGACTGGAGATGCTGGAATATATCCACGCCGATCTAGTCACCTCACCAGTGAATCAGCTAGACTGGAGATGCTGGAATATATCCACGCTGATCTAGTCACCTCACCAGTGAATCGTCTAGAGTGGAGATGCTGGGATATATCCACGCCAATCTAGTCACCTCACCAGTGAATCAGCTAGAGTGGAGATGCTGGGATATATCCACGCTGATCTAGTCACCTCACCAGTTAATCAGCTATAGTGGAGATGCGGGGATATATCCACACTGATCTAGTCACCTCACCAGTGAATCGTCTAGAGTGGAGATGCTGGGATATATCCACGACGATCTAGTCACCTCAGCAGTGAATCAGCTAGACTGGAGATGCAGGGATATATCCACGCCGATCTAGTCACCTCACCAGTGAATCAGCTAGAGAGGAGATGCTGGAATATATCCACGCCGATCTAGTCACCTCACCAGTGAATCAGCTAGAATGGAGATGCTGGGATATATCCACGCCAATCTAGTCACCTCACCAGAGAATCAGCTAGAGTGGAGATGCTGGGATATATCCACGCCAATCTAGTCACCTCACCAGTGAATCGTCTAGAGTGGAGATGCTGGGATATATCCACGCTGATCTAGTCACCTCACCAGTTAATCAGCTAGAGTGGAGATGCGGGGATATATCCACGCCGATCTAGTCACCTCACCAGTGAATCGTCTAGAGTGGAGATGCTGGGATATATCCACGCCGATCTAGTCACCTCAGCAGTGAATCAGCTAGACTGGAGATGCTGGGATATATCCACGCCGATCTAGTCACCTCACCAGTGAATCAGCTAGAGTGGAGATGCTGGAATATATCCACGCCGATCTAGTCACCTCACCAGTGAATCAGCTAGAATGGAGATGCTGGGATATATCCACGCCAATCTAGTCACCTCACCAGAGAATCAGCTAGAGTGGAGATGCTGGGATATATCCACGCCGATCTAGTCACCTCACCAGTGAATCAGCTAGAGTGGAGATGCTGGGATATATCCACGCCGATCTAGTCACCTCACCAGTGAATCAGCTAGAGTGGAGATGCTGGGATATATCCACGCTGATCTAGTCACCTCACCAGTGAATCGTCTAGAGTGGAGATGCTGGGATATATCCACGCCGATCTAGTCACCTCACCAGTGAATCAGCTAGAATGGAGATGCTGGGATATATCCACGCCAATCTAGTCACCTCACCAGTGAATCGTCTAGAGTGGAGATGTTGGGATATATCCACGCTGATCTAGTCACCTCACCAGTTAATCAGCTAGAGTGGAGATGCTGGGATATATCCACGCTGATCTAGTCACCTCACCAGTGAATCGTCTAGAGTGGAGATGCTGGGATATATCCACGCCGATCTAGTCACCTCAGCAGTGAATCAGCTAGACTGGAGATGCTGGAATATATCCACGCCGATCTAGTCACCTCACCAGTGAATCAGCTAGACTGGAGATACTGGAATATATCCACGCTGATCTAGTCACCTCACCAGTGAATCGTCTAGAGTGGAGATGCTGGGATATATCCGCGGATCTAGTCACCTCACCAGTGAATCAGCTAGAGTGGAGATGCTGGAATATATCCACGCCGATCTAGTCACCTCACCAGTGAATCAGCTAGAATGGAGATGCTGGGATATATCCACGCCGATCTAGTCACCTCACCAGTGAATCAGCTAGAATGGAGATGCAGGGATATATCCACGCTGATCTAGTCACCTCACCAGTGAACCGTCTAGAGTGGGGATGCTGGGATATATCCACGCCAATCTAGTCACCTCACCAGAGAATCAGCTAGAGTGGAGATGCTGGGATATATCCACGCCGATCTAGTCACCTCACCAGTGAATAGTCTAGAATGGAGATGCTGGGATATATCCACGCCGATCTAGTCACCTCACCAGTGAATCAGCTAGAGTGGAGATGCTGGGATATATCCACGCCGATCTAGTCACCTCACCAGTGAATCAGCTAGAGTGGGGATGCTGGGATATATCCACGCTGATCTAGTCACCTCACCAGTGAATCGTCTAGAGTGGAGATGCTGGAATATATCCACGCCGATCTAGTCACCTCAGCAGTGAATCAGCTAGAGTGGAGATGCTGGGATATCTCCTCGCCGATCTAGTCACCTCACCAGTGAATCAGCTAGAGTGGAGATGCTGGGATATATCCACGCCGATCTAGTCACCTCACCAGTGAATCAGCTAGAGTGGAGATGCTGGGATATATCCATGCCGATCTAGTCACCTCACCAGTGAATCAGCTAGAGTGGAGATGCTGGGATATATCCACGCCGATCTAGTCACCTCACCAGTGAATCCTCTAGAATGGAGATGCTGGGATATATCCTCGCCGATCTAGTCACCTCAGCAGTGAATCAGCTAGAGTGGAGATGCTGGGATATATCCACGCCGATCTAGTCACCTCACCAGTGAATCAGCTAGAGTGGAGATGCTGGGATATATCCACGCTGATCTAGTCACCTCACCAGTGAATCAGCTAGAGTGGAGATGCTGGGATATATCCACGCCGATCTAGTCACCTCACCAGTGAATCAGCTAGAGTGGGGATGTTGGGATATATCCACACCGATCTAGTCACCTCACCAGTGAATCAGCTAGAGTGGAGATGCTGGGATATATCCACGCCGATCTAGTCACCTCACCAGTGAATAGTCTAGAATGGAGATGCTGGGATATATCCACACCGATCTAGTCACCTCACCAGTGAATCAGCTAGAGTGGAGATGCTGGGATATATCCACGCCGATCTAGTCACCTCACCAGTGAATCAGCTAGAGTGGGGATGCTGGGATATATCCACGCTGATCTAGTCACCTCACCAGTGAATCGTCTAGAGTGGAGATGCTGGAATATATCCACGCCGATCTAGTCACCTCAGCAGTGAATCAGCTAGAGTGGAGATGCTGGGATATATCCACGCCGATCTAGTCACCTCACCAGTGAATCAGCTAGAGTGGAGATGCTGGGATATATCCACGCTGATCTAGTCACCTCACCAGTGAATCGTCTAGAGTGGAGATGCTGGGATATATCCACGCCGATCTAGTCACCTCACCAGTGAATCAGCTAGAATGGAGATGCTGGGATATATCCACGCGAATCTAGTCACCTCCCAGTGAATCGTCTAGAGTGGAGATACTGGGATATATCCACGCTGATCTAGTCACCTCACCAGTTAATCAGCTAGAGTGGAGATGCGGGGATATATCCACGCTGATCTAGTCACCTCACCAGTGAATCGTCTAGAGTGGAGATGCTGGGATATATCCACGCAGATCTAGTCACCTCAGCAGTGAATCAGCTAGACTGGAGATGCTGGAATATATCCACGCCGATCTAGTCACCTCACCAGTGAATCAGCTAGAGTGGGGATGCTGGGATATATCCACGCTGATCTAGTCACCTCACCAGTGAATCGTCTAGAGTGGAGATGCTGGAATATATCCACGCCGATCTAGTCACCTCAGCAGTGAATCAGCTAGAGTGGAGATGCTGGGATATATCCTCGCCGATCTAGTCACCTCACCAGTGAATCAGCTAGAGTGGAGATGCTGGGATATATCCACGCCGATCTAGTCACCTCACCAGTGAATCAGCTAGAGTGGAGATGCTGGGATATATCCATGCCGATCTAGTCACCTCACCAGTGAATCAGCTAGAGTGGAGATGCTGGGATATATCCACGCCGATCTAGTCACCTCACCAGTGAATCAGCTAGAGTGGAGATGCTGGGATATATCCACGCCGATCTAGTCACCTCACCAGTGAATCAGCTAGAATGGAGATGCTGGGATATATCCACGCCAATCTAGTCACCTCACCAGAGAATCAGCTAAAGTGGAGATGCTGGGATATATCCACGCCGATCTAGTCACCTCACCAGTGAATCAGCTAGAGTGGAGATGCTGGGATATATCCACGCCGATCTAGTCACCTCACCAGTGAATCAGCTAGAGTGGAGATGCTGGGATATATCCACGCTGATCTAGTCACCTCACCAGTGAATCGTCTAGAGTGGAGATGCTGGGATATCTCCACGCCGATCTAGTCACCTCACCAGTGAATCAGCTAGAATGGAGATGCTGGGATATATTCACGCCAATCTAGTCACCTCACCAGTGAATCGTCTAGAGTGGAGATGCTGGGATATATCCACGCTGATCTAGTCACCTCACCAGTTAATCAGCTAGAGTGGAGATGCGGTGATATATCCACGCTGATCTAGTCACCTCACCAGTGAATCGTCTAGAGTGGAGATGCTGGGATATATCCACGCCGATCTAGTCACCTCAGCAGTGAATCAGCTAGACTGGAGATGCTGGAATATATCCACGCCGATCTAGTCACCTCACCAGTGAATCAGCTAGACTGGAGATGCTGGAATATATCCACGCTGATCTAGTCACCTCACCAGTGAATTGTCTAGAGTGGAGATGCTGGGATATATCCACGCTGATCTAGTCACCTCACCAGTGAATCAGCTAGAGTGGAGATGCTGGGATATATCCTCGCCGATCTAGTCACCTCACCAGTGAATCAGCTAAAGTGGAGATGCTGGGATATATCCTCGTCGATCTAGTCACCTCACCAGTGAATCAGCTAGAGTGGAGATGCTGGGATATATCCACGCCGATCTAGTCACCTCACCAGTGAATCAGCTAGAGTGGGGATGCTGGGATATATCCACGCTGATCTAGTCACCTCACCAGTGAATCGTCTAGAGTGGAGATGCTGGAATATATCCACGCCGATCTAGTCACCTCAGCAGTGAATCAGCTAGAGTGGAGATGCTGGGATATCTCCTCGCCGATCTAGTCACCTCACCAGTGAATCAGCTAGAGTGGAGATGCTGGGATATATCCACGCCGATCTAGTCACCTCACCAGTGAATCAGCTAGAGTGGAGATGCTGGGATATATCCATGCCGATCTAGTCACCTCACCAGTGAATCAGCTAGAGTGGAGATGCTGGGATATATCCACGCCGATCTAGTCACCTCACCAGTGAATCCTCTAGAATGGAGATGCTGGGATATATCCTCGCCGATCTAGTCACCTCAGCAGTGAATCAGCTAGAGTGGAGATGCTGGGATATATCCACGCCGATCTAGTCACCTCACCAGTGAATCAGCTAGAGTGGAGATGCTGGGATATATCCACGCTGATCTAGTCACCTCACCAGTGAATCAGCTAGAGTGGAGATGCTGGGATATATCCACGCCGATCTAGTCACCTCACCAGTGAATCAGCTAGAGTGGGGATGTTGGGATATATCCACACCGATCTAGTCACCTCACCAGTGAATCAGCTAGAGTGGAGATGCTGGGATATATCCACGCCGATCTAGTCACCTCACCAGTGAATAGTCTAGAATGGAGATGCTGGGATATATCCACACCGATCTAGTCACCTCACCAGTGAATCAGCTAGAGTGGAGATGCTGGGATATATCCACGCCGATCTAGTCACCTCACCAGTGAATCAGCTAGAGTGGGGATGCTGGGATATATCCACGCTGATCTAGTCACCTCACCAGTGAATCGTCTAGAGTGGAGATGCTGGAATATATCCACGCCGATCTAGTCACCTCAGCAGTGAATCAGCTAGAGTGGAGATGCTGGGATATATCCACGCCGATCTAGTCACCTCACCAGTGAATCAGCTAGAGTGGAGATGCTGGGATATATCCACGCTGATCTAGTCACCTCACCAGTGAATCGTCTAGAGTGGAGATGCTGGGATATATCCACGCCGATCTAGTCACCTCACCAGTGAATCAGCTAGAATGGAGATGCTGGGATATATCCACGCGAATCTAGTCACCTCCCAGTGAATCGTCTAGAGTGGAGATACTGGGATATATCCACGCTGATCTAGTCACCTCACCAGTTAATCAGCTAGAGTGGAGATGCGGGGATATATCCACGCTGATCTAGTCACCTCACCAGTGAATCGTCTAGAGTGGAGATGCTGGGATATATCCACGCAGATCTAGTCACCTCAGCAGTGAATCAGCTAGACTGGAGATGCTGGAATATATCCACGCCGATCTAGTCACCTCACCAGTGAATCAGCTAGAGTGGGGATGCTGGGATATATCCACGCTGATCTAGTCACCTCACCAGTGAATCGTCTAGAGTGGAGATGCTGGAATATATCCACGCCGATCTAGTCACCTCAGCAGTGAATCAGCTAGAGTGGAGATGCTGGGATATATCCTCGCCGATCTAGTCACCTCACCAGTGAATCAGCTAGAGTGGAGATGCTGGGATATATCCACGCCGATCTAGTCACCTCACCAGTGAATCAGCTAGAGTGGAGATGCTGGGATATATCCATGCCGATCTAGTCACCTCACCAGTGAATCAGCTAGAGTGGAGATGCTGGGATATATCCACGCCGATCTAGTCACCTCACCAGTGAATCAGCTAGAGTGGAGATGCTGGGATATATCCACGCCGATCTAGTCACCTCACCAGTGAATCAGCTAGAATGGAGATGCTGGGATATATCCACGCCAATCTAGTCACCTCACCAGAGAATCAGCTAAAGTGGAGATGCTGGGATATATCCACGCCGATCTAGTCACCTCACCAGTGAATCAGCTAGAGTGGAGATGCTGGGATATATCCACGCCGATCTAGTCACCTCACCAGTGAATCAGCTAGAGTGGAGATGCTGGGATATATCCACGCTGATCTAGTCACCTCACCAGTGAATCGTCTAGAGTGGAGATGCTGGGATATCTCCACGCCGATCTAGTCACCTCACCAGTGAATCAGCTAGAATGGAGATGCTGGGATATATCCACGCCAATCTAGTCACCTCACCAGTGAATCGTCTAGAGTGGAGATGCTGGGATATATCCACGCTGATCTAGTCACCTCACCAGTTAATCAGCTAGAGTGGAGATGCGGTGATATATCCACGCTGATCTAGTCACCTCACCAGTGAATCGTCTAGAGTGGAGATGCTGGGATATATCCACGCCGATCTAGTCACCTCAGCAGTGAATCAGCTAGACTGGAGATGCTGGAATATATCCACGCCGATCTAGTCACCTCACCAGTGAATCAGCTAGACTGGAGATGCTGGAATATATCCACGCTGATCTAGTCACCTCACCAGTGAATTGTCTAGAGTGGAGATGCTGGGATATATCCGCCGATCTAGTCACCTCACCAGTGAATCAGCTAGAGTGGAGATGCTGGAATATATCCACGCCGATCTAGTCACCTCACCAGTGAATCAGCTAGAATGGAGATGCTGGGATATATCCACGCCGATCTAGTCACCTCACCAGTGAATCAGCTAGAATGGAGATGCAGGGATATATCCACGCTGATCTAGTCACCTCACCAGTGAACCGTCTAGAGTGGGGATGCTGGGATATATCCACGCCAATCTAGTCAACTCACCAGAGAATCAGCTAGAGTGGAGATGCTGGGATATATCCACGCCGATCTAGTCACCTTACCAGTGAATAGTCTAGAATGGAGATGCTGGGATATATCCACGCCGATCTAGTCACCTTACCAGTGAATAGTCTAGAATGGAGATGCTGGGATATATCCACGCCGATCTAGTCACCTCACCAGTGAATCAGCTAGAGTGGAGATGCTGGGATATATCCTCGCCGATCTAGTCACCTTACCAGTGAATAGTCTAGAATGGAGATGCTGGGATATATCCACGCCGATCTAGTCACCTCACCAGTGAATCAGCTAGAGTGGAGATGCTGGGATATATCCACGCCGATCTAGTCACCTCAACAGTGAATCAGCTAGAGTGGGGATGCTGGGTTATATCCACGCTGATCTAGTCACCTCACCAGTGAATCGTCTAGAGTGGAGATGCTAGAATATATCCACGCCGATCTAGTCACCTCAGCAGTGAATCAGCTAGAGTGGAGATGCTGGGATATATCCTCGCCGATCTAGTTACCTCACCAGTGAATCAGCTAGAGTGGAGATGCTGGGATATATCCACGCCGATCTAGTCACCTCACCAGTGAATCAGCTAGAGTGGAGATGCTGGGATATATCCACGCCGATCTAGTCACCTCACCAGTGAATCAGCTAGAATGGAGATGCTGGGATATATCCACGCCAATCTAGTCACCTCACCAGAGAATCAGCTAGAGTGGAGATGCTGGGATATATCCACGCCAATCTAGTCACCTCACCAGTGAATCGTCTAGAGTGGAGATGCTGGGATATATCCACGCTGATCTAGTCACCTCACCAGTTAATCAGCTAGAGTGGAGATGCGGGGATATATCCACGCCGATCTAGTCACCTCACCAGTGAATCGTCTAGAGTGGAGATGCTGGGATATATCCACGCCGATCTAGTCACCTCAGCAGTGAATCAGCTAGACTGGAGATGCTGGGATATATCCACGCCGATCTAGTCACCTCACCAGTGAATCAGCTAGAGTGGAGATGCTGGAATATATCCACGCCGATCTAGTCACCTCACCAGTGAATCAGCTAGAATGGAGATGCTGGGATATATCCACGCCAATCTAGTCACCTCACCAGAGAATCAGCTAGAGTGGAGATGCTGGGATATATCCACGCCGATCTAGTCACCTCACCAGTGAATCAGCTAGAGTGGAGATGCTGGGATATATCCACGCCGATCTAGTCACCTCACCAGTGAATCAGCTAGAGTGGAGATGCTGGGATATATCCACGCTGATCTAGTCACCTCACCAGTGAATCGTCTAGAGTGGAGATGCTGGGATATATCCACGCCGATCTAGTCACCTCACCAGTGAATCAGCTAGAATGGAGATGCTGGGATATATCCACGCCAATCTAGTCACCTCACCAGTGAATCGTCTAGAGTGGAGATGTTGGGATATATCCACGCTGATCTAGTCACCTCACCAGTTAATCAGCTAGAGTGGAGATGCTGGGATATATCCACGCTGATCTAGTCACCTCACCAGTGAATCGTCTAGAGTGGAGATGCTGGGATATATCCACGCCGATCTAGTCACCTCAGCAGTGAATCAGCTAGACTGGAGATGCTGGAATATATCCACGCCGATCTAGTCACCTCACCAGTGAATCAGCTAGACTGGAGATACTGGAATATATCCACGCTGATCTAGTCACCTCACCAGTGAATCGTCTAGAGTGGAGATGCTGGGATATATCCGCGGATCTAGTCACCTCACCAGTGAATCAGCTAGAGTGGAGATGCTGGAATATATCCACGCCGATCTAGTCACCTCACCAGTGAATCAGCTAGAATGGAGATGCTGGGATATATCCACGCCGATCTAGTCACCTCACCAGTGAATCAGCTAGAATGGAGATGCAGGGATATATCCACGCTGATCTAGTCACCTCACCAGTGAACCGTCTAGAGTGGGGATGCTGGGATATATCCACGCCAATCTAGTCACCTCACCAGAGAATCAGCTAGAGTGGAGATGCTGGGATATATCCACGCCGATCTAGTCACCTCACCAGTGAATAGTCTAGAATGGAGATGCTGGGATATATCCACGCCGATCTAGTCACCTCACCAGTGAATCAGCTAGAGTGGAGATGCTGGGATATATCCACGCCGATCTAGTCACCTCACCAGTGAATCAGCTAGAGTGGGGATGCTGGGATATATCCACGCTGATCTAGTCACCTCACCAGTGAATCGTCTAGAGTGGAGATGCTGGAATATATCCACGCCGATCTAGTCACCTCAGCAGTGAATCAGCTAGAGTGGAGATGCTGGGATATCTCCTCGCCGATCTAGTCACCTCACCAGTGAATCAGCTAGAGTGGAGATGCTGGGATATATCCACGCCGATCTAGTCACCTCACCAGTGAATCAGCTAGAGTGGAGATGCTGGGATATATCCATGCCGATCTAGTCACCTCACCAGTGAATCAGCTAGAGTGGAGATGCTGGGATATATCCACGCCGATCTAGTCACCTCACCAGTGAATCCTCTAGAATGGAGATGCTGGGATATATCCTCGCCGATCTAGTCACCTCAGCAGTGAATCAGCTAGAGTGGAGATGCTGGGATATATCCACGCCGATCTAGTCACCTCACCAGTGAATCAGCTAGAGTGGAGATGCTGGGATATATCCACGCTGATCTAGTCACCTCACCAGTGAATCAGCTAGAGTGGAGATGCTGGGATATATCCACGCCGATCTAGTCACCTCACCAGTGAATCAGCTAGAGTGGGGATGTTGGGATATATCCACACCGATCTAGTCACCTCACCAGTGAATCAGCTAGAGTGGAGATGCTGGGATATATCCACGCCGATCTAGTCACCTCACCAGTGAATAGTCTAGAATGGAGATGCTGGGATATATCCACACCGATCTAGTCACCTCACCAGTGAATCAGCTAGAGTGGAGATGCTGGGATATATCCACGCCGATCTAGTCACCTCACCAGTGAATCAGCTAGAGTGGGGATGCTGGGATATATCCACGCTGATCTAGTCACCTCACCAGTGAATCGTCTAGAGTGGAGATGCTGGAATATATCCACGCCGATCTAGTCACCTCAGCAGTGAATCAGCTAGAGTGGAGATGCTGGGATATATCCACGCCGATCTAGTCACCTCACCAGTGAATCAGCTAGAGTGGAGATACTGGGATATATCCACGCTGATCTAGTCACCTCACCAGTGAATCGTCTAGAGTGGAGATGCTGGGATATATCCACGCCGATCTAGTCACCTCACCAGTGAATCAGCTAGAATGGAGATGCTGGGATATATCCACGCGAATCTAGTCACCTCCCAGTGAATCGTCTAGAGTGGAGATACTGGGATATATCCACGCTGATCTAGTCACCTCACCAGTTAATCAGCTAGAGTGGAGATGCGGGGATATATCCACGCTGATCTAGTCACCTCACCAGTGAATCGTCTAGAGTGGAGATGCTGGGATATATCCACGCAGATCTAGTCACCTCAGCAGTGAATCAGCTAGACTGGAGATGCTGGAATATATCCACGCCGATCTAGTCACCTCACCAGTGAATCAGCTAGAGTGGGGATGCTGGGATATATCCACGCTGATCTAGTCACCTCACCAGTGAATCGTCTAGAGTGGAGATGCTGGAATATATCCACGCCGATCTAGTCACCTCAGCAGTGAATCAGCTAGAGTGGAGATGCTGGGATATATCCTCGCCGATCTAGTCACCTCACCAGTGAATCAGCTAGAGTGGAGATGCTGGGATATATCCACGCCGATCTAGTCACCTCACCAGTGAATCAGCTAGAGTGGAGATGCTGGGATATATCCATGCCGATCTAGTCACCTCACCAGTGAATCAGCTAGAGTGGAGATGCTGGGATATATCCACGCCGATCTAGTCACCTCACCAGTGAATCAGCTAGAGTGGAGATGCTGGGATATATCCACGCCGATCTAGTCACCTCACCAGTGAATCAGCTAGAATGGAGATGCTGGGATATATCCACGCCAATCTAGTCACCTCACCAGAGAATCAGCTAAAGTGGAGATGCTGGGATATATCCACGCCGATCTAGTCACCTCACCAGTGAATCAGCTAGAGTGGAGATGCTGGGATATATCCACGCCGATCTAGTCACCTCACCAGTGAATCAGCTAGAGTGGAGATGCTGGGATATATCCACGCTGATCTAGTCACCTCACCAGTGAATCGTCTAGAGTGGAGATGCTGGGATATCTCCACGCCGATCTAGTCACCTCACCAGTGAATCAGCTAGAATGGAGATGCTGGGATATATCCACGCCAATCTAGTCACCTCACCAGTGAATCGTCTAGAGTGGAGATGCTGGGATATATCCACGCTGATCTAGTCACCTCACCAGTTAATCAGCTAGAGTGGAGATGCGGTGATATATCCACGCTGATCTAGTCACCTCACCAGTGAATCGTCTAGAGTGGAGATGCTGGGATATATCCACGCCGATCTAGTCACCTCAGCAGTGAATCAGCTAGACTGGAGATGCTGGAATATATCCACGCCGATCTAGTCACCTCACCAGTGAATCAGCTAGACTGGAGATGCTGGAATATATCCACGCTGATCTAGTCACCTCACCAGTGAATCGTCTAGAGTGGAGATGCTGGGATATATCCGCCGATCTAGTCACCTCACCAGTGAATCAGCTAGAGTGGAGATGCTGGAATATATCCACGCCGATCTAGTCACCTCACCAGTGAATCAGCTAGAATGGAGATGCTGGGATATATCCACGCCGATCTAGTCACCTCACCAGTGAATCAGCTAGAATGGAGATGCAGGGATATATCCACGCTGATCTAGTCACCTCACCAGTGAACCGTCTAGAGTGGGGATGCTGGGATATATCCACGCCAATCTAGTCAACTCACCAGAGAATCAGCTAGAGTGGAGATGCTGGGATATATCCACGCCGATCTAGTCACCTTACCAGTGAATAGTCTAGAATGGAGATGCTGGGATATATCCACGCCGATCTAGTCACCTTACCAGTGAATAGTCTAGAATGGAGATGCTGGGATATATCCACGCCGATCTAGTCACCTCACCAGTGAATCAGCTAGAGTGGAGATGCTGTGATATATCCTCGCCGATCTAGTCACCTTACCAGTGAATAGTCTAGAATGGAGATGCTGGGATATATCCACGCCGATCTAGTCACCTCACCAGTGAATCAGCTAGAGTGGAGATGCTGGGATATATCCACGCCGATCTAGTCACCTCAACAGTGAATCAGCTAGAGTGGGGATGCTGGGTTATATCCACGCTGATCTAGTCACCTCACCAGTGAATCGTCTAGAGTGGAGATGCTAGAATATATCCACGCCGATCTAGTCACCTCAGCAGTGAATCAGCTAGAGTGGAGATGCTGGGATATATCCTCGCCGATCTAGTTACCTCACCAGTGAATCAGCTAGAGTGGAGATGCTGGGATATATCCACGCCGATCTAGTCACCTCACCAGTGAATCAGCTAGAGTGGAGATGCTGGGATATATCCATGCCGATCTAGTCACCTCACCAGTGAATCAGCTAGAGTGGAGATGCTGGGATATATCCACGCCGATCTAGTCACCTCACCAGTGAATCCTCTAGAATGGAGATCCTGGGATATATCCTCGCCGATCTAGTCACCTCAGCAGTGAATCAGCTAGAGTGGAGATGCTGGGATATATCCACGCCGATCTAGTCACCTCACCAGTGAATCAGCTAGAGTGGAGATGCTGGGATATATCCACGCTGATCTAGTCACCTCACCAGTGAATCAGCTAGAGTGGAGATGCTGGGATATATCCACGCCGATCTAGTCACCTCACCAGTGAATCAGCTAGAGTGGGGATGTTGGGATATATCCACACCGATCTAGTCACCTCACCAGTGAATCAGCTAGAGTGGAGATGCTGGGATATATCCACGCTGATCTAGTCACCTCACCAGTGAATCAGCTAGAGTGGGGATGCTGGGATATATCCACGCCGATCTAGTCACCTCACCAGTGAATCAGCTACAATGGAGATGCTGGGATATATCCTCGCCGATCTAGTCACCTCACCAGTGAATCAGCTAGAGTGGGGATGCTGGGATATATCCACGCCGATCTAGTCACCTCACCAGTGAATCAGCTAGGGTGGAGATGCTGGAATATATCCACGCCGATCTAGTCACCTCACCAGTGAACCGTCTAGAGTGGAGATGCTGGGATATATCCACGCTGATCTAGTCACCTCAGCAGTGAATCAGCTAGAATGGAGATGCTGGAATATATCCTCGCCGATCTAGTCACCTCACCAGTGAACCGTCTAGAGTGGAGATGCTGGGATATATCCTCGCCGATTTATTCACCTCACCAGTGAATCGTCTAGAGTGGAGATGCTGGAATATATCCTCGCTGATCTAGTCACCTCACCAGTGAATCAGCTAGAGTGGAGATGCTGGGATATATACACGCCGATCTAGTCACTTCACCAGTGAATCAGCTACAGTGGAGATGCTGGGATATATCCACGCCGATCTAGTCACCTCACCAGTGAATCAGCTAGAATGGAGATGCTGGGATATATCCACGCCGATCTAGTCACCTCACCAGTGAATCAGCTAGAGTGGAGATGCTGGGATATATCCACGCTGATCTAGTCACCTCACCAGTGAATCAGCTAGAATGGAGATGCTGGGATATATCCACGCTGATCTAGTCACCTCACCAGTGAATCAGCTAGAGTGGAGATGCTGGGATATATCCACGCCGATCCAGTCACCTCACCAGTGAATCAGCTAGAATGGAGATGCTGGGATATATCCACGCCGATCTAGTCACCTCAACAGTGAATCAGCTAGAGTGGAGATGCTGGGATATATCCACGCCGATCTAGTCACCTCACCAGTGAATCACCTAGAGTGGAGATGCTGGGATATATCCTCGCCGATCTAGTCACCTCACCAGTGAATCAGCTAGAATGGAGATGCTGGGATATATCCACGCCGATCTAGTCACCTCACCAGTGAATCAGCTAGAGTGGAGATGCTGGGATATATCCACGCCGATCTAGTCACCTCACCAGTGAATCAGCTAGAATGGAGATGCTGGGATATATCCACGCCGATCTAGTCATCTCACCAGTGAATCAGCTAGAGTGGAGATGCTGGGATATATCCACGCCGATCTAGTCACCTCACCAGTGAATCAGCTAGAATGGAGATGCTGGGATATATCCACGCCGATCTAGTCACCTCACCAGTGAATCAGCTAGAGTGGAGATGCTGGGATATATCCACGCCGATCTAGTCACCTCATCAGTGAATCAGCTACAGTGGAGATCCTGGGATATATCCTCGCCGATCTAGTCACCTCACCAGTGAATCCTCTAGAATGGAGATGGGGGGATATATCCATGCCGATCTAGTCACCTCAGCAGTGAATCAGCAAGAATGGAGATGCAGGGATATATCCACGCTGATCTAGTCACCTCACAAGTGAATCAGCTAGAGTGGAGATGCTGGGATATATCCACGTCGATCTAGTCACCTCACCAGTGAATCAGCTAGAGTGGAGATGGGGGGATATATCCATGCCGATCTAGTCACCTCAGCAATGAATCGTCTAGAGTGGAGATGCTGGGATATATCCACGCTGATCTAGTCACCTCACCAGTGAATCGTCTAGAGTGGAGATGCTGGCATATATAAACGCCGATCTAGTCACCTCACCAGTGAATCAGCTAGAGTGGAGATGCTGGGATATATCCACGCCGATCTAGTCACCTCACCAGTGAATCAGCTAGAATGGAGATGCTGGGATATATCCACGCCGATCTAGTCACTTCACCAGTGAATCAGCTAGAGTGGAGATGCTGGGATATATCCACGCCGATCTAGTCACCTCACCAGTGAATCAGCTAGAATGGAGATGCTGGGATATATCCACGCCGATCTAGTCACCTCACCAGTGAATCAGGTAGAGTGGAGATGCTGGGATATATCCACGCCGATCTAGTCACCTCACCAGTGAATCAGCTAGAATGGAGATGCTGGGATATATCCACGCCGATCTAGTCACCTCACCAGTGAATCAGCTAGAGTGGAGATGCTGGGATATATCCACGCCGATCTAGTCACCTCATCAGTGAATCAGCTACAGTGGAGATGCTGGGATATATCTTCGCCGATCTAGTCACCTCACCAGTGAATCCTCTAGAATGGAGATGCTGGGATATATCCATGCCGATCTAGTCACCTCACCAGTGAATCAGCTAGAATGGAGATGCTGGGATATATCCACGCCGATCTAGTCACCTCACCAGTGAATCAGCTAGAGTGGAGATGCTGGGATATATCCACGCCGATCTAGTCACCTCAGCAGTGAATCAGCTAGAATGGAGATGCAGGGATATATCCACGCTGATCTAGTCACCTCACAAGTGAATCAGCTAGAGTGGAGATGCTGGGATATATCCACGCCGATCTAGTCACCTCAGCAGTGAATCAGCTAGAGTGGAGATGGGGGGATATATCCACGGCGATCTAGTCACCTCACCAGTGAATCAGCTAGAGTGGAGATGGGGGGATATATCCATGTCGATCTAGTCACCTCAGCAATGAATCGTCTAGAGTGGAGATGCTGGGATATATCCACGCTGATCTAGTCACCTCACCAGTGAATCGTCTAGAGTGGAGATGCTGGGATATATCCACGCCGATCTAGTCACCTCACCAGTGAATCGTCTAGAGTGGAGATGCTGGGATATATCCACGCCGATCTAGTCACCTCACCAGTGAATCAGCTAGAGTGGAGATGCTGGGATATATCCACGCCGATCTAGTCACCTCAGCAGTGAATCAGCTAGAGTGGAGATGCTGGGATATATCCTCGCCGATTTAGTCACCTCACCAGTGAATCAGCTAGAGTGGAGATGCTGCGATATATCCATGCCGATCTAGTCACCTCAGCAGTGAATCGTCTAGAGTGGAGATGCTGGGATATATCCTCGCCGATCTAGTCACTTCACCAGTGAATCAGCTAGAGTGGAGATGCTGGGATATATCCTCGCCGATCTAGTCACCTCACCAGTGAATCAGCTAGAATGGAGATGCTGGGATATATCCACGCCGATCTAGTCACCTCACCAGTGAATCAGCTAGAATGGAGATGCTGGGATATATCCACGCCGATCTAGTCACCTCACCAGTGAATCAGCTAGAATGGAGATGCTGGGATATATCCACGCCGATCTAGTCACCTCACCAGTGAATCAGCTAGAGTGGAGATGCTGGGATATATCCACGCCGATCTAGTCACCTCACCAGTGAATCAGCTAGAGTGGAGATGCTGGGTTATATCCACGCCGATCTAGTCACCTCACCAGTGAATCAGCTAGAGTGGAGATGCTGGGATATATCCTCGCCGATCTAGTCACCTCACCAGTGAATCCTCTAGAATGGAGATCCTGGGATATATCCATGCCGATCTAGTCACCTCACCAGTGAATCAGCTAGAGTGGAGATGCTGGGATATATCCACGCCGATCTAGTCACCTCAGCAGTGAATCAGCTAGAGTGGAGATGCTGGGATATATCCACGCCGATCTAGTCACCTCAGCAGTGAATCAGCTAGAATGGAGATGCAGGGATATATCCACGCTGATATAGTCACCTCACAAGTGAATCAGCTAGAGTGGAGATGCTGGGATATACCCACGCCGATCTAGTCACCTCAGCAGTGAATCAGCTAGAGTGGAGATGGGAGGATATATCCACGCCGATCTAGTCACCTCACCAGTGAATCAGCTAGAGTGGAGATGGGGGGATATATCCATGCCGATCTAGTCACCTCAGCAGTGAATCATCTAGAGTGGAGATGCTGGGATATATCCACGCTGATCTAGTCACCTCACCAGTGAATCGTCTAGAGTGGAGATGCTGGGATATATCCACGCCGATCTAGTCACCTCACCAGTGAATCAGCTAGAGTGGAGATGCTGGGATATATCCACGCCGATCTAGTCACCTCAGCAGTGAATCAGCTAGAGTGGAGATGCTGGGATATATCCTCGCCGATTTAGTCACCTCACCAGTGAATCAGCTAGAGTGGAGATGCTGGGATATATCCACCGATCTAGTCACCTCACCAGTGAATCGTCTAGAGTGGAGATGCTGGGATATATCCTCGCCTATCTAGTCACCTCAACAGTGAATCAGCTAGACTGGAGATGCTGGGATATATCCACGCCGATCTAGTCACCTCACCAGTGAATCGTCTAGAGTGGAGATGGGGGGATATATCCTCGCCGATTTAGTCACCTCACCAGTGAATCGTCTAGAGTGGAGATGGGGGGATATATCCACGCCGATCTAGTCACCTCACCAGTGAATCAGCTAGAGTGGAGATGCTGGGATATATCCACGCCGATCTAGTCACCTCACCAGTGAATCAGCTAGAGTGGAGATGCTGGGATATATCCACGCCGATCTAGTCACCTCACCAGTGAATCAGCTAGAGTGGAGATGCTGGGATATATCCACGCCGATCTAGTCACCTCAGCAGTGAATCAGTTAGAGTGGAGATGCTGGGATATATCCACGCCGATCTAGTCACCTCACCAGTGAATCGTCTAGAGTGGAGATGCTGGGATATATCCACGCCGATCTAGTCACCTCAGCAGTGAATCAGCTAGAGTGGAGATGCTGGGATATATCCACGCTGATCTAGTCACCTCAGCAGTGAATCAGCTAGAATGGAGATGCAGGGATATATCCACGCTGATCTAGTCACCTCACAAGTGAATCAGCTAGAGTGGAGATGCTGGGATATACCCACGCCGATCTAGTCACCTCAGCAGTGATTCAGCTAGAGTGGAGATGGGGGGATATATCCACGCCGATCTAGTCACCTCACCAGTGAATCAGCTAGAGTGGAGATGGGGGGATATATCCATGCCGATCTAGTCACCTCAGCAGTGAATCGTCTAGAGTGGAGATGCTGGGATATATCCACGCCGATCTAGTCACCTCAGCAGTGAATCGTCTAGAGTGGAGATGCTGGGATATATCCACGCCGATCTAGTCACCTCACCAGTGAATCGTCTAGAGTGGAGATGCTGGGATATGTCCACGCCGATCTAGTCACCTCAGCAGTGAATCAGCTAGAGTGGAGATGCAGGGATATATCAACGCCGATCTAGTCACCTCAGCAGTGAATCAGCTAGAGCTGAGATGCTGGGATATATCCTCGCCGATTTAGTCACCTCACCAGTGAATCAGCTAGAGTGGAGATGCTGGGATATATCCACCGATCTAGTCACCTCACCAGTGAATCGTCTAGAGTGGAGATGCTGGGATATATCCTCGCCTATCTAGTCACCTCAACAGTGAATCAGCTAGACTGGAGATGCTGGGATATATCCACGCCAATCTAGTCACCTCACCAGTGAATCGTCTAGAGTGGAGATGGGGGGATATATCCTCGCCGATTTAGTCAACTCACCAGTGAATCGTCTAGAGTGGAGATGGGGGGATATATCCTCGCCGATTTAGTCACCTCACCAGTGAATCAGCTAGAATGGAGATGCTGGGATATATCCACGCCGATCTAGTCACCTCACCAGTGAATCAGCTAGAGTGGAGATGCTGGGATATATCCACCGATCTAGTCACCTCACCAGTGAATCGTCTAGAGTGGAGATGGGAGGATATATCCACGCCGATCTAGTCACCTCACCAGTGAATCAGCTAGAGTGGAGATGCTGGGATATATCCACGCCGATCTAGTCACCTCACCAGTGAATCAGCTAGAGTGGAGATGCTGGGATATATAAACGCCGATCTAGTCACCTCAGCAGTGAATCAGCTAGAGTGGAGATGCAGGGTTATATCCACGCCGATTTAGTCACCTCACCAGTGAATCAGCTAGAGTGGAGATGCTGGGATATATCCACGCCGATCTAGTCACCTCACCAGTGAATCGTCTAGAGTGGAGATGCTGGGATATATCCACGCCGATCTAGTCACCTCAGCAGTGAATCAGCTAGAGTGGAGATGCTGGGATATATCCACGCTGATCTAGTCACCTCACCAGTGAATCAGCTAGAGTAAAGATGCTGGGATATATCCTCGCCGATCTAGTCACCTCAACAGTGAATCAGCTAGAGTGGAGATGCTGGGATATATCCACGCCGATCTAGTCACCTCACCAGTGAATCAGCTAGAGTGGAGATGCTGGGATATATCCACGCCGATCTAGTCACCTCAGCAGTGAATCAACTAGAGTGGAGATGCTGGGATATATCCACGCCGATTTAGTCACCTCACCAATGAATCAGCTAGAGTGGAGATGCTGGGATATATCCACGCCGATCTAGTCACCTCAGCAGTGAATCAGCTAGAGTGGAGATGCTGGGATATATCCACGCTGATCTAGTCACCTCACCAGTGAATCAGCTAGGGTGGAGATGCTGGAATATATCCACGCCGATCTAGTCACCTCACCAGTGCACCGTCTAGAGTGGAGATGCTGGGATATATCCACGCTGATCTAGTCACCTCAGCAGTGAATCAGCTAGAATGGAGATGCTGGAATATATCCTCGCCGATCTAGTCACCTCACCAGTGAACCGTCTAGAGTGGAGATGCTGGGATATGTCCTCGCCGATCTAGTCACCTCACCAGTGAATCGTCTAGAGTGGAGATGCTGGAATATATCCTCGCTGATCTAGTCACCTCACCAGTGAATCAGCTAGAGTGGAGATGCTGGGATATATACACGCCGATCTAGTCACTTCACCAGTGAATCAGCTAGAGTGGAGATGCTGGGATATATCCACGCCGATCTAGTCACCTCACCAGTGAATCAGCTAGAATGGAGATGCTGGGATATATCCACGCTGATCTAGTCACCTCACCAGTGAATCAGCTAGAATGGAGATGCTGGGATATATCCACGCTGATCTAGTCACCTCACCAGTGAATCAGCTAGAGTGGAGATGCTGGGATATATCCACGCCGATCTAGTCACCTCACCAGTGAATCAGCTAGAATGGAGATGCTGGGATATATCCACGCCGATCTAGTCACCTCAACAGTCAATCAGCTAGAGTGGAGATGCTGGGATATATCCACGCCGATCTAGTCACCTCACCAGTGAATCAGCTAGAGTGGAGATGCTGGGATATATCCTTGCCTATCTAGTCACCTCACCAGTGAATCAGCTAGAATGGAGATGCTGGGATATATCCACGCCGATCTAGTCACCTCACCAGTGAATCAGCTAGAGTGGAGATGCTGGGATATATCCACGCCGATCTAGTCACCTCACCAGTGAATCAGCTAGAATGGAGATGCTGGGATATATCCACGCCGATCTAGTCACCTCACCAGTGAATCAGCTAGAATGGAGATGCTGGGATATATCCACGCCGATCTTGTCACCTCACCAGTGAATCAGCTAGAGTGGAGATGCTGGGATATATCCACGCCGATCTAGTCACCTCATCAGTGAATCAGCTAGAGTGGAGATGCTGGGATATATCCTCGCCGATCTAGTCACCTCACCAGTGAATCCTCTAGAATGGAGATGCTGGGATATATCCACGCCGATCTAGTCACCTCATCAGTGAATCAGCTAGAATGGAGATGCTGGGATATATCCACGCCGATCTAGTCACCTCACCAGTGAATCAGCTAGAGTGGAGATGCTGGGATATATCCACGCCGATCTAGTCACCTCAGCAGTGAATCAGCTAGAGTGGAGATGCTGGGATATATCCACGCCGATCTAGTCACCTCAGCAGTGAATCAGCTAGAATGGAGATGCAGGGATATATCCACGCTGATCTAGTCACCTCACAAGTGAATCAGCTAGAGTGGAGATGCTGGGATATATCCACGCCGATCTAGTCACCTCAGCAGTGAATCAGCTAGAGTGGAGATGGGGGGATATATCCACGCCGATCTAGTCACCTCACCAGTGAATCAGCTAGAGTGGAGATGGGGGGATATATCCATTGCGATCTAGTCACCTCAGCAATGAATCGTCTAGAGTGGAGATGCTGGGATATATCCACGCTGATCTAGTCACCTCACCAGTGAATCGTCTAGAGTGGAGATGCTGGGATATATCCACGCCGATCTAGTCACCTCACCAGTGAATCAGCTAGAGTGGAGATGCTGGGATATATCCACGCCGATCTAGTCACCTCAGCAGTGAATCAGCTAGAGTGGAGATGCTGGGATATATCCTCGCCGATTTAGTCACCTCACCAGTGAATCAGCTAGAGTGGAGATGCTGGGATATATCCACCGATCTAGTCACCTCACCAGTGAATCGTCTAGAGTGGAGATGGGGGGATATATCCACGCCGATCTAGTCACCTCACCAGTGAATCAGCTAGAGTGGGGATGCTGGGATATATCCACGCCGATCTAGTCACCTCACCAGTGAATCAGCTAGAGTGGAGATGGGGGGATATATCCATGCCGATCTAGTCACCTCAGCAGTGAATCGTCTAGAGTGGAGATGCTGGGATATATCCTCGCCGATCTAGTCACCTCACCAGTGAATCACCTAGAGTGGAGATGCTGGGATATATCCTCGCCGATCTAGTCACCTCACCAGTGAATCAGCTAGAATGGAGATGCTGGGATATATCCACGCCGATCTAGTCACCTCACCAGTGAATCAGCTAGAGTGGAGATGCTGGGATATATCCACGCGGATCTAGTCACCTCACCAGTGAATCAGCTAGAATGGAGATGCTGGGATATATCCACGCCGATCTAGTCACCTCACCAGTGAATTAGCTAGAGTGGAGATGCTGGGATATATCCACGCCGATCTAGTCACCTCACCAGTGAATCAGCTAGAATGGAGATGCTGGGATATATCCACGCCGATCTAGTCACCTCACCAGTGAATCAGCTAGAGTGGAGATGCTGGGATATATCCTCGCCGATCTAGTCACCTCACCAGTGAATCCTCTAGAATGGAGATCCTGGGATATATCCATGCCGATCTAGTCACCTCACCAGTGAATCAGCTAGAGTGGAGATGCTGGGATATATCCACGCCGATCTAGTCACCTCAGCAGTGAATCAGCTAGAGTGGAGATGCTGGGATATATCCACGCCGATCTAGTCACCTCAGCAGTGAATCAGCTAGAATGGAGATGCAGGGATATATCCACGCTGATCTAGTCACCTCACAAGTGAATCAGCTTGAGTGGAGATGCTGGGATATACCCACGCCGATCTAGTCACCTCAGCAGTGAATCAGCTAGAGTGGAGATGGGGGGATATATCCACGCCGATCTAGTCACCTCACCATTGAATCAGCTAGAGTGGAGATGGGGGGATATATCCATGCCGATCTAGTCACCTCAGCAGTGAATCATCTAGAGTGGAGATGCTGGGATATATCCACGCTGATCTAGTCACCTCACCAGTGAATCGTCTAGAGTGGAGATGCTGGGATATATCCACGCCGATCTAGTCACCTCACCAGTGAATCAGCTAGAGTGGAGATGCTGGGATATATCCACGCCGATCTAGTCACCTTAGCAGTGAATCAGCTAGAGTGGAGATGCTGGGATATATCCTCGCCGATTTAGTCACCTCACCAGTGAATCAGCTAGAGTGGAGATGCTGGGATATATCCACCGATCTAGTCACCTCACCAGTAAATCGTCTAGAGTGGAGATGCTGGGATATATCCTCGCCTATCTAGTCACCTCAACAGTGAATCAGCTAGACTGGAGATGCTGGGATATATCCACGCCGATCTAGTCACCTCACCAGTGAATCGTCTAGAGTGGAGATGGGGGGATATATCCTCGCCGATTTAGTCACCTCACCAGTGAATCGTCTAGAGTGGAGATGGGGGGATATATCCTCGGCGATTTAGTCACCTCACCAGTGAATCAGCTAGAGTGGAGATGCTGGGATATATCCTCGCCGATTTAGTCACCTCACCAGTGAATCGTCTAGAGTGGAGATGCTGGGATATATCCACCGATCTAGTCACCTCACCAGTGAATCGTCTAGAGTGGAGATGGGGGGATATATCCACGCCGATCTAGTCACCTCACCAGTGAATCAGCTAGAGTGGAGATGCTGGGATATATCCACGCCGATCTAGTCACCTCAGCAGTGAATCAGCTAGAGTGGAGATGCTGGGATATATCCACGCCGATCTAGTCACCTCACCAGTGAATCCTCTAGAATGGAGATCCTGGGATATATCCATGCCGATCTAGTCACCTCACCAGTGAATCAGCTAGAGTGGAGATGCTGGGATATATCCACGCCGATCTAGTCACCTCAGCAGTGAATCAGCTAGAGTGGAGATGCTGGGATATATCCACGCCGATCTAGTCACCTCAGCAGTGAATC
The DNA here is from genome assembly GCF_046119375.1 of Phyllobates terribilis. Classification (NCBI taxonomy): domain Eukaryota; kingdom Metazoa; phylum Chordata; class Amphibia; order Anura; family Dendrobatidae; genus Phyllobates; species Phyllobates terribilis. The sequence continues at coordinate 319,447,761 of NW_027362764.1, read as the reverse complement.
AGCTAGAATGGAGATGCAGGGATATATCCACGCTGATCTAGTCACCTCACAAGTGAATCAGCTAGAGTGGAGATGCTGGGATATACCCACGCCGATCTAGTCACCTCAGCAGTGAATCAGCTAGAGTGGAGATGGGGGGATATATCCACGCCGATCTAGTCACCTCACCAGTGAATCAGCTAGAGTGGAGATGCTGGGATATATCCACGCTGATCTAGTCACCTCACCAGTGAATCGTCTAGAGTGGAGATGCTGGGATGTATCCACGCCGATCTAGTCACCTCACCAGTGAATCAGCTAGAGTGGAGATGCTGGGATATATCCACGCCGATCTAGTCACCTTAGCAGTGAATCAGCTAGAGTGGAGATGCTGGGATATATCCTCGCCGATTTAGTCACCTCACCAGTGAATCAGCTAGAGTGGAGATGCTGGGATATATCCACCGATCTAGTCACCTCACCAGTGAATCGTCTAGAGTGGAGATGCTGGGATATATCCTCGCCTATCTAGTCACCTCAACAGTGAATCAGCTAGACTGGAGATGCTGGGATATATCCACGCCGATCTAGTCACCTCACCAGTGAATCGTCTAGAGTGGAGATGGGGGGATATATCCTCGCCGATTTAGTCACCTCACCAGTGAATCGTCTAGAGTGGAGATGGGGGGATATATCCTCGCCGATTTAGTCACCTCACCAGTGAATCAGCTAGAGTGGAGATGCTGGGATATATCCTCGCCGATTTAGTCACCTCACCAGTGAATCGTCTAGAGTGGAGATGCTGGGATATATCCACCGATCTAGTCACCTCACCAGTGAATCGTCTAGAGTGGAGATGGGGGGATATATCCACGCCAATCTAGTCACCTCACCAGTGAATCAGCTAGAGTGGAGATGCTGGGATATATCCAAGCCGATCTAGTCACCTCACCAGTGAATCAGCTAGAGTGGAGATTCTGGGATATATCCACGCCGATCTAGTCACCTCAGCAGTGAATCAGCTAGAGTGGAGATGCAGGGATATATCCACGCCGATTTAGTCACCTCACCAGTGAATCAGCTAGAGTGGAGATGCTGGGATATATCCACGCCGATCTAGTCACCTCACCAGTGAATCGTCTAGAGTGGAGATGCTGGGATATATCTACGCCGATCTAGTCACCTCAGCAGTGAATCAGCTAGAGTGGAGATGCTGGGATATACCCACGCCGATCTAGTCACCTCAGCAGTGAATCAGCTATAATGGAGATGCAGGGATATATCCACGCTTATCTTGTCAACTCACAAGTGAATCAGCTAGAGTGGAGATGCTGGGATATACCCACGCCGATCTAGTCACCTCAGCAGTGAATCAGCTAGAGTGGAGATGGGGGGATATATCCACGCCGATCTAGTCACCTCACCAGTGAATCAGCTAGAGTGGAGATGCTGGGATATATCCACCGATCTAGTCACCTCACCAGTGAATCGTCTAGAGTGGAGATGGGGGGATATATCCACGCCGATCTAGTCACCTCACCAGTGAATCAGCTAGAGTGGGGATGCTGGGATATATCCACGCCGATCTAGTCACCTCACCAGTGAATCAGCTAGAGTGGAGATGCTGGGATATATCCACGCCGATCTAGTCACCTCACCAGTGAATCAGCTAGAATGGAGATGCTGGGATATATCCACGCCGATCTAGTCACCTCACCAGTGAATTAGCTAGAGTGGAGATGCTGGGATATATCCACGCCGATCTAGTCACCTCACCAGTGAATCAGCTAGAATGGAGATGCTGGGATATATCCACGCCGATCTAGTCACCTCACCAGTGAATCAGCTAGAGTGGAGATGCTGGGATATATCCACGCCGATCTAGTCACCTCACCAGTGAATCAGCTAGAGTGGAGATGCTGGGATATATCCTCGCCGATCTAGTCACCTCACCAGTGAATCCTCTAGAATGGAGATCCTGGGATATATCCATGCCGATCTAGTCACCTCACCAGTGAATCAGCTAGAGTGGAGATGCTGGGATATATCCACGCCGATCTAGTCACCTCAGCAGTGAATCAGCTAGAGTGGAGATGCTGGGATATATCCACGCCGATCTAGTCACCTCAGCAGTGAATCAGCTAGAATGGAGATGCAGGGATATATCCACGCTGATCTATTCACCTCACAAGTGAATCAGCTAGAGTGGAGATGCTGGGATATACCCACGCCGATCTAGTCTCCTCACCAGTGAATCAGCTAGAGTGGAGATGGGGGGATATATCCATGCCGATCTAGTCACCTCAGCAGTGAATCGTCTAGAGTGGAGATGCTGGGATATATCCTCGCCGATCTAGTCACCTCACCAGTGAATTAGCTAGAGTGGAGATGCTGGGATATATCCTCGCCGATCTAGTCACCTCACCAGTGAATCAGCTAGAATGGAGATGCTGGGATATATCCACGCCGATCTAGTCACCTCACCAGTGAATCAGCTAGAGTGGAGATGCTGGGATATATCCACGCCGATCTAGTCACCTCACCAGTGAATCAGCTAGAATGGAGATGCTGGGATATATCCACGCCGATCTAGTCACCTCACCAGTGAATTAGCTAGAGTGGAGATGCTGGGATATATCCACGCCGATCTAGTCACCTCACCAGTGAATCAGCTAGAATGGAGATGCTGGGATATATCCACGCCGATCTAGTCACCTCAGCAGTGAATCAGCTAGAGTGGAGATGCTGGGATATATCCACGCCGATCTAGTCACCTCACCAGTGAATCAGCTAGAGTGGAGATGCTGGGATATATCCTCGCCGATCTAGTCACCTCACCAGTGAATCCTCTAGAATGGAGATCCTGGGATATATCCATGCCGATCTAGTCACCTCACCAGTGAATCAGCTAGAGTGGAGATGCTGGGATATATCCACGCCGATCTAGTCACCTCACCAGTGAATCAGCTAGAGTGGAGATGCTGGGATATATCCACGCCGATCTAGTCACCTCAGCAGTGAATCAGCTAGAATGGAGATGCAGGGATATATCCACGCTGATCTAGTCACCTCACAAGTGAATCAGCTAGAGTGGAGATGCTGGGATATACCCACGCCGATCTAGTCACCTCAGCAGTGAATCAGATAGAGTGGAGATGGGGGGATATATCCACGCCGATCTAGTCACCTCACCAGTGAATCAGCTAGAGTGGAGATGGGGGGATATATCCATGCCGATCTAGTCACCTCAGCAGTGAATCATCTAGAGTGGAGATGCTGGGATATATCCACGCTGATCTAGTCACCTCACAAGTGAATCAGCTAGAGTGGAGATGCTGGGATATACCCACGCCGATCTAGTCACCTCACCAGTGAATCCTCTAGAATGGAGATCCTGGGATATATCCATGCCGATCTAGTCACCTCACCAGTGAATCAGCTAGAGTGGAGATGCTGGGATATATCCACGCCGATCTAGTCACCTCACCAGTGAATCAGCTAGAGTGGAGATGCTGGGATATATCCACGCCGATCTAGTCACCTCAGCAGTGAATCAACTAGAATGGAGATGCAGGGATATATCCACGCTGATCTAGTCACCTCACAAGTGAATCAGCTAGAGTGGAGATGCTGGGTATACCCACGCCGATCTAGTCACCTCAGCAGTGAATCAGCTAGAGTGGAGATGGGGGGATATATCCACGCCGATCTAGTCACCTCACCAGTGAATCAGCTAGAGTGGAGATGGGGGGATATATCCATGTCGATCTAGTCACCTCAGCAGTGAATCATCTAGAGTGGAGATGCTGGGATATATCCACGCTGATCTAGTCACCTCACAAGTGAATCAGCTAGAGTGGAGATGCTGGGATATACCCACGCCGATCTAGTCACCTCACCAGTGAATCAGCTAGAGTGGAGATGGGGGGATATATCCATGCCGATCTAGTCACCTCAGCAGTGAATCGTCTAGAGTGGAGATGCTGGGATATATCCTCGCCGATCTAGTCACCTCACCAGTGAATCAGCTAGAGTGGAGATGCTGGGATATATCCTCGCCGATCTAGTCACCTCACCAGTGAATCAGCTAGAATGGAGATGCTGGGATATATCCACGCCGATCTAGTCACCTCACCAGTGAATCAGCTAGAGTGGAGATGCTGGGATATATCCACGCCGATCTAGTCACCTCACCAGTGAATCAGCTAGAATGGAGATGCTGGGATATATCCACGCCGATCTAGTCACCTCACCAGTGAATTAGCTAGAGTGGAGATGCTGGGATATATCCACGCCGATCTAGTCACCTCACCAGTGAATCAGCTAGAATGGAGATGCTGGGATATATCCACGCCGATCTAGTCACCTCAGCAGTGAATCAGCTAGAGTGGAGATGCTGGGATATATCCACGCCGATCTAGTCACCTCACCAGTGAATCAGCTAGAGTGGAGATGCTGGGATATATCCTCGCCGATCTAGTCACCTCACCAGTGAATCCTCTAGAATGGAGATCCTGGGATATATCCATGCCGATCTAGTCACCTCACCAGTGAATCAGCTAGAGTGGAGATGCTGGGATATATCCACGCCGATCTAGTCACCTCACCAGTGAATCAGCTAGAGTGGAGATGCTGGGATATATCCACGCCGATCTAGTCACCTCAGCAGTGAATCAGCTAGAATGGAGATGCAGGGATATATCCACGCTGATTTAGTCACCTCACAAGTGAATCAGCTAGAGTGGAGATGCTGGGATATACCCACGCCGATCTAGTCACCTCAGCAGTGAATCAGCTAGAGTGGAGATGGGGGGATATATCCACGCCGATCTAGTCACCTCACCAGTGAATCAGCTAGAGTGGAGATGGGGGGATATATCCATGCCGATCTAGTCACCTCACAAGTGAATCATCTAGAGTGGAGATGCTGGGATATATCCACGCTGATCTAGTCACCTCACCAGTGAATTGTCTAGAGTGGAGATGCTGGGATATATCCACGCCGATCTAGTCACCTCACCAGTGAATCAGCTAGAGTGGAGATGCTGGGATATATCCACGCCGATCTAGTCACCTCACCAGTGAATCAGCTAGAGTGGAGATGCTGGGATATATCCACGCCGATCTAGTCACCTCAGCAGTGAATCAGCTAGAATTGAGATGCAGGGATATATCCACGCTGATTTAGTCACCTCACAAGTGAATCAGCTAGAGTGGAGATGCTGGGATATACCCACGCCGATCTAGTCACCTCAGCAGTGAATCAGCTAGAGTGGAGATGGGGGGATATATCCACGCCGATCTAGTCACCTCACCAGTGAATCAGCTAGAGTGGAGATGGGGGGATATATCCATGCCGATCTAGTCACCTCAGCAGTGAATCATCTAGAGTGGAGATGCTGGGATATATCCACGCTGATCTAGTCACCTCACCAGTGAATCGTCTAGAGTGGAGATGCTGGGATATATCCACGCCGATCTAGTCACCTCACCAGTGAATCAGCTAGAGTGGAGATGCTGGGATATATCCACGCCGATCTAGTCACCTTAGCAGTGAATCAGCTAGAGTGGAGATACTGGGATATATCCTCGCCGATTTAGTCACCTCACCAGTGAATCAGCTAGAGTGGAGATGCTGGGATATATCCACCGATCTAGTCACCTCACCAGTGAATCGTCTAGAGTGGAGATGCTGGGATATATCCTCGCCTATCTAGTCACCTCAAGAGTGAATCAGCTAGACTGGAGATGCTGGGATATATCCACGCCGATCTAGTCACCTCACCAGTGAATCGTCTAGAGTGGAGATGGGGGGATATATCCACCGATCTAGTCACCTCACCAGTGAATCGTCTAGAGTGGAGATGGGGGGATATATCCACGCCGATCTAGTCACCTCACCAGTGAATCAGCTAGAGTGGAGATGCTGGGATATATCCACGCCGATCTAGTCACCTCACCAGTGAATCAGCTAGAGTGGAGATGCTGGGATATATCCACGCCGATCTAGTCACCTCAGCAGTGAATCAGCTAGAGTGGAGATGCTGGGATATATCCACGCCGATTTAGTCACCTCACCAGTGAATCAGCTAGAGTGGAGATGCTGGGATATATCCACGCCGATCTAGTCACCTCACCAGTGAATCGTCTAGAGTGGAGATGCTGGGATATATCCACGCCGATCTAGTCACCTCACCAGTGAATCAGCTAGAGTGCAGATGCTGGGATATATCCACGCCGATCTAGTCACCTCAGCAGTGAATCAGCTAGAATGGAGATGCAGGGATATATCCACGCTGATCTTGTCACCTCACAAGTGAATCAGCTAGAGTGGAGATGCTGGGATATACCCACGCCGATCTAGTCACCTCAGCAGTGAATCAGCTAGAGTGGAGATGGGGGGATATATCCACGCCGATCTAGTCACCTCACCAGTGAATCAGCTAGAGTGGAGATGCTGGGATATATCCACCGATCTAGTCACCTCACCAGTGAATCGTCTAGAGTGGAGATGGGGGGATATATCCACGCCGATCTAGTCACCTCACCAGTGAATCAGCTAGAGTGGAGATGGGGGGATATATCCATGCCGATCTAGTCACCTCAGCAGTGAATCGTCTAGAGTGGAGATGCTGGGATATATCCTCGCCGATCTAGTCACCTCACCAGTGAATCAGCTAGAGTGGAGATGCTGGGATATATCCTCGCCGATCTAGTCACCTCACCAGTGAATCAGCTAGAATGGAGATGCTGGGATATATCCACGCCGATCTAGTCACCTCACCAGTGAATCAGCTAGAGTGGAGATGCTGGGATATATCCACGCCGATCTAGTCACCTCACCAGTGAATCAGCTAGAATGGAGATGCTGGGATATATCCACGCCGATCTAGTCACCTCACCAGTGAATTAGCTAGAGTGGAGATGCTGGGATATATCCACGCCGATCTAGTCACCTCACCAGTGAATCAGCTAGAATGGAGATGCTGGGATATATCCACGCCGATCTAGTCACCTCACCAGTGAATCAGCTAGAGTGGAGATGCTGGGATATATCCACGCCGATCTAGTCACCTCACCAGTGAATCAGCTAGAGTGGAGATGCTGGGATATATCGTCGCCGATCTAGTCACCTCACCAGTGAATCCTCTAGAATGGAGATCCTGGGATATATCCATGCCGATCTAGTCACCTCACCAGTGAATCAGCTAGAGTGGAGATGCTGGGATATATCCACGCCGATCTAGTCACCTCAGCAGTGAATCAGCTAGAGTGGAGATGCTGGGATATATCCACGCCGATCTAGTCACCTCAGCAGTGAATCAGCTAGAATGGAGATGCAGGGATATATCCACGCTGATCTAGTCACCTCACAAGTGAATCAGCTAGAGTGGAGATGCTGGGATATACCCACGCCGATCTAGTCACCTCACCAGTGAATCAGCTAGAGTGGAGATGGGGGGATATATCCATGCCGATCTAGTCACCTCAGCAGTGAATCATCTAGAGTGGAGATGCTGGGATATATCCACGCTGATCTAGTCACCTCACCAGTGAATCGTCTAGAGTGGAGATGCTGGGATATATCCACGCCGATCTAGTCACCTTAGCAGTGAATCAGCTAGAGTGGAGATGCTGGGATATATCCTCGCCGATTTAGTCACCTCACCAGTGAATCAGCTAGAGTGGAGATGCTGGGATATATCCACCGATCTAGTCACCTCACCAGTGAATCGTCTAGAGTGGAGATGCTGGGATATATCCTCGCCTATCTAGTCACCTCAACAGTGAATCAGCTAGACTGGAGATGCTGGGATATATCCACGCCGATCTAGTCACCTCACCAGTGAATCGTCTAGAGTGGAGATGGGGGGATATATCCTCGCCGATTTAGTCACCTCACCAGTGAATCGTCTAGAGTGGAGATGGGGGGATATATCCTCGCCGATTTAGTCACCTCACCAGTGAATCAGCTAGAGTGGAGATGCTGGGATATATCCTCGCCGATTTAGTCACCTCACCAGTGAATCGTCTAGAGTGGAGATGCTGGGATATATCCACCGATCTAGTCACCTCACCAGTGAATCGTCTAGAGTGGAGATGTGGGGATATATCCACGCCGATCTAGTCACCTCACCAGTGAATCAGCTAGAGTGGAGATGCTGGGATATATCCACGCCGATCTAGTCACCTCACCAGTGAATCAGCTAGAGTGGAGATGCTGGGATATATCCACGCCGATCTAGTCACCTCACCAGTGAATCAGCTAGAGTGGAGATGGGGGGATATATCCATGCCGATCTAGTCACCTCAGCAGTGAATCAGCTAGAGTGGAGATGCTGGGATATATCCACGCCGATCTAGTCACCTCAGCAGTGAATCAGCTAGAATGGAGATGCAGGGATATATCCACGCTGATCTAGTCACCTCACAAGTGTATCAGCTAGAGTGGAGATGCTGGGATATACCCACACCGATCTAGTCACCTCAGCAGTGAATCAGCTAGAGTGGAGATGGGGGGATATATCCACGCCGATCTAGTCACCTCACCAGTGAATCAGCTAGAGTGGAGATGGGGGGATATATCCATGCCGATCTAGTCACCTCAGCAGTGAATCGTCTAGAGTGGACATGCTGGGATATATCCACGCTGATCTAGTCACCTCACCAGTGAATCGTCTAGAGTGGAGATGCTGGGATATATCCACGCCGATCTAGTCACCTCACCAGTGAATCAGCTAGAGTGGAGATGCTGGGATATATCCACGCCGATCTAGTCACCTCAGCAGTGAATCAGCTAGAGTGGAGATGCTGGGATATATCCTCGCCGATTTAGTCACCTCACCAGTGAATCAGCTAGAGTGGAGATGCTGGGATATATCCACCGATCTAGTCACCTCACCAGTGAATCGTCTAGAGTGGAGATGCTGGGATATATCCTCGCCTATCTAGTCACCTCAAGAGTGAATCAGCTAGACTGGAGATGCTGGGATATATCCACGCCGATCTAGTCACCTCACCAGTGAATCGTCTAGAGTGGAGATGGGGGGATATATCCACCGATCTAGTCACCTCACCAGTGAATCGTCTAGAGTGGAGATGGGGGGATATATCCACGCCGATCTAGTCACCTCACCAGTGAATCAGCTAGAGTGGAGATGCTGGGATATATCCACGCCGATCTAGTCACCTCACCAGTGAATCAGCTAGAGTGGAGATGCTGAGATATATCCACGCCGATCTAGTCACCTCAGCAGTGAATCAGCTAGAGTGGAGATGCTGGGATATATCCACGCCGATTTAGTCACCTCACCAGTGAATCAGCTAGAGTGGAGATGCTGGGATATATCCACGCCGATCTAGTCACCTCACCAGTGAATCGTCTAGAGTGGAGATGCTGGGATATATCCACGCCGATCTAGTCACCTCACCAGTGAATCAGCTAGAGTGCAGATGCTGGGATATATCCACGCCGATCTAGTCACCTCAGCAGTGAATCAGCTAGAATGGAGATGCAGGGATATATCCACGCTGATCTTGTCACCTCACAAGTGAATCAGCTAGAGTGGAGATGCTGGGATATACCCACGCCGATCTAGTCACCTCAGCAGTGAATCAGCTAGAGTGGAGATGGGGGGATATATCCACGCCGATCTAGTCACCTCACCAGTGAATCAGCTAGAGTGGAGATGCTGGGATATATCCACCGATCTAGTCACCTCACCAGTGAATCGTCTAGAGTGGAGATGGGGGGATATATCCACGCCGATCTAGTCACCTCACCAGTGAATCAGCTAGAGTGGAGATGGGGGGATATATCCATGCCGATCTAGTCACCTCAGCAGTGAATCGTCTAGAGTGGAGATGCTGGGATATATCCTCGCCGATCTAGTCACCTCACCAGTGAATCAGCTAGAGTGGAGATGCTGGGATATATCCTCGCCGATCTAGTCACCTCACCAGTGAATCAGCTAGAATGGAGATGCTGGGATATATCCACGCCGATCTAGTCACCTCACCAGTGAATCAGCTAGAGTGGAGATGCTGGGATATATCCACGCCGATCTAGTCACCTCACCAGTGAATCAGCTAGAATGGAGATGCTGGGATATATCCACGCCGATCTAGTCACCTCACCAGTGAATTAGCTAGAGTGGAGATGCTGGGATATATCCACGCCGATCTAGTCACCTCACCAGTGAATCAGCTAGAATGGAGATGCTGGGATATATCCACGCCGATCTAGTCACCTCACCAGTGAATCAGCTAGAGTGGAGATGCTGGGATATATCCACGCCGATCTAGTCACCTCACCAGTGAATCAGCTAGAGTGGAGATGCTGGGATATATCGTCGCCGATCTAGTCACCTCACCAGTGAATCCTCTAGAATGGAGATCCTGGGATATATCCATGCCGATCTAGTCACCTCACCAGTGAATCAGCTAGAGTGGAGATGCTGGGATATATCCACGCCGATCTAGTCACCTCAGCAGTGAATCAGCTAGAGTGGAGATGCTGGGATATATCCACGCCGATCTAGTCACCTCAGCAGTGAATCAGCTAGAATGGAGATGCAGGGATATATCCACGCTGATCTAGTCACCTCACAAGTGAATCAGCTAGAGTGGAGATGCTGGGATATACCCACGCCGATCTAGTCACCTCACCAGTGAATCAGCTAGAGTGGAGATGGGGGGATATATCCATGCCGATCTAGTCACCTCAGCAGTGAATCATCTAGAGTGGAGATGCTGGGATATATCCACGCTGATCTAGTCACCTCACCAGTGAATCGTCTAGAGTGGAGATGCTGGGATATATCCACGCCGATCTAGTCACCTTAGCAGTGAATCAGCTAGAGTGGAGATGCTGGGATATATCCTCGCCGATTTAGTCACCTCACCAGTGAATCAGCTAGAGTGGAGATGCTGGGATATATCCACCGATCTAGTCACCTCACCAGTGAATCGTCTAGAGTGGAGATGCTGGGATATATCCTCGCCTATCTAGTCACCTCAACAGTGAATCAGCTAGACTGGAGATGCTGGGATATATCCACGCCGATCTAGTCACCTCACCAGTGAATCGTCTAGAGTGGAGATGGGGGGATATATCCTCGCCGATTTAGTCACCTCACCAGTGAATCGTCTAGAGTGGAGATGGGGGGATATATCCTCGCCGATTTAGTCACCTCACCAGTGAATCAGCTAGAGTGGAGATGCTGGGATATATCCTCGCCGATTTAGTCACCTCACCAGTGAATCGTCTAGAGTGGAGATGCTGGGATATATCCACCGATCTAGTCACCTCACCAGTGAATCGTCTAGAGTGGAGATGGGGGGATATATCCACGCCGATCTAGTCACCTCACCAGTGAATCAGCTAGAGTGGAGATGCTGGGATATATCCACGCCGATCTAGTCACCTCACCAGTGAATCAGCTAGAGTGGAGATGCTGGGATATATCCACGCCGATCTAGTCACCTCACCAGTGAATCAGCTAGAGTGGAGATGGGGGGATATATCCATGCCGATCTAGTCACCTCAGCAGTGAATCAGCTAGAGTGGAGATGCTGGGATATATCCACGCCGATCTAGTCACCTCAGCAGTGAATCAGCTAGAATGGAGATGCAGGGATATATCCACGCTGATCTAGTCACCTCACAAGTGTATCAGCTAGAGTGGAGATGCTGGGATATACCCACACCGATCTAGTCACCTCAGCAGTGAATCAGCTAGAGTGGAGATGGGGGGATATATCCACGCCGATCTAGTCACCTCACCAGTGAATCAGCTAGAGTGGAGATGGGGGGATATATCCATGCCGATCTAGTCACCTCAGCAGTGAATCGTCTAGAGTGGACATGCTGGGATATATCCACGCTGATCTAGTCACCTCACCAGTGAATCGTCTAGAGTGGAGATGCTGGGATATATCCACGCCGATCTAGTCACCTCACCAGTGAATCAGCTAGAGTGGAGATGCTGGGATATATCCACGCCGATCTAGTCACCTCAGCAGTGAATCAGCTAGAGTGGAGATGCTGGGATATATCCTCGCCGATTTAGTCACCTCACCAGTGAATCAGCTAGAGTGGAGATGCTGGGATATATCCACCGATCTAGTCACCTCACCAGTGAATCGTCTAGAGTGGAGATGCTGGGATATATCCTCGCCTATCTAGTCACCTCAACAGTGAATCAGCTAGACTGGAGATGCTGGGATATATCCACGCCAATCTAGTCACCTCACCAGTGAATCGTCTAGAGTGGAGATGGGGCGATATATCCTCGCCGATTTAGTCACCTCACCAGTGAATCGTCTAGAGTGGAGATGGGGGGATATATCCTCGCCGATTTAGTCACCTCACCAGTGAATCAGCTAGAGTGGAGATGCTGGGATATATCCTCGCCGATTTAGTCACCTCACCAGTGAATCGTCTAGAGTGGAGATGCTGGGATATATCCACCGATCTAGTCACCTCACCAGTGAATCATCAAGAGTGGAGATGGGGGGATATATCCACGCCGATCTAGTCACCTCACCAGTGAATCAGCTAGAGTGGAGATGCTGGGATATATCCACGCCGATCTAGTCACCTCACCAGTGAATCAGCTAGAGTGGAGATGCTGGGATATATCCACGCCGATCTAGTCACCTCAGCAGTGAATCAGCTAGAGTGGAGATGCAGGGATATATCCACGCCGATTTAGTCACCTCACCAGTGAATCAGCTAGAGTGGAGATGTTGGGATATATCCACGCCGATCTAGTCACCTCACCAGTGAATCGTCTAGTGTGGAGATGCTGGGATATATCCACGCCGATCTAGTCACCTCAGCAGTGAATCAGCTAGAGTGGAGATGTTGGGATATATCCACGCTGATCTAGTCACCTCACCAGTGAATCAGCTAGAGTGGAGATGCTGGGATATATCCATGCCGATCTAGTCACCTCAGCAGTGAATCGTCTAGAGTGGAGATGCTGGGATATATCCACGCCGATCTAGTCACCTCACCAGTGAATCAGCTAGAGTGGAGATGGGGGGATATATCCATGCCGATCTAGTCACCTCAGCAGTGAATCAGCTAGAGTGGAGATGCTGGGATATATCCACGCCGATCTAGTCACCTCAGCAGTGAATCAGCTAGAATGGAGATGCAGGGATATATCCACGCTGATCTAGTCACCTCACAAGTGTATCAGCTAGAGTGGAGATGCTGGGATATACCCACACCGATCTAGTCACCTCAGCAGTGAATCAGCTAGAGTGGAGATGGGGGGATATATCCACGCCGATCTAGTCACCTCACCAGTGAATCAGCTAGAGTGGAGATGGGGGGATATATCCATGCCGATCTAGTCACCTCAGCAGTGAATCGTCTAGAGTGGACATGCTGGGATATATCCACGCTGATCTAGTCACCTCACCAGTGAATCGTCTAGAGTGGAGATGCTGGGATATATCCACGCCGATCTAGTCACCTCACCAGTGAATCAGCTAGAGTGGAGATGCTGGGATATATCCACGCCGATCTAGTCACCTCAGCAGTGAATCAGCTAGAGTGGAGATGCTGGGATATATCCTCGCCGATTTAGTCACCTCACCAGTGAATCAGCTAGAGTGGAGATGCTGGGATATATCCACCGATCTAGTCACCTCACCAGTGAATCGTCTAGAGTGGAGATGCTGGGATATATCCTCGCCTATCTAGTCACCTCAACAGTGAATCAGCTAGACTGGAGATGCTGGGATATATCCACGCCAATCTAGTCACCTCACCAGTGAATCGTCTAGAGTGGAGATGGGGCGATATATCCTCGCCGATTTAGTCACCTCACCAGTGAATCGTCTAGAGTGGAGATGGGGGGATATATCCTCGCCGATTTAGTCACCTCACCAGTGAATCAGCTAGAGTGGAGATGCTGGGATATATCCTCGCCGATTTAGTCACCTCACCAGTGAATCGTCTAGAGTGGAGATGCTGGGATATATCCACCGATCTAGTCACCTCACCAGTGAATCATCAAGAGTGGAGATGGGGGGATATATCCACGCCGATCTAGTCACCTCACCAGTGAATCAGCTAGAGTGGAGATGCTGGGATATATCCACGCCGATCTAGTCACCTCACCAGTGAATCAGCTAGAGTGGAGATGCTGGGATATATCCACGCCGATCTAGTCACCTCAGCAGTGAATCAGCTAGAGTGGAGATGCAGGGATATATCCACGCCGATTTAGTCACCTCACCAGTGAATCAGCTAGAGTGGAGATGTTGGGATATATCCACGCCGATCTAGTCACCTCACCAGTGAATCGTCTAGTGTGGAGATGCTGGGATATATCCACGCCGATCTAGTCACCTCAGCAGTGAATCAGCTAGAGTGGAGATGTTGGGATATATCCACGCTGATCTAGTCACCTCACCAGTGAATCAGCTAGAGTGGAGATGCTGGGATATATCCATGCCGATCTAGTCACCTCAGCAGTGAATCGTCTAGAGTGGAGATGCTGGGATATATCCTCGCCGATCTAGTCACCTCACCAGTGAATCAGCTAGAGTGGAGATGCTGGGATATATCCTCGCCGATCTAGTCACCTCACCAGTGAATCAGCTAGAATGGAGATGCTGGGATATATCCACGCCGATCTAGTCACCTCACCAGTGAATCAGCTAGAGTGGAGATGCTGGGATATATCCACGCCGATCTAGTCACCTCACCAGTGAATCAGCTAGAATGGAGATGCTGGGATATATCCACGCCGATCTAGTCACCTCACCAGTGAATTAGCTAGAGTGGAGATGCTGAGATATATCCACGCCGATCTAGTCACCTCACCAGTGAATCAGCTAGAATGGAGATGCTGGGATATATCCACGCCGATCTAGTCACCTCACCAGTGAATCAGCTAGAGTGGAGATGCTGGGATATATCCACGCCGATCTAGTCACCTCACCAGTGAATCAGCTAGAGTGGAGATGCTGGGATATATCGTCGCCGATCTAGTCACCTCACCAGTGAATCCTCTAGAATGGAGATCCTGGGATATATCCATGCCGATCTAGTCACCTCACCAGTGAATCAGCTAGAGTGGAGATGCTGGGATATATCCACGCCGATCTAGTCACCTCAGCAGTGAATCAGCTAGAGTGGAGATGCTGGGATATATCCACGCCGATCTAGTCACCTCAGCAGTGAATCAGCTAGAATGGAGATGCAGGGATATATCCACGCTGATCTAGTCACCTCACAAGTGAATCAGCTAGAGTGGAGATGCTGGGATATACCCACGCCGATCTAGTCACCTCAGCAGTGAATCAGCTAGAGTGGAGATGAGGGGATATATCGACGCCGATCTAGTCACCTCACCAGTGAATCAGCTAGAGTGGAGATGGGGGGATATATCCATGCCTATCTAGTCACCTCAGCAGTGAATCATCTAGAGTGGAGATGCTGGGATATATCCACGCTGATCTAGTCACCTCACCAGTGAATCGTCTAGAGTGGAGATGCTGGGATATATCCACGCCGATCTAGTCACCTTAGCAGTGAATCAGCTAGAGTGGAGATGCTGGGATATATCCTCGCCGATTTAGTCACCTCACCAGTGAATCAGCTAGAGTGGAGATGCTGGGATATATCCACCGATCTAGTCACCTCACCAGTGAATCGTCTAGAGTGGAGATGCTGGGATATATCCTCGCCTATCTAGTCACCTCAACAGTGAATCAGCTAGACTGGAGATGCTGGGATATATCCACGCCGATCTAGTCACCTCACCAGTGAATCGTCTAGAGTGGAGATGGGGGGATATATCCTCGCCGATTTAGTCACCTCACAAGTGAATCGTCTAGAGTGGAGATGGGGGGATATATCCACGCCGATCTAGTCACCTCACCAGTGAATCAGCTAGAGTGGAGATGCTGGGATATATCCACGCCGATCTAGTCACCTCACCAGTGAATCAGCTAGAGTGGAGATGCTGGGATATATCCACGCCGATCTAGTCACCTCAGCAGTGAATCAGCTAGAGTGGAGATGCTGGGATATATCCACGCCGATTTAGTCACCTCACCAGTGAATCAGCTAGAGTGGAGATGCTGGGATATATCCACGCCGATCTAGTCACCTCACCAGTGAATCGTCTAGAGTGGAGATGCTGGGATATGTCCACGCCGATCTAGTCACCTCAGCAGTGAATCAGCTAGAGTGGAGATGCTGGGATATATCCACGCCGATCTAGTCACCTCAGCAGTGAATCAGCTAGAGTGGAGATGCTGGGATATATCCACGCTGATCTAGTCACCTCACCAGTGAATCGTCTAGAGTGGAGATGCTGGGATATATCCACGCCGATCTAGTCACCTTAGCAGTGAATCAGCTAGAGTGGAGATGCTGGGATATATCCTCGCCGATTTAGTCACCTCACCAGTGAATCAGCTAGAGTGGAGATGCTGGGATATATCCACCGATCTAGTCACCTCACCAGTGAATCGTCTAGAGTGGAGATGCTGGGATATATCCTCGCCTATCTAGTCACCTCAACAGTGAATCAGCTAGACTGGAGATGCTGGGATATATCCACGCCGATCTAGTCACCTCACCAGTGAATCGTCTAGAGTGGAGATGGGGGGATATATCCTCGCCGATTTAGTCACCTCACAAGTGAATCGTCTAGAGTGGAGATGGGGGGATATATCCACGCCGATCTAGTCACCTCACCAGTGAATCAGCTAGAGTGGAGATGCTGGGATATATCCACGCCGATCTAGTCACCTCACCAGTGAATCAGCTAGAGTGGAGATGCTGGGATATATCCACGCCGATCTAGTCACCTCAGCAGTGAATCAGCTAGAGTGGAGATGCTGGGATATATCCACGCCGATTTAGTCACCTCACCAGTGAATCAGCTAGAGTGGAGATGCTGGGATATATCCACGCCGATCTAGTCACCTCACCAGTGAATCGTCTAGAGTGGAGATGCTGGGATATGTCCACGCCGATCTAGTCACCTCAGCAGTGAATCAGCTAGAGTGGAGATGCTGGGATATATCCACGCCGATCTAGTCACCTCAGCAGTGAATCAGCTAGAATGGAGATGCAGGGATATATCCACGCTGATCTAGTCACCTCACAAGTGAATCAGCTAGAGTGGAGATGCTGGGATATACCCACGCCGATCTAGTCACCTCAGCAGTGAATCAGCTAGAGTGGAGATGGGGGGATATATCCACGCCGATCTAGTCACCTCACCAGTGAATCAGCTAGAGTGGAGATGGGGGGATATATCCATGCCGATCTAGTCACCTCAGCAGTGAATCGTCTAGAGTGGACATGCTGGGATATATCCACGCTGATCTAGTCACCTCACCAGTGAATCGTCTAGAGTGGAGATGCTGGGATATATCCACGCCGATCTAGTCACCTCACCAGTGAATCAGCTAGAGTGGAGATGCTGGGATATATCCACGCCGATCTAGTCACCTCAGCAGTGAATCAGCTAGAGTGGAGATGCTGGGATATATCCTCGCCGATTTAGTCACCTCACCAGTGAATCAGCTAGAGTGGAGATGCTGGGATATATCCACCGATCTAGTCACCTCACCAGTGAATCGTCTAGAGTGGAGATGCTGGGATATATCCTCGCCTATCTAGTCACCTCAACAGTGAATCAGCTAGACTGGAGATGCTGGGATATATCCACGCCAATCTAGTCACCTCACCAGTGAATCGTCTAGAGTGGAGATGGGGCGATATATCCTCGCCGATTTAGTCACCTCACCAGTGAATCGTCTAGAGTGGAGATGGGGGGATATATCCTCGCCGATTTAGTGACCTCACCAGTGAATCAGCTAGAGTGGAGATGCTGGGATATATCCTCGCCGATTTAGTCACCTCACCAGTGAATCGTCTAGAGTGGAGATGCTGGGATATATCCACCGATCTAGTCACCTCACCAGTGAATTATCAAGAGTGGAGATGGGGGGATATATCCACGCCGATCTAGTCACCTCACCAGTGAATCAGCTAGAGTGGAGATGCTGGGATATATCCACGCCGATCTAGTCACCTCACCAGTGAATCAGCTAGAGTGGAGATGCTGGGATATATCCACGCCGATCTAGTCACCTCAGCAGTGAATCAGCTAGAGTGGAGATGCAGGGATATATCCACGCCGATTTAGTCACCTCACCAGTGAATCAGCTAGAGTGGAGATGCTGGGATATTTCCACGCCGATCTAGTCACCTCACCAGTGAATCGTCTAGTGTGGAGATGCTGGGATATATCCACGCCGATCTAGTCACCTCAGCAGTGAATCAGCTAGAGTGGAGATGTTGGGATATATCCACGCTGATCTAGTCACCTCACCAGTGAATCAGCTAGAGTGGAGATGCTGGGATATATCCTCGCCGATCTAGTCACCTCACCAGTGAATCAGCTAGAGTGGAGATGCTGGGATATATCCACGCCGATCTAGTCACCTCACCAGTGAATCGTCTAGAGTGGAGATGCTGGGATATATCCACGCCGATCTAGTCACCTCAGCAGTGAATCAGCTAGAGTTCAGATGCAGGGATATATCCACGCTGATCTAGTCACCTCACAAGTGAATCAGCTAGAGTGGAGATGCTGGGATATACCCACGCCGATCTAGTCACCTCAGCAGTGAATCAGCTAGAGTGGAGATGGGGGGATATATCCACGCCGATCTAGTCACCTCACCAGTGAATCAGCTAGAGTGGAGATGCTGGGATATATCCACGCCGATCTAGTCACCTCAGCAGTGAATCAGCTAGAGTGGAGATGCTGGTATATATCCTCGCCGATTTAGTCACCTCACCAGTGAATTAGCTAGAGTGGAGATGCTGGGATATATCCACCGATCTAGTCACCTCACCAGTGAATCGTCTAGAGTGGAGATGCTGGGATATATCCTCGCCTATCTAGTCACCTCAACAGTGAATCAGCTAGACTGGAGATGCTGGGATATATCCACGCCAATCTAGTCACCTCACCAGTGAATCGTCTAGAGTGGAGATGGGGGGATATATCCTCGCCGATTTAGTCACCTCACCAGTGAATCGTCTAGAGTGGAGATGGGGGGATATATCCTCGCCGATTTAGTCACCTCACCAGTGAATCAGCTAGAGTGGAGATGCTGGGATATATCCTCGCCGATTTAGTCACCTCACCAGTGAATCGTCTAGAGTGGAGATGCTGGGATATATCCACCGATCTAGTCACCTCACAAGTGAATCGTCTAGAGTGGAGATGGGGGGATATATCCACGCCGATCTAGTCACCTCACCAGTGAATCAGCTAGAGTGGAGATGCTGGGATATATCCACGCCGATCTAGTCACCTCAGCAGTGAATCAGCTAGAGTGGAGATGCTGGGA
The DNA here is from genome assembly GCF_046119375.1 of Phyllobates terribilis. NCBI lineage: Eukaryota > Metazoa > Chordata > Amphibia > Anura > Dendrobatidae > Phyllobates > Phyllobates terribilis. Next base: position 319,428,375 of record NW_027362764.1, on the reverse strand, counting down.
TATATCCACGCCGATTTAGTCACCTCACCAGTGAATCAGCTAGAGTGGAGATGCTGGGATATATCCACGCCGATCTAGTCACCTCACCAGTGAATCGTCTAGAGTGGAGATGCTGGGATATATCCACGCCGATCTAGTCACCTCAGCAGTGAATCAGCTAGAGTGGAGATGCTGGGATATATCCACGCCGATCTAGTCACCTCAGCAGTGAATCAGCTAGAATGGAGATGCAGGGATATATCCACGCTGATCTAGTCACCTCACAAGTGAATCAGCTAGAGTGGAGATGCTGGGATATACCCACGCCGATCTAGTCACCTCAGCAGTGAATCAGCTAGAGTGGAGATGGGGGGATATATCCACGCCGATCTAGTCACCTCACCAGTGAATCAGCTAGAGTGGAGATGGGGGGATATATCCATGTGGATCTAGTCACCTCAGCAGTGAATCGTCTAGAGTGGACATGCTGGGATATATCCACGCTGATCTAGTCACCTCACCAGTGAATCGTCTAGAGTGGAGATGCTGGGATATATCCACGCCGATCTAGTCACCTCACCAGTGAATCAGCTAGAGTGGAGATGCTGGGATATATCCACGCCGATCTAGTCACCTCAGCAGTGAATCAGCTAGAGTGGAGATGCTGGGATATATCCTCGCCGATTTAGTCACCTCACCAGTGAATCAGCTAGAGTGGAGATGCTGGGATACATCCACCGATCTAGTCACCTCACCAGTGAATCGTCTAGAGTGGAGATGCTGGGATATATCCTCGCCTATCTAGTCACCTTAACAGTGAATCAGCTAGACTGGAGATGCTGGGATATATCCACGCCAATCTAGTCACCTCACCAGTGAATCGTCTAGAGTGGAGATGGGGCGATATATCCTCGCCGATTTAGTCACCTCACCAGTGAATCGTCTAGAGTGGAGATGGGGGGATATATCCTCGCCGATTTAGTCACCTCACCAGTGAATCAGCTAGAGTGGAGATGCTGGGATATATCCTCGCCGATTTAGTCACCTCACCAGTGAATCGTCTAGAGTGGAGATGCTGGGATATATCCACCGATCTAGTCACCTCACCAGTGAATCATCAAGAGTGGAGATGGGGGGATATATCCACGCCGATCTAGTCACCTCACCAGTGAATCAGCTAGAGTGGAGATGCTGGGATATATCCACGCCGATCTAGTCACCTCACCAGTGAATCAGCTAGAGTGGAGATGCTGGGATATATCCACGCCGATCTAGTCACCTCAGCAGTGAATCAGCTAGAGTGGAGATGCAGGGATATATCCACGCCGATTTAGTCACCTCACCAGTGAATCAGCTAGAGTGGAGATGCTGGGATATATCCACGCCGATCTAGTCACCTCACCAGTGAATCGTCTAGTGTGGAGATGCTGGGATATATCCACGCCGATCTAGTCACCTCAGCAGTGAATCAGCTAGAGTGGAGATGTTGGGATATATCCACGCTGATCTAGTCACCTCACCAGTGAATCAGCTAGAGTGGAGATGCTGGGATATATCCTCGCCGATCTAGTCACCTCACCAGTGAATCAGCTAAAGTGGAGATGCTGGGATATATCCTCGTCGATCTAGTCACCTCACCAGTGAATCAGCTAGAGTGGAGATGCTGGGATATATCCACGCCGATCTAGTCACCTCACCAGTGAATCGTCTAGAGTGGAGATGCTGGGATATATCCACGCCGATCTAGTCACCTCAGCAGTGAATCAGCTAGAGTTGAGATGCAGGGATATATCCACGCTGATCTAGTCACCTCACAAGTGAATCAGCTAGAGTGGAGATGCTGGGATATACCCACGCCGATCTAGTCACCTCAGCAGTGAATCAGCTAGAGTGGAGATGGGGGGATATATCCACGCCGATCTAGTCACCTCACCAGTGAATCAGCTAGAGTGGAGATGCTGGGATATATCCACGCCGATCTAGTCACCTCAGCAGTGAATCAGCTAGAGTGGAGATGCTGGTATATATCCTCGCCGATTTAGTCACCTCACCAGTGAATCAGCTAGAGTGGAGATGCTGGGATATATCCACCGATCTAGTCACCTCACCAGTGAATCGTCTAGAGTGGAGATGCTGGGATATATCCTCGCCTATATAGTCATCTCAACAGTGAATCAGCTAGACTGGAGATGCTGGGATATATCCACGCCAATCTAGTCACCTCACCAGTGAATCGTCTAGAGTGGAGATGGGGGAATATATCCTCGCCGATTTAGTCACCTCACCAGTGAATCGTCTAGAGTGGAGATGGGGGGATATATCCTCGCCGATTTAGTCACCTCACCAGTGAATCAGCTAGAGTGGAGATGCTGGGATATATCCTCGCCGATTTAGTCACCTCACCAGTGAATCAGCTAGAGTGGAGATGCTGGGATATATCCACGCCGATCTAGTCACCTCACCAGTGAATCGTCTAGAGTGGAGATGCTGGGATATATCCACGCCGATCTAGTCACCTCAGCAGTGAATCAGCTAGAGTGGAGATGCTGGGATATATCCACGCCGATCTAGTCACCTCAGCAGTGAATCAGCTAGAATGGAGATGCAGGGATATATCCACGCTGGTCTAGTCACCTCACAAGTGAATCAGCTAGAGTGGAGATGCTGGGATATACCCACGCCGATCTAGTCACCTCAGCAGTGAATCAGCTAGAGTGGAGATGGGGGGATATATCCACGCCGATCTAGTCACCTCACCAGTGAATCAGCTAGAGTGGAGATGGGGGGATATATCCATGCCGATCTAGTCACCTCAGCAGTGAATCGTCTAGAGTGGACATGCTGGGATATATCCACGCTGATCTAGTCACCTCACCAGTGAATCGTCTAGAGTGGAGATGCTGGGATATATCCACGCCGACCTAGTCACCTCACCAGTGAATCAGCTAGAGTGGAGATGCTGGGATATATCCACGCCGATCTAGTCACCTCACCAGTGAATCAGCTAGAGTGGAGATGCTGGGATATATCCACCGATCTAGTCACCTCACCAGTGAATCGTCTAGAGTGGAGATGCTGGGATATATCCTCGCCTATCTAGTCACCTCAACAGTGAATCAGCTAGACTGGAGATGCTGGGATATATCCACGCCAATCTAGTCACCTCACCAGTGAATCGTCTAGAGTGGAGATGGGGCGATATATCCTCGCCGATTTAGTCACCTCACCAGTGAATCGTCTAGAGTGGAGATGGGGGGATATATCCTCGCCGATTTAGTCACCTCACCAGTGAATCAGCTAGAGTGGAGATGCTGGGATATATCCTCGCCGATTTAGTCACCTCACCAGTGAATCGTCTAGAGTGGAGATGCTGGGATATATCCACCGATCTAGTCACCTCACCAGTGAATCATCAAGAGTGGAGATGGGGGGATATATCCACGCCGATCTAGTCACCTCACCAGTGAATCAGCTAGAGTGGAGATGCTGGGATATATCCACGCCGATCTAGTCACCTCACCAGTGAATCAGCTAGAGTGGAGATGCTGGGATATATCCACGCTGATCTAGTCACCTCAGCAGTGAATCAGCTAGAGTGGAGATGCAGGGATATATCCACGCCGATTTAGTCACCTCACCAGTGAATCAGCTAGAGTGGAGATGCTGGGATATATCCACGCCGATCTAGTCACCTCACCAGTGAATCGTCTAGTGTGGAGATGCTGGGATATATCCACGCCGATCTAGTCACCTCAGCAGTGAATCAGCTAGAGTGGAGATGTTGGGATATATCCACGCTGATCTAGTCACCTCACCAGTGAATCAGCTAGAGTGGAGATGCTGGGATATATCCTCGCCGATCTAGTCACCTCACCAGTGAATCAGCTAAAGTGGAGATGCTGGGATATATCCTCGTCGATCTAGTCACCTCACCAGTGAATCAGCTAGAGTGGAGATGCTGGGATATATTCACGCCGATCTAGTCACCTCACCAGTGAATCGTCTAGAGTGGAGATGCTGGGATATATCCACGCCGATCTAGTCACCTCAGCAGTGAATCAGCTAGAGTTGAGATGCAGGGATATATCCACGCTGATCTAGTCACCTCAGCAGTGAATCAGCTAGAGTGGAGATGCTGGGATATACCCACGCCGATCTAGTCACCTCAGCAGTGAATCAGCTAGAGTGGAGATGGGGGGATATATCCACGCCGATCTAGTCACCTCACCAGTGAATCAGCTAGAGTGGAGATGCTGGGATATATCCACGCCGATCTAGTCACCTCAGCAGTGAATCAGCTAGAGTGGAGATGCTGGTATATATCTTCGCCGATTTAGTCACCTCACCAGTGAATCAGCTAGAGTGGAGATGCTGGGATATATCCACCGATCTAGTCACCTCACCAGTGAATCGTCTAGAGTGGAGATGCTGGGATATATCCACGCCGATCTAGTCACCTCAGCAGTGAATCAGCTAGAGTGGAGATGCTGGGATATATCCACGCCGATCTAGTCACCTCACCAGTGAATCAGCTAGAGTGGAGATGCTGGGATATATCCACGCCGATCTAGTCACCTCAGCAGTGAATCAGCTAGAGTGGAGATGCAGGGATATATCCACGCCGATTTAGTCACCTCACCAGTGAATCAGCTAGAGTGGAGATGCTGGGATATATCCACGCCGATCTAGTCACCTCACCAGTGAATCGTCTAGTGTGGAGATGCTGGGATATATCCACGCCGATCTAGTCACCTCAGCAGTGAATCAGCTAGAGTGGAGATGTTGGGATATATCCACGCTGATCTAGTCACCTCACCAGTGAATCAGCTAGAGTGGAGATGCTGGGATATATCCTCGCCGATCTAGTCACCTCACCAGTGAATCAGCTAAAGTGGAGATGCTGGGATATATCCTCGTCGATCTAGTCACCTCACCAGTGAATCAGCTAGAGTGGAGATGCTGGGATATATTCACGCCGATCTAGTCACCTCACCAGTGAATCGTCTAGAGTGGAGATGCTGGGATATATCCACGCCGATCTAGTCACCTCAGCAGTGAATCAGCTAGAGTTGAGATGCAGGGATATATCCACGCTGATCTAGTCACCTCAGCAGTGAATCAGCTAGAGTGGAGATGCTGGGATATACCCACGCCGATCTAGTCACCTCAGCAGTGAATCAGCTAGAGTGGAGATGGGGGGATATATCCACGCCGATCTAGTCACCTCACCAGTGAATCAGCTAGAGTGGAGATGCTGGGATATATCCACGCCGATCTAGTCACCTCAGCAGTGAATCAGCTAGAGTGGAGATGCTGGTATATATCTTCGCCGATTTAGTCACCTCACCAGTGAATCAGCTAGAGTGGAGATGCTGGGATATATCCACCGATCTAGTCACCTCACCAGTGAATCGTCTAGAGTGGAGATGCTGGGATATATCCTCGCCTATCTAGTCACCTCAACAGTGAATCAGCTAGACTGGAGATGCTGGGATATATCCACGCCAATCTAGTCACCTCACCAGTGAAATGTCTAGAGTGGAGATGGGGGGATATATCCTCGCCGATTTAGTCACCTCACCAGTGAATCGTCTAGAGTGGAGATGGGGGGATATATCCTCGCCGATTTAGTCACCTCACCAGTGAATCAGCTAGAGTGGAGATGCTGGGATATATCCTCGCCGATTTAGTCACCTCACCAGTGAATCGTCTAGAGTGGAGATGCTGGGATATATCCACCGGTCTAGTCACCTCACCAGTGAATCGTCTAGAGTGGAGATGGGGGGATATATCCACGCCAATCTAGTCACCTCACCAGTGAATCAGCTAGAGTGGAGATGCTGGGATATATCCACGCCGATCTAGTCACCTCACCAGTGAATCAGCTAGAGTGGAGATGCTGGGATATATCCACGCCGATCTAGTCACCTCAGCAGTGAATCAGCTAGAGTGGAGATGCAGGGATATATCCACGCCGATTTAGTCACCTCACCAGTGAATCAGCTAGAGTGGAGATGCTGGGATATATCCACGCCGATCTAGTCACCTCACCAGTGAATCGTCTAGAGTGGAGATGCTGGGATATATCCACGCCGATCTATTCACCTCAGCAGTGAATCAGCTAGAGTGGAGATGCCGGGATATATCCACGCTGATCTAGTTACCTCACCAGTGAATCAGCTAGAGTGGAGATGCTGGGATATATCCTCGCCGATCTAGTCACCTCACCAGTGAATCAGCTAGAGTGGAGATGCTGGGATATATCCACGCCGATCTAGTCACCTCACCAGTGAATCAGCTAGAGTGGAGATGCTGGGATATATCCACGCCGATCTAGTCACCTCAGCAGTGAATCAGCTAGAGTGGAGATGCTGGGATATATCCACGCCGATTTAGTCACCTCACCAGTGAATCAGCTAGAGTGGAGATGCTGGGATATATCCACGCCGATCTAGTCACCTCAGCAGTGAATCAGCTAGAGTGGAGATGCTGGGATATATCCACGCTGATCTAGTCACCTCACCAGTGAATCAGCTAGAGTGGAGATGCTGGGATATATCCTCGCCGATCTAGTCACCTCACCAGTGACTCGTCTAGAATGGAGATGCTGGGATATATTCACGCTGATCTAGTCACCTCACCAGTGAATCAGCTAGAGTGGAGATGCTGGGATATATCCACGCCGATTTAGTCACCTCACCAGTGAATCAGCTAGAGTGGGGATGCTGAGATATATCCACGCCGATCTAGTCACCTCAGCAGTGAATCATCTAGAGTGGAGATGCTGGGATATATCCACGCCGATCTAGTCACCTCAGCAGTGAATCGTCTAGAATGGAGATGCTGGGATATATCCACGCCGATCTAGTCACCTCAGCAGTGAATCAGCTAGAGTGGAGGAGTGGAGATGCTGGGATATATCCTCGCCGATCTATTCACCTCAGCAGTGAATCGTCTAGAGTGGAGATGCTTGGATATATCCTTGCCGATCTAGTCACCTCACCAGTGAATCAGCTAGAGTGGAGATGCTGGAATATATCCACGCCGATCTAGTCACCTCACCAGTGAATCAGCTAGAGTGGAGATGCTGGAATATATCCACGCCGATCTAGTCACCTCACCAGTGAATCAGCTAGAATGGAGATGCTGGGATATATCCACGCCGATCTAGTCACCTCACCAGTGAATCAGCTAGAATGGAGATGCAGGGATAAATCCACGCTGATCTAGTCACCTCACCAGTGAACCGTCTAGAGTGGGGATGCTGGGATATATCCACGCCAATCTAGTCACCTCACCAGAGAATCAGCTAGAGTGGAGATGCTGGGATATATCCACGCCGATCTAGTCACCTCACCAGTGAATCAGCTAGAGTGGAGATGCTGGGATATATCCACGCTGATCTAGTCACCTCACCAGTGAACCGTCTAGAGTGGAGATGCTGGGATATATCCACGCCGATCTAGTCAACTCACCAGTGAATCAGCTAGAGTGGGGATGCTGGGATATATCCACGCTGATCTAGTCACCTCACCAGTGAATCGTCTAGAGTGGAGATGCTGGAATATATCCACGCCGATCTAGTCACCTCAGCAGTGAATCAGCTAGAGTGGAGATGCTGGGATATATCCTCGCCGATCTAGTCACCTCACCAGTGAATCAGCTAGAGTGGAGATGCTGGGATATATCCACGCCGATCTAGTTACCTCACCAGTGAATCAGCTAGAGTGGAGATGCTGGGATATATCCATGCCGATCTAGTCACCTCACCAGTGAATCAGCTAGAGTGGAGATGCTGGGATATATCCACGCCGATCTAGTCACCTCACCATTGAATCCTCTAGAATGGAGATGCTGGGATATATCCTCGCCGATCTAGTCACCTCAGCAGTGAATCAGCTAGAGTGGAGATGCTGGGATATATCCACGCCGATCTAGTCACCTCACCAGTGAATCAGCTAGAGTGGAGATGCTGGGATATATCCACGCTGATCTAGTCACCTCACCAGTGAATCAGCTAGAGTGGAGATGCTGGGATATATCCATGCCGATCTAGTCACCTCACCAGTGAATCAGCTAGAGTGGGGATGCTGGGATATATCCACACCGATCTAGTCACCTCACCAGTGAATCAGCTAGAGTGGAGATGCTGGGATATATCCACGCTGATCTAGTCAACTCACCAGTGAATCAGCGAGAGTGGAGATGCTGGGATATATCCACCGATCTAGTCACCTCACCAGTGAATCGTCTAGAGTGGAGATGGGGGGATATATCCACGCCGATCTAGTCACCTCACCAGTGAATCAGCTAGAGTGGAGATGCTGGGATATATCCACGCCGATCTAGTCACCTCAGCAGTGAATCAGCTAGAGTGGAGATGCTGGGATATATCCACGCCGATCTAGTCACCTCAGCAGTGAATCAGCTAGAATGGAGATGCAGGGATATATCCACGCTGATCTAGTCACCTCACAAGTGAATCAGCTAGAGTGGAGATGCTGGGATATACCCACGCCGATCTAGTCACCTCAGCAGTGAATCAGCTAGAGTGGAGATGGGGGGATATATCCACGCCGATCTAGTCACCTCACCAGTGAATCAGCTAGAGTGGAGATGGGGGGATATATCCATGCCGATCTAGTCACCTCAGCAGTCAATCGTCTAGAGTGGAGATGCTGGGATATATCCACGCTGATCTAGTCACCTCACCAGTGAATCGTCTAGAGTGGAGATGCTGGGATATATCCACGCCGATCTAGTCACCTCACCAGTGAATCAGCTAGAGTGGAGATGCTGGGATATATCCACGCCGATCTAGTCACCTCAGCAGTGAATCAGCTAGAGTGGAGATGCTGGGATATATCCTCGCCGATTTAGTCACCTCACCAGTGAATCAGCTAGAGTGGAGATGCTGGGATATATCCACCGATCTAGTCACCTCACCAGTGAATCGTCTAGAGTGGAGATGCTGGGATATATCCTCGCCTATCTAGTCACCTCAACAGTGAATCAGCTAGACTGGAGATGCTGGGATATATCCACGCCAATCTAGTCACGTCACCAGTGAATCGTCTAGAGTGGAGATGGGGCGATATATCCTCGCCGATTTAGTCACCTCACCAGTGAATCGTCTAGAGTGGAGATGGGGGGATATATCCTCGCCGATTTAGTCACCTCACCAGTGAATCAGCTAGAGTGGAGATGCTGGGATATATCCTCGCCGATTTAGTCACCTCACCAGTGAATCTTCTAGAGTGGAGATGCTGGGATATATCCACCGATCTAGTCACCTCACCAGTGAATCATCAAGAGTGGAGATGGGGGGATATATCCACGCCGATCTAGTCACCTCACCAGTGAATCAGCTAGAGTGGAGATGCTGGGATATATCCACGCCGATCTAGTCACCTCACCAGTGAATCAGCTAGAGTGGAGATGCTGGGATATATCCACGCCGATCTAGTCACCTCAGCAGTGAATCAGCTAGAGTGGAGATGCAGGGATATATCCACGCCGATTTAGTCACCTCACCAGTGAATCAGCTAGAGTGGAGATGCTGGGATATATCCACGCCGATCTAGTCACCTCACCAGTGAATCGTCTAGTGTGGAGATGCTGGGATATATCCTCGCCGATCTAGTCACCTCACCAGTGAATCAGCTAAAGTGGAGATGCTGGGATATATCCTCGTCGATCTAGTCACCTCACCAGTGAATCAGCTAGAGTGGAGATGCTGGGATATATCCACGCCGATCTAGTCACCTCACCAGTGAATCGTCTAGAGTGGAGATGCTGGGATATATCCACGCCGATCTAGTCACCTCAGCAGTGAATCAGCTAGAGTTGAGATGCAGGGATATATCCACGCTGATCTAGTCACCTCACAAGTGAATCAGCTAGAGTGGAGATGCTGGGATATACCCACGCCGATCTAGTCACCTCAGCAGTGAATCAGCTAGAGTGGAGATGGGGGGATATATCCACGCCGATCTAGTCACCTCACCAGTGAATCAGCTAGAGTGGAGATGCTGGGATATATCCACGCCGATCTAGTCACCTCAGCAGTGAATCAGCTAGAGTGTAGATGCTGGTATATATCCTCGCCGATTTAGTCACCTCACCAGTGAATCAGCTAGAGTGGAGATGCTGGGATATATCCACCGATCTAGTCACCTCACCAGTGAATCGTCTAGAGTGGAGATGCTGGGATATATCCTCGCCTATCTAGTCACCTCAACAGTGAATCAGCTAGACTGGAGATGATGGGATATATCCACGCCAATCTAGTCACCTCACCAGTGAATCGTCTAGAGTGGAGATGGGGGGATATATCCTCGCCGATTTAGTCACCTCACCAGTGAATCGTCTAGAGTGGAGATGGGGGGATATATCCTCGCCGATTTAGTCACCTCACCAGTGAATCAGCTAGAGTGGAGATGCTGGGATATATCCTCGCCGATTTAGTCACCTCACCAGTGAATCGTCTAGAGTGGAGATGCTAGGATATATCCACCGATCTAGTCACCTCACCAGTGAATCGTCTAGAGTGGAGATGGGGGGATATATCCACGCCGATCTAGTCACCTCACCAGTGAATCAGCTAGAGTGGAGATGCTGGGATATATCCTCGCCGATCTAGTCACCTTACCAGTGAATCGTCTAGAGTGGAGATGCTGGAATATATCCTCGCTGATCTAGTCACCTCACCAGTGAATCAGCTAGAGTGGAGATGCTGGGATATATCCACGCTGATCTAGTCACCTCACCAGTGAACCGTCTAGAGTGGAGATGCTGGGATATATCCACGCCGATCTAGTCAACTCACCAGTGAATCAGCTAGAGTGGGGATGCTGGGATATATCCACGCTGATCTAGTCACCTCACCAGTGAATCGTCTAGAGTGGAGATGCTGGGATATATCCTCGCCGATCTAGTCACCTCACCAGTGAATCAGCTAGAGTGGAGGTGCTGGGATATATCCACGCCGATCTAGTCACCTCACCATTGAATCCTCTAGAATGGAGATGCTGGGATATATCCTCGCCGATCTAGTCACCTCAGCAGTGAATCAGCTAGAGTGGAGATGCTGGGATATATCCACGCCGATCTAGTCACCTCACCAGTGAATCAGCTAGAGTGGAGATGCTGGGATATATCCACGCCGATCTAGTCACCTCACCAGTGAATCAGCTAGAGTGGAGATGCTGGGATATATCCACGCCGATCTAGTCACCTCAGCAGTGAATCAGCTAGAGTGGAGATGCAGGGATATATCCACGCCGATTTAGTCACCTCACCAGTGAATCAGCTAGAGTGGAGATGCTGGGATATATCCACGCCGATCGAGTCACCTCACCAGTGAATCGTCTAGTGTGGAGATGCTGGGATATATCCACGCCGATCTAGTCACCTCAGCAGTGAATCAGCTAGAGTGGAGATGTTGGGATATATCCACGCTGATCTAGTCACCTCACCAGTGAATCAGCTAGAGTGGAGATGCTGGGATATATCCTCGCCGATCTAGTCACCTCACCAGTGAATCAGCTAAAGTGGAGATGCTGGGATATATCCTCGTCGATCTAGTCACCTCACCAGTGAATCAGCTAGAGTGGAGATGCTGGGATATATCCACGCCGATCTAGTCACCTCACCAGTGAATCGTCTAGAGTGGAGATGCTGGGATATATCCACGCCGATCTAGTCACCTCAGCAGTGAATCAGCTAGAGTTGAGATGCAGGGATATATCCACGCTGATCTAGTCACCTCACAAGTGAATCAGCTAGAGTGGAGATGCTGGGATATACCCACGCCGACCTAGTCACCTCAGCAGTGAATCAGCTAGAGTGGAGATGGGGGGATATATCCACGCCGATCTAGTCACCTCACCAGTGAATCAGCTAGAGTGGAGATGCTGGGATATATCCACGCCGATCTAGTCACCTCAGCAGTGAATCAGCTAGAGTGGAGATGCTGGTATATATCCTCGCCGATTTAGTCACCTCACCAGTGAATCAGCTAGAGTGGAGATGCTGGGATACATCCACCGATCTAGTCACCTCACCAGTGAATCGTCTAGAGTGGAGATGCTGGGATATATCCTCGCCTATCTAGTCACCTCAACAGTGAATCAGCTAGACTGGAGATGATGGGATATATCCACGCCAATCTAGTCACCTCACCAGTGAATCGTCTAGAGTGGAGATGGGGGGATATATCCTCGCCGATTTAGTCACCTCACCAGTGAATCGTCTAGAGTGGAGATGGGGGGATATATCCTCGCCGATTTAGTCACCTCACCAGTGAATCAGCTAGAGTGGAGATGCTGGGATATATCCTCGCCGATTTAGTCACCTCACCAGTGAATCGTCTAGAGTGGAGATGCTGGGATATATCCACCGATCTAGTCACCTCACCAGTGAATCGTCTAGAGTGGAGATGGGGGGATATATCCACGCCGATCTAGTCACCTCACCAGTGAATCAGCTAGAGTGGAGATGCTGGGATATATCCTCGCCGATCTAGTCACCTTACCAGTGAATCGTCTAGAGTGGAGATGCTGGAATATATCCTCGCTGATCTAGTCACCTCACCAGTGAATCAGCTAGAGTGGAGATGCTGGGATATATCCACGCTGATCTAGTCACCTCACCAGTGAACCGTCTAGAGTGGAGATGCTGGGATATATCCACGCCGATCTAGTCAACTCACCAGTGAATCAGCTAGAGTGGGGATGCTGGGATATATCCACGCTGATCTAGTCACCTCACCAGTGAATCGTCTAGAGTGGAGATGCTGGAATATATCCACGCCGATCTAGTCACCTCAGCAGTGAATCAGCTAGAGTGGAGATGCTGGGATATATCCTCGCCGATCTAGTCACCTCACCAGTGAATCAGCTAGAGTGGAGATGCTGGGATATATCCACGCCGATCTAGTTACCTCACCAGTGAATCAGCTAGAGTGGAGATGCTGGGATATATCCATGCCGATCTAGTCACCTCACCAGTGAATCAGCTAGAGTGGAGATGCTGGGATATATCCACGCCGATCTAGTCACCTCACCATTGAATCCTCTAGAATGGAGATGCTGGGATATATCCTCGCCGATCTAGTCACCTCAGCAGTGAATCAGCTAGAGTGGAGATGCTGGGATATATCCACGCCGATCTAGTCACCTCACCAGTGAATCAGCTAGAGTGGAGATGCTGGGATATATCCACGCTGATCTAGTCACCTCACCAGTGAATCAGCTAGAGTGGAGATGCTGGGATATATCCACGCCGATCTAGTCACCTCACCAGTGAATCAGCTAGAGTGGGGATGCTGGGATATATTCACACCGATCTAGTCACCTCACCAGTGAATCAGCTAGAGTGGAGATGCTGGGATATATCCACGCTGATCTAGTCAACTCACCAGTGAATCAGCTAGAGTGGGGATGCTGGGATATATCCACGCCGATCTAGTCACCTCACCAGTGAATCAGCTAGAATGGAGATGCTGGGATATATCCTCGCCGATCTAGTCACCTCACCAGTGAATCAGCTAGAATGGGGATGCTGGGATATATCCACGCTGATCTAGTCACCTCACCAGTGAATCAGCTAGGATGGAGATGCTGGAATATATCCACGCCGATCTAGTCACCTCACCAGTGAACCGTCTAGAGTGGAGATGCTGGGATATATCCACGCTGATCTAGTCACCTCAGCAGTGAACCAGCTAGAATGGAGATGCTGGAATATATCCTCGCCGATCTAGTCACCTCACCAGTGAACCGTCTAGAGTGGAGATGCTGGGATATATCCTCGCCGATCTAGTCACCTTACCAGTGAATCGTCTAGAGTGGAGATGCTGGAATATATCCTCGCTGATCTAGTCACCTCACCAGTGAATCAGCTAGAGTAGAGATGCTGGGATATATCCACGCTGATCTAGTCCCCTCACCAGTGAATCAGCTAGAATGGAGATGCTGGGATATATCCACGCTGATCTAGTCACCTCACCAGTGAATCAGCTAGAGTGGAGATGCTGGGATATATCCACGCCGATCTAGTCACCTCACCAGTGAATCAGCTAGAATGGAGATGCTGGGATATATCCACGCCGATCTAGTCACCTCACCAGTGAATCAGCTAGAGTGGAGATGCTCGGATATATCCACGCCGATCTAGTCACCTCACCAGTGAATCAGCTAGAGTGGAGATGCTGGGATATATCCTCGCCGATCTAGTCACCTCACCAGTGAATCAGCTAGAATGGAGATGCTGGGATATATCCACGCCGATCTAGTCACCTCACCAGTGAATCAGCTAGAGTGGAGATGCTGGGATATATCCACGCCGATCTAGTCACCTCACCAGTGAATCAGCTAGAATGGAGATGCTGGGATATATCCACGCCGATCTAGTCACCTCACCAGTGAATCAGCTAGAGTGGAGATGCTGGGATATATCCACGCCGATCTAGTCACCTCACCAGTGAATCAGCTAGAATGGAGATGCTGGGATATATCCACGCCGATCTAGTCACCTCACCAGTGAATCAGCTAGAGTGGAAATGCTGGGATATATCCACGCCGATCTAGTCACCTCACCAGTGAATCAGCTAGAGTGGAGATGCTGGGATATATCCTCGCCGATCTAGTCACCTTACCAGTGAATCGTCTAGAGTGGATATGCTGGAATATATCCTCGCTGATCTAGTCACCTCACCAGTGAATCAGCTAGAGTGGAGATGCTGGGATATATCCACGCTGATCTAGTCACCTCACCAGTGAACCGTCAAGAGTGGAGATGCTGGGATATATCCACGCCGATCTAGTCAACTCACCAGTGAATCGTCTAGAGTGGAGATGCTGGGATATATCCACGCCGATCTAGTCACCTCAGCAGTGAATCAGCTAGAGTTGAGATGCAGGGATATATCCACGCTGATCTAGTCACCTCACAAGTGAATCAGCTAGAGTGGAGATGCTGGGATATACCCACGCCGATCTAGTCACCTCAGCAGTGAATCAGCTAGAGTGGAGATGGGGGGATATATCCACGCCGATCTAGTCACCTCACCAGTGAATCAGCTAGAGTGGAGATGCTGGGATATATCCACGCCGATCTAGTCACCTCAGCAGTGAATCAGCTAGAGTGGAGATGCTGGTATATATCCTCGCCGATTTAGTCACCTCACCAGTGAATCAGCTAGAGTGGAGATGCTGGGATATATCCACCGATCTAGTCACCTCACCAGTGAATCGTCTAGAGTGGAGATGCTGGGATATATCCTCGCCTATCTAGTCACCTCAACAGTGAATCAGCTAGACTGGAGATGATGGGATATATCCACGCCAATCTATTCACCTCACCAGTGAATCGTCTAGAGTGGAGATGGGGGGATATATCCTCGCCGATTTAGTCACCTCACCAGTGAATCGTCTAGAGTGGAGATGGGGGGATATATCCTCGCCGATTTAGTCACCTCACCAGTGAATCAGCTAGAGTGGAGATGCTGGGATATATCCTCGCCGATTTAGTCACCTCACCAGTGAATCGTCTAGAGTGGAGATGCTGGGATATATCCACCGATCTAGTCACCTCACCAGTGAATCGTCTAGAGTGGAGATGGGGGGATATATCCACGCCGATCTAGTCACCTCACCAGTGAATCAGCTAGAGTGGAGATGCTGGGATATATCCTCGCCGATCTAGTCACCTTACCAGTGAATCGTCTAGAGTGGAGATGCTGGAATATATCCTCGCTGATCTAGTCACCTCACCAGTGAATCAGCTAGAGTGGAGATGCTGGGATATATCCACGCTGATCTAGTCACCTCACCAGTGAACCGTCTAGAGTGGAGATGCTGGGATATATCCACGCCGATCTAGTCAACTCACCAGTGAATCAGCTAGAGTGGGGATGCTGGGATATATCCACGCTGATCTAGTCACCTCACCAGTGAATCGTCTAGAGTGGAGATGCTGGGATATATCCTCGCCGATCTAGTCACCTCACCAGTGAATCAGCTAGAGTGGAGATGCTGGGATATATCCACGCCGATCTAGTTACCTCACCAGTGAATCAGCTAGAGTGGAGATGCTGGGATATATCCATGCCGATCTAGTCATCTCACCAGTGAATCAGCTAGAGTGGAGATGCTGGGATATATCCACGCCGATCTAGTCACCTCACCATTGAATCCTCTAGAATGGAGATGCTGGGATATATCCTCGCCGATCTAGTCACCTCAGCAGTGAATCAGATAGAGTGGAGATGCTGGGATATATCCACGCCGATCTAGTCACCTCACCAGTGAATCAGCTAGAGTGGAGATGCTGGGATATATCCACGCCGATCTAGTCACCTCACCAGTGAATCAGCTAGAGTGGAGATGCTGGGATATATCCACGCCGATCTAGTCACCTCAGCAGTGAATCAGCTAGAGTGGAGATGCAGGGATATATCCACGCCGATTTAGTCACCTCACCAGTGAATCAGCTAGAGTGGAGATGCTGGGATATATCCACGCCGATCGAGTCACCTCACCAGTGAATCGTCTAGTGTGGAGATGCTGGGATATATCCACGCCGATCTAGTCACCTCAGCAGTGAATCAGCTAGAGTGGAGATGTTGGGATATATCCACGCTGATCTAGTCACCTCACCAGTGAATCAGCTAGAGTGGAGATGCTGGGATATATCCTCGCCGATCTAGTCACCTCACCAGTGAATCAGCTAAAGTGGAGATGCTGGGATATATCCTCGTCGATCTAGTCACCTCACCAGTGAATCAGCTAGAGTGGAGATGCTGGGATATATCCACGCCGATCTAGTCACCTCACCAGTGAATCGTCTAGAGTGGAGATGCTGGGATATATCCACGCCGATCTAGTCACCTCAGCAGTGAATCAGCTAGAGTTGAGATGCAGGGATATATCCACGCTGATCTAGTCACCTCACAAGTGAATCAGCTAGAGTGGAGATGCTGGGATATACCCACGCCGATCTAGTCACCTCAGCAGTGAATCAGCTAGAGTGGAGATGGGGGGATATATCCACGCCGATCTAGTCACCTCACCAGTGAATCAGCTAGAGTGGAGATGCTGGGATATATCCACGCCGATCTAGTCACCTCAGCAGTGAATCAGCTAGAGTGGAGATGCTGGTATATATCCTCGCCGATTTAGTCACCTCACCAGTGAATCAGCTAGAGTGGAGATGCTGGGATACATCCACCGATCTAGTCACCTCACCAGTGAATCGTCTAGAGTGGAGATGCTGGGATATATCCTCGCCTATCTAGTCACCTCAACAGTGAATCAGCTAGACTGGAGATGATGGGATATATCCACGCCAATCTAGTCACCTCACCAGTGAATCGTCTAGAGTGGAGATGGGGGGATATATCCTCGCCGATTTAGTCACCTCACCAGTGAATCGTCTAGAGTGGAGATGGGGGGATATATCCTCGCCGATTTAGTCACCTCACCAGTGAATCAGCTAGAGAGGAGATGCTGGGATATATCCTCGCAGATTTAGTCACCTCACCAGTGAATCGTCTAGAGTGGAGATGCTGGGATATATCCACCGATCTAGTCACCTCACCAGTGAATCGTCTAGAGTGGAGATGGGGGGATATATCCACGCCGATCTAGTCACCTCACCAGTGAATCAGCTTGAGTGGAGATGCTGGGATATATCCTCGCCGATCTAGTCACCTTACCAGTGAATCGTCTAGAGTGGAGATGCTGGAATATATCCTCGCTGATCTAGTCACCTCACCAGTGAATCAGCTAGAGTGGAGATGCTGGGATATATCGACGCTGATCTAGTCACCTCACCAGTGAACCGTCTAGAGTGGAGATGCTGGGATATATCCACGCCGATCTAGTCAACTCACCAGTGAATCAGCTAGAGTGGGGATGCTGGGATATATCCACGCTGATCTAGTCACCTCACCAGTGAATCGTCTAGAGTGAAGATGCTGGAATATATCCACGCCGATCTAGTCACCTCAGCAGTGAATCAGCTAGAGTGGAGATGCTGGGATATATCCATGCCGATCTAGTCACCTCACCAGTGAATCAGCTAGAGTGGAGATGCTGGGATATATCCACGCCGATCTAGTCACCTCACCATTGAATCCTCTAGAATGGAGATGCTGGGATATATCCTCGCCGATCTAGTCACCTCAGCAGTGAATCAGCTAGAGTGGAGATGCTGGGATATATCCACGCCGATCTAGTCACCTCACCAGTGAATCAGCTAGAGTGGAGATGCTGGGATATATCCACGCTGATCTAGTCACCTCACCAGTGAATCAGCTAGAGTGGAGATGCTGGGATATATCCACGCCGATCTAGTTACCTCACCAGTGAATCAGCTAGAGTGGAGATGCTGGGATATATCCACGCCGATCTAGTCACCTCACCATTGAATCCTCTAGAATGGAGATGCTGGGATATATCCTCGCCGATCTAGTCACCTCAGCAGTGAATCAGCTAGAGTGGAGATGCTGGGATATATCCACGCCGATCTAGTCACCTCACCAGTGAATCAGCTAGAGTGGAGATGCTGGGATATATCCTCGCCGATCTAGTCACCTCACCAGTGAATCAGCTAGAGTGGAGATGCTGGGATATATCCACGCCGATCTAGTTACCTCACCAGTGAATCAGCTAGAGTGGAGATGCTGGGATATATCCATGCCGATCTAGTCACCTCACCAGTGAATCAGCTAGAGTGGAGATGCTGGGATATATCCACGCCGATCTAGTCACCTCACCATTGAATCCTCTAGAATGGAGATGCTGGGATATATCCTCGCCGATCTAGTCACCTCAGCAGTGAATCAGCTAGAGTGGAGATGCTGGGATATATCCACGCCGATCTAGTCACCTCACCAGTGAATCAGCTAGAGTGGAGATGCTGGGATATATCCACGCTGATCTAGTCACCTCACCAGTGAATCAGCTAGAGTGGAGATGCTGGGATATATCCACGCCGATCTAGTCACCTCACCAGTGAATCAGCTAGAGTGGGGATGCTGGGATATATCCACACCGATCTAGTCACCTCACCAGTGAATCAGCTAGAGTGGAGATGCTGGGATATATCCACGCTGATCTAGTCAACTCACCAGTGAATCAGCTAGAGTGGGGATGCTGGGATATATCCACGCCGATCTAGTCACCTCACCAGTGAATCAGCTAGAATGGAGATGCTGGGATATATCCTCGCCGATCTAGTCACCTCACCAGTGAATCAGCTAGAATGGGGATGCTGGGATATATCCACGCTGATCTAGTCACCTCACCAGTGAATCAGCTAGGATGGAGATGCTGGAATATATCCACGCCGATCTAGTCACCTCACCAGTGAACCGTCTAGAGTGGAGATGCTGGGATATATCCACGCTGATCTAGTCACCTCAGCAGTGAACCAGCTAGAATGGAGATGCTGGAATATATCCTCGCCGATCTAGTCACCTCACCAGTGAACCGTCTAGAGTGGAGATGCTGGGATATATCCTCGCCGATCTAGTCACCTTACCAGTGAATCGTCTAGAGTGGAGATGCTGGAATATATCCTCGCTGATCTAGTCACCTCACCAGTGAATCAGCTAGAGTGGAGATGCTGGGATATATCCACGCTGATCTAGTCACCTCACCAGTGAATCAGCTAGAATGGAGATGCTGGGATATATCCACGCTGATCTAGTCACCTCACCAGTGAATCAGCTAGAGTGGAGATGCTGGGATATATCCACGCCGATCTAGTCACCTCACCAGTGAATCAGCTAGAATGGAGATGCTGGGATATATCCACGCCGATCTAGTCACCTCACCAGTGAATCAGCTAGAGTGGAGATGCTCGGATATATCCACGCCGATCTAGTCACCTCACCAGTGAATCAGCTAGAGTGGAGATGCTGGGATATATCCTCGCCGATCTAGTCACCTCACCAGTGAATCAGCTAGAATGGAGATGCTGGGATATATCCACGCCGATCTAGTCACCTCACCAGTGAATCAGCTAGAGTGGAGATGCTGGGATATATCCACGCCGATCTAGTCACCTCACCAGTGAATCAGCTAGAATGGAGATGCTGGGATATATCCACGCCGATCTAGTCACCTCACCAGTGAATCAGCTAGAGTGGAGATGCTGGGATATATCCACGCCGATCTAGTCACCTCACCAGTGAATCAGCTAGAATGGAGATGCTGGGATATATCCACGCCGATCTAGTCACCTCACCAGTGAATCAGCTAGAGTGGAAATGCTGGGATATATCCACGCCGATCTAGTCACCTCACCAGTGAATCAGCTAGAGTGGAGATGCTGGGATATATCCTCGCCGATCTAGTCAAATTACCAGTGAATCGTCTAGAGTGGAGATGCTGGAATATATCCTCGCTGATCTAGTCACCTCACCAGTGAATCAGCTAGAGTGGAGATGCTGGGATATATCCACGCTGATCTAGTCACCTCACCAGTGAACCGTCTAGAGTGGAGATGCTGGGATATATCCACGCCGATCTAGTCAACTCACCAGTGAATCAGCTAGAGTGGGGATGCTGGGATATATCCACGCTGATCTAGTCACCTCACCAGTGAATCGTCTAGAGTGGAGATGCTGGGATATATCCTCGCCGATCTAGTCACCTCACCAGTGAATCAGCTAGAGTGGAGATGCTGGGATATATCCACGCCGATCTAGTTACCTCACCAGTGAATCAGCTAGAGTGGAGATGCTGGGATATATCCATGCCGATCTAGTCACCTCACCAGTGAATCAGCTAGAGTGGAGATGCTGGGATATATCCACGCCGATCTAGTCACCTCACCATTGAATCCTCTAGAATGGAGATGCTGGGATATATCCTCGCCGATCTAGTCACCTCAGCAGTGAATCAGATAGAGTGGAGATGCTGGGATATATCCACGCCGATCTAGTCACCTCACCAGTGAATCAGCTAGAGTGGAGATGCTGGGATATATCCACGCCGATCTAGTCACCTCACCAGTGAATCAGCTAGAGTGGAGATGCTGGGATATATCCACGCCGATCTAGTCACCTCAGCAGTGAATCAGCTAGAGTGGAGATGCAGGGATATATCCACGCCGATTTAGTCACCTCACCAGTGAATCAGCTAGAGTGGAGATGCTGGGATATATCCACGCCGATCGAGTCACCTCACCAGTGAATCGTCTAGTGTGGAGATGCTGGGATATATCCACGCCGATCTAGTCACCTCAGCAGTGAATCAGCTAGAGTGGAGATGTTGGGATATATCCACGCTGATCTAGTCACCTCACCAGTGAATCAGCTAGAGTGGAGATGCTGGGATATATCCTCGCCGATCTAGTCACCTCACCAGTGAATCAGCTAAAGTGGAGATGCTGGGATATATCCTCGTCGATCTAGTCACCTCACCAGTGAATCAGCTAGAGTGGAGATGCTGGGATATATCCACGCCGATCTAGTCACCTCACCAGTGAATCGTCTAGAGTGGAGATGCTGGGATATATCCACGCCGATCTAGTCACCTCAGCAGTGAATCAGCTAGAGTTGAGATGCAGGGATATATCCACGCTGATCTAGTCACCTCACAAGTGAATCAGCTAGAGTGGAGATGCTGGGATATACCCACGCCGATCTAGTCACCTCAGCAGTGAATCAGCTAGAGTGGAGATGGGGGGATATATCCACGCCGATCTAGTCACCTCACCAGTGAATCAGCTAGAGTGGAGATGCTGGGATATATCCACGCCGATCTAGTCACCTCAGCAGTGAATCAGCTAGAGTGGAGATGCTGGTATATATCCTCGCCGATTTAGTCACCTCACCAGTGAATCAGCTAGAGTGGAGATGCTGGGATACATCCACCGATCTAGTCACCTCACCAGTGAATCGTCTAGAGTGGAGATGCTGGGATATATCCTCGCCTATCTAGTCACCTCAACAGTGAATCAGCTAGACTGGAGATGATGGGATATATCCACGCCAATCTAGTCACCTCACCAGTGAATCGTCTAGAGTGGAGATGGGGGGATATATCCTCGCCGATTTAGTCACCTCACCAGTGAATCGTCTAGAGTGGAGATGGGGGGATATATCCTCGCCGATTTAGTCACCTCACCAGTGAATCAGCTAGAGAGGAGATGCTGGGATATATCCTCGCCGATTTAGTCACCTCACCAGTGAATCGTCTAGAGTGGAGATGCTGGGATATATCCACCGATCTAGTCACCTCACCAGTGAATCATCTAGAGTGGAGATGGGGGGATATATCCACGCCGATCTAGTCACCTCACCAGTGAATCAGCTAGAGTGGAGATGCTGGGATATATCCTCGCCGATCTAGTCACCTTACCAGTGAATCGTCTAGAGTGGAGATGCTGGAATATATCCTCGCTGATCTAGTCACCTCACCAGTGAATCAGCTAGAGTGGAGATGCTGGGATATATCCACGCTGATCTAGTCACCTCACCAGTGAACCGTCTAGAGTGGAGATGCTGGGATATATCCACGCCGATCTAGTCAACTCACCAGTGAATCAGCTAGAGTGGGGATGCTGGGATATATCCACGCTGATCTAGTCACCTCACCAGTGAATCGTCTAGAGTGGAGATGCTGGAATATATCCACGCCGATCTAGTCACCTCAGCAGTGAATCAGCTAGAGTGGAGATGCTGGGATATATCCATGCCGATCTAGTCACCTCACCAGTGAATCAGCTAGAGTGGAGATGCTGGGATATATCCACGCCGATCTAGTCACCTCACCATTGAATCCTCTAGAATGGAGATGCTGGGATATATCCTCGCCGATCTAGTCACCTCAGCAGTGAATCAGCTAGAGTGGAGATGCTGGGATATATCCACGCCGATCTAGTCACCTCACCAGTGAATCAGCTAGAGTGGAGATGCTGGGATATATCCACGCTGATCTAGTCACCTCACCAGTGAATCAGCTAGAGTGGAGATGCTGGGATATATCCACGCCGATCTAGTTACCTCACCAGTGAATCAGCTAGAGTGGAGATGCTGGGATATATCCACGCCGATCTAGTCACCTCACCATTGAATCCTCTAGAATGGAGATGCTGGGATATATCCTCGCCGATCTAGTCACCTCAGCAGTGAATCAGCTAGAGTGGAGATGCTGGGATATATCCACGCCGATCTAGTCACCTCACCAGTGAATCAGCTAGAGTGGAGATGCTGGGATATATCCTCGCCGATCTAGTCACCTCACCAGTGAATCAGCTAGAGTGGAGATGCTGGGATATATCCACGCCGATCTAGTTACCTCACCAGTGAATCAGCTAGAGTGGAGATGCTGGGATATATCCATGCCGATCTAGTCACCTCACCAGTGAATCAGCTAGAGTGGAGATGCTGGGATATATCCACGCCGATCTAGTCACCTCACCATTGAATCCTCTAGAATGGAGATGCTGGGATATATCCTCGCCGATCTAGTCACCTCAGCAGTGAATCAGCTAGAGTGGAGATGCTGGGATATATCCACGCCGATCTAGTCACCTCACCAGTGAATCAGCTAGAGTGGAGATGCTGGGATATATCCACGCTGATCTAGTCACCTCACCAGTGAATCAGCTAGAGTGGAGATGCTGGGATATATCCACGCCGATCTAGTCACCTCACCAGTGAATCAGCTAGAGTGGGGATGCTGGGATATATCCACACCGATCTAGTCACCTCACCAGTGAATCAGCTAGAGTGGAGATGCTGGGATATATCCACGCTGATCTAGTCAACTCACCAGTGAATCAGCTAGAGTGGGGATGCTGGGATATATCCACGCCGATCTAGTCACCTCACCAGTGAATCAGCTAGAATGGAGATACTGGGATATATCCTCGCCGATCTAGTCACCTCACCAGTGAATCAGCTAGAATGGGGATGCTGGGATATATCCACGCTGATCTAGTCACCTCACCAGTGAATCAGCTAGGATGGAGATGCTGGAATATATCCACGCCTATCTAGTCACCTCACCAGTGAACCGTCTAGAGTGGAGATGCTGGGATATATCCACGCTGATCTAGTCACCTCAGCAGTGAACCAGCTAGAATGGAGATGCTGGAATATATCCTCGCCGATCTAGTCACCTCACCAGTGAACCGTCTAGAGTGGAGATGCTGGGATATATCCTCGCCGATCTAGTCACCTTACCAGTGAATCGTCTAGAGTGGAGATGCTGGAATATATCCTCGCTGATCTAGTCACCTCACCAGTGAATCAGCTAGAGTGGAGATGCTGGGATATATCCACGCTGATCTAGTCACCTCACCAGTGAATCAGCTAGAATGGAGATGCTGGGATATATCCACGCTGATCTAGTCACCTCACCAGTGAATCAGCTAGAGTGGAGATGCTGGGATATATCCACGCCGATCTAGTCACCTCACCAGTGAATCAGCTAGAATGGAGATGCTGGGATATATCCACGCCGATCTAGTCACCTCACCAGTGAATCAGCTAGAGTGGAGATGCTCGGATATATCCACGCCGATCTAGTCACCTCACCAGTGAATCAGCTAGAGTGGAGATGCTGGGATATATCCTCGCCGATCTAGTCACCTCACCAGTGAATCAGCTAGAATGGAGATGCTGGGATATATCCACGCCGATCTAGTCACCTCACCAGTGAATCAGCTAGAGTGGAGATGCTGGGATATATCCACGCCGATCTAGTCACCTCACCAGTGAATCAGCTAGAATGGAGATGCTGGGATATATCCACGCCGATCTAGTCACCTCACCAGTGAATCAGCTAGAGTGGAGATGCTGGGATATATCCACGCCGATCTAGTCACCTCACCAGTGAATCAGCTAGAATGGAGATGCTGGGATATATCCACGCCGATCTAGTCACCTCACCAGTGAATCAGCTAGAGTGGAAATGCTGGGATATATCCACGCCGATCTAGTCACCTCACCAGTGAATCAGCTAGAGTGGAGATGCTGGGATATATCCTCGCCGATCTAGTCACCTTACCAGTGAATCGTCTAGAGTGGAGATGCTGGAATATATCCTCGCTGATCTAGTCACCTCACCAGTGAATCAGCTAGAGTGGAGATGCTGGGATATATCCACGCTGATCTAGTCACCTCACCAGTGAACCGTCTAGAGTGGAGATGCTGGGATATATCCACGCCGATCTAGTCAACTCACCAGTGAATCAGCTAGAGTGGGGATGCTGGGATATATCCACGCTGATCTAGTCACCTCACCAGTGAATCGTCTAGAGTGGAGATGCTGGAATATATCCACGCCGATCTAGTCACCTCAGCAGTGAATCAGCTAGAGTGGAGATGCTGGAATATATCCTCGCCGATCTAGTCACCTCACCAGTGAATCAGCTAGAGTGGAGATGCTGGGATATATCCACGCCGATCTAGTTACCTCACCAGTGAATCAGCTAGAGTGGAGATGCTGGGATATATCCATGCCGATCTAGTCACCTCACCAGTGAATCAGCTAGAGTGGAGATGCTGGGATATATCCACGCCGATCTAGTCACCTCACCAGTGAATCAGCTAGAGTGGAGATGCGGGGATATATCCACGCCGATCTAGTCACCTCAGCAGTGAATCAGCTAGAGTGGAGATGCTGGGATATATCCTCGCCGATTTAGTCACCTCACCAGTGAATCAGCTAGAGTGGAGATGCTGGGATATATCCACCGATCTAGTCACCTCACCAGTGAATCGTCTAGATTGGAGATGGGGGGATATATCCACGCCGATCTAGTCACCTCACCAGTGAATCAGCTAGAGTGGGGATGCTGGGATATATCCACGCCGATCTAGTCACCTCACCAGTGAATCAGCTAGAGTGGAGATGGGGGGATATATCCATGCCGATCTAGTCACCTCGGCAGTGAATCGTCTAGAGTGGAGATGCTGGGATATATCCTCGCCGATCTAGTCACTTCACCAGTGAATCAGCTAGAGTGGAGATGCTGGGATATATCCTCGCCGATCTAGTCACCTCACCAGTGAATCAGCTAGAATGGAGATGCTGGGATATATCCACGCCGATCTAGTCACCTCACCAGTGAATCAGCTAGAGTGGAGATGCTGGGATATATCCACGCCGATCTAGTCACCTCACCAGTGAATCAGCTAGAATGGAGATGCTGGGATATATCCACGCCGATCTAGTCACCTCACCAGTGATTCAGCTAGAGTCGAGATGCTGGGATATATCCACGCTGATCTAGTCACCTCACCAGTGAATCAGCTAGCATGGAGATGCTGGGATATATCCACGCCGATCTAGTCACCTCACCAGTGAATCAGCTAGAGTGGAGATGCTGGGATATATCCACGCCGATCTAGTCACCTCACCAGTGAATCAGCTAGAGTGGAGATGCTGGGATATATCCTCGCCGATCTAGTCACCTCACCAGTGAATCAGCTAGAGTGGAGATGCTGGGATATATCCACGCCGATCTAGTTACCTCACCAGTGAATCAGCTAGAGTGGAGATGCTGGGATATATCCATGCCGATCTAGTCACCTCACCAGTGAATCAGCTAGAGTGGAGATGCTGGGATATATCCACGCCGATCTAGTCACCTCACCATTGAATCCTCTAGAATGGAGATGCTGGGATATATCCTCGCCGATCTAGTCACCTCAGCAGTGAATCAGCTAGAGTGGAGATGCTGGGATATATCCACGCCGATCTAGTCACCTCACCAGTGAATCAGCTAGAGTGGAGATGCTGGGATATATCCACGCTGATCTAGTCACCTCACCAGTGAATCAGCTAGAGTGGAGATGCTGGGATATATCCACGCCGATCTAGTCACCTCACCAGTGAATCAGCTAGAGTGGGGATGCTGGGATATATCCATGCTGATCTAGTCAACTCACCAGTGAATCAGCTAGAGTAGGGATGCTGGGATATATCCACGCCGATCTAGTCACCTCACCAGTGAATCAGCTAGAATGGAGATGCTGGGATATATCCTCGCCGATCTAGTCACCTCACCAGTGAATCAGCTAGAATGGGGATGCTGGGATATATCCACGCTGATCTAGTCACCTCACCAGTGAATCAGCTAGGGTGGAGATGCTGGAATATATCCACGCCGATCTAGTCACCTCACCAGTGAACCGTCTAGAGTGGAGATGCTGGGATATATCCACGCTGATCTAGTCACCTCAGCAATGAATCAGCTAGAATGGAGATGCTGGAATATATCCTCGCCGATCTAGTCACCTCACCAGTGAACCGTCTAGAGTGGAGATGCTGGGATATATCCTCGCCGATCTAGTCACCTTACCAGTGAATCGTCTAGAGTGGAGATGCTGGAATATATCCTCGCTGATCTAGTCACCTCACCAGTGAATCAGCTAGAGTGGAGATGCTGGGATATATCCACGCTGATCTAGTCACCTCACCAGTGAATCAGCTAGAATGGAGATGCTGGGATATATCCACGCTGATCTAGTCACCTCACCAGTGAATCAGCTAGAGTGGAGATGCTGGGATATATCTGTAGCACCCTGAGGATTCGGCTGCTACAGGAGTATTGCACCTCAACCCAGAGGTGTGATATTCCACTCCCGGGTAAGGATGGAGTGTGGATCTGAGCTCGGTAGGCTGCATGCACTACATACATCCCATTTCCGAGGAACAGGCCGACGGTACTCCCACTTAGAAATGTGCAGGTACGACCGAGTCTGTTCCTGGCTGGAGTGGGAGGGGGGTGGTACATCCCATGTAGTGTAGGGGCAGATAGGGGGTGCAGTCTGGGTAGTGATAGGAGCTCATTGGGTGCTGGTCACCTGAGCTCACACATAGAGGGTGTATATAAGGTGGGCACCAACTAGGATCAGGGTCAGATGCAGAGGATCAGATGCAGGAAGTGAGTCAGCTGCAGAGAACAAGTCAGGAGAGGAGAGAAGAAAGACCAAGACCCAGAGTGAGAGAGGAGAAGAAAGAGAAAGACCCAGAGGGGGGAAGACTGAAGGGACCCAAGAACCCAAATTAGAGCACCGGGTGAGGAGTCAGCAAAAGGGTACCGGAACCCAAACTGGTGGGGGTAAAAACAATCCCCAGCCAGAGACCGGAGACCGTGGGCAGCGTCTGTCACGGTCACCCACCACATTCACCCCGAAGGCACACCACATGAAGGGTCAGGGAACCCAAGGCCAAGGGTGTCCCAACAGCAGGCCCGAGGGAGCTGGACCTAGGTGGATCACTGGTGGGGACGGCTGAAGAAAGGACAGAGGGAGAGCTCAGGGCCACGCTCCGGACTTGTTTGGGGGTTGGCTGAATCCAGGACCTGGTGGACGCAGCACGGCTCGGGTGGTCACTAGCAGCTGGAGTGACCAGTACAACATCTGCAGTAAGTAAACACCCTTAACTGCACAACCCGACTCTGTCTTCACTGCCGTCTGCACTACACCACCACAACCCCCATCCTCTGCGCCTGTCCCCTCTGAGGCTATACCCCTCCCGTTGGGGGTTATCTCACCAAGCTGCGCACCCGCCATCAGCCTCAGCGGACCCTGCTGCAGCGGCGGCCACAGTGACCGCACCACAACGGGTGGCGTAGTCGACACAAAAGAACTTTAGTAACATCTGTAGAACTGCCACATCACACTGAGCTTGACGCCCTGGGCACGGGACCGGGTCACAGCCGCTCGGAGACTACAACCCCCCATCTGATCCGGTGCCGGGTATTCCCCTCAAAAAGGAATATGTCCCAGGGGGCGCGTCAACTTTGGCGTAGTCGGCAGGATTACGTGCCCGCAACACCCGGGTACTGCGTGCCTGAAGAAAAGTGCAAGTTTACCTCAGAAAGAAGTCTCCCGCCGGTTCCGGAGGGTCCACGCCATCGGACTCCATCACCAGTCGTTTCCCGCCGATTGTCCGCCATTTCCAACTTGTTCCCGCCATCTGCAGAGTTTCCCGCCACTGGGCGACGCTTCCCGCCAAAACCGCAGATTTCCCGCCTTGGAAGAGCAGCGGACGCCATTATGGGCGTGCCAAAGGAGGGCAAGAGGCCACCTCCCATCGTGGGCCGGGACAGAAAATGGCGCCAAAAGTGGAAACCGCCCCCACCAACAGAGACTGTGATGCTGGAGGTGTCTGTCAGCGTGAAAGAACTACCCCTGGAGCTGACAGTCACCGAGTTGCCCCGGGACCGCCCTCGAAGTGGGAGGAGACGAAAGGAGAGAACAAAGATGGGTGTCGCTTGGAGCAGTCTAGAGCGAGCGCACCCGGAGGCAAGAAGTCTAACGAGGAGTAGCGGAGGAGCTCACCCGGAGATGGAGAGAAAGCAGAACAGCACCGGCCCGCTGGCCAGGAGTCTGCTAGAGACCGAGGAGGGAGGGCAGAGCAGCACCGGCCCGTTGGCCAGGAGCCTGCCGGAAGAAGAGCAGAGCAGCACCGACCCGATGGTCAGGAGCCTGCTAGAGTCCACAACCCCGCTAGGTCTAGCGGAGATCTTAGCGCAGCTCCCCCGAGACCGGGAGTGTGCACAGACTGCCCTGGAGGGCCTCGCACGGAGGATGGCCCGGGTACAGCGCGAGATACTGGCGGAGTGGAGCCGGGAGATGACCCAGCAAGCTGAGACCAGTCAACGGAGCACGCTACCCTGGAAGAGGAAGCAGACCGCCTCTGAGGATGGCGCGGGAGGACCCAAGGCCGGAGACGGCGCCGAGAAGGGAGCCGAACGCATGGAGGCAGGTAAAGGGGACGCCTATACCCCAAGCCGTGACACCGCTTACCTGCCCCAGCTCCCCGTCGCAGAGCCCGAAAGTCCCCCTGCTGTGCCCGAAAACGCCATGTCACCGACGCAGACTAGGCCCCAACCGGAAGCCGCCGCCGCGACCCCTGTGACGTCACACGCCTCGACCCCGAGCGTGACCAAGCAGGAAGTACCACCAGCCTGGTCGCAGGGCCTAGAATTCCCGGGCGCCGCAACACCAACAGCGCCCCCTACCTCTGCGGAGCCTCCGGCCTGGTCGCAAAGCCAGGTAGCCCAGGGCGCCGCCGTCCTAACGGTGCCCTTCACCTTCCAGGTGCCCCAGGCCTGGCCGCAAGGCCTGGGCAACCCGGGCGCCACCACCACCGCGCCCATAAGACCAAGAGTGCCGCATCTGGGAGAGGACCTGTACGCCAAAGGTAACAACCAGCTGTAAGCAAAGAGCAGGAGGAAGACGCCGTTGAGTGCGGCAGAGCAAGTGATGTAAATAGTTACCCGACCGGGTACCAAAGAAACTGTTGATACATATATATATAGTCCCCGTTGGGACCAGCTGAGTGAACTGTTTACCCGTTAACCCCTTAATCCCACAGGCTGAGGACTGTGAGCAGCCATTCCCTTTCCCTCCTTACCTGGCCGAGGACTGAGAGCGGCCAACTTCCCCTGTATATAGTTGCGCTTCCTAAAGCGCCCCCTACCGGTTTTATAGGAAAACCAGTTTTTCTAAGAGACTGTCGCACTTTTCCCGGACACACGTTGCACAGTGTCCGGAGGAGGAACCTGAAACAAGAAACGACTACGAGAATGTTTATATGAAAAGTTTTATATGATGTTTTATATGTTTATGTTTAAAAAAAAAAAAATGTATGTTTGGTGTTTTATGTCTTACAGCCCGAGGACGTGCTGTGATTTACCAGGGGGGAATGTAGCACCCTGAGGATTCGGCTGCTACAGGAGTATTGCACCTCAACCCAGAGGTGTGATATTCCACTCCCGGGTAAGGATGGAGTGTGGATCTGAGCTCGGTAGGCTGCATGCACTACATACATCCCATTTCCGAGGAACAGGCCGACGGTACTCCCACTTAGAAATGTGCAGGTACGACCGAGTCTGTTCCTGGCTGGAGTGGGAGGGGGGTGGTACATCCCATGTAGTGTAGGGGCAGATAGGGGGTGCAGTCTGGGTAGTGATAGGAGCTCATTGGGTGCTGGTCACCTGAGCTCACACATAGAGGGTGTATATAAGGTGGGCACCAACTAGGATCAGGGTCAGATGCAGAGGATCAGATGCAGGAAGTGAGTCAGCTGCAGAGAACAAGTCAGGAGAGGAGAGAAGAAAGACCAAGACCCAGAGTGAGAGAGGAGAAGAAAGAGAAAGACCCAGAGGGGGGAAGACTGAAGGGACCCAAGAACCCAAATTAGAGCACCGGGTGAGGAGTCAGCAAAAGGGTACCGGAACCCAAACTGGTGGGGGTAAAAACAATCCCCAGCCAGAGACCGGAGACCGTGGGCAGCGTCTGTCACGGTCACCCACCACATTCACCCCGAAGGCACACCACATGAAGGGTCAGGGAACCCAAGGCCAAGGGTGTCCCAACAGCAGGCCCGAGGGAGCTGGACCTAGGTGGATCACTGGTGGGGACGGCTGAAGAAAGGACAGAGGGAGAGCTCAGGGCCACGCTCCGGACTTGTTTGGGGGTTGGCTGAATCCAGGACCTGGTGGACGCAGCACGGCTCGGGTGGTCACTAGCAGCTGGAGTGACCAGTACAACATCTGCAGTAAGTAAACACCCTTAACTGCACAACCCGACTCTGTCTTCACTGCCGTCTGCACTACACCACCACAACCCCCATCCTCTGCGCCTGTCCCCTCTGAGGCTATACCCCTCCCGTTGGGGGTTATCTCACCAAGCTGCGCACCCGCCATCAGCCTCAGCGGACCCTGCTGCAGCGGCGGCCACAGTGACCGCACCACAACGGGTGGCGTAGTCGACACAAAAGAACTTTAGTAACATCTGTAGAACTGCCACATCACACTGAGCTTGACGCCCTGGGCACGGGACCGGGTCACAGCCGCTCGGAGACTACAACCCCCCATCTGATCCGGTGCCGGGTATTCCCCTCAAAAAGGAATATGTCCCAGGGGGCGCGTCATATCCACGCCGATCTAGTCACCTCACCAGTGAATCAGCTAGAATGGAGATGCTGGGATATATCCACGCCGATCTAGTCACCTCACCAGTGAATCAGCTAGAGTGGAGATGCTGGGATATATCCACGCCGATCTAGTCACCTCACCAGTGAATCAGCTAGAGTGGAGATGCTGGGATATATCCTCGCCGATCTAGTCACCTCACCAGTGAATCAGCTAGAATGGAGATGCTGGGATATATCCACGCCGATCTAGTCACCTCACCAGTGAATCAGCTAGAGTGGAGATGCTGGGATATATCCACGCCGATCTAGTCACCTCACCAGTGAATCAGCTAGAATGGAGATGCTGGGATATATCCACGCCGATCTAGTCACCTCACCAGTGAATCAGCTAGAGTGGAGATGCTGGGATATATCCACGCCGATCTAGTCACCTCACCAGTGAATGAGCTAGAATGGAGATGCTGGGATATATCCACGCCGATCTAGTCACCTCACCAGTGAATCAGCTAGAGTGGAAATGCTGGGATATATCCACGCCGATCTAGTCACCTCACCAGTGAATCAGCTAGAGTGGAGATGCTGGGATATATCCTCGCCGATCTAGTCACCTCACCAGTGAATCCTCTAGAATGGAGATGCTGGGATATATCCACGCCGATCTAGTCACCTCACCAATGAATCAGCTAGAATGGAGATGCTGGGATATATCCACGCCGATCTAGTCACCTCACCAGTGAATCAGCTAGAGTGGAGATGCTGGGATATATCCACGCCGATCTAGTCACCTCAGCAGTGAATCAGCTAGAGTGGAGATGCTGGGATATATCCACGCCGATCTAGACACCTCAGCAGTGAATCAGCTAGAATGGAGATGCAGGGATATATCCACGCTGATCTAGTCACCTCACAAGTGAATCAGCTAGAGTGGAGATGCTGGGATATATCCACGCCGATCTAGTCACCTCAGCAGTGAATCAGCTAGAGTGGAGATGGGGGGATATATCCACGCCGATCTAGTCACCTCACTAGTGAATCAGCTAGAGTGGAGATGGGGGGATATATCCATGCCGATCTAGTCACCTCAGCAGTGAATCGTCTAGAGTGGAGATGCTGGGATATATCCACGCTGATCTAGTCACCTCACCAGTGAATCGTCTAGAGTGGAGATGCTGGGATATATCCACGCCGATCTAGTCACCTCACCAGTGAATCAGCTAGAGTGGAGATGGGGGATATATCCACGCCGATCTAGTCACCTCAGCAGTGAATCAGCTAGAGTGGAGATGCTGGGATATATCCTCGCCGATTTAGTCACCTCACCAGTGAATCAGCTAGAGTGGAGATGCTAGGATATATCCACCGATCTAGTCACCTCACCAGTGAATCGTCTAGATTGGAGATGGGGGGATATATCCACGCCGATCTAGTCACCTCACCAGTGAATCAGCTAGAGTGGGGATGCTGGGATATATCCACGCCGATCTAGTTACCTCACCAGTGAATCAGCTAGAGTGGAGATGGGGGGATATATCCATGCCGATCTAGTCACCTCAGCAGTGAATCGTCTAGAGTGGAGATGCTGGGATATATCCTCGCCGATCTAGTCACTTCACCAGTGAATCAGCTAGAGTGGAGATGCTGGGATATATCCTCGCCGATCTAGTCACCTCACCAGTGAATCAGCTAGAATGGAGATACTGGGATATATCCACGCCGATCTAGTCACCTCACCAGTGAATCAGCTAGAGTGGAGATGCTGGGATATATCCACGCCGATCTAGTCACCTCACCAGTGAATCAGCTAGAATGGAGATGCTGGGATATATCCACGCCGATCTAGTCACCTCACCAGTGATTCAGCTAGAGTGGAGATGCTGGGATATATCAACGCTGATCTAGTCACCTCACCAGTGAATCAGCTAGAATGGAGATGCTGGGATATATCCACGCCGATCTAGTCACCTCACCAGTGAATCAGCTAGAGTGGAGATGCTGGGATATATCCACGCCGATCTAGTCACCTCACCAGTGAATCATCTAGAGTGGAGATGCTGGGATATATCCTCGCCGATCTAGTCACCTCACCAGTGAATCCTCTAGAATGGAGATGCTGGGATATATCCACGCCGATCTAGTCACCTCAGCAGTGAATCAGCTAGAATGGAGATGCAGGGATATATCCACGCTGATCTAGTCACCTCACAAGTGAATCAGCTAGAGTGGAGATGCTGGGATATACCCACGCCGATCTAGTCACCTCAGCAGTGAATCAGCTAGAGTGGAGATGGGGGGATATATCCACGCCGATCTAGTCACCTCACCAGTGAATCAGCTAGAGTGGAGATAGGGGGATATATCCATGCCGATCTAGTCACCTCAGCAGTGAATCGTCTAGAGTGGAGATGCTGGGATATATCCACGCTGATCTAGTCACCTCACCAGTGAATCGTCTAGAGTGGAGATGCTGGGATATATCCACGCCGATCTAGTCACCTCACCAGTGAATCAGCTAGAGTGGAGATGCTGGGATATATCCACGCCGATCTAGTCACCTCAGCAGTGAATCAGCTAGAGTGGAGATGCTGGGATATATCCTCGCCGATTTAGTCACCTCACCAGTGAATCAGCTAGAGTGGAGATGCTGGGATATATCCACCGATCTAGTCACCTCACCAGTGAATCGTCTAGAGTGGAGATGCTGGGATATATCCTCGCCGATCTAGTCACCTCAACAGTGAATCAGCTAGACTGGAGATGCTGGGATATATCCACGCCGATCTAGTCACCTCACCAGTGAATCGTCTACAGTGGAGATGGGGGGATATATCCTCGCCGATTTAGTCACCTCACCAGTGAATCGTCTAGAGTGGAGATGGGGGGATATATCCTCGCCGATTTAATCACCTCACCAGTGAATCAGCTAGAGTGGAGATGCTGGGATATATCCTCGCTGATTTAGTCACCTCACCAGTGAATCGTCTAGAGTGGAGATGCTGGGATATATCCACCGATCTAGTCACCTCACCAGTGAATCGTCTAGAGTGGAGATGGGGGGATATATCCACGCCGATCTAGTCACCTCACCAGTGAATCAGCTAGAGTGGAGATGCTGGGATATATCCAAGCCGATTAAGTCACCTCAGCAGTGAATCAGCTAGAGTGGAGATGCTGGGATATATCCACGCCGATTTAGTCACCTCACCAGTGAATCAGCTAGAGTGGAGATGCTGGGATATATCCACGCCGATCTAGTCACCTCACCAGTGAATCGTCTAGAGTGGAGATGCTGGGATATATCCACGCCGATCTAGTCACCTCAGCAGTGAATCAGCTAGAGTGGAGATGCTGGGATATATCCACGCCGATCTAGTCCCCTCAGCAGTGAATCAGCTAGAATGGAGATGCAGGGATATATCCACGCTGATCTAGTCACCTCACAAGTGAATCAGCTAGAGTGGAGATGCTGGGATATACCCACGCCGATCTAGTCACCTCAGCAGTGAATCAGCTAGAGTGGAGATGGGGTGATATATCCACGCCGATCTAGTCACCTCAGCAGTGAATCAGCTAGAGTGGAGATGGGGTGATATATCCACGCCGATCTAGTCACCTGACCAGTGAATCAGCTAGAGTGGAGATGGGGGGATATATCCATGCCGATCTAATCACCTCAGCAGTGAATCGTCTAGAGTGGAGATGCTGGGATATATCCACGCTGATCTAGTCACCTCACCAGTGAATCGTCTAGAGTGGAGATGCTGGGATATATCCACGCCGATCTAGTCACCTCACCAGTGAATCAGCTAGAGTGGAGATGCTGGGATATATCCACCCCGATCTAGTCACCTCAGCAGTGAATCAGCTAGAGTGGAGATGCTGGGATATATCCTCGCCGATTTAGTCACTTCACCAGTGAATCAGCTAGAGTGGAGATGCTGGGATATATCCAACGATCTAGTCACCTCACCAGTGAATCGTCTAGAGTGGAGATGCTGGGATATATCCTCGCCTATCTAATCACCTCAACAGTGAATCAGCTAGACTGGAGATGCTGGGATATATCCACGCCAATCTAGTCACCTCACCAGCGAATCGTCTAGAGTGGAGATGGGGGGATATATCCTCGCCGATTTAGTCACCTCACCAGTGAATCGTCTAGAGTGGAGATGGGGGGATATATCCTCGCCGATTTAGTCACCTCACCAGTGAATCAGCTAGAGTGGAGATGCTGGGATATATCCTCGCCGATTTAGTCACCTCACCAGTGAATCGTCTAGAGTGGAGATGGGGGGATATATCCACGCCAATCTAGTCACCTCACCAGTGAATCAGCTAGAGTGGAGATGCTGGGATATATTCACGCCGATCTAGTCACCTCACCAGTGAATCAGCTAGAGTGGAGATGCTGGGATATATCCACGCCGATCTAGTCACCTCAGCAGTGAATCAGCTAGAGTGGAGTTGCAGGGATATATCCACGCCGATTTAGTCACCTCACCAGTGAATCAGCTAGAGTGGAGATGCTGGGATATATCCTCGCCGATCTAGTCACCTCACCAGTGAATCGTCTAGAGTGGAGATGCTGGGATATATCCACGCCGATCTAGTCACCTCAGCAGTGAATCAGCTAGAGTGGAGATGCTGGGATATATCCACGCCGATCTAGTCACCTCACCAGTGAATCAGCTAGAGTGGAGATGCTGGGATATATCCTCGCCGATCTAGTCACCTCACCAGTGAATCAGCTAGACTGGAGATGCTGGGATATATCCACGCCGATCTAGTCACCTCACCAGTGAATCAGCTAGAGTGGAGATGCTGGGATATATCCACGCCGATCTAGTCACCTCAGCAGTGAATCAGCTAGAGTGGAGATGCTGGGATATATCCACGCCGATTTAGTCACCTCACCAGTGAATCAGCTAGAGTGGAGATGCTGGGATATACCCACGCCGATCTAGTCACCTCAGCAGTTAATCAGCTAGAGTGGAGATGGGGGGATATATCCACGCCGATCTAGTCACCTCACCAGTGAATCAGCTAGAGTGGAGATGGGGGGATATATCCATGCCGATCTAGTCACCTCAGCAGTGAATCGTCTAGAGTGGAGATGCTGGGATATATCCACGCTGATCTAGTCACCTCACCAGTGAATCGTCTAGAGTGGAGATGCTGGGATATATCCACGCCGATCTAGTCACCTCACCAGTGAATCAGCTAGAGTGGAGATGCTGGGATATATCCACGCCGATCTAGTCACCTCAGCAGTGAATCAGCTAGAGTGGAGATGCTGGGATATATCCTCGCCGATTTAGTCACCTCACCAGTGAATCAGCTAGAGTGGAGATGCTGGGATATATCCACCGATCTAGTCACCTCACCAGTGAATCGTCTAGAGTGGAGATGCTGGGATATATCCTCGCCTATCTAGTCACCTCAACAGTGAATCAGCTAGACTGGAGATGCTGGGATATATCCACGCCGATCTAGTCACCTCACCAGTGAATCGTCTACAGTGGAGATGGGGGGATATATCCTCGCCGATTTAGTCACCTCACCAGTGAATCGTCTAGAGTGGAGATGGGGGGATATATCCTCGCCGATTTAATCACCTCACCAGTGAATCAGCTAGAATGGAGATGCTGGGATATATCCACGCCGATCTAGTCACCTCACCAGTGAATCAGCTAGAGTGGAGATGCTGGGATATATCCACGCCGATCTAGTCACCTCACTAGTGAATCAGCTAGAATGGAGATGCTGGGATATATCCACGCCGATCTAGTCACCTCACCAGTGAATCAGCTAGAGTGGAAATGCTGGGATATATCCACGCCGATCTAGTCACCTAACCAGTGAATCAGCTAGAGTGGAGATGCTGGGATATATCCTCGCCGATCTAGTCACCTCACCAGTGAATCCTCTAGAATGGAGATGCTGGGATATATCCACGCCGATCTAGTCACCTCACCAGTGAATCAGCTAGAATGGAGATGCTGGGATATATCCACGCCGATCTAGTCACCTCACCAGTGAATCAGCTAGAGTGGAGATGCTGGGATATATCCACGCCGATCTAGTCACCTCAGCAGTGAATCAGCTAGAGTGGAGATGCTGGGATATATCCACGCCGATCTAGACACCTCAGCAGTGAATCAGCTAGAATGGAGATGCAGGGATATATCCACGCTGATCTAGTCACCTCACAAGTGAATCAGCTAGAGTGGAGATGCTGGGATATATCCACGCCGATCTAGTCACCTCAGCAGTGAATCAGCTAGAGTGGAGATGGGGGGATATATCCACGCCGATCTAGTCACCTCACTAGTGAATCAGCTAGAGTGGAGATGGGGGGATATATCCATGCCGATCTAGTCACCTCAGCAGTGAATCGTCTAGAGTGGAGATGCTGGGATATATCCACGATTATCTAGTCACCTCACCAGTGAATCGTCTAGAGTGGAGATGCTGGGATATATCCACGCCGATCTAGTCACCTCACCAGTGAATCAGCTAGAGTGGAGATGCGGGGATATATCCACGCCGATCTAGTCACCTCAGCAGTGAATCAGCTAGAGTGGAGATGCTGGGATATATCCTCGCCGATTTAGTCACCTCACCAGTGAATCAGCTAGAGTGGAGATGCTGGGATATATCCACCGATCTAGTCACCTCACCAGTGAATCGTCTAGATTGGAGATGGGGGGATATATCCACGCCGATCTAGTCACCTCACCAGTGAATCAGCTAGAGTGGGGATGCTGGGATATATCCACGCCGATCTAGTCACCTCACCAGTGAATCAGCTAGAGTGGAGATGGGGGGATATATCCATGCCGATCTAGTCACCTCAGCAGTGAATCGTCTAGAGTGGAGATGCTGGGATATATCCTCGCCGATCTAGTCACTTCACCAGTGAATCAGCTAGAGTGGAGATGCTGGGATATATCCTCGCCGATCTAGTCACCTCACCAGTGAATCAGCTAGGATGGAGATGCTGGGATATATCCACGCCGATCTAGTCACCTCACCAGTGAATCAGCTAGAGTGGAGATGCTGGGATATATCCACGCCGATCTAGTCACCTCACCAGTGAATCAGCTAGAATGGAGATGCTGGGATATATCCACGCCGATCTAGTCACCTCACCAGTGAATCAGCTAGAGTGGAGATGCTGGGATATATCCACGCTGATCTAGTCACCTCACCAGTGAATCAGCTAGAATGGAGATGCTGGGATATATCCACGCCGATCTAGTCACCTCACCAGTGAATCAGCTAGAGTGGAGATGCTGGGATATATCCACGCCGATCTAGTCACCTCACCAGTGAATCAGCTAGAGAGGAGATGCTGGGATATATCCTCGCCGATCTAGTCACCTCACCAGTGAATCAGCTAGAGTAGAGATGCTGGGATATATCCACCGATCTAGTCACCTCACCAGTGAATCGTCTAGAGTGGAGATGCTGGGATATATCCTCGCCTATCTAGTCACCTCAACAGTGAATCAGCTAGACTGGAGATGCTGGGATATATCCACGCCGATCTAGTCACCTCACCAGTGAATCGTCTACAGTGGAGATGGGGGGATATATCCTCGCCGATTTAGTCACCTCACCAGTGAATCGTCTAGAGTGGAGATGGGGGGATATATCCTCGCCGATTTAATCACCTCACCAGTGAATCAGCTAGAGTGGAGATGCTGGGATATATCCTCGCTGATTTAGTCACCTCACCAGTGAATCGTCTAGAGTGGAGATGCTGGGATATATCCACCGATCTAGTCACCTCACCAGTGAATCGTCTAGAGTGGAGATGGGGGGATATATCCACGCCGATCTAGTCACCTCACCAGTGAATCAGCTAGAGTGGAGATGCTGGGATATATCCACGCCGATCTAGTCACCTCACCAGTGAATCGTCTAGAGTGGAGATGCTGGGATATATCCACGCCGATCTAGTCACCTCAGCAGTGAATCGGCTAGAGTGGAGATGCTGGGATATATCCACGCCGATCTAGTCACCTCAGCAGTGAATCAGCTAGAATGGAGATGCAGGGATATATCCACGCTGATCTAGTCACCTCACAAGTGAATCAGCTAGAGTGGAGATGCTGGGATATACCCACGCCGATCTAGTCACCTCAGCAGTGAATCAGCTAGAGTGGAGATGGGGTGATATATCCACGCCGATCTAGTCACCTCAGCAGTGAATCAGCTAGAGTGGAGATGGGGTGATATATCCACGCCGATCTAGTCACCTGACCAGTGAATCAGCTAGAGTGGAGATGGGGGGATATATCCATGCCGATCTAATCACCTCAGCAGTGAATCGTCTAGAGTGGAGATGCTGGGATATATCCACGCTGATCTAGTCACCTCACCAGTGAATCGTCTAGAGTGGAGATGCTGGGATATATCCACGCCGATCTAGTCACCTCACCAGTGAATCAGCTAGAGTGGAGATGCTGGGATATATCCACCCCGATCTAGTCACCTCAGCAGTGAATCAGCTAGAGTGGAGATGCTGGGATATATCCTCGCCGATTTAGTCACTTCACCAGTGAATCAGCTAGAGTGGAGATGCTGGGATATATCCAACGATCTAGTCACCTCACCAGTGAATCGTCTAGAGTGGAGATGCTGGGATATATCCTCGCCTATCTAATCACCTCAACAGTGAATCAGCTAGACTGGAGATGCTGGGATATATCCACGCCAATCTAGTCACCTCACCAGTGAATCGTCTAGAGTGGAGATGGGGGGATATATCCTCGCCGATTTAGTCACCTCACCAGTGAATCGTCTAGAGTGGAGATGGGGGGATATATCCTCGCCGATTTAGTCACCTCACCAGTGAATCAGCTAGAGTGGAGATGCTGGGATATATCCTCGCCGATTTAGTCACCTCACCAGTGAATCGTCTAGAGTGGAGATGGGGGGATATATCCACGCCGATCTAGTCACCTCACCAGTGAATCAGCTAGAGTGGAGATGCTGGGATATATTCACGCCGATCTAGTCACCTCACCAGTGAATCAGCTAGAGTGGAGATGCTGGGATATATCCACGCCGATCTAGTCACCTCAGCAGTGAATCAGCTAGAGTGGAGTTGCAGGGATATATCCACACCGATTTAGTCACCTCACCAGTGAATCAGCTAGAGTGGAGATGCTGGGATATATCCACGCCGATCTAGTCACCTCACCAGTGAATCGTCTAGAGTGGAGATGCTGGGATATATCCACGCCGATCTAGTCACCTCAGCAGTGAATCAGCTAGAGTGGAGATGCTGGGATATATCCACGCCGGTCTAGTCACCTCACCAGTGAATCAGCTAGAGTGGAGATGCTGGGATATATCCTCGCCGATCTAGTCACGTCACCAGTGAATCAGCTAGACTGGAGATGCTGGGATATATCCACGCCGATCTAGTCACCTCACCAGTGAATCAGCTAGAGTGGAGATGGGGGGATATATCCACGCCGATCTAGTCACCTCACCAGTGAATCAGCTAGAGTGGAGATGGGGGGATATATCCATGCCGATCTAGTCACCTCAGCAGTGAATCGTCTAGAGTGGAGATGCTGGGATATATCCACGCTGATCTAGTCACCTCACCAGTGAATCGTCTAGAGTGGAGATGCTGGGATATATCCACGCCGATCTAGTCACCTCACCAGTGAATCAGCTAGAGTGGAGATGCTGGGATATATCCACGCCGATCTAGTCACCTCAGCAGTGAATCAGCTAGAGTGGAGATGCTGGGATATATCCTCGCCGATTTAGTCACCTCACCAGTGAATCAGCTAGAGTGGAGATGCTGGGATATATCCACCGATCTAGTCACCTCACCAGTGAATCGTCTAGAGTGGAGATGCTGGGATATATCCTCGCCTATCTAGTCACCTCAACAGTGAATCAGCTAGACTGGAGATGCTGGGATATATCCACGCCGATCTAGTCACCTCACCAGTGAATCGTCTACAGTGGAGATGGGGGGATATAACCTCGCCGATTTAGTCACCTCACCAGTGAATCGTCTAGAGTGGAGATGGGGGGATATATCCTCGCCGATTTAATCACCTCACCAGTGAATCAGCTAGAATGGAGATGCTGGGATATATCCACGCCGATCTAGTCACCTCACCAGTGAATCAGCTAGAGTGGAGATGCTGGGATATATCCACGCTGATCTAGTCACCTCACTAGTGAATCAGCTAGAATGGAGATGCTGGGATATATCCACGCCGATCTAGTCACCTCACCAGTGAATCAGCTAGAGTGGAAATGTTGGGATATATCCACGCCGATCTAGTCACCTCACCAGTGAATCAGCTAGAGTGGAGATGCTGAGATATATCCTCGCCGATCTAGTCACCTCACCAGTGAATCCTCTAGAATGGAGATGCTGGGATATATCCACGCCGATCTAGTCACCTCACCAGTGAATCAGCTAGAATGGAGATGCTGGGATATATCCACGCCGATCTAGTCACCTCACCAGTGAATCAGCTAGAGTGGAGATGCTGGGATATATCCACGCCGATCTAGTCACCTCAGCAGTGAATCAGCTAGAGTGGAGATGCTGGGATATATCCACGCCGATCTAGACACCTCAGCAGTGAATCAGCTAGAATGGAGATGCAGGGATATATCCACGCTGATCTAGTCACCTCACAAGTGAATCAGCTAGAGTGGAGATGCTGGGATATATCCACGCCGATCTAGTCACCTCAGCAGTGAATCAGCTAGAGTGGAGATGGGGGGATATATCCACGCCGATCTAGTCACCTCACTAGTGAATCAGCTAGAGTGGAGATGGGGGGAAATATCCATGCCGATCTAGTCACCTCAGCAGTGAATCGTCTAGAGTGGAGATACTGGGATATATCCACGATTATCTAGTCACCTCACCAGTGAATCGTCTAGAGTGGAGATGCTGGGATATATCCACGCCGATCTAGTCACCTCACCAGTGAATCAGCTAGAGTGGAGATGCGGGGATATATCCACGCCGATCTAGTCACCTCAGCAGTGAATCAGCTAGAGTGGAGATGCTGGGATATATCCTCGCCGATTTAGTCACCTCACCAGTGAATCAGCTAGAGTGGAGATGCTGGGATATATCCACCGATCTAGTCACCTCACCAGTGAATCGTCTAGATTGGACATGGGGGGATATATCCACGCCGATCTAGTCACCTCACCAGTGAATCAGCTAGAGTGGGGATGCTGGGATATATCCACGCCGATCTAGTCACCTCACCAGTGAATCAGCTAGAGTGGAGATGGGGGGATATATCCATGCCGATCTAGTCACCTCAGCAGTGAATCGTCTAGAGTGGAGATGATGGGATATATCCTCACCGATCTAGTCACTTCACCAGTGAATCAGCTAGAGTGGAGATGCTGGGATATATCCTCGCCGATCTAGTCACCTCACCAGTGAATCAGCTAGAATGGAGATGCTGGGATATATCCACGCCGATCTAGTCACCTCACCAGTGAATCAGCTAGAGTGGAGATGCTGGGATATATCCACGCCGATCTAGTCACCTCACCAGTGAATCAGCTAGAATGGAGATGCTGGGATATATCCACGCCGATCTAGTCACCTCACCAGTGAATCAGCTAGAGTGGAGATGCTGGGATATATCCACGCTGATCTAGTCACCTCACCAGTGAATCAGCTAGAATGGAGATGCTGGGATATATCCACGCCGATCTAGTCACCTCACCAGTGAATCAGCTAGAGTGGAGATGCTGGGATATATCCACGCCGATCTAGTCACCTCACCAGTGAATCAGCTAGAGAGGAGATGCTGGGATATATCCTCGCCGATCTAGTCACCTCACCAGTGAATCCTCTAGAATGGAGATACTGGGATATATCCATGCCGATCTAGTCACCTCACCAGTGAATCAGCTAGAGTGGAGATGCTGGGATATATCCACGCCGATCTAGTCACCTCAGCAGTGAATCAGCTAGAGTGGAGATGCTGGGATATATCCACGCCGATCTAGTCACCTCAGCAGTGAATCAGCTAGAATGGAGATGCAGGGATATATCCACGCTGATCTAGTCACCTCACAAGTGAATCAGCTAGAGTGGAGATGCTGGGATATACCCACGCCGATCTAGTCACCTCAGCAGTGAATCAGCTAGAGTGGAGATGGGGGGATATATCCACGCCGATCTAGTCACCTCACCAGTGAATCAGCTAGAGTGGAGATGGGGGGATATATCCATGCCGATCTAGTCACCTCAGCAGTGAATCGTCTAGACTGGAGATGCTGGGATATATCCACGCTGATCTAGTCACCTCACCAGTGAATCGTCTAGAGTGGAGATGCTGGGATATATCCACGCCGATCTAGTCACCTCACCAGTGAATCAGCTAGAGTGGAGATGCTGGGATATATCCACGCCGATCTAGTCACCTCAGCAGTGAATCAGCTAGAGTGGAGATGCTGGGATATATCCTCGCCGATTTAGTCACCTCACCAGTGAATCAGCTAGAATGGAGATGCTGGGATATATCCACCGATCTAGTCACCTCACCAGTGAATCGTCTAGAGTGGAGATGCTGGGATATATCCTCGCCTATCTAGTCACCTCAACAGTGAATCAGCTAGACTGGAGATGCTGGGATATATCCACGCCGATCTAGTCACCTCACCAGTGAATCGTCTAGTGTGGAGATGGGGGGATATATCCTCGCCGATTTAGTCACCTCACCAGTGAATCGTCTAGAGTGGAGATGGGGGGATATATCCTCGCCGATTTAATCACCTCACCAGTGAATCAGCTAGAGTGGAGATGCTGGGATATATCCTCGCTGATTTAGTCACCTCACCAGTGAATCGTCTAGAGTGGAGATGCTGGGATATATCCACCGATCTAGTCACCTCACCAGTGAATCGTCTAGAGTGGAGATGGGGGGATATATCCACGCCGATCTAGTCACCTCACCAGTGAATCAGCTAGAGTGGAGATGCTGGG
This sequence comes from Phyllobates terribilis, assembly GCF_046119375.1. Lineage (NCBI taxonomy): Eukaryota > Metazoa > Chordata > Amphibia > Anura > Dendrobatidae > Phyllobates > Phyllobates terribilis. Next base: position 319,383,471 of record NW_027362764.1, on the reverse strand, counting down.
ATATATCCACGCCGATCTAGTCACCTCACCAGTGAATCAGCTAGAGTGGAGATGTTGGGATATATCCACGCCCATTTAGTCACCTCACCAGTGAATCAGCTAGAGTGGAGATGCTGGGATATATCCACGCCGATCTAGTCACCTCACCAGTGAATCGTCTAGAGTGGAGATGCTGGGATATATCCACGCCGATCTAGTCACCTCAGCAGTGAATCAGCTAGAGTGGAGATGCTGGGATATATCCACGCCGATCTAGTCACCTCAGCAGTGAATCAGCTAGAATGGAGATGCAGGGATATATCAACGCTGATCTAGTCACCTCACAAGTGAATCAGCTAGAGTGGAGATGCTGGGATATACCCACGCCGATCTAGTCACCGCAGCAGTGAATCAGCTAGAGTGGAGATGGGGGGATATATCCACGCCGATCTAGTCACCTCACCAGTGAATCAGCTAGAGTGGAGATGGGGGGATATATCCATGCCGATCTAGTCACCTCAGCAGTGAATCGTCTAGAGTGGAGATGCTGGGATATATCCACCGATCTAGTCACCTCACCAGTGAATCATCTAGAGTGGAGATGGGGGGATATATCCACGCCGATCCAGTCACCTCACCAGTGAATCAGCTAGAGTGGAGATGCTGGGATATATCCACGCCGATCTGGTCACCTCACCAGTGAATCAGCTAGAGTGGAGATGCTGGGATATATCCAAGCCGATTAAGTCACCTCAGCAGTGAATCAGCTAGAGTGGAGATGTTGGGATATATCCACGCCCATTTAGTCACCTCACCAGTGAATCAGCTAGAGTGGAGATGCTGGGATATATCCACGCCGATCTAGTCACCTCACCAGTGAATCGTCTAGAGTGGAGATGCTGGGATATATCCACGCCGATCTGGTCACCTCACCAGTGAATCAGCTAGAGTGGAGATGCTGGGATATATCCAAGCCGATTAAGTCACCTCAGCAGTGAATCAGCTAGAGTGGAGATGTTGGGATATATCCACGCCCATTTAGTCACCTCACCAGTGAATCAGCTAGAGTGGAGATGCTGGGATATATCCACGCCGATCTAGTCACCTCACCAGTGAATCGTCTAGAGTGGAGATGCTGGGATATATCCACGCCGATCTAGTCACCTCAGCAGTGAATCAGCTAGAAAGGAGATGCAGGGATATATCCACGCTGATCTAGTCACCTCACAAGTGAATCAGCTAGAGTGGAGATGCTGGGATATACCCACGCCGATCTAGTCACCTCAGCAGTGAATCAGCTAGAGTGGAGATGGGGGGATATATCCACGCCGATCTAGTCACCTCACCAGTGAATCAGCTAGAGTGGAGATGGGGGGATATATCCATGCCGATCTAGTCACCTCAGCAGTGAATCGTCTAGAGTGGAGATCCTGGGATATATCCACGCTGATCTAGTCACCTCACCAGTGAATCGTCTAGAGTGGAGATGCTGGGATATATCCACGCCGATCTAGTCACCTCACCAGTGAATCAGCTAGAGTGGAGATGCTGGGATATATCCACGCCGATCTAGTCACCTCAGCAGTGAATCAGCTAGAGTGGAGATGCTGGGATATATCCTCGCCGATTTAGTCACCTCACCAGTGAATCAGCTAGAGTGGAGATGCTGGGATATATCCACCGATCTAGTCACCTCACCAGTGAATCGTCTAGAGTGGAGATGCTGGGATATACCCTCGCCTATCTAATCACCTCAACAGTGAAACAGCTAGACTGGAGATGCTGGGATATATCCACGCCAATCTAGTCACCTCACCAGTGAATCGTCTAGAGTGGAGATGGGGGGATATATCCTCGCCGATTTAGTCACCTCACCAGTGAATCGTCTAGAGTGGAGATGCTGGGATATATCCTCGCCGATTTAGTCAAGTCACCAGTGAATCAGCTAGAGTGGAGATGCTGGGATATATCCTCGCCGATTTAGTCACCTCACCAGTGAATCGTCTAGAGTGGAGATGCTGGGATATATCCACCGATCTAGTCACCTCACCAGTGAATCGTCTAGAGTGGAGATGGGGGGATATATCCACGCCGATCTAGTCACCTCACCAGTGAATCAGCTAGAGTGGAGATGCTGGGATATATCCACGCCGATCTAGTCACCTCACCAGTGAATCAGCTAGAGTGGAGATGCTGGGATATATCCACGCCGATCTAGTCACCTCAGCAGTGAATCAGCTAGAGTGGAGTTGCAGGGATATATCCACGCCGATTTAGTCACCTCACCAGTGAATCAGCTAGAGTGGAGATGCTGGGATATATCCACGCCGATCTAGTCACCTCACCAGTGAATCGTCTAGAGTGGAGATGCTGGGATATATCCACGCCGATCTAGTCACCTCAGCAGTGAATCAGCTAGAGTGGAGATGCTGGGATATATCCAACGATCTAGTCACCTCACCAGTGAATCGTCTAGAGTGGAGATGCTGGGATATACCCTCGCCTATCTAATCACCTCAACAGTGAATCAGCTAGACTGGAGATGCTGGGATATATCCACGCCAATCTAGTCACCTCACCAGTGAATCGTCTAGAGTGGAGATGGGGGGATATATCCTCGCCGATTTAGTCACCTCACCAGTGAATCGTCTAGAGTGGAGATGCTGGGATATATCCTCGCCGATTTAGTCAAGTCACCAGTGAATCAGCTAGAGTGGAGATGCTGGGATATATCCTCGCCGATCTAGTCACCTCACCAGTGAATCGTCTAGAGTGGAGATGCTGGGATATATCCACCGATCTAGTCACCTCACCAGTGAATCGTCTAGAGTGGAGATGGGGGGATATATCCACGCCGATCTAGTCACCTCACCAGTGAATCAGCTAGAGTGGAGATGCTGGGATACATCCACGCCGATCTAGTCACCTCACCAGTGAATCAGCTAGAGTGGAGATGCTGGGATATATCCACGCCGATCTAGTCACCTCAGCAGTGAATCAGCTAGAGTGGAGTTGCAGGGATATATCCACGCCGATTTAGTCACCTCACCAGTGAATCAGCTAGAGTGGAGATGCTGGGATATATCCACGCCGATCTAGTCACCTCACCAGTGAATCGTCTAGAGTGGAGATGCTGGGATATATCCACGCCGATCTAGTCACCTCAGCAGTGAATCAGCTAGAGTGGAGATGCTGGGATATATCCACGCCGATCTAGTCACCTCACCAGTGAATCAGCTAGAGTGGAGATGCTGGGATATATCCCCGCCGATCTAGTCACCTCACCAGTGAATCAGCTAGAGTGGAGATGCTGAGATATATCCACGCCGATCTAGTCACCTCAGCAGTGAATCAGCTAGAGTGGAGATGCTGGGATATATCCACGCCGATTTAGTCACCTCACCAGTGAATCAGCTAGAGTGGAGATGCTGGGATATATCCACGCCGATCTAGTCACCTCAGCAGTGAATCAGCTAGAGTGGAGATGCTGGGATATATCCACGCTGATCTACTCACCTCACCAGTGAATCAGCTAGAGTGGAGATGCTGGGATATATCCTCGCCGATCTAGTCACCTCACCAGTGAATCAGCTAGAGTGGAGATGCTGGGATATATCCACGCTGATTTAGTCACCTCACCAGTGAATCAGCTAGAGTGGAGATGCTGGGATATATCCACGCCGATCTAGTCACCTCACCAGTGAATCAGCTAGAGTGGAGATGCTGGGATATATCCACGCTGATCTAGTCACCTCAGCAGTGAATCAGCTAGAATGGAGATGCTGGAATATATCCTCGCCGATCTAGTCACCTCACCAGTGAACCGTCTAGAGTGGAGATGCTGGGATATATCCTCGCCGATCTAGTCACCTCACCAGTGAATCGTCTAGAGTGGAGAAGCTGGAATATATCCTCGCTGATCTAGTCACCTCACCAGTGAATCAGCTAGAGTGGAGATGCTGGGATACATACATGCCGATCTAGTCACTTCACCAGTGAATCAGCTAGAGTGGAGATGCTGGGATATATCCACGCCGATCTAGTCACCTCACCAGTGAATCAGCTAGAATGGAGATGCTGGGATATATCCACGCCGATCTAGTCACCTCACCAGTGAATCAGCTAGAGTGGAGATGCTGGGATATATCCACGCCGATCTAGTCACCTCACCAGTGAATCAGCTAGAATGGAGATGCTGGGATATATCCACGCCGATCTAGTCACCTCACCAGTGAATCGTCTAGAGTGCAGATGCTGGGATATATCCACGCCGATCTAGTCACCTCAGCAGTGAATCAGCTAGACTGGAGATGCTGGAATATATCCACGCCGATCTAGTCACCTCACCAGTGAATCAGCTAGACTGGAGATGCTGGAATATATCCACGCTGATCTAGTCACCTCGCAAGTGAATCGTCTAGAGTGGAGATGCTGGGATATATCCGCCGATCTAGTCACCTCACCAGTGAATCAGCTAGAGTGGAGATGCTGGGATATATCCACGCTGATCTAGTCACCTCACCAGTTAATCAGCTAGAGTGGAGATGCGGGGATATATCCACGCTGATATAGTCACCTCACCAGTGAATCGTCTAGAGTGGAGATGCTGGGATATATCCACGCCGATCTAGTCACCTCAGCAGTGAATCAGCTAGACTGGAGATGCTGGAATATATCCACGCCGATCTAGTCACCTCACCAGTGAATCAGCTAGACTGGAGATGCTGGAATATATCCACGCTGATCTCGTCACCTCACCAGTGAATCGTCTAGAGTGGAGATGCTGGGATATATCCATGCCAATCTAGTCACCTCACCAGTGAATCAGCTAGAGTGGAGATGCTGGGATATATCCACGCTGATCTAGTCACCTCACCAGTTAATCAGCTAGAGTGGAGATGCTGGGATATATCCACCGATCTAGTCACCTCACTAGTGAATCGTCTAGAGTGGAGATGGGGGGATATATCCACGCCGATCTAGTCACCTCACCAGTGAATCAGCTAGAGTGGAGATGCTGGGATTTATCCACGCCGATCTAGTCACCTCACCAGTGAATCAGCTAGAGTGGAGATGCTGGGATATATCCACGCCGATCTAGTCACCTCACCAGTTAATCAGCTAGAGTGGAGATGCGGGGATATATCCACGCTGATCTAGTCACCTCACCAGTGAATCGTCTAGAGTGGAGATGCTGGGATATATCCACGCCGATCTAGTCACCTCAGCAGTGAATCAGCTAGAGTGGAGATGCTGGGATATATCCACGCCGATCTAGTCACCTCACCAGTGAATCAGCTAGAGTGGAGATGCTGGGATATATCCTCGCCGATCTAGTCACCTCACCAGTGAATCAGCTAGAGTGGAGATGCTGGGATATATCCACGCCGATCTAGTCACCTCACCAGTGAGTCAGCTAAAGTGGAGATGCTGAGATATATCCACGCCGATCTAGTCACCTCAGCAGTGAATCAGCTAGAGTGGAGATGCTGGGATATATCCACGCCGATTTAGTCACCTCACCAGTGAATCAGCTAGAGTGGAGATGCTGGGATATATCCACGCCGATCTAGTCACCTCAGCAGTGAATCAGCTAGAGTGGAGATGCTGGGATATATCCACGCTGATCTACTCACCTCACCAGTGAATCAGCTAGAGTGGAGATGCTGGGATATATCCTCGCCGATCTAGTCACCTCACCAGTGAATCAGCTAGAGTGGAGATGCTGGGATATATCCACGCCGATTTAGTCACCTCACCAGTGAATCAGCTAGAGTGGAGATGCTGGGATATATCCACGCCGATCTAGTCACCTCACCAGTGAATCAGCTAGAGTGGAGATGCTGGGATATATCCTCGCCGATCTAGTCACCTCCCCAGTGAATCAGCTAGAGTGGAGATGCTGGGATATATCCTCGCCGATCTAGTCACCTCAGCAGTGAATCAGCTAGAGTGGGGATGCTGGGATATATCCACGCCGATTTAGTCACCTCACCAGTGAATCAGCTAGAGTGGAGATGCTGGGATATATCCTCGCCGATCTAGTCACCTCACCAGTGAATCAGCTAGAGTGGGGATGCTGGGATATATCCACGCCGATCTAGTCACCTCACCAGTGAATCAGCTAGGGTGGAGATGCTGGAATATATCCACGCCGATCTAGTCACCTCACCAGTGAACCGTCTAGAGTGGAGATGCTGGGATATATCCACGCTGATCTAGTCACCTCAGCAGTGAATCAGCTAGAATGGAGATGCTGGAATATATCCTCGCCGATCTAGTCACCTCACCAGTGAACCGTCTAGAGTGGAGATGCTGGGATATATCCTCGCCGATCTAGTCACCTCACCAGTGAATCGTCTAGAGTGGAGATGCTGGAATATATCCTCGCTGATCTAGTCACCTCACCAGTGAATCAGCTAGAGTGGAGATGCTGGGATACATACATGCCGATCTAGTCACTTCACCAGTGAATCAGCTAGAGTGGAGATGCTGGGATATATCCACGCCGATCTAGTCACCTCACCAGTGAATCAGCTAGAATGGAGATGCTGGGATATATCCACGCCGATCTAGTCACCTCACCAGTGAATCAGCTAGAGTGGAGATGCTGGGATATATCCACGCCGATCTAGTCACCTCACCAGTGAATCAGCTAGAATGGAGATGCTGGGATATATCCACGCCGATCTAGTCACCTCACCAGTGAATCGTCTAGAGTGGAGATGCTGGGATATATCCACGCCGATCTAGTCACCTCAGCAGTGAATCAGCTAGACTGGAGATGCTGGAATATATCCACGCCGATCTAGTCACCTCACCAGTGAATCAGCTAGACTGGAGATGCTGGAATATATCCACGCTGATCTAGTCACCTCACAAGTGAATCGTCTAGAGTGGAGATGCTGGGATATATCCGCCGATCTAGTCACCTCACCAGTGAATCAGCTAGAGTGGAGATGCTGGGATATATCCACGCTGATCTAGTCACCTCACCAGTTAATCAGCTAGAGTGGAGATGCGGGGATATATCCACGCTGATCTAGTCACCTCACCAGTGAATCGTCTAGAGTGGAGATGCTGGGATATATCCACGCCGATCTAGTCACCTCAGCAGTGAATCAGCTAGACTGGAGATGCTGGAATATATCCACGCCAATCTAGTCACCTCACCAGTGAATCAGCTAGACTGGAGATGCTGGAATATATCCACGCTGATCTAGTCACCTCACCAGTGAATCGTCTAGAGTGGAGATGCTGGGATATATCCATGCCAATCTAGTCACCTCACCAGTGAATCAGCTAGAGTGGAGATGCTGGGATATATCCACGCTGATCTAGTCACCTCACCAGTTAATCAGCTAGAGTGGAGATGCGGGGATATATCCACGCTGATCTAGTCACCTCACCAGTGAATCGTCTAGAGTGGAGATGCTGGGATATATCCACGCCGATCTAGTCACCTCAGCAGTGAATCAGCTAGACTGGAGATGCTGGGATATATCCACGCCGATCTAGTCACCTCACCAGTGAATCAGCTAGAGTGGAGATGCTGGAATATATCCACGCCGATCTAGTCACCTCACCAGTGAATCAGCTAGAATGGAAATGTTGGGATATATCCACGCCAATCTAGTCACCTCACCAGAGAATCAGCTAGAGTGGAGATGCTGGGATATATCCACGCCGATCTAGTCACCTCACCAGTGAATCGTCTAGAGTGGAGATGCTGGGATATATCCACGCTGATCTAGTCACCTCACCAGTTAATCAGCTAGAGTGGAGATGCGGGGATATATCCACGCTGATATAGTCACCTCACCAGTGAATCGTCTAGAGTGGAGATGCTGGGATATATCCATGCCGATCTAGTCACCTCAGCAGTGAATCAGCTAGACTGGAGATGCTGGGATATATCCACGCCGATCTAGTCACCTCACCAGTGAATCAGCTAGAGTGGAGATGCTGGAATATATCCACGCCGATCTAGTCACCTCACCAGTGAATCAGCTAGAATGGAGATGCTGGGATATATCCACGCCAATCTAGTCACCTCACCAGAGAATCAGCTAGAGTGGAGATGCTGGGATATATCCACGCCGATCTAGTCACCTCACCAGTGAATCAGCTAGAGTGGAGATGCTGGGATATATCCACGCCGATATAGTCACCACACCAGTGAATCAGCTAGAGTGGAGATGCTGGGATTTATCCACGCTGATCTAGTCACCTCACCAGTGAATCGTCTAGAGTGGAGAAGCTGGGATATATCCACGCCGATCTAGTCACGTCAGCAGTGAATCAGCTAGACTGGAGATGCTGGGATATATCCACGCCGATCTAGTCACCTCAACAGTGAATCAGCTAGAGTGGAGATGCTGGGATATATCCACGCCGATCTAGTCACCTCAGCAGTGAATCAGCTAGACTGGAGATGCTGGGATATATCCACGCCAATCTAGTCACCTCACCAGTGAATCGTCTAGAGTGGAGATGCTAGGATATATCCACGCCGATCTAGTCACCTCACCAGTGAATCAGCTAGAATGGAGATGCTGGGATATATCAACGCCAATCTAGTCACCTCACCAGTGAATCGTCTAGAGTGGAGATGCTGGGATATATCCACGCTGATCTAGTCACCTCACCAGTTAATCAGCTAGAGTGGAGATGCGGGGATATATCCACGCTGATATAGTCACCTCACCAGTGAATCGTCTAGAGTGGAGATGCTGGGATATATCCATGCCGATCTAGTCACCTCAGCAGTGAATCAGCTAGACTGGAGATGCTGGGATATATCCACGCCGATCTAGTCACCTCACCAGTGAATCAGCTAGAGTGGAGATGCTGGAATATATCCACGCCGATCTAGTCACCTCACCAGTGAATCAGCTAGAATGGAGATGCTGGGATATATCCACGCCAATCTAGTCACCTCACCAGAGAATCAGCTAGAGTGGAGATGCTGGGATATATCCACGCCGATCTAGTCACCTCACCAGTGAATCAGCTAGAGTGGAGATGCTGGGATATATCCACGCCGATCTAGTCACCACACCAGTGAATCAGCTAGAGTGGAGATGCTGGGATATATCCACGCTGATCTAGTCACCTCACCAGTGAATCGTCTAGAGTGGAGAAGCTGGGATATATCCACGCCGATCTAGTCACCTCAGCAGTGAATCAGCTAGACTGGAGATGCTGGGATATATCCACGCCGATCTAGTCACCTCAACAGTGAATCAGCTAGAGTGGAGATGCTGGGATATATCCACGCCGATCTAGTCACCTCAGCAGTGAATCAGCTAGACTGGAGATGCTGGGATATATCCACGCCAATCTAGTCACCTCACCAGTGAATCGTCTAGAGTGGAGATGCTAGGATATATCCACGCCGATCTAGTCACCTCACCAGTGAATCAGCTAGAATGGAGATGCTGGGATATATCAACGCCAATCTAGTCACCTCACCAGTGAATCGTCTAGAGTGGAGATGCTGGGATATATCGACGCTGATCTAGTCACCTCACCAGTTAATCAGCTAGAGTGGAGATGCGGGGATATATCGACGCTGATCTAGTCACCTCACCAGTGAATCGTCTAGAGTGGAGATGCTGGGATATATCCACGCCGATCTAGTCACCTCAGCAGTGAATCAGCTAGACTGGAGATGCTGGAATATATCCACGCCGATCTAGTCACCTCACCAGTGAATCAGCTAGAGTGGAGATGCTGGAATATATCCATGCAGATCTAGTCACCTCACCAGTGAATCAGCTAGAATGGAGATGCTGGGATATATCGACGCCAATCTAGTCACCTCACCAGAGAATCAGCTAGAGTGGAGATGCTGGGATATATCCACGCCGATCTAGTCACCTCACCAGTGAATCAGCTAGAGTGGAGATGCTGGGATATATCCACGCTGATCTAGTCACCTCACCAGTGAATCGTCTAGAGTGGAGATGCTGGGATATATCCACACCGATCTAGTCACCTCAGCAGTGAATCAGCTAGACTGGAGATGCTGGGATATATCCACGCCGATCTAGTCACCTCACCAGTGAATCAGCTAGAGTGGAGATGCTGGGATATATCCACGCCGATCTAGTCACCTCAGCAGTGAATCAGCTAGGGTGGAGATGCTGGGATATATCCACGCCAATCTAGTCACCTCACCAGAGAATCAGCTAGAGTGGAGATGCTGGGATATATCCACGCTGATCTAGTCACCTCACCAGTGAATAGTCTAGAATGGAGATGCTGGGATATATTCACGCCGATCTAGTCACCTCACCAGTGAATCAGCTAGAGTGGAGATGCTGGGATATATCCACGCTGATCTAGTCACCTCACCAGTGAATCGTCTAGAGTGGAGATGCTGGGATATATCCACGCCGATCTAGTCACCTCAGCAGTGAATCAGTTAGACTGGAGATGCTGGGATATATCCACGCCGATCTATTCACCTCACCAGTGAATCAGCTAGAGTGGATATGCTGGGATATATCCACGCCGATCTAGTCACCTCACCAGTGAATCAGCTAGAGTGGAGATGCTGGGATATATCCACGCTGATCTAGTCACCTCACCAGTGAATCAGCTAGAGTGGAGATGCCGGGATATATCCACGCTGATCTAGTCACCTCACCAGTGAATCAGCTAGAGTGGAGATGCTGGGATATATCCACGCTGATCTAGTCACCTCACCAGTGAATCAGCTAGAATGGAGATGCTGGGATATATCCACGCCGATCTAGTCACCTCACCAGTGAATCAGTTAGAGTGGAGATGCTGGGATATATCCACGCTGATCTAGTCACCTCACCAGTGAATCAGCTAGAGTGGAGATGCTGGGATATATCCACGCCGATCTAGTCACCTCAGCAGTGAATCAGCTAGACTGGAGATGCTGGGATATATCCACGCCGATCTAGTCACCTCACCAGTGAATCAGCTAGAGTGGAGATGCTGGGATATATCCACGCCGATCTAGTCACCTCAGCAGTGAATCAGCTAGGGTGGAGATGCTGGGATATATCCACGCCAATCTAGTCACCTCACCAGAGAATCAGCTAGAGTGGAGATGCTGGGATATATCCACGCTGATCTAGTCACCTCACCAGTGAATAGTCTAGAATGGAGATGCTGGGATATATCCACGCCGATCTAGTCACCTCACCAGTGAATCAGCTAGAGTGGAGATGCTGGGATAGATCCACGCTGATCTAGTCACCTCACCAGTGAATCGTCTAGAGTGGAGATGCTGGGATATATCTGACGCACCCCTGGGCCTGTATCGCGCAGCGTTGCGCACGCGGGAGCTTACCCGGAGCCGGATCTGTTGAGGGTTGTAGTCTCGTGGCGGTGACCCGGTCCGTGCCCAGGGAGTCAGACTAAGTGGCGTTGTATTAGCGGTAGATGTTGGACGACTACGCCACCCGTTGAATGCAGCGAAGGAGCTGCCGCTGCAGGGCAGACCGCTGAGGCCGGTGGTAGGATTGTGCAGCGTGGTAGTATCACCCCCAACGGGAGGGGTATGGCCTCAGGGCAGCCGACGTGGATGATGGGGGTAGCAGGAACCACTCGGAGACGGTACGGTGTAGTTCAGGGTCTTTACTGGTGACAAAGATAGACCCTCCCGGAGTACTGGCTAGCGATTGGGGCCTGGTCAGTCCTTGAGCAGATGGGATCTCCCCTGGCCAGGCGGAGTTGTAGGCCTCCCAAACTAACGATACTCTTCTGGCTACCTTGCTAGAAGCGAGTATAAGTAGCCCACGTCCCTGAGTGTACCGTGTGGTGCTCACCCGTATGGCCGGTGACTCGGGGCCTTCTAGTAGCTTCCGCTCCACGACGGCGGTGCTGGTCCCATGCGTGTGACCGTGCCTTCGGGTTTCTTGGCCAGAGGACCTGAAATCCCCTGCCTGACGGATTCTGCTGCTGGGTAGGAGTTAGTCCCCACAGCCTCGGACTCCGGGTCCGGTAAGAAATCTTCTCAGTCAGGGCGAGCTCTGCAGCTGCCAGCCCCTGACTCTTTGTAACACTGCTCCCACAGATCTCCTGTTGTTTCTTCCTATGCTGCTTCTCTTCTCTACTTCTGCCATGGCCCAGGAGCTGGGCCCAGCCGGAGCCACAGCTCCCTGTCAGCCCTCCTGGCTCAACTCTCCCTCTGAACTCTCTAACCCAGGGTTCCCCAACTCCAGTCCTCAAGGCCCACCAACAGGTCATGTTTTCAGGATTTCCTTAGTATTGCACAGGTGATGTAATTATTGCCTGTGCAGGTGATGTAATTATCACCTGTGCAATACTAAGGAAATCCTGAAAACATGACCTGTTGGTGGGCCTTGAGGACTGGAGTTGGGGAACCCTGCTCTAACCCTGCCTCAGCCCCAGGTTTATATAGGGGAAGTTCTTCCCCTCCCAGGACTGGGCAGGAGGTGTGGCATGCATAGGATCCCTGACCAAGAGACCTCCCACCTGCTCTCAGACATAATATCTCTATCACTGTGGCAACCAGACCCCTGGGGTGTCACATTCCCCCCTAGTGAAATTTAGTACTCTGGGACTAAACATATTTTTAGAAAAACATAACAAGGTATAAACAATAATAATACAATAAGAAAAATACATAAAGATGGTTACGGCGTGTCCGCAACCGGGTGCAGTCTTTGAAGAAAACAAAGGTGTCCATTTCACCAAAACAGGGAGACGTAACCAGGTAGGGGTCTGTCCTGCCCCGAGTCCTTAACAGTCTTTTAGTCCATCCTGGGTTACGCTCCACTAACTGTACAAAGGATTCCCGGTAAATCCACCAAGGACTCCTATAAATTACTAGAAACACATAATTATTTACAGGATATGGCCGCTCTCAGTCCTCGGCCAGTGGGGATAAGGATTGGCTGCTCACAGTCCTCAGCCTGGTAAGGGATAGGGGATGGCTGCTCACAGTCCTCAGCCTGGTAAGGGATAGGGACACACGGGGAACAATTCACTAATCCCAACGGGGACCATATTTTAATTAGCAGCAGTCCTTGTACCCTAACGAGTAACTATGTACAGCTCTTTATTCACGCTACTTCCCTTCAGTAGCTATGTCCTCTTTGTGCTCCCTCCTGAGGGTAGTCCTCAGACCCGTCCGGGTCCTCTTGGCTTTCCTCGTATTGGTAGTACTGCAGCTCCTCCTCGGTTAGCTGGGTTAGTATCTCTGCGACAGTCCTCCCCCCAGGTGGCCAGGACTTTACCTCCCTTTGGGCTGCCCCGGTTAATTGGGCCACCAGGATGCTCACTTTTTGCTCCACTGTGAGGGGGTACACGTGGAAGAGGCTATCCAGCTTTTCTCTAAAGTCATGCAGGGTATGTGACTCCCCTGAGTACTGGGGTAGCCAGGCTGCCCCCGGGATATAGGGCATGGTGAAAGGCATGACCGCAACAGCGGTGGCGCTGGCGGGGGTTGAAGCGGTGAAGCTCTCCTCCGTATCCGGCATCCTTCTCCCCCCTAGTGGACCGTGGCCTACCTTGCGATGATCCTCTTCCGTAGGCCGCGGCTCCGCAGTGGATCGTCAGGGTTGAGGACCTTCCGTCGCGCTCCTGTGACGTCGGCGTCTGCTGGGCTCCTTCCAGGACCTTACGCAACGTCCGGACGTGAGGCGGGGCTTCAGTTCTCCCGCGCTTTTGGAGTCCACGCCCCTCTTCTTCCCGCGCGGCGTCCTCAAGATGGCGTCCAACGGCGGGAAAACTCCACGGAAGGCGGGAAGAAGGCTGAAAATGGCGCCGGATGGTGGGAATCTTCACGGATGGCGGGAAGAAGGCTGAAGATGGCGCCGGATGGCGGGAATCTTCACCACTGGTAAGTTTGAACAGTCTTTTTCAGGCACGCAGTACCCGGTGGTTGCGGGCACGAGATAATGCCGACTACGCCAAAAGTTGACGCACCCCTGGGCCTGTATCGCGCAGCGTTGCGCACGCGGGAGCTTACCCGGAGCCGGATCTGTTGAGGGTTGTAGTCTCGTGGCGGTGACCCGGTCCGTGCCCAGGGAGTCAGACTAAGTGGCGTTGTATTAGCGGTAGATGTTGGACGACTACGCCACCCGTTGAATGCAGCGAAGGAGCTGCCGCTGCAGGGCAGACCGCTGAGGCCGGTGGTAGGATTGTGCAGCGTGGTAGTATCACCCCCAACGGGAGGGGTATGGCCTCAGGGCAGCCGACGTGGATGATGGGGGTAGCAGGAACCACTCGGAGACGGTACGGTGTAGTTCAGGGTCTTTACTGGTGACAAAGATAGACCCTCCCGGAGTACTGGCTAGCGATTGGCGCCTGGTCAGTCCTTGAGCAGATGGGATCTCCCCTGGCCAGGCGGAGTTGTAGGCCTCCCAAACTAACGATACTCTTCTGGCTACCTTGCTAGAAGCGAGTATAAGTAGCCCACGTCCCTGAGTGTACCGTGTGGTGCTCACCCGTATGGCCGGTGACTCGGGGCCTTCTAGTAGCTTCCGCTCCACGACGGCGGTGCTGGTCCCATGCGTGTGACCGTGCCTTCGGGTTTCTTGGCCAGAGGACCTGAAATCCCCTGCCTGACGGATTCTGCTGCTGGGTAGGAGTTAGTCCCCAGAGCCTCGGACTCCGGGTCCGGTAAGAAATCTTCTCAGTCAGGGCGAGCTCTGCAGCTGCCAGCCCCTGACTCTTTGTAACACTGCTCCCACAGAGCTCCTGTTGTTTCTTCCTATGCTGCTTCTCTTCTCTACTTCTGCCATGGCCCAGGAGCTGGGCCCAGCCAGAGCCACAGCTCCCTGTCAGCCCTCCTGGCTCAACTCTCCCTCTGAACTCTCTAACCCTGCCTCAGCCCCAGGTTTATATAGGGGAAGTTCTTCCCCTCCCAGGACTGGGCAGGAGGTGTGGCATGCATAGGATCCCTGACCAAGAGACCTCCCACCTGCTCTCAGACATAATATCTCTATCACTGTGGCAACCAGACCCCTGGGGTGTCACATATCCACGCCGATCTAGTCACCTCAGCAGTGAATCAGCTAGACTGGAGATGCTGGGATATATCCACGCCGATCTAGTCACCTCACCAGTGAATCAGCTAGAGTGGAGATGCTGGGATATATCCACGCCGATCTAGTCACCTCACCAGTGAATCAGCTAGAGTGGAGATGCTGGGATATATCCACGCTGATCTAGTCACCTCACCAGTGAATCAGCTAGAGTGGAGATGCCGGGATATATCCACGCTGATCTAGTCACCTCACCAGTGAATCAGCTAGAGTGGAGATGCTGGGATATATCCACGCTGATCTAGTCACCTCACCAGTGAATCAGCTAGAGTGGAGATGCTGGGATATATCCACGCTGATCTAGTCACCTCACCAGTGAATCAGCTAGAATGGAGATGCTGGGATATATCCACGCTGATCTAGTCACCTCACCAGTGAATCAGCTAAAGTGGAGATGCTGGGATATATCCACGCTGATCTAGTCACCTCACCAGTGAATCAGCTAGAGTGGAGATGCTGGGATATATCCACGCTGATCTAGTCACCTCACCAGTGAATCAGCTAGAGTGGAGATGCTGGGATATATCCACGCTGATCTAGTCACCTCACCAGTGAATCAGCTAGAATGGAGATGCTGGGATATATCCACGCCGATCTAGTCACCTCACCAGTGAATCAGCTAGAATGGAGATGCTGGGATATATCCACGCCGATCTAGTCACCTCACCAGTGAATCAGCTAGAGTGGAGATGCTGGGATATATCTACGCTGATCTAGTCACCTCACCAGTGAATCAGCTAGAGTGGAGATGCTGGGATATATCCACGCTGATCTAGTCACCTCACCAGTGAATCAGCTAGAGTGGAGATGCTGGGATATATCCACGCTGATCTAGTCACCTCACCAGTGAATCAGCTAGAGTGGAGATGCTGGGATATATCCACGCTGATCTAGTCACCTCACCAGTGAATCAGCTAGAATGGAGATGCTGGGATATATCCACGCCGATCTAGTCACCTCACCAGTGAATCAGCTAGAATGGAGATGCTGGGATATATCCACGCCGATCTAGTCACCTCACCAGTGAATCAGCTAGAGTGGAGATGCTGGGATATATCCACGCCGATCTAGTCACCTCACCAGTGAATCAGCTAGAATGGAGATGCTGGGATATATCCACGCCGATCTAGTCACCTCACCAGTGAATCAGCTAGAATGGAGATGCTGGGATATATCCACGCTGATCTAGTCACCTCACCAGTGAATCAGCTAGAATGGAGATGCTGGGATATATCCACGCCGATCTAGTCACCTCACCAGTGAATCAGCTAGAGTGGAGATGCTGGGATATATCTACGCTGATCTAGTCACCTCACCAGTGAATCAGCTAGAGTGGAGATGCTGGGATATATCCACGCTGATCTCGACACCTCACCAGTGAATCAGCTAGAGTGGAGATGCTGGGATATATCCACGCTGATCTAGTCACCTCTCCAGTGAATCAGCTAGAATGGAGATGCTGGGATATATCCACGCTGATCTAGTCACCTCACCAGTGAATCAGCTAGAGTGGAGATGCTGGGATATATTCTCGCCAATCTAGTCACCTCACCAGTGAATCAGCTAGAGTGAAGAGGCTGGGATATATCCACGCCGATCTAGTCACCTCACCAGTGAATCCTCTAGAATGGAGATGCTGGGATATATCCACGCCGATCTAGTCACCTCACCAGTGAATCGTCTACAGTGGAGATGCTGGGATATATCCTCGCCGATCTAGTCACCTCACCAGTGAATCAGCAAGAGTGGAGATGCTGGGATATATCCATGCCGATCTAGTCACCTCACCAGTGAATCAACTAGAGTGGAGATGCTGGGATATATCCACGCTGATTAGTCACCTCACCAGTGAATCAGCTAGAGTGGAGATGCTGGGATATATCCACGCTGATCTAGTCACCTCACCAGTGAATCAGCTAGAGTGGTGATGCTGGGATATATCCACGCTGATCTAGTCACTTCAGCAGTGAACCGTCTAGAGTGGAGATGCTGGAATATATCCACGCTGATCTAGTCACCTCACCAGTGAATGAGCTAGAGTGGGGATGATGGGATATATCCACGCTGATCTAGTCACTTCAGCAGTGAACCGTCTAGAGTGGAGATGCTGGAATATATCCACGCTGATCTAGTCACCTCACCAGTGAATCAGCTAGACTGGAGATGCTGGGATATATCCACGCCGATCTAGTCACCTCACCAGTGAATCAGCTAGAGTGGAGATGCTGGGATATATCCACGCCGATCTAGTCACCTCACCAGTGAATCAGCTAGAGTGGAGATGCTGGGATATATCCACGCTGATCTAGTCACCTCACCAGTGAATCAGCTAGAGTGGAGATGCCGGGATATATCCACGCTGATCTAGTCACCTCACCAGTGAATCAGCTAGAGTGGAGATGCTGGGATATATCCACGCTGATCTAGTCACCTCACCAGTGAATCAGCTAGAGTGGAGATGCTGGGATATATCCACGCTGATCTAGTCACCTCACCAGTGAATCAGCTAGAATGGAGATGCTGGGATATATCCACGCTGATCTAGTCACCTCACCAGTGAATCAGCTAAAGTGGAGATGCTGGGATATATCCACGCTGATCTAGTCACCTCACCAGTGAATCAGCTAGAGTGGAGATGCTGGGATATATCCACGCTGATCTAGTCACCTCACCAGTGAATCAGCTAGAGTGGAGATGCTGGGATATATCCACGCTGATCTAGTCACCTCACCAGTGAATCAGCTAGAATGGAGATGCTGGGATATATCCACGCCGATCTAGTCACCTCACCAGTGAATCAGCTAGAGTGGAGATGCTGGGATATATCTACGCTGATCTAGTCACCTCACCAGTGAATCAGCTAGAGTGGAGATGCTGGGATATATCCTCGCCAATCTAGTCACCTCACCAGTGAATCAGCTAGAGTGAAGATGCTGGGATATATCCACGCCGATCTAGTTACCTCACCAGTGAATCCTCTAGAATGGAGATGCTGGGATATATCCACGCCGATCTAGTCACCTCACCAGTGAATCGTCTACAGTGGAGATGCTGGGATATATCCTCGCCGATCTAGTCACCTCACCAGTGAATCAGCAAGAGTGGAGATGCTGGGATATATCCACGCCGATCTAGTCACCTCACCAGTGAATCAACTAGAGTGCAGATGCTGGGATATATCCACGCTGATCTAGTCACCTCACCAGTGAATCAGCTAGAGTGGTGATGCTGGGATATATCCACGCTGATCTAGTCACCTCACCAGTGAATCAGCTAAAGTGGAGATGCTGGGATATATCCACGCTGATCTAGTCACCTCACCAGTGAATCAGCTAGAATGGAGATGCTGGGATATATCCACGCTGATCTAGTCACCTCACCAGTGAATCAGCTAAAGTGGAGATGCTGGGATATATCCACGCTGATCTAGTCACCTCACCAGTGAATCAGCTAGAGTGGAGATGCTGGGATATATCCACGCTGATCTAGTCACCTCACCAGTGAATCAGCTAGAGTGGAGATGCTGGGATATATCCACGCTGATCTAGTCACCTCACAAGTGAATCAGCTAGAATGGAGATGCTGGGATATATCCACGCCGATCTAGTCACCTCACCAGTGAATCAGCTAGAGTGGAGATGCTGGGATATATCTACGCTGATCTAGTCACCTCACCAGTGAATCAGCTAGAGTGGAGATGCTGGGATATATCCACGCTGATCTCGACACCTCACCAGTGAATCAGCTAGAGTGGAGATGCTGGGATATATCCACGCTGATCTAGTCACCTCTCCAGTGAATCAGCTAGAATGGAGATGCTGGGATATATCCACGCTGATCTAGTCACCTCACCAGTGAATCAGCTAGAGTGGAGATGCTGGGATATATCCTCGCCAATCTAGTCACCTCACCAGTGAATCAGCTAGAGTGAAGATGCTGGGATATATCCACGCCGATCTAGTCACCTCACCAGTGAATCCTCTAGAATGGAGATGCTGGGATATATCCACGCCGATCTAGTCACCTCACCAGTGAATCGTCTACAGTGGAGATGCTGGGATATATCCTCGCCGATCTAGTCACCTCACCAGTGAATCAGCAAGAGTGGAGATGCTGGGATATATCCACGCCGATCTAGTCACCTCACCAGTGAATCAACTAGAGTGGAGATGCTGGGATATATCCACGCTGATCTAGTCACCTCACCAGTGAATCAGCTAGAGTGGAGATGCTGGGATGTATCCACGCTGATCTAGTCACCTCACCAGTGAATCAGCTAGAGTGGTGATGCTGGGATATATCCACGCTGATCTAGTCACTTCAGCAGTGAACCGTCTAGAGTGGAGATGCTGGAATATATCCACGCTGATCTAGTCACCTCACCAGTGAATGAGCTAGAGTGGGGATGATGGGATATATCCACGCTGATCTAGTCACTTCAGCAGTGAACCGTCTAGAGTGGAGATGCTGGAATATATCCACGCTGATCTAGTCACCTCACCAGTGAATCAGCTAGACTGGAGATGCTGGGATATATCCACGCCGATCTAGTCACCTCACCAGTGAATCAGCTAGAGTGGAGATGCTGGGATATATCCACGCCGATCTAGTCACCTCACCAGTGAATCAGCTAGAGTGGAGATGCTAGGATATATCCACGCTGATCTAGTCACCTCACCAGTGAATCAGCTAGAGTGGAGATGCCGGGATATATCCACGCTGATCTAGTCACCTCACCAGTGAATCAGCTAGAGTGGAGATGCTGGGATATATCCACGCCGATCTAGTCACCTCACCAGTGAATCAGCTAGAGTGGGGATGCTGGGATATATCCACGCTGATCTAGTCACCTCACCAGTGAATCAGCTAGAGTGGAGATGCTGGAATATATCCACGCTGATCTAGTCACCTCACCAGTGAATCAGCTAGAGTGAAGATGCTGGGATATATCCACGCTGATCTAGTCACCTCACCAGTGAATCAGCTAGAGTGGGGATGCTGGGATATATCCACGCTGATCTAGTCACCTCACCAGTGAATCAGCTAGAGTGGAGATGCTGGAATATATCCACGCTGATCTAGTCACCCCACCAGTGAATCAGCTAGAGTGGAGATGCTGGGATATATCCACGCTGATCTAGTCACCTCACCAGTGAATCAGCTAGAGTGGGGATGCTGGGATATATCCTCGCCGATATAGTCACCTCACCAGTGAACCGTCTAGAGTGGAGATGCTGGGATATATCCACGCCGATCTAGTCACCTCACCAGTGAATCCTCTAGAATGGAGATGCTGGGATATATCCTCGCCGATCTAGTCACCTCAGCAGTGAATCAGCTAGAGTGGAGATGCTGGGATATATCCAAGCTGATCTAGTCACCTCACCAGTGAATCGTCTAGAGTGGAGATGCTGGGATATATCCACGCTGATCTAGTCACCTCACCAGTGAATCAGCTAGAGTGGAGATGCTGGGATATATCCTCGCCAATCTAGTCACCTCACCAGTGAATCAGCTAGAGTGGAGATGCTGGGATATATCCACGCCTATCTAGTCACCTCACCAGTGAATCCTCTAGAATGGAGATGCTGGGATATATCCACGCCGATCTAGGTCACCTCACCAGTGAATCGTCTAGAGTGGAGATGCTGGGATATATCCTCGCCGATCTAGTCACCTCACCAGTGAATCAGCTAGAGTGGAGATGCTGGGATAGATCCACGCTGATCTAGTCACCTCACCAGTGAATCGTCTAGAGTGGAGATGGTGGGATATATCCTCGCCAATCTAGTCACCTCACCAGTGAATTAGCTAGAGTGGAGATGCTGGGATATATCAATGACGATCTAGTCATCTCACCAGTGAATCGTCTAGAGTGGAGATGCTGGGATATATCCTCGCCGATCTAGTCACCTCAGCAGTGAATCAGCTAGACTGGAGATGCTGGGATATATCCACGCCGATCTAGTCACCTCAGCAGTGAAACAGCTAGAGTGGAGATGCTGGGATATATCCTCGCCGATCTAGTCACCTCACCAGTGAATCAGCTAGAGTGGAGATGCTGGGATATATCCACGCTGATCTAGTCACCTCATCAGTGAACCAGCTAGAGTGGAGATGCTGGAATATATCCACGCCGATCTAGTCACCTCACCAGTGAATCAGCTAGAGTGGAGATGCTGGAATATATCCACGCTGATCCAGTCACCTCACCAGTGAATCAGCTAGAGTGGGGATGCTGGGATATATCCACGCCGATCTAGTCACCTCACCAGTGAATCAGCTAGAGTGGAGATGCTGGGATATGACCACGCTGATCTAGTCACCTCACCAGTGAATCAGCTAGAGTGGAGATGCTGGGATATATCCACGCTGATCTGGTCACCTCACCAGTGAATCAGCTAGAGTGGGGATGCTGGGATATATCCACGCTGATCTAGTCACCTCAGCAGTGAACCGTCTAGAGTGGAGATGCTGGAATATATCCACGCTGATCTAGTCACCTCACCAGTGAATTAGCTAGAGTGGAGATGCTGGAATATATCCACGTTGATCTAATCACCTCACCAGTGAATCAGCTAGAGTGGAGATGCTGGGATATATCCACGCCGATCTAGTCACCTCACCTGTGAATCAGCTAGAGTGGGGATGCTGGGGTATATCCTCGCCGATCTAGTCACCTCACCAGTGAATCAGCTAGAGTGGAGATGCTGGGATATATCCACGCCGATCTAGTCACCTCACCAGTGAATCAACTAGAGTGGAGATGCTGGGATATATCCACGCTGGTCTAGTCACCTCACCAGTGAATCAGCTAGAGTGGAGATGCTGGGATATATCCACGCTGATCTAGTCACCTCACCAGTGAATCAGCTAGAGTGGGGATGCTGGGATATATCCACGCTGATCTAGTCACCTCAGCAGTGAACCGTCTAGAGTGGAGATGCCGGAATATATCCACGCTGATCTAGTCACCTCACCAGTGAATCAGCTAGAGTGGGGATGCTGGGATATATCCACGCTGATCTAGTCACCTCACCAGTGAATCAGCTAGAGTGGAGTTACTGGAATATATCCACGCTGATCTAGTCACCCCACCAGTGAATCAGCTAGAGTGGAGATGCTGGGATATATCCACGCTGATCTAGTCACCTCACCAGTGAATCAGCTAAAGTGGGGATGCTGGGATATATCCTCGCCGATATAGTCACCTCACCAGTGAACCGTCTAGAGTGGAGATGCTGGGATATATCCACGCCGATCTAGTCACCTCACCAGTGAATCCTCTAGAATGGAGATGCTAGGATATATCCTCGCCGATCTAGTCACCTCAGCAGTGAACCGTCTAGAGTGGAGATGCTGGGATATATCCAAGCTGATCTAGTCACCTCACCAGTGAATCGTCTAGAGTGGAGATGCTGGGATATATCCACGCTTATCTAGTCACCTCACCAGTGAATCAGCTAGAGTGGAGATGCTGGGATATATCCTCGCCAATCTAGTCACCTCACCAGTGAATCAGCTAGAGTGGAGATGCTGGGATATATCCACGCCGATCTAGTCACCTCACCAGTGAATCCTCTAGAATGGAGATGCTGGGATATATCCACGCCGATCTAGTCACCTCACCAGTGAATCAGCTGGAGTGGAGATGCTGGGATATATCCACGCCGATCTAGTCACCTCACCAGTGAATCAACTAGAGTGGAGATGCTGGGATATATCCACGCTGATCTAGTCACCTCACCAGTGAATCAGCTAGAGTGGAGATGCTGGGATATATCCACGCTGATCTAGTCACCTCACCAGTGAATCAGCTAGAGTGGGGATGCTGTGATATATCCACGCTGATCTAGTCACCTCAGCAGTGAACCGTCTAGAGTGGAGATGCTGGAATATATCCACGCTGATCTAGTCACCTCACCAGTGAATCAGCTAGAGTGGGGATGCTGGGATATATCCACGCTGATCTAGTCACCTCACCAGTGAATCAGCTAGAGTGGAGATGCTGGAATATATCCACGCTGATCTAGTCACTCCACCAGTGAATCAGCTAGAGTGGAGATGCTGGGATATATCCACGCTGATCTAGTCACCTCACCAGTGAATCAGCTAGAGTGGGGATGCTGGGATATATCCTCGCCGATATAGTCACCTCACCAGTGAACCGTCTAGAGTGGAGATGCTGGGATATATTCACGCCGATCTAGTCACCTCACCAGTGAATCCTCTAGAATGGAGATGCTGGGATATATCCTCGCCGATCTAGTCACCTCAGCAGTGAATCAGCTAGAGTGGAGATGCTGGGATATATCCAAGCTGATCTAGTCACCTCACCAGTGAATAGTCTAGAGTGGAGATGCTGGGATATATCCACGCTGATCTAGTCACCTCACCAGTGAATCAGCTAGAGTGGAGATGCTGGGATATATCCTCGCCAATCTAGTCACCTCACCAGTGAATTAGCTAGAGTGGAGATGTTGGGATATATCCACGCCGATCTAGTCACCTCACCAGTGAATCCTCTAGAATGGAGATGCTGGGATATATCCACGCCGATCTAGTCACCTCACCAGTGAATCGTCTAGAGTGGAGATGCTGGGATATATCCTCGCCGATCTAGTCACCTCACCAGTGAATCGTCTAGAGTGGAGATGCTGGGATATATCCACGCCGATCTAGTCACCTCACCAGTGAATCGTCTAGAGTGGAGATGCTGGGATATATCCTCGCCGATCTAGTCACCTCACCAGTGAATCAGCTAGAGTGGAGATGCTGGGATATATCCACGCTGATCTAGTCACCTCACCAGTGAATCGTCTAGAGTGGAGATGCTGGGATATATCCTCGCCAATCTAGTCACCTCACCAGTGAATCAGCTAGAGTGGAGATGCTGGGATATATCAATGACGATCTAGTCACCTCACCAGTGAATCGTCTAGAGTGGAGATGCTGGGATATATCCTCGCCGATCTAGTCACCTCAGCAGTGAATCAGCTAGACTGGAGATGCTGGGATATATCCACGCCGATCTAGTCACCTCACAAGTGAATGAGCTAGAGTGGAGATGCTGAGATATATCCACGCCGATCTAGTCACCTCACCAGTGAATCAGCTAGAGTGGAGATGCTGGGATATATCCACGCTGATCTAGTCACCTCATCAGTGAATCAGCTAGAGTGGAGATGCTGGAATATATCCACGCCGATCTAGTCACCTCACCAGTGAATCAGCTAGAGTGGAGATGCTGGAATATATCCACGCTGATCCAGTCACCTCACCAGTGAATCAGCTAGAGTGGGGATGCTGGGATATATCCACGCCGATCTAGTCACCTCACCAGTGAATCAGCTAGAGTGGAGATGCTGGGATATATCCACGCTGATCTAGTCACCTCACCAGTGAATCAGCTAGAGTGGAGATGCTGGGATATATCCACGCTGATCTAGTCACCTCACCAGTGAATCAGCTAGAGTGGGGATGCTGGGATATATCCACGCTGATCTAGTCACCTCAGCAGTGAACCGTCTAGAGTGGAGATGCTGGAATATATCCACGCTGATCTAGTCACCTCACCAGTGAATCAGCTAGAGTGGAGATGCTGGAATATATCCACGCTGATCTAGTCACCTCACCAGTGAATCAGCTAGAGTGGAGATGCTGGGATATATCCACGCCGATGTAGTCACCTCACCTGTGAATCAGCTAGAGTGGGGATGCTGGGATATATCCACGCTGATCTAGTCACCTCACCAGTGAATCAGCTAGAGTGGAGTTACTGGAATATATCCACGCTGATCTAGTCACCCCACCAGTGAATCAGGTAGAGTGGAGATGCTGGGATATATCCACGCTGATCTAGTCACCTCACCAGTGAATCAGCTAAAGTGGGGATGCTGGGATATATCCTCGCCGATATAGTCACCTCACCAGTGAACCGTCTAGAGTGGAGATGCTGGGATATATCCACGCCGATCTAGTCACCTCACCAGTGAATCCTCTAGAATGGAGATGCTAGGATATATCCTCGCCGATCTAGTCACCTCAGCAGTGAACCGTCTAGAGTGGAGATGCTGGGATATATCCAAGCTGATCTAGTCACCTCACCAGTGAATCGTCTAGAGTGGAGATGCTGGGATATATCCACGCTTATCTAGTCACCTCACCAGTGAATCAGCTAGAGTGGAGATGCTGGGATATATCCTCGCCAATCTAGTCACCTCACCAGTGAATCAGCTAGAGTGGAGATGCTGGGATATATCCACGCCGATCTAGTCACCTCACCAGTGAATCCTCTAGAATGGAGATGCTGGGATATATCCACGCCGATCTAGTCACCTCACCAGTGAATCAGCTGGAGTGGAGATGCTGGGATATATCCACGCCGATCTAGTCACCTCACCAGTGAATCAACTAGAGTGGAGATGCTGGGATATATCCACGCTGATCTAGTCACCTCACCAGTGAATCAGCTAGAGTGGAGATGCTGGGATATATCCACGCTGATCTAGTCACCTCACCAGTGAATCAGCTAGAGTGGGGATGCTGTGATATATCCACGCTGATCTAGTCACCTCAGCAGTGAACCGTCTAGAGTGGAGATGCTGGAATATATCCACGCTGATCTAGTCACCTCACCAGTGAATCAGCTAGAGTGGGGATGCTGGGATATATCCACGCTGATCTAGTCACCTCACCAGTGAATCAGCTAGAGTGGAGATGCTGGAATATATCCACGCTGATCTAGTCACTCCACCAGTGAATCAGCTAGAGTGGAGATGCTGGGATATATCCACGCTGATCTAGTCACCTCACCAGTGAATCAGCTAGAGTGGGGATGCTGGGATATATCCTCGCCGATATAGTCACCTCACCAGTGAACCGTCTAGAGTGGAGATGCTGGGATATATTCACGCCGATCTAGTCACCTCACCAGTGAATCCTCTAGAATGGAGATGCTGGGATATATCCTCGCCGATCTAGTCACCTCAGCAGTGAATCAGCTAGAGTGGAGATGCTGGGATATATCCAAGCTGATCTAGTCACCTCACCAGTGAATAGTCTAGAGTGGAGATGCTGGGATATATCCACGCTGATCTAGTCACCTCACCAGTGAATCAGCTAGAGTGGAGATGCTGGGATATATCCTCGCCAATCTAGTCACCTCACCAGTGAATTAGCTAGAGTGGAGATGTTGGGATATATCCACGCCGATCTAGTCACCTCACCAGTGAATCCTCTAGAATGGAGATGCTGGGATATATCCACGCCGATCTAGTCACCTCACCAGTGAATCGTCTAGAGTGGAGATGCTGGGATATATCCTCGCCGATCTAGTCACCTCACCAGTGAATCGTCTAGAGTGGAGATGCTGGGATATATCCACGCCGATCTAGTCACCTCACCAGTGAATCGTCTAGAGTGGAGATGCTGGGATATATCCTCGCCGATCTAGTCACCTCACCAGTGAATCAGCTAGAGTGGAGATGCTGGGATATATCCACGCTGATCTAGTCACCTCACCAGTGAATCGTCTAGAGTGGAGATGCTGGGATATATCCTCGCCAATCTAGTCACCTCACCAGTGAATCAGCTAGAGTGGAGATGCTGGGATATATCAATGACGATCTAGTCACCTCACCAGTGAATCGTCTAGAGTGGAGATGCTGGGATATATCCTCGCCGATCTAGTCACCTCAGCAGTGAATCAGCTAGACTGGAGATGCTGGGATATATCCACGCCGATCTAGTCACCTCACAAGTGAATGAGCTAGAGTGGAGATGCTGAGATATATCCACGCCGATCTAGTCACCTCACCAGTGAATCAGCTAGAGTGGAGATGCTGGGATATATCCACGCTGATCTAGTCACCTCATCAGTGAATCAGCTAGAGTGGAGATGCTGGAATATATCCACGCCGATCTAGTCACCTCACCAGTGAATCAGCTAGAGTGGAGATGCTGGAATATATCCACGCTGATCCAGTCACCTCACCAGTGAATCAGCTAGAGTGGGGATGCTGGGATATATCCACGCCGATCTAGTCACCTCACCAGTGAATCAGCTAGAGTGGAGATGCTGGGATATATCCACGCTGATCTAGTCACCTCACCAGTGAATCAGCTAGAGTGGAGATGCTGGGATATATCCACGCTGATCTAGTCACCTCACCAGTGAATCAGCTAGAGTGGGGATGCTGGGATATATCCCCGCTGATCTAGTCACCTCAGCAGTGAACCGTCTAGAGTGGAGATGCTGGAATATATCCACGCTGATCTAGTCACCTCACCAGTGAATCAGCTAGAGTGGAGATGCTGGAATATATCCACGCTGATCTAGTCACCTCACCAGTGAATCAGCTAGAGTGGAGATGCTGGGATATATCCACGCCGATGTAGTCACCTCACCTGTGAATCAGCTAGAGTGGGGATGCTGGGATATATCCTCGCCGATCTAGTCACCTCACCAGTGAACCGTCTAGATTGGAGATGCTGGGATATATCCACGCCGATCTAGTCACCTCACCAGTGAATCCTCTAGAATGGAGATGCTGGGATATATCCTCGCCGATCTAGTCACCTCAGCAGTGAATCAGCTAGAGTGGAGATGCTGGGATATATCCTCGCTGATCTAGTCACCTCACCAGTGAATCGTCTAGAGTGGAGTTGCTGGGATATATCCACGCTGATCTAGTCACCTCACCAGTGAATCAGCTAGAGTGGAGATGCTGGGATATATCCTCGCCAATCTAGTCACCTCACCAGTGAATCAGCTAGAGTGGAGATGCTGGGATATATCCACGCCGATCTAGTCACCTCACCAGTGAATACTCTAGAATGGAGATGCTGGGATATATCCACGCCGATCTAGTCACCTCACCAGTGAATCGTCTAGAGTGGAGATGCTGGGATATATCCTCGCCGATCTAGTCACCTCACCAGTGAATCAGCTAGAGTGGAGATGCTGGGATATATTCACGCCGATCCAGTCACCTCAGCAGTGAATCAGCTAGAGTGGAGATGCTGGGCTATATCCACGCTGATCTAGTCACCTCACCAGTGAATCGTCTAGAGTGGAGATGCTGGGATATATCCACGCTGATCTAGTCACCTCACCAGTGAATCAGCTAGAGTGGAGATGCTGGGATATATCCTCGCCAATCTAGTCATCTCACCAGTGAATCAGCTAGAGTGGAGATGCTGGGATATATCCACGCCGATCTAGTCACCTCACCAGTGAATACTCTAGAATGGAGATGCTGGGATATATCCACGCTGATCTAGTCACCTCACCAGTGAATCGTCTAGAGTGGAGATGCTGGGATATATCCTCGCTGATCTAGGTCACCTCACTAGTGAATCAGCTAGAGTGGAGATGCTGGGATATATCCACACAGTTCTAGTCACCTCACCAGTGAATCAGCTAGAGTGGAGATGCTGGGAAATATCCACGCTGATCTAGTCACCTCACCAGTAAATCGTCTAGAGTGGAGATGCTGGGATATATCCTCGCCAATCTAGTCACCTCACCAGTGAATCAGCTAGAGTGGAGATGCTGGGATATATCAATGACGATCTAGTCACCTCACCAGTGAATCGTCTAGAGTGGAGATGCTGGGATATATCCACGCCGATCTAGTCACCTCAGCAGTGAATCAGCTAGAGTGGAGATGCTGGGATATATCCTCGCCGATCTAGTCACCTCACCAGTGAATCAGCTAGAGTGGAGATGCTGGGATATATCCATGCCGATCTAGTCACCTCACCAGTGAATCAGAGAGAGTGGGGATGCTGGGATATATCCACGCTGATCTAGTCACCTCACCAGTGAATCAGCTAGAGTGGGGATGCTGGGATATATCAATGACGATCTAGTCAACTCACCAGTGAATCAGCTAGAGTGGAGATGCTGGGATATATCCACGCTGATCTAGTCACTTCACCAGTGAATCAGCTAGAGTGGAGATGCTGGGATATATCCTCACCGATCTAGTCACCTCAAAAGTAAATCGTCTAGAGTGGGGATGCTGGGATATATCCACGCCGATCTAGTCACCTCACCAGTGAATCAGCTAGAGTGGAGACGCTGGGATATATGCACGCTGATCTAGTCACCTCAGCAGTGAATCAGCTAGAGTGGAGATGCTGGGATATATCCTCGCCAATCTAGTCACCTCACCAGTGAATCAGCTAGAGTGGAGATGCTGGGATATATCAATGACGATCTAGTCACCTCACCAGTGAATCGTCTAGAGTGGAGATGCTGGGATATATCCTCGCCGACCTAGTCACCTCACCAGTGAATCAGCTAGAGTGGAGATGCTGGGATATATCCACGCCGATCTAGTCACCTCACCAGTGAATCCTCTAGAATGGAGATGCGGGGATATATCCACGCGATCTAGTCACCTCACCAGTGAATCGTCTAGAGTGGAGATGCTGGGATATATCCTCGCCTATCTAGTCACCTCACCAGTGAATCAGCTAGAGTGGAGATGCTGGGAAATATCCACGCCGATCTAGTCACCTCACCAGGGAATCAGCTAGAGTGGAGATGCTGGGATATATCCACGCCGATCTAGTCACCTCACCAGTGAACCGTCTAGAATGGAGATGCTGGGATATATCCACGCTGATCTAGTCACCTCACCAGTGAATCAGCTAGAGTGGAGATGCTGGGATATATCCACGCTGATCTAGTCACCTCACCAGTGAATCAGCTAGAGTGGGGATGCTGGGATATATCCTCGCCGATCTAGTCACCTCACCAGTGAATCAGCTAGAGTGGAGATGCTGGGATATATCCACGTCGATCTAGTCACCTCACCAGTGAATCCTCTAGAATGGAGATGCTGGGATATATCCTCGCCGATCTAGTCACCTCAGCAGTGAATCAGCTAGAGTGGAGATGCTGGGATATATCCACGCCGATCTAGTCACCTCACCTGTGAATCGTCTAGAGTGGAGATGCTGGGATATATCCTCGCCGATCTAGTCACCTCACCAGTGAATCAGCTAGAGTGGAGATGCTGGGATATATCCACGCCAATCTAGTCACCTCACCAGTGAATCAGCTAGAGTGGAGATGCTGGGATATATCCATGCTGATCTAGCCACCTCACCAGTGAATCAGCTAGAGTGGAGATGCTGGGATATATCCACGCTGATCTAGTCACCTCACAAGTGAATCAGCTAGAGTGGGGATGCTGGGAAGTATCCACGCTGATCTAGTCACCTCAGCAGTGAACCGTCTAGAGTGGAGATGCTGGAATATATCCACGCTGATCTAGTCACCTCACCAGTGAATCAGCTAGAGTGGGGATGCTGGGATATATCCACGCTGATCTAGTCACCTCACCAGTGAGTCAGCTAGAGTGGAGATGCTGGAATATATCCACGCTGA
Source organism: Phyllobates terribilis (assembly GCF_046119375.1). Taxonomy (NCBI): domain Eukaryota; kingdom Metazoa; phylum Chordata; class Amphibia; order Anura; family Dendrobatidae; genus Phyllobates; species Phyllobates terribilis. The sequence continues at coordinate 319,353,033 of NW_027362764.1, read as the reverse complement.
TCTAGTCACCTCACCAGTGAATCAGCTAGAGTGGAGATGCTGGGATATATCCACGCTGATCTAGTCACCTCACCAGTGAATCAGCTAGAGTGGGGATGCTGGGATATATCCTCGCCGATCTAGTCACCTCACCAGTGAATCCTCTAGAATGGAGATGCTGGGATATATCCTCGCCGATCTAGTCACCTCACCAGTGAACCGTCTAGAGTGGAGATGCTGGGATATATCCACGCCGATCTAGTCACCTCACCAGTGAATCCTCTAGAATGGAGATGCTGGGATATATCCTCGCTGATCTAGTTACCTCAGCAGTGAATCAGCTAGAGTGGAGATGCTGGGATATATCCAAACTGATCTAGTCACCTCACCAGTGAATCGTCTAGAGTGGAGATGCTGGGATATATCCACGCTGATCAAGTCACCTCACCAGTGAATCAGCTAGAGTGGATATGCTGGGATATATCCTCGCCAATCTAGTCACCTCACCAGTGAATCAGCTAGAGTGGAGATGCTGGGATATATCCACGTCGATCTAGTCACCTCACCAGTGAATCCTCTAGAATGGAGATGCTGGGATATATCCACGCCGATCTAGTCACCTCACCAGTGAATCGTCTAGAGTGGAGATGCTGGGATATATCCTCGCCGATCTAGTCACCTCACCAGTGAATCAGCTAGAGTGGAGATGCTGTGATATGTCCACGCTGATCTAGTCACCTCACCAGTGAATCGTCTAGAGTGGAGATGCTGGGATATATCCTCACCAATCTAGTCACCTCACCAGTGAATCAGCTAGAGTGGAGATGCTGGGATATATCAATGACGATCTAGTCACCTCACCAGTGAATCGTCTAGAGTGGAGATGCTGGGATATATCCTCGCCAATCTAGTCACCTCACCAGTGAATCAGCTAGAGTGGAGATGCTGTGATATATCCACGCTGATCTAGTCACCTCACCAGTGAATCGTCTAGAGTGGAGATGCTGGGATATATCCTCGCCAATCTAGTCACCTCACCAGTGAATCAGATAGAGTGGAGATGCTGGGATATATCAATGACGATCTAGTCACCTCACCAGTGAATCGTCTAGAGTGGAGATGCTGGGATATATCCTCGCCGATCTAGTCACCTCAGCAGTGAATCAGCTAGACTGGAGATGCTGGGATATATCCACGCCGATCTAGTCACCTCACCAGTGAATCAGCTAGAGTGGAGATGCTGGGATATATCCTCGCCGATCTAGTCACCTCACCAGTGAATCAGCTAGAGTGGAGATGCTGGGATATATCCACGCTGATCTAGTCACCTCACCAGTGAATCAGCTAGAGTGGAGATGCTGGAATATATCCACGCCGATCTAGTCACCACACCAGTGAATCAGCTAGAGTGGAGATGCTGGAATATATCCACGCTGATCTAGTCACCTCACCAGTGAATCAGCTAGAGTGGGGATGCTGGGATATATCCACGCCGATCTAGCCACCTCACCAGTGAATCAGCTAGAGTGGAGATGCTGGGATATATCCACGCTGATCTAGTCACCTCACCAGTGAATCAGCTAGAGTGGAGATGCTGGGATATATCCACGCTGATCTAGTCACCTCACCAGTGAATCAGCTAGAGTGGGGATGCTGGGATATATCCACGCTGATCTAGTCACCTCAGCAGTGAACCGTCTAGAGTGGAGATGCTGGAATATATCCACGCTGATCTAGTCACCTCACCAGTGAATCAGCTAGAGTGGGGATGCTGGGATATATCCACGCTGATCTAGTCACCTCACCAGTGAATCAGCTAGATTGGAGATGCTGGAATATATCCACGCTGATCTAGTCACCTCACCAGTGAATCAGCTAGAGTGGAGATGCTGGGATATATCCACGCTGATCTAGTCACCTCACCAGTGAATCGTCTAGAGTGGAGATGCTGGAATATATCCACGCTGATCTAGTCACCTCACCAGTGAATCAGCTAGAGTGGAGATGCTGGGATATATCCTCGCCAATCTAGTCACCTCACCAGTGAATCAGCTAGAGTGGAGATGCTGGGATATATCCACGCCGATCTAGTCACCTCACCAGTGAATCCTCTAGAATGGAGATGCTGGGATATATCCACGCCGATCTAGTCACCTCACCAGTGAATCATCTAGAGTGGAGATTCTGGGATATATCCTCGCCGATCTAGTCACCTCACCAGTGAATCAGCTAGAGTGGAGATGCTGGGATATATCCATGCCGATCTAGTCACCTCAGCAGTGAATCAGCTAGAGTGGAGATGCTGGGATATATCCACGCTGATCTAGTCACCTCACCAGTGAATCATCTAGAGTGGAGATGCTGGGATATATCCACGCTGATCTAGTCACCTCACCAGTGAATCAGATAGAGTGGAGATGCTGGGATATATCCACGCCGATCTAGTAACCTCACCAGTGAACCAGCTAGAGTGGAGATGCTGGGATATATCCACGCCGATCTAGTCACCTCACCAGTGAATCCTCTAGAATGGAGATGCTGGGATATATCCACGCCGATCTAGTCACCTCACCAGTGAATCGTCTAGAGTGGAGATGCTGGGATATATCCTCGCTGATCTAGTCACCTCACCAGTGAATCAGCTAGAGTGGAGATGCTGGGATATATCCACGCCGATCTAGTCACCTCACCAGTGAATCAGCTAGAGTGGAGATGCTGGGAAAAATCCACGCTGATCTAGTCACCTCACCAGTGAATCGTCTAGAGTGGAGATGCTGGGATATATCCTCGAAAATCTAGTCACCTCACCAGTGAATCAGCTAGAGTGGAGATGCTGGGATATATCATTGACGATCTAGTCACCTCACCAGTGAACCGTCTAGAGTGGGGATGCTGGGATATATCCACGCCGATCTAGTCACCTCAGCAGTGAATCAGCTAGAGTGGAGATGCTGGGATATATCCTCGCCGATCTAGTCACCTCACCAGTGAATCAGCTAGAGTGGAGATGCTAGGATATATCCATGCCGATCTAGTCACCTCACCAGTGAATCAGCTAGAGTGGAGATGCTGGGATATATCCTCGCCGATCTAGTCACCTCACCAGTGAATCAGCTAGAGTGGAGATGCTGGGATATATCCACGCTAATCTAGTCACCTCACAAGTGAATCAGCTAGAGTGGGGATGCTGGGATATATCCTCGACAATCTAGTCACCTCACCAGTGAATCAGCTAGAGTGGAGATGCTGGGATATATCCACGCCGATCTAGTCACCTCACCAGTGATTCCTCTAGAATGGAGATGCTGGGATATATCCTCGCCGATCTAGTCACCTCAGCAGTGAATCAGCTAGAGTGGAGATGCTGGGATATATCCACGCTGATCTAGTCACCTCACCAGTGAATCGTTTAGAGTGGAGATGCTGGGATATATCCACGCTGATCTAGTCACCTCACCAGTGAATCAGCTAGAGTGGAGATGCTGGGATATATCCTCGCCAATCTAGTCACCTCACCAGTGAATCAGCTAGAGTGAAGATGCTGGGATATATCCACGCCGATCTAGTCACCTCACCAGTGAATCCTCTAGAATGGAGATGCTGGGATATATCCACGCCGATCTAGTCACCTCACCAGTGAATCGTCTAGAGTGGAGATGCTGGGATATATCCTCGCCGATCTAGTCACCTCACCAGTGAATCAGCTGGAGTGGAGATGCTGGGATATATCCACGCCGATCTAGTCACCTCACCAGTGAATCAGCTAGAGTGGAGATGCTGGAATATATCCATGCTGATCTAGCCACCTCACCAGTGAATCAGCTAGAGTGGGGATGCTGGGATATATCCACGCTGATCTAGTCACCTCACCAGTGAGTCAGCTAGAGTGGAGATGCTGGAATATATCCACGCTGATCTAGTCACCTCACCAGTGAATCAGCTAGAGTGGAGATGCTGGGATATATCCACGCTGATCTAGTCACCTCACCAGTGAATCAGCTAGAGTGGGGATGCTGGGATATATCCTCGCCGATCTAGTCACCTCACCAGTGAATCCTCTAGAATGGAGATGCTGGGATATATCCTCGCCGATCTAGTCACCTCACCAGTGAACCGTCTAGAGTGGAGATGCTGGGATATATCCACGCCGATCTAGTCACCTCACCAGTGAATCCTCTAGAATGGAGATGCTGGGATATATCCTCGCTGATCTAGTTACCTCAGCAGTGAATCAGCTAGAGTGGAGATGCTGGGATATATCCAAACTGATCTAGTCACCTCACCAGTGAATCGTCTAGAGTGGAGATGCTGGGATATATCCACGCTGATCAAGTCACCTCACCAGTGAATCAGCTAGAGTGGATATGCTGGGATATATCCTCGCCAATCTAGTCACCTCACCAGTGAATCAGCTAGAGTGGAGATGCTGGGATATATCCACGTCGATCTAGTCACCTCACCAGTGAATCCTCTAGAATGGAGATGCTGGGATATATCCACGCCGATCTAGTCACCTCACCAGTGAATCGTCTAGAGTGGAGATGCTGGGATATATCCTCGCCGATCTAGTCACCTCACCAGTGAATCAGCTAGAGTGGAGAAGCTGTGATATGTCCACGCTGATCTAGTCACCTCACCAGTGAATCGTCTAGAGTGGAGATGCTGGGATATATCCTCACCAATCTAGTCACCTCACCAGTGAATCAGCTAGAGTGGAGATGCTGGGATATATCAATGACGATCTAGTCACCTCACCAGTGAATCGTCTAGAGTGGAGATGCTGGGATATATCCTCGCCAATCTAGTCACCTCACCAGTGAATCAGCTAGAGTGGAGATGCTGTGATATATCCACGCTGATCTAGTCACCTCACCAGTGAATCGTCTAGAGTGGAGATGCTGGGATATATCCTCGCCAATCTAGTCACCTCACCAGTGAATCAGATAGAGTGGAGATGCTGGGATATATCAATGACGATCTAGTCACCTCACCAGTGAATCGTCTAGAGTGGAGATGCTGGGATATATCCTCGCCGATCTAGTCACCTCAGCAGTGAATCAGCTAGACTGGAGATGCTGGGATATATCCACGCCGATCTAGTCACCTCACCAGTGAATCAGCTAGAGTGGAGATGCTGGGATATATCCTCGCCGATCTAGTCACCTCACCAGTGAATCAGCTAGAGTGGAGATGCTGGGATATATCCACGCTGATCTAGTCACCTCACCAGTGAATCAGCTAGAGTGGAGATGCTGGAATATATCCACGCCGATCTAGTCACCACACCAGTGAATCAGCTAGAGTGGAGATGCTGGAATATATCCACGCTGATCTAGTCACCTCACCAGTGAATCAGCTAGAGTGGGGATGCTGGGATATATCCACGCCGATCTAGCCACCTCACCAGTGAATCAGCTAGAGTGGAGATGCTGGGATATATCCACGCTGATCTAGTCACCTCACCAGTGAATCAGCTAGAGTGGAGATGCTGGGATATATCCACGCTGATCTAGTCACCTCACCAGTGAATCAGCTAGAGTGGGGATGCTGGGATATATCCACGCTGATCTAGTCACCTCAGCAGTGAACCGTCTAGAGTGGAGATGCTGGAATATATCCACGCTGATCTAGTCACCTCACCAGTGAATCAGCTAGAGTGGGGATGCTGGGATATATCCACGCTGATCTAGTCACCTCACCAGTGAATCAGCTAGATTGGAGATGCTGGAATATATCCACGCTGATCTAGTCACCTCACCAGTGAATCAGCTAGAGTGGAGATGCTGGGATATATCCACGCTGATCTAGTCACCTCACCAGTGAATCGTCTAGAGTGGAAATGCTGGAATATATCCACGCTGATCTAGTCACCTCACCAGTGAATCAGCTAGAGTGGAGATGCTGGGATATATCCTCGCCAATCTAGTCACCTCACCAGTGAATCAGCTAGAGTGGAGATGCTGGGATATATCCACGCCGATCTAGTCACCTCACCAGTGAATCCTCTAGAATGGAGATGCTGGGATATATCCACGCCGATCTAGTCACCTCACCAGTGAATCATCTAGAGTGGAGATTCTGGCATATATCCTCGCCGATCTAGTCACCTCACCAGTGAATCAGCTAGAGTGGAGATGCTGGGATATATCCATGCCGATCTAGTCACCTCAGCAGTGAATCAGCTAGAGTGGAGATGCTGGGATATATCCACGCTGATCTAGTCACCTCACCAGTGAATCATCTAGAGTGGAGATGCTGGGATATATCCACGCTGATCTAGTCACCTCACCAGTGAATCAGATAGAGTGGAGATGCTGGGATATATCCACGCCGATCTAGTAACCTCACCAGTGAACCAGCTAGAGTGGAGATGCTGGGATATATCCACGCCGATCTAGTCACCTCACCAGTGAATCCTCTAGAATGGAGATGCTGGGATATATCCACGCCGATCTAGTCACCTCACCAGTGAATCGTCCAGAGTGGAGATGCTGGGATATATCCTCGCTGATCTAGTCACCTCACCAGTGAATCAGCTAGAGTGGAGATGCTGGGATATATCCACGCCGATCTAGTCACCTCACCAGTGAATCAGCTAGAGTGGAGATGCTGGGAAAAATCCACGCTGATCTAGTCACCTCACCAGTGAATCGTCTAGAGTGGAGATGCTGGGATATATCCTCGAAAATCTAGTCACCTCACCAGTGAATCAGCTAGAGTGGAGATGCTGGGATATATCATTGACGATCTAGTCACCTCACCAGTGAACCGTCTAGAGTGGGGATGCTGGGATATATCCACGCCGATCTAGTCACCTCAGCAGTGAATCAGCTAGAGTGGAGATGCTGGGATATATCCTCGCCGATCTAGTCACCTCACCAGTGAATCAGCTAGAGTGGAGATGCTAGGATATATCCATGCCGATCTAGTCACCTCACCAGTGAATCAGCTAGAGTGGAGATGCTGGGATATATCCTCGCCGATCTAGTCACCTCACCAGTGAATCAGCTAGAGTGGAGATGCTGGGATATATCCACGCTAATCTAGTCACCTCACAAGTGAATCAGCTAGAGTGGGGATGCTGGGATATATCCTCGACAATCTAGTCACCTCACCAGTGAATCAGCTAGAGTGGAGATGCTGGGATATATCCACGCCGATCTAGTCACCTCACCAGTGATTCCTCTAGAATGGAGATGCTGGGATATATCCTCGCCGATCTAGTCACCTCAGCAGTGAATCAGCTAGAGTGGAGATGCTGGGATATATCCACGCTGATCTAGTCACCTCACCAGTGAATCGTTTAGAGTGGAGATGCTGGGATATATCCACGCTGATCTAGTCACCTCACCAGTGAATCAGCTAGAGTGGAGATGCTGGGATATATCCTCGCCAATCTAGTCACCTCACCAGTGAATCAGCTAGAGTGAAGATGCTGGGATATATCCACGCCGATCTAGTCACCTCACCAGTGAATCCTCTAGAATGGAGATGCTGGGATATATCCACGCCGATCTAGTCACCTCACCAGTGAATCGTCTAGAGTGGAGATGCTGGGATATATCCTCGCCGATCTAGTCACCTCACCAGTGAATCAGCTGGAGTGGAGATGCTGGGATATATCCACGCCGATCTAGTCACCTCACCAGTGAATCAGCTAGAGTGGAGATGCTGGAATATATCCATGCTGATCTAGCCACCTCACCAGTGAATCATCTAGAGTGGAGATGCTGGGATATATCCACGCTGATCTAGTCACCTCACCAGTGAATCAGCTAGAGTGGGGATGCTGGGATGTATCCACGCTGATCTAGTCACCTCAGCAGTGAACCGTCTAGAGTGGAGATGCTGGAATATATCCACGCTGATCTAGTCACCTCACCAGTGAATCAGCTAGAGTGGGGATGCTGGGATATATCCACGCTGATCTAGTCACCTCACCAGTGAATCAGCTAGAGTGGAGATGCTGGAATATATCCACGCTGATCTAGTCACCTCAAAAGTGAATCAGCTAGAGTGGAGATGCTGGGATATATCCACGCTGATCTAGTCACCTCACCAGTGAATCAGCTAGAGTGGGGATGCTGGGATATATCCTCGCCGATCTAGTCACCTCACCAGTGAATCCTCTAGAATGGAGATGCTGGGATATATCCTCGCCGATCTAGTCACCTCACCAGTGAACAGTCTAGAGTGGAGATGCTGGGATATATCCAAACTGATCTAGTCACCTCACCAGTGAATCGTCTAGAGTGGAGATGCTGGGATATATCCTCGCCGATCTAGTCACCTCAGCAGTGAATCAGCTAGACTGGAGATGCTGGGATATATCCACGCCGATCTAGTCACCTCACCAGTGAATCAGCTAGAGTGGAGATGCTGGGATATATCCTCGCCGATCTAGTCACCTCACCAGTGAATCAGCTAGAGTGGAGATGCTGGGATATATCCACGCTGATCTAGTCACCTCACCAGTGAATCAGCTAGAGTGGAGATGCTGGAATATATCCACGCCGATCTAGTCACCTCACCAGTGAATCAGCTAGAGTGGAGATGCTGGAATATATCCACGCTGATCTAGTCACCTCACCAGTGAATCAGCTAGAGTGGGGATGCTGGGATATATCCACGCCGATCTAGCCACCTCACCAGTGAATCAGCTAGAGTGGAGATGCTGGGATATATCCACGCTGATCTAGTCACCTCACCAGTGAATCAGCTAGAGTGGAGATGCTGGGATATATCCACGCTGATCTAGTCACCTCACCAGTGAATCAGCTAGAGTGGGGATGCTGGGATATATCCACGCTGATCTAGTCACCTCAGCAGTGAATCAGCTAGAGTGGGGATGCTGGGATATATCCACGCTGATATAGTCACCTCACCAGTGAATCAGCTAGATTGGAGATGCTGGAAAATATCCACGCTGATCTAGTCACCTCACCAGTGAATCAGCTAGAGTGGAGATGCTGGGATATATCCACGCTGATCTAGTCACCTCACCAGTGAATCCTCTAGAATGGAGATGCTGGGATATATCCACGCCGATCTAGTAACCTCACAGGTGAACCGTCTAGAGTGGAGATCCTGGAATATATCCACGCCAATCTAGTCACCTCACCAGTGAATCAGCTAGAGTGGAGATGCTGGGATATATCCACGCTGATCTAGTCACCTCAGCAGTGAATCAGCTAGAGTGGAGATGCTGGGATATATCCTCGCCGATCTAGTCACCTCACCAGTGAATCGTCTAGAGTGGAGATGCTGGGATGTATCCACGCTGATCTAGTCACCTCACCAGTGAATCGTCTAGAGTGGAGATGCTGGGATATATCCACGCCGACCTAGTCACCTCAGCAGTGTATCAGCTAGACTGGAGATGCTGGAATATATCCAGGCCGATCTAGTCACCTCAGCAGTGAATCAGCTAGACTGGAGATGCTGGAATATATCCACGCTGATCTAGTCACCTCACCAGTCAATCAGCTAGACTGGAGATGCTGGGATATATCCATGGCGATCTAGTCACCTCAGCAGTGAATCGTCTAGAGTGGAGATGCTGGGATATATCCACGCTGATCTAGTCACCTCACCAGTGAATCCTCTAGAATGGAGATGCTGGGATATATCCACGCCGATCTAGTAACCTCACCAGTGAACCGTCTAGACTGGAGATGCTGGAATATATCCACGCCGATCTAGTCACTTCACCAGTGAATCAGCTAGAGTAGAGATGCTGGGATATATCCACGCTGATCTAGTCACCTCACCAGTGAATCAGCTAGAGTGGAGATGCTGGGATATATCCACGCTGATCTAGTCACCTCACCAGTGAATCAGCTAGAGTGGGGATGCTGGGATATATCCACGCTGATCTAGTCACCTCAACAGTGAACCGTCTAGAGTGGAGATGCTGGAATATATCCACGCTGATCTAGTCACCTCACCAGTGAATCAGCTAGAGTGGGGATGCTGGGATATATCCACGCTGATCTAGTCACCTCACCAGTGAATCAGCTAGATTGGAGATGCTGGAATATATCCACGCTGATCTAGTCTCCTCACCAGTGAATCAGCTAGAGTGGAGATGTTGGGATATATCCACGCTGATCTAGTCACCTCACCAGTGAATCATCTAGAGTGGAGATGCTGGGATATATCCACGCTGATCTAGTCACCTCACCAGTGAATCAGCTAGAGTGGAGATGCTGGGATATATCCTCGCCAATCTAGTCACCTCACCATTGAATCAGCTAGAGTGGAGATGCTGGGATATATCCACGCCGATCTAGTCACCTCACCAGTGAATCCTCTAGAATGGAGATGCTGGGATATATCCACGCCGATCTAGTCACCTCACCAGTGAATCGTCTAGAGTGGAGATGCTGGGATATATCCTCGCCGATCTAGTCACCTCACCAGTGAATCAGCTAGAGTGGAGATGCTGGGATATATCCATGCCGATGTAGTCACCTCAGCAGTGAATCAGCTAGAGTGGAGATGCTGGGATATATCCACGCTTATCTAGTCACCTCACCAGTGAATCATCTAGAGTGGAGATGCTGGGATATATCCACGCTGATCTAGTCACCTCACCAGTGAATCAGCTAGAGTGGAGATGCTGGGATATATCCACGCCGATCTAGTAACCTCACCAGTGAACCAGCTAGAGTGGAGATGCTGGGATATATCCACGCCGATCTAGTCACCTCACCAGTGAATCCTCTAGAATGGAGATTCTGGGATATATCCACGCCGATCTAGTCACCTCACCAGTGAATCGTCTAGAGTGGAGATGCTGGGATATATCCTCGCTGATCTAGTCACCTCACCAGTGAATCAGCTAGAGTGGAGATGCTGGGATATATCCACGCCGATCTAGTCACCTCACCAGTGAATCAGCTAGAGTGGAGATGCTGGGAAATATCTACGCTGATCTAGTCACCTCACCAGCGAATCGTCTAGAGTGGAGATGCTGGGATATATCCTCGCCAATCTAGTGACCTCACCAGTGAATCAGCTAGAGTGGAGATGCTGGGATATATCAATGACGATCTAGTCACCTCACCAGTGAACCGTCTAGAGTGGGGATGCTGGGATATATCCACGCCGATCTAGTCACCTCAGCAGTGAATCAGCTAGAGTGGAGATGCTGGGATATATCCTCGCCGATCTAGTCACCTCACCAGTGAATCAGCTAGAGTGGAGATGCTGGGATATATCCATGCCGATGTAGTCACCCCAGCAGTGAATCAGCTAGAGTGGAGATGCTGGGATATATCCTCGCCGATCTAGTCACCTCACCAGTGAATCAGCTAGAGTGGGGATGCTGGGATATATCCACGCTGATCTAGTCACCTCACCAGTGAATCAGCTAGAGTGGGGATGCTGGGATATATCAATGACGATCTAGTCACCTCACCAGTGAATCAGCTAGAGTGGAGATGCTGGGATATATCCAGGCTGATCTAGTCACCTCACCAGTGAATCGTCTAGAGTTGAGATGCTGGGATATATCCTCGACGATCTAGTCACATCACCAGTGAATGGTCTAGAGTGGGGATGCTGGGATATATCCACGCCGATCTAGTCACCTCACCAGTGAATCAGCTAGAATGGAGATGCTGGGATATATCCTCGCCGATCTAGTCACCTTAGCAGTGAATCAGCTAGAGTGGGGATGCTGGGATAAATCAATGACGATCTAGTCACCTCACCAGTGAAACAGCTAGAGTGGAGATGCTGGGATATATCCACGCTGATCTAGTCACCTCACCAGTGAATCGTCTAGAGTGGAGATGCTGGGATATATCCTCGCCGATCTAGTCACCTCACCAGTGAATCGTCTAGAGTGGAGATGCTGGGATATATCCACGCTGATCTAGTCACCTCACCAGTTAATCAGCTAGAGTGGAGATGCTGGGATATATCCCCGCTGATCTAGTCACCTCAGCAGTGAATCAGCTAGAGTGGAGATGGTGAGATACATCCACGCCGATCTAGTCACTTCACCAGTGAATCAGCTAGAGTAGAGATGCTGGGATATATCCACGCCGATCTAGTCACCTCACCAGTGAATCAGCTAGAGTGGGGATGCTGGGATATATCCACGCTGATCTAGTCATCTCACCAGTGAATCAGCTAGAGTGGGGATGCTGGGATATATCCACGCTGATCTAGTCACCTCAACAGTGAACCGTCTAGAGTGGAGATGCTGGAATATATCCACGCTGATCTAGTCACCTCACCAGTGAATCAGCTAGAGTGGGGATGCTGGGATATATCCACGCTGATCTAGTCACCTCACCAGTGAATCAGCTAGATTGGAGATGCTGGAATATATCCACGCTGATCTAGTCACCTCACCAGTGAATCAGCTAGAGTGGAGATGTTGGGATATATCCACGCTGATCTAGTCACCTCACCAGTGAATCATCTAGAGTGGAGATGCTGGGATATATCCACGCTGATCTAGTCACCTCACCAGTGAATCAGCTAGAGTGGAGATGCTGGGATATATCCTCGCCAATCTAGTCACCTCACCATTGAATCAGCTAGAGAGGAGATGCTGGGATATATCCACGCTGATCTAGTCACCTCACCAGTGAATCCTCTAGAATGGAGATGCTGGGATATATCCACGCCGATCTAGTCACCTCACCAGTGAATCGTCTAGAGTGGAGATGCTGGGATATATCCTCGCCGATCTAGTCACCTCACCAGTGAATCAGCTAGAGTGGAGATGCTGGGATATATCCATGCCGATCTAGTCACCTCAGCAGTGAATCAGCTAGAGTGGAGATGCTGGGATATATCCACGCTTATCTAGTCACCTCACCAGTGAATCATCTAGAGTGGAGATGCTGGGATATATCCACGCTGATCTAGTCACCTCACCAGTGAATCAGCTAGAGTGGAGATGCTGGGATATATCCACGCCGATCTAGTAACCTCACCAGTGAACCAGCTAGAGTGGAGATGCTGGGATATATCCACGCCGATCTAGTCACCTCACCAGTGAATCCTCTAGAATGGAGATGCTGGGATATATCCACGCCGATCTAGTCACCTCACCAGTGAATCGTCTAGAGTGGAGATGCTGGGATATATCCTCGCTGATCTAGTCACCTCACCAGTGAATCAGCTAGAGTGGAGATGCTGGGATATATCCATGCCGATCTAGTCACCTCACCAGTGAATCAGCTAGAGTGGAGATGCTGGGAAATATCTACGCTGATCTAGTCACCTCACCAGCGAATCGTCTAGAGTGGAGATGCTGGGATATATCCTCGCCAATCTAGTGACCTCACCAGTGAATCAGCTAGAGTGGAGATGCTGGGATATATCAATGACGATCTAGTCACCTCACCAGTGAACCGTCTAGAGTGGGGATGCTGTGATATATCCACGCCGATCTAGTCACCTCAGCAGTGAATCAGCTAGAGTGGAGATGCTGGGATATATCCTCGCCGATCTAGTCACCTCACCAGTGAATCAGCTAGAGTGGAGATGCTGGGATATATCCATGCCGATCTAGTCACCCCAGCAGTGAATCAGCTAGAGTGGAGATGCTGGGATATATCCTCGCCGATCTAGTCACCTCACCAGTGAATCAGCTAGAGTGGGGATGCTGGGATATATCCACGCTGATCTAGTCACCTCACCAGTGAATCAGCTAGAGTGGGGATGCTGGGATATATCAATGACGATCTAGTCACCTCACCAGTGAATCAGCTAGAGTGGAGATGCTGGGATATATCCAGGCTGATCTAGTCACCTCACCAGTGAATCGTCTAGAGTTGAGATGCTGGGATATATCCTCGACGATCTAGTCACCTCACCAGTGAATGGTCTAGAGTGGGGATGCTGGGATATATCCACGCCGATCTAGTCACCTCACCAGTGAATCAGCTAGAATGGAGATGCTGGGATATATCCTCGCCGATCTAGTCACCTTAGCAGTGAATCAGCTAGAGTGGGGATGCTGGGATAAATCAATGACGATCTAGTCACCTCACCAGTGAAACAGCTAGAGTGGAGATGCTGGGATATATCCACGCTGATCTAGTCACCTCACCAGTGAATCGTCTAGAGTGGAGATGCTGGGATATATCCTCGCCGATCTAGTCACCTCACCAGTGAATCGTCTAGAGTGGAGATGCTGGGATATATCCACGCTGATCTAGTCACCTCACCAGTTAATCAGCTAGAGTGGAGATGCTGGGATATATCCCCGCTGATCTAGTCACCTCAGCAGTGAATCAGCTAGAGTGGAGATGGTGAGATACATCCACGCCGATCTAGTCACTTCACCAGTGAATCAGCTAGAGTAGAGATGCTGGGATATATCCACGCCGATCTAGTCACCTCACCAGTGAATCAGCTAGAGTGGGGATGCTGGGATATATCCACGCTGATCTAGTCATCTCACCAGTGAATCAGCTAGAGTGGAGATGCTGGGATATATCCACGCCGATCTAGTCACCTCAGCAGTGAATCAGCTAGAGTGGGGATGCTGGGATATATCCTCGCCGATCTAGTCACCTCAGCAGTGAATCAGCTAGAGTGGAGATGCTGGGATATATGCACGCCGATCTAGTAACCTCACCAGTGAACCGTCTAGACTGGAGATGCTGGAATATATCCACGCCGATCTAGTCACCTCACCAGTGAATCAGCTAGAGTGGAGATGCTGGGATATATCCACGCTGATCTAGTCACCTCAGCAGTGAATCAGCTAGAGTGGAGATGCTGGGATATATCCTCGCCGATCTAGTCACCTCACCAGTGAATCGTCTAGAGTGGAGATGCTGGGATATATCCACGCTGATCTAGTCACCTCACCAGTTAATCAGCTAGAGTGGAGATGCGGGGATATATCCACGCTGATCTAGTCACCTCACCAGTGAATCGTCTAGAGTGGAGATGCTGGGATATATCCACGCCGATCTAGTCACCTCAGCAGTGAATCAGCTAGACTGGAGATGCTGGAATATATCCACGCCGATCTAGTCACCTCAGCAGTGAATCAGCTAGACTGGAGATGCTGGAATATATCCACGCTGATCTAGTCACCTCACCAGTGAATCAGCTAGACTGGAGATGCTGGGATATATCCATGCCGATCTAGTCACCTCAGCAGTGAATCGTCTAGAGTGGAGATGCTGGGATATATCCATGCTGATCTAGTCACCTCACCAGTGAATCGTCTAGAGTGGAGATGCTGGGATATATCCACGCTGATCTAGTCACCTCACCAGTGAGTCCTCTAGAATGGAGATACTGGGATATATCCACGCCGATCTAGTAACCTCACCAGTGAACCGTCTAGAGTGGAGATGCTGGAATATATCCACGCCGATCTAGTCACCTCACCAGTGAATCAGCTAGAGTGGAGATGCTGGGATATATCCACGCTGATCTAGTCACCTCAGCAGTGAATCAGCTAGAGTCGAGATGCTGGGATATATCCTCGCCGATCTAGTCACCTCACCAGTGAATCGTCTAGAGTGGAGATGCTAGGATATATCCACGCTGATCTAGTCACCTCACCAGTGAATCGTCTAGAGTGGAGATGCTAGGATATATCCACGCTGATCTAGTCACCTCACCAGTGAATCCTCTAGAATGGAGATGCTGGGATATATCCACGCCGATCTAGTAACCTCACCAGTGAACCGTCTAGACTGGAGATGCTGGAATATATCCACGCCGATCTAGTCACTTCACCAGTGAATCAGCTAGAGTAGAGATGCTGGGATATATCCACACCGATCTAGTCACCTCACCAGTGAATCAGCTAGAGTGGGGATGCTGGGATATATCCACGCTGATCTAGTCACCTCACCAGTGAATCAGCTAGAGTGGGGATGCTGGGATATATCAATGACGATCTAGTCACCTCAGCAGTGAATCAGCTAGAATGGAGATGCTGGGATATATCCACGCCGATCTAGTAACCTCACCAGTGAACCGTCTAGACTGGAGATGCTGGAATATTTCCACGCCGATCTAGTCACCTCACCAGTGAATCCTCTAGAATGGAGATGCTGAGATATATTCACGCCGATCTAGTCACCTCACCAGTGAATCGTCTAGAGTGGAGATGCTGGGATATATCCTCGCCGATCTAGTCACCTCACCAGTGAATCAGCTAGAGTGGAGATGTTGGGATATATCCATGCCGATCTAGTCACCTCAGCAGTGAATCAGCTAGAGTGGAGATGCTGGGATATATCCTCGCTTATCTAGTCACCTCACCAGTGAATCATCTAGAGTGGAGATGCTGGGATATATCCACGCTGATCTAGTCACCTCACCAGTGAATCAGCTAGAGTGGAGATGCTGGGATATATCCACGCCGATCTAGTAACCTCACCAGTGAACCAGCTAGAGTGGAGATGCTGGGATATATCCACGCCGATCTAGTCACCTCACCAGTGAATCCTCTAGAATGGAGATGCTGGGATATATCCACGCCGATCTAGTCACCTCACCAGTGAATCGTCTAGAGTGGAGATGCTGGGATATATCCTCGCTGATATAGTCACCTCACCAGTGAATCAGCTAGAGTGGAGATGCTGGGATATATCCACGACGATCTAGTCACCTCACCAATGAATCAGCTAGAGTGGAGATGCTGGGAAATATCCACGCTGATCTAGTCACCTCACCAGTGAATCGTCTAGAATGGAGATGCTGGGATATATCCTCGCCAATCTAGTCACCTCACCAGTGAATCAGCTAGAGTGGAGATGCTGGGATATATCAATGACGATCTAGTCACCTCACCAGTGAACCGTCTAGAGTGGGGATGCTGGGATATATCCACGCCGATCTAGTCACCTCAGCAGTGAATCAGCTAGAGTGGAGATGCTGGGATATATCCTCGCCGATCTAGTCACCTCACCAGTGAATCAGCTAGAGTGGAGATGCTGGGATATATCCATGCCGATCTAGTCACCCCAGCAGTGAATCAGCTAGAGTGGAGATGCTGGGATATATCCTCGCCGATCTAGTCACCTCACCAGTGAATCAGCTAGAGTGGGGATGCTGGGATATATCCACGCTGATCTAGTCACCTCACCAGTGAATCAGCTAGAGTGGGGATGCTGGGATATATCAATGACGATCTAGTCACCTCACCAGTGAATCAGCTAGAGTGGAGATGCTGGGATATATCCAGGCTGATCTAGTCACCTCACCAGTGAATCGTCTAGAGTTGAGATGTTGGGATATATCCTCGCCGATCTAGTCACCTCACCAGTGAATGGTCTAGAGTGGGGATGCTGGGATATATCCACGCCTATCTAGTCACCTCACCAGTGAATCAGCTAGAGTGGAGATGCTGGGATATATCCACGCTGATCTAGTCACCTCACCAGTGAATCAGCTAGAGTGGAGATGCTGGGATATATCCTCGCCAATCTAGTCACCTCACCAGTGAATCAGCTAGAGTGGAGATGCTGGGATATATCAATGACGATCTAGTCACCTCACCAGTGAATCGTCTAGAGTGGAGATGCTGGGATATATCCTCGCCAATCTAGTCACCTCACCAGTGAATCAGCTAGAGTGGGGATGCTGGGATATATCCACGCTGATCTAGTCACCTCACCAGTGAATCAGCTAGAGTGGGGATGCTGGGATATATCAATGACGATCTAGTCACCTCAGCAGTGAATCAGCTAGAATGGAGATGCTGGGATATATCCTCGCCGATCTAGTCACCTTAGCAGTGAATCAGCTAGAGTGGGGATGCTGGGATAAATCAATGACGATCTAGTCACCTCACCAGTGAATCAGCTAGAGTGGAGATGCTGGGATATATCCACGCTGATCTAGTCACCTCACCAGTGAATCGTCTAGAGTGGAGATGCTGGGATATATCCTCGCCGATCTAGTCACCTCACCAGTGAATCGTCTAGAGTGGAGATGCTGGGATATATCCACGCTGATCTAGTGACCTCACCAGTTAATCAGCTAGAGTGGAGATGCTGGGATATATCCCCGCTGATCTAGTCACCTCAGCAGTGAATCAGCTAGAGTGGAGATGCTGAGATACATCCACGCCGATCTAGTCACTTCATCAGTGAATCAGCTAGAGTAGAGATGCTGGGATATATCCACGCCGATCTAGTCACCTCACCAGTGAATCAGCTAGAGTGGGGATGCTGGGATATATCAATGACGATCTAGTCACCTCAGCAGTGAATCAGCTAGAATGGAGATGCTGGGATATATCCACGCCGATCTAGTCACCTCAGCAGTGAATCAGCTAGAGTGGGGATGCTGGGATATATCCTCGCCGATCTAGTCACCTCAGCAGTGAAACAGCTAGAGTGGAGATGATGGGATATATCCACGCCGATCAAGTAACCTCACCAGTGAACCGTCTAGACTGGAGATGCTGGAATATATCCACGCCGATCTAGTCACCTCACCAGTGAATCAGCTAGAGTGGAGATGCTGGGATATATCCACGCTGATCTAGTCACCTCAGCAGTGAATCAGCTAGAGTGGAGATGCTGGGATATATCCTCGCCGATCTAGTCACCTCACCAGTGAATCGTCTAGAGTGGAGATGCTGGGATATATCCACGCTGATCTAGTCACCTCACCAGTTAATCAGCTAGAGTGGAGATGCGGGGATATATCCACGCTGATCTAGTCACCTCACCAGTGAATCGTCTAGAGTGGAGATGCTGGGATATATCCACGCTGATCTAGTCATCTCAGCAGTGAATCAGCTAGACTGGAGATGCTGGAATATATCCACGCCGATCTAGTCACCTCAGCAGTGAATCAGCTAGACTGGAGATGCTGGAATATATCCACGCTGATCTAGTCACCTCACCAGTGAATCAGCTAGACTGGAGATGCTGGGATATATCCATGCCGATCTAGTCACCTCAGCAGTGAATCGTCTAGAGTGGAGATGCTGGGATATATCCATGCTGATCTAGTCACCTCACCAGTGAATCGTCTAGAGTGGAGATGCTGGGATATATCCACGCTGATCTAGTCACCTCACCAGTGAGTCCTCTAGAATGGAGATGCTGGGATATATCCACGCCGATCTAGTAACCTCACCAGTGAACCGTCTAGAGTGGAGATGCTGGAATATATCCACGCCGATCTAGTCACCTCACCAGTGAATCAGCTAGAGTGGAGATGCTGGGATATATCCACGCTGATCTAGTCACCTCAGCAGTGAATCAGCTAGAGTGGAGATGCTGGGATATATCCTCGCCGATCTAGTCACCTCACCAGTGAATCGTCTAGAGTGGAGATGCTGGGATATATCCACGCTGATCTAGTCACCTCACCAGTGAATCATCTAGAGTGGAGATGCTAGGATATATCCACGCTGATCTAGTCACCTCACCAGTGAATCAGCTAGAATGGAGATGCTGGGATATATCCACGCCGATATAGTAACCTCACCAGTGAACCGTCTAGACTGGAGATGCTGGAATATATCCACGTCGATCTAGTCACTTCACCAGTGAATCAGCTAGAGTAGAGATGCTGGGATATATCCACGCCGATCTAGTCACCTCACCAGTGAATCAGCTAGAGTGGGGATGCTGGGATATATCCACGCTAATCTAGTCACCTCACCAGTGAATCAGCTAGAGTGGGGATGCTGGGATATATCAATGACGATCTAGTCACCTCAGCAGTGAATTAGCTAGAATGGAGATGCTGGGATATATCCACGCCGATCTAGTAACCTCACCAGTGAACCGTCTAGACTGGAGATGCTGGAATATATCCACGCCGATCTAGTCACCTCACCAGTGAATCAGCTAGAGGGGAGATGCTGGGATATATCCACGCTGATCTAGTCACCTCAGCAGTGAATCAGCTAGAGTGGAGATGCTGGGATATATCCTCGCCAATCTAGTCACCTCACCAGTGAATCGTCTAGAGTGGAGATGCTGGGATATATCCACGCCGATCTAGTCACCTCAGCAGTGAATCAGCTAGACTGGAGATGATGGGATATATACACGCCGATCTAGTGACCTCACCAGTGAATCAGCTAGAGTGTAGATGCTGGAATATATCCACGCCGATCTAGTCACCTCACCAGTGAATCAGCTAGAATGGAGATGCTGGGATATTTCCAGCCAATCTAGTCACCTCACCAGAGAATCAGCTAGAGTGGAGATGCTGGGATATATCCACGCCGATCTAGTCACCTCACCAGTGAATCAGCTACAGTGGAGATGCTGGGATATATCCACGCCGATCTAGTCACCTCACCAGTGAATCAGCTAGAGTGGAGATGCTGGGATATATCCACGCTGATCTAGTCACCTCACCAGTGAATCGTCTAGAGTGGAGATGCTGGGATATATCCACGCCGATCTAGTCACCTCAGCAGTGAATCAGCTGGACTAGAGATGCTGGGATATATCCACGCCGATCTATTCACCTCACCAGTGAATCAGCTAGAGTGGAGATGCTGGGATATATCCACGCCGATCTAGTCACCTCAGCAGTAAATCAGCTAGACTGGAGATGCTGGGATATATCCACGCCAATCTAGTCACCTCACCAGTGAATCGTCTAGAGTGGAGATGCTGGGATATATCCACGCCGATCTAGTCACCTTACCAGTGAATCAGCTAGAATGGAGATGCTGGGATATATCCTCGCCAATCTAGTCATCTCACCAGTGAATCGTCTAGAGTGGAGATGCTGGGATATATCCACGCCAATCTAGTCACCTCACCAGTGAACCGTCTAGAGTGGAGATTCTGGGATATATCCACGCTGATCTAGTCACCTCACCAGTTAATCAGCTAGAGTGGAGATGCGGGGATATATCCACGCTGATCTAGTCACCTCACCAGTGAATCGTCTAGAGTGGAGATGCTGTGATATATCAATGACGATCTAGTCACCTCACCAGTGAATCGTCTAGAGTGGAGATGCTGGGATATATCCTCGCCAATCTAGTCACCTCACCAGTGAATCAGCTAGAGTGGGGATGCTGGGATATATCCACGCTGATCTAGTCACCTCACCAGTGAATCAGCTAGAGTGGGGATGCTGGGATATATCAATGACGATCTAGTCACCTCAGCAGTGAATCAGCTAGAATGGAGATGCTGGGATATATCCTCGCCGATCTAGTCACCTTAGCAGTGAATCAGCTAGAGTGGGGATGCTGGGATAAATCAATGACGATCTAGTCACCTCACCAGTGAATCAGCTAGAGTGGAGATGCTGGGATATATCCACGCTGATCTAGTCACCTCACCAGTGAATCGTCTAGAGTGGAGATGCTGGGATATATCCTCGCCGATCTAGTCACCTCACCAGTGAATCGTCTAGAGTGGAGATGCTGGGATATATCCACGCTGATCTAGTCACCTCACCAGTTAATCAGCTAGAGTGGAGATGCTGGGATATATCCCCGCTGATCTAGTCACCTCAGCAGTGAATCAGCTAGAGTGGAGATGCTGAGATACATCCACGCCGATCTAGTCACTTCACCAGTGAATCAGCTAGAGTAGAGATGCTGGGATATATCCACGCCGATCTAGTCACCTCACCAGTGAATCAGCTAGAGTGGGGATGCTGGGATATATCCACGCTGATCTAGTCACCTCACCAGTGAATCAGCTAGAGTGGGGATGCTGGGATATATCAATGACGATCTAGTCACCTCAGCAGTGAATCAGCTAGAATGGAGATGCTGGGATATATCCACGCCGATCTAGTCACCTCAGCAGTGAATCAGCTAGAGTGGGGATGCTGGGATATATCCTCGCCGATCTAGTCACCTCAGCAGTGAATCAGCTAGAGTGGAGATACTGGGATATATCCACGCCGATCTAGTAACCTCACCAGTGAACCGTCTAGACTGGAGATGCTGGAATATATCCACGCCGATCTAGTCATCTCACCAGTGAATCAGCTAGAGTGGAGATGCTGGGATATATCCACGCTGATCTAGTCACTTCAGCAGTGAATCAGCTAGAGTGGAGATGCTGGGATATATCCTCGCCGATCTAGTCACCTCACCAGTGAATCGTCTAGAGTGGAGATGCTGGGATATACCCACGCTGATCTAGTCACCTCACCAGTTAATCAGCTAGAGTGGAGATGCGGGGATATATCCACGCTGATCTAGTCACCTCACCAGTGAATCGTCTAGAGTGGAGATGCTGGGATATATCCACGCTGATCTAGTCATCTCAGCAGTGAATCAGCTAGACTGGAGATGCTGGAATATATCCACGCCGATCTAGTCACCTCAGCAGTGAATCAGCTAGACTCGAGATGCTGGAATATATCCACGCTGATCTAGTCACCTCACCAGTAAATCAGCTAGACTGGAGATGCTGGGATATATCCATGCCGATCTAGTCACCTCAGCAGTGAATCGTCTAGAGTGGAGATGCTGGGATATATCCATGCTGATCTAGTCACCTCACCAGTGAATCGTCTAGAGTGGAGATGCTGGGATATATCCACGCTGATCTAGTCACCTCACCAGTGAGTCCTCTAGAATGGAGATGCTGGGATATATCCACGCCGATCTAGTAACCTCACCAGTGAACCGTCTAGAGTGGAGATGCTGGAATATATCCACGCCGATCTAGTCACCTCACCAGTGAATCAGCTAGAGTGGAGATGCTGGGATATATCCACGCTGATCTAGTCACCTCAGCAGTGAATCAGCTAGAGTGGAGATGCTGGGATATATCCTCGCCGATCTAGTCACCTCACCAGTGAATCGTCTAGAGTGGAGATGCTGGGATATATCCACGCTGATCTAGTCACCTCACCAGTGAATCATCTAGAGTGGAGATGCTAGGATATATCCACGCTGATCTAGTCACCTCACCAGTGAATCAGCTAGAATGGAGATGCTGGGATATATCCACGCCGATCTAGTCACCTCACCAGTGAATCAGCTAGAGTGGGGATGCTGGGATATATCCACGCTGATCTAGTCACCTCACCAGTGAATCAGCTAGAGTGGGGATGCTGGGATATATCAATGACGATCTAGTCACCTCAGCAGTGAATCAGCTAGAATGGAGATGCTGGGATATATCCACGCCGATCTAGTAACCTCACCAGTGAACCGTCTAGACTGGAGATGCTGGAATATATCCACGCCGATCTAGTCACCTCACCAGTGAATCAGCTAGAGGGGAGATGCTGGGATATATCCACGCTGATCTAGTCACCTCAGCAGTGAATCAGCTAGAGTGGAGATGCTGGGATATATCCACGCCGATCTAGTGACCTCACCAGTGAATCAGCTAGAGTGGAGATGCTGGAATATATCCACGCCGATCTAGTCACCTCACCAGTGAATCAGCTAGAATGGAGATGCTGGGATATTTCCAGCCAATCTAGTCACCTCACCAGAGAATCAGCTAGAGTGGAGATGCTGGGATATATCCACGCCGATCTAGTCACCTCACCAGTGAATCAGCTACAGTGGAGATGCTGGGATATATCCACGCCTATCTAGTCACCTCACCAGTGAATCAGCTAGAGTGGAGATGCTGGGATATATCCACGCTGATCTAGTCACCTCACCAGTGAATCGTCTAGAGTGGAGATGCTGGGATATATCCACGCCGATCTAGTCACCTCAGCAGTGAATCAGCTGGACTAGAGATGCTGGGATATATCCACGCCGATCTAGTCACCTCACAAGTGAATCAGCTAGAGTGGAGATGCTGGGATATATCCACGCCGATCTAGTCACCTCAGCAGTAAATCAGCTAGACTGGAGATGCTGGGATATATCCACGCCAATCTAGTCACCTCACCAGTGATTCGTCTAGAGTGGAGATGCTGGGATATATCCACGCCGATCTAGTAACCTTACCAGTGATTCAGCTAGAATGGAGATGCTGGGATATATCCTCGCCAATCTAGTCATCTCACCAGTGAATCGTCTAGAGTGGAGATGCTGGGATATATCCACGCCAATCTAGTCACCTCACCAGTGAATCGTCTAGAGTGGAGATTCTGGGATATATCCACGCTGATCTAGTCACCTCACCAGTTAATCAGCTAGAGTGGAGATGCGGGGATATATCCACGCTGATCTAGTCACCTCACCAGTGAATCGTCTAGAGTGGAGATGCTGGGATATATCCACGCCGATCTAGTCACCTCAGCAGTGAATCAGCTAGACTGGAGATGCTGCAATATATCCACGCCGATCTAGTCACCTCACCAGTGAATCAGCTAGACTGGAGATGCTGGAATATATCCACGCTGATCTAGTCACCTCACCAGTGAATCGTCTAGAGTGGAGATGCTGGGATATATCCGCCGATCTAGTCACCTCACCAGTGAATCAGCTAGAGTGGAGATGCTGGGATATATCCACGCTGATCTAGTCACCTCACCAGTTAAACAGCTAGAGTGGAGATGCGGGGATATATCCACGCTGATCTAGTCACCTCACCAGTGAATCGTCTAGAGTGGAGATGCTGGGATATATCCACGCCGATCTAGTCACCTCAGCAGTGAATCAGCTACACTGGAGATGCTGGAATATATCCACGCCGATCTAGTCACCTCACCAGTGAATCAGCTAGAATGGAGTTGCTGGAATATATCCACGCTGATCTAGTCACCTCACCAGTGAATCGTCTAGAGTGGAGATGCTGGGATATATCCACGCCAATCTAGTCACCTCACCAGTGAATCAGCTAGAGTGGAGATGCTGGGATATATGCACGCTGATCTAGTCACCTCACCAGTTAATCAGCTAAAGTGGAGATGCGGGGATATATCCACGCTGATCTAGTCACCTCACCAGTGAATCCTCTAGAATGGAGATGCTGAGATATATCCACGCCGATCTAGTAACCTCACCAGTGAACCGTCTAGACTGGAGATGCTGGAATATATCCACGCCGATCTAGTCACCTCACCAGTGAATCAGCTAGAGTGGAGATGCTGGGATATATCCACGCTGATCTAGTCACCTCAGCAGTGAATCAGCTAGAATGGAGATCCTGGGATATATCCTCGCCGATCTAGTCACCTCACCAGTGAATCGTCTAGAGTGGAGATGCTGGGATATATCCATGATGATCTAGTCACCTCACCAGTTAATCAGCTAGAGTGGAGATGCATTGATATATCCACGCTGATCTAGTCACCTCACCAGTGAATCGTCTAGAGTGGAGATGCTGGGATATATCCACGCCGATCTAGTCACCTCAGCAGTGAATCAGCTAGACTGGAGATGCTGGAATATATCCACGCCGATCTAGTCACCTCACCAGTGAATCAGCTAGACTGGAGATGCTGGAATATATCCACGCTGCTCTAGTCACCTCACCAGTGAATCGTCTAGAGTGGAGATGCTGGGATATATCCGCAGATCTAGTCACCTCACCAGTGAATCAGCTAGAGTGGAGATGCTGGGATATATCCACGCTGATCTAGTCACCTCACCAGTTAATCAGCTAGAGTGGAGATGCTGGGATATATCCACGCTGATCTAGTCACCATACCAGTGAATCGTCTAGAGTGGAGATGCTGGGATATATCCACGCCGATCTAGTCACCTCAGCAGTGAATCAGCTAGACTGGAGATGCTGGAATATATCCACGCCGATCTAGTCACCTCAACAGTCAATCAGCTAGACTGGAGATGCTGGAATATATCCACGCTGATCTAGTCACCTCACCAGTGAATCGTCTAGAGTGGAGATGCTGGGATATATCCACGCTGATCTAGTCACCTCACCAGTTAATCAGCTAGAGTGGAGATGCGGGGATATATCCACGCTGATCTAGTCACCTCACCAGTGAATCGTCTAGAGTGGAGATGCTGGGATATATCCACACCGATCTAGTCACCTCAGCAGTGAATCAGCTAGACTGGAGATGCTGGGATATATCCACGCCGATCTTGTCACCTCACCAGTGAATCAGCTGGAATGGAGATGCTGGGATATATCCACGCCAATCTAGTCACCTCACCAGAGAATCAGCTAGAGTGGAGATGCTGGAATATATCCACGCCGATCAAGTCACCTCACCAGTGAATCAGCTAAAGTGGAGATGCTGGGATACATCCACGCTGATCTAGTCACCTCAGCAGTGAATCAGCTAGAGTGGAGATGCTGGGATATATCCTCGCCGATCTAGTCACCTCACCAGTGAATCGTCTTGAGTGGAGATGCTGGGATATATCAACGCTGATCTAGTCACCTCACCAGTGAATAGTCTAGAGTGGAGATGCTGGGATATATCCACGCTGATCTCGTCACCTCACCAGTGAATCGTCTAGAGTGGAGATGCTGGGATATATCCACGCTGATCTAGTCACCTCACCAGTTAATCAACTAGAGTGGAGATGCTGGGATATATCCACGCTGATCTAGTCACCTCACCAGTTAATCAGCTAGAGTGGAGATGCGGGGATATATCCACGCTGATCTAGTCACCTCACCAGTGAATCGTCTAGAGTGGAGATGCTGGGATATATCCACGCCGATCTAGTCACCTCAGCAGTGAATCAGCTAGACTGGAGATGCTGGAATATATCCACGCCGATCTAGTCACCTCAGCAGTGAATCAGCTAGACTGGAGATGCTGGAATATATCCATGCTGATGTAGTCACCTCACCAGTGAATCAGCTAGACTGGAGATGCTGGGATATATCCATGCCGATCTAGTCACCTCAGCAGTGAATCGTCTAGAGTGGAGATGCTGGGATATATCCACGCTGATCTAGTCACCTCACCAGTGAATCGTCTAGAGTGGAGATGCTGGGATATATCCACGCTGATCTATTCACCTCACCAGTGAATCCTCTAGAATGGAGATGCTGGGATATATCCACGCCGATCTAGTAACCTCACCAGTGAACCGTCTAGACTGGAGATGCTGGAATATATCCACGCCGATCTAGTCACCTCAGCAGTGAATCAGCTAGAGTGGAGATGCTGGGATATATCCTCGCCGATCTAGTCACCTCACCAGTGAATCGTCTAGAGTGGAGATGCTGGGATATATCCACGCTGATCTAGTCACCTCACCAGTTAATCAGCTAGAGTGGAGATGCTGGGATATATCCACGCTGATCTAGTCACCTCACCAGTGAAGCAGCTAGAGAGGAGATGCTGGAATATATCCACGCCGATCTAGTCACCTCACCAGTGAATCAGCTAGAATGGAGATGCTGGGATATATCCACGCCAATCTAGTCACCTCACCAGAGAATCAGCTAGAGTGGAGATGCTGGGATATATCCACGCCGATCTAGTCACCTCACCAGTGAATCGTCTAGAGTGGAGATGCTGGGATATATCCACGCTGATCTAGTCACCTCACCAGTTAATCAGCTAGAGTGGAGATGCGGGGATATATCCACGCTGATCTAGTCACCTCATCAGTGAATCGTCTAGAGTGGAGATGCTGGGATATATCCACACCGATCTAGTCACCTCAGCAGTGAATCAGCTAGACTGGAGATGCTGGGATATATCCACGCTGATCTAGTCACCTCACCAGTGAATCAGCTAGAGTGGAGATGCTGGAATATATCCACGCCGATCTAGTCACCTCACCAGTGAATCAGCTAGAATGAGATGCTGGGATATATCCACGCCAATCTAGTCACCTCACCAGAGAATCAGCTAGAGTGGAGATGCTGGGATATATCCACGCCGATCTAGTCACCTCACCAGTGAATCAGCTAGAGTGGAGATGCTGGGATATATCCACGCAGATCTAGTCACCTCACCAGTGAATCAGCTAGAGTGGAGATGCTGGGATATATCCACGCTGATCTAGTCACCTCACCAGTGAATCGTCTAGAGTGGAGATGCTGGGATGTATCCACGCCGATCTAGTCACCTCACCAGTGAATCAGCTAGAATGGAGATGCTGGGATATATCCACGCCAATCTAGTCACCTCACCAGTGAATCGTCTAGAGTGGAGATGCTGGGATATATCCACGCTGATCTAGTCACCTCACCAGTTAATCAGCTAGAGTGGAGATGCGGGGATATGTCCACGCTGATCTAGTCACCTCACCAGTGAATCGTCTAGAGTGGAGATGCTGGGATATATCCACGCCGATCTAGTCACCTCAGCAGTGAATCAGCTAGACTGGAGATGCTGGAATATATCCACGCCGATCTAGTCACCTCACCAGTGAATCAGCTAGACTGGAGATGCTGGAATATATCCACGCTGATCTAGTCACCTCACCAGTGAATCGTGTAGAGTGGAGATGCTGGGATATATCCGCCGATCTAGTCACCTCACCAGTGAATCAGCTAGAGTGGAGATGCTGGGATATATCCACGCTGATCTAGTCACCTCACCAGTTAATCAGCTAGAGTGGAGATGCGGGGATATATCGAAGCTGATCTAGTCACCTCACCAGTGAATCGTCTAGAGTGGAGATGCTGGGATATATCCACGCCGATCTAGTCACCTCAGCAGTGAATCAGCTAGACTGGAGATGCTGGAATATATCCACGCCGATCTAGTCACCTCACCATTGAATCAGCTAGACTGGAGATGCTGGAATATATCCACGCTGATCTAGTCACCTCACCAGTGAATCGTCTAGAGTGCAGATGCTGGGATATATCCACGCCAATCTAGTCACCTCACCAGTGAATCAGCTAGAGTGGAGATGCTGGGATATATCCACGCTGATCTAGTCACCTCACCAGTTAATCAGCTAAAGTGGAGATGCGGGGATATATCCACGCCGATCTAGTAACCTCACCAGTGAACCGTCTAGACTGGAGATGCTGGATTACATCCACGCCGATCTAGTCACCTCACCAGTGAATCAGCTAGAGTGGAGATGCTGGGATATATCCACGCTGATCTAGTCACCTCAGCAGTGAATCAGCTAGAGTGGAGATCCTGGGATATATCCTCGCCGATCTAGTCACCTCACCAGTGAATCGTCTAGAGTGGAGATGCTGGGATATATCCACGCTGATCTAGTCACCTCACCAGTTAATCAGCTAGAGTGGAGATGCAGGGATATATCCACGCTGATCTAGTCACCTCAGCAGTGAATCAGCTAGACTGGAGATGATGGGATATATCCATGCCGATCTAGTCACCTCACCAGTGAATCAGCTAGAGTGGAGATGCTGGAATATATCCACGCCGATCTAGTCACCTCACCAGTGAATCAGCTAGAATGGAGATGCTGGGATATTTCCAGCCAATCTAGTCACCTCACCAGAGAATCAGCTAGAGTGGAGATGCTGGGATATATCCACGCCGATCTAGTCACCTCACCAGTCAATCAGCTACAGTGGAGATGCTGGGATATATCCACGCCGATCTAGTCACCTCACCAGTGAATCAGCTAGAGTGGAGATGCTGGGATATATCCACGCTGATCTAGTCACCTCACCAGTGAATCGTCTAGAGTGGAGATGCTGGGATATATCCACGCCGATCTAGTCACCTCAGCAGTGAATCAGCTGGACTGGAGATGCTGGGATATATCCACGCCGATCTAGTCACCTCACCAGTGAAATCAGCTAGAGTGGAGATGCTGGGATATATCCACGCCGATCTAGTCACCTCAGCAGTGAATCAGCTAGACTGGAGATGCTGGGATATATCCACGCCAATCTAGTCACCTCACCAGTTAATCGTCTAGAGTGGAGATGCTGGGATATATCCACGCCGATCTAGTCACCTTACCAGTGAATCAGCTAGAATGGAGATGCTGGGATATATCCTCGCCAATCTAGTCACCTCACCAGTGAATCGTCTAGAGTGGAGATGCTGGGATATATCCACGCCAATCTAGTCACCTCACCAGTGAATCGTCTAGAGTGGAGATTCTGGGATATATCCACGCTGATCTAGTCACCTCACCAGTTAATCAGCTAGAGTGGAGATGCGGGGATATATCCACGCTGATCTAGTCACCTCACCAGTGAATCGTCTAGAGTGGAGATGCTGGGATATATCCACGCCGATCTAGTCACCTCAGCAGTGAATCAGCTAGACTGGAGATGCTGGAATATATCCACGCCGATCTAGTCACCTCACCAGTGAATCAGCTAGACTGGAGATGCTGGAATATATCCACGCTGATCTAGTCACCTCACCAGTGAATCGTCTAGAGTGGAGATGCTGGGATATATCCGCCGATCTAGTCACCTCACCAGTGAATGAGCTAGAGTGGAGATGCTGGGATATATCCACGCTGATCTAGTCACCTCACCAGTTAATCAGCTAGAGTGGAGATGCGGGGATATATCCACGCTGATCTAGTCACCTCACCAGTGAATCGTCTAGAGTGGAGATGCTGGGATATATCCACGCCGATCTAGTCACCTCAGCAGTGAATCAGCTAGACTGGAGATGCTGGAATATATCCACGCCGATCTAGTCACCTCACCAGTGAATCAGCTAGAATGGAGATGCTGGAATATATCCACGCTGATCTAGTCACCTCACCAGTGAATCAGCTAGAGTGGAGATGCTGGAATATATCCACGCCGATCTAGTCACCTCACCAGTGAATCAGCTAGAATGGAGATGCTGGGATATATCCACGCCGATCTAGTCACCTCACCAGTGAATCAGCTAGAATGGAGATGCAGGGATATATCCACGCTGATCTAGTCACCTCACCAGTGAACCGTCTAGAGTGGGGATGCTGGGATATATCTGTAGCACCCTGAGGATTCGGCTGCTACAGGGGTATTACACCTCAAGCCAGAGGTGTGATATTCCACTCCCGGGTAAGGATGGAGTGTGGAACTGAGCTCAGTAGGCTGCATGCACTACACACATCCCATTTCCGGGGGACAGATCAATGGTACTCCCACTAGAGAAATGTGCAGGTACGACAGTGTCTGTCCCTGGCTGGAGTGGGAGGGGGGTGGAACATCCTAGTAGTGTAGGGGCAGATAGGGGGAGCAGTCTGGGTAGTGCTAGGAGCTCATTGGGTGCTGGTCACCTGAGCTCACACATAGAGGGAGTATATAAGGTGGGAACCATCTTAGATCAGGGTCAGTCAGTCAGTCTGTCAGTCTTTGGTAGAGTGAGTCAGAGGAAGAGAGCAGAGGAGGAGAGCAGCTCCAAGGCCCAGAGAGAGAGAGGAGAAAGAAGGACCCAGAGGGGGAGAAGAGAGAACTCCAAGAACCCAAGATTAGATCAGAGGGTGAAGAGTTGGCACAAGGGTACCGGATCCCAAGCTGGTGGAGGGCACTAATCCTTAGCCAGAGACCGGAGGTCGTGGGCAGGATCTGCCACGACCACCCACTAAATCCACCCGGAAGGCAAACCAAGAATAGGGTCAGGGAACCCAGAGACAAGGGTTTACCAACAAGAGGCCCGAGGGAGCCGGACTTAGGTGGATCCCTGGTGGGGAAGGCCAGAGAGAAGAAACGTCAGAAAGGGAGCTCAGGATCACGCTCCAGAATTACTTGGGAGTTGGCCGAGTCCAGGACCTGGTGGACGCAGCACGGCTCGGGTGGTCACTCAAGGCCGGAGTGACCAGCATAACAGCAGTAAGTAAAGACCCTGAACTGCACAGCCCGACTCTGAGTCTCATTACCATCCTCACTGCACCTCCACAACCACCATCCTCTACACCTGACCCCCTGAGGCTATACTCCTCCCGTTGGGGGTTATACTACCTGAGCTGCACACACACCACCAGCCTCAGCGGACCCTGCTGCAGCGGCGGCCGTATTGACCGCAAATCAACGGGTGGCGTAGTCGACATAAAAGAACATCTAGTAACATCTATAAGGACTGCCACACACTGAGCTTGACACCCTGGGCACGGACCGGGTCACCGCCACTCGGAGACTACAACCCCCCCCATCTGATCCGGCTCCGGGTAATCCCCCAAACAACACTGGCCCAGGGGACGCGTCAACTTTGGCGTAGTCGGCAGGATAACGTGCCCGCAACAACCGGGTACTGCGTGACTGAAGAGAAGTTCACCGTTACCTTAAAAAGAAGTCTCCCGCCGGTTCCGGAGGGTCCCCGCCAACGGACCCCATCACAGGTCGTTTCCCGCCGGTTGTCCGCCATTTGCAGCTTTTTCCCGCCATCCATGGAGTTTCCCGCCACTGAGAGACGATTCCCGCCATTTCCAAAGATTTCCCGCCTTGGAAGAGCGGATGCCATTATGGGCGTGCCAGAGGGTGGCAAGAGGTCACCTCCCATCGTGGGCCAGGTCGAAGAATGGCGCCAAAAGCGGAAACCGCGCCCACCAACAGAGACTGTGATGCTGGAAGTGTCCATCAGCGTGAGAGAACTGCCCCTGGAACTGACAATCACAAAGTTGCCCCGGGACCACCCTCAATGTGGGCGGAGACAGAACAAGAGAGCAAAGATGGGTGTCGCCTGGAGGAGTCTGGAGAGAGCGCACCCGGAGACAAGAAGTCTGGAGAGGAGTCCAGAGAAAGCGTACCCGGAGATGGAGGGAGAGACAGGCAGCACCGACCCAGTGGTCAGGAGCCTGCTGCAAGCAACAACCCCACTAGGCTTAGTGGAGATCCTAGCACAGCTCCCCCGAGACCGGGAGTGTGCACAGACCGCGCTGGAGGGCCTCGCACGGAGGATGGCCCAGGTGCAGCAAGACACGCTGACGGAGTGGAGCCGTGAGATGGCCCAGCAGACCGAAACCCGACAGCGGAGCACGCCACCCGAGACGAGGAGACAGACCGCCTCTGAGGATGGTGCAGGAGGACTGAAGGCCGGAGACGGCGCCGAGAAGGGAGCTGAACGGACGGAGGCAGGTAAAGGGGACGTCTCTACCCCGAGCCGGGAAACCGCGTGCCTGCCCCAGCTCCCCGTCGCAGAGCCCGAAGTTCCCCCTGCTGTGCCCGTCGCTGCATCGTCACCGCCGCCGACTAGGCCTCAACCGGAAACCGCGGCCGCGACCCCTGTGACGTCACGCGCCTCAACCCTGAGCGCGGCGAAGCAGGAAATACCATCGGCCTGGTCGCAAGGTCTAGTACCTCTGGGCGCCGCAATTCCAACAGCGCCCCCTACCTCCGCGGAGCCAACGGCCTGGTCGCAAGGTCTAGTACCTCCGGGCGCCGCAATTCCAACAGCGCCCCCTACCTCCGCGGAGCCACCGGCCCGGTCGCAGGGCCGAGTACCCCTGGGCGCTGCCGTCCTTACGGTGCCCTTTACCTTTAGGGTGCCCCAAGCTTGGTCGCAAGGCCCGGTCAACCCGGGCGCCGCTACCATCAACGCGCCCTCAACATCTCGAGTGCCGCACCTGGGCGAAGATCTATTTGCCCAGCACACGTGCCCGGATGGGCAGCCCTTTGTATGGCCCCAGGAGTACTACCAACTGGAACTCCAAAGGGCAAGGCCCCTGTGCGAGCCCCTGATTCCGGCTCCGAAGCCCGTCAGGAGAACCCCGCTCCCGCTAGAAGAAGCACAATTCGAGTGGGACCCCACCGGAGGAGACCTCATGGGGTTCACTCAAGAAACGCGGGCAGCCGCAGCGGAGCGTGCAGAGTGCTGCCGGCAGCAGCTCGAAGTCTTCGAGAGGGAGCGGAGAGAGAGGCGGGTCCGGGAACAGCAAGCACAGATAAGGAGCGCGGAGCAGAAGAGCCGGACCAGGAGGAATCCCCGTGCAGCTCATGGTCCCCCTTCCACCGGGACTGTGATAAAATTCAACATGCAGCATGGGTGGGGCTTCATTAGAGACCATCATACCCCCGGCGACGTCTTTGTCACCCGCAGAGACGTAGAAAGCCATCTGCCGGAGGGACACAGAGGTCGTGACCTGTATGTAGGGGACGAGGTCACCTTCACCCGGCACAAGTGTGCCAAAGGACCCTACGCCCTCCATGTGCATCGCCTGACGGAGGAGGAGCTGCGGTGTGAGGAGGAGCAAGAGGACCCGGACGGGTCTGAAACTGAAACCAACCAACAAGAAAGAGCAGGAGGACGCCGTCGTTGAAGTACAGTAGAGAGAGACTGTATAAAGTTGCCCGTCGGGGTACCAAGAACTGTTACTTATTTAAAATATGTTCCCCGTTGGGACAAAGTGTGAACTGATGCCCGTGTGTCCCTAGTTCCTAATACCTGGCCGAGGACTGAGAGCGGCCATATCCCCTTTGTATATAGTTGCGCTTCCTAAAGCGCCCCCTACTGGTTTTATGGGAAAACCATTTTTCTTCAAGAGACTGTCGCACTTTACCCGGTCACAAGTTGCACCGTGACCGGAGGAACCAGAGGCAGGAATGTTTACAAGAATGTTATTTATATGAAAAGTTTATTGCTGATGATATATATATGATGTTTTCTATGTTTATGTTTATAAAAAAAATTGTATGTTTTGGATGTTTTTATCTTTAACAGCCCGAGGACGTGCTGTGATTTACCAGGGGGGAATGTAGCACCCTGAGGATTCGGCTGCTACAGGGGTATTACACCTCAAGCCAGAGGTGTGATATTCCACTCCCGGGTAAGGATGGAGTGTGGAACTGAGCTCAGTAGGCTGCATGCACTACACACATCCCATTTCCGGGGGACAGATCAATGGTACTCCCACTAGAGAAATGTGCAGGTACGACAGTGTCTGTCCCTGGCTGGAGTGGGAGGGGGGTGGAACATCCCAGTAGTGTAGGGGCAGATAGGGGGAGCAGTCTGGGTAGTGCTAGGAGCTCATTGGGTGCTGGTCACCTGAGCTCACACATAGAGGGAGTATATAAGGTGGGAACCATCTTAGATCAGGGTCAGTCAGTCAGTCTGTCAGTCTTTGGTAGAGTGAGTCAGAAGAAGAGAGCAGAGGAGGAGAGCAGCTCCAAGGCCCAGAGAGAGAGAGGAGAAAGAAGGACCCAGAGGGGGAGAAGAGAGAACTCCAAGAAACCAAGATTAGATCAGAGGGTGAAGAGATGGCACAAGGGTACCGGATCCCAAGCTGGTGGAGGGCACTAATCCTTAGCCAGAGACCGGAGGTCGTGGGCAGGATCTGCCACGACCACCCACTAAATCCACCCGGAAGGCAAACCAAGAATAGGGTCAGGGAACCCAGAGACAAGGGTTTACCAACAAGAGGCCCGAGGGAGCCGGACTTAGGTGGATCCCTGGTGGGGAAGGCCAGAGAGAAGGAACGTCAGAAAGGGAGCTCAGGATCACGCTCCAGAATTACTTGGGAGTTGGCCGAGTCCAGGACCTGGTGGACGCAGCACGGCTCGGGTGGTCACTCAAGGCCGGAGTGACCAGCATAACAGCAGTAAGTAAAGACCCTGAACTGCACAGCCCGACTCTGAGTCTCATTACCATCCTCACTGCACCTCCACAACCACCATCCTCTACACCTGACCCCCTGAGGCTATACCCCTCCCGTTGGGGGTTATACTACCTGAGCTGCACACACACACCACCAGCCTCAGCGGACCCTGCTGCAGCGGCGGCCGTATTGACCGCAAATCAACGGGTGGCGTAGTCGACATTAAAGAACATCTAGTAACATCTATAAGGACTGCCACACACTGAGCTTGACACCCTGGGCACGGACCGGGTCACCGCCACTCGGAGACTACAACCCCCCCCATCTGATCCGGCTCCGGGTAATCCCCCAAACAACACTGGCCCAGGGGGCGCGTCATATCCACGCCAATCTAGTCACCTCACCAGAGAATCAGCTAGAGTGGAGATGCTGGGATATATCCACGCCGATCTAGTCACCTCACCAGTGAATCAGCTAGAGTGGAGATGCTGGGATATATCCAAGATGATCTAGTCACCTCACCAGTGAACCGTCTAGAGTGGAAATGCTGGGATATATCCACGCCGATCTAGTCACCTCAGCAGTGAATCAGCTAGACTGGAGATGCTGGGATATATCCACGCTGATCTAGTCACCTCACCAGTGAATCAGCTAGAGTGGAGATGCTGGGATATATCCACGCCGATCTAGTCACCTCAGCAGTGAATCAGCTAGACTGGAGATGCTGGGATATATCCACGCCGATCTAGTCACCTCACCAGTGAATCAGCTAGAGTGGAGATGCTGGAATATATCCACGCCGATCTAGTCACCTCACCAGTGAATCAGCTAGAATGGAGATGCTGGGATATATCCACGCCGATCTAGTCACCTCACCAGTGAATCAGCTAGAATGGAGATGCAGGGATAAATCCACGCTGATCTAGTCACCTCACCAGAGAACCGTCTAGAGTGGGGATGCTGGGATATATCCACGCCAATCTAGTCACCTCACCAGAGAATCAGCTAGAGTGGAGATGCTGGGATATATCCACGCCGATCTAGTCACCTCACCAGTGAATCAGCTAGAGTGGAGATGCTGGGATATATCCACGCTGATCTAGTCACCTCACCAGTGAACCGTCTAGAGTGGAGATGCTGGGATATATCCACGCCGCTCTAGTCACCTCAGCAGTGAATCAGCTAGACTGGAGATGCTGGGATATATCCACGCCGATCTAGTCACCTCACCAGTGAATCAGCTAGAGTGGAGATGCTGGAATATATCCACGTCGATCTAGTCACCTCACCAGTGAATCAGCTAGAATGGAGATGCTGGGATATATCCACGCCGATCTAGTCACCTCACCAGTGAATCAGCTAGAATGGAGATGCAGGGATATATCCACGCTGATCTAGTCACCTCACCAGTCAACCGTCTAGAGTGGGGATGCTGGGATATATCCACGCCAATCTAGTCACCTCACCAGAAAATCAGCTAGAGTGGAGATGCTGGGATATATCCACGCTGATCTAGTCACCTCACCAGTGAATAGTCTAGAATGGAGATGCTGGGATATATCCACGCCGATCTAGTCACCTCACCAGTGAATCAGCTAGAGTGGAGATGCTGGGATATATCCACGCCGATCTAGTCACCTCACCAGTGAATCAGCTAGAGTGGGGATGCTGGGATATATCCACGCTGATCTAGTCACCTCACCAGTGAATCGTCTAGAGTGGAGATGCTGGAATATATCCACGCCGATCTAGTCACCTCAGCAGTGAATCAGCTAGAGTGGAGATGCTGGGATATATCCTCGCCGATCTAGTCACCTCACCAGTGAATCAGCTAGAGTGGAAATGCTGGGATATATCCACGCCGATCTAGTCACCTCACCAGTGAATCAGCTAGAGTGGAGATGCTGGGATATATCCATGCCGATCTAGTCACCTCACCAGTGAATCAGCTAGATTGGAGATGCTGGGATATTTCCACGCCGATCTAGTCACCTCACCAGTGAATCAGCTAGAGTGGGGATGCTGGGATATATCCGCACCGATCTAGTCACCTCACCAGTGAATCAGCTAGAGTGGAGATGCTGGGATATATCCACGCTGATCTAGTCACCTCACCAGTGAATCAGCTAGAGTGGGGATGCTGGGATATATCCACGCCGATCTAGTCACCTCACCAGTGAATCAGCTAGAATGGAGATGCTGGGATATATCCTCGCCGATCTAGTCACCTCACCAGTGAATCAGCTAGAGTGGGGATGCTGGGATATATCCACGCCGATCTAGTGACCTCACCAGTGAATCAGCTAGGGTGGAGATGCTGGAATATATCCACGCCGATCTAGTCACCTCACCAGTGAACCGTCTAGAGTGGAGATGCTGGGATATATCCACGCTGATATAGTCACCTCAGCAGTGAATCAGCTAGAATGGAGATGCTGGAATATATCCTCGCCGATCTAGTCACCTCACCAGTGAACCGTCTAGAGTGGAGATGCTGGGATATATCCTCGCCGATCTAGTCACCTCACCAGTGAATCGTCTAGAATGGAGATGCTGGAATATATCCTCGCTGATCTAGTCACCTCACCAGTGAATCAGCTAGAGTGGAGATGCTGGGATATATCCACGCTGATCTAGTCACTTCACCAGTGAATCAGATAGAGTGGAGATGCTGGGATATATCCACGCCGATCTAGTCACCTCACCAGTGAATCAGCTAGAATGGAGATGCTGGGATATATCCACGCCGATCTAGTCACCTCACCAGTGAATCAGCTAGAGTGGAGATGCTGGGATATATCCACGCCGATCTAGTCACCTCAGCAGTGAATCAGCTAGAATGGAGATGCTGGGATATATCCACGCCGATCTAGTCACCTCACCAGTGAATCAGCTAGAGTGGAGATGCTGGGATATATCCACGCTGATCTAGTCACCTCACCAGTGAATCAGCTAGAGTGGAGATGCTGGGATATATCCACGCTGATCTAGTCACCTCACCAGTGAATCAGCTAGAATGGAGATGCTGGGATATATCCACGCCGATCTAGTCACCTCACCAGTGAATCAGCTAGAGTGGAGATGCTGGGATATATCCACGCCGATCTAGTCACCTCACCAGTGAATCAGCTAGAGTGGAGATGCTGGGATATATCCACGCCGATCTAGTCACCTCACCAGTGAATCAGCTAGAATGGAGATGCTGGGATATATCCACGCCGATATAGTCACCTCACCAGTGAATCAGCTAGAGTGGAGATGCTGGGATATATCCACTCTGATCTAGTCACCTCACCAGTGAATCAGCTAGAGTGGAGATGCTGGGATATATCCACGCCGATCTAGTCACCTCACCAGTGAATCAGTTAGAATAGAGATGCTGGGATATATCCACGCCGATCTAGTCACCTCACCAGTGAATCAGCTAGAGTGGAGATGCTGGGATATATCCACGCCGATCTAGTCACCTCACCAGTGAATCAGCTAGAGTGGAGATACTGGGATATATCCTCGCCGATCTAGTCACCTCACCAGTGAATCAGCTAGAATGGAGATGCTGGGATATATCCACGCCGATCTAGTCACCTCACCAGTGAATCAGCTAGAGTGGAGATGCTGGGATATATCCACGCCGATCTAGTCACCTCACCAGTGAATCAGCTAGAATGGAGATGCTGGGATATATCCACGCCGATCTAGTCACCTCACCAGTGAATCAGCTAGAGTGGAGATGCTGGGATATATCCACGCCGATCTATTCACCTCACCAGTGAATCAGCTAGAATGGAGATGCTGGGATATATCCACGCCGATCTAGTCACCTCACCAGTGAATCAGCTAGAGTGGAGATGCTGGGATATATCCACGCCGATCTAGTCACCCCACCAGTGAATCAGCTAGAGTGGAGATTCTGGGATATATCCTCGCCGATCTAGTCACCTCACCAGTGAATCCTCTAGAATGGAGATGCTGGGATATATCCACACCGATCTAGTCACCTCAGCAGTGAATCAGCTAGAATGGAGATGCTGGGATATATCCACGCCGATCTAGTCACCTCAGCAGTGAATCAGCTAGAATGGAGATGCTGGGATATATCCACGCCGATCTAGTCACCTCACCAGTGAATCAGCTAGAGTGGAGATGCTGGGATATATTCACGCCGATCTAGTCACCTCAGCAGTGAATCAGCTAGAGTGGAGATGGGGGGATATATCCACGCCGATCTAGTCACCTCACCAGTGAATCAGCTAGAGTGGAGATGCTGGGATATATCCACGCCGATCTGGTCACCTCACCAGTGAATCCTCTAGAATGGAGATGCTGGGATATATCCACGCCGATCTAGTAACCTCACCAGTGAACCGTCTAGACTGGAGATGCTGGAATATATCCACGCCGATCTAGTCACCTCAGCAGTGAATCAGCTAGAGTGGAGATGCTGGGATATATCCTCGCCGATCTAGTCACCTCACCAGTGAATCGTCTAGAGTGGAGATGCTGGGATATATCCACGCTGATCTAGTCACCTCACCAGTTAATCAGCTAGAGTGGAGATGCTGGGATATATCCACGCTGATCTAGTCACCTCACCAGTTAATCAGCTAGAGTGGAGATGCGGGGATATATCCACGCTGATCTAGTCACCTCACCAGTGAATCGTCTAGAGTGGAGATGCTGGGATATATCCACGCCGATCTAGTCACCTCAGTAGTGAATCAGCTAGACTGGAGATGCTGGAATATATCCACGGCGATCTAGTCACCTCAGCAGTGAATCAGCTAGATTGGAGATGCTGGAATATATCCACGCTGATCTAGTCACGTCACCAGTGAATCAGCTAGACTGGAGATGCTGGGATATATCCATGCCGATCTAGTCACCTCAGCAGTGAATCGTCTAGAGTGGAGATGCTGGGATATATCCACGCTGATCTAGTCACCTCACCAGTGAATCGTCTAGAGTGGAGATGCTGGGATATATCCACGCTGATCTAGTCACCTCACTAGTGAATCCTCTAGAATGGAGATGCTGGGATATATCCATGCCGATCTAGTAACCTCACCAGTGAACCGTCTAGACTGGAGATGCTGGGATATATTCACG
Source organism: Phyllobates terribilis (assembly GCF_046119375.1). Classification (NCBI taxonomy): domain Eukaryota; kingdom Metazoa; phylum Chordata; class Amphibia; order Anura; family Dendrobatidae; genus Phyllobates; species Phyllobates terribilis. Next base: position 319,312,724 of record NW_027362764.1, on the reverse strand, counting down.
CTGATCTAGTCACCTCACCAGTGAATCAGCTAGAATGGAGATGCTGGGATATTTCCAGCCAATCTAGTCAACTCACCAGAGAATCAGCTAGAGTGGAGATGCTGGGATATATCCACGCCGATCTAGTCACCTCACCAGTGACTCAGCTAGAGTGGAGATGCTGGGATATATCTACGCTGATCTAGTCACCTCACCAGTGAATCAGCTAGAGTGGAGATGCTGGGATATATCCACGCTGATCTAGTCACCTCACCAGTGAATCGTCTAGAGTGGAGATGCTGGGATATATCCACGCCGATCTAGTCACCTCACCAGTGAATCAGCTAGAGTGGAGATGCTGGGATATATCCACGCTGATCTAGTCACCTCAGCAGTGAATCAGCTAGAGTGGAGATGGTGGGATATATCCTCGCCGATCTAGTCACCTCACCAGTGAATTGTCTTGAGTGGAGATGCTGGGATATATCCACGCTGATCTAGTCACCTCACCAGTGAATCGTCTAGAGTGGAGATGCTGGGATATATCCACGCTCATCTAGTCACCTCACCAGTGAATCGTCTAGAGTGGAGATGCTGGGATATATCCACGCCGATCTAGTCACCTCAGCAGTGAATCAGCTAGACTGGAGATGCTGGAATATATCCACGCCGATCTAGTCACCTCACCAGTGAATCAGCTAGACTGGAGATGCTGGAATATATCCACGCTGATCTAGTCACCTCACCAGTGAATCGTCTAGAGTGCAGATCCTGGGATATATCCGCCGATCTAGTCACCTCACCAGTGAATCAGCTAGAGTGGAGATGCTGGGATATATCCACGCTGATCTAGTCACCTCACCAGTTAATCAGCTAGAGTGGAGATGCGGGGATATATCCACGCTGATCTAGTCACCTCACCAGTGAATCGTCTAGAGTGGAGATGCTGGGATATATCTACGCCAATCTAGTCACCTCAGCAGTGAATCAGCTAGACTGGAGATGCTGGAATATATCCACGCCGATCTAGTCACCCCACCAGTGAATCAGCTAGAGTGGAGATTCTGGGATATATCCTCGCCGATCTAGTCACCTCACCAGTGAATCCTCTAGAATGGAGATGCTGGGATATATCCACACCGATCTAGTCACCTCAGCAGTGAATCAGCTAGAATGGAGATGCTGGGATATATCCACGCCGATCTAGTCACCTCAGCAGTGAATCAGCTAGAAAGGAGATGCTGGGATATATCCACGCCGATCTAGTCACCTCACCAGTGAATCAGCTAGAGTGGAGATGCTGGGATATATTCACGCCGATCTAGTCACCTCAGCAGTGAATCAGCTAGAGTGGAGATGGGGGGATATATCCACGCCGATCTAGTCACCTCACCAGTGAATCAGCTAGAGTGGAGATGCTGGGATATATCCACGCCGATCTGGTCACCTCACCAGTGAATCCTCTAGAATGGAGATGCTGGGATATATCCACGCCGATCTAGTAACCTCACCAGTGAACCGTCTAGACTGGAGATGCTGGAATATATCCACGCCGATCTAGTCACCTCAGCAGTGAATCAGCTAGAGTGGAGATGCTGGGATATATCCTCGCCGATCTAGTCACCTCACCAGTGAATCGTCTAGAGTGGAGATGCTGGGATATATCCACGCTGATCTAGTCACCTCACCAGTTAATCAGCTAGAGTGGAGATGCTGGGATATATCCACGCTGATCTAGTCACCTCACCAGTTAATCAGCTAGAGTGGAGATGCGGGGATATATCCACGCTGATCTAGTCACCTCACCAGTGAATCGTCTAGAGTGGAGATGCTGGGATATATCCACGCCGATCTAGTCACCTCAGTAGTGTGAATCAGCTAGACTGGAGATGCTGGAATATATCCACGGCGATCTAGTCACCTCAGCAGTGAATCAGCTAGATTGGAGATGCTGGAATATATCCACGCTGATCTAGTCACGTCACCAGTGAATCAGCTAGACTGGAGATGCTGGGATATATCCATGCCGATCTAGTCACCTCAGCAGTGAATCGTCTAGAGTGGAGATGCTGGGATATATCCACGCTGATCTAGTCACCTCACCAGTGAATCGTCTAGAGTGGAGATGCTGGGATATATCCACGCTGATCTAGTCACCTCACTAGTGAATCCTCTAGAATGGAGATGCTGGGATATATCCATGCCGATCTAGTAACCTCACCAGTGAACCGTCTAGACTGGAGATGCTGGGATATATTCACGCTGATCTAGTCACCTCACCAGTGAATCAGCTAGAATGGAGATGCTGGGATATTTCCAGCCAATCTAGTCAACTCACCAGAGAATCAGCTAGAGTGGAGATGCTGGGATATATCCACGCCGATCTAGTCACCTCACCAGTGACTCAGCTAGAGTGGAGATGCTGGGATATATCTACGCTGATCTAGTCACCTCACCAGTGAATCAGCTAGAGTGGAGATGCTGGGATATATCCACGCTGATCTAGTCACCTCACCAGTGAATCGTCTAGAGTGGAGATGCTGGGATATATCCACGCCGATCTAGTCACCTCACCAGTGAATCAGCTAGAGTGGAGATGCTGGGATATATCCACGCTGATCTAGTCACCTCAGCAGTGAATCAGCTAGAGTGGAGATGGTGGGATATATCCTCGCCGATCTAGTCACCTCACCAGTGAATTGTCTTGAGTGGAGATGCTGGGATATATCCACGCTGATCTAGTCACCTCACCAGTGAATCGTCTAGAGTGGAGATGCTGGGATATATCCACGCTGATCTAGTCACCTCACCAGTGAATCGTCTAGAGTGGAGATGCTGGGATATATCCACGCCGATCTAGTCACCTCAGCAGTGAATCAGCTAGACTGGAGATGCTGGAATATATCCACGCCGATCTAGTCACCTCACCAGTGAATCAGCTAGACTGGAGATGCTGGAATATATCCACGCTGATCTAGTCACCTCACCAGTGAATCGTCTAGAGTGCAGATCCTGGGATATATCCGCCGATCTAGTCACCTCACCAGTGAATCAGCTAGAGTGGAGATGCTGGGATATATCCACGCTGATCTAGTCACCTCACCAGTTAATCAGCTAGAGTGGAGATGCTGAGATATATCCACGCTGATCTAGTCACCTCACCAGTGAATCGTCTAGAGTGGAGATGCTGGGATATATCCACGCCGATCTAGTCACCTCAGCAGTGAATCAGCTAGACTGGAGATGCTGGGATATATCCACGCTGATCTAGTCACCTCACCAGTGAATCGTCTAGAGTGGACATGCTGGGATATATCCACGCCGATCTAGTCACCTCAGCAGTGAATCAGCTAGACTGGAGATGCTGGAATATATCCACGCCGATCTAGTCACCTCACCAGTGAATCAGCTAGAGTGGAGATGCTGGAACATATCCACGCCGATCTAGTCACCTCACCAGTGAATCAGCTAGAATGGAGATGCTGGGATATATCCACGCCAATCTAGTCACCTCACCAGAGAATCAGCTAGAGTGGAGATGCTGGGATATATCCACGCCGATCTAGTCACCTCACCAGTGAATCAGCTAGAGTGGAGATGCTGGGATATATCCACGCCGATCTAGTCACCTCACCAGTGAATCAGCTAGAGTGGAGATGATGGGATATATCCACGCTGATCTAGTCACCTCACCAGTTAATCAGCTAGAGTGGAGATGCGGGGATATATGCACGCTGATCTAGTCACCTCACCAGTGAATCGTCTAGAGTGGAGATGCTGGGATATATCCACGCCGATCTAGTCACCTCAGCAGTGAATCAGCTAGACTGGAGATGCTGGGATATATCCACGCCGATCTAGTCACCTCACCAGTGAATCAGCTAGAGTGGAGATGCTGGAATATATCCACGCCGATCTAGTCACCTCACCAGTGAATCAGCTAGAATGGAGATGCTGGGATATTTCCAGCCAATCTAGTCACCTCACCAGAGAATCAGCTAGAGTGGAGATGCTGGGATATATCCACGCCGATCTAGTCACCTCACCAGTGACTCAGCTAGAGTGGAGATGCTGGGATATATCCACGCCGATCTAGTCACCTCACCAGTGAATCAGCTAGAGTGGAGATGCTGGGATATATCCACGCTGATCTAGTCACCTCACCAGTGAATCTTCTAGAGTGGAGATGCTGGGATATATCCACGCCGATCTAGTCACCTCAGCAGTGAATCAGCTAGACTGGAGATGCTGGGATATATCCACGCCGATCTAGTCACCTCACCAGTGACTCAGCTAGAGTGGAGATGCTGGGATATATCCATGCCGATCTAGTCACCTCAGCAGTGAATCAGCTAGACTGGAGATGCTGGGATATATCCACACCAATCTAGTCACCTCACCAGTGAATCGTCTAGAGTGGAGATGCTGGGATATATCCACGCCGATCTAGTCACCTCACCAGTGAATCAGCTAGAATGGAGATGCTGGGATATATCCACGCCAATCTAGTCACCTCACCAGTGAATCGTCTAGAGTGGAGATGCTGGGATATATCCACGCTGATCTAGTCACCTCACCAGTTAATCAGCTAGAGTGGAGATGCGGGGATATATCCACGCTGATCTAGTCACCTCACCAGTGAATCGTCTAGAGTGGAGATGCTGGGATATATCCACGCCGATCTAGTCACCTCAGCAGTGAATCAGCTAGACTGGAGATGCTGGAATATATCCACGCCGATCTAGTCACCTCACCAGTGAATCAGCTAGACTGGAGATGCTGGAATATATCCACGCTGATCTAGTCACCTCACCAGTGAATCGTCTAGAGTGGAGATGCTGGGATATATCCGCCGATCTAGTCACCTCACCAGTGAATCAGCTAGAGTGGAGATGCTGGGAAATATCCACGCTGATCTAGTCACCTCACCAGTTAATCAGCTAGAGTGGAGATGCGGGGATATATCCACGCTGATCTAGTCACCACACCAGTGAATCGTCTAGAGTGGAGATGCTGGGATATATCCACGCCGATCTAGTCACCTCAGCAGTGAATCAGCTAGACTGGAGATGCTGGAATATATCCACACCGATCTAGTCACCTCACCAGTGAATCAGCTAGACTGGAGATGCTGGAATATATCCACGCTGATCTAGTCACCTCACCAGTGAATCGTCTAGAGTGGAGATGCTGGGATATATCCACGCCAATCTAGTCACCTCACCAGTGAATCAGCTAGAGTGGAGATGCTGGGATATATCCACGCTTATCTAGTCACCTCACCAGTTAATCAGCTATAGTGGAGATGCGGGGATATATCCACACTGATCTAGTCACCTCACCCGTGAATCGTCTAGAGTGGAGATGCTGGGATATATCCACGCAGATCTAGTCACCTCAGCAGTGAATCAGCTAGACTGGAGATGCTGGGATATATCCACGCCGATCTAGTCATCTCACCAGTGAATCAGCTAGAATGGAGATGCTGGGATATATCCACGCCAATCTAGTCACCTCACCAGAGAATCAGCTAGAGTGGAGATGCTGGGATATATCCACGCCGATCTAGTCACCTCAGCAGTGAATCAGCTAGACTGGAGATGCTGGAATATATCCACGCCGATCTAGTCACCTCAGCAGTGAATCAGCTAGATTGGAGATGCTGGAATATATCCACGCTGATCTAGTCACCTCATCAGTGAATCAGCTAGACTGGAGATGCTGGGATATATCCATGCCGATCTAGTCACCTCAGCAGTGAATCGTCTAGAGTGGAGATGCTGGGATATATCCACGCTGATCTAGTCACCTCACCAGTGAATCGTCTAGAGTGGAGATGCTGGGATATATCCACGCTGATCTAGTCAACTCACTAGTGAATCCTCTAGAATGGAGATGCTGGGATATATCCATGCCGATCTAGTAACCTCACCAGTGAACCGTCTAGACTGGAGATGCTGGGATATATCCACGCTGATCTAGTCACCTCACCAGTGAATCGTCTAGAGTGGAGATGCTGGAATATATCCACGCCGATCTAGTCACCTCACCAGTGAATCAGCTAGAATGGAGATGCTGGGATATTTCCAGCCAATCTAGTCACCTCACCAGAGAATCAGCTAGAGTGGAGATGCTGGGATATATCCACGCCGATCTAGTCACCTCACCAGTGACTCAGCTAGAGTGGAGATGCTGGGATATATCTACGCTGATCTAGTCACCTCACCAGTGAATCAGCTAGAGTGGAGATGCTGGGATATATCCACGCTGATCTAGTCACCTCACCAGTGAATCGTCTAGAGTGGAGATGCTGGGATATATCCACGCCGATCTAGTCACCTCATCAGTGAATCAGCTAGAGTGGAGATGCTGGGATATATCCACGCTGATCTAGTCACCTCAGCAGTGAATCAGCTAGAGTGGAGATGGTGGGATATATCCTCGCCGATCTAGTCACCTCACCAGTGAATTGTCTTGAGTGGAGATGCTGGGATATATCCACGCTGATCTAGTCACCTCACCAGTGAATCGTCTAGAGTGGAGATGCTGGGATATATCCACGCTGATCTAGTCACCTCACCAGTGAATCGTCTAGAGTGGAGATGCTGGGATATATCCACGCCGATCTAGTCACCTCAGCAGTGAATCAGCTAGACTGGAGATGCTGGAATATATCCACGCCGATCTGGTCACCTCACCAGTGAATCAGCTAGACTGGAGATGCTGGAATATATCCACGCTGATCTAGTCACCTCACCAGTGAATCGTCTAGAGTGCAGATCCTGGGATATATCCGCCGATCTAGTCACCTCACCAGTGAATCAGCTAGAGTGGAGATGCTGGGAAATATGCACGCTGATCTAGTCACCTCACCAGTGAATCAGCTAGAATGGAGATGCTGGGATATTTCCAGCCAATCTAGTCACCTCACCAGAGAATCAGCTAGAGTGGAGATGCTGGGATATATCCACGCCGATCTAGTCACCTCACCAGTGACTCAGCTAGAGTGGAGATGCTGGAATATATCCACGCTGATCTAGTCACCTCACCAGTGAATCGTCTAGAGTGGAGATGCTGGGATATATCCGCCGATCTAGTCACCTCACCAGTGAATCAGCTAGAGTGGAGATGCTGGGAAATATCCACGCTGATCTAGTCACCTCACCAGTTAATCAGCTAGAGTGGAGATGCGGGGATATATCCACGCTGATCTAGTCACCACACCAGTGAATCGTCTAGAGTGGAGATGCTGGGATATATCCACGCCGATCTAGTCACCTCAGCAGTGAATCAGCTAGACTGGAGATGCTGGAATATATCCACACCGATCTAGTCACCTCACCAGTGAATCAGCTAGACTGGAGATGCTGGAATATATCCACGCTGATCTAGTCACCTCACCAGTGAATCGTCTAGAGTGGAGATGCTGGGATATATCCACGCCAATCTAGTCACCTCACCAGTGAATCAGCTAGAGTGGAGATGCTGGGATATATCCACGCTTATCTAGTCACCTCACCAGTTAATCAGCTATAGTGGAGATGCGGGGATATATCCACACTGATCTAGTCACCTCACCCGTGAATCGTCTAGAGTGGAGATGCTGGGATATATCCACGCAGATCTAGTCACCTCAGCAGTGAATCAGCTAGACTGGAGATGCTGGGATATATCCACGCCGATCTAGTCATCTCACCAGTGAATCAGCTAGAATGGAGATGCTGGGATATATCCACGCCAATCTAGTCACCTCACCAGAGAATCAGCTAGAGTGGAGATGCTGGGATATATCCACGCCGATCTAGTCACCTCAGCAGTGAATCAGCTAGACTGGAGATGCTGGAATATATCCACGCCGATCTAGTCACCTCAGCAGTGAATCAGCTAGATTGGAGATGCTGGAATATATCCACGCTGATCTAGTCACCTCATCAGTGAATCAGCTAGACTGGAGATGCTGGGATATATCCATGCCGATCTAGTCACCTCAGCAGTGAATCGTCTAGAGTGGAGATGCTGGGATATATCCACGCTGATCTAGTCACCTCACCAGTGAATCGTCTAGAGTGGAGATGCTGGGATATATCCACGCTGATCTAGTCAACTCACTAGTGAATCCTCTAGAATGGAGATGCTGGGATATATCCATGCCGATCTAGTAACCTCACCAGTGAACCGTCTAGACTGGAGATGCTGGGATATATCCACGCTGATCTAGTCACCTCACCAGTGAATCGTCTAGAGTGGAGATGCTGGAATATATCCACGCCGATCTAGTCACCTCACCAGTGAATCAGCTAGAATGGAGATGCTGGGATATTTCCAGCCAATCTAGTCACCTCACCAGAGAATCAGCTAGAGTGGAGATGCTGGGATATATCCACGCCGATCTAGTCACCTCACCAGTGACTCAGCTAGAGTGGAGATGCTGGGATATATCTACGCTGATCTAGTCACCTCACCAGTGAATCAGCTAGAGTGGAGATGCTGGGATATATCCACGCTGATCTAGTCACCTCACCAGTGAATCGTCTAGAGTGGAGATGCTGGGATATATCCACGCCGATCTAGTCACCTCATCAGTGAATCAGCTAGAGTGGAGATGCTGGGATATATCCACGCTGATCTAGTCACCTCAGCAGTGAATCAGCTAGAGTGGAGATGGTGGGATATATCCTCGCCGATCTAGTCACCTCACCAGTGAATTGTCTTGAGTGGAGATGCTGGGATATATCCACGCTGATCTAGTCACCTCACCAGTGAATCGTCTAGAGTGGAGATGCTGGGATATATCCACGCTGATCTAGTCACCTCACCAGTGAATCGTCTAGAGTGGAGATGCTGGGATATATCCACGCCGATCTAGTCACCTCAGCAGTGAATCAGCTAGACTGGAGATGCTGGAATATATCCACGCCGATCTGGTCACCTCACCAGTGAATCAGCTAGACTGGAGATGCTGGAATATATCCACGCTGATCTAGTCACCTCACCAGTGAATCGTCTAGAGTGCAGATCCTGGGATATATCCGCCGATCTAGTCACCTCACCAGTGAATCAGCTAGAGTGGAGATGCTGGGAAATATGCACGCTGATCTAGTCACCTCACCAGTGAATCAGCTAGAATGGAGATGCTGGGATATTTCCAGCCAATCTAGTCACCTCACCAGAGAATCAGCTAGAGTGGAGATGCTGGGATATATCCACGCCGATCTAGTCACCTCACCAGTGACTCAGCTAGAGTGGAGATGCTGGGATATATCTACGCTGATCTAGTCACCTCACCAGTGAATCAGCTAGAGTGGAGATGCTGGGATATATCCACGCTGATCTAGTCACCTCACCAGTGAATCGTCTAGAGTGGAGATGCTGGGATATATCCACGCCGATCTAGTCACCTCATCAGTGAATCAGCTAGAGTGGAGATGCTGGGATATATCCACGCTGATCTAGTCACCTCAGCAGTGAATCAGCTAGAGTGGAGATGGTGGGATATATCCTCGCCGATCTAGTCACCTCACCAGTGAATTGTCTTGAGTGGAGATGCTGGGATATATCCACGCTGATCTAGTCACCTCACCAGTGAATCGTCTAGAGTGGAGATGCTGGGATATATCCACGCTGATCTAGTCACCTCACCAGTGAATCGTCTAGAGTGGAGATGCTGGGATATATCCACGCCGATCTAGTCACCTCAGCAGTGAATCAGCTAGACTGGAGATGCTGGAATATATCCACGCCGATCTGGTCACCTCACCAGTGAATCAGCTAGACTGGAGATGCTGGAATATATCCACGCTGATCTAGTCACCTCACCAGTGAATCGTCTAGAGTGCAGATCCTGGGATATATCCGCCGATCTAGTCACCTCACCAGTGAATCAGCTAGAGTGGAGATGCTGGGATATATGCACGCTGATCTAGTCACCTCACCAGTTAATCAGCTAGAGTGGAGATGCGGGGATATATCCACGCTGATCTAGTCACCTCACCAGTGAATCGTCTAGAGTGGAGATGCTGGGATATATCCACGCCAATCTAGTCACCTCAGCAGTGAATCAGCTAGACTGGAGATGCTGGAATATATCCACGCCGATCTAGTCACCTCACCAGTGAATCAGCTAGACTGGAGATGCTGGAACATATCCACGCCGATCTAGTCACCTCACCAGTGAATCAGCTAGAATGGAGATGCTGGGATATATCCACGCCAATCTAGTCACCTCACCAGAGAATCAGCTAGAGTGGAGATGCTGGGATATATCCACGCCGATCTAGTCACCTCACCAGTGAATCAGCTAGAGTGGAGATGCTGGGATATATCCACGCCGATCTAGTCACCTCACCAGTGAATCAGCTAGAGTGGAGATGCTGGGATATATCCACGCTGATCTAGTCACCTCACCAGTTAATCAGCTAGAGTGGAGATGCGGGGATATATGCACGCTGATCTAGTCACCTCACCAGTGAATCGTCTAGAGTGGAGATGCTGGGATATATCCACGCCGATCTAGTCACCTCAGCAGTGAATCAGCTAGACTGGAGATGCTGGGATATATCCACGCCGATCTAGTCACCTCACCAGTGAATCAGCTAGAGTGGAGATGCTGGAATATATCCACGCCGATCTAGTCACCTCACCAGTGAATCAGCTAGAATGGAGATGCTGGGATATTTCCAGCCAATCTAGTCACCTCACCAGAGAATCAGCTAGAGTGGAGATGCTGGGATATATCCACGCCGATCTAGTCACCTCACCAGTGGCTCAGCTAGAGTGGAGTTGCTGGGATATATCCACGCCGATCTAGTCACCTCACCAGTGAATCAGCTAGAGTGGAGATGCTGGGATATATCCACGCTGATCTAGTCACCTCACCAGTGAATCGTCTAGAGTGGAGATGCTGGGATACATCCACGCCGATCTAGTCACCTCAGCAGTGAATCAGCTAGACTGGAGATGCTGGGATATATCCACGCCGATCTAGTCACCTCACCAGTGAATCAGCTAGAGTGGAGATGCTGGGATATATCCACACCAATCTAGTCACCTCACCAGTGAATCGTCTAGAGTGGAGATGCTGGGATATATCCATGCCGATCTAGTCACCTCACCAGTGAATCAGCTAGAGTGGAGATGCTGGGATATATCCACGCTGATCTAATCACCTCACCAGTGAATCAGCTAGAGTGGAGATGCTGGGATATATCCACACCAATCTAGTCACCTCACCAGTGAATCGTCTAGAGTGGAGATGCTGGGATATATCCATGCCGATCTAGTCACCTCACCAGTGAATCAGCTAGAGTGGAGATGCTGGGATATATCCACGCTGATCTATTCACCTCACCAGTGAATCGTCTAGAGTGGAGATGCTGGGATATATCCACGCCGATCTAGTCACCTCAGCAGTGAATCAGCTAGACTGGAGATGCTGGGATATATCCACGCCGATCTAGTCACCTCACCAGTGAATCAGCTAGAGTGGAGATGCTGGGATATATCCACACCAATCTAGTCACCTCACCAGTGAATCGTCTAGAGTGGAGATGCTGGGATATATCCATGCCGATCTAGTCACCTCAGCAGTGAATCAGCTAGACTGGAGATGCTGGGATATATCCACACCAATCTAGTCACCTCACCAGTGAATCGTCTAGAGTGGAGATGCTGGGATATATCCACGCCGATCTAGTCACCTCACCAGTGAATCAGCTAGAATGGAGATGCTGGGATATATCCACGCCAATCTAGTCCCCTCACCAGTGAATCGCCTAGAGTGGAGATGCTGGGATATATCCACGCTGATCTAGTCACCTCACCAGTTAATCAGCTAGAGTGGAGATGCGGGGATATATCCACGCTGATCTAGTCACCTCACCAGTGAATCGTCTAGAGTGGAAATGCTGGGATATATCCACGCCGATCTAGTCACCTCAGCAGTGAATCAGCTAGACTGGAGATGCTGGAATATATCCACGCTGATCTAGTCACTAGAGATGAGCGTTGTTCTACTCGAACTGTTCGCCAATCTCAAATTCGAGCTGTTTTGGGCGGTGTTCGAGCCGGTCGGCGAACATGAACAATTTGAGAAAAATTCGGCTGTTCGAGGTTATGTTCGATAACTGTTCGTGCACCAAAATCATAACTGGATTTTTTCTCAGTAATGATGAAAATTAATGTTAATACGCAGTTTGAGTGTACAGCGGGGCGGGGGGAGGGGCAGGGGATGGATCTCTGCAGGAACAATGAAGATCTCCATTTTTTTTTCTCTTTCCCGCATTTGCAGTGGGGAGGTGCAATCTGTCAGCCTATCAGCAGCGCACACACGGAGCGAAGTGCTTTTTTTCACACAAGCAAGGGCATGTGTGATTGGCAGTGTATGTCACATGTCCTTGCCCTATAAGACCAAGCCATTTTCCCCGTCGCCACCATTTTCTCACTGCTGCAGCTGCGTGTTAGACGGCACCGCTGTTGCTGTGTGCGCTATACCTTGTTAATTTCAAGCCAATTTTCGCACAAATATACAGATAGCTTGGGAGTAGGGAATAGTTGTGATTGCAGTCCTTTTAAGGACTAGGTTACAGCATTTCCTACGACTTTTATCAGGCAGGTCTGTGCTCTTAAATAGATAGATTGTGGGAGTAAAGACTAATTGTAATTGGAGTCCTTTTCAGGACTAGGTTACATCAGTTCCTATCAGTTTTTGCCAGGCAGGTCTGTGCCAGTGCTGTGCAAGTTTTTTTCACAGCATTTGGCTGAATCTAGCAAAGCTAATCCTTTTTGGCCTATTGCAGAGTGTGTTAGTCAGTGGAGTAGCCTATCTGTGTTGCAAGATATACCACCTGTGTATAGAATACCAATTTTTTTACTGCACCTAGTGAAGTAAAATCTTTTGGGCATAGCATCATTCTATTAGTCCATCTATACTGACCTCCATCAGGTTGCAAACTGAATATAATTTTTTTCTGCATCTAGCTCTGAAAAAATATTTGGGCTTCTAGCAGTGTGTGGGACTTGGTCTATTAGTCCATCTATACTGACCTCCATCAGGTTGCAAATTAAAAATAATTTTTTTCTTCATTTATCTCTGAAAAAATATTTGGGCTTCTAGCAGCGTGTGGGACTTGTTCTATTAGTCCATCTATACTGACCTCCATCAGGTTGCAAATTAAAAATAATTTTTTTCTGCATCTAGCTCTGAAAAAATATTTGGGCTTCTAGCAGTGTGTGGGACTTGGTCTATTAGTCCATCTATACTGACCTCCATCAGGTTGCAAATTAAAAATAATTTTTTTCTGCATCTAGCTCTGAAAAAATATTTGGGCTTCTAGCAGTGTGTGGGACTTGGTCTATTAGTCCATCTATACTGACCTCCATCAGGTTGCAAATTGAATAAAAAAAATTTCTGCATCTAGCTCTGAAAAAATATTTGGGCTTCTAGCAGTGTGTGGGACTTGGTCTATTAGTCCATCTATACTGACCTCCATCAGGTTGCAAATTGAATAAAAAAAATTTCTGCATCTAGCTCTGAAAAAATATTTGGGCTTCTAGCGGTGTGTGGGACTTGGTCTATTAGTCCATCTATACTGACCTCCATCAGGTTGCAAATTAAAAATAATTTTTTTCTGCATCTAACCTAGCCAATAGTTTTGGCCTAATACCACAGTTTGGCCACTCAGCTCTGCTCGGTTACCATCCATTGTTTTTTTGTGCAAACAACTCCAGAGTTGTGAATTAGTTAACCACCAAAATGAGTGGAAAAAGGCCTGCTGCTGGTGGAAAGGGGAATAGACGTGTTGGGAAGGGGAAAAAAGGTTGTGTCCGTGGGGTAGGTGCAGAAGAAAGACCATCTTCCAGCCAAACTAAAATGTCTACTTCTTTTAGCGGACAATGTGATAAGATCCCTTTCTTACGGCCACGCCAATCGCTACAAATTCCAGATGAGGCACAAAAACAGCAGGTGCTTCAACGGATATCAAGTGCTCCTTTAAGTGGGCTCTCCTCCACATCAACTTCAACATCACAAATACTCCAGTCCTCAAAGGTGTCACCCAAATCGCACTTGCTTCCTCACAGCTCCCAAATCTCCAGCTGCCCGTCTGAGTATGAGGTAGAACAGATGGTTGAGTCTGCAGAGCTGTTTACTCATACTATAGCCTGGGAATCAGAGGTCGACTCCAGCGCTTCTGTGAATCCAGACGAGGAAATGATCTGCACTGATGCCCAGAATCTTTATGAGTCGGATCCAGGACCAGACGCAGAAGGTTCTGACCATAATGTAGACCCTCATTCCCAAACTGTAACTCCTGTTGGTGGAGACAATGAGGAAGACGATGATAAGACTCAAATACCTGATTGGAGCGACAACTTTAGTTTTTTGTCAGGGCAGGAACAGGTTGGCTCTGAGGACGACGGGTGTGATAACGCACAGGGTGATGATGATGAGGTCGGAGATCCCACTTACTGTCAACCCACAGTCAGCCAAGAGATGAGGTCAGCAGAGGAGGTGGAGGAAGATGCTAGTGACGACGAGGTCAGGTTGCGCCTTCCTGGACAGAGACGTAGTACTGGAAGCACGTCAACAACTGCATCCTCAAACACAACTCTGCCTCTCACCACAAGTCGTGGTGGCTCTTCAGGTCGCATGGGTGCTAAGCCTTGCATAGCCTGGGCATTTTTTCAGATCGATAAAGATGACCCAACTCGTGTTATCTGTAACATTTGTCAGCAAAAGCTAAGTAGAGGCCAAAAAATACATAGTTTGAGTACTTCATGCATAAACCGGCACATGGACATGAAGCATAAGTTGCAGTGGGAAGCTCAGTGTGCTACAATGCGGTCTAGCCGGCCGGGCCAACCACCGTCTGCCATATCTTGTGCATCCGCGGCCTCTTCATCCTCTGTGACTGGGGGGACAGCAGTCACACCTGTTTTGGGGCGCAGACCTGCCACCTCTTTACCCGCAACAGCCAGCGTGATTGGCAGGTCATCATTTTCTTTGGAGGTGGTAACACCAGCTGGTCTTGAGCGCTGTCCGACATCGATAGCACCACCTTTGGATCAAGGCAACCTAACATGTCCGCCTGCATCTTCCTCACAGACCGGCAGTTTGCCGGGGACACCCTTATCAACCCCGTCTAAGCACAATAGCCAGCCCTCGGTCCCTCAGATGTGGACAAGTAAAAGACCATTTCCTCCTAGCCATGAGAAAGCTAAGAGGTTGAATTTCACCATCTGCAAGCTCTTGGCTACAGAAATGCTGCCTTTCCGCCTGGTGGACACAGAGGATTTTCGAGACCTTATGTCCGTCGCAGTGCCCCAGTACCAGATGCCCAGTCGGCACTACTTCTCAAAGAAAGGTGTGCCTGCGCTCCACCAGCATGTCGCACACAACATCACCGCTTCTTTGAGAAACTCTGTGTGTGACAGGGTGCATTTCACCACAGACACTTGGACGAGTAGGCATGGACAGGGGCGTTACATGTCGCTGACTGGGCACTGGGTAACTATGGTGACAGCAGGACAAGGGGCTGCTGTCCAAGTCTTGCCGTCCCCACGAGTTGTGCGTCAATCCTCTTTATGTCATTTTTCCTCCACTGCTTCTGCCTCCTCAACCTCCTCTCGGTCTTCCACCTGCACCCAAAGCCTGTCTGGTCATGCCACAAGCTTTCTAACTGCGCAGAAGGGATCCTGCACACCTCCTTACTATGCTGGCAGTAGGGCTCAACGTCATCAGGCGGTTTTTACATTGAAATGTCTGGGAAATGTGAGTCACACAGCTGAGGAGTTGTGGTCAGCTCTGGAGAACCAATTTCATGAATGGTTGTCTCCACTGGACCTGAAACCAGGGAAGGCCGTGTGCGACAATGCTGCAAACCTGGGTGCGGCCCTTCGCCGGGGCAATGTCACACACGTGCCTTGTATGGCTCACGTGTTGAACCTGGTTGTCCAGCAATTTTTAGCCCACTATCCCAGACTAGATGGCCTTCTGCAGAGGGCACGGTCGCTGTGTGCTCACTTCCGCCGTTCGCATCCCGCAGCTCAGCGACTTACATCTCTACAGAAGTCGTTGGGCCTGCCACTTCACCGGCTAAAATGCGATGTGCCTACCCGGTGGAATTCAACTCTGCACATGTTGCAGCGACTGTGGCAGCACCAACAAGCCCTGGTGCAATACGTTCTGACGTATAGCCTGGGCCAACGAGATTCAGAGGTGGGGCAAATCACGCTGGAGGAGTGGTCTCAGATCAGGGACCTATGCACCCTTCTGCACAGTTTTGAAATGGCGACGAAGATGTTTAGTGCTGACGATGCCATTATCAGCATGACTATTCCGGTGATTTACATGCTGGAGCACATGTTAAACAGAATTCGGAGTCAGGTGGTGGCACAAGAGGAGGTGGAGGAAGTAGAGGAGGAGGAGTTGTATGAGGAAGGGCTAACATCTGCAAGGTCCAGACGGTCGGCAGCACCAGGGCGGCAGGCATGTGAGGGTGGGGGAGATGATTTTACCAGGGCGCATGGTAGCAGCCAAACTAGTGAGGAAGGTGCAGGAGCCCAGGAAGAAGTGGAGGACGAACTGATGGAAGACTCATCAGATGAGGGAGACCTTGATCACATTTCTGTTGTGCGAGGTTGGGGGGAGAGGACAGAGGAAGGAAGCATGATTGTTACCTCGCCACCAACACAACAGGGACTTGGTGCTCCTGGATGCGCAACACACATGAGTGCCTTCTTGCTGCACTACCTGCAACATGACCCTCGAATTGTGAGAATTAGAAATAATCCTGACTACTGGGTTGCCACACTGTTAGATCCCCGGTACAAAAGTAAATTTGCAGAAATTATTCCTGCCATAGAAAGGGATGCACGCATGCAGGAGTATCAGCAGAGACTGTTGCAGAATCTTACATGTGCTTTTCCACAAAATACCAGTGGTGCACGTAGTGAATCTCACAGTTCCAACTTGCCAACCGTGGGACCGTCAAGTGTTCAGCACTCAAACCGTAACAGAACCACAGTATCTGCTGGTAACATCAGTTTTGCGGAATCATTTCACCACTTTTTTAGCCCATCCTTTGCAAGGCCACAGGAGACAAGAAGTCTGACACATAGTCAACGCCTAGAGACGATGGTACAGGAGTATCTCCAAGTAAACATTGAAGCCACGACTGTGTCACTGGACCCTTGCTCTTTTTGGGCTTCCAATCTGGATAAATGGCCGGAGCTAGCCACTTACGCCTTGGAGATCTTGTCATGCCCCGCAGCCAGCGTTCTGTCTGAACGTGTGTTCAGCGCTGCTGGTGGTGTGCTGACAGATAAGCGCACGCGGCTCTCCACTGATAATGTAGACAGACTCACGTTCATAAAGATGAACAAATCATGGATCCGAAACGACTTTTCTACCCCTGTGTCATCCTGGGGAGAGTAAAAGCTTGATGATTGGTTAAAGTCACCCTACCAACCGTTTTAAGCTTTCAAATTACTAATCATGTTTATCTGTATCTTGACTGGAAAATAATTTGGGCTTTGTAGCAGTGTGCAGCACTGATCCTATTAGGCCATCTATAATAAGCTTCACCAGATTTAAAATTAAAAATAATTTTTAGCTGCATCTAGCCCGGAAAATAATTTTGGGGCTCCGAGATGCGCAAGACACATAAGTGCCTTCTTGCTGCACTACCTGCAGCATGACCCTCATATTGTCAGAATTCGAAGTAATCATGACTACTGGGTTGCCACACTCTTAGATCCCCCAAACTTTTCGATCAACCTTTTCATTTTAATAAAGACCAAAAAAATGGTCATTTTTGAAATTATAAGCATTAGCAGGTTGTTAGAAACTGAAATCAAACAGTTTTCAACTCAAAACTTTATTCTAGGTGATGTTACATTTTCACATAGGACCCCTTGTTCGAAAGGAGCTTCTGAACTCTCTCGTCCATTGAATTTGTCAGGTTTTGGATGGTTTCTGCTTCAATTGTTTTGCATGAGGACAGAATACCCTCCCAGAGCTGTTGCTTAGATGTGAACTGCCTCCCGCCATCATAGACACTCCTTTTAATGATGCTCCAAAGGTTCTGAATGGGGTAGAGGTCAGGGGAGCATGGGGGTCACACCATAAGTTTGTCCCCTTTTATGCCCATATCAGCCAGAGATGCAGATGTTTTATGTGCAGCATGAGATGGTGCATTATCATGCAGAAAAATGATCTTGCTGTGAAATACACGGTTCTTCTTCTTGAACCATGGCAGGAAGTGCTGTTTGAGAAAATCCACATACATTATGGAGTTCATCTTTAGCGCCTTCAGGGATCCTAAAGGGGCCGACAATCTCTCTCCCCATGATTCCAGCCCAAAACATTACTCCACCTCCTCCTTGTTGGCGCTGTAGCCGTGTTTGCGTGGGGTGTCCATCAACCAGCCATCCTCCACTCCAATCATCTGGACCATCGAGCGCTGCACGGCACTCATCCGTGAACAAAACAGTTTTGAAATCAGTCTTCATGTAATGTTTGGCCCACTGGAGCCGTTTCTGCTTGTGTGAAGTGGATAGAGGAGGTCGACAGGATGGCGTATGCACAGCTGCAAACCTCTGAAGGACCCTGCATCTTGTTGTTCGGGGGACGTTGGAGGCACAAGCAGCTTCAAAAACTTGTCTGCTGCTATGACAAGGCTTTTTTGCCGCTGCTCTTTCAACCTGACGTAATTGCCTGTAGGAAAGAGTCCTCAATTTGCCCTTATCAGCACGCACACGTGTGTACTGTGAATCAGCTACATACTTCTTGATTGCCAAGACACTTCATCCTGATCATCGCACAATGTTGATTGTAGTCATGCCTTGACCTAAACACTCCACAATTTGTTGCTTCTCAGCAGCCGACACATCCTTTTTCTTTCCCATTTTGGCAGAAAATGTAGGCTGCTTAATAATGTGAGAGAGCCTTCTTAAGTAGTCTTGCCTTTCATTGGACACACCTGCCAAACTAATTAGCACAGGTGTCTGCAATTGCTTACAGTGATATAAAGAGCCCTGACACACATCACCATCAATGAGTTTAACTGACAAACAAACAAATTCTTCCCTTATCACTCCTAAACACTTTTTGCATAATAATTTGGAACGCGGTGTACATGTGCTTTTCCACAAAACACCAGTGGTTCACGTAGTGAATCTTACAGTTCTAACTTGCCAACCGTGGTCTGTATGGAATTGTTCAATAAAGGGCCCAAAATTAAGATAACATAGATGGGAGAGGTCTCTATGAATAGGAATTCCTAAGTATTTGATACCCTGTGAGGGCCAGGCAAAGGGAAAGTTGGACTGGATGGAATCCTATATGGATTTAGGGAGGGAGACATCGAGGGCCTCAGACTTCGCTGCATTGATTTTAAAATTTTACCATGTAACAAAGTGATCTATTTCAGCCATAACAGCAGGAATGGATATATGTGATTGAGTGATATATACTAGGACATCATCAGCAAATAGAGAGCACTTGTACTCGGTGCCTCCCACCTCAATCCACCTAATATTGGGGTTATGGCGAATTGATGAGAGCAGGTGCTCCGTCACTAGGATGTATAAGAGAGGGGACAGAGGACATCCCTGCCTTGTCCCATTGGTGATTGTGAAAGGTGATGAAAATGTTCTGACGCACCCCCTGGGCCTTGGGACACCCGGAGCCGGACCCTTTTTGGTGGATGCTGGTGGTTGTAGTCTTCGTGGCGGCGATCCGGTTCCGTGGCTCAGGGCGGTCAAACCAGTGGCGGAACTATTTATGTGGTTTTGATGTTTAAATGTCCGACTACGCCACCCGTGGATTGCGGTCAGAGTGAACCGCCGCTACAGGGCAGACCGCTAAGGCTGGTGTTGTGGGTGCAGCAGAGCGTAGCATAACTCCCCACGGGAGGAGTATAGCCTCAGGGCAGTGTATGCGGAGGATGGGGGTGATGGTGCAGGGCAGCAGCAGTAACGACACGGAGTCAGTGATGCAGTTCAGGGCCTTTACTCACAGTTCTTATTATCCAGACCACGTCTGCAGGTAACGGCTGCCCACGTCGTACTGTGCTCACCAGGTGAGGGGCTCAGACAACTCCCAGATAACTTTGGAGCGCTTCACAGGACCCCCTTTGTGTGTCCTTTGTCTGGCCTTTCTTACCAACACTTCTGTCCGGCTGCCTCGGGCCTCCTCTTGGTAAACTTGGCGCCAGTTTCCCTGACCCTATGTGGTGCCTTCCTAGTGGGTGGAGCAAGGGGCTGCGCCACATAAAATGTCAGAGCCTCCGGTTTCTAGCTGAGGGTCGTTTCCTGCCTCCACTAGTTCGGGGACCGGTCTCCCCCTTTGGCCTGACCCCTCCACGCAGGTGGATTCGGGCGTGCGGTG
Organism: Phyllobates terribilis; assembly: GCF_046119375.1. Taxonomy (NCBI): domain Eukaryota; kingdom Metazoa; phylum Chordata; class Amphibia; order Anura; family Dendrobatidae; genus Phyllobates; species Phyllobates terribilis. Next base: position 319,292,359 of record NW_027362764.1, on the reverse strand, counting down.
GCGACTCGCCCGTCCGCACCCCTGGGATCCCTTCATTCCTTGTTCCTGGAGCCTTCTCCGCTCCTCTTCCTTCCTTCTCCCTCTTGCAGGCCTGGGCCTCTGTTACTAGGCCCGCCTCCGGAGCAGAGCTCACGCAGAGCCCCTGCTCCATGCCACTTCTGCTCAGACTTCTCTGCACTGAACTAAGATGGTGCCCACCTTTTATACTCCCTTCTCAATGCACCCAGGAACTGCTTCCTCCCTGCTCCTGCACTGCAGGGTTCCCCTTCCTCAGTGTTCCCTCCCCCCACTCCAGCCAGGGACAGGGACTGTCGTGCCCATCTCAGGGGCATATTGGTCGCCCTGCCCCACGGCAATGTGGTGTAATGCATGCAGGTGTCGGGTCCTGATCCACACTCCATCCTTATCTGAGAGTGAGATATCACACCTCTGGGTGAGGTGCAATACGTCTGTAGCAACCGAGCCCTCGGTGCTACAGTTCCATTTATCTTCAGCCTAGGTGACGTATTGTGATACAGGGCCGTGATTTTGGCTATAAAAGGGTCCCCTAGACCCCTACCCCAAGCTTTTTAAGAGAATCATATATGGCGTGCTAGGAGACTCTATGGAATGCTTTCTCAGCATCCAACGAGAGTATCTACTTACAAATTTTTAACTGCATCTAGCCCAGGAAATACTTTGTGCCTAGTAGCAGTGTCTGCTAGTCAGCGGATTATCCCGGCTGTTAAGCAAGCTACACCACCTGTAGTTTGGACACTTAATTTTTTCAAAGGAAATGCTTCGGGACCACGGGATACTTAGTGAAGAGCATCAGGAGGCACCCCAAGGCATAGGGGCTGGGACTGGCACTAGGATGCCTTGCGGTGGACAGCCGAGCTCGATCCTTATAAAAGCTTTTTAACTGCAGCAGCTTTAGTGGACGCTACTGGAGCTGGAATTACGCGGCTGCTGGCATGAGACTTGCCCTCCAATAGATCCTTGTAAATGGATTTAAAGTGTATTCATTCAAATTAGAGGGACAATTTAAATTAAAAAGCTTAGAGCTGCCTCCACCACAGGGGGGCTCTCTCGACCCACCAGCGGACAGGCACCAGTATTGGGAGAGGGGGGCTGGCCGTCAGGGTTCACCGCGGCTCTGGCACAAACCCGGCGACACGGAGGTGGCACGGGCAGGAGCGGACTGGCCGTCTCGGCTTCTCACTTTTTGGATTTTAGAAGGGCATGACATGCCTATATCTGTGTCTCCCCCTCCTTTTACTCCTCCACCTCTTTTCTTTTCGCATGACTATATGTACTTGTCACTTTTCCATGTGTTAGTTGTGTCTTCTGAGCAGTTTGTCAGCTTTTGGACACCTTTGAAGGTGTTTTCTATGTGTTTCTATGTGTTTTTGTTTGCCTGCCATTGGTTTTAACGGTGTTCGAAGGTGTTCGTCGAACAGTTCGACGAACAGTTCGGCGAACACACGGGTGTTCGACGAACCGAACCGAACTCGAACACTACGGGGGTGGCTCAACACTACTAGTCACCTCACCAGTGAATCAGCTAGACTGGAGATGCTGGAATATATCCACGCTGATCTAGTCACCTCACCAGTGAATCGTCTAGAGTGGAGATGCTGGGATATATCCGCCGATCTAGTCACCTCACCAGTGAATCAGCTAGAGTGGAGATGCTGGCATATATCCACGCTGATCTAGTCACCTCACCAGTTAATCAGCTAGAGTGGAGATGCGGGGATATATCCACGCTGATCTAGTCACCGCACCAGTGAATCGTCTAGAGTGGAGATGCTGGGATATATCCACGCCGATCTAGTCACCTCAGCAGTGAATCAGCTAGACTGGAGATGCTGGAATATATCCACGCCGATCTAGTCACCTCACCAGTGAATCAGCTAGACTGGAGATGCTGGAATATATCCACGCTGATCTAGTCACCTCACCAGTGAATCGTCTAGAGTGGAGATGCTGGGATATATCCACGCCAATCTAGTCACCTCACCAGAGAATCAGCTAGAGTGGAGATGCTGGGATATATCCACGCCGATCTAGTCACCTCACCAGTGAATCGTCTAGAGTGGAGATGCTGGGATATATCCACGCCGATCTAGTCACCTCAGCAGTGAATCAGCTAGACTGGAGATGCTGGGATATATCCACGCCGATCTAGTCACCTCACCAGTGAATCAGCTAGAGTGGAGATGCTGGAATATATCCACGCCGATCTAGTCACCTCACCAGTGAATCAGCTAGAATGGAGATGCTGGGATATATCCACGCCAATCTAGTCACCTCACCAGAGAATCAGCTAGAGTGGAGATGCTGGGATATATCCACGCCGATCTAGTCACCTCAGCAGTGAATCAGCTAGACTGGAGATGCTGGAATATATCCACGCCGATCAAGTCACCTCACCAGTGAATCAGCTAGACTGGAGATGCTGGAATATATCCACGCTGATCTAGTCACCTCACCAGTGAATCGTCTAGAGTGGAGATGCTGGGATATATCCACGCAAATCTAGTCACCTCACCAGTGAATCAGTTAGAGTGGAGATGCTGGGATATATCCACGCTGATCTAGTCACCTCACCAGTTAATCAGCTATAGTGGAGATGCGGGGATATATCCACACTGATCTAGTCACCTCACCAGTTAATCGTCTAGAGTGGAGATGCTGGGATATATCCACGCAGATCTAGTCACCTCAGCAGTGAATCAGCTAGACTGGAGATGCTGGGATATATCCACGCCGATCTAGTCACCTCACCAGTGAATCAGCTAGAATGGAGATGCTGGGATATATCCACGCCAATCTAGTCACCTCACCAGAGAATCAGCTAGAGTGGAGATGCTGGGATATATCCACGCCGATCTAGTCACCTCAGCAGTGAATCAGCTAGACTGGAGATGCTGGAATATATCCACGCCGATCTAGTCACCTCAGCAGTGAATCAGCTAGATTGGAGATGCTGGAATATATCCACGCTGATCTAGTCACCTCACCAGTGAATCAGCTAGACTGGAGATGCTGGGATATATCCATGCCGATCTAGTCACCTCAGCAGTGAATCGTCTAGAGTGGAGATGCTGGGATATATCCAAGCTGATCTAGTCACCGCACCAGTGAATCGTCTAGAGTGGAGATGCTGGGATATATCCACGCTGATCTAGTCAACTCACTAGTGAATCCTCTAGAATGGAGATGCTGGGATATATCCTTGCCGATCTAGTAACCTCACCAGTGAACCGTCTAGACTGGAGATGCTGGGATATATCGACGCTGATCTAGTCACCTCACCAGTGAATCGTCTAGAGTGGAGATGCTGGAATATATCCACGCCGATCTAGTCACCTCACCAGTGAATCAGCTAGAATGGAGATGCTGGGATATTTCCAGCCAATCTAGTCACCTCACCAGAGAATCAGCTAGAGTGGAGATGCTGGGATATATCCACGCCGATCTAGTCACCTCACCAGTGACTCAGCTAGAGTGGAGATGCTGGGATATATCTACGCTGATCTAGTCACCTCACCAGTGAATCAGCTAGAGTGGAGATGCTGGGATATATCCACGCTGATCTAGTCACCTCACCAGTGAATCGTCTAGAGTGGAGATGCTGGGATATATCCACGCCGATCTAGTCACCTCACCAGTGAATCAGCTAGAGTGGAGATGCTGGGATATATCCACGCTGATCTAGTCACCTCAGCAGTGAATCAGCTAGAGTGGAGATGGTGGGATATATCCTCGCCGATCTAGTCACCTCACCAGTGAATTGTCTTGAGTGGAGATGCTGGGATATATCCACGCTGATCTAGTCACCTCACCAGTGAATCGTCTAGAGTGGAGATGCTGGGATATATCCACGCTGATCTAGTCACCTCACCAGTGAATCGTCTAGAGTGGAGATGCTGGGATATATCCACGCCGATCTAGTCACCTCAGCAGTGAATCAGCTAGAGTGGAGATGCTGGAATATATCCACGCCGATCTAGTCACCTCACCAGTGAATCAGCTAGACTGGAGATGCTGGAATATATCCACGCTGATCTAGTCACCTCACCAGTGAATCGTCTAGAGTGCAGATCCTGGGATATATCCGCCGATCTAGTCACCTCACCAGTGAATCAGCTAGAGTGGAGATGCTGGGATATATCCACGCTGATCTAGTCACCTCACCAGTTAATCAGCTAGAGTGGAGATGCGGGGATATATCCACGCTGATCTAGTCACCTCACCAGTGAATCGTCTAGAGTGGAGATGCTGGGATATATCCACGCCAATCTAGTCACCTCAGCAGTGAATCAGCTAGACTGGAGATGCTGGAATATATCCACGCCGATCTAGTCACCTCACCAGTGAATCAGCTAGACTGGAGATGCTGGAACATATCCACGCCGATCTAGTCACCTCAACAGTGAATCAGCTAGAATGGAGATGCTGGGATATATCCACGCCAATCTAGTCACCTCACCAGAGAATCAGCTAGAGTGGAGATGCTGGGATATATCCACGCCGATCTAGTCACCTCACCAGTGAATCAGCTAGAGTGGAGATGCTGGGATATATCCACGCCGATCTAGTCACCTCACCAGTGAATCAGCTAGAGTGGAGATGCTGGGATATATCCACGCTGATCTAGTCACCTCACCAGTTAATCAGCTAGAGTGGAGATGCGGGGATATATGCACGCTGATCTGGTCACCTCACCAGTGAATCGTCTAGAGTGGAGATGCTGGGATATATCCACGCCGATCTAGTCACCTCAGCAGTGAATCAGCTAGACTGGAGATGCTGGGATATTTCCACGCCGATCTAGTCACCTCACCAGTGAATCAGCTAGAGTGGAGATGCTGGAATATATCCACGCCGATCTAGTCACCTCACCAGTGAATCAGCTAGAATGGAGATTCTGGGATATTTCCAGCCAATCTAGTCACCTCACCAGAGAATCAGCTAGAGTGGAGATGCTGGGATATATCCACGCCGATCTAGTCACCTCACCAGTGACTCAGCTAGAGTGGAGATGCTGGGATATATCCACGCCGATCTAGTCACCTCACCAGTGAATCAGCTAGAGTGGAGATGCTGGGATATATCCACGCTGATCTAGTCACCTCACCAGTGAATCGTCTAGAGTGGAGATGCTGGGATATATCCACGCCGATCTAGTCACCTCAGCAGTGAATCAGCTAGACTGGAGATGCTGGGATATATCCACGCCGATCTAGTCACCTCACCAGTGAATCAGCTAGAGTGGAGGTGCTGGGATATATCCACACCAATCTAGTCACCTCACCAGTGAATCGTCTAGAGTGGAGATGCTGGGATATATCCATGCCGATCTAGTCACCTCACCAGTGAATCAGCTAGAGTGGAGATGCTGGGATATATCCACGCTGATCTAGTCACCTCACCAGTGAATCAGCTAGAGTGGAAATGCTGGGATATATCCACACCAATCTAGTCACCTCACCAGTGAATCGTCTAGAGTGGAGATGCTGGGATATATCCACGCCGATCTAGTCACCTCACCAGTGAATCAGCTAGAGTGGAGATGCTGGGATATATCCACGCTGATCTAGTCACCTCACCAGTGAATCGTCTAGAGTGGAGATGCTGGGATATATCCACGCCGATCTAGTCACCTCAGCAGTGAATCAGCTAGACTGGAGATGCTGGGATATATCCACGCCGATCTAGTCACCTCACCAGTGAATCAGCTAGAGTGGAGATGCTGGGATATATCCACACCAATCTAGTCACCTCACCAGTGAATCGTCTAGAGTGGAGATGCTGGGATATATCCATGCCGATCTAGTCACCTCAGCAGTGAATCAGCTAGAATGGAGATGCTGGGATATATCCACACCAATCTAGTCACCTCACCAGTGAATCGTCTAGAGTGGAGATGCTGGGATATATCCACGCCGATCTAGTCACCTCACCAGTGAATCAGCTAGAATGGAGATGCTGGGATATATCCACGCCAATCTAGTCACCTCACCAGTGAATCGCCTAGAGTGGAGATGCTGGGATATATCCACGCTGATCTAGTCACCTCACCAGTTAATCAGCTAGAGTGGAGATGCAGGGATATATCCACGCTGATCTAGTCACCTCACCAGTGAATCGTCTAGAGTGGAAATGCTGGGATATATCCATGCCGATCTAGTCACCTCAGCAGTGAATCAGCTAGACTGGAGATGCTGGAATATATCCACGCTGATCTAGTCACCTCACCAGTGAATCAGCTAGACTGGAGATGCTGGAATATATCCACGCTGATCTAGTCACCTCACCAGTGAATCGTCTAGAGTGGAGATGCTGGGATATATCCGCCGATCTAGTCACCTCACCAGTGAATCAGCTAGAGTGGAGATGCTGGGATATATCCACGCTGATCTAGTCACCTCACCAGTTAATCAGCTAGAGTGGAGATGCGGGGATATATCCACGCTGATCTAGTCACCGCACCAGTGAATCGTCTAGAGTGGAGTTGCTGGGATATATCCACGCCGATCTAGTCACCTCAGCAGTGAATCAGCTAGACTGGAGATGCTGGAATATATCCACGCCGATCTAGTCACCTCACCAGTGAATCAGCTAGACTGGAGATGCTGGAATATATCCACGCTGATCTAGTCACCTCACCAGTGAATCGTCTAGAGTGGAGATGCTGGGATATATCCACGCCAATCTAGTCACCTCACCAGTGAATCAGCTAGAGTGGAGATGCTGGGATATATCCACGCTGATCTAGTCACCTCACCAGTTAATCAGCTATAGTGGAGATGCGGGGATATATCCACACTGATCTAGTCACCTCACCAGTGAATCGTCTAGAGTGGAGATGCTGGGATATATCCACGCAGATCTAGTCACCTCAGCAGTGAATCAGCTAGACTGGAGATGCTGGGATATATCCACGCCGATCTAGTCACCTCACCAGTGAATCAGCTAGAGAGGAGATGCTGGAATATATCCACGCCGATCTAGTCACCTCACCAGTGAATCAGCTAGAATGGAGATGCTGGGATATATCCACGCCAATCTAGTCACCTCACCAGAGAATCAGCTAGAGTGGAGATGCTGGGATATATCCACGCCGATCTAGTCACCTCACCAGTGAATCGTCTAGAGTGGAGATGCTGGGATATATCCACGCTGATCTAGTCACCTCACCAGTTAATCAGCTAGAGTGGAGATGCGGGGATATATCCACGCCGATCTAGTCACCTCACCAGTGAATCAGCTAGAGTGGAGATGCTGGGATATATCGACGCCGATCTAGTCACCTCAGCAGTGAATCAGCTAGACTGGAGATGCTGGGATATATCCACGCCGATCTAGTCACCTCACCAGTGAATCAGCTAGAGTGGAGATGCTGGGATATATCCACACCAATCTAGTCACCTCACCAGTGAATCGTCTAGAGTGGAGATGCTGGGATATATCCATGCCGATCTAGTCACCTCAGCAGTGAATCAGCTAGACTGGAGATGCTAGGATATATCCACACCAATCTAGTCACCTCACCAGTGAATCGTCTAGAGTGGAGATACTGGGATATATCCACGCCGATCTAGTCACCTCACCAGTGAATCAGCTAGAATGGAGATGCTCGGATATATCCACGCCAATCTAGTCACCTCACCAGTGAATCGCCTAGAGTGGAGATGCTGGGATATATCCACGCTGATCTAGTCACCTCACCAGTTAATCAGCTAGAGTGGAGATGCAGGGATATATCCACGCTGATCTAGTCACCTCACCAGTTAATCAGCTAGAGTGGAGATGCAGGGATATATCCACGCCGATCTAGTCACCTCAGCAGTGAATCAGCTAGACTGGAGATGCTGGAATATATCCACGCTGATCTAGTCACCTCACCAGTGAATCAGCTAGACTGGAGATGCTGGAATATATCCACGCTGATCTAGTCACCTCACCAGTGAATCGTCTAGAGTGGAGATGCTGGGATATATCCGCCGATCTAGTCACCTCACCAGTGAATCAGCTAGAGTGGAGATGCTGGGATATATCCACGCTGACCTAGTCACCTCACCAGTTAATCAGCTAGAGTGGAGATGCTGGGATATATCCACACCAATCTAGTCACCTCACCAGTGAATCGTCTAGAGTGGAGATGCTGGGATATATCCATGCCGATCTAGTCACCTCAGCAGTGAATCAGCTAGAATGGAGATGCGGGGATATATCCACACCAATCTAGTCACCTCACCAGTGAATCGTCTAGAGTGGAGATGCTGGGATATATCCACGCCGATCTAGTCACCTCACCAGTGAATCAGCTAGAATGGAGATGCTGGGATATATCCACGCCAATCTAGTCACCTCACCAGTGAATCGCCTAGAGTGGAGATGCTGGGATATATCCACGCTGATCTAGTCACCTCACCAGTTAATCAGCTAGAGTGGAGATGCAGGGATATATCCACGCTGATCTAGTCACCTCACCAGTGAATCGTCTAGAGTGGAAATGCTGGGATATATCCATGCCGATCTAGTCACCTCAGCAGTGAATCAGCTAGACTGGAGATGCTGGAATATATCCACGCTGATCTAGTCACCTCACCAGTGAATCAGCTAGACTGGAGATGCTGGAATATATCCACGCTGATCTAGTCACGTCACCAGTGAATCGTCTAGAGTGGAGATGCTGGGATATATCCGCCGATCTAGTCACCTCACCAGTGAATCAGCTAGAGTGGAGATGCTGGGATATATCCACGCTGATCTAGTCACCTCACCAGTTAATCAGCTAGAGTGGAGATGCGGGGATATATCCACGCTGATCTAGTCACCGCACCAGTGAATCGTCTAGAGTGGAGATGCTGGGATATATCCACGCCGATCTAGTCACCTCAGCAGTGAATCAGCTAGACTGGAGATGCTGGAATATATCCACGCCGATCTAGTCACCTCACCAGTGAATCAGCTAGACTGGAGATGCTGGAATATATCCACGCTGATCTAGTCACCTCACCAGTGAATCGTCTAGAGTGGAGATGCAGGGATATATCCACGCCAATCTAGTCACCTCACCAGTGAATCAGCTAGAGTGGAGATGCTGGGATATATCCACGCTGATCTAGTCACCTCACCAGTTAATCAGCTATAGTGGAGATGCGGGGATATATCCACACTGATCTAGTCACCTCACCAGTGAATCGTCTAGAGTGGAGATGCTGGGATATATCCACGCAGATCTAGTCACCTCAGCAGTGAATCAGCTAGACTGGAGATGCTGGGATATATCCACGCCGATCTAGTCACCTCACCAGTGAATCAGCTAGAGAGGAGATGCTGGAATATATCCACGCCGATCTAGTCACCTCACCAGTGAATCAGCTAGAATGGAGATGCTGGGATATATCCACGCCAATCTAGTCACCTCACCAGAGAATCAGCTAGAGTGGAGATGCTGGGATATATCCACGCCGATCTAGTCACCTCACCAGTGAATCGTCTAGAGTGGAGATGCTGGGATATATCCACGCTGATCTAGTCACCTCACCAGTTAATCAGCTAGAGTGGAGATGCGGGGATATATCCACGCCGATCTAGTCACCTCACCAGTGAATCAGCTAGAGTGGAGATGCTGGGATATATCGACGCCGATCTAGTCACCTCAGCAGTGAATCAGCTAGACTGGAGATGCTGGGATATATCCACGCCGATCTAGTCACCTCACCAGTGAATCAGCTAGAGTGGAGATGCTGGGATATATCCACACCAATCTAGTCACCTCACCAGTGAATCGTCTAGAGTGGAGATGCTGGGATATATCCATGCCGATCTAGTCACCTCAGCAGTGAATCAGCTAGACTGGAGATGCTGGGATATATCCACACCAATCTAGTCACCTCACCAGTGAATCGTCTAGAGTGGAGATGCTGGGATATATCCACGCCGATCTAGTCACCTCACCAGTGAATCAGCTAGAATGGAGATGCTCGGATATATCCACGCCAATCTAGTCACCTCACCAGTGAATCGCCTAGAGTGGAGATGCTGGGATATATCCACGCTGATCTAGTCACCTCACCAGTTAATCAGCTAGAGTGGAGATGCGGGGATATATCCACGCTGATCTAGTCACCTCACCAGTGAATCGTCTAGAGTGGAAATGCTGGGATATATCCACGCCGATCTAGTCACCTCAGCAGTGAATCAGCTAGACTGGAGATGCTGGAATATATCCACGCTGATCTAGTCACCTCACCAGTGAATCAGCTAGACTGGAGATGCTGGAATATATCCACGCTGATCTAGTCACCTCACCAGTGAATCGTCTAGAGTGGAGATGCTGGGATATATCCGCCGATCTAGTCACCTCACCAGTGAATCAGCTAGAGTGGAGATGCTGGGATATATCCACGCTGATCTAGTCACCTCACCAGTTAATCAGCTAGAGTGGAGATGCGGGGATATATCCACGCTGATCTAGTCACCGCACCAGTGAATCGTCTAGAGTGGAGATGCTGGGATATATCCACGCCGATCTAGTCACCTCAGCAGTGAATCAGCTAGACTGGAGATGCTGGAATATATCCACGCCGATCTAGTCACCTCACCAGTGAATCAGCTAGACTGGAGATGCTGGAATATATCCACGCTGATCTAGTCACCTCACCAGTGAATCGTCTAGAGTGGAGATGCTGGGATATATCCACGCCAATCTAGTCACCTCACCAGTGAATCAGCTAGAGTGGAGATGCTGGGATATATCCACGCTGATCTAGTCACCTCACCAGTTAATCAGCTATAGTGGAGATGCGGGGATATATCCACACTGATCTAGTCACCTCACCAGTGAATCGTCTAGAGTGGAGATGCTGGGATATATCCACGCAGATCTAGTCACCTCAGCACTGAATCAGCTAGACTGGAGATGCTGGGATATATCCACGCCGATCTAGTCACCTCACCAGTGAATCAGCTAGAGAGGAGATGCTGGAATATATCCACGCCGATCTAGTCACCTCACCAGTGAATCAGCTAGAATGGAGATGCTGGGATATATCCACGCCAATCTAGTCACCTCACCAGAGAATCAGCTAGAGTGGAGATGCTGGGATATATCCACGCCGATCTAGTCACCTCACCAGTGAATCGTCTAGAGTGGAGATGCTGGGATATATCCACGCTGATCTAGTCACCTCACCAGTTAATCAGCTAGAGTGGAGATGCGGGGATATATCCACGCCGATCTAGTCACCTCACCAGTGAATCGTCTAGAGTGGAGATGCTGGGATATATCCACGCCGATCTAGTCACCTCAGCAGTGAATCAGCTAGACTGGAGATGCTGGGATATATCCACGCCGATCTAGTCACCTCACCAGTGAATCAGCTAGAGTGGAGATGCTGGAATATATCCACGCCGATCTAGTCACCTCACCAGTGAATCAGCTAGAATGGAGATGCTGGGATATATCCACGCCAATCTAGTCACCTCACCAGAGAATCAGCTACAGTGGAGATGCTGGGATATATCCACGCCGATCTAGTCACCTCAGCAGTGAATCAGCTAGAGTGGAGATGCTGGGATATATCCACGCCGATCTAGTCACCTCACCAGTGAATCAGCTAGAGTGGAGATGCTGGGATATATCCACGCTGATCTAGTCACCTCACCAGTGAATCGTCTAGAGTGGAGATGCTGGGATATATCCACGCCGATCTAGTCACCTCAGCAGTGAATCAGCTAGACTGGAGATGCTGGGATATATCCACGCCGATCTAGTCACCTCACCAGTGAATCAGCTAGAGTGGAGGTGCTGGGATATATCCACACCAATCTAGTCACCTCACCAGTGAATCGTCTAGAGTGGAGATGCTGGGATATATCCATGCCGATCTAGTCACCTCACCAGTGAATCAGCTAGAGTGGAGATGCTGGGATATATCCACGCTGATCTAGTCACCTCACCAGTGAATCAGCTAGAGTGGAGATGCTGGGATATATCCACACCAATCTAGTCACCTCACCAGTGAATCGTCTAGAGTGGAGATGCTGGGATATATCCACGCCGATCTAGTCACCTCACCAGTGAATCAGCTAGAGTGGAGATGCTGGGATATATCCACGCTGATCTAGTCACCTCACCAGTGAATCGTCTAGAGTGGAGATGCTGGGATATATCCACGCCGATCTAGTCACCTCAGCAGTGAATCAGCTAGACTGGAGATGCTGGGATATATCCACGCCGATCTAGTCACCTCACCAGTGAATCAGCTAGAGTGGAGATGCTGGGATATATCCACACCAATCTAGTCACCTCACCAGTGAATCGTCTAGAGTGGAGATGCTGGGATATATCCATGCCGATCTAGTCACCTCAGCAGTGAATCAGCTAGACTGGAGATGCTGGGATATATCCACACCAATCTAGTCACCTCACCAGTGAATCGTCTAGAGTGGAGATGCTGGGATATATCCACGCCGATATAGTCACCTCACCAGTGAATCAGCTAGAATGGAGATGCTGGGATATATCCACGCCAATCTAGTCACCTCACCAGTGAATCGCCTAGAGTGGAGATGCTGGGATATATCCACGGTGATCTAGTCACCTCACCAGTTAATCAGCTAGAGTGGAGATGCGGGGATATATCCACGCTGATCTAGTCACCTCACCAGTGAATCGTCTAGAGTGGAAATGCTGGGATATATCCATGCCGATCTAGTCACCTCAGCAGTGAATCAGCTAGACTGGAGATGCTGGAATATATCCACGCTGATCTAGTCACCTCACCAGTGAATCAGCTAGACTGGAGATGCTGGAATATATCCACGCTGATCTAGTCACCTCACCAGTGAATCGTCTAGAGTGGAGATGCTGGGATATATCCGCCGATCTAGTCACCTCACCAGTGAATCAGCTAGAGTGGAGATGCTGGGATATATCCACGCTGATCTAGTCACCTCACCAGTTAATCAGCTAGAGTGGAGATGCGGGGATATATCCACGCTGATCTAGTCACGGCACCAGTGAATCGTCTAGAGTGGAGATGCTGGGATATATCCACGCCGATCTAGTCACCTCAGCAGTGAATCAGCTAGACTGGAGATGCTGGGATATATCCACGCCGATCTAGTCACCTCACCAGTGAATCAGCTAGAGTGGAGGTGCTGGGATATATCCACACCAATCTAGTCACCTCACCAGTGAATCATCTAGAGTGGAGATGCTGGGATATATCCATGCCGATCTAGTCACCTCACCAGTGAATCAGCTAGAGTGGAGATGCTGGGATATATCCACGCTGATCTAGTCACCTCACCAGTGAATCAGCTAGAGTGGAGATGCTGGGATATATCCACACCAATCTAGTCACCTCACCAGTGAATCGTCTAGAGTGGAGATGCTGGGATATATCCACGCCGATCTAGTCACCTCACCAGTGAATCAGCTAGAGTGGAGATGCTGGGATATATCCACGCTGATCTAGTCACCTCACCAGTGAATCGTCTAGAGTGGAGATGCTGGGATATATCCACGCCGATCTAGTCACCTCAGCAGTGAATCAGCTAGACTGGAGATGCTGGGATATATCCACGCCGATCTAGTCACCTCACCAGTGAATCAGCTAGAGTGGAGATGCTGGGATATATCCACACCAATCTAGTCACCTCACCAGTGAATCGTCTAGAGTGGAGATGCTGGGATATATCCATGCCGATCTAGTCACCTCAGCAGTGAATCAGCTAGACTGGAGATGCTGGGATATATCCACACCAATCTAGTCACCTCACCAGTGAATCGTCTAGAGTGGAGATGCTGGGATATATCCACGCCGATATAGTCACCTCACCAGTGAATCAGCTAGAATGGAGATGCTGGGATATATCCACGCCAATCTAGTCACCTCACCAGTGAATCGCCTAGAGTGGAGATGCTGGGATATATCCACGGTGATCTAGTCACCTCACCAGTTAATCAGCTAGAGTGGAGATGCGGGGATATATCCACGCTGATCTAGTCACCTCACCAGTGAATCGTCTAGAGTGGAAATGCTGGGATATATCCATGCCGATCTAGTCACCTCAGCAGTGAATCAGCTAGACTGGAGATGCTGGAATATATCCACGCTGATCTAGTCACCTCACCAGTGAATCAGCTAGACTGGAGATGCTGGAATATATCCACGCTGATCTAGTCACCTCACCAGTGAATCGTCTAGAGTGGAGATGCTGGGATATATCCGCCGATCTAGTCACCTCACCAGTGAATCAGCTAGAGTGGAGATGCTGGGATATATCCACGCTGATCTAGTCACCTCACCAGTTAATCAGCTAGAGTGGAGATGCGGGGATATATCCACGCTGATCTAGTCACCGCACCAGTGAATCGTCTAGAGTGGAGATGCTGGGATATATCCACGCCGATCTAGTCACCTCAGCAGTGAATCAGCTAGACTGGAGATGCTGGAATATATCCACGCCGATCTAGTCACCTCACCAGTGAATCAGCTAGACTGGAGATGCTGGAATATATCCACGCTGATCTAGTCACCTCACCAGTGAATCGTCTAGAGTGGAGATGCTGGGATATATCCACGCCAATCTAGTCACCTCACCAGTGAATCAGCTAGAGTGGAGATGCTGGGATATATCCACGCTGATCTAGTCACCTCACCAGTTAATCAGCTATAGTGGAGATGCGGGGATATATCCACACTGATCTAGTCACCTCACCAGTGAATCGTCTAGAGTGGAGATGCTGGGATATATCCACGCAGATCTAGTCACCTCAGCACTGAATCAGCTAGACTGGAGATGCTGGGATATATCCACGCCGATCTAGTCACCTCACCGGTGAATCAGCTAGAGATGAGATGCTGGAATATATCCACGCCGATCTAGTCACCTCACCAGTGAATCAGCTAGAATGGAGATGCTGGGATATATCCACGCCAATCTAGTCACCTCACCAGAGAATCAGCTAGAGTGGAGATGCTGGGATATATCCACGCCGATCTAGTCACCTCACCAGTGAATCGTCTAGAGTGGAGATGCTGGGATATATCCACGCTGATCTAGTCACCTCACCAGTTAATCAGCTAGAGTGGAGATGCGGGGATATATCCACGCCGATCTAGTCACCTCACCAGTGAATCGTCTAGAGTGGAGATGCTGGGATATATCCACGCCGATCTAGTCACCTCAGCAGTGAATCAGCTAGACTGGAGATGCTGGGATATATCCACGCCGATCTAGTCACCTCACCAGTGAATCAGCTAGAGTGGAGATGCTGGAATATATCCACGCCGATCTAGTCACCTCACCAGTGAATCAGCTAGAATGGAGATGCTGGGATATATCCACGCCAATCTAGTCACCTCACCAGAGAATCAGCTAGAGTGGAGATGCTGGGATATATCCACGCCGATCTAGTCACCTCAGCAGTGAATCAGCTAGAGTGGAGATGCTGGGATATATCCACGCCGATCTAGTCACCTCACCAGTGAATCAGCTAGAGTGGAGATGCTGGGATATATCCACGCTGATCTAGTCACCTCACCAGTGAATCGTCTAGAGTGGAGATGCTGGGATATATCCACGCCGATCTAGTCACCTCAGCAGTGAATCAGCTAGACTGGAGATGCTGGGATATATCCACGCCGATCTAGTCACCTCACCAGTGAATCAGCTAGAGTGGAGGTGCTGGGATATATCCACACCAATCTAGTCACCTCACCAGTGAATCGTCTAGAGTGGAGATGCTGGGATATATCCATGCCGATCTAGTCACCTCACCAGTGAATCAGCTAGAGTGGAGATGCTGGGATATATCCACGCTGATCTAGTCACCTCACCAGTGAATCAGCTAGAGTGGAGATGCTGGGATATATCCACACCAATCTAGTCACCTCACCAGTGAATCGTCTAGAGTGGAGATGCTGGGATATATCCACGCCGATCTAGTCACCTCACCAGTGAATCAGCTAGAGTGGAGATGCTGGGATATATCCACGCTGATCTAGTCACCTCACCAGTGAATCGTCTAGAGTGGAGATTCTGGGATATATCCACGCCGATCTAGTCACCTCAGCAGTGAATCAGCTAGACTGGAGATGCTGGGATATATCCACGCCGATCTAGTCACCTCACCAGTGAATCAGCTAGAGTGGAGATGCTGGGATATATCCACACCAATCTAGTCACCTCACCAGTGAATCGTCTAGAGTGGAGATGCTGGGATATATCCATGCCGATCTAGTCACCTCAGCAGTGAATCAGCTAGACTGGAGATGCTGGGATATATCCACACCAATCTAGTCACCTCACTAGTGAATCGTCTAGAGTGGAGATGCTGGGATATATCCACGCCGATATAGTCACCTCACCAGTGAATCAGCTAGAATGGAGATGCTGGGATATATCCACGCCAATCTAGTCACCTCACCAGTGAATCGCCTAGAGTGGAGATGCTGGGATATATCCACGCTGATCTAGTCACCTCACCAGTTAATCAGCTAGAGTGGAGATGCGGGGATATATCCACGCTGATCTAGTCACCTCACCAGTGAATCGTCTAGAGTGGAAATGCTGGGATATATCCATGCCGATCTAGTCACCTCAGCAGTGAATCAGCTAGACTGGAGATGCTGGAATATATCCACGCTGATCTAGTCACCTCACCAGTGAATCAGCTAGACTGGAGATGCTGGAATATATCCACGCTGATCTAGTCACCTCACCAGTGAATCGTCTAGAGTGGAGATTCTGGGATATATCCGCCGATCTAGTCACCTCACCAGTGAATCAGCTAGAGTGGAGATGCTGGGATATATCCACGCTGATCTAGTCACCTCACCAGTTAATCAGCTAGAGTGGAGATGCGGGGATATATCCACGCTGATCTAGTCACCGCACCAGTGAATCGTCTAGAGTGGAGATGCTGGGATATATCCACGCCGATCTAGTCACCTCAGCAGTGAATCAGCTAGACTGGAGATGCTGGAATATATCCACGCCGATCTAGTCACCTCACCAGTGAATCAGCTAGACTGGAGATGCTGGAATATATCCACGCTGATCTAGTCACCTCACCAGTGAATCGTCTAGAGTGGAGATGCTGGGATATATCCATGCCAATCTAGTCACCTCACCAGTGAATCAGCTAGAGTGGAGATGCTGGGATATATCCACGCTGATCTAGTCACCTCACCAGTTAATCAGCTATAGTGGAGATGCGGGGATATATCCACACTGATCTAGTCACCTCACCAGTGAATCGTCTAGAGTGGAGATGCTGGGATATATCCACGCAGATCTAGTCACCTCAGCAGTGAATCAGCTAGACTGGAGATGCTGGGATATATCCACGCCGATCTAGTCACCTCACCAGTGAATCAGCTAGAGAGGAGATGCTGGAATATATCCACGCCGATCTAGTCACCTCACCAGTGAATCAGCTAGAATGGAGATGCTGGGATATATCCACGCCAATCTAGTCACCTCACCAGATAATCAGCTAGAGTGGAGATGCTGGGATATATCCACGCCGATCTAGTCACCTCACCAGTGAATCGTCTAGAGTGGAGATGCTCGGATATATCCACGCTGATCTAGTCACCTCACCAGTTAATCAGCTAGAGTGGAGATGCGGGGATATATCCACGCCGATCTAGTCACCTCACCAGTGAATCAGCTAGAGTGGAGATGCTGGGATATATCCACGCCGATCTAGTCACCTCAGCAGTGAATCAGCTAGACTGGAGATGCTGGGATATATCCACGCCGATCTAGTCACCTCACCAGTGAATCAGCTAGAGTGGAGATGCTGGGATATATCCACACCAATCTAGTCACCTCACCAGTGAATCGTCTAGAGTGGAGATGCTGGGATATATCCATGCCGATCTAGTCACCTCAGCAGTGAATCAGCTAGACTGGAGATGCTGGGATATATCCACACCAATCTAGTCACCTCACCAGTGAATCGTCTAGAGTGGAGATGCTGGGATATATCCACGCCGATCTAGTCACCTCACCAGTGAATCAGCTAGAATGGAGATGCTCGGATATATCCACACCAATCTAGTCACCTCACCAGTGAATCGCCTAGAGTGGAGATGCTGGGATATATCCACGCTGATCTAGTCACCTCACCAGTTAATCAGCTAGAGTGGAGATGCGGGGATATATCCACGCTGATCTAGTCACCTCACCAGTGAATCGTCTAGAGTGGAAATGCTGGGATATATCCACGACGATCTAGTCACCTCAGCAGTGAATCAGCTAGACTGGAGATGCTGTAATATATCCACGCTGATCTAGTCACCTCACCAGTGAATCAGCTAGACTGGAGATGCTGGAATATATCCACGCTGATCTAGTCACCTCACCAGTGAATCGTCTAGAGTGGAGATGCTGGGATATATCCGCCGATCTAGTCACCTCACCAGTGAATCAGCTAGAGTGGAGATGCTGGGATATATCCACGCTGATCTAGTCACCTCACCAGTTAATCAGCTAGAGTGGAGATGAGGGGATATATCCACGCTGATCTAGTCACCGCACCAGTGAATCGTCTAGAGTGGAGATGCTGGGATATATCCACGCCGATCTAGTCACCTCAGCAGTGAATCAGCTAGACTGGAGATGCTGGAATATATCCACGCCGATCTAGTCACCTCACCAGTGAATCAGCTAGACTGGAGATGCTGGAATATCTCCACGCTGATCTAGTCACCTCACCAGTGAATCGTCTAGAGTGGAGATGCTGGGATATATCCACGCCAATCTAGTCACCTCACCAGTGAATCAGCTAGAGTGGAGATGCTGGGATATATCCACGCTGATCTAGTCACCTCACCAGTTAATCAGCTATAGTGGAGATGCGGGGATATATCCACACTGATCTAGTCACCTCACCAGTGAATCGTCTAGAGTGGAGATGCTGGGATATATCCACGCAGATCTAGTCACCTCAGCACTGAATCAGCTAGACTGGAGATGCTGGGATATATCCACGCCGATCTAGTCACCTCACCAGTGAATCAGCTAGAGAGGAGATGCTGGAATATATCCACGCCGATCTAGTCACCTCACCAGTGAATCAGCTAGAATGGAGATGCTGGGATATATCCACGCCAATCTAGTCACCTCACCAGAGAATCAGATAGAGTGGAGATGCTGGGATATATCCACGCCGATCTAGTCACCTCACCAGTGAATCGTCTAGAGTGGAGATGCTGGGATATATCCACGCTGATCTAGTCACCTCACCAGTTAATCAGCTAGAGTGGAGATGCGGGGATATATCCACGCCGATCTAGTCACCTCACCAGTGAATCGTCTAGAGTGGAGATGCTGGGATATATCCACGCCGATCTAGTCACCTCAGCAGTGAATCAGCTAGACTGGAGATGCTGGGATATATCCACGCCGATCTAGTCACCTCACCAGTGAATCAGCTAGAGTGGAGATGCTGGAATATATCCACGCCGATCTAGTCACCTCACCAGTGAATCAGCTAGAATGGAGATGCTGGGATATATCCACGCCAATCTAGTCACCTCACCAGAGAATCAGCTAGAGTGGAGATGCTGGGATATATCCACGCCGATCTAGTCACCTCAGCAGTGAATCAGCTAGACTGGAGATGCTGGAATATATCCACGCCGATCTAGTCACCTCACCAGTGAATCAGCTAGACTGGAGATGCTGGAATATATCCACGCTGATCTAGTCACCTCACCAGTGAATCGTCTAGAGTGGAGATGCTGGGATATATCCGCCGATCTAGTCACCTCACCAGTGAATCAGCTAGAGTGGAGATGCTGGGATATATCCACGCTGATCTAGTCACCTCACCAGTGAATCAGCTAGAGTGGAGATGCGGGGATATATCCACGCTGATCTAGTCAACTCACCAGTGAATCGTCTAGAGTGGAGATGCTGGGATATATCCACGCCGATCTAGTCACCTCAGCAGTGAATCAGCTAGACTGGAGATGCTGGGATATATCCACGCCGATCTAGTCACCTCACCAGTGAATCAGCTAGAGTGGAGATGCTGGAATATATCCACGCCGATCTAGTCACCTCACCAGTGAATCAGCTAGAATGGAGATGCTGGGATATATCCACGCCAATCTAGTCACCTCACCAGAGAATCAGCTAGAGTGGAGATGCTGGGATATATCCACGCCGATCTAGTCACCTCACCAGTGAATCAGCTAGAGTGGAGATGCTGGGATATATCCACGCCGATCTAGTCACCTCACCAGTGAATCAGCTAGAGTGGAGATGCTGGGATATATCCACGCCGATCTAGTCACCTCACCAGTGAATCAGCTAGAATGGAGATGCAGGGATATATCCACGCTGATCTAGTCACCTCACCAGTGAACCGTCTAGAGTGGGGATGCTGGGATATATCCACGCCAATCTAGTCACCTCATCAGAGAATCAGCTAGAGTGGAGATGCTGGGATATATCCACGCCGATCTAGTCACCTCATTAGTGAATCAGCTAGAGTGGAGATGCTGGGATATATCCACGCTGATCTAATCACCTCACCAGTGAACCGTCTAGAGTGGAGATGCTTGGATATATCCACGCCGATCTAGTCACCTCAGCAGTGAATCAGCTAGACTGGAGATGCTGGGATATATCCACGCCGATCTAGTCACCTCACCAGTGAATCAGCTAGAGTGGAGATGCTGGAATATATCCACGCTGATCTAGTCACCTCACCAGTGAACCGTCTAGAGTGGGGATGCTGGGATATATCCACGCCAATCT
The DNA here is from genome assembly GCF_046119375.1 of Phyllobates terribilis. Lineage (NCBI taxonomy): Eukaryota > Metazoa > Chordata > Amphibia > Anura > Dendrobatidae > Phyllobates > Phyllobates terribilis. Next base: position 319,271,569 of record NW_027362764.1, on the reverse strand, counting down.
AGTCACCTCACCAGAGAATCAGCTAGAGTGGAGATGCTGGGGTATATCCACGCCGATCTAGTCACCTCACCAGTGAATAGTCTAGAATGGAGATGCTGGGATATATCCACGCCGATCTAGTCACCTCACCAGTGAATCAGCTAGAGTGGAGATGCTGGGATATATCCACGCCGATCTAGTCACCTCACCAGTGAATCAGCTAGAGTGGGGATGCTGGCATATATCCACGCTGATCTAGTCACCTCACCAGTGAATCAGCTAGAGTGGAGATGCTGGGATATATCCATGCCGATCTAGTCACCTCACCAGTGAATCAGCTAGAGTGGAGATGCTGGGATATATCCACGCCGATCTAGTCACCTCACCAGTGAATCAGCTAGAATGGAGATGCTGGGATATATCCACGCCGATCTAGTCACCTCACCAGTGAATCAGCTAGAGTGGAGATGCTGGGATATATCCACGCCGATCTAGTCACCTCAGCAGTGAATCAGCTAGACTGGAGATGCTGGGATATATCCACGCCGATATAGTCACCTCACCAGTGAATCAGCTAGAGTGGAGAAGCTGGAATATATCCACGCCGATCTAGTCACCTCACCAGTGAATCAGCTAGAATGGAGATGCTGGGATATATCCACGCCAATCTAGTCACCTCACCAGAGAATCAGCTAGAGTGGAGATGCTGGGATATATCCACGCCGATCTAGTCACCTCACCAGTGAATCAGCTAGAGTGGAGATACTGGGATATATCCACGCTGATCTAGTCACCTCACCAGTGAATCAGCTAGAGTGGAGATGCTGGAATATATCCACGCTGATCTAGTCACCTCACCAGTTAATCAGCTAGAGTGGAGATGCGGGGATATATCCACGCTGATCTAGACACCTCGCCAGTGAATCGGCTAGAGTGGAGATGCTGGGATATATCCAAGCCGATCTAGTCACCTCAGCAGTGAATCAGCTAGACTGGAGATGCTGGGATATATCCACGCCGATCTAGTCACCTCACCAGTGAATCAGCTAGAGTGGAGATTCTGGGATATATCCACGCTGATCTAGTCACCTCACCAGTTAATCAGCTATAGTGGAGATGCGGGGATATATCCACACTGATCTAGTCACCTCACCAGTGAATCGTCTAGAGTGGAGATGCTGGGATATATCCACGCAGATCTAGTCACCTCAGCAGTGAATCAGCTAGACTGGAGATGCTGGGATATATCCACGCCGATCTAGTCACCTCACCAGTGAATCAGCTAGAGTGGAGATGCTGGAATATATCCACGCCGATCTAGTCACCTCACCAGTGAATCAGCTAGAATGGAGATGCTGGGATATATCCACGCCGATCTAGTCACCTCACCAGTGAACCGTCTAGAGTGGGGATGCTGGGATATATCCACGCCAATCTAGTCACCTCACCAGAGAATCAGCTAGAGTGGAGATGCTGGGATATATCCACGCCGATCTAGTCACCTCACCAGTGAATCAGCTAGAGTGGAGATGCTGGGATATATCCACGCTGATCTAGTCACCTCACCAGTGAACCGTCTAGAGTGGAGATGCTGGGATATATCCACGCCGATCTAGTCATCTCAGCAGTGAATCAGCTAGACTGGAGATGCTGGGATATATCCACGCTGATCTAGTCACCTCACCAGTGAATCAGCTAGAGTGGAGATGCTGGGATATATCCACGCCGATCTAGTCACCTCAGCAGTGAATCAGCTAGACTGGAGATGCTGGGATATATCCACGCCGATCTAGTCACCTCACCAGTGAATCAGCTAGAGTGGAGATGCTGGAATATATCCACGCCGATCTAGTCACCTCACCAGTGAATCAGCTAGAATGGAGATGCTGGGATATATCCACGCCGATCTAGTCACCTCACCAGTGAATCAGCTAGAATGGAGATGCAGGGATAAATCCACGCTGATCTAGTCACCTCACCAGTGAACCGTCTAGAGTGGGGATGCTGGGATATATCCACGCCAATCTAGTCACCTCACCAGAGAATCAGCTAGAGGGGAGATGCAGGGATATATCCACGCCGATCTAGTCACTTCACCAGTGAATCAGCTAGAGTGGAGATGCTGGGATATATCCACGCTGATCTAGTCACCTCACCAGTGAACCGTCTAGAGTGGAGATGCTGGGATATATCCACGCCGATCTAGTCACCTCAGCAGTGAATCAGCTAGATTGGAGATGCTGGGATATATCCACGCCGATCTAGTCACCTCACCAGTGAATCAGCTAGAGTGGAGATGCTGGAATATATCCACGCCGATCTAGTCACCTCACCAGTGAATCAGCTAGAATGGAGATGCTGGGATATATCCACGCCGATCTAGTCACCTCACCAGTGAATCAGCTAGAATGGAGATGCAGGGATATATCCACGCTGATCTAGTCACCTCACCAGTGAACCGTCTAGAGTGGGGATGCTGGGATATATCCACGCCAATCTAGTCACCTCACCAGAGAATCAGCTAGAGTGGAGATGCTGGGATATATCCACGCCGATCTAGTCACCTCACCAGTGAATAGTCTAGAATGGAGATGCTGGGATATATCCACGCCGATCTAGTCACCTCACCAGTGAATCAGGTAGAGTGGAGATGCTGGGATATATCCACGCCGATCTAGTCACCTCACCAGTGAATCAGCTAGAGTGGGGATGCTGGGATATATCCACGCTGATCTAGTCACCTCACCAGTGAATCGTCTAGAGTGGAGATGCTGGAATATATCCACGCCGATCTAGTCACCTCAGCAGTGAATCAGCTAGAGTGGAGATGCTGGGATATATCCTCGCCGATCTAGTCACCTCACCAGTGAATCAGCTAGAGTGGAGATGCTGGGATATATCCACGCCGATCTAGTCACCTCACCAGTGAATCAGCTAGAGTGGAGATCCTGGGATATATCCATGCCGATCTAGTCACCTCACCAGTGAATCAGCTAGAGTGGAGATGCTGGGATATATCCACGCCGATCTAGTCACCTCACCAGTGAATACTCTAGAATGGAGATGCTGGGATATATCCTTGCCGATCTAGTCACCTCAGCAGTGAATCAGCTAGAGTGGAGATGCTGGGATATATCTACGCCGATCTAGTCACCTCACCAGTGAATCAGCTAGAGTGGAGATGCTGGGATATATCCACGCTGATCTAGTCACCTCACCAGTGAATCAGCTAGAGTGGAGATGCTGGGATATATCCACGCCGATCTAGTCACCTCACCAGTGAATCAGCTAGAGTGGGGATGCTGGGATATATCCACACCGATCTAGTCACCTCACCAGTGAATCAGCTAGAGTGGAGATGCTGGGATATATCCACGCTGATCTAGTCACCTCACCAGTGAATCAGCTAGAGTGGGGATGCTGGGATATATCCACGCCGATCTAGTCACCTCACCAGTGAATCAGATAGAATGGAGATGCTGGGATATATCCACGCCGATCTAGTCACCTCACCAGTGAATCAGCTAGAGTGGAGATGCTGGGATATATCCACGCCGATCTAGTCACCTCATCAGTGAATCAGCTAGAGTGGAGATGCTGGGATATATCCTCGCCGATCTAGTCACCTCATCAGTGAATCCTCTAGAATGGAGATGCTGGGATATATCCACGCCGATCTAGTCACCTCACCAGTGAATCAGCTAGAATGGAGATGCTGGGATATATCCACGCCGATCTAGTCACCTCACCAGTGAATCAGCTAGAGTGGAGATGCTGGGATATATCCACGCTGATCTAGTCACCTCAGCAGTGAATCAGCTAGAGTGGAGATGCTGGGATATATCCACGCCGATCTAGTCACCTCAGCAGTGAATCAGCTAGAATGGAGATGCAGGGATATATCCACGCTGATCTAGTCACCTCACAAGTGAATCAGCTAGAGTGGAGATGCTGGGATATATCCACGCCGATCTAGTCACCTCAGCAGTGAATCAGCTAGAGTGGAGATGGGGGGATATATCCACGCCGATCTAGTCACCTCACCAGTGAATCAGCTAGAGTGGAGATGGGGGGATATTTCCATGCCGATCTAGTCACCTCAGCAGTGAATCGTCTAGAGTGGAGATGCTGGGATATATCCACGCTGATCTAGTCACCTCACCAGTGAATCGTCTAGAGTGGAGATGCTGAGATATATCCACGCCGATCTAGTCACCTCACCAGTGAATCAGCTAGAGTGGAGATGCTGGGATATATCCACGCCGATCTAGTCACCTCAGCAGTGAATCAGCTAGAGTGGAGATGCTGGGATATATCCTCGCCGATTTAGTCACCTCACCAGTGAATCAGCTAGAGTGGAGATGCTGGGATATATCTACCGATCTAGTCACCTCACCAGTGAATCGTCTAGAGTGGAGATGGGGGGATATATCCACGCCGATCTAGTCACCTCACCAGTGAATCAGCTAGAGTGGGGATGCTGGGATATATCCACGCCGATCTAGTCACCTCACCAGTGAATCAGCTAGAGTGGAGATTTGGGGATATATCCATGCCGATCTAGTCACCTCAGCAGTGAATCGTCTAGAGTGGAGATGCTGGGATATATCCTCGCCGATCTAGTCACCTCACCAGTGAATCAGCTAGAGTGGAGATGCTGGGATATATCCTCGCCGATCTAGTCACCTCACCAGTGAATCAGCTAGAATGGAGATGCTGGGATATATCCACGCCGATCTAGTCACCTCACCAGTGAATCAGCTAGAGTGGAGATGCTGGGATATATCCACGCCGATCTAGTCACCTCACCAGTGAATCAGCTAGAATGGAGATGCTGGGATATATCCACGCCGATCTAGTCACCTCACCAGTGAATCAGCTAGAGTGGAGATGCTGGGATATATCCACGCCGATCTAGTCACCTCACCAGTGAATCAGCTAGAGTGGAGATGCTGGGATATATCCACGCCGATCTAGTCACCTCACCAGTGAATCAGCTAGAGTGGAGATGCTGGGATATATCCTCGCCGATCTAGTCACCTCACCAGTGAATCCTCTAGAATGGAGATCCTGGGATATATCCATGCCGAACTAGTCACCTCACCAGTGAATCAGCTAGAGTGGAGATGCTGGGATATATCCACGCCGATCTAGTCACCTCAGCAGTGAATCAGCTAGAGTGGAGATGCTGGGATATATCCACGCCGATCTAGTCACCTCAGCAGTGAATCAGCTAGAATGGAGATGCAGGGATATATCCACGCTGATCTAGTCACCTCACAAGTGAATCAGCTAGAGTGGAGACGCTGGGATATACCCACGCCGATCTAGTCACCTCAGCAGTGAATCAGCTAGAGTGGAGATGGGGGGATATATCCACGCCGATCTAGTCACCTCACCAGTGAATCAGCTAGAGTGGAGATGGGGGGATATATCCATGCTGATCTAGTCACCTCAGCAGTGAATAGTCTAGAGTGGAGATGCTGGGATATATCCACGCCGATCTAGTCACCTCACCAGTGAATCGTCTAGCGTGGAGATGCTGGGTTATATCCTCGCCTATCTAGTCATCTCAACAGTGAATCAGCTAGACTGGAGATGCTGGGATATATCCACGCCGATCTAGTCACCTCACCAGTGAATCGTCTAGAGTGGAGATGGGGGGATATATCCTCGCCGATTTAGTCACCTCACCAGTGAATCGTCTAGAGTGGAGATGGGGGGATATATCCTCGCCGATTTAGTCACCTCACCAGTGAATCAGCTAGAGTGGAGATGCTGGGATATATCCTCGCCGATTTAGTCACCTCACCAGTGAATCGTCTAGAGTGGAGATGCTGTGATATATCCACCGATCTAGTCACCTCACCAGTGAATCGTCTAGAGTGGAGATGGGGGGATATATCCACGCCGATCTAGTCACCTCACCAGTGAATCAGCTAGAGTGGAGATGCTGGGATATATCCACGCCGATCTAGTCACCTCACCAGTGAATCAGCTAGAGTGGAGATGCTGGGATATATCCACGCCGATCTAGTCACCTCAGCAGTGAATCAGCTAGAGTGGAGATGCTGGGATATATCCACGCTGATTTAGTCACCTCACCAGTGAATCAGCTAGAGTGGAGATGCTGGGATATATCCACGCCGATCTAGTCACCTCACCAGTGAATCGTCTAGAGTGGAGATGCTGGGATATATCCACGCCGATCTAGTCACCTCACCAGTGAATCGTCTAGAGTGGAGATGCTGGGATATATCCTCGCCGATTTAGTCACCTCACCAGTGAATCGTCTAGAGTGGAGATGCTGTGATATATCCACCGATCTAGTCACCTCACCAGTGAATCGTCTAGAGTGGAGATTTGGGGATATATCCATGCCGATCTAGTCACCTCAGCAGTGAATCGTCTAGAGTGGAGATGCTGGGATATATCCTCGCCGATCTAGTCACCTCACCAGTGAATCAGCTAGAGTGGAGATGCTGGGATATATCCTCGCCGATCTAGTCACCTCACCAGTGAATCAGCTAGAATGGAGATGCTGGGATATATCCACGCCGATCTAGTCACCTCACCAGTGAATCAGCTAGAGTGGAGATGCTGGGATATATCCACGCCGATCTAGTCACCTCACCAGTGAATCAGCTAGAATGGAGATGCTGGGATATATCCACGCCGATCTAGTCACCTCACCAGTGAATCAGCTAGAGTGGAGATGCTGGGATATATCCACGCCGATCTAGTCACCTCACCAGTGAATCAGCTAGAGTGGAGATGCTGGGATATATCCACGCCGATCTAGTCACCTCACCAGTGAATCAGCTAGAGTGGAGATGCTGGGATATATCCTCGCCGATCTAGTCACCTCACCAGTGAATCCTCTAGAATGGAGATCCTGGGATATATCCATGCCGAACTAGTCACCTCACCAGTGAATCAGCTAGAGTGGAGATGCTGGGATATATCCACGCCGATCTAGTCACCTCAGCAGTGAATCAGCTAGAGTGGAGATGCTGGGATATATCCACGCCGATCTAGTCACCTCAGCAGTGAATCAGCTAGAATGGAGATGCAGGGATATATCCACGCTGATCTAGTCACCTCACAAGTGAATCAGCTAGAGTGGAGACGCTGGGATATACCCACGCCGATCTAGTCACCTCAGCAGTGAATCAGCTAGAGTGGAGATGGGGGGATATATCCACGCCGATCTAGTCACCTCACCAGTGAATCAGCTAGAGTGGAGATGGGGGGATATATCCATGCTGATCTAGTCACCTCAGCAGTGAATAGTCTAGAGTGGAGATGCTGGGATATATCCACGCCGATCTAGTCACCTCACCAGTGAATCGTCTAGCGTGGAGATGCTGGGTTATATCCTCGCCTATCTAGTCATCTCAACAGTGAATCAGCTAGACTGGAGATGCTGGGATATATCCACGCCGATCTAGTCACCTCACCAGTGAATCGTCTAGAGTGGAGATGGGGGGATATATCCTCGCCGATTTAGTCACCTCACCAGTGAATCGTCTAGAGTGGAGATGGGGGGATATATCCTCGCCGATTTAGTCACCTCACCAGTGAATCAGCTAGAGTGGAGATGCTGGGATATATCCTCGCCGATTTAGTCACCTCACCAGTGAATCGTCTAGAGTGGAGATGCTGTGATATATCCACCGATCTAGTCACCTCACCAGTGAATCGTCTAGAGTGGAGATGGGGGGATATATCCACGCCGATCTAGTCACCTCACCAGTGAATCAGCTAGAGTGGAGATGCTGGGATATATCCACGCCGATCTAGTCACCTCACCAGTGAATCAGCTAGAGTGGAGATGCTGGGATATATCCACGCCGATCTAGTCACCTCAGCAGTGAATCAGCTAGAGTGGAGATGCTGGGATATATCCACGCTGATTTAGTCACCTCACCAGTGAATCAGCTAGAGTGGAGATGCTGGGATATATCCACGCCGATCTAGTCACCTCACCAGTGAATCGTCTAGAGTGGAGATGCTGGGATATATCCACGCCGATCTAGTCACCTCAGCAGTGAATCAGCTAGAGTGGAGATGCTGGGATATATCCACGCCGATCTAGTCACCTCAGCAGTGAATCAGCTAGAATGGAGAAGCAGGGATATATCCACGCTGATCTAGTCACCTCACAAGTGAATCAGCTAGAGTGGAGATGCTGGGATATACCCACGCCGATCTAGTCACCTCAGCAGTGAATCAGCTAGAGTGGAGATGGGGGGATATATCCACGCCGATCTAGTCACCTCACCAGTGAATCAGCTAGAGTGGAGATGCTGGGATATATCCACGCTGATCTAGTCACCTCACCAGTGAATCGTCTAGAGTGGAGATGCTGGGATATATCCACGCCGATCTAGTCACCTCACCAGTGAATCAGCTAGAGTGGAGATGCTGGGATATATCCACGCCGATCTAGTCACCTCAGCAGTGAATCAGCTAGAGTGGAGATGCTGGGATATATCCTCGCCGATTTAGTCACCTCACCAGTGAATCAGCTAGAGTGGAGATGCTGGGAAATATCCACCGATCTAGTCACCTCACCAGTGAAACGTCTAGAGTGGAGATGCTGGGATATATCCTCGCCTATCTAGTCACCTCAACAGTGAATCAGCTAGACTGGAGATGCTGGGATATATCCACGCCAATCTAGTCACCTCACCAGTGAATCGTCTAGAGTGGAGATGGGGGGATATATCCTCGCCGATTTAGTCACCTCACCAGTGAATCGTCTAGAGTGGAGATGGGGGGATATATCCTCGTCGATTTAGTCACCTCACCAGTGAATCAGCTAGAGTGGAGATGCTGGGATATATCCTCGCCGATTTAGTCACCTCACCAGTGAATCGTCTAGAGTGGAGATGCTGGGATATATCCACCGATCTAGTCACCTCACCAGTGAATCGTCTAGAGTGGAGATGGGGGGATATATCCACGCCGATCTAGTCACCTCACCAGTGAATCAGCTAGAGTGGAGATGCTGGGATATATCCACGCCGATCTAGTCACCTCACCAGTGAATCAGCTAGAGTGGAGATGCTGGGATATATCCACGCCGATCTAGTCACCTCAGCAGTGAATCAGCTAGAGTGGAGATGCAGTGATATATCCACGCCGATTTAGTCACCTCACCAGTGAATCAGCTAGAGTGGAGATGCTGGGATATATCCACGCCGATCTAGTCACCTCACCAGTGAATTGACTAGAGTGGAGAAGCTGGGATATATCCACGCCGATCTAGTCACCTCAGCAGTGAATCAGCTAGAGTGGAGATGCTGGGATATATCCACGCTGATCTAGTCACCTCACCAGAGAATCAGCTAGAGTGGAGATGCTGGGATATATCCTCGCCGATCTAGTCACCTCACCAGTGAATCAGCTAGAGTGGAGATGCTGGGATATATCCAAGCCGATCTAGTCACCTCACCAGTGAATCAGCTAGAGTGGAGATGCTGGGATATATCCACGCCGATCTAGTCACCTCAGCAGTGAATCAGCTAGAGTGGAGATGCTGGGATATATCCACGCTGATCTAGTCACCTCACCAGTGAATCGTCTAGAATGGAGATGCTGGGATATATCCTCGCCGATCTAGTCACCTCACCAGTGAATCAGCTAGAATGGAGATGCTGGGATATATCCTCGCCGATCTAGTCACCTCACCAGTGAATCAGCTAGAATGGAGATGATGGGATATATCCACGCCGATCTAGTCACCTCACCAGTGAATCAGCTAGAGTGGAGATGCTGGGATATATCCACGCCGATCTAGTCACCTCACCAGTGAATCAGCTAGAATGGAGATGCTGGGATATATCCACGCCGATCTAGTCACCTCACCAGTGAATCAGCTAGAGTGGAGATGCTGGGACATATCCACGCCGATCTAGTCACCTCACCAGTGAATCAGCTAGAATGGAGATGCTGGGATATATCCACGCCGATCTAGTCACCTCACCAGTGAATCAGCTAGAGTGGAGATGCTGGGATATATCCACGCCGATCTAGTCACCTCACCAGTGAATCAGCTAGAGTGGAGATGCTGGGATATATCCTCGCCGATCTAGTCATCTCACCAGTGAATCCTCTAGAATGGAGATCCTGGGATATATCCATGCCGATCTAGTCACCTCACCAGTGAATCAGCTAGAGTGGAGATGCTGGGATATATCCACGCCGATCTAGTCACCTCAGCAGTGAAACAGCTAGAGTGGAGATGCTGGGATATATCCACGCCGATCTAGTCACCTCAGCAGTGAATCAGCTAGAATGGAGATGCAGGGATATATCCACGCTGATCTAGTCACCTCACAAGTGAATCAGCTAGAGTGGAGATGCTGGGATATACCCACGCCGATCTAGTCACCTCAGCAGTGAATCAGCTAGAGTGGAGATGGGGGAATATATCCACGCCGATCTAGTCACCTCACCAGTGAATCAGCTAGAGTGGAGATGAGGGGATATATCCATGCCGATCTAGTCACCTCAGCAGTGAATCGTCTAGAGTGGAGATGCTGGGATATATCCACGCTGATCTAGTCACCTCACCAGTGAATCGTCTAGAGTGGAGATGCTGTGATATATCCACGCCGATCTAGTCACCTCACCAGTGAATCAGCTAGAGTGGAGATGCTGGGATATATCCACGCCGATCTAGTCACCTCAGCAGTGAATCAGCTAGAGTGGAGATGCTGGGATATATCTTCGCCGATTTAGTCACCTCACCAGTGAATCAGCTAGAGTGGAGATGCTGGGATATATCCACCGATCTAGTCACCTCACCAGTGAATCGTCTAGAGTGGAGAAGCTGGGATATATCCTCGCCTATCTAGTCACCTCAACAGTTAATCAGCTAGACTGGAGATGCTGGGATATATCCACGCCGATCTAGTCACCTCACCAGTGAATCGTCTAGAGTGGAGATGGGGGGATATATCCTCGCCGATTTAGTCACCTCACCAGTGAATCGTCTAGAGTGGAGAAGGGGGGATATATCCTCGCCGATTTAGTCACCTCACCAGTGAATCAGCTAGAGTGGAGATGCTGGGATATATCCTCGCCGATCTAGTCATCTCACCAGTGAATCCTCTAGAATGGAGATCCTGGGATATATCCATGCCGATCTAGTCACCTCACCAGTGAATCAGCTAGAGTGGAGATGCTGGGATATATCCACGCCGATCTAGTCACCTCAGCAGTGAATCAGCTAGAGTGGAGATGCTGGGATATATCCACGCCGATCTAGTCACCTCAGCAGTGAATCAGCTAGAATGGAGATGCAGGGATATATCCACGCTGATCTAGTCACCTCACAAGTGAATCAGCTAGAGTGGAGATGCTGGGATATACCCACGCCGATCTAGTCACCTCAGCAGTGAATCAGCTAGAGTGGAGATGGGGGAATATATCCACGCCGATCTAGTCACCTCACCAGTGAATCAGCTAGAGTGGAGATGGGGGGATATATCCATGCCGATCTAGTCACCTCAGCAGTGAATCGTCTAGAGTGGAGATGCTGGGATATATCCACGCTGATCTAGTCACCTCACCAGTGAATCGTCTAGAGTGGAGATGCTGTGATATATCCACGCCGATCTAGTCACCTCACCAGTGAATCAGCTAGAGTGGAGATGCTGGGATATATCCACGCCGATCTAGTCACCTCAGCAGTGAATCAGCTAGAGTGGAGATGCTGGGATATATCTTCGCCGATTTAGTCACCTCACCAGTGAATCAGCTAGAGTGGAGATGCTGGGATATATCCACCGATCTAGTCACCTCACCAGTGAATCGTCTAGAGTGGAGAAGCTGGGATATATCCTCGCCTATCTAGTCACCTCAACAGTGAATCAGCTAGACTGGAGATGCTGGGATATATCCACGCCGATCTAGTCACCTCACCAGTGAATCGTCTAGAGTGGAGATGGGGGGATATATCCTCGCCGATTTAGTCACCTCACCAGTGAATCGTCTAGAGTGGAGAAGGGGGGATATATCCTCGCCGATTTAGTCACCTCACCAGTGAATCAGCTAGAGTGGAGATGCTGGGATATATCCTCGCCGATTTAGTCACCTCACCAGTGAATCGTCTAGAGTGGAGATGCTGTGATATATCCACCGATCTAGTCACCTCACCAGTGAATCGTCTAGAGTGGAGATGGGGGGATATATCCACGCCGATCTAGTCACCTCACCAGTGAATCAGCTAGAGTGGAGATGCTGGGATATATCCACGCCGATCTAGTCACCTCACCAGTGAATCAGCTAGAGTGGAGATGCTGGGATATAGCCAAGCCGATCTAGTCACCTCAGCAGTGAATCAGCTAGAGTGGAGATGCTGGGATATATCCACGCCGATTTAGTCACCTCACCAGTGAATCAGCTAGAGTGGAGATGCCGGGATATATCCACGCCGATCTAGTCACCTCACCAGTGAATCGTCTAGAGTGGAGATGCTGGGATATATCCAAGCCGATCTAGTCACCTCAGCAGTGAATCAGCTAGAGTGGAGATGCTGGGATATATCCACGCCGATCTAGTCACCTCAGCAGTGAATCAGCTAGAATGGAGATGCAGGGATATATCCACGCTGATCTAGTCACCTCACAAGTGAATCAGCTAGAGTGGAGATGCTGGGATATACCCACGCCGATCTAGTCACCTCAGCAGTGAATCAGCTAGAGTGGAGATGGGGGGATATATCCACGCCGATCTAGTCACCTCACCAGTGAATCAGCTAGAGTGGAGATGGGGGGATATATCCATGCCGATCTAGTCACCTCAGCAGTGAATCGTCTAGAGTGGAGATGCTGGGATATATCCACGCTGATCTAGTCACCTCACCAGTGAATCGTCTAGAGTGGAGATGCTGGGATATATCCACGCCGATCTAGTCACCTCACCAGTGAATCAGCTAGAGTGGAGATGCTGGGATATATCCACACCGATCTAGTCACCTCAGCAGTGAATCAGCTAGAGTGGAGATGCTGGGATATATCCTCGCCGATTTAGTCACCTCACCAGTGAATCAGCTAGAGTGGAGATGCTGGGATATATCCACCGATCTAGTCACCTCACCAGTGAATCGTCTAGAGTGGAGATGCTGGGATATATCCTCGCCTATCTAGTCACCTCAACAGTGAATCAGCTAGACTGGAGATGCTGGGATATATCCACGCCAATCTAGTCACCTCACCAGTGAATCGTCTAGAGTGGAGATGGGGGGATATATCCTCGCCGATTTAGTCACCTCACCAGTGAATCGTCTAGAGTGGAGATGGGGGGATATATCCTCGCCGATTTAGTCACCTCACCAGTGAATCAGCTAGAGTGGAGATGCTGGGATATATCCTCGCCGATTTAGTCACCTCAGCAGTGAATCAGCTAGAGTGGAGATGCAGGGATATATCCACGCCGATCTAGTCACCTCAGCAGTGAATCAGCTAGAATGGAGATGCAGGGATATATCCACGCTGATCTAGTCACCTCACAAGTGAATCAGCTAGAGTGGAGATGCTGGGATATACCCACGCCGATCTAGTCACCTCAGCAGTGAATCAGCTAGAGTGGAGATGGGGGGATATATCCACGCCGATCTAGTCACCTCACCAGTGAATCAGCTAGAGTGGAGATGGGGGGATATATCCATGCCGATCTAGTCACCTCAGCTGTGAATCGTCTAGAGTGGAGATGCTGGGATATATCCACGCTGATCTAGTCACCTCACCAGTGAATCGTCTAGAGTGGAGATGCTGGGATATATCCACGCCGATCTAGTCACCTCACCAGTGAATCAGCTAGAGTGGAGATGCTGGGATATATCCACACCGATCTAGTCACCTCAGCAGTGAATCAGCTAGAGTGGAGATGCTGGGATATATCCTCGCCGATTTAGTCACCTCACCAGTGAATCAGCTAGAGTGGAGATGCAGGGATATATCCACGCCGATCTAGTCACCTCAGCAGTGAATCAGCTAGAATGGAGATGCAGGGATATATCCACGCTGATCTAGTCACCTCACAAGTGAATCAGCTAGAGTGGAGATGCTGGGATATACCCACGCCGATCTAGTCACCTCAGCAGTGAATCAGCTAGAGTGGAGATGGGGGGATATATCCACGCCGATCTAGTCACCTCACCAGTGAATCAGCTAGAGTGGAGATGGGGGGATATATCCATGCCGATCTAGTCACCTCAGCAGTGAATCGTCTAGAGTGGAGATGCTGGGATATATCCACGCTGATCTAGTCACCTCACCAGTGAATCGTCTAGAGTGGAGATGCTGGGATATATCCACGCCGATCTAGTCACCTCACCAGTGAATCAGCTAGAGTGGAGATGCTGGGATATATCCACACCGATCTAGTCACCTCAGCAGTGAATCAGCTAGAGTGGAGATGCTGGGATATATCCTCGCCGATTTAGTCACCTCACCAGTGAATCAGCTAGAGTAGAGATGCTGGGATATATCCACCGATCTAGTCACCTCACCAGTGAATCGTCTAGAGTGGAGATGCTGGGATATATCCTCGCCTATCTAGTCACCTCAACAGTGAATCAGCTAGACTGGAGATGCTGGGATATATCCACGCCAATCTAGTCACCTCACCAGTGAATCGTCTAGAGTGGAGATGGGGGGATATATCCTCGCCGATTTAGTCACCTCACCAGTGAATCGTCTAGAGTGGAGATGGGGGGATATATCCTCGCCGATTTAGTCACCTCACCAGTGAATCAGCTAGAGTGGAGATGCTGGGATATATCCACCGATCTAGTCACCTCACCATTGAATCGTCTAGAGTGGAGATGGGGGGATATATCCACGCCGATCTAGTCACCTCACCAGTGAATCAGCTAGAGTGGAGATGCTGGGATATATCCACGCCGATCTAGTCACCTCACCAGTGAATCAGCTAGAGTGGAGATGCTGGGATATATCCACGCCGATCTAGTCACCTCAGCAGTGAATCAGCTAGAGTGGAGATGCAGTGATATATCCACGCCGATTTAGTCACCTCACCAGTGAATCAGCTACAGTGGAGATGCTGGGATATATCCACGCCGATCTAGTCACCTCACCAGTGAATCGTCTAGAGTGGAGATGCTGGGATATATCGACGCCGATCTAGTCACCTCAGCAGTGAATCAGCTAGAGTGGAGATGCTGGGATATATCCACGCCGATCTAGTCACCTCACCAGTGAATCAGCTAGAGTGGAGATGCTGGGATATATCCACGCCGATCTAGTCACCTCAGCAGTGAATCAGCTAGAGTGGAGATGCAGTGATATATCCACGCCGATTTAGTCACCTCATCAGTGAATCAGCTACAGTGGAGATGCTGGGATATATCCACGCCGATCTAGTCACCTCACCAGTGAATCGTCTAGAGTGGAGATGCTGGGATATATCCACGCCGATCTAGTCACCTCAGCAGTGAATCAGCTAGAGTGGAGATGCTGGGATATATCCACGCTGATCTAGTCACCTCACCAGTGAATCAGCTAGAGTGGAGATGCTGGGATATATCCTCGCCGATCTAGTCACCTCACCAGTGAATCAGCTAGAGTGGAGATGCTGGGATATATCCAAGCCGATCTAGTCACCTCACCAGTGAATCAGCTGGAGTGGAGATGCTGGGATATATCCACGCCGATCTAGTCACCTCAGCAGTGAATCAGCTAGAGTGGAGATGCTGGGATATATCCACGCCGATTTAGTCACCTCACCAGTGAATCAGCTAGAGTGGAGATGCTGGGATATATCCACGCCGATCTAGTCACCTCAGCAGTGAATCAGCTAGAGTGGAGATGCTGGGATATATCCACGCTGATCTAGTCACCTCACCAGTGAATCAGCTAGAGTGGAGATGCTGGGATATATCCTCGCCGATCTAGTCACCTCACCAGTGAATCGTCTAGAATGGAGATGCTGGGATATATCCACGCTGATCTAGTCACCTCACCAGTGAATCAGCTAGAGTGGAGATGCTGGGATATATCCACGCCGATTTAGTCACCTCACCAGTGAATCAGCTAGAGTGGGGATGCTGGGATATATCCACGCCGATCTAGTCACCTCAGCAGTGAATCGTCTAGAGTGGAGATGCTGGGATATATCCACGCCGATCTAGTCACCTCAGCAGTGAATCGTCTAGAATGGATATGCTGGGATATATCTGAGGCACCCCTGGGCCTGTGTCGCGCAGCGTTGCGCACGCGGGAGCTTACCCGGAGCCGGATCTGTTGAGGGTAGTAGTCTCGTGACGGTGACCCGGTCCGTGCCCAGGGAGTCATACTAAGTGGCGCTGTATTAGCGGTAGATGTTGGACGACTACGCCACCCGTTGAATGCAGCTATGGAGCTGCCGCTGCAGGGCAGACCGCTGAGGCCGGTGGCAGGATTGTGCAGCGTGATAGTATAACCCCCAACGGGAGGGGTATGGCCTCAGGGCAGCCGACGTGGACGATGGGGGTAGCAGGATCCACTCGGAGACGGTACGGTGTAGTTCAGGGTCTTTACTGGTGACAAAGATAGACCCTCCCGGAGTACTGGCTAGCGATTGGGGCCTGGTCAGTCCTTGAGCAGATGGGATCTCCCCTGGCCAGGCGGAGTTGTAGGCCTCCCCAACTAACTGTACTCTTCTGGCTACCTTGCTAGAGGCGGGTAAAAGTAGCCCACGTCCCTGAGTGTGCCGTGTGGTGCTCACCCGTATGGCCGGTGACTCGGGGCCTTCTAGTAGCTTCCGCTCCACGACGGCGGTGCTGGTCCCATGCGTGTGATCGTGCCTTCGGGTTTCTTGGCCCGAGGACCTGGAATCCCCTGCCTGACGGATTCTGCTGCTGGGTAGGAGTTAGTCCCCACAGCCTCGGACTCCGGTTCCGGTAAGAAATCTTCTCAGTCAGGGCGAGCTCTGCAGCTGCCAGCCCCTGACTCCTTGTAACACTGCTCCCACAGAGCTCCTGATGTTCTGTTCCTATATTTGCTTCTTTTCTCTGTCTCTACTTCTTCTCTACTCACTAACCCTGCCTCAGCCCCAGGTTTATATAGGGGAAGTCCTTCCCCTCCCAGGACTGGGCAGGAGGTGTGGCATGCATAGGATTCCTGACCAAGAGACCTCCCACCTGCTCTCAGACATAACATTGCTGTTACTGTGGAAACCAGACCCCTGGGGTGCCACATTCCCCCCTAGTGAAATTTAGTACTCCGGGACTAAACATATTTTAGAAAAACATAACAAGATATAACAATAACAATACAATAAAGAAACACATAAAGGTGGTCACGGCATGTCCGTAACCGGGTGCAGTCTTTGAAGAAAGCAAGGTGTCCATTTCACCAAAACAGGGAGACGTAACCAGGTAGGGGTCTGTCCTGCCCCGAGTCCTTAACAGTCTTTAGTCCGTCCTGGGTTACGCTCCAACTATGTACACAGGATTCCCGGTAAATCCACCAAAGACTCCTATAAACAACTAGAAACACATAATTATACACAAGCAACAAGAAAAACAGGTAACCACAAATAAAACAATTTATACACTTCAAATCCTCCAACGTGCGGGTAACTGGCCTCTAGTGGCCCTAGTGGACCTACGGAGCTGACTGTCTGGCCCTGAACTACAGGGTGTAGGAGCTGTTAAGGGTAAACTGGGCAGCGGTCTACGGGCCCTTTGGCTCACTAGGGATATGGCAGGCTCACTGCAAGCAGAGGGTTGATCCTCCTGGTCTGCTGGTGTGGGGTCTTCTGCCTCCTGGACCGGCTGTTCTTCCAGCTCTACCTGTTGCTCCGTAGGTGCTTGGGATGCTGGTTGGAGGAAGGTGAGTACGGGTACCACAACTGCACCATTGACTTGAGTCCAAGACCGAGGGAAGTCTCCGAGCACAGTACTAACCATATCTTCCCTTTCCTCTACGGGTCGATGGTCTTCTTGTTCCTCTTCAGGGTTCCGTAGCTGTTCAGGACACTTCTTCAGGTGATCCCGGGATACAATGGCTGTGGTCTCCCCTCCGTCTTTACTGATGGTACAGACCTTCGGGTTCTCGTGGCTTGAGGGCAGTACGGTGTACGGGTCCTTCTCCCACTGGTCGTCCAACTTGTGGAGCCGTCTTTTCCTCTTCAAGACCTGCTCTCCGGGCACCAGGGGAACAGCGGGAGCATACTGGTTGTAAGTTTTCTCTTGTCTCTCCCTAGCCTGACAGAGACTTCGTTCCACGCTCTCCTGTACTTTCCGGTACTGCTGCTGCCTCTCTGTGTCCCAGTCTGCTTCTGGTGAAGTGTCCTCGGGTGTCAGGACTCCCATTTCCAGGTCAACAGGTAACTTACCAGGTCTCGCCCTCATTAGGTAAGCCGGGGTACAGTTGGTGGAACCTACCGGGATGTGGTTGTATAGGTCCACCAGATCGGGCAGCTTCTCAGGCCACAGACTGCGTTCTTCCAGGGGCAACGTTTTCAGAAGATCCATTACCACCTGGTTCATTTTCTCACAAAGTCCATTAGTTTGCGGATGATAGGGTGTCGTCCTTATCTTCCGGCAGCCATACAGATTGCAGAATTCCTGGAAGACCTCCGCTTCAAAGGCAGGTCCCTGGTCCGTCAGCACTTGGTCCGGGTACCCGTGTGGACGGCAGAAGTGCTGCTGGAAGGCTCTAGCTGCTGTTTGAGCCGTTAAGTCCTTGACGGGGACGACAACCAAGAACCGGGAGTAATGATCCACGATGGTTAACGCGTAGACGTAGCCACTTCTGCTTGGGGTCAGTTTTACATGATCCAAGGCTACCAGTTCCAACGGCTGCCGGGTGACGATGGACTGCAGGGGAGTCTTCTGGCTGGCACGGTCCTTCCTCCTCAGGTTGCACGGGCCACAGTCTCTGCACCACCTCTCGATGGTTCCCCTCATGCCTACCCAATGGAACCGCCCGCGCAGCAGGAACTCCAGCTTCTTCCATCCGAAATGCCCAGCTCCATCGTGGTATGCCTCCATCACCATGGCTGCGTCTCGTCGTGGCACCACTACTTGCCAGATTAGTTCATGCGTCCGGGAGTTAACCATCCTGCGGCACAACTTCCCCTTGTAAAGGAAGTCTACTCTTTTCTGGCCACAGTTGCTTGGCTTCCTCCGGAGCGTCTGGGTCAAGGGGAGCCTCTGGCCGAGTCAGCATCTCCTTCACCAGCCGGACGGCAGGGTCACTGTCTTGCGTTTCCGCCCAGTTGTAGTGAGGTAAGGGGTTAAGCGTAGCGCCTTGCTTACTCCTTACCCGATGGGAATACTGGATAGTCCCATGACGGTGAAACGCAGGGAGTTCGACTTCTTCCAGTCCCTCTGGATCTTCTCCTACGTCCGGTAGGTTTGGCATCCTGGACAGGGCGTCCGCGTTGGTATTGGAGCGTCCTGCCCGGTATTTGATGGTGAACTCGTAGTTGGACAGGCGGGCCATCCATCTCTGCTCTAGGGCACCGAGTCTTGCCGTGTCCAGGTGTGTCAACGGGTTGTTATCCGTGTACACGACGAACCGGGAAGAAGCGAGGTAGTGCTTAAAGCGTTCGGTGACTGCCCACACCACTGCCAGGAACTCTAGCTTAAATGAGCTGTAATTCTCAGGGTTTCTTTCGGTGGGTCGCAGTTTTCGGCTGGCGTAAGCGATTACTCGCTCTTTCCCCTGCTGGATCTGGGACAGCACGGCTCCTAGCCCGATGTTACTTGCGTCGGTGTAGAGGATAAAGGGCTGGCTGTAATCCGGGTACGCCAGGATTTCATCCCCCGTGAGGGCCATCTTCAGCTGGCGGAAGGACTCTTCTTCCAACTTCTCCCATCTGAAGGGCGGCTTCTGGTTCTTGGCCTTCCGGGACTGGCCTATCAGGAGGTCCTGCATAGGAGCTGCCTTTTTGGTGAAACCGGGGATGAACCTGCGGTAGTAGCCTACCAACCCGAGGAACTGCCGCACTTCCTTTACACTGGAGGGACTTGGCCATTCCTTAATTGCGGTGATCTTATCAGGGTCGGGAGCCACTCCGTCAGCGCTCACCACGTGTCCCAGGTACTGCACCTTTGGTTTCAGGAGGTGACACTTGGAGGGTTTCACCATTAGGCCGTAGCTTGCCAGAGCTTCGAACACCTCCGCCAGGTGTTTCAGGTGGTCCTCATAAGTCTTAGAATATACGATGACATCGTCCAGGTACAACAGGACCGTCTCGAAGTTTCTGTGGCCCAGACAGCACTCCATTAATCGTTGGAAGGTTCCTGGTGCGTTGCAGAGTCCGAACGGCATGCAGGTAAACTCGCTAAGTCCCATCGGGGTGGTGAATGCGGTCTTCTCCTGGTCCGCCTCTGCTACAGGAACCTGCCAGTACCCACTAGTGAGATCCAAGGTAGAGAAGAAGTTAGCAGATCTTAAAGCAGCCAAAGACTCCTCTATCCTTGGTAAGGGGTACGCATCCTTGTGTGTGATACGGTTGATTTTCCGGTAATCTACACACATCCTCATGGTGTTGTCTTTCTTTTTGACTAAGACTAGTGGAGCTGCCCAGGGGCTACAGCTATCCCTGATCACCCCAGCCTCCTTCATGTCTCTAAGCATCCCCTTGGCGTGTTGGTAGTGTGCAGGGGGTACGGGTCGATACCTCTCTTTTATGGGAGGATGGTCTCCCGTGGGGATGTGGTGTTCTACCCCCTTGACTCGCCCGAAGTCTAATGGGTGTTTACTAAACACTCTCTCGTACTCTTGAACCACCCGATAGACTCCCTGTTTCTGGTGTGAGGGAGTGGAGTCAGTACCCAAATGTAGTTGCTGACACCAGTCCTCCATTGTTTTCTTAGAGCCGTTACCTTCCTCCGGGTGAGATGGAGGCAAGGGTTCCACAGATTGTATAGCATTTTGGTTAATGGTATATAGTTTGGCTAGCGTGGCATACCGGGGCAGGTACACTTCCCTCTTCCCGATATTGATTATGCGAACGGGCACCCTCCCATGGCGTACATTAACCACCCCCCGTGCTGTCAAGATGGTGGGCCTACTGTCTGAGTAAACTGGTTCTACCATTGCCTGGTAATCTCTACCTCTCAGACCAATAGCTGCCCGGCACCAAATCATCATTTCACTTTTTGGGGGCATGGCAATAGGGAAAGGGTCACACATTCTCACGCTACCAATCTCACCGCCGGAGAGTTCCACCTGTTGCCGTCGCATCAGTGCCCGGATCTCTTTTTGGAGCACTCGCTGCTCGCCGGAGCTGGCGTTCTTGGCAACCTGCTGTAAAAGGAAAATCACCTCTGCAAGACAATTTTCAATTACATTAGTTCCTAGAGTTATCTTTGGGTGACTCTCGTGTTTGTCAATGTCTACAATGATCAGTCCCTGTGCTGCCAGCTCAACTCTACCAATTTTAATGGTCACCTCTTTAAATCCGATCTGTGGCACGGGCTGACCATTGCTGGCGATGATACTCAAGTCGTCGTTAGGGTAGCGGGTAATATCCCAGTCATTCCAGTACTGCTTGAAGAGCACGTACGGGATGGTGGTGACCTGTGACCCGGTGTCCAGTAGGGCACTCATGGGAATGCCATCCAGTACCACAGGCAAGACTGGACGTCCTCCCACATATTTGTCGCGCCAGTTCGATGGGCCTGATGATCTTTTTCCTAGGGGTTGGCCCTCTACCCTAGGTTGTGCCAGTTTAAAGGACAGTACCTTGCCATATGTCCGGGTTGATTACAGCGGCGGCAGATGGGTCGTCCGTCCTCGTTGTATCGGTCGCTGGGTCTTCCTCTGGCCGGTGGGGTCCTCCTTGGTCGACGCCACGGGATGTCCTCCGGTCCGGATGCCAGCTGGATCTTCCCTGGAGTAGAAACCTGTAAAGACTGCACAGTTCGGGTTAGCGCAGCAACGCTTTTAGCTAGCTCTTGGACCTGATGGTGCAGGTCTGGAGCCGGGTCATTGCTCAAAGCCTGCGCATCAGCTCCCACAGGCCCTGCCGACAAGGGCGCCGCCTCCTGGTGGTAAATGGTAGTGGGGCGTCTGTGGGTCACAACGCCACCTGGTGCCGGTTCTCGGAGCACCCGGATGGCTCTGTCCTTGAACTGTGCAAATCCCAGATGAGGGTCCTGTAAGTCCATTGCCCGCAACTGGGTTCGGTGGGCATTGCAATATAAACCCTCTATAAATTGTTCAGTCAACAGCCTGTCCTCGTCTCCCACGCCGTCAGGGTCGGTCTGCTTAATGGCTCTCATGGCTTCTTGTAGGTTTAATGCATAGTCCCTTATACTCTCATGTGCCCGCTGTTTGCCACCCAGGTGGCCAGGACTTTACCTCCCTCTGGGCTGCCCCGGTTAATTGGGCCACCAGGATGCTCACTTTTTGCTCTTCTGTAAGGGGGTACACCTGGAAGAGGCTATCCAGCTTTTCTCTAAAGTCATGCAGGGTATGCTATTCCCCTGAGTACTGGGGTAGCCAGGCTGCCCCCGGGATATAGGGCATGGTGAAAGGCATGACCGCAACAGCGGTGGCGCTGGCGGGGGTTGAAGCGGTGAAGCTCTCCTCCGTATCCGACATCCTTCTCCCCCCTAGTGGACTGTGGCCTACCTTGCGATGATCCTCTTCCGTAGGCCGCGGCTCCGCAGTGGATCGTCAGGGTTGAGGACCTTCCGTCGCGCTCCTGTGACGTCGGCGTCTGCTGGGCTCCTTCCAGGACCTTACGCAACGTCCGGACGTGAGGCGGGACTTCAGTTCTCGCGCGCTTTCGGAGTCCACGCCCCTCTTCTTCCCGCGCGGCGTCCTCAAGATGGCGTCCAATGGCGGGAAACCTCCACGGATGGCGGGAAGAAGGCCGAAGATGGCGCCGGATGGCGGGAAAACTTCGCGGATGGCGGGAAGAATGTAGAAGATGGCGCCGGATGGCGGGAATCTTCACCACTGGTAAGTTTGAACAGTCTTTTTCAGGCACGCAGTACCCGGTGGTTGCGGGCACGAAATCCTGCCGACTACGCCAAAAGTTGACGCACCCCTGGGCCTGTGTCGCGCAGCGTTGCGCACGCGGGAGCTTACCCGGAGCCGGATCTGTTGAGGGTAGTAGTCTCGTGGCGGTGACCCGGTCCGTGCCCAGGGAGTCAGACTAAGTGGCGCTGTATTAGCGGTAGATGTTGGACGACTACGCCACCCGTTGAATGCAGCTATGGAGCTGCCGCTGCAGGGCAGACCGCTGAGGCCGGTGGTAGGATTGTGCAGCGTGACAGAATAACCCCCAACGGGAGGGGTATGGCCTCAGGGCAGCCGACGTGGACGATGGGGGTAGCAGGAACCACTCGGAGACGGTACGGTGTAGTTCAGGGTCTTTACTGGTGACAAAGATAGACCCTCCCGGAGTACTGGCTAGCGATTGGGGCCTGGTCAGTCCTTGAGCAGATGGGATCTCCCCTGGCCAGGCGGAGTTGTAGGCCTCCCCAACTAACTGTACTCTTCTGGCTACCTTGCTAGAGGCGGGTAAAAGTAGCCCACGTCCCTGAGTGTGCCGTGTGGTGCTCACCCGTATGGCCGGTGACTCGGGGCCTTCTAGTAGCTTCCGCTCCACGACGGCGGTGCTGGTCCCATGCGTGTGACCGTGCCTTCGGGTTTCTTGGCCAGAGGACCTGGAATCCCCTGCCTGACGGATTCTGCTGCTGGGTAGGAGTTAGTCCCCACAGCATCGGACTCCGGGTCCGGTAAGAAATCTTCTCAGTCAGGGCGAGCTCTGCAGCTGCCAGCCCCTGACTCCTTGTAACACTGCTCCCACAGAGCTCCTGATGTTCTGTTCCTATATTTGCTTCTTTTCTCTGTCTCTACTTCTTCTCTACTCACTAACCCTGCCTCAGCCCCAGGTTTATATAGGGGAAGTCCTTCCCCTCCCAGGACTGGGCAGGAGGTGTGGCATGCATAGGATTCCTGACCAAGAGACCTCCCACCTGCTCTCAGACATAACATTGCTGTTACTGTGGAAACCAGACCCCTGGGGTGCCACATATCCACGCCGATCTAGTCACCTCAGCAGTGAATCAGCTAGAGTGGAGATGCTGGGATATATCCTCGCCGATCTAGTCACCTCAGCAGTGAATCGTCTGGAGTGGAGATGCTGGGATATATCCTCGCCGATCTAGTCACCTCACCAGTGAATCAGCTAGAGTGGAGATGCTGGAATATATCCACGCCGATCTAGTCACCTCACCAGTGAATCAGCTAGAGTGGAGATGCTGGAATATATCCACGCCGATCTAGTCACCTCACCAGTGAATCAGCTAGAATGGAGATGCTGGGATATATCCACGCCGATCTAGTCACCTCACCAGTGAATCAGCTAGAATGGAGATGCAGGGATAAATCCACGCTGATCTAGTCACCTCACCAGTGAACCGTCTAGAGTGGGGATGCTGGGATATATCCACGCCAATCTAGTCACCTCACCAGAGAATCAGCTAGAGTGGAGATGCTGAGATATATCCACGCCGATCTAGTCACCTCAGCAGTGAATCAGCTAGAGTGGAGATGCTGGGATATATCCACGCTGATCTAGTCACCTCACCAGTGAATCAGCTAGAGTGGAGATGCTGGGATATATCCTCGCCGATCTAGTCACCTCACCAGTGAATCAGCTAGAGTGGAGATGCTGGGATATATCCAAGCCGATCTAGTCACCTCACCAGTGAATCAGCTAGAGTGGAGATGCTGGGATATATCCACGCCGATCTAGTCACCTCAGCAGTGAATCAGCTAGAGTGGAGATGCTGGGATATATCCACGCCGATTTAGTCACCTCACCAGTGAATCAGCTAGAGTGGAGATGCTGGGATATATCCACGCCGATCTAGTCACCTCAGCAGTGAATCAGCTAGAGTGGAGATGCTGGGATATATCCACGCTGATCTAGTCACCTCACCAGTGAATCAGCTAGAGTGGAGATGCTGGGATATATCCTCGCCGATCTAGTCACCTCACCAGTGAATCGTCTAGAATGGAGATGCTGGGATATATCCACGCTGATCTAGTCACCTCACCAGTGAATCAGCTAGAGTGGAGATGCTGGGATATATCCACGCCGATTTAGTCACCTCACCAGTGAATCAGCTAGAGTGGGGATGCTGGGATATATCCACGCCGATCTAGTCACCTCAGCAGTGAATCGTCTAGAGTGGAGATGCTGGGATATATCCACGCCGATCTAGTCACCTCAGCAGTGAATCGTCTAGAATGGATATGCTGGGATATATCCACGCCGATCTAGTCACCTCAGCAGTGATTCAGCTAGAGTGGAGATGCTGGGATATATCATCGCCGATCTAGTCACCTCAGCAGTGAATCGTCTAGAGTGGAGATGCTGGGATATATCCTCGCCGATCTAGTCACCTCACCAGTGAATCAGCTAGAGTGGAGATGCTGGAATATATCCACGCCGATCTAGTCACCTCACCAGTGAATCAGCTAGAGTGGAGATGCTGGAATATATCCACGCCGATCTAGTCACCTCACCAGTGAATCAGCTAGAATGGAGATGCTGGGATATATCCACGCCGATCTAGTCACCTCACCAGTGAATCAGCTAGAATGGAGATGCAGGGATAAATCCACGCTGATCTAGTCACCTCACCAGTGAACCGTCTAGAGTGGGGATGCTGGGATATATCCACGCCAATCTAGTCACCTCACCAGAGAATCAGCTAGAGTGGAGATGCTGGGATATATCCACGCCGATCTAGTCACCTCACCAGTGAATCAGCTAGAGTGGAGATGCTGGGAAATATCCACGCTGATCTAGTCACCTCACCAGTGAACCGTCTAGAGTGGAGATGCTGGGATATATCCACGCCGATCTAGTCACCTCAGCAGTGAATCAGCTAGACTGGAGATGCTGGGATATATCCACGCCGATCTAGTCACCTCACCAGTGAATCAGCTAGAGTGGAGATGCTGGAATATATCCACGCCGATCTAGTCACCTCACCAGTGAATCAGCTAGAATGGAGATGCTGGGATATATCCACGCCGATCTAGTCACCTCACCAGTGAATCAGCTAGAATGGAGATGCAGGGATATATCCACGCTGATCTAGTCACCTCACCAGTGAACCGTCTAGAGTGGGGATGCTGGGATATATCCACGCCAATCTAGTCACCTCACCAGATAATCAGCTAGAGTGGAGATGCTGGGATATATCCACGCCGATCTAGTCACCTCACTAGAGAATAGTCTAGAATGGAGATGCTGGGATATATCAACGCCGATCTAGTCACCTCACCAGTGAATCAGCTAGAGTGGAGATGCTGGGATATATCCACGCCGATCTAGTCACCTCACCAGTGAATCAGCTAGAGTGGGGATGCTGGGATATATCCACGCTGATCTAGTCACCTCACCAGTGAATCGTCTAGAGTGGAGATGCTGGAATATATCCACGCCGATCTAGTCACCTCAGCAGTGAATCAGCTAGAGTGGAGATGCTGGGATATATCCTCGCCGATCTACTCACCTCACCAGTGAATCAGCTAGAGTGGAGATGCTGGGATATATCCACGCCGATCTAGTCACCTCACCAGTGAATCAGCTAGAGTGGAGATGCTGGGATATATCCATGCCGATCTAGTCACCTCACCAGTGAATCAGCTAGAGTGGAGATGCTGGGATATATCCACGCCGATCTAGTCACCTCACCAGTGTATCCTCTAGAATGGAGATGCTGGGATATATCCACGCCGATCTAGTCACCTCAGCAGTGAATCAGCTAGAGTGGAGATGCTGGGATATATCCACGCTGATCTAGTCACCTCACCAGTGAATCAGCTAGAGTGGAGATGCTGGGATATATCCTCGCCGATCTAGTCACCTCACCAGTGAATCGTCTAGAATGGAGATGCTGGGATATATCCACGCTGATCTAGTCAGCTCACCAGTGAATCAGCTAGAGTGGAGATGCTGGGATATATCCACGCCGATTTAGTCACCTCACCAGTGAATCAGCTAGAGTGGGGATGCTGGGATATATCCACGCCGATCTAGTCACCTCAGCAGTGAATCGTCTAGAGTGGAGATGCTGGTATATATCCACGCCGATCTAGTCACCTCAGCAGTGAATCGTCTAGAATGGATATGCTGGGATATATCCACGCCGATCTAGTCACCTCAGCAGTGAATCAGCTAGAGTTGAGATGCTGGGATATATCCTCGCGGATCTAGTCACCTCAGCAGTGAATCGTCTAGAGTGGAGATGCTGGGATATATCCTCGCCGATCTAGTCACCTCACCAGTGAATCAGCTAGAGTGGAGATGCTGGGATATATCCACGGCGATCTAGTCACCTAACCAGTGAATCAGCTAGAATGGAGATGCTGGGATATATCCACGCCGATCTAGTCACCTCACCAGTGAATCAGCTAGAATGGAGATGCAGGGATAAATCCACGCTGATCTAGTCACCTCACCAGTGAATCAGCTAGAGTGGAGATGCTGGAATATATCCACGCCGATCTAGTCACCTCACCAGTGAATCAGCTAGAATGGAGATGCTGGGATATATCCACGCTGATCTAGTCACCTCACCAGTGAATCAGCTAGAGTGGAGATGCTGGAATATATCCACGCCGATCTAGTCACCTCACCAGTGAATCAGCTAGAATGGAGATGCTGGGATATATCCACGCCGATCTAGTCACCTCACCAGTGAATCAGCTAGAATGGAGATGCAGGGATAAATCCACGCTGATCTAGTCACCTCACCAGTGAACCGTCTAGAGTGGGGATGCTGGGATATATCCACGCCAATCTAGTCACCTCACCAGAGAATCAGCTAGAGTGGAGATGCTGGGATATATCCACGCCGATCTAGTCACCTCACCAGTGAATCAGCTAGAGTGGAGATGCTGGGATATATCCACGCTGATCTAGTCACCTCACCAGTGAACCGTCTAGAGTGGAGATGCTGGGATATATCCACGCCGATCTAGTCACCTCAGCAGTGAATCAGCTAGACTGGAGATGCTGGGATATATCCACGCCGATCTAGTCACCTCACCAGTGAATCAGCTAGAGTGGAGATGCTGGAATATATCCACGCCGATCTAGTCACCTCACCAGTGAATCAGCTAGAATGGAGATGCTGGGATATATCCACGCCGATCTAGTCACCTCACCAGTGAACCGTCTAGAGAGGGGATGCTGGGATATATCCACGCCAATCTAGTCACCTCACCAGAGAATCAGCTAGAGTGGAGATGCTGGGATATATCCACGCCGATCTAGTCACCTCACCAGTGAATAGTCTAGAATGGAGATGCTGGGATATATCAACGCCGATCTAGTCACCTCACCAGTGAATCAGCTAGAGTGGAGATGCTGGGATATATCCACGCCGATCTAGTCACCTCACCAGTGAATCAGCTAGAGTGGGGATGCTGGGATATATCCACGCTGATCTAGTCACCTCACCAGTGAATCGTCTAGAGTGGAGATGCTGGAATATATCCACGCCGATCTAGTCACCTCAGCAGTGAATCAGCTAGAGTGGAGATGCTGGGATATATCCTCGCCGATCTACTCACCTCACCAGTGAATCAGCTAGAGTGGAGATGCTGGGATATATCCACGCCGATCTAGTCACCTCACCAGTGAATCAGCTAGAGTGGAGATGCTGGGATATATCCATGCCGATCTAGTCACCTCACCAGTGAATCAGCTAGAGTGGAGATGCTGGGATATATCCAAGCCGATCTAGTCACCTCACCAGTGAATCCTCTAGAATTGAGATGCTGGGATATATCCTCGCCGATCTAGTCACCTCAGCAGTGAATCAGCTAGAGTGGAGATGCTGGGATATATCCACGCCGATCTAGTCACCTCACCAGTGAATCAGCTAGAGTGGAGATGCTGGGATATATCCACGCTGATCTAGTCACCTCACCAGTGAATCAGCTAGAGCGGAGATGCTGGGATATATCCACGCCGATCTAGTCACCTCACCAGTGAATCAGCTAGAGTGGGGATGCTGGGATATATCCACACCGATCTAGTCACCTCACCAGTGAATCAGCTAGAGTGGAGATACTGGGATATATCCACGCTGATCTAGTCACCTCACCAGTGAATCAGCTAGAGTGGGGATGCTGGGATATATCCACGCCGATCTAGTCACCTCACCAGTGAATCAGCTAGAATGGAGATGCTGGGATATATCCTCGCCGATCTAGTCACCTCACCAGTGAATCAGCTAGAGTGGAGATGCTGGGATAAATCCACGCCGATCTAGTCACCTCACCAGTGAATCAGCTAGGGTGGAGATGCTGGAATATATCCACGCTGATCTAGTCACCTCACCAGTGAACCGTCTAGAGTGGAGATGCTGGGATATATCCACGCTGATCTAGTCACCTCAGCAGTGAATCAGCTAGAATGGAGATGCTGGAATATATCCTCGCCGATCTAGTCACCTCACCAGTGAACCGTCTAGAGTGGAGATGCTGGGATATATCCTCGCCGATCTAGTCACCTCACCAGTGAATCGTCTAGAGTGGAGATGCTGGAATATATCCTCGCTGATCTAGTCACCTCACCAGTGAATCAGCTAGAGTGGAGATGCTGGGATATATACACGCCGATCTAGTCACTTCACCAGTGAATCAGCTAGAGTGGAGATGCTGGGATATATCCACGCCGATCTAGTCACCTCACCAGTGAATCAGCTAGAATGGAGATGCTGGGATATATCCACGCCGATCTACTCACCTCACCAGTGAATCAGCTAGAGTGGAGATGCTGGGATATATCTGACGCGCCCCTGGGCCTGTGTCGCGCTGCGCTGCGCATGCGGGAGCTTACCCGGAGCCGGATCTGTGGAGGGTTGTAGTCTCGTGGCGGTGACCCGGTCCGTGCCCAGGGAGTCAAACTAGACGGCAGTCCATTAGTAGTAAATGGTTGATGACTACGCCACCCGTTGAGTGCAGCCAGGGGGCTGCTGCTGCAGGGCAGACCGCTGAGGACGATGGTGGGATTGTGCAGCGTGATAGTATAACCCCCAACGGGAGGGGTATGGCCTCAGGGCAGCCGACGTGGATGATGGGGGTAGCAGGAACCACTCAGAGACGGTACGGTGTAGTTCAGGGTCTTTACTGGTAACAACAAAAGACCCTCCCGGAGTACTTGCTAGCGGATGGGGCCTGGTCAGTCCTTGAGCAGATGGGATCTCCCCTGGCCAGGCGTAGTTGTAGGCCTCCCAAACTGACTGTACTCTTCTGGCTACCTTGCTAGGAGCTGATGTAAGTAGCCCACGTCCCTGAGTGTACCGTGTGGTGCTCACCCGTATGGCCGGTGACTCGGGGCCTTCTAATGGCTTCCGCTCCACGATGGCGGTGCTGGTCCCACGCGTGTGACCGTGCCTTCGGGCTTCTGGGCCAGAGGACCTGAAATCCCCTGCCTGACGGATTCTGCTGCTGGGCAGGAATTAGTCCCCACAGCCTCGGACTCCGGGTCCGGTAAAAAGTCTTCTTAGTCAGGGCGAACTCTGCAGCTGCCAGCCCCTGACTCCTTGTAACTGCTGTTTCTTCCTATGCTGTCTCTACTTCTTCTCTTCTTCTACTCCCTCACCCTGCCTCAGCCCCAGGTTTATATAGGGGAAGTTCTTCCCCTCCCAAGACTGGGCAGGAGGTGTGGCATGCACAGGATCCCTGACTAAAGGACCTTCCACCTGCTCTCAGACATAACATTACGTTACTGTGGCAACCAGACCCCTGGGGTGTCACATTCCCCCCAAGTAAAATTTAGTACTCCGGGACTAAACACATTTAGAAAACATAACAAGGCAAAACATTAATAATACAATAAGAAAACACATAAAGATGGTTACGGCGTTGTCACGGGTGTGTTGCCACGAAGATCGTCACGAGTACACAGCCTGACTTCTCGCAGCTTAGGGTCAGCTTAGGCCCCCTACCTCCAGTATTCTGTGACAGTGTGACATTTTCACCGACCAACTTAGTTTTTCTCCAGCTACCATGGATCCAGTAGCCGGTCTAGCTCAGCAGTTGCAGAGTTTGTCCATGGGGCTGGCGGACGTTAGGTCCAAGGTTTTGCATCCTCTGGAGCAAGCCGGACCAGAACCTAAAGTAGCTCTCCCTGACAGGTTCACTGGGGGGCGGGACAAGTTTTTTGTTTTCCGGGAGGCATGCAAATTGTACTTTCGGCTGCGGCCTCGGTCATCGGGCAGTGAAGAACAAAGGGTGGGAATTGTCATCTCGCTCCTACAAGGGGACCCACAATCTTGGGCGTTCTCTCTTCCCCCTAGCTCCCCAGTTCTCCAGTCAGTGGATAGGTTTTTCGCTGCTTTGGGACTCGTATATGATGACCCAGATCGGATCTCCCTTGCTGAGTCTAAGTTACGTAGGATTCAGCAGGGAGATCGTCCGGCGGAGGAATTCTGTTCGGAGTTCCGTAGGTGGGCCACGGACACCCAGTGGAATGACCCGGCTCTTAGGAGCCAGTTTTGTCATGGTTTATCCGACAAATTACAGGATGTGTTGGCACAGTATGACTCTCCCGCGTCACTGGAAGCCGCTATGGCCCTTGCTATTCGCGTTGACAGACGGCTTCGGGAGAGGTGCGGGATAACTCTACCCCCTGTAATGTCTCCACCTCTTACAAGGTCCCCTCATATGGTGGTTCCCCTGGTCAGTCCGGAGGAGCCTATGCAATTAGGAGGGACATCATTTCGGGGAAGGGGACCGGTGGTGCGCCATAAGACAGGAAGGTGTTTCCTCTGCGGGAAAAAGGGACATTTTATTGGGGGGTGTCCATCCCGCCCCTTGCTGAGTAAAGAGTTGTCGAAAAAACTGTTGATCCCAGGTTGTGTGGTGGACGGCAATCTGGGAGTAGGTATTTCGTCCCTAGGTTCGTCTCAGTTTCTCGTACCGGCGGAGGTGGTGGTGGGTACGAGAACTGAGAGGATATCTGTTCTTCTGGATAGTGGGGCCGGGGCTAATCTGGTTGATGCTCGGTTTGCCCGGGTTCAAGGTATGCGATTGAGTGAGTTGGCTAAACCCATCCCCATATTCTCGATCGATGCCAGGCCTCTCGGTCAGGGAAGTTTTTTGCAAGCTGTGCATGGCGTAAAACTTCAAGTGGGGGCAATACATAAAGAACTGTTGTCTTGCTACGTGTTGGAGGGTCTTCCCACTCCTATAGTGTTGGGCCTTCCTTGGTTAGCTAAGCATAACCCTGTTATTAATTGGCAAACCAGAGAGATAAGCCAATGGAGTAAATTCTGTAATAAAAACTGCATGAACACGGTCATCGGTGCGGTTACTCCTTGGGTCTTACCTCCATTTCTGGCAGACTTTGAGGATGTATTTTTTTTAATGTCACACTGTCACAGAATACTGGAGGTAGGGGGCCTAAGCTGACCCTAAGCTGCGAGAAGTCAGGCTGTGTACTCGTGACGATCTTCGTGGCAACACACCCGTGACAGTACCCCCCCTTCTACGAGGGGCCTCCGGACCCTCAGGGCCAGGTTTATCCGGGTGAGTCGTGTGGAAGGCCCGAACTAATCGGTCTGCGTTAATATCCGACGCAGGAACCCACATCCTCCCCCCTACGTTTAAAATTCACAACGTGTTTCACAGATCATTGCTTAAGAGGTATGTGGCGCCGGTGGTACCGTCACCTTTACCTCCCCCTCCTGTGGTTGTCAATGGTAACTTGGAGTTCCAGGTATCGAGGGTCATTGATTCACGCTTTAATCGCCGGTCCCTTCAGTACTTGGTTCATTGGAAGGGGTATGGTCCTGAGGAGAGGATGTGGGTTCCTGCGTCGGATATTAACGCAGACCGATTAGTTCGGGCCTTCCACACGACTCACCCGGATAAACCTGGCCCTGAGGGTCCGGAGGCCCCTCGTAGAAGGGGGGGTACTGTCACGGGTGTGTTGCCACGAAGATCGTCACGAGTACACAGCCTGACTTCTCGCAGCTTAGGGTCAGCTTAGGCCCCCTACCTCCAGTATTCTGTGACAGTGTGACAGGCGTGTCCGCAACCGGGTGCAGTCTTTGAAGAAAAGCAAAGGTGTCCATTTCACCAACACAGGGAGACGTAACCAGGTAGGGGTCTGTCCTACCCCGAGTCCTTAACAGTCTCTAGTCCATCCTGGGTTACGCTCCAACTATATACAAGGATTCCCGGTAAATCCACCAAGGATTCCTAAAAACAACTAGAAATACAAAATTACACACAAGCAACTATAGACAGGTAAACATTATAAAATAGCTTAAACATTTAGATCCTCCAACGTGCGGGTAACTGGCCTCTAGTGGCCCTAGTGGACCTACGGAGCTGACTGTCTGGCCCTGAACTACAGGGTGTAGGAGCTGTCAAGGGTAAACTGGGCAGCTGTCTACCGGCTCTTTGTCTCACTAGGGGTACGGCAGGCTCACTATAAGCAGAGGGTTGATTCTCCTGTTCTACTTGTGTGGAGTCTTCTGCCTCCTGGACCGGCTGTTCTTCCAGCTCTACCCGTTGCTCCGTAGGTTCTTGGGATGATGGTTGGAGGAAGGTGAGTACGGGTACCACAACTGCACCATTGACTTGAGTCCAAGACCGAGGGAAGTCCCCGAGCACGGTACTAACCATATCTTCCCTTTCTCCCACGGGTCGATGGTCTTCTTGTTCCTCTTCAGGGTTCCTCAGTTGTTCGGGACACTTCTTCAGGTGGTCCCGGGATACAATGGCTGTGGTTTCCCCTCCGTCTTTACTGATGGTACAGACCTTCGGGTTCTCGTGGCTTGAGGGCAGTACGGTGTACGGGTCCTTCTCCCACTGGTCATCCAACTTGTGGAGCCGTCTTTTCCTCTTCAAGACCTGCTCTCCGGGTACCAGGGGAACAGCGGGAGCATACTGGTTGTAAGTCTTCTCTTGTCTTTCCCTAGCCTGACAGAGACTTCGCTCCACGCTCTCCTGTACTCTCCGGTACTGCTGCTGCCTCTCTGTGTCCCAGTCTGTTTCTGGTGAAGTGTCCTCAGGTGTCAGGACTCCCATTTCCAGGTCAACAGGTAACTTACCAGGTCTCGCCCTCATTAGGTAAGCCGGGGTACAGTTGGTGGAACCTACCGGGATGTGGTTGTATAGGTCCACCAGATCGGGCAACTTCTCAGGCCACAGACTGCGTTCTTCCAGGGGCAATGTTTTTAGAAGATCCATTACCACCTGGTTCATTTTTTCACAAAGTCCATTAGTTTGCGGATGGTAGGGTGTCGTCCTTATCTTCCGGCAGCCATACAGATTGCAGAATTCCTGGAAGACCTCCGCTTCAAAGGCAGGTCCCTGGTCCGTCAGCACTTGGTCCGGGTACCCGTGTGGACGGCAGAAGTGCTGCTGGAAGGCCCTAGCTGCTGTTTGAGCCGTTAAGTCCTTGACGGGGACGACAACCAAGAACCGGGAGTAATGATCCACGATGGTTAACGCGTAGACGTAGCCACTTCTGCTTGGGGTCAGTTTTACATGATCCAAGGCTACCAGTTCCAACGGTTGCCGGGTGACGATGGACTGCAGGGGAGTCTTCTGGCTGGCCCGGTCCTTCCTTCTCAGATTGCACGGGCCACAGTCTCTGCACCACTTCTCGATGGTTCCCCTCATGCCTACCCAGTGGAACCGCTCGCGCAGCAGGAACTCCAGCTTTTTCCACCCGAAGTGTCCAGCTCCGTCGTGGTATGCCTCCATCACCATGGCTGCGTCTCTTCGGGGCACCACTACTTGCCAGAGTAGTTCATGCGTCCGGGAGTTGACCATTCTGCGGCACAACTTCCCCTTGTAAAGGAATAGTCGACTCTTCTCCGCCCATAGTTGTTTGGCTTCCTCCGGAGCGTCTGGTTCAAGGCGAGCCTCCGGCCGAATCAGCATCTCCTTCACCAGTCGGACGGCAGGGTCGCTGTCTTGCGTTTCCGCCCAGTTGTAGTGGGGTAAGGGGTTCAACGTAGCAGCCTGCTTACCCCTTACCCGGTGGGAATACTGGATAGTCCCATGACGGTGGAACGCAGGGAGTTCAACTTCTTCCAGTCCCTCCGGATCTTCTCCTTCGTCCGGCAGGTTGGGCATCCTGGACAGGGCGTCCGCGTTAGTATTGGAGCGTCCTGCCCGGTATTTGATTGTGAACTCGTAGTTGGACAGACGGGCCATCCACCTCTGCTCCAGGGCACCGAGTCTTGCCGTGTCCAGGTGTGTCAACGGGTTGTTATCCGTGTATACGGTGAACCGGGAAGAAGCGAGGTAATGCCTAAAGCGCTCGGTGACTGCCCATACCACGGCCAGGAACTCTAGCTTAAATGAGCTGTAATTTTCGGGGTTCCTTTCAGTGGGTCGCAGTTTTCGGCTGGCATAGGAGATTACTCGTTCTCTCCCCTGCTGAATCTGGGACAGTACGGCTCCTAGCCCGATGTTACTGGCGTCGGTGTAGAGGATGAAGGGCTGGCTATAGTCCGGGTACGCCAAGATTTCATCCCCCGTGAGGGCCATCTTCAGCTGGCGGAAGGACTCTTCTTCTAGCTTTTCCCATTTGAAGGGCGGCTTCTGGTTCTTGGCCTTCCGGGACTGGCCTATCAGGAGGTCCTGCATAGGTGCTGCCTTTTTGGTGAAACCGGGAATAAACCTTCGGTAGTAGCCTACCAACCCTAGGAACTGCCGCACTTCTTTTACGCTGGAGGGGCTTGGCCATCCCTTAATTGCGGTGATCTTATCGGGGTCGGGAGCCACTCCGTCAGCGCTCACCACGTGTCCCAGGTATTGCACCTTTGGTTTCAGGAGGTGACACTTGGAGGGTTTCACCTTTAGGCCGTAACTCGCCAGAGCTTCGAACACCTCCGCCAGGTGTTTCAGGTGGTCCTCATAAGTTTTGGAGTATACGATGACATCGTCCAGGTACAACAGGACCGTCTCGAAGTTTCTGTGGCCCAGACAGCACTCCATTAATCGTTGGAAGGTTCCTGGGGCGTTGCAGAGTCCGAACGGCATGCAGGTGAACTCGCTAAGTCCCATCGGGGTGGTGAATGCGGTCTTCTCCCGGTCCGCCTCTGCTACAGGAACCTGCCAGTACCCGCTAGTGAGATCCAAGGTAGAGAAGAAGTTAGCAGATCTTAAAGCAGCCAATGACTCCTCTATCCTTGGTAAGGGGTACGCATCCTTGTGTGTGATACGGTTGATTTTCCGGTAATCTACACACATCCTCATGGTGTTGTCTTTCTTTTTGACTAAAACTAGTGGGGCTGCCCAGGGGCTACAGCTATCCCGGATTACCCCAGCCTCCTTCATGTCTCTAAGCATCCCCTTGGCGTGTTGGTAATGTGCAGGGGGTACGGGTCGATACCTCTCTTTTATGGGAGGATGATCTCCCGTGGGGATGCGGTGTTCTACCCCCTTGACTCGCCCGAAGTCTAACGGGTGTTTACTAAACACTCTCTCATACTCTTGAACCACCCGATAGACTCCTTGTTTCTGATGTGAGGGAGTGGAGTCAGTACCCAGATGTAGTTGCTGACACCAGTCCTCCATGTCTTTCTTAGAGCCGTTACCTTCCTCCGGGTGAGATGGAGGCAAGGGTTCCACAGATTGTATAGAATTTTGATTAGTGGTATATAATTTGGCTAGCGTGGCATACCGGGGCAGGTACACTTCCCTCTCCCCGATATTTATTATGCGAACGGGCACCCTCCCATGGCGTACATTGACCACCCCCCGTGCTGTCAAAATGGTGGGCCTACTGTCTGAGTAAACTGGTTCTACCATTGCCTGGTAATCTCTACCTCTCAGACCAATAGCTGCCCGGCACCAAATCATCATTTCACTTTTTGGGGGCATGGCAATAGGAAAAGGGTCACACATTCTTACGCTACCAATCTCACCGCCGGAGAGTTCCACTTGTTGCCGTTGCATCAGTGCCCGGATCTCTTTCTGGAGCACCCGCTGCTCGCCGGAGCTGGCGTTCTTGGCAACCTGCTGTAAAAGGAAAATCACCTCTGCAAGACAATTTTCAATTACGTTAGTTCCTAGAGTTATTTTTGGGTGACTCTCATGTTTATCAATATCTACAATGATCAGTCCCTGTGCGGCCAGTTCGACTCTACCGATTTTGAGGGTCACCTCTTTAAATCCGATCTGTGGCACGGGCTGGCCATTGCTGGCGATGATACTCAAGTCGTCGTCAGGGTAGCGGGTAATATCCGAGTCATTCCAGTACTGCTTGAAGAGCACGTACGGGATGGTGGTGACCTGTGACCCGGTATCCAGTAGGGCACTCATGGGAATGCCATCCAGTACCACAGGCAAGACTGGACGTCCTCCCACATATCTGTCGCGCCAGTTCGATGGGCCTGGTGATCTTTTTCCTGGGGGTTGGCCCTCTACCCCAGGTTGTGCCCGTTTAAAGAACAGTACCTTTCCATATGTCCGGGTTGATTGCAGCGGCGGCAGATGGGTCGTCCGTCCTCGCTGTATCGGTCACTGGGTCTTCCTCTGGCCGGTGGGGTCCTCCTTGGTCGACGCCACGGGATGTCCTCCGGTCCGGATGCCAGCTGGATCTTCCCTGGGGTGGAAACCTGTAAAGACTGCACAGTTCGGGTTAGCGCAGCAACGCTCTTAACTAGCTCTTGGACCTGATGGTGTAGGTCTGGAGCCGGGTCATTGTCCAAAGCCTGCGCATGAGCTCCCACAGGCCCTGTCGACAAGGGCGCCGCCTCCTGGTGGTAAGTGATAGCTGGGCGCCTGTGGGTCACAACGCCACCCGGTGCTGGTTCTCGGAGCACCCGGATAGCTCTATCCTTGAACTGTGCAAAGTCCAGATGGGGATCCTGTAAGGCCATTGCCCGCAACTGGGTTCGGTGGGCATTGCAATATAAACCCTCTATAAATTGTTCAGTCAACAGCCTGTCCTCGTTTCCCACCCCATCAGGGTCGGTCTGCTTTATGGCCCTCAGGGCCTCTTGTAGGTTTAGTGCATAGTCCCTTATACTCTCATGCGCTCGCTGCTTGCACCCGTAGAATCTAAGCTTGATCTCGGCTGAGGTGCGGGTATCGAAGGTGTCCCTCAGCCGGGTTAGTATCTCTGCGACAGTCCTCCTCCCAGGTGGCCAAGATTTTACTTCTCTTTTGGCTGCCCCGGTTAGTTGGGCCACCAGGATGCTCACTTTTTGCTCTTCTGTGAGGGGGTACACCTGGAAGAGGCTATCCAGCTTTTCTCTAAAGTCATGCAGGGTATGTGACTCCCCTGAGTACTGGGGTAGCCAAGCTGCTCCCGGGATATAGGGCATGGTGAAGGGCATAACTGCAGCAGCGGTAGCGCTGGCGGGGGTTGAGGCAGTGAAGCTCTCCTCCGTATCCGACATCTTCCTCCCCCCTAGTGGACCGTGGCCTACCTTGCGATGATCCTCTTCCGTAGGCCGCGGCTCCGCAGTGGATCGTCAGGGTTGAGGACCTTCCGTCGCGCTCCTGTGACGTCGGCGTCTGCTGGGCTCCTTCCAGGACCTTACGCAACGTCCGGACGTGAGGCGGGGCTTCAGTTCTCGCGCGCTTTCGGAGTCCACGCCCCTCTTCTTCCCGCGCGGCGTCCTCAAGATGGCGTCCAATGGCGGGAAAACTCCACGGATGGCGGGAAGAAGGTCGAAGATGGCGCCGGATGGCGGGAAAACTTCGCGGATGGCGGGAAGAAGGTAGAAGATGGCGCCGGATGGCGGGAAACCTCCACGGATAGCGGGAATCTTCACCACTGGTAAGTTTGAACAGTCTTTGCTTTTCAGGCACGCAGTACCCGGTGGTTGCGGGCACGAAATCCTGCCGACTACGCCAAAGTTGACGCGCCCCTGGGCCTGTGTCGCGCTGCGCTGCGCATGCGGGAGCTTACCCGGAGCCGGATCTGTGGAGGGTTGTAGTCTCGTGGCGGTGACCCGGTCCGTGCCCAGGGAGTCAAACTAGACGGCAGTCCATTAGTAGTAAATGGTTGATGACTACGCCACCCGTTGAGTGCAGCCAGGGGGCTGCTGCTGCAGGGCAGACCGCTGAGGACGATGGTGGGATTGTGCAGCGTGATAGTATAACCCCCAACGGGAGGGGTATGGCCTCAGGGCAGCCGACGTGGATGATGGGGGTAGCAGGAACCACTCAGAGACGGTACGGTGTAGTTCAGGGTCTTTACTGGTAACAACAAAAGACCCTCCCGGAGTACTTGCTAGCGGATGGGGCCTGGTCAGTCCTTGAGCAGATGGGATCTCCCCTGGCCAGGCGTAGTTGTAGGCCTCCCAAACTGACTGTACTCTTCTGGCTACCTTGCTAGGAGCTGATGTAAGTAGCCCACGTCCCTGAGTGTACCGTGTGGTGCTCACCCGTATGGCCGGTGACTCGGGGCCTTCTAATGGCTTCCGCTCCACGATGGCGGTGCTGGTCCCACGCGTGTGACCGTGCCTTCGGGCTTCTGGGCCAGAGGACCTGAAATCCCCTGCCTGACGGATTCTGCTGCTGGGCAGGAATTAGTCCCCACAGCCTCGGACTCCGGGTCCGGTAAAAAGTCTTCTTAGTCAGGGCGAACTCTGCAGCTGCCAGCCCCTGACTCCTTGTAACTGCTGTTTCTTCCTATGCTGTCTCTACTTCTTCTCTTCTTCTACTCCCTCACCCTGCCTCAGCCCCAGGTTTATATAGGGGAAGTTCTTCCCCCCCCAAGACTGGGCAGGAGGTGTGGCATGCACAGGATCCCTGACTAAAGGACCTTCCACCTGCTCTCAGACATAACATTACGTTACTGTGGCAACCAGACCCCTGGGGTGTCACATATCCACGCCGATCTAGTCACCTCACCAGTGAATCAGCTAGAATGGAGATGCTGGGATATATCCACGCCGATCTAGTCACCTCACCAGTGAATCAGCTAGAGTGGAGATGCTGGGATATATCCACGCTGATCTAGTCACCTCACCAGTGAATCAGCTAGAGTGGAGATGCTGGGATATATCCACGCCGATCTAGTCACCTCACCAGTGAATCAGCTAGAGTGGAGATGCTGGGATATATCCTCGCCGATCTAGTCACCTCACCAGTGAATCAGCTAGAATGGAGATGCTGGGATATATCCACGCCGATCTAGTCACCTCACCAGTGAATCAGCTAGAGTGGAGATGCTGGGATATATCCACGCCGATCTAGTCACCTCACCAGTGAATCAGCTAGAATGGAGATGCTGGGATATATCCACGCCGATCTAGTCACCTCACCAGTGAATCAGCTAGAGTGGAGATGCTGGGATATATCCACGCCGATCTAGTCACCTCACCAGTGAATCAGCTAGAATGGAGATGCTGGGATATATCCACGCCGATCTAGTCACCTCACCAGTGAATCAGCTAGAGTGGAGATGCTGGGATATATCCACGCCGATCTAGTCACCTCACCAGTGAATAGTCTAGAATGGAGATGCTGGGATATATCAACGCCGATCTAGTCACCTCACCAGTGAATCAGCTAGAGTGGAGATGCTGGGATATATCCACGCCGATCTAGTCACCTCACCAGTGAATCAGCTAGAGTGGGGATGCTGGGATATATCCACGCTGATCTAGTCACCTCACCAGTGAATCGTCTAG
Organism: Phyllobates terribilis; assembly: GCF_046119375.1. Taxonomy (NCBI): domain Eukaryota; kingdom Metazoa; phylum Chordata; class Amphibia; order Anura; family Dendrobatidae; genus Phyllobates; species Phyllobates terribilis. The sequence goes on along the minus strand of NW_027362764.1, from coordinate 319,230,954 downwards.
AGTGGAGATGCTGGAATATATCCACGCCGATCTAGTCACATCAGCAGTGAATCAGCTAGAGTGGAGATGCTGGGATATATCCTCGCCGATCTACTCACCTCACCAGTGAATCAGCTAGAGTGGAGATGCTGGGATATATCCACGCCGATCTAGTCACCTCACCAGTGAATCAGCTAGAGTGGAGATGCTGGGATATATCCATGCCGATCTAGTCACCTCACCAGTGAATCAGCTAGAGTGGAGATGCTGGGATATATCCAAGCCGATCTAGTCACCTCACCAGTGAATCCTCTAGAATGGAGATGCTGGGATATATCCTCGCCGATCTAGTCACCTCAGCAGTGAATCAGCTAGAGTGGAGATGCTGGGATATATCCACGCCGATCTAGTCACCTCACCAGTGAATCAGCTAGAGTGGAGATGCTGGGATATATCCACGCTGATCTAGTCACCTCACCAGTGAATCAGCTAGAGCGGAGATGCTGGGATATATCCACGCCGATCTAGTCACCTCACCAGTGAATCAGCTAGAGTGGGGATGCTGGGATATATCCACACCGATCTAGTCACCTCACCAGTGAATCAGCTAGAGTGGAGATGCTGGGATATATCCACGCTGATCTAGTCACCTCACCAGTGAATCAGCTAGAGTGGGGATGCTGGGATATATCCACGCCGATCTAGTCACCTCACCAGTGAATCAGCTAGAATGGAGATGCTGGGATATATCCTCGCCGATCTAGTCACCTCACCAGTGAATCAGCTAGAGTGGGGATGCTGGGATATATCCACGCCGATCTAGTCACCTCACCAGTGAATCAGCTAGGGTGGAGATGCTGGAATATATCCACGCTGATCTCGTCACCTCACCAGTGAACCGTCTAGAGTGGAGATGCTGGGATATATCCACGCTGATCTAGTCACCTCAGCAGTGAATCAGCTAGAATGGAGATGCTGGAATATATCCTCGCCGATCTAGTCACCTCACCAGTGAACCGTCTAGAGTGGAGATGCTGGGATATATCCTCGCCGATCTAGTCACCTCACCAGTGAATCGTCTAGAGTGGAGATGCTGGAATATATCCTCGCTGATCTAGTCACCTCACCAGTGAATCAGCTAGAGTGGAGATGCTGGGATATATACACGCCGATCTAGTCACTTCACCAGTGAATCAGCTAGAGTGGAGATGCTGGGATATATCCACGCCGATCTAGTCACCTCACCAGTGAATCAGCTAGAATGGAGATGCTGGGATATATCCACGCCGATCTACTCACCTCACCAGTGAATCAGCTAGAGTGGAGATGCTGGGATATATCCACGCCGATCTAGTCACCTCACCAGTGAATCAGCTAGAATGGAGATGCTGGGATATATCCACGCCGATCTAGTCACCTCACCAGTGAATCAGCTAGAGTGGAGATGCTGGGATATATCCACGCTGATCTAGTCACCTCACCAGTGAATCAGCTAGAATGGAGATGCTGGGATATATCCACGCCGATCTAGTCACCTCACCAGTGAATCAGCTAGAGTGGAGATGCTGGGATATATCCACGCCGATCTAGTCACCTCACCAGTGAATCAGCTAGAATGGAGATGCTGGGATATATCCACGCCGATCTAGTCACCTCACCAGTGAATCAGCTAGAGTGGAGATGCTGGGATATATCCACGCCGATCTAGTCACCTCACCAGTGAATCAGCTAGAGTGGAGATGCTGGGATATATCCTCGCCGATCTAGTCACCTCACCAGTGAATCAGCTAGAATGGAGATGCTGGGATATATCCACGCCGATCTAGTCACCTCACCAGTGAATCAGCTAGAGTGGAGATGCTGGGATATATCCACGCCGATCTAGTCACCTCACCAGTGAATCAGCTAGAATGGAGATGCTGGGATATATCCACGCCGATCTAGTCACCTCACCAGTGAATCAGCTAGAGTGGAGATGCTGGGATATATCCACGCCGATCTAGTCACCTCACCAGTGAATCAGCTAGAATGGAGATGCTGGGATATATCCACGCCGATCTAGTCACCTCACCAGTGAATCAGCTAGAGTGGAGATGCTGGGATATATCCACGCCGATCTAGTCACCTCACCAGTGAATAGTCTAGAATGGAGATGCTGGGATATATCAACGCCGATCTAGTCACCTCACCAGTGAATCAGCTAGAGTGGAGATGCTGGGATATATCCACGCCGATCTAGTCACCTCACCAGTGAATCAGCTAGAGTGGGGATGCTGGGATATATCCACGCTGATCTAGTCACCTCACCAGTGAATCGTCTAGAGTGGAGATGCTGTAATATATCCACGCCGATCTAGTCACCTCAGCAGTGAATCAGCTAGAGTGGAGATGCTGGGATATATCCTCGCCGATCTACTCACCTCACCAGTGAATCAGCTAGAGTGGAGATGCTGGGATATATCCACGCCGATCTAGTCACCTCACCAGTGAATCAGCTAGAGTGGAGATGCTGGGATATATCCATGCCGATCTATTCACCTCACCAGTGAATCAGCTAGAGTGGAGATGCTGGGATATATCCAAGCCGATCTAGTCACCTCACCAGTGAATCCTCTAGAATGGAGATGCTGGGATATATCCTCGCCGATCTAGTCACCTCAGCAGTGAATCAGCTAGAGTGGAGATGCTGGGATATATCCACGCCGATCTAGTCACCTCACCAGTGAATCAGCTAGAGTGGAGATGCTGGGATATGTCCACGCTGATCTAGTCACCTCACCAGTGAATCAGCTAGAGCGGAGATGCTGGGATATATCCACGCCGATCTAGTCACCTCACCAGTGAATCAGCTAGAGTGGGGATGCTGGGATATATCCACACCGATCTAGTCACCTCACCAGTGAATCAGCTAGAGTGGAGATGCTGGGATATATCCACGCTGATCTAGTCACCTCACCAGTGAATCAGCTAGAGTGGGGATGCTGGGATATATCCACGCCGATCTAGTCACCTCACCAGTGAATCAGCTAGGGTGGAGATGCTGGAATATATCCACGCCGATCTAGTCACCTCACCAGTGAACCGTCTAGAGTGGAGATGCTGGGATATATCCACGCTGATCTAGTCACCTCAGCAGTGAATCAGCTAGAATGGAGATGCTGGAATATATCCTCGCCGATCTAGTCACCTCACCAGTGAACCGTCTAGAGTGGAGATGCTGGGATATATCCTCGCCGATCTAGTCACCTCACCAGTGAATCGTCTAGAGTGGAGATGCTGGAATATATCCTCGCTGATCTAGTCACCTCACCAGTGAATCAGCTAGAGTGGAGATGCTGGGATATATACACGCCGATCTAGTCACTTCACCAGTGAATCAGATAGAGTGGAGATGCTGGGATATATCCATGCCGATCTAGTCACCTCACCAGTGAATCAGCTAGAATGGAGATGCTGGGATATATCCACGCCGATCTAGTCACCTCACCAGTGAATCAGCTAGAGTGGAGATGCTGGGATATATCCACGCCGATCTAGTCACCTCACCAGTGAATCAGCTAGAATGGAGATGCTGGGATATATCCACGCCGATCTAGTCACCTCACCAGTGAATCAGCTAGAGTGGAGATGCTGGGATATATCCACGCTGATCTAGTCACCTCACCAGTGAATCAGCTAGAATGGAGATGCTGGGATATATCCACGCTGATCTAGTCACCTCACCAGTGAATCAGCTAGAGTGGAGATGCTGGGATATATCCACGCCGATCTAGTCACCTCACCAGTGAATCAGCTAGAATGGAGATGCTGGGATATATCCACGCCGATCTAGTCACCTCACCAGTGAATCAGCTAGAGTGGAGATGCTGGGATATATCCACGCCGATCTAGTCACCTCACCAGTGAATCAGCTAGAGTGGAGATGCTGGGATATATCCTCGCCGATCTAGTCACCTCACCAGTGAATCAGCTAGAATGGAGATGCTGGGATATATCCACGCCGATCTAGTCACCTCACCAGTGAATCAGCTAGAGTGGAGATGCTGGAATATATCCACGCCGATCTAGTCACCTCACCAGTGAATCAGCTAGAATGGGGATGCTGGGATATATCCACGCCGATCTAGTCACCTCACCAGTGAATCAGCTAGAGTGGAGATGCTGGGATATATCCACGCCGATCTAGTCACCTCACCAGTGAATCAGCTAGAATGGAGATGCTGGGATATATCCACGCCGATCTAGTCACCTCACCAGTGAATCAGCTAGAGTGGAGATGCTGGGATATATCCACGCCGATCTAGTCACCTCACCAGTGAATCAGCTAGAATGGAGATGCTGGGATATATCCACGCCGATCTAGTCACCTCACCAGTGAATCAGCTAGAGTGGAGATGCTGGGATATATCCACGCCGATCTAGTCACCTCACCAGTGAATCAGCTAGAGTGGAGATGCTGGGATATATCCTCGCCGATCTAGTCACCTCACCAGTGAATCCTCTAGAATGGAGATGCTGGGATATATCCACGCCGATCTAGTCACCTCACCAGTGAATCAGCTAGAATGGAGATGCTGGGATATATCCACGCCGATCTAGTCACCTCACCAGTGAATCAGCTAGAGTGGAGATGCTGGGATATATCCACGCCGATCTAGTCACCTCAGCAGTGAATCAGCTAGAGTGGAGATGCTGGGATATATCCACGCCGATCTAGTCACCTCAGCAGTGAATCAGCTAGAATGGAGATGCAGGGATATATCCACGCTGATCTAGTCACCTCACAAGTGAATCAGCTAGAGTGGAGAGGCTGGGATATATCCACTCCGATCTAGTCACCTCAGCAGTGAATCAGCTAGAGTGGAGATGGGGGGATATATCCACGCCGATCTAGTCACCTCACCAGTGAATCAGCTAGATTGGAGATGGGGGGATATATCCATGCCGATCTAGTCACCTCACCAGTGAATCGTCTAGAGTGGAGATGCTGGGATATATCCACGCCGATCTAGTCACCTCACCAGTGAATCAGCTAGAGTGGAGATGCTGGGATATATCCACGCCTATCTAGTCACCTCAGCAGTGAATCAGCTAGAGTGGAGATGCTGGTATATATCCTCGCCGATTTAGTCACCTCACCAGTGAATCAGCTAGAGTGGAGATGCTGGGATATATCCACCGATCTAGTCACCTCACCAGTGAATCGTCTAGAGTGGAGAAGGGGGGATATATCCACGCCGATCTAGTCACCTCACCAGTGAATCAGCTAGAGTGGGGATGCTGGGATATATCCACGCCGATCTAGTCACCTCACCAGTGAATCAGCTAGAGTGGAGATGGGGGGATATATCCATGCCGATCTAGTCACCTCAGCAGTGAAACGTCTAGAGTGGAGATGCTGGGATATATCCTCGCCGATCTAGTCACCTCACCAGTGAATCAGCTAGAGTGGAGATGCTGGGATATATCCTCGCCGATCTAGTCCCCTCACCAGTGAATCAGCTAGAATGGAGATGCTGGGATATATCCACGCCGATCTAGTCACCTCACCAGTGAATCAGCTAGAGTGGAGATGCTGGGATATATCCACGCTGATCTAGTCACCTCACCAGTGAATCAGCTAGAATGGAGATGCTGGGATATATCCACGCCGATTTAGTCACCTCACCAGTGAATCAGCTAGAGTGGAGATGCTGGGATATATCCACGCCGATCTAGTCACCTCACCAGTGAATCAGCTAGAGTGGAGATGCTGGGATATATCCACGCCGATCTAGTCACCTCACCAGTGAATCAGCTAGAATGGAGATGCTGGGATATATCCATGCCGATCTAGTCACCTCACCAGTGAATCAGCTAGAGTGGAGATGCTGGGATATATCCACGCCGATCTAGTCACCTCACCAGTGAATCAGCTAGAGTGGAGATGCTGGAATATATCCTCGCCGATCTAGTCACCTCACCAGTGAATCCTCTAGAATGGAGATGCTGGGATATATCCATGACGATCTAGTCACCTCACCAGTGAATCAGCTAGAGTGGAGATGCTGGGATATATCCACGCCGATCTAGTCACCTCAGCAGTGAATCAGCTAGAGTGGAGATGCTGGGATATATCCACGCCGATCTAGTCACCTCAGCAGTGAATCAGCTAGAATGGAGATGCAGGGATATATCCAGCCTGATCTAGTCACCTCACAAGTGAATCAGCTAGAGTGGAGATGCTGGGATATACCCACGCCGATCTAGTCACCTCAGCAGTGAATCAGTTAGAGTGGAGATGGGGGGATATACCCACGCCGATCTAGTCACCTCACCAGTGAATCAGCTAGAGTGGAGATGGGGGGTTATATCCATGCCGATCTAGTCACCTCAGCAATGAATCGTCTAGAGTGGAGATGCTGGGATATATCCACGCTGATCTAGTCACCTCACCAGTGAATCGTCTAGAGTGGAGATGCTGGGATATATCCACGCCGATCTAGTCACCTCACCAGTGAATCGTCTAGAGTGGAGATGCGGGGATATATCCTCGCCTATCTAGTCACCTCAACAGTGAATCAGCTAGACTGGAGATGCTGGGATATATCCACGCCGATCTAGTCACCTCACCAGTGAATCGTCTAGAGTGGAGATGGGGGGATATATCCTCGCCGATTTAGTCACCTCACCAGTGAATCGTCTAGAGTGGAGATGGGGGGATATATCCTCGCCGATTTAGTCACCTCACCAGTGAATCAGCTAGAGTGGAGATGCTGGGATATATCCTCGCTGATTTAGTCACCTCACCAGTGAATCGTCTAGAGTGGAGGTGCTGGGATATATCCACCGATCTAGTCACCTCACCAGTGAATCAGCTAGAGTGGAGATGGGGGGATATATCCACGCCGATCTAGTCACCTCACCAGTGAATCAGCTAGAGTGGAGATGCTGGGATATATCCACGCCGATCTAGTCACCTCACCAGTGAATCGTCTAGAGTGGAGATGCTGGAATATATCCTCGCTGATCTAGTCACCTCACCAGTGAATCAGCTAGAGTGGAGATGCTGGGATATATACACGCCGATCTAGTCACTTCACCAGTGAATCAGATAGAGTGGAGATGCTGGGATATATCCACGCCGATCTAGTCACCTCACCAGTGAATCAGCTGGAATGGAGATGCTGGGATATATCCACGCCGATCTAGTCACCTCACCAGTGAATCAGCTAGAGTGGAGATGCTGGGATATATCCACACCGATCTAGTCACCTCACCAGTGAATCAGCTAGAATGGAGATGCTGGGATATATCCACGCCGATCTAGTCACCTCACAAGTGAATCAGCTAGAGTGGAGATGCTGGGATATATCCACGCTGATCTAGTCACCTCACCAGTGAATCAGCTAGAATGGAGATGCTGGGATATATCCACGCTGATCTAGTCACCTCACCAGTGAATCAGCTAGAGTGGAGATGCTGGGATATATCCACGCCGATCTAGTCACCTCACCAGTGAATCAGCTAGAATGGAGATGCTGGGATATATCCACGCCGATCTAGTCACCTCACCAGTGAATCAGCTAGAGTGGAGATGCTGGGATATATCCACGCCGATCTAGTCACCTCACCAGTGAATCAGCTAGAGTGGAGATGCTGGGATATATCCTCGCCGATCTAGTCACCTCACCAGTGAATCAGCTAGAATGGAGATGCTGGGATATATCCACGCCGATCTAGTCACCTCACCAGTGAATCAGCTAGAGTGGAGATGCTGGGATATATCCACGCCGATCTAGTCACCTCACCAGTGAATCAGCTAGAATGGAGATGCTGGGATATATCCACGCCGATCTAGTCACCTCACCAGTGAATCAGCTAGAGTGGAGATGCTGGGATATATCCACGCCGATCTAGTCACCTCACCAGTGAATCAGCTAGAATGGAGATGCTGGGATATATCCACGCCGATCTAGTCACTTCACCAGTGAATCAGCTAGAGTGGAGATGCTGGGATATATCCACGCCGATCTAGTCACCTCATCAGTGAATCAGCTAGAGTGGAGATGCTGGGATATATCCTCGCCGATCTAGTCACCTCACCAGTGAATCCTCTAGAATGGAGATGCTGGGATATATCCACGCCGATCTAGTCACCTCACCAGTGAATCAGCTAGAAAGGAGATGCTGGGATATATCCACGCCGATCTAGTCACCTCACCAGTGAATCAGCTAGAGTGGAGATGCTGGGATATATCCACGCCGATCTAGTCACCTCAGCAGTGAATCAGCTAGAGTGGAGATGCTGGGATATATCCACGCCGATCTAGTCACCTCAGCAGTGAATCAGCTAGAATGGAGATGCAGGGATATATCCACGCTGATCTAGTCACCTCACAAGTGAATCAGCTAGAGTGGAGATGCTGGGATATATCCACGCCGATCTAGTCACCTCAGCAGTGAATCAGCTAGAATGGAGATGCAGGGATATATCCACGCTGATCTAGTCACCTCACAAGTGAATCAGCTAGAGTGGAGATGCTGGGATATATCCACGCCGATCTAGTCACCTCAGCAGTGAATCAGCTAGAGTGGAGATGGGGGGATATATCCACGCCGATCTAGTCACCTCACCAGTGAATCAGCTAGAGTGGAGATGGGGGGATATATCCATGCCGATCTAGTCACCTCAGCAGTGAATCGTCTAGAGTGGAGATGCTGGGATATATCCACGCTGATCTAGTCACCTCACCAGTGAATCGTCTAGAGTGGAGATGCTGGGATATATCCACGCCGATCTAGTCACCTCACCAGTGAATCAGCTAGAGTGGAGATGCTGGGATATATCCACGCCGATCTAGTCACCTCAGCAGTGAATCAGCTAGAGTGGAGATGCTGGGATAAATCCTCGCCGATTTAGTCACCTCACCAGTGAATCAGCTAGAGTGGAGATGCTGGGATATATCCACCGATCTAGTCACCTCACCAGAGAATCGTCTAGAGTGGAGATGGGGGGATATATCCACGCCGATCTAGTCACCTCACCAGTGAATCAGCTAGAGTGGGGATGCTGGGATATATCCACTCCGATCTAGTCACCTCACCAGTGAATCAGCTAGAGTGGAGATGGGGGGATATATCCATGCCGATCTAGTCACCTCAGCAGTGAATCGTCTAGAGTGGAGATGCTGGGATATATCCTCGCCGATCTAGTCACCTCACCAGTGAATCAGCTAGAGTGGAGATGCTGGGATATATCCTCGCCGATCTAGTCACCTCACCAGTGAATCAGCTAGAATGGAGATGCTGGGATATATCCACGCCGATCTAGTCACCTCACCAGTGAATCAGCTAGAATGGAGATGCTGGGATATATCCACGCCGATCTAGTCACCTCACCAGTGAATCAGCTAGAGTGGAGATGCTGGGATATATCCACGCCGATCTAGTCACCTCACCAGTGAATCAGCTAGAATGGAGATGCTGGGATATATCCACGCCGATCTAGTCACCTCACCAGTGAATCAGCTAGAGTGGAGATGCTGGGATATATCCACGCCGATCTAGTCACCTCACCAGTGAATCAGCTAGAGTGGAGATGCTGGGATATATCCTCGCCGATCTAGTCACCTCACCAGTGAATCCTCTAGAATGGAGATGCTGGGATATATCTATGCCGATCTAGTCACCTCACCAGTGAATCAGCTAGAGTGGAGATGCTGGGATATATCCACGCCGATCTAGTCACCTCAGCAGTGAATCAGCTAGAGTGGAGATGCTGGGATATATCCACGCCGATCTAGTCACCTCAGCAGTGAATCAGCTAGAATGGAGATGCAGGGATATATCCACGCTGATCTAGTCACCTCACAAGTGAATCAGCTAGAGTGGAGATGCTGGGATATACCAACGCCGATCTAGTCACCTCACCAGTGAATCAGCTAGAGTGGAGATGGGGGGATATATCCACGCCGATCTAGTCACCTCACCAGTGAATCAGCTAGAGTGGAGATGGGGGGATATATCCATGCCGATCTAGTCACCTCAGCAGTGAATCGTCTAGAGTGGAGATGCTGGGATATATCCACGCTGATCTAGTCACCTCACCAGTGAATCGTCTAGAGTGGAGATGCTGGGATATATCCACGCCGATCTAGTCACCTCACCAGTGAATCAGCTAGAGTGGAGATGCTGGGATATATCCACGCCGATCTAGTCACCTCAGCAGTGAATCAGCTAGAGTGGAGATGCTGGGATATATCCTCGCCGATTTAGTCACCTCACCAGTGAATCAGCTAGAGTGGAGATGCTGGGATATATCCACCGATCTAGTCACCTCACCAGTGAATCGTCTAGAGTGGAGATGCTGGGATATATCCTCGCCTATCTAGTCACCTCAACAGTGAATCAGCTAGACTGGAGATGCTGGGATATATCCACGCCGATCTAGTCACCTCACCAGTGAATCGTCTAGAGTGGAGATGGGGGGATATATCCTCGCCGATTTAGTAACCTCACCAGTGAATCGTCTAGAGTGGAGATGGGGGGATATATCCTCGCCGATTTAGTCACCTCACCAGTGAATCAGCTAGAGTGGAGATGCTGGGATATATCCTCGCCGATTTAGTCACCTCACCAGTGACTCGTCTAGAGTGGAGATGCTGGAATATATCCACCGATCTAGTCACCTCACCAGTGAATCGTCTAGAGTGGAGATGGGGGGATATATCCACGCCGATCTAGTCACCTCAGCAGTGAATCAGCTAGAGTGGAGATGCTGGGATATATCCACGCCGATCTAGTCACCTCACCAGTGAATCAGCTAGAGTGGAGATGCTGGGATATATCCACGCCGATCTAGTCACCTCAGCAGTGAATCAGCTAGAGTGGAGATGCTGGGATATATCCACGCCGATTTAGTCACCTCACCAGTGAATCAGCTAGAGTGGAGATGCTGGGATATATCCACGCCGATCTAGTCACCTCAACAGTGAATCGTCTATAGTGGATATTCTGGGATATATCCACGCCGATCTAGTCACCTCAGCAGTGAATCAGCAAGAGTGGAGATGCTGGGATATATCCACGCCGATCTAGTCACCTCAGCAGTGAATCAGCTAGAATGGAGATGCAGGGATATATCCACGCTGATCTAGTCACCTCACAAGTGAATCAGCTAGAGTGGAGATGCTGGGATATACCCACGCCGATCTAGTCACCTCAGCAGTGAATCAGCTAGAGTGGAGATGGGGGGATATATCCACGCCGATCTAGTCACCTCACCAGTGAATCAGCTAGAGTGGAGATGGGGGGATATATCCATGCCGATCTAGTCACCTCAGCAGTGAATCGTCTAGAGTGGAGATGCTGGGATATATCCACGCTGATCTAGTCACCTCACCAGTGAATCGTCTAGAGTGGAGATGCTGGGATATATCCACGCCGATCTAGTCACCTCACCAGTGAATCAGCTAGAGTGGAGATGCTGGGATATATCCACGCCGATCTAGTCACCTCAGCAGTGAATCAGCTAGAGTGGAGATGCTGGGATATATCCTCGCCGATTTAGTCACCTCACCAGTGAATCAGCTAGAGTGGAGATGCTGGGATATATCCACGGATCTAGTCACCTCACCAGTGAATCGTCTAGAGTGGAGATGCTGGGATATATCCTCGCCTATCTAGTCACCTCAACAGTGAATCAGCTAGACTGGAGATGCTGGGATATATCCACGCCAATCTAGTCACCTCACCAGTGAATCGTCTAGAGTGGAGATGGGGGGATATATCCTCGCCGATTTAGTCACCTCACCAGTGAATCGTCTAGAGTGGAGATGGGGGGATATATCCTCGCCGATTTAGTCACCTCACCAGTGAATCAGCTAGAGTGGAGATGCTGGGATATATCCTCGCCGATTTAGTCACCTCAATAGTGAATCGTCTAGAGAGGAGATGCTGGGATATATCCACCGATCTAGTCAACTCACCAGTGAATCGTCTAGAGTGGAGATGGGGGGATATATCCACGCCGATCTAGTCACCTCACCAGTGAATCAGCTAGAGTGGAGATGCTGGGATATATCCACGCCGATCTAGTCACCTCACCAGTGAATCAGCTAGAGTGGAGATGCTGGGATATATCCACGCCGATCTAGTCACCTCAGCAGTGAATCAGCTAGAGTGGAGATGCACGGATATATCCACGCCGATTTAGTCACCTCACCAGTGAATCAGCTAGAGTGGAGATGCTGGGATATATCCACGCCGATCTAGTCACCTCACCAGTGAATCGTCTAGAGTGGAGATGCTGGGATATATCCACGCCGATTTAGTCACCTCAGCAGTGAATCAGCTAGAGTGGAGATGCTGGGATATATCCACGCTGATCTAGTCACCTCACCAGTGAATCAGCTAGAGTGGAGATGCTGGGATATATTCTCGCCGATCTAGTCACCTCACCAGTGAATCAGCTAGAGTGGAGATGCTGGGATATATCCACGCCGATCTAGTCACCTCAGCAGTGAATCAGCTAGAGTGGAGATGCTGGGCTATATCCACGCTGATCTAGTCACCTCACCACTGAATCAGCTAGAGTGGAGATGCTGGGATATATCCTCGCCGATCTAGTCACCTCACCAGTGAATCGTCTAGAATGGAGATGCTGGGATATATCCACGCTGATCTAGTCACCTCACCAGTGAATCAGCTAGAGTGGAGATGCTGGGATATATCCACGCCGATTTAGTCACCTCACCAGTGAATCAGCTAGAGTGGGGATGCTGGGATATATCCACGCCGATCTAGTCACCTCAGCAGTGAATCGTCTAGAGTGGAGATGCTGGGATATATCCACGCCGATCTAGTCACCTCAGCAGTGAATCGTCTAGAGTGGAGATGCTGGGATATATCCTCGCCGATCTAGTCACCTCATCAGTGAATCAGCTAGAGTGGAGATGCTGGAATATATCCACGCCGATCTAGTCACCTCATCAGTGAATCAGCTAGAGTGGAGATGCTGGAATATATCCACGCCGATCTAGTCACCTCACCAGTGAATCAGCTAGAATGGAGATGCTGGGATATATCCACGCCGATCTAGTCACCTCACCAGTGAATCAGCTAGAATGGAGATGCAGGGATAAATCCACGCTGATCTAGTCACCTCACCAGTGAACCGTCTAAAGTGGGGATGCTGGGATATATCCACACCAATCTAGTCACCTCACCAGAGAATCAGCTAGAGTGGAGATGCTGGGATATATCTACGCCGATCTAGTCACCTCACCAGTGAATCAGCTAGAGTGGAGATGCTGGGATATATCCACGCTGATCTAGTCACCTCACCAGTGAACCGTCTAGAGTGGAGATGCTGGGATATATCCACACCGATCTAGTCACCTCAGCAGTGAATCAGCTAGACTGGAGATGCTGGGATATATCCACGCCGATCTAGTCACCTCACCAGTGAATCAGCTAGAGTGGAGATGCTGGAATATATCCACGCCGATCTAGTCACCTCACCAGTGAATCAGCTAGAATGGAGATGCTGGGATATATCCACGCCGATCTAGTCACCTCACCAGTGAATCAGCTAGAATGGAGATGCAGGGATATATCCACGCTGATCTAGTCACCTCACCAGTGAACCGTCTAGAGTGGGGATGCTGAGATATATCCACGCCAATCTAGTCACCTCACCAGAGAATCAGCTAGAGTGGAGATGCTGGGATATATCCACGCCGATCTAGTCACCTCACCAGTGAATAGTCTAGAATGGAGATGCTGGGATATATCCACGCCGATCTAGTCACCTCACAAGTGAATCAGCTAGAGTGGAGATGCTGGGATATATCCACGCCGATCTAGTCACCTCACCAGTGAATCAGCTAGAGTGGGGATGCTGGGATATATCCACGCCGATCTAGTCACCTCACCAGTGAATCAGCTAGAGTGGGGATGCTGGGATATATCCTCGCCGATCTAGTCACCTCACCAGTGAATCAGCTAGAGTGGAGATGCTGGGATATATCCACGCCGATCTAGTCACCTCACCAGTGAATCAGCTAGAGTGGAGATGCTGGGATATATCCATGCCGATCTAGTCACCTCACCAGTGAATCAGCTAGAGTGGAGATGCTGGGATATATCCACGCTGATCTAGTCACCTCACCAGTGAATCAGCTAGAGTGGGGATGCTGGGATATATCCACGCCGATCTAGTCACCTCACCAGTGAATCAGCTAGAATGGAGATGCTGGGATATATCCTCGCCGATCTAGTCACCTCACCAGTGAATCAGCTAGAGTGGGGATGCTGGGATATATCCACGCCGATCTAGTCACCTCACCAGTGAATCAGCTAGGGTGGAGATGCTGGAATATATCCACGCCGATCTAGTCACCTCACCAGTGAACCGTCTAGAGTGGAGATGCTGGGATATATCCACGCTGATCTAGTCACCTCAGCAGTGAATCAGCTAGAATGGAGATGCTGGAATATATCCTCGCCGATCTAGTCACCTCACCAGTGAACCGTCTAGAGTGGAGATGCTGGGATATATCCTCGCCAATCTAGTCACCTCACCAGTGAATCGTCTAGAGTGGAGATGCTGGAATATATCCTCGCCGATCTAGTCACCTCACCAGTGAATCAGCTACAATGGAGATGCTGGGATATATTTCCACGCCGATCTAGTCACCTCACCAGTGAATCAGCTAGAGTGGAGATGCTGGGATATATCCACGCCGATCTAGTCACCTCACCAGTGAATCAGCTAGAATGGAGATGCTGGGATATATCCACGCCGATCTAGTCACCTCACCAGTGAATCAGCTAGAGTGGAGATGCTGGGATATATCCACGCCGATCTAGTCACCTCACCATTGAATCAGCTAGAGTGGAGATGCTGGGATATATCCACGCCGATCTAGTCACCTCACCAGTGAATCAGCTAGAATGGAGATGCTGGGATATATCCACGACGATCTAGTCACCTCACCAGTGAATCAGCTAGAGTGGAGATGCTGGGATATATCCTCGACGATCTAGTCACCTCACCAGTGAATCCTCTAGAATGGAGATGCTGGGATATATCCACGCCGATCTAGTCACCTCACCAGTGAATCAGCTAGAATGGAGATGCTGGGATATATCCACGCCGATCTAGTCACCTCACCAGTGAATCAGCTAGAGTGGAGATGCTGGGATATATCCACGCCGATCTAGTCACCTCAGCAGTGAATCAGCTAGAGTGGAGATGCTGGGATATATCCACGCCGATCTAGTCACCTCAGCAGTGAATCAGCTAGAATGGAGATGCAGGGATATATCCACGCTGATCTAGTCACCTCACAAGTGAATCAGCTAGAGTGGCGATGCTGGGATATATCCACGCCGATCTAGTCACCTCAGCAGTGAATCAGCTAGAGTGGAGATGGGGGGATATATCCACGCCGATCTAGTCACCTCACCAGTGAATCAGCTAGAGTGGAGATGGGGGGATATATCCACGCCGATCTAGTCACCTCAGCAGTGAATCATCTAGAGTGGAGATGCTGGGATATATCCACGCTGATCTAGTCACCTCACCAGTGAATCGTCTAGAGTGGAGATGCTGGGATATATCCACGCCGATCTAGTCACCTCACCAGTGAATCAGCTAGAGTGGAGATGCTGGGATATATCCACGCCGATCTAGTCACCTCAGCAGTGAATCAGCTAGAGTGGAGATGCTGGGATATATCCTCGCCGATTTAGTCACCTCACCAGTGAATCAGCTAGAGTGGAGATGCTGGGATATATCCACTGATCTAGTCACCTCACCAGTGAATCGTCTAGAGTGGAGATGGGGGGATATATCCACGCCGATCTAGTCACCTCACCAGTGAATCAGCTAGAGTGGGGATGCTGGGATATATCCACGCCGATCTAGTCACCTCACCAGTGAATCAGCTAGAGTGGAGATGGGGGGATATATCCATGCCGATCTAGTCACCTCAGCAGTGAATCGTCTAGAGTGGAGATGCTGGGATATATCCTCGCCGATCTAGTCACCTCACCAGTGAATCAGCTAGAGTGGAGATGCTGGGATATATCCTCGCCAATCTAGTCACCTCACCAGTGAATCAGCTAGAGTGTAGATCCTGGGATATATCCACGCCGATCTAGTCACCTCACCAGTGAATCAGCTAGAGTGGAGATGCTGGGATATATCCACGCCGATCTAGTCACCTCACCAGTGAATCAGCTAGAATGGAGATGCTGGGATATATCCACGCCGATCTAGTCACCTCACCAGTGAATCAGCTAGAGTGGAGATGCTGGGATATATCCACGCCGATCTAGTCACCTCACCAGTGAATCAGCTAGAATGGAGATGCTGGGATATATCCACGCCGATCTAGTCACCTCACCAGTGAATCAGCTAGAGTGGAGATGCTGGGATATATCCACGCCGATCTAGTCACCTCACCAGTGAATCAGCTAGAGTGGAGATGCTGGGATATATCCACGCTGATCTAGTCACCTCATCAGTGAATCGTCTAGAGTGGAGATGCTGGAATATATCCACGCGGATCTAGTCACCTCACCAGTGAATCAGCTAGAGTGGAGATGCTGGGATATATCCAAGCTGATCTAGTCACCTCACCAGTGAATCAGCTAGAGTGGAGATGCTGGGATATATCCACGCCGATGTAGTCACCTCACCAGTGAATCAGCTAGAGTGGAGATGCTGGGATATATCCTCGCCGATCTAGTCACCTCACCAGTGAATCAGCTAGAGTGGAGATGGGGGGATATATCCATGCCGATCTAGTCACCTCAGCAGTGAATCGTCTAGAGTGGAGATGCTGGGATATATCCACGCTGATCTAGTCACCTCACCAGTGAATCAGCTAGAATGGAGATGCTGGGATATATCCACGCCGATCTAGTCACCTCACCAGTGAATCAGCTAGAGTGGAGATGCTGGGTTATATCCACGCCGATCTAGTCACCTCACCAGTGAATCGGCTAGAATGGAGATGCTGGGATATATCCACGCCGATCTAGTCACCTCACCAGTGAATCAGCTAGAGTGCAGATGCTGGGATATATCCACGCCGATCTAGCCACCTCACCAGTGAATCAGCTAGAGTGGAGATGCTGGGATATATCCTCGCCGATCTAGTCACCTCACCAGTGAATCCTCTATAATGGAGATGCTGGGATATATCCACGCCGATCTAGTCACCTCACCAGTGAATCAGCTAGAATGGAGATGCTGGGATATATCCACGCCGATCTAGTCACCTCACCAGTGAATCAGCTAGAGTGGAGATGCTGGGATATATCCAAGCTGATCTAGTCACCTCAGCAGTGAATCAGCTAGAGTGGAGATGCTGGGATATATCCACGCCGATCTAGTCACCTCAGCAGTGAATCAGCTAGACTGGAGATGCAGGGATATATCCACGCTGATCTAGTCACCAAACAAGTGAATCAGCTAGAGTGGAGATGCTGGGATATATCCACGCCGATCTAGTCACCTCAGCAGTGAATCAGCTAGAGTGGAGATGGGGGGTATATCCACGCCGATCTAGTCACCTCACCAGTGAATCAGCTAGAGTGGAGATGGGGGGATATATCCATGACGATCTAGTCACCTCAGCAGTGAATCGTCTAGAGTGGAGATGCTGGGATATATCCACGCTGATCTAGTAACCTCACCAGTGAATCGTCTAGAGTGGAGATGCTGGGATATATCCACGCCGATCTAGTCACCTCAGCAGTGAATCAGCTAGAGTGGAGATGCTGGGATATATCCTCGCCGATTTAGTCACCTCACCAGTGAATCAGCTAGAGTGGAGATGCTGGGATATATCCACCGATCTAGTCACCTCACCAGTGAATCGTCTAGAGTGGAGATGGGGGGATATATCCACGCCGATCTAGTCACCTCACCAGTGAATCAGCTAGAGTGGGGATGCTGGGATATATCCACGCCGATCTAGTCACCTCACCAGTGAATCAGCTAGAGTGGAGATGGGGGGATATATCCATGCCGATCTAGTCACCTCAGCAGTGAATCGTCTAGAGTGGAGATGCTGGGATATATCCTCGCCGATCTAGTCACCTCACCAGTGAATCAGCTAGAGTGGAGATGCTGGGATATATCCTCGCCGATCTAGTCACCTCACCAGTGAATCAGCTAGAGTGTAGATCCTGGGATATATCCACGCCGATCTAGTCACCTCACCAGTGAATCAGCTAGAGTGGAGATGCTGGGATATATCCACGCCGATCTAGTCACCTCACCAGTGAATCAGCTAGAATGGAGATGCTGGGATATATCCACGCTGATCTAGTCACCTCACCAGTGAATCAGCTAGAGTGGAGATGCTGGGATATATCCACGCCGATCTAGTCACCTCACCAGTGAATCAGCTAGAGTGGGGATGCTGGGATATATCCACGCTGATCTAGTCACCTCACCAGTGAATCAGCTAGAGTGGAGATGCTGGGATATATCCACGCTGATCTAGTCACCTCACCAGTGAATCAGCTAGAGTGGAGATGCTGGGATATATCCACGCCAATCTAGTCACCTCACCAGTGAATCAGCTAGAGTGGAGATGCTGGGATATATCCACGCCAATCTAGTCACCTCACCAGTGAATCAGCTAGAGTGGAGATGGGGGGATATATCCACGCTGATCTAGTCACCTCACCAGTGAATCAGCTAGAGTGGAGATGCTGGGATATATCCACGCCGATCTAGTCACCTCACCAGTGAATCGTCTAGAGTAGAGATGCTGGAATATATCCACGCCGATCTAGTCACCTCAGCAGTGAATCAGCTAGAGTGGAGATGCTGGGATATATCCTCGCCGATTTAGTCACCTCACCAGTGAATCAGCTAGAGTGGAGATGCTGGGATATATCCACCGATCTAGTCACCTCACCAGTGAATCGTCTAGAGTGGAGATGGGGGGATATATCCACGCCGATCTAGTCACCTCACCAGTGAATCAGCTAGAGTGGGGATGCTGGGATATATCCACGCCGATCTAGTCACCTCACCAGTGAATCAGCTAGAGTGGAGATGGGGGGATATATCCATGCCGATCTAGTCACCTCAGCAGTGAATCGTCTAGAGTGGAGATGCTGGGATATATCCTCGCCGATCTAGTCACCTCACCAGTGAATCAGCTAGAGTGGAGATGCTGGGATATATCCTCGCCGATCTAGTCACCTCACCAGTGAATCAGCTAGAGTGTAGATCCTGGGATATATCCACGCCGATCTAGTCACCTCACCAGTGAATCAGCTAGAGTGGAGATGCTGGGATATATCCACGCCGATCTAGTCACCTCACCAGTGAATCAGCTAGAATGGAGATGCTGGGATATATCCACGCCGATCTAGTCACCTCACCAGTGAATCAGCTAGAGTGGAGATGCTGGGATATATGCACGCCGATCTAGTCACCTCACCAGTGAATCAGCTAGAATGGAGATGCTGGGATATATCCACGCCGATCTAGTCACCTCACCAGTGAATCAGCTAGAGTGGAGATGCTGGGATATATCCACGCTGATCTAGTCACCTCACCAGTGAATCAGCTAGAGTGGAGATGCTGGGATATATCCACGCCGATCTAGTCACCTCACCAGTGAATCAGCTAGAGTGGGGATGCTGGGATATATCCACGCTGATCTAGTCACCTCACCAGTGAATCAGCTAGAGTGGAGATGCTGGGATATATCCACGCTGATCTAGTCACCTCACCAGTGAATCAGCTAGAGTGGAGATGCTGGGATATATCCACGCCAATCTAGTCACCTCACCAGTGAATCAGCTAGAGTGGAGATGCTGGGATATATCCACGCCAATCTAGTCACCTCACCAGTGAATCAGCTAGAGTGGAGATGGGGGGATATATCCACGCTGATCTAGTCACCTCACCAGTGAATCAGCTGGAGTGGAGATGCTGGAATATATCCACGCCGATCTAGTCACCTCACCAGTGAATCGTCTAGAGTAGAGATGCTGGAATATATCCACGCCGATCTAGTCACCTCAGCAGTGAATCAGCTAGAGTGGAGATGCTGGGATATATCCACGTTGATCTAGTCACCTCACCAGTGAATCGTCTAGAATGGAGATGCTGGGATATATCCACGCTGATCTAGTCACCTCACCAGTGAATCGTCTAGAGTGGAGATGCTGGAATATATCCACGCTGATCTAGTCACCTCACCAGTGAATCGTCTAGAATGGAGATGCTGGGATATATCCACGCTGATCTAGTCACCTCACCAGTGAATCGTCTAGAGTGGAGATGCTGGAATATATCCACGCGGATCTAGTCACCTCACCAGTGAATCAGCTAGAATGGAGATGCTGGGATATATCCACGCCGATCTAGTCACCTCACCAGTGAATCAGCTAGAATGGAGATGCTGGAATATATCCTCGCCGATCTAGTCACCTCACCAGTGAACCGTCTAGAGTGGGGATGCTGGGATATTTCCACGCCGATCTAGTCACCTCACCAGTGAATCAGCTAGAATGGAGATGCTGGGATATATCCACGCAGATCTAGTCACCTCACCAGTGAATCAGCTAGAGTGGAGATGCTGGGATATATCCACGCTGATCTAGTCACCTCACCAGTGAATCGTCTAGAGTGGAGATGCTGGAATATATCCACGCTGATCTAGTCACCTCACCAGTGAATCGTCTAGAGTGGAGATGCTGGAATATATCCACGCCGATCTAGTCACCTCACCAGTGAATCAGCTAGAGTGGAGATGGTGGGATATATCCACGCCGATCTAGTCACCTCACCAGTGAATCAGCTAGAGTGGAGATGCTGGGATATATCCACGCCGATCTAGTCACCTCACCAGTGAATCAGCTAGAGTGGAGATGCTGGGATATATCCACGCCGATCTAGTCACCTCACCAGTGAATCAGCTAGAGTGGAGATGCTGGGATATATCCACGCCAATCTAGTCACCTCACCAGTGAATCAGCTAGAGTGGAGATGCTGGGATATATCCACGCCAATCTAGTCACCTCACCAGTGAATCAGCTAGAGTGGAGATGGGGGGATATATCCACGCTGATCTAGTCACCTCACCAGTGAATCAGCTAGAGTGGAGATGCTGGGATATATCCACGCCGATCTAGTCACCTCACCAGTGAATCGTCTAGAGTGGAGATGCTGGAATATATCCACGCCGATCTAGTCACCTCAGCAGTGAATCAGCTAGAGTGGAGATGCTGGGATATATCCACGCTGATCTAGTCACCTCAACAGTGAATCGTCTAGAATGGAGATGCTGGGATATATCCACGCTGATCTAGTCACCTCACCAGTGAATCGTCTAGAATGGAGATGCTGGGATATATCCACGCTGATCTAGTCACCTCAGCAGTGAATCGTCTAGAGTGGAGATGCTGGGATATATCCTCGCCGATCTAGTCACCTCACCAGTGAATCAGCTAGAGTGGAGATGCTGGGATATATCCTCGCCGATCTAGTCACCTCACCAGTGAATCAGCTAGAGTGTAGATCCTGGGATATATCCACGCCGATCTAGTCACCTCACCAGTGAATCAGCTAGAGTGGAGATGCTGGGATATATCCACGCCGATCTAGTCACCTCACCAGTGAATCAGCTAGAATGGAGATGCTGGGATATATCCACGCCGATCTAGTCACCTCACCAGTGAATCAGCTAGAGTGGAGATGCTGGGATATATCCACGCCGATCTAGTCACCTCACCAGTGAATCAGCTAGAATGAAGATGCTGGGATATATCCACGTCGATCTAGTCACCTCACCAGTGAATCAGCTAGAGTGGAGATGCTGGGATATATCCACGCTGATTTAGTCACCTCACCAGTGAATCGTCTAGAGTGGAGATGCTGGAATATATCCACGCTGATCTAGTCACCTCACCAGTGAATCGTCTAGAGTGGAGATGCTGGAATATATCCACGCCGATCTAGTCACCTCACCAGTGAATCAGCTAGAGTGGAGATGCTGGGATATATCCACGCCGATCTAGTCACCTCACCAGTGAATCAGCTAGAGTGGAGATGCTGGGATATATCCACGCCGATCTAGTCACCTCACCAGTGAATCGTCTAGAGTGGGGATGCTGGGATATATCCACGCTGATCTAGTCACCTCACCAGTGAATCAGCTAGAGTGGAGATGCTGGGATATATCCACGCCAATCTAGTCACCTCACCAGTGAATCAGCTAGAGTGGAGATGCTGGGATATATCCACGCCAATCTAGTCACCTCACCAGTGAATCAGCTAGAGTGGAGATGCTGGGACATATCCACGCCAATCTAGTCACCTCACCAGTGAATCAGCTAGAGTGGAGATGGGGGGATATATCCACGCTGATCTAGTCACCTCACCAGTGAATCAGCTAGAGTGGAGATGCTGGAATATATCCACGCCGATCTAGTCACCTCACCAGTGAATTGTCTAGAGTGGAGATGCTGGAATATATCCACGCCGATCTAGTCACCTCAGCAGTGAATCAGCTAGAGTGGAGATGCTGGGATATATCCACGCTGATCTAGTCACCTCACCAGTGAATCGTCTAGAATGGAGATGCTGGGATATATCCACGCTGATCTAGTCACCTCACCAGTGAATCGTCTAGAGTGGAGATGCTGGAATATATCCACGCTGATCTAGTCACCTCACCAGTGAATCGTCTAGAGTGGAGATGCTGGGATATATCCACGCTGATCTAGTCACCTCACCAGTGAATCAGCTAGAGTGGAGATGCTGGAATATATCCACGCCGATCTAGTCACCTCACCAGTGAATCAGCTAGAGTGGAGATGCTGGGATATATCCACGCTGATCTAGTCACCTCACCATTGAATTAGCTAGACTGGAGATGCTGGGATATATCCACGCTGATCTAGTCACCTCACCAGTGAATCGTCTAGAGTGGAGATGCTGGGATATATCCACGCCAATCTAGTCACCTCACCAGAGAATCAGCTAGAGTGGAGATGGGGGGATATATCCACGCCGATCTAGTCACCTCAGCAGTGAATCAACTAGAGTGGAGATGCTGGGATATATCCACGCTGATCTAGTCACCTCACCAGTGAATCGTCTAGAGTGGAGATGCTGGGATATATCCACGCCGATCTAGTCACCTCACCAGTGAATCAGCTAGAGTGGAGATGCTGGGATATATCCACGCCGATCTAGTCACCTCAGCAGTGAATCAGCTAGAGTGGAGATGCTGGGATATATCCTCGCCGATTTAGTCACCTCACCAGTGAATCAGCTAGAGTGGAGATGCTGGGATATATCCACCGATCTAGTCACCTCACCAGTGAATCGTTTAGAGTGGAGATGGGGGGATATATCCACGCCGATCTAGTCACCTCAGCAGTGAATCGTCTAGAGTGGAGATGCTGGGATATATCCTCGCCGATCTAGTCACCTCACCAGTGAATCAGCTAGAGTGGAGATGGGGGGATATATCCATGCCGATCTAGTCACCTCAGCAGTGAATCGTCTAGAGTGGAGATGCTGGGATATATCCTCGCCGATCTAGTCACCTCACCAGTGAATCAGCTAGAGTGGAGATGCTGGGATATATCCTCGCCGATCTAGTCACCTCACCAGTGAATCAGCTAGAGTGTAGATCCTGGGATATATCCACGCCGATCTAGTCACCTCACCAGTGAATCAGCTAGAGTGGAGATGCTGGGATATATCCACGCCGATCTAGTCACCTCACCAGTGAATCAGCTAGAATGGAGATGCTGGGATATATCCACGCCGATCTAGTCACCTCACCAGTGAATCAGCTAGAGTGGAGATGCTGGGATATATCCACGCCGATCTAGTCACCTCACCAGTGAATCAGCTAGAATGGAGATGCTGGGATATATCCACGCCGATCTAGTCACCTCACCAGTGAATCAGCTAGCGTGGAGATGCTGGGATATATCCACGCCGATCTAGTCACCTCACCAGTGAATCAGCTAGAGTGGAGATGCTGGGATATATCCACGCTGATCTAGTCACCTCACCAGTGAATCGTCTAGAGTGGAGATGCTGGAATATATCCACGCGGATCTAGTCACCTCACCAGTGAATCAGCTAGAGTGGAGATGCTGGGATATATCCAAGCTGATCTAGTCACCTCACCAGTGAATCAGCTAGAGTGGAGATGCTGGGATATATCCACGACGATCTAGTCACCTCACCAGTGAATCAGCTAGAGTGGAGATGCTGGGATATATCCTCGCCGATCTAGTCACCTCACCAGTGAATCAGCTAGAGTGGAGATGGGGGGATATATCCATGCCGATCTAGTCACCTCAGCAGTGAATCGTCTAGAGTGGAGATGCTGGGATATATCCACGCTGATCTAGTCACCTCACCAGTGAATCAGCTAGAATGGAGATGCTGGGATATATCCACGCCGATCTAGTCACCTCACCAGTGAATCAGCTAGAGTGGAGATGCTGGGATATATCCACGCCGATCTAGTCACCTCACCAGTGCATCAGCTAGAATGGAGATGCTGGGATATATCCACGCCGATCTAGTCACCTCACCAGTGAATCAGCTAGAGTGGAGATGCTGGGATATATCCACGCCGATCTAGTCACCTCACCAGTGAATCAGCTAGAGTGGAGATGCTGGGATATATCCTCGCCGATCTAGTCACGTCACCAGTGAATCCTCTATAATGGAGATGCTGGGATATATCCACGCCGATCTAGTCACCTCACCAGTGAATCAGCTAGAATGGAGATGCTGGGATATATCCACGCCGATCTAGTAACCTCACCAGTGAATCAGCTAGAGTGGAGATGCTGGGATATATCCACGCTGATCTAGTCACCTCAGCAGTGAATAAGCTAGAGTGGAGATGCAGGGATATATCCACGCCGATCTAGTCACCTCAGCAGTGAATCAGCTAGAATGGAGATGCAGGGATATATCCACGCTGATCTAGTCACTAAACAAGTGAATCAGCTAGAGTGGAGATGCTGGGATATATCCACGCCGATCTAGTCACCTCAGCAGTGAATCAGCTAGAGTGGAGATGGGGGGATATATTCACGCCAATCTAGTCACCTCACCAGTGAATCAGTTAGAGTGGAGATGGGGGGATATATCCATGCCGATCTAGTCACCTCAGCAGTGAATCGTCTAGAGTGGAGATGCTGGGATATATCCACGCTGATCTAGTCACCTCACCAGTGAATCGTCTAGAGTGGAGATGCTGGGATATATCCACGCCGATCTAGTCACCTCAGCAGTGAATCAGCTAGAGTGGAGATGCTGGGATATATCCTCGCCGATTTAGTCACCTCACCAGTGAATCAGCTAGAGTGGAGATGCTGGGATATATCCACCGATCTAGTCACCTCACCAGTGAATCGTCTAGAGTGGAGATGGGGGGATATATCCACGCCGATCTAGTCACCTCACCAGTGAATCAGCTAGAGTGGGGATGCTGGGATATATCCACGCCGATCTAGTCACCTCACCAGTGAATCAGCTAGAGTGGAGATGGGGGGATATATCCATGCCGATCTAGTCACCTCAGCAGTGAATCGTCTAGAGTGGAGATGCTGGGATATATCCACGCCGATCTAGTCACCTCACCAGTGAATCAGCTAGAGTGGAGATGCTGGGATATATCCACGCCGATCTAGTCACCTCAGCAGTGAATCAGCTAGAGTGGAGATGCTGGGATATATCCTCGCCGATTTAGTCACCTCACCAGTGAATCAGCTAGAGTGGAGATGCTGGGATATATCCACTGATCTAGTCACCTCACCAGTGAATCGTCTAGAGTGGAGATGGGGGGATATATCCACGCCGATCTAGTCACCTCACCAGTGAATCAGCTAGAGTGGGGATGCTGGGATATATCCACGCCGATCTAGTCACCTCACCAGTGAATCAGCTAGAGTGGAGATGGGGGGATATATCCATGCCGATCTAGTCACCTCAGCAGTGAATCGTCTAGAGTGGAGATGCTGGGATATATCCTCGCCGATCTAGTCACCTCACCAGTGAATCAGCTAGAGTGGAGATGCTGGGATATATCCTCGCCAATCTAGTCACCTCACCAGTGAATCAGCTAGAGTGTAGATCCTGGGATATATCCACGCCGATCTAGTCACCTCACCAGTGAATCAGCTAGAGTGGAGATGCTGGGATATATCCACGCCGATCTAGTCACCTCACCAGTGAATCAGCTAGAATGGAGATGCTGGGATATATCCACGCCGATCTAGTCACCTCACCATTGAATCAGCTAGAGTGGAGATGCTGGGATATATCCACGCCGATCTAGTCACCTCACCAGTGAATCAGCTAGAATGGAGATGCTGGGATATATCCACGCCGATCTAGTCACCTCACCAGTGAATCAGCTAGAGTGGAGATGCTGGGATATATCCACGCCGATCTAGTCACCTCACCAGTGAATCAGCTAGAGTGGAGATGCTGGGATATATCCACGCTGATCTAGTCACCTCATCAGTGAATCGTCTAGAGTGGAGATGCTGGAATATATCCACGCGGATCTAGTGACCTCACCAGTGAATCAGCTAGAGTGGAGATGCTGGGATATATCCAAGCTGATCTAGTCACCTCACCAGTGAATCAGCTAGAGTGGAGATGCTGGGATATATCCACGCCGATGTAGTCACCTCACCAGTGAATCAGCTAGAGTGGAGATGCTGGGATATATCCTCGCCGATCTAGTCACCTCACCAGTGAATCAGCTAGAGTGGAGATGGGGGGATATATCCATGCCGATCTAGTCACCTCAGCAGTGAATCGTCTAGAGTGGAGATGCTGGGATATATCCACGCTGATCTAGTCACCTCACCAGTGAATCAGCTAGAATGGAGATGCTGGGATATATCCACGCCGATCTAGTCACCTCACCAGTGAATCAGCTAGAGTGGAGATGCTGGGTTATATCCACGCCGATCTAGTCACCTCACCAGTGAATCGGCTAGAATGGAGATGCTGGGATATATCCACGCCGATCTAGTCACCTCACCAGTGAATCAGCTAGAGTGCAGATGCTGGGATATATCCACGCCGATCTAGCCACCTCACCAGTGAATCAGCTAGAGTGGAGATGCTGGGATATATCCTCGCCGATCTAGTCACCTCACCAGTGAATCCTCTATAATGGAGATGCTGGGATATATCCACGCCGATCTAGTCACCTCACCAGTGAATCAGCTAGAATGGAGATGCTGGGATATATCCACGCCGATCTAGTCACCTCACCAGTGAATCAGCTAGAGTGGAGATGCTGGGATATATCCAAGCTGATCTAGTCACCTCAGCAGTGAATCAGCTAGAGTGGAGATGCTGGGATATATCCACGCCGATCTAGTCACCTCAGCAGTGAATCAGCTAGACTGGAAATGCAGGGATATATCCACGCTGATCTAGTCACCAAACAAGTGAATCAGCTAGAGTGGAGATGCTGGGATATATCCACGCCGATCTAGTCACCTCAGCAGTGAATCAGCTAGAGTGGAGATGGGGGGTATATCCACGCCGATCTAGTCACCTCACCAGTGAATCAGCTAGAGTGGAGATGGGGGGATATATCCATGACGATCTAGTCACCTCAGCAGTGAATCGTCTAGAGTGGAGATGCTGGGATATATCCACGCTGATCTAGTCACCTCACCAGTGAATCGTCTAGAGTGGAGATGCTGGGATATATCCACGCCGATCTAGTCACCTCAGCAGTGAATCAGCTAGAGTGGAGATGCTGGGATATATCCTCGCCGATTTAGTCACCTCACCAGTGAATCAGCTAGAGTGGAGATGCTGGGATATATCCACCGATCTAGTCACCTCACCAGTGAATCGTCTAGAGTGGAGATGGGGGGATATATCCACGCCGATCTAGTCACCTCACCAGTGAATCAGCTAGAGTGGGGATGCTGGGATATATCCACGCCGATCTAGTCACCTCACCAGTGAATCAGCTAGAGTGGAGATGGGGGGATATATCCATGCCGATCTAGTCACCTCAGCAGTGAATCGTCTAGAGTGGAGATGCTGGGATATATCCTCGCCGATCTAGTCACCTCACCAGTGAATCAGCTAGAGTGGAGATGCTGGGATATATCCTCGCCGATCTAGTCACCTCACCAGTGAATCAGCTAGAGTGTAGATCCTGGGATATATCCACGCCGATCTAGTCACCTCACCAGTGAATCAGCTAGAGTGGAGATGCTGGGATATATCCACGCCGATCTAGTCACCTCACCAGTGAATCAGCTAGAATGGAGATGCTGGGATATATCCACGCTGATCTAGTCACCTCACCAGTGAATCAGCTAGAGTGGAGATGCTGGGATATATCCACGCCGATCTAGTCACCTCACCAGTGAATCAGCTAGAGTGGGGATGCTGGGATATATCCACGCTGATCTAGTCACCTCACCAGTGAATCAGCTAGAGTGGAGATGCTGGGATATATCCACGCTGATCTAGTCACCTCACCAGTGAATCAGCTAGAGTGGAGATGCTGGGATATATCCACGCCAATCTAGTCACCTCACCAGTGAATCAGCTAGAGTGGAGATGCTGGGATATATCCACGCCAATCTAGTCACCTCACCAGTGAATCAGCTAGAGTGGAGATGGGGGGATATATCCACGCTGATCTAGTCACCTCACCAGTGAATCAGCTAGAGTGGAGATGCTGGGATATATCCACGCCGATCTAGTCACCTCACCAGTGAATCGTCTAGAGTAGAGATGCTGGAATATATCCACGCCGATCTAGTCACCTCAGCAGTGAATCAGCTAGAGTGGAGATGCTGGGATATATCCTCGCCGATTTAGTCACCTCACCAGTGAATCAGCTAGAGTGGAGATGCTGGGATATATCCACCGATCTAGTCACCTCACCAGTGAATCGTCTAGAGTGGAGATGGGGGGATATATCCACGCCGATCTAGTCACCTCACCAGTGAATCAGCTAGAGTGGGGATGCTGGGATATATCCACGCCGATCTAGTCACCTCACCAGTGAATCAGCTAGAGTGGAGATGGGGGGATATATCCATGCCGATCTAGTCACCTCAGCAGTGAATCGTCTAGAGTGGAGATGCTGGGATATATCCTCGCCGATCTAGTCACCTCACCAGTGAATCAGCTAGAGTGGAGATGCTGGGATATATCCTCGCCGATCTAGTCACCTCACCAGTGAATCAGCTAGAGTGTAGATCCTGGGATATATCCACGCCGATCTAGTCACCTCACCAGTGAATCAGCTAGAGTGGAGATGCTGGGATATATCCACGCCGATCTAGTCACCTCACCAGTGAATCAGCTAGAATGGAGATGCTGGGATATATCCACGCCGATCTAGTCACCTCACCAGTGAATCAGCTAGAGTGGAGATGCTGGGATATATGCACGCCGATCTAGTCACCTCACCAGTGAATCAGCTAGAATGGAGATGCTGGGATATATCCACGCCGATCTAGTCACCTCACCAGTGAATCAGCTAGAGTGGAGATGCTGGGATATATCCACGCTGATCTAGTCACCTCACCAGTGAATCAGCTAGAGTGGAGATGCTGGGATATATCCACGCCGATCTAGTCACCTCACCAGTGAATCAGCTAGAGTGGGGATGCTGGGATATATCCACGCTGATCTAGTCACCTCACCAGTGAATCAGCTAGAGTGGAGATGCTGGGATATATCCACGCTGATCTAGTCACCTCACCAGTGAATCAGCTAGAGTGGAGATGCTGGGATATATCCACGCCAATCTAGTCACCTCACCAGTGAATCAGCTAGAGTGGAGATGCTGGGATATATCCACGCCAATCTAGTCACCTCACCAGTGAATCAGCTAGAGTGGAGATGGGGGGATATATCCACGCTGATCTAGTCACCTCACCAGTGAATCAGCTGGAGTGGAGATGCTGGAATATATCCACGCCGATCTAGTCACCTCACCAGTGAATCGTCTAGAGTAGAGATGCTGGAATATATCCACGCCGATCTAGTCACCTCAGCAGTGAATCAGCTAGAGTGGAGATGCTGGGATATATCCACGTTGATCTAGTCACCTCACCAGTGAATCGTCTAGAATGGAGATGCTGGGATATATCCACGCTGATCTAGTCACCTCACCAGTGAATCGTCTAGAGTGGAGATGCTGGAATATATCCACGCTGATCTAGTCACCTCACCAGTGAATCGTCTAGAATGGAGATGCTGGGATATATCCACGCTGATCTAGTCACCTCACCAGTGAATCGTCTAGAGTGGAGATGCTGGAATATATCCACGCGGATCTAGTCACCTCACCAGTGAATCAGCTAGAATGGAGATGCTAGGATATATCCACGCCGATCTAGTCACCTCACCAGTGAATCAGCTAGAATGGAGATGCTGGAATATATCCTCGCCGATCTAGTCACCTCACCAGTGAACCGTCTAGAGTGGGGATGCTGGGATATTTCCACGCCGATCTAGTCACCTCACCAGTGAATCAGCTAGAATGGAGATGCTGGGATATATCCACGCAGATCTAGTCACCTCACCAGTGAATCAGCTAGAGTGGAGATGCTGGGATATATCCACGCTGATCTAGTCACCTCACCAGTGAA
The DNA here is from genome assembly GCF_046119375.1 of Phyllobates terribilis. NCBI lineage: Eukaryota > Metazoa > Chordata > Amphibia > Anura > Dendrobatidae > Phyllobates > Phyllobates terribilis. The sequence goes on along the minus strand of NW_027362764.1, from coordinate 319,200,312 downwards.
TCGTCTAGAGTGGAGATGCTGGAATATATCCACGCTGATCTAGTCACCTCACCAGTGAATCGTCTAGAGTGGAGATGCTGGAATATATCCACGCCGATCTAGTCACCTCACCAGTGAATCAGCTAGAGTGGAGATGGTGGGATATATCCACGCCGATCTAGTCACCTCACCAGTGAATCAGCTAGAGTGGAGATGCTGGGATATATCCACGCCGATCTAGTCACCTCACCAGTGAATCAGCTAGAGTGGAGATGCTGGGATATATCCACGCCGATCTAGTCACCTCACCAGTGAATCAGCTAGAGTGGAGATGCTGGGATATATCCACGCCAATCTAGTCACCTCACCAGTGAATCAGCTAGAGTGGAGATGCTGGGATATATCCACGCCAATCTAGTCACCTCACCAGTGAATCAGCTAGAGTGGAGATGGGGGGATATATCCACGCTGATCTAGTCACCTCACCAGTGAATCAGCTAGAGTGGAGATGCTGGGATATATCCACGCCGATCTAGTCACCTCACCAGTGAATCGTCTAGAGTGGAGATGCTGGAATATATCCACGCCGATCTAGTCACCTCAGCAGTGAATCAGCTAGAGTGGAGATGCTGGGATATATCCACGCTGATCTAGTCACCTCACCAGTGAATCGTCTAGAATGGAGATGCTGGGATATATCCACGCTGATCTAGTCACCTCACCAGTGAATCGTCTAGAATGGAGATGCTGGGATATATCCACGCTGATCTAGTCACCTCAGCAGTGAATCGTCTAGAGTGGAGATGCTGGGATATATCCTCGCCGATCTAGTCACCTCACCAGTGAATCAGCTAGAGTGGAGATGCTGGGATATATCCTCGCCGATCTAGTCACCTCACCAGTGAATCAGCTAGAGTGTAGATCCTGGGATATATCCACGCCGATCTAGTCACCTCACCAGTGAATCAGCTAGAGTGGAGATGCTGGGATATATCCACGCCGATCTAGTCACCTCACCAGTGAATCAGCTAGAATGGAGATGCTGGGATATATCCACGCCGATCTAGTCACCTCACCAGTGAATCAGCTAGAGTGGAGATGCTGGGATATATCCACGCCGATCTAGTCACCTCACCAGTGAATCAGCTAGAATGAAGATGCTGGGATATATCCACGTCGATCTAGTCACCTCACCAGTGAATCAGCTAGAGTGGAGATGCTGGGATATATCCACGCTGATTTAGTCACCTCACCAGTGAATCGTCTAGAGTGGAGATGCTGGAATATATCCACGCTGATCTAGTCACCTCACCAGTGAATCGTCTAGAGTGGAGATGCTGGAATATATCCACGCCGATCTAGTCACCTCACCAGTGAATCAGCTAGAGTGGAGATGCTGGGATATATCCACGCCGATCTAGTCACCTCACCAGTGAATCAGCTAGAGTGGAGATGCTGGGATATATCCACGCCGATCTAGTCACCTCACCAGTGAATCGTCTAGAGTGGGGATGCTGGGATATATCCACGCTGATCTAGTCACCTCACCAGTGAATCAGCTAGAGTGGAGATGCTGGGATATATCCACGCCAATCTAGTCACCTCACCAGTGAATCAGCTAGAGTGGAGATGCTGGGATATATCCACGCCAATCTAGTCACCTCACCAGTGAATCAGCTAGAGTGGAGATGCTGGGACATATCCACGCCAATCTAGTCACCTCACCAGTGAATCAGCTAGAGTGGAGATGGGGGGATATATCCACGCTGATCTAGTCACCTCACCAGTGAATCAGCTAGAGTGGAGATGCTGGAATATATCCACGCCGATCTAGTCACCTCACCAGTGAATCGTCTAGAGTGGAGATGCTGGAATATATCCACGCCGATCTAGTCACCTCAGCAGTGAATCAGCTAGAGTGGAGATGCTGGGATATATCCACGCTGATCTAGTCACCTCACCAGTGAATCGTCTAGAATGGAGATGCTGGGATATATCCACGCTGATCTAGTCACCTCACCAGTGAATCGTCTAGAGTGGAGATGCTGGAATATATCCACGCTGATCTAGTCACCTCACCAGTGAATCGTCTAGAGTGGAGATGCTGGGATATATCCACGCTGATCTAGTCACCTCACCAGTGAATCAGCTAGAGTGGAGATGCTGGAATATATCCACGCCGATCTAGTCACCTCACCAGTGAATCAGCTAGAGTGGAGATGCTGGGATATATCCACGCTGATCTAGTCACCTCACCATTGAATTAGCTAGACTGGAGATGCTGGGATATATCCACGCTGATCTAGTCACCTCACCAGTGAATCGTCTAGAGTGGAGATGCTGGGATATATCCACGCCAATCTAGTCACCTCACCAGAGAATCAGCTAGAGTGGAGATGGGGGGATATATCCACGCCGATCTAGTCACCTCAGCAGTGAATCAACTAGAGTGGAGATGCTGGGATATATCCACGCTGATCTAGTCACCTCACCAGTGAATCGTCTAGAGTGGAGATGCTGGGATATATCCACGCCGATCTAGTCACCTCACCAGTGAATCAGCTAGAGTGGAGATGCTGGGATATATCCACGCCGATCTAGTCACCTCAGCAGTGAATCAGCTAGAGTGGAGATGCTGGGATATATCCTCGCCGATTTAGTCACCTCACCAGTGAATCAGCTAGAGTGGAGATGGGGGGATATATCCACGCTGATCTAGTCACCTCACCAGTGAATCAGCTGGAGTGGAGATGCTGGAATATATCCACGCCGATCTAGTCACCTCACCAGTGAATCGTCTAGAGTAGAGATGCTGGAATATATCCACGCCGATCTAGTCACCTCAGCAGTGAATCAGCTAGAGTGGAGATGCTGGGATATATCCACGTTGATCTAGTCACCTCACCAGTGAATCGTCTAGAATGGAGATGCTGGGATATATCCACGCTGATCTAGTCACCTCACCAGTGAATCGTCTAGAGTGGAGATGCTGGAATATATCCACGCTGATCTAGTCACCTCACCAGTGAATCGTCTAGAATGGAGATGCTGGGATATATCCACGCTGATCTAGTCACCTCACCAGTGAATCGTCTAGAGTGGAGATGCTGGAATATATCCACGCGGATCTAGTCACCTCACCAGTGAATCAGCTAGAATGGAGATGCTGGGATATATCCACGCCGATCTAGTCACCTCACCAGTGAATCAGCTAGAATGGAGATGCTGGAATATATCCTCGCCGATCTAGTCACCTCACCAGTGAACCGTCTAGAGTGGGGATGCTGGGATATTTCCACGCCGATCTAGTCACCTCACCAGTGAATCAGCTAGAATGGAGATGCTGGGATATATCCACGCAGATCTAGTCACCTCACCAGTGAATCAGCTAGAGTGGAGATGCTGGGATATATCCACGCTGATCTAGTCACCTCACCAGTGAATCGTCTAGAGTGGAGATGCTGGAATATATCCACGCTGATCTAGTCACCTCACCAGTGAATCGTCTAGAGTGGAGATGCTGGAATATATCCACGCCGATCTAGTCACCTCACCAGTGAATCAGCTAGAGTGGAGATGGTGGGATATATCCACGCCGATCTAGTCACCTCACCAGTGAATCAGCTAGAGTGGAGATGCTGGGATATATCCACGCCGATCTAGTCACCTCACCAGTGAATCAGCTAGAGTGGAGATGCTGGGATATATCCACGCCGATCTAGTCACCTCACCAGTGAATCAGCTAGAGTGGAGATGCTGGGATATATCCACGCCAATCTAGTCACCTCACCAGTGAATCAGCTAGAGTGGAGATGCTGGGATATATCCACGCCAATCTAGTCACCTCACCAGTGAATCAGCTAGAGTGGAGATGGGGGGATATATCCACGCTGATCTAGTCACCTCACCAGTGAATCAGCTAGAGTGGAGATGCTGGGATATATCCACGCCGATCTAGTCACCTCACCAGTGAATCGTCTAGAGTGGAGATGCTGGAATATATCCACGCCGATCTAGTCACCTCAGCAGTGAATCAGCTAGAGTGGAGATGCTGGGATATATCCACGCTGATCTAGTCACCTCACCAGTGAATCGTCTAGAATGGAGATGCTGGGATATATCCACGCTGATCTAGTCACCTCACCAGTGAATCGTCTAGAATGGAGATGCTGGGATATATCCACGCTGATCTAGTCACCTCAGCAGTGAATCGTCTAGAGTGGAGATGCTGGGATATATCCTCGCCGATCTAGTCACCTCACCAGTGAATCAGCTAGAGTGGAGATGCTGGGATATATCCTCGCCGATCTAGTCACCTCACCAGTGAATCAGCTAGAGTGTAGATCCTGGGATATATCCACGCCGATCTAGTCACCTCACCAGTGAATCAGCTAGAGTGGAGATGCTGGGATATATCCACGCCGATCTAGTCACCTCACCAGTGAATCAGCTAGAATGGAGATGCTGGGATATATCCACGCCGATCTAGTCACCTCACCAGTGAATCAGCTAGAGTGGAGATGCTGGGATATATCCACGCCGATCTAGTCACCTCACCAGTGAATCAGCTAGAATGAAGATGCTGGGATATATCCACGTCGATCTAGTCACCTCACCAGTGAATCAGCTAGAGTGGAGATGCTGGGATATATCCACGCTGATTTAGTCACCTCACCAGTGAATCGTCTAGAGTGGAGATGCTGGAATATATCCACGCTGATCTAGTCACCTCACCAGTGAATCGTCTAGAGTGGAGATGCTGGAATATATCCACGCCGATCTAGTCACCTCACCAGTGAATCAGCTAGAGTGGAGATGCTGGGATGTATCCACGCCGATCTAGTCACCTCACCAGTGAATCAGCTAGAGTGGAGATGCTGGGATATATCCACGCCGATCTAGTCACCTCACCAGTGAATCGTCTAGAGTGGGGATGCTGGGATATATCCACGCTGATCTAGTCACCTCACCAGTGAATCAGCTAGAGTGGAGATGCTGGGATATATCCACGCCAATCTAGTCACCTCACCAGTGAATCAGCTAGAGTGGAGATGCTGGGACATATCCACGCCAATCTAGTCACCTCACCAGTGAATCAGCTAGAGTGGAGATGGGGGGATATATCCACGCTGATCTAGTCACCTCACCAGTGAATCAGCTAGAGTGGAGATGCTGGAATATATCCACGCCGATCTAGTCACCTCACCAGTGAATCGTCTAGAGTGGAGATGCTGGAATATATCCACGCCGATCTAGTCACCTCAGCAGTGAATCAGCTAGAGTGGAGATGCTGGGATATATCCACGCTGATCTAGTCACCTCACCAGTGAATCGTCTAGAATGGAGATGCTGGGATATATCCACGCTGATCTAGTCACCTCACCAGTGAATCGTCTAGAGTGGAGATGCTGGAATATATCCACGCTGATCTAGTCACCTCACCAGTGAATCGTCTAGAGTGGAGATGCTGGGATATATCCACGCTGATCTAGTCACCTCACCAGTGAATCAGCTAGAGTGGAGATGCTGGAATATATCCACGCCGATCTAGTCACCTTACCAGTGAATCAGCTAGAGTGGAGATGCTGGGATATATCCACGCTGATCTAGTCACCTCACCATTGAATTAGCTAGACTGGAGATGCTGGGATATATCCACGCTGATCTAGTCACCTCACCAGTGAATCGTCTAGAGTGGAGATGCTGGGATATATCCACGCCAATCTAGTCACCTCACCAGAGAATCAGCTAGAGTGGAGATGGGGGGATATATCCACGCCGATCTAGTCACCTCAGCAGTGAATCAACTAGAGTGGAGATGCTGGGATATATCCACGCTGATCTAGTCACCTCACCAGTGAATCGTCTAGAGTGGAGATGCTGGGATATATCCACGCCGATCTAGTCACCTCAGCAGTGAATCAGCTAGAGTGGAGATGCTGGGATATATCCTCTCCGATTTAGTCACCTCACCAGTGAATCAGCTAGAGTGGAGATGCTGGGATATATCCACCGATCTAGTCACCTCACCAGTGAATCGTTTAGAGTGGAGATGGGGGGATATATCCACGCCGATCTAGTCACCTCAGCAGTGAATCGTCTAGAGTGGAGATGCTGGGATATATCCTCGCCGATCTAGTCACCTCACCAGTGAATCAGCTAGAGTGGAGATGGGGGGATATATCCATGCCGATCTAGTCACCTCAGCAGTGAATCGTCTAGAGTGGAGATGCTGGGATATATCCTCGCCGATCTAGTCACCTCACCAGTGAATCAGCTAGAGTGGAGATGCTGGGATATATCCTCGCCGATCTAGTCACCTCACCAGTGAATCAGCTAGAGTGTAGATCCTGGGATATATCCACGCCGATCTAGTCACCTCACCAGTGAATCAGCTAGAGTGGAGATGCTGGGATATATCCACGCCGATCTAGTCACCTCACCAGTGAATCAGCTAGAATGGAGATGCTGGGATATATCCACGCCGATCTAGTCACCTCACCAGTGAATCAGCTAGAGTGGAGATGCTGGGATATATCCACGCCGATCTAGTCACCTCACCAGTGAATCAGCTAGAATGGAGATGCTGGGATATATCCACGCCGATCTAGTCACCTCACCAGTGAATCAGCTAGCGTGGAGATGCTGGGATATATCCACGCCGATCTAGTCACCTCACCAGTGAATCAGCTAGAGTGGAGATGCTGGGATATATCCACGCTGATCTAGTCACCTCACCAGTGAATCGTCTAGAGTGGAGATGCTGGAATATATCCACGCGGATCTAGTCACCTCACCAGTGAATCAGCTAGAGTGGAGATGCTGGGATATATCCAAGCTGATCTAGTCACCTCACCAGTGAATCAGCTAGAGTGGAGATGCTGGGATATATCCACGACGATCTAGTCAGCTCACCAGTGAATCAGCTAGAGTGGAGATGCTGGGATATATCCTCGCCGATCTAGTCACCTCACCAGTGAATCAGCTAGAGTGGAGATGGGGGGATATATCCATGCCGATCTAGTCACCTCAGCAGTGAATCGTCTAGAGTGGAGATGCTGGGATATATCCACGCTGATCTAGTCACCTCACCAGTGAATCAGCTAGAATGGAGATGCTGGGATATATCCACGCCGATCTAGTCACCTCACCAGTGAATCAGCTAGAGTGGAGATGCTGGGATATATCCACGCCGATCTAGTCACCTCACCAGTGAATCAGCTAGAATGGAGATGCTGGGATATATCCACGCCGATCTAGTCACCTCACCAGTGAATCAGCTAGAGTGGAGATGCTGGGATATATCCACGCCGATCTAGTCACCTCACCAGTGAATCAGCTAGAGTGGAGATGCTGGGATATATCCTCGCCGATCTAGTCACGTCACCAGTGAATCCTCTATAATGGAGATGCTGGGATATATCCACGCCGATCTAGTCACCTCACCAGTGAATCAGCTAGAATGGAGATGCTGGGATATATCCACGCCGATCTAGTCACCTCACCAGTGAATCAGCTAGAGTGGAGATGCTGGGATATATCCACGCTGATCTAGTCACCTCAGCAGTGAATAAGCTAGAGTGGAGATGCAGGGATATATCCACGCCGATCTAGTCACCTCAGCAGTGAATCAGCTAGAATGGAGATGCAGGGATATATCCACGCTGATCTAGTCACTAAACAAGTGAATCAGCTAGAGTGGAGATGATGGGATATATCCACGCCGATCTAGTCACCTCAGCAGTGAATCAGCTAGAGTGGAGATGGGGGGATATATTCACGCCAATCTAGTCACCTCACCAGTGAATCAGTTAGAGTGGAGATGGGGGGATATATCCATGCCGATCTAGTCACCTCAGCAGTGAATCGTCTAGAGTGGAGATGCTGGGATATATCCACGCTGATCTAGTCACCTCACCAGTGAATCGTCTAGAGTGGAGATGCTGGGATATATCCACGCCGATCTAGTCACCTCAGCAGTGAATCAGCTAGAGTGGAGATGCTGGGATATATCCTCGCCGATTTAGTCACCTCACCAGTGAATCAGCTAGAGTGGAGATGCTGGGATATATCCACCGATCTAGTCACCTCACCAGTGAATCGTCTAGAGTGGAGATGGGGGGATATATCCACGCCGATCTAGTCACCTCACCAGTGAATCAGCTAGAGTGGGGATGCTGGGATATATCCACGCCGATCTAGTCACCTCACCAGTGAATCAGCTAGAGTGGAGATGGGGGGATATATCCATGCCGATCTAGTCACCTCAGCAGTGAATCGTCTAGAGTGGAGATGCTGGGATATATCCTCGCCGATCTAGTCACCTCACCAGTGAATCAGCTAGAGTGGAGATGCTGGGATATATCCTCGCCGATCTAGTCACCTCACCAGTGAATCAGCTAGAGTGCAGATCCTGGGATATATCCACGCCGATCTAGTCACCTCACCAGTGAATCAGCTAGAGTGGAGATGCTGGGATATATCCACGCCGATCTAGTCACCTCACCAGTGAATCAGCTAGAATGGAGATGCTGGGATATATCCACGCCGATCTAGTCACCTCACCAGTGAATCAGCTAGAGTGGAGATGCTGGGATATATCCACGCCGATCTAGTCACCTCACCAGTGAATCAGCTAGAATGGAGATGCTGGGATATATCCACGCCGATCTAGTCACCTCACCAGTGAATCAGCTAGAATGGAGATGCTGGGATATATCCACGCCGATCTAGTCACCTCACCAGTGAATCAGCTAGAGTGGAGATGCTGGGATATATCCACGCTGATCTAGTCAACTCACCAGTGAATCGTCTAGAGTGGAGATGCTGGAATATATCCACGCTGATCTAGTCACCTCACCAGTGAATCGTCTAGAGTGGAGATGCTGGAATATATCCACGCCGATCTAGTCACCTCACCAGTGAATCAGCTAGACTGGAGATGCTGTGATATATCCACGCCGATCTAGTCACCTCACCAGTGAATCAGCTAGAGTGGAGATGCTGGGATATATCCACGCCGATCTAGTCACCTCACCAGTGAATCAGCTAGAGTGGAGATGCTGGGATATATCCACGCCGATCTAGTCACCTCACCAGTGAATCAGCTAGAGTGGAGATGCTGGGATATATCCACGCCGATCTAGTCACCTCACCAGTGAATCAGCTAGAGTGGAGATGCTGGGATATATCCACGCTGATCTAGTCACCTCACCAGTGAATCGTCTAGAATGGAGATGCTGGGATATATCCACGCTGATCTAGTCACCTCAGCAGTGAATCGTCTAGAGTGGAGATGCTGGGATATATCCTCGCCGATCTAGTCACCTCACCAGTGAATCAGCTAGAGTGGAGATGCTGGGATATATCCTCGCCGATCTAGTCACCTCACCAGTGAATCAGCTAGAGTGTAGATCCTGGGATATATCCACGCCGATCTAGTCACCTCACCAGTGAATCAGCTAGAGTGGAGATGCTGGGATATATCCACGCCGATCTAGTCACCTCACCAGTGAATCAGCTAGAATGGAGATGCTGGGATATATCCACGCCGATCTAGTCACCTCAGCAGTGAATCAGCTAGAGTGGAGATGCTGGGATATATCCACGCCGATCTAGTCACCTCACCAGTGAATCAGCTAGAATGGAGATGCTGGGATATATCCACGCCGATCTAGTCACCTCACCAGTGAATCAGCTAGAGTGGAGATGCTGGGATATATCCACGCTGATCTAGTCACCTCACCAGTGAATCGTCTAGAGTGGAGATGCTGGAATATATCCACGCTGATCTAGTCACCTCACCAGTGAATCGTCAAGAGTGGAGATGCTGGAATATATCCACGCCGATCTAGTCACCTCACCAGTGAATCAGCTAGAGTGGAGATGCTGGGATATATCCACGCCGATCTAGTCACCTCACCAGTGAATCAGCTAGAGTGGAGATGCTGGGATATATCCACGCCGATCTAGTCACCTCACCAGTGAATCGTCTAGAGTGGGGATGCTGGGATATATCCACGCTGATCTAGTCACCTCACCAGTGAATCAGCTAGAGTGGAGATGCTGGGATATATCCACGCTGATCTAGTCACCTCACCAGTGAATCAGCTAGAGTGGAGATGCTGGGATATATCCACGCGAATCTAGTCACCTCACCAGTGAATCAGCTAGAGTGGAGATGCTGGGATATATCCACGCCAATCTAGTCACCTCACCAGTGAATCAGCTAGAGTGGAGATGGGGGGATATATCCACGCTGATCTAGTCACCTCACCAGTGAATCAGCTAGAGTGGAGATGCTGGAATATATCCACGCCGATCTAGTCACCTCACCAGTGAATCGTCTAGAGTGGAGATGCTGGGATATATCCTCGCCGATTTAGTCACCTCACCAGTGAATCAGCTAGAGTGGAGATGGGGGGATATATCCACGCTGATCTAGTCACCTCACCAGTGAATCAGCTAGAGTGGAGATGCTGGAATATATCCACGCCGATCTAGTCACCTCAGCAGTGAATCAGCTAGAGTGGAGATGCTGGGATATATCCTCGCCGATTTAGTCACCTCACCAGTGAATCAGCTAGAGTGGAGATGCTGGGATATATCCACCGATCTAGTCACCTCACCAGTGAATCGTCTAGAGTGGAGATGGGGGGATATACAGTACAGACCAAAAGTTTGGACACACCTTCTCATTTAAAGATTTTTCTGTATTTTCATGACTATGAAAAATGTACATTCACACTGAAGGCATCAAAACTATGAATTAACACATGTGGAATTATATACTTAACAAAAAAGTGTGAAACAACTGAAAATATGTCTTATATTCTAGGTTCTTCAAAGTAGCCACCTTTTGCTTCGATGACTGCTTTGCTTACTCTTGGCATTCTCTTGATGAGCTTCAAGAGGTAATCTCTGGAAATGGTCTTCCTACAATCTTGAAGGAGTTCCCAGAGATGCTTAGCACTTGTTGGCCCTTTTGCCTTCACTCTGCGGTCCAGCTCACCCCAAACCATCTCGATTGGGTTCAGGTCTGGAGACTGTGGAGGCCAGGTCATCTGGCGTAGCACACCATCACTCTCCTTGTTGGTCAAATAGCCCTTACACAGCCTGGAGGTGTGTTTGGGGTCATTGTCCTGTTGAAAAATAAATGATGGTCCAACTAAACGCAAACCGAATGGAATAGCATGCCGCTGCAAGATGCTGTGGTAGCCATGCTGGTTCAGTATGCCTTCAATTTTGAATAATCTCCAAAAGTGTCACCAGCAAAGCACCCCCACACCATCAAACCTCCTCCTCCATGCTTCACGGTGGGAACCAGGCATGTAGAGTCCATCCGTTCACCTTTTCTGCGTCGCACAAAGACACGGTGGTTGGAACCAAAGATCTCAAATTTGGACTCATCAGACCAAAGCACAGATTTCCACTGGTCTAATGTCCATTCCTCGTGTTCTTTAGCCCAAACAAGTCTCTTCTGCTTGTTGCCTGTCCTTAGCAGTGGTTTCCTAGCAGCTATTTTACCATGAAGGCCTGCTGCACAAAGTCTCCTCTTAACAGTTGTTGTAGAGATGTGTCTGCTGCTAGAACTCTGTGTGGCATTGACCTGGTCTCTAATCTGAGCTGCTGTTAACCTACGGTTTCTGAGGCTGGTGACTCGGATAAACTTATCCTCAGAAGCAGAGGTGACTCTTGGTCTTCCTTTCCTGGGGCGGTCCTCATGTGAGCCAGTTTCTTTGTAGCGCTTGATGGTTTTTACAACTGCACTTGGGGACACTTTCAAAGTTTGCCCAATTTTTCAGACTGACTGACCTTCATTTCTTAAAGTAATGATAGAAACTCGTTTTTCTTTACTTAGCTGCTTTTTTCTTGCCATAATACAAATTCTAACAGTCTATTCAGTAGGACTATCAGCTGTGTATCCATCTGACTTCTGCACAACACAACTGATGTTCCCAACCCCATTTATAAGGCAAGAAATTTCACTTATTAAACCTGACAGGGCACACCTGTGAAGTGAAAACCATTTTCGGTGACTACCTCTTGAAGCTCATCAAGAGAATGCCAAGAGTGTGCAAAGCAGTCATCAAAGGAAAAGGTGGCTACTTTGAAGAACCTAGAATATAAGACATATTTTCAGTTGTTTCACACTTTTTTATTAAGTATATAATTCCACATGTGTTAATTCATAGTTTTGATGCCTTCAATGTGAATGTACAATTTTCATAGTCATGAAAATACAGAAAAATCTTAAAATGAGAAGGTGTGTCCAAACTTTTAGTCTGTACTGTATCCCCGCCGATCTAGTCACCTCACCAGTGAATCAGCTAGAGTGGGGATGCGGGGATATATCCACGCCGATCTAGTCACCTCACCAGTGAATCAGCTAGAGTGGAGATGGGGGGATATATCCATGCCGATCTAGTCACCTCAGCAGTGAATCGTCTAGAGTGGAGATGCTGGGATATATCCTCGCCGATCTAGTCACCTCACCAGTGAATCAGCTAGAGTGGAGATGCTGGGATATATCCTCGCCGATCTAGTCACCTCACCAGTGAATCAGCTAGAGTGGAGATGCTGGGATATATCCTCGCCGATCTAGTCACCTCACCAGTGAATCAGCTAGAGTGTAGATCCTGGGATATATCCACACCGATCTAGTCACCTCACCAGTGAATCAGCTAGAGTGGAGATGCTGGGATATATCCACGCCGATCTAGTCACCTCACCAGTGAATCAGCTAGAATGGAGATGCTGGGATATATCCACGCCGATCTAGTCACCTCACCAGTGAATCAGCTAGAGTGGAGATGCTGGGATATATCCACGCCGATCTAGTCACCTCACCAGTGAATCAGCTAGAATGGAGATGCTGGGATATATCCACGCCGTTCTAGTCACCTCACCAGTGAATCAGCTAGAGTGGAGATGCTGGGATATATCCACGCCGATCTAGTCACCTCACCAGTGAATCAGCTAGAGTGGAGATGCTGGGATATATCCACGCTGATCTAGTCACCTCACCAGTGAATCGTCTAGAGTGGAGATGCTGGAATATATCCACGCGGATCTAGTCACCTCACCAGTGAATCAGCTAGAGTGGAGATGCTGGGATATATCCAAGCTGATCTAGTCACCTCACCAGTGAATCAGCTAGAGTGGAGATGCTGGGATATATCTACGCCGATCTAGTCACCTCACCAGTGAATCAGCTAGAGTGGAGATGCTGGGATATATCCTCGCCGATCTAGTCACCTCACCAGTGAATCAGTTGGAGTGGAGATGGGGGGATATATCCATGCCGATCTAGTCACCTCAGCAGTGAATCGTCTAGAGTGGAGATGCTGGGATATATCCACGCTGATCTAGTCACCTCACCAGTGAATCAGCTAGAATGGAGATGCTGGGATATATCCACGCCGATCTAGTCACCTCACCAGTGAATCAGCTAGAGTGGAGATGCTGGGATATATCCACGCCGATCTAGTCACCTCACCAGTGAATCAGCTAGAATGGAGATGCTGGGATATATCCACGCCGATCTAGTCACCTCACCAGTGAATCAGCTAGGGTGGAGATGCTGGGATATATCCACGCCGATCTAGTCACCTCACCAGTGAATCAGCTAGAGTGGAGATGCTGGTATATATCCTCGCCGATCTAGTCACCTCACCAGTGAATCCTCTATAATGGAGATGCTGGGATATATCCACGCCGATCTAGTCACCTCACCAGTGAATCAGCTAGAATGGAGATGCTGGGATATATCCACGCCGATCAAGTCACCTCACCAGTGAATCAGCTAGAGTGGAGATGCTGGGATATATCCACGCTGATCTAGTCACCTCAGCAGTGAATCAGCTAGAGTGGAGATGCTGGGATATATCCACGCCGATCTAGTCACCTCAGCAGTGAATCAGCTAGAATGGAGATGCAGGGATATATCCACGCTGATCTAGTCACCAAACAAGTGAATCAGCTAGAGTGGAGATGCTGGGATATATCCACGCCGATCTAGTCACCTCACCAGTGAATCAGCTAGAGTGGAGATGGGGGGATATATCCATGCCGATCTAGTCACCTCAGCAGTGAATCGTCTAGAGTGGAGATGCTGGGATATATCCTCGCCGATCTAGTCACCTCACCAGTGAATCAGCTAGAGTGGAGATGCTGGGATATATCCTCGCCGATCTAGTCACCTCACCAGTGAATCAGCTAGAGTGTAGATCCTGGGATATATCCACGCCGATCTAGTCACCTCACCAGTGAATCAGCTAGAGTGGAGATGCTGGGATATATCCACGCCGATCTAGTCACCTCACCAGTGAATCAGCTAGAATGGAGATGCTGGGATATATCCACGCCGATCTAGTCACCTCACCAGTGAATCAGCTAGAGTGGAGATGCTGGGATATATCCACGCCGATCTAGTCACCTCATCAGTGAATCAGCTAGAATGGAGATGCTGGGATATATCCACGCCGATCTAGTCACCTCACCAGTGAATCAGCTAGAGTGGAGATGCTGGGATATATCCACGCCGATCTAGTCACCTCACCAGTGAATCAGCTAGAGTGGAGATGCTGGGATATATCCACGCTGATCTAGTCACCTCACCAGTGAATCGTCTAGAATGGAGATGCTGGAATATATCCACGCGGATCTAGTCACCTCACCAGTGAATCAGCTAGAGTGGAGATGATAGGATATATCCAAGCTGATCTAGTCACCTCACCAGTGAATCAGCTAGAGTGGAGATGCTGGGATATATCCACGCCGATCTAGTCACCTCACCAGTGAATCAGCTAGAGTGGAGATGCTGGGATATATCCTCGCCGATCTAGTCACCTCACCAGTGAATCAGCTAGAGTGGAGATGGGGGGATATATCCATGCCGATCTAGTCACCTCAGCAGTGAATCGTCTAGAGTGGAGATGCTGGGATATATCCACGCTGATCTAGTCACCTCACCAGTGAATCAGCTAGAATGGAGATGCTGGGATATATCCACGCCGATCTAGTCAACTCATCAGTGAATCAGCTAGAGTGGAGATGCTGGGATATATCCACGCCGATCTAGTCACCTCACCAGTGAATCAGCTAGAATGGAGATGCTGGGATATATCCACGCCGATCTAGTCACCTCACCAGTGAATCAGCTAGAGTGGAGATGCTGGGATATATCCACGCCGATCTAGTCACCTCACCAGTGAATCAGCTAGAGTGGAGATGCTGGGATATATCCTCGCCGATCTAGTCACCTCACCAGTGAATCCTCTATAATGGAGATGCTGGGATATATCCACGCCGATCTAGTCACCTCACCAGTGAATCAGCTAGAATGGAGATGCTGGGATATATCCACGCCGATCTAGTCACCTCACCAGTGAATCAGCTAGAGTGGAGATGCTGGGATATATCCACGCTGATCTAGTCACCTCAGCAGTGAATCAGCTAGATTGGAGATGCAGGGATATATCCACGCCGATCTAGTCACCTCAGCAGTGAATCAGCTAGAATGGAGATGCAGGGATATATCCACGCTGATCTAGTCACTAAACAAGTGAATCAGCTAGAGTGGAGATGCTGGGATATATCCACGCCGATCTAGTCACCTCAGCAGTGAATCAGCTAGAGTGGAGATGGGGGGATATATCCACGCCAATCTAGTCACCTCACCAGTGAATCAGCTAGAGTGGAGATGGGGGGATATATCCATGCCGATCTAGTCACCTCAGCAGTGAATCGTCTAGAGTGGAGATGCTGGGATATATCCACGCTGATCTAGTCACCTCACCAGTGAATAGTCTAGAGTGGAGATGCTGGGATATATCCACGCCGATCTAGTCACCTCAGCAGTGAATCAGCTAGAGTGGAGATGCTGGGATATATCCTCGCCGATTTAGTCACCTCACCAGTGAATCAGCTAGAGTGGAGATGCTGGGATATATCCACCGATCTAGTCACCTCACCAGTGAATCGTCTAGAGTGGAGATGGGGGGATATATCCACGCCGATCTAGTCACCTCACCAGTGAATCAGCTAGAGTGGGGATGCTGGGATATATCCACGCCGATCTAGTCACCTCACCAGTGAATCGTCTAGAGTGGAGATGGGGGGATATATCCATGCCGATCTAGTCACCTCAGCAGTGAATCGTCTAGAGTGGAGATGCTGGGATATATCCTCGCCGATCTAGTCACCTCACCAGTGAATCAGCTAGAGTGGAGATGCTGGGATATATCCTCGCCGATCTAGTCACCTCACCAGTGAATCAGCTAGAGTGCAGATCCTGGGATATATCCACGCCGATCTAGTCACCTCACCAGTGAATCAGCTAGAGTGGAGATGCTGGGATATATCCACGCCGATCTAGTCACCTCACCAGTGAATCAGCTAGAATGGAGATGCTGGGATATATCCACGCCGATCTAGTCACCTCACCAGTGAATCAGCTAGAGTGGAGATGCTGGGATATATCCACGCCGATCTAGTCACCTCACCAGTGAATCAGCTAGAATGGAGATGCTGGGATATATCCACGCCGATTTAGTCACCTCACCAGTGAATCAGCTAGAATGGAGATGCTGGGATATATCTACGCCGATCTAGTCACCTCACCAGTGAATCAGCTAGAGTGGAGATGCTGGGATATATCCTCGCCGATCTAGTCACCTCACCAGTGAATCAGTTGGAGTGGAGATGGGGGGATATATCCATGCCGATCTAGTCACCTCACCAGTGAATCGTCTAGAGTGGAGATGCTGGGATATATCCACGCTGATCTAGTCACCTCACCAGTGAATCAGCTAGAATGGAGATGCTGGGATATATCCACGCCGATCTAGTCACCTCACCAGTGAATCAGCTAGAGTGGAGATGCTGGGATATATCCACGCCGATCTAGTCACCTCACCAGTGAATCAGCTAGAATGGAGATGCTGGGATATATCCACGCCGATCTAGTCACCTCACCAGTGAATCAGCTAGAGTGGAGATGCTGGGATATATCCACGCCGATCTAGTCACCTCACCAGTGAATCAGCTAGAGTGGAGATGCTGGGATATATCCTCGCCGATCTAGTCACCTCACCAGTGAATCCTCTATAATGGAGATGCTGGGATATATCCACGCCGATCTAGTCACCTCACCAGTGAATCAGCTAGAATGGAGATGCTGGGATATATCCACTCCGATCTAGTCACCTCACCAGTGAATCAGCTAGAGTGGAGATGCTGGGATATATCCACGCTGATCTAGTCACCTCAGCAGTGAATTAGCTAGAGTGGAGATGCTGGGATATATCCACGCCGATCTAGTCACCTCAGCAGTGAATCAGCTAGAATGGAGATGCAGGGATATATCCACGCTGATCTAGTCACCAAACAAGTGAATCAGCTAGAGTGGAGATGCTGGGATATATCCACGCCGATCTAGTCACCTCAGCAGTGAATCAGCTAGAGTGGAGATGGGGGGATATATCCACGCCGATCTAGTCACCTCACCAGTGAATCAGCTAGAGTGGAGATGGGGGGATATATCCATGCCGATCTAGTCACCTCAGCAGTGAATCGTCTAGAGTGGAGATGCTGGGATATATCCACGCTGATCTAGTCACCTCACCAGTGAATCGTCTAGAGTGGAGATGCTGGGATATATCCACGCCGATCTAGTCACCTCAGCAGTGAATCAGCTAGAGTGGAGATGCTGGGATATATCCTCGCCGATTTAGTCACCTCACCAGTGAATCAGCTAGAGTGGAGATGCTGGGATATATCCACCGATCTAGTCACCTCACCAGTGAATCGTCTAGAGTGGAGATGGGGGGGATATATCCACGCCGATCTAGTCACCTCACCAGTGAATCAGCTAGAGTGGGGATGCTGGGATATATCCACGCCGATCTAGTCACCTCACCAGTGAATCAGCTAGAGTGGAGATGGGGGGATATATCCATGCCGATCTAGTCACCTCAGCAGTGAATCGTCTAGAGTGGAGATGCTGGGATATATCCTCGCCGATCTAGTCACCTCACCAGTGAATCAGCTAGAGTGGAGATGCTGGGATATATCCTCGCCGATCTAGTCACCTCACCAGTGAATCAGCTAGAATGGAGATGCTGGGATATATCCACGCCGATCTAGTCACCTCACCAGTGAATCAGCTAGAGTGGAGATGCTGGGATATATCCACGCCGATCTAGTCACCTCACCAGTGAATCAGCTAGAATGGAGATGCTGGGATATATCCACGCCGATCTAGTCACCTCACCAGTGAATCAGCTAGAGTGGAGATGCTGGGATATATCCACGCTGATCTAGTCACCTCACCAGTGAATCGTCTAGAGTGGAGATGCTGGAATATATCCACGCTGATCTAGTCACCTCACCAGTGAATCGTCTAGCGTGGAGATGCTGGAATATATCCACGCCGATCTAGTCACCTCACCAGTGAATCAGCTAGACTGGAGATGCTGGGATATATCCACGCCGATCTAGTCACCTCACCAGTGAATCAGCTAGAGTAGAGATGCTGGGATAAATCCACGCCGATCTAGTCACCTCACCAGTGAATCAGCTAGAGTGGAGATGCTGGGATATATCCACGCCGATCTAGTCACCTCACCAGTGAATCAGCTAGAGTGGAGATGCTGGGATATATCCACGCCGATCTAGTCACGTCACCAGTGAATCAGCTAGAGTGGAGATGCTGGGATATATCCACGCCAATCTAGTCACCTCACCAGTGAATCAGCTAGAGTGGAGATGCTGGGATATATCCACGCCAATCTAGTCACCTCACCAGTGAATCAGCTAGAGTGGAGATGGGGGATATATCCACGCTGATCTAGTCACCTCACCAGTGAATCAGCTAGAGCGGAGATGCTGGGATATATCCACGCCGATCTAGTCACCTCACCAGTGAATCGTCTAGAGTGGAGATGCTGGAATATATCCACGCCGATCTAGTCACCTCAGCAGTGAATCAGCTAGAGTGGAGATGCTGGGATATATCCACGCTGATCTAGTCACCTCACCAGTGAATCGTCTAGAATGGAGATGCTGGGATATATCCACGCTGATCTAGTCACCTCAGCAGTGAATCGTCTAGAGTGGAGATGCTGGGATATATCCTCGCCGATCTAGTCACCTCACCAGTGAATCAGCTAGAGTGGAGATGCTGGGATATATCCTCGCCGATCTAGTCACCTCACCAGTGAATCAGCTAGAGTGTAGATCCTGGGATATATCCACGCCGATCTAGTCACCTCACCAGTGAATCAGCTAGAGTGGAGATGCTGGGATATATCCACGCCGATCTAGTCACCTCACCAGTGAATCAGCTAGAGTGGAGATGCTGGGATATATCCACGCCGATCTAGTCACCTCACCAGTGAATCAGCTAGAATGGAGATGCTGGGATATATCCACGCCGATCTAGTCACCTCACCAGTGAATCAGCTAGAGTGGAGATGCTGGGATATATCCACGCTGATCTAGTCACCTCACCAGTGAATCGTCTAGAGTGGAGATGCTGGGATATATCCACGCTGATCTAGTCACCTCACCAGTGAATCGTCTAGAATGGAGATGCTGGGATATATCCACGCTGATCTAGTCACCTCACCAGTGAATCGTCTAGAGTGGAGATGCTGTAATATATCCACGCTGATCTAGTCACCTTACCAGTGAATCGTCTAGAATGGAGATGCTGGGATATATCCACGCTGATCTAGTCACCTCACCAGTGAATCAGCTAGAATGGAGATGCTGGAATATATCCTCGCCGATCTAGTCACCTCACCAGTGAACCGTCTAGAGTGGGGATGCTGGGATATATCCACGCCGATCTAGTCACCTCACCAGTGAATCAGCTAGAGTGGAGATGCTGGGATATATCCACGCTGATCTAGTCACCTCACCAGTGAATCGTCTAGAGTGGAGATGCTGGAATATATCCACGCTGATCTAGTCACCTCACCAGTGAATCGTCTAGAGTGAAGATGCTGGAATATATCCACGCCGATCTAGTCACCTCACCAGTGAATCAGCTAGAGTGGAGATGCTGGGATATATCCACGCCGATCTAGTCACCTCACCAGTGAATCAGCTAGAGTGGAGATGCTGGGATATATCCACGCCGATCTAGTCACCTCACCAGTGAATCAGCTAGAGTGGAGATGCTGGGATATATCCACGCCGATCTAGTCACCTCACCAGTGAATCAGCTAGAGTGGAGATGCTGGGATATATCCACGCCAATCTAGTCACCTCACCAGTGAATCAGCTAGAGTGGAGATGCTGGGATATATCCACGCCAATCTAGTCACCTCACCAGTGAATCAGCTAGAGTGGAGATGGGGGGATATATCCACGCTGATCTAGTCACTTCACCAGTGAATAAGCTAGAGTGGAGATGCTGGGATATATCCACGCCGATCTAGTCACCTCACCAGTGAATCGTCTAGAGTGGAGATGCTGGAATATATCCACGCCGATCTAGTCACCTCAGCAGTGAATCAGCTAGAGTGGAGATGCTGGGATATATCCACGCTGATGTAGTCACCTCACCAGTGAATCGTCTAGAATGGAGATGCTGGGATACATCCACGCTGATCTAGTCACCTCAGCAGTGAATCGTCTAGAGTGGAGATGCTGGGATATATCCTCGCTGATCTAGTCACCTCAGCAGTGAATCGTCTAGAGTGGAGATGCTGGGATATATCCTCGCCGATCTAGTCACCTCACCAGTGAATCAGCTAGAGTGGAGATGCTGGGATATATCCTCGCCGATCTAGTCACCTCACCAGTGAATCAGCTAGAGTGTAGATCCTGGGATATATCCACGCCGATCTAGTCACCTCACCAGTGAATCAGCTAGAGTGGAGATGCTGGGATATATCCACGCCGATCTAGTCATCTCACCAGTGAATCAGCTAAAATGGAGATGCTGGGATATATCCACGCCGATCTAGTCACCTCACCAGTGAAACAGCTAGAGTGGAGATGCTGGGATATATCCACGCCGATCTAGTCACCTCACCAGTGAATCAGCTAGAATGGAGATGCTGGGATATATCCACGCCGATCTAGTCACCTCACCAGTGAATCAGCTAGAGTGGAGATGCTGGGATATATCCACGCTGATCTAGTCACCTCACCAGTGAATCGTCTAGAGTGGAGATGCTGGAATTTATCCACGCTGATCTAGTCACCTCACCAGTGAATCGTCTAGAGTGGAGATGCTGGAATATATCCACCCCGATCTAGTCACCTCACCAGTGAATCAGCTAGAGTGGAGATGCTGGGATATATCCACGCCGATCTAGTCACCTCACCAGTGAATCAGCTAGAGTGGAGATGCTGGGATATATCCACGCCGATCTAGTCACCTCACCAGTGAATCGTCTAGAGTGGGGATGCTGGGATATATCCACGCTGATCTAGTCACCTCACCAGTGAATCAGCTAGAGTGGAGACGCTGGGATATATCCACGCTGATCTAGTCACCTCACCAGTGAATCAGCTAGAGTGGAGATGCTGGGATATATCCACGCCAATCTAGTCACCTCACCAGTGAATCAGCTAGAGTGGAGATGCTGGGATATATCCACGCCAATCTACTCACCTCACCAGTGAATCAGCTAGAGTGGAGATGGGGGGATATATCCACGCTGATCTAGTCACCTCACCAGTGAATCAGCTAGAGTGGAGATGCTGGAATATATCCACGCCGATCTAGTCACCTCACCAGTGAATCGTCTAGAGTGGAGATGCTGGAATATATCCACGCCGATCTAGTCACCTCAGCAGTGAATCAGCTAGAGTGGAGATGCTGGGATATATCCACGCCAATCTAGTCAACTCACCAGTGAACCGTCTAGAATGGAGATGCTGGGATATATCCACGCTGATCTAGTCACCTCACCAGTGAATCGTCTAGAGTGGAGATGCTGGAATATATCCACTCTGATCTAGTCACCTCACCAGTGAATCGTCTAGAGTGGAGATGCTGGAATATATCCACGCCGATCTAGTCACCTCACCAGTGAATCAGCTAGAGTGGAGATGCTGGGATATATCCACGCCGATCTAGTCACCTCACCAGTGAATCAGCTAGAGTGGAGATGCTGGGATATATCCACGCCGATCTAGTCACCTCACCAGTGAATCAGCTAGAGTGGAGATGCTGGGATATATCCACGCCGATCTAGTCACCTCACCAGTGAATCAGCTAGAGTGGAGATGCTGGGATATATCCACGCCGATCTAGTCACCTCACCAGTGAATCAGCTAGAGTGGAGATGCTGGGATATATCCACGCCAATCTAGTCACCTCACCAGTGAATCAGCTAGAGTGGAGATGGGGGGATATATTCACGCTGATCTAGTCACCTCACCAGTGAATCAGCTAGAGTGGAGATGCTGGGATATATCCACGCCGATCTAGTCACCTCACCAGTGAATCGTCTAGAGTGGAGATGCTGGAATATATCCACGCCGATCTAGTCACCTCAGCAGTGAATCAGCTAGAGTGGAGATGCTGGGATATATCCACGCTGATCTAGTCACCTCACCAGTGAATCGTCTAGAATGGAGATGCTGGGATATATCCACGCTGATCTAGTCACCTCAGCAGTGAATCGTCTAGAGTGGAGATGCTGGGATATATCCTCGCCGATCTAGTCACCTCACCAGTGAATCAGCTAGAGTGGAGATGCTGGGATATATCCTCGCCGATCTAGTCACCTCACCAGTGAATCCTCTATAATGGAGATGCTGGGATATATCCACGCCGATCTAGTCACCTCACCAGTGAATCAGCTAGAATGGAGATGCTGGGATATATCCACGCCGATCTAGTCACCTCACCAGTGAATCAGCTAGAGTGGAGATGCTGGGATATATCCACGCTGATCTAGTCACCTCAGCAGTGAATCAGCTAGAGTGGAGATGCAGGGATATATCCACGCCGATCTAGTCACCTCAGCAGTGAATCAGCTAGAATGGAGATGCAGGGATAAATCCACGCTGATCTAGTCACTAAACAAGTGAATCAGCTAGAGTGGAGATGCTGGGATATATCCACGCCGATCTAGTCACCTCAGCAGTGAATCAGCTAGAGTGGAGATGGGGGGATATATCCACGCCAATCTAGTCACCTCACCAGTGAATCAGCTAGAGTGGAGATGGGGGGATATATCCATGCCGATCTAGTCACCTCAGCAGTGAATCGTCTAGAGTGGAGATGCTGGGATATATCCACGCTGATCTAGTCACCTCACCAGTGAATCGTCTAGAGTGGAGATGCTGGGATATATCCACGCCGATCTAGTCACCTCAGCAGTGAATCAGCTAGAGTGGAGATGCTGGGATATATCCTCGCCGATTTAGTCACCTCACCAGTGAATCAGCTAGAGTGGAGATGCTGGGATATATCCACCGATCTAGTCACCTCACCAGTGAATCGTCTAGAGTGGAGATGGGGGGACATATCCACGCCGATCTAGTCACCTCACCAGTGAATCAGCTAGAGTGGGGATGCTGGGATATATCCACGCCGATCTAGTCACCTCACCAGTGAATCAGCTAGAGTGGAGATGGGGGGATATATCCATGCCGATCTAGTCACCTCAGCAGTGAATCGTCTAGAGTGGAGATGCTGGGATATATCCTCGCCGATCTAGTCACCTCACCAGTGAATCAGCTAGAGTGGAGATGCTGGGATATATCCTCGCCGATCTAGTCACCTCACCAGTGAATCAGCTAGAGTGCAGATCCTGGGATATATCCACGCCGATCTAGTCACCTCACCAGTGAATCAGCTAGAGTGGAGATGCTGGGATATATCCACGCCGATCTAGTCACCTCACCAGTGAATCAGCTAGAGTGGAGATGCTGGGATATATCCACGCCGATCTAGTCACCTCACCAGTGAATCAGCTAGAATGGAGATGCTGGGATATATCCACGCCGATCTAGTCACCTCACCAGTGAATCAGCTAGAATGGAGATGCTGGGATATATCCACGCTGATCTAGTCACCTCACCAGTGAATCGTCTAGAATGGAGATGCTGGGATATATCCACGCTGATCTAGTCACCTCAGCAGTGAATCGTCTAGAGTGGAGATGCTGGGATATATCCTCGCCGATGTAGTCACCTCACCAGTGAATCAGCTAGAGTGGAGATGCTGGGATATATCCTCGCCGATCTAGTCACCTCACCAGTGAATCAGCTAGAGTGTAGATCCTGGGATATATCCACGCCGATCTAGTCACCTCACCAGTGAATCAGCTAGAGTGGAGATGCTGGGATATATCCACGCCGATCTAGTCACCTCACCAGTGAATCAGCTAGAATGGAGATGCTGGGATATATCCACGCCGATCTAGTCACCTCAGCAGTGAATCAGCTAGAGTGGAGATGCTGGGATATATCCACGCCGATCTAGTCACCTCACCAGTGAATCAGCTAGAATGGAGATGCTGGGATATATCCACGCCGATCTAGTCACCTCACCAGTGAATCAGCTAGAGTGGAGATGCTGGGATATATCCACGCTGATCTAGTCACCTCACCAGTGAATCGTCTAGAGTGGAGATGCTGGAATATATCCACGCTGATCTAGTCACCTCACCAGTGAATCGTCTAGAGTGGAGATGCTGGAATATATCCACGCCGATCTAGTCACCTCACCAGTGAATCAGCTAGAGTGGAGATGCTGGGATATATCCACGCCGATCTAGTCACCTCACCAGTGAATCAGCTAGAGTGGAGATGCTGGGATATATCCACGCCGATCTAGTCACCTCACCAGTGAATCGTCTAGAGTGGGGATGCTGGGATATATCCACGCTGATCTAGTCACCTCACCAGTGAATCAGCTAGAGTGGAGATGCTGGGATATATCCACGCTGATCTAGTCACCTCACCAGTGAATCAGCTAGAGTGGAGATGGGGGGATATATCCACGCTGATCTAGTCACCTCACCAGTGAATCAGCTAGAGTGGAGATGCTGGAATATATCCACGCCGATCTAGTCACCTCACCAGTGAATCGTCTAGAGTGGAGATGCTGGAATATATCCACGCCGATCTAGTCACCTCAGCAGTGAATCAGCTAGAGTGGAGATGCTGGGATATATCCACGCTGATCTAGTCACCTCACCAGTGAATCGTCTAGAATGGAGATGCTGGGATATATCCACGCTGATCTAGTCACCTCACCAGTGAATCGTCTAGAGTGGAGATGCTGGAATATATCCACGCTGATCTAGTCACCTCACCAGTGAATCGTCTAGAGTGGAGATGCTGGGATATATCCACGCTGATCTAGTCACCTCACCAGTGAATCAGCTAGAGTGGAGATGCTGGAATATATCCACGCCGATCTAGTCACCTCACCAGTGAATCAGCTAGAGTGGAGATGCTGGGATATATCCACGCTGATCTAGTCACCTCACCATTGAATTAGCTAGACTGGAGATTATGGGATATATCCACGCTGATCTAGTCACCTCACCAGTGAATCGTCTAGAGTGGAGATGCTGGGATATATCCACGCCAATCTAGTCACCTCACCAGAGAATCAGCTAGAGTGGAGATGGGGGGATATATCCACGCCGATCTAGTCACCTCAGCAGTGAATCGTCTAGAGTGGAGATGCTGGGATATATCCACGCTGATCTAGTCACCTCACCAGTGAATCGTCTAGAGTGGAGAAGCTGGGATATATCCACGCCGATCTAGTCACCTCAGCAGTGAATCAGCTAGAGTGGAGATGCTGGGATATATCCTCGCCGATTTAGTCACCTCACCAGTGAATCAGCTAGAGTGGAGATGCTGGGATATATCCACCGATCTAGTCACCTCACCAGTGAATCGTCTAGAGTGGAGATGGGGGGATATATCCCCGCCGATCTAGTCACCTCACCAGTGAATCAGCTAGAGTGGGGATGCGGGGATATATCCACGCCGATCTAGTCACCTCACCAGTGAATCAGCTAGAGTGGAGATGGGGGGATATATCCATGCCGATCTAGTCACCTCAGCAGTGAATCGTCTAGAGTGGAGATGCTGGGATATATCCTCGCCGATCTAGTCACCTCACCAGTGAATCAGCTAGAGTGGAGATGCTGGGATATATCCTCGCCGATCTAGTCACCTCACCAGTGAATCAGCTAGAGTGTAGATCCTGGGATATATCCACACCGATCTAGTCACCTCACCAGTGAATCAGCTAGAGTGGAGATGCTGGGATATATCCACGCCGATCTAGTCACCTCACCAGTGAATCAGCTAGAATGGAGATGCTGGGATATATCCACGCCGATCTAGTCACCTCACCAGTGAATCAGCTAGAGTGGAGATGCTGGGATATATCCACCGATCTAGTCACCTCACCAGTGAATCGTCTAGAGTGGAGATGGGGGGATATATCCCCGCCGATCTAGTCACCTCACCAGTGAATCAGCTAGAGTGGGGATGCGGGGATATATCCACGCCGATCTAGTCACCTCACCAGTGAATCAGCTAGAGTGGAGATGGGGGGATATATCCATGCCGATCTAGTCACCTCAGCAGTGAATCGTCTAGAGTGGAGATGCTGGGATATATCCTCGCCGATCTAGTCACCTCACCAGTGAATCAGCTAGAGTGGAGATGCTGGGATATATCCTCGCCGATCTAGTCACCTCACCAGTGAATCAGCTAGAGTGTAGATCCTGGGATATATCCACACCGATCTAGTCACCTCACCAGTGAATCAGATTGAGTGGAGATGCTGGGATATATCCACGCCGATCTAGTCACCTCACCAGTGAATCAGCTAGAATGGAGATGCTGGGATATATCCACGCCGATCTAGTCACCTCACCAGTGAATCAGCTAGAGTGGAGATGCTGGGATATATCCACGCCGATCTAGTCACCTCACCAGTGAATCAGCTAGAATGGAGATGCTGGGATATATCCACGCCGTTCTAGTCACCTCACCAGTGAATCAGCTAGAGTGGAGATGCTGGGATATATCCTCGCCGATCTAGTCACCTCACCAGTGAATCAGTTGGAGTGGAGATGGGGGAATATATCCATGCCGATCTAGTCACCTCACCAGTGAATCGTCTAGAGTGGAGATGCTGGGATATATCCACGCTGATCTAGTCACCTCACCAGTGAATCAGCTAGAATGGAGATGCTGGGATATATCCACGCCGATCTAGTCACCTCACCAGTGAATCAGCTAGAGTGGAGATGCTGGGATATATCCACGCCGATCTAGTCACCTCACCAGTGAATCAGCTAGAATGGAGATGCTGGGATATATCCACGCCGATCTAGTCACCTCACCAGTGAATCAGCTAGAGTGGAGATGCTGGGATATATCCACGCCGATCTAGTCACCTCACCAGTGAATCAGCTAGAGTGGAGATGCTGGGATATATCCTCGCCGATCTAGTCACCTCACCAGTGAATCCTCTATAATGGAGATGCTGGGATATATCCACGCCGATCTAGTCACCTCACCAGTGAATCAGCTAGAATGGAGATGCTGGGATATATCCACTCCGATCTAGTCACCTCACCAGTGAATCAGCTAGAGTGGAGATGCTGGGATATATCCACGCTGATCTAGTCACCTCAGCAGTGAATCAGCTAGAGTGGAGATGCTGGGATATATCCACGCCGATCTAGTCACCTCAGCAGTGAATCAGCTAGAATGGAGATGCAGGGATATATCCACGCTGATCTAGTCACCAAACAAGTGAATCAGCTAGAGTGGAGATGCTGGGATATATCCACGCCGATCTAGTCACCTCAGCAGTGAATCAGCTAGAGTGGAGATGGGGGGATATATCCACGCCGATCTAGTCACCTCACCAGTGAATCAGCTAGAGTGGAGATGGGGGGATATATCCATGCCGATCTAGTCACCTCAGCAGTGAATCGTCTAGAGTGGAGATGCTGGGATATATCCACGCTGATCTAGTCACCTCACCAGTGAATCGTCTAGAGTGGAGATGCTGGGATATATCCACGCCGATCTAGTCACCTCAGCAGTGAATCAGCTAGAGTGGAGATGCTGGGATATATCCTCGCCGATTTAGTCACCTCACCAGTGAATCAGCTAGAGTGGAGATGCTGGGATATATCCACCGATCTAGTCACCTCACCAGTGAATCGTCTAGAGTGGAGATGCTGGGATATATCCTCGCCGATCTAGTCACCTCACCAGTGAATCAGCTAGAGTGGAGATGCTGGGATATATCCTCGCCGATCTAGTCACCTCACCAGTGAATCAGCTAGAGTGTAGATCCTGGGATATATCCACACCGATCTAGTCACCTCACCAGTGAATCAGATTGAGTGGAGATGCTGGGATATATCCACGCCGATCTAGTCACCTCACCAGTGAATCAGCTAGAATGGAGATGCTGGGATATATCCACGCCGATCTAGTCACCTCACCAGTGAATCAGCTAGAGTGGAGATGCTGGGATATATCCACGCCGATCTAGTCACCTCACCAGTGAATCAGCTAGAATGGAGATGCTGGGATATATCCACGCCGTTCTAGTCACCTCACCAGTGAATCAGCTAGAGTGGAGATGCTGGGATATATCCTCGCCGATCTAGTCACCTCACCAGTGAATCAGTTGGAGTGGAGATGGGGGGATATATCCATGCCGATCTAGTCACCTCACCAGTGAATCGTCTAGAGTGGAGATGCTGGGATATATCCACGCTGATCTAGTCACCTCACCAGTGAATCAGCTAGAATGGAGATGCTGGGATATATCCACGCCGATCTAGTCACCTCACCAGTGAATCAGCTAGAGTGGAGATGCTGGGATATATCCACGCCGATCTAGTCACCTCACCAGTGAATCAGCTAGAATGGAGATGCTGGGATATATCCACGCCGATCTAGTCACCTCACCAGTGAATCAGCTAGAGTGGAGATGCTGGGATATATCCACGCCAATCTAGTCACCTCACCAGTGAATCAGCTAGAGTGGAGATGCTGGGATATATCCTCGCCGATCTAGTCACCTCACCAGTGAATCCTCTATAATGGAGATGCTGGGATATATCCACGCCGATCTAGTCACCTCACCAGTGAATCAGCTAGAATGGAGATGCTGGGATATATCCACTCCGATCTAGTCACCTCACCAGTGAATCAGCTAGAGTGGAGATGCTGGGATATATCCACGCTGATCTAGTCACCTCAGCAGTGAATCAGCTAGAGTGGAGATGCTGGGATATATCCACGCCAATCTAGTCACCTCAGCAGTGAATCAGCTAGAATGGAGATGCAGGGATATATCCACGCTGATCTAGTCACCAAACAAGTGAATCAGCTAGAGTGGAGATGCTGGGATATATCCACGCCGATCTAGTCACCTCAGCAGTGAATCAGCTAGAGTGGAGATGGGGGGATATATCCACGCCGATCTAGTCACCTCACCAGTGAATCAGCTAGAGTGGAGATGGGGGGATATATCCATGCCGATCTAGTCACCTCAGCAGTGAATCGTCTAGAGTGGAGATGCTGGGATATATCCACGCTGATCTAGTCACCTCACCAGTGAATCGTCTAGAGTGGAGATGCTGGGATATATCCACGCCGATCTAGTCACCTCAGCAGTGAATCAGCTAGAGTGGAGATGCTGGGATATATCCTCGCCGATTTAGTCACCTCACCAGTGAATCAGCTAGAGTGGAGATGCTGGGATATATCCACCGATCTAGTCACCTCACCAGTGAATCGTCTAGAGTGGAGATGGGGGGGATATATCCACGCCGATCTAGTCACCTCACCAGTGAATCAGCTAGAGTGGGGATGCTGGGATATATCCACGCCGATCTAGTCACCTCACCAGTGAATCAGCTAGAGTGGAGATGGGGGGATATATCCATGCCGATCTAGTCACCTCAGCAGTGAATCGTCTAGAGTGGAGATGCTGGGATATATCCTCGCCGATCTAGTCACCTCACCAGTGAATCAGCTAGAGTGGAGATGCTGGGATATATCCTCGCCGATCTAGTCACCTCACCAGTGAATCAGCTAGAGTGTAGATCCTGGGATATATCCACGCCGATCTAGTCACCTCACCAGTGAATCAGCTAGAGTGGAGATGCTGGGATATATCCACGCCGATCTAGTCACCTCACCAGTGAATCAGCTAGAATGGAGATGCTGGGATATATCCACGCCGATCTAGTCACCTCACCAGTGAATCAGCTAGAGTGGAGATGCTGGGATATATCCACGCCGATCTAGTCACCTCACCAGTGAATCAGCTAGAATGGAGATGCTGGGATATATCCACGCCGATCTAGTCACCTCACCAGTGAATCAGCTAGAGTGGAGATGCTGGGATATATCCACGCTGATCTAGTCACCTCACCAGTGAATCGTCTAGAGTGGAGATGCTGGAATATATCCACGCTGATCTAGTCACCTCACCAGTGAATCGTCTAGCGTGGAGATGCTGGAATATATCCACGCCGATCTAGTCACCTCACCAGTGAATCAGCTAGACTGGAGATGCTGGGATATATCCACGCCGATCTAGTCACCTCACCAGTGAATCAGCTAGAGTAGAGATGCTGGGATAAATCCACGCCGATCTAGTCACCTCACCAGTGAATCAGCTAGAGTGGAGATGCTGGGATATATCCACGCCGATCTAGTCACCTCACCAGTGAATCAGCTAGAGTGGAGATGCTGGGATATATCCACGCCGATCTAGTCACCTCACCAGTGAATCAGCTAGAGTGGAGATGCTGGGATATATCCACGCCAATCTAGTCACCTCACCAGTGAATCAGCTAGAGTGGAGATGCTGGGATATATCCACGCCAATCTAGTCACCTCACCAGTGAATCAGCTAGAGTGGAGATGGGGGATATATCCACGCTGATCTAGTCACCTCACCAGTGAATCAGCTAGAGCGGAGATGCTGGGATATATCCACGCCGATCTAGTCACCTCACCAGTGAATCGTCTAGAGTGGAGATGCTGGAATATATCCACGCCGATCTAGTCACCTCAGCAGTGAATCAGCTAGAGTGGAGATGCTGGGATATATCCACGCTGATCTAGTCACCTCACCAGTGAATCGTCTAGAATGGAGATGCTGGGATATATCCACGCTGATCTAGTCACCTCAGCAGTGAATCGTCTAGAGTGGAGATGCTGGGATATATTCTCGCCGATCTAGTCACCTCACCAGTGAATCAGCTAGAGTGTAGATCCTGGGATATATCCACGCCGATCTAGTCACCTCACCAGTGAATCAGCTAGAGTGGAGATGCTGGGATATATCCACGCCGATCTAGTCACCTCACCAGTGAATCAGCTAGAGTGGAGATGCTGGGATATATCCACGCCGATCTAGTCACCTCACCAGTGAATCAGCTAGAATGGAGATGCTGGGATATATCCACGCCGATCTAGTCACCTCACCAGTGAATCAGCTAGAGTGGAGATGCTGGGATATATCCACGCTGATCTAGTCACCTCACCAGTGAATCGTCTAGAGTGGAGATGCTGGAATATATCCACGCCGATCTAGTCACCTCACCAGTGAATCAGCTAGAGTGGAGATGCTGGGATATATCCACGCCGATCTAGTCACCTCACCAGTGAATCAGCTAGAGTGGAGATGCTGGGATATATCCACGCCGATCTAGTCACCTCACCAGTGAATCGTCTAGAGTGGGGATGCTGGGATATATCCACGCTGATCTAGTCACCTCACCAGTGAATCAGCTAGAGTGGAGATGCTGGGATATATCCACGCCGATCTAGTCACCTCACCAGTGAATCAGCTAGAGTGGAGATGCTGGGATATATCCACGCCAATCTAGTCACCTCACCAGTGAATCAGCTAGAGTGGAGATGCTGGGATAGATCCACGCCAATCTAGTCACCTCACCAGTGAATCAGCTAGAGTGGAGATGGGGGGATATATCCACGCTGATCTAGTCACCTCACCAGTGAATCAGCTAGAGTGGAGATGGTGGAATATATCCACGCCGATCTAGTCACCTCACCAGTGAATCGTCTAGAGTGGAGATGCTGGAATATATCCACGCCGATCTAGTCACCTCAGCAGTGAATCAGCTAGAGTGGAGATGCTGGGATATATCCACGCTGATCTAGTCACCTCACCAGTGAATCGTCTAGAATGGAGATGCTGGGATATATCCACGCTGATCTAGTCACCTCACCAGTGAATCGTCTAGAGTGGAGATGCTGTAATATATCCACGCTGATCTAGTCACCTCACCAGTGAATCGTCTAGAATGGAGATGCTGGGATATATCCACGCTGATCTAGTCACCTCACCAGTGAATCAGCTAGAATGGAGATGCTGGAATATATCCTCGCCGATCTAGTCACCTCACCAGTGAACCGTCTAGAGTGGGGATGCTGGGATATATCCACGCCGATCTAGTCACCTCACCAGTGAATCAGCTAGAATGGAGATGCTGGGATATATCCACGCCGATCTAGTCACCTCACCAGTGAATCAGCTAGAGTGGAGATGCTGGGATATATCCACGCTGATCTAGTCACCTCACCAGTGAATCGTCTAGAGTGGAGATGCTGGAATATATCCACGCTGATCTAGTCACCTCACCAGTGAATCGTCTAGAGTGGAGATGCTGGAATATATCCACGCCGATCTAGTCACCTCACCAGTGAATCAGCTAGAGTGGAGATGCTGGGATATATCCACGCCGATCTAGTCACCTCACCAGTGAATCAGCTAGAGTGGAGATGCTGGGATATATCCACGCCGATCTAGTCACCTCACCAGTGAATCAGCTAGAGTGGAGATGCTGGGATATATCCACGCCGATCTAGTCACCTCACCAGTGAATCAGCTAGAGTGGAGATGCTGGGATATATCCACGCCAATCTAGTCACCTCACCAGTGAATCAGCTAGAGTGGAGATGCTGGGATATATCCACGCCAATCTAGTCACCTCACCAGTGAATCAGCTAGAGTGGAGATGGGGGGATATATCCACGCTGATCTAGTCACCTCACCAGTGAATAAGCTAGAGTGGAGATGCTGGGATATATCCACGCCGATCTAGTCACCTCACCAGTGAATCGTCTAGAGTGGAGATGCTGGAATATATCCACGCCGATCTAGTCACCTCAGCAGTGAATCAGCTAGAGTGGAGATGCTGGGATATATCCACGCTGATCTAGTCACCTCACCAGTGAATCGTCTAGAATGGAGATGCTGGGATACATCCACGCTGATCTAGTCACCTCAGCAGTGAATCGTCTAGAGTGGAGATGCTGGGATATATCCTCGCCGATCTAGTCACCTCACCAGTGAATCAGCTAGAGTGGAGATGCTGGGATATATCCTCGCCGATCTAGTCACCTCACCAGTGAATCAGCTAGAGTGTAGATCCTGGGATATATCCACGCCGATCTAGTCACCTCACCAGTGAATCAGCTAGAGTGGAGATGCTGGGATATATCCACGCCGATCTAGTCATCTCACCAGTGAATCAGCTAGAATGGAGATGCTGGGATATATCCACGCCGATCTAGTCACCTCACCAGTGAAACAGCTAGAGTGGAGATGCTGGGATATATCCACGCCGATCTAGTCACCTCACCAGTGAATCAGCTAGAATGGAGATGCTGGGATATATCCACGCCGATCTAGTCACCTCACCAGTGAATCAGCTAGAGTGGAGATGCTGGGATATATCCACGCTGATCTAGTCACCTCACCAGTGAATCGTCTAGAGTGGAGATGCTGGAATATATCCACGCTGATCTAGTCACCTCACCAGTGAATCGTCTAGAGTGGAGATGCTGGAATATATCCACGCCGATCTAGTCACCTCACCAGTGAATCAGCTAGAGTGGAGATGCTGGGATATATCCACGCCGATCTAGTCACCTCACCAGTGAATCAGCTAGAGTGGAGATGCTGGGATATATCCACGCCGATCTAGTCACCTCACCAGTGAATCGTCTAGAGTGGGGATGCTGGGATATATCCACGCTGATCTAGTCACCTCACCAGTGAATCAGCTAGAGTGGAGATGCTGGGATATATCCACGCTGATCTAGTCACCTCACCAGTGAATCAGCTAGAGTGGAGATGCTGGGATATATCCACGCCAATCTAGTCACCTCACCAGTGAATCAGCTAGAGTGGAGATGCTGGGATATATCCACGCCAATCTAGTCACCTCACCAGTGAATCAGCTAGAGTGGAGATGGGGGGATATATCCACGCTGATCTAGTCACCTCACCAGTGAATCAGCTAGAGTGGAGATGCTGGAATATATCCACGCCGATCTAGTCACCTCACCAGTGAATCGTCTAGAGTGGAGATGCTGGAATATATCCACGCCGATCTAGTCACCTCAGCAGTGAATCAGCTAGAGTGGAGATGCTGGGATATATCCACGCCAATCTAGTCAACTCACCAGTGAACCGTCTAGAATGGAGATGCTGGGATATATCCACGCTGATCTAGTCACCTCACCAGTGAATCGTCTAGAGTGGAGATGCTGGAATATATCCACGCTGATCTAGTCACCTCACCAGTGAATCGTCTAGAGTGGAGATGCTGGAATATATCCACGCCGATCTAGTCACCTCACCAGTGAATCAGCTAGAGTGGAGATGCTGGGATATATCCACGCCGATCTAGTCACCTCACCAGTGAATCAGCTAGAGTGGAGATGCTGGGATATATCCACGCCGATCTAGTCACCTCACCAGTGAATCAGCTAGAGTGGAGATGCTGGGATATATCCAAGCCGATCTAGTCACCTCACCAGTGAATCAGCTAGAGTGGAGATGCTGGGATATATCCACGCCGATCTAGTCACCTCACCAGTGAATCAGCTAGAGTGGAGATGCTGGGATATATCCACGCCAATCTAGTCACCTCACCAGTGAATCAGCTAGAGTGGAGATGGGGGGATATATTCACGCTGATCTAGTCACCTCACCAGTGAATCAGCTAGAGTGGAGATGCTGGGATATATCCACGCCGATCTAGTCACCTCACCAGTGAATCGTCTAGAGTGGAGATGCTGGAATATATCCACGCCGATCTAGTCACCTCAGCAGTGAATCAGCTAGAGTGGAGATGCTGGGATATATCCACGCTGATCTAGTCACCTCACCAGTGAATCGTCTAGAATGGAGATGCTGGCATATATCCACGCTGATCTAGTCACCTCAGCAGTGAATCGTCTAGAGTGGAGATGCTGGGATATATCCTCGCCGATCTAGTCACCTCACCAGTGAATCAGCTAGAGTGGAGATGCTGGGATATATCCTCGCCGATCTAGTCACCTCACCAGTGAATCAGCTAGAGTGTAGAACTTGGGATATATCCACGCCGATCTAGTCATCTCACCAGTGAATCAGCTAGAATGGAGATGCTGGGATATATCCACGCCGATCTAGTCACCTCACCAGTGAATCAGCTAGAGTGGAGATGCTGGGATATATCCACGCCGATCTAGTCACCTCACCAGTGAATCAGCTAGAGTGGAGATGCTGGGATATATCCACGCTGATCTAGTCACCTCACCAGTGAATCAGCTAGAGTGGAGATGCTGGGATATATCCACGCCGATCTAGTCACCTCACCAGTGAATCAGCTAGAATGGAGATGCTGGGATATATCCACGCCGATCTAGTCACCTCACCAGTGAATCAGCTAGAGTGGAGATGCTGGTATATATCCACGCTGATCTAGTCACCTCACCAGTGAATCGTCTAGAGTGGAGATGCTGGAATATATCCACGCTGATCTAGTCACCTCACCAGTGAATCGTCTAGAGTGGAGATGCTGGAATATATCCACACCGATCTAGTCACCTCACCAGTGAATCAGCTAGAGTGGAGATGCTGGGATATATCCACGCCGATCTAGTCACCTCACCACTGAATCAGCTAGAGTGGAGATGCTGGGATATATCCACGCCGATCTAGTCACCTCACCAGTGAATCGTCTAGAGTGGGGATGCTGGGATATATCCACGCTGATCTAGTCACCTCAGCAGTGAATCAGCTAGAGTGGAGATGCTGGGATATATCCACGCTGATCTAGTCACCTCACCAGTGAATCGTCTAGAGTGGAGATGCTGGGATATATCCACGCCAATCTAGTCACCTCACCAGAGAATCAGCTAGAGTGGAGATGCTGGGATATATCCACGCCGATCTAGTCACCTCACCAGTGAATCAGCTAGAGTGGAGATGCTGGGATATATCCACGCCGATCTAGTCACCTCACCAGTGAATCGTCTAGAGTGGGGATGCTGGGATATATCCACGCTGATCTAGTCACCTCACCAGTGAATCAGCTAGAGTGGAGATGCTGGGATATATCCACGCTGATCTAGTCACCTCACCAGTGAATCAGCTAGAGTGGAGATGCTGGGATATATCCACGCCAATCTAGTCACCTCACCAGTGAATCAGTTAGAGTGGAGATGCTGGGATATATCCACGCCAATCTAGTCACCTCACCAGTGAATCAGCTAGAGTGGAGATGGGGGGATATAACCACGCTGATCTAGTCACCTCAGCAGTGAATCAGCTAGAGTGGAGATGCTGGGATATATCCACGCTGATCTAGTCACCTCACCAGTGAATCGTCTAGAGTGGAGATGCTGGGATATATCCACGCCGATCTAGTCACCTCACCAGTGAATCGTCTAGAGTGGAGATGCTGGGATATATCCACGCTGATCTAGTCACCTCACCAGTGAATCAGCTAGAGTGGAGATGCTGGGATATATCCACGCCAATCTAGTCACCTCACCAGTGAATCAGCTAGAGTGGAGATGGGGGGATATATCCACGCTGATCTAGTCACCTCACCAGTGAATCAGCTAGAGTGGAGATGCTGGAATATATCCACGCCGATCTAGTCACCTCACCAGTGAATCGTCTAGAGTGGAGATGCTGGAATATATCCTCGCCGATCTAGTCACCTCAGCAGTGAATCAGCTAGAGTGGAGATGCTGGGATATATCCACGCTGATCTAGTCACCTCACCAGTGAATCAGCTAGAGTGGAGATGCTGGGATATATCCACGCCAATCTAGTCACCTCACCAGTGAATCAGCTAGAGTGGAGATGGGGGGATATATCCACGCTGATCTAGTCACCTCACCAGTGAATCAGCTAGAGTGGAGATGCTGGAATATATCCACGCCGATCTAGTCACCTCACCAGTGAATCGTCTAGAGTGGAGATGCTGGAATATATCCTCGCCGATCTAGTCACCTCAGCAGTGAATCAGCTAGAGTGGAGATGCTGGGATATATCCACGCCAATCTAGTCACCTCACCAGTGAACCGTCTAGAGTGGAGATGCTGGGATATATCCACGCTGATCTAGTCACCTCACCAGAGAATCAGCTAGAGTGGAGATGCTGGGATATATCCACGCTGATCTAGTCACCTCACCAGTGAATCGTCTAGAGTGGAGATGCTGGGATATATCCACGCTGATCTAGTCACCTCACCAGTGAATCGTCTAGAGTGGAGATGCTGGGATATATCCACGCTGATCTAGTCACCTCACCAGTGAATCGTCTAGAGTGGAGATGCTGGGATATATCCACGCCAATCTAGTCACCTCACCAGTGAACCGTCTAGAGTGGAGATGCTGGGATATATCCACGCTGATCTAGTCACCTCACCAGAGAATCAGCTAGAGTGGAGATGCTGGGATATATCCACGCTGATCTAGTCACCTCACCAGTGAATCGTCTAGAGTGGAGATGCTGGGATATATCCACGCTGATCTAGTCACCTCACCAGTGAATCGTCTAGAGTGGAGATGCTGGGATATATCCTCGCCGATCTAGTCACCTCACCAGTGAATCAGCTAGAGTGGAGATGCTGGGATATATCCACGCCGATCTAGTCACCTCACCAGTGAATCAGCTAGAATGGAGATGCTGGGATATATCCACGCCGATCTAGTCACCTCACCAGTGAATCAGCTAGAGTGGAGATGCTGGGATATATCCACGCCGATCTAGTCACCTCACCAGTGAATCAGCTAGAGTGGAGATGCTGGGATATATCCTCGCCGATCTAGTCACCTCACCAGTGAATCCTCTATAATGGAGATGCTGGGATATATCCACGCCGATCTAGTCACCTCACCAGTGAATCAGCTAGAATGGAGATGCTGGGATATATCCACTCCGATCTAGTCACCTCACCAGTGAATCAGCTAGAGTGGAGATGCTGGGATATATCCACGCTGATCTAGTCACCTCAGCAGTGAATCAGCTAGAGTGGAGATGCTGGGATATATCCACGCCGATCTAGTCACCTCAGCAGTGAATCAGCTGGAATGGAGATGCAGGGATATATCCACGCTGATCTAGTCACCAAACAAGTGAATCAGCTAGAGTGGAGATGCTGGGATATATCCACGCCGATCTAGTCACCTCAGCAGTGAATCAGCTAGAGTGGAGATGGGGGGATATATCCACGCCGATCTAGTCACCTCACCAGTGAATCAGCTAGAGTGGAGATGGGGGGATATATCCATGCCGATCTAGTCACCTCAGCAGTGAATCGTCTAGAGTGGAGATGCTGGGATATATCCACGCTGATCTAGTCACCTCACCAGTGAATCGTCTAGAGTGGAGATGCTGGGATATATCCACGCCGATCTAGTCACCTCAGCAGTGAATCAGCTAGAGTGGAGATGCTGGGATATATCCTCGCCGATTTAGTCACCTCACCAGTGAATCAGCTAGAGTGGAGATGCTGGGATATATCCACCGATCTATTCACCTCACAAGTGAATCGTCTAGAGTGGAGATGGGGGGGATATATCCACGCCGATCTAGTCACCTCACCAGTGAATCAGCTAGAGTGGGGATGCTGGGATATATCCACGCCGATCTAGTCACCTCACCAGTGAATCAGCTAGAGTGGAGATGGGGGGATATATCCATGCCGATCTAGTCACCTCAGCAGTGAATCGTCTAGAGTGGAGATGTTGGGATATATCCTCGCCGATCTAGTCACCTCACCAGTGAATCAGCTAGAGTGGAGATGCTGGGATATATCCTCGCCGATCTAGTCACCTCACCAGTGAATCAGCTAGAGTGTAGATCCTGGGATATATCCACGCCGATCTAGTCACCTCACCAGTGAATCAGCTAGAGTGGAGATGCTGGGATATATCCACGCCGATCTAGTCACCTCACCAGTGAATCAGCTAGAATGGAGATGCTGGGATATATCCACGCCGATCTAGTCACCTCACCAGTGAATCAGCTAGAGTGGAGATGCTGGGATATATCCACGCCGATCTAGTCACCTCACCAGTGAATCAGCTAGAATGGAGATGCTGGGATATATCCACGCCGATCTAGTCACCTCACCAGTGAATCAGCTAGAGTGGAGATGCTGGGATATATCCACGCTGATCTAGTCACCTCACCAGTGAATCGTCTAGAGTGGAGATGCTGGAATATATCCACGCTGATCTAGTCACCTCACCAGTGAATCGTCTAGCGTGGAGATGCTGGAATATATCCACGCCGATCTAGTCACCTCACCAGTGAATCAGCTAGACTGGAGATGCTGGGATATATCCACGCCGATCTAGTCACCTCACCAGTGAATCAGCTAGAGTAGAGATGCTGGGATAAATCCACGCCGATCTAGTCACCTCACCAGTGAATCAGCTAGAGTGGAGATGCTGGGATATATCCACGCCGATCTAGTCACCTCACCAGTGAATCAGCTAGAGTGGAGATGCTGGGATATATCCACGCCGATCTAGTCACCTCACCAGTGAATCAGCTAGAGTGGAGATGCTGGGATATATCCACGCCAATCTAGTCACCTCACCAGTGAATCAGCTAGAGTGGAGATGCTGGGATATATCCACGCCAATCTAGTCACCTCACCAGTGAATCAGCTAGAGTGGAGATGGGGGATATATCCACGCTGATCTAGTCACCTCACCAGTGAATCAGCTAGAGCGGAGATGCTGGGATATATCCACGCCGATCTAGTCACCTCACCAGTGAATCAGCTAGAGCGGAGATGCTGGGATATATCCACGCTGATCTAGTCACCTCACCAGTGAATCGTCTAGAATGGAGATGCTGGGATATATCCACGCTGATCTAGTCACCTCAGCAGTGAATCGTCTAGAGTGGAGATGCTGGGATATATCCTCGCCGATCTAGTCACCTCACCAGTGAATCAGCTAGAGTGTAGATCCTGGGATATATCCACGCCGATCTAGTCACCTCACCAGTGAATCAGCTAGAGTGGAGATGCTGGGATATATCCACGCCGATCTAGTCACCTCACCAGTGAATCAGCTAGAGTGGAGATGCTGGGATATATCCACGCCGATCTAGTCACCTCACCAGTGAATCAGCTAGAATGGAGATGCTGGGATATATCCACGCCGATCTAGTCACCTCACCAGTGAATCAGCTAGAGTGGAGATGCTGGGATATATCCACGCTGATCTAGTCACCTCACCAGTGAATCGTCTAGAGTGGAGATGCTGGAATATATCCACACTGATCTAGTCACCTCAGCAGTGAATCGTCTAGAGTGGAGATGCTGGAATATATCCACGCCGATCTAGTCACCTCACCAGTGAATCAGCTAGAGTGGAGATGCTGGGATATATCCACGCCGATCTAGTCACCTCACCAGTGAATCAGCTAGAGTGGAGATGCTGGGATATATCCACGCCGATCTAGTCACCTCACCAGTGAATCGTCTAGAGTGGGGATGCTGGGATATATCCACGCTGATCTAGTCACCTCACCAGTGAATCAGCTAGAGTGGAGATGCTGGGATATATCCACGCCGATCTAGTCACCTCACCAGTGAATCAGCTAGAGTGGAGATGCTGGGATATATCCACGCCAATCTAGTCACCTCACCAGTGAATCAGCTAGAGTGGAGATGCTGGGATAGATCCACGCCAATCTAGTCACCTCACCAGTGAATCAGCTAGAGTGGAGATGGGGGGATATATCCACGCTGATCTAGTCACCTCACCAGTGAATCAGCTAGAGTGGAGATGGTGGAATATATCCACGCCGATCTAGTCACCTCACCAGTGAATCGTCTAGAGTGGAGATGCTGGAATATATCCACGCCGATCTAGTCACCTCAGCAGTGAATCAGCTAGAGTGGAGATGCTGGGATATATCCACGCTGATCTAGTCACCTCACCAGTGAATCGTCTAGAGTGGAGATGCTGTAATATATCCACGCTGATCTAGTCACCTCACCAGTGAATCGTCTAGAATGGAGATGCTGGGATATATCCACGCTGATCTAGTCACCTCACCAGTGAATCAGCTAGAATGGAGATGCTGGAATATATCCTCGCCGATCTAGTCACCTCACCAGTGAACCGTCTAGAGTGGGGATGCTGGGATATATCCACGCCGATCTAGTCACCTCACCAGTGAATCAGCTAGAATGGAGATGCTGGGATATATCCACGCCGATCTAGTCACCTCACCAGTGAATCAGCTAGAGTGGAGATGCTGGGATATATCCACGCTGATCTAGTCACCTCACCAGTGAATCGTCTAGAGTGGAGATGCTGGAATATATCCACGCTGATCTAGTCACCTCACCAGTGAATCGTCTAGAGTGGAGATGCTGGAATATATCCACGCCGATCTAGTCACCTCACCAGTGAATCAGCTAGAGTGGAGATGCTGGGATATATCCACGCCGATCTAGTCACCTCACCAGTGAATCAGCTAGAGTGGAGATGCTGGGATATATCCACGCCGATCTAGTCACCTCACCAGTGAATCAGCTAGAGTGGAGATGCTGGGATATATCCACGCCGATCTAG
The DNA here is from genome assembly GCF_046119375.1 of Phyllobates terribilis. Classification (NCBI taxonomy): domain Eukaryota; kingdom Metazoa; phylum Chordata; class Amphibia; order Anura; family Dendrobatidae; genus Phyllobates; species Phyllobates terribilis. The sequence continues at coordinate 319,158,422 of NW_027362764.1, read as the reverse complement.
TCACCTCACCAGTGAATCAGCTAGAGTGGAGATGCTGGGATATATCCACGCCGATCTAGTCACCTCACCAGTGAATCAGCTAGAGTGGAGATGCTGGGATATATCCACGCCGATCTAGTCACCTCACCAGTGAATCAGCTAGAGTGGAGATGCTGGGATATATCCACGCCAATCTAGTCACCTCACCAGTGAATCAGCTAGAGTGGAGATGCTGGGATATATCCACGCCAATCTAGTCACCTCACCAGTGAATCAGCTAGAGTGGAGATGGGGGGATATATCCACGCTGATCTAGTCACCTCACCAGTGAATAAGCTAGAGTGGAGATGCTGGGATATATCCACGCCGATCTAGTCACCTCACCAGTGAATCGTCTAGAGTGGAGATGCTGGAATATATCCACGCCGATCTAGTCACCTCAGCAGTGAATCAGCTAGAGTGGAGATGCTGGGATATATCCACGCTGATCTAGTCACCTCACCAGTGAATCGTCTAGAATGGAGATGCTGGGATACATCCACGCTGATCTAGTCACCTCAGCAGTGAATCGTCTAGAGTGGAGATGCTGGGATATATCCTCGCCGATCTAGTCACCTCACCAGTGAATCAGCTAGAGTGGAGATGCTGGGATATATCCTCGCCGATCTAGTCACCTCACCAGTGAATCAGCTAGAGTGTAGATCCTGGGATATATCCACGCCGATCTAGTCACCTCACCAGTGAATCAGCTAGAGTGGAGATGCTGGGATATATCCACGCCGATCTAGTCATCTCACCAGTGAATCAGCTAGAATGGAGATCCTGGGATATATCCACGCCGATCTAGTCACCTCACCAGTGAAACAGCTAGAGTGGAGATGCTGGGATATATCCACGCCGATCTAGTCACCTCACCAGTGAATCAGCTAGAATGGAGATGCTGGGATATATCCACGCCGATCTAGTCACCTCACCAGTGAATCAGCTAGAGTGGAGATGCTGGGATATATCCACGCTGATCTAGTCACCTCACCAGTGAATCGTCTAGAGTGGAGATGCTGGAATATATCCACGCTGATCTAGTCACCTCACCAGTGAATCGTCTAGAGTGGAGATGCTGGAATATATCCACGCCGATCTAGTCACCTCACCAGTGAATCAGCTAGAGTGGAGATGCTGGGATATATCCACGCCGATCTAGTCACCTCACCAGTGAATCAGCTAGAGTGGAGATGCTGGGATATATCCACGCCGATCTAGTCACCTCACCAGTGAATCAGCTAGAGTGGAGATGCTGGGATATATCCACGCCGATCTAGTCACCTCACCAGTGAATCAGCTAGAGTGGAGATGCTGGGATATATCCACGCCAATCTAGTCACCTCACCAGTGAATCAGCTAGAGTGGAGATGCTGGGATATATCCACGCCAATCTAGTCACCTCACCAGTGAATCAGCTAGAGTGGAGATGGGGGGATATATCCACGCCAATCTAGTCACCTCACCAGTGAATCAGCTAGAGTGGAGATGCTGGGATATATCCACGCCGATCTAGTCACCTCACCAGTGAATCGTCTAGAGTGGAGATGCTGGAATATATCCACGCCGATCTAGTCACCTCAGCAGTGAATCAGCTAGAGTGGAGATGCTGGGATATATCCACGCTGATCTAGTCACCTCACCAGTGAATCGTCTAGAATGGAGATGCTGGCATATATCCACGCTGATCTAGTCACCTCAGCAGTGAATCGTCTAGAGTGGAGATGCTGGGATATATCCTCGCCGATCTAGTCACCTCACCAGTGAATCAGCTAGAGTGGAGATGCTGGGATATATCCTCGCCGATCTAGTCACCTCACCAGTGAATCAGCTAGAGTGTAGATCCTGGGATATATCCACGCCGATCTAGTCATCTCACCAGTGAATCAGCTAGAATGGAGATGCTGGGATATATCCACGCCGATCTAGTCACCTCACCAGTGAATCAGCTAGAGTGGAGATGCTGGGATATATCCACGCCGATCTAGTCACCTCACCAGTGAATCAGCTAGAGTGGAGATGCTGGGATATATCCACGCTGATCTAGTCACCTCACCAGTGAATCAGCTAGAGTGGAGATGCTGGGATATATCCACGCCGATCTAGTCACCTCACCAGTGAATCAGCTAGAATGGAGATGCTGGGATATATCGACGCCGATCTAGTCACCTCACCAGTGAATCAGCTAGAGTGGAGATGCTGGGATATATCCACGCTGATCTAGTCACCTCACCAGTGAATCGTCTAGAGTGGAGATGCTGGAATATATCCACGCTGATCTAGTCACCTCACCAGTGAATCGTCTAGAGTGGAGATGCTGGAATATATCCACGCCGATCTAGTCACCTCACCAGTGAATCAGCTAGAGTGGAGATGCTGGGATATATCCACGCCGATCTAGTCACCTCACCAGTGAATCAGCTAGAGTGGAGATGCTGGGATATATCCACGCCGATCTAGTCACCTCACCAGTGAATCGTCTAGAGTGGGGATGCTGGGATATATCCACGCTGATCTAGTCACCTCACCAGTGAATCAGCTAAAGTGGAGATGCTGGGATATATCCACGCTGATCTAGTCACCTCACCAGTGAATCAGCTAGAGTGGAGATGCTGGGATATATCCACGCCAATCTAGTCACCTCACCAGTGAATCAGTTAGAGTGGAGATGCTGGGATATATCCACGCCAATCTAGTCACCTCACCAGTGAATCAGCTAGAGTGGAGATGGGGGGATATATCCACGCTGATCTAGTCACCTCACCAGTGAATCAGCTAGAGTGGAGATGCTGGAATATATCCACGCCGATCTAGTCACCTCACCAGTGAATCGTCTAGAGTGGAGATGCTGGAATATATCCACGCCGATCTAGTCACCTCAGCAGTGAATCAGCTAGAGTGGAGATGCTGGGATATATCCACGCCAATCTAGTCAACTCACCAGTGAACCGTCTAGAGTGGAGATGCTGGAATATATCCACGCTGATCTAGTCACCTCACCAGTGAATCGTCTAGAGTGGAGATGCTGGGATATATCCACGCTGATCTAGTCATCTCACCAGTGAATGGTCTAGAGTGGAGATGCTGGGATATATCCACGCTGATCTAGTCACCTCACCAGTGAATCGTCTAGAGTGGAGATGCTGGAATATATCCACGCTGATCTAGTCACCTCACCAGTGAATCGTCTAGAGTGGAGATGCTGGGATATATCCACGCTGATCTAGTCACCTCAGCAGTGAATCAGCTAGAGTGGAGATGCTGGGATATATCCACGCTGATCTAGTCACCTCACCAGTGAATCGTCTAGAGTGGAGATGCTGGGATATATCCACGCCAATCTAGTCACCTCACCAGAGAATCAGCTAGAGTGGAGATGCTGGGATATATCCACGCCGATCTAGTCACCTCACCAGTGAATCAGCTAGAGTGGAGATGCTGGGATATATCCACGCCGATCTAGTCACCTCACCAGTGAATCGTCTAGAGTGGGGATGCTGGGATATATCCACGCTGATCTAGTCACCTCACCAGTGAATCAGCTAGAGTGGAGATGCTGGGATATATCCACGCTGATCTAGTCACCTCACCAGTGAATCAGCTAGAGTGGAGATGCTGGGATATATCCACGCCAATCTAGTCACCTCACCAGTGAATCAGTTAGAGTGGAGATGCTGGGATATATCCACGCCAATCTAGTCACCTCACCAGTGAATCAGCTAGAGTGGAGATGGGGGGATATATCCACGCTGATCTAGTCACCTCAGCAGTGAATCAGCTAGAGTGGAGATGCTGGGATATATCCACGCTGATCTAGTCACCTCACCAGTGAATCGTCTAGAGTGGAGATGCTGGGATATATCCACGCCGATCTAGTCACCTCACCAGTGAATCGTCTAGAGTGGAGATGCTGGGATATATCCACGCCGATCTAGTCACCTCACCAGTGAATCGTCTAGAGTGGAGATGCTGGAATATATCCTCGCCGATCTAGTCACCTCAGCAGTGAATCAGCTAGAGTGGAGATGGTGGGATATATCCACGCTGATCTAGTCACCTCACCAGTGAATCAGCTAGAGTGGAGATGCTGGGATATATCCACGCCAATCTAGTCACCTCACCAGTGAATCAGCTAGAGTGGAGATGGGGGGATATATCCACGCTGATCTAGTCACCTCACCAGTGAATCAGCTAGAGTGGAGATGCTGGAATATATCCACGCCGATCTAGTCACCTCACCAGTGAATCGTCTAGAGTGGAGATGCTGGAATATATCCACGCCGATCTAGTCACCTCAGCAGTGAATCGTCTAGAGTGGAGATGCTGGGATATATCCACGCCGATCTAGTCACCTCAGCAGTGAATCAGCTAGAGTGGAGATGCTGGGATATATCCACGCCAATCTAGTCACCTCACCAGTGAACCGTCTAGAGTGGAGATGCTGGGATATATCCACGCTGATCTAGTCACCACACCAGTGAATCAGCTAGAGTGGAGATGCTGGGATATATCCACGCTGATCTAGTCACCTCACCAGTGAATCGTCTAGAGTGGAGATGCTGGGATATATCCACGCTGATCTAGTCACCTCACCAGAGAATCAGCTAGAGTGGAGTTGATTTTTTGAGGACCAGAAATAATCAACTCCAGACTAGACGCAACCCTGCTGTCACAGCTGATCGCATTGCTTTGCATTCTGACTACATTTGAGTCAAACAGTGCCCCGTCAGCCGCCTCACGACACGCCCTGCAGTACTCGCCGACCGCCGTAGGACTGAGTGGAGAAGAGCTACGTAAGCGGAAGTCTCCGTCCATAATGTGACTTGCGCATACGAGGCCTGTCATAGTCTGCGGTTTTATGCCCGACACTAGCCAGTGAATTACTGTGAAGTCAGCTGGGGCTGTGCAGCATGGCGCTGGTCTACGGAAACTTGAAGCTGTGAGTAGAAGCCTTGTAGTCTGCCCTCTTGTTACGTGCAGCCTGTGCTCACTATGGCGTGTGCGGTCGGCAGTGGCTGTGCAGGAGCCGGCTGTGCAGGCTGCGGTGCCATTAGCTGCCAGGCACCTGCAGACAAGGATCTCTTCAGAACCGCTCCCGGTGTCAGACCTGACGGAGCCTCCCCAGCCCTGAGGGTTCTGACAGCAGCAAGACTCCTGGCCCCGCTACCAGCCGGTGCTTGCTGCCATATTGCAGCTGCGTCTGCACCTCTTTCTGTGCTGTATTCTAGTTTTTCACTTGATACACTCCGCGCCCTTTTGTATTGGGAGTCCTAAAAGAACTGGCCAGATCTTTCTATTGGGTGGTATTGTATGACACCACCAGGTGGCGCCTGTTCTGTAGCTTTCTTACCTCCAGTCCTGTTACCTCCCATTGAAGTAATGAGGGTGCAAAAGTCGCACAATAAGGGTGTGTTCACTTTGTCACTTAATATTGCTGCAGAATCCTCATGTATTCTTAATCATGATGTAAGTGAAGCACAGGCACAATAGAGCAGCACTCTGCCTTTCACAAGGCCATGGTTTTTCTCATGTGGTTTCCAGATGATACAAAATACTTAAGTAGCAGTACAGGTATCAGGGCCATTGAATAGGGCTATTTCTGCTCGCAGGCCACACACATCCACAGCAAAACTGCAATGGATTCCAATGTAAATACATAGAATATTTTTTATAACGCAATAATTGTCCAATATGGGAGTCTCTGAGTGGGCATTGACGGCTCGAATTATATGCGCTGGGCATTGGCGGCCCGGATTGGGCGCGCTGGGCATTGACGGCCCGCATTGGGCGCGCTGGGCATTGGCGGCCCGCATTGGGCGCGCTGGGCATTGGCGGCCCGCATTGGGCGCGCTGGGCATTGGCGGCCCGCATTGGGCGCGCTGGGCATTGGCGGCCCGCATTGGGCGCGCTGGGCATTGGCGGCCTGCATTGGGCGCGCTGGGCATTGGCGGCACGCATTGGGCGCGCTGGGCTTCTTGAGTTACTTTTTGTACAGAAAAGCTTTCTGTGTGCACTCTGCAGCAGCAGCGATGGCACGAGGACGATGTTTCTCCAGTGTTCCCCATCTTCATACTTGAGATCCCAATTCTTAATTAATGTTTAACCACCGGACTAGCATGAGAAGGCAAACAGGAGTCGGGCTGTGTTTCAGTCCCCGCTGTATTTTTTACTGCTTTGGTGTCACTTTGGATTGTGTTGCCTCCCAATGATTTAGTTGTGGGGGTCTCATGCAATTTTTCTGTGCTTCAGACTGTTTTTAAAGACTACACCCAGAGAGTTGTGGTGAATGACTGCTAGTCTGAAGGGTCCTCAGTTATAAGTGGGGGACCCAAGGTTTAATGCTGAGTCCACTACTATTCAACCTATTTATCAATGATATAGAAGATAGAATTAAGGTCTTGTCCAGGCTTTTTTCAATAGTCTGTAGTCACTCTGTGACTGCAGACTTGTGAATCCTCACATCATGCGCTGTGAGGATTGTCCAGGGCTGACTCTGTGGGAGCAGGGAATCCTGTGATGGCAAGTATGCAATATGCATTCTCCCGGCCACATTCAGACTAGACATGCACAGCCTCACTCAATACAAGTGAATTGATCAAGGCCATGCATGTCTAGTCGGAATGTGGCTCAGACTATGCATATTGTATACTTGCTGTCACATTATCGCTTGGTCTCGTCGCCAGCACTTAAGAATCCTCACAGCGCACGGGATGGGAGGCTTCATAAGTCTGCAGTCACACAGAGTGCATACTTTTGTGAAAAGCCTGGACAATCCCTTTTAATGTAATCTGTCATTTACTCTTGTTGGTAAAGTGTTCATCACAGACTGATCAGCCCTTTTGTTCATAAAATGGCTGCTGGTGGAGGAGCATGTGACCAGCCTTCTCCAATAGAAAAGCAGCTTTCCCATATGAGGCGTATTAGATTTCTATTGCGTATTTTAGAGTAGATACCAGCTGAGAAAATGCAGGGGAATAAGTAGCATTTATTCACATGGGAACATGAACAAAAATGTGGTTGTGGGATAATGTTGGCTTATTTTATTTAATTTAAGTAACAGTTTTGTCATGAGTTGTGGATCAGCATTGTTAGACAGCCCCTGTGTGCAGTAATTTGTCCTAAATTGTAATCTTCTCAGTCTAAATATTTTCCCATCATTGTGAAGAGAAATCACATATTTTGTATTTTCAGTATGCCAGCTTGGTTATTCACATCACAGTGCTGAAAATCTGGCTGGGCGTTTTAACCCCTTTACCCCCTAAACTTGCTTTCATCTTCATGACACAGTCAAATAAAGTTCTGACCACTTTGAGGTAACCGTGGAGCACTTCTACGGATCCCACTGATTCTGAAAATGTTTTTTCATGAAATATTGTACTTCATAATAATAGTAAAATTTCTTCTATATGTCTTGCGTTTATTTGTGTGTAAACAAAAATGTACCAATTTTCAAACTTTTTATTTTTATGTCCTTGAGGCTGCGTGCCCTCGATGCGTTTTTGCTGCGGAATTTGCGCAGCGTAAACACTTGCAAAGCACTTGGTAATCCGTCCTCCATGATCAATCCGCATGTTCCATGCCCATGCTGCGGAATTTTTTTAGCGTATTTTATGTGCTGAAAAATCCGCAGCATGCCCATTATTTGTGCGTTTACGCATGCGGAATTGCCTTCTCAATGCATTTGAAAAACGCAAAGCAATTCCGCATGTCCAAAACGCTTCAAAAACACGTGTTAAATTCCGCACGTGTTTTTCCGGCCATGGACATGCTTAAATTTTCCGCTTCGTGGGCCCATAGCCTAACCCTTTAACCCCTTCTCAACCCTGGGATTTTCCGTTTTTGCATTTTCGTTTTTTGCTCCCCTTGTTCTCAGAGCCATAGCGTTTTTATTTTTTGGTCAATATGGCCATGTGAGGGCTTATTTTTTGCGGGATAAGTTGTACTTTTGAACGACATTACTGGTTTTACTATATCGTATACAGGAAAACAGGAAAAAGATTCCAAGTGCGGTGAAATTGCAAAAAAAGTGCAATACCACAGATGTTGTTTTTTTTTTTTGTTTTTTTTTTACCACGTTCACTGAATGCTAAAATTGACCTGCCATTATTATTCTCCAGGTCATTACGAGTTCATAGACACCAACATGTATAGGTTCTTTTTTATTTAAGTGGTGAAAAAAAATTCCAAAGTTTGCTAAAAAAAAATTATAATATGGCGCCATTTTTCGGGATCTGGGGCCAGGTGAGGGCTTATTTTTTGCGCATCGAGCTGAAGTTTTTATTGATACCATTTTGGGGTAGATCCGATGTTTTGATCACCCGATATTGCATTTTATTGCAATGTTGCGGCGACCAAAAAAACCTAATTCTGGCGTTTAGAATTTTCTTCTCGTTACACCGTTTACCTATCGGATTAATTTTTTTTTTATGTTTGGGCGATTTTGAACACGGCGATAACAAATATGTGTATGTGGGTTTTTTAAAAAATTTTTTTTTGTTTTGAATGGGGCGAAAGGGGGGTGATTTAAACTTTAAATTTTTTTAAATATTTTTAAAAGCATTTTTTTTCACTTTTTGCTTGCTTCTATAGCAGGGGTCCTCAAACTACGGCCCGCGGGCCACATGCGGCTCGCGGAGGACTTTTATCCGACCCACCAGGCTATGGGCGGAGGAGAGGGGAGCGGTGTCAGCGCCCGCCCTTCTCCGCCGCTTGCTCAGGGCCCTGGCAGGCGGATACTTACCTCTCCCCGTGCCTCTGCAGATCCACTGTCTTCCTGCTCTGCGCTTCCTGTGATTTCTCAGGTCAGAGGGTGCGGTGACGTCTTTACACCGCGCCCTCCCGAGTGCCGTCACAGGCAGCGTAGAGCAGGACGCCGTCGCCGCGACGCTGGAGTCCAGACCAGAGTACAGCAGCGGCAGCAAGTGAGAAATAAGGTGCGTATTGGATTTTTTTTTTTTTTTTAATGTATGGAGGCATAGGTCATTATATGGGGTGGTGACATCCTGCAAGGGGTATAATATGGGGGGGGGGGGTGACATGCTGCATGGGGCATTATATGGGGGGAGGTGACATGCTGCATGGGGCATTATATGGGGGGAGGTGACATGCTGCATGCTGCATGGGGCATTATATGGGGGGAGGTGACATGCTGCATGGGGCATTATATGGGGGGAGGTGACATGCTGCATGGGGCATTATATGGGGGGAGGTGACATGCTGCATGGGGCATTATATGCGGGGGTCACATGCTGCATGGGGCATTATATGGGGGGTCACATGCTGCATGGGGCATTATATGGGGGGTCACATGCTGCATGGGGCATTATATGGGGGGTGACATGCTGCATGGGGCATTATATGGGGGGTGACATGCTGCATGGGGCATTATATGGGGGGCGTGACATGCTGCATGGGGCATTATATGGGGGGGGTGACATGCTGCATGGGGCATTATATGGGGGGGTGACATGCTGCATGGGGCATTATATGGGGGGGTGACATGCTGCATGGGGCATTATATGGGGGGGGTGACATGCTGCATGGGGCATTATATGGGGGGGGTGACATGCTGCATGGGGCATTATATGGGGGGGGTGACATGCTGCATGGGGCATTATATGGGGGGGGTGACATGCTGCATGGGGCATTATATGGGGCGGAAAGGGACATGCTGCATGGGGCATTATATGGGGCGGAAAGGGACATGCTGCATGGGGCATTATATGGGGCGGAAAGGGACATGCTGCATGGGGCATTATATGGGGCGGAAAGGGACATGCTGCATGGGGCATTATATGGGGCGGAAAGGGACATGCTGCACGGGGCATTATATGGGGGGCGGAAAGGGACATGCTGCACGGGGCATTATATGGGGGGCGGAAAGGGACATGCTGCACGGGGCATTATATGGGGGGCGGAAAGGGACATGCTGCACGGGGCATTATATGGGGGGCGGAAAGGGACATGCTGCACGGGGCACTATATGGGGGGCGGAAAGGGACATGCTGCACGGGGCACTATATGGGGGGCGGAAAGGGGCATGCTGCACGGGGCACTATATGGGGGGCGGAAAGGGGCATGCTGCACGGGGCACTATATGGGGGGCGGAAAGGGACATGCTGCACGGGGCACTATATGGGGGGCGGAAAGGGACATGCTGCACGGGGCACTATATGGGGGGCGGAAAGGGACATGCTGCACGGGGCACTATATGGGGGGCGGAAAGGGACATGCTGCACGGGGCACTATATGGGGGGCGGAAAGGGACATGCTGCACGGGGCACTATATGGGGGGCGGAAAGGGACATGCTGCACGGGGCACTATATGGGGGGCGGAAAGGGACATGCTGCACGGGGCACTATATGGGGGGCGGAAAGGGACATGCTGCACGGGGCACTATATGGGGGGCGGAAAGGGACATGCTGCACGGGGCACTATATGGGGGGCGGAAAGGGACATGCTGCACGGGGCACTATATGGGGGGCGGAAAGGGACATGCTGCACGGGGCACTATATGGGGGGCGGAAAGGGACATGCTGCACGGGGCACTATATGGGGGGCGGAAAGGGACATGCTGCACGGGGCACTATATGGGGGGCGGAAAGGGACATGCTGCACGGGGCACTATATGGGGGGCGGAAAGGGACATGCTGCACGGGGCACTATATGGGGGGCGGAAAGGGACATGCTGCACGGGGCACTATATGGGGGCGGAAAGGGACATGCTGCACGGGGCACTATATGGGGGGCGGAAAGGGACATGCTGCACGGGGCACTATATGGGGGCGGAAAGGGACATGCTGCACGGGGCACTATATGGGGGGCGGAAAGGGACATGCTGCACGGGGCACTATATGGGGGCGGAAAGGGACATGCTGCACGGGGCACTATATGGGGGGCGGAAAGGGACATGCTGCACGGGGCACTATATGGGGGGCGGAAAGGGACATGCTGCACGGGGCACTATATGGGGGGCGGAAAGGGACATGCTGCACGGGGCACTATATGGGGGGCGGAAAGGGACATGCTGCACGGGGCACTATATGGGGGGCGGAAAGGGACATGCTGCACGGGGCACTATATGGGGGGCGGAAAGGGACATGCTGCACGGGGCACTATATGGGGGGCGGAAAGGGACATGCTGCACGGGGCACTATATGGGGGGCGGAAAGGGACATGCTGCACGGGGCACTATATGGGGGGCGGAAAGGGACATGCTGCACGGGGCACTATATGGGGGGCGGAAAGGGACATGCTGCACGGGGCACTATATGGGGGGCGGAAAGGGACATGCTGCACGGGGCACTATATGGGGGGCGGAAAGGGACATGCTGCACGGGGCACTATATGGGGGGCGGAAAGGGACATGCTGCACGGGGCACTATATGGGGGGCGGAAAGGGACATGCTGCACGGGGCACTATATGGGGGGCGGAAAGGGACATGCTGCACGGGGCACTATATGGGGGGCGGAAAGGGACATGCTGCACGGGGCACTATATGGGGGGCGGAAAGGGACATGCTGCACGGGGCACTATATGGGGGGCGGAAAGGGACATGCTGCACGGGGCACTATATGGGGGGCGGAAAGGGACATGCTGCACGGGGCACTATATGGGGGGCGGAAAGGGACATGCTGCACGGGGCACTATATGGGGGGCGGAAAGGGACATGCTGCACGGGGCACTATATGGGGGGCGGAAAGGGACATGCTGCACGGGGCACTATATGGGGGGCGGAAAGGGACATGCTGCACGGGGCACTATATGGGGGGCGGAAAGGGACATGCTGCACGGGGCACTATATGGGGGGCGGAAAGGGACATGCTGCACGGGGCACTATATGGGGGGCGGAAAGGGACATGCTGCACGGGGCACTATATGGGGGGCGGAAAGGGACATGCTGCACGGGGCACTATATGGGGGGCGGAAAGGGACATGCTGCACGGGGCACTATATGGGGGGCGGAAAGGGACATGCTGCACGGGGCACTATATGGGGGGCGGAAAGGGACATGCTGCACGGGGCACTATATGGGGGGCGGAAAGGGACATGCTGCACGGGGCACTATATGGGGGGCGGAAAGGGACATGCTGCACGGGGCACTATATGGGGGGCGGAAAGGGACATGCTGCACGGGGCACTATATGGGGGGCGGAAAGGGACATGCTGCACGGGGCACTATATGGGGGGCGGAAAGGGACATGCTGCACGGGGCACTATATGGGGGGCGGAAAGGGACATGCTGCACGGGGCACTATATGGGGGGCGGAAAGGGACATGCTGCACGGGGCACTATATGGGGGGCGGAAAGGGACATGCTGCACGGGGCACTATATGGGGGGCGGAAAGGGACATGCTGCACGGGGCACTACATGGGGGGCGGAAAGGGACATGCTGCACGGGGCACTACATGGGGGGCGGAAAGGGACATGCTGCACGGGGCACTACATGGGGGGCGGAAAGGGACATGCTGCACGGGGCACTACATGGGGGGCGGAAAGGGACATGCTGCACGGGGCACTACATGGGGGGCGGAAAGGGACATGCTGCACGGGGCACTACATGGGGGGCGGAAAGGGACATGCTGCACGGGGCACTACATGGGGGGCGGAAAGGGACATGCTGCACGGGGCACTACATGGGGGGCGGAAAGGGACATGCTGCACGGGGCACTACATGGGGGGCGGAAAGGGACATGCTGCACGGGGCACTACATGGGGGGCGGAAAGGGACATGCTGCACGGGGCACTACATGGGGGGCGGAAAGGGACATGCTGCACGGGGCACTACATGGGGGGCGGAAAGGGACATGCTGCACGGGGCACTACATGGGGGGCGGAAAGGGACATGCTGCACGGGGCACTACATGGGGGGCGGAAAGGGACATGCTGCACGGGGCACTACATGGGGGGCGGAAAGGGACATGCTGCACGGGGCACTACATGGGGGGCGGAAAGGGACATGCTGCACGGGGCACTACATGGGGGGCGGAAAGGGACATGCTGCACGGGGCACTACATGGGGGGCGGAAAGGGACATGCTGCACGGGGCACTACATGGGGGGCGGAAAGGGACATGCTGCACGGGGCACTACATGGGGGGCGGAAAGGGACATGCTGCACGGGGCACTACATGGGGGGCGGAAAGGGACATGCTGCACGGGGCACTACATGGGGGGCGGAAAGGGACATGCTGCACGGGGCACTACATGGGGGGCGGAAAGGGACATGCTGCACGGGGCACTATATGGGGGGCGGAAAGGGACATGCTGCACGGGGCACTATATGGGGGGCGGAAAGGGACATGCTGCACGGGGCACTATATGGGGGGCGGAAAGGGACATGCTGCACGGGGCACTATATGGGGGGCGGAAAGGGACATGCTGCACGGGGCACTATATGGGGGGCGGAAAGGGACATGCTGCACGGGGCACTATATGGGGGGCGGAAAGGGACATGCTGCACGGGGCACTATATGGGGGGCGGAAAGGGACATGCTGCACGGGGCACTATATGGGGGGCGGAAAGGGACATGCTGCACGGGGCACTATATGGGGGGCGGAAAGGGACATGCTGCACGGGGCACTATATGGGGGCGGAAAGGGACATGCTGCACGGGGCACTATATGGGGGGCGGAAAGGGACATGCTGCACGGGGCACTATATGGGGGGCGGAAAGGGACATGCTGCACGGGGCACTATATGGGGGGCGGAAAGGGACATGCTGCACGGGGCACTATATGGGGGGCGGAAAGGGACATGCTGCACGGGGCACTATATGGGGGGCGGAAAGGGACATGCTGCACGGGGCACTATATGGGGGGCGGAAAGGGACATGCTGCACGGGGCACTATATGGGGGGCGGAAAGGGACATGCTGCACGGGGCACTATATGGGGGGCGGAAAGGGACATGCTGCACGGGGCACTATATGGGGGGCGGAAAGGGACATGCTGCACGGGGCACTATATGGGGGGCGGAAAGGGACATGCTGCACGGGGCACTATATGGGGGGCGGAAAGGGACATGCTGCACGGGGCACTATATGGGGGGCGGAAAGGGACATGCTGCACGGGGCACTATATGGGGGGCGGAAAGGGACATGCTGCACGGGGCACTATATGGGGGGCGGAAAGGGACATGCTGCACGGGGCACTATATGGGGGGCGGAAAGGGACATGCTGCACGGGGCACTATATGGGGGGCGGAAAGGGACATGCTGCACGGGGCACTATATGGGGGGCGGAAAGGGACATGCTGCACGGGGCACTATATGGGGGGCGGAAAGGGACATGCTGCACGGGGCACTATATGGGGGGCGGAAAGGGACATGCTGCACGGGGCACTATATGGGGGGCGGAAAGGGACATGCTGCACGGGGCACTATATGGGGGGCGGAAAGGGACATGCTGCACGGGGCACTATATGGGGGGCGGAAAGGGACATGCTGCACGGGGCACTATATGGGGGGCGGAAAGGGACATGCTGCACGGGGCACTATATGGGGGGCGGAAAGGGACATGCTGCACGGGGCACTATATGGGGGGCGGAAAGGGACATGCTGCACGGGGCACTATATGGGGGGCGGAAAGGGACATGCTGCACGGGGCACTATATGGGGGGCGGAAAGGGACATGCTGCACGGGGCACTATATGGGGGGCGGAAAGGGACATGCTGCACGGGGCACTATATGGGGGGCGGAAAGGGACATGCTGCACGGGGCACTATATGGGGGGCGGAAAGGGACATGCTGCACGGGGCACTATATGGGGGGCGGAAAGGGACATGCTGCACGGGGCACTATATGGGGGGCGGAAAGGGACATGCTGCACGGGGCACTATATGGGGGGCGGAAAGGGACATGCTGCACGGGGCACTATATGGGGGGCGGAAAGGGACATGCTGCACGGGGCACTATATGGGGGGCGGAAAGGGACATGCTGCACGGGGCACTATATGGGGGGCGGAAAGGGACATGCTGCACGGGGCACTATATGGGGGGCGGAAAGGGACATGCTGCACGGGGCACTATATGGGGGGCGGAAAGGGACATGCTGCACGGGGCACTATATGGGGGGCGGAAAGGGACATGCTGCACGGGGCACTATATGGGGGGCGGAAAGGGACATGCTGCACGGGGCACTATATGGGGGGCGGAAAGGGACATGCTGCACGGGGCACTATATGGGGGGCGGAAAGGGACATGCTGCACGGGGCACTATATGGGGGGCGGAAAGGGACATGCTGCACGGGGCACTATATGGGGGGCGGAAAGGGACATGCTGCACGGGGCACTATATGGGGGGCGGAAAGGGACATGCTGCACGGGGCACTATATGGGGGGCGGAAAGGGACATGCTGCACGGGGCACTATATGGGGGGCGGAAAGGGACATGCTGCACGGGGCACTATATGGGGGGCGGAAAGGGACATGCTGCACGGGGCACTATATGGGGGGCGGAAAGGGACATGCTGCACGGGGCACTATATGGGGGGCGGAAAGGGACATGCTGCACGGGGCACTATATGGGGGGCGGAAAGGGACATGCTGCACGGGGCACTATATGGGGGGCGGAAAGGGACATGCTGCACGGGGCACTATATGGGGGGCGGAAAGGGACATGCTGCACGGGGCACTACATGGGGGGCGGAAAGGGACATGCTGCACGGGGCACTACATGGGGGGCGGAAAGGGACATGCTGCACGGGGCACTACATGGGGGGCGGAAAGGGACATGCTGCACGGGGCACTACATGGGGGGCGGAAAGGGACATGCTGCACGGGGCACTACATGGGGGGCGGAAAGGGACATGCTGCACGGGGCACTACATGGGGGGCGGAAAGGGACATGCTGCACGGGGCACTACATGGGGGGCGGAAAGGGACATGCTGCACGGGGCACTACATGGGGGGCGGAAAGGGACATGCTGCACGGGGCACTACATGGGGGGCGGAAAGGGACATGCTGCACGGGGCACTACATGGGGGGCGGAAAGGGACATGCTGCACGGGGCACTACATGGGGGGCGGAAAGGGACATGCTGCACGGGGCACTACATGGGGGGCGGAAAGGGACATGCTGCACGGGGCACTACATGGGGGGCGGAAAGGGACATGCTGCACGGGGCACTACATGGGGGGCGGAAAGGGACATGCTGCACGGGGCACTACATGGGGGGCGGAAAGGGACATGCTGCACGGGGCACTACATGGGGGGCGGAAAGGGACATGCTGCACGGGGCACTACATGGGGGGCGGAAAGGGACATGCTGCACGGGGCACTATATGGGGGGCGGAAAGGGACATGCTGCACGGGGCACTATATGGGGGGCGGAAAGGGACATGCTGCACGGGGCACTATATGGGGGGCGGAAAGGGACATGCTGCACGGGGCACTATATGGGGGGCGGAAAGGGACATGCTGCACGGGGCACTACATGGGGGGCGGAAAGGGACATGCTGCACGGGGCACTATATGGGGGGCGGAAAGGGACATGCTGCACGGGGCACTATATGGGGGGCGGAAAGGGACATGCTGCACGGGGCACTATATGGGGGGCGGAAAGGGACATGCTGCACGGGGCACTATATGGGGGGCGGAAAGGGACATGCTGCACGGGGCACTATATGGGGGGCGGAAAGGGACATGCTGCACGGGGCACTATATGGGGGGCGGAAAGGGACATGCTGCACGGGGCACTATATGGGGGGCGGAAAGGGACATGCTGCACGGGGCACTATATGGGGGGCGGAAAGGGACATGCTGCACGGGGCACTATATGGGGGGCGGAAAGGGACATGCTGCACGGGGCACTATATGGGGGGCGGAAAGGGACATGCTGCACGGGGCACTATATGGGGGGCGGAAAGGGACATGCTTGCACGGGGGCACTATATGGGGGGCGGAAAGGGAC